>NW_026521810.1:2997500-12997500 GCF_021234435.1 Artibeus jamaicensis | reverse complement strand
TTCTGCTTTGCCTTTGGTCTCCTGGGGGAGCTTTGAACACCGGTGAGGTCATCATAGTTGAGCTCTCCGGGTTTCTGAAGTGCAGGGAGCCTGACAGGAGGACCATGGAGGTGCCCACCCTCCACTTCATCCCAGCCCCCAGCTCTGTCCCTGACCTCTGGCTCCTGCTTGGCTTACGAACTGTGGGCTCAGAGCAAGGCTGAAGTTCTGCTTCCCCTCCCATTCCCCCCTCCCTGCATGCTGGGACAGATCCCTCACTCTAGGGGAGGTTCAGGTACCGTCCAGGTGGGAGAAGGGAAGCGAGTCTTCTCTGGCTGGGTCCCAGAACTGTCCCATCCAGCACCTAACACAGCACTAGCACACAATGGAACCGTGAAATGAATGAACTTTATTCAGTATCATGAATATGTATTTACTCATTCACACTTTATGACTGTAAGGAAGATGCTATTCCATATCACAGTTAGGGCAACCAAGACAAAATCACCAAGTCAGGAATGGCAAAGCCAGGGTTTGAACCCTCAGCAATCAGTCTCCAAAGATCCTGTTCCCTCCACTGTAGCTCAGGGCCAGGCACCTGCCTGTTGGCGTTGCTTCCACTGACCAAGGGCCTTCCGATGCCTAAGGCATGGGATGGTTTAGAGAGAGCAAACCTACAATGCTTACCCTGCCTTCTGCTCACCCTCTGGGATCTGGAGCCAGGGCCCCACAGGGCATCCCATTTGGGGAGGCTCTGTGCCACTGGTGTTGCCCTCCAGCTCTGGCTTCAGGCTAAGCCACTCTCAGGCAGACCCTCAGCCCCCAGGCCCCTACCCTGCTTGGGGCTTTGAGGAAGAGGCCTCATGCCTCTGTCACTCAGCTCTTGGGGACCCAGCCACTCCTGCTCTGCTCTCCTGACCTCTGACCCCAAGAAGGGTGTATCCCCTGGAGATGCCTCATGTCCAACCCCGATGAGAGCCCAGGGAAAGAGAACCAGGTCCCGCTCTCCTGCCATTTACCAGTCGGAGGACACTGGGCAGTGCTTTTCTCCTCCCAGGCCTCAGCTTCCCCAGCTGGAAGGTGGGATTGAGAAATTCCACGCTTAACTCCCAGGGCTGTTGTGAGAGTCAATTAAGGTCAAAGCTGGAAAGCACTTCACAAATGAGAGGCCTCTTATTCTCCTTTGGTCTGGTGGTAGATTTCCCAGCCCTCCTTCCTCCCATCCCTGCTCTCTAGCCCACTGCGCACATGGTCACTGATCACAGGTCTGAACCTGAGGACAGTGGGTGCCTCCCAGCCAGTCCCCCCCACCCCCCGGAGAACCTGCACCACACCACTGAAGACCCAGATGAGGCTTTCTTCGTGATTTGGCGTGAGGCAGGGTTGAGAGCTCTGGCATGTGTAGAAGCACCAAGTTTTCAAATTCCCACTGTATCACTAATAAAGTGTTAACCTGGAACAGTGATGTTACCTCTTCAAGCCTCAGCTTCCCCATCTATAAAGTGGGATAATAATAATAATAACAATGCCCCTCTTAAAAGGTAGACAATGTATATGTAGCCATAGGTACATATTTTTGTCTTGACTCCCAAATAATAAATCAGTTGCCAAACTTTGTAGCTTCTCATGTCTTTCTCAGTTGTCTCAGTACTAGTGCCTAGTTTACATCCTCGCCTCTCCTTCTTGCCTCCAAACTGTCCACCCCACTCTGCTCAGACCTCAGGACCTTGGGTTTCTAGGGTACCAGACAACAATTGGAGGTGCCCTCTACAGTGGTAGGATGGTGAGCAAGGTTGGAAAGGCGAGGTGACCTGTCCAAGGTCGCAGGATGCTACCAGAGCCACTTCTTGACTCTGCTGCTGGGCCATCCTTTGAACTATATCCCTGCCCACAGTCCAGATGGGTATTGACTACGACAGCCTGGGACTGCCTTCTCCTCAAACAGTACCTTCCAGCTTAGTGACCTAGGGGAGGTGCCCACAGACCCTGCTCCACGCCAGCCCACCTTCCCAGCCCCTTCAGTCATCCCTACCTCAGCCTCCTCTACTGTCTTGTCCAGCCTTCCACTGTCTCCCACACACTGGTCCATGGTTCGTTCACACATGTGCTGGGCCTCACACTGTGGTTGGGATGCGGAGCCTCTGTCACGTCTCTTCCCTCCAGAAGCTCAGGTGTGGTGAGCTCCATGTACTCCACCACACTCCCACCCCAGACCCCTGGCTCCTTCAGTCTCTGACACTGTCTTTCCTCCATGAAGTCCTCCAAGACTGACTGACTGGTGGAAGACCAATTCCCATTGCTCCCAAATGGCACAGTTCCCCTCTGGAAACTGTGGATCCAAATTGGAAAAGAAGAAGTGAAACTGTCATTATTTGCAGATGACATGATACTGCATAAAGAGAACCCTAAAGATTCCATGAAGAAACTACCAGAACTAATACATGAGTTCAGTAAATTAGCAGGATATAAAATTAATAGCCAGAAATCAGCTGCATCTTCATATGCCAATAATGGACTATCAGAAAGGGAAATTAAAAAAACAATACCATTTACAATTGCTTCAAAAAGAGTGAAATACCTAGGAATAAGTCTAAACAAGGATGTAAAAGACCTGTACTTGAAAAATTATAAGACACTGAAGAAAGAAATGGAAGAAGATACAAATAATTGGAAGTACATACCATGTTCATGGATCGTAAGAATTAACATTCATTAAAATGTCAATACTACCCTAAGCAATTTATAGATTCAACACAATTCCTATCAAGATACCAATGACATATTTCATAGAACTAGAACAAATATTTCAAAAATTTATACGGAACCACAAAAGGCCCCACATAGTGACAGTGATCTTGAAGGATGGAGGAATCATCCTCCAAGAAAAAGTTGGAGGAATCACACTACTTAATATCAAACTATACTGTAAGGCCACAGTAATCAAAACAGCATGGTACTGGCATTAAAAACAGACACATAGTTCAATGGAACAGAATAGACATCCCAGAAATAAACCCACACCTTTATAGTCAATTAATGTTTGACAGAGGAAGAGAGCATATAAAATAGGCTAAAACTAATTTGTTCAATAAATGATGTTTGGAAACTTAGATATGGACAGAAAAATGAAACTCGACCACCTTCTTATGCCATATACAAGAATAAATTCAAAATGGATTAAAGACTTAAATGTTAGACCTGAAACCATAAATGTCCTAGAAGAAAACATAGGCAATAAAATCGCAGACATTGCTCATAGCAATATTTTTTTCTGATATATCTCCTCAGCCAAGGGAAACAAAAGAAAAATAAACAAATGGGACTACATGAGTTATTTTATCCTCTTCTTTAAACTGGACTTTGTTAACACAAAATGGCTACCATTTTAAAGTCCTTTTTAAAATATATAACATCTTGTCTGTGTTTCCTGAGTGTAGAAGTCCATATTGCTGTCCGACTGCATGTTAAATCCCTAGGCAGACCCCAGTTCCCTGTGACGGAAGGCCGCCTGCCTGGAGGAGGAGAGGAGAGGCACCCACAGGGCTTCACAGACACCATCAGAGAGCAGGGAAAGCCCTGTGAACCGCAGAGAGGGAAAGACCCCATCTGGGTATGAAAATCCAGGAAGAAATCACCTTCAGTCTATCCACCTTTGACACAGACACCTCGAGGACCAGTTTACATGCCCTGCACGACAGCATCGCTGATCCCCAGCTGCGTTTACACAGTGTCTTCTAAGGAAAAACACCCCGCTCTGCACGGACCTGCCTGTGACACTTTTCTGGTGGGGTTTGGGCAGGTACATCTGTTTGCAGTTTTGCTATCTCTCTGCAATTTGCTTGTGTAAATTCTTCCCAAAGAGAAGCCAGTCTGTCATCTTTGGTATCTCCTCCCTCCACACTTCTCCTGACTTAACATCTCATACTTAGAAAATGCTCAATAAATGCTTGTTTAAAGGGAGGAAAGAAGGAGGAAAAGGAGAGAAAAGAAGGAAGAAGACAGAAGGAAGGAGCAGAGGGAAGGGGACGGAAGGAGGCATGCGGGGAAGGAGTTCAGAGATGCGCTCGGATGGAAACCCTGTCAGCAGCCCCCAGAGGCCCTTCTCCTCTTCTCTGGGCTCCTCAGGGTGTGTCTTCTCTCCCAGGCTGGGGAGCAGATTTAATTTTCTGTTGTCTTTCAAGGGATAGAGCCCCTCTCTCCAGCACCCTGTGTGGAAACCAACAGTTCAAGGATAGCGCTGAATGTGTGTTCCTGATGAGAACAGCTGCAGACTCATTTGGATGATTAAGATTGTTCAGATCAACAACCTTGAGCAGGATCCAGTAAGTTATAGGAAACCCATCAGCCCACCATCCCCCTTAGGAACAGAGACTGCCAAGCAGCCAGGGTCCTCTGGCCCTGAGGCAGTAGAATCCAGGTGAGTACAGCATCTCCAGATGGCAGAGGCGGGCAGTGGCTGAGGGATGGGCTTTGAGCCTCACACAAGGGCTAGTGAAAAAGGAGTCCACTGAGGTGTCAACACCTCAGACAATTGGAACTGCAAATCCAGTTCCAATACAAATGGAACTGTATTTCCACATTTCTCTTCCTTTCTCTGAGACGTGAGGACTTCAGATTCCCCTGTTCATTTCTTCCTAGCCGAGAGCAACTCTGCCCCAGGATGGAGAGGAGTACCAGGCCCGAGACTCTGAGTGGTGCCAGAGCTGCTGAGGGGCCTCAGGCAATTTGTTGATTCAGCCTCGTCCTCATCTCCAAACATTTACCCAGTCGAGGTGGTCCCTGTCCCATCTCTAGTCCTTACAGACTTTCTTCTTGAACCAAGAAGCTGCACTGCCATTTGCAATATGTTTCTTTCTTTTTACAGAAAATCTTCAGACAGCTCTCGTGAATTCAATTCTAAACTAATTCTCCCCCAACCCACGAGTCTCTGGTCTCTGCTCAAGTCTTGTCAACTAAATGAGAGTCTACTCCGCTCTCAAACCCACTCTGCCCTCCATGTCAAGATCCTGGCCAGTCCTTGTCACACTCTCGCACCCTTTCAGGACACCCTCACCCATCTGTTCATCCAGCATATCTTTCACTGAGCACACACAATCAGTAAGGTTGGGAAAAGCAAAAATGAGGAACACAGCCCTGTCTTCGAGATACTTCTTTACAGTGAAAGAATGTAAGCAAATAAGTAAATTAGTATGTGTGCAGTATCGTGCATTCCATAGAAAATAATACCCCAGAATATCAGAGTTAATCAAAACCTCAGAGATCATCTAGCCTTTAAAACATCCAGTTCCTCACATACTGGCCTTACAAATCAGATAGCTGCATCATCTTTGCACTTAGCACTCAGAAGACCTATGTTCTGTGGTTATGAGAGAGAGATCAGAGACTCAACCGAATCATCTAGGAGAAATGCCTGCCCGCCTGGGGCTTCCGCGTCTCTCTATTCTGTTGGCCTTTCTAACCCAGAGCTTAATCTCTCTAAGCCCCAGTTCTTTCTTCTATTAAGTGAGAGGGTTGGGCCACCTGACTTCTGAGGCCCTTCCAGCTCTAACATTTTATGATCTATGATTAAGGCTGAGATGACATTGCTCTAAGCTGCTGTCCAGAGGGTGACCCGCCAACTTCCATAAAAATAATCATTATTAACCTATGATAATTGGTCAATAAAACCATCACAGTTTTATAGCATGAAACTTGGAACCTGCTGAGACCAACACTATTGATGAGTCAAGTGGAAGTTCAGTCTTAGAAACAAAAAGTGAATTGGTCACTGCTGGAGTCGTATTAGTCAAAGTGACATAGACTTGAACTTATCTTGGTTGAAATAAGAACAGTTAATAGAGAAACTGAGTGACATACAAAACAGTCTTGGGTTGGAAGAACCCGGCCAATCAGATCAGGAGAGGGGACTTTGGAGGGTACTGAATGGTGCCAGAGAAGGAGTCAGAGGACTTGCTTGACTAGGAAAGTGTGTCCCTTCTCCCTTCTCCTGGGTTCTTAAAAGACCACTGCCCTCCCTGTGGGGCCAGGCAGCCTGAGACCGGTGAGTGGGGGCTGGGCTTGCCCTCCGGCTCTGACTCTTCCTCAGGTGGCTAAATCTGTTCAGTATCTGCCTGACTTCTTATATTTGAAGACCATCTTATTCCTGAATGTGCACTTGTTCCTTGAACTTGACAAAATTCTGCTGATCTCTTAGGCTTACCCTCAAAATTTTCTTGTTATGTGCTACAACCTTTATAATAAAATGAGAATCATCAAGTGTTATCACCCACTATGTGCCAGATGACTTGTGTACTCAACTCACTAAACCCTTACTGCAACCATGTGTGATTGGGATTTTCCTCACCATTTATAGTTAAGGGAACTGAGGCCCAGAGGGTTGAAATAACTTGCCAAGTGATATATAACTTTGACTGGTGAAGCCAAGATTCGAACCCAGGTCTGCTTGCTTTCAAAGCTCTTTCTCCATCATCCAGACCTCCACCTCACTGAGCATCCTGGTCAGGTCTACACCAACTCTGCCTGCAAGAAAGAATGAGATACTTATGTTGTAAACCATCAAGGACTTCCCCTTGTCCAAGGGAAAAGATGAAATGTCGACAAGAGAAAGTGGAAGTTGAAAGCTATGAGATCGGCTTGAGTAGTGAGCCAAAGCGCGCAGGTAGAAAACACAGGGACACAGATGATGAGGTTGAAGGTCATGATGTAAGAAGCCAGGGCAGTGCGGGGAGAGGCAGCCCCACAAACCTGGGCAGGACATTGCAGCCTGTGTGAGAGGTGGCTTTTAGCACAAGGCGTCCCGCCAGGGAGGGGGAAGTTCATTGTGGATGCTGCACGGGGCTGGACAGGAGATCTTGAAGGTCAGCCCCCTAGCTTCAATCGTCCAGTGTCAACCCTCCCAAGAAACCGCCCAGCCTAGCACAGGGGCCAGTCAATCTACTTATATGTGATATCAGATGGACACCATATACAGTTGCTACCAAGTTGAGAAGAAAAAAGAAGTGGACACGAGTAGACCTACAATCTGTGCACTTGCCATCTTCTCACAGGAAGACAGGGAAAGGGTTGTTACAACGGTCAAAGTCAGCCCCCAGACATGACTCGATAAACCACTTGGGACATATTACAGGTAGGCTGGGCTTTAAGAAAACTTGTTAGACAAGTGTGTGGATGCATTAAATTTGGTTCTGGAAGATTCTTCGGGTTACTGTTTGAGTCACCCAACCTCCGTTTAGAGATGTGTTCCTAGAACGTGTCTGCCGTGCGGACACGCGGTGCCTGCGGGGCTGCCAACCAGCACGGCGTCGTAGGCAGTGGCCAGGACAGCCCGCCTACCTGCAGCAGGTATGCTTCTCGACTGAACAGAGCACTGCTCCTTCTTGCCAGTGTGGTGTCACTAACCAGTAGGATTCCAGAAACATATGCTTGATAATTAAACAAGGAGTGACTGGTTATTATGTACATATTTAATTAATGTTTGTATTAGTGTAAGGCAAATCATGGTGTTGTGTGTGTATTCTAGATGCTTCATTAGCAATACATAATATTGCTCATGTTTTAGTGAGCTGTAATACGATGGTCTTTGCCCAGCACTCACACTGAACAAAGTCCCTAATACACAAAAAAAACACCGACAGGGAGCACAGGCTTTCCAAGCAAGGACTGACAGCCAGGGGCGTTCTTCTGATTTGTCTGATTATGTTCAAACCACTTACTTCTCTAAGCCTCAACTTCCTCATTCGTAACTCTCCTCATTCGTAACTCTCCAATGGGCCACCCTGCTGAGCCTCGCCTGCCCCAAACTTAGCTCCTGCCTCACTCCAGCAGCTCTGACCTCTGGGAGCCCCATTCCCATCAGGCTCCCTCCACCACACAGACTCTGTGCCTGCAGCCCCTGCACCTGCAGCCCACCTGCCCCACTGGCTTCCTCTCAGCTCTCAACTCACGCGGCTCCTGCAATTCAGATCTCCAATGCAGCCCCATTTCCTCCAAGAAGGCTCGCTGCAGAGTCCTCCAGGTCAAACCCTTCCATTTAGAACTCATTTCACTGTGTCTGTCTCTGATGCAGACTGACGTGCATTTGTGTGGTTACGTGACTCGTGTTTCTCTCCTTCCCAGGCTACAAGCTACTCTTCACTGTAACCAGAGAGCTAGAGGAAGTGGGAGCTCAATTAATATGTGCAGGAATAAAATTAATTAATCACTTGATGTAAAATGGGTGATACCTCCTAATAATAATGTTAAGAGAACAGCCCACTTCCGCCACCTCTGAGCCCTCCCCCACCATGTGAACCTCACTCATCTCAAGTTAGAAATACCTGGCTGTACAGTCATTGCATTCCCTGCCCCAGCTGCCCCGCCCACCGCTGACCCATCCAGCCAGGGTGTCCTGTGTAGACAGCACCTCAGGGTCCCACTCCTACTCTTCTCCGCTGCTCCTTGGCTGAGGGTCATGCCGTCCTCTGCTCTCTGCCTCTCTCATTCAGGATCTAGTACCGAAGACCCTAAGCCATTTTGGTTTTTGAATCAGCTGTTGTTCGGTGTCTAAAGAAATCTGTATGCTTCCTCTTCCATCATCAACCCTCCCTCTTTCTCCCCCTTCTCCCTTAGTCATCTTGCTAGTGAGCCAAAAGTCACTTTAATTGTGACCAATAGACGCAAGGGGTCTGAGTCGGTGAGAAGGAGAGTGGGATTAGATGTCTTCAAGTCCTTGAACATCAGGGTCCCCGCAAAAGCCTACCATTTAGCTTCCCCCAGGCAATTCCATTTCTTTGAGAGGTCAGCTTTCAGAGTAAATGCAAACAGTCTATTCAGCTTTGAGATGGATTGGGTAATTAATTATGGACATAGCGCAATGTGATAGGAGGGCTCATTTCATTGTCAATGTGCAGGATCTTAGCTGCACTCTGCACGGTTGGTGTGGGAATTCTAAGGACTTATTACTTGTTTCTATGCAAAAGGTCCAGACTCTTGAGCTGCTTCGTAACTTGCATCCTTCTGAGAAGTTGGAAGCAAACTTGTAATCATGGAGATGATCTGTTGGAGGTAAGACCACCTTAATTTTAAAGAGTGCTGGTAATGTCAGGTTTTGTTCGGGGATCCACACCAAGCTCCCAAACACTTGGCCTGGAGTCAGCTCCCAGCAGCGCAGTCCTGGGGTCCGAGACAAATGCCGTTCAGGCAAACCTGCAGCAGCAGTGGCAACAATGACACTTCCCAGAACTGTCTCCAGCCCTTAAGGGTAGACCCTGTGCCTGGGTCCGCAGTGTGCCTGTCTTTCTCTAGAGCTGGCTTCCCCTCTCTCACCATTGCTCCTTATCACCCAGCCCTTAAGGACACCAACAGTCTTAGTCTCACAACCACCACAGCACCGTGACTTCTGCAATCACTGACAACTTCGAAAGCAGAAACGAGTGTCCCGCTTTATAGATGAGTAGACTCAAGTGTGTGGCAGAAGCTGGGCCGGGCAGCTGCATTATGGGTGTTGCCGACAGCCTTCTTCCTTCTGAGCCGCCGCACCTCCTGGCCCTCCAGGCCTGGGGGCTGACGTGCACACGTCTGGGCTCCTTGTCTGAGGGGCTTTACGGGGAGTCCAGAGTAGACCCCAAATGGTAAGGCTCACACACAGAGGGAACTCAAAGTGAGCCCCAGAGATAAACCACTGCAGGGCCAGTGGGAGGGGTGACAGGCTACAGCAGAGAGCAGAGTGATGGATCTGGAGCCAGAAGTCGGCAAAAGTAAGCGGCAAAGAGCAGGCACCTCCAGGTAAAAGAGTCAGGATGGGGGCTGAGAGGAAGGGTGGTACTCCGGCAGAGTGCAGTCGTCAGTCATGTCACAGATTTCTGATACCCGGGACACCAAGGGAGCCAGCCCTGCAGCCCCTGCTGGACCTGGTATGTGGCACATGGTGTGTGTGGGGGGGACGGTGTGTGGCACGCGTGTGTCGGGGGGTCTAACAAGTTGCAAAGTGATGGATGAGGAAGCTGCAGTACATACACACAGTGGAATAAGCTCAGCCATAAAAAAGAAGTTCTGTTATACATGGCAGCACAGGTAGAGCTTGAGGTGTTACACCAAGTGAGGCCGAGAAAGGCAAGTCCTGTCTGATCTCACCGATACGTGGCATCTTAGGGGAAAATGAGCTCATAGAGACAAAGAAGGGATTGGTGCTCGCCAGAGGCAGGGATGGGGGTGGTGGGTGAGGGAGGGCAAAATGGGTAAAAGAGGTGAAAAGGTACAAGCTCCCAGCTGTAAAATAATAGGTCATGGTAATATAATGTACGGCACGGGGATTATAGCTAATAATACTGCATTCGTAAGGGAGTAGATTTTAAAATTTGTCATCATAAGAAAACCACTTTTGTAAGTATGTATGGACAAATGTTAGCTAGACATTTTGTGATCATTTTGCAATATGCATATACAAATACCAAACCATTCTGTCGTACACCTGAAACTAATAGAACGTTGTAAGTAAATTATACCTTAAAAATAAATAAATGGTGGCTCTTCGATGTTACGTAAGAGGTGTAGCAGCATTTAAGACAACTCACTAGCCAGCCAGCACCCCACCCTGGACTCCAAACCTGTGCTGGCAGAGCGGGCCATCGGAAGTGGGACAGCGGGCTGACCCTGCTGCTATTTTATCAGCCCACCCTGGTTTCTGATGAGCAGCGAACCACTGATTATTGCCACTGATGGTTGCCGTGGCCTATTTGTAGTGGTCTCTGGGGAAGAAGATGCGCAACCTTCTTCACAAACTCATTTCAGCTCCTAAACTTCTTCCAGTCTGAGACTTCTCCTCTGCCCCCAATCCCACGCTCCCACTCAGGAGGGGGTCACCATCCCCTACAGTCCTTTTGTGGGCTGGCAGGCCATTTTAGTTTTTCACAGTCCTGCTTTTTTCTTTTTCCACAGGATGCCCAGATTCACCTTCTTTTCTCTGAAAGGTGGGAACCTCTGGCAAAAGAGCGAGGCATTGGAGCACAGTGACGGCCTGAGACAGACTCCCGGGTGCAGGACTCCATTCTGCCATTTGTGAGCTGGGCCAGTTTGGTCTTGTGGCTTGACTGCCCTGTGCCGCAGCTCCTGATCTCTGTAAGGTAGGTGGGAACAGTGCCCACCATGTATGGTTCTCAAGATTAAGGAAAACCCAGTGTCTTGGCCCTGGTACAAGGTGGCTGTGACTACTACTGCATCAGTCTTGTCTCCCTCCACACACCACAATGACGTCATCCCCATGGTTCACGGTTCGCAGCTGTGTGAGGACTTTCAGAGGCCTCTTCATGGGGACTTTGTTCAGCTCCCAGGTGTGCATGGTGCTTACATACGTGTGGTTGTGTGGAGGTCTTAGAATAACTGTGTTCGGTTGGTTATTACAGTCCTCTTTCTACCATTTTTGACCTCTTTATTTAAATGTTTGTTTTATAGCATGTTTGGAGATTTTATTTATTTATTTTTAGAGAGAGGGGAAGGGAGGGAGAAAGAGAGGGAGAGAAACATCAGTGTGTGGTTGCCTCTCACACACCCCCTACAGGGGACCTGGCCTGCCACTCAGGCATGTGCTTTGACTGGGAATCGAACTGGTGACCCTTTTGTTTGCAGGCCGGTGCTCAATCCACTGAGCAACACCAGCCAGGGCTTGTAACATGTTTTAAAGCAAATAAACTACAAATAGATTTAAATCTTGTTGACAAAGCTCCATTGTGTCCTACAACACTAAGCAAAGGATCTATTTGGGAAAAGAGATGGAGATGTAGACATGGGTCCTGTCCTTACAGGTGATTCGGCAGAGAGCACAGACACACACACACACACACACACACACACACACACACACACACACCCCTTCCATGCCCTGCAGCAGCCTGGCCAGGCCGGGCGTCCAGTGAGGTTCCTACCCTTGGACCCCTGAGGTCTCAGTGAGGTCTGGGGCTTTGCTGCCTGTAGGTTCACCTGGAAGTCAGACAGAGGTTTCTTAACCAGGAACAAGAAGTGGGAAGAGGAAGGGCCTGATGTCAACTGGGCACCTTCTCTGTCCCAGTTCCTGTGTGGTGCACGCATTCCAATCACACATTTTAATCACTTCATTTAGTCCCAGCACGACATTACAGAGCACCATGGTGGACACTGTCCTCGTCACCCAGTCCCCCGTACAGACTGCAGGGCTGTACAGACCTGATTCCCAGGTCTTGGACTTTCCCGGAGAGCCAACTTGCCTAAGGTCAAGCCCTGCATCCAACAAGTGGTCCATGCAGGGCTTTAAAGCCCTGGGCCCCTCCCCCCAGCTGGGGACAGCTCCAGAGCTCTGCATGCAATGCGGCCTGGCTCTGCCTCTCCCTCTGTCCAATCCTACTTTCTTTCCTTCCTCCACAGGTAGCGATCCCAGACACTCTCCACTGTACACTTCCCACATGCTAATCTTTGTATGAGACAATAGAGGTTCAGAGAGGTTACGTATCTTTCCCCAAATCACACAGCTTTTAAGTGACAGGGCTGGCTTCGAACCCACGCACAACATGAACCCCATCTCCCACTCCCCTCTGCCTTGCTGGTCCCCATCAGCCCTTGACTCTTTAATCTCCGTGAAGGAAGCAGGTCTACTTTAGGTTTTGGAAATCCAGTTGAAGGTAGGTCTTAAGTTGCAAAAGATTTTAACCCTTATTCCCTTCCCCCTTGAGAAGTTGTTCCTTCTGCCCAGGAAGTCTCATGCAACTGACCAGCGATGAGAACGGCTGGGTGGTGTCGGAGAAGGGCAAAGGCACACAGGTGCCACCCGGCCACTTACTATTTGTGTGACTTGGCTTTAGTTCTTCCATCTATAAAGTGGAAATAATAGCTCTACTCCAAAATTGTTTTTAGGATAAATGACATGATAAATATTTTTAAAACTATTTAAAAATGTACCAAGTGTTCCAGTTCCATAAGAATGCAGAGACTAGAAAAAGTGACGGTAAGAGGGTGTTTACCACAAAACCCAAGGCCAATTCCATCAGCTCTGCAGTTCGCCTGGCCGACCTTGAGGGTCCAGGGTTTCACAAGACACTGCTGCTGCTCCCAGGGAAACCTCAAACTAGTGTCCATGTCCATCCTAGAGCAGCAATGGGACACGGGGATGAGCACAGGACGAGGTGTAAGCAGACCTGGTTTTCTCAGGAGTGAGCTCTGTTCATGTCACAGGGCTCCTCCCTTCTCCCAGGCAGGTGTGCTCTTCCCTGAAGTAAGGACATTGGACCTCAGACACATGGGATTCTGTAACATCTGGTGCCTTCTTAGGAAAGTGTTCTTTCTCTTCCACCCCACCCCTCCTGCTCACCAACTTGGGCTTCCACCCAGCCTGAGGGGGTGATGTCCTTGCAGACAAGGTCGAAGACAGGGATGGCAGGAAGCAGCGGGAGAAGACTGTCACTCAGAGTTCCTGGAACCCATGGGCAGAAATGAGCCAATGCTGGTGGCTCCCACTGAGATGCCCAACCCTGGCCAGGTGGGTCTGAGTGGTCCCCCATGCAAGTGGCCCGTGTGCTGGCTGGTAGTTCCTTTACACCAAGCCTTACAACACACTCCTGTTTCATCCTGCAGTGCATCTCAGGAGCTGCACCCCGATAGTACAATAAGTCAACGCAAACCTAATTAGGAAAGAGAAAGTACTAGAAAAGGTTTGAGTGAGTGCATGCCAGAGCTACAGAAACACAGTTGTTCAGATAGTCAGTTTACAAAGTTAATGACCACGACGCTTGGCCCTCGGCTGGCCTGCATACCTCGGCACATGGAGTGCCTATGGCTCTCACCTCGCCGGGGGTTGGCAAACCCTGCCTGAAAAGCCCCACCTGAGAGAGACACGCTTCTGGGAAAGAGGGTGAGTGGCTCACCATGGAGGGATGGAAATGTTCCTGTGGGGAAACCTCATCGCCAGCGTGCCGCAGTCAATGGAGGGATGGCTGTTACTCGGCAAGGTTTATGAAGTGATGCTAAGGTTTCAGGAAGAAATACAGAGTGTTGGTGATGTTGAGAAAAATTGGTAGAGTTTTACTATCACTCATTATTCATTCATTCATTTACTAAAAAGTACTTGGTAAGTACCTGCTACATGCAATTTTCTTGGCTGTCAACCAAAAGTGTATGAATCCCCATGTAATTTTGAATTGCTCTTTTAGGAAATTAAGTAGAAAAGTGATCATGAGTAACTTTGTTAGTCAACTTCTAAAGAACCATTTGTGGATTTACTTTGGCACTGGTGTGACCATGGATAACACCTGATATTTTGGATTATCTATGTTGTTCCTGTCCTGTCCACCAGCAGAGATGATATTTATAGGTGATTCTGTTCAGATGCCAGAGGAAGCATATCCCATAGGTGAACCTGAAGTCATTTGCTAGTGTTCGGACTAACTGTCTCGTGCAGAGAGGGCCCAAGGTTCATTGAATGTCGGAACACCACCGATTAGGGCCGAGACATATTCTGGGGTCAGTGTGAATTACTGGGAAAGAGTGCCTTGGGATGCAGGGGGAGGGGTGTTTGGCATCCTGGCTGGTCCATCTTGAAGACTACATGCACCTGTTATCCTTCAGGGCTCCTAGTCATTACCTCCTGAGAAGGCACTCATGCTGAGGTCCAGGCTTCTTCCAGGGTGAAGATCTGAGCTGCAGAGATGAACCACACAGCCAGAGCCACGTACCCAGTCCCTGGAGCCAAACTGTGAGCTATGGCTTCTCACCCTGTCCGTGGAGTCAGCCAAGGGAGAGGCTCTGCCCTCCCAACAGAGAGCAGGGTCGGGCACGGAGCAGGCTGGATGAGCCCTGTGGGCCATTCCGCTGGGACTTGAGATCTGTCCCCTCATCTGGCCAGGAGCCAATTGCAGAAATGTAGCTCCTTATGACTTTGCTCCAAAGACAGCTGTGTGCCTCACCTCACGTCTGCACAATGACCCAGCAGTTGTTCCTGCTTCGTGGAACACAGGCCAGGCAACCCCTGCAAGGTCCCGTGGGGACGTTCCTGGTCTGGCTGGCAGACAGCTGGCGGGCAGGCAAAGCTTCCTCAGTGCTTGCCTGAAGGAACTGAGGACAATCCAATTTTTCTTCCCTGCTTCAAGTCATCCTTATCACCCCCGCTCTGTGCTCAGGGCCTTGCAGGACAACCACAGCCAGGCCTACTGGACACTGACCCTGCCATTCCCCGGAGGTGGACTGGCCCAGCCCTGATTCCCACTGTTGGACTGAATCCCTAAAACCACTAAATTCTGGTGTATGAACGCTGGACACAACCTTAAGTATCTTGAAGACAATCTTACCATCATGCAAAGGAGGAAACTCACTTTGAGTGTACCCAAGGACACGCAGCTGGCAGGGCAGGGCTGAGCTGACTCCCAGGGCTGGTCATGGCCAAACGCCACTCACGTGTGATCCTCCCTAATCCCTGCAAGACATTCAACCCACAGCAATCGGAGCCCCATGACCTTCTCAGGCCTCACTCCAGTATATTAACTCTCAATTTTGTGGTGTTAGCACCAGCCTCCCATTGAAGTTCCAGACCTATTTTTTCAGATATGTAAAGATTCCTCAGAGGCATCCTGGTGGAGCTCCATTGCCTCCCTCTCCCCTGACCCCAAACTGTCATCTGTGTTCCCACCTCTAGCCATCACCGTGTTCTTGCTGTAGATCCATACCACGGCCAAGCCAGGTAGCCACAGGGGAAGCTGCTCTGGGGCTGTACCTCAGACATAGATGTGCACGTGGTCGCTGGGGTGACTGGCTTCCCCTGGTCGACTCTCAGGGAATAGGCAGGAGGCTAGGACATCTGGCAAATCTGCCTCATTTGGTCTTAGCTCTTCATATCCGGGGACGGAAGACCCTTTCTCCTCAGTGGCTCAGTCTAAGAGAAGTGTAAGAACCCAGTTTTTCCCAAGTGTGAAGTGAAACCTGCTTCTCTGTAAAGCCCGTAGTACTAACCGACTTTGCTTAACAGCCTTGCCAGTGTCCACACTGGCCCCCAGGCCCCCGGGCCCCCAGACGGCACACCTTCTTTCTCTGGTTGAAAAATCTCCGGGGCCTGCCACTTGCAACGCCTGATCCTCAGACCACCCAGATACACGCCCTGGTGGTGCTCCCAGAGGTGGAACCCCACACTTGGAGCGGAGTGCAGGGGGGCCTGGATAGAGAACTGCCCGTCGTTCCTGTGTCCCGGCATGAGGTCGTGCCCACGTCTGGGCAGCCACGCCCCCAGGACCTCCTCCCAGTTCCTCCGTGAAGAGGGGCCCAGTTTCCACAGCAGCGTCTCCTCTCCACCCTGGGCCACAACACCTGCCTTGTCTCCTCCCTCTCTACAATTTTCTCAGAGTCCTTCTCAAACCCCTGCTCCTCCTCGGGGTCTGCTCTGCCTGCTCCTGGAAGGGGAGTTGCACGGACTGGGGCTGGGCAGAGGGGGGAGAGTCTGCTGCTCCTCAACATTATCTGCAAAGCGAGGAGCCTGAGCTGGGTGGGCTAGGGTCTCCCCTCCCTCACGTCATATCACGCAGTTGCCATCTGGGTTAACTTCATCTCAACTTCTGGTTTACCTTTCTCCTGGATGGTGAGATCCACTCCACTCAGGACTTGTTTAATAAATAAACACTTGGTCATTAGGTTGAATTGATGATGCACAGTGAGGACTGGAGTGGACCGGGGAAGGTAGGTGTGGATAGGAATGGGCAGTCCTATCCAAAACAGACGAGGGGGGCTTTCCTGGGAAGTGACTCATGTGGGTGCAGGGCCGGTGGGAGTGGGTGGGAAGGGAGAGACAGCACTCTGAGGGAAAGAGGCACTGAGGTTAATATGCTCCTACTTCCTACAGGGTCTAGGGTTTGGGCAGAGATCAAAAAGAAAAGGACTGGAGGACAGTGGGGTACAAGTGTTTGGCCGGGAGCTCAGGACCAGAGCTTGCGAGCTGCCCACATTCAAGCTCTGAGCTTCAGTTCTCTCATCTGCAAATGAGGGACCTGAAGCCTCAAAGTGTGGCTGAGCTTGTTAGGAATGCAGAGTCCCAGGCTCACCCTGGGGGCTGAGCCAGCCTTTCACCAGCTCCCCAGGTGATGCTGTGCATGCTGAAGAGTGACAAGCTCTTTGAGGTTCCAGAGCTGACGCCGTCACACCGGAGTGTCAAACTGGGCCGCATCTCACAACAGCAGAGGAGACTTTAAAACCTCCCGTTCACGGGTCTCTCTGGGATGACAGATTATGTTGTATCTCCACTGGGGCAGTCATTGTAGAGATGTATATATTTGTCAAAACTCATGAACTGTATGCTTTGCAAGGACGCATTTTAGTATATTTGTATTATTGCTCAATAAAGTTGATTTAAAAGAACACTATCCCTAACCCTGAATCATTTCCCTGGAGTAAAGCTGTAAAAGGAGGAACGTGTGCCCGAGGACGTCAACAATGTCTTACATCACGGTCCGTTCCTCCCCCGCAGAAGGGCTGCGCTCCTGCGTAAAGGAGGGTCCGCACGTGTTCTGAGTGTACGAACCAGTGTTTCCTCTCGGCCTGTCAGTATCCTCCCAGCTGTGTCTCTCTCTCACACACAGTCCCAATGCTACAGTCCATACCACTCGGGTCAAACCTTCCGGGTATTGTAAGCCTCTCCTGGTAATTCTAGTGCACGGCAGGGCTGAGGGCCCGCAGCAACCACTTCCTCGGGAGCCGTCAGGATCCCGAGTGCCCAGCCAAGTGCAGAGGGCAGAGGGCAGAGGGCAGAGGGCAGAGAAATAGTATGTGACACAGTATGTCCCTGAGTGACTTACGTTGTGGTTGGGAACACAAGGCAGGGGCTGGCATGACAGGAAGTTAAATTACAACTGAGGAAGGGCCACTCCCACAGCTAGAAGAGCCCTCATCACCCACAGAGTGGCCAGGGCTGCGCTGCCCACTAGGTCGCAGACACTCACCTCGCAGGTAACTTCTGAGAGCCCCCTCTGCATTCCCACCCACCCCTTCTGAAGCAGAGACTCAGAGAGGTTACCCAGCTTCCCCAGGTCACACAGCTAGGAAGGGAAGAGGGAGGCCCGGCTCCACAAACGGCCACATGCCTGTCATCAGATGGCAGGCTGGCCGCGCTCCAACCTTAATGATTTGCCAGAGCCAATTAATTGCTAACCTGTGAGGTGCTTCCACTGGGGTCAGGGGATCAGAACAATGACCTGGATAGTGGTGTGTACATCAGGGTGTCGCTGGGTCACATGCACCCTGCATTGAAATGGGGCCAACTGGAGGGTGCAGCAGTCTTGGTGCCTCCTCGGGAGGACCCACAATGGGTGCAGGGAATAATTCATCTTGGGGGTCAGGGCAGTCCCGCACCCCTCCTCCTTTGCCCGGGCAACGTAGGACGTCAGACAACACTGCGGAGGCCTCATTATTGGGCTGCACAACCATTGTCCTGGGGACAATGGTTTCCGGCCCTGGCTTTGTGTGGGGCTGCCAGCCAAAGTTATTAACCCCAGGAGTTGCCTTTGAAGGACATCCAAGGGAGGGGTGAAAGGTCACCAGGAGCAGTACAGGGAGCGGAAGTGGGAGGGAGAGACAGCACAAAAGAGAGGGATGAGCCCCAGTGCCCCTCCTCCTCCTCCCCTGGGGAACCCCAAACAGAGCTGGGCCCAGAGAGGGGGATGTCCAGAGGAAGTTCCCACTGCTACTGCAGAACAGAGAGGAGCGGGGCAAGGCTGACCATCCTGACGGGCCTCCGAGACGTGCGCACAGATGGGGACGTGGGCTGCCTATGGAGAGGGCTGACTGTCAGGGGAGAAGGTGTCGGGGCTGGGCCTGGAGCTCCTCTACTCAGTCCGCGAATTCCTCAAATAGGCATCTGCCATCCAGGACCCCGATATTCCTGCCACCTGCCTGTCGCCTGCCCCCCATGGAAGCAAGTGAGAGGGACCAGGACTTGCTGGCTGTGGTGGGGAAGGCTGCCCCTTCCTGGCACTGCCCAGGTTAACCTCCAGTCTCCTGGGTTTCCACGGGGATCCCAGCTTCCTGAATAATGCCAAAAAGGCATGGCCCCCTAAGATGCCAGGCCCCTGAAAAGGCAGCCTTATCCTGCCTCTGGAAGGAGAGGAAAGCAGTGTCATTTCTAGAGCAGCGACCACCTGTGCCAGGCTGGCTTCCTGCTCCGTCCACCCAGCAAAAGGACACCCGGACTGGAACTTGCACACAGAGCAGAACCAGAAGGTCCAGAGCTCTAGGTCACAAGGCCCAAGGAGGCCATGGTTCATCCAAGGTCAGAGCGCTGGTCTCCTTCTCAAGGCCTCTCTCTGGCCAGCATCCCTCCGTTCTCCCCGCTGCGTGTGCCCCACCACAGTGCCCTCCTGGTCCTGCCCCTGCCTGGTCAGCATCTCTCCGGACTTCCTCCTCCCCAGCTCCTGACTCCAGACTTCTGCACAGTGTCTTCCCCTCAGGCCACTGAGGCCAGGTAGCTTGATACCCAGTCCTGCCTCTATCCCCCCCGACCACCCCCCCAGCCCAAGGAAGCCCAGCACAACCACACCTGCTCTCCCCTTCCTTAACCCTCACTCACGGCCTTCTAGACACCCTCCTGAGCTCTGCTGATTTTTGTGCCATCCCTCCCTGCCCTGGTCTTGGGGCTCCTCCTGGCCAGGTGAAGGCTGCCTGGTGGCCTCAGTGGGATAAACAGCCAGGGGTAGGAAGGCCTTTGTCTTAAACTCATAGAGAATAGATCAAACGAAGGTAAAAGTGGAGTCTCCCCGCTCGTTCTCCCTCCCTCTCTCTCTATGAGCATATGGATCTCTTACATAGACAGATACTTTCACAGACACACACACACACACCCGCATCAAGACCCCACAAATGTTGCCCATTTCCCGCCGTCATTCTGGCCATCCCCCTTGTCTCTCCAAAGCCAAGGACACTAGTTCCCTGCCCTCTGCCTTCAATTTCCTGTCCCTAAAACCCCAAATACGGCAACTCTGACCTGAACCATGCAGCCTCTGCAAACTGCAGCAGAAGATAGAAGAGGCGTTTGTGCTCTGGTCAGCGTGCTCCAGCCGGTCAGCCAGCACCCTGACCCCTTGGGCACCAATATCAGGTGGTGAAGTGTCGTCCCCCCCCCCGCCCGGGGGGGCTCAGCGCCTGAGTCCAGGGCCTGTCCCAGGCCCGCTTTGGCCCTCTCTTCACTAATGCCCAAAGGCCAAACTTTTCAGAATTTGGCAACAGATTAAAAGCCAAGCCAATGACAACAGGAGGAGATGAGGGGAGAGGAAAGCAAATGAAATGTTAAAAAAAATTAAGCAATACTTGCATTCTCATTAGTAGGAACATGTGAGATGAAGCACGTTATGTTATTAGGCATTCTCGCGTTTCAGTAAACACAGCTGAATAAATTTATAAATATCAGCATTAAGCGAGATTTAACGTGAAGCTGTTTATCTTCTGGCTGTCAGGCAGGAGGGGATGCTCCCCCCCACGTGTCACCCGCCAGCAGTCTCCGGACCTGGCCCAGGTGAGCTCCCCCGGAGGGAGGGGCTGCTGAGCAGGCCTGGGCGGAGCGAGTCTCTGCCCCAGGTCCCCCTGCAGCAAGGTGAGGGTCTGGGTGACTCAAGGACACTATTTAACCTCTCCAGTGAAAACTTAACTGCAACTAAGAAGCCCTCGCCCCACTCAGAAGGCCGCACAGAGGATCTCAGGAGCCACTGCAACTGCCGGGCTCGGCTCGTAAGAGGCGCAGATCTGAACAGCTCCTGCTTCCTCATCTCCAGAGCCGGGCACTGCAGCCGTGATGGAAAGAAGATGGGTTGCAAGCAAAGGGAGTGATGACAAGGCAGCCACGGGGGCACCTGGACACGGGGAGCCTGGCGTGCTCCCTGCTGTGCTGTGAACGCGGACAGGTGGAACTATGTTTCCGTGAGCCCCTCGTGCCAAACCTCAGTCTCCCCCATTTTGTCCTTATGGCCCTCTGACTCCGGAGCCTATGTGACAGTGCCCAGTGAGGCTACATGCAGTGAGTGAGGACCAAGTGTCAAAGAACAAGGACTCTGGGGCCAAAGACTTCATTTACAGGGGAGGCCTGAACACTGGGGCGATGGGACCCTTTGCGATGCCTGCTGCCGCCTCTCACTTGCCCGGGCCCCACCGCGGCCTGGACCTCTGTTCCAAAGGCTCTCACTCGCGGGCCACGTGGCATCTCCTGCAGCCGGCAGGTCCCTGTGCCTGGACCTCGGCCAGCACTGGGCACCCATCTCACACACACACACACATGAATAAAATAGATTAAATTAAATATAAGGCAAAATAAAACCTGTGATCCTGGTCTGTATAAACTGTTGTCTAGACAAGGCATCATACAGGCCCCAGTAAAAGGTCACATCGATACCAGGGTGGGCAAAAGGAGGAGTAGAGTTGTGACTTTGCGAAACACAGAGTTTATTCTTGTGTTGCTATTCATTAATTACTGTATTGTTTAGTTGTACTACCACTGTAAACCCATTTTCCCACCCCTGTATGAGACTGACGCCGGTTTTCCGCCCAACACGGCTCCCTTTGCTGAAAGAGGCCGTTAGGTCCCAACAGAGCCCCTGCGGACCGAGCACCCTCGGCCGCCCTGACTCTCCTCGGCCGCCCTGACTCTCCTCGTCTCCCCCTCCCTTTGCAGAGCCCTCCAGATGCCAAGGACCCACCCAGGACAATATCCCTGAAGGTTTCCCAAGGTGCTTTGGCCCCAGGCAGCATTTCCACGGCACTGTGGGTGGATGTCACAGGATGAAATGTGCAACAGGCCTGCCCCCCACACACACACACTGTGGGCTGGTGAGCTCACGGAGGTCCCCTCTGCCTGTCCCAGGAACTGCCATGGAGCCTCATGCTGCCCTTTCTAAGAAAAAGTGAATAAAGGAGGATGGCATGTGGGGGACCACGCAGGAAAGGCCTGGGGACGTCTCCCAAGGTCTCAGAATGGCTGCCTCCTTGTCGATGAAATGAAGGGTGGAAGCAGGGCATCTCTGCGGTCCACTCCAGCCTGAATCTTAAACATTGCCGTTATTATGCTCTCTGGCTGTGCAGGGAATGGGGTTCTGGGAGCTGAGCTGCAGAGAAGCGGCGTCAACTGCTTATTTACAGATCCTTGAGTGCAAGTGTATTGGGTTTTATGGCTGAGATAAGCACCCCGGCAAATTCCATCATACCGCCACTTTCCTGGGAAGCCAGCTATGTGCGAGGCACTCTACCAGGGGCTCTGAAAGGAGTGCAGAAGTAAAGCGGAAATCTTATGTCCACGCCGAGTGCCATGTGAGACAGGAATGCTGGGCCACATTGGGTCTGACACTAAGCTGTCTGCTACTTACGCCTTTGCTGTTGCTGCCTTGAGGGTCTCAGCCAGCAGAGGCAGGAGTGGCCCAGACTCCCCCTGGCCGCCGCAGCCTGTGCCTGAAGATGAGGCCATGGCAATAGCAACAAGGCCCATGTCACTGGGTTCCACCTGCTCTAGTGGGTGCCTGTCCAGTTTCAAAGTGCCACAGTATTTTTGGACATCTGGGTGTGTGTGTGTGTGTGCGTGCTACAATTCTGGTATGTTATCTTCGAGGCTCCTGTGGTTTCCAAGTGGCAATGCTCGCCTTGAGCTTGGGAGACAGGCAAGTGGGAAAGAGATATTTGTTATGTACTCAGACGACAGCACTGAAGTGTGGAGGTTGGGAGTTGGCCAGAGGAGAGGCTGTTGGAAGCAAAGAATATGAGCAAGTCCCCAGGATTCAGACACACCTTAGACTGGAGATGGGGGGAGAAGGAAAAGTCGGAGCAGAAGGCACACCTGGAACAATCTGGGAGCTGGAAGAACAGCAGGTGTACACAACGACCTGGATGTCGGGTTAGCCAAGGGAAGGAAGGAAAAGGTGACCATAGCAAACACTGCAGGGCAGACACAAGGATAGAGACTGAGAAAAGCCACTGAATTTGGCAGCAAGCTGTGGGCAGAAACCTGGCTACAAGAAGCCAGGGAGTGAACTGGCGGTAAGAACATTAACACAGCGCTGTGGGCTGAATTGTGTCCCCAAAAATGCATGTTGAAGTCCTAATCCCTGCTACCCCTGGGCGTGACCTTAATAGGAAATGGAGTATTTACAGATGTAATCAGTTAGGTGCAGTCACTAGGATGGGCCTTTGATGCAATCATTTCAGAGCTGGATACTGGAAGTCACTTTCTTGAGCCTTTCACTGTAAAGGTGAGGCAACAAAGGCCTGCAGAGGAATTAGGGATGAGCAACAAATTTACAACACTGGTTAGTGGAGGGGTCCTTTTTCAGGAGCTAGTATTTTGTGATTTGTGTGTGTGAGTTTAGGAACAGTGTAAGCATGAGGGCAAAACCTTACCTTTGTTACCCATATCCTTGGGAAATCACCTGAGTGCAAGGTGAACACTTCTCCCCCTGGTGGCACCTATCTGAATTACAGGCAGAGTCCTGCCATGGAAAGAACCCAGGAGACCCTGGGGAGCCAAGAACAAGTGCCCACACCTCCTTCATGGCCCGGACCAGCTATTCAGCGACTGGTTTTTTCTTTGTCTTAGTCCCCAGGGACTTGGGATGTTAGTTGCCCGTTCCCCTCCCTATTTCCCACTCTGTGCTCCCCCGCTCCCCTAGCTCACTTTCCTGTGACAAATATAGTAACTAGGAAAAAAGTTACAAGCAAAACTTGTGAAACTTGACCAGTACTGGTTCTGGCCTCTACTTCTTTGAAGACTGTGAGTGGAAGGACCGGCCCACAGACATGAAACGCAGGACCAACTTTTTCTTTGACTTGGAGAGGTGGGTCTCATCAGCCTCACCTGCTGCTCGTCCCCCCCCCCCCCGCCATTCTTCCTGGCTCTTCTTTCCCTGTGACTTCTTCCCCAGGGTGACCCCTTGTCTCAGCCAGAATGTCAGCCAAGGCAGAATAAAGCACCAACTGGACTCCGAGGGACGTCCTGCTGTCCCCAGGCCAGCTGCCGGGAGGATCCCCTCCGGGGATTGATGAAGGTCACGCCTACAATGCCAAGAATGAATTGATGTGCACTCACCAAGCCTCAGTGTCAGTGTTAGAGGCAGGTTTAAAGCCTGAAGCAGTCAGTTTAGGACAAAAAAGACAGAAGAAGAAATTTTACTCTCTGCTCCGGTGAAGAAAACATTTTTCAAGCAGTCTGCTGACAAAACACTCTTATGGCCAAGATCAGAACTTCTCCGGGCCGACAGGAGACTGGGTCTAATACCAGTTACCAATTGCCATGGGACAAATTACCACAAACTCAGCACTGAGAACAACAGACATGTGATATCTGGCACAGTTGCCGAAGATCAGGAATCCAGGAGCTCCATCGCTGGTGGTTCTGGCTCAGGGGTTCTCACGAGGTTACAGGCAGCTGTCAGCCAGGCCTGTGGTCATCTGAAGGCTTGACTGCGCTGGACAATCCACATCTGAAATGTCTCCCTCGTACATTTGTTGAATAGAAGCCTCTCAGATCTTTGTAACATGGGCTTCTCCATGGGGATGACTGAGCGTCCTCATGACATGGCAGCTGGCTTCCTCTAGGACAAGTAACCCAAGAGGCAGCAGGACAGAAGGCTTGTCTTATAACCTCGCCTTGAAAGTGACATGTCACTTCCGCCGTACTCCAGTGGTCACATAGACCAACCCCAATGTAATGCGGGAGGCGAGTACACAAGGGCACGAATATGAGGAGGCAGGGGTTATTTGGTCACCAACTTCGAGGCTGACTACATTTGAGGCGGTGAACTGAATGGAACTTGTCACTCCAGTGTATGGACTAGAACTAAAACTAGAATTACCAATGAATACTGTTGATCAGTGGTTCATCAAAGTCCTTCTCTAAGTAAGGCACAACAACTCTGCAGTTTTTAAAGCAAATGCTTTTTCTGGGAAGAGTACGATGACATCAACCCAAAGGCCCAGCACCAACAGCAAACACCGGGCAATCTCCAGGAGAGCAAAGCCTGGAGGTGCAGGGGTCTTGCCCAGGCTTCACTTGCCTTTCGGATGGTCTTCCCCCACCCCGCTAGTCTCTGGAATCGGAGGGTCTGGGTTTCAATCCTGGGTTCCAATCCTGACCCCAACACGCAGTAGTTCAGTGACCTCAGGTACTTAGCCCATCAGAGCCTCACTTTGCTCTGATGAAACAGATCAGCCCTAACCTTATTAATTGCTCATGAGGATGATAGAGATAATGCTATTGAGAAGCGTTCTGCGGGTGCTAGTTACTGCTACTGTCCATGGCTGTCTCCCGACCTCCCTCCATCCTGCAGAGCACCCATGGCAAAGGAGATGGAGAAGGGAGGGCTCACTCCATTCTGGGGTTTGTGGCTGAGCAAATGCTAATGAAAGGCTTCCATCCTCCATTTGGCAGGAAAGGGAATGAGCTACTAAAAACACTTCTCTCCCTGGCTGGTGTGGCTCAGTGGATTGAGTGCTGGCCTGTAGAACCGAGGGCTTATTGATTTGATTCCATTCAGGGCACATGCCTGGGCTGCAGGCCAGGTCCCCAGTTGGGGTCCTGAGAGAGGCAGCCGACTGGTGTTTCTCTTGCACATTGATGTTTCTCTCCCTCTCTTTCTCCCTCCTTTTTTTTCTCTCTAAAAAGAAATAAATAAAATCTTTTTT
The DNA here is from genome assembly GCF_021234435.1 of Artibeus jamaicensis. Classification (NCBI taxonomy): domain Eukaryota; kingdom Metazoa; phylum Chordata; class Mammalia; order Chiroptera; family Phyllostomidae; genus Artibeus; species Artibeus jamaicensis. The sequence goes on along the minus strand of NW_026521810.1, from coordinate 12,971,901 downwards.
AAAAAACCCACACATCTCAACACAAGTCCTGAGCTTACTTATCTTCTCCTGGGCCTACAGTAGTGTTAACTGAATGTCTGGACCCTGAGGGGTCCTAATTCCAGAGGTTTCACATAATCAACTGCGAGGGCGTGTTGCTGGCTTTCCCCTATAGTTCTGCAGGAGGGGCTGACACCACACAACCCTGGTGCTGACACTTGGGAAGAATACAGGACACGGCAGTGGATAAGGGGCCTGAACCCCTTCCATATTGGGTCTATATCTCTTTCCTCCTCTGTCTTAACATGGATGGCTGAGTCTAGTTCTGAGCCCATTCATATATTCATCATCCACTTGTTCATTCTTTATTGGTTGTCCACTCTGCACCAGACACTGCATGGATGAAATCACAGTAACCCTAGTATCCCACCCCATGGAGCCCATCTCCCAGTGTAAGGATATGAAAAGGAGTTTAGAGAAAGGAAGAGTTAAACTAGTTCATAGAGATCTGGAGGTGGGCCTTGGGAATTAACCTGGGAAAAGGGACAACAACATAAGCAGAGATAAAACTCTCTCTGCACCTCCTCTTCCTCACCTGTAAGAACTAGGCTGTTGGTTTTGTTCTAGTCTCCTTGGCCTTGAGACACCGGGGCAGCTGGCGGGGTGGGTATTGGCCTGGCGATGGGTGGGTGGGGCACTGAGCAGGCTGTGGGAGGTCCTGGAGAAAACTCCAGGTCTGCTGAGGAGGCTGGACCCAGGAGATCGAGGTGACTGTGGGATCAGAAGCCAAGGTCCTGCTCTAGAGTCTCCCGGTCTGTCTCATCTTCTAGCTAGATCATGAGCACCTGGAAGGGAAAGAGTCTGGTCTCGCCAAGGTGCACCCTTCCTCTCCTTCTGAGCAAGACTGGGTGGGCCCCAGAGACCAGTTGGCCTGTGTTTAGAACATCCTTACGACCTTTGTGAATCTGCCCCATTTTTCCAGCAACAGAATCTTCTTTTTAACACTAACAAGGGTCTGGTATGATTGGCAGTTTGCATCCTGCCTTCCTGTGAACCCCTTCAGGTGCATTCTTACTGACGTCACGGTTCTTTGTGTACTCGCCAACATGCAACACCGTTTCTCCGGTCAGGCCTTAGTTCTTCCCAGGCAGGACTCGTGACTCGTTCTGAGATACCACAGGAACTCAGTCCAGTGTACAGCAAACAAAGGTCATTGGAAAACACCCGCCATCCTCATGGATTCAGATGCTTGCAGAGGACTGGCTTTGCAGGACCAATGGCGATGTGTCTGTAACATGCTTCCTAAAGGGGGTCTGGGGACTCAAGGAGGGTCAAGGAGGTGGGGCAAAGAGGCTCAAGACCCAGCAGCTTGACCACAGCTCAGGGATGGAGTGGTAGGGGTGGAGGGGAGAGGAAACTGGGATGCATGGGGATGAGGCGCTCCAGGACCTCAGCACGGGCTCTGCGCGGCTATCCTGGGATGCTGCACGACCACGCTCAGTGAACCACCTGGTTCGTTCTGAAATGAGGCTGTCTAAAGAAAAGAATCCCATGCAAATGAAGACTAAATGCTTTTAATTAAAGGAAGGAGCCTGGAGACCAGCTGGTGCGAGGAGGGAACTGGAGCAGGTCGAGCTGTGCTGCCAGGAGGGATAAGCCGCTGGACCAAAGGGCTCACCCTTTCCTCCTGGCCCTAATGAGACACCAGTCCTCCTGCCCACCCGCCATCATGCTGGGGGTGAAGCCTAGTGCAGGGAGAAAGGAAGGCCCTTCTGTGCTTTGGAATAGCTCTGACATGGCAGATTGGCCCAGCAATCTGCGGACCCAACTCCCAAGGTAACAGCCAGGGGAAGCTTTTAGAACCCAAATTATTTTATCTTATCATCGGAGCCTGTAACCAGCCCTGTGCCCCGAGCTTTAATTATCTTATCTCATTTAATCCTCATGCAGCCCCGGAAATTATCTCCCTCTCCCAGGTGAGGCTCCAAGGCTAAGTCTAATGGCACAGCAGAGCCTCCAAGACCATCCAGCTCCGCAGCTCAAGGTCTCAGGCCTTTTGTTCAGAGATATGGGTACCAGGATGGCGCCTGGTGGGAATGGCGTGCATGCAGCCCTGGGACAGCGCCTGTGACTGGTGCTCAATACTCGTCAAGGCCCTCCCTGGCCCAGACTTCCCTTCACTTGGCGGTAGTGGAGGTTGGTTCCCCTGGAGGACAACTCTGGGAAGACAAAACTTGGGGCACAGAAATCCCCTGTCGGGCCCCAAAGGCCAGGCTAACAGGCATGAGCACTGGGTGTCGGGGTCCTGGCTTCCTGACCAGCTTTTCTGCAGCAGGCGAGGTGGAGAACGTGAGTGCTGTTTACCGTCTCCCTCACTCTTGATGGAAAGGTGGAGTGAGGATGCTGGCAAAGCAGAGGCAGACCTCTGAACCCGTAACAAGTCCCCTGGGCCCAGGTGGTCTGCTTTACCTCGAAGCACCACGTCACCTTGAGGTCCGTGATTCAGATGCTCCTCCTCTTTGGGTCTACCGCACACCAGGCACTCGAGACCTTGCAGTGCACCCAGCAAAGAAATGCTCCTTACCCACCTGCCCATTGAAACCAGGATGGCTGTGGCCAGCAGGCTGAATGCCACCTCACTGTGTCATCTCCATTAGAGTCACCGGTCATGACCACGAAAGCAACCCAAGCAGAGCACTCCCTTACAGTCACCGAATGGCCTGTGGAGTGAAACCCACCAGTGAGCTTTGCCTGGGGGTCTTCCATGTGCAAAGCCCCTTGTGACTCTTCACTCCTGAAAAGACAGTGAGAGAAGCACTCATGTTGTGCGGGACGCTGTTTCGTGTGTGATCATCCACCCTCCGGTATGACAGACATCTTCATCCTTGTTTCATAGATGAGGACATAAGGCTCAGAGAGGTCAGGTGGCCCGGGGCCACTCGGTTTCAGGTGAGAAGGCTGGGACAGTCTCCCTGACACCTTAATCCGACCTCTGCCCCTGTCCCGTGCCCTCTGAGACTGGAAGGGCCACCCGAAGTTCAGTGGCCACATCCTCGCCTCACGGCCTGTGGAGGACCGGTCCCGTGAAAGAAGATCCCCCTCCCGGAGTGGACTCAGTGAATTCCTGGACCTGGCCGTGACAGGAGGAGAGCCTTGGATTGTAAAAGCATCAGAGTCAACGATCCACAGCCTTCACCGCCTGAAGCAGATTTGGAGGACAGTGCCTGACGTCCCAGTGTCACCAACAGTCGAGCAGCAGTGCTCTTCTCAGGGTCTGCCTCTTCGTGGGCCTGATGCCGAGGTGGGCTCACGGCCTCTCCTTCTCCCACCTACTTGTCCCTGGGTCTCAGAGCAGGCCCCTCTTCCCCAGGGCCACTGGACAGCACCCTCCCTGGTGTGGGGCCCCAGCGAGTCAGGGTTCCGACAAGGTCTGGCAGTGATGGAGTGGGCGTGGCTTGGCAAGGGAACCTGTGTGTTGAGCACAATGACCTGATTGTGCGGCTTGTCCAACTCAGCAGTGCTCAGGTGGTCACATGGCCCCCGGCAGCAGGCGCTGTGACCTTTGCCCAGAGTTCTGGGACCTTCGGTGGCAGGACTGAGTGCCAAAGAGGAGAGGGGAGGTCTGGCTGTCTCATGCTGCCCTGGGACCCGGGCAGCCACTCCCTCTGTACCTCTTCCCGACCCTGGTCAGGATCTGAGCCCGCCTCCTCCCCAGATGCTATCAGAGGCTCCTCGGCTGCCCAGAACAAAGAAGAGGCATGCAGACACCATCCCCAGGTAAATGCAAAGGCTACTGAGTTTCTGCTTCAACCACCAGCTACCAGAAACCAATGAGGAGTATGCACAGCTGAGACTTTGGCCCAGTGTGTGCCCAGTGCCGGGATGCATGCTGTCACAGCGAGGTCATCGAGTTGTCCCTGCCACTCACATTCCTTCCAACAGACATCAGTCGGGCCCTGCAAGAGTTTCCTGAGCACTTCCGGTGTGCCAGGCACAGCGCTAGGCATAGAGGACACAGCAGGGACCCCTTTACTTGCATTCGGGGAGACAGGTGGTAAACAAGTAAGTGACTTGTATGACATGTCAGAAGGTGGAGAGAAATAAGCCGAGTACAGGGGACAGGGCTGCAGCAGTGGGGCTGGAGGTTCTCTGAGAAGGTGAGTTGAGCCAACACTTGGAGGTGAAGGGCGAGCACCAAGCTAATGGGGAAGGAGCAGCAGCATAAAGGCCCAGAGCAGAAACAAGCCTGGTGCACCTGAGGACAGCAGAGGCCAGTGTGGCTGGGGCAGAACAAAGAGGGAAGAGGAAGGAGAGGGGAAGGGCAAGGGAAGTGAGCGGTGTGGGCGAGGGAGCAGGACTCGGGAGGCAATGGGAGAAATCCCCGTGCTCCGGCGTGCTCTAGGCAGCCTGAGAGTGAACTGGACTATCTCCGAGTTTCGCACCTGCTCTAACACATAGAACAATGCATTGCATTACACATACTATTCTGCATTATTATATAGAAGACATAATAACAATGTGTGGGAATACACACACACACTGACAAATGCATGAAATGGGATAATGGACACAACAGCATTTATTCACCGTGAAGAGGTATATCAGTCTACAGCACCGTTTCAGCCTACAGGGTTTCAAAGAGCTTTCACACCCAGGAGTGCACAGGAGCCAACCCATGGGGATTAAGAAGGAAGCTGTCCTTCAGCACTTTGTGTGGAAAATGAGAAAACACGGTGTGGAGATGGTCTTTGCTGCGCTGTGACCGGAAGGCCAGGGTGCTGTCCACCTTCTGCATCCCACCTGGACAGAGGCAGGAACTCCAGGGCCCAGGTGTGGTGCGTGACCTCCTCACGGTCCTGAGCCTGGGGCCCCACCCTGCTGACTCTCAGCCAAGACTTTTCCACTGCCCTCTATGGAGGCAGGTATGTCTTGGGTGACTTTCTGCCCCTTCTTCCTCCTGGTCAGCCTTTCTCTGCTGCTCAGCCTCAGGGCTGCTATCCGTGTTTAGACTGGGGTGGGACTTGAAATCTAAACCGTGGGCAAGTTTAGGCCCCGCCTCCTCCCCACCCTGTCAGCCCAGCTGTGCAGTCTGGGTCCTGGACCGGCACCTCCCTCCCATTGTCTGGTCTGACACAATCAGACGGGAACTTCTCCTGGGCTGCTGGGAGGAGAGCCAGACCTGCCTGCAGTGGCTGCCACTTTGGGGGGCCCAAGCTCTGAGCCCTCCAGAGGGCAGAGCAGGGCCAGCGCTTAAACTGGATCTGGTTCACACAGCACTGCATCCTTTCAATACCAGACTGATGACGATGCTGGCAGTCCATGGCTGGCTCTGACCACCTTCCCACCACCCCATGGCCACCATTGCTTCTCCTACCCCCAGCCCTCCCATCAGCCCTCAGGGAATTATGGGAACACAGCCTGCCCAGCTGCAACCCATTCTCCACACTGTAGCCAAGAAAACTTTCTAAAGCATGAGTCTGGTCATTCCTTTCCCCTGATAAAATCCTTTTACACACTCCCCTTTGCTTTTTAGGGTAAAGTCCAGAGTCCTCAACGTGCCTACAAGAACACTGGAATCTAACCCTGCACGCTCTCCCAGCCCCAACTCTCCGCCCCCCACCATACCTGCGCACACGCACATGTGCGTGCATGGACACACACACACATACCCTGTAACTGCCCTGCCGTGAACTCAGTTCCCTAAATGTGCTTGGTGCTCCCTGGCCACTGGACCTTCACGTGCGGTCTTTCCCCCAGACCAGAGTGTTCTGTATTCACCTCCTCCCAGCCCTCTGTCCACCCGGCTAGTTCCGCCTCTTCCTTCTGGCCTCTGCTTTGAGGTCCCATCTCAACAGCCAAGACTGTGAGGTGCCCAGCTCTGTGAGGTCAGGGACACACCTCCCGCTGGCCACAGCAGCCCCAACACACACCCCTGTGAGGGCTTGTCTGTTTCAGGATGACATGACTGTTTTGGTCACCACTGTGTCCCCAGGTCCTGGCAGAGTGCCCAGCGCTTAGTAGATGCTCAGCAAATGTTTGTACAGTGACACACACAGAACGGAAGGGAGGGAAGGCGGGAGTGAGGGGAAGGGGGAGGAGAGAAGGACTGTCCCAGTGAGGAGGCCCTGGCACATGGCACAGTCGTAATTGTCCAAAGTCATCGTCCCTCATGTTCCTCCGTTTCCTAACAGTTTACAAATCCCTTCCATACCACCCTGCTGATAGGTGTGAATAACATATGACTTTTTTAAAACGGAAGAACCTGAGGATCAGAGTGGGTGAGTGGCTTTCCGGAGGTCACACAGCTCAGAGCCAGGTCTCTCTGACTTTGAGCTCACAGCTTCTCAGGTTCTGGAACCGAGACTGAGTTCCAAGCGTGGGGGTCCGGCTCTCTCTTGCACCCCGAAGGAGATATTATAATGCTGGACTTGGTCACCCGATTTGACCTGTGAAGGTGGTCTTGGGCGATCAGGGCTGAGGTCACACTGTCTTTGCTCCTTGGTTAGCTCTGGCCAGTCAAGGATGGTCTCAGGGCGAAGGGCACTCCCCCACCGAGATGGCTGCCCAAACTTCTGTGCACCAACGTCACGGCCTGCAGGACTGGGGAACCTCGCCAGCTCCCGCTTCTTACCTGCTCACCTTCCATCTGCAAAGGCGTATTGGAGAGCAATGAAAAGAGAAGGCAGACTAGGCTTGAGGGAGTCTGTTTCTGCTATTTAAAGGCACCCGCCCCGTGCTCCCACCATTCTGTTTCTCACTTCCGACTTCCCCAGGAAAGCACTCACACATGTGCACAACTTCACTGCAGAACAACTTTTATAAGAAAGGGCCGGGAGGGACATGTGCATGGGAAGGGCGGAGCCTCGGGAACGTCCTGCCCCCCCCCCCACGTGTGGGGCACTGACGTGGAAGCTGGAAGAGCAGGTGGACACGTGTCCTGACACGGAAGACACTCAGGGCGTCGCTAAGGGAGTGAGCCCCCCTCGCAGCAGAGCAGGCCTGGCGTGCCGCTGCTCCCGTGGGCGCCACACGCACGCCCCAAAACAGGGGCCCCGTTCCCACGGAACGGACAGGAGACGGGGCGGGAAAGGTCTGTGAGGGCGAATGCCGCATAATAACAGGGTTGCCTCAGGCTAGGGCTGAAGAAGGAAGACGTTTATCGCCACTGTGTGAATTACTTATGATATATTACGTGTATAAGCTAAAAAGAAATAAATGAAAACAGAAAGAAAAGTGGGAAGACTGTGGCTCCTCAAGGAATCGGAAAGTGGCAGTTAGTTAGGTCCAATGTCGCCCTCCGGGCCACTGAGACCACCCGCCCTCCCAGGAAGGATGTCATATTGTGACCCTACTCTCTGGAGCCCTGGGGACACTCTGGGAGGAGAGAGGTCCAGGCAGAAATCAGGTGCGGGCCCACACGCGCAGTCCGGGGCGCTCTGAGGAGGCCGGGTGAGCGCGCAGCCTGAGCAGGGAGCGGCTCTGTGCTCTGGTCGTCCATGGAACCCACAGGTTCCGTTCTCTCCCTCTCCGGTGGCTTTCCTGGGGCTACTACTACGTCTGGGCCCTGGAAACACCCTCTGGGTGCAGAGAGAATGCTGGCTCGAGGTCCACATGAGACCGGGTTGCACCCCAACTCTGCTGGCACCAGACTGGCCCAGAGCAACCTCTGTGCGCTGCTTGCCTCAAATTCAGCCTCACTGGGTGTCGTGAGAAATAAACGGGGCTCTACTTGAGGCACTGGACAGTACCCGGTGTTTAATAATAGTAAATAACAGTGGAGGTGGCTGCTGTTATTAGAAGGAAGTGAGTGCAGCGCGCAGCTTTCCCTCAAGACAAAGGTGTGTCTGTCCCCAGATGTGGGCCCTGTGGCCCCGAGGGTGGCCCTATGGCTGGGTATGGGGCCCAGAGACAAAACACGGGCGCGAGGCCCTGAATCCTCAGGGCTGCTCCTGCAGGTGCAGGGGGTGGGACTGTTTGTCTGCAGCAGAAGGCAAGACGTCTGACTGGGAGGCAGCCTAGGCCCAGGATGCAGTGCTCAGATGTGAAGCCTTCCTTCAGGACCGGCAGCCAGTCCCACTTCCCAGCCGCCAGGGTCCCGGTCCCTTCCTCAGGCCCCTGCGCACTGCCCAGGGTCAGGGAAGGGCAGGCTCCATTCTGGGGTTTGTGCCAAGAGCAGGGACCTCTGGCATTCCAAAGCCACGGAGAACAAAGCTGGCCCTGAGTCTGGCGAAGAGCCCTATGCCTGGGTTTTTCCTTGGCGCCTCCCCAAGAACAGCTGTCGGGAAGGCAGCCCACTCAGGTGGCCGGAGTTGGCTGGGAGGGTCCCTGAGCCCTGCCCCTGGGGGCTGGAGGCAGGGCTGGGCTGCAGGGATGCGTTCCTGCAGAGTGAGCTGTTCCACTCTCCTGGTGCAGGGCAGTGCTCTAGCCAGCAGGGTCTGACCTCACCCTGGCCACTCCCTGGGTTCCAGAACCTTCTTCCTGCAGGGAGGGGCAGAGGCACTGGGAAGGGGGGGGGCGGATTAGGCTGGGAGAGCAGAATGCCCAACACTTAAGGCCTGGGTCACCAGTGCTCATTAGGACTTTGAGGCGACCACCCACCAGCAAAGAACCTTGGACACGGTCCTTATTTTCCTGGGGCTCTGTTTTCCCATCTGCAAAACAGGTTGAAAAAGGACCTAGCTCATTATCTGTAACTCAAAAAAAAAAGAAACTATTGTTGGCCTGCGTTATCCCCTCTCTACCTGACCCCTTTCCTCTCCCGTCACCTTCCTCCCTGCTCCCCAGTGAGGCTCTTCCCGGCACTGCACTAGCCTGGGAGCAGCGGTCTCCACCCTGCAGCCCAGGTGGCAGCCACCAAGGCACTGAAGGTGCGCAAGGAGCTCAAGACAGACGGGCCCAGGACAGCTCTCCAGCCCAACACCAACTGGACAAATGCCACCAGCGGCTTTTTCCAAAGTGCTTCCCACAACCATTGGCCCTTTCCTTTCACCTGCCAGGACCTGAATTTCTATTTCTGGGTTTTGAAAGCCTGAGGGGAGGAGGGGAGGAGAGGAGGATCATTAATGATTGATTCTCTGGCACCACCAGCAGGAGGCCTGGGGGCAGGCTGTGGACGTTTCCTGAGCTGTGGGGACCTGGTGGGAATCTCGTGTGGCTGTGGCACACCCGAGCAGGTCAGGGGCGAGAGCCTGCCCTGGGCCCTTCTGCCCTGGCAAACCCCTGCCGCCTGAAGGCTCTGCCCTTGTGGGGCCCCTTCTGCCTTCAGCTGTGCTCCCTCTTTCTGGGTCCCCTCACAGACACCCCTGCCCCCATGCGGCCCCCCCACCCACCCTGCACCTACTCCCACTCACTGGCCCTTTCCTGCCAACAGGAAATCACCTGTCCATCACCTAGGGTTCAGTCGGCTCTTTGAAAAACTCACAGAGCTCTGGGGAAAGGATTAAAGGAACCGACTTCTACTGCAAAATTTGAGAGCAGTTTTAACTCTGCCCTTTTGGAAGTGCTGCCCTGCCTTTGTTGTCTCATAATAATTAACTTTGTGCAGAGCCGCAGCTTTCAAACGGCTTTTGCATCCATAATTCCTTTCACCTCACAGCAAAGCTAGGACAGGCCTGCCCTCGCCACTCCTACCTGCACCCACATCCTAAAGAAGAGGGAATGGGGGCTCCGAGGAAGGCAAGAGCCCATCCCAGGGAGCCGGGGCCCAGCCACTCACCTCCCAACTCAAAGCAGGAGTGGCCGTCTCCTGCCCAGAGAGCGCACCGGAGTCCCAGGAGGCGCTCACCACGTGGTGCAGGGCGGGCAGGTAACCCAGAAGGGTTCTTGGGGCCAGAAACCTTCCCCCAAGGCTGGCCTCCCCCGGGGCACCTGGGCCAAGGGGAAGAGGCCCATGGTCCATGCTGGAGTTCAGGGGCCAGGCAGCCGGAGCCAGGAGGCAAGATTCCAGCTGCACAGCTGAACGCCGCCCATGGTCAGTGTAAACTCCAAGCTGCTTGAAAAAGACCCCCCACCACCTGCTTCCCAGCTCCATCAGCTAGATGACCGGCTCATCCTGCTCTGCCTGGGACAGTCTGTGTTGGCACCCAACTCCCACATCCAGGGAACGATCGCCCTCCGCCTCGCCCCTGACCACCCCTCCCACCAGCTCAGTGGATTTCAGCTGAGCCTTGGAAAAAAGACCATCTTTAGAAGGCTCAGCAGATCAGCCTGAACTTAGAAAACCACAGACTACTCACTGGGCTTAGGCCGTTCATTGCCTGGGATGGATATTAAACTCTTTGAATGTTAAGCTGGAAAGAATATTCATTTCCACACAGAAACACTCAGATCTGTGGCCAGATCTGTAAAAATTTTAAGGGCAAGCCAGAGTTACTTTCTCTTCTCTATTTTCATATTGAGAACTAAATCAATTTTCTGGGAAAAACACTGGGTTAAAAAATTGTAACTCAGCTTTAACCTCAGGTTACTGGTCGACAGTCTCGGCAGGAGAGGCTCACAGACATCAAGTCTGCGAAGGGCCCAGGAAGGCGTTGATCCTAAGAAGCGTGTTCTGACTTTCCCATTGAACTGAGAGCCTCCTACTTGTGATGCGAAATTTACCTCAAAATTTTAAGTAACGTCAAAGGAAGGCTTGAGATTTTCATTCTTAACTAAGAATCATGGTTCTTTTTTAAGTTTGAGGGGGGAAAACATGATAAAAGGGATACACACACACCCTTTATATATATATATAAAATCTCAACCTCGTCATTTTGCAGACAAGGAGGCTGGCCCCAACAGGTGGGGTGCTGTTAATAACCATTTTCTTGGCCTTCCTTGAAGAGAACGAGGACGCAGAAAAGCCCCCAGGCCTGTTCCCCGCTGAGCCCAGGGAGCAGGGCCCGAGCAGGGCAGGGGCTCCCTGAGTCCCTCCTGCCTGTGGTGCCAGAAGGACTTCTCCGCTCAGCTGCCTCCTGTCACCTGCAGTCTGGGGAAGGGCTGCTCTCAAGTTGTGTGCAGGTAGCTTTTGTACACTGTTTTCATATTAAAGTGACTTTTTAAAGATGAGCTTACAAATGGGATGGGAACAGAACGTTTTGATGACTTGCTGGGGTTTTTTTTGTCCTTTGAGAACTTTTGCCAAAAATGGGGGGTGGGGCGGAGAAGGAGGAGGCTTGTTTTGTTCAGGGGAGAAGAGCATGAGCAAGAAGGAGGCCTGAGTTCCAGCACAGCTGGTACCTCTCAGCCCCTCAGTGGGAGGCCTCTCTGAGGTTTGCAGAACTCTTGGGCCAGGGGCTGGTCAGGACAATCCACGCTCCACGCTGCCCTACAGAAGCAGGTGGTGGGACCGATGCCGTGCAGGGCCTGCTTCCGTCTCAGCGTCCTTCGAGCTGCTCCCTGTGGTCCAACCAGAGAGGGGGCTCTGCACATCTGCAAACACAGAGCGACAGCAAATGACAACGTCAGAGAGACTTTTAAAACAATGAAGCACCTACTGTTTTGTTCAGAGACCTGCACAGATGTGGAGGATATGTTTAGGGTCATCCGTATTCTTTTTCTTTTCACAAAATGATTAATTTCTGCTAAATCGAGAAATGAGAAAGTCTGAGTGGGAGGAGCAAGTGGATTAGTCTGAAAGATAGAAAGTTTTTTTAATTAAGAAAAAATTGTGTGACTTCACACACACACACACACACACACAGAGCCCCAACGAGCTGTCTCTGAGGCCCCTTCACTGCCCCAGAGCAGCCTCTCCAGGCAGCACAGCCCCTCCGGGCCAGGGAGCACCGCTGTCCTCTCAGCTGTGACCCTGAGTCCAGGAGCCTGGCCTGAGATCGAGGGGGCATCCAGCCTCGCCCCCCTCTACAGCGTTGCCTGTGCCCCACTTCTCTCCTTGAGAGATGGCCACCACGAAGCGATCCTCAGCCCCCATGAGAGACCCTTCTTACCCACACCCAGGCCCTCACCTCCCCAAGGCTGCTGGCTCCTGCAGTCAAGGCCGGAGGTCGGCCGGTCCTGTCCCTTTCTAGCAGCCTTCCACGCTGAGGTGGGATCTAGGCCCTCACTGCCTGCCAGTCCTCCGAACTCTTCTTCCAAGTTCAAAATCCTGGAGGAGCAAGAAAGAGGGCTGAGAGGCCTGGTGCTCTATGTGTTGGCAGAGGGGTCCCTGTGAGATGGCTGTGACCATTGTGGTTAGCCTAGCAGTGCGGGTGTGTGGGCCCTGCCTGGTGGTAAGGAGGGACCCGGCTCAGGGCTCCGCAGGGTTCCGCCCTGGAAGAAGTCCACACCAGTGGTGCGCAGGTGAGCAGCTTCTGCCTTAGGGAGCAGGCTAGAAACAAAAGTTCCCTCCTGTGAGAGAACAGGCCCCTGGCCTGTGCGGACAAGAGGACGGGGTGTTGTAAAGCAGCTGCGCCTTTCCCGTCTGCCGGTCAGCGGCGGGGAGGGCACCGAGACCCTCGGGCCGGGCCCTGAGGTCTCCGTCTCCCAAACCTGAACACTCCCAGGCCTGCTGAGTTGGGACTCGGCTGCCTCCCTCTCCTCTCCGCTGGAAACAGAAGCTCCAGAGAATGTTTCTAACTCCTGAGTCCACTCAGCCATGTCCCCCCTTGCAAAATCCTCCCCTTCCCGCACCCCCCTGCACCCAGCCAGCCAATCGGCGGGCTGCGAGCCTCTCCAGGCCCTTGTCTCAGGGCCCTGGCGGGATAAAACCGGTGGCGATGCCTGGCGGATGGGAACAAACTTGGGACCGAGGAGAAACGCGGGCCCAGGGCACCCTCGCGACGGGCCCAGGGCACCCTCGCGACGGACCCAGGCACTGAGGGCCTGCGGCTGCCGGCCAGGTATGCTGCGGAGGCTGGCTGAAAGCTGACCAGGGGAGAGGGCTGGTTCGAGAAAGAAAGGGTCCCAAGAAGCCTTTTCTCCCAAGTTAACCTGGGTGAGGCTGGGGTGGCAGAGGAAGAGGGCACCCGGGCTGGAGTCGGGACTTTGGTGGCAGACCCCCAAGTGTGTGCTAGGCCAGGCTGAGGTTGCCCACACTTCTCCTAAACCCTTCGACTCTAGCCACGCCAGGAAGGCCAGGGGGACAGGGCCCGGGCGGAGGTCTAAGGCAGCAGACTTGCTCTCACGCCCTTTTCCCTGGGTCTGCAGGGCAGCGGTGCGGCGGATGCGTCAGGGACCTGCGTGAGGACTCCCTGAGCCGCCGCGGGCCGCGAGCGATCCTCCGCGATGCCTCACAACTCCATCAGATCCGGTAAGGACGCGCGTGGCCGGACCCGGAGCCCCGCGTCGCTGTGCGTCTGTGCGTGCGCTCGGGTCCGCAGGGCTGGGGGCGTGCGCGCCGGGCTCGCGGGTCCCTCCTGCGCGGGGACGCAGCTGGGGCGCCTCGGGCCTGTCTCCCAGCTGCGACCGCTGCGACCGCTGCGCGGCTTTCCGCCCTGAGCTTCCCTGGGTCCGGCGGAGCTGCCCCCGCAGGCCTTGGTTTCTGCGGACCACACGGAGCGGCGAGGAGCTCTTCGTGGGGTCAGAGAGTTGTCCCTCGCGCCCACCCCTGGCTGGCACGGCCCGTGAGTGTGGGCCGGGACCTGCTGGACTTGCAGTTCCCTTGCCTCGACCACTAAGCCCTTGTCCGGATGCGCGCAGCTCTCCTAGATCCCCTGGCCGGACTGTGGGCCCCGCGCACCTCTAAACCCAACGGGAAAGTAGCCGGTGGTTGGGTCTGAGAGCCATGACTGAGCTGGGGGTTCGGACTCCTCCTGGTCGAGCGCGGGCCAGGCGGGGAGCCGCGCGGGGATCTCGGCCTGCAAGGACTGAGCTGCCCGCGGTGTCGAACCCCTTCCTCACCGGCGCCTGGGCCCAGGGCTTTCAACGGCGCTCGGAGCCCCTGACCGAGGCACCTGCCCTCTCCTTCTCCTGGCCCAGCCGGGGCGGGGTGCGAGGCGCGGGTCTTCGTCCGGAAGGAGCTCTAGCATCGGGGTAATGGACGCGCTGGGCACGGCCACTCGGCGCGCATCAAGTGCGGACAGCGGGCAGAGGCGCGGCCCGGCCGCGGTGATGAATGGAGTCGGGTCGGCCGTGGGGAAAGCGATTTATGGGGCCAGGGCGCAGCGCTATCGATTTGGGCCAGAGAAGTGAGAGGAAATCAATATTTCAGATGAATTCTTGGCGAATATGAAGTCCGCTCGGCAAACGGGACATTTGTTATAATAAGGAGGGTCGGATCCGCGCCGCGCGCGGCTGAGATCTCTATTTAGCCAGAGCGCGGCGGCCCGGCTTCGCGCGCAGCCTCGGATCTCCGGGCCCAGGCTCCGCGGTGTGGGGCGCGGGGAGCCCCGGGGCGCCGGACTGTTCCTCGTTCGGGTTTATTGCGTGGCGGACGCCGGGTCCGCAGTAACCCCTCCCCGCCGTCCCTCCGGGGGCGCGGGTCGGAGACCTCGCGGCCCTTCCCGGAGCTCGGGGGCCGAGCGGGGCTGCCCCGGCACCCCTTGCTCAGCCGAGCCCGGGCGCCACGCGCGCTCGTGGACCACTTTCTGGGGCCAGAACCGTGCTTTCGCCCCTTAGTCTTTAGCCAAATCGGGTACAATACGGGGCGTCGCCCCGCCTCGGGAGCGGGACGGTCTTGGAGGCCGAGCGCTCTCCGGGTGCGGGACCCCACGCCAGGCTGGTCCAGCGCTTCCAGCCCGTCGCCCCGACTGTCCCCTGACCTTTCTGGAGGTGTTAGTAGCGAGTGCTCTCGGACCCCGAATTTACCGCGCTGGACCAGATCCTTTGAGACATAAGAGGAAGTCTCAGTTCCTTGGGCTGGCTTGATTTTGGTTTTGCTACTTATTTTCATTCTAGAAGCAGTCATTAGAACAAATGGGAAGAAAAGATAAAAAGAAAAAGGACACACTTTATTTTTATTTTAAATTAGCAACAGGCTCAGGTGTTGCGAGGATTTCGAGAGCTCCGAAGCAAACGGCCCTTGGTTTGGGGACGGAGCGGCGCAGCGGCGGCCGGGGGGCCTTCTTCTGTCCAGGGGAGTCAGGGGTCTCCCCGCCTCCGAACAAAGAAATAAAGCTGAGCGGGAGGGAGGAGGAGACTCTCTCCTGTAGTTTAATGCAACGCTAATGAAATAAAAGGGAGTTGCCTAAAACGAGGCCCAAAGGGTGGAGGCCGCCCCTGCTCGTTTTCTGGGCCCCGGGCGGGCTAACCCGGCCGAGGACCCCGTCTTTCCGGTCCGTTTACTTGACGCCGCTGCCCCGTGTGTAGAGCTCAGTTCACAAACCCGCTCCTCCTGGTTTTGTAGGCGCTTTTCTCGCTCAGGTGCCAGCTGCTTCTTCCCCCCCAGCACTCCCACTTCTCAAGGCCTTCACCTGGAGACTCCCATCCGCGTCCCCCTGGGGCGGGACCAGGCGAAGGCTGCGGGGCCGCTCCCCGGAGCAGGGCGGGCGCGCCGTTTCCGAAGCCCAGAGCCGCTCTTCCCCGCGAGTCCCGAGCGCCCGGGGCTCCGACCGCCAGCGCGTCCTGGGCCCCTGTCGGCTGACCTTGCCTCGTGTGTGTGTTTTCGGCAGCTCTATTCCGAAGGGATGTGGAGAGTGAATAGCGAGTTCTTCTGGTGCGCGCTGGTTAGCAATGGGCTGAGCATTTCGTAAAACCACTGGGAATTTTGTAGCATCGGGGACCAAAGATCCTCTAAAGTAAAAGCATTGTTTAAATATTCAAAGAGGTGTGGAAAGTGATAAACATCACACAAAGGTCAACGTAAACAATAGTGCGTCACTGGGGAAGAGAGTTTAATAAAGCAAGCGGGTTGTCGTTAGAAGTTATGTGGAACACCTTGCCTCCGCCCTGTCGCCAGCTCCTGAAAATCGGTTGTGCAAATGCAAAAACGAGACCGCGGACCGCGCAGGGGCCTGCCTCGCGCTGCCCAGGCCCGAGACGCGGAGCCCCGCGCGCTCCTCCGGGTTCGGAAAGGCGGAAAGGGGCCGAAGGCGTTTGCGGAGCGCCTGTTTTCTTCGCAGGTTTTTCGCTGGGGTTGAAAATAAGGTCTTCCCGGGATGGACACGGTCCGAAAGGGCATGAAGGGGCACCGGGGCTCCTCGATTCATCTTTGTTTCCAGATGCTCCTTCCTCCCACCCGCCTCAGTGCAAGTTAATTAGGAGATAATTTAGCTACCTCGTGAATTAGTTTTCAGATGAGTATCTTTTCAAGCTTTGTCACTTTAATTGCCCCGCTGATTGATAAGAAGTAATTATTTCTAATGGACACTTTTTGATGTCGATTGGAAGCATTTATTTGGGACTTTTTTTGGAGTGGAAGGAAAGTTAATTAATTTTATCAATCTATACCCAAAAGGACTCTTCTAATTCGGCTGAAGGAGACAAAGGAAGTGAGGGAACACAGCACACAAGTCAATCTTATAGAATTATAATTATTAATAGATTTTTGTTCAAAGGAGAGTGTCTACTATTAAAATAGTATGTGAAAACTTTGCATTTAGGGCCTCAAATCTCCAATTCTAATGGGAACATTTTTTATGGGTTTATGTTTCCCATGGACGCGTAGCATTCACAATCCCTTTATATGCTGACTTTACTTTGGAGGTTAGTCGGCTTTGTAATGAATTTTTGTGTCAAGTAAAATCAATAGAACTCAATATACTTAGAATAAATGGCATTATTTTTGTAAGAGCTAATTGTAAGAAAGATTTACTAATAGTCATCCTTGTTCTGTAATTATTGATAGAGTTGAGTATAAAGGTGAAGCTTTACTTACAGTGACATGTCTTTTCATACCTAAACCTCGGAGTAAACAGTTTAATCATTCACATCCTCCAGAATTTCTTTCTGTGGAAGAGAAAGAAGGGAAAGAACAGAAAGAAAGAATTAACAGAAAGAAAGACAGACAGACAGACAGACAAAAAAGCTGAAAGTAGGCAGTGTGGGGGCAGGGGAAAAGGTGGCTGGAGAATAAAAATGAGCAAACTTATTTCAGAAACGAAGGTGGCCAGGTGCATGGAACCTCGGTCATTCAGTATAAGAAAGTTGAAGTTCTACTTCAGAACACATCCTTTTGAACATGATTCCCACCAGCTCCCCTAAGCAACCCCTAACCTCCACTGGAACCCCTCACTTTTCTAGGAATAAAGGAAGGCACGACCTTTGGGAGCCAGTTGGTCTGGATCTGTGATGACTAGTAAGTCAAAGTCCTGATTTGTGTCGATGAAAAGGGAGTTGGAGCTGTGCATTGCGCTCTCGGGACTTAGAGAGAGATTGTGTGTTTGTTATTAAAGCCCCTGTGGGCTTCATTCCTAGCTGTGCGCCCACAATCTTTTCACAGACAGACTTGTGACTCGCTGACATAGAAGATATTGCCACACTAGCCCAGAGTGGAGACACCCTCGTGCTCACGCGCACAGCTGAACCGAGAGCAGCCCCGTCAGACAAGGTGCCCCCCTGTCGGGTTAATTCAGCCAGTGCCCTTTTCAATCCTTTATGTGTAAAATCTTGTCTGCTTTTAATGACGTTTCTACCAGACTACGTGGAGCTGCAAGAATGAGGAAACATTTTAGATGAAAAAGAAATTTAAGACTCACAAAGAGCAGATAATATCACATACCAACCTCATTATTAGTGAAACTGAAAAATATATAAATAATGCAAAAAAAATCAGCAAGGGAGAGTTTAGTAATGGAAAATTCCCCTGCAATTAAATGAAACAGTAATTCAGTGGAGATATGCCTGAATGAATTAGCATTTGTTAATTGGCTCTCATAAAAACAATGTATGTGTGTGTGGTTGAAGGTGTGTTCAAAGTATCTATTTTTCATAGGAAAACTTCCTCAAATATGCATATCAAATTATGTAGTGATCCCTTTCTATTTTGCAAAACGTCCCAGTTGTCTCGCTGGTGAATTTCACCCACACGCAAAGTGTGGGGGTAGGGAGAGGAGCCCCCATTGGAGGAGAAGAATAAAGCTGCTCCTCTTACCTTGGGACATTTCCAGTGACATGTTGGCAGAGCTTAGAGACATCCACGCCAGGTCCTGAGTGGACTCTGAGGTGGCTCATCTGCTCTGGGGCACAGCTACCTGGGGCAGAGGGGCTGCTCCGGGGCTGTGCCCCGCCCCCGCCTCGCCCAGCCTGCACCAGTCGCCCCCCAGCTCAGGCAGCAACCGCAGTCCTAGTCTCAGGAGGAGCCTGCTCTGCGCCACTGTGCGGGATGTGTCTGCGCTCTCGCCACAGTTGGTCTGACTTCTGAGCTAAGCGTTTTAAAGCTGCCGTATTTACCAGTCCAAGAGGTGCCGAGCTTCCAGTTGCACAGAGAGAGCTTTGAGCTCTGTGCTTCTGAGAACACAAGGAGTCAAAGGGTAAAAGAACTTTGTTTAGGAAGAAGATGATTATTTTAAAAGAAGGGGGCAGGGGAATGCACCCCATTCAAGACTGCACTTTGCTTTTGTTCTAGTTGAGACTTGGGGAAAGGCTGAGTCTCTCAGCCCCCACTCCTTTCAGAGATAGGACTTGAGGATGTGAAACACCCTCTGAAGAGAGAAGAATGAGCCCCACACTCAGCACTCTTGGGGAGGTGACTCTTTCTGGGTCCACTGTGAGCCAGGTCCTCTGCCTGGGGATGTGCAGGGACCATGTCCAGTAGAGGGGCTGGGTTTCTCTTTGGGGGAGAGGTTCAGAGAGGCCTGGTCCAAGGTCTCCATTGCCGACCACTCTCCCAGGCCGATCCCAGCTTCCCCAGCCCATGGTCAGAGACCCTGGATGGAGGCTCTGGGTCAGGGTTGGCCAGAGGCACCCACCCTTCCCTGTGTGTCTGTGGCCACATACTTTTAAGTAGGACTATGAGAATTCATAACCATTTTCTCGAGTCCTGAGTTGGGGCCGACAAGCCGGTTTGGGTTCCTGAAAGCCCCTCCAGACCCCTCCCCCGGCCATGTGGGGACATGATGAGCAGACGTCTCTTATGTGGGACACGACAGAGCAGCTTCGAGGGACAGTTTCTGTTTCCCATGCGAGGCTCACATCACCGAGTCCGGGCTCCGCAGTGACTGCTGGACCCTGCCTAGGAGTCTCCTTCCTGAGAGACTTTTGGGTTCGGTTTCTGTGCTGGTTCCTGTGCATCCTTCCTTCATCACGAATGCTGCGTAAGAGGCCAAGTGTGGCGAGGGCTCAGCACAGCCAGCCCCCAGCTGCTCCAGCTCTGCTGAAGCCACTTTCACATCCAAAGGAAGAGCTGAGTGCACCCTGGACCCAGGGAGACCTCAACAAATGGAAGTCTCCTTGTTACCTTTGAGGCCGGCGTAGGCATGGGATTCAGGACTCTCCCGGGCTCCTGACACTTCTGCAGAAGAGAAGGGAACTGCTGCTCAGATGTGACTCCAAGTCCCCTTCCCATTGCTCCTGTCCCAGAGCCCAGCTCATCACAGTGCCCTGTGGCACCAGACGATCTGCACCTGCAACTCCACTGGGAACTCGGGCCAGAACCCTGGGAGAGAGGGCACAGGGGCCTGCGTGGCGGCCGTGGCAGCAGGCAGGCCTTTAGTCCCTCGGCGGGCATTCCTCCTCAGTGTCCCCAGCTCTCCAGCTCAGTTAGAACAGCCCCCTTTCCAGTGCAGTTCTCAGTCTTCCTATCTGCGAAGTGGGAGAGGTGGTTTCCACCTGGACGGCACTCCTGGAGGTGCCTGTGAGGAGGGAGATGATTGACCAACAGGGAAGGCAGAGAGAGGGGGCTTTCTTTGGGTACATACCCCCCAGGGCTGTTATATCATCCCCACCAAAAAAGCAGCTGTCCACAGGCACCTTAATAAATCACAGGCCAAAACATAAACTTACTCCAGGGCACCTCCAATCCACACTTGGCCTCCCTGTTGGGTCCATGTCACAAACCAACGGTCAGTGGGTGAGATGGAATCAGCCTCCCAGTTACTGGGAAGACCAGTCCCTGAAGTCGGTGTGGTCACCGTGCCCCGTCCCCGGACAGCGAGTGGTGGGCACGCGGGGTGCTGGATCCCTGTTCTCCAAGTTTAGACTCAGTCCCTCTGCCGCTTCTCAGGGTCCCTTCACTTGGGTTCAAACCCAGTCGTGTGTTCCTAGTGTAACGTTGGCAGGGAAGAGATTTAATTTTAATATTTCACTTCTTTGCTTGTGCAGATTGGGCTGGTGGCATTTCTCTGATGAAAACCCTTCAAGCAGACAACTTGAGGGAAAAACTGTTTTACTCTCTTCTCTTAACTCCTTTCTCTCCCATCTTCAGCCACACAGCTCATCAGCTTTGTCTTCTGCACTGTCCTCCTAAGTGGCCTTGGAGTGACCTGAGTACTTAGTGCCGATGAGTCCCCTGGGACATATTGCCGTTGTCAGACCAGCACAGCGGACAGGTCAGGGAGCTGCCTGGGCGACACGTCTGAGAGAGAAACAGCTCGATCTGCTGTCCCCGCGGGAGCTGTGCATTTGCACAGACCCGGCGCCCTCCGGGTGTTTTAATTCCTCAGCTGCTCCAGGAGGTCAGCAGAACCAGTTATTCCAGGGTAAACTCTGGGTGTGAGGCCTCGAGAGGGGGACTTCTGAAGTCACTGTGAAACAAGCCCAGTGGGCAGCCTCCCCATCTCTGCAGGAGCAAGAAGGGGCTGACCTGGGAAGCCTTGACCTTGACCTGACCTTGCTGCTTTCTCCCCATGTGACCTGAGACAAGCCAGCTGTCTCTCTGGCCTTGAATTTCCTCATCTCTATCAGGGTTTCTAGGAAGTACTGAAAGTTAGACCAGGATCCTCACCCGGCGCAGAGCAGCTACTGA
This sequence comes from Artibeus jamaicensis, assembly GCF_021234435.1. Taxonomy (NCBI): domain Eukaryota; kingdom Metazoa; phylum Chordata; class Mammalia; order Chiroptera; family Phyllostomidae; genus Artibeus; species Artibeus jamaicensis. The sequence goes on along the minus strand of NW_026521810.1, from coordinate 12,951,164 downwards.
AGACATTCACCCTCTCCATTCAGTGGTCACCGGGGAGGACGGCCTCCAAAAGTCCTCCAGAGCAGATAGATGCCCAGACCTCACATTTTTGTAGTATTTTCTTTGAAGCTTTCCACTAATAACTCAGAACCCTGGCCAAAACTTTGTTTCAATTAGATTTCAGCACAGGCCCTTGGATGCCCCACATGGATACAAGTGAAAGGCTGCGCCTGCATCGGTTGGTCCGAAAGAAAGGGCGCAGCGGAAGTGCGGTTCAGAACCCGCGCCCCGCCAGCAGCTGCCCGCCGTCTGGACAAGTGCTCCCAGCTTCCCTTCACCACAACGCCCGGTGGAAGGGGAAGCACCAGGCTGGTGGTAGAACGGTGCTTGTGGACATCCTGCTGGAATCCGGAACATGCTAGGGTTTCAGTGGAGCTGGTCTCAGAGGAAAGTCGAGCTGGAGGGGGGGTGTGGGCTCTGTGTGCGGCTCAGGCAAGACCAGAGGAAGACTTGCTCCTAAATGACCTAGAGCCATACAATAACCTTTAATGAACATTCACTAACCTTCTGCCTTCTCTCCCCTCCCCACCCACCGTCTTACATTTTCCTGTTTTGTGTAACGATAGCCCGGCTTTGGCACAACAGCAAACCCTGGCTGACCTTTAAAAGTCTGTGACTAGCTGAGCCCCAGGTCCCTGGGCCCTGCTCTGTTTTGCTCTTCAGCACTGAGGGGTCTCAGCATCCTCAAAAAAGGAGGTGGCAGGAATGGGGTGACCCCCTGACTTGCACTTGGTGTCTGGCTGTGCCTTCAAGGTGGGAACCAGGAGTAGGAACGAGGCCATGGGGGGAGTGCGGGCGCAGGAGAGGTACCAGACCCACGCTCGGAGCCGGCTGGAATCTGAGGCCTGAGGTTTAATTCAGTTTAGCAGTCTGCCCGATGTGGGCAGGTGCCACGCCAGCAAATGCTGCCAGGGAGTCAAGGTAGATGACAGGTGAGAGGCCCTCAGGGCCAGGAGCTGGAGTCCTGTGATTCCCTCTCAAGTGGACAGAATACCAGCAAGAGAGGAAAGAATCAGACCGAACAAGTCAGTGGGAGGCCAAGACTGGAAACTAACACCCTGGGTGGTGGACACACCAAAGCCATTTCTCTGAATAGTCACCCAGTCCAACCACACCACCGCCAATACCAGATAAACCTCATCCGGCCTGAGCCCCTGGATGTTCTGGAAAGGCGGCAGGAGCCTGTAGGGTCAGCCGGCTCCACATGGTCTCCACTGGCTCTAGGTCCAGGGTGGCCGGCGAGCTCCTGGCAAAACACTGCAGAGCTGTAGGCGCAAATGCCATGGAGGCCGGCCCACTTCTGCCAAATCGAACGCTTGCTGAACACGCCCGTGCTTAACCTCGGTGCCTTCAGAGGTTTGCACTCTGCAGGACCCCCTCAGGGCGTCCCATCTCTTTGGCAGTGTGACAAGGCCTGGGCCCTTCCAGCCCTTAAATTCTGTGGTGCTATGATAGTGTCCATACCAGGAAGATTCCATGTCCCCCGCTCCTGTTGGCCACAGAATTGTGGGGACAGGTGCCCCTAACTGGGCCTTGGGCACACTCTTTTGCAGGTGGGGCCGGCTCTCAGGAGACCCGCCGACAACGACTCATTTGCTGTCTTCAGGGCCTGGCTGGTCCTGTTGGCCGGAAGGTGTCCATCTTTCTGAGAGATCTGAGGCCAGGAGCACATCATGCCTCTGCCCACACTGCTCTCTGTCCACTTCCTGGAAGTCACTGTCTGTACTGCCGTGTACACGCAGTTGTATGCAGCCTCCTATCGTTTGTGCATGTTCTCCATTTCTCCACGTCCATGGCACCGGCCTTCAGGCCAGGTAGCCTACCTGCCCTCTTGTTGGCTGAGCCCTCAGAGCAGGACACACTTGGTTTTGCATCCCCTTCAAACACTTAAGCCTGTGTGACCTCACTCTACAAGTAGAGTGGACTTGTAGCTTTGGCCTCTGTGGGCTGCTGAGGACTAACTGACCTCATATTTGTGAAACACTGAGTCACGGGCTCCCCACATCCTGGCATCCTCAAAGCTAAGGCCTCCTGCAACTTATTTCATCCTCCCCACTCCCCAAGACCCCAGCACTTAATTTTTATGGCCTGTTTATCATCTACTTGGTATAGGAACATTTATCTCTGCAGCTTTCACTGTGTACACTTGAGCTACTTTAGTGCCCGGGGGGATGTGCCTCACACGTTGCAGGAGCTTCATGGATTCTTGTTACACCCACAGTTCTGGACCCAGAGTTGGTCCAGGCTAAAAGGGTTCCCAGACCAGGAAACGAAGACCCAGAGAAATGTGCCTTGCCCAGACCCCACAGGTTTCAGGCACAGCAGGGGCTCCATGTGACAGACGGGGCTTCTCAGCCTGACCGGTAATGTCTTTCAGAGCAGGCACAGGGTGGAGTGAGGGCTGGCTGAGCTGAGGGAGTGCTGATTGCAGCCTCTTCTGAGTGTGCACTGGACTGGTGAAACTTGTACACACACAGATGCACAGGCACACACATGCATACACATGCATACACACATACAACACACAGACACATGCCCACAAGAGAGACACAGCCATACACACATGCACACACAGACACAACACGTTCTCATACACAGATTGTACAGAGACACACATATACACTTATGCATAAGCCAAGACTGGGACTCGAGTAGGCACAAAGGAACCCAGGCTGCAAAGTTTAAAAGGCTCTCGCCTGCGAGCTCACGCAAGGACAGGGCAGGCCCGAGAGTGAGGGCCTCCTTACATTGTGCACCCTGGGTGCCTGTGGGGTTGGCAGTTTGAGCCCTGTTTTATATGACAATTTGAAGGTCAAATGGCCAGTTAGGAGCAGACCTGGGGCTGTGTCTACATCTGCATCTGCATCTGCATCTGATCCACTCCTGCAAATCTTTGGGAAGCAGGGTGCCCTGCAGGGAGAAGGTTTTTCTCCCTGGTGGGCCGGCATGAGAACTCCACACAGGAAAGGTCTCTGGCTGGGCCTCGGGTGTCTGACTTAGGCCTGTGCTTCTCAGATGCTGGACCTACAGCAGAATTGCCAGGAGCTTGTGAAGATGCTGATTGCAGGCCCTTGGTTTGCTAACAGAGCCCTAGGAAGTTCTGATGCTGCCCTAGAGACCACACTAGAAACACCCGTACATATACCTATGCAGCACCTACCACATACCTACTCTGTGCCAGATCTTGTTTGGGGAGTTTTACTCCCAACCAGCTGGTCCTCACAGATGCTCTAAATCCGACCAACCATCCTGTCAAACTGATACCCAGTGTCCTGCAGAAAGGTCCCATGTTGGGTCAAATTTGCCCAGGCCTGCCAATGTTCGCCACTTCAGTGGGTACCGCTGCCCAGCCTCACCACCCTGCACCTGAGCCCAGGCCAGCAAGACACCCATCCCCAGGACCAGGGAGGCGTCCCTCTGGGACAGCTCAGGCCTCTAAGGCAGCAGCAAATTCCCTCGAAGGAAACTTTCTTTCCTCAGTCCCAAGGTGGCCACTTATAAAGAAAATAGAAAACTAATCACAGCTCTATCACGTGAAAGGATCAGTGTGCTTCGTGTTAGGAAAACTTCAAAACTTGAATGCACAAGTTAGGCGAACTGGCAAAACAATAACGCCTGTTATTGTAGAATTATGTGAACAGCACCACCACAGACACTTGTGAAGCCTTCACTGGATTTCGGATTTGTGTGAAGTGCTGGGGAGAGAGCGAGAACCACTGTTCCCCCTCTGAGGTGAGACTTCAGTGTGAGAAGTTAAGCCCCACTGGTAACTGGACCTGAGTGCCCAGTAGGGAGCAGGCGCAGTGAGAGGGTGGTCAGACGGGACGGCCCCTACAGGTGAGGGTATCCGTGAGTGTTGTGGTTAAGGAGGAGGTCCTTGCCCGAGCTTTGTCAGGGGGTGGGAGTGGGGAGGGTGTCCCAGGCACTGTCGTTGAATGGGCGAAGGCTGGAGATGGGGATGTACATGGTGTGTCTGGAAGCAAAGACTGGTTGGCTGGGACGTGAGTTTGCATACAGAAGTAGTGCGAAATAGGGTCTGGAAGTGAGAAAGGAATCTTCTCGGATTATACACCAGTGGTTTGCCGGCAAATGCCAGTTAATGATTGGATTGAAAGGAAGTACAGTCAGGACTCAGTGAGTATTTTGGAAAATCACCAGGGTGAGATTATCCGGAACAGGGCTGGAAATGGAGAGAAGAAAGAACATTTGATAATGCAAACTCTCCAGCTCCCACAGATCATTACCACAGCTGTCCACTTGATAAAGAGGCCACGAACCCCAGGGCAGAGGAGTTAGGTGCCTGGCTCTGAAGGGGCAGGGACATTGACGACCCAGGTAGGTTGGAAGTTCGTGCCTGGAATGTGCAGGACTCAGGCTTCCTGATGGCAGGTTAGATGAACGCCTGCCCTCTCTTCTGTCCAAGCCCATGGTCTGTAAGAACCCCACTGCTGTCCCCTGCTCCAAGCTGACTCTGGTCCCTGGAGCAGCACACTCTCTCAGGACCCCGCATTCTGCTCCTGCTGGTCACTCCTGGGACAGCTGGCAGAGTTCTGCCTCTGACTCAGAGACACTACCCCCCCCACCACTGCACCCCATACAGCTCAGAGCTCCGCCCTCTCCCGCTCACTCAGCATGTCACATCCATCTGCGCTGAAGCCTTTCCTCTCCTCCAGAACGTCAGTGAAAGCAGAGCCGTGGTCTTTGGACTTCTGTAACCCAAAGCCTAACTCCATGCCTGCTGTTCTGAAGGACTGGGTATATATTTACACACTGTACTAAATTCTAGTGTAACGATGCCCTTTGAAGTGTTTTGGAGCTAGAACTCCAGGCCTGTGTGGCCAGGGTGCATGGCTGGCTGAGAGCGTGTTGTAGGGACGGGGTGACTGAGAGTTGGCGCCAGTGCCTCCAGCCATGGCACCCATTTGGGGCGTTGCAGGCAAGTGCTGGGACCAGAGGCGGGGCCTGAGGGACGTCAGGCACTTAGGGAGCTGCTGTGAAACCGTGAAACTGGCCGTGATCCAGGCGTGGGGTCCACAATGAGCACCCACCCACTCAGGGAGAATTAGGCCAGGAGGAGAGCAGGCAGCAGTGTCTCTGGGTAGTGGACCAAGAAGGAAAAAATAAATCATGATTTCTGTGGGTGGTGTCACGTGCTGAATGTTTGTGTGCCCCCCAAACTCCCATGTTGAAGCCCTTAACCCCCAACAGGACAGTGTTTGGAGGCAGGGCCTTTGGGAAGTAACGGGTTGGATGAGGTCACGGGGTGGGGTCCTGTGAGGGAAAAGCGCGCACTGAGGGAAGACCCTGTGAGCACACAGCCGGGGGAGGTCCTGACCACACTGGCACCCTGCTCTCGGGGTGCCAGCCTCCAGAACTGTGAGAAATAAATGTCTGTGGTGGTTTGTAGTGACATGCCGAGCTAAGATAGGTGGTTGGAAAGGGGGCTTCGGGGTGACGGGGTCTTCAGAGGAAATCTTGAGCAGAGGTGTCATGGCTCCAGGTTTGGACCAGGGAAGCAGAAAGTGAGAGGAGCGACTGCTTGAGGTGGGATGGGCGGGGACGCGGGAGCACAGGAGGCCCGGGCCCAGCAGCCCACCTCTCCTGCGTGTGTCCTTGCAACACCACAAAGCCGTTGGGCTCCTTACGGGGCCGACACACGTGCGGCGTACCATGCATGTCTTTCTTGGATGATGCAGCGTGAACGCCCCCGACAGAAGCGCTCGGGCTGCTCTGACACAGGCGTGTGGGTCCCAGCACTTCACAGAGCTGGGCGCTGCGGCCACGCCGTGGACATCAGGCCGCGCCGGGCTCACCCAGCACCAGCTGCCGGACACTGTCAGGAGACGGGCCGCTGGAAGGCGCTGCACGGTGCTGTGCAAAGAGCCCCTCGGAAGGGCAGCCGGACGTGGCGGGAACCGCAGCGTGCTGCTCACTCGGGTCTGAGGTCCTAAGGAATGTATGGGTGCTGGCCACTAGATAAACAGAACTACACCTTTAAAAAAATGTCCCCCCCCCGAGGATACACTGATGGATTTTAGGAAGAGAGAAACATCCAGGAGAGAGAAACATTGATCAGTTGCCCCCCACTCCCATGGCCCCATATGTGCCCTGACCGGGAACTGAACCCACAGCATTTTTGGTGTATGGGATGACGTTTCAACCAACTGATCCAACTGGCCAGGGCACAAAATTACACCTTTATCTTCAAAGTTTCTCAACCCACAAACATACCTTTTCCTGCCACTATCGTTCAGTTTTGTTACATCAACAAGTGTCTCTGCCCACTCTGCAGAAACACTGGTAGTCACTACCTTATGCGATTGACATAAATACTTGTTGATCAAATGTACAAAACATTTGTGATGACACCATGTAGTTTGTAATAATCAGCCTGTTGTGCTGCTGCAACTAGCGTGGCACATGAGCCCCCGAGACAGGTTCACACTTACGTGTCCGGCGGGACTTCGTGAACAGAGGTGGCTCACTCGGGGCCCAGGGAGCTCCCGGGAATCCTGGGTGAAGCGGGATGTTACAGAGCGCCCTCTTATGGTCGGAGTGGGGGAGCCGGCAGTGGCAGCCCCCAGAACGCCTTCGACACTGGTATTTTAGGGGGACAAGAGGCCAGATTCTAGGATAGACAAGTCCTGCTGCTGCCTGCCCACCTGATGACTCTGTCCCCACTTGGGAAGAGCCACCATGAGCCCCTGAGACCGAGCATTGCTAGCAGACCTGACACTGGCCAGACGAGTGACCTGCGAAGATGACTGACTGTCCCTGGGCCTCATCTGAAAACAAGGTCTCTGTAGGGGCCCCAGGACCACCCATGTCCTGTGAGTTAAGTGGGAGGCCAGGGCAGGGGGAGGGTGGGGAGGTGTGGTGGCACGTCAGGGTCCCTGTGCTCAGGCTTCCAACCAGAGGTTGCACATAACGGGAGGCCACAGGTCAGAGACCTCATGCCTGAACGGACCAGAGCTGACCACAGCACAGAGCAGATGCTCCGACATCTCGGACCCCGCCTTCCCTATGGTGCCCCTTGTGGGAGCCTTCCCAGCAGCTGTGGACTCGACCCAGCCTCATCAATTGCTCCTGCAATTTCATGGCCTTATCTTTTGGGGTCTCCGTGAGTGGGGGCGTCTCTGGCTTTTATCACCAACAGAGCTAAAACAGTGTTCTGCACACACATACTTTGTGAAGGCTTCTTCATGGTGTGTTCCTGTGTGAGGGCTGAGTATTACATGTGTGTGTGTGTGAACACATGTCTCTGTGTGTGTTGGTGTGTGTGTCCCACACAGGGGACGAGGGGGAAAGCCAAGGCCCAGTTCACATGTGTTGAACTGAATTAAATTTAAGAATCACTTACCTGACAGCACTTTGAAAGGGCTCTGCAAATATTAGGTGAGTTTATCAGCAGCTTTAGGCCGGGTCTCTAAACACTCCCTGACGGGAGGAGGAGCCTGGAAGTCCCGCGGCCTTGGGGAGCCCAGCCTGGAGGGAGTCTTCGCCCTGCTGCCATGCGCATGCTCTTGTGTCAAAGAATAATCTGCACACGATGGAGGGGGGGTCAGGAATGGACACCAGGTAGCTCTGTGGGTAGGTAGTGGTGTCAGAGAAGCAGGCAAACTTGCGTTAGAAAGCATCTGCTCTCGGCCTGGCTGCCTGAGCCTACCTTACACTGAAAAGTCACTGGAGGGGCAGCCAGACACCCCGAGAGAGGAGCCCAGGGGCTCCCCAAACCTGCTGTGTCCAATTCAGAGGTAGAACCCTATTTATCTGCACAACAGTTTCCCAGGGCTGCCACGACAAAATACCACAAACTGAGGGTTTGAACACCAGAAATGTGTTATCTCATGGTTCTGAAGGCTGGAAGTCTGATATCGGTTGTTCCACCTGAGGCTGCGAGGGCGAATCTGTTCCATGCTGTCTCCTGTAGCTTCTGGTGGTTTGCTGATGTCTTGATCCTAGTCTGTGACAGTAAACTCCAATCTTCACCTGGCACTCTCTCTCTCTGTCTCTCCGAATTTACCTTTTCATAAGGACACAGTCACATGGATTAATGGGATTAGAGCCCATCCTAATAACCTCATATCAATTTGATCGTCTGCAAGGACCCTATTTCCAAACAAGGTCACGTTCTGATGTATTGTGGGCTAGGATTTCAACATATGAGATCTGGGGACACAGTTCAACCTACAGAAGTCTGAGTGCTGCACGTTCTTGGTTTAGCTGAACTCACCACCCAGCCCTGACCAAGACTCTCAGTGGGTTTGGGTCCAAGGGATACTAGCTATAGAAGCCCCAGGTTGGAACTTACAGAGAAAGGAAGAGATGTGTGTCAAGAGAAAGGAGGAGAAGCTGACACATGGTCTCCAGAGCCTTCCTTGTTGCACCTGCCCCAGTGCTCCCACGGTGGAGGAGACCTGCTTCCCAAACCCCAGACCCAGCAAAAGAGAGCCTGGTGCCTGGGTTTACCACCTAAGATACTAAAAACGACAAGCAAACGAGCTGATGAGAGGGCGAAAAACTCAGGGCATGCCACGGTCTAGAAGCCATTCTGCCCACTCCCCACTGCCTTCTTCCTTCACTGCTGCCAAGTTGGCTCCAGCCAAGATGATCGCAAAGGGCCTCCTGGGATGAGGAGTGGACAGGGACTTAGGTCAGAAAGTACGAGTGCCGTCCTGGCTCTGCCAGGGGGTGATTCTGTGACGGTAGATGGGCCGTCTCTCTTCCTGGCCAGGGATGCTCTCAGGTGTGCCCCAGAACTCCGGTGCATGTCCACCTCAACACTGTGCTGGCCAGAGCATCGCACAGGTTGTGTGGCTGCCCATGGGCTCACGTGAGTGAGCTCGAGCCACTCCTGGCAGTTGTCTGTGCAGAGAAATTGCCCAAGGTCCCCCAACAGAGCTCTGTGCACTCCCTTCTCTTCCTGGCCTGAGGGCTGCCCTGCCTTTACTGTCCTCCAGTCCTGCAGATGTTAGGACTGGGGGACAGCAAAGGCCATCTGCTCCCCTTCAGCCAGATTCGGGAACCAAAGCGCAGACAGGCAAGGTCAGCATGGGTGGAAGCGCCACCACCCAGCTCTCAGCAGCCCGGTTTCCTCCCCTGAAACCACAGCCTGCAGACTGTTCCCCTAAGTTCCCTCTAGTGTCCTTAGGCAGTGGCGAGTGGCTTGGGGAGTATCGTCCACTTTGCTGCGGTTCTGGGAGTCTGCCATCGACAGCTGTAGAAACCGTGGATGCGCAGTTCGCCCCAGATTTTGCCCAGCGTGTCAACTTGGAACAGCAGTTCATTTGTTCCTGGCGGCTTCGCCCTCAGGACGGCCAGCCCCCAGCTGGCTCTGAGGGCTCCGCACCTCACACACACACGTGGAGGTGCGCACGCGCGTGCGCGCACACGCACCACAGGTGTTCCTCAGGGTCGTAGACAGAACTGCAGGATGTGGCGCATGTGAGTGGATTTAGAAACTCAGGCTCTACAACACGTCGGGGGTTATTAACATGCACGTTTCTCAAGGGCCAGGACCATGTCTTCTAACAGAAGCTGCCTCCCCACCCCCACAGCCTGGAATACTATTAGACACAGAGTGGGTGCTCATTGAATTGAAATTTAATGAACTGAAAATTGCTTTAACAAAGACCCCCCTTTTTTTTTTTTTTAGAAAACAGCATTAATATCCACAGGCTCCTGACCCCAGAGGGTGTGAACTTACAGACTCCTGGCGCCCCGGGGCTGGCACACCTGCCCACTCCCCTCCAGCGCTCCCACGCACAGCACCCTGACCCTCTCACTGAGGTCCCAGCTATGTGGGGCCCGGAGTCGGGCGGGGGGCATCTAGGAGGTCGGTGAGGAGGAGCGAAGGCGAATGAGCTCTAGCAGACCTCCAGTGAGCACTGGACGTTCGTGTTTACTCAGTTAATTGGTGCTTTCGGTATATTGACCATCTACTGAGTGACTGTAAACTCAGCAATCACCAGAGTAACTTTTAAAAAATACATATTCAGGGATGCCACGTGTAGAGATTCTGGGTGATCTGACCAGAGGTGGAAAGTGGCTGGAATGCCCTGGGTGGTTTTGGTGGCGGCTGGGTTAGAACAGGGCTGGCCCCCCTCCCTGCGAGGCAAGTGTGTGCAGCCAGACAGGACGCTGCCCCTGCCCTCAGGGAGCCAGGCGTCTAGAGACAGGCAGAGCGCTGGCCCTGACTCCGAGACTCAGACCTTGGGCTGGACAGGGCCGTCCTCGGAGAGACGGTGGAAATGGTGGAGGTCCCTGAGAGCTGGCCCCAAAGGTGTCTGCTCTGGGGAACACGCAGACAAGAGTGCAGGGTGAGGAGCAGCCAGCCCTGCAAACACAGCCACCTCTTCGGCATGGGGAGGGCTGTCTCCAGTGTGGGAAATGGGGATAGAGGAGAGACGGTGTCTATTTTAGTCGTAGGGAGTAAGCGGCCATCTCTAATTTATAGAACCTGGAAAAGCTTGCCAGGCCCTCCGGAAATCTTTGAGACAGCCCCAAATGGGAACCTAGTGAAGGACCTCTCGGCCCTGGTGACCCTTCAGGGTCAGGGCAGCCGCGTGCGCCCCACTCGCCCCGAGCTCTCCCCGCCGTGTCCCTGAGGCATCCGCACACGGCAGGGCCTCTCTCCCTAAGCAGGTTATTCTTAGGGAGCCCACAGGCCTACTGACACGGGCAGCAGCCCCGTCCTCAGCAATCCACCGGGCATGGGACGTCCTGAGAGGGAGGGGACAGGGTTAATCTAAGGGCTGGGGGAGGCAGGGAAAGGCCTTGAAACCAAGCAGTGAAGCCAACCAGATTAATAGAGGAAGAGAGGGGGGTAGACCATTAGGAAGACAAAGAGAAAATCATGCTGGAGCAATAGAAAGGGAAATCTAATATCAACTAGGGAAAAATAAATGGAGATTAGGGCAAACAAATTAGCTTTAATGGGTTCAATGCTAATACAAGAATAACAGCGAGCTGTGAATGCCTTTGAGGGGAAGATGGGATGAGGAACCTGAGCAGTCATGCAGGCAGTAAAGGCAGTGCAGGGAGGGGACGGGCCAAGGAGCCCTGGCGGAGAGAACGGGGCTCTGAAGGTGAGTGGGTGGGAGGCATGGTGGGAGGGGCTGGACGTTCGGCCAGAGGCAGGGACTGGGGCAGGGAAGGGGCCTGGAGGAGATGAGCAGTGGGAGTAGGGCCATCAGCAGGGATGGAGATAAAAGCAAGGCACCTGGAAGAGACTGAGGACCGAAGAATAAAACCCAGAGCCAAGGCTAGTGGGGAGGGGGAGAATAAGAGTGGAGGGGCATAAACTGACCTGGGAGGGGGGAAAATGGAAAGGAATTAGGTTTGTTCTCTGACTAAAGAAAATCATAAAGTCCTAAAATCAGGCCCCAACGAAATGAAGGCCTGGTGAGAATTTTGAAGCGGGTTTTGGAGAGTGCCCACGCGTGGTGGTAACGTGCAGTCGCACCCACACGCAGAGAAGGGCTGACTGTCCCGGCTCAGTCAGGCTGCCCGGGCGGGGCTGTGGAAGGGCTCGGCCCAGCCTCAGCTGCAGTCTCCACCTGCCCCTTGGTGACAGCCTCCTCCTCTCATCTCCCCTCTGCAAGGTGGGGATGATGCGCTACCCCCTTAATGCCTATTTGGAGAATTCAAGGAAAAGATACATTTGTCCTGCTCACCTGGCTCCAGAGTAAGCACCGCCTACCACCTGGCTACAGGTGTTATTCCTAAGCATGACTCATGGAGGAAGGGGTTGAATAATGAGAATAGCCTTGTTCCCCTCCTCCCTCCCCTCTTTCCTCTTCTTTTAAGTCCAGAACTTAAGAACCAGCCAAGCTGGGTCCTTCCCCCACCAGGGGCTAATCCAGAGGAGGCCTCTTTGTCCACCGTTGTCTGCCCGCCTCTACCCCCCACTGGCTCGCTCTCCCCATTGGGGAAGGAAGCACAGTACTGACCTCTACCCTCTGGGCGGATCTAAGGAAGAGCATCCAAGGAACTAGACTCCTTGCCCTCTTGTCCCCAGGGCTTCAGGGGGCCCTCTGACTGGCCAGGACTTCAGAGTGTGGGTGGCTGGGAGCTGAGCTGGTCCTCATGGCCACACCACCTGGGGCCTTTGGGCTACAGCGAGGGGTCCAGCCTGAGGAGCCCATAAGGCTCCCCCCACGGCCGGGGCCCGACACATTTAAAGTGGATGTCGAAGGCGTGGTGGAAGGGCCAAGAGGGAGGCCTCTGCAGCCATCCCCTTGGCTCCTGCAGGGGAGCAGACGTCTCTGTTCCTGGCGGTGATATCTGCAGCCCCCTCTTCAAACAGCTCATGTCTAAGAGTGTGAGGCTTTGGGAGACAGAGTTCTGCTCAGGACAAATAACGCGCAGGCCCCACTGAGGTTGCTTGGGACCTGCTTTCCTCCCTGTTCTTCCCTCCCTCCTTCCTTCACTCCAGTGATTAACTCATTCAGCACTTACTGGGTACCCACTGTGCATTATACTAGACATTAGGGCTTCACAGATAAAGCAGCCACTTCCCCCATGAAGAGGCACACAGCGGATGCAGCGGGACACAGCCAGCATAAGTAGTACACCCTACTCTGCTGGCATGTTTAAAAGAAAGGGCCAGAGACAAAAAGCGAGGCAGGAGGAGGCCTTTCCCGTAGCTTCCTGCACTAATTCAGGTACAGGTATGAATCGATCAGGAAAAGGTAAGGAAAGGGCACTCCAGCACAGAGCGCAGCATGAACAAGGACACGGGAGGACTCAGTGCTGCAGAGGGGGCACGGCAGTCCTGTATGGCTGGGGCACCAGATTCCAGCCTCACATGAGGGCACCTTCCTCCAGATGTAGCGACTTAGACTTCACATGCAGGTGATGGGGACGGCCTGGTTTTCTTAAACATGGGAGTGACATCGTCAGGCTCGGGTTTTAAAAGTACCTCTCCCAGCTGAGGGTCACACGCACAAGGCTGGGCACAGAGACCAGTGAGCCCAGGGGACCAGTTAACCCCTACTCACCTTTGTCCCAAAGTACATGTCACTTAGGTTTTCTTTGGCCACCCGGAAAGAACTCCGTCTCACCCTCCCCACGTTGTTCTTCAGTGCTGTGCCCTGCAGTGTCCTCCTAAGCACCCATCCGGGCAACAGTCGTGCACTTACTTGTGCATTTCACTCTTCCTACATGGAAGCTTCGTGAGTCCCATCGCATCAGTTCTAGCAAAATGCCTGGCAGCTGAGAGACAGAGGCTCAGTAACCATGTGTCAAGTGGATAAACGAACCCATGGATGTGCTTGTGCTGGGGATGCCTGGACAGGACTGGTTAAGTAAGTATTTAGGAGGGAAAAACATCACGATTTGATGAGCACCCCATGCGTGGGGGGAATGGAGGCTAAAGGCGGTTCGTCAGTTCACGTGGCACATAGTTACGGAACACCTGCTGTTAGTGACGAACCACACAGACAGGGTCCTGCCCTCACGGAGCTATTGGTGGTGGTGGAGGACAGTTACTACTCATACCTAGAATCATGCAAATAAATGTAAAATTAAAATGTGAGTGATGAAGCCAGTCAAGAAGGGTAAGTGGTGTTATGAGAACATCGAAGCAGAAGCCTTAACCAGCCCTGGGGGGTGAAGCAGAGGCCCCTGGAGGGAGAGACTCTGTGCTGAACTGTTCAGGGTGGGTAGGAGCTGACTGGATACGAGGGATGAGAAGACTTCCAGGTGGAGGGAACACACAAAGCAGCTCCAAAGGAGATTTCCGGCAGGAAGTTGGATGTAAGGTGGGGGAGAAGTCCGGGCTGGAGGTACCAGGGAGCCCACCGTGCGTCGGAATGTGGGTAGCAGGTCAAACTAGGAGATGCGGTGGGGTCCCTGCGAGGGACTGCACCGAGTGAATGTAGCACCGGGGTTTGAGAGAAACCTGGGGAAAAAAAGATACAATGGGGCAGACGAGGACAGAGAACCTCATTAAAAAGAAACCACAAGTGTGTCTGAAGGTGTAAAGAACCAGGCGGCGGCCCTGCTGAGGGGACCTCCTCCAGAGGAGAACAGCGCCCCCACGTCCACGCCACACCGTGGGGCGTGCCGGGCCGCCTCAGCCGAGGGGCCGCTGCGCAGCAGGGAGCGAACGAGGGAAGTGGGAACAGCAAGCGTGAGGACTTCTTGAGAAATCTGGTTGAAGATGACAGGAAGCAAACATTTTATAGTCAGGGAAGGGTCTTCTTTTTGTGTGTTTGTATGTTGTGCCCGGAGCTGGGGAGGTAGCATATGGATGGATTCGACTGTGTTTGTAAGTCCAGGGGAAGACCCCAGTGGAAAGGGAGGAGTAAATGGTATAAAAGGAAGGGAGGGGAGGTTATGGAGTCTGGACCCAGAAGAGGCAGAGGGCAAGGGACCAGTAAGAAATAGCTGTGTCTCTACCCAGTTCCCTTCAGAGCCGGAGGACAAGCACAGAGACAAGGCCACGGCCACACGGCCGGATGGGGGTGCAGCCAGAGGCAGGTTCTGCCTGCAGTGTTCCAGCCCCTTCGTCCTCACGGGAGGGCCTGTGTGCCACCACCTTGTGGGTGTGGGAGTGGCCCCCAGTGTGGACGCAGGGTGGAAGGCCGGAACACTGGGCTAATTCCAGAAAGGCACCAGGCCGGGGGAGACAGCTGGCAGGCCACAGTGGAGGTCACAGCCTGCAAGTGAGCCTGCCGGAGAGGCAGCCCCACCGGGTTGAGAGACCGGGCCGGGCTAGCATGGGCACCGTGGAGGAGTATGTGCACAGCATGATTTAACAAACACGCCCTCCCACCATAGTCTTGCCAAGGCTCGAACCCCCACCGCATGCTCTTTGGGGCTAAAGTAAAAACCCTAAGGTAGTTCAGTGAACATGCTCACAGAACAAGACATTGCACCACTGCCGCCTTAAGACAGGGAAGGGGTGTGAGAAACCAGACAGAAGGTACCAGAGGAAAGGAACTGAGTTCGGGGCTCAGAGGCCCAGGCGGGGAATGCATCCCACACCCCGCCCCTCATATCTGTGAAGCATTTGCCTATCACGTGTGTTTTACCGAAGTGTTCATCAGGCTTCTGTGACAAATGCTGGTGTGCAAGTGCAGGGCACCTGAAGCCATGTAAGCAGGTCCGGCCACTGTAGTGCAGCCAGGGCTGTGGAAACCACCCGCGTGTTTAGGGCTTGCTGTCGGCGGCTGCGACAAGAATTTCTGGCAATGAGCCTCTTTTCCTTCTACCATCCCTACTCTTCAGCGCCTGGATGGGGTGAAGAAATTACTAAAGAAAGTCCTAATTTGTACTTCTTCATCTTCAGACTGGTAATTACAGAATAGTCACGGGGTTGTAAACTACAGCGCAGGGAACGTGGCCAGTGGTATTGTGATGACCATGTACGGGGCTGAGTGAGTGCTTGGATATCAGGGGCCACTCTGTAAAGCAGGTGACTGTGTAACCACTGTGCTGTGCACCTGAAACTAAGACAGAGTAATACTGAACATTGTAAACTGTAACTGAAATTTAAAAAAAAAGAAAAGAAAGTCCTGAGACTTCCCCAAATGGTCACTTTTCCAAAGAATACCTGTTTGGACAGCAGGCTTCCCCCAGCGCTGTGAGACCTCCAGACCGCCTCATGACGGATGAACTCTCTCCGGCCCCGGAAAGTTAGCATTCCCTTGTCTGAGGGCCTTCACGCCCAGAGCCTGCTGCGTCCGGCCAGGCGCCTTGTCTTCCTCCTCCACGCTCGCCATTCCGCGCCCACGACCCTCCAGACCATGCAAAGGGCCTTTGTTTAGGAAGCTGCAAGCCTCTTCTTCCTGGTCCACAGCTTCCTCCGGGCCCAACCAGGGACTCCCACTCATTTTTAGCTTCCAAAGTCCACCTGCCCACAGCCACACAAAAAGGTGGTCAGCACAGTGGGTGTCCCAGCCCTTCAGTGCAGGAAGGCTGCACCCACCTCTGGGCATTTGGTGTGACTCACCCAAAGGAGTCCACTCCCCCACACCGGACACAGGAAGGACAAACAACCTTCCATTACAGGGACTCTGCTCCAAACCTCACACCGGAGGGGCCGTTTCCGTCTGCAGCCAGGGCCCCGTCCAGGTGCCCCTTCCGGCCCGTCCCCCAGCTGAGGGAGTCTCTCCTGTCTCAAGAGCACTAAGACCCTGTGCGTGGACTTTTGTCCTGTGGAAACTTCTTCACCTGGCTACCTCCTGGCCATCCCTCCCGACAACTTCCTTCCAGCCACCCGTGGGCCCTGTAGCACCTGGACTTACCTCTCTCAAAACACGTCTTCCTTAGACTGCATCGTTCCTCGACAGCCTGGTTTCTCCTCTTGTCCAAGGTGGTACCCGATTCATGGTGGGCACTGGGCACATAGGTGTTGAGAAAAAAGAAATGGAAACTAATATAAAAACAATGGGAATTATTGTTCTAGAAGAAGGTGGGGCTGGGGTCAGAGGTGTACAAGTAGTTCGTTATTCTCTTAAATTTTCTTTACCAGCTATTGCCCAGTTCACAACACACAGCTCCAGGCCAGCAGCACAACCCCACCCGAAGCGTTTTAGAAACACAGGTTCTGGGTTCCATCTCAGACCTGCTGATTCAGGAACTCGAGGCAGAGGGCTCCACATTCCGTGTTCTGCCAAGCCCCCTAACTGATTCTGACCCACGTTCAAGTTTGAGCACCACTGGCCCCGTCTTAGGGCTGAGCTTGGGCCATAACCTGCAACCATATCGACATTAAACATTAGAAAACCTTGACACTTACATCAAGATTTTCAGCTAAACACACACCTCTCCATTCTCACCCCATCCCCATCTTTTTACAACTACTGTTATGGGTTAGCAGCAGACGCAGTAACCGGTTCTATTTAGCTCCATTCAATGGATGAAAACACTGAGGTTGAAACAAAACCCAACTTTCTCAAATGATAAAATAAAAACAGGCAAAGTCAGTGCAGGAATCAGCCCACATCTCTGAACAGTAACCCAGAGTCACTCAGAAACCAGTAAAATAAACTAAAGCACCAGAATTTGGAGGCATGAGCTTCTCTTTCCCTTCACGCAGGCTGACCCAGTAAGTAACCTTTCAGGAGGGGTGCTGGGGGCCTTGGGCTTTTAAGGATTCTGGCCAGCCCTTCAAGGAGATCAAGGAGAATAACCCGCACAGCTTCAGTGGAGAAATGGGGTACATTTTTAAAGTCAAAATACCCAATTCATGCCATTTCAAAGTGGTGTTTGGCTTTTTTAAACCTGTTGGCTATTTAGGGATGAGGAACCCCACTTGTATATGAAGCCCTAGCACAAACACCTAAGCCTGGGTAGGTGGCCCAAGAGCCATGTTCTGGGAAATGGGGACAGAGCTGGACGCTCAAAGGCTTGTCTAGGTTTGAGTGGCCATCTGGCGCCCCCTTGTGTTCAGTGTCTGCAACCCGAAGAACCGAAGGCAACAGAGAGGGAACGTGGGTCAGGCTGTGGCCAGTGAAGAGCCAGTGGGACGGGCTCAGGAGTGGGCCCAGGCCACTCCTCCGCCTTCTGGGAGCCCTGATACCCTCCGGATTTCTTTCAGCCCTAGTAGAAAAACATCTGAGGGTCACATTGCCTGGAATGGTAAGGTTGGAAGTGTACCCAGGCTCACCAGGAAGATGGGTCATTGTGTCCCTTCTGCCGGGGGTTTGGCCAGTGGGCTTTTCCTCCTGACTTAGTGCTCAGGAAAGAAGCTTTTGGCCTTTTTTTTTTTTTTTTAACATCGACTGTTGTGCCAAAGACAGCTTGGGCCCCTGAGGAGACATTGCACAGCAGTTCCGAATGTGCTAAGTCAGTGGGCGGGATGGGCACGATGTGTCCAGCAGAGGCACTGCCTACCTTGCCCGTAAACAGTCCTTAACGGGCTTGCCCAGCAGGCCTGGCTCTGCCCTCCTCACCTGCCTGCTCCCCTGACAGCCGCCCGCAGGGCTCCACCCTCACGCTGATCACGGCATCCTGCCCTGGAGGGAGAAGACTCCGTACCCAGGCTGCGGCCCCCTTGGCACAGGGCTGCAGGGCCAGTGCCCAGCTTCTAGGGTCGGTCCAGGCCGTGGGGCCCGCACCAGGAAGCATGGTGGGAACCTTAGCCTTTGGCTGTATCTTCGCTCCTCTTTATACAAGCTGAGTCACTTAGGTCATGTGAATCAAGCCACAGAAACTCTCCAAGCCCAAAGTCCTCACCAGAGTCCAGGAGCCCGCAGCCCTGACGTTAGCCGGGCTCGCTCTAGGGAGCTGATCAGTCTAACAGAAGACCTCCTCTTCACTTCTCCATCTTCGCCTGGGGTTCCACCACCTTGACTGGGTTCCTCCTTTCTCCCTTCACGCAACTAACACTCTTACCTGCAGTCTCAGCTTAGACCTCTCCAGGAGCCCTTTCTGTGGTCCCCTGAGCCTGAGGTTGGCCCCCTCCCGTGGTTCCATGCCCCCAGCAGTGGTCATGCGGTGTGTTAACGGGCTGTTGGCAGTCTAGGCCCCACTCTCATAAACCTGGCGAGGCAAGAACAGAGGTCACATCTGCCGTATTCACTTGGGCATCCTTGGGGCCTGGTACAGCGCCTGCCTCCTAAGAGGCACACGATACGTGTGTGCTTGAATTGGCGGGCGCACCCAGAGTGAGCCCTGACAACTGTGCTGGGACTATTGTCTTCTCAGGCCACGGAGGGCTGAACCAGCTGGGAGGGGCCTTCGTGAACGGCAGGCCCCTGCCGGAAGTGGTGCGGCAGCGCATCGTGGACCTGGCCCACCAGGGCGTGCGGCCCTGCGACATCTCCCGCCAGCTCCGCGTCAGCCATGGCTGTGTCAGCAAGATCCTTGGCAGGTAAGCACGAAATTCACCGCACGCCGCCTTCCTGAAGGGCGGGTCTCCGCACCTCCCAGCTTCGCAGCCACCCTCCCTCCCAGGGACCCGGGTCCCAGGACCCGGACAGGGAGTGGCAGTGCCTCTGGGCCCCCAGAGGATGCTCTTCTGCCGTGCTCCTGCCCTTCCTTTCTCCCTTCTTTAGTTAGTTTTTCTTCTTTCCTTTGTTCCTCCCTCCTGCTTCTCTCCTCACCTCACGTCTCACTTTCTAAGGGCTTCTCCACCCTGCGGCAGGAGGCGCTTCCCCAAAGGTCCTGCCCTGCTGAGACCGAGGGAGGCGGAGCCATGGGGAGGGGACGCGCTATCAGACGCCTCCCACGGCGGAAGCCCTGCGCGAGGGGCATCTGGGTTTGTGCTTCTCCAACTGTAACTCCCCGAGCACCTGCGCCAGAGGTGCAGGGCTGCTTGAAGAAATGCAGGTCCCTAGGCCTCTGCCCTCTCTAGCAGCCTGGATGCTCTGAGCTCCATGTGGTGACCAGGTGACCGTGCGTGTTAGAGTCACCCGGAAACTTCAATTTAAAAAAATCGAGGCCTAGGCCCCAGCCCATGGCCGTTAAAGCTGAACTTTAGGGGAAATTCTACCAGGAACGATAGCCGGTTTGGAATTATTCAGGGCCCTCAAATGATTCTCATGTTCAAAAACCAGAGCCGAGAACTGCAGAGCTAAGGTTCAGGAGAAACCAGGAGCAGCAAAGCCCTGCATCCAGGCCGATGTAGCCGCATAACCTGGTCTGGAAAATCACTCTTATCAGAAATGTCCCCAAGGCACACGGTTGGCAGCTTCAAGTCAGCTCAGGGTACCTGCCTCCCTTCCCTAGTAAATGTGTGTTTGAAGAGGCAGGTGGGCAGATTCAGAAGGAGCTCCAGTTTTCAGAGGCAAAGGGCCTATCGCTAAAACATGGGAACCTCTGGGTCCCTGACGAAAGTTGTCAACGGAAGAGTGTGGCCGCTTCGAGGGTCAGGAGAGGGGTCCCCAAGATGGGCTCAGTGGACCAGAGAGAAGGTGGTCCCTAGGTAGTGGCAACAGACAGAATTTAAAGAGTGGATGCCATTTCATGGCAGAGGAGACCGGAGAGTTTCCAGAACAAGGAGCCAGCTGGGGATGAAGGGAGGGGAGGCAAGAGACCCAGGGAGCAAAGTCTCAGCTTAAGGAACTGGATGAGGCCGGAGATACGGACAGGGCAGGGATTCCAGACTTTGTGAGGAGTGGCTTCCACTTGAACCAGGTAACCTGGTAGAAAACCAGTGCCAGTTGAGGGAGGGAGTGAGAGAATGGGGAGCAAAGGTGAACCAGCAGACAGGGCAGAGGGCCCAGTGACCCCAGCTGGTCCCCTGGGGAGGGGTAAAAAAACCCAGGGTGGCCAAGGAGAAGAGTGAGTCATATTGTAGCCAAGAGAAGCCGGACAGAAGAAACCGCCACTGTGAACCCATGATTCACAGGGCACCGGCATGAACATTCTCTTTCTTAGAGGGGAATCTTTTATGGCCCCTAAAGTGGGCCCTGTAAGTGCTCATACTAGCCAGAGAGAGAGGAAAGGGAGAAGCCAGGGGCCCAGGGGCGAGGGCTTCAGCAGAGGGTCTGGCCAGGCAGCAGCGCAAACCTGCCTATGCGGGGGAAAAAGCACCAGAAGGTCCAGTATTCAAGGCCAACCCAGGGGGGTGGGGGGCGGCGCATTCTACCCTGCGGTCCTCTCCAGAAGCCTCAGAGGGGATTAGGGTCTGTCTATGAGGGATGACCCCCAAAACACCATAATTAAATGTTCTAGGAACCCATCTGTATCAGTGTACCAGCTGGCGCTGCTGTGAGAGGCTGCATTTGGCTTCAGTGAATTGTTTTGAAAACTCTTTTAATGCGTTTGCTCATTTTACGATGGGTGATTGACAAGCGCACCTGCCCACACGGGCTGAGTGTTCGGTAGTTTTTGAACAAAAACCACGACCCCCTCCCTCTTCACCTGATCTTACCCCAAGCGACTGCTTTTTGTGTCCTGGATGAAAAAAGTCCTCAGGGGAAACGTTTTGCCCATGAGGTGGAAGAGGTAAAACAAAAACCCGCAGAAGCACTAAAAGGCGTCAAAATTGACAAGCTCAAAAACTGTTTTTAGCAGTGGAAGAAAGTCTTGATAGGTGTGATGTATCAAATGGAGAGTGCTTTGAAGGTAACTGAAGTTTGAACATGTAAGAATAAGTACACGACTTTTAATAAACAAATTCTGGTTTTGGGGGGGATTCCCCCTTGTCCATGCCCAGAGACCCACCTGCCTACAGGGTAATCTATGGGTTATCTATTGGAGTAGGTACTACGAGACTGGCAGCATCCGGCCTGGGGTGATAGGCGGCTCCAAGCCCAAGGTGGCCACCCCCAAGGTGGTGGAGAAGATCGGGGACTACAAGCGACAGAACCCCACCATGTTTGCTTGGGAGATCAGAGACCGGCTCCTGGCTGAGGGCGTCTGTGACAATGACACTGTGCCTAGTGTCAGCTCCATCAACAGGTGAGAGACAGACAGCAGCCAGGGGCCTTGGGGCTTATGAGAGAGACCTGAGGAAGGTTCTGGCTTGTGGAGCAGGGCTGGGAAGGCCCCCCCCCCCCAGAGTCAGGCAGGAAGCCTGCCGGCACAGGGCAGGTCTCTCACCCCGGGCCGCCTCAGGGCCGCAGGCGGCCCGTGGCCTACCTGGCTGCACTTTCTGCAGTTTCCTTCTTTCCACACCACATTTTTCATTCAGTAAGAGAATCTTTTCCTTGAATTAATCCTTTCTTTAGCCACAAAACCCCTCATTCAGATATTCACTCAGTTGTCTAGCCATTCAGTTATTCACTTACTACTTTAATCAGTCATTTGCTTACTCGCTTATTCATTTATAAACACACAATTCATTGTTATGTGCCAGGCCCTGGAGACAAAATCTTTGCCCTGGCAGAGCTTACTCGTACACTTAGTGGGAAGATACCTGCTACACAAGTACCCACACAAATAGTTGTAAAAATGCAACTCTAGCCCTGCTAAGGAGAGGAACATGAGGGTGTGTGAGCGCGCATGGAGTGACCTGGTTTATGAAAGGTCTGAAAACATGTCCTTGAGTAAGAAGTAATGAGTAAGAGCTCACTACGGGAAAAGGAGAGTGAGCTCTGAGACAGCCCATGCAAAGGCCCTGGGGCCAACAGGATCTTCTACAAGAAGCTGAAAGAAAGCCAGTAGATAAAGAGGAGGAGGACAGGAGTCAGGCTGCGGTGGCACCATCAGCCAAGGCTGCCCTTTCGGGGGTAGAGGCCAGGCCGGAGTCCCTGCCTCTGCCCTTGAGCAACAAGAAGCCCTTGGCAGTATTAAGCATAGGCTGACTTACATTTCAGAAAGTCCAGGCTGCCTGCAAAAGGGAGAAGAGACTAGAAGGTCAGCTGTGGGTGGGGTGGCCAGCGAACAACCTGGGGGGAGAGGGTGGGTGGCGGTGCACACTGAGGCACCACA
The DNA here is from genome assembly GCF_021234435.1 of Artibeus jamaicensis. Classification (NCBI taxonomy): domain Eukaryota; kingdom Metazoa; phylum Chordata; class Mammalia; order Chiroptera; family Phyllostomidae; genus Artibeus; species Artibeus jamaicensis. Next base: position 12,928,796 of record NW_026521810.1, on the reverse strand, counting down.
GTGACAGGCAGAGAGGGGCCCAGGCTGGGAGGCTCCCGGTCAGAGCACAGCACCTGAGGGCAGTTTGAGAGCAGAGCTGGGGGCAGGTAGGGTTGAGCCCCACCTGTACTTACTCCCTGAGTGACTGGTGGTACCACCCATGAAATGGGAACACTGGCAGGACCAGGTGTGAGAGTAAGGTCACGGGTGTGAAGTGGACAGGTTGAGTGAGAGGTGCTTTTACGACCCGCAAGTGGGATTTCAAAAAAGCACCTGGGTCTGGGGCAGCCTCGGGTCCCGTTGCCCCCTCTGCTCTCTACTGGCCTCCCTTCCTTCCTTCAGAATCATCCGGACCAAAGTGCAGCAGCCATTCAATCTCCCCATGGACAACTGCGTGGCCACCAAGTCCCTGAGCCCAGGACACACCCTGAGTAAGTGTCGAGGGCCTGCAGGCACACTCCCCTGCCCACACACGCCCATCTGTGCACACGTGGGGCCACCCACACGCCCTCAGAGCCCACTCGAGGTGTGGGCCAAGCTCTTCCGTGGGGACAAGGCCCTGCCACACTCCAGGGACCAGTCACTGAGACCTTTAGGAGACACACCCCTCCCACTGGTACCCTGACTCCTCCATGCTGGTGGCGCCAGGCATGGCCCTCCCACAACCTTACCCTGTCCCTTTCATGCCCTGCAGTCCCCAGCTCGGCTGTGACACCGCCGGAGTCACCCCAGTCCGACTCTCTGGGCTCCACATATTCCATTAATGGGCTGCTGGGGATCGCCCAGCCCAGCAGCGACAGCAAGAGGAAGATGGACGACAGTGAGTGTGGGGCGCATGGAGGGCAGGGTGGGGTGCAGGAGGGCAGTTTGCTCAGGCTCCGATAGGGCAGAAACCCCCCCATTTGGCCCCGGACTTTGTAGTCTTGGCAACTCCTGGCCTGCAGCACGTGGCCTTTCTCTGAGGCGGCCACAGCCTTGAGGCTCCGAGGCCTGGGACATGGGTCCTTTCCCTCCCTCTGCAGTTCAGTCTGCCTCTCCACACTGGCCTGGGGATGGGTAAATGGGTCTCCTGAATGCCTTCTCCCTGCGTGGGGGTGCCAGGTGACCAGGACAGCTGCCGGCTGAGCATCGACTCCCAGAGCAGCAGCAGCGGGCCCCGCAAGCACCTCCGCACGGACGCCTTCAGCCAGCACCATCTGGAGCCCCTCGAGTGCCCCTTTGAGCGGCAGCATTACTCCGAGGCCTACGCCTCCCCCAGCCACACCAAAGGCGAGCAGGTGAGAAGCGGGGTGTGGGGGTGGGCTGTGGCGGGCCGGGGTTGAGCAAGGCATGGTCTCTGAAGACCCCTGAATTGCCTGCAGTCCTGCCACCAAGGCAGCCGGAAGTTGCTTTGGTGGCTGGGGGTACCAGCTTCAAGCAGCTCCAAGCCAAAACATCTGCTGTTGTACCAGACACTGGTGCCTCTTCCTTCTCCCCCAGCCCTCTTGCCTTCCCTCACCCATAATGAGCTCAGCACTTTCACTGGGAGCCCACTGTGAGAGTCATGCCAGGTCCTGCCGTCCCCCTGCCCCCAGCGCCTCCCAGACCACAGGGGCAGGTCCCACAGCTTTAAGCTGCAGCCTAAAGCCTCTGCACCGAGGCCTCAAGCGGGGCTCACGGTCCCACCTCCGGCCACTCACACCTGCACAGCCCAGGACCCTGCGTTACTCTCGTCCCGAGCATGCACTCTCGTTCACACCGCCTGCCCTGGCACACCGTGTGCCTCCGTGCAGCATGCCTGGAAAAGTACCACCCAGTCATTATGACTCAGCTCAAGCATCCCTTTGCCCGTGAGTCCTCCCCACCCCCCCCACCCCGAGGTGTGTGGCCCCCCTCCCTCATCGCTTCTGCATGCCGGCCTGCCACTCCTTGCCACTTCTCATGCTGGATCGCAGCTGTCCAGTGGACACGGGTGTAGCCACACAGTGGGCAGCATCTTGGAGCACCTTTTAAAATCTCTACCATCCAGTGCCCTCTTATAATAGACACTCAGTGCAAGTGGGCTGAGTGAACCAGTTGGGAAATCCAGGCAATAGATTGCGAACTCCCAGGGCATTCTCATTTCCGGGGCTCAAGACAGGTGACAGTGTGTATTGGACCAGTTCCTAGGAAGGTGGCAGAGACAGCAGACACCTCCCCCGGGCCCAGTGGGTGCTGCCTCTCCGACAGAACTTCCAGGAGGCTGCCTCTGGTCAACACTATCTGTCAGCAGCCACATGTCCTCCGCACGCCCCCCTCCCCCTCCCCAGCCAGTCGGCCAGCTGAGGAGTCTCAGGGCCATGTCTGCTTCCCCTCTTTGCTCACACTGTCATTGTCCAGGAGTGAGACAAACACTTGTACCTTTAAGAACTGAGTAGGATGATGGCGATGAGGCTACCAATCAGCTGAACCACTGCCAGCGGCCATCTGGGCAGCTGGGCTCGTGCCAGTGCCTGCAGCTGGGCAGGCGATCTGCGTCAGCGATTTTATCAGCCTGGGCGGTGGCAGCCACAAGGGGTGCAGAGAAAGCTGTCTGTCAGCAGACCTGGGGACAGGGCTGGGTGCTCATCCAGAGTCAGCACATGGCTCTGGAGGGAGTGGGGTGCAGCCGTGGGAGCCCACCCTATTCAAGGAGCTTGTGCAACCCAGCATGCAAGCACCGGCCGTCCTGGGGGAGTGGAAGAGCCCTGCCGCTGAGGCCCTGGGCGCCTGCTGGGCTGCAGAGCCATCCCCTGGCTCCATTCCTGAGCCCCTTGAGGGACCCTGCTCGATCTTGAAACTGAGACTCTGTGCCACACGGGCACACCTGCGTAGGGAATTGTGGAGTGAGGGAGTCAGAACTAGAGGGACCTTGGGACCACAAAGCCCAGGGTCTTCATTTGTGTGGAGATGAGCCAGGGCCAGAGAGGGCAGGGAGGGTCCGAGCAAGCCGTGGTGGGACTCAGGCCTGAGGCGCCAGCATCACTGAGACTGGCTGACCCTACCTGGTGGGTTCTTCCCTGAAGACTGGAAAAGAGAGTTTGAAGGCATGGAACTGCCCCACCCCCTCATCCTCCAGGCAAGGACACTAGGCCCAGCATGTCCCTCCGTGACGCCTCACTCCCCCAGTGAGTCGCCTGCCGGTCATCATTCACCGGACTTCTGGAGGGGCAGGGAAAACCCAGCGCAGTGTGGTGACTTTCCCACCCTTGCTGACCTACAGTGCTGCCAAAGGAACACCCATGTCCTCTCACCTGGCACGGCAAGACCCTCTGGTCTGGGCAGCCGAGAGAAGCACAGGTCCTCACACCTGACCTCACTTGGGGCAAAGACACACTATCTGTTCTGTAAAATCAAAAAGAGGGAGAGGGTGCGACAGAAGCGTCACGTGGCCTCGGCTCTCTGTCCCTGTTTCACTACCAGACTTGGGAGTCTCTGCAGCTCCTGGTCCTGTTTTTCAAGTGCACTGACAGGCAGGTCAGCAGGAGTGAACGGAGTGACAGAGACCGAGAACTTGGCAGCTCCTGGCTCTTCTGATCACCGAAACAGCAATGCCTGCGGTAACTATAGAGCACATGCTGTTCCGGGTGCTCTGTGCTGGCTGCTCCGTACGCGTGTGCAACTTCCAGCAGCCTCTTGAAGCAGATCCCATTGCCCCTGTTACACAGGTTAGGAAATGAGGCTCCGAGAGGTCAGAACACAACAGCTTCTTGGCTGGCAGTGCAGGGCCAGAGCTCACCCTGGTTCTGATGCATCGTGCCACCCTGCACCCCAATTCAAGTCCAGTTCCCAGGAGAAATCCAGTCACTACTGAGATGTGCAAGCCACTCTGTGCAGTGTCACCAAATATCTGGCTGTACAGGTTTGGGTTTTTTTCCACAGAATTTCCTGGATTTCGGAGCAGCTGTAGGATTTCAATAGGTATTTTGGTGTGGAAACCACACATTCACAAGGCATTTTAAACTTGCCTTACCCTTTAGAAATTAGGTATTTTGCCCAATTTCTAAGTCGTGCTGTGAGCTTCTCTGCCCTGCCTCCAAGCCGCCCCTTGCAGGCGTGGAACCGTGGCGCCACCGAGTCGGAAATCGCTCTGCAGGATAACGGCACTCTGGTGGCCCCCAGGATTGACTGAGGTGCCAGAAGTGCCAGACTCTGAACCGGAAAGGGCTGCATCTCCTTAGAGAGCCAGCTCAATGGAAGTCGCTGGAAGCAACCGTGTCCAGGAAGCATTCTTTGAGTTCAGTGTTGCACAGTTTCACAGAATGAGTTTGTGATGTGCGTGGCCCTCACGTGGGGGACGGTGTGCACTGTGTGCTGCCTCATCCTCTGGTGGGAGGGTCACAGGGGGGAGTGACGTGTGCCCCTTGGAACTGAACAACTCCTTTCTGGAGGGAGCACCTTCGGAGGCGGCCCCCTTGTGCAGTGGAGGCCCGGGGAGCCTAATATGAGGTCTTAATAAAGAAAACCCCAGATACTTGATAAAAAAAATTTTCAGACAAAACCCAAATACCATCTTCAAGCTGAACCTGAACGTTTCTGTTTGCTTGGATATGGAGAGAGAGAGAGAGGAAATCCGCCTGTTCTGGCGGAGAACCGAGTCTGCGGGGCTACTGAAGAGAGAAGGCCTGACTGTAGCCCCTGCTTCACAAAGGCCTCGGGCTTTGGGTCTCTGTAGAGACAACGGACAACAGCGCCTGCCCACATCACAGGGCTGCCAGGGGGCAGGTCAGGGCAATGAAGGCAGAGCTCTCTGCAGGTGCACATGCGGGTGATGTTAGCCAGTTTAGGGCAGCAGCTGGGAGCCTGGCCCGGGAGCCAGGCACCCGGTGTTTAATCCTGGCTCTGCCCCATATGAGAGTAACACATTTCTTGACCTTTCTGTACCCACATTTCCTATTTGGAGGAAAATACATGACTGAGTGAAACGCAGTACACAGTCCTTTGGGCCAAAGGCCTGATCTCGTATCTTGTCCTTGGTGGGTTCACGCTGTGAGAGCAGGCAGGAGGGGGACCTGCAGTCCAGCTGGGGTGAGGTGCTCCGAGGGAGATGCCCCATCTTGTGTCTTTTCAACGGGTCCCCAGCCAACTGCAGAGAGGGAACTTTCAGTCTGGATTAAGAGAAGCACAGTGGGGCTGTGAGTCAGAGAATAAGAATAAATTAAACACACTGAAGAGGGTCAAGAATGGGCAGAAGAAGGGGACAATGTGGGAGTGTTTTCTGATGTTAGCTGCAGGTAAGGCTTGCTCCAGGGGCCTCTATGTTGACTTCTCTTTTTTCCTCAGGGCCTTTACCCACTGCCTCTGCTCAACAGTGCCCTGGATGATGGAAAGGCCACCCTGACCACTTCCAACACACCCTTGGGGCGCAACCTCTCAACTCACCAGACTTACCCCGTGGTGACAGGTAGGATGCCCAGAATCTCCTGGGCCATGTGGCCCGGGCTGCCAAGATGAGCTAAAAAGCAGGTGAAGGCAGGGCATGGCTGGTGTGAGGAGGAAGATATTAGGGCCCTGGACCTGGAGAGAAGAGAGGGCTGTGCTGGCTGGGCCTCCTGGTGGGTCACGAGGGTCTGGCCCTCTCAGTTTGGCCCCTCCTCTGCCTGTGACCCCACTGCCAGAGAGGCGGGCGCAGCAGTGCTCTGTATACACTGGCAGAGGCACAGCAGAGGTAGAGCTGCTTCCCACCTTGGCTGGCATGAGGAGCACCCAGCCCAGCCCAGCCCCCCTCAGACAGGTGCCCCGCTGCCCTGAGCCCCGCCACCCCCCCATTTCATGGCTTGGTTGTGCATGCTCCCACCATCATCTCATCCTCTCTCCTTGTCTCCCTCCCCGGCAGATCCTCACTCACCCTTCGCCATAAAGCAGGAAAGCCCTGAGGTGTCCAGTTCTAGCTCCACCCCTTCCTCTTTATCTAGCTCCGCCTTTTTGGACCTGCAGCAAGTCGGCTCTGGGGTCCCAGCGGGAGCCTCGGTCCCGCCCTTCAATGCCTTTCCCCACGCTGCCTCCGTGTATGGGCAGCTCGCGGGCCAGGCCCTCCTCTCAGGTACGGCAGGGAGGTCTGGGCCTGCAGCCTACGTGGGGGTGGGAGGGTCATCAGGGCCAATTCCCTGGTTCCAAGGGGTCCAGTCCCCTCTCTGGCCCTCAATTCTGTTCATCATCAGCGTCTTCCCTAATTCCTCTGGCAACTGTTAGAGGTGCCAGAATATGGCCCGAGCAGCAAAATCAAGCCATGGGGGGCAGACATTCTGGGGGTGCCTGAACTGGGTGCTCGGTAGATTTCCAGAACCTCACCCTGAGGCCCCATGGAAGAGCAGGGACCTGAGGCCAGGAGCCAGGTGCTGTGAAGTGGTGAACACTTGGTCTGCGTAAAAACATTTAAAAAGAAGGAAAAATTTGACAAAACTGTGGAGTAAAATGGGCATTGCATTTTGGAGGCAATTTCTAGATCAAATTCCTGGAGAAGACGGCGGGGCAGTCACAGCTGGGTCTCTGCGGTGTAACTCCCACTGTGCATGCTTCACAGCCTTGCCCTTGAGGGACACTCAGCAGAGCAACTCGCTCACCTGAGGGTCTCGGCTCCTCAAAGCATTCAGGCTGGAAGCACCTTAGGGGAGTCTAGAGCAAAGCCCTTGTTCTGAGGGGAGGCAGGCTCAGGGACTAGGGGCCAGCTGGGGCCTGAGTGGGAAAGGGTGAGGACGGGTGAGGGCTCGGCCCAGTGTGCCCCATGCGTCTGACCCTGGCAAGGGTGGGTCTCCCTGGCAGAAGGCCATCGGCCGTCCAGCCAGGGCCTGAGCAGCGGCTGAGAGAGTGGGGTATATGCTTGGGCAGAGAAGGCTTGCAGGGGAGTAAAGGTACAGGGCAGAGGCCCACAACGGTCCTCAGATATTGGAGGGACCCCCACAACAATGGGCTGTTTTGGGAGTGCACCTGGGCATTGAACCAGGAGCTATGGGAGAGGCAGATGGGAGATAGCCCTTCTTTTTTTTAAAAAAATCTTTTTTTATAGATTTTATTTATTTAGAGAGAGGGAAGAAGAGAGGGAGAGAAACATCCATGTATGATCACTTCTTGCCTGCTCCCCACGGGGACCTGGCCTGCAACCCAGGCATGTGATCCTCCTGGGAATCGAACCTGCAACCCTTTGGTTCACAGGCCGGCACTCAATCCACTGAGCACACCAGCCAGTGTGGGGGACAGCCCTTCTGACCAGTGGTTTTCAAACGTGCTGGGGACCTCGCAGCTCTCTCCTGAAATGAATGCTTTTATGGAAGTCAGGTCCCAAGCCAAACAAATGACCACTGGCTCTGCCCCCTGAGAGTCCTGGAATTTGAAAACCACTGCCTCAGAAGAGCAAGACCCCCACCTGCCTGAGGGACCAGGGGTCATCGGACCTAAGTTCATCCACCCTCTGTTAAATGACTCTATACCTGGAAGTTCCCCTCTGTGCACCCCCACATCCAATGTGGAAGGTCATCTTAGAAGAGGAGGGCACAGAGGTGAAGGGTTAATAAAGGAAGCCCAGTGTGCAGGCAGCAAGAAAGAAAATGTTGACTCAGAGTTCAGAATTTCAAAAGAGGGTGAAGTCAGCAGAGATGGGTCATTTGTTTTGACCAAAGTGATGAAAGGAGAAAAATCTGTGAGCTGGGTGGAGTGATGTCAGCCAGAGAAAATGGGACGGGGCAGGGAGGAGACAGGGGAGCAGAAGAGGCCCTGTCCCCTGTGGGTGGACTGGCCACCACCGGACGGGCTGCCTGCCACTTGCGAATGGCAGGACAGGTAAAGGATAAGGGTGCGGACGAGGCATGTGGGTGTGGGGACCAGGACCATCCAAGTGAGGGGAAAGGACAGGTGTCTCAGAGCGCAGCCTGGGGTATTGGTACGAAGTGTAGCTGGAATGGCCTGGGGCAAACTCGGTGCCCTGCAGCCCCACCCCTTCCCCCCACCCTGCCATCCTGTCGAGGCTTCGCACACTCCCAGCAGCATGCAGTCAAATCAGGGGACGATTCCAACCTCTGTCAGCTCTTAGTTTAGCAACATGCCCTGTCTCCAGACCAGCTGCGGGACAGGCACTGTGGGGCAGAGCGGCTAGTGGCAGGCGCCCGGGAGTCATCCAGGCAGCAAATGCACAGCTTGGGTGTGTCCTTGAGGCTGGTCGTCTGACTCAGGCCCAGGTGATGACAGGCACAGGGTGTGTGTGACCCCTGGGAAGGCTGATGGCCAGCCAAGGGCCCAACCGGCACGGAGTCAGGGTCTCCAAGGAGAGCGAGCAGTGCCCAGGCTCAGGGACTGGGTCCAGGCGGGTTGCCAAGAGTGGGAAGCAAGTCAGGGCTGCAGTTACAAAACTGGGCCAGCCCTGTGGGGGTTGAACCCAGGGCACTGGCCTGGAGCTCCTTAAAGAATGTCCACATGCGGCCCTGGTCAAGACCGGACCTAAACACCGACCATGTGGCTGAAATATGGTGAGCGGACTGGGAGGCCACACAGCGAGAAGGCAGGGTAGGAGGTTAGCAGGAGAAGGATCTCAAGGATAGAGGGACTAACAACCTATTTGATGGAGGAAGAGGTGACTTTAAAAGAAAGGAAAGGAGGCCAGGACCCAGGGGAGAGGAGGGCGGTGGTGAGTGTGCATCCCATGACCAGCTCAGCCCCCACCTCCACGGACCCTCCTCCTCTGAGGCTTCCTGAGGGCCCTGCTGCTGCCTCCTGCAACCCCCTCCTGCTTCACAGTCTCCCCGGGTCATTCCCTTTCCAACCCAGAGGCTCTGGCTGTCCTTCTGACTCTCAGCTTCTCCCTAAACCAGCCAAGAGTGAAGCAGCATCAGGCTTTGGGGAACGCAGGGTTGCCAGCCATTCCTCCCAGTTCCCTTCAGGTGTCCAGTCTGAGGTCCCAACACACTTGCCAGGGACGGTCTGGAGGCGCCTGGTCCTGGCTGCTCCAGGGCTCACTCCAGCTCAGCTGGTCAGAGCCTCTGAGTTCGGTTTTATCATCAAAGAGTCTATTACCCGCCTCCATCCTTTTGTGCAAAATTATATTTAGTCCTGCCAGAGGGATTTCTGGATTGCCATAAATTCTCCTTGCTATCAGAACAAGATAAGGAATTGAAAAGGGTCATGTAGAGGGCGGACATCAAAGGGGGCAAATAAAGTTGTCTGAAACCACCTCTGCCCCCTGAATTCCTCCACACGGCAGTTCTGACCCTCCTCTTTACCAATACTGCACTACTACCGATACATCCAGGTGCCGTGTTTTCTTATAGAGCCCCCTTCATGACAACTCAGTGTGGATCTGTGTCTATGCCAGCTCTTATAAGACCATGCTGGAAGTATGTTTGAGTGCAGAGGAGATAGAGCTACAAGCCAAAGATAAATTTATGGTGAAGAGCCTTAAAATAAGTAAGTGGATAAAAGGGTATGGTTAGCCCATGATAGAGGGCCTCTGCCTCACGGCTTCCATGGTTTCATTTCCAAGAAGGTTGAAAGGTTCTTGCCTTTTGGGGAAGAAACCATGTATTTAAGGAATTGAAGCAAAGAGTTTTGTGGGACTGAAAGGAACGTTTATGGAACTACAGTCGGGGACAGGGCTGACCTGAAGGGAGTCACATCGGCCTGTCCAGGAGGCCAAGGTCACGGGAGGAGGTCAGCAGGGTCTTCTCCGGCACTTGGTTCAGAAACCTCAGCTCTGCTGGGAGGAAATCAGGTGACCAAGGGGAGACGAGGATCAGAGTCTCAGAATGCAGGGGAATGAGACTGATGAATTCAATTTCCGGGAGCAATTTGGAGGCTAATTCTCACGGGATGGGACCCAGGGGGCAACTGTGACTGAAGTAAATTGTGGCTTACAGGGAGTATGTGCCCTGGAGCACCGCCCTCTGGGCTGCTCAAGCAGCAGCAGGGTCAGGAGACAGAAGGGACAGGACAAGGGCGGGAGGAAGGGCAGTCCTGGACAGTCCCTGGGCCAGTCCCGCAAAGAGGCCACCTGAGCACCGAGACCAGCCTCCTCACCCCCAGCCCTCTAGCGGTAGACACGGACACAGCCTCAGAACCCTCCATTCGGGCCGCCCGGAGGCCCCCAGCAATGGATCAAGAAGCAAGGCGAATCCACTTCACCATGTCTCATCCAACCTAGCTTCTCATGAGACAGATGATGCGGTTTAGAGAAATGAAGTAATGCGTTCCTCAGCCGGGCCTGGACCTAGGTCCCACCCTCCCACCTCGAGAGGAGAGTGCAGGGAGAGAGGAAGAGAGGAGTCAGCAGGTCTCAATCCAACACCGCCTCCCCCATCACTCTCCTGCTCGGGCCGCCGGCCCACCTTCTGCGCTCCCCCTGCCCTTATAGCCACCATGTTACTCACTCCTTGTTTGTTGTGGGCTCCTGGCCAGGCGCTTGGTCTAAGGGCTGAGGGCCAAGTCTGAGGACTGACCGCACTGCAGTCATCCTTGAAGAAAGATAAGATTGTACCCCAGTATACCTTCTGCACCCTTTTCCTGCTACTTCTAAACACACTCAAATTCCTTTTTCTTCACCAACATTTCCAGCCCCTTGCTTGCTTGGACCCTGTGTCGGTACAGTACGCCCACCTGCAGAGTCCCAAAGGGTGCCATTCCGCTTGGTCCAGCACCATTCCTAGCTAGCTAGACATCACACTGAAGGTGAAACAAATTAGGGTGGTGTTTATTTGTATCAACACATTCCTGCAGTTTCACTGAAAACTCACTTATGATATGATTTATTTAAAAAGGCTCCTCTGGCACGTAACAATTCATAGAACACATTCATTGTGCTGATGGATGTTCACTTGTTGCACAAAACCCGGGCTCTGGATTGCGCTGATAACATCACAGCAATAGTGAGGAGATAGTAATAGTGATACTGTGGATAAGCTTCCCTTCTTTATTCTCCCACTTTGCATGTGAAGGAACTGAGGCTTGGGGCAAGTAGGCAGCTGGTCTAAAGGCACCAGGGATGGGAGCTGGGTAGGAACCGAGGTCCTCGGATTCCCAGGTGCTTCCCTCCAAAGGAAGGGCACTAGTCCAGTGGGCCTGGTGCCGTCTGTTGATCCCCTAGGCTCGGCTCCCAGTGCCCATCTTAGTCTACGCCCCATCTTGACCTAGCGCCTTCCTTCCTGCTGTGTCCACAAGTGGCCAGAAGTGTGCCTAGTGTATAGTACTCATTTATAAGTATCTGTTGAATGAAGAACTTGCCTTCAGGGACTCCCCTGAAAGAGAGGTAAAGAGGAGTTAGTCACTGTGGTTTAGACAGTTTATGGCTTTCCACAGACATGCCTTCTCTTCTGTTACTACCAGGCACCCCCTGAAAGGCTGGGGTATGAAGGACCTGCAGGGACCGATGGGAGGGACGTGGACAGGCAGTGCTGTAGAGGGAATGGGCTTGGTAAGCTGGCTGACAGGGGCTCGGAGGTGCCCATATGAGCCCTAGGAGAAATAGCAGCCCCCAGTGTGGAAGAGGCGGAAGGTCTTAGGTGAAGGGATCACAATGTAACACAGTGGTTCTCGACCAGGGACAATTTTGTAACCAGGAGACACATGGCAATATTTGGAGACATCTGGTTGTCACACTGGGTGGGAACTGCTACTGGCCTCCAGTGGGCAGAGGCCAGGGGTGGTCCTGAATACCCTGCAATGCAGAGGACGGCCCCACACAGAGGCTGATCCAACCCCGTTATTTCAGTAGTGCCAAGTCGGAGAAACCCAGAAGGGCATTATTAATCAATACGCTGGGACAGTGGTCACAACCTGGGCAGGCCACCGTGTGTCGTCACCTTGCTAAGAACCCTTGACGAGGGAGCCTGCTCTGGGCCTGCAGGTTTTAAGAAGGGGCAGTGGGTGGAGGGTCATGTGGCTGTTGGCACAGGGCGAGGGTGGGCAGAAACTCACCAGCTCCTGGGGGGTCTCCTGAATGGGAAGGCTTGACTTCCTGATACGGAGGACAGGTGGAAGCAGGGGCATGGGGACCTCACAGAGCTGTCTCAGTGTCACTGGGGCAAGAACGTCACCCACAAATGTAGATTAACAGAGAGATGGACGTCTTGTTTGCTGAAAATGTTTTTTTCAGGAATGGAATGGACAGATGTGGGGGTTGCGGGCACATGTAAACATGCGTGTTGGCCCTTTCCAGGTCAGGACAGCTGGTCGGCCCCTCATAATTCGGATGGCTGGTATCCACCCGTCAGGCTGGGAGGAACGCCCCTGGCTCAGTGGGAAAAAAAGCACAGTGATTGATTAGCAATGTCTGCCATGGGTCCAAAACGGGACAGCAACGGGCTAGCAGGCCACACCTACGCCACCCCAAGTAGGGCCTGGTTCTTGGTCCTGCTCAGAGCCTGGGCTGGAAGGGTGTGAGCTGAGTCCAGTGACCTGTAATGCACCCGTTTAGGCCAGCTGTGCCCACTGCTGTGCTTGACGCTGTGTGGGGGTAATGAGGACCCAGAAGACATAGTCCCAACCTCCCCCCATACCATGACATTTTATGGATGAATAAGATTCACGTGAAAAAATAAATCACCGGAGAGCAGGGAACAATGCGTGACTACGACAGCTGCGCCCCCTCGTGGTGGAGCTGGTGTGCTGCACAGCAGGGAGAGGGGCGGTGAAGTAGGCTTGGACCGTGGAGTGTCGCAGGAGGGAGGCCCGCTCACCCTCCAGGAAGAAAGACAGTAAATCCAGGGCTTCCTCTGGCCCCACTGGTGACGCCTTGCTGTGTTTTTCTAGGGCGAGAGATGGTGGGGCCCACACTGCCCGGATACCCACCCCACATCCCCACCAGCGGACAGGGCAGCTATGCCTCTTCCGCCATCGCAGGCATGGTGGCAGGTAAGGGGACGGGCTGCGCAGGCCTTGGGGGGAGCATTGGGAAGAGGCGGTGTTGGCCAGAGGTGGAGCAGGAGGAAGGGTGTGTCCCACGCATGACTTCCAGAAGGGCACTGAAGGGTGTATCTCTCCTTTTTGTCAGTATTTTATTTATTTATTTTTAGAGAGAGTGGGAGGGAGGGAGAGAGGGGGAGAGAAACATTGATGTGAGAGAGAAGCATCACTTGGTTGCCCTGACTGGGGACTGAACCTGCAACCCAGGCATGTTCCCTGACCAGGAATTGAACTGGTGACCTTTTGCTTTGAGGGACGACACCCAACCAGTTGAGCCGCACTGGTCAGGGCGAGTGCATCTCTTTGTAAAGGTCTGGGGACAGGCTCCAGTGCGGTCCTGGCTCCCAAATCTCCCCAGCTTGGCTTCCTTCTTCCCAGATACTCCCCCATCACCCGCAGTGATGAAAAGGGCGCGGCCGGCCGAGGCAGACTGGCGCCCCGATCGGAGCCCGGCTGCTTCCATCCTTTCAGGGGTCCCTGAGGGAGGGTTATTGGGGCTGAAAACACTGGCAGGTAAACAAGCCTAGCCTTCAGGTAACCCACGGCCTCCCAGTTATTTAACTGGTGAACCTCAGTTTACCTTTCTGTGACACTTAAATACGAATGCTGTAGGTGATGATGATGATGGTGGTGGTGGTAGATATACAGGCCCCTTCACACCCCACATTCACTCGGCCCTGCGTGGGAGGGACCTGCGCTCTAGATACTCCAGAGTACTGCAGAGTGTGAGCAGAGCTGGGGATTTTTCTCCACTGCCACTGGGCTGTCCTAGAGTCCTGCCTGCCAGTCCTTTAGGCTTCTTTGTCCACCGGCGTGGTCACCACCCAACAGTGACCCAGGGTGTCAAGGTCTGGACATGTGGGGAGAACAAGGAGAGTCTCTCTGGACAAGTGTCTCTCTCAGGAACCATATAGGAAGGAAGGATGGGAGGATAAGATCGAACCATTTCCACTGCCCAGGGGCCTGAGGACCTGGAGCTTTTGGAAGGGGCTGAATCAGGGCCCCTGTGACCCCCATGCCAGCCCTGGGCCGGGTGCCCTGGCCTGACACCTGGGGGAAGCTCCTTCACACAGGACTACCTCCCTGTCCCCTGGTAGGGGTTGCCTTTGCCAGCCACCCACTCTGGTGCCCTGTGTGAGGCAGGGGACCAGGCTCTCCTGGGCAGAGGGAAGGGAGAGAGAATGAGGGAGGAAAGGAGGCTCCATGCTCCCTGGGAACCTGCTGAGCTGGCACTTGTTGCTGCCTGGTTACCGTGGCGATGTGCTTAATGCAGCGTTGAAAATACAGAATACTGACTCCTCTCTCCCTCCTGGCCCCGGACTCCCTCCCTCCCTTCCTTCCTCTTCTGGAGCGTGAAATGAGATTGGTCAAGATAAAAAAGGAAAAGATTCGGTTATTTTTTTAAGAGTGTGGATAATGGGGCCTCTCAATCAAAATCCCAGGCTCCAGTCAGCTCCCCCATCCCCCTTCCAACCTCTCCACCCTCCCCTGCCGCCTGCTTGGAGGGGAGGAGGAAACATAAAGCCCAAGGCTTTTCTCTTAATTATGAATCATCCCCAGGGGCAGGCCCAGGGCAGAGGGTTCCTGGGGCCCAGAGTCTGACCTGTGAGGTAGCTGCAAGGCTTGGGCCTCTCATCAAAGGCCTCCAGGTTGTTTCCAGAAAAACCTCAATCTGCGTGGGTGTTGTGGACAAAAAAAGAGCACGACCACAGCATCCACTGCAAGTGAATTGCAAAAGGGAGGGGCCTCGCCTGGTGTGGTGGATCAGCTCCCGAGAAGTTACAGGATAATCTGGTTTTCAGAAAATGTGCTACTTCATTGTTTCACCTGGTTCCTAGGAACTTCATGATGCAAATAAGTTTGTAAGGAATTTTTTGTAGAAAAATTATTTGTCCATCTTCTACCAGTGGCCATCATCTCCCAATGACTGTGAGGATCCCTTCCATTAAAATCGATAAACCTTCATTAAGCACCTACTATGTGCTATGTACATAGCAAATGCTGCAAGCAAGGCATGTTAATGACAGTCTTCAGTCAGTCGTGGAAGGAAGGAAGAGAGCTCCTATTCCGCACTTCTGTGTGCCTGGCCATGCATAGATATCACTATTTCCCATTGATCCTTACTGTAAGCCTGGGAAGCTGGCATTAGCCTGGGTTTATAAGGATAAGGAAACAAGCTTAGAAAAGCAAAGTGGTGTGGTCAGGGTGATAGCCATACTGAGTGACTGAGTTGTTCAAAAGCAGGAATTTTAACACTGCCTCCCACCACGCCAGATATAAGGACACATCAGCTGTACGGCAGCGACTCAGGAACAGGACAGGACACAGATTTGTCTTGTTGTGCCTTCTAATTGTTGTTGTCCCTGACCCATTAACACAGTTCATGATGCTCACACCAGTTCTGGAGCTGAACCCACAGCTTCAGAGATGGTTTGATCCATCCATCTGCCCATCTATCCATCTTTTCTTCCATGCATGTTTACATACATTTTTTCACATGTACAGGCATTTTCTCATTCATTCTTTCATCCTTCTATCCAGCCCTCCATCCATCCATTGTTCCATCTATTCATCCATCTCTGTATCCTTTCATCCATCCATCCTCTCATCCATCCATCCATCAGTTGTTTCATTCTTTTGTCCATTCTTCTACCCATCCAGCCATCATTTCATTTACCCATTCATTCTTGGATACATCCCTCCTTTCATATCTACCCATTTTTTATTATCTATCCCTTCATCATCCACTTTTTCAACCATCCAGCCATCCACTGCTTTTTCACTTAACTAATACCAGGTGAGGATCTGCCGCATAGGATGTTGGGGAAATAGCAATGAACAAGACAAGCCTCTCCATTTACGGAGCTTACAGCCTAGTCCTGGAGAAAAAAGCACAGCAAACAAGTCGATGAATGAATAGGCAAGATAATTTTAGATAGCAGCAAATGCTGTACAGAGAACAAAAGACGATGATGTGATACAAAGCCACAGGGAGAGGATGTACTACTTTAGACTGGCGACCCAGGAGGCCTCTCTGAGGTGTTCAGAGTGGTCAGCCAAGGGACCAGCTGGGGCGGACCATCCCCCGCTGGAGGACAAGGGCCACGGCCCCAAGGCAGGAACTAGTTAGTGCGGTTGCACACAGACAGAGGGTGGGAGTACACAGGGACAGGACTATGACGAGAGGCTGGCCGTGCTGGGTCAAACTGAAGAGCGCTCAGGCTCCTTTGATAGCACAGGGACCAGTGACGGGAGGGGCAGCTGCGGATGTTCCTGCGGTGGCCTTGGGTGAGAGGCCGCAGTGCAGGAGGAGAACAGAAACGAGGAGGACAAATGCTGGTGGTAGAGCCAACAATACCTGCTGGTGAATGGGTTGTACGGGTTCAAACACTGAGGAAACAAAGATGACCCCTAGGTGTTGAGCTTGGGAAACTGCATGGAGGGTGGTGGCAAGTACCCCGGGGGCAGACCAGCGAGGGAGAGAGTGTGCGGCGGATGGAAATCTAGAGTTCTGTTGGGCTGGATTAGGATTGAGACACCTCCTGGGCACACAGTTTAGTGAATCAGTAGGCACGACATGTGTCTGAAGTCAGCAAACCATCCCGATGAGGGCCTGCCTTTCCGCCATTGTTCAGAGCTGTTGTTTAATGCCAAAGATTTGACAGGATCATGGGAAAGAGAATGTGGGTGGAAATTCACAGAGTGCTCACACATTAAGGCCTGGGGCTCTTCAATGTTCAGAGTTCTTGCAGAGAAGGAAATGAGAGAGTAAGGTGGAAAGGCCAGTGGGTCAGGACGCACGCCTCGAGAGAGGGATGGGTGGGTGAGTCACAGTCGGCTGAGAGTTTAAGGGGTGGTGGACACGGAGTGACCACTGGAATGGCCGGGTAGAGGCTGGGGGAGATGAGGGGCCGGCCTGACTGGAGGGGACTGAAGAGGTGAAGGCAGGGACAGTGGAGCAGGGAGAAGGGCTGGGACCCGAGGAGGGATGTGGGATAGGAAGAGCATTTTTGAAAGAGATGGTAACAAAGCATGTTTGCTGGCTAAAGGAAGTGATGGATGAGAAAGGGAGAACCAATGAGTCAGAAGGGAGAAGGCTGCCATTGTAGTGGCCACGGCCTTCCCACGGTGGGTGGGGCGAGAAGCAGAGCAAAGAGGATACCTGGCCTTCTGTGGGCGCGGGGACGTGGACAGGTCTGATGGTGGGAGGACGCCGCGTCGCCTCCCTAGTCCCGTTCCTACTGCAGCTTCCTTGTAACTGAACCAGACAGAGGCTAGCAGACGTGAGGTCAGTAGGTGACTGACTATGTGTGTGAGCGAATGACTGCATGAGTAAGTGACAAAAGGAGAGGGCAGACACATTGCGTTCCCACCTCTCTTCCTGTCCCGTAGAGCCAGCAGTGTCGGCACTGGGTGGGGGGCGTGGAGGCACGGGGCCCCTGTGCAGCCAGTGCTGACGTGGCTTCCTCCCTGGGTGCAGTGACACCAGAGGGGTCTGCCCACACCAGCAGTAAACGGGGCAGCTTGTTGCACGGTGTGGTGCGGAAAAGAGCTGGAGTAGGAGCCGGGGCCGGGCCTAGTGCAAGCTCCCACTGCACAGGTGGCACGAGCTACGTAGAGTCTCTCCCTCTCTGGGTAGCAGTTTCTTCATGTGGGGAATGAATGGTCGGAGTAGATTATTTTTTAGTTTCTTCCTTTCTCTTTTACTTTGCTTTTTTCCTGCTTCCCTACTTCCTCCCTCCCTCCCTCTCTCTCCCCCTTTGCATGTATTTTTTGAGCCCGATTTGAGTTGGACCCAGTCTCCCCACTAAGTAACTTGCCCTGTTACTGCCCAAGGCCAGTCCGCCAGCCGACTCCCTCTGCTTCCCCCTCCTGCCCCTCCTCACTTCCGTCCCCCCGGCACTAGTGCCTCCCCCTTCTCTGGCAGGGCAGCAGCCAGGCCAGACCCCAACCAGGGCTTTGGAGCTTTATTTTAGCATGTGCTTAATTAATGGGGAGAGAATAAAAGCTAGCACTCCTTGAGTGTTCCTTACACACCGGACATGGTACTAAGCATTTCATATAGTGCATTATCTAACTCAATCCTCACGACAACCCCAGGAGATAAGGACCACAACATGCCATTTTACAGATGGGGAAAGCAAGGCTCATAGAAGTCATGTCACTTGCCCAAAGTGACACAGCCAGGAAGTGGCTGAGGCGGGGGGCACGGATTTGCCCTGAGGCTCAGGAGTTTCAAGCCCCCCTTTTGGAGTCTGGGAAGGATAGCGGGAGCCACAGAGGCACTCAGCTCCCAACAGCAATGAGTTTCAGAAAGACAGTGTGGACGCTGACGGGGTCTCCGGGTTGGCAGGAACCCGGCTTTGTCGTGGGAATTCTAACTGCAGGAAGGGATTGCCTGAAGTGTGGAGTGCAGAGCCCCGAGGTCCACCTCTGCTCTGCCCCTCACCGAGGTGTGATCTCCCTCCTCCTGTGAGCGGGCAGCGTGATGAGTGCTAGGGCGTCAGGGGCGTGCGTGTGTGGAAGTACCAGCGGGTGTGTCGGCTTGACTTCGTGGTTATTCCAGGGCATTCTTAAGTAATTTCTTGGGTAAATAATCCTTTTGTGAAGCCAAGAATGCACTCACAGAAAGAAGTGATCTGATTACTTTGTGTAAATCCATGCACCAAGTTTGCTTAAAGTGGCAGCGTTGGGATGGGATGAGAAGACCCTCAGAGCAGCTCCCAGGACAGATTTTGCCAGAGGCCGGTGCCGCCAGGGCCTCTCCTGCCTCTGTTCCCTAATTTCCAACCTCACGCCCCAACACACACACACAGACACCCGTCCCTGACGAACGTGCCCGGGGAGGGGGGGTGAGCCGTTTTCTGCACACCGACTGACTTGTCAGTGGAACCCCCTTGGCCCCCTGACCCCTTCTGCGTGGAAGGTCTTGGCAGCAGTGGAAGTGGTTCGAACCTGGACCCTGGAGTCACAGCTCCCAAACTCCACCAAACCCTCCTGCTCTGTGAGCACATGCCAATCCCTAGGCCTTACTTCTTCACCTGGAAAATGGGCATAGTAAGAACATCTGCCTCCTGAGGTTCTTGCCAGGGACAAGCTTGTTAGGGCAGGGGGCCGGTATCTGGTGTAAAGGAACCTGCTCAAAACAATGCTGGCTGAGGCCCCCTCAGGGAAGGGCCTTCTGAGCTCCCGCGGTCCCGCCCCGGCTCCACCTGCCCCCAGGGCTCGCCCAGTGCCAGCCTGCACACTCCTCTCCTCCCCGGCCACCCCCCCCCCTGTGCCCCCAACCTGCGCTCCTCCTCATGTCTCACCGCTGTGCCTCCAACAGGAAGCGAGTACTCCGGCAATGCCTACGGCCACACCCCCTACTCCTCCTACAGCGAGGCCTGGCGCTTCCCGAACTCCGGCTTGCTGAGTAAGTCCCTCCGGGCCTCAGACCCTCTGCGGTGCAGGGCTGGTGGGGTGCAAACCTGGGCCGGGGTCGTCTCAGATCCGGGAGGCCCAGGTTAGACCAGGGCCTGGGGAGACAGGTGTTACTCATAATTCCCGCAGGAAGGCAGCGTGCCAGGTTGTGGCCGGGTGGTTTGGGGCAGCAGGCGGGCAGAAGGAAGGCTTCCCCGCACCGTTCTCTCTCCTGGTGCCCAAGGCCCTGTCTGTGAGATCCTTCTTCGGAGTAGAATCCAGGGCTTAGGAAGGACCAGGGTGGATGAAGGAGTCTCAGAGTAGATGCCCCACCTCCAGGGGCGCCCAGTCCGGCCAGAGCAGACACTGGCCGGTGCCGTGCGGAGGGCCTGCTGCCCCCTGGGAGCCTGTGGATGGTGCCGAGGGCTGTCCTGCTGCCCACGTCACCCATCTGACTCACAGGTGCTCGTGTGGCAGCAGCACAGCCCTGCCCAGAAGTCCTCTGTCCCACCACACTCCTGAAAGTTGGCTCGAGATGTGGACGGCCTTCAGAACCCGGGCCCAGAGAGTCACCCGCGGCCTGCTCTGGCCCCCTCTTGCCTTGGGGCCGGGGCTGCGGAGAGAAGCTTTTCAGAAAACCAAGCCCCATAAATGGAAAACTTAAGGAATCCCACTCAGTCTCCCTGAGTGACGAGTTTGAACCATATGGGCCAGAGAGAGGCAGTGGCACATGTATGGCCGGCCCGGTGGCATCATGGAAAGCCTGGCAGGACCGTCTGTTCTTCAAGACACCCCTCTGCTGGCATTCCAGAAATGGCCGGGAGGGTGGCCGACGGGGCTTTCTCTGTTCACCGGGTGACTTCGCCTCCGGCCACCTTCTGTTCCGTTTAGCCAGAAAGACTAAAGACACTGAGATGTGTGCAGGGGTGGGAAGGTGTCGCTCACCTCCCTGCAGAGCGTCCCGCAAGGAAGCTGTCAATGCACGGCCCCCCACTGACCAGTCAGAATTCAAATCCCTCTGGTTTGGAGGAGGAAGTTTCTGTGACCTCGCAGTTTGGGCAAAGCCCAGGAAACCCCTGTGGTCTCCCCGAGTGCATGTTCTCAGGCTCCCACGTGGGCCTGCTCTCTGTTGCCCTCTCTCTGAAACAAGGGCGTTGAAGGTCACGGGAATCAGAGGGGGAGGGACAAGAAGCCACCTCCTGATTCTGGCCAGAAACTCCAAGCTGAGGTCAGAGAAGGAGGAAACCGGCTGAGAGGAGTTAATCTTTGATGATCAGATAGGCTGGGGGATCAATGATTAACCTGTGCTGTCTTAAAGGTTAGCAGGTGCCGAGGAGGCTGCGGTACAATTTCCCCTCCTGACCAGCGGTGTTTTTGTTATTTTTTTGGCACGCCCAGGCTCCCCGTATTATTACAGTTCCACATCAAGGCCAAGCGCACCGCCCACCACCGCCACGGCCTTTGACCACCTGTAGTCGCCAGGGGGACAGCGGGAGCGACGGAGCAGCAGGAGGACCAGGTCTGGGACAGGACCCAGAGCGTCACAGAAAGGAATCTTTATTTATTACGTGAAAATAACCACAAGTCCAGCCTCAGGGGTCACACTCCCTGTGTGGTTGACTTAATGAACCATGAAAGACAGGACGACTTTGGAGAATACCAGACTGTCCTCCAAGATTCCTCAGCGAGTGCAGGAGTCCCAGGGAGAGACCTCTTGTCCTGAAAGACACAGAACTGGAGAAATGTGGGAAGGAAGAGGAGGGGCACCCAAGAGGGAGGGCGGACAGGGCCACAGTGGGCTCGGCGGCCCAGGGCACCTCTGTGGCTCTGCCATCAACACACTCTAGTGTTCCTGGGTTGTTAGCACTTCTGTCCAGCCCACAAGTCACAGCTGGTGCAAAGGCTGTCCCCACAGTCACCCTCAGGGTCACTCCCTGTGAGCCACCTCAGAGCTGAGGCTCCTGCAGCCCACCCCCCAACCCAGCCTGCTCTGCTCCTCCTGCGACTCCCTCTCGGCCACGGGCTGAGGGCTGGGTCCAGTCACCCAGAAGCTCCACCTGGAGGCCCAGGGGGCCTTCCCTCTGCCCACTGCTGCGATACACCAGCGCACCCGACTTCTCCTCCTGCAGCTCATCCCAGAGAGCAGCCTCTTATAGCTGGACACAGACTTTCCGAAGGGCCCCGCCCCACTGGAGGAGGCCTGCTGCCTCCCAAGCCGGCGATGCAGGTTCCCTCTGCACCCGCAGCTCCTGCCCCAAGGCCTGACTGTAAATACTATAAATGCAGCTCTGTGTGGTCCAGCTTCCTTATGTCCACCCAGACTGTGGCCTTTCAGTGAATTGTCTCCCTGCCATGTTGGGCTTCTCTCCCTAATGCTTCTTTCTTTTTTAACAACCACCACCGTTGCCACTCGACTCAATAAAGCATTACTCTGCTTCAGGCTCCAGGGTTGACTGGGGAGGAGGCAGCGGGACTAGGCTCCATCCAGAGAACCTCAGGCCCAGTGAACAGTGAGCACACTTTGGGGCTGGGGGCGCAAAGGGCCGTCTAACGCCCAGGAGCCTGACTTAGCAGTCTTCCTCCGCCTTAACGTGTTTACGGGCACACCCTCTACCCCACGCTTTGACTTCTCCAGCTCTGGGTAGAGGAGGGAGTAAAGGAAGCACACGGCACAGTCCTGGGCCGGTCACAGACGCCTCATATGTGGTTGCTGTTGTTCATAGTAACCAGACAGCCGGTGGGGAGGCTGGTGACCACGCCGAGAGTGGCTGTTCACAGAAGCAGCTCTGTGGCCCCATGGTGTGAATGAAGGAGGGAAGTGGGAAGACATTTACTGGGCCACTGTGCCAGGCACAGGGTGGAGGCCTCGAATCAGGGAAGGTGGGATCAGCCCCGTGTTACATGTGGAAAAGCTGACGCTCAGAAAAAAATCCAAGGGAAGAGGCCATAGGTTCAGGCCTATATGGCTGCCAGAGGGCCCTAGATGCAGGGGGGCCATGGAGAGGCGTGGGGTGGCAATGCCAAGAAGCAGGGAGGGAGCCTGCAGGGACACCTCCTTTCTAAGAAATGTTGGAGAACACGGGGGCACATACCGTGGTGGCTACAGCAGTCTCGCCACCAACATGGAGCTTGGCCCCGGGGGCTCCCTGCTGCCCACATGGACCCTGTCCGTGGGCAACTCTGGGACAAACCAGGCGCATTCGATGTCTGGGTACCAGCCACTGCGGTTGTGTCCTATGGAAGAGGACCCCTCACCCCCAACAGCCAGTATCCTGAACTCCGCGTTCCTGAGCTCCCAAGACAGCCCCCAGCTGGTTCTGGGCCCCCGTCCAAAATCACTTGGAGACGCACGGCCCCCAGGGAGCCTGCCGAGTGTCGGCACACTGGGTGCGCCTGACCGGACCTATCCCACCCTTGGGTGACAAAGGGACTTGGGTCTGCTTGTGCTGCGGGTGACTGTTTCCCTGAGGTGGCCCATGCACCCAGACACTGCTCAGACAGTGCTGGTGAGTGTGGTGGGGCCGAGCGCAGTGTCCACAGTCAAACTGTGGGTCCCTTTCAGGACTCAGGAAAAGCCATCCTCTGTGTGTTGGGGGAGAAAGATGATTCGAGGTGCTGATGGGACAAGCTGAGGTGGCCCATGTGGGCACAGCAGAGAAGGGTGTGAGGAGAAGCCGGGGAGACAGAGGAGGCTGCAGAGCCTCAGCTGGAAGCCACTTTTTCGGGGCCGTGTGGAAGGGTGGGAAGCCTCAAGGCAGTTTTGTGGAAAGGGGGCCGGTTGCCCTGGAGGTCGGGCAGAGACGTCATCTGGGCCAGGCAACGGCCCACCAGGGGGAGACAGAGCAGCTCAAACCCTGCCTGGGCCCACCAGGTGGGGCAGAGCCCATCTTTCTAAGGTGGCCTGGAGCTGCCGAGACCCTCTGTGCTGCAGGTGGGGACACGGCCGCTGGGAGCCCTGCCTCCAAGGCCGGCCAGCCCCTGGGCTGAGTCCAGCCCTCCCTTAGCTTCTCCAATATTCCTGCTGTATGTCGTTACTAAAGAACATGAATGTCCTGCCCCCTCCTGCTAGGGACACCCTCAGTGGCTACATAACCTCAGGCAGGGGCGATAGTTCAGCAGCCCACAGGCGGGGAGGGGCGCCTGCAGAGGGCTCCCCTCTCCTACTTCTCCCTCTCACACGTGCCTTTCACACGCATCCACCCGAGTCTTCCCTACACTGACCTGGTGTCCTTGCCCTGCAGTGGGTGCAGGAGGAGGGGGCTGACCCCCAGTGGTTGGGGGCTCCCTCCTAGCCCTCTTTCACTGCCCCCTCCCACTTAACTGCTCTCGTTCTGTCTTCCCTCACCCTCCGAAGTGATGACAACCCTTAGTGTATTTCAGCTTGTAAAACTTGTCCACATCCATTCATTTTCCTCTCTGATTCAGGACACTAGCCCCATTGTGTACTTGGGGAAACTGAGAACAAGAGATGGCCTTTTCAAGGCCATTGGGAGGAGTTGGGACCATAGCTGAGTCTGCACCGTCATGTAAGGCCTCTAAGGCCACGTCTGGGTAGGGCCTGGCTTCTGCAAAGGCCTCAGCCCTTTTGCTTTGGGGAGCAGGGCTGGGGTGGGGGGCTGGGCAGAGTTGCTGGCTCCTAGCAGGCAGAGCAGTCCTGGGTGGAAGGCCCAGAGACCAGGCTTCGGGTGGAGGAGGAGAGCCAGGCTGACCCCATTCCCCTCCATCCCTGGCCCTAAGCCTCTGCTCTCAGCCCTCAGCACTGCAAGGCACGTCCTTCACCCTAAGGAGCTCCTGACATGCCTGTGTCCCAGGCTGTCACCTTCCAAAGGAGTGACCAGCTAAGCTGGTCATAGCTGTCATTCTGGTGAAAGCAAAGGTCTCCCATCCCACAAAGGTGACTGACTGCCCCTCCCTCGTCTCCTTCTCTTTCCTTTTTCCTCTTATAGCTTCCCATTCCGGCCCCTCTTCTGCCATGCCCAAAGCAATCATTTCTTTCCCGCCACCGTTTAAGAGACCTTTGCATCTCCAGGGTGTGGGCAGGGCTCAGAGGCCCCACACAGGATCAGGAGATGCCCTCTCCATCCCCTTCTCCCTGGCCTTTCGTTCTTCTCATTGCCTTCTCTTCCTCTGGGTCCTTGGGGGGCTGGCTACACTGCACTGGGGACCATGACCTCCTGATGGCGGAGACCCGCCCCCTCCTCTTCCCTCACACATGCGCATACTGCCATCAGGTCCCTCCAGGCTCTGAGCCCCTCGGACAGAACTGGTGCCCTGCTCCTTGGAAGAAGAAGCTGGAAAAGGCAGGCAAGGCCAGTGTCTCTGGTCAGCATCCTCTGCCCACAGCAGCCTTTCTCCTCCCCTTTACTGGCCGCAGAGGCCAGGTCCCGGCTGAGGAGAGGCTTCCTGGAGATTTGGGGTAGGGGCTCAGGTCTCCTGGGGGTGGGAAGTGGGGAGCTGGGTCAGGGAGGGAGGTGGCCCAGCTCCTCCATCTGTGCCCATGGCAGCCGGCCAGGCTGGGGAGTGAGGCGCTGCCTGCGGCTCTCCCAGGGAAATGTGATTTCCCGTGAGTGAAGCGGACTGTGCAGCGTGGAAATTGGCTCTTTTCTGAGTGAGCAGCGGCTGCTGTGGAGTCTGTGGGCTGGGCCGCGGGAAGCCGCGCTGGCCCCTGGAGTGCGCTGGGAGCAGCCATGTGCTGAGAACTCATTAGGGATAAATCAAACCGGCAGCAGCATGGAGCCAACACCATGCCCCCTCCATGCCCAAGACCCCCACTGCCCCCAGTTCCTCCCCGGCCAAGCTACTTCCCGAGTCAGAGAGCCCAGGCCCACACACCAGTCAGACACAAGCCACCCTTAACCCAGGAGCCAGCTTGGAGGGGAGATGTGTGTATTTGCAAATAAATGTTTGTTTGCTTTTTGGGGGTGGTGCCATAGGTAGCAAGCTCAACTGACAACAAAGAACTTGCTGGGAGCCTGGACTGGGAACTCACCTTCCCACCGCCACGTCTTTCCACCACCCTCCAGCTGCCTTTTCACACCTGCCCCTGCCTCCTGGGCACCAGGGGGAGGCCTAGCTGTGGCCCACACGGATCGCCCCACAACTACGTGCTGGAGAGATGAGAGGCCCCACCTCCCCACCTGGTCCTCCCCACCCCCCCCGAGGAACCTCACCGCAGCAGAACAGAAAGTGTCTGCAAGGGAGGAGCTCAGTCTGAATGGAAACTCAGCTCCCACCAAAGGGAAAGAGACCCGGGTAGAAAGAAGGGGCAACTCCTGGCCGAACGGGTGGGGGAGGGGTTGCTCCACCAGCCATTTCAGGGACCGAGCGGTGGGGGTCCTCGGAGCCTGTTAGTTACAATCATTGTACCCAGCCCCTGTCTAAGGTCCTCACCTTCGTTCCCCATCCCCCTGCTAAAGAGCCTGGGCCCGGACCTGGCACCTTCCCCACGGGAGCCTCCTGGGGCCCTGAGTCTCCTCAGCTGTGAAAGGCGAGGCTCTGGCCAGGATGACGTGCAGCCCAGCCCTGCGCGCCTCCAGTCACCTGGGTCAGTGCGAGGCAGTGCAGCCTCGTCCGACTGGTTCTGGTATGAGGCCCTCCTTCCCCCAAATTCCCCAGGTAATTTTCCGCTAAACCATAGGCAAAACCCATGTTCTCACACTTGGAATCCTGTCTCTGTTTAGGGCGGGGGTGAGGGCCCTGGGGTGCTGCTTCAGCTGGCTGACTTAGACGGGCATCGAAAGCCTTTCCACCTGGGGCACACCACAGAGCCCGCTGGCCAGTTACTATACGCCGGGCTCTAAAAGTCACACTCATTCATTTGAAAGTCTCTAATAAGCCACCTACTATGTGCCAGATCCTGTGGTAGGCAGCCAGAAGAAAGCAAGATGAATCCAGTTGGTTTAGTATATCCCCTACAAAAACGGTAAACTAAAGACAAAACAAAAAACCCTTGGAACTTAGAAAAGGGACTTTCGTGAAAGTTACTTACAGAGCAAGGTGGGACAGTGATGACAGGCATGAGAGGCGTGACAGGAAGTGCTGTCGGGAGTCAGGTGGTATTTGCAAGGCCCCTCCGGCCCGGGCCTTCCTCTGCCATTCTCCGCTTCTCCAAGGAGCAGCCACCAGGAACCAACTACAGACTCTAAACCTTTGGCCTAAAGTCTTCCCGGGAAAGGGCCTCCCCCTGTGTTTCGGTGTCTCGGGAAGGGCGGTGGGCAAGAAGTACATGTCCTTTCCACAATACCCACTGTCCCCACTGCGGCCACCGGCTCAGCCTGGCCCCAGCCTGGGCACCCAGATGGGGGCTGCACTGGAGGGCTCGGGCCTTTCTCAGACGGAGCGCAGGGAAAGTGGGGAGCTTCCCAGGGCCTTAGAACCAGGCATAAGCTGCCCCTCCCTACATGATCTGGTCCCCTTCTTCTCACCACAATACCCTCCTCGTGAGGCTGGGACCAGCTCAGCCATGTGACCACAGGTCCAAGATACTAAAGGGAAGAGGACAAGGGTCCTGGGTAGACGGTGGGAAAGAGGCACAGGAGGGAGACCAGTGCATGGAGGTGGAAACTCAACTGGCTGTGCGTTCTAGGTCTTGGCTCTTCCACCTCATAAGCTCCGGCTCAGGGGTGGTGACAGTGGTACAGGCCTAAGGGACAGGCCTCACCTCCTTGGTCCCTTCCTCCATCTGCAGCATTTCCTCCAACTCTACTTGGAGTCTGGAGGGAGGGCCTGGGGGCTGCGATACCGTGGGGGCAGCGTGTGGCCCTCCTGCGGCAACCAGCCCAGGGTGGGAGCTGGGGGTGGCCAGGACCGGGCTGAGGCTCAGGACCCATCTGGGCATGTTTCCCGCTAAGGAGGGGCTGAGGTGGGGGAGGGGAGGGTGGGGAGGTGAATAAATAATAGGAAATAAAACTTCATGAAGCAGAAAATAAAAGGCAGATTATACAGATGTGGCAATTTGAAGGATCATTGCCTCTGTCCTCTTTTTAACTGCTGCATCTGGAGTTTTGAAGCTGCTTATCCTCGCCCTCCCTCTGCCAGGTCCCCGCCTGGCTGGAGGCCCCCACAGGGCCAAGGCACACTTGGGGACTGCACCTCCAGTGGCTCAGCTGCTGGCATCTCCTAGTACCACGAGAGAGCGCCAGGCCCTGGATGCGCCTGTTGGGCCAGGCAGCGGAGGAGGGTGGGTGGGGTGAAGCCCTGAGAGAGGGTGGCTGTGGATGTGGCTGCATCTGAGTGAGGAAGGGGAGCATCTCTGAGAGCAGGGTGTGGGCGAGGATGAGGGTGGTTATGGGGGCTGTGGACAGGGCGGGGTGGCAGAAAGAAGCCCGGTGATCAGGAACAGGGTGAGGATTTGGGTTGGCAGGACCAAGGGTCCCCCTTGCTAAGGGGGTTTGAAGGAGGCTTAGCTGGGCAGAGATGTCTAGACCCGTGTGTCTTGGTGCAGGCAGCTTCTTTCTCATCTTCATCAAAATTCATTTGTTAAGCCCCAGTTTGACACTGTGCCAGGTGCTATATAAACAGACATGGTCCTTGCCCTTAAGGAATTTCCAGCCTAAGACGCACACACACTGACGTTTTGTTTATCTTATTTTAAATATTAATGTATTCTCCACTTGCTCCAGAGAGGGCCTGAGACAGCTCACAGGAAGTGCATGCAGGAAACCAGCAGAATACTACTGAGAAACGAAGCACCAGGACCACAGGACACACGCAGGGAGGGGTCTGGTGGGCCTGAGTGGCCTCGGGGGTGCTGTACCCGGGCCGGAGACTCTCTGTGGCCAGGTCGAAGGGCTGCTTGGTCACTTACCTGATTCGTTTGCTGGACAAAGGAGTTATTGCTTCTTTGTGCATGTTCCTTCCAACCCCGTCCCTGTCACACCAGATAGTGACAAAGCAATCGGGGAACAGAAGCTGCTACCCGACACCAGAGGTGAGGTGGAGGCCTCTCTGGCTGCAGCCTCCTACCATCCTGGAGGCCCGTCCTTCAAAGCAGTGGGCAAACGGTGGTCACAGAACCATGACTACAAACAGGGAATCGGGAGGAGATGACACTTAGTTCAGACTCAGGTATAATAAGTAACTTCTGTGCAGAAACTGACCACTTCCACATCCTGCAGGCAGTCAGAATTGCAGGTCTGAAGTTCAGAGCAGAGATGGGGCAGAAGGCTTAGACAAGGACAGTCCCCAGAAGTTCCCTGGGGCCCTAAGGACAGCAGCCCCTGTGGAAAGGCTGAGTTCAGGAGGAGTGAGGAAGAACATGCGAGGACAATAGAAGAGCCAGGAGCAGGCAAAGGGCTAAGGCCAGGGAGGATGGAGCCTGAGGCCCAGGGTGGAGCCCAGGGTCTTCCACCCGAGGTGGCACGCCCTTGAGGGGAGGGCTTGGGGGATGCAGCAGATGCCAGACTGCTGAGTTCCCAACCTCAAGAAGCTGTGTTCTCCTGGGAGCAGAGAGGGGAAAGGTTGGGAGGGGCAGGGAGGCAGGTAGAGAGCCGCAGACTTGGTGTGATGGAGAATGGCTGGGGAGGAGGGCTGGAGCAAGGCTCCTGCAGGAGCTGGCATCGGGATGTCAGTGGGCTTCTCCTCTTCCCGCTCCTGGGAGGACCTGGAGTTTCTCTACAGCAAGTCCTAGCCCCTATCTTTTGGGGGGTTTGCCTCCATCCCACCCCACTCCCATCTCAGAAAATGGGTTCTGGTTATCTGAAGTTCCTTAGCCTAGTGATTGGCTCAGAAATGGGCCATGGCCCAGGATAGGCTGTTCGAAGAAACTCTACTCCCGGACTTGACTTTACAGGTATTCCTCCAAAGAGCAGATATCCTCTGTGGGCTGGACTTGCACCCAGAAGAGGGGTTTCTGGGTCTGGGCCATCTCAGTACCACCAGGGGACCATTCCTGCCTCCTAAGCCTGGGAGATGGAGCCCAAGGAGCCCTGGAGTAGGCCTCACCTGGCCTGGACACAGACCGTCTAATTATTGGAGCCAACCACTGTCCTCTCCTGCTGGAGCCCAACCGAGTTTTGTGACTTGCAGCACCCGGGCAGGCAGAGTCGTGTGAGAGGCCTAGCCTCCATCAGGACTCACAGGTGCGAGAGCACAGCCTGAGCCCAAGCCCAGAGGTGAGGTGAGGCCTACAAGGCTGTGAACTAATGGCTAACCCTCCTGTCCAGGCATTGCTCTCAGGTGTTTGTTGCATAACTTCATTTAATACTCCAAGGGCTGTGTGAGGTAAGCAGTGTTATTATCTCCTTTTATAGGGAAGTAAATGGGAGCAGAGGCGGCTAAGGCACTGGACCCTGGGCTGACACGAGGGACAGCTGGACTTGCTCCCGGGCAGTTGACTCCAGGGTCTCTAGGTCAGACAGGCCACGTGGCCGACAGGCCAAAGGTCGCCGAGAGGGGAGGAGGATGAATGTTGAGGAGACACTGGATTTAACGATGGAGGGTCATCAGCTGGCCCCTCTTGGCCACCAGAGAGGTGGCATTTTAGGGAGGGGTGGCATGGAAGCCAATTTGCAAGGTGTGAATGGGAGCCAGGAGCCAGATGAGGGAGAGAAACAGCTAGAAAGACCATCTTTTTCTTCATGATGGTGATACTTAAGGTGTTTGCAAGGCAAGGTAATGAAGGGGTAAAGATTAGGCCCGAGGACCTAGCCAGGACCCCCCGAGGGAGACAGGCTCAGGGTGGGCAGAGAAGTGGGTGGGCGCTGCGAGGAGGGCTGAGGGCAGGGGTCAGTCCGAGGGGTCGGAGAGCACTCCTGCCTCCAGAGAGGGGAAGAGGAAGGGACAGTAAAGGTGTGAGCCACGGTGAA
The DNA here is from genome assembly GCF_021234435.1 of Artibeus jamaicensis. Lineage (NCBI taxonomy): Eukaryota > Metazoa > Chordata > Mammalia > Chiroptera > Phyllostomidae > Artibeus > Artibeus jamaicensis. Next base: position 12,898,731 of record NW_026521810.1, on the reverse strand, counting down.
TGGTGAGGGACACCGGCACCCGGACCTGGAGGCAGAGCTGTTGGCAGAGGCGCGGCGGGGAGAGCAGGGCCTTCAGGAAGCCTGGAAGTACGTGGGAGCACACAGGGTTGGGGAGGAGGGGCAGGCGTGGGCCGGCGTGTTGTCGCAAGGCTCCAGGCTGCCGTTTTCCTCTCCCCCTTTTCTCTCTGACTTTGGACTTTCGGAAGAGTTGCACTGATAGCACAGGGGATCTCCAGCCGTTTTCGGACTCTGCCAGCCGGCCTGACGCACTCAGGTCATCTTGCCTTCTCAAAGCAAGGCTCCTCCCAGCGCTGAGCGCGCCCTCTACCGGCGGAGAGCTGCACTCCCGGGATTCAGGTGAGGGCCCTTAGGATCTGGCCTCAGGCCCCTTACCCCGCACGTCCCTCAACCTGCCTCCGCAGGCCCCCAGCCCAGCTCCTTCCAACTCAACACACCCCCTTGTCTCCATCCGAGTCTGGGCCCCCAGAGAAAGGACCCAGGCTGAGGCCTTAGTGACATTTTGTTCTTCCCTGGTGCCCGGCAAACAGCAGACTAAGGAGATCATCAACAGGAAGCCGGATAGAGCAGAGATGCAGAGAGGGAAGAGTTTATGTCAGGGTTCCCACCCAGGTCACGGCAGCTCAGGGATCTGGAGCCTGCGCTCCCCCGGGTGGGAAGGAGGAACTGAAGACCCTGCCACCAGGCTACGGAGGCCGAACTCCCCTCTAAGAAACTGTCCCCCCCCCCCCCCCGTCCTGCAGAGATGGACCAACCCGCAGCCGTGGGAGAGTGGGGAGGCAAGGTCAGACATAGGCCTGTGGGCCTGATCTGCCCCACACCCAGGACTGACGTTGTTTCCACTTCTGTAGGTCACCTGGGACAGTTCTGTGGGGCGCTCTAGGCTGTCCCCCTAACGCCCCAGAGGTTTTTCCCCTCTCATCTGCAGGATGATGTTGAAGTCCTTGCCCTTTGCAGCGCAGAGGTGTCTTCGGGATGCGGGAGGCCTGGCCTGGGCCACTCCTTGTTCTGGCTATGGCAAGACAGACTGACTTCCTGCTGTCTGTCAGTGAGCCAGGTGCCGCAGCAGACACTTGGGCCCAAGAGCCAGGAAGATGCAAGCCTGCCTCCCAGTGGCCACCTGCTCTAACTGCAGCCCAACACCCCAGTCTCCACTCTGCTGGCAGCACTGGCCCAGGGCCTGGGCACCATCCGCTGGCTCTGCAGGCCTCACGTGCCCAGGTAAAAGGAAAGTGACAGTTCTGTATGAGCAAAGAAGCATGAAGTTACACACGTGCACACATGCAGACGAACCTCTGCCTTTTATGCTGGTTTTAGAAATAAGGATACATGCTCGGTGAGGTCAGATAACTCATCCGAGGCCATCTAGCTTAAGTGTCAGTCCTGGCTCAAGTCATGTCCACCGGACACCCAGCCTCTGCCTCAGTAACAGGAAACAATTGAGCTCTGCTGTGCAGTTACCTGCCCCGCACATCAGAGTGACCCAGGGGCCGTGGGAGTGCACGTCCACACCTCGGAACGAACCTTACTGAACCAGAACCCAGAGCACAGGCAGGAAGGTGTCTGCAGCTCACTGTCACAGTAAGATGATTGCTTCTGTGCCACCAGCTGGGAACCAGAGGGCAGAACTGTGGCTTCCGGGGAAGTCGGGGACAGGTTCAGTCATTTTTGAGTTCCTTAGCACTGGCCCCTGGATTGGTCAGTATTACTTGGGAAAGGAGTGAACAAGTGAGCAGGTGAGGTCCCCTCCAGTGTGACAGCAGATGTGCGACTGCTGCACACAAACACACACGCTCTGTGCACAGGCACAGGCAGGCATGTGCGCACACACATACACACTCGCTGACATTCACGTGTCCGCAGGGTAGAGGGGGTCCTGCCTGGCAAACTCCAGGTGGCCCCAGATGCCCAGCCCTCCTGCCCTCACACACTTGTGCACAACTTTCTTCACTGACCTGTATTTATTGCACACCCATTGGGTGTATGGCTCAGCCCCAGGCCCTGGTCAGACGCCTCTGACCCCCAAGGGCCAGCCCCACTTGGGGGAGTTGCAGGCCCCAGGGCTGGTCACAAGCATGGACATGGAGGGGAGGAGGAGGCCCAGCAGGGAGGCTGGAGAGGCAGCGCGCCAGCCAGCGGGCGGCAGGCAGGCATCAGGGAGGCCGCTCTTGGCGGCAGCCTGCGGGCACACTTGGCTGAACAGAGACAATGGTGGCTGTTCCTCCAGCCCAGCCTCCTTCCCACAGGCACGGCCTCAGGTCCCTGAGTGTCCGGAACCCCCACCTGTCCCCTGCCCCTGAGAACAGGCTCAGCTGGGAGCAGCCAGAGGGCAGCTCGAGGGGACTTCTCAGGGAGGGCAGGGGTGCGGGGGGGGGCCTGGCGGCCCTGGGGAAAGAAGCTTTAAGGGATGAGGTGTGTGGGAGGGGGTCTGGTCCTCACACTCTCCTCAGCTGCATCTCCTTCCAAGACAGCCCCCGGGGGTGGGTCACCACCTCTTATGCTCAGCCTCCCCAGGGAGCTGAACCTCTTTCCTGGCCTTGGGGACACAATGGCCCCTCGTCCAGGATTCCCCTAGAGCCCCCACCACTTTTGGGCCATCGGCCCAGTTCTGTGACTGGCAATTGGACATGGGAGGTGGGACGCTCTCAGTTGCTCTGGTGCGGGGCCCACTGTAGGGAATGGGAGACAAAGGCACAGCCCCAGGGTCAGTCAGCCACCTTGGGCCCTGAGGCCTGCCTGCCTGCTTAAACGCTGTCCCCTCCCAGGGCAGGGCCGGAGTGACCCTGCTGCCTCAGGGCCCAAGGAGACTGGCTGGGGTCTTCCAGGGCCTCTTTCAGTAGGTCACCTGATTCCCAGAGCAAGACCACCCCCAGGACATAACTGCCCAGAGGCCTCCGCTGCCCTGGACTTTCTAGGAAGCTCAGGGCCCATCATTCTCTGCTTCTCAAACAAGTGCTGAGATGCTCCCAGGCTCAGGAAACAGCCACTCCGGATTTTGGAGGAGTGGAGAGTGATGTGGGACAAACTCTAAGGGTGGAGCCAAATCTTTGGCTTCCCTCCTCCTTCAGGAGGGCCAGAGACTGGGACAGCTCCACAGTGGGGCAGGTGGAGCAGTCCTGGCAAAGCTCAGAGAGGCAGATGGGCTGCCCTCCAGCAGGGAAGGAGGGGCCTCACCCTGGCCATGGGGCCACTGACAGGGGCTCCCCAGAGGGTTCCACCCCAGGTCCACCTCAGAGCAGGGGCCAAAGTCTGCGAGGTGACGCTGCTTCACAGCTGATGGCGGTTCCGCTTGGGGATAATCTTCCGGTAGGTTCTTCGCTCTGAGATGTTGCGCTTCACCTTGGCCGTGGTGGGGGCCTCATCCTGGTGCAGAGAGGGGCTTGAGTGGGACTTCTTCAGGCTGGGCTTGGGCTCCTGGGCATCTCCAGCCTCTTTCCCCAACTGCTCCTCCCACAGGTCCAGGTCATCTGAGGGGCAGTGCAGACGGGTCACCAGCAGCTGCATGTACATCTCATAGCGGGTTTTCTGCAACACACAGGTACCCCCACCTTAGCACCACCTGGCTCCAGGTGGGTCAGAGGCTGGAGCCATGAGGGGCAGACAGTTCACATGTGTATAATGCTATGGTAACACAAACTTCTGCAGAAAGAGGACTGGATTGACAGCTAGCATCTGCGTTGTACCTGCAACCAGTGTTATCTGCATAGTATTATAGTAACACCGATGAGCCAAGCCTTTACTAACAGCCAATACCGTGTGGTGCTGTAACTGACATCTCCCAGACGCTGAAAGATCTGTGACCCACCAGGCAGGCCTGAGATCTGCACAGCACTGCACGTGAACAGCCCACATCTGCACTGAACCCTTGTTGAGTCTGAACAGCATTTTAACATTGGCATTTGTAGAGCGTGATGCCAATGGCTCTCATCTGCTCAAGTCTCCTAAGGCCTCTGTAACTGGAACCTCCAGATATGGCTCCCAGTTTGCTCAGTGCTCTCCCACCCTCCATTCCATGAGGTCATCATCCCAGCCTGGGAGGTTGGGTGGGGCACACACCATGGACCCTGCTTATAAAGAAGAAAAGGAGGCCTTGGCTGCTAAAGGTCCTGCTGGTCAGTGGTGAGGAGGGGCTGGAATTCTGCAGGCAGACCTAGGTCCTGTCAGAGAACTACCCCTGGGGGCTCTGGGAGGTGATGTGCTCACAGCCATGGATGCAACAAGCCAGAGGGATGGCCAGGCTGGGAGAAGGCAGCAGAGGGGCCCGGTGGTACAGCCAGCAGGAGACACTGATGCTAGCTTCTCTGGATTCTGCCTTTGGATCACCTCTGACCCCTCCGTTGTCACAGGGCCCCTTGCCTGTCCTTGCTTCTGAGGTCCGAGAATGTGCACCGACGTCAGGCCAAAGCAGAAATTGGGTAGGAGGTTGGGGGCTAAAACATTTAGAATTGGTCATAGAACTAATAAGGGTCATTCCTTAGTCAATACCATAAATGACTAGAGTTGCATATAAATTTACTGGGTTTTGACAGGGTATTTGATCTTTCCATGCCTCAGTTCCGGCAACTATAAAATGAGGACCACAGTCCCTATGGCAGACTTTTTAGTAATTTAAGAAGATAATCTATGCAAGTAATGCAAGCTCCACAAATACAGCCTACAATCAGGTAGCTATTAAGAGAAATAATTAATCCAATGCACATTTTTCCTTCAACTTAGGAAAGGTCAAATACACTCTTAGGAGAAAAAGTTATACAAATAATGTTCCCTAACAGTGTTTCAGACAAGCGGCTGGTTTGTGGTCCCAGAACACGAGGACACACACCCCCTTCAAGCACCTATAGGCAGACATTGCCCAGCAGCACTTCGCGGGCCCTGAGAGACAGGGGAGCGGAGGCTGCAGTTCCGGATGCGACCACGAGGGGGAGGGCGTGAGCCGAAGTCTCACCTCGTGCTCCAGGTACTCCTTCCGCAGGCGGTATTCCTCCAGCTCCCGGCTGCGACCCCGCCGCTCAGGTAATTTCCTTTGCAAATCTAGCAGATCGTCCGAGGCGGCGTCCAGGCAGTTCTCGTGGGATCGATGCTGCTCCTCCTTGTAGTAGGAGCCAGCGGGGGAAGCAATCCTGAATTCCCCCCTTCTTCCTGGTGCACAGCTCACCCCGCCCATTCCGTTCCCAGAACTAGACCTGCAGCTTCATCCCCTCCCTGGCTCCAGGTGTTCAGCAGCCCCTCCCACTTCCCAGGACTAGTGCGTAGCCCCGCACCCCCATCATCTCTGATCTAGTCCTCCTGTCCCTATACCCCCTTCCCTCACTGTCCTAATCCCTCTTGTGGACGTACCAGGGAGCTCTGGGCCGGAGCCACGGGCAGAATGGGCCTCACAAACCGGCGCTGGGAGCCCACGGCTGCGGGGAAGGGCGGTGCAGAGTGCACCGCAGCGGCCAGGTTAATGCGCGCGATCCAGGAGCTCATCTCCTTGGCGGTGCTGAGGACAGAAAGGCCAAGCATGGGTCCTGCGGCCTGTCATCCTCTCACCTCCCGTCATCCTCTCACCTCCCGTGTGATCACAGCAGTCGTGCAGCGCAGGCAGGACTCAGAGCCTCACAAAGCCAGAAGCCCTGCAGCTAGCAGAACGGTTGACCTCTTGCCGCGGTTTCTCATTCATCAAAGAGGAAAATCCAGGAAGGCAATAGATTTTACATCAAATGCCAAAAATACCATGTTAGTGACTTCCTGAAATCCTCTGTTCAGAACCAGGAGGTGGCTCTGGACTTACAATGAACACATGCACAAGTACATTGGCAATGTGGGCCATGGGCACAGGGCAGGGAAGCAGGAGCCCTAGACCCCTTCCAACTGTGCTAAGGTTGGCTGATCAAGGTGGCAGCTCCCACCAGGGCTGGGCCAGCAGGCACCAGAGTGGGCCAGGCTCAGGGGACAGGGACCTGGGGCGCTGCTGCTCATCATCCACCCCAGACTCACGGTGCCTGGAAGAGGTAGAGGCGCCAGTCAGCAGTCCGCAGCTGGAAGACGTATGGCTTCTTGGTGTAGTGGGTGGCCGGCGTGGCCAGCGAGTGGTGCACCCCCACAGGCTCGTCTACCATCTGCCCCATCAAATTCTCCCCCTCGAGGCCACGGTCCTCTTCCTGCCACAGGGCACAGAGACTCAGAAAAGAGGGCTTCATAAGCTGCCCACCATTGCAATCATTCTGGGCCCTTCCAACCCTGTCTGCCCATCAGAGTGTGGAAACCCTTCCTACCTTCAGGAAGTAGAGGACCATCCCTCGAAGCAAAGTGTGGAACATCTTCCAGCCGCGCTTGCCCCATGGTGCTGTTCCGGGAGCAGAACACACAGGTGGGTGGGGGCACGGCGCCCAGACACACCCAGGCCCCCTCTCCTCACCCCTCACACCAGCTCCAGTCCCTCCCCCAACCGCAGGTGCATACACACACAAACCACACAGTCACAAACAGGCACATACCCATGTCACACACAGGCAGTCATACATAGAAACCAAAACAGATCAAACCATTGACAAACAACAAATTTGACATTCGGACAGAACATCACCTCTCCTGACACACCCACCCACAAGCACAGCCTTAACCCAGACATCTTTCTGGTCCCTGCAAGGTGATCTTGACTTCAGGAACCCTTCCAGACAGGCACAGGGTTCAAGCCCTTGGGCAGGAGGGGGCCTGCTCCCCTGCAGTCCCCCGGCCTTGCACAGGGCGTGTGGAGTGCTAGTTCCCTGGCTGGTGCCCATCTGACCTGAGGTTCCCGCTCTGGTTACGTTGCTGCCCCGCTCAAAAGCTCCAACCACCTGCAAAACTGCCCAGGTGCAGAACCGGACAATTTTGCCCAAATGTATCTCCCACCAGTCTCTTCCACACACCCCATGTTTGGAACAAACTATGCCAGCTTCTTTCTCGGGGGAAGGGCACTGTCTGCCCAACTTCAAATACCCAGACCCTCCAGGGTTCAGCTCGGACGTTATCATTTTCTAGGAGCCGTACCCCTGCTGCCTCCCACACCCCACCCACAAAACAAAACTCCAGACCTCGCTCTCCGCCACACCCCGTACTGCATCCAGCCCTCCCTGCACCTCTCCGACACCGACAGGCCTGTCTGATGTCTGCCTTAGCACAGGGGCTCTGGGGCAGGAGTGTTCGGTCCCTTCTGTGTCTTACACAGCACCTGCACCAGTCACTGTCCAGAAAGGAACGTGGACTGCCTGTCCTCAACCTGTGCACACGTCGGCACGTGTCCCCGAGCAGAGCTGCTCGGCACCCCCACACAGACAGGCCCGCACAGCAGTGGCAGACACCCACTCTTCTTGCCGTCCACATCGTGATGCATCTTTCGAGCCAGGATGCCCTGCTTGTAGGTGGGCACCGTGGGGTCCTGGAGCAGCTGGAGGAAGGGGTTGTTCATCTTGCCAACTGTGGGCGACGGCCGGGCCTTGTCAGGTCTGGCTGTGTCTTCCTCATCCCTGAACAGAGAGAATCAAGCGGAGGTGCTCTCTGGGCAGAGGCCACCAGGAAGCACCCAGTGCCTCAGCACCCCTACCCTTTCTCTCTCATGGGGGCTCCACACCTCAGGATACCCCAAAGGAAATCCTTCGAGGCCAACCCACTAGTTCCTGTCATCCTCAAGTCCCCTGCCTCTGGCTCCTCCAAGTATTATCTGGGTGCGTCCACCATCTCAGGCTGGCCCTGGGCTCTGAACTTGTCCCTCTTTCAGGTGGGCCAGGGGTGGAGAAAGGACAGGCCCAGAGGTAAGGCAGGGGTGCGGGGAGGGGAAGGCGCTTTCACTTACAGGGCCCACTCAAGCTTCTCACTTCGGATAGACCAGTACAGGGCCTGAAACAGAGGCACACAGGTGGCAGGGTAGCCTCGGGCTGCAAGGCTCAAACCCCACCTGGCGGAGGTCAGGTGGGGGCATTCCTTGAATGGGAAGGAGCTCATCCACGCTTCTAGCACGCACACACATGCAACCACCAGAAACTGAGTCAAGGTGACCACAGCTGTCCCAGTCCCTGCCTGAGCTCACTGAGGCCCAAACTTGTTCTCTCCGTGGGAAATGAATCATCCACATACCGTCCTGCCCAGAGGGAGCTGGCAGAGCAGGACTGGCTGACCGATGGGGCCAAGAACTGTGGTGAATGAGTAAGTGAGGTGCCGAACTTTGAAATGCCATGAAGAGCACTCATGCAGACACCGCCCATCAGCTTTGTGTAGCCCTGGGCACAGCTACAGGTGCCTGGCACATAGTAAGTGCTCAATGAAAGTTCACTGACTGGACAAAGGAACGAATGCTGTCGTTGCTGATGAAAAGTGCACTGTGTGCCCGGTGCTGCGCTGAGCACCTGACACCCTTCCTGTCATCATGATGACGACACTGTAAGTGGTTCTACCTTGGGGGGGGACCCGAGCTGGCTGGGGGTCAGGTTGTCCAAAACAAGAATTCAAAGCCCGGAGCACCACTCTCCTGGCTCTAGACTTTTTCTTCTTGATGTTTTGCCTTTGTTCACTTGCTGAACCAAAACCCAGTACTTCTCAGATTTCCCAGGCCTAGGAATCACCTGTAAGCTTGATGACCATTTTGGGGCCCCCAGCGGTTCGGGGGCCCCAGTGGTTCAGTAGGTCCGGGCTGGGGGCTGGGAATTTGCATAGGCTAACAAATCCCACGATGACCCTTCAGTCCCTTTCGGCCCTGTCCTCTGGAGGGTGTGTGGGCAGAGCCAGGCCCGAGGGAACCAGGAGCCAGGCCCAGGCCCCAAGCAGGGAACCGTCCTGAGCAGCCCCTTGTACCGCACCTTCAGCAGCTCCTTGGGGAAGTTTCCACCGTCTTGCAGGCCGTTCAGGTTGGTAATGAACTCCTGGCAGCTCATGCTCTTCCCAATGTTCTGTGGCCATGGAGAGAGGAGGGACACCTGGCATCTCCCCCGCAAAAGGAGAACGCCCAGCCAGCCACTCTGGACCCTTCTCCACTTGCTCAGGGCCTTTCCTGGCTGCGTCCCAGACCTCTGGTCCCAACTGCCCTCTTCTACACCCTGCCTTGCGTCCCACAGGTGCACTCCCCAGACGCTCACCTGTCCGTGCAGGTCCGTGTTCAGGAGCATGATAGCACAGGTCAAGGTGTGTATGGAATCTGCCTCAGAGAGGGGTGAGTGGAGAGAAAGCGCTAAAACTGAACTCTGCTTTTCCTCTGCCCACACTGGGCGGGTGACCCCCAAATGCTTGTTTCTCCACAGCTCCTCCCACTCCCCCCAGCTATCACCCAGGGAACTCCCAAGTGGGCCCGGGGACATGCCATAACACTCTCCCCCATACCCCAGAGACCCCTGCCCTCCTACCCACTGAGGAGAAGAGCCCAGGGTTGCACTGATGGAAGCGTCTGGAGAACTGGTAGAGGACTCGCTCCCGCTCCTGGGTCTCCCCGCTGAGCACCAGGGCCTGGAGGAAGCCCCTGGGAGGAGGGCCAGCGTCAGGACGGCGCCCAGGCAGGACGGCGCCCAGGCAGGGCGGCCCGCAGGCCCCAGGGCTCGGCCTGATCCCAGCCCCCGCCATCCCTCCTCCCCAGAATGAGCCCAAGGCATTACCGGAGGGCGCGGTCCAGGCTCTGGCCACCAAACTGGAAGAAGGACAGGTAGTCCTGAGCCACAGCCCTGCTGAAGTCGTCGCTGTGGAGGGAAGTGGAGATAAAGTCTGGGCTGGGGGTCTGGGCAGGGCCGTAGGCACAGAGGGAGCCCAGGGCCTGCACACATCCTGGGACCTGAGAAGCAGGGCTGGGGGTCCCAAGCAAGGCAGAGGCCCAGCCAGCTGAACCTGGGGTCCAGAGAGGGCAAGGGGCAGCCAGGGTCTGGTCTGTACCGGCACCTGACCTCAGGCTGGGTGGGAGGGACCGTGCAGTCAGGGCAGGGAGGCAAAGGGCCGGTCCAGTGGCTCTAAACTAGGTCAAAGGTGTGGAGAGGCAATGACACCAGTGTGACAAAGAGGCAGGTGTGGAGAGAGGATGGGGAGGGGTCACAATGGGGAACAATGGGGTCAGAGGTCAGCAGCAGGGTGCAGGGTCGCAGGGACCCTGGAGCCTCCTGGCTCAGAGCCCCTTACTTCTTCCGCAGGTGCACAGCCACTTCGGACTTCCGGAAGCCCTCCAGGCGGTACAGGCGGGAGGCCAGGTCCCAGGCCAGCTTCTCCGTCCTGACGCCATTAGCCAGCTTGTCTGCAGCCTGCGGCCCCTGGCCCTCCTCTGGGGACTTCTCCTGGGGCATGGGGTCCTCAGGAAGCCTAGAAAAGTCCATGTGCTCAGACTCCGGAGGGGCCCTCAGAGAGCCTGCTCCAGCTCCAGCTTCACAGCTAGATGCCCCAGAACCGAAAAAGGTGCGAGGATGAGTCAAGAATAGGCAGCTAGACTGACTTCAGGAATGGCGAAGGCCGGGGAGTCAGGTGGTTTTGTCCCTCCCTGGCACTGTGATAATGAGTGCTTTACTGTGGGAGGTGGACGGTGACCTGCTGTGAGTGAGTGCAGGCCAGCAGCCCCCACAGCCTCAGAGTGGCTCTCAGAACCACAGGAGTCACCACCTCCCACCTCTCCCCGGCTCTCCAGTCACAGCCTGGAGCAGGGAACCTTCCCTATGCGAATGCTGGTTATCCAGGTTCCCACAGTGAGGGACTGCGCAGGGCAGCGGCACTCCTCCTTCGGTGAAAATGTCCTGATAAACTACCCCCGCTGGCCTGACCGGGTCAGCATCTTCGCTGTTTGTTATCTTCTCATGGCGTCCGGAGGCTCACACGTGCCCCACAGGGCAGGTCGGACACAGTGGAAACCAACCAAAAAATGAAATTACAAATCTTCATTAAAGAAAACAACAGCCCTAGGATTTCATGAAGTCAGTGGCGGGAACCACAAGAAGAGGGGACGGGACAGTTGGGTCAGTGGGCAGCTGAGGAGCAGGAAAGGAAAAGGACACGCCCGTCCCATCTAAAGGGGACTGTTTGGAGAGTCAGCGGACGAAGCCCGAGAATTCTTTACAAGTGCCCTTGAGTAGGTGTCATTCCTAAAATGGTCCCTAGACAGAGGCACTTTCCAAATAGAAACGGTCATGGGACCGGATACTGTGAATGATCGAATTGTATCTTAGTAGAGCTGTTAATGCAATAAAAAAATAAATAAACCTCTCTGATCCCACTGTGAAAGTCAGGTGTGAATGAAAGACATCTATTGGGCCAGCAAGCTTGTGCCGGGAGAATTAAACCTCTTATATTGTATTAAATATAAGGTTATATATATAAACTTATTTATGGGATACTTATTATTGCTTGTCATGAAAAGCCCCAATGAAACCTTTCATCATTCACTATGAAAGTGTGGCTTCCATTTCAGTGAATCTCATTCTGGGCTGAGGTGACCTTAGATTCGGCACAGTGCCCTCTCCCTTAGCTGCTGAGAGGCCCCTCAGATCGCCCAGCCTCTGAGCACCTCCAGGGGCAGCAGAATCTTCCAGATGCATGAGGGGTTGGCTGTTTGACCCTGATACTGACTGATGGGCTCCGTAGCTGTCACCCGGGGACACAGATTTGGGAGTGGGGTTGACCCTGCTGTCAATACAACTTCAGGTCCATGATCTGCACCATCGCTGGTCTCATCAACAGGACCCCTCACTAGCTCTCTGGAGAACAGAGCCCTTTCCTGAGTGGAGACCCCAGGGGCTGATGTCTTCACGCACCAGCCAGAGGGGCAGAACTAGGCTGGCTTCCCGCCTGGCCTGTTCACACCTCTGGACATAGTTCTGGGGATGCTCCACCCTGCTCCAGGCCCAGACCATTCCCTCGGTCCCACTCGAACCTCGCCTGGCTGCTCTGGCTTTCCCTGAGAGCAGAACCAGCCTCCCGGGCCCAGCCTCTCAGACCAGTTTCTCCCAGACGCCTCCTCAAATTTGAAGCCTGTGAAAACCACATCACGTGCTCTGACCTCCCGCACCCCAAACCTACCTAGCACGACTCCCATCTCTCCGGGCACTTGACCCTGGTCAGGTTTCCTGGACACCACCCTGCCACTCCTGCTGTCTAGCTTTGAGCAGGTCTTCTGGGGCGCTGATCGACACACTGAAATCCTCCCCATGTGGGTGACTCTCTGCTCTTTGGTTTCCGGTGCATTCAAACCCTCCTCAAAGCCCCGCTGGTGCCTGGGCACATAGCCCTGGCTTAGCTGGCATTAGTGTGTTAAATCCCGGGATGCACTCCTCCCGCTCCCAGACCAGGGCCCTCTGGCCCGCCAGGCCCGCACTTACCCTCCTGAAGGCGTCAGGTGAACAGTGGGCTGGACAGCTCTGGCGTCTGTGGTGCCAGCAGGGCCCTCACTCTTCACTTCCTCCCCTGGGGCTGGGGCTTCTCTGGCCTCCTCTCTCTCCAAGGAACCAGGCTGTGCCCTGTCTGTCTCCAGGAGTGAAGGGCAGGAAGTCTCCAGGGTCCACGTGGGGAAGATGCTACTGGGGTGGCTGCTCTGGGGCTGAGGTCTGCCCTCCTGGGAGGACATAGGGCCAGGCCTGGAGCCGGGGTCTCTGTCCTCAGACTCAGGGCGGCTGGGCTCCGGTGCAGCGTCTGGGCCCCACCAGGGGCCAGAGGCTGGGGTGCAGGGAGCAGGCTCCTGGGAACACTCAGCATCTCTATCGTCTGAGAAAGAGCAGGAGTGAACTGGCAGGGGCGAGCAGAGCGGCAGACTGAGGGCCGGGGGGCCTGGCAGCGCCAGGACAGCTGCCGCCTCCTCCCCAGGCCCTCTCCCTACGGCTGTGCGGCACGTCCCATCCCTCCCGCGGGCAGTGACCTCCCACGTGCAGAGGCAGAGGGCATGGGGCTCCCACAAACCCAGCCCCAGGGCTCAGGAGGGATTAACCACTAAGATTCAGGCATCAAAAACGCTGCGTCTCTCGTGCATTTCGTCACGTATTCTATGAGATGAGTATTTGAAACCCACGGTCCTGACCATGTCACAGAGGCAGCGGCAGGATTTAGCCCCCAGTCTGTCTGGCTCCAACATGGTACAATAGGACCCTTCATGACAGCCATGGAGCCAAGAGTGACCTTTGTCCCACTCCGGATCCAAAGTCTCCCGCCACCCAATGTCCCAGACCCCACACTGGGTCTCACCTCTGTCCTGGGAGATAAGGGGCACCCAGGGCCAGGGAGGACCCTGTTCAGTCTGCCAGCCCTCAGGACCGGGCAGGGCCTGTTGAGAGGCACAGGGCAGTGGTGAGCCCTGGAGGTCCTGAGAGGTGGAGGGGGAGTCCCGGCAGGGAGCGAGGTCGGGGAGAATGACTGAGTTTCAGGGCCCACCCTCCCTGCTGCTTTCCCACCCAGCCTAGGCCCCGAATGCAGCGGAGGAACCCCGGATGGGAGAAGACCTGCATCCTAGGGGTGCTGGTACTGAGCCCTGAAACCACTGGGTTCACACTCCACCTTTGCAGATGGAGAAGGTGAGGCACAGAGAGGGGGAGTTACTTGCCGAAGGCTGCACAGGATGGGCAGCAGGGCCAGGGCCAGATCTGATATATCGTGTTTCCCAGGTCAGTGCTCTGTCCACACAGGATGCTGCAGGATGGAAACTGCCCGCCAGAGAAGTCTTAGAGGAGGAAAGGAGAGGAGAACGGTTTGACTCGGGAAACAGTTCCCGAGGCCTCCAGGCCCCAGGTCCTGGCCCCCGCCCCCCCCCCACCCCCACCGCCCAAGCACCAGCCCTGCAAGCTCTGAGGAGGATGAGGACAGGTCTCTCCATCTTTCCTCTGATGCCCCCAAGGCCCCACCAGAAGGCCGGCCCGCACTGGGACCCCAGCCTGTGGGGGAGGGGCAACACTCCGCAGCACCTCCGCTCTCCTGGTAACAGGTCCCCGCTCCCTGGGACCGGGAGGTCAGAGAGTCACAGCCCTGCTCTGCCACCTGGACTTTCCTTATCTCTTCAGCAGAGGCCTCCCCGGGAAAACTGTGCTCCCTGTGGTCCCACACACTTGTCCGCATGACTTGTCTTAGCTGCTCTCAAGGACCTCTGCCATTGTCACATGAGCTTGATCTACTGACACTGGGCAGGGAGGAGGACTGAAAGAGGGTGAGCTGAAAGTAACGAAATGCTGAAATCTCTGAGAAAAGAGAGGACAGGACTCTAACAGAACTCTCCTGCCAGGCGCAGAGGTCCCCTCGGCAGCTGACCCCTGAAGCTACAGTGAGCGATGTGCTGGAGGTGGGAGGGGCCGAGTCTGAGAAGGGCCCCCGCCTGGAGGAGCTGCCAGTGCCACCCTCAGAGCTGGGGGCTGGAGACACTGGAGGCGACGTCACCTGACACTGTGGCACCGGTAACGTTTCCTGTCATTCTGAAGGCCCCACTGACCCTGCCTTCCTGTTATGTCAGTTATGTTACCCCAGGTTCCGAAAGGACCTGGCATCTGAAGAGTGTTCTGGGCCCCGTGACGGCAGAGTAAGGCCTGTGCTCCTGTGTCCCCACGCACAGCTCTGGGTCGGTTCAGTTCCCGGGGCCCAGCTTACCTCACCCTCGCCCAGTCCAGGTGGAGCTGCCGGAGCCTGGTGGGTGGTGTCCAGTGCTGCCCGGAAGGAGGAGTGCGGTGTGTAGGTGGGCACGGGGAACGGAGGGGTGCTGTGCCCGCTGGAATTAGCCATGTGATCCCCTGAGTCTGGCTCATCTCCCAGTCCCCCTGGCTCGCTGCCTCCCAGCCGAGGAGGCTCCAGCGTCTGCGGGCTCTCAGGCTTCGCATCAGAGCAGGAGGCCGGGAACCGCCAGGGAAAGTGCTCTCTGGGAGCATCGGTGTCTGAGCAAGGGCTCCCCAGGAAGAGGGGGTTGTCACAGAAAGCGCTCTCCTCCTCAGCGCCCCACTCCGGGGAGGAGCCTGGAGTCTCCTCCCCGGGGCTTCCCAAGGCCAGGTCCGCTCCCTCAGCTCTGCTGCCGCATTCCCCAGAGGCCGCCTCCTTGGGTGGCCTGGGCTGGAGGCCTGAGTCCAGGGGGCTGGCCGGGTTGGAGGAGAAAGGGGGGCAGTCCACAGGGGCCCTGGGGATGCAGGACCTCAGCCCTGCCCTGAGCTCCTCAGTCTTCTCGAGCTCCTCCTCCAGGTCCAGGACACACATCTGGGCCTGCAGGATACCCGCCCAGAACACCACTTGGGTCGATGAACTCTGGCTCTGCCGTGGGCCCTCCTGGGGAGACTTGCTCCCCTGGCCCTCAGGCTCTGCGCTGCAGCCCCCGGGAGGAGCATCTTGCCTCGTGGAACCAGAAAGAGTTAGATGCTCTTTCTGACTGGATGCCCAGGTCTGTTCCGGGAAAGGGTTGGGCGGGTCCAGATGGCTGCGTGTTTCCCTCGGGTGCACTCCTTGGCGGGGCTGCAGATTGTCTCCCAAATAGACGTTGAGAACTTCCACAGGATTGGGGTGTTCACAGAGTCTTTCGTCACCCATCATCCACAGAGAGCAAGCGTGCAGGAGCCCCCAGAAGTGTCCACCTTCACCGTCTCATTTTGTGGATTGGGGGAGCACCGGCCACAGGGGCATCGGGAATCCACTCGGCCCTGGAAGTGCCCAAAGCAAATGCAGGTCAGCAAAGGGCTTCCAGCTCCTGTCCCGTGAGTCGGCAGTGTGGGAGTCCCTGGCACGTCCCTGGGCCCGGCTGAGGCACAGCGCCCTGCACAGCGTTGTGCTGCAGAAGTGCACCATGTACCCATGCCCCCCGGACCCTGCCGTCTCGGCCAGCCTGCTCAAAACACACCCATCTGTGGGCCGAAGTGGCTTCGCTGAAAAAAGACGGACTCACCAAACCAGACCCTCTCGGGGATCTAGACTGGAGAATGGACAGGGGGTTGGCAGCAGAAGGTGGAAATGCCTCAGAATAGTGTGAAATCAGGGGCAAGCCAAAAACAACATGTAAACCAAAGCAGGTGGCAGCCAGAGACATAGACTAGAGTCAAAAAGGATGAGACAGAATCTCTCATGGAAGAAGCAGGCACCTAAGAAGGTGCACCACAACCTGCCTTTTGCCCACTCCCCGAGGCTCATATCTTCAGGGACTGCATCCTTTGCAAGACAGGCCAGCTGGTCCGCACTTACAGCTGTGCAGCTCGGCCAGGTGGACGCAGGTCCAGGCACCCACTAAGCTCTAAGCTGGGCCTGGTCTCCTGCAGAGTGGATGCTTCCTGCAGAGGAGGGGAGGCTGGGGACACGTGGCCCAGGCTGCACCGCACCTGCTCAGCGCTGCCCTGTGCATCTGCCCCAGCAGCCGCACCAGCACTAGAGCTCGGGGCAGGGCCTTATCTTCTGCGGCCTATCTTGCAGGACGGTGCGGGGGAGGGCTGCTTCTTCAGAACAACTGATCAGTTTTGCTCTCCTGGCCACTGTGCAACTCGTAACTGGACTATCTCCGCCTTGTACCGGCTCTCAGGAACTGTGAGATTAAGCAGACAGGCCCGTAGGACATGCTGCTCCAGTCTGGAATGCACCCCTCGCCTCATCTCATCTTCTCTTATTTTCCCTTGGCCTCAAACCCCTAACTCATATATTTCTATCTTGAAGATTGTGTGTGCCAGTCATCTGTATGAAATATTTGGTAGAACAAGCGTATACATACACTCAGATACATGCTGACCACCTGCGACTGTGTGTGACTCACCCCCCCGATGTCCCACCTTACACACTCGGTAAATGGGAGCCCAGGAGCAGGAAACCAAGGCCAGACGAGCCCTGTTGCTGAAGGCCCCGGGCGGCCACAGCCTGGGCTGTGCCTCTTGCAAGAGGGGGCCTGCGGGAGATGAAACAGGACCACCAAGAACTGCAGCTTCTTATTCCTCTTGAAACTGTCCTCCCTCAAAACCCAACCACTATGCAAAACACAGTTCATTTCTGGGTTTCCACCTCTCCCTCAGACCCAACCCCGCACCCCTCACTTTTAGCAGGAATAGGTCATTGAGCCCCAGGAAAGGCCCTCACCCAGCCTTAAGGCCCATTTATTGCTGGGTTCTCAGTCAATCCCTGCCCCCAGCAAACTGTGACCCCCCATTTCTCATTCTCATTTGTGTATTTGATGCTCTGATTCAAACTCACTGAAACTGTTTTTGCCTTTCCCTTGTCTCCGGGGGGTCTCCCGATCTCTTCGCTCAGCCTTCAGTGGTCATTCCAGGCCTTTCTCCCTACCCCGCACCCCTCTCCCGAGCTACTGGCTGGGCAGTCCATGGGCTGCCCCCTAGCCCTGGCTCCCTGCTCCCCAAGTTGTGGTCTGTTTTCTGCTCTTAGTCCTCTCCCGCTGAGAGACCTGCCATGATCCCGTTTCCAAGGGGGTGGGAGGAGTGAGCCTCAGGACCCATGGTCTGTACTTGGGCAGCCCCTCTGGACTCCCTGCCCGGAACCACCTGGTGGGGAGTGACTAAGAGGGAGCAGGAGGTAGAACACCCTCACTGCAGCCTCCTGAGCACCGGAAACTCTAAGGAGACACATCTAAACTAGGGGAGGGGCGGGCAGAGGTGAAGGGAAGAGAGAAAAGCACCTGGTTTACAGGGACCTGAACATGGGCACTCCCAGCACCTTTCCCAGACCCCCGGGCCCTCCCTCCCTTTTGAGGCCTATTTGTGTGAGCTGCCCCCTCTGGGACCCTTCTCCAGCGTGTCCTTGTTCCTCCATCCCCCTCACCACCACCCCCCGAATGTGTGCCGCTTTAAGAGTTCCTGTGGACCCGGCCTGCTTCTGTGCCACCACACCCCTGCTGTTGCTAGTGAATTCGCCTGCAGGAAAAGTTCAAAAGCCAGTAACAGAACAGAGATGTGGGCAGGTTATCTAAAGGGTGTCCTGTGACTTTCTTATGTTCATCTTTGCGAACAGGTACTTATAAATAAATGTGTATATGACACAAAGCAGCCACACAGGTCAATGGTAATTCTACGCTGGACACTGGATTTGCAACCCCAGAAGAAACCAGATGTTCCTCACGGGATTCCAAGTGGAAAGGCCCCGAGAATAAAGAGAAGGGACAGTGCAGGGGCCCAAGAGGTCTGCAGGGCTTGGAAGAGGTGGGGGAGTCTGAGGAGGGGAGCCGGACGCCACGAGAGGACAAAGAGAGAAACAGACCGACAGACAGACTGACAGCAGTTGGCGGGGGCCCAGTACGCAGGTCGATGGGGTCATGACTCTGAACCAGTGAAATTCAGCCCACTGCACTGCACCCCTCACAGAGCACTCACCCGAGTCTCGTGTCCCCCTCTCCCAGAACACACGCGCCACAGAGGCAGGTTCTGCCTCGGGTGACCCATTAGAGACAGGCTGGGTGGCCGAATGACTTCAGCGATTGCTGATACTGTGCTCACTGCCACCTACACAGTTCGGGGTGGGGTATTTTGTTGTGCTTCCGTTCAGATTGGAAAAGTAATGTTGGGTGTCGACTAAGAAGTTCAGGACCACCTGTGAGACACAGGCTTACAGAGCTTGATGGTGGGGTCCTGGCTCCACGTGGGGGCCACAGCCATGTGGCTGGGCTGCCATGTTCTGTAAATAAATATACAGGATGCCCACCTCCCATTCCCAGTGCTGGGGACATACTTGTACTTAAAAGTTGTTCATTGTTTATGTGAAACACAAACACGAGTGGGCATCCTGCATCTCATGCGGCAGCCCTGCCCCACGGGCGTGGCCCAGGGCCGCATGGGGCCATGCACATGCCCACCACCGCCCGAGCTCCACCGCACACTCCCTCAGCCACTCCGCCGGCAGGACAAGCCGTACCATCTTCTCTTCCCACTAGTGGAGAAGCCGAGGCTCCAAGTTTGAGAAGCATGTGGGGAGCTCAGCAGGGACGTCGGGTGGGGCCTTCTTAATGTCACTGTCTTCCCACCACCAACCAAACCCCAGGGCATTCACAAATCCCTGCCAGCAGTCACTCAGTCATCTGTTCTCACTGTCCAGGGCAAGGCCCGCTGGACTCAGGCGGCACTCCAGAGGCGTTTGTGAGACCAAGGCTGAGGGACGGCAGGGTGGCCTCCAGGGACAGATTCTCAACAGACTCACTGGAGGCCTGGTGAGCAGGAGTTGGGAGAAGAGTTGGCATCATGTGACCTTATGACCTGAGGGCCAGGCTGCCCAGGAGCCAACACTATCCTCCCAGCCCAGCACCACGGGACCTGCCCCTGGGTGCTCCTGCTTGGCCAGCGGCCAACACGCTCGCGTGTGCTCCTGGCTCCCAGGAGCAGCAGGACAGAGAGGAGACTGAGAACCCACAGTGTCCTCGTTTGTGCCCTCGGGAGGGCCCCCTCCGGAGGGCACAAACGGGTGGTCCCTCATGGAAGGGACCCTGCAACTGGGGGTTTAAGAAATATCTATCATCTACCTATTACCTGTTATCTATCTATCTATCTATCTATCTATCTATCTATCTATCTATCTATCTATCTATCATCTCAGTTGTTATCTCTCTCCACCCCACCATCCTCTCCCTGCCTTGTCCTCTCCTTCTTACATTTGAAGATAAGTTCTGGGAGAAGTGGAATGGTTGTTTGGAATACAAGAAAATGCTTAAGTTCTGGAGACAGTGAGGGAAGGGCACAGAGGTGGAAAGTGGAGATGACTGTCTCCTGGGGCCATCGCTGTGGCCCCAGGCGCCCCCTCCCCCTCTGAGCACAGGCGGCTGAATTCATTTCATGGCCTCCCATCTGGAGGGGTCTCTTTAGGAGAACTCTGCAGGGGCTACACCGGTGCCCAGCTGATGGGGTAAAGGACACAGAAACTGAGCCGGGGGGCCAAGAGAACGCAATGCCCCCCACCCACTGCTGGCTCCACGCCACTCTGGGCTTCGAGGTGGTTTCATTTTGATGTTGGGACGGGAGGGAACCCAGTTGGCACTAGACCCTGGTTTGGGGGAGTGGGTTTGCTCTTCCCCTGCATGGTCACGCAGCCTGCGCTCTGCCTGCCGGAGGCTGGGCTCAGCCTGCCCCGAGGGGGAGGCGACAGCCTGGGCATTCTGCAGGCCTCACGCCCGAGGTCCACAGACTGCACTGAAATCCTGACTGCAGCTGATCAGCCATTGGCTTGGTCACAAACTCCACCTGGTTCCTCATCTGTCAAATACGGAAATAAGGTGCAGTAAGCTACCCCATTGGTCTGTTATAAAGTGGAAATGGGTCTGAGCGCCCTGCTGGGCCTGGGTCTTGGCTGACGCTCAGAAACACCATGCCCTGCCCATTTAACTCTGCTACTTTGAAAGTCCACTCAGAGAAGCAAAAACAAACAGCCTCCCCGAGAGCACAGGCAGCCCAGTGGGCTCACTCGCTCGGCTGCCCCTCCACCCCCCGCCCCACCGAGCCCGCACTGAGTCTCCTGCAGGACTGTGTGTGAATGTCTCTCCCTCCAAGCTTCCGCTCAGCACATGCTCCTTCCTTTTGCTCTGAAATTTTTCCCCTTCCTATGGAAAAAGTAAAGGCTCCTGGCCTGTCCAGGGATGGAGGAAGTGACCAGTGCCGTCCCTGCGCAGCCCCGGCAGGAGCGGCACAAAGTGCTGTCCCTCGGGAGCCAAGCGTGGAGTCCTCTGGGGCTGCAGGACTGAGGCCTGGCCTGAACCTGGAGACCGAGCACCGTGAGACCGTGCAGGGCCGCCCCACTTCCTGCCCACACAGGAGCAAGCATGCAAATGTGCGGGGGGAGGGGGGAGGCTCCAGGGGTGCCGAGGGCCCAGTGGTGGGAGGGCTAGGACTGCAGGAGGAAGAATGAAAAGGGCAGAGAGGATGAGGCAGAGCACGGACAGGTCTCAGAGCAGCTGCTGCCTGGGAGGGGCAGGGTGCACGGGGAGGGCTCAGACCTGGCTGTCTCCGCACCCCTTCTTGGACCCCCCCCCACTCCATAAACAGCTCAGCAGCCAGGCTCTGAGCCCTGAGCTGGTTCCTTATTTGTAGATGTCCCAAGAGGCTGGGAGACAGGTCCATTTGAGGCCTATCCTTCAACCCCCCCCACAAAGGCCCCCAGCCCCGAGGGGACTAATACTGGCTGATGACAGGTCGCCCGCCCAGCCTGTTGGCGGAGCAGCACCTGGAGTTCTGGAACCAGGGGCAGTGTGAGAGGTGGTCCTCCAGGAGGCCGGCTTCACCTCCAGGGCACGGATACAGCAGTAAGCCTCAGAGCGCCTCGCAGGGCCAGAGAGTGACACGGCTTCCGCTGCCATCAGGTCCACAGGGATAAAGAGAGCTAACCTGGCAAACTGGCAGGTCAGGCCCCTGCCTCTCACCGGCCTCTCTGGGAGCCCCCAAACAGCTGAGTCTGAGCGGAGTCTGACCACACCCAAAGGCTGCCCCCCCACCGCCCCCGCACCCCCCCACCCCAGCCGCTCTAAACCCAGTCTGTCTGGCCTCCTTCTCTTAAAGGTCGAGGGTCAAGGCTTACTTGAGCCCTAGTCCCTAAGGGCGCCCACTGACCACCCAGCCACAGCAATCGCCATGCACCCCAGAAACTTTCTGGGCCCCCCACGTTCACTACTGCAGACCCCAAGGGCTGCAGCAAAAAGCAGAGAAAGGGCCAGATGAGGTGGGAGGGGTGAGAGCAGAGGGGGAAGAAGAGAGGGAAGGGGGCAGGTTGGGTACAGCCCAGGCCAGGCTCACAGCAGGTGCACGGCAGGGCTCACAGTGGCTTCCTTTCTGCTCATCTGCTCAAGCCACTGCCCCAGGGCACACAGGACTCTCCCTGCCCTACTCTCTCAGCTCCGGCCCAGGCCCACACCAAGCAGGCCCACCTCACTCACCTTCAAAGACCCCAGGAAAGGACCAGTGAGCCTGGCCCCAGGGGGCAGTTCCTGCTGCACAGCCTGTCCGTCCTGTGAGTGGTGAATGTGGTGGCTGGCGCTTCCGACTTCCGTTCCCCGCACCCCCAGACACTCTCACCCCTCCCGCTCTGCTCCCCTGGCCTCCCCAGGGCTCCCCAGCTGCTGCGCACCTCACACTTCCTGCCCACAGGCCAGGAGCCTCCACTCCCAGGCCCAGTGCCTCACGGGCCCTTACCCGCACCACCCCCCACGCCTCAGCAATGGTCCAGAGAGAATCACGCCCTTCTTCCCCCAGGGCCTGGGGGAGAGAAAGGGGAAGGTGCAGGCCCCGGACTGCGAACAGGCCCCTCCCCTTCCTGCCTGTGGTTCTGTCACCAGGTTCTCATCTCTGCCCAGCTCGCAGTTCTCTGCTGGGCGCACGATGCGGCAGAGGAGACCCTATGGGCAACTGTAATTTTCTGTTTTTAATAATAGACATTTCGATCCCTGTAACCTTATACAACTGTCCAGTCATCACAGTGCTCCGCAGTAGTGCCTCAGCCACTCCTTGCATCTATTTAAGAAGCATCACTGTACCCATTACACGGGAGGCAGGTTCAGGGTGACAATGCCACTGCCCAGGGCTATGCAGTTGGGAAGTCACACAGCTGGGGTTGGAGCTCCGTCTCTAACCACAGGAGCCACGCACTGTCCATTTCCCACACTGAGTTCCAGATGTACTTCTGTGGAACACAGGCCATGGGTGTCCACAAGTGTGAGACGGGTAGGGCGTGTGTTTCTCTGCACAGCCTGCCTCTCCAGCTCCAACTACCACCAACTTGTCTGCTGAGGATCCTGAGATGCCTGCGCCACTCCAGCTCCAATCCTCGTAAATCTAACTGCTCAGGACACCCCTCCACTCATATCGCCTTCAGGCCTGGCTGCACAGCCCACCGTCCGGAGGGCAGGGCGGAGGCCGCAGCCCTCCCCGGCTGAGGCCCCCAGGGTGAGCGTCCATAGACACAGGCCCACCCGACCTTTCTCCACCACACTCCAGGCACCAGGAGCCTGGACCTTTGTCGCCCCCCAGACCCACATGGCCTCTTCCTGCCGCCGAGGCATTGCTTCGATGCTCCACGCAGCCCTGGCCCTGGGGTGGGGGCAGACAGGACCTGGACCTCTGGGCACGGAGGGGAACAGGAAGAAGAGCAGGCTGCGGCAGGGCCGAAGGCTGGGGGCTGGCTCTCTGGCGGGAGGCCGACGATCCTGATTCACGGTTAAGGTGGGAGGTGGGAGAACACTGCAAGTGACAGTTTGTCGGCTGTGGCTACGACCTGGACACAGGCCCCACGTCAGATGGGGCCTCCGCTGTTCTTTTTAGGATGGAAACTGTTAGGCGCACCTCAAACTCAGTGGAACAAACCTGGTTCTTTGCTGTCCCCATCCCCCAGCGGCTCCTCCTTCTGTATCTGGGCTTTGCCCGGTGTGCAAGCCAGACACCCAGTGACCTAAGCCAAAACACAAGCCCTCCTTCTGGACTGCAGCCTCACCGGGCCTCTAGAATATGGCCACCGGCTCAGCCTGCACCTCCTCCACACGGTCACCTATGTGAAACGCTGCTGAATTATCAGGAAAAAAATAAACCCCGCTCTCAGGGTGCTTCCAGTTCTGCGGCAGAGACAAAGTAAGCAAGCAGGTGACTAAATCAACGTCTGACTGTAAACTGCGGAATGCTGGGGAAAGGGGCAGGGAGAGACAGTGGGGGGGGGGGCGGCGTGGGGGTCAGAAACGCCTGGGGGCAGCCAGCTTGCAAAGAGCTCGGGCCCAGGGAACTGCCCTCCTGCTTCCTCACCTGGGGCCACCTAGGTCTCCCTGAGTTAAGAGAACAGAAGCAGGCCAGTTTGGTCAGAGCTCCCAGCCTGGGGGCCTGGGGGCCTGAGGGGGTGGGGGGGGGGAAGATGGACTAGAGTGGCAGGGCACAAAGTCAGCAGAGAAGTGACAGGGCAGAGAGTGATTCTGCTCTGTGGCTGCCATCTCCGGCGGCTGGATGGAGGAGACAGTCAGAGGCTCAGTGAGAGCAGGGGCACCGGGAGGGGGCTCCGAGGCTGGCCAGGGCAGTGGGACGGGAGATTTAAGGGCAAAGATATGGCAGAGGAGGGGACACAGAGGACTTGGGGTGTATATTGGATGACTGGTGGGATCTGCCACTTAAGCAGATGAGAGGCGGAGAGGACAGGGGAGTTGGGTGACTTCCGGCTGGAGCGACTCAAGGAGCAACCCAATGAGGTAATGGCACCTGCTGGAAGGAGACAGAACCGGGAGTTGAGGCTTAGGGGAGAAAATCAGTGACTTTTTAAGTGTTAGGTTTGTGATATCGGTGACATACTCAAGCAGACAACTGAAAACCACGCCTGGAGTGGACGGGAGGGGCTGGGCTGGAGAAAGTGGCGTGTGTGTGACCAGTAGAAAGGGGTCCATGCTGGAGCGGGTGGGGGGGCGGTGCACCCAGGAGAGGGCTTCACTGTCGAAGAGGCGAAAGAGACTCGCACAGGGTTGTCACAGAGGACAAGAGAGGAGATAACTTTAGAAAAGGAAGTGGTTGGCTCTAGCAGACGCTACTGCGAAGTTAGAGGCATACCCAGTAAAAGTGACCACGAAATGTGACCACAGGGAGATTACAGACAAGCAGGGCGAAGGGTAGGGAGCAGGGGGAGCAGGATCCAGGCAGCTATGAAGTGAGGGTGGGGTCAGCCTCCCCCCCCCTCTGCTCTAGCCTCTCCACTAGCCCAGTGGTCCACAGGTCCCTGCGGCTGCAAACCGGGGATCCACCTCCTTCCCTTTACTGAGAACACCTCAAAGGCCAGGCTGACTGGCCCACTGCACACGCCCAGGCTGAGTGGTGTCTGGCTCACAGCGCCCCACGAGCACATGGTGAGTGAGAACGCGCTCTCTTCATCGCCTTCTCCCTGACCACTTCCGGACGGGCCCCTGGGAAGGGGACCCTGCCTCTCCCTCTCCTCCAAGTGATGGGTCTGGGATGTGAGGGGGGGTGTTTGGGGCTTATGGGGCCTGGCTAGGGGGTGCATATAGCAAACTTTAAGATGAGATTCCCAGACTCCTGCAACCAGCAGCTCTGTTCCTCTTCCTAGAACTTTCATCTCCTCCCAAGTCTGCAAGGAGCAGAGCCCTGGCTGGGAGACCCCAGGGCGCCAGTGAGGACGGACGGTGAGGGCACAGAGGGGAAGCTGGCTCGTGCCCCAGAGCCCCTGCCAGCATCGACCGTTGATCCCCTGCATTCTCCCACGCATTCCTGGGGCTCCTTACCCGGCTGCCGTCCCCCTCCCCAGGGCCCAGGGGACACAAAGTCTCTGCACCTGACCATAGCTGTGGCCAGGCACCCCTGCCAGGCAGCCCTTCCTGCCTCCCCCAAGATGAGCGACTTCCTGTTTGCCCACAGAGGAAGCCGCCCAGCACAGGTGGGGAGGTGGTATCTCAGAACCAAAAGCACAGGAGAGTGGAGCCCACCCCCTACAAGAGGAGCTCTGGGGATTTCGGCACAAGGTCTGACTTCCAAGAGCCAGCAAAGGACGGGCACGTGGCTTACCACCGCCTTCACTGGGGCCCCCATGTGCTGACTGATGTGCCCCCCACGCCCTTTATAGGCAGCACCTCCACTCCCGTGAGTCTGGGTGGTGTGGGTGTCATTATCACCATTTACAGAATGGGCGACGAGACTGAGGGCCAGAGCAGTTACTGAGGCTGGACTTGAACCCAGCACCACCGAACCCCAGCAAGTACCCTCGTGTGTTCTGCTACAGCCATTGACTCTGCAGCCTACGGGGATGAAGAAGAAGGCCTTTCCGTGCTCGCTGCTGACAGTGCAGCCTGAACTCATCTCTCCCGACAAAGCTCAAAACGTCGGAGTGGACGGAGCTTACTATGGTCCTTCCCAGGGCACCAGCTCCTGGTCAGGAGCCCCTCAGTGGGCTTCCGTGTCCCTGAGTACACAGGAGACCGCGGAGCGGGGCAGCCCCATGCTGCTTCCTCCAGAAAAGGCCCCTCCCTTCCAGCTCCCCAGCCTCAGGGAGGTCAGATGGGAGGATACTTGCCTCCCAACATTCCTCTGCCAGGTCAGAGGCTGCGGTCCCACTGTCCAGCTTGACGGTGGACTCCCTGGGGATGGAGCAGAGCTGGAGGTAGAGCCACGTGAGGGTGTCCAGTGACTGAGCCATGGCCTTGGGTCAAAGGTGCCCCCAATGCCTATGGGTCAGGTCTTAGACTCTGAGGGGAACATGTCCCAGGGGCAGGGTAAGAAAGGGCACCAGCCCAGCGGAAATACTGTCACCAGCCTCCCAGGACACGGTCGGTGCCTATGTGGCCCTGGGTTTTCCAGAGCAGGTAGAAAGCGACTGTTTCTTGGGCCCAGTTGCCCAATCCCTGGTGGGCACAATAACCTTCCGAAGCTATCTATCCCTTCTCTGCTGCACAGACACTCGGGCCACAGGTCCCCGGCCCGGCCTCGCTCCCGGGCTCCCTCCTCAGGTCCCTCCCAACTCAGTGTGCCCACATCAGCACCTTGCCTGCAGCCCCTCGTCATGGGTCTGCCTTCATGCAGCAGTGATTAGGACTCCACAGTCGTTCCCCTCTGTCCCCAAGTTCCCCTGGCACCCAGAAGACACTTGCAAAACATCTGCTGAAACAGCTGTGCATGCAGCTACTGATACAGCGAGAACACTCACCTGTCACTATCACCATCAGGGACAGGATGAGCAGGCGGTAGGACCACATGGTGAATCTCGGCAGCCTGCGACTACCTCATTGCTGCAGAGTATTTGATGAAGTAGACAGATGCCCAGAGTACACCATTAAGTAAGAAAACGGTTGGTTAGAGCGTTATCCCACCACACCAAGGATGTACGTTCGACCCCCAGGCCATGACACGTGCAAGAAACCAACCAATGGGTGCGTGAGTAAGTGGGACAGCCAGCCAGTGCCTCTCTCTCTTCCTTCCTCTCTCCCTCGAAAATCAATTTAAAAAACTTAAAAACCTTATAAGTCTTGAGATTGTACTCAGTCTACTCTCAATTTTTTAAAATGCGTTTGTGTACTTAGACAATGGAACCCCGACCTGCAGGCCGACGGTGGCTGTCTGTGTGTGGCAGTGCCCACGGTGAAGTTCTTCATGCTCTTTGCTGTGCATGTAGCTTCTAAAAATGAGTATGTGTCATGTCAGTCATCCGCAAAAATAATGGAGGTATTAGAAAATGAAGTTTGTTGAACTAAATAATGAGTGAATGTTTCCATTCACTGTACAGGTGGAGGCTCTCTGCAGCCTCTGTCCCGGGCCTGGGTGGCAGGGCTCCCATGGGGTGACTGCTGCAAGCCCTCACCGTGACCACCTCTCAAGTGGCTGTCAGTGTGACCTCGTTCATGCTGGTGTGGGGACCCACTTGGAACTCCACAGTTGGTATGAAGATTATTTTAGGGTAAAGACACTTGAGATCTGACAGATGCAAAAAAATAACCTTCTCAGAGCTTCCCTTAGCGGATAAAAACAGTAACTTCTGGGAATCAGGCTGCCACGAACCCCTTCTTCAGGCAGCTCGGACCTGTGAACTCACCGAAGCCACTGAATCCCTTCTCTAGAGCAGTGACGGCCCCAAAGTCTGAACCACCACTTGGACCTGTGAACTCAAGCATTACTGCAGATTTCCTCATCTCCATTTGCTCTACAAAACCCAGTGCCCCACAAGAACCTGTTTGTCTTGCCATAGAAGCCTTGTCTCTCCTCTCCATTTGCCTACTAGGAATATGAGCCTTTAACTTTGACAGCATACCAAGCCAGCCACTTCTCTGATTGGTCCCACGTGCACGCCAGTAAAACCCTCTTCACCAATAAGCTGTCTCTTGTCAGGCCCCTGTCACTAAATCAAAGAGGGCAAAGGAAAAGACTTTTCCCTCCCGTGCATAGTAGAGATGACCTCCTCCACACCTCCATGAACCTAAGGCTGGGTTTGCCTACATGCGTGTGTGGGACACAGAATGAGAATTTTTACACAATCAAGGATTTATGTGCATTGCATGAAAAATAATTGATACAGCAAATGTATGACTTCATAGGTGCTACACTAGGACTATGCTAAAGTAATAATAACAACTATTTTATATTGTTTTTTAAAGTTATGTGTATTCAAGAGAAAATATGAAATAAAATAGTACAGGTGGAAAACTATGTCAAAAACTGTGACAAGCACTTGCTCCTTTGGAGGAAAAACTGAGTTTTCCTAATAGTAATGCTCCTTAGCTGTCATCTGTCACTAAGTGCCGAACAGGACGTCAGGCTCCCTCTTAGCAGGGAAGCAAGGCTGGTAAGGCAGAGAGCAGGTATGCTGGCTGACACGGTGACGCAGAGGAAGACAGAACTCAGAGCAGGGCATTTCCTGGGTCGCCAGAAGGGCTGCTATTCCCCTAGGGGGCGCCCACGCTTCCCCTGCCTGTAGCAGCAAAGTCCTGGGCCCAGTGCCCTCTGGTGCCACCAGGAGCCATCGGTACTCCATACCCTATAAACAGTCACCAGGAGTCACAGGGGTGGCGGGGAGCGGAGAGGCCTAGCACAGCGGCCTGGGAGCTCATCCTAAAAAAAGAAAGGCCCTCACGGCTGCCTGTGCTTCTGGAGCCCTTCCCCCTCCTGCCTGTCTCAGCACTGCTGTGCATCCTCCAAGGCCCCACTGAGAGACGGCAGGAAGGCAGGGACTCCTTCTTGGATGTTCTTGCTTATAACTGTCCCCCACCTCTGCCCAGGATGTTTTCCTGGCTGTCTGGCCAGGAAAGAACAGAGTTCGAAAGTGCACCCAGCCTGCCCGGCTGGTCGGGCCTGTCCATCTGCTTAACCCTGCCTACCTGCCCAGGGCTCTGTCCTGCAGAGCCCTTCCTGCCTTTCTACGCCCTCTCCCTGGGCAACCTCCTCCTCACTCACGCACCTTCACCTCCTACCTGCTCACAGAACTGTTTACCCCAGCCCAGAGGGCTCTAACTGCGACAGGGGCCTCACGGCCATCCTCCCGGCAGGGTGAGTGGGACTTCAGACTTGGCGACAGCATGGGCATGTGTCCGTGAGTGCACTCCCCATCCCCAGCCCAGCCTGCCCCTCCTGCCGGTCCTGTCTGTGGCACCACATCCGCCCAGTTTCCCAAGTCGGCAGCCCTGCCGCTAGCCTAGACCACTCGTGCCTCCTGCCCCTCACATCCCCATCCACAGTTCACTCCAGTTCTCCTCCCAGACATCACTTCTGCCCTTGTAAACCTTTACCAACTGACCCCCAGCCCCTGGCCCCACCCCGGTGCCTTAAGGGAAAGCCCAGTCCTGGCATCTGACCCCCAGCCTCTCCTGGAGCCACACCCTCCACCCTGCGTGGGACCCCAGCAGCCTAGGGGGCTCGCTTGAAAGTTCCCAGTACTGTCGCGTGTCAGCATGTCCTTATGCTGCCTCGTGCTCAGCTCTGTCCTCTTCCCCATCTTCCTTTTCATCTGTCAACTCCTCTTCATCCTCCGAGGCACACACCCAAAATGCCATTTCTCCAAACAACCTTCCAATCTTCCAAGACCAAGACAAAGAATCAACTGTCACGATGATAATGTAATAAATTCTAACCATGGAACACTATGCAGTGTTCACACAGCAGTCAGAGACATTTCTCAAAACAGTATCTGGTCTAGAAAGTAAAAAGATCGCCCCAGCTGGTATGGCTCAGTGGATTGAGCACCAGTCTATGAACCAAAGAAAGGGTCACTGGTTCAATTCCCAGTCAGGGCACTTGCCTGGGTTGCAGGCCAGGTCCCCAGTTGGGGGCACATGAGAGGCAACCATACTTTGATGTTTCTCTCCCTCTCTTCCCCTCTGTCTAAAACTAAATAAAATAAAATCTTTTTAAAAAAGTAAAAAGATCATGATTTGTGGCACAGTGCAATATACGTAGTTTAAAATACATGTATATATAAATCGACATTGTATATTTCTCTAAAATACACCCAGATCTGCAGATAAACGTATCATAAACATGTCACAGGGGCCGCTGCTCTTGAGTGTAGGAGAAGGTGGTGGGAGGCAGTCGGCGGGACTGGAGATGAGGGATGACTTTAATTCAATAACAAAAAATAAGGAACAATCCAACATAAACCATAGGCCAAGGGCATGAACAGTTCACGGAAAGAGAAAGGCAAACAGCTTAAAACATATGTGAGACTCAGAACAGAACTCACAAGAAACACCTATTAAACCACAACGTGGTGCCATTTTTTTCTGTCAAGTTGGCAAGAACAGGAAGTTGATAACACACCAGTTGTTGGAGCCGCAAGGAAACAGTCTCAGAACTGAATCTCACAAGCTGGCGGCATTGTCCGATACCTAAAATACACATGCTTTTTAAACCAGTGAGTCCGCGTGTTAGGAATTTCTTCTAAAACAGACGCAGAGGTGAGCAAATATGTAGGTACCCGCATGCTTCATGCATTCTTGTCTGTCACTGCAGACAGACAAACAGACTAGACAGACACAAAGAAAACAACCCAGAAAGCCAGAGAGAACCAGCGGGTAAATGTGAGACCGCCCACAGTTACCGGCTTACTCTGTGAGATATTGCACGTTCACTCAACAAGGATGGAAGCTGTCTGCATGTCCTGACTCAGAATGGGAAGTATATTCCTGTGTAAGTTTAAAAGTATAGACCTGAGCACTATTACAATTTGTGTAAAAAGAGAGAAAGGGGGAGAGAGAGAAAGGGGAGGCACACACAGACGTGCGCGTGATCACAAGAGTAGGATGGCCTCCTAGGCGCAGGCTAGGCGCAGCCTCAAGAGACTGAAGAGAACTGGGCATCGGAGGGCAGCAGAGAGAGGGCGCTGTTTCACTGAATCTCTGGGGGGCTGTTTGAATGAACATTTATAAAAATAAAGTTAAAGTATTAACTTTAAAAATATTTTTTGAGAAAATTTACCCATGCAAATATTACCTTACGAAGAACAGAAGCGGAGGGGGCTCACGGGCCCCACCGTCCCTCTCCAACCCCCCCGGCTGGGACCGCGGACACCTCCCCTGAGACAGCCACGGGGTCGGCCCAACCTCTCTCAAAGCACTCAGCTCTGAAACGGCATCACCCGATTGCAGCCCCAACCCGCACACTCGCCAGCTGGGTCAAGACGGGCAGTTGTTGTACTGCCTGGGCCTCAGTTTTCTCATCTGTGAAACGGGGCAGTGACAGGGCACCCTGTGCAGACTGGCTGTGAGGGCAATGTGTGTTTGCACACTCATTGCGTGCTCGATGTACGTCCATTACTTATACTCTCCCATTTTGCTTGTAAGCCAACTAATGAGATTGCCTAATCAGTGTAACAATAAAAGGTTATTGGAATTTTCCTAGAAGGCAGCAGTTCTTCCCTCCATTTGCAGCTTCCAGAGTCTACTGATTTGAAAAACCCAGTCCGCTCCCAGCGTAGCTCCCTCTGTGTGGACCATAACGTTTGGGTAAAAGCTGCATGTGGGAAAAGCAAGTGACTCGTCTCTTGCCCGGACACACACTCTCCCTCTCTGGTGATCTGCTGTCCCCTGCTTGGGTTAAACTACGGGGCCTGACCCCGAGTTTGCCTGGAAACAACATCTGCTTTCTGGGGTGCCTCTGGCCATCAGGCTGACCCCACCCCATGCCTTGCCTTCTAAGGAAAGGCTCTGAGAGGCCTCCTGGCCTCTGTCCAGTTCCTGCAGGACGGTCAGCATGCCCAGCAGGCTCATGACTCCTTCACACCTCAGGGTCCTCTGCATGCGCTAGTCCCTCTGCCTGGAATGTTCTTCCCCCAGAGAGTCACACGACTGTGCCTTGTGTACATTCCGGTCTCCATTCAAATTCCATCCCCTCCACACTGCCTGCCCTGACGTCTCTGCTAAACGCAGCAGCCCCCATCACCCTTAGGCTGCTCTACCTCTCTTCATAGCATTCATCTGACTTGACATTAAAATTGCTGTTCTTATTTGTCATTTCTCCCCAACCAGAAAATAAGCTCTGTGAAGGCAAGCACTGTCCAGCTCACTGCTGTATCCTTAACACCAGGAGTAGTGCCTGGAACATAGGGGCCTTCGGTAATGCCTGAACGATGAGCAAACAAGTGAGGAGACACAGAGCATGTTTTCTGGCATAGCTTGAACCTCTTCCTCAGATAAAGCTTCCCAACAGAAAATGAGCTCTCAGGACTCAGAGAGGGACAGCTCACCACTCATCCACCCTCCACTGCTCACTGGTCCTTCACAGCAGGGCTGTCCCAACTTTTGGCATCTCTGGGCCACACTGGAAGAAGAATTGTCTTGGGCTATGCATTAAATACATTGCAACACATAATCACAAAAAAAATCTCATAGAGTTTTAAGTAAATTGGCAGTTTTGTGTTGGGCTGCACTCATAGCCATCCTGGGGCGCATGCGGTCCATGGACGCAGGTTGGACACCACTGTTTTACAGGAAGCCCCGAAGTCCTGCCGACAGTAGTGTCCCACCCTGTGCCCAGAGCTTTGGGCCTGAAACAGCGCTGTGTTCCCCCACATTCAGCAGGTCTGCCAGCTGCCTTTTCCAGCTGAGGGCCAAGCTCCCACCTGCCCCACTGTTCTGCCCACCACCACCCCATTTTGTTTTGTTTTGACAGCATTTAGCACTCTGAAATAATGGGGCATCTGCATATTTGCAGTCGGTATTTGTTGGATGAACGAATGACTCTTCTCTGTACTCTGTTCCCAGAAGAAATGCCATGTCTGGAAGAATGCATCCACACTACTCACTATCTACACGTGATCTTGGCGTTTCTTTCGTAGACAGGCTAACAGACACCCAATTAGTTGCTAATTATATTCAATCAGCGCTGGGCCCAGAGAAGGGCCAGGCGAATGAGGTTCAAGGGCAGCTCAGGCCTTCACTTTGATGCTGGCCTCCCGACCTAGACGTGCAGGTCATAGGCACACGGGCCTAGGTGAGTTCACTGACCAGAGCAGCGAAATGCATCTTGCGGTTTGGAAAAACTGCAGGGAACTCAAATTGCTGCCCCATGATCCTCCTGAAAGGTCAAGCTAAACTCAGTTCTAGGAACAGAAAGGAGCCCTGAAGGGCACATGAGTTTGTCTGCTGAGCAGATACTGTTTACTTTCCCAGGAATCTCTCCAATGCCTCTGGCCAGACACATTGAGAAGGGTTAAGGAAAGCCAGGTTCTTCTCTGTCCAGGGCTTTCCTGAGGGGCTGGCTGCTTGTAGGGACAGGCCCCCACAAGGCAGGGGCTCTCAGAGGGAAGGGCTGCCTGGTCACAGCCCCCAGGGGCCACAGAGACACCAGACAGGACAAGGGAGGCAACAGGGGCAATGGGACCTGAAGCAAAGCCCTCAGGGTCACCCAGTTTTATCTAACTCTGGATCGCTGGGTGGCCTGACGCCTGCTCCTGCTCAGCCCAGCTCCACCGGCCCAGCTGGAGGAGCCAGTGGAGGCACCGCACCCAGGCCCCGCCGACTTTCCCAGCGGGGCACGGCAGAGTATCCCCTTGCTGTCCCCAACTGTGTCACCAGACCAGGTTAGATTTTGAAAGAACCCACCCGCTCTCGACACCGCTGCAGCCTCTTCCAACTGTTCCCGGCTCGGCCCCTACGCTCTCCCTCAGCGGCCCCGCCCTGCCCCGAGCAGATGCTCCACGATAGGCGTTCAGTGCAGCGCACACAGTCCCCGTCGGGGACGGACGGACCCCCAGCCTGGCCTCTCTGCGGCTCTTACCCATCTCCCGCCAGGTTCCTGCTCCGGCCTCCCGCCGGCCCGGGCGCCCCATGGCCAGGTGCCCGGGCGCCTAGGTGCCCAGGTGCCCAGGTATCGGGGCAGCGAGGGCTGCCAGCGGCAGCTGCGTGGGCTGGGCTGTCCAGGTCCGCAGTGCACTCACAGGAGGGACTGGTTCCCCGGCTCCACAGTGGGGGCGGTGAGGGCGGTGAGGGCGGTGAGGGAAAGGGAGGGGAGGGCAGGACGTGAGACGGGGCGGGGCGTTGGGCGGGGACGGCAGTCGGAGTCACAGCGGTAGGACTGGTTTGACGGCTGCGGTGTGGGCAGGACTAGTCCTGGCGGGCTCGGCCCTCGCTCTCGCCCCGCGCGCTCCCTTGCTCCCACCGGGTCCCTGGCGCCCCACCGCGCGCGCCCCCACCCGAGGCCGCGCAGTCGGACAAGCCGGACCCAGAGGCGGTGTTCGTTCACCACGAGGCACTGCTGCTTTGTGTTTGTTAGATGAGGCCCTGGTGCTAGGTCAGCACTCCTATTCATAATTCATCTGTTCACGCTACGAGCATTCGTTGTGCGCTTACTGTATGTGTGCCAGGCACTGACTGAGCACTGTGGGGTAGGATGAGCCAAATATTCCAAAAGATTGCATCCTGGCACGGAGGTGAGCAGTAGTTTGATGTAAAGTGGGGGAGTGGGCTCCCCAGGGAAAACCCTAGGGGGGAGGGAGCCACAACGGGAAGAGGCCCTCCCACACCGACCTCAGATCCTTGGCTACCGCCTGAGTGAACGCTCGTGGGGTGAGAATCCGAACAACCCAGGCGAACACAGTAGCTGAGCACACATTTGAGCAGTAAGTTGCCTTCTGCTAGGGAATTTGAAGTTCAAGTCCTGCCATTTTAGAGGGGCTTGGTAATCACTTTGTATTGTCCACGGAAACCCCAGAATTGCCACATTAAAAGAGTAAAGACTGCGTCCCAGGATTAAAAGATGTACCCTAGAGTTAGAGACAAAGCCAAAAAAAATCTATGCAAAATCTAAAACTTGGCTTCTACAAAGCCAAGGTGAGGTTCCAGTAATCTCACTTCCTGCTGGAACATATCTGACACTCTTCAGAGGAACACAACAGAACCCAGAGCATCTACAGTGTATCAGTCACTCCATCCACTCTACAACAAAAACCGACTAAATAAAGATGCGCCCATCACTCTATCACTCAGGAAATTACAAGTGTTTTTGTTTTTTAGGAGCTCTGTGTCAGGAACCAAAGCTATATTTCTTATAACGCAGTATCAGAACTGTAGACAAGATGTTGAAATCAGAGAATAAAGAATTAAAAATGGAAATTATGACACAGATGTTAAAGAACCTATAGCAAAAGATGAATATAATGGGCGAAGAGTTAGGAAATATCAGCCAAGATACTCTTACCATTATTTTACAATTAAACAGCCAAGTGAAGTATGGATAAATCTGCTCCAGGGAAGGAGGGAATGTCTGTCTTTATTACCCTGGCATGAAGACGCACCTCAACCTTTCCTGCCAGACAAGAGATGGATTAGTTTCTCAGCGTTCCTTATGCGAGACCAGGACCCTCCCAGTATTGGGGATTCTCTGCCATAACATGGCCTACTGCCCGTGCGGGCAACATCTGGCCCTGGTCATGTTACCCTGTGGGGCTGGAGTCAGAATCGATGCTAGGAGATGACTCTGCTATTACTGAGTCATCAACTGTCTCATCTTCTGCCAGTAACTATAAAAACCGTGGCATGCCAACTTGCTGGCTTGCTAGCGGAGAAAAACCAAATCTCAGGTTCTTTCACAGCTCCTGACTTCACACAGATAAAGAGAAAACGGGAGGAAATGCACACTGCACACAGGGACCCAGTGACAGGAATGATGGCTGACTTCTCGTCAGACACATTGGCCAGAAGACAATGGAACATTTAATTAAAGGGCCAAAAGAAAAAAAAGCTGCCAATTTATAGTTCTGTATCCAGTTATAAACATATTTTAAATAGAAAGCCAAATAAGGACGTTTTCAAATAAACAAAACCCCAACACACCCAGACTGTAGGAAAAGTGAAGAAATGCTTTGTGCTGAAGGGAATGAAACAAGATGAGAATTAGAATCTTCGGAAAGGAACAAAGAGGGCTGAAAATGATAAATACAGGAGTAAATATGAAAGACCATTTTCTTTCTTGTGTCGAATGACTTAAAAGTCAACTGACAATTAGAAAACAACAACATCTGGGGTCTGCACACACATGAAACCAGGTACACACGTGTGGGCAGGAGAGCACCAGGCACAGGAGGGAAAAACACAGGCAAGGACACTGTTGTGAGCTTCAGAGCAACGGACGGTCTGGGACATACAAGTAATTACTGGGAAAAAAGTTCAGAAGAGCAAGGGAAAATAAACAAAAATCAGAGAGGACATTTAAAACAAATAGCAAAATTGAAAAATTGTCAGTAATTATATTAAACATTCCAATTAAAAGACAGAGCTTATCAAAATTGTTAAGAAAAGAAGACCCAGCCATAGGTATTGAAGAGACACACTTTAAATATAAAAACACAGGTTGAAAAGGATGGGAAAATATTCTATGTAAAACACTAAGCCTGAGAAAGCTTGGTGTGGTTATATTAATTTTGAACAGAGTAGACTTCAATACAATGAATGGTCCCCAAAATAAAAAGCTTCATTTAAAAAACAATAAAAGGGCCGGTAATTCAGGAAGACTCAATAGTCCCAAATATGTATGAATTTTACAGCAGAACTTCCAAATACATCAAGCAGAAGTTGACAGAACCAAAGGGAGAAATGTAAAGTCCACAAGCTTAGCTGAATATTTTAACACCTCTCTCTCAGTAATTAATGACAAGCACACACAAAATGAGTAAGAATGGTGTAGGAGATTTAAACATTGTCATTCATCTTTACCAAAAATGACATTGTAAAACACCACATCACCAGTAGCAGACGACATATTCTTTTCAAGTGCACATGGAACACTGAGCAGGCCAGCTGTGCAGACTGACAGAAAAGGGGCTGTAAGTGTTATGGGTTGAAATCACACAGATCGTATCTTCTTGACACCGGGAAATCAAATTAGAGATCAACAAGAGTATTCTATCTAGAAACGCCCAAATATTTGGAAACTAAGCAATGCACCTTGAAAGAACCCACAAGTGAAAGAAAAAATCATGAGGACAATCAGGAAATACTTCAATCCGAAATGGCATAAATAGAGATAAACAGGTGGATGTAACGGAATTAGAGTCCAGTGCAGATCCACACATCTGCGGCCAACTGGCGTCTTCTGATGAAGGTGTCAAGGCAGTTCAATGGAGGAAAGAAAGCTTTTCCATGAGTGGGTCTGGAACACCTAGAAACTTGTGTGGTTAAAAAAAGAACCTGTGACTTATATCTAGATGTATAAAGAAATGTTACAGCTCAATCACAAAAAACAGATAACCCAACTGGAAAAAATGGGTAAAGGATCTGGATAGGTATTTATCCAAATGAGAGACACAGATAACTGATAAAGGCAGGAAAAGACGCTCACCATCGTCAGCCATCAGAGAAATGGCGTAGATGGGCCCTAATCAAAAAGATAACGGCAGGTGTTGGGGAGGGTGTAGAGAAATGGAAACCCTCACGCACTGTCGGTGGGGTTTTCTAGCAGCTTCGGAAAACAGTTTGGCAGTTTCTCAAAGGTAAACATGAAAGTGTCATATCACTGGTCAGTGTGGCTCAGTTAGAGCGTTGTCCCGTGGACAAAAAGGGTCTCAGGTTTGATGCCTGGTCAGGGCACATGCCCGGGTTGTGGGTTCGGTCCCAGTCAGAGCAAGAGGCAACTGATTCATGTTTCTCCCTCACATAGATGCTTCTCTCCCTCTCTTCCTCCCTTCCCCGCTCGCTAGAATCAATAACTATGTCTTCAGGTGGGGATAAAAAAAATATCATATGACCCAGCAGTTGCACTTTTTGGTATGTACCCAAGAGAAATGAAAATACATGTTTACATAAAAGATTTGTACATGAATTTTCATAGCAGCATTATTAATAATAGCCCCACATGGATACAACCCAAATGTTCATTAACTGATAAGTTGATAAACAGCATGTGGCACATCCATACAATGGAATGTTATTTTGGCCATACTGAGGTGCCACTACAATGTGGATTCTCTTCAAGAACATTATGCTAAGTGAGAGAACTCAGCCAAACAGAGAGAGAACGTCCTCTCACTCACAGGAGGAAGTTGTAAAGTGGGCACAGCCAAGCTCTGGGGGTAGAAGTGAGAGCGGTGGTTACTAACTTCTGGGGAGGAGTGGTTAGAAAAAGACAAACACTTTCAGGAGTTATGGAAACATTCTGCATGTTTGGAGAGGTAGCAGTTACAGAAATATATGCATTTGCCAAAGCTCACAGGCCAAATGTTTAAAAGTCATGAGGTATAATTTACAACAATATTATTTGTAAATTATACCTCAATGAAAAGTGCTAGCCAAATCTTTTCATCTTTTAGCTTAAAAATCCTTTAATAGCTTTTGATGGCTCAGAATCTAACTCCCTGCCATACTTAGAGGCCACGAGTGATTCACACTCTTATGTGGACTTGATGATGATAACTAAATGAATTTATATTAAAAGAAAGAAAAAAGAAGTGTTACCTGATGTCAACACCACAGGCTCTATCGGAAACCGGCCAGTGGGCAGGTCATAAACATAACCTGAGTCAGCTGGGGACAGAGGGGGGAGAGGGTGATGGGGGCGCAGCGGGGACCACAGCTGCCCTGCCTGTACCACTGGGGACTAACCCTGGTCTGGATCTCACTGTAAACTCGGTGTGGGGGGCTGGAGGGAAATTCAAAGCAGCAAGCAATATTGTCTTCAGAAAGATGAGCACGTGGGAGGCATTTGGGGTGAGTGGATCCTCTGTTCTGGCCACAGAATGGGGACATTTGACTATGCATTTGCAAAACAAAGCCATCATCTCCAAAGGGGGCTTTGGAGAGTCGTGGACGATGTGGACGGAGAGGATATGCAGTGAGGGGCCGAATCTGCACGAGCGGCCTCCTTGTGCTTCCTCTCCAGACTGGGGTTGGACGTCACTGTGCCAGTACAGGGTCTCTTCCCCTCTGGAATGTGTGTCATTGAAACCAATGATCCCAAGTTTTTCCCTGGGGCTGATGGCAGCACCGAGTGTTTTTTGGGGATTCAAGCGCCACCTGGTGGTGCAGAGCTGTCGAAATATTCTCTCCGTTTCTTGGAACCCACGTGGCCACCATGAGAACTGGAGGCTCTGGGATTATCTGGAGAGATCACCCTTGGTGCAGACAGGACCCAACACGGAGAGGAGGGAAGTGGGGAAGGTTTGGGGTGAAGGTTCTGACAGACACGAGGGAGGCCTCTCACCAGGCCTCTCCAGAAATACCAGGTCGGGTGGCGTCACGTCAGGACCAGGCCCTGGGTGCTGAGACCTGCTTCACTTGTGCAGGCTGTGCCTTCTGGAAACGGTAGGTTATAACATTATTAAAACGATTTTTATAGAGTGCTTCTGTACAGAGTACTTTCACATGTGAACTGTCAGATCAGTCCAGAAGTATTATGATCTCAGTTTCCTAAACGATCTTCAGGAAGCTTGGGCAGTCCCTTTAAAATTGTCCAGTTGTGAATGGTGGGGCTGGATCTATGCCTGGGCCTTCTGACTCCGGATCAGGGACTTCTTTTTTTATGCCATCCCCTCCACCTGAAAGTGGCCCATGGGGACACCAGCTGTCTCTGCTGCTGGCTCCCCTCACCCCTGCTGGGGTAGCACACATCTTCCGGCAGAGTGTCTCAGACGGGGTGAAAGTGTACCTCCACCAGGGTGCTCGCTCTGGCTTGCAAGCCACAGAAGTTCTCCCCGGGAATGCGATGTTAAAGACATCCGGGAACTTTAGAGCTCTGCCTTCCTGGAGCCTGCAGCCCCTTCGTCCTTTGGATGTGCAGAGGTGAGCCTGAACCTACCCAGGTGGAGAAAGTCGGAGGAGGGAGCTCCACGGGAGTCCCCCCCCCCCAGAAATGTGGGCTTCGGAGACTGGCAGCTGGAGACCGGCTGCAATAGTGGTCAGGAAAGCAGAACGAGGGGCCCAGAATGAGGCCCTGGGCCAGGCCCTGGGACCCTGGCCTGTGGGAGGCAAGGCCACCAATGTTGAGGGCAGTGGTGTCTGGTACTCAGTTCTGATTATGGCTCATGGTATTTTTGCTGCAACCCCCATTCACTATCCAACCTTTCCTTTCATATGTTCCTCCCAAGCCTCTCAACTGAGATTTTTGTGGCTTTCACGACAAGGACAGACAGACACCCAGTTAATGCCCCCCTCCCCGGTCCCTCATGTCCACCTCAGTAGAAGGAATCATTGGTTCCCCAATTCAACCCACAATGCACACAAAAAAAGACAAAACCAGAAACAAAAATTAACTGTGTGAAAACACTGCAAAGTATGCTGTGTATTTGAACCAGTTCCGCTCCTGGTTCAGCTGGGCGGGGCCCTCTGTGCACTGT
This sequence comes from Artibeus jamaicensis, assembly GCF_021234435.1. Taxonomy (NCBI): domain Eukaryota; kingdom Metazoa; phylum Chordata; class Mammalia; order Chiroptera; family Phyllostomidae; genus Artibeus; species Artibeus jamaicensis. The sequence goes on along the minus strand of NW_026521810.1, from coordinate 12,858,618 downwards.
CTCCACGCCTGGACCTGGCTCAGAGCAGGTGCTTGCTGAATTAGCAACGGGGCACTGATGCGGGGGCGTTCCTGCCCTGATGCAGTGGGCAAATAGATGTCAGTAGGCAAACAAGCAAATATGTAACAGATCAGAGGTAGCATCGCTAGGAAGAAAAATAAAGCAAGATAGAAAGACTGTAAAGGAGATACAGGTGGCTTCAGGGGTAGATGCTGTTAGATGGAGTGGCCAAAAAATACCTCTCTGCTGAGGGGCCATTTGTGCGGTGGACTCAGGGCAGAAGAGGAAACGAGTCCAGCGGGTCTCCTGAGATGGAGAATTCTAAGCAGAGGGAAGAGGATGGGTCATGTAAAGGAAGTTAACATACTTCAGAATGAGCATGAATCAGCTTCCAGTAAGCAGCCAGGTGCCCTCGAGGGCACCCGGCTTAGTCTATACCTTATAGACTATAAGGTATAGTGCAAAATGCAAAATGCTTAGTCTATACCTGAAGAGTCCCAACATGCTCCCCTAGAAAGGCCTCACCTGTATGAAGTGGATCAAGGTCTGGGCCACAGAACTGGTGGAGTTTTGAGACTAGGTTACTAATGGCTTACATAAGACGTTCTCAGTGTCTTCTGGGGAAAAGTTTCCCACAAGCCTGCGTTTGAAGGTTGGGCAGGAAAACTGTAGCCAGGGAGAGAGCATGCACTCCGCAGTGGGGAGGAGGTTTAGGCCCCAGGCTGTCCGAGGCCAGTCCATGCTTTATGTACAGGCTGTAACCTGGACCATCACCAGTCCTGCCCGGAGGGATTTACCCCTGCTGACTTCGCCCCTGTTCCTGTGCTCCATCCACAGGCCAGTGAGGAAAGGAAACTTTCTTGACTAACTGGAAATACTGCTGAGGAGAAAGAAGGTGCCACAGTGACCCCATTGTCACCCAGGGAAGGGCACCTTCACACTGGGCATGGACAGCCCAGTCTGCTGTCAGGGAGACTCTCAGAGGGGAGGTGAAGTCCCAAGGGCTGGCCTGTGAAGCCACTGCCACCCATGTCACCCTCTGCTCTGACTCCAGTCGTATTCTGATCATCTGACTCCATGGGAGAGGCGGGGCAGGGCTGTTCTCTCCATCCAGATCCAGTCCTCACTGCATGAGTGTCTCCGCCTTTGTTTTTGTTTTGTGAGCTCCATCCACCACCCATAACAGGACAAGTGCCTGTCTCCCCTGCAGGCATGGCCCCAGGCGCCTGTGCTGAGTTGGGGAAAGGTGCGGTGGGAGTGAGGGGGTAATTCCATGTCAACCACCCACAAAGAGGTCTCATGGAACCAAGAAAAGCCTGCATATGGATTGTCATCGGGAAAATGCTGACCTCTGGTGGACACTTTTTGAATTTTATTTTTCAATTGCAGTTTGCATTCAACACTTTTTCGTGTTAGTTTCAGGTGGTACCACACAGCAGATAGACGCTCATATATATCTGTTACAAAGTGTTACCTCAGACAATTCAGGTGCCCACCTGGCACCATGCACAGTTATTACAATGCTGTTAACTACATTCCCTGCACTTTATCTTACAATCCCATACCTATTTTGTAACTAGCAATTAGTACTTTTTAACCCCCTCACCTTTTTTATCCTGTTCCCCCAAATCCTTTCCTTCTGACATCTGTCAGTGTGTTCTCTGTATTTATAAGTCTGTTTCTATTTTGTTTGTTCATTAATTTTGTTCTTTAGATTCTACATACAAGTGAAATCATATTGTATTTATATTTCTCTGCCTGGCTTATTTCACTTAGCATAATACCCCAGAGGTCCATCCATGATGCTGCAAATCTTTTTTTTTTTTATGGCCAAGTAATGTTCCATTGTATATACATACCATAGCTTGTGTATGCACTCATCCATTGATAAACACGGGCCACTTCCATATCTTGGCTATTGTAAATACTGTTACAATGAATATGGGAGTGCGTCTACTTTCAAATTGGTTTTAGGTTTCTTCAGATATCCACCCAGAAGTGGGAATTTCTATGGTAGTTCTAGTTTTAATTTTTTTGAGGAACCTCCACACTGTATTCCATTCCACAGTGGCTGTACCAGTCCATAGTTCCACTGATAGTGCATAAGGGTTCTCTTTTCTCCACATTCTCACCAACATTTGTTGTTTGTTGATTTATTGATGATAGCTGTTCTGACAGGTGTTAGGTGCTATCTCATTGTTTTGATTTGTATTTCTCTGAAGATTATTGATGTTGAGCATCTTCTCATATGTCTGTTGGCCGTGTGTATGTCCTCTTTGAGGAAGTGTCTATTCAGGTCCTTTGCCCATTTTTTAATTGGGTTGTTTGTTTTTCTAGTGTTGAGTTGTTGGAGTTCTTTAATTTTGGAGATTAAACCCTTATTGGATGTAGCATCAGTGAATATACTCTCCCATTCAGTGGGCTGTCTTTTCATTTTATTGATGGTTTCCCCTCTTGTACAAAAACTTTTGTTAGATGTAGTCCATTTGTTTATTTTTCTTTTGTTCCCCTTGGCTGAGGAGATATGTAAAAAAATATTTCTATAAGAAATGTCTGAGATTTTACTGCCTATGTTTTCTTCTAGAAGTTTTGTAGTCTTGCATTGAAGTCTTTAATCCATTTTGAGTTTATTCTTGTGTATGGTGTAAGAAGATGTCTAGTTTCATTTTTTTTTTACTTGTATCTGTCCAATGTTCTCAACACCATTTACTGAAGAGACTATCTTCACCCCATTGTATATTCTTGCCTCCTTTGTCACAGATTAATTAACATATAGGTGTGGGTTTACTTTTGGGCTCTTTATTCTGTTCCATTGGTCTATGTGTTTGGTTTTATACCAGCAGCATTTTTTTTATTACTGTAGCCTTCTAGTGTAGTTTGTTATCATGTAGTGTGTCAACTATCACTTGGTTCTTCTTTTTAAAAATTGATGTTGCTATTTGTGGTCTTCTGTGTTTCCACACAAATTTTTGGACTATTCAAGTTCTGTGAAAAATGCCATTGGGCCCTGGCCAGTGTGGCTCAGTGGATTGGGTGCAGGCCTGTGAACCAGGAGGTCTCAGTTCGATTTCCAGTCAGGGCACATGCCTGGGCTGCAGGCCAGGTCCGCAGCGCGAGAGGCAATCATACATTGATGTTTCTCTCCCTCTCTCTCCTTCCCTTCCCCTGTCTCTGAAAATAAATAAACTCTTTTAAAAAATGCCATTGGTATTTTGCTAGGAATTGCATTGAATATACAGATTGTTTTGGGTAGTATGGACATTTTAATAATGGTAATTCTTCTTATCCATAAACATGGTATATGCTTACAATTATTTGCATCTTCTGCTACTTCTTTCTTCAATGTCTTACAATTTTTTGAGTATAGATTTTTTACACCCTTAGTTAAATTTATTCCTAGGTATTTTTAAGTGAAATTGTACATGGGATTGTTTTCTTAGTTTCTCTCTCTAATAATTCATTATCAGTGTCTAAAAATGCAACTGATTTTTGAATATTTATTTTGTATCCTGCTATACTTTACTAAATTCATTTAGCAGTTCTAGTAGGTTTTTTTGGTGGAATCTGTAGGGTTCTTTATATACAGTGTATGTAATCTGCAAATAATGACAGTTTTACCTTTTCCTTTACAATTTAGTAAAGGAAATTTCTTGTCTGACTGCTGTGGCTAGAACTTTGAATACTATGTTGAATAAGAGCAGTGAGTGTGGACTTCCCTGTCTTGTTCTTGATCTTACGGGAAATGCTTTTAACTTTTCCCTATTAAGTATGATGTTGGCTGTGGGTTTGTCATATATGGTCTTTATTATGTTAAGATACGTTTCCTCTATCCCCACTTTGCTGAGAGCTTTTAATCATAAATGGGTGCTGGATTTTGCCAACTTTTTAATGTATTGATATATGATTTTTGTCTTTCATTTTGTTTATCTGGTATATCACTTAATTGATTTGCAGATGTTGAACCCTCCTTTCATCTCAGGAATAAATCTTACTTGCACATGATGTATGGTATTGTTAATGTATTGCTGAATTTACTTTGCTAATATTTTGTTGAGTATTTTTGCATCTGTGTTCATCAGGGACATTAACCTATAATTTTTTTCTTTGTTGTGTCTTTGTCTGGTTTTGGAATCAAGGTAATGCTGGCCTCCTAAAATGAACTTGGGAGTCTTCCTTACTCTTGTATTTTTTGGAATAGTTTGAAAATGATGGGTGTTAGTTCTTCTTTGAAAGTTTGGTAAAATTCACCTGTGAGGTAATCCTGTCTAGGACTTTTGTTTGTTAGGAGTTTTTATTATTATTATTTCTATTATTACTATATTATTATTATTGCTTCAATTTCATTAGTTGTAATTGATTTGTTCAGATTTTCTGTTTCCTCTTGATTCAAATTTGGGAACTTGTAGTTTCTAGGTAATTATCGTTTTCTTCCAGGTTGCCCAATTTGTTGGCATATAATCATTCATAGTATTTTCTTATAATGCTTTGTATTTCTGTGATATCAGTTGTTACTTCTCTTTCATTTCTGATTTTACTTACTTGAGTACTCTTCCTCTTTTTCTTGATTAGTCTGGTTACAGGTTTATTGATCATTTTTTAAATCTTTTCAAAGAACCAGCTCTTAGTTTCATTGAACTTTTTGTATTTTTTTAGACTACATTTTATTTGTTTCTGTTCTGATCTTATTTCCTCCCTTCTATTCACTTTGGGCTTTGTTTGTTTTTCTTTTTCTAGTTTTTTTAAGTGTAAAGTTAGATTTTTAATGTAACATTTTTTCATTTTCTTGAGGTAGGCCTGTATTGCTGTGAATCTCCCTCTTAGGTCTGCTTTCGCCATGTCCCAAGTGTTTGGAGTTGTTGTGTGTTTATTTTCATTTGTCTGAAGGTGTGTTTTGATTTCTTCTTTGATCTTATTGTTAATCCCTTCATTGTTTAGTAATATGTTATTTAGCTTGCATGTGTTTGTGTGTTTTTAAAGGGGTTTTGTGTAATTGATTTATAGTTTCATACCATTGTGGTTGGAGAAGATGCATGAAATGATTTAAATTTTCTTTAATTTATTAATGCTCGTTTCATGGCCTAACATGCAATCTATCCTGGAGAATGTTCCATGTATACTTAAAAAATGTATTTTCTACAATCTTGGGGGTCAGTGCTTTGAAAATGTAGTTAAATCCATCTGGTCTAGTATGTCATTTATGCCCCCTGTTTCCTTGTTGATTTTTTTTTTTTTTGTCTGGAAGATCTATCCATTGATGCCAATGAGTGTTGAGTCCCTTACTGTGACTGTATTACTGTCTGTCTCCCTTCATGTACATCAATATTTGCTTTATATACAATATTTAGGTGTCCTATATTGGGTACATAGATTTTTAGCAGAGTGATATCCTCTTGCTGTACTGATCCCTGTATCATTATATAATGACCTTTTTTGTCTCTTGTTATAGCCTTTTTTAATAGTCTACTTTGACTGATATAAGTATTGTTACCCCAGTTTTTTCATTTCTACTTGCATAAAATATCTTTTTCTGGCCCTTCACTTTCAGTCTGTGTGTGTCTTTTCTGCTAAGGTGGGTCTCTTGGAGGCAGCATATATATGAATCTTGTGTTCTTATCCATTCAGCTGCCCAGTGTCCTTTGATTAGAGCATTTAAACCATTTACTTTTAAAGTGTTTGATAATAGGTATGTATTTACTGCCATTTTATTCTTTATAATGTTGTTCTTTTTTTCCCTCTTATAGAAGTCCCTTTAACATTTCTTGTAATACTAGTCGGTTGGTGATGAACTCCTCCAGGTTTTCTTGTCTTGAAAGCTCTTTACTTCTTCAGTTTTAAATGCTAGCCTTGCTGGGTAGGTCCCAACTGTTCATCAATTTGAATATTTTATTCTAATCTAATTTTCATAATCAGATTTGGTTATTAAATCCCTTCTGGCCTGAAAAGTTTCTGTTGAAAAATCAGCTGACAGTCTTATGGGAGCTCCCTTGTAGATAACTAACTCTCTTTCTCTTGCTGCTTTAAAAATTCTTTGTTTTTAATCTTTGCCATTTTAATTATGATGTGTCTTGGTGTGGGCCTCTTTGGGTTCATCTTGTTTGGGATCCTCTGTGTTGCCTGGACTGGTCTATATTTTTCCTTCACCAGGTTAGGGAAGTTTTCTGTCTTTATTTCTTCAGATAGGTTCTCAATCCTTTGCTGCCTCTCTTCTCCTTCTGGTGTACCTATGATACAGATGTTGTTATGCTTGATGTTGTCCCAGAGGGTCCTCAGAGTATTTTCATTTTTTTTAATTTCTTTTTTTTTTTTTGCTGCCCTTCTTGGGTATTTTCTGCTACCTTGTTCTCCAAATTGCTAATTTGATTCTCTGCTTTGTCTAACCTGATGTTGATTTGTTCTAGTGTACTCTTCATTTCTGTTACTGTATTCTTCATTTCTGACTGGTTATTTTTTATGGTTTCTATTGCCTTTCTATTTCTTACTATCTCTTTAAGTTCTCATTGGGTTCATTCACTCTTCCCCTGAGTTCCTTGAGCATCATTATATCCATTGTTTTGAACTCTGGGTCTGGTAACTTGCTTGACTCCATTTCATTTTGTTCTTTTCCTGTGGATTTCTCCCATTCTTTCATTTGAGGCATGTTTCTTTATCTTCCATGTTTGGCTGCCTCTCTGTATTTGTTTCTGTGTATTAGGTAGATCTGCTATGTCTCCTGGTATTTTTATGGTGGCCTTATGTAGTACGAGTTTTGTGGGACTCAGTGGCACAACCTCCTCGACCACCTGAGCTAGGTGCTCCAGGTTATGTGAATCCTCCTGTTGTAGTTGGGTCTCAATTGCTGTTGGCCTGTCTGTGGGTGGGATTGACCCCAACCACAGTGTATGACCTGCTATGTGGAGGCTGACCTCCAGAACAGAATTTGCCCCAGTGGGGTCTGATGCCTCCAGAGATCCCTTGCTTCTCTGCAGTGATCCTCCTCAGCCCAGAGAGCCCTCTGGATTCTCACCTCCCACCCATGGGTGTGCGGCCAGCCCCTTTCGCATCTGTGCTTTTCCTACTGGTCTCGATGCAGGTGCCTCTGCAAAGCCTTACTTATAAGACTTTTATTCAGCTAGTCTTCAAATGGTTATTCATGTTGATTGTTCTGTTCTTTAGCCACTACTCTGATACGGTCCTGGGGGGAGGCGAGTGTAACTTGTACCTACTCTGCTACTCTGCTGCTGTCTTGCCCCACTCGCGACATTTCTGCAGCTGCTGTTTACCCCATACACTTGACGCCGCAAGGACCCAGAGGCCACACATTCTCTTGGAAGCTGACCATCCTTCTATTTAAGCTTTTTCAGTTTGAGGCCATGAACCCCACAGATGTATTTTACTAGCTCTCCAAACTTTTCTGAGCACTGGGCTTATTATCAAGCATGTTGAGGTTTGCCACTGTGATTTAGAGATTTCATAGTTATGTGAAAATAAAACACAAAATTATTGGTTTTCCCAAGATTTGCAGAAATTTGACCCTCCACTTAACAGCTGCTAGTATAGCACAATTTATGCAAAAAAAAAAAGGAGCAAAAATGAAGCTTGAACTACATCTTAACCACAGAAAGTAGAAAACCTCACATTAAAATATAGTCAGAATACACTGTGACTCGGTGGAGTCTTTTTATCTTGTGAAAGACCATCTCTCTCCTTTGCATTTGCAGAAGCTCCAGGCAGAGCCCCACTGAGGGAGCAGCTGGGAGAACTTGACTTCAGGGTCCTTGAGTCAGGAGCCATTTGGTCCAGGGGCCTGGGCCCTGGCGGGGTGATGTCATGGCTTCATCCCCCAGCCACCACAAACCAGTCCTGAGGCTGGGGGGTTGTACTGCACTGGCATAATTTTTTAAAAACCCTGCAGGTGAGTCTAATGAGAATATAGATTAGTCTAATCCCTACCTCCTTAAGTGAAAAAGTTGAGTGGAGTTTGCCTGACCACGGTCACCTTGTTCATTAGAGGGGAAGCCCTGAGTAGACTTGAAAGCCTTGAAGACCGGAGTGCTGTGTATTCAGTTTCAACCTTTTGTCTGGGCTGCTCTGTGATTCTGTGGCTTTATTGTGTAGTCAGGCCTATGTATGACAGGAAGGCCACATTCCTCTGAGATCCTCATCCACCTTCCATCTCTGTGCTTTCTCTCCCATCTGAAACCCCCATCTCCCATCACCCTTGCACCTTCCCCCCTAGCTGTACAGAAGCCTCACTGCAGCTTGCTGTCCAAGCCTGGGTCCCTGAGCCATATCCCAGGCATGAGTTGTGCCAAGGAGCAAGAGTGCCCTCCAGGTACCAGCTCCGGGTGGTTGATTTCTTCACAACGCACTCAGTAGCCCACCCGATGCCAAACTCAATGTGTCCATATCCAATTGCTTTAAACATGACCCAGGCAAGCAGATTTTTAGCCAGTTAGAGACTGCCTGTTTTACACTTCCCTCAAAACTGTACTGAACATTTGCCAGCCATAGATAAGCTTAGGCCACAAAAGCCTCAAGCTCTGCTGTCCTTAAGTGCCCTCTGTCCCCGAGATTCCCAATGTGTCGTCCAGACACACGAGCCCCATTTCCCCTTCCCCTCCCTCAGCCCTGTGCCTTCCCGTCCTTTAAGCTACAACCACTGAGTGGCCTCTAGACTGATTCCTACTGGGAGGGCTCCCCAGAGTAGCCTGTCAAAGCATCACCAGTCAGATTGGAGCGTGCCTTCGCCACCTCCTGCTCATATTTCATTCCTTGAAAGCCCCAAACCGCAGGAACCTCCTACTTCTAGGCCTTTCCCTTTTTCTAGTCTTTTTTCAAAACTCTGCTAGCCCAAGTCCTCTGTCTTCTCAAATTTTCTGATCAAGGGATTGCATTAATTCCTACTGGTTTATTAGTAGTGAATTCATTTATTCACCAAATATTTACTGAGCATGCAGGGCATACTGACCACTGATCTGGGTACCTGACATGCATCACAGAAAACATGGGAACCCCTGCATGTGTGGAGCAGACATTCTAGGATGACTGTGGCTCCCAGCTCTTGCTGTCCCGGAGAGCTACGGGCCCTAGGCGAAGAGGTGCTGAGACGGAGGTCTCACTGTCATCAGTGAGCTGGAAGGAGGTGCTGTGCTTTAAAGATGAGCTCAAACTTTAACCCACGTAGAGCCACCTGGAGACTGCTCAGGATTAGGCCCTCAGTCGGTGCGTCTGGCCTGCGGCTGGGGTGCTGCCTTTTCCCTCCTGAACACTGCTGCTCCTGGTCTTCAGACTGCACTTGGAGCGACAAAACTTTAAAGTAGATTGCTTTGAGTGGCGTACTTTTACTAGTATCGATTACCAGGAAAGTAATGGTAGTACCTACCACAGAAGGTTCCTACAAAGATTAACTGGGGCAACTCCACCCTGTGCATTAGCCATGAGGACACTGAGGCTCCAAGACCTTATCTTTTCCAGGAGTGCAAAATGCAAACTGGAAGTGGCTCCAGAGTCCCAGGGCTTTTGCCCTGCCTGGCCTGGAATAATCTTATCACATGAAGCATCTGGAGGGCAGGATGGCCGCAGAGAAGAAGCACGTGTTCACTGCTGTTGTCACCAGTCATCCTTGAATGGTTTTCTGCCCTGAACTTCCCCCTTCATCAGGACTGAAAACATGACCTTGCAGGCCCTTTTATCACACAGTGTTGCAACTGTATCACCTCATTTCATCCAGGTATGGTCCTGATGGAGCAGGCATGGTTGCTTCCACTTAACACATGAGGAAGAGATGCTGAGATGGGCAACCTCTTTGACTTCATTGTCATCACAGGAGCTGAGATCTGGACAAGATCGTGAAGATCTTCTCCAATCGGTTGCTTTTTAACCTACTGGACGTAGTTTGTTCCTAGCAATGAGATCTCCTCCTCCAGTAACACTGGGCAGTCCAGCTTGTGAGCAGGAAGCCGAGTGGGGTGAGGGGTGGAGCCCAGCTGCTCAGCTTCACTATGTGAGGTTCCTCCCCAGGTACCTGGGAGAGGGTCCTAGGGAGCCCCCTTTGGAAACCAGATCTCAGTCAACCCTCTCCTGGAGCAGGCAAGGGCTTCTGGCCCAGCTGGGGCCTGACTCCAGAACCCCCGGCAGCAGGGACGACCACACTCCCTGTTTGCCTATTAGTCGAGGGACAGCTGATGAGCAGTCATTCTTCGGGTTTAGCACGTCCACCTCACGGGGCCAAATGCGATGTTCCCCCTGTTGATCCTGTCATTTCCCAGATGCCCCCTCCCTCACATCCGGGGATGGGCTTTTTATTTGTTGGGCATTTAACAATTGAAATACAACGCATGTACAGAAAACTGCCTGACCACGTCTGTGCCAAGAAATGGCATGTTGCCTGGGTCCTCACTGCTCTGGTGTCCCCAGCTGACCCTCCATGTCCCAGAGCCACCACGGCCGGTGGTCAGGGAAACCATGTTTTTATTGTACTTCTCCCCTTCTTGTCCAGACACCCCTCCACGCAACTGCTCGATTCTGCCAGTTTTGAGCTCCATGTAAGTGGAATCATGCTCTCTGCTCTGGCGACGTTTGTCCCCATAGTGTGGGCAAGGTTTGCCCATTTCGTTCTGTGCTGCTGGCTGTGGTTCATCTTTTAATTTCTTTTCTGTTGAGCTGGATTGTATGAACACACAGGCTCCACTCTTCTGTGATGGGGTTTGGGTTGTTTTCGGTTTGGGAGTATTGTGGACAAGGCTGCCACACACCTTCCTGAAGGGAGACTTGGTCTCGAGTGTCCAGGGAGAGCAAGGCCCAAGGAGAGGAGGACTCGGAGGAGCAGCGGCCAGGCTGGCCCCGGGGTGAGGAGGCCCTCGGCCTCCCCATTTCCCAGCACTCTCTGCCCCGAGCCCGGGAGCCATAGACACAGCCAGCAAAGTAGATGCATTCTTAAGGTTTATTGTAAAACAGTGAAATAAGTAGATTGCCCAACCTCTTCCAGGAAGGATATAATGCCCTAATAAAGTACTCTTTAAACTTGGGTAAAGTGGGCTTTAAAAAAATATCATGAAGTCCTTATTTTTTCTTTTTGCCACAGACCCTAACATTGCTGCTGTCCCAAGGTTTGCAAAACAAGGTTTGGGAGCCACTTGGTGGGAGATGAGTGAGTGGCTTTAGGGACCTGGGACATGGACAGGGAGGAAGAGGGGGAGCTGAGAGAGGAAAGCAGAGGTGTCAGGCTGTCCAGGTGGCCCAGATGTCATCGGGAAGACCCGGGGGACAGTGAAGGAAGGGCTGTGAGCTATGTTGTGTTTCAAGTTGCACTTTAGAAAGTCTGCTGTGGAGGCAGCATGAAGGCCGCATCAGCTGAGGGGCTGGAGACAGAGTCCTCACACCAGGGTCCACCTGCAAAGGCTGCTCCTCGGAGCCCTGAGACAGCTAGGAGGACCATGGGAAGGGTGGAGCGGCGTCTGGAGTCATAGAGGTGCTGCAGCAGGGCGGTGGTGTGGCAACACCACTAATCCTGCTGGAAATAGAACTTGGTGACTTTGATGGCTTCCTTGGGTGTGTTGGTGAGGCTGACTGGCTGGTCTGCCTCCAGCTCTGTGCAGAGGAACCAACCGGGGCAGGCAGCAGACTCAAAGCTGGTAGTGGGGCCATTTTCTGAGCGGATGAAGGTGAAGCGCTTGTCCTCCTCCCTGGTCTTGCTCAGGTCAGTGATGTTGACCTCCTGGAAGCCAAGAGATGAGCAGGTGAGAGTTCTTGTGCCGCCAACCCCTCTAGCTCACGACAGGGCCCTCGGGCTGGCCCACAGTAAGTGGCAGAAAAATGCAGACTAGAGACCCCCACAGGAGACTACACACCCCATCCTCACACCTTGGCTTGGGAAAATCTGGCCACTGTCGCTCTGGGCCAAAAAGCTTAATGAACTATCAGCGGAGGTCCCGGCCTGTGGAGGCTCAGCTCTGTTGGGGCCTACGCCTCCAAGGTCGGGGCAGTGCAGGAGGTGGGTAGAGCATCGCAGTCCACTCAACACCATCCCACTCCACACAGAGCAGGCAGTCGCTCTCAGAAAAAGTGCCCTGCCCACTAGTGGAGTGACCTGGCAGTGCCACTGTTATGGCCACTGTGGGTCAAGGTTCACAATTGGGTTAAGATTTGTTCCAATAAGCGCCTGAGACAAAGCCATCTTTTCTGAGGGCAGCCCATTAACACTGCATGGGACCAGAGTGTGCAGGGCCCTGGGTGGGATGCCAACCCACAGTCTGAGTAGACAAGCATTAGGAGAAAGAGGCCCTAGATGGGGGCTTTACTGGAAGACGTCAAGTCTAAGCAGGTTGGAGGCCCTCAGACAAGAGAGTGGCACACAGAGATCGAAGTTGCCAAATGAGCCTCCCCCCGTTGCTGACCCCTGTATGTCCCCTCCCCAACTGAGTCTGGACTCGGCCACGTGATGGGCTTCAGCTAAGGGGACATTAGCAGTATGATGCAATCAGGCATTTAAAAAGTGCTTGTGTTTTCTGAAAAATCCTTCTTGGAAACCAGTGGCGATGCTATAAAGACGCCGAAGCTAACAACAGGTGACCACAGGGAAGAGCCTGGCTGGGAGAAACCATCCCGATGCCCCAGCCGAGTTCCCTGCTGGACGTCGCTGCAGCACCAGCCCCCAGCAAACAGCTGACAAGCACGGAGTCATGAGGAAGGACATACTGTGGTTGTTTGAAGCCACTGGGTTTGAGGTGGCTGTCATCTGAGGCAGGTCCTTACCTCCAACTGGAGCCGGATCTCATCGCCGACCTTGGCGCAGGCCAGGCACAGCTTTCCGCCATGGATCCCCAGGAACACAGTGTGGGGCTCGATGGGCACCACGTCTATCTTCTCTGGGGAAGAGCAGAGGGGAAGGTCAGGGTGTAGAGAAGAGGAGGCACAGATGGAGAAGAGCCCGGACTCTCTGGGGCTTTTCTGTCCCACCAACTAAACCCAAGGTCATAAGCACAGTGAAGCCCCATCTTTTTGGTCTGCATCCAACAGAAGATCCAACCAAGAACAGCCACCTCCACACCTCAGGGACAAAGCTACTGGGCTTCTGCTCCATGTGATTTCCCTCCTTCCTTCAATTCCTGGGACACCTGTGCTGCAGGCCAATAGGTGTGCTGCTCATGATGGGGGGGAATCGCAAGTGAGGTCACGAGTGGGGCCCCAGGGCTTGGTGACTTTGAACCCGCCTCTCTCCTCAGTGGTCCCTAGGCCTCATGTAGCAGTAAAAGCCAAGCCTTTCTGCCTTAGCATGTTTATTAAGAGCAATACAGGACTGGAAATGCAGGCCTTGCCCTCCCACAGGATGAGGGTTGGGGAGAACAGGGGAGGGGCAGGGTGGAGAGGTGAAGACAACACATCCCCGAAGGCCAGTGCTGGAGCCCCCCCCCCCACTTGCCCTCATTGTACTAAAGGGAAAACTGAGGACTAGACTGGGGGCAGCTACCCGAGTTCATCTGGCTTATGTAGGACGTGGCCCAGGGCCTGCTCAATGCATGTCCACAAATAAGGGACATGGCCCCGCTTGTGTGGTGTGTTCATTGTGGGAATGAGTTCGAGTTTAAACACACAGGGACCCAGGGGCTGACTGGGCACAGGAGGAAGGGAAGGTCCTTCTTGCTTCCTGCTCCCTACCCCGAGCTGTGGTCCTAGGGCCACTGGGCCTGCAGGGGGTGGCTCCCCACCCAGGCTGTCCCCCTCCCTGCCCTCACACGTCCCTCCGTCCCCCTGATGGCCGGCCTCCGCAGCAGGATCACAGTGTCACACAGAGGCCACTACACTGCAGACCCCAGGCAGAGTGACCTAGAGCTCACACAACAGCGTTCCTGGCAACCACTCACCTTCTAACTTGGTGTTTGGTCCTTGCAAGTACCCGGCAACTAGCTGGTTATGCCTCAGGTAGAAGGTCTTCTGGTTAATATCCCAGATTCTGAAAAGTGAAAGGACCCACGGTACTGGACACAGTTGTGCCGGGCCCTGTGCCCAGGCCCTGTGTCCCCTGAATTCACTGAGTGTGCATCCAACTTTCTGCCCGGGGAGCGATGTTTTCGCATACCCACGGTATGAGAGGCGACTGAGACCAGTGCTGCTTCGGGGACAGGCCCAGTCCTCACCCTGCTCTTCACCCTACAATTCCTGGGACAAGTGCCTGGACTTCATTCCCAGGGAAGCTCCTGCCAGTAGGACTTTCCAGGGTGCAGAGGGTCCGGTCTGTTGCCCACATGGCGGCCACCATCCACACATGGCTACTGAGCTCTTGAAATGTGGTGCAACTGAAGATCTGAATTTTTTATTTTTATTTTTATTAATTTAATTTTATTAAGTATTAATTTATATGTAAACATAGAGTGTCATCTGAGACCAGAAGTTTCAAGGAACAGAGAATCTTGTTGTAACTTGGGAAGGTCTGTCTCCAAGCCTGTTCTCCACCCACCAAGGGCCTGCTCTGGCTCTGGCAGGGGCAGCTGTCCCTGGAAGGGGTCAGCATCCTGTCTAGCTCACCCAATAGTCTGTTTCTGGCTCCAGGTCTTGTCTTCTTGGTGAACAGCCCCTCTGGCTATGAGATGGATGTGGGCCTTCTGCTCCCTACTGCCCGATGGCTCTACCTTGGGCCTGTGCCTCACTCCTGTCCTGGGAGGTGCCGCCAACAGTGCCACCTCAGCAGGTGGCTTCCAGGAGCCCAGAACTTGGTGAGGTGGTCAGGCAAGCCATCAAGCTGTTTGCACATAGAAGCATGTGACCTTTTGTAATTACTCTTAGTTCTGGGTGCATGCATCTGAAGGGACTAAACTGCCCCTTCTGCAGGCCTCCGGGGGCTCCTCCTGGAGCTCCCAGCCCACAGGAGGAGGCAGAGCGAACCTTCCCACATCTGGGAAGTAGAGGACTTCCCAGGGGCATGCGCACACAGTCTGGCCTGTAGCCTTGGCCAGGGAAACTCAGCACTGGATGGCGAAGTCACCCAGACAAGCTCGGTCATAGGTGACAAGGCAGAGGGCACCTGTGGTCACATCACAGCCTGCCATCTTCACAACAGTGATGGTGACACCTACAGAGCTTCTGGCCCAATTTTGACAAGCCACAGCATCTAGGGGGCACTTTAGAGTTCTCAGAGCACATTCACACTGCCATCTTCACAACCACTCTGGTGGACAGACGGGGTCCTTGTAAACCCGTGTCACAGATGGGGAAACTGAGGCCCCAGGGGGGATCCTCCACCTTGTCAGCACAGACAGGCATTGCTAACCATCACCTAGAACTTGGCACAACCCCCCGCCCTGGTGTCCTCTCAGCTGCTCTGCCTGGCACACCAGCACATTCGGCACAAACCCCAGCCGGGCTCCTGGGCACATGCCCATCACTCACTGAGTTGCCAGGTATCAGGGAAAGCCAGCCAGGCCTCCAAAGCCAGCCAGGCTTGCACACCTGGGATATTTTGAAACACAACCCCCAAAGGCCCCACACGTGGCAACCCCCTTTTCTAACCTAACGAACATCGCTTTCCAGCCCAGGCACAGACGCCTGTGACGTGTCCACCCCACCTCCTCGGTCAGCCTTACCTGAACGCTTGCATCTTGCAGGGCCTCCTCCCCGAGGGGCGGCAGGCTGTCTCTGAAACAAACAGGAGGAGGAGGAGAGAGATTAGGTGACTTGGGGGGCACCTGCAGATTTCCATCCTGTGGCACCGCTGCCGTTGGGGACTGCCATTTCGGGCCCAGGGGAGCTGTTTATAAAGAAGATAGCCCCTCACCCAGACCAGAGGTTGCCGCCCTGTCCCACTCTCAGCAACGGAAATGCCCTCAAATTTCCAAAACGAGAAACCCTGGCCGTTGTCACGGTCAGCCCTGCTGGGTGTCGCAACGCGGTGTTGTAACCATGCCCCTCTCCTCCCCTGGTGCAATTTCCCCAAAGCGGAGGTTTCCATTTCCCTTCACCGAGTTCCTGGGAAGACGAGCGCAGAGGAAACCAAACACGCTCTTCAGCCTGACAGGTGTCCAGTGACTGTGTGTTGACGTAAAAAACCAAATTTGAGCAGAAATGTCCCCTTTCTTAATGCTGAGTGGCAGGCCCAGGACACGGGGACGGTCTCATGGCATGTTGCGTCCTGTGCAGGAGGCACAACCTTGCTGGACTCTGGGCCAGGGGCAGTGAACATTCTGTGAAAAGCACCAAATAGTAAACATTTTAGGATGCGTGGGCCCCACAGTCTCGTGATCACTGAGCTCACTGTCAGAGTTTAAAAGCAAGTAGAAATTCTGTAAACAAACAAGCTGGTTGGGTTCCATCTGACTTTATTTACAGAAACCGGTGCTGGCGGATTTGCCTGAAGGTTTCTGGCTCCTGCTTCCAAGACAGCTTCCAGGGAGGCGTTCTGACGCCAGCCCTGTCCTGTCCTCCACGGCTTTGAACTACAGTCTTGAGACACTGGGGAAAACTTGGCACTGGGCTACAATTGGGCTTCCCTCCCATTTCTACCCCTGCCACTTGCCTGTAGCCACATGTGTGGCCTTGAACAAGTCACTTTACTGCTTTGGGCCTCTGCCTCCTCATGCCCAGAATGAGGTCAATAGTGTCTTTCTCACAGTGTGAAGAGGGAGAGAAGGGGAGGGGAAGGGGAAGGAAAGGGGAAGAGGAAGGGAAGGGAAGGGAAGGGAAAGGAAGGGGAGGGAGGGGAGGGGAGGGGAGGGAAGGGGAAGGAAAGGAAGGGAGGGGAGGGGAGGGGAGGGAAGGGAAGGGAAGGGAAGGGAAGGGAAGGGAAGGGAAGGGAAGGGAAGGGAAGGGAAGGGAAGGGAAGGGGAGGGAAGGGAAGGGAAGGGAAGGGACGGAGAGTTTGGAAGGGGGAAATTCTGGCCCAGAGTGGACACTAATAAACATTCACTTCCTTCCTTACTACCTCCTAGAGAGTTAGGGAAAAGGTAAACACACTTGTATTTATGAGTAGAAAAAAGACAAGGAAGGAGAGTTTCTACTTGACCTGCATGATGGGAGTACACATATCTGCGCAGAAAAAGATTGTAGCATTTCAGGACTGGATGTGAGCTCAGCAACCCTCCCACCCCCATCGCTGTTTCGAAGAAGACCCAGAAAGACCCAGAAGGACAGGGACCAGCCGGAGTCACACAGCTCACTAATGACACGCATATGGCCCCCAGCCAGCCGTCCTCCTGCAGCAGTCAATGTGATAAGTCTGATTTGATTTTCAACAAACAAACCAGAGTCTCTGTCCAAATGAGGGTAAACCCTTCAAAGAGGAAGGCTACACTGTGTATTTGAAAGTTGTTAAGAGACTAGATCTTAAAAGCTCTCATCACAAGAACAAAATTGTATGACCATGTATTGTGACAGGTAAACCGTTATGTTCTACGCCTGAAGTCAATATAATCCGTCAATTATACCTCAATAAAAAAAAATGAAGCGGAAGGTTACAAAGGAATTTCCTGTACCTTTAAAGAGCTCATGAGAGTGAATGGAGTATTTATGCAAAAGTTGTATCACCTCCCTAGGAGTTTGCTTGGAGGGACGAATAGCCCTGTGATTCAGTGGGAGTCATCTAGCCCCTAAAACACATTCGAGAAATGGTATCTCCCTTTGAGGGTTTGTCTTTGTTGGCTTTGGAGAGGGCTGCCTGGAGGAGGTGATGCGTATGAACCCACAGTCAAGGTCCTCCCATAGTTTGGCTGTTGGGAATGTGCTGCAGTCTCCAGAGAGAACAGTCTCTGGAGAGACTGTTCTCTCCAGAACATTCTCCTGGGACTGTTCTGCAAATTCAGAGGCAGATTTCTTCTGGAGAGAAGAAGCCATGAGTTCCTTTTCAAGGTATGTACCCTTTGGCCAGTTTGCCCGAGAAGTGGCCCACAGGCCTTTCTGGGTCTGGGGTGGGCAGCCCTGGACCAGGCTTGACGTCAGGAAATCTGGACTGCATCTTCCTGTGTCATTTACGAGTGGGGCCACCCAGGATGTGTGCCCAAGCTCTCTCAGTCCAAGTTTCATTATTGATTAGCTGGGGCTAGTAATAGAAGCTTTGTCATGGGTCACTGTGAGAGCTGAGGTACTGCATGTGGTGAACTTAGCCTGACCTTGGCACATAGGAAATACTCAACAGGTTGCCACTGAGTGTGTACTTCATCCCAAGTAAAGGGGGTGAGTCGGTTACAATGCGTGTGACCCAGTCAGTCCTGCCCTGGACTCTGGTCCTCGCTCCCTGGGGTGAGGAGGAAGTAGGGGGAGGAGAAGCGGCCTCCTTCTCTTCACGCTTCTGGCCACAGTTCCACTCTTGGTTCCGTCTTAAAACAGTTGGTGTCCCTATGGTTTCTGCCCACAGGAAATCTCTGACTAACTTCATTCTCAGTTCTGGCGCTCCATGCCTCACTCTGCTTCCTGAATTAAATTTAGTGACTGCATCACGTAGTGGACTTGGCCCTCCCCATTGAGCCCTTGCCTTTCCCTCTGAGCTCTGGGCGTCACATTTGTGTCTAGCTCCTTCCACATGCCGAGCCCTGCCCGACTATGTGCTTGTGAGAGCAGAAATGACCACGTACCACTTACAGGAAGATCAGAAAAGCAGGCTGTCTGTGTCCTTGGAGTGACACTGGGCAGGTCTCTGGGGACGGCAGGGGGAGCCCTAATTGTCATGCCCACACACTGTTCGGCACAGCGACGTTCACATCAATGCCATCTTTCCCAATTTCAGTTCATTGCCTCTTTCAGTTCTAGAGTTTACATTTGGTTCCTTCTTGTACAGTTTCCAGTCCTCTGCCAAAATTTCACTCTTGTCTTTTAAATCCCTCAACATTTTATTGTGGTTCATGTAAAGGCTGCCCCTGATGACCCCCCTCCTTTAAACCCCCACTGGGCTGGGTCTCCTCCTATCACCTGTTTTCTCCTGTGCACAGGTGGCCCTGTCCGTGTCTGAGTACTCTCTGCTGACTGCTGGGCACCATATAACATACACTGTCACATGAGGCTCTGGATGAAGCTGTCTCACCTCGGCTGCACCAGGCAGTGCGGCCAGGGCGCCGCGGCCCAGGCACCTTTCACCCAGGCAGGGCGGGACAGGACTCAGTAGCTGTGCGGGCTGCTGCGCTTCATCACTCCTGACCCTCCAGGGTCCCAGCCCAGACCTGGGGTGTTTATCGGGGCCCCTCCCCCTCAGTGGGAGGTAAAGGCAAATGCTATCTTCCTCATCCTCAAGACCGATGAGTTTGTGCAAAGATCAGCAGTAGCTTTTGAAACCGGCAAATGCTTCTGGGGTGAAGGCCCGGATGCCAAGCTCTAACTCCCTGGACCTTTTCAGCGCCTCAAAGCCCCAGCCAGAAACCTTTTGGTCAAGACGGTGGCATAAGTAAATGTGGTGCTGGAAACCTCCCACAACCACATCAAAATTGTAGCTAAATTACAGGATGGTCATCATTCAGAACGCCCTAAAATCTAGCTGAATGGAAATCCTACAACCAGGGATTTAAAGAGGAAGCTACATGAAGACTGGCAGGAGGGGCAGAGATGCAGAACACACTGGTCCCACATCCATGTGTGGTGGTTTAAAGTCGGGAGGGATGTCTCAGCTGCAGAGGTCTTCTCTGAGGCCCGAGGGTCCCAGCCTCACCCAGGATTCCAGTGCTGGGAAGAGAAGTCCCTATAATTTCTGTCTGTAAAACCCAGAGGAGATTGAGGCTGAGTGAGACAGAAGGCTTCTGAAGCCCCAGGCACCCCTCCTAAGGGCACGTGAACAGACTCACTCAGACTCACTCCCTCTGAGCTCCAGCGCTAGGGCGGCAGCTCAGAAGGGACCAGGGACATACAGGGAAGAACTCAATTGTCCAGCATTGGGGTGAGAGCTGTGGGGGAACAACTTGCTCCCAGACGAAACTGCTGGAAGAAGCCATTGTCCCTTTTCCGACCCCTCCCCCTACAGAGCCACAGAGCAGTGGGCACCGTATCTGAGATTCAGTCACCTAGCTAACACTGTTCTCCCCACCCTGGTGGTTCCCGAGCCTCCGCCACACCCAACTTGTGGGCCCACTCAAGCTGTTTCCAGTGGCTTTTCCATATAAATGGCTTTTCTTGCCTTATGATTTGGACTTTCCTAAAATCTCTCAAACAAGCAGCATCTGGCCTCTGTGTACCCCATACCTCTTACTCAGTGGCCAAAGGCCCAGTACTAGCAGTGGTTGGCCTTGGTTCACACTATGGCCTTTGCTGAGCACCTCCAAGCCCAGCACGAGTGGCATCCATCTGCACATGGCACTGTAGTTCATACTGAGTGGCCCAAGGCAGGGCACAGGTAGTGGCTGACCTTGCACCTCCCAGGAGGCCACAGAGCCAGTGCACCCAGTGGATAGCTTAAGACTACACTGGATTACAACCCTCTCATCTCCACAAGTGACACACTCAAGGGGTGGACCAAAACCCCACGGAAGCAAATCCTGCTCCATAGGGTTGACTCCTGCACAGAAGCTCCTCTGCTATAGTAATAGCCTGTCCTCACAGCTGGTCAGCCTCAGGGTCAATCTCTTCCAGTGATGCCAACAATAATCAAAGCTCAAATACAACAGGACAGTGCACACAGCCCATACAGGGGGAACCTGGAGAGCCCGGCTCAGGTGACCAGGGAAGCTGTGCCACTGGCCCTACAGGACACCTGCTATACAAGGCCACTCTACCAAGTCCAAGAGACATAGCAGCTCCACCTAATACATAGAAACAAACACAGGGAAGCAGATAAAAATGTGGAGACAAAGAAACAGGTCCAAAATGTAAGAACAGGCAAAATCTCCAGAAAAAGTACTAAATGAAATGGAGACAAGCAAACTGTCTCAAAGTTCAAAACAATGGTTATCGGGATGCTCAAAAAACTTAGTGAGAACCTTAAGGAACTTAATGGAACTTCAACAGCATAAAAAGGACATAGAAACTATATAAAAAACAGAAATGAAGAATATACTAACTGAAATGTAGAATAATTTACAGGGAGGGAATCCACAGTAGTGTAGATGAAGCCAAGAATCAAATCAGTCATTCTGAATACCAGGAAGCAAAAAAAAAAATCCAGTCAGAATAACAAAAAGAAAATAATAATCCAAAGAAACTAGAATAGTAGAAGGAGCCTCTGGGACAACTTCAAGCATTCCAATATTCTCATCATCATAGGGGTTCCAGAAGAAGAAGAGAGAGAGCAAGAAATTGAAACTCTATTTGAAAAAATAATGACAGAAAACTTCCCTAACCTGGTGAAGAAAATAGACATACAAATCCAGGAAGCACAGAGATCCCCAAACAAGATGAACCCAAAGAAGCCCACTCCAAGACACATCATAATTAAAGTGTAAAAGTTTAAAGACAAGGAGAAAATCTTAAAAGCAGCAAGAGAAAGCAGTTAGTTACATACATGGGAGCTCCCATAAGACTATCAGGTGATTTCTTAACAGAAACCTTGCAGGCCAGAAGGGAGTGGCAAGAAATATTCAAGGTCATGAAAAACAAAGACCTACAACCTAGATTACTCTACCCAGCAAAGCTCTCATTTAGAATCAAAGGACACATAAAGAGCATCTCAGATTTTAAAAATCTAAAGGAATTAGTTCTTTAAGAAGAAAAAAGGGGGAAAAGAATTTAAAAAATGAACAATAAAATGGTAATAAATACATATTTATCAACAATTGAAGCTAAACAACAAAATAAACCAAAAAGCAGAATAGAAACAAACTCATAGGTACAAATAACTTTTTTGAAGGTTGCCAAATAGGAGGGATATGAGAGGAGTGTGAAAAGGTGAAAGGATTAAGAAGTACAAATTGGTCATTACAGAATAATTTTGGGGATGTAAAGTACAATGTAGGGAATACAGTCAATGATACTCTAATAACTATGTATGCTGTCAGATGAGCATGAGATTCATGGAGATGATCACTTAGTAAGTTACATAATGCCTAATCACTAGAGTCTAGACCTGAAACAAATGTAATAATGTATGTCAACTGTAATGAAAAGATTTAAAAATTATTTTTAAAAATGCCTTGGCAATTCTTTGATCCCCTCAGATATTTTTGAAATACATTTTATCTAGCTTTACTAGGTGTCCCAGCAGGAAGGCTGGTTGGTCCTGAACAGCCTGGGCCAGAGGTGGAACCTGATGCTATCTGTTCTTTAAGTCTTGTTATTCATGATTCTGGACTCTGAGCAGCATTTGGGGAGGAGAAATGTTTAAGTTTGGGCAGAAACCAGAAGAGGAAGGGCTGCAAGCCAAGGAGCAGGGAACTTATGTTGCAGTAAACTAGCGAGTGACATTGATTCATTTTAAGATCATCCTGGGCACAGTGGACAGATGGATGAGACTTGGATTGTGGTTTGGGAAGACTGAGCCTGAAGGCTGGGTGGTGGCATGCTGGCAAATGTTTGACAGCTAGATCTCAAAAAGCAGAACGTTTTGATTTGTAGCAGTCGCTAATTTTCCTGCTGTAAGTGCCTTCTCTGTGGATGATTTCCAGCCACCAGCACGACATCATGCAGTGCATAGTTGGGAAGGGATGTGCACAGTTGGACTTTGCTGGCTCCAGCACCCCACAGAGGCAGGGAGATTTGACTGCTCTGCAGTCTTTCTAGAGAGAAATCATCCCATTTCCCAACTCCAATCTTATCCCTCCTCAGCCCAGTGGCTCACCCACCAGTCCTGTCCCCTTGCAGAAAACAGTTTCTACTGATAAATCCAGTTTATCAGGAAACCTAAATGAACCTCAGTGCAAACATTTTTAGCTGTGCCTTCATGTCACCCAAGCACTATTAGTACAGGTTTAGCAGTTATCTTTGGGTGTACAGGTGTGCACCTTAAATTGTACTGACTGAATCTCATACTGAGGTTCTTCAGCCACCTCTTGAGTGCCTGAATATTAACAGCACACATCAAGCAATACTGGCAGTATCGTTGTCTAAACTGTATTAACTTTTACTAAGATAATGGCATGAAGATTTTAGTTGCTCCGTCTGTGAGAGGGGTAAGTATCTCAGTCCACAGAGTAAAGAGGGACAATACAACATGATCTGTCATCCTCTCTGTCAGTCTCCACCTACCCAGCCCTGCCTTGTGGCCAAGTCCATTTTAACCAAATCAGCAGCTTACTGGATGCTCCCTACAGTAGCAGGCCAGGTTTGGAGACATTCTCCTGGGCATCTCTGCCCTCTGAGCGCAGCATCAGAGTAACCATAGCTGCCCTCCAGCCAGTGAAGGGCCATCAGGAGAGTATGTAGAAAGTCATCCGTCACGTTCACTGCTTTATAAGGAGCCTGCTCTCCTTCCAAGTACAAGTAGTCAACTGGTAGTGAGTCCTTCAGTTTCTTCCGAGACGGTTCTGGCCCAGCAGTTTCTGGGTTTGATACTGATCTGTGTTGAAAGCCATTTAAAAAAAGTCCAGTTATCTCATGTTTCCAGAGATACACGTCTGCTCTTGTTGTCTTGGCTCTGATTATAAGCTTCATGAGGCAGCTTCTCCAGAAGCAGGAGAGGAGCAAGGACTGGTGCTCAGCCTCCGTGTTCTCCTCTCTCTCACAGATCTCGTTTGGTCCTCATAACAATAATAGTAAGCTGTGCAAGTCGAGCACATTTACACCCAGTTCTGAGACAGGTAAATACATATACTCACTCTAAATAATAAGGAATCAAGGCTCAGAAATATTAAATCTCTTGCCCATAGCTTGAGTAGGATTTGAAGCCAGTTTTTATTTTCCTCCCCACACCGCTGTCTTGCCAGTGCAGCAGCTGGCTTTTCTTCTCTGCTTCACCTCACAGTTCATGGAAGCAAGCAAATTACATTTGTTATTATGGTGTTCCTTTCAGTTTCAATTCCTATCTTACAGAGCAGCAATTTACTCCATAGTTGCTTTGAAATTGTACTTTCTTTTCTTTCTTCCTTTTTGTATAAGAAAAGCATGATTCTAAAACCTTACATGGGTTAAAGAGAAAGCTCTTTAACTGCTTACAGATAAGATGGCCAGTTGCCTTTGTCTTTAGGACTTTCAGAGTTTCAGTAGGAAAAGTCTCATATCTTGGGAACCCCTCAGTCCTTGGAAAACTGATATAGTTACCATATTACATGAACTTTTAAAAAAAGTGCCGACGCCATCTGGTGGCTGGTGCCCTAAATTGCAGGCATAATTAACAAGCACTGAGGCTTGTCTGTTCAACACGTTATTAGTAGCAAAGATGATGTACGTGGTCCATTCTATTAGATAAATAGACAGATAGATAGCACACACAAAAGCGCCCACAAAACCCAAGTCTTCTACTCAAGAGACCATAGTAGATATAATGGTGATCAATTAATTTAATTTAGCTATTCATACCTAATTGCTTCCGACTATGTAATCATTATATGATCAATATCTAGAAGTTTAAAATTATTTTCAAATTGGGTCCTAAAAAGGATTTACCCTGAGGTCAGTGGTGTAGGGAGGAGGCAGAGATCCAGTGAGGTAGATGACTTGCCCAAGGTGTACCCTAGGTGGCCCCATCTTCATCCTGCTCCTCTGTCCTCACTCTCCCAGCTCTTCAGTCAAACCACGAATCTCTCCATGCTGTCTCTTTTCAGAGCCCTGTTCCCTGCTTGGCAGCCACGGTGCCACCTGCACCCCTGGCCTTAGATGGAGAAGGCCATGCCTCCTCCCAGGAAGCATGGTGTCCTTACTGGGCTTACCTGCACTGTCTCCTGAATTCGATCCAATTCAAGTGCATGTACATTTATTTAGCATCTATGTGCCAATTGAAAATATTTTGGAAGAAACCCTTTTTGAGTATAGTGCTTTTTTCATGGTATATCACTGGTTCTGGGAGTGGCTCCAGCACTCTCCTTCACATATTTGAAGAATGCAGAGGACCATGGTCTCATAGATTACACATCACACGAGAGACTGCTGCACCCATGGGGGTGGGGGGAGGAGGAGGACTTGCTGCCTGGGAGTAGTCACTTGTGGTTTACAAAGCACTTCTCCCTCTGTGATCTCATTCGGCCTCCGGCCCCTCCAGCTTAGTCCGGTGGGGAGACAGACTGTCTGCAGGCAAACCTGACTCTTCCCCTTACAGCGACTGTCTGGCCTTGGGCAAAACACTTAACCTCTCTACACCCCAGTTTCCTCTTTGGGAAATGTGAACAATCTCAGTCCTTCCTCACATGGCTGTTGTGGGGATTAAATGAAATAATCCCAGTGAAGAGCTCAATGGAGCACCTGGCTAGCAGTAAGCACGATGGGCATGTTTGCTGGTGCAGGCTCACCTCAGAGATATTGTGGTTTGCATTCCAGACCACTTCAGTAAAGCAAACATCACAATAAAGTGAGTCACTCAATTCTCTGGCTTTTCAGTGCATATAAAAATTATGTTTCTACTTTAGTCTATTAAGTGCGTAATAGCATTATGTTTAAAGAACAGTGTACACACCTTAATTAAAAACACTTCATTGTTAAAAGTGCTAACCACCCTCTGAGTCTTCAGCAAGTCATAATCTTTTTGCTGGTGGAGGGTCTTGCTTTGGTGGTGATGGTTGCTGACTGATCAGGGTGGTGGCTGCTGAAGGTTGGGTGGCAGTTCAGATTCTTAAAATAAGATGACAATGAGGTTTACCACATCAACGGACTCTTCCTTTCACAAACAATTTCTCTGTAGCATGCGAAGCTGTTGGATAGAATTTTACCTGCCATAAAGCTTCTTCCAGAATTGCAGTCAGTCCTCTCAAACCCTGCTGCTGATTTGTCAGCTAAGTACATGTAATAGTCTTGATGCTTTGTTGTCACTTCAACAGTCTTCACAGCATCTTCACCAGGAGTAGATGTGCGACTCTTCCTTTCACGTGAATGCTTGGAGGCAGTTGGAGGCTCATTCTTGGCCTGATTACAACACTGTTGTGTCTCAGGGAGTAGAGAGGCCCCAGGACAGGGAGAGAGACTGGGGAACAGCCAGTTGGTGGAGCAGTGAGAACAGTCACAACACTGATCAATTCTGATGTCTTGTATGGACTCATTTGTGGTGCCCCCAAAACAATTAACGATAGTAACATCACACATTACTGATCACAGATCACCATAAGAAAGCTAATAATAAAAAGTTGGAAATACTGCAATGCCAAAATGTGACACAGAGACATGAAGTGAGCAAATCTGTTGGAAAAATGGCACTGATTGACCTGCTCGACACAGGGTTGTCACAAACCTTCTGCTTGTAGAAAATGCTGTATCTGCAAAGTGCAATAAAGTGAGGTGCCATAAAATGAGATGGCTGTATTGTGTCCATGAAACCCTGAAGGTTCGCCAACCTCCTCTTGACATGGAGGAAAGTGAGACCCCAAGAAGGAAAAAGAGTTTACCCATTAGAGGCAAACTAAGAATTGGAAACTGGGTCTTCAGACCACCAATCGTAAGATCTTTCTTGTGCCCCACACATCTTAACCAGAGGTTGCAAGCCGGCAGACCATAGACTATTTTACTTGATCACTGTATTGTTTTATTTAATCAAAATACTATGCATACCAAAATCAGCATAGCTGACTCTTGGAAAATAAGAAGTTCTGGCCACCCAGGCCTTCATACTCAGGGGAGAAGCATCTGCTGGAACTTACTAGTGACAGCCACCACCCTGCCCAGTACCCCTCAGATCTTGTGGCCTATACCAGCTTCTTTCAGTGTTTCCCAGTGAGCTCATACTGTCCTTTCTCCATTTTACAGAAATATCTCTCCAATTCTCATGACCCTAACAACAGTGGTACACTCCCACCCCCAAGCTCCCCATAGACCCCATCCGTCTGCCCACATCTGTCTGGATAATGAGCAAGCCTCATTACTAGGAAAACCTAAGAGCTCCGTGCTTTTCCTCACAGCAGCAAGCCTCCTCTGTCCACCTGCTGGCCCGGTGCCATGGCTGTGTGGTCTCCCCATGGTGGCTCTCGCCTCCACAGTGGCCAGGTCTCCCAAACAGGCCTGGAGCTCCACACCCTTCACGTTTCCCTGGAAGTTTGCTCTTCAGAGTCAGGAGGCATTTAGTAAACACGAGAGTTGGACCTTTTCCTCCCCATTTTTCAGATGAAAAAATAGGAGTGGAAGGAGCTTACCTAAAGCCATGAGGAGGACCTGATACAATACAAGGTCTTTCGAGGTCTTCCAGCCCCTGAGCTGCTGCACAGAAAGGAGGACACCGGGCAGTACCTGTCCCACCAGTGCCAGCCTAGGAGCTGCTGCTCCCTTTTGACTACCTGAGGAGAGGAAGAGGGAGAGCCGCAGCCCGCCTTCCCACACACCCACGTGGGGCCAGCGAGGCCCTGCTGCCAGAAGGGTGACTCAGGCTAACAGAAGCCAAACTGGTTCTGATCCGTGAAGAACTGAGGTCACGTGTGAGGAACTGAGCTGGAACTGTGAGCCTGGACCTTTGTGTCCACCCTACCCTGACTCCCTCCGGTCCACGCATGCACCCTACATCCAGACGATATGGACTGACTTACTCCTGTGTGCCAGGCGCTCCTCCTGGCATTGGGGAGGAGCTGTCCAGGCTCTGATATGCTAATGGGGAAAGGCAGATGAGAAACAAGTAAAAAAATAAACTAGCTTCCACGTGACGGTTAGCACTACAAGGGAAGTCAAAACATAATGTTTCTAAGTGATGTGGGAAAAGTGACGTTTGAGCTGAGACTTGAGTGAGGTCAAAGAAAAGTGTTCCCTGAGGAGGGAACAGGAATCACGAAGGCTCCCGGCTGTGGTTCTTTGTGGTCGGAGGATCACATGGAGGCCAGTATGGTTGGGGGACGGCTTAGCGAGCAACAGGACATCTGTGCTTTATCCAGTTAACCCCAGGCTCCACATTCTGGTGCTGGCATGACACTGCCCTTCTCTGGAGACCCTATTGTCTAAACCACCACCTCTTGGCCATTCAGAACTGTAAACTCAGAATCCTTGAAGCCATTGGGTCAGTGCACGGGGAAATAGAGGCAAGGGCTCTTTTGGCAAAATGGAAGTCCCAGGTCTGTGCTCTGGACTGGTCCCTTCTGCTCTCCAGGGCCTCATCCAACAGCTGCAAAACAGCCGGCACTCCCTGCCCCTCCTTAGATGAGGGGCAGGCTGGAAGGAGGAATGGCAGCCAGACTGTAAAATGCTTTATACACTACATGCATTGAAACAGGGCCTCGCTGTGGATGATACCTTAGCAGAGAGGAAGGGGCAGGTGCGCCTAGTGGCTGCCTCTGGTGGCTGCCTTCAAGCCAGTCTCTTCTGTGGGGAAAGACAGGTCACACTCACTTGCAAAAGGGCTACTCATTAGTAAACATGTCCAGCGGGTCTGTTGGAGCCCTTTACACCTCCCTATCCCTGTTTCTGGGGGCCTGGACTCATGTACAGTGTCCCTTTGTTCAGTCCACAGGGCCTCAGATCTGGCTGGTAGCTGGACAGGGTGCTGTCCTGGGTGCCAGACCATGGGGACTTCCCACGTCCTCACTTCCTGCTCTTCAGCTTGGGCTCACCAGCAAGAACCCAGACCTCTGAGCCTGAGCTGAGAATTTCTGAAGCAGCTTTTGTAGAGAAATGCTCTTCTAAAACAGGAACTAGATTTGTAAACCTGGAAATTTGGGCATTGGGACAGCCAGAGCACCTGCCAGTAAGGCCTATCCTGTCACATTGGTGTGCGGGTCTATTAGCACAACAGGAGGGCCATTCTGTGAAGCAGGTCTGGTGCCTGGAGGTTTACCTGACCTTCACTAACTGTCTCAGTCCTTTAGCCACCCCATGAGGTGGGCAGTCGGTGACCCTCATCCCACAGATGTCTTCAGGATCACACAGACGGAGTTCACAGACACGAGAGGGTGGTGGTAATCAACGGACAGACCTCCATGACTGCCTTTGTGTCCCGTGACCTTCCTGTTCCCAGTTAGAGTCTCTTGTGAGATCTGGCTACGCTTCCTGTCACTGTGTCCTGTCTCTGTCTCCTAGACTCTCCATCACAGCCCAAGCTCAAACACGTCTATTCTCTGCAGCCAGAGCCATGCCCAAAATAATCCTGTAAAAGCCAACAAGTGATACACAAGGGAACCCAGAAGTCTGCCAAATGAAGATGAAAATGCAGAGGGACAGACTCCAGGTGGCACAGGGGACAAACAGACCCAAGAGCTCCTGCATCTGAGGGCACACCTCCACCCCCAAACTCCCCACAGAGCCCATATGTCCGCCCGCACCCTGCCTTGCCTTGGGGACCCACCCCTCCTTTTCTCACTCCCACCATGCCCTGGTCCTCCAACTGTGTCGGGCACAAAACTTGGTCTGAACAACTGAGCCCTCCTGGTGTCCTTGGTGCAGAGACCAAGGAAAAAGGGCAATTCCTCTTGCTTTCACAGAAACCAGTGACAGAGCTGTTGGTTGCAACAACAACCAACAGTCACAACAAAACGGAGTGCTCTGGGCCCCACACGTCCTGCCATTGTTCTACGAGACCCTGACGGGACAGCGGGGAGCATGGTGGGTGTGTCCTTGTCTTCTGGGACTGAGTCTTCACTCAGTATGTATCATCCAGAAACTGCATCCGGGGTGATACGTGCATGGACACAGGAAGCAAAGATTTGTGGGAGCACAGAGCAGGACAACGCCACCCTACAGGGGTTTGGGGTGGGGTCAAGGAGGGGAGTGGGACAAGCAGGGCAGGAGGGAGTGAGAGGAAGTATGACTGGGTATTCAGGCAGGTATAAGTCATCAGAGTTGAGTCTAGTGGTTGGGGAAAAGCCCATGAGAGGAGCCCACAAGCTCAGGAGACTGGCCTCCGGACCCTTTTCCTGTTACCCCTTCAAGGGCCCTGGACTTGGAGAAGAATTGAGGTGCCAGAACTTTTGACAGCAGGGACACTGGAGAAAATCTGGCAACTCTCTAGTTTGCATTTTCCCTCTTATGTTGTGTGATTCTCTGGGGGAGTTGATGGTAATTATAGTGTCTTAACCCCAAAGAACAACTTGAGTTAGTAAGTATCTCTGTTGGTTGTTTTGTGTCACAGGGTGGATGAGTCTTGGGAAGCCCTGCCCCAAATGTCGGTCTCCTGAAAACATTTAATTTTCTGAGGCTGGAGGCTTTTGTGGGAAAGCAAAGACATTCCCGCCACAGGGTCTTGCAATATGTCAGAATTCCTGGAGAGACAGCCACAAGCCTCCCTGTGCTGGGTAACGGGAACGAGCAATCTCCCTGCGGTCAGCTGCACAGGGTTGCATCATTAGGGAAAGAAGGCTGTGCCCAGGAACACAAGAGCCCAGGGTTGGGGCTTGCCCAGGCAGGCCTGGAGGCTGCCCCAGGACTCAGATCACAGGAGGGTCTGCCCACATAGGTCTGTTGCAAGAACATAGATGCATACCTAACCCCGACTGGCCTCTGTGTTCCCTGGGAGGGGGCTGTGCGTGATGGTTCCATGCAAACACCCCCCTTTGTGGTTCATGCCTGACTTGCAGAGGATGGTTTTCATATGTGCACAAGCCTAGCATGCAGTGGAGATTCACATACAGGGCACTTCCTGGGAAGTTACTTGGGAATGTGAAGAGAGACGGACACAGCAGAAAATGAGGTTGAGCTGCAACGCAGTCACAGTGTAGGCCTCGGCCCAGATGGAGGGAGGGCAGCCCTGGCAAGGGAGTCAGGCCTTTCTATCCCCACACTGACTGGTCATTGGATCAGGCTTCCCTTGTTGAAGAGCTATGGCCTCTTCAGCTGTAGGCTGTTCTCCTGAGCAGGGAGAAGCTCTGGGGGCACACACAGTATCTACAGGAACAGTGACCACAGCAGCTGCCATGCTGTCACACAGACACTTGCACTGAGTTTCACAAGTCTTCGGATGCCTTTCTATCATCCCCATTTTACGTATGGGGAAACTGAGGCACAGAGCTGCTTGACTGAAAGCCCATGTTACCACATGATACCTCCTTCAGAATGAAGCAGCACTCAGGAAACCCAGCCTTCCCATTACCCAGTGCCTGTGTCCCAGACAAGTCCTTATTCCCCACATTCAACCGCCCAAACTCTGAAAGGGGGTCATAACACTTGACCTGCCTTTTATTTCCCTTATAGAATCATTGCCAAGACCAATTAAAACAAGACTGGGGATGTGGGAGTGCTTTGTGAACTAACTACTAACCCTATACATGTATAAGATGGAATTCTTATTACATGTGAAGGACAGCATATGATCTGAGAGATGACAGCGTAAGACCACCCCAGGTCTCTGAGGAGGGCCTGGGTGCTAAACCTTTTGGATACTCCAAGTGGCAGAAGCTGAACACAAAAGCCTCCATTTGCCCAATGGAGAAATGGAGGTGACAGGAAAGTCTGTAGACAGAACTTAGGCTAAAAATCAGTCCCTGGAATCATGTCCACTGTGGCCTCAGTATGGTTCTGATGCCACTACGGAAACATGAGCCAGCCTGGCCAAGAGCACGTGGGCCTCACCTAGCAGATTAAGAATCAGGCAACATTTGATAGATGCCCACCTGCGGTGTGTCCCCCACCAGGTGCATTAGCTCTGTTATGTTTCCATCTCTCCAATAGCTAAAGGCAGTCATCAAACAGCAAATCAGAGCTTCAAAAGTGGGAGGCGACATATTAAGAGCTCAAAGCGGGGAAGGGGCAGGGCCTTGGCCCTCTCCAGCACACGTCACTGCCACTTGCCAGGTGAGGAGCTGGCTCCAATGCTGTAGTTGAGGGGATTCTGGAAGTTCTCAGGGCCTGTCAGCATGTGCAACTGTTTCTACCCAGAAGTTCAAGCTGTGGGAGAGGAGAGCCTTCACCTCTTGCAGCAAGGCCTGTTCTTGAATTTTGGGATTGGTCTGAGCCCCTTTCTGCAGTTAATATACAGGGGGCCTGGTGTGGTTGATCAGAGAAAGTTGCAGGCTGCTGAAGACACAACTCAAGCCCCTGGCTCAGGAAGGAACCTCTGTGTGAGGACAAGGGCACAAAGAAGAGGCTTTCCTATAGCCACAGCACGGCAGTGGTTCCTTAAAGAGCATCAGAGGAGGATGTGGGCGCTGGATGTCCGCGCCACCGTCAGGTTAGGAGAGGGCTGCATGTGACGTGTACACCTGTTCTGTGAGCGTGCGGTGAGTGACTTGAGCTCAGAGGCACGGCAAAGACTCTTCATTTATTTGCAACCAGAGAAGCCTCCATGCAGATCTATCTAAATACATTTGAGGGTGTGACTGTGGCCCTTTGATAAAGGCGCACTGCCCCTCACAGGGATGGGTGATGCAAAGACCTCCAGAGGAAGTGGGGCTCAGTGAGGATGGAGCAGAGCCCAGAAGAAACGAAAGCATGGCCCCAGTTAAAACCCTCCCCCTGCGGGAAGGCTTCCCATCAGTAAGCTGGGAGTGAGGATAACACTTTGATGAGCCACATAGTTTTTAGCAGAGTCACATGAACATAGAAGCTCACGTCAGCTGATAGCTGTGGCTCTTCCAAAAGTCTGTGTATGTTGTTGTTTTGGGGTGCTCTGTTTAGTTTGCAGTTATACGAGTACAGAGCATCATCTGTTTGCTGTGAAATAAATACTTGGTTACCGTGTGGTAGCTGTCCCCTTCCTGTTCTCAAAGAAATTGTGCTCTGAGTAACTAGACTGGCTCAGCTCCCTGCCAAGTAGTACTTGACTGTGTTCTTTTATCCTTATCCTTTCAACTTTTCTGTTTAATATTTTGGGCTCTCTGTGTGGGTAACTTTGCCCTCAAGTCCCCCCATCTGCCACAGATGAAAGTAAACTCTGCTAAGACATGATCCGCTTGGGGAGGAGAGGTGGCCAGTTTCTCAGAGAAAAAAGGCCTCAAGCCCCTTCCTCCAGGGGATTTTATTGGATTGTAATACACAGGAATACAAGGCGGCAAGGATCAAACAGTAGATAACATTTCAAAGAAATCTGAGGGCTTAGTCTGAGTCAGTGTCTGTCAGGAAAGGGGGTTGCAGAAACTTTGGGAGATATACTCATTTCCTGCTCAGACCATTAACATATGAATGAAAACACTCTTAGCAAAGCTGGTTTCACAGGATTTTTAGGAATTCTTCCTTATGCCAGATTATACCCCAGATACCACTCTAGCAAGGCAAGGAGCTGCACCCCTCCGCATCAGGTTTTCAGGCTTAAGTGGATTAGAGCCAGGAAGCGCTTCTCCCAGAGGACATGGGGACTCAGGCTATGTCACATAGCTGGGGGCAAGGGTTCATCACTCTCTCTTTTTTGCAGCCCCCCCACCCCGAGTCCTTCCTTGAGGGCCTCCCAAGTGATCGAGTCTGGCTTAGGTTGCCCCTCGCTGTGAGGAGTCTTACCTACCATGGATGTCAACCATGCTTTGGGGGCAGGGAGAGGAAACTGAGGCAGCATTTGCTACCAGAGACAAGCTTTTGCCTCCTGTGTCTCGCATTTCGGAGGTCGCTCACTCATCCTGAGCCATGGGGGTAGATACAATTCCTGAAACCAGACAGAGCGGTTTCCAACAGGCATGTCTCTTGTAAATAACATGAAGCCATATTCTAAAATCCAATCTCATGATCTGTCTCTCACCTAGGAAGCTTAGTTCATGTTTCCTTTTTAGAATCTTTAATAAATTTGAACTTGCTTTACTACTTATATTTTTAATTTCTATTTTAACCCTTTTCAATGCTTCTTATTTCTCCTTTCCTGCCTTATCTAAGGGGGGGCTCTTATTATTTCTTTTTAAATTTATTTCAGTTCCCAATCCCCTACTGGTTTAGAAGTCACACAATCTGTTTCTGCTCTTTTAGTGGTTACTATTGAAATTTAACATGAATATTTTACTTTTCATATTCAATCCACATTTAAACTTCCTTCTCTCCAAATACATGGATCTATCAGCATTTTAAATCTTAATCACCTTCCTCTCAACCAGTATGTCATTGCTGATGGCATTTTAGGTCTGTCCTTTTTTTAACTCCACATTTAGATTTTTTTATAGATACTATGAAGTGTGTTTAAATCTTCCTATGTGTTTACTGGTTTCTTAGTTCATCATTCTTACTTACATCCCAGGTCTTGTGTGATGGGCAGAAGAATGGCTCCCCAAGCAGCCTGCATCCTAATCTCCAGACACGTGAATACCTTAGGTTACTGATGGAATCAAGGCCGCTAAATCAGCTGACTTTAAACCAGGGAGATTGTTCTGGGTCATCTGGTTGGGCCCAGTGGACTCACAGGTGCTTCTAAATGGAGAAAGAGGGCAAAGAGGAGGCAGAGTGGTGTGAGGTGAGGAGGACCCAACCACAGCTCCTGGCTTTGAGGATGGAGGAAGGGCCACCAGCAATGAGGCAGGAGCCTCCAGCTGGTGGGAAACTAGGACGCAGATTCTTCCCAGAGCCTCCGCCAGCCTCACTGATGCTCAGTTCCCAGTCTGTGAGACTTGGGTCAGGACTCTGACTCGCAGAAAGGGAAGATGGTGATCTGGTGTTATGCTGAGTCACTAAGTTTGTGGCACTTTGTTATAGCAGCTAATAAAAAAAGAATACACTTTCTTTCTAGGACCATTTTTCTGGTTTTTAAGAACAACCTTTAGACCTCTTTTAATGAGGGCTTGTTGGTGGTAAACTCATTTATTATTTTTCTGGAAATACCTGTATTATGTCTTTCCTCTTGATAGTTTTGGTAGGTACACAATTCTGTATAGACAGTTCATTTTCTCAGCACTTTGAAGATGGCATCCAACTGTCTCCTGCTTCCATTTCTATTATTAAGTCAGCCATCAGTCTACTTGTAAAATAATCTCTTTACTGTGTTCACAGATTCATTACAATGTATCTGTGTACAAATTTCTCTTTATTTTTCTTTGGGTGAGTTGTGTTTCCTGGCTCCGTGGATTCATTTATTTATCAGCTCTGGAATATTCCAAGTTATTACTTCTTTGAACATTTTTTTCTTTGCTGTCTATTCCCACCTTAAGAGGCTGTTATTAGATGTATGTTAGGCCTTCTCATCCTCACAGTGTTTTAGCACATCTGCCACATATCGAGTTGTTCTGTGTTCTGCACTCATTTTTGGGGCTCTTCCAGTGCAATAATTCTTTTTATAATAATTCATTCCTTCTGTTGTCAAAAACTCATACACTAAGTACTTTTTCAAACACTATATTTATTATTTCTAAAAGCACAATTAAATTCTTTCTCAAAACTGCCCGATCATTTGTGATACTTTTCTTTGCTTACTTTTTTATTCTTTTTTTTTTACTTTAAGTATTTCAAACACAGTAATTTAAAAATCTGAATCTGATAACTCTGGAGTCTTTGTGGGGGGAGGGCTCGGTCGGTTGTTTTGTTTTGAACTCTGAGGCCCCCACCTCTCGGAGCCCGTGTCACACTGGAGTGGAAGGTCTGCACGATGAAGCCAAGTTCCCATCTGGGACTTTGAAGTTTACCCAGCAATAACCTTAAAACTCTAAAACACAAAAGGGTGGGAGGAGAAATAAAAACTACATTGAATTATTTATAACATTAACATTCTAACAAAACATAACAACTTAGCTCTTTGTTAAGAGCAAAGACAGGCAAAGATCAGCATAATTAAGTGAACATTTTAGTTGAAGCCGGTGTCATAGAACAAAGGACCTTGAATGACAGGGGTCTGTGGATAGACTCACGGGGCCCATGAACTTATTTAAATTTTGTGCAATCAGTTAGGTTCATTTTGGAGATGAGGACCCATATCTGAAAAGGATGTATAGTCTCAAAAAAGGCTAAGATTCATTACTTTGGAGAAACTTCAAAAGTGAAAATGAACTCTAAGTTATTACCTTGTATCTTTCTTCACTTTCTCTTCCCTATTCTGGCTCCTGGTCCATCTTTACGTAGCTTCCAAGAGAGACTTTTGCCAATTTTTCCATATGGAATTTTGAAGTCATACAATTTGAAAAGAAAAGTACTAAAATTCCAGTAAATAAGTGAGCAAAGGAAAATTTGCAAAAAAAATTGAAATCAGATGAAAAACAGAAATATAGAACATGCTTAACTTCTATTATTAAGAAGGGAATCATAGTTAAAATAGGCATTTACACCTCATAAATTAGCAAAATTAGCAAAAGCACATTTCCCAACATTGGTGAGTCTGCAGTGAGACCTGAGGCCAGTGACAGGCTATAGTTCCAGGTTTTTAAGAAGGTGACTGTGTGACATGTGTCCAAACCCACAAAGATATGATGAATCTTTGCTCCCATTTCAGGGAACCTTTGAACAGAAGATAATACAAAAGATAAAAACCACATGATGGTTTCAGCAAAGATAAAAACAGCAAAATAGTAAGAGAAACCTCAGCGTTCAAAAAAGAAAAATTAATTAATGATGTTACATTGCTAGAAAATTATGCAACTATTTGAAATGTTCAATTTTGAAGACCAGGTAGCAAATATGAAAAGTGCTTATAATACTCTGTGTCTCCTCACCCACTGGGCTCAGAAGAGGCAGGGACATTTCTGAGGTGCATGGGTCTCAGAGGAGATGGAATGAGGACGCAAACATTCCTCTCTTCATCTTCTAAGAGGATGGTTGTGCCTCATGGTCAACAAGCACACTGTATGAGTAACACGCCAAGAAGCCTGTGACAACCCATATAGACTTTACAGTTCCGGGCAAACAGATCCCACCAAAAATGCTACCCTGACACATACCTAATGAGCAACGTAATGATCATGGAACAGAATGCTGAGCAGCCTAAACGTTCACCTTTTCAGTTCTGATGAGGGCTCATCCAGAAGAGTTAAGGGAGTTTTCTTTTCACAGCATCTCAGTCATCGTCATGCCAACCGTGCCCCCTGATGTCATGAGCTCTTGACTCATCGTGGTGGTCACCAGTCTACTCACTCTGCCCAAACATGTTTACTATATTTATGTATTTGCACATTTTTCCTACTCAGAAGACTCTTCTGATGGCCAGAAGCTCATTCACCCTGAACTCTGAGGCCACCGCCCCTGAGAGTTATGCCGCACGTTCCCCATCAGTGTTCGAGTTTCCTCAGGGCCCACGTGCCCTTCTCCTTCCTCCCATATGGTTGTACTGTGTTAGGGCACATCGAGACTTCTCCTGTTTCCTCACTGTCACTTGGAATTTCTCAAAATCAGAACCATATTTAACTCATAGAAAAATGAATCAAATACAAGATCTCAACTTGGATAAACCTGGCTTTTAATTTTGGCCACATGGCCCTGGCCAGTGTGGCTCATTTTGCTTGGGCATCATCTTGCAGGCTAAAGGGTCAAGGGTTTGGTCCCCAGTCAGGGCATACACACCCAAAAGCTGGCTGATTGATGCTTTTCTCTCTCCTTTTCTCCCCACCTTCCATTCTCTCTAGAAGCATGTCCTCGGGTGAGGATTAAATAAATAAATATATATTTTTTAGGCACATCATTGACTCTCTTTGTGACCTTGGACAAGTTACTGAGCTTCCTTGAACTTCTATTTTCTTATTAGTACAAGAAGGATGAAGAAAGAAAGAAAGAAAGAAAGAAAGAAAGAAAGAAAGAAAGAAAGAAAGAAAGAAAGAAAGAAAGAAAGAAAGAAAGAAAGAAAGAAAGAAAATGGTTTCATAAGACTATTGGCACATGCTAAGTGCCTGATAAGCATTAGCCAAGCACTCAGGCTTGTGGACCAGGACTAGATTCCTCGCTCCCAGCTCACATATGGTGTGGGCTGTGGAGGTGTATGGAGCACAGGACTCCCCAGCAACAGGTGTCCAACTCTGAGTCTGGAAGTTATCAGTTGCTTCTCCTGTCCCATTGGAGCTCTTAGACATTGGGGAAACCCCTTCACACACTTCGTCCTGTATTCATGTTGAGGGGCCCAGAGATCGCTGCAGGGGCAGGAGGAGTCATGTCCCCTGGCCATCTCCCAGCCTCTTGCCCCCTCCGTCTTCTGGGACAACAGACAATGAGTCACTGCTAACATCACAGTGACGCCCACTAGTCTGGGAGTCTGTAATCTCATTATGTGAAGAAACTTTCCTTCTGAGAAGCATTTCCTCCAGGTTACCAAAGATCTTTTCCTCCCCAACTGCTGTTGCACTAAACTTACCTCTAACCTAACCTCTTGAAATGCCCCCTTTAACCCTGACATTGACTATTGGAGACCTCATCTGTGTTACTGAGAAGAGTCAGGACCTCTGTCTCCTGTCTTGACTTTGTTCCTCGAACTGCAGTAGAACCATAACACCATGGAATGGTAAAAAAAATAGTCTTAGATTAGACCCTGGTGTGAGTCTGGTTTCTGGCTGTTATTAGCTGAGTAATCTTGAGCACATCTCCTAACCCCTGGCCACTTACCTGGGCCACTTTCCTGTGAAAATCAGGTACATGTTTTTCCCGGAGGGGCTGAGTCCTGAACTGAGCCCTGAAGTATAATTTCTAACCAAGAGCAGCACATGCCAACACTGAGCTTGTATGAGAGCACGGCATCTTGGGATACCTGTAAGAGATTCACAGTGGCTATGACATGCTGTGTGCGCAGGGAGTGGTGAGGGCAACAGAGGGACAAGTTTCAGGGTTGGCAGGCCCTGAGTATGAGGGATCTGCTCTGCCAAAAACATACAGGAACCATGGAAGAAGAAAAGGCAGAGAAGTACCCGGATGTAGTAGTGGACCAAGGTTTCGAACAAGGCAAACACAGTAAGAAGGCTGGTTGGAACTCACAGAGGATGAGACAAAGTATGAAGTATGGAGATGATCATCAGGATGGACAGAAGACCCTAGAAAAATTTAGGAGGCAAACTCAACAGGACTTGGTGACGACTGAGGGTGGAGATCAAGGACAGTCTTGTTTATTGCTTAGATAACAGAGAAGCAGTAGCATGACCTACGAAGAAAGGAGACATGAGGAGTGGGACGGGATTGTTCTGAGGGCCATGGAGGGAGATGGTAGATTCAGTTTATGTTGTGTGTTGTTTGAGAAGCTGATGGGGCCCCCAGTGCAGGTGGTAGCTGAACTTACACATCTGGGATTGAACACAGGCTGCAGATGAAAGATCTGTGACAGCTGAGGCCTAAAGAGACAGTGAAGGGCGGGTGACAATTTAGTTTGTGCTATTTTGTAATGTCATTTATAAAAACCAACTGTTCTCCCCGCTGGGTTATGAACTAACACATTTTTATCTTTGAGTCTCTATTTTCTATGATAGTGTCTTAAATAAAACAAGTGCTCAAAAAGTTGGAATAAAAAATTAATAATAACTTAGTTTAGTTATCTTAAAAGGAAAGGGCTTTCACTATAGCTGGAAAAAATCTATCTTCCTCATGATCTTGAGGAGTAACCCAGGTGAGGAGAGAATGAAGAAATAGAACTTCTCAATTCAAGACACAACACAGGAGGATCAGGCAGGGCTCACCCATCTGGGTCTGAGTGGCGTCTCCAATGCCCTGGCCATCAGGGCACCAGACAGTATCACAGGAGCCCAAGGTGTGGCTCTAGGGGCCACCTGGTGTGAGGACCCCTCCAAAGTCCCCAGTTCTCATTACCAGTCAGTTACAGCTCTGTCTGTCAGTATTGTTCCTGATCTCCCACTTAACCTTATCTAGAGATCTACTATGAAAGTAAATTTCTTGCACTTACTAACTTCTGGTAAAGTAAAACTTCCTTTTCTTTGCCCTAAAAAGTCTCCTCTAGGCCTCATGGGGTATCATGTCTAAAGTGTGAGCCACTTCCCTTTGCTCAATTTCAAGAACGCCACTGCTTCCTGAGTTGCCTGTGAACTGTCCACCCCCAAGGCGGGAAGTGTCTCTGCTTTCCAGTGGTGCGAGACCTACCAGACCTGAGGGCAGGGGTTGCAAATTCCTGTCATTGCCCTTGAGGTCAGGCAGGTAGCACAGGTCATGCACTGACCATGGTTTCCCTGGAGGCCCTACTGGGAAAGAACTTCTGGGAAAACTTGGCAGTAATTTTGCAAAATCACCTGTCCCACAGCGATGGCTCGCAACCCCCAATGTGCTCTCCTTCACCTGCTCTAAACAGAACTGTCTGTTCAACAAACTTTCATCCAACAGCCTATCTAGGCTTCCCAACAACACAAGTCCCACTGCACCCTCCGTTCCCTCTGGGGGACGCCGTTGTGACAAGTCCCCCCTTCCTTCACACACCCTTCACTCTCTATCTGATAGACCCATTTAGTTTTTCTTCACAGTCTGTATCACAAGGCAAAATTATATTGCCTGTGCATTTACCTGGGTGTTTATCCTCTATCTCTTCCTTTACTCTTATTTACAGATACACCCAAAGCTCAAAGCAGTTTCATGCACACAGAAGGTGTGCCATGGTTGTTTTTATAAATGAATGAGTCTATCTTTCCACTCTCTTTTCCAAATATTCCCCCAATTCTTGCCCTGGATGGCATGTGGCTCTCCCCCGGGCACCACGCTTTCTCTGCAGTTTTCTCTGGGAGGGAGAACTCAGGCCTGAACAGTTCAGGCCAGGAAGTCGGGCCAACACTGGGTCACCTCTCCGCTGACATCAGACTGTGACCTGCATACAAATGGCCAACCCATCCACACAATCAAACAGAAGCCTCAGCACTTCGAAGTTGACACCTCTCCTCGAAGCTTTGAGCTCCCGGCCTCCTGCCGCCCCCTCCATGTAGTAATATGTGGTACCTGGAACCACCATCTCCTCTTTATCTTAAACCCCAAAGGAAAACTCAGTTGCTTGTCTTTCTCGCTTCCAGCAACTTGCACTCCTATTCTCCCTTTTCTATCCAGTCCCGGGGCCACACCCTGTGCTTTGTCATCACTCATAGCTTCTTTTGCCCTAAACAGTTAAAAATCCTACTCTCTGACCACAACAAACCATTTTTATGGTCTGTTTCTCCCTCTCTCTTTTTTCTCCCTCTGTCCCTCACTCCTCCTGCATTTGCCCCATTTTTTCTATGTCCTTTACCACCAGGGACCCAATCCTGTGACCTAGTCAACTCTGCTCTGTTATCTCCTCCTGTCTTCACTTCCTTCCATCCTGTCACTGCGGCCATTTTTGGTCAATATTCCCACTGCCTGGCCCCACCCTCCCATCGTACTGCCTGTCAGAGCTGTGGATTGTCCAGTGTCTGCCCCTGGACCCCACACCAAAGACACTGAGCTCATTGCACACTTATGATACCCCAAAGCAACCAGCCTTATGGTTGCTTAGCAGCCCTTTCATGTGTCTTTGACTTTCTGGCTGTCCCATCTTCACAGAAAATATTTCAAATGTTCTTCACTTTGTTCTCCTGCCCTCCCTCCTCTTCCCTCACTTATATCAAAATAAGAGAACTGGTAGGAGACCCCCTTAACTCCCCATCAGCCAACACTGAAACCCACTGCAACTTTTCCTTCTTCCCTCTCATCCACCAGAAGCAGGAGCCCAGTCTTATCCAAGGTACCATCTCATTCAGCCTGCTTGAGGTTCTCAAATCACTGGTCATTCTCAGCTGTCAGTGAGCATGCTGTGTCCTTGGCCCCTGCTCAGGGATCTGCCAAGATTGGCTTCCTTGGTCCTCCCCAGAGAGCTATGCTGTGGTGATTGCTGTCACCTCACCCACTCTGTAAGCCCAAGTTCATAGATGGTGGGAGAAACACACTCCATACTCCTTATTCCACCACCATGAAATAAAATGCTATTTCATCCTTTTCCCATTTCTGCAGGTAAAATTAAGTGCAAAGGCCAGCTGTTTGCTTATCATACAAATAATATTGCCTATAGTGCTGGTCTTCATAATGACAGACAAAAAAGTCTCAGTGATATAGAGGGTGTTCACTTTGCCTCGGGACTCTACCACGAGAGATGGAGTTCTGCCTCATAAACTAGTTCCAAGCGTCCATTTTGAGAAGCAATAAATTGAGAACTGCCAGAAGATTGTTGCTTTTTCTTCCTGTGTGTTATGAAAATCTGTATGGGCATTCATTACTATCACCAGCTTTCTGTTCTTAGTTAAAATAAATATGCTCTTGCAAGAATTACTTAAACAAAAAAGCCTTATAGAACACTGATGGCTTTAGGAGTTATGTCTCATCAAATAACCCCCCAAAACCTGTAATTTTAATTTTTTGTCTTCACTGGCAATATATTACTATTGTGGTTTAAAAACAAGCCCACACAGTCTTTGAGACTTTCTCAGTAAGAGGTGGAATCTGATTTCTCTCCTTGGGAATGTGGCTGATACTGTTGACTCAACTTCTAATGAATGGAGTGAGGAGAGGCGAGGCCGGATCACTTCCGCAGTCGGGTCATCAAAATCTACCTGCTCCTACCTGGCTCTCTCCCTAAAGACATGCACTCTGGGAACCCAGTCACCAGGCCTTGGGGAAGCCCACGCTTCCTGGAGAGGATGTGTGGTGATGCTGTGACCAACAGCCCCACTGAAGTCCTGTGGAGAGCCAGTGTCATCTCCAGATCTGAGAGTCAGTGAGCCATCAGGTGACCCCAGCTCTCACTCGAGGCCCCAGCTGACATGGGGTGACCCCACTGAGTCCTGGTCAAGTGCAGATTCACAAACAGAATAAATACTGTCTTCTTTTTTAAACTGCTAAGTTTCAGGCAGGTTATTTCCCAATAATAAATAAATGAAACAGGTGCCTTGGAAATATGCTTAAAGAGCATTTTCATATCCTTACATGGTATTGACACTTGTTAAGTCTGAGAAGGTCATTGGCATTTCTCAGATGCATCATGGAGAGATAAAAGCTTATGACTCTGTTACATCTACTATTTCAAAGGTAAGTAGAGTGTGTCTATTTTATTCTGTTGACTCTGCTAGGAAATAGCAGAGTAGAAATTTAAGCTCAGGTACATTTCCTCCACAGCCTGTGCACTTACCTTACCCATCCCTAGTGCATCCTCTGTTTTCCCCAACTCATTCTCCACTACCTCCTTCCCATCAACTCTACTTGTGTTTAAAACAGTTGCATACTGAAAAATTCTTCCCTAGACTCATGTCACCCTCTAGTTACATCCGTGTCTCTTTCTCACCCTCACAGCCAAATTTTTGAAAAAATTATCTGTGTTGTCTCCATGTCCTCACCTTCCAATCACTCCTGAAGACCCTTCATCTGATTTTTGCTCAGCTACTCTCCTGAAAGTGCTCAGGGGACTCTCAGCTCCCGGATCTAATACGGACACTCTGAACTTTGCCAGACTGGATGCACCGTCAGTGTCCACACACCCCACTCACTTTGGAGCCCTCCCTTCTCTAGACATCCACACTCCACACTCCTTCTATGGCCTCGATGTTGAGCCTTTGCTAAAGGCTCTGCATCTTCTGCCTGACTCTCAAATACCTCTCTGTCCTGGATCACCTTCTCTTTTAAAAGAATCACTCCCCCTATTTTACTCACCCCACAAGTTCAATGATCTTGTTTATTATTTTTAAATGTATTCTATTGATTATACTACTACAGTTGTTCCATCTTTTTCTCCCTTTTATTCCCCTCCACACTATACTGCCCCTCTCACCAGCATTCTCTCACGTTAGCTCATGTCCATTGGTCATACCTATAAGTTCTTTGGACTCCCTACTTCCTGTACTATGCTTAACCCCCCCCCATCAATTTTGTACCTACCATTCATGCTTCTTATTCCCTGTACCTTTCCCCCCATTCTGCTCCCTCCCCCTTCCCACTCATAACCCCCCATGGGATCTCCATTTCTGTGAGTCTATTCCTGTTCAGTTATTTAGTTCATTTTTTTTCTTTTTTTAGGTTTGGTTGTTTATAGTTGTGAGTTTGCTGCCATTTTATTGTTCATATTTTTGATCTCCTTCTTTTTCTTAGATAAGTCCCTTCAACATTTCATATAATAAGGGCTGGGTGATGA
This sequence comes from Artibeus jamaicensis, assembly GCF_021234435.1. NCBI lineage: Eukaryota > Metazoa > Chordata > Mammalia > Chiroptera > Phyllostomidae > Artibeus > Artibeus jamaicensis. Next base: position 12,814,832 of record NW_026521810.1, on the reverse strand, counting down.
CAAACTTCTTTGACTTGACCTTATCTGGAAAGCATTTTATCTGCCCTTCCATTCTAAATGTAGCTTAGCTGGATAGAGTAATCTCGGATGTAGGTCCTTGCCTTTCATGACTTGGAATACGTCTTTCCAGTCCCTTCTTTGCTGTAAATTTTCTTTTGAGAAATCAGTTGATAGTCTTATGGAAACTCCTTTGTAGATAACTGCTTCTTTTTCTCTTGATCCTCTCCTTATCTTTAATGTTGAGTAATGTAATTATGATGTGCCTTGGTGTGTTCCTCCTTGGGTCCAACTTCTTTGGGACTCTCTGAGCTTCCTGGACTTCTTGGAAGTCTCTTTCCTTTGCCAGATTGGGGAAATTCTCTTTCATTACCTTTTCAAATAAGTTTTCCATTTCTTGATCTTCCTCTTCTCCTTCTGACACCCCTATAGTTCAGATGTTGGAATGTTTAAAGTTGTCCAGGAGGTTCCTAGGCTTCTCTTCATTTTTTAAAATTCTTGTTTCTTCATTCTGTTCTGGTTGAATGTTCTGGTTTATTTCTTCCTTTTGGTCCAAACCATTGATTTGAGTCCCAGTTTCCTTCACATCACTGTTGGTTCCCTGAACATTTTCATTTATTTCACTTTGCATACCCTTTACTTCTTCCTCTATTCTGTGACCATACTTAACCATTCCTGATTACCAGTGTTTTGAACTCTGCATCTGATAGGTTGGCTATTTCTTCATCCCTTAGTTGTACTTTTTATGGAGCTTTGATCTGTTCTTTCATTTGGGCCATATTTTTTGTCTCCACATGCCTGTTAGGTAGTAAGGGGCAGAGCCTTAGGTAGTCACCAGGATGGGGCAACCCATGTCACTGCATTGTGGTGCTGTATGTTGAGGAGGGGTCTGAGAGGGAACAACACTGCTTGCTCAGCTGGTTTTCAATCACTTCCCCCACTACCCAAAGGCAAATTGGGCCCTTCTGGTGCTGATTCCTGGGTGGGTGGTTTTGTGTATGTTCTAGAACCCTGTGGGTCTCTCCAACAAACTCTCCTATGCGGCTGAGAGTTTCGCCTGCTGCTGCAACCCCCACAGGTTTTTTCAGTCAGAAGGTTTGAGACTTTATTTCCCTGCCCTGAAAACCTGGGTTGAGCGGTCTGTCTCGTTCCCCAGTTGTTCTTTCTGGTTTATCAGCACACAAACGTGGGACTGCCTGCTCCACCAGCTGCAGCCTCACCCACCCTAGTCCTTCAGACACTACCTTGCCCTGAGTCCTCTCCACCCCAGCTGCCTGTCTCCACCCCTCCTACTGGTCTGGATGAATATTTCTTCCTTTACTCCTTGGTTGTTGGACTTCCATACAATTTGATTTTCTGGCAGTTCTGGTTATTTTCTGTTTTTAAATTTGTTGTTGTCCTTCTTTTGGTTGTGTGAGGAGGCAAAGTGTATCTACATACACCTCCATCTTGGCCGAAAATCTGTCCAAGTATCTTCTTTATTCTTAAAAAGTCCAAAATATAGTCCTGGCTGATGTAGCTCAGTGGACTGAACACAGGCCTGCAAACCAAAGGGTGACCAGTTCAATTCCCAGTCAGGGCGCATGCCTGGGTTGTGGGCCAGGTCCCCAATAGGGGGCGTATATGAGGCAATCATACATTGATGTTTCTCTATCTCTTTGTCCTTCCCTTTCCTTCTCTTTCAAAAGAAATAAATAAAATCTTTTTTAAAAAGTCCAAAATATAAATATCCACTTCAGACTCCTCTCCTGAACTCCAGATTTGTGTCGATAATGACCCACTGCACACTGAAAACTCAGCTCAGTCAGCGGCAGAACTTTCCTCTCCCTGCCATTTGCCACCTTCTCCTTCTTGATTCCTATCTCAGTGAATAAGATCATTACCCAGGAGTAGAAATGTCTATCATTAGACACCAAAACTGGAAATCTGGTTATCAACCTCTTTCTGCCTATAATCATCAAAATCTGCCAATTCTACCTTCATCCTGTCCCTACCACCCATTCATTTCTTTCAGATCTCATGCAACAACCATCACTCAGCTCAGCTGGGTTGGATGTAAGCAAACCAGGGGCAGGAGAGCCTGTGGGAGGCCGTGCTGACATCCATTCTTCAGACGGTGGCCAGAAGCCACTATGTTAGGAAGCATATTGGACATGCCATTCCCCTGCTTAAAATCACCCATGGGTCTCTGTGTTGCCTTCCTGTTAAGGACCAGGTTTCCAGCAGGCCAGCATCTTCCTCAAAGCCATATCTCTCCCCCCCTCTTTTCCTTGTTCACTTTGTTCCAACCATCTCTGGCCCCTTGGAATGAATTACCAAAGGCTTTTCCTGATTTTATTCTCATCAGCTAGAAAGTAACTTGAAGTACTACCTTTTTAGTAAGAACCCTTTAGTGCCAGCCATTATAAAATTATCATAACAAATACTCAAGTTTATGGAGCAAATGTGGGTGGCCCCCAGAGGCACCTGCACATTCATATGTGGTGATCCTGGCAGCTCTATGCTTATTAGTGAGCACACAGAGATAAAATGCCAGTCTCTGCCCCTGAGAGCTCACAGTCCAGTGCCATTGATAAGGCATTGGTAAAAGGCCAGCGTCTGCTTCCTGTTAGCAGAGTGTCTGTGTGAGCAGAATGGGCTTTGCCACACCGTGTTCCTTGTCAGCATCCCTTTAGAGCAGGAGCTCCCATCCCTTTGGTTAAGTGATTGGCCAGCCTTGCAAGTGCCATCTTCAAGGTACAACAGAAGTACACCCATGGACAACAGTGTAAAGGGAGACACCTAACCTTCAGAACCAGACAGAGGTAACATCCCCCCAAAAGCCATGCCCCTGCTCTCACCAGCCAGCCTCGGGTGAAGCACCTCTAGCCCACAAAATCTATTCTAGGGCATTCCCAGAATCCACTTCTCTGAGTTCCGATTTGGGTGACCCTCTCTCAGAGTGTGGCTGGGTACTGGCTGATGAGCAACCTCTGAATGAGGGTGATTTTCCATGATCTTCTGTGACTAACAAGCCCAGCAGAGAGTGACATGTTGGTCACATTTGTGGCACATGCTTTTTGTAGGAGAGTTATGTTTTGAATGTCAGCTTCCTGTTTTAGTGATTCTTTCTTTGTCATGGAAACATGCATCCCAGCATCACGCACACTGACTGGAATCTAATTTCTGTAGGCTGACCCTGGATGGGGTGAAGTTCAGTGTACAATGGGGATCTTCAGAGTCCTCCCAAGGATGACTTGGGGGCTTCCCAGAAATTCAAGTTCTTGGGCTCAGCCCCACAATTTTGTACCAGCCAGTTTGGGGTAGAAACCCAGAAAGCTTTATTTTTAACCAGCTGATTCTCGTATAAATAGTCAAAAGATCTGAGAACCTCTGGTGCTTTGAGGATGAACTGTCATTCAACATAGGAAACATGCGAGTCGATACTGTCCACAGTGCGAACGGCACCCTCTGATTTCTGTAGTGTGAAGGGGAGAGAGTCTTAGATGAAGGTCAGTCTTCTCTTGAGAATGTGTGAAAATGGTCTCTGGTCTTCCTCTCAGTTCATATCTGCAGCTTAGAATCACTCAGAGCCATTCATCTCAGTTGTGCCAACAATGACTTTGGGGCTTTGGGGAGCAAGGAAAACGTATGAAGGGCAATTTCTGAGCTCCAGAAGGGCAGGAAGCCAAACATCACACACATCTACCAGCAGAGAATCTAAAGTAGGGTTCACTAAATAGTCATGGAAGGGAGGGAAGGAAACATTGGAAGAACAGAACAAGATTTTCTATTATAATAAAGTTGAGGGGGCACCAGAGATTAGCTGCTCAGAGACAGAAAGTATTTCTCTATTTTACAGCCCATTTCTTGGGCCACAGACCCTTTCTTTTCGGATGTTCTACTTCCAAACTGCTTGGGTCTGTGCTTCTCAAGCCATAGATCCTGCCCTTACTTCCACTACTTGGCCACCCCTAGACTAGGGCCCCAGAGGACTTCTGTTCCCTCTGGACTCTAAGGCTGGGCCTCTCCCTTGGGTTTCCAGTTAGCAGAATGAAGGCCATCCAAGATGGCTTGAGCAAGGTTGACTTTTCCATCTTCCTGGGGAGCACCATGTGCTGGGCCCATCTCATTCTGTATCCTCTGTGCCCAGCACTGCAGTGCTCAGTAATGTTTGATTATGGAGTGAGTGAGTGAGTGAGTGAGTGAGTAAGTGAGTGAGTGAATGAAAGGAGAGGTTGCTGGTCTACACAGCCCATGTCAGAATGTGTTGTGAAGGCAGAGTAATGTGAAGTCAAGAGTAAGCATTTGGGAATCACTCTGCCTGACCTTAACCCGTTCCTCCTCCTCACAGTGACTATGGGCACAGACTCCTCTTGGCCCTCCCTATCCAGAGGTAGAATCCATTTCCCACCTACGTCCCCTTGAATCTGGGTGCCCTGTAACTTGCTTTGACCACTAAGATATGGAAGGAGTGACCACCGGAGCCCTGGAGCCCAGGCACATGAGGACTTGCGGCTTCAACCTTTTTCCTTTGAACAGCTGCCCTCAGATACCACGCACAGTAGTCTCTTGAGCTTCCTGGAAGATGAGAAGACATGTGGAGGAGAGCCAAGACCCTAACCAACAGCCAGTGATAACCCCGGGTGTGTGGGTGAGACCATCTCGGACCTTCTAATCCAGCTGACCATTCACCGAATGTGTGCAAACCCAGGAAAATCCAGCAGAGGAACGGTGGGCCAACACACACAATCGTGAAGAACAAAACAGTGCTGTTGTAAGATGTTAAGTTTTGGACTGGTTTTTACACAGCAACAGATAAGTGAGACATCCTCGAAGTGCTTCAGGCATGGGCTGGGAGCCCTGAGACCCCGCCCAGACCCTCTCCACTGTTCCCACCACCGTCCTTCCTGAAAATCGGGGCAGGTGTCCTGGTGCAGTTCTCTGCAGGGCCTGACCTCCAAATTGGACCATTTTGGAAATCCTACTTGAGTTTCCTGGGAAACTCAAATTTCCCAGGAATATTGGTGACCTGACTAACCAATATTCCCCAACTTATGTGTGCATTTAGTTCTGCATTCATCTGGCAAATGTGGCTGAGTGCCTGGCATATGCCATAAAAATGTGTGCCTGCTTGTGATATAGAAATGAACAAAACAGACAAAACCTATGCCCTGTGGAACTTGTATTCTAGTGGAGGGAGAAGGAAAAAAGTACGATAAATAAAAGTAAATCACAGAGTATGATTTGAGAATGTGCTAGAGCCACAGAAGTGCAGAGATTCAGGGACGGGAACACGTGGCAATTTTAGGTGAAGTGGTCGGAGTGGCCCTTTTTGAGGAAGTGAGATTCCAGACAGAAGGCTGATGTAAAGGCCCCGTGGTAGCACGATGCCTGCAGTCTCTGGAGAAAGGTTAGGGGCTCGGTGTGGCTGAAGCAGAGCGAACAGGTATGAATGTTCTTCCAAGAAAGAGAACCAGTTGTGTGGATGGATGGATGGATAGATAGGTAATAACTTGCTCACAACTGTGAAATTACAGAAGTCAGAAGTCCCACCATCTGCTGTCTGAAACCTGAAGGACCAGGAAAACCAGAGGTAGAATTCAGTCTGAGTCCGAATGCCCTAGAACCAGGGACTTCGATGTGTGAGGAAGGGAGAAGATGGACATCCCAGCTGGAGAAAAGAGGTCAAACTCACCCTTCCTCTGCCTTTATGTTCCATTGGGGCCCTCAGTGGATTGGATGCTGCCCACCCACATGGAGGAGGGGATCTGCTTTACTTGGTCACTGACTCAGATGGAATCCTCCAGAGACGCCCTCACCGACACACCCAGAGATAATGCCTGTCAGCCATCTGGGCACCACTTAGCCCAGTCAGGTTAATGCATAAAATTAACCATCACGATGACCCATTTTCCCCATACGCCCATGAACGTTCCCTGGAACCGTGTTCCCTGGAACAAGTCTGGAAAGTACCGGGTTTGGAGAAACTGAGTCTGCAGTCCTCCAAGCACACATGTCACCTAATCATGCTGTCCTTTGTGTCTCCAGAAAAGGCGCGGGAAAAGTTCCAGTGAAGAGGCTCGCTGAAACTCCAGGCTCCAGCCTTCTCTGTCCTCACCTGCTATGAGCAGATCCTGGGCTGGGTGTCCCAAGAGGGGTCAAGGCGGAAAGGATGGGAACAGAGGACTCACTGCAATGTAGCCATCACAGGGAGGAGGAATCAGGCACGGTTGTTCCTTTCACATATACGCACAAGAGGTGAGAGAATGTGTTTATATCTCTCTTCCCTCCCAGGCTCTAAGGTCCTAGGGAGCAGGGCCTTGTTCCTCTTGTTAGGGGTTGCTAGGAAACTGCTGCTGTGGGAAAGAAGCAGTTGCATGCCGTCTGAGATAGATGCAACTTCTGTAAGTGAGGTGGAGACTCAGCACAGGGATGTCACCAGTGATACTCAATACCAGGACTTCAGTGTAATGGCTCACAGCTCAGCCCCTAAAATGCCGCAGGAGTGGATCTTTGTTGCCACCTGCAGACCAAAAACTGAGCTGCAGGCTCCTGGCCTCAGAATGAGCTCTAAGGATGGGCCTGCATTGCTTAGAGTTAACACCTTTTAAAGGCAGAGCCTGGAATTTGCTTGGGGGTAGGTAGACTCTTTTGTGGTAAAACACTAGCAAACCTCTTTAGTTACACAAATGGAAAATCCAACTGGAAATGTAGGAGAAACTCAAATGCCAGTGCTTCTGATCAAGACATAAACTTCTCTGTTTATGCTCATTTTATTTATTTTTGTCATGTTCATTTCTGAAATGGGTATATATTTTAGCAGAATGGTATCCAGGAAAAGTTGGTTCCTATTAGAGTTCTCTTTCTTACTTTCACTTTTTCTCCCTAAATCTGGGTTTAGAGCAGCCTAGAACTGCCCTGAATTGTGCATACGGTGGGGATCTGTGTTCGATGTCTTGAGCAGTTGTTTGTAGGGCCTACAGTGATGTGCAGTGAGGTGAACATGTAGTCAAAAGGGAATGTGACTACCTTTTGAATCCTGGTTACAATGGCCCACAGGTTACAGAAAACCCTGAACACATCACCCTCTGGTATGGTGTTGCTCCAGAGCTTCCTGGAACAAAGCCGTGGCCTTTCATGCATCAACCACTGCCCATGTGTGGGTCCTCTAGTGGATACACACAGCACACACACCCGGACACTCATGCACACACAGAGCACACCCACTTATGACACACAGAGCACGCATGCACATAGGTGGACACAAGTTCGTATGTAAACACACCCAGGCACCATGCTCACACGTGGCACAGCACATACGCAGACACAGGTTCATGCATGTGTATACGCATGCCACACACATGCACCTGTGTGTACGCGCGTTGACACACATGTGGCCACACACAGTGCTTCCTTCAGGCCTATTTGTGGCTGTCTCCTCTGTCTGGACCATCCTGACCTGCCTACGCCTCCCAGTTCCTCACATGACTGGCCCTAAGCATGCTGTGTGAGAGATTACCACAGTACCTTCTAATCACCAGTTTACTGTCTCTGGCTCTGACCTTCTAGTTCACTCTGAGATGTAAACAATGGGTAATAATTAAAGTGTGCCCCTCCTGGGAACTTATGTGATAATGGTTCTAATGGGCCGGTTGTGGAATGAAGCCTCTGGTGTAGTCACCAGGGAGGAGGAAGAATTTAAGGGAAAGCCTTGGAAGGTGGCATCTCTGAACTACACCTGTAAGAAGTTACTTCCATTTCTTACTCTGAAATCTGCGGGGCCAGAACATCCACCGTTATTCCTACCAGAGCCTGGAAGGCTCCCCAATGGGACCTTGTCTTCTAAATCTTGTGTGTCCTCTTCCTCTCCCAACCACAAATACTGAGCTGGTATATAGTAGATGCTCAAAATGTTTTTTTACATAAGTAGAGAACTTGATCCAGTTCACCTTGGCTGGTCCCTCTGTTGTGGGTTGGGTCCATGGCTACCCAGGTATACCCATGTCTCTGTCACTCGTGGGCTATGCTCAAGCTGGTTTATGTTGAGTTATCGTGAATGAAGAAGATGAGTGACTGTGGAAAGATACGGGTCAAGCCAACCTTGGAACCAGACTGCCAACTTGACCCCAGGGCAATGCCAAGCCAAAGGCATGTGCATGAGGAGGAGGAAATGAGAGGGAACTGGCTGAGCTAAAGCCCTAATAGCATCTGGTGGGTACACTGTTGACTTCTAGGGCCCAGGCTTAAAACCCAGGTCTGACTTGAAATACTTGGATGATTCCTTCAAGCCTCCTGGATAAAGTTTAACCTCCTTCTAAGGCATTCACAGTCAGGTCCTGCCTATCTTCCCATTTTAGTTTTCAGCAACTTCTCAGCCATAAGCCCTGGTTCCCAGCCAAGTGGATGACTCAACATGCACCAGGTGAGCTCTCTGTCATTACACCTCTCTGAGTCGTTCTTGCTGCCTGGAATGCCCCTCCCTACACTGCCTGGAAAAGTACTTTTCCTCTGAGGACCAGGTTAAATGCTCTGTCCTTTGAAGTCATATCCAGCCCCTCTGCTGGCTTCTCCTTTGTGCTGCAGTGGAATCTGTGCCCTTGCTGCCATAACTCTCCTCGGGCCATATCTGAGAAGAAGCAAGTGATCATCCACTAATTTGTTCAAGAATTTGCATTTTCTCAGCACCTCCTGGTGTGCCAGCAGCTGCTCTGTGCATTGTTGAACCAAAGTTAAACAAAACATGTCCTCAAAAGGCACAGCATAGTCCCCACACATAAACACCAGGCCATTTGAAGGCAAGAAAAGAATCTAGACTCATTGGAGCCATGAAGCCAGTGTGTCCATCCTCTACTTAAAACCTCCCTTGGCTTCTCTTTGCATTTACAAAAGAACTGAAGTTCTTATTTTGCCTCTAAGGCCCTCTGATCCAGCCCTATGGTTGTGCTTACCTCCCAACCCTCTCCGTCACTTCCATGCTCCAGTGGCCCTGGACTTCTACAGTATGTGAAGACCAAGCCCCACTCTATCTCAGACCCTCTGCATTTGCTGCTCCTCCTCTGGATCATTCCTTCTCCCACTCTTCTCTGTCCTGCAGCCTCAGCTCACATGTTACTTCCTCAAAAAAGTCAGAGTCACCTCTCTGACCACCCTCTCTGCTACCATGAATACCTACTGCCCTGACTTTCTATCAAATAAATTGTCCTTGTTTGTTTTATTTTTTGTTCATTTGCTTCTTTAGCGTGGCTCATACTCAGTTGTCAACTCTAAGGGAGCTTGGTTTTGTTCACCATTCTACTCCCAACTTCTGGAATAAGAGTAGAATAACAATTGTGGAATGTCATTGGGTTCAGATGGGCCAGCTTTTATCCTCAGCTCCCACATGTATAGCAAGTTATTTCATTTCTCTTAGTACAGGTTTATCACCTGTCAAAAGTTGCTCAAGTGCTCACCAGGTGGCTCAGTTGCTTGGAGTGTCATCCCATAGACTGAAAGATCCCAGGTTCAAGTCTTGGTCAGGGCACATGCCTGGGTTGGAGGTTCAAACCCTGGTCAGGGTATGTATGAGAAGGCAATCGATCAATGTGGCAACTAATTGATGCTTCTCTATCACATCAATGTTTCTCTTGTGGAAGAGACTTTTTCCCTGGATGGGGTGGGCTGGGGGAGGAGACAAGAAGCTTCCCTCACTTGCAAGCTGCTCACCTCCTGCTGTGCAGCCTGGTTCTGGTCCAGTTCCTAACTGGTACTGGTCCGAGGCCCAGGGGTTGAGGATTCTTGCTCTAAAGCAATGAAAAAAAGTCCTCAAATGAGGGTTTTTGAAAAGGTGGCAGGTAACTAAACAGTTTCCCTTGCAGGGTCATTCTGGGTGAAGACATTATTCTGAAATACCTTGGTCCACGGCATTTGTGCATGGATGTTGAGTGGTTTTACTGGAGAGGAAAAGCACCAGCCAGCAGCCCACCCTCTCAGATCATGGAGCTCTTCCATAGATCCTCTGTGGAATGGAACGTGACCAGGACTCTGAGGACAAGAGTCCCTTCTAATTACAAACTCTCCAGTCCTGTATTTCAAGCTGTAATCAGTCTTCTCAACATATCAGTTGCACTGGAAACTTCAAGTCAACCTGTCAGGTAGAAACCCAGTGCCTGTCCCTCACTGCCACTCCTTGCTCCTTACACACATCAGAACTAGGAGACAAATAAAGGTACTGATCAACAGATTGAATGACTGATACATTGTGAAGTATCTGACAGAAGAATCATAAGACTTGAATGAAACCTGAAACTGTAAGCTGCCGAGGCCTTGTCTGTGGACAGAGGAGGAGAGCTGGGTTTGGCCTGGAGCTTCTTGGCTGTTCCTAGAAGCTCTGGAGCAGGAAGGCTGGAGGAGAAGCTGTGGCCAGCCTTCTAATAACTCACCAAGGTTCGTTAGACACAGCACACAGGGGCCTGGGGCCTTGTATCAGTCTCCTACAGCTGCTGTAACAAGCTACCACAAGCTTAGTGCTTAAAACAACACATTTATGCAAGAAATGAGCTTTGTGGGGTTAAAGTCAAGTTACTGGCAGGCTGGTTTCTTCTAGAGGCTCTAGGGAAGAATTTGTTTCTTTGCCTTTTTCAGCTTCTGGGAACCACCTTTAAAAACAGCAGCATAGACTTCTGGCCAAAATAGAGGCATAAGTAGATACACTTTGCCTCCTCGCACAACCAAAAGGACAACAACAAATTTAAAAACAAAAAATAACCAGGACTGCCAGAAAATCAAGCTGTATGGAAGTCCAACAACTAAGGAGTTAACGAGGAAATATTCATGCAGACCAGTAGGAGGGGCAAAAACAGGCAGATGGGGTGGAAAAGACTTGGGGCAAGGCATGGCTGGCAGAGTGGGCGGTCCCACATTTGCGTGCAGATAAACCAGGAAGAACAACTGGGGAGCAAGACAGACTGGGCAACCCAGGGTTCCAGCATGGGGAAATAAAGCCTCAAAACCACTGACTAAAGAAACCTGTGGGGGTTGAGGCAGTGGGAGAAACTCCTAGACTCACAGGAGAAGTCATTGGAGAGACCCACAGAATCCTAGAATGTACATAAAACCTCCCACCTGGGAATCAGCACCAGAATGGCCCAATTTGCTTGTGGGTAGTGGAGGAAATGACTGAAAGCTGGCCAAGAGCTGACTAAGTGGCACTGTTCCCTCTCAGACCCCTCCCCCATATACAGTTCCACAACACAGTGAAGTGGGTTGCCCCACCTGGCAAATACCTAAGGCTCTGCTCCTTACAACAGAGCCGGCATGACAGACAAAAAAATATGACCCAAATGAAAGAACAGATCAAAGTTCCAGAAAAAAATAATACAACTAAGTGATGAACAGATAGCCAACCTATCAGATGCAGAGTTCCAAACACTAGTAATCAGTATGCTCACAGAAATGGTTGAGCATAGTCACAAATAGAGGAAGAAATGAAGGCTATGCAAAGTGAAAATTTAAAAAATAGGGTGCCAAAAGTGAAGGGAAGGAAACCAGGACTCAAATTAACATTTTGGAGCAGAAGAAAGAAAGAAACATTCAACCAGAACAGAATGAAGAACAAGAATTCAAAAAAATGAGAAGAGGTTTAGCAACCTCTGAGACAATTTTAAACATTTCAACATCTGAAACATAGGGATGCCAGAAAGAGAAGAAGAAGAGCAAGACATGGAAAACTTACTAGAAAAATAATGAAGGGAAACTTCCCCAATCTGGCAAAGGAAATAGACTTGCAGGAAGCTCAGAGAGTCCCAAAGAAGTTGGACCCAAGGAAGCACACACCAAGGCACATCATAATTACATTAGCCAAGATTAAAGATAAGGAGAGAACCTTAAAAGCAGCAAAAGAAAAAGAGGCAGTTACCTACAAAGGAGTTTCCATAAGACTATCAGCTGATTTCTCCAAAGAAACCTTGCAGGCAAGAAGGGGCTGGAAAGAAATATTCCAAGTCATGAAAGACAAGGACCTACATCCAAGATTGCTTTATCCAGCTAAGCTACATTTAGAATGGAAGGGCAGATAAAGTGCTTCTAAGATAAGGTCAAGTCAAACAAGTTCATTACGACCAAGCCCTTATTATATGAAATGTTAAAAGAACTTATCTAAGAAAAAGAAGATCAAAAGTATGAACAATAAAATGGCAATAAACTCACAGCTATAGACAACTAAACCTAAAAAAAAAAACTAAAACTAAAACAAAAACGAACTAAGTGAACAACTAGAACAGGAACAGAATCACAGAAATAGACATTACATAGAGGGTTATTAGCAGGAGGAGGGTGGGGAGAGGATGGGGAAAAAGGTACAGAGAATGAGAAGCATAAATGGTAGGTACAAAACAGGGGGAAGTTAAGAATAGTGTGGGAGATGGAGAAACCAAAGAACTTATATGTATGACCATGGACATGAACTAAGGTGGGGGAATGCTGGTGGCCAGGGAGGTACAGGGTGGAGGGGAATACAGGGGAGAAAAATATAGGACAACTGTAATAGCATAGTCAGTAAAATGTATTAAAAATGAAAATAGATAAATAAAATATTTTATAAAATGAAATGAGCAGCACAGCATATTCCAATGTCGTTCCGACTCTTGCCTTCCTGCCTCCCTCTATGAGGACCTGTGTGGGAACATTGCCCATCCCCCCTCCCCGCCATTATCCAGGATGGTCTCCCTAACTCAAGATCCTTGTCTCTTTTTAAAAAGATTTTATTTATTTATTTTTAGAGAGAGGGGAAGGTGGGGATAAAGAGAGGGAAAGAAACACTGATGTGCAAGAGGCATGTTGATCATTGCTTCTTGCATGCTCCCAGCTGGGGACCTGGCCTGAAAGCCAGGCATGCGCCCTGATTGGGAAGTGAACCAGTCACCTTTCAGTTCACAGGCCAGCAGTCAATCCACTGAAGCACAAGAGCCAGAGCTCAAGATGCTTATCTTAAGCACACCTGCAAAGTCCCTTTTGCCTTTCAAGGTAACATATCCCTAGATTCTGGGGACTGGGATATAGACATCTTTGGGGGACACCCAAGGATGGATATGGACACCCAAATATGGACATTATTCTGCCTATCATAGTCCCTGAGCACAGTCCCTGACTTCTAACTCCCTACCGACTCTGTTCGAAGTAGAACTCAGTGCGGGCAGAGGGTTCAGTCTCCTTAGTGAGTTGCACTGGTTGCTGGGGCTCTGCTGGGCCACAGAGAAACCAGCCAGGCCAGGCAGCAGCCTCAAGCCTGAAGGCGGAGCCCAAACTTCTCTGGAAGAAGGTGAAACGTGTGGCCTGCTCACCGCCCTTGTACAGGTCCTCGATGTTCACATCCTGTGGGGGGCAAGAGGCCGGCTGCAGGATGAGGCTGCTAAGTAAGCAGTCAGCCTGGAGGCCTCAGGGCTTAGCCAGTGAGGGACTGGATGGGATGGGGGTGGGGGTCTTTAACCAGGGAACTTCCTCCTGAGGACTCTAGAGGGCAAGGGTCTTGGCACAGGGTACGGAGGGAGATGGTGGAGACTCACAGGAGGGGACGTGTGGATCTGGCAGGGAATCCACAGATGGGAGCAGAGATGCCAGAGTGTCCTGGAAGACAGGCAGGTCCGCAGGGTCCCCCAAAACAAGACATGTCTCACCTCCAGCTTCAGGGAAGGCCCCTCCGCTGTCTCCACACATGCCAGGCAGCAACTGCCTCCCTGGATCCCCAGAAAGATGGGAACTTTGGTGCGGTCCAGGCCTCTGTTGGGAAGTATGCAGATCTTTTCTGGGAAGGAAGAGAGAAGAGAGCCAGGATGTGAGGTGACCCACACTGCAAGCTCTCAAGAGCTAAGTTCAGGCAGGAACTGGGCCAGGGTGCAGCTGGCCTACACCCTGCATGCAAGCTGCAGGGTAAACTGAGACTCTTCTGGGGTCATGACCCTCTCACTAGGAGAGGTCCTCAGCTGTTCCCTGTCTCTTCTCACTGTCACCAGAGGCAGGAGAGAAGGGGAGAGACTGTGGCAGAGGGAGCCTGAGAGAGTCCCAGTGGGTCAGTCGGGGCTCAAGGGCTCACCTGCACAGCAGTTGTCCGAGTCAGGATCTCCCACCAGGAGCTGGTTGTCTCTTACGTACAGAGCCTTCTGATCTGCATCCTTAATTCTGAAACAGGAAGGTGATGCTGACCACCCACCTCCTCCAGCCACCACTGAGTCCAAAAGCCCACAGTCTGATCACCTTACTAAGTATCTGGGGGTTCTTCTCCTTCTACAGGTACGAAGGGGGCAGGTAAAGACCAGGTCATCTTAAGGCAGGAAAGGCCTCCTGGATCTTGTCAGAGGCTGCACCTCTGCCCTTTACAAGGCTTGGTCTCTGTCAGGGCCTTCAAAGCATTGAAGGGAGCTAGTGCCATTTCACTGAGGGGTAGAGAATTTTCCTGATGATGTAGCCCTTTCCCACTGCCTTCCAGAGAAGTCTCCTCATGAGGCCGTGATGTCTCTGGGATACAGGGAGCCTTATCCCAGGTTTTCTGGGCCTGCCTCAATTTTTCATAGATGTTGTCTTATTAAAGGAATCAATTGAGTGTATATTGAAGTGTGATTTGCTTTTCGGATATTTAAAGACTATTCAATTGGAGAAAATCCACCACTGGAAAAAATTTTTATGTGCTGGTAAATGTGCCGCATGCCCCCTGCACCAGGCAGGTGAGCTCTGGGTGCCCACATTATGCGTGACGAGTAAGGAGGTCGGCAGAGAGCTAAAGTGGGCCTGTGGACAGTCACTGGGCGCGGCTGCAGCTGTAACGATGGGCCTGAGAGGGCGGCTATGTGCCTTGGGTTGGGGAGAAGCCCTGGTGAGCAAGCATGTGCAACATCAAAGCCAAGCCAGCTATTAGTTCAGTTGCCTGGCTGGTTTCAAAGACATTTGTCAGCCACTCTCAGGCCCAAGAAGGCTTATTTACCTATTAGGGCAGAAGCTCTGGGCCAAGGCCATTGCCTCCAGAAGCTTTTCCTTTCTCAATAACAGGTAATTGTAATGCCCTTTGCTAATGACCATATGTGTTTAACACAAGTTCACTTATACAATAAAAAAAATAAAGATCTGAGGAGCCCAAACTTGCCAGCGGGTCCACCAAGACTGTATACCATGCATCTGCCAGCAACAGGCTATTTGGAGACCTGCACCCAAGCTAGATACTCTAAGGTACGGTGCCTGCTTTGTCATTAGCATGTTTTGTGCATGTGCCCCACCTTCCAGCCAAACTGTAACTTTCTGGGGCCCTGACTGGCCCCTGTCAGGACAAGAGGCCCATGCAGGAGCTGAGGAAAGACACCCCAGAGGCTAACACATTTTATTTCCATTACATCCCATCTTCTTCCCTAAGGGCTGGGGGCAATTTACAGCAAAAACCACAGACAGTAAAGAGTAAACTGTAAGTAAACACCAAAATGTCGAATGAGATAAACACAAGTAGGACTTGGAAACCCAGACTGGGAGTAAGGGCCACAGAGGCCAGCATACAGAGGGTGTCACCGAGACTCGAACTGGTCTGTGAGCCTTTAGAGAGAGGGTGGACAGCACAGGGCATGTGCAGTCTGGGTATCCTGGCCCTGGGGGACATCAGGGAACTCACCGAACCTCTGAGCCTCAGTTTCCAGATCTGTAAAGTGAACTTAGTGACACCTCTTGGATTCCTTAGAGTAGAGACAAGACAGTGGAATGACTGGCATTTTGCAGATGCCCAGGGAAAAAAAGCCTCTGCTATTAGGGGTGGTGATTAAGCTTAATTATGGGGCACCTGAGGTTTCTAAGGTAAGAAGAAGCCTTGTCCTTCTGACTTAGCCTCTTTCCCCCTCCCATGTCATCCCAGGCTCCTGATCAGGAAAGGAAGGACTTACATGTAGTATCTTGCCATGGGGAGGGAGCACATTCTTGCAGGGGTGACTGGTCCTTCCTGGGGGAAAGGAGGGAAGAGTTGTCAGAGGAAAGCAGTGGGGCTGGGGGAAGACACCCAGTGTGCCCCAAATCCCCAGTCACAGGGTGGAATTTCGCATTAGGCCGCTGTTCCGTAACTGACCGTCAGAGTCCACAGAACTCTCTCCCTTGCCGTACAAGCTCCAGGTAGCTCTGACAGCCCTCATTTGGGGCAACCTGGGAACAGGTCGAGCTGGCTGGGTGTGACCATGTGACTGTACTCTGGTGCCAGCCCTGAAAAACTGGAGAACAAGTTTCCCCAAATTGCCAGGAGCACCTCCCAGGGCCGAGCCGGAGGGAGGGCAGGGGGAGGATGGGCTCTCGCTTCACAGCTTGAGGAAGAGCCCACTTAAACCTTGTCCCATTTTTCGGTGGTGGAACAGAGTCACTGCAGTCTACCCCTAGAAGCAAGGGAGGACCCAGCACTGATGGACAGCAGGCGCCCTGCAGAGTTAGAGAGCATTATTCTTAGGGCCTGGGTTGCCTTGCTGAGACCAAGGAAAAGAAACCATCCAAAGCCCAACAAGCCCCTCATTTACACCACGTGGAAACAGGATGGGCTCAATGCATAGACACTTGTGTTTTTGAGGATGAGTGCTCTACACTGAAGCCTGTGTCCCCATATAAAGCCCAGACCACAGAGCATCACGCAGCTCCTCTCCTTCAGCTGGGTTATCTGCCCTGTAGCCTGTCCCTAAAAAGACCTTCAAAAGAATGGTATAGAATCCAGTTTGAAAAGAAACAGAGCAAATTAGGGCATGAGGGCGGTAAGAGTTGGAAAATAGCCCAGAAAAGTAAAGTGCAAGGATCGCTCAGGCTGAGGTTTACAAAGTAGGTAAGATTCCCACCAAGAAAAGAAAACAGTAGAAAAAAGATAAGAGGGCAGAAAATAAGAGGAGGTGGGAAAGAGGAAGGTGGGGGGGGTAGCAGGGCTCAGAGAGGGAGAGGGTGGCTCGGAGGGGCGTTTGGGGGGCAGCTGAGAGGACAGGTTGATGCTGATGTCAGTCTTCCGGCCACTGCAGCAGCGCCAACCTCCAGGGCCTGGGCATTAGAATGAGGGTGTAGCAGGGACAACTTTAGTGCCAAATCTGCCACTAGGACCCTTGGCACATCCCATTTCCTACCCCTGAGCTTTGTGGTGAGAGTTGAAGGGTTGGCGCGAATGAAGGGTAACAGGGCACGGGCAGGAGTGCAGATCTGGACGCATGCTGGTGAAAGACGTCTGCGTACTTGGTAGTTTCAACTGTTGCCCAAACATTTAGTCATGAAAGTGTTTACTACATCACTTTTTACAATAGCGAGAAGTTGGAAATAAGTTGTGTCCAAATAATAGGTAGGCTATTGATTTAAAAATTATGTCAAAAGAGACCATCAACAAAATAAAAAGACAACCCACAAAATGGGAGAACATATTCACTGAAACATCTGATAAAGGGTTAATATCCAAAATTTATAAGGAACCTATGAAACTCAACAACAAAAAACAAATACAAAACAAACCTCAACAACCCAATTAAAAATGGGCAAAAGATCTGAATAGACAGTTCTCCAAAGAGGACACACAGATGGCCCACAGACATATGAAATGATGCTCAACTTCACTAGTCTCCAGAGAAATGACAATTAAAACCACAGTGAGATATCATTTCATACTTGTCAGAATGGCTATCATCAATAAATCAACAAACAGTAAGTGCTGGGAGGATGTGGAGAAAGGAGGACCCTTGTGCACTCTTGGTGGGAATGCAGACTGGTGCAGGCACTGTGGAAAGCAGTATGGAAATACAGGAAAAAATTGAAAATACATCTGCCTTTTGACCCAGCTATCCCACTTCTGGTAATATTATCCAAAGGAAGTAAACACTAATTCAAAGAAATAAGCACCCATATGTTCATGGCAGCATTATTTACAATTGCTAAGATATTGCAGCAGCCCAAGTGTCCATCAGTACGAGTAGATAAAACATCTATGGGACATTTACAACAATGGAATATTACTCAGCCATAAAAAAAGAAAAGAGAGAAAGTTTTACCCTTTGCGACAGCATGGATGGACCAGGAGAACATTACGCTAAGTGAAATAAGCCAGTCAGAGAAAGAAAAATACCATATGATTTCACTCGTATGTGAAATCTAATGAACAAACTGAACTAACAAGCAACGTAGAGACAGACTCATAGATAAAGAACAGGATGACAGCTAAGGGGTGGGGAGGGGAGGGACGGAGGGATGGAGCAAAAAACTAAAAGGACTCGTGGACATGGACAATAGAGTGGTGCCGGGTGGGGAGGGAGATACAAGGGGACTGGATGATAATGGGAACATACAACAAAAATCATTAAAAATATACTGAGTAAAAAGTGCAAGACATAAATAATACATGCTATGATTTCACTTAAACCCACATGCATTCCAAGATACACAGAGAAGCAAACCGCCCACATGACCTGCGGTGACGAGATCGTGAGTGGTTTTGTTTTTTTAACACCTCAACATTATTCCTATATGAATATGAATTTTCTTTTTAGTGTAAAGTAAGTTTTAATTTTTTTAAGTGAGGTGTTCAGTTAGACTAACTGGCTCTCAAAAGTGCCTGCCCTCTGAATCCCCTGGGGGCCCTTGAGGAAGGGTATTTCCTGCGCTTGAAGTGATTGCAGTGATCAGTCGGCCTTGGGACTGCTAGACCAGCTCAGTCCGTCTCTCTTTGATGAATATATAAATAAATCAGTTACACCTCTCATTAAAATGTAGATTCTGATTCCCTCCATCTAGGGTGGGGCCTGAGACTATTTCAAACACGCAACCAAGTGACATTACTGCTGCTGGTCCCTGGAACCCACTTTGAGTAGCAAAGCACTAGGTGATCCCCCAGCCCAGGGAGGCCCACAGCAGCGTGGCCTCAACAAAGCCCGCTTGGTGCTGTGCTCTCTCTCAGCCAGACAACCGGGGGTCCTTTGGTTATGGCAGCAGAAACACGGGCATCCTGGTGGCTGTGCCAAAGCCTGGCTGGCACAGACCAAGTGAAGCACCTTTGGGAAGCTGGACAGGCGGACTGATGACTCTCACTCTTGGTCAGCTCAATGAGCCAGCAGAAATTCAGAGCAGGTTGTCCAGCTGGATCCCCTGGGGCCCCAGAAGCCTCTGGTCCTGGCACAGCCTCAAATTCCAGTGTCTCCCCTAGAGTGTGGAGGAGTGAGAAAGAGTGAAAAGTCCATGTCTAGTCCACAGGGAGCTTAGGGGTTCTGTTGCTGAGCAGCTGCCTCAGTCTCTTCCTGTGTGCCACACTTTCCATCCCCAAACTTGTCCTTCTCTATTGCCCCCAGTGGCCTTTCACTGAGTTTTGTCCTGTGCCCCTTCCTGAACGCTGCCTCTGGCTATCTCAGAACTCATCAGTTTGCCTGTCCTGGATCAAACACCAGCACCCGGACATCCTCCATGCTATCTGCACACCACCCTCTTCCTACCCTTTCCTTGGTACCTTACACGTTACGTGCATGAATATGTTCTCCAAGACCAACGTTAGCTTCTGTGGCACCAAATTTGGACTCCTTCTTGATCCCTCTGATATTTGGCCTCTGCCCCAAGGAACCCTTGCCACTGATCACCTTCACACCTCTCCATGCCCTCTTCTCAGATGCCATAGACTGTCCCCTCCCTTTGGGGGCATCCCTAAGGCTGGAAGCCACAAGTTAAAGTCCTAAGCACTTCTCTCTCGTTTCCCAGAGTTTCAATTCACCCATTTCCACAATTGCAATAATCATGTTGGTCTACTCCTCCTGAAGCCCAGACTGAACACCCCAGATTACCTCCGTTAGGCTACAGGACTCCCCCTCTAGATACCCTGCCGTAACGCCCAACCTAGGATCTCTAAGGTCGAATTAACTGTCTCCTGCCCCCTCGGCCCATTCTTCCTCCCAGTTTTATTTCTCTCCCTGACATAATCTTCCTCCAGCCAATGAGATTCAAAAACCTGAGGATCATTGACCACTTCTCCCAAATCTCCTGACTGAATCTGCTTTATCAGCAAGTTCTGGTAGATTATTCTTTAAACTGTAACTTTGCATTCTTAACAATCATTGGACCTGTATTCCTGGTTTTTCTACCTTTAGTCCAGACCAACCTGGACTCATCTTCTAAGTACTGCTTCCACCACATCCCCGCCCAGCTCTAGAATCCACAGTGGCTGCCATTTCACCACAGTCCAGCCCAGATTTTTCCCATGAGTGTATCTCACTTTTCTGTGGACACAGAACCACCCCTCCAGGCATGTGACTTCTTCTTACCCTCCAGTGGGCACACTCAGGGCTGTCTTTGATTTCCCTGCCTCAAAAGTCACCCCTTCTCACTGCTGTCCATTAATGTCACTTAGTGTCACCTGTGACATTAGGGTCACTGAACATGAACTCATTATCTAAAGGTTCTGCCAAATTAATTATAAGCTCAGAGTAACAACTCAGACATGCAAGGCTATGTCACTTCACCTCCAGCCCTCAGTTTCACCATCTATAAAATCATGAACTTAGAATATGTGGTTGTTAAGAATCAGATCAAACCATCTGTGATGCCATGACTCGGAGTTTAATGAATCTCTCCTTTACTAGTATATCCTCCTCTGAACTCTTATTAAATTTCTCTGTATCGTTTATTGTTCTATATGTAGACATTTGTTTTCCTTATGAAAAGTAACCGCATCATGAAGCATGGCTGTAGCTTCCCGCACCCTCCCAACTGACATGGATGGTACTTGTGGGCAGGGCACGGAGGCATGCATGCAGCAGACTTCAGTGGCAAGGTTGGGTTCAAGGCCTAGTGCTGCTACTGATTCGGCTTTGTCTCGCCACCTTGGAAAGCCCCCTTTATCCTAGGCCTCCAACTTATTCACATTGAAATGAGAGTCTGGGCAGGGCAGTACTCTTAAAAGCTAAGTTTTGCACTGAATTTGCACACAGAATCTTAATGAAAGTATAATGGATAAGAGCACCTTGCTTTTGCTGAGTCAGGGGTGATGGAGGTGCGAGAACCTGTGAGCATTTCCCTTGACCACTGAGGCAGGCACTGGGGTATCTCTAAGGAGCCCCAGACCTCACCAAACACTACTGAGCACCTCTGGCACAGGTGTTTCCTCTGACATCACTTTCTAAAACCTATGGTTCTAAATATTAAAAGTGTCTAGACTCAACCTACAGCTTCTCCTCAAATTCCTTCTCTGCGCCCCTGGAATTATCTAGCAACCCCGATGTTCTGTGGGTAGGACATCTTGTCATTTAGAGAGCTGCCAGGAATGGTTAAGGAGTGGGGCAATACTGGAGATGCTGGCAGAAGGGAGAAGAAAAGAGAAAAAGGGAGAACTCTCCCTGCCCACCACTGACCTGCAGATCCTGGGTGCCCGGAACCGCCACCTGATTTCTCCAGCGCACCTGCCCAGGGTTTATATTATCTGAACAGGTGGGTCGGGCCTGCAGCATCTTTAATATTGGCTCCAGGATGGGGAAGAAGAGCCTGGGGATTTCACAATGTCTGCAGCACAGTATGGATAATGAGAAGGTGGGGGGATTAATGAGTGTTTGTTTGTAGAAGCCAGGCGTCGGGCCCCTGCTCATCGCTACTGTCATTGACAGTTATTGGTGGTTTGGGCCACCAGGTAAATAGTGCTGGGGTCAGATGTCCTTGTGTGTTGCCTTCCCTTTGGTGTGCCATGGGCTCCACTCTAGGCTTAAGGGCAGCACACGCAAGAGGAGTGTGTCCAAGGCACCTAAGGGCAGAACAATGTCTGATGTCTGAAGCCCAGCAATGAGAGAGTGGGGGCTCACTGCATGGTGAGTGCCACCCTGTCTGGGAAGATGAGAGGGCATCCGATCACTGGTATAAATGCGATGAGATAGAATATCTGAGAAAACTCACCAATGACCTCAGGAGGTCATTGACCTTAGATCCACCCTAGACTGAGCAGGCAGCCTGTGCCCTGGACAGCTGGGGCACTTGACACCGTGGGAGCAGGGCAGGGTGAACACTCAGGCCCAGAACTGACAGAACCTAACTCAGTCCATCCATCCACTCCTCCATCCATCCACTCATAAAGGGCAGAACACTTAGGTATGCTGTTCTCTGGGGATCAACTTCCTTATTATAATTTTTCCTGTCAGGTCATTTACAAAGTTCCATGAAAAGCTTGGGGAGGAAGGGGAGAGGTCAGTTCAATACCCAGATACCTGCAGAGTGATAAATAAGAGCAGATGGGCAGAAATGGGACCAGATTTCTATTTTCTAAGGCCAGTGGTCATTCTTGACCCCCTCCCTCAATGTCTTGTCCTGCTGTGTAAAGGGCAGAAGCATGAGGGGTATGGTCCCTGGCAATCGGTGAGTGTTTACTGAGCACTCACACTGCTGTGTGACAAAGGTATACAGCACAAAGTCCCTATGGAGTGGTTTACAGTCCAGCTGGGGATCTAAGTCATAAACACTTGAAAAGACAAGAAGACTAGACTCTAGCCCTGGCCTGTTGGTTCAGCTGGTTGTAGCATCATCCTGTATACTAAAAAAGGTGGTGGGTTTGATTCCTAGTCGGGGCACATAGCCAGGTTGCTGTTCAATCTTTAGTCAGGACATATACTGAGGTGGGGGACCGGTCAATGGTTCTCCCCCCCCCCCACCTTCCTTTCTTTCTAGTGTCGATGGAGCATATCCTCCGGTGAGGATTTTAAAAAAAAGACCAGATTTTAATCTCTGGGCTGAAGGCCTATTGTGTTGGAGACAACACACAGTCAGACAATTTCCTTGAGTGAAAAAACAATTTCTAGAACTGTAAGGGCCTCAGACATGACATAATTAGTGCTACAGCATCCCTGAGAAGTAGGCTCGGCCAGCTGTGCCCCAACGTCTCCAGGGCCAGGGAGCTCATAGCGCCTTGGAGAAACCCAAATGGTGTGTGTGGTCCTTACAGTGAAAATTTCCAGGTCACACAAGAAGGCAGCTCTATCTGTCCTCTCACTGGCCCTGCTTGTGTGTTCTGGAATTACAGCCAACAGGTGAGTCCTCCAAATGGCAGCTTTGGGGTACTCTGTGTATGGCTTCATCAGGATACAGGCCCCCAGCCCTTTCACTGCTTCCCTGTGACTTGGCCTGGGCCCCTCTGCTCTTCAGGACACACAGTGGTCCTCAGTGCTGACAACCGGCAGACTGCACAGGCCTTGGGTATACACCTCTGTAGATACTACCTGAGGCTGGGGGTGGTGCTGAAATGGAAGAAATCTAAAACCACTAGACCTGCTTCACTTGAGTGCCAGGACTCACGGCGCATACACATAGCACTTTGCATCCCTCCCTTTTCGATCAGCATGTGTCACTCACTCCTGCTAAAGCCCTTTGAGTTCTATCACCTGACAAATGATGAAGAGCCACTTCAGGCTGGAGAAACTTCAGGAATGAGAAAATTTTCAGCTGCTCCCTGAGGGTGGAGCAACTGCAATGTAGGTGGTGGAGGAGAAAGAATGTTCCAGGGTAAAAAACGGCCTCCACATTCCACTCACTGGGTTCTAATTACCAAACACAAGGTAAGAGGCTTGGAAACAAACTGATGCAGCCTTGAACTTGAGATCATTTTAGGGGCCACAGACCCCAAGTTGACTTATTACAAAGAGGGGAAGTTTGCATAGAGGTGCATACAAGACCGTCAGAGCGGAAGACCAGGCATCTTTACTCAGCAGAGGCTCCTCAGAGGAAGTGGCGATCAGGGTCTGTGGGTGAGCCCGTGGGTACAGAGTGTGAACCGGGTTTGCACAAAGAGCCTGGGGCCTGGAGCTGTGCTCTCCGCACAGAATCCTGGGAGGCTGTAGTTGGAGGTCCAGGAGGCAGACCCTCTGGCCTGGCTACCCCCTGGCTAGTCCCTCAGTGAAATCCACGTTGGTCTGACAGGTGAGGAGCAGGGGCAACACCTGGTTCACATTTGGGTCCCTTCCTGGCCTCTGCTCTCACCCCCAGGGTTTAGGTGGGAACACTGGGGTCATGGTCCCTGGCACACATGGCTGGAGGTGCAAAGATAGTCAAGGAAGAGCTAAACTTTGCAAACAGAGACTATTCAATAAGTTTAGTATGATCAGCTTTTAAATACAATGTTTGGGGAAATAAGGGACCAATGTTCATTTTGAGAAGGAAAATAAAAGCATTTACTTCTCTTCCCTGTGTATTAGTCATCTACTGCTGCCTAACAAGTGACCCCAAAACTTAGCCACTTAAAGCACCAGACCTTTATCTTCTCATGTGGTTTCTGAGGGTTGGTGCCTACAGCAGCTTGGCTGGGTGGTTCTGTGTCACGGTCTCCCCGGGTTGCAGTCGGTGGCATCCTGGCAGCCTGACTAGGTCTGGAGGGGTCACCTCCACATTCACGCATGTGACCCTAGGCAAGAGGCTTCATTTTTCATCACTCAGGTCTCTGTTGCTGCTTACAACATGCAGCTGCTCCCCCAGCTCAAGGGAACAAGGAAACAGACCAACATGGAAGCTGCAGGAACCTCAGAAGCAGCACAGCACTACCTCTGCGATATGCCACTGGTCACAGAAGTGATGGGTGCAGTGTGGGAGGGGACCGAGTGTGCGGACACCAGGAGATCCAGAGCATTAGTTTCCTAAGGCTGCCATGACCAATTACCACAGACTTGGCTTAACACACCAGTCTCAGTGGGGGAGACTGGCAGGCCATGCTCCCCGGGAGGGTCTGGGGACAACACCTCCTCCTGACAGGAGCCTTGGCCATCAGTGTTCTGCCTTATTGTAGCACAGATCCAGCCTCCACCTACACATGGTCTTCCTGCCTGGGTCTCCTGTTCCGACTGGGACACCAGTAGTACTGGGTGTAGGGCCCACCCCAACATAGCACGACCTCAACTAATTGCACCTGCAAAGGCCCTATCTCCATATAAGGTCACAGTTTGAGGCTCCCAGAAGGACATGAAATTGTGGGGACATTACTCAACCAGCACAGATGACCCTTGGGGGCTGAATCCCACACCCTGAAATCTCAGGGACCATGAGCACTGCAGCTCAAAGTGCGGCTTTCTTCCTGTGCAGTCCCTCCCCAGGAGACTCCAGCCCCAGGAACCCACCACGAACCTCCTCCCTGGCAGCTCTGCTGAGACCAGACGCCTGCTGCTGCTGCCAACCAAAGCAGCAGGGTGCAGTCACCTCAAATCTCAGTACGGGGACATGGGGGCTGAGGACAACCAGAAACTGTGTCTGGTCTGCTCACCTCAAGGTTAATTTTTCTCATTACGACGCCAGTAATCCATCTTCAGCACAGAATAATTAGAATACAGAAATGACTTTTTTAAAAAAACAAAAAGAAAGTCACATATAATACCAGTACACCAACATTGCTAAAACTGAAGTAAACTCTTCCAGACGTTTTTCTTTATTTTTTAATTAAATAAGTATTTTCTAATTAAAAGAGTTACAGATATGCCACTTTGTAACTTGCTCTTTTCACTTAATATATCATGAGCATCTTGCCATGTGAATAGACACCAGCATCGTGGACTTTAATTGTATCTGGGTTGCAAAAGGAGTGACATGCCTGCCCCTCCTCGGTCTTCAGAGCTGGAGCCCTTTCCTTGGGCAGTGCCACCTTATCCTGCCCATGGTGATAGTGCGAGGATGGGGAGGGAGAAGGCACCCAGGATGGCAGCTGAATTAAAGGGAAGCGGGGAGGGGCTGGGCCTGGGGTCTCTAACTCTTTGACCCCCTCCATCTCCTGCATAGGGGTGATGACGGGACCCCATGTGAGCAGCTAGTGGCTCTAATAGGCTCAACCTGGGACAGGGCTGGCCTGTGGGGTTCAGGGGCACTGGGCAAGTCGCCGCAAAGCCCGAAGGATTTCCACCACTCCCCTTGTGTCATTTTTGCAGAGCTCCATACCAGTAGTGCCATCCAGCATGGAAAGAAATTGTAAACTAAGCCCCAATCTTCAGCAGAATTTACCCAAACTGGGAACCGGGAGAAGGGAGAGTGGCTATGTGCCCAGACAATCAGGTGGGGGCCCAAGAACAAAGGTGGGGTAGTCACCTGAGCCTCCTCCTCCTCCACTTGCCCCAGCCAGCTCTGTCCACAAGGCCCTGAGGGGTGCCTTGCCCTAGTCACATTGCTGAAAGTAGAAGTCTGTGATGGGGTTGTCCTCACTGTCGTCTCCCTGGAGCTGGGTGAGTCTGAGAGGCTGGTCGGCTTCGGGCGCAGTGCATAGGAACCAGCCCGGGAAGGCAGCTGACTCGAAGCTAGAGGTGAGCCCCGTGTCTCGTCTGTAGAAGGTGAAGCTCTTGGAGTCCTCGTGGCTGAAGTAGAGCTCCATAATGTCCACTGGCTGTGAGCAAAGGGCATGGCAGTGAGGGGTGTGAGTGGAGTGGCCAGGAAGCCAGGGCTGAGGACACGGGACACAGCAGCAATGGACCCCAGGGGTCCAGCATCTACTGCCCAGTGAAGCCAGGTGATGCCCCACAGGACTCACCTCTAGTTTCAGAGTCGGTTTCTGCCCTGTCCCACATGACAGGCACCGACTCCCTCCCTGGACGCCCAGGATGACTGGAGAAAGGCTGATGTCCAGAAACCGATTAGGGACAACACTGATCTCCTCACCTAGACCAAGGAAGCCAGATTCAGGGGCCTTGACTGCCTTCCCTCCCCCTCTCCCATCACAGACTTTGAGAAGCTGGTCTCTGTGAGGCACACTGTTCCCAGGTCTCAGCAGCTGTCATGTGGAAACAGGTGCTCTTCTGCCAGCTGGCCCAAAAGACATCAAGGCACTAGCACATTGTACTACCTCCCACCCCCATGCCCATCCTCTTGCTCAGGATCAAATCTTCAAGTCTTCTCCAACCCCCACAGGACGTTGGACCTCCTCCTTTAATAGCCTTAGGCCCTCTGGACTCTTCAAAGTTATGTGGGCATTTTTCTACCCTTGTGAGATTCCTAAGAACAGGAGAAGGTCTCAGTCCTCTCTGTGCCACCCACACACGCACATATGCACACACATGCATAACTGATACATGCACACATGTGCACATGTGCACACATACATCCTCACAGAGGGTCTGCCTGGCCCCAGAGCCTGGTGAACATGTGGCAGGTGGGCAGGTGCATGCTGTTTTAGAGAGAAGGGCCTGCCACTTGCAGATATGTGCACCAGATATGGTGCACAATGAGCAAACACCAGGCCAGGTGGTGTGACCAGGGATCTCCACTCTGAGTGACCAGGGATCTCCAAGAGCAGAGGGGACCCCCAAATGGGAATAAAGACAGAGAGAGCCTGATTACTTCTCTCCAACACTGGCTCTCAGGACAAGGAATGTGTGCCCTAGGTCCACCTATGAGGGAAGAACAAAGCATTCTTCTTGGGAAGCATTCTCACCTCTGCAGAGAGGCACCAGGTGGTACTGGGGCATGTGTCTCGCTTTGCTAGAAGGTATAGCATTTTTTGTCCTTGCTCAGAGCCTGATTTCAGGGTACCCTGGCTACTGTGTCAAGCCTGGGTCTTACACGGCTGTTCTAAGTCCTCCCAGCCCTAAGGAAGAAGGGTCCTGTTTGGCACCCACCTTTCATGACCTTCCCTGCATGCATCCCACCGGCCATAAGCTGGTTATCGTGCACATAAAGAACCTTCAGTGCTGCATCCTTCATTCTGGAACATCAGGACAATGACACTCAGTCAGGGAAGGGTGGGTATGTGTCCAGCTTGGCCAGGCTCCAGAGTCCCCCCATCCCAGGCACCGATTCCCTGTCTGCCCACTGTGCCAAAGGAATGGTACAACCTTTTCCCAGCCCCACTGGGTTCATGTCCAACTAGGGGACAACCCCACAGACCACCTCCTGCAAGTCAAGGATTCTGTCCCTCACCCTCTTTAATCTTCTCTACACCCAGCAGTCCCTTGTGTGTCATAGTGGAAAGTCAGAGTCCTGGGTCTCCGTCCTGCTCTTCTCCACTGCTGCTGGGTCACAGAGGACAAGCCACTCACCCCCTCTGGGCTCGAGTCTGCCCACCACTAAGCTAAGATGGTGAGTTAGCCAATGCCCAGGCCTCATCCAGATTAACATCTAATTCTTCAGTCATTACTGAAGACATCCAGGGGCTTTTCCTTCTGCTGGGCCACATAGTCCCTGATAAATTAAGAATTTCTTTAAATTTAAAATGCTTTCCTCTGACTTTTCAAGTGTATTTCTCATGTGTGAGCACAGCTGATTTTCTGGCATCCTGTGAGGTGATGGTGTATCCTACCCTAGTGGGTTTTCCCGGATGTTACGTGGAAAAAAGTATGCTGGATACATGTTGGCTAAATATAGACAAATCTCTACTTCAGAGCTCCTAACCTGCTTTCACATGAGAAGACATAAAGAGCAGTATCTCCCACACTTACTATATCAGGGAGCCCCACTGTGTTAATAAAGAAGCTTGTAGGACTGGGGTCCCACAGAACACGCTTTGGGAAAGGCTGCCTAGGCTCTTAGTTCAGCGAGAGCAAGAACAAGTGCCATTCGTGGCTGTGATGTCTGGAGCATAGCTGAGTGCCCGGTCAGCACATATCCAAGGACAAACTGGCTGACAAGTAATTTCGTTGCTGTCATATTATCCCAAAGGGCAGCAGGGAGCAGCGGAGCAGAGGGGCGGGCGATGCCAGGTCACTGCGGTAGGTACAGCAGCATGTCTCCTGACTTCCACTCTCAATATGGACACATGGGACAGCAGCTCCATACAGGCGACTCACCTGTCCGTCCTCACATGGAGGAGCTCCCAGGAGGTGGCCGCCTGACTGAAGAGGCTGAAGAATTTCTCTTGGGGCAGCTAGTGGCTGTTCACGATTGCCCACCTGCCCACCTCAACTGGGGAGCTGCAGCTCGGTTGGTCCAGGTCCCTCCCTCCTGGGCAAGGCTGGACAACAGGTGCACCAGGTGCTCAGCTCCCCCCAGGACATGGCCAACTTGGAGTCTCAGATACTCACCGGAAGCACAGGGCTCCACTCAGAACCATCTTGACCTTCAGCGTGTGGACCGTCCTGTTGTGAAATAACAGGTGTTAGTGGAAACAGTTGAGCTTTCAGGGACCTGGGTAGCAGGCAGCCTCCCAACCTCCCCAGCATGTGAACAGCCCCCACAGAGCTGGGGTCCTAGTTCTGGGGTCAGGGGAGAACCCAGGTCCTGCCAGGGATAATGAAACTAGCTCCCCAAGGACACCTGAGACCACTCCTTTCTCCTGGCGGAGCCTACCGTGTCTGCCTGCTGTTCCTGCAAGATGAGCACAAGGACACCTGGGCCCTTTAATAACAGGCTAGGGAGAGGCCTGAAACTCCCCCAGACAGGAGGAGCAGGGTTTTCCACGGTGACCTCACACCACCCTATCTCTCCCAGGGAAGGAAGTTTCTGGAGACTGTCTTCCTTCTACATCTGAAAACATCCCGGGGGTTCCCAGCTCTTCCTGAGCACTTGGTTCCTGGACCTCAGGTCCCTCCAAACCCAAAGGTGTCAGTGCAGACAACAGCTCAGAAAGTAGACTTTAGAACTACCTCCTTCCTTCCCCCCTTTCGCCATCCTTCCTTCTTTCCTTCCCTCCTTCCCCAATCCCTCAGGCCTGTGGAAGGCCTGAGGTGGCCTTCCTAGAGGTGGGACCTCCTGCTTTCTCCTGCTTTTTCCTGCTTACAGGAGGTTTAGTCTGCATAGTCATCGTAGAAAAACTTGAAAATCCAGATTGGCAAAGAAGAAAATTTGTCTTCACTACTATAGCACCATCACAAAACCCATAAGCCCAGCTTTCCCTCTGCATGTGGACACACTACCCATGACTTTCACACAAGTGGATGCAGGACTACACTCTCTTCAGCCAGCTGTGCACGTAGCAAAACAGCACAGTGTCTTCCCATGCCAAGTATAGATTACGACGTCATCACATTCAAGAGCTGTTTAGTATTTTACTGCAAAGGAGCAACATCATTTATTTATAGTAATCAATTCTTAGCAGTCCTTTATATTGTTGTTATTGTTATTTGCTGTGGAAAGCGATGATGTGACAGGCATCTTTGTGTCAGCATCTTGGCTCATGTGTCTAATGATTTCCCTAGGAAATAAAATCTAGCTCATCCTCTCTATGATTGGTCTTTCTTCCTTCCTAAATGGTAAAGTCCCATGTGACTGTGTCATGACTCAGGCAGTGCTAATACACCTCCACACTCTCCATGATCGAGCTGAGTGAAAGGTAAGTGTCCAAGCATGATAATGAAATTTAATTATGTCTTCAGTACCACTGATAACCATTTACTGTTAAGACACACATTTTTTTTGAAAATTATGTTCAAGCTTTTGGCTTAAATGAGCCTTAAAGTGCTCAAGAATAAATAAAATATCAAGTTGTTCAAAAGATAGAAAATAGCCTTCTACTTTTCACATAATGCCATTAATGTGATGAACACCTTCAGAAAATAAAAGGTGGGGAGGTTATTTTATTACAAAATTACTAAAATAACCATAAATTGATCAAATAAAAACGACACTGAAATAGTTGAAAAAAAAAACACCAGAAAGAAATTACTGAAGGAGTTGGTCTACAGGCAAAGTGACTTTAAGCAAATAAGCTTTTATTTGCAAAATGACTTTGGAGAAGTAGATATTATGTCAGCAAGGAAGGTAAAATGCCATGTGCCCAGGCTGCCTTCTCTGAGCCCCTGATCCCAGGGAACCTGCAGCTTCACAAAACTTTCTTCCTTCTCCCCATTAAAGAAAGAGGCTGGTGCATGCCTCCGCCCTCCCCGCCCCTCTCCCACCCAAGACCAGCGAGCTCCTTGAGGGTGCTGGGCAGGCCTATGCCAGAGCTATCTACATTGCAATGCACTTCAGTGGAGACAAATATGGGCAAGTGGATGAGCTAAGAAGGTGAAAGTGAGACAGATAAAACTCTTGTTAAGAAAAGTTCTCTGAACTTGAAAATACGACAAAATGATCACTGCATGTGCCCTCGGTGTCACCCTAGAGCATTGTCAGACAGCCCACCTTAACTTACTCCATTCTCTAGGGGACACACCTCTGTCTGACTTACTGACACTTCATATTAGACACCAGACTCTGCGAAGCTAGATTTGAACTAAAAGAAAATTGGGAATTTGCAAATGAATTTGCATGTAATTTGGTAAAAATAAGGTAATTTGCCTTATAGAAAAGATAGCACCAAAGGGAGCCTTTTACTGCCTTGCAACTCATGAAGCAGTTTATTTAAATCTAAGCCAGCCAAACTATTCCACATTTCATCCTCTGTTCCTGGCTTATCTTTTAAATCAGCT
This sequence comes from Artibeus jamaicensis, assembly GCF_021234435.1. NCBI lineage: Eukaryota > Metazoa > Chordata > Mammalia > Chiroptera > Phyllostomidae > Artibeus > Artibeus jamaicensis. The sequence goes on along the minus strand of NW_026521810.1, from coordinate 12,783,591 downwards.
TTATCATTCTGCTGCTTCCTCATTTATTAATAACCGTAAACCTTTACATGTGCTCACTATGTGTTTGCATGAGAGCTATGTTTTAAACTTTCTGAAAATTAAGCTGGCACTACCTAAAGACAATGTTATTTTGCCCCAAACTCACACACCCTGTGTGGTGGTTTTAAAATACGTCCACCAATTCTTGGATACTTGACCTACAAGAGGTGGAGCTTGAGTCCCTTTCCTTGAGTGTAAGCTGAACTTAGTGCCTTGCTTCTGAAGAACATGCCACGTGGTAGAGGAGCCAGGGTACCACTTTTGAGGCCAGATCCTAAAAGGCACTGTAGCCTCTTGCTTCATCTTTCCGGGATCACTCACTTGGGGAAAGTGGCTGCCGTGTCCTCAGGACAGTGAGGCAGCCTGCAGAGAGGCATACACGGGTAGGAACTGCGGTCTCTTCCAACAGTATGTGAGAGAGTGATAGACACAGAACCTGTCGCCTGCCCAGCCCTAGTCAAACCTCAGATGATGCCCCCCTGACCATCATCTGCTGCTTCAAGAGACGCTCCGAGTTGGACCCCCAGCCGATGTCCCTGCTGTGATGCCTGACTCTGAGAACCCATGAAACAATATAGGTTTGCTGTTTTTTGAGCTGCTAAGGTCTGGGATATTTGTTACACAGCAACTGGGAACTAGTACACCTGGTCACCACTATTGGACCTTTCTCCTCCTGTTGCTTCCTCATTCTGTACAGTCTTCAGTGGATACCCTCCCTTCTTGGGAGATATCTCAATTTCTCATGGGATGTCTGCATGACTATGGAGGTGCCAGAAGCTGTCCCAGTCTACAGAGGGTAATTTCCCCATAGTGGCCTCTTACCGCCCTTCCTGAGTGCCACGGCCTAGAAGTGAGGTGGCACCTGCTGTCACTGGGAAGGTGAAGGTATCATTGCCTGGAGGTGAAGACTCACACAGCCCACATGTCCACAGCTGTGTAGTGTAGAAGCACACATTCACAAACAGCCCATTATAGAACAATAGTCATTTTTATTAGAAAGATAAATTTAATAATACTTAGCATAACTAGTATTCATGTGGTATTCACTATGTTCCTAGAACTCTGTTTAGTAGTTTGCCTGAATTTTCTGATTTTATGCTTAAAATTGCTCGATGGGGTAATTATTATTATTATTATTATTATTATTATTAATTTGTTTCATGGATATGGAAACCCAGCATAGAATGATTAATTATGTTTCCAGTCATTAGGAAGACCAGTAATTAGTATTAGAGTCAGGACCAAATCCAGGAAACCTAAGCTAAAGCTACTGACCCCAAGTTTCAATACAACAGTCAGAGCGATGCTTTACAACCTGAGTCAGACCACGTTACCCCTTTGCTCCTCATGTCTCAGAGCAGAAGGCACCTCTTCACCCTGCTTTGAGGCCCCCCACAACAGGCTCTCATTAGGTCTTGGCCTCATTCTTTCACCACCTGTTCAGTGCTCTCAGACCACAAAGGCCCCTTGCTCTCACCCCAGGGCCTTTGCACTGGCTGTCCCTTCTGCCTGCAAAGCTCTTCGCCAAGATACCCACAATGCTCCCTTGTCCTTAGAGTCTTGGCTAAAATGTCACCTTCTCACTGAGACCTGCATCACCATCCCATGCCTGTCTTCCTGCTCCCACACCCCTTACTGTGATCTACTTCTCTCCTGGCCTCTCAGCACTTATTAGCATATTGTATAACTCAGCTGTGGGTTGTGTGTATGTGTGATAAACATCACTCACTGGCTCTCCCGCTGGCCCTGCTGAAAGATAAGCTCATGTGGAGGTGTGTCCTGGGGATTCTGTTTGTTGATGTGTTCCAGGCATGGAAGGTGGCGCCTGGCATACAGTCTGTCTTCTGTAAATCATGTTGCGTCAGCACTGAGTGAACTGTATGCTGTGTCTCATTGACAAGGCCAGAGACTTGTCAATATTTTGTTCACAATTATGATTTTATAATATTCTCAGACAGCTTTGATGTTTCTGGTCCTCATCCTCTTAATGTAGAATTAAGAGCACAGGTGGACACACTGTGGCCTGTAGGCTATGATGGGTCTGCTGTCTCTTGTAAAAATGAAGTTTCGTTGGAACACAGTTGTGCTCATTTGCTTCCACAGTGTGTGGCTGCATCGGTGCCACAACAGCAGAGCTGATATTTGTAACAGAAACGGCCCTTAAAGGAAAGAGTTTGCTGAACACTAGTCAAAACTGTTTTGATTCAAGTCCTAAATCTGTCACTTATTGGCATGTGCCTTTGGTCAAGTTATTTAGGCTCTCTGTGTTTTGTAGTTATCTGTACAATGTGGGTAGAATAGCCCTTCCTCAGGAGTGGTTGCTAAGATGACATGAGTCAACACCTGTGAAGAACAGTGCCTGGCACGCAGTCGGGCCTCACATGTCAGCTATGCCGTCATTGCTGTCACTGTCAGCTGCATGGCCTGGGGAAACTTGCTCCATCTTTCTGACTTGATGATTTATCGTGCCTCATTTTTGTTTCTCCATAGAGAGGACAGTCATGTCCCACTCGCTGGGCTGTCAGGAGGATGAGATGAGCCAGAGGCTGTAAAGAGCAGAGTTGGCACTTAGCCTAAAGCGACACTAGCTCCCTGCCCTCCATGTTTCCCTTCCTCCTGCACTCATGCCAGGTGTGTCAAGAGGACACTAAGAATGTGGCAGAGGCCAGGTTTACACCAACCTAAATCCGATGCCAGTGCAGGACGAACCCTTGCTAACATGTCTCCCCTGATGCAGAGAGGGAGGAGGCCGGCACAGCCTGGCTGGATGGATGCAGTGTGTGCTGTGGGGTTTTCAAATCATTGTACTTACAAGAAAGGTCAACATGTGCTGCACATCCACTGTGTCAAAAGTGGTACCAACCTTGCAGCGCAGTCCTGTGAGGTTAGTGCTATTCTCCTCCCATCTCACTGATAGGCAAAATGAGGCTTGGAGAGGGTAAGTCACTCAAGGTACAAACTAGTAAGGGATGTACCTGGTGTCGGTGCCCTGGCAGTTAAATTACACACTGACCACCCCACTCCCCATTGTGAACCAATACACCATGTAAAGCTTACAGGTTCCAGCAGCAGAGGGCTGGAGGGCAGAGCGGGGGCCGGTGACCTCCCTGCCAGGAGCCTGTGTGCAGGAAGGACCAACGGTTTCTTGAGAAGAACAGGCTTCAGGAAAGATGGTGGAAACCAACAGAGTTGGTCCGGAAACACAGCTCCACCAAGATAGAGTGTGGCCCACCTCAGGACAGAGACTGCCCCACTCCTTGCGATGACTTTGTTGGCATAAAACACCCAGCGTGGGAGAAATGGCCATGATGCACATACACGTGGCCTCCACAGAGCTGTGAGTAGACATGGACTTTCTACCCCAACTCCAACCACATCGTCAGGCCACTGTGGGGAGCAACAGAGGGCAGGTGCCACTTTGCTCATGGCACTTTTGAGAACCATGGAATCCTTGTGAAATTACAAGGAATCTGTGGGTCAGGGTCCTGCAGCTGGGGGTTCAGCCAGAGATGGGTTTGCTCCGTACTATGGCATCTTCTGGGATGGGGGCTAGGGGAGGGCCAGTTCTACCAGCTGAGATGGGGAGCTGTGTAACTCAGGGGGTAGGGTGAGGCTCTGTACGTCACGACCACAGACAATTTCTCCAGACTGAGTCCCCAAAGGCAGGGCCAGAGCCACTGGTAACCTCCTTATTTCAGATGCCGGTGAGAGAGACCATCCAGAAAAGATCCAGGAATCTCCTTCAGCTGTACCTCAGAGACCTCCAGAGCCCAAGGACTTACTCATCTCCTGGGGTTCTGTGGTTTGGCCATTGCTGAACCTCAAGGTAGGACCTGGGCCAGATTCTGGAGCATGAAATCCCAAATGACCATAATGGTCTGAGGCTGGTCTGGTTCTACTGCCCCTGCTTCTTGGCCAGAGCACAGGCTCTGTGTGCACAGCTCTGAGTGCACCAGAGAGGGCGCTCTCAGCCAGGCTGGATGGGGCAGGCACACTGCACACACGTCCTGCAGACATCTACCCAGCCACCCATGAAGTGTTTCCTCCTGTTTGCCTGCCTCTTTCCACAAAGGCCTTGGAGCAGTGAGTGCCCACAGCAGAACCACTCAGGGCAAGGAGAGCTGCACAGGCTCCCCCAGGGGATGCCCAGCCTTCCTCTGTCAGTGTCGTGAACACCAGTGTAGGGGAATCATCCCTTTCCATGAGTTCCTCAGGAATGAGGACTGTTTTTTTTCCTTTTAAACTAATATCTTGTGTGTGTGTGTGTTTGATAATAATGATTACATAGATGTTTGTACCTATGCCTTTTCTAATTTTTTATTATTTTAATATTTAATTGTGGTGACACACAATAGAGTTTGGTGGTGTTAAGTACATTCACGTTGTTCTGCAGCCATCACCACCATCTACCTCCAGAACCTTTATTTGGCCAAACAGAAACTCTGAGCCCATTGAAAGTAACTCCTCATCCCTCTCCCCCAGGCCCCAGCACCCACCAGTCTACATCTGTCTCTGAATCCGACTACTCTAAGGACCTCATATAAGTAGAACAATACAGCATAATTTTTTTGTGACTCGCTTATTTCACTTAACAAAATGTCCTCACCCATGTTGTAACATGTACAAGAATTTCCTGCCTTTATAAGGCTGAATAATATTCCATTGTATGGATAGGCCATACCTTATTTTTCCTTTTATCTATCAATGGATACTTCAGTTGCCTCCACCTTGTGGTTGTTGTGAATCATGCTGCTATGAACACAGGGGTTTGAATACCTGTTTAAGTCCCTGCTTTCAGTCTTTTTGGGTGTATACCCAAAACTGGGGTTGCTGGATTGTATAGTAATTCTATGTTTAACATTTTGAAGAACCATCATAACTGTTTTCCATGCTGGCTGCATTTTACAATCCCATTGACCATGCACAAGGGTCCAAATTTCTCCACATTCTCACCAACACTTTTTCATTGTTGTTTTTAATCCCCAATCTGACAAATGTGAAATGGTCTCTCATTGTGGTTTTGATTTGTATTTCCCTAATGACTAGTGTGTTGAGCATCTTTTCAAGTTCTTATTGGTCATTCGTATGTCTTCTTTGGAGAAATTCAAAGGACTGTTCAAGTCCTTTGCCTGTCTTTGAATTGAGTTGTTTGTTTTGTTGTTGTTGAGTTGTAGGAGTTCTTTGTATATTCTGGATATTAACATCTTACCAGATATATGATGCCCAATTATTGGAAGGCTTTTCATTCTTTCACTCAAAGGACATTTAATAGTGTCCTTCGATGTAGCTACATTTATCAGGTTTGTTTTTTTTTTGTCTTTTTGTGTCATATCCAAGAAATCCTTGCTAAACTCCATGACATGAAGCTCTTCCCCAGGTCTTCTTCTAAGAGATTTATTGGGCAGCTCTTACATTCTTGTCTTTGATCCATGTTCAGTTAATTTTTGCACATGGTGTTAGTTAGATAAGGGTCCAATTTTATTCTTTTGCATGTTGGTAGCTAGTTTTCCCAACTCCATTTGTGGAAAAGGCTGTCCTTTTCCATTGAATGGCACTCTTGTGAAAATCATGGGACCATATGTGTGGGTTGATTTCTGGGCTCTGCACTCCATTCCACTGGCCCATGTGTCTCTCTTTATGACAGTATCACACCACTTTGGTTACTTCATGTTTGTAGTAAGCTTTGAAGTGTTGCTGATTTCTAGTTAACTCAGGTGTGGTCTGAGAATGCACACTGTGTAATCTCCATTCTTTTACATTTATTTAGATATGTTTTGCAGCTCAGAATATGACTTACCTTGGTGACTATTCTATGTGCACTGAATAAGAAAGTGTATTAATCTGTTTGGGGTAGGCTGTCCTGTAAATGTCAAACAAGTCTAGTCAGTTGACAGTGTTGTTCAGGTCTCTTATACCTGATTTTCTGTCTCCTTGCTCTAGTAATGATGGAGAAAGGAGTGTTGAATTCTCCAGCTATAGTTTTGTACAACAACATGCAAACTAGAAACAGAACTATTCCATTGTCACACACCCCTTTTATAGCCACATCTGGCCGTCACCCCAACCCCTAATCTCTACCAACCACTGTCTGCTTTTTATTATGTCCCAGTTTGTTGGGAAAAATTTAGGATTACTCCTGTTATTTCAGCATAATTATTAATAGCTTGTCTTTACATGTGCTCTTTAAAAGTGTCCCGCTTTGACTAATAAATTTAATCAATTTTCTTTTATTAGGATTACTAACATATTTGGGCCTATTTTGTTATTTTAGTTTAGGTGTTCTGCCTCCCATAATTTTGGTTTTGCTCTATTTGTGTTTTTTTTGTTGTTTGATTTATTCTCTCTCTCTTTTTGGGGGTAACTTAATTTTCTGCTAAGTGTTAGAGGCATACAGTTCTATTTTTATTCTTCTAATGGTTAAGTTAAATTTCATATACCTATTCAAAAAATTAATTTATATTTGTCATTCAGTGTGTTATGTTCTACAGTACATAATTCGGGACCAATTTTATGGGCTTTAAGTATATTAGACCAGAAAGCTATATTGTGCTATGAACATCAGCTGGAATTGTCCCCTGAATCCTAACTTTGCTCTGGTACTTCTGGTAAGGCCTTCATCCATGTGAGTTATCTCTGCAGCCACACAGTCAAGTCCTGAAAAGACTACTTCATCAGGCACGTTGAAAGCCTGGCTTGTACTGGATCACCCAGAAGCTAATCTGAGACTCTTCTATCTGTGTATCTGCTTCCAGAAAGATGTGGTAATAAGAACCAATTCAACTTCCCACCTGAATCTACAAAAATAAAAGGATAAAACCCGTGAAATAATGGTTTGAAAGCACTGGGCATCAGCCAGGAGATGACAGTGAGCCTTTGGAAGAGGAACCCTGGCAGGGCCCAGCATTCTTTCTGAGGATAGGAGATGAAGCTGAGAGTCCACAGAGATAAAGGTTGTTAAACACCACAAGTCAGAACGTAGAGAGGGGACAGCTGCATGGAAGGCCTGTTGAGGAGGTGACATATGAAGAAGTAACTTAAATAATCCAGAAAGGCAGGTAATGAAGAGAAACTAATACAGGTAACAGAAATGTACACAAGCATGGCATATGCAAAGGTTCTGGGGTTATAAAGAACTTGTAATGTTCAAGAAACTGATGGATTAGCACTGCTGAAGATAGCAATGGAGGGAAAGTAAGAGCTGGAACAGGTGTTGGAGGCAGAGATAGGGAATTGCATTTCTTTCTCGGTGCAAGTGGAAGCACTGGAGGTGACTAAACATTAGAATGACACTGTTGAATTTCCACTTACAGAGAAAATCCTGGCTGACTCATGGAGAATGGATTTAACAGATAGTTGGAGGCATGGATGGAGGCACCAGCCAGGATGATGATTTACAGACTGGTGAGTGATGATGGCTGTCTTACATGCAGTGCTGAGTGGCAGGGACATTGGAGAGAGATGGGCAGAGTTGAGATATATTTTGAAGGTAAACATCTTTAGAGAGAGACTTGATGGGTTGAACGTACAACTTCAGGAAAGGAGGATTCAAAGGTGAGCCCTAAGTTTCTGTGTTGAGTAACTGTGTATGGGAATTGGGTATGTTTGACAAGGGTCAAGGGCACTATTCAAGACATATTAAATCTGCATGCTCTGAAACATACAAACTGGTGTTCCAACAAGAGCCTTGGATCAGATCAAACTGTCACCAGCCATCTGGACTGTGTTCCATTCATGAGATCTAGTAATGTCACCTGGGGAGACAGCATAGAGGAGAAGAGGACTTGAAGACAAGCCCTGAAGAACTTCAACCTTTAAAGTCACATGAGGAGGACCCATAGAAGAGGAATGAGAGGAAAAAGCCACTGGGGTTGGGGGAAATGAGGGACTACTGGCCACGGAACCACTGATGTGAGTGTGAGTGTAAGAATGAGGAAGAGCAGCAGGCTGTGTCCAACACTGATTAAGATGAGGGCAGCAGAATGTCCATTGGATTTGAATGTCATTGGTGATGTTCGAAAGAAAGGTTTTGGTCAAGTTAGACACTGAGACTGGAATGTACTGAGTAGTGAATGGCCTACTGGTAATCAGAGGCAAACAAATTAAAATAACAAGATATTATTCTCTATATATTGAATGAACAATAATTTCTAATTTAAAAGTAAGCTTTGGGCCGAGAAGGATAAACATATTGTTGAGAATATAAATTTAAAAAGTCACATCAAAGGTAGATTGTCAGTCTGTTGAAACTAAAGAATGGACTTACAATATTTTTTGAGAAACTTTACATAAGAGGTAATAGTTACATTAAGAGGTAAGTCCATTTACCCCCACACCTACAAGGGGTAAATAGACTTAAAAGATACAATCTCTGCTCTCTATGTACCTAGAATTTGGTTGAAAGGAAGAGAGAAAGGGGGCCAAGACAAGGGCGAAAAGCTCTAGCATCAAGTCTAGCAAAAGAAATATTGCATTTTAAGGCAAAATGCTATGAACTTCAAAGAAAATAAGATGTTGCATGTGGTTGGGGAGATAAGGAGAGGCCTCTAAACACTTCAGACTGATGTAGGATTTGAGAGACATGAGTAGGCGAGATACATAGGGATGAAAGTGTTTGAGATGTTTGTATGAGAGAAGGTGTGGAGGGAAGAAAGCCAAAGTGCTTCAAGTAGTTGGTAGAGAAAAGAATGAATTGAATCTTTCTCAGCCTAGATTTACACCAGAAAGCAGAGCCTGAGAAAGGGTTTGCCTGCGAGATGATGAGAAGTGACCCAAGGGAACAGGAGTGGGAGCTCGGGGAACTGAAGCAGGGAAGCCAATGCAAGGGTATGTTCTTGGGCTTAGACTGCTATGGGAGACTATGACATAGTTCTGCTGGAACTCTCTGAGGATCACGTAGATAGAATGCATCTCAGAATTACCCACCCGAGTGATCGAAGAGGCAAAATTTCCCCACCCACTCCCATCCCCCACTGGTGAAAGTTTCCTATGGAGCAGCTCTCATGCATGCATGAGTGCCAAGCAGGTCCCTGCAAGTATCCTTCTCCAGGTGTCCTAGGTGCCCCAGAGCAGGGAGAGATGGTTGGTGCAGCCAAAACGACATGCAGTCAGGTTGTAAGTTCTCAAAGCCCAGCAATGACTGAGAAAAAGGTAGGCTAACAGGGTGTAAGGTGAGGTTCAAGGTGTTATCCCAAAGACTAGTGGGCAGTGAAGCAACAGATGGTAATGCCAGAGGGATAGGTCTTGGAACAGATTATACCTGGCTAAGAAATTGAACTTAGTTAGCAATAGGTACCTATTGCAAAACCTGACAATCCTGCTTGTCACGTGCAAAGAAGGGCAAGGTTTCCTGAGGGAAGCGCCTGTCATGCTCACACTCAGGTTCATATGGGATTGGTGATGTGTGTCTGTAGGCTTCAGCTGAGGTAACCCTCACAAAGCGGACAGTGGGCTTAAAAGCATCCCCATAAAGATTGAAGGTTCTACTAAAATTCAAAAAATATGTGAATAATAACGAGAACATCCATAGGGGCCCTCCTGCTGCCAGCCACTTTGAAAGTAAAAACAAGGACAATACCATGAGTTCTGTGAAACTGCCCGAAAAAAAATTCAAATTGATATAAGTGATTCTTTGAAACATGGATTGATCAGCATTCATATTGTTAAACAATTAATCTTAACTGAAGTATATATTATGTGTCAAATGGTTAACTAATGATATTAAAAATTGATCATGATTATTGACATGTAAAATTATATTTCACATTTCTCTTACCCTTTAGATTTATCATTGGGAGTGCACATTACAATATTTATAATGAACATGCATACAATTAATAAAAAACATTTTTATTGAAAGAGTTACAAGAAATCTCATCTCTGGGCCATGGGTCATCAGGAGGAGCATTTGAGATGCTGACGTAACTGGACTTGGCCACTAAGCGGATGGTGGGATGAGATCAGGAACGAATGAAAAGTGACTCTTCAGGTCCACAGTAGGGTGACACTCAAGTGTCAGGCATGGTGCACCAGTGCATGTCTAGGGGAGGTAGTTTTGGGTGCTGAGCATGAGGTGGACATTAGTGCCTGGTGGTTTCTTACAATGACCTACAAAGTTCTCTGCTCGATCCTCTGTCCCAGAATCGGCCACCCTGAATCCAGGTGGGATTTACTGGAATCCCTTCTCAGAACTGAAAAAGAAGTTGGTGTTGTAAGTTTTGCCCCTCTCCTCGGTGAGGATGACAGGCTGTCCCGCCTCAGAGGAAGTGGCTATGAACCAGCTGGGGTAGGCGACTGACTGGAAGGTGGAGGTCGAGCCCTCTATGCTGTGCAGAAAGAGAAAGGGCACCTGCGCTTCATTCTCACTGTACAGGTCCATTATCTTTTTCTCCTAGGAGCAGAAAAGAGGCCTATTAGACAGGATTACTGGGAGGAGGGAGCTAAACTAATTCAGCCTTGGGAGTGACTGCCTTCCCCAAAGGAAGGGACACAAGGAGGATGCCAGGTGTCAGGATAGGCAGCACGCTGGTTCCCAAAACCAGGTGCTTCTGATTCTTCAAGGCAACACCATCTTCCCTGAGAACAGAGCAGGGTTAATTATCTCGTAGGTGCTCCTGTCAGGCACCCATCTGCAGATTTGGGCCAGGCTCACCAGATTCCCAGTCTCTAGTGGATTTACACATTGCAGCATCCATCATGACCCCTAATGCTACTTTCCATGCAGGGACCACAGGTGTGAAATCCACACGATCTAGACTAACATTCTCCCCTTGTCTCCTCTGCGTGTGGTGGCCTTTGCTTGCATGGGAGCATCCCAACATCTCAGAAGAGTTCTGGAAGGCAGTTAAAGAGAATAGGGAGTAGAGAAGCTGCCAGTCCCGGGCTTTCTGAAGCACCCACCTTGTGGGAGTCCTTTCTGGTGTTCAGAGGGTACTCTGAGAGTGGAATAAGTGTTACGACCATTCCAGAGGTAGCATGTATTGATTTGGGGATCAGCCAAGTCAGGCTTCCTTACACTGAATAATCCAGGATTGAAACAATGTTATTTGTATTTAGCAACACAGTAAATGAAATAAAAAGTCTGTCTCATAGTACTCACCAGATAATATTCTGTTTCACTAGCTAGCTGTACAACCACTCACCTTAAGTTGCAAAGTAGGCTGGCCCTCAATTTCTGTACAGAACAAACAGAGATCCATGTCCATGATTCCCAAGTATATCAGGCTGCCCTTTCCTTCAACATGGACATTTGTGTCTTTGCATGGTAGTGAGGAAATAACGACTGGAAATGGAAACAGATGTCAGTCCCCAGGCAGCGGGAGGTCCAGGCCCACCTAACACTGGGCTACTCCTTTGGCCAGATCTACCCCAGAACGCTCCTCCCATTAGCCATGTGGTAAAAACCCTCCATTGTAATTGGAAACTCATTTCCCCTTTTCTTCTTTACTATCAGAACCCAGCTGTCATCAGGGCACATGGCTTTCCAAAAATAAAAATACAATTCCCCACCACCCTTGCAGCTAACTTTGACCATGTGCTTAAGTTGCAGCCCGTGAGCTACAAGTGGAAGTGTTCTGTGGGATTTCCAGAGTGTTCTTCAAGGGGAGCCAGCTTGGCTGGGAGGAGCTCCTCCTTTATACCCTGCATCTTCTTCCTACAATTAGGTGAGAGTTGAGGTGGCCTTGAGATTGCCAAGGCATCATGGACTCGCCACACTGGCCTCACTCAGCTTGCCTGCTCAGGCTTCTTTCCCATGAGAAAGAAATCAACTTTATCTTATGTAAGTTGCAGTCATATAGGTAAATCAGCTGAATTTATGTCGCTATCAGCTGAATTTATTCCTGGACAACTGAGCCCAGAAGCCCAGGCAGGGGGCTCCTTTTGGGCAGGGAGCAGGGAGTTTATCCACTCAACGCTTTCTTGAATGTCCGCTCAGGACAAGGCAGACTTTGTCATGGACCCCACAGAAAAAGAGATGAAAATTGTAAGCAGAGAAATGGCCAGAACCACAATAAATTGTAATACCTGCTCTGGGGGAAGTGACCAAAGCCTGGGACAGTAGGAGAGAGACCAACTTTAGAGGGAAAAATCAATAAAGACCTTTCCGCAGAGGTGAAGTCAATCTGGGACCTTAAAGCTAAGAGGAAGCTAGTAAATGAGGAAATGGATAGAGGGTGGGGGGAGGGTGTTGGGAGGGAGAGTATTACAGGGAAAGGAATGGTCAAGGCCATGGGTGGAAAAAAAGAGCTTGCTAAGTTAAAGGCCTCAAAGAAAACTGGGAAGGCTGAGATCTCCCCACCTCCTATGTACCCCCACCTTCACCACCAAATCACAAACACATGGGAATGATACTCTTCAACTAACACAGGAAGAGGGTCGCTCGTGAATCTTGGTGGAGGACGAGTTAGAGGCTGCACAAGTGGAGAGGGAGGGAGGGCAGTGAGGAAGCAGCGGCTGGAGTCCAGACGAGAGATCATAATCATAGAAATGAGGCCTGCTGTGCACGTAGGCTCATCAGTCTTTGCCGATGGACCGGCTAGAAACCAAAGAAATGGAGGAGTCAAGGGTTCCCCTGCTCCTGGCTCAAGCTGACAGGACCACGGTGGTGACAGAGATGGGGAAGAGTGAGTTTGTCAGCCATCCTGAGAAGTCAGACCCGAAGCTTCACTCGGGATAGACAAAGTTAGAGGCGTCTGAAAGGACACTGAACAGGCATGAAATGTCCATCTGGGTTAAAAGCATAAATGGCAGAGTGACAGAGAGGTGACTTATCAACCCAAGAGACCGGATGCAGCCCCTTCACTCGTGACAGAGTGGCTGCATACTGAGCTCGGAGGGTTCCCAGCACTAGGACATTTTACAGAGAAAGTGGAGTCAGAAAGGAGGATGCGGACTGCAAGAGAACGTTCTTATGGAATGAGAAGATGAAGAGTGTTCAAGGAAGGAAGAGTTAGCAGTGGTGCTGACTGTGGCTGAAGAACCAAATGCGAGCACAGAGAAACATACTGGGTGATCTTGGAGAGAGGAGCTCAAGGGGAGAGGTCAAGGATCAGTTTAGACGTGAAAGTGTTTGAGGTGAGCGTGAGCAGCAGGTGACATGGAGACAGGTGGTGTAGTCGGCCCCTCTGTGGAATTTGGCCATGGCTGTTACAAAGGATGGCACATTGTGGATAGGAAAACAGAACAACAGTCGGAAGAAATGCGGGCACCAAGAGGAGCTATTTCATATTTATTAAGCCTGGAAATACTGTATCAGAGCATGTTTGTCAGTGTCAGAAAGGACTCAGTAGACAGAGAAAGGTGGGATATGTAGGGAACAGACATATGATCAAACACTGAAATCCTAGGCAAAGGGAATGAGCTGAGTTGGACTCCGCCCCCCCCCAGCTTTACTGAGGAATAATTTATATGAGGTGAATTGATTTTTGATGGGAGAAAGAAATATTCTCTGATTTTTTAGAGGAGAGGACACCAAATTAGGAAAAGGTGCAGGTTTGGTGGTGGAATGTGAAAGTGTTCGGTCTGAGAACATGGTGGCAATGGTTGAAATTTAAAGGAGAAGCTCCCAGGAGAAGGTCAGCTGCTGACTGGATGAACCAGGCCCTCTTATCAGAAGACACTTTCTTTGGGTAAGAAGAGCTGCCGAGCTCTCACACCTGTTTCTAAGTACAGAATTTCCTTTACGGGTGGGAACCAACTTGCCCTTGCTTGCCCCTCCTGTGGACACTGAGCTGGTGTCCAAAAGTAGGAGAGGCCACAACCAGGCTCACACAAGCTCAGCCTCATCAACACTGGAGCCAATGGTCCTTTAAGGGGCAGCAGTGGCCCTAGCTGTGTGGCTCAGCCATTTGGAGCGTCATCCCTGGCACCTACAGTTTGTGGGTGTGATACCCCATTGATTCTCTCTCTCCCCCTCAATTCAATAAACACATTCTTGGATGAGGGTTTGTTTGAAAAGGTAACAGTGGCTTCATTGTCACTTACCAGGTTTGACATTGCTGCTAGAAGGAACCGCGATTAAAGAGTTTCCCTTCAGGACCCACACCATCTGGTGAGAATCACGAACACTATAGAATCCTGGAGTGCCCTGGCCTGCCAGATGACAGCAAAAAGCAATAGACACACATGAAATTGTTATAAACTTCAGGGGCTCAGCTGCACCCTCTAATACAGTGGTCCCCCTCATCCACTGTCTCAGCTCCTATGATTTCAGTCACCCACAGTCAACTGTGGTCCAAAAATATTAAAGGAAAATTTGCAGAAATAAACAATTCATAAGTTTTAAATTGCATACCATTCTATGTGGTGCGACAGAATCTTGCACCATCCCCTCCATCCCTCCTGTCATGGGAATCATCCCTCTGTCCAGTGTGTCCACGCCATGTCCATTCCCCATCCATGCATCACTTGATAGCCCTCTGGGTTATCAAATCTGCTATTGTGGTACCACAGTGCTCGTGTTCCAGTCACCCTTATTTTACTTACTTGTGGCCCCAAAGCTCAAGAGTAGTGATGCTGGCGATTCGGATAAGCCAAAAAGCAGCTGTAAAGTGTTTCCTGTGTGAAAAGGTGTGCATGTATGAGAGAAAACAAGGTACGTGCAGGGTTCCCCGCCATCTGCGGTTTTAGGGGATCTTGAAATGTACCTCCCTCAGACTAAGGAGGCGACTGTGCTGACTTCTGAATGTCCAGGGTAGGCTCACTATTCTGAGAAAATGGCTCTAAGGAGAAAGAGAGGGGAACCAAGTCAGGGGCTGGTTAGTGCATCAAAATGTCTGAAAAGCCTGGCTGGTGTAGCTCTGTGGATTGAGTGCGGGCCTGTGAACCAAAGTGTTGCTGGTTTGATTCCCAGTCAGGGCACATGCCTGAGTTTCAGGCCAGGTCCCCAGTGGGGGCCACACGAGAGACAACCACACACTGATGTCTCTTTAACTCTCTTTCTCTTTCCCTTCCCCTCTCTCTGAAAATAAATAAATAAAATGTTTTAAAAATAAAAGAAGAAAAAAATTTTAAGTGTCTGAAAGGATGTACGTGCATGCACAATCCCAGGGATTTTCTAGGGGTGTCAGTAATTTGTTCTTTTCTGAGTGATAGTTTCTGGGTACTAAAAAGAACCAAAAATATTTCAATGGGTCATCAGTATGTAGTTTGTTTTTTCCTTTGCCTCCTTTATCCAAATAAATAAACAATTCTGAATATACATAATAAGATAAGAACAAAAGTGCAGGTTTCATGATATGAGCATTTGAGCAAATACAACCGTAACTGAGCAAATGGAAGAGGCCCTTGTGCCCTATTGTCCTTGGGGAGGTTGGACAGAGACTGCCAAGCTGGTTTGTAATTTGCCACTTACTTTCTATGGTCGCCATGTTGGCTTGAGGGCTTTCTGTAAAGAGGACAAGGTAGAGTAGGTGGTCTCTAGGAGGTTGTCAGCGGCTGGTCTTGTGGAGGAAGGAAGGAAGAAAAGCATGTTATTCATTGCTCTCCCATCCGCCTGAATAAATCCGTGTACAAAATTATTTGGAGGAAGATGCCCTGAAATCCTGTCCTTGGTGCACATTTGAGACGAAGGATGGGAAGAGCATACCTCAAGGCCAGAGAACCCCAAATGGAAGCTCCCTTCTCTGTCATGACTGGATGGTCCTGGCTCCCCATGCTGTGATGGCCTTGGGGTGCCCTTCACCCATCACACCTGGGATTGCTAGGGGATTCCAAGGGGATTCCAGAGCATCCCCCAGCCACCTTCTAGGACAACATGTTTCTGGGTTTAGAGGAGGAAGGGAGAGTGTATATTCTTCTTTATTTAGGCCTCCATAGCTGGTAAGTCACCAATTACCCTGACTTCAAGCTTGAACATTCAAAATAACTATCAGCAAGCCTGTCTCTCTGACCCCCACCTCCCCCATTCCCATCCAAACAGCCATCTCTAAGGATCCATGGACATCCACTGGCTCCATTAGATGTTTCACTGTCAGATGGCATCTCTCTGGACTTTGAGTTGGGGAAGCAGGACAGTTCCCCCCAAAACCACAGACTCCCCACAGTGCGAACCAGTTGTTCAGCACTCTCCCTGCCTCAGGGCCCTCCATATCCGACTCTACTGTTATCCTGAGGAGGGAGTGAGCAGCCAGCTAGGCTTGTGGAAGCAGGCCCCAGCTCCTCTGATGCTCTGTGCCTTACATCCCAGACCCCTCAGCCCCAGAAGTTCCTCAGGATGAGACACAGAGCAGTGAAAAAAGGTGCCCAACACAAGGCTTCTGAGCAGCAGAAGTTACCTTCATTCCAAGAGACGCTCTTATCCCTGGGCCAGTGTCAGACTTCACTGGCTGTCTAGGACTCCTGGGCCTTTTAATGGGCAAGAGGGTCACTTCCTGGTTCTGGGTGTGCCCACTTTGTCAAGAAAGCTGGTCCTGCATAGAAATCCCATGAGGTGTCAGTGAGTGACTGTGTGGCAACACAGGTGTGGCCATTCTGGGGTCCTGGACAAACCAAAGCAGTTCATGTGTCAAGAAACAGCCATGATGAAATATAGCCAAGGCCAGATGCATTGTTACAGAGAGGTTTCTTCCAGACTGCCTTGGGGACAGAGGTGTGACTGTCTCGATTCACCAGCTACATGAACCACACCTGGTTCGCATCTGATTGGGAACAATCCACCATCTCCCTGTCAGGAGTTTTACAAAACCAATATTGAAAGCTGGTTCTATGTCTGTTAAAGCTGTCAGAGACGTACCTTATTAATCTTTCAATCCTCACAACAACCCTTTAAGGGCCACTGATTTTTATTTCTCATGCAAAAAACCAGAGGCCCTGAGAGACAAATCTTACCTAAAGTCACATAGCTACTAAGAAATTTAGCCACATTAGAAGCCAGATCTCTCTGTTCTTAACCACTGTGAAGTGTGTTTCCAGGGGCTGAGATGCAGGCCTGTGTCCTGTATCCTGTGACAGGTTCTGAAACCTGTATGGGACCCAACAGAGGGGACTGGTGGGGTAGGAGGGACCTGGGAGGCCTGCGGCTTCCTCACTCTGAACTGAGGATCACACTCAACCTCAGCAACTGCATGGAATCATTACCCTTGAAGCCCAATATTGTCATTCAGCCCTGAAATTTAAAAAATCCTACTCATTCTATGCCCAAATCTGCCTCCATGCAAACTCGTAACTACTGGCTTTGGTTCTGTTCTCTGAAATCCACTGTAAGCTCTCTCCCCTGGAGTACTGCAATAACCCTTTACTGGTCACCTTGCCCCTGTTCTCACCCCCTACAGTGAAATGTCCACCCGGCCATGAGCAGGGGTCAAAGATGCACTGTGTCATACCAGCCCCCTATCAGAACTCTCTAATGGCTTCACATTGCACCCAGAATAACAGCCAGAGTTCTCACCACGGCCCACCTGAGCTCACACAAGCCCACATGATTGGCGCCTGCTTGTTTGTCCACATACCTCTGTCATCGCCCTGTCAATCCCCTGCTCTAGCTCCAGCCGATTCTCTCACCCAGAGAGCTCAGCTTTCTAGGAGCCTTTCCTGTTTTTCTGTAGGAAAGGGCTTCCCCAGACCATCATGAGAATCAATTCACTTCCATGCATTTGTCTTTCAATGGGCAAAAAGCCATCCTCTAAATGAGATCTCCCCTGACCACTCTCACTAGAAGAGCCCCTTACTCGGGCTCTAATCCCTAATTCTTCTCTATTATTTTTCTTCATAAAATGTATTATCTCCATGGCAGTGGATGTGTATGTGTGTACATATGCATATATGATGGGTTTTTTGGCAATAGATCTTTTTTCTATGCTATCTTTTTAAATGGAATTTATTGGGGTAACATTGGTTAATAAAGCCATACAGATTTTAAGTGTACAACTCAGTAAAACATCATCTGCACACTGCATTGTGTGTTCACTGCCCAAAGTCAAGTCTCTTTTTGCCCCCATTTATCCCCCCTTTGTCCACTTCCACTTCCTCACACCTTTCTTTCTCTCTGGCTATCACCATACAATTGTCTGTGTCTATGTGTCACACACACACACACACACGATCTGTCCAGAACCTATCCAGCCATGCAATATGAAAAATAGACATTAATTGAAGAAGACACAAGATACAAGAAACATTGTACACGGGACAATGATGCCTCAGTCCCCTTCAAAGTAGGCACCTTGGGACCTCACACAGTTCTCCCAATCACCATCAGTTGCCCCATTGTATTTTCCCGAATCACATTGACAGTCTGAAATCTCTTCCCTTTCAAAGGTGATTTCAGTTTGGGAAAAGCCAGAAGTCACAGAGCACCAAACTGGGCTATAAGGGAGCTGAGTCACCTGAGTGATTTGATGTTTCACCAAAAAACTGCAGGAGATGTGATGCATGAGAGGCCACACTGTCATGACGAAGCTGCCAATCACCAGTTGCCCATAGCCATGGCCTTCCAAATCATCTGAATATTTTTCATAGAGAAATGTCCAAGATTAACATGAAATTTGATACAGATTTGTTGCTCTACTTACTCAGTACATTTGAATGTGACAGCCACACAGTACACATGCTCACTCACCAGTGTCTACTGCCTCCACTGACCAGTACAGTGAAGTCATCATTGTTCATGCATGCACATTCTAGTCCACTCTCCATGGCTGCCAGGTTACATCAATGTTGTGAAAACTGTTCTCATCATATTAATAATGGCTGGACTTTTTCTGGACATATGTATGTGTGTATATACACATCTATATACCCACATGTATACATATACACACACATGCATGTGTGTGCACTCACAAGCACAGTGTTGTTGTTGTTTAATCCCTTCACTTTTTCTCACCCAGCCCCCTCAACCTCCCTCCCTTCTGACAGCTGTCAATCTATTCTATGTATCTATGGATCTGTTTCTATTTTGTTTAATTATTTTGTTGATTAGATTTCACATATGAGTAAAGTCATGTGCCATTTATCTTTCTCTAATTGGTTTATTTCACTTAGCATAATAATCTCCAGGTCTACCCATGCTGTTGTCAAAGGTAAGATTTTTTTTTCTTTTTATGGTTGTGTCATAGTCCATCATGTACATGTACCACAGCTTTTTTATCCACTCATCACTATGATGGGTACTTGGCTGTTCCCAGATCTTGGCTATTATGAATAACACTGCAATGAACAGAGGAGTGTATATATTCTCCCAAATTAATGCTTTGGGTTTCTTCGGATATATTCCCAGGAGTGGAATTGCTGGGTCAAAAGGTAGTTCCATTTTCAATTTTTTGAGAAAACTCCATATTATTTTTGAGGAAACTCCACAGTGGCTGCACCAGTCTGCATTCCCACCAACAGTGCACTGTGGTTCCCTTTTCTCCACATCCTCACCAGTACTTGTTGTTTGTTGATTTATTGACCGTAACCATTCTGACAGGCAAGAGGTGATGTAAGCTTTTGCACAGCAAAAGGGACCATCAACAAAATCAAAAAGTAACTTACTTCATGAAGGAACATATTCACTAATGATATATATGACAAAGGGTTTGTTTCCAAAATACATAAAGAACTTACACAACTCAACACCAAGAAGACAAACAATTATTTTTAAAAATAGGCAAAGGATCTAGACACTTCTCCAAAGAGGACATGCACATGGCCCACAGACATATGGAAAGATGCTCACATCACTAATCATCAGAGAGATGCAAGTTAAAGTGCATGTGTGTTCTTATCACCTACATGCCAGTGCCATCAGGCCAGGGCATTTGTCTGTCTTGTTAACTACATCCTTAGTGTCAGGAACAGTGCATGGTCCATTATCAGAATTCATCAGTATTAGGTGAATACACAAAGGAATGAACAAAAGAAGTGTTCTTGTGAAGAAGAGAAAGACTAGGAGGAAGAAAAGAGAGTGTGTTATCTGTAGGAGAGACATGATTTTTGGTAGGAGACCAGAGGCAAGCTCCCTTCCCATATCAGGACCCACCTGCCCAGAAAGAACTAGTCAGGGAGACTAGGAGCTTTGTTTCCAACTGGGGAGACCCCTGAGCTCACCTTAGCTCCTCAGCCAAGGCCAGGTATGGGGAGGGAGTCCTGGGGAGAACCTGACATGGGTTCTAGCCTTGCACCCAGTTGGACCGAGAGCACCCAAGTCGATGCTCATCACTGCAGTGTACTTATTAATAGAGCCCCTTCCACCCTCCTATGTGTCCACAACTCTAGGGAAATGACCAACAATGGAAAGACAGAAGACAGGCAGTTCTACATTTTGTAGGAGCTGTGAGAAGTGAACAACTTGGGGGCACCATGCTGTCACCAGAAAGAAATGTAATCTCCGACACCAACATGGTCACTCAGATGCTGAAGACCGATCTCAGCAGGAGAGGTGGAGAAGAGACAATGCCCGCGGTGCCCTGGAAGTCATCATTGTGTTTGGAAAAATAGTAAACCAATTTTTTTCTTCACATGTTGGGAACAAGTAAAAATGTGAGGGAAAGACTACATGGGTTACATGTCTGACTAACCACATCGCAGAGAACAAAGTTCACTGATATTGGGAAGAAACATGTTTCATAAAAAGGTAAGTCTTTGATATAAATATGCTCTTGCTGGCTGGGGGACATATCCAACTATGGTTTGTGAGTTCATGGAAAACCCAGGGGAGATGCTCGGAGCCCCACAGCAGGACAGACGATAACTTCTATGAGCTGTGCACCAGCATCATGAGTTGGAAGCATGGAGTGTGAATTCTAGTCATGAGGCCCAGTTTGTACCACTCCTCCCAGTAATGAGACCTGGAGAAACCTGAGTTTAGGAAGCTACCACATTCCCAACAATCCTACTGGGTTCTTCCTAGAAATGAGAGACTTTCTTAGAACCTGCTTCACAAACTATGAAATTCCTTTAAAATGTAAAGAATCAATCTTACGGCCATGCTATTCCATTCAAGTTATTCCATTTATTACAGAGCGACTGAGATGGCAAAATGTCCTTCTCAGAAATTTAATTCTTCATGGGATCCAGTGAGAATGCTGTAGGTGAAAGTTTCATAAACAACACCAGTTCTTCATCCAAACCAGCAGAATCTGTAGCTTCACTGAGATGTAAGTGCAAGAGCCGTCCTGGGTCTTGACGCGACACCATATTTGCTCAAATATGTCTGAAAATTCAGCGACCTGGATTTCAGATGAAAGAATCACCATCCTCATTTCTTCCATGAGACAATTTTAGCAACCATGTGAAGTAGTGTTTCTTTATTATTTTTGTAAAGGTGGCATATTTGAACCATGTGGACCCTGGGAGAGGGCACATACCCTGCCCAACACTTAGGTCACTGCATGGGTATGCTGTAGGACAGCAGGATATCCTGGGGTGGTAAGCCTCACCACAGATTCTGCCCTCCTATTCCAGGCTGAGGTATGACTGCTCATTCCCCACTGACCTGGTGTCTACTTCTGAAAATTGGACATAATCATAGCAACTCTGCCTCCCTGCTGAATGGGTTACTATTACAAGGTTCGTCTCAGGAGCACTTTGAGAGCTAGAATGGAGGAAATCAGAGCATGAGGCTGCCTGAGGCACAACTTCCAGCTCCACACTGACCTTGGGCCAGTGCCACTGTTCCTTGGTATCCACGGGGGATTACTTTAGGACACCCTCTCCCCCACAGATATCAAAAGTCACAGATACTCAAGTCCCTTACACAAAAAGGGGTGAATGTAAAGTTGCATGTAACCCGCATTTGCACAGAGGTGACGACAGCAGGGTGTGCCTGCACGTCACCGCATCCTCATGGACTCAGTGCAGTGCTCGGCACGTGGCAACTTCAAGCCTTGCTTTTTGGAACTTTGTGGGATAAAAAAAAAAAAAAACATTCTCAACCCACAATCGTTGAATTTGCAGATGTTAAACCCATGGATACTGAGGGCTGACTATAAAGTAAACCCAAAATTGGTGGTGTAGGCTTTCCCCAGTTCTTGGGTAATAATGAGGGGATAGTCTCCTTCAGAGCAGATGGCAGATGAACCAGCAGAGTTCAGGAGAAAGGGCTGCATGGGCCCAGTTTGGTGGTGCAAGTCTGTATGTTGTGTCCCGAAGGACAAAAAGGAGACCTCGAGGAGAAATATCACTGCCTAAATTATTCCACATTCTTCACACACTCGGTTCCTGTCCAAGGTCGGCTTCCCCATACATTAGAGTAGCCCTGGAGGCCTCTCTTTCATACTGTGGAGTATGAAAGACTGGCTGTTGTGGCTCAGTGGATTGAGCTCCAGCCTGTGAACCAAAGGGTCACTGGTTGGATTCCCAGTCAGGGTGCATACCTGGGTTGTGGGCCAGGTCCCCAGCAGGGGGTGTGCAAGAGGCAACCACACATCGATGTTTCCCTCTCCTCCCTCCCTTGCCCTCTCTTTAAAATAAATAAATTAAATTGAAAAAAATAAAAATAGAAATTATAGGCCCCAAATACTTTATATGTTAAGATTGGGGCTAACTTCTTAAGCCACAAATTTCAATAGTTCTTAATGTGAAGTTTTGAAAGAAACTGTTAACAAAAGTTTTTGAGACTATAATGCACTGCTTTAGTTATGACCAGTTGCCTAGAAATGGAGAAACCCAAAGAATATTTACATAATAGCTGCCATAAATTTTAAAATTAAAACATAGTTGTTTTGTGTAAGATCACTTCAGTCTCAGCACCACTGACATTCTGGGCGCCATCCTCCTTTGTCATCTGGAGATGTCCTGTGTGTAGTGGAGTGTGTAGCAGTGTCCCTGCCCACTGGAGGCCAGTGGCACAGCCCTGGCCTCTGGTTGTAACCACGAAAGTATCTCCAGCCCTGGCTGGGTGGCTCAGTTGGTTAGAGAGCCATCCCTACACCAAAATAGTTTTTTTAATCTTTTTATTTATTTGTTTGTTTGTTTGTTTATCTTTAGAGGGGAAGGAGAGAGGGAGAGAAACATCAATGTGTGGTTGCCTTTTGTGCGTCCCCTGCTGGAAACTGGCCTGCAGGGAAGCAGCCTGCAACCCAGGCATGTGCCCTGACTGGGAATCGAACCGCGATCCTTTGATTGGCAGGCCCGCGCTCTATCCACTGAGCGACACCAGCCAGGGCCCATACACCAAAATGTTTTATGTTTAATCCCCAGTCAGGGCACACACCTGAGTTTTGGGTTCAATCCCCAGTTGGGGTGCGTACCAGAGGCAACCAATCAATGTTTTTCTCTCACATCAATGTTTCTCTTTCTCCCTTTCTGTTTCCTTTCTCTCTCTAAAATCAATAAAAACATATCCTTGGGTGAAGAATATGTTTTCCTATTGCGTGTGTGTGTGTGTGTATCCAGACACTGACAAAATCCCAGTGAGCAGAATTGCCCCAGTTCAAAACCACTGTTTTATATCCTGTCATCAAGTTGAGTGTCTACCTGTGCGTACTGGCTGAAGGTCATGAGATTTCCTTTAAGTCACAGATGCCTGGTTTGTGATCCTCCTGTAACTTATTTTTTTAATAATGAAGGTTTACAATTATTAAAATGTTTATTACAAAGAATTATGTTGTACACACATGAGGAAGGAAAGAGGTTCTTCCTCGTGGGGGCAGGACTGCTCGACATGCTGGGTGTTCTCTGGTTCCTGGTGCCAGAGGCTTTGGTGAGGCTCTGTGTGGAGAAGCGCCCGCTGTGGCATGCTTGTGTCTTGTCTGTGCAACGTGAAACTGGAGGACCGCTAAGCCTTTAAGAAGCAAACCAGGAAATTAGTCATTAGCATTGAGCTTGGGAAAAGAAATATTATGGGACTACTCCAGGGCCGATGACTGGATTCTGATGCTGCAAAATGACACACAACAATGTTATCCCTAAGAGTAGGAGCCCTCAGTAGGTGCAAGGTAAATTGAGGAAGGGTTGGGCCTCCTGAGACCTGGGCAGCTTCTGCCACTCCTTGTCCAGAGTCAGCATGTTCTTGGCCAATCCCACACCAGGAAAAATGCCCCAGGGTACAGTCCTCCAGCCTCTCAGAGGCAGTGCATAAGCTGTTTCTCCACTTGGGGATGCCCGATGTGACCAAGGCCAACTCCTGGCACCCCGCCCCGCATGGACCCTGGGTCACTAC
Source organism: Artibeus jamaicensis (assembly GCF_021234435.1). Taxonomy (NCBI): domain Eukaryota; kingdom Metazoa; phylum Chordata; class Mammalia; order Chiroptera; family Phyllostomidae; genus Artibeus; species Artibeus jamaicensis. The sequence goes on along the minus strand of NW_026521810.1, from coordinate 12,759,473 downwards.
TTGGGATTAGCAGTGAAGGGAGCTTGGCTTGCAGATGCTCTGGTGCTCTGAGCTAGCAGGCATGCACTAGGTCTTCCATGCAGGAAGCTGATGCAGTGCTGTCTGTGCTCTACCCCACGCCCTCAGCCCACCCAAGTTCACTGCCCCGTGGCAGCATTTATGATCCTATTATGACAACAAGCCATAATAGTTGGAGATTACTAGGCATACAAACAAATAGGATCATAAGAACAAGACCAAAAAGAGCAAAACAATCAAACAAAGCAAGATAGTAGAAACATACACAAATTTCAGATTCTGCAATGATTATACATAGAACTTAAAACAACTATCTTAATCATGTTTAAAAAATAAATAATAGATGAAGAAATATTTTTAGAATAACAAACTATAAAAAGTGACAGATTTGAAAGAGCCAAACAGCACCTCTAGAACTATATAATACAATAATAAATAAAATAAAATATCCAATAATTTGCATTTGGCAACAGCTCACAGCAGAAGAGAGAATTAGAGAGTGATATCGGCAGGATAGAGGTATAGGAAATTCTAGGACTTGTTTCCTCCCAGAAACATTAATTGGAACAACTATTCACATAATAAAATATCTTCATAAGAGCAAAGGATTCTAGGTGAGAGATTACAGCACTTGGGGTGGAATACAGAACAAGAAAAATGCATTGAAGAAGTTAGAAAAAACAGTTTCACAAAACTCCTTTCTTCTGCCTTGGCCTTTCCCCCAAGCCAGGCCAGTCCAGAATAGAGCCATCCTCTCTGTTGGGAAAAAAAAAAAAGGTAATGTTAGCACCCAATTTCATCACAGACCCCAACACTAGGCCTGCACCAGCCCCGGGCTGTCCCCTATGACCCCAGGCTCTCAGCCCACTCCAGCACCTAGTCTGCTTTCATTGCCCCCAGGTTCCTGCAAATCTAAGCTCCCAGCTCTCCCCAGTGCCAGGCTGACTCCTGGGACCCCAAGCTCCCAGGCCACTCTAGTGCCAGGCCTGCATAGATTTGAGCTCTAAACTGGCTCCCACAGACCCAGGCTCATGTCCTGCCCTAGCACTAGGACAGCCCTAATGACCTCAGGCTCCAGGAAGGCTCCTACAGATGTAAGCTCCCAAACTACCATAGCTCAATGTCAACCCCCATAGTCCCAACCTTTAGACCAGCCTTCATGGACCCAACCTTCAGGCTGGTCCCTGTGCCTTCATGGATCCAGGTTCCAAGCCAACCTCCAAGGCCCCAGGCATCAGGCTCACCCTGGTGTCATGGTGGCTCTCACAGCCCCAGACTCCAGGCCAACTCCCATAAACCCAGGTTTCCAGTCTGGCCCAGGACCAGGCCAGTCTTTGTGGATTCATATGCCAAGCTCTCCCCAGTGGTCCTCAGCACACGATTGATTCCTATGGAACTAGGATCCAGGACTACCACTACAGACTCAGGCACCAGCCAGCCCCTGTGGACCCAAGCATCAGGCCTGCCTACCTGCTGACCCAAGGACCATATCTGCCCCTCCAAGGACTCTAGCAGCAAGCCCTCCCACAGATACCAATAGTCAGCCCTCCTATAATATTTGTATGACCTGACTGGTAAAGGACATTTTCCTGCTGGAGCCAGTCTGTGAGACTGAAAGAGGTGCCTGCCCCCTCAAAAGTGAAGGACACAAGGGTCATGAATAATCAAGGGTCAAGAAAATCTAAAACCACCAAAGGAAATGAATAAAGCTACAATAAATGACCCTAAAGAAATGAAGATCAATGAATTTCCTGAAAAAGAATTCAGAATAGTCCTCTTGCAGAAATTTAGCTACAGATAAATAAACAAAATTAGGAACAAATACATGAACAAAGAAATAGAAACCATTAAGAAAAAAACAACAGCAGTCCTTCAATTAAAGGATGCAATGAATAAACTGAAGAATTCAATAGAGAGCTTCAATAGCAGACTGAATTAAAACAGAGAAAAACTTAATGGACTAGAAGATAGGTCATTTGAAATTATTCAGTCAGATGAATAAAAAAAGAATGAAAAAGAGCAATTAAAGCCTATGTAAATTATGAAATTCTACTAAAAGACAATCTATGCATTATTGAAGTCCCAGAATTTCAAGAGAAGGAGAAAGGAGCAGAAAGCTTATTTTAAAATATAATGACTGAGAACTACCCAAACCTGAAGAAAGAGTTGGACATCCCAGTTCATAAAGTTCACAAGTTACTGAAATTTCAACCCCAAATTATCTTTTCCAGGACATACTAAAATAAAACTGTCTAAAATCAAAGACAAATAGAAAATTTTAACAATAAAGAGAAAAATTTCTCACATACAAGGAATCCCTCATAAAAACATCACTGGATTTGTCTGCAGAAATTTGCAGACCAGGTGAGAGTGGAGTAATTTTAAATAAAATTATTTAATATTAAATAATTGTGTTAAGCACAATATAATTATATTATTAAATATAATATTTTAAATTATATTTTATTGACTATGCTATTATACCTGTCCTGATTTTCCCCCTTTGAGCCATACACCCAGCATCCCTACTCCTTCAAACAATCCCCCCACCACTGCTCGTGTCCATGGTCATGCGTGTAAGTTCTTTGGCTAGTCCATTTTCTATATTGTATTTTGCATCCCCTTGGCTATTCTGTACTATCTATTTGTACTGTTTAATCCTCTTCACACATTCTCCCTCTCCCTCTTCTCATGTGGCAACCTTCAGATAACTAAATTCTTTTCTCTTGCTTCTTTTAAGTATCTCTCTTTATCTTTAACCTTTGGCCTTTTAATAATGATGTGTCTTGGAGTGGGCCTCCTTGTATCCATCATAATTGGAATTGTCTGCACTTGAATGGACTTGAATGTCTATTTACTTCACCAAATTAGGAAAGTTTTCTTTCACTATTTTTTTAAGACAGATATACAATGTCTTACTCTTTCTCTTCTCCTTCTGGCACCCATATGAGGTGAATGTTGGATTGCTTAAAGTTGTCCCAGAGGTTGTTTATACTATCCTCCTTTTTTTGGATTCTTTTTTCTTATTTTTCTGCATGGTTGTTATTTATTTGCTTATGTCCCCAATCATTGATATGATTTTTGGCTTCATCCATTCTACTGTTGTTTTACTGTAAATTGTTCTTTATTTCAATTAGTGTATCCTTCATTTCTGAATGGATCTTTTTTACGCTGCTGAGGTCCTCACTAAGTTCCTTTAGCATTCTTATAAACAGTGTTTTGAACTCTGCATCTGATAGATTGCTTATCTCCATTTTGTTTAGCTCTTTTTTCTGGAGTTTTGATCTGTTCTTTCATTTGGGACATGTTTCTTTGTCTCCTCACTTTGGCACCCTTCCTGTGTTTGTTTCTATGTACTAGGTAGAGCTGCTATGACTCTGTGTCTTGGTAGTGTGATCTAAGGTGGTAGGTGTCCTGTAGGGTACAGTGGCACAGCTTCCCCTAGCACCCAAGCTGGATACTCAGTGTATCTTTCATGTGGGCAGAGTACCCCCTTCTCTTGTAGTTGAGTCTTGGTTGCTGTTGGAAGATCAATGGGAGAGATACACCCTGGCCAGTAAGCTACAAGGATTAGTTGTGACCACTAACCTCTGCCTTCCATGGAGGATCAGCCATGTAGGGTGGTAGTATTCTGATGTGGTCTGCAGCTGTCCATTGGTTGTATTGGCCCTGGGGTTTCCCAGATGGTTCTGGTCAAGCTCAGCCCCCCACCTATGTTTTGCTGGGGGAACACTGCCTGACCTGTAAAGCAATCTGAGATGGCTGCTTCTCGTGCTGGGTTTGGAGATTTTCAGGGGAAGCCAAGCTGTGACTGTAATCTGGCTGCCACTAGGGCTCACGGAAGGCAGCTGTTGCTTATTTGATAGGATTAGGAACAAAGACCAGCCATTCTTATGGAGAAGCAGCTTGGGTGGGCCCATAAATTGGGTGGGGTAGAGACTCTGTGGATCTCCAGGGTGGGTCACACAGAGTAAGCCAGGTTGATGGAGTCTCAGATGTGGTTCCAGCCTAGCAGCATTGTGGGTGGAAGAGGGCTCAAAAAGAAACAATGGCCTCTGCTTACCCTGATGCCAGACACTTCAGTCTCTCCCTGTATACCACTTGTGCCCTTCAAGCTGCCACCCCAGTGCTGGAGCTCAGAAAGACCAAGTTTGAGTAGGTGAGTCCATGTGTGGGTTCCCCAAGAGGAACTGCTTAGGGCTCCAGTAGCCTCCTCCACTGACTCAATCCCTGCTGGTTTTCATAGCCCAAAGTTATGGGGACTTATCTTCCTGGCACTGGAATCCTGGGCTGAAGGGCCTGGTGTGGGTCTGGGACTCCTTGCTCACGAGATACCATATCCCTTCTGAACTTTTATCCACATGGGTGTGGAGCCAGCCCAATCCGCATCCACACCTCTCCTACCAGTCTGGAGGGATGTGATCTCTTCAATTCCATAGTTGTCAGACTTCCATTGAACTCGATCTTCTGATGTTCCTGAGTGATGGTTGTTCTATATTTTAGTTGTCATTCTGATGTGGTTGTGCAAGAGGCGAGCCACATCTTCCTATGTCGCCACCTTGACTGGGAGCCAAGAGAGGGGTGATATATCTAAAGGGCTGAAGGAAAAAAATTTTTGAACCCTGACAACCAAGAATATTTAATAGAGCACAGGTGTCCTTTGGAAATGAAGGAAAGATAAAGTCTTTCCCAAACAAACAAAAGCTGGAGTTCATCACCAGTAGCTCTGTTTTATAAGAAATGCTAAAAGGAGTTCTTCAAACTAAAATGAAAGAATGCTAATTACTGTTAAATTGAAAATAAAAGGTCCTCTCAAAGGGAAAGGCAATAAACATTTATTTGAGATCAATAAGGACAGTTATTTGAAAATCTTTACTTCAGGCAGAAGCTCAAATGTTGTTCTGATTAGGAAACAAAGGCAAAAATATGAGAAACAGAAAGGGAATAATTACATCAATAGAAAGAAGATATTTCTATTGGTGCATATAACATAACATAGTGATGTTAATTCTAAACAATGTTTTTAATTTTCCAATCAAGTACTCTTCAGTTCAGTGGTCATAATAACAAGTTTTTTTAAAAAATTGCAAACAGTTCTTAGGACACAGTGTTACCCTAGGCCAAGTCCAAAGGTTATCTTGTGGTGTTTTAACGTTCCAAAGGTTTGAGACACAAGATGTACAAAGCAGGTCCTCTGGCGTGGCAGCTCTGGATTCATTTTAAGTGACTCTACTTAAGCGACTCCACTGGGAATTTATTCAAAGAAACCCAAAATACCAACTGAAAAGAATATAAGTACCCTATGTTCATTGCAGCATTATTTACAACAGCCAATATCTGGAAGAAGCCCAAGTGTCCATCAGTATATGAATGTATAAAACAACTATGGAACATTTATATAATGCCATACTATTCAGCCACATAAAAGGAGGAGATTTGACTCTTTGCAACAGCATGAATGGACCTGGGGAACATTATGCTAAGTGAAATAAGCCAGTCAGAGATAGACAAATATTGTATGATTTCACTCATACATAGAATCTAATGAACAAACTGAACTAACATGCAAAATAGAGACAAACTCATAGATAGTGAACAGGATGACAGTTCTGGGGTGGGGGTCGAGGGGTAGAGGGATTGAACAAAACAGAAAAAGGACTAGTGAATATGAACAACAAGGTGATTGCAGGGGGGACGGGGATGGATGGAAGTGGATGGGGGTATAAAGGAGATAAATGGTAATGGAAAAAATACAATGAAAAATAAACTGTTAATTTTTTTAAATTAAAATATTAAAATTTAAAAATAAAGTAGTTTCCTTTATATTACTATTTATAGCACCACAAAAATAAAAAGCAGAGTGGTAAAGGTGAACACATTGTTGAATTCAGAATTCTCTAATGCTAAATATGGGAGTGTGTTAATCTCTTAAGTCCATTATAAAGATTAAAGAACAAAAGTATTAAAAATAACTGTAGCCACAATAATTTGTTAATCTATACACTATATAAAGTGAGGGGAAAGCCAGGCAAGTTGTGCAATCAGAAATACAAAATTTTGGTGAAGGAGAATAGAATTTCTGTATGTGATTAAAATTAAGTTTTTATCAGCATAAAATAGACTTATACTTTATGATGTTTCATGTAAACCTCATTATTACCACAAAGCAAACCCGACAATAGAAACAAAAAAGGTAACAAGAAGGAAGTCAAAGTATACCACTATGGAAAGTCATCAATTCACAAAGGCAGACAGCAAGAGAGGGTGAAAGGAACAGGGAACTAAAAAAAAAAGACATACAAATGGCCAACCACTATATGAACATGTGCTCAATCATTAGGGAAATGCAAATGAAAACCACAACGAGATACCACCTCACACCTGAAACTGGGGTAGCCGCTGTGGAAAACTGTGCAGAAGCTCCTCAAAAAATTAAACATAGAGCTACCATATGACTCAGCAATCCCACTTCTGGATGTTTCTCTGAAAAGAATGAAATCACTGTCTTGGAGAACTGCCTGCCTCCCTGTATTTGCAATATTATTCATAATAGCTAAAACATAGGAACAATCTAAGTGTCTGTTGAGAGATAAATGGATAAAAATGTGGCATTTTTTATACATACAGTGGAATATTATTCAGCCATGGGAGAAGAAAATCCTGCCATCTGAGCAAACACAGATGAAATTGGGAGCATTATGCCAAGTTAAATAAGTCAGACCGAGAAAGACAAATAAATATTGTACGATCTCACTTACGTGTGGAATCTAAAAAAGTTGATCTCATAGAAGCAGAGTTGAATGGTGGTCGCCAGGAGCTGGGTGGGGGAAGTGAGCGGACATTGATCACAGGTACAAATGACTGGTTGTAATGTAAGCTCTGGGATCTAGTGTACGGTATGGTGACTACAGCTAACAGTACTGTGTCATAAATGAAAGTCGCTGATGGAGTAGATCTTAAATGTTCTCAACACACACATGCACGCAAATGATATTTATGTGAGATGCTAGAAGAGTTAACTAACCTTATTGTGGCAATAATTTTGTATAAAATTATTACATTGTTTACCTTACACTTAGTATCTCAGTAAAGCTGGGAAAAACAGGAACAAGTTAGATCTCCCTTGAAGAGAACCTACTACCACCAGAAGAGGAGCTGGTAGACAGCCTCAGGCTGTCACGACTGGACCACCCCTACTACCCTGGCTGCCACCACCTCAGCCTGGGCTTCTGCCAGTTGCTTGCTCCCTGGGCTGCTCGGGGTCGTGGTGGGGGGGGGGGGGGGGGGGGGGTGCCCTGACTGAGCACAGCCGTACTACAGCCTTCCTGTGCCTCAGGGCCTCTGCTTCGCCTGGAGCTCCGGCCAATCTGATCTAGACTTTCTCAGAGTTGTCGCAGCCAGGCGGCAGCCTGAGGCTTTTCCCACCCACTCTCTAGTCTATCTTATCTTTGGTGTCACACTTGCATTATGGCCTGAAGGCCAACACAAACACTGCATGTCATAACCACGAGTGAACCCAGGGACATGAAGCAAGCTGTGAAAAAATGCAAACAGTATGCTTTCACTGAAATGAAGTTTAAAAACATGCAAAACTAAACTTTTGAGGGGAGGTACACATATGTGTGAAACTATGACAAAATGCAAGGGAATGGTAAGTGTGAGACTTAGAATGACAGATGTGTCTGAGGGAGGGAAGGGAAGGGACAGGAAGGAAGGTGAGCACATGGGGGTTCCAACGGTCCTAATTCTGTGTCTTCGGCTGGGGGATGAGACCATGTCTGTGCCTTTTATTTACATGTAGGATATAATTGATATTAATATTCCCTCAAACCTACTCAATATTTCTCAAAACATAGATAATGGATCCAAAAGAGATTTCTTCAATTTTCAGAAAATAATAATAATAATAGCTATCATTTATTGAATGTTCACAATTTCATTCTTTCATTAATTCTTATAGCAATTCTTTCAAAACCCAAACGTAGTATTTTTAAATCCTCATATAAAACAAAACAAAATAAGTAAATATTAATTGTTTTAAAAGTAGAAATAAATCAGATACCAGTAATAAAAAGAGAGAGAGAAATAAATTCAGCTATATGGGAGAGCCAGAAATTCTTCTGTCTAGATTTTACAAACAAAATAAAGTCATTTATATAAGTTTGAAGTATAAACACCCAATATTACAATCCAAAGACATGGTCCATGAAGAATGGAAATACTCAGTCCCTATCCACAGACCTGAGGCCAGTCTCAGCAACCACAGGGGCGACTTCACAGCCTTCCGGAGGACGGACTTCTCCCCGGTCTACATCCTCTCTCTAGTCCAATTTAAATGCAAGTGGTGAGGGGTAGATAACTGATGATGCGCTTGAAAAAACCATTTTTGAGACCGTGGATAAAACCTGAATTTTCATATGAAAAAGTAAAAGCTTTCACCAGTCCTCTTAGTTCTGATTTTGCATTTCCAGAAACAAAAGTTTCCTCTGCATATAGTCAGAGATTTTTCAGGCCTCAACACACACATGCACACAAATGCATCCCTTCCCTAGGCCAGCTCCTAGGAAGGGGTCACACCAGCAGTGACACCCTGCCTCTAGAAGCGGGCCCACAATAAAATATGAGCAGGGCGTGGTTCCCTGTTGCCAAGGAGAGCCAGCCTTTTCTTTTCTGCCCTCCCCCACACATCCAGTCTATAGCCCATCAGCAGCACAGGTGACAACCTGACTTTGGTGTTGGAAGTTTGCAGGGGGATGGGGCAGTCTTGTAGGACTGAGCTCTTAACCTATGGAGTCCTATGCTGTCTGTCTAGATCATGGCAGAATTGAGTTGAATCGCAAGACACCCAGCTGGTGTCCAAGTTGCTTGGTGCTGGGAAAACAACTCCTTATGGTACTGAAATCATTAGGAACCACAGACTTTTTTAATTAAGTTTTATCAAAATTATTCTTGTACATAATTTTTAAAGTCAACGAGTAATACTCATCTTATTATAAAATGGAACAGACACTATAAATTGCTACCCAGAGACAACTACTAATTCTATTAACAGATAGTTTTTAATCTTTACCTTCTATCTCTAAAAACCATGATTATGTTGGTACTTACCAATATTCCAGTTTAACTCTTTCATCCACAACTCACCTTACCCCTTGTCTCACACACTTAGATACACACCCCCAAAATATTCATGCTGTACTTTTTGATAGATTGCCGCAATTTATATTATTATTTTAATATAAACACTATTCTGAGTCAGGCCATATAGTAAGTTATGATTATATGTTTTCCTAGTTAATTTTTTCCCTGTAATTAAGAACTGTCTTATTTCTGTTTTTGATTTGGGGGATGGGTTTTTTTTGTCTTTGCTTATTTTTCTATGTAAATTCACACCCCGCAGTTTCCCCACACTGTTGACATTTCCTCCCAGTCCATGCGAACACATCAAGCACGTTACAACTTGACTGCATCATCGGTCCCCTGAGCCAGGAGCAGCGTCACTCTGTCTGCAGTCTCCTGTGACCTCCTCCGCCACCTTGCAGGCCTGCACTGCTTGTCCTGGGTCAGATCCCTGCTTCCAGGAGCAGGTGTCTTGGTCTTTCCTTAGCCTGACTCTTCGTTTGGGCAAAGCACATTCCTAGTAGCTGTCCATCCAAGCACACAGGAGATAAATCTTCCTTGTTTGAAAAGGGGCTTATTCTGCTTTCATATCTGATAGAATGACTTGCTGTGGAATTCAACAATGGAAAGTAGTTAACTTGGGAACATGGAGAGCATCCCATTCTGGTGTACTGTGTTGCCATAGGGGTGTTCAAAGCCGGCATGATTTTTATTCTTTGAATGTGATCAGCTTTAGGTCTATGGCAACTTTTAGAATTCTCTATGTGCCCTCACCCATGCCAAGCAACCACTGTTCTGATTTCTGTCACCACAGCTTAAGTTTGCCTATTCTTGAACTTCTTTCTTTTTCAGGTCTTAAAACTCTTTATTTGCATATTAAAAATGTGAAATATAATAATTAAAATCATTGTAATGAAAAAAATGGCACTCCGATTGAATTCCATTTTACAGCCTGCAGGACACCTTGGACCAGCTCTGGTTTTACTCTGGATGTCACTGTCGTCCTACCCTGCTTCTCCCTTCACCAGCAGCCAAGTTCTTTTCCTCCCCTGCCAGTCAGAGGCAGGTGTGGCCTTCATTGTCAGTAGTTCTGATGTGAAAAGGGGCAGCGCAGTCACTTAAACTGATCTAGCCTCTTTGCATCTTACAAAGTTAAACAGCTAAAAGAAGTAAAATAAGAAGGCAATGCTTGTGGAATGTACAGTGTGATTTGGTGGTGTGGGCGTCATTATGATTTGCCTGCTTGCTTCTCCTGTTCAGTTGTTTCTTTGGATGGCACTGGAGTTTTCTCTTGCACTTCCGTCTTCTTCAATTTCAGTTTACCAAATTTGTCCATCTTGGCCATATCGGGTGTATCAGACATGGCTGCTGAGGAAGCGGAGGAACCAGAAGAGTCCGATCTGCCCAGTGACTGCTGCCAAATCTGCCTACTCTTGAACTTCTCATAAACAAGATTTCTTTCTTTTTTAAAATTTTAAAATATTTTATGCATGTATTTTTAGAAAGAGGGGAAGGGAAGGAGAAAGAGTGGGAGAGAAACATCATTGTGTGGTTGCCTCTCATGAGTCCCCTACTGGCGACCTGGCCCACAACCCAGGCATGTGCACTGACTGGGAATCGAACCAGTGACCCTTTGCTTCACAGGCCCATGCTCAATCCACTGAGCTACACCAGCCAGGGATAAACAAATTTTTTAATAAACAAAATTACACAATATGAACCCTCTGTGTCTGGTATAATGTTTCTTATATTCACCTAGTTAAATCTCTACTGGTAGTTTATCTTCTTTTATTGCCAAATGATATTTCTTTATATGAATATACCACCACTGGTTAATGAAAATTTGGGTGCTTTCCATCAGAAATGTTTTTTGAGAGCTTGAACATTTTTATACAAGTCATTTTGTTTGATTCACTTCTAAGTCACTCAAGTAAGAACAATCTTGGGGAAATAAATGTCAACAAAATCAGCAACAAATATACATTTTATGTATCTCTTTGTTTCCATAGAAGCACATCAGCTATCACAAGCATGAGTAATCTAAGTCTTTTTATAAGCAAAACTCCCCCCAGGACATTCAGAAAAATGTGTGCCAAATGTGGTTAACCATTGGTACTCACTTGGGTCCTTAGTCAAATATTGATTCTTAGGTCCTGCTCTAAACAGAATTTTGAAGGGAATGGGTTTTAACTGACTTGGTCTAGAGGAATCCCAAACACATGATTTTTAGTTTACACCCCAGGTGATGTGGATTTTGAGAAACACAGTTGGGTGGGAGCGCTCTGCCTGGTAGAAGCAGCCCGTGATGGCACTGGGTGGCCCCCACTTTGCTCTGCTGTCCTTCCCTGGATAATGGTTGCTGGTCTCAAAGACTGTTTCATAATATCCCAGTTCCAGGAGACCCAGGTTGAAAAACCAAAAATGAAGAGAATCACTACTTCAGCTCTACTGCTAACCGTCTGTGCTGCTCTGAGCAACTGACATCCATCCGGGTACCACCCCTCCCTCACCCACAGAACACAGAGGCTGAGAGGGCTGATGGCAGTAAAAAGTGACCCCAACCCTGAAAAGGGGGGCCAGAAGGTGGCTCCACTAGAGGGCCATACTAGAGCACTGCCTAGTAGGCCCAGCCACACAAGGGTCATCTCACCATCTAGAAATACAACTTTGCCACCAACGTGCTACTAACTTGTAGAAAGCAGATAAAGAGCATGTGATTTTTTTGTCCAGTAGAGATACAAATGACATCTGCCTGGTAGAAAAGATGATGTCCGAAGTTTTCAGGAAATAGAAGTAAAAGCACAAAACTAGACACATGGAGGAAGATGGAAGAGAGCCGGAGAAGAGCAGTTGCCTCGTGGAAGCAGGACCAGGAGCGGAGAATCCTGCTCATGACTGGAAACATGTGTCATTTTGGTAAGAAGCTTCATTTAAACAACCTTTTAAAGTCTAAGAAATAAAACTGTTAACAGTAAACAAAACCCCAGTAGGTATTCCATCACCAAAAAGAATGTATTCAGGAAATGAAAAGATTGCAACACAGGGCGTGCAAGCCAGTGAGCCTCATGCATGGAGATGGGCAAGAAGCAGTCAGAGCTCTCTTACCCAAGGCAAAAAAGAGGTCAGGGGAGGGACTGTTACTTCACCGCTGTCGTCACCATCATCGTCATCATTGCTGTGGCTCTGGCTCTGTCGTAAGCCTAGATAGAGTTCTTCCTCCAGGGCCTTTGAGTCACCTGAGGTGTGAGACAGCCTCCCACAGGCCCTCCAGATTCCTGCCTAGGTTAAAGTCTGTCATCAATGTTGACACCATGAAGACATCAATTACAGCCATTGTTCTCAGGGCTCTGGGGGCAGCATCTTCAGCCCCACATCCAACTGTGCCTAAGCTAAAGGACAGTGTCTTTAGCCCTTGCTTCAGGAAGTCCTGGTGCCAAAAGATGAGCCCTGAAGCAGCTGGACAGGAAAACATCCCACAGGTTCTTAATCCCTCAGGAATCCAAGAGCTCCTTCTCCAATGCGCCAGGCCCTTTGCAGCACCCGCTTACCTAAGTACCATCCAAAGAAGCCAAATTCTCCAATAATTGTTGGCCTGCACCACATGCAACTCAAATGCAAAACATTTGATACAGGAAATGTGTGCCAACCAGGTATGCCCCAGGCGATCACCTGAAAACAAGAGTGTTGTCATCCAGGGGCCTTCCATGATTCCATCTGCTGTCCTATATTGTGGGGCAGCAGAAGGAATCATGTCCCACAATTTTTCTCCTATTTCTCCAATGTGATGGGAAAGCCAGGGGCTCGTAGACATTGGCTCTCTGGTTGCACAAGCTGTAAGACTGTTGCATCTTTATTTAAATTACATTCTGAATGTGTCATCAGAACCTCTTCTGACCGTCAGGATGGCCACCTTAGCTCGGAGCCACATAACACCAGGGCTCATTGTTGAGCTTTTGTTTGAGCCCACATCTGTGCCAAGTGACAATCCACAGCATCACAGTGCCCACGTGAACCAAGTTTTCATAGTAGAGAAAGGAGGTAGAGACATCGACTCAGCACACAGCCTGTGGCAGCATGGAGATGCTGCTGCTCACAAGCAAATATGTTATGGTTCCCAGTTGTCACATGTAACAATTGACAATGGAACACTGTAAACTGACAGATGTACCAAACTGCCACCACTTATTAGCAGTGAGTATACATGGTAGTAAATCTCCAATATTAATTTTTCTATCTGATACTCCAGAACTAAATAGCTTAGTACCCATTTTAATGTTCATTGGTCTAAAGCTAAAAAGCTAAATTATATTTAATTGAAGATGAAAACTTTACAGAATGGAGAGACATTTCATTAAATCAGAACTTCCTGATTGCTTACTTGTGTGCCTTATAGAGTGTTTGTCTGATTATCCAGAAATACAAAAAAGAATCTATTACCTGTGCTGTTATACTTTCTATAAGCAAGTGAAATTTTCTGCATTTGTAATATCAGAGTGAAAATAAGAAATCCATTATATACAGAACCATATCTGAGCTACATTTTTCTACAATTACACCCACAATCACTCATTTAATTTAATCAGAAATCACCATCTGAAGCACGACTGGTGAAAAAGCAGGGCTCTCTGTTCCCCAAAGAGGGCCCTTCACCTGTAGTTTTTAGGGAGCAGGTGGATGGAGAAGACCGGAGGAAGCAGAGAGAGAGCAAGGTTGTGAGGTTGCACACAACGTGGCCACACAGCAGTGCCCTCTTGCACACTTACCACCCGCACACACACCCTGGCAGGGCCCTTCTCCCCAGCCCTGCCCCATCCCAGTGGACCCACTGCGATTCCTCCTGAGTCGCTCTTGCTAATCTTGGTCTCCTCTTTGTTTTCTATTGCACTTCATATCTGTTGTAGGTTTTCACTGTAAAAACACTTGAAGTTTATATTTAGCTTTATGATTACACATTAAAGTTAGGACAAAATAATTTAATTTAATTTAAATTATTAAGAATTATTTTTCTAAAAAAAAAAGAAGAACTTCCAGCCAACATGGAGGTGTAGGTAGACACACTATGCCTCCTCACACAACCAAAAGAAGGACAGCAACAAATTTAAAAACAAAAAACAATCAGAACTGACAGAAAATTGAGCTGCATGGAAGCCCAACAACCAAGGAGTTAAAGAACAAGGAAGCATTCATCCAGAACAGTAGGAGGGTGGGAGATGGGCAGCTGAGTGGAGAAGACTCGAGGCAAAGTGGCAGCTTGCACACAGGGTGGTCCCACGTTTGAGTGCAGATAAACCAAAAGGAACAACTAGGGAGCGACCACATGGCCCAGGGTTCCAGTGCAGGGAAATAAAGCCTCAAAACCTCTGACTGAAAACATCTGTGGGGGTTAATGTGTCAGCAGGAGAAACTCCCAGACTCACAGGAGAGTTCATTGGAGAGACCCACAGGGTCCTAGAATATACACAAACCCACCCACATGGGAATCAGCACCAGAGGGGCCCAATTTGATTGTGGGAAGTGAGGGAAGTGACTGAAAACTGGCAGAGAACAGAGCAAGTGCCACTGTTCCCTCTCAGACCCCTCCCTGACATATAGCATTATAATGCATCAATGTGGGTTGCCCTGCCCTGGTGAACACCTGAGGCTCCACTCCTTACTATGTAACAGGTGTGCATAGACAAAAAAAATATGGCCCAAATGAACAGTTCAGAGCTCCAGACAAAAACACAACTAAGCAATGAAGAGATAGCCAACCTATCAGAGGCACAGTTCAAAACACTGGTTGGATGCTCCAGGAACTGACTGGGTACTACTTCAACAACATAATAAAGACCCAGGCAGCAATGAAGGCTGTACTATGTGAAACAAAGAAAAATCTACAGGGAACCAACAGTGAGTGATAGGAAGGAAACCAGGACTCAAATCAATGGTTTAGGGCAGAAGGAAGAAATAAACATTCAACCAGAAATGTAATGAAGAAACAAGGATTCAAGAAAAATAAGGAGAGGCTTAGAAACTTCCAGGATACCTTTAAACATACCAACACCTGAATCATAGGGGTGCCAGAAGAAGGGAAGAGCAACAAATTGAAAACTTATTTGAGCAAATAATGAAGGAGAACTTCTCCAATCTGGCAAAGGAAATAGACTTTTAGAAAGTCTAGGAAGCTCAGAGAATCTCAAAGAAGTGGAACTGAAGGAACACACCAAGACACATCACAATTACATTAGCCAAGATTAAAGATAAGGAGAGAATCTTAAAAGCAGCAAGAGAAAAGGAGAGAGTTACCTATAAAGGAGTTCTCACTAGACTATCAGCTGATTTCTCAAAAGAAACCTTACAGGCAAGAAGGCTGGAAAGAAATATTCCAAGTCATGAAAGGCAAGGACCTACAGCCAAGATTGCTCTATCCAGCAAAGCTATCATCTAGAATGGAAGGGCAGATAAAGTGCTTCCCAGATAAGGTCAAGTTAAAGGAGTTTATCATCACCAATCCCTTATTATATGAAATGATAAAGGGACTTTTCTAAGAAAAAGAAGATCAAAAGTATGAATAGCAAAATGGCAACAAAGCCACAACTATCAACAACTGAACCCCCCAAAAACCAAAAACCAACTAAGCAAACAACTGGAACAGGAACAGAATCAGAGAAATGGAGATCACATGGAGGGTTATCAGTGGGGGAGTTGGAGGGGGAGAGAGAAGAAAAAGGTACAGAGAATAAGTAGCATAAATGGTAGGTAGAAAATAGACAGGAGAAGGTTAAGAATAGTATAGGAAATGTAGAAGCCAAAGAATTTATATGTACAACCCACGGGCATGAACTAAAGAGGGGAATGTGGGCAAGAGGGGGTATGCAGGGCAGAGGGGAATAAAGGGGTTAAAATAAGACAACTGTAATAGCATAATCAAGAAAATATATTTTTAAAAAAGAATTATTTTTCTTTAAAAGTTTCTCACCCTTAAAAAGATACATTACATACCTGGAGATGTACTAGCTACATAAAGAATATTGGAAATCTAATCCGAATAGGAAAAGAAAAGAAAAGCAAAACAAAGATGAAGATCGGCTCCAGGCTCATCAGGCCATCTTGATCTTCGGTGAGATTCACAAGCTCTGAAGCTTCTTCGTTTCCACCCCCAGGAAGAAACCCTGCTGTCTTTAGGTCCTAACGTCCTTGCACAGATGGCATGTGGGATGGACAGCTTACCCTTGGGGGGGGGGGGTGACATCACCCTCCCTCCTGTTGCTTGGCCCTCATTTTATTCCTCGACTGCCACAAAGTCATCACTTCTTCTTCAGTCACAAGTCACATGAGGTAGCAACGGGGCCCCGCTCTGCTCACCTCATAATACTGGTCTGAAATGACACTGAGATAAAATAGATGAAAACACACTAGAAACTGGAAGATTTAAGACATAGATTCCTGACCAAACTACCAACTCCAGGCTGAGTTTAAGCCTTGAAATGTGAGTCGAAGGCAGTGCGTACTTTTCCCCAGGGTCCAGAGTGAGGAGGATGGGCTGGCCCCTGCGGGAGCAGGTAGGGAACCAGCTGGGGAGGCCAGGGGCTGGAAGGTGGAGGTCGTGGCCCTCCTGACATGGTAGGAGAGGAGTTTCACGGGCTGTCTTTGGTTGTGCAGATCCAGTTATCCTCTTCTGAAGCAGGAGAGAACACCCAAAAGGAGGGGCAGGGTTCTGTGAGTAGGGCAGTTACTTTTACACAACCAATACATGTTCCAAAGTTCAAGAAAGCCCATCCATCTATTAGAGCAGGCCTAGAAACACACCTCTCGAAGGAGCAGCAGTGAGCATGCATGAAATCACGCCTCCCAGCCCCAGACTCAAACCCAGAGCTGGGGTAGGAAGGATGCAGGGACAGGTCGATGAAAAAGCAGTCACACTTGACCAATGAATCGGAACTCTCCTCACTCGAGAGGCTGAGGGAACCCTCAGAAAAAGGATGGAGATGCGGACTTGCAGCAGGAAGCCAAGAGCCCGCTTACTCAAGCTGACAATGACAGCCCCTGACCCGCAAGGCTGTGATGAAGGCCAGCAGGTTGGGGGGCTGGTCTCTGACCCTCAGCCAACATATGAGAAAGGCTAGTGCCACCAAAAGACACAAAGAGGGTCTAACAAACCAAAAGATTTGCATCCAAAGGAACAAAGTGAATAGAGCAGTAAGAAAATGTCTTCTACAGTGTAAGTAGACGTGTATTTTGTGTGTATGTGTGTGTGTGCTGCATATTTAAGTATAATAAGTACTTCTAAGTAAAGTATGTGAGAGACCTCCAGAGAGGTCTGATCCGTAACCCAGCCACTGCCCACCGGAATGGAGCCGTTTCCCACCAGGACCCCTTTACTCTGTCAGTGACTTCCAATTGTTCCAGCTAGTTCTCCAGGCAGCCCCAAACCTGGGCATCACCTTTCATCCTGCTTTTTCTTACCCTTCACCATCCAACCCAGCAGCAAGGCCTTTGAAATGCATTTGCAAAACACTTCCGGAATCCCACTTCTCACCCCAGCCCTGCACCCTCCAGGCTCCTAGATCATCACCGGCTCCTTTTCCTACCACCATTCTCCACAAAGCAGTGAGTGAACTTTAAACTGAAATAAATGAACAAATAAGATTGTGTACTTTCTGGCTTAAATATTTTGCATGACTTTCTATTACAGTTACAATCAAATCCAAACTCTAACAAGGCCTGCAGGGTCTGCACCATGCCGCTCTAGCTCGCTGGGCTCATCTCCCACCATTCCCCTGCCTCTCACCCCGCTGCATCCACACCAGCACTTCCTCAACACACCAGCATTTCTGCCCCAGGGCCTGGCCCTTACTGTCACTCCACCTGGACACTCTGCCCCACACCTTCCCAGGGCTGGCTCCTCCCGTGACTCAGGTCTCAGCTCAGATTTCCCTCCTTGACGACCTCACTGAACGGTAGCCAAAGCCAGTCTCAACACCCTCTTACCCACCTATGGTCATCTCATTACCAATTACGTTCTTCACCAGTGCCGATCACCACCTGAACTTAGCATATTTTTACCTATCAATTGATAATTATCGCCAGACGTGTTCATCATCACTGAGTCCCTCAACACTAGAAACTCAGTTTAATAAGTAAGAGTACACTTTTTCCTTTCAGGCTCCAACACCCCCTACGCCGCCTCCCCTGCCGGGAAGGACTGGGTGACAGGCCCGCCTGCACGGCCGACTTCAGGGTGCTCCTCTGTCGTCCTCCCTGTGCTCAGGCTCTATCAGCTTGGCTCCCTCTACTCAGACCTGTAGGCACATTTGCTTTTATTTTATTTTTTAAGATTTTATTTATTTATTTTTAGGTAGGACATGGAGGGAGAGAGAGAGAGAAACATCAATGTGTAGTTGCTTCTCATGTGCCCCCTAATGGGGTCCTGGCCTGAAACCCAGGCATGTGCCCTGACTGGGAACTGAACTGGCCACCCTTCGGTTCACAGGCCAGCACTCAATCCACTGAGCCACGCCAGCCAGGGCTCCATCCGTCCTTCTTCTGCCTCCACCACGCATCAGCCCTGCTCTCCTCAAGGTCCCCAGGGACCTATGATTGCTAAATAACAGTCCATTCTCAGTCCATCTTAGGACAAAACCGCAGGGAAGGGTGGTTTAGCAGACCAGACACAGCTGAAAATATTTATCACATTCCACAAACACTCCTATCCCCTCAATTTAAAATATTTCCAGAATCTGACGGGCTTCTCTCCACCTGTGCTGCTACCCCCGTGTCTGTCAGATTGCACCTGGAGGCCCTCAAAGTCTCCCACAGGACTTCTGCCCTTGCCCCCACAGTCCACCCTCCGAATAGCCGGAATAATCCTTTTTAAACCTCTGTCCATTCATGTCACTCTTCAACTCAAAACATTCTAATATTTTCCCATTTCACTCTGATGGAAGGGCAAAGTTCTTACCAAGGCCCAAATAGATCTGTCTTTAACTCCCGACCCCCTGTTTCCTTAGCTCACTCCACCACACAGGTTTCTTCATCAGTCCTGGAACTGCTCTCACTGGACACCTTCCTGGCTGCTCCCTGGCCTCCTCTCCTGTCTGCTGAAATCTCTCCTTTGCAGTGGCGCCTGCTGCACTGGCCGCCAGGCAGCCCGCCTCCATCTGTTCCTAGTGCCCCAGCCTCTTCATTCCGCTCTCATTGTTCTTTTCAAGGGACATGCTTTACTCTGTCACCAATTAACCTATTATTATACTTCCTGTTTACCATTTTCCCCCTCTTACTAGAACCCAAGCTCCATGAGGGCAGGGCTCTTGGCCATTCTCTGTGCTGATGGCCAGTAAGAACCCACACATTTGCTGAATCAGATTGGGTTGGGTTGAATTAAATTGCATTGAGTTTATGGAACTAGAGGTTAAGGAACAAGGTTTATATAAAGCAGCAGGAATATAAAGAACATCAATAAGAGACTTTAAAATTAACATAATAAAGATTAAAATTTCAGAAAATGAAACAGAAGGTTGGTTTGGCAGACAGGACAAGACCTCAAACACTTACAATGTAATCATAACCTGAAATATCAAACCAGAAACTCTCCCAGAACATAATAGCAAAAAACAAACAAACCAGAAAACAATGAATGGATAGAAAGGATGAAACAGTATATAAGATATTCAAGTGATATCTAGAAGTTCCAGTGACTGATGAATAGGAATTGCAAGATGAGGGAAGGGCAGAATGAAGGCAAGAAGATGCCAGAAGGAAGAACGGCTGAGATTCTCAACATTGAAGAAAGATGAGCACCTGCAATCAGAGCAGTGTCCACTGCGTGCAAATCTCCAAAGGTGTGAAGAATGAATATGCTTAAGAACAGGCAAATGGTTCTTTTTTCTAATTCTAAAATTAGATTTTTTACCAAATAAACTTCTTATTGCAAAAATGACTATTTTTGCATTAGTTTTCATAGCCACTGACCTTCAACTGCAATGCGGGCTGCCCTCCAATGTCTTCACAAGACAGACGCATTTCTAGATCTGGATTCCCAAATAAACAGGAGTCTCTTTGCCTCACTCAAGAGACTCTGGAAACTTGCAGGGGAAAACAGTGACAGTATCTAAGAAGATGTGAGAGGGGATGGTATTTGTGTCCTTTAGAAATCAGGAAAAGACCCGTGTCTTCCAGGAGGGGCAGGAAGAGACTTTCAGAGTGTAATCCCTGCTACCCTAGACCCACCAAACGGCCAACCACCATATTCACCCACCATCCACCCATTCACTCATTCTTTCATTCATTCACAGCATGTACCCCAAGGAAGGGAGTAAACACAAGGGTTAAGCAGAGGGCAGACCCTGACCCTGAGATTTCCGCGCCTCAGTTAAAACAGCTGGAGGTGGAAATCTCCAAACCTAGGCTGTCTCTCTGATCCTTGCAGAACTCTGTCCCTCAGCATGTTTTGCCTAATGTGATGTTGAAATCTGTTTTCCTCTGCTGTCTGCCCATTTAGTCTTGTTAGGACGCCTTGAAGTTAGGCGGACCAAGCTTGTCCTCTTCCACGGACAGGCTTTCAGATCATGGAAAGCAGCCCTTCTGCTCCACCATTTCTGTGCCCTGGTCCGGGAGGAACTTCTCCCTGACGACCCTTCCCAGGCAGGTGTGACGTCTTGTTCCCCCGTGGTGGGCCCCTTTGTAAAGCCACACTTTGAAGGAGCACCCATAGGATGACCAATCACTGGGAGCCACACCATCATTCAGTGGAACTGTCACGAGGGTGACTGTGAAGAACCCACACCTGCTCAGTTCAGAGAGCTCCCCAAACAGAGATCCACTCACTGCAGTTTAAATGGAAAAGAAAAAATAGGAAACATTGTCATTAGGGTTCTTTAGGGATGCTGGAAGAGACCCTTCCACCCGGGCCCTTCAGGAGTGAGGTCTGGGGTTCTCACGCCCCTGCCAGCAGCACTCACGAGGCCCAGCAGCCCGGTGGTTCTTTCCGGTGCAGCTGTGGGCCCTGGTGAGGAGGGCAAGTGGCCTAACCAGCTGACCATCAGTCCAGGGTGCACGTGCGTTGAGGCCCAACCGCTCCTTTGACACCCACCCTGTGATTGGCTCAGTGCTGGGTCTGGTGCAAAAGTGGTGAATGGCTCTGGTCCAGTGGGAGGTGGACAGCACTGGGTGGTGGGGTCATCCATGGAGAGGCACAGAGGATGCTGAGGCATCCAGAAGAGCCAGGTGTGGGGGCAGGTGTCCCAGTCCCCAGAGCCCATCCCAGCATCACCTGCTCTAGGGGATAATCCAAAGATAAGGTCTCCTTGGATGACTATCAATCATAGTGGGTTTCTCTCAGCACCTGTGCAGGCAGTGGTAGGACACATGAGCCTCAGGAGAGGTTTTCAAGAGCTCCTCAGGACACTGGCTGCAAAGGTCCTCAACCTAGATCGGAACTGTCCCGATAGGCAGCCCTGATCAGAAAACCCGAGCCACCTCCGGGGAAAAATCTTCAAGGCAGGCCAGTAGGAGTATTGCCCTAGAAGTCCCGAGGTCAGGCATGACATTCAACCTTAACCACCCACAGCCCCCTGATGACTATGAGCATCTCCCTCCCATTGGCATAGAGTTTGCCTGGGAGCAGGGGAGGGCCCTGTGCCAGGGCAGCCTCGCCAGGGTCCCAGCAGCTCCCCAGTGAGACCCAGCTAGGCTGGCACAGGACACGCAGCAGAGCCAGCCTGGCATGGCCCCACTCTTCTGCTGAGCCCTGAGCACTGAAAAGAGGGAGGCTTTAGAGTGAGGACTTTGCAGCTGCCCACTGGAAAGAAGGAAGCTCCTCTGTTGAAAATCCCATGGGGCTGCATTGCAACTCTGGCAGCTCCCAGGAGCAGTGGCAGGTTCTGACTGTACCTGAGTCACTTACCTGATGGCGCGGGGAGGTTCCACCTTCCACCTCTAAGGCATGACACCATATAATAGAAGAAAGCCAGTTCCTCCTGCGGGAAGGTCCCATAAGGCTTGGATGAGGAAATCTCACCTGAGCTCTCTGAGAAGTGAGCACCAAACCAAGTCCCAGGAGGAAATAGAGTTGATGACAGATGCTGGGTTTCTCCAAAAGGGATGACTGAGCTACTTCCCCTGAGGGCAGTCTTCTTGCTGCCATGTCACTGTGGGGTCAGGGCTGGACATGCCAGGCCCTTGATAAAGGAGTCCATCTCCTGCCTCCAGGAAGCTTGCCCTCTGCTCAGGGAGTCCTGTGATTGCAAAATCTGCTGCATGTTCAGGCAGCACCCAAATGGCATTCTTGGCCACCCAACCATGCTACCTCGAGCCACCCCTGAATGGAGGGTTAGTCTGAAAGCCCCTACTTACACTCTTTCAAAGCCCCTCGGAAATGCACTCTCATCCCCATAGGGAACCATAGGCACTGAGAATCACATTCTTAACTGAGGGAGGCCATGTTCCTGGTGTCCTCAAAGTTCAGTGGGCTCCAGAAGTGACTAAATTCTAAAAGAGGTAGGCAATGATTTTTCCAAAAACTGAGTCCACGTCCAAACTTCCCCCACCCTCTTCTCTTAGTAACGCAGGACCTTTGTAGGTTTTCAATAAACCAGTAACAGTTTGTGTTTGTATCATGTTTGTTACAGTCTCACTCCCTCCACTCTCTACCAGACCATGTGCTGAGATCACGCACAAAAAATTTCTGAGGCACAAGTTAGTTTCCTTGGGCTCCCTTGGGCTCCTGAGAGGACCAAGGCCACTGTAGCTTAGGTCCTACCCAGGGCAACCTACAAGCAGGGCTGGAGGGCCTGGCTGGGCATGGCTGCTGGGAAAGAACTGGCACTGACTTGGTTCAGCTGTGGGACAATGTGACGTGTACCGTGAACCATGGAGAGGGGCATGGGGCCCTTTTCCTCCAGAAGATTTGTGACCATGCCCAGGAAATCCCCAGAGAGCCTGTGCAGTGCAGCCTTTAGCAGTGCAGGGTGAAGCAGCTGCAGCGGGACTCGGCCCCCACCCCACTGCCCTCAGGCATCCCAGGCCCAGGTCCTGGGCTCACTGACTGCAAGGAAAGGGCCTGGGCTGAGAGGGCAAAGCACAGCATCTTGGTGTGACACTTAACACACTCACTTTTGCAAGCCCCAAAACCAAAACACTAATTTCCAGCTTTTTAAATTTCATTACCAAGTAGTATGTGCAGCTGGCATGCTCATCTGCTGGCTCAACTCCCCTCCCCCCCACCCCCACCCCCGCCCCAGATCCAGTGCTGTGAGGCTCAGGCTGCTGTGTGGCACTTGGATTCCCCTGCTGTTTGTTGAGGATTCACATGCCTCCAACCCTCACTGGTTCCAGCCATCCTGCTTACTTCATTCAGACAGTTTTCCAGAATACACATCTGCTCTCACCACTGTCTTCTAAAACCTTCAATGGCTCCCTGTTGCTGGGACAGTACAGTTCAAGCTCCTTGGCATGTGTCCTGGCAAGGACAGAGGCACGCTCAGAAGCAGCACAGTGGGGAGGATGCCAGCAGCCAGGGAGCATTTGGAAAAGTGCTGGCAGGACCAGGGAAAGCACAGGACATGGAGAAGCACCAGGGCTGCCTGCAGCTGGAGTCCATCACCTGCCCCAGAGGAGAAGGGGCTGAGGATGGCAGAGACTGGTGTAGGACAGGGGTGCAGATGGGGACCGGGCTACTCTAACTCAGTCTCCTCCTCCCTCTGATCCCCCAAGGCCTGAGCATGACCAGGAGACAGGACTAGAGACCTTGGAAGCTGCCCACAGGGTCAGTCTCACAGACACAGAGCAGGAGGGTACAGGGTACCCCCATCACTACCTGCCCTGCTCCAGGAAGTTCACCTTTCTCTGGACAAGAAATCCCTCTAAAATGCAACTCCCTCCACATCACTCCCTTGAGGACAGCCCTCCACACTGTCTACCCTGCCAGCTCTGCAGTGAGACCCTGAGACCTGTTAGGAGCTGATGCTGCTCATCTCCTTGCTCACCTTACCTTCACAAATGCAAGTGTCTGGCTCATCACAAACCCCTTAAAGAGCCATCTTCAGCCTCTGCCCCTACTGGGTCCTGCTGCACAGAGGGCCCAGCTGCCAGGCATCCAGACACCCCAATCACCTTTACTACCTGGTGTCAGCTGTGTTTTCTGTGACCAGCAGAGGGTGCAATGACAGCGAGAGACAGCAAATGACAGCAAGTGACAGAGTGGCCTCTGGAGCTTACACCTGGGCCAAGCTGCTGGAGCTAAGCACTGTCAGTTCCTACAGGGAAGACATCTTTTATAACCATGGAATTGTGCTTTCAAACTTTATTTTTACTACAATCCACTCTCTTTTTGTTTCAAGTAATTCTCCAGGTAAAGTTCTTTTTTTTAATCTTTTTTTAAATTGTTGTTCAAGTACAGTTTTCTGCCCCACCCCAGTCCAATACTCCAGCCCTTCCCACCTCCCTCCTGTTCCCACCCCCCACCCCATTATTGTCCATGTGTCCTTTATAATTGTTCCTGCAAACCCTTCACCCTTTCCCCCTGATCACTGTCAGCCTCTTCTCAATTTCAGTGTCTCTGGTTTTATTTTGCTTGTTTGTTTCTTTTGTTGAAGGTTCCTGTTAGAGGTGAGACCATATGGTTTTTGTCTCTCACCCCCTGGCTTTAAAATCCACTCTTTGAAATGCACTTTACATTGCTGTCCAGTTCACATGTACATGTCTAATTGTTGTAGACTTTTCATATTAACCAGCCAAAATCTAATTGCTCAGGGTATTTCATAGTGAAGTAAATTCAAAACATAAATAGTTTAACAAATGAAATGTTCTCGATTAATTAAAGTGGACTTTTGGTCTTTGTACCTTCAGATGATTAATTTTTTTAATAATTTGGCCCTGGCTGGTGTAGCTCTGGAGGCTGGAGCGCCATCCCATAGCCAGGGTTGCAGGTTTGATGCCTGGTCAGGGCACACACCTAGGTTGCAGGTTAATTCCCAGTCGGGTGCATACGATCCTCGGTCTGGTTGCAGACGGGAGGCAACCAGTCAATGCTTCACTCTCACGTTGAGTTTTCTCTCTCTGCCTTTCTTTCTCCCTTCCTGTCTTTAAAAGCAATGAACAATGGCCTTGGGTGAGAGTGAATTTTTAAGTAGTTTGTTGTTATATGACTGACACATTTATTTTGTAACATATTGAGATTTTTAGTGATTGAGTACATGAAGGTGTTCAGTAGTGAGTACACGAAATGTGTATCAGTACCTACTTTTTACCATATGCCTAATTTGGGGGGATTTTTCAATGCAACTTATTTTGAAGTACTCTGTCAAATGCAGATAACAAAAATTATGAAAATTTGACTGTGTAACATAATAAAGGCCTACAGTCTCCTTAAAATGGAACATTTAATTTTCATCTATTATTTATTGTCTGAGCAGCAGAAGGCATAACATTTTAATTAATACTAGAAAGTTATCAGATTCACAGGTCATACACAATTGTGGGGGAAAATATTTTGTCGTCAACTCTGTAACATATTCAGAGATAAATGGTGGCATATAAAAAGTGTTAAGAGTTTATTTGAGCAGAGCACCATTCGTATTGGGCAGCCTGGCATCCAGCACAGAAAGGAGCTCCAGGGGGCTGGACAGAATGAAAGACCATCACAGGCAGAAGGGAGTGGGGAGGAGAAAGTTGTAGTGGGCAGAGAAGCAGGCAGCTTATGGCCAGGTCACTTCCTCTGGGGGATGGAAGGGGCCTATCAGGAAGGTCACCTGCCTGGAGCTGACCAGGGAACTCCTGATGGGCCAGTTTGAGATTCCATTTGGTGATATGGGGGTGAGGGGGTGGTTTAGCCTCATCAACTACATTTGGGCCTGTTGCCTTGTTGTTTTTTTTTTAAAGAAACATAACAATAATTATCTCATTGTAGAATCTTGCTCCAAATAATTCTCATCCTTAGTTTAAGCATCTTGCTGGCACAGAGAAGGCCTCACAGGACACAAGCGCAGGAAACGAACTGCGGGGGGCCTTGTGAGACTAGTGCCACTTCCTTAGGTGTCTACAGATGCAGAACAAGAGACACTGCATTTCAGGAGTCTGGATGCAACAGTGTCACATGGAGCTGCTCGGGAGCTAGTCACAAAGTGACTGGGTCCATGGATACATCGTTAAAAGGCAAAATGCCTCACACGGTGGCGGTCACTTCCTCAACCAGCCCGTGAGAAAGCTGCCTGCACTGTTTGAGACCAATGGAGCAAAAAGAAGAGTTTCACTTTTAAGGGATAAATACTGATGGATTATTAAGTTAAGGTTTTTATTGCGGGGGTAAAAATATGCAAGTACCTATACTTAGTTAATACCAAGTTGGAATCCCAGAACAGAAATTCAATAGGAAAAACTACTGGGAGGCAGGCAGGGGAGGATATTCAATGAGTAAGGAAAGCCTCCTACTCCCTAATCTCACTGGGGCTCATTTCAACATTCTTAACTGGGTAAAATGAAAAGTCAATGCATTTGTTTCGTCCAGGATGGTCTGTCATTCCAACAGGTTCACCCAAATTGCAGGAGGTGCAGATGAACCACTCAGGGTAGGCCGCAGACTCTAGTGTGTTCCGGGATCCCACCTGGGCCCTGTAGAAGGCGAAGGGCTTCCATTTTTTTTCCTTCAAGGAAACCAGTTGGGCAAGATTCTGCTTCTGTGAGATAAAAGGAATTGATTAGCCAGCATAGCCTCTGAATAGGAGAAAATGCAGCCTGTGGGCTCTTAGAGCCCAGAGGCAAATGGGAGGGCAAGAAGCTCTTCCACCCAAAGCTTCCTGCTGGTGGTGCCCCTGCTGAACCAGCCAAAGTGAGAATTTGTGAAGAGTGAGAGGCATGGCGGGTCTTGGCCTTCCTCTTTGGGGTGGCTGAGGGGACGGGAGATTGGATGACAATGCTCACCTTCAGCTGGAGGGTCACCTGGTTTTGTTTCTTGTCCCTCTTGCAGCAGAGACAGAGCTCTCCTTTGGAGACTGCCAAAAAAATCAGACTTCCCTTGTGCTCAGACACCAAGCAGTTGAAGCGGGCCGGTAAAGTTAAGAATATCGCTGCGGGAAAGACAGTCACAAAAGAGGGACTGGTCCTCAGAGGAGGAGAGAGGCCTTCTGTCTGCCGGGACTTCAGGCTCCTTTACTCCAGCCCAAGCCTCCTCCTCCCCCACAGTCCAGAAAGACTTCCCTAATGCCTGGTCACTGGCACAGACCACCATTCCATTCCTAGGGGTCCCTGGGGCTCCTCAGCCCACTGCCCACCCCCTCCTGGGGCTGGAGGTGTCCTCCACCCTGAGCTGAGCCCTGGTGAGATCTTCCCCTAGATGCAAAGGACAGAAAACAGCCAAGAGAGTCACCTGGGAGTATGTAGTCTTTCTCTAGAACCGCTAGGAGGGTCCCAGAGTTCAGCACCAATACTTTGTGGTCTTTGTCGTGAATGGTGAATTTTTCTGGGACTCGGGTCACCACTTTTGGACCTAAATTAATATAACCAAATGTCAATACCTCACATTGGAAATGGGAAACTCAATTCTTCTGAGCCCACAGGGAGGTCCTAGCCCAGCCCTCCTCCTGCCTGTGGACTTGAACATCTGCCTACTAAACACCTCTTCCGCCCCAGGCTTCCTGCCTTGCTCCAGACAAGTGATTCAGCTCATATGTGAGCACATGGGTTTCCAATTCTGACACATGGGTTCAAATCCAAGCTCTGTGACTTCCTGCTTTAGGACATAGGATAAGTCACTAAATCTCCCCAACCCTCAATGCCCTCCTGGGTAAAATGGGGTAATAACAACACCTACCTTACAGGGGCATTGGGTGGATTAAAATGCTTCTTCAAACCAATGGCCCTGAGCCTCCCTCACGCTCATAGCCAGGTGTCTGAGTATGGGAGGGACTCCATACATGTTAATCATTATCTATCTTAATTCCTCCTCCTGCACCGTCTTGCACAGACACCATGCTCCTATCAATGCATGGGGTGAAACAGATCCTTGCACTGGCTGGGCCAGTGGAGCCCCAGTGGGGTGGGGGTGAGAGGTGGAGGCAGGAAGCACCCAGGATGCCAGCACCATGAAGACCAGCTGGTCCTCCACGCCCTCAGAAATCTACAGGGCTTGTGCCTGGCCCTGGAGGAACCTCTCTGAATTCACAGGACCAGCCACCATGCTGGCCAGGGTGACTTCTCAGGGCAGGGCTCCTGGGAGAACATTCAGGACAGTCCTGCCCACGGGGGGGGGGGGGGGCTTGCACAGAAACCCTCCCTACTGGGCCTCTGAATGGGCAGGAGGCCTGCCCCTCACAGGGAGCCTCAGGCACCTGATTGACGGGTGCAGGAGCCCACAAGTGGCCCAATAATAGTCTTGGATGGTGTTTGTAAAATGTGAAGCAACCACTGCACCAAGTGATGTTATCATGTAATTAGCTGTGATGGGTAATTACAACACAGACAGGAAATCCAAAGCCTCATTCCTCTCCCATGCAATATGCACACATCTCTGGCTGGTCTTCTCCTGCCCTGGAAATGAGAGACACTTCCCAATAAACTGGTCTTTGTGACCTCCTCTCTGAAGCCTTCCTCAGCCCCCTCTGTGTGGAGGGCTTCCTGTCTGGGCTGCCACAGTACTCTGCATGCTCACCTGAAGCACAGGTGTTGGTGTCCCTGTCTCATCTCCCTATGGCATCAGAAGATCCTGAGTGCAGATCCCCTGTCTGACCTGGCAAGATCCTTCTTGGCCCCATCCCAGTGCCTCCAGTAACATGGACACTCAGCATTCATGGCAGGGATAAATGGCCCAGGTGAGAGTCTAAGAATCCCTGCAATGATGTGGGGTCAGGTGAGATTGTGGGTCACAACCCTGGGTAGCTCTAGAAGCTCCCCAGGGACTTCTTTGGGCCACCTCAGACATTCTCAGTGCATGGGACTGATGCAGATTGATTCAGAATCATGAAACCAAATTAACTCTAAACCTTCCAGCTTCTCAAGCATTAAGCACACATGCAACTCTGCCTTTCTGTCAGTCCCAGTGCTGGCCATGCTGATGCTCCAAGGGCCACCTTCTGGGAGTCATGGCCTGAGACTCTGGCTTATAAGCTTGGCTACACATTGGACCACCTCGTGGATGATGTTTTAAGACTGTGGATGCATGGGCCTCACATCCCCAAGATTCTGATTCAACTGGTCCAGGGTGAGACACAGACATGCTATATAAGTTGCATTGCTAGCACTCCCATTGTGCTTTTTAACTCTTAAATATTTCTTAAATCATATACTATGTCCATGGATTGGAAGAATTAACATCAGTGAAATGTCTATACTACCCAAAGCAACCTATAGAGTCAAGGCAATTCCTATTAAAGTAACAATGGCATATTTCATAGATCTAGAACAAATATTCCAAAAATTTATATGGAACCCAAAAAGACCCTGAATAGCTCAGCAACCTTGTGAAAGAAGAACAAAGTTGGAGAGATCACAAAACTGGATTTTAAACGATACTACAAAGCCCTTGTAATCAAAACAGCCTGGTACTGGCACAAGAACAGCCATATAGATCAATGCAATGGAACAGAGAGCCCAGATATCAATGACACCTCTATGGTCAATCGATGTTTGACAAAGGAGGCCAGACCATCTGATGGAGTAAAAACAGTCTCTTCAACAAGTGGTGCTGGGAAAATTGAACAGGCATGTGCAGAAAAATGAAAATAGGTCACCAGTTTACACCATACACAAAAATAAACTGAAAATTAATACAAGACTTGAATGTAAGGTACAAAACCATGAAAATCCTAGGAGAAAACATAGGCAGTAAGATTTCAGACACAGCAATATCTTTGCCAATATATCCATCCCCTAGGGCAAGGGAAAGAAAGAAAAAAACAAACAAATGGGACTATACCAAACTATATATAAAAAGCTTCTGCACAGCAAAACAAACCATCAATAAAATGAAAAGGGAACTCACTATATGGAAAAGTATATTTGCCAATGATACATCTGATAAGGTGTTAATTTCCAAAATGTATGAAGCACTTATACAACTCAACACCAAGAGGGAAAAAATTCAATTTAAACATGGGCAAAGGACCTAAATAGACACATCTCCAGAGAAAACGTATGAATGGCCAATAGACTTATGAAAAAATGCTCAACATCACTAATTTCAGAGAGATGCAAATTAAAACCACAGTGAGATTTCACACCCGTCAGAATGGCTGTCATCAATAAATCAACAAACAACAAGTGTTGGAGAGGATGTGGAGAAAAGGGAACCCTAGTGCACTGTTGGTGGGAATGCAGACTGGTTCAGCCACAGAGGAAAACCGTATGGAATTTCCTCAGAAAACTGCAAATGTAACCGTCATTTGACCTAGCGACCCTACTTCTGGGACTATATCCTAAGAATCCTGAAACACCCGTCAGAGAGAATATATACATTCCTATGCATGTAGCAGCCGAGATGTGGAAACAGCCCAGGTGCCCTCAGTAGATGAGGGGATGAAGAAGCACTGGTGCATTTACACAGTGGAATACTACATGGCTACAAAAAAGAAGGAACTCGTACCCTTTGCAGCACCATGGATGATCCCACAGAATATTATGCTAAGTGAAATGAGCCAGTCACAGAAAGACAAATACCATATGATCTTACTCATATGTGGAATCTAATGAACAAAATGAACTCACAAAGTAAAACCAGAAGCATGAGTACATGAAACAGACTGATGGATCTCAGAGGGATCTCGGTGGGGGTGACTGGAAGAGATCAGCCTCAGAACACACATGCATGTGTGCACAGCCCATGGACACACGTGACAATGTGGTGAAGGTGGGGGTAGGGGCTGAGGGGCAAAGAGGGGAAATTTGGGCGACATCTATAAGAATGTTAACAATAATATTTGTTCCATATATGAGGGGGACCCCCAAGACACGGATTTTGTTTATAAAAATGTGTATTTATTCCTACATGTTTAACCTTCAGTCGCCTTCAAAGTCCTCTCCATTTGATGCAATGCATCTATCAAGATGTTTATCCACTGCTCAAAATCATGGATTTTGACATCTTTTAGTGCTTCCACCATTTTTTATTTCAGCTCTTGCACATCGGCAAAACATTTCCCTTTGAGGATTTTTTATCCAGCAAGACAAAAGATAGTCACTTGGGGTGAGATCAGGTGAATAAGCAAGATAGGGCAGTGGGGGGGTCATGCCGTTTTTGGTCAAAAACTGCTGAACACTCAGTGCAGTGTGGCCAGGTGTGCTCTTAAATCACCCATCACTTAATGGGCAAATATTCAAAGAGACTTCAAAAAAAATTCACTGAAGCTCAGTGCAGCCTCTCACAAGAACTCCACCTGGTTCACTGATGCAGGTGAGTCCCTAGAACACTCACCTAGTGGAGGAGCCTGTGCCTAAAAGGGCCTGCCCTCCAGAAGATAATTCCAGGGTTTGGGGGTCCCCATCATATTTCCTAAATCTGTTCTTTTACTTCTGTTTCCCTCCCAACACACCCTGACTTGGGACCCCACCATCTCCCATTCAGGCTTCTTCACGTCCTCTCTCACTTCACTCCTGACCCCAAATCCATTCTTCAAACATCCTGCTCCAGGCCTCAGTAGACCTGTCAGTGCTGCTTTGGGGCTGGTGGTCTTTCCTGTGGAGCAGCGGTCCTCACCTTCCCGTGTACCACAGTAACACTGGTGTCTGCACAAACAGACCCTGAGCCCCACACCCAGAGTTTCTAATGCAAGAGTCTGTGGTGGAGCCAGAGAATTTTCATTCCCAACAAATTCCCAGGAGCTGTTGACACTTCTGGTCCAGGACGACTCACTGAGAACCTGCCCCCGGGTGTGGGGGACTACAGCCCTGAGGAGTCAAAATGGGCCCATCAGACAGGCCTGTGTGGTGGTCCCACCAATGGGGCCCAGTGCAGAGCTGGGGCAGGCCCCTCCCACCCACGGCCAAACCACAACCAACTGAACCAGCTGAGGCAGCAGCAGTGCAGGATTCCAGGGACCCAGGGGCAGTGTGGGCACTGTGTGCACCTCCTCTCCTTTGGGGCTCACTGCCCTCTTTTCCTGGAGGAAAACGCGTGTTCACACATGGCCTGTGCTGGTGCTGGGACTCAGCCTGAGGACTCCTGACACTGTCCTGGGCAGGGGCCAGTCATGGCAGCCTTGAACTTGGCTCGGGCCAACAGGAGTTATAGTTCCTTACATCTCAACATGTCCCTCACTACCTGTGCACCTGGGGCTGCTAGTTTCCCTCTCTCCTCAGGTTCTGCACCTGGAAAGTGGTGACATTAACATTTCCTCCTGGGGTTATTGTGAGGGTCACCTGAGGCCTGTGGGATGGGTCGTAGCTACTGTGCCCATGGTACTCAGCAACACAGTGTGGGGGTAACTTTGCCAGCAAGACTCCCCATCCACCAGGGATGAAAATGAAACTACCAAGACATGATCTGCTTGGAGTGGAGAGGTGGCCAATCTCTCACAGGAGGAGGACCAAGAACATCTTCTTCATCGGCTTTTATTAATTCAGAACACATAGGAATACAGGTGAAGTTCATCAATCAATGTCAGGTGGTAAGGATTAAACAGTAGATAACATTTCAAAGAAATCCAAGGGCTTAGTCTGAATCAGTGTCTGTCAGGTAAGGGCTTTGCAAAAACTTTGCCAGACATACTCATTTCCTGCTTGGAGCCTCATCATATGAATGAAAGCACTTTTAGCAAAGCAGGGTTCATAGGACTTTAGGAATTCTTTCTTATACCCAATGACCCTGGAAATGGGGACTCAGGTTAAGTCAGAATAGGTGGGGGTGAGGGTCCACGACTCCCTCTTTGCTGCAGTCCCTGAGTCCTTCCTTGGGGTCTCCCAAGTGTTCTTGTCTGGCTTAGGTTGCCCCCCCCCCAGGGGTCTTACTTGTCTATGACTAACTGACAAAGCGTTGGGGGCAGGGGATGAAGCAGAAGCAGTGCTGCTGCCAGAGACAAGCTTTGTGTTCTTAGTGGCTTGCAGGCCAGAGGTTGCTCACTCAGCCTTAGCCTGGGGGTGGGGGGTGGGGTGGTTGGCATTTAAAACTCCTGAAACCAGCCAGAGCAGTTCCCAGCAGCCCAAGCTCCCCTCCTGCCAAGTTCCTGGTTTTCATAAGCACTGTGAGGAGGTCATGGCTGCCAGCAAGGGTCAGCAGAAGAACTTGGGGTGCTATCCAGGTTCGAGGCTGTTCTTCTCCTGAGCCACTGGGCAGGTATGTGTGCACCCCCCTCTGCAGGCCCATCTTTCTTATTGACCCTTCTGAGATTTCAAAGGAGAAGCCTCTACCCCAAGCCAGCACCCTTAGGTGCCCCTCATCTCTGGTTCTCCCACTCCCCAGAGAGAGCCCAGTGGCTTCATCCCCACCCCAGCCTCACCAGGCTGCCCAGGGGCCATACCTGCGTGTGCAGAGTTCAGAGAGGTGAGGCTGGGGCCTGGTTCCAGGGGTCCGCAGGCTGAAGCTGGAATAGAGACAGTGAAGCTAGTGTACACACTGGGGACTTTTCAGAGAATCAAGAGCCTCAAGGGGCCATTTAATGCATTGCTTATTTTTTGTGTGTTTTCAGAAATGTGAAGAACAGAGACAGTAACGACACTAAAAATAGCTTTGCATGTCAAAGATGGTGGAACAGGGATGGAATGGAGCTGAGTGCAGAACTTCCTACAAACATCCTCTTTAACTCAGGGGCAGAGCAAACACTGCCACAACTGGGAGAGTGACTGGGGTCCTGCCTGGTGAGACATTAAGTCTGAGAAGGGCTGGAATGAAATCAGATACCGGACTTTTGTTCTGAGAGCACACAGAGTTGGTGGCAAAAGAACCCCCCCCCCCCACCGGCCCCGTGCTCTCTGTGAAGGTCCTATCAGACCTGGCTCTAGGAAACTGCAGCACTAGAACCTGGGACAAGGTGAGTGTGGCAGCCACTTCGTGGCCCTGTGACAGGAGTGGGGCTGGGCCCAAGCCTCTGTCATCACTGTTATGGATCCACGGTTGTCAGTCCAGTGTCCTGACTTTTAGTTTCAAATGATGATGGTCGCGTGTAAGTTGAAAGCTCAGGAATGTGGTCTCTGGCATGTCACAGGCCTCTCCCTTCACACCTGTGCATGCACAGTCATGGAGGCCAACATTTGGCTCTTAACATCTCCCTCGAGGTGATGCCCAAGTACTTTTCTGCAAGGAGCACTCAGGAGCACAGGGTCACTGCCCAGCCAAGACTCAGAGACACCACCCCCCCCCTACTGTGGGCCCTGCTTCTGCTGGGCAGTCGGGGCACAGAGATGTGTTTGGAGGATTCAAAACCACCCCACTGGTGAGTCAGGACTTCAAACCCCAAGTCTCAGGTGAACTTGACCCATTTATCCATCACCTACTGCCCTGGGCTCCTGCAATTAAGCTTCATTTGCTCTCAAGAATTTCTGTCTTCTAATTCACCTACCCAGGTAATTCTCAAAGCTCACTGTCCATGCCAAGTGCCAGGGGAGGCCAGGGACTGTGCACGGTTTCTCACGGGGTCCCACTTCAGGAGTTTATAGGCGCAGTTTCACAAGAACCTCACCTTCTGAGCTGCACTGGCTTTCAGCCCTTTCCAGGTCTCCAGAGT
Organism: Artibeus jamaicensis; assembly: GCF_021234435.1. Classification (NCBI taxonomy): domain Eukaryota; kingdom Metazoa; phylum Chordata; class Mammalia; order Chiroptera; family Phyllostomidae; genus Artibeus; species Artibeus jamaicensis. The sequence goes on along the minus strand of NW_026521810.1, from coordinate 12,724,713 downwards.
CCACCTTCACTCCTGCATTCTCCTCCAGGAGGGACATTTTCAGGGTGATGAATGACTCAACAGGAGCCAGGGATGAAGGGCAGGACCTGAGGGGACAGGAAGGACACTGGCTATGACACTCCTGACCCCAAGAGACTTTGCCGGCCCCCCTCTCTGCTCAGAAACATTTGCTGTGTCCAGCAAGCCCTCTAGGGGCCCACTGTGCTCTTCCCTGCTGCCACCCCCTTTGATTTTTGCCTTGCCAAAGTGACATTGCCCAACCTCTGGGGCACAGTATCATTGTTGTGGATCTAGTTCAATCTGTATTGCTCTAATCCTGGGGCTGGAAAAGTATAGCCCACAGACCAGATTCGTCCCATCCTTGTCTTTTAAGTAAAGTTTTATTGGAACATGGCCATGCCCTTGTTTGCATGTGGTCTATGGCTGCTCTCTGGCTACACAGCAGAGATAAGCATTGAAGAAGAGTCATCTGGCCAGCAAAGCTTATAATGCCGACTGTCCTGGTCTCTACAGAAAGAGCCGCCACTGCCCTGCCACAGTCTAATCTTTCAGCCTCTGGTCCTGGAAAACAGAGCCTCCCAAAGGTCCCAAGACACTCGACTCCTGGTGTGTTAAGGTGGGGCTGACACGGGAGCCCCCACCCCACCCGGCATGGTGTGCCGCTCCTCCCCCAGTTCACAGGGAACTTCCCCAGTGTCAGTTCGGGACCACACAGTGAGGGCGGGGCAAGCCTTCTTGCCCCCATTCTACTACACATGAAAACCGGAAAGTGAGCGGCTTCTCAAGGGTCACACCACTTTTAAGATTGCAGAGGGCAATTTATATAGATAAGTATCTTTGAAGAGTAGCTTAGGAGTGTGACAAAGGGACCTAAATGGTCTTGCAAAAAATAAGTGGGAAGGAAGTGCTGCAGGCCCAGGCAGCAAGGGCAGTGAGGAGGAGGAGGAGGAGGAGAGGATGGTGGCCTGTGGCCCTGGGGGAGGGACAGCTGGCTTTAGCAGATGGACGGATATGCACTGTTTGGTTTTACAGTGTTTGGGTTTTGTCTGCATCCCCTGCACCCAAAGCACAAGTGCCTCTGCAGTCTTGGGGGTGAACGAAGGGACACAGAGAACTGGTGGCAGTGGAGAAGGCAGGAAACCTGGCAGCCGCAGCACATCAGAGCAAGAGGTGTCGGGCAGAGATGTAGGTGCCCAAATATGCGAAGATACTGGTGCTGCTGCTGGAGCAGAGTGACACCCACAGGCAGGAGGACCTGCCAGTGTCCCCGTGAGCTCCTTAGGGATCCGGGCCCCCAGACCAAGATAAATGCAAGTGGGGCCCTCAGGGCTTTCTAAGGAAGCAGTGCACGTGACCATCTGAGGCCCACTCCTCCCACCTAAGAACGCTCAATATATTCAGCCTTCAGAAAGGTGCTGGCATCTTCCTCAGATTTCCAAAGCCCAGTGTGTGCCTGGCCCTTCAGCGAGGCCCTGCTCATTGGCATAGCCATCCTGGGAGACTGTGGGCTGCTGCTGGACTGAGAGCAAGGTGGTGGAGGGGTGATAGTTAGGCATTGGGGGAGCCCATAGAGAGGCTTCTAGTAGGGAAACAGCATCATAGGGGCAATGCCACCCCACTCCCCCATTCCATCTGTTGGCCCCTTGAGCAGGGGGTAAGGATCACCTACCTGGACCAGGGATCCCTGAGGTCTGGAGCTCAGTCTCGGGCCCCCCCAGCTCTGGTCTTCTGCCTTCAGGATCTCTGATCTGGAGAAGCCGGATCTCACCCGCATTATGAACAATCAGTTTGGGAGTATAGATGTGAACGTCATAGCAGCATTCCTTTAGCCAATAATAATACCATCTCAGGTCATCTGTCGTCACTCCTCACCTGCTGTTTTTCACTCTGTGGCCATAAACAAATACCTACAGGGTAGTGTCACTTTGCCAAGGATGTGCCATATCAGTTCAACACATTTTAATGTGCTTGAGATAGACAATATGGCTGCCCGTCTGCACCAACCACAAAGGTGTGGGGAAGAGTCACTTATCTGATGGCGCAGGGAGGTTCCACCTTCCACCACTGGGCTGTGACACCGTATAATAGAAGAAAGCCAGTTCCTCCTCCGGGAAGGTCCCATAAGGCTCAGATGAGGAAATCTCACCTGAGCTCTCTGAGAAGTGAGCACCAAACCAAGTCCCAGGAGGAAATAGAGTTGATGACAGACGCTGGGTTTCTCCAAAAGGGATGACTGAGCTACTTCCCCTGAGGGCAGTCTTCTTGCTGCCATGTCACTGTGGGGTCAGGGCTGGACATGCCAGGCCCTTGATAAAGGGAGTCCATCTCCTGCCTCCAGGAAGCTTGCCCTCTGCTCAGGGAGTCCTGTGATTGCAAAATCTGCTGCATGTTTCAGTCAGGACCCAAATGGCGTTCTTGGCCACCCAACCATGCCACCTTGATCCACCCCTGAACCCAGGGTTAGGCTGAAAGCCCCCTATAAGTAGGGGGTTTTCAAAGCCCCTTGGAGATGCACCCTCATCCCCATAGGGAACCATAGGCACTGAGAATCACATTCTTAACTGAGGGAGGCCATGTTCCTGGTGTCCTCAAAATTCAGTGGGCTCCAGAAGTGACTAAATTCTAAAAGAGGTAGGCAATGATTTTTCCAAAAACTGAGTCCACGTCCAAACTTCCCCCACCCTCTTTTCTTTTCTTAGTAACGCAGGACCTTTGTAGGTTCTCAATAAATCAGTAACAGTTTGTGTTTGTATCATGTTTGTTACAGTCTCACTTTCTCCACCTCCGACCAGCCCATCTGCTGAGGTCAGGACAGAAAATTTCTGAGGCACAAGTTTGGTTGACTAAAGTGAATTTCAGCAGACAGACTAGAAGTGCTTACAACTTCATATAAACCCGAGTAGCTGGAGAGGAATGTGCTGCACATAAGACAGAAGCCTCCAGGGCAGCCCCTCCATCAACTCCTCTTCTCAGCCCTGAAAAGAGCCTCCTTGCTCAATCCCTCATCCTTTGCACCACATCTCGTATTTGGTCTTGGCAGGACATGGGCCTTTCCTGCCGAGTCCCCAGTCACATTTGGCCTCCCGCTTATCTGTTCCCCTAGGACAGAACAATAATGAATTCAGACACATTTGCTCAAGCCAGGCTCAGCCGGTGTCCACCCCCACACCCCTTTCCACCGCTGCCCGAGACCCCTCTGCCCAGCTGAAGAGCTCTCCGTTGTGCATCAGTCAACATCCCCCTTCCTTGCGATGCTCCCCACAAAACAGCATCTCAAAGGCCCCACATTCCTCCTGCCCCATTTCAATCAGGACCCAATTGGGAGAACAGAACCCACCTGCACGAGGTGCACGAAGAGATCTGAGCACAGGATCTGGGCACCTGTGCGCGAGAAGACTGGGGAGTGAACGGGTGTTGTTGATGAATTCTAGGAGTAACAACTGCAGAAGGAAACAAGAGGGAACAAAAGAGCCCAGGAGCTCAAAGGAGGGACCTTGTGGGACGGATGCCCAGACCACAGGAGAGATCCTTGGCCAAACTGATGCACAGACCTCTGAAAATAGAGTGTACTGTGGTGGGCACATGAACCACAAAGGTGGAGGGGCCAGCCCCGGAGGTGCTCAGAGGGTTCAAAGGCTTTCGGGTATAGCTTGAATTTTTCATGCTCAGATAAAGGTTGCAGAAACTCATGCGTTATGGCGACACGTGTCCTCTTTTGCCTCAGTCCTTGTCTCACTTGATCCTGACCTTGCCCTAGCTTCCCCACATTCAGAGAATGCAGCCTTCCCAGATTCGGAGCAGTCGGCATCTGTCCTGAAGTCCCCAGTGTAAAGGTTAGTGTGGTAAGTACCAGAGAAGCACAGGAAATGGGGATGATGGTGGTAAGAGGCAAGAGTTGGACACGGGGATGGGTCACTGGTGAGCAGAGAGCCCACTGAAGAAACGTACCAGAATTTGGTCTTGCAGTGGAAGGGCTGCCCTGGCTGTGTTTGAGGAGACTGTCAGCATTGATGCTGATTATGTTGTAAACAGGGAAAAAATGCAGTTCTGCTATGTAAACATGCCCTAGTTTGCCAGATTCTTTCTATTGGTGTTTATTGTCATGCAGAACAATTAAAATTATGCACATCATTAAGTGTGACTTGAACTGAATTCAAGGAAGTCCTCATAAAGCCAAAGATCCTAGACATGGCAATAATTTTTAAGAGCTCACTCAGTCCAGACTCTAATGTTCAAGCTCTCCGATATTATCACCCAGGCTTACTTGGTAACATGCACTGCCAGTTCACCGACCTCACCTGTGCACGATCTCAGTGAGTTGAGGGACCATCACTGGGAGCCAGGTGGGGAGAGAGGGCATGTTCATTCACCACTAGCATCTCCAGAATCTGCTCATGGAGGCAACTATAACAACTCTATAACAACTTATTCCTGTAACCAAGCTGATAGTCACAACTAATAAAGGGGTCGTGAAGGGGGTCGTGAAGTAGGAGAGGTTATCTGGTCCCCACAGTTGACAAATATGCAGAATCAAATTTATAGCAGAACCGGGCTTAGAATCCACAACTCCCAAGCCCCAGTCCAGGGCTCCCTGTTGCAGGGCTCACGGGCTCCCTTGGGATCCTGAGAGGACCAAGGCCACTGTAGCTTAGGTCCTACCCAGGGCAACCTACAAGCAGGGCTGGAGGGCCTGGCTACTGGGAAAGAACTGACACTGACTTGGTTCAACTCTGGGACAATGTAACGTGTACCGTGAACCACAGAGAGGGGCATGGGGCCCTTTTCCTCCAGAACATTTGCAAAAGTGCCCAGGAAATCCCCAGAGAGCCTGTGCAGTGCAGCCTTTAGCAGTGCAGGGTGAAGCAGCTGCAGCGGGACTCGGCCCTCACCCCACTGCCCTCAGGCATCCCAGGCCCAGTGTGTGAGAGCTGGCTCCCCACAGTCTGCACGTGGCACCCTGCTGAAGCCAGCTTCCCAGGAACCCCAGACTGCCGGGTGTGGGCCAGCGTGCTATTTGACCTCTTCTCCCTCATGTAAAAATGAAGGACAAATTAATAAAAATGGCTTGCAAGCTACTGACCAAATGACAGAAACAAACAGAAACATTAAAAGCATTAAGACAAAAGAACCCAACTATACAGGACCATTATAAAGCTATATTTCCCTAAATTTAAAACAGCTATTGACCAAATTGTACACTTATGTGAAATCAAAAGCCAAACCAGAACAACTAAAGCCTTAATTGCTGAGCTCACAGTACAAACTTTAAGGAAGGGTTGTAGGTTAAATGCCTAAAGTTTAAAATTCCTGGGCTAAGAGTCAAAATGACAGACAGCTCTCTGCCCTCACTCAGCGATCCAGTGCACCCAAAACGCACATGCCATGAAAGAGAAGATGCCGAACTCAGTGTCATCAAAGTTGCAGATATTTGGACAAAATGCATCATGAAATAAAGTTAAAAAGTAAGTCAACTTGGAGAGAAAAATTGCAATATGTCTATCAAGCTGATGATTACTAGCCAAAGTTTTAAGTCGTTTCTAACAATCAGTGAGGAAAATGCAGACAATTCTACAAAAAACTGAGAAATAGATGTAAAAGCATTCTTCTGAGAGGAAAACACAAACACCCAGTAAATAGGGGTAATTACAGTTAACTGTGGTAGTAATTAGCAACATGCAGAGCAAAGCAATAGTGAGAACCTGTAGGAGGACGGCAGGCAGTGCAAGGAAGCAGACTCACAGTGGAGACGGCACGGCCATCAGCACAGGCTCTCTGGAAAGCAAGTTTGCAAGAGCTGTGGAAAACCTAAATCTGTGTGCCCTTTGACCCCTCAATTCCACCCACAAGAGTCTATCAGTTAAGTAACTTTCCACTTCAAAAGATGGAAAAATCCAATTCAAAGTGAATAAAACAATAAAGATATTTGGTTTTTTTATACTGGGTTGGGTGTTTTTTTTAAGATTTTATTCATTTATCTTTAGAGGGGAAGGAAAGGAGAGAGGGAGAGAATATCAATGTATGGTTGCCTCTCATGCATCCCCTGCTCTGGGAACTGACCTGCAACCCAGGCATGTGCCCTGACTGGGAATTGAACCAGGATCCCTTAATTCACAGGCCCTCACTCAATTCACTGAGCTATACCAGCCAGGGTTATACTGGATTGTTTTTTCATTGGAAGTCCAGAAGTATCAGAGGATCAGGGTTGCTCATTTGAAGAGTCTATGATGTTAGCAGGGATCAGCATCGTTTTCCTTCTCTTGATGGACATTCATAGCTCAAGACCAGGTTCCTCCAAGCCTGTCAGATGGCTGCCCGTGACGATGGCAACGGCACACTCACATACATCCTGCAAGAAAGAGAGTATGTCTCCCACATCAAAGCCTCCCAAGTGTGTTTGGGCCAACGTGGGAGGCATGCTGTGTCAGTCAAACCCTAGCAAGAAACATGTGACATTCAAACTTGGCAATTTAAGGTAAACAGGGTGCAAGGAGCTATCTACCAAAATATGGGCAAAGCACAGGAAAATCCCAAGACACAGTACAGAACCCCAGGGCTGCTGACAATAGGACACACCCCTTAGCATCAGTGGTCCTGAGGGGACCAGGGGAGGAAATGGTCACCAGAGCAGACAGAGAGCTTTGTGGAGAAGACTGCTGGACAGGAGGTAGGTCTTCATCAGGAAAAACAGTCATCCTGGGACAACCCCACCCCTACCCTGGGGAAAGCACCGGGGATAAAACCCCTAGCCTTACTCTCTGCCCACCCTCCCCGTCCTTCCTGTGGATCTTGACGGGTTACTGGAAGACAACCTGCAGAGTCTCGGCCTCTGCCCCTCAGGTACGTGTTCTTCCTCCATGGGTAAGAAATCTGTGTGCCCTGCTCCTAGCGAAATATGAAAGGACATCAGCTTGTATGTTCATTCACCTACTGACAGTCTCCAGGTTTGGGTTGCCAAATTTGGGCAATAATGACTAAAGTTACTGTAAAGATTCACACACAGATTTCTATGTGGAGTGCCATTGCTGGATCACATGGTAAGACTATGGTCACCTGTGTTTAGAGATAAAATTGGCAGACTCTGTCCCAAGTGGCTGTCCTATATTGCAATCCCACCAGCATAGTTAAGGGTTCCTGTTGTTTCTCATCCTTGTCGGCATTTGGTATTGTCGGCATTCTGGATTTTGACCATTCTAATAGGTAGAGAATGGTATCTCCATATTTTTTAATTTGCATTTTCCTGATGACATATGATGTGGAACATATATCATATGCACATTTTCTTGGATACAGTGTGTTGTTCAAAGTTTTTGTCCATCTTTTTTCTTTTTTTTTTAGTTGTTGTTCAAGTACATTTGTCTCCATTTTCACTCCATTTGCCCCTCCACCTCACCTATGCCCACCTCCAACCTTCAAACCTACCCCCTTTGGCTTTGTCCGTGTGTCCTTCATACATGTTCCTGATGTCCCTTCCCCATCATCCCCTATTATCCCTCTCCCCCTTCCTCTCTGGTTACTGCCGGATTGTTCTTTATTTCAATGTCTTCGGTTATATTTTGCTTCCTTTTTTGTTGTTGTTGTTGATTAGGTTCCACTTGAAGGGAAGATCATATGGTATTTGTCTTTTCCCACCTGGCTTATTTCACTTAGCATAATGTTCTCTAATCTCATCCATGTTGTTGTGAAGGGTACGAGCTCCTTCTTTCTTTCTGCTACATAGTATTCCATCGCGTAAATGTACCATAGTTTATTGATCAACTCATTTACTGATGGGCTCTTAGGCTGTTTCCAGGCTATTGTGAATTGTGTTGCTATAAACATTGGGGTTATAGTTTCTTTTGAATTGGTGTTTCAGGGTTCTTAGAGTTATAATTCCAACAGTGGAATTGTTTTGCTTGTTTTCATATTATTGAATTTTAAGAGATGTGTGCATATTTTAAGTTTTCCTTCTTTCATTTCACTTGTGTCAATATGCCTACTGGAAAATTGAACATTTCCTACATGTGCGCCTCACATTACATTTACATGGGAAAGCAACCTGAGGATGAGCTGTGGCACCAGGAAGACCCAGGATTGGCATGTCCCAGAGGGGTCGTGTGCTCACCCAGCCTGCAGGGAAAGGGCCTGGGCTGAGAGGGCAAAGCACAGCATCTTGGTGTGACACTTAACACACTCACTTTGCAAGCCCCAAAACCAAAACACTAAATTTCCAGCTTTTTAAATTTCATTACCAAGTTGCATGTGCAGCTGGCATGCTCATCTGCTGGCTCAACTCCCCTCCCTCCCACCCCCACCCCCGCCCCAGATCCAGTGCTGTGAGGCTCAGGCTGCTGTGTGGTACTTGGATTCCCCTGCTGTTTGTTGATGATTCACATGCCTCCAACCCTCATTGGTTCCAGCCATCCTACTTACTTCATATAGACAGTTTTCCAGAATACACATCTGCTCTCACCACTGTCTTCTAAAACCTTCAATGGCTCCCTGTTGCTGGGACAGTAAAGTTCAAGCTCCTTGGCATGTGTCCTGGCAAGGACGGAGGCACGCTCAGAGGCAGCACAGTGGGGAGGATGCCAGCAGCCAGGGAGCATTTGGAAAAGTGCGGGCAGGACCAGGGAAAGCACAGGACATGGAGAAGCACCAGGGCTGCCTGCAGCTGGAGTCCATCACCTGCCCCAGAGGAGAAGGGGCTGAGGATGGCAGAGACTGGTGTAGGACAGGGGTGCAGATGGGGACGGGGCTACTCTAACTCAGTCTCCCCCTCCCTCTGATCCCCCATGGCCTGAGCATGACCAGGAGACAGGACTAGAGACCTTGGAAGCTGCCTACAGGGTCAGTCTCACAGACACAGAGCAGGAGGGTACAGGGTACCCCCATCACTACCTGCCCTGCTCCAGGAAGTTCACCTTTCTCTGGACAAGAAATCCCTCTAAAATGCAACTCCCTCCACACCACTCCCTTGAGGACAGCCCTCCACACTGTCTACCCTGCCAGCTCTGCAGTGAGACCCTCAGACCTGTTAGGAGCTGATGCTGCTCATCTCCTTGCTCACCTTACCTTCACAAATGCAAATGTCTGGCTCATCACAAACCCCTTAAAGAGCCATCTTCAGCCTCTGCCCCTACTGGGTCCTGCTGCACACACAGCCCAGCTGCCAGGCATCCAGACACCCCAATCACCTTTACTACCTGGTGTCAGCTGTGTTTTCTGTGACCAGCAGAGGGTGCAATGACAGTGAGAGACAGCAAATGACAGCAAGTGACAGAGTGGCCTCTGGAGCTTACACCTGGGCCAAGCTGCTGGAGCTAAGCACTGTCAGTTCCTACAGGGAAGACATCTTTTATAACCATGGAATTGTGCTTTCAAACTTTATTTTTACTACAATCCACTCTCTTTTTGTTTCAAGTAATTCTCTAGGTAAAGTTCTTTTTTTTAATCTTTTTTAAAATTGTTGTTGAAGTACAGTTTTCTGCCCCACCCCAGTCCAACACTCCAGCCCTTCCCACCTCCCTCCTGTTCCCACCCCCCGCCCCATTATTGTCCATGTGTCCTTTATAATTGTTCCTGCAAACCCTTCACCCTTTCCCCCTGATCCTGTCAGCCTGTTCTCAATTTCAGTGTCTCTGGTTTTATTTTGCTTGTTTGTTTGTTTTGTTGAAGGTTCCTGTTAGAGGTGAGACCATATGGTTTTTGTCTCTTATCCCCTGGCTTTAAAATCGACTCTTTGAAATGCACTTTACATTGCTGTCCAGTTCACATGTACATGTCTAATTGTTACAGACTTTTCATATTAACCAGCCAAAATCTAATTGCTCGGGGTATTTCATAGTGAAGTAAATTCAAAACATAAATAGTTTAACAAATGAAATGTTCTTGATTAATTAAAGTGGACTTTTGGTCTTTGTACCTTCAGATGATTAATTTTTTTAATAATTTGGCCCTGGCTGGTGTAGCTCTGGAGGCTGGAGCGCCATCCCGTAGCCAGGGTTGTGGGTTTGATGCCTGGTCAGGGCACACACCTAGGTTGCAGGTTAATTCCCAGTCGGGTGCATACGATCCTCGGTCTGGTTGCAGACGGGAGGCAACCAGTCAATGCTTCACTCTCACACTGAGTTTTCTCTCTCTGCCTTTCTTTCTCCCTTCCTGTCTCTTTAAAAGCAATGAAAAATGGCCTTGGGTGAGAATGAATTTTTAAGTAGTTTGTTGTTATATGACTGACACATTTATTTTGTAACATATTGAGATTTTTAGTGATTGAGTACATGAAGGTGTTCAGTAGTGAGCACATGAAATGTGTATCAGTACCTACTTTTTACCATATGCCTAATTTGGGGGGATTTTTCAATGCAACTTATTTTGAAGTACTCTGTCAAATGCAGATAACAAAAAGTATGAAAATTTGACTGTGTAACATAATAAAGGCCTACAGTCTCCTTAAAATGGAACACTTAATTTTCATCTATTATTTATTGTCTGAGCAGCAGAAGGCATAACATTTTAATTAATACTAGAAAGTTATCAGATTCACAGGTCATACACAATTGTGGGGGGAAATATTTTGTCATCAACTCTGACACATATTCAAAGATAAACGGTGGCATATAAAAAGTGTTAAGAGTTTATTTGAGCAGAGCACCATTCGTATTGGGCAGCCTGGCATCCAGCACAGAAAGGAGCTCCAGGGGGCTGGACAGAATGAAAGACCATTATAGGCAGAAGGGAGTGGGGAGGAGAAAGTTGTAGTGGGCAGAGAAGCAGGCAGTTTATGGCCAGGTCACTTCCTCTGGGGGATGGAAGGGGCCTATCAGGAAGGTCACCTGCCTGGAGCTGACCAGGGGACTCCTGATGAGCAGGTTTGAGATTCCATTTGGTGACATGGGGGTGAGGGAGTGGTTTAGCCTCATCAACTACATTTGGGCCTGTTGCCTTGTTGTTTTTTTTAAACAAACATAACAATAATTATCTCATATGTAGATTCTTGCTCCAAATAATTCTAATCCTTAGTTTAAGCATCTTGCTGGCACAGAGAAGTCCTCACAGGACACAAGCACAGGAAACGAACTGCGGGGGGCCTTGTGAGACGAGTGCCACTTCCTTAGGTGTCTATAGATGCAGAACAAGAGACACTGCATTTCAGGAATCTGGATGCAACAGTGTCACATGGAGCTGCTCGGGAGCTAGTCACAAAGTGACTGGGTCCATGGATACATCGTTAAAAGGCAAAATGCCTCACATGGTGGCAGTCACTTCCTTAACCAGCCCGTGAGAAAGCTGCCTGCACTGTTTGAGACCAATGGAGCAAAAAGAAGAGTTTCACTTTTAAGTGATAAATACTGATAGATTATTAAGTTAACAATTTTATCGACAATTGATAAAATATGTGAGTATCTGTACTTGATTAATACCAAATTGGAATCCCAGCATAGAAATTCTACAAGACAAATTATTGGGGGCAAAGTATTCAATGAGTAAGGAAAGCCTCCTACTCCCTAATTTCACTGGGGCTCATTTTATTATACTTGACTGGTTCAAAAGAAAAGTTAGTGTATTGCTTTTGTCCAAGATTGTCTGTCATTCCAACAGGTTCATATAAATTGTCGGAGGTGCAGATGAACCATCCAGAGTAGGCAGCTGACTCTAGTGTGCTCCAGGATCCCAACTGTGCCCTATAGAAGATGAAGGACTTCGAGTCTTCTTCCTCCCAGCTAGGCAGCTCATCAAGACTCTGCTCCTGTGAAGTAAAAGGGATTGATTAGCCAGCATAGCCTCTGAATGGAAGAAGATGCAGCCTGTGGGCTCTTGGAGCCCAGAGGCAAGTGGGAGGGCAAGAAGCTCTTCTACCCAAAGCTTCCTGGTGGTGCTGCCCCTGCTGAACCAGCCAAGGTGAGAATTTGTGAAGAGTGAGAGGCATGGCGGGCCTTGGCCTTCCTCTTTGGGGTGGCTGAGGGGACGGGAGATTGGATGACAATGCTCACCTTCAGCTGGAGGGTTGGCTGGTTACTTTCACTGTCCATCTCACAGCACAGACAGAGCTCCTCTCCTTCTTCTAAGACCTCCAAGAAAATTGGATTTCCCTCATGTTCATCAGCCAAGCTGAAGCAAGCGGGTAACGTAAAGAAGATCGCTGGGGAAAAAAACATTCACAAAAGAGGGATTGGTCCTCAGAGTAGGGAAGAGGCCTTCTGTCTGCCGGGACTTCAGGCTCCTTTACTCCAGCCCAAGCTTCCTCCTCCCCCACAGTCCAGAAACTTCCCTAATGCCTGGTCACTGGCACACACTGCCATTCCATTCCTAGGGGTCCCTGGGGCTCCTTAGCCCACTGCCCATCCCCTGCTGGGGCTGGAGGTTTCCTACAGCCTTAGCTGAGCACTGCTGGAAAGACCTTCCCGTGGGTGTGGAGGACAGAAAACAGCCAAGAGAGTCACCTGGGGATTGGTTGGTTTTATCTGGAACTGCTTGGAGAGTCTTACAGTTTATCACCAACACTTTGTGGACCTGATCACGAATGGTGAATTTTCCTGGGACTTGGGTCATTATTTTTGCATCTAGAACAATATAACTATATGTCAATACTTCACATTGGAAGTGGGAAACTCAATTCTTCCGAGCCCACAGGGAGGGTTCCAGCCCAGCCTTCCTCCTGCCCGTGGACTTGAACATCTGCCCACTAAACACCTCTTCCACCCCAGGCTTCCTGCCTTGCTCCAGACAAGTGATTCAGCACATATGTGAGCACATGGGTTTCCAATTCTGACACATGGGTTCAAATCCAAGCTCTGTGGCTTCCTGCTTTAGGACATAGGATAAGTCACTAAATCTCCCCAACCCTCAATGCCCTCCTGGGTAAAATGGGGTGATAACAACACCTACCTTACAGGGGCATTGGGAGGATTAAAATGCTTCTTCAAACCAATGGCCCTTAGCCTCCCTCATGCTCATAGCCAGGTGTCTGAGTATGGGAGGGACTCCATACATGTTAATCATTATCTATCTTAATTCCTCCTCCTGCACCGTCTTGCACAGACACCACGCTCCTAGCAATGCATGGGGTGAAACAGATCCTTGCACTGGCTGGGCCAGTGGAGCCCCAGTGGGGTGGGGGTGAAGGGTGGAGGCAGGAAGCACCCAGGATGCCAGCACCATGAAGACCAGCTGGTCCTCCACGCCCTCAGAAAGCTACAGGGCTTGTGCCTGGCCCTGGAGGAACCTCTCTGAATTCACAGGACCAGTCTCCATGCTGTCCAGGGGACTTCTCAGGGCAGGGCTCCTGGGAGAACATTCAGGACAGTCCTGCCCACAGGTGGGGCCTTGCACAGAAACCCTCCCTACTGGGCCTCTGAATGGGCAGGAGGCCTGCCCCTCACTGGGAGCCTCAGGCACCTGATTGATGGGTGCAGGAGCCCACAAGTAGTCCAATGACAGTCTTGGATGGTGTTTGTAAAATGTGAAGCAACTACTGCACCAAGTGATGTTATCATGTAATTAGCTGTGATGGGTAATTACAACACAGACAGGAAATCCAAAGCCTCATTCCTCCCCCATGTAATATGCACACATCTCTGGCTGGTCTTCTCCTGCCCTGGGAATGAGGGACACTTCCCATTAAACTGGCTATTTTTGACCTCCTCCCTGAAGCCTTCCTCAGTCCCCTCTATGTGGGAGGGCTTCCTGTCTGGGCTGCCACAGTACTCTGCATGCTCAACTGAAGCACAGGTTTTGGTGTCCCTGTCTCATCTCCCTATGGCACTGGAAGCTCCTGAGTGCAGATCCCCTGTCTGACCTGGCAAGATCCTTCTTGACCCCATCCCAGTGCCTCCAGTAACATGGACACTCAGCATTCTGGCAGGGATAAATGGCCCAGGTGAGAGTCTAAGAATCCCTGCAATGATGTGGGGTCAGGTGAGATCTGTGGGTCACAACCCTGGGTAGCTCTAGAATCTCCCCAGGGACTTCTTTGGGCCACCCCAGACATTCTGAGTACATGGGACTAATGCAGATTGATTCAGAATCATGAAACCAAATTAACTCTAAACCTTCCAGCTTCTCAAGCATTAAGCACACATGCAACTCTGCCCTTCTGTCAGTCCCAGTGCTGGCCATGCTGGTGCTCCAAGGGCCACCCTCTGAGAGTCATGGCCTGAGACTCTGATTTACAAGCTTGGCTACACATTGGACCACCTCGTGGATGATGTTTGAAGACTGTGGATGCGTGGGCCTCACATCCCCAAGATTCTGATTCAACTGGTCCAGGGTGAGACACAGACATGCTATATAAGTTGCATTGCTAGCACTCCCATTGTGCTTTTTAACTCTTAAATATTTCTTAAATCATATACTATGTCCATGGGTTGGAAGAATTAACATCAGTGAAATGTCTATACCACCCAAAGCAACCTATAGAGTCAAGGCAATTCCTATTAAAGTAACAATGGCATATTTCATAGATCTAGAATAAATATTCCAAAAATTTATATGGAACCCAAAAAGACCCTGAATAGCTCAGCAACCTTGTGAAAGAAGAACAAAGTTGGAGAGATCACAAAACTGGATTTCAAACGATACTACAAAGCCCTTGTAATCAAAACAGCCTGGTACTGGCACAAGAACAGCCATATAGATCAATGCAATGGAACAGAGAGCCCAGATATCAATGACACCTCTATGGTCAATCGATGTTTGACAAAGGAGGCCAGACCATCTGATGGAGTAAAAACAGTCTCTTCAACAAATGGTGTTGGGAAAATTGAACAGGCATGTGCAGAAAAATGAAAATAGGTCACCAGTTTACACCATACACAAAAATAAACTGAAAATTAATAAAAGACTTGAATGTAAGGTACAAAACCATGAAAATCCTAGGAGAAAACATAGGCAGTAAGATTTCAGACACAGCAATATCTTTGCCAATATATCCATCCCCTAGGGCAAGGGAAAGAAAGAAAAAAACAAACAAATGGGACTATACCAAACTATATATAAAAGGCTTCTGCACAGCAAAACAAACCATCAACAAAATGAAAAGGGAACTCACTATATGGAAAAGTATATTTGCCAATGATACATCTGATAAGGTGTTAATTTCCAAAATGTATGACGCACTTATACAACTCAACACCAAGAAGGAAAAAATCCAATTTAAACATGGACAAAGGACCTGAATAGACACATCTCCAAAGAAAACATATGAATGGCCAATAGACTTATGAAAAAATGCTCAACATCACTAATTTCAGAGAGATGCAAATTAAAACCACAATGAGATTTCACCTCACACCTGTCAGAATGGCTGTCATCAATAAATCAACAAACAACAAGTGTTGGAGAGGATGTGGAGAAAAGGGAACCCTAGTGCACTGTTGGTGGGAATGCAGACTGGTTCAGCCACAGAGGAAAACCGTATGGAATTTCCTCAGAAAACTACAAAAGCAACTGCCTTTTGAGCTAGCAACCTCACTTCTAGGAATATATTTTATGAATCCCAAAACACCCGTCAGAAAGAATATATACATTCCTATGCACGTAGCAGCCGAGATATGGAAACAGCCCAGGTGCCCTCAATAGATGAGGGGATGAACAAGCAGTGGTGCATTTACACAGTGGAATACTACATGGCTACAAAAAAGAAGGAGCTCGTACCCTTTGCAGCACCATGGATGATCCCACAGAATATTATGCTAAGTGAAATGAGCCAGTCACAGAAAGACAAATACCATATGATCTTACTCATATGTGGAATCTAATGAACAAAATGAACTCACAAAGTAAAACCAGAAGCATGAGTACATGAAACAGACTGAGGGATCTCAGAGGTATCTCAGTGGGGGTGACTGGAAGAGATCAGCCCCAGAACACACATGCATGTGTGCACAGCCCATGGACACACGTGACAATGTGGTGAAGGTGGGGGTAGAAGCTGAAGGGCAAAGAGGGGAAATTTGGGTGACATCTATAAGAATGTTAACAATAATATTTGTTCCATATATGAGGGGGACCCCCAAGACACAAATTTTGTTTATAATAATGTGTATTTATTCCTACATGTTTAACCTTCAGTCACCTTCAAAGTATTCTCTATTTGATGCAATACATCTATCAAGATGTTTATCCACTGCTCAAAATCATGGATTTTGACATCTTTTAGTGCTTCCACCATTTTTTATTTCAGCTCTTCCACATCGGCAAAACATTTCCCTTTGAGGATTTTTTATCCAGCAAGACAAAAGACAGTCACTTGGGGTGAGATCAGGTGAATAAGGAAGATAGGGCAGTGGGGGGGTTATGCCCTTTTTGGTCAAAAACTGCTGAACACTCAGTGCAGTGTGGCCAGGTGTGCTCTTAAATCACCCATCACTTAATGGGCAAATATTCAAAGAGACTTCAAAAAAAATTCACTGAAGCTCAGTGCAGCCTCTCACAAGAACTCCACCTGGTTCACTGATGCAGGTGAGTCCCTAGAACACTCACCTAGTGGAGGAGCCTGTACCTAAAAGGGCCTGCCCTCCAGGAGATAATTCCAGGGTTTGGGGGTCCCCATCATATTTCCTAAATATGTTCTTTTACTTCTGTTTCCCTCCCGACACACCCTGACTTGGGACCCCACCATCTCCCATTCAGGCTTGTTCACGTCCTCTCTCACTTCACTCCTGACCCCAAATCCATTCTTCAAACATCCTGCTCCAGGCCTCAGTAGACCTGTCAGTGCTGCTTCGGGGCTGGTGGTCTTTCCTGTGGGGCAATGGTCCTCACCTTCCCGTGTACCACAGTAACACTGGTGTCTGCACAAACAGACCCTGAGCCCCACACCCAGAGTTTCTAATGCAAGAGTCTGTGGTGGAGCCAGAGAATTTTCATTCCCAACAAATTCCCAGGAGCTGTTGACACTTCTGGTCCAAAGACGACTCACTGAGAACCTGCCCCCAGGTGTGGGGGACTACAGCCCTGAGGAGTCAAAATGGACCCATCAGACAGGCCTGTGTGGTGGTCCCACCAATGGGGCCCAGTGCAGAGCAGGGGCAGGCCCCTCCCACCCACGGCCAAACCACAACCAAGTGAACCAGCTGAGGCAGCAGCAGTGCAGGCTCCCAGGGACCCAGGGGCAGTGTGGGCACTGTGTGCACTCCTCTCCTTTGGGGCTCACTGCCCTCTTTTCCTGGAGGAAAACACGTGTTCACACATGGCCTGTGCTGGTGCTGGGACTCAGGCCGAGGGCTCCTGACTCTGTCCTGGGCAGGGGCCAGTCATGGCAGCCTTGAACTTGGCTTGGGCCAACATGAGTTATAGTTCCTTACATCTCAACATGTCCCTCACTACCTGTGCACCTGGGGCTGCTAGTTTCCCTCTCTCCTCAGGTTCTGCACCTGGAAAGTGGTGACATTAACATTTCCTCCTGGGTTATTGTGAGGGTCACCTGAGGCCTGTGGGATGGGTCGTAGCTACTGTGCCCATGGTACTCAGCAACACAGTGTGGGGGTAACTTTGCCAGCAAGACTCCCCATCCACCAGGGATGAAAATGAAACTACCAAGACATGATCTGCTTGGAGTGGAGAGGTGGCCAATCTCTCACAGGAGGAGGACCAAGAACATCTTCTTCATCGGCTTTTATTAATTCAGAACACATAGGAATACAGGTGAAGTTCATCAATCAATGTCAGGCGGTAAGGATTAAACAGTAGATAACATTTCAAAGAAATCCAAGGGCTTAGTCTGAATCAGTGTCTGTCAGGTAAGGGCTTTGCAAAAACTTTGGGAGACATACTCATTTCCTGCTTGGAGCCTCATCATATGAATGAAAGCACTTTTAGCAAAGCAGGGTTCATAGGACTTTAGGAATTCTTTTTTATACCCAATCACCCCGGAAATGGGGACTCAGGTTAAGTCAGAATAGGTGGGGGCGAGGGTCCATGACTCCCTCTTTGCTGCAGTCCCTGAGTCCTTCCTTGGGGTCTCCCAAGTGATCTTGTCTGGCTTAGGTTGCCCCCCCCAGGGGTCTTACTTGTCTATGACTAACTGACAAAGCATTGGGGGCAGGGGATGAAGCAGAAGCAGTGCTGCTGCCAGAGACAAGCTTTGTGTTCTTAGTGGCTTGCAGGCCAGAGGTTGCTCACTCAGCCTTAGCCTGGGGGTGGAGGGTGGGGTGGTTGGCATTTAAAACTCCTGAAACCAGGCAGAGCAGTTCCCAACAGCCTGGGTCCCCCAAGCACCCCTCCTGCCAAGTTCCTGGATTTCATAAGCGCTGTGAGGAGGTCATGGCTGTCAGCAAGGGTCAGCAGAAGAACCTGGGTGCTTGCCAGGTTCGAGGCTGTTGTTCTCCTGAGCCACTGGGCAGGTATGTGTGCACCCCCCTCTGCAGGCCCATCTTTCTTATTGACCCTTCTGAGATTTCAAAGGAGAAGCCTCTACCCCAAGCCAGCACCCTTAGGTGCCCCTCATCTCTGGTTCTCCCACTCCCCAGAGAGAGCCCAGTGGCTCCATCCCCACCCCAGCCTCACCAGGCTGCCCAGGGGCCATACCTGCGTATGCAGAGTTCAGAGAGGTGAGGCTGGGGCCTGGTTCCAGGGGTCCGCAGGCTGGAGCTGGAATAGAGACAGTGAAGCTAGTGTACACACTGGGGACTTCTTTTTTTTTTTGAAATTGATTCAAAATGTCTTTTTTTTTGTATATAATTTTTTTATTAAATTTATTTTTTTTAATTGATTATGCTGTTACAGTTGTTCTATTCCCCCCTTCATTCCCCTCCACCCTGCCCCCCCAACCCCACCATTACCCCCCTTTAGTTTATGTCCATGTGTCTCGAGTCCTTTAGGTTCTATATTTCCCATGCTATTCTTGCCCCCCCATCTATTTTCTATCTACTGTCTATGCTACTTATTTTCTGTACCTTCTCCCCCCATCTCCTCCTCCCACTCCCCTGTTGCTAACCCTCCTTGAGATCTTCATTTCTATGTTTCCACTCCTGATCTAGCTGTTCTTTTAGTTTGCTTTCATTTTAGGTGTGGTTGTTAATAACTGTGAGCTTGTTGTTCTTTCACTGTTCATGTTTCTTTAACTTCTTTTTCTTAGATAAGTCCCTTTAACATTTCATATAATAAGGGCTTGGTGATGATGAACTCCTTGAATTTGATCTTATCTGAGAAGCACCTCATCTGTCCTTCCATTCTAAATGAAAGTTTTGCTGGATAGAGCAATCTTGGTTGTAGGTCTTTAGATTTCATGACTTGGAATATTTCTTTCCAGCCCCTTCTTGCCTGTAAGGTCTCTTTTGAGAAATCTGCTGACAGTCTGATGGGGACTCCTTTGTAGGTGATTGTCCCCTTAGCTCTTGCTGCTTCTAGGATTCTCTCCTTCATTTTAATTTTGGCTAATGTAATTATGATATGCCTTGGTGTGTTTCTTCTTGAGTCCAACTTTTTTGGTACTCTCTGAGCTTCTTGGATTTCTTGGAAGTCTATTTCCTTTGCCAGATTGGGGAAATTTTCTTTTATTATTTGTTCAAATAATTTTTCCACTGGTGGTTGTGTCTTTCCCCCTTCTGGTACCCCTATAATTCGGATATTGGAGCGTTTAAAGATGTCCTGGAGGTTCCTAAGACTCTCCTCATTTCTTTGAATTCTTGATTCTTGACTCTTTTCTGTTTGGCCATTATTTGCTTTCTTCTGGTCCACTCCATTGATTTGAGTCCCAGTTTCCTTTTCATCTCTATGGGTTTCCTGTGGAATTCCATTAATTTCCCTTAGTTTAGCCTTCATATGTTTCTCTAATTTGTGGCTATAGTCAACCAGATCTGTTAGGATCCTGATGACCAGTGTTTTAAACTGTGTGTCTGAGAGTTTTGCTATTTCTTCATCGCTTAGATTTATCTCTGGGGCTTTGAGGTCTTCCTGCGACATTTTTGGTCTGTTCTGGCCTTTTAAATGTGAGAAGCGGCGCCTTGGACTCCCAGGTCGCTGGGTTGTAACGCTGTATGTGGGGGCATGGTCAGAGCGGGAAATGGCGGCGCTCTTTACCCGCCGCGGCTGGTCCAACCGCCCACTCCCTCGCCCGTCCGCTCGCCCGCAGACAGGCAATCGCAGTCAACACGCAGCACCGCCTCCCCACCATCTCCTCAGCAGTCGCTCACCCGGTGGGTCGCTCGGTCGCTCACTAGGTCCAACCCTGGGCCTGGAACCCTTGCGTCTGGATTCGCGCACCTGGGTCCGTCCGACCAGAGCCCTCCCTTGCAACTCCTCACGAGACGCCGGTTTCGCCCCTTACCGGTCAGGCTGAAGAATTTGTTGTTAACGGACTCCCGAAAAGTTCAATTTTCCGTGTTCTGGTTGTGTTCTCTGGTGCTAATATTTAGTTGTCCCTAAACTTGGTTGTGTGAGAAGGTACGGCACATCCACCTATACCTCCATCTTGGCGGAAGTTCCACACTGGGGACTTCTCAGAGAATCAAGAGCCTCAAGGGGCCATTTAATGCATTGCTTATTTTTTGTGTGTTTTCAGAAATGTGAAGAACAGAGACAGTAACGACACTAAAAATAGCTTTGCTGGTCAAGGATGGTGGAACAGGGATGGAATGGAGCTGAGTGCAGAACTTCCTACAAACATCCTCTTTAACTCAGGGGCAGAGCAAACATTGCCCACAACTGGGAGAGTGACTGGGGTCTGGCCTAGTGAGACATTAAGTCTGAGAAGGGCTGAAATGAAATCAGACACCAGACTTTTGTTCTGAGAGCACACAGAGTTGGTGGCAAAAGAAACCCCCCCCCCTGCCCCGTGCTCTCTGTGAAGGTCCTATCAGACCTGGCTCTAGGAAACTGCAGCACTCGAACCTGGGACAAGGTGAGCATGGCAGCCAACTCGTGGCCCTGTGACAGGAGTGGGGCTGGGCCCAAGCCTCTGTCATCACTGTTATGGATCCACGGTTGTCAGTCCAGTGTCCTGACTTTTAGTTTCAAACCATGATGGTCGCGTGTAAATTGAAAGCTCAGGAATGTGGTCTCTGGCATGTCACAGGCCTCTCCCTTCACACCTGTGCATGCACAGTCATGGAGGCCAACATTTGGCTCTTAACATCTCCCTCAAGGTGATGCCCAAGTACTTTTCTGCAAGGAGCACTCAGGAGCACAGGGTCACTGCCCAGCCCAGACTCAGAGACACCGCCCCCCCCCTACTGTGGGCCCTGCTTCTGCTGGGCAGTCGGGGCACAGAGATGTGTTTGGAGGATTCAAAACCACCCCACTGGTGAGTCAGGACTTCAAACCCCAAGTCTCAGGTGAACTTGACCCATTTATCCATCACCTACTGCCCTGGGCTCCTGCAATTAAGCTTCATTTGCTCTCAAGAATTTCTGTCTTCTAATTCACCTACTCAGGTAATTCTCAAAGTTCAGTGTCCATGCCAAGTGCCAGGGGAGGCCAGGGACTGTGCACGGTTTCTCACGGGGTCCCACTTCAGGAGTTTATAGGCGCAGTTTCACAAGAACCTCACCTTCTGAGCTGCACTGGCTTTCAGCCCTTTCCAGGTCTCCAGAGTCCACCTTCACTCCTGCATTCTCCTCCAGGAGGGACATTTTCAGGGTGATGAATGACTCAACAGGAGCCAGGGATGAAGGCCAGGACCTGAGGGGACAGGAAGGACACTGGCTATGACACTCCTGACCCCAAGAGACTTTGCCGGCCCCCCTCTCTGCTCAGAAACCTTTGCTGTGTCCAGCAAGCCCTCTAGGGGCCCACTGTGCTCTTCCCTGCTGCCACCCCCTTTGATTTTTGCCCTGCCAAAGTGACATTGCCCAACCTCTGGGGCACAGTATCATTGTTGTGGATCTAGTTCAATCTGTATTGCTCTAATCCTGGGGCTGGAAAAGTATAGCCCACAGACCAGATTCGTCCCATCCTTGTCTTTTAAGTAAAGTTTTATTGGAACATGGCCATGCCCTTGTTTGCATGTGGTCTATGGCTGCTCTCTGGCTACACAGCAGAGATAAGCATTGAAGAAGAGTCATCTGGCCAGCAAAGCTTATAATGCCGACTGTCCTGTTCTCTACAGAAAGAGCCGCCACTGCCCTGCCACAGTCTAATCTTTCAGCCTCTGGTCCTGGAAAACAGAGCCTCCCAAAGGTCCCAAGACACTCGACTCCTGGTGTGTTAAGGTGGGGCTGACACGGGAGCCCCCAGCCCACCCGGCATGGTGTGCCACTCCTCCCCCAGTTCACAGGGAACTTCCCCAGTGTCAGTTCAGGACCACACAGTGAGGGCGGGGCAAGCCTTCTTGCCCCAGTTCTACACATGAAAACCGGTAAGTGAGCGGCTTCTCAAGGGTCACACCACTTTTAAGATTGCAGAGGGCAATTTATATAGATAAGTATCTTTGAAGAGTAGCTTAGGAGTGTGACAAAGGGACCTAAATGGTCTTGCAAAAAATAAGTGGGAAGGAAGTGCTGCAGGCCCAGGCAGCAAGGGCAGTGAGGAGGAGGAGGAGGAGAGGATGGTGGCCTGTGGCCCTGGGGGAGGGACAGCTGGCTTTAGCAGATGGACGGATATGCACTGTTTGGTTTTACAGTGTTTGGGTTTTGTCTGCATCCCCTGCACCCAAAGCACAACTGCCTCTGCAGTCTTGGGGGTGAACGAAGGGACACAGAGAACTGGTGGCAGTGGAGAAGGCAGGAAACCTGGCAGCCGCAGCACATCAGAGCAAGAGGTGTCGGGCAGAGATGTAGGTGCCCAAATATGCGAAGATACTGGTGCTGCTGCTGGAGCAGAGTGACACCCACAGGCAGGAGGACCTGCCAGTGTCCCCGTGAGCTCCTTAGGGATCCGGGCCCCCAGACCAAGATAAATGCAAGCGGGGCCCTCAGGGCTTTCTAAGGAAGCAGTGCACTTGACCATCTGAGACCCACTCTTCCCACCTAAGAACGCTCAATATATTCAGCCTTCAGAAAGGTGCTGGCATCTTCCTCAGATTTCCAAAGCTCAGTGTGTGCCTGGCCCTGCAGTGAGGCCCTGCTCATTGGCATAGCCATCCTGGGAGACTGTGGGCTGCTGCTGGGCTGAGAGCAAGGTGGTGGAGGGGTGATAGTTAGGCATTGGGGGAGCCCATAGAGAGGCTTCTAGTAGGGAAACAGCAGCATAGGGGCAATGCCACCCCACTCCCCCATTCCATCTGTTGGCCCCTTGAGCAGGGGGTAAGGATCACCTACCTGGAGCAGGGATCCCTGAGGTCTGGAGCTCAGTCTCGGGCCCCTGCAGCTCTGGTCTTCTGCCTTCAGGATCTCTGATCTGGAGAAGCCGGATCTCACCCGCATTATGAACAATCAGTTTGGGGGTGTAGATGTGAACGTCATAGCAGCATTCCTTTAGCCAATAATAATACCTTCTCAGGTCATCTGTCGTCACTCCTCACCTGCCGTTTTTCACTCTGTGGCCATAAACAAATGCCTACAGGGTAGTGTCACCCTGCTAAGGAAGTGTCATATCAGTTCAACACATTTTAATGTGCTTGAGATAGACAGCGTGGCTGCCCTTCTGCACCAACCACAAAGGTGTGGGAAGAAACATGAGGGGAAAAGGAGAGATGCCAGGTCCAGGTCTGGCCATGAGCCTGAAGGTGCAGGGAGGCCCTGTCCCCACCCGGGTTTTCTTCCCCAGGCCCAGGTGCAATGTCCACATCCCAGAGAAAAGTGCCCTTATCATCTGCACTCCAGGACGTCACTGACCCTCCTGCCACCTCTTCTTCAGCAGGGACATGCAAAGCTCCCTTGGGTGAGCGAGGTGGTTTTTCCTTGCCTATGGCATTGCCACCTATCCATTCATTGGTATGGCTGTGCCTCACGATGCCAGAAACTGCCAGTCAGATGAAAACCCATACAGGCCACTGGGGTCACAGCTTCTGGGCACCTCCAGCACCACCAAACTCGAAACAAAGTAACATCCACAGTCATGTCTGCACGTGGTGTCACCTGCCAGGCCTGGGCTGACCCCATGGCTTTCTGTCTTTATCTCCTGGAGCCTCTCTCTGATGGTCCTGCTGGGAGGCACCACCATCACTGGTTTCCAGACAGAAGACAGAGCTTAAGCAGTTGACCCCTGGTCACACACCACACACTTACAGGCAGCACAGGACTGTGCACAGCACTTTCTGAGTGTGTGGAAGCCCCACCCCTTTCACAGTCTCTCCTAGTCTTTTTCCACACACACGTCCACATAACATACAGACACAGGAGTGTGTTCAACAGCTTATTTTGTAACATATCTTTCCTACCAGCAATCCATCTTGCTTTTTCTATTTAATATTATATCTTGGGTCATTTTATTTGATCAGTGCTTCTGTGTTATTCCCTTGATAGCTGGAACTAAAATTTCTATTTTGTCTGTCAAATTCCTAATAAGGGGAGATCTTTGGAAAATTTCTTCATAATCCTCGGAGTGGAGATGAGATGTTGAAAGAAAAAGTGACATGAAAGCAAAGTCAAAACAGTCACTAGACTGCCCTGTAGGCAGGCACCTCTGTCCTCAGGGCTCAGGAGGAGAGACGGGGTGGGAGGTGCCCTGGAGGCGCACGTAGGAAACAGACTCGTAGAGGCCCTGTCCAGGGCTGCAGCCAGGCCGGGAGCCGAGAGGTCGTCTCTGCAAGGGGGTGTGATGTGGTGGGTGAGGCACTCACTGCAGTCTCGCCGATATTGTCCCCCCCCACACACAACCTCGGTAACTGTAAGAATCCCTGCCAACGTTGGTGCACACGGGATGCTGTCTGTTTACTCGCTTGTGGTTTCATTCGTGGGAGGATGAGGAAGAGGACAAGGGTCAGCTCACTCGGGTGTCACGTCTGGGTAAATCTTATTAAACTGATTCCCACTGTGAATATTCGGTTTTCATTTTTACACTATTATTTATAATGGCATGCTAAATATGTTTGGACTTAGACGTTTGCACATGTCATTGATTATATCCCTGGGATAAATTCCCAGAAGTATAATTGCTGGATCAAAGCATATACATATTGTACTTTATATACTTTTTAAATTTTGCATCTTACCATGATTTTCTAATTTATTAGGTATCTTCTCACCTATCTAACCACTCCTTACAGAGCAATCACCATTCAGGCTGTTTGACAGGTTTGATTCTCCCACATGTGTGTATTTTTGCATTTATGTTTTCTGTGTTCACATGGGGGTGTATTGTGCCTTATGTGTATGCGCTTTGTATGATGTATGTTTTCTTGCAATGTGTATCTTTTATGCGTATGTTTGTGTGCTGTACTTATTACTATATCTCTGATTGTGTGCTGTGCGTTTTGTGGCTGTATGTGGTTTGTGTACATGTTATGTGTGTATTGCATATGTTGTGGGTATTTTTGTGTAGCTTTGTGTGTGTGTGTGTGTGTGTGTGTGTGTTTTATTGCAGTGGGTATATTTTTATATGTATGTTTGGGGGGCCAGCCCTCCCTCCCTTGGTGTCTGCACAGCACCAGACAGGGCTCAGTGTAACAGTGGGTTGATTTGGTCTCTCCTGCTTTGGCCAAATGCAAATTGCAGCAGCATCACAAGGCTCCGCTTCGACCCAACCTCCATGATCAGCCTCCTGATCGGGGCGACAGAGATTCAGAGACAAATGGCTGTGATTTCTTAATTACAACGTACCCCCCGTGCCCAGCTGCTGACCTGGGGAACCCCAGCCATTGTAACTGCCACTCTGAGGCATTCGGAGACCACCAGACCCACTGAAGGTTCCACCTGCAGCCACGTCCAAGTGGCTACTTGGCGAGATGTGCTCGTAACTCAGCAGGTAGAGACAGGCAGCACATGCCTCTAACCAGATGCTCACCTGACTGGTGGGGGAGGCCGTCAGCCTGGTCACTGAGGGTCAGAGGCTGCTCCTCAGATGACACAGCAAAGATGTCTATCCTTTCTGAGACCAGACGCTTTGGCCTCTGGGACCCTCACCCATGGTGTGTGGCAATGGGCCTGTTCCTTCATTTGCAAGTTAGTTCAGAAACTTGCTACTGGTTTTTGTTATTTGTGCCATAGAATGTGAGTATTAATAGAGATGGGAGAAATGCTCTGAAGAGAATGTTTACAAATTTCTCTCCCTGGGATTTCTGAGAGCACCTTGCCCCCTGGCTACAGTCACATTTTTAAAATGCTGTCACTATGAAGTTACTTAGGATCTCATCCCTGCCAAAAACACTGACCGTCCATGCTTGGGGCACTAGGCTGGGGACGAGAAGGATCTCGCCAAGTCAGACAGGGGATCTGCACTCGGGAGCTTCTGATGCCATAGAAGGGACATGAGACAGGGACACCAACACCTGTGCTGCAGGTGAGCATGCAGAGTACTGTGGCAGCCCAGACAGGAAGCCCTCCACACAGAGGGGGCTGAGGAAGGCTTCAGGGAGGAGGTCACAAAGACCAGTTTAATGGGAAGTGTCCCTCATTCCCAGGGCAGGAGAAGACCAGCCAGAGACGTGTGCATATTGCATGGGGGAGGAATGAGGCTTTGGATTTCCTGTCTGTGTTGTAATTACCCATCACAGCTAAGCACATGATAGCATCACTTGGTGCAGTGGTTGCTTCACATTTCACAAACACCATCCAAGACTGTCATTGGACCACTGGTGGTGGGCTCCTGCCTCCATCAATCAGGTGCCCAAGCCCCCCCAGTGAGGGGCAGGCCTCCTGCCCATTCAGAGGCCCAGGAGGGAGGGTTTCTTTGCAAGGACCCCCCACCTGTGGGCAGGACTGGCCTGAATGTTCTCCCAGGAGCCCTGCCCTGAGAAATCCCCTGGCCAGCATGGAGGCTGGTCCTGTGAATTCAGAGAGGTTCCTCCAGGGCCAGGCACAAGCCCTGTAGATTTCTGAGGGCGTGGAGGACCAGCTGGTCTTCATGGTGCTGGCATCCTGGGTGCTTCCTGCCTCCACCTCTCACCCCCACCCCACTGGGGCTCCATTGGCCCAGCCAGTGCAAGGATCTGTTTCACCTCATACATTGCTAGGAGCATGGTGTCCCCAGGAGAGGGTGTAGCACAGAAGGTTAAGAAGAAGAATAACTGCAACAACAATAATAAATTGTTGATATTTTCTCTATGGTTCAGGCACCTTGCTAAATACTTTCCACTGAATAACTTATTAAATTCTTCGAACGACTCTATTTGGTCTCTATAAAGACCTCATTTCATGAAAGAGAAAACTCAGGTTGGACAAATTTAGATAGTTGCTCTGGGCCCCACAGTTAATACAGGCAGATCTTGGAGATATTGTAGGTTTGGTTACAAAGCATCACATTAAAGTTATATTGTATGAAAGCCAGTCGTAATCATTTGTTGGTGGAGGGTCATGCCTCTAATCTATAAAAACATAACATCTTTGAAGCATAGTGAAATGAGGTCTGCTTTGTGTGACAGAGTTCAGATTTGATTCCCGGTCTGGCTACTTCCAGAGCCCAGGTGCTGTGAAGATAAGTCATTTGCCTTCTATTCAACTTGGGGTGATGGAGATGGTGAGAGCCCTAAGCCTGCCAGAGGCAGCTGGAGCTGGGGCTGGAAATCTCAGTCCTCCACTCTCGAGGTGAAATGCTGCTATTCTACTGCTCATATTGATCCTGGTTCTGATAAAACCAAAGACCCATGAAATTCAGTGTTTAGGTCACATACCAGAAGCTCTGGCCCTGGGCAGTGGGACATTTCAAAGCCGTCTGCAAGGAGCCAAGAGAAGCCCATGCAACCGTCTGCCCTGCCATGTTCCGGGGAAGGTCCCTGCCTCCACAGACACATAGTGGGGCTATCTGTCTAACCCTGCACGTGAGCGAGTGCCCACTGGTGTGAGCAGCATGAGGAAATGCCAAAAACTATTAGGAGTTTGATGGAAGAGCTGCAAAGATTCCTGCTTCTAAGAGGAGTCTTTCTAGAAGGATCAGGATTAAGAAAGATCCAGACCTTCAGAAGAACGACAAGGGCGCAGGTAGAGGCCTGGGACCAGTGAGATGGGGGCGAGAAAGGTAACCTGGAACTCAGAGCCCTGGGAAAGGGTTGTGGACCACACTGAAAGCCCCACAGATGTGAGGGAGGGTCCTCCACTCTGGGGACTGGCCTTTTTTACTGACAGTTTGTCTTGCAGCTGCTCAAGGCTGGGCAGATTTGCACAGGATTCGGGCAGATGGACAAAAATTCATGGAGTCGTCAGGATGTCTGACATGCTTTTATTCTGAGGTAGGGCAATCCATGCATGCATGGAAGGAAGTCCTGATTCCCTTATGTACTAAATACACACAAATACAGCAGGATGCCAGGAAATTTACATAACAGAGTTTAATTCTGTGAATGCGGGCCCATACACAAAATTATACAAACCCTGCTAAATCAGAGTTACCTGGACATCCAGGTGACAGAACCTGACTGACTTCATTTTCCCTACAATCCACCACTTCAAGGTTCCTCACCATACAATCCATACAATCCATACAAGGGTGTCTTCCACAAGGGTCTCTTGGCAAGAAGGGCAGAGCCCTGTACCCAGATACAACAACAGCAGTACAAGCTCAGCAGCATGCAGCCAAAACACATGTACCGCCACCCAAGATAGCAAGGACCCACCACCCCACCATTCAGTGGTTAGGGATGCCCACCATCCCTCCAGGGGATCGCCGGGTTAGGTGCTTGATAGCATGGGTCTCAGAAGCTATTGCCCGTAAAGATTGACCGACATTGTGATGGACATCTGGAATGTATACATAGCATTTGGCCCCAACTAGAGCACACACCCCATCTAGTGATGCAGTGAGCATATCTAAGTCCACACGATTTTGTAAGGCTACTTTTCTCAACTGATACACTTCCTCACTTAAGAGGCTCAAGGAATCTTGTGTTGCATTCAACACATGAGCAGTGTACAAAGCCAAAGCAGTTATCTCAATCACAGTGACTACAGAAGTAGCTTGAGGAGGAAAAAAAATGGCTAATGGGTAGTACCACCAGAGGGTATACTTTACTTGGTGTCCCTCTTTAAACAATTCCAAATTGGTTAGCTGGATTGCAAGAATTTTCTAAACTCAAGCAGGCAAATAAGGCCACCCCCAGGTACAATGGCCAATCTGATTTCCAGGCAAGTAAGGCCACCCATGTGAGCCCACACTCAGAGAGCCCCAGTGGGAACTACAGCCCACACATTATTCCACACCCCCCAGTAGTGCTTCAGAGTTTGCTGCTGACACATACCTGGCCAGCCCACTTGGGCTTATCCTTTGAGGTTCTCAATACAGACTGGGGATGGTCCAGCCAACTCCATGGTCCCAGCTGTGAGTCATCCCAAGCCATCCCATGTGGAATAGCCAACTACTGGCCAGGGATAGTCATACTGTTTTTTCACCCCAGCGTAGATGTCAGTCCAGGTCATGTTCCATGGGGGATGTGCACTGTTCCACTGGTTCTGTAATCAAGTCCAATTTGAGACAGAAGCTGGAGAGATGTGCCATGGGAGGCTGACAGCTGCGCTCAGGAGAATTTCAGTGCAAACCTAGCATGCTGATTGGTTAGCCACTGAGACATAGATATGTACTCAGTCCATTAAGGTGTTACTTTGCACCCTAGGAGAGAAAAGACAAAGCAGTTATTGGAACAAACAATGACAAATCACAACCTTCAGGCAAAGTACAAGCAAGTTTCTGGTCAGTCAATAAGGCTGGGGCTGGTAGAGGGAGTCTCCCTGGGCACAAATAACTCAGGGTTTGCACCTCAACTCAGGGTTCGGTATCTACTTGCAACAGCAGTGGAGAACTAATAATGGGTCATAAGGATATCACAAAGGTGCCATGAAGGAGCATCTTGTGATCTGCTGGCCCTGGGTATGTTACTCGCAAGGTTGGGGGGCATGTCCCAATTGCCCAGGGCACTATTCGCAAATTTCTCTCCTCTCCTTGTCTGCAAGGGGAAACAAGAGCCACCCAATGTATGTGGGGGGTTTTTATTTCCCAAGGCCACGTACAAGTGGCTGTTTACCCTTGTTCTAGGCCCTCAGGTGCAAGCAACCAAATGTTTCCTTGTTTTCCCATGCCTGGTTTCAGCAAAGCATCCTTAGTCTGTATCTATAACTGCATTGCAGCAGCAGACCAGTGGAGTGAAGCTTCCACCACAGCCAGACCCCACTCTGACTCCTCTCATTTAGAGTCTAGGTGACAGTCCATAAGTGTTTCATCCAACCCCTCAACGTAGGGGTGGCAGCTGCAGCTGCAGGCCCTTCTTTAATAGGCCATTGTCATTGTACCATTTGATCATTCTGGCAGCTTGGGGCTGATAGGCCACATGGTACTTCCAATCAATCTGCATGTCATGGGCCCATTATTGCACCAAAACTCCAGTAAAATGTGTCCCCTGATCACTTTCAATGATCAAGCATCACCCATAAGTAGTGCATAAGCATGCTGGCACTGCGATGACCACTTTCTGATTTGGGTGGTGTGTAGGCTAAGCTGCTAAGAGTCCAGTATCCATGTCCACACATGTGACTTCACACTTATATCCCTTTGAATTAGGTAGGTCTCCAATTATGTCAACCTGCCACTGGGTCAGTAGTAGCTGTCTCCGCACCACCTGCCTGGTAGTTCCCACAAACTTCTGGAGCTGCCCTGGCAAACAGACAACACAGGTCTCACAAGCTTCCTTTACCTCTGCTAAGGTGACAGGTAACCCCCAGGTTTTTATAGTGGACCACATGGTCTTCTGTCTGGTATGTAAGAAGCAATGGTGTAGCCTCTGGATTACTTCTCTTCCTGACAGGCTGGTAGGCACCATTTCCAGCCATCGCACCTTGGCTAGAGTGTCAGCCTCATCATTCCAAGAGGAGACAAGGGGTGCATACCAGTCACATGATATACAGTGATTTGTTTCTGGTGGCCTAATTTCCAGAAGTCTTGCCGCAAGGCCTGCCCGCATAATGGCCTATTACATAACCATCCATTTATTTGCATGCCATGTAGAGATCCATAATACTATTCCCAGTGCACCGCCCATATGTCTGTGCAAATAGTCAGGGGTAGGCCTCATTGGCAGTCATGAGCCACACTGCTCACAGTTCTGCTCACTGGCTTCTCTGACCTTCTCCAGTAACAACCCAGAGCGTATCTGTTTCTGGTTGAATTGCTACAGCAGTCCACATGGTGGGCTGACCCCTGCCAGACCCATCAATATACCATGCATCTGAGGGAATAGGTGCCTGCCCTTCATGGAAGTGTCTAGCTTCCATTTCTTTTATAGGGGCAGGAGAAGTAGATTTTTCATTCGTATAGGTGACAGAGCCCACTTCCTGCAATTCAGCCCATAGGGTGCTAGTCAACAGAGTATTTCTTTGCTACGGATAAGCACCTCCACACTTACCCAACATAGAAGTCTGAGCTGTCCCACTGAGAGGCTTGGCCAACCAGTCTCGGACCCCCAGCAATGGAATAAGTGGTCCTTTTTGGGGCAGTTCCTGTTATGGCCTCCATGGCCAACTGGGCAGCATACATCGTCACCAGTTGCTTTTCATCAGGGAGGACTGTGCCTCTTCTCCTTTCCCTAGTTGGGACCAGAATCCCAGGGTTTGACATAGCCATTCTGATCATTGCCAAAGACCCCACCAAAGCCTTCTCATGTCACATGCACATGCACATGTAGCTTAAAAGATCTAGGAGGAGCATGCAAGGCCTGGGCATGCTCAGTGATGTGCTTCGCTCCTCGGAAGACTTATTCGAGGTCAGGGTCCAGTCCCAGCTCATTTTCTTTTTTCCCAAGGCATACAATGGGTGAACGACCTGAGTGAGGTGGGACACCAACACTCTCCAGTACCGGAACAGGCCCAAAAGTGTCTGGAGCTGCTTCACAGTGGTAGGGGTAGGATACGCCTGAATTTTACCTATCACTACTTCAGAGATCACTTTTGTCTTACCCAACCAGACAACCCCCAAGAATGTGGCAGATAATCAGGCCCTTGCAGCTTGGCCTCGTTGACGGCCCAGCCACATGACTTCAGGTGTGACCACACTCGCAGCACTGCCTCCTCTAACTCTGTAAGAGTATCACTGGTTAGCAAAACGTCATCAATGTAATGGAAAAGGCACACCTCAGTGGGCCGTGGCCATGTAGCCAGGCCTGCTGATACAAACTCATGGCAGATGGTCAGGCTGTGTAAATACCCTTGAGGGAGCACTGTAAAGGTCTACTGTCGGCCTTCCCATGTGAAGGAAAACTGATCTTAACTCTCCAGAGCAATATCAATCGAGAAAAAGGCATTTGCTAGATCAGCCACAAAGTGGTACATTCCCAGCTCATTGGTTAACCGGTCCATCAAGTCTACCACAGAAGGGACAGATGCATGTATTAGGGGAATGGCCTAATTGAGCTCCTGGTAATATACTGTCATTCTCCACATGCCATCTGGCTTTTGCACTGGTCACACGAGAGAGTTGAAGGGTCTGTGGGTGGCCCTAATTATCTCTGCCTTTTCCAACTCTCCTAAAGTAGCCATGATCTCCTCATGTCCTCCAGGCAGCCAGTACTGCTTCACTGCTGTCACATGTTGTGGGGACAGCAACCGAATGGGGGGCTGTGCTCAGCATGCCCCCACAAAATAGATTTTACCACTCATACTCCCAAGCAGAACTCCTCCATAGTGGTTTGCAGCCATAACCCTTGGAGCACATCAATGCTCAGGATATACTCAGGAATGGGGACACATAAACAGTGTATTCACGGTGGTAGGCAATCGCCCAATACCCAGGGAGAGCTGCATGGCCTTCGCCTTTACACTGTGCCCCATGTAAACATCGATAGAGGCCTCAGGCCCCGGAAGCTTGTCAGGGTTTCCATACAGGAGCATAGACTCCAGCCCTGTGTCTACTAGAGCCAGGACCCGCTGAACATTTGTAGGGGACTAGTGGATAGCCAATTCTACATGTGGCCTCTGGTCCCCACCAATCCCCTGCAGACAGGTTCCTCGGCTCTCTCCCTATTCAAATGTCCAAAGAATATCTCCTCCCTCTTCTCAGGAGGTTGGCACAGCCCGGTGGTCTTCTTGGGACTAGATGGGCCTCTTGGGTCATGTTCCCAGGTTTCTTCCTCACTACCTTCTTCTGGGGCTGCAGGAAACGTTGGTCAGCTCACAACTGTTACCACAGTTCTAACAGGTAAGCTTTCCACTTCCTATCAATCTTATTTCATTCTACTCTAGCCCTAAAAGGTCTGACCACATCTGAGTCCTAGTCACTCACAGGAGATCACTCTTTAACTGTGAGACAGAGGGAGCTTGAGACATCGTTTGTATTCCTTTCTGCTGCTGCCAAGTCACTTCTTCCCCCAGACTTGCCACCATTGTGGTGATGTAATTAATGTGACACCCAACGTACAGGGCTAATATAGCCATGAGGGATCCAAAAGAGGCAGAGGATGTGTGCTGCAGCACCAGATCCTTCATCCCTGCCACAAAACATTAATCATCAGGGCCACGAGTATTGGGATTGAACATAGCCTGGTGCATACCCAACTCCGGCAGAATTTGCCCTAAGTCCACACAGGACTGCTATTTCCTCACAGTGTCTGGGTCATCCCTGCATCTGCCCAGACTGTATGAATCACAGCCCATTCTAACACAGAATGAGACCCCTGCCCCCTTGCATTTCACCAGCTATTCTGCAGCCATTGGGACAGGGAGGGGTGAATTGTAGTGAGTGGAGGCTAACTCTTCCATGTCATTATCAGTGCACATGATACTGTCCATCCCTGAATCCCAAAGGCAGAGGAGCCATGCTGCCAAGGGCTCCCTGGCCCTCTGCAGAAACTGCTTCCCCAGATGGACTAGTTGCCTGCATGTAGGGGTGATAGGTCATGTGCTCAACCATCTGGGCTGCTGAGACTGCATCTTCTGTATCACTACTGGGCAAGTCCCACTGGGGACTTGATTCTTCTTCCCTCTGACTCATTCGCTATGACCAGGGATGGGAATTGCTGTAGCTCTGCTGTTTGGAGGTCTTCCTCCAGGGCACAGATCTGGGCCTCCAAGGCGTCCTCTCTTCCTCAGAGTTCGGTACCTTCACTACATCGTAGAGTGCTGTCTCCATCTTAGCTCGCAAGGCTGAAACATGCAGCCCACAGGCCCCATGGCTGCCTCGATGGTTGGAGACTCCAGGGTCTCCTCTACCGCCCACAGGGCCTTCTCCATCTTGTTGGGTATACCAGTCATGTCAGGACAGTCCTGAGGGGGAACCCAAACCACAAGGAGACCTGCCACTGGATACCACATGCCAGTGGCAGGCCACCCCTTTGAATATCCCTCTGGGGGTACCAGTGGCTCCATACCATACTGCAATGAATCCTGCCAACTACACCAAGTGCCTTGCGGCTGTTCAAGGTCAGGTAGATTCACATGGGAATTGGGCAGACCGAGGAAAATTCATGGAGCCATCAGGATGTCTGACATGCCTTTATTCTGGACTGGGGTGATCCACACACACCACAGGCCACGTGTTGAGCCAGGGAAAGTCCCAACTCCCTTTTTCTTCCATTTCCAAAGCTAATTTATTTTTAAAAGTATATTTTATTGATTATGTTATTATAGTTGTCCCATTTTTGTTCTCCCCTTCATTGCCCTCCACCCTGCGCCCACCCCTCCCACCAGCATTCCCACATTCTTAGTTCATGTCCACGGATTGTACATATAAGTTCTTTGGCTTCTCCATTTCAAATACTATTCTTAACCTCCCCCTGTCTATTTTGTACCTACCATTTATGCTTCTTATTCCCTGTACCTTTTTCCCCATTCCCCCCTCTCTCCCTTCCCACTGATAACCCTTCATATGATCTCCATTTCTCTGATTCTGTTCCGTTTCTACTTGTTTGCTTAGTTCATTTTTTGTAATGGTTTTGTTTTTTTTAGTTTCAGTTGTTGATAGTTGTGAGTTTGTTGTCATTTTACTGTTCATATTTTTTATCTTCTTCCTTTTCTTAGACAAGTCCCTTTAACATTTCATAAAATAAAAGCTTGGTGATGATGAACTCCTTTAACTTGACCTTGGCTGGGAACCACTTTGTTTGCCCTTCCATTCTAAATGATATCTTTGCTGGATAGAGTAATTTTGGATGTAGGTTTTTGCCTTTAATGATTTTGAATACTTCTTTCCAGACCTTTCTTGCTTGCCAGTTTTATTTTGAGAAATCAGTGGATAGTCTTATGGGAACTCTTTTGTAGGTAACTGTCTCCTTTTCTCTTGTTACTTTTAAGATTCTTTCCTTATAGTTAATCTTGGGGACTGTAACTATGATGTGCCTTGGTGTGTTCCTCCTTGGGTTCAACTTCTTTGGGACTCTCTGAGCTTCGTGGACTTCCTAGAAGTCTATTTCCTTTGCCAGATCAGGGAAGCTCTTCATTATTTTTTCAAATAAGTTTTCCACTTCTTGCTCTTCCTTTTCTCCTCCTGGTGTCTCTATGATTCAGATGTAGGAATGTTTAAAGGTGTCCTGGAGGTTCCTAAGCCTCTCCTCATTTTTTTTCGAATTCTTATTTCTTCATTCTATTCTGATTGAATGTTTTTTTTTTTCCTTCTGCTCCAAATCATTGATTTGAATCCTAGTTTCCTTCCCTTCACTCTTGGCTCCCTGTCTATTTTTCTTAATGTCACTTTGCATAGCCTTCACTTCTCCCTCTATTTTGTGACCATACTCAGTCATTTCTGTGAACATCCTGCTTACCACTGTTTTGAACTGTGCATCTGATAAGCTGGCTATCTTTTCATCACTTAGTTGTACTTTCTGGAACTTTGATCTGTTCTTTCATTTGGGCCATGCTTCTTTGCCTCATTGTGCCTTTTATGTTGTAATGGGCAGAATCTTAGGTATTTGCCATGGTGGGGCAACCCACATCTCTGTATTGTGGCAATGTATGTGGTCAAGGGGTCAGAGAGGGAGCACTGTCATTTTCTTGGCTCTCACCAGCTTTCAGTCACTTTTTTTTGGGTCACTACTACCCACAAGCAAATTGGGCCCTTCTGGTGTTAATCCCAGTCAGGCGGGTTTATGTATGTTCTAGGACCCTGTGGGTCTCTCCAAAGAACTCTCCTGTAAGGCTTGGAGTTTCTCACCCTACTGCAACACAAACAGGTTGAGGCTTTATTTCCCTGTGCTGGAACCCTGGGTTGCGTGGTCTGTATCTCTCCCCAGTTGTTTCTCCCAGTTTATCCACATGCAAATGTTGGACCACCCAGTCCACCAGCCACCACCTTGCTGCATGTGCTCTCTGCTCTGGCTGCCCATCTCTACCTCCCCTACCAGTCTGAATGAATGTTTCTTCTTTAACATCCTTGGCTGTTGGACTTTCATACAGTTCAATTTTTGGCAGTTCTAGTTGTTTTTTGTTTTTAAATTTGATGTCTTCTTTTAGTTGTGTGAGGAAGCAAAGTGTATCTACCTACACCTCCATTGGCCTGACCCAATTCCCTTATATACTAAATGCATACAAAGCCAGCAAGGTGCAAGATATTATATAATAGAGCTTGATTCTGCACATGTGGGCCCCTACTCAAGGTTATACGAACAATGCTAAGTCACAGCTGCCCAGACATCTGGGTGAAGGAGCCTAACTACTTTACTTTCCCTACACACTTGTTTTCCAGAGACAACTCTGTATTTAATCTCACACGTGGGCTCATTCTGTGAAGAGAAAGGAAGTCAGTGGTATCTAAGGAAGAGCCCTATCTGCACTGTGACAAGGATGACCAAACATTGGTTTGGACAAGGATGTCCTTTGACAAGGACAAACCAAACCAAATTACCCCTGGGGTGGTAATTCAGGAAATATATGTTTCCAGTGCCCCATCCCACTGCCACTCACCCATGCCCAACCCAGTATGGAGCGGATTCCCTATGGGCCTGGCAAAATGCAAAGGGAGGAAAATTGTCTTTTCTTTTCTTCCCTTTCCTCACTTGGCCCAGAAGACAGAAAGTTTGCCATTTGGGCCTATTGGGGGCACACCTTTTGAGCCTGTGGCTCTTCCCTCCTGGCTGACTGAAGATCACACAGCCTCATGTCTGGGTGCATTCTCCTCAGAGAAGGACCCTGGAGGTCTTCACACAGTGTGGGCCAACAGTCCTGGGCAGATCACAATGCTTGGCTGGGCAGCTAGCCCCAAGGCCTGGTCTCAGAGGGGTAAGCAATGGGGTAAACCTAATGGAGTGTAAGTTCTGTAATCCAACAGTCAAAGAACTGGAGTTTGACTCGTGCATCCTGTGTCACATAGAGGCTGTTACTTCTCATGATTCGTCCAGGCGTGTACAGCAGGAGGAGCAGCAAGGCTCACTCTCTGTTCTAGAACTAGCCATGCCCAAGGGGCTAGACAGTGCTGGGAAACTACCCCTGCTGAGGGTCTCTTCATTCAGTGTGGTGTCCGGAGCACAGTGCCTAGGGGAGTAGGCCAATGCACTGTGCCCGTGAGCATTTGGCAGGAAAGACACAATTGGGTCCTACACAGACAGCAACAAGTACCAGCAGGTGAGAGGACCACAGGACAAGGAATCTGCGACACATGGTGTCATACATCCAGCTGAGTAATGAGCTAAGCATCCAGCCAGCATCTGAGAGGCCCATCAGCAGGTAGGAGGGGTCTCATTGCTTACAGGAGCTTCAGAAGACCAGTAACTTCTAAGGGGCCACAGAATAGTAACCAGGACAGAATCCAGATCAGGACACAGAGTAAAAAGGTGAAGAAAATTATAGAATGTCATGTTTGCTACCAAAAGCTTTAGAAGTCAGTGAAGAGATGGCTGGAATTCCGTTACTATTACTATTAACTAACATCTCCTGACTCTCTGTCGGTCCTTCTAACCTCACGTGTTCCAGCCGTAACACGTACGCTGACTTTACACACAGTATTCCATGCATGTCCATGAAAGCAGATGTACTAATCTCACTGGCAGGCAGCTTTTTATAAAATCTGTATTTTTGTTATAGTTTAGATTATGTGACTGTATTACCTACTGTTTTTTTTTAAAAAAACAGTAACAATAAAGAATGCAAATTCTCCAGTGTTACGCTCAGAGATGTGATGGAGGAGTCCAAAGTGAAGCCCAGAATGTGCATTTTTACAAAGTTCCCCAAGCAATTCTGGTGCAGGTTCTTCCAGATCATACTCTGAGAAACATCACCCCTTCCTAATATGTTTTCTTTGAAAACATAGTATAACACATGGCACAGCTGAGAGCCACTCGGGGTGATTGGGCCCCAGCAATCACACTAACAGTGTGTCGTGGCGCCTCAAACACAGACGACACTCAGCATGCCACTAGAACCAAAAAAGCAATGTTTCCCAGAACACAAACAAGAGCAGCAACAGGGAGGAAGTCAGCACTTAAAAAGCCCTGGAGTTGCTCTCTTAGCTTTGCTAACTCATTCATTCATTTCATTTTTAAGGACTTGTTTGCATAAGGCACTGTGCTGGGTGCTGGGAAAAGAAACAGTAAGCAAAAGCAGACACCACCCCTTCCTTTGAGAGGAAGTCCAGTGGGAGACACAGATATCCATCAAAGTTTCCACCAAGCAAATATGAACAGCTCCTAGGACAAGAGCTATGTGGGAGAAGGGCCAGCCTGGAGGGCTTGTAATAGGGCAGTGAGTCAGGGGTCAGGGAGGACTTCTCTGAGGATGTGACTCTTGAACTAACATCTGAAGAGAACATGGTCTTTAACTAGCCCAAGAGGGAAGAGGGTCTTTTGGGGTATCATTACTCCTGCTGTTAATGTTAGAATAAGCAATAGCAGAGTAAAGGTAGAGCAATGATGACCCTTTGAGGACTAGCAGGTCACTGTGTCTCAAGCACCTCATCTGGAAGCCTTTAATCTTCACACTTTCCTTCCATGGGAGAGGCAAAGGTCCACTGCCCAAGAGGCCCAGAGAGATTATGGCACCTGCCTTCTTTCATCCCCCATCCCATCCTCAGACAACCACAACACCCATTTCCTGACAACAAATGATACAAATTTCTCATGAAGGCCTACTTACAAGATGAAGCTTTGGGCATATTCAGGACACTCTACCACTCAGAACTCCTTCCCTGGAAATTTGAAATTTTGAGCTGACTTCTAATCTTTGAACACACCAGAGCATCCCTGAGCCATTGTCTGCTTCCCATACAATGGCCATCCCATTCCCATCTCCACACCATTCTTACCTGAGTAGAATAGCAAAAACCATAAGGTTTATCTTATTCCTTCTTTCATACATTCCTGAGTTGTGCTGGGCCTAAAATGTAGCAAGGTAGGAGCTATGAGGTGGGGGATTCATGAACTCTTCTCAGCATTTCAAAATTTCAGGAAAAATTACATATTTAACCACATTAAGGCCTTCTCTGTTGACCCAAGAATTTGGGCCTCTCTGCTTTTAGGCTGAATTGCCTCAACTCTGCCCTGTGATTTGATGATCTTGAACTGAGTAGAAGCCGTGATCGACTATTGCATGGTTTAATACATGTTTAAAACACAAACTAAGTCTTACTTAGTAGATGTAGTTTATTTAGAAAATCTATCAAAATCCACTGTGAGGTCAGAAGGGTGAAAGCATAATAAAAGAGGTTCCCAGCAGTGGACAGAATGGGAACCCTGGTAGAACAGAAAGACTGATTTTAGATCCTGGTTCCATCTGTCCCAGCTTTGTGAACTTGTGAACCTCAGCTTTTCTGATCCTAATTACTTCCGTGGTAAAGTAAGATCACATTGGCCAACTTTGACAGTTGTAAAAATCAGACATATGGCACATAGCATAGGGCCTGGGGTGTGGTGGGTAGTCCACAGGTGTTTTAGTGCAGATGATGATGAGATTGGTGAAGATGATGATGACAAAGGTGATGGTGATGATGATGATAGTGAAAATAATGATGATGGTGGTAATAATGATGATGTTGAAGATGATAGTGACAGTGATGATGGTGACATTAATGACTTTCCATCCAGAGGGATTCTGGCTCAATTGGTTTTGGGTGGGATTCATAAGTACCATTTTGAAGCTCCCCAGATGACTCTAATATATATCCAGGATCTACAGCCACTTCCCTCAACCAACGGTCCTCCAATTTTTTTTATTTCAGGACCCCTTTATACTCATAAAAATCATTCAGGGCCCCCCAAAAGTTAGTTTGAAACAATTTTTTTAAAGCACAAAAACATACATGTATACATATTTTTCATTAGGCATCAGATCAATGGTGTTATCACATGACATATAGCTTCTGGAAAACTCCACTAAACACATTTTTTTTAAAGAAGGGAAAATAATATCTTGCATTGTTATGAAATGGTTTTGGCTTCATTATGCTGCCTTAGACCAAGTTTTACACACCAAGGTACTGCCTTCTGCACCCTTCTTCCTCTCACCCCAACATTGCACACACACACACACACACACACACACACACACTCTGCCAGCCTCCCTCCGTGGCTGCTCTTCCATGCCTAGAAGAGGAATCACAACCATTTGCTCACAGTCAATGTCAAAGTGCACATAGACTGATAGACTGAGCATGCAAAAAAACTCAGGCTTACCTCTGTTCTGGCTGTTTAAAACAGAACATGAAAGATTGATTGGCAAAGTAGATGAACAGTGTAAACAATACCGCAAGATCTGCATGAGCAAATAAACTGCTTTTACATACCCTCAAGCTCTGTGCAAACAGACTAGACACTGAGTACACAATTGCACAACCAGTCATATCACATTTTTAAAAAAGGATTTTATTTATTTAGTTTTAGAGAGGGGAATGGAGGGAGAAAGAAGGAGAGAGAAACATCAATGTGTAATTGCTTCTCTCACGTCACCTACCAGGAGCCTGCTCCACAACCCAAGCATGTGCCCTGACTGGGAATCAAACGCGAGACACTTTGGATTCACAGGTCCACACTTAATCCACTGAGCTACACCAGCCAGGGCTCTCTTATTGCTTTTAAGATTCTCTACCTTTAACCTTTGGCATTTTAATTATCATGTATCTTGAAGTAGGTCTTTTTGCATCCATCTGGTTTGGGACTCTTTGTACTTCCTGGACTTGCATATCTATTTCCTTCACTAAATTAGGAAAATTTTCTTTATTTTTTGAAATAGATTTCCAATTTCTTGCTCTTTCTCTTCTCCTTCTGGCACCCCTATTATGTCAATGTTGGACCACTTGAAGTTGTTCCAGAGGCCACTTACACTATCTCATTTTGGGGGGGATTCTTTTTTCTTATTCTTGTTCCATGTGGTTGTTTTTTTGCTTCTTTACATTCCATATAATTTATCTGATTCTTGCCTTCATCCATTCTACTCTTGTTTTCATGCAAATTGTTCTTTATTTCAATTAGCGTATCCTTTGTTTCTGACCAAATTTTTTTGTGCTGTTGAGGTTCTCACTAAGTTCCTTGAGCATTTTTATAACCAGTGTTTTGAACTCTGCATCTGATGGATTGCTTATCTCCATTTTGTTTAGCTCTTTTTCTGAAGTTTTGATCTGTTCTTTTACTTTGGCCATGTTTCTTTGTCTCCTCATACTGGCAGCCTCCCTGTGTTTGTTTCTATGTATTAGGTAGAGCTTCTATGACTCCCTGTCTTGGTAGCATGGCCTAATGGAATAGGTGGCACCTTCCCCTAACACCCAAGCTGGGTACTCATGGTACGCCCTTCATGTGGGCTGAGCATACCCTCCTCTTGTAGTTGAGTCTTATTTGGTGTTGGCAGGTCAGTGGAAGGGATTTACCCAGTCCAGTCAGCTGCAAGGACTGGTTGTGACCACTAACCACCAATCTCTGCTCTATGTGGAGGATCAGCTGTGCAGGGACAGCGTTGTGGTGCTGCGATGTGTTCTGTAGCTGTCCACTGGGTGTGCAGGCTCTGAGGTTTCCCAGGTGGTGCAGGCCATGACCAATCCCCACCTTTGTTTTGCCTGGGGCCACCATGCCTGGGCTATACACCAATTTGAGATGGCTGCTATTTGTTCTTGGCTTGGAGATTCCTAGGCAAAGCCAAGCAGTGAATCAAAGCTGGTTGCTGCTAGTGCCTGGCCTGTAGCCACTTAGCAAAAGGTACAGGGGCTGGGGGCTCACTGAGGCTCATTGTTGCTTGTTGAGAGAGTTTAGGAAGTTGTGAAGCATGAGCCAAGCCCAGCCATTCATATGGAAAAGCAGCTTGAGTGAGCCCGTAAGTTGAGTGGGACAGAGTTTTTGTGGATCTCCAGTGCGGGGTAAACAGTGTTAGTCATGTTAATGGAGTCCCAGATATGGCACCAGCCTACTGGCTCTGTGTCTCTGTGGAGGAAGGGTTCAGAAAAGGGACAGTGGCCTCTGCCTGCATTTCTATCTGGGAGAAAGCTGTCCCCCAGGTCTTACCTTAATGCTGGACACTTCCATTTCTTTCCATATGCCACTGGTGCCTTTCAGCTGCTACCCTGATGCTAGAGCTCAGAGAGAGTGAATTTGAGTACGTCTGTGTGTAGGTTCTTTAAGAGGAACTGCTTGGGACTCCAGAAGTTTCTTCCAACAACTCACTCCCTGCTGGGTTTTGCAGGCAG
The DNA here is from genome assembly GCF_021234435.1 of Artibeus jamaicensis. Lineage (NCBI taxonomy): Eukaryota > Metazoa > Chordata > Mammalia > Chiroptera > Phyllostomidae > Artibeus > Artibeus jamaicensis. The sequence goes on along the minus strand of NW_026521810.1, from coordinate 12,682,197 downwards.
AAGACACAGGGATTTGCCTTCCTGACACTAGAACCCTGGAGTAGGGAATGTATTATGGGGCCAGGTCCTCCTTGCTCCCAAGATATCCCTTCTGAATTTTTAACCGCCCCACATGGATGCGGAACCAGCCTGTTCTGCATCTCTGCCTCTACTACCAGATTGGATGGATGTGGTTTCTTTAATTCCATATCCATTCAACTCAATTTCTGACTGTTCTGAGTGATGGTTGTTGTGTATTTTAGTTGTAATTTTGATGTGGTTGTGTGAGGACAAGCCGTGTTTACCTGTTCTGCCATCTCGACCAGAAGCCTTACACTTAACTTTCACCGGTTCCTTTTAAAACTAAATATAACCTGTCATGTGACCTAGAAATTGTACTCTTTGGCATATATTCCAGAGAAATGATTATTTGAGTTCACAAAAGAACCTATACATAAGTGTTTTGTGGTCGCTTTACTCATAATAGCCCAAAACTGGAAGCTACCCAATGACTTTCAGTGAGAAATAATAAACTGTGGTACATCAATAGCATGGAATACTGCTCAGCCATGAAAAAGAATGTGCTTTTGATACACCCATAACTTGGATGAACCTCAAGCAAATAATGCTAAGTAAAGAAAAGGCAATCTCAAAAGGGTACCTACTTCATAATACCATTTATATAATATTAATTAAATATCATAATTACAGAGATGAAGAACAGATTAGTGGTTTCCAGGGGTTAGGAATGGAGGGATAAGTAAGATGTCTACAAACAGGGAGCAAGAGGAAGATGTGTGGCAATGATACAGTAAAGTACCTTGATTGTGGTGGTTACATGAAGCTACACATGATAAACTTGTGTAGAGCTGCACACACACACAAATAGATGACATGAAATCTGAGTGAGTGTGTGGATTGCACCAATGTCCAGGCCCTGGTTTTGATATGGTTCTGTAATAATGTAAGATGTTCCCACTGGGAGAAGCTGGAGGAAGGATGCTCATGACCTTCCTCTACATGCCTTTGTACTTCCCTCCAAACCTGTAATTATTTTCTAAATAAAAAAAAATTAAATCTGCATGATTTTCATTTAAAAGGCCTCCTTTATTCTTGGAGCTCACATCTCTACATAATGATCAAGATACAGCAGTAATGGTCCCTGGCTTCCCAGAATTAAAAGTTCCTACTGATTCATTTTGTAACCCTGGCCAAGTCACTTCTCTTCTCCAGCCCTCAATTTCCCATCTTCAAAATGAAGATCAAATGACTGTTAAAAACTTTTGCAATTCTTGAGACGAATTGCCTCATATGGACTGAGAAGGATGCCCGTAATATAAATGTAGGGTTTTTTACTCATTCTGTCAGAAAAACCCAGGGACAACACCAGGACATGGCAACCATGGACACAATGTGGAGATGAGGACCATTTGACACATGCTCTGGGCCCTGCAGTCCTGCTTGTACAGCAGCTGTTAGACTACGAAGAAAACGGAGGCTTCTGGAAAACATGTGAGCCAAAGTAGGGGAATGAAGAAGGCGCTGTGCCAGTGGTCTCCCAATCAAGCCACACCCATCATGGGTAGGAGAACTTGGCCTGCAACCTAAACTCCACCCTGCCCTCCAGGCAGGCCCCACTGGTTGGCAGGAGTTGGTTGTGCTCACTGCCCTAAGCTAGTGACTAGGTGCCAGCGTACTCAAGACATCACATCTGGTTTCACCTGTTAGCCAGTGACTTCCATTTTCGCATCTTTAGCCTTCACCTCTCCAATAGAATCTAGACTGCATTATCTAACTACCAACTTGACATTGACACCTGGCCTCACACTGGAAATGGCTGAAACCATGCTCTTGATTCCTTGTCATCTAAACCTGCTTCCTCCCCAGTGTTCCCCTCAGGTCAGCACCCCTGACCTGCCATCCCTCCTTAGGCTATGAACCTGTTCTGATGACTCCACCTCTCAGATGTATTCCAAGTCTGCCTACTCCCTCCATCCTCATGGTCACTACCCAACCCCAAGGCATCTTCCTCATCTGGACCCACCCCCAATAAGATGATTCTTTTATGTTATGAACTAGATCCTGTCACTCCCTTCACTTAAAACCCTCCAATGACTTTCTGTCTCCCTTAAAACAAAATCCAAACTCCTCACCTTGGCTTACAAGGTCCCGTCTTCTCTGACTCATGCCCCTATTCTTGCTCTGGCTCAGGCACTGTGCTGCTTGGGGCCTCCTTTGCTTCCTTTTTTTTCCTTTTTCTTTTTTAATTGTTGGTCAAGTACAGTTTTCTACCTTTTACCCCATCCCAGCCCACACCCCCAGTCCTCCCCACCTCCCTCCCATTTCCACCCCCCCCCGTTGTCCATGTGTCCTTTACACTTGTTCCTGCAAACCCTTGCCCTTTTCCTTTGCTTCATTAGATGGGGTGGGTGCTCTGCCAGACAGGAGGCTCCTTCTCACAGGCACCTTACACCATCTTCCCTAACCGGCCTCTCTCAGGTTACAGACCCGCAACCCTCCCCACCTCACCGGTTCAGTGTCTTAACTGAGTGTGTCACTGCCTGAATATTTTCATACTCTGTTATCTGTAACTCAGTTGGTCCCTTGCTTTGTCTACTATGAAAACATAGGCTTTTTGTGAATAGACACCTTGTCCATATTGTCACTCCAGTGGCATGCAATAGTGCTTGTTAAATGAAAGAACTACTAAAGTTTCCCTGTGGTTCCCTGGCCATATAAATATGTTTTTCCCGGTTTCCACAACTAAATGAAGATTATTTTCATCCAAGAAGTGTGAAAACACAGACAAGGCCATGGTCTGAAAATTCCTGTAGAAAAATGGCTAGTCCCCCTTTATCCGCAGAGGAGGGCACTTTCCAAGACCCCCCCCAGTGGACACCTGAAACCACCATAGTACCAAACCCTATATATACTGTTTTTCCCTCTGGACACATACCTATGGCAAAGTTTAATTCATAAATTAGGGACAATAAGAGATGAACAGCAATAACTAATGATAAGATAGAACAGTGACAATAATCTACTGTAATAAAAGTTATGTGAATGGCTTTAGGGCCCTTATGAAGTAAAACAAAGATGACGAAGGCCCCGAGATAAGGCGATGTGGTCGTCAAGAGAACTCCCGCGTGACTAACAGCTGGGGAGCGTGCACAGCATGGAGGAGCTGGACAAAGGGGTGAGGCACATCCTGGGTGGCACGAAGCAGGATTTCATCACACTACTCAGAATGGCGTGCAGTTTAAAGCTTATGAGTTATTTCTGGAATTTTCCTTTTAATATTTAGAAACCGCAGATGACCAAGGGCAACGGAAAACACAGAAAGTGAAACTGCACTGAGGGTCACTACTGTAACGCAGCAGGTTAAAATAGGCAACGGTGGTTGCTTTCGAAAGGTGGGATTAATGATGATTTTCTTCCATTTTCCCGCACTTTTCCATTCAAAGGTCTTATATTACCTGGATAGCTAGGACCTCTGATCACTTAGTGATAACCTGTCACTGGTCATTAACCTGGGGAGTCAGCTTAGAGAGGGGGGAAAAGCAGGGTCAGGACCCAGGCTCTGGCCGGCAGGAACCAGGCAGACACAGGCTGTGCCGACTGCCCAGGGCCAAGGCCTGGGCTTCCCTGGGTGTGGGAGGAGCAGAAAGAAGACAAAAACTCCAGGACCCCTGAGATCAGTAACCTAGAAAGCTGATGGAGACTGTCGCCACAATTGTGCTGAGGCTCTGTGACTTCTGGGTGTCTGACAGCTGGACAAAGACCTTGTTAAACCCCAGCTGCTGGAGGGGAGAGTGCTTATGATCACATACAGCACTGTGCCACCTGGATCTCCAGTGGGCAGCTCACTGTTCATTCATCAAGCCGTCTTTATCCAACGTGTTCCAGGCACTGAGCTGGGTGTATGGTTGTGCCCTCATGGTACTCACAGTCTGGGGAGCTCCAGGCAAGGAGCGTGAAGAGGAAGGCACTTCCATCAGAGAAAGTAGCAAAAACCGGCCAGGGGCAAGAGGGACACTGCTTGTTCTGGGCACAGCCTCAGCGCAGCCTTGCACTACGGGTGAGGCTGAGGCACTGCCAGCAATGGCACATGTGATCTCCAGGCAGAGCACTGCTCCAAGTTTTCCCTCATAAAATGCTCCTTTCATAGCAGTGTAAAAGCTGGGTGTGGACAGAGAAAGGCTGAGATGGGAGACAAGTTAGGAGGCTGAGCAAGGAGTCAGGGCAAAGAACAACCTAGAATCCTGGGCAGGTGCAGGACCTGGAGAAAAGCAGGCGCCCTCCTGAGGTTTTAAGGAGCAGGGCGAGGTAGCTGGTACAGGTCTGCCCTTACCTCTAGGCTGGGATGAGCCATCAGCCCAATGCAAAGAGCAGGGAAAATGGAACAGGATGGAGACGGGCTTAGACATGCCTCAAGGAGCATGGAATTAGGAGTGACAGTATGACACTGATTATAACCACGAAGAATGCCAATCCACATTTCCATGCACTTTCAGAAGGCTTACCTACGCAAGAGGAATGATTAGCTAATATCTTCTGATCATTACATTCTAGGATTTTTTATCAGATTGTTAAAAGGCAAATTGAGAACCAAATAAAGAAGTTAAGAGTCCTAAGGGCAAGTGTGACCTGTGTGGATGCCATGCTCAGATCTGCTGGGCCAGCCCCTCTTTCGTCAGGTGTGCGAATGCCATTAGTGACTGTCTATGGTAAACGCAACCACGGCTCGGGGCAGGTTAATATGTTTGGAAGGCTTCCTCTGCAGTCTGCCCTCTCAGGGTTTCCAGACCAGATACCAACACCTTAAGACCAGCACTCCAAAACATGCAAATCGAGGCAAAAGGAGACTTTCAAAAGGCCCAGAAATCATACTTTATTTGAGAAAACATGAGGATCTGACATGATGATTCCAAATTTTTAATTAGCTTTAAATTGCTATTAAGACAAGGAAATAAACAAATATTATATTTATGAGAATTTAAGGGCAGGAAGCAATGAGAGGGTCTCTAGGTATTTGGCCAGATGCTTCGCTTCCATAAATTTCTTTTCACAAAAGATGCAGTAACAGGACCCACAAAACTCACAGCTGTTGCAAAATCAGGGAAAACCACTTTGTACAACCCCCAGTTTCCTAGGCCAGTGTCACAACCCAAAATGTTGAGGCTGATTGTGTGTCACAGATTTGAATGATGTGGCAAGAAGAGACAAACAGAACCCTCTGGTTAACTAATGACAGCCAGCATAGAGGAGCCCGGGCTGTGAAAGGCAGGAGGAAGGGACAGCCTCTGTGACCACATCAGGGAGGACCTTATGACCTGAATGAATAGCACTTAAATCATGCACTTCCATTTGCAAAGCATTCTTCTGCTCATTATCTTATCTGACCAGTCCTATGAGGATGCAAGAGAAATTATATCTGACAAGGACTAATTTGCAAAATGGATAAAGAATAAAAAGTAAATATGGAACTCTTCCGCAGTGGCTCTAAGACCTGATTATAATTGGGAGGGGGGTTCCCATATACCCGCCAAGCAATTCTCTGAGACATCTGCTGGGTGTCTTACAATTGAACTCAGTTCTGGCACTGTCTACCTGGAGACAGTGTCAGATCTCACAGGTAAAGGCTCAGTGCCACAAAATTGCATCCCCAATTCCCACCACAGACACCAGGTGCAAGCTCAGGTTCCCACCTGTGCCTCTGACTGACCAGCTACAGATCAGAGGTTTCAACAACCCCATCCTGAGGTTTGACTAATTTGCTACAGTGGCTTACAAAACTCAGGGAAATACTGGTTTATTAAATGATAGGATAAAGGGCACAGATGAAAAGCCACATGAAGAGATACACAGGGCAAGGTTCAGGGGGATCCCAAGTGCAGCAGTTCCTGTCCCCGGGGAGGTGGAGTATGTCACCCCCCAGTAGGTGCATTTGCCAGCCTGGGAGCTCTTTGAATATCCTACTTTGGGGATGTTATGGAGTCTTCATCACATACATATGATCAATTATTAACTTCATTTTCATCCCCTCTTCTCAAGAGAATGGGGCAGGAGAAACTAAAAACTCCAAGCTTCTAATTATGGCTGGATCTTCCCTGTGACCAGCCCACATGCAAGGTTTATTCAGTCACTTCATTAAGACAAAGATGTGATTTCCTGCTCCTATCACCAGGAAATTACAAGGGTTTCAGGAGCTCTGTGTCAGGAACTGGGGGCAGAGACCAATATACATACTTTCTATCATCTCACAACTTCTAACACAATTATAAGACAAACCACCAACTTATTTAAATGGACAAAAGGTTTGAACAGAAACTTCATAAAAGAATATATGTGAATGGTCAAGAAGCACATGAAAATGCTCAACAGTGCGAGTCCTCAGGAGAAGAAATTTAGAACTACCATGAGATGACTGACATTCTCACTTAGCTGTCTGACACTGAATAAAACAAAAAGGAGGGGCCGAGACACAGAGCAGCTGGACCTCTCAGATGTTGCTGGAGGGAATGCAGAATGGCGTCACCACCACCAAGAACTCGGGCATTTCTTACAACGTTCAACATAAGCTCACCCTATGACCCACCACTTCTGGTCCCAGCTCCTCAACCAAGCGACATGAAAACTCAAGTCCACACAAAGACTTATATATGGCTGTTCATCACCCTATTCATCACTGTCAGAACCTGGAAACAAGGCATGTGTCCCTCAGTGGTCAAACTGAAACACAGATGATGGTATGTCTATACCACAGAAAACTACTTAGCCGTAGAAAGAAATTAACTACGAACAAATACAGAAGCATGGACAGCTCTCAGGAACATTACACTGAGCAAAGGGAGCCCAACACGAAAGACTACAAAAAGTACGGTTCCGTTTATACAGAAGTACGGAAGGGCCAGTGGAAGCTGCAGTGGCGGGGAGCAGATCCTGGTTGCCTGCGGGGGGAGGGGAGTTGGCTACCATGGAGCAGAAGGGAACTACAGAGGGGGTATGGAAATATTCTGTGACTTAATTGAGATATTAGTTTCATGGGGTTTTTTTATTTTTTTAAACTCGTTAAGCTGTATATTTAAAAAATGGATGTCTTATTAATAAAAAGCAACAGACGAACAAATGAAGAAAACAAAGAAATGACAAAAAGAAAAACCTCACAGACATGGACAACAATTTGTGGTTACCAGAGAAGAAGAGGGGTAGAGGGAGGCTGAAGAGGGTCAATGGGGTCAAGTATACGGAGAGAGACTAGACTGGGTGGTGAACACATAATACAACGTACAGATGATGTATCACAATGTAGTACGCTTGAAACTCATGTAATTTTATTAACCAATGTCACCCCCAAAGGGTGTTATGTTGTATATAAATTATATTTTAATAAAGTTGAGTTTTAAAATAAAATAATATGGCTAAGTATGACCTGATTTAGGAAAAAGAATAGTGTGTGTGTGTTTCCGTGCACACCCAAAGGAAAGGCTGAACCGAGCAGGATGATAACCCACTGGTGTCGTGGCCATTGTGGGATCAAGGAGTGTGTTTGGGGGTGAGCAGGTGTGAAAGGGAACACAGATATTTTCTTCTACAAATTCTGTGGTGTTTGAATTTAAAAAGGAAAAAACTTAGAAGAAGAACATGGAACTTCAGTGACCGGTTCAGGGAGCACCTGAGGCAGATGGAACCCCGGTTCGAGCTTCCTAACCTGTGTGCATGTGGTGGCAAAGCTGCTCTCCACCCTGTGCTGCCGCTCTGACAGGCGCAGAACCATGTTCGAAGGCTGCTTAGAAAACTCTCAATTGTGGAAAACATTGCCAAATTTTAATTTCAGGTATTAAGTAAGCATTTGTGTCATTTTTACCATGAACTTCTTTTCGGACATAGAAGAACTGTCTTTCTGCTTCCTCATACCCAGCAGGCACCATGGCACAGACAGCGCTCACAGACTCGGCGTCATGGACTAAGGCCCCCTGAGCTGCGACCACTCGGCCCGTCAGGAACGGTGCTCTGGGCATTCTAGGCCTGCAGCGTCCTGCCCCAAAACTATGAACTAGAGCAAAGTTCATATTAGTCATCTTCCAGTGTTCACCAGCTGGGCACATCTAACATGTATTTTCACTTTACAGTAGTGCCCAGCACAGAGGAGCATCATTTATGGGAGTGATGAATCAACTTGGTGCTAAAAAATCCAAACAAACACCAAATTTCTCTTATAACACTTTTGGGATTTCCACCCCCCCCCCTTTTTTTAGCTAGTTGCGCTTTGCTTTATTTTTCTGAAGTCTGTGACAAACACTGCACTGGTTACATGCAAGTGCTCCCCTAACATGTGGTCATGTGGCCACTGGGTTGCAGGAGAGGGTCTGGCTGCAGGTGAGGCATCTTCTGGACCTTTCTGAGCCCCAGTTCTCAGTTAACATGGAATCCATTTGTTCAAGCCTCCAGAACATGCCGATCTCATAAAGAAAAGACTGTACTTCAGAAGAAAACCTTCTTGGCAAACTCATTTTAAAGGTATTTCCGACTTAGAGTCTAAACGTAGATGCCTTCCCACAGAGCAGTCATCTTTCAGCTGGCGAGTCACTGCCTTCATTAGCAAACTGCCTGTTCTAAAGTCGGACTGCAGCCAAGACAGCACCCAGCTCACCTTCTAAGAGCTGTGTTAGCAAGAAGGTATTGCCATCTCGCTGCTTCTCTGCCGGGGAGAAATGGCTGATATAATGGCCATGAGCCCAGATCTGAGAATGGGGATCAGAGAAGCCTTGCTGGTAGGTAAAATTTGAGAATTTAACTAAAGATCGTGTCCTACACACACCCACTTATTTTCCTTTGTGCTTTCTCAGCAGTTCTCTCTACTCCTCCTCCTCGTCCAGCCTCCCAAACTGCCCCAGGAAAAACTGGTTTGGAGACTTACAGAGGCCAGGTGACAGTGTCAGTATGACAGCCATCAGGGGATTTCCAACAGAAACTTTGATGCCACGTGAAGTTTGTCTAACGCCAACCTGCACCCCTCAGAGCTGCAACTTCATGTGAAGAGCCAGACCAGCCTCCGGGCCAGGTGAGAGCAGAGACCCAGGCACATCCAGTCCTTCAACCCCTGTCTCCAGGATGAGCCCTGTGGTGGTGGGCGACAAAACCCAGATCAGTTTAGATATCCAAGGGAGGCCAAGGAAGTTACAAGCCAAAAAGAAACTAGGAATGACACAGACATAGCAAGGAAGGTCTGGATACATGCTGTGAGCATGAGGATGAGTGCAGTTTCCTGTGGCCCCAGCAAGGCTCCAAGCATCTGCAAGCTGACATCGCTCCATCTCAATGACAGGACCGGCCTGTGGGGCTAATAACCTGTGGCTGAGGCAAGAAGGACACAGAGCGCCCTGCAGTGAGCACTCTGGGGGCTGGGGTTGGCTGGGCCAGGCTCAGCTCAGCAGTTTCAAAGGACTTCCATAAAGCTTCTACCTCCTTCCCACCAACAGCTCTATGCTGTGGAGACCCCTTGACATCTGTGTGCCTCCATGGAAGCAAGAGGGGGACAGGTAGAACTCAGAGCAGCTGGACTTAAACCTAAAATGACTGAAATTATTGAATTGCCTGAATTTATCCAAAAGAAACTAAAAATGAGGGCTCCAATCGAGATTCAGGGGTGTTACAGAAAAATAAGGAAAGTTCCATTATGCTCCCCTGAGGATGTGGCCCATGAAAAGTGTTCACTGCCTGGGAAATAGCTCGAATCCAAGTTCTTAGCAGTGGGACCCAGCCTGCTCCTGTGGCTGGAACATGTGCAGAGGGCACGGAAATCCCTGCTCCAGGACACCAGCGGCAAAGTTGAAAAAGAAAAAAGTAAACTCAGTGATCCTCATGTTTTCGAGGTTGATGTCTCTGTGAGACAAGTAGTGGAATCCCCATTTTGTGACTGAAAGTCCTCTCCAAATAATCAAATAATTATCTTGTTTCCTAACATTCAACACTAGCTACAAACCTAGCTCCAGAAATATCTAAATCAACCAAATTAATGAAATGTTTCTTGTTAAACTGTTAAAACTTTTAAATCAACTGTTAAAACTCCAATCTTAGCCCCATAGAAAACATCAAACACAGCCTCAGTTTCCTGTGGATGAACAAATAGGCCTGCCAGGCATATAACTCACAGTGGGGACAATCTCAGGCCGGCAGGTTACAGCTGTTCCAGGGCCCCACATCCTACCTGTGGTCCCTGAGTGCTCAGCATGTTTCCATGGCAGCTCAGAGGAAAAAGACCCAAGTGTTTCTGACCCCAAGAAGCCACCTGGGCAGAGGCTTTAACCCCAGAACTCAGGCTCAGGCAGCAGGGGAGGCCAGCCCTGAGCTACTCTCCAGTAACTAAACAAGGGGTTCAGTGGTGGCTTTGTTTGGATATAAAGAGCAGTGGCTTTCCAACATCCACATCCCTCCCTACCAGGTCCCTACTTGGGTCCCCACTTCCCATTATTCTCGTATTTCTGACTTGGAAATGTCACTGGTGTTCCTTGCACAGCCCGTCTTTGGCAATCCTGGGCATGCAGCTGGGTGTGGGCATCGGCGTGTCTTCTCTGTCCCTCAGTCGGAACCACACTCCCCAGGTGGGTGGTTTGGGCAGTCTGCCTCCCTGCTCCTCCCCTGCCTTTTGGCAGCTGCTGGAAGGTGGGCTGCAGTTAAGGATGCTAAGGGATGAGCCTGCTGGCCCCTGGGAAGCCCTCCGCATTGACTCCCAGCTGTAGGGTGCTCCTTGATCCCTCCCACTGGGCTGTCAGCACACATTCCTCACCCTTCTTGTCCAATTTGCATTCACTGAAAATGAGGAGCCCCAGGCTCCTAGTGTCATTAGACAGGAATTTTTATGAGGTTAAGCAGAGCTAATTCAGCACAAGGAGTATCTAACACAGACAGTTAGTCAAACCAGTATTTCTCTGGTAGGGCCAGTGTCTGGGGCCCCCAGCACGTCTCTTCCCAGAATCTCCACTCAGCCTCCCCTCCTCCAAGTCATTTGCAGCTTTGGGAACAAGGCCAGAAAATAGGGGTGGAGTGCAGGTAACATAAAGATTCCTTGCCTGTCCTGAGGGAAACGCCACATGGGTAACTCTCTCCATTGGTACACACAGTCACTACTCCTTGCCTAGCTGGAGGCAGAGGAAGGGTGAAGAGGATGGGGGACCTTCATTAGCTGTAGGGTGTCTCAGGTGAGTAAGCCTCCAAGCTTGTCTTGAGGCCCTCCCTTGGAAGAGCAGGCATCTGCGGACATCTGAGGACTGGGCCTGGGTCACAGGATGGATGAGCTCCTCAAGCTCTGTATCGTTGTGTACCAAGTACAGACAGCTTCCACATGTGACAGAGCCCTGTTAGCCTGGACAAGGGCCTGGTGTGAAAAGGAAGTGATGGGGTGCCTACCTGTGCGTGCTTCCATGCTTGCGTTCCTGCAGCAGGTGAGAAATTTAGACTCAAGCCCTGGGCGGGACACTGCCTGAGACCCATCATCTGTGGCGGCCTGACTCACGAGTAGCCTCGAGTCTTCCTGCCTTTCAGTCATTGAGGGCTGCTGTCTGGGAGTCTGGATGACAAAAACAAATGTGAGTGGCCCTGTCCATCAATAGCACCTGTCTTTTGTACCTGAGTTGAATCACAGCAGAACACTTTGAAATGATAAATTCTTAGGTTGAGAACAACCTCACAGCCCCACCCCACCCCACCCTCGCAGCACACACACCACACCCACCTTTACCACCAAATACCTGGAGGTTTACCAATCCGAGTTCCTTAGCATCCCACAGGGTTGGGGTGGGAGATGGGTGACATAGAAACTCTTAGACTGTCATGGGCATGATTACCCTGGTAGGCCTGGTACTGGGGGGTCTCAAGCCTCTGGAATTTTTTTTCCAAAAGTCTATTCCCAGCTTGTCTCAGAAAAAACTACACTTGCTCACTTTTTTCACCTTTGCACGCTCACCTCGACCTAGACGATCCTTTGATCTGCTAAGACCTTGTCTAGCTTCTCCTCACCTCCGCTGTGGAATAAGGTTTTCATTGCCTCTGCCTCAAATTGTTTCTCTTAGCAGCTCAGCCAAGCTTTTAAAAATATTTTACTTAAAACTAATTTATCCAGGTTTTTCCAGATGTCTTTTACTGGGAGAAATTGCTCTGTGCAACTAGACACCTGTCTTGCTAGAAATTAAAATGCTTTTTATTTTTTAATCTACTTCATCAGCCGACCCCTGTTCCCAACACTCCACTGCAACTATTTTTGTGAAGGTCTCCCAGTTGCCAAATCCAGTGGCTCAGCCCATGTCTTGCCTGACTTCTGTAGCAAAGGGCACCACTGGTCACTTCCACTTCCTTTTCCCTTCACCCTCAAAGTCATCTAGTTATTCTTCTGGTCTCTGGCTCCTCAGTCTGCTTTACTGTCAATTCTTGCGCTACCTGCCCCCAGATGGCAGTTTTCCTGCATACATTCCTTGTGAACCCCCCGTTCCCCTCTCTCCCCTTGTCCAACAAGCTCTGGTCTCTCAGATGCTGGCCCATATGGACTGCATCCTCTGGGCCCCTTGCTGCCTGGCTTTTCATTAGGTGCAGCTGACAGATGGAACCACAAGGAAATCAGAGGCAGAAGGGGCAAGAGGTGAGAGTTTTTTCCCCCCAGTTTCTCACCCAGCTCCTGCAAGGGGGCCCTTTCCATTCAGCTACTCTAAGTTCTGGAAAATAGTAACCACCGGTAACTGTGCATCACCAGCCAAATTGTTCTTTTCTTTCCTTATCCCAGACAGATATATTCAGCTGCTGTCCAGAGAGATTTAGCTGTAAATCACAAAGGAATACCAAATTCATATGCCCAACTTCAACCTGTAACTCCTCCTATATCATCCCCTGAAAAGCAAACAAACAAAAACGCTGATCTTCCCCCGGTTTCCTGGGGGTATTAAATTATGCCACTTCCATGGGTCAACCTAGAGGCCTCAAAGTTTTCCTCGCCTGCATTCACCTCCAGTTGGTCACCAAGTGCATTTTGCTTCTATTTTAGAAATTTCACAGCACAGTCCCTTCCCCTTCCTGCTCCCACAACTGCCTTATTTCATGGCCTCATCACTTTCCCCTAGACACCCAGTCTCCCTCCTTTGAGCCTTGCCCAACTCCAGCCCTTTCCCTGCTACTGTCCAAAAATGAACTTTCTGAAATGCAGATCTAATTGTGTCACTTCAGCACACAACGTCCCTGCCTACTGGCCCCGTCTCATCTCTCACTACTTCCCTGCAGAGGCCCTGTCTGAAGTCTCTCTGCTGACACTCCCATCCCTCTTGTGCTCTGCTCCTCCTCTAAGACCCAGTGCAAGTAGCAGCTGCTCACGAGTGTGTCCTCCCAACTCCCAGACTCAATTTTCTGGACCTCCTTTGGTCTCGTGCACAAACTTCCATCAGAGCATCTGAGACACCGATCATAATTATTCAATATTTCTGTTCATTTTCCCTGGAAAATGAGCCTCTTGAGATGAGAGACCCATTCTTATTTCACTTAATTTTTCCTGGGCTCTTCAGGGAGCAGCATCAATAAATTCACACCTGCCTCCCTGAGGTTCACTAGCCCAACCTCCCCAATAACATAGACCAACCAGTTCAAACAGAGCTCAGCACGGCACCTCCTTTTGAATCTTCTCTTCTCTCTTTCCCTCCTCTCTGTATTGGAGCTGCCAGTTAGAGGCAGCCATGTGTCCATATCTAGACTGGCTCAGATTACCTCTCAGCCCTACCCACTTCAGGTAAATGGCTCAGCACTTCTCAGCAAAATAGAACCCAACTTTTTAAAAGAATCCAGAGTATTTCACAACAAAAATAGTTATAGCATTGAAATCAATCAAACTACTAAAGACAACAGCCTACAATTCCTCAAATGGTAGCCCTATCAGTTTATTCAACCAACAGTTCATCCAAAACATGCTGAAGTTCCTTTAAAAATGTATAGATCTTGTTAACGCCTGTCCCCAGAAAGGTATGTCAATGGCCATCACAAATTTGGATTTTCCTAGAAATATTCAGTCTGGTAGTTCTCACATATGTTATATATTTGTTGAAACTCTAATCCTGACCTTGATTATACACAGTTGCTGTAAACACAGCCTACACCATAAATATAGCCTTGTACACTAGCATTCTAGATTATCAGTCAACCCCTTGTGAATCTGATTATTGTTAATGGTCCCTGGAAAGTGGATCTCAGGCAATGCAATAGACACAAGGATGCTGAGGCCAAGCATCTGCACCTTGGTGACCCCCAGAGAGCAGATATTTCCCAAGGCAGTTGTCAAAATTCTCATGCGTGTGTGAAAGAGGGAGAAACATTGATTTGTGGTTCCACTTATTTATGCATTCATTGGTTTATATTTGTCTATGCCCTGACCAGGGATCGAACCCACAACCTTGGCATATAAGGACAATTCTCTAACCAATTGAGCTACCTGGCCAGGGCCTGTCAAAGCTCTTTAAAAGCAATGCTGAGATCCTTCTAAAAGTATTCTATGAATCAGGTTCTGTGGCCACACCCAAAATTTCTTTTTGTTTTAGAAAACTCAATTACCTTTTGCCAAGGATAACTCCCATATACACTAGTGAGCATGATTAAAGATGAGTGTTCAAAAACAGTCGACTTAGTACTGATGCTATCAGCTGATTTTTGTCAACTAATAAAGTTCGTTAGTTGGCAAGTGAAAAAAGATGGTGTGTTTTCAGACATAAATACAAAATGATTAAGGGAGATTAATGTGCATGCAAAACTCCACGCATTTGTACGGGTTACATCTAGGATCTCATGAAGTTAACTCGGGAACGCTTGTCAGGAGGAGGTAAATCACCATGACGGGGTGGAATGAGCCAGTAAAACATGGGTGGAGCTATTTCAGATAAATGGGGTGGAACCGTGACAAGATAGAGACAGGGAGGAATCCAGCACCAGGACTAAGACTTTTACTTCAGCAACTCGATAATCAATTATGGGACCATTTGGTGAGAAGTGAGGCCTGAGGGAGAGACAGGTTGGGCAGGAAAACCACTGTTCTATTCAGGATATATGAAGCTTAAAATACCTATGGGACAGCCAGGTGACCCTTCCAGGTGAGCAGTCAAAGATATATGCCTGGACCTCATCCTAAGCCACTTCCAATACCAAGAGAACATCCAGGCCACTTACATGAGTTTTCCCACATAGTTTCCAATTGTTGCTATATTAATAACCTGTGAATTTGAAAGCCAGATTTAAAATCCCTCTATGAGGCTTTTGAAGACTATCAAAAAGGCTTGGCACTTCAGGAAGCTGACTAAAGCAGCCCTACCCCTCCATACCATTTTCCACAAAAATACATCCCACCTGGCCTAAGGTAAACTCCCCACCACTCCCAAGCCCCTCCTCTGGAGACCAAAACCCTCATCCTCTGCCAACCTGCAAGGACCCTTTCTTGCATTCTGCTCCCCTGACCCTCACTTCCCCTTCCTGGACTCTCTTCCTAAACACCAGACACTGGTGGTTCCTGGAACAAGTTAAAGAGAGAGAGACAAGAACCTTTACTCACTTATGACATTTGGGAGAACAACAGTATCCATGAGAACCCTGAGAAGCTATGCCCTTTGCACCTGGTTGGCCACCTGACCCTGCCCCTAGCCTCCCTCTTGCCCTCTCAACAGTGCTGACAGGACTGCTCTCTCCCCAGCCTGTTTGACCATGACATTTCTTCCACCTGAATTGTGCTTCTCTCCTAATCATTACATCTTTATGTCTGACCCAGTCATCAGGGGGTGGCATTTGAGCCAGACCTCAAGGCTCAGTAGAAGAGATAGGAGCAAGAGGTCTCAGTTGCCTTAAGCCCTGTGGGGTAAGGTTGTTCCCTAGACTGAACAAGCAATGTCAGGAACCCCCATACAGAAGTGAAAGAGAGCAGAGAAACTTGCCAGTTAGCCAGAGCAGCACAGCCAACCAGGCAGGACCCAGGGTCGTGAACCTCCTACCCAAAAGCACAGAACTGAGTGACTGACTTCCCAGGGCCTACATTGTTTGGGGAGCAGGCAGTGAAACCTCAGATGGGAGCCAGTGACAGTCAAGAAGCAGGAATGTCGAGGGAGAGCTTATTTGATCAGTGTCCACTCAACAATGATAAACCCACTGTTCCTCCATTGAGGGCAAGATTGATTAAGTTCAAATGTCAGACAGGAGGCCTGTGTGCTGGACATGGACCAAGGAGAGAGGCCAAGAGGTAGGAGTGCCTGCTGGCATGGGGTCTCAGAGAAGGAAACCCATCTAAACAGACACATGACACTGTAGTAGAGCATGCTGAGGGCATGGCTTCTACCAAAACCCACAAAAGTCGGGGAGCCTTTCCTTTGAAGAGAGGTGCCAAGGCTCCATCACAAGCACAGCTGTAAACCATGAGTTCCCTAGTCTATAAGCATTCTGCAGCCACAAACAAGAACGGGCCCCCTGCTGGAGGCAAATGACATCAGCCACCCAGACCTAACAGGGCCCCCCACACCCATTTCTTTACACTTCCCTCTGCTCAGTACAATACTTCCCAGGTGCCCAGCCAGGGCAGGCTTTAGGGGACTGAAGAGTTAAAGTTGTGCTCCTGGACAGGCGAGAGGACGGTGCTGAGGATTCTGTAGGGGCAGAAAAATGTTCCCTGCTTCTCTCCTAGGTTCTTTGGCTGGTCTGACAATTAAACCAACATAAGACGGATTAACAGGAGAAAAACAAAGTTAACTTTGCACATAAATGAGTGTGAGACTCAAAGTCAGTCGAGCAGTTGAGGCTAAGGAATGGGACAGAGGCCTGTGGCTTCCAAGGTGAGGAAGGCAATTCACAGGAGAAAAAAGAGGCAGGTGTTTTCCCTGTTGTGCAGGTGAGTCTTCAGATGAAAAGGTATCTCTGGTGATAGTTCTCCTTCAGGTACAGACCCCAATTTACATTGTTTTAGGCAGTTAAGGGGGAGGTAAGAAGTTTTTCCTGAGTCTGTGGGTCTCAGTTGCCTTCAGCTCAAAATAATCCTCATGCCAAAATGACACATTTGGGGCAGCCTGCTGTACTCCCCTTCAACTCATTAACCACGTACACTATGCCCAGGTTTCGGCAGAGATCAAACATGCCTTATGCCTAATTATGAACCCCCCTCGATGTGTCCCCAGTGACACTGCATCAGCACCCACCCTCTGGCCTCCACCTCTGGCTGCCACAGCTACATCCGCTGTGGGTGATCTTCGTTCATTCACTCACTTACTCAAATCAATCACACTGGGCTGAGCACCAGCTATCTGCCAGTTCTGCTCTTACGTCTGGTGTATTGTGTGAGCCCAGGGGCTCAGCCTTCACCTCGGGGACTCTTCATGAGGGGGTTGCTCTGCTGGGCACAGAATGGTCCCTAACTGCTCCTGCCATGTCAGCCCTGGAAAGGGGTCATTGCACTCCCCTGAAATTACCTTCCTGCCTTCATTGAGGTTTTTCTGAAAGCTAGAAGGATGAGGGAAGGGAAGTGAAGCTGCCATGATGGGCAGTGTGGCTGCTCCCAGCCCCCCAGTCCAGAGTGAGCTCCAGGCAGGTCCCAGGCTCAGAGTTCCGGCTCTGGCCTCCTGGAGGCCCAACAGAACAAGGTTTCCCCACACCCTCTAGGACTTCTTCCGCCTCAGCACTCTCTCTCCATGGATGGATGTCTGACAGTAGAAATCCACTCTTTTCAGAGTCCCAAGCCAGACAGTGATAATGGCTACATGGAGACTGCCCAACTCTTTCTCACAATTGCTTGCCCAGTGAGTAAACACTCAGTCCCACCTTTCCTGAGGCCTCGCATCCTCAGCTCTGCTCTGCAGCAAACAAACCCTCCAACAAGAGCCCGCAACTTCCCAGGAAGCAGCCGGTGTGTAGCCTGGAGCCTGCTTTCTCTCCCTCCTCTCTCTGGCTTGTCCCCGAGTGTGTGGCAGAAAGGGCAAATGACCCCTCCATGGCAGTTCATACACCACTGGCCACATTTTGTCCTGAATTGTGTGCGCCTTCGAAACTCCTTGAGGATGAGGGAGGGGAAGGATGAGGACAGCTAGCACGCCTGTGTGGTGCCGCTCCCCTCCTCTGGGCTCACACACATGCCCCCAACAGTGCCTGGTGTGGTGGATGGGTGGGGGGCTGGGTGGGTGGGCAGGAGAATGGATGATGGAGGTCATTGCAAAAGCAACTTATCCCATCACGCCGTCAGGTCTGACTTCATCTCTCTGAAAGTCCTGCCTTCTCAGAGGAATGTGGAAAGCCCTCAAGAAACACTTCAAAGCTGCCATCTGGGCCCTGGTCAGTGTGGCTCACTTAGTTGGAGCAAAGGGTTTTGGGTCTGATTCCTGGTCAGTGTACATACCTAGGTTGCAAGTTCGATCCCCAGTCCAGGCACATACAGGAGGCCACCAATGCATGCTTCTCGCTCACACTGATGATTCTCTCTCCCTTCCTCTCCCTATAAAATCAATTTTAAAATGTCCTTGGGTGAACATTTAAAAACAAATAAAAAACAATAACAACAAAAAACTGCCGTGGTAGAAACACGAGTGTCTATCCAGAAATTTACCTCCCAGGTATTTCTGGAGAAATTTGGGCAGGAGAACAACACCTCCCATTGACTGGAGTGTCATTCCTATCACCTCCCTGTCCCAGACAACTTCCCAAAGGGCTCCAAGCCCCCCCAGAGAAGCAGGTAGACACCGCTCTGATTCAAGCCAGGGCAGCAAGGCGTCCACTGGGCCTCTGTGGCCGGAACGGCACTTCTCCTAGAGAACAATTTCCATCAGGCCAGAGCCACCTGCCTCCAGGTGTCCTGGGTTCCCTGCTGCCTCCTTATCAGCAAGGCTGTCTGCTGATAAGCCTGTTCTGAGCTGGACAGTGTGCGTCTTCTGAGTCTCTGCTTTTGACACAAAGATGTCATTTCCTAAGAAAACACGTTCCTAGCCCAAGGTGGAAACAGTGGGAATGGCAGCACGAGGGGTCCGAGCTTCAGCCAACAGTGATGGAGCACCATCCTGCGCCGGACAGGAGAGGAGAGCTCTAACACCAGCTCTGCAACTAGCATTGCTGGTGGGGAGACAAGCAAGTAAAGCCCATGAAGGGGTGGACAGAGGGTGCTGAGGCACCACACAGGGCAAGTGCATCCACCACCCTGCTGGCAAAGGGGCTTGTGGTGGAGGAGGTGAAGGGAAAGCTGAGCCTTGAAGGGCTAGGAATTTGCCTAACCACAAAGAGGGAAAGGTGGTTCCAGAAGGAAGAATAGGCTTTGCAAAGTACAGAGGCAAAAAAGAAAATCACATTCAAGGGACTGTAGATAGTTTGGAGGGGCTGGGGGCTGGGCAGGAGAGGAGGACTGAGGATTTCGCAGTGGCCTCAATTGCCATGCCCTGAAGCTCCGGGTGGGAGGCGATGATGGGCTTTGAGCAAGGACTAGATGCCACCAGATTTGTTCTGTACGGAGACCTCTGTGGCTGACATGCGGGCAGTAGATGGATGGAGTTTCCATGGCAGCAAATGAACCACTGAGTAGGTGACTTAAGGTGAGAGGGAACAGGGGCTTAGAGCACGCTGAAGTGAGGGAGTGAAGAGAAACCCGTGCATCCCAGGCATTCGGGAAGTGCTCAGAAGAGGCCAGTTCAGGGAACTGGTGGTGGAGGATGCGTGGGTGGGGGGATGAGTCCTTGGGTGCCAGAGACTAGGACACTTTCTGGTCAAATGGCTTATCCAGTGACAGGCAGTGGGGCAGCAGGCGTGGAGGGCTTCCCCTGTGTACTTTAAATAATGTTGTGTTATTTGAAACATTGAAAATGAGCAGGTACCTTAACCAAAAGCCTAAGAAGGCTATTTTTAAACCACTACCAGCTCTCACATGTAACTCTCCGCTTGTACACGTCATCAGTTAACCATGGCAGGTAGGCTCTGGAACTACGCCACTGCTGGTGAAAACCTGTTTTGAAAAATGGGTCCTGTGTGTCCTCCTCATAGATTCAATATTACATGATGGAAGATTTCCCAAACCTCTAATGTCAGACGTTGGTGAATTCTAGAATATCTTCCATTGTATTGAAATTTGGGCAGAATTGTTATGACACTTTTGCTTCCTCATTCCACAAAGCTCGGTAATTTGCAGAGATAACTACTGAGAGTTTAGGTCCCAGGCTTAACCAACACACCCAGCAGATCCTGAGTGGCTTTGTGAGAACTTCCCTTCCCGGAAGATGGAAAACCCAATTCTGGACAGCAAGGAGGAAGTGACTGAAGAAGTGAAATTAACCACATCCTGGAAAGCCATGGCCAATCCTCCTTAATGATGTAACAACCAGTGGTTAGAATCAGACACAAAGGGTGGTGGTTTAGGAGAAAAGTATATTTTGGTAGCACCATAAATATAAACACAGTTCCATGGTGGAACCCAAAATGGATTTTTAGACAGCACTATAACAATGAAGTCTTTTGTCCTTTCAGGAAAAAGGAAAGGACAAAGGAAATCAAACAACATAGCTGCCAGTAGCAGGTGAGAAAGTAAACAGGAATAAGGAAGAGACTCAGAAAAGGGAAGAGAAAGAACTAAAAACTCAGCTTAGAAAGCCCCAGGGCTGCCCTGAGAGAAGAAGAAAGTTCACACATACATCTAGCCAGGTGGGAGGACAAGGGAGCGGGCGGAAAGTGTCACATGGAGACCTGTGGTGGCCGCACACCTGCCAACTAGATGCCATTTAAAATGTATAATCAGATCATTGAGAAAGGGCACCATGGACCTCACAAGATTGGGACAATAAATGTTTAAACAATTAAAAATGAT
Organism: Artibeus jamaicensis; assembly: GCF_021234435.1. NCBI lineage: Eukaryota > Metazoa > Chordata > Mammalia > Chiroptera > Phyllostomidae > Artibeus > Artibeus jamaicensis. Next base: position 12,661,394 of record NW_026521810.1, on the reverse strand, counting down.
TTTTGAAAGGATCTGGTTTGGGTTCAACTACTGTGTGTTTGAGACTTGGTTCCAGTATTTACTGGCTGTGTGGTCTTAGACAAGTCACTCCTCTTGGCCTCAGCTTCCCCGTAGGTGAAATGGGCTGATATTATCTACCGTAGAGTTTATTGTGAAGGCTAAATAAGTTCATGAGACAAAAGTGCCTGGCTCTCAGTAGGTGCTCAGTAAAGGACAACTTTTTTTTTTAAGTATTTTTTCTAAATTTATATCCCAGAAAAAAAGATACGTTACAACATTGTAGTACAGGGGCTTGCATCCCAGGACCCTCAGGGCAAATTCTGCTGGGGCCGCCCATCTGTGTATCACCGGTGGCTTCTTTCTCATGACAAGGGCTGAGCTCAGCGGTTGCAACAGAGACTGTATGACCTGCAGAGCTGAAAATATTTACTACTGGCCCTTTTCTGTTTTTAAAATTACTACTAGTTCTAATATACAATTTTCTGCTTGTGCACATGTTGGTTAACTTAGTTTAGTTCCAGAACTATCTTATCAAATATCACTCACTGTGAAAACCTATTTTGAAAAATTGGTCCTGTGTAGCAGCCTTTTTTGTATGGCCCCTCATGGACAACACGTCCACGCCCTTGGTGTAAGTGGCACCAGAGCCCTGTGTCTGTGGTCGACTCTCGTGACATCACATGAGAAGAGATGCGGAGTATGAGGGCCTGGCATTCCTCGCACTCCCACCCCTGGGGCTTTCTTTGCTGGATCTAAAGGACAAGGTTTCACGGGCCTCTCAGAGGTGGAGAAGCCACTGGAGACCATACACCTCACCAGACCCAGCCACCTGCTCATGTAGCTAAGCCCTTCTTGAGGACCTGGGTCCAAGAGGGAGTGGCGGGCCCAAGGAGATGATACTCTAAAGGAAGAGCAGAGGCCTCAAAACTAAAAATCCAATTGTCCAATCCCAAATAAACCTCAAAGCAGAGAGCAAAGGAGAAATGTATCCATGGAGACATATGTGGTTACATAGGACATTTATACTTTCAGATACCAGGGAGACCCACAGGAACTATGGAAGGGAAGGCAGAAGCGTGCTAGGAAGTCAATGCCAAGGATCAGCTGGGATCTGGGGGAAGTGATGGGGACGGCCATGGCTTAGTTCTGTTCTGAACAAGAAAAGAAACACTAAGGAATGGCTCACAGCCGACATTACTACATTCACCCCTGATCATATAAGAAACTAGCTGTGATTATTTGCTTGTCTTCTTGTTTAAAGTGATTGAAGACCATTTGGGTGATGCTAATCTCAGTAAGAGAGGGCAAAAGCCCACGATCAGACATGAGATAGTACTATGGCACTTGCTGCTCTGCATAAATGCCAGTCTCCTTTCTTGGAAGAATGACCTGCCAGGGTACAGGGCAACTTGCAGCTGAGAAGAGTTTGGATGATATAAGAACTGAAGAATTTCCCCAAAACTGAAGCTTCGCACGACATCCTGGCGTGGCCCGCTTCTCACCTCTGCTGTTTTCATTTCCTGGGGCCTGAGTTGCTATCCGCATTACCATCACTCTCCCAGCTGCCCGCCCCAGGGCCACAATCTCTGCCCTCTGTGGTCTGAGTGGACTCCTTGGAGAGACATAGTTTAATGCATGTATTGTGCAATCTGCTTGCATGACACAAGATGTTTCACTTCCTTAGAGAGACAGGATGCTGCCAGGTTTTGAGCGCACAGCTGGGATGAGACATGTAGAGACTACTGTAGGCAACTACGTCAAGGGCATTGCCCCACGGTGCCAAAATTTCCCTTGAGCAGAAAGAGTGAGACTCATACACCTTGGATACCAAGAGATGGAGAAGTATATTCGAAATTCCTACTTCCATCTCGTGCCCTAGGCACAGAATGGCTTTGCACAGGGCTCCAGTCCCCGGCACACCTCCTTCCCTGTCACTGACTTTCATCCCTCCATGGGCTTCTAATCACACCTACAGATTGAGAGCATCTCATGTTCTCTGTCAGAAGAGCCACAGAGCTAAGAGACTAGCAGGTCCTGCTGATCCTGACATAAAAACTCTGAGGAAGCAGGTAGTTCCATGACGGAGGCTTGGGGACTGGTGGTTATTTTGCAGAGTGGATGCTGTGGAGGCAAAACAGAGGAGTCACCAGCTCCCTGGGCAAGGCCTCTGGGATGTCTGCAGAACCCAGGCACCCAATTTTATGAGGGCTTAGAGCTGGGAACAGGCCACTGCTTACCAAACTCACAAGAAATTGATACATTAAATAGGATGCAGCTTTCAGATTCCCTTGGAACTTACAAAAGATAGAACTCTTGTGTCTGCCTTCCATTTTTAAAAATATTTTATTGATTATGCTATTACAGTTTTCCCAATTTTTCCCCCTTTCCCCCCATTCCCTGCCCTCCCAACACTCCAGCATTCTCCCCGGAGTTCATGTCCATGGGTTGTACATATAAGTTCTTTGAGTCCTCTGTTTCCTATACCATTTTTATCTCTCCCCATCTATTTTATGCCTACTAATTATGCTTCTTCTTCCCTGTATCTTCCCCCTCATTCCTCCCTTCCCTCTCTCCACTGAAATCCCTCCATGTGGTCTCCATTTCTTTGATTCTATTTCTATTCTAGTTGTTTGCTTAATTTTTGTTTTCATTGTTTTTCTCTTATTTTCAGTTCATTGTTGTGAGTTTGTTGTCATTTTACTGTTCATATTTTTGATCTTCTATTTCTTAGATAAGTCCCTTTAACTTTTCATATAATAAGGGCTTGCTGATTATGAACTCCTTTAACTTCACCTTATCTTGGAAGCTCTTTATCTGCCCTTCCATTCTAAATAAAAGCTTTGCTGGATGGAGTAATCTTGGATGGAGGTCCTTGCCTTTCATGATTGGGAATACTTCTTTCCTGCCCCTTCTTGCCTGCAAGGTTTCTTTAGAGAAATCAGCCCATGGGAACTCCTTTGTAGGTAACTGTCTCCTTTTCTCTTTTTGCTTTTAGGATTTTCTCTTTATCTTTAATCTTGGGTAACTTAATGATGATGTGCCTTGGTGTGTTCCTCTTTGGGTCCAACTTCTTTGGGACTCACTGGGCTTCCTAGAAGTCTATTTCCTCTGCCAGATTGGGGAAGTTTTCCTTCATTTGAATAAGTTTTCAACTTCTTCTCCTTGTTCTTCTCCTTCTGGAACCCCTATGATTTGGATATTGGAACATTTCAGGTTGTCCCAAGGTTTGTAAGACTCTCTTCACTTTTTTGAATTCCCATTCCTTCATTTTGTTTTGGTTGGCTGTTTATTTTTTCCTTTTGTTCCAAATCATTGCTGTGAGTCCTGGTTTCCTTCCCATTACTGTTGGTTCCCTGAATATTTTGCTTTATTTCATTCTGGGTATCTTTTATTGTTTTTTTTTTTCATTTTTTGACCAAGCTCAATCAGATCTGCATTTTGATTATCAGGGCTTTAAATTCTCCATCAGATAGGTTAGCTGTCTTCTCATCACTTGGTTCTCCTTCTGAAGTTTTGCTCTGTTCTTTCATTTGGGCCCTCCTTCTTTGTCTTGGTGCAGCTGACAAGTTTTAAGGAGGTAGGGCCTTAGGGGTCCACCCAACAGAGCAACTCTCTTCCCTGTGCTACTGCCTGTGGGGGAGGGCCCAGAGGGGGAACAGTACAACTCACCTGCTTGGCTCTAGCCCACTTTTCAACGGACTCTCATGTAAGACTGGGAGTTTCTCCCACAGTGCCAACCATCATAGTCCACCGTCAACTCTGAGTCTCAGTTTCCCCTTAATTCAGCCCCACCCAACAGCCCACTGCTGAGCCACAGCTAGCCCTGCCCACAAGGTCTACGGCCTTGCTGCGGTTTTTCTCAGTTGGCCAGCTGCAAGGTCCACTGCCTTACCAGTCTGGTTGTTCTGATTGATTTTTTTCTTTAATTCCTTGGTTGTCGGAGTTCCATGCGGTTTGATTTTTCTGGCACTTCTGGTTGTTTATTGATTTTAGATTGGTCGTTATCCTCCTTTTGGTTGTGTGAGGAAGCGAAGGGTTTCTACCTACACCTCCATCTTGGCGGGAACTCCTCTGCCTTCCTGATATCAAGGCACTAGCAGCCACACTGAGAATCAAAAAGGTCTTGGTGAGCAGGCCTACTGGGCTGTGCTTGCCCCACAGTAGAATCTATTTCTCCCCTCCCTGTAAAAGTCAGAGGCTCCCTCCAATGGACAGTGCAGAGCCAGCACAGCAGCTGACACATAGTAGGCACACGCTTATTTGAGTGAAAACACTGTCAAATCCCTGCTCACCCACTCAGGCAGCAAACACTTACTGCCTGAGTATGTATGTCAGGCATCGAGGCAGACCCAGCTTTAAAAGAGTTCGCAGCCTCTTACAGGAACCAGATAGGTGAGTAAGGTTTCAGTTCAGTGCTATAGTAAGTGTGAAAATACAGATGTGCCAATGAGGGTAGGGAAGGCCCCTTTTCTAGACTCCATGCACCGGTTATGAACCAGCTGCTCATTCATATTCTGAAATGTGAGGGCTGTCCTGAGGCAGGCACTCCACAGTAGCTGAGTTAAACAAAGTCTGGTGCATTTCTGTACATGAACAACAAAATAGCTGAAGGAGAAATGAAGAAAACAACCCCATTTACAATAGCATCAAAACCAATAAACTACTTAGGAATAAACTTAACCATGAGTGTGAAAGACCTGTACCTTGAAAACTCTAAGACATTGATGAAAGAACTAGGAAAGACACAAAGAAATGGGAAAATATTCCATGTTCATGGATTGGAAGAATTAATATTGTTAAAATGTTTGTTCTACCCAAAGCAATCTACAGATTCATTGCAATAGGCAATTTCCAAAAATTCCAAACAACACATTCTCTAACCTAGGAAAACCACACATTAGCGGCTACATAATCTGCATAGTGGTCACGCTCATTTGCATGATGACACAAGTGCACATCGGGTCTTGGTCCACTGCCACTTGTGCTTCCATGGACTGGGAAATTAGTGTAGTTTACCTTCTCCCAGAAGTCACCATCCATCCTCTTTTTTTAAACTTGGTTGTGACACCAGTTAACCAAAGAGGAAATTTCTCATCTTCCTACTTCTGCTTTTGAAGACCATAAAAATGTGAGGAAGAGACTGGCAGACAGTATTCGTTCCTCTCCGAGGCACAACAAGCTATTCCGGAGCTCCGTCCTCTGCAGCTGGCCTTCATCGCTCAGGTATGACTAGCTCTTTTTTATGTCCAGATTCTAAGAGAGTCTCTCTGTCTCTCCACCTCTCTCGGTCATCTTCTCTCCTTCTTTCTCTTGCTGCCTGGTAGCTGGGCTTTTTGTACAAATGCTAGGTGTACCACTATGCTATGACTTGTGAAACACTCTGGAAATGAATACTGCTTGCAGCAGCTGACACCTGAGAGATCAGTGTCAAAGGCCCCGCTCCAGATCTTCTAACAGATGCACACCTGATTTGGCTTTGGTTTAGCAAATGTTTCTCTCTGGACAAAAAGTGTGGCTCTTTCATGTATTCGTTTATTCATTCAAAAATCATTTCTTCATGTGCTGGCCATGTACTAGGTGCTGAGGGAAACTCACCTATGAAGGCAGCCTTGCATGGCAAGTGGTCACTCACTTTTTCCTCTTTGCGCAGGTTTCTGAAGCAGCCATGGCAGCAGTACCTGAACTCGACAGTGAAATGATGGCTTGCTACAGGTCAGTGGGGAGACTGAGACCAGTGACGGGAACAGGGCACCCCTTCCATCAGCCAAGTGCTGCCTGTGCATGGAGGCCAGATTTGTCCCCTAAACTGTACCATTCTGTGGAAAGTGGGGTTCAAGTTTACCTGGTTTAAATGCTGATTTCCCACAGGAAGTCAGGCCTTGGGAACCCCAGGCATGCCGATGCTGCTGCAGGAACTCCCTGCAGATGGCAAGCAGGAAGTGAGGATGCCAGGTGGAGAGTTCAGGGGGTCCCTTGGCGAAGTTTGACTTCAGCGAGAGGCAAAGCTCAGATTTTAACTGGGCTGTATATTAGGTCCCAGGACCCCACAGGGAGCACCCTGCCTGCCCGGCCTCCTGTGGGTCCCATGCATATCCCCACAGAACTTGCCAGCTTCTAGAAGCTTTAAGGGACCTGCTGCTTGTTGTTTCATATTAACAATGAAGATTGCTTTCAGGAAGAAAAAGTAAAATTGTCTGGGAGACATAGTTGATTACTGTCTCTGTTTTTATTACAGTGACAATGAGAATGACCTGTTCTTTGAGGCTGATGGCCCCCAACAGACTAAGGTGAGACCATGAGCTTAGTATCCAACCCATAGAGGGGCTTTGAACTGGGAAAGGCTTGAGGAACAGGGTTCTCGGCCAACTTGATCCTGTGGTACTTTGTGATGGAACGACTTTCATGCTTTCCAGTAAGACAGGCTAGGCTGCATGCTGACCTGGCTATTGTGCAGCTCCCACGCCACACAGTCACTCACTAAGGCTTGGGGATACGCCCTGCTTGCAGAGGGTGAGGGGGTGAGAGTGGTGAGGAGGTTTGCTGTGTAAGGCCAGAAAGGCAGGCAAGGTTTCAATGCAGATTCGATTCTCCCTTTAGAAAAGGGTCTCAGCCTACATTACTCCCTGGGCCAAGTCCTGAGACCCAGAGCAGATGACCTTAATGTGTCTGCCCACATTTATGAAATCACTTTTTGCTCCTTGGGGTAGAGTTTATGACAACAAAATGTAGATAATGTAAATAAAAAGATGAATTGGCAGTTGAAAGAATATCATTCACTTGCTATTTAACCTTGGACAAGTCATTCTACCCATTTGGACCTCAAGGGAAATGTTTTAAAACCAGCATTAATTGGTTTAGTCCTACCTGGGTGGGCTGGCTTCTCTGTCTGGCCCTTTGCCTCTGCCAGCAGCTCCGCTCTCTGGGCCCTCTGCCCCAGAGCCTCTGCTCTGGGCAGGAGCCTACCTCTCAGTCAGCCTTCCTCTGTGCTGCCAGAGGTCTCTTTAACTGTCCCTCAGGCTTTTAAACCAGCATCATGCCTTAGGACAACTTCAGATAAGCCTTAATACAGTCACACAGTTTCTCTGAATAACAGCAAAGTGGGAACATAGTTCACAAATAGTAACCGCTTTTAACTTACTTGCAGCAAGCTTATGAAACAGTGTTCTGGGGGAAAAAAGAACTTGTTTAGAATAGTAGAAACTTGTTGAATGAGCACAGATGTATACAAAACATTATGATCATCACTGACACAAAAAATTAAATGCATAGTTTAGAGTATTAGGGATACAAACAGGTATAAAGTGTGAGGAGGTAAGAAGTCTGTGGTGAGTGGAGCAGGTGTAAAAAGATACATAAGGTACAAGTGGGATTTATTCTAAAAGAATACCCTGTCAGGCATTGGAAAGCCCACATTCTGGCCTCTAACCTGCCAGGTGCCCTGGGGTAAGCCACTTAATCTCTCTGGTCTTCAGAGAGATGAGAGTTTGCCCTTAGAGGTTCTGTTACCTCTAAGGCCCCTTCTGCCTCTCTGATGACAAAAAGGAAATTTTCTGGCCCAACCTTCTTAACACGCTCACTTCCTTGGTCTTTCCGCAGTGCTCCTTTCAAAACCTGGACCTCAGCCCTCTGGGAGACGAGAGCATCCAGCTGAAAGTCTCCCACCAGCTTTGCGACTCAAGTTTCAAGCGGATCGCGTCAGTCATGGTTGCAGTGGAGAAGCTGAGGAAAGTGCCCATTGTCTGCTCACAGGACTTCCAGGACGATGACCTGAGAGGCCTCTTTTTCTTCATCTTTAAAGAAGGTACTTAATGAGAGCTAAGGGCAGACAGCAGAGCTCTGCTCATTCCCTTCTCAGCATCCATAACGCAACAGTCAATTAAATTCCTCTGAACCTGAAACCTTTGTGAAGAAAAGGGATGATGTGGACTCAGAGAGCTCAGGGGGCCAGGTGGCAGGTCTTGGAAGCTTTGTAGCCCATAGTAACCACCAAGTTCAGTCTGACCACAAAATGCTGCCTGGGCAGCTCCTGGTGGTCGTCAAGTCCCAGGACTGCAGTTTCCTTAGCAGGTCACTGTCCAAGGATCCCTGTCCAAGGTTCTTATGCTTCTAGGAGAACACACTTTTGAAATGTCAGGGTCATGTTCTTTCCCTGCCCCTCAGAGGCACAACTGCAGGCACCAAAGCAGGAGACCACTGAACCCCTCATTGTCATCTAACTCCCACACACCATCTCTATGTAAATGTTAAGTGTTCATTACCCTGTACCCACCAATGTAAAAGAACTATGTGCCTCTGGTACAGACTTGCCCTCCCTTCCTCTCTCTCCCTACACCTCCTTCACCACCCCTCCCTAATGGCCTGGAGGAGACTGAGAATAGAAGCCAAACCAGGATAAACCAGAAATACTGGCAGCTCCCTTTAGGGAAAAGCCAGCGCAGGTGAGGGGAACCAGCAATTGTATACATTTTCTGGACTAAAACAGAATTAAGGAATCTAACTAAAGATTTCCTTGATCTTCTCCAAGACTCTGATGGATTTCCAAAGAAATTTGATTTAATTAATAGAATGTGTAAAACCAACAATTTGGCTGATTATCTAAAACTATCCCCCCAAAAGAAAAAGATAAAGCTACTGAAGTTATGAATTTGCAGCTCCAGCAATTAAGCAATCGGGTCAGACCTCACTAAAAGCCTTCTTATGGTAAAAAGCCAGGTCATCATAGGAAGGACTGCAGAAAACCGAAATGGGATTTAGGAAAAGAAGAGGTAAGCATAGGGTTGCCCTGAGGATTCCGAGGGGGCATTTCCCCTTCTTACCAAGACTTTAGGATAAAGTTGAAATTACTATAAAAGGGAAAACTATGAAGGCCCTTTGATTCCAATGCATAAAATGAACTACAAAACGGTCATTCTCTGAAATATTTTCTCAGTCTGTTAAGACCTCGCTTCTGGGCATGTTCTCAAATTCTTGTTTCAGATAAACTCTTGGAAAGCTTTCTATAGACTTAAACATTCTTTCATTAATACCCTTTAAAATGTGAGGTCCATCAGTGGTGACAGGAAAGCAGAGAAGGCTTAGAAACCAAATTGAACGTCCCTTTAGTTGAAACTATTCTCAAAATACCTTGATTACTACTCAGATTTGCAAACCACTCTCTCATTTTCAGAGCGCCTCCTTTTCTGTTTTCTCTTCATGGGCCGGTGTCACTGAACTGCTGCTTTATATAAGTCACTCTACTGCTTGTCCATAGCAAGCAATAGCGCTGAAGCTTGAACCCATGTCCGATGGTGCCATGTCCACTGTTCTTACCCACCCCAGCTTCCTCTCCACCATGTTACAGTGTCTTGAGGTGTGCATGTCCTCCAACAAGCCAAATCCCCATCATCAGTCCTGCCCTTTTCGTTTTCTACCTAAACAATGCATGTTCCACATTTCAGAACCCATCGATAGCATGTGGGATGACACTTATGAGTGTGATGCACTCCTACAATCGCTGAACTGCAGACTCCGTGACATAAACCAAAAATCCCTGGTGCTGTCTGGACCGCATGAGCTGCAGGCTCTTCACCTCACTAGACAGAATGTGAACCAAGGAGGTGAGTGGGAAATCTTGATTCTTCTCTTGGCATCCTGGCAGCTTGATTACCCTCCACATTTGCAGCAATGTAGAACATTAAGGCAAATTATCAACATGGGGCGGGGGGATATGTTCTAAAAAATAGGTAGCTTTTTGCCCTGGCTGGTATAGCTCAGTGGATTGAGCATAGGCCTGCAAACCAAAGGATTGTGGTTTGATTCCCAGGCAGGGCACATGCCCGGGTTGCAGGCCAGTTCCCAGCATGGGATGCATGAGAGGCAACCACACATTGATATTTCTCTCCCTCTCTCCTTCCCTTCCCCTCTAATAATAAATAAATAAAATATGTTTTAAAAAATAGGTAGCTTTTTGTTTGAGTCCCAGCAATGACACCAGATTGATTCCTTTAGCACATTCACTTTCTGGCAAGAAATGTAACTCTGAGAAATTAGACTGCTTGAACATACCCAGGACCAAGTCCAGACAAGTCATTTAATGACAGCACAATGTCAGTGCTTCTGTTAGAAAGGGGTCATTTGATGGATGTGACCTAAATTCCTGTGGGTTTTTTTTTTTTTCTCGTTGTTGAGTTTGAAAGTAGAATGGTGAGGAGATAATATGTCCTTCCCCATTCCTGGCCCTGCCCCTGCGCCCTGAGCATCTTTCCCACCCAACACCAGATGAGTCCTTATAGGGAAATTTCACCGACAAGCAGGAACTTTTATCTCTCTGCTGTAACTGGCAAGTCTTCCAAGTCTGGGGAGCCCATTAGTTGTGGGAGCTGCCTGGCACCTTGCCACTGTGGCTGAATCCTGTATGCATGGGTGCAGCCAAGGGAGCAGCTGAAACGAACAGTCTGTTCTCCTCCAGGACTACCGACCTTAGAGATAGACATTCTTGAGGGAAGCTTCCCGCTCTCAGCCAGGCCAGGACTATCCTGTATCTTTAGAACTGGGTTGGACGCATGACCTTGGGGCCTCCAACTGAGATAGCTGTGACTAAGGAAGATTAAAATGAGTGTCTGTCTTTGCAGCCACTTTTCATAGCTGAGCCTCTCCTCACCTAAGTTCTTCCTACTTGCCGTTTTACATTCTTGAAATAGATCTGTGCTGAGCAGACTTAGGGGGCCCAGCTTGACCTCTTTCCTGGTCTTTCACATCTATCAAACCATTCTTTTCATGAGGATGCCTCACCGGCCAGTGACAAGATGGCTTCCCTCCTTCCTTCAGTTTTTAAAAATTAGCCCCTAATTCTTCACAGCCGCTGTGATGAGGCTCTGTGAAGCCCTCAGACTTTCTCTGGGAAAGGCTGGAATCAACCAACTGACCCTGATATGGTCTGTGAGAATCTGTGGGGTAGTTCCCACAGAGGAGGCTCAGCTGTACGAGTCCAGGGCCTAGGGGTGGGCCAACCCTCCACTGCTGTGCTTCCCTGACCGCAAGACCTCTCTTCTTTCTCCAGTGGTGTTCTGCATGAGATTTGTGCCAGGAGAAGAAAATAATGACAAGATTCCTGTGGCCTTGGGCATCAAGGCAAAAGACCTATACCTCTCTTGCATGATGAGGGATGGGAAGCCCACCCTGCAACTGGAGGTGAGTGAGTACCAGTGGCCAAAGTGCCTTCTCAGCTCTTCTGAAGCACCCCTACCCCGTCACTGACTTCTAAGACAACCACATTCTGCACCCCCAGAAAAGCTGAGAGTAGGTCTACTTGATAATCTTGCAGAAATATAAATACATTTAATGTAATTGTTAAATGCATGCCATTCACTGCCACTGCAGAAAATGACCTCATTTTGCTGTTGTGATTATGCCCTGTCACTCTCACCACCCAGCAGACTATGAAGTGCTAGGGTTGCTCCATCTGATGGATGACGCTTGGGAAAGTTAATCAGTTCAAGAGACCTGTCGCCTGTTGTTGTCTCCATTCCACTCCCCAAATCACAATCCCTTCCACCCTCCAGCTTTTCCAGCAAAAGCTTCATTTCCAAGTTGAAGTCATTCTAGCTAAGCACCTAAAAATAAAAAAAATACAGCAAAAGTCACTTTTTAAAAAATGCCCACCTCTCATTATGCTCCCTACCATTTAACACTCAGTTTCAGAAAAGGGTACAAGCTCCTTCAGTCACCACATGGGAAGTTGGGGTCACAAAGATAACTCAGGACTCTGGCTCTTGGTTTTGGTTCTTTGGTTCCCTCTCTAACTGAGCCATAGGATGATTTTCTCAGAGTGTCTTTGTCCTTTTCCTCACAAAATTCTTAACTTCTGTTTTGCTGCAGACATTAGACCCCAAAGCTCAGTCAAAGAAGAAGATGGAAAAGCGATTTGTCTTCAACAAGACAGAAGTGATGGGCAAAGTAGAATTTGAGTCTGCCCTGTATCCCAGCTGGTACATCAGCACCTCGCAAGCGGAACAGATGCCCGTCTTCCTAGGAAATGTTAGAGGGGGCCGAGATATAACTGACTTCACCTTGGAAATCCTGTCTTCCTGAAGAGAACTGCACCCAGAGTACCCACATGTGCTGCGTAACCCCAAGGGCTACAGAAATGGGAAAAAATAGTTTGAACATGGCAGCGGGCTGCATGTCGCTGTTGTCTAGTCAATGCCCAGCTGCCTTCCCTGCGCTAATACTAAGGAAACCACCAGCCAGGAGGAGCAGCCCCCTCCTCCTGGGGCCAATCCTCAGACCCTTGGGCTGAGCCAGGCCTCTCCCATCCTCTGCTCACAAAAGCCAACCTGACAGAAACCCCTGCACATGGACACCCTCTGTCCTTTGTACCCGGCTTCTGATGAGCATCCACTTAAATTATCTATTTATTTATTTATTTATTGATGGGTTTGTCTATTTAATTTAGTTCAAGGGGGCCAAGAAGCAGCAGTTTCTGTGAGAGTTCAGTCTTCAATAACTAAGGAGCCAGTTTGATCTGGGTAACTGTGCTGTCTTTATATCAAGTTCTTTCACCTGGCTGAATAAGCTCAGATTATTTTAATAGAAATACTTGTGAATGAGGAAGTAAGATCACACTGCTTCAATAATTCTTCAATAAATTTCACTGAAAAAGAAATTTGTTTCCATGTGGTGATTGACTACTCTTGGCTCTGACCTAGAGGAGGGAAGATGAATGGAGCCAGGAGAGCCTGGCTAGCGATATGGCAGCCCACTCCTCACCAAGTGTTGCCAAGTCCCTGGAAACATGCTGGCCCAACAGAGCCTCCTCCCACCCATCCCTTTCATTCTTGTTTTTCATCAAAATGACATTCAGGGCAAGATCAGCTGAAGTGTTACAGCAACTGAGGGTTGTGGAAATGGCTGCCTGCCCACAATTTCTCTATTCCTTTATTCAAAAACATTTATTAAGCAAAGGCTACATCCCAGGGGTTGGGAGCACAGAAACAAGAACAGTAAGGCGTTGCTACTTAGACAGAAGAGGCAGGGATAAACAAGCAAAATAAAGGCAACATGACAAGTAGAAAAGGGAAAAAATGTCACTTCAGGTGGAGGTACCACTGTGAACAGAGGCATGGGGTGTGAGAATGAATGATGCTGGAGCAAACCTCAGGACTGCAGAAGTCACTGGAAGCAAAGTCAAACAACCCCGGGGGAAAGCTGTTGTAACTTGGATTTCAGACAAAGGGAGAATTTGCTTAGTATTTACAAAGAGTTCCCTCAAAACATTAGGAAAAAAGAACAAGAACAAAAGTTTAATGAAATAAACAAAAACCAATAAATATATTTTAATAGACTGTCAACAAAAAAGAAAATACTATTAGATCTTGGACAGAGTAAAAGACATTCAGCATTACTTATAATAAGATAAAGTAACAGCTAGAGTACCAATGATCTACCAGATTACAACTATCAGAAGTTTAACAACACACCCTGTTGGCAAAATTGCGGGAAGATTTCCACTCTTAAACATTACAGGTGGGAGCATAAATTGGTATCATTCCTACTGAGGAAAATTTTATAATAACTATGAAAATTATAAGTGCATATCTGCTTTGGCCCAGCAATTTCACTGCTGGGAATTTATCCTATAGATGGACCTACACCCTTGTGAAATGACACATGATTAGAATTATTCATTGCACATTACTTGCAATAGCAAAAAATTGAAAATATTCCAATTGTCTATCAACACTTGCTGAATGACACTGGCTAAAAGTATGGGCTGTGACTGATGTCTGGCCACTCCCTTCCAGGTCCTGAGCCAGGTCCCACAGGCTGCTTGAAAGGGTCAGTGCTTCTTCTTCTCTGCAAGCTTTCACCTCCATCCCCTGCACCCAAATCCCATCAGCCTGCAGAGTCAAAAAAGTTATGAAGTCCTAGCCCTAGCTGGTGTAGCTCAGTGGATTGAGTGCAGGCCTGCAAACCCCATGATCACAGTTTGATTCCCAGTCAGGGCACATACCTGGGTTGCAGGCCAGTTCCCAGCAGGGGACTCACGAGAGGCAACCATACATTGATATTTCTCTCCCTCTCTCCTTCCCTTCCCCTCTAAAGATAAATAAATAAAATCTTTTAAAAAAACCCTAAAGCATCTTTAAAAAAAAAGTTATGAAGTCCTTCATTCCCCCAAGAGCAGCAGGAAGTGAGGGCTGAGGACTCCACAACTGCTGCCTGAGCATCCCAATGTGCTGCCACACTCAACCTGGAGAAGAGCCTGGCCAGAGAGGGGCCACCTGGGGCCATGTAGTTTGCATGTGGCCACCTGCCCTGGTGCTGTGTTCATTGTACCAGATGAATGCCAGAAGTGACTCAGCTGATGTCAGTGTGTCAGGTGACAGCAGTGACAACGACAAATTGAGCTCTGCTGCACGAATATGGGGAGAAGGTTGGAGTGGGAGGCATGGCTTCACTCTTACCTCTGACCTCTTTTCCTCCTCTGTAATAATGTTAGATGGGGGTGGGGTCAGGTGATTAGGTCTAGCACCTGTGGTTCCGTTCGTCATCAGTGATAAGAAAGTAACTAATAGGGTAATAGGATAGAGAATAGCTGGGTGGGTGCAATGAGAGGTACTATTTTAAGTGAGGTGGTCAGGGAAGGGAGGAACTTGAGAATGTGGCTTGAGCAGAGCCCTGAATGTAGTTAGAGAAAATGCCAATTTTGCAAAGATTTGGGAAACAGGATGCCAAGAGAATAGGATTGCAATACATAAAGGCTCCAGATCAGAAATGGGCTTAGAATGAATGAGACATAGCAAGGAGACCAACATGGCTGAAGCAGAGTGGGCAAAGAAGAATGTACTAGAGAGGAAGACAGAGAAGTGGGAAAGAGCCAGGTTTCTGTGTAAGGAGTTTGAACTGAGTGTGTCATGCAAAGCCATTGGAAAGTCTTACACATGGGAGGATGATGTCATATGTTATTCTTGCTGTAGTGTGAAGAATGGACCCTGGGGGCAGGAGGAGAAGGTATCAAGAGTGGAAGCAGAGAGACCAGTTAGGAGGTAGTGGCCATGGACTTCCCCGAGATGTAGGTGTCTTGGATGAAGGTACTAAAAGAGAAGGTGGTGAAGGATGTATTCTGGGCACAGACACAACAGAAGTGGCTGCTGGAGTAAATGCAGGAGATGAGAGAGAGCAATTGAGGGACTCACAGGTAAGTGGGTACTTGGGGGCATTTTATGGAAGTGGGGAACCTCAAAGAGAAGCAGGCATTGTGTGGGGGGTGGGTGGGGAGAGAGTTGTGTTCTGGCCAAGTTATATTTGAGATACTTACTCAACACTCACAAACATATAAAATTTGAATGTCCCTTGAGATCAGACTCAGGATAGGGTCACATGCCATGGGTCACCTGAGACCACCTAACAAGAATGTGTAGCTAGAAAAGAGAGAATGGCCCAAGACTAATCCCTGGGCATAGCAACATAGAGAAGCTGCAAGGAAGGAACAGAGCCCTCAAAGGACATTAAAGAGCAGTAATGATGAGATTTAAAAAAAAAAAAAAAAAACGAGAAAACAGCTGGAGAAAGTGGGTGAAGGAGACATGGTTCACCAAGCCCAATGGTGCCAAGAGGTTGAGTACCCATGTACCTGGCCACTGGATCCTGTGAGAAAGAGGCTGTAGGTAGCCATAACAAAAGGGAGGACAGAGCTTGAGGACAAAAGCCTTCCTGGAATATGTTGAGGGGAAAATGAAAGAAGAGGAAGTGAAGCCATTGAGTACAGACAAAACTCCTTTGATTAGTTTCACTGTGAAATAAAAGTGGGTACAAAAAGCGGGCAACGGAACAGAGAAATGCCATGATACCTGGAGGGGGCTGTGGGATCAAAAGAGGATTTTTATGCTTAAATGATGTTTTTATAGTACATCGGTAGGTTCATATGAACTATTTGGTAGGTGGGAGAAAGAATGCAGAAGAGAAAAGGGAGGATTATGGGAGCCAAGCCTTGAGTAACCTATGGGGGAGGTGATGTAGTTTAGTGCAGATGCAAGACGGTTAGTAGTTCTTGAAGTAGATATACAAGGCAGCTTTTTCTTGACTGCTCCTGCCTGAATGAAATAGCACCTAGGGTACACTAACATTAGGTCGCTACTCCCGCAGAGTAGTTCTCCTCTCCAGGGTCCCTAAGCTGGGTCATTCTCACTCTCAGACCAGACAGGCTAAGCTGCCCCAGCCACTGGCAAGTTCTCTCAGAGTAATCTTCTGCCAAACTCCAAATGTTGTTGCAGTGTATCTTCAACCCTTTTAAGGTCCTCCTGGCTTCTAGAAGAGTCTCAGCAGCAACTCCCATTACTTGTTATTATTACCCGGTAAATGTGAGCAGTGGCCATTATAAATAGTAAATGCATAAGAATGCTGACATTTTAAATCATCCATTAATCATTATAATGAGTATAGAATTGTAACCATCAGCAAACATTGGAAAAATCAGGTACTAAAAAAATTAGTTGAGTTCAGTAAATCTGTAGTGTTTGATAGGTATATGGAAAATGGTTAAGATAAAAATTGGGTAAGGATGCCATCTGAAAGATTTCCGTGGGGCTTAGTTGTAAAACCAACTCAACAGCTAAAAAGCCTGGTCTTAAGGTCTTCCACTGATTTAATAGCCTGTCCCCAACTCTTAGAATTGAGTGTTATTCTATGGTTTGTGTCATGTTATGTGAGAAGAGACCAGTAACTGCCTCAGATTCTCAAGCCAGTAGCCCAGATCAAGTCCCTGAAGAACCTCAGGGTCAGAATCTTTGACCAAGGAGCTGTCTGAGATGGTTAATATGATCTGTGCCCTGTGTTAAGTGGGTTTACAACACCAGCAAAGTATTTAAAGAGAAAAATAAAAACAGAGTTGATGACATAAATGAAACCCATAGCTTTAACACTTTTGTATTAAGTTTAGAAATAAGTTTTAAGATTCTCCTGACAATGTCTTTGTTATTTAATGTGTCTAAAACAATTAAAGAAACCAAAATATTTTTAAATCTGAAATATCAACTTTATAATTTCAATTTGAAATGTGTAATTAATATTAGAGTTCTGAATTTAATTTGAAGGGTAGAAGACAATTTGGTTACATTTGGGAAAAGTGTTTGAATTTTCAAAGTTTGATTCAGTACATTTTTTCACTTGCTTTTTTGGAGTTATAGAAATTACCTAGGTGCTTACAAAAATTTTGCTCATTAGATTTTTAAGTCGGCCCTGGAAAATATTTGAAGAGTTTACAAGCATCAAATATATTGAATTTGCAATTACATTAAATTTGTACTTTAAAATATTTAAAGGAGGGAAGACTTCCGCCAAGATGGAGGTGTAGGTGGAGGCACTGCCTTCTCACACAGCCAAGTTTGAGAATAGCAGAGTTTTGCTGGCGAAGGCACAGCCATCATAGTTCACGGAGGGTTGAACTACACAGAAGTCTGACAATGGCGAACCCTTCAGCCAGGCTGGTGGGGTGGGCGGAGCCAGTGGTTGAGCGGGGTTGGGCAGGGGGGGGTCCACCAGACTGACCTGGGCACGCAACCCAGGCACACCGGCAGCTGTGGGGGGATCCCAGGTGTAGAGTGTCGGGCGGACCCACTGAGGCCGCAAAGCGGTAGACCCACTGAAGGCTGACCACAGTTACACATTTGCACACAGATGAACCAGTGAAGGCGCGGGCGGTGGGACAGACCATGGAAGGCTGTGGAGGGGACCCCTATTGTCCCTCTTTGGCCCCGCCCCCACGTAACATCATGGGCCAGCGACCTGGGTGGC
This sequence comes from Artibeus jamaicensis, assembly GCF_021234435.1. Classification (NCBI taxonomy): domain Eukaryota; kingdom Metazoa; phylum Chordata; class Mammalia; order Chiroptera; family Phyllostomidae; genus Artibeus; species Artibeus jamaicensis. Next base: position 12,643,622 of record NW_026521810.1, on the reverse strand, counting down.
CCAGCCCTGGTGAACACTTAAGGCTCCACTCTTCATACATAACAGGCACAAACAGATCAAAACATGGCTCAGGAACAACTCAGAGCCCCAGAGCCCATAAATCTAAGTGAACAAGAAATTGCCAACCTATCAGATGCACAGTTCAAAACACTGGTGATCAGCATAATCACAGAACTGGTTGATTTTAGTCACAAATTAGAGGAACATATGGAGGCTAAACTAATTGAAATGAATGGAAATGCACAGGAAACCAATAGTAATGGAAAGGAAACTGGGACTCAAATCAAGGGAGTGGACCAGAAGGAAGAAAAAAAATGACCAAACAAAAAAGGGTGAAGAAACAAGAATTCAAAAAAAAAAATGAGGAGAGGCTTAGGAACCTTCAGGACAACTTTAAATGTTCCAACATCCAAATTATAGGGGTACCAGAAGGGGAAGAGGAATAGCCACGGGTAGAAAACTTATTTGAACAAATAATAAAGGAGAGCTTCCCCAATCTGGCAAAGGAAATAGACTTCTGGGAAATCCCAAGAGGCTCAGAGAGTCCCAAAGAGGTTGGACCCAAGAAGGAACACACCAAGGCACATCATCATTACATTAGCCAAGATTAAAATGAAGGAGAGAATCCTAGAAGCAGCAAGAGATAAGGGGACTGTCACCTACAAAGGAGTTTCCATCAGACTGTCAGTGGATTACTCAAAAGAGACCTTACAGGCAAGAAGGAGCTGCAAAGAAGTATTCCAAGTCATGAAATCCAAAGACCTACATCCAACATTGCTCTATCCAGCAAAGCTTTCATTTAGAATAGAAGGACAGATAAAGTGCTTCTCAGATAAGATCAAATTCAAGAAGTTCATCATCACCAAGCCCTTATTATATGAAATGTTAAAGGGACTTATCTAAGAAAAAGAAGATAAAAAAGATGAACAGTGAAAGAACAGCAAACTTATAGTTATTAAGAACCACACCTAAAACAAAAGCAAACTAAGAGGACAGCTAGATCAGGAGCGAACTATAGAAATGAAGATCACATGGAGGGTTAGGAATAGGGGAGTAGGAGAAGGAGAAGGGGGGAGAAGGTACAGGGAATAAGTAGAATAGATGGTAGGTAGAAAATAGATGGGGGGAGGGCAGGAATAGTATGGGAAATATAGAATCTAAAGAACTTGAGACACATGGTCATAAACTAAAGGGGGGAATGGTGGGGGAGGGGTATGCAGGGTGGAGGGGAATAAAAGGGGGAAATAGAACAACTGTAATGGCATAATCAATAAAACATATTTTAAAAAATAAAATAAAATACTTAAAGGAATTCATTTAACTATGATAGCAAAGAGAGTTAAATGTTTAGTGGGGTTTAATATAGTAGGCAATGAAATAACTCAGCATCAATTTTTAAAAGTGAAAATTGGCTTCCCATGCAAGATAACAGCATGGGAAGACCTTGAACCCTGAACTCACATCTTCTCAGGAACACATCAAATTTACAGCTCAAGACAGGGCAACTCTGTCTGAAAAAGAACTGAGGGCTGACTGAACAGTTTCTGTACCAAAAAATGAGAGAGAGACCACACAGAAACAGTATCCCTACAGCCTGTTCCAGCTCCAACTTCCAGACTTATGACTTTCCCCCCAGGACTTTCCTCGGCTTGCCTTAGCTACAGTTCTCACCTAGGTGTGACTTGTCCCCAGGATTTCCTGCAGACCACACCCACTTCAGCTACAGCCCTGGTGGCTTACCTCCAGGAATCCTTACAACTCAGACCCATTCCAGCTTCAGCTCTAGTCCTGGTGTTGCTTGCCACCCAGGACTACCCAAGGCCTGAACATACTCCACCTACAACTCCAACAAGTCTGCCAATGAAGTCCTAGTGCAGCTTGCCCCTAAGACTTCCCTGGCCCATCTCCACTTCAACTACAGCTCCGACTACAACTTACAGGGGTAAGCCTGTATTTGCCACCCCTGGGGACTGCCTGTGGCCCATGCATGCTCCAGCTCCAGCTGGCCTGCCAAAGACACTCGACAAATACAGGCTGCAAAAAGGTAGCTCCTAGAAGAGCTAACCAGAAGAGATTGCTGTTTTACCTCAGTCATAGCAACACAGAGAAACAGACAAAATGAAGAGACAGAGATATATTTCCCAAATGCAAGGCCAGAACAAAATTCTAGAAAAAGAACTAAGTGATACAGAGACAAGCAATCTACCAGGTAAAGTGTTCAAAACACTGGTTATAAGGATGTTTAATGAACTTGAGAGAAGCATAGATGAACTTAGTGAGAACTTCAACAATGAGATAGAAAACATTAAAGGGGAGATGGGAAACATAAAAAAATAACCAGTCAGAAATAGAACTACAATAACTAAAATGAAGAATATATTAGATGGAATCAAAAACAGGTAGATGAAGCAGAGGATCATATCAGTGATTTGGAAGACAAGGTAGCAGAAAACACTTAATTGGAAATGCAAAAAGAAAAAAGAACTTAAAAAAATGAGGATGATTAAAGAGACCTCTGAGACAACATCAAGCATACCAATATTTGAATCACAGGGGTCCCAAAAGGAGAAAAGAGAGAGAAAGGGACAGAAACTTAGGTAAAGAAATAATGGCTGGTATTATAGAATTATACACCTGAAACCGATATAATTTTATTAACTAAGGTCATCCTAATAAATTCACTAACAAAAAAAGAAAGAACGGCTGGAAAATTATCCAATCTAGTAAAGGAAACAGACATCCTTCATAAGGTTCAGGAAGCACAGAGGGTCCCAAGTAAGGTGAACCCAAAGAGGCCCACACCAAGCATACCAAAATTAAAATACCAAAGGCTGAATCAACTAGAATTTTTTTAACTTTAAAATTGAAAACAAATAAGTTTAACTGTATACAAAATAGGCAACAACCATATTAAAGGAAAACAGGAAAGAAAGATTCCAAGTAACTTTTAGCTATAGTACTTTCACTCTTCTCCATCTGAAGATAAAAGGACCAAAAGAACTGCAAAAGAAACTTAAATTTGATTTAATATGTTAGTAGCTTTCTTGTTAATAGTGGTGCGGGTGTAGTAATTCTGAAACAAGTTTATGTGTATTGTAAAATTGAGCAAAGGAGTGAATATATTGATTTCGTGGGAAGCCAGGCTTCTCACAATGACAGAAAGGAGCTACAAATATAAAAGGTGAAAGGCAAGAATGATAGTTGTCTGTTTTCCACAGTCTGTCCACTGAAAGGACATGAATGATCACACTTCAGTGGCAATTGGCACACCTGGCTTCCAGATCTCAGGTTCTAATGCCAATCCCCACTGAAAAAAAAAAAAAAACAAGGGTTCTCAGCAATGTGCCTGAGTCCAGGGTTGGAAGAGCAAGCCTGGACCATCTTGTGCCAGAAGTGAGGATGTGCTCAAAGAATGAGAGGCACCAAAGCGACCTTGAAGCAGCTGCCAGTGACAAATCCGGGACAGTCTGAGCATCAGAATTAATAGTAATAGTAATGCATTATAACCCAATGAATAAATTCAAAATCCACATTGACAAAATTAAATAAGGAAGAAGAAAAGACCCTTACAGCAAAATATTAACTAATACATGAAGAAGGAAAGATAGAGTTCAAAAATCACTATCTGACAACGATTACAGTAATTTAATTCAGGTAAAACCATCAGTGTATTATAAGGAACAAGATATTCACATAATTTCAGATAATCTCTCCACAGGTTAGTTATTCATTTGAAAGGGAAAAATAATAACTGTACAGTAGAAAAACTTGGAGGACTTGTCCAGGACTTAATGATTGAAGTTGATATCACCAATATGGGAATAAGTCACAATCGGCTGACACCTGATAGGATCAGTGAGGAGAATTACAGCATCACTTCTAGGGTATTCCTGCCACCTACACATAGCCTGAATCTAATGAAGTATCAAATCAGCCCAAATCAAGGAACATTCTACAAAATAACTAACCCCATCTCTTCAAAACATCAAAGTTGAGAGGACAAGGAAAGACTAAGCCTAATCCAGATGAAGAAAGACTCAAGAGACATAACTACTGAAATTCAATGGGTGATCTTGGATTTAATCTTGGACCTGAAAAATTTTCACTACTCAGGACAAGTAGAACAATGGGGGGAATCTGAATAAAGTCTGTGGGCTGGATAATAGTGTTTTATCAATGTTAATTTTCTGATTTTGACACATTTGCACTGCAGTAATATAAGAGAATGTCTTTAATTTTTTAAATTTTTCAAAAAAATAAGAAAAAGATCAAAGTGGTTTTTTTCATTGTTATATCAAAAAATTATAGCCCTGGCTGGTATGTCTCAGTAAATTGAGCGCCAGCCTGCAAACCAGAGGGTCACTGGTTCAGTTGCCATTCAGGCCACATGTCTGGGTTGCGGGCCATGTCCCTAGTTAGGGGAGCGTGAGAGGCAACCACACATTGATGTTTCTCTCCCTCTCTTTCTCTAAAAATAAATAAATAAATACTAAAACAAAAAAGGAAAGAAAGAAAGACCTCACCCTGGCTGGTGTTGCTCAGTGGGTTGAGTGCTGGCCTGAGAACCAAAGGGTCACTGGTTTGATTCCTGGTCAAGGAACATGCCTGGGTTGCTGGCCAAGTCCCCAGTAGGGGGCACCGGAGAGGCAACCACAGATTGATGTTTCTCTCCCTCTCTCACTTCCCCTCTCTCTAAAAATAAAATCAATAAAATCTTTTTTAAAAAACTAAGGAAATAAAAAATAACAAGGACCTTATAAATAGAATAGCAAGATGTTTAGATAAAACTTAAAATGTTCAGAACATTTTAATTTTAAGTTTATAATTGTAATACAGTTAATTATATAAATAATAATATGTAAGTTTTAAATTACATACCATTCTAAGTAGCATGGTGAAACCTCATGACATATTGCCTTGTTCTGCCCAGGAAGTGAATCATCATTTTATCCAACATATTCACCCTTTATATGCTACTTCCCCATGAGTCACTTAGTAGTTGTCTCTGTTACAAGATCACTTTGTCATGGTATTACAGTGCTGGTGTTCAAGTAACTCTTTTTTGACTTAATGATAGCCCCAAAATGAACAAATAATGATGCTGGCAACTAAGATGGACCCAACAGAAGCCATATAGCGTATTGTATGCATAGGGGGAAAATGTAGTATGTGTAGGGTTTGGCATTGTCCTCAGTTACAGGCATTCCCTGGCAGGTGTTGCAACATATTCCCCATGGATAAGGGGGACTACTCTACAACTTGCTTTTACCAGTGTGCTGTATATTTATTTTCATGTATTCTTATGTTACTAACTGATCTGCTTTCATTTCAGTTTGAACAAGTTCTTTCAACATTTCTTACAAGGCAGGTATAGTGGTGATAAGCTCCCTCACCTGTTATTTGTTAGAAGAAGTCTTTATCTTGCTTTCACTTCTGATGGACAATTGGGCTGGATAAAGTATTCTTGGTTGGCAGTTCTTTTCTTTCAGCACTTTGAATAGATCATCCCTCTTTCCTGGCCTGCAGAGTTCCTGCTTTCAAATCTGCAGATACCCTTATAGGGAGGTGCCCTTGTATGAGAGAATTTTTTTCTTTTGCTGCTTTAGAATTTTTCTCTTTGTCTTTGATTTTAGACAGTTATTATAATGTGTCTTGAAGATCATTTTGGATTGAAATTATTGGGTGACATAGTAGCTTTGTGAAACTGGAAATTAAGAATCGCCCCAGATTTGAAGTTATGTCATTATTTCTTTAAATAAGCTTTCTGCCCTTTCTTTCTCTTTCTCTTCTCTTTCTGGACCCCAGTGAAATGTAGATTATTTCTCTTAATGTTGTCCTATAAGTCCACAAGATGTCTTTATTTATCTAATTCTTTTTTCTATTTGCTGCTCTAATTCCAAATGATCCATCTTCAAACTCACTGACACAACCTCTTTGGTCCAGTCTTCAACCAAAAGCTCTTGAAGCTCTCTGTTGAATTCTTCAGTTTGATCATAGTATTCTTCAGCTCAAATTTTTTTGCCTGGTTCTTTTTAACATTTCTGTCTCTACCTCGTACTTCTCATTTTGTTCTTGCATTCTTTTCTTGGTTTTGTTAAATTGTTGAGCTGTGTTCTCTTGTAGCTCTCTGAGCACCTTTAGATCATTTACTTAAAATTTTTTTGTTGGTCAGTTCTTGCCTCTTCATTTCTTAGAGTCAGTTACTGAAATTTTGCTGTATTCTTTTGGTGGTGTGATGTTTTGTTAGTAAGGCATTATGCAGGCTAACAAGAAGCTGCTAGGGTCCTGTCTATAAGCATGTACTTCAGGGCTGCAGAGTCTCACCACAGGTGCAAAAACATCAGTAAAGGCCAGTAGTGAGAATCGGGGCAACTGCATGCAAGTACACAGCTGGAGACACTAGCCCCAACATGCACAAACAGGTGGGGGGTCAGCTGCTGTGGTCAAGCTGGTGTCTTGCACTCACACAGCCACCAAGGACTAAGCTGCCTTCTGGTCCTGGGGTCTGGAGTGGGCAGGAGTGGGAAATGGGGAGAGACTCAGGCAACTGGCGGCTGCAAATACACATACCTGTGGAGCAAATATATATATATATATTAAATCTGCAGCATCTATGGCAGCTGTACCAGACATAGGTTTCTTTAGTGGTGAAAGTTTCTGGAGTCCTCTGCAGAGCAGGTCAATAGGAGTTGTGATCACCTAGACCTGCTCTTCCTCCTAAACCTAGTCATCTCTACACATCCAGCTTTGCCAGTCTGGTGGCTTGAAACCAAGTGGGTCCTTCCTACAGTACCCAGAAGGGCTGGGGAAGCTGCTTGCTGACCCCACTTTCCCCATCCCAGCAAGGGGAACTCCTAGTTAGTGAGTTCCCTCTTGGTGCTGAGCAATTCTGGCTTGGGGGTTTTGGATGATGTAAGCAAAATGAAGCTATTCTTCCTCCGTTTTGTGTGGTTATTCTCAGAGGGGTTTTTGTTTTGTTTTATTTTGTTTTGTTTTGTTTTGTTTTGGGGTCACTGTGTTGCTGAAGTTTCTCAAGTAGACGCCAGAGCTCTCCCAGGGCTTTTTTTGCTCATGAATAGTAGCTAGTTGTTGATCTGGGTGGGTGGGAAGAATAGAGGATGGGGTCTCTTACTTTACCATCTTAGTGATGTCACCTCAATGATCTTATTTTTTAGATGAGTAAAATTAGATGGGACATTTCCTGTCCCAGGAAAGACAAACAGCATAACAAATTGCATTCATTCATTCAATAATGTTTAGTGAGCACCAACCCTGTGGCAGACCCTGTCCCAGGTGCTAGAGACACTGGAGGGAACATTTTGATGTGAGAGGCAGACAATAAGCAAGCAAGAAATAAATTACTTCAGTTAGAGGTAAATGCTGTGATGGCAATAAAAAAAAAAAAGGTGATGTGATAAAGCTGAGAGGGATTCTTGAATGAGCTCATCAAGGATGGCCTCTCTAGCACTTGCCTCTGAACTAAATGATACTAAATGACGAGGAGCCAGCCATGAGAGGAGCGACAATCCAGACAGAAAACTGTAAGCATAAAGGCCCTGGGACAGCAACCAGCAGGATGAGTTAAAGCAAGAGCTAAAAGGCCAGTGTGGCTGGATCATAAAGAGAAATGGGAGAATCAGTGTTGTGCTAGGAAGGGTTTAACAACAAGCCTGACAAAAAAAAAAGTCACAGTTTGTAGCATTTACCAGTTTGCAAGGTGTAAAAATACTTCCACCTCCCAACCTACCAACGTAAAGTCACTAAATGCAAAGTCAGAAAGAGGCGCATGCAGCCAGCCCTCATGAGCAAGTACGGGCAGCTTCAGCACACCAGTGAGAGTGCACGAGAGGAACTGGAGAGACAGATGCAGGTTTTGTAGGCAACCCCAAGGAGGTTGGATCTGGTTACAAGATCATTGCGAAACTCTGAGAAGATTTTAAACAAAAAGTAACCTTGCCAGATTTATGTTTGCAAAGCATACACTAACCACTGTGTGGAGAATGGACTGTACAAGTGCAGGAGTGGAAGCTGAGATACTTCCAACTAGGAAGCTACTGTACCATCCAAGGGGATTACCATCCAAGCTTGGATTACCATGCATCCAAACTTCCCTAGTGGAGGACAAAGAAAGCGTAAAGAGGTTCAGGATACTGATTTAGAGGCCTTTCTGGTCGATTGGATGTGTAGATGAGGAAAATAAATGAATCGAAGGTAACTTCTTAGATTTTTTCATGATGGTAACTGGGTAAATCTTGGTGTCATTTACTGAGGAAGACCAGGAGAGGATCAGGTTTAAAGCAGGTGGTGAGTCAAGGATTCTTTTTAGGCTATGTTTCATTTGAGACACCAAGTAGATATTCAAGTGAAGATGTCAAACAGTCAAAAAAGTATGCAAGCCTCAAGTTCAGAGAAAACACCCAGGCTGAAGATGTACTGAGGAATGCACAGCACACAGAAAGTTCAGGAGGCAACGGGACGAGATCAGACAACCTGAAAAGAAGGCAGACCTTGAACTGAGCCTGGGGCATGCCAGCAGTGAAAGGTCTGACAGGAGGAACCAGCAAAGTGATTGAAAAGGGCAGCCGGGGCAGAGGGAGAGCAGGAGGAAAACCGGGGGAGTGGGCATCGCAGAAACCAAAGCAACGAAGCACATCGGAAAGAGGGAGCATCACTGCATCCTGCGCTGCTGATAGGGACAGAGGAGGACATAGAAGTGGCCTCTAGATGGAGGTCAACTGTGGCCTTGACCTGAGGGGCTGAGGGGAAAGGCAGCTACAGAATGTAGAAAGAATTGGATGATGCAGGTGTGGACACAGCAGATAAAAGTACAAGTCTCTGGGAAGGAACACAAAGAAGTGGGGTGGTGGCTAGAGAGGGACATGGGGGCAGGGGAGGGTTCCTTCATGAGGCAGACACCTGAGCGTGTTCAGAGTTGATGGCAATAAGCCAGGAAAGGAGTCGGTGATACAGGCGAGAGAAGTGTCTGGAGCAGGAAGAGAGGAATAAAGCCAGAGCTCTAGATGAGGGTCATCCTCAGGATCGCCTGATCCACCACAGCAGAAGGTGAAGCGTGTGGATCCCATGTCGTGGTGGGAAGAGGGAGTTCCTGCCCAATTGCCTCTGTTGTTTCAGTAGAAACAGCTGGGTGTGGGGCTGGGCGTGGGGCCAGCCGTGGGGCTGGGCGAAGATGAAATCACTGGTCCCTCCTGTTCAGCCTCCTCCTGTCTCCCCCACTGAATGCAACTGTACTCAGTGCCCTGAACTTTTCCCCTCTTTTTGTACTGGTTCCTCTGATCCTGCCCTGACTCACAGTGCTCTCTCTCCAAAGTAAGATGTTTACATTTTTTTAAACAAAGTATCTGGAAATAACATATGAGTTCCTCCAAAATGCCTGTCTATAACAGAAGCATCTTGGACTGGTGAGGAAATTTTGTTCTTCCAGACCTGACACCACAGCTATTCACATGGACAAATAATGTCAGACTTGGGCACACAACTCTAGGCTGGTCCAGAACAGCAGCATTCGGCACACTTGACCACCGCCCTGCATCCATAGAAAGTGAGCTCTGGATTACCTGCCCGGAAGAGGGGAGGGACGGATGCCCCAGAGCCACTTACATTCCTCGCCAACTCCTCGCAAGTGGCGTGTCAGGATTCGAATAGTCTGTGGAATGTCTATCTACATACTTGACACTCATCCCTGTTTATTATCATAAGTGGATGGAACTCAAGCATAAATACCCATGCATTTCCCTTTCCCGGTAATGACATCAGAGACATTTGCATCTGCCACCCTGGAGTGAAAAAAGGCAAGCCTCCAAGCAAACAGGAGGAGGCTCCTTTCTGAGAAATTAATTCTTTCACCCACAGCTATTTTTTTTCTACCAGTAGAAATACTTAGAGGCTGAGCTGGCTAATGAGAGCCTGAGACACATGTGGGGAAATTCTGGTCCCTGCTGCTGCAGCTGCTACTGCCATTGAGTAATCGCTCTGAATTCACTGCCTCCACCAAAACTTTGCCTCCGCTTCCTTGGGAAGTCCCCGGGACAGGGGGTTTGCTATTTCTAAGGCTGAAAATGGAATATTTGTAAAATTTCCTTTGCCAAAAAAAAAAAACCAGTGACCTTTAAATTTTTACCAAAAGAGAATGGGTAAGTGCTATAATAAGGTTCCGTCTGTCAGCTAAGAATCTCTCATCTTTGGCATGACCTCAACAGTGTCCCTAAGAGGCCACTGGAGGTGGTTCCTACTCACCCTTCCTCCTTTCACCAACCCTCCGCTCACAGGAGGTTCTAGGCCCATTCACTCAGTTGAGAATGAAAAGGGCTCATCAGCAAGAACCGTGTGGTCCCTTCCTGAGGTCCTTTCCCAAACCTGTCTCAGAACATCTCTCCATGACCTCTCGCTCTTCAGGTGCTGGGCCTCCTTGTATGAGGAAGAAACATTCTATTTGGTCACAAAAAAGTTCTCCTTGAACTTCAGGCTGCTCATCCTCAGCAGAGGCCTCCTGCGGGTCTCTTCCTGGCTGCAAGCCCTTACTCAGAGGCTCATCCTTCACTCCCGTCCCTCTCTCCCTTCCCTCTTCCCAGACCAGAAGACTAATTTCTAACCAACTCCTGAGATATCTGCCTTGACCTCCCCATGTCCTGGACTGATCTGCAGTGTCCTTTATCTCTACAAGATGTCACCCTGACCTGTGGGCTGGTACATATTCCTCCTGGGAAGTTTCCCCAAAGCAGCTGCTGAAGTATAAGAAGAAACAGAGGAAGGGGGGATGGGGAAAAGGAGAAAAATCAACTTTTTAATGAAACCAAATGCAACTAGTATATTGGGCAGCCTGGACTTGGTGAATTACAGAAAAAAAATAGCTTTATTTTCCTCCAGCAGCGGCTTTTCAAGGCCACTGTCCAGCGTCCCTGAAGAAGATGGCAGATACAAACCCTTCCACCTGATTCCGTTCCTCTCCTCAAACCCCATTCAAAGAACAGAAAAGGAATTTTTAAGTTCACAACCCCACAAGGATGGGAGGAGAGGAAATGGCAACAAGGGGGAAGACGAGATTTTCAGTCAGTCAGGAAATTCCCTAGGAGGACTTAGTTCACGTTCACGGCACTAGAAAGCAGTTGGACAAGTGGCCGCTTGTCCTCAGTGAGCAGTGAACAAGCTGAGAACCAGCCAATACCCAGGACCTTTGCGAGTGGGCGTGGAGGGTAAAATAAGGAAGAGGTTTGGGAGCTGAGAGAAAAATAGTTAGAGACCAAAGAAAAGCACATAATGAGTGATTCTGTTGATACAAAACTCCAGAAAATGTAGGCTAAACTGTAGTGGCAGAAAAACAGGTCAGTGTTGCCTGGGAATGAAAGAGGGAGGACAGGTCGCCAAGAGGCCAGAGGAAACTTACCAGGGGATGAGCAGTTCGCTGTCCCTATTGTGGTGATGGTTTCACGGTCAAAGCATATAAACTGCACAATGCAAACATGTGCAGTTTTTATATGACAGTTTTGCCTCAGGAAACACCTTCTTAAAAGCGTTGGCAGGGCTGTGAGGGAATTCTCCTTTGCTGCTGACTCAAGATCAACATGATAACAACTGAACATCCAGGTAATAACAAAATGACACTAACAGGGGAAAAACAAGTAGTTATAGCCACAGACCACACTTCCTACACCAGCAGAAGACAGCAGGTTTATTCTGTAAAAGCGGAATAAGGGTCTCTGGGCTGGAGGACACCAGGCTTGTGTGAAGATGAGGAACATGTCCAAGGGAATGATTCACAGAAGGCACTCAGTGGTGAGAGGCCCCGCCACCACCACTCAGAGGGTGGGATCGGGATTTGGCCCTCATGTGGCACTAACAGAGCCCACCCCCGGCCTGGGGCCAACACTGGGAGTGGGGTTCTCCAACCCAATGGCCCTGCCAGTCACCAAGTGCCAGCCCTCACAGCCACCAGGCCTCCCCCACATTGTCAGACCTTCCGGTCAGTTCTTGTGTTACCCTCTCACATAGAAACAGCGGCAATGGCATCGCTAAGCATTTGCAGAAAGCTTCTAGTCAGAGGAAAATCAAAACGAAAAATTAGAGGGAAGAAAGAGACTTTTCAAAGATAAGGAAACTTAAAAAATAGAAACACTATTAGGAATGCCCTCAGAGTAATGAGATAGTAGGACTATGAAATAAGAACGAAATACTACAGGGGTAGGAAGAATATTCAAAGAACAAAAAATGTGATAAGAGAAATGAAACCTTGATAAAAGAACTGGGAGATAAAGGTAAGCAAATCTCCCAGAAAGCAAAGCAAACAGAACAAGAACTTAAAAAACAGGATAGAAGCAAGAACAGAAAGAGACTTTGCTGGGGCGGTGGGCACACGACGCAGCGTGCGCACGCAGTTTTACCGAGTTGCACGCCTGAAACCTGTGTGGATTTGCCACCTATGTCACCCTAGTAAATTTCATTTTAAAACTGATTTAAAACTAATTATTATATATTAAAAGACAGGTCTGGGAGACTCAGATGCTAAAAGCAGAGGGTCCAGAAAAAAAAGACCAGGGGAAAACATGGAGAGGGGGGAAAAAGGCACTTAATCCAATATCAATTAATAATGTTTCTGGAACTGAAGGACATGAATTTCCAGGTTGAAATAGCCCATCGGGTGTCTACCATGATCAAAGAACACCCACATCATGAAACACTGGGAATAAAGAGATAATCCTACAATATTCCAGACAGGAAACAGGTCACGAGGAAACAACTGGACATTTGAATGGCATCGGACTTCCCAGCGGCAATACTGGCAGTTAGAAGAAAATGTAGTGATGCCCCCAAAACCGTGAGGTAAAATTAATTCCCACCTAGAATTCTATATCCAGCCAAACTATCAACCAAATATCAGTGCAGAATAAAGACATTCTTAGACATGCAAATCCCTGAAAAAATTCATACTTCCTAAGCATCTTTTCCCAAGAAAAGCCGTAAACCAAAGTAGATGAACATACAGAAACAAGAAGGGGGTGAAAGGCGAGAGGGAGAGGAGGGGTATTCTGGAGGGGAGGGGCCGGTGAAGCGTGTACAGCGGTCAGAGGTGAAGCAGCTCAGACAGCGCTAAGGAGCATTCTTTTTCTGAGATAAGAGAGGCTGCCTTATACGTCTGGATGGCTTAAGAAGAAATTTAAAAACAATTTGTGGAAATTTAGAGTCAAATCAGTGAGGATCGGAGGTAGATTTACTGTGAAGGTAATCAAAGTTAAATCTTGGGATGCTTCCTCTGTAAGACCCCCTTTCAAGTCCCTGTGCTTAATTTTATATTTGTAATTTATATTTGTTTTCACCAATAAAAATTATATTCAGCCCTAATGATAAGTACATAAAAACTAAGCAAATGAAAAAAATAATTATTAACTCAGGGGAAAATAAAATGTTGAACTGGAAAGGAAAAATAGCTGCTTCACCAAGCTCTGAGTGGCATTTTTACCTTCATACTAATATACCACTAATTATTGATCTAAGAAAATTAAGCTATAGCTGGATTAGGAGGGCTGGGAGTGGGAGAGGTAGACATGTGTGGTGAAGGTTGGGGCAGGACAAAAAACTTAAATCCTAATCTTCCACAGTGGGAAGATCGTCATTAATAACTAAAGCTTAAAGTTACAGAAGCCCCAGTGTAAGGGTGTCGGTGCAGAGCGGGGCCGACCACCACACGGGCGAGACAGCTCAAGAAGACGGGCGTCCGATGCTTCTAACACAGCTTGGACCCATTCAACTCTTCTCATGCAGAAACTTTGACTTTAAAAAAAAGTAATATAACTGTACAATTTTTTCAAAACTAAATTTTTAATGGAAAAGAAATCCAGTTTTGACAGTCTTATTTCAGTAATTAAAACTCACTTCTGGCAAGTCCACCCAGTCACAATCAAAACTTCAGACTTTCATTCAAAATCAAAACTCAGTCTCACATGTGACCATCACACCATCTTTACTCTGAAAAGTAGCAATGAGAGAGGAAAGAAACATTAGCCTGCTTGTTTGTGCGTGTGTGTTTCTGTGTCTGTGTGTGTAAAGCAAGTGTGACAAAGCATTGAGGACTGCTGGTTAGGAAGATGAGTGTGCAGATGTTCCACGCACTGTTATTCAGACTTGTCCGAATGTTGGTGGTGTTCACGATGAGAACTGGAGGAGTGGAGAGGAGGGAAGAATACCAACCCACATTTGAGAGTCTCTCTCCTGCCCCTGCTCAGCCTGACCTTTGACCCTAGGCAAGAGAGAATGTCTACACTTTCACTCTTTCCCCTTCCCCTCCTTCTTCTGCCCCTCCTGCCTCCCCTGATTTGGAGCCTAGGAAGAGGCAGTGGGAACTAGAGAAAGTCTCTTCTGGGGCTTGCCAGCCAAACCGAGCCTCCCTGGGGCAAGGGGGTTGGGGTGCCTGGCTGAGGCCAGAGCTTGGACATAGGTCCAACCAGGTGTGGTGAACGAGTTGGGTACCATCAGAGAAATGGCCAGGAGGCAACAGCAGGGCATCCCTCCTGAGTGCCTGTCTCTGTTCAGGCACAGCAAGTCCCAGAGAAAGGGACTCGGAAGAGCTCTGCACCAGAGACTGTCAGATGTGATGTAAATGTGCCTGGTACACAGGGAGGGGGTGAGGACGTGTCCCCCCCTCTTCTGCCTTCATGCACAAGCCTGGTGCCCGCACACATGCAGGTCCTCAGAGGACAGCCTCTCCACAGAGGGGGGTCCCTGGCATGGACATCAGGCTTCTCTGTTGCTCCTGGCCGCATGGCCAGTGCTGTGCCCCCTCGAATCTCCCTGCCAAGCTGATTTTGTATGTGAGAAAGCCTCAGAGGACTTGGTGATAAGCCAGAGAGACTTGAACTCCTGGTCAGCAGGGCACGGAGGCAGGGAAACTGGAATTCCATTGCTACTGCAGTCCCTCTGCACACACACACTTGTGAGGCTCAGAGGGTCTTGTGTACGAAGGTGTAACTTACATCTTTAAAAAATGCACAGATTGAAAGTGCATAATTTGATCATTTTGACCAGCATACACCAGTGAAACTATTACCACAACTAAGATAATGAAGGTATCCATTACCCCAAAAGTGTCCTCACACCTGTGTGACTCTCCCCAGCACCAGCCCTCAACACCAGGCAACTACCGACGTTTTCTGGACCCACAGGTTAGTTTGTGTTTTCTAGTTTTATATACACAAGATCGTACATGAGTGTGCAGTCTCCGCGTCTGCTTCTTTCAGCACAATTACTTTCCGATTGACCACGCTGTTGTGTGTGTCCGTAGTCCATTCCACGTTACTGCTGTGTAGCACTCCACAGAATGAATGGACAAGGGTTTGTTCATTCGGTCACCTGTTTATGACATTGACTTGTTTCTGCTTTTAGGAATGGCAAATAAATTTGCTGAGAGTATTGCTGTATAAACACATGTTTTCATTTCTCTCCAGTAAATAAAGACTTGGGAACAGAAGGGCTGGTCATGTGGTAGATACATGTTTAACTTTTTAAGAAACTATCAAACTGTTTCCCAAAGTGACCGTACTGTTCTGCACTCCCACCAGCAGTATATGAGAGTTCTAGTTCTTCCATGGCCAGTTCACTTGGGACATTCTCATAGGTGTGTGCTGAGGTGTATCACACTGGCATTTTCTTTGGCACCCAGAATGGTGACAGGCATCAAGAAAATATTTGTTGGTTGATTGCTCAGTCTTTTACTTAGTAGAATTACTTATTAACTGGTACTTCCATTGGGTGAAAGTGTGCCCAGTGAAGGGACATATACAAACACAGAGACAGGGCACACCTGGCAGGACAGGTATGGGTGAGAAGGTAACATGGTTGTCCTTCTGGCCTATCACCAAGGAAAATGTTGATTCAGTAGCCATGGGCACTGTATCACTTAACTTCCCAGGGTATCAATGATCTTATCTGTAAAATGGGAACACAGGAGTAACTGATTTGGCAAAGTTTATGGATGATCGAAATTATATACATCAGTAAACATCTTGCTATAGTACCTTTTATTTTTTTTTAATTTTATTTAGTTATTTTTCAAGTACATTTTTTGTCTATTTCTCCCATCCAAGCCCCCCCCACCCTGTGCTCCCCACCTCCCTCCCATTTCCACCCCCCCCCGTAGTCCTCATCCCTGTGTCTTTCATACTTGTTCCTCAAAATCCCTCCCCCTTTTTCCCCTTAAATTCCCTTCCCTCTTCCCTCTGGTCACTGCCCACTTGTTCCCTATTTCAGTGTCTTTGTTTTTATTCTGCTTGCTTGTTTGTTTTGTTGTTTAGCTTCCTGTTAAAGGTGAGATCATATGGTATTTGTCTTTCAATGCCTGGCTTATTTCACTCAGCATAATGCTTTCCAGTTTCATCCATGTTGTTGCAAAGGGTAGTAGCTCCTTCTTTCTCTCTGCTGCATAGAATTCCATTGTGTATATGTACCACAATTTTTTGATCCATTCATTTACTGATGGGCACCTAGATTGCTATAGTACCTTTTAGAAATTTCATCTCTATAGAAGTGCAAATGCCAAATAATTTAATGACTACATCAGACACAAAGGAAGAGGACATTTTGACACTTATGTTTTACCAAGAAATTCACATTTGTTTCATTTTTATAACTACCTTTTAAAGAAAGTAGAGGTTCCTCTGTTTAAGACGGTAGAAAAATCCTCTCCTTCTGACTTCAAAGCCCAGGTTTTTCTTACTATGATGAGAAATGAAACTAGTGCCCTCCAGGCCACTGGGGCCCCGTGTGTGGGAACTCTGTCTAGCAGAGTGAGCAGAGCTGCAGCTTCATGATAAACTCCTCAATCATCCTCATCCAATCCTTAACCAAACAGTTGGGCCAGGCCTTGCCTCTGCAGACAAAGTTGCTGAGGATTCGTGGATGAAAAGGGGCCACATACTAACTGACAAGCTCAGGGGAGGCCTGCGTGGCAGACTAGCAAACAGAGACCTAGAGTAACCACATGGGATGGTCTAAATTAACATTTATTAACTAAAAGCAGTTTATGACAGGTAGTCATGTCCTAGGCTCAAATCTTCCCTGACAAAAATCAGTCTTTACCTTAAGTAAGCTTGTCTATTGTCTTTTGCATCTACAATAACATACCTTTGGAATGTCAAAGCAGTTTCCTTTTTCTGGACCCCTCAAAGCACAGATACCACACCGCACACAGGAGGGAGACCACAAATCCCCTCACTGTTATTATCTTGTTAATTGTTGACTGTTAACTACCCTGTACCCACCTATGTAAAGGAAGTGTGTTACTTTTCATCCAATCCCAAAGGTTTCCTTGCTTTGCTTTCTCCTGCCTCTCTAATCTACCACCAACGGATTTCACGTAACCCACTTACATCCTCACTTTAGATTGTAATGTATAAAATAAGGTGCAAAACTGCCATTTTCTGGAGCATTTTACCAATCCACTGAGATACTGTTTCTTGGCAATTATCATCAGTTTAGCTCAAATAAACTCAGAAATTCTCTACAGATTTGAACATTTCTTACACTGACAGATTTAAAAGAAAACAAATTTGGTTCACCTCTGTTCCACTGGAGAGCGACTAAGGCCAGATCTGTGAAGAGCAGAAAAGACAGCCCACCTGTCCTCACAGCAGAGTATTTCAGACCCAGCCTTATTTCAGGAGGCCCTGGTGTGCTGAGCCTGCACGGAGATAGTGACCAGCTCCGGGGAGCTCTAAGAAAAGAGCCCCGGGACCAGCAGTTAGAGAAGATTTCAGGGGGCACGTGAGAGATGTCATCGTATTCCAGAGGGCTCTCTTGTGGTATCAGCATTTCTGTCACCTTTGAAGGCACATCATGGACACAGGTGGAACACACAGATGAGTCCATGGATGTTGGTTCAGTAGAAGGGAGAACCTTTTAATGACAGAACTGACCAGCTGTGTTGGGGGCTGCTTCACAGGGTTACTTGTCCCATCTTTGCTGGAATGCAATAGGTGGTACTTCCTACCCCGAGGAAGAGGTTGGACTAGGAAGACAGCTCCAAAATTCTAGAATATAAAAGATATAAGCACATACTAGAAATTTTCTCAAGTTTTTGCTTAATGAAACTGAAGCCTAAGGTAGGAAATGCCAAATGAGACTTGAACAGAGATTGTCTTATGACACCGCAAGTGGATGGTAATAAAGCCAAGGGTTCTAGGGCCTGGCTTAATTACAGTGGTGAGGCAGGAAGGGAAATTTCCCAGAATGTTACATAATGCTGGGCATGGACAAGCCCAGCTGCAGAGGGACAGAGAGGAAGGGCTTCTACTCAGGGGTGTACTGCTAGTTGCTCAAAGAAGAGTACCCCTTTCAGGAGCCCAGAATAGAATATTCCTAAGAATAGAACTATTAGTGCTTTTTTAATTTTTATTTATTTATTTTTAGAAAGATGGGAAGGGAGAGAGAAAGAAACATAAATGTGAGAGAGAAACATCAATAGGTTGCCTCTTGTACACACCCCAAATGGGGATGAAACCTGCAACCCAGGCATGTGCCCTGACAAGGAATCAAACCTACGACCATTGTTGCTCTGTGGGACTACACCCAACCAACTGAGCCACACCAGTCAGGGCAACAGAAATGTTTTGAAATAGGTTTTAAATGTTTTTCTTATTGTAACAAAAGTAGTATGTTTGTTATAGAAATTTTTTAATCAAGAACATTAAAAACATCTGTGATCCCACTATCAAACTATTTCTGTTGTTGACAAAGGATGGCATATATCCAGCCATTCTTGTTTATTTTTGTAAAATAGAATCATAATATATACACTGCTCAGGTACTGAAATGCAAACCAAAATTGAAAAACACATGTATTAGTTCATCTGTGTCAATGAGTTTACATTATTATTTTATGAAGAACTCTCAGAAGCTAACAAAAAAAGTTGAACACCTTCAATTAAAAAAAGGGTAAAAATTATTAACAGAAAATTAATTTTAACATTTGAAAGGCAAAACTAGCCAGCACTGCTGAAAGAGTGGGAGATGCTGGTGGCAGTGTCAGGGACACAACATTCCTGGAGTACAATTTGGCAATAAAGTGCCATGAATTTTATTTTTAGAAAGTCATCCCTAAGGAACTTTATTCCAAGGGTTATATAAATATTTGTCTTCATTGTATTTTCTTTTCTTGTTCTTTGTTTTGATTTAACTCAAAATAACTAGTAACAAAAACATTAAAAATATCTCCAACAGGGGCTCTCTGGCTCCTGGGATGGCTTTCTCTGGCTCTCAGGCTTTTCTTCCTCTTCTTCCTCAAGGATGCCTGGATGATCAAACTGCAGCTGCCTGCATTTCCCAACAGACAGTATTGGCTCGTGTAATTATCAAGAAGCCCCATGGTCTGGCATTTGGAAGCTGGAAACACGGGAAAACTGATGTAGTTCAAAGGCTTGAAAACCAGGGGATCCAACTCCCATCTTCCAGTGACTGGGTGTGACTGGACATTCCAGACTCTGTCCACCTGGCTCTCAGAGTCCCAGGCAAGATGGAGGCATAGGTAGATACGCTTCACCTCCTCACTCAACCGAAAGAAGGAAAACAACCAATTTAAAGACAAAAAACAATCCAGCAATGCCAGAAAATTAAACCATATGGAAGTCCAACAACCAAAGATTTAAAGAAGAAACATTCATCCAGACTACACCACAACACAGCAAAGTAAGTTGCCCCACCCTGGAGGGTATCTAAGGTTCTGCCCCTCACAATATAACAGGTGCACTGAGACAAAGAAATATTGCCCAAAGGAAATAATAGATCAAAACTCCAGAAAAAGAACTAAGTGATGAGGAGATATCAGATGCAGAATTCAAAACACTAGTAATCAGGGTGCCCATAGAAATGGTTGAGTATGGTTGCAAAATAGAGAAAAAAATGAAGGCTATACAAAGTGAAATAAAAAAATATGTATACAGAGAACCAACAGTGAAGGAAAGGAAACCAGGACTCAAATCAACGATTTGGAGCAGAAGGAAGAAATAAACATTCAATCAGAACAGAATGAAGAGACAAGAATTTTTTTTTAAAAACTGAGGAGAGGCTCAGGAACCTCTGGGATAACTTTAAACATTCCAACATCCAAATCATAGGGGTGCCAGAAGGAGAAGAGAAAGAGCAAGAAATGGAAAACTTACTTGAAAAAATAATGAACTTCCCCAATCTGGCAAAGGAAATAGACTTCTAGGAAGTCCAGGAAGCTCAGAGAGACCCAAAGAAGTTGGACCCAAGGAAGCACACACCAAAGCACATCATAATTACATTAGTCAAGATTAAAGATAAGGAGAGACTCTTAAAAGAAGCAAGAGGAAAGGAGACAGTTGTCTATAAAAAAAGTTCCCATTGGACTATCAGCTGATTTATCAAAAGAAACTTTGCAGGCAAGAAGGGGCTGGAATGAAGTATTCAAAGTCATGAAAAGCAAGGACCTACAACCAAGATTACTCTATTCAGCATAGCTATCATTTAGAGTGGAAAGGCAGATAAATTGCTTCCCAGATAAGGTAAAGTTAAAGTTCATCATTACCAAGCCATTATTATATGAAACATAAAAGGACTTATGTAAGAAAAATTAGAAGATCAAAACTACGAACAGTAAAATGACAACAAACTCACAACTATCAACAACTGAACCTAAAAAAAAAACTAAGCAAACAACTAGAACAAGAACATAATCACAGAAATGGAGATTAGAAGGAGGGAGATAAGCAGGGCAGGAGAAGGAAGAAAATAGGGGAAAAGATACAGGAATAAGAAGCATAATTGGTAGGTACAAAATAGACAGGGGTTGGGGGTTAAAAATAGTGTAGGAAATGGAGAAGCCAAAGAACTTATATGCTTGACCCATGGACATGAGCTAAGGTGTGGGGAATGCTGGAGGGAATGGGAGTACTGGGCAGAGGCATATAAAAGGAAAGAAGAATGGGGCAACTGGAATAGCATAATCAATAAAATATACTTTAAAAAAAATCTCCAACACTTTACTCCCAGTTATTTTTGATTGATGATACTTGATTATTTCATTCTTGCTTATCTCCAACAACAAGCTTTAAATTTGTATAGTTATATCTGAATCAAATGATTCAGTTATTAATTTTGAATTTAAATGTGCTCCCACCTGAAGATTATTAAAGTTAATAACTATAAATAGGCTAGCTGTTAATTGGTTTTCAATGAAATGCACAACTACAGCACATACATACAGGTTGCATATAGGTTATATCATTTTGAGTACAAAATATTAATGTTTGTAAGATGTACAGTGGAGTAGTATCACAGACACATTTAACTTAGGATCCAATATATGAGGTGAAGAGGAAGCGATAAGGAAGGTAACAGTTAACCCCATGGCAATGGGCCTGTCCAATGGAAGGACGCCCTTGGGGACACCCAGATGAGTGCTGTCACTGTGATGTGCCCTCAGTCACTGTCAGTTCACATTCTGACTCTTAGAGAGAAAGCATCTTGCCAAGGTATGTGTGATTCTAGTGTTTAAAGGTTTGTGTTTTGTATACAAAGTAGCCCCTAAGCAACACCAACAACTTCCATTGGTCTTCTACCAAAGAAACTGTCATTTCTTCCAACACTGGGGGACAAACTGGCTGTGGTGGATGGTCTGTCAAGAATAAGCATTAATGTCCCATCTTATTTTGTGCACTGACATTTGAAGCTAACCTCTGGGTACGACACAACTCCATCCCGCTATAATGTAAGTTAAAATACCGTGATTTTTACAGTGCCCTAATATTGCCAGCACAATATCTAACCTCCAGCTGAGTTCATTCCTAGCATTAAGCAGTGTGTTCCTGTGACAAGAATATATCACTGGCCAAGAAAATCCCATAATGACTAGATTAGCATGTCACAAAATCTGGACAAAAAAGCTACCAGAGTTGATCAGTCTCAGTGTGATTTGGAATAAGATTTTCAATTAGAAAATACTGCGACTGGAGCTGAGAGTCACTTTGCTTTGTCACACTGGGTGCTCATGAGGATCTTCTGCAGCCTCCTTCACACTGGCAGCTACATTCTACTGACAATACCCCTTAAACACTGGACCTTAACCTCAGCACCACCCCAGTTCAGGGTCTACTTTTAAAAGCACCTTTCTAATGGGAACTCCTCTGCCCTGAATGAAGATGGGACTGTGAATATTACCACTAGCTAGGGTTGTCATGTCGTAGAGTTTAGGTTATTTTGATAGATATGATTTCCTTGACTCCACCTTGGAAATAAACTTCAGCTTCTTCTGGCTGGGTAGGATTTTTAACTGGGCTGTAGATGAGGATAGAAAATCCCATGGAGAAGACCTTCAATAACCACATTTGGAAAACCCGGATGAGAGGCAGCGGCACCATCTGGTGGAAAAATTTGCTTGACTCTTCAGATTCTGTCTCATCCAAAGGTCCACAACTATCTGCCTTTGGTAGAGAGAGCAAGACTTGCACATTTAGGAAATCAAGAAATGGTTTGGGCAGTTCTTCACTTTCTAAAATAACAGCCTATAAATGTTTCCAAACCTTTTCATTGTTGTTCAAGACTTTTGGGTCCAGCTCCCTAATGTGCTTAGACAGAATTTCTGGAGTTTCAAGACATTTCATAAGCTACTTGTGCAAGACATGAAACTTGCTATTCCTTTTCTCAACAGAATATATTTTCCATTCATTAGCACTTCTATCTTAAACACCGTGTTTCCCCACTTCAGGTCACTCTCCGTGTGGAGAAAGGATGGGAGGCAGCCTCCGTGGCCACGCCAGCCTGCCAACTGGCCTTTACTGTCTTCTGGTAATTTTATAATTTCATTTTTAATATGTTCAAATCTTTGATTTATTTGGAATCTAATTTGGTAAGAAGAGAATGTAACCTTTTCATTTTTATTTTTCCAAATGGTTTATTAGTTCCCAAACACCACTCATGAATTAATCCACACTTACCCCCTCTGGTAAACATCGGAAGTTTGTCTGAAGTATAAACCACGACCTAGGTGCCTACATTTGAGGAAATCTTGGATTGAAAGTCAGAAGACGCTGTTTCCTCCCTGAAAGCTATGACACAGAGTCTGTCACTTCCCTTCTTTTCACTTTGTTTCTATGAACTCCCTCTATCTGAACTCTGCAAGGTCACTGGTTCAGTTCTCCAGAAATTCCCAGCACCTGCAAACAAAGCAGAACTAACTCATATGGGGAAATCTGGGAAATGATTACCTACTCAGTTAAGCCTACCTTACATGATGACTTCAACTGTCTGGAACCTAAATCATCATTTTCCTCCCCAAACCATTTCCTCCTGCAAACTTCTCTATTTCTGTTGTCCAGACTCAAGATCTTGATGTCATCCTACAGTCCTCTCTCTGCCATCCTGCACAGCCAGGACTCATAGTGTTGGTTTCTCCTGCCCTGCGCACCTCTCACGTGCACTCTCCCACCACGTGGTTGTATTGAACATCACTGCCTCCTTCAGCCTGGGCTCTCCTCATAAAGGTTCACTGGGGGGAATGATGCCCTCCCAGCTCCACTCACCCCCTGTGCTAACCTGCTGAGCCCATCCCGGTCAGAACCATCCACATCACAGCTCTGCACAGAATGCAAGGGCTTCCTCATTGCTCGCAAATGGATGTGCAGGGCCCACTGTCGTTCAGTCCTCTCCACTGCCGCTTCAATCTTCTTCCCTTACTCTGACACAGCTTATTGCCTGCATCTAAAATATTGGGTCATTTCTCTCCTCTTTACCTCTAGTCTGAACCTGGTTTAGGAATATTTATTCAAGTATTCAGTAAAGTATGATGTCCGATCTTAATTTAAAAATTTTTACATTATATTGTATGTTCACGCCCATGTACTGACTTTTCTCAGTGGGTCAGTAGCCCTTACAAAAGCAAAGTTCCCAGCCCCAAGGTCAAGCCTCGCTTTTTCCTAGCTCTTGTTTTAAAAGACATAAATGTCTGCAAGTTGTACCCTATTGGGGCCTAAAACTTTATCAGACCACTTTCCTCTAAATCAGGAAAGAGCTGATAGCAGAATAGGACATTGGTGACCAAAAAGAAAGTACAGAACAAGGTGAGAGGAAGCAAAAGGAGCAGCAAGTGTGTGGCCCATTGGTCTTATCTCCATATGAGTGGGCCAGGGCCTCAGCTCCCTGAGGAGCTCATGCCCAGGAAACCACGCTCCGTGTTCTCCTCCTTCCAGCTTCTGCTTCCCCATTGTCCCAACCTGCTCCTCTTGTGTGCTCCCCTCTGGCTGGGGGTGCCTCACAGCTCACACTCTCCCCAGACTTCTGTTGCTTAGGATTCCACATCTCTAGCTCTGGCTACTGTCTCTCTGAGCTGTAAACCTGGGCATGCAACTCCCACCATATTGCCTCACAGGGTCCTCACACTGACTTCATTTTCTCTATGTCTGCAGAGTATGGAGCTTTGGTATTCCTCGCTGTTCCTTCCAGAACAAGTGTAACTCCACATAT
This sequence comes from Artibeus jamaicensis, assembly GCF_021234435.1. Lineage (NCBI taxonomy): Eukaryota > Metazoa > Chordata > Mammalia > Chiroptera > Phyllostomidae > Artibeus > Artibeus jamaicensis. The sequence goes on along the minus strand of NW_026521810.1, from coordinate 12,619,142 downwards.
CAACCATCTAGGTGGGTACTTTCCTTTGAGCCATCTATGGCCCTCACGCCTCACATCTAACCAAGTCACATCTGCTGATCCTAGCTTCTGATCATTCAAATACACTCCCTCTCTTCATCTCCACGGCCACCACCAAGCCCTACCATCCTCAGCTCAGGAAGTTTCAACAGCCTTCTCCTCTCATTTGCTCTCTCCCCTTTATTAATCCATACAGAGCATTGAAAATCAAAAATTTGATTTGGCCACTCTCCTGCTTAAAATATCTCAAAACTGTCTTCTCGATAAATCTAGTGTCCTTAGCACATTTACAAGGTTGCCTGAGACTTGGCCCCACCTACCTCCTCAGCCTCATCTTATGCCACTTTCTTGGCTTCTGCCACACCTGACCTTTCTCAGTTTCTCTGCTTAGGCACATGCTGTTCCCATGGCCTGAGGCATGAATCTCTTTCCTTACCTCTAACTGCACCTTCATCTGGCTAAACCCTGTCCTTCCCGTCCATTATGCTGCTCCTCAGACTAGATTAGGTTCCCCTTAATCTGCCTTTTGTATGTCTCCATAACATCTCACACCAGCTCTTTCTTAATAAATACTACAATCACGATCCTATGTGCAAGACATGGCTTCCCTGTGAGCAGAAATGCTCTGTAAGATTGGAAACTATGTTCATCTTCATTGCCACTTAGTTGTCAGCTCCAAAAATGTTTCTAGACCAAAGATGCCCATCTTCTGAATGAATGAATGAACTGAAAATGGTTAATAATATTCCAGCCTATTATACCCACTGTAGACAATCTCATGTTCTACTTAGAATTCCTTCTACTACAACCTGATTTTGGGCCAGACATGGCTAATATTCCCTGCAGCAAGTCTGTGCTTTCCATTCTTCATCAAGGAAGGGCCTGAGCTAGTAAAGAAAGTTCTAAGTTCTGTGGACAAAGGAGGGTAAATAAGTCCCAAAGGAGAAACTGCCAGAGAAAAAAGTGGAGATAGGAGGATGTTGGACATCTGGAGAGTGGGGAAGAGAGACTGACTCTAAACTAAACACACTCACAAAAAACAGTCTCATTTAATCCTACCAAAACATTATAAAATAAGAATTACTAGCCCAGCTTTACAGATGAGGCAACCAGAGCTCTAAAGTTTAATCAGTTTGCTCATAGCCCCACAAGTACGAGACAGAGACATGTTATGTCTTCATTTACCTTCTTTCCTCACCTGGAATATTCATATCCACTGTCCCAATCTAAAACACAGCCTCCATGAAGGCTCCTTAATTCTTGGTATCAGCTTCAGTCACTCACTTCCCATCTGCACTTCTGTCCCTGTTATAGCACTTCTCTCATTCTGCATGTACTGTGGTCATCTGCACAGGTCTGCCCACAAGTTAGAAGCTCATTAAGGGCAGTGGGGTTCTTTCCCACCTCTTTCCCCATGACTTCTGATGCCATGTCTTGGTGTGAAGCGGGTCTCATGGGATTGCTCTCTATAGGAATCCCTGCTCTCTTCTGTCCCTGGGGTCCTGCTCCTCAAGTCCAGGCTTTCTCAGTCTGCTCCTTCTCTCCCAGGGGAGCCACGGTGTCTTTGAAAATCCTCGCAGGGGATGTACTGGCCTACTGGGAACAGTGCTAAGACCCCCAAGGCTAGCGTTCAGAAAAAAAAAAAAGATCATATTTTTCCTTGGATTTTTTTTTAATCCAAATGCTCCAAAACTTGTCCAGCATTTCAGAGTGAAAAACTTAAACTTTTCTGAGGGTAATCAAGGGCCTGGTTGGTTTTTGTTTAGACCAAGCTTTCTAGAAAACAAGCCTGAGTCATTACCACTTAACAAAGGGGTAAACTGCCATTTCCTTACAATTTATCAGCAATTGTTCTATAGTTTTGCACTAAAAAAGGAACTTATATCTGTTTATACTCAGCAGGACAAATCAAATTTGCCATTGAAGTAATGAAAATATACATATCTATTTGAAACTCAACTATACATGTGACAGAGATTCTACAAAATAAAAGTACGGAATGAGTCCAGGGTGGGCCCTGTGTAACCAAACATAACATTTAAAGAACAGAGGTGCCATGAGGCAGACCATGGCCATGTTCAAAGTAGTCATGAAATATTAAATGGACATCCAGGGTTGAAGGAATCCCAATAGCCATTCAGTGTAAACTCCTCCCTTTATAGATGAGGAAATCCTGAAGATGTGTAAGAATTGTTGTAGGTCACTGAACTGGTTAGGGTCAGAGTCAGATCCAAGCCTTTTGCTTCTCTAGCCACAGTGTATGTCACTCCCCACTCTGTGGCATAATGGCTCTAATCAGGGGCCCATCCTTTCCAACAGCCAGGAGTTTGGAAAAAGTAGAGAACTGTGCACTAGATATAGGACCTTTGCTGCTGACTATTTGCATGCATATTAATCAGCCTCATATCATATTGAATGCTTATATTGGTGGCTATTAAAAATGATTTTAAAAACTGTAAAGCACCACATAAATGTTAGATTTTAATGCAATTATCATGAGATGTTATCTCAGCAGTACCAACTTAATTATTAGTTTATCTTCACAGCTAATATATCTATTTATTTAAAATTGGAATTGGCCAAAATGAAACCATCTGATTACGTTCTTAATTAACTTTATTGGAAAATTCATCAAATCAATTATGTGAAGAAGGTATTTGAGGTAAAGTGCTTGTCTGTAATAGAGAAGGGAAGTCATTTGTAGTAGTAGTCAGAATAGGTCAAGTTAGCCTGCAGAAACAAATGAACCCTAAAATCTCAACAACTTAGCACAGTTAAAAATTTGTTTCTCACTGATGCAAAGTCTCAAGCAGGTTGTTCTAGTCCCACTCATTTGCAGCCAACACCTCATTCACTTGCAGCCACACCATCTAAAATATGTAACTTCCAAAGTTGCTGCATCAGAGGAAGTCGGAGATGACAAGGGCACACGCTGAGCCTGGATTGCATCAGCCTGGAAGTATAAGTCATGTATCACTTCCTGCTCACAGTGCACTGGCCAGAACAAACCACATGTCCCTGATTAACGGCCATGGAGATGAGGAAATGAAAATGGACATTCATTAAGTAACCCCTCAAGTGAGTAAATGGATATTTGATGAGCATGGTCTACCACGTATATGTTCCCCAGATTTCAGGAAAGCACATATTACTCTGAGTATGCCATTTGCATAAAACAAGTCTAGCCCTGGCAGAGTGGCTCATTTGGTTGGAGCATCCATTTTGTATACCAAAAGGTTGCAGGTTCCATCCCCAGTCAGGGCGTGTATAGAAGGCAACCACATAATATTTCTTTCTCACAATGATGTTTTTCTCTCTCTCTCTCCCTTTCTCTCTCTCTAAAATCAATAAACATGTCCTCCTGTGAGGATTTAAAAAAACAAATATATAGATGCCTTTAAAAAAAGAAAGTCTGAAAGGGAATACACTAAAATAGTGATAGTGAATAACTCATTATTCCAGCTTGGGGTTATTTCCCTAGCAATATTTAATAAACATGTTTTAGAATCCAAAAAAGTAATTCAAGTTATTATTTAAGTTGAAAACCAAGTTTGGACCAGACATAACTATGACTCCATTGAGGAAAATGACTCAAAGCAGAGGGGATTTCTTTAAAACACACTTCTAATTAGAGGACCACGATTAGACAGCAAATGTAAAAGTGAGAGACAGGCACAGACACACCTGCTGCCACACAGGATGCTCTCTAGTGAACTCCGATTTTTACAAAGCATCTGTGGAAAATGAAAAGGAGGGCACAGAGACCAGGGAACAAGATAACTACTGCTCAAGAGAAGAGAGAAAAGGAGTTTGGAAATTTTTTTTAACACAAAAAATTAGGGAACAGATGAGCTAAGGCAAAGCGAGGAGATCTCAGGTGAGCAAAGATTTGCTGGCTCAACATAAAACTGCCCCTTCTGCCAACTTGAATTCTCCATCTACTCTAAGCCACAGCATTCCTCTGCTCAATGAGTTCCCAAGCACTTACCCAAAGTTCACCCAATGTAAATGGATAAAAACCTACTGGGTCTAAACTGGGTCCTGCCCATCTGAGTTTTGTCTTCCTCTCTAGCCCCATGTCATTGACCCTTTAGCCCCCACCTCTCTGGGCTCCAGTCTAATAAATACCCTATGTTTATTCACTTGACTCCATGGCCTTTGCTCAACCTGGAATGTTCCCTCTTCCTTCCCCAGTGACCACCCAGTCTAAGATGAACGTCATGAGAAAAACATGAAGCTTCAGAGGACGTGGCAGAGGGAGGAGAGATATTTCAAACCATTTCTTTTTTATCACTTTTTAAAACAAAGAAACTTAGAATCAATGAATAATAGGGTGTTTGAGGCAGGAAATACCTTTAAGGATGATCTATTTCAGCCTGGTCACTTGGCATTGGTGCTGAGAAGAGACTTGAGCATCTATGTTCGGTGGAAAGAGAAGATTGGACTTAGAGTAAGAAATTTGGACTTGATTGCTAGCTCTGCTAACTTTGTGACCATAGATTAGTCACTTAACATCTTCAAGGGTCCCCAGCTGTGAAAGGGATAGTAATCTCTACCTCACATAGGTGTAGTGAGGAGGCAGCGAGACAGTGCAGATGAGAGCCCTTCATGAACTGTAAAGAAGTTATCAAAGGAAAAATATCACCATGACTCTTTGGACCCACAGCCGTCAAGCCTAATCCACCCACCTACCAAAATATATCGTCTTAGCTTAAATACCTAATTTTGTGAGTCAAGAAAAAGATAGCGATGTCTAGCAAAACCCCTGGCACAGAATAAGTGCTCAAAAGTTTTTTTTGAATGACTTGGGTTAAAATGACTAAAAAAGAGTTTTTGAGGCCTCCTCAGAGTCAAGAGGTGAATGCATGAAGCTACCCAAAGTCCCTGTCACAAGACAGCCCCAAACACCCTCTTGGTCCCAGTAGAGCTCTACCTAGCACGTTCCTCTCTCTGTTCCCTGGAAGAGATGGCCTGGTGCTGAGGCTTCCTTACAAGTCAGCCTTTGTTCCCACTCACAGAACAGTAGGCTCCCCAGAACCAAGCAGGGACCTCTCCCTCTCTGAACCTCACCCGCATGGTTCTTCCTTTAAAAACTGGTTTCTAAGAAGATCACATGAAGGAAAAAGATGAGACCCCCAACTTGAGTTGCCTGTCTAGAAAAAAATTTTCAAATTATCCTTGAGAATTCAACAACCACTTTGGGGATTTCTCTGCGACAGGGGAGAGCCACTGGCCAGGATGGGTGCTGCCACTGATGACGGAACCAACGGTATTCTCCTGGATTACCAAAGAGGTTTTACATATTCCTCCCGGAAACTAAACATCTTCTTTACTGTTTCAACAGAGGTCTTCATCTCAAAATGTTCTTCCCATTGAAGTGTTCAAATCAGTATTTTCATAAGAACTATTTTTCCTTCAGTAAACCAAGGTGTTATAATGATGACTATACAGGTTCTCACATGTCAGAGCCATCATTAGCATTGTTATTATTTTTGTTCAGTTGCATCTCCACAGCAGCCCACATTCATAATGTGCTCTGCAACTGCTTCTTAGTAATAACCCTCACAAGATCTCCAGGAGGCAGAAGGATGACCAGGGTTAACATTTCTGTGTTTCCTGAAAGGGAACCACAGGTGTAGAGAACTGCTACCATCACCATTTATACTGATGGTGCTGAGACACCCAAGCTCTGCCCCAGTCTAGCCTTATACTTACAAGTGCCTACGTCCAGGGTGCCAGCTATTTCTGTAGCTCTTGTTTATGGCTATTGAAACACCAGGCACATGATCAGAAGGAACTGAAATGAACAATGAAACCAGAATCAGACATTTACTCCTAGGATAGACCAGAATGAACATCTAACCAACTCCATTAGTCACATTTGAACAGGACCAGAGAGAACACTTTGCCCAACTCATACAAGCCACTTGCTCCCAGTTCCGATTTTTGTGTTTTTACCACGTTACCACACCTCACCTTTCTCTCTCCACCTTGTTTTTCCTCCTCTACTCTTTTCTTCCATCTCTTTCCTTTATTTAAAACTGATGTGGCTTCAACCACAACAGGAAACCTGAAATATTTATTTATTAAGAGCCTGGTGTTGCAGCACCTGAACTGGGCTAGCCTCACAATACTAACAAAGTCTGATCAGTGTCCTACATGAGCCCCTTCCCCTTCCCCAACCTCTATTCTTAAATCTAGCCACTGGCCTCTGGCCAGGAATTGCCCATGCCTCCCTGAGTCTGCAGTTATCTTCACACACCTGGGCTTTATTCTGAAAAAGGACTGGACTGCTTTCTGGTGGAGGCTGGCACAGAGCCAGGGCTGAGAGTTCTCTCCTGCCGCTCTGTCACGGCTGTAGGAAAGTGGGTTGGTGGTATTCAGAGGAGTAAGAGAATGAAGAGTTTTGCAATTGAATATCACTTTTGTCTCCTCTATCCTGTCCTAACCAGCAGGTTGTCACCCCATACTCAGTGATTTATACCTTTTCAAACAAACCTCCCTCTTCAGAAAGGCCACCTCTCAGACGCCAGGGGCTGCCAAATATCCCATCAATTAATACTCAGCCATGGGGGACAATAAATAAAGTAAGCCAAAATACTAACCACAACTTCAAAGCTTGTCTCCATCTCTAGACACCTATAATTCTGATTTTAGGAGTTCTCCTTCCACTTCCACCATATATTTTTAGAAACTTGGCAAGTTTCCTGGTTTCTTTGTCCTTTTTCTAAGACTAAGTGTTTATAATTGTTAAGAGCAAAGAAATAGACATGTAAACCAAATCCAAAACTCCAGAAACCTCTGAAAATAAAGTATGAGGTCTATAAAACAAACATGAAAATACACGAAGCAGGACCTTTTTCTTGTAAATTCGCCATGACGTCACAATAGCCACGCCCACACCACAGAAGACAAAAGGCGAAGGAGGCCGACAGGCATTAAGTGACTTCATTAAGTCTCCCGGCTGAGAGGGAGTCACATTACTGGCACCTGAGTAGCAAAGGTATTGTCCTTACTACATCTCTGGCTTTTAAAATACTTTTTTGGTTTTCTTCCTTGACTGTTAACTCTCAAACTGTCTTCTCTGAAGCTAAAGTGTTTTCCTTCCTTTCTTGTCCTTTCCTGGTTCAGTGTATGAGTTAGAATCACAGACAGATTTCAGAAAATGATTCTTTCTCCTGGGAGGGAACTGAGGGACAGAGGAACCCGTCTCAAAGAAGGAAACGGTAGGTGCAGACAAGCCTTCTCTCAAAGGGAACTCTACTGCCAAAAACTACCTAGAGAAAACTGGAAGTTTCCAACTCTGTCTCTCTTACATCTGTGTAAGGCAAATACTTCATTCTTTTTAAAAATTTATGCAAAGGTTAATTTTAAGTATTATTTACCTTATTTTTTCAGAGGTGGTCTGGATTGTTTCACTTGTTTTTTAAATATATTTTATTGATTATTGATTGTGCTATTACAGTTTACCCATTCTTTTCCCCTTTATTGCCCTCTGTCTTGCAACGTCCCCTCCCACCAGCATTCCCATATTCTTAGTTCATGTCCATGGGTCGTGCATATAAGTTCTTTGGCTTCCCCATTTTCTATACTATTCTTAACCTACCCCTGTCTGTTTTGTGCCTACCATTTATGCTTCTTATTCCCTGTACCTTTTCCACCACTCTCCCCCCTCCCCCTTCCCACTGATAACCCTCCATGTGATCTCTATTTCTGTGATTCTGTTCTTATTCTAGTTGTTTGCTTAGTTGGTTTTTGTTTTTTAGGTTCAGTTGTTGATAGTTGTGAGTTTGTTGTCATTTTACTGTTCATAGTTTTGATCATCTTCTTCTTAGATAAGTCCCTTTAACATTTCATATAATAAGGACTTGGTGATGATGAACTCCTTTAATTTGACCTTATATGGGAAGCACTTTATCTGCCCTTCCATTCTAAATGATAGTTATGCTGGATAGAGTAATCTTGGTTGTAGGTCCTTGCTCTTCATGACTTCGAACACTTCTTTCCAACCCCTTCTTGCCTGCAAGGTTTCTGAGAAATCAGCCAATAGTCTTATGGGAACTCTTTTGTACGTAACTTTCTCCTTTTCTCTTGCTTCTTTCAAAATTCTCTCCCTATCTTTAATGTTGGGTGATGTAATTATGATATGCCTTGGTGTGTGCTTCCTTGGGTCCAACTTCTTTGGGTCTCTCTGAGCTTCCTGGACTTCCTAGAAGTCTATTTCCTTTGCCAGATTGGGGAAGTTCATTATTTTTTCAAGTAAGTTTTTTATTTCTTGCTCTTTCTCTTCTCCTTCAGGAACCCCTATGATTCCGTTGTTGGAATGTTTAAAGATGTCCAGGAAGTTCCTAAGCCTCTCCTCATTTTTTTGAATTCTTGTCTCTTCATTCTGTTCTGGTTGAATGTTTGTTTCTTCCTTCTGGTCCAAACCATTGATCTGAGTCCTGGTCTTCTTCCCTTCACTATTGGTTTCCTGTCTACTTTTCTTTATTTCACTTTGCATAACCTTCACTTCTTTATTTTGTGACCATACTGAACCATTTCTGTGGGTATCCTAATTACCAGTGTTTTGAACTTTGCATCTGATAGTTTGGCTATTTCTTCATCGCTTAGTTCTATTTTTGGAGCTTTGATCTGTTCTTTCATTTGGGCCATATTTCCTTGTCTCAGAAGGTCTATTACATTGTAAGAGGCCCTAGAGTATAGCCTCAGGTATTCACTAGGGTGGGGCAACCCACATCTCTGTGTCGTGACCCTGTATGTGGGTGAGAGGTCAGAGAGGGAACAATGCCACTTGCTGGTCACTTCCCTCACTACCCACAGCAAATTGGGCCCTTCAGGTGCTGATTCTTAGGTGGGTGGGCTTGTATATGTTCTATGACCATGTGGGTCTCTCCAACATACTCTCCTGTGAGGCTGGGAGTTTCTCTCACAGCTTCAACCTCCACAGGTTTTTCCAGTCAGAGATTTTGAGGCTTTATTTCCCTATACTGGGTTGTGTGGTCTCTCTCACTCCCCAGTTGTTCCTCCTGGTTTATCCACACACAAATGTGAGACTGCCCCCTCTTCCAGCCACCACTTCAATCCCCCCACTCCCCACCGGAGTCTGCCAGTTGCTGCCTTGCCATGACACCTCTCCGTCCCTCCCATCGGTCTGGATGAATGTTTCTTCTTTAACTCCTTGGTTGTCAGACTTCCATACAGTTTGACTTTCTGGCAGTCCTGGTTATTTCTTGCTTTTAAATTTGTTGTCTTTCTTTTGGTTGTGTGAGGAGGTGAAGTGCATCTGCCTACCCCTCCATCTTGGCCACAAGTTAAATACTTCATTCTTGTGGGTGTTTTTTTAAACTTATCCAAAGTTCACTGAGTGCCTACCCTGTGCATGAACATTGAGTTAGACACATAACAGAAACTAAGAGTCTAAAAGAAGTTTACAATCTAGTAGAGGAAACATGCAATGCAAATAATTCGAGGGAGTGAAAAGAAGAATGGGGAAAATGGGCTAGGTCATGCTGTAAGTTTCTCAAGAAATGGAAAGCAGAGATGGTTCTCCTTGCAGGCATCTGGTTCAGAGACTGGCTGTGCTGACAACCCCTGGTGTTCTCTGCTGAAGAAGTCAAGATGGCCAAGGTCCCTGACCTCTTTGAAGACCTAAAGAACTGTTACAGGTAAGAAATAGATTCTCTTGTGATTCGATGAGGGGATCAAGGCACATTAGAATCCAGGTAGGAGTTACAATGACAAGCATGGGGCCAGACTGGCAAGAAATGAAGAGCTGAGTCCTACTTTCAAAATCAGGGCAAATTTAGCAAAGACCCAAGGAATCTAAGCATCCAGCATGTTAAACTGAGATGGCATTGACAGGGAGACAGCTGTTATAGAAAAATTATTTTTAAGGCTTTCTTAGTCCTAGTGAATTTTAACATCTGCTCAGACACAGTCTCAGTTTGGGTTACATGTTCTGATACAGTAATGGGTTTTAAAGCACCATCAGAGAGAGAAACCATTCTCAGAAAATTTCTGATCTCAGTCTGGAATAAGAAAGGACTCCACAGCATTCTGAGCACATGAGTGCTCATTCACAGTCAAACCTCATCCAGACATCGGAGAAACATAAATGAATAAAAAGGGTAAATTTGTAGACCCTTTAAACACACATGGTGCTCCCATGTCCTGCGAATATGCTAACACACACTAGGCCATCCAAGTGTTGTCTGGGTGTGTTGCCAAGTATAAATGACTAAATGTATTGCCGTGAATACATGAAAACAATGTGTAACATGATCTATTTGCTTAAAATTAAAATGAGGCTCTTCAAAAGTACTTCTTTTCTCTCGAGGAGCTTAACACTTTTTTCTGAAATTTAATTACAACTCTTCAATTTGGTAGCCAAGCCCTGGCTAACAAATTGTTTTTGTTGATAAAACACAAGTAAAGTTCAAAGACTGCCCTGATGATTGCTAATTCCAAGTTAGTGAGGGACAAATCACTATGTATACATGTGAATATAGAAGTCCTTTTCCAAGATGATGACAGTAATGGCTATGTGTGTGTTTTACCCATAGCTAATGTGGTCATTAAAATATGTTGCCCAGTGAGTTTAGTGATATAACAGTTACATTCTTTTCATCTTGTTTTACAGTGAGAATGAAGAATATAGTTCTGAAAATGTCCAACTCTATCTGAATCAGGTAAGTAAATGACTGATTCTTACAGGACTGCTATTCTGATACAGTAATATTTTCTCCACCAGAAGAGAACAGCAATGGCTTGAGTTCTAGATGCTCTGTTGTACACTCATGAGATGTCCAGAGACATGTATTTCTTCATTATAAGTGAGGCAGACTGGCTCACTGCACTAAGAGTTGATGGCCTTCTTCATGAGTCCCAAGAACTGGAGTCTCTTGGCCAGGCTCCATCAGAATGTTAGTTATGCCACCCTGAGAGAGCCCCTTTGAGCCACATCACCAGAGGTCTGTCTCCTAAAGAGATATGTTGGATTCATCCTCTCTGACTTCAGCTCTGGAGGTTAGAGATAGCCCTGCAATGTAACAGCCAATGAAGTTGAGGGAGAGGAAGCAAGCCATTCACCAGCTGTGTGATTTGCTAGGGGACCACGCAAGTCCTGCCTTGTGAGTCTTTGGTAGTGGCTCTAAAAGCTATTCCCAGAGGACTATTTCTAAATTACTGGTGCCCTGTCTATTAAAAGACTAACTTCCTAAGGGAGAACTAACTAGAAAGCTACCACTCACTAAGATCTCACTTGTAAACCTGTTCCATTCCATCTCATTTTTGAGTCAGTCCATGGATGACAAAGATTGGCCAAGAGATCGCATCTTCTAGGGAACTTCTGAGGAAGTGAGGGAGAGTTAGAACAAACTGATGAGACACAGATTAGCCAAGACCATAATGGACATCCTATTCACTAGTCTGTTGAAAAACTTCTACTGAAAGGATTCACATTCTATGGCTGTGGTCCGCCTCTCAATTTCTACTTCTTTTCTTCCCAGAAATCCTTCTATGATGTAAGCTATGACCCACTTCCCAAGGACTACATGGATAAATTCATGTCTCTGAGCACCTCTGAGACCTCTAAAACATCCCAGCTCACCTTCAAGGAGAGTGTGGTGGTGGTGGCAGCCAGCGGGAAGGTTCTGAAGAAGAGACGGCTAAGTTTTAACCAGTTCATCACCAATGATGACCTGGAAGCCATCGCCAATGATCCAGAAGAAGGTAGGGGGATCAAGTACAATGATATCCTTGTGTTCCTTTTTTAAGCAAATAGGGACAATAGAGTATAAGGGCAAATAAAACCTAGGGTCAGGGTAACAAGGGCACAACCAGGCATTAGACTGGTATCCATAAGTAAGGAAACCAGCAGAGGCCTGAGTCTAAAATATGTGCTCACATGTTCATTTCCTGGCCATGCTGTGAAGGTCCTGAGACTTTCAGCCTTTTGACAGAAAGCAGTATATACTGATAGTGGGTAACAATTTACAAGCTATGTTTTGCCACATGCTAACTATGCCTCCTTGGCCAAGTTACTTAACCTTTCCATGCTCCAGTTTCCTCTACTGTAAAATGGAGATGATCAGAGCCCCTACTTGTTGCGAAGATTAAATGTGCTAATACTTGCAAGCTTCTGGACTAGAATGATGCCTGGCATGCAGCAAATGCCCAATAAATATCAGCTCTTGCTGTTGTTGTTCTGATTACTATTACTACTGATGCTACTACCTTTGTTAATACTGCCGACAATACTATGTTATTAATGGCTGCATTATCTGTAAACTTCGCAACCACCTTGCATTTCCACTTTACATATTAGGAAACTGAGCTCAGTGAAATAGTCACCTGCCCAATGTCACACAATGTTTAAATAGGAAAGCCTCACTATAAAAATTATTTTTCTCCCATGCCTCTACTCTACAACCCGCTCTGTGAAACATAAACTCAGTATTTTTAAGGTCACAGCTAAACACTAATGCATGTTCACCTAGAAAATTAAAAGATACAAGAGAACGTAAGAAAGAAAATAAAAAGCCTGGCTGGTGTAGTTCAGTGGATTGAGCACGGGCCCACAAACCAAACAACAGCGGTTCAATTCCCAGTCAGGGCACATGCCTGGGTTGCAGGCCAGTTCCCAGCAGGGGATGCACAACAGGCAACCACACATTGATATTTCTCTCCCTCTCTCCTTCCCTTCCCCTCTAAAGATAAATAAATAAAATCTTTTTTAAAAATTTTAAAAGGAAAAGAAAAATACTCATATTGCCACTAAGAGTTTACCACTGCCAGCACTATGATATGTACCTTAAAGTTGTTTCTATGTTACTTACACACATATGAACATATTAGGATTCTACTATATACAACTTTATATCTGGATTTTTTTCATTTAGCAATATATCTAGGGCATTCTGGAATGCCAATTTTTCACCATTATAAGTAATGCAAAAATGAACATCCATATCCATAAACCTTCATTTTGATCACCATTGACTTCCTAGAATACACTCCTAGAAGTAGAGTTAGGCAGAGCCATGGAAATTCAGGAAGCTATTGATTTACATCACTGTTCAGAGGCATGACAGACATTTAGACCTGCTCCCTCAGTAAAGTACATAATTCTTAATGTATTTATTTCTTTTCTCAGATTGCATTCATTTGAAAGTGTAAGTAGGGAATAGTAGGAATCTTTCTGGTTACTTAGAAACAACCAAAAATGAGAAATTTATACGACTAATCTCTTTTCTATAAAAATACTGAGGCCTCAAAGTTTAAAAAAAATAAGTTACCACAGTAATGACCCAAGAGCCCACTCTGCTACTGTTTGGTGATTCCACTTCTGTTTCCTCACCTGAATTGGAGTATTCTTAATCCCTTCCATAGCCAGTTTCTGTGCTTGTATTAGATCAGACATGTCATGTGTTGGCATCCAGATAATTAACTTCAGCTTGTGCTAATGGTTGTAGAAATCATCCGGCCCAAGTCAGCAACTAACAGCTCCCAGAGCAACATGAAGTACACCTTCAGTAGGGTCATCAAACACCGATGTACCCTGAATGACACCCTCCATCAAAGTATCACTCTAGACACATCGGGCAAATATCTCATGGCCACTGCATTAAATAATCTGGACCAAGAAGGTAAATGGACAACTCCTCTTATTTCTGTATTATTTTCAAGTGTTCTGCTTTCAAAATATATACCTCTCTACATTCCTGGCTTTGCACAATTCTTCTAAAACAGAAGGATACATATCACCTTGCTAAAAATCCCAGGCAAGGACAGGAGCCTCAGCTAAACCTGACAACCCAAGAGAAATGTCCTGTCAATGAGCAACTAAGATCAGCGTGAAGCTTTCCGATATAGTTTCTCCTTTGGTTCTCTCAGTTTTATCCTCTATTTTAAATACGAAGAAGCTGAGACTCAAAAATGTTAAATGGCTCACCCCAATTTACCCAGAATCAATGAGGAGCCATAACGCTTCTCTAGAAAGCTTGCCAATCACACTTAAAAATAACACCAAACTAAAAAGAATCATTATCACAATTATATAACAATTATATATATGTAATTATATATTTATATGTGTATATATGTAATATATAATGTATACTTTAATATATTTTACATATGTGTGTGCATATGTATGTGTATATATATATATAGAGAGAGAGAGTCAAGTTTTCTCTAGGTAATTTTGTTGCAAATATCTTTGTATTCCTATTAGGTTATTTCTTTAGAACATATTTCAAAAGTGAGACTCCTGGGTTACTAAGCATATATCATTTGACAGCTCTGATTAAGCATAGTTCTCTAAGGAAAACTAAACTTACTTGTTGCTGTCACTACCAACATAGGTGTCAGCTTTCCTAAACTCCTCCATTTTAGGTCATTATGAACTCATGACTTCACATATTTCATGGTCTCATCCCACTAACATAATTCAAGAGATTTAACACTCAACCCCATAAGCATTCATTCAACATAGAAAATTCTAAAGACATTAATCAAGTATCTGCCTGCCTAATGAATGTGTCAGACATTGCAAAGGACACAAAGATGTGCCAAATTCCATCTCCAGTGCTTCTACTATAGCCAGAGACCTGACTCACACACACAGGATGTCTACATAAACACTTCATTTTATACAAACACAATGGATTTACTTTCCTTTTGGCTTTTCTCTTCCCCAGTGAAATTTGACATGGGTGCTTATAAGTCAAATGAAGAAACAAAATTTCCTGTGACCCTAAGAATCTCAGAAACACAGCTGTTTGTGAGCGCCCAAAGTGAAGATGTTCCTGTATTACTAAAGGTCAGTTGTCCTCAGACTCTAACTTATCTTTATTGCATCCCATACATTTGTCAGTGACCCCACTAGACAGACACCCCTAGCAGTGTGCATAGTCCTCTTCTCTTCCTACCACAGTCCCCACCTGCTCACCTGCCCCCATTCTGCTTCTCATTCAACCCCAGAGGCAATTCTAGGCAGGATCTGTGAGAGAGTAAAATGGAGGTGCAAGAGTATATGAAAAAGGTAAATTGCCTTCTTGCTTCTTTTACCTTTCCCTGCCTGCTCCTGTTCCCCTTCCATCCCAGGGCATCCATCTATTCCATCCATCTTTGATCCTTAATGACACCTACCCATTGACCTACGTGATAGTAAGAATTAGGACAATGGACTTGTCTCTGAGAAACTCAAACAAACACTTTAGATCAGAGAGAATTAATCATGTGCCAAAAAGCACAAAGCAAAAAGCTGGAGCCAAGACTCAAACCCTGGCCTTCTGACCCTAGAGCCTCTTTCTCCATTTGCACCAGCATTATCCCTCATCCAGCTCCATCTTCACTACCACCATCCCCCACAAATATGCGGACACACACACATCCACTGTGTCTTAAATGTTTTCTCCACTGATAAGTAGGTGACTCTTATTCAGTAGATTGTATAATCCAACCCCCGCCCCCACTAGGGTTTATGTGGTGCATGTGTCTCTACCTGGATCAAGTGAAAGGAAAGTGCTGTCTGCAGAGTAGGGCAGTCGCTTCATTCATGGATTCATTCAGTAAGTGTTATTTACTGAGAGCCTTCTGTCTGGCAAGCACAGTGCAATAGCTGTGTAGATAGTGGTGCGCCAAAGTCCCTAGCCTTATAGAACTTAGTCTTCTGGGGGACATGGACAATAGACAAGCCTAACAGCCAGCCCAATTTGCAGGATGCTGCAGAGCAAGTGAATAGGATGCTGAGATAGAGAAAAGCTGGGAGGTGTTGTTTAGATAGAGGAGATGAGAGTTATTGATGGGAGGGAGGGAGCCTGCCATCACACAAGGGGTTGGGTGGGGATAGGGTATTCTAAACAGAGGAGTTTGGCTGCTCCCAGGCTGTAGATTCTTAAGAGCTTATAAACCAGCTTCAAAGATCAGGACACTCTAGAAGCTGGGTGCTATGGGGAGAAGGGAGGATAGGCTGAGGCTAGTGTTGGTAGAGCCCTGCATTTGGATTTCATCTGAGGTACAATTTTTTAAAAGCCATTAAAAGTGGTTCACTTATATTTTCTAAAATGGAGAGTGAATCAGGAGGAAGGCAGTAGAGGAAGCAGAAGCCCAGGAGGGAGGGGATGACAGCAGTCACAGTGTGGAAAGTGCTGAGACAGGTAGAATGCAGTAGGCAGAATCTCAGTGCGCTTTGTTTTAGATTTTATTTTATTTCTAGAGAGAGGGGAAGAGAAGGACAAATAGAGGGAGAGAAACATCAAAGTGCCGCTGCCTCTCGAGTGTCCCCAACCAGGCACCTGGCCCGTAACCCAGGCATGTGCCCCACCCAGGAATCAAACCAGTGACCCTTTGATTCTCAGGCCCATGCTCAATCCACTGAGCCACACCAGCCAGGGCAGATAGTTTTGAAGATAGAGCCAAAAAGAGCATGAGGAAAAACTCCTCATGAGGAGATAAGAAAACTCCTGATGAGATAAGAAAAATTAGGAGAGGAATAGATTTAGGAAATAAAATTCTTACTGAGATTGAAAATCCCAAATAAATCTCAAAAGGATATTTAGTTGCTTTAGACTAAAAAGAGTAAAAAAGAAGCCTTTTGAGTTGGATTTTGAATTTTACTTTTCCATGGACGTATTGTTAGATTCTATATATAACCACAGGGAGAGTAGAGTCTAAAGAGGTCACAATTGTCACCCTGGCTTATGTGGCTCAATGGATTGAGTGTCAGCCTGTGAATCAAAGGGTCACAGGTTCAATTCTCAGTCAGGTCACATGCCTGGGTTGCAAGTCAGGGTACCCAGTTGAGGGAACAGAAGAGGCAACCACACATTGAAGTTTCTCTCCTTCTCTTTCTCCCTCCCTTCCCCTCTTTCTAAAAAAAAAAAAAATCTGGTAAAAAAAAAAAAGGAGAGAGAGATCATAATTGTCAACAATTGTTTTGAAAGGATTCAGCTGCCAATATACCTGGGAAGTGAGGTGTGTGTGTGTGTGTGCGTGTGTGTGTGTTGGTTTTTTTTTTTAACTTTCAGTCATTGACTTAATATGGACATAAACATCTCTAAATTACAAATTACTCTCCAGAGGTATGATTTGTACACTTACAGGTCAAAATATTTAGAGATCTTAGAATAACTAATACTAGAGTTTTATGCAAAATACCCTATGCCTGTGTTGGAGGCAGGACAAGAATGAAGTTTGACCCCATTGGCCAGGATACAGGGAGGCACTGGAGTCATTGGCAGTCTTCATAACTAATTTGGATTTCTCTCCAGTTAACTAAGGAAATCAACTATTAAAAAATGGGGCCATACATCTAATAAGCATGTAATAAATGCTTTCTGAATGAACAAATGAATGAAAACTTACATCGCATCAGAGTCATAATCCTGAAGTGCTATGTTTCTCACAAAGGCTGCATGACAAGGGACTGAACTTCAGTTCTTGTTCTAGTATCTTATTCTCTAACACCTCTGTTCTCCTTATCCTAGGAGATGCCTGAGACGCCCAAAACCATCAGAGATGAGACCAGCCTCCTCTTCTTCTGGGAACATCATGGCACTAAGAACTACTTTGAGTCAGTTGCCTATCCAAAGTTGTTTATTGCCACAAAGCAAGATGGCCCGGTGCACATGGCAAGTGGGCAACCCTCTATCATTGACTTTCAGATACTGGAAAACCAGCTTTGACTCTGGAGTCTGCTTACTTGTGAAATGTTGACAGTCCGTATGTACCATGTACATGAAGAAGTCAAATCCTTTACTCTTAGTCACTCATTGAGCATGTGCTGAGTCTTTGTAATTCTAAATGAATGTTTGCTCTCTTTGTAAGAGAGGGAGTAGGTCTAGTGAACCAACACTAAATATAATGTCACTTGTTATTTAAGGAACACCCTACACTATGCAAACTACCAATCATTTTAATTACTCTTAATAACAATTTTGGGAGCACCAGGGCTCCTGACTATTAAAAAAAACTCTACCTGTATTACATGTGGGCTAACTAAGGCATAAGAAAACCAAGAAATCCTCACAATGGCAATTGGAATGAGAAGCAATAGACCCAGGATTTCATTCCAACTGTTTTGCCTTGTGCCTTTAAGTTGCTGATTAACCCTTAATCGAATACTGTCAGTTTCTGGGAATTCAATTTGGTCATCTTCAAAATGGAGGGAATGACACCTAAGTCCTTTCTGCCTCAGCAGTATTTTGTGACACTCATTTCAGTAGAACACTTCATGAAGCTGAGCCTCAAGAACAAGGCAAAGCATGGAATGCTATTTTAAGTTATTGTTTTTGTTTATAAGTATAATTTAAGGTAATTATAACATATGAGTATATTTATGGCAATCCTTTGCCACCTTTGCATGTGACCAGGTATCCTCAGCAGCACACAGTGTTTTCCAGGATGAGTGAATTCCATGTAGTTACATTAAGGCACTTTGGTCCGAGCTGTGCTTTTTCCATTACCATGTGGCTCTGTGTTCTAATGTCTGGGATCCCTGTAATTATAATAATAAATTTACATTATTTGCTTTGTTTGTTTGAACTGATTATTGGCCCAAATCTTTCCCTCCTCTGTCTTTAAACTTGTCTTGTCACTCATGTGCCATTAGAGTCCACCTTATCAAATCCTGCTAGCTAAAATGGAATGAACTTCGCTTTGGCAACTGTGGAACCAATGTTATCTAAACTTTCTTTCCTGGAACATAAGCAATGTTCCTTCTGGGTTCTAAAAGTTGAGATCGAACCATAGTGTTACATCACTGTCAACAACGAAGACTGACTGATACATTATCCATCACAACTGAATAAACATCACAAAAAAGTAAATCTGACACATAATTACTTATTGTCTTAATCATTATTTTACTGCATGGTAACTAGGAGCAATGATAAAAGTTCACATAAAAAATAACTGTAGTATTATTTTACAAAACCAAACCAAGGTTTTATGAATTTTCTCTCCCTTTTATAAGCTAGCCAGTGGATAAATGGCAATAAGAATGATAATATCCCAGGGGGAAGGGTGGAGGGATTTGGGGGAACAAATGTGAGGGATGCAGACGAGGGCTGGGGGGTGGGGGGGAGGTGGGGAGCGCGGTACCGGGGGGTGGAGCTTGGATGGGAGAAATAGACAAAAAACTGTACTTAAAAAATAACTAAATAAAAAAATGAGAAAAAAAAAGAATGATAATATCCTCAGTAGCTCATGTTATGCTCTTACAACACATGCGTAAATGTGTACTATCCACCTAAATTCACACATACACAGCCACGTTAGTAAGGAATCAATGCATTTAGAAGGCATGGATACAAGACATGTTGAGCTGAAAAAAGTTAAAATCAAGGTAATGAAATTAGATGTGGAAAATAATGGAAAAGAAGTAATCTTAGATGACACTCAGTTTCCTGGTACTGGAGAATGGGTGAGTGATTCTGTCAATCAGTACTTTTGGCAGAAATAGGAAGTTCTTCTCACTACCAGGATGCTGTATGAGGAGTACCATTTTAGACATGTATTTGAAGTCTATTTCCTTGCAGGATGCCCAAGTACACATGTAGAATGAGCAGATGATAATGTATCTGCCCAACTCAAGAGAATTTAGAAATAGATATAGATTTGGAAGACAGCAGGTATATAGTAGGTAAAATCCTGAAAGTGACATCAGAGAAAGAGGAGAAGAGAAGCATATGGTGAACGCTGTTTCTCCATGCAATTGTCATCTCCCCTGCCTGAATGGTAAGAAGCTCACCGTGATGGGGTTGAGCAGTGCAGGCACTGAACTTTCTGGAGTCTATTTCTTTTATGATGGTCTTTATACATCTTTCCAAAATGATGAGGGGAAAGCCAAATCTCCACGTTTTAAAATATATTTTATTGATTATGCTATTACAGTTGTCCCATTTTTCCCCTTTTATGCCCCTTCGCCCTGCATACCTCTCCCACCTGCCTTCCTCCTTCCCCATTTAGTACATGTCCATGGCTCATACACATAAGTTCTTTGTCTTCTCCATTCCTATACTACTCTTAACTTACCCCTGTCTATTTTGTACCTACCATTTATGCTGCTTATTTCCTCTACCTTTCCCCCCATTCTCCACCTCCCCTGCCCATTCCCCGCTGTTAAATCCCCAAGTGAGAGTCTCCATTTCTGTGATGCTGTTTCTGTTCTAGTTGTTGGCTTAGTCTGGTTTTGTTTTTTTGGATTCAGTTGTTGATAGTTATGAGTTTGTTGTCATTTTACTGTTCATAGTTTTGATCATCTTGTATTTCTTAGATAAGTCCCTTTAATACTTCATATAATAAGGGCTTGGTGATGATGAACTCCTTTAACTTTACCTTATCTGGGAAGCACTTTATCTGCCCTTCCATTCTAAATGATAGCTTTGCTGGATAGAGTAATCTTTGCTATAGGTCCTTGCCTTTCATGACTTCAAACACTTCTATCCAGCCCCTTCTTGCCTATAAGAGTTCTTTTGAGAAATCAGCTGATAGTCTAATGGGAACTCCTTTGTAGGTAACTGTCTTCTTTCCTCTTGCTGTTTTTAGAATTCTCTCCTTATTTTTAATGTTGGATGATGTAATTATGATGTGCCTTGGTGTGTGCTTCCTTGGGTTCAACTTGTTTGGGACTCTGAACTTCCTGGACTTCCTGGAAGTCTATTTCCTTGGCCAGATTGGGGAAGTTTTTCTTCATTATTTGTTCAAATAAGTTTTCAATTTCTTGCTCTTCCTTTTCTCTTCTGGCACTCCTATGATTTGGATGTTGCATAATTTAAAGTTCTCCTGGAGGTTCCTAAGTCCCTCCTCAATTTTTTGAATTCTTGTTTCTTCATTCTGTTCTGGTTGAATGTTTATTTCTTCCTTTTGTTTTAAATTGATGATTTGAGTGCCAGCTTCCTTCCCTTCACAGTTGGTTACCTGTACATTTTCCTTTATTTCACTTTTCATAGCCTTCACTTTTTCCTGTATTTTGTAACCATACTCAAACATATCTGTGGGCACCTTGATTACCAGTGTTTTGAACTGTGCATCTTGTAGGCTGGTTATCTCTTCATCACTTAGCTGTATTTTTTTCTGGAGCTTTGATCTGTTCTTTCATTCTGGCCTTTTTTTTTTTTCTCTCAGTGTACCTGTTACTAGTCAGGGGTGGAGCCTTAGGTATTTGTCAGGTCAGGACAACCTACATGGCTGTGTTGCAGTGCTTTATGTGGGGAAGTCCAAGAGGGAACAATTCTGTTTATTCAGCTCTCTGTTGTTTTTCATTCACTTCTGCTGCTACCCAAAAGCAAATTGGGCCCTTCTGGTGCTGATTCCCTGGGGAGTGGGGGTTTGTGTACATTCTAGGACCCTGTGGGTCTCTCCAACAAACTTTCCTGTGAGGCTGGGAGTTTCTTCTGTTACCTCAACCCTCACAGGTTTTTCCAGTCAGATATTTTGAGGCTTTATTTCCCCACACTGGAACCCTTCATTGCATGGTCTGTCTCGCTCCCCAGTTGTTCTTTCCAGCTTATCCACATGCAAATGTGGGACTGCCAGGTCTGCCAGCCACCACCTCACCCACCCCAGTCCTCCAGGCATCACCTTCTGCCAGTCCTCTCCATCCTGGCTGCACATCTCCACCCCTCCTACTGGTCTGGATGAATGTTTCTTCTTTAACTCCTTGGCTGTCAGACTTTCCATAGAGTTCAATTTTCTAGCAGTTCTGGTTATTTTTTGTTTTTAATTGTTGTCTTTTTTTGTTTGTTTGTACAAGGAGGCAAAATGTATCTAACTATGCCTTCATCATGGTTGGGAGTCCAAATCTGTATGGTGGTGTTATAACCACATACTTTTGTCAAAATTGTCCTCTTGAGTCATGACCAATGTTCCCAATATTTTTCATAAAATTTATTGTCCAGAATTATATATAGTACTCAAAATATGGTCAGACCAGCAGGACCCAAAGTGGAATCTTGTTCTTTCTATATTAGACACCATGCTTTTGTTAGAAAGTGACATTAGCTTTTTGAAAGCAAGTGACATTATTGATTCATATAGTGTTTGAAGGCAATTAAAACCTAGGCTAATTCTCAAACTATGTTCAAGCTTTAAATATATCTGTATTAAATTTAACCTTAATTTGGTCTCAGATCTAGATTGTTCAAGATTCTGATTTTTTATATATTGACTTTTCCTCTCAGCTTTGTGGCATCTGTAATTTGGTGGTCATGTTTTTTTTATTTTCTTCACCATATATTGTTGGGTATAAAGAATAGGTTACAAACATTTTACAGTGTGACACTGTTTTTATTTAAAGTACCTACAATCACCCTGACCCATGTGGCTCAGTTGATTAGGTATCATCCTGCAAGGCAAAAGGTCACTGGTTCAGTTCCCAGTCCAGGTACATGCCAGACTGGGGTGCCTACGAGAGGCAACCAACTGATGTTCCTCTCTGATGTCAATGTTTCTCTCCCTCTCTTTTTCCCTCCCTTCCCCTCTCTCTAAAAATGAATAAATAAAATCTTTAAAAACTGATAGAATACTTACAATTTAAATTTAAATGGTTATAGAAAGGTACACATCAAAATGTTAAAAATCCTTCCCTCTGAGAGATTGAGTGGTTTATAAGGGTTTTTGTTATGTTATTTTTTTCTGAATTTTTAAATGATTATAGACTTGCCGAACAGAATAACAATTTACAGTAAAAGTTTTTATGAGTTTGACTTTTATTTAGATTCCACATATAAGTGATGCCATGCAGCATTTATCTTTCTCTGTCTGACTTATTTCACTTAATATAATGTCTTCAAGGTCCATCCATGTTTTCACAAACATCAGGATATCTTTCTTTCCCATAGCTGAATAATATTCCATTGCATATACATATTTTATAATAATTTTTTTATTTATCCATTCATCCACTGAACACAGGTTGTTTTCATAGCCTGACTATTGTAAGTAATGCTACAATAAACGTGAGCATGCAGGTATCTATTTAATACCTCCATGCTCATGGTATTGAATATACATCAAGAGCTTTTTGATATATACCTAGAAATGTAAATCCTGGATTATACAGGAGTTCTATTGTTAATTTTTTTAGGAATCTCCATGCTGTTTTCCATAGTGGCCACACCAATTTACATTTCCACCAACAATGCATAAGTGTTTCCTTTTCTCCACATGCTCACCAACCCTCGTTTCCTCTTGTCTTTTTTATGACAGCCATTCTAAGATGTGTGAGGTGCTATCTCACTGTGGTTTTGATTTGCATTTTTCTGATGATTAGTAATGTCAAGCATCTTTTCATATATCAGTTGGCCATATGTATGGCCTTTTAAAAAATGTCTATTCAGATCCTTGGCTTTTTTTTTAATTGAGCTATTTGGATTTTTTTACTATTGAGATGTGTGAGTTCTCTATATATTTTGGATATCAACTCTTTATCAGGTAGATGGTTTGAAAAGATTTTCTTTCATTCCATTTGTTGCCTTTTCATTTTGTTAATGGTTTCTTTAGCTGTAAGAAAAGTTTTTAATTTGCTATGGTATCACTTGTTTATTTTTGCTTGTCGCCTCTGTCTTAGTGTCAAATAAAAAAAATAATAATAATTGCCAAGACCAATGTGAAGGAGTTACCCCCTGTTTTCTTCAAGGAGTTTTATAGCTTTGGCTCTAAAATTTAAATATTTAATCCATTTTAGTTGATTTTTGTGTATGGCATAAGGTAGGGGTACAGTTTCATTCTTTTGAGTGTGGCTGTTCAGTATTCCCAACATCATTGATTGAAAAGATTATCCTTTCTACAATGTATATTCTTGACTCTTGCACCAAAAAATTAACTGATGATATATGCACGGGTTTATTGTAGTGTTTTCTATCCTGTTGCATTGATTTATATGTCTTTGTGCCAATACCATAGAGTTTTGAGTACTCTAGTGTTGTAATAAAGTCTGAAACAGGAAGTGCAATGACTCCAGCTTTGTTCTTCTGTCTTAAGAGTTGTTTGGCTATTTGGAGTCTTTTGTGATTGCATATAAATTTCAAGACTGTTCTATTTCTGTGAAAAATGCCATTAAAATTTTTATAGGGATTGCACTGAATCTGTCAATTGCTTAGGGTAGTATAGACATTTTAACAATTTGGAAGTATTTCTTCTAATCTATGAGAACTGATTATCTTTCCATTTACTTATAGGTTTCATTGTACAGATCTTCCACTTCCTTGGTTAAATTCATTCATAAGTATTTTATTCTTTTTTGATACAGTTGTAAATGGAGTTGTTCTCTTAATTTCTCTTATAGTTTGTTGTTAGTATATAGAAATAAAACTGCTTTTTCATGTATTGGCTTTCTATCTTGCAAATTCACTGAAACTAATAGGCTTTTTATTTGTTTGTTTACTTTTGGTGGAGTTTTCAGAGTTATCTATATATAATATATCATCTGCAAATAGCGACTATTTTACTTTTCCCTTTATTATTTGGTTGCCACTTACTTATGCCTAATTGCTCTAGCTAGAACTTGCAGTACTATGTTGACTTAAAAGGATGAGAGAGGACATTCTTGCCTTGTTTCTGATCTTACGGGAAAAGCTTTTGAGTTGATGTTAGCTGGGGGCTTGTCATTTATGGCCTTTATTATGTTGAGGGACTTTCCTTTTATACCCAGTTTGTTGGGAATTTTAATCAGAAATACATACTGAATTTTGTCAAATGCTTCTTCTGCATCTATTTGGGATTTATTCTATTCTTTTGTGAGTCTGACAGGTTACACAGCGATGCTGTTACCGGAAGCTCTAGCATCACCACGCCCTGAGCAGAGCCAACCGCAGAGCTAATATTTTTCTCTTGTCCCGCCCTCTCCCGCTTCCTATTGGTGGCTTTAAACCCTTGGCAGCCAATGCGAGCAGACACGGGTGACGTGCTCATCCCTAGCTCCGGCGCGGCCTTTGAAAATCAACTGTCGTGGAGGAGCTGGTATGGCGAAGTCTACGCTGGCTGCCGCTGCGGGTGAGTGCTCTGAGACAGCGGGGCGCAGCGGACTGTGTCTGCAGAGGCTACCGGCTGCCTCGCCTGTCTCGGGGCCCCTGTCGGGGTATTTGAGGCCCAAAGGAGACACCAGTATGCGCGGGGAATCCCAGGATCCCGCTGGCACTTTCCCAGCAGGTCCCACAGCTGCTCTGAAGGGGCGTCATAGTCGCCTCCTTGGTTGGCCCAGGTTGTGCGTCCAGGTGGAGCCAAGCGCCCCCCAGCCACCCCCGGCCCTGAGTGGCCCCCGCCGGCCCGAGCCTGCACAGCGGCTGGGGTGGATCTGGCCTCCGCTTCGAGGGCGTGGGTCCCAGAAACCCATCTCCCGTGTGCTACTGTGTTTGGATGGTGTAGGTGATGACATCTGTATACCTAACTCGTCCTGGGCGCTTCACTTAAAGACCCGACCCTTAAAGTTGGGCACTTCTGTCCTCATATTATGGCTCAGCAACGCTTTGTTAATGTGCCAGAAGTCCCAGAACTGGGGTCTTAGCCGGCCTGTCAGACCCCCGCAGCCCCTGTTCTCCACTGCCTGGCGTGGTCTGGCTCCCATGAGAATTAATAAATTCCCTCTTCTGAGCACTTGATAAATTTTCTGTCCACCTGGGTTGCTCAACTTTTTTTACAAAAGGAATGTTTACAAAGTTAGCTTTCGTCCTTTATTTTAGTTTCTTTTAACTTTGGGTTTTTATTCAACTGTATTTCGTTGATTAAATAAACGTAGTGCATTTATTCAACAGACTTATTATTTAATACCTGTGTGCATCAGAACCAGATGGGGATACTGGAGCAGCTCTGGTTAGGTGAGGTGGAGAACAGATTTGCACCCTGTAGTCTTTTTTTTTTCTTTTCTTTTCTTTTTTTTTTTTTTTTTTAGCTATTGAATTTTAGTCTTTTCCAACCACCTACTCCCCTCAGTTCCTGCCTATGAATTCCCATAATTCTTTCTTTAACCCTCTCTTATGGCACCTAGGTTTTGCCTTGTATTGTAATTATTGTGGTGTTTATCTCCACTATTACACTGAAACTTGAAAGCAGAAATACTGACTTTCATCCTCTTACAAATGCCTTGCTTAGAAAATTACTATATAGATATTTACTATGAACTCCCTAACCTGGCTTATTTTGTTCTTAGTCCCACAAGTAACTAAGTAAGGGTTTGTAGACAAAAATCATCATCCCTGTTGGAAAAAAATATAATAAAACCAGACCTAACTCACCAGTTCAGGTGAACCGGTAACAGACCTGATTCACACAAGCATATGTTGTAGCTGTGAACAGTGCCTGTGAGCAAGGGCCCTAGGGTTGAATAAACCTGGCTTCAAATCCTGGCTTTGGCACAAATTAGCTGGGTAACTTTGGATAAATCATTTACCCTCTTCACGTTTCAGACAGTAAAATACCTCACAGGATTGGTGTGCAGATTAGAGTAAGTAATATAAGTGTGAAGGGCGTAATATGGGACCTGGCATATAAATGATATGGTTAATGTTGATATTAATTTGGAGGCATGGTCCAAAGCCGAAATCTTTCTTGAAAGTGTCATCCTTTAAAATATAAACAAACTGGTTAAAATCCCAAGCTGAAGTTCTGTTGTTTGCTTGTCTGTTTTTCAGAAGAGCGGCAGAGAAAGCTCCAGGAGTATCTAGCAGCCAAGGGAAAACTGAAGTGCCAAAACACCAAGTGAGTTTGTCTCCCACACTTACATGATTCTTGTTGTCCTGGTTGCTAATAGCTATTTAAAGCCCTATCAAGGGGGCATTTCAGTTCAAGCATAACAAAAACCTCTGGGCAGTAGCTAGTACACTGGCAAAGACTTAAGCATTGCCGTTGTGATAGTCTCCAAAGGAGGGAGGGAGAAATCTATCTACAATATTACCTACCATGCTAGAAGCTTTTCCTGTCCCTGCCTTTATTCCTGGGAAAGTAATTCTTGTGAAGGCAACGTTCAGTCTGACATAGTTGCACGTGAACATCCTTCCGCCTGGTGGTGTTCTTTGGTCATTCTCAGAGCACAGCAGTTTTCAGCCATTTTCCTCTCATGGCACATATATACTAATTACTAAGACTCTGCAACACACCAAAAAGTATATTTTTTGCCAATCTTACAAAAAATAGGCATAATTTTTATTCATTCATTCACACCAGACAGCTATGGTTGTGTTGGTTGTTGTCATTTTTTATTTGACAATCTAAGGGAAAAGAGGTCAGTGCTCCTAAGTAGTCAGGTACTGCATGTTTTAAAAATTCTTGGCAGCACACCGGTTGAAAATCACTGTCTTATCACTTACTCTTAAGGTGGACATGATATGATCGATTCACTTTTATCTTTTGTCAATATCTTGCCATCTTAATGATGTTATTTATCTTCTGAGCATTGATAAATAAATTTTCTGCCCACCTGCGTTGCTAAACTTTTTTTACAAAATGAATTTTTACACAGTTAGCTTTCATCCTTTATTTTAGTTTCTTTTTACTTTGGGTTTTCATTCAACTCTATTTCCTCGATTAAAGAAACTTAGTGAATTTATTCAACAGATTTATTACTGTTTATTTATTAGCAGTAATATATCACTGTTGGTTCTGAAGGCATGGTGCTTAACAAGACAGAGCAGTCCTGCCTTGGCTAGTGTGGCTCGGTTGGTCGGAGCACTGTCAAGTAAACCAAAAGGTCAAGGGTTCAATTCCCAGTCCAGGGTACAAGCCTAGGTTGCGGGTTCATCCCCAGAGTGCATATGAGAAGGCGACCAATCAGTGTTTCTCTTTCACATGGATGTTTCTTTCCCTCTTGTCCCCTCTCTCTAAAATCAATAAGCATGTCCTCAGGGAGATGAAAAAAAAAAAAGACAGAGTGGTCCAGCCCTTCCAGGGCTTACATTCAAAGCTGGGAGAAACACACATCAAGTCATGGTCAGAGTGCCTGTTAGCCTGGCAATTGCTTTTGATCCATGGGGGTTAAATCCTTCCAAATTTTTCCTGTATAGTTTCCTGTATATTTTTCCTGTATTTTTCCTGTATAGCTAGATAGTATATATGCCTGGGGGGATGGTTAATTATATCACCTTTTCCCCTGAGAATTCACTGTTTGAAGATACTTAAAACAAGTTTTTAAAAATTTGTTTGGCATTGTATCTGCAGTGCCTAGCACACTACAGTGTTCCAGGAATGATGTTGCAATTAATAAGACTGTGCAAATATAAAGAAAAGACGTATGGTTGGAATACGGTGTCCACGTAAGACCTCTCTGAAGGGATCACAGATAAGTAGGTAAGAGCAGTGACGGTCTCTGAGGAGAAGAATATTGGGACTAAGGAAGGGAGAATAAGGAGACTTCATTGAATATTGTTTTGAATTATTTTACCATACACAGAAATTTTAATGATTTAAATTTCATTTTTAATCACTATATATCCCAGGTCCTTGTGATCCTTCTATACTAAGAATTAATCTTATTTTGTCTTCTGTAGGCCCTATCTAAAAGCCAAGAATAATTGCCCAAATCCTCTGCCCTCCAAATCTGTAAGTAGAAATTAGACTTTTAAAAAATATCTATTTTGTATGATTAGTAATAAAAGAATAAAAATGTTAGCAACCTAAAGAAAATGTTTTGCACAAATATTTTTTATAAATATAAGAACAGTTCATAGGGACAGAATTGTTTTTTGAAAAGTATAACATTATAGTTCAACTTTGATAACTCAAAAAAAAATTCTTAAGTGCACTTTGGTCTCTTCATAGCTAACATTTATTGAACACCTACTGTGTGTCTGTACTTTTCTCATTTGTGTTAACTCATTGAGTCCTTACAGCCTTGTGAGGTAGGTACCGTTAGTAGCTCCATTTTACAGATGAAGGAACTGAGTCACGGGATAGCTATTAAATGACAGAGCTGACAGCCTGTATAGGCTCAGCCACTTTGGAATGCTGCGTAACAAGAACGTATTTCCTCATCGGTTCCATTCAGCCAGATTGTGGATAAAATGGAAAAGGATCCCAACATATTTGAGGTCTAATGGAATATATATTCAGCTATAAAAAATAATGAAGTACATGTGCAGGCATGAGTTTATGGGAACTCTATCTTTTTTTCACTCAATTTCAATGTAGACCTAAAACTACACTAAACATTAAAATTTATTAAACAGAAAGTAAAGTAATGAAGTACTGATACATGCTATAACATGGGTGAGTCTTGAAAATGTAATGCTAAGTGAAAGAAGCCAGATAGAAAAGGCCTTATACTGTATAATTCCATTCATATGAAATGTAAAGAATAGCTAGCTCTATGGAAACAAAGTAGATAAGTGTTGTCAGAATCTATGGAGAGAGGGAAATAGGGAGTGACGTTTAACAGTATGGGATTTCTTTCTGGGTTGATAAAAATGTTCTGAAATTAGTGGAGATGGTTTTGCAACCCTGTAAATATACTAAAACCCACTAAATTATTTGCTTTAAATTGTTATGGGATGCAAATTATATCTCATTTTTTCATGTATAATAAAGAACAACTAGGGAACAGCACATTTTGATATCAATCTTTGTGCCTGAGCAGTAAGTGATAGTGGAGAGATCAGAGATGGATATGAATGTTGGGAGTCAAAGGTAACCCAGCTATAGCTGTGTGGGTGCACCATCTATCTCTGCGCCCACCCCAGCAATACCACAGATACCCGTACAATGCTAGAGTGGACATTGCCTTGCCCTTAATGCCAGGTGACTCTGGTGACAGACTTTCTTTACATACTCACAAAGTGTACATAGTAATTCTTGGAAATATTGAATGAAACATAAAGAATGGTAGCTCCGGCACTCTCATATTTTCCCCTGGAGCTATATGTTCTACAAACCTCTGCCAAACTCACCTTTCTGAGTAATTGCTTTCAGTACTAATGCTCCTGTCCTTTACCATAGCAGTTCTTTTTTTTTTTTTACAAGTGAAAAAGTAACTTTATTTCTATTTTTTGTATTTCTTTGAGTTTCTTTATGTGTTTTTTTATTGTTGTTCAAGTACAATTGTCTTCATTTTACCCCCACCCCAGCCATCCCCGCTTCCTACTGTTGATCCTACCCACCCTTGGTTTTGTCCATGTGTCCTTTATACATGTTCTTGAAAAACCCTTCCCCCTTCCTCCCACCTCCCCTCTGATTACTGTCAGTTTATTCTTAATTTCAATGTCTCTGGTTATATTTTGCTTGCTTGTTTGTTTTGTCGATTGGGTTCCACTTATAGGTAAGGGCATATGGTATTTGTCTTTCAACCACCTGGCTTATTTCACTTAGCATAATGCTCTCCAGTTCCATCCATGCTGTCATAAAGGGTAGGAGCTCTTTCTTTCTGCTGCATAGAATTCCACTGTGTAAATGTACTATAGTTGTTTGATCCAATTATTTACTGATGGGCACTTAGGTTGCTTCCAGCACTTGGCTATTGTAAATGGTGCTGCTATGAACATTGGGGTGCATAGGATCTTTTGAACTGGAGTTTCAGGGTTCTTAGGGTATAATCCCAGCAGTGGAATCGCCAGGTCAAAAAGCAGTTCTATTTTTAGTTTTCTGAGGAAATTCTATACTGTTTTCCATAGTGGCTACACCAGTCTTAATTCCTACCACCAGTCAACAGTGCACTAGGGTTCCCTTTTCTCCACATCCTTTCCAACACTTGCTTGTTGATTTGTTTATGATGGTCATTGTGACAAGTGTGAAGTAGTATCTCATTGTGGTTTTAATTTGCATCTCTCTGATGGCTAGTGATGCTGAGCATCTTTTCATGTGTCTCTGGACCCTTTATTATGTCCTCCTTGGAGAATTGTCTGTTCAAGTCCTTTGCCCATTTTTTAATTGGGTTTTTTGTATTCCTTGAGTGGAGTAGTGTGAGTTCTTTATATATTTTGAAGATAACACTCGTGTCTGAGGTATCATTGGCAACTATGTTTTCCCATACAGTTGGTTTTCCTTTCTCATTGTAATGCTGTTTTCTTTAGCTGTGCAGAAGCTTTTCATTTTTATGAGATCATATTTGTTTATTCTTTCCTTTATGTTCCTTGCTCTAGGAGACATATCAGTGAAAATATTGTTGTGTGGAATATCTGAGATTTTCCTGCCTATGTTCTCCTGTAGGACTTTTATGGTGACACAACTTATTTTAAGTCTTTTATCCACCTTAAATTTATTTTTACGTATGGTATAAGTTGGTGATTGACTTTCATTTTTTTGGATGTAGCTGTCCAGATCTCCCAGCACCATTTGTTGAAGAGGTTATTTTTACTCCATTTTATGCTTCTTCCCCCTTTGTTGAATATTAATTGACCATAGAGACTTGGACTTATTTCTGAGCTCTCTATTCTGTTTCATTGGTCTATGTGTTTGTTCTTATGCCAGTACCAGGCTATCAGTCTGTATTGATAACAGTAGCCTTGTAACACAGTTTGATATCAGGTATTGTGATCCCTCCTACTTTGTTCTTCTTTCTCAAAATTGCTGCAGCTATTCAGGGATATTTATGGTTCCATATAAATTTTTGAAGTGTTTGTTCTATATCTGCAAAATTTGTCATTGGTACGTTAATAGGGATTGCACTGAATCTATAAATTGCTTTGGGCAGTATGGACACTTTGATGTGTTAATTCTCCCAATCCATGAAAATGGTATATGCTTCCATTTCTTCGTATCTTCCTTAATTTATTTCTTCAGTGTTGTGTAGTTTTCTGAGCACAGGTCTTTTACCTCCTTGGTTAGGTTTATTTCTAGGTATTTTACTTTTCTTGTTCTATCAAATGGGATTTGGTTTCTGTTTCTCATATTTCATTTTTGGTGTACAAAAATGCCTTCAGTTTCTGAATGTTGATTTTGTACCACACTACTGAGCCAGATTCATTTATTAGGTTGAGTATTGTTTTGGTGGAGTCTATAGGGTTTTCTATGTACACTATCATGTCATCTGCAAACAATGACAGTTTTGCTTCCTCCTTTCTAATTTGGATGCCTTTTATTTCTATTTCTTGTCTGATTGCTGTAGCTAGGACTTTCAATACTATGTTGAATAAAAGTGGTAAAAGCAGATATCCTTGTCTTGTTCCTGGTCTTAAAGGGAATGCTTTTAGTTTTTGCCCATCAAGTATGATGTTGGCTGTAGGTCTCTCATGTATGGCCTTTATTATGTTGAGGAATGCTTCCTCTGTTCCCACTTTGCTGAGTGTTTTTATCATAAAAGGGTGCTGTAATAAAAGGGGGCTGTACCTTATCAAATGCTTTTTCCGCATCTGTTGATAGGGTCATGTGATTTTTTTGTCTTTTCTTTTGTTTATGTGATGTAATATGTTTATTGATTTGTGAATATTGCACCATCCTTGCATCTCTGGATGAATCCCACTTGATCATGGTGCATGATCTTTTTAATGTATTGCTGGATGCAGTTTGCCAATATTTTGTTGAGATTTGAGCATCTGTCACCATCGATATCAGCCTGTAGTTTTCTTTCTTCATTGTCTTTAGCTGGTTTTGGGATTAGGATGATGCTGGCTTCATAAAAAGAATTTGGGAATCTTCCATCTTCTTGGATTTTTTGGAATAGTCTCTGAAGGATGGGGATTACCTCTTCCTTAAATGATTTGTAAAATTCTCCTGTGAAATCGTCTGATCCAGGGCTTTTGTGGGTCAGGAGTTTTTTTTACTACAGTTTCAATTTCGTCAGCTGTTATTGGTCTGTTCAGGCTTCCTGCCTCATTCAGTTTTGGAAGATTATATTTTTATAGAAGTTTGTCCATTTTACCTATGTTTTCAAATTTCTTGGCATATAGTTCTTTGTAGTAATTTCTTACAATCCTTTGTATTTCTGTGGTATCAGTTGTAATCTCTCCTCTTATTTCTGATTGAGTTTATTTGGGGACCTTTCTCTTTTTTTCTTGATGAGTCTGCTTAAAGTATTGTCAATTTTGTTTATCTTTTCAAAGAACCAGCTCCTGGATTTTGTTGATCCTTAGAATTCTTCTCTTAGTCTCTATGTCATTTAATTCTGCTCTGATCTTGGTTATTTCCTTCATTCTACTTGCTCTGGGCTGTCTCTGTTGTTGCTCCTCTAATTACTGTAGATGTAGGGTTAGGTTGTTCATCTAAAATGTTTGTATGTTTTAGGTAGGCCTGTATTGCTATGAGCTTCCCTCTCAGGACTGCCTTTGCTGTGACCCATAAGTTTTGGGTCATTGTGAGTTCATTTTTATTTGTTTCAAGAAACTTTTTGATTTCTTCCTTGATCTCATTCTTAACCCATTCATTGTTTAATATCATGCTATTTAATCTCCATGAAGTTTAGAGTTTTTGAGTTTTTTTCTTGAAGTTCATTTCTAGTTTCAGTCTTTTGTGGTCAGAGAAAATACTTGATATTATTTCAATATTCTTGAATTTGTTGAGGCTTGTTTTGTGTCCTATCATGTGGTCTATCTTTGAAACTGTTCCTTGTAAATTTGAAAAGAATGTGTATTTTTGCTTCTTTGGGATGAAAAATTCTATATATATATATCAGTTAAGTCCATTTGACCTAGGATATTGTTCAATGCCACAGTATCTTTGTTAATATTTTATTTGGAAGATCTGACCATTTTTGACAGCGGGGTGTTAAAATCCCCTACTATAATAGTGTTGCTGTCAATATCTTTCTTGAAGTCCTCCAAGATTCTCCTTATGTATTTGGGTGCTCCTATGTTGGGTGCATATATGTTTATAATGTATATGTCTTCTTGATGGATTCTTCCCTTGAGTATTATGAAGTATCCTTCTGAGTTTCTTTTTATAGCCCTTGTTTTGAAGACTCTTTTGTCTGGTATTAGTATTGCTACCCCAGCTTTTTTTCTTGTCCATTTTCTTGGAATATTTTTTCAACTTTTCACTTTTAGTCTGTGTAGATCTTTTGTTCTAAGGTAGGTCTCTTGTAGGCAGAACATGTGTGGGTCATGTTTTGTTATCCATTCAGCTACTCTATGTCTTTTTATTGGAGCATTTAATCTATTCACATTTAAGGTTATTATTGATAGATATTTATTCATTTTTCCCCCTTTGTACCTGTGTTCCTCTCTCTCACTCTTTTTCCTTTCTTTTCTTATGGTAGTGCCTTTAGCATATCTTGCAATGCTGGTTTGGTGGAAGTATCTTCTTTCAGCCTTTTTTTGTCTGGGAAACTCTTTATTTTGCCTTCCATTTTAATTGAGAGCCTCACTGGGTGGAGTAATCTTGGTCACAGGCCTTTGTTTTTCATTACTTGGAATATCTCTTGCCATGGATTAGAGTGTTTCTGTTGAGAAATCAGCTGCTAGCCTTATCAGAGCCCCTTTGTTTGTTACTTCTTGTTTCTCCTTTGCTGCTTTTAAGATTCTTTCTTTGTCTTTAAAACTTGGTGTTTTAATTATGATGTGTCTTGGAGTTGGTCCCTTTGGGTTGGTTCATCTTGATTGGGACTCTGGGCTTCCATAGTTTTTTTCCCTCTCTGAGTTCAGAAGTTTTTTGTCATTATCTTTTCAGACAGGGTTTCTATCCCTTGTTCCTTTTCTTCACCTTCTGGTATTCCTATGATTTGAATGTTGCATTTCATGTGATCTTGGAGTTCTCTTAAGCTATCTTCATATTTTTTTAGTCTTTTTCTGTGCAGTTCTGCCTGAATGTTTCTTTCCACCTTGTCTTTCAGCTCACTAATTCAGTTCTCTGCTTCCTCCAGTCTGCTTGTAATTCCTTCTACTGTGCTTTTTTATTTCTGAAATTTTATTTTTCATTTCTTCCTGGTTTTTGTTTACAGTTTCTATTTCCTTTTTTTTTTTTAAATATTTTATTTATTTATTTTTCGATAGAGGGGAAGGGAAGGAGAAAGAGTGGGAAAGAAATATCAATGTATGGTTGCCTCTCATGCATCCCCTGCTGGGAACTGGTCTGCAACCCAGGCATGTGCCCTGACTGGGAATCGAACCGCGATACTCTGGTTCGCAGGCCCGCGCTCAATCCACTGAGCTACGCCAGCCAGGGCTCTCTATTTCCTTTTTCATACTGTTATAGTTCTCGCTCAGTTCCTTGTAGTTGTCTGCGAGTTCCTTGAGCATCCTTTATAACCATTATTTTAAATTCTTTATCTGATAGTTTGCTTACCTCTGCTTCATTTAGCTATTTTAGTGGGGGAGTCTTCCATTCCTTTTGATTGCAGGTTCTTTTTTTGTCTTTCCATTTTAGGTGACTCTTAGTTTCTGTGCTTCCTTATATTCTGCTTTGCTAGCTATCTTTATAGAGGGAACTTCTATGGTAGGAATTCTATGGGATTCAGTGGTGTGGTCTCTTTGATCTCCTTGTCTGAATGCTCTAGGTTTGCCCCTTCTTCCGTTTGTGTGGGCTCTCTTGTTGTACTTGGGTTTTTACCTGTTAGTGGTTCATTTGTTGATGGGGTCTCTTCTCCAGTGGGTATACTGATGTTCACAGTGTTAGGTAGGAGTCGCTCAAGGAATCGGATGGATGCAGCAAGCTAAGGAGAACAGGGTTTATTAGTGGGGAATAAGAGGGAAAGTAGAGCCGACCAAGGGAGGTTGGGACTCACTCGGTTGTTCTTAGGTCAGGGTTTTTAAACACAAAAACCTGCGAAGGGTACCAGAGTTTGATTGGCTAGAGCTGGTTGCTGGGTGCAGGCTCTAGTTAAAGCTGCATCCTGTTATGCCTGATAGGCTGACCCCAGACCCTAGCCTTCATTTGTTTTTCCTGGGTAGGGTCTGCAGGCAGCTTCCCACGGTGCCATTTTCTAGCCTGGTGATTTTCCATTCCTCATAGGCCTGCCTAGGTCTGTCACACAGCTTCCACCTAGTCTTGTATGTTATCAGTGGCAGGGGGGAGGGAAAATGGATTAAGACAGCAGGAGAGTATTCTGTGGGAATTAAAGTACCAACAAGTAGAGAAGAGATAGGATATCCTTTGGATAAGTATAGTGTTTGGTTGGATAAGTTTCCCACTTTGGGTAAGTATAGTGTTAACCGTGATATTTCACCCAACTAGCCACTTTTTATAAAAGGTGAAAAAGACATAAGACTCTTGTTAGAGGAGAGAAGGACTGTGAGCTCGATTTAGAAAACAGAGTGCTTGTGCAAGGTTAGATGATGAGACATAGTGAGAGTAAAGGATAGACAGTCGGCGTAGTGTGAGAGAGAATAGAGTTAGCCACAATAGGAAGAAAGCTCAGGAAGATAGTGAAATGGGGTCAGATCAGGGAGGGGTGCTGTGTAGTATTTACAGTTGTATGGACAATTATTTACATTAGTACTGGAACAACAATAATATCACAAGAAATATATGATTTGGATAACGAGAATAGAAAGTACACAATCAAGAGTGGTGTGTTATTAGAACACTCGTGAAGTGAAAGAAGTAGGACTAAAACACAATATTAAACAGATAATAAGGAAAACCAGTCAAACAATGCAATTAAACAAAGAAATAGAGAAAACAACAGAAAGGAAAAATACTAATAAGTAAAAATTATTTTAAAAAAATAATAGTACAAGTAAACAATAAAATGCAAGTTCTGTAGGAGAACAAAGTGAAATCTGTCTCAGTTTCTCAGTTGTTGGGGTTAGCCTTGTGTTCCCTCTTTGGATCTGTCTCTGGACCTTTCACAGTTCCAGGTCTTATTGTCTCACTTGGGGGAAGGAAAACAACAGAGAGAGGGAGGAAAAGCCTCCTGCTGACTTTAAACCCAATGATCGATTTCTGTTGGTCTTCCTGGATGCCGCAGGGTGGGAGGCAGTCGGGGGTGGGGAGGTGCTGGGCTTTGCTTTTCTCCCTTCCTATGGCTTTGTGAGGATGGGAGCCAGGTCTGGACAGCAATCTTCACAGTTGCCCAGCCTCCAGCCCAGGTCCTCTGTGAGCTTCCGACCCCCACTGTCCATCTGTACCAAGCTGGCACCTTTAATTCACCAGTTGTTATGCGATCTGTGCAGTGCACCTCCTCCTTGCTCTTTGTGAGCCCGCCACATTGGAGCCCACCACCTGCCAGGCATGCGGCGCCCATGTGAGTAATGGAAATCAGCCGCCTAGCAAGGGACGCCAGTCAGCCTCTGGGTGAGCAGCTCGAATCAGTTTCCCTTTGAGCAGCATGAGCCAGCCACTGTGAGAGAGTTCCTTAAACAATGGCTGAGAATTTTTTTTTTTTTTAGTAGAGTCCTCTTGTTTAAGCCCGCTGTCCTTAATAAGCACCCAGCCTCTCACACAGCCCAACTTTCTAACCAGGCCAGAGACTATCTGGGTCCCAGTCAACAATGCCCAACTCTTCTCCCTTCTCCAGGTGTCACTTGGCTCCCCAATTTCTCTGGTAATGACCTAGCCAGAGCACAAAGTCCCAGCAGCTGAACACTACTGAAAGGTTTTTCTTAGGCTTCTCTGAGAAAGAAATGCCAATCATCCACAAAGTCAGGCAATAAAGAGCTTTATTGGGGTTTACGCACCCGGGCAAGGTTCCCTGGTCTGCAGAGTGGGGCTAGAGAAGTCGCCCCCAAGCAGGGAATATGGCAGGGTTTTATTGTGGTTGGCTCTCTTCGTGAGAGCTGGGGATTGGTCCCCATTGAACAAAGCGGCAATATATCATTGGTGGCTCAGGTTGCTATACGGATATTTGTTTTGGCAAAGCCCACCCTTTCGGCTCTCTGGTTTGACGTCAGCCATCTTTTCCGGGTTGTAGTTCAGCCGCCATTTTGTCCTACCCCGCCCATCCTGACATCTACCTCTGTGTGTGTCTCCCACTTTGTCTTCATTCCCACCAGCGACTTAGAGCATCCAGGTCCCTCCTGGTGCTGCACTGCCCTCCCTGCTTTGGTAGGGGAGGGATCTGGTGATCTAACTCCCCTGCAGGGAGCCTGCGGCAGGCGCTGGGCCAGGGGCAGCAGCAGCCGTGGTCCCTGCACAGATCCCAGGGACCTTACCGTCTATTTTTCAATGTCCTCTACAATTTTTGGCCTCCAAATTTCATATAAGCTGGGATTGCTTTGGCTGTTCACTCTTGTTCCTCAGAAGATTGGCTAGGTGTCCCAGACAGGCCCAGGGCAATGTGGGCTCCTCTCCCACCTACCTTGCCGCCATCTTTTTCTCTCCTCCTTTATCTGCCATATCAATTCTAACTCCCCTCCCTGCTTTTCAAAGTTCTCTGTGACCTAGCCCTACCTTTCTTGTCCAAAGGTAAATCACATGACAAACATTGTTAATACCCGAGAGTCTAACCTTAAAACCATCCTGAATTTACAAATATGACTAACTCTTGTGATGGTAGATGCTTATGAAGAGCTGTTCTGAAGTTTGTCAGGTGTCCCAGCACTTACCACCTGCCCTTGCTACTGATGAGACAAAGGTTCTGGAGTGACACAGTGACCTTTACAAAGGTAACGTCTTTAAAAAGAATTAGGACTTCCGCCAAGATGGAGGCGTAGGTGGAAACACTGTGCCTTCTCCCACAACCAAGTTTAAAAATAACAAAGTTTTAGCAACAAAAACACAGCCAAACCACAGAAAATTGAACTATACGGAAGTCTGATAATAACGAACTCTTCAGCCAGACCAGTAAGAGGGGCAGAGCCAGCAGCAGAGCGGGGTCGCGCAGGAAAGATCCACTGGACCCACCCAGGCGTGCGACCTAGGTGCGCAGGCAGCTGTTGGCAGATTCCAGGTGTGGAGTAGCAGTGGGCGGACCCACTGAAGGCTGACCACAGTCACACATTCGCGTGCAGATAAACTGGTGAAGGAGCAAGCAGTGAGACGGACCATGCAGGCCCCAGCAGTGGGAAGCAGCAGAGGGGACGGCTGTTGTCCTTCTCTGACCCTGCCCCCACATACAGCGTAACAAATCAGCGACCTGGGTGGCCCCACCCTGGTGAACACTTAAGGCTCCTAACAGGTGTGAACAGAGAAAAACATTATGGCTCAAGAACTCAAAGCCCCAGAGCCCATAACTCTAAGTGACGAAGAAATAGCCGAACTTTCAGATGCATAGTTCAAAACACTGGTGATCAGGATGCTCACAGAACTGGTTGATTTTAGTCACAAATTAGAGGAACATATGGAGGCTAAACTAATTGAAATGAAGGGAATTGCACAGGAAACCAATAGTGATGAAAAGGAAACTGGGACTCAAATCAAGGGAGTGAACTAGAAGGAGGAAAAAAATGACCAAACGGAAAAGGATGAAGAAACAAGAATAAAAAAAAAAAAAACAAGGAGAGGCTTAGGAACCTCCAGGAAATCTTTAAATGTTCCAACATCCAAATTATAGGGGTACCAGAAGGGGAAGAGGAACAGCCATGGGTGGAAAACTTATTTGAACAAATAATAAAGGAGAACTTCCCCAATTTGGCAAAGGAAATAGACTTCCAGGAAATCCAGGAAGCTCAGAGAGTCCCAAAGAAGTTGGACCCAAGAAGGAACACACCAAGGCACATCATCATTAGCCAAGATTAAAATGAAGGAGAGAATCCTAGAAGCAGCAAGAGATAAGGGGACAGTCACCTACAAAGGAGTTCCCATCAGACTGTCAGCTGATTTCTCAAAAGAGACCTTACAGGTGAGAAGGGGCTGGAAAGAAGTATTCCAAGTCATGAAATCCAAAGACCTGCAACCAAGATTGCTGTACCCAGCAAAACTTTCATTTAGAATGGAAGGGCAGATAAAGTGCTTCTCAGATAAGATCAAATTCAAGGAGTTCATCATCACCAAGCCCTTATTATATGAAATGTTAAAGGGACTTATCTAAGAAAAAAAAGATAAAAAATATGAACAGTGAGAGGACAGCAAACTCACAGTTATTAAGAACCACACCTAAAACAAAAGCAAACTAAGAGGACAGCTAGGTCAGGGGTGGAAACATAGAAATGAAGATCTCATGGAGGGTTAGCAACAGGGGGGTGGGAGGAGGAGAAGGGGGGAGAAGGTACAGAAAATAAGTAGCATAGACAGTAGATAGAAAATAGATAGGGGGGAGGGCAAGAATAGTAGGGGAAATACAGAATCTAAAGAACTTGAGACACGTGGTCATAAACTAAAGGGGGGATGGTGGGGGAGAGGGTGTGCAGGATGAAGGGGAATGAAGGGAGGGAAATAGAACAACTGTAACCATATAATCAATAAAATATATTTTAAAAAATTAGTACAAAGGACTAGGAGGAACTTGGGTGGTACCCTAACATAACTTTACTGTGTGTGTATCTTTCCAGGATCCCACCAAGGGACACTTCACTGGGACATAAATGACATTTAGCAAGCACTAGTTCTATTGAGGCAAATTTATTTTTTAAAGAGCAAGTTGTGTATGTTCACTGCATCTCTGCTTGATTCTACCAAACTAAGAGATTCTGATATTTCTAATAGGAACTCATTTTTAAAATCCTCTAGCCTTGGCCAGTGGCTCAGTTGCTTAGAATATCATCCCATACTCCAAATGGTTGCAGCTTGATTCCCAGTCAGGGTACATACCTAGGTTGTCTCAGATGCATGCAGGAGACAGCCAATCAATGTTTCTCTCTCTCTCTCCCTCCTTCCCTTCCTCTCTCTCTCTCTACAATCAACGGACATATACTTGGGAAAGGGGTTTTTTAATTCTATATTAATGAGCCTATATTTTCTTAGATTTCAACTTTCATAAGTGGAATTCTAAGTAAAATAACTTCTTTATTTTAAAAACAGTGAGCTATTCTTGTGAATTTACTTTTTTGACATTTGTCTTTGTATTTTTAGACTAGTAAACCCAAAAAGGATGTTGCTTTGCCTGTCAAAGCTACACGACCGATCAACATTAAACTTCAGCCCAGACCTGCCCATATCCCAGGGTCCCAGAAGCCAA
Organism: Artibeus jamaicensis; assembly: GCF_021234435.1. NCBI lineage: Eukaryota > Metazoa > Chordata > Mammalia > Chiroptera > Phyllostomidae > Artibeus > Artibeus jamaicensis. Next base: position 12,578,272 of record NW_026521810.1, on the reverse strand, counting down.
AGTTGGAGCCACCAAAACTTCTGGGCAGAAGGCCGACTTCAGGATATGGTTCTTCCAACCCAAACTGTAAGCGTCCCAGCAGTCGTCAGCAACAGCACAAAACAGCAGCATCCACTGGACAGCTGTCAAGGAAGACAGAGGGGTCACTTAATATACAGGAACCGAAAGCTACAAAGCAGCAAGTGACAGATCAAGAAAATGCAGCACACACAGACTCTGCGGGCAATGTCTGTGGTGAGGGTGAGTCCTTACACAACTCTCTAAAAGAGGTAAACAAAGAAAACTTGCCCCAGACCTTACTGGACTCTGAGAAGATGCTACATGCTCAGTTATGGGCCAAACTTAAACCAAAAACTAGCTCTTCTAATCAAACCAAAAGCAGTCTGGCCCCTAAGCAAGCCTTGTGTAAAAGTTCATTGGATCAGGCTGTTCTGAAAGACAGAGCTAATAAAGGGTCTGTTGGGCAAACACAAACCAGGATTCCACCAGTAAAGTCACAGCAGCTCCCTAAAGGAACAGCTCTTGTGAAACCAGGAGAAAAATGCTCAAAGACAGCTCCCTCTCACTCCATTCAGACCCTTAATAGGAATCAAGTATCAAAGAAACCAGGGGTCAAAGACATGAAGAATATAAAGGTTAATAATGGTAAATATGAAAGTCTAGGTGGAGCTAAGTTACCGTTACACACTGTTACTGAACAAAAAGTAGAGCACACCAGACCTAGGACCTGCCCCAGTCTACTTCAGGGAGGACCTCGCCACAGACATGCACACGTTAAGCAAGACCAGAAACCCCCTCAACCTTGTTCTGGACCCCAGACATCATGCGTGCAGCAGAAATCCAAAACTGTGAGCCGCAGGCCTAACGTGGCAGTTGGCAGCTTTACTTCAGTCATTCCCAACACCCCAAGCATAAGAGCAAGTAGAGCCAAGGGGAATAAACACAACAGCAGCTATCAACAGAAAGCACGGACCTTGGACTCCAAGCTGAAAGGTACTCTTCCCCAGAATCATTTTTTAAACAAGACAGCTCCCAAAACTCAGACTGATAGCACAGCCACAAATAGAAGAGGAGTCCTGAATAGAACCCAGACTAACCCAGATGTTAAGAAGATCACAGCAGAGGACCGAAGGTACATTGCTTTAATTCCAAAATCGCAATTTAAGGTGATTAGGCAAATTGACCATCAGAGTACTTGGTCAGGTAGTAGGCCATAAATAATGGCTCCTGGGTCATTTTTAGCTTCAATCCTGAGAAAAGGAGATTTGAACCAAATATATCAAATATGAAGGCTTGGTAGAGCTGAGTGGTACCTATGTGTGTTATAAATTACCTCTGTAACTTTCTTTGTGCTTGAAGCAGAATGACAGAGTGAAGGAGTCAGGGGTGCAGGTGAAGACAGCTCACTCAGGAAGTGCTTGCGGGCTGAACAGCGAAGGGAGATGGCCAGGAGGAGGTGGGGAGATGCGAGTGCCTTGTCAAGCCGACCAGGGGTTAAATCCAGGAAAGTTATTGAGGAAGCAAGAATGGGAAACTTTTATGAGTCTGAGCAGGCAAAGTTGTAGAAAGTCAGTAAGGCAGCTTAGGAGCAGTGATAGTTATGGTTACATGACTGCATGCATTTGTCAGAATGTAGAACTGCACTGTAAAATATGTGAATTTTACTGCATGTTATTGAACTCTCGTGTGTTGTATGTACTGTGCTAGGACAGCCAGGGTTTTTGCCTTCCTAGAGCTTGCATTCTAGTAAGGAAGACAGGAAATGAACACATTGGTTAACTAAGACAGGGTAATTACAGATAACTTCCTAGTCAGGAAGGACTGGAGGCCGATAATGCCAAACCCTGCGCAGGGATGATCTGGGTCAGGAGGCTGAAAGGACACCCGAGCTGCTGGAGCATAGTGAGGAAAGGGAGAGAGCGTGGCGTAATCTTGGAGAGGCTGGCAGAAGTCATTCTAATAAAGATCATTCTAATACTTGTGCACAGGCTGAATTTGCAGCTGCAGCAGTTCGGACAGAAAGTGACAGTGCTATGGACTAGGACGGTGCTGGTGGGGGTGGGAGTACTGCCCACAGGGTGGTGTGCGGGGCACAGGGAAAGAAAGCACTGCTCAAAGAAAGACAACTCCTAGGGTTAGGCCCTTGCAACTGGGTGGATGGAAACACTATTATTGATCGGGGGCAGATCCAGACATGAACATCAAGAGCATTGTTTTGGACAATATTAAATTTGAAATGCCTGCCAGACATCAAATAAAAAATATCAGCAGGCTGTGGGTTTTACAAAGTTTGGGGCTCCAGGAGGAGGTCTGGGCTAAAATGTACATTTGTGAGTCATGAACTAGTTGAGCTTTAGAGAAGCTAGTGAGTTTACATCCACACTCGGGTCTGCAAGTCTCGATGGCTCCCCAGCAGCAAGCAGCCTGCCTGCTGCAGAGAAGTGGAGACCGTACAGTGTGGGGCCGGGGAAGAGCAGGATTAGGACTCGTCGGCATGTTTCGAAAAGAAATTATTGGTCTTGTTTAGAGTAGATGTGGTCACGAGTGGGCTAAGGAGCTGGGTAAAGTGGATCACTCTGAGTGGCCAACACCCTGTGGAGGGCAAAGGGCAGGTTTGGTGGGTCTGGTCGGTGGCAGAGCTTGCGGGAAGAGAAGTGGAGTGCTGAGTCAGCGGTCTCAGAGGCGGAAGGCAGGGGTCAGAAGTAGCATGCCGGTGAAGTGAGTGTTTTCAGAGAAAAAGAATGAATAATCTTGGAGTCAAAGGATGTGAAGACTGAGATGCCAGTCGCCTCTAATCCTAGTAATGCACCTGCCTTCTGAAGAGGGGGCAACCACTGCTGTCTTGACCCATCTGTAAACTGTTTTCATTCCAGTCTCTTGGCTTCGGCTGTAGTTAGAGGTGTGCAGTGATCGTACTCCGTCTATGCACATCATAGACCTTGAAGCTTGACCATGTGCCCAAAAACCTAAAACCATTCCTCCCCTTTAACTGCATAACAGGAAACAGCTGGAAGAATGGCAGAAATCTAAGGGGAAAATGTATAAGCGGCCTCCGATGGAACTTAAAACAAAAAGAAAAATAATGGAGGAGATGAATATTTCATTCTGGAAGAGCATGGAAAAAGAAGAGGAAGAAAGGAAAGCACAACTTGAATTGTCCAATAAAATTAACAGCACTCTGACCGAGTGTCTGCAGCTCATCGAACGGGTGAGTGAGGAGGGTGATCTCCAAAGCTTTAGCCCAGAGTCATTTATCTTTCTTTTTTTTTAATGTTTTATTTATTTATTTTTAGAGAGAGGAGAAGGGAGGAAGGAAGAAAGGGAGAGAAACATCGATTTGCAGGAGATCAGTTGCCTCTTGCACACCCCCAGCTGGAGACATGGCCCACAACCCAGGCATGTGTCCTCACTGGGAATCAAACTGGTGACCATGTGGTTCACAGGGCAGCACTCAATCCACTGAGCCACACCAGCCGGGGCCATTTTTCTTAAATATAGTTAAGGGGAGGTAACGTCTGTCAAAACAGAAACTTAGTTACTCACTGTGGGAGATAGTTTTGTGTATGTGTATCTTTTCAGTTTTGTCCATGGTCACTTGTCTACTTGGGGTTTGTATTTCTCGGGCCATTTTAGTAATTCCACGCCTTTTATTTAAATCAGACTTGTTAAAAGGTTCTCTCTTAGTCTTTTGAAAAGGCCATCTTTGGGGTTTTTGTGGATTATTTTTTCTTCTACATCAATGTCTACATCTATTTTTATGTGTATTGTCCTTTTTCTAGTTTTTTTTTTCTTAGATCATTTGTATTAGTCTTATTTTTTTAAATACACTTAATGCTATAAATTTGCCTCTGAATTTGACTTTGGTCATATCCTTCAGGTTTGATAGGTAGTGTTCTTCATCAATCAGTGTCGAGTCAGAAAAATAGAAACCACACCAGTATCATAATACTGGAAAGAATGTGGTGGCAGGATTGGTTTCACAGTGTCTTGTATGCACTCCCTAGAAGCAGCCCCTAAGAGGAGAATTTGTGTGAAAGTAATTTACTGGGAAGAGAATCCCAGGAAAACAGGGGAGAGTGGGATGTGGGGCCAGGACGGCCAAGTCCACAGAGGGTGACTGTGGCGCAGTCCCAAAGGAAGCTCCGGGGACACTGGGAGTCACACCATCCCAGAGCTCATCCTGATCGAGGGCACTACACTGATGAATGGCTGCCTCAGAGGGACAAAAAGTCCCAGGCCCTTGTGAATCTGACACATGCAGAGGTACAGAGGCCGGCCATTGGACATAATGGCATTTGTGAGTGTGTGCGCACAAAAACGGTGAGGGGATCTTCAGAGGGACATGGTGCTACATACACACGGTGCTGGCAGCCACAACTCTGGGTCCAGGAGAACCAGGAGATGTTGGGGGTATCAGATCTAAAATCTAGAAGAGCCCTGGCCAGGTGGCTCAGTTGGTTGGAGTGTCATCCCATACACCAAAAGGTGGCGGGTTCGATTCCTAGTCAGGGCACATACCTTGGTTATGGGTTCGATCCCTGGTCAGGTTGCCTATAGGAGGCAACTGATCAGTGTTCTCTCTCTCTCTCTCTCAAATCAATAATTATATCCTCAGGTGAGGACTTTTTGTTTTTAAGTATAAAATCTAGGAGAGACAAACCTGGCTGGGTATGGAACTCCAGCTCTAAAGACGCATACTGCCCAGAAGAAGCTGGTGCTACAGAGCTGGAGGGGGCCCTGCCAGGCTGGGCTCAGACCCTGAGACAAGAATGCTCCCCCATTGGTGTGGGCAGGGTCTTTGAATGCCAGGGAAAAGGGGGAAGGGAGAACCAGTTGCTGCTGCTGGGGTGAAGGACCATAGCTTAGTGATACTGCAAAGAGGAAGAGGAGGACCCCTCCCCTCCCCTCCCCTCTCCTCTCCAGCTCTGCAGTCTCCCCAGCGCCCCATACTGGCAGAGCCCAGAAAAGAGCTGTTGTCAGCAGAAGGTGGTTTACAGAACTCAAGCCCCAGGGTCCCAAAGCAGAGAAGAAACCAGGGTTTGGAGCTAAGAGACCGTAGCTTAGCAACTGACATATAGTTCTCCTTGTCGCTCATTTCTAACAAGTTTGAGGATTTCATTTTTAGTCCTTTAACCCAAAGTTATCTTCAAAAGTATCTTTTAACTTCCAGATGTGTTGATTTTTTTTCCTGGCTATTTTAATTTGTAATATACTGCATGGAATTTATTGACATTTTCTGGTCTTAATGTCTGATCAGTCTTCGTGAGTGTTCCAAAAGTGTTTGACAAGAATACGTATCCTCTGTGGAATGGAAAACTCCACGTGGGAATCCACTAGAGCAAACAGAAAATTTAAATAGCACAACTGTTTGTTTGTTAGCTCATCTGTTGCTTTCCAAAAGCAATATGCCAAAGCCTCTCACTGCACTCTGATTGGTGATTTCTCTTTGTGTTTCTGTCAAACTTTCGCTTCCTAATTTTTAATTAAATCACCCAGGGTAACATTTAATAACATTGTATAAACTTCAGGTGTACAACTGCATAACACGACATCTGAGTGCTCACCCCGTTCTGCACCACCTGGAGTCTAGTCTCCTCCGTCACCACGTCCCTCTGTTACCTGCACAGGGAGTCACGGCCTTGACTTCTCTTCTCTCCTGTGTTAATCTTGCCACACCTGCTTTTTTTAAAGCTTTTGTAAAGTAAATCTTTTTCTATGTCTATGTTTCTAGAAGTATGTCTCATATGAATACATACAGTTGAATTGTTTTAGCCAAATCTGGAATTCTCTGCTTTTGAAAAAATAAATTTAGCTCATATACATTTATTGTAATTACTCATGTGCTTAAACTGCCATTTTTATTTTGTAATTCAATTGACATGAATTCTTTTTTTAATATTTTTTAAATTTATTTTTGGAGAGAGGGGAAGGGAGGGAGAAAGAGAGGGCAAGAAACATCAGTGTGAGAGAGAAACAGCAGTCTGTTGCCTCTCGTATGTGCACGCGCCCCAACCGGGCACTGAACCCACGACCCAGGCATGTGCCCTGACCAGGAGTCAGCCAGTGACGCTTTGCTCTGTGGGACAGTCCCCAACCAACCGAACCACACTGCAGGGCTGCGTGGATTCTTTGTGACTTTCCCTTATTTCTGGGTTTGATCCAATTTACTTTATTTCATTAAAAAAGTATATAAATTAAAATCACAAAAGAAAATGGCCAGTGTAAGTTCAAACATGGTACACAAGTTACATATATTTTTCATCTAGTTACTTTTAAGTCTTCCGCTTGAATTTCTGAAGTTTATTCACTAGTCACTTCATGATTTTTGAATGGTGAACTTTCTGAGGCCTTATGCTTGTGAAACTCTCGTTATTTTGCCCACACATTTAAATTATATTTAGTTTGGCTGGAGGAAGTTTTAAATTCAAATTGTTTTCCCTGGAAAGTTTGGAGTTCCTGTTTCATTGTTTCTTGCATCTGGAATTATTGGTTTATTAAAGTTCCTGTCAGTCTAATTCTTATTACTCTGTAGATAATCCTTTCTTCTCTCTCTAGAAGTGGTTAGGATTTTCTTTGGGTCCTGGTTTTCTAGGTTTGGTTTTATACGTAAGGACCTTTCAATCTGAACACTAGCTTTCTTGGTCAGTCCTTGGAAGTTTTATTCTACAACTGGTTTGAGTTTGTGTTCAGCTTTGTTCTGCTTTTGCTTCTAGAAATTCTTTGCATGATATTGAAATTCCTGCATAGTAGATATATTTTCCAGAATGCACCTTTTCTTGTATACTCTCCATTTTTTTGTTTGTTGCACCGGGTTCTGGGAGAATCCCACTTCTGGATTTCCCGCTCACTGTTTCTTTCTTCTTCAGCAGCACCCAAGCCACTGTTTGCCCTCATGTTGGTTCTCTTCCAGAGCAGCCGGTACTGGTTTCACAATAGCAATATTCTCTCGTCACCCTGAAGATATCGACTGCGATACTCTTAAAACGTACTCCTCTTTGCTCCCCCAACTATTGGCTGCAGTGCTGGTTCCTCGGGTTGGAGAGTGTCGTGCCTCCTCCTGTAGTGCCGGTGCTTCCTGACGGTGAACTCACCTCTGTGTCCGCCCCCCTCCCCATCTCCCAAGGAGTAGGAGGTGCCGCTTGGCCGAATTCACTGGTACCTGGCCCACGTTCCTCCTGGTCCACTTCCCGGTCCTGCTCTGGGTACCAGCCGGAGGGCACCAACCCAGTGAAGCCACTTTAAAGTTCCTTTTTGTGGGATTTAACCCTCTTTCATATACTCCCGCACAGATCCCCATCACACACACACACGCACACCCCTGTGGCCTTGGCGCACCTGTGCCACCCTGATGCTTCTGTTAGAGTCTGGTGGAAAGCCTGTTCTGTCCGTGTTCACATTGCTGTGAATGTCGGTTACTCTGCGGTTTGGGTTTGGTTTAGTTTGGTTTTGTACCACATGAAAATGCAGAACACATTCCTTCCTTCAGCTATGATAAACATTTTTCTGTTTGGTCTCATGTAACTCTTCGAATTTAATGGTCAGTGTCAAAGCTCAATGAAATGTGCTACTTAAATGGGTTCATTTTATTATGTGTAAACTGTACCTTGGTAAAATCATACTATTTTTAAAGTTCAGTTCTAAATAATAATTGATCAGACTGATTTCTGCGAAGCTGCTATGCTAATAGTAGGAGACATGAGTACAGTGGGATGGTAATAATTTCCTCTGGGTTTTTTTTTCCAGGGTGTACTTTCTAATGAAGTATTTACCGTATTGTCTAGTATTCCTGAGGCTGAAAAATTTGCTAAATTCTGGATCTGCAAAGCAAAGTTCTTGGCAAGTAAAGGCACGTTTGATGTCATCGGACTGTATGAAGAGGCCATTAGAAGTGGGGCAACAGTGAGTATCTGTCTTGGGTGGGTGATTTCTTGAAAATTCTCTCTCATGGGCTCTGTTGATTGCGATACAGCGGTTATGTAATGTAACTTGTAATTAATTCACTGCGTAAAGTTATATATGGAATGTGACGTACAGTATGCCCTTTTGAACATTGTAATTAAAATACTTATGCCAGAGAAAGTGGTATTGCCTGTAAACTAATAGAATCACATTTTTTGTCAAGTGAATGTATCTCATTTAACACTTGCTGTATAAATATGCACTTATGGAAAGTCATATCATAACAAGTTACAACATCAATACTCAATACTTATAAAGCCATACCTCACCATAAAGAATCTAGAAATATGCTAAACCCAACATATCAATATGCATAAATAAGTAATTCAGAGCCATTGCATGAAATTCCTTTTAATTCTAAAACCTAGTAAAACTATCTCTGTATAATTTTTAACAAAAAAAGCAAAGAGTTTTATAGCTCTTTTCACTTGCATGTTGCTTTTTGTCACCATGTATTCTACATACCATTTTGATTGTTCAGAATCAGAGTTGCACACGCACATCGTTTAAACAGTCAAGTAGTTCAACAGGGTTCTTTAAACAGAGCCTCTGCTCCCCTCGCATCCATTTCTCACTTCCCAGAACAAACTGATTATTTTCCTATTTACTCTGTAGTTTCAGATAACGTGCTTGTATTGCTATTTCCTGAGTTTTCCACTTTAGACGTGATTTGTGGACTTCCAAATATGCAGGATTAGTATTTAACCTCTTTCACACACACCTGCACAGACCCCTGACACTCTCGCGCCCCCTACGACGCTGGCGTATCTGTGTTGTCCTGGAGTCACAGGAATTCCGGTCACTATTGCATGCTCACGGTGTTATGAATGTGTAAGAAATGTGGGAGTATGTTGAGCCGTGTACTTTATACTATGATTACTTTGTCTTTCAAGCACAACTTTCTACTTTTCCTGAAATTAACTGTTTGGTTTTCTGAGTGTTTATTGTATAATTAATTCCAAAACTCTTCTCTAGTTGTCTAATTTCTTTACTCTCTCAGAACATCAGACATTGTATTTGTTTCTCTCCGAGGCCTTTCTTTCAGACTCTTGTGACCCGTCCAGCCCTGATGGGTCAGCTTTGCCCCAGTCCTCACTGGCTGTCATGGGGACACCTCTCCCCTTCACCCTCAGGTTGCCCTTCGGTCCTCCGCTCTCAGTTCCTAGAGGCCGTATCAGATTTACTTCCCACATGGTCTGCTTCGTCTCTCCCTCTTTCCCTCTCTCTCTGGTTGTTTGTTCTATTTTATTCTGTTCTCTATTGTCCATTAAAGGCTCTACTCAGATGCCGGTGAAACTGGGTTGTTGGCATATAAAAGCTTATTAAAAGATCTGGGCACCTGGGTGGGGCTTGACCACAGTCGATCTGGCTGGGTCAGTTGGTTGAAGACGCCCTCACTAGCAGTATTTTCGGTCCTTCCCCTTAGACAAGTCATGTTTTCTAGAGCAGACGCTTCCAGTTTCCTTCCTAGAGCCAGGAACAGGCCACCAGTGTTATGGGGGGAGGAGAGAGTGGGATTCTTGACCTTCAGCAGGAAACTTTCTTTAATCCCTTCTTTTCAGTAAGTGCCCCCACCTTTCATCATGCAGGATGCTCCCCAGAGACCTGGAGAAGGTACCCCGTGTTCTGTGGGGGGTGGGGCACAGACACCAGGCTGTATGGAGCTCAGGGTGCAGGGTGGACTGGGAGACCTGACTGCTCTCTGAACAGATGTTCAAGGCTCCTCCTGGTCCTGCCCACCATCCACCCCTGAGCCTTTCAGAGGCCCTGGGGTGGGATCAGGTTATTTCCTGGACATACTGCCAGCTCCGAAGTTGGCTCTTTCAAGTTGCCCCAGTTGGTTATCGCTTCCTTCAACATTCCAGCTTCCAAAATCTTGTTGCTGTTTCTTCTCTCCTAATTTTTGTACTTATTTCCTCCTTTTAATCCCTTTTTAAAAATCAGAGTTTCAAGAGGGATTAGAAACAAATCTTTTTCTAATCCATCATCTTTAACTAGAAGCTTGTAAAAACATAAAAGATACTTGATGAATATTTTAACTCAGGTTCTTTACAATATATTCTGTATAATTCTTTCCATTTCCTTGAGCTTCAAGCACTGTAGACTTTATAAAAATGTGTGGGTACCTTTGCTTTTATGCTGTTTATACCTATTACTTACGCGAGACAGAATTCGGTCAGAAGACCAGCCTCCTGGTGCAGCCTTCCTGTGAGAACAGCAGCTCACTTGTGATGTGCTGCCTTAGGGCGTGGCTTTCCTACCTCGGAAAAGGGAGGGTCTCTCAGCTAATTTTACAGAAAAGTTGTTTTTTAATAATGTTTTAAAGTTATATTCCCAAATAAAAGCGAAAGAATAAGAAGGCTGGGAGAAAATTGCCCAAAATGCTAACTAAAGCTTGTATTTGGGTGATGAGATTATGGGTGGTGTTTTTGAAGCTTGACCTATTGTTCATTTTTTTTGTTGTAATGAGGTATATGACTTTTATGATAAAAATCAAAATTAACTAAGACGATTCTTAAAATGTGTGCCACGTTTCCTGGACAGCTGTCTTCATCGCCTTGGGCCAGGATCTTTATATGGGAGCGCATCGTCAGTGGGGTCACATGAGTCAATAAGAAAATACATTTATTTTAGAGAAATGTCATTATAGACAACTTCCCATCAGTTCATCTTTCCATCAAAGTCGAACATTGCAGCATTTAACCAACATTTTATTTGCTCCTTTATTTTTCCCATGAAGCTATAAGTCTGGAACTTTTTAAATGTCATTTATATTTAGACAAGAGATTTTTAAAAAGCAAACATAAGGAAAAAGCAAACATTTTTATTACATAAGGAAGTTCATTTGATGTTATACAGAGTTTCTTAGGTTATTTTTTTCAGGAATGTTTTTAATACTGTTGATGTCTTTTCCTTCTTTCCAGCCAATCCAAGAGTTACGAGATGTTGTTCTTAATATTTTGCAAGACCCAAACAGAACCAGAGACGGTACTGCTATTTTGTATTTGAAGTCGTTCCCCTTAGTGATACAAGTAAAAGTCATCGAGGAGCACCTAGGAAAACCAAGGAAATCCTCCAAAATGCCTCTCCCCTCTTGGTTTCTGTGGCCTCGGCCTCTCAGCCTGTGTCGTCAGCTGACTGACTGTCCTCGTTACAGGCAGATACACTGCTCAGCACTGAGTGGCCTGGACAAGAATATCCTGCTTCCTGGGAGTCCGAGGTTGCAGAAGACAAGTGGCTCTTCTGAGGCAGAAGGGAGAAGTGCCCTGGCTTAAGTCATGTTTCATCATAACAAACCCGCCAACACTTTTACATCTAAATTCACACTATCTCTTCCAGAGTAGCCGTGGCAGGCCTCTGCCGTGAGCTCAGCATTCCTGTCATTGTCAGAACCTCTAGGGGGCTCTTCTGTGGGCAACACTGGGCAGAGGCAGTGAGTGGCACGTTGTAATGGCTTAATGTGTTTGTTTTGTGAGCAGAAAGAAAACAAGCCACCTTCAGTAGATAAAATGGGTTATTTTTATGCATTTAGAAGGTGACAAATCTTTTTTCTCTGAGTAGAGATTTACCTTTGGGGAAAAGTCATGTGAAATTACAGCTACTGACACATTTTGAGAGTAAGGTTACACGGTAGTTATGCTGAGCGGCACTCTTGCTAGGAATGATGCTAAAATTCAGATTTTGTTTATAATATATGGCGACATTCTTTAAGAGGATGAAAAGAGGAGACAGGAATCTATGTCTTACTGCTTGTTCACTACTTACTGACCTCTCGGGGTCTCGGCCTCAGTCACAGTATCTCCCTGGCTCAGTTTAATTTCCTTCCTTTTATTTTGGTTATTGTGGTCGGGCTGGCATGCAAATTGGGTTAACACAAGACTTTTTTTCACCCACTGTCCAATTCGATAGCGATATGGTCATCTTGGGTAAGGAGGGGATCGAGTCAAGTGAGTTAACCCTAGTAAGTCAGGGTATGGCGTAAAGGTGAGAGTCAGTGATCGGTCCCTAAGAGAGTTCTCTGGAGAGTGACTAAGAGACTGGGGCCATGTTCAAAGAGGCTGGTGGGGGTGGAGGGTCCTGGGCAAGAGGCAGCCTGACGCAGCTGCAGGGCTCAGCAACAAAACGGGTTGTGAGTCCCGCTTCAGATCGACTTATCTTCTTTACTATCTGGAGTCAATGAGGAAATCATCATATAGATTCAATCCATTGATTTTTGGTTCGGTACTAAACATTTAAATCTTGCTTTCCTTCTTGACCTTGCTGACAGGAATTACCTCTAACTCTGTGGTCGCTGAAACTCATATAATATCCACAGAAGAGCTGGCCAGGGACATGGAATCTGGAAGAAAGTCTTGTCTTTCTCCAAAACACAGGGAACAATTTCCGGCAACACCCCAAATAACGGAAACAGGAGAGGGTGATCACCCTGGTATCAAATTGCAGGTCGCTCCCATCCCCAGGTAAGCACACTCCACAGCTGGCTTCGTGCTCCGGGTGAGGGGAGGGTTGGTGTGGATAGAGATCTCTGCCCTTCCCCGGCACACTCACCACACCCTCCCACAGTCCGCAGGAGAACTGGCCCGCAGTGAGGGAGGTGCTGCTGGAGTCAGGAGGGTTTGGAGTGGGCTCCTCCGCACCCTCACTGGTCCTGCTGTCGCAGACCCCACCTTCCTTTCCCGACAGCCCAGCACAGATTGGGTGGGTGGGTGGGCGGAGCACAAACGCCAGTAAAGGCCACCTGTGTATCGGTGCGGAGGAGGGGCAGTGGGCAGTCCCATAAGAACCCAGAGGGCGGTTGTGTGTGTGTGTACTGGTTACAGACCGCTCAGAGTATCAGCTGGCTCTTTAACAAGTGTAAGTTTAAGGGCGACTCCAGAGTAATTTAAGGAACTGTGTCAGGTATCCATGTCATTTTCTAAACAGTAATGTAACATGAATCTCTGTTCCTGATCTTGAAAGGGGACTTCCAGGCAGGAGCACCCCGCCTCTTCCAGTTCTGACCTCCGCTCAGATGTGGCGGGTCCCCCCACAGTCCGCTCACGAGGGGGCAGGCTGGGCTGCCAGCTCTGCGTAGGCCGTGCGGGCAGTGGTCCGGCAGCGCGCAGAGCAGGGTCACTGCTGGGCCTGTCGCTACAGCCTCTCCTCAAGGCTGCTTTTCATGGGAACACTGCAACATTTACAGGGAAGGTGCCCAGTTTGCTTCAATTTGTGGTTTGAGTCATCATCTGAAAATATGTTTTTTTAATAATTTACTGTCAAAGCTAGAAAAAAATCTTAGTTTTCATTAGTTCAATCCCATTTGATGTTAGGCCCACTTTCCTCAAGAACCTGTCCGTTCTTTTGAAAGTTTATGGAATAAACAAACACCAAGTGCCAGTACTTCACCTCCAATATAAAACCACACTTTACGCTTCACTCGGTGACTCTGTCTCCTCACCGCATCTGAGAGCAGGTGGACACGCCCGGTTCGTTCCGATGGTCAGGGAAAGGCCAGCTTAGGATGAGAGCTGCTCTAGATGTACCTTCTATATTAACCTACATTTAAACATCCGTCGTGTTTTATTAATGGAATAAGAAAAATAAGGAATAAGTGCAGTTTCAAAAGCCGTGATAAAGTTTTCAGTGCCCCTCTTGTTGTCTCTCAGAATAAGCGGAATGCCAGAAGTGCAGGACGTGAAGCTGATCACCCCCGTGCGGCGGTCGGCGCGGATCGAGCGAGCCGTGTCCCGCTACCCGGAAATGCTGCAGGACCATGACCTGGTGGTGTCTTCCCTCAATGAGCTGTTGGAAGTGGAAGAAACAGAGTGTTTTGTATTCCGTAAAAATGAGGCTTTGCCTATAACGTTAGGGTTTCAGATCCTTGAATCATAATTTCTGGATGATTTTCACTAAAGAGGTATTTCAGATCTCTATGAGATAAGAAACGCCCCCGTCCAGCTGCCCGGGAGCAAACTGCCACGGACGTAGACTGGACTGGGACAGTAGCTCGCGGGGCTCTCTCTCCAATTGCGTCTCCCACAGAAAGGCCTTCGGCTTTTTTGTTTAAAGTTGTAGTTTGCCAGTTTAACTGCATGCAGAAATTTCATGCTGTGGGGTGCGAATTTACCCCACAAGATGGTAAGGATATTTATTGGGGGGGGGGCCACAATGTGACTGCTCTTCCTTCCTGCACCCAGCTGAGCAGAGAGAGAAGTCCTCCCAGCACGAACCCACGGACCCCATGATCCCATGAGATGGGACATGGTGGGCCACCTGGTCAAGTCCCCTCGTTTTACAGATGAGTGTATACTCGCTACCCCTTTGCTCAGAGATCACAAATGACTTACGTGTGACCTTCGCCTTCTGTCACCGTGTCTTTGTTGTGAGGGGTCATCCGCGTCCTTTCTGTCCTAGTCGTCCTAGTGAAGCAACCCTGCATGGGGGTGGTCACCTAGCTTCCTCTGTCCAAACCTAATGTTTGCATTTGTTACTCAGAAACGCTTTAAACGAAAACAAGGAGAGGGATGGGAGGGGCTGCCTGCTCCGCACTTCAGTTCTCTGCTCGGCCAGGGAGGCCACACACTCCGCAGGCTGCCTCTCCTCCTGGGCACCAGCTCTTGGGAAGGGAAACTCAAAATCACTGTGTAAATGTAATGTGTAGAAGAACCCTAGTCGACATTCTAAACGTAGCTTTCTTAATATTCAGTTATTAACCAAAAGAATATTAAAGTTCCTTTTTCTGCCTCTTCATTTACCTTATTACAAAAAAACAGCGATGATGCCTTGGCCCAGAGAATTAGGGGCCTGTCTGGGGAAGCAACAACAGGCCGCTCCAGAGGCCGCCCGGGACCCCGACTACGCTGCAGAGCTCACCTTGATCGGGGTCATTTATAGGAGGTTCACAGAAAGGAGCTGTAAGACCATAATGCGAACAGACTAAGTTTCAGTAAGAAGTAGATGGTTGCCGCAACCCAGACCCAGGAACGCACAGCCAGCCCTTCCCTCCCTTTTGCCTGTGACACCACTGAACGCCCACAGGGTTGCTCAGAGATCAGGGAATCTGGGAGTGGGCGTCAGAAACCAAACACTGATATTTAAGATGGGACAGGTGCCAATGCAGGCCTCTCCTGTCACAGTGTCCTCATCTCGGGGATCGGCACCCACTTCCTTCCACCGACTGGGTCCTTGGGATGGGCCATGGGCGTGCACCAGCATCGTCGCGCCTTTGCCCTTTCTGTGGCTTCCAGAACGCTCCACCCTTGCCACCCAGCACCCACCCCCGCACAGGCCTCTGGTGATTTTACGTTTTTTCTCAAAACCACTATAACTAATAGCTCAAAGTGACGGATTGGAGATTGTGAGCGCCTGATACAGAAGGGGGGGATGTATACAGTGCGGCCACTGCAGAAAACCACCCCCGGCCCGGAGCCTGGTAGAGTCTCATGACCACCGCCACATAAACAGCTGTTCCTAGAAATGGAGCGGGGCGGGGGGGGGGGGCAGGAAGAAGACAGGCTCTGGTCACAGAAGGAAGTTTGTGGGGTGGGAAGGGAGGTGGGGCCTTGGCAGAAATTAGTTCTAACGTTGTGTCGGGATGGCTTCTTAGCACACTGAGGGGCGGTTTTAAAGGAGCGTAAACCAGGGAGGGCTGTGTAGTGGCATCACTGTAGGGAACGACGGGGCACATTTGTCAGTGTCTACTGGCTGCTGTGAAGCAACTGTTCTTGCTTGCCCAGCACATGGTCCTAGTAAAACCACCCATTTCCTAGGGCCACCTCTCCCACTCCCAGTCCATTCTTTAATGGGCATGGGCTGCACCACAGGGGGAGCACGGGACCCAGGTCCGGCCGGCCAGAGCCCAGCATCTCCTGGCCAGTGGCCCTGGCAGGAGGATGGGGGCACGTTGGAACCAGTGAGATTCTTTCCCAGACTGTCGTTGGAAAGAGACTTGCTGATAGAGTTCTGAAAAGATGGAGATCGAGTTTGGGGTCAGCTGTCTTATAACCACGTAAGAAAAAACCCACCAGAGAATAATGCCAACAAAGAATGGACATGAGCTAGAGAGAACATGGTTACACCCAGTGACTTCATTCCATCCCCGAGCTACCCCCTGGACTTTCCAGTGATGTGAGGCAATGAATTCTCTTTTCCTATGTGGTTAAATTTAGGGTTCTGTTAGTTACCAGGGGAAGCCCCAGCCAGCACGCCCACGGTGGGACAGGAGACTCGGTCAGGGTGAGCTCTGGCCATGTCAGTGAAGGTCGTTTCACTACCTCCTCTCAGGAGCCTTATGACACAGATGTGGAAGTGGAGTAGTTGCCAAAGCAACAGGGCTGCCAGCCTCCAAATACGGAGTTTTGAGTTTCTGTTTCTAGTCAGAAATGAGGACTAGGGTCGTGATGAGGAAAGAGCCAACTGAGAAATTCTTAAACTGTTCCCAATTTACCAAACCGTCCTTTGTTGTACAGATGAGCACATGATCACCTGCGTACTATGAGATCACTACCCCAGGTACCCCTCTGTTCTCTTTTTCTGACTGCTCAGGACTGGGTTCACGGAGGTGCACCCCTCTGTCCACAGTCCGTGGGAGACAGCCAGAGCTCCTGGCGTCTGCCGTGGTTCTGCCCCGCTCACGGCCCAGCATGGCCGCCGGCCACCGTCACAGTGCAGCCGGGGGAGAGGGGAAAGGCACTGGAAGGCACGCCCTCTCCCCTCACTTCCACAAGCTGACCCGGGCTAATAAACCAGATGTCACAGTTCCCTCAGTAGAACACAGGACACTGTGGGTGCAGATGCCAGAGATGCAATGATGAGCCAATGACCTGACCGCGGGAGCCAAGAGTCTAGTGAGGATGCACGTTAAAGAATCACACATGTAAAGGCGTGATGATCCTGAGAAAGGTTCCTGCGACAGGAATCTTTCTTAGTCCCATCTCTTAGGGACTAAGAGAAGGAACTGGTGCCCTCGGGGAGGTGGGGAGACCCGAGGCAGAACAAGTTGAAGGGGAAGAGGCAGGGGAGCCTGGGAGATGGCCGCTGCCACCTCCCCCTTCCGCCCACCCGCCTCCTCTCCTGCTCGCCCGCGCTGCACCCACTTTTCCTCGGAGCCCCTCGGGTTCTTTTGCCAGGCTCTTCGTCCCCTCGCCCATTCTGCATTCTCTATCCCGAGAGGGAATTCTGAGAGCTGATGTTTGCAGATTCAGCTACTGAACGTATTACAGCACCTCTGCAGGAAATCGGGGCCCCTGGTCTTTCCTGGAAAAATGCTGCCCTGCACCAGTGAGAGGAGTCTAGTGTTTAAAGACACAGGCCAGGGACACCCGGTCCTCACCTGGGTAGGCCCAGAGAGCCCAGGATGAGGGAAAGGCCTCGGTGGCTCCAGACCCGAAATGCAGATGTCGAACATGACCGAGCGCTAGAGCGCCTGGCTGTGGCCCCTTTCCTATCTTCAGATATGCCAAATGTGTCCCTTGTTCATCCACCAAAATGCCACCAGTGAGCATGTCACAGACCTGTTCCTTCAAGAGTTTCGTCATTTCAAACGCAGATACACTCATTCTAAGCCTCCATGTATCCCAGATGACACCACTAACAAGTGACAGTGACATCAGAACAAGGGTAGGCCGGGGCTTAATACCACGCAGAGCAGCGCCTACCAAAGTAACGATGACGTTTTAAATCACGAGCATGACTTGTTTTAATGCCTCGAGTTCAGGACATCTGGGCTATCGCATTTACTGTCTTCCTAGTGACCTAGAATGAGGTCATCTACAGCCATTCAGATATTATTGTTATCACCAGTAACAGATTCAAGCAGGCACAGAAATGCTCTTTTTTAAAATAAATGTGCAAGGCGCCCCCTCTTGTACGCAGGGGAAACTACATGTACCGGCTGCTTCCTGTGTGGTCTCCGCCCCGCCACTATTGCTGCCACCACCCCTCCGTGCCCTGAATGGCACGCTCAGCCTGGAGTCTTGCCCATCCTCCAAACCATCCAAAGAAGAACTGGGACACACAAAGGCCGGGTCCCCCATGATGAGGCCCTGGCATGTGCCTTGCTAGGCCTCTTGCCAATGTGTGGAGATGCAAAGACCATGCAGACCTGGGACCCCCAAAAATGGCTTTTTGTGACATCCTGATAGACATGGGTGGTGAGTACGACTCTCAGAGACACGGATATTAGCATCACCAGAGGTTCGCAGAGACCATGAGCTTCCTGTCCTCTGAAAGCCATGATCGACCAGCCTGAGCAGCGCTGGACTCATCTACCTGCCCTGTGGGCACAAGCTGCTGGCCCGGTTGCTGGGCACTAGCAGAGAAGACAGCAGGGTGGGCGCCTCTAGGACAAGATGTACGAGACCTTCGTGAGGAAGCGGTTGCAGTGGGGAATGTGATCTCCCAGTGGGACAGCCTGGATAGAGCCGACCCCTGGGCCGAGAGAGGGGCTTGCCCAGGGGAACCCATCTGCAACCAGCCCGACCAACACACCGAGGAGGGGTCCAGAGGAATTTCCGTGGAGGCTAGACTTCTACCAACACAGCTGGCTGCCAGCACAGGCCTTGCTGGAAGAGGCCCTGGCCCAGCAATTCCAGGTGGACCCAAGGGGGAGATCGTGGAACTGGCAAAAGGTAGGTGCCCCTGGTAAGAGCACCTCTATCACCTGGAATCTGGGCTGTCACCCCCCAGGAACCAGGCCCTCGTTAGCTACACTAACCAGGCTGGTCAGTGGCCGGTGCGGTGTGTACCCAGTGCGGTGAGCTCTCCATGCACACCAGGGCAGGCTGCCCCTGCCGGCGCCATGGTGGGCCTTCAGGAAGAGGCCCAGGACCAGGTCCATGGCACGCCTGGCTGCACCTCTGTCTGTGCCAGGGTCTCCGCTGGTGGGTCCCCGCAGAGAGTGTCCCTCGAGCATGGCCTGGAGCTTGTGCCTCCCACAAATCCCCTCACCCTTTTCAAAAAAAAAGAAAGAGAAAAAAAGAAATGTGCATAAATAAAATTGCATGTGGAACATTATGCAATTCAGGAACTTGTTACATACATTTCTAGTGGCTCAAAGGCCAGGTGACACCTTCTAGGCTGAGCAGTACTTTTCCCCCTAAAAGAAGAGTTCTTGGCTCCAAATCTGTCATGTTTAGGAGATATCGACAAGGTGCTTTTTCTCTCTTCCATACTTTTCCTTTTATCCGAAAAATATCTCGAGTAGAGGACAAGCCGTGGTGCCAGCTCGGGTGTAGGACTCAGCCAGCCTCAGCGCAGCTCCCCTGGTCCTCGGTGCTCTCTGGGTCTCCTCAGGAACAAAGAAAACTGGTACGGACCCTCTCCTCCCCGAGCTCACACAGTGACTCCCAGCCAGGGGTAGAAAAGGTGCCAAATGCCCTCCTCTGGGCTGGGATGAAGATGAGGGGCAGAGAAGCCAAGCCATGCACCCCCAGAGAAGCCCCAGATACTGATGGGAGTGTGTGCAGTATTCTGCTGGTTGGGATGGGAAAGTAGCTCAGTAAACATCCGCTAAAGGGAACTTATCAGAGGGATACTCTAATCACAAACCCCAAGACTTCCAGGGTAGCCACAGGAGCCAGCCTGCCACTCGTGACAGCCAGAATCTCAGGCCGAAGGAGCTCAGGCAACACGTGGCAAAGGGTTGGAAAGCAGGGGTCCGGCTCTGGTACTTCCGCAACCTCTCCCACAGCGGGGATGGGCTGGTCGGACAGATCAGCCAAAAGTGGGTGGAAGGGGGCCAGGCACCAACACAGTCAGCTGGGCCCAGCTGAGCAGAACTGCGGCTCTGGCCCTGTTGGACCCAATGCCCCATTGAAAAGTATTTTTTAAGTGTAGTTTATTGATTATGCTATTACAGATTTCCCAATCTCCCCCTTTTATGCCCCCTCTGCCCTGTACCCCTCAACCCTCCCTCACTGCCCCCCCTTAGTTCATGTCTATGGGTTGTACATATAAGCTCTTTTGATTCTGTTTCCTATACAATTTTTGCCTCTTCCCGTCTGTTTTATGCCTACCAATCATGCTGCTTATTCCCTGTACCTCCCCCCCCCCCCATTCTTCCCCTCCCCCTCCCCACTGATAACCCTCCTGTGATCTCCATTTCTCTGATTCTGTTCCTGTTCTAGTTGTTTGCTTAGTTTTTGTTTTCTTTGGGTTTTGGTTTTTTTCTTTAGATTCAGTTGTTGATAGTTGTGAGTTTGTTGTCATTTTACTGTTCATAGTTTCTGATCTTCTATTTCTTAGATAAGTCCCTTTAACATTTCATATGATAAGGGCTTGATGATGATGAACTCCTTTGACTTGACCTTATCTGGGAAGCACTTTATCTGCCCTTCCGTTCTAAGTGATAACTCTGCTGGATAGAGTCATCTTGGTTGAAGGTCCTTGCCTTTCATGACTTCAAATACTTCTTTCTAGCTCTTTCTTGCCTGTAAGGTTTCTCTTGAGAAATCAGCTGATAGCCTTATGGGAACTCCTTTGTAGGTAATTGTGTTCTTTCCTCTTGTTCCTTTTACTATTTTCTCTTTGTCTTTAATCTTGGGTAACTTAATGATGAAGTTCCTTGGTGTGTTCCTCCTTGAGTCCAACTTCTTTAGGACTCTCTAAGCTTCCTGGACTTCCCGGAAGTCTATTTCCTTCACCAGATTGGGGAAGTTCTCCTTCATTATTTGTTCAAATAAGTTTTCAATTTCTTGCTGTTGTTCTTCTCCTTCTGGCACCCCTATGATTTGGATATTGGAACATTTCAGATTGTCCCAGAGGTTTGTAAAACTCTCTTCACTTTTTTGAATTTTTGTTTCTTCATTTTGTTCCAGTTCGATGTGTATTCTTTCCTTTTGTTCCAGATCATTGCTTTGAGTCCTGGTTTCCTTCCTGTCACTGTTGGTTCCCTAAGTATTTTGCTTTATTTAATTTTGGGAAAAGCCAGTTCCTTTAACTGTTTCACTTCGGCCCTCCACTTTTCCTTCACCACCCTCTGGTCTTTATTTTAACAGCAGCATCTGGCAGCACGGAGAACTCTCTCCACACCCTCGGCTTTGCCCTCAGGAATTCTCCAGTCCTACTCACCCAAAAGCCCAGAGACAGATGAGGCTGCACTGTGACAACTCAGTCCCCAGCATGTGGCAATGTGCTGTAGGTGACAGAGCGAATCCCTTGAGGTCAATAGCACTGGGTCCAAATCCTGGCTTTCGTCTGCCAGCAGCGTGACACCGCAGTACCTAGGTCCTCTGCACTTCCCTTTTGCCATTGGTGAAACCAGGATAAGGGAACCACTGTGCAGGGTTCTATGGAGCACTAAGCAGAAGAAAGCAGGGAGCCCAGTGCAGGAAACTTAAGAGACACTCAGGCACACCTTCCTCACCCGTGTGGGCAGCTGAGAGAAGCAAGGGAGCAGGCAGCAGTCCCGAAGATCGGCCTACATGTCCAGGTCCTTGACCTCACATCTTGTAAGATGAAAGTAATGCCACTGGTCTGGGAGAACTCCCTACCTGCTCAGCGCGGCTCTGTGCCAACCATGCCCCTGCTCCCTAGCGGTCTCCAGGGGAAGACTGGCTGCAGCGGTCACTGGCGCACCTGGTGCTTCGTGTGTCCCTCCGCCGCAGTCCCCGCATGTGGACTGTGGGGAGAGGGACCGACTGCAGCCTTCATCGTACAGCCGCCATCATCACGTCCACTACAGAATAACAAGATGATGTGGTCTCTGCTTAAAGCAGTGATGAGTCTGGAAGGAGGCAATTTTCCTCAGCAGAGGCTGGTGACCAGCAGGTCCTTCCGGGGTGGAATGTCAGGGTCGTGGGGAGGTTCCACAGGGACCCAGCAGCTCCAGGGCCTCCTAGTACAGCAAGATGAGCAGGTAGAGCAAGATGCGGAGGCAGATGCCCCTGTAGGGGTCTGCAGGGCAGGTGGGCTGTCTGGAGGAGAGCAGCAGGCGGAAACCGCCAGGAAAAGGCTGCCCATGGCGCAGTAGCACAGGTCCAGCCCTCGGGGGACTGTCTGGCAGAGAGTCCATCACACCTGGGCCTGGGTCACCGACGGGCAAGCCCATCTCCTGGCCAGGGCCTGTCACCGGAGACACTGAGGCTTCACCCACCACAGGGAAGGAGCTCTGTTCCCCAAGCCCAGCGGCCGTGGTGCCCTGGGAGGTGGGCGGCTCCGCACTTTGCCAAGGACCTCACTCCCCGTTTTCCTTGCTGTTACCTGCCTGGCCCCGGAGAATGACCACCCTGGACACACCCACAGAGGGCTTGCAGAAGCCCACACCCAGCTCACTGCTGCCCCCTACGGCCCCTCCTTGTCACTAGGCTCTGCTTTTAAATAACTGACTCCCAGAGTGACAGAAAGCATGTTGTTCTCCTCTCTGAGCCTCGGTTTCCTCCTCTGTGACAATTAAGGTGACAAGCCCTGTCTCACCCATACCCTGTGGCTGTGGTAAGATCACATGGCACACAGCACTTTATACTCATCACTGTTGGCCCCAGCTGTCCCTGGCTGCCAGGTGCCCTGAATCCCCTTGGGGGCTGGTCAGTACGCCACAGAGGATGTTTTCCTGGCTCCTTTTCCCAGGACCCATCGTCTCAGGCCCATTGCCTGCCCACTCCGGACACTGATCAGAGCTGCCCATTGCCCACGGAAGGACCCCACCCAGCAGGCAGGTGCTTCTCAAGGAGCAGTAATGGTGGCAGTCGGAGGAAGGGCCACGTTCCACAAATCACCCCACAGCAGAGCACATTGCTGTGATTGGGAACATGGGCCAGCAGAGGGCGCTGCCTGACAAGGTCAGAGGGAGGTGCATGGAGGCTGGGACAACCAGGTGACTGGGCTGGGGCACCTGGGGACAGAAAGCTGGGAGGCCCATACCCATCCCACCCCCCTCTCCCATTTCCCCAACCCCACCCCCTACCCCACACTGGGGCCCGTTTCCCTCCTCACTGGTCACCTGCTCTTACCCAAATATCCCTCTAGGTGGAGCTGATGATGTGCAGCCGGTGATGGCTCCCGTGTGTGACTGGACCTCCCAGCTGCAGACACAGCCGCCCTGACCCGTGGGGGTCGGCACACACAGTGAGGGCGCTGGGCTGGTGGGTATGTGCATACGTGTGACAGGTAGGTGACCTGAGCCCGTGCTGGGCGGCTGAGGAAGAAGGACTTAGAGGTCACAGCGTGGGTGGTCCCAAGGCGATGGAAGCAGTTCCAAGGTCCGGTTCACTAGGAGGGCACGTCAGGAAACAGGTCTTGACTCGAGACAACCCAACTGCGGCAGGACCCGGCTGCCAGGCCTGCACGTGGGCCAGCACCCTCCCCCTCTCTGCTCCCCCAGGGGCCTCAGGCCTCTCACCAGTACGGCTCTGCCAGGTGCAAGTCCAGCCTCTTCTGCTCCTCCATCTGCTCTGAACATGGACGGGGGACCGTAGGGTCAGTGACAGCCCTGCACCCTTCTTCTGCCCCAGGCCCTGCTGGACTATGTGGTGAGGGTGGCGAGGGTTCACTGGGGGCCTAGGCACCTCATATCGGTGACACTCTGCCCAGAGCAGCAGGGACAGCATAAGCCCCGTGGACAGGTATAGAGCCAGTCGGGGGGCAGCTCACACACAGTGACACAACCCGAACTGTTCGGGCTCGCAGCAACTCCTGACCGCAAGGACACTTCAGGTCATTCTGCGGGGAGAGCACCTTCCACTCACTCCACATCCTCAGAGCAGGTGGGGAGGTGGGGGTCGGGTGAGGGAGCAAGCCCGGGTCACAGAAACTTGTCCCTGCTCTGGAGTCAGGAGACAGAAGTTGAGTCTCAGCTCCGCCCTTGCTAACTGTGTGACTTTGGGTGGGATCTTAACTTCTCTGGGTCCCTGTTTCCTGGCATATAAAAGTAGATCTGCTGATAAACCAGAGGTGACAGTGGGCACTGCTAACCCCCCACAGGAGAGGGGACAGTGACAATGGGACAGCCTCTGTGCTGGAGGCAAAGTCCTCACCTGTTCCCAATCCTGGGGCTCACCCTTCTCTCAGGCCCAGATGCCCAGTTCCTGGGGATGTCCCCAAAGATGGTGCCCAATGTACAGGATGCCCTTCCCTCACACTCTGAGAAACTCACACACCACGTCCAAAGATCTTGCCCACAGTGGAGGACAGACTCACTCACAACCCTTCCCTGTCCCGGTGGTAGGCTGGACACATGGGCTGCAAGTCGAGGGATGGGGTGGGTGGGATCCGGCACCTCCAGAGTAGGCAGCACAGTGCTGATGGGGCCTCATGTAGGTGCCCACACAGAGCTCACCTGAGTCCTAGCAGGGGTGGGGCTGGGGCAGCAGGGTGACAGTAGGCCAGGAAGGAAGGCAGGGGAGGAAGAGGGAGGAAGGGGAGGCAGAGGGTCCTGATGGAGTCCCCTGTTTCCTGCCTTAGAGATGAAGCACAGTCATGCCCGACGGTGGGCTGCCGCCCCCAGCCTGGTCTCAAGGTCACAGGGGCGATGGCTTCTGCAATTACTATGTTGACCTGTCTCAGCCCCATTCCCTACAATCAGGTCTAAGTAGGACTTCCAGGGCCTGGCTGAGGCCTCAGCCTGCGGAGTGGGTGGAGGGGTGCATACAGACATGCACCCGCTCAGGAAAACCTGATCCTGCCACGGCTCACACGTCCTCGTCCAGTGGGGTGCTCCTGCCCACCCGGCCTGGCCTGCACCCACCCAACCTCAGCCAAGCCCTGGGCTGGCAAAGCGTCCAGCCTGGAGTCACAAGCCTGTTCCCATGCTCTCCTGCCTCCCAGCAGGACGAGGACCAGGGCACTTGGCCCCTGACACACCAGCCCCACTGGCACAGGGAAAGGCCCCTTCGAGGCTGGTGTCAGATACTGAGTGGGCTCCGCAGTAGCTTCCAGAGCTCCTCACAGCAAAGTCCGTTCCCAGGGACACCCGACAGCCATGGAGTTAGAGCCCGTGACACCAGCTCGCACACTCCCTGCCCTGGGCCCACCGCAAACTGTCTCACCCTCTCTTCCCCATCGAGCCCTTCCCAAACATCTGATTTCCACCGCCCCCCTTCTCCTCCCCCCATGGCCTGGGAGGAGGGTTTCAGGGAGGCCCACCCATGTGACACAACCCCTCCCACACTCTTGGTTCTTCTGAGGGGAGAGCTGGGCACGAGAGGCCCTGAGCACCCCAGCCCTCCCAGGCCGGGGCACACCCACCCCAGCCAGGCACGAGGCACTCACCTCACCAGCGCCAAACAGGTAAGTCAGAGTGGCCTGAGAGGGGCAGGGCGAAGGCCAGGGCACCCAGCTTGGCCGGGCGAGGGGCCACCGCCCGCCTCTGCCCTCACCCCACTGGAGACCACAGGAGCACAGTGATGAGGAAATCGCTCGTTCCACTCAGACCTTAAAAGGCCCAGAATTGTCTGGCCGGTGGCTCGGTTGTTTGGAGCACTGCCCTGTACACAGGGGCGTACACAGGTTGTGGGTTTGATCCCAGTCAGGGCACGGGCCTGGGCTTCTGGTTCAACCCTCCATCAGGGTGTGTATGCGAGGCAATTGATCAATGTCTCTCTCTCATATTGATGCCTCTGTCTTCACCCCCACCCTTCCTTCCTCTCTCTCTCTAAAATCAATAAACATATCCTTGGGTTATGATATTTATTTATTTATTTATAGAGCGAGGAGAAGGGAAGGAGAAAGAGGGGGAGAGAAACATCAATGTGTGGTTGCCTCTCACGCATACCCCCAAGTGCGCGTCTCACCGCTGGTGCCAGTCCCCCTCCAGGCCTTGGGAGACCAGGCCCCTCGGCTTCCCTCTGGGGTCCCTTGGCTCTTCCCCAACCACACTGGCCGTCGCCACCAGGAGTCCCCTCCCCAGCCGCTGCATGGGACCCCTACCCGTGGGACCCATCAGCTCCCCTCTCCCTCAAACCCTTGGAACACCACAGGCCCAGCCAGTTCCACCCTGGGCCCCCTCCCGCTCCCCTGTGGGGGAGGAGTCAGCCAGGCCCACCTCTGAAAGGAACTATGATTAAAGAACAATTCGTCTGTAGTACGCCACCTCCATTCTAGGGCTTACGCACCCAAGGACCTTAGCCACCTAGAACGCAGCCAAGAACCCAGAATGGAGCGAACATGGGGGTTATAGAAGCAGAAGACTCAGGTACTTAAAAAATAAGGGTCATAAATAAATAAATAAATAAATAAATAAATCAGGGCACTTACTTTATACACAATTTTGGCATAGTTGTTATCAGCCCAAGGCCATTTAAAAAATTATTCAGAAACATACCAGAGTTATAAGAAGTGGCTGATAACTAGAATCTCAGAATCAGGAAAAAAGTACAGACGTAAGCAAACTGGAATTGTTTGCTCTAGAGCTAAGGGCTCACATTATTACCTTTACAACAACGCATTATGACTTCCATTAAGAGTCTGACCTGAATCATCCAGAGAGAATTCTATGATGTGGTATCTCCTTTTTCTTTTAAAAAAGACAAGGTAATGGTGCGTTTTAGAAAACTTTCTTTCCAAAATGGCTAAACTGAATGACGTTAGGCAATCTTAAAGGAGTAAGAATTATCTGGGAAAAAGGTAACTCGGTGAAATAGTCCCTTGGCACGGCCAGATGAGTGACTTCTGGGCAATGAAGCAGGGTTCGGAGGTCGCAGGAGCTGCATCGCTCATCAAGTGGGGGGGATGGATGGATGGATGATTGGTCGGATGGATGGATGATCAACGGATAGTGGGGTGGGTGGATGGATGGATGATTGGTAGGATGGATGGATGATCAGTGAATGGTTGGATGGGCGGATGGATGGACAGGAAACTGGATGAACAGACAGATGGAATATAAACAGCAACCTTTACTAAGGATGTGAGAGGAGAATCAAACTTCAGCAATCAGGAGGATTTCCAGAGTTCCTTCCGCTGATGATTCTGTGCTTTCTGCCCATCTCAGGGACACTTTTTAAAAAGCGCCCTTTTCCGTGTTGCATGGTTCCTCTGTACCAGAAACAGAGAAGGAGGGGAGGCACCTGGTTGTGAGAAGTCACTGGGAAGTTCCTTACCCCACCCACTGGGGTTAGCATGGCAAGTGTGCAAAACTGTAACTTTCTTACTTCTTTTTTTAAATTTTTATTTATTTGTTTGTTTATTTTTAGAGAGGAGAAGGGAGGGTAAAAGAGAGGGAGACTAACATCAGTGTGTGGTTGCCTCTTGCACGCTCCCTACTAGGGACCTGGCCTGCAATCCAGGCATGTGCCCTGACTGGGAGTTGAACCGGGGAGCCTTTGGTTCACAAGCCGACACTCAACCCACTGAGCCACCCTCACCAGGGCATTATTCCTTACAGCTGAATTTGAGGGTCTATCCCAAGCTTCCCTTCCACCTGAGGGCAGGTAACTCATCTAGTGATGTTCAGGTGCACTCGGTCACGACAGTGGTTCCTCGGGAGACTTCTCCTGGTACTCTCCTAGCCATTTCCTAAAGCTGACAGAACAATGTGGGATTTATGTTCAGACTTGCACGTGGTAGCTGGTGGGTGGCGATTGCTTCTGGGGGGTCCTGGAGTGACCTGCCCGGGCACACGGGGAAGGCAGCACCCACTCGCTGTGCTGCGTGCTGGCCAGTCTCTGCTGGCCCGTCCGCTGGCCCGTACCCAGAGCCACTGATGGCAGGTCTAGCCAGGGAGGACCTCGGGCTGTCACAGGCCCTCCGAGCCTTTAACCCTGAGCCACCGACACACTTGTGGGCTTGCTGCTCTTCAGAACCCCTTCAGGAAAAGGCGGCTTGTCATAGTACTGATACGTGAATCCGTGCATTATCCCGTGTGCCTCGTTACAGCCCCACGAGGTGGGCCGGCTGTTATTCTGAATTTACAGACGACAGAGCTGAGGCACCAAAGAGTCAAGCGTGTCAGCCACTGTTACAAAGCCAATGAGTGGCAGGGCGGGCACTGAACCCACAGGCTGGGCACCAACATCTGGACTCCCATCTACCGGGTGCAGCCACTGTGCTCAAGGTCCTTGGACTTTTCAGTGTCATAAAAAACAGAGAAAGGTTGGGGAAGCATCCAGATGAAGGGGGGCTGAAGAGACAAGACCAAGCTCTGCATTTGGACATTGAGTCAGGGAGTTGGCTGTGACACTGAGGATGTTATCAGCTCCTAAGACTGGACTGTGGATGGCGGGTTAAAGTGCTGTCTCCACGTAGTTCTGCAAAGCTGGCACTGTGCTCTGGTGACATCAGTGGCTGGGACGTTGTCCTGATGTGCCAGGGCTGCTGGTACGGTCCCCGGTCGGGGCTCGGGTGGGAGGCAGCTGGGGAGTGCCCAGATGGCTGCAGCACAGGTCGGCACCCCCTCCCATCCCCTCCCGCTCTCTTCTTCCTTCTCTGTCTCTAAAATCAA
This sequence comes from Artibeus jamaicensis, assembly GCF_021234435.1. NCBI lineage: Eukaryota > Metazoa > Chordata > Mammalia > Chiroptera > Phyllostomidae > Artibeus > Artibeus jamaicensis. Next base: position 12,549,960 of record NW_026521810.1, on the reverse strand, counting down.
TAAACTATGCATACATATTACTTAAAGTAAAAGCTCTGTTCTTGGAAAATACGTAAGTATTTGCGGTAAAGGTCATGATGTGCGCAGCTTCACTTCAGACAAAAGCGTGGGTATTTCGTGAGCACGTGGGTGCTGGGCTGGGATAAATGAGAAAGCACAAGTGCAATGAACACACACGAATCTTGGTCAAGGGTGTAAGAATGCATGTCCTTGTACTGTGTTTCATTCTCACAACTTCTCATACACTTGAAATTATTTTCTAAATTTAGGTTTTTTTTTTAATAGAGGGTCTGTGTCCAGGCCCCCACACGGTGGGCCTGGAGCTCTCTCTCCTCCTCCCACCTCCCCGAGCCCCCAGCTCAGCACTTCCGGGCACGGAGATCGCGGTGGCCCAGGAGCAGATTTCCTCTCGACTCCTACGCCTGCACTGTGTCTGTTCAAAGAGCATCCAGGCCCAGCACACCAGGGCCTGGTTCCCAGCGCCCCTCACACGTCTCCCTCCACTGACAGTAGGAGGCGCTATTCCAGGTGCCCACAGGTGCCTTGCAACGTAGGACCTGCGACCAGGGGCTGGAGGAGCCCTCATCCCCCCCGGGCTTGGAGAAACCTGTCAAGGCCACCAGAAACCCCCCCAGTGAGGAGCTTCCTCAAACACCAGGACAACCGGTAGAGGGGATTGACACGTAGCAATGCGTCAACGAGGCTTTTTAACAAGCACAGTCTTGGAGGACATCTTTAAAGAAATACGGGGTTACCCTGGCCGGTGTGGCTCAGTGGATGGAGTGCCAGCCTGCAAACAAAAGGACCTCAGGTTCGATTCCCAGTCAGGGCACATGCTGGGATTGCGGGCCAGGTCCCCAGTAGGGGACGCACGAGCGGCAACCACACATTGACGTTTCTCTCCCTCTCTTTCTTCTTCCCTTCCTCTCTCTCTAAAAATAAATAAATTTTTAAAATAATTTTAAAAAAAGAAATAGGGTTTTTATTAGTGTAGAGGAGAAGGAATTTCATGTGGCAGCAATGAGCCAGTGCTGAGGTGTGGAAAAAAAATGCCCACAGGGGACAGTCGGGAGGTGTAGTAGTGACTCAGGCAAGGGTTGCCGGGCACCTAAACCAGCCACCAGTGGGGCTGAGAGCCCGGAAAAATATACAGGAAATAAAGCACGTTGCCTACAGACAGACCAGTGACGAAGGCGGGTGGGAGGAAGAATTAGGGACAGAGGCAGCTGTCTACTGGGGGCCTCGGCATCACTGTTCCTGGGGGGAGCTGTGCTGGGAGGCGGAGCTGTGCTGGGGACACAGGCAGTGAGAGGCAAGAGGAGGGCCTGTCAGAGAAACCTGCTGCCGGCCGGGGCTGGAGGTCAGAGTCCTGCGTTGCTGGCGTGAGTTTGGATGGAAAGGTGTTACACAGCTTAGAAAGCTGTACTGGACTCGAGTTCAGTCACTGATGCTGGGACAGGACAATAACAGCTGTAAGCACAAGCATGACCTAGGGAGCCCCAGCCCTGGGGGGTGGAAGGGAAGCTGTGGAGGGTGAGAGGAAGTTGCTCTCCTGACCTTGAGTAAGGAGTTGCATAGCAGTCCAGCTTTTACTAGACTACTCATCACAGACTTGGGACTTCAGGAGCAAAATTTAGAAGCAGGACAACAGGAGAGTTCTGTTTCACCAAAAACAGGCCTTTTGTAGGGACAGGACTGTGCTTGCTCTCAGTCCCACTGCAGAGAAAACCTGGGTCAACCACAGAAACTGTGACACCAAACAGGACAGCAGCCCCACCTCGCACTGGCTGCACAGACTGGGAACCAGCAACTCGGAGGCAGCTTCCCTCCCCGGTGACCCTGGGCTCAGGGGCTTCCCGGTGCTGCTCACCCAGGGGAGCGTGGCTTCCTTTGCGCACCCTCCCAGTAGCACCATGGCTGGGCTAATGCCACTTCGGGCTTGAGGCCTAGGAAGAGGCTGCTCAAAGGCCACCGCTGTGCAGCCTCCAAACCCTCTTTCGGGTTCCAGAAGGACCCTGGAACCTGAATTCCAGAGGGGCAGTTCCTTTCACCTACCTGGGATCCGTACCTCCCAGACCCACAAACATTCCTGCGACACTTCACCGTGCATATGAATCACCCGGGTGGGTCTGGTTAAAATGTAGCTTCTGATTCAGCAGGTCCAGACCTGGGGGAGGGCCAGGATTCTGCATTCTCAACATGCCTAATGCATCAACGGTGTGGGGCCCACCGTTTGAGGGACAAGGGTGGAGCATCCGTTTGCACAGCTGAACCGCCAGGACAGCAATCCAGCCCTCTGACACGGGAGAACCAGCCAGGCAATGGCAGGGAGGGGAGGGGGCCATTCCAGCCATGGAGGGCCATGACCCGTGTCAGCGACAGCCCGGTGGGTGACCTCCCTCCTGAGATTTATGTGAAACTGTCCCCAGGTGGGACCCAGGAATGGGCTTCTGTTCTTCCCTGCATGATTCTCAATACACCAGTTCCAGAACCTCAGCTTTAAAAAGACATTGACAAATCGTGCTGATGCTGGATCTGGTGGGCACACACAAGGCCACCTCCCTCCCGTGCCCCATGTCAAGCCCCAGGAAGCTCGTCTCTCAAGGGAAACACCCAGCGTTTATTGAGAGCAGGCTGTGTCCTCAGTTCCCTTTCTCACGGGATTCTCACCTCAGCCCTGGGGTGCAGATGTTATTCCTAGGCCTAAAGGCATGTGAATTAGGGAGGCAGAGGGTGGTAGTTCCCTCAGGGTGACAGTTCACAGACTCCTCAGCCGGCAGACTGAGCTAAATTCGGGTGCAATGGCCCCTCCCCCGCCCCACCGGGGTAGGGGCAGCACAAGCTGGGCCCTGTGCAGAGATGGATTCTAGGTCGGCAGGCGAGTGACCTAATTAAACACACAGGCTTATTCTTAGACAAGAGCCCAATTAAGGGCTCTGGGCAGCCGCAACGCAAAGGCGCAGCCCTAGAAGTGACCGGAAAAAATTCTTTTTTTGAAGTAGCAGTTATTTACTTCTGATTATAAAAGTGGTACATATTCATCATGGGCCATTTGGAAATACAGAAAGTACAGAGAAGAAAACGCTGTCTGGAGAGAGATAACCACTGCTTTTGCTTATTTCTTCTTAGCCCCTTTTTACACATACTTACGTATTTGACACTGGGAGAAAATGCTTATTCACATAATGCAAGTGAGAAAAAGATACAAATTATCACCAGCACAGTCCCAATTGTGTTACTTAAATGAGGATTGTCATCCATTACACGTTCGGCTACCTGATTTCTCGGCTGCATAATGTCCATCACATAGAATAATAATGCATATGCCCCATTGCCCTGCAATGGGGCACTGACATTGTTTTCAATTTTCAAATCACTCTATGACAACCTCCCTGTGTCTCTCTCATTATTTTCTTGGGCTAGATTTGCGGAAGTAAAAATTATTAGTTTCCTTGTTATACATTGACAAATGGCTGTCCAAACATTCAAAGCAATTGAATGTTTGGACAGCCATTTGTTGTAGCACCCGTGGCATGTCTGGGTTCCTAAAATAATCACCAGAACTGTTTTTATCAATTGGTGGCAGATCCAGATCAAACACAGAAGCCGCTGTTCATAGATACTGTTCATTGACTCAGAGCCATCTGGGACTTTGTGGCTGAACAAGCCCTGCATTAGTCAGCTTCCATTAGATTCAGCTGCTGTAACAAACAACCCTGGGATTTTTAGGGTTTATAACTGCAAGATATGTCTTTCACCTATATTACTCAAAAGATGTGGGTTGACTGTGCTTTATTCCAAACGTCTTCTTGTTTTGGGACCCAGGCTGAACAAACAGCCCCCATCACCATTTTCATGGTCAAGGACAAAGAGACATACCAGAATCCACCTGGCTTTTCAGGCTTTGACTTGATGTCACTCCCAGTGTCGAGTGAGGCGATGTGGCCCATGAGAGGAAGGAGTCCACGCCTCCCACAGGGACGGACACAGGGATCAAATCCAGGGTGCTGAGTCATCACAGAGCAGGCACAAGATAACGAGAACAATCACGGGAGCCCTCAGGACACCTCACGTCTGTCCTCACCTGGGTCCCGACCCTGACTAGGTCCCACGCTCTCAAAACCTTCCCTGTGGCTTATGAAGGGGTCACCTAGATTTGCTTATTGTGCAAATACAAGAAAAAAATATGCATTTGTGTGTATGTTTACATGAATATAAGTAGTGCCATTAAAAACAGTAAAGAAATATTATCAAATTTTAAAAAGACAAAAGAAAAGGCATTGTAGAACATACTATCATTTACTTGTTAAAGGCAGAGAATACATACACATGATACATGCAAGTTATCCTCAGATGTGTATAAATCATTTTCAAAACATCAGTAAGAAGCTGGTGGCAGCGGCTATTTTAGGAAAGTGAACTCCGTGACTAATGGTGGGGGAGGCTTGTTTTTCACTCTATTGTCCTTTTTACAGTTTGCTTTTTCCCCTTGCATTTATACTGCCGTTTCCAAAACACAAGTAATTAAAAATTTAAAAATCTGCCCTTTCCCAGTCCTTTCTCGCTGATGTCACAGTGTCTCCGCTTCCTCCTCCATTGCTCCCATACTGGGCCCCGCCCTGATTCCCACATTGAGTGCCTTAGAAAGCACACTTTCCAGAAAGCACTGGAAAACCCAGAAGAACAAACAGAGGAACTATAGAGCAAAATAAATATATAAAAGTTTTTTTCTCCAACCATGCTCTGTATGGCCTCCCAGATGAGCTCCTTTCAGTGAGGTGGGATGGAAAGGCAGAGCTAAACCTCTCCCACGAGTCAAGGGTCCGCACCTGAGACAGAGGTGGGGGGTGGGGGAGAAAGGAGGAGACACCATGAAAGCAGCCACACAAGCAACGGAAGCTGGCGGTGCCCTGAAACAGGGCCCTGGGACACTGGGGCTGCCTCTGTGTCCCCAGCTGCCGAGACCCCTCCTCTGCTTCCTTGAGTCCCCATGTTTGCTCCAGATCTTCAGAAAAGCCCCAGGTGCCCCACAAGCTTGCGTGAGCGATCTCTTTGTAGACATCCGAAGGGCTAGCGTTCACCATCTGAATGCATGGAGCAGGGACAGCACCCACAGGAACAGGAGCTACAGTCGAAGACAACACAAGCACACTGTCACCAGGGAAATGGTGGGGGGACCCTGGGGAGCTCTTCAAACGTCTAGATGCCATGGGAACTGGAGCGCAAACCAAGCCTGGGCTGCATGAGCCTGGTGCCCACGAGGCCCACTGGGTCACACAAGCCAAGGTGCTGGGTGTAGGGTACCACCGAGTGAGTGGCGGTAGTGAGGGCAGTCACAGCTGAAGCAGTGTGAGCAGCAAAATAAACAGTAGTATTGGCTTATAACCCAAAGCGTAAATACCTGCAAATTCCTATTGACTAAATAACTTAATAAATAAATAAATGGGGGGTAGGGACAGCTCATTCTTACAGAAAAATTCCAGTGAATAAATGTAGAAGTCATGAGGGAAATAGAGACTCCCACAGTGGCAACCGAAGCCCCGTGCTTAGTTCAACACTCGGCTTCACCATCTTGAAATCCCAGTTTTTGGAAAAGGGGCCCTGCCTTTTTATTTTGTTCTTGGCCCCACAAGTTATATAGCTAGTCCTGGCTGTAAATGAGATCCACAGATGAATGCTAAAATTAGGGAGTGAAAGTTTAAGGAAAAACAGGATGCTCACATAACCTTAACTCATTTTCCCTACACACTTGTCAGTTACGAGGAGGGAAATGGTAACTTCACCTGGCAAACACCGCACCAACCAAACGATCAGTGTTAATAACAGGTGCCTGATAATGATGGACTCAGAAAGCAAAGTCGTTCTGTGCTGTTCTTCCCAAAATGCACAACTTTAACGAGAAAACATTAGACATAACATTCCATAAAATACCTGACCGTGACTGTTAAAAATTGTCAGGGTCACGAAAGACATGAGAAGAGTGAGAAACTAGTGGAAGAAGATAAAGAAGACACGCAAACTAAATGCAAAAGGGGTCCTGAGTTTGATCCTGGGACAGAAAAAGAGAACTAGCTGAGAAACAGGGAAACCTGAATACAACTTATAGATTTCTCAAGAGTACTCAATCAGTATTAGCTTTCTGGTTTCAGTAATTGTACTGTGTTATGAAAGGTGTTAATAGTAGGGGAATCTGGGAGAAGGACACAGAGAAAGTCTGAAATTATTTCAATTTTTTTAATTTGAAAGCAGCGATAATTAGGCTGAATGAAGTGGTCAACAGCCTGCAGGGCGACGTGCCCAAGTCGTTCTGGATACTGCATAACTCCTGACCCACGACTGTCCCTCTGCAAGAAAGGCTCGCTGTGCAGAGACTGCGAGAAGTTACTGTCAGAAATGGAAGGAGAAGCAGCGCAGAGCCCGACAAAACAACCGCAGCATTCGGACAAGGAAAGATACCTCCTGCTCCGTTCTCTGCTCTGCCTCCTGCAGGGGCAATGATCCCACTGCCCCTCACCACAGTCTTCCAGGCCCCCCTCCCCCTGCTATGCTGCCAGCACCCTATGTGAGGGTCCTCCCATGGTGCCAATGATGGGCCCTCCTCCTCCTGGCATGATGCCAGTGGGATGCACTCCCACAACGAGGCCACCTATGGAGGCCACAGGCCAGTGATGCCTGGGCCCCAGTGAGACCTCCCACCCATCCCATGATGGTGCCTCCTGGGCCAGGAATGATTACGCCAGACAGATAAAGAGAGTAGAGTCTCTTTCTATCAGTTTCACATGACTTGTTTTACTTCCCCAGGAGATCGTGGTGCTGTGACTCTGGGCGTTCTCTACCAGCATGACAAGGAAGACTCACACCCTCTTCTTATCAAAGAGAGAATAGTTTTGGAGGGGAGTAGTGAGACAAAAAAAAAAAAGCAATTTTCATTCACATTGTGTCAATTGATGGTTGTTGGTGTCAATTCAATGCCAACAGGAATCTCCAATTCAGGATGCAGTGAAAAGGGAAATTTTATTCAGTGCACAGCAGCTCAACTGGGATACAGCACAGCTCTGAGGCAGCCCTGTGGCCAGGCACTTCTCCAGCTAGACAGCCCTGCTCTGTGTCCGTCTGCTTTGTGCTCTGCTGTGCTGGTCCGGTCTGCTCCACTCTGGTGAGATGTCTTCAGCGTTTCAGCCGAGCCCAGGAGATGCAGTCTTCAATTTTCAATGGAAAGGGAAAATGTGGTAACTCAGCCAGAGAGGAACTGTCTTATTTGGACAAAAGTCTTCCTGGTTCCTGATTGTCCTTCTTCATGCAAATGAGGACTCCAAATCCTCTGAATCTGATTGGCCCAAAAGACACTGTCTTGATTAGTCAGGATAGTCACTCTGATTGGTCAGAGCTGTGCAACTCTAATTGGATAGGGAAAGCCTCAATCCTATTTGTTGAAATAGGGTTAGGAAAACCTCATAAGGTCTGGCTCAGATGGCAGGAACACAGTGTAGGCAGGCGGTTCAGCAGGGACTTCTCCTTGGAGTGCAGTTTGTGGGAGAGGTCCCTGTGTAGAAATGGTGGCTCTGGTTTGTTTTGTTTTTCTTTTCTCTTTTTTTAAAATTTGAGCCCAGTTAGCCACCAGGGGCCATTCTTACTAGGTGCCTTTTTCTCCCTTAAGTTTCACAATTGTGAAATGCGAAAATAAAATGGTCAATTCTTTCAGTTAAGAAAAGAAAAAAAAAAGAAAAGAAAAGCAATGACAATTAAAAGCCAACAATAAAATGCACCACACACAAAGCCAAAGGACATGATGAACTGCAAGGGGGGAGGCTTGCAACTCCTCTCTCAAAAGTGGACTCTCCCCAATATACGAGGAACTTCTAGAAGAATGTCAATAACACAATAAGAGGAAAAAAAATAAATCAATGAAAAATAATGCGATGGCCATTAAATGTAAAAAAATCATCAAACTTACTGTAAGTAGAAAAAATCATTTGCCCTTACTCACAAGAGAAGTGCAAATTAAAACTACAGATACCAATTTTCACCTATCAGGTTGTCAAAAATCCAACCAGTTGATAATGCACACTGCCCGCAAAGCTGTGGAGAAAGAGGAATTTTCACAAGTCTTTGTAATGGTGTAAACTGGCACAGCCCCTTTGGGAAGGTAATTTGGCAGCCTCTTTCAGAAGTCAGATACACCCTTTGACCCGACAGTTCCACTTTTACACTTCAAATGGCCTTGTACACACCCGGAATGACCACATGCACAAGGATGCTCAGTGCAGCACTGTTTGTAATAGTAAAGTAAATAGTATTCATCAATTCTCATCCAAAAAGGGCTGGGGAAATGATGAAGGTCCCTCCCTTGTGGGATATATTACATACGCACAATTCTGAAAAAGAGCACGTAAGTTCTCCATTTGCTTACTAACAAGGAGAGATCTCCAGAGCGGCAGAACCGATGGCACGCTACATTCTGTGTAAAAAGGGAGTAAGGATCTACAGGCATATTTGCTTGTATTAATATTTGCACAAAGAAGCTCTAAAAGAACCTATAAGAAAATTTAAAACAGGGCTTCAGAGGACCAGAAAGTTTGGTAGGAACTGTAGGTGAGAAGTAAGGGAGAGACTTCAGTGGCTCATATTTTTGAATTGTGAGCCATGTAAACATATTACTTGTTCCAAAATTAAACTAAAAACTACAGGAAACAAAGTGTGATTGTAACTAAAAGTAAAATTATACCCTGAACACAAGAGTCATTCCTTGGAATGAAAAAAGTATTTTAAACTCTGCATTGACAAGACAAAAAGCATGCATAAGACCCAAGCATTTTGAGATAATTTAAGTCATATAAACACACAAAATGTTAGACTAATAAGGTGACGTGACACAGTAAAACCAAGTCTTCACCCAGTAGCTGGATGCCAGAGAACTAGCTGACCCACCTGAGAAATTGTAATGTACCTTTTATTTTTATTCCTGTTTTGGTATTATGGAAAAAGTAAAGTTTTTGTGTGTCCTTATATTCTCTTTACACAAATAGAATATGCTGTTAATTATACTGCATAGTTGTTTTTTCACTTATTAACATCACAGCCATCTTTCTGCTCCAGTCCGTACTGAAATCCACCTCATTCTGCTGAGCCCCACATCTAGGGGGTCACTGTAATTTAACCATGTTCTGGTGATGAACATCTGGGTAGCTTTCATATTTTTGCTCTGTAAAGTATGCATTAAATATCTTTATATGCCACACTAATTATCTGTCACATGGCTGTGAGAATGTGTCTGTTGGGTCCACTGACATCTGTCAGTAATGGGTAGCTCTGGGGAGTGAGGCCAGGGGCGGTGGTGAAAGGCGGAGATCGGGAAGACCAATGGGAAAATGTTCACTTTCCTGGGTACATTATGCTTATGAAGTGCATGTGTTATTGAGTAAACCCAAAAGTTCGTTTGTTGTTTTCCATAAGATGGCTCTAGGAGTGCTTAGTTGTCTTTAACTTCATTTGAAACAATTTTGTTAGGCTGTATTGTAACAGCTGTCAAAACTGTGATTTTTTTTTTAAAAAAACTTACCAAAATTGGTGAATTTTTGTGTAGTCATTTTAATATTGGAGATGGAAGGAAATAAGCAACATTTTTAGTGCATTATGCTTTATTATTTCAAGAAAGATAAAGACACAACTAAAACGCAATAAAAGATTTGTGCAGTGTATGGAGAAGGTGCTGTGACTGATCGAACATGTCAAAAGTGGTTTGTGAAGTTTCCTGCTAGAGGTTGTTTTTTTTTAAAGAGATTTATTTATTTATGTATAGACAGAGGAGAAGGGATAGAGAAGGAGAGGGAGAGAAACATCAGTGTGTGGTTTCCTCTTGAGCACTCCCTACTGGGGACCTGCCCCACAACCCAGGCACATACCCTGACTGGGAATCGAACCTGTAACCCTTTGGTTCACAGGCTGGCACTCAATCCACAGAGCCACACCAGCCAGGGCCATACTGGAGATTTCTTCTTAGATGATGATGCTTCACAGTTGGGTAGACCAGATGAAGTTGGTAGCGATCAGATCAAGCCATAGTGAACAATCAGCATTCTACCATGTGGGAGATAGCCAGCATGGCTATCCAAAATATCCAAAATCAATAGTTATTCAAAATATCCAAAATATCCAAATATCCAAATCAATAGTTATTCATGAAAATGAAAAATATATCTTTTACTTTATGGAAAAAAACTAAACAAATTTTTGGCCAACCTAACACTGTTTTTATTATGGTAAAATATATACAACATAAAACTTGTGTCTTTAACCATTTTTTAGTGCACAGTTCAGCACACTTACATTAAGTACCTTTAGATTGTTCTGCAACCATATTAACCATCCACCTCCAGAACATTTCACCTCCCAAACCGAAACTCTGTCCTCATCAAACACCAGCTCCTTGTTCTCTCTCTTCCCCAGTTCCTGGTAACCTCTATTCTATTTTCTGTCTTTGTCAAGTTGCCCGTTCTAGGTACTTCATGTAAGTGGAAACACGCAATATCTGTCCTTTTGTGACTGATTTGTTTCACCTTTACCATTTTCCATGTTGTAGAATGTTTGTCTATGTTGTAGCACGTGTTAGAATTTCCTTCTTTTTAAGGCCAGATGGTGTTCCGTCGTAGGGCTGTGCCACATTTCGTTTATCCATTTGCCTGTGAGGGACACCTGGATGTTTCCATGTTTCAGCTGTCGTGAATAATGCTGCTGTGACACCTACCCACACCTCCACCTTCGAACTCTCTAGCTACCCCCAGGGGCTGGATCGCACGGCAGTTCTACGCACGATGTGCTGAGGAACCGCCACAGCGTCTTCCACAGCAGCCGCCCCCTCTACACTCCCCCCAGCAGTGCACAAGCGTCCCAGTTTCTCAGCATTGCGTGTATTGCATTACTTTTGCAACTAAAAATGTGCCGAGTATTTTTTAATCTCACATTGTGACATCAATGAGAAATTTTTTCTCATTAATGATGTTGTTAGATTACCAATTACTGGAGGACAGGGGCCTGTTTTTTTAATGCATTAGCCATTTGTTTAAAAAAAACTGCAGTCAATGGACTCGTACAGGCTGACAACAACATAAATAAATCATGTTTCATCCACTACCCAGCCATCAAAAGCATAAGGCGATTCTTGTTCTCTATTTGCGTCAAACAGAATGATCTCCAGTCCTCACTGGGAGAAGCAAAGTGCCAACCACTGTGCAGAGGCGCCCCCACTTTGTGTAAAACTTGCACACATATTTTGGTCCTTCTCACATGTGTGTATGGCAGGGACAAATTATTTTGTTGTGTTTGACTTTCCCACCACCCCTGGGGAGAAGCGGCTGCACAGGGGGTAGGAGAGGAGGGTGAGCAAGGTGGAGAGTCCAGGAGACAGACAGGGGGCAAGAGAGATTCGGGGCTCAGACAAAAGAAGAACTTTAAAAAAGATTTTATTTATTCATTTTTAAAGAGAGAGGAAGGGAAGGAGGAAGAGAGGGAGAGAATCAGCAGTGTGTGGTTGCCTCTCGAGTGGCCCTCTCTGGGGACCTGACCTGCAACCCAGGCATGTGCCCTGACTGGAAATCAAACCAGCGGCCCTTTGGTTCACAGCCCACACTCAATCCACTGAGCCACACCAGCCAGGGCAAAAGATGACCTTTTAAAAGAGTTTTGCAGGGGTACTGTGGAAGGTGATTTCATTCCTCAGGCTGTCCAGCACCTGAACCTCTGACTCTGTTAAGGGAACCCCCTCTTTAGAGGGCAGAATCCCTTTCACAACAGAAGCCAAGGTCCAGAGGCCGGCTTCCCCAGGTCAGCTGACGGATGGGGTACGACCACATGGCTCCACCAGCGGGTGGACTCACCCAGTGTTTGCACTGAAGTGGTGCCACGGAGCCCTCGATGAATAAAACCCACCCCACAGGTTTTAATTTGGAAGATTGTCTCTCTGCAGAGCCCCCCAGCTGTGAGCTAAGCAGAGACCGTGTAAACAGCCAATAGTCTCACAGAAAACAGAGCATCCCGATGGAGACATGTGTGCTGTGTGCCTTATCGCCTTCAGACACCTTCACAGCAGACCAAGCAAAGATCCAGACTGTTGTCAAGGTGCGGCCAGATAGGTTTCCTTTGAACTTATCACTGAGCCAAAGTGAGGACATGGAGGCCCGGCTCTGTTCGGGTTTAAACAAAATGCACGTCAGACGTTGAAATGCTGGGGTGACCCTCACCAGCCTGCTTGCAGCAGCTGCCCGAGGAATGAAAATGACAGGGGAGGAAGATGTCTCCTTCCGTTTTACGATCTTCTGTGCTGTTTGAACCTCCTTCAACCATATTATATATTGTTTTTAAAGTTTATAATAATTATTTTTTTAAATGTGATACACTGGCAAATAGATCACAGTGTCTACATAAGAGAAAACAGGAAGTAAAACATGCATCTGGCACGAGGCAAGCATTTTGCAGAGCAGGTGGTGAGGACCTGGCCGCCTGCTAAGGTCCGTTCTGAACCCTGAATGCAAGCTTGGCTGGCAGAAGTGCACACATGGTTTTCATTTCTTTCTTTCTTTTCTTTTTGTAAAGTTTTTATTTGGTGTCTCTTGATGCTACTGTATATCACTTGTACAGTAAGTGATTATTTTTAATACAATCTTAAACCACCAGCAGAAGAGTAGCTCTGTTTTGCAGAAGACCAAAGGCAAAGGAGGGGGCAGTGATGGGAGAAAGGGCCTAGTTTAGCAGGAAGAAGGGGGAGGTAAAAGTCAGTGCACACAGAAGAACTTCAGCGGCCCAGAGGGTCACACCCATTGGGAGGGAGGACTGAAAAGGCCAAGTCCTGCAAAGTCAAGAGTAAAAGATCGTGGACTGATTGTCCACTGATAAATGAATGAATAAAGAAAAATGGCACATATATCCACTGAAATATTACTTAGGCAAAAAAAAAAAAGAATGTAATCCTGCCATTTGTGATAGCATGGGTGGATATTGTGCCAAGTAAAAGAATTCAGACACAGAAAGACAAATACCACATAATTTCATTCATATGTGGAATCTAATGAACAAAATAATGAGCAAAATAGAAAAAACTCATAGATACAGAGAGCAAACTTATAGTTGTCAGGTGGGAAGGGTGTTGGGGGACTTGGTGAAAAAGGTGAGGAATTAAAAAGTACAAATTGATAGTTATAAAGCAGTCACTAGGATGTAAAGCATAGCGTAAGTAATGCAGCCAGTAACATTGTGATAATTATGTATGGTGCCAGGTGGAAATACCAGGGAGGACGCTGTGTAAAGTACATGATTATCTAAGCATCCCACTGTACGCCTGAAGCTAACACAAAATACTATTGAACGTGAACTGTAATTGAAAAAAATTTTAAATGTGATATACCTGTGCAGTGGACTATTATTACTCAGCTGCAAAAACACTATTGGTACCCATGGCAACCTATGAGAACGTCACAGACACTATGTTGACTGAGAAAGCCAGACACAAAACAAAACACACTGCCACATTCAATTTATACAAAGTTCTACAAAAGACAGAACCACGGTGACAGAAGCAGAAATCGGAGAGGTTGAATCTTTGGATCTGACAGGAACTGTTGGTGATTGATTATGCTAACGTCTACTCTGCTGCACACATTTGTCAAAACTCATCACACTGTATAGTTTTAATGGGTGCACTTTATTACATGCAAAGTAGGTACTAATAAAGTGGATCAAAAAAGTGGAGGAGAGGATTTGGGAGAGAACCTGAGATGTTGGGTGCACTTACGCTGTGTGTACACTTGGTGGTATTTACAGTTGGGTGATGAAGGGGGCCCCGTTGCCCGTCTGTATGCAGGACATGACCAGGCAAAGACAACAGAGCCTCCCTCTACCTCCCCACATCTTCAGCCCAGGCGCCCAGGGATACCATGCAAAGGTGAGCGGGCCAGGGGCCCTCCCTCCCTGCCCCCTGCAGCAAAGGAGGGGGACAGTCCATCATCACTCAGCAGGGCTGGCTACCCAGCCCAGGACTTTGACTTCTCTTTCAGGACAGCAACAGGTGTGGGGCTGGCAGGAGTCTGCCAGTGGAGACTTGAATCATTCTTAGAGGGAACTAGACAAGCAACATCATGAAAGAAATAACCTTGAAGGCTGTAGTCAGCTCCGAGTTCCATCTGCCTGTGAGGCTTCCGCCCTGGGCATTTACAAGCCTCCCCACTGGCTCTGTGGGTGTGGAGAGAGGCAATGGAAACCTTTGGCCCCTGCCCTGCCTGCCCTCCACTCAGTCTGCTGGCTCTTTCCTTGAGGGAAAAGAGTCCTCACCCCTCCCTACCCATCCTTGATCACAGGACTATCATTAACGCCTGACTTCAGAAAACAGAACAGATATGAGCAACACCTCTCTTATCTGATCATAAAAAGGCGTGTTCAGGAGGGAGAGACTGACAGCTCCCGCTCCAGCCAGCTGCTGGCCACTGGAGGTGGGTTTGTGTCTGAATGAGAAGGTGGGCCCTGGGCTGGGGGGAAATTCATGTTCTTGTCCAGGGAGTTTAAGGCCACAGGGTTTTTGGTAACAAGATTCTCAGAAAGCCCCAAATTAATACCAGTTGAAACTACATTTAAAGAAAATTAGTCCCGGTGGCTTAGTGGATTGAGCACCGGCCTCCGAACCACAGGTTCTCTTGTTTGATTCTCAGTCGGGGCACATGCCTGGGTTGTGGGCCAGGTCCCCAGTTGGGGTTTAGGGAGAGGCAACCACACACTGATGTTTCTCTCCCTTTCTTTCTCTCTCCCTTCCCCTCTCTCTAAAAATTACAAAATCTTTTTTGAAAAAGAAAAAGAAAATTATTCATGATTAATCAGCCCTGGCAAATTGGCTCCAAGTGTCATGCGCCAAAAGTTTGCAGGTTCAATTCCTGGTCGATCCCTGGTTGCGGTATGCATGGGAGACAATCAGTATTTTTTTCTCTCTCTCTGTCTCCCTCCCTCTCTTGCTTCCTCTCTAAAATCGACAAACGTATCCTCAGGTAAAGATTAAAAATAATCACCATCATCTCCACAATAACAACCTACACGTATCTGGAGCCTTCAGGTTCACAGGTGCTTTTTCACTTAAACTGTTAACTTACCTTCACAGCAACTTAAATAGCAGTGGACATATTACCCAGGCAACTCCACCAGTCACGTTGTGAAATTCGGCATCAATTCAGAAAAGCACTTTCAAGAGTAATTCGTCCACCAGCACCATCTGACATGGTCACACAGAACTCTTTTTGTCATTCAAATCCCCTCGTGCATGTTTGGATCTTTGTGATGTTAACGGGGACACCTGGGAGGTCCCCGTGGCGGGCGGCAGGGCCAGGCCGATGTAGTCTCCTCGCCTCACCGCCCTCACCCACTCAGCAGCTCGGTCTCCTCCTGGGAGACCGTGTCCTTTTCTGTCTCCTACTTAAATTTTTGCCGATAGAGCTAGGAGCTGATGATTGGTAGGTAGTTGCTTTTATGTGAATAACGTTTTCGGTAGAAAAATCACCTAAACTCATGGGTCACACTGAATAATCTTTTAGGTGAACGCACCCAGGGAAAACTAGCCTGCAGACCCCAGCAGGACAGCAGGACCCTGGGGTGAGGGCAGGACCCTGGGAAGGCCAGCCCTGGGCTTGAGAACAGGGGGAGTGCCGGGGACGCTGCACTGCCAGGGGCAAAGGCGCTTCACCCTGGGCAGAGCGTCTTCCCATGATGTGATATGCAGGTCGTCGTATAGAAGCGCGGATGTACTCCCAGGGTATAATGTTAATACAGCATCGCTCTGTTTGCGGATGACATCTTCTTTCCATGGGGCATTTGAAGCCTCTCAGTGTGTGTGTGGGTGGCAGGTAGAGGGTTTGGCAAACCTCATGGAAACCCAAAATGCGGTGCACAGATGAACACCATAGGTCATGGAAAATTGGCAGGTGGGTCCTCAAGGTCTCCAGGAACCTGTTGTCTGGGCAGCTAATTGGGAGACCTACCCTCCCAAGACCCAGGCCATCCTGTGCCTGAGAGATAACTCGACCTCCAGCCCCCACGGGCCCCCCTGTTCCGGACCCCACTGAACTGTCTGCTGCGGCATTGAGAACTGGGTTCGGACACACTCTAAGTAAGTGTAAAACACACACCAGCTACCAAAGACTTAATACCAAAATACGGTATAAAGTCCCTCAATAACTGTTATGTTGATTATGTGTTAAAACCATATTTTTGACATTTCGGTTAAATCAAATATATTATTAAAGTTAATTTCACCTGTTTCTTATTACTTTTTAAAATGTGGCCACCAGGAAAAGTACAATTACCTGTGGGCCTGGGCTGCATTTCTTTTATGCTGCGCTGGTTTGGAAACAAGGAAGCCGCTGCACAGAGCTGCGTGGTGATGGCTACCTCAGCCCCTTCCGTCCCTTCTTCTTCCTCCTCTCCCTGAGAGTGTGCACACCAGGCGGCTGGCAGATCCCTGGCCAACCTAAACGTCTCGGAGCTTTTTGCTGAAAGGATCAGCTGAAGGTTCTGGGATCTTTGCCCCAGAATAGCCACCCCCAGTGGGAAAAGCAGCTGGACCTGGAGCAAGTTGTGCCATCCCCTCATTGGTCAACCAGTGCGATAATCCTGTCCCCAGCAGTTTGGGGACCTCTGTCCCAGCAGCCACTTCCAAATGTCTTCTAAAAATCAGCTTTTACTTTGATGAAACTATTCCTGTCAGGTTCTTCATCCCCTTCAGGCTCTGCCCAGTTTCCCTCAGTGACCTAGTGAAACAGGGACTCCAGTTCCTGCTCCGCACAGAGGCTGGGGTCAGCGGAGTCCCGCTGAAACGCCCTGGCCCCGGGTGGGAGGGCACCAAACCCAGTGCCTCCCCCGGACTTGGCCTGCTGGGCTCCAAAGTGGGCCCCGTCTCCTCTTGACTCTGTGTTGACCTGAGGGGCAAAAGCCCAACGAGGGAGCAGCCACACATGCAAAAATCTCTTATAGGTAAATCATCCTCCAAAAACCAATGAGACTCGCATTGCCAGCTGTGAATGGGTAAGAAGAATGAGCCAAGTTTGACCTCAAATTATATAAATAATAAATTATATATAATATATATAATTTATATATATAATATATTTATTCTATAATATATTATATATATTATTTATTTATTTATATATAACAGTAAACTATTATTATACACCCTTGGGTCTGCTCAGTTCCAATGATTTGATGTCTATTGTTGGGCTATATGGAAAACACCACCAAACTATCTTCACTGTTGTAACTTAACTGAGCTTTAACATTAAACTGAGTATTAACTTCTAATCAGCTTATGCTCTTGCTCTCCCAGTCTCTCTCTTTTTTTTAAACAATTCACAGAGAATACTAAACCTTATTGACCAATAAAGTGGGGGAAAAAATGAAAGAGGCCGGAGCAGACCCGGGGCGAGGGAGGCCCCACCTTCATGTTGCAGAGCCCACACCGGGCGGGACAGCGGGCTCACGGCTGCCCGGGGCCGATAGGGGCAAAGGCGCCCGATAGGGCCTGGAAGCCACGTCCCAGGATCATCTGGTGAGACCCAAAGGGAAGTCACTGCAGAAAACAGACATAGGAAGAGGAGACTGTGTTTTGAACTGCTAGTATTACTAAGTGGGAGGACATCATGAATATTTACAAGGTATCCAGACTCTGCATAGGGAATTAGCCCTTTAAACTCAGTGGATGGACTATATTCACACGGACATCACTGAGGGTAAAGTCCTTCAGGACTTGAGTTCCCTCACCTCTGGGAAGGAGGGTCCACTCTGCCAGGACTGTTGGGATAAATAGATCAGGTTTCTTTGCCCCAGAGCCCACAGCTCAGGGTTCTAGAATTCCCAGAAGGGCCCAGGTAGTAATTCCAAGTTTTCCAAGTCGTCTCCACACAGCCTGGACCACGGCTCCAATCAAAGCAGTGACTGGCATCCCAAGGGTACCAATTAGGATGGCTTCAGTTGCCAGGAGCAGAAAACCTGACTCAAGCTGGGTTAAACAGTAAAAGAAATCTGTAGGCCCAGGTGACAGAGGAGGCCACGGGAAGCTTGCCCAGGTAGTTCACTGACGTTATGAGGGGCTGTTTCCTTCCTGGCTCCCTGCTGTCTCCCCCCTTGCTGGCAGCATCCTTGGGAAAAGCTGGGTCCCCCGGAGGATGCCTGGGTCTTCGTGCCTCCCTTTGGGATGTGGTGATAACCACGCAGCAGAAAATTCTTTGCCCCAGAATGCCCAGCAAACCTCCTGATTGTCACTCTGATGAGATCTCATCATTCACAAGTCCATCCTGGAAGAGGGCAGACTTGGCTTGGCTTGGCTGTCATAGCTGGACCTATGGAAGTCCCCACCAGAAAGGGGGGCCTGCTGAGATTTCACAGGTGTCCACTGCACTATTTCCTGCAGGAGCCTGGATCTTGGAATCTGAAGAGAAATACTTGTGTCATTGGAGAATGTTTGCCCTGTTACATCTTAGATAAAATCATAACATCATTTGTCTTTATGGCATCTTGGTCATTTCTTCCCAAGGTCAGGGCTCCAAGCCTGCCAGGCCCGGTGTAAGGCTGTGGAAATGGAAGCCCAGGGAAGGGCTGTGACCGGTCAGAACCCCACACCGGACAGAGGCAGGTTCTCACTGCCTGTTCCAGCCCACCCCTCAGTAAAGGGACACGCAGCTCTGAGTGACGGGGGTCATGTAACAGTGTTTTGTCTAGAAAACAATTTGCAGGAAACTGTCACAGGAAAAAGTACCCCAGTGACACAGGCTGGCCTGCCATGGCTGCTGTCCCTCCTGAGACATGTGTGGCAGGTCCTTGGCTCCAGGGGGCTGCTCCGGAGGAACTGAGCAAGGAAGTGCCCAGCCTGGTATCAGCCCAGCAGCTTTGCAAAGGCAATGCTTGGCATAGCCTGTCAGTCTTCCCAAAACACAGTTTTCATCCACATGTCCCAGTGAGTTCATCTTTAAAAATATCAGCGGCTCCTTCATGAACTCTGCTGTTTGACAGAAAGTTCTGCCGAGAGAGCTGCCCTCTCACAGAGGGTGGGTGGGGGCAAGCCAAGGCTCAGCCTGTCAGGGTGTCTCCACAGGCGGCAGAGCCCACTGGGTTCGCTGGGGATGCTGGAGTTGTGCACCAGGCACTCAGAACATGCCAGCATTAGCCAAGTCCTCAGAATTATGCTCAAGGAGACCAGGTCTAGTCCAACACTCCCCCTTGGGTCATCAATATGAGAGATCTTACCAAGAGCACAAGACTCCAGCATTAAATCCCCACAAACAGGAAATGGGCATTTCAAATTTGGAAATGTTTAAATAGACATCTTTTGTGATATCCAGGAAGGGTGAAGGATGTCCTCCAGCAGCTGCCTGAGCTGCAGCTCTGGTGTCTACTGCTACAGAACCAGCTATCTCAGAATTTAGCAGCTTAAAACAAGTGCTTCATTTTGCTCACAAGTGGGAGGGTTGGGAATCCGGGGCGGGCTCGGGCTGACTTCTCTTCTCTGCTCCATGGCATCGGTTGAGGCGCTTGAACTGAGGTTGGAGAACGAACCTTCCGCATCCTAACCCACAGCTGGCATGCGGTGCTGGCTGTTGGTCAGGTAACCCTGGTTCCTCTCCATAAGTCCGCCCGGCCCGACTCACAACACCGCCAAGTCAAGGTGGTCAGACTTCTTACACCGCAACCACCTCTTCCCCAGACCCAGTGCTGCCAGCCTCATCAGACCGAAACCTGGAAACAGGCAGTCACTTCGGTTAAACTCGATGCTTAAGGCAGAGTCACCCAGATTTAAGAAAAGGGCACACAGACCCCACCTCTGTCTGAAGAGGGTCAAAGACTCTGTGGCCACTAAGCCTTCACAGTTACCCTTTCCTAGTGCAGGCTTCACATGCTGGGCAACAGAGAAGCCATTATTACCATTTCACACCTTAAAACCTCCTCTTTTCCCCCAGCCTCTTATTCCTGCCTAATCCTGGTCCTCTGCCCATCCTCCTGCCTCACACCAGCCAATGCCTGGCTGTAGTCAGGGTCACAACTTCATATTAATCAAGAGCTTTGACATCTGATAGACTTGGGTCAGAATGGGCTGAATCAATTACTTGTGGTGATCCTGGGCAAATGACTTAATATCTGGCACTTGCTTCCTTCACCTGAAATAAGTCTACTTCATATCAAGGTTGGGAAGATTAAGAAATCAGGTATTTGGCAAAAATTTTAAAGTTTGACAATACCAAGTGTTGGCAAAGGTATAAAACTGAAACTCTGATACATTGACAATGAGAGTATAAACTGGTTCAATTTCCAGACCAGTTTGGTGAGATCTGATAAGATTAAAGATGAACATACACTACAATGCAGCAATTCTAGTCCTTGATTTAGACCCCAGAGAAACTCTTGTACAGGTGCCCTAGGAAACATTATGAGAAGGTTAATGAGAAGGTTTTTAATTGCCCAAAATTGGAAACTACCTAAGTGTTGACCAGGAAAACAGAGAAACTGTGTGTGAGCATAAATGGAGGAATCTCACACTACAAGACTAAACAATAAATAGTAATTTGTATGAGAATGCATATAGTATGAGGTCATTTACATAGAGCTTGAAAACATGCAAAACAGTGGTATGTCTCCCCTAGGGATTTGTGCATGTATAACAAAACTAAAATAAATAATGAGCTCTAAATTCAGTCAGTAGTTAGTCATCCTGAATGGAACCAGGGGAAAGCAAACCCAGGCCCTGGAATCTCATGCCACATGGTGGGTACATGAGTGTTCATTGTTTTATTCCTTATATAACCTTTTCTACGCATGAAATACTTCATGTCAAATTTTAAGTTTTAAATGCCCGCTTTATGTTAAGTGTGTAGCACAAGGTGGGGGCTGTGCCGGAGGCTCGGCACAGAATAGCAATGGCTGCCCCTTTCACTCCGACCGCCCAGCCCGAGTATCCACTCACCGCGGACTTTCTCCTTCACCCCATCCTTAAAGCAGAGAAACACGCTTCCATTTTAACCGAAGCTCACATGAGTCTGCGACTAACGTCACAAGAGGCTCTCTAAAACTGGTTGTCTGAATCTGGACCGGCTGAGGCAGGTGGCATTTTGAGAACTGTCAACTTGTTTTTTTGAAAGGGAAAAATCAAATGTACAAATACGCCATGTGGTCAAACATGAACAGTGGGCAGAGTTTTGAAAATGCTGATGTGAAAGCAAGATCTGCCAGTAAACCTCATTCAGTTCCCTCATCCCACCTAATGGAACAACAAAGGGCACTCGTTCACCCTTGCGAGCGGTCTGTGCTCCCGCTCTCAGAGTGCTCAACCTGGAAGCCTACCGGCATCCTCGGGAGAGCTTCTGAAAGTCCTGATGCCCAGGTCGCTCCTCTGCCGGCTTCATCCCAGTGCGCTGGGTGCAACCCCGGCCCCAGTTCTCCAGGGGAGGCCAGTGCGCAGCCCAGGCCAAGGACCCCTGGCCCATGTGGTCCTCTCAGGAGAATGACAACCCAAGACACCAGATGCCACCTGTAAAATCGGGTTGTGTTCTCTCATGCTTTCCTAGGTAAAACACTAATTAATTCCTTCTCATTCCTTCTCATTCCTTCTGGAGTTTTTACAATTCAAGTCAATTGTGGCTTTAGGTGCAGCGATTACATGGCTTGGGTTTGGACCTGAGCAGGAGGCCAGCGCCGGCCGGTGTCTGCTCTCCTCGCTCTCGGCAGTACAGCTCCTCTGGCCACGGGGCCACCCAGCTGGAAACACTCTTCCCAGGGCAGGGGTGAGGGAGAAAGGAAAGCTCTCCTTCCCCACGGGATGGCAACTAATAAATGTACAAGGACAGAGAAACATAGAAAATCACCTTATTACAACCACCTAAGTAATAACTGATTCGGCAAGATTCATCAACAGACACTACGACCACTGGATGAGAGACTATCGAATATTCATACCATCTGAAAGTTCAGCCCATGATCAGGTACTTATTCCAAAGATGTTGTACTTTAAAGTGGAGAAATCTGGCAGACACCCTGTGCCAGTTGTAAAGCCTCCGTACTTTGTGGTGACGCTGGGGCCAGGGACTCCTGGGACCACCTTTGTCCACAGCTGCTTCCCCGCTGGGATCTGTGACAGGGGAGCTGAGAGGAGCCTGCCGAGAGAGCAACTCTCTGCTTGTCCCTGTGAAGGTCGCCTCGCATCGCTTCACCCCAATGCAGCAGTTCGCTCCTCTGTAGCAGCTGATCCTGTTCGTGGATTTGCAGGCCTCACAGAGTCAGCCTCTCCAAGTTACCAGCCGCCACCATGCCCACCTCCAGGTGTGGGTCCCAGGCCCACCAACTCTTCCAAGCTGAGATGCCAGCACCAGCCAAGCGGTGCCCCCTCCCCAGAGGTCTACCAGCTTCTCGGGGCTCCTGTCCAAGCTCCAGAGGTTTTAGTAACTCCCACCTCTCCTGTGTTTCCCGGCCTCTGTAGTTGCTACCTCGATGACACCTTAGTGTTTGCCTTGGGCCGTTTCAGTTACACGGTTGACAACTCCTCGATTAAATTCTGTCTGACACCTGTGGCTTTATCCTCCGACTGGTTCTGATGCAGAGGTTGGTACTGAGTGGGGCTCCTACCACAGCACCCTCTGGTCATGTGCCTTTTTCTCACCAAGGCCTCGGGATTCTTAGTGAGCAAATTTAACATCATCAGTAACACCAGCTGACGTCTTTGGGTCCTGAAGTCCTGAGGGCGAACCCGCATTGCAGATGGAGCCCGTCTTCCTGCCCTGGTGGCCGTGGCACCGCCACACCAGCACTTGGGCTTCTTACACTTAGGGGAGAAATCAACTTTCTTCTGCTCTTGGTATTTTCTGCCACTAGATTTAACCTAATCCTAATGTATACAATGTCTTATATATGCATCTTCAAAGGCAAGCCATTAAATTAAGTCCTTCATTTCAGATTGAAGAAATCAAGGATCATTAAGGAAGATTACTTGTCACACCAAAGAAGGTATCTAGGGAATCAGAGACCAGTTGAACATTACTACGTCAAGAAAAGTTACATATATTTACCTGAATGCTAAGATTAGTTAATGAACACTAAGGAGGTATCAGGCACTGAACACTTATGTGCATTATTTTACTTAATCCTCATGAAAATCTGCTGACGTAAGTACCATTATTATCAGCAATCCTTAGAGGAGGGGACTGAGGCTTAGAGAGGTGAGATAACCTCCCGAACACACAGCCAGGAGTGAGGGCTGGGATGAGAGCCCAGACAGGCCCGGCTGCAGAGCTCCTGTTTCTGACCACTACACCATGCTGGGCACAGCAGGTGCCCAGCTGCCTTTAAGACATCTGACGCCTGTGGAAACTGTGAGTGCACAGCCTTTCTCTACGCCACACAGCAATTCTGTGTGGGTGTGATGGAGCCCAAAGAAAAACCAAGTGTCACACAAATTTTACATTCACAAGCTGACAGTATTTCCAAATAGCTGGCAAGGCCAACCACACTACGGCTGATGGAGAGGCTGCTGGAAGCCGAGATCTTAGCCTAAGGAAAATTACCTCCCCTCCAAATAAGAAACACACAAGATCCATCACGTGACTGTTCAACTAATGGGCAGCGTTGACTAATATTCCCAGAAGCTGGCCTCCCAAAATTTATAACAGAAATTTAACTTAATAAAAGGTCCCAGAAAAAGACATCAAATCAATAGGCACTTGGTTGTCGGAGGCAGAAGTCTGATCTCTAATAGTCCTTGTACACAGCACAGGTCTCCCCGGGGCTTCCGGAGGCCCATCATCCTTAGTGCTGAATAGTAGTGTTTCATTTAGGGACCAAACTGGCAACTCAGCTGCCAACTATTATTCTGCAAAGCAGGACACAGTGAGTTGAAAATTATACTTTTCCAATTAGCACAGTGAGAAACACGGCTGAGGCATTCAGCCCGAGCCTGCAATTAGAGAGCATTTGCTTGCTTCTAGAAATAGAAATGAATAGGAGGTAGAAGCCCGCTATCTAGGTCTTCGGCAGTAACCCTCGGGAGGGGAGGCCGTGCTGTAATCCCAGCAGTCCCGGAAAGCAACCCTCTTGCTCCTCTGAGTAAGCAGCACTCTGCTGCACCACCGTCTGTCTGTTCAGATGAGAGGGAGAAAGCCACCACCTGTCTGAGCATCACAAGAGGGGTTCGCATAAGAGCGCGGTCATTAGAAGGGCGAGGACTACTGCCCGTCAGCAGCTCTGCTGTTTTAGTCTCATAGAAAATAGTCTCAAAAGTCTCCATCTGTCACAGCAGTCACAGTTCAGTAGGAACGACTCAGCAGGCTCCAGCTGGCTGACCCTTCCCAGCTTTTTAGAAACCCGGGTCCCAGGTTAAACAGCGAATGGCTACAAAACTAGAATTTAGGTCTCCCAGTCTCTCACACAGAGGCAAGCAATGCTGAAGAAAAATGACTTTCACACCTTGGGGTAGGAGTTCAGTAGCCTTACTGAAATTTAGAGCATTGAACAAGATTCAGGTGCGAGGCAAGAGAAAATCATTGGCAATTAAGGTATTGGCGAACCTTACATGCTGCACCAACACGGTGAAGAAGGGGTTAATAGACGGGGCGTCTCAATGCCACTGCATTTTACAGAAAACAGCAGCAAAACTTTCATTTAGAATGGAAGGACAGATAAAGTGGTTCTCAGATAAGATCAAATTCAAGGAGTTCATCATCACCAAGCCCTTATTATATGAAATGTTAAAGGGACTTATCTAAGAAAAAGAAGTTAAAGAAACATGAACAGTGAAAGGACAACAAACTCACAGTTATTAACAACCACACCTAAAACAAAAGCAAACTAAAAGGACAGCTAGATCAGGAGTGGAAACATAGAAATGAAGATCTCATGGAGGCTTAGCAACAGGGGAGTGAGAGGAGGAGAAGGGGGGAGAAGGTACAGAAAATAAGTAGCATAGACAGTAGATAGAAAATAGATGGGGGGGCAAGAATAGCATGGGAAATATAGAATCTAAAGAACTTGAGACACATGGTCATAAACTAAAGGGGGGTAATGGTGGGGATGGGGGGTAGGGTGGAGGGGAATGAAAGGGGGAATAGAACAACTGTAACAGCATAATCAATAAAAAAAATTTAAAAAAAAAGAAAACAGCACAACCCAACTTTCAGGGAGCAAGTCTTAACTGTCCCCTTTGCTCTTCAGGCAGCTTGAAGTTGCCTAAGGTCGAGTGCGGCCGGGTGACAGCAAACCCATTACAGTACTTCCTGGCCAGTCAGAAAATGAACTGTTGAAACCACCAGCTGGGCCTAAAGCTTAACCTGTCTCGCAAAGGTCATGGCCGCTTGCAAGTAAAAAAGTGCACAATTGTGTAACATGTACCTAGTTCTCAGCTCCTGTAGCAAGTTAACCAGAGGCCTCAACACTGACCTGTTTAACCTGTGAATGACACCGTTTAACTTTTGGACATTAAGGGGGCTTTATCAAGGAGGAAGCAGCTTCATCACACAGAAAGGTGCTGAGCGTGCGTGTGTGTGTGCACGTGCCCATGTGCACACATACACCCACAAATGCACAGGCAAAATCCTAAGAAGATATGCAAGTGTTGACCTTTGGGTAACGGGACTAGGAAGTGGAAGAAAAGCAAGGGTCCTTCACCCTCCACCCGATATGCTTAACTGTTCAAACATCTTTTCAATTTAAACATTCCAAAAGATTTTTCACTTTTAAAAAAACATTACTAAAATATCAATTAGTCAAGAATTCCTGGATAAAGGCAGATCGAAACATTTACCTTACAATCCCTCTGAAACACCACCAAAATGGCAGTAAGAGACTGTTACAGAGACAGTCATCATCGGCTGGGAGACAAAACCACAGAAGTGTGGCAGCTGGACAGCACGTGGGAACAGGTGGCCGACCAGAGACGGCCGAGGCTAAGCTGGCCCCCGAAAGGCTCTGAACCAGAGAACAGGTAACTCCAGAAGAGACACGGGGGGGGGGGGGGGGACGAGAATGGGTGGGAGTCTAGGGAGCAGCCAGGGCACCTTGTGGTGACATTTAAGAACAAAACGCTATCTTCTGGACATATCCTCACATAATATACAGGGGAGATGATGTCTGGTTTAAAGTACTCCAGTAGAAAATGCTAGTGAGACCTGGCCAGTGTGGCTCAGCTGGTTGGGCATCCTCCTGTAAACCAAAAGGGTGAGGATTCGATTCCCCGGCACGTGCCTGGCTTGCAGGTCTGATCCCCAGTTTGGGCACGGACAGGGTTGGGGGAACGTCTGTTGATGTTTCTCTCTCACGTGGGTGTTTCTCTCTCTCTCTAAAAGCAAGTTTAAAAAAAAAATGTCCTCAGGTGAAGATTTTTTTTAAAGTGTGAGAAAGAGGAACAGAAACGAGAGCAGAATGTCGTTCGTGGAGATGGGTGGGGGGGGGCATGTTACACTCTTCTATTTTCAGGCACATTTAAAGTCTGTGCAATTAAAACTTTTTTAAGCAGCAGTTCAGCCCCCAGGCCCTATGTCCTGCTGCAGTCAGGCACTGTCCTCCATGTAGCGTTAGCTGGAAGTGTATGTTATGAAGGGCACGATGGAAGGTGGGAAGCAGCAGTCAGGGTTGAGGGCAAGTAACACAAGGGCAGCCGTTGCTCTGCACAGCAGCCGTGGTCCGCAAACGTGGCCACATGAGGTGACCTAATAATCAACGGGTAGCTGGTTGTCCCGCAAGCTTTAAATTTTTTTGTCAAAACATTAAAAAAAAGTGAGTCATAAATGTGTACTGAAATCAAATAGTAGCAAAACTATTATTTAGTGCACTGTAGTTTAAATCATTAGAACTACCAGGGTTAAAGTGTCTGGGGATGGGCTTCCAACACCATAGCTTTTCTTCACTGTTGTGAAGCACCTCAAGCAACCTGCACGTGCAGCCTCAGGCGGTCCCTTTTTCTGGGACATCTGCACCCTTTTCATCACTTTCCTCCCTCAGGCGGGGAGGTCACCTTCACTAGTGGCAGCAGTGAAGGCAGCAGCAGTGTCAGCCCTCTGACTGACGGTCACACACAAGTCTGTCTCCGTTCCTTGTGAATCATGCCACACTGCATGTGATGGTCACTTCTTGCCATGATGCTTATGATCTCTTCCAAGCCTCAGCTACAGAAATTGCAAAATCTCCAGTTGTACCATCAAAAACCTGTCCCAAAGTTCATGAAAAGTTGAAATAACTTCTTTGTCCACTGGCTGAACTGGTGAGAGTTGTGTTTGATGGTAAAAACGTGTTTTTACCCTTTCATTCAAGCCCCTATGAGAATTTGGAGCCAACCCATCAGTGCTGCTGAAAGCACTATCCCTGCAGCATCTCCACTGTTGGGAGAACAGGAAGTGACACTAACAAAAGCTCTGTCACCTGTGAGTGAAGGGAGTAACGGATGCTCAGCAGCCAAACACCAACAAACTCGGTAGGTCACTGATGCTGATGTGCATCTGTTCTGCAAATGCAATTTCTGGACTGAAGAGCCAGCATTCACATTTGTGCATCACGCACGTGCTTCCCATTAATGTGCCACAGCAGCTGAAACTTGAACCATGTCATTGGGTGACTGCGCATTTACCCAAACTGTGGTATCGAATTCATACATGTTGCAGCCACACAGCCAGAGCTACCCACACGGAAAAAAGGGAGATACAAATACAGGGTGAGGCGAAAGTGGCTTTACAGTTGTTCATCTGCAAACTGATACAGTCACTAGTACATAATAATGCAAAAATACACTGTTTTGTGTACTCACAACTGCACAAGAGGCAGAGTGACCTCTTCTCCCCCAGCTCCACAGCCCTGGGGTCAGACGAGGTCAGGTCAGATGAGGACCTGACTGTCCACCAGATCGACCAGCCCAGGGTTTCCCCACCTCAACACCTTGGACATTTTAAACAGATAATCCTTTGTTGTGGGGGCCGCCCCTGTACACCAGAAGGTGTTTATGACATCTTTGGCCAGAAGCATCCTCCAACTGGGACAACCCAAACTCTCAATACCGCCACATATTCTGGGGGGCAGGGGAACAAACGTCACAGCTAGTGAGAACCTCTGCCTGAGACAAAGGCCCCACAGCGTCAGCTATGCCTCCCACACACTGAGTTTCCCGCCAGCATGTTCGTCGGCTCTTAAATATGAGATGACACAGCCTAGGAAAGCCTTTGGCGTGACACAGGCCACAGCAAAAGGCCAGAGTGACAAATAGGAAGCATTTCAATTAGTTAAAATTATCGTTATTTTCAAAAAGAGAGATACTGACTGCATCCACAAAATAGGACATCGTCCTTGTGAAGGACAAGGTCAGAGAAACAAAAATGTATTGAGCAAAAAAACTGGGAGATTAGAGGAAAAGAAAGAAGAAAGAAAAGGAAGGGAGGGAGGGAGGGGTGAATACCAAGGTAATTGAGGAAGTTCTAGGACAGAAGGATGTGAATTCTGGGCTTCAAAGGAGTGAGGTAGTCAGCCCATTGAAATATAAACTAGTTCACTGTCAGATTTCCAACAGTAAGGAGTAACTATCCCAAAGAGGTTCCAAGAGGAAAGTGGGTCACACACACAGTCATCAGATAGGATTTGAACTTTCACAGCAGCACGTAACACAGTACCATCAATACTCTGAAGGGAAATTATTTCCAACCTAGACTCCGTGCTCAAATTGTCGATTGCATGTGAACATAGAAAACACATGCAGATGCAGTCTCAAAAAAATCCTCCCCAACACTTCTCAGGAAGCTGCTAGAGGGTATTCTCCACAACACAAGGGTATAAACAAAAAAAAAAGAGAAGAATGGGTTACAGGAAATGAGACATTTAACACGGGAGATCAAAGAAATCCCCAGAATGATAAAGAAGAGTTCAGGACACAGATGTGCAACCTGTCTGGACTGGAGCAGATCAGAAGCTGTGAGGGAAGCTTCCCTAAGAGATGGAGCCCACTCCTGTCACTTGTGAAGGTCCTGAGACAAAATCAACCAGTGGAGCTTTGTGATGAATTAGTGACAACAACAAAAAGAGAACCTACTGCAGGAAAAACAAAATGTCAGGAAAAGTGATCACAGTACAGTCACTGTATGACTCAGCAGCTCGGCACTTTTTAAATACTCAGAATATTGATCTTACCAAAAGTAAGACTCAGTTATACAGTGCAAGTGGGGGGGTTAGGGTCTGTGTATGCAAAGGGAAGTCTGGACCCAGCGTCAGAGATAGAGGTAACCAGGACTGAAAGCCTTAGGAGAGTCGAAAATGGCATAGGCGGACCCATGGTCATCACGAGCCTAGTTGAATCCTTAATATGCACACATACGACCTTCATTTAAAAAACAAAAAAGCCCACACATTTTTGGGGGGGAAGGGGACAGTTATTAAAAGACAATATACATGCAGAAGGAAAATAGGTGAGGACTCCCACGCACACACGTCCCTGGCCATGACGGGCATCGCGCTGTGCGGAACTGCTTCCTCCGGTCTCTCCCTTGTTCCTGGGGTCCCTCTTCCCCAGGGTCCAGGTGCTCTTCACGTCCTTGGTTCTACTATTTTCCCGGCTGTCCCTCCCGGAGCCACTGGGAAGAGGGTGAGGAGGGTTACTATTCTCCATTCAATCACAGGGTAGCCAGGGTCTGGACAGTGTGGGGCCATCGGGCTCCAGGAGAGGAAGCCAGGACTAAAGCTCAGAGGGTCGCCCCCAGAACCCTCAGCTCAGGGCGTGGCACCAGCTTCCCCTTTACCACAGCCCCACTTCCTTCCTCAAACACCAGCCAGCCCCAAAGGCTAAAAGTAATTTCCGTTTTCTGCTAAAATACATGGTAAAACATACAGACGTTCTCCAGGCCTCTTTCATCATCTGTAAAATAAGGGTGAGCCCTGTGCAGGTCCCAAGGGCTACATGTGCACAGAAGCCCAGAGCAGGGCCTGACGAACACTCAGTCTGAGCAGCTCCATGGCGCGCGCACTGCCAGTGGTCTGATCCCTCAGGTACAGGCAGGCAGAACCTTATCCTTGTTACAGTCTGGTTGCCAAAAACGTCCTCCCAAAATTAGCTCTCGGAACAGAACCCATCAGCCTTGCCTCGGCCCGCGAGGCAGTCAATGGGGTCCGCCGATATACCTGTAACGGATGAAGGGGGATGGGACAGGAGGCGCGAAGAATGGCAGCAAGACAAAAGATTCTGATCAAGCTGCAAACTTTATTTCAAAATGGAGGGAGTTATATAGAGGAGGGCAGTGGGGGAAGTGCAGTGGATAGGGGGCTTCAAGGCGTGCTCTAGCCCACGATTGGGCGGGGGGCGCATGGTGGGCGCATGACCAAGGCACTGATTGGTGTGCTACCTGCATGTCCAGGAGGGGAGGTTTTTATGGCTCCTGACTGCAACATCCTGCCATTCAAGGCTTATCTCTCAGGCCTAATTGTACCAGCCTGTGTCAGGCTTATCCCAGCCCCCAACACAGCCTGGTGTGCAAAGCAACACTTTCCATTAAGAATCCTGACCAGGGGTAAGAGATGATGGTCAGGACTGAAAAACCCAACACCGAGAATTTTTAAATGAAACTGAGACCACCAAACACACACACACACGCCGGAGCATGTGTTCTAATGGCAAAGCTAGAAACAATCATAAAATAGTCCATTCGAACCGGAAATCTTTGTGCATGTTAAAAAGTGAGTACATCTGCATGTGCCAACATGAACATGTCCAGGCTGTGCTATTTAAAGAAAAAATGCATACACCTGAAACTAGCATAAGACTGAATATCAACTGTAATTGGAAAAATGCTTTTAAAAAATGTTCAAAGGGAAAAATGCCACACTTCCTCTAGTCCCCATGGTGGGTGTCAGGTGTCCTGCGACCACAGGAACCGTGACAGGGACGAGTGAAGAACTTGACGTTGGGTGCAGGTCCCACTTGTTAACGGCGTAGGATCAACCGATCAGGAAACCCCATGCTTCACAGACAACAAAAACCACGAGAACAGATTTTCTAAAAACTGTAGGCTTCTTTATTCAGTTAAGAGGTAGACAGATGAACATGAAAGGCTGTCCCATCTAACTTGCCCAGAGTTCACGCTCCATTCTTCATTCGTCCCACGCTGCCAGAAATCTTAAAGAAACGACCACAACTGCCAGAGGCTTTTCTTCCTACTTCCTCATGGCAGCAAGTCAGAAAATTGGTTGCAAAGAAGTTACTAACTGAAAGTCTCGCTGTGCCCAAGAACCTTGTCCCTCCACAAGTTCCCACCAACACCAGCAGGACCCGCCGCTGCCGAGAGGAGGGCGGAGCGCAAGGGACTGTCTGTCTAAGAGGCTACAAGGGAAGCGTCGGGTATGTTTTTGTTAAGTCCCCGTGCGTGTTCGGGCAGAAGCTGGTGACACCACCAAGCAGAGCACACTGTCAAATGGCTCTGAATGGCTTTAAAAAAAAAATCACGAGTCATCTTCATTAAAACATAATGGAATTGCAGCTGGGTACAAAAAGTAGATAAATATGTACAGGAAGTCACAGCCAATAGAAACCAGTGGAGATCTGGCTATTTAAGTAGCTAATTTTGAGACAAGTCATATTTAGCACAAAAGCAATTGTAGCACAAGTAACACTTCTCACAGCTCCCAAATCCTGAATATTGTCCTGGGTCTTCTGTAACACTGCAGTCATTCGGAGAAGCAGGAATGCGAAGGTGGCCCAAACAATGGCACGGTTCTCGTCTCGAATGGCTTTCCGCTCAGAGGATAACATTTTTCAAAATTTATTTTTTAGAGACAGGGGAAGGGAGAGAGAGGGAGAGAAACATTGACTGGTTGCCTCTCACACGTGCCCCAAGCAGGGACAGAACCCGAAACCTAGGGATGTGCCCTGACCAGGAAATGAACTGGCAAGCTTTCGCTTTGCAGGACAATGCCCAACCGAGCCACTTGTCAGGGGATGACATATTTGAAGACCGCCATGATAGCAGCACTGATTAGGCCGGAAATGGGGACTGTGACAAACCAGGCCATGAAAATGTTGCGAAAAAGTCGCCAGTCAACAGCCTTTTTGGATCGGAGCCAGCCAACTGACACCACAGAGCCCACCTAGGAGAAAAACAAGCAAGGGAACTGGTTACCAATGGTTACCCAAATGCCAATGGTAGCCTGGTAAAGAGACACACGACCTAAAGTAAATAAAGAATCCCAGACTGCTGAACCAGACTGAGCCCATGGAAGCTGGTTTGTGATCGGTTCAGGAGATAACTCGTGGGAGGATGAAGGCAACATGAAAACCCAATCGTTAAATTCGTTAACTGGGGTAAAATATGACAGGAAAGGAACACTTCCTTTTCCCCTTCTGAGCTACTGGAATTTAGTGAACTGCACTAATAATAATTAGCTGCTTTATAGGTTACTTTAAGCTGTAGGTTTTCCAAACATCATTCTAGAGGGAGGGTGATGTTAGATCTAATAGCCGATCACCTGGCAAGAGATCCTGAAAGAAAAGGGTGACTCACAAGCTGAGCCAAGTTAAACTCCCCTCTTTAGGGAAGTGTCTCTTCCTGTCCCTGCAGTGACTACATGGTCGCCAGGCAACCATAGGGCTCAATACGTTCACGTATGCTTCAGCCCCA
The DNA here is from genome assembly GCF_021234435.1 of Artibeus jamaicensis. Taxonomy (NCBI): domain Eukaryota; kingdom Metazoa; phylum Chordata; class Mammalia; order Chiroptera; family Phyllostomidae; genus Artibeus; species Artibeus jamaicensis. Next base: position 12,517,327 of record NW_026521810.1, on the reverse strand, counting down.
ACAGGCTCTAAATACACTGCCCCGCCCTTCCACTGGCCAGCAGGCCTCACAGACTTGCTGGCTACACATGATAGGACTTCTGCATCATATAAGGAGAATTTGTATGATCTGCCTCAGTAAGAGCAACAGACAGAAGAAACAATAAAACGTAAGCCTTCCTATTCTTGACACATATCCTACACTGGCCACTCTTCCAACGCCCCACTGCATAAAACTTTCTAAACCAATGGGTTGGGGAAAAAAAAAGCCTACCTAATCCCAGAATCATTCAAACGACGCAGCGCATGCCACCCCACTTACTTTACAGTGTGTGGTGCTGATGGGAAGGCCAACGTTGGATGCGATCACCACAGTGAAGGCAGATGCCAGCTCAATACTGAAGCTGCTGCAGACAAAAAGAGGTGCTGGTCAAGACTGGAATCGGACTTCTGCGTGAGCCTACGCCCCCTCACGGCCACTGCCGTCTCACGGTGCCCACTCAGTGGCAAGGCCTCCACGGGCATCTTTAATTTGCTGGAAGTCTTTAAAATCTACTTTCCATCAGTCCTTGGGGATTCTCTTCTCCCTTTTCTCTAACGTTTTAGGTTTGAAGGTTTTCTGGAAGCCCAGTGATAACATTTACCCTTTATTCTGAAGAATTGGAAAACATCAGTCTTGGCTCCCAAATAAAACAAAGGCTGAGCATGCACAGCAATTCACCCTTGGCACACCTATTTCCCCAGAAAAAGTTAATTCTGTCGTGAGACCACTGGAGCTGAGTAAGTATTTGAGTAAAATTAAATTTAGGGGCCAGACAGTAAGTAAAATCTAAATAGTTCACAGCAACAAGAACATCAAAATCTTCTACAAATTGGGTTACTTCACCTAAGAGTGACTGGTGTGGCGGCACCACACAGCGCCACGTCCCTCGGAACGAGGCCCGCCTGCCCAGCTTACCTAGAGGGTGTGATCGGCGTCAGGTCCTTGCCCATGGTCTGGATGACTCTCCTCCCCCAGACCCACAGACCAATACAGATCCCGACACCACCGTACAGCAGCAGCCATATTGGAGATGCTTCTTTGGATTCCACATCTCCTGTGTTATAAACCAGATACAGAGCAACCAGAGGGCCAATGGCGTTGCTGAAAGAAAAATGAGAGCAGAGATAGCTTCTCAGAAAGAAATGACGAGCTCCAGTCTGCTCAGTAATTTACTAGTTATCCTGAGTGAAGCTTGAAGCTCACTTAGCAAACAGGTCTGTCTCACAGGAAATGAGTGACACCCACATACTGAACAGGAGGCAAGGAGAGCTGCTGGGGGAGGGCGCCGCGCTGGGGGGCCCGACTGCCCACAGGGAGCCTAAAGCAACCAAGGGCTCCAATGACAGTTTGTGAGCCACAGAACCAAGGCCAACGGCCTACAGACTCACCCCCCAGGGAATTAATGTAAGTTTGCCATCTTATACCCCCAAATTTCTTATCAAACAACTGGGTCCCATCTCCATATACAAAAAGACTTCTCTAAACAATATCTGTGTTTATCATCCAAAAAACTGCTCTAAAGACAAAAATTTTAGTGCGTGTTAAGTCCACAACTGCTTTTGTCTCATCCTACCTAGACCCTCGGAGCCCCAAAGACAGCACCAGTACCGCGGCCACACTCTCTGCCTTATGAAAACGTGAGCAGCATGAAAACAGAAAGAGAGATGCAAAACTTCAAAGCCACTGACCTGACGTCATTGCCACCGTGGGCAAACGAGCCAAAGCAGGCCGTGAGGATCTGCAGGAACTGGAAGAGGAGAGACACTTCTGGTTTGTCCTGGTCGTTCCACTCTTCCAAAGAGCTACCACTTCCTTTCCTGTCACCCAGGCCCATCTCTGCCTTGCTGCTCATGTCCATCTCAGAGGCCGAGTGAATATCTGACACCGCATTGCAGTAGCTGGTGTAACTGTCCATTCGAATTCGCTTCTTGCTGTCTGCGTTCGGCCACGTCAGCTTCTCCATCTCCTCACCTTTCTGTTCCCCTTCTTTGGCACGGAATGAATCCAGAGGCATGCCACAGATCGCCATAGTATAGGAAGTGTAGCTGTTGTTGCGCCTCAAGGGTCTGTCACCAGAGTCTCCCATGCAGTCGCCCACCTTGGCGAGGTGCAGCTTGTGCAGCAGCTCCTTGTACAAGCCGGAGTCCTTGTGCACTGTGTGGTACTGGTAGTGACCACTGGAGTTGATGTGGTTACTGACGGCCTGGCTGAACTGAACAAGGTTCCCATTCGGCAGCCGCACTGTACCTGGTCAAGTACGAAAGGTGACACTGAACCCAAAGAGCACCAGGACCCAGTGAGCCTCCACACCAGCAGAAAAGTGAAACTATTTCCCCACCCAAGAAATTCCACTCACCATTCATGGCCCCATCCAGGCTGGTTTCCTCTTTCAGGTCCACGCTGGGAAGTCGCTCTCGCTCGGGCGCTTCCTCCAAGTCTCCCAGCTTGAAGGAGACAGCCCTCTCCTCCAGCGCAGCCCGCAGGGGCACGGCGGCAGGCCCCGTCTCAGAACTGGGACTCCTGGCTTCACCGTCACCGAGAGACAGCTTTGTTTCTTCATGCTCTTCTTTCAAGCTACTCTTTTTTTCCATTAAGGGACTTTCTGAAGGACTAGACTTTATTTCTCCTGGAAAAGGAGGAGTGTGTGTTTGGTTTTGACCACACCAACTTATTCCACTTCTCCCTTTTCTCCACCTCAAAAAGAATCCATCTCAAAATACAAACATATGTGAACTTCAGTAAAAACTCAGAATCACCTTCCTGTCTGTACTTGCCACATCTCTTATTTCTTGGGAGGAAATCAGCAACGCAGGACACCTGGCATCAGAGGTTACAAAGTGTTTGCATAAAGGGCCAGAGTAAGTCTTGCGTCTAGTGCTTTACAAACCCTTTACACTTAAACCGTGCTTAGCTCCCTGCCAGCCTGTTCTGTAGTGAAAGATAACTCAAACCAGGCCTGGTAAAGGGTTAAAAATTTGGACTGTATCTAGTTCATGTTTTTAAAAAAGGAATTCCCCCAAAATCCCCTCCATAATTTCAAGCCAAGCAACATGTTCAGTTGCGGGCAGCTGAAGGTGACAACTTGAACTTCCACTTCTGTGAAACAGAGGTATACCTATGATTCTAAATTCCACAACCAGGCGGGAGTAATTTCTGCCCGTCGTGCCAGCGCCTAGCATCCTTACATGTTCATTCGGGCATCGCAGTCACGCTACAGACCCGGATATACAACATCAGTGAGACCTGTGTCATCCTCTCCCAGACTGAGGGCCCCGCTCCCACTGCACACTCAGGCGCCTCTGCGCAGCCGCGTGACACGGCGCTGCTCCCAAGGCCACTGCGGCCAGGGCTGCCTCCCTTCCAGAGAGCAAACTAAACCACTTAACTGAGCATTTGCAAGTGAAAAGGGCAGAGAGAGGCTCTATTAAGAGAACTCCACCAGGAAGGAAAAAATACAAGATTTAAGACTGACACTAATCAAAATTTATTCAGTGCTTAATTACACAATACTATGTGTAGTGACAGCCTGCCTGAATGATGCCTGATGCTTGAAAATGTTCACCTTTAGAGTTTGTGCTACAATTCTGAGAACTGTCAATTCAGATACATATATTAACCATAGCTTTGAATGTCTAAATCTAAAGTTACACACAGAATTCAGGAAATGTTTCCTCTATGAAAGCATTTTGTACCTGCCCCTCATTTTCCAGTAAGGCACCCTTAAGTGTCCTTAAGTATTATCACTCACTGTAGGCTACAAAGTCTGTATTTGTCTATCACTGGCAAGCCATCAAGGTACAGTAAAATCATAGATTAAATGCCCAGCGTGTGTCCAAAGCACAGGCACCACACTGCTTCGGACCAGTCTCGTGTCATTTTAAGTCAGTAAGAACTTTGGACAATAACCCCCTACCCTCAAATATCCACTTAAAATTTCTGACTTTGCCAATCTAACCAAACAGTGGATTTGTACAGGCGGCCAAACAAGAAGTAATAAGCACAACATCACAAGTTAGATTTTCTGCTACAAACTGTTACTTACGTTCAATTTTCCTCTTCATCCTGGGACATACAAAGAACCAGACGATAAGAGCACAGAGAACTGCACATCCCACCGAGATGAGGATGGTGCCCCACAGAGGCAGTTTGTCAAAGCCCAGCACTAGGAGATAAAATGGTGCATCTTGAAACCCCCAGGGCTACAGCCCTTGTAACAGTGAGTAAACCCTCCTGCGGGGACTCAGGCCCCCCCAGCCAGCCCCACACCCTGACAGCAGCTGCCAGCCTCAGGTCCCCAGGATCTACTACTACTGTTCTTGTGGCTATACAGGCAGGAGGGAAATCCCATTGTCACCTGAAACTCACATCACTCCAGCCCACTGTAAACACCTGCTAGACTGATGTCTCCCAAGCTCCTGCACAAACTAGCTTTTTTCCTTTCTTTTGCTTTCCACGATGGTAGGGATTACTATACTCTGAGAATCTAATTATGAAAAAAATGGAACCCCACCGCCTCCAGATGGGGGTTAAGCAGATTTCGTAGGAAGGGTGCCCACAGTCACATCCATCCTACTAATGTCATTCTCTGTGGGGTCATCACAGCCACTGTGCTGGCCTTCAGCAAAATCCTTTAACAAGGTTATCTCTTAGACTCATTACCAAACTAAGATAAAAAACGGGGATTATTATCTATCGAAAAGTTAGAACAGCTTAGAAGGCTGTCTTTCACAGAAGGAAAACAGCTTAGTGGTAGCGTCACTCACAAGCCACATCTGAGAAACTTGTCTACTTTTCATAAGGCTCAGGAATCATTAGTATTAGTCACCTTCTGTTTATCACTGAAATGCCAACAGGCTTCAAGTGTATTATTAATAACAAAAGCAAAACACCAAAGAATCTTGTTTAAGCCTACAAGATATTATAATTTCTAGTTTATCCAAGAAGAGCTTAGTTGCTATGGTTGTTCTCCTTTCTTTTGCTTATTAGGAAGTAAATTACTTATAAAAAATAGAAATTCTCTGGCATCCCCAAAAGGATTACTGTTTAAAAATCAGATATAAACTGAGGATCCTTCAAAATGAAAGTGTTACAGTGTCTATAATATTTCCATTTTAATTCCTGTTATCAAGCTTGATCGTGTAGTTAAGTCATACAAACTAAAATACACATGAAATTCAATCTATTTCCAACAGAATTTAAATTTGCCCACATTCCAAGTCAAAAAGGGGAAACGAGACTGCTTTTTTATTGTAAATAATCCACAAGGGTCAGAACAAAAATATCCAAGTTCCCTTTTCAAAAATGTCATCAAGTGTAGCTTCTAACTTCACTGAACTACGAGCTTTGCTGCCGCCACATGAGCAGCAGCACTGAGAGCCTCGGAAACGGCCTCGTTCAGCACGAGGAGCCCAGCTGAAAACAGAATGGAAAAGCTGCACGAACTCGCCGTGCCTGCACTACTCGGAAAGGGGCTGATACGCCCTGAGGAAGACCGGTAGTCTCATAAAGGTGTCCACCTTCTCTCCTGACTATTACGAGAATAAAGACAAAGGTTCCGTATACTTAGCTAACTCCATTTTTGTTTGGTGATTACTTCAGTGAGGTAATCAGCCATCAGTCAGAAATAAAATCATTTTAGTGGGCCACAAGTATTAAAAAAAAATAACTAAACTAAAAAGGATTATTTGAAAATATGAGCGCACAGCATCACTGCACAGTCACATAGCTTCCAGACCCCTTTCCCCTCCTCCTTGCTGTGTGCACATGTGTCCTGGGCAACACCGCACATGTATTCCGTCCAGCGCATCAGTCAAAACTGGAAAGCACTGACTTGAAGGTCAAAGACCCTCACGCCCAATGAGTCTGGACACATGACTGAACTGATCAGCACAAGCACAGCCTTAACGGACAAGTCACAAGTTGTCCATCTTTTTCAGTTGCTAAATTAAACATGCATCATAATTTAACCCATAAATTGCCTTAGCCCCAACACAATCAGTACTTCGATCTTTACATTCTCATAAATTACTCTTCCTCTTAGCTGTATGAATTCTTCTTCCACGTGCACTCAGACCAGGTGTTAAACATCCCAACTCTTCTCATTCGAGCAGGTTCGGGGGGAGTAAATTTAGTACTTGGAAACAAAAGTAGCTCCGTTTGGGAGAGAAAAATGAGAATATCCAGCACACCAGTGCTAAATGGCTGATTACTGGAGACCAGACATAAACTAAGGTCTCTTCAGCAGTCGGCAGTTGAGGCCCCTACCAACGCCAGTACTTTTAGCATAGACAGGAGGAAGGAAGGGAGAAGACCGTATTATCTTGGGTCCTGTGAAGACTAAAGAATAAAGGTCTGTAGTGATTTAGAATCTGAGCAGGTCTCTCTGGTTGAAAAACTATCTAGGTTAACTCAGCATACACTAGCCTGCAGCCTTCTGAAATGGGTGCAGGCCAGCCACCTTCTAGGAGATTTCAGCCCTGTAAAGCAAAAAGGGGTAAATTGGGCATTTAATGCAAGTTTTGTAAACAACTTTAAATTTACATCTAAATATTCTGATATGTACTTACAAGGTGCTCCGGTATACATAATGGAAAACAGGTTTATGCCGATCGTGCAAGCATAGAAAACTGGCAAAGCTCGCAAACCATTCGGAACCGGATCTGCCTGTAAAATAACATTGAGATTAACACCTTGATAAGCTGTGAAAATGAACCCCTATCTACAGAGTCTTGTAAAAGGGCAGGTTCAGGAATTGCAGTGCCAATACCTGCTCCTTCACACTCGTTCCCAAAGCCAGTGAGGCTCTTTCTACCTCTGTTCCTGTAAGTCTGGCCATCAAAGCTGATCTCCAGCTGCCTGAATTCAAGTTTATGTTTGGTTTTGCAGGAGGGGCGTATTTTTTGTTTTGTTTATTTGTTTTGCCCAGGTTTTAATAAGACTGCCTATATTAGTGACTGGTAGGCAATGTCCCTAAAAATCAGTTTCAACACCCACGGTTCTAAGATATAAATCTATATAGCTTAGGAACAGATATAAATCTGTTATCCATATATAAATCTAAGCACACACCTGAAGGTATACTAGACATTTATAAGAGGTGTCAAGAAGCAGACAATGAGATGTTGGAACATCTCCCACCTGACTATATACCTGCAAAGATTTCTTAAAAATACAGTATGTAGTAGAATATACCTACCTATTAACAACCACCTCATCTAGATATCTGATAAGCACACCATTACTAATGATTTACCAAAGTGCTAAAATAAAAACCAATCATGTGCTGGATTACCTGTCATTCAACAGACCAGGCCACGCACTATTCTGGGTACTGAAATACAGAGGTGAATGAGACAGAGTTCCTGCTCTCAAAGAACTAACGATTACATTCTAGCACAGGGTAATACCAAGTTCTGACTAAAGGCATAAAGAAAAATAAAGGGTAGGTAAGGGGGCAGTCATGGAAGGAGGAGGTTTTAATTCAAGAAGAGGGGATGAATATCAGTGGAGCAAAGACTCAAACGCGTAGGTCAACAAGCATGTATACACCTAGGGTACCTGGGTGGGAGGTGGGGGGCGGGGGCCGGGGGCAGGCAGGACATTCCAGACAATTGCAGCAAGTGCAAAGTCCCTGAGGCAAAAGCTTGAAGTATTTAAGGGCCTGCAAAGAGGCCAATTCAACAGGAGAGAGTCCCACTGATAAATAATGTGTATGAATTCTACAGGAAACCACTGAAGTCAAACACTTGAAAGAATGAAGAGTGTGGACCTGAACATGGAAAGGCTAAACTGTAACGATGTTAGCTCCACATTGGTGGAAATGGGCCCTCACTGAAAAGCACGCTGGAGTTTCAGCCCCTTTTCTACAGATCACTAGCCAAAATGAAAACAAGAAACGACAGAGCCCAGGCACTGTTAAACACCCCTGAGCAACTCAACAATGTGGGCCATACCCCCAAGGGCAGCTGATAGGTTAGGTTACGAACCTGAGGTGTATACACATTTTTCTTTTAGAACTATCCATGGTTTTAAGAAAATTCTCCAAGGAAGTTAAGACCCCCGCCCCAATCAAAACTCATCAGGGTTCCACAGACTTAAGTAGGGATTTCTCTTAACAGATTTGCAAAGAATATCTGGTATTCTGGTACCAAATCAAACTGTAACTGGTTGGTCAAAGAGGAATTAACCCATGTGTTTGATTATTTTTCTGCATAGCACAGTTACATATTCCAAGATAACCAGTAATAGATTACCTGGGGGTAGGAAAGGGAATGAATGACACTAATAATAACTTATTATGAAATAACAGGCTCATGGTTTTATTAGTTTTTTTATTTTATTTAGTTATTTTTCAAGTACAGTTTTTTGTCTATTTCTCCCATCCCAGCCCCCCCCACCCCATGCTCCCCACCTCCCTCCCATTTCCACCCCCCTTAGTTCTCGTCCCTGTGTCCTTCCTATTTGTTCCTCCAAATCCCTCCCCTTTTTTCCCCTTAAGGCTCATGGTTTTAAAAAGTCAAGGTTCATAAAAGGCCAAGAAAAAGGAAAAACCTCAGCAACCTAGCTCTCCCTTTTACTCCAGACTCCTCAGTCACTCCCAAGAGGTAACCAGGACTGACAATTTTATGAAATACTTATTACCCTGTGGCCCATCTAACACTCCCTTAAACCTTTTTTTAATTCGTTTTTTATTGTATTTTCCGCATTACCATTTATTCCTATACCTCACCCCCAAAACTTTACCTGGAAATGTGTCTCATCATTCTTTTACGTGGATTAGGAAAGGGACCTCCATAACCCTCCCATCTTTAACCAGAAGAGTTTTATATTTTACATATTGAACGTTTCAGTAAGTTTTGTCTAAAAGAAAACCTTCCTCTGAGTTTGAAAAGATGTCCTAGATATAGTCAACGTGATTCCTAATAGAAGGGAGAATACTGAAAGACCCATTTTCTTTGACTAGAATTTAAATACCCAACAGGAAAACTTCCCTTTCCCCTATTCCTGTTTATTGCCCTAGCCCTTAGAGCGGTATCTCAGCTCCATTCTGTTTTTTTCCTACTATACTACTCAATGCCCTTGGAACAGTTTAGAGAATAGAAACTTCTTAAAAAGCAATTTCAGCCCTAGCTAGCATGGCTCAGTGGATTGAGTGCTGGCCTGAGGACAAAGGGTCATCAGTTCAATTCCCAGTCTAGGGCACACACCTGGGTTTCGGGGCCAGGCCCTAGAGGGGGGTCACATGGGAGGCAACTGCACACTGATATTTCTCTCTTTCTCCCTCCCTTCCTTTCTTCAAAAATAACTTTTGTTGTTGTTTTTTTTTTAACAAGCAATTTCAATGACAATTTCCAAAACAAAAACTTAGGTTGGAAGATTTTAACAGCCAGGACCCTCAAAAGCTACCTAAGGGTGTCTCCTGAGATTTAAAACCTACCTTACCAGAAGTATGCACACTGATTGCCTGAAAACTCATGGAACTCAAACGCTGGACACAGAGTGGATGTGTAAGAACAACCACCCCAGGGCAGAAAGATGGAGGGGGTTAAAGGTAAGGAAGATCCTCAATGTTGTTTTAAAACACTATTTCAATCACTCTTGATCATGTCCGCCCTCATACCGAAACAAGGAATGCAGGGTTAAGAAGGGAATACATCTAACTGAAGTTCTCAGTAACTGGGGGTAAAACTATCTGGCATGCATTCCTCAAACAAGAGGTCTGGGCGCCTCAAAACCTCGCTCTGCACCTCCGAGTACCACCACTCCCCAGAAAGAAGGCAAGTTTTTTTGTCCCAAGACCCACAAAACCCCTCTCCAGAATCAGATGCATCTACTTCCCAATAACCAATCAACAGACCTGTGTAAAACTTTTACACAAACAGGATCGCTACCAAGGGATTCCGTCAGTTCCCCAGGTTCTCTGGTGTGAGGCTGTGCAACTCTACGAGAACACTAACACCTCCGGTCCGGGCCTAGTGGTCAGCCTGCACTTTAAGCATCATGTCGTCAGGTGAGACAGCTGTGGGAAGGGGAAGAGTAGGTGCAGTCACGCTGGCCTGCTGTATAAACAGCACCAAACTCTTGAGTCAGTAAATATCAATGAACTGTTTCCGCTTAAATTATTCTGGGCTACAAATCTAAGTTTTCAAAGTACTGAACTGCTTTATTCTGCCAGACTCATGCCATGGGAAACAGTGATCAAGAATCAGTTCACCAGTCACAGTTTCTATAGAGAAGGGGTTCAAATCCTTCCCTAGAGAAGCCTAGAACCGGACCCAACAAGTGAGTCTAAACATATTCCTGTTACTCCTGAGGATTAAGCTACCTATCTTCCTTCACTCAGATTTCTACAGTTTAGAAGCATTTTTATGAACTTACAATGGACAGTTAAGAGCTATTCACCTCAGGAAAAGGACAACTTTGTTTCCTTAGAAAAATGCATTTATTCTTGCTGTAACTCAGCCCAATGACAACACCCTTTCTTGTCCACTGTGGAGCCAGCATCAGACTTCTTGATAAAAGAGACGCTATCGGGTCCCTGAAAAGGGATTTTCAAGTGGACAGGAAATTAAATGGCTGTCTGGATTATTTTCCTGGCCAAGAAAAACAAAACAAAAACTACCTTTACTGGTTCTTTTTACCTAGTGGGAGAAATTAGAGCCTAGTCACTGTGAGAAGTAGACTCCCCACCAAGAAGCTTATAAAGAGGCTGTGATAATCGGCTCTACTGAATTAACTGAGCAGACCCACGCTATTTCAGCGGTGCTAATAAAAAGCCACAGGGAACATTGTGACTTGCTGAACCCCAAGCTTACGATTCAAAACCGTCTGCACGATAGTGGTTTAAAGTAGTAATCTGCTTCACTCCTATGTGGGATATAAAACTGAAACTCACAGACACAGATAGCAATGTCGTGGTTGCCAGAGGAAAGGGGGGGGGGGTAGGGGTGGAGGGCGGGCCTAATATACGGTGACAGAATATGGTTTGACTTTAGGCGGTGGGCACACAGTGCAATATACAGACCTAGTATCACAGAAATGTACACCTGAAACCTGTATGATCTTATTAACCAATGTCATCCCAATAAATTTAATTTTGTAAAAAATCCTATACAGTAATAATCTACATACAGTTAGAGCAATGCTAAATACACTTCCCTAATTTTCCACTCCCGGCCTCCCCTATTCCTTGGCACAACACAGCACTCATCCAATTTTCCCTCCCGAACGCCCTCTTAGGTACAGAAAGCGTGCTTCTTTCAGAGAATATAGCAACATATAAAAGGTGTATAGACTAAAGAAATTTTCAACTTTCCGAGACTATATACCCACACATCAATCACATTTGCAAGAATGCTATTGGTTTGAATACCACTGAATGTGACTCATTAAAGGTCATAAGGGGGGGGGAAGAATACCTTACGGAGGATGAATGCCCGAACAAGGAAGAATAAAATTCCAGACATGATACCAGAAAGCAGCGGAGAAATAAACCAAGACAGTACTGGAATAGAACACATTAAGAAAAATGTCAATTAATGAAAAAGAGGACCAAAACACACTTTCAATTTCAGTATTGTTTTCATAACTTTAGTGTGTCCCTCCCTTTTACACAATATTCTCCCATAGGTAATACCCTGGACCATGCCAAAAATAAAAATTAAGAAGCCGTTGTGAATTAAACCTACCAATTTTTACCAGTTCAGACCACTTGACACCGTCCTGCCCTTTTGCCACAAGAGAGAAACCAATGGTCGCACCAACAATACAATGGGTCCCAGAAATGGGAAGCTTCAAAAATGACGCCACCAGTTGCCAGACAGCAGAACCTGAAACACAGTCAAGTTTTAGCAGTAAATGGCAAAATTCCATTATGTACGCATTGCACTCTCACGTGAAAAGTACAGGACGGGCATTTGCTCACCCAACACACGGAGAGGATGACATGTCACAGAACTTACCGAACATGGCACTGACTGAGCCGGCCATCAGCAGCTTCTGGCTTGATTTGTACATGCTTACGTCGATCAGGCCCTTCCTGATGGTCTCGCTCACTTTGGCTCCCAGCAGGACAGAGCCTACGGTCTCAAAGATGCTAGCCAGGATGCAGGCCTGCTTCAGGGTCACCACCCCAGAACCCACAGCCGTGCCGAACGAATTCGCTACGTCATTGGCGCCCACGGAGAAGGCCAGCACGAAGGCGATGATGAAGCCCAGGATCAGCATCCACCGGTATGCCACCAGTGAGTCAGCAGCCAGGGTGCTGGCCGCCAGCGTGGTCGCTGTGGTCGCCATCCTCAGAGCAGCGGCCTTAACTAACAACTACTGCGCGGCTTTCAGGCGTGTAAACAGAATGAGTATGAGGTATCACAAACGCTCTAATAAATAATATATATATTATATGAAATTAAATACTGTAAACTGCGGCAGACACCGGGCCGGTCACTGCTATACGCTGCGCGCGGGTGTCTGAGGTCCGGGACGCCTCGGGCTCCGGGGGACTAGCGGCGCTGCGCGGAAGGCCATGGCGGGGACACGCGGGGACGCGGGATCATCCTGGGGGGACACGAAACCACGCTGGCGTACGCCCACCTCCCGCTGCCCACCGCCCACGGCAGGACTCGCGGCCAACACGTGGCGCGCCCCTCCACGCGCCAGCCCAGGCGCCTTCGGCGGCCACCAGAACAGGCAGCTCCAGCTCCCGCGCGCCGTGACCGCCAAAAAGGCCGCGTTCTGGGTGGAGGTGTACAGCACGAGGCCTGAACCCCGCCCGGGAGTGCAGTCATCGCGGCGCCCCACTCACCACAGAAGACCAGGGCGGAGGGCAGACGGGGAGGTCCAGGCGGCGAGCACACGTTAAGTGGGGTTGGGACCTCCGGGAAGCAGCGGAATCTCAGCAACCGAGGAGGGCAAACCCAGAACGCACACCAGCAGCCATCACCCTGACAGCACCCGCAGCCACCACATCTTATAGACTGCGCGCAGCCCACGTGACCCGCCGCGCGCCCGCGCGCGCGCGAGAGCGGCCGGAGCTCCGCCCCGGATGACTCAAGCCCGCGGGCCGGGCAGGCCCAGCGGGAAAACCCGGCGGCGGCGCTCATTGGCCGGTGGAGTGCTGGAGGCTACTTCCCCAAGAACAGCTGATCACACTGGGAGGAGGCGAGCTGCCGCGCCCCGCGGGCCTGGTAGCACAGCCGGCTGGCTGCCGGGCTGATCTGCGGGGTTGTAGAGGATGCGACCAGGATTGTTCTTGGTTTCTCCCTTAAGCTGCGGTTTTACCGAGCAGGCCGTGCTGAAGGCGCACTTCATGCGCATCTGAAACCCGCTGCGTCTGGAGTCCACACCTGGTCGGTGACGCTGCGGGTTTAGTCCCTGCAAGTGGTCGCCCAGTGATGCCCTTGGCCAGACTGGTGCTGCCCCGCCCTGGAGGAAGGAGACGCTCGCGCGTTGGCTTTGCTCCTGCAGTCCGAGCACCGGAGTGGACAGCCACGGGAATAAGCCATCCTCGAGAGCTGACGGTCCCCCGTGCACGCCCACGAACGCCCGCGATTTCTGCGGCGCGGCGGTGTATGAAAAAGGACACCCCTTCGGAGTCCACTCCTGACTCCTGCTCGCTACACTGCGTCACCCAAATCTCCCGCTGCGCCACGAATGGCAGTTGTTAGAGATAAGTACCTGCTTTGTAGCGGGAATTCAGTGTCTCTGTGTCTCTGTGACTAGAACTCAGAGCAGGAACTGAGTTCTAGTCACAGGAACTGCGTGGTCCCAGCCTCAGTGTAACTAGAAATCAGTAAATGCTAATTCCTGGTTCACTAGTCCCTGAATATACCTGTTTTAGGATGTAGGAAAGTATGGAAGGTCATGTTCTCTTTGCCTCTCACCCGGAAGATATATTCACTTGTGCTCTCTATGTGCTCTATGGTGTGGTTTTCACCTTAATAAAATTTGCTTTGCACATTTGGTGGCATTTCATTATACAGCTTGAGATTAAGACAATCAGGCCATGAAAGAGTAGGGTCGTGGTCTCTTATCAGGGTTGTAGTAAGACTAAAGAATTCCAACCAGAACATTCCAAGCAGGCTTAGAATTTTCTAGAGCCCTCCCCCTCCCCTTGCCACCTCTAGCAGCTGCACATTGAAGAGCAGAAACAAAGATACTCTAAGTCTTTGCTATGTCTGAGCCAACAATGGAAGGTTAAACTCCACCTGAGCATCCTCTAACCTACCTATAATCGAGTCGTATGAGTAATTTACAAAGCTCTAAGGCCCTTGGTCTCAAGGTCATGTCCTGAGGAACAAAGTGCAAGTCCAGGAGCACTTGAGCACTGATCCTAGAGTACAATTCAGATGCAATTGTGGCATTCACCCCTCTCCCTCCACCCTACTTTTTTTTTTAGTGCTTAATAAATATTTATTGAAGAACCATACATTGTATAGGGAGCTCCAATTAAGATTCTTTTTTAAAATTTTTATTTATTTATCTTTAGAGGGGAAGGGAAGGAGAGAGGAGGAGAAATATCAATGTGTGGTTGCCTTTCATGCATCCCCTGCTGGGAACTGGCCTGCAGGGAACCCGCGGCCTGCAGCACTTGCATGTGCCCTGACTGGGATTCGAACCTTGATTGTCTGGTTCACAGGCCCGCGCTCAATCCACTGAGCTACACCAGCCAGGGCAAGATTCTTTTTTAAAAAAGAAAGTTTCAGCTTATTTCAGAGCTGCCTTAAATAAAAAGAAAAAAAATAACATACTCTAATTCAATGATTTACTGACAGTCTTCTAGCCATTAAATGACAAGATCCCTTTATAGTGGCTATAAAGACTGACTTAAGTTCTTGAAAGAATGCTAATTTCTGCTTTTTTAAAATATATTTTATTGGTTATGCCATTACAGTTGTTCTATTTCCCTCCTCCATTCCCCTCCACCCTGCACACCCTCTCCTCCACATCCCCCCCTTTAGTTTATGACCACGTGTCTCAAGTTCTTTAGATTCTATATTTCCCCTACTATTCTTGCCCTCCCCCCTATCTATTTTCTACCTACTGTCTATGCCAAGGCACATCATAATTACATTAGCCAAGATTAAAATGAAGGAGAGAATCCTAGAAGCAGCAAGAGAGAAGGGGACAGTCACCTACAAAGGAGTTCCCATAAGACTGTCAGCAGATTTCTCAAAAGAGACCTTACAGGCAAGAAGGGGCTGGAAAGAAGTATTCCAAGTCATGAAAACCAAAGACCTACATCCAAGATTGCTCTATCCAGCAAAGCTTTCCAGCAGATAAAGGGCAGAAGCACTTTATCTGCCCTTCCCTTCTAAAAGGGAAGGGCAGATAAAGTGCTTCTCAGATAAGATCAAATTCAAGGAGTTCATCATCACCAAGCCCTTATTATATGAAATGTTAAAGGGACTTACCTAAGAAAAAGAAGATAAAAAAAGATGAACAGTGAAAGGACAGCAAACTCACAGTTATTAAGAACCACACCTAAAACAAAAGCAAACTAGAAGGACAGCTAGATCAGGAGTGGAAACATAGAAATGAAGATCTCATAGAGGGTTAGCAATAGGGGAGTGGGAGAAGGAGAAGAGGGGAGAAGGTAGAGAAAATAAGTACCTACTTTTTTTTAAGGTTTATTTTATTCTCATTCAACAGAGAGGGAAGGCAGAGAGAAACAGCTATGTGGGAGAGAGACGCCATTGACTGCCTCATGCACACACCCCAGCAGGAGATAAGCCCACAACCTGGGATGTGCCCTGACCAGGAATCAAACCTGTAACCCTTTGGTTACAGAATGATGCTCCAACCAACCCAGCCAGGCTGGCCAGGGCAATTCTGCTTCATTTCAAGGTTATGAAAAATTTGAATAAAAGGACTCATCTGTTAAAGGCCCTCAGAGTTCTGCCATTTAAACAATTTTCAAAGCAGTTATAAGGAAATTGCCTAGAAGTCTTCCCATTATGTTCTGTCCATGGGCGTAGTTTGGCCCATCTGTGGTGCAGCTTTTAAAGTTGGCAAACACTTGCTGGACAAACGCTGTGTGAGGTGGTGGAGGTGGTGGGGGCAGCCATTCCAATATCCAGCCAGATGACTATTCATCCAGGTGAGAGAGTACCGCCCAAGCCCCTTGGGTAGGTTTGAGAGAGTGGGAGATTACAAGTGAATTCTGTCCACATATTCAGGCCCTAGAATGATCTTAATCCTTTCCCCTGGACAACTCAGTGCCTCTGCCAACCCCAGTAAAAGGGCAGTGAGGTGGGTCCTTGCCACCTCACCTGGGGAGAAATGCCTCTAGAGGCCTAGACTGGCCTTGGTCTGGATGCCTGCATCTCCCCCCAGGGGAGGAAAAGCAGGGCTCTGTCTGTGGAGAGAAGTTACAGTGCCTCAAAAGTGGGGGAAAAGAGGAGGTATGAGGACCATGAGTTTGCACACAATCACCCTGGGTTCTGACCTTATGGCTGAACACAGGGAAGAGGGCGGAGATCCTAAGGGTGTGTTAGAATCTAGGCGCTGGCACATACTCTCTGGGACCTTAGTGAGGCCATTTGGCCCACTGGTTAAAACACCGACTATAAAGCCAGACCACCAGCTCTGCTACTCACTAGTCATGAGACTATAGCTGAGCCCCTTGAGATTTTAGTGCTCCTAGTATTTTGGAGAGCTAGAATTTTAAGGTGTAGGCTTTAACTAAATGTTTCAATTGCTTTGGTTACCACATAGCTTATAGTCAAAGATTAAGAAAGTATGTTCGTCATGCTCCGAGGGGCTACCTCTAAAGCAAGTTTCAGAATAAATGTTTAAAAGTATACTTTGCTCCAGATAATAGAAATATATATATATATATATATATATATATATTTTTTAGTAACTCAATATATACAGCTAGTTGAGCATTAAACAATAATAGGCTAAACAATGGCAATAGCACAGCGATGTCTAGTTTCTTGTTTTACTTTAAAGATGGGCATAAAGTAAGCATCCTGAAAATAGCCAACTTGGATGAAGGGGCACTTCGATGGGATGCAAACATGTGGAGTCAGGGCCACAGGCAATTCAGAGGCTGCCCATGAGGACTTGGATGAGAGCCGAGGGGCAGGTGGGGAGACACCCGGGGAGAAGAAGGTAGAAGACTTTGAGGAGATGAGAACATCCGCCTCTCTGCCCACCCCTGCCCTCTGCTTGGCTGCAGTCTCAGACGAATGAAGCAGTAATAACTGTATCTCCAGTGCAATTGTATGCCTATTGTGCCAGGCATCATTCTGGGTGCTCTGCGTGTATTATCTTATGTGACCTTCTCAGTATCCCTCTGATGATATACTTTTACCTTATTTTACAGGCAAAGTAACTGAGGCACTGCTGATGAAGCAAGCAGTTAAACTAGTGAGGAATGTAAGAAAGCTCAAGTTTCTAAGTGCTATTTTTCCCTGGGTGTCAGTAAGGGCAGAAGCAAACATGATGCCCTTGGGTGTTAACTCTTATTTGCACTTAGGTTAACACATTTACTTCCCCCTTTTTTCTCCTTATTTTTTAATTCACTCTGTTGCTTTTACAGCCTGTGTTTTAAGCCTCTCCAAATCCTGTTGGAATAGAAAAGGGCGTTTCTAGGAGACCTGACTCCAAGACTGTCCAGAGTTTCCCAGTGAGAAGAGGCAGGAAGCCAGGGCGCACGCTCTCTTCAGAAGTACAGTTGACGCAGTGGCCCGACCATGTCTTAGAGTTACTGCAAACTGTTCTCTTGAGACTTCTCAAGAAAGGAAATCTTTAAGCAAGGAGGAAAAAGGCCTCATGGGCAAGAACAGCAGTGTGGTGATTGCAGGGGGCAGGGAGTACGAGGAGACTAATTGGTAATGGGGAAAAATACAATAAAAAAAAAGGAATGAAAAGGAAATCTGTCTTGCCCCACCTATGGTCAAGTCCTACCGCAATAAATTTAAAATAAAGTCTCAAGGACATTATTTGAGGATATCACCATCACCACCGCCCCTTCCCGTCTGCACTGGCTGTGGTCACCCTCACTCCGCATCGCGAAGGACTGCGCACCCAGTATCCATGGCTCTGCCCCCACAAGGTCCACAGAAAGTTCCAGACAGAGAGGGCATGCAGGGGGAGGGTGCTTTCAAGCACCCAGACAGCCAAGCTGTGATGCAGAGACTCACTGGCTAGGGTGGTTTCGGGCCAGCGTCCCACAGCAAAAAAGAGCTGGATTTTGGTTTTGCCAGGCAAACTGGCCTTTTCCTCCACCGACACAAGGCATGGGCGGTTGCCCACCCCCTCCAGACTTTACGTGCCTCCTCCCCAACTGCTCACCACCTAGTTTCTTCCCTTTGGCTTTGAATTCACACATTTGGGTGTGATGTGACTCAGGACCCAGACGGAGGGGGCAGAAGCACAGCTTTTGGAGCTTGAAATAATCCCTACGTCGCCGGCCGGTTCCCCCCTGAGCCAGCTTCAGCACAGCCCAGCGTCCTTGAACGCTTCTTCAAAACGACCTCTCTGGAACCCTAACCTGAGACCCTGTTTTCTCCAGGCAGAGCTTCTCAGCACTATCAGGGAAGCAGGGATAAAAGGCAACTTGCCAGGAATTCTGTGTCCTGAGGATCCTGTAGCAGAAACCAGGCAGTGTCGGCTCACTGCCACACACCCCAGGACATGTGGCTTCAGGCTGAGAGTGAGTGGGCAGCAGGATGTGAGTCACTCCCATAGCCAGCCCAAGGAGGAGGTGAAGGGCAACAGCCTCAGGCACGCCCTCTCTCTCCCTAGCTCTTCTTCTATTCATTAATTCATTCATTTGACAAATAGTCTGCTATGAATCTGATGGATCAACAAGACTGACCAGCCCATGCCCTCACAAAACACAAACTCCTTACACCTGGAATTTCACACTGAAGCCCAGGCATGAACATCATCGCCAAGGAGGCAAAGTCAACCTTCTACTCCCACCAGACCGCCCACTCCTGTATCCAGCCACACAGCTTCTCTTCCAGCCTCATTTATCATTCACTCTCCCAGCAAACATTTCCAGAGCACAATAGCTTGCGCCAGGACATGCATCTCGAAGCCCTCCCACACTGCAGAACCTCTCACTCTCCACTGGACACCCCACCCCCAGCCAGCTGAGAGCCCCTCACTCCCTCATCTGAACCCTCAGCTGGAGAAAGCTCTCTGAGGAGAGAACCCCTCAGGGTTTGGTGGGCAAAGCTGGAGAAAAGGCTGCCTGTCTTGGGACAGTGACCAGAGCCTGGGCCTGCTCCTCAGCTTTGCACACTCTGGTCACTGACCAGAAGTTAAGGAATTCTGGGGCTCAACGAGGGGCTTCAGCTCTTGGGAACTGCCTCCCGGTCACCTGCAGTTCTGAACAGCATCCAGTTTTTTCATTTTCAGTGGGGAAATCTGTTTCCAGTGATGGGGACTCTCTTGCCTCTATCTCCGGCCTTGCTGTGCTCAAAGCGTGGCCTGCTGGCCGGCCAGAGGGAAGGGTGTTTGCATGATCTCGGGCCCCACCCAGACCTACTGAAGCATAGTCTGCACATTAACCAGGTCCCCCTGAGGTTCGCACGCACATTACAGACCGGAATCAGTCACATCGTGCTTAACAACAAATATGTTCTGGGAAATATGTTGTTGGGTGATTTTGTCATGGTGTGTACATCACGGAGTGCACTTACACAAACCTGGATGACACAGCCCACTACAGACCTGGGCTGTGTGGTGTAAGCCTATTGCCCCTGGGCTATATAGGCTTTCAGCAGGTTACTGTCCTGAATACTGTGGGCAACTGTAATGCAATGGTATTTGTGCATCTGAACAAAGAAAAAATACAGTAAAATATAATATAACGTAAGAGTTGGGGCACCTGTGGAGGGCGCTTTCCATAAATGGAGCGTGCAGCACCGGCAGCTGCTCTGGGCGAGGCAGGGGACGCCTGGTGAGTGGATGTGAAGGCCTAGCACGTGGCTGGCACCGCTGGAGACTCTACAAATACTGCACACTCAGGGCTCAGCTAAGTGTATAAACAATTTTTTTCTTTCATAATAAATTAACCTTAGGATACTGTCACTTTTTAACTTTACAAACTTTTAAATTTTGCCAACTTTTTGACTCTTTTGTCATAACATAGCTTAAAACACAAACATATTGTATAGCTGTCCAAAACGTTTTCTTTATGTTCTTATATGCTTCTTCCTACTTACTTTTTTTGTTTTTAAACTTCATTGTTAAACACTAAGACACAACCGCACACACTAGTCTGGGCCCGCACAGGCTCAGGACCCTCGGTCCACCGTCTTCCGCCCCCGCCGCAGATCCCTCTGGACCAGCTTTGGGGCGAGAACTCGCAGGCGGCCCCCGTCTGTCGGCAACTCCTTCCTCTGGGCCGCTTCCCGAAGGACCTGTCCGCGGCTCCTCTCGAGCCGCTGTCTCCTGCGGAAGTCTGGCCGTGGTGGTTCTCCCGGTGTGTTCCTTGCTCCACTGTAGATTTGCTTATCAACAGATACTGCACCATGAATATTTCCTCTTTGAATAAAAATCGTTTGGTGTTGGGGTCCATATTTTCGAACTTTTTAAAAAGATTGTATTTATTTATCTTTAGAAGGGAAGGGAAGGAGGGGGGAGAGAACTATCAATGTTTGGTGGCCTCTCGTGCGTCCCCTGCTGGGAACTGGCCTGCATCCCAGTCATGTGCCCTGACTGGGAATCGAACCACGGTTATTTGGTCTGCAGGCCTGTGCTCAATCCACTGAACTACACCAGCCAGGGCCTATTTCCAAACTTTTCAAGGAGCTTGTTGAGGTCTGCAAAAGCTTCTGCTAAACCTTCGCTGCGAGTTTTCTCAGGGGTTCCTTTCCTCCCGCCTCTTCCTCAGCCCTGCGTCCCTGTGTGCCGGCAAAACACAGCACACTGTTGTACAGCACGTGTTTTACTAAGTAGAAAGTGTACCGGTTAAAGTGGTAAAGTTATAGTATAGTAAATACACTAACTGGTAAAAAGGCGTTTGTTATCATTACCAAGGATTACACACGGAATTGTACCTGCTCTACTTTTATATGACTGTCAGCACAGTATTGTTCACACGAGCGTCCCCACAAACACGTGGGAAGTGAGTGGCGCTCTGACCTGGAAGTGGCGCTGACGTCACTGGGCAATAGGGATTTCTCAGTTCCCTCATAATCTTATGAGACGACCACCATATATGCAGTGAGTCATTGCCCAAAATGGCATTATACGTGCATGAATGTACAAGAATAAAGATTCTCGTTACCTGGTAAATTTAGGAACTGCATTGACACATCCTTTTTCAGACAGATGTTGAATAACTGCCGCTCTGTACGAAGTCCTGTTTTCCTGAACGAGCCCATCTGCCACTCTAGCTAAGCAGTGGTCCAGCAGTGGCCTCGGGGCCACACTGGCTGCAGTTACATTCCTGGCTCCACCCTTACCTGCTATGAACTTGGGCAAATCACTAAAGCTCTCTCTGCCTCACATTTCCCCCTCTGTGGAGTGGAGATAATTGGGTTGTTGGAAGGATTAAATAAGTAAAGTGCTTAGTACCATACCTGGAGTTTAACAAGCAATTAATACATTCGGACGCTCATTGGGTTTGGGTGTCCCCAGGTTTTCTATAAACTACATTTACTATCTTTTAGCATAAAATGCTTCTGTAATTGGTAGTCTCATCTACTATATACAGATTCTTCCCAGTTTTATTTTCCAAACATGACTTTATTCCTAGGGGCAACTTACTGTTACCCCAAAACACGTAATTTATTCCATACCCGCTATCTGCAGGGAATCAAGCTTTTTAACTGTGACCTTGGATAATTCCTTGGACAATGATTTATAAAAACCTTATGTTTGGGTGTGGGGCTCTTACCCTCCTGGTTCCAGGTACCTTCAAAGCATTGTTCCATTTCACCTTCACATCTGCGTGACATAGGCAAAGCCAGAGTTGCTACCTCGCTTACAGGGAAGTGCACGCTGAGAGCCCATGACCACACGGTGAGGAGGGGTGGGCCTGGGGTCCTGGCACAGTGGGACCCGGCAGGGGGTTCGGTGAAACCCCCAGCCCTGTGTCCTTCCCACTGCTCCGTGTTCCCTCCAGATTTAAACTACAAGAGTGACTCAGGGTGGAGCTTTCAGGCCACATAAGAGAGAAAGACAGGAGAGAGTACTTTGTTTTCTAGGATGATGTCATTGGAAATATTCTGTTCCATGGTCCCCGTAAGAATGTATACTTATCAACTTGAGTTCTCCTATTTAGATCACAAAATGTGGTCACTGAAACATCAGGCTAACTGCCATGTGCCTGTACTAAAAACGACACCCCTCGGAAGTGCCCCTCCTTAGAACGCTGGCTCTCCAGTCGAACCCCAAACAACTACTATTGACCGCTCTTGTGAGCTCTCAAGTTGCAGACATTATGTGCAGATTTTTATATGTCAATCATACCACAAAAAAGTGATTTCTAAAAAAATTCTGTGTTGCACGCAGACAAACACATAAGGTATTTATATTTTTCTGTACTATAATAAATACCATTGTTTTCATCAAATGAAATCATGTTGTGCACAGGAATGTAACTTGCTCTTCTCACTTGACCTGGTCTCAGAAAACTGCACACAGAGCCCCTGATTCTTGTCTCTTAACATCAGCACAAAGTCCATGATAAACTGACTGTGTGTGTCCTGGTGTGAGGGTCATGGGCTAGTTCCTGGGCTCCGAAAATGGTTTCATCCCTCGTGGTATTGCCAAACTGTGCCGGTTGGACACCCAGCTGGTCTATAAGCAGAAACACCAGTTTGAAGCCTGGGGATGTTCAGATCCTCAGGTGGTACTTGCTTGGGGCCTCAGGGCCCACCCACAGCTCCTTTATCAATGCCACCCTCCCTCTGAGCACCTCTCCACTCTTGCTCAGAGGGCAAGGCTTTTTCCTTCTCTTCCCCTTTATTCTTATCTTTCTTGCACTAATCTGTTCTCTCCCCCAGTACAGTCCCTCCCCATTCCAGGAAGTCCTCTTTGCTTATTCCACGCATCCTCTTCAGGCTTTCAAACCTCAGAACAGTTTTCAGCCCACTGCTAGCAGCCCCTCCCCCCATGTGTATGTTTGCTCTCAGTCATGTCCTGGCTGCTGATATCCCTCCCTCCACAGGCCCAGTGGCATATCTGTTACTATAGAACCATCGTGGGTAACCAGACCCTGAAGATACAGACTTTGCTGCTCACAACTTTGAACCCATAGTTACTCAGTATCTCAGCAAAGGCTGGCTGAGTGCTCCCTACCCAGAACTCTGATGATTAACCCAGTCCTCTCCCTCCCTTCCTCGGGGCTTAACCACTTCCACTTCCCATCTGTCTGCTTGTTCTGGGGCACCTGAAACAAGGGCCATCAGAGGGTGTCAGTAATGTTTACAACTGTCTGGGTGATTTCTGGCCACCAGTTCTGAGGGGAAGAACTGACAGGGAAGAGAGAGAGGACTCCACAGCAAAGGGGAAAGGCATAATGGCTGGCGCTCTGGGTCCCAGAAGCTGCCCAGCCCGGCCAACAGCCTGACTTCCCTCTGCGGCCCAATTGCAAGACCGAGGGCCACAGGCAGTGGTGGGGCCCCGCCCTGACAGCAGTTGGAGGAGCGACAGGGTGTTCCTGTTGCGAAACCCAACATCAGCGTCTCCGCCTACTCTTCCACCACAACTGGCCCTTCTCTTCATTTCCGCCTGTCTGCTTAGCAGAGTCAGTACTTCTCCCACAGTTGCGTTCTCTCCTTCTGCCTTCCAACATCCATGAGCTCCCTTTTGTTCCACCGTCACGTCCACCTACCCACACTCCTTGAGATAATGGTCCGTGTTCATCACCTTCCTTCTTCTCCACCTGCTCTCCTTGCCTCCTGTCCACACCTGATGAAAACCTTTGCTCTGCTCTGTTCTTCCCATGGCCTCTGCAGTAGAAAATGCTGGTAGACCTCTTTCCTAAGGTGGTTTTTTCTCCTGGCTCCTGTCCACCTCCACTCAGCCTTCTTCCCCAGCTCCCCCTCCCATCCCACCGCAGTGTCTCTCTCTCCGAATCTCACTTGGAGTCCCACCTAATCCGCTGCTGCCCTCGATCACCACGTCCACCTCCCTGGTCCACAGTTACAAATTCCAGCAAATGGAACACATTTAAAGCAAGGACTCTCAACTCATGCAGCCTCCCACACAGCCTTCTCAGGACCTCCCTATGTCTGTCTGTAGGATGCTCTGAGGCCTCAAGACTCCCTTCCTCTGAGTCCTTCAACTCACACACTGCATGAGTCTTGCAGCCTTCAAAATTTCTCACTAATTGGTGCCTCTTTTCAGCTCCCAACCCCACCCCTCACCTTTCCTGGTTTTGTGCCTTCACCCCCACGGCCCCCAGCACACACCACAGAGGTCCCCCTGTGTGTGGAAGGCAGCCCAGCTCTGGAGACCTTCTCCATTAGGAACCCTCCTCCAGCTTCTCCTGACCCTCCCCTCCTAGCAAGGCCCATTCTGCACCTCCCTCCACACACCCTCTTATCGTGGCCACAGTGGGAGAAGTCTCATCTGAACTCCACTCCAGAACACAGGCTCTGCCCGATAGTTGGGTCTGGCTGCTCAGCCCTCTTGTCTTGTTCTGTTTTCCCAGCCATGTCAAAAGGTCCTGGAGCATCTCTGAGTTTCTCCATGCCCTGCTAGGATGGGAATGTAAATTCATAGGCTCTGGGGTGAGATGGAAGGCAAGTACACAAAGCAGGAAGGGAGAGAGGGGGGTACATAACATCTCAGAACTGGGGGTTAGGTGGAGATGTGCAAACCAGACAAAGCCCATCCGCGCAGGGTAAGCAGGCTGAGAGCCTCACCAGGGGCTTGCCCTGGCTGCTGTTCCATGATCCTCCTTTCGGGTTGATTCCTCAGAGGCAGCAGTGGGTCCCTCAGTGTCTGGCAGTGTGTACGGGGGGCAGGGTGACCTGATTTCCTTGGCCTGAATCAAAGGGAGCAAGTGCCTCAGCGGGACCCGAGGTGTCACCTCCTCTTCTCACCCAGCAGCTGCGCTGCGCCTGGTGCCAGGTGCTCCCAACTGGCTCTAGCTTCCTGTGAGGTCTAACCAGCAACAGCTTTTCTCACTCACATTCCAGAGAAAAAGTGGGCTCATGACATCCTCAGAGCCCCTCCTGCTGCTGACTCCAGCCCAACCAAGTCAACCCCTGGACGGCCTACTGGCCGCATCTCTCATCTGAAGCATTTGCTGAACCTCTGGACTCACTGACTCAGGTGATAGAAAGACACAGGCTGCTATGGAGAGGTAGGGACAGAGAACATGGAGGAGAAAGGCAAAGACCAAGAGAAGGATGCAGTAGGGGACCCCATCTAAGTCCTCCTGTGGCCCCCCCATCTCACAGCTCCAGCCTTCTAAGTCCAGGGCTCAGCCTCTGACCCTCAGCGATTGACTCCAGCCTCATCCCACCTGCAACCAGCCTCCCAGGGGGCCACATTCATCTGTTAAACCATCTCTTTCATGAATTTTCTCCCCTCTACTGAGCTCTGTCTAGTTGTCTGGCTGGGGCTTTTCACCAAGGGCCTCTTCTGTCCATCAGCTTTATTTTCCACTGATTCCCAACAGGAAAAATTTACTCTGCCCCATCTGGCTCATCAGCTCCACCTCCCCTCTGTGCACAGAGGCCAGAGGTTTCCCGTGGTCCCCTCAGAAAGTCCCCCAGGAATGTTAGCCACTCCTGTGTGTGTCTCCTCCTCCCCCCCTCGCAGCCTGGGAACAGTTCATTTATCCCGACTCCACAGGCGACAAGAAACTGGGGCTCAGGAGCAATCAGTCTCTGCCCAGGACCACAGGGCTTGCGGCTGGCAGAGCACGATGTTAGCTCAGGCCCTTCGTACCGCACAGGGCAGGCCTTCGCTCCGTCCTTACTTAAACGACAAAGCAAGTTCCTGGGATCAAGGGCCGCGTTTGCTCTCACATGACAGACAGTGCGTGTGATGGGTCACAGCCAGGGCCTGTGACAGCACAGAGCTAGGTAAGCGGTTCAAAGGAACATTTACTAGATTTTGTTTATTTTTAATCTATAGAGTTGCTCAAATTCACTTTAAAAATTAAACTCCCTCTCCTGGAAGGCATTCAATAAGGTTGAAAGGACAGAAGTACAAAATAAGCAGGGCCCAGACAAGGGCAGAAATGAGATGGAACATTCTGGAATGTTCTGACCCGGTTCCCTTCTGAGGTGGTGGACCTGCTATCGAATGCAGCTGCCGACAGTTGTGGTTTCCTTCTTTATGAAAGACGTGTGGCTACCGCCATCACAGGACAAACTGGACCGCAACTTTGTCCCCATTGCAATGCTGTGAGTCGCGTGTCTGATCTGTGTCGTTCTGATGGTTACTAAGTTTTCCAAATGGAATATTGGTCTGCAGGAGCAGGCGGTGGGGGTGGGGCGCCCACCCTCCCACACAGTGTTCCACTCACTCGAGCTCAGGGTGACGCGCAGGGAGGTGGTAGGTGCTCCGAAGGCACCAGAGTTGGTGACTTTGCAGGGAGTGAGGCAGGTCACATTGGGACTCTCGGTGTCCTGCCCTTGGTTGTCACCTGCCATTCGCACTGGCTTCCTCAGCAACTCCAGTCCTAAGAGCCACTTCTGAATGCCAAAGTTCAACCTGAATCCCAGGTTCATTGTCTTAATGTCTTAATTGTGAGTTTTCTGTACAAAGAGAGGACTGGGTTTTGTACATTTACTGTTGACCTCAGTCCCTGGTCTGCTCCAAGGCAGCTTCCCAGGCCTGCCTCCTCTGCCCAGGCAGTGATGGGGGCACACAGGCACGGTACAGACCCCATGTGCACTGACACTTGTCTTGTCGGTCAGACAACACCTGCTTGGTGGTGGGCCTCCCCAGGGCAGGCTCCCTCCAGGAGCTCTTCCAAGCAGCCAGCGCCTAGAAAGGACCAGCATTGCAGCCCAGTGTAACAAGAGCAATCAGAGAGGTTGGCACAGAATACAGCCAGGCAGCAAGCTGTTGAGGAATGCTTTGAGACGGGGATGATTGTGTGAAGGAAAGTTACAAAGGGCTGAACAGGAAAACTGCTAAGGGCAGGCCCAGGACATTGTCGCCTGCAGCTGAAGGCCCAGACTCATCCACATCCTAGCTGGGGCCCTTTTTCCGGCCGCTTCATCCTAACCTGATCTCCACATGGAAGGGAAACTCTTCTCACATTAGCAACGACAGCTTCTGCTTGTGCTTGAGGATCCTGGCTTTCTACCTTCTGACCCCAATAAGCGGAAAAGAAAGAAAAAGGAAAGGAAAGGAAAGAAAAAGGAAAGGAAAGGAAAGGAAAGGAAAGGAAAGGAAAGGAAAGGAAAGGAAAGGAAAGGAAAGGAAAGGAAAGGAAAGGAAAGAAAAAGGAAAGGAAAGGAACTTCAGAATGCATCCACCATAGTAAATACTGTTTCTTGACACTTTTATTTCCATGATACATGTGTGTGAGTCTGTGTCAACTGGCTCACATGTAAAAAATATTTCTCACTGAGGGTGTGGTTAAAAAAGTTTAAGAAACATTGCTTTAAGGGGCAAACACCCATTCACCAGTATTAAAAATATATCATCAAAAACTGTATCTTGTTTTCATGTTCTAGGGTAAAGAAGAGCATGACCTGGGTTCTGCCCTTAAGAAGCTCTGAATCTGGGGTGAAAAGACTGGGACACTGTGAAGGATGAGAAAGCTGCACTCTTGGAAAAGGGGTCCCAGTGCTCCCAGAGGAGGTGGCCCATGACTGCTCCTATAGGGTGGCTGGGAGAAGAGGGGGGATGGCGTCCCGTGGGCGTGAATACAGAGCTTGGGAGGGGGCGTGGGGGAAGGGTGCAGGGACGGTGGTGACACAGGGGTGAAGAGATCAGGCGGGGACACGTGATGGCTTGTCCTGTGGGATGACTGCTGCTGTTCCTGATGCTGAGGGCGTGGAGAGTGGTGCCGTGAGGGCCAGTGCTGCACGTGTTCAAGGGTTTTTTTCAGGTCTCTCTGAACATTGGTTCTGATGAAAAGTTAGGATACAGTCCATCACTAGTGCGATACAGATATTCCTATTTTGATTTTCTTCATGCTTCCGCCTTGCTGTTCAGCCAGGCACAGAGCTGGTGTCTGCCCTCCAGCCCAGCCTCCCTGCTTTCCCTTCTATTTCCTCTCACTGCCCCTGATGAGCACCAAACCGGCTGGGGAGGACACAAGGACCACCCACCGCCTCTTTGCACACACCCATGAGCAGCCCCTAAAGGGAGATTTAGAAAGAAACTGCAGGGCTGGTTCCCAGCTCAGCAAACAGGGAGTGGCCTCTTCCTGCCTGTAAGTCTCTGCTGAGAAAGTAGAGGTGGAAGAGCAAAGCAAAGCAACTAAAGGAGCCATTTCATTTTATCTCCCCTTTATGCAAAACAGCTTTTACCTGTGGATCCAGAATACAGTGTCTGCCTTTCCCAGTAGTGTGGGAGCCCAGCAATTGGGACGGACTGACAAACGGCAAGGCAAGTATGCGTGTGCCGCTGCAAGGGGCCAATGCTAGGGGGCTGGGGATTCACCCAGTGCACCCAGCTGCCAGTGGACCCCTTCCTCCCACACAGTCACCCCCACTTTGAGCTCCACACGTCACAGCTGACCTCGGTGTGGACTATCTGCAGAGGCTGGTCTTCTTGGCTCCTGCATACCAGGCCCCTCCCTCTCCACACCTCTGCTTCCAGCGGTTCTGCTGCCTGAAATTCCTTCGCCCTTTTCCACGCCTGCAAGAATCCTCCCTGCGAGGTCTGATTCAGGTGCCTTGTGTTCTAGGAAGCCAGCCCACAGGAGTGCTCAGAATTCCGAAAGTTCTTGTGGGCTTGGAGTCTTTCAAAGTGATAAGGGACTTACTCTTTTCCTTTGTTTCAGCTTCCCAATATCCTTTGTTTATCAAGGAGACCATAGATTCCTGGAACCCAGGGACATTAAGTCACACTTCCGTGCCTGACGCAGTGCTGAATGAGATGACAGGAGCTCAGTACTGAGATCTAATACAAGTCAGCAATGAAGTTTGAGTTCAAGGCCTTGCCCCGTCCTTAGTCCCGCTGACGCCCGCCATCCTCTCACTAACCGGGCAGGGACGCCGCCCACCACTCAGAGATGTCGCAGAGGCTTGTGGTGAAACCACAAGCAGACGTCTAACCCGTAGTAAAGGGGCAATTATTTTCACTATCAGTTAGTACAGTAGATGTTAAAGTGCTTTCTTTTCCATTTGCTTATTTCTGTGTATATTCAATTTTAGGGTTTTCCCTATCTTTGTGAGTTTTATTTATTTTTGACACATAAACATTAAAAGGGTTCTAAAACTCAAGTTAGGACAAGACAATATTTGAGGACATGTCCTCTGGGCCCTCCCCCCCCCCCTTCCCAACACGCCCTGCAGGTGGCTGATCGAGTTTATCTCTGTTTTTGTTTTGCTTTGTTTTTCTTTCTTTTGTCAAAGTAAGAAACGTCCAACCCTATAAGAATTTTTATGAGTTTATCTGAGCCACAGTGACGACAATTGCCGAGAAGCAAGATCTCAATGGACTGAGAAAATGCTCCAGAGAATGGCAGTTTAGCACCTTATTTTATACTGAATACGTTATAATTAAAGGAGAAGGCATGAAGGGGTTACCTGAAATCCACTGGTGATAGATTAGGGAGGCAGGAAAAGCCAAAGGGAGGGCTGAGTCTGTGGCGTTGGATGAAAGGCAAAAGGATAGACGCATGCTTCGTTAACAGTCACCAACTAACGCAATAACACTCACACTGAGGGGGGCTTATGGTTTTTGGTCTGAGGAGGTGTTTCTGCTTTGAGCGGTCTAGAAAAAAAAGAAAATTATTTTGATATTCCAAAGTTATGTTGTTATCATAGGTGAAAAAAAAAAAGACTATTAACAGACAGGCTCAGTTAAAGTAAAGATTGACCTTTGTTAGAGAAAAATGCTGGCCTAGGATTTCAGACCATCCTACGTGGTTCCTGAGTTTGTCCCTGAGTGTGTGAGGCCAAGCAAGCACACAGGCCACCCCGAGCTCATCAGGTTCAGTGTGTGGCCCCTTTTTCATCCACCCTGTTTCTTTTTCCCTGAATAAAGGAGTAAACGTCCTTATTTCTTCCTCTCAAATGATGTTCTTGAGACCAGGTTTTCAGAACCCTTGGCGCATGCTGCCTGGGAGGTGTTGCAAGCAGGGGCTCCATGACGACGGGGTCAGTCGCGGTGAGCATGCGCTGATGTCTTCACGTGGCCGGCTCCATCAGAAACACTTGCTGCAGGTCCCAGGGGGGTTCCCATGACCGGTAATGGGGCCACAGCCCAGTTCCTGCCACTTGGGAGGCTGAGACTAAAGCCAGGGGCCGCCCCTCCCTGTGGCTGTCTGCTCCTCCTGCCGAGAGGACAGTGCCAGGTTGCCTGAGTGTAAAAGGGAATTAAAAATAAAACAAAAAAACATCCACCACATGCTGCATCCTGCAGGTCACATGTGATGAGAAAACAGCACTCCATGGTTCTCATCGTTATTTCTTGGTGAGATCTGACAAATCGAGGGAGGTTAAAAGGTTCCTGGGTACTTTTCAGTTGGACCTCATTCTAAGGAGGAAACAAATCCGAGCAAATAAAGGTTCCTAGCCACAGGGAGGTGGGCAGAGGAAGTGGAGTGCGGCGCCTGCGGGCACTCGCTGGAAAAAGCAGTGGGACGGAAGGAATCTGTCTCAGAGTCAAGCTGCCCCAAGTCGGCTCAGCGGCTGACTCACTGCAAAGAACAGGAGCACCCTCTGTTCTCAGGGAGGCTGCTTTCTCCAAACAGGATCGGGGGCCAAGGGAGGAAATGAAGCAATCCAAGGCTCCAAGTCTCCTTCAAAGCCAAGGGCTGGCAGACCCCGAAGTCCAAGTTATCCCCACAGATGGCAGCTTGATGTTGACCCCATGTCCCCAGGCACAAGCACTAAGGATTCTGGGAAGGAAGGGGATTCTGGGGAGGAAGGGGATGGGGGCCTCTCTTGCGCAAGCAGCAACTTCCCTCTGGACCTTGTTTTTCTCACTATATGAAGAAAAGGAGACCTGGAGCCAGTGTCCCAACTCCGTCCATGGCCATGTGTTATTTTACTCCCATGAGACAGTTGGGTTTAGGAGCTTTTGCACAATGCTTGTCTCTCCAGTTCGCTGCAGCCACCATTGTCCCCCCCATCTCACCCAATGGGGCTTCACCATTTAGCTGCTGCCTTGGAAGGTATTTGAGGTGGTGAGTCCTGAACTAGCAGCTCCCAGGTCGCTTCCTGTTCTGGGGGTCTAGGGGTCTGCACTCCAAGAAACAGATTCTGAACAGTTGTAGAAACAGGGCCAGCAGCTTGTACCGAAATGAGAAGCAAATGACGCTTGGAGGCAGGAGATAGTCAGGATGAAGAAACTCCAGAGGTTCCACAGGACTAAAACAAAAGACATGGATGCAGAACAGAGACCCTGTTCTAAGACCTGCTTCCTGGAAAAGCACTGAGTCATGGTGAACCTGACCGCACCTGTGCAGAAGGTGCTGCATGACCCCTGCTCCGTTGTAATAGCATTGTAATAAATTAGCATTGTGCCCCCCCAAAGTGGGCAATCAAGGAAAATCATGGGAGATCATATGCGCAGTAGCTTAAAAGTCATACGACTACCTGTCAATAAAAGCCCCTCAAAACTAACCAGAAAATATCTGCCTTATAAGAATACAATTCCTGTCATCACTGAGGCCAGTCTCGGAGTTGCTGTGCTCCCGTATACTATCAATAAATCTGCCCTCTCTCTCTGCAGTAAATTCTTTGTGTGTTTGGTTCAAGTCCTTGTCCATGATCACCAAGCACCTGGTTACCTGTGCCCAGCTGTGACAGATTTTGGCAAGCCAGCCAAGGAGAAGACACTGGAGCACTGAGTCCCCTTCACTGTCCCAGTGCTTGGCGACATCCCCTTTCCATTGCCATCTACTTGATTGTATGCTCCTATTCTGTTTTGGTGAATCTGATGTTCCCTGTTGGAAGATGGGCTGCTAAACTGTGGGCACAGTGCAGGCAGTTAAAAGCCACAAGGGCTCCCACCACTTGAAGGCACCAGTGAGAGGATAACCTGGGTGCAGATCGGAGTGAGCACTTAGTCTGCCAGTGCAAGAATGCATCCGCACGCCGGTCAGGCACACTGTGAACAACCAGAAGGCACCGCCCCAGCCTGTGGCTGCATCCTCCCAGGCACAGTGGGGCCTTCCGTGCAAGACACCAGTTACCGCCTCGCCTGCACAGTGGCTTCCTTTTGCAGTCTCCTCGTCAGGCCCACAGATAGTCTTTTACACTAGTCCTCCCCAGCTACTTTTGGCCTTTATACCTGCATCTGTGCCTGTTGTGTAGGAAGGGTTCCTGCTGTATTTGTTCCTGCTATATTTAGAATCTCTTTCCATCTTCCCATGGCTAAGTGTAGCTGCAGGAATGGGTCGCTCCCCTATTTCACATGTATACACTATCAGCAGCAAGGTCGTCAGAGCCTCTCAACAGGCACCTGCTGGCATTTGTTACCAGAAATGGCCACATGGGGACACTCTTACCCAATGAGTTAAATTTAAAATTCTAAATTGGTATACTCACCTCTATAGGGGTGTTTTAACTTCCCCTCTCTGGCAGTCATCCCGCTATGAGACCCACCTCCAATGCAAAGAAGGGACCTCTTTTAGACACCTCTTGCTGTCCCTTCTGGGGAAATTTCAGACTCAGCTACAATTTCTCGAATCTCTGGAAAGATTAGTTAGAATACCCAAGTGTCCTCTTTGTGATTTGGAAAAGGATCATTTTATAATAAGGTCATCTTGGTGTCCCTCTTGGTGGTTTATGGGGCCAGAAACTATTTTGCTAGTAAGAATCTTCCTCTGCCCCAGACTTGAAGGCCTACAGAAAGATGAGGGTCTCCGCAGATGGGGATACAGGAATGGAAAAGTTTTCAGGCCACCTGGGTAGAGCAGTGGGCCTGGGGTCTTCAGGATTGTAGGGATGAGCGGTTCCCACCCTATAGTTTGCAACCTGGACACTCACCAGGACCAGAAATTATGCAGATAATGTCCAGGGAATTCGGAGTGTCTGAATCAAGCATAAGAAAAGAAATAGAGCTAGTCCATGGCGATCCAGCTCTCAACTCTCAGATTTCTGTCGGCCAACACTCACTAGGGCCTCTTTTGCCAGCGACGTCTGGTAGGATGGTGGGATCCTACGGGACATCCCACGGCCCACTAGGAAAGGCTCCTGAGGCAAGCAAAGAGGGACGCCTCCAGATTGCAAGGGAGTATCTTCCTGTTCTCTGCTCTTTAGGATCACCGTGGTTGACATGGGAACCACACCTGCCATCCCTATCAAATTGCCATTGGGTTGCATTCTTAGAAACTGGGATAAATTTGACCCTAACATTTTTTAAAAGAGAGGTTAGTTTTCTTTTGTCAACTAAGTGCCTGGTCCCGATATAAATTAGAGGACAGAGATATGACCTGAGAATGGGAGTAATAATTATAATACCATACTACAAGTCTGCCACAGGGAAGGCAAATGGTCCAAAACTCCACATATGAAGGCCGTTATGGCTCTGTACTGAGATCCCTTGTTTTGCTCCAAACCCACTCAGCAGAACCTATAGCCTCAAGTGTTGAGCAGTTAGAAGATACCTTCCTTTGTTCCCCACCTGCCTCTCAGGGGGAACTAAGTGGACCCCAGAGTCCAGGAGCTTCTGCTCCTACTTCAGAGAGACTGACCTCTTCACCACCTTACCTCCAGTCTGCCCAAAGCCACCAGCTGAGGAAAACACCAGCCCAGCAGGATGTACTAGGAGTGGGGCTTCACATCTCCCTACCACTCCTACACTCCTACCCTAGAGGCAGGTAGCAGGTGCCAAAGGCCCTACAAGACTGCAAGTGCCTTTCTCTGTAATGGATCTACAACAGTGCAAGGACAGGCTAGGAGGTTTCTTGGAGGACCCTACATGCTTCACTAGTAACTTCCAAGCTCTTACTTTGGCCTTTGATACATCATGGAGAGACCTAAACACGCAGACCAATTGTATGCCCAAGATCCCAATGCTAACCAGCCTGCTGCCCAGGCCGTCCCAGACCAGGGTCCCGGCTGGGAATCCGGTGTACCGATGCAATGATAGATTGCCTGTTAGCGGGAAAGCCAAACTGCATCCATGAACCTGTAAATGATGAAAAGGTCAGAGATCACCTAGGGCCAGGAAGAGAACCCAGCTCTCTTCAGAAACAGATTAGTATAAGCCTTCCAAAAATATACAAACTTGGATCCATCCTCCCTGGAGGGTCAAACCTTGATAGGACAGTATTGTATAAGCCAGTCTGCCCCAGATATTCATAGGAAGTTTCAGTAATTACAAATGGGCCCACAGACACCGCCCCCTGGCCCAGACCAAATTATGGATATGGCCTCTTCAGTCTTTAATAGGGATTTGGAGTAAAGAAAGCAGAGAAAGAAGCAAAGAGAGAAGCAAACCGAGCTCCTTGCACTCTTTCAGTAGCACTATTGACAGAAACCAGCCCTACATAGGGGAGCACAGGGAGGCCTCAAAAGACTCAGAGGCAAAAGGATCACACCTGTTTGAGTGCAAGCACCTCAGACATTGGGCAAAGAACTGAACTCAACCACCTCCAGGACCCTGTCCTCTATGTGAGAACATCAATTCTAACTGCTGGCTCCAGAAGGTCAACTGCCCTCCTTCCCAGAGTGGAGAGGGGTCATTGCCTAAGATCAGGTCTACACTCACAGACTGAGGCTGCCCTGGGGATAGGTTGGCCCAAGCGAATACTCATATTCCCACCTCTACCAAAGAGCCCCAGGCAACTTTGGGTGTGGCAGGTAAGAACGGCAACTTTCTTGCTGATACTGGGGCCACTTACTTTGTTCTTAACTCTTACTCTAGACCTCATTCCCCCAAATCAGCTAAGATAATGGGGGTCAAAAGAAACCTTAAGGCCTATTTTCATACACTCCACATCGCTTGTCAATTTGAGAGTCAAATATTCAAACACTCCTGTTTGATTTTTCCTTGGTGCTCTACCACTCCGTTAGGTCGGGACCTTTTAGCCTGTGTGGGAACCATCCTGTTGTTCCCTGAAGAGCCACTTGAGTTAAGCAAGGTCATGATAATCAGTAGGAGCGGAAACCAGGAGGAGACCCCAGATTCGGTTCTGCACACAGTAACACCGCTAATCTGGGAGTCGGGGATTCCAGGAAGAGCAGAGACTTCGTTACTGGTTAAAATCCAGGTAAAGCTGGGATCGGACTTTCTCACAGGAAGCAGTATCCTATTAATTGAAAGCCTTTGGAAAGCTTGCCCCAGTGGTAAAACCCAGTGGGGAGTGCAGGCTAGTCCAGGGTCTAAGGTTAGTCAATGAGCAGCAGCTCCTTTACATCCTGCAGTATCTCATCCTTACACTTTCTTTTCACAAACACCTGATGGTGGCCAGTGGTGTTCAGTACTAGATTTAAAAGATGCCTTTTTTTCTTTTTCTTTCTTTCTTTCTTTCTTTCTTTCTTTCTTTCTTTCTTTCTTTTTTTTTTTTTTTGCATCACTTGGCATCCTGACTCTCAGTATGTGTTAGCTTTTGAGTGGACTGATCCAAAGATGACGATGATACACCAGCAACACACCTGGACTGTATTGCCACAAGGGTTCAGGGCCAGTCCCCACCTCTTTGCAGGGGTATTATTAGTAAAGGGTCTAAAGAGGTACAGTTAGAAGGAGGAGCCATTTTATAATATGTGGATGACATATTCATCTGCAGCCTCTGCAAGGAGGCTTCTGATTGAAACGCCAAGCAGACTCTGAACTTCTTGGCTGAAAGAGGATGGATACTGGGTATCAAAGAAGAAGGCTCAGGTTACCAAACAAAAAGTAGGTTATTTAGGGTATATTTTGACCCCTGGGTCTAGGCAATTATCACAGAAGAGAATTAAAGCCATTACTGAGTTAATTCCACCTGGTACTAAACAACAGCTTTTTTTTTTTTTTTTTTTAGGAATGGCAGGATTTGGCAGGATTTCTATCCCCACCCAACTTTGGACTACTTTCTAAACCTTTGCACAAAGATACTAATGCACCAGACACTGACGCCATTATATGAGAAAAGGAATATGATCCAGCTTTTAATAAAATCAAGCAGGCCCTAGTCAAAGCCCCAGCCTTAGGTGTCCTTAACTTAAACAAGCCTTTCTCTCTATACGTAGCAGAGAAGCAAGGAGTAGCCTTAGGGGTCTTAGTCCCATGACTAGGGAATACATCTTGACTAGTTGCATATTTCTCTAAAAAGCTAGACAATGGAGCAACCGGGTGTCGGCCATGTCTAAGAGCAGTTGCAGCCACAGCCATACTAACAGAGGAACTAACCGAGGAATCTGCGAAGATAAAATTCAGGCAGAAGTTGGAGGTCTTAACTCCACATCAGGTATAAGCAATATTAGAAATAAAAGGGCATCTCTGGCTAACAGGAAATAGATTGACCAAATATCAGGAACTTCATCTGGACAATCCTGAATTAATTATAAAAATCCAGCTGCCTTAATGCCTATAGAATCATCCTCAGATTTGACCCACTCCTGCTCAGAAATTTTAATCTTACTCACTCCAGAAGGACTGACTTGCTAGACCAACCCTTAGAAAACCCTGATGAACAATGATTCATTGGTGGGAGCAGCTCTGTACAGAATGAGCAGCAAAAGACAGGATATGCTGTAGTTAGTTTGTGACACCATTGAGGTACAACCCCTCCCACCCTCGACCTCGGCCCAAGATGCTGAAATTATGGCTCTCTCCTGAGCTCGTATGCTAGGACAAGGATAAAGGATTAATACCTGTACAGATTCCAAATATACTTTCTTTGTTCTACACGCTCACACTGCCACATGGAAAGAATGAGGGCTCCTCACTGCTAAGAATTCCCCTATTAAACATGGACCGGAAATCCTAAATCTGTTGGCAGTATGACGCAGACACCCACCTGCAGAGCCCATGGTGTCATGGATGAGATATGAGACAAATTCACTTGGACTCCGGAGTCCTGTGGAGGAAAAGGGACGGCACGGCTACTCCCTCAAGGGGAGAGCACGCTGACCCTTGCCTAGACAGGCTTTTATTGGGTTTAATTTGCACAGGAATACAGGTACAGCTCATCAATCATTGTCAGGCAGTAAGGATCCAACAATAGATAGCATACAAAGAACTCTGGGGGCCTATACTGGGTCAGGGTCTGTTAGCTACAGGGCTAGAAAACTTTGGGAAACAAACTCATTTCCTGCTTGAACCCTTTTTAATTGAGAGCATTCTTAGCAAGGCAGGTTTCACAGCATTTTACATATTCTTTCTCAGGCCTGATCTCCCAGGGAGACCACCCTTTCCTGGACAGGGCTGCACTTCCCTCTGTCATTGTTTCAGGCTTAAGTCAGGCAGGGGAAGTAAGACAGCCAAGAGATTAGGAAACTTCTTGCGGACAGAATGAGGACTCAGGCTATGTCAAAACCGAGGGACGAGGGTCCATCATCCCCTTACTACATAGCCCCCCAAGTCCTTCCCTGGGGCGTCCACATGATCATGCCTGTCTTAGGTGATTCCCCCCTTGGGGAATCTTACTTGTCATTGGCTAACTGATCAAGCATTGGAGGCCATTTATGGAAAAAGGAGCAGAAGCAGTGCTCCTGCCAGGGAGATAAGCTTTATCTCCTTAGTGGTTTATGGTCTGAAGGTCGCTTACTCAGCCTTAGCCATAGGGGCGGTTACAGCTCCTGAAACCAGGCAGGGCAGTTCCCAACAGCATCCATTGCAAAGGTCACCAGAAGGATATGTCCCCTATCTTCCAGGGAAATACAAAGGCAGACCAAGAGGCAAAGATGGCAGCACTAGGGACTGCCAAACAAGCGGCCTTATTCCCCTCTGTGAACGGCTCAGATAACAAGCCCAACTCTACACCTGAGGAAATATCTTGCACTTCCAAACAAGGTGGTGTGCACGAACACCTTGGATGTATATAAGCCAGAAACTCTTCCTTCCCCAAGCCTCTCAGTGGAAATTCTTATAGGCTTTGCCTGACTCCTTCCACATAGGAAGGGATGCTATACCAACAATGGTTAATAAATTGATCATAGGCAGGGGAGCGGCTACTACCACAAAGAATATATGCCGGGCTTGTACTTTTTGTGCCTACAATGACCCTGGGCAAGAGCTGTCCCTGCTCCCATGGATAGAACCTATTCATTGAAAAGGGACCTATCTGAGAAAGGACTGGCAGGTTGGTTTTACCAAAATGCCTCCTTGTGGAGGATATGAATTCTTGATAATCCTGACAGATACCTTTACCGGATGGATTGAGGCTTTCCAACGTGGATGGAGAAGGCCCATAGAAGTAGCAAAGCTATCCTAAAGGAAGTAATTCCCAGGTTCAGTCTCCCACAATCCCTACAAAGTGATAACGGGCCATCCTTGGCTTCACTAGGACCACTCAAGCAGTCTCTGAAGCTCTAGGCACAGAATATTATCCCCACTCTGTGTGGAGGCCACAGTCCTCTGGGAAGGTAGAGTGCGTGAACCAGGCCTCGAAAGGACCTTATCAGGACTTCCGCCAAGATGGAGGCATAGGTGGAGACGCTGTGCTTTCTCACACAACCAAGTTTAGAGACAACTAAATATTAGCAACAGAAAACACAGCCAGAACACAGAAAATTGAACTTTTCAGAAGTCTGATAACAACAAATTCTTCAGCCTGACTGGTAAGAGGGGCAAAACCCGCAGCTGGCGAAGCGGGGTAGCACAGGAAAACTCGGTCAGACAGACTCAGGCACGCGCGGAATTGCAGGGTTGGACCTAGTGAGCGACCTAGTGAGCGACCGAGCGAGCGACCTCGGGGAAACAGCGAGGGAGCAGGGCTGCGGGTTGACTGTGGTCACGCATTCGTGCGCAGATAGACAAGCAAGGGAGTGGGCGATTGGACAGGACCTAGCAGGTCCCCCCGGTTAGCCGCAGCGGAGAGTGACACCATTTCTGCTCTGACCCCGCCTCCACATACAGCGTCATAACCCAGCGACTCTGAGTGCCCCGGCCCAGGTGAACCACCTAAGGCTCAGCTCCTCACCCAGCGGCACGAAATAGCAGAGGGGGTCGCCATTTCCCCACTCTGACCACGCCCCCACATACAGAGTCACAACCCAGCGACCTGGGAGTTCAAGGCTCCGCTCCTCATACTTAATGGACGCAAACAGACCAAATATGGCTCAAGAATATCTCAAAGCCCCAGAGCCTATAAATCTAAGCGATGAAGAAATAGCAAAACTCTCAGACGCACAGTTTAAAACACTGGTGATCAGGATCCTTACAGAACTGGTTGATTATAGTCACAAATTAGAGAAACATATGAAGGCAAAACTAATTGAAATGAATGAAATTGTACAGGAAACCAATAGCGATGAAAAGGAAACTGGGACTCAAATCAATGGAGCGGATCAGAAGAAAGCAAATAATGGCCAAACAGAAAAGAGTGAAGAAGCAAGAATTCAAAAAAATGAGGAGCATCTTAGGAACCTCCAGGACATCTTTAAACACTCTAACATCCGAATTATAGGGGTACCAGAAGGGGTAAAGAAACAGCCACCAGTGGAAAACTTATTTGAACAAATAATAAAGAAGAATTTCCCCAATCTGGCAAAAGAAATAGACTTCCAGGAAATCCAGGAAGCTCAGAGAGTCCCAAAGAAGTTGGACCCAAGAAGGAACACACCAAGGCACATCATCATTACATTAGCCAAGATTAAAATGAAGGAGAGAATCCTAGAAGCAGCAAGAGCTAAGGGGACAGTCACCTACAAAAGAGTTCCCATCAGACTGTCAGTGGATTTCTCAAAAGAGACCTTACAGGCAAGAAGGGGCTGGAAAGAGGTATTCCAAGTCATGAAATCCAAAGACCTACAACCAAGATTGCTCTATCCAGCAAAACTTTCATTTAGAATGGAAGGACAGATAAAGTGCTTCTCAGATAAGATCAAATTCAAGGAATTCATCATCACCAAGCCCTTATTATATGAAATGTTAAAGGGACTTATCTAAGAAAAAGAAGTTAAAAAAACATGAACAGTGAAAGGACAGCAAACTCACAGTTATTAACAGCCACACCTAAAACAAAAGCAAACTAGAAGGACAGCTAGATCAGGAGTGGAAACATAGAAATGAAGATCTCAAGGAGGGTTAGCAACAGGGGAGTGGGAGGAGGAGAAGGGGGGAGAAGGTACAGAAAATAAGCATAGACAGTAGATAGAAAATAGATGGGGGGCAAGAATAGTATGGGAAATATAGAATCTAAAGAACTGTGACACATGGACATAAACTACAGGGGGGGAATGGTGGGGGAGGGGGTGTGCAGGGTGGAGGGGAATGAAGGGGAGGAATAGAACAACTGTAATGGCATAATCAATAAAAAATAAATTTAAAAAAATAAAATAAAAATTCTCATAAACCAAAAAAAAAGAAAGGACCTTATCAAAACTTTGCCAGGAGACTTCTGAGAACTGGGATAAGTTGCTACCTATAGTCCTCATGAGAATTAGGGGTTCCCCTGAGGCCAGTACTAGCCTCAGCCCACTCGAAATGCTGCATGAGCAACCCTTTTTAAGTCTAGATCTACTATGTGTTACAGAGACTCATCAAGCAGTTAAGTCTTTAATAAACTTAGGGCAAGTACAAAATACTTTATAGGAATATGGAAACAAAGTTTTACCAGCCCCAGAAGGGAAACCTCAAACTGTTATATCGGCAGGGGACTGGGCAATCCTTAAAACTTGGAAGAAGGGATCACCAGCAGACCAACTCAACCTTAAATGGAAAGGACCGTACCCGGGAGTCCTGAGTACTGCTATGGCTGTAAAACTTTCAGGGATCAATAGTTGGGTTCATCTTTCCAGAGTAAAGCCAGCTCCCACTGATCCCGATCTGACTCAGGACCGGCTGGAGACCCAAAGCCCAGACCACACCTGCGAGCCACTGGAGGACCTCGGGTTCCTGTTTAAAAGGAGGAAACCCTAAGAGAGGAGGAGTGATGAATGATGTTGGAATTTCTCTATTAGTCTTCCGTGTGGACACTTGTTTACTTCCTCCTGGGTGGAATCATATCTAAAAGTGTCCGAAGTGAGAATCTCTTCGCAGTTTCTACTGACCACTCTCTACTCGCCTGCACCCTGCACAGGGGAATGGCATGAAAATTTTTAGTAACCTCTTCTCAAACCTTAGCAGCAGGAGAAAATCTGGCCCAAAGTTGGATATGTCCTCCTAACCCAGAAACTTCTAGATACAAGATTCATGTAAAAGCCTACCCAGCAGCTAATGGACCCTTAATGTTTCAAACTCTTTTGCTAATTACATATGTTCCTTTTTCTTTAAGAGTCAGATGGGAGTGGAACCCTCCTTTGTGCTTCCATGTGACCCCACCAGAATAAAAGTCATTACATTACTTCAGGACTGCTCTTAAATGTGATAGTACCATGTTATAATAATACTCATACAGGGGCCATTAACTCATTTGAAGCCCAGGGCTCTCTTTCAAGTCCCAGGTCTCTAGAGAATCTCTCTGAGAGAGAAAGTTTTAAACCTTTGAATTGGTCACATATAGTATGCTACTCAAATTATGATTCTCACTGCGTTCCTAATAATATCCATTGTTACTTTGACAAAACTAATAATGCAGATACCAATGATACCATGGGGCAGGTTGGTTGGAAATTGGGCCAACCCCTTTGAGGGATATTAACAAAATTCCTACCACCTTGTGTGAAAAGGGAAGTTCAGGGAAATAGCTTCAGTCCCCTAAAGGACTGCCTTTCCCCCCTGCCATACGCCTCCCTAACAAATACAACTCCACCAATGTCACAGTCACTGCAGCAGCCCCGGCCTCGTCTGGCTCTGTGGGACTCCCAAGAACTGGCTAACAGATCACTCAGAACTTCAAGAAGCTAGTGCTTATACACACCTCAGTAACTCTAAACATGGGAATGACTGTACCTTAGGGACTTTGGCACCTCAAAACCTTACCGTTATAAACATAACCCAGGGTCCTGGAAGGCAGTCTCTCAGCAGAAAAAGAAAGCAAGTCTTTGGTGAGTAGTAGCCGGAGCTGCTGCCACTGCAGCTGCTGCAGCCCCTGGGGAGGCTTTGCCTGCCATGAGGCCGCCCTACAGAAACTCACTAGGATTATAGAAGAAGTCTCCAAAGATACCGCTGATTCTCTAGCTGGACTATCAAGGTCAGTAGATTC
This sequence comes from Artibeus jamaicensis, assembly GCF_021234435.1. Lineage (NCBI taxonomy): Eukaryota > Metazoa > Chordata > Mammalia > Chiroptera > Phyllostomidae > Artibeus > Artibeus jamaicensis. The sequence goes on along the minus strand of NW_026521810.1, from coordinate 12,475,005 downwards.
GTTGGCAAACATAGTTACGGATAACCGCCTCACCCTTGGGGTATGTGCTATCATCAGTAAGACCTACTGTATTTTTATGTAAATGTTTCTGGAATGGTTGAAAGTAGCATAAGAAAAATTTATGAACAGGCAGCGTGGCTATATAAATATAGCAAACAGGGCCAAGGAATTAGGGATACCCTCATCTCCTGGCTCCCTAGCTTAATGTGGCTACTACTCCTCTGAAGGTCTCTTAGTAACATCACTGTTCTTATCATTTTAGGACCTTGTTTGTTTAATCTACTTGCTAAATTTGTATCTTCTAGACTTACGTAGCTCCATATCAAGATGATGATGCATTAGGGTTTCCAACCAATCCCTAGGGGTGATGTTGAAGCTGAACAACAGACGGCATCCCTGACGGTCTCAGGAGCTCCTCTTAAACGTCTAGATAGAATATAGAGAGAGTTCGTGGTTCTCAATACGCAGGGACAACTGTCCGTCTAAGCTGGAAGGAGTTGCAGAAGAATAATCATCGCCCTTCAACAACCCCCACGATATTTTTGAGAACCTTGTCTCTCAGGAGGAAGTCGAGGCAGGAGATAGTCAGGAATGAGGAAACCCCAGAGGTGCCCAGGACTAGGACGGGGACACCGACACAGAACAGAGACCCTGTTCTAAGATCGGTTGCCCTGCTTCCTGGGAAAGCACTGAATCATGGTGACTCCTGAATGCATCTGCGCAGAACGTGCTGCGTGACCCCTGCTCTATTATAACAGCACTGCAATAAATTAGCATTGCGCTCCCCACCCCAAAGTAGGCAATCAAGGAAAGTCATGGGAGATCTCATGCACAGTAGCTTAAAAGTAATATAACTACTCACACATGTGCAATAAAAGCCCCCCAAAACTAACCAGGAAATACCTGTCCAATAAGAACAGACTCCCTGCTGGTGCTGGAGGTCAATCTCTCCTTGGAGCTGGCCCACTCCCATAAGCAGTGGAGTATACTATTGCTTAATAAATATCCTCTCTCTCTCTCCTTGCTATAAATTCTCTGTGTTTGGTTCAATACTTTGTCTGCACTTACCAAGAACCTGGTTACCTGTGCCCACCTGTGACACCTTCATCTCAGAATCCTCTCAAAGGTGAGCAGGGAAGGGTACCAGCCCAGCATCTTCCAGGTGGGACCCACACGGCTCAGGGAGAATTCAAAACATTTTTTTTTTTCCACAGCCTCCCAATGTGTCCTATTTCTCTAGGGCAGCTGCTACCAGCAGGTTGGCTTTGTGGCCAGTCTTCGGTGGGCGGGTGGTGAGGTGCTAGGTACCCATCTGTCCTGTTTCCGAAGCAGGTGCCTAGAAAAGTGGCGTCAGGCCCCGGCTGCCCTCTGCTGGGGGAAGCACAGCAGCTGCTGTGGGGTCGGAGGCAACAGAAAACTCCAGTGCGCAAGAGTCGCCCTCTCCCATCTGTGGCTGGGAGGGGGGAGGGGAAGATGCAGCCTGCTGCTTTCCTGCCACCGTCCCGGGAAGACTCGGCTTCTCCTTGTGGTATTAGTGCCTTCTAGAAGGTCTCTAGGAAGATATTTTTGAGTCACTTAAGTCTTCTGTATTTAACCAAAATGATTTTCCTGATTTAAGGGCTGACACAACAATGTGCTGAGTAAATTTTTATTGGATGAATAAGTGGGTCAGCAGTTCCTGCTGCAGAAATCGCTCCCGGCTTTGTTTGGGAAACCAATAGCAGCTTATCATCCCTCCCCCTGAAAGTCCTCTAACAGATAAGTGCTTCTGCCTGGCTCTCCCGGCTCAAACTGCCTCACCTGGTGTCCAACGCTGCCCGAGACATCCCTGCTAATTCCTCTAATTCCTCCACCCAGTCACCCGCTCTCCATGGGGATGCTTACAAATCATGTCAGAACTAGTCCACAGCTTCTCCCTCCTCTCTCTCTGTGTCCTCTGTCTCCCTTTCGGACACCCAGATTCCCATCTGGCCTTCACTTCATTGGACTTAAAGATATTCCCTCCTTCTGCAAGAAGCCATAGGCCTGTCTACCTGCCTCCACTTTCCCCCCATCCTCATAAGTACTAACTCTTGTTACTTGACACTTGCAAATAGGATGGACCAGAAGAAAGTTCTGGTTTCCAGGAGGAAGACCTAGGGTTAGCCCGGGGCAGGGCCTGCTTCAGATCGGGGCTGGGGTGGGACCTCAGGTCTGGGCGCAGGGCCACTCAGCAGGATGCTCAGTAAACAGGGGCTTTCCATCCCGGACTGTCTCAGGCCCTCACACAGTTCTGTCCTGTGATCTACATAGTCGTGTGCGCGCACGTGTGCGGGTGCCCCCTCTGTTTTTTCATTTTGTGCCTGTTTTCCTTATAATTTGTTTTTCTTAATCAAAAATAGGGATCTAACCTTTTGGAAGGTATTAAAAAATAAACGGAAACATATTAAAAATTTTAAGAGTGTGAGCAAAAGTCTGTTCAAATCAGCAGCCTCCCGTCCAGCACACAGAAAGAAGCTCCGAGAAGCTGGGCAAAATGAAGGACTTTTATAGCCAGAAGGGAGGGGGAACAAGTCATAAAGGCAGAAAAGTGGGTTGGTTACTGCAAGGTCATTTTTTGGGGGGGCGTGTCAGGGATCTCTCAGGCAGGTTGCTCAGGTAGTCCTGATATGGAGACTGCTTGTGGACTGGTTTGAGATTCCATTTCTGGGAAAGCTGGCACTAATTATGGTACCGGGTAAGTCTCTGTTTGGTGACATGGGGTTTAGCATCGCATCCATGTTGGGTCTGCTGTCTTCTTTTTTAAAGGTCAGATTACCTTGTGTTTTAAAAAAAGATTGTATTTAGTTTCAGAAAGAGGGGAAGGGAGGGAGAGAGGGAAACATCAATGTGTGGTTGCCTCTCACGTGCTGCCCCACTGGGGACCCAGCCTGTAACCCAGGCATGTGTTCTGACTGGGAATTGAACCAGCGACCCTTTGGTTCATGGGCTGGCACTCAATCCACTGAGCCACACCAGCCAGGGCTGTTGTCCTGTTTTAAACGATTGGTAAGAAAAATCAAAAGGGCTGAACAGAGTTGGTAAAAAGTTATGCCCACTCGAACTCCTTCCCCCATTTCCCTTGCCCCCAGAAAGTCTGCTGCCTTTTTCCTGCAGATCCTCATGAACACCACACTCCCGGGCGCTGGGGGGCAGGCCCCGTGTGACCAGGTGAGTGTGGTGACTGGCCCTGGGAGCTTCCGGAGCAGCTGCTGGGGTAGCGGCTACTCACCCTCATTTATGCCGAGCTCTCAGTGAGCTCTGTGGGCCGGCGGCATCAGGGTAGACCCCCGCCCCACGTCCACGTGAGGAGAAACTCCAGGGTCCGGAGCCGGAAGTCTGCCGTTTAACAAACCTCAACACTGGCTCTCCTTCATCAGCTATGGTCACAACACACACTTTCTAGTCTTACAAAATTTTGAAAATTTTTTCCAAATTAAATCCTTGACAGGGCTACAGATTATATGTTCAGAAGGAAATGATAAATCTTATAGCTCAATTAGTTGAAAATCAGGATCAAGCCTTAGACTACTGAATCTGTTGTGTAAGAATATTCATCCAACCTGACGGTTGACCTGGTCCTAAATTCCTGTCCTTAAATTCTGTTTTTAGAAACGGACAACCTTGGCCCTGACCAGTGTGGCTCAGTTGGCTGGGCATCATCCCACAAAGGGAAAGGGCCAGTCACTGGTTTGATTCCCAGTCAGGGCTCGTGCCAAGGTTCCCAGTTTGGTTCCAGTCAGGCAGCACACCAGAGGCAACCGGTCAATGTTTCTCTCTCACATCTGTTCCTCTCTCCCTTCCACATGAGGCCGAATTCAAAATGCATAAGCGGAGTTATTAATGTACTGATAAACAGTAATACGCATTTCTATTCCTCTTTATACTTTCCAGAAGTGAATGGTATTGACAGCTGTTAGGCTATATTCTAGGCAGTGGGTGGATCATTCGATATATAATCTTACCACTTCAGTGCAAACAACAATCAGAAGAATACTTTTGGCCGTAATTTGCAGATGAGCAAACATGCTCCGGGCCTTAAGCATCTTGCCTGGTAAACACCAAGCAAAAGAGAGAAGCATTCTGTGCTGTTTTGCTGAAGGCCACAGGCGGAGATGTTGGTGCTTATCTGAGCCTAATCCCTGGAGCACTGCGATTCGCTGGAGAGAGAGGCCCAAGGACTCAGGAGGGAGACAGAGTCCACTCACAGAGGGCCAGGTGAGGTCCCAGACACACTGTGTGCCTCTTTTGCAGTCTTGCTTCCCTGACTGGAGGAATGAGGTCTGAAGTCCTTGAAAGGGCCTCCTACAGCCATGATAATAACCTAAAAGCAACTCTGTGACCCTGGTGACATTGTAGGCATTACTTCCATGAAAAATTTGAAAGATGCAGGGCCAGTGACTTGCACGGCCTCTGCACTGACATCACCAGCTTCATCAGTGCAAAAGACCCAGGGGCCCGGGCCCGAGTAGCTCGGTTGGTTGAGGCACATGCAGGGCACGTGCAGGGAGGGGCAACCAGTCAACATTTCTCTCCCTGTCTCTGTTTCTCCCTTCCCTTCTCTCTAAAATCAATTAAAAAATATTCTCAGGTAATGAGTTTTTATTTTTTAATATATTTTCCAAAATATTTTATTTATTTATTTTTAGAGAGAGGGGAAGGGAGGGAGAAAAGAGTGGGAGAGAGACATCAACGTGTGGTTGGCTTTCACGTGTCCCTACTGGGACCTGGCCTGCAACCCAGGCACATGCGCCCTGACTGGGAATTGAACCAGCGACCCTCTGCCTCAGAGGCCCATGCTCAATCCACTGAGCTGCACCAGCCAGGGCAGGTAATGAGTTTTTAAAAAGGCACATGGTACGGGGAATGGGGGTAAGTTAACACACACACATTCCAGGTGTGGATCTGCTTCCCCACCCAGGGCACTCCGACGTTCAGGGGTGGCATCCACACTCACGTGGGGGGAACTGTACGGGGCGTGTGCAGCAGGGGCAGAGGTCTCGAGGGCCACTTAGAATGCTGCCTCCCATCCCCTCCCACCTAGAGCAGGGCTGCAGCCCAGTAGGGGTGCCACCACCATCCACGTTGCTGTCGTCGGCCCCTTCTGTTTGGTGTCGCCCTGCACAGTGACCATAGGGACCTGCTGCCTCTGACCACTCATACAGTCTGTCTCCATATGAGCAGTAAGCTGCCTAACCTAGGAAAAGGCTCGTTGGTTCTTTACTGGCCAAACACGCCCACCGTGCCCCGCTCTGGGCTTGACCCTTCACAGTTGCAGCCACTGTGCTGTTGCTTAGGGCCTGCTCGGCCACTGGACGGGATGGTCCTGGGCCGGCCAAGGAGGCAAGAAATGGACATCAGGGCACTGCAGGCCATGTCCAGCAGGAGAGGGGGGCAGCAGACATGGGACCGGACCTCCTCGTGCTGCATGGAGTGAAACACACAGAAAGTCGGGAGAGGAGTTTGTTGATTTAGAATTGCTCTCCTGTGATACAGGATTGAATACCTGGCCGGGAGCTGGACGTGGTGCTGTTGCTGTACAGGGTTGGCGGGACGAGCTTAGAAAAAGCAACGCCCCACGAACCCGTCAGTGCTGCCATGACGTGTCGCAGACAGGGGGTCAGCAGGCTCAGAGAAGCAGGCATGCTGCAGTCTGAGGACAGCCTGGCCACCAGATGGCTGTGGTCCCCAGGGGAACCTAGAGGACATCCCATCAACCCCAGGGCTGAGGAGTGTGCTGGTGAAAGGGGAGCTCAGTGGGGGCTTCTCTCTGGACCAGGGGTGGGGGTGGGAGATGCTGGTACAGAACTGTGCTCCTGACCCTGGTGGGGAGTCACAGGATCCTGGAATAATAGAAGCCAGGTGACAACACTGACTGCCAGAGAGGTGCATGGGATGACTAACTCAGGGCCAGAACAGAAGCCATTGAGCTGGCCAGAGAGGTCTGTCTCTGGAGAGGATTGCAAGACGGTAGGGGACACGGTGCTCCTGAGGGCAAGACAGAGCTTCATCTGCATGACCAAAGGGAATCTGGGTGGGAGACAAGGCCCAAAGCAGCCATCCTAACAAGTTATGATCCCCCGCCTAGTTTTCAGACCTTTGGCTGAAAGGGAAGCCAGGCTGCAGGGGGAAGGATGCCACGTCATCATGGCACATGCAATGCTTACGGCCCCTCTGTCCTTCTCCAAAGGGACGGGCACCACGCGCTAGATAACTAGACATGAAGACAGGGGCGCAACCAGACATTTTAACGACTATTGGATGTGAATTAACTCTGAAAACCAGACACTTGAAGCATACTGACAGGGGCCGGGGAATAAATGGAGTCCTGGGCCAGGCCGAGACCCAGTGGGTCCATTTCAGCCATGGGTCCTCCTGATGGTCACTTTCCCATCTACAGAGTTATAAGCGGAGAGGACGTGCTTGACCGTTGGAATAACCCCCACGTGGTCCTCGGCCTATATGGGAAAACCGTCATAGTGGAAAAGTCGAGTGGAAGCCTCTGAAACTGCTTTGCAGACCAAAATAATATATCAAAGATGATCCCACAGGCGGCGGGGATCGGCACTGACTAGTGCCCCCACAGAGATGAGACAGGGCAGGGGGGCGGCGCCTGCCACACCCCACTGAAATCCCATCTGGTTGGTGCACTAGCCAGTTCTACAGTCGGCCTGCCTCATCTGGGTTTCACCTTTTGCGGTTTTGGTTACCCGCAGTCAGCTGTGGTCCAGACCACTAAATAAAAGATTCCAGGAGTAAACAGTTCATAAGTTTTAAAATGCACAACGGTCTGAGCACCATGAGGAAATCTCCCCTGTCCTGCTCCATCCTGCTCCATCCTGCCCAGGACGTGAGTCATCCCTCTGTCCAGCATCTCCACACTGTACAATCAGCACAGGAAGATGTTTTTAAAGAGAAAGACCACATTCACATAACTTTACACTATTATGGCATAGTGTGACAACTGTTCTATTTTATGTAGCTGTTGCGTTAACCTCTTACAGTTCCTAATTTATAATTAACCTTTATCATATGTGGGTATGTATGGGGTTTGATACTGTCCCTGGTTTTGGGTGTTCATGGGGGGGTCTGGGAATATGTCCTCCAGAGACGAGGGGCCGTTGCCTGGCAGCAGAAGGCAGTGGCTGACTGCAACCGCAGCCAGAGTAGCCCCAAATGTTGTTGCTTCAGCCTGAGGACGCATCCAGTCGGCTTCCTCGGGGCAGGTGTGTGGATATCAGGTACGCAGCAGCAGTCAGCGGTCTGACAAAGGGCTCTTCCTCATCCCGACTAGGAATTTACAGGCTTGCCCATGTAACTTTCCCACACTCTGGTTATAATTAAGGAGGGAGTGGGGGAGAATTAAAGGCCCTGAGAGCGAGTCAGGGTTAGGTCAAAAATATCTTGCAGTGTCAACTGTAATATCTTGCAGTTGAGAGTACACCAACTACAGTGTTCCCTGGAACTGCATTCAGGGCATTTGGGGTCCCTTTAGGGACACAAGGTCTAGGGATTTGTGTTTACTCCCAGTACTTGCCCACAACTCCCCTCACCGGGATGGACTGGGCCAGACACCTTGAATCAATGGGAGGGTTACTTCTGTCAGCCTTTCAGCCGAGACCCAATTTTCTGCTCTGCAGACCCCGCCATTGTAAACAGGAAGCTTGTGCTCCTTCCCACCTAAAGTTAAGCAGGGACTTCCAGCCTCTTCCTGCCTTTCCACTGTTGACCCCTGCCCCAAATGCCCCTCCCCCACCATGGGCATCCCAGCAGTGCTTGACCCTCAGCCTCCAAGGCTCCTGGTCTGTGAAAGCCGTTTAACCTGCCAGGAGGCATTGATGTGAGTTCAGCAGACACAGGCAAATGCCCCAGAGCTGTCCATCTTTCCCCTAAAGAACATTCTAACCATCTACCCGGGGATGGTTTTTTGCTTAGATTCAGGCCTGAGTAATCTTTCAGGCAGCCCCAGGCCAAGTTAGGGTGACTGGGAAAATCTCTGGTTATTTAACAAACTCAGGTCTCTTCTACATATTCCCTCTCTCCATCCTTTGGAGATGTATTTGCATTCCTACCATATGCCAATCACAGTGCCAGGGCTGAGAATGTAAAGGTAACACCTCCAGACCTACAGCTAACTTCTTGCCAGAAGATGACGAATGAGCATACCCAGTGCCAGCGGTCTCAGGACCACCTGAGGCCCAGCAGTTCACGAGATGATCCCCATTATGGTTTATTACAGTAAAAAGATTCAGTGCAAAATCAACGAAGGGAAAAGGTACATGGAACACCGGCCAGAGGAAACCACACTCTCCCGGGAAAGTCACACAGGACTCAATTCCTCCAGCAGCGAGATGAGGTGCGCAAATGAAATGTCCACCAGGGAAGCTCATTAGAGGCTCTGCATGTGAGGTTTTTACTGGGAACTGGCCATGCGGCGTGACCAGCTAGCATGGACCCAAATTCCAGACTCCCGGCAGGAAAGCGGATGGCCACAGTAAACTTTATTATACAAACAGGGTGGGCCCCGGGAGCCACTCATCAGTCAGAGAATAGCAGGGACCCTTCCAAAATCAACGGCCCAGATGCCACCGAGGGCCCATCTTGCAAGCAGGCCTTTCCAAGGACAGTAGTCTCAGGCCTGCTGTATACAGGCATCCTCATGGTACAAAATACTGTGTTTGCTCCCAAGAGAGCTTAGTACATTCTAAAGGGTGTCCTTTAGACAGCAGGAAAGCGATCCAGAAAAAAGATGGGAGGTACAGGAAGGGGTGAAGAGCACTGAGGGTGTCAGGCACTCAAACGTCTGCAGGGCGGCAAACGACGAGACAGACAACACGTTGGGCAGGGTATGAGGCTGACGTGTTCAGACGCCCACATACAGTTTGAAGGACAGTTAAAATTTTAACTGAAATTTTTCACTTAAAAAAGACAAAGATGTTCAGAATGGGTTACAGAAAATACAGCTTTAATATAATTGACAAGAAACATCTAAATACTTGATTTCCTGAAAGATTTAAAGTAAAAGAATGCAAAAGGATATATTTAGACAAACCAACATAAGGAAAGTACATATACCATATATTTTGAACTAAAAAACGCACCCCCCCCAAAATTGGGAGGAATAGTGGTTGTTAATGCTACTGTTGAGTTCTGTTTACATTTACATTGGTGAAATATTATGTTACTTATGTTATTAAATATTTTACATTTTTTGCCTCAAAACTTTTTTTCCTATTTTCCTCCTTTAAAACTTAGGCACATTTTATGGTCTGAAATATATGGTAGCCATGCTATTATCAGACAAAATAGAAGTTAATGCTAAAGTCATCACTAGCAACAAAGAGGATCACCATATGATGTTAAAAGCTGAATTTGGAGGAAGGCAAAACTAATACAAATATGTGTGAACCTAACTAAGCAGCATCAAAACCCTGTATATCGATAAAGAATGGACGGCACTACAGGGACAAATGTGCTACCTTTCACGCCATGTCCCCCACATCACTGTCTACAAGGGCTGGATCATGATGTTACCATATTGAGTAAACTCTGCAGCCAACAAGCTTAACTTTGGGGCAGAAATAGAAGAACAGCTGTGAAGTACAGATTGTTTTGAATCTCAGAGAGCTGTCGTGGAAAAATATCCACAGAGCATATTTCAGCAAATCTTGAAGAGCTGATCACTCTCTGACTACAGTACAATTAAATTAGAAACTATTAACCAAAGGAAAATGAGAAAAACACCATGTTTGGAGGTTCATGAACTAACTTTTAAATAATTCACGTGCCAAAGAAGAAACCATGGAAGAAATCGCTTAGTGTGCAGAAATGCAAAACAATGACAATGCCACTAAAGGATGTATAGCCTTAAAGGATAATGTTAGAGAACAAATAAAGGCTAAAAATTAAAGACCAATGCAACTATCCCACTTAAGAAGTTGTAAAAGGGGCAAAATAAATCCACAGTAGTTGAAATCTTACTTCTTCTCCTAGCACAGTGTTCATTTTCTGTGAACCAAGCCCTTGGGTCCAGTAGAGCCTCAAGTTACAAGGACGCTCCTGGCTCCCTGTGACTGACAGGGAAAAAAGGCACACTCACCTCTGTTCCTGACTCCAGGACCGGGACCGGTGTATTCTGGTCCAGTGCAGACAGCAACCCTGCGGGGGAGGAAAATGTTCTCACCCTGAAAGTTGTTCCCAAGACAGTGCCAGGGCTGAATGTCTAATGGGCCATTCCTAACTTTTACCTCGCTGGATGCTTTTGGATGGAATGGTATATGGAAGAACTAGTGAATCCCATTTTCGGTCCTCTTGTTATGTCTCATTCACACTCACACATCCCATGTTCTGAGGTGACACTACCCAGAAGCCCACGCTGGAAAATCAGGCATTCAGCGAGCCTTCACAGAGTGGTGCTGGCAGAGCACAGCCACGTGTGGGGCAGGTGTCAGTAACAACAAATCACTGTCCCCTCCAGAATAGAAGGGGTCCGATGTAACCAAGTTGCCACCAGAAGTGTGCTCCCCAGAGATGGCTCTGTATTGCACAGTGCTGGTCTCAGCTGGTGACAGATAAATGTTGAGCTAGGTCAGCCCTGGGGAGAGGGAGCCCATGCTGGGTCTTTGAATATCAACCAAACAAGCACTGGAGTTGTAACGGAGGGCGGCCAGGTGATACCCCCAGGTAAGTCATCCTGTCTCTTTAGTATGTCATCTGAGGTGGATGCCCTTGGTGGGCACTGAGAGGAAACACAATCTTTGTGCTCACATCTCATACCCACGTGCACAGATTCCTCCAGCAGTCTTCCTCAGACCCCCTTGGCTCCAATCTTCCTATCTTGCTCCTTCTAGGTCCCTGATCAACAAGCCCAGCTGTCCACCATGGTGCAGGATTCCATACACATACATCCCTGCACCCTCACTGACATTCGAAAAGAGTCATTTTCTAAATTAAATACTACTATAGGGATACAATCATAAGTTAAATTGTATAGTTCATTATTTGGAAATAAGGGGCAAGTCATCTGTACTCTCTAGTGGAAATTTATATCAGCTCAACCTACTTCCAAGATATAATTAAATGACGCAAAACATTTGAAAGTAAATTTGGAAAATAAGAAAACACCATGGATGTAAGTACTAACATTGGTGAAGGAATGAGAATGACTGAGGCTGGTATTTTTTTTTCCGAAGCAGCAGGTGGTGTTGCTATCGTAAGACTGTGCTCTAGGCGACAGTAGACACACCTAATTGGGGTCTGGTCATCTAACCGGATTCTCCCAACAATTAAGTGAGGATCATTATCTCTATCTTACAGATGAGCAAACAGGCACTGGGAGCTTAAAGATCTTGTCTCTCCCTACCCCCAAAAATTCTGGAAAAAGGTGAGCACAAGAATCAGATCCTGGTCCCTTTCGAAGCCTGTGTCATTCCATCGGAAACAACACAGCAGATGCTGGCTTGTGTCTGACCCTAATCTCTGCGGAGCCAAAGTGCCCTGTGGTCAGCAGACAGGCCGACTTCTGGCTGGAATTCAGTTCACAGCAGGTTCGGAGAGACCCTGGACCAAATCTTATTCCCCAGTCACCTCAGACACATTTCATGACCTACAGAATCTCCACATTTCTCCCCTGACCCAAAGAAGAAAGTCTTTCATGAAGGGCCAGGCCAAGCCGAAGCTCCTGAAACTGCCCCCTGCCCACCTCACTACTGAGACCCCAAACCAAGAAGGGCCTCCAGCCCCTAGGGGAGGCCCCACAGATGGGGCTGCCACCCCGCACTCTGAAGATGCAGAGCTAGTGATTCCCACCCCATCTTCAATTAACTCACACGTTTGGCCTGAACCAAATCCAGATGGTAGCTTTTCACAAACAGAATCGGGTGGTGATGCCAGTGTCCAGGGGCTCATATACCAGTGGGGATGACAGAGGGTGAGTAGGGCCACTGGATACCTTGACTCTCAGTCCAAGGTTGGGTGGCTTTGCAGGCTTCGTTACAATAGGTGCACAATGCCAGATTGTATATAATCCACGACAGGAACAAAACACATGACACTTCAGTTTCAAAGGTCACAATGGTGTGCCCAGAGTCTGCCAACCACACTGAAACAGCATCCTTGGAAAGCCAGAGAATCAAAGGTCCAGTGTTGTCAATCTGCCAGGAGGAGGTGGGGCCAAAGCATCCTGCACATGGCTTCCTTCACTGAGAGATAAAGGGGGCAACTTTTGGCAAAACTCAAGTCTGGCACGCAGTAGAGTCTTGTCCATCAGAAACAGCTGTTTCCTTCGGGTTCCGTGCGTGGCCGTGGTGCACTGCTGTGTTCGGGACAGTGGCAGATCCAGGGCACACTGGACAGCACAGACTCAACCAGCAGCTTGCCTCTGTCACAGCAGGAAAAGAGCCCTTACCCCGGGCCCAGTATGTTGGATCATCAACCAGTTACTTCTTTCACAGTTTGCAGTCCAAAGAACAGTGTCTTTAATTTGCCGATCTGTAGTTTTCCAGGAACAGAGCAGATGGCTCATCCACTGGGGACGGTCCAAGAGCCAGTAAAAATATATGACTGCTTCTGAGAGTATCATTAGGCAATGGTTCTTAACCAAGAGTGATTTCTGTTTCCCAGGAGACATCTGACAACATCTGAAGACAGTTTTGAGTAGCAGGACTGTGGGTTGGGTGCTACTGGTATCTAGAGGGTAGATGCCAGGGATGTTGCTAAACATAATATAATGCTCAGGACAGCATCCTCCAACCACAAGGAATGATCCAGGCTAGATGTCAATAGAGATGAGGTTGAGGAACCCATCGTGTTACCGCCCTTACTGCAGTTGGTCTTCCAGAGCTGCCATTAGGGCTGGATGGCTGGTCATCACTCTAGTCCATTTCTGTGTTAGTTTTAAACTCTAGTGCACTGGCAGGTGTGGTTCAGTGGGTTGAACTCTGGCCTGTGAACCAAAAGGTTGCAGGTTTGATTCCTGGTCAGGGCACATGTCTGAGTTGTGGGCCAGGTCCCAGTTAGGGGCATGCGAGAGGCAACTAATCAGTATTTCTCTCCCTCCCTTCCCCTCTCTCTAAATAAATAAAAGTTTAAAAAAGAAAGAGAGAGAGAAGAAATAAAGGAAGGAAGGAAAGAAAAGAAAAGAGAAAAAAGAAACGAAAAGAAAAGAAACCTGTACAATTCGATGGACCTTGGCGTGGATCTTGGCGTCTGCCTTTTCTCTCAGCATCATGTTGTCAAGGCTCATCCAAGTTGTAGTGGGTATCAGTACTTCATCCTTTCTTACGGCTTAGTAACATCCCTCTGTGTGAATAGATCACATTTTGTTTATCTGCTCATCAGTTGATGAATAGTTGAGTTGTTTACACTTTTTGGCTATTATGAATAATGTTGCTGTGAACATTCTTGCACAAATATGAGGTCTGTCTGGAAAAAGTTCAGCCATTGTAAATATAACAAGAATGGATTGAGTGACATTGATGTAACCTGGCAGCCAAGGAGAATGGGCTGGAATGCACATAAGTGAACAATGACAACTTCACTGTAGTTAGTGGGGGTGGTAGACACCGTTGAGTGAGCGTGTGTACTGTGTAGCCATCACATTCAAAATGACCGAGCAAATATAGCAACAAATCTGCATCAAATTTTGCATTAAGCTTGAACATTCCTCTGCGGAAACTATTCAGATAATTCAGAAGACTGCAGCTATGGGCAACTGGTGATTGCCAGCTTCATCATGACAATGCACCCACTCATGTGTCACATTCGTGCAGGGTTTTCTTTAAATTTTATCTTATTGATTATGCTATTACAGTTGTCCTATTCCCCCTCTTCATTCCCCTCCACCCTGCACACCCCCTCCCACCCACATCCCCCCTTTAGTTCATGTCCATGTGTCATACATACAAGTTCTTTGGCTTCTACATTTCCTATATTATTCTTACCCTCCCCCTTTCTATATTCTACCTACCATCTTTACTACTTATTTTCTGTACTTTTCCCCCTCTTTCCTTTTCCCTTTCCCCCCGATAACCCTCCATGCGATCTCCATTTCTGTGATTCTGTTCCTGTTCTAGTTATTTGCTTAGTTTGCTTTTGTTTTTGTTTTAGGTATGGTTGTTAATAACTGTGACTTTGCTGTCATTTTACTGTTCATATTTCTTATCTTCTTTTTTCTTAGATAAGTCCCTTAATATTTCATATAATAAGGGCTTGGTGTTGATGAACTCCTTTTAACTTAATCTTATATGAGAAGCCCTTTATCTGCCCTTCCATTCTAAATGATAGCTTTGCTGGATAGAGCAATCTTGGATGTAGGTCCTTGCCTTTCAGGACTTGGAATATTTCTTTCCAGCCCCTTCTTGCCTGTAAGGTCTCTTTTGAGAAATCTGCTGACAGTCTGATGGGAACTCCTTTGTAGGTGACTGTCCCCTTATCTCTTGCTGCTTCTAGGATTCTCTCCTTCATTTTAATCTTGGCTAAGGTAATTATGATGTGCCTTGGTGTACTTCTCCTTGGGTCCACCTTCTTTGGGACTCTCTGAGCTTCCTGGATTTCCTGGACGTTTGTTTCCTTTGCCAAAATGGGGAAGTTCTCCTTCATTATTTGTTCAAATAACTTTTACACTTGTTGCTCTTCCTCTTCTCCTTCTGGTACCCCTATAATTCAGATGTTGGAACATTTAAAGATGTCCTAGAGGTTCCTAAGCCTCTCCTCATTCTTTTGAATTCTTGTTTCTTTATTCTTTGCTGGTTGGATGTTTCTTTCTTCCTTCCAGTCCACACTGTTGAGTCCCAGCTTCCTTCCCACCACTATTGGTTCCCTGTACATTTTCCTTTATTCCACTTAGCATAGCCTTAATTTTTAATCTAATTTGCAACCATATTTGCAAATTGTGCATCTGATAGGTTGGCTATCTCTTCATCACTTGGTTGTATTTTTTCTGGAGCTGTTTCATTTGGGCCATTAAAAATTTTTTTTTTTTTTTTTTTTTTTTTGCCTTGACAGGCCTGTTACATAGTGAGGAGCAGAGCCTTAGGTGTTTGCCAGGGCAGGGTAACCCACGTGGCTGTGTTGTGATGCTGTATGTGGGGGAGGGGTCCGAGAGGAAACTATGGCACTTGCTCTGCTCTCTGCCGCATCTCAGTCACTTCCCCTGCTTCCCACAATCAAATTGGGCCCTTCTGATGCTGATTCCCGTTTGGGTGGGTTTGTGTACGTTCTAGGACCCTCTCCAACCAACTCTCCTGTGAGGTTGGAGTTTCTCCCACTGCCTCAACCCCCACAGGTGTTTTCAATTGGTGGTTCGAGGTTTTATTTCCCTGAGCTGGGGCTCTGGGTTGTGCAGTCCCTTCTGCTCCCCAGTTATTTCTCCCGGTTTATCTGCGCGCCAATGTGGGACCATCCGGTCTGCAATCTACCACCTCACTGGGTTTGCCAGCCACTGCCTCACCTTGCCAAAAGTCACAAGTCTACTCTGCCCAACTGCCTGTCTCCACCCCTCCTACTGGTCTAAATGAATGTGTTGTCTTTAACTCTTTGGTTGTCGGACTTCCATACAGTTCGGTTTTCTGTCAGTTCTGGTTGTTTTTGTTTTTAAATTGTTGTTGTCCTTCTTTTGGTTGTGCGAGGAAGCACAGTATGTTTACCTATGCCTCCATCTTGGGCAGAAGTCCACATTCGTGCAGTATTTTTGCGAAACATCGAATCACCCAGGTGATTCAGCCCTCCTACAGTCCATATTTGGCGCCCTACAACTTCTGGCTTTTCCCAAAACTAAAATCCCTTTGAAAGGGACGAGGGTTCATCCCAACTGCAGACAGTTGATGAGATTCAGGAAAATACAATGGGGCAGCTGATAGTGATTGGGAGAACTGTGTGAGGTCCCAAGGTGCCTACTTTGAAAGAGACTGTGGTGTCATTGTCCTGTGTACAATGCTTCTTGTATTTTATGTCTTTTTCAATAAATGTTTCTATTTTTCACATTACATGGCTGGATCTCTTTTGGACAGACCTTGTCTGTTTTCAGCTCTCCTGGATGGAATATACCCAGGATTGGAATTGCTGGGTTATAGCAACTCCTTGTTCAACTTTCTGAAACTACCAGACTGTTATCCAAAGTAGTTGCACTTCACATTTCTAATAGAAATGTATATAATACATTCCATAGATTGCTTTTAAAATTTTTTTTAAAAAACTGATGAGATGGGGAGAGAAACATTGATTTGTTGTTCCACTTACTTATGCATTCATTGGTTGCTTTTTGTATGTGTCCCAACCAGGGATCAAACCTGCAGCCCTGGGGTATCGGGATGACACTCCAACCGCCTGAGCAACCTGGCCAGGACCTATAGATTGCTGCGTAGTAGTGCCATGCACCCACTTTCTTGCTTCTCAAAAGATGTAAAAAGTTTAACTTTTAACAAGTTGGTGATTTTGCTGAAATGAAGGCAAAAAATAATTTAATGAAATCATTAATAATTCTGCTACTTTATTTTATTACTCATCAACCATCACCAATCACCCAGGCACGAGCAATAAATATTAAATGTGGTCACTTTTGAGATGTTGACAACACTTAGTATATAAGAGCCATAGCTTCACATGTTTTTAATTTTTTAATATTTATCATGGCAGAAGAACAGGACATATTTCATTTAACATCTTCTTAGATTGACTTATTACTTTTTCAAAGATTGTATTTATTTAGTTTCAGAGAGAGGGGAAGGGAGGAAGAAAGAAAGGGACCTGGCCTGCAACCCAGGCATGTGCCCTTAATGGGAATTTAACCAGTGACCTTTCAGTTTGCAGGCCAGTGCACAATCCACTGAGCCACACTATCCAGGACTTGACGTATTAATTTTAAATACTGGACATGTTGGTTTAAGGGCCTCCACTGCACTCTAGCCCTGGCTGCAAATGTTGGGGGCGAGCTAGGAGCTACTTGTTTCTGCTTTGTAATCTAGGCGATCAGATCAGCCCCTTTTTCTTTTCCTTATCAAGTCTGCTAGGTAACCAAGATTAAAATGAAAGACAGAGAGCAGCTCCTTCAAATGAAGTCCATGAGACAAAGGCACTATTTGATCAGGTCAAGATGGACTTCCAGCCTGTCTTCAGGGATGGGGGCCTTGCCATGACAACGAGTTTAACTGGTTTAGAAACAATGGGAAGACTTGGAATCTGACCCCTCTGTGTAAAAACGTGGGTGGAGGGAAAGCTCTACACAGCTGAGCAAGCCTTTTTCAAGGTCATTTTCCTCCATGAACACAGGTTACAAGATAGCCTCTCTACGAACTGAAAGGCTGTTCCAGGCCACACAGCTCTTCCATTCACACCAGTGTGTGCCTGTGACTTCAAGAATGCTACAGTGCTAAGTACTGTCCCAGAACTGTGCCAGGTACCAGCGTGTGCTGGGTGCCTACTGACTGCCCTCTGGAGCTCACGGTAGGCTGCACTTCCCAGCATGCCTTGCAGTGAGGAAGGTCTAAGTTCTGGCTGACCGCAGTGGTGACAGACACCAGTACTTCTAGAACTGGCACCTAAAGTCTTCCACAATCCTTGAACTCTCTCTTTTCATGTGCTTGATATGAGCACAAGGTCAGCTAGAGGACTCTGAGCCCTAGAGTATCACTGGGTTGAGCAGAGAAATGAACTTCTGCCATATCCCAGTGCTGCCTCTTACCCAGGATTTGATCTCATACCCATGACATGGCAACAAGTCTCTGCTCAAATGTCATTTACCACATACAGAAAAGGGTCCCTCTGGCTACTGTGCTCAGAGGTGGGAGGGAAACAAGCTGGGAGGAGGCGGCTGAAGTATTGGGCTGGCCAAAAAGTTTGTTTAGTTTTTGCCATAGGATGGTTCTAGTAGTGCTTAGTTGTCTTTAAATTCATTTGAAACAATTTCATTAGATTGTATTGTGACAGCTGTTATATCAGCGTGCATTTAAAAGAAACTTATCAAAATTGGTAAATTTTTGTGTAGTTATTTTAATGTTGAAGATGGAACAGGATATGCAACTTATTTCACGTATTATGTTCTACTATTTCAAGAAAGGTAAATATGCAACTGAAGAGCAAAAAAATATTTGTGCAGTGTATGGAGAAGGTGCTGTGACTGATTGAACATGTCAAAAGTGGTTTGCAAGTTTCTTGGTACTATTGACATTCTGGCCAAATAATTCTTTGCTGCGGGGCTGTCTTATGCATTGGAAGATGTTTAGCAGCACCCCTGGCCTCTACCCACTAGAAGCCAATAGCAGGAGATAGTTGACACACTCAAAATATCCAAATCAATAAAGTTATTGATAAAAATGAAAAAAAGTTTTTTATTTTACAGAAAAAAATCATACAGACTTTTGGGCCCACCCAATAAATTCTAAAATAAGTAAATGCCTTTGTCTGGGTCTCCCCTCCAAGAGACTCTGATTTAATTGGTCTGGGGCAAGGCACAGGGCTCCTGAAAAGCAGCACACCTTATGGTAGACACCAGGTTACTTTGAGCAATTTCCTTAGATTATCTGGCTTCTGTCTGTGCACATTGTGCCTGAAAGTTTTGGCAACATAAGGTGTTCTCCCACTGCAAGTCTAAGTGCCGACTGGAATACTTTTCATCACTAGAATGATTATCTTTGTCAACAAAGTCAGTTCTACCATCGAAGGTGAAGTGCAGATTCTTGGAGACAGACCCTCCTCACTCCTTGACCACATAGTCCACTCAGCATCTGCACACGACCCCCAGCGCAGCGACCTATCCCCATTCCCCACCCAGTTCTCCCCACTTGCCCAGTTCTAGGCGGCCTCCTCAGATGCGTGTGACCACATTGAGAACTAAGCTAAGCATTTTGAAGGTATTCTTGTTATGGCAACACTTCCACCAATGGTGACTATGATGGACAGTGATGGGTAGTGGCAGTGATGGCAGCAAGGGTGGTCCAGAGGATGGATGGCAGCTACTGCTGAGGCAACCACAAACAAGCTGAGGCAATGGCAGCTGCGGCAACAGGTAGTAGCCACTGAAGTGACTGACCACAATGTGGCCACCACTGACATGACCCAGGAAGTGGCAGAGAACTAAAACTCTAGGCTCCAGGCCTCGCTGGTGTAGCTCAGTTGGTTGGAATGTCATCCTATAAACCAAAAAGTACTGGGTTCGATTTCTACTCAGGGTACATGCCTATGGTGCAGGTTCAGGCTCCGGTCAGAGGACTTACAAGGCAAAAGGCAACTGATCAACATTTCTCTAAATGATGTCTCTCACTCCCTTCCCCTCTAAAATTAATAAGCATGTCCTCGAGGGAGGATAAAAAGGAAAAAACAACTCCAGTAGCTTCAACAACTTTGGGTGACTGGTGGGGGTTAGTGTATAAACAGCCTCATCCCTTGAGCGGGAAGAACGTGTTCTCAACTGTCCCCAGAGAATAATCCTGTTACCCACGGGGTACTGCTTGACCACATGACCCTGGGGTACTGCTTCTCTTGCCCTGTGTCACTGCCCACTGCCCTCTAATGCAGACTGGGAGCATCTCTCAAAACCATGGCCCGAGCCTGTTTCTGGGAGAACCCGGGCGGAGACAGTGCACCAGGAACCAAGGATTATGACTGAAACACAGGTTGCACATTCACAAAACTGACGGTGTACCCAGCCATAAAGTTAGCAACATGTTAAAAAAAAAAACTGAAATCACAAAACATGTTCCCATCCCAAACGCAAAAAAGCAAGATGACTAGAAAAATTCCCATGTTTAGAAATTAAGAAATACAATTTTAAACTGAATCTGAGATAAGCGGAAAAAAAGCAAAACAGAAAGCCACACTCCTTGGGAACTGTAAGTGCAGGGGTTAGAAAAGAAAAAGACTGAAAACCAGTACACTAAATATTCGTGTAAAAAACATTCGTGTAAAAAAACATTCGAAAAATTAAATCAGAAATAAAGGTAATAATAAAAAAGAGAATAAAGTTAAAAACAAATGTACAAAGGAAACATTAACAAAGCCCAAAAACAGGTTCTGTGAAAAGGTTAATAAAATTGATAAAGCCCTGTCAAGATTGCTGAAGAAAAAAGGAAGAGGGTGCAGATAACCAACATCAGAAAGGAAAAGAGGCGCTGTCCCAACAAGCCAAGGTGGCCGACCCAGTCTCTGGTCACGGCACATACAGGAAGCAGCCAGGCCCTGGCTGGGCGGCTCAGCTGGTTAGAGCATCACCCTGATGCATTAGTCTTGTGGGTTTAACCCCTGGTCCGGGCACATATAAGAATCAACCAACAAATGTATACATAAATGGAACAACAAATTGATGTTTCTCTCTTCCTCGCTCTCTGAAACAACAAATCAGTATTTCCCCCCTCTCTCTAAAATCATTAAACAAAACTGAAAAGGAAAAGGGGGCTTTCACTAGATTCTATAAACCTTAAAAAAATAATTATGATACTCAAGAAATTTATGGCAATCTGAAAATTCATATCATGTGAAAAACTCTTAGAAATAGCTTACCAACACACAGGAATAGGAACTACTAAGTTTCACAGTAGTTTAAACATGGACAAAAATCCTTTGCAGCTAAATGCCATCAAGAGGTGCCAGCCCCTCCACCCGACCCCCTCGCCTGGGGTGGCCTCAGGACTTGCTTTGACAAACAGTGTGGTGGTTTTAAGGCTTCCATTTTGCGCCCCCAAGGTCACTGCAGAGGGAGCGGATCTAGCCTAGTGGAGGGGATTCTGAAACGTAGTCTCAGTCTCGTTTGTCACCACACTTCTGAGTTACATGGAGCAGAGCGCCCTCAGGAAAACTAAGGTTGGCCGAAACACGCACAGAGACTGGAGGACTAGGTCCACAGCCTGAGGAAGCTGGAGCTAGGCACAGAAGCCACCAGGTCCCCACAGCCCTGCAGGGACCACCAGTAGGACTCCTACCTTAGCTCCTACACCAACTGCAAGCTCTCTTTGTCATGAAGGTCAAACCCCCAGGGCAGACTCCAGCTCATTTCTTCCAAGCCAGGGCACAACCTCAGCTTCCAAATGGCCAGTCTGATGAGCACTGGCCAATCACTTCCAATTTCTGGAAGTCTGGAGTCACCTCCACGGGGAGACTCATCTAAATGGGTGACTCTGGGCATGCTGAGCTCAGCACTCTGGGATCCCTCTCCTGCAGACCTACCCTCTAGGACCTGTGGCAGCCTGTGACCACCAGCTGTGCCCAGGGA
This sequence comes from Artibeus jamaicensis, assembly GCF_021234435.1. Lineage (NCBI taxonomy): Eukaryota > Metazoa > Chordata > Mammalia > Chiroptera > Phyllostomidae > Artibeus > Artibeus jamaicensis. Next base: position 12,453,788 of record NW_026521810.1, on the reverse strand, counting down.
ACCTGACACCCTGTGGAGACAAGAAGCCCCTGCAGCAGCCGCTGTGCAGGTCCACTTGGCACTGCCTTCTGCGTGTTGAGTGCTGCTCACCAACTCCCTCTGCTCAGGGCTCTTCTAACGGCAGTGGCCACTCGACCACACGGCGCGGGCAGAAGTGCTCGATGGCCGGCACCCACGAAAACAGCCCTCCGTGCGGATGCGGAGCTGCCCCTTGGACAGTAACTGAGGGGTGTACTGCGCAGTCTCCCAGAGGTCCCCAGTGGGACTTAGCTCCAGCTGCCCAATCTATCGCTCCCCTGGCTCTCAACTCAGGAAGGAGATGTGTGTTATTTATGCCCTCTTCAGTAAACACTTGGCAAGTGCTGGCATGGCAGGGAGGAAAGACCTGTCCCCGTGTCCATGCAGCAGGGGACAAGAATGGCTGTAGCAGTTAGCAAGGGAAAGGGGTGACCTTGGCCCTAGAGACTGGCCCTTCCTTGTCACACTTGGTGACAGAGGACTGGTGTTTCTGCCCAGCCAGCTCTCCAGGGCCCACAAGTGTTGAAGGCAGGAATCCAAGCCTGGTGTACACAGTCTTTATTTATTGTGAGTCCTAATGTCCACAGACTAGGTCCACGTTCAAGGCCCTCAGGACAGTAACTGATTACTCTTCAGGGCTGGGGGCATTCAGTGGCCAGTCACCCCTGTCCAGTTTTCATATGGTCCAGAGTCCTCAGGAGGCAGGAAGTGGCTGTGCCTGTGGGAGAAAACCACATCATCACGTGCCAGCCTCTCTTCCTGCCCGGCCCGGGGGCCACCACGGGGAGGCTGCCCTTGCAGAGCCCACGAACACGGGTCACAGTGAACTGTCCGTGGGAGCAGGGAGGGCAGCCTTGCTGCAGGTACTGAACACCTGCCGTGCGCCTGGCACTGCTGCAGGCAGTGGGGACCGAGCGTGGGATGTGACAGGCACGAATCCTTGACTCTAGCGGGAGACTGACAACGAATGAACAAAAACATTTCAACTGACAATATCTACAAAGAAAGCAAAGTCAGGGCAGAGAGGCGAGTGTGGGGGGACAGCAGTGACACTTTAAATTGGTGGCTACACGAACATGAGGTGTTCTAACGGCATGTGTTACGAGATGGGGACATGTTGGTTGCTTGTCCCACGAAGGGAGAAACAACTGGTCCTAGAATGGGAAGGTGAGGTCTTTACTATTCAGATGCTCAAACAACTTCAAAGAAACATCACCAACATATGACTAAGAAACTAGCCTGAACAGTATGTGATCATTACTGAATGTTACCTGAGAAGAATTAAAAGTCCTTCCTGCTAGTAGCTATTGGGGCTTGAATCTTTCACTAATCCCTGCCTCATAAAAACACCTGTCCCCAGGTCCTGGGGACAGGCTTCCGTCCCGCCTTTAGCAAGAACTCCTCTAAAACAGGTGATGGGAGGAGGGCTGTGGTTACAAAGCAGTGCCATGTAAGACCTATGAGGGAGCTCAAGGACTGTGGGACCGCCTCGGGTATGGGCCACTGGGGGAGGTTTTCTGAGAGGTGACATCTAAGCTAGAGTAGGAATCAGCCAGCAGGACTAGGGGGCATCCAAGCAGAAGAAAACAGCTGGATAAAAGTCTGGCAGCAGGACAGACATGGGCTCCAGTAAGTGCCCATTTCCTGGGGCTGGAACACACGGCTTAAGATGGGGGATGAAGGCCCAGAGGCAGCACCGAGTTGAGACCTGCCTGTGGGAAGGTTTTTAAGTACAGCAAAACAGTCAAACTTCCTCGGAACACCTGGGGACCATCACAGCGAATGAATGGTTTGGAAGGAATAAGAGGAGCACAGAGACCCAAGAGAATGCCTCTCTCCTGGGAGCAAGAAGGGAAGACAGGGCTGCAGGGACAGAGATGGGCAGAGAAGAGAGTGTCAGTGGGGCTAGTGAAGAGGTGACCTTTGCCTTTGGAGCTCACAGTCCTGTAACAACTAAATCAGGGTTTCTCAACTTTTTTTCAATATTGCCCGCCCCCCAAGGAGTACTTTTGGACATTTATTTTAAACTGCGCCCATCCATGAAATTCTAATACCATAAACATACTACATCTGCATACTACATCTGTTTATATACCATATACATTATAAGGAAACCTTTGAACTTATCCTAATGCCCTGCCAGGGTCAAACCGCAACCCAGGTATATGCCCTGACAGCAACCGAAACCAACCTTTCGCTGTATGGGACGATGCTCCAACCAACTGAGCCACCCAACCAAGGCTAGCTGTTAGTTCTTAAGTGCTCTCCTGCTCCCTAAAAATTCAGGGAGGCCAGGGGGGCAGTAGGATAGATATCCTGGGAGGCATGCGGCTGGCCTAAAGCAGGGGCAGTGAATGAGGCAAGAAGTGACAGTGTTGTGGATTCTGGATGCACATCAAGGTCTGTGTTGGGAGGGTAGGGCTGAGGGTGACACCAGGTCTTTACCTGCACAGTCGCGGATGGGCTTGGAGGCTGCACCTGCTCAGCGCACTGCAAGAAGCTGCGCATGTGCTCCGCACAGTTGCCCACAGCTGCCTCATTCTGCCGTAGACACTGCTCGAAGGCCTCAAAGGGCTCCGCGCAGGCCTGGCGGATCTGACGGATGACTGGGCTGCAGGGAGGGTACCTCAGGCGTCTAGGTTTCCGCTGTACTGCCTGTTCCACCCTTCCCTCCCCCACTTGCGTGGCCTGCCCCAGATCTGCCCACCTCCAACACCCCTGAAATGTCCCTGGCACTGTCTGCCCCCACGCTCCCACTGCTCACCCAATAACCCCTCCCCCACACTATCCCCAAACTGCCAACCTCGCGATAGCCACCTCTCCACTCTCCAAGCTGCTTACCCCCACACTGCCTGCCTCCCTGCCCTGTCCCACACTCACTGGTTGGAGGTACATCGAGCTATGTTCATCTTGAGGTGGTGACAGTCCCGCTGCCAGGACTCAGGCTTAGCAGCCACACATTGGCCGTATTGGTCCAGTTCCCGGCCGCAGTAGCGGGCAGTGACCTCCAAGGCCGCCTGCCTGTAGGACATGCGGGTAAAGGGTTCTGAGCTGGGTCTGGGTAGGGGTGGAGGGGACTCTGGGGTGAGTCCCCTGGTCTGGTGGGTCCAGGAACAAGGCCCGCGGGTGCCGGTCTGTGGAGCGGGCCGGGGGCTTCAGGGTAGGTGGTGGGAGCCCTTAATCAGGTCTGGTTACTCTAAGGCAGGCTTGGGGTCCTAGCAGAGGGTCCTGTAGCCCAGTCATTTCCTCACGGGACTTTACAAGTGGGACCTGGAAGGGCCTGGGAGCCACAGGTGGATGTCGGAGCCTGGAGTCCAGGTAAAGCTCTTAGAACAGGGGCACTGGAGGCCCTGATGGGACACAGGGTCCTCGGGGCACTATCTAGAAGCGCTGGATGAGGCTGGGGCCCGGATATGTCTGGAGGATCCTATATACAAGTGAGCTCTTGGGACCGGTTCTGGAGGGAACCACAGGGCCAGCGTCTGGAACGAATCTGTGGGCCTGTTGCGGGGCTGTGGGGTCCTGGGCAGATAAGAAAGGCTCAAGCAAAAAGGTGGGGTGACCCGGGGTGGGGTGGTGGAAAGTAACACTTCAAGGCCGGGGTTGGGGTCCTGCGGGCCGCGTGGGTGTAACAGTGAACTTCAAAGTCTTGGGTTCCGATGAGGGGGCGGGGCCTAGACACGTGGTTATTGGGTAAGGGAGCTGAGTCTGGAGGTCAGAGCTCCTAGTAACAGAGGCCAACCCTCCTCCCAGGTCCCGGTCACGGACAAGATGTGCGCAGCAAGCGCGACAGGTACTCCCGCTAGCTACTCACATATCGAGATGCGTGCGGGGGAATCAGTGGGGAAAGAGCGAGAGCCCAGCCTTTTCCGGTGTCAGGTTGTCAGGTAAGCCCTCCGGCCTTTTTTTCCGGTAGCACAGCAGCCCAGCTGCCCTACTTGCTTTCAGCACTAACCCACCCTGGAGGCTCTCTGACTCTACTTCCGCCCAGACCTGCAATGGCAGCTCCCTGCTAATCACTACCGGTCCCAGCCGCAGCAACGGCAGTGCTGCTTGCCCATTGGCCACAGCCTTTTCTTTTCCGGCTTTGCCTCGGTGGCCCCCGGACTCCACCGGAAGTAAATACTGGGCGGCACGGCATTTTTTCCGCAGCAAGGCAACCTGCTGCTCAGCCCTGCGGGTGGCTGTGGTGCATGGACCACAGCCACACACGATCCCAGACACCCGACTGGAGCCTAGCTGCCCACCCCTCCACAACTTGCGTTCTGGCTTGGCGTGAGAGAGGCAAGCACACCACTAATGATTCTCTTTCTCCCTTCCCTTCGAAAAACAAATAAAATCTTAACAAAACCACACACAATGAGACATCACTATACACCTATCAGAACAGCTAAAATAAAGCACAGGAGAACCATCAAGTGCTGGTTAGCATGTCGAAGAAATGATCATTCACTGCTGGTGGGAATGTAAAATGGTTCAGCCACTTTGGAAAACAGTTTGGCAGTTTCTTCCAAAACAACACACCACTATCACATGACCTGGCAATTTCATTCTTAGACATTTGTCCCAGAGAAACAAAAATGTGCGTTCACACAGAAACTGCATGAGTGTTCAGAGCAGCTTTATTTGTAACCACCAAAAACTGGAAACAACCAAAATGTGTTCTAACAGGTAACCGGTGGAACATCACCAAGGAGGACTACCCAGCAGCAAAAAGGAATGAATATGTACTACACAACGGGCTTCAGTGCAGCTCAAGGCAATCAGGTGGAGAGGAAGGCCAATCTCAAAAAGGCACAACTATGATTCTATTTATATAATATTCTTGAACTAAAACTAGACATGAGAGAGAGATTCTTGGTTGCCAGGGATTAAAGGTGGATTTGCAGTGGGGACGGCTGTAAGCGAAGAGCACAAGGCAGAGCCCGTGGAGACAGAGCACCTCTGCCTTGACCACGGTGGTCACATCCAACTGCACTAAAGTGAGCAGAACTATACACACACGCGCAAATGAGTGCGTGTGAAACTGGTGAAAAGGGGCCAAGTTCTGTAAATTGTCTCAGTGTCAGTCTCACAGTTGTGACTATAATTTAAAACAAAAGCTAGAGTGCGGGCCTGTGAACCGGAGGATCGTGGTTCAATTTCCAGTCAGGGCACATGCCTGGGTTGCAGGCCATTTCCCAGCAGGAGAGCAGGAGAACCAACCACGCATTGATATCTCTCCCTCCTTCCCTTCCTCTCTAAAGATAAATTTAAAGAATAAATACGTTAAATAAAAGCTAGAAAAATTTTTTTTTGTTTTTGCCATTTTTGGTGCTGCTAAAAAAAATCTGAAGAAAATTGAACAGATTTCAGCTGAGGGATTGTAAGGCAGACTGGAATGGGGTGAAAAAACCTAGTTGGGATTCTACTAACAAAGGGAGGTGTCAGCTAAAACATCAAGGTCTTTTTCTTCATTTTTTTTCAAATTCCATGAAGCAAAACCAGGATATACCTTGAATGGATATTTCTCAGTGTAGTCCTATCTGCCCCATAATTGGTGACAGACACCTATAGCCAGACTCAGAAAATAATCATCCTAGGAAAAGTTTAACTTATGTAACATCTTATACTTAGCCCAAGTATACAAAGCTATCTACTGCCAACACTTTATAACAGCCACGAATGGAACAGCCCAAATAAATACCCATCAACAGAGTACAGAACAATGAAATACAAAGTGATGCACACACAGAAGGGAAAAACAGCCACTGGGTTTTAGAGACATTGTATGAAAAAGTAATGTGAAATATCTCAACATTTTTAATATTTACTACATGCTGAAATGACATTCTGGCTACATTACATTTAATAAAATACAGTATTAATGGTATTTGTTATGGAAACAACCTAAATACCCATCAAGATGTAAATGGATTAAAAAATGTGCTATATGCACACAATGGGTAATTCAGCCTTAAAAAGGTCACAGTGCCACCTGCAGAACTTGGATGAACTTATAGAGAACACTATGCTGAGTGAAACGAGCCAGTCAACCGAAGGATGAAGACTGCATGAACTCGCCTCTGTGAGGTGTCTGAAATAGTCCAACTCGCATAAACAGTAGAACAGGGGTTACGAGTGGCTGGCCAGAGCCAGAGGCGGGGAATTGCTGTTCAGTGGGTAGGAAGCACTGATACAAGGCGCTGTGTAATGATGCCGCACTGGTTCACCTAACAGTTCCTAAAAAGGGCAGATGTCAGGTTTAGTGTTCACAAATAATGAAAGCTAGAAAACATGAAATAATATATAAAAACAAATCAAAAAGAATTCAAAGGGGCACAAGAAGTTTTTGGAGGTGATGTTTATTACCCCAACTGGTGAACTGAATACACAAAAGATGTGCAGTGTTTGGTACAATTACACTTCAATAAAGCTGTTAAAAGATATTTCTACCTTTCCTCTTTAATGTAAAAACACTGGAAAACCACAAAGCCATGCATGGCTTACACCATGTTTGCACTCTCAATCTCTTTGAGGGACAGTGAGTGACAATCACTGCCTGTGAAAGCACCACAGTAAGAAGCTGGGGTTAGAAACTACCCCCCCAGTCGTACATCCCACTTATCGGTGTGGAAATTCTGAACAAATACAATGAAAATCAACCTTATTGTTGTTTATTGGTTATTACCACAAAGACTCAGAACCTTGAATTCTCGGTTGTCAGGTCTTAGCTGAGAGCACTAACAACCCCGACAAAAATTCAGAGTAACACAGCAACATCTTCAGTGAAGTTACATTTTATTTTAATCTGACAGAACCCCTAACCCAAGAGGCCACATCAAATTAAATGACATCCAGTTTGACTTTGATGTTCATAGCTGCCAGTTCAGCTACAAAATACCGAAACACGTAAGGCACAGAAACGGTGTCGATGGTGTCACTGCGATTACACACAGTACAGTTGTATTTTCGGTTTCGCATGGCTGACCACGACGGGGGTGGCTTCTCCAGCAGCGGAGAGAGCAAACTGCCACACTTCACACACACGTGGGCTACTGACCGGTCAGAACAGTTGAAGAGGCGGTCGTGAAGGAGAAAAGAAGTTCCATGAGCTAAGAGAGCATCCCGCTCCATCTCCCCAAAGCGGATCCCACCCTGCACATTCCTCCCTCCAATGGGCTGGTTAGTGACTCTGTCCCTGGCTCCTGTGGTTCTGACCTGGAATTTGTCTGAGACCATGTGGCGTAACCGTTGGTAATAAACCACACCTATGAAAATGTCCGCCTCCAGTTCCAGCCCACTGATGCCACTGTACAGTCTCTCGGTGCCATAGTAGTTGTAGCCAGCAGCCTTTAACATCTCACCGAAGTATTCCAAGGCCGAGTTCTCCTCTGAAAAGATGAAGGGTGTGGCATCGTGACAGAGACCATGCAGAGCTGCAGACTTGCCGGCCATGCTCTCAATTAACATACCAATAGTCATCCGGGAGGGGAACCCGTGAGGGTTGAACAGAATGTCTGGGACCATCCCGCTTTCAGTAAAGGGCATGTCCTCGGCTGGCCACAGTCTGCTCAGGATGCCCTTCTGACCATGACGGCTGGCAAATTTGTCTCCGATGGTTGGATTCCGAGGGATTCTCACTGTGATGCAAACACACTTGAATTTCCCACTGCCGGTGTCATTACTACACACTTTGATGTTGTCCACAATACAGTATTCTTTACTCCTAGGAAAAATGAAAGCATACAAAAGGTCAAACCATCTCTCTAAACTTACACAGGTATGTAAGTTTTATATACAATTAGTGCTTCATAAAGGGCATTCGCAAAACTTTTTCTTAACACTCTTCTCTAATATGAACACAGTTGGTATCCCTAAGAGTATCTAGGAACAGGGCTACTGGTTATGTTCACTACAGAACTCTGTTCCTTGGAACAACTATTATGAAACTGGTATGAAGACCTACTGTTAAAACCCTTTTTAGAGATATAAAATAAGCTAAACAATTATTTATAAACTCAACATTTTAGCTAGGAAACATTCCTAATATGCACGAGAGAGATGGTCAAGCCTGAATAATACACTTGCAAACTAAACCAGAGCTCTCATCAATGACAACCGACCAGGAGCCAAGCAGAGGCGGCACAGCTGACAGCAATTGTGTAAACGCCGATTCACTCATGCCTGCATCAGTAACTGAGCTACCACTCCTATGTCTCTGAAAAGTCTCCTGTTAAAAGATTACTTTCAACCACCTCCAGCAATTTCACTGAGAAATGGCCTCCGGCATTAGCACCAGGCACCGCGACTTACTTGTAGAATGTCACGTAGCTCTCCCCCGTGTTGAGGTTTATGTGGCTGTAGTACGGGTCTCCGTACTGCAGCTGCGCTCCAATAAAGGGCAAGCCGTCCTCATCTAACTTCTGCGCAGTCCGCGGGTCACCAGGTCTGACTCCAAACACCAAACTATCATCTCCTTGTTTAATTTTTTCAGAGAGATCTATGAACTCAGACTTGTAGACACTTCCATGGGCAAAGCCTCGTTCCCAAGAAGCCTTATTCACAATCTGTGAGGTCAAAGAATCAAGGGAGTGAATAAAAATGAGGATTTTCAAAATAAAACTCATCAGAATTATACTTGGTTTAGGTTAACTGGCATTCCATTGAAAAACTAAGCACCTTTTCCCGGGCACCTACCCTAACTACTAAAGCCCAGACGCTTGCTTATTAATGGCCTAAAACCTAATCATACACCAATGCAAAAGGCAGACTATCCAAGACTACTTCGAGTTCACTCAACATCTGCTCACCCACACACTCAAATGCGCATGAAATATGCTTATCTGAACATTCAGGGCATAACCCTCAAGGCTGCCATTTTTAACTCAGACCAGGAATTGACCGCTTAACAGAACACTTGCGTGCCAAATACTAGGAACCCGGGACACAGAAATAGTCCTTCAGTGATCCAACAGTAAAGAAAATAGTAAAATGCTCAAAGAACGGAACTATCCTTGGCAAAACTTACCATGGCGTCTTCCATGTCGTAGCCAGTGTAGGAAATGACAGCAACGATGGCGTTGGTCCCGATGGGGTAGCTGTCCATGTCATAGTGGTCGTACATGCGTGGCCTCACCAAGGGGCTTTGTGGGGTCTGAAGACGATAGAGCTTATTATCCGATCGGTCTTGGTAAGTGAGAAGCGGGAAACCCATCGTTTGCTTTCCTACAAAAGGACAAACACCTTAGCATTTCGTTTCTCCCCCTGATTATAAAGTGATGCATAAAACTGGGAACAAGTAAACATTCACAGGACAGGAATGAACAAATCAGTCATGGCAGTTACATTTACAGTGTTACAGTGTTGCAACATGCAAATGTCACAACCAGACCAGGAAAACAGTGCCGAGAGGGAAAAAGGACAGGAATGTGTTTAATGTGATACCATTTGCACATATTTGTAACACACCCCAGGTAGCAGTGCTACAACCAGTTTATGGCCGTGTGTAATATAATAGAAGGGAGTGGGGATGTATAGGGTACATAAACACTACAGGGTATTACTGGAAAAGGCGTAAAAGGGGACAGTAACTATTATTTAATTACTTTCTTATATACCGGGCAAAATGTGAATATTTGTGAATTCTGGGTTCTGCTGTACAGGGAGTATTAAGACTCTTTGTACCTCTTTATAGTATCAGTTCAACACAAATGATTTTAAAAACTAAAATGAATATGCATGCAGTGAAATTCTTTAAAATATAGGCAAGGAGACTGCCAGCAGTAGAGGATTCCTCCTATACAACCACTTTCGACATGTAATTATAAGACCCAGAAAAAGACAAAACAAAACCAACCACATACACATACGTGCCACCTGAAAGTACTGGACAGTAACCAGAAGCAGCCAGAAACTGGAGAGGAATTTACATTTGGGCAAAAGGAACTACACGGGGTGCATTTCCAGGTCAGCTGTTGATGTTATTGTTACTCTTTGGCCTATCGGCCCAGTCACCTCAGATAGAAAGCCCCGCCCGGTCTGACTGGCTTTGAGAGCCAAGAGACAGAGTTCAGAGCACTACAGCAACTGAAAAGGGGGTGAATTTCAGAAAGGAGAGAACCACGCAGGAAAAGCCTTAGATTCTTTACATGGACTGATCCCAGATCATGGGTAGAGCCCTGCGTGGTGCACGCATGAGACCTTTCCAAGCAGACCCTAAGAGCGACTGCAGCCTCTGTGTTCAGCTAAGTTTTCTACCACGAAATCTAAAATCCCACACTCTTCAAAGGAACATAACAGAATCCATGGTCTTTAAAACACATCACTCATTCACAATGTCCATATGATCCAGTATTATTAACACTAGACATAAAAGACAAAGGAAACCATTTTGAAATTGACCACTCAAAAATAAAAAAAAGCAATGAATGATGACATCCCGAGATGACCCATACACTGGAATTAACAGACAATGACTTTAAAACACCCATTGCTAACTGGATATAAAGGAAAAGATACAAAGATATAAAGGAAAATATGTTCACAATGAAGATGAGAATCTCAGAGAAAATTAAAACCATAAGAAAGAAAGAAATGGAAATTCTGGAAAATGAAATATCTGAAATGGAACAAAAAGTGTGAACATGATGACAGATCAATAAAAATTATTCAATCTGAAGAGAAAGAAAAAGATGAAAAAAGAGAACAGAAACCCAGTGACTCACGGGACATCAAAAGTTTAACATACATGATACATAACTAAAATCTCAGGACAGAGAAAATGGGGCAAAAGCATTCTTTTTAGAAATAATGGCAGAAAAACCTTATAAATTTATTAAGTTTTTAAAAAAACACACTTAAGAAGGCCAGCAAACCCCAAGCAAGACAAACTCAAAGAACGTCTTATGTGGGCACACCATAGTCATTCTGCTATAAACCAAAAATAAAGAGAAAACCTTAAGGACAGAGGAAAAGTAACATTAAATACAGGGAAACAACCTCCAACTACCGACTACTAACTAGAAATGAGAAACCAACAGCAGACAGCTAACCTAGTATTTTCCGTGTGGGGAAAAGCCCTGTCAAATCAGAATTGTATACCCAGTTGCTTCAAGGGAAGAGGAAATAAAGAGTATTTCAAAGAAAGAAAAATTAAGAGAATTTGTAGCGAGCAACCTGCAACTGTAACAAATGTTGAAGGAAGTTTTCAGGCCAAAGGGAAATTACACTCCAGGAAAACGAAACCACGCGTTTGATGCAGTCAGGCAAAGACTGAGTAAGGACTAGCAAACAGTAAGGACTAGCAAACAGCACGGTAACGTCGGAAGGAACGAAGAGTGCCGGAGAGAGGGATGTGGCGGCTTGTAGCCGTCAAAAATGGAATCACGACATCTCAACAAACTCAAGTCGTCGAACATTTTACAAAAACTACCTTTTTCTTCAAAAATGTTAATAACAAGAAAAACAAAGAAAGGCTAAAGTTCTGTTCTAACTCATAGGAGACTAAAGAGACAACACAATTAACTATAAGGTGTAACCTTGGACTAGATGCTACATGGAATGGGCCATAAGCCCATTCTGGTAGACCTGGCCAACATCTGAATAGGGACTATAAAATGGTATGAGAATGGCAATGTGAGATTTCCTGGCTTTAATAATTGCCTGTGGTTATACAAGCGAACATCCTTGTTAGGAAATACACACTGAAATATTTAGGGTAAAGAGGCGCCAGGCCTGCAACTTACCTTCAAACAGAAACAGTACAAATGGGGCAAATTTTAACAAGATGTCAGTAAGGGTTTACAGAGTTCTTTCTACCGGTCTCACAACTTCTCTCTGAGCTTGAAATTATTTCAAAGTTAACACAAGTCCCACGCACTTCTCTTCTGTAAGTGTGCCTGCCATCACGCCCAAGCCACCTTACCCATCTGGCACTGGTACATGTTCCTCGGACTCTGGTTGTGGTCGGAGAAAGGGATGAAGTTGGCGATGACACTCAGCAGGCTGTGAGGGAAGAGCTCTTGGTGGGTGGTCACGCCAGCAGAGACCTCTTCTTCAAAGACAGCGATATTCATGAAGAGCTGGAGAGGAAGGCCGAATGCTCACATTAGCTCTTTCGCTGAGGTCAGCACTCCTAGTGTGGAGAGGAAACTTCCCCACCCAGCACACTGAACATAGAGTGAGCCCCAGGAAGCCCCCAGTCAGCACTACCACATGCCTTACACACTGCATTATAAATCCACTCTGGACCCACTGTGCTGTGAAGGGGGAGTGGAGGAAAAGAAAAATTTTTAAGTGGGACAAAGTGTAGTTTTGCAACAGCAGAGATGTAGGCAAAGGCAGTGAGTGAAACTAAGGAAAGGAACAGTTTAGCCGCAGCACCCGAGGCAGAGCCGGGTGCAAGGAGCTCAGGGAGCTGGGCAGGATGGAAAGGGCAGGCAACACGACACCACCTCTCTCAGGCTCGATGTGTGAGTGGAGGGGGAGCACGTGAAAACTGCTTCCAGTTGGTCCCGGAGGAGGCAGAAGGAAGTTTTTGATTTCTTGCAAATGCCGAATTGTTATTAAACAATAACACTTTACAAAGCAACAGATGAAGTCTGTGGAGTTGTGTGTGACATGACCACACACACCCACCAAACACACAGCCCACACACCTGCTCCATAGTTCCAATCAGCTCTTCTTTGCCCAATTCCAAGTTCTGCACGGGCCGCACCAGCCGACAAGGAGTGGTGAAAAGGAACAGGCCTGGGTACAGACTTGGCTTTCCTGTTATGGGCACAAGGGCCACCTCCATCCAGGGAGGAATTCTTTTTTCTTTCAACACCTGTTTTCAACAAAAAGAGAGTTCAAACCAGAATAAGTGATGCATTTTACATCTATCCCTTGCCACCCGGGAAGCAGGCAGAATGGGGAAGGAGATGAAACACAAAAAGAAGTATCTTAAGAATTTACATCAGGTAACAAACACAGTGCCCTGCCAGCCCCATCCCCTCAGAGAATGCCACACCCCCCCGCCCCCCCCCTACCCACTGGCCAAAGCTCTGCTTACTTAGGGCTCAGCCCCACTATCAGGCAAATGGACGCTGCCTTAAAGACTCAGACCACGGGAAAAAGGTAAACCAAGAATGTGCGTGCAGACATACTAATGGAAATTCTATTGTCTGATGTGTAAAAATACAGTCTGGTTTTATTTTTTAATGTACTGTACTTTTCAAACTATAAGACACACCCTTCCCCCCCAAGTTTGGGAGGAATAATGGTTGTTAATGCTGCTGCTGAGTTCTGTTTACATTTACATTGGTGAAATATTATGTTATTTATGGTACTAAATATTTTACCACATTTTTTGCTTCGAAATTTTTTCCCCTATTTTCCTCCTCTAAAACCTAGGTGCGTCTTATGGTCCACAAAATACAGTATTTAATGAAAGGCCCTTCCACTTAAGAATTAAAAATAAAAGAACCTTCTGTGAGTTAACTCCAGGGCAAAAAAAAAAAAAATTACAGAAATCTGAAAAAAAAATAAGAAAACCTATATATCAGAACAAAGACACTACAATACAATTTAAAAAATGAACATAAGTGAATTAAATTCTTAAAAGTTAAAAAAAAGCATAGGTAAAGAAACTATAATAAAGATAAAGCCTGAAATTATGGGTCTACTTTGCATACCTCTAGGAAACCAAGAAGAAATGCAGAAAATGGAGTCAGGAGAACAAACCTCAACAGAGGTAGAAAGCTCACAGAAAACCCATTTCCACACTAGAAACAAATGTGCCAAAGCAACCCCTCACTGGGATTCTCACAGACCCGCCACTAGGTGGGGCCCAATGTTCCCCGAACTGCTCCAGAGCACTGAAAACTTACGGAACATTCCTTCGTTCTTTTGATAGAGTGGAGTTTAAAAAAATCTTCATAAGTTATTAGTATACAAAACTACTGATATTTCTTAAATAAAGAACACAACATGACAAAGTAGGATTTATTCCAGGAATTTAAGACTCATCATTCACCACTATTATTAGGGAACGAATTAATACACCTAATACGTCTAAGGGAAAAATCTTATAACTTTTCCACAAAGATGCCAAAAAATTAAACACAGGATCTCGGATGAAACAATTCCACTTCTAGATATACACTAAAAAAAAACAAAACGAAAGCAGGGACTCAAACAGAAATCTGCACATGCGCACAGCAGCACAACTCACAACAGCTGAAGGGTAGGGGCAACCCAGGTGTCCGTCAGCGGCAGACAGACACACACAGTACGGGATACCTGGTTGCTAGGAGGTGGGGAGGGCAGTGGGGAGTTAGCGTGGGGAGGGCAGTGGGGAGTTAGCGTGGGACGGGCACAAAATTCCAGTTTTGGACGACGTGAAAGTCTGGAGGATGGACAGGGTGATGGATGTACAACAACATGAATGTACTTAATGTCACTGAACTATATACACTTGAAAATGGTTTAAATGGTAAATTTTATGTATAGTTACAAAAACGAAACACAACCAACCCTACAGAGACTAGGATAGAGAGTCAAAACTGACATAATTAGAGAATCAAAATAAACAATAGTAACAGAATACTCACAAAATAAAACAAGCATCTATACAATCTCTGCAAATGTATACAAATGAACAAATAAATAAACAGAGGAGAAAGGAAAGCTCTCCCTTACAGAATGGCAACAAACAGAACAAATGATGGGGTTAGAAAACAACCATGTGGCAACTGTAACAGCAATAATGAACTCAGCAAAGAATCATCAATGGCATAGTAACAATTCTGCAGAGGACACATCACATCAACTACTGGATGGAAATTTGATGAGGAAAAGAAAAGGGCTTCCAAATTATCTCTCCACAAATTACTGGTAAGAGAAAGCCTGTAATCATACAGTAGATTAACCTAAAAAAGAACAGCCTCAAAGTGATCAAACATTGATATCGCTGGTCATGGAACAAGCTGACATCACAGCCCCCTGACATGGCACCATGAGGAAGTGACACATAACCATGAATTAGGGGACCGTCTATACAACAGGTGCCTGCACTCTTAGGAAAAAAAAAAAGGTCAAGACATGAAAGGCTAAGGAACTGTTCCAGATCGAAGGGGACTGAAGAGACACGACAAGGACAGGCACCACAGGACTCTGCGGCAGTCACAGAGCGGAGGGGAAAGAAGCACCGAAGGCCATGACTGAGACAACTGTGTTAGCTGAGCATCCACCGTGGATTGCACCAACCCGATCTCCCTGAGGTTGGTAAGAGCACGGCGGTTACTGAAGAGGAAAAGTGCTTGTGGTAAAATACACCGCAGTCTTTGTGGGAAAGGGGGACATGTCTGCACACTACCGTCAAAGGTTCAGAAGAAAAAAACGTACATGTTTATAAAGAGCGGAAAAATGATAACAATTGGTGCATCTGAGCATTGGGCATATTGCTCTTTGTGCTGTCCAAACACTTTTTAAGTCTAAAATTATATCAAAGTAAGACAATTAAAAAAACTAAAAACTACCATATCTTGCCATATATAATGCGTGCCCACATTTTGTGTGAATTATACACAAGAATATTTTACCCATGTGCAATGCACATCCTTACTTTCCCCTCAATAATTTGGGCAAAAAAAGTGTACATTATACATTACAAAATATGGGTTAAAACAAAAAACAAAAAAAACAAACAAAACAAAAAACCCTGAAACTTAAATGAAATAAAACAGACCATGAACTGCCAAAGAACAAGTCTTCTAACGGCCGGGACTCGTGTTAGAAGGAAATCCCAAAGAATGTCATTTCTCCTCGATTTTGTAATACATTTTCAAGACCAAGAAGGCAACAGGGTGACTTATATTTCACATATCTTTGACATTACTTGAAATATCAAGTAAAGTTCATGCTTCAGGTCCCCTACATGCCACTAGAATTTACAAAGAAGTTAAAATTTGTTAGGTTAGCAGACAAGGGCCTCAGTGAAACTACCAAAATGACAAACAAAAGTGAACAGGTCCGGTGTGTGTCACTGACCCCAACCTACGAGGTCAGTACCAGGGGCTGGGAGGCACTTTCGGAATCAGCTCCTGACCCCCCAGACTAGTGAGCACTCTAGAATGCCCTGGGGCTACCTCAACAATATACATGGACTGAAGCCTAAGATCAAGGGAGGGAACAATTCACAAAGACTCAAGGTCACCTTAAAATGTCGGAGAGAAGCTGCCACGCTAGGAGCGAGCTCCTGATCCACCCAGCCAACCATGACACCATCCAGCAGGACAGGGTAGCATTCGGCGTGAGGTCGGTGTGGCGCTCCGTCAACGGGAGTGACCCCTGGGGAAGGAACAGACAGGGTCATGACCCCAGGGTGCTGTTTCCAACTTTAGAAACTCCTTCCAGATGGGTCCATGGCTCTACTATCATTTTAGATATCTAGTTATCTTGTTTCTAAACCAGAATGTTTTTCCACTTCTTAAGTAAGGTTCTAAGTCATTTCAGCGAGGCCGCATGACAACTAGTAACTCTGGCCTGTGGGGAGACCAGCAGGGACAGGAGTGCAGGAGGCTTTCTGTGGACACCTTGTATTTCATTTCTGAGCCAGGAAAACATAGTAACTTTTCCCAATAATCAAACTACACTTGACCAAGGTTATTCACATAGTCCATATTGGCGAATTTGCCTACTCGGTAAATTTTATTTGTAACCCCAGTACCAATAACTAATGGCGCTTTGGGGGTCACTCAGTGACCACACTGCACCACCACACACGCCCCCAGCTGCAGCCCAGCGTCTTCCGGTCTCAGCTGACTGTAAACAAGCACCCTCTTGGCAGGCTTCTCAGTGCCACGTGCACGGCGTTCTTGTGCTTCTGCTGGAGGGTTTCACTGTTTAAATGGCCCCAGCACAGAGCCACCCAGCGTGGCTAAGCGCAGGCTGCGTGTGCCCCATGAGAAAAGTATGTGTTAGAGCAGCATATGGTGCTACTGGCTGTGACCTCAAGTTTAGTGAAGCACAATGAACAGACACAGAAAACAAGGCTGTGTATCAACTCATAACAGAAATGTGACCGGAGGCTCGTAGGAGCTGAACCTTTATTGCCCCTGGGAGCAGTGGCTTTTCCCTATATCCAGGGTTAGTTGTGACTTTATAAACAGAAATACCACAGGCATAAGGAAGCAACTGTAATTAAGTAAAAACAGAATACTCTTCCACAATCCATAAACCCCTGCTGAACGCAGCAAGTGTACAAGGTATCACAGGTTACCCACTTGGTTCTGGGCATTTTCCATTGTCTTCTTTCCCAGTACCAGAGCCCTTCCCATTTCTTCTGCATGGGATACATTCTCCACCTGGAGAGGTAGAGAACTCCACATTCTTTCCTCCTTTCTACCCTTTCCTGAACTCTGACAATTTAATCACTGGTAGCAAACAAAATGATTCTTTTCCTTGTAGAGAGAGAACCTGAAAATTACACTGGTTACGACCTTTCAACCTTGAGCAATTGTGAATTACTTCCGCTGGGGATCCCTTCTGAAAGGCCATGGTCTAACTGGCAGTAACACTTTTAAGCGGAAATTTCTTGATTCGTGATCCAATGACTTTCTGGTTGCTAAAAATGTCTTCCACCTGCCCTGGCCGGTGTGACTCAGTAATTGAGTGCCAGCCTGTGAACCAAAGGGTCACAGGCTTGATTCCCAGTCAGGGCACATGCCAAGGCTGTGGGCCCAATTCCTGCACAGAAGAGTAAAAACAACTCCTGCAGAAATTCTCTGCTCAGCCCCTCAGGCAGTGTAACTTCACAACCTTACCCTGTGAAAACACACACACCCGAGACTGTTACCCTGTCACGTACCCAGGTTGCAGAGCAAAGCTGGAATAGAGGCTGTGTACACAAACTGCGTGACGACCTCACACGTGGCAGTTAAGTGGTTCATCAAACCACAGGGCTCCCCATCGGGGGTGTGCACGGGGCAAAGGAAGCCCCAGGACTCCGGCAGCAGCCTGCGCACTGTGGTGGTCCTCATCTTGGCAAAGTCAGCCCCTCTGTGCACACAGCGGAAATGGGAGAGATAGCGGACGAAGTTCAGCTTATCAGCCACAACACAAAGTCCAGAATCTTGCAGGAAGCCAAGGCCTTAATAAAACAAAAGGCATTCAAAAACATGCTAAATTTAACAACAGAAAAGCTTTTCTTAGAGGCTCTGATGAAAAACCTTGGAGCATACCGTAAATCACACAGTGGGTTATTACAAAGTTTACTCATTTAGATGAACAGGAATACTTCAGGGCACATGCCTGGGTTGAAGGCCAGCTCCCAGTGGGGGACACACAAGAGGCAACCACATATTGATATTTCTCCCTCTCTCCTTCCCTTCCCCTCTAAAAATAAGTAAGTTAAAAATCTTTAAAAAAAGACATTGTATTAGTTTCATCTGTTTAAGAATGCAGATTTCTGGGCCCTCGATTGCCACTTTTAAGATTTCCAGGCCGTTCTGATGGAAGCGGTTTAGGGAAGGGCACGAGTCAGACCCCTTCAGGCCACCTGT
The DNA here is from genome assembly GCF_021234435.1 of Artibeus jamaicensis. NCBI lineage: Eukaryota > Metazoa > Chordata > Mammalia > Chiroptera > Phyllostomidae > Artibeus > Artibeus jamaicensis. The sequence goes on along the minus strand of NW_026521810.1, from coordinate 12,435,245 downwards.
GCGGGCGACTCTCCTTGGATCATCACAGCTGGACTGAAGCCGCTCGGGCTCCGTCGAAAGCCCTTCAGACTCACACACTTGTCAGAACTTGTAACGTGAAAGCTGACTTTAACAGTTCCCTTATATAAATAGAACCTCTGGCAGGGATAAAAATCTACATTAAGCAAATAATTTGAAAAACAAAACTAAAATGAACAGTAATTTTCCGAAGCCTATCTATTTAGTTTCACCTGTTTTAGAACGCAGATTCCCAGTAGCAAGAAGATATTCAAACGGTTTTGTAAGGTCTGTTCCCAGATTTAAAATCTTCATCAAATTTTCAGTGTTTATAGACATATTGGTCTTCTGAGCCTTCTTGTCTAAACCTATTTTAATAGATACCAACCACGCTTCCATTTTTTCCTGAAATAAAAAAAAATTAAAAGTTTACTTGAAAGGCTATACTAAAACTACCAGTAACAGAAAACTTCTGCCCAGTATCAATTTTCAATCTAATTTTATGTCTAGTGCAGACAGAAACAAAAGTTTTAATCTCTCAGTAAGAATTTAAATAAGAACTTCTGACTAGATAGGGAGCTGGGAGATTTTTAATTTATTCTTCTCCATCTTTCATCCCAGTATGTTATCTCTTGGATTAAATCATTTTAGGGCCAATACTCAAAATATAAAATACCACCGAACCAACTTGTGAAATTGTCTGTGCAGTGCCAACACTCTAACACACACACACACACACACACACACACACACACACACAGCTCTCTTTACAGTAACTACGCTCAGCAATGTTGCTGTGAACGCTGAATTAGCAAGCACTAAGGCACTAAGGCACTAAGGCACTAAGCCAGGGGTGTCAAACTCATTTTCACTGGGGGCCACATCAGCCCTGTGGTTGCCTTCAAAGGTCCAAATGTAATTTCAGCTGCTTAACAGTTAAGGAGTAGTTACATTTACACAGTCCTAAAATTACATTCAGCCCTTTGAAGGCCAACTAGGAGGCTGATGTGGCCCCCAGTGAAAATGAGTTTGACACCCCTGCACAAAGCCATTACTCCTGAGTGCACACAGGATTAGGTTCCTGAAGTCCTCAAGTCACAACATTCTCATCAACTGACCAATACATAAGCTTGTTTCCTGTGTGTTTCTGATGAGAAATGCCTTGCTTTATGTTGCAGATTCACTACCATCGAACTCACAACCTGCAGCAAGAACTCACGACTGAACGAAGTTCATCCAATGCATGAATATTCTCATAAGGCGCGTCCCTGCCTTCCTGTGCTCAGGGACCCCACGCAGCAATTCAGCACTACGCCTGCAGGTTGTTTTAAACAAAATCACCACCAAAAAACACAAAAATATCCCACACAGACTCTTGTTCACAGTACGAAAGCTGAAGCGAGATGGCCAAGCATCACCTCCTGGGCCTCAGGGGGTGCATGGGCACTGAAACACCCCAATCTTACCCTCCATGCAAGTCTGAGGAGGACCACAAATGCTGCGAGCGCTGATGCTGGGCTACAAGTAAATCCCTGTGAGCAGGGGAGTTGGAAGCAGGGTCTCTGCAAAGGAAGGGGACTGTGCACTATATGTACACAGGCCGATTACATTTTATCATCAATGTCATGACCAGGATTTGATGCTGTCTCTACTTGACTCACATAAAAATGTCAGGCATTTCTGAACCCGGAACAAGCTAGGATGTTTGATTAAGTACCTTACTGGTAGATAAACAAAAAATGGGAAAAAGAGATGACATACGTTGCCAGAATGAGAAATTATAGACATGCAGGAAACAACATGACCGGGTGCTGTCCCCTGTCCACAGAGGCACACGGCCCGGCTGAACGTGGCCGGCACACACCCACCTTCAGAAACATGAGGAAGAGCTGTCCGGGTGTGAGCACCTCCTGATTCACTAAACTGTCAGGACTGTCCTCCATGCACTCTCCTTTGGCCAAAGCAAACAGCTTCCGGGTCATGAGACAAAGTACATAAAACTTTTCAGTATTAGATTTCAAGTGGATACAGATGCACTGTCTGTCAAAACAGAAAGAAAAAGCTGAAATGATTCAGAGGCTACTACTACTTGCCGTTCTACTAACCAAGGCCTCCAACTCATGTTTACTTAAAAGTTCTTACTCATATTCAGAAAACCCCTTTTTATCTTTTAGGCAATATCAGCAAAAGAACAGGACACAGTCATAAACAAGGTCTAGAGCTGTGTGGGCCAACATGGTACTGACAAGCCACATGGACAATTCAAGTCTCAATGAATTAAATGGAATAAAATTAAGAATTCAGCTTCCCAGTTGCACTGGCCACTCAAGTGCTCCACATGGCCCGTGGCTGTGGACTGGACCATGTCAATCCAGAGCAGGTCGCCAAAGACAGAGCCCTTGCCTTGGATAATAGAGGGACGGGATGCCTACAACGTTTAAATGATCAGAAAGAAAAACATTTATGTATAGAGAAGTAAAGCCAATGTGAAATGTGTTAATAGTCAGTCAGTATACATGTCCAATGTACTATTTTTGCAGCAATTCTGAAAGGTCGAAGTTATTTCAAAACAAAAGTTAAAAAGTACATTAGAATAAACTGATACTACCACAAAGCCAGAGGAGGTGGAGACAGCCACAGAAACAAAGCTGCTTCGCTGGGCCAGAATTCTACCCGCGGGTCCATTCGGATTCCCAGATGACTCCTCAGCCCCAACTACATCAACACGAAGGACCAGTAGCCCCTCCCTCCCCAGCCACCAAAAACAGTTTAGGTAAAAGCACACATACTTAAACAGATACTCCGCGGCTTGTTCATTCGAACACCAGTCAGGGAGACTGAGTTTTACCCTGAAGCGTTCACCCAGATAGTCAAGGACCTGCTTTTGTGTGGAACAGCCCTCATCCATCACAATCCTTAACATCTGAGAAACCGAGTTCCTAAAGAAAGAGTTGTCTTCTTTCCCTTTAATGAGCTCCTGGAAGATCTGGTAATCGGAAAAGCTGACAAGTGCCTAGAATAGAAAAGAGATTTTCTTTTGAATCACTAATAATAACTAAACCAGCCAATTCATTCGGTAACAAGTGTCTCCTTTTTTTTCAACACCCAAGAAAAATGAGCACTTCACTACACTTAACCTGAAAGGCACTGCTTATAAGATGGGCATCTTGGTGTCCACCTTCGTCCAATAATCCTCGCCTCCTGGAACTCACAAGCTTGCACAGTCTCCTGCCACACCCAATCACAGCCTATGTGACTGAGAGAACATGGCTAAAATGCCAACACTTGACTCTCAAGGCCACGTCACAAGGCCAATGTGGCTTCCCCATCACTTTCCTGGCTAACTCTCTGGGGAAGATGGCTGTCCCCAGCAGCCTATATAGGAAATCCCAGTGGAGAGTAACTGAGACCTCCAGCCAGGAAGGAACCGCCTTGGAAGTGGATTCTTCAGCCCTGGTCAAGCCTTCTACACAACTGCAGCCCATCACAACACTGCACTGCCACCTGGGGACCCGGGTCAGAGCTGCCCATATTCCTGACCAAAGAAACTGGGAGAGAGAAATATTCACTGATGTGTTTTCAACCCCTGAAGTGCATGGCACCATGTCACAGAGCAGAAGGTAGAGCTAGCACAGCAAGAGCTCTGATAAGGAAAACCTGTTCCCTCTTCACAGGACGTGACTTCCAACGACTCTCTTCCTGACAAAAAATATATATTCACTAAGTCACACCTTAAGTGCAAATCCCAAAGGAAGAAAGAACAATTCTTTCTGGTAAATAAAGTTCAACATAACCGTGCCATTTTCCAAGTAGTGAAGGTTCATATTGACAGCAGAGTGCTCTTCCCTCACACAGTGCATTGACACTCCTGTTGGAACAGAGCAAAAAGGCAGAAACTCAGCAACACTGTACCTGCTTCGACTATTTTATTCTGAGCTATCTTTACTTTCTTAGAAATAATTAGAGCCAAATCATTAAGTTTAGCCAAGACCAGCAAACAAAAATACCTCTAAACCTTGCCAAATTTCCCCCGGGGTACAAAATCTCCGTCAGAGGCCAGGCGGCTGCCAACCAGAGACCCCCAGGGGAGTGCCACGGTGCCTGAACCAGAAGACGGGGCCCACACTCACCTCTGGCCAAGTCAGGCCAGCCTTCAGCTTCAGACGCAGGAACATCAATACACGTTATTTCGGTTTGAAAGGTAACAGAACGTAGGTCTGCTATTATGAAATCTTAACATAGAAATGCTTAACACAACAAAAATTTATATACAGGAGTGGGCAAAAGTAGGTTTATAGTTGTGAGTACACAAGACAGAGTATATTCTTATATGATTATTTATTAATTATTGTATTATTTTCCATACAAACAACTGTAAACCTACTTTGGTCCACCCCTGTATATGACAGGAAAATATCAAAGACTCTATTTAGATACATCTCCTTTTAAAAAATTTTATTTTTGTAAAAGATTTTGTTTATTTAGAGAGAGGAGAAGGGAGGAGAAAAGAAAGAAAGAGAAACATCAATGCGAGAGAAACATCAGTTGGTTGTCTCTCATAAGCCCCCAACCAGAGACCTGGCCTGCAACCAAGGCATGTGCCCTGACTGGGAATTGAACCAGCGACCCTTTGCTTTGTGGGATGATGCCCAACCCACTGAGCCACACCAGTCAGGGCACATCTCCTTTAAAAAAAAAGGCGGCGGGGGGGGGGGGGTGTTTAAAAGTTTTCTAAAAGAACATTCTAAAAAATCACTACAACTTACCATACTGAGTATAGCCAGGTCCCCTGGCTTTCCATTTTGGTCTGATCATTGCAATGGGGAAATTTCTCCGAGGCATAATCAACATTCGGATGACCTTTTCAATGCCGTTGACTATAAAATAGCCTCCCATTTCCTACCAAAGAGATGAATTATAATTTGGTGAGCAAATATAACTAACTGTAAACATGAAACTGACCCACTGCAACACCAACTCCACTCCCAGGAAACACAGAGCAACGTGCAGAAAAGGAGGAACATGTAGGGGAAGAGGCCATGGGTCCCTGGGAAACTGTCAGTGTGCAAATTAAGTCTTCTCAAGCACATGAAAAGGTCTAGGAGCCTGGGAGAAAATATGGACGGAAGTCAAGGGACTTTCTCTACCAGACAGGTTCAATCTAACTTGCCTTTCTGTTCCCTAAAATGACTTAAATCTGCAAATGACATTAAACAAACAAATTATTCCAAAGAAAAGTCTAAAAGTGAAAATAGTAACCATTTTCCTTCCAGACAAGTATGGTTTCGTAAATAAGTTTAAAAACTGATGAGCATACGAAAGCCCTGAAAACCAGAAATTCAAATGAACAGAAAAGTACTTTTAATCCCTCCAGTATATATAACATTTCTGTAATAAATAAAGAGCTACTACGAAGCCAGCAGGTCACACTAGGTGCTCTGTGTTATCATAATGTTTAACCTCACAACAACGAGTAAGACAGCTAGTGTGCCCTTTCTTAGGAGAGGAACCAGACAAGGGGAAACTAACTTCCTAAAGTCACCGTACAACTGATAAGCGTAGCAGCTGAGTGTCAAACCCAGATCTGACACCAAAACCTTCTTCCCACCAGATAACAGTCTCTACTGTAGGCAGTCTGCATATACTGGATTACTTCAACACAATACCGCAAAGCCACCTAACGCAACTAAAAAGAAATGCAAAGGAAAGGCATATGAAGCATTTAATATACTCACAGAATCTTATCATCTGTAAAGCAGATATTTTGGACGTTTTGTGATTTAAGATGGCTTTAAAAACAGAAATATGTCTCTAAATATATACCATTCAGAAAAGTAGGGGTTAAAACCGACCAATTCTTCCCCCACAATAACATATCCTCTAACTGCATAGCCAGTTTTTCATACATTGCATCATTGGAACTCATTATGAGTCGTGCACAGGAGGCAGACTAGATATACATGTCCCATTTTACCTGCCCACAGTTGGAGGCAGAGAAAGAAAACTGATTCCCACTGGCAAGCTTCATATCTTCTCACTCCCAGCTTGGGCCCCCTTCTACTGTCACCTGGCCATTCAATGCTCCGAACCCCTGAAATTACCTCTGGTTCCTCATGGTGCTCCATGAGGGCTTTTGGAGATAGGCTATATAAGTTGCAAAGCTTGGACTTCACCATGATGGGAACATAACCAAGAAACTGCTTAATGGTTCCTTTTGAGATTCCATTCACTGCCCAGCTGATATCGGCCTAAATGAAAAAAAAAAAAAATTACTTACAAAAAAAGAAAAGTATCTCAATCTACAAGAACAAATGAACATTTTAAAAGAGAAAGAAGACTACATATTAGATGACCTTATGTTTCAGGTTTAAAAGCCGTGATCTCTTAGACAGTACTAAGAAAGCAGAATTCTGGTTACATCTTAAGGGACAGCAATATTCTCAGACATGTACAGTGTGTGAGTCACACACTGTCACTTGCACTCACCGTCAACCTTCCCCGGTAGGTACTCCTCCGGCCCCGGCATTCTGCAGGATAAATGTTGAGCTCTTTGCAGATGCTCCCTTTGGGGACTGTCGGGGGACTGATGACAGCATCCACAATAGTAAGAGTGATACGCTCATCTTTGAAAGCAAATTCAAATGGAGGTATAGCCTGAAATACAAGTTGCACTATTAATTGCTTGCATATCCAAGGTTCCTTTTCACTAATACCATAAATTTTCTACAAATATTGTTGCCTAAAATGCTACTGTGACACAGCTAAAAAGACAGTTAAAGCTACATCCAGGCTACTCATACCCTCACCATGCACCAAAAAGCATAAGGCATTAACTCAGATTACCATGTGTAAAATTCTTGGGTAGACGCTAAGGATACGCTGACGTACAGAACAAAGCTGTCCTCTGAATCAAGAAGTGCCTTCTCTGTTCTTACCTTGCATCCTCTACATGCATAGCAAGACTGGAAGGACTGCTGCTAACAAAGCAAGGATATGGATGCATCAACTGATTCAATTCCTGACATTCTAATGCCACTCTTTAGGCTGATATTTGTACATTTCATTCTGCGTACTCTCTTACTTAAGCTGGAGCCCTGCAAAAGGAAAGGTGCTACCACGGTGAGTTTTTTTCCTTTCACAGCATCTGCTTTTCTACCCCCTGGGGAAAGCTTTGCTGTTCCACTGAGCTCTCCTACATATTAACTATGAACATTCTATTATGGTTGGGAAGCTCAACCCATACGGGGCACTTACTCTCACAGTATCCACTGTCCTACAAAACACTATGGTTCCCAATTCCATATAAATCCAAGAATCACAAATACATCTTCTGGTCGACTTGAGCTCATGCCTGGGGCTGAGCCTGGCACGATCAGTAAGCACGGCTATTTGGGATTACAGTATACTGTGACCTCTCAGCCAACTCATCTGTCTGGAACCCTGTGCCCCACTCCGCCTCTTGGGTCTCCCCTTCCCGGGTCTCCCACCCGCCGCCCACCTCCAGCTCCTCTGGGCCCTCTCCTCCGCTCGACCTAGAGGCGCCAGAGAGCGCCGAGCTGCTAGGAGCCTGGAGGTGCCGCACTCACCTGCACCGCGTGGCTGAGTCCCTCCTGCACCGCGTAGTTGAAGGACTCCACGTGCGCCTGAGTCAGCTCCTGCAGCGCCGGCTTCTGTTGCTCCCGCGGGACCCCGTAAGAGGGATCCGTCAAATGCTTGAGGCTGGGCCCGCTGGGCAAGCCCCGCCACCGGCCGCCAGGATCCATGCAGTAGTGCACGCCGGCTGCCAGCGAGCCTGCCCAGCGCCGGAAAGAGAAACAGGCTCCAAAGCCTGCTGGAAAACGCAACTCCTCTATTTCCGCCGGATCTTAGCCCGTTCGTTTTATAGGGTCGACTTGGAACCGAAACCGTGGAGTGAAGGGGCCGGTTTGAAACTGTACGGTGACAGAGTGCGTCCCTCCCAACTCAGTATTCCCCTGCGGCTCTCCTTCACCCCATCAGTCAGGGCCCGGGGAGACCAGTCTGCCAAGATCCCCCTTATTCCCCTAGACCGTTTTCCGACTGTTGCTGGCGCGGACCCTGGACAGACCATGGCATCCTGGCTTCGAGGGAAAAGTTGGCTGACTGCTCTGTCTACCCAACTCGAGTTGCAAAGGCTCCTCACAGGAGGGCCGAGAAATGGCCTGCCCTCGCTGCCAGTTCAGCCCCCCTCGTCTTGTAGGCGGAGTCCAGGGGGACTGCGTATGGCAGCGTCCTAGGGGCCTCCCAGCGGACCCAAACCTTTTTGGCACCAGGGAGTGGTTTCACGGAAGACAATTTTTCCACATGGGGTGGGGATGGGGGATGGTTTCAGGATGATTCAAGGGCATTACTTTTATTGTGCACTTTATTTCTACTATTATTACACTGTAATATATAATGAAATAATTATACAACTCACCATAATGCAGAATCAGTGGGAGCCCTGAGCTTGTTTCTCTTTAACTAACTGGTCCCATCTTGGGGTGGGGGAGGATAATTTGTATTTGCAGCCGCTCCCCAGCACTAGCATCCCCGCCTCAGCTCCACCTTGGGTCATCAGGAGTTAGATTCTCATGAGGAGCTGGCAACTGAGATCCCTCCTACCTGCAGTTCACAGTAGGATTCGGCTCCTATGACAATCTTACAGGCTCTGCTGATCTGACAGGAGGCGGAGCTCAGGTGGTAAAACTCGTGAAGGGGAGCAGCTCTAACCACAGATGAAGCTTCGCTCCTTTGGCAGACCCTCACCTCCTGCTGTGCTGCCCCCAGCACCCAGCCAGTCGCCTGGGAGTGGGGACCCCTGCTTAGGTCTGAGTCCTAGGAATCACCATCTCAGAATAGGGACTTAACAGGGAATTTATCAGGCCTGAGGTGTCTCAATTTCGTGTGCATGTGTGTGTGGTAATGGGGTAAAATCAACAGACAATACACCACACACACAAAATTGTACCCATTGATAGGTTTTGACCTGTGTATACACTCGTGACGCCATTGCCACAATTAAGATAAAAAATTAAAACACCACTCCTCAGTGTCCGGCCCCTTTGGAACCTCTCTTTCTAGTCCATTTCATCTACTTCCTGAGATACTGGCCTGTTGTTTGCCTTCTTGTGATATCTTTGTCTGGTTTTGATATCAAGACTATTAATATACAATGACTTGGGAAGTGTTCCCTCCCCTTCCATATTTTGTAAAAGTTTGTGAAGGATTGGTGTTAATTCCTTTTTGAACACCTGGTAGAGTTCACCAGTAAAGCTATCTGGGGCTATTCCATCTGGGAAGATTTTTGATTATTCAGTCTCTCTACTTGTTAGGTTTATTCAGATTTTCTATCTTGTTGAGTCAGTGTCATTAGGTTTGTCTTTCTAGAAAATGTCCCATTTCGTGTTAATTACCAAATTCTTTGGCATACAGTTGTTCATAGAGTTTCTCTACAATATTCTTTATTTGTGTAGTAGTAATGCCCCTCTTTCTTTCCTAATTTTAGTAATTTGATTTCTCTATTATATATATAATATATATATAATATATACACAATATATATATGTATGCAAAGAATTTGGCATACAGAGAGAGAGAGATTTTGGTCAGTCTAGCTAAAGTTTTATCTATTTTGAGGATCTTTCAAAGCATCGACTTTTTTGGTCTCATTGATTTGCTCTATTGTTTTTCTATTCTCTATTTACTTCACTTCCATTGTAATATTTATTATTTTTTCTACTTTTGGTGGATTTACCCTCTTCTTTTTCTAGTTTCTTAAGATGGGAACAAAAATGTAATGACTATTGATTTGAGTTTTTTTAATCCTCACATGAGGCAATGTTTTCTGATGAGAAGGAGGGAGGGTGGGAGGGAGGGAGAGAGAGAAACATTCATGGGAAAGAGAAATATCCATCACTTACCCCCTGTATGCACCCCAATCAGGGATTGAATCTACAACCTAGGTATGTCCCTGACCAGGGATCGAATCTGCAACATTTTGGTGTACAGGATGATGTTCCAACTAACTGACCCAGGGCAATTTGAGGTTTTAAAAATATATATATTTTATTGATTATGCTATTTCAGTTGTCCCATCCACCCTCCCCCTTATTTCCCTCCACCATGAATCCCACCGCCCCGGCACCAGCAATCTGCCCCCTTAGTTCATGTCCATGGGTCATACATATAAGTTCTTTGGCTTCTACATTTCCCATACTCTTTTTAACCTCCCCCTGTCTATTTTGTGCCTAATTTATGGTTCCTATTACCCTTACCTTTTCCCTCATTCTCCCCCCTTCCCCTCCCTGCTGATAACCCTTCGTTTGATCTCCACTTCTGTGATTCTGTTCCTCTTGTAGTTGTTTGCTTAGTTTTTTTTTAGGTTCAGTTGTTGATAATAGTGAGTTTGTTGTCATTCTACTGTTCAAATTCTGATATTTTCTTTTTCTTAGCTAAGTCCCTTTAACATTTCATATAATAAGGGTTTGGTGTTGATGAACTCCTTTAACTTGACCTTATCTCAGAAGCATTTTATCTGCCATTCCATTCTAAATGAAAGCTTTGCTGGATACAGTAATCTTGGATGGAGGTCCTTGCCTTTCATAACTCCAAATATTCCTTTCCAGCTCATTCTTTCCTGTAAGGTTTTGTTGTTGTTGTTGTTGTTGTTGTTGTTAGAAATCAGCTGATAGCATTATGGGAACTCTTTTGTAGGTAACTGTCTCCTTTTCTCTTGCTGCTTTTAAGATTCTGTCCTTATCTTTAACCTTGGGTAATGTAACTATGATGAGACTTGGTGTGTGCTTCCTTAGGTCCAACTTCTTTGGGACTCTCTGAGCTCTCTCAATTTCCTGTAAGTTTGTCTCCTTTGCCAGATTGGGGAAGTTTTCCTTCATTATTTTTTTCAAGTAAGTTTTCAATTTCTTGCTGTTGTTCTTTTCCTTCTGACACCCCTGTGATTCATATGTTGGAATGTTTCAAGTTGTCCTGGAGGCTTATGCTAAGCCTCTCCTCCTTTTTTTTTTGAATTCTCATTTCTTCATTCTGTTCTGGTTGAATGTTTCTTTCTTCTGCTCCAAATGGTTGATTTGGGTACCAGTTTCCTTCCCTTCACTGTTGGGCCCTGTGCACTTTCCTTTATTTCACTTTTTATAACCTCCACTTTTTCTTCTATTTTGTGACCATACTCAGCCAATTCTGTGAGCATCCTGATCATTAGTGTTTTGAACTCTGCATCTAATAGGTTGGCTATCTCTTCATTGCTTCATTGTATTTTTTGTGGAACTTTGATCTGCTCTTTCATTTGGGCCTTTTTTTTGGTCTTGGTGCACCTGTCACATAGTAAGGGATGGAGCCTTAAGTATTCATCTGGGTGGGGCAACCCATGCCACTGTGTTGTGGCTGTGTATGGGTGAGAGGTCTGAGAGGGAACAGTGCTACTTGCTCAGCTCTTGGCTGGCTTTCAGTCACTTCCCCTGCTACCCACCAGCAAATTGGGCCATTCTGGTGTTGATTTCTGGGTGGGTGGGTTTGTGTACATTCTAGAACCCTGTGGGTTTTTCCACTGACCTCTCCTGTGAGGCTGGGAGTTTATCCTTCTGCCACAACACCCACAGGTTTTTTTCAGAAAAGGTTTTGAGGCTTTACTTCCCTTCCACAGAAACCTAGGTTGTGCAGTCTGTCTTGCTCCCCAGTCGCTCCTCCCAGGTTATCATCCCACAAATGTGGGACCACCCAGTCTGCCAGCTACTTCACCCACCCTGGTCCTCTAGCCACTGCCTTACCTCGAGTCCTCTCCAACCCAGCTGCCTGTCTCTACCCCTCCTACTGGTCTGGATGAATGTTTCTTCTTTAACTCCTTTGTTATCGGACTTCCATACAGTTCAATCTTCTGTCAGGTCTGGTTGTTTTTTGTTCTTAAATTTGTTGTTGTTCTTCTTTTGGTTGTGCAAGGAGGCACAGTGTATCTACCTAACCCTCCATCTTGACCAAAAGTCTCATGAGATCTTTTTTTTTTAAGTAGCCATTTAAGGACATAAAATTCCCTTTAGGCACAGCTTTAGCTGCATTTTATAAATTTTGGTATGTTTCTATTTTCATTTATCTCAAATTACTTTCTAATTTCCCTTGTAATTTATTTCTTTGGTCCATGGATTATTTAAAACTGTACTTTTAATTTTCCACATATTTGTGATTTTCCTAAATTTCTCAATGATTTATAATTTATTCAATCGTGGTCAGAGAACAGATATAGTATGATTTCGATAACTTTTAACTTAGTGAGGATTGGAGAATTGAAAGTTTCAACTAACATTGTTGAATTGCCTCTCTTCAATTCTGCCAATTTTTGCTTCATGTATCTTGTGGCTCTGTTGCTAGGTGCATATGTTTATCATTGTTACCTTTTCCTGAAGGATTGATCCTTTTATTATTTAAAAAAATGTCCTTTGTGGCCATAAAAAAGGCAACTGCATGGATGGACCTGGAGAGCATTATGCTAAGTGAAATAAGCCAGTCAGAGTAAGACAAGTACCACATGATTTCACTCACATGTGGAATCTAAAGAACGTAATGAAGTAACAGACAAAATAGTACAGACTCCTAGAGAGCAGGTTGATGGCTGCTGGGGGGTTGGGCTGGGTGGGGTGGTAGTGGAGGGATTTAGCATAAAAGAAAAAGAGAAAAAACTCATAGACATAGGCAAAAGTGTGGTGATTGCCATGGGGAGGAGGGTGGAGGGAAGTGGAGGAAGGTCTGGGGGGGAGAAATGGTGAATCACAAAGACTTGACTTGGGATGGTGAACACACAATACACAGTGCACAGTGGTATAGAACTGTGCACCTGAAACTGGTATAATTTTGTTAACCAGTGTCACCCCAATAAGTTCAATAAAAAGGAAAAAATAAAAATAAAAAATGTCTCTTGCCTGTAGTAACAACTCTGTTCCGCAAAGCCCATTTTGTCTAATATTGGTATGGCCACTGAAGCCCCCTCTGAGTTACTGTTTACACAGCACATCTTCCATCCTTTTACTGTCACCCACATGCATCTTCAGTAGACCGCATAGAGTGGATCATGGTAGTTTTGGTTTTCTTTTTTAATCCATTTCACCATCTGTGCCTTTTCCCCCCTCACCCAAGGACATTCTTCTATTGCTATTTAAAGAGAGATGAAGGGAGGGAGAGTGAGACTTTGATGTGAGAGAGAAACATTGATCAGTTGCCTTCCACAGGTGCTCCAACCCAGATTGAACACACAACCTAGGTATCTGCCCAAACCAAAACTCAAGCCTGTGACCTTTTGGTGTATGTGACAATGCTCCAGTTGAGCCACACTGGCCAGGTTGCCATCTGTGCCTGATTGAAGTTTTGATCAAAGTATTTAATCCATTTACATTTAATGAAACTACTAATAAGGTATGATTTATGTCTGCCATTTTGCTACTTGTTTTCTATTTGCCTTTATCTCCCTATTTCTTCATTACTGCCTTCACTTTTGTTTGGCATTTTCTAGAGTAACATTCTAATTCCCATGCCTTTTCTACTACTATGTATTTAAAGTTATTTCTTAGTGATTAATGTGTATTGCTCTGAATCTGAGCATATCCTATTTAGAGTTTGTTGAATTTCTTGCATGTATTTTTACTGTCTTTCATTGAAATGGGTTTTTGGCCACTATTTCTTCCAATGTTTTCTTCCCCTTTCTTTTCTAGGACCCCTGTTATACAGATGTTGGTTTGCACACATGTCTCTGGGCTCTGGAGCACTGTTCATTCTTATGCTTCTCCTTCCTTCTTTCTTCTTCCACTCCTTCTTCTAGCATTGTTCATTTTCCTCCTCCTCCTCTTTCTTTTTCAGACTGAATAATCTCAACTCAATTCAGATTCACCAATTCCTTCTTTTGCCAGCTCAAACCTGCTTTTGAACACCTCCACTGAATTTTTTATTTGTATCACTGTACTTTTCCTATTTCTGTGCCAAAATTCCTACTTCTTCTACTTAAAACACAACTTCTATCACTTGTTAATGATATTCTACCTTTGATAACACATCACTCTCAGTCTCGTTTGGTTCTTTGAACACAGTTTGCTGAGTGAAGGCGTTTGTGTGATAACTCCAATGCCTGGGCTTCCTCAGGTGCCGTTTTTATTGACTGCCTTTCTCCTCGTGGGCCATACTTTCTTCCTTGCACATCCCATAATTTGTGTTGAAAACTGGAAAATTTTAACAGTATAAGGGGGAAACTTTGGAAACCAGATACCCCCACCTCTCCAGGATCCATTGCCGTAGCTCTAACTAATCCTGTAAAACCTGTATTCTTTGTTGTGTGTGGCCACTGAAGTCTCTGCTCAGCTAACTTAGTGGCTCTTTGCTTTAATAGAGATTTCCTTAAGTGCCTGCAACCAGTAAATCTCCTAGTCTTTGCCAAGGGATTGTGTGTGTGTGCGTAAGTGTGTGTGTGTGCACGCCTGTGTGTGTGGCGTGCCTTCATGCTCAGGAAACAGGTTACGGCTCTGCCTTAGTCTTCGCTTCTTGCTTGTGAAGATCCTCCTGGTCTGACAGAGGTGAAAGCTGAGGGAATTTAGGGTTCCCCTGGGCACACACACAGCCCTCCACATGTGAGTGGCCTTTTGTATTCTTAAACAATATGTCGAAGGTTTTCAAAACCTATGTACATCTCAGATATGGGGAAAATCTGTTGGCTTATGTATTGGATGACATGCTGGGTTCAGCCAGTGTTGGCCACATCTGGCTTATTTCTGTTCGGCTTTTGAGCTAAGAATGTTTTCTATATTTCCTAAGAGTTGGGGGGGGGGAGCAGAAAATGCACCAAAGCCCCTTTATTACTTGCAGAGCCTAGAATATTTATCATCTGGCCCTCTGCAGACAGTTTGCCTTCCTCTGGGTAACGGAATCATGGGTTCAACCAATCAGTGATACCCTAGGACAGCCAACAGCAAGAATAAGACGATAGAGCCAAAGGGGACAAAAGCATTTGAAATACTATTACTTTACTTTAATGCTCCAGGCATTTAAAACATTCATAAAATCATCTCCTTTAAGAAGTCATTTCCTCTTAGGTACAGAGTTTGTGTCCCGGATCAGAGACAAGCGTATCACTGAATTTCCTTTACGGCACCCACGTGCTGCGGCGACCACGCCGGGGCCTCGTCTCCTCTAGCAGAGTCCCCGCCACAGGCACCGCAGGGCTGGACCTTCCCCGCTCGGCACGACCTCAACCGGGAAACACACTTTGTAGCTTCGCTGCCCCTTGAGTTCTGTGGACCCCACGCCTTCCCAGCACTGCCACAGACTCCAGGTCTGTGACGAACATCCAAGGTGCTAGGGAAAAGCCGCGTCGGCCGTGAGTGTGCAGGCACCTGCTCCATCACACCGGAAAGACAGAGGCACTTGGATGTTCTGGTGGAAACTCGGTTCGTAAATAGCACAGGAGTTAAGTGTGAGGAAAGCGTCTTTTCTCTCAATCATTAATTAATAACATTAATGCATATTTATCAGGTTTTATAAATTCCTGTCTGTTTACACTTGTTGCCAAGGCTTCACAAACTGTTTAAGTAGATGGAGGCATGTGTGACAAGAAGCGAAGAGAGAACCTGCTTAGATGGCATGTTTGTAGCATGAATACACATGGCAACGCCTGGTCACTCGGAAAGAAATGCCTGTTCTTCTAAAAGGAATTTTTTAAAGCCCTTGATTCTTCCAAGGAAATAATAATGTGTCTGTCCTTCCTTCTCACAGCGCCGCAAAGCACACTGCTGCCCGAGGTTCTGATTCAATCGTCGTGGGCTCAGGGGCACAGTGTGGACGCCAACACGTAGAAGCTTCCCGGTGGTTCCAGTGCACAGCCAGCTTCGGGAACCTCGGCACTTCAGGTTCTTGAGTCTCCCTAATCTCACTTGTCCTCGCTAAAGCCTGTGAGGTAGTCCTGGGTCAGGCAACGATCTCTTCCATGAGACAAGAAACTAAGGCACAGAGAGGTTACGACTCATCTGACCCTGAGCAGCCAATGACAGAGCCACCACTGGAGAGGACATCTCCAATGAACAACACCTCCTCCCAGCAGCTGGCCACACGAACATGGACACAGGCAAGAAGACCGACTGGGCAGCGAGGCAGGACCATCTGTGCAAGGAGAGCTTGGAAGGGCATGGAAGAGTTCTGAGCTGACCACCCCAATTGGAAATAAACACATAAAATAGATATTTATTGAGAAGATGTAAGGGATGAGGTATCACTTTCTTTTTAGAGCCTCACTTCCTTCACATATATGCTATTGACTCAGGTCTGCTAGCAAAGTCCGTCCAGTCCCAGACTTCCTAACATCTGAATCCTTAGCTTTGTCGCGGGAGCAGCTGGAAAACCCTCCAACATTCCTGTAATTGATTTAGGTCCCAAAGATTACTGCACATCTGTGTTCATGTGGGCGAGTGCTACAAACACCTGCATGCTCTCCCCATTTCCAGCTCACACAGACCTCCTAAAAATCCAGTACCCTACACTCTCTATACCGGTGTGCACCTGGCCACGATCTGCTAAGTCCCCAAACACCAGCCCAGCAGCTACTCTGCCTCCAGAAGTGACTTTAGTCACAGACAGTTTTGCTGTGCTCTGCACAACGTTACAGTCTGCACCCTGGGTCACCAGGACTTCACTTTGTAATTCCAGATCCCCTGCCATGCGGGCAGCCTGGCTGGGCCTTTCTCCACTTCACCGGACATCACACCTTCACAACCTATGCCCACGTGTAAGCTTCCACATCTCATCAGATTTTAGGAACTATTGCTTTTTCTTCTTTTTAAAAACATCTCCCAATTACAGAACTGCTTTTTGTGTGTGTGTGTGCAAGTAGAATGCCTAACGAAGTACCCACGTACAGGAAGCAAGCACGCGCCACGCCCCGAGGGGGGGTGCCTTGCCGATGGGTCTGCTGTGACCCCATCCCTCCCTAAGGAGGGCAGTTCATGCAACCCAGCGAACACCAGTGGATCTCATTCTTCCCACGTGGCCTCGTTGAAAAGTCTGTAGAATACTACTCTTCAATCCAGTAAGTGAAAACCACACCTAACGGGACACATCTGTTGACCTACGAGATGCTGTGTGAAACTCTAAAACCACATCCTTCTTGTTTTGAGACTCTCATTCAGGTGAGGCAGACACTCACTGAGAGCCTCTCCCCGAAACAGACTCCTCGCTGGAACAAAACTTGCCTCTCCACTTCCCACAGAAGGTGCTTGGAGAGAAGCCTGTGTCGGGGACAGTGCCCCCTGCTGGGGAGGGGAGTTCTACCTTCTTCCTCCCTGTAGAGGGGTTTTCACAAAAGTGAAAACCAAAAAAGAGTGAGCAGCAGGGAATTTTGCAAAAGTGCATGAAGAATTCTGGTTAAAACAGATAACAGATCCAACCATATTTCAAGGACACCCAACTATGTAGCAAGACATAATTTTTTCCTCTCATGCTTATTTGATGCTAACGAGTTTGTGGCAAACTTGCTGCTCAGCTTCTAAAACATGCAGAGAGAAGACTGAGAACAGTGTGGGGTATGTTGGCGCCCAGCCTGCACCAACCCTGGCAGGAGACCCACCCAGTGCCATCAGGAACGAGATGGGGACCACGCCCTGCCCTGAGAGGCGGCGTGCAGCACGGAGCCGCGGGCTGCCAGTGCATGCCTGTCCAGATCTCACAGGCAGAGTGTCACGGGGGACCAGCAAGGACATATGGCAAGCTCCCAAATGCTCTAGCATCCCATCCCCGTGCAGACAGAGGTTGCAGCTGGGCACAGAGTTAAGGCACAAAGGCTCCAGCAGATGGAGACACCAAGCAGAGGTCCAGTGGTCCCCAGGAGGAAGAGGCGCGGCCACAACACTGCCTTGGGATGGAAATCCAGCTCTTTGAAGGATAAAAACAGAAAAGGACCAAATCCTGGCATTTCCCCCCTAGAAGAACATTCTTCTCTCCCCTTGGGGGGAAATTTGCTGCACTTTTCAAATCTCAACAGTAGTGCAGAGAGCGCCACCTGAGAGCCCCTTGGGGCGTCACCTTCGCTCTCACGCTCTCTCCTCCACCGCGTCTTTATGAGCGGCCTCTTTCTCATTTTGGCTTCAGGTGGAGCGATCGGACCTCTCTGCTTCCCCCGGAGCAGGACCCGCGCTTCTCCCTGGTCACAGCCTGATGAATGCAGCCGGCTGGCTCTGCTGTGGCTCGGCACTGGGGGGCGGGAAGACGCTCGATATGGCTATGTCCACGATACCCTGGCACAGTTCTGCGTAGAGCTTCCTGAAACGTGTTTAAAAAGATATTATTGAGGAAGTTCATCGAAGTGTAAGCAAAAAACCAAAGTTTTTTCACCAGGATCTTCCACAGAAATTCCATCCCGTGACCACATTTATGCGACTGGCTTCCACCGTCAGCGCAGATAGCACAGGGCCCCCTGGGAAGACCAGGCAGCCCCCTGCCACGTTTCTGGAAGGCCTCGCGGGTGAACAGAGAGAACTCCCGCTCCCACGTGAACTGCAGGGATGATTGGCAATTCCAGTCGACTGCCCTGGCGTCTTCAGTAGGGACACATGGAGGGGCAGGCCTCCCCATGAAAAGCACTCACTCCATGTGGTTGAGGGGACTTTAGGAAAGACTCCCTATGAACGACAGCTAAGCTGAGACCAGGGGAATGAACAAAGTCAGACAGAGAATGGAGGACAGGGCAGAAAAGAGGACGAAGGAGAGCAAAGGCAGACACGAAGACAACAAAGGAGGGGGCAGAGAGATAGTGAGCTGGGGAAGGGGAACAGGGAAGCACAATGTAAGGAGAAGCATGAAGGAGAGAAAGCCAGGTGTTTGGGGAAGTGGGTCGGCGCCAGCTGAGGCTGCAGGCAAGGCACCGGCCTGGCCACGTAGGGCCCTGATGCCATGACCAGGGGTCTGGACTTAGTCCAGACCAATGGAGGCACCAAAGCAAAAAGGCTACGGGGGAAAACTTCCCATCTAGTGCCTTCGGAACAGGAACGAGGCCCTCCATCGCCCACGGCCACTCATCCCTGTAGGGTTTCTGCCTGTTTCCGGGGGCAGCTCATGAGGCCCAAGACCACGAGGCCTGAAACTGCCTGCAGGGCTGATTCTAACGCAGGGTAAAATGAGACATGTGTGGTCCAGAGAGAAAACCCACACCGTCAGGATCATGCTCTGGGCCACCCACCGGACGTGCTCCAGACACGTTTGGAATCCAGGTGGCTGGAGCCAAGGGCAATGCCCAGGCCACCCCTTTCTAGAAAAACAGAGGTTTTATTGTCCTGCATTCCAGCGTCCACCAGGCAGATTGGAAATCTGGTTCCCACCCTCCCAATGTAATGGCAGGTCCCTGTTGTCACCCTCCCCAACACAGGACCTTCTCCCCAACCCCGGCCACTCCCCAGTCCCTTTTTAGTGCCCTAAGGCTGGCGCGTCTATGTTCCAAACCACTCAGCCTCCCACTTATAAGGGACATTGACAGGAGGCCTGTGAGGCAGTGTTGGTGGTGACTAAAACTGGGCTTGGCACATCAACTGCCTCTTCCCTCTCTGTGTGGCCCAGGTCCCCCATGGCTTTCCAGCCACCTCACTGTAAGCCCTGCCCCCTCCCCAAGTCCTGAAGTCCTCCCCTCTCAAAATCATATACCTAAAACCGAATCTATTTAGTTTCTATTATAGGCTGGTAACAACACGATTCATACGGTAATTAACCAGGTAGTGCCTGCCTGTCGCTTCCAGTTGAGGACCTTGAGAACACTCACCTTTATGTGGCTTTCCAGGATGGGACACAGAGAAAGAGATGAAAGTGGATCTCAGAATAATCAGCAGCCTTTAAGGGTCAAGTTCAAACGACTTTCCCTCCGGCGTACGGCCTTCCTCGGCACAGTCCTGGCTCACCTGACCCTTCCCTGCTCCTTACGCCTCCACACTGACACCAGGCTTCCCTGGGAGGAGCAGGAGCTCTCCGAGGGCTGGCAGGTTCTCCGAGGGCACCTCACGGAGCCGGGCAATGAGCAAGGTCCCACTGGACGCTGTGTCCCCTTCCCACGGGCTCCCCCTGGTCCCCTGGTCCCACTCCTCTCACATCCCAGCTCCAGCTCCACTGCATCTCCGATGCCTCTCAGACCACTTCCTGCCCAGGGAGCCCTGCCCTTCTTGGTCATCACGATCTCCCCTACTCCGGGAGCCTGCTCACCCAACTTGTCACCCAAGAGCATGGCCTCTGGCAGTTACTAGCTTTGTTTGAAACTCTCACAGCAACGACCCCACCATGAGTAGTCTGACTGCTGAACACACTCAAGAAAATGGGAAAGGAAAAGCCTCAGCAAAGCCCCCACCAGCGGGTCCTCCCCAGGGACTCCTGTCCAGTCACTGCCTCCCCTGACGGTGGTCAAGGGTCACGCGAGTCCACCACCTTGTTGAGACAAGTCATTCCAACTGCAAAACCAACTGTCCCTTGTTACAACCAAGCAGTGTTCGGCTTACTGAGCACAAGCAGGGGCGCCGTTGACCTCAATGAGCCAGACCTTCAGCTCCTCGTCCACCATGAAGTCGAAGCCAAACAGCTGGAAGCTCTGGTACGGGAGGTGCCGGGTGCTGATGGCAGGCTCCACGCTCATGAGGCAGCTCCTGCGGGGCAGAGGGGAGAGCTAGCTGAGAGCGGGGTGCGAGGGAGGAGGAGCACGGGAGATGGGCCTGGATGGCTGCACGTCCAATGTGCTGGCACAGATCAGCTTCGACTTAACTCTTTCTTTCACAGTTGTTACCAGTAGATTATTCAAGACAATTGTCCTTGTCGAGCACCCTGTCAGAAGACTCTGCCACCAAACATGTGTTCACAAGTAGAGGCTGCTTTCTCAGTTTGGTGCTGTCGCCCTGGCCCCTGTAAACGTGGGGGGTCCCTCCCCACAGGATGGCAGCTGCCACGTTTTGTTTGTAATAAATAAAACAGTTTCATGTCCTCTTCCCATATAAAGGAAATGGACCACTCATCAGCGAGGAGCAGAATTTGCACAAAGAATATTGGCCTCATTCATTTCTTTAGCTTATTCCATTTCTATTGCCAAATCGTTACTAATTAAAAGATTGAAGAGCTACATGTATTGAAACTATATGTTGAAATAGAATAATTATTAACATCAACAACTGCTTGGAAAAAATGAAAAAACACAGAAAAATTGAAAACACAATATAATACATAAGCATTTGAAGAACAAAATTTAAAAGTTGAAAGTGAATCTCAGAAACATAGTGAATAAGCAAGTGAGGTCAGCGGTCAGCCTGCTGAGGCCAGAACCTCGGTCAGTGTTTGAGCCTCTCGAAGCCAGGCTCTCACTTCCATAAAGTCGGGGGTGAAATAACGCCCGCCCTGGGTGCTGAAAGGGGCCAACGAGGTGCTTCCACAGGGAACCTCATGATAAACCACTGTTCTCCAGTACAGCCACCCGAGTGCTTCGGCCATTTCTGTTTTATGAAGCTCTTCCCTGATTTCACCCTAACTGAATGCTGGGGGAAATGCCTGTCTTAGCAATAAAATATGTTGTGATGACCCTACAGTTACCAGAGACAGCTGTCCTCCTTCTCACAGGGACGGTCAGAAGGAAAAACGTGCAGGCTTCCCTGTGGCTGACCAGGACGTGTCCGTGCAGCGGGTTCCACTCAGGACTGCAGAGACCCACGGCCTCTGTGAGCGTGGGGCCAGCGTCCTGCTCTCCAAGCTCTCTCCACCACTCCCCTCACTCCAAATATCGACTGCCCTGTGTTTATTTTTAATTTTTTTACTCTTCGCCCAAGGATATGTTTATTTATTTTAGATAGAAAGGAAGGGAAGGAAGGAGGGGAAAAGGGAGAGAGAGAGAAACATCCATCCATTGGTTGCCTCCTGTACACACTCAGACCAGGGGGCAAACCCGCATCCTGGGTATGTGCCCTGCCCAGAGATGGAGCCTGCAACCCTTTGGTGCACGAGACCATGTTCCAGCCAACTGAGCCACTCAGCCGGGGTTCCTTTTATTTTACCCGAAAATGAGAATATTTCTATATGTATGTTTAACCCTTTAAAAATA
Source organism: Artibeus jamaicensis (assembly GCF_021234435.1). Classification (NCBI taxonomy): domain Eukaryota; kingdom Metazoa; phylum Chordata; class Mammalia; order Chiroptera; family Phyllostomidae; genus Artibeus; species Artibeus jamaicensis. Next base: position 12,413,161 of record NW_026521810.1, on the reverse strand, counting down.
ATTTTGGAGCCCTAACTGCTGTGGCTAGTTGGTTTGGCATCATCCTGCAAAGCGAAAGGTCGCCAATTCAATTCCTGATCAGGGCACGTGCCTGGGTTGCGGGTTTGGTCTCTGGTCAGGGCACATAAAACAGGCAACCGATTGATGTTTCTGTCTCACAGTGATGTTTCTCTCCCTTTCTTTCTCCCTCCTTTCCCCTCTCTCTAAAAATAAATGAACAAAATCTTTAAAATAGTAATATTATTGTTATTGTTATTGTTATTACTATAATTTTGGACAGTGAGCCAGTTAAGTGCCAACTGAAATAAGAATTTCTTCTTCCATTCTTCTTTAACCTGCACCGGGACAAGCCGTATAGCACATTTTTTTCCTATATCCTATTGCTATGCTATAGAATACCCTCAACTTTTGTTTGAATTAAAACATTATAAATTGGATAGTACATTCTTTAAAAAAACAAACATTATAATTAAGAAAAAATATTTAATAGATGCTCATGGTAAAGAGAGAGAGAGGGATGGAAAAAGAAAAAACCTCACCACACTGAAGGACCAAGAGCGAAAGGCACGTTATGCTCCCGCACAGAGAGGAAAGACTGAGAGCCAGAACCAAACCAAACTGAATACTGCTTTGTATCTGCTGGAGCCTCAAGATGGGTAAGTCACTTTAAAGCAGGTTTTCTCATCATTGGGAGTTTACACAGGAATCTTTGTTCAGCTGGAGTGGGCGGTTTGGGGCGGGTAGCCAGGTGAACACCTTAGGAGCAGAGCCCCCAGCACCAAGGTAACAGCGTTCCTGCACAGAAGGGGGGGGGGGGGGGGGGGCGGAGCGAATATCCAACAAATGTGTTGCCTAAGATAGGAATTGTTTCTTCAGCATACTTGATTTATTTGGTATCAGAATTCTAATCATTTATAATCCCTGAGGAAATGGAGCTCTGAGCCTTGTAATTATTCTGCTGGCCTCTATGTAAAACTATTTAAGGAGAAAGGCTCAGTCTTCATGACGGCGGTAATGGCAGAGCAGGTAAACAGACCCACAGGACAGGCACAGGGCCCAGGAACAGAGCCTCACGCGAAAGGCCACCTGGTGGGCAACAAGGGCGCCTGCCTTGCAGTGGGGAAAAGACAAGCTTGTGCACAAGCCGGCCCGTGTCGATGAGAAACCCTTGTGATGAACAGGAAACCTGACACACGGTAATGCAGATCGCTCCCAAGTCTGAAATAAGGAGACAAAACCCAGAGGTCCATCGACTGGAGAGGGATAAACTGTGGAACAGTCACACCATGGAATATTACATAGTAATAAAAAAGGATAAAGGATCAACTGCCGCTATGTGCAACAGATGGATGAACCCCATAAACACAATATTGAAAAAAGTCGAACACAAAACAGGAAATAGAGTATAATTTCCTTTACATAATGTTTAAGAGCAAGCAATGGGATCCAAAAAGTCAAAAGAGTAGCCGTCTTTGCCAGGGAGTCCATATTTTGAAGTGGTTCAGGGAGTCTTCTGTGGTTCTGTTTTATATTCTGATCTGTGTTACGATTAGGTGAGTATATGCATCATTAAAGTTTTACTATGCTGTACATTTAAGATCTGTGGACTTTACTGCATGCATATATCTCAGTTTAAAAAAAATCTCCACTGGATTTGGCAAGCTGCAATACATGAATAATAACATTAAAAATTATTTCCAAGCATGTTAAGAAACATGACCAGGAGATAAAACAGACACTAGGTAACAAATGATAAGTCAGAGGCTGTCAACATTTTTTATAGGTTTTGCAGGATATATACAGTCTCTGTTGGATATTCTTCTATTCTTATTTTACAGCCTTTTAAAATGTAAAAACCGTTTTTGGTTTATAGTCATGTGAACACAGGCTACAGGCCAGATTTGGCCCACAGGTAACCCAGATTTGGGAGCTGTTGGAACAATGATATTAAAAACTGTCACTGCTGTGTCCAAGAAAATACAAGATAAGTGGGAGAATTTCAAAAGAGAACGGCCGTCTAAAAATAAGAATCCAGTGGGAACTTCCAAGCTGAAAAGTAGGACTGAAACCAAGCACTTAATAGTTGAGTTTAACAGCAGTTTTAACAGCTTTGGACTTTTTACTTTTTAGACTTTTAAAACAGGTTCTGATAACTGAAGAAAGAGATAAAATGACACACAAAAACCACAGAAGAAGTGCGACACAGTGGAAAGGATAAATGTCCACATACTTTACACACGCAGAAGGAAAGGAAAATGGGGGAAACGCCATAATGAAAAAGAGGATGGCCACGCACATTCCGAAATAGACGAGAAACACACGCAGCCACAGATTCTCGATGCACTGTGAAAGCTGTGCGGGAGTGTGTGCAAAGAAAACTACACACGTCTCGTAGTAAAATTAATAAAATCGACAAAAATGAATCTTTAAAACAGAGAAAAGAATCATGAAGGGCAATGCTGAGATGCTGGCTGCCGTCTCAACAGAGCAGATAGAAGCTCGAAGATAGCATGTGCCACCTGCAAAGTGCTAAAAAAATATTAACTGCTGGTCCAGCCATCTGTTTCCAGAGCAAATGTCCTTTAAAAGTGACGACAAAATAAATATATCAGATAATAAAAAACTGAGATTACTCATCATCAGCAGACCTAACTTTATAAAAAAGCACCAAAATGAGTTTTTTAAGAGAAAAATGATCCTAGACAAAAGCGAGAACATGCATGCATGAAAAGCAAGCAACATGAAGGGTTAAAATATATGGGGAAATGCAGATGAATATTCACTGTACATATTAACATAAAAACGTCTCGAGACTTCAGAACACACGGAGCATCAGTGACCACTCAGGCGCCCGCACCCAGAGTCCCTGGCCTCCTCCTGCCCCCTCCCGACTGCTCTCTGCAGATAAGCGCTGCTTTGCATTTTGTATTTATTGCTCCTCTGCCTCTCCATTTTTACCGCGTAGATACCTTCCTCTAAATGATGTATTACTAAGCTTTGCTTGTGTTTTCAATTTATATGAATAGAATCAATCTGTCTACATCTTGTACACGGCTTTTATTTTTTTACTTTTTTGTTTGACATGATGCTTGTGTAAGTCCAGTGAAAACATCCTTCAGGAATAAGGTGAAATAAAGACATTTTCAGAAGATGGAAGGAAAATGAAGAGGACTTATCACAAGCGGAACTGCTCTGAAAACACATGACGGAGTCTGACCGGAAACAATACCAGAGAGAAATCTGGGGCCTTGGGACAAAAGGAAGAGCAAAGACAATGGCAACTATCTGGGTAAAAAATACGTTTTTTCTTATTTTAATCTAAATGCATTTCTTGTAGACATCGTACAGGTTAGCCTTGTATTTTTTAAAAATCCAACCTGACTATATACATTTAAAAATGTGTATAACATTTGTAAATGTGTATACACGTGTATAACCAAAAATTATAACATGTGGTAGTGACTTCAGTGTATATGGATGTAATGCACATATAGCAACTATAACATAGAGAAGAGTCGAGTGAACTACAAGGTTATAAGATTTCTGTATTTTATTGGAAGTGGTGAATTATTAAGTCTAAGAAGACTGTGACATATTAGGTACATATATTTTTTAATCCCTAGAATCACTACTAAAATTAGATAGATATAGATACAGCCAAATATTCAACTAATTAATGAAAATGGAACTCTAAAAACAGTTCAAATAATTCAAAAGAGGTCAGGAAACGAAGACATGAAAGCAAATAAAAATTTAAAAAGAGGGAACAAATAAACCAAATAATAAAATGGTAGATATAAACCCAACCAAACCAATACTTACATTAAATCTAAATGACATAAACATACAAGTTAAAGACGGAGATTATGATATTGGATTCAGAACAAAACAAAACCCAACTCTGTGATGTCTACCGGAGCCCACTAGAATCAAAGTAAAAGGGTAGAAAGGAAATATCACTAATCAAAAGAAAGCTGGAGCACCTGGCTGGTGCGGTTCAGTGGTTGAGCACTGGCCTACGAACCAAAGAGTGGCTGGTTCAATTCCCAGTCAGGGCACATGCCTGGGCTGCAGGTTCGGTTCCCCCATGAGGGGTGCACAAGAGGCAACCACACACTCAGGTTTCTCTCCCTTTCTTTCTCCCTCCCTTCCCCTCTGTCTAAAAATAATAAATAAATTCTAAAAAAGAAAAAAGAAAGCTGGAGTGGCTATATTAATAGTAAAAAATCAATTTCAAAATAAGAAATATTACCATAGATAAAGAGCAAAATTTATATGCACCTAACACTAGTCCTTCAAAATATATGAAACAAAAACTGACAAAACTAAAAAGAGACATAGAGAAGCCCAAATTATACTTGGAGACTTCTCGATAATGAAGAAGTAGAACAGAAAGTCAGCTAAGATATAAAAGACTTAAACAATACTAGCATCCACCTTCACCAAATTCATATTTATAGCACACTGCCTAAGTGGAGCAGAGTAGATGTTATTCTTAGTGCACATGGAACATTCACGAAGATGGACCATATCTGAGACATGAGATGAACTAACAAATTTTAAAGACAAGAAAGCATACAAACTATGTTCTCTGACTGCAGTGGTATTAAAGTAGAATCGATAACAGAAAGACATCTGAAAAAAAATTCCCTAATATTTGAAAATTAAGCAAAATTTCTAATAACACATAAGTCAAATAGGAAGTCACAAGAGAAAAGAAAGTATTTTAATAAAATGAAAATAAAAAGCCAACATAGCAAAATCTAGAGGAATGGCTAATGAGTACTTAGAGGGAAACTGGCTTAAATGCTTATAGTTTTAAAAAATGAAATCTCTCAAATGTTTTAACTTTTCACAAGGAAAATAGAAAAAGAACAGATTAAACACCATGTAAAGACAGAAAGTAGGAAATAATAAATAGCATAAATCATATAATAAAACATGAAAAGAGAAAATCAATCAAGCCAAAACCTGACCTTTTAAAAAAATTAATAAAATTGATAAACCCTTAGCCAATCCATCCAAGAAAAATAGACAAGATAAAAACTACCAATGTAAGGAATGAAAGCAGTGACATCATCAGAGGTCCTACAAACATCCTTCAAAAGGATGATTAAAAATTATAAATTAGCTTTGTCTTTAAATTAGACAGCCTAAGTGGAATAATTCCTTGAAAGGTACAAACTCCCAAAGCTTCTTCAAGACACACATAACCAAAAGATACAGTTTAGTTACCTTATGATGTGCTTGATTTGTAGTAAGATACTGCTCTCCAGGGTGATGTTCAGAGCACTTGCCAGGTACTGATTGAACTCCTCAAAGAACATTTCATTCCCTTCCTCATACTTCCCATAGTTCTTTGAATATTCCTTTTGAATGCAGTGATTGGTCAAATGGCAGGTTTTGTCTTGGAAGTTATCGACGTGGTACGGCTCTGACGCGGTCCGCAGCACGCCCTCTCGGTAGAGGTAGATATTATACTGGTGATCCACCAGGACCCAGCTTCTGCAAGTCAACAAAGGCAGTTTTACTGAAGTCCTCCACAGTTCCTTCAAATCAGAAATATACGTATCAATCATCCTCACACCCTGATCTTCCTGGCGGAGGGAGAGGACGAAGGTAGGATCTGAAAGTACACAAGGAAGCCCCCACCACTAGCTAAGAAAGTGAATGACCACTGTAAGGATCTGAAAAAACATTTCCCCACCAGTGACGAGGACACTCTGATCCATTCAAAAGACAGAGCATTTTAAAGACATCTGATGGGTTTGTTTTAAAGGTTAATCTATAAAACCTCCATTTGCTGTGTTTGGTGATTTTAAGTAATTTTAAGAAAAGACTGTTCATCCTGCAGCGGGTCTGACACCGAATAGCTGACCGGACATAAAGGCAGCAGAGACCATGTCCTTTCTGGGGAGCAAACAGCAGGGCAGAGAGCAGGCTGGGCCCAGGGCCTTCCGGCTTCGGAAAGCCCCGCCCCTCTTCTCTCAGCCGGCCCTTCACTGAGAAAGTTAAAGTCCAGAAACCTGGGGTGTGTTTATGAAATCCTTAAAAAGGGGGATACAATAAGGTCAGGACATGTTATATTTGTCAGAGTCACATGATCTGTTGTGTCTGAATTATGTGTTCCGTGTGTATCTCTCTGCTTCTTGTACAAGGCCCATATATTTATACCCTTCCTTTTGGATTCACGAGTCATTTTCATCAAAGAGAATAGTAAGTAAAAAAAATAATAAAAGAAGAAGAAAAAAGAGGAGGTGGGAGAGAAGGAGAAGAAGAAGAAGGAAGGAAGAGAAGGAGGACAAAGAAAAGAAAAAAATATTGAAAGAAAAAGAGAATTAGGTACGGAAGCTCGGTTCCATTCAGCTGTGCTCAATTTTGGGAACACACTAAACACAGCGAAACACTTCCTCACATTCCTTGTCACCCTCCTCACCACACGCCGCTGAATTTTTTTTTTTTCAGATTAGTGAAAGAACGGACTTGGGTGCATTACCGAATGTCAAACTTGCGATGACCGGGCTCCAGGAGCAGAGGGCGCTCGAGGTATTTCTGGATCACGTGCACCTGGCCCTGGTTGTCTATGAAATCCAGAAGTTCTGCAGCATCGGATGAGATAAGGATGCCTTCGCCTAACAGGGCAACATCAAAGTGAAAATTAGTGCCGTAGTTCATCCGAAGAGGAACCGCTCTCTGCAAACAGAGGGGAGACACCGACAGCAGGAAACACAGGCAGGAGGTTCTTCCTGGCCGCTCACTCTGCTTTCTCCACCTTCCCTTTTCCAGTCACTCACTCTCCCCTCCACGCGGAAGCCCCGGGGTCGTTCCACGTTTTCTCTATATAGGGTTGTAAACACTGGCGTGGCAAGCTCCGATCGTGATGTTTCATTTTGAAAGACACTCTGAAAGCCTAAGCATGCTAAATAAGTGCTGCTCTCCTGTCGATCACTGGCTACCAGGATAAACACGAGGTATGTATGTACTGCCTGCGACCACTTCTAAATTCCTGGTATCTTATGGAAATACCAGGAAGATTAGGGCATAGATACAAATGTACAAGTGGATTCCCTGAAGCTTTGTGACAGAAAAAAATTGGCTACATTCAAAGTATCTGTAAGCTTTATCAACATTAAATAACATTAACAGCTTCACCAATATATATTTTACATGCCATAAAATCCACCCCTTTAAAGCATACAATTGAATGGTTTTAGTACGTTCCAGCAGCCATCACAACAATCTCATTTTAGAACATTTTCCTCACCTCTAAAACACCCCATTATCCACTAGCGGTCCCTGCCCATTCCTTCCTTGCCCTGGCCCCTGCCAGACAGTAACCTATTATGAAGCTGCCTGCTTTAGATGTCTCATATAAGTAGAATCATCAAGCACGTGGCCTTTTCGAGTTGGGCTGTTTTTGCCGACCATTGTATTTTCCAGGTTCATCCATATTGTAGCATGTTCATTCCTCCATATGACAGAATATCATGCCACCGTATGGTTATATCACATTTTGCTCAACCATTCACCAATTAATTGATGGACAGTTAGGTTATTTCCACTGTTGTTTGGCTCTGATGGGTAATGCTGCTATAAAAATTTGCACAGAAGTTTTTTGTGCCCATATGTTTTCAGTTCTTTGGGGAGTTACACCTAAGAGTGGAATAATCTGGTAATTCTATGTTTAACTTTTTGAGAGACTGACTATCAAACTGCTTTCCAAAACTGATGCACCATTTTACATTCCCCCAACATATGAGAGTTCCAATTTTTCACATCCTGCCAACACTTGCTATTATCGATCTGCAGGATTATAGCCTTCTTAGTGGGTGTGAAGTGGTACCTCACTGTGACTTTAACTGGCATTTTCCTAATAACTAATAATGTTGAGCATGTTTTCATGTGCTTATTGGCTATCTTATTTGTCTTCTTTAGAGAAATTTCTATTCAGATCCATTGCTCACTTCTTAATTTGGACTGTCTTTTTATTATTGAGTTATAAGAGTTCTTTATACATTCTGGATACAGATGCCTTATAAGAGATATGATTTGCAAGCATCTTCTCCCATTGTACACAACTCCATTATTGCATGGATCCCTCCCGTAGCTCTTTTAAAGCCACAACTGCCTCCCTCCCCTTCACCCCTCCCTGACAACTACTAATCTGCTCTCCGTTTCTATAGTTTTGTCATTCCAGAAATGTCACATAAATAGGATCATACGGCATGTGCTCTTTGGGAACCAGTTTTTGCACACAGCAGAATTCTCTGGAGATTCATTCAAGTTGCTGCTTTTAGCAGTAGTTCACTCCCTTCTAGTGCCGAGTAGTATTCTGTGGTGTTAATTCACCAAAGTTTGCTTAACCATTCACCCTAATCATTCAAAGTTTGCTAATCAACCCAGAAATTCTGGGTTGTTTTAGGTTTCGGGCTATTATGAATAAAGCTGCTGTGAACAACCACATACAGGCTTTGTGTGGACGTGTTTTCATTTCTCTGGAACGAATGTCCAGAAGTGTGCAACTGGATCTGGAGTTTACAGGGAAAGACCTCACTGGAGATGTACACATGTGGAGATGTGCGTGCTTGGAGATGTCCATGTATGAGTCATTAGTGTGTAGATAAATATTTAAGACTATATAACTAGATGTGCTAACTACCTCAAGGATTCAGGTTAGAAGAGTCACCCATCTAAGTACATCACCAGCCCTCGCTGGGTAGGTCATTGGTTGGAGCATCATCTCGATTCACCAAAGTTGCAGGTTTGATCCCTGGTTGGGGCACATACTGGAATCAACCAATGCATGCACAAATAAGTGGAATAATAAATTGATGTTTCTCTTTTTCTCTCTCTCCCTTCCCCTCTCCTTAAAAATCACTACAGACAAATACATCATTAAAAGTCAGCACGCAATTGCACAAAGTACTGGGAACCTACAGAGACAGGAGGAAGGGATGACGATGCCAGCTCACCTTTGGCACCAGCAGACGACTTTGCAATCCAAACGTTGCCCTCTCCATCTTCCTTCTTTTTGTTGTAAGAAGCCAGGAAGAATTCCCTTTCGTCTGTCCTCGAGTTAGGGATTGGTGGGTGGATTCCATTCTGTGCGGGAGCAGCTGGGGTCTTGAGATTAGTGGGATAAATCACATAGGACTCAGGGAACCATGTGCAGGACTCGGCCAGTTCTGGGCTTGTCTTGATTAGCCTGGAACATGACAGAGGGTCAATCTCCCTTCTTAGCAATCTGACCCTCTATTCAGAAAAGCCTGCGCTACCTCCAGAGGTCATCGAGGAGGCTGGGTATAACTGGGGCCAGGGGCTAGTCTCCTTCTCGTCCCAGTCTTTGCTCTTGGCCTTTTGGGGCCGACCTGCAATGCACTATCAGGTGCACATAGCTATCCATGAACCTTACAGGCCTGTGTCAGCTGGTTCAAAAGGGATCTAATGTCCAGAACCTAGCGCTTTTCAAAATGCATCTCCAAGGAGACTTAACTTTGAAATAATCCTGAGCCAATACCTTCCTGGCTTCAAGACAGACTAAAAGAGGAATCTTTCCAATGGGACACAGGACTCCAGTGGTTGTAACTAAACACACCTCCAGTCCCCATACCCCCAAATCACATGACATGACAGAAGATAAAGTCAGGCTCTGGGCAAGGCACTTCCTAAACAGCGGGGCTTATAAAGGGCTTCCCTCCATGTCTGCTCTCCAGCTGGTGCCCCCAGGAGAGGCACCAGCACCCCATTTCATAGATCAGGCAGTGGGCTACAGATAAGTATGTTCCCCAATACCACGAGGTAGTAAGACTCAGGCAGGATGCAAGTCCCCACATCCCGAGTCCTGCTTCTGCACTGACCCTCACTCCCTAGGGATCAGAGCCAGGGAGGAACCAAAGACATTCACAGGCCCGCCCCAAGCTGGGCTCCCTCTTCTGCAGACTGTTAAGATTAAGTCTGTGTTAAGGTTCACCTGCAAAACCCAGTCTATGAGCAAATGGCAGAAATATGAAAAGGAATTTAAAATTGCAATTGAAAACAAAATTATTTAAAAGTTAAAGACAACAGGATTTGAGTCACTTGAACTCAGAGGCACAGACAAATACATTTCAAATTCACCGAATGGCCAACCCTATCTGCATTGTCCAATAGGGTGGCCAGTGGCCACATGTGGCTCCTGGGCACTTGAAATGTGGCCCATATGACTCAGGAACTGAATTTTAAATTTAATTTAGTTTTAATTTAGAGACTAAAGCACAAAATATTTGTCCACTGAGCACCACTTCCTTGTTCCGGTCGGAGGACACTGCACTTCCAGCGCTGCAGGCCCAGGCCACTTGTGCTGCACCACGCGTGCCGGTCCGGTCCGGTCCGGTCCGGTCCGGCGCTGTTGTCCCGGGGCCACGTATAAATACATCGCTATTCCACCCAGGGACAACAGATCGATTCAGTCCCCGTGGGGTTTCCATGCACTTTTGAAACATGATAATGTGTCTATGATGCAGGCAACATGAGTTACAGTGATAGCTAGGTAAATCAAAATGGGTAACTGAAGTGAAATATAATTATGTTTCCAGTTAAAAAATAGGCACAGAACACGTATAAAGAAAGGGCCCATGGACAAGGACAACGGGGAGGATTTTATGTGGGGGAGGGGATGGGCAGGGCAGGGGAGAGCAATGGGGGAAATGGGGACCACTACAACTCATTGTGGCAGAGTGGAACAAACTCCGCTGTGTACAGGAGACGTTTTCAGCAAATGCACACTGAGTTTGATAAGCATCTTCCTCTCAAGAGTCAAACAAGAATCAACACAATTTGTGAATGAAATACAAATGAAATAAATTAAACTATTCAACAAGAAATGTAAACAAATTTTTAACAATCTGTGCCCGTAACGTTGGTCAGCTATAAAATGGCCTGGAGTCTACACACGAACAGAAAATCATTTTAGATGGAAGTGTGATCAAAAAAATTATTTTGAGGAAAAGACTAAAAAATTTTTTTACAAAAAATGAACAAGTTCAGCCAGTTAAGTAATTGCCCATAGTGTACAAAACACTTCTAACGATATTAAAGATTTATTCAAAACTTGAAAACTAAAAGAAATTCACGTTAGATGAGCGGTGTGATGGAAGAGATGCTGCCTGAGTACGCTTTGGGTGTATTTCCCTCAAAGGATTTGCAAATATATGAAAAAACATTGTCAAATTGCAGGCTACAAAATAGCAAACTCATTGTGTAGCTACTTTTTGATCTTTTACACCTGTGGGAGAAGACCTTCACCTGCTTGCTTTGAAACATCAGTTTCTATCACAATGGACAGTACTCCAGCTGGGCTGGGTTAAAATTGGATTCACTGGGATTTTTTAAAAGACTGATATTTCCTTTATTGCTTCATTCGACTGTCTGATACATCCTGGAAACATCTGCACTCAGTTTTCTGAAGCCCACTCCATGGAAAGTATCATGGATACAGCTGTTAAAATGGTTCAGTATACACTTGCAAATACAGAACTGCTACGAGACACAGAGGACAATGTTTAATGATGCCGTGTTCTTTGCCAAGGATAGTCAGATGGAGAGTTTTGCAAAGATTTAGGGTACAGTTTATTCCAACTGAGGTTTTCTTGAAATAAAAAGAATGCTTGACAAATCATTATTTTCAGTGATTCACACTTCACTCAATCATCACAGATTACAACTGGCAGTGTGATTCTCGCACTACTACAAGCTCATTTTAAACCTCCGCAGAAGGGAAGAGAAGACCTTATTTATTGCCCCAGCCAGACAGGCATGAAAGTTTATGTTCCAACTTTGTAATCCAAGTCCATAATAATGATTTTACAAATTTTGTATAACATGACTTAATATGCAGAAGATTTTAATTGTAACAGACGGCAAATTGGCTGCAAAAACTAAGGAAAGTGTTGAAGAACACTCGGGTGATGTTAATAAATTTAGAGTTTCTTTTCAGTTTATGAAATACCCTTTTGAATTTGATAATAGTACCACGGAGTTAACACAAGAGTTGGTAGATTTATTTAACTTGGATATAGTTTAAAAATGATATATGCTTTTGCTTTAAAGCCAAGTGAATTCTTCTAATAAAATGAACCTTTTTGTCAATGTGCATGGGATTATTAAAGGAAAATGGTTTGGGGTATTCAATTCAGTTGTCAAAAAATTTTTACATAGGTGGGAACAACTTGGGTATACAAATCGTTTTTATGCATAAATTTATGAAATCTACATATAGAAAAAGGGGTTTGCAATGAAAATTTGGTGTCTAAATTAAGATGTGCTATAAATATAAAATATACACCAGATTTTGAAGACTCAGAATTTAAAAAAAATATATAAAATACATAATTTGCTTGTTTATATTAATGACATGTCAAAATAATATTTTAGATTATTTGGTTAAATAAAATGTATGATGAAAAATTGCACCTGTTTCTTTGTTCTAATTTTATTGTGGCTACTAGGAAATTTAAAATCACACATGTGGCTAGCATGCTGTTTCTGTTGGACAGCGCTGGCCTACAGGGTAACCTCGATTTGAAAGCCTTCATTTCCTATACAAAAAAGAGACCAGCTGCTACAGAAGTCCCTTGCATTGGTCCCATTTCCTCATAAGCCCATTTGGAAAGAAATCATGAATGAAGATTTACATCCACACGGAAGAAATGCTCTTAAGAGGAAAAGAGTCTCCAACCTGAGCCAAAAGAAAAGCCCTCAGGGCTCTCTGAGTCTGTGGCCTCCGGCCTCGTGAATTTCTGACGCTTCCTGAAGGGACAGCAGGAAGGCGCCTGCCGTACAGGATCCCGTGTAGGGAGCCCCTGGGCGATGCCCAGGCGCCCTGCCCACAGCCCCCTGAGCACAGGCGAGGCGGGTCCTGGCCCAGCACCGACTGCCATGGCCCTGGGCAATCCAGCTGCCCTCTGCGAGCTGCCATTTAACATGGCTTCTTTTTTTTTTTTTTTTTTAACTTTCTGAGCCATTTTGAGCCATGCAAAATTATGGGAAGGAGACAGAATGACAAAGGGATCCATCACCTCCTGGAATTACTACAGTCCTTCTCAGGGTACCTGAGAGAATAAAGGACACTTGTGAAGGTGAGGACAACCCCAGCCTTCGTAAGTCAAGACATCAGAGGCTGCCTCACATGCCACCAAGGGGCAAAGAGCAGGGGTGATGACCACAATCCCCATTTTACAGATGGACCACTTGGCGGGGGCGGGGGCGGGGCGGGAGGGGGCGGGGCAGGTGTCGGCGTGGCGCTGTCCAAGGTCCCAGGGATCAGCCGCCTGCTCAGACATGATCATCACTCCAATCCTGTACTCGCTCAACCTCACTGCAGCTGCTAAATATGCAAATACGAAGGATATATTTTACAGCGTCTTCTGCTCCTACTTATAAAAGTAAAATTCTACTTTTATCTTTACATAAAAAAAATCACAGTAGAAAAAAGACTGAATAAACATTTTATAGTAATCTTTAAATAAGTAATCTGGATAAACAAGCATGCCTCATTTCTAGTTCTAGTGAAAAAAACTTCCGCAGTGAATATATAATAAATATGTAATCAGAAGAAGACTTCAGAAAACCTGGTCTCCTTTAGGAGTAGCTGGCAAAGCGGGAAAGCCCAGCCCTGAGAGAGGTGCACACGAAGTCACTGGGGCCAGTGATTCTGAACAAAACAGGGCACGTGCCTATGAACACTCCACCCGGTAAATATCTAGAGTCCAGAAAGAAACGTGCGCGGGGAGAGAGCGAGTCACTGAGTCGTGTGTCCCCTGCCTCCTCCCCAGGACAGTTTGTTTGGCAGCACGCACGTCTTCAGCAGTCATCGGAGGGAAACCATGGAACCTGCTGCAGCCCTGAGTTTAAGGGCCATTCCCGCCTTCCCTACTGAAATGATAACAAGAGCAGTGGTAGCCATAACCATGGTAACGATAAGAACTTTCACTTGTACAGGGTGAACTGCCCGGCAGACGTTATTCAAAGTCTTTGCATAAATGAATTCAATCCCAACAACTCCGAGGCACTTACTATTATTATTCCCATTTTACAGAAAAGGAAACAAAGGCAAAGAGTCGAACGCTCACTATAAACCGCTGTGGCCCGCACTTCGCATGCATCACCTTATTCCATCCTCACAACTACCCATGAGGGACGTACTGGGGCTTAGAGGGATGAGGAAATTTGCCTACACCAAGAGGAAGAGTTGGGATTACAAGATAAGCGGATAACATTGCTTCTCTGTCTTAGAATACTGTTCTTAGGACGCCTGCCAAACCCACCTCTGCAGAGAGGGGCAGTGTGGCAGATGCGGTTATGCCTCGCCAGGTGTCCTTCTTGAGGGGGCTCTGGCTGCTGTGTGATGGCTGCCAAGGGCTTGTGCGTGTCCCTTCTCCAGGGACCAGCCGTACCCAGAAATGTTCCACTTCTCACCACTGACACTGGATGACAGACACTGGAGTGCAAAACACTCACTGAAGAAGCCTGTCCCAGGCTGTGCATTTGGGAGCCTGGCCTCAGAGACAGACAGGCTTCATCAAGTGCTAGATGGCAGAGTTCTGGATTGCAATAGAAGTAGCTCCATCAGAGGAAGCTCCAAAACTGATATGTGTCGGCGTTTTAGATAAAAGTACTTTCGCCCTTTAGAACTAACCCCACATTTCTCCTTAAGTGCTTCACAATGAAAGCTAACACCATTTATGTAAAAGAAGAAGAACAGGTTTTAAAGAACACTTACTTCACTAAAGAAGCTTTGCGACACAGTTTGTCAGCCCCCCTGTAGTAATTCACCAACTGCACCAGCCCAGGCTCGTGACCTGTGAACGAAAGGGAGGCTCAGAAGGGGGCGGGAACCGGTCAGCACCCATGCACCCGCGCACAGGAGAGCGAACAGCTGTGTCACGGCCAGCTTTCCCTCTCCCTTGCAGGACTGGCGATTAGAGAAGGGATCATTTTGCTGCCCTGCGCCTGCCTGTACGGCCCCTCGCCTGAGCATTCCACTGGCACACCCAGCCTCCCCATAGTGGACGCTATAATATCAACATTGTAGAGCTGTCTGAGACCACTGCTGCTTTTGTTTGTTCTTTAAAAAAAAGATTTTATTTATTTATTTTTAGAGAGAGGGGAAGGGAGGGAGAAAGAGAGGGAAACATCAATGTGTGAGACACCTTGATTGTTTGGTTACCTCTCCCACATACCCAACAGAGGACTTAGCCCACAACCCAGGAATGTGCTCTGATTGGTAATCAAACTGGCAACCCTTTGTTTTGCAGGCTGGCACTCAATCCACTGAGCCACACCAGGGCTGTCTGTTCTTGAGGTGGAGGGCTGCTTCCCATTTCACCTCTCTCAGACCCCCACTGCACCCCTCCCTGGCTTCATACACCGACTTGTGAGTTACCTCTGTACAGTTAGGACTTCAGCGGAGTCATGCCCTGACCTCCCAAGCCTTGTCCCTACAGCCATCAGGGAAGGCAGCAGAATTGATGTGCCTTGTCCTCCAGCATATTTGCATCTGCAGGCTTGTAAGAAAGCCACCAGAAGGCAAAGGAAGGCAGTGGACTTTTTTCCCCATAAGGAAACTCATTTTCAATAGATCTTATGGCAGGTCCCTTGCTCGATAAAATTAGAGCAGAAAACATACAAATAAAAACAAAAGTCTAATTTTTTGTTTAAAATCCTAACAAAATGCACTGAATTTCCAGCAACAAAAGCACAAAGCCAAACAAAGGGAGTTCGAAGGTAAGAATAATTCACCTGAGAACAGTAGACAAGCGGATAAAAAGTTTCAGGCACTACCTGGCTGTCACCAGCTTCCTGGCTCACACCTGGGCTGCCTACCTTCTCACCTGGGGCCTTGGCACCCTGACCCCTTACCCAATTTCTCTTTGGGACCCCCCTGGTGCACTTTAAGCAAAAGGCAAATATGTATGCAGCGAAGGCATGAAACGATTTGGGTGGCGGGATGCTGCTTCCTTTCCCCCACACACCAAACGCTTACTGCTCATCTGCTGACTTTGTGGGGCTCGTGTGGGTCTAGACCTGCTGGGTGGTTTCTGCTCCTCCTTCCTAGTCCTGACCGCCACAGCGATGCCATGGACCTTGCTACAACCCTGCCAGAGCCATCTGTGTTTTCAGTGCTAGGAGGCCGTCTAAGCTTTTACAGCCAGGCACTGCAAAGAGGAAGGAAGTCAGGCAGGCGGGGAAGTAGACGGAGCGAGGAGGAAATAAATGTTCCGGACTATAAGCAGATTTTCTTCTTTGAGGGGAGGTGTTCTCTGTGGAGAAGGAGGGCTTCTTGGGGAGAAAGTTAACAAAGGGGGAT
Organism: Artibeus jamaicensis; assembly: GCF_021234435.1. Classification (NCBI taxonomy): domain Eukaryota; kingdom Metazoa; phylum Chordata; class Mammalia; order Chiroptera; family Phyllostomidae; genus Artibeus; species Artibeus jamaicensis. The sequence goes on along the minus strand of NW_026521810.1, from coordinate 12,396,816 downwards.
CTCAGGCAAGTTCCCTGTACTCCAGGATTTCTGGGGGGGAGGGGTGGCAGAGCCAACCCCACCATGCGTCATAACCTTGTATAACCGTAAAGAGCGGTTCACGGCTCCATTCCAAAGAAGACTCCAGTGAGGCTGTGCTGCCACACCCTCCACTCCCCACACCATCCAAGCACAGGCTCTCCATTCAAAGGCTCTAAGCTCACAGCAGCCAGTTGGTTTTCCGTCTCTGCCCCTTCGACCTCCCCACCCCTGGCCACACCTATTTCTAGAAACTGTTTCTTCTCCTGGACACAGAACACTGCTCTGTTTAGTTGCCTTCCAAGACGCGATGGCTTTTCTTCATTACCGATTCTCTGCTTGTGTCTTGGCCTGCGATTTGGCCCCCACCCCAGGGGGATTTGTCAGAGAACTCCGCTGCTGTCGGGGCAGAGGCTGCAGGTCCTGGTGACCGTGCAGCGGGGAGACGCCTGAGGCTACATTCAGGTTGGTCGGAGGTGAGTTGAAGCCCCTGCACAACTTCTGGATTACGTCATCTAAAGAGCAGTGAGAGTGGTCCATACCCCCACCGCCTCCCCAGGGCCACGTGCACCTGGTGGCGCCAAGCCAGCTCCAACCATGTGAAGGAAGCAGGGCAGAGGGTGAACCCAGCGTCGTGTAAAATCTGCATGCAGCCCCCCATTGTGAACCCACAATTGTGAACACACACTTTCTTGGGTGAATCTAATGATCGGTCTGAAATCACAAGTCCCCAGCCCCTCTGAACCTCCTGCTTTTGGAATCCAGATCTTTTCCAAGTCCCCTGGCGATTCACCCGTGCCTTGGGGGAGCTGAATCCTCCGGGTTTTCACCACACACAAGTGCCCCTCCCGCGCCCACACCAGACCGGGAGCAAGCCTCCAGCCAGATGTCACCCTGGGCCCGGCTTCTTGGGCTTCTTGGAGCCTCCCTGCCCGGCGCTCAGCCTGAGGACCTGCCTGATCGGGGTGTCGGCCAGGCGAGGGGGGCATCAGGCCTGGGACGGGGGATGGGCAGAGGGGGCGCGTGGCCCGGGGATGGGGGCCGTCGAGCCTCCCATGGAAGGGCGCTGGGCCTCGGGATGGAGGGGGCGGGGAGTGCGGCCCGAGGATGGGGGCGTCGGCTCGGGGGATGTGGGGCCGGGCGGCCTATGCCCTCTGAGCTGCAGGACTGGCCGTGGACTGGGGGCCGCGCGGTGACTCGGGTCCGAATCCGATTCTGAAGACCAGAGACATTAAGTTAAGAACGATGGTTTAGACCTTTAGGGATGCGTGTTTTATCCGCCGGAGGAGTGACGGGGAAAAGATCTGTGGCCTTAACACAAAAGCGCTGGCTCTGGCGGGCCCCAGGGGCGGAGTGCGCACGGGAACCGGGACGCTCACCCAGTCTTCCGAAGGGCAGCCGGTTCCGCTCTCCCAGCATCAGGTTGAATCTGGGGTTGTCCCGCCGTAGCCGCTTCCAGTGGCCGGAGGCGACCAGCAGCCGGGAGACTTCAGCGTAAACGCTGCTGTTCTCGTCGCGCACCACGAAGGTGAACATGGCTAGGCCGCCAGCACCGGGCGCAGGGACCAGACCAGCTCCGCGTGGAACCCGCCGGCGCGTCGCAGAGGCCCCGGTCCCCGAGTCCCAGCCCCGTCACCAGGGTCACCGCCCTGCGCACCGGGCTCGGAACTCCGACCACGCCCCGCCTCCGCGCGTCCCCGCTCCCCCTGGGTCCAGTTCCCGCCGCGTCCCGGCCCGGGCGCGTTCCCAATTCCCCGGGGCCTTGGTGCAAAGGCCCCGGTCACCGCGTCCCCGCCCACCGCGTCCCCGCCCAGCGCGCAGGCCCCACCCCTTGCACAGGCCCGCGCCCCGCCCTCACGCGTCCCCGTCACCAGAGTCCCCGCCCCGCGTCCCGTCCCGCCCCTCCGGAGCCCGGAGTCACGGCCCATGCAGCCCCGCCCCCGCCCTGGGATCCCGCACAGCTGCGGGAGCCGCAGGCGCTGTGAGTCCCAGATGGAGGCGTGGGGAGGTGCGCAGGAGATGGACTCGTGCCTGGACCGCGTCCTCCCGAGCTCAAGGTTACAGCCGGCGGGGGAGGGGGTCGCTGTGCAAACAGAAGAGGCATTTTTCCACCTACTATTTTTAAGGGACATTTTGTGAATAAAAACAAAAATTTTGAGGCCCCGAGCTGTGTCCAAGATGTGCTTCCCTTCTTTTTCTGTTTTAGGATCACTGAGGACCCGCGGAGCGCTCCGGCGGCTGTGGTGCACTGGGGTCGAGACTCCTTTCACCTGCTGAGACCCTCTGGGGGTTGACTTTAGGTCTCTCTACAAGCCCCAGGAGCCCGCGACAGACAGGTGTTGGGCCGTCACTTTCCCTTCTTCGGACACTGATTTCCCTTCTGAGTGGGAAAGTGGTTATTATTTTTAAAATTTATTTATTTTTATTGTTGACTCTATTACAGAGGTCTCCAATTTTTCCCAACTTGCCCTCCTAAACCCAGCCTCCGCCCCTTCCCCCTTTACCACATTGTTGCCTGTGTCCATGGGCCAAGCAAGTATGCACACATGTTCTTTGGCTAATTTCTTCCAGTCCCCTCAGCCTCCAATACCCTCCCTCTGGACTCTGTCCAGCTGACCCATGTACCCATGTACCCATGCCTCTGTTTTTATTTTGTTCCTTAGTGGTTTTTAAAGTCCCTTGGAATATTTGGTGCATTTGAGGAACAGAGAAACTTTCTACCCTCCTAGAAATCAATCGTCCACACCAGGCAGGCGAGTGCCTCTTTACACTTCACAGAAACAAACACCCCAGTACCTCTTGGCATTGTCCTGACTATCCTGTATGCAGGTATCTACCTTGAATATTATAAAGGCGCCCTTCTTTCTCCCATTTCTGCCTGTGTTTTCTGGGGTGGGAAGGGCAACTTTCCCCAGGGGCTTCCAGCTCCGCCACCACCTGAAGACCACACTGGCTGTAGGAAACTTTCTGGAGAAGAAATGGGGACGGCTCAGAAGAGGTGGGGCACTTACATGCTCCAGCCGGGCAACCCTCCGTCCCTGGGGATAAGAGTTGGGAGACAGTGCTCGGCTTCCTCTCCCTCCAGTGGGTCTGTGGGACCTAGGCTGGGCCCAGCAGGAAGGACTACTCCATCTCCTTTGCCATTGTGATTGTTTAACACAGAACAGTGACCCAAATCTGGCCAGTCTGATTGGAATTTTTCTACCAGAGCTATGGAGAGACTTTTTTTTGTTTGTTTCCCAACTGGAGTTGCTTAGCTGGAAAACTGTGTGAGACTCCCTGCAGCTCTCTTGAAATCTTACAGAGGGAAGACCCTGTAAGAATTCAGGGTCTTGCCATCTGCTTTCCAGTGGGCCCTGCCATGTGGGCATGCAAGTTCCTGCCAACAGAACGTGAACAAAGTAATGTGCATCTCTTACTAGTCTGGACCTCAGAATTTGAGCATGCCTTCTCCTCAGGAGTGTGTATTACCCCTTCCAAAACTGGACATAAAGCCAATAACAACAGTGGAAGCAAAGGATGTAAGAAACTCACTAAGACTCATTATATGCTGGGACACGAAGGAAGCCTGAACAAATTTCAAAGGATCAAAATAATTTTGAATACTTTCTCTGACCTCAGTGGAATTAAGCTGCTTGGAAATTAAGTAATACACACTTTAAAACTGAGATATCCTTGACATATTTCATTATATTTGGTTAAGGAGTACAACGTGTTGATTGACAAGGGAAAAACTGCAATTCCTACACTGAACACAACAAAATGTAATTGGGAGAAGTGTTTGAAGCACAAATAAATGGAAGACTACACCACGTGCGTGACTGGAAGACTCAGAACTGTTAAGCTGTCAGCTGTTGCCAAACTGAGGGGTAGATCAGTGCAACCCCAAACAAAGCGTGGGCAGGGCTATTTGAGGAAATTGACATGGCAGTCCAAAAGTTACACAGAAATGCAAAGGACCAAGAATAGCAAAGGCATTCTTGAAGAAAATTGGAGGATTTACATTATCAAATATCAAGACCTATAAAACATAGTATTTAACCACAAAGCTATAGTACTTGAGAAAGTACTATTTTGGCACAAGGAGAGACAAATCGACCAATAAAAAGAGACCCACATATAGTCACTTGGTGCACAGTAGAGGTGACATCAGTGGGAGAAAGGATGGACTTTTTGATAAATGGAGCTGGGCCAGTGGATATCCATTGGGAGACAAAATTAATCCCAACATCAACCTCACATAAAATCAGTGGTATTCATTGCGAGTTAATTCCTCTAAATGTGAAAGGTAAATCTTTGTTAGAAAGAATACAAAAGTCTCTAGGAATAAAGGAAAAAATTGATAATAGGTGACTTTTAAATTAAGAATTTCCACTCATTAAAAGACACCATTAAAAAGAATAAAAAGGAGCCCTGACCACTGTGGCTCGGCTGGGCATCATCCTGCAAAGCAAAAGGTCACCAGTTCGATTCCCTGTGGGGACACATGCCTGGATTGTGGGCCAGGTACCTGACTGGGGCACGTGCAGCAGGCAGCTGACCGATGTCTCTCACATCAACGTTTTTCTCCCTCTCTTTCTCTCTCCTTTCCTCACTCTAAAAATAAGTAAAATCTTAAAAATAAAAGTTATAAACCAAGCCAATGGGCTGCTGAATAAAATGTCTACCTTCCTACCTTACTAATGTGTGTTTGTAAGGAGGACCTGGAAGCCAGGACCTTTGGAATTCTCAGACTCACAGGGTCCATGCCTGAACCTGGTAATACTGCAAGGCATGGCCCCAGCCTCTGCTCAGGGCTCACCCCCGGTTTCTTCCCACCGCTGACTCCATCCCACCCTGTGAGGGGCCATGCATGCCTGCATGGGGACACTGCATCCAGGAAGCTGAAGCTCAATCCACAAGCAGCTCTTCTTTGGCTAGCACCCAGGCCCAGGGGTGTGCACGCCAGCAATGCCATTGACCCTTGGAGAGTGGGCCCAGGGAAGGAGCCTGTGCAGCCCAGGACGTGGGCTGGGCTATTTAGACAGTGAATTCTGGTTCTCAGACACCTAGCATAGTCCAGAAAGGGGCGGCTGTATCCTCGATGTCCAAACGTCTCACCCATCGGGAAGGTCACAGCTAGGGTAGGGCCAGACTGGGAGCCTCTAAAGCCAGGACCTTTCTCACATGGGCCCAAGGGTCACGCTCCTAAGAAACAAGTTTCAGAATCCCCATCTCCCCTCTCCCCTCTCTCCGGTCTTTGTGTCCTATACTTGGACACCAAAATAACCCCAATTTGTCTTTCCCTCATGGTCTCCGATGTCACCACGGTCACTTGATGCTTCCCAGCCCTTCATGCTTTATCCTCTTTACCTCACCAGTCTTTGTGAACATCGTGACCAAATAATCTTTCCGAAACACAGCTGTCATCACGTCTATCCTTACAGCAAAATGGCCACAGTCATTGAAGCAGCATCCTCAGTTTCAAATTTACAGCCTTCCCGTCAAGTCTTCTTCCCACTGAGTTTCCCCTGCCACACTGACCACACTTTCATCCAAAGTCTTAGAAGTGCCCTGGTCAGCATCAAGGTCAAATGAAAGTCTGTGGGATGTAATTTTAAAGGTGAGTGTGCATTACCCCTTCCAAAACTGATGAACTATGTCCCAGATGGATCATAAAGTCCCTAGTAATGAAAACGTTTAATTAGCCAGCTGTTTGTCTCACAATCATGCCGAATGAAATAAGACTTACTACTCTTTCTTCAGCCTGAGGTCTTGGTTGCTCTGTCGCACTTTGGAGGCGGAACTGCCTCACCCTTCGACAGAGCCTTTGGGCCCCTCCCTGAGGAAGAGTGCCCACTCCCACCACCCCGCTCCAGGGAACCGCCAAGGTCAAAGGCCCTGTCAATTCAGTTCTATATTTCAGTCTGTCACATGAGGCCTGTCCGTGATAGGTAAAACTTTCTGAAGGAAGAAAACTTCACAAAAACTTTTTGGAAAAAAAAATGGTTCTGTGAACACTGATGAGATTTTTAAAATATAACCAGAAAGTTAAATAATAAAATGAAAAGCTCTCATGCAAAGGAAAGGTTTAATTCAAAATGCTCCTTCAGCCCTGGCTGGTGCAGCTCAGTGGACTGAGCACAGCCTGTGAACCTAACAGTTGCCGGTTTGATTCCCAATCAGGGCACACGCCTGTGTTGCGGGCCAGGTCCCCAATAGAGGATGTGCAAGAGGCAATCACAAATTGATATTTCTCTCCCTCTCTTTCTCCTTCTCTTCCTCTCATGAAAAAAAAAAAAAAAAAAGAAAGAAAAAATGCTCCTTCTGACCTGACTGGTGTGGCTCAGTGGGTTGGGTGTCATCCTGCAAACCAGGGTCGCCTGTTCAATTCCTCCTGATCGGGGCACATTCCTGGGTCGTGGGCCAGGTCTCTGGTTGGGGGTGTGAGAGAGGCAACTGGTCACACGTCTCTCTCCCCCTTTATCTCCCTCCCTTCCCCTGTCTAAAAATAAGTAAATAAAATCTAAAAAAAAGAGAAAACGCTCCTCGGCCTCTCCGACAGACTGATTCCAGCGGGCTCCTCTGGCGTGCCGTGCTGTGCAGACGTCTGTGGACACGCGTCTTTTTTCCGTGAGCTTGCTCCACGAGCTCCCCTCTGCCGTCTGTGCATCCCAGTGCTGCTCCTCCTTCCACAAAAGGGGGTTTGGGTCTGAGCTGAACACCGGTTTTCCCTCCTGCGTTTCTTTCTCTTGTGAACCTGTCTCCTTTACTACTTACACAGGAAACTTGACTTTGACACCAGTGTTGGGGGATTTTCCCCTGGGACACCAGCTGGGTGTCCTTCAGTTCAACTGGGTCCTACCTGAATTACAATCCCTCCCAACACTTTTGTCCTTCATTCATTGCGTCAAGTTCACTTTTCTTTCAGTATTTAAGTGGCTTCTGTCTTCCTGGACAGACCCAACTCAAACACCGTAGTCTTTAGGAACTTAATGCCAGTCAAGGGGTGGGTGGTAATTTGAAGAGGAAATCATTCTCGGAGGTTTGGCACCGTGCATACACGCCCACCTCTGTTTCCTCAGTTGTGAAGGGAAGTTGTTAACACCTAATTAATCCGTTCTACGGAATAAGTGAGATGACGTAGGGAAAAAGCCAGGGACACAGCCCATACCTAATGCATCCCTAAGTCTATTTCCATCCAGTGTAAGCCGCTATTCCTCTTATTGTTCGCAAGACACAGCAGCTGGAATGTTCACCCACTAACCAAAGTTTTGTGAAAATCCACATGAAGTAACTAGAAAGAAGCCAACTCAATTAAACTGCTCAGTCATTTGCCACCTGGCCTTTGTTGGCCCCAGTGCCTGATTTCCTGTCAATTCTCCTCAACAGAGCTTTTGAGGACCCATCGTTGGGTGTTGTTTTTATGACTGGGTGGATTAAAACATTAGCTTCTTTCTCCCACCCTAATCTAGTTCTTATTCCTGTAGATAAGCAGGACTTCCAATGGTGTGGAAACAGCCGACCTTCGGGAGGTCCATGCATAAGTTATGATGTTTGCTTGTTACCAATACCACCTGTGACGTCAGCAGCAGCATCGGCTAACAGGTGTTGGCATCTCTGTCTTGACCTGCAGTGTGGATGCAAATAGATTCCTGTTGCTGGTTAGAGAAAGCAAACCGCATTTCCTACATTTAAAGTAAATCCTGTCTATCTGCTCTTTGGCTTTGAGTGTGGAAAGTGTCTTCACATCAAGGTAAGCAAACTGCCATGTTCCCCCGCGGTGGTTCTCTGTCGCGGGCTGTACCCTGATGGTTGTCAATCATCTCTGCTCCTGACATGAGATGGGGGTGGCTGATTTTTGGCTTATTCAGAAGCAGGGATAAGTTTTCCTTTCCTTAGGTGTTAAGCTCTTTGTTATCTAGAATGATTCATTTTATAATACATTTTGGTGTTAAAACATTTCATTATCAGAGTCCGTACTAAATACGTTGTGTGAGTGATCCATTTAAACACGAGACACCAAGATTAGCTAAAGCAAAAAAAAATACTAGATACAACAACCTTTTTTTTTTGGATAATTCAGACAGTGGGCCAGTACTTACTAGCTCCCCCCTCCCCCTGGGTGAGCAGGACTTCCCACCACCTGCAGTGGTAAAGACTGGAAGGTCCCAGTCGCTCTGGGGCAGCAGGGGGGTTGCCGGGTGTCCAGAGTCCTCTTAAACCCAGTCAAAATGGTTTGAGCGAAACAGAAAAGAGTGTGTTGGAGGACTTTTTGCCTGAATCCAAGGGTGTAAGCAACATCTTCAGGACTTGGGCACACTGTCTCCACCCCTCAGGGGGCCCTATACACAGGCAGCCCCCCTCTGGAGACAAAGCGGCTCTCACAGGTGAGAGTGGGACTCAGCCCTCACTGGAGAGACTGAGGAAGGGTCTAGCTCCGCTTGTCTGGAAGCAGTCACTGGGACAGTGGTTTGGGGCATATGATGGAAGACGTTCCCTTCCAGAAAAACCTGTAGGAGAGGAAAGGAGGCAAGAATGTGGTCTCAGGTTAAATCTGACCTGGTCAGACCCACAGGATATGACCCTAGAGGCGAGGAGGCCTGACCGTTCATACCCCATATCATTCAGTCGTTGGCTACGGTCACCTGGGGGAAGGAATTACTCCCCAGGGAAAATAGGTCTTCCACCTCCAAGCAGTTCCCCAGGAGGGGGCTGCTCCTGGGCCCCACAGCACCCACTACCTTATAGTCAGTGGGACTTATTCCGTGTGCTCCATGGGCACATCCCTGCTTTGGGAATGAGGGCCTCCAGACTCACAGAGTCCAGATGTGGCAGCAAAAAAATCACAACTCCTCCTCAGTGGGGCAGTGAGAAATGCCACTTTTATCCTCACTACTAGGTTCTGATACCAGTGTGGTCGACCTGTCGGAAACACCACATATCAGTGGCTGCTCATTTAAGGATTGTATCACATCTCAAAGAAAAGTGTCCCACTTTCATAGGGTGCTATGTCCAGATTGGCATCTCAGTTGCATTTGTTCAATCCTCACCCAAGGATATGTTTATTGATTTTAGAGAGAGAGGAAGAGAGAGATAGCAATCGGTTGCCTCCCGTGTGTGAACCCACAATCTAGATGTTTCTCTCTCTCTCTCCGCCTTCCTCTGTCTCTCTAAGATCAATAAACATATAACATCCTCGGGTCAGGACTAAAAAAGAGAGAGCGAGGAGGAGACAATGTCTTTCCACCATGTGAGGACACCACAAGAAGGCAGCTAGCCGTGAACAGAGTCCTCACCAGACACCTGCCACGACCTTGATCTCAGACTCCCAGCCTCTAGAACTGTGAGAAAGAAATGTTTCCTGGTTAAGCACCCAGATGATGGTATTTGTTGTAGCAGCCTGAACTAAGACATGGGGGTACAAAATGCTGGCCCCCTGCCTCAGAGGGAGCAACTTAGCAATATGGTTTATGCTCTAGAGCAGCCCCCGTGTACCAGGCCAAGTCACTGTTTGTCTCTGTCCCATTCCCTATTGTCTTAATCCCTTCAGGCTGCTCCAACAGAATGCAGTACACAGGGTGGCTTATAAACCATAGAACTTTATTTCCCTGGAGGCTGGAAGTCCAAGGTCAAGGCATTGGCAGATTCAGTGTCTGGTGAGGGCCTGATTCCTGGATCATAGGTGGCTGTTTTCTCCTTGTGTCCTCACAGGGTGGAAGGGGCAAGAGAGCCCTCTGGGGTCTTTTATAAGGACACAGACCCCATTCACCAGGGCTCCAACCCTCATGACCTAATCACTCCCCAATGTTCTGTTTGTAATTATTCTAACATTGGGGGTTAGGTTTCGGCATACAGATTTGGGGGGAGGGCACAACATCCAGACCATAGCACTGCCCTGCTTCACTCGCTCAGCGACCCCTGTACCGAGATCCGCTGTGTTTCAGGGAGTCCCACCTGAGAAAATCACCCCAGGAAGGGCCTGGGGAGCAGCGGGACGACAGGACTCTGGCCCCGGGTCGCTTGCCAGCCAGCTGGCCCTGAGTACCCCGTCCTCACTCTCGGTGGAGTGTCAATTAACCTGTCATAATTTTTAAAGTTTAATTTCTCAATTACACTTGACACGTGATATTATGTTAGTTTCAGGTGTGCAGCATAGTGATTAGACGTTTGTGACTTACACAGCGATGGCCCCAGTAAGTCTAGTGCCATCCAACGCCAAGCAGAACTGTCATAATTTAGCAGAGCATTTACTAAAACTTTTACCTGTGGTGAACTGAGAGAAGGAAGAGCCATAGAGGAGGTCCTCTGTCGTGTGGTACTGCTGCCTTTTAGAGGTGCGGGAGAGACAGTAACTAAGGGGTAGGAGACTGGTTTGATGTTATTGAATATCGTTGATTCTTGAAAGAGAGAAAATGACTGTCTCAGAGCAACCAAACCCAGTCAAAACCAAGTGTAAGAGCGCCAGGGCCGCCTGCAGCTGGAGTTCACGGAGATGAAGTTCACTGGGTGCGGGACTGGTGCTCAGAGCTGTGGACCTTCAGAGACAAGCCTTCACTACCCTGAGCTCCCGCTGAGAGGCTGAGGAGCCAGCTCTTAAGCTTCCCAGAGGCCCTACTGCTTCATTGGGAGGATCCGAGGGGGACACCCTTCATTGCTTCAAAGGGACCTTTGTGTGACTGAATGAGTGAGTCTCTGGCCCCTTGATTTTCCTAAGTTTGACATAAGGTTGTACTGACACAGAAATACATAGGTGATTTCATACTGCTTCTCTGAAGATAGCATATTTTCTTTCTCTAGATGATTTAAGATTTTTCTCTTTGGGTTCAAGTTTTAGTAGTTGGATTTTGTAGTGTTTCTTTCTAGGTATGGGGTTATTTTTAGAAAAGGTTTTTAAACTTTGTTTGCCCCAGCACAGGGCTTCTGGTTGGCCCAGGCCCTACTCCTCCGCCTCTGCCCAGAATGAACAAATGCCCCTAAGAAAACAAGTAGTCACTGATACCAACCCATGTCTGAGAGAGTCTCCCCTCTGCAATTTCAGTCTGCCTCCTGAGTCTTCCTTCCACAGTGATCTGATGGATTCCAGAATGCAATGCGTCTACTTTATCCGACTTTTCTAGATGTTACAGCAGGACCTTCGACCTCTTATAACCTATTTTTATCCTAACCAAAAGGGAAGGTCTGAAGTTACTCTTTTTATATCCATTTGAGGGAAATTTTGAACAAGAGAATAAAATTGAACTAACCATAGAATTTCAGCATAGGAAACTTGTCCACCCACACAATGCTTGAAATTTTTATATAATATCCTTGAGTTGTCATCCAGCCTTGCAAACTGCCTGGGGAAGGAAGTTTATTAACCCTCAAGTCACAAGGCTCCCAGATCTTTGAGACGTCCATTCAAGGTAGAGGGGACCTTCTCCGGCCACATGGCTTTCACCCTCATGCTGAGGAGCTTCAGAGTAAAGGTTGAGCAAAACACACGCCTTCTACTGAAGCAGTGCTGCAAATAACGAAGACCTCAGTCACGTTTTGTAATTGCCATGATACTTTTATTCACAGACAAAAAGAGATGGAGTGTTTTGTCTTAGAAGATATCGGCTCCATGATCCAGAACGAGGCCATCAGGAGACTCCTCTCACCCATGGTGGTTCAGCTCTGCCATCTGATCCTCTCCATGGAGAGGAGCGACATGAACAGTGAGGCATTCGCCTCTCTGGAGAAGCCTGCAGAGGCATTGGCTCAGGCTAGTGAAGAGTTTGTGCAAATCGCTAAAAGGTAATGATTTCAGAAACCTGTATGATTCTATTGGCCAATGTTGCCCTAATACATTTAATTGAAAAAGGTAATGATTTCCAAAAATTTGAGCCCTTTACCTGACATGTTTATAGAAGGAGTAACTGGAGCCTTATTAGACTCAAGTCAGGTGTGAAATATAAATTGATAAAACAGAAAGCAAACTTACTTAATGTGTTATTAGTTGGGTGTAATTTCGATATGCAAACATTTCAGAATTAGTGGACCAGTCTTTCCACTAAGAGGCAGTTGTATGTCCCATCAAAAGGTTTAGAGGCTTATTCCTACTTCACAGATTATTGTTATTACAGAGATATGAATAATAAGAATTTTCAGTTGTCTAAACATCATTTTCTTTCTTTTTAAAAAAGATTGTATTTGTTTGTTTTTAGAGAGAGCGGAAGGGAGGAAGAAAGAAAGGGAAACATCAAAGTGTGGTTGCCTCTCATGTGCCCCCTACTGGGGACCTGGCCTACAACCCAGGCATGTGCCCTGACAGAATTGAACCAGCGATCCTCTGGCTCACAGGCCAGCACTCAATCCACTGCTCCATACCACCCAGGGCTAAATATCATTTTCATGTCTGCATCAGGCCTGGTTCCCGTAGTAAACCTGCATGCAAATTATTTCTATATTAAACTCCAGCCCCAAGGTTAATAGAAAAGGGCCTCATTACAACAAAACTGAATTCTGTAAATGATAGTGGAATACAACTTACCACTATTTAATATACATGGGGGAACTCAAAAAACCCCCAGAATTTATTTATTAAAAAGTCGTGTATATATTCTTATGTGTTTAAGCATCGGGCACCTTCAAAGTGCTCTCCATTTGATGCGACAGACCTATTGAGACATTTTTCCCACTGCTCAAAGCAGTTTTTGAAATCGTAGGTTTTGCTGCCTTTTAGTGCTTCTGCCATTCTAAAAAATTTAACCTTTCTCGTAATTTTTGTCAGTACCAATTGGTCCTGTTATGCCCCCTCCCCTCAGCAATGACCACACTGTTGTCCATGCTCCTGAGTCCTTTTTCCTTTTTGCTCAATCCTTACACCCCCTATCTTCTGCCGTTTTTTGTTTCACCTCTTCCACATTGACAAAACATTCCCTTGAGGACTTCTTAAATCTGGGGAAACAAAAAGAAGTTGCTCAGGGCAGAGTCGGGTGAAGAGGGAGGGTGGGGCACGGGGCCGCGCTGGTTTCGGTGTGAGTAATTCGGTGTGAGTAACTCATCGTGAAATGGGTAAATGCTTTGAGTCTTCAAAAAAAATTTCACTGAAGTCAAACACAGCCTCTCACAACAATGCCAGCTGGTACGCTGAAACAGATGGGTTCCTAGAACACTCACCCAGCAGGGGAAGCCTGTACGATGAGGGACCCGCCCTCCAGAAGATAATTCTGGTTCTTTTTGGGTTCCCTCTCCTAGATACTGGACCTAGATTTCCTGGGTTTGAGTCCTGCCCCAAACCAACACTTACCTGTTGTCTGGCCAAGTCCTGATGCTAGTCTGTGTCTCATCTGTCAAAATAGATGTAAAAACCAAACCTCCCTCACAGGCTGCCATCAGGTCATGAAAAATAGTCCCCACAAATCCAGGTACCTGGAACATGGTAACATAGGAAGATGGCTTCGGCTTTATCTTTAAAATAGAAAGAGTCGCGTAAGTATGCCTCTCTTTCACCCAACGGCATGTCCCGACCACCCACTAGGGTGTCAGACACCACTCTCTGTACCGAAACACAGCTGTGAGAAAGGCATTCCCAGTCCCCACCCACAGGGCACAGGAGCAAAGAGAGAAGAAAACGTGTAACTATATCCACAGGGAAAAGCCAGATGCTTATTTCTGCCGTAGTAGGTTATCACAAAACTAGGAACCTGAAACAGCACATATTCTTTATCTCACAGTTTTGTAGGTTAAAAGTCGGTGGGCTTGGCTGGTTTCTTTATTTTGGGTCTTACCAACCCAAATCGAGCTGTCTGCAGGCCTGACTCTTGCATAGAGCCTTAGGGAAGAATTCGTGTCCAGGTTCTTTTGGGTCGTTGGCCAAACCCTGTAGTCCTGTAGTCATGGAGTGAGGAATCCCTTCCTTACTGGCCATCAGCCAGAGGCTAGTCTCCGCTCTTCCAGGCCGCCTGCATTCCATGAGGCCCCTCCAGCCACGCAGGTCAAACTCTTCCCAAGCTTCAAACCTCCCTGCTGTCTCCTGCCTGCCTCCTCTGTTCAAGGGCTCATGTGATCACATTGGACCCACCTGGATAGTCCAGGGTCCTCGCCCTCATTTAAGGTCGGCTGGTTATTGCCATAATCCTATCTGCAGAGTCCCTCCTCAGCAGGGCCAGATTCAGATTTGACTGACTGGCCATGAGGCGAGGCAGGATTTTGAGGCAGGAACATCTTTAGAACTTCCCACCACAGGACTTAACAATTAAATGTCATGCTTGTTCTCAGATTGGGGACAATTGGCAAAAGTTAAATATTGATTTTGGATTAGATAATAGCATTGTGTCAGTGTTTAATCTCTTGATTTTGATGATTGTTCTGTGGCTGTGAAAATGAATGTCCTTGCCACAGGGAATCCACACTGAGTTATTTTGGGGTGAAGAAGCACCACATCTGGAACTTTCTACACACACATGCAAGCATGCATGGGCACACGCATGCATGAACACACACCCACACGTGCACATACACATTTACACACGTGCACACCGAGAAAGAGAATGATAACAAATGTGGCAAATGAGAACAACTGGTGAATCTGGCTGAAGGCTACATCAGAGTTTCTTAGATCACTTTTGCAACTTTTTTTAAAGTTTGAAATGATATAAAAATAAAAGTTACAAAAATATTGTTGAAAATAATCCTGCTCAAAAGTTAAGCAAAGTAGAAACAAAGAGCATTCAGAACCATGCAAGTCCTCAAAACATCGAGCCCAGGGTCTCATGTGGCCCAGCGATGCCACTTCTGGGCATCTACCCAAAAGCAGCGAAAGCAGGGGCGCGGACAGGTATCTCGCGCTGCAGTTCGCAGCAGCACGGTCCACAACTGCCAGAAGGTGGAAGCAGCCCAAGTGTCCATCCATAACAAAACAGATCAACACCCGTGTGGGGTTGCGGGGGGTCCGGGCAGGACCAGCACGACGGTTCGGTTCCGGGGCCCGGTGCCTGGCCTTCTTCTTTCTTTTCCCTTCAAAAAAACAGATCAACAAAATGTGGTGCATGCATACGATGGAATATTATTTGATCTTAAAAAGGAAGAAAATTCTGACACATGCTACAACTTAGATGAGCCTTGAAGACTTAATGCTAACTGAATTAAGCCTGTCGCAAAAAGAAAAATAATATTGTATGATTCTATATGAGGTCCCTAAAGCAGTCAAGTTCATAGAGATGGAGAGTGGGTGCCCTGGGTGCGGGGGTGGGGAATACAGGGGAGTTACTATTGTTGAATGAGAACAGAGTTTCAGTTCAGGAAAATGAAAACTGTTCCGGAGGTGGATGGGTTGCAAATGTGCTCGATGCTGCTGAACTGTACGTTTATACAGGAGCGTGATGGTAATGTTTGAGTTATGTGTATTTTAGTACACGTGAGAGATGTGGGGCTGGGGGGCTGGGGATGGCATGGCCCACTTATGTAACACGAAAAAAATCAAAGGAGAGAAACTTGCCATAATATTGACTTACTTAGGAGTTTGAGAACATAGTGATTTTATACCAATTTCATACTGTTTTGTACATTCTAAGTTTTCTAACTCAATGCATTTTGTAATCACAAAAAAAGGTACACTAAATTTGAAAGAAGTTAAAAGTCCTTCTTGTTTGTTTCAATATAAATGCCTTTGCTGTCTTGTCTGTTCCAGGCACGTAAATTATTTATAAAGAGAATTACCTGTGCTCGTGACCATGGAAATGGTCCAGCCCATCCATCAGGGCAATACTGCAAATAATTCATGTTCTGGCTCCACCTGCTTTCCGGGCAGCTCCTGGAGCAGGTCTCGGGAAGGGCCAACAGAGGCGCTCAGCGCAGGGCATGCTAAGTGTTTGGCTGGCAGGTTCCAGTGCTGCTCTCTGCCGAGCGAGCTCTCAGGAGCCAGAAAGAACTCGCCACCTCAGCAGACTGGTGTTGGCAGCAAGCTGGGCTTCAGGAAGACCCCACAAGAGGCCTTCCTGTCCTAACACATATACTGTGCTAACACAAGTATATGCTTCTTTTTGCATATATTCATTCAAAAATGAATCCAATGATAAATATTTAGAAAATGCAAATGAAATGAGGAAGAAAAGAATTACTCATAAGCCTACACCCCAGAGATAACCACAATGAACATGGGATGCATATTTGTCCCAGATATTCCCCCTTTCTCTCTCTCCTTCCCACTCCCTCTTCCCATCCTTTTTTCTTCCCTATCCTTCCCTTAAATTTTTTATAAAGAACTGTATATGTGTACTCATATACATATATACCATATGTACACATGGGTATGTATATATAAGTGGGTCTCACATACATACACAAACACACATGCATGGCCACGGCCATGGCCATATAAAGTTTGTCATGCTGGCTGGTGAACAGGGCAGGGCCCCCGGGTTGCCACTCCCAGGTGGCACCATTTGCTTCGGGTTCTGGGCCACTGAACAGGGCTTTGGGGGTGCCCTGCACAGTCAGCAAGAGCGTCACCATGGCAGCCCTGGGAAAGATGGCACTGAACACACCCTCTCTCCTCCACTTTAACGTCAGTCTCTCTGGGACCACCGGGTTGGGGGCTTTCTGGTTACCTTTTTTTCCTGATTTCTGGTGTAACTGCACTGTGTGGTTTTTGAGGCACGTTTTGTAGCCCAGCACTGGATCTACGTGGGTAAGCGTGCCCCGTGCTCCCTAGCAGACAGCTATGCTATTAGTGGATGTAGTGTTCTGTGTGTGTCATTTAGATTAAATCCATACACTCAGATCTTCTCTCTCTATGGATTTTTCTTTCCAGAGAAGTGTGATAAAAAGCTCTCACTATAATTGTGTTTAAGTGTCTCCCAAGGTTTTCTAGGCTGTGCCTCAGTCTTTCTTTGTTTTTCACGACCCTGGCACCATGGTAAGTGCTGGCTGGTTATTTTGTAGAATGTCTATCAATTTGGGTTTGGCATTTTTTTTCCATGATTCAGCTGAAGTTATGCATCTGTGGCCAGGGTACCACAGGAGTGATGTTGTGTCTCTAGTTTATGCATTCTGTTGTGATGTTTATATGATTTCATAGTGGTGAGTCCAAACTTCAGCACGAGGTCAAGGTACTGTCTAATGGGTATTTGCACTATTTTTTCCTTTGCAGTTGGTATCCTGAAGTGCCTTCTGCAACTGTTACCTGTCCCTTCAAACTCTCATGCATCAGCTCTAGTGTCCATCTGTGTGCCTTGCCTGCAAAATTGTTACTGTGATATTTGCCCACTGATAATTGTATTTCCCTCATTCCTTCCACATTTATTCATTGGGATTCTTCTGTACAGAAAGGTTATTCTTCTTCTCCCATTTATTCATTTATTCAGTTATATTATATTCAATTATTCATCCATTACAGACTCATAGATATTTATTTCATTTAATGGGTTTTAACCCAATACTGTCAACATGTATTTTACTCTTCATTTCTTTCCTGCTTTGCTCACTGAGGGCTCCTTCCATTGGCCCCTGTGTCCTGCAGACACCTCTCCATGTTTTAAAGCACTTCCATGCTTTCCAGGCTCATCTTGTCCTTCCCCAGCCCAACCTCTGGAACCAGCCTCTCGCCCAGCGAGCCCTGGTTTCTTTATTGAAGAATAGTCTCTAGAAACCAAGTGGCAGGCTCCAGATATGCTCGTGACTACAGGGTGTCATGGCTCCTCGGGCCTCTCAGCAGACGATATGCACGAATGCTGGCCGTGGACACACACTGCTCGGTGATGTTCGTGTGTGATGTTCACACACGTAGTCATACTGGAACCGTCATTTCAGTGCAGCCCCACAGTTTCCTTACCATGCCCTCTCCTTAGTTGATGCCTCTTTCTCCAGCAGTGGGAATCCTCGCTCTCAGGACCCACAATAAATCCACTTACGGGTTCAACCCTGGCATACACGTGAAGTTGCAGACTGCGGCTGGAACCACCTGAGGCAGAGACGGACTAACCAGGGGGAAGTTTGTATGCAGCTGTTATTGTTTGCAGCTCGACCCTGGCCTGAAAAAAATGCCGTTCTCCCGAGTTATTTAGGTTAGTTCCTTTCTTTCCCCAAGTGCTGCCATGCGATTCACTTGTAACTGTATTCATCTTCTGTTGCTGCACCTAAATTACTGTAAACTTAGCAGCTTAAAACAACCCTATTTATTATTTCACATTGTCTGTGGTCAGGCACAGGGGCTGGAGCAGCTGGGTCTCTGGTTCCCCAGGTTGGGTGACCTGGGAGGCCCGAGTGTCCACTGGGCTGCCGTCTCGCCTGAGGCTCGGGAGCCACACGAGCTCCCTGGCTGTGGGCAGAACTCAACTCCTTGGGGCCGTGGAACCAAGGCCCTTACATGTGGCCCTCTCTACAGTGTGACGGTTTGCTTCTTCTAGGTCAACAGTGGACTGTCTCTTCAGGAAGGGTCCACATCCTCTGTTAAGGGCACACCTGACTTGGTCAGGCCCACCCGAGATAATCTTTTGACTAACACATGTCAACTGATTAGGGACCTTAATTTCTTCTGAAAAAGTCCCTTTTTACCTGTGACAGAACACGATCAAAGAGTGACATCCATCTAGTTCACAGGTGTGACCCACAGGCTAGGAGAGGTCACTTTCATTTTTTTCACTTTTCTGCCCTGGAAATAACACATATTATGTTACAAATATACCCTTACTTTTTAATAAGATATTCCATTATGTGTAGGAATGCACAAAAACTTACTCAACCACTCTGTGGGCACTTAGGTTGTACCCAGGATTTGAAATTACAAACAAGGCTATAACAACTGTGCACATGTATTTTCCAGCTGATGGAGAAGGTGGGTTCCTAGTTGTGAGATTTCTGGGTGGAAATATACTATATATTAAATATGTATTAAGTTCTTTGTCTTTCGTAGAACATGTTAGATTATATTATTAATCCAGTACACATGTATTAAGTGATAAAAGCAAAGTGTTACAGTGTATAGTTACATTATCAGGTTTGAAAATATTGAAATATGCATCACCCTGGCTGGTGTGTCTCAGTGGATTGGGCACCAGCCTGTGAACCAAACAGTTGCTGGTTTGATTCCCAGTCAGGGCACATGCCTGGGTTGCAGGCCAGGTTCCCTAGTAGGGGGTGCACAGGAGGCAACCACACATTGACGTTTCCCTCTCTTTCTCCCTCTCTTCCCTTCTGTCTAAAAATAAATAAACAAAATCTTAAGAAAAAGAGAAATATATTAAACATTAAGGTTATTAGTCCTTTGTGTGTCACATATATTGCAGTTTACCATTGGTCTTCTGACTTTCAATTTTTTTTGCCACTTAATTTTTTAAAGTTTTTATGAAGTTAAATTTATCTACCTATTCTTCTATAGCTTTTGAACTTTGACTTATAGTTACAAAGATCTCTCTACACCAAGAATAAAGAGAAATACACTCATCTTGTCTTGTATGGTTTTGATTTTACATTTAAATTCTCTAATCCATTTGCAGTCCATCTTGTGTATGAACTGAGATAGAGAATTACCTTTATATTTTCCTGGATGGCTACTCAATGGTCTCAACATTACTTATTATAAAGTCTATCTTTACCCAAGTAATTCAAGATGCCACCTTTATCATTTTATGTGAGGTGATTTTAGAATACTGAATACAGTACATTATGTATGGAAAATTGTAGCGCTTCTAGATAGAATTGTATCCTTCTAGATATTTTAATTTTATTCGGGTGGGTGGTAAAACTAGGGAGAGGTCATGCTCATCCAATCTAAGCCTTGAGGTGATTTAAGACTAGTTTCAGTCTCTCTAAGGGAATGCCTTTTTCTAGTTTGTTCTCACTCCTAAGGTGCAGCCTTTGGGGTCTCTACTGAAATCCTGGGGTGACCACCAAGTTCCCTCCATGTTGGCAAGACCCTGATTCTTGTTTTCTCAGCACCATGAGACTTCTAAGGTCATGGTGGGTGTAGCAGCCACTTTTCACCAAGTGGCTCTTGTTTTTATGTCTCTTTTTACGCTTCTTGGCCTGTGTTACTCAGGATTAAGTCCTGCTGCCTTGTTGTTCTCTAGAACCATAAAATATCTGGAATTTCTTTAGTATTTTATTTATCCTTTGTGTGTCATGTTGTTGGTAGAAAGGTTGGTCTGATACCCTCACGGCTTGAAGCAGAATTTTGAAAATGCTTACCACGAAGACTCAAATTAGTGATTTCAAAGATCAAGCCAACAGTATCTTTCAAGCCATAGATTAAAAGCAGAAAGATACAGCTATCATATAGGGAAAAAATAGTAGACATGGAAGACAGATTCAATTTGCAAATAATGGACCTCTAGAAGGAGAAAAATGAAGACACTGAGGAGAGGCGATAATTAAACAAATACGAGAAGAAAATTACTCTGAGCCAATTAATGACCCAAATCTGTACATAAAAACTGCTTCCTGGGTTCTAGGTAAGACTGTGGAGGGAAGATACCTATCTATCTATCTATCTATCTATCTATCTATCTATCTATAAAGCATATGTTGGTAAATTCTTAGTGCTTTCAAACACCCAAACAAAACAACTACTTGTAAAGGAAGCTCAATTAGCCTGGTATCAGATAGACTGGCCTCAGAGTTTGTACCTGTGACTCCGGAGGCCAGAAGATGCTGAAATCAAATCTGTGGGCTGTGAGAGGACAGGCCTGTCCCCAGGAGTGTGCCATCCAGCCCTAGATGGCGTGACTCAGTGGATTGAGTGCTTGCCTGCAAACCAGAAGGTCGCTGGTTCGATTCCCAGTCAGGACACATACCTGGGTTGCAGGCCTGGTCCCCAGTTGAGGGCACCTGAGAGGCAACTGATCCATGTAGCTCTCACACATTAGTATTTCTCTCCCTCTCATTTTCCCCCCACTTCTGCTCTCTCTAAAAATAAATAAAAATCTTAAAAAAAGAATGTGCCAGCCAGTCAACTTATCATTCAGCAGACTACTGACAGAACACAAATGCAGATGTGCAAGGACTTAGTGACTATCTCTCTATGAACCCCAACTCAAGAAGCCAAGAAAAATATTGACAAACAACTCTAACCAACAACTGGAAACCAGAAAGCTCAAGAGAAGGGAAGATGAAGAAGAGAACTTTGGAAAAGACAATATGTATACTTGAAAGAGAAGATGCTAGGCTAAGGGAAACTCTAATTGTTGTTTCAAGTTAAAAACATTAAGCCGACTTGGCAACACTTCAAAGTAGCAATGGGAGTGAGGAAAGAAAAAAAGACCAAAAAATGTCCCAAAACTCTCAAGGAAGAGAGAGTGGAGAATGGGAGTTCAGCTGGCCTTCAGAGGACTGTCTCTCGGTGTGAAGAACCTTATACTCAGGGTCGTACGCAGACACGGCCTTACGTTGCCCACACGCTGGAGGAGACAATTTCATTCGCACAGCCCTGACGCTTGAAAGCTCTTTCGCTCCTCCTTTTTGTTTTTAAATCCTCACCTGAGGTTCCGTTTACTGATTTGAGAGAGAGAGAGAAACATGGATGTGAGAGAGAAATATCAGTTGGCTGCTTCCTGTACACACCCCGACCAGGGATCGAAACCACAACCTTTTGGTGTACGGGGACAACCTTCCAACTGGCTGAGCCGCCCAGCCACAGTTCTTTCTCCTCCTTTTAATGCCGAGAACTGAGGAAACCCAAGAAGTGAGGCTGTGTGGGTGAAGGCCCTGCTGTGCTAATGAACAGCTGTCAGGATGAGGGGCTGTCGTATTTATGGGCTGGGCAGTCTGATTGCCAGCTGCTGCTGGTGAGCACATGTCCCACAAGGGGGTCCGAGTGAAATAAGGGGAGGAGACAGCTGTCGTGCATTCTTCCCTCTCTGCCCTTGCCCTAGGCGTGTGCTGCATGTTGCCATGCTGGGCCGTTTGGTTTTTGTGACCCTGGCACACGGGGAACTCAGGGGACATTTCACCCGAGGGTAGTTGGGGTGTTCGAGGCAGGAATGGGGGAGCCTTGAAACTGTCTGCCACTGCTAAGGGACCACAAGCTGAGAGAAGCTTCTCAGTGACCACTTCAGTTGGCACTGCTGTGCCCTCCCAGCCTATGGTTCCAAAGGCACAGCCCCTCAGCCTTATTCGAAAGGAATTGCCATATAAGGCCGTGGCTGGGCGGCTCAGTCGGTTGGAGGGTTGCCTGTTGCACCAAAAATTGTGGGTTCCATCCAAGTCCAGGAGGCAACCTATTGATGTTTCGCTCACATCAATGTTTCTATGTCTGTCTGTCTGTCTCTCCCTTCTTCTCTCTCTAAAAGCAATAAACACATCCTCGGGTGAGATTTAAAAAAAGAAGAAGAACCATTATAAGGACAAGGACAGAGGGAGTGAGATTTGTGTTTTGTTTTGGGTGGTGAGGGGTTATTTTGAAAGAGGAATGTTTGCAATCGCATGAACAAAACAGTTGCTGTGGACATCTGTGTCCACAGACAGGTTTTTGTCGCATAAAACCTCTCCTTGATAACATAGATTGAAATGAGATTCTACATATTTTTTCCTTTAAAAAAGAGGCATACTGTGTTTTGTGGTAATTATACATGTTCAGTGCAAAGAAAAGGAAGGCAATTCAACATGGAATAAAGTGTGTTTTAGAACACCAAGCTAGAACCTCAGTTTAATGTATTCTTCTAGCTGAAGAATACAGCTAGAAGAATGGTTCTCTGTGTAGATCTGCGTGTGACTGGGAACGAGAGCTCTCGCCATACGTGCTAGTCTGTAATTTGGTATCATTTACTCAACACTGCATCTTGGAGAGGCTTCTGTCACAATAAAATATACCCATGTCACCTTTTAAAATTCATTTATTTTAAATTATAGTTGACATACAAATTATATTAGTTTTAAGTGCGCAGTATACTGATTAGACATTTACATACCTTGTGATGTGATCACCGCGATAAGCCTCGTAACCATCTGTCACCGTACAAAGTTATTACAATAATATTGACTCTATTCCCTGTGTTCTACCTACATCCCCGTGAAGGGGATTAAGATCTACGTCACTACTTTAATGGCTCCATTAAAACACCTAGTCACTCTGTAACTTCTAGGTATCCTAACTCCCTGATGGGTATGTTTCTGTGCTGTAACGTTGCCTGTTGGTAAGTGCTGAGTGACAGCGTGTCTGCAGGCTGGCAGGGGACTCGGACGAGGAGTGGCTCCGGGAAGAAATGGGGCCTGCTGCTGACTCTCTCATCACCTCGGGGAGGCACATCATGCTGGTAGCTCAGAAGCTCCGCCTTCAGCCAGAATGCCAGAGCCACCGGGAGGAGCTAGTGACCACAGCTCAGCAGATCCTGCTGGACACCACGAGGGTGAGGTTGATGTCAGCCAGCTGGCTGGTTGGTCTGGGTAGAGAGTTCATTGCTAGGAGGCCTGGATGGGGCACAGCATTCTCACAGTGCACACCACCCCAGGAGAAAATCCCGCCCGAGTTTCTGCCAAGATCACAGCCACAGAATTTACTGCCAACTTAATAAACTGGCTAAGAGTGGAAGCTGCCGCAGGGAGTTGGGTAGACATGCTGAGCTAGGGTCTATAATCCTGAACTCATGTGAAGCCCCTCTGCCGCCACACTTGTCCACCAACCCCTAATAAGAAGGCATCACTGAGGAGCTGTGGGGAGATGCTACAGAAACCTCTGCATCTCTCAGCCTCTTTGGCAAACCTGGCTCCAAAATGAAAGTCCTGCTTGTTGGTCTACAGCTGGGAGGACCTCAGGGCCAGGACAGCCTCTCAGCCTCCAAATGCTCCCCATTCTCCATTCCGACGACCTTCCACCATTAGGCACAACTCTTCTTTGTTGGGACATGCTCCTTGTTCAGATGCAGTGTCGTCAATATGTCAGATATTAGCGATGCCCATCATGAAAACTTTAGTAGTGTGGGCTATTGTGGCGTGTTTGTAATTTAACAGAACCTCATTAAAGTAAGATGGAAATGAGGAGATGAGAGGGGCTGAGCCAGAGGGCTTGGGCACCTGCTGATGGGCGGAGGGGAGGAGAGAGAGGAAGGCAGGCAGGCAGTCGGGCTGGGAAAGATTCTCAGGGGCGCTTCCTGGACAGGCCATCCCTCCAGACCCCCTTGTTGTCATCCAAACACGAACCTTTCTTGGTTATGTGTTGGTTACCATGGTGACAGTTGATGTCCTCCTCTAATATGGAGATAGACACTCAAACTCAGACTAGACCCCACACAAAGTGTAGTTCGAATTTAGAAGGCCTTACATTTTCAGTTACATCAAATGTTTTCTTTAAATGTCACTCCTAGTGAGTTTTTTTTTTAAATGTCACTCCTAGGTGACTTGTTTTTGGTGGGGAGGGGAGGGGATGAAATTCAGTTGTCAAAACATGTTTAGGATGTTTATTTGTAAAATGGTGTGGGGTGGGCAGAGATCTCTGTCACTCCAGAAATGTGCAAGGCTTTTCAAGCTCGCCACTTCCCCCGGTGTCCCAACAGGTGCTGCTCCTGGAGGACGCGGCGGCAGCAAGGGCCATGGCTCGGGCGGCGGGCCGGTGCCTGACCTGTCTGGACGCACTGGAGGCCGCGGGCACGGGCACGCCCCGAGGCCCCTGGATCCACCTGGCGGGCGCGCTGCGGAGCCTGGGCCACTTGCACGCGCGCAGGCCGGGGGGTTGCCTACTGCTAGGCCGAGTCCCCACCCTGCTCGCCGCTGTCCGCGCCCACCTCCTGGTCCCGCCATCGGTCGCCACCCGGCGCCACCTGTTCGGTCTGGCCCGGGAGATTCTGGGCGAGCTGCTGGAGCGGCTGGAGCCCCGAGTCCCGGCGACTCCCGCCTGCGCGCCTGGCGCGCTCCCCCGGAACCTGCAGCAGCTGCGCACCCTGCTGGCCGCGCCCGGGCCTGAGCGCCTGCAGGGCGGGCTGGACTCACTGCTGGCCGCCGTCCTCTGGCCCTGCATGAGCCTGGCGGCTGGCGCCGAGGCGCCGGAGAGGCTGCGCCTGGTGACCCCCTGCCGCCTCCTGCTGCAGTTGCGGGGCCTGAGGCCGGAGGAGGAGCGCGTGGCCCTGCGGGCGGCCACGGAGGCTCTCACCCAGGGGGTGCGTGCGGGGCTGCTGCGTCAGATTCTGAGCACATTCACCGACACGCAGGGTCCTCTGCAAAGGCTGGTCCAAGTCGCCTTGGCAACAGCACCTGTTACAGATAGCTCCTGGTGCGCCAGCGAGAGCCTCCAGCTTCTTTTTGCTGCTTTCCATGAGCAGGCCAAGCAAATGCTCCGGGTGGGCCACTTGGTCCTAGTTTGCTCTCCCCGACAACAAACTGGCAAAGACTTGGAGGCCACCATGGTATACCTCTCAAGGCTTGTGGTCACAGTGCAGCAGCTTTTCTTGCAAGGCTCACAGGTGTCTGGCCTGAACCGGAGCCCCTTGGCCCTGCACGCCTTGCTCCAGGGCTGGGCCAGGGTCTCTGAACAACTGTTGGCGTGTTTTGATGATGTTCTCAGTATTCCTGAGTTCCTGAGTGTATCCATTCAGGAAATGGCCAAGCGCTTGGACTTCTACACCTGGGCTTTGAGGAGTAGAGATTCCCAAGAGTTTCCCAGACTTGTGGCGTACTTACAAGGCCGGGCTGCACACATAGTGCAGGTGATGAACAGGTATGTGGACCAACATCGGGACCCCATCTTCCGGAACGGCCTGAGAGTCCTGATCCAGCAGGTGGAGCAATCCTCCCTGGTCCTGGGTGCAGCTGCTGAGTGCTGTGCAGACGGGCACAGCTCTCAGGACACAGATGCGTTTCTAGCCAAGGCAAAACACCTCATCTGTGCAGCTCAAAGCCTCCAAGAGGGGCTGGATGGGACTAACCACCCCGATATCCTCAGCCCTCTCCGAGCTCAAGTCCGAAGGTTTGCCATGGTGAAGACACAGCCTTGTGTTCTCCCCAGCCTCCAGGACTCCCCAGTTCCAGAACTGACACATGAGCAGGGGCCTGGGTTGGGGCGAACTGACCCAGGCACCTCCTATCCACTCAGGGACCATCTTTCCAGTCCCTTGATTTCTGATACCTGCACACAGAGTGGGGGTCCTCCACTCCTCGCCCTCAGCAAACCCAGCCTTGCTGGAGAGAGCCGTAGCCACCAGGCAGTGTCCTCAGCTAGCACCAACCCTCAGGGGCCCGGTGTAGCTGTGGATGAAGCTCAAGAGTTCCTGGCTGGGGAGGGACCACTGGGGTCAGAGAGGATGAATGGACTCCAAGAAATCCCAACCCTGGTACCTTCTATTGCTGAACTAGCAGGAAAGACAACACACTGCACAGCTGCTGGAACCAGCCAGCTCCTGAAATGGTCTCTCCAGCTGTCCCAGAGAGCCAGTGACAACAGGCAGGGGCTGGTAGCTATGGCTGGTGACTGGTACCGTCTGTGTCAACAGCTGTTTTGTCACAGCCCAGCCGCTGATCTTCCTGGGAACACGGCAGTGTTCATGGAGCTTCAGCAGAATTTAGTTTCGATGGCCCAACTAACAGCCAAAAGTGGGCCGGTGGATTTGGGTAGGAAGGACCCTGACTCAGCTGGGCATGCAGAAGCACTTTTACACATGCAGGACAGGCTGGAGGAGGCAGAAAGCCATGCTAAACAGCTGTTGGATGTGGTCCTGGCCTCCGATGGTCTCCAAGCCCCTACTTCACTGAAGGAGAGCTTTGAGGACAGATGCCTTCTGTGGTCAGTGGCTGTCCAGGACCTGCTCCAGTGCATGGAGAGGCTCAATGGAAGACAAGGATGGTTCCTGGTCCCCCTGCGACAGGCTGTGAAGAACCAGCAGGGGCTGCAGGAAGGCTTGGCCCAGGCGGCAGACGTTTCTCAGAGGCTACAGGAGGCTGCCCGGCTGTCTAGGCTACTGTGTGGGAATGAACAGGTAAAGGGCGAGGTCTCCTTTCTGTGCAGGGAAATTCATGTGCTCACCGACGCTCTGCTGGATGTGGCGCAGATCCTGGCCTCCTCCCCCGGGCCATCTCCCAGCCTGTCCACACGCTTCGAACTTCTCTGCTTGGAGCTCACTCTTAGAGCCAAGGCCCTGAGTGGCCACCTCAGCAGCATTAATGCAGGCTATGAACAGGCCCTCCAAGATGCTCTTTGCCCAAGGCTGTGTGCCTGCGAAGACCCCCAGACCCCAGACCCCAGGCCCGGCAGGCCGGAAAGCTCTCTGGAAAGAATGGTGTCTGGTGTCCAAGCTGTGCAGGCAATCGTGGCAGGAGGCCAGGAGTCTGGGCCCTGCCAGGAAGACCTTCTTGTGGCTCTGGAGGACATTGTTGTCCTTACCAAGGAGGTGGCCCAGAGAGCCGCTGTGCTCCAAGATCACCCAGAGGAGGCGGCCATGCACATCCTGGAATGGCTTCAGTGGGAGTGGGCAGCCAAGGCCCACCATGCTGTGTTCCAGCTCCAGGCCTGGAACGGTGGTCACTCCAAGGCCTGGAGACTCCTGGCAAGGTGCTTGAAACCCAGTGGTGAACAAGGCCCTGCCCAGCCCCGGCTCCACCACGGGGAGGGTGTCTCAGGAGCTGCTGCAGCAAGCGGTGTGGATCCTCAGGGTGCTGCCTCAAGCGACACCCCAGGGAGCTCAGTAGGGACCTGCACTGCCGGTCCAGCCATCACCGGGACTATGGCGGCAGATCTGGACATGGTACGATAGTCAGCACCATTTCTCCTCCCTCCCCCTCCTCGGCCCCCTTTCTAGTAACCAAAGCCCACTGCCTCATGCCAGAAAAGGTTGTCCCGGTGCCCGCGTGCATAACTCACATCTGGCAGGCAGCACAGGCAGCCTTTGAGAGCCCAGGGTCGGGGAGCAGATTGCTTGGGCTGCAGCCGCCTCTGCCATTTTCCAGCTCTGAGACCACAGAGAAGTTTTTCAGGTATTTTGACTTCAAGACTGTAGTCTAGAAAGTGGAAGCATTGATACTGTCCTGGCAGAGGGTTCACGAAAGCATCCATGTAAAATGCGTGCACTTGCCTGGCACATAGTAAGTTTCTTGTGCCCACCGACCATAATTACTGACCTTCATGAAGTTTTCCTAGTTGTCCCAGCTGGAGTGAGTCCCCTTGCTGTGACTGACGGCTGTCCTGTGGTTCTGGCTCCTTAGGCCACCTTTACCACCTGCTCCTGTCAAGGTTCTTTTGTTTGCAAGTGGCAGGGATCCAGGCTGAATGGGCGTAGGCAAAAAGAAGGGCTTGTGGGGACAGTGCTGGCACAGTCCTTCCTCCCCAGGGCAACAGACAGGACAGCTGGGCATCGTGCATCCCAGACACTGGGTTTCCTTACTCCGACTGTGATCAAAGGCAGTGGGAGACAGCGGGTTGGCGGTGCTCGAGAAGGCCCCCGCCCCCAGCAGACTGCTCGGCCAGCGCTTTATGCACAACCCGCTCCGTCCCCTCCGTGACCTTGTGTTTGGCTGCCCAGAGCCTCCAGACCCTCCCCAGGTGCTCTCCCGAGATAAAGCTGACCAGATCCTGTGCTTCTCTACTCCATGGCTCTTTACTTCCCTCTTCTCGTTAAAACGTCATTACCTTGAGAGAAGGCCGCGTTCCCAAAGTGGCTGCAGGAGGGCAGGCAGTTTCCTTTTCCCCGCAGCCCGAGTCCCCTCTGCTCGGCCTGCAGCCGTCTTCTAGGCTCTCCTTGCCCATCAGCTCAGCTGACCTGCGGGCTCCTCCTTTCCTGTCTCTCCACGGGGTCTTTCTGACACGTACTCAATGCCACTGACTTCGTTGACTGACACATTCTGTGTCTATCAGTTCACCTGACACATTCCCCTTCCTACCAAAACGTGCAGACACCACTGCCAACCGCCCAGCACAGCCGCACTGGGAAGGAGAGCGCAGCAAGCTCGTTCCGCCCCGCCCCTCTCCCTTCTGTGAAGGGCGTCCTCTCTCCCAGGGCCGGCTGCAGTGCCTGGGTGGAGAACGGGCCCACACTTCAAGGTTTCTGTTCCAGGAGGCAGTCCTCCTCCACACAGAGCTCCGGGCTGAAAACAGCAGGGACAAGGGCTCTGCCTCAGGGCCTGTCTTGTGAGGGCACGAAGGGAAGGGATAATCACCACCCATGGGGTGTCTGCCCCACTCTCACTAACTGGGGCTCCTGGGGTGCAGAGACACCCTTCCGTACAGCCCCGAACAGCACCCTGGACTGTGAGCACTCGTCAGGACATGCTGGGGGGTGTGGTTTGGTAAGGGGGTTGTGTGCATCTTCTGGGCATTTGTAAGTCACAATCTGGAAATTGTGTGTTTCTAGCAAATAGTCAAAGTGGTTACGGCGCCTCCAACACAGTCCTAGCCCTTCTCCACCACAGAGGAGCCTGGAGACTTTTCTAGCTTTGTAAGTGTAAGGTCCCTGACAGTTCAATGAGAAAAAGGTTGAAAAGAACATTTCCTACTTTCCTAACCCTTAGCTCAAAGGCCATCAAATCACCTGTTTGTCACTTGCTCCCTGCCTTCAGTCTCTGTAGTTGAGTCCCAGGTGAGCTTTGTCCCTTTTCTTGTTCTCACCTGCTCAGGCCCATGGGGGAGCCTGCTGGCCCTGTGTCATTTTGTCTCTCTCCAGAAAAGCCTTCCACCCCGCCTCCCAGCATTCAGTTCAGGGAGCATCGTGCCTGTCTGGAACAAGACCAGTGAACAGGCTTCGGAAGGTGGGGGATGATTTAATTGAAGAAACCAACTAAAAAAAACAACCCCAAACCAACAGCAAACTCAGGTGATTTCTCAGTGTGCACTGACTTAGAAAGACTACACTGTCAGCGGAGACATTCAGGGAGGCTGCTGTACTGTCTTTAGATCCTTCGTGCCAAGCACAGTGTCTCTGCACAGACATCGCCGGTGCACAGTAAGTGATTCTGATTGCTTGCTGGGAAGTGAAAGAAGCCAAGAAGTGCAGAAGAGATTCAGGTCTGGGGCACAGTGGTCATAGAGGGTGTGGAGCAGGGGTTCAGGTGGAGGAAAGCAGCCCGCCACCGTGCCACCCCTGTGGACATCCTGCCCCACCTCCAGTCACCCACATGCTGGTTGCTGTTCTGACACCTGGACAACTTCTGAGTTTCTGAGCTGTCGGGATTCTTCCCACACGCCTGCTTGTTCCTGGGCCGGCTTGAGGACAAGCATCCTCAATGTGGAGCGCACCCCCAGGGCCGGTCACCTAGACTGCAGCCTCTGACCTCTCCTGGCCCCTGACTCATACACATCCTTCGCCTGCTACGTGGCAACTACCCACTTAAACTCCCACCTGAGCTCTGCAGCCGTACAGTATGGCTCGCCCCACTGCTCCTCGGGCAGCTGGCCTCCTGAAGGCACAGTCGCCGCAGCACCTTCCCCTATGATGAGAGTGTGACAAACATTGGACACAGCCCACCACCGGGGACAGCGGCAGAAGGACATGGGCCACACGCAGGTGTGTCCACAGCCCTGGAATGGCTACTCTGTGACTTCCATTCCTTTCTGGGATCAAGTAGGATCATGAACTTAAAAAACGCCCACTTTAGATGGAATTTACTATCACATTTGCGACCTCATGCCTTTCCAACAGCCCAGTCATATCCCTTCTGAGGCATCAGTATGCTGCTGTGCGCGGTGCTGGGGGGGACGATGGGCGGGCTCGCAAGCCACTGCCCTCCTGCCCTCCTGCCCTCCTGCCCATTAGAACCAGGCACAGGCCCTGCCCCGAGGAGCCTGAGATCTGATCTTTGTCACTAGATTGGCCAGAACAGCTGTGTGGACCTGGGTCTGGAAGAGGTTCCAGGGAGACCCCCTCGGGGCCAGCTGGGAGTGTCCCACGGGCTCTGGGTGTCAGCGCCCACCCTGTTCCTCACTAGAAAATAACAAGGTGGTGGGGGGGCGTCATTACTCACAGCAGAGCTCCGAAGTTCTTCCACAGAGAACAAATGACGTGCAAATATTTGGGTTTCCAAAGTTGGAGTGTTCAGGGATTCCTGAATTTCTCCAAGAAGCTGTAGATTCTAATCCCTTCTCCCAGGCCAGGCCCGGAAGTTCACTGAGGGAAAGAGACTGTGACACTCTAACTATCCTGGGCCCTGAGTACGCAGGTTCCAGTTTATGCGAATTCTGGTTGCATGGCCCTGAGTGACAGGGTCCCCCTGTTTCCTCTTCTAACTGTTCTGGAGAAGGTGCTAAGGGCAGCTGGCACGTGGGGAATCGGGAAGCCCTGTTGGTTGCCCCTCTTCTTTAAAACATGACAAAAATGCCATTAACTTCCCACTGGTAATTGGGGGGTCCAAGCGTCAGGCGTCTCACTGGCTCTGTCTTCTCCCTGCAGCAGCCGCCCTGCAGCAGCCCTGGCGGCCCGGCCTGGCCGCGTGCTGAGCAGGGCCAGCCTCTCCGGGAGGACGGCGGCACAGACGGCGGGAACAGAATCACCCAGATGGCCCAGGACATGGCCAAGGAGGTGCTTCTGATGGCGCAGAGTTTGAGGAGGAGAGAATGCCCCTTGGTACTTGGCCCCAGGGGGCTGTGGTGTTGGGAGGACTGGGCGCTGTGTGCAGAGCGGGTGCCCAGCCGCTGCCCCAGACCCAGGCGGCTCCCGGGACAGTGGGGCCACACTCGGCTGCTCAGCACTTGGCGTCTTTGTCTGCTCTCTTCTTTCTCTGGCGTGTCATAAATGTCACTTCACTTCTCCCTTCCCCTTCCCTTTGGGCTCAGTTACTACAGCATCGCCTTAGTCTACAAAGGAAGATCATTTGTCAGAAGCTGAAGTTTAGTAAAATCTAGGCCTCATTTGTCTCCTGGAAGGATGAACTAAGGCAGCCATTTACATCCTTTAAAATCCCTCCAGGTAGAGGTAACAGGGCGACAGCCCCCTGGCTGCAGGACAGCCAGGCAGGCCCGGCACGGCCTGGCGGGGAGGGCTGCTTTCCTCTGGTGGGGGGTGGCAACTGCCATCCTGAGGGACCCTTCCGCATTCTCTCTGGGCCTTGTCTTCGTTCAGTTTAGCGAAGGGTTGTTCAGCATCAACACACCAACACCGAAAAAAAATCAGAGTTCATTTACAGAGTGGGGACCAGGAGGCACAGCTAGAATGACACCAAAACCATTTAGAAAACTTCCATGGAGGTCTGCCAGGTGCAATGGCCCCACAGCCCATGGCCAGGCTGAGGGGGGTCCCACTGCTCATTCTGGGTGGGCGAGGGGTCCAGGTGAGAAGGCTGGCTGTCGGGGTGCCCCCCAACGGTGACTGCCAAGCCAAACTCAGCAGCCCCAACACACCTACCACTCAGGCCACCACTAGCCAGTTTTTCACTGGAACAGTGACCCCAAGGTCATTTGGTCAGACCTGGCAGGGGCTCCCTCTTTTTGCTGACTCCCATTCTCTTTCCAAACGTCCCTGATATCCTAATGCATATAGGACTTGGGTGCTGGCCGAGGGGCCAGGAATAGGCAAAGCTTGCGTCCCATTAACTTCTCTGGGAAATGGCACCTAAAGAAAAACCAAAGGATGATTTTAATAGTGAGGCTCGTGCCTGGTAAGCAGAGTGGCATGAAGAATTCTCCCCCAAACTTCAAATTCCCATCTTCATACCAACCAGATTTTAAGCACTAAAGTGCCCGGTGACCTTGAGTAAAACAGGAGCATCTGAGATGGTGGTTAGGGAGCAACAGGCTGTATGTGGGTGAGGAGCCCAGGAGTCCTGACCGGAGCTGGGAGACTCTGCGACACTCACCCGAGGTACCTGCTGTGTAGGGCTCTTCAGCCCTGAGGCTGGGGTGCTCCCAGAGGAAGGCAGGAAGGTCAGAGGGGGCGTCCCTTGGAAAGGCTGAAAGTCAAGCATCTCCTGTCTTGGCAGAGATCTACACCAGACTACTTACTCTCTTGTGGTCTGAGTCTTCTCTAGCACCTCTGGGGGCTGGGTTATGAATTCCAGAATATTACAGCTTGACCTCTTCGGTTGAACCCTTCTTCACACTGGAGACTTTCCACAACATCATGATTTGTTTGTTCAACAAATACGTGTTGAAGGTGAGGCGGCTTCACGATACAAGGAGGAGAGGGGGCCCGGAAGTGGTTCCCAACCAGAGCCGGGCATCACAGAAAGAAAGGGACCAGCAAAATTAAGTCCTGTCCATGAAGTTAGTGCCCATTCCTCACGGCATTTAGGGGGTGCCTCTACTGGGCAGGACCAGTCTAACTTCATTTTAAATGTTTGCCGATCGCTTCCGACTCCATCAACTCCTTCCTCTTCCCCTGACACCTCACGTCTGGAAAGCCACTCAGAAAACCCACGACTGCCTCCTTGGTTGTCTTGGGAAGTTCAGGGTCCACGGACCCTGGCTGACATGTGCAAACCCTTCTCCAGGCTTGTCCCCAACTAGGCTTGTTCACAGTGAAAGCCAGGCCATTCATTCTTCTTTTCTGCTGTCCACACCTGGTTGGGAGCCTGCTTTGCTGTTCCCTAGGAAACCCCATTCTGTGAGTAATAAACCTCTTCATACCACCCTGGTCCACTGGTGGCACCATCTGTGTGGACACCTGAACCAACTTTTGGGAGGAGGGGTCGGTCCGTCCTGTCTTGGCCAGAGGATGGTGAGAGTGGACTTGTGGTTTTTCCTGGGTTTCCTCTTCCAAGCGATGTCCACTTTCCTGGGAGCTACTGAAAGGCCACTTGCCTGTCCACCCCAGGCAAGCAGGTGAGAGCAGCCCATCTTCTCTCACTATTCACCATTATAGTTAAGATTTTATTTGGATAAAGGATTCTGTGGCTTAAAAAAAAGGAAAGATATGAATGAAAAACTACTGATCTGGTACAAGTCTATTTAAATGAAGAAAAATATGTCCTCCAAAGATTAAAATTTCAAGTCAGCTACCTACTAGGTGGCTTCTGCCAGCAGCCCATGAACAACTGTCAGTCCCCTTCTGGGAAGCTCCAGAGGTGACCGTCCTCCTCGCACCTTTGCTCCAGCCTAGACCCCCTTCAACCAGACGTTTCCCATGCCTGGTCCTTCTTAGGGGCCTCATTTCTGCCCTGGGCCTGCTGAAAACTAACCCTGAGCCCAGTGCAGGCCCCAGCTCCTGCCATAAAGGGCTAGATCATGACCAGGGGGCTGGCTGCCTTGCCCTCAGCATCCCCCACAGACAGATGGGCCCCGACCACCTGCTGGTTTTCAGGACAATAAGCTTCTTACTAACCCAGGAGTGGCCTTTCTTGACACCTCTGGAGAAGGTTCAGGATCAAGTTAAACTGTGTTCATTCTGGGGCTGAAGCAAGTTGTACCAGGCACATTTTGGATGCTTTAGAATTTGCCACCGATTTCTTAGGGAAAACTGATGGCATTGCTTACCTACTTCTTATTCTGTCATTTCTTCTGATCCAGAGCAAAGAGCAGCTCATCGCTTCTGCTAGGAAAGTTGCGACTTCTGGACACAACTTCACCAGGCTTATCCGCATCATCGCTAAGAACTGCGTGGACCACAGGTGTTCACAGGAGCTCCTGTGTGTTGTGGAGCAGATCCAAACCATGAGCAACCAGCTCCGCATCCTCTGCAGGTAGAAACGCCGCGGTGGGCATGGCTGGGGGGCCTGGCCGTGCTGGCGGTCTCAGGGCCCAGAGGGAGCGCTGGGCGGTGGGGAGGAAATTCCTTTTTTGTATGCTCCTTTTAACGGTTTATCCTCCGAGAGCTTACATTCATTTTGGAATTTCAAATGTTGAAAATATACAGAATTAATTCAGAGGACCAAAAATACACTTAAGCCATTGTCATCTCTCATTTTATGACAAATATATTGGATAATATACATAGGAAAGGGAAAAAAGACTTAACGTAGAAAACTTGCTCCTGAGTAGGTGCAAACAAAAGCGGCCATAAAGAATTTTTAGAAATTAAATATGCCAGCACTGATATTTCCCGCCTCCCTTCGCAACATCACACATGTGTGCCAGGGTTCACATGCCATCTACAAACAAACGTGACTGATTTCTGAGTTATAATCATACTTAAATTTAAAAAAATATATATTTTGTTTATTATGCTATTACAGTTGTCCCAGTTTTCTCCCTTTGCCCCCTCTCCCCTCGGTACCCTATTCCCTCCAGCAATTCCCCACTAAGTTCATCTCCACGTGATGTGCATGTAAGTTCTTTGGCTGCTCAATATCCTATACTGTTCTAAACACCCCTATTTTACACCTGCCAATTTGTAGTTCTTAATCCCTTCACCTTTCCCCCCATCCTCCCCCTCCCTCCTCCTAGCTGATGACCCTCCATATGATCTCCATTTCTGTGATTCTGTTCCTGTTCTGCTTATTTGCTTAGCTTGTTTTTTCAGATTCAGTTGTTGATAATCATGCACTTGTTGCCATTTAAATGTTCATAGTTTTGTTCTTCTTTTTCTTATATAGTTCCCTTTTATATTTCATATAATAATAGTGTGGTGAGGATGAATTCCTTTAGCTTTACCTTATCTGGAAAGCACTTTATCTGCCCTTCAATTCCAAGTGATAGCTTTGCTGGATAGAGTAATCTAGGTTGTAGGTCCTTGCTTTTCATCACTTTGAACAGTTCTTTCCAGTCCCTTCTTGCCTGCGAGGTTTCTTTTGAGAAATCAGCTGACAGTCTTAAGGGAACTCCTTTGTAAGTAACTCTCTGCTTTTCTCTTGCTGCTTTTAACATTCTCTTTTTATCTTTAACCTCTGGCATGTTAATTATGATGTGTCTTGGTGTGGTCCTCTTTGGGTCCAACTTGTTTGGGACTTTCTGTAATTCTTGGACTTGTATGTCTATTTCCTTCACCAAAATAGAGACGTTTTCTTTCATTATTTTTTTCAAATAAATTTTCAATTTCTTGTTCTTCCCCTCTTCTTACTGGAATCCCTATGATTTGGATTCTGACTGAATAATTTTTTTCTTTCTTATGTTTCAAATAATCGATTTGAATCTTGGATTCATTCCCTCCACTGTTGGTTCCCTGTGGATTTTTTTTAATTTTACTTAATGAAACCTTCACTTCTGCCTGGGTCTTTTTTATGCTGTTGTAGTACCCAGTGAGTTCTTTTTTTCAAAATCTGAAATATCTTAGCATTTCTTTCTTTTTTTAATTGTTGTTCTATTACAGTTATCCCAACTTTCCATCATTGCTCTCCCCTGCCCAGCCTACCCCCAACTCCCACAGTCAGTCCCTACCTGGTTGTCCATGTCCATGGGTCATTTATACCTGTTCATTGATTAGACCCTTCCCCTTCTTTCCCCCTTTGTCCTCCTCCCCCTACCCCTCTGGTCACTGTCAGTCTATTCCTTGTTTCCATGCCTCTGTTTCTATTTTGTCCGTTTGTTCGTTTGTTTTGTTCATTAGGTTCCTCTTATAAGTGAGATCATATGGTATTTGTCTTTTACCGCCTGGCTTATTTCACTTAGCATCATGTTCTCCAGTTCCATCCAGCTGTCACAAAAGGTAGGAGCTCCTTCTTTCTTTCTGCTGCATAGTATTCCATTGTGTAAATGTATCACAGTTTTTTGATTGACTCATTTACTGATGGGCATTTAGGCTGTTTTCAGCACTTGGTTATTGTAAATAATGCTGCCATGAACATAGGAGTGCATAGGTTCCTTTGAATTGTCATTTCAGAATTCCTAGGTTGTGATCCCAGCACTGGAATTGCTGGTTCAAAAGGCAGTTGCATTTTTAGTTTTTGAGGCAATTCCATACTGTTTTCCATAATGGCTGAACCAGTCTGCATTCCCACCAACAGTGCTCTAAGGTTCGCTTTTCTCCATATCCTAGCATTTGTTGTTTGTTGATTTGTTAATGATGGCCATTCTGACCGGTATGAAGAGGTATCTCACTGTGATTTTAATTTGCATCTCTCTGATGACTAGTGATGCTGAGCATTCTTTCATGTGTTTCTGGATCCTCTGTATGTCCTCCTTGGAGAAGTGTCTGTTCAAGTTCTTTGCTCTTTTTTCATTGGATTGTTTGTCTTCTGGTATTGAGTTGTATGAATTCTTTATATATTTTGGAGATCAAACCTTTGTCTGAAGTATCATTGGCAAATATGTTTTTCCATACGGTTGGCTCCTTTTTCATTTTGATGATGTTTTCTTTAGCTGTGCAGAAGACTTTTAATTTGATGTGGTCCCATTTGTTTAGTCTTTCCTTTATTTCCCTTGCTCTAGAGGATATATCAGCAAAAATGTTGTTGCATGGGATATCTGAAATTTTACTGCCTATGTTTTCTTCTAGAACTTTAATGGTGTCATAACTTACGTTTAAGTCTTTTATCCGCTTTGAGTTTATTCTGGTGTATGGTGTAAGTTGGTGGTCTAGTTTCATTTCTTTGAATGTACTATTCTAGTTCTGCCAACACCATTTATTAAAGAGGCTATGTTTATGCTATTTTATGGTCCTGCACCTTTTGTCAAATATTAATTGACCATAGACAAATGGGTTTATTTCTGGGCTCTCTATTCTGTTCCACTGAGCTATGTGTCTGTTTTTATGCCTGTGCCAGATTGTCTTGATTATAGTGGCCTTGTAATACAGTTTGATGTCAGGTATTGCTATCAGGTCTCCTACTTTGTTCTTCTGTCTCAAGATTGCTGAGGCTATTCGGGGTCATTTTTGGTTCCATATAAATTTTTGGAATATTTGTTCTAAATCTGTGAAGTATGTCATGGGTATTTTAATAGGGATTGTATTGAATCTATAAATTGCTTTGACATTTTAATAATGTTATTTCTTATAATCCATGAACACAATATATGCTTCCATTTATTCATATCTCTCTTAATTTCTTTCTTCAGTGTTCTGTACTTTTCTGAGTACAGATGTTTTATCTCCTTGGTTAAATTTATTCCTGGATAGTTTATTTTTCTTGTTGCTACAGTAAATGGGATTTTCCCCTTAGTTTCTGTTTCTGGTATTTCATTGTTGGTGTACAAAAATGCCTTCAATTTCTGAATATTGACTTTGTACCGTGCTGTTAAGCCACATTCACTTATTAGGTTGAGTAGTTTTTTGGTGGAGCCTATAGGATTTTCTATGTACACTATCATGTCACCTGCAAATAATTACAGTTTAACTTCCTGTTTTCTGATTTAGATGCCTTTTATTTATTTTTCTTGTCTGATCACTGTGGCTAGGACTTCCCATAGAATGTTGAATAAAAGTGGTGAACATGGACAGCCTTGTCTTATTTCAATCTTAGGGGGAGAAATTTTAGTTTTTGCCCATTCAGTATGATGTTGGCTGTAGGTTTCTTGAATTTGTATATGGCTTTTATTATGTTGAGGTATGCTGCCTCTGTTCCCACTTTGCTGAGGGTTTTTATCATAAATGGGTGCTATACTTTATCAAATGTTTTTTCAGCATCTATTGATATAATCATATGGCTTTTGTCTTTCATTTTATTTATGCGGTATATTACATTTATTGATTTGTGAGTATTATACTATTGCATCCCTTGGATGAATCCCATTTGATCATGGTATATGATCTTTTTAATGTATTGCTGGATGTGTTTTGCCAATATTTTGTTGAGGAGTTTAGCATCTATGTTCATCAGAATATTAGCCCATAGTTTTTTTTTCTTTGGTGTGTCTTTACTTGTTTTTAGAAATAGGGTAATACTTACCTCATAAAATGAGTTTTGGAGTCTTCCCTGTTCTTGAATTTTTTGGAATAGCTTGAGAGGGATAGGAGTAAGCTCTTCTCTAAATATTTAGTAAAATTCACCTGTGAAGCTGTCCAGTCCAGGGCTTTTGCGTGCCTGGAGTTTTTTTTATTACTGCTTCAGCTTCACTGATTTTTATCAGTCATTTCAGGCTTTTCTGCTTTTTCTTGATTCAGTTTTGGAAGATTATATGCTTCTAGAAATTTGTCCATTTCACTCAGGTTGTCAAATTTCTTGGCATATAGTTGTTCATGGTATTTTCTTACAATCCTTTGTATTTTTGTGGTATTACTTGTAATTTCTCCTCTTTCATTTCTGATTTTATTTAGTTTGGTCCTCTCTTTAATTTTTTCTCGATGAGTCTGGTTAAAGGCTTGTCTGTTTTCAAAGAGCCAGCTCCTGGATTTATTGATCCTTTGAATTGTTCTTTTACTCT
The DNA here is from genome assembly GCF_021234435.1 of Artibeus jamaicensis. NCBI lineage: Eukaryota > Metazoa > Chordata > Mammalia > Chiroptera > Phyllostomidae > Artibeus > Artibeus jamaicensis. Next base: position 12,357,782 of record NW_026521810.1, on the reverse strand, counting down.
CTAGGTCATTTAATTCTGCTCTGATCTTGATTATTTCCTTCCTTCTACTCACCATGGCCTTTGTTTGTTGTTGTTCCTCTAGTTCTTATAGATGTTGGGTTACAAAGACTGATAAATGTGCAGGGAGAATGAGGCTATTTTAAGACAGGGAAAAAGAATGAGAGGTGACTAATGACAAGAAAAATGGTTTCGAGAGGCTGGATGGGGGAGAAAGAGTAAGTGTGTGGAATGGAAACAAGCCATAGCAAGAGAGAAAATAAAATTTAAAAAGACAATAAGAAGAGGAAAGAAGAAGTTAAAATGGAGTAAGAGAAGGGAGGAGCAAAATATGAGATTTGAAATAAACTATAATATAAAAACTAGTGACTTAATATGCACAAGTTTGAAGGACAAGAAATGAATGTTAAAAAGCTATGCAGGAGAGAAAATAACGCAAAACATGAAGAAGACCGCAGTGGAATTTGTCTCAGTGTTTTTTCTTTCTGGATCCACCCCAGGTTGAGTCAGATGGTATCCCAGTCTGCTCCTAGGCAGCCTGTTTGAGATTTCCAGGGATATACAGTTGACGGCTGACTCCTTCCCTTGTTGATCTAGTCACTCTGTAGTCAGCAGTCAAGATTAAGCACCACAGGGTGGGACAGAGTAATTCGGTAAGTGGGGCTATTGCTTCCCCTCAGGCTGATGCCCCATGGAGAGGAGTGCTCTGTCCAAGCAAGATGTCCCTTGCAGTATGGAGGATGACTCAGCACAGGGATCCTGGCAGCTGCTCTCTCAGTTCTGTCCCCAAAGCCTCCATTTCCACACTCTCTTCCAGCATCTCTAGTCTACTCTGCCCCCCACCCTTTGCCAGAGCCGAGGTAAGTGGCTGCAAATGAAATTATGTGTGTTGGCCCTTTAAAAGGCTCTCTGTGACTCCATCTGTCTCTCTCTGGCAGACAGAAACCCTGCTGCTTTTTGCAGATGGGTGTTATCTGGGTTCCTTCCCCGGCTTTGGTGCTATAGGCTGGAGAGTCCTGCTTGTGGTTTAGACCCCACACTTCTCAGGGGGAGCACCCTAGCTGCTGAACTTCAGTTGCTGCCCACAGGAGCCCAGCCAGCCCTCTTTCATCTCCATATTCTGTACTGGTCACATTGTGGTGAAGTGGTTTCTCCTGTCTGTCCACGTTTATAAGGGCTTCCCTCCAGCCATTGTTCTGTTGGTTATTCCAGATGATTTCTCTACAATTTAGCTGTAACTCTAGGTTGGTCCTGGGAGGAGGTTAGTGTAGCTTCTAGTTACTGGTCTGACATTTTGGATCGCATAGCCCCAATGATTTCTTTTAGCATCCTTATAACCAGTGTTTTGAACTCTGCATCTGATAGGTTGCTTACCTCCATTTCATTTAGTTCTTTTCCTGTAGTTTTGTTTTATTCTTTCATTCGGGCCATATTTGTTTGTCTCCTCAATTCGGCAGCTTATTTGTGTTTGTTTCTATGTATTAGGTAGAGCTGCTTTGACTCCCTGTCTTAGTAGTGTGGCCTATTGTAGGGAAGGCACCTAAAAATTGTGTGGGGTGGAGCCTTAGGTAATCGCCAGGGTGGAGCAACCCATTTCACCACTTTATGGCTCTGTGTGGGGGAGGAATCAAACTGGGGACAATGCTGCTGCCTGGCCTCTGGAGACTGCCTGAGGGGAAGCTGTGTCTCTGGAACTGACCCTCTGCTAGTCACTTCACTTTCTCCTCTTCTCCCCATATGCCACTTTTGCTCTTCCAGCTGTTGTCCTGGCGCTGAATCCCAGAGTGGGAGAGTCTGCATCTGGCCTAAGTCTGTTGCAGGCTTTTTAAGAGGAGTCTCTTGAGAATCCCACAGTTTCTCCCACCACCCCAACCCCCACTGGTTTTTGCAACCAGAAGCTGTGGGGACTCATCTCTCTGGTACTGGTACCCTGGACTGGGTGGTCTGGTCTGGGGCTGGGATTGCTCACTCCTGCAGTGTCCTTCCTGATTTTTATCCACCACACATGGGTGTGGGACCAGCCATTCCACTTCCTCTCTGCACCTCTACACACCTGTGTGCCCCGCCGTGTCTCTGCCTCTCCTACCCATCTGTGATGAATGTGGCTTCTTTAAATCCTTGGCTGTCAGACTGCCATACAGATAAATTTTTTGACAAATCTGGGTGAAATTAGTTTGTAGTCTGGTCGTAATTTTTGCTGTAGTTGTGCGTGGAGGCAAAGTGTGTTTATCTACACCTCCATCTTGGCCAGAAGTCTCTATAATCATGTTGAAGTTTTGACCATTAGTTCTCTATGTATTTTTATACTAACAGTATCTAACTAAAAAAGCTAGTTATGTCTAAAAATACACAGACAAAACAAACAAGTGAGCAAAATAGAACTAGAGACATGAAAATAAAGAACAAACTGATAGTGACCAGAGGGGAGGGGGAAGGGGTAACGGGGGAAAGAAGGGAAAGAGTCAAGTTAAGGAACATGTATAAAGGGCCCATGGACAAAGACAACAAGGGATGAGGACGAGGATAGACTGTGGGATATGGGGGGTGGGTAGGGCAAGGGAGAGTAATGTGGAAAAATGGGGACAACTGTAATTGAAAAACAATAAAAAAAACTTGGCCCTGGCTGGTGTGGCTCAGTGGACTGAGTGCCAGCCTGCAAACCAAAGGGTCACCGGTTCAATTTCCAGTCAGGGCACATGGCTGAGTTGCAGGCCAGGTTGCCAGTAGGGGGCGCATGAGAGACAACCACGTATTAATGTTTCTCTCCCTCTCTCCCTCCCTTCCCCTCTGGAATAATAAATTAATAAAATCTTTTAAAAAAATAAAAAGAAAAACAATAAAAATTACAATTAAAGCACAAAAGAGATAAATACAAATAGATTCATTGAAAAGTGGAAGCATTTTCTGTCGCCTGCCCAAGAAAAACTACGGCAGCACATAACTTACGTTAAGATGAGTTCATTTCATGTGCCCAGACTGTGGAGTTGAGCAGTTTTTGCTGCCTCCTCGCCTCAGCTCTCATGTTGATAACAGAGAACATCACACTGTAAGCATGGACCAGTCTCGTTTCAACACGAGTGTGTTACGACCAGCAGTGCACATGTATCACTAACAAACTTCTGTTAGTGATATTCTGACATTACAGAAAAGCTGATCGCTAAAGCTGTTATCAGTTATCATGAGGCATAAAAATAACATCACCAAGATCAGGTACATAAATTCTTTTTAAGCCCCAAATAAAACCCAGTTATGTTATCCAGGACAGCGATTTTCAACTGGTGTGCCGCAAGAACTCTTCAAAGATTCAGTCAGGAGCACTGGCCTCTTCTCCCTTAGATGGTCAAATAAAAAAATGACAACAGCCAACACAACAATAGCCATCCAGTGTGAATGAATCAAAATTATACCTATTTTTTGGTCAGATAGGCAAAAAATAATATATATTTGGTGTGCTGCAGAATTTTAGTCATTAGTTTATGTGTGGCATGAGAGGAAAAAGGTTGAAAATCACTGATCTAGGAAATATTTCAGGCATATGATCATCTCAAGATTAGCTACTCAAATTTCTCCACTTCAGCTATAGCAATTAATTTTAGCATTTCGAATACAGGCATTGTTGTAAGGGCACACGGGGTTTGTTTGAATCACGTATGGTAAAACACACAACTGTGGAACTGACTATATAAAGGAGGACGGCCCTCACAGGTCACTAGAAAGAGGATGCTGCCCGGGCCGGGTGGAACCACGCGTGGCCGGTCAAAAGCAGGAGGAGTGGAAACAGGCAACAGGCCTACTGTGTTTTCGTGGGAAGGAATAGGCAAGGGAGGGCGAGCAGGCCAAAATGGGTTTAGGATTGCAAATTTAAATAATTTCAGCGGGCTCTGCAGAACAGAGGCTGTCCCTCGCTTTCCAGTATCTGGCCCAGTGTGATGAGGGCTGGGAACAGTGGTCCAGAAGGAAAGAGCTCCGCAGGGAGGTGGTGGGGTGTGGGGTTTGGGTTGGTTACTTTGCACATGAAAGGTGCACTTGCAGGTGAATCATTCACTCCAGGAATTGGCTACCCTCAGGAGGGGCAGTCTTTCCAAGGTCAGCAAGGCCCTAAGGTGTCAGTGCATCAGACAGAAAAGATAAAAGGACAAGATTCACACAGACGTATCTGTCAAGCTCTCAAAAGAGCTGAAAGCCCCTAGATTTTACCTGAATTCGTTACTTAGGTTTCACAGCACCTTCATTTTCAATGGTAAAAAACAACTCATCTCACTGAATCTAGTTACACTGAGTGTTTTTTTTAATACCACTGAGGTATGTAACTCAATCAGAAAGTGCCAGCCTGATCTTTAATTAGAACTTTTAAGTCCTGAATGCAAAGTCCTATACAAAATGTCTTGTTCCCTTTCATCGTATATGGATGTTCGATATTTCTTCTGTATTACTACTCTTTCGTTATTTTCATTAAAAACACTTCTTCTTGTTAATTTACAGATACAATATGAGTCGGACCCTTTTAGTATCGAAATGCACGTTTTTATTTAAAAATGTCAAATTATACCATTAGAACAGTCTTTCTCTGAGTAGTCCCCACAAAGGCGTGTTTGTGAACGTTCTGATATTTGGTTGTTGAGATTGCACCTCTTACCCAGTGTAACAGCAGCAGCTTTCCTCCTGTAAACCGCAGTGTAAAGGCCTCCCTGGCAAGAAGCAAATCCTCTGAGGAGCTCCTGCTGGGAAATGCACAGCGGCTCCTGCATGCCATCTCCAGGACCCTGAGGGCCGTGGAGGCTGCAAGTCTCAGGGTAAGTGCTGGACCCATGAGCAAGTGCTGGGCAGAGAGCTCGCGTGTGCAGCACTGTGGACTCGGTCGCTGCCCGACAGGAACATAATAAACTTCACACATTCATGAGGAAACGCTACCTCCCTCTTAGTTGTTAAATTCAACCTGGTTCCGTCCCCAAACCTGCCATCTGGTTCCCTATGTGTTTCAGTTTGGCTGATTTCCATCCACCTACCTTCAGCTTCACTGATTCTTTCTGCAGCTGCCGATCAGCCTGTAAAAGCATTCTTCATCTTTTACCATGTTTTTTTTATTTTTAGCATTTTCATTTAATTATTTCTAATAATCTTTGCTAAAAATTCTCCGTCTGTTCATGCATTTTGTCTACTTTTCCCACTAAAGCCATTAATATTAACCATGGTCATTTTTAACTTCCTATCTGATAGTTTCAACAAGTAGCTCATATCTGAATCTGGGTTAATTCCTTATCTCTTGACAGTGAATTGTTTTTCCTTTTTTTGCATAACTTTCCGTTGAAAACTTGGCTTTGTGTGTAGACAGTGGAGGTGAACTGAACAGGATGTACGCCTGAAAATGGGCACCCGTTCTCGGCCCTTTGTGCAGGGGTGAGTCTGCACAGTCAGGGTTTGCACTGAGTGTGGCCGTTTTCGTTATACTCACCCTTGATGCACCACCAGCCCCAGACTTTCTAGCATCACTTTTGTGTGTAGTTGGAGACTGGGTTTTTATAAATATTCCTGCTCCACTCTTAGATTGAGGCTGGCCTTGTGCGTGGGTGCCACAGAGCTGCTCTTCTCCAGGTTCGTGTCTCTCCCATAGCTTGTCACTTGTGACTCAATGGCTGGAGAGAAGGTGGTGGCGTTTGTTGTTGTCCACGTTCAAGCCTCAACCGTAGGCAGGCCCAGGGGCCCAGGTCTAGGGGTTGGGGATTTCTCAGCGATCCTGCTCCTTCCCCAGCAACAGGAGACTTTTACTGGTAGGAACTCAGGGTGGTTTTCTGCTTATTGCCCAGGGAAAGAGGCCTGTATTCTGTCCCTTTCTCCAGTCACAGCCGTCTTCACCTATGCCCTAGGAGTGACAGGGTTGGCTACCCTTCCTTCAGTGACTTTGGGCTTTTGTTCCATAAGGAGACAATGTGAGCAGAGCTTTGTGCTTCTATCACAGTGGTGGCCGCCCTTTCCCCCACTACGAGGGCGTTCCCCACTTCCTGCCCTGTTCCAGACCGTTCTCATGATCCCAGGGGAGGTCCTGGAGGAAGCCCGAGAGCAGGTGTGGATTGTTCTTGGGTTGTGGCTCTCAGGAGTCCGTACACTCACGCTAGTGTCCACTTGGCCACTAGCAATTTGTGAAGAGTTTTAGCTGAAGTGTTCCTATCGGATTCTCTGGAAGTCCATCTTTCCCCTATACTCTGTCCTAAAGAAGCCAGCGCTGTGTCCCTGTCTCTACTTGGAAGTGGCTTTCTTCTCTTAGATTTCAGGATAGTTCAATGTTTTTCATCCTCAGCTCTCTAATGCATTCAAGGAAACTTATGATTTGGTGAGTCGTTTGACTTTCATGTTGTTAGGGTGAGAGCAGAACTCTTTCCAGCTTTCTATATCCTAAGTAGAAGCCTGAAAGAGCACCTGTCCAGGGCCTCAACGCACGGTGACTCGCACATTGTTCTGCTTGTGAGACGTGCCCCTGCCCCTTTGGGCTCCTTCGACCCTTTAGACCCAAATTTAAATTTCACCTCCTTAGAAGGATTAAGTACCCTCTCTGTATCTAAACTAAATCACATCCAGTTCTGTTTTAGTGCCTCGTACAATTCTGATCAGTGCCTTGTAGCACTTACCATAATCTATAGTTACGTATTCATCTGGTTTCCCCCTTGCATTTATGTATTTGTCTGGCTCTTTTATTAGGATATAAACTCGATGCAGTCAGACCTGCATTGGTGGGCTAGTGCACGGAGTTGCTAAGTACATAGAGGGAGCATTTTTATTTCAAGATGCATCCAGTGAAAAGTATTTGAAAAATGTGCATATTTTAGCTACAAGTTCCAGAGTTTCTTGACTATAAAGAAGGTTGACAGAAAAAGCTCAGACCTGGCCACGACAGAACTGGGTTGGTCCCTCCAGCACAGCCTCAGCCCCCAGCCTCCTACTGACCCTGAGCACCAGCTGAGGCCGGGCCAGTCCCCACATCCCAAACTCCAGGCCACCTGTGTGCAGGTGAGCCTGACAGTGAAGCCAAGTGTACACTTGTGTCCTGGCTCTGCTCAGGCTGCTGGCCAGACCCATGGAGAATTTGCCTGAAGCAAAATGAATAAGGCACAATCCAAAAGGAGGCAGAATTTGGGTAGAGTTTTTAAAAATTAGCTCATTCTCAGAACATTCTGTTGTGATGAATGTATGATCCTTTGTGATGTTATGCTTCTCCTTTAAGAATGAATGGGTGCCCACCCACTCCACACACCTTTCCTTCATCTCTATTAAATTAGGGCTAGAACATCGAAGAACCAGCCCCAACCTCTCTCACTAAGAGCTCCAACCCGTGGACACCGGGAAAGCGTGCATAGTGTCTCCCTGGATTTAACTGTCTTTCTCCTTTCTCTCCTCCAGGGTTTGCGACAACTGTCCTCAGATCCGGAGGAACTGGAAGTTGCCGCCTTGTGCATGCAGTGGAAGAGGAAACTGGTGCACCACAGGCTCCGGGAAGCCTCGAACCTGGACTGCGACGAGCTTGGCCTACGGAAAACAGGCATAAAAACGCCCCCGCCCCTCGCGGCCCTGGTTCAAGAAGCATTATAAAATCTGAGAAACATTCTCCAAGTCAAACTCTGTGTTGATGTGGGCACTGGCCTTGAGAGTCTGGTCACCAAACCAGCCTGTGGGGATGCAAGGTGACACGGTGGAATGCTCCTTGTAATTAATTTTCTATTTAATCTATCTTGTACCATGTTAGCTTGGCTTAATTCATATCACTCTCTTCTATGCTATGTATCAAAGACCTTTCAAGCCATGCATTGCCAAGCTTTTGGTGTCCGCCTTCCTGGAAGTGGGTGGCCAATACCACCTCCTGGAATGTCTAACAAGGTATCTTCTCAATAAACTCTGGGCTCTGTGTGAGAACGGCACACCCTTTGGGACATCTGGAGGACTGTCTCTGAGCCACTGTTCCAATGAAATAGTAGCCGAGGCCTCAGAGTAAACACTATTCAGTCTGCCATAATGAGCTCTGGGTACCACACACCCCAGACGCTTGACAGAAAGTAGGCTGCTCTTCAGCAAGAGTCTACAGGGCGGCAGTTTAGCTCACACACCTCGGACGTGGAGAGGAATGGGTTGTATATCTTTATGCCATTGGGGTAGGGTTAGGGAATCCTGTAGCTGTGTGTTGATCCTGGGGTGACCACTGGTAGATATCCTTTATTCTCATCATTGACCACTGTACGTGTGGGCCTCTCATGCTGTGTCTATACCTGGGGTCCCCGTGACCCCTGTTTTTTTGTTGGATGGAAACTGTTTCCATGGAGCACCAACCAACCTCCCTCACTGACTTTGCTTCTCCTCAATTCTAAATGGCTCCAGATAGTTGGGTGGGGTTGCAGGGGGGCTTCCCTGGCTTCTGCTGTGTGGTCACCTCATTTTGTCAGAGAGCATCCATGCCACAGAGAGTGCCCAGGAGCATCAGGACACAGAAAATACACTCATTCAGCTTGGCTGCCACCAGACAGCCAGGGGGCTCTGGACTAGCCTCCTTGCTCTCATTACCCAGTGCCCCCAAGAAAACAGCCTGGACGCACATTCGATCACACTGCTCTCCTCCTTTTATTCAGGATTCTCAGGCATGAGAGAACGTCTTCTTTCCTTGACTCCATCCTTCACCCTAGTCCTCTTCTGCTTGGCCCTCTATTAAGTAAAACTCTGGTCATTAGGTTTGAACTCTGGTCGAACTCTGATACATTGGAGGGAAAGTAAAGAAAGTTAGACAATCATTTCAAACAAGGTTATGGTACCTCTGCAAAGACCCATTTTTGAACATCAAAGTTGAATATTACCTTCATTCTCTCTGTGTCCCTTGTAACAAACTGTAATAGTCTCTTTCTCTCCTCTGCACTGTCCCAGTCGGGATGCATGTTGCAAGCCAGCGATGCAATATTTTGCAAACTCAGAAAGACAAAAGACAAATTTCACTAATAATCCTTAATATAACATACCTTTTAATGACTTTCTGATGTTACTTCAAGGATGGAGATAAATCTCAGGGACATTGTAGAGAGGCTTCACTCACATTTGGGAAAAGGGCTTCTAAGGATAATTAAGGACACGCAGGGACTCTGAGAGAACCTGGGGTGTGGTATGCCTGTACATTTGCTCAGCTTCAGTTACAGCTGATTCATCCTATACTGGAATCTTTCTTTGCTTTACAGGCACACTTTGGTCTTTTTACTTTCTTGGGTGCCATTCAAATGACAGTGGTGCCCATATTTCACTGCTCCAATGCCAACTGCAGCAGCTGACTGTCTTATTGTTTCGAAGAGCCCAGAAAAAGAGCAATCAGTACTTTTTCTTACTCAGTAGGTGTTCAGTGTACTCACTGTCAGGAAAAGATAAGTGTAAGTGCGTGAGCCTTTCCCAAGCTTTTCTAAGTTGAAACTAATTTATTCAGGCAATAAATATTTAACTGAACCATTTGTTGATAGTGAAAAAGTAGCCTGCATAGACATATCGCTGCGAGTATTTAATAATATCCACTGTTGGGCTATATTTATTTAATTCTGGTCAGTCCCTACTTAAGCTTAAAGTAAAATCATAACCCTTATCTGGCCTTGATTACCAGACAAAGAGGGGGATTTAAGATCACCTTCTTTTAAGCCCCTTTCAGGGGATTTTTTTAAAAACATGATTTTAATTCTTCTCCAGATAAAGTTAAAAAAAAATTTGTGCCTGGAAATACCATGTCTTGAGTGGAGAAGAAGTTTGATGTACATAACAATCTTTGGAAAGCCGAAGTGAACCTGTGCAGTCACCCAAAATGGACCCTAATTAGCCCCATAAGGGAAGGTGGTGTATCCCATTGTCAAGTACTGCTCTGGCCGAGGATTTATTTACCACCCACTTCAACAAAGCACAGAATGAGATTCTTTTCGTTTTTTTAAAATATATTTTATTGATTTTGCTATTACAGTTGCCCCATTTCCCCCTGCTTTATTCCCCTCTGCCCCTCACACCCCCTTCTACCCACATTCCCCCCCCTGCCCCCTTAGTTCATGTCCATGGGTCATACATATAATTTCTTTGGCTTCTACATTTCCTATACTATTCTTACCCTCCTACTGTCTATTTTGTTCTTACCACTTATGCTTCTTATTCCCTGTACCTTTTCCGCCATTCTCGCCACACCCTGTCCCTCCTGATAACCCTCCATGTGATCTCCATTTCTGTGATTCTGTTCCTCTAGTTGTTTGCTTACTCTGTTTTTGTTTTAGGTTTGGTTGTTGGTAGTTGTGAGTTTGTTGTCATTTTACTGTTCATACTTTTGATCTTTTTCTTAGGTAAGTCTCTTTAACACTTCATATAATAAGGACTTGGTGATGATGAACTCCTTTAACTTCACCTTATCTGGGAAGCACTTTATCTGTCCTTCCATTCTAAATGATAGCTTTGCAGAATATAGTAATCTTGGATGTTGGTCCTTGCCTTTCATGGTTTCAAATACTTCTTTTCAGCTCCTTCTTGCCTATCAGGTTTCTTTGGAGAAATCAGCTGATAGTCTTATGGGAACTCCTTTGTAGGTAACTGCCTCCTTTCCTCTTGCTGCTTTTAAGATTCTCTCCATATCTTTCATCTTGGGGAATGTAATGATGGTGTGCCTTGATGTGTGCTTCCTTGGGTCCAACTTCTTTGGGACTCTCTGATCTCCCTGGGCTTCCTAGAATTCTATTTCCTTTGCCAGACTGGGGAAGTTCTCCTTCATTATTTTTTCAAGTAAGTTTTCCATTTCTTGCTCTTCCTCTTCTCCTTCTGGCACCCCCATGATTCATACATTGGAATGTTTCAAGTTGTTCTGGATGTTTCTAAGCCTCTCCTCATTTTTTTGAATTCTTGTTTTTTCATTCTGTTCTGGTTACATGTTTCTTTCTTCCTTCTGCTCCAAAATGTTGATTTGAGTCCTGGTTTTCTTTCCATCACTGTTGGTTCCCTGTACATTTTCCTTTATTTCACTTTTCATAGCCTTCACTTTTTCCTCTATTTTATGACCATATTCAATCAGTTCTGTGACCATCCTGATTATCAGTGTTTTGGACTGTGTATCTGATAGGTTGGCTATCTCTTCATTGCTTAGCTGTATTTTTTCTGGAGCTTTGATCTGTTCATTTGGGATTTTTTTTTTTTTTGTCTTGGAGCACCTGTTACATAGGGCTGGAGCCTTAGGCATTCACCAGGGTGGAGCAACCCGTGTTTCTGTATTGTCATGCTGTGGTTGGGGTGGGGTTCCAAGAAGGAACAATGCTACTTGTTCAGCTCTCCAACGGCTTTCTGTCACTTCTACTGCTAATCATGAACAAACTGGGCCCTTCTGGTGCTGGTGAGTGGGTGTTTTTTTTTGTATGTCCTAGGACCCTGTGAGTGTCTCCAATGACTCTCCTATAAGGCTAGGGGGTGGTTCCTGCCACCTCAACCCCTGCAGATTTCTTCAGTCAAAAGTTTTGAGGCTTTATCTCCCTCAACCCGCTGGAACCCTGGGTTGTGTGGTCTGTCTCACTGCCTAGCTGTAACTTGTAAATGTGGAACTGCCCATTCTCCCAGCCCTTGCCTTGCCCTGAGTCCTCTCTGCTTGGCTGCCCATCTCCCCCCCTCCTACCAGTCTGGGTGAATGTTTCTTCTCTCACTTCTTGACTGTCAGACTTCCATACAGTTCAATTTTCTGTCAGTTCTGGTTGTTTTTTGTTTTTAAATTTGTTTTTGTCCTTCTTTTGGTTGTGCAAGGAGGTACAGTGTATCTACCTATGCCTCCATCTTGGCCAAAAATCACAGAATGAGAGTCTAAAGCTCCAGAAGACAGTGAAGAGACAACCACAAAATAATCTTTCATTCCCAGCTCTCGTTTTCTGAAACCTGAGAAAACTATTCCATGGGAAGTTGTTGGATTAGCAAAATGAAACCAAATTTGAACTAAGTAACCATAAATATAATATAAACACCTGTAAAAGGTACTTGCGGACAGTGGAATGAGGTCTTAAGAATTGAAACTGAAGTTGGGCATCAGTAATCTAAGTGGCTAAGCCCTTCCTTATCTGGGTACTGGAAAGCAGTATGTTTCAGACCAGGAAGGTGTAGGTAAATACTGGCACTGCCAGCTGTGTGACCTTAGACAAACAATTTTCTCTACACTGTTTGCTCATCTTTGAAAAGGGAGTGAGGGCCTGCCTCCTGGACCATAATGTGTGCCCTGAGTATAGTTGCTATGGGGTTGCGAAATGATGTGTGTAAATCCCATCACACTGCCAGCAGTTTAGGTATGTGGAGGTTTTACTGTAATTGTCACAAATGCTGTGCAGAAGACATGCCACTGTAGAGGAAGTCAGGAACAGAGCCACCTCCAGTGTGAGGGTGTTAGAGAGGGGCATGGTTAGATCTGAATGATTAAGAAACATTATGTCCACCATACTTTTCTTTTGTTCCTTACAGTTTCTAATATGTGTCCTGTATACTTGATCACATGATATTCACAACAAAGCAATGTGACTTTACTCGCTTTGCAGTAAGTCATTGAAAAAGCAGTCCATCTTATCCATCCCTCAGTATCCAATAGCACATGCCAAGTGCTCAAACACCATTTTTGAAGTAAGTGATGAGTCCTTGTTTTGTCAGTAAGGAAGTGATGCCCAGTGACATTCTGACTGGTCCACTGCTACATCATACAGATGAGACTGGTAGCTCCCATGGAAGAAGTATCCACAATCAGAGCTGTTTTAACAATTAAATCCATTGACTTCCAGTCAAGATGGTGGCTTAGGTAAACATGGCTTGCCTGTTTGCACAACCACATCAAAATTACAACTAAAATATAAAATAAGCATAACTCTTAACCATCGCAAATCGAGTTGAATGGAAGTCTGACAACAATGAAATTAAAGAAACCACATCCGTCCAGACTGGGGGGGGGGGGTTGGCACAAAACAGGCTGGTCCCATATCCACATGTGGTGGATAAAAATTCGAGAGGGATTTCTCAGTAGTGAGGAGTCCCAGCCCCACACTAGGCCCCCGGACCAGGGCTCCAGTGCCATGAAGAGAAGCCTCCATAACTTCTGGCTGCAAAAACCAGTGGGGATTGAGTCAATAGAAGAAAATTTTGGAGTCCCAAGCAGTTCCTCTTAACAAACCCACACATGAACTTGTTCAGACTCACTCCCTCGAAGCTCCAGCACCAGTAGCATTGAAAGGCACCAGTGGCATGCAGGGAGAAATTAAAGTAGCACCAAGGTGAGAACTAGGGAACATAAAGGCAGGCAGGGACCACTGTCCATTTTCTGAACCCTCCCCACACAGCCACAGAGCCCACAGGCTGGTGCCATATCTAAGACTCCATCAGCCTGGCTAACACTGTTTACCTCACTCTGAATATCCCCAGAGGCTCTGTCCCACCCAACTTGCCTTATAGGTGCACTCAAGCCGCTTTTCCATATGAATGACTAATCTTAGGGTATGCTTCACAACTTCCCCAAAACAAGCACTTGCTGGCCTCAGTGAGGCCCCAGCTCCTGTACCTCTTGCTAAGTGGCCCCAGGCTTGGCACTAGCAGTAACCAGCCTAGATTCACAGCTTCACCTGGGAATCTCCAAGCCTAGCATAAATAGCAGACATCTCAGATTGCTTCATAGGTCAGGCAGAGTGACCCTGGGAAAACATGGGGGGTTGGGGGTGCTGACCTTGGCCTGCACCAGCCAGGAAGCCCCAGAGCCTGTGCACCCAGTGGACAGCTATGGACCACATTGGAGTACCACCACCCTACCCTTGCACAGCTCATCCTCCACAGAGAGTGGAGGTTGGTGGTTGGTGGTCACAGCCAGTCCTTGCAGGTGACTGGCTTCAGTAAATCCCTCCCATTGACCTGCCAATAGCAATCAAGTGTCAACTACAAGAGGAGGGTATACTCAACCCTCAGAAAGGGCACAACTTGAGTACCCAGCTTCGGTGATAGGAGAGGCTGTGCCACTAGACCCTATGGAATACTTACTAGACTAAGCCATGCTACCAAGACAGGGAGTCATAGCTCTACCTGATACATAGAAACAAACACAGGGAGGCTGCCAAAATGAGCAGACAAAGAAATATGGTCCAAATGAATGAACAGATCAAAAGCCCCAAAAAGAACTAAACAAAATGGTGATAACCAATCTATAAGATGCATAGTTCAAAACATGAGTTATAAAGATACTCAAGGAGCTTAATGAGGACCTCAGCAGCATTACAAAAATTCAGTCAGAAATAAAGGACACACTAAAATAAAGAACAATTTACAGGGAAAGAACAGTAGAGTTGATGAAGCTGAGAATCACATCAATGATTTGGAACATAAGGAAGCAGAAAAAAACCATGCAGAACAAGAAGAAAAGAGAAGCCCCCCCAAATAAAGATAGTAGTGTAAGCACCTTGGGACAACTTCAAGAGGTCCAACATTCTAATCACAGGGGTCCAACATTCTGAATTTGGTATGAGGAGAAGAGAGAAGGAGCAAGAAATTGGAAATCTGACTTCCAGCCAAGATGGAGGCGTAAGTAGACACACTGTGCCTCCTCACATAACCACAATAAGGACAACAACAATTTAGAAACAAAATAACAACTAGAACTGACAGAAAATTGAAATGTATGAAAGTCTGACAGCCAAGTAGTTGAAATACACACATTCATCCAGACCGGTAGGTGGGGTAGAGTCAGGCAACTGAGCAGAGAGGGGTTGCGGCACAAGAAGCAGTGACACTGGGCATGCGAGGCACCCCAGGTGCGCAAGATGGCAGTGGGTGGTCCCTGGGCATGCAGGCAGTGGCTGGCAGACCCCGGCTGCAGGGTGGCAATAGGCAGACCCAGCAAGGTGGCAATTGTGAAGCGAGACACTGTGTGCAAGGTGGCTGGCTGACCAGTTGGTCCCTCATTCATGCACAGATAAACCAGGTGAAACTGGGGAATGAGACAGACCACATAACCCAGGGTCCCAGCACTGGGAAATAAAGCCTAAAAGCACCAACTGAAAACACCTGTGGGGGTTGAGGTGCAGGAAGAAACTCTCAGCCTCACAGGAGAGTTTGTTGGACAGACCCACAGGGTCCTAGAGTGTACACAAGCCCACCCACACAGGAACCAGCACCAGAAGGTCTCAATTTGCTTGTGGGAAGTGGCAGAAGGGACTGAGGTCCGACAGGGAGTGGAACAAGTGCAATTGTTCCTTCTCAGACTCTGCTCCCACATACAGAGTCACAACGCAGCAACTGGGTTGTCCTGCCCTGGTGAACACTGAAGGCTCTGCCCCTCATAAATAACCAGTGTGACAACACACACACACACACACAAGAAAAAATGGCCTAAATGAAAGAAGAGATCAAAGCTCCACAGCAAATATAACTAAGCAACCAAGAGATAGCCAACTTATCCGATGCACAGTTCAAAGCACTGGTGGTCAGGATGCTCACAGAGCTGGTTGAATTTGGTTGCAAATTAGATGAAAAAATGAAAGCTATGCTAGTGAAATGAAGGAAAATGCACAGGGAACCAATAGTGGTGGGAAGAAAATTGGGACTCAAATCAATGTAGTGGACCAGAAGGAAGAAAGAAACATCCAACCAGAAAAGAATGAAGAAACAAGAATTCAAAAAAATGAGAGGCTTAGGAACCTCTAGGAGATCTTTAAATATTCCAACATCCAAATTATAGGGGTACCAGAAAGGGAAAAGGAAGAGCCATGAGTGGAAAAGTTATTTGAACAAATAATAAAGGATAACTTCCCCCAAGCTGGAAGTCCAGGATGCTCAGAGAGTCCCAAAGAAGTTAGACCTAAGGAGGAACATACCAAGGCACATCATAATTACATTAGCCAGGATTAAAATGAAGGAGAGAATACTAGAAGCAGCAAGAGATAAGGAGACAGTTACCCACAAAGGAGTGCCTATAAGACTGTCAGCTGATTTCTCGAAAGAGACCTTACAGGCAAGAAGGGGCTGGAAAGAAGTATTCCAAGTCATGAAAGGGCAAGGACCTACATCCAAGATTGCTCTATCCAGCAAAGCTTTCATTTAGAATGGAAGGGCAGAAAAAGTGCTTCCCAGATAAGGTCAAGTTCAAGGAGTTCATCATCACCAAGCCCTTATTATATGAAATGTTAAAGGGACTTATCTAAGAAAAAGAATATAAAAACCATGTATAGTAAAATGACAGCAAATTTACAATTATTAACAACCACACCTAAAACAAAAGCAAACTAAGCAAACAACTAGAACAGGAAGAGAACCACAGAAATGGAGATCCCATGGAGGGATAGCAACAGGGGAGTGGGAGGAGGAGTGAGGGGGAAAAAGTACAGAGAATAAGTAGCTTAAATGGTAGGTAGAGAATAGACAGGGGGAGGGCAAGAATAGTAGAAGCTAAAGAACCTGTGACACATGGACATGAACTAAAGCAGGGGAATGTGGGTGGGAGAGGGTGTTCAGGGTGGAGGGGAATGCAGGGGGAAATAAGACAACTGTAATAGCATAATCAATAAAATATATTTTTAAAAAAGAAATTGGAAATCTATTTGAAAAAAATGAAGGAAAACTTCCCTAATTTGACAAAGGAAATAGGCAAGTCCAGGAAGCACAAGATACAAGATAGATGCAAAGAGGCCCACTCCAAGACACATCATAATTAAAATGCCAAAGGTTAAAGATAAAGAGAGATTCTTGAAAGCAGAAAGAGATAAAGCAGTTAGTTACCTACAGGGGAGTTCCCATAACACTGTCAGTTGATTTCTCAAAAGAAAGTTTGCAAAAGACAGAAAACTGCACCTGAACAATAATTAAATTAAAAAAAAGAATTATAATGGAGATGAAAAATTTAAAAAAAAAAGAAACTTGCAGGCTAAAAGGGATTGGCAAGAAGTATTCAAAGTCATGAAAAGCAGGGGCTTACAGCCAAGATTGCTCTATTCAGCAAAGCTATCGTTTAGAATCAAAGGACAGGTAAAGAACTTCCCAGACAAGGTAAAGCTAAAGGAATTCATCATTGCCAAGCCATAACTACAAGAAATGTTAAAGAGACTTGCAAAGAAGATCAAAACTATGAACAATAAGATGGAAAAAATACAAATCTATCAACAATTGAATCTACAAAACAAACTAAGAAAAGAACAGAGACAGAATCATGGATACAGAGAGCATTTTGATGGTTGCTAGATGGGATGGGGGTGTTGGGGAAATGGATGAAGAGGTGAGAGGATTAAAGAGTACAAATAGGTAGTTACAGAATAGCCATTGGGATGTAAGGTACAGTATAGAAAATGGAGTGGCCAGAGAACTTATATGTATTACCCACGGACATGAACAATGGTGTAGGGATTGCCTGAGGGAGGAGGGGGTGCTGGTTGGAGGAGGGTAAAAGGGGAAAATTTTGGACAACTGCAACAGCATAATCAATAAACTATACTGAAAAAAGACAATTAATTCCAGTTCTCAACTTGGCTACCTCATTCAAGAATGAACATACAAGAAGGGAAGCCCAAAAATGTTTTTTAATGAGGTTCCCTGACCTTTGAGGCAAGCATCATCATTGCTCCTGATCCCGGGAGGGAAGAATGACCAGGAAAGCCCTTCCTGCTGTGAGATCCTACTTTGATCCTGGAGTTCCTACTCTGGTCTAACCAGCACATTTTCTAGCAACCTCTCAGTTTCAGATCCTCTAATAGAAAATTAATTTATGCTAATGTGAGAGATACTTCCCAGAACAAAGGCAGTACCAGAAAGTAGGGCCTTAAATGCTGTTAGTCTGTGTGGTACATGTAGCACAACCTCTGTGGACTAAGGATATACTGAAGGACAAGCTCGCCACTACTGTCTTCTTTCAGGAAGGCTAGGAGTGGGTTCTATTTATAAGCTCTTATACAAGTACACGGCTCCCCTATATTGTCTATGAATAACGAATAAATATTAACATGAAGCAATGCACTGCCAGACAGATATTACTAAAACATTTTTATTTCAAATTAGACAATAGAAAGGTGTCACAAAAAAAAACTTATAAAAATTTGCAACAATGGAATGTAATCTTGGAAAAATTAGTTGTACATCAGAATAAATAATAGATATTCCTGATTTTACCAAGTGATTTGTTCATCCTTAAGCAGAATAATTTCTTTTTTTGAATTGATTTACAATTTAGTTAATCTACAATTGGTACTCACTAAAACCTTCCAGAGTGAAACAATCAAGATGGCATTTCCCCAACATTTGATATACAATTTGGGGAATTGAAATAATAATGCTAGGAAGTTTTAAAAAAAATCCCACTTCACAGTAATAGGTTTAACTTGGACTTCAGCCCATTGATGGCGATTGTGAATCTGACAGAAAATAGGTCATAATAAGCCTGGACACAGCTTCCCCTCCACACACACACTGCATCTTAGGACAAAAGTGCCACCAGCCCTGTCATGTGCCTTGCCACATGCAGGCACAGAAGCCGTAGACCAAAAACAAAATGATCTGGGCCCTGGCACCCTGGATCTATGCTGAGCCCTTTCTGATCACAGGTGGGAGAACAGTGGGTTTAGGGTAAGGAATAAAGGTTTTTTAAAACTTTGGCAAGTTAAGTATACAAACAACTATTTCTTGATTGTCATTTTTATAAGGAAATATAATTCTACCCTCAGAAAGATATTCTCTTATTTGACTTCTGCCTCAAACATTTGGAGGAAAAGTTTCTGTAACACACAGGTGGACTAAAACCTCTTAACTGTAATAATGGTTAGGTTATTATTTATCCCCTTCTCTGCTTAAAAAGCATATAAAATGTATAGTCTATCACTGACAATGAACCCCAAGCTGTTGCTTGTAACAGAGGTTTGAGAACAACACGGTGGATGAGAGTGACAGATCTCACAGGGTGGGGAGCGGGCAGTGGAAGGGATTAGCCAAAGCATATTCAGGGTCTGTCCCGATGGTATCCAGGCATGTAATATGAAACATAAAGACATTTACTGAAAAAGACATAAGAAACATTGTGCTTTGGATAATGACACCTCTGTCCCCTTCAAAGTAGGCACTTCGGGACTTCACACAGTTCTCCCAGTCACCATCAGCTACCCTGTCATGTTTTTCTGAGTCTCATCAACGGTATGAAATCTCTCCTTTCAAAGGTCATTTTAGTTTTGGGAAAAGTCAGAAGTCAAAAAGGTGCGAAATCTGAGCTGTGGGTGGGTGGGTGGGGAGGGCTGAGTCACTTGGGTGACTTGATGTTTCACCAAAAAACTCTGCACAGGATGTGATGCATGAGTGGGCGAGTTGTTGTGATGAAGCTGCCAATCACCACTTGTCCATAGCTGCGGCCTTCCGAATCATGTGAACAGTTTCTGCAGAGGAATGTTCCAGCTTAACGAAAAACTGGATGCAGATTCATTGCTCTACTCAGCCATTTTGAATGTGATGGCCACATAGTACACATGCCCACTCAGCTGTGCCTACTGCCCCAACTGACTATTAAGTGAAGTCTTCATTGTTCACACATGCTCGTTCCAGTCCACTCTCCTTGTCTGCTAGGTTACACTGACGTCACACAAACTGTTCCCGTTATATTAACAATGGCTGGACTTTTTCTGGACAGACCTCAGATGCATAGCCCATGGACACAGGCAACCAAGTGGTGAAAGCTGGGGGTGGGGGCTTGGTGGAGGTGGTCCAAGGGGGAGAATGGGGAACATCTGTAATCTGTAACAATTAAAAGGAGTTAGGACTCTATACATTTAATTTCTTTCCAAAAAACTATATATTAGACCCCTGACAAAGTATTAGCTGATGTAATCAGTCATCAATTCAAATGAAGATTACAGCCAACAAATCAACAGAAGGCTGACACTAGAAAGGGCAGCAACAGAGAATTAGGAAAAATCAACAAGAGCAAAGATGTGTCATTAGAGACCAAGGCTAAGATTGTCCACTCTCTTGTATTCCCGATTCCTTTGTGCAGATGTAAAAGCTGGACAGGGAAGAAGGCTGACAGGAAAACCATGGATTCATCTGAAACATGATGTTGGTGGATTGCTTTACAGATACTCCAGACCACCAGACAGATGAACAAGTGGATCCTAGAACAAATTAAGCCTGAAACATTGCTTGAGGCAAAAAATGACAACATTGAAACTGCTCTACTTCCGGCACACTGTGAGAAGGGAGGGTTCTTGGGAAAAACAGAAGATAGCAGGAAGAGAGGAACACCAATGGGAGATGGGTTGGCTCCGTAAGAAAGCAACAGCTCTCAGTCTACAGGAGCTGAGTGGGGTACTGAGTACAGGACACTGTGGACATCAGTCATTTATGAGGTCACCAGGAGTCAGGGACACATAACGGTATGTAACACACACACAGCAGTGAGCCAAGAAGTGTGGTGCCTAAATTCACAGAGCTGATACTTCTCTAAAATGCTATAGTTAGCTATGTATCAACTTTTCAAAAAATAAATTCTAAGTTTAAAAAAACAAGAGATTCGAGGACGAACAAAACTATAAAATATTATTCCAAGAATTCACACTCTTGTTCAGAGACAGAATTCCATTGTGCCCATAATGATTTTTGCCAACTGTAGCATATGGTTACTCTGTTCCAAAGTGTAATGTGGATGTTTAAGGACCAGACAGAAGACTCATGTTAGAATGCAATTCATGACTTGAAAGGGTAAATTACTGTCCATGGTGTTAGGAGAAAGAAGTGTTTAATGCTACTGGAAATTCACTATATTAGGCATATCTTCTTAATTTTAGTTGATACTATGAGGACTCAAAGGGGAAAATTAGAGAAAGATATTTCAAATAAAAACATAAAACTCTGGTTATACAATTCCTTCTGGTTATAGAAAGAATCCTTCATAAATGTATAGGAATAAATTATTGATCTATTCAAACCTCTGCCATTAAGCAGTCAAGTTACAAGTCTGGAAGACTGTTAAAAGAGTTATGAATTATTGTAGAAACATTTAGCTCCTCAGTAAAGCCGCCACAGCCCTACCTTTCTATTGTTCAGTTGACCAGCTGAGGGGTGAGGGTAGAAGGGAGAAGGCATGTGCTCTGTGTGTATTGAAGAAGTAGAAGTTATGAACTGTATTCCTTCTGATGTAATCATGGAATGGCTTTGCCACATCTGCTCTAATAGTTGACAGCAACTGTAAAGTCTAAACCTAGGTGGATATTGGGAAGCAATCAAGAAGCAGTTAATAATGCACTGTGTGCCTAGAACTAGGCTTGATACAGTGGGGGAACAAAAAGGAGACACATACAGTACCTGCCTTCAAAAGCATTAAGATCCAATTTAAAGTGTGCTCTAGAGATTCTAAATATTATGCTGATGTTAACCTAATGTCCTTAGGCCTATATCCTTTCCAAAAAAGGCAGGCTGATTTGAGCTTTGTTACTTTAATGAGTGTAATGATAATGTTTGTGAAAGTTATAAAGCAATTTTATATTTATACTTTAAAATAATAATTCATTTACTCCTTAAGTTTGTGCACAGTCAAAATTATCCCCATTTCATAGAGAAGGAACTAGACATGAGACAAAACACACGTCAGTCATATCAGAACAAGAATGTGAATTTGTGGGCTTTAAAACCTCCAGCCCTCGTTAAGTCCTCCTTTCCTGCCTACCTTCTAATGCAGGTGTGTCAAACTTATTTTCACCAGGGGCCATATCAGCCTCATGGTTGCCCTTAAAGGGCCAAATGTAATTTTAGGACTGTATAAATGTAACTACTCCTTAACTAGGGGCAAGGTGCATGGCACTGCCACCAGGAAGCAGCAAGGTGCTGGGCCGGATAGAACAAGGTGGAGGGCTGGATTTGGCCCAGGGGCCTTGTGTTTAACACCTGTGTTCTAATTAATTTTAAAAAGTGGCTTATCTGAATGCATATACAGAACTTATTTACTAATCAACTACTCTTCCAGTGTTAAAATAATTAGGACTAAAAAGAAAAACTACCATTTGAAGTCCTATACAAGCCAACAGACACAGACACCTAACCCAATACCATTTCAAATTTAGGCTGCTTTGGTTGCAGCCTAACTGGGGTTTGGCGCATACGGCTGGGTCACAGGGTGGTCATCAGGAAACAGATGAAACTGCTGAGTCAGAGTTTGAAATCACTCTAACATGCGGCTCATTTTCAAGGTTCAGAATGAGGTCCTAACTGGGAAAGCTATAGAGACAGGAGTTTGGAGTGAAAACTAAACAAGATATAGGAAAACACTTGCTTGTTCTAAATAATGATTATCTGAGTATTGGAAATCAACATCCTGATATATTCTATTCTGTTCAACATCAGTGAACAAGCATAAAATTTCTGTTACAAACCAGTATGAATGGTTAGGTCACATTTCAGTCAGTGAATCAAATCCATGTTTTAAGACATGAGTTACTTCTACTATCTGTGTTTGGCTTCTAAAAATAGGGACGTAACATACTTGTCAGTGTGCTACAGTGTAAATCAAATTACACGGATTCTAAAAACACCAATTCACCTTGAAGAGGAGCTTATTCATTGGACAAAATGGCCACTTAGTAAATTTTGGTGAGAAAACAAGAAAAAAAAAGGATTGTAAAATAATCCAGGTTGACAGAATATAACAGGATATCCCCTACACTAATGTTATCCCAATAAAAAAGCATCACAAATAGAAATTATTTTAAATAAAACATCTTCATATAAAATGTATTGTTGAATTTAAAAGTATGTCCAAACTTTCTTGTAATATAGCCTCTAGGACATCAACTGTAATAAGGACTCAAGGATACCAAGTAAGTGATCATTATAATTTGCATTAATGGTTTTTAAACCTTACTTTTTAATTAACCTTTTAACATCTGTCTTAGTAGTAAAAATATCTTCTGTTGCTCTGACTGGTGTCATTTGGTTGGTCATCATTCTGCAAAGAGAAAGGCTACCAGTTTGATTCCTGGTCAGGGCACATGCCTGCGTTGTGGGCCTGGTCTCTCTGGTTGGGGTATGTGCGAGAGGCAACTGATCAATCTTTCTCCCTCACATCGATGTTTCTCTACCTTTTTCCACCCCCTCCTCTCTCCCCAAGAATAAATAAATTCTTTTAAAAAAAGTTCTGTTAAGGATTTGGATTACATTTGGTCTTTAACAAAAATATACATATATAGTTTATATATAATAACAAAGATAGTTATATAGTATATATTAATCATATATATATGAATATAATTTTTCCTGTCAGTTTTATCCACTTCAAGGATACTGAGTAAATGAACATTATAATTTGCATTAATGATTTTTAAACCTTACTTTTTAATTAATCTTTTAACATGTCTTAGTAAAAAATATCTTCTGTTAATAATTTGGATTGCATTTGTTTTTTGGCAAAGATACATATATAATCTATATATAAAATAACAAAGATATATAACCATGTAACATTATAATTAAATACAATATATACTTATATATAAGTATATGTAAGTACACTTATAAATAACATACATACTATATATACAATTTTTTTCAGCTTTATCTATTCCAATGACTTTTCAATTAACAATAAAGTTTGTTTTGGACAATAAATCAGCAAATACTTTCGATGGTGGCTTCAAACTGCATTTTTAACCCCAAAATGGCATCCAGAGCCATTTTAGGCAACATCATAACCAAAATATAAATAACGGGAATTCACGTTCCTTTGAACATAGTGAGCTTCTTAGGTTGGCAGGGTCCTGTTCACTTAACCCCATGGAAGCACAGAATCAGAGCAATAAAGGTCAAGGGTTAGGATGTGAACATAAAGAACAGGCATTAACATAGACCATATGCTATCTGAATTGTTTTGTTCCCACAGAAATAGTTTTCCTGTATATATTTTTTAAAGATTTTATTTCTAGAGAAAGGGGAAGGGAAGGAGAAAGAGTGGGAGAGAAACATCAGTGTGTGGTTGCCTCTCACATGCTCCCTTCTGGGGACCTGGCCTCGCAACCCAGGCATGTGCTCTGACTGTGAATTGAACTGGTGATCTTTTGGTTCCCAGGCTGGCGCTCAATCCACTGAGTTACATTAACCAGGGCTCCTGTGCATTTTTAACATCACTTCTCAGGAGTAGCTGTTGTCACCCAAGAACTGATTTCCTGCATTTTCATTATCTTTTACAACAAAATGCTCCTTTTCAAGTTCCTTACTGTAATTGTTACCAGCAAATACTGTCATAATCCTCCAGTTCAGGACATGAGTATCAGTGTAATACTTAGTGTCCATTATAAATAATAAAGGTATAAAACAAATAAGGCTGTCACTCTTTTACACTGCAATAAATACACAAGAATAAATATAAATTACTTTCTATAAAAATGCAATTTCTAACCAGTTTAGGACACTTCCAAACTATCAGAACATGGAATATTTATTTCCTCTGTTACAGAATGCCAGTCACATGAGATCTGAAAAATTCTTTATTGGTAGCCACACAGTTGACTATAACATCTCTGTGTTTTCTTGCTATTCAAGAGAAAATATGCAATAACTACAGACTCTCACTGGATCTTTTAAAATTTTATAAAAATGCCAAAGTCATGATGAATACAATTATCGTGGATATATCATTTGAAAAAGTAATACAAATTATGCTGCTAAAGACAAAAAACATTAAAACACATAAACATCACAATGTGACAGCAGTAACTTATAACTATTTAATATGAAAAATTAAATTTAAAAAGTTGTATCAGAGAACTTGGGATTTTTTTCACTTTAGCAAAACAATCTATTTATATATATCTAATTTCTATGATACAATAAAAATACTTTTAAAAGATATGACATTCAAATGCTTCATTTACACAAATAATATTGTCCACACTAATAAAAGTGATGCCCTAAAACATGAACTGCTCTGCTAATTGTAATTAAAAAATGTTTTCTTTACTTCATTTTACATTTTTGTTAGCAGTTAGCATTACATAGTAATCCGTTATGTGTTGACAAATACAGAGGATCCTAGTCAAAATACTGTTTCCCAAAAGTAATGTACATCATATTGCTTGAAACAAACAAATCATATAAAAGTGGTAATCATTTATCCAAACATTGATTATGAAAGACAACTGGTATATATTCAGGCAGAGTGTTGAGTTCATAATGGTTTATTTACAATAAAAGTATTTTTACCGACACTAACATGATAAATAAGTTTCTATGTCAATTGCTACAGTCTCTTAAATTTATAAAAATATTATATAAAATACCACAACCTTTAGAGGATATAAATTCATGTGGTTCTGATACTAGCAGCTGAAAAGTGTTTATAATTTAAAAATAAATAAACTATAGAGGTAAACCAGTTACAAAACAGCAGAAGACTGCAATGGTCACGACTGAAAAGAACTGCCTAATTGTACAATAGCTAGCAAAATGGTGAAGCAGTTGGATCAAAAGTTTTAAAAACCTCTTTCAGAGATTTGTCATCCGTTTCTCCACTGGGGTCATCATCTGGGGTGGGGCTCAGCTGTCCCATCTGCCTTGACTGCCTTGGATCATTGTACTGGGGTCTAATTAAGCCTGTCAATGCCTGAATGGGAAGACTGTGCACTGCGGGGACCTGAACTGCACAGGAGCTCCCGAGAACATTCGCCTGTGGGTCAGCTGGCCCATCAACAGTGACTTCCACATCTGGGGTGGTTTTCTGTGGCAGGATTTCTTCTCCAGGAGAAGGCTCATTTTTGTCACTGCTTTTTAAACCACCACCTTTTTTCTGGTTCTCTGCATTTTCTGTTGTTCGCTCTGGTATGGATGAAGAACCATGTTCCCTAGGGTCATACAAACTAATACCACTGAGAACTGAACTTGGAGTCCCCAGTGGAACGCTGGCCGAAGACGAGAGTTTAGGAGCATATGGAGGCAAAGCCCCAGGCCCGGAGTTGCTGGTTACTGCCACTAAGGGCTGTGACACACCAGGGCTTGACTTGGCTAAGTGAGGAGCACCCTTTGATGTATGTGACTCCTTCAGAACTGCTTGCTGAGAGACTGCATTGTGCAGTCTGTGAAGTCTAGGATCACATTTTTTTTGCAGCCTGGGGTCTCCTAATTTACTTGCTGAACTGTGCAAGTCCCCAAATTGTTCCAGGTAGCCTTCTCTGTTTGTTGTGTTAATTTTGGCTTTGGCTGCTACTTTTGAATCGATGGGCACTGTGCTTTGATGGAGATCACTTTTTGCATTCCATAATCTACTGAGCCTCTGGTCGGCTATAAGAGGAGGCAGAGGTAAACTAATTGAAGATACAGGGTCAGGTTTTGGTAAAGGGACTGGAAGTAAGTCTTCTGGAGCCCACACAATGTGTTTTGCGAAGCTGGGCTTGGTGAGTGTAATATCCATTTTAATGTGACTGAACTGTCTCAGCTGTGACCTTGGATCCTGGAGTGCTGCCCCAGGGGGAGAGTCCAGAGGTATTAAAGAAGGTTTTTCTCTCAGTTCTCTTTCTGTGTCCTCTTCCTCATCATCTCCTCTCTTGTGTTTGACATTAGCACCAGCATGTGCATGATGTAAATCACACTTTACTGCTCCAGCCAAAGAGCCTACATGCCCACTTGCATTCCCTCTTAGTTTCCTGGGATCCCACACAAGTCTGAGACCCTGTGTGGTAGACTCAGATGATTTTCTAATGTCTTGCCTTGGGATGGTCCTAAGTCGAGGATCAACAACCTGGTTTTCTTTACTCTTCTCTTTAGCAAGTCTTGGATCAGTAGGAATACCAGGTTCCAAGGAAGATTGCTGCTGATTCCTCAATGTTTCTGTTTGTTTCTGTAATGTTTTCAGTATTGCCTTGACACTGCTCCCTTCATCCTCTTCGCTACTGGAATACCAGTTAACAGTATCATCTAAATGCAGACAAAGACTTATTATAAAGAATGAAGCCTTCAGATTTGGCCTTAATTAAGATAAAAAAGCACATGCTATTTCTGAAATGAGTGTAGGGTTTCAACACTGAAATGAGATAGGATGTGATATGATAATGATAAATTCCATTATTATAGTCTATAAAGAAAGAGCTGTGATGTCAGACCACATGCAATGTCCTTCCAACCTGAGAAAGTTGGGGCCTCATTCTAATTGGCCAAAGAGAAGTTAGCATGGGTGTGGGATAACGGGGTTCAGGTAGAAGGGAAAATATTCTAAGAAAGGAGTATTAAAAAGTTTTGGATCTCTTTAATTCAAGGAACCCTTAAGCTCCGGCAATGGGAAGACACAAAAATATATTCGGAAAGAAGACAAAACACTAATAATGACAGTTAAGGAAGCAATGGGAACTGAGCAAATAAGACTGTTCATTTATAGTTTACTATATTTTGAGATGTAGTAAATTTTTAAAATGTGACTATATTAGCTATTCAAGCATTAAATTAAAAATAAGAAATAAAACTAACATGCTGAAGTGTATATACTTGACGTTTATGAGAATACTTTGAGCCTTACTCCTGAAGTGTTTATCCCTCATGTGTTACATGCAATGGTAAGAAGCAGAACTATCTATCAGAGGCCTGTTCTCTAGTTGAGTAGAAGGTATAATAGAATGAATCGCCTCCTCTCCATTCACACACACACACACACACACACACACACACACACACACCCCATTCTAGACTATCCTGGATCAACAGAACATTGTAGTTATTCTAATTTTACCTCCTTGCACTGCTTATTAATATTTTTCTACTATATGAAACTCTAGGGTTACATACTTAAGTCTGAACAGAGCACACAAAACGAGAACTTTTTAGAGAGGGAATGTGGTTTGACATAGAATACATTATGTCACAATGGCAAAAGGTTTGACTGGTATCTCAGGGTCTGGGAAAATGACCTCTAGACACTAGGTCTCTCTCCTTCTTTTCTTTGACCCCAAAGTGTAGAGCTTAGCTTGTGAATCACTTTAAATATTTCTGAAGAGTAACTTCACTCCTCACAGAATTTGTTACCTGACTTAAATACGTAAGATGCTATCTTATTCTCACTTTCATATTAATATATTTCATAAGCAGTAAAATCCCTTTTGGAATGAGAATGAATATAGACCAGAAGGACAGTGGGATAGCAGAGGTCAATGCAAAGCAAATACTAGATAGAAAATGATGGTTAACAGCTTTCTATCAAAGAACAGGTAAGATTTATAAGGATATTAAAACTGATAAACACAAACACAAAAAAGCCCTAGCGTGTCAAGACTTTTTCTGTGTACACGGAAAACAACCCTTATAAAACATCACCAATTGTATAATATTATAGTATAAAATCTATCATTTAGAAAAGTTTTGATTTTTAAAAAAATTTTACTGATTTGAGAAAAAAAGAGAAATAACTGATGTGACACAGAGACATTGATTAGTTGCATCCTGAATGCACCCCAACTGGGGATCAGACTTGCAGCCTTCTGGTGTACAGGACAATGCTCCAACCAACTGAGCCACCCAACCAAGGAGGATTTTCTTGTTTATGAAAGCATAAAGCTCTGTAAGACTTTATAGAAAGCCTGCCATTAAATGGTTGTTTCTTAAATTAAGTTTAAGCATTTAGAGGAATAAACATAAATTGTACTGGCCAAGATGAAATGGGACTTATGGCCAAAATGGAGGCGTAGATGGAAACACTGTGCCTCCTGGCACAACCAAGTTTAAAGACAACAAAGTTTTAGTAACAAAAACAAAGTCAAAACACAGAAAATTGAACTGTATGGAAGTCCGACAATAACGAACCATTCAGCCAGACCAGTAAGAGGGGCCAAGTCAGCGGCAGAGCAGGGTTGGGCAGGAAAGATCAGCCGACCGAGGAGCTCCGGAGTGCAGGAGGGCAGGCGGTGGTTGGCGGATCCCAGGTGTGGGGTGGCAATGGGCAGACCCAGTGAAGGCGCAAGGTGGCTGGCTGACTGCAGTCACGCTTTGGCGCTCAGATAAACCAAGCGAAGGAGTGAGCAGTGAGACAGACGGCTCAGGCCAGGGCCCCAGCGATGGGAATTAGAGCCTGAATGCACCAATTGGAAAGACTTTCAGGGTGAAGGTGCCGGGAGAACCTCCCAGGCTCACAGAGAGTTCATTGCAGAGACCCACAGGGTCCTGGAGGGTGCACAAGCTCACACACCTGGGAACCAGCACCAGAAGGGCCCAATTTGCTTGTGGGAAGCGGCAGAGGGGACAGAAATCCGAGAGAGAGAAGAAACGCCATTGCCCCTCTCTGACCCCGCCCCCACATTCAGCATCACAACCCAGCCACCTGGGTGGCCGGCCCTGGTGAACACCTAAGGCTCTGCCCCTCATACGTAATAGGCATGACCTGACCAAAATATTATGGCTCAAGCAGAAAAAGAACTCAAAGCTCCAGAGCCAATAAATCTAAGCGACCAAGAGATAGCTAACCTTCCAGATGCACAGTTCAAAACACTGGTGATCAGGATGCTCACAGAACTGGTTGATTTTAGTCACAAACTAGAGGAACATATGAAGGCTAAACTAATTGAAATGAAGGGAAATGCGCAGGAAACCAATAGTGATGGAAAGGAAACTGGGACTCAAATCAAAGGAGTGGACCAGAAGGAAGAAAAAAAATGACCAAACAGAAAAGGATGAAGAAACAAGAATGAAAAAAAAATGAGGAGAGGCTTAGGAACCTCCAGGACATCTTTAAACGTTCCAACATCCAAATTATAGGGGTACCAGAAGGGAAAGAGGAACAGCCACGAGTGGAAAACTTATTTGAACAAATAACGAAGGAGAAATTCCCCATTCTGGCAAAGGAAATAGACTTCCAGGAAATCCAGGAAGCTCGGAGAGTCCCAAACAAGTTGGACCCAAGAAGGAACACACCAAGGCACATCATCATTACATTAGCCAAGATTCAAATGAAGGAGAGAATTCTAGAAGCAGCAAGAGATAAGAGGACAGTCACCTACAAAGGAGTTCCCATCACACTGTCAGCAGATTTCTTAAAAGACACCTTACAGGCAAGAAGGGGCTGGAAAGAAGTATTCCAAGTCATGAAATCCAAAGACCTACATTCAAGATTGATCTATCCAGCAAAACTTTTATTTAGAATGGAAGGGCAGATAAAGTGCTTCTCAGATAAGGTCAAGTTCAAGGAGCTCATCATCACCAAGCCCTTATTATATGAAATGTTAAAGGGACTTATCTAAGAAAAAGAAGATAAAAAATATGAACAGTGAAAGGACAGCAAACTCACAGTTATTAACAACCACACCTAACACAAAGGCAAACTAAGAGGACAGCTAGATCAGAAGCAGAACCATAGAAATGGAGATCACATGAGGGTTAGCAACAGGGGAGGAGGAGGAGAAGTGGGGAGAAGATACAGAGAATAAGTAGCATAGACAATAGGTAGAAAATAGGGGGGAGGGCAAGAATAGTATTGGAAATATAGAATCTAAAGAACTTGAGACACGTGGTCATAAATGAAAGGGGGGAATGGTGGGGGAGGGGGTGTACAGGGTGGAGGGGAATGAAGGGGGGACTAGAACAACTGTAATGGCATAATCAATAAAATATATTGAAAAATAAAAAAGAAAAAATTATACATGAAATGAAGTTATTAGGAATCCCTCATTTCCCTGTGATGTTAAATAGTTACTGTTATTTAAAAATAGAATAATGTTTATATAATAGCTTGTAACTACCTAATTTTATATGTACATATATACATATACATAGTGTGTATATACACACACATAAACTATATTTATACACTTATATACATAGTTTTACATAGTTCTTCATAAATTTTATGTTTAAAAATGGCCAAATATATCACCTTTGTAATTTATAATAATTGGATATTTTAAACATTTCTCTTGACTAAATCAACTGCTATACACTTACCAATATCAAAAATACTAAGGTAAATTTATTGTCTGCATATAATCTCTTATATTAAATATAATATTCCTTAACCATATAGCAGAATCTGAAGTATACAGACTATGCCCATAAAAATTTCTCTAATAACTGAATCATTGTGAAGTTAGTCTAGAAGTCAAAATTCCTGAACTGTAAGGTATCCTGTTCCTTTTCTATTTCTTTTCTTCTAAAACAAAAAGGCTTAACAGCAAGTCTGTTCACTTAGGCCTTATACTCTGCTTTCAGATCTATTCACCAGTTTAAATCAAACGCTCTGAAATTAACTGCTAATAATACATTGATGGTGCTGGAAACCACAATCTCCAAAAGAGAGGAGCTACTAGGTAAACTGAAAATAGAATAGACAGTTCAGAGGAACTCATTTTTAAACATTAACCTGTTCGAGAGCATTTCAGGAACTGAATGACCCAAACAGGTAGGATGCTAACATAACATCTGACATACCTTCTTCCTTGCTGGGTGCCCTTTGAGGTTGGGTGCTGCTTGGTTCTTCACCTTCGTGGTATTTCTGAGTAAGTCTAACAAAAAGAGCTCTCTGCACTGCAGGGAGGAGACCTGGTGCAGGCAGGGGATCATGGCCTGCCATGTTACTGCTGCCATCACACCCACTTCCATGGTGGGATGAGTCTTGAACAATGGGAGGCTGATGCTGAACAAACTCACCATGCCACAACCCATCTACACACATAACATGGAAAAAGACAGACATTAATTCATCACAAAACTCCACTAGGGAGTACCATGTAAATTATAAGAAATTGAAGCTCTAATATTAATCACATTTGATTAGTAAATTAGTAATTATAAATACTTTTAAAAGTTATCTAAAGTTCTATTGTTATAAGTATTTGTTTAAATTGTAAACATATCTTAAGGTCTAAATTTCATCACACTTTACTTAGATTTAAAACATACTTTCTTATTATAATTTTAATAAAAAATAGGACTCCAAATATTTAAAATTAGAAATGAGTTATTCTGAAAGGTAAACTTACCACTAGAGTTATTGGGTGGCTGAAAATTAGGTACAGCATGATGTGTATAGTAATTATCATAAAACTCAGCTGGGTTTTGTAGGGACTCATAACTGGTGTTGAGCTGCATTTCACCAGAACCATGCAGGTGTGATGAGCCTGGAGCACAGTGATTTTCTCTGGGTACTTTTATCATGTGTTCTGTAAAACCTGGGCAATGGTATGCACCACTCATACCTGGTGCTGACAAGGGTGCATCTGGCTGAATGAGTACTCCAGCTTGGCTATGGGAACCTACCACTCCATGTGGACCAGGCGGCAAAGGTGGGCTCTGTGGCACTGGTAGACCAGGAGGTCCTGCACATGGATGATGTCCAGGGGAGCCTGGGTGCATCACAGGACTATTGTGTCCCTGAGACATATTAGGTCCAGGACCTGGACTTGACCCAGAACTATAAATATGCTGAGGATGTGGGCTGCTTTCCTGAAATTGTGGTCCTGGTGGTGAGGCACTGCTATAAAATGCTGGTGGCCTGTAAACAGAAAAAATAATATTTCTTAGTTCAAAGAAAAAAGAGAAACAAGAATGTCACATTTCTAAATGGATGTTGGTTATGTGTGTTTTTCTGTATCAGAATAGAATACTCTTTTTCTAAGAAGCCATTTATTCCAAATTATCTATAACTGCAAATGCCAACATGTGGATCTTGCCTTCATTTTAGCTCCCAGTTTCTTAATTGCTGTTTATTATGAGCTATTCTAAAACTTACTCCTTATTGGCATTTTGAAAAATACAGGAAGTGGAAAGATAAATGAATCACCCCTAATCCTGCCACCCAGAGATAAATGTTTTTGACTGATTCTCTTCTAGTCCTCATTGCTGTGTAGAGAGGCTTGGAAACTGGGTTAAGGATTCTGTAGATTAAGACAGTGGGAGGCAGCAGAGGGCAGGGACACAGAGGACATGGGAAGCAGCAATCGAGGTGTGTGCCACACAGCTGCTGTTTCTACCTGAGCTTACTCACATGATTAACAGGGATGTAAGTTAGTTTCTTAATGAGAATTTCTAGGGGACAAAGGCATAATGTTGGAGACATTTGGCTCTTCTAGGCAGCTGTTATAAAGTTCAAGTGTCAAGTCCCAGTTCTGGCTGCCCAGCTGTGCAACCTAGCAGAAGATTTTCTGCTAGACTATTGTGTGGTATAGTTGAATTTTTCTCCTGGCTTCTTCTATTTTGGACTGCAAATAATACAAACTGGTCTCTGTGGTTTCGCCAGAAATTCTGTATGGTACTTACTGCTCTCTAATAAACCACATTCTGCTTAAAAATAAATAAATAAGTATTAATGGGCATTTCTTTAAAAAAATTTCTAAGGGAAAATTGCCAGCACTTTTGAAATTTTTAACTTACTTTTTCCCAATCTTATGTGCTAAATCCACAGTAGGTTTTACAACTATTTCAAAAAGAGATGGAATTTTCTTGAAATCATCAGAGAGATCTGTCTGAAAATCATCTTCAGGATCAGAAAAGGGAAAGTGCTCTGCTGGCGTTGGCAGGAGCCCCACTCCTGGAGGGGGTTTGGGAAGAGGGGTTATGCCATGCTTCCTAAGTTCTTCTAACTCTCTTTCATCCTCATTTGTGGGCTCCTCTTCAGTGTTCAACACCTGAAAGTAGTTAGCAAAGATTACCACATTAAAACAAGATTTCTTTTACATTGAAAACTGTGATTTTAGTAAACTAGTTTAGCCAAAGACTAAACTTTAATAGAAAAACATATTAAGCTGCAATGGGTCATAGACAGTTAACTCATTTTTTATAAAGAGAATGAGGTTCAAAGAGGTAAAGGGTATTTCTCAAACTAAATCAACTTTTTAATGAGAACAAGGATGAGAATAAAAGATTCTTAATTTCTAGCCCAAACTTGCTGCTTTCCTAAAACACCATATTAACAAAACCTGAATAAAGTCTTTGGCTTCTTAGCAGTTTTATAAAACATGATGCAAGTCAAATGAGTCTGTAGAGAGACATAATAAATAATCAAGGTACAAAAAAATATTACTCACTTTGTCCAAAAGTTTCTTTGTTTCTTTAGTCAAATCATCATGTGAAAATTTACACTTGTCTCCTTGGTAACATTTTGCTCCACTATGATAGAACTTGCATGGAAATTCATGTAAATAAAAATATTAAGGAATATACCAAATACAATCAAACTAATATTTTTAAACCAAAAATATAACTGTGCTGAATCAATAGGACTTTATGATTATATATTGTACTGAATTTTCTATAATCAAATCAGATAATTCATTCTAAGATTAAATATTTTAGTTATGCATCAAAACATTCAAAAATTAAAATTTCTTTTACTCTACCAGAACTAGGAAACACTTTTTAAAGACAAATATTTATAATGGTTATGCACACTCTATTATTTTCCATAGTAATAAAATATTATGCAGAACAAATGAGTTTTGTAGCAAGACCTTACATCCATGAAGAATACAGAGCTTGATATGTTCTGTTAAAGTCAACCCAACAATGTGAGGTACAGGCTGGTCTGACTTAAAGGCTGGTCTCATTCAAGGTAATAGAGACAATCTACTATAGAGGACATAAAACCTAGAAGTATGGTGGAAAATACACCATTTTCAGGTCATGTATATTTAAAAAGAATTTCTGAATTGTTTTAGGAAATGTATTACTGCAATCATTACATTGATAAGGTAAAAAGAGAAAAATTACATGATCATTTTAGCAAGAGCAAACAACTGATACAATTCAAAATCCTCTTTTGATTTAAAAAAACTCTTAGTAAAATAAGAATATACTTAACTTGATTTTTTACAAAAATCTATCTTAAAACTATAGCCACAAGTTAAAACAAAAGGAAATTATCACTAAAATGTGTACTATGTTCACCACAATCACTATTTAACATTATTCTAGACATGTAGCTGACACATTTAAAATAGGAGGTATAAATTATTATTTACAGATGGCATGACTGTGAGAAAAAAACATAAGGATAGACTGAAAGCTTTCAGAAAGAGTTTAAAAGGTGCCTGGTTTCTGAAGAAATATGTCAAATCTAGAAAAAATGTTATTTCTTTTTCTTGAGGAAGACAAATTTATTACAATATTTTGATCAAGAAAGGAGGATCACTTGCAGACCATTTACAAAGGGAATGGTCACACAGGACCACCAGTGGGGCAGAGGCTGAACTGTGCACATAGAGAAATCGCGCTCTGGTAAAGGTACCGTTTTAAATCGCTTGAAGATGAGATAATGAGTTAACCAATGAGAAAAAAATTAGGTTCTTACTGCACATTATATATTAAAATAGAATCCATGTGAAGTAAAGATGTAAATGCTAAATAAAAATACAACCTTCTCAATCAGAGCTTAATCACATTTTTATAAAAATTAGGTGTAAATGTTATCTCTACTCACAAACTTTAGCATAGAAAAAAATCTGAAAGACTTTATGCCATACTGTTAGCATAATTATTCCTGAAGAGTCAGATTACCTCGAGTTCTTTTTTAAACTAGCTTTAAAATGACCAAACATATACCAAAGTAGAGAGAAGAATACAATCGGCTCCCTCATGCTGGCCACGCCAGTTCAACGATTTCATCGTCTGGCCATTTGGTGAGATCTGTGCCACCCCACAGGCTCCTCACAACTCTCCCTCAAAACACACACGAGTCCTCAAAAGCATATGCCAAATGCATTTAATCTGTGGGTATCTCCATGTTTACTTCAAACAGGTAAGAAATATTTTTAACAATCACGACCTTATCAATATGAAACATGAATGCATCTATTTTATCTCTTTATCTACTACTACCCTGTCAATATACAAATTTTTCAAACTTTCAAAAAAAGCCTTTTTGTAATTGCTTTGTTCAGATCAGGATCAAGAGGTGATCCACACATTGCATCTAGTCAACATATATCTCAAATTCCTTTATTGATCCCTATAAATTCCCACCCTTTGTATTTTTGTATCATTTATTTAAGTTTAAACTTGTCACAGGTGTTTATTAAAATAAATACTCCCTATTGCATCATATCGAGAGGCACTTGATATCTAATTGTTTCTTTTTTTATTTTTCTTTATTTATCTTTAGAGGGGAAGGGAAGGAGAGAGGGAGAGAAATATCAATGTATGGTTGCCTCTGGTGTGCCCTCTGCTGGGACCTGGCCCGCAACCCAGGCATGTACCCTGACTGGGAATCGAACCACAATTCTTTGGTTCACAGGCCCGCACTCAATCCACTAAGCTACACCAGCCAGCCAGGGCTAATTGTTTCTTTTTAGTACTAAGACTGATCAGTTGGTGCAGGTAGGTATTGTCAGCCCATTTCATCAATTATAAAGTTTTTCATCAACTTTCCACTTAATGATTTTAACAGCCATCATTAATCACTGGCCAAATCCATTAATTCACCAGAACTTGAAAAATAGTAGGACTGTTATGTTAGAGGGTGAACTCATGTGTAATTCTGCCAACACTGCCTAGCTCTCCTCCACAAGGACACCCCATTTCACATTCCCAACAGCAAAGTCTGAGTAGATCTATTTTTTCACAACCTTGCTAACAAAATGTGCGGGGGGAGGGGGGATTTTTGCAAATCTGATGGCTACAAATGGTATCGTGGACATAGATTAAAGTGCATTTCTCTTATTATAAATAAGATTGAACATCTTTTCTTGTGTTTTGGGCCCTTTGCACTTCTCTCTGTGAATTATCTATATCTCTTACCCCATTTTTATTCCCAATATTTAGAAACTCATATATCAGGCTGTTACCTCTTTGTAAGTGATACAAGTTGTAAACAACTCTTCCCATTTTATTATTTACCCTTTACTTTTCTTATGTCATATTTTTGTGATGCAAATTTAAAAAATTTATGCAAATTTTTAATCTTTTCCCTTATTGCTTCTGGATTTTAAGTCATACTTCTGTTCAGATAATAAAGGACTACATCCATAGACACCTCTCGTGTTTGTATAGTTTTATCTTTATATGTATAGTTTTATTTTTATATTTAGATCTATGATAACAGGGATTTTTTTACTTTCCTTTTTTACATTATTTTTTTAACTAGACAAGACTATTTTAAATTTTATCTGGAAAAATAAATGCGAGAATCTATCAAATTCAAGTATGCTGGTGAGGTGCCAATAATCATAGCAAAGCAGCAGAGGTATGAGAACAAACCGACAATGGAGCCAAGCGGAAACTCTAGAACAAAAACATGGATGTAAAGCACTTAATCATGATAAAGATGAGTTTCAGATTGGGAGATAAAGGCTCCACAGTCACTAATTGTAGTGAAAAACCAGCTAGATATTTTGGGGGTGGGGGAGTTAACACAGACTGATATACTATATATGTATTTTTAAAGGACTACTATAAACATACAGTGATATACCAGTTTAGGTGAGGGGAGGTGTGCAATTTAGATGTATAGATTTCCAAAGGAAGAGGTAGGGAAGAACATACAGTGATAATTGATGGTAAGATCTGATGAGACTCTGATTTCATAACATTCAACAATGATAATTTATTACTTACAAACCTAAGTAAAAATAATTAAGTCATAAAATAAATATTTTGCCACCTACTCCTTCAGGAAGCACATGCTATTAAAATAGTTATAAGCTGAGTACATTAAATACAGAGTACCTTTATTTCATAGATTTTTTCCAAAGGGAAGTTATATATTTCATTTCCCTAAAGAATAAAACTTAGTCTGCCTTTTTGAAGTA
Source organism: Artibeus jamaicensis (assembly GCF_021234435.1). Classification (NCBI taxonomy): domain Eukaryota; kingdom Metazoa; phylum Chordata; class Mammalia; order Chiroptera; family Phyllostomidae; genus Artibeus; species Artibeus jamaicensis. The sequence goes on along the minus strand of NW_026521810.1, from coordinate 12,320,100 downwards.
AAATGGTTGACTAGACTTACTTTATGTAACGTGTTCTTTTAAATCCATAACCAAACTAGGCTTCGTAGGTTGTACATCTGATTTCTAAACCCTTCAATTATGTTTTCAAACCTCAGTATTTTGGTTAACGTACTTTTAGTAAAGGATATTATGCATGTAAATGCAGTTCTCCCCTTTAGTACAATATCCTTGTAAATAAAATTTGCAGATCTCTTTCTTCTTCTCCAACTCTGCATCATGATCAAATTTACATTGATCTCCCTGTTCACAAAAAGAAAAGAAAGGAGGAAAAAAAGGTACAATTAAATTGAATATTCTCCATGGCATTTCATAATTTAACTATGGTTATATCATTAGTCTTTAAATAATGAGCTAATAATAATTCAAACAATTCCTTTGAGTTTTTGCCCAGGATGCTGGGTATGGCTAAGTGCAAAGCACACAGTGCCACCGCCCCAGGGGCCTCTATCCACTCACCATGTTCAGCTGACCTACTATTTGGGCCTCTGTGTGGCCATGTTTACAATGGGTCAGTAATAGTAACTACTTCCTAGGGTTGTTGGAAAGATTAAATCATTTGATATTAGTAAGCCACTTTGAACAGTAGTTACCACATAGCATTGTGTTTATCTAAAAAATGTAATTTTAACAAATTACATTATAGTTCCAAAATATAATTAAATGAATTCTGATATATATAGTATTTCCATCAAGATACATTTTGAAGAACTAGTGTTATTACAACTAAATGAGAAATGAAAAAACTAACCCCCACCAAAGGCTTAAATTTTAAAGAGTATTTTGGAAATGAAATGATTTATGATACTACTATAAATTTACCTTGATACATCTTCCTTCCAGAAAGTATTTACAGATTTGTTTTCCTTTGTGTTCCACTGTGTGCTGATTAATAAATTCCTGAGTCATTACCTTCCATTTTTTCCCTGGTTTATTATACTGCAAGAAAAAAATTATTTTAATGCAACATATAAAAATAGGTATAAAATGTACAGTCAAATGGATCTGGAAAGCAGTACAAACTATTAAGAGAGGTCACTATGAGACATTGAAGACATATATGCTTCTTCAATGATTTTCAAGCTGCTTATTACTACTAGTGGTTGCAAACCCTATTGCTACTTTAATGAAGACACATAACTACATTTAAAAAAATAAAATTATAAAAAGCTTGAAAATTAACAATAATATTCAGTTTTGGCAAAGGAACAATAAAACATGCACTCTCCTATAGTACTGATAGGTATGCTATAAAAGATTTAAAATATCTGTATTGTTTGACATTTAGGATTATTCTAAAGCACAGGTGGCAAACACAAGGCCTGAGGGCCACCTTGTTTTATCCAGCTCAGCACATTGTTTCTGCCTGGCAGCAGCGCTGAGCTCTCACTTAACTGTTAAGAAGTAGTTACATTTACACAGTCCTAAAATTACATTCAGCCCTTTGAAGGCCAACTGGGAGGCTGATGTGGCCCCCAGTGAAAATGAGTTTGACACCCTTGTTCTAAAGGAATTATCAGGGAGGCCCAGGAAGGTGTATTCATAAAAATAACTACTGCAGAACTACTTCCATAGTGGAAAAAAACCACCAAACGAGTAAGAAAACCTAGAAACATTCTACACACCCAAAACTTCTCCCAATTTTACAATAAAGATAAAAAACTAAAAGAATGTGTCCCCATATTTAACAGTGTATGTCTCTCCAGATGAATCTCTAAACAATTAGATTTTTTTCTGCATGTGCGGTTATTTTGTGTTTTATTTATTTATTTATTTATTTTTTAGGAAAAAAGCTCAGAAAGGATATATTACCTTTAATTTATAAATTTAAAAATATTAAGGGAAAAAAGTGTATGTTGTAAAATCTCACAGCTCTACTTGTTTTTCTTGGCTCTCCTCAGCCCCCAACTTGACTTCTGTTGAGTCAGGACAGGGGATGGCATTTGGCCATGCTAAGGACTGCTATTCATGACGCCATGAGACAGCACTGTTCTTCAAGCTCCTGGTATGCATGTGGTGGTGGTGCTGTAGGAGTGCAGTGATTATTTTTTCTTCTGATTTGATTCCAGTTTTCTCCATTCCCTCAATTTACTAGAAGACTGAGAACGATGTTGTACAACCTACTGAAAATAAGAAATTGCCTCATGGCAAACACTTGGGGCAACATATGGCTAGACTTAAATCTGATCCTCAGTGCTCACACTATAAGAATTCTTTTAAAAAGCACAAGGTCCTGGCAGGGTAGCTCATTTGGTTAAAGTGCCATCCCAATACGCCAAGGTTCTGGGTATGATCCCTGGTCAGGGTACATACAGGAAACAACCAATGAATGCATAAATAAGTAAACACCAAATCAATGTTTCTCTCTCTCTCTCTTCTTTCTTCTCTCTCTATAAAAAAATCAATAAATTTTTTTAATTTAAAAAGCACGAAAATACCAAGAAAATAGATAATCCTAGAGGTTCTATTTAAAAATATAAGTACACCTAAATTGCCCCAGGAAAGCACAATAAAATTACTTATACTATACTCTAATAGGATCATTTGAAATGTCTTAAATCTATGTAAATTTGATTTTAAAACATTTTCTATATACAGGTTCGCTTAGAACAAGTAGATATAAATGACCAGTTCACATATGCTGTCTGTACAAAGAATCATGGCTCTAAAAACAGATAGCCAAAGACAGTTCATTATGCAAAGTTGGTGAGTCAACTTGAGGAATAGAACTCTCAAATTAAACAGTAAAAATATTTGGTGATTATTACCAAATCCACTGAAAAAAATGCACCAAGTAGTACCTATGTTTTATTAATAACTCAGTCTTTCTGTCAGTTTATGTTACTTTCTAATGATATGCCTCAGTGTCTTAATAGAGGATTGTGGGTTTTTTGTTTTGTTTTTCAGTTTAGTTCTGTTTAAATGAGTAGAAAGTATCTCAGAGTCAATAACCATGAGAAACCTAATTATAATCAAAGTATTCTAGAAAATCAAAGCAATTTTAACAAATAAAATTTTAGGACAAAATAAAGTACCTAGAAGATCTGATCTTTTAACATTGAGCCTACTGAAGAACCACAAAAGTCCTCTTATTAAGTAATTTCTGGAAGAATCACAGAAGTAATTTGGTTCATCACCCTCTCTGGACAAATATGAAAAATGCAGATTAGAGAAGTTAGTGATGTACCAAAAGTCACATGGCATTTAGCAGAGTCACTTAAGAAAACACAACTCAAGAAAAAGGGAGGGAAAGGAAAACTGGAGGGAGAGAGGGAAACCCAAACCACCTACTGGGTCATTTTTATTTATTTACTCTAGAGAGTATATTATACTGGTACAAGGAACAAGAACATTAAAGGTGTTTTAAAAATACATTAGGAAGGGCAAATAGAAGGCTCTACCAGGAAAAGAATGTGTATTTAAAGAAAATGTATTAGTTACTATAAAGACTAAAAAAATTTAAGAATCTTATGACCAATAGAATTAATGTCTTTAAAATCCATTAAAAGTTGGCTTGTTCTCTGACAACCCTTGAGTTTTCAAGAAAACTAGTATAGAGGTGCAGGCATCCCTGAATTTATATGGTCTCTGTGGCTCTTATGCTCTGAAAAGGCTAGGATGGAAGTGTATCTACGCTGGCCACTCAGCATGTCCACTCGACCATGGAAGGGCCTGAACATGAGCACTGTCCCGCTTATTTCCAAGATCACAAGACAAAAATCTATCATGGCAACGCATAAACTGACATAGTAGATGACATATTTTAATCTTGATAAATAAAAAATAGTCTAAATCTGATGAATGCAAAAGAAAGAATTTATTCTTACTTTCTATTATAGGATAAAGAATTTTTTTACTTGCAGCCAAGATACATAAATATCTAAAATGTTAGTGAGGGGACCCTTAGAGTTAATTTAATACTCTATGTACTCTCATTTTGCTGATTAAACAAACTGAAACTCAGAGACAGATAGCAACTTGCTTGAACAGCCATGCTTTCCTGGAAGTTTGTTTGGCTTTTTTGTTTGTTTTTCAGGTATATGGTGTAGGTAATGCACATAAAATAAGGCTTACTTAGAAAGTATTCATACTAATTTGGTCTAGGAAAAGCAGCACATTCTAGAGGTCTACTGGTGTAGCAAGATGCACAGGCAAGTTAGAATTACCCAGACATCCTAGGTCTGTTTCAAAGCTATTCCAAGGAATGTCAGACTTCTCTATGCCTAATCTGCCCAGAGCCTTTAATGTGTTAATGCTGACCGAGAATCCCTAAGAGAAGTGTGGCATATGTAGGGCTCCCCAAATTTGTCTGGGCCTGGACCTCCTTTTTAGGCCACACCTATCAACACCTACCTAAGTAGTATATTAAGGAGTACACCTGAAGAAATCTTCACCCATTATCTTTAAGCCCAGAGATAAGAAAACCAAGCATTTACAAGTACGATATATTGCTATCCCCTTATCTCAATCATGGTTGTAACTATATAAACCACCCTTGCTCTGTAAATTCAGTCACACCTCACTGGAACCACGGCAGAATACACAAAATAGAAAGTTGCTATAGTTGAAATGTACACATGTGAGTTCATTTCAACACATATTTATTCAACATCTACCACACCTATGGTTCATCAATTCATCTTTCCAACTATTTATATCTACCCTTTTATTCTCTTCCAATGTCTTCAACTCTAGTAAGTTAATTTACCATTATCTTCCTTCTTGGCACTGCTACGTATTACCATTTTATTGTCATTTGCATCTGGGGAAAATGACACCTTGGAAAGGAAGGTCTAACAAAGAACTAACAAAACATACATTTTTGCTGTCAAACATATCACTTTTATTTTGAGGTGCTTTCAAATGTTACGATTTTGTTTGGAAATCACCTAAGTTTGCATCTCTATATTAGAATTGTGACTAATTAAAAAAGAATTATTTTTTTGAAATTTATTTACACTCATTTGATCTGAATTGGGAATTTGTCATTTACTAAGAAAACAGCATTAAAATCACAATGTTTTCTTTGCAGCCAAATAGGTTAAAAAATGGAGAAGCTACTCTCTTCATTATGTATAAACTCTCAGTACCTCTTGATAGTCATCCATTCCTGAAAACATATGGGGCCCTTTACTGGCTCTTCCCCCACGGTCTTTGCGCTTGATTTTCTTCGGCAAACCTCGTCCACGACCAACATGAAAAGTTTTAACCCTATGTTCAATACCTAAAAAAGTTAAAATGTACTTCAGATATTATAGAAAAACAGCACATCTGTCAATATATTAGTTTGTAGGAAACAGCTTATTTTTAATAGTCTATAATGTACAGTGCATTTTTCCCCTCTAGATTCAATGAAAAAAAATTAATTCAATCTTTACATTTTACTTCCTGGGTACTGCTTATTATTCTTTTGCTTCTTAAGGGATGTTAACAACATAAAAAAGACAAGGAACAAGGATGTACATGGCTGGAGAAGTCAAATCCAGTTTCATTCTTTCCAATTTACCTTAGAATAAATAATACCAAGGCTTCTTGTTTTTGAGAGAATTAAATATTATATCCATCTTTATGGAAGACACTGTAGGTATTAGTGGTTAATTTATAGCAAATTGAGTTTTTATTGATAACTTTGGGTAGATAACAAATGTATCTCCAGGTAAAATTTATACTTGTCTTTTACTTTCGAAAAGTTGTTATTTAAAAGCATCTAAAAAGATACCCAAATGGCAACAGTTATATGTTAAGGTAGAAAGTTAAAATATAAAATGATTTTACCCAACCTTATTTAACCAAAGTCATAATGAACTAATAAATTTTCAAATGATCTTAAACCTACAAAACAGCCAATGAATATATAAAAAACATGTTTTACCCCATTAGAAGAAATTAAAATTTAAAAAATAACATACCAATTTTCACCTCAAATTATAGCATGGATAGAGACTTGGAGAGTTTGGTATTTTCACATACTAGCAACATGTTATAAACTGGTACCTCACCTTTCTGGATATCAACTTGGTATGTGAATAAAAAATCTTCAAATGTGTGTCTATGTCTTTTTAATCAATTCTACATTTCAGAATTTATTCTTAAGAAAAATGTTTTGCCAAGATGTTTTCTGAGATATGTATAAATATGCAAGATTAATCACAGAATTTAAAAAAACTGAGAGCAATTTAAAGCTCAAATAATTCCTGTATTTTGCTATGTATAATGTGCACTTTTTGCCCAAATTTTTGTGGGAAAAATAAGGATGCACATTATGCATGGATAGTACTAATTAATTTCTATCTATATAAATGATTTTAATTCTTCTATTTATGCTTATGCATTAAAAGTGTAATTCTACAAAGCAATAACAATATCTGTATGCAAAATAACACCCTGGAATACCATAATTAGTTTTGGTGAACTTATGACAAACTTGCAATGAAAGCCGTTTCGGCCAATGATTCAAAAAAAATAAAACAAAGAGCAATGTATTGTTATCCACAGAGTGAGACAGGTGATGCCAATTGTCAAGACAAGTCCTGTCACTGACAAGACAAGTAATGCTGACTGTATTACCATGAGGTAATAAGCAGTGAAGCTTTTCTCTTCATACACTTCAGGTGGGAGAAATTATTGGAAAAATCCCTTGGAAAATGTCAAAACAGTTTTCATACACTGCAAGTCTTAGGCTAAAAGTTATTAAATATGCTAAAAAGCATGGCAGCAGGGCTACGGAGAGACGCTTTGGACCTCCTCCCACAGGGAGTGTCATCAGATTGTGAGGCAACAGGAAGAAAAGCTCCTTCAGATGCCAAGACAGAAGAAGGCAATGCCAGGGAAACCTCTAAAGTGGCCAGAGGTGGGGCAGGAGGCAAAGACCAGGATTTGGGAGCATCATCAAACTGGGATCTCTGTTTCGACCAACATGATGAACAGTAAAATGACAGCAAAGTCACAGTTATTAACAACCATACCTAAAACAAAAAGAAAAGCAAATTAAGCAAACAACTAGAACAAGAACAGAACCACAGAAATGGAGATCACATGGAGGGTTATCAACAAGGGAGTGGGAGGGGGAGAGAGGGGTGAAAGGGGTACTTATTCTCTTATAGAGAATAAGTAGCGGAGATGGTAGGTAGAAAAGAGAAAAGGGGAGGGTAAGAATAGTATAGAAAATGTAGAAGCTAAAGAATTATATGTATAACCCATGGACATAAACTAAAGCAGGGGAACTGTGGGTGGAAGGGGGTGTGCAGGGCAAAGGGGAGAGAAGGGGGGAAATGGGACAACTGTAATAACATAATCAATAAAATATATTAAAAATGCACAAAAAATTGAAAGATTTTCTTCCTGAAAGTTTGGGCTAAAAACATGGGTGTGTACACAGCAAAATGCAGTACTATCAAACAAACCTAATCAATTGTTAGACAAATTATGCTGTATCTACTTAACTGAACAGTATGCAGGCATTAAAAACTACTTGTTAACAATGATTGAGATAGAGTTCAAAGTTAAAGGAAAAAAAACAAATTACCACAGTATGAATATTTTTTTGTTTAAAATAATTACCAGAAAAATTCTGAAAGAATGTATATCAAAAATGTTAAAGTTATTATCTCTTCATGTAGAGATTCAATTTTTTTATCTTTGCTGGGTTATCTTTTCTACACAGAGAAGAAGCTTTTGCATTTAACCATATATTATTTTCATAATCTGGGGGAAATGAATGTCAGAAATAAAATTCAGCACTCAGTTCTTTAAGAGCAAAAAGAAAGAGCTTGAAGAAAAATCCCAATGGGAAAGGATGAAGAGGCTTCCATATTCCCACTATTCCCATGTGGAGTTATCTTCACACCACTGCTTGACTCCAGCAACAGAATTACAACTGCAGTAGCAGATGCACAGACAAATTCATTTCTCTTTAGTTTAGCAAAGCCTAGCTTCCTATTTTTCAAAGGATTTGCTAGGAAATGAAAAGCCAAAGAAATAAGCAAATTTACTTAAAATAGATTCCTTTTTTCAATGATAATTAAACAATGGGTACACAGGATTTGGGTGCCCACTATTAAACCTCAGCCTCATCTTGCTCCAGTCTTCTTGAGCCAGACACAGTGACTGGACTTTTCTTAAGCTTGATATGATCCTTATGTGACCCACAGTTTCTATGGCAACTTGCCCTGATTTTCCAGGGACCATGTGTTCTCAATATAACAGATAAATAGGTGATTACTAGAGAAATTTATTTATATTATGTTCTTATTTCCAATCTTGAAGAATGTCCATAGTCCTAAGTACACTTGCATAGCAAAGGTGACCACCATATTGTAAAGCCTAACAAAAGAATAGCTTCCCAGAACTCTGTCCTTACAGGTCTAAAATAGATAAAGTAATACGCAGAGCAACAAAGACAATGGGAAAAGGTAGTTATTTTTTATCAGTATACTGTATCATACAGAAGGGAAGGGAAAAACAAGAAAATTGTTTCACACTTTTATATAGTTTTATAATGTTACAATATATTTCTAATTCAAATATTAAGATATATAGATCAAAATATTTGCAGGTTTTTGTTCTCAGGGTCTACAAAGTAAATAAAGATTCAGGAACCACAAGAATAAGTTGATTTTGAGAAAGGGCTAAGGAGTTACCCCTTAAAGGGCTTAAGTTTTCATTCCACAGCTGCCTGTTTTAATAAGGTTCTCATATTCCAAAACAGATTGACAATTTCAAACTCACCTTGCTGAATTCCTTTTATTCTTTGTTTTTTCCCTGGTTCTTTAGAAAACGATGATCCTAATGCAATACTGGAGGGTTCTTTAGCTTGTCTGTATTGTTTCAGTTGACTTGCAAAATCTTCCTCCATTTCCTGACTGTAATTACCGAAGTTGTCATCACTGTAGTTACCGAAGTTGTCATCACTGTAGGTACTGTACTCACCATATTCTTTACTTTTAAATTTCTTGTTATGTTGACTTTTCCTTGATGTCATGTAGCTTCCGGATATATATCCATGCTAAGTGAAAATGGACAATTATTATTTGGATTTTTCAGTTACATATAGGAATGGATTAACACAGGACGTTTCCCCTCCCCCCCCAGAAAAATGGGAGGAAGAAAGAGATAGTTATTATTAGTTCTGCCTCTTGGTTAGTAATGCTCTAGGACACTAGATCATTATACAAGTTTATACACTGTTCTCAGTCTACCACTTCAGAAATTCAGAGGAGGAATCAAAATTACAGACAAAGGCAGTGTTTGTTTCTTAAAAAGTCAATAAAATAAAACAAAAAATAATTGCTTAAATTAAGCTAGAGCTTAATTAGTTGAATGGTACCTACATTCCCTTTTATAAAAATGTAATTACATTGATGCTTCAATGATATATTTCAATGCTTTCTGACTAAAAATTATTGTTAATGGTTATAAATTTTTCTCTAGAGATTATAGATGTTTGTCACAAAATTGCTTTTTATGATTTTTTCATAGCCTTACAAAAATAATCTTCATATTCCTCCTTTTTAAAACAGAATTATCCCTAGCTTTCAGTTTATTTCCTCCCTAGTTTTTCCAACTGCAAACATTCCTAAGAGCCCTTGAATGATGCAAACACCCCGTCCCAGGGCTCCCCAAGCAGTGGAAGACATGTAATTCGGCTTTCTGAGGGTTGGAGAGCCACCTGCACGCTGACTACAGAACAGGCCCGTTAGTGACCCAGCAGAATGTCTACTTGTGCTGTACATGTTCACCATCTGAATGACCAAACACACTCACAAGCAAGGACCTAGCAAGTGTTTTTTAAAGCCCTCATGAAAAAAAGATAAAAGAAATGAAAAAGACTGTAAGTTCTACTACAGGATATAGTTTCTCCAACCACTGTATTGACTGATTCTCAGGCCATCTATACTGCTAGAAGGTCCTGTTTCTGCCAACCAGGATCCAACCCCATGAAATCTCTGTGAATGTGAAATAAGGGACCAGGAGGCCCTGGACAAGATGAGGAAAAGGGAAGCTATACTGAGTCCTCTAATAATAATACTAATTCTATTTTTGGCTTGTAATTTTATAGAAGTCGTATAGTAGATACCTGTATTTTAAGAAAATGGGGTTTTTAGGGTGTACTTAGGGTATTTTCTAATCTTAGTGGGTCAACTCTAAAACACATGTGGAGGAAATATTATGGAACTTTCTCTTCTCTTAATGGCAGAGTAGGTAATTAATTTAGAGCAGTCTTCTTCCTAAAAAACATAGAAAAGATAAGACAAAATTTTTTTCCAGTCTACTGTAACTATCAGAGAGCTAATAATTAGTGAGGGGTTACTGGACTATCATCCATGGAGCAGATGAAAATCCCTAAGTGACCAGTACTTATAGCTGTTTTTGCTCTGAGAGCAGCAGCCCATTACGAAAAACCAGTTGTAAGGTCCAACAGTGATTCTGATCTATAGGAACAAAAAGGGAGTAGAGTCTGGAAAAAAGAGAAGCCTTAGCAACCCCCACCTGCGAAATTTGGAAGAATCTCAAAATGTGACTCAAAGACTGCAGTCCAACCTTAAGTCATTAGGTGGCCCAGAAAACTCTCAAATCCTGACAATGGAATAAAGTTTGTATAGGTCAGCAGGAATCTAGAAAAAGCAAGTGAAAATTCTCTCTGAAGGACATGACTATCATCTTAGGCCTCAAGTTATTTCTATAAAATGCACTGTACATGATACAAAAACACACAAACAAAAACCCAGGTATATAAGACAAGACACCATAAAAAAGAACCACAAAAGCAATGGGTAAAAGAAATACAGAGTCCAGACGTTGGAATTTATGTGACATAAATTTTAAAATATCTGTGTTTGCTATTTACAACTAAAAGACATGAGAATTTTAGAAGGTAAATTGAAATCACAAAAATTACTTTAAAGATCTGAAAAGGAATCAAATAAATCTCTAGATGTGAAAAATACAAATACTGAAATGAAGAACCTAACAGATGAGTTTAAAGGCAAATCAGATCCTCTGAAGAGAAGAAGAGAGAGATGAAGGATAAAGCAAAGCTCATGCAGTAAAGGTTAATCACAGGAAATCTGGGTGAGAATACACAGGGGTGTATTCTGGCCACTTTTCTCTAAATTCTTGTGACAAAATTAAAAAATGACTAAAAATGACAGTAAAATAAACAATTTCACAATAAATAAAAGCTGTGAGAATTTATTGACAGCAAACCCACACCACAAGAAATGATTTAAACTCAGAAGAGCACTGGAAATGAAATGTGGGTACACATAAACGATCACCCTTTTTCTTAATTTCTTTAACTGAGTTCTTGAACCAAAACCATTACATTGAATCTATAGGGATATATAATAGTCAATATATGACAATAAATACACTGTTTAAAAAATATGTGTCACTTAAAACAAATGCTCTATTGTTTGTATATACTATCTGTCCTTCACAGTGGCCTCCAAAGAAGGCTATGTACTTATTATAGCACCTCTGCTACTGCCTTAAATATTCTCTATCTCCTCTTTTGGAATTACTTTCAGTGATAGCTTATGAATCAAGAGCTTATAAATCTCATTACTTGATACTTTCTGAAATAGCAATGCCCACCCTGAGCATTCTTCATTCATTGGAAGAGTTCACAAATAACTTTTGACTAATTCTAAAAAATAAATCCAAGTGCAAATGGTGAAATTTAGGTATACCACATCAGTGTTTGCTGAAATAGCACTAATTTAAAAATTTTGTCATTAGCAGTAAAATAATTCTAATGAATAGTTGTTCAAATGTTTTGAGAAATGGCAGCATCATTCACTTCAAAATCATACGACACGCTGATATGTGTGTGTGTGTGTGTGTATATATATATATATATATATATATATCCTTATATGCACCTAACTACCTAAAATTAACTAGAGTATAATTCTGTTCTAAGTTTACAGAAGACATTTTATTAAAATCTATTTATTCAATGGTCACTGAGCAACCTCAACTCTAAAGACGGGAGTAGAGAAACAGAGGCAACAGGAAGAACTCGAACAGAGATAACAATGTGGTTTCTAAGCTCGCAAGACACTGGAAAACCAAATTACATGAAAGAATACAGCGTTTTCAGACCAGCATATTAACAGACTGGCAGAAACTAGACCTCAGAAAGTCTGGGGGTTTTGAGATAGAAGCACAATGACCTGAACATTCTCCAGTGCTCCTGGGAATCTTTCTAGCACAAATGATTTTTATACTGAAGACTTTATTCATACAGTACAACATACTTAAGGAAGATATAAAGTTTATCATGTTGTTTTAATGTATTTTGTGTTTAGAACACTTTGAATAAATTTTAAGTTTAAAGAGGTAGATGTCACAAAATTTAAATGTTGAAGTCTTAACCTCCAGTACCTCACAGTGTATTTAGAGATCAGGACTCTAAAGTAGTATGATTAAGCAACAAAACAAACAAGCAAGCAAAACAGAACCAGAGACATTGAAATTAAGAACAAATCAACAGTAACCAGAGGGGAGGTAGGAGGGGATAATGGGGGGAAGGGGGAAGGGTTTTCAGGAGCATCTATAAAGGACACATGGACAAAACCAAAAGGGGGGTAAGTGGGGATGGCTGGGGTGGGGGAGAAATGGAGACAGCGATACTTGAACAACAATAAAAAAAGTTTAAAGAAAAGAAGACTCTCACTGGTATTTTGATAGGGATTGCATTGAATATGTATATTTCTTTAGGTAGTAAAAATATTTTGACTATACTAATCCTTCCAATCCATGAACACAGTATAGCCTTCCATTTATTTGTGTCCTCTTCCATTTCTTTCTTCAACGTGCTTAATTTTTAAAGTATTATTTATTTCATTAAGCAATACACAAACTTGATTTTAAAAACAACTTGTTAATGGGGAGTTGTCAATGATTACAGAGTTTCAGTTTTGTAAGATAAGAAAGTTCTGGAGAATGGCTGTGCAACAATGTGGAAGTACTTAACCACTTAAAAATGGTTAAGATGGTAAATTTATGTTAAGTGCATTTTACCGTAATTAAAAGAAATCTCCAAGCTAAATAAATAAATACATACATACATACATAAAGTGGTGATTAAGGCTGTTAGGGTGGGCCCTGATCCAATATGACTAGTGTCCTCATGAGAAGAAATGTGAACATGCAGAGAGACACCAGGGGTGCGTGTTGCACAGAGGGATGACCACATGAGGACACAGTGGCAAGAGGTGGCCATCTCTATAAGCTAAGAAGAAAGGCCTAAACAGTTTCTTCTCTTATCCTCAAGGAAATCACCCTGCTGTCACCTTGATCTTGGACTTCCAGCCTCCAGACTGTGAGAAAATAGATTACTGTTGTTTAATCCACCTGGTCTGCAGTATTTTCCTATGGCAGACCAAGCATACTAATACATGATGTATTAAAGCATGTAACTTATAAAATATTTTTTCAAAATATCAGAAAGCAAAGAATAGAACTGAAAGTTTGATTTTTTCCCTTTTTTAAAAGTCATACTCAAAACCACAATGAATACAATTTCATATACATTAGGAAGACTATTATTTTGAAAATCCCATAGAAAATACCATTTGACAAGGATGTGTAAAATCAGAAACCTTCATACATTGTTGGTGGGAATGTAAAAACAATGACGCTTTTGTGGGAAATAGTATGGTGGTTCCTCAGAAAGTTAACATAGAATTACCAAATGATCCAGAAATTCCATGGCTATGAACATACGCCCATGTTGTGAGCATTACTCACAATGGCCAAAAGGTAGAAGCAACCCAAGTGTCCGTCAACAGAGGAATGAATAAACAAAATGTGGTAGCAATGACTGGTATATAGGCTCAGTGGGTTGGACATCGAATAGCAAGGTGAAAGATCACTAGTTTGATTCTTGTCAGAGCATATGCCAGGGTTGTGGGTCAGGTCTCAGGTTGGGGATGTGAGAGGCAACCAAAAATGGATGTTTCCTTCCCTCTTGTTTTCCCTCTCTCTAAAAATAAATTCTATAAAAATCTTAAACAAAATGTGATACATGGCCCTGGCTGGTGTGGCTCAGTGGTTGAGTGCTGGCCTGTGAAGCAAAGGGTCACTGGTTCAATTCCCAGTCAGGGCACATGCCTGGGTTGTGGGCCAGGTCCCCAGTAGGGAGTGTGAGAGGCAACCACACATTGATGTTTCTCTCCCTCTTTCTCCCCTCCCATCTCTTCTCTAAAAAAATAAATAAATAAAATCTTTGGAAAAAATGGGATATATGCATACAATGGAATATTATTCATCCTTAAAAGGAAAAAAATTGTCGCATGATACACTACAACATGGATATACCTTGAAAAGATTATAAGCATAATAAGCCAGATACAAAAGGATAAATACTATGTGATTCCACCTATATGAGGGACCTAGAGTGTGCAAATTCAGAGACACAAAGTGTAACATAACAGTAGTTATACAGGAATAGGGGAGGGGAAATGAGGTTTTATTGCTTAGTGAGAATACAGGTTCTGTTTGGGTTAATGAAGAAGTTCTGGAAATGGATAGTGGTGGTCGTTGCACAACATTGTAAATCTATTTAATGCTACTGAACTATATTTAAGGATGGTTAAAATGGTAAATTTTATGTTACATATACCTTATGATAAAAAAGATAATACCTGAGAAAATGTGATGTCATAATCCCTGTAGAAACCAGTTCTTTTTTTGTGGGAACTTTCTGCATGTTCGACCTCTGAATCAAGGCTGTAGTCTGAACTGTCATCACTAGATGGAGAATTATGCTAAAAGAAGGAGAAAACAAACATGTTACCTTTGCAAAGAGAAGAATGTTGATTTTTTAACTTTTTATTATATTACAGAATAGCCATGGGGATGTGAAGTACAGCAGAGGAAATGGAGTAGCTAAAGAACCTATGCATGACTGAGGGACATGAACAATAATGTGGGGTTGTCCTGAGAAAGTGGGGGTAGAGGGGGCCAAAGGGGGAAAAATTGGGACAACTGTGATAGAATAATCAATTATACATACTTAAAAAATAAAACACATAAGATGAGAGTATTTCTAAACCTATCTAGTCTGCATGAGGTTTTCATATATGAAACATTCCTGCAGCCTCTGTTCATTGTATTTCCCAACACCGGAACATTTTCTTCCTTTCTTTTCTTTTCAAATTCCATTTTTTAAATATGAACTCTAATCCTTACTCCTCCCTACCTTTCCTCAGTGTCTTTTATATTATTTGAACTGTGCAATCAGCACACTGCCAAATGTCTAACTTTGTACACTACACTTTATTACATAGTTTTCATTTGATAATTGTTTTATGGCTATGATCAATGTACCTAATCTCACCAAATAAAATAAAGCTCTCTGTAGAATTAATGTATTTTTCTTCTTTAATCAATGTATTTACCATAACACTAGCCAATAAATTTGTATGTATTATCTGGTTATTTCAGGCTAGTTAAAGAGTCTACAGACAAAATCTTATAGGGAAAGTTTAATAAAGCTAAACTTAGGGCAAAGGGGTCTGGGACTAGTCACAGTATCCTGGGAGAAAGAGGTATTGAGCTGAGCCTTCCTGAGATTGTATAACCTTCTAGCCTGGAGCAGAGAGCAGCCAGTAAGAGAGAGGCCTGGATTGCAAGCAAGAAATCAGCACAATGAACTGGTATGACGTCCTATTATGTTCCTAACGAAACTTAAAAATTTTCTGACAGCAAAAAAGATGCTAGAATGTTCCTTCTTCATTAGGCCCTGTTATTTGCTTTCTGTGCAAGAATTGCTTTGTCATGCAAAATCAAATATGGTGTATACTTGGAAACAATTGGTAGAATTTGTGGGTTCAGTAGAAATGGATCCTTCTCATACTCCCAGTAGGGAATTTGTGCATCTTATCTGAAACTTCAGTTCATCTTTACACACAGGTCTGAGATGCCCCTCTATCATATACTAATTTTGCACAGGCATTCCATCTATATCTAAGTTTGTTTCCTGCTCTGTTGGTCTGTCTGTTTTCCATGTACCATACTCCTTTAATAACTGAAGGTTTCCTATGCCATAGTATGTTAGGGTCACTCCACATATTATTCCTATTTGGGTATTCCTATATATTTCTGTATGGTAGTTTTAAAGGTAAGTCCGTAAATTTGTTATTCCTCCTACCTTTAAGGCATGGTGATAAATTCCTCTCCCCTTGAGTGCAAGCTAGATCTAGAAACTCCTGTCTAGCAAATAGAATGTCAGAAGTGATGGCATGTGCCTCTAAGATCAGGTTATAAAAAGACTGTAGCTATCATCATGGGGGCTCTGCTGCTCTCTCTCATTGTCAGTTCACTTGCTTGGGAGGAAGCCAGCTAAGACCATGAGGACACTGAGGCAGCCTGCAGAGGGTCCACATGGTAAGGAGCAAAGAGAGTGAATTTAGAAGATTATTGCAGCCTCAGGAAAAATGCTGAGCTACAGCTACCTAGTTAAGCTTCACGTACATTCCTGACCCACAGAGACGTTGAGGTAATAAGTTGTTGCAGCAGCATTTACTAACATGATTGTGACGTCCCAAAAGGCTGTGCTGCCATAACAAGTATCCACTGTAAAAGGTAGCAGTGGTTTGGGAACCAGGAAGCGGATGTAGACGGGAAGGACTGAAAGAAGCATTAATTAGTGAAAGCCTGAATTGTCTTGAATGATTGTTAGCAAAATTAGAGTGTGTAGCAACTTAAAGGAAAGTAAGAAATATCTTACCAAAATTGGAAGAAGAGAGATCCTTGTTATGTAGTGGTAGAAAAATAAGTAATAATGTTTGTTACATTTAGGAATGCGAAAAACAGAAAATGTCTAATGAGCAAGGTGATCTGGTTAAGATTTTGAAGCAAAATGTTGAAAGTAGCCATCTATGAGGGAAGATAAATTAAAATTTTCAAAAGTTCTTACCCTCAAAATATCTAATTTTATTTTTGCTTTTCCTTTTTTCTTTTAGTTTGGCCAATGGTTCATGTAAGTTATTGATTTTTTCAAACAACCTGTTTTTCATCTAATTTTTAAGTTCTGCTTATAACATTATTATGCCCCCCCTATTTCTTTAGTCTTTGCTGTTTTCTAGCTTATAATACTATAGTTCTATAATTTTTCTTTTGGTAATTGCTTTAGCTATACTCCAATAACACTTAGATGTCAAGTGATAAATCTATTTTATCACGTGATTAAATTTATCATTTATCATTTTCATGAAATTCTGTAGTTTTACTGTTTACTCAGTTTTCTACACAAAAAGTATAGCAAGTATTCAAATTAAAAAACAGAAAGGCATTTTTGTTTCTTGACTTTGTTACTAATGTCTAGTTCTATTGCATTGTGGTTTAATACTTCTCTTTGTGCTATTTCTACTCTATTGAATTAATTGGAGTTTTCTTTGTGGCCCATGGTATGATTTGTTTGGATGTATTTGGCAAGAAAATATATTCTCAGGATATACAGCTTACTATATATGTATTATATTTCTTTAATATCCTTGCCACCTTTTCATCTACCTGGTTAATTGTTTTGGGTTAAGAGAGGTATACTCAGCCCTGGCTGGTGTAGCTCAGTGGATTGAGTACGGGCCTGCAAACCAAAGGATCACGGTTCGATTCCCAGTCAGGGCACATGTCTGGTTGCAGGCCAGTTCCCAGCAGGGGATACACAGGAGGCAACCATACATTTATATTTCTCTCCCTCTCTCTTTCCTTTCCCCCTCTAAAGATAAATAAATAAAATCTTTTTTTTTTTTTTTTAAAGAGAGAGGTATATTGGTATATCTCTAAAAAAAGAGAGAGAGGTATACTGGTATATTTCCTGTTATTAGTGTGTTCCTTCCCATCTATTTCTTCTTGTAGCTCCTATAGTTCCTGCTATATGAAGGTTTGTGTTTTGAGTGATATAAAATATTAATATCTTCACTGTAAGTTGTAACTACTAACATTATAAAATGCCCTTCTTTGTTTCTTTCAAAGCCTTTTTCAAAGTCACAACTTTTTCATATATCAACATTGTGACTTCTACCTTCTCTTTCTTTCCATTTGCCTGTATAGCTTTAGCCATTTTTAAAATCTTTCCTTTGAGCATAGCTCAGAGTTGGATTTTGCATTGTTGGGGGATATATGTTTTGGTTTAGGAAGATTTGTGTTTAAGAGACTTACTATGCATGAACAAATAGAATAAAGCAAGGTAAGGATTTGGGCTAACAGACCCCTTCCACACATACCTGTATGTTTGGGTAGTCACCTCTTGGTGGGGAGGAGCTGGCTCCATTTTTACCTATCAGTCAATATGTAACTCCGTCAACCCCACCCTACCAACTGTGTAAGTCCTCAGAACAAAGGAAGAGTCCTCTTTTTTGGGTCACCTGGGTGCTGACACCCAGCCACTGGCAACCCTGCTTTTGTCACCCTTGTTTTTGCTTTCCCATTAGAACTTAGCACTAATAAATTCTGGTTACACACTAGCAGGCTTGCTGATCTGTAATTCTTTACTGCATCAGTAAGAAGAATGGAGTTTCTAGGAGTTTCTCCCATGACATTTAATTGATACATTCTTTTGGTGAGAATTGGGTGAACCAGAATTTGTTTGCCCTTTTGTCTCCAGCTATTTGGACGCTCTGAATACAATTTCTCACCTTTGGGGTAAAGGAGATGCTGGGCTGTGGGGGTGGGGCATTCAAAGGTGCTAGGCCTGTGTTTGGAGGTAGAAACAAATGAAATCTGGAATGAGTGTCCAGTTCTGCCCTGGCTCCAAAGACAAAAGAGGCACTTCTTCCCTCGGGCCCAAATCCTTAGCTGTCCCTGTGTGAGTGGGAGCCCCATGGAGGTGTCTGGGGTCAATCCCTAAGGCATGCAGAGGCCTCATCGGGAACTCCCATCACCCACCACATGGATTCCTTAGCCTTTTCTGATTCTATACCAGGCCAGAAGAAAAGCCGTTTAGATCACAGGTCTGTTAAGAGCTTGCAGCATCTCTCCCCCAGGTGGCTTTCTGCATCTCTGTCCCCTGGGTGGCTTCTCACAGCACTTTTCTTTTCTCTAGCACTTCAATTTACATCCAACTATCCCTAGCAGGACCTGCAAGGAGGGGCAATGTTACATTTGCTAGGTGAAGGTCTCCCTCTCTCCCTCTCAAGAAACTGCCACACCCTCAGGCAGGGGTCAAGCACTTAAAAGCCACTAGGGGGCTTGCTTCAACAAAGACATCCATGGGAGGATAAGCTAAGATGTGGACGGATACAGAATGCTAGGTTTCCCGCCAGCTGCAAGGAGAAGTCCAGGTAAGAAGAGGAACACTATAAAGCAATCACCCTCTAATCCTTGCAATCTATTCCCCACTTAGGTTTAGTTCTCTGGAGGAGAAGGCAAGATTTTAGCCCTTAGTGAAAACTGCTGGCTTTTCTAGGTTCTTTTCTTCTAATTATGCTTTTTCTTCACTCAAATTTGCTTCATTCATAAGTCTCCCCCTCTTCATTTCATAATATACTCCTTAGGTCAAATGTCTGGTAATGTAATCATATTTAAGTTTTAAGAGAATTATTATGCATGAACTATTTCCCTTATACTACCATTTTCCATTAACCTGAGTCACAGTCCCTTCTTCACACACTGTTTGTTTACAAACAGAACCAATATTGAAATTAAGCAGTAACCACTTCTTCTGTTTTCTCTTTTTCATTCCTAGGATAATAATTTGAAGTATATCCTTTTGTTCTCAGCTAATGTCTATAAGGCAATCAATAAGCTTACCCTGCTTACCTGTACTCTTCTGTTCTTCCTGACATTTTGACAGTTGCAATGTTCTGATACATAGTATTCTGCCCCTTTGTGTCCATTTAGTCCTAGTTTTACAAGTAAAATGTGTGTGTGTGTAGATCACTCTCATTTTCTCACCCAGTCATTTCAGTTTTCTACACTTGTTCCCTAGTAGATTCTATAGAAAGGCTCATGATAATATCTCCTGAGTTCTCTAAGTTTTTCTGAAGACTTTCTATTTGAAGGTTGGTATTCAGTTGGATATAAAAATCTTTTGCTTACATTATCTCCTGGCATAAAAGATTGATATCAAAAATTTTTATATAAATCTGGTTTTCTTTTCTTAATAAGGGACTTCATCTTTTTTCCTAGATGACCAAGTGACATTTCTCCCAAATTCAATTTATGCTGTTTGATTATAATTTGTATTGTTTTAAGATTTTTAAAAACATTTTGAAATATTAGATTAAGTTTTCTGTATGTTTTGTGGATATTCTTTCTTTTCTGGAATACTATTATTCTCTTTTTATAATAACTACTTATATGGAATGTGATCATGGTTGTTATCTTGTTGTTCAGGTGTAAAAGGAGGAATGGGCCAGAAAGCTTTCCTGGCTTCACTTCTCTAGGGTTACTTCTTCTGATGTTAGCATGAAATATTAAAAAATATAGCTGTGTATCTTCTGAAATATGCTTCCCCCATTTCTTTCCTCAGCCCTGTGTGCTTGTCTTCTTAGTATAGATTCTACTCCCAGTAGTCACTTCCTCAGTGTGGGACTGCACCAGGAAAAAGACTGGGTTAATGAGTATTAGGAGTTCACCAGGCTCAGACCATTCTAGTACCATTCGATTTTACATGGTTCTCTTACACCCTCATGTGAAACAGGACTACAAAAGCCCCTCTCAGCTTCTGTTGCTGCTCCCAGTTTGACCCACAGGCTTTCCATGTTCATTGGGGATGCCGCCATTTGAGCGGAATACCTGTTGACAGTCTGTTTTCTGAAGTTCCTTTACCTTCCCTCTGCTTCACTATGCAGTTGTTGTTTGTGGTTTAGTCTTATATTTGTATTTCCGACATTTGTGGGGATAACTTGTTATTTCATTTTTTGGTAGATGTTGCCAATGAGTTTTTGATTTTGCTATCCTAATTGCTTTGTTTTAGTGGGAGGAATTCAGGGAATTTCAAAAACTGTATCACTCCCCTAAGTTCATTGTCAGAATAGGTTTCCTTTCTCCACTCCAATTCACATTTATTTAGCACTCTGTTTTCTTGATAGCATTTGTTTTTCATTGGTTTACTGCCTCTCTCCATCCCTTCTTCAATGTAATCTCTAAAATAGAGACCTCTTTACTTATTACTGTAACCCCAAGTGTACAGCACAGAGACTTCCACAGCAAGCATTGATACATGTGAATAAATCAATAAATAGATGGACAGTGCCAGTGCTGTTATCTGTATCTGCAGAGAATGAAGCTTTCTTTTCTTAAGCTTCAGCATCCCACAAACTTCCATCAATTAAAAAGATGTATTTTAATTTGCATTAAAAGCTCCTTATTTTGTAAATCTTTAAAGTAATTCATACATAGTCATATTCAAATATATAATAATCACATAAAGATATAATCCATGTTTTATTAGAAAACAGGCAATGATTTATACTTTCTAATTTTCAGTATTTTAATTTCACAAAAATTTACCAAAAGAATAAAAAGTAGATTCTAACTAACCTTATGTTTCTCACGTTTTCTCCTTTTGGATTTTTTCTTCTCTCTTTCTTTCTTGTGTTTTTTCCTTGATTTTCTGTAGGCTTTCTCATTTTTCTGCTTCTCATCCTCTTTTGTTTCCTGTTCTTGTGTTTCTTCAAATCCTGCATCATCTATTTCACCATCTTCTAATTCACCATCTTCTCTGTAGAAGAAAATGAAAATTTTAATTTTCAAATGTCAAATCTAAAATTTTACAGAAACCTTTCCAAAAGAAAAGAAGCATTTAAGCTATACTAACTGATAAGAATTTAAGTTATACTAACTTAGACCAGGGTTGGCAAACTTTTTCTGTAAATGACCAGATAAGAAGTAAATGTTTTAAATTTGCTGGCCACATATAGTTTCTGTGACAAATTCTTCCCCTGTTTTCAAAATAACCCTTCAAAAAATGTATGACCCAGACTCACCAGCCAAAGTGCGCCAACCTATGACTCAGATTAAGATTACTGACTCTGATGAAATAAATGCATAAATGCAGTACCATTCCAAAGTACTGCAATAGTTACCATCCACTAAAATACTTTTTAAAAATGTGAAGCTAAAACACTTTAGGAAGAAAACACCCTAACTACAGAAAGGGATTTTTAACTTAGGGGCCTGTTGACAGCTATAAATAGTTTTAAGATAAAAGCAATCTGTATTAATTTTCATCATCAGAGTAAACTTCAACAAGCAAATTTCAATAGGTAGATAAGTAACAGAACCTTAAGCAAACAAAACCAAGGCAGAATAGTAAATTCCTCAACTTGAATCTGGAAAAAAATATTCATAGTAAAACAATAAATCTAATTCTACTTTCCAAATACCAGTATCTTTGCTATTATGGAGGCTGACTCCTAGAAACAAACATTTATGTTGATTATGGCATGTTCATATAGAAACCAAGTGTTCATTAATAGAATTTTTAAATGCATATTCACCAACTGATCTACATGTGAAGATATATACATAAAATAATTCTAACATTTAATCCTCCTTCCATACAGTGTGAAAAATGTAAACTACTCCAAATAGTAGATAGTAGTACAGAAAGACAGATGTCTGTGCAGATGAGAAGCGCCCAAACTATGGTATGTGCATTTTATTCTGTCCTTCTTTAAAATTACCAGAAATGTGTGATTTCTAAAATGTAAAACTGATCATGTCACACTCCTACTAAAAATCTTCAGTGATGATATAATAGCTCACATTTGCTTCAAAACAATCCGCTGCAGATGGAGGAGGTGCTCTCAACAAGATTGGCTATGAGCTGGAATTGCTGGGCAGTGAGATACGTATAGGAGGGTGAAGTCTACAATTGTCCCTTTATGGGTGAAGTTTTCCATAATAAAAAGGCAGTATCACTGACCGAAGGAGGAGGTCAAAATTCCTTGATATTGCCAAAAGGCCCTTTATCACAGAGTCCCTGCTTACCCAGCACAGTACTTTCAATTTCTTTACTTTCCAAGCCTGAAATACCGCCTTAGAGAACTTCATTGTCTGGCTTCTCTCAACACTCACCCCTCACCCTTCACTTGGCTAATTCCAATTCAATCTTTAGGACCCAGTTTAGATGTCACTTCTTCCAAAATGCCTCCACTGACTACCCACGTTTAGATGAAATGATTCATCCGAAGTACTCCCCTAATAATTCTCATCTCTTTATCATTGCACTCTAGACATTGTATTTGAATGAGTTGTTCATTGGTTGGTAGAAGCAGGGTATATGAGTGTCTTTCATAGCTGTATCTCTAACTCCTAACATGATACACTGCTGTTTACTGAATGACCAAATATATAACATCCATAACAGTTGCCATTATAGAACAGCCCATGATATCACCCCAAACTGACAGTGAAATCAATCTTATTTTCTTGCAGTTTCTATTACAGAATCAAAGAGGTATATATTCAGGTGAACTTGAAAAATTTCTTGTAAGGTTTGGCATTCTAGCTGTTTTAAGAAGAAAGTTCTGAACTTTTATAATACTATAAAACTTTATGACCCAAGAAAAATGAGTGCATATATTCACCAAAAGTATGAGGATGTTCTTAGCAGCTTTAGGCATAATAGTGAAAAAATTACAAACAACCTAAATCTCCATGTACAGAAGTGGATACATAAATTGTACCTTACTTATATAATACTATAAAGCAAATAAACTTAACGATTGCTATATACAGTATGAAGGAATCTCATGATATAAGCATGAGAAGAAGCCAGACACAAGAGACTCATTTGATGCCATTCACATGCACCACAAATCCATATTTACATAAGTCAAAATAGTGACAACCTCTTGAAAGGTTGTAACTGACAAACACCAGGTACTAAGTAGTCTTCTGGGAGTTCAGATATTCTGGATATTATCTGTGAATACTATATACACACATAGTATGTGTGAAACTTCATCAAATTGTACATTTAAGAACTGTGTGCTTTACTGTCTAATTTAACACTGTAAAATTTAAAATACAAACAGTAACCAAAAGCCCCATGGGTGCTCAGTATTTCCCTCCTCCAACTGAGCTCCTTAAAGCATTTTTTAGAAGCTTTTATTTATTTATTTTTAAAGAGAGGGGAAGGGTAGGAGAAAGAGGAGTGAAACATCAATGTATGGTTGCCTCTCACATGCCCCCTACTGGGGACCTGGCCCACAACCCAACTAGCGACCCTTTGGTTCACAGGCCTGAGCTCAATCCACTGAGCCACACCAGCCAGGGCAAGCTCCTTAAAGCATTTTTATCTTTTGCTTAAAATCCTTATTCCAAAAAAGGACATTTTGGACAAAAATGTCCAAAAAAGAGCATTTGCAATGGTTTTGTTTTAAGAGAGAGAGAGAAACATCGATCAGTTGCCACCTGTACATGCTTGCACTGGGGCTTGAACTTGCAAGCTGGTGCCATGACCAGCAATTGAACCCTCAACCCTCAGTTTACAAGATAATGCTCAACCAACTAGGCCACACTGGCCAGGGCAGCATTTTTTAAAATCTTAAAATCACTAATTCATATTCAGCATTTTGACTACAGCTCCTTAAATAGAGTACTCAAGCTGAAAGTACTGCATAGAATTAGAGTCCTTCTACTTTACATAAATTCTTTCACTGTGAAAACAGAAAGTTTTGCCCTGACTGGTTTGGCTCAGTGGGTTGGGTGTCATCGCACAAATCAAAAGGTTGACAGTTTCTCAGTCAGGGCACATGCCAGGACTCAGCCCCAAGGTGGGGGCTTCCAAGAGGCAACCCAATGATGTTTCTCTCTCCTTCTACCTCCCTTCCCTCACTCTAAAAATAAAATGTTTATTATTTTTTAATATATTTCATTGATTATGGTACTACAGTTATCACATTTTTTTCCTCCCCTCTACCCCTCTGCCCTGCACTCCCTCAACCTCTAGCATCCTCCCCACCCCTTAGTTCATGTCCACAGGTTGTACATACCAGTTCTTTGGCTTCTCCATTTCCTATACTATTCTTAACCACCCCCTATTTTGTATGTACCAATTATACATACTTCTTATTCCCTGTACCTTTTCACCCATTCTCTCCCCTCCCCATCCCTCCTGTGATCTCCATTTCTATGATTCTGTTCCTGTTCTAGTTGTTTAGTTTGTTTTCATTTTGTTTTTGGGGGTTCAGTTGTTGATAATTGTGAGTTTGTCATTTTACTGTTTATAGTTTTGATCTTCTTTCTCTTAGGTAAGTCCCTTTAACATTTCATATAATAAGGGCTTGGTTATGATGAACTCCTTTAACTTGACCTTATCTGGGAAGCACTTTATCTGCCCTTCCATTCTAAATTATAGCTTTGCTGGATAAAGTAATTCTAGATGTAAGTCCTTGCCTTTCATGATTTTGATACTTGCCTTTCATACTTCTTTCCCGCCCCTTCTTGCCTGCAAAGTTTCTTTTGAGAAATCAGCTGATAGTCTTATGGGAACTCCTTTGTAGGTAACTGTCTTCTCTTCTCTTGCTGCTTTTAAGATTCTCTTGTCTTCAATATTGGGTAATTTAATTATGATGTCTTGGTGTGTTCCTCTTTGGATCCAACTTATTTTGGACTCGCTGAGCTTTCTCGACTTGTATGCCTATTTCCTTTGCCAGATTGGGTAAGTTTTCTTTATTTTTTTCAACTAAGTTTTCAATTTCTTGCTCTTCCTCTTCTCCTTCTGGCACCCCTATGATTTGAATGTTGGAATGTTTAAAGTTGTCCCAGAGGTTCCTGAGCCTCTCATTTTTGTGAATTGGTGTTTCTTCATTCTGTTCAGGTTGAATGTTTATTTCTTCCTTTTGTTTCAAATCATTGAGTCCCGGTTTCCTACCCTCAAAGGTTTTTATAGCCAGAGGTGTTAAAGCTTTCTTTCCCAGCACTGGAACCCAGGGTCATGCAGTCTGTCTCACTCCCTAGTTGCTCCTCCCTGTTTATCTGCTAATGTGGGACCACCTGGTCTGCCAACCACGGTCTTGACACACATCCTCTCTACCCTGGCTGCCCATCTCCACCCTTCCTACCAGTCTAGATGAATGTTTCTTCTTTAACTCCTTGGTTGTTGGACTTCCATACAGTTCAATTTTCTGGCAGTTCTGTTGTATTTTGTTTTTAAATTGGTTGTTGTCCACAAAAAGAGGCATACCTACCTATACCTCCATCTTGGCCAGAAGTCCGCTTAGCAAATATTTATTCATTAGCTTCTCAGTGGGGATACAATGGCAAATAAGAAAGAGACATGGTTTTCTCTGATAGAAGTTTTCAATCTAGTGGTGGTGGAGACAGACATCAAAGAATCACAAAAATAAAATAATAACTATAGAAGTATATGAAAAAGGTAAATAGTAATATGAACACACAAAGCAGGGAAAGTCTGGAAGGCTCTGAGGAAGTCATGAATGAACTGAGATGAGGAGTTAGCCAGAGAGATGAAGGGTGGGGGAGTGGGACCACTGGCAAACAGGAAATAGGATGCGCAAAATTTCTGTGTAGGACTGAGTCAGGAACTGAGACAAGGCCAGTGTTACTGGATCATAAAGAAAAGGAGGGAGACTGGTTTAAAATTATGCTGGAGTCATAGGTGACAGTAGGATCATGCGGAGCTTTGAGCATTCTAAGAGAAATAAAAAAGCTCTGCAGTGTTTCCAGGAAAGAAAGTGATGTAATGAAGCTTCTATTCTTACTGAGTAAAAAAGAGACCTACAGTGGCAGAATAGGAGGTGCAGGGAAGCAACTGGGACTGCTATACTACAATAATCCAGCGGGAACCTAAAAGAATGGAACATACATGGAGATTCTGACACTAGCCATACCCACTCAGATACAACCACCATCGCTGATGGGAATGCTTTTTTCCCAACAATGTTGAGGAAGAAAAAATTAGTTAAAAACAAATACAGAGAAGTAAATAGGCTATTATCCTCCAGGAAATCCTCCTTGAATATTACAAACATTCCCATGATTTATACCCTTATACCATTATTATTGTTATTACTGCTGAGATCACTCCTTTTCATAGGGTCAAGATTTTCTTCAGAAACAGTAAGGATATGGCCCTGGCTAGTGTGGCTCAGTGGACTGAGTGCTGGCCTGCAAACCGAAGGGTTGCAGTTTGATTCCCAGTCAGGGCACATGCCTGGGTTGTGGGCCAGGTCCCCAGTAGGGAGCGTGTGAGAGTCAACCACACACCTATGTGTCTCTCCTTCTCTTTCTCCTCCCTTTCCTTCTCTCTAAAAATAAATAAATAAAATCTGTTAAAAAATAGTAAGGATATGTATGAATAATGAGTTAATTTTCTATGTCATGACAGCACATAATTCCAATCCAGCCTCAAAATTTTCAAAGTATACATAGGTACATACATGTATATGTATACATCCATATGTATATATGTGTACACACACACATATATATCACCTGCTATAGGTAATGCATGTATTAGTAACATATTAATGAAACATCTAAATTCAAGCAATGTATTTTCCTGGTGAACTTCCCAGTATAAATTTGGTTCAGAGTACACCATGAAGTTAGAAGTTAAAAGACCTTCTGAAGAAACAAAATGAGTCATGAAAGAGAGACCTATGCTTTTAAACACATTTTTCAGATAATAAAAAAGATTAAAAACAAATGGGCTATACATACATTCAGCTAAAGACCTTGAAAATGGTCAAACCCAAAAGAAAAGAACAAACATAATAAATATAAAGACAGAAATCAATAAAATAACAAAAGCAATAGAGACTGTAAATAAAACTTCGGGCTATTTTTTAGAGGCATAACCATCCACCACTCACTATCATACCAGTTGGTCTCAGTATCCTACAGTCATGCTAACATAGATATGAACAACAGAAAATGTAAACAATTGTATTTCAGCTGTGCCTTTAAAAGAGGACAGGTTGCCCTCACCGGTGTGGCTCAGTTCATTGGGCATTGTCCTGCAAAGCGAAAGGTCTCCAATTCAATTCCAGGTCAGGGCACTGGCCCTATTGTGGGTTCAGTCCTGGGATGGGGTGTGTATGAGAAGCAACCAGTCAATGTTTCTCTCTCACATCAATGTTTATCTCCCTTTCCCCCTCCCTTCCCCTCTAAAAAATAAATAAACAAAATCTTTAAGAAAAAATAAAAGAGAACAAGTTAAACTTGCAAGAGCAAATACTATCTCGAACAGAACAGAACTTTTAAAAACCTTGGAGCCATCAGAGGGTTATGGATACATGACTTTAACAAATAATTTAAAAACGATGCTCAATAATTTTAGTCTGCATTTTTATCTAATTCTTTCAGTATCTGTCTATCTTTGATTCCAGCTAATGTGTTCATAAATAGTTCTGAAGCAAAATAACATCTTGATTCAAATTTGCAGTAAAAAAATAAATAACTAGTATGATGATGATTAACAATTATTGAACACTTACTATGCTGCCAGACATGTTGGATCAGTTTATTTCATCACCATGTGAACTCTATGAAGTACTATTATTATCCTCATTAACCAGGTGAAGAAAGGAGACAAAGCTTAACTAATTGCTAATGGATGGCATAGAGAGAACCCAAACCCTTGGCATTCTGATTCTCAGGCCCAAAATCTTAACCACAAAGGTTTGTTCTTAGTAAGAACTTGCAAATAGCCAAACCACTCCATAGCAGCTAATGTAAAGAAGATTATTTAAGCCCTGGTTGGGTAGCTTAGTTGGTTAGTGCTGTCCTAAGATGTCAAGGTTGCACGTAGAAGAAACAACCAATGAATACGGGGAACAACCAATCTATGGTTTTCTCTCTCTCCCCCACTCTATCTCTAAAAATCAATTTAAAAAAAGATTATTTGAGAACATCACCATCTGGTAGACAGAATATGAGGGAATTTACTGTAAAACACATTTTTATGTTTTAAATTTTTCATAATAAACTATTGGGAAAAGAAGATTTAATCAATGCACCATTTAGGTGGTATTTTAAGAGATGATACAAAGACTGTTAAGGTTTGGAAGTTGAATTTTCTAATATGCAAAAGTAAATGAGTTACTTTAATTCCACAGGAGTTATTTTAATGATTGTCAGGAAATGGCAGCCACCAGACTGGTTGGATTGATAATATAGAACCTGGAGATTATATATAGGGTGTTGTTGTTTTTTTTAATTGAACAGTACTTTTAAGTGCTCAAAGAAAATCAGTCAAAAAAGTTTTAGTCAACATTTTTACTTATAGATTTTTTTAAAGAGGTAAAAAAGATTTTAATCACGTAGGGATTTAAAAAAAAAAAGATCTCCCTATTTCATTTCAGGATCTTACACAAGCTAATGAAGAGTGGTTCAGAGTAGGGAACAGCCTATTAGGTGAAAGCCTCCACATCTAAGTCAGAAAAAGGAAAAAAAAGAGGGGAATGCTGAAAGAAATGAAAATTGCTGTTATTACCATTTAATTAAACAAAAAGGAGCTAAGCCACCAATATCCAGATAAGAGAACAGAATAGTAATGAAGCTGTTAGAACAGCAATTTTCACCTAAGTTAAAGAAGACTCAAACCAAAACAAAACAAACAAGCAAACAAAACCCCTTCTTATTTAGTGAGGACTCAGTGTTCTGACCAAGTGAAGTCACCTGAAACTGGAAATCAAAGTAGCAGTGGTAAACAAAACAATAACCAACAACAGATTTCTTAAAAAGACTAATTAATGCTTTAAATTCATGGCATGTTAAAACTGAATACTATACTTAAGAAGACATCATTTATAGTAGGGATAGAACAGAAGCTCTAGAGCTGGAAAGCTCTGGGTGCAAGTCCTACTTCTCAGTCTTAAAGTACCTATATGAACCTGAACAAATTATCTCACATCCAATACTCAGTTTGCTCATCTACAAAATGGGATCAAACAATTCACCACTGCAGTTAAGGACTAAGTGAGATAAAGTTAGGTAATCACTTAGCACTCCACCTAGCAGACAGCTCTCAACCTAAGTCATTTTCTCCTATGATTTACTAGAAATAGATACATTTGAATAAAATGGGTACGCTAGACTACAGGTACTTTCATTGAAATTGGGGAAGGTTATAAATCCAAGAGACATGGATTCTAAAAGGAAATTTCCCATATTTTCCTTCAGAGAATAAATAACAATGAAAAACTATCCAAAACAAGAAAAAGCAGAAAGAAAGCTAGAATGCACCAACTCTGAAGTCTGTTCATGAGGGCATTTCTACCTATCCTATCATTAAGCAACACAACAACAACAGTGTCTGTGTGAAAGCTTCCCTATGTCCAAAGTCTCCTGAATACAACAACAAAACACAAGACAGAATGTAATACCCAGTGTTTAGAGTAACTATAGTGACAACAAATATTCATGATGACACAAAGTAACTTAGAAAAGAAAAAATCAGTAACTTTCTATTTAGTAAGATAGGAAGGCATGCCATGGTTTTATTTACAAAGAGTTCCTTTGAAAATATTACAATAAAATTGGTTTCTGATAAAATGTTATTAATTCCTCCCCATCCAGCCAGACAGAAAAGACTGTTGTATATTAATCTATGAAATTAAGAATTTAAAAATATATCCTTAAACTTGTATATATGACATCATGAATGAAAAGCATTCCACTCCTCAAATATCCTTTATGCCATAAGCAGAGACAGACAAAACTGAACTCATTTGCCATACATTTTTTTGAGACTACATTTAAAAATTTTTTGTATTTCATTCACTAAATCTCACTAAGCAAAATTCACTTATTTTCGTTCCCTTTCAATTCATCCTCTTGATTTAGGCTCTTCAGAGAACAAGAAATTCAACTGAAACAAATCCCAGCAAACAAAATACCCTTAGAATTTGAAAGCCAGAAAGCAATCTTCCAGGTGTCATGATGTCAAACAAAAGCTTAAAAACTTTTGTTGAATATACAACAACTGCGTGAAACTGCCTCTGACTCAAATATCTAAAAAGGACACTTGTTCTGTAAGTGTCCCACTTCTGAAATTAACGGATATAAAATTAACTATAACATGAGCTACTGGGACTTCAGGATTTGAGAGTGATATGTTTTGTTTGTTTTTTTTTAAAGCAAAATTAGGCTTTGGCTTAAGTGTTCAGCTAAAGGTATGTCAAACTCAATTTCATTGGGGGCCACATCAGCCTCACGGTTGCTTTAAAAGGGCCGAATGTAATTTTAGGACAGTATAAATGTAATTACTCCTTAACCATTAAGCAGGAGCTCGGTGCTGCTGCCAGGTAGATACAAGGTGTGGGGCCAGATAAAACAAGGTGGAGGGCTGTATTCGGCCCATGGGCCTTGTGTTTGCCACCTGTGAGCTAAAGCGTGTTTCTCCATTGGGCCTCAGTTGGCTTCAAGTCACTTCTGGAGTCTCTTAATGTGACATGATCAGGGACTGCATGACCATTAGGTCAGTATTATCCAAAGTAACAAAGTCATATATAAAAAAGCCATGTCATCTGAATTTACTGTTAGTATCTACACATTCATTTTCTAAGTTAAGAGGGTGTTTCAGGTACCACTTAGAATGAGAATCTCCTTATCAGATGAAGTATAAATGTACATAAATGCAAGAGAAAAATGCAATTAATGATGATTATAGGAGCTACTTCATGAAGAATATAAATTAACAATTTTCAAATCCCAGCAAACAAAATACCCTTAGAATTTGAAAGCCAGAAAGCAATCTTCCAGGTGTCATGATGTCAAACAAAAGCTTAAAAACTTTTGTTGAATATACTCCAATCAAAAAATGGAGTAATAATACTAGAGTAATTATTACTAGAATAATAACAGAGTCATAGTTAGCTGATGACTTCAGGAAAAATATATCCTTTTTGAACTGGTAAATGAATAAAATTTAAATGAAATATATGAAGCTGAATTATACAAAATTTTGTCATAATTCTAACTTTGTTTAATTACTTGGCATACTAGTATTCACAACATTCAACAAAATAACTTCTGAAGATAATGTATAATTTTTAATTGTTCCATGAATCTTTCAAGAAAAAATCCTATTTGGGAATTTGTATCTTTTGTGTATGAATTAAAAACAGAATGTTAATTTTGTTACCTCAAAATTTCATAAGAAAAACTGCAAAGTTATATGCTACCGATTCAATCATCTTTGCTCCAGATATTTAAAAATATGTAAAAGAGAAAATGTTAGTGAAAAGAAGTTCCCCCCAACTATCTTGTATTCCACTAGTCTTATTTAAAGGGGCCCTCCAGTCAGTACCCATCGTGTGCACTACAGCACTCACAGGAGCAACCTAGCAATAGGCAGCGCTGAAAACTGTTTCTGTACTGTCATGTCCTATTTTTTAAATCGGATCGCTAAAATTTCTAATAATAAATTATAATAACTTGGAGAATATTTAAGATTTATCCATATATTCCAGAAGATTAATATATGATAATGATACCGGCTTCAGCCCCAGCTTTGGTCAAATACTGATTTTCACACTTGGACATTTGGCATTTAAAAAATGTATATTTGGTGCAATGTATTCATATGCCCAAAAGATGTAGGTTACTTCTCACTTTCATTTGCTTACCCAAACTAATTTTAAGCAGACTCCTATGTCTCCAGGGGTATAGAAATCAACCCACAACTCCCTTTACAGGCTAAGGAGTAGAGGTTGTAAAAAAACTCAATCCCACACACATACCAGTGATCTAGCACCTTTTATTGACAACTGCTAGTAAGCAAGGAAAATACAAACAAAAGACATATCAGTTCTCATGATCTCTATGCATCTTCAATGACTTCCCTTAACAGATGGAAACTTGTTTTTTGTAGGCAAAAACTGAAGATCTAAGTTAGTTAAATTTATTTCATATTCTCTTAAAATGTGAAAATTATTATTCTTTATAAATTCTATGTTTCAAATTCAGAAAGACTGCCATATAAAATGAATTTATAATGAACTAGGATGAATTTGCCTGTGATCAAGTAATAGCTCAAAAAGAAAAAACACAAACCCTTTTAAGTGTCCAGAACCCAGCCCAGCATCTGATACCAGATTTACTATCATTATGATTTAGAATCACAAGATGGACTGATTCTCATTCAGATGTTTAGTCACCCTGGACAAGTTATTTACCCTCTGAATCTGTTTCCTAAACTATTATCAGATGTCATACTATCTGTTGTCATATACACCAAATAAATTAATGTATGTGAATTATAAACAGCAATATATGTAAAATATCGAGTATCATGAATTCTAAACCTAGGTTCTTTATTTTTCTACTTTTATAATAGATTGTTGTTGATTTTCATAATAGCTTTATGTATAATTTTAATGACAGTTAACTTAAGACTCCTTTTAAAAACTCCCTGGAATTTATTTTGGTCCTTTATTTGCCACTCAAGAATGTGGCTATGGTTTATGAAAGTTTAAGTATTAAAACAGTTCATTTAAAGTGTTAAGTCATGAACTCACATTATAGACAAAGCCAAGCTAATATATATAATTTTACAATAAAGATAGATTGCTCTTTGCCAAGAGTAGTAATTGTTGAAACTGCTTTTGCTAAGGTCATCCAGTGACTACTATCTGAGGTAGTATATGACATCAGTAGTCAACTAATACCTTCCAGGACCCAAATATCTCAAAAAAGATACTGGACATAAGAATGCCCTCAGAAAGTTCAACCATAAAACCAAAACAAGATAAACCAGAATAGAGATTAGGAAGTCAGATACATGCAACAAAGTAAAAGATGATTGACTAAATTTAAGATATTAACTTGCAATGAAAATAAATTTATCTATCAGAAAGGAGGGCTGGTTAGCAGTGGAAGTAATGAAAAAGAAAAAACATGAAGACAAATGTGGCCAGTGCCTGCAGAAGCACTACCCAGGAGAGGGAATACCATGTAAGGCAGATGGATACAACAATCTGCTTGGTGAATATATTATGGAGATGGAAATATCACTTTATCTGAATCTAATGCCATTTAAAACTATAATCACTTATAATTAACTGCCTTGTTCTAATCCTATGTCTTGTCTGTTAGGCAACTTTTAATAATTTGGTTTTCCAAATATCATTCTACATAAGAAAAAATATACTCCCTAATGCCAACATCTAATCCTCATTTTACATGACCTAATTGGCATTCTGATATGTACACATACACACATATACATTCTCTTGTGATGGTGATGTCTTTCCTTCAATGAAAGTTTGAGCTCTAGAGTCAGATTATTTGAGTTCTGACTGATTTACTATTACCTTGGAAAAATTTATCAGTCTCTTAGTGTCTGCTTCCTTGTTTGTAAAGATGGGGAATACTTCCCATATTTGTTGTGAAGATTAAATAATTCAAAACACTTAGAACCTGTCATATAGAAAGTACCAAATAAATGTTAGCCATTGTTATTTTTGAGCATGAATTAACATACTGAGGTCTGACTAGCTCTAATCAGTTTCTGAATCTGAAAAAGTAAAGTAGGGCCAGTGTGTTGCACAACCACAGGGACATCTATAAACAAAAGAATATGCTGACAGTGAGGAAAGGCTTGACCTGGTGCATTCAAAGTCACCATTTCTGTGAGGTTTTCAAATTGCTTGTCTGTCCAGGTAAAAACAAAATTTCACTGTGTAACGAGGGATCACAAACTCAAATTCCTAAGTGGCCAGGCAGGTTGCCTAATGAGTGAAGATGACTGCTTGGGTGCTGAGTTTGCACACAAAGTATGAGTGATAGGACTGTGAAGACTGGAGACACAAATCAAGTCTGATGGCATTCAATCACAAGTACTTTTAGGCATTCTGTTTGGCAAACCACGATGTGGGCAGATATTACAGGCCTGAAGACCATGAGTTTGCAAATCCTGCAGCACTCTGTCATTCAAGTTTTTAAATGTCCTAACTTAGTATACTCCTACTTTCCTTTACCTACTCTGTGACCATCCCTCTTCCTTGGCTTCTAGGAAACACCTGTCTTCTTTCTGGCCTCCTCCACATACCTGGGTGATCTCATCATTTCAACTGATTTGTCTGCTGAAAATGCTCTGATCTTTATCTCCATTTCTATTAACTTTAAGAAATATCTCATGAATTTTGCCTCATTTGCTTTCTCATTGCCAATACTATTGACCAGGAGCTCATCACCCAATTTCTAGACTTTTATGGTAGTTCTGTGTCACTCCTTTCTTTCATGCTCAACATTCACCCAGCAGGAAATCCTTTCTACCTCAAACCAGATCCGAAATTCAACAATTCTCACCACCCTGGCCTAAATCATCATAGCCTGTCATTGAGGTTACTGCAGCAGTTTTCTCATTACCACTCTTAAAGAGTAACACTAACACCTCTGTTCTAATCCTCCACTGGCTTCCATCCCGCTCAGTGAAATCCAAGTTCCTTACAATGGCTTACAAGGCTCTCACAATCACCCTGTTGTCCACTTAACTTCATCTCTTAGAGCTCTCCCCCTTCTTTGTTCTTTTCTGTAGCTACACTGCTCCCTTATTTCCCCCTAAATGACATTAGGTTCCTCCTGGCTCCAGGCTTCTGTTCCCCTTATCTGGAATGCTCCTCCCCCTCATGTACTGGCCTGGATTGTTCCTGTTTCAGGGTTTTGCTCAAATGTTACTGTTTCAGTAAGTGCTTCCCTAAACACCGTATTTAAAATAGAAATACCCTTCCCATACCCATAGGGTGCTCCATCTCCCTTTATGCTTTATCATCTAACATGTTTTTTATGTTTATCACCTTTCTCCAAAGAAAATGTAAGCTCCATTAGGTAAAGAATTTTCTTTATTATCTTCCCTAAGCCCAGAACAATATATATTAAATATTAGGTGCTTAATACATAGTGAAAGTGATTGAAAGCTCCCTAACTTGTCATCTTCTAGTGATTGCTCTTTCAGTAGTAAACTTTCTCCTAGTCTCTAGGTACCATATCCCCAAACACATCTGATCATTCTCCTGCTTAAAAAACTTTGCCAGTATCTATACAGCCTTCAGGGTCTGACTCTTAATTCATTTAAGCCTTTTCTTCATTGCCTAAAATGTGTTGTACATACTCCACATGCTAACACTTTTACCTTCCTGAATCTACCATTTTATTTCTCCATGTTTCCATGTATTTCTGCCTTTGCTTGGCCAAAACTTATTCACCCTCCAGACCTAGCTGTCCCATGATGCCACCACTGTACTCACTTTACACTTCCATTATACATGGTGCTATCATTAGGTATTTACCAATCTGTTTCTCCTGCTAAATCATAAGATCCTGGAGTGTAAGTTCAGTGATGCTCTCTGTATTCGGTTTGTTTCCCCAGTGCTTAACACTATACTCGGCACAGAAATGTCTGTTGAATGGAAATTTAACAAATGAAATTTAAAAGTGAATAAAGTAATTTTTCTATAAGAGGGTAGAAAAAGAAAAATGTCTTCCTAAGAATCAAAGTGCTTTCCAACATCAAACCTGAACATGATGTCTGAGTTTTCTTTTTGATAAAGAAAAACTCAACCCGATAGTTTTAATAAGTTAAATTAGCAGATTCAGGAATCAAAAATATTTTGATAGTTTCAGTTTTGCAAGATGAAAAGAGTTCTGGAGATTGGCTGCACAACAATATGAATGTACTTATGACCACTGAACTGTACACTTAAAAATGGTTAAGACGGTAAATTTTATGTTATGTGTATTTTACCACAATTAAGAATACAATTAATTAATTAATGGCCTAGTGAGGGAAGACATTTACTTCAATAAATATACTAATTTACAAACCAGATATAGTGTAGAGCATCAGGTAAACTCTGATGTAAGAAGCTGCATCTGCAATTTAATTAAAATTACTGGCATATTAAAGTGAGAAGGGATATTGGAAGTAATATAATTCAACTATCTAATTTCGCCAGCAAGAATAATAATCATAGAAAAGAGCATTAACTAAAAATTAGAGGAAAAACTAGGATCAGAATCCAGGTTTTATTCAGAATGCAAGGTTCTCTTACAATAACCAGCACCATTACAATCCCAAACAATTCAAGAAGTGAAGGCTAGCACTTACTGCATTACTTGCCTGTGAAAAGTTAATGAAAAGTGAAAATAATACTGCAGGGAGTAGTTGGCACAGCTGGGTTTTTATCTAGGTTCTATCTGTGGGATCTCAAACAAATACAACACACTGTAACGCTACACCATCTCATGGGATTAATGTAAGAATCAAATGAAAGCCCTATTACAAATGAAAAGTATAATCTTCTCCCCCATCCCCATTCCTCCAGATTCTCCAAGTCTCTAGGCAAGGTTCCCATCATTCTGCAGTGGGGGTGAAGAAGAGGAGATGGGGATGTAACCCTACCATTCTGACTAGGTGGAGTTCTCTTGTTCTTATTTTACATATGGAAGCCAAGTGGGAGAGGAGGGAAAAAAGGTAGGAAGGTTGCTCCTAATAAGCAAAGAAAAACCTCTTTCTGAATGAAACAATTATCCATACCTCCTATCAACTAAAGATTCTGAGAATCATAAGCTCTTTATACTGTTCATGTCAAAATTATCTTTTTCTGCAGTAAAATCCTTGTAAAAACTTTTTACTTTTAGTACATTTCAGAAAATTGTACAATAGTTATTTGGATATGTATTTATCTTTCCTACTCTACTGCAGATGTATCCAAAGCAAGGACTCAGTATTTAGCCTTTAGGAGTTGTTTGTGAATTGTCTTACTTGGGTCAACATTCAGCTGCAATACAAAGCTAGGTGGCTAAAGTTGTGCCTACAAGAACTGGATGAAAATGAAGAATTGAATGAAAAAGGAAACAAGAATTTTATCCTCCTTTGACTTCCCCCAACCTCTATTATTTATTTCTAAAGACCTAGTCAGAAGTCCTCCACAAACATTCTACATTGCCATACGCTTATTTGTATTTTTATATTAATAACACTTTATATAAAGTGTTTTCACTCCAGAAATGAAAATATTGAAAGTACACCAAATGGGTAATTTTTTAAAAACCTAACTTATCTGGTAAACAAATCTTGTGCAAAATATTCATTATATAAAACGTGCACAAAGATACTTTTTAAAAGAGAAAATATGTGCATTATGTGACTATCCATTTATATTCA
Organism: Artibeus jamaicensis; assembly: GCF_021234435.1. Taxonomy (NCBI): domain Eukaryota; kingdom Metazoa; phylum Chordata; class Mammalia; order Chiroptera; family Phyllostomidae; genus Artibeus; species Artibeus jamaicensis. The sequence goes on along the minus strand of NW_026521810.1, from coordinate 12,281,984 downwards.
GAATCTCATTCAAATGTGAACTATATCTTAATTTGTAGAATCAAAACAGTTGTAAATAAAAATCATAGATATAACTTTTTCCCTGCACTCACAATATACATTAATTTTCAGGAACATCAAAAAAAGAATATCCTGGAGACAAACCCTATCTCCAAGTACCAGAATTCATGTATCTTCACCACCTAATTCACAGAAACTTTTCGTGCAGCATAAAATAACTATATTGTAGATGTAAGAATATTTAAGGATTCCACAGATTTGTGCATTTTTTCCCAAATTTCTTAAGAATCACCAGGGGAGCTTATTAAAAATACAGATTACCAACATTCTCCCCTAGAGATTCTGATTCAGTTCCTCTGGGCAAGACAAAAATCTTTATTCCTCCAAGTAATTCAATGATTAAGTTTGGAAAATTGTGATCCAGTATAGTTCTCAAATTAGCAGTTATTAGAATAATCTGAGCTTTTAAAAACCTTAAAACTTAGCCAGAGGCTCAGGCATGGCAATGACATCACCACCTTTTAAAAAGTTCCTGAGTCATTCAAGAACCAGATCTTGTAGAACTTGAAAAATTCTTGTAGAACTCTTATCAGTTAAGAAACTAGGTTTGCTCAACTTCACAAAGCTAAGTGGAGCTACAGCCATTTTTCTTGGCTCCTAGTTCACTTTGTTTCTTGATGTAGTTGTTTTGTTTTTCATGTAAGTTGACCAAAAAAAAAAAAGGTGTGTAAAAATAAACCATGTCTTTTTGCCTTAAAATAGTACCACTTAACAACTGAATAAATTAAGATGGAGCAAACATTGTTTCAGAAATCACTAGAAAGTATTTTTAGTCCTAATATAAAATAAAAAGGACTAAATATCACTACTTCATTTTAAATTCTTACCAAGATGTTAACATATCTTACACAGAATTCTTTAAAAATTTCTTTTTAACCTCTAATTGTGTTCCAAAACTTCAAATTATTTTTAAAGCCTGGCACCACAGTTCCTTACTAGTAAAGTTATTTTGACACCTGAATTTGGTGACATGGTTTTCTCACTACATAGACTACATAATTCTATATATTGAAGTGCCCTGTGAAGTAACAAAGAACAGATTTTCTTCCACAAACGCAAAGAAAAATGAATTTTAGCCTCCATAGGCAAAACTTATCACCGGTTTGTCCAGATATTCAGAGTGGAAAACTTTCAAGACATTAGTTAACCTATTCCAACAATTTTCTCATTTTAGTAACAAGATAATGTAAAAACAACATGAAAAACATGTCAAGTGCAAGCTTACATACTCATAATTTTGTGTGTGTGGGGGGTTACTTTCTAAAAACTACTACATGTTTAATGCTTTCTGGTGATCTACTCCTATTAGTTCAGTATCAAAGTTGTCAAAATATTTTATCCCTCTCAAGGTCGCCAGATATTTAGGTATTTCAAATTTCTAAGTGTTTGTGACTTCTGCTTCTGGGCTTTTTAAAATGTTTCGAATGCTTTATAAAAAGCAGACCACATTACTCCACAGGTAGAACTTCTATACAGCCTAGAGTACAATGTGTACTTTTGATTACTTAATTCCCAAAGGAGTAACTGCCAGGTTCTAGATTTTTAAATATTCTACGTAAGTCAGATTCAATGGGTTTTGCAATCACATTTAACAGATTCTAGCAATATTAAGAAAAGCTCTCTTTTTCTTAACCATTAAGATACCAATGTTCAGGCATGTGCTGCTTAACAAAGGGAATATATTCTGAGAAATGTGTAGTTAGGTGATTTCATCCTTGTGTGAACATCAGGGTGCACTTACACAAGCCTACATGGTGCAGTCTGCGACTGTAACTGTACGAGCTGCACTTCTACAGGACTGGCAGCGTTGTGGGTCTGTTTACACCAGCATCACCACAAACAAGTGAATAATGCCTTGTGCTAAAATGTTAGAACAGCGACACGTCACTGGCCAATAGGAATTTTTCAGCTCCATTACTGTGTAATCCTATAGGACCTCCGTGTATATTTGATCCATTCTTGACCCACACGTCATCCCCTCCGCCACCCCCACCTCCACCCCCGCACAAGACTGTAAGCTAAAAACCTAATCAAAACTTTAATATGCTGTTTAAGCTATTTAAAATCTGTGAATACCCCAAACCATTAAATGGAACCAAGAGTATGCCTATAAAAGGCATTGCAAAATTTAAAGAATAAGAATCTCAAGTAAATGTTCAAGTGATACACGTATTTACAAAATTGGGCTAGATGGGGTAATCCATGGACCTTCCACTAGGTGCTACGGTAAGGTTGGCAGAGCCTAAGTATTTGTGTTAACATTTTAAACTTGGTATTTGCCATTTCAAGTACATGGCATTTCGGGTTGCTTAAATATTTCCTAAAAACAAAACAAAACAAAAAACAAAAACAAAAAAACCCAAACATGTTTATTTTTTGGAATGTGCTAGGGTACCAGTCAAAGACAACACCAGTTATTACCAGTTCGTGCCTGGTCCTGTCAGGCCCTGGCCCGCAGCCCCAGCCCGGGGCAGGGGTCGCACGTGCGGCGGGCGGGGCGGGAGGCCGGAAGGACCCGCGCGGTGGGCAGGGACGGGACAGAACGGGAGGGGGCCAGCCTCCCCACGGCCGCCAGCCCGGCCTCCCAGGGCGCCGTCCAGCGCGGCGGCCCGGAGACACCTCGGTCATGCAGGGCCCGCCCGCCCCCGTCCAGCCCTCTCCTCCGACACACAGACAGACAAGGTTCCGACCTGCCGCGCCCTGCGTGTTCACAGTCTGTCATGTTTGGTCAGGAGCGGGGCGGGGCTGCGGGCCGGTCTGCGGGGCACGGGACCCCGGCCGCCCGCCGTGACGAGGCGGTAAAAACTCACGGTTACTAGTGAGCGACACAGACACAGACTTTCCAGTCTGTTAACAACCACGCCAGAGAGATGGGCTCTCTGCAAACACGGGGCGCGGCCGCAGCCGGCGCCGCCGCGCTAGTCTCTACTCGCCGCCGGCGGCCGAGGCTCGGGAGCGGGCGGGCGGAAGCGCCGCGACGCGGGGGTTTGGACAATGGCCGCAGTGGTGACTGCTCCTCACCGACATGGCGGCCCCGGGACGGCGCTCGACAAGATGGCGTCGCACACCAGCCCGGGGCTAGAGGCGCAATATCCCTCCGCGCGCCCCGCCCACACCCCAGAGCACGTAGGCCATTGGATGAGGCGGCCGTCGGTAACTTGAGGGGTGGGTTCCCAGCCTTCTTGGATCCGCGGAGGCGGCGTGGTCCGGGAGGCGACGTCCGTTTGGGAGGCGACCTCCGCCCTTGGATTGGTGTGGCCTTCGTCTCAGTGCAGTCAGGGACGCTGCTAACCAAAGTTTGGGGAGGCCCCTAACAAACGGCTTCTGAAGCCGTCCGCCAGTGTGGGTTGTTTGGGGTAATAGAGATCGTTGACTGGTTTTTTTAATGAAATCTATGTTGCTTAAATGATGGAGAAATGTGCTTTCTCCTTAAAAGTCGCAGTGAGCCTCTCTTTTTCTAATGTTTAGTGTTCGGGATCGCGTTTTGGGGAAAACAGTTTGGCTTAGTTCTGGAGGAAAATTTCTTGCTCTTGATTAAGATGGTGGACTTCATGGTTGATCCACCCAAATACTTGATTTCCTTTGTCTCTGCTTAGTGTGAATGAAAAGGGGCTACAGTAGGCCAGATAAGTTCAGGGGGGCCACCTGGCAGGTTGGGTGACCGAAAGTAGCTACCCAGGAGGGTCTGATCACAGGTCATGAGGTTAACAATCCTGCAGCTTTCTTAGCAACTTCATTCTTTGCCTTAAGTGAGCCCTGTTCATTGTTCTTACGCATCTAGAATAACGCACATTTAAAAGGTCAGGGTAATTTTCTTTTCCAACACCTCCACTGGCACCAAAGCAGGAGACCGTGAAACTAACTCCTCGTTGTTACCTTACTGCCCATTTACTGACTGTAAATGTTAAATGTTAATTATCCCATACCCAACCGTGTAAAAGGCTTATGTATCTCTACATTTGCTTTTTATCCAATTCTAGTGATTTCAGTGCTTAGCTTTCTCCCGCCTCCCTAATTTACCACCAGTGGATTTTGTGTACCTTATAATTTTTTCCTTTGATTCTATTGCATAAAAGGGACAAGGAAACTGCCATTCTCCAGACCCCTTTTATACTAATCCTAGCTTCTTCTCTTCCTGTGAAAATTACATCAATACTGAGCTCAAATTCGCCCCTTTCAAGACTTCCCAACCACACAGGCTGTCTTGTGAATCGCTAGTTCTTGGTACTTTTTATTGAACTTTTTGCCTAGAAGTTGTGTTTAACCCCATTGTATGACAAAACAAGTCACCTAAGCCGTCCGCACCTGTTTCCTCATCTAGAAAATGTGGAATAGCACCTGCAGTACGAGTCCTGCCATTCTGTGAGCAATAGGTGGGTTGAATATGAAACATGCCTGTTGCAGAGCAAGCGCCCAAATCAATGGTAGCTACTGGAGTTTCCATTCAAAGGAGAATCCTAAAGGCCAAGCCTAAAAACTATAGTAAATATATTTTTTAAACGGGCAGTAAGGCACAAGAGTATGCAGACTTAGGGCGGTGCCTACGCGGGACTAAGGGTGAAGGTATAAAGCGCGTGCGTAGTGGGGCGGGACTCGCAGGCCCGGAGGGGGCGAGTGGCGCATGCGCCGGAGGCCTTCCCGACTCTAATCCTCTCTATACTCTCCGCGGCTGCGGAACTCTGGACGGGAGGATGGATTTTGAGAATCTATTCTCCAAACCTCCGAACCCGGCCTTGGGCAGGAAACTGCCCACGGACTCCGACGCCACGGACTCCGACAACAGGTGATGCCCGATGTTTTCGGTCTGAGCGCCGGGGCCCTAGCGGGTTCCGCCCCCTCACGCTTTCGGTGGGCTCGGGACTGCAGAGCGTGGGGAGATACGGGGCTCCGGGGCCTCTCGGACGCCGGGCGATGGTGCCGGGCGGGTGCGCGGGTAGAAGCTGGAGGTGCGGCTCCCGAGCGGAACCTGAGGGCGCCGGAATGCTCTCCGTCCTCTTCCTCGACACCGGTGGTGAGCCGCCTGTGACCTTATAGCACGTGTGAGCTGCTGGAGGACAGAGGTCATCTGTCATTTCTCACCGACACGTGCTAGGCACTTTTTTTTGTAGGAACTGCCAACAATCAGTTCACCAAGCGATGAAGAAGAAGGAATGAATAGTATGCTTTTAGTCCACTGATCAGCATCAAAAGACCCTAGAAACCATCGGAAATCAGCAAACACCTTTTAGATATATTTATTAAACAGGAACTGAGGCCGCTGGCCAAATGGCGCTAATTTATTGATCTCATTCTTAGGGATGAGAATAGTTACACTCAGATATTCATTCACTCTATTCTCTGTGACTTTGAAATGCTAAAAACCCACCTTCTAAACCCACATCTTTGCCACCATTTCACTAAGCCAAAATAATAACACACTGCCTTTACTCCTTTTTTTCCTCTCTATCTGTGATAAATCTCTTAATCTGGTTGATTTACCTCTGTATCATTCAAATCTTTTCATTTCTCTCTGCCTCACATACCTTAATTGGAACTATGGCTTTAATTCAGGCTTCCATTTAGATAGAGCTTTACTTTGGTACTTTACACAGAATGTCATTTAATCTTCTCAACCTTTAAGAGAAGATATTTTCATTTTTGTAGATGAGAAAGTTGAGACACAGAGATGATAAATAATTTGCCAAGATCACACAATGTAACTAGCAAAAGTAGGATTAAGTTACTTAGTCTTATTCTAGGACCTGTGATTTCATCTCTACTTCTAGGGCACAATAGCTAAAATAAGACCTATAAATATTAAAAAGAGACAAATATACTAATTACTTGCATATGGTAGGATCATCTACAAAGAAAAAGCAGAGGAATCAATAAACTATCAAAATACATAAGAGAAATCAGCAAAGTGAATCATTACAAAAAAGAGAGTAGTGACATAAAAAACCAGTGGCGGTCATCAGTTTGAAAATTTTACTGAACTACTTTTATGTTATTCCTTTATGACACTTTTGGATATTTCCCAAAATGTCAGGTGAAAAGAAGGATATTACATTATGGTTTTGGTGAGCACCTGTGAACTGTTACTCATATCCTTTGCCTATTTTTCTCTTTAAAACTTTAGTATTTCTAGTCTGCAGATATGTACCCCCAATTTGTTATTTATCTTTTGCCTTTGCCTATGGCATTATTTTCAATGCATAAAGATTTTTGTTTTAAATGGATTTTTTCCTGGTAATTTTATTATGGAACTACTCATTTATTGAACACCTGCTAAGTACAGAACATTATTCTAGGCCCTGGGGATATAGCAATGAGCAAAAGAGATTAAAAAAAATCTTGTACTCAAGAGATTTATATTCTTGAGGCACAGACAATATATAACTATAAAACAGGTGCTCAAATAACGTAATTTTGTTCAATGTCTTTTAGTTCTAACGTTGATAAAAGATGCCTTAGGAACCTGACTTTTGTGTATATTAGTTAGCCTGTGGTAAAATTGGTTTCATTACTATATGGGATTTTAGGTGATCAGTGCCATAGAGCAGGTGAAAGAAGGGTAGTTGGATAGGAAGGAAGGATGGGCCCTGGCTGGTGTGGCTCAGTGGCTTGAGTGCTGGCCTATGAACCCTTGGTTCAATTCCTAGTCAGGGCACATGCCTGGGTTGCCAGCCAGGTCTCCAGTGGGAGGCATGCAGGAGGCAGCCACACATTGGTGTTTCTCACCCTCTCTTTTTCCCTCACTTCCTGTCTCTAAAAATAAATGAATAAATAAAATGTTGGGTTTTTTTTTTTTAAAGGATGGGATGATGGGAAGGATGTAGGTATTTCAAAGAAGGTAGTTAAGGAAAGCCTCACTAACAACATTGATAAGTATATTCGAGTAGGGACCTGAAGGAGGTGAGGGAGGTGGATGTTTAGTAGGGAAGCGTTCCATATATAGGGCCTGAGGTACGATGAACTTGGTGTGATTGGGTGGTGGGAGCAAAATGGCCAGAATGATGCGTGGGGTAAGAGTAGTCAGACTTGAGTGGTTTTGGGTGGTTTATGGGAAGCTGATCATGCAGGAATTTGTAGGTACCATTATAAGGATGTTGGCTTCTACCCTGAATGAGCTGGGAGGCCATTGGAAGGCTTTCAGCAGAGAGTGACAGTTTAGCCAGGTCATTCTGCATGTGTTGAGAGTAGAGTATAGATGGGCAAGAGTCACTTGCATCATAGTATCAGTGGCAAGAAGTGGTCAAATACGGATATATTTTAAAGATAAACTGGATGTCTTCATGCATTGGATGAGGGATATGAGGGAAGTCAAGGTCATCTTCAGGGTTTTTGGTCAGTATCACTAGAAGGTTGGAGTTCAAGATAGCAGGAGAATTGGATCAAAGTTCAGTTTTGCACATATTAAGATTATGTCTAGTAAATACCAGGTGGATATATGAGTAGGGAGTTGCCTCTGCCTGCCTGGGTTTCAGTCTCAGCGCCACCATTTACTAGGTCTGTGATGTGTTACATAAGCTTCCCATAATTCAGTTTCCTCATCTGTAAAACAGGCTTTTAAATAGTAGTATGCATGCCATAGGGTTCTTGTGATATGTGTAATGTCCATGAGACAGTGCCTGGCACTGAGTAATCATAATGCCGGTGTTAGCTGCTGTTGTCATGATTATTCTGCCAAAGGATAGGTTATTTCTTGCTCCCTTGATTTATTACTGAAAACCAGAGCAGTGAAAGTCCACGGTATTTGGTTTATTGGCTCTTGCAATGGGAGCTTCTGTAGAAGGCTCAAAAAACTTCATAGTTGATCTGGTGGGTATAACTCTGAAGCTCTGATTGCAGACATATCAGTGGCAAACTGTTGGATTGGGTGGAGCTATGAAGCCTGGGCTCCTCCTGCAGCTGGGAAAGAAGCACAAACCACCCTTCACCTTCTTGTCGGGTGTGGTTTTGAGTATGCGCACAATTGTCTAGTCCTCGCCTTTATCTTGAGTGTAACACGTCTTAAGCTTTATTCAGTAGCCACTACTTTCTGAGACAAAATTGTGTTCGGTGCCCCTGTATCTATAGCATCAACCATTATTTAGGTTTACTTATAAATTTTATTGGCTTCTTTGTTCACTAGTTTTTTGTATTTCCCATCTTTATCTTTTTTGGGTTCACTTTTAGTTTTGCTGGAATATCAAGTAATTGTCTCAGATGATGTGTATACATGTTCAACTTCTCAGACCTTGTGAGTGTGAAAACAGCTTCACTTTTTTCCTCTTGCCACTTAGAATGTCAGTTTGGGGCTCTCCTGGCCTAGGAAGGCACCCTGCATTCTCCCTGAAGTACTGGCCTTCCTCACACTCTTCTTTGTTTACTAACTCTTGCATGCCTTTTAGGTTCAGAAAGCCTCTGGCCCCCAAATATAGGTTGTGTTCTGCCTGCATATACACCTGTACTCATCACACTGTATTGAAATTGCTTTCCTTCTTTCTCCCAAGCAGATAGGAAGTTCTCAGAAGGCAGGGATGAGGTCTGTTTTGTTGATTGTTGTATCCTAGGATTTAAGGCCCCAGTCCTGGTATATAGTAGATACTCAGTATTTTTTGAATGAATGGAATTATAAGTTAATGGATAAATTTAAAAGCTGCTAATACTTGAACATTAAGGTTATATAATGAGATCTAAAATTTCAGCTTTACTTTTTACTCATAGGCATGTTGCTAGGTACTGCTCGTTATAGTTTTGTTTAATATTATTTTTCTGGAGTATTTGCAGTGGAATCTGTATTTGGAATTTCTTTGAGAGCAAGTTGAAGAGAAGCCAAAGCTGTGGATTTTGACACTGTGATGTGAACTCTTCTCAGGTTGAAAAAATCCTCTTGTGTTATTTGATATTTTTGCTACAGAATCGATGATGAAATAGATGATACAGAAGTCGAAGAAACACAAGAAGAGAAAATAAAATGGAAAGTAAAACTGGAGTGTGCGCGTATTCCCAAAAAAGTAAGATAAGTTGGCATATTGGAAAAACAGATAGGGATGGATATGAGAAATTTTTAGGGATCCTGTTTGTCTCATTTTAGTTAGCATTTGAGACCCAGTTACTCATATCAAACCTGGTGACACTTTTTGTCACCAAAGTGATATGAGTGATACATTTAAAAATGTATCATTTAAGGACTTTGTCTTTTACCATGAACTGTTTCCAGTGCATTGCTTTTATGTTTGTTTTCCCTGTTTCTGAAATGGGTTGTGAAGTGTTTCAAAAACTTCTTTTCAAATTACATCAAAATTTTAAGGATATTCATGGCTAACTTAATTAATCTTAGTGAGGTAAGGCTTAAAGTTTGTATTAGTTTGCTAGGACTTCCATAACAAAATACCACAAACTAGGAACTTAAAATGCAGACATTTATTTTCTCATGGGTCAAGAGGCTAGAATTCTGAGCTGAAGATGTTGGCAGGGTGGGTTTCTTCTTAGAGCCGTGGGAGCCGTGAAAGGGAATCTGTGCCAGGCCTTTCCCGTACCTTCTGGTGGTTTGCTGCCATCTCTGGTGTTCCTTGGCTTGGCTCCCAGAGTATCACCTTGATCTTTACCTACGTGTTTGAATGGTGTTCTTCCTGTGTGCATGTCTGTGTCTAAATCTCCTCTTTTCATAAGGACACTGGTCATACAGGGTTAGAGCCCATGCTGGTACCTTATTTTACTTATACGTACAATGGCCCTATTTCCAAACAAAGTCATATTTTAAAGTACCAGGGTTGAGGACTTCAATGTAAGACTGTGGGGGGAACACACTCAAGCTGTAACAAAGCCAATACCTGCTCCTCCTCTCTTGCCTCTTTTTTCTTTTGAACTTTTTTTAAATTATGAATTTTAACACATTACAAAAGAATGGGTTTTAATTGACAGTGAGACTCACAGATACAAATAGGCTTTACTATGATACTTTCATATTTAGCTTTGTAAAAGGATATAAGACAAAGTATAGCATGTACAGCATCTTCAGCTCCTAAGGAAAGCCTCTCAGCTAATCAAGTATGTCACTTCTTTTGCCCTTTAGGGCATGTCCGGCTGCCGTGGACGAGAGCCAAGATTGACAGGAGAAAGTGCAGCTTGGATTTCCCACTAATTTTTCTACTATTTTAATAACTTGGGCTCCAGTCAGAGTCCCCTAATCCGTGTGTAATACAACCCCATCCAGGAGATAGGCAGGTGCAGCGTTCTAGGATTGCCTTAGTAGTTTTCAAGAAACAGTACTGTGAGAAGATGGACCCTAGATTATTCCTAAGGAGGCTTGCTGTAGCCGAGGCTCTTTACCCACGTGTGTGTAGAAGTTGAATGGGTCTCAATTAGTTAAAAAGAAAGTACCCAGGTCAGCACATTGGAAGTCAAGGAAGATCATTACCATCAAAGCCTCTGGGCCTCCCTTCTCAGCCATACCCCTTGTTTCTTCCTAGAGATAAGTACAGTCCTACCTTGTGTATCAGTCACTTCCTTGCTCTTTACAGTTTTACTTAAGCTGTCACCCATAAGAATACTGTTGTTTCTTTCCCGTTTTTGCACTTTACAGAAATAGAATAGTGTCCTGTATGCTCTTTTTCTCAACATTATATTTGTAAGATTTATATAGCGTATACGTGTTTCCTTCTTTTCTTAGCTGCAGGTTATTCCATTAGTTGGATATAGTAGCTTCTATTGTTGGTAGACCTTTGGTCTGATTCCCGTTTTTGGAGTTACGGGCAACACCGCTCCATTCTCACTTGTATCGTGCTGCACGTGTACAGTGGTTCCCCTTACAGTTCTGCTTTCCTTGGTTCCAGTTACCCACAGTCAGCCACAATGTGGAAATATTAAATGGAACAGTCCAAAAAGAAACAATTTAGAAGTTTTAAATTGCACGGTGTTCTGAGTAGCGTGGTGAACCCTCATGCTGTCCTGCTCCATTCTGTCCAGGACATGAAGCGTCCCATTTTGGTCCAGCCCATCACTCTGTAGACGCTTCCAGGCCATTGATCGCTTGGTAGCTGTTTTGGTTATCAGATCGGTTGTCCTGGTGTCACAGTGCTTGTGTTCAAGTGACCCTGATTTTTCTTAATAATGGCCCCAGGGCACAAGAGTAGTGATACTGGCAATTTGGGTGTATCAGGAGATGTAAGGTGCTTCCTTTCAGTGAAAAGGTATGAGTATCGCACAATAAGACAGAGAGAGAGACCACAGTCACATAACTTTTATTATAACATACGTTGTTACAGTTGTTCTATTTTATTAGTCATTGTTCATCTACTGTGTCTAATTTATAAATTAAACTTTATCATAGGTATGCATATTAGGACAAAACATAGCATGTATAGGGTCCGACACCACCCTAAGTTTTTGGCGTCCCCTGGGGGTCTCGGAATGGTCAGGTGGGGACAACTCTACGCAGGAACGGAACTGCTGACTTTTTAAGTACCTTTACCCTTTGCTGTGATGGCAACTCATATTCCAGAGTGGTTCTGATTTTCCTTTTCCTTCAGAGGCAGCAGTATGAGGGACTGTATTTCTACATTCAAGAATGTTCCATTCTTGATACTGTTACCTTTCTAATTTTTTGCCATCTGGTGAGGTATCTCATTGTAACCTAGTTTGTATTTTCTTGATTACTATTGTGATGGACCATCTTTCCATGTTTGTACATTTGGATTGACCCCCTTTTTTTGTGCTTCTTAAGTCTTTTTGTCCTTTTTTATTTTAAATACTCACCTAAGAATATGTTTACTGATGTAGAGAGAGAGAGAAAAGGGGGTGGGGGGCAGAGAAACACTGATGTGAGAAAGAAGCATTGATCGGTTGCCTTCCATTCATGCCCCAACTGGGGATTGAACCCACAACCCAGGCATTTGCCCTGACCAGGGATCAAATCCACAACCTTCTGGTGCACAGCACAATGCTCCAACCAACTGAGCTACCCAGCTGGGACTGTCCTTTATTTAAACTGGTTGGTCTCTGATTGTTTTTATCTTCATTTATAGTTCTTTATTCTGGATATAAAGGGGATTTCCCCTTCATTATGGATTATGTGTTGCAAATATCTTCTTATTTTGTGGCTTTCTTTCCACTCAGTGGCTTTTTGTGATGAAAAGTTTATAATTTTAATATATATACATTTGTTAAACTTCTCCCCTATAGTTACTGCTTTCTATGTTTTATTCAAATATCCTGAGATAAAAATATTTTCCTACAGTGTCTTTATTATTTGCCTTTCACATTCAACTTTATAATCACCCAGGATTGATTTTTGTGTACACTATGAAACAGGGGAACAGCGAATTTTGTTTTACTTTTCTTCTTCGTTATCATACCCAATTGTTCTGGAGCCATCAACTGGGGACAAACGACTGCGTTTGCCCCAGTAGGTCTGCAGTATCACCATCGTCAAAAGTCAAGAGTTCATGTTCCAGTGGGTCTGTTTCTGGACTATTCTCCTCCACTGGTTTATTTGTCTGTTCTGTCCCTCAAGACCTGTGTGAATTACTACAGGTTTGTAATGAGTTTGGATATCAGGTAAGCAAGTCCTCACATCTTGGTTTTCTTCTTTATGTCTTGGCTATTCTTAGCCCTTTGCATTTTCATATAGATTTTAGAAGCAGTTTATCAAATTCTACAGAATATCCTGGTGGGAATTTTACTGGGAATGCATCGAATCTATAGACCATCTGGGGGAGAATTGACATCTTCAGAACAAGGAGTTTTTTTTAGGTCCTCTCTCACTTCTGCCAACAGTGTTTATAGTTTTCTTGGTGGATGTCTTATATCTCACACCCATTTTGTTAGGTGTTTGGTGCGGTTAGTGTCAGTTACATCTTTTTCTGTGTTGATTTCTCATGTGGCTGGCATGTGTAGTAGTGCTCGGGGTTAAACTTTTCAGTTCTTGTTAACCTTTCTGGAAATATCCTGAATTTATCCTCATAGTTGATAGGTCGTTTCGCTGAAATAGTATCAAGTTTGAGGTTATTGCTCCATTTTCTTCCATGCAGCCAGTGTTGCTAATGTAGAGTGTTGCCAGTCTGATTCTAGTTCCATTGTAAGTGTCCGGTTTTCCCTGGAAGCCTCTAGGTTCTTTATTTTTTGGTGTTCCTGAAGGTTGTGAATCTTTTTTCATTGATTGTGCTTAGTGTTTGGTGAGAACGTTCACTCATACTCCACGCATACCCTTCATATGTGAGGCGTGTCTTCCTTTTGTGTTTTCGTTCTCTTTGTCCTTTATGTATTTTTTAAAGATTTTATTTATTTATTTTTAGAGAGGGGAAGGGAGGGAGGGAGAAAGGGAGGGAGGGAGAGAAACATCAATGTGTGGTTGCCTCTCATGTGCCCCCTTCACTCCCCCTGGGGACCTGGCCTGCAGTGCAGGCATGTGCCCTGATTGGGAATCGAACCAGCAACACTTTGGTTCACAGGTCAGCGCTCAATCTACTGAACCACACCAGCCAGGTCCTTTATAATTTTTTAAAAATATTTATTTATTTATTTGTAGGGAGGAGAAGGGAAGGAGAAAGGAAGGAAAACATTAGAGTGAGAGAGAAACATTGATTGGCTGCCTTGCATAAGCACCACTGACGGGGACTGAATCCGCAACCTAAGCATGTGTCCTGACTGGGAATCAAACCAGTGACCTTTTGCTTTGCAGGCTGGTGCCCAACCAACTGAGCCACATTAGTCAGGGAGTCTTTTATATTCTAAGAAATTTCCTCTATTTCTGTTTATCTTTATTTCATAAATCATAATTTAACTTCTCAAGAGTTATTTCTTGTTCTTTGTTTTGTTGCTGCATTCTAGCATTGTTTTTTGAATATAATACTAAGTATTTAAATACTTAAATATTTTTGTGTCTTTATTTTTAATTCCTAAGTTCTGTTTTTCCCTTGAATTATATTTGCTTCTGGATCACTTTCCCCTTTTTCCTGCCTTTTTGTTTTATACTCTAGATTAGGAGTCAGTAAACATTTTCAGTAAAGGACAAAACAGCATAAAAAAGTTTTTGTAACGTGGGTTTTGCTAATGAGAAGAATGGGATTCTTCTTTTTGGGATAATAAAGGAGTTTGGAGTTAGTACTCCTGTCAAAATTGATGGCAAAAAAAAAAAAGAAAAGTTGATGGCAAAGATTTTTCTCGTAATATTGATCTGTAATGAGACTCTATACATTTCCATCTTTGAAGACGTCTTTTATTGCAGACAGGTACTGCCAGTCCACAGCATGGTTTTCGTTGGGCATATTTATTGGTTGGAAGGCATTTGTAGAACTTGATTAGACTCTTCTCTTGAAGTTTGCCTTTTAGCATGTCTTTACATTGCAGAGTAATCACTTCCATTTGAAGGTTAGGTGGTAATTTCTCAGTTGCAGAGTTAAATGGATTTTGAAGTGACATTTTTCTTTGCATTTGTGTGTAAGTCACTGCTGTTTGAGCCTGGAAACCATACCTGCTGCAATTTGGGTGGGAATGGACATCTTGCTCCTTGTTTTATCTTTGGACAGCACGGGGATACTGAGCAGTATTGGTAACATCTCAGCTCTTTGAGAGCCAAGGAAAAGCATTTGATAGTATTTGTCCTTTTTTAATTGTCAACGTTTCTCTCAGTTTCCTCGTGTCTTTGAGCAACTGTAATTGCCAAAAGGCCAGTGTCTTAAGTAACTTTATTTTCTCTGGCTGCTTTTTCAATTGCTGCAATCAAACAAGAGTTAATTAACTTGCCCTCAGCTGTCTTTGGTGGCCAGCGAGCAGCCTATTCAGAAACTTACTTTGATTTCAGTCCATTATCATTTTTTATTTTTGTGAAGAAATAATTCTATGATCATTTTGTTTTACTTCTTGGAATTTTTTTAACCATTGAGTTGGGACCATTGTGATGAATGATTAGTATTGCAGTGTTGAAATATATTACGTTCTTTAAGCATAATCATCATAATGTTTTGCCATCTAATTGGACAACAAAGTCATCCATATTTCACTGTGCCTTAAATATTGGGTTGGCTAAAAATTTTGTTTTTTCCATACGATGGCTCTTAGTAGTGCTTAGGTGTCTTTAACTTCATTCAAAATAGTTCCGTTAGATTATATTGTAACAGCTGTCACATTGGGCGTGTATTTTTTTAAAAAAAACTTATTAAAGCCCTGGCTGGTGTAGCCCCGTGGATGGAGTGTGAGCCTGCAAACCGAAGGGTCACCAGTTCGATTCCCAGTTAGGGCACATGCCTGGGTTGTGGGCCCGGTCCCCAGTAGGGGGTGTGCGAGAGGCAACCATGCATTGATATTTCTCTCCTTCTCTTTCTCCTTCCCTTCCCCTCTCTCGAAAAATAAATAAATAATATCTTTAAAAAATAAAAAACTCATTAATATTGGTGAATAGTTGTGCAGCCATTTTAGTATTGAAGATAGAAGAAAAATACACATTTCAGAACATTACGTATGCTTTATTACTTTAAGAAAGGTAAAAACACAACTGAAACAGAAAGTATATGAAGAAAGTGCTGTGTCTGATCGAACATGTCAGAAGTGATTTGCAAAATTTCCTGGTACTATTGAAATTTTGGCCAAATAACTCTTTGCTGTGGGGCTAATACATTGGCAGGTGTTTAGCAGCACCCCGGCCTCTACTTGCTACAAGCCAATAGTGGGAGATAGTCAACTTACTCAAAACATCCAGATCAATAAAGTTACTGATGAAAATGAAAAATGTGTCTTTTATTTTACAGAAAAAACTAAATGGACTTTTTGGCCAACCCAAAACATGGCATTCGAAGTTCACTTTTCATGTTTTGACATGGTGGGTATGCACTGGAAATGAAAAAAATGTCACGGCTCGGCAAAATGCTATCACGTTCTAACCGTCACTGAAATTTATAGTGCACTGAAGTGCTCCCAAATGCCAGAACGTGGAGAACTTGCTCTGAGGTCTTACTACCCACATAAGGAGACTTGGCTTTTCTCAACTATTTTCTTCAGTTTCTGTGGAGAATAGTCTTCTCTTTTTGCCCAGGGTAAACACCCCCACTCCCCCTCTCTCTCTAAGGGTAAACTTCTCTTCGATTATGTTCTGTTGAGGGCTGGGCAGAGAGAGCTTGTTATAATAGCTTTGTCTGCTTTAGTGTAGAGTTTTAATTTGTCCTCAGTTAATAGCCTCATTTTCACATTCAACCTAAGCCCAGCCTCCACCTTAGAGCTTGCTTTTGTTTATCAAAAATCTGCCAAGAACGTGTTGAATTCCTGTCAATTCTGGTGAATGTACTTTATGTTCTCTCCACTCCCCCACCCCAGCTCTACCACGGAACTATGAATTTTTACGTTTCTGTACTTTATTTCTGTGGAATGTCAGGAAGCTATACTGGTTCAGTAAACTATTCTGAATGAAAGGCAGGAAAGTCTTTTACTTAAAACTACTTTATTTAAACTTCTTTACAAAGGGAGGAAAAAGTTATATGTGCGCTTTCTAAGTTATATAGGAAACAGCAAATGTCAAAGCAGTGAGTTTATACTAGTTGTGTGAAAAAAGTATTTTAAGCAGCATTTGTACTCGGTGTATTTCAGTGCCCTCTGAAAAGAATCAACTGGTAAGACTCATTTCTAATGTGTAGTAAAACAACATAGCTGATGATTGTCCTGGTTTTATTTCTGCTAAGTCATTTAATCTCTTTCTTTAATGCAAATAAACCAGACATACTATTACTTGCAGTTAAAGAGGTCTGCTTCAGTAGGCCTGCTTGTTTTATGCAAGGGGGACCCTTAGTCACCCATTCGGATTGTTGTAATATTTTGATTCAATACTCTGAATGTAATCTTATCTCTGTGTGTTTGACTAAGCTGAGCTGCGTGGGAGCTTTGGCTACTGAATGATTTTTTTGGTTCTTTTGTGCCCACTAAATAAAATTAGCATGAAACCAAGGTAAACACAATAATCACTGCAGGAGTCAGCCAGCTCTTCCGTACAGGAGCAGATAGTGCATCTTTCCAATTTCATGAGCAATGTTGTCTCTGCCACAACTAGGCAGCCATAGATATAGGTGATGAGTGACTGGGTGTGACTGTGTCCCTGCAAAACTTCATTTACAAAAGCAGGAGGCCAGGCCAGTGTGCCAACTCCTGACCAGAAACTTTGTTTATATATTCTTTTATGGCATTAGTTGAGGGGAAAATGCTCTTCCTTGAGAATGTGGAGGTGAAGAACTTGGTGGCCTGAAGACTGCTGGATTGGTTGGCGATCCAGGAAGCTTTCTCAGTTTGCGTTCTTCAAGCAGGAGCACATTCATTCTTCTAGGCGTACAGTCAGTAAACCTTTAAATTGGACCACCTGATATGGGTTACATAGTGATTCTTCTGTTTTGTTTCTTGTTTGAGTTCTTCGTCTCCATCGGTTATGAGAAGGTAGGTAAGAGACCAGGCCTAGAAGTGTTCTCTGGAGCAGGGTCATTGGGCATTTTAACAATACACATGTCATCTCTACCTGACATCAAATTAGGATCCTGTAAAAAAGGAAGAAAAAAAGGAGCCCTTTACACTTGGGTATTTAAAATAAACTATTTAATTGAAATATATTTTCCATATTGATTATAATTATTGAGCTGGGTATACCTGTGTAACCAGTACTTGGAAATTTTTATACTCAGAGTGGTTCAAGCTGTCCATTGTGATCACCCCAGGCTCTCCAACGTCAGCTGCCAGCCCTGGGCTTCTGCTGCAAATGGGTACCTGTGTTTGCAGCTGTCATCTCGGAACAGCTCCATCAGCAGTCAGAAAAGGATTTCTGAAAGTTACCCTGAGTGGAGAATCGGGCAGCTCTTTCTTCCTTGTCGTTATGGCTGCCACCTCTTCTGCCAACAATGCTGTGAATTGTGGGGAAAAGAATAGGCTTTGGCAGCTATGATTTATCTTTGTGTAGTGGGTTTTTAATTGGACCATCACCATCTGCTTTTATGAAATCATGAGTTACTGAATTAAACCATTTAAAAGTAGAGTCAATGCAAATGGAGAAATGTGAACTATGATACTGTAATTTCTTTATACCAAGTAATTAAGATTTGGGGGTTTACTCATAATTCAGCAGAGTATGTAGAGTGTACAAATTCAGAATCTTCCCTCAGATTATCTTTAAGGATGACTGTCATGCCAGATGTTTCTTTTTTTATTTTATTTTTTTTAATTCTGGAAAATTTCAAATGCAGAAGAGTGGAAAAAGTAATGTATGAATCCCATATACCTGTCACCCAACCTCAGCAATGATCAGCTTATGGCCAGCCTTTGTTTCTTCTTTAAAACCACATTATTTGGAGTTGTACTAGGTTTTTTTAATCAAATTTTTAATTTTTACTTAGTTTCGGCACTTTGGAAACCCTATAACATCACCGAAGAATTTACAACGTAGAAAATCAAGAAGCAAGGACTATGATGTATACAGTGATAATGATATCTGCAGTCAGGAATCAGAAGATAATTTTGCCAAAGAGCTTCAACAGTATATAAAAGCCAAAGAAATGGCAAATGCTGCTCAATCCCTACCATTTCCTGAAGAATCTGTGAAGAAAGAGGAAGCAAAGGGTACACAGAAAGGTAAAGGTCAAACTATTTGATCGTTTAAGTAGCTATCCCCAACCTTTTTGGCACCAGGGACAGGTTACCTGGAAGACAGTTTTTCAGGTGGGGCAGGGTGTTGGTGGACAACCCCTGACTTAAATTCTATCTAGAGGAGTAGCTGCAGTTGTCCATGAATTGGGCATTTTCTCAGATCATAGTTTTTATGGATCTTTCCACCAGATGTGAGGTTGCGTAGCCTAAGACCCCCACTAAGGCCTGGCCACACAGTGTACAATGCTCAGTTTGTAGGAGGAGCTGAGTTCAGGAGGGTTATCAAAGGCCATGAGTACTTTGAAAGGGAGAGCACTAAACTCCAGCTCCTGCATGTGTAAAGGATGAACACACCTGTTTGTTTGCATTGCTGTCATCTGAAGACGAATTGACTTAATATCCGGAAAGGTAATGGTCAGACTCACCTCAGACATACTTTCTTTTAGATTACTAAACTGAAATTTAGCCATAGACAATGAGGACAAATGAGAATTATAAATGAAATTCTTTTTCTGAGGCTTCTATTTGTGTTTTTTTCTGATTTTTAAAGAAAATTTCAGTTACAGTTGGCATACAGTATTAGTTTCAGCAACTAGACATTTATATAATTTGCAAAGTGAGTTATATAAATACGTCTCATACCCATCTGATGCCAGAGTTACTGCAGTATCATTGTATAAATGAAATTCTTAATCCTCTCATTTTACTGACTCTCCCCTTTAAATGTTTTTCTGTATAAAATGGGTCATCTAAATTTAGTCTCTTGTGAAGTGTTCCCAGTGAAAAATACATTAGTAACGCATGCAGCTCAAACATTTGAAGTTTTACTGTTGCAGTGCTATGGAGTTCCTGATTAGACCCAAAACAGTCGGAACACTTCCAAAGGGTCTGGCTGGTGGCTAGTTAGACTGACTTCAGTCATTATCTTGTTTTTTTTCCTGACAGTACTGTATATATTTTCACAGAGAATGGGTTAGGATACAGAATATATTGATGCTGTCTTTGATCTTTTAATCCCTCAGTTTCTAGGAAGACAGAGTAGCATCATGCCCATTTCACTTGTTGAATAGAACTTTGAGATTATTATAGAGTGTACTTTTAAAGAGTAAACTGCTGTTGTGCTTTTGGTCATCATTAAAATTAACTTTGTGTTTTAGCTGTTAAACAAAAAAAGAAAAACCTTAAAGCAGCCCACAAGAATGGTAAACAGAAGAAAATGAAGCGGAAATGGCCTGGCGCTGCAGACAAGGGGTCCAGTGCATCACTGAGCAACAGTGGCTCACAGGAACAGGTACAGGGACCATTCTGTCTTATCTTCAGTGACAAGCCACAAAGGGAGGGTTATCAGAGGTGACATCTCCCACCTGAGTGGCTTCCACGTTCTCCCTCACGCAGGAGCCGCCAGCCCCTGCCCACAGCCTTTGTGTTGCACCTGACATCCCAAATGTATGCACACAGCCCCTTGATTTTTGAGTGTTGTGCTCTCAGTGTCCATGGGAATACAGATGCTCATGTGAAAGGCCACAGAGAATTACAAAGATTCTCCTGTTGCAATCCCTGGTCTACTGGTTCTTGACTCCCTCTGGAAATTAAAAATGAATGTATCTGAGCATTGGCCTTACCAACCACCTTCTCCAACTACATTCTCCTTGTAGTTTGATTTTTCTTGTAGAAGTTCCTCTTCCTTGGTCTGTGTATGTTATCAGGGTGGGACAGTAAGTGATTCCTCTGGACTTGCCTTTCTAAGGGCTTCTAGAATGTGTGGCAACCGTTTTTATTAGGTTTGGCCATAGGAACAAGTGGTAAAATATTAAAAATACCAAATATTATAGATTGAAGCACTGATGTAAAATCTTGCTCTGCCCCCATATTTTACAGATGAGAAATTCGAGGCCCCAGAGGTCAAGTGACTGCCTGTGGTTACACAGGGCCCGGCCTGCACTAGGACTTTGTGTTTTCACCCCCATCAGTATTGCCTTTCATTTGGTTTAAAGCCTACATTGGTTTATTGCCTACATTGATTTAAAAGGTTATTTGGGCAAAGCTGATAGCTCTCGTATATGAGGAACAAATTGTAAATATATACGTCACAATTTAATAACATAACCAAATAAAACTAGCTTTAAACTAACATATTTATAAGACATATTTGATAGTGCTAAGTGGAAATTTGACATTATTGCAAAGCAGACGTGTGAATGTACAGCCAGCGTCCTTCTTTGCACCTACTATATTTCTTAAACTATTCAGAAATTTGGTGTACAGAAGCTAGAAGCTGTATTGTAAGTTAACACACTAAGAGCGGTTTATGCTTCTAAGGAGCTAAAAGGTATTTTGAAATCCCCCTTTGTTTATACATCTTTATCACTATCTTTGAGCTTATAGTCCTAGTTACGTTTATTTGATCTGATTAGTATACTCAGCTCACACCCAGAGAGCATCTCATTGAAACACTCCACTGCTTTCAATTCGCCTTATGATTTCCAGCTTGGTCTCAATTAACCAAAACATCCTTGGTCTGTACTTCACTTTTTATCACAAGTAGTAACACTTCTATTTAAAAAAATTTTTTTATTCATTAAAAAAAAATAACAGCATGCCCTTGGCTCATGTGGCTCAGTGGATTGAGCGCCAGACTGTGAATCAAAGGGTCACCAGTTTGATTCCCAGTCAGGGCACATGCCTGGGTTGCAGGCCAGGTCCCCAGTAGGAGGTGTGCAAGAGGCAACCACACATTGATGTTTCTCTCCCTCTCTGTCTTCCTCCCTTCCCCTCTCTGAAAATAAATAAATAAAACCTTTAAAAAAAAAGTAAAGGCAAAGTACAATAAAATATTCAGGTTGTATAAATACCAATATTCAATGATGGAATGCTGTTGAAACTGACAAAAGCATTCATTTTTTCAGCCGGTGTACCAAAGTCCAAATCTGTACATCAAGGCAAATTTGAGAGTCACCTCTTAATGTTTTATAGGTGGTTTAAAATAATTTCATGCAGTGGAATAAGATTTTCTTTTTCTCACATTTTTTTGTTTTTTTTCCAAAGGATGGTAAACCTAAAGAGAAGCAGCACGTGCGAATGAGTCAGGGTTTTATCAACCAGCACACAGTGGAACGCAAGGGGAAACAAGTCTGTAAATACTTCCTTGAAAGGAAGTGTATTAAGGTATAAAAATGTGTCAGCAAAAACATACTAAAATGTAAGATACAGCCAAAAATGTACTAAAACCAACTTCTGTTTCTACTAAACACGCTAAAAGCATACCTTGTTTCCTTCTGGAAAAGTTCACTTGGAAAATTTTACTATTTTATGTTTAAGAAAGATATTTTTTTTAAATGTATTATAGTCACAAATTGTTTAGGACTTAAAATTTTAAGTAGATAAATGTGATATGGCCATAAGATAACTCCTTAAGAATTAGACTGTATACATTCTAAGACTTTGGTTTTTTTCCTGGAGTTATTGGTTTATCTACAGTTTAGTAGCAGTTATATGGACTTAACTGTGAGAAATAATGGCTTTTCCTTGTTCCTTCTCTTGGCTCAGGGAGACGAGTGTAAATTTGATCATGATGCTGAGATAGAGAAGAAGAAGGAAATGTGTAAGTTTTACGTACAAGGATATTGTACCAGAGGTGAAAACTGCCTGTATTTGCATAATATCCTTTATCACAAGATATTATAACTTTACTCTTCCTAAATACTTATGCAGGCATTTTAAATATGTATAATTTTGAGTGAAGCCAGTGTTTTAGCTATGGCAAAAGTATATCATCTAAGCCAAAATCGGTAAGTATTGAAATGATTAAATTGTATACAGATTTTTTTTTCCCCTATAAGAAAAGAGGGATTCCCTAGAAATTCTGTCGGAAATGCAGCAGGTTTCATGAGACCTGTTCAGGTCCCAGAAAGTCTTTGTCAGGGTTTCTGCATTGACGTTCACTCATCGAATCTATATTCGTGTAAGCTCCTCCATAAGAAGAGGCAGGAGCTGCGTAATCTGGGAACGCTTGTTTTCTGTGTTCTGTACTCGCAGGGGTGTCTGACTTTTTGGCGCGTCTGGACCACATTGGATGAAGAGTTGTCTTGGGCCACACATTAAATGAAAACACTAGTGAAAATTGATAAGCAAAAAAAAGTTTTAAGTAAATTTATAATTTTGTCTGGGGCCACACAAACACTAATGAAAACTAACGAGCAGAAAAAAAACAAACAGGTTTTAAGTAAATTTACAGTTTTGTCTGGGGCCACACAAACACTACAAAAAAACTAACGAGCAAAAAAAAAAAAAAACCCTCCAAAAAACCAGGTTTTAAGTAAATTTACAATTTTGTTTTGGGCCACATTCATAGCCACCGCGGGCCTCATGTGGCCCAAGGCTTAGCTGTCCCTCTCTTAATTTGAAGAATAACTCTCCCTGCAGCACTCATGGTACAGACCGATTACAAAGGCATGGAACATGAACATTGTAGGGTAATAGCAGCTTTAGTCACTTTCATTCATTTGCTACAAGAAATCTTAAATTACAGCTTGAGAATCTTTTCCTAGGAAATAATGTTGCCATTGTATAAATTGATCCTGTTACACAAGGATCCAGATTTAAGACATATCATTGTCACTCATTTTAATTCCTCTACTCCAAAAGAGCATTTTAAAAATAATCACACTTCTCAAGGTATTTATACACATCTCTTTCTTATATCAATGGAGTCTATCTGTAGTCTATTATATGAATAGATATGAAGCAGAAAATGTCCTGTGATAGCCAATAAGTTGATTTATTTAATCATCCTGAAATTAGATTTTTTCACGTAACCCAGTTAATAATTTATTGTCTTAAATGGGGAATTTTAAATGCGCAGTTCAATGTTTCTACTAGTCAGAAGGGCCTTTAGGAAGAATAAAGTCTGTAAATGAATAGCAAGTTATTATAGTTGGATTAAGATTGTTCTCTTCCTTAACATTGGGATACATGAATATCCTTGCAAGTTTTACCACACAGGAACAAAATGTTACCAGGGAGAGCACTGCAAGTTTTCACATGCTCCTCTGACGGCCGAAACGCAGGAACTGTTGGCTAAAGTAAGTACGATTTTAGTCCTTTTTTTTCTTTTTTTTTTAAGGAATTCGAACTAAAGGTGAGAATTTGAAAAGCTACTGTTCTTAAAAGGAAAGTGCCTCATAGCTTAGCATGTGACGTATAGGAGGACTAATAATTTAAGAATTTACTTCATTTTAGAATGTTATTATTCATTTATACATTTGTCCTTGTAGTTTAAAGGAAAAGTTACATTCATTGCTGGTGTAGATTAGAATGTTCTTAAAACCTTCAGTGCAGTTACAAGTGTTAATAGCTCAGCTTAAAAAAGGAAACGGCAAATATGAGAAAGGTATTGCTGTTATTCTCTCAGAAGGACAGTTAAGGATCATTGGTTAATAAACATGTTAGAGTTACATCACAGAATGTGGGGGCAGCTTTGCCCGAAAAGTCTTCCCGTCCACCACAGATGAAAGTGAAACTGCCAAGACATGATCTGCTTGGGGAGGAAGGGTGGCTGATCCCTCAAAGGGGAAGGGCCAAGAGCCCCTTCCTCAAGGGGCTTTAATTGGGTTCGTTTGTACAAGAACACAGGTAAGGATCAAACAATGGATAGCATTCAAAGAACTGTGAGGGCTTATTCTCAGTCAGGGTCAGATAGCTGAAGAGCCATAAGACTTTGAGGGACATACTTCTTGCTTGGACGCTTATCATTTAAATGAGAGCATTCTAAACAAACCAGGTTTCACAGGATTTTTACATATTCTTTTTTAGGCCTGATCACCTGGGGAACCCACCCTTTCCAGCACAGGGCTGCACCCCTTTCCCCATTATAGGTTTTTAGGATTAAGTGGATTAGAGCCAGGAAGCGCTTCTCCCAGACAGAAATGGGGACTCAGGCTATGTCAGAATAGCCAGGGGGTGAGGGTCCATCGCTCCCTCTTTGCTGCAGCTCCCTGCCCCCCAGTCCTTCCATGATGGCCTCCAAAGTGATCTTGTCTGGTTTAGGTTGCCCCTCTCTGTGAGGAGTCTTACCCATCATGGACATCGACTGTGCTTTAGGGGCAGGGAAGTAAACTGAGGCAGCATTTGCTACCAGAGACAAGCTTTTGTCTCTTGAGTGGCTGGCATTATGGAGGTCGCTCACTCAGCCTTAGCCATGGGAGGCAGTTACAATTCCTGAAACCAGGCAGAGCGGTTCCCAACAACAGAGTACTCCAGTTACTTCAGAATGTTATCTTCAGATGGTCTTTCTTCTGTGAGAAAGGATAGTTGAAAAATAATAGCCATCTATATTCTCTCATTTCCCATGTGTTATTTGGAGCAACTGTCTCTAAAATTAACTTGAAATATAAGTGGAAATGAAAGAATCATTTAAAAAGATTCTTTTAAAACTAAGCCATACCAACTTATGGCAGTGTTTTTGAGCATATGCAAATGTTAGAAAGTCAAAGGTGCTTGTTTCTGATATTTTTAGGTTGTAAAATCTGAAGGGATGCTCTGGCATTAGAAGTCGTACCTAATATGTCATTCGTACCTAGTATGAAATATATGTGGAAGAATTGCATATAAAATTTGTTTTTCAGTTTCTCTTTCAGTCAATATGAGATGATTACTAGGATGATTATTATTGGGATCTTGAGAAAATTACAGGAGTAGGATGATATACCTGATAATGCATAAAAACAGTTATGATTTTTTTTTATACTAGGTTTTGGATACTGAAAAGAAGTCATGAAAATAAAATACATTTAAAAAGGTAACATTAGGGTTTAGTACTTTTTTTCCCCTTAAAACACCTCTGGAAATTGACATGGAAACCAGGCTTTTACTTTTTCTCAAAAAAAAATCATTTTCTCTCTCTTCCCCTACTAAAATGTTTAAAAAATATTTGGTACATAGGTGCAGATATACAGGGTCTGGCAGAATTAACGTCTGGTTGAGTGCGGTTGGTAGGGCAGTGATATGGGCGTAATAATTTGTAGTTTCAATTTGAACATTTGACCTAAAATATCATGTGCTGTGCTTGAATGTGATATTGTTATGTTACAGAAGTACATGCTTATGATTTTGTAATGGAAAATTTTGTAATAAAATAGGGCCGTTATCCGTGCCAGACCTTGGATATTGTGGGTGTCCATGGACCAACTTCCTCCTTTAGGTTTCTCACCATATTTTGTATTTTATTTTCCTCCTCTGTCTCTTTGTAAATTTGTTGAAGGTACATGATTCACTAAATAGTGTATTCGGTCATGCTTGCGTTTGGATTTTTTGAAATAGTATCATACTCTATATTAATTGGTGACCTGCTATTTTCACTGAACAATAGCCTTCTAAGATTTTTTTAAGGTTTTATTTATTTATTTTTAGACAGAGGGAAGAAGGGAGAAAGTAAGGGAGAGAAACATCAATCTGTGGTTGCCTCTTGAGCACCCACTGTCGGGGGACCTGGGCTGCAACCCAGGCATGTGCCCTGACTGGGAGTTGAACCAGTGACCCTTTGGTTTGCAGTCCAGCATTCAGTCCACTGAGCCACAGCAGCCAGGGCTTATCCTTCTAAGATTTATGTAGATGCATGCAGCTGTCATTCATTCATTTTTACTCCTACATCACATTTTAGTCATTGAATGTTGGAGTTTATTTAGTTATTCTACTATTGATGGACACTGAGGTTTCCTTCGGTTTTTTAAATACTACAAATGATCATGTTCCTGTCTCCTGGTTTAAATGTGTGTGAGTTGTCCTGGGTGCATACCAAGGAGTTGAATTGTTGTATCATCTTAATATTTAAGAATTTAAGAGTAAATACAACATTCTTAAATAAATACTTAAAAATATTTAGAATTGTTGTATCATCTTAATATTTAAGATGATACCAATCTTCTCTGAGTAGTTGTACACCCACCAACTGTAAAAGAACTGTTGATTCACTTGCTGGTCATTGTTTTCTTCAGACTTTTTTTTTTATAACCAATTTAGT
Source organism: Artibeus jamaicensis (assembly GCF_021234435.1). Taxonomy (NCBI): domain Eukaryota; kingdom Metazoa; phylum Chordata; class Mammalia; order Chiroptera; family Phyllostomidae; genus Artibeus; species Artibeus jamaicensis. The sequence goes on along the minus strand of NW_026521810.1, from coordinate 12,255,334 downwards.
AGGTGTAAAAATGGTGTCGTGTGGCTTTATTTTCATGAAGTTCGGATTCCTTTCTTATTAGCTTCTGAGTTTCACCTTTGGTGAGGTGCCTGTTAACGTCTTTTGCTTGTGTTTCTGTTGGGCCGATTGTCCTCTGCAAATTGGTTTCGTGGATTGCTGACACAGTCCTTTGTGAGATGTGTGTGGCAGGTCTTCTTCTGTTTGGTGGGCTGGCTTTTCACTTTTTTTGAGGTGTCTCAGCAGAATTACTTACCTTGACAGTCTTTTTCTCAGTTTTACTTTTTTATATTTATATTTTAATCCCTCGGAAATTTTCAGTGAAAATTTGTCATGATAATGGTTTTTAACAAACAACCACAAACTCTCTCTGTACCGTGTAAAAATAAACATTTCCTTTTCATGTATCTGCAGATTGGCTGGGTTGGCTCTACTTCCTACAGCAGGTTGATTGGATGGTTCTGCCCCACATTTGTCCTCTTGGGATCGGTGGGCTAGCTGGGTGTGTTCATTTCATAGCAGCTCAAGAGGCCCTTTTTTCATCACATTTACTCACAACCCATTGGCCAAAGTCCAGGAGTAAGAATTGTACTCTGTGTACTTTCTCTGTGAGAGGAACTGCTGGATTACCTGGAAAAGGGTGTGGCTGTGGATAAAAGGAGAATGGAGGAATCAAAACTAATTACTTCTTTGATTTAATGGGAAAGCTGAATAATACTTTATTGTATGTATATGTCATATATAATGTGCACTTTTTGTCCAAATTTTTTAGGGAAAAATAAGGATGTACATTATACATGGGTAGTTCTAATTCTCAGTCTGCGTAAATGTTTTTTATTTATGCTTATGCATTAAAAGTTAAACTCTAGAAAACAATAACAATATCTGTATGTTCAAAATAAATGCTAAAATTCTTCTATAATACCAAAAAATGTATCTAAATGTAAATAAAGAAAAAATTGATTAAAAAAATTAAAAGAATTTTTCCTGAAAGTTTGGGTCAAAAACATGGGTGCACATAACATGTGGCAGAAAATGATATTACATTTTACTCACTCATTTACCTGTCAGTGGTCACTTGAGTTGCTTTCAGGTTTTAACTGTTGTGAATAATGCTCTTATGGATGTGGGTATATAAATACCTTTTTGAAACCCTACTTTCAATTCTAAATATATACCCAGAAGTAGAATTGCAGGATCATATGGTAATTCTTTTTTTTTTAAGATTTTATTTATTTATTTTTAGAGTGGGGAAGGGAGGGATAAAGAGGGAGAGAAACATCAGTGTGTGGTTGCCACCAAGTGCCCCTTAGTGGGAACCTGGCCTGCAACCCAGGCATGAGCCCTGACTGGGAATTGAACTAATGACCCTTTGTTCTCAGGCCGGTGCTCAATCCACTGAGCCACACCAGCCAGGGCCATTTTTAATTTGGGGGGACGCCTCTATATTGCTTCCCACAGTGTCTACCAATCTGCATTCCCACCAACAGTGCAAAAGGGTTCCCGTTTACTCCACATCCTCACCAGCACTTGTTTGTTGATAACCATTCTGACAGGTGTGAGATGGTATCTCATTGTGGTTAATTTGCATTTCTCAGATGATTAGTGACATTGAGCATCTTTTCTTACAGATGCGTATTGGTCTTCTGTAGGTCCTCTTTGGGGAGGTGTCTATTCAGGTCCTTTGCCCATTTTTTAATTGGGTTTTTTGGGGATTTTTTTGGTGTTGAGTTTTGTAAGTACTTTATAAATTTTGGATATTAACCCCTTATCAGATGTACCAGCAAATGTGTTCTCTCATTCTGTGGGCTATTTTTTTATTTTGTTGATGATTTCCTTTGCTGTGCAAAAACTTTTAGTTGGATGTAGTTCCATTCGTTTTTTGTTTTTTCCTTTTGTTTCCCTTGCCTGGGGAGATATCCAATAAAAAAATTGCTGGGAGCAATGTCTGAGATTTTGCTGCCTGTGTTTTCTTCTAGGATCTTCATGGTTTGGGGTCTAACATTTAAGTCTTTGATCTGTTTTGAATTTATTCTTGTGTATGGTGTAAGAAGGCAGCATAGTTCATTTTTCTGCATGAATCTGTCCAATCTTCCCAGCACCATTTATTGAATAAACTATCTTTAGCCAAATGTATGTACTTTCTTCCTCTGCCAAATACTAATTGACTGTAAAGGTATGGGTTTATTTCTGGGCTCTCCCCTCTCTTCCATTGATCTTTGTGTCTGTTTTATGCCAATACCATGCTGTTTTGATTACTGTGGCCTCATAGTATAGTGTGATACTAGGTAGCATGACTCTTCACATTTTGTTCTTTCTCAGGATCGCTGTTGCTACGTGGAGCCTTTTATGGTTCCATATAAATTTTTGAAGTATTTGTTCTTGTTCTGTGAAATATGTCATTGGAATCTTGATAGGAATTGCATTGAATCTATAGGTTTCTTTGGGTAGTATGGACATTTTAATGATGTTAATTCTTCTCATCCATGAACACAGTGTGTGCTTCCAATTATCTATATTTTCTTCAGTTTCTTTCTTCAGTGTCTTATAATTTTCCAAGTACAGGTCTTTACATCCTTGTTTAGGTTCATGCCTAGGTATTTTATACTTTCTGAAGCAATTGTGAATAGGTTTGTTTTTTTAATTTCCCTTTGTTATTGGCATATAAAAATGCTACTGACTTCTATACGTTATTTTTGTTGAATTTGCCTCTACTTTGCTGAATTCATTTATCAGTTCTGGTAGTTTTCTTTGTGGAATTTTTGAGGTTCTCATCTGCAAATAAAGAACAGTTTTACTTCTTCCTTTCTGATTTGGATGCCTTTTATTTCTTCTTGTCTGATTGCTATGGCTAGGACTTCCAGTACTATGTTGAGTAAGAGAGGTGAAAGCAGACATCCCTGTCTTGTTCCTGTTCTTAAAGGGAATGCTTGTAGTTCTTGCCCGGTGAATGTACTACTGGGTTTGTCATACACGGCATTTACTATGTTTAGGTATGTTTCTTCTATTCCCACTTTGCTGAGAGTTTTTACCATAAAATAGTGATGGATTTTATCAAATGCTTTTTCTACATCTATTGATATGATCAGGTAGTTTTGTTTTACATTTTGTTTATGTGTAAATCACATTTATTGATTTGCGAATGTTGTACCAATCTGGCATTCCCAGAATAAATTCCACTCAATCATGGTGTATGATCTTTCTGATGCACTGCTGTATTTGGTTTGCTAATTTTTTTTTGTTTTTGAGGATTTTAGCATGTATGTTCATCAGGGATATTGGCCTATAATTTTCTTTCTTTGTAGTGTCTTTATCTGGTTTAGGATAATGCTAGCCTTGTAAAATGAATTTAGGAGCCGTCCCTCATCTTGATTTTTATGAAATAGTTTGAGAAGGAGAGGTGTTAGTTCTTCTTGGGACGTTTGGTAAAATTCACCTGTGAAGCCATCCAGTCCATGCTTTTGTTGGGAGTTGTTTGATTACTGCTTCAATTTCATTAGGTGTAATCTGCCTCTTCAGATTCTCCGGTTCTTCCTGATTTTATTTTAGAAGATTACACATATGTTTCTAGGAATTTGTCCATTTCATTTAGGTTGTCCAGTTTGTTGGCATATAGTTGTTCATAATAATTTGTTTCAGTCTTTTGTATTTCTTTGGTGTCAGTTATTTCTCCTCTTTCATGTCTGATTTTACCTATTTGGGTCCTTTCTCTTTTTCTCTTAATGAGTGTGGTTAAAGGTTTGTCAGTCTTTATCTTTTCAAAGAAGCAGCTCGTGGATTCATTGATCTTTTCTATTGCTTTTTAGACTATATTTTGTTTATTTCTGCTGTGATCTTATTTCTTTCTCACTTTGTGCTTTGTTTGTTGTTCTTTTTTAAGTTCCTTTAAGTATAAAGTTAGATTGTTTACTTGAGCTTGTTCTTGTTTTTCGAGATGGGCTCATAATGCTATGAATTTCCCTCTTAGAATTGCTTTCCCAGTGTCCTACAGATTTTGGGTTGTTGTGTCCTCATTTTTATTTGTTTCAAGGTATCTTTTGATTTCTTCCTTGATCTCATTGTTTAACAAAATGTTATTTAGCCTCCATGTCTTTGTGTGTTTTTCAGTGTTCTTGTGATTGATTTCATGGTCAGAGAAGATGCTTGATATGATTTCAGTCTTCTTAAATTTATTGAGATGTGTTTTGTGTCCAAATGTGGTCTATCCTACAAAATGTTCCGTGTGTGCTTGAAAAGTATGTATATCCTGCTGTTTTGTGGCGAAATGCTCTGAAGATATCAATTAAATCCATTTGATCTAGTGTGTCATTTAAGGCCGCTGTCTCTTTGTTCATTTTCTGTCTGGAAGATCTATCTGTTGAAGTCAACGGGGTGTTAAAGTCCCCAACTATGACTGTTTTTCTGTCAGTCTCTCTATTTATGTTCATCCATGTTTGTTTTACGTAGTTGGGTGCTCCTAGGTTGGGTACATAAGTGTTTACTAGGGTTATATCCTCTTGTTGGGTTGTTCCTTTCATCATTATGAAGTATCTTTCTTTGTCTCTTACTATACCCTTGGTTTTAAAGCCTAATTTGTTAGATACAAATACTGCTACCCCAGCTTTTTCTTCTTTTCCATTTGCATAAAATATGTTTTTCCATCCCTTTACTTTTAGTCTGTGTGTATCTTTTGATTTGAGATAATTCTCTTGAAGGCAGCATATTTATGGGTCTTGTTTTCTTATCCATTCAGCTACCCTCTGTCTTTTGGTTGGAGCATTTAAGCCATTTGTCTTTAAGATGATTATTGATAGGTACGTAATACAGTTTTATTGTTAGACTGTTTCCTTCTATTTCTTCTTTCTTTTCTTCTTTAAGTAAGCCCTTTAACATTTGTTGCAGTATCAGTTCAGTGTTAACAAAGTCCTTTAGTTTTGGGGGTTTTTGGGGGTTTTTTTTTTTTTTTTTTTGGTCTGGGACGCTTCTTATTTCTCCTTCAGTTTTTGGTCATTTAGCTTTAAATGATAGCTTGGCTGGGTAAAGTAGCTTTGGCTGTAGGTCCTTGCTTTTTATCACCTTCAACATTTCATGCCACTCCCTTCTGGCCTGAAATGTTTCAGTAGACTCATCAGATGATAGTCTAATTGATCTTTCCTTGGAGGTAATTGTCTACTTTTCCCTTGGAGATTTTAGGGTGATTTAAGGATTCTCTCCTTGTTTTTAAAGCATTGTCATCTTAATTATGATGTGTCTCAGTGTAGGCCTCTTTGAGTCCAACTTGTTTGGGATTCCCTGAGCCTCCAGGACTTGTGTATCCTTTTCCTTCACCAGATTAGGGAAGTTTTTGGTCATTATTTCTTCAAATGGGTTCTCGAGCCATTGCTCACTCTTCTTTTTCTGATATTCCCATGACACAGATGTTGTGCTTCATGTTGTCCAAAGTGTTTCTTAAGCTCTCCTCGTTTTTTTAAATTCTTTTCTCTTCTTTACTGCTCTGCCTAGGTGTTTTTTTTTTCTGCCATTTCTTCCAAATCACTGATTCAGTCCTCTGCTTCATCTAACCTACTGTTTAGTCCTTCCAGTCCATTATTTATTTCAAATATTGCATTCCTAATTTTTTTTAAAGATTTTATTTATTTATTTTTAGGGAGGGAGAAAGAGAGGAAGAGAAACATCAATGTGTGGTTGCTACCCAAGCACCCACTACTGGAGACCTGGCCTGCAACCCAGGCATGTACCCTGGGAATTGAACTAGAGGACCTTTGGTTCACAGTCAGGTGCTCAATCTACTGAGCTACACCAGCCAGAGCCATTCTTTATTTCTGACTGGTCCTTTTTTTATGGTTTCTATGTTTTTTTTTCATGGTGTTGAGTAGCCTTATAATCATTACATTGAACTCTCTATCTGATAAATTGTTTGCCTCCACTTCATCTGGTTCTTCTGGAGAATTCTCTCATTCTTTCATTTGGGGTCTGTTTCTTTGTCTTCCCATTTTGGCTGCTACTTTGTATTTTCTGCCTTAGTTGTTAAACTAATCTTGTTAAACTGATCAGTTGTTAAACTGATCAACTTGTAATCAGCCACAGACTTAAGCTCCACTGGATGGGGTAGAGTAATTCCTGCAGGCGAGTCTGTCGCTTCCCCTCAGGCTGATACCACTTGGAGAGGAGGGCTCTGTCTGAGAAAGATGGCTCCTGCAGTATGGGGGATGACTCAGCACAGATCCTGGTGGTGGTTTTTTCAGTTTTCTCCCCAGAGCCACCAACCCCACACTCTCCTCATGTGTCTCTAGTCCACTTTGCCCTCCTTTTTGCAAGAGCTCAGGATAAGTGGCTGCAAACAGAATTTTTTTGTGTGTTGGCCCTTTAAGAGTCTCTCTATGTCTCCCGCCATCTGTCCCTGGCGGATAGAAACCCATCTGCTTTTCACAGCTGGATGTTCTCTCGGATCCTTTGTGGCTCTGGTGTACAGACTGGGGAGTTCAGCTTGGGGTTTAGACCCTACACTTCTCAGGAGGACTACCCCCCTGGCCACTGAAATATCCCTTTGGAACTTGGGATAGTTCTACCTGTGGAAGCCCAGCCAGCCCTCTGGCACCTTTTCCACACTCCCTACCAGTCACGTTGTGCTGAAGTGGTTTCTTCTGTCTGCCCATGGTTAGAAGGCTTCTCTCCAGCTACTGTTCAGTTGGATATTCAGGATGATTTCTCTATAATTCAGTTGTAATTCCAGAAAGGTCTTGGTAGGAGGTTAGTGTAGCTTCCACTTACTACTCTGCCATCATGGATCTCCCCTCTATTTTTAATTTTTTAAGGAATCACCATGCTGTTTTCTACAGCAGCTATACAACTTACATACCCATCAACAGTACAGTGTTACAATTTCTCCACAGCCTTACCAACACTGTGTGTGTGTGTGTGTGTGTGTGTGTGTGTGTGTGTGTGTGTGTGTGTGTGTGAGGTGGTATCATAGTTTTGACTTGCATTTCCCTAATGATGAGTGATGTTGAGCTTGTTTTCATGTGTTTATTGGCCATTGCACATCTTGTTTGGAGAATTGTATATTGAAGTCCTTTTCCTATTTTTGAATGGGGTGTTTTTTGTTGTTAAGTTTTAGGAGTTCTCTATGTATTCTGGATATTAATTACTCAGAATATATGTGATTTGCAAGTATTTTCTCCAATTCTGTGGGTTGCCTTTTTACTCTATTGATAGTATCCTTTCTTGCACAAGATTTTAAAATTTTTACGAAGTCCAATTTGTTTATTTTTATTTTCTGTACCTTTGGTGTCATATTAAAGAAACACTGCCAAATCTAATGTGAAGCTTTTATCCTATGTTTTATTTTTTGTCTTGTTTCTGAAAAATTTTTTCCACTACCATTTATTTTTTTCCATTACCCCTCTCCCTCCTGAAGTTATCACACTGTTGGCCATGTCTGAGTCCTTTTTCCTTTTTGCTCAATCCTTCCACCCCCTAACCTCCCTTCCCCACTTAGCCTGTGTTTTCTTATAAGGGTTATATTGCTCTAGCTCTTATGTTTAGCTCTTGGATTCATTTTGTGTTAATTTTGTATATGTTGTGCGATAAGGTCCAGCTTCATTCCTTTGCATGTGGATATCCAATTTTTTCAGCACCATTTGTTGAAAAGGTGTCCTTTCCCCATTAAAGGATCGTGGCTCCTTGTTGAAAATCATTTGACCAAATATGTAAGTGTTTATTTCTGGGCTCATGTATTCCATTCCATTGGTCTTTGTTCTTTTCCAAATGTGTTCTGGCTAATTGAGGCCACTTGAGATTTTGTGTGTATTTTGGGACAGAGTTCTCTCTTCTGGATTTCAATGGGGATCATGTTGAGTATGCAGGTCACTTTTTTGTAGTGTTGACATCATAACAGTATTACGTCTTCTAATTCATGAACAAGGGCTTGTCTTTCATTTATTTATGTCTTTAAATTCCTTCAGCATTGTTTCGTAGTTTTCACAGTACAGTCTCTTTCTTGGCTAAGTTAATTCCTAAGTATTTAAATTCTTTTGTGATACAGTAAATAGAATTACTCCCTTAATTTCCTTTTCAGCTTACTTATTGTTAGTGTGTAGAAATGTAATAGATTTTTGTTTGTTGACTGTGTATCTTATTACTTTGCTAAATTTGTTTATTGGTTTTAACAGTTTTTTGTGGAATCCTTAAGTTTTTTACATGTGAGATCATTGGATGGATATTTTTTTAACGTGATATGTTATACTTAGAAAGTCAGCATCATACTTAATCAGCTAACTGTAGAGGCATTTCTATTAGAAGAGTCCAATGGGACTGTCTAGTTTCTAAAAGTTGAAGAGAGTTCTCCTTTGAAAATATCTGCATCAGGTACCAATTGCATTTAAGGATTCCCTTAATGAAGCAATAACAAGTATGCATGCTATTAAGCCTCAATTCTTGAATGCCCGTCCTTCAGTATTATGTCTTGCAAAATAGAAAGATGTACCAAATATTTCTACACACTAAGTGGTATTCTAAACATGGACACTTGTGCTATCATGTGAGTTCAAGCTGAATTAGCTGCGCTTTTCTGGATACTCTTTACTTAAAAGAACAACTGCGGGGCCAGCTGGTTTCTTCAGATGTGCAGGTTTGGCAGGCACTTTTCCACAAGCGAATGGAGTGACTCTGTCACTTCAAAGAAAACAACTGAAAATATTTGTTTTCAATTATAAAATTCTGGCAATTGAGCATAAGGACAATTTTGGAACATTTTATGTGCCTCTGTGAGCTTGAAAGCTTTTCTGTACATAAAGATTTTTTTTTTGATGTGGTTGGTTGATGATGTTAAAGAATGTTATTTTTAAAATACTTTATAATAGAACATTTGAAAAATCTGCACAAAATATTAAGCTAACATTTTCCAAGTAAACAGTGCCTGACACTACTACAAAATTATGCGTGGGTAAAACAGCCGCCCAGCATGCAGTATGGACTAACGGGTTTTCATGTAACATTGAAGAAAGTTCCCTGATGTGGTTTCAGATTCTGCATTACTGCTGGAAATTTGTTTGCATTTACTTTTTTCTTTTTTTACAGAAGACTTTAAAAAGGTTTTTCTAGTACTTTATTATTTTTAATCAGATTTATTGGGATGACAGTGGTTAATAAATTATATAGGTTTCAGGTGTACAATTCTTAATACCTCATCTGTATATTGCATTGTGTATTCACCACCCAAAGTCAAGTGCTGTCCCATCACCATTTCACCCCTGTATTTGCTTTTAATGTTCATTTGCCCATCACATTATTTTTAGCTTTTCTGATTTAAGTTTTAGGCTTATTTCTTATATAGAGCATATAGTTGGGTTCTGCTTGTGAGCCAAACCAAAACTTCTTTTCTTCTTTTCATAAGTGAATTAATCCTTCACATTTATTTAAATGACTGAATGTTTGCATTAGCTTCTGTCATATTACAGTTAATGTGTGTATCACATATGCATGTTTTCCCTTTCCGTGTTTTTTCTTTCTTTAATGAATACTACTTCCTTCAAGTCATTTTTAGTCTTCTTTTCCACTTTAGTCCAATAACCCTTACTAAGTTTCCATTCAAATCTTTCTTGTAAAAGTCTTTATTTTTTTTTATGTGATTTTTTTCCTTATATTATTTCTGAAGTCAGTCAACTCTTGTTTTGGTACTTCTGATTTTTTGTTCACTTATGCCCTTAGTTTTTCAATTTCAATTCAAGTTGTTTTTTTAGATTCCCAAACAGGGATATTTAATTCAGTTTGGATTTTTGTGTTACTGTTTTCTTCTGCTGTATGTTTTTTGGGCGGAGGGAAGCGGGTGGCTGTGTTGGTTAATTTTTACCAGCTGAGGTGTTTTTGTTTTCTGTTTTCTTCTGTAGCTTTGTGTAGATGAAGAATGCTCGTGTGTACATTCAGGACTGTTCAAGACTGGACGTTTGGAGTGGTTTACTGGATTCCTCATTTAAAGCACCTTCTTGTATCGCTATGATGACATGCCACGTCTTTAATGGAGGCGCCCTTGGAGGGACAGAATCAGTGTATAAGTGAAGGGGTTGTCTCCACCCGGCAGTTCGGCTGTTGGAGCAGGAGAGGGGACAGATGGCATAGCTGCTGGCTGCTGGGTAAACATTGTGGTAGTAAATTGCAGAAGTCTGTTTTGATTCATCTGGTTCATCAGTAAAATAGGAAGCAGGGTTAGGCTGAGTGAGAATGAATGAAGAGGTGCAAGATTGAAGAGAGAAAACTTGGGTTTCTCTTGGAAGATGGGGTAATAGAGCTCAGATATACAGTTAGAAGTTTTTGTGTCATTGAATGATTATACAGTATTTTTTAATGATTGCTTACAATTCTGTTTTATTATTTAAATTGTGGCTGTATGATTTTTTTAAACCAGTTTTCTGTTGTTGGACATTTAAGTTGTTTCTAGTTTCTTATTATTCAAAATAAAAATGGTACAAAGACTCTTACTATACCATTCCAAAACTTGGAGTTCTTAACTTTTTTGTTAAGATATGAGAATGGTCATCACTCTCATTGGTCAGAAATTGTGGTCAGATCATACACGTACATACAATGTAAGTTTTGGTAGTGTGATGCTGCCTGCAACATGGTACTGAAATACAGAATTGTCCAAATGCAAATAATGAGCTTCTAAACAGGCACTTTTAAGAGTGGTATTGATGGTTATTAGAAAAATACTGTGAAACAAACTGTCACTATTATATTGTTTTATTGCTGGGAAAAATGACAACATGGCTAAATTGCTCAATAGAGTATGCTGAAAAATAAGTCAAAGTATTTGGTTGCAACCTAATCCACTAAAGCAAGAGAGGAAATGAAGAGGCAAATGTGTCAGTAAAATGTCTTAAATTGTGTTCAATCAAGTTAAAAGAGACACAGTCTCTTAAATATGCTCCACGCACTTAAAGCAGCCACTAGGCTGTGGGTCTCTTAGAGCTGGGTTGTCCCAGCACCTTCCAGCTGATGCTCCTCCATTTTCCACTTCGTCTTTTCTAGTCCACTTTCCTTTCCTTAGTTAGAGCAGATTTTCCAGTGTACTGCTTCAGCCGTGCCTCCACTGTGAAATAATGCCCTGAATCGGGATCTGCTTGTCTGCCTAGTTTTAAGTTCTCTGGTCTCGCCTAGTTCCTGCTGCCCTTGGCTCCTCTCTGCCCCTCTTGGCTCTTCTCCGCCTCCCTTGGCTTCCTCCTGGGAACTAAATCCCACTGACCCCTGCAAGTGTGCGTGTAATGGAACCACAGTTGGTTAAATAACCTGGAGCAGAGGAAATGCCAGTAAGGAAGTTGTAAAGAAAGCTATAATACATTTATACATATGTGACCAGCATGGTTATCATGGCTGTATTAAATTTGATTCTTTTTGGAGCCAAAACAAAAAGGATGAAGAAGTAATCTGTTTGCCTCTTATCATCAGAAAGGTAGGATGCAAAACCTCTCCTAATAATAATTTCATAAAACAGTTCTTATGTAGGTCTTCATTATGGAAATCACTGAATATAATGGACAAAATTCTCATTTCAAAGATTCTGTGTGACATGTCTCATGTAACTTTTTTCGTGGTCAGTTACTAAAAGCCACATGACAGTAAAACTCAAATTCTGTCCGTTTGTAAGATAAGTATATGTAGCCTTTTGGTACTTTGATGTGATCCAGGTGAACGTAGGAATCCAGACCCAGAGCTGTTAAGTGACTGCTCCCCCGTCTTCATGGGTCTCCTGACTTCCTGCACAGTTGTCTCAGTTCACTCTAGTTTCTGATAATCATAACCGTTGGGGTCCAGGGAGGGAAGGGTTACAGTTACTGATTTCTTCCAAGGTCACTTGTATAGATCTAAATAGTGTAATTTGGTGATCCAGCCTAAATTACGGGGCTTGTGTTTCTGGTTAGAAGCACCAAGCCCAAACTGGGGGTTTAGTGAGATCAGAGTATCACAGGGGAAGCACTTGTGGAACAAATGCTAGGATCATATACATAAAATCCTTCTTAATACTTGTCACAGTTCTCTCACCGGGGTTATGATAGTGAAATCAGTTGTTACTATTTATCAGTGAGGAAACCATGTGTATAAGGTCTCCTCCTCACGTTCCTAGGTGTGTACCAACACATATCTGTGCTTCCCTGCCTAACAACTCCATTTGTGCTGAGATGTCCTTCCCTCTATGGCATTGTCTGTGCTTTGTGGGCGGCGAGTCCTGGCCCCAACTCTTAGTGGTGTGTCAACAAGGGTCTAAAGTCCTGGTTCTTGACTTTGGCTTCACATTGGAGTCGCCTAGGAAGCCTTGTAACAGATACTGCTGTCTGGGGCCCTCTCCCAGGAATTCTGACTTGGGGGTGGGGCTGGGGTGTGGACAGGAGGTTTTCAGTAACTTCCAGGTGATTCCAAAGCGCTGCCCAAGTTGAAAACCACCGGTCTCAACAAATACTGGAAGTGCCACTCTTTTTGCAGCAGTGGCTTTAGGCTTGAAATAGGAACACATGTCCTCCGGTGCACTTCTGGAAAAGTGATCATCTCTTAAGATACACAGGAAGAGGCTAGACATTGCTGTGTCTGAATATGACGCCCGTAACGGATGCAGCTGCCTAATGACTTCAAGGGGAGCTAGCAAACCAGCTGAAGGTGACAGAGAAGAAAGTTAAGAAGCTGGGTCCTTGATAACTGAGCCATGCAATATACCAGACTTAGGCGACAGCCAGCCTTCGGAATGTGCACATTATACCACATGAAATTTTATATACATATAAAAATATGTATTTTTGTTACTGTTTAAGCTCTTTTGACTTGGGTTCTCTTACCTGCAGCCAAAGGCAAGATGATAAATGTGAGCCAGGAATCAAACCGTTCATCCATCATGGTCCACATTTCTGGCCCTCGCCCCTCTGCACTGAAGGCTTTGTTCAGTCTGGACTCCCACTGGTGGCACGCAGTGAGCACCGGTGTGAGAAAGACGGGAACGTACTTGCTTCGTAGGGAGGGCTGAGCTGCCCAGCTCGCCTCAGAGTGCTGTTGGTGATCGCTGTGAAGTTTGCAACGCTGCATTGTGTAAAAATGTGGAAAACTAAACCTGGTTCTGTCTGGGGTGCACATTGTTATAGCTGACATCACTGCGATTGGATTGTCTTTTACAGTTGATAGAATGTCACATTTTACTTGGCAGTTTACTTTTATTGGTGCATAAAAATGGTGGGTCTCATTTAGTGACGCATTCGATTTGAATATAATTTTAAGCTGAAGTTATATATGCATGCAGTCAAAAGTTTACTGTGAAATGAAATTTGTTACAAAATTTATTTTGGATTAATAAATTTAAAAAATGAAAAGGTTTGTTATGAAAAAGAGTGGTTTCTTGTTTTTTCTTTTTTTTTTTTTTAAGATTTATTTTTAGAGGGGGAGAGAAGGAAGAAAGAGAGGGAAGGAAACATCAGTGTGTGGTTGCCTGTCACTCACCCCCTACTGGGGACGCAGCCTGCAACCCAGGCATGTGCCCTGACTGGGAATCGAACCAGCCACCCTTTGCCTCAGGGGTCCATGCTCAATTCACTGAGCTATACCAGCCAGAACAAGAGTGGTTTCTGTCTCTTCCCCATCCCCTGTTCTTTTTGTGGGAGGCAGAGTAATAAGACAGCTCCCAAGACTCCATGCCCCAGTGTTCTCGAACCCCTCCCTTTGCGTGGACATTACTGTAAGTGTTGAGTTTCGCTCTTAGGATTAACTTATGGTACCCATCAAAGATGAAGCAGTTTTACCTTTGTATAATCATGGTCTCAAGTCACTTAGTTTTGAGTTAAATTGAAAGGGAGATGTTCCTGGGTGGGTCTCAACTTATCAGATGAACCCTTAAAAGACACGGGGCCCTTCTGAGGTCGAAAGTGAGATGCATCAGGGGGTTTTCCTGCCAGCCTTGAAGAGGTCGCCGTGCTGCGAGAGGGCCATGAGAACTTCAGTCTTGCAGCCACAGGTTGCTGAGTTCTGCCAACAACATGAATGAACTGGGCAGAGGTGCTCCGGGCTCATTTTGTATGTTCCCACCTCAGTCCTCAAATCAGCCCTTTCTCCAAGGAGCCCCAATTTTTTTCATCACTCCTGAGTCTGGTCAGACGATGCCTTGAGAATAGCTTCTCAGCGAGCTGTCATATAGATTGAAGGCGATGGTCTGGGCGCCTCTCAAGGACCCCCAGATCTTCCCACTCACTGGTCACCCCCGGGTTCTAGTTGTTATGGTTACTGTAGCTGTGGGTTGGGGAGCAGAGGGAGATCCAGGCAGGTCTCTGCACCAGCCCGTTTACCAAGGCTCAGCTGTTTGTCCTCAGTGAATTTTCTCTGAATCCATCTCTTTGAACTTAATTTCCAGAATTCTGAAAAAAATGGCTTCAGACTGTTTTTGCCAGAGTTCTCCCATGACTTTTGTGAAGTGGATTTTCAGAGATCCTCCGTCACTTTTCCAGAAGTGGAAGGCTTGTTCTCTCTTGAGTATTGTTCGACATCGCAATACCTTCTTTTTCCAACGTCTGTCTGCACTGGAGTAAGTTGTTCGTGCTGGCAGGAAGACCGCTGCGTGCCGTCTTCAAGTCCCCTTCCTCCGGAGCACCCCTTTTCTCCCGGCTCTCCCCGAACTCACCCTCCTGGCAAGAAGTTCCTCGTTCCCAAGTGTTCGGGATGTTCACCCAGCTCCAAAATTTTAAACTGCTTCTTTTGGGGGGTTCCACAGAAGCGGCCTTATTTGTCATTCACATAATTATTAAGTAAATACAAGTTTTGTATTCCAACTGTACTAAAAAATACTTCAAATTTATTTGCCTGGATATGTTGCTTGGCAGGTATATCTGTTACATAATAATATAAACTGGACTTTTAATCTTGGACTTCCTGAACAAATTTGTGATTCAGCCCACATCTGCTGACAGACCAGCTCTTTGCAGCTTTCCGTGTGCTTGCAGACTGCAAGCCAACTTAAACTTCCTCCTGTAGCTGAACTCAGTTAGGTAAACCCAGAATCAACAGAAGTGCTCCTTATTTCAGCCAAATGCACATAAAACAGCCATTTCAGTCCATGAAGAAGGCAAACCCTGGTCCCAGTGAATTCCTGATTGTCTCAGGGGCTGAATGCCTGTCCTTGTGCTGCCGTGAAGGGCGCTGTGTTCTCAGGAGCCCGGGAGGCCATGTGGGCCGAGGCCCGCCTCCCGGGGCCCTGCTGCTCCCGCTCTGGCTGCCAGCAGTTCTGCAGGTTGTGTGTTCTTTGGGACGTACCCTACACCTAGATTTGTACCAGGAAAAGGCAAGAGGGAAAAACGACCTTGACTTTTTCAATGGGATGTGCAGGAAGGCAGGATGGAAGGGGAAACTTGTGAGGAATGGGGAGACCTCGGAGAGAGTCGGCCAGGAAGACACTGCTGTGCCCTGCGAAATCTCAGCAAGACAGTGGCCGTAAGGGGTGTGGTGTGGGGCCGCAGGCAGGGCTGCGAACCTGCCTCCCCAGCCCACCCACAGGTTAGCAGGGGCTGTGGGCCAGAACCCTTCAGACCGGTCACAGGACTGGGAAGTGGACGTTCAGGACAGCAGGGCCCTGCAGCCCAGTCTCCCACTGGCCTTTCTCTTCCTCTGAGTCTTCACCCCCGTGTGTTCTCTGCTGTCGGGGCAGCTGCACTGAACACCAGGCAAGGCCCCTCTCCCTCCCCTCTTCTGGGCTCAGCAGCTCTCACACCATTGTTTTAATTGCCCTCCCTGATGGTCTGGAAGCAGCATGGGGGCCTTCTGTCTTGTTCAAGGCCAAGTCCCTGCAAGGATCAGGCACATGAAAAACCCTCACTCAGTGGTCATTAAATCATTAAAAAATTAAACACTGAAAGGGAACTGCTATTGTCCCCAACCACAAGAAACACTGTGGTCTTCTAGTGAAGGAACGAAAAGGATTATTTCAGTGAGGTTTGCAGTGGTGGTGGCAAACCAAGAAACAACACTGATGGCAGTGGTGTGTCTGTCTGGGATTCAAGAATTCCCCAGACAAGACAGAAACAAAGGAGAGAGAAAAGGGAATTGAGAGAAGAGAGTGTGAATAATCAGCAGTGGATTCCCAGTGCTTCCCTCTCTGTGACAGTCGGACACATGTGCGAGGTACCCTCCAAGGCTTGGCACAGTTCCCGCTGAGCAAGCCTTCCTTCTTTCTCATTTGTAAACATGGGACTCTTAACCAGTCCTGGTGACCAGCTACCAAGTACGCACCTCACGGCCACGGCCACACCCACCCGTGGGTCTGGGGACCGTGGTGGAGACCACTGGTTGCTTAAGCTGGGAGTTGAGGCCCATCTCTCAAAGCCTGCCTGGACCCCTCTCACAGCCAACAAAGTCAGGTTTATCAGTTGCTGCACCAAGAAAAAGGTGGCATTTCAGGGGATTGTGACATCTCATAGGGAGGGTCTTAGGGAAAGATAATTATGGAGATTTTGAGACCAGAGGAAGTTGTGGGATGGTCCTCCTTGGCAGGAGTGAGTCTGGTGTGTCAGGTAGTTACTGGCAGAGTGAGGGGTCGTGTCTTTCTGAGGAGCTGGTGTCGGGTGTTTACGTTCAGCTGGGGTGAGGAGGGTGCTCTGAAGCGTGTGCTTTACGGGTTGTGTGAGTCCCGAGGCAGCCTCTGAAAAGCGGGACCCAGAGGGTGAGGGACCGCAGCTGGGGAGGCAGCGCTGTGCCCCGCGGAGCCTGAGGGAGGGTGGCTCTCATTCCGTCCGCAGTCCTGTAGGCTAACCCTCCCCTACCCCCAGAGTCAGGGAACCTCTTTATGAAACATGCTGATGCTTTGCTTCAGCTTTTATTGCTGAAAAAAGTAGAATGATATCATTACTTGCTATAAAATTAGACGACTTCTCTTTCCAAAAAAAAGTAAAACGGACACCATGTTTGAAAGTCAGCCTGCGCTATGTTCCCTGTGTGGCCCGCACTCACTGCAAGGCGGCCTTCTCTGCGTGTCCTGTGGCAGTGGTTACAGCGACACAGTGATCCGGGATTGCCGAGGGGAGGGACGGCCGGGCTGGGCAGCGGGCTTCCCAGGAGAAGTGTGTGCTTGGCAGGTGGTGGCTGTCCGTGTTCCCGGGGACAGAGATGACTGACTCTCAACAGATGTTCTGGAAGGGAGACGGGGTACACGGTATCGGAGTTTCCTCCGGCAGCTGTAACGGGACCAAGGCCTGGGAACCTGGAAACAACAAATGTGTCCTCTCGCCGTCTGGGGGCCGGAAGTCTGAGACCGAGGTGGAAGCAGGGCCAAGTTCCCGCTGAAGGCTCCAGGGGAGGGTCTTTCCCGCCCCTTCCAGCTTCTGCTGGCTCCCGGCAATCCCTGGCACATCTTGGCTCTGATGGTGTTAACTCCAGTCTCTGCCTTCGCCCTCTGCCTCTGTGTGTGTCTGTGTCTATAAGGTTACCAGTCATTGGATGAAGGCCCATCCTACTCTAGGATGACGTCATTTTAATTTAACTAATTATACATGCAAAAACTATTTCCAAGCAAGGTCACAGTCACAGATACCAGGTGTTAGGACTTGAACGTACCTTTTCAGAGGACACAGTTCAGCCAACAACACAGGGCCTATTCTGCTCCCAAGGCAAGAGGCTAGGACAGAGCTGGGTTTGCCTTCGGGACCTGAACTCCTCCATGTCACTGGGAAGTCTGCCTCAACCTTGAGACGCACCATGCTAGGCTGGTCGGGCAGTTGCAGGCATGTGTATGGTTTTCTTGTGTGTTTTTTGTAAAACTGGTGTAAGGAGCTAAGTTCATTCTACTCTTCAGTCCGTAGCTTGGTATCACCATCAGTGATGAGGGAGTCTCTATTTTTTTTTGTCCTGCATCACTCAGGAGAGTTGTGCTGGAATCACAAACAATCCTAACACCTCATAGCTTAAAACAACAAAGGATGGGGTTTTGCACATTCTGCTCACAGCGTGGTCAGCAGCTCACGGTATCACTGAGAACCTGGGCTGACGGGGCAGCCTCACCGGAGCAGGGCCAGCTGCCACACCCGGGGGGGGGGTAGGAGTGGGGGGGTGGGGGGGAGGCTGGGGCTCCACTGTCTCAGCCGATAGTGCAGCAGATCCTCAGTGTCATTTGACTACAGCACTGATGAGAATCTATCTGTAGGGACTTAACCACGTTTATACCAATTAGTCTGTTGTAAAACTGGTTTTGTTATACGTTGTTTCACTTCAAATTGTAGGGCACACAGCGATTTGACCCTGGGAGACTTGTACCCCTTCTTAGTCAGGACCTGGCCCACCAGGCCCAGATACTGGGCACAGAAGTGGGGACAGTGGGAAGCATTTGGCCAAATTCACCAACATGTGCCACGAACAGCATCTGTTTTCTTTTGTAGCTTCTCTGTCACTTTGTGGTTTCTGTGAAGAATGTGCATATGTAGAGACCCTCACTCCTGTTTTCTTCACACACATCTTTTTTTTTTAATTTTAAAAATATGCGTACTGATGTCTGAGAGAGAGGAAGGGAGAGAGAGAGAAACATCGATGCAAGAGAGAAACATCGATCAGTTGCCTCCCATATAGGCCCAGACTGGGGAGGGACCTGCAACCCTGGCAGGTGCCCTGATGGGGAATCAGACCCCCCAGCGTTCAGTGTACAGGACAACGCTCCAACCACTGGGAACACGGCCAGGGGCACACTTGTCCTTCTAATATTCCCTTCCCCAGCCCATTGCCAATTAAAGCCAACTTGTTGGTGGCAGCGATGGGTGGCCCCCCCTTAACACATTCACATTGGTCTTATCAGTCATCAGGCCACTGACAAGTACTGAGCACCCAGCAGGGGCTGGGGTGGCATCGGCCAGCGTGCAGACAGGAGGCCTGCGCTCGGGGAGCTGGGGTTCTAGTCTGGGAGACCAGGATGCTCTGGGCTTCCAACAACAAGACTCCATCTCAGACCCACGTACACCATTACCACGCCATTGCATGGAACAGGAAGTCCAGAGGCGGGAAAGGTCTGGGCAGATACTGACCGGGACCCCAGCCCCATTTCCCTTGGCTCTGCCTTTCACCAAAAGGCATGTTCTTTCCAAAAACCAGCTTCTCTCATTGTGAAAAGAAATAACTTCCAGCGTATTTCTTCTCATTTAGTGGAGAAGAGGCCTTTTTACCCATGTAGGAAAAGAGCCCTTGACTTCAGGCTGCCTGGGACAGTCCCTGGACACGGGGACACATCACAGCCCCCGGGGGGGGGGCTGCCCTGGGCTGGCCCGGGACACTCACTGGCCCAGGATGATTTGCTGTGGTTGCCTTGGAGCCTAGGTGGTGAGGGTGGTGGTCACTTCCTCTGAGACACAGGCTGGAATGAGAAGTGTGTCAGTTTGCCGGGGCTGCCATGATAAAGCACCAATCCTGTGCTTTCTCACACTTCCAGACACTAGAAGTCTGAGGTCAAGGCATTAGTTGGCAAGGTTGATTTCTTCTGAGGCCCCTCTCCCTGGCTTGCAGGTGGCTGCCCTCTCCTCCCTGGTCTTCACACGGTCCTGCTCTGTGTGTGTCTGCACCCTCACCACTGTAAAGACAGGACTCCTACGGGATAGGGGCCCGCCCTGATGGCCTCACTTTAACCTTACGTCTTTAAAGACACCCTCCCCCAGTCGCCAAGTACAGCCACATTCTGAGGCCCTGGGGGTCAGGACTTCAACATAGGAATTTAGGGTGGGACACAGTTCAGCCCATGACAAGGAGGAAAGAGGGAATGGATCCTGGATGGGGAACCAACAGTGTCTGTGCTTTGGGGAGAGACAGAGAACACCAGGTAAGAAACACATTCATTCCAGGTAGTGAAGTGTTTTTGAAGAAAATGGAACAGGGTAAGGGGATTGGGGGCCTGCAGAGGGGAGAGCAGCACTGCAAGGGTGGCTGGCACAGCCTGAGAAGGCGAGCTTTGAGCCCCCCAAGTGAAGAACTGAGCGAGGTGGGAATGAGCTTGACTGCGTGGAGGGGCAGAAAGGAGGCTGGTGCGTGTGGGTGCGGGAGTATCTTCAGTGTGGGCCAGAAGGTGGGCTGGGCCAGATCGCTCAGGCTCCGGGAGGTGGGGCTGCGCTCTAAGATCCAGCTGCCTTTGGGAAACAGCGTATACTTTGCAGCAACGCATCTGTCCCATGGGTAGGCTCCAGCACTGGTGTGAGAGAGACGTCCAGCTTTCAGGGCCCAGCCTCCAACCCCACGTGGTACCCCCTGCTGCCTGAAGGCAGGAATGGAGGTGTGGTGCCTGCAGGGCTCAGCCAGGGTGAGGAACACTTCCTGGGAAGGGACAGGATGGCTGGGTGGGGAGGGCAAGTGGGTTGAAGTAGCAGAGATCTTTACAGACACCCATCTGGTCACTCAGCCAGCTGCACAAGGAAGGCAGGCAGGCAGCGGTACAAGTGCCTCTGTGTAAGTAAGCCAGGCGCTCACCACGAGCCTGCTTTCCCCTTGAAAGTAGATTTAAAGCACTTCCTGGAGATAAAGGACTGAATTGCAAAAGTCTAATTTTCTTTCTAAAGGTGGTCAGATTCAGAAAATTCTTCCAAGTCACACTCTCTGGTCTGCAAGTCAGCTGACTTTTCTGTGGCTTGCTGATGCTGGTCTGGTTGGAAGTCCTTCTTGTCCCCAAGTGTGGCCTGCGTCTCCCTCCAGAGTTCCTCTAACCAGAACATTTCAAGTCCTGACCCTGCTGCCAGTCGTCGCTTTCCCCAACCTCTGGCCCTGGCGTGCTTACAGCGCCACTGGGCTTTGACTACTTTTACTGTATTGAAGGTATCCTCTGGGGTAAGAGGTGAGACCTCTCCCAATGCAAGTATAAACCCTGTCCCTGGCAGGGATCGTCTGTCCCAACAGAACACCCATAACAGCTTGAGCACGACGGAAAGGAAACAGAGTTTCTGGTAAACCTGCAGGAAGCCGGGTTTCATGAGACCCCACCCAGAAGACGAGGAGCAGCAGTTTAAAACATGGCCCTAGAACTCTTTCAAACAGCTCAGTTCAACTCACCCCAGCAGGCAAGGACTCACTGGTCTGCATCCACGTACATCCCTTAACTCAGTGTTGTGACTCCTTCAACCTACAGTGTACGGCGTAGGCGAACTTAGGTGACTTCTGGGGGGTCATGGAGGCCGTACAGCTTCTACTTTGTTTTCTGGACACTCACACTAGGAACCCTGGGTTACCACGTCGGGAGTCCTGCCCTTCCGAGGCCACCGTCTCTGAAGAAGCTAAGCCACACGAAGAGGCCAAGGAAAGCTGTCTGCCCCAGGCCAGCACGACCCTTTAGGTAACCCGGCCCCTGCTGGGAGTGTGCCCAGCTGAGACGGGTGCAGATGTTGTGGAGCAAATTGGATCATCTCCCTGCCCTCCATAGACTCCATGAGCATGATGAAAATAACTGTTTTAAGCTGCTAAATTTGGGGGTATTCTACAACAACACTAATAGCCGAAACAAAAAATATACAGGCTTTGTCCCTGCAGGTCCTCCAGGGCCTCCCACTCCCCCGCTTTCCAAGTCAGCGTCCTTGTTGTCCCCATGGTGCTGCCTTTGTGCCCACGAGCCCAGTGGGTCGGCCCAGGCCTCCTTTTATCACTGTTGCATTCACTCGTTCAAAATTCAGAGTCACCGTCCAAACTGCAGGAGCCGGGATCTAACTGCCACTACACACGGTGGGTGTTCGCAGCATCTGGGCCACACGGGTGGCTGAGCCTGTGCACACATTCCCCAGGTGTGGGCCGCCCTCACCTGCTGCTCTCACTTTCACAGCACCATCCCGGGACCACAGCCTTTCCTCAGTTACACGTGCATGATCATCTCACCCGCCGAAATGTCAGCTCTGCGAGGTCAGTGTCCCTGTCCGTCTGGCCATCCACCAGATCCTAAGCAACTAAAACAGCTGCTGGAGTGTGGGAGCCATTCAGGAATTTTTATGCATCTTAGAAAAACCTACAGGTTTTCAAATGTACAAGGTGAAAGTAGCAAAAGCCCACCTTCCACCTCCACAGTGTGAGCTTGGTGCGGGCCAAGGTGGGAGCTGGTGGGACAGGACCACCGGGTCTGATGTCACGCCTCCCCGAGGCACATGTCCAGGTCCCCGCAGCCCATCAAGTTTACTGTGACTTTGCAGTGATGTATTGCTTTAAACTCATTTTCCTTTTTGTTTGCTAGTATGGGAGGCACTACACTTTATAAATAAGATGATTTTTTAAAAGTTATCCAAAGACCTAGCTACCTTCCCATCACTGAGGAATTAGTGATCCAGTTGGCTCGTCTCCTCTTTCCCCGTGGCTGCTGATGGCCACCACAGTGCCAGTGTGAGCGGGCGGCCGCTGTGGAACAGCCCTCCACTCCCACCTCTCTGTTCTCTGGGGGCAGGGGGGGGGTACAATGTGTGGATGTGAGAACCAGGGATGCCCGGGCCTTCTTTGATTCAGGAATGTGACTCATATATTGTTGGGGAGAGAAAGCAGTAGAATCCCTACAGGGGAACAAGTGGCCCCAGAGAAAAACAAAGGCAAAAAGACAAAAAGACAAATGCATATTGCTGCAGTATTTTTAATATGAAAGGATTGGAAACAACCCAAATGTCAATCAGTGGTGACTGGTTAGATAAACACCGGTACGTCCTTTTAACAGAACCATTTGTAGAAGAATGTTCTGTCTGAATCTGTGGAGTGATGTCCAATATATCATTAAGGAAGAAATACAAGATTGAGAAAAGTATAAACTAGTAAGCTATCCCTTACCATTTGTTTATATCTTTTAAATGAAAGGGCAAATGGAAAAAAGATCAATTATCTACGGCAGAACAAGGTAATGAGGTGGAGGGAACCCAGAATACGGACTCTCTGAATACAGTTCATTTTGTGAATTTGGCTTTGGAACCATGTAAATAGTTTGCCTAATTATTTAAAAAAATAAAATAAAAAGCAGTCTCTAAGAATTTAAAGCAACACCAAGTGACTAACCCTAACCGTAATTCTAGTTCAGGGTAAAACCACCGGGGGAGGAACCGTTCCGAGTTACTTTAAAATAGTAATCTGTACATCCCTGAGGGCATGGACCCTAAGGGCGTAAGGACGGCAGGAGAAAACTGTAACTGTTTTCAGTAAT
Organism: Artibeus jamaicensis; assembly: GCF_021234435.1. Taxonomy (NCBI): domain Eukaryota; kingdom Metazoa; phylum Chordata; class Mammalia; order Chiroptera; family Phyllostomidae; genus Artibeus; species Artibeus jamaicensis. The sequence goes on along the minus strand of NW_026521810.1, from coordinate 12,232,230 downwards.
TACTTTTCTGATGATTTTGGCGTTGTTCTTCTGAGGATTTAAGACAACGTGTAATTATTTTGGTGGTTTTGAGAAGGCGGTTTTCCAAATGAGAGAAAGAGCAGCAGGTTTACGGTCAATGAGGTTATATTAAACACCCTGCACTTCTGAGTTGAATTCGAAATACCAATATAAACTCATGTGGTGCTTTTTCCTTAAAAAAAACAACAACAAAAGCTAAGAGTACATATTTCCTAGTTCCTAGTACTGAAACCAAGAAACAAAGACCAAACCACTACCACACAGCACTGCTAGCACCTTGATTTTATCTACAATTATCACTCTCCACCGAAAGGAACCAGGGTCCCTGGGGAAGTGGAGGACTTCACCCGCTGGGGCACAGAACACACAGGATGACTATGAAACCAGCAAAGACCCCCAGGGTCATGTCAAAAGGAATCAGCCAACTTGAAGCAGTTTCTGAGGGCCAAAGAGAGCACAATTTGAGCAACAGGAAGAACAGTGACTGCAATGGATTGAAACATACATCCACTGTGTTTTAACCATGCGTTCATCATGGACTCGGCAAACAAAACAACTGTATCCACCCTGGACCTCACAAAGGAGTGGAAGTCAAGGATTTACGCTGCCCTTCCTATTCACATCAAAGCTCAATAAAACGGACTAATTGGTGAAAAGAGGTTTCTCTTTACGAAGTGTGCCAGCTAAAAAACAAAAAAGAAACAACAGCACTAGAATATTATTTGCAACCCCTAAAGGAGTCATAGGTTCTGTCAATACACATCACAGGCTGCTAACATCAGAGAAGCCGAGTCCACAAGAGATTCTATGGCTCTCACTAGAAGCACCAATTACCACCAAGGAGGTAGTCTTGCAAAACTAAACCTAACTGGCCCCTGGTTAAGTCTCTAGATATAAATGTTGATATGTGAGAAATAGGACAGAGGAACATGTCAAAAGACTTAACAGAGAAGCACTCAGGAAAACCCAGACTGTGAGAAATTCTATAGGACAAATGACCCGGTACTGTCTTCCAACAAGCCTCCGGGTTCTACAAACATAACTAAGATGTGAGATCCACTGTACAGATCACAGGAGACTTAAGAGGCATATCAACACATTGCAAATCGTGGACCCAATTCGAACAAACAAACAGACTGACAGGACAAATATTTGGAGGTATTAAGGTATCACTAATTTTTTAGGTATGATTGGTATCGAGGTTGTACTTTTTGAAAGTATTTGTGGTTTAGAGAAACATGCTTAAAATATGTACAGATGAAATGATATGACTGATGGCCAGGATGTGCTTTAAAATTGTTACAGGTGGGGTGAGAACACAGATGGAACAAGACTGGCCGTGTGTTAATCACTGAGGCTGGTAATTAAGACATGAGCTCCTTACACTAGTCTCTCTACTTTCGAATGTGTTTGCAACTGTGCATGATACAAAAGCTTTAAAACCCCGCTGCCAAACGTAATGAAACTATGTCTCTTGGACCTGGGTGAAAATGAATAGCTGTAACTGTTAGAGACTCTGAGCTGACACAGGTTGGAGCTATAAAAGGACAAAGGAGAGTTCTTTTCCACAGGGAAATGAGGTGAGAGAGAAGAGAGAACACACGATTACCCAAGGAGAAGGCCCAGGCATGAGCCGTAGGTGGGGCCCAGGCACCCGCATTCCACGTGGTGCTGTGATGATGAACCTCAGTGACGCAAACCCCTGCTTTAGACTGGGCCTGTGGGGCATCCAAGGCATCGTACACCAGTGCAGGTGGGACACCTGATCTGGGGGCTTCTACACGCCTCACCTGGGAGGTGAGAGGCTCGTGTCTGGGAGCCACCCCTGCCCCCAGCACGGAGGACGAGCACGCCACTGTGCGTCTTCCTGCCCAAAACGTGGCCAGGCCCTTGGACTCTCCCGCCTGCTGCTCTGCCTGGGGGACCGGGTGGCCTGCAGGCTTCTGATCTGTCACCGCAGCATTTGGAAACACATGTCTGTGGCCAACGATTTTAATAGTCTTGCAGCAAGCTAGACAAGCAGATTTTCAAGCCCTGGTTCTGTTGTTGGAGAGATGGCAGCTAAGCCCATGGGAGAAGGAGAAAAACATCAAAGACAACTTTTGAGTGCGTCTCACTCTTCGTCTGACAAAGTAAGACAAGGACACTGCCCCAGAAACATCCTGATGTGGGCTTGACCACCCACCTGGCAACGCACGCCCTCTGGCTCCAGGTCATACCAAGGCAAATACAAAGAGTCTTAAAATAACACATCTGAGGTGAAATCTCACCTAGATTAACATGTATTTGGACACTGAAACTTCCCCAAACCTCAGCCAACTTCTGAATTTTAACCTGAATGCTGTCCCCCACCTCACCCCACCTGGACCCGCCCCATGCCCAGCCCTAGCTGGTCTGGAGGGCATCTCCCCTGGTTCATCCGTCAGAAGTAAAATGCCTGGGGTCAAGGGCAATTCAAGCATCTTCTTAAACTCCTCGCAGCCAGGAGATGTCTTACCAGTCTTCCATTTGGTCAGGCCAGACTTCCACTGGGTGGGGGGGGGGCAATCCCACGTTCACCTGTGTTCCTTCTTAGTCATTTATCTTAGTGGGTGCAGCCCAGACAAGAAGAGAGCTAGGCGTCCCCTCCCACGAGGAACAGGCCAGCTCATGTTCAGGGACAGGCAAGGTGGTCGGGGAGAAGCGATAAGCTTTATTAACTCAGTTAGAATACCAGGTTATGTTTTGAGATAGGATTTTTTAAAAAGAATTAATTCAGAATCTATTCTTTAATGTTGGTATCTTGTTCTGGAAGCGTCTGTGTGGGGGGGCCAGGCCCTGCACCCCTCTCTGGCTGGCAAGCATGTCACGGAGGGGACACAGATCAGAGCAGAACCCTGGGCATGGCCCAGGACCCACCCCAGTGCCATGTACACAGGGCACGGAGTGACGCTCAGCACGCCTGCGATGACACAGGGCTGACAAGCCCCTCAGACACACACCTCAAGCCTCCCCTCTCCCGCCAATTCAAACTCACGGGCATTCACACAGCACTTGCAAAAGCTGCCCATTCCCCTGGAAAAGACACTTCAAAAAGTTAGTACATAATTGAAGGAAACAACTTTAAAGCAGAAAACAGAAGTGACGGCAGCAGCCCGGGTGTTGTGACTGCCCTTCTGTGCGCTGTGGCCAGACTGCACCGCTGCGCTAGACGCCTGCGTGAACGAGCAGCTGCACAGACGGGTGGGGCGGGGGTGTCCCACAGTCAGCGCCCAGGGCCGAGCCTTGGCTGGAGAGACAGGAGCCCCGATCTCCACACTCCGCACTCATGCACCCTTAGAAGTCATATGGGGACACAAAGATGGTGACCTTGGACACGTGGTTGGCCTGGAAGGAGCGGTCCAGGTATTCCGACATGTCAACGTCCACCTCGAGTGTCTGTGGCCCCTCCAGGGTCTGGACAAGGATCAGCTCCCCCGTCTGGCGATCCGCTCGCTGCATCACGAAGTGGCCTCGGCTGTTCCCACCCACGATGCCGAACCGAAGGCTGTTGGGTCCAGGTCGGCCGGGCACGGAGGCCATGGCCATGCGGAAGAGCGTGATGGGCGTTGTCAGGTTGGAGGGCAGAGACAGGTAGTGGAAGGAGATGGTCTTGGGCAGGTGGCGGCAGGGTCTGCTGTCCATGGGGCAGGGGTTTCGCTCACACTGACTGGGTCAGGGGGGCAAGATATGGGCAGTCAGCCTTGGGGAGGTGCAGAGGGGCTGCCCTGACCTGGCTTGTCCTTGCTTGCCCTCTTACGGGGGCCACCGGAGTGACCTTTCCCAGCCACTGGTCCCTCAGCACAGGTGCCCAGAGCTACAGGCAAGTGAGTGTGGCTGGTGTGAAGGTGGCCAAGGAAGAAGCATTCCCCCAACCCACATGTGTATGTATTTGCATGTTCCTGTGTGAGTGTGCGCATGTGCTATCACTATAGCTTTTACAGAAGAATAATGCCATGGAAGGTTAAACAGCATTGGCAACGCTGGTATTCAACCAGGCACCTGCTGCCTGCAACTGCTGAGGCCTCTAGCAGGCAACTGGCAACATCCTGGATTGCAGCGCTCCACAGGTGCTGAACGCCCGTCCGCCTTAACCATCCGGGTCAGAGTCATGAGGAAGGGCTTCCGACATTTCCCATACAAACGCTGCTGCAGATAAGCTAACTTGGTGAGTCACATCATGGTAATCAATGCAGGTTGAGTATCACACCTGGCTATTAATCAGAATGTCCCCAAGGCTATAACATGTAGGCCCCTCTGTCCCTTCACTCAGTGGCTCCTGAGGTCTTCCCTCTCACCAACAGCTGCCACTCTCAGGGCCTGCTCTTCTCACTGCTCCCACTCTGCTGTGGCCGCCCCCACCCCGAATCAGTCACGTGTCTGAGCTCGGGAAGTCGTTCATTCTAAAGACAATGCTAGAGCTCCTGTGATCTTTCTCAGAAGGAACTGAATGTACTTTGTCAGAGTTGTAGTTTTTCTCCCTTAAAAGCCTGTCTCTCACCGTTTGAAAAGAAAGAGCTCTATTAAGTGCTGAGGTTCCTAGAAGCTGAACCTTCTAGCACCGGTGGAGAAGCCGGGTGATACAATGTTACAAAGTATGCAGTGTGTGCTATGTGAGCTGGGGAAGGCGATCCTCCAGCGGTCTTCCCTCCCTGGAGTGCAGCACTGGGGGGCTAAGTGCCACCATCCCCCTGGAAAGTTACTCCTGTCGGACAAACTGGGTCTTGATTGCACAAAACAGGGAGGCAGGTCACGTCACCACTAAAGGGAATGAGGGACTCAAGAGAACCCAGACTCTCAGCTCCCTGCCTTTCCTCTTTCCTCGGATGTAAACGCACCTTCTCGCACGAACCTTTGGAAAATGAAGCCCGCCACCCTGCGATACTTACAAGGGAGACGTCTTCACGTAGCTCACGTTGCCGCTGCTCTCGGGGCACTCGGGACTGACGCACTGGAAGCCTCCCCCAGTGTTGATGCACGTGGTTCCCCGGGGACACAGGTGCTGTGGGCTCACACACTCGTCAACGTCTGAAATATGGGCACCCAGTGAGGGTGAAGTCCTCCGACGTCCCCTCCGTCACTGACGAGGCCACCGGAATGTGGGTCCCACACGTGGTGAGCTTTCCCAGCATTCACACTGTTTCTCAGAGTGGGGAGCTCTCCCCCCCAGGATCCTGTCCTCTCTCCGGGGAGTGAGAGCTCACGGACGGGCTGGGCAGCACAGAGCAGTGTTCCCGCCAGACCCGCCTCCTCCTCAGTCTCCTCTCCATGGCTGGTATCGTGCCCTTAATGATCAAATTACTAAAGCTTCTTACTCAGCCTCACCCCATGCCCAGTGCAGATGGTGTCACTCTCTTTTGTATGAGTTCTCTGCTCCCTTCACAGGTGAGTTTCCCCGCTGCAGGATGGTCAGATGGACGGATAAGGGTTGCGTGGATGGATGGATTAAAGGGCGGGTGGGTGATGATGGATGATGATGGGTGGATTGGTGTATGAACAGATGACTGCATGGGTGGATGGGTAGATAGATGAATGGATGATGACGGGCGGATGGAAAAGACGAGTGGGTGGATGGACAGATATACAAACAAACTGATGAGAAAGATGGAATAATAGATGTATGGATGGATGATGGCTATCTGGATACCTTCTCCTGCTCCAATCCCAAGCTACCGATTCCTCTGAGTCCTGCAGTGGAACCTCAGTAGGGTGTCCCTGGAGAGCTGCCTCCTATCCTCCCACAGTCTGCAGAGGAGCCCTCGCCCCTCTCCCCCTTCCGTTCCTCCATCAGCTCAAAGCTCTCTTCTGTGTCCTGTCTCCATGGGTGACAGTGGGGGACGGAGGTCTGTCCCTCCCCTAATGTGAGCCAGGCCTGGGGTAGCAGACCCAGATTTCCAAAGCCCAGAGACCCTGTATGTCATTGGGGTTCCAGAGCAGAGACCCTGGGTGACCACGCTAGGACACAGTGACTATAAGGTACGTCCCTTTCAGAGGCTGATGTGGGCCTGCACAGCTGCGGAGAAGATGTGCTATGCCAGGAGCCTCATGCCCCCTCCAACTGTGGGACATGGGGACCAACTGGCTGCTCTTCCTTTGGGTCCAACCCTGGCTGAAAGCATTGCTAAGTGGGAGGACATGACCTGACCCTGAAAACAGTTACTTGCATAAGGTTGAAAGAGGCTATTTGCCAGGATGGTTAAGTAACTCTCTTCCCTATATATGTCAATGAAAATGTAGCCTGATTTGGAAGGTCCCTTAGTTGGTGGTTTTTTAAAGATTGAATATAGCTGAGGCTTGGACTCCCTAACACCCACTGCATCCCTATTCTGAAGTCCTGGCAGGTGACGGGAGCGGCAAGTGACCAGGTGCGGAGAGCCCCTCTTCAGCCCTGCAGCACCTGCCTCTGGTGCAGGGCCACTCACCCTCACAGCTCTTCCGGTCAGGCAGGGTCCGGTACCCGCTGGGGCAAGCACAGCGGTAGGAGCCGGGCGTGTTCACGCAGGTGTGCATGCAGAGCCGGGGGCGTCCCTCCTGCCCATAGAGCTCACACTCATTCACATCTAGAAACAGAAGTGCCTGGTATGACTCTGGAAGCCATGCAGCGAGCCCTGTCCCCAGTGGAGCATGGGAAGGACGGCAGGCACATTCCCATTCTCCTGAGCCGAGGGCCCAGAGGGATAGGGAGGAGCGAGGGAGTGAACCAGGCAGGTGAAAAAGGGAAGGGAGACCCCACAGAGGCTGGCCTAGCACCAGGCAGCCCAGAGAGCCAGCCCACTGCAACCCCAGACTGCCGGCCTGGTCCGTGTCCCCATCTTTGGGAATGGAGTGAGAGGGTCTGGTTTGTGCTGCTGTAAAATGAGACCAGGTCTCATTCAGGCCTGGACTGCTCGTCTGAGTGGTTTTCAGAAGGAGCTTTGGTGATCAGGGTGGTTACTAGAAGTGTCCCTGCCGGTAAAACTAAGCCCAGAAGGGGCAGGCATGAGCCCCAGGCACCTGCCCAGCTCAGCAGTCTACCAGGGCTGCCCCCACCCCTGTGGACTCCAGCCAGGGTGCAGAGAGGAGGAGCAGCTCAGGGCTCTGTCAGACGGGTGCGCAGGGCTTGGATGGAGGCCCCTCCGGGCTCTAACTGGGAGTGAGCCTGGGACCCTCTGGCTACTTTCTCATGACTCCCCCTCCCACAACATCTAGGTGTTAGCTCCATCTGAGTGACTATCTTAGCAGACACTAGGTCAGCAATGACCTTAAACCACAGTGGGGAGGCTCGTTGAGACCACACTTCTTCTTTGTGCCCTGGGTGAGGGTTGAGTGCACCTGGGAGGAAGGCGGTAATAACCCCCCCTTCCCTCCTGGGTTCCCGTACTGTGCCCTTCCCTGGCGGTAGAAGCCCCTATGTGACCCCCCCCCCCTGCTCCGTGTCCCCTCCCCTTCTGCCTGCCTACCTACCCTGGCAGACGCTGTCGCCGCCCGCTGCGCGGCTCAGCTGGAAACCGGCCTCGCAGCTGCAGTGCCTAGTCCTTTCCACCTGCGCGCAGCGGGGCGCCCGGCTGAAGGCGGGGTCGTCCGCCAATCGCTCTGGGGCGGCTGCGGGGAGAAGTCACGTCAGGGCCGACCCCTCCAGCCGGCTGGACCTGGAGAAGGGTCAGGGAGCCAGATCGGTAGCCCCTCTGAGCTTAATCTAAAGGCGGGGGAACAAGGACTGTGATTCACCAAAATCACCGTGGGGCGCGCGGCACAACTGGCAGACGCACGCTGCCCTCGGGCCGCAGGGCGGTGAAACCTGAGTCTTCGTTCGGAAAAGCTTGCCACACAGCCATCACTGCAGTTCAAACACCACTTTGGGGGGGGGGGGTCTTTAGTGTTGTACTCTTTTCACTTTTCTAAAGTGTCTAAGCTTTTTTTTTTTTTTTTTTAACCAAGAACAGAAATCAATTTTCTAACAAAAAAAATGTGTTAGTTTTAAAAGAATTTTGAGCTCTCACGTGGTTAGGGTAGATGCAGAGGGTAAAGGTGAGAGGATGCACAAGCAGACGTGCTGCAGGATCTCACTTGACTGGTCCCTGGAGGAGCCCCATTCAAAGACTACGCAGAAGCGTTATCAGGGGAGGGGAATGGCCACCGAGTTCCAGATTTGCGACTCAACAAAAGCTCTGGAGATGGATGGTTGTGCAACAATGTTCATGCACTTCCGGCCACCAGACCGCACACTTAAAATGGTTAATTGGTCAATTGTATGTTTTTTATATTTTACCACTATAGAAAAAATGGTGACTGAATTGAAGAAAAGGCACCAGAAGAAAGGCTTTCCCCAATGAGCTCACAAGTCAGGCGAGCCAGCAGCCCAGCGCCTGCTGGGAGGTCCATGGGTTCTGTGAGGCGGGAGCTGGCTTTGCCCCTCCTCTTCCCAGTGAGATACTTTATACGTAAGGTGCCCCTGGGTCCGAGGAACAACTGCCTAAGGGTCTGTCAGTGCCCAGCACCAGCACATCTGGGTCGAAAGGGGACCCATTTCTTTTTCTGTCCTGCTTGCAAGTTGTGGAGGCAGCAGTGCCTGCCTCCCACCTCAGTTTACCCAGAGAGCAGCCCCCACCCCTGCGGCCCCCTCCCTGGGCACAGGCGCTAGAGGGGCCTCTGGGCTCCCGGGAGAGCAGCCTCATCCTCAGAAAACTCCCAGCAGGCTGAACAGAATCAAGATTCATAAAGCAGCAAGTCTCTGGGGCAACACATAAAGGCGACCTTGGGCAGGTCCACAAGGACAGCAAGTATTGACAAAGCTCCTTCCTACTCTCCAGACACTACACTAGCCACCTGTTCCTCCCCATACTGAGATGCCACACAAAAATCAGGGGACATGCCCAGGTTTGGGGGCAAAGGAACAGGACATTTAGGATCTGACCTTTTTATATAGGACATTTTGGTTGCACCACGGTGTGGGAACCCGCATCTACCCTATAGACTCCGTACTGGATTGTCCTGTCCTCTGCACAGCTGCCACCGTGTGTCTTCCAGACCTTCTGGCTGGAGGGTATGTGGGGCCTCCGTGTGGACGACCTCACCACCGGTCAGATGACAGTCCCACAGCTCTAAAGACACCCAGCTTCTAACAGTAATTACGAACTTCGAGAATGTGATGGGAGCGTTGGGAAGGAGAAGCCACTCTGCTGGTCTGGTCTGCACAGGAAAAACTGGCCAGGGAAGGTGGCAGCAGGGAAACATCTCAGGTCCGACTCCAATCTGGGGAGTTTTCAGGTTGTGAGTCAGTCCTTCCATTAGAATTTTCTTCCATGAAAAGGATAAAAATTCTGGGTTCACAAAAGAGCCAACCTCCATCCCCAGTAACCGCCTCCGGGAACCAGAGAGATCAGTGGGTGTGACGTGGGGAGGAAGAGCCCACTCGCTGAGCTGCCTGCATCTGGTGACCCTTGACCACAGCCCCCCGCAGTGGACGTCCTCGCCCAGCCCCGTACAGCTACGCACCCGTCTGGGCCGGGTGCTGACAGCGGCTCCCGGTCCTTCCCGCAGGACAAAGGCACGTGTACTGGTTGACTCCTTCTAAACACGTCCCACCATTTTGACAAGGCTGGCTGGAGCATTCGCTGATATCTAGGAACAGAAATAATTTTCAAACAAGAGTGTGTGTGTTCTGCCTCTAAATCAAAGATGGCTGGACTTTCTTTATGTAGCCGTTTGACTCCCCTCTCTGCCCATCGCACTGCCCCCAGTGCAGAAGCTGAGCTGCAGCCCACCCTCCACCCAGCAAGCCACGTGCCCAGCCAACCTGAAGCTCTGCCGCCGGGAGCGGCCCATCATCTGCCCCGTCAGTCGGCACCCAGATAGAACCCTTCAGGCAGGGACTCAGGCCAGAGGAGTTTTTTTGGGGGTGGCCCATGGAGTGTACAGAGATGGGGAAATGCACTCTTTCCAGTCCCTCCGAGCGGCCCTCCTAAGGGACCAGAAAGTTCTCCTGACCCTGGGCCTCTCCTTACAGGTGGAAAAGGAAACTATTCCTTGCTTATCTATACAACAGTCCTGTGGAAAAGCTATATATATAGAGAGAGATATATTTAAAAGTTTAATAGGTTTTTCTCTGTGTGGTACTTTTTCTTATTCATGCTTTTTTGTCCTCTTGCATTTTTCCATAGTGGACATTTATAAACTTTCTAACTAAGAAAACAATGATCTTTTGAAACCCTCAGGCCCCGTCCGAATTTCGTGAATTCCTTAAGCCCAGCTTTGGTGGCGGCATATTCCGGCACCTGGGGCAGGTCTGTGGGCTCACCGAGCGGACCGCGGCACCCTGGGGACGAGTCAGAAACTCATCCCGGTTGGTACCAGAGCATCCCTGCCTGCCGTGTCCACGGAGAGGAAGGAAAAGTGTTTGCTCCTGATGAGAACAGCAGCAAACGCCAGTCATGTGTCCAGTCAGCCTCCTCGTGACTGGGGTGTCATGGAGACTGGGACACCGTTTGCATGCTTCATAGAAGGACCCAGACCATGAGATCCTGCTTGTCCTGGGAGGGGCCATCTCAACTTCTCAGAAACACTGGCCTGGCTGTGCTGCCCCTGCAGGCTCTGTGTTCAGATCACCCGACTCCAGGAACGTGACTGGAACTGCACCGCACACAAAGCCACAGGGCTCAGAGCTCCCGTTTCCACCCCGTTGTCCAGCCCGTCCTTTCTCACGGGCAAAGTCTGCAAGCAGCAGACGAGGCCATGAGGTTGTGGGCGCAAAGCCAGGGTGTGAACACTGGTGTCTTTCAGTCCGGCCCCAGCGGGGCCAGCGCCATGGTCTGTCTCTGGCCTGGCCTCCAGCAGCAGCACGGAGCCAGCTGCACCTGGACAATGGGGTGCAGGTGGGGTGGGGGCTGTGCCCAGGTGTCCCAGGCCCCGCGCACCACCCCCTCCTCAGAGTCTCTTGGCCCAGGGTCACATTTCTAGACCCGGCCACACAGACTCTTTCTTATCTTCATCCGAGCCTGGAGGTGAGCCATGGCCCCGGGGCCCAGTCCCGGTGCCCGAGGTGTCCTGACTGAAGTGCAGCTGTCACCACGTCCTGTCTGTCTCAGGCAGTGGCACTTAGTTATGAGCGTGGTGGCTTCAGAGCTACAAAGAAGGAGCCTCGGAGAGGCTGGGGGACGAAAGCCCAGCAACTGCTCTGTGGACGCGCTTGCTGCACAGCGAGCACTTACTGTGGCCCTGGAACCGGGCTCAGGGGTTCCACATGCATGATCCGATGTCTTGTCCCTTTACTTCCAGTTCTTCCCTGCATTTCTGTCATCTAGTTTCAAACTTTCCAGGTTTCCAATCTCCTCACTTCTGAGGTTTAGTAATTTTTCTTTCTGCCGTCCTATCATAGTTTTTATCTTTTAAAAATTTCTGGCTGCTTGTTTGGAAATATTAGTTACAGCTTCCAGGCAATTCTTCACCGTCCGTAGACTCTACTGTCTGTTTCCTTATTGCAGTGTGTACAGGATTTGACGAGTCCTTTCCTATTACGTGCCGTAGAAGCTCGTTCCCCTGCGGAGCTTTTCTAACTCCCGAACTCCCGACGTCACGGTTATGTTGTTTTCCAGTGGGTCACCCCTGCCCAGCCCCGCCCTTTTTGATGCCCCCCACTCTTCGCTGGACCACCTCTTTCATTGGCGCTGATTTTCCTTGTTGGGCTCAGTTTGGATTCTCCTCCCATAGAGTCTCCGCAATATTGGGGCTTGTCCTGGAGTGCCCTGAGGGTTCTGAGGGGCCAGACTGCTCCAGGAACAGAGACAGCCGATTGAAAAGATGAGCCCACACCTGAGGAAACTGGCCCAGGAAGACCAGCGCTGAGACGGAGCCCAATAAAGCTATTGAATTTTTTTTAAGAGAAGAAAAAAAGAAAAATAGGCCCTGGCCAGGTAGCTCAGTTGGTTGGAACATTGTCCTAATACACCAAGGTTGCAGGTTCAACCTCAGGTCAGGGCACATACAAGAATCAACCAATGAATGCATAAATAAGTGGAACAGCAAATCAAATGAATGTTTCTCTCTCTCTCAAATGAATAAACACAAAAGAAAGAAAGAAAATATCCTTGGCATCCAGGCAGAAAGTCTTTTTATCCATGACGGCAAGAATAGTGCCAATTAAAACAGAAGACACAAAGGAATATACTGAATATACTGAAGGAAAGAAGTGTGTTTTATACCCAGTCAAGATGACACCCAGTGGCAAAGCTACACCTTTTTTGAAACTTGGAGAATTGCCCTTAGGATCTTCTTGAGGAGCCGACTAAAGAGATGTCACCATGAGGGTGACGGATGTCACCAAGGTGACAGGGAGTGTCACAGGGGGAGAGAGGATGACAGCGGGGACTCCCCAGCAGAAGTCTATACTGCCGTCTCGCCTGAATGAAACAAACCCTCGCCTGAGTCTGGTCAAGCCTCTGGAGTTCGCTTCCAGTTTATGAGGAATACAGAGCAAACTCCCAGTCACAAGATAAGAAAGTCCTAGAAGTAATTCACTAATGACTGCAGTCAACAAGGCTGTAGGATGTGTAGGAAAGTGGTTAAGAGAGTAACTAACTCCTAAGAGCTCTCATCAGCAGGAAAAAAACTTTTTTTCTTTTCTTTGTATCTCTATTCGGTGGTGGGAATCTTTCAGGATCAAGGGGAAATCCAGGCACTGGCACGTCCCCTGGTGTGTCTGCGTGTGTGTCACGCAGCTTGTATCTCCCGGCTGGTCTGCGAGCTGGCACCTGTAACCACCCTTCAGACCTTTTTTTTTTTTTTTTGCCAGGACAGGGGAAACACAGTCCAGACCCGTGAATGTGGTGCTGCTTGTCCTGCGCCTCCCAGGCCAACCCACGCTCCTCTGGGGAGACTGTGTATTTTCCGATGCTCCTGTGTATTTGCAAGTTACTTGTGCCTTCAAATGCTGCTCTTCCACACCTACTCGTTTACGTAATACCTACGTTCCCTCTTCAATTCCTGGGCTAAAATCATGGACATTCTGCCCCAGCAGATGTCCTATGAAGCCTGCCCTGAGAATGACTGGTATGTATGAAGTCTTGACCATACATTTTTGAAAAGCCAAAATGTAATGTGTGCCAAGTCTGATTTACCTCGACATCAAGAAAGTACTGTTTTCAAGTCCAACAGAGAGAAGAGAAGCCTTTCATGCCTCCCTCTCACCCAGAGGTCTTCCCCGGAGCCAGTCTAGACCAAGTCCCAAAACGGTCACAAAGGACACCTAAGGAATTTCTTCAACCCCACTGGTCACCAACAGCCTCGCAAACAGACTGCAGCCCCAGAGCGAATTAGCCACGAGGAGCGTCCCTGTGCAGTGTCTCCTTATGTCCACCCCACAACCGCAGAAGGCATCTCGCCCCAGTGTCTGTGAGAGCAGAGTGAGATGTTGAGAATCAGACTCCGGGGTCAGACTGTCTGCGTGTGAATCAGCTGAACCTGCTCCCCCAGCTCTTGAACACCCGAGTAAGTGAAAAAGTGGCCTTGGACATGATCCTTCTGTGCCTCAATTTCCTCATACACAAAACAAGACTAAATTGTTGGGGAGATGTAGGGTGCTCCTGCAGATTTAGGGAGCTGAGTCATCAGACACGGTGGCCTTTGTCCTGCGGTTGAGGAGTGGTGGGGGAATCGGGCAGAAATTGTTCCAAGGAACGACCCGTTCTCCCCAGCAAGGCCTTGCAGGGCTGTGATGGGCCAGCCCGAGGGGCGGGTTAGGAGGACCCACCTCTGCAGCGGGGCTGCTCCCCCGTCCAGGTGCCGTTGGGAAGGCACACCACGCTGCTAGGCCCAACCAGCTGGAACCCAGGGTCGCAGGTAAAATGAACTTCGTGATCCACTAAGTACTTGCTTCCAAACTTTCTGCCATCTGGAGGGGCGTTCAGAGCAGGGCAGGAAACTATAAGGAGAAAAGAAAGGACCATAGCGGTTTAGGCAGCTCTCTCAGTGACCCGGCTTCTCATCCTCAGGTGCCTCTCTGCGGAGGGCCTACTCCAGGCTACACGCCAGGCTGGACATAATAAATGTCACGTCTCATTAAATCCTCAGAGCATGCTCATCATGGGTGATAACTGCCCACTCTGTGAAAGATGAGGAGACCGTGGCTCAGGGACACCGAGTGCTGTTTGTCGGCCTCACTACGCAGGGGGTCAGGGTGGGACTCCCCACAGCTGTGCTGACGCCTGACACTCTCGGAGCTTGGGGCTGCGTTCAGCCCCACAGGTCAGCCAGACCCCAGGGTTCAGCCAGACCCCAGGTCTTGGCTTCTACTCTTCTCTCTGACTGGAATGTTCTTTCCCCAGAAAGTCCCATCTCTGGCTCCTTCCCACTCACATGGGTCTCCGCCTGAATGCAAGCCCCTCCCAGAGTGTTCTCTGCCCACGCGCTCTGCCGAAACCTCCCAGGGTACCTGCTGTGCCATGAGCGCCCTTTGCTTCCTTCCTAGATTTGTGACCCCTGGAAGCATCTTATCACCATGTTTGTTTCCACATGTTGTCCGTCTTCTCTCCAGGATGCAGCTCAAGGGGGGACTATGCCTGGCCTGAGTCCCTGCCGCTCGCCCAGCCCAGTCCAGCACCTGCCCCATAGTGAGCACCCTGTGAATGATCCTTGAACACCCGAGTAAGTGAAAAAGTACCTATTGTGTTCTAACTATGTGCCAGGCACTGTATCAGGCACTTGGGCTAATCAGTGAACAAAACAGACCAATCCCTGCTCTCAGAAGCCCTTTCTAGCAGCGGAGAGGCCATAGATAACCGGGATCCAAGTGCAAAAGGCAGAGCGAGGTAAGAGGTGATAATCGTCATGTGGAAAACAGAGCAGGGAATAGTGCTGGGCTGCACAGTGAGGGCGGGGTCGTGAGCGAGGGGTCAGGGGAGGCCTCACTGGAGCCGAAAGAGGAAGATGGTGGAGGCACAACCACGCGGAACCCAGGAGGACAGAGGGGACAAGCCGGTGCCTGGCGGGTACGAGGAATGTAAGGGGGACCGATGTCAAGGGGGAAAGGACTGCAGTCTTTTTGGGGTGAGAAATCTTTAAAATGGTCAAAAAAAAAAAAGGGAAACCACCCGCTGGAGTAACTCACATACCTGCACAGACAGAACAGTGCCCGGCACACAGTCGGTGCTCAACAAATGGTAGTTCAAGGAAAGAATGAATATACATAATTAAAAATCAATTTGCAGCCCTGGCCAGTGTGGCTCAGTTGGTTGGAGCATCATCCCGTAAACTGAAAGGTCACAGGTTCGATTCCTGGTGAGAGAACATGACCAGGTTGAGAGTTCAGTCCCGACTTGGGGCGAGGACCAGAGGCAACACTAGTTTGTCTCTCATATCGATGTTCCTCTCCCTCCTTTCCCTTCTCTTTAAAATCAATAAGTATGCCCTGGGGTGAGGATAAAAATTAATTAGTTAATTAGTTAGTTCTTTAAAAATGTAAAAATCAGTTTGCAGTCACTTCCCAAGTGGGAGCCAAAACCCTCCATCCAGTGGACGGTGCACCCTGTGGACGCTGCGCCCCACAGCTGGTCGTTTCACTACAAACAAACACATCCCAGAGAGTCTGGGGGCCCCAGAGAAGCCCCTACACCTTCTGGCAATGAGGTTGATGGATGAGAAATAAGCTCAGCAGAGAGCTGCTCTGGCGATGGGAAGTGAATGAAACGCCCCCAGGAAAGAAAAGCTGGGAAAACAGCAGGGAGACCCTTAGCACAGAAGCTAAAAGAGAAAGGCCTGGCATTCTGCTGAACTGGAAATTATTCTTCCTGAGTCTCAGAAAATGCTCTTTAAAAAAAAAAGCAAAAACGAATTTCCCACTACCTGCAATTTGACCTGGGGCGAGCTTCTGGCTCCTGTGACCCAGGTGCAGTCACCCCACCCTGCAGTGGGGGTCTCGGCAGCTGCTGGCCCCCATGTCCAACGCACGGGACAGACAGAATGAATGGTGGCATTTTTTAAAAAAGAGAACTGACCACCTAAAAATTTCTTCAAGTAAGAAAGACCCTGAATCTGAAGACAAAAGGATTAGTAATTTAACAGTATACCTTTCTCTCTGTAGTTCTCAATGGAGCCCTCTAATGTAGGCTGGTGGGATTTTTAAAAAACATTTTATTCATTTATTTTTGGAGAGAAGGGAAGGGAGGGAGAAAGAGAAGGAGAGAAACACTGATATGGGAGAGAAACATCGATCAGTTGCCTCTCGCACACACCCCTTCCAGGGCCCTGGCCTGCCACCCAGGCATGTGCCCTGACCAGGAACCCAACTGGCAATCTTTTGGTTTGTGGGACAACACACCAGTCAGGGCCAGGTGAGTGGTTTCATAAATTATCTGCTGCAGGTTCTTTGAAACTCCCCACAGCTGCAGGCAGCTCTGATCCCACGAACACAGAAAGGATCTGTGGGGTTGGGCCTGCAGCGGGAGAAAAAGTCACTAGATCTGGGACCTGCTCCTGCTAACTCACTTCTTTTGGCCTTGGTTTTCCATCTGCGGGATGAAAGGGTAGGCGCCCTAGCTTGCCTCCCAGTGTCTGGCTATACTAAGTCCCCACCCCCAAGGTGCCCACAGCACCTGAAAAAGTGTCAGGGGCCTGGCTAACAGGTCTGGCTGTGCACCGGGGAAGCTGGGGAAATCAGGAGTTGACTCAGAGCTGTTGAGACTCTGGATCGGACACCATCATCTCTGAGAAGGTATGAAATCCAGCACCTTCCCTGGGAAACTTCATCTCACACAACTAAGAAGGTCCTTGATAATTCATATTAAGTGTGTGAATGATGTCAGATACGACATAGACTCACACCTCTCCGCCCCCAACCTGAGGCCCCATCAACCTGAGGAGAGACCAGAGGACATCCCGACACCTACTTCTGGGCCTTGGCAACTCGAAAGCCATCACTGGGACAAGCAGGAGAACACCCAGTGTCGGTCAGAGCCACCCCCTACAACCTCGCCAGGCAGACGGACCTGTGCTCAGCCCCGCCCCACCTGCACCACTGGGAGACCCCCCCTTGGAGGGCTAGTCTTCGTGCCCGCACAAAGTGCAGCCAGCGTTGGTTCATGGATGGCACCAGGCGCTCCATCCTGGTGTAGACGGTGGTGATGGGGACATTGTGTGCGTTCAGGGAGGGCATGTGTGGGAACTCTCTGTGCTTGCCACTCAGTTTTCCTGTGCACTTAACAGTCTTCTAAGAGTTAGTGCTAAAATTTTAAAACTTCACACTGAAGACAACTGGAATCTACCTGGGTGGGGACGGGGAAGGGAAAAGTTCTCACTGTAAAAGTGGTGCTTTTTGAGGATCCTGCGAACATAATAGATAGACGTGAGTACTGTGAAGCCTAGAATGAAAAGCTCTAAGAGGAAACCAGTGACATTCAGACAGGAAGGAGTTTGGCAGGAAACAGCAGATGAGAAAGGGAGAGGCCTAGGAATCCACTGTTAGACACGGTGAAGAGTGATACGTGGGGATTCGAGAGAACCGGGAGGTGAAGGGCCTAAGTGTCTTGTGCCCAGTGATGCCAACCAGGGGACCCACCTGGGGGGCCGTCCAGACCCACTCTGTTTGCAGAGCTCTGCAGTGCGGCCAGCCGGCTCCTCACGTTGCGGAGGCCCTCGCTGAAGCGGGTCTCCTGAACCTTCAGCAGCTGCTGCAACTGGCGGATGGCCATGAGGACCTGCTGCTTGTTGAGGCAGTTCTGGGGACAGAAAGATCACCACCACCCACTACGGCTGGTTCACTTGCTCTGGGCTTCCAGAAGCCACCCAGAGCCCTGGCCCAAAGGATGATATGAAGGTGGCCTCATGGGTGTCCTCCCCTGTCCATGGTTCCTGCCGGACCAAATGACACCCAACCACATGTATCACAGCCCCCATTCACCCTTCGACAGAAGAAAAGCTCCTATCTTCAGAGCAAAGGGCAAAACTGATGATGTTATGTGATTGGGTGGGTGGATGACGATGTGTACCCAAAGTGCCTTCTAATCAGTAGCCTTTACTCCAAGACTTCCCCAGCTCTTCCCTCTAAATTAATGCTCTGAACACGGGCCTCTGTGAACTTTTTCTTTCTTTCTCCCTCGGACTTTTTAAAACCAGTGGGTGATACAGCCTATAAAACAGGAAATCAGGAATACTCCGTGGTTCACATACTTAAAAAATGTAACAGGGCAAATAAGAAACTCGATAGAGTTAAAGAAGCATTTGACAAAAGTCAACACCCAGCCCTGATAGTATTTTAAAAGCTTTAAAAAAAAGAACAGAATAAGGAGGCTCGTGCTGCTCATGATACCGACGAACTTGAAGCAACACCCAGCATCATTCTTAGTGACAGAAGCTTCAAGGTTCCTAATCTCAGTTGTCTGCAAGAGCAGGGGACCTGAGCGGCTGGGGGGAGGTACCGCGGTGAATACAGTGGGGTGGAGGATAGATAGGACCTCAGCCTTGGGGCTCACCTTGGGGCTGTGTGTTACCTCAGCATGGCCTGGTCTGACCTGACTCATTACCTGCACAGAAAAAGGAAAACATTAAGAAGATAATGACAGTTTTCTGCAGTGAAAGGATTCTAGATCATTTTTCATAATTATTTTCTAAAAGGAGTATTAGTTTTACAATTTTTTTTTTCTGAAAGGGCATCAGGGCAGCGGGAGTCACGGGGCCTCCGGCCTGGCCACCAGGGTGGAAACAGAGTCACCACTGCTCTCCCAGGGAGGCTGCCAGGCCGCTGCACCTTGGAGAGTTCACCAAACAGATGACTCATCAGGCTGATTCAATGGGCGCTTTTGACAAAGCTGAATCCCCAGTTGCCCCTGGAACTCGTTAACCCATGGGGAATCCTTGGCTCCCTCTGCCCTGACCAGGGCCTGACAGGGCCTGGCCCCTAAGCAGCTGCTGGGAAGAGGAGCTGTGTTCGTTCCCTTCTTCCTCCCCCACGTGCCCTTCCCACTCTGGCCTGGGGCACCTGGCCAGTGGCCTCCTGCGGCCCCTACCTGCCCAGCACTGCACAGTCATCCCACCCTGTCCTGGTTTCCCACACCCACGTCCTCTTCCTTAGAAAAGAGCTGCTTTATAGATAGCTTCATGGCTCTGTGTGAGTTACATTTGTGAAGTTCACCATTTACAAAGCTGTTGGCCACCTCAAAGAGTACTACTGGCTGGAACCCCATGAGGAAGGCTTGGGATTGCGTCTTTCACAGGTGAAGACAGAGAGGCTGGGTGTCAAACAGCTTTCCCCAGGTCATGGGGTTTAGGAGCAGTGGAGCCAGGCTGGGAACCCCACTGGCTCCCACCCCTCGCCACCCTGAGCCGTCAGAGACCCTCTGTACTGTCTTGTGCCCTGTCTCATTTGTTCCCGGTAGGCTCCTGGGTGGTGAGGGGTCTTCTTGATTCATTTGCTTCAGGGCATGGTAACTCAATGGACCAGGCAAAATACCCCACAGGAGTGAACTTCTAACTCTCGTGCAAATTTCAGGTTGGGTCAAGCAGATGGTGGGGCCAGAAGTGGAGAGGCAGTGAAGTGAAAGGAACATCCCTTCCCAGGCTGAGCCAAACAAGCACCTGCCTCCCTAGCTGGGAGGGGGCTCCCTGGGCCGGAGCTGCACCAGGGACACGGAAGGGCTGTTCTGAAACTGGGGAGAAAAGGTTGGCCCAAGACCTCTGTCGAGAACATGGGGGTGATATGGGGCCCCAGGAAGTAGAGAAAGAAGGGGAGCGTGTGCAAAGGAGAATGGTCCCAGCAGCCAAGTTTGTTCTAACCCCAGTGCTGCTAGGTCTGGGCACAGCTCTCCTCCGAGTCCAGAGACACTTCACAGAGCCCTTCTTAACACCCGCACTGTGGAAACTGGGCACTAGCTGCTTTCCCCTAAGTGCTCATTAGGGGTGAGACTGACTTATTCAGTCGTAATGGAAAACCTTCAGACCAAGAACACAAAGGCAGGGAGAGAGAGGGGGAAGCTGTGGGAGGACTTGCTGAGGGTAGGTTGGGAAGCCCTGGCTCTCTCAGGGATGATGCTAACAGAACATGGTGTGATTGAAGAAGATCCTTGTGAGCCTAGAAGGAAATCTGTGCACAGATGGTCAATTATTTAGGACAAAGGAGCCAAGAATATATAATGGGGGAAGGAGAGGCTCTTCAACCAGTGGTGTCGGGAAAACAGAACAGCCACATGCAAAAGAAGGGAACAGGACCCCTACCTAACACCACACACAGATAGCAACTCAAGCTGGATTAAAAAAACTTTGAATGTAAGATGTGAAACCACGAATCTCCTAGAAGAAAACATAGATAGTAAGCTCCTTAACACTAGTCTTAGTAATGATTTTTTGGATTTGACAGCAAAAGCAAAATAAACAAGTGGGACCATGTCAAACTAGAAAGCTTTTGCACAACAAAGGAAACCATCAACCAACTGAAAGGGCAGCTTACTGCATGGGAGAAAATAATAATATATCAAATAACATATCAGATAAGGGATTAATATTCAAAATGTATAAATAACTCATACGAGTCAACAGCAAACACTCCTATTAAAAATGGGCAGAGGGCATAAATAGACATTTTCCCAAAGAGGACATACAGATAACCACCAGGTACACGAAAAGGTGTGCAGCATCACTGATGAGGGAAATGCAAATCAAAAGCACAATGAGGTATCACCTCACACCTGTCAGAATGGCTCTGGTTAATAAATCAAAGAACAAGTGCTGGCGAGGATATGCACTGTTGGTGGGAAGGCAGACCAGCACAGCCACCGGGGAAAAGCAATTCCGCTTTTGGGTATTAATCTGAAGAAAATGAAAGCACGAATTCAAAAAGACATATACACTCCTATGATCATTGCAGCATTATTTTCAACAGCCAAGAGACATGGAAACAACCTAAGTGGATGACTGGAAAAAGATGTGATATATGCAATTCAGCCATAAAAAAGGAAGAAGATCCTGCCCTTTGCAAAATCATGGATAGAGCTTAAGGGTGTTATTCTAAATGAAGTAAGTCAGACAGAGAAAGACAATACTGTATGATCTCACTTACATGTGGAATGTACAAAAAGAAACTGATGGACACGCACGGGGAACAGACGGCTGGCTGCTGGAGGCTGGGGCTGAGGGGCGGCGACAGTAGTGAAGGCAATCAAAAGATGGAAGGCTCCAGTCCCAGAGGTAAGCCCAGGCGACCTAGTGTGCAGCAGGGCGAGTCTAGCCAGCAGTGCTGGGCTGTGTATTGGGAAGCTGCTAAGAGAGTGGATCACAAAGGTTCTTATCACAAGACAAACAAGTGTGTCACTCTGTGAGGCGGTGAATGTGAACCAGACTTACCGTGGTGATCATTTCATGATATGTACACATGTACCGAGTCACTGTTGGACTCCCGAAACTAATCAATGTTGTACGGCAAGCAGAGCTCAGAAAAACTAGAGGAAACGAAAAGAAAGTCCCCACAGGGGGTGGGGGGGAGAAGATTCTTGTGGTTTTGGCGAGCCAGCCCAGAGAAACGGAGAGATTTAGTGCCTGGGGACTTGATTTCCGATGAGTCTCCTGATCCCCAAGTGCTGAGTGGAGTCCTCGGGAGCCGTGCTCAGAGCCTGTCACCTGTCCTCAGAGTCGGGTGCAGGCGTAACTGAATGCATCTGCAGAGCCAGGTGACAAGGCTGGAACCCTCAAGACCAAGTGAGGTGTTCAGGAGGTCTGCACCATGGACACGAATGGGGGGCATGGGGCGGGGACTGAAGATTTGAGTGTGTCCCCTTCTCACATTAAGAAGCTTTATCACATCAGTTGATCATAAAACATCAATTTATCATGTCACTCGACCTCTGCAAAACATCAAAACAAAGAACACAGCCCACGACCAGAGACACCACTGCTAGCTTCTGTTCGGTTTTCACTTTTGGATGGCGGACCCAGAGAGTCATTGTCACACGCTGGTTCAGTCAGCTTTTCCGTTGACACTGGGTTGTGGCATCATTTGACACTGAGAAGCAGAGCAGTTTGTGGGACCTGGGCCTCGATTTCGCTTCTGCTCCCTGTGCTCTTTCCAGCCTGGGGAGGGGGCTCCTGGCTCCCTCCATCTGTCTGCCCACTCACCTTCCCACACTTACCCCGCCTCCTGCTCTGAGCCAGGAGGAGCCCTGCCTGGGAACAAACCATTTCTTTCTTTGCAAATGGAGCCTTCATGAGGTCAGCCAAGGGGATGCAGGGGCCTCCAAGGCTTGGGGACAGGAAGCAAGATGGACCCTCCAGTGTCACCACCTGCAGTTCAGCCTGGCCCTGCCATGGCAAAGCGCTGGCTTTGGGCAGTCCCTTCCCACCTCAGGGGCTCAGGCCCCAGCTCTGATCCACCACAGAATCCACTCTGGTGCAGCTTTCGGAGCTGACCTCCCCCTCAAGCAAAGGCTCCGACCGCTGTGATTGGGTGAAGGTCAAGTCCACACCCAGGAGGGAAGGCCTGTCCCAGAGGCTGAGGAGGCCTGTGTCAGGGGCCCACCTCCACACCCCTCTCGCTGGGGGGCCCTTGAGGGGCCCTCATGTTTAACTTGCTTTAAAAGAGATCCCTTCAGATGGGGGAAGTTTCCATCTCTTCAAAACCCGGTTCCACACCTAGCTTACCCCACAGATGATAAGTAGTGTGAAGTAGTTTCCATTGCTTTGAATTAAAAACTTATCTGAAATGGAACCAAGAAAGGACATTCAGTGAAAGCTTTCCATTTAGATTTACCCTTCCTGTCATCTGACCCTTCAAAGGGACGACACTTGGTCTAACTGGACACCAACAGCAGTGCTTGTGGAGAACACCAGAACCACTGAGAGAGGCAGCACCGGGTCACCCCATCCGGCCCTTCCCATATGGGCGGGGGTGGCAGACGTGGTTCTGGAACACAGGCCAGTGCTGACACCTGGGAGGGAGGGGCTGGTCGTAACGCTCTTGGGAGCAATGAGGCCACAGAACAGCCCTCCATCCGCCTCACACTGCCCCCCGGTGCTTTCTCTCACAGCACCTACTGTGGTGGATCCAACAGAGAGGCCACCCAGCTCACGAGACTCCCCTGTCTCTGGGCCTGGCCAGCACTCAGTGCAGGTGGACCTGCAGGGCCACTTGGCACCCAAGACCCTGCCTGCGGGCCCAGGGGTGGAAGAGACACCCACACCTGGAGGTGTGTTGCCCACCAGACTCGCCCTGCCACCAAGCTGGAACTTGGTGGGCCTGACCCCCTGTCCCATCCAGGCCTCCTGGACTTTCGGGCTCAATTCATACATAAGCTGAAGAACAGACAGTCTGCTCTCAAGGCACCGAAGGAGCGGGCGACGCTCCAGGGCTGCGTGGGTTGCACAGGGTGACAGTTCCGAGCTTTTGTTCTCACATGACCTGGCTCCATGGTCTCCTCACAGTGAGTGTTGGAACAGCGACTCTTTCCAAGAACCACTCCGGTGACAGTAGAGCTCCGTGACCCCTGAAGCGGCCACGGGCGACCCCTGAGACCTGGAGGGGCCGTCTCCTGGGCTGGTTTCCTGAGCCACAGCTATGCGTCATGTCAGCATTCCGCTAACGGGAACACAGCTGTTTTGCTACCGTCGGGCTGTGAGAGGGCCGAGCGCACTTGCCAAGTGTGTGCCTGCTGGCCAAGGCCCGCGGCCCCCGGCGTCTGAGTCATGCCGAATCTGCGCGTGGTTTCCTCCAGAAGTTGTTTTCATTTTAGATCGAGTTGGAGGTGGGTCATAACTCCCTCGACTTCTCCCATCCCAGGGACCTCGGCCCGACACCCACTCGGAGGAGGAGAGAAAGTGGGTGCTTCTGGGGGAAGGCCCCGTGGCCGTCAGGGTTCTCCAGAGAAACAGAACCGATAGGACTTGTGTGGCACACGCTTATATCGAGAGAGGCAGGATGAGAGGCAGAGAGATTCTTTCCGAGGCATTGGCACGGATGACTGTGGGGGCTGCGAGTCCAAACTGCAGGCAGGCGACAGGCTGGAGACCTGGGGAGAGTGGAGGCTGCAGCTCGAGTCCGAGGCACGTGGAGGGGAGCTCCTGCTTTCTCGGGTGGTTGGTCTTTCAGACAAGACCCACGCACATCATGGAGGGCAACCTGCTACACCATTTAATGCTAATCATGTCTAAAAAATACCTTCACAATGACTCCTAGATTGGTGTTTGACCCACTGTCTGGCTGCACAGCCCAGCCAAGTAGATGCATAAAAGTAACTGTCTCCTTCAGCCAGAGCCTCCCTCTGGGACCTGGGCCCAGGGCGTTCAGGCATTTTGTTTTTTTACCATCCTGGGTGCTCATAATTGTACATTTACACTCCGAGCCCCCTTCTTGTCTATTTTTTTTAAATGGCCACCGGAGCTGTGACGGCAGTGGGTGCCAAGAGTCTACACTATGGCCACGCTTCACACGAGTCACTCGTGAGATGCTCACACCAACTGTGGGAGGCGGCACCTTTATTGCATCTGCTGCAGAGACGAGGGAGCCAAGTGGCCACGGTACCACGCCGAGGACTTAAACCCAGTGCACCTTCTCCAGACCCCGATGAGACAGGATGGCAGGGCCACTTTAGAAGGGTCCTCAAGGACCCCACGAGCCACCTCTGCCTGCCTCCTGACTTCCTCATTTCACAGCACCCCTTGCTGCTCTCCATGTCCAGCTCTGGTCAGCTCTCCCTGGGCCCCGTTGCATGCCTGAGGGCAGCAAACAAGCTACGGACAACTGTGAACCCTCACCACCAAGGACAGGCCCCGCGTGCACGTTAGAAGCCCGCACGAACGAGCCGACAGACGATGGCGGAGGGGAGTGGGCACCAGGTGGTGTGAGCCCAGGGCAATCTCCCTCAAACCGCCACCCAAACCCACCCGGTTCTTCACCTGCCTGCTTCTCAGCTCAGTTCTGTCCAGTTGCCACATTCACCGGCAGCCTGGCCTTTTATAGCATCGACGTTAACTGCAGTCAACATCTCCCCTAACGCCCCTCCATTCGGAGAGCATGTCCAGCCCTGGGAACCAGGATGAAGGGCTCAGAGAAAGCTCCCAGGCTGTTCACAGCCCTGTGAGCCCCCACTGTTCTCCCCGCCACTGCCCGATACACACAGACCCTCCCAAGAACGTTCACACTGGTGCTGGTTGTTTTAGGATGTGCCACATGTGTGTGCATGTCCACACGTGATCCAAGATTTATGTGTGTACTGAAAACTGACATCTGGATTTTGCTGGAAGGCCGGATCTTCTGCGGTCAGCTCTGGGGAGGTGGGGGCGAGAGGGTGGGCAGGGGGAGGGCCCTGTCCTGGCAGGAAGTACAGGCAAACCCGCAGGAGGGACAGTGAGTGCTGTGCACTTGGCCCCGGCCTGCATGCTGGGCCTGCTTTCCTTATTCTTAGATGAACTAACCTGGGGCCGTGAAGGCTAAAGAAAATACCTGGTGTTTCCACATCTTCCTACTCTGTCTAGAAAAACATCCCCAGTGTTTCCAGGCACAACTGAAACTGTCCTGTCCTGGACTGTGGCATTTCTGTCCCACCTGCTCTCCATGTCCTCACTTTTCCTCCCACAATCTATGAGTTCAGAGGCCAGACGGCCTCCGTTCCATGTTAAAAACCTGCCAATGGCTCCCGCCAGGAGAAATTAGGCACCCTCCTCACCATGGAGCTGACTGTGTACTCGCTGCTGCAACAGACCAGCATGAACTTGGCAGCTTACAGCAACGCAAAATCACTGTCTCACAGTTCTGTAGGTCAGAAGTCCGATGAGTGTCTCGCTGGGCTCAGGCCTCACGGGGTAGGAACGCACTTATCTTCGGAGGGGGGCGCTATTCTCCCTGTAGAGCCCTATGTGGTTGAGCCCTGCCGCCTACACCTGAGCCCGGGCCGAGTGCCTTCCTCTGTGCGCTGAGCTTCTTATTTGGACCCTCTCTGTTTCTCCACACACCTCAGCAGTCTCATTTCCCCCTCAGGGCCTTTGCACTGGCTGTTTCCCAGAAAATCTGTGCTTGACCCTCGAAAGTCAGGCTCCCATCATTCCACTTCCACTAGAAGTCCCATTCTCAGAGTCCTCCCAGCCTGCCTGTTGAGTACACAGTAGCCGCCCAGCCTCCCTTTAACACAGCACGCCGTTCCAGTTGTCTGCTTGTGATACTTCTCAGGTTTATGCCTTTCTCTCTCTGCTCGGCAGCTATGGGACAGCAGGACCTGGGTCGGCCTCATCTTCTCTCCCCTGACCTGTACTGCGAGCTCACTGTAGACCTGGTTCTCTGAATTACATTCATTTTCTCCTTCATAGGACCCCATGAGAAGGACATGTCTATTATCCCCACAGGTCGGAGCAGGACACTGAGTCACAAGAGGCAGGAACTTGTCCCAGGTCTCTCAGCAGGAGGAGAGGTGCCAGGACAGGACCAGGCACTGGGCACCGTCTCTCCTTGCTGCTCTGCCTCCCAGCCCCAGAACAGCACCTGGCTGGCAGCGGGACAGTCTCAGGATGCAGGTGTTGAATGTGCGTATCACCTTCTTAGCTAGACTCCTTCTGGGAGGGTAAAACCTCTGATTATGCAGAGGAAAGGCCGAAGTGGGAGGCATTCGGGTGGTACTCACATGTTCGCATGTGTTCCCACCTCAGTGTAAATGACAGCCTGGTGCCTCGCTGCGA
This sequence comes from Artibeus jamaicensis, assembly GCF_021234435.1. Taxonomy (NCBI): domain Eukaryota; kingdom Metazoa; phylum Chordata; class Mammalia; order Chiroptera; family Phyllostomidae; genus Artibeus; species Artibeus jamaicensis. The sequence continues at coordinate 12,205,578 of NW_026521810.1, read as the reverse complement.
GCAGCTGTTCTTGCCTCCCTCTGACGCTGCAGACGCCCTGCCTTGGAGCTCCGGGGCTCTGTCCTTTCCTTTCTATCAGCCAGGAACCATCTGGTCCTCTCAGCTCCCTGAGCAGTGCACTCAAGTACTGCTCATGCTGTTGGGCCCAAGCCCCTCGGGCACAGGTGGCAGAACAAAGGGGAGCGCTCCTCCTGGGCTGCAGTGCATCCTCCCCTTTGGGAAGGGTCCAGAGGTAACATCATCCCCAGTGAAAAGCGAAACACCAGAGTCAGTGGCAAGTCAGATGGCCACAGTGGACCAAGGGGCAACTGGGGGATTTTGGAGCCTCTGGAGTTCCACCGACCTCCGCCCACCCCTCTAGTCCTCGACATGAACAACTGTGCCGCCTTAGTCACCCAGGCCCAGGACACACTGGTTTCCCCTGGAAGGGTTCTGGTGGCCCGACGTGCCTACACACAGTGGACATAAATCTTCACTTCCCTAAGGCGCACATTTTACTTACCGAAATGGGTAGGGTTAGGTAGTGTCCAGTTATGGGTGCTTATTTTTCCTTAAGGAAAATGTGTATAATGGCCTCGTTTTAGGTCCCAGGAAGATTCTCAGACGCATGGAAGATGCTGGTAGAGGGTTTGAAAAGATCTAGAAAGTTCTACCACCCAGAAAGTCTGCCCTGATGGCCCTGAAGCTTCATAGCCATGGAAAGATCAGCAGAAGTCTAGCAGCCCTATGGGGCTGCACTGTCCCTATGGGTCAAGGAAGTGGCCAGGACAGTCAGGCCTGTCAAGGGTCAAGAGATGAACACTCGTCCTGTGGCAGCTGGCAGGGCCGCAGCCCTGGGCAGGTGTGTGGAGGGAGGCGTGGTGTCCAAATGGTGCAGGGGCAGCTTCACAGACTCAGATGGCTTGGTGGGCCTGGGATCCAGCCTGGTGTCCACAGGATCCTCCAGGGCAAATGGGCCCAGGAGCAGACGGGATCCTGACTCAAAAACACCAGACAGACCAGACCAGAGAAACCACAGCTGGCTGCTCTCAGTCCACACCCTCGGGGATCACTGCCCAAGGCCCGGGGACCAGAAACTGCCCTGAATAGGCAAAGAGGCCTTGACTTCTCTCTGCAATCAGGGCTGCCTGTGGCAGGACTTGAGTCTCTTCTTACAGCTGCCAGAGAAAGGTGGAGATGGCTGGAGACAGCCCGCCACACGGGCAAGGCCTCCCTCTGCCCATCCTCACTGTGATCGCAGCCTTTCGTCCAAACACAGGGGCCTGCAGGGAATGATCTCTGGGTCTGTATGATGGTGAGTTTGCCAAAATAGCCATGGGTCTCCTGCCCTATGCCCACACTACTTGCAAAGAAAGGGCCACATTTCCCACAGAGAGGGGAATCTGTTTTCCCACCTCTCGGATCTGGGCTGGCCTTGTGACCTGCTTTGGCCCACAGGATGCAGTGGAAGCAATGCACCAGTCCCAGGACTGGGTCTATATTAACCGCATTATCTGGTTTCTGTGTCTGATGCTTTGGCACCTGGGGCCTTGTGGACTCAAATCTGCCAACCTCTAAAGCTATCGGATAACCGAACACCCTCCCTGGCCACCAGCACCCCTTTATTTGCAAAGCAGCTCACTCAGAGCCCATTCCCCTTGCCTTTTCTGGTCTTACATTTGGCAGACATGAACACCCCACGCCCACCCACCGCAGTCCATTTACTCCAACAGCCCCAGGTCAGGAACCAGAAAACTGGGGCAGCCCCACTCTGCAATCCTGCTAAAATTACTCCAACCAGCCAATTGTAACCTCATTAGCTCCCTCACCCTGGCTCACCCACTCCTTCCCTCAAAACCCAATAAAAACTTTCCCAAGTTTCCCTCCCTCTCTCTGCCTGCCGTTGGCGCCTGTGGCCCACTGCAGCTGGCGTGCCCCCTCCTCCTGGGAACTGTGTGCAACACGCTGCCTTTTCAACAGCAGGCATCTCCGGATCTGCTGGCCTCACCGCACCTGGATAAAACTTAAATCCCAGGTCCATTTGAGGAGAGGGTCTCAAGAGCTCTCCTGCATTCTGCTCTGTCTCAGCCTCTGCACCACCACCCCGTGAAAGCCTGGGCTGGCCTGCTGGAGGGCAAGAGGTCGGTTAGAGCAGAGCCCACGTGGGCCAGCCCAGACCCACCAGCCCCAGCCAACCTGGTGGCTGTGCACAGACCACGAGGAGCCCAGTCCAGACCAGCTGAGTCTGGAGCAGATCAGCAGAACTGCCTGGTGAGCCCAGCTCAGACTAGCCCCGTATGCCAACTCCAGACCCAGAGCAGCTCTTTCAAAACCAAAGACAGGCTCCTTGTCTGCTTTGTTTCTAGCACCCGGGCCACTGCAGGCACCAAACAGTGTACTTGTTTTATGAATCACCCCTATTTTTGATCTGGAGGGTTCACACATGCTGGTTGCTTCAGCTCACTGCCATGCACTGGTGAAACACAGGGCCTGGTGTGTAAGAAGGCCCACTGCAGGGGCTGACAGATCCTCCCGGTGCTGCGCCCAGGGCAGATACGCTACTCAACCCTGGTGGCCTCTTGCTGAGCTCTAACATCAGCACCCGCCTCAACCTAGACGCCAGGCCCACCACCCAAATCAGCAGCTACACCGATGTGGGTGAGCTGACCACACCCCGGTGGGAAGGAACATGCTCAGGCTTTCATTTATCCAGCTCTCCTGACCCGGAGTCTGCGTTTTCTAGACCACATGGCTTCCTCCTTCTTGGCTCACATTCTTGTAGTTTTAAACATATTCTCAAGAAAATGATGTTCTAATTTGCTATCCATTCAGCCTTCCCAAATCACTTCCCTGCTGTAAATATTACACTTTTCCTACCCTGAACCTTAAAAGCAGTCTTCAGAGGCACCACTATCCCCACACTGGAGCTGGGGAGGCTGACGTGCCCGAGAGAGTGGCAGCTGAAACCTTGTGTTGGGAGCCAGGCAGGGGAAGGAGAGCGGGGAGGAAAGCTGCTCCGCCCACTGCCCCTCCTGACTTGGGGCGGGGCGGTGGGGCAGCCAATCCCCATCCCTTAAACTGAGAACAAATGAGACGAAGAAAACCCCACAGAGTTCCATGTACTACAAATATACCAGTGGAAATAAAAATGAAAATACCATTTTTAAAAGATCTAACAATAAATTACTTAGACATAAGCCTAACAGAGTATATTTATGTTGCAAGTAAAAGTGGCTAATGAAAGAAATCAAAGTGCTAAATAAGTGGAAAGACATATTTTGTTCACAGATTGAAAGACTCAATATTGTTTAGATGCCAATTTGCCTCTAATTGTTTGGGAGATTTAATGCAATCCCAATAAAAATTCTCGTAGGATATTTTTTGTAGATGCAGACAAGCTGATTCTCAAATTTTAATGGAAAGGCAAAGAAACTAGAATAGCCGAAACAATTTTGAAAAATAATATAATCTACCCAATTTTAAGTCTTCCTATGAAGTTGCAGTAATCACCTTGGAGTGTGACTGGCAGAAACAGATCCATACATGTAGAAGGACTTGATTTTTGACAAAGTTGCCAAGACCATTCAATGGCAATTCAGCAATCTTTTCAACAAATAGTGCTGGAACAATTGGAAGTTTATATGCAAAAATTAATCTTCAATGTACACCTCGTAACAAATTCAGAGAAAACTATAACAAATTTAGAGAAAAATTTTCATGACCTAGTGTTAGGCAAAGACTTGTCATCAAAAGCATGATCCATAAAAATAAAAAATGGACCAATTGGACTTCATCGAAACATAACAGCTTTGTTCTGGGAAAGAAACTTAGACACACGACCAACTGAGAGAAAAAAACTTGCAATGCACAGATCTGAAAAAGGACTTCCATTTAGAATAGACAAAGAACACTAAAAACTTAGTAAGAAAGCATTCTATTTTTAAATTGGGTAGAAGCCATGAGAAGACACTTCACCCAGTGGACTACTCATATGACAGACAAATAAGCACATGAAAAGCTTCCCAAAGCAACTGGTCCTTAGGGAAATGGAAATCAAAGCCACCATGAGATACCTCTACACACCTGTTAGAGTGACCTGGTAACACACAGAGCAGGCTGTGGTCGGTGCTGGTGAGGATGCAGAGTCATCGGGTCTTTACACACAGCTGGTGGGAACATAAAATGACCCAACTAGTAGTTTGGGAGTCTCCGCAGTTTGGGAGTTTCTTCCAAAGTTAAACACATACTTACCACGTGACTCAACAATCCCACTCCTGGATGTTTACTCAAGAGAAATGAATATTTACATTCACACGAAGAGCCGCGTGAGAATGTTCATAGCGGCTCTATTCATAATCCCCCAAAACTGGAACTGACCCCAGGGGTGTCGCTCAGTTCAGGGGGCACTGGTCGGCACTCTGAGGTGCCCCCACACAGTGAGATGCTGCTCCGCAGTAGTAAGAAGAGAAACCCCCCCTGTACTAGGAACAACTCGGAGGAATCGTAAAGGTGCCGGGCTTCATCTGCAAAGCCAGACCAAAGGCTGTGCACTCTTTCATTCGGCTCCTGTGACACTGCAGACGAGACAAACCGCAGAGATAGAAAGCAGATCGGTCTGGGGCTGGTGGGGCTGTCCCCTGCTGTTACGGTGGTGGTGGTGGTGGTGAACCCACAGAGTTCCGTGGTTACAATCGCAGAATGCACACCAAACACATTTTCCCCATTAAATTATAAAAGGCAACATCTCAAATGGGAGGAGCAATCAGAAGAGTTAACTTCTCACTGATGGTGGAATTTGAAGCCCTGTGACATCAAACCACAAAGAGAGGTTCTAGGGAGAGGGAAGCCTTCTGTAATACCATAGACAACCCCCTAGGCAAGGAGCATGCTGAGACCCTGAACCCCCTGCTCACCCAGGACAGGGATTTGTTCAATGTTTTCCTCTTCAGAGTGGGCAGCAGTTTTAAGAAAGGGGCCCCACTCATGGGATCCCCACGGTGCTCAACCTCCCCTCTTTCTCCACGACTGCCTGCTCTCCATCAGGCTGTCTGCTTTCCAGGTCACTGTGAAGTGACTCAGGACGGAGGTGCTAATAAGAGGAACACAACTGGAAGGCCATGGAGGGCGCAGGAGCAGATGAGACTGCCCACCCCCAGGAGAGCACTGCTGCAGACCCTCACCGAAGCAACTTCCCTGTGACGCACACGCGCACATACAGACACAGCACAGATATGTGCACACACACAACCAAGCACCCACACAGATTCAAAGACATGTGCACACACAGTCACAGACACTTATACACATGTATGCACACACCATGTCTCCCTCGTGCTATCACCTAATACAGTACAGTGAGCACACACTGGAAATGGAGGCACCGCAGACAGGCCGTGGCCTGCGGTCGGGAGCGCCAGTGCCCGTCCCTGGGGCCCTCGGGGGGTGTGTGCCCCGCCAGTCTCCTCTGTGGCACAAGTCATTCTCCAAACACCTACCAAGTTTCCGTCCAATCAACAGGTCTGGCCCGGGACTCATCCTGTGTCCAGGTCGGATGAACTCCAGGTACACAAGTCACCTCAGGCCCTCCTGAATTCAATCCTTTGTCCACTCAAATTCTGCCCTTGGCCCCTTCCTAGGTCCACAGCTTTGAACTCTTAAGGCTGGACTTTTCCTGGGTTTCAAGCACCTGCTTGATTACAATCACTACAGACAAGTTTAAAAATAGTGATGCCTAAGCCCCAACCCAGACCAACTGAATCAGAATCTCTCAGTTAGGCAGGCATCAGGATTTCCAGAATATCCTTGGCGACCAGAGGCTGCTCAGAGGCTGTCCAGCTGGTCCGCTCGGACCCGCACCAGCAGGACCAAGCTCCATTCATTCCACTGAGCTCCACCTGGGTGCTGGCCCCTGGCCTTGTACTGGGGAAGACAGATAATAACTTGAAATCTATCACAATGAATCACTATAAACATCACCTGTCATGTGCTGGAGCCCTGCAGAGTCCCATAAGGAAAACACAGGGGTGGGGAAGGGTCCGTTTGGAGTGGGCTTGGGGAAGTGGCTGGGAAGAAGTGCTAATTCTGACAGAGAACGGGAAGATGAGAAGGAGCCACGCGGAGTGTTCCCGAGGCCTCCCTTATGGTTTGCCCCTCAGGCTTCCCCAGTGAAGAGAGACCTCCAGCTACACAGGACTTTGGGTGAAGGACAATCTCACCAGAATTTTTCAACCAGCTTCCGTGGACAATCTCTTTGCCCCCTTTCCGCCTCACGGAGCCCAGTGAGGGGGTCAGAAGTTCTTGTAGGTAAAGAAACAAAGGTTTAGAGGATAAGGACTTTGAGAGAGCCAGGTGGGCATTGGCTAGATCTCCCAGGAACGTCTCATACCTCTGAGAACAGCTAAGGTCTCACCTCTTTTCCAGGAAACCTGGAGAGACAGTGAGAGCCCCCATAAAATCAGACGGTGGCGGACAGGGCTCTCCGCATCTCCTTGTGCATCCCGTCCACCGACCCCTCCACTGGCTTGGGGACACACCTGTTTGTGCCTCTGGCTCTGGGCTTGATGTTGTGTTTTCTTTTGCAATCTGCAGAGCGGGTGAGAGGCCCCTGGGCGGGTCCACCATGGCCCCACTCAAGGCCCCTGCTACCTGGTGGCTGACAGCTTCCCAAGTGCGTGCTGCAGTAGTAATGCCACCCAGGTCTGGCCTGCACTGAGTTCTCCCTGCCTGGCCCCTGAACTCCTGGGGCTTCTGGGTAGCCATGGGGGGCACCCACCTGGCTCAGAAATTGAGTGCAGGCAAGAGTGTCTGTGGGGGAGGGGAAAGGCCTGGAGTCCGAGGAGAAAGACTACTTTTACCCCACTCCTCCTGGCTGTGCGGCCTTGAGTAAGTAAGTCGCAGTCTCCCTGGGCCTCAGCTCCCTCATCTGCAAAATGGGACCATAGCAGTCACCTGGCCTCACAGGGCCGCTCTTGCAGACTCCTCGGTCATGGGGGCGCAGTGAGCGCCTGCACGCTTCCCTTCCCTTGGTTGCTGGTACTGTTGCGGGCGGTATTTGGGGGTGCTGGCTGCATACCTGCCACACAGATCACGGGGGGGGGGGGGCACCTCCGACTGGTGCCAGTGCAGGCTCTGAATTAGGCACTTCTGCTTCCACCTTTGGAAGACACATTTTTAGCTGCAGTCTTTTTCCAAAAGTAAAGCTATCGAAGTGACATTGGTTAATCACATTATACACGTTTCAGTGCACAGTTCTATAATACGTCTTCTGTATATTGCATTGTGTGCATTCTTAATTTTAATCATTGGTTCTTACTGGTTAATATAAAAGTGAATCTGGTCAAATAAATAAACCCTGTGAGACTCCAGCGCATACAAATGCAAGGAGGGAAAGTGAACAGCGAGCCCGCGCGGGTGGAAAAGGACACGCAGCCCGAACCCAGCCCCGAGGGGAAGTACCGAGAACGGTGGCGGCAGCATAGATGGAGTTAAAACATGAGGTGGGAAGTGGAAGGGCGGGGACACTCCGACCCAGCTGGTAACGAACACCCCTCCAGGGGACTCAGGAGAGACCACCGTCTCAAAACCCGGGGAGACCGTCCCCCAACCCCGACCCCCGCGGAGCTCCCGCGGGCCGGGGCGCACGGAGAGCGAGGCGACCGGGGTCCCCAGCGCGACCCGCGGTGCGTCTGGAGGGCGGGTGGGGTCTGGCACTTCTCTCTGAAAACCGGACCCAGTCCCAGATCGCCCTAAGCCCCCCGCCCACGCTTCCAATGGAGCATGGCCCGGGTCCCGCGCGCCGGCCAGAAGGCGGCGGTGACTGAGCTGGGCACTGACCTGGGCACTGAGCTGCGCCGGGCCGGCGACGAGCAGCAGCAGCAGCAGGAGAGCGCGGGGCCCCCGGGGCCGCATCTCGCCGGTCGGGACCTCTCTGCCAGGGAGGGAACAACGCTGTCCGACTGATGCCCAGTGTGTCCAGCCGATGCGGAGTGGGTCCATCCGATGCTGAGTGTGTCCAGCCCACAGGGTCAGGGAGGTGGAAGCGCAACTGGCTGCCGGGGAGGGGAGGGGAGGGGAGCGCAGTCCCGCCGGTGCGCGTGGCCTGGGGTGCCTGCGGCCACCAGAGTCCATGGTCCAGCAATGGGGGGTGAGGGGGGAGGGAGGCGCCGGCCCCCAGGCCGGGAAGGAGGAGGGGCCACCCGGCCAGGAATGCGCCTGGAGCTTGCCCAGCCCCGGCCTGGGAGGCGGCGCGACTCCAGGACGTGGACGGCGGGCGTCCCCAGGGCGGCCCCCCATCCCCGGAGAAGGTGGCGGGGTCCGCACACCAGCTCTAGGCCGGGGCGCCCACCCACGCAAGGCTCCTGACAGGCCCCTTTTTAGCTGGAGACAGTGAAGCTGACACCCCCCCCCCCCAGCAGCAAGTGTGACTCCCACCCAGGCCTGCCCACTTCACAGTCGTGCACGGACACCGTTCCCCACCGCAGTGTGGCTAGGAGATGGGTTTCGCGAACTCTACAGGAGGCAGACTAAGTTCTCCATCAGAGTAGACTAGTGTCCTTTTAAATAATGCTGTTGGGGTCTAGGGACTCCACGCACGGGGACTAGAAATCGACTGCCCCCACCCTCCAGACGGAAGGGGAAACAGTTTAAAATGGAGGCGAGTTATGGGGACACTGGACGCTTCGCTGCGGCGGAGGGAAGGAGGGAAATAGGGCCCGGCAGGGCAGACAGGAGTGGTCCTAAGTGCCTGCTGCCTGGGGGCTGCGGGAGGAACCAGATGGTCTCCTCCAGCTCCTGGAAAACATTATCTAAGTTCTTACTGGAAAATGTTTTCAGAGGCAATGCTGCAGATGGCATGGTGCACACCACGTGTGCCAAGCCTCAAATCTAGTCCCTTTCAGCATGTCACTTAGCAGAGCCCCCTTGGAGCTCAGCAGGTTGCAGCCTGAGAGCAGGAGCTGGTTTCCTTGGAAAGCAGAAGGGGTTTGGGAATCCCTTGGAAAGGGTGAGGCAGTGTGCAGGTGGGCACCTGAGCGTTCACTACCCAGAAAATCCCATGGTGCCTCTCTGCTCACCTTCCTGTCAGAGGAAGTGGAGGGGCCGGGTAAGTGCACTTTGCATTCCTGGTGCGACATCCTGAAGAGAGACCTGGTCAGACATTCCTGCTCTCTTGTCCAGGTGGAGGGGGCCCGGGAGCCCGTGGAGGCTGTGCTTCACTGCCTCGATCTCTCGTGTGTTTGCTGTGTCTGCCCAAGCTGCCGGCCCCCTTTCTCTCCGCACCCCCCTCAGCCCACTACTGAAAGGGTTCGTTGTTTGCTTTGTGTTTTATCCCACCTGTGTTTTCACGGTGGCTTCCCCTGGAAGGCCAAACTGCTGGGACCCAGAGGCCGGCCCTCTTTCCTCTTCTCTTGCCCCCTCAACGGGTTCATAAAGCTGGGAGAAACCTTGATTTCACGATTTCCCAGATGGAGAAAGTGAATCGGGTGTGGCTGAGTGACTTGCCCAGGAGATGCACACTCAGAGCTCAGGGCTCCTCCCAGAGCCACCTGGGCAGAGCAGCTGCCCTCAGTCAGTCTCATCCCACCTTTCACGTACATCCATGGTCACAGGACTCCAGGAGTTTTATTTACAGGAACTGAGGTTTGGGGGAATTTTAGGGGGGGGTCGTTTGTAGTTTTTTTTCCTCCTTACTAATTCCATTTGCTACCCTTGTCCTGTGGCCGCCTTCTGTTTAGTACTCTGGCACCTGGTCTGAACCAGCCGTCTAAGGCCATGCTGCTGCCCCTTCTCCGTCCTCACTGCCCTTGAGTGGCAGTGGTGGGGGCAGGCCCTACAAAGCCAGGACCTGCCAAGTTGGTCTAGAAGCCGACAGACCATGACAACAGGCCAAACACCCTGTATTTGGGGCTCCTCAAATGAACCTCTGACTTAACATAGTGGACCTGTCGGCTCCATTGTTGCTTCTGTCTACACAAGAACGTCCAGCCTAAGAAAAAGTCTTGTAAGAATGCATTTGAGCCAAACTAATGGCAATTGTCAGGAAGCAACATCTCAATGGCTTGGCAAAATGCTCCAGTAAATGGCAATTTTACAGCTTACTTTTTACATGTGAATCAAAGGAGGAGACGTAAGGAACGTTACATGAAATCCGTTAGTGGTAGATTAAGAGGGCAGCAGAAAGCAAAGTGGGGAGATCTCTGGTATTGGATAAAAACTAAAATGGAGAGACACATACTTATTATTTTTTTTAGTGATTTGATTTATTTTTTAGAGAGGGGGAGGGGGGAGAGAGGGTGAGAAACATCAGTATGTGTGGTTGCCTCTTGCACGCCCCCTACTGGGGACCTGGCTGACAACCGAGGCATGTGCCCTGACTGGGAATCGAACCCGAGACACATACTTCTTTTACATAGGTGAGTACAGGACAGTTAACATTTACAGCACAGAGAGGTGGTGTTTGGGGAGTAAGGTAACAACAACGAAGGGTTCTCTGGTCTGTGCTCTGCTCTGCTCAGAGGTATGTTATTTTAGATGCAAAGAGACGACAGACAGGATCACTTAAGGTAAAGACTGACCTTTGTCAGGGAAGCTCTGTAGAACTTGACTACCTGCTATGCTTGTGTTTAGTTAGGGATTTCTATGTTCGGACCATCCTACGTGGTTCCTTTGGTCTCCGAGTGTGTAGGGCTCACCACGTAGGCCTCCCCTGAGCTTGTCAGGTTTAGTGTGTGGCCCCCTTTTTATTGTCCACACTTCTGTCTCCTCCATATTTTGTTTCCAAGGACTATTCTTGAGTGTTGGGGGGTTAGTGGTAGGGGGCATCTAAAGAAAATATGTCTAAAGGTTTTGCAAAATGAATTGCTATCTCTGAGCTCAATGCGCTCTTTGACATGCTTGTATTCCTTGTATCATGTGGGAATGCAAAGCCAGACGGGAGGGTTTGCTGTGGAAATGTAAGACCTGACCAGAAGCGCCACCCAGGTGGGCACGTGCCCACCTGGAAGGGCCCTTTGGTCCTGCATGGGGCCCCCACGCCACATGGCTCACCCTTTGGGCTTCACAGCTTGACCAGTTACCTGTGGCTGAATCCTGCCTGACGGCTCATTTGGGGCTGCTTCTCTGTCTAGCTTTTTCACCCCACATCCGTCTGTGCTTCTAAATGTCGGCCCCCACTGACCACCTACCAGTGTCCCAGAAACAGAGCCCCATGTGCTGGCCCCGCCCAGGATGACAGGGCAGCATGGGGGAGAGGAATGGGGCAGCAGCGCAGTCCGTTTATTGCATAAACACTACGAAATGTACGTTGGGCACAGCCCTGGGCCAGGTGCTACATTACGCTTCACGTACAGCCCCAGCCAACGAAACTGTGCAGTCCTGCCCTGGCTGGTGTAGCTCAGCTGTTGGATTGTCATCTCGTGCACAGAAAGGCCATGGGTTCGAGCCCCGGGCAGGGCACAGGTGGGACGCAACCAATCAGTGTTTCTCTGTGACACTGATGTTTCTCTCTCCCTCTGATATTAATAAATGTGCCTTGGGTGAGCATTTTTAGAGAGTGCAGTCCTGTGTTGAACTTTGAAGAGACTGTGTGCCCACATATGATGTCATGTAGCCAGAAGAGACATTTCTTCCTGGAAAATCGTTTCCAATTTTATAAAATGAAAATCTGTAGAAAAAAACAGATTTACTGTGCCATGATTAAAGACGAAACTCTGTCACCATCTGCTAAAAGGAGGAAAATGTTGCAAATCCATGAATGCCATCCCAAAAGCCTCTGGAAGTGGCCGAGTGGTAGGTGCGGTCATGGACGCACAGCCTGCGACACCAGACTGGATCTCACCCCTGCGTGCGGCCGTGTGGCCTCGCAGCTCTCCTCATCTTCACGGCTTGTTTCTTCATCCATATAATGGGAAGAGTGTTTATCTGGAGAGTTGTTATGACGTTTCAAAATAATGAATATGAGGTGTCTAACACAGTGCCTGGCATGTAGTAGGTGCATAGTTAAGGGGACCCTTGTCTAAACTGACTCCGAGGGCCCTTCATAGGGGGACAGCATAAAGGAACCAAATCTCAAGCACCCATCGTAGGCTAGGCCCTCTGTCAAGCACTTCACAACAACCCAGCAAAATGAGTCCCATTATTATTCCCGTTTTGTAAATTGGGAAGCTGAGGCTTAGGCTGCTTCAGCAAGTTGCCCGAGCTCCGAACATCAGGGTGGTAACTGGGAGAGGCCCTCGCTGTGCCGCTCCAGGAGGCCCAAGCATAAGGACTTGCTCCCGAGCTCCGTGGCCCATGTTTGATGGGTTCTGAGGCAGATATATCAAAATTCACTTCAGGAGAAAATTTCCAGGGTACATTTTTACTGTAAACCGTGATCACAACTATATAGGTTAGGCCTAATTACAATACCCTCCAAGGAACTGCCGAAATTAATCCCTAAGTCTAGCGTTTCATACTCAGTATTGTTCAAACCAGATGGCTTTGCCAGGTGACTCTGCCTTCCAGACCCACTGTGCGCCTTTTCCCACCTGCTGTCCATCCTGGAGGCCAGGCTGTAGGGACGACAGCAACAGGTGACCATGCCCTGTGTCCTCCAGCTGGGTAGTGGCCGGTGAAATGCTCAATGGGAGAGCAGCTGGACAAGTGTGATGTCATGAGGTTGAGTCAAGCTGTGTTCCTTGATAGATCGCTCCTCTTTTCAAGGTGACCTGTTCTCCACAACCTCTCTCCCTGGGGACTCCAGCGGCCACTCTCCCTCTCATCCTCCTTGGTCTCAGCGTAGTAACAGCGCCTGCATTGGAAGCCCTGGGATAGGGCACTCGCTCGTTGGTATATCTATCAAAGACATGGTCCTGTCCAAATCTTTGTAAAAAAGTTCCCTTCCAATTATCCTCACTTGAGCAAGCCATGTCTTGGCTTTTGACTAAGAGAGTGACCACCAGCAATAAGTTGAAAATGTTTCGCCTCCAGAATTGTGGCTCTAACAGAAAATGGGGTAAAATAGACATTTGATCAAGCTCGTACCCACACTCCGGGGAAGGCCCTGAGAGATACTGACTAACCAGTACCCCCCTGTCCCTCACCGGCACAGTCCGATTTTTGTTTGGGGCTGTAATAGACCTAGTTAAACATGTGCTCCCCAGCCTCTTCAGACTTCCCTGCTATTTAGACCCCCTTAATTCAGACCCTACTGGTTATGTGACCTCCTTCCGGCTAATGAGAGGAAGTGAAATCAATTGGGTGGGGCTGCTTTGAGATTTCTTGTTTATTCATTTATTACAGACATTTTTTTTTCTGTTAGGGCCTTGAGCATAGATATAATTGCTGTTTTAAAATCCTTGACTGATAATGCACCGATCGTTACCCTCTCAGCACCAGTGCCGCTGACTGTCTCCTGAGTAGGGATTGTTTTTTTCTGGTTTGCTGCTATGCACAGTTACTTGGATTGTATCTAGCGATTGTGAATGATAGCTTATAGACACTCCTTATCCTATTGTGTTCCTCTGAATATCATTTTTAAATTGAGATATAATTCACATACTATGAAATTCACTACATTATAGGGTACATACAATGATGGTTGTAAGTATATTGTTCAAATCATGCAACCATCACCGCTGTCCAATTCCTGGGTATTTTTTCACCACGGAAGGAATCCTGTGCACATGAGCAGTCACCCCACCCCCCACTCAGTGCCTGGCGACAGCTACTTTACTCCCTGTCTTGGACTTGTCTATTCTGGACATTTTGTAAAAATAGAATCATCTAAAACATGGCTTTTGGTGATTGCCTTCTTTCACTGAGCATGATATTTTCAAGGCTGTTTTCATATCGTAGCATCTGTCAGTGCTTCATTCCTTTTTATGGTTGAATAATATTCCGTTGTGTGGATATACCATAGTTCATTTATTTGTCAGTCGATGGGCAGTTGGGCTGTTTCCCATCTGTGGCTATGAAGAATAATGCTGCTAGGAACATGTGTGTAAACGCACGTTTTCACTTCTCTCAGGTACATGCCTAGCAGTGGGCTTCCTGAGTTACTCGGTGATGCTTTAATCATCTGGTGAACTGATGGACCGGCTGTGCCGCTTCACACTCCCGCCAGCAGTTGTAAGGGCTCCGCATCCTTACCAACACCGGTTATTTTCTTTTTGCATATAAATAAAAATGAGTATTATTGTTAGAGCTCTTTCAGTGACTATGAAGTTATATTGTGGTTGTGATTTGCATTTCCCTGATGAACAATAATGTAGATCAACAATTTTTAACCTTTTTCATCTCATGGCCCACACAAACTAAGTACCAAAATTCTGTGGCACACCCCAAAATATATTTTTTGCCAATCTGACAAAAATAAGTATGATTTTGATCGATTGACAAAAAACAAATAATAATTACCTATTCTTTTTGCTCCAAAGGGATTTTTTAAAAAATCAAATGCCTCATACTCGTATCTAAAGGTTTCTGGCACCAAGAATTAACCAATCAGATACAGCCTTATTATGCTACATGACCAATAAGATACAAATCTATTATATGACATATATGTTTATGGTTCAAGACAGGGCATGCACACCAGACAGCTATTGTTGTGCTGGCTATTGTTATTTTTTCGTTGATAATCTGAGGGGAAAGAGGTCAGTGCCCCTGACTAAACAGTCAGGTATTGCATGCTTTAAAAATTCTTGTGGCATATGGGTTGAAAATCACTGATGTAGAGCATGTTTTCATACGCTTATCGACTAGCTGTAGCTCTTCCTTAGGAAAATGTCTACTTCAGTCTTTTGTCATTATCTTTTGCTGAGTTATTTGTCTTTATATTATTGAATGAATGGAGTTCTTTATTGAGAAATTTTTACTATTGTTATTGTAAAAAATACAATAATTATTTATTGTAGATAAATAATACTGTAGATATTACTATTAATATTTATTTGATATTTATTGAACTTAGTTTCTCCAATGATGGTTTAACAAAGTTCATTATATAGTCTAGATATATGATTTGAAAATATTTTCTCCCACTTGTGGGCTGACTTTTTAAATGGAATTTATTGAAGTAACGTCAGTTAATAAAATTATTTCAGTTTCAGGTGCACCATTCCGTAATAGATCATCTGTGTAATACATGATCTGTATGCTCACCACCCCGAGTCAAGTCTCCTTGCATCACTACTCACCCCCCACCCTCTTCTCCTTCTGGCCGTCACCATTCTGTCGTCTGTGTCCGTGAGGGTTTTCCTTAATCCTGTCACCTTTCCCCCCACCCCGAGCCCCTCTTTCTTCTGACAGCTGTCAGTCCGTTCTCCATCTATGAGTCCGTTTCTATTTGTTTGTTATTTTATTTTGTTCATTAGGTTCCACATATGGATGAAGTCATATGATACTTGTCTTTCCCTGACTGGTGTATTTCACTTCACGTAATGTTCTCCAGATCCATCCACGCTGTTGCAAAGGTAAGATGTCCTTCTTCTTTTGGTGGCCAAGTTGTATTCTGTTGTTTACATCTACCAAAGCTTTTTAAAAAATATTTTATTTATTTATCTTTAGAGGGGAAGGGAAGGAGAGAAGGAGAGAAACATCAATGTGTGGTTGCCTCTCGTGGGTCCCCTGCTGGGGACTGGCCTGCAACCCCGGCATGTGCCCTGACTGGGAATCGAACCGGGAACCTTTGGTTTGCAGGCCGGCACTCAATCCACTGAGCTACACCAGCCAGGGCTCAAAGCTTTTTTATCCACTCATCTACTGATGGACACTTGGGCTGCTTCCAAATCTTGACTATTGTAAATAATGGTGCAATGAGCACAGGGATGCATATACTCTTTCAAATTAGTGTTTCAGATTTCTTCGGGTGTATTTTCAGAAGTGGAATTGCTGGGTCATAAGGCAGTTCCATTTTTTATTTTTTGAGGAAATTCCACACTGCTTTCCACAGTGGCTGCACCAGTCGGCATTCCCACCAACAGTGCACAAGGGTTCCCTTTTCTCTACATCCTCTCCACCTGTTTGTTAATTTATTGATGATGGCCATTTTGACAGCTGTGATATCTCACTGTGGTTTTAATTTGCACTTCTCTGGTGATTAGTGGCATTGGACATCTTTTCATATGTCTATTGGCCAGCTGTAGGTCCTCTTTGGAGAGGCGTCTATTTAGGTCCTTTGCCCATTTTGTAATTGGATTATTTGTTTTTATGGTGTTGAGTTTTATAAGGTATTTACAAATTTTGGATATTAACCCCTTATCAGATGTATAATTGGTGAATATGTTTTCCCATTAAATGGGTAGTCTTTTCATTTTGCTTATAATTTCCCCTGATGTGCAAAAACTTTTAAATTTCATGTTGTCCCATTTGTTTATTTTGTTTGCCTTGCCTAAGGCAATAATATATCAGCAAAAAATATTGCTATGAGGAATTTCTGAGATTTTATTACCTATTTCTTCTTCTAGGATTTTTATGATCTAACCTTTAAGTCTTTAATACATTTTGAGTTTATACCTGTGTGTGGTGTAAGAAGGTGGTCTAGTTTAGTTGTTTTTGCATGTATCTGTCCAATTTTCTCAACACTATTTATTGAATAAACTATCTTTACCTCATGGTCTGTTTTTGCCTATTTTGTCAAACATTCATTGATAAGCAAGGTATAGGTTTATTTCTGGGCTCTCTGTTCTGTTCCAGTCATCTGTCTATATGTCTGTTTTTATGCCAGTACCAGACTGGTTTGATGACTACGGCCTTGTAGTATAGTTTGATATCAGGTAGTGTGTTACCTGATAAGAAATGGCCTGGAGCAGATCTTCCTCAAGCCAGCCTGCAGTGTGTATGTTCTTGACTTCATGTAGGAAAGGTTTCACAACATAGGTCCAGGTGATTTTGAGAATAAGTTTATTAAGGCTGGGGATGGTGAAACAAAGGAAGAACTTAGAGTACAGGAAGTAACTAGAGAGAGCCAAGGTGGGACTGCTTGTAGCTCGCCAGGAGGTCAGAGAAAAAGAGGGCCCTAGAAACAGGATTGGAGGGAGCTCAGCCCAGGAAGAGCTGCTGAGACCTACTCCCCGCGCCCCCCACCCCCCTTCCCCGGCTGCAAGTCTTCTGGGGACCTTCAGAGTTTAGGAGGAAATAAAAGGTTCTTGCCAGGGAAGGAGCATGGGCACTGGGCGTGGTCTAGAGCAAGCTATCACTGAGTCTCTGGCCGGAGGGCTTTTTATCATTTCTCTGCGGGTGAGAATCTTAGGGGAGGGTTTCTAGCAGAATATCCATCAGCTTTCCAGGTGTACTTTTAATATGCTGATGTGTCAAAATGAGCACAGAGGGGAATTTGGGAATATTTTTTGGTCTGCTATACCGTTTTATTTTGGGTCTGTCTGGCTTTTGATGGGGTTTTTATTATTTGTTCCCCTGACTTCATCTGTCCTTGGGTTTAGCTGGCACAAATTACATTAATTGGATCTCTGTTCTTTATTTCCCAGACCAGGGAAATTTAAGCTATGTATTCTTTGATTAGGGAGGAGATAGAAGCCATTTGCTCTCGAGTGTCCTTGGTCAGGGCAAATAAGGTCTCTCAACTTACCAGCTTGCTATAAGTTGCTCAAACTTTTTGGTCTTGTTTAATTTTCTTGTCTCAGTTTCCCCATTCCACTTGCCCAGGAATTTTCCTAGCTTCCTAATATCTTGTCACAGTTCAATTCCCCCAACTTTGTTCTTCTTTCTCAAGATTGCTGTGGCTGTTCAGGGTCTTATGTGGTTCCATATAAATTTTTGGAATAGTTGTTCTAGTTCTGTAAAATACACCATTGGTATCCTGATAGGAATTGTGTTGCATCTCTAGGTTGCTTTGGGTAGTATGGACATTTTAATGATGTTAATTCTTTCCATCCATGAGCATGATCTATGCTTCCACTTACCTGCATCTTCTGCTATTTCTTTCTTCAGTGTCTTATAATTTCCCAGATACAGGTCTTTTACATCCTTGGTTAAATTGATTCCTAAGGGGTTTTTTTTTTTTTGGAAGCAATTGTGAATGGGATTTTTTTCCCTTAGTTTTCCTTTCTGATAGCTCATTATTGGTGCATAAAAATGCAACTGATTTCTGGATATTTATTTTGTATCCTGCTATTTTAGTGAATTCATTTATGAGTTCTAGTAGGTTTGGGTGGAATTTTTAGGGTTCTCTATATACAATATGATGTCATCTTCTTCCTTTCCAATTTGGATGCCTTTTGCCTCCTTTTGTCTGATTGCTGTGGCTAGGACTTCTAGTACTATGTTGAAATAGAAGTGGTGAAAGCAGACATCTCTGGGTTGATTTCACACTTTCTTGATACTGTCCTGTGAAGCACATACATTTTTAATTTTGAAGTCCAGTTTTTCTGGTTTTTTTTTCTTTTATTGCTTATGGTTTTTTTGTGAAACATCTAAAAATTCTTTGCCAAATCTAAATTCATGAAGATTTATATATGTTTTCTTCTGAGAATTTTACAGCTTTAGCACTTAAATTTAGGTCTCTGATCCATTTTAAGTTAGTTATTACAGATGTTATGAGGAACCCCACTTCATTCTTTTGTATATAGCTGTCCAGTTGCCCCAGCACCAATTGATGAGGAGACAGTTGTTTCCTTATTGAATGCTATTGCTGCCCTTGTGGAAATGAATTAACCTTAGATTTATGTATGGGTTTAGTTCTGGACTGTCAATTTTATTCCATTGATCTATATGCTGTCTCTCCTCATTCCGGTACCACAGTCTTGACTGTAGTTGCTTTATACTGTTTTCTTTTTTTATTCCCACCCAAGGACATGCTTATTCATCTTAGAGAGAGGGGAAGGGAAGGAGAAAAGAGAAACATCGATGTGAGAGAGAAACATCAATCGGTTGCCTCTCATGCACACCCTGACCGAGGACCAAACCTGCAGCCTAGACATGTGCCCTCACTAGGAATTGATCCTGACCTCTCAGTTTACAGGACAACATTTCAACCAAGTGAGCCAGACCAGCCAGGCCACTTTATACTGATTGAAATCAAGAAATTAAGAGTCCTCCTACTTCTCTTCCAAGATTATTTCAGCTGCTCTGTGTCCTCTGAAATTCCATATGAGTGTTACCATCAATTTATACTATGAAGTTGTCTGGAACAATGAATGGGATTGCTTGGAATCTGCAGTCTGATTTTGGAAACACCACCATTTTAAGTCTTCTGGTCCATGGACATGGGATTTTTTCTGATTTATCATCTTATTCAGTTTCTTTCAGTGATGTTTTGTCATTTTCAGTGTTCAAGTTTTGTACTTCTTTTGTCAGATTTATTTTTATTAGAAAATGTTTTTAAGATTTTATTTATTTTTAGAGAGGGGGTAATGGAGGGGGAAAGAGAGGGAGAGAAACATCGATCAGTTGCTTCTCGCATGCCCCCAATGGGATGGGCCTGAAACCCAGGCAAGTGCCCTGAATGGGAATTGAACCAATGACCTTTTGCTTTGCGGGAGGACACTCAACCAACTGAGCTATGCCAGTCAGGGCCAGATTTATTTCTAAGCATTTTATTCTCTGTGATGCTATTGTAAATGAAAAATTTCACATTCACGTTGTTCATTGCGCATGTACAGAAACACAATTGGGTTTCGTACATTGACCCTGTATCCCATGACCTTTTTGAACTCATGAGTAGTTCTAGTATTTATAGTAGATTCCTTAGGATTTTCTATACACAAGACCATGCAATATGGGAACATATTTTTGCTTCTTCCTTTTCAATTTCAAAAACTTATTTGTTTTTCTTGTCTAGTTTCCACACTAGAAGTTCCAGTACTATGTTGAGTGGAAGGGGTAAGAATGGGCATCTTTGTCTTGTACTTTCTTAGAAGGAGAGCACCAGGTTTTTTGCCATTGAACATGTTAGCTGTGGGGTTTGTAGATGCCCCTCATCACACTGAGAAAGCTCCTAGTTTGTTGAGTGCTTTTATCACATTCCAGGTGTGCAGTTTTGGCTAATATATTTCCTGCATCTATTAAAATGATCATGGTATGTTTGTTAGCATGTCCTGTTGATATAATGTATTGTATTAATTTTCAGATGTTAAAACATCCTTGCTTTCCTGGGATAAACCTTGGCTGGATTTTAATTTCCTTGCCATTTCTGTACTACCTATTTTTGAATTATTTTTTAGTGGTCGCCTTGGAGTTTACCATTAACATCTTAATTTACAACAATTTAGTTCTGATTAATACCAACTTAATTTTCATAACATGCAAGACATTGCTGCTACATAGCTCTTTTCCCCTGTTTTTATGCTGTTATTACAGCATAATTACATCTTTTTACATTTTGTGCCCACCCACCTAGATTTACACTTATTTCATTAATGAAATAATTTAAATCTAAAAGAAGAGAAAAAGGAGTTACAAAGAAAAAACATTTATATTTTTATAAGTATATTTATATTTATATTTACCTACATATTTGTTTCATGTGGATTCAACTTACTGTTTAGCGTTCTTTTGTTTCAGCCTGAAGGATACCCTTTAATATTTCTTATAAGGTAGGGTTACTAGCAACAAAATTATTTGAGCTGTTTTTGTTTGGGAGTGTCTTTATTTTTTATTCATTTTTTATAGATAGTTTGCCTAGATTTAAAAAAAAAAACTTAGTTGACAAGACCCCTGAAAGGAATCCTGGCTCCTGGAGTCTGTGGCATTATAGATGAGATGAAGCAAACTCACATGGAATACCAGGTCCTGTGGAGGAAAAGGGATGGTGCCGCCAGTCTCTCAAGGGGAGATCACCTTGATGCTTGCCTTGGCGAGCTTTTATTGGATTCAATTTGCATGGGAATACAGGGTGTATACATAAAGCTCATCAGTCATTGTCAGGCAGAAACGATTAAACAATAGATAACACTCAAAGAACTCTGAGGGCTTATTCTGAGTCAGGGTGAGATAGGGGCCAGAAAACTTTGGGGAACAAACTCACTTCTAACTTGGACCCTTATCATTTAAATGGAGGGTATTAGCAAAGTAGGTTTCATAGGATTTTACCCATTCTTTCTTAGGCCTGATCACCCTAGGGAACCTGCCCTTTCCAGCACAGGGCCACACCCACCTCCAGAATTGTTTCAGACTTAAGGCATTATTTCAGGCTTATGTCAGGCAGGGGAAGTAAGGCAGCCAAGAGATTAGAAGAAGACTTCTTTCAGACAGAACCAGGACTCAGGCTGTGTCAAAGCTGAGGGGTGAGGGTCAATCACCCCCTTTTTCTATAGCCGCCCAAGTCCTTCCCTGAGGGCCCCTTTGTGACCATGCCTGTCTTAGGTTGTCCCTCTTTTGAGGAATCTTACCTGTCATTGGCTAACCAGACATCTGCCTGGGGACAAGCAGTGTGAAGAGAAAGGGGACAGAGGTAGTGCCCCTGCAAGGATGATAAGCTTTGTTTCCTAAGTGGCTTATGGTCCCAAGATCCTTTGCTTAGCCTTAGCCATGGGGGAATTACAGTTTCTGAGACCAGTCAGGGCAGTTCCCAAAAGACACCCCCACCTCCTTCAGTACTTTGAATACATCATCCCATTGCCTTTTCCACCAAGGTTTCTGATAAGAAAACAGCTTTTAATCTTATTGAGTATCTCTTTTATGTGATGTCACTTCTCCCTCATTCTTTAACAATTCTCTTTATGTTTGAGAATTTTATGTGTGACAGTATAATTATGATGTGTTTCAGTGGATCTCTATGAGTTTATCCAACTTGGAGTTTGTTAACCTTTCAGGATGTGTAAAGGTTTTTTTTAAAAAGTCAAATTTGGGGAGTTTGGAGTCATTACATCTTCAACTATTGTTTCTGCCTCTTTCTTCCCTCTTTTCCCCTACAAATGCATGTGTTGTAGGTTAATGGTGTTTCAAAGTATCTCTGAGGCTCTGTTCATTTTTCTTCACTCCATTTACTTTTCACTTCCCAGACTGAGTAATCTAAATTGACCTTTATTCAAGTTCACTTGTTCTTTATTCTACCTGTTAAAATTGTTGTTGGGACTCTGTAGTGTTTTTTTTTTTTCATTTGTTATTGTACTTTTCAAAAGAAAGGTATTTCCATATACTTTCCATTTGGTTCATTTTTGTAATTGCTCTCTCTTTACTAATATCCCTTATTTGGTAAGACTTTGTTTTCATACTTCACTCTAGTTCTTCAGTCATGGTTTTCTTTAGCTCATTGAATACATTTAAAGTGATTGAAAAGTTCTTGTTTAACACGTCCAACATCTGGGCTTTCTCAACAACATTGTATATTGATTTTCTCCTGTGTTTAAACCATACTTATTTCTTTGTATCTTTTTTGGGGGTGAAAACTGGATATTTTAAGAAATGTAACATGAAAGCTATTGAAATCAGATCCCTTCCCTTCCCCAGGGCTTTTTGTTGTTGCTGCTCATTGATAATTATTGATTTACCTGAAATAATTTTGTATGGTTTGTAATACATGGTTACTCAGTCTTGACTCAGTTTTCTAGTGGTCATCTAATTATCTATTTCCTTAAACTCTTGGAACCAACAGATCTCCTGGTATTGGTCAACGTTCATGTGTGTGCAGGGCGGGGCACACCTATGGCACTCATCCAGCTCGGGTTGCAACTCTACCTTAGCCTTCACCTCCTGCTTTTTGCTGCCTTTGCTGAGTGAGCGCAGAGCTCTCTGCATGCTCGTGGCTTTTTAGATTCCTAGAAGTGTACTAGTGCTTTTCAATGTCTCTAAGTCATCACTTTCTTTAGTGTTTTCCTTTTAAGGTTTTTTTGTTGTTGTTGGTTTATTGTTTGTCTCTATTTTTATTTATTGCCTCAGGCATCTCAACATTGAAACACTTGACTGCAAATGTTTTTAACAAACCTCACCAAGGAAGAGGGTTTTGGTACTCTGCAAGCTCTCAGCTGACATCAAATAAAGGTCAATGCTTTTAGTGGGGTTTCCAAGGAAGCACTAGGCAGTTTCCTTGGAATTGAGGCTTTGAAAGCTCTCCAGCTCCATTCCGTTCCCTTCAGTATTGGGAATGTGGGCTCTTAAGTTTGAAAGTTCCAGGAAGGGGAGTAGGACAAATTAAAACCAAGTTTGGTGCTCTTACCTAAATGCAGGCATTTTTCTTGAGTAAATGCTTCTTAGGTTGTTGCAAGACTGGTTCATTTCCAGAGCTCTGAATAGGTTAATGCTGAAAGTTTTAATGAGTTTTTCATC
Source organism: Artibeus jamaicensis (assembly GCF_021234435.1). Lineage (NCBI taxonomy): Eukaryota > Metazoa > Chordata > Mammalia > Chiroptera > Phyllostomidae > Artibeus > Artibeus jamaicensis. The sequence continues at coordinate 12,182,400 of NW_026521810.1, read as the reverse complement.
ATTTTTATGGAGGGACAAGCTTTCAGGGGTCCTTAGTCTCCCCCCTGCTGCCCATTTTCTGATGTAACCTCCAAATAATTTTTAAGCAGGAAGTTTACATGGCTGGATTCAAGCTAAACTTCTTCTCCTGTTAGCAGAAATCTTAGCTCCCCGTTTTCTGCTTTAGAAGGGAGAGTGGAGTCTGCACCACATACACATGGTCCGGTGAACTGGGAGGTTTATACACAGCTGTGGTGCCTTTTTTCCCTGGTTCTCTCATTCAGGAATTCCGCTTTTCTTTCACTTTCCAGCCACCGTGGTTCTTTAAACCTGTCTTCAAGTTTAATAAAATAGAAGGTTTTATATCTGGGTTTAATTTCCCCATTTGACACAAACTCTGGCCTATCAGTTAAAAAGTCATAAAAATGGGAGATTCAGAGTGCTGTTTCCCTCACCCAAGTGTTGAGTGCCTTCCAGTGTCTTCCTGCTTTTCATTTCTCTCTCTCCTATCTTTAAGTAGTTGTTATTTTAATTGTCCAGTCTGTGGGGCAGGTTGGTCCAAGAGAAGGTACTTCTTCATTACCAGAACTTGAAACCCACAAATGCATTTGATAATAGTAAGTTCATTATTTAAAAAGCAAGCCCACAGTTACTGAAAAGGCCAGCTTGTCTATTCTCCCCTTAAATGTCTAAAATAACTCTTCGGGAGCAGATACAGTAGTGCCCAGGTTTTTTGTTGTTGTTGTTTTAAGGGAAGATAAAATATGTAGAATAGAATATTTCATTTTTATTATGCTCGTAGTGTTAAAAATAGACACTGTCCCTAACTTTCTGGACTCTACTCTGCCCCCAAGAAACCTCCACTTATTAAATTAAGTAGTAGAGAATCAGAAGTAGGATTATTTATGGAGAAACAAGAATTTGGAGGCTAGACTGAAAGATGACAAAGTCACATAAAATGATGTAGTAAGGACTAATTAAAGCATATAAAGTATATTTCAAGCTGTGATGTACAGTTCAGCCAGCCCTCAAGGACCCAGAGGTGAGGAGAGCAACCTAGGAGACAGGCTTCACCTCTGGCTCAAGGGACTCAGCCAAAGAAGGTTTGTGCTTTGCCACTTTCTCCTCTGTGAGATCTCGGAGGCCCCTTCCAGCTTTCAAGTTCAAATTCTCAGGGAGACTGGCAATGTTTTACCAGGTTGGTGGCACTCTGCGTGTACATTTTGGACTTTATTTCAACTTTAAATTTGTCTAATGGCATTTTAGTAAGTAAATGTAGATTTATAAGGTGTTTTTTTTTAATAGAAGAATTAGAGACCAAAATTGTGAGTTAGATCCCTTCAGAAATGCCCCTTTGGCACCATCTGCTGGAGAACTTTTAAAATATTTTCTGTATGTAGCCTTTCTTTACTTTTCACAAAACAATGTTAAAGGAAACACTGTCAATCTTTACATCTAAATTGAGTACCCTGTCAGCTTGTGTTAGTAGAAATTTAGGTGTAAATTCAGTATCACTTAAGGGGCACAGAACATGTATAAACAAATCTTAGAATGTGCTTGAATTTTACATGGATGCACGTTTCAGCTGAGTCTGACAATGTCTGCTGCACTTTTCACAATGACCTTGACTGTCTTTCGAAGGCCTGTGCACCAAGCACTTGATACACATTATGTCACTTGATTCTCTACCAAACACACACATCTATTTATTAAACGAAACTTCCCCCCAGGACTTTGAGAACTCAAGGATGCTTCGCGGCGGTATTCCACCAGCCTGTCACTCACCAGGAGGGTGCTCTTGGGCAAGTTACTGAACACTGTTTTCTTACCTATAAACTCACTGGCTGACCAGCCACGGCACAATGAGACAATGGTTAGGAAAGCCTGGCCCTATGCACCCCCACACTCCCTAAATTACGGTCCCTGCTATTCCAACCTGCTTTTCCCCTGGAAACACCCACCTTGGCTGTCCCCAAGGCTGGCAGCATTTCCACCCACTTGGGACAGGATGGGTTTCATTCACTAAAGGATTAAGCTGTGGCCTGAAACAACACTTACTTCTGGAGTTTCTGAGATCACATAGCCCAGTTATGGCACTATCACTGTTTACATAATTATTTCTCAGTGTTTAACTGAAAAATTGGGAAGGAACAGGCTTTTAAGTCTCCCTTAGTCTGTTGCCCCAAAAAAACCTGCGGCAGAAGCTCTTGGTTGTCCACCCAAACCCATCTGTTCCTTCCACGGCACTGGAACAGCAGGCAAGCACGGAGCTGCTGAATCCCCAGTGACTGGCAGCCTGCTGCAGCCAAAAAGCTGGCTAAGCTTCTGCCAACAGAATACGCGGTGGAGTGATGTGCACCGCTGACAGGCCCCGCCCTGCAACACCGCCCAGGCTGAGGAACTGTCCCCATCTGCTGGAGGATGGCAGATGGCAGGCCCTGGAGATGGCGGCCCACAGACAGAAGTCAACCGCGGGTCCCCCGAGGGGCTCTACGCCCACCCTAGAACTGCTACATAATTAAGAAACACCCTTTTTGGTCTTAACTACCGAAATGCTGTGACCACAGCCGAGCTGAACTGAAACACTGACCACAGGTGCCACTGTGAGGTATTTCCACTCAGTCCTTCCTATTACATGGAAAATGGCTCACATGTGTGGCTGTACTGTATTTCGTACAAGTATTTTTGTGTTACACATTCTTTGTAATAATTTAATAGTTGCAGCAGTGTTCCATGTGTAGCTGGTTAAATTGGAGGTCACTTTCTACTCTATTGTTGACATCTGTTTTCTAATTTTGTCTCTAAATAATGCCATAATGAACATTTTTGTGCAGAAGCCTTATCCTGTATTTTGAATTACTTTAAAAACCACCATCAGAGTTGGCATTATTCCCAGGTTATATACACACTGCCATCATTAATGTGCTCACTTGGTCAGACTTTGAAAGCAAAAGGATTTTATAAATATGCAATGGTATACATTTAGGTTGACTGGATTTTAAAAAATTTCCCAATCTTTTATTTTGCATTTCTTTGATCACCACTGAAGTAGAACACTTTCACATGTTTGCTAATTAGCTGTACCTCCTCTTAAAAATTTTATGTCCTGCCATAAATTGGAGTCTACATTTTCTGTGGATTTACACAATCCAGCACTAATAGATATTATCAAGAATCAATAATCAAAAATTTCAGAAAGCAATTTATTAAAAGTCAGAACAAATATTAAGGCACAAAATACATCATTTTCTCAAACAAAAATCTTTGAAATAGCTTTGTCCTACATTCAAAACAACTTCCTCCTTATACAATAATTTAACTTTTTTAAATAGAAAAATATAACTACTTAAGTCCCTAAACTTTCTTCCCAAATACATGTTTTCCTATTTCTTAAGTTTCTTAGTGTGTGGTGAGCTCCAGGATTACAATGTACACTTTCTCGAAAGTCCTGTTTGCCATTTACACAGCTGGTATGTTTGGAACTTCACCTGCCAGTACGAGGCTGGAGTTTTGTGCTGCCGGCCACACGCTGTTGGTCGTACAAAGACACAAGTGCCAACAGCGGGGACTTGTAAACAGCGTGAGAGCTCAACATTAAACCAGTCATGTGCAGCTTAGTGCAACAGACTCAAACCCCTTTTTAAAAGAGGATATAAAAAGTTAACCATATATGTACATTTTTATACTTTCAGCCTTGACATTCTAGTAGTGCAAACATAATGTACCATATTACAGGGGTAAAGCTGGTCTGCTCTACAGGATAGGAAAGATTTAAAAAATTATTTTCTTTACAGAAAAATATGGAAACATCATCTCTCAGCCTTAAAAATTCACATATTCATCTTTTTCTTATTTTGGAAATAAACAAACTTAATTATCTTTTAAAGTAGATACTAATACTAATCTAGCCCAAATAGTGAAAATTCCCTTTTAAGCAAATTTCACACATCATGCAAATCTAACATGAACTGCAAAATGCTTTTCTAAGCCTTCTGCCAAGAAAAACATAAAACTGGTCTATTATTCTCAGATCTCTTCATTAATATATTGGAAGACCCATCTGGATGGCATCATAAGAATAAACTAATCTGACACTGATGAGCGATTTCTGGAACCTTCATGCAGAAGCAGGACGACAGCTTCACAGTGGCCCTGGAGGCTACTTCGCCCTGTGTCCTTTCTATGAACAAGCAGCCCTGGGGCGCCCCCTCCTGTTCATATGAGGCGGCTCAGAAGCCCCTGGCCAAAAATCTTTGATTCTGGTCACAGGATATTAGCAGAGGACACAATGACCACTCACGGACAGTGACAGATACAGTGCGGGCCCTTTGAAAACAGCATCTGGATGATGAGGGAAGCCTGAACTTCAGCCTGCAGCTAAGCCACCTAGGTTCCAGCAATAATTTTGCCGGCTACAGGACGCAGTGTTAGGTCCGAGGCAGTCTGCTGTCCCACTCTGACCATCAGCCCCCACTCTCACCCCAGTAGCCGGCAGCTCCTGCTGGCCAGGCGCCCAGGATTCTACATTCAAAATTCAGCTACAGGAGCTGGGGTGAATCTGCCTCGAAATCCAGGCAGTGGTATTAGATAGAAATTTGAGGGATGAGAGGGCAGTGGTCACCTCCTGACCTGAAACAACTCGGGTTGGGGGTGAAATACACCAAAGCCAGAGAGAACATGGATGTCGGGAAATGCACGAGGTGGGAGCCCAGGACAGCGGGATCCTGAGACAGGACTGGAACCTGCACCAGGAATGCGGGCACCCCTCCAGGAGGGACACCCAAACTCATGGCACCTTGACCAGTTTACTGAACGGGACACTGTCCCGTTCAGTACAACACTGTTTAAGTCACCACTGAAAATAAATTGGAAAGTATCTTTCAAGAGACATTACTATTGTAAATAAATATTTTTTACTAGCCCTTGTGAAATAGTAAATTCCAAAGAAAATTTTTTGAAAAAAATCTTTCGTGGCTTCACAATGAAATAAAAACCCAGAAAAGTTGTATTTAAGTGTTTATACTGGTGAGGACTTCAGTGCTTCTCAAAGATAATTCCCTGGAGTCGGTCTTGATTTACAAGGTTAGAACTCCTTCCAAGAAAGACACACGCAATCCTGACTTCATTCTGCTCTAAATGCCCACCAGCCCCGCATCTCTGGTCACTAAAGCAGCAAACGGCACATTCCCATCACACTACTTTCAATGGCCTTTCAAGTTTAGAATGTTCTTCATTAAAAATAATTAAAACAAAAAATTTCAAATCACACATTGCGATATAACAAAATAATGTATAACCCATGGTTAAAGGTTAAGAAATTAGTTACAAGATTAACAGTGATGTACTGTACAGTTAAACATATGTGATATTAGGAATCAAGTATGCCAAGGTTACATATGAGAAAGGTCCCAGTTTCCTCCAGGGTAACCCGGGAGGGGGCGCTGTGGGGAGCCACGCGGCCAGGGGTCCCCCGCCTGCCCCAGGCAGGTTCAGCAGCAGCACATGCACATACAGCCTGAGTGAGGGGACAGGGGCAGAGCGAATCTTTGGAAGTGACCCTTAAGACCTCTCTCTCCATATACTTGTCCACTGAGCTCCAGGAGAGAAGATGTCCATGATGTGACGTGACGTGACGTGCACCACGGTAATAATGAAACCAAGTCCTTGTGCAAACATGTGCACTCACACGACAGCCCATGTAAATGTCCTATGTTCCAATGTAAACCAAATGTCACTTACTACCAAACTGTTTCAGTACAAAGTTAAAGGAAATTCTTATTGCACCCAGCTAACTAAAAACCCAGGAGATGGAGGCAAGTGTCTGACCGCGCTTCATCTACCTCTAAGGTCATTGGAAGAACAGTAGAAGTGTTTATGTTAAGAACAAACAAACGAAAACAGTTTAAATCTGGAAGTGCCATATTTTCCAGGAAAAAGATACAACCCAATCCACGTGTCTGCCACTCACTAGCTCCGGTCATTTGGGCATATATTGACCATAATACTTTTCTCACATTATTTCTAAGTCCAAGCAATTTAAAGGGCAGGAACTGGCATTCGAGAGCTGCTTAAAAAAGGTGTAGAACCCACCCACCACTTGAATTCCTAATTTTAATACACAGATTTCAAGATAATGATGTATTAAGAACTTCTTGCGTGACTTCTTTGAGCCTTGGGGAGTCCTTCACTGATAACTAGGTTTCATGCATATGGTTCCAATCACATTATTTTTTCTGAAGAGAACATTTTTTCTGCCATTTCAGATCTGGTCATGATTTCCTAAAAACAAAGAAAGAAAGAAAGAAAGATACTCATCAAAAGTGTGGATGATTCTCCCAGAACCTAATATAATTCTCTAATCCTTCAACAGTCATGATTTTTGTGGGGAACTAAGTATATTCCACAGTATGCAAAGAAGTATTAGATACAGAAAATAAAACCATACAACCCATACTTCCTAGTGTATACAAGGGGGGACCCCAAAAAACCACAAATATCTTCTGGAGGGTGGGCCCCTGTAGTACAGGCTTCCCCCACTAGGTGAGTGTTCTAGGGACCCATCTGGATCAGGGTACCAGCTGGCACTGTTGTGAGAGGCTGTATTCGGCCTCAGTAAACTTGTTTTGAAGACTCTCAGTGTTTTTGCTCATTTCATGATGGGTGACTTTGAGCACACCTGCCCACATCACACTGAGTGGTCAGCAGTTTTTGACCAAAAACGGCATGACCCTTGTGCCCCATCTTCCCTATTCACCCAATCTTGCCACAAGCGACCTTTGCCTCCTTCAAATGAAAAAAGTCCTCAAAGGGAAATGTTTTGCGGATGTGGAAGAGGTGAAACAAAAGATGGCAGAAGCACTAAGAGGCATCAAAATCAACAAGTTCAAAAACTGTTTCAAGCAGTGGAAAATGTTTTGATAGATGTACTGCATCAAATGGAAAGCACTTTGAAGGTGACTAAAGTTTAAACATGTAAGAACACACGATTTTCAATAAATAAATTCCAGATTTTTTGGGGGGGTCCACCTTTCCATACAGTTAATTAATTACCTGCTAAGCAGCTCAGGAAACATTAACACCCTATTAGCTAGAGTACATCTTGAGCTCAGTTACCAGGGAGTGGCAGGGACAGGAGTTTATCTGGAGACGGGCTTCCCTTTACCAAGTAATGACCTTTTAAGTTATAAATCAGTGATTTGTCAAATGAATACTATAAAGACCCTTTTGAGAACAATTTCACGGCAGTTATAAATCCTGGCTGCTCTTCCCCCGGCACATGTGCGCTGCAGCCTCTTGGAACTCCCGCCCCACAGCGGCCAGGGCCCAGGCCGATGCCAGAGCCGCTGCCCTTGCCTCCCAGGGAACACAACGCGGCTCCCTCCTTGCAAGTCACCTCTCAGCACCACTGACCGCCCTGGACTGTCCTTCACAGAAGCTGATGTTCCCGAAGCCCTCCTTTCAGTAATTCTTACACTCCTGACTATCTCGGGCCTCTTTCCAATGTCCAGATGATCCATAACTAATTCCCTCCCCAAAACCTTCCTTATATCTGCATCCTCTATTCAAATGTCCTCAGTAAATGAAAATCAGCCAGAAACTCTAACACCCCGGCAAAATATCGGCAGATATGAGATTATTTAGACAAAGCAGCCATCTTCTAAACTCTACCCACACATGAGATGCTCAAAACTTCATAGAATGGTTCTTCCCTCTTTTACTGGGTTGGCCAGAAAGTTTGATTTTTTCCATGAGATGGCTCTAGTAGCACTGAGTTGTCTTTAACTTCATTCAAAACAATTTGTTTATATTGTATTGTGACAGCTGTCATATCAGTGTGCATTTGAAAAAAATTTATGAAATTGATGAATTTTTGTGTAGCCATTTTAATATTGAAGATGGAAGAAAATATGTAACATTTTCCCCATGTTATACTTTATTATTTCAAGAAGGGTAAAAATGCAATTGAAATGCTAAAAAAGATCTGTGTGGTGTACGGAGAAGGTGCTGTGACTGATGGAATGTGTCCAAAGGGGTCTGTGAAGCGCTGTGCTGGCGCATTCTCACCGGATGACGCTCCGCAGTCGGGTGGACTGGTGGGAGTTGACAGCGATCAAATGGAGAATTGAGAGCAATCAACGCTGTACCACGTGGGAGAGAGCCAACATACTCAAAGTGCCAAATCAGTACAGCTGTCAGTGAAAATGAAAAATGTTATGTCTTTTATCTTATGGAAAAAACCACATGGACCTCTTGGCCAGCCCAGTCCACCAACGAGTATTTATCTGGCTCCTATTTTACGTGAAGATCAGTTCCTTTAAACTTTACCCACAAATCAAGTGTCTTTAAGCCTGCTCAATCTGCAACTGTTTTAGAAAGTAACTTTCAGAATTTCTTTCTGAAATGCACTTCTCCCTTTGAAAAATAATAGCCCCAAGGAAGTTAGTGAAAATATATTTTACCTCATCTGAATCTACTAGCACTGGAAGGGCTCTGAAATAGAAGACAAAAAGTCGATGGTTATTGAAAAGCTGGTGTATCTACAGAAGCTTAGTGTGAACACCCCCGGCGCCCCACCCCCGCCTCCCAGCCCCACGCAGCCAAAGGGCCAGACTGTGCTCCTGGCTGCCACGAAGAACGTTCACCACTGTTGTTTGTGAGAGCCCCAAAGGGGTGAACTGGCACATTCATACAGTGAAATGCTACAGAGCCCCCCAGAAGGAATGACCCCTTCAGGAACCAGAATTTAAAAATTGAGTATGTACCTGCGGATGATACAGGTCATCCACAGGTACATATTCAGGACGGCAGCACCTCTGAGAAAGCGAGGTCACGGCGTGGGAGGAAAACAGGTGGTTCTTAGGACAGGCAGTGTTCTGCCTTTGGACCTGGGTGCATTTTAATATGTGCTCATATTAAAATGGACTGAGCTACACACTCATTTAGAACGTGTACACTTTCACGAACGTGTGCTGTACGCCCACAAACTTCAGTAAAAAACACTGAAATGTGAGAGTGATCGTAACTTCAAAACGGAAACAGCAGAAGTGGAAAGAAAGCGAGACGGGCAGTGCTGGGGGGACGTCAGCGCCTGAGCCACACCTACGAACGGTCCCAAACACGCCAGCTCCGACCACACCCCGCCAGGCCCTGCCTGTTCCTACCCCGACTGCACAGCAAGTGTCTGAGCGGCGCTGTGCTGTCCAGTTTGAAAACCCACGGGCTTCTGTGAGAACTGGGCAATGAGTAAGGTGGACTTCAGTCATCACTTCACTATTTATATACGATCAAATCATTGTGATGTGCACCTGATGTGTACACTAGTTTTATTAAAATATACACGTATTTAAAAAAGAGGGATGAGCAAACATTATAAAAGGTGGTAAGATCTTTATGGAATCAGGTGTTTATTTAATTCCATGTCTTTATCGTCACTGACTGGGTGTAAGCTAACACTGTACACTGGAGAGAGAAAAAAATTACATAACAGAAGCTTTGCTTGGGAAAGATAATATGATAAAAAGACAAGTGTAGCCTCGATGTGTGCGAAAGCTTTGGGGGAGCACCTGAAGGGCACATCTGTGCCAGGCCACAGCCTGAAAGTCCCATCCATCCACACTTAAGCCCAGGGGTGGATGCTACCTGCAGTGCAGTCCCTAGTGAGGGAGGAAGAGAGACTGGGACACAAACTGGTGTGGGATAATGAAAGGAGCTTGTCTGCAACAACATCACTAAGGGAAATCCAGGCGGGAGATAGGTCTGGGGAACAGGAAGCAGAGCCGAGTCTGAGGACAGTCACTGGGCACTTAGCTCCTTGTTCACGAATAAATACTAGCTGCCTCGAAAGTGGGTCTGCTGGGTAAGTAACTACCTAAAACTTATTCAGATGTATTCGGTGCTGCGAAGAGGAAGGCAGACGATGCTAAGCTGACTTTTAAGGCTGATCAGAGAGATGGAAAAGCCATAATGAATGTGACAACATATGAATATCTCATGATGCAGCGAATCACAGTCATTCATCATCGGTTTAAACTTCCTATGACTTATGAAACTTTTGTTTCATTTTTACGGATGTACAAAAAAGATTTCCCTGTGTATGAAGTCTAATTTCCACACATGCTATGTGAAGTGTACACTTATTTTGAGGAACAGTGTGCTAAATTTCTTGTGTTAGTAGAAGTGAACACAGGTTTCTAAGAATCTAAAATGCTGGAAATTAATTTGGATTATATAGCTCTACTCATTTCACATAAATTGCTCATCATCAGAACATATAAGTCTTTCAGTCTTTTATAGTCCAAAGGAATTTCTGTAATCAAGCACATATTTCTATTTACAGGAAGAAGAATAGAGTGATGACTTCCTAAAACATGAAGGAAATTGCCAGGAGCCCTACTGCTTTCCCGGAAGTGGGGACTCTGCTGAGGTAACTTCCTTCTGAAGTACTTAGGAATGAGTTGCCAAATCTGGAAGACAACAGTCGTCACATAATCTGAATCTCTCCACACAGCTTTGCTCAAAAATACCTGAAATCCCTACAGACTGCAAACAAAGCCGGATACAACCTGTGGTCTTCAGCATTTCCAGCACAGCACCACAAACCGGAAATTACATGTAAGCAGAGAAGTGCATGCCACGTCCAACAGACTCCCTGCTGTCACCACAAGCTCATGAGCACACAGTGGGACAAGAGAATTTGCGGGATTGTGTGAAGAGCAGAGGGGAGGGAGGACACAGCCAAGACAAAAACAAAACCAACCTCAGCAAAGAAAACCAACACTAAGCACCAAAACACAGAGGGAAGGTTGGTGACCTACTACAGGGAAGGGAGTAAAGTGAGCAGAATCGAATGTAGTGGCTCGGATAGGCATCCAGACTTCTGGTCAAGATGGAGGCGTAGGTAAACATGGCTCACCTCCTTGCGCAGCCATCAAAATTACAACTAAACCATAGAACCACCACCACTCAGAACCATCAGAAATTGAGCTGAATGGAAGTCTCACAACTACAGAAAGAAACCACATCCATTGGGACTGGTAGGAGATGCACAGACACGGAATGGGCCCGTCCTACACCCACATGTGGTAAATAAAAATTCAGGAGGGGATATGTCTGGAGTGAGAGGTCTCAGCTCAACACCAAGCCTCCCAGCCCAGGGTTCCAGTGCCAGAAAGGTACATCCTGAGCAGGGTTTGAGTAGGTGAGAGGAGCTACTGAAGTTCCAAGCACAGCCTCTTAAAGGGCCCGCACATGGACTTACTCAGACTATGCCCTACAGTGCCACACTGCGGTAGTAGCTTGAAAGACACTAGCGGCGCACACGGAGGAAATGAAGTGCCTGGCATTAAGGTGAGAGCTGGGGGACAGCTTCCTCCCAGAAAGAAAGTCAGGTAGAGGCCATTGTTCCTTTTCTGAGCCTTCCCTGCACAAACCTTGAGAACTGGCAGGCAGAGGCCATATCTGAGAATTCACCAACCTGGCTCACATGGTTTGCTCTGCCCTGGAGAATCCCTGAAACTCTGACCCACCCAACTTATGACCCAGGTAAGCTGTTAACAGTGGTTTTTCCACATGAATGGCTAGTCTCCACTCAACTTCACATTTTTCTAAATTCACTCAAACAAGCAACAACCAGCCTCAGCCAGTGCCCAATCCCTGTACCTCTGGCTAAGTGTCCTCCAGCCCAGCACTATTAGCAGCCAACTATGGATCAGTTTGGCGTCACCTGAGCACCTCCAAGCTCATTACAAATAGCAGCTATCTGCAGACTGCTCTGTAGCTTGTGATGGGGGGCTCTGGGCAGAACCCAGGCTGTGACTGACCCTGGCCTGGACCACTCGAAGAACCTCAGAGCCTGTGGGCCCAGTGGACAGCTGCAGACCACATGGGAGCACCACCACCCTGCCCCTGCACAGCTGATCTTCCATGGAGGGCAGAGATTGGTGGTCAGTGGTCACAGCCAGTCCTTGCAGCTGACTGACCTGAGGAAATCCCTCCCACTGACCTGCCAACGGCAAGCCAGGCTCGGTCACAAGAGGAGGGTGTACTCAGACCACACAAATGGCACACTTCGAATTCCCAGCTTGGGTGATAGGGGAGGCTGTGCCACTGGACCCTACAGGACACCTACTGCATTAGGCCATGCTATCAAGACACAAGAGTCACAGCAGCTCTACCTAATACACAGAAACAAACACAGAGATGCTGCCAAAATAAAGAGACAAACATGACCCAAATGAAAGAACAGATCAAAACTCCAGAAAAAAGAACAAAATGAAAATGAGCAAATTAGCAGATGCACAATTCAAAACACTGGTTATAAGGATGCTCAAGGAACTTAGTGAGGACCTCAACAGCATAAAAACTGATACAGTCAGAAATGAAGGATACACTAATTGAAATGAACAATTTACAGGGCATCAGAAGAAGAATGGATGAAGCTGAGAATCAAAGCAACAATATGGAACATAAGGGAACAAAAGCAACCAATAAGAACAAGAAAAAAAGCAAGGATAGTATAAGAAATCTCTGGAACAACTTTAAGAGTTCCAACATTTGCATCATAGGGGTGTCAGACCGAGAAGAGAAAGAGCAACAAATTGGAAATCTACTTGAAAAAATAATGAAAGAAAACTTCCCTCATTTGTTGAATGAAATAGACATGCAAGTCCAGGAAGAAGAGAGAGTCCCAAATAAGATGGATGCAAACAGGCCCAAATTAAGATACATCATAATTAAAATGCCAAAGGTTAAAGAGAATCTTAAAAGCAGCAAAAGAAAAGCAGTTAGTGACCTATAGGGTAGTTCCCATCAGACTATCGGGTGATTTCTCAAGAGTCACTGCAGACTACAAGGACTGGCAAGAAATATTCAAAGTCATGAAAAGGCAAGACTGCTCTATACAGCAAAGCTATCACTTAGAATCAAAGGGTAGATAAGAAGCTTCCCAGACAAGAAAAAAATAAAGGAGTTAATCATTACCAAACCATTATTATATGAAATGTTAAAGGGACTTATTCAAGAAAAAGAAGGTAAACTATGAACAATACAATGGCAATAAACAACATACCTATCAGCAACTGGATCTAATAAACTAAACAAAGAAGAACAGAAAGAGACTAATGGATACGAAGATTGTTTTGATAGTTGCCAGACAGGTGGGTGTTGGGGGGAATGGGTGAAGAGGTGAGGGGATTAAGAAGTACATATTGGGCCCTAGCTGGTGTGGCTCAGTGGACTGAGTGCCAGCCTGTGAATCAAAGGGTCATTGGTTGGATTCCCAGTCTAGGAAACATGCCTGGGTTGCAGGCCAGGTCCTGGTTAGGGGGGCATGCCAGAGGCAACCACACACTGATGTTTCTTTTTCTCCCTCCTCTGCCCTCTCTAAAATAAATAAATAAAACCTTTAAAAAATAAAAAAAGATGTACAAGTTGGTAGTCACAGAATAGCCAGAGGGATATAAAGTACAGTACAGGAAATGGAGTAAAGAACTTATGTGCATGACCCATAGACATGAACAATGGTGTGGGAACTGCTTGAGGAAGTGTGGTGTGCTGGGCAGTGGGGGGAAGGGGGAAAAATTGGGACAACTGTAACAGCATAATTAATAAAATACAATTTAATTTAAAAGAAAAAAATGTAGGGGCTTTAAGAGTCATGGTTTTCAGGGGAGAGTCAAACACAGGAGTGGTATTCCTCAGAGACATGACAGCACAGTGAATACAAAGAAGGAAAGAAGAAAGCAAAATTAAAGACTCTGCAGAAATAAAAGAAAACACCGTCCTCCCTCTCTCCGAACCTCCCACCTCAACCACATTACCCATAAATAAAGCTAATTTATGTAACTTGATGAAAGAAAGCACTCAAACTAGGTAGTCTCACCACAAAATGCCTAGAAATAGAAAAACAAAGAAAACCAATTCCGTAAAATGGTGCAGAAGGAATAAAACAAAAAGAAAAATCCTCTCCAAATTAAACAAGTCAAAAAGAACATTTGGTGATATTAAAAAACAGTAATAAATTTAATTTTAAGAACATAATAAATAAATTTAAATTTCTACAATAAGAAGTTTAAAAACTGACTTCCGCCAAGATGGAGGCGTAGGTGGAAACACCTTGTGTCCGCGCACAACCAAATCTAAGAACAACTATTTTTAACAACAATAAACACAACCAAACCACACAGAAAATCGACAATACGGAGTCCAAAGACAATGAAATGCTCAGCTAAACCGGTGAGAGGAGGGAAGCCAGCAGCAGAGCGAGTTGGCAAAAAAGATCCCAACCGGGTGGTGCACAAGCAGCCAAAGGCGCAGATCCCAGGTGCGGTGGGGGCTGGCTACGGGCGGACATGGGGAAGAGGCGCGGCTGGCTGGCTGCGGTCGGTGGAGCATTTGCGTGCAGATAAAATAGTGAAGAGGTGAGCATTGAGACCGCACGGTGCAGGGTGGCGGGCTGGCACATTTCTGCTCGGATAAACAGGCGGGGGTAGTGGGACGGACTGGCGAGCGGAGAGGACTGTCATTGCTCCCTCTCTGACCCCGCCCCCACATACAGCGTCACAAACCAGCGACCTGAGTGGCCCCGCCCTGGTAAACAACTAAGGCTTCGCTCCTCATACTTAATCGGCATGAACAGACCAAAAATGGCTCAAGAACAACTCAGAGCCCCAGAGCCGATAAATCTAAGTGATAAAGAAATAGCCAAACTTTCAGATGCACAGTTTAAAACACTGGTGATCAGGATGCTCACAGAACTGGTTGATTATAGTCACAAGTTAGAGAAACATATGAAGGCTAAACTAATTGAAATGATTGGTAATGCACAGGAAACCAACAGTAATGGAAAGGAAACTGGGACTCAAATCAAGGGAGTGGGCCAGAAGGAAGGAAAAAATGACCAAACATAAAAGAATGAAGAAACAAGAATTCAAAAAAATGAGGAGAGGCTTAGGAACCTCCAGGACATCTTTAAACACTCCAACATTCGAATTATAGGGGTACCAGAAGGGGAAAGAGGAACAGTCACGAGTGGAAACCCTATTTGAACAAATAGTAAAAGAGAACTTCCCCATTCTGGCAAAGGAAATAGACTTCCAGGAAATCCAGGAAGCTCAGAGAGTCCCAAAGAAGTTGGACCCAAGAAGAAACACACCAAGGCACATCATCATTACATTAACCAAGATTAAAATGAAGGAGAAAATCCTAGAAGCAGCAAGAGCTAAGGGGACTGTCACCTACAAAGGAGTTCCCATCAGACTGTCAGCTGATTTATCCAAAGAGACCTTACAGGCAAGAAGGGGCTGGAAAGAAGTATTACAAGTCATGAAAACCAAAGACCTACAACCAAGATTGCTCTATCCAGCAAAGTTTTCATTTAGAATGGAAGGACAGAAAAAGTGCTTCTCAGATAAGACCAAATTCAAGGAGTTCATCATCACCAAGCTCTTATTATATGAAATGTTAAAGGGACTTACCTAAGAAAAAGAAGATAAAAAAGATGAACAGTGAAAGGACTGCAAACTCACAGTTATTGAGAACCACACCTAAAACAAAAGCAAATTAAGAGGATAGCTAGATCAGGAGTGAACCATAGGAATGAAGATCATGTGGAGGATTAGCAACAGGGGAGTGGGAGAAGGAGAAGGGGGGAGAAGGTACAGAAAATAAGTAGCACAGACGTAGACAGAAAACAGATAGGGGGGAGGGTAAGAATAGTAGGAGAAATACAGAATCTAAAGAACTTGAGACGTGTTCATGAACTAATGGTGGGAGAGGTGTGTGCAGGGTGGAGGGGAAAGGAGGGGGGAATAGAACAAATGTAATGACATAATCAATAAAAAAATGTTAAAAAAAATACCCCCCCCAAGAAAAAAAAAGTTTAAAAACCAAGAACAAAAATGGATAAAAATAAAAGAGGAAGAAAATCTTCAAAGAATTACTCAAACTCAGGAAAATAATTAAAGGAAAAGACAAAATCATACCTACAATGAGAAAATAGCAAGGTTCCTATGGAAGAATAAATATAAATAAAAATGTAATATGTGGTAAGAGAATGATCTTACCACAGAACTAAGAGAATGAAAATGATGTAAAGAAAGAAGTAAAAATGATTATAGAGAAACTGGTGAGAATGGAAGATGGGAGGTAAAGGTGAAAAGATCAGATGATTCCTCCCACAAAAAGGTGTATATAAACATGGATAAAATTATTAAATGCAAGTAGTTGATGGAACTGCAAAATAACCAAGGGGAGTGAGTATACTGATCCAAGTAGCTCAACAAATTCCAAGGAGAATATGCATAAAGAAAACCATATTTAAGCACATCACAAAGACACTGCGGAAAGCCAAATACAAAAAAAAAAAGAATCTGAAGAGCAGTAAAATAAATACACATTACACACAAGAGAACAAAAGTATAAGAAGACTGACTTCTCAACAAAAACTATAGAAACAGAAGGTACTGGAAGGACATGCTGGAAGTGTTCAAACAAAAGTCAACCAAGGTTTTTGTATCCAGCAAAACTATCCTTCAAGAAAGGAGGGTAAAGAGCCCTGGCTGGTGTGGCTCAGTGGACTGAGTGCTGGCCTGAGAACCAAGGGGTCGCCAGTTCAATTCCCAGTCAGGGCGCATGCCTGGGTTGCAAGCCAAGTCCCTGGTGGGGAGCACGCAAGAGGCAACTACACATTGATGTTTCTCTCCTCTTTCTCTCTTCCTTCCCCTGTCTCTAAAAATAAGTGAATAAAGTCTTTAGAAAAATTACTTTATAAACAAAGGAGGGCAAACAAATACATTTTCATATAAATAAAACTGAGAAAATGTTTCCAGCAGAGATATACTGTAAGAAATAATAAAGACCTACAGGAGATGGTGATAACTCAGACACATAAGAAGGAAAGAAGTACTAGGAAATGCATGGATAAATATAAAAGAATATATACACGTCTACTTTGCTTTTCTATAAAAAAATATAGTAGTGTATTGTTAGTATAATATATATGTTGTCCCCACTTTGCATGAATCTGATGTGTGTGAATTTCAGTTACTATAGTTTAGTTAAGTAACACTAGTTCCTTAACAGGACAGTTCAAATTTCAGTTACCAAAAAGCACAAGATACCACTTCATAACCACTGAAAGACCTCAAGCCAAAAAAGGTGAGCAATTAACAGATGTTGATATGGATGTGGAGAAACTAAAAGCCTCATAAGTTACTGCAGGAATAACAACGATTCAGCTGCTTGGAAAACAGCCTGGCATTTCTCCAAAATATTAAACATACACTCACCATATGATCTAGCAATTCCATTTCTAGGTATATACCAAAAAAAAAGAAAATATATGCCCATACAATACCAAGAATCACCATATTCCCAGTGATGAAAACCAAAGATAAGAGAGAAAATCCTGAAGGCAGACAAAAAACAAAACAAAAATTCCACAAATAAAACCCAAGTAAAATACGGAGGAACAAGGAAGAACTAAACCAGACTTCTTTCTGAAATTATGAAAGCTAGAGGACATCAAGTAACAATCTTTGAAGTGTTAAGAGAAAAAACAAAGAATTCTATGCCCAGCAAAAACACCTTTCAAAAAAGCTAAAACAAAAACTTTTTCAGACAATGAAACCTGACAGATCATTGCCAGGATACCTGCACTGCCATGAAGGGTATTCTTCAGGCAATTAGAGTGCCACACTAGCAGGAACTGCCTAAACAGGAAGCAAATGGGCAAGGGAAAAGGAAGGGACAGCATGTGAAAACATCCTATCTGTCTGTCCTGACTATTTTCCGCTGCGGAACTGGCTCTGAAATCCTATTGTTAAGCGGAACCCTGATGAAGACCCTGAAGAGTTCGCAGTCCCCACGGGGCTTCACCTGCACTCTATTTTTCCTGTGCTCACGTTTTTCTTCCAAAAGCTTTCCCGCCATACACCATAGCGTGGTTATGTGTTAAAGAAAAGTGTTCTACATGTGTTTGAACTTTTCCAAAATAAAAAGTTAAAACAAAATGCAATTAATTCAATCTTAGAAACAAAGATCAGAAAAGGCTGGGGTTGGTAACAGGGTACAAATATTAAAATAGTTGTTGTACAGTGGAAAAGGGAGAAGACAGACAATCCAATTAGAAAATAGGCAAAGGACCTGAAGAGACACTTCTCCAAAGAGGACATACAGATGGCCAATAGACATATGGAAAGATGCTGAATGTCACTAATCATCAGAGAAATGCAAATTAAAACTACAATAAGACTGTCAGAATGGCTGTCATCAATAAATCAACAAACAACAAGTGCTGGCAAGGAGAAAAGGGAACCCTTGTGCACTACTGGTGGGGATGCAGATTGATGCAGCCACCGTCAAAGGCAGTAAGGAGATATACCTCAAGAAAATTAACGCTGCCTTATGACACAGCGATTCCATTTCTGGGAATTTATCTGAAGAAACCTGAAACACTAATTTGAAAGAATATGTGCATTCCTGTGTGCATTGCAGTGTTATTTACAATAGCCAAGATCTGAAAGCAACACAAGTAGATGAGTAGATGAGTAGATAAAACAATTATGGGACATCTGCACGGTAGACTACTACTTGGCAATGAAAAAGAAGAAAAATTTTACCCTTTGTGACAGCATGGATGGACCTGGAGAACTTTATGATAAGTGAAATAAGCCAGTCAGAGAAAGACAAATACCATATGATTTCACTCATCTGCAGTATCTAACAAACAGACTGAACTAACTAGCAAAATAAAGACACACTCATAGAGAGAGGGCAGGATGACAGCTGAGGGGTAGAGAGGGTACAGGGTGGAAGGATTGAGAAAAAGAGAAAAAGGACTCACGGACATGGACGACACTGTGAAGGGAAGAGAGGAGGGTGGAGGGAGTGGAGGGTGGAGGTAGAAGAGGGTATAATGGGGATAAATGGTAATGGAAAAAACAGAACAAAAAACTAAATAACTTAAAAAAAGAAAAGGGAGAGAGAAAGACAGATCAAGGCAAGGCTATGTTTTCTCTGCAATTCGACATGAAGTAAATCAGTCATTTACTAATGAAAGGGGCTATAAAACCGTGGAGCTGTGAGGTCTGAAAAGCACGTGACAAAGTATGAACTTATCTCTTCACATTTGAGCCTAAATTTAGATTCAAACTCCAATAGGATATTTACACGTCTGTGAATGAGGAGGGAATATTTTCTTCCACCCACTTCAAGTCTTCATCCTGCAGAAAAATTTACATATTAATAAACATTCACATATTACATATTTACATATTGTTTAATATTACTTGAAAATGGAATTTAAAAATAGAATATATATAAAATTTAAGTATTTAAAATCAAATGCATGTCATTTTAAAATTCTATATATCCTAAGAAATTGTCACTTATGCCACAAAGAAATTATGCCAGTATTTTCTTAAAGAGGCAAACAAAAATTTAGATTTTTAATTTTGTATTCTTGGTTTTAGTGGGATGCCCAGTTGTTTTTGTCCTGAAGAGAAAAAAAATACAAAGAGTAGACCTATACAGTAGAAAAATGCAAGAATATTGATTTGCATTAATTTTTGGCTCTCAGCATTCAGTCTGATACATAAATTTCTGAATTATTAAAGACCAAGACTATTAAATATGTACATTACTCACAAAGTTATCAGAAGTAGCGGGTTTGGCTGTTCCATTGGAAATGGTTTTTGAAGTTCTTAATTTTATTCCTTCAGCTACAATAAGAAATATTATAGAGATAAATATATTAAAATTATAAAATATTTTCCTCCATGGCCTCATATTTAATAAGTCCACAAGGAATAATATATGTTTTGAAAAGAAGTGTTAATAGTATTTCTATTTGGTTCTCCTTCCTTCTCCTCGTTCTGCTCCTTCTCTTTTTTTAAAAAAGTTTCCATGTCTCCTGAAATTTACCTGGTCTTCACCAATCTATCCCTGTAGATTCTTTAATACATTTGTAATACTTATTTCTAAAGTTCTTTCCTCCTAAATGTAGTATCTGTGCCACCTCCAGTTCTCTGCTAACTGGATGTTCCGCTAACTACGGGTGACGGTTTCCAGTCCCACATCTGCTACTCTGTTACCGCTGTTACCGCACGCTGGGCGCTGGGCACTGGCAGTGACCGCACAGGCTCTGGGTTCTCTCACCTTCCTCTGAGAGGTGCTGCACTGTGTTCTAGCAGGCCCTCCGATAACTGATTACAGTGAAATAATAACTGTAATAACTAATAACTGTAATAAATAATAACATAATAACTATGGTGAAATTAACAAAATGATAAAATGCTTTGTAGAAACTAATAGAAAGATGAAATTAGCACTAAAAACATAATAAGAAATGCTTTGGGTATGACCAGGAAATTACAGATGTGTCTAATTTTAAAGAGCAAGAAGAGGTGACTGAAAGAAATTGATTAATCACCAAGATGAATATATACCAAACCACGCTTGTGAAAATCAGTGTGCCTACCTCAATACTCAGAGCAAGCCAGTAACAAAAAGCTCAAATTACATTAATAATCTTGAATATTTCATTACTGACTTCTCTTCTTATGAGTATCTAGCATAATAGAGGCTTCCACAGATATAGTTTAAAAATATTTTATAAGAAAAAAGTATCTGACCTTGAGCATCACAGGTAAAGGTACAATAATTCTTTGTTATAATATACACATGGTCATTCGATAAGAAACATCTCACTCACTTAAATTTTCCGATGTTACTGTAAATTCTTCAACTTCATCATCAGAGTCATCTATTAAGGGCATGAAGGCATACCTATGTCATAAACAAAAAGTTGTTCTACCAGTGTGTTTAAGGTTGTTCAATTTTCAATTATGGCTAAAAGGGTCACTGCACAGAAGCAAATCTAAAACTTTGAGTTTTTCATAAATTAAAATAAAATTTAATTATTTTATGCTCAAATAGAAAGGTTATTGTGAAGAACAGTGAACCTAAGTGCCCCCAGCCCTGCTGGCAAGAGCAGAAACAAGTGGGATCTGTCTGGAGAGCAGTTCTGCAACACGTCATGTTCAGGGAGGGGCCTGCCTGCCTGCTGTGCTCCTCTCCAGGTAGGGTCTGCCTCCCTCCCCACACCTTTTAACTCATGCCCTCACAAAAAAGAAACTGCTAATCCGATAGGTGAAAATAAAGCACATGACTAAGCCACATTTACTAGGTCCAATAGCAGTCAGAAAGCACTGCTGATAGTAATAGCAGGAAAAAAACCCTAAAAACAAAGTGTCTAATACTCAGGAACTGCTTAATAAATTATGCTACCTTCATAAAATGGAATGCCATATAGCCATGAAGCCCTGGCCAGGTGGCTCCGCTGGCTGAAGCATTGTCCTGTATACCAAAAAGGCCGTGGGTGCCATCCCCAGTCGCGGTGTGCACAGAAGGCAACCGACTCATGTTTCTCCCTCACATCTATGTTTCTTTCTCTCTCCCCCCGAACCTTTCTTCTCTCTCTGAGGTCAATAAACATATCCTCAGGTGAGATTTAAAGAAAAAAAGAAAAAAGTAATGTGGAAGATCTACATGGGATGATGTGGGTACGTTCCAACAAGGTGCAGAGTAGTATATACATGCATGTATGCATGTATTATTATTCTTGTATGACTGGTACACACTTGTATATTTTCCCCTCATAGTGTTTTTCTTGGGGAAGAGGAATGAGACGAGGAAGGTGGGGCTCCCCGTCGCATGTTGTCTAAAGCACAATCTTCTGAACTTAGCATTCATGCTCTTCTTGATTGTGGTCCCAGAGTAAGTAGCATTAAGCACACTGCAGGCCTCGATGACCTCCAAAGCATACCTCATTTCCCTCCTACTCCAGAAGTGTACTTCCGGTCTTCCCCAGCCCTGTCTCTTACTGCCCTGCCCCTTTCCTTAAGGTGAAACATAAAAGCTGCCTTTTGGAGTCGTCCTTACCCCACCTCTGTGAGCCGCCTGGACTCCCTTTACACAGCTCTGATTTCACCGTTTTGCATCTGCTCTGGGTGCCTCCCTGCTTGACTGTACCCCCCCGACAAGCATGGAGTACGCTATAAACAGTACTCCCCACAGTCTCTATAAACGTGTTGTAAAGTGTAGCAGGCGATCAACAAATGCTTGCCAAACTTGACTTCTCCTATGTTAGGTACCTTTGATTATTTGCTGACGGTCTCCACAAAAACATTATTACAATGAGGATAAGTGAAAAAAGGAAGCTCCAAAACGCACCATCAACCCAACTTTCCATCCAGTCCTATAAGGACAATTCAAACACAAAAAGTTAATTTTCTGATAAACATAAATACACAGATTTCTAATTCAAATAGTGTACAATCACAAGCACTAATGAATTTTTTCCAATCAGTTAAGTCTTCCAAATAATAAGTACAGTTTTAAAAGAAACATAAAAACTAAGAAATGTTAATCTTTCTAAAATCAACATCAATGCTTACTTCAGCTTCATAGCCAATCAGATGAATAAAATCCTTTTATGGTGTAGTACCATAGAAAGAGTAAGAGCTAAAGGTACTTCAGAGATCATTTAATCTATTTTCTACATGAGAACAGACACGGGGCGGGTTAACAGCGGAATTAGAATCAAGCTGAGAATGGGTGCATAGTCCCCTCTTAGCTGCCCCTTTGCTTTCTATGGTTTTCATTATCTGTGGTCAACTGTAGTCCAAAAAATATAAAGTCCAGAAATAAACAATTCGAAACAAATTTTAAGAGAAGATCATGTTCACATTATTACATATAATTGTCCTATTATATTATTAGATATTGTTGTTAAGCTCTTACTGTGCCTGATTTATAAATTAAACTTTATCACAGGTATATATGTATAGAAGAAAACATAGTGTATATATAGAGTTTGGTACTATCCAGTTTCAGGTGTCCACTGGGGGGTCTTGGGATGTGCTCCCCTCAGATAAAGAGGGCCTGCTGTATTTCTGACATTAGTGTCCATGATGCAAAAATATCAATGCAGTACTTTTTGCAGTAGGTTGTTCTGCTTTTAGTGAGACAAGAGATTTTATCATATATGCTTGAAATGTTTCTAAAGGGCTGTTTCACATTATAAACATTCCCTTCCATAAACATTTTGGGTTAACAGAAAGATTTAGAAAACAAAAATAAAAATCCAAAAGATATCCTTAGGACTCCAAGCAAAAAATACTGAGGTGCAGGAAGGAGAAAAAAGAATTCTAAAAAGTCAGTGTCTTATCTCATTAACTCATCCCTAAGACAACAGAGGTCCAGGACCTTCAGGGGGCTATTCACAGCCGTTCACACAGAAGTAAAGATGAGCTCCTAATCAAGATGACCCGAAAAGAGGGTCTGTTAGAGTTTCAGGCTAAGAAATAGATCTTCTTACTTGCGAATCTGTGGCTTACAGTCCCGTTAGATATAGAACAGCCCAAGTTCACGGTTTGCAGGAAGAAAAGGATTTCCTGTTACCTTAAAATATACAGTAGAGAATCATCTCTCAAAATCTGCTTTGGAAGTTGAGAAAAGAGCGAAACTGGAAAAGCAGATTTGGGAGAAGCTTTTCAGATTCATTGAAGGGGCAACAACAGTTTTTATAATTCTACATAAAATAATTCAAGGGAAGCAGAAAATCTCCTCTAGAAGTACTTTAATTTACAAAGACAAACTAAATTCTTTAAAATGACACAAAACAAAATAGTATAATTAAAAATGAAAACCATTTTAATAGATTATACTTACTGATCGACATTTTGCAAATCTAAATGTCTTAGTTGTCCACACCATAAACACTACAGAAGCTGAAACACACCAAAAAGTCACATTTGAAGGAAAAGTCATCCTGAAATAATTTACTACAATAAGAAAAGGTCGACACTTACCCAGAACCGCAAAGATCAGAGTATTTGTAAAGTGCCTATATAAAGAAAATTTCACCATGTTCTTCCTTAGCCTCAGAGTCTTCATAGTTTGTGCTAAACTTATAAAAATGTGAAAAAGTTAAGGAAAAACATTTTAAATAGTAATAAACAGTTAAAATCAAAATCAAAATAAGAATCTTCTACATTTCCAAAGCTGGTACTGCAAATATAGTTCCACTAACTTAACACTAATAAAAACACAGAAAACTTCACTTGAGCCAATACTGTATAATCATGATACTGATTTATTACAGATTTTACTTTATAGCCTGCTGCTCTCTGACTAGATAAACTCTGTGGAAATCACACACGGAGGAAGCCCCACGACGCGCTATTCCATGCTGAGCCCCCAAACCACAGGACGGGGCCGCGGGACCTGCCTGCCCCTCAGGCCAGGCGCTGCGCAGGTCGCACCGTGATTTCCCACAGGGCTTGGGCTTTTCTGTCTCTTTGTTTTCTTCTCATCTACTCTATCTTTTCATGATCCTAACTAAGAAATTGGAACAACCTATCAATTCTCTTTTATCAATTAAAATTGAAATATGTCAAATAAAACAAATCTGAATTTAAATAAGGAGAGACTTCATTCAAAAGGTGATTGCGAAAGGGAGAATGTTCTAACTGTAAGATCTTTCGAAGTCCCAACCGTCACACAGGAAAGGGCTTTCACAGGGAGGAGGAAACAGGACTAGAAAGCTTAGGTGTGGGGAAGTGGGTGGAATGAGGGGCAATCAGTCAGGGAGTGGCTCTCCTGAGGTCTGCAGACTCTGGCAGGGCCTTTCCATGAGCTTGGGTAAATGAGAGCTCAGGAACCTAGGAGGAGAGAGCTTAGTGTGGTCCAGATGGGTCAGTGGGTACATAGGTCTGAGCCTGGCCTTGTCACAGGTAAACTGGGGGCTTGGGGAGTCCCACTAAGTTCTACAGAAGGAGGTTCTCTGTAGTAAGCTTTTTCCCAGGAGGCAAAAGGGGTTTTCCCTTACCACAGTGGTTCTCCAGGAGCACAGGCTCCGGTGAAGTTCACTACTGTCAAGTATGAAGAAGTGAGAAGGGACTTCTCCACTGGCTCCTCCGCAGCAAGCCTGGGCCGCGCCAGAGCTCCGTCTGTCCGTGGGAGTTGCTCCTTCTGGCGCATAGCACCAAGCTTTGTTCGTGAACCACACACGGAATTTACACAGCGGAGCAAAAGAATGCAAGGGGAAAATTTCCCGTTTATGCCTCCTATTTGAAATTCCAAATGCTATTCAAAAACTTCTTAGTACCTAAAACTACCAAAGCTGCTTTTCAACTTTTCTGAATGAGTAAAATGCTGTAAAAGATCAATGTCTAAGATAACACAATCCAACCAATGAAGGCTACTGTCAGAATTTACAAAAATGCAAGTGTGCTATATATTCCTCAAACATTACCAAGACAAATACTTTTTAGAAATTCTTGATGAAAACCAATTTTCTGTGTTAAAAATCTGGCGTCAATTAAAAATTCGAAAGTGCCCTAGCTGGTGTGGCTCAGTGGATTGAGCACCAGCCTGCAGACTGAAAGGTTGCCAGTTTGATTCCCAGTCAGGGCACATGCCTGGGTTGCGGGCCAGGTCACCAGGCCCATAAGAAGCAACCGGTTGATGTTTCTCTCCTTCTCTCCCTCCCTTCCCTTCCCCTCTCTCTAAAAATAAGTAAAATCTAAAAAAAAATATTAAAAAATAAATAAAAATTCAAAAGTGTTTTTAAAAGCCAAAGAATAAAAAGATCAAAAGCAAATTCAGAACTGCCTAAGCCTGCACTTACCAAGACACTGCTAATGCAAGGAAAACTTAGAAGTGGTTAGGAAAGCAGATGGCCCACCGTCCTGCATGAGTGTCCACAGGCCCCTGCTGCCGTAGGAAAGGATATCCACCAGCACAAGGCAGAGTCAAGAAGAGACAGAGGGAGGCTGGCCAGAAGCACAAGATCAGAGTCATTTGCCTGCAGCAAAACAGCAAAAAATAAAAAATAAAATAAAGCAAGCAAAAAAAAGGGAAGGGGGTTCATGAGAAAGGCTGTGCTTTAAATTTTTAGGCTATTTCTGTTATCATTTAGAAGTAGATTTGCACAGGACTAGCCGCAGTTACGCTCACCAAAAGCAAAGGAAGCACAGGTCCTTATGAGAGCACTCACTTCTCCAGGGAGTCCTGCTTCTTTGCTCATCATTTGTGTCATTTAGGAAACCCACTCTCTTTTGTACAGAGAAAGCGATTTTCGCTGCAGTAATGGAAATTACCTAATAGCAATCCAAAAGCAAGCACTAGGAATTCAGTTGTAAGCAGAAACAGATACTAAATTTCCTTCTCTCACCATGAAACACTAATGAAAATAACTTTAATTTCTGGATTTCTTCATGACTTTTATCCCAAACATCTTTATTAAAAATACTGATAATCAGTTCTGGCTGGTGCAACTCAGAGGGTTGAGCATGGGCCTGTGAACTAGAGGGTCACTGGTTTGATTCCCCAGTCAGGGCACATGCCTGGGTTGCAGGCAGAGTCCCCAGTTAGGGGCATGTGAGAGGCAACCACACATTAATGTTTCTCTCCCACTCTTTCTCCTTCCCTTCCCCTCTCTCTAGAAAGAAATAAATAAAATCTTTTAAAAATATTAATAACCAATTCCATTTCTGGGATTATACCCTAAGAATTCTGAAACACCAATTCAAAAGAACTAATGCACCCCAATGTTCATAGCAGTGCTATTTACAATAGCCAAGAGCTGGAAACAGCCTAAGTGCCCATCAGTAAATGAGTGGATCAAAAAACTATGGTACCTTTACACAATGGAATACTATGCAGCAGAAAGAAAGGAGCTCCTACCCTTCGAGACAGCATGGATGAAACTGGAAAGCATTATGCTAAGTGAAATAAGTCAGGCAAGAAAAGACAAATACCATATGATCTCAACTTTAAGTGGAACCTGATCATCAAAATAAACAAGTGAGCAAAACAGAACTAGAGACATGGAAATAAAAAACAAACAGATAGTAACTGGGGAGGGGAAGGAGAGAGGGGGAATAACAGGGGAAGGAAGGGTAAGGGTTGTCAGGAACATGTATAAAGGACCCGTGGACAAAGTTGATGGGGGAGGGGAGAGGGTTGAAGGTGAGAGATGGGAGTGAGCAGGGCAGGTGAGAGTAATGGGGTGGAAATAGGGACAACTATAATTAAACAATACAAAATTAAAAAAATAATTAATAATCAGCCCTGATGGATGTGGCTCAGTTGGCTGGGTGTCATCTCCCAAGGTGAAATGCTGCAGGTTCAATTCCCACTCAGGGCACATGACTAGGTTGTGGGTTCAGTCCCCAGTTGGGGCATGTGTGGGAAGCAACTGATTGATGTTTCTCTCCCTCTTTTTCTCCATCCCTTCCCTGTTCTCTAAAACTAAATAAACACAATCTTTAAAACTGTGTTAATAGTTAATATTGTTCCTTACTATTTTAAAACTGTGTTAATAGTTAATATTGTTCCTTACTATTTTAAAACTGTGTTAATAGTTAATATTGTTCCTTACTATTTTACCTTGTTTTCCGATTTTCCCACCCCAACCTGGCTCCTTCTGTATTGGAACAGATTAAAGCCAATGCAGCCCACAAAGGAGAGAAACTGCCCTCACTCACATCCAGATGCACTCAGAGCACGAGAGCTGCGGTCCTGCCCCCCTCCCAGGGCCCGTGAGCACCCCTGTCCTGATGCACCGCTCAGAACAGGCCCTGCGGCCCTCGGCCCGAACACGGTTCATGTGTAGAACTAGGAACGGACTTCACCTTTCTAACAACCAAACATCTTCAAATGTGTTTTAATGCAGGAAATATGAAAATTACTAGAGTAATATGTTTATAGCACTCTCTGAGAAGATCAGATTTATCTAATTTTATTCATAAACTTGGATTCTAAACCCTGGACAGAAGCAGAATATGCTTTTCACTCAAGTTCCCTCAGACGCAACTCTTTAAATCAAGTATTATGTCTTAGCTGGACACCCCTAGACACGAGGGGATCCACAAACTCATGCGGGAGGTTTTTAAATGCCCCACTGCAGGTAAATGCCTGCGTGGGTGGGAAGCATTGTCTACGATCTGTGCAGAGACGCTCTGGGCTTCCTCACACTTTCAAAGGTGTGTCTGATCCCAGGACCCCAGCAAGGCTGAGGACTACTGCTTTAGAGAATAAGGATAACATGTTTAAAGGTTCCGTTTTGTTGTCACTTGGAAGCAAACTGAGAATCCACAAAGGGACATTAAAGAATAGGTGACCTGGCTTAGAAAAACCGTCCACAAGGCACTCAGAAAAGCCTTAGCGCCACGTTTGCTGGCGCAGCCGCTTCCTTGCTGAGAAAGGACACAGGCAGGTAGAGTCAAGCCCTCTCGTCCTTCCCCTGAGAGACAAAGATGAGAAAATGAAAAAAGTGCAAGGAAAGCAAAAAGAACATTCAATGTTAAAAGCTAAAATACAAGTAGCAAAGACAATGGAAACAAGAAACCTTGGTAAAAGTAAAACCTGCCCTTGCTGGTGTGACTCGGTGGATTGAATGCAGGCCTGTGAACCGAAGAGTTGCTGGTTCACTTCCCAGTTGGGGCACATACCGAGCTAGTGAGCCAGGGGGCCATGCAATGCCAGCCAATCAAGGTTTCTCTTGCATATTGATGTTTCTCTCCCATCCTTCCTCTCTCTCCGAAAAATTAAATAAATAAAAACCTTTTAAACAATACAAATAAAACCCATCTATAGGAAAGTTTCAGAGAGAACACAAATGTAGAAGAAATAAATGAAAATACTATTCTGGGATCTGCAGAACCCTCCCTTCTGCTCTCCCAGGTCACAGTTTCTCTAGAATCCCTCCCATTTCCATGAGAGGCCCCAACAGGCAGAAAAACACACTGGGGACCCTGGACTCAGTGAGGGGTCCTCAAGGATCAGCCCACGCTGCCCTAAAACTTCTGCTGTCCTATGATTTCTGCCCCCCACCTTCGCCAAACCTGCTCTCCCACTGTCCCACTGCGACCTCTTCAGTGACGGAAGCTGGGGTGCCTTGGGAATTCCTCTGCCGCACTGGCCACTGCTGACCACTCCCTCTTACCGAAGCTCTCCCTACCTCCACTCCGTGACAATTCCTGGTCCTCCTACCTCCCTTCACCCTTGTGCTCCTTCCATGAATGATCTGTGCACCAGGCCACCTGGCTCCTCTCCTCTCGCCGGTCTACATGTTCTCCTTGGGCCACTATCATGGCCGCAACCTTCTCCTGTACAAAGATGACCTCCAACCTTCACCACCAGTTGACTCTTCCTCACACTAATTCCCCAGCAGCTCAAACCTCATCCGCTACAGTCCCTTCTCCAAGGTCACTGCCTCGATAATAGCAATGCTGCCTCCAGCCACCCAAATGAGACCTGTGAGACTTCTCTGGAGACTTGTCTGCTTCTTCTGCCACGTTTTCTAGCAAGTCTGCCATGTGCAACTTCTTCTTCACTTCCTCTGCAATATTTCTAACCCTCACCATGTCTTCCTTGGACCACTATAGATGGCTTAGTAGACTTTCCGTATGCAGTCTCTCCTTTTCCAAGTCATCTTCTTATGTCATTACTGAATTCTTTCTCACAGAGATCCCGTGTTTTTCACCTGTGCAGCTTCAACTTCCTCTACTTCCTACCTTCAGCGGAAACTCTTAAACCCCTGAGCAAGTCACTCTTTCCTTCCCGCTGGCCGCACCTTCCTTGACTCTCCCACACGTTCCCCTACAGGCTGCCAGCCTGGGGCATCCTACCACCGTCCCTACACTTCATGCCTTCCCAGAATGCTTCTTCCCTGATTCTCAACTCTCTTCCTTCTGACCCCTATGTGTCCTCCCAGTCTCAATTTAAATGTCACCAACTCTATGAAGTCGTTCCTGATTTCACATTAGAATTGTCTTTTCTCTTCCCTCTGTCTGCAAAACAACCCTCTACAATGGAGACAATTATTTCCATGTTCCTTCTAGTAGCGTGTTTCCTCCTCGGCACAGGGCACATAGTAAGTACTTAAGTTTGCTGAACTGCACAGAGAAAAACAAACATATTCTTCATTTGGGGAGTTGTTACTTTTTCACTTTCAAATAATTGCTATGTCGAGGTAATAATAATGCAAAACTGTATTTCTATTATTATTACAAATAAAAGTAATATGATTTTAGTGCTATAATAAACTATTTTAGAAGGACACTACACTGTAAAGGATATGAACCACACAAAAACGGAGTCGATAATTGCTAAAATTATGTCACCAAAAAGAACAGCTAAATGGTTAGAACCCTGAAAGATAAAAATGGGAAAAAAGGCTGAAAGTTGAAATTTCATTATATTACAGGAATTATCTGATGAAGAAAAACAATTCAGCTCACAGCATTGCTTTACAAAGGCCATATAAAATACTTTTACTTCCTCACAGAATTGTCTTCAGCACATAAACATGATCTGGTCTGTCAACAGCCTGTTTGGGGACAAGGTCAAACTGAACTCTGAATGGCACGTAACAGGCGCCAGGACCCAGCCCCACCAGGGCACGTGTGTGGACCTCCCCCCTCCACGCCAGACCCACAGCCACAGCTGCTAGTGAATCAGCTACTAGTGCACCCTCCTCTTTCCTACTGCATGCAAAGGACGTGGGAAAAGTAAAACAAGCAAAAGTAACCGGGTGGAGCGGAAAAACAAACCATAGGTTATTAGCCACTTACTTAAGAGCTGACAGAGAAGTGTATGTAAAACATCCACCTACAATGCTGATGATGTAAAATTTTAAGGAAATACAATGTATACACTACATCTATATATGAAATATTTATCTTTTCTGTTTTTTTTCTGTAGATATTAGCTTCCTGTGAGTGACATGCAAATGCAGAGTTTTTCATTATTATGTAAAGATAAAAATAAATACTGTATTTTGCTTTGTATAATGTGCACCCACATTTTTGGCCCAAACTTTCAGGAAAAAAGTCTTTCGTTTTTATTTTTTAATTCAATTTTAATTTATTTATATTTAGATGCTAGTTTTTTGTGTTATAAAGGAATGTTAGCATTTATTTTTGAACATATTATAGTAAAACAAATTTTATGTCACAGATAATTACAAAACACAAGGATAGATACAAAATACAAGAAATGTTATATACTGGTAACCAATTTATATTTATGCATCATAGAAGACCAAGAACTCTTCATCACTGTCAATATCAGAGGTATCATCTTCTTCAATTTCTACATTATTGGTGTCTTCTGAAGAGTCACTTTCCTCATCCCGGTAAACTTCTTCAGTTCCATGTACAGCATTGCTGATGCTGCACTTTTAAAATGATTTCACGACCACTTCCTTCTTGACACAGTTCCAAATCTTGAGACCTAATAACAAACCTGGATGATGAGATGCTTTCTTGACCCTGACTGTAGGCTTCAAATCATTACCAGCCGACTGCAACCACAACATCCACTCTTTCTTCACGAGGACCTTACAGGGCTGTTTACTGACACACCAAGAGGTTGTAGTTGCCTGGTTAGCCCACCAGGTATCACTGCAAGTTGGGTTTTCAAGTTCGCTGAGATTGCTTTTGCACTTTGTGTAACATGGGCTTTGAAGTGATCAAAAATAAGCAAAGCCAGTTTTTTAAGTAATTTTCCAGGCCTAAGTGACAAGAATTTGTTAAACCAGATTTTCATGCCTTCTTCATTCATCCATCCTTTTTCATGCACATGGACAATAACTCCACTTGGGATCTTTTCTTTCAGAAATGTTCTTCTTTTAAAGACACCATAGTTGATAGCTTTGTCCCATCTGCACAATAGGCTAAAACAACAGTGAAATGTTTCTTCTTCTGACCACTCGTTTTAACAGCCAGTCTTTGCTCCTTTGATGTCCACAGTTCTGTTGGATGCACACCAAATGTGAGTGGGACCTCATGCATACTGGCGACCTGGGACAGCTCAAAGTTGCGAGTCTTTCGAAGACTGGTCACCTAAGAAGGAAATTCCGAAACTTGATTCTCATAGGCTGCTGGAGGTTTGGAGGCAAGTTTCATTCGTGTCCTCATGCTCAAAACTTCTCTCTTTATAAAGCACCATGTAGGTGTCCCTGAGAGATCATCAATGTTTTTTTCTTGGGCAATCCTTTTACCTCCTTTTTCTATCTTCTTGGTTGAAACAGAGATCCCAGTTTGATGCTGCTCCCAAATCCTGGTCTTTGCCTCCTGCCCCACCTCTGGCCACTTTGGAGGTTTCCCTGGCATTGCCTTCTTCTGTCTTGGCATCTGAAGGAGCTTTTCTTCCTGTTGCCTCACATTCTGATGACACTCCCTGTGGGAGGAGGTCCAAAGCGTCTCTCTGTAGCCCTGCTGCCATGCTTTTTAGCATATTTAATAACTTTTAGCCTAAGACTTGCAGTGTATGAAAACAGTTCCTACATTTTCCAAGGGATTTTGCCAATAATTTCTCCCACCTGAAGTGTATGAAGAGAAAAGCTGGACTGCTCACCCCACGGTAATAAAGTCGGCATCACCTGTCTTATCCAGTGGATGACAATCGGCATCATCTGTCTCACTCTGTGGATAACAATACGTTGCTCTGTTTCATTTTTTGAATCACTGGCTGAAACTGTTTTTGTTGCAAGTTTGTCGTAAGTTCCCCAAAACCAATTATCGTATTCCAGGGTATTATTTTGCATACAGATATTGCTATTGCTTTCTAGAGTTACACTTTCAATGCATAAGCATAAATTAAAAAATTAGAATCATTTCTATAGATAGAAACTAGTACTACCCATGCATCATGTGCAACTTTACTTTTCCCTCAAAGATCTGGGCAAAAGTAGACATTATACATGGCAAAATACGGTACCCCTTTCAAGAGTCAGAGACAAAAGCAGCAGGTGCATCTAGTACAGAATGTAAGCGCACTGAGACAACAGGAAGAAGAATGAGGCTTTTTAACACTGTGGGACAAGTGTCCTGCTTCAGGGGACAGAGCAGACATGTAGTGTGGACTGACAGGCAATATACAGATGAACTGCTCTGCACAGTCATCTGATTTAAAGATCTAAGCCAAGACGCTGGAGGCAAAAGTTACAATGTTCTTTAAATCAAGTAAAAAATAGTAAGTTCTTAATCACTCAGTCGTCAATTACATTATTCAGAAAAACTGCCAGCTAAAACTCTGAGGTCCCGCCCTTCTCGAGGGGGGAAAGCACTGCTGCCATAGCACCGGTCACTGTCCTCGAATGCCTGCTCCTGTTCCCTCACACACTGGGCTCTGCCAGAACCCCCAGAACACTGCATCCACAGGGTTGGAGAAAACTGACAGCCAAGTGAGACTTAAGAGTAAGATATAGTGTTTCCATGTGTTAAGAGCACAACTGACTTGCTCCTAACTTGATACACGTTTAAGTTAAGGGTAAGGAAGGAATGAATGTGTGCAGACTAAACAACCAACAGGGTTAACTATGAACATCTCTGAGATTCAGCCAGGTCCTGGGCTGACGGCAGGTGCTTCCTTCACACTCAACCACATCATCTTAGGAAGTGCTCGGCCTTGCCTTTTACTTCCCGAAAGTATTAAGAAGAAAAAGATCCCATAGGAAATAAAGCTCAAATTGGGCCTTTTGCATCAATTTCCTGCCTTTAAAAATTCATCTTAGGAGATATATAGTCATATTTGTCATCAACAACAAAAGAGATGATAATGGAATGATGTAGTTTTTACCCCGATGACTCTCATCACGCCTTCGACCACCGCGAAGATGAAGTAGAAAAGCCCCAGTCCGATCACCCGGTGCATGACTGTCCCTAAGCGAGGTCTGGAAGTGGGAAGAGAAAGCAGAAAATAAGAAAAAAAGAAGCACAGTAAATGAGATGCATCTGAACAGTCACTGGCTCCAATCCAATGCCAGGGAAGCCACCGCCTAATCAGGTCACTCTGCTCCCACCCTGAGGTGCTTTATTTTAGGAAACACATTTCCCGGGAACCAGGCAGCCACAGGCCGAGAAAATGGGCCTCCTCCCTGGCACTGGAAGCAACAGAGGGTTTTACTGCGGAAATGCCAGGCTGTGGCCCACACTATGACACAGCCCAGGTACAGGTTCGTGGGACGTCAGAGCAGGCCGAAGAACCCGGGGAGCTAAGGGCCAACTGCTGACTGCCGCTGGCAGAAACAACAATTTAACTTGCTTACTAACATGAATTAAAAAACAATTCTGGGGTCTCTTTTATTAGCAAAAATCTGCTGATTTATGACTTGGGCAGAGAAAGAGCAGGGATATGAAGAGACCAAATTCCATTACCTTCCTTCTCTCAACACTCAAAACCAGATGGCTAAGGATTGAGTTTCTATTCTTTAATTTCAAAGGTATCAAAATAACAGTTTTGAGTCTTCAAAAATATAAATGAGTGGGGAAAATGCAAAGAGGGTGACTTCTGCAATTAACAATGTGAAAACTGAACTGAAATCATGAAGTCCGAATTTACTGCACATACATTTTAGCTCAACAATCCTCTTCTCAGAATTAATTAGAAGAAAAAAGTGATTTTGAAAAAATACTTAAGGTTGTCATTTTAAAACAAAAATGTAAGTAAAAATGCCCTGGCTGGTGTAGTTCAGTGGATTGAGCACAGGCCTGTGAAGCAAAGGGTCGCTGGTTCGATTCCCAGTCAGGGCACATGCCTGGGTTGCAGGCCAGGTCCCCAGTAGGGGACACATGAGAGGCAACCACACATTGATGTTTCTCTCCC
This sequence comes from Artibeus jamaicensis, assembly GCF_021234435.1. Classification (NCBI taxonomy): domain Eukaryota; kingdom Metazoa; phylum Chordata; class Mammalia; order Chiroptera; family Phyllostomidae; genus Artibeus; species Artibeus jamaicensis. The sequence continues at coordinate 12,147,744 of NW_026521810.1, read as the reverse complement.
TCTCTTTCTCCTTCCCTTCCCCTCTCTCTAAAAATAAATAAATAAAATATTTTTTAGAATGTAAGTAAAAGTTAAACTAGTATCTATAGCTCACATTTCAGACCAGTTACCTAATTCGGTTCACCTGAACTCTGACCCACAGCCATCTAACTGGACCCGAAACAGCCAGAAGCGTTACCGCCCCCCTCTGTGAGAGCTGAAACCACAGGCCGCGGTGAAGGGATGTGCTCCCCAAGGCTGTGCCCTCGCCGCGGCACACCCACACCCAAGCACCTGGTGTTCATAACCAGAGCCGTGAGGGGCATGAGATGCCACACGAGGGTCTTGTGTTCCATATACCGTATCAAACCCCCAGCCCCAAAGCAAAGCATCTGAGGAGGAATCTCAATAAAAGTCCAATGAAAAGAAGGTCTCCTGGCTGAAATCTTCCTATACACACCCACCCTGAGCTCTAACGCACACATGTGTGCATTCGGTGCCATTCACTGAACGCCTGCTCTGTGCTGGGGCAGCCCTGCGGCTTCACGGTACACAGGAACAAAACGGGCAGAACGCCTGCTCCACTCATGCACCCGTGGGGAGGGCGACGACTACTATGTACACGCGGAGTGTCCTGTGAGAGGACGGGGGCTCTGGGACGGAGGGCGTGGACCGCGCACCGCAGTCGAATCCTGGCAGGGCTCTCTTCCTGGGGAGACGACAGAGGAGCGGGGGCTGACAGAAGTGGGGGGTAGAGCAGGCTCAGGTCTGCAGAAGAGGCCTCCACTGCTCGGGAGTGTTTTGTGTTCAAGGAACAGCAACACCAAGACCGTCAGAGGACGGGGCAGCGTTCAAAAGGGAGAAGGCAAGAGAGGAGGTCAGCCATCAGAAAAGCCCCAGAAGGAGCTTTGGTTTGATGGAGCAGAAAAGTAAGGAGATCTGAGTTACACTTCAAAAGGATCACCTTAGCTGCTGCTGTCTGAACAGAATGACAGGAGACAAGGGCGGAGGCAGGGAAACCAGGCGAAGGGCCCCAGGTGTTCGCAAGAGTCCCCGCTGCATCAGGACTGTATGCTGAAGGAGAGGTGAGCACGTGAAGGCCACACCGGGATCTGAGGGTAATGAGCTAACGGATCAGAGAAGGTGAACGGGAAAGAGGTGGTGGCAGCTACAAAGTGAATTACCTGAAACAGTGATAAAGAAGAGGGTGCAATTGTGCCGAGTAATAAAGCCTAGAAAATGGCCTAGCGTCTTATCTGAGGTGAGATAAAGGTGAAGAGAGCAGAGGTGATGAGGTGAGATTGGGTTACTTGAAGGATCAGCCACAAGGATCCTGAGTGCACAGGGAATGGATGACGTGCGGAGGAAACGGGAAGCAAGAGCTCGGGGAGCTAAGGGAGGAGAGGAGGAACCTGGGGCCACAGTGAGAAGACGGAGCAGGTCGTCCAGCGAGCCGGCCTGAGCTCTAGGAGTCTGCGGGTTTTAGAAGGAATAATGGTCTAAAGAGGATAAACTCTTTCGTATTCAGGCCCCATGACTCACGGGGTGAGAGGAAAGACCCGCTTGAGAGGGTTGGGAAGAAGCCAGTGCTTATTCATGGAACTGTAAAAAGCTGAGGACGGTACTGAATGGTCAGTGTGTGGAGACCCTGTCGGAACGGTTCCACGGATACTTTCCGCGGCGTCTGTGTAATGCTGCTGAGCAGCGCCCCGCCTCGCGGGTCCCGACGGGGAGGGTGGGACTTACTTCACGATGCCGTACCCCAGGCTCGTGATGATCACCAGGAGGCGGGCCAGCGTCCTCTTGACCGCAGATATCAGCTCGGCAAATATCAACAACCCTTGGGCTGAGGAGAAAGAAAGAAAGAAACCAGCTCACTGTGTACGACACCTGACCTCAGGCAGACTGGCCACATTTAATTTCCAAGGCATCTAATACAACCGACGTTGGAAACCTCGGTGAAAGGGATTCATAACCTGCTAAAGAATTCACTCCATTTTTCTTTTTTTAATCCTCACCCAAGGACATGTTTACTGATTTTAGAGACAGAAGAAAGGGGGAGGAGGAGGGGCAGGAGGGAGAGAGAGAGAAACGTCGACTGGTTGCCTCCCGTATCTGCCCAGTAGGGGATTAAACCCACAACCTAGCTATGTGCCCCAACAGGAATCGAACCCGGAACCTTTTGGTGTATGGGACAATGCTCCAACCAACTGAGCCATCTGGTCAGGGCCACTCCGTATCTCATCAGCTCTGCAGGGCACAGCTTTCTTGTACTGGCATGAAATCTGTCTACCTGAACTTCCCTCCCTATTCAGTCTTTCCCCTCGAGATGACAAAGAATAACATCCCTCTTCTTGTTCTATAAACACCTGCCCACAGTGTCCCCTAGAGTCTTTTCTCTGCATATCGCCATCATTTATTCCTTTGTGCTCCTGCAGTGTGGCTATAACAGTAATGGAGACATTATGGTCCCTGCCTCCTGGAGCCTGTGCTCTGGTTAACAGATGAAACCCAGCCTGGTAAGTGACAGAGCTAACAAAGTCTCGCCCACAACTGTGAAGAAAGCCAACCTACTCCACACGTGAGAGGTACATGAGGGTCCAAATAAGTTTTTCAGAGGCAGTGACATCTAAATCAGGATCTGAAGGCAAAACAAGAGTGAACTACCTGGGGGAAGACAGGGGCAAGCAGAAATAAGTGGCATATGGGAGAGCATGGAGAAGACAAGAGTAAAAACAAAACGTGCTCCAAGAAGTGGAGGGAAATGCACACGTCTGCAGCGGCGCTGGAAGTGGGGTGCTAAGAGAAGAGGCTGGGACAGAGGAGGTGCAATCACATGGGTGTGTGGGCCACGGTCTGAGTCTAGACTTGAAGCTGAGGGTTTTGGGCAGTCAGAGATAGTAAAGGGTGTAAAATGGAACTGACAAACCACAGCCCATGTCCCAGTCTGCCCCATGCATGTTTCTGTAAATGAAACACAGCCATGTCCACTTGTTTGCAGCTGCTTTCATGTTACGAGGGCAGAGCTGATCAGCAGCAACAGAGGGTGTGTGGCCTGCAAAGTCTACAATATTTACTATATGGCAGAGTTTTCAGACCCTTGAAATAAAATGGATAGCTTTGTTTTACTTTGTAAGTGCAGGATTGCTGTAGTTAATGGCTTAGACAGGAGCTGGCTGCAGGCGAGGAAACACCCAGGGGCCACTCCAGAAATCCGGGAAGACAGGCGTGCTGGCAGTGAAGATGGGGAGAATCAGAAAGCATCCAGAAAGCAGATGTGAACCCACCTCATTTCTCTTGTCTCAGTTCACTTTCTCTACCTCGTCTCCACCTTGAAGAGGTACAGACAGACGTGCCTTACTACACTTTCTCATGACCAATCTAGGGCACGACAGAAGGAAGTCAACCTGATATATTCTTAATGTGCTCCCCTTGGGTCTTCACAATCACCGCTCCCATCCCTTTAAAGTCTCTCCTTCCAGGAACAATGCTGAGCAAGAGAGCCTGAGGTGACAAATCCCCACATGGGAAAATCACACAGTAGCCCCTGCCCAGTCTCCTGGCACCTCTCCTCTTCCACAGGAACACAGACAGCAGTCTGGGGTCTGTCCCTGAGCCCTGTTGGGGTCATCCCAGACCGAGGGCTTAAAGTTCCTGAGGACAGATCACAGGCTTTGGCTGCCCTTGCCGGAGTCCACACCACCCTTGACCCTCTCACATAAGAGGCCACCTCCAACAGCAGAGGGGCTGAGCTGCCCCTCCGGCATTTGAGGGCACTTCGACCCCCGCCACCAGCGGCAGCCCCATCTTGCCTTCCTTATTTGGTTACAGCACAAACCCAAAAAAGTCAGTAAAACTCCTTGTAGAATAGTAACACCTCTCATGTATTCCCATTCTGTTCTCATGCGTTCACCTCTCACTTCACATTCACTGGATCCTTGTCCTTTCTTTATTCTTTTGTACGAGTCCTTTTAAACTTTTTATTTGGGAAAATGAAAACATTCCCCAGCACAGAGAAGGTGGTAAACGAAATCCCATGTACCATCACTCGGCTTCAGTAATTATCAGCATTATGCCAAATTTGTTTCATCTGGATTTCAACTCACTTTTCTTCCCTAGAGTATTTTTAAAAATACTCCAGCAGACACAAGCTCACCCTTTGACAGTTTGGGCCGAGCTCCTTGTAACTGGCCCCTCAGAAGCACACTCTTAGGCACATTGAGCCCTTCTGGGCTCTCTCCCTTTTCAGGTTCAGTGGCTGAATTAACTGACTTCTCTAACTTCTTGACATCTACCTTCCAGAAGCCCGGGCACAGAGTGCAGATGCCCAACCACACCCCTTCCCTGCTAATCACACATCAATGTCACACGAAGGCCTGCGAGTGGGAGGAGGCGGGACAATGAAAGGCCGCGGGCACCACCAACCTTACTCCCTGTGGGCGAATTTTCTTTTTTGGAGAGGAAAGGAGAAGAGGGTAGGGAAAAAAAAACAGGAAAGCATCTACGACAAAACTGGATGCACCTAAAGCTCCCCATCCAGCCTTCGTGTTGTTTTAACCCAGTCGCAGTAGCTGAACCTCAGTGAACGGGATTTTTTCTCCACAGGAGGAAAGCGAGGGAAGGTCAGTGAGAAGAAAAACGAACAATGAAGAAGACACACGTGCTGGCCCTGGACAGAGTTCCACCTTGACAGTCTCTCCATGGCCTCCTTCCTCTCCACCCACAGCTCGGCTCCAACCCTGAGGACCCGCGGATCACACTGTGTTTGTGGAGAAAGTCACAACTTACTCGACAGCCCAGTGCTGTTGATGTTTTGGTATTCAGCATAAAAAACTGCTTTTTCAAGCATTCCCAAGAAAATGACAGCTGCAATCCAGAACTGGATTCTTAATATATCCTTCCAATAACGGGCAGACCACATCAGCCAGAGCACACCATAAAAAATATAGACAATGCACATCACCATGTAAAACTGTAGGGAGGGAAGCAATTTTAATCAGTTAAGCCTTTTTATCACTTGAAAAATCAACATTTCTACATTCAACTGTCAATCCTTTATTTTCCAGTGACTTTGAAAATAGAGAGTTGTATCAGGACACTAGCTACTGAGGGATGATCATCACTGAACTCTTAGAATTTTTAATTTTCCAATTAGGATACAAAATTCACTTTTAGAAAATGATGAAATATACTCACAATCATGAGAGGCCAATCTGATGCAGAGAGATATCCTTTGGGTCCCATCATTGAAACAGAAACTGATGAAAGTGAGGGTAGGATAAAGAAAGTAAAGAGTTAAATTCACAATCAGCTTCCTCTTAGGTTTTAAACATAAGCTCATTTCACAGAAGGCTCCCAGAATACAATCCAAGCTAACGAATGCTGAATTTTTACCTAGCGCACACAGATACTGGATAGTTAGAGTTGTCTGATTATATGATCCCATCAAGATACCTTCACTGGTACACACTTGGTTGTAAAACCTGGGCCAAATCTCACTTCATGCAGAGAGCAGACTCGCACTGGCCACAGTCTGACCGCTGCTGAGCCACCAACCTCCTGAGGACTCTGTTTCCCTTCATGTATTTGGTGTAAATGACTGACCTCAAATATCTAATCTGGGTTCTTATCTAAGAAAGTGATAATAAACAAGAGTGTCCAGAATAGTGCAGAACTTGCTTAGTAACTGTTTCCATTTCAGGGGCTCAGTCCTGCCTGCCAGTATTGGAAAAGGGCATGCCACCTGGATGGAAGGGGGCTGCAGTGAGGTAGCAGAATGGCATCAAAGTCCCTGCTCCCTGCATGTGACATGGCCTGGCCCACATATCACCTCCAGAAGGCAGCCCTACTTCACATGCCTCCAGATCGGCCACCTCCACCAGCTTCCCCCACAGGACACCAGCTCTCTGCCTCTCTGCAGTGACGCCTGTTCACCCCACTACTTTCTGCGCCCTCCCCCAGACTGGGTGCCTCTCAGAGGCAGAGCCTGGCTTCCCCCATGTCCCCAGTGGATGGACCAGAGCAGAATTCAAATCCTCAGAACCCTCACATGCTGTTGGCTACTGTCAGCCCAGCAGATGCCTGCTCTGGAAAATGACAGCCAAAGCAATTCTAGGGCAAGGGAGGCATTTATTCCCTCGGAACTGCTTATAGCGAGGATGCTCTTGCCCTGGGCACTGAGGACTGCGGCTTCCTGAGCCACAGAGGGGCGACCCTGTGGGGGCTGGGGAGCTCACAGACCACAGAAGCCAGTTCCCAGCCCTGCCACTTCTCCGCCTAAGCTGTAAACTGATGATTTAAAAAAATTTTATTTGTTTTTTTAAATCTTTTTCTTAAATAAGGCCCTTTAATATTTCATAAAATAATGGTAAAAAAAACTTAAAGAATAACAATTTTAAAACCCTGATGATGGCCAATTTCAAGAAACAGAATATAATCTACTTCATAAACAATTAAGATCTTGCCTGCCCCTTTGCCTTTTTCTAAAATCTGGAAGGATGAAGACTTTTCTATCCCACTATGAAGCCTGAAACTTTTCCATTGAACTTAAGATACCTAAGTATAAAGTTGTAAGTCCCCCAAATATATTCACTTTTGTGATGAACAGAAATGCATTTTTGAGTGATATGTTTTTAACAGAGAATGGAGATTTGAGTCAAGACAAAAATACAGTAAAAGCAGACAAAAAACATGCATGCACTTTAACCGTACCATTCAAATTCCAGTTTGCATTGGTTTCTTCTGTTTTAAATGAAACGATAAGGAGATGAAACCCATCCCTCTGTGTTCTTGCAACAACATCCTGGGCATGAAAAAAACCCTTTGTTATTTAATTGCTATATAAGACAGAGATAAATCCTTGCTTACCATATTTTTAAATAACTTTTAATAAGTAAATTGGGTTATTCTTTAAAAGCACAGATAACACAGAGGAAAGGAATGGTAGGTAGAGGGAAGGTCCTCTCCCTGCCATTTTTTACCATCATCTTTCCAGACCCGAAGGGATGGAGGAGGAAAACAGCCTTTTCCACTCTTCAATGTTTTCTATTTCTTATATTTCTACAGATTTTCCCTTAATGTTACCATTCTGTGTTTTATTTAACACCACCACTCAAATACTTTCTCTTCCCATATTTTACCCAAATATCATAAAGCATTCAGTTTTCAGTGTGTGTTTTTTAAACTTAACTGTGGGAGGAAGAAGTCAGACAACATTGTGAGGAATGACTCATATTCTGTGTCTAGGCTAAATTATTTAAACCCTTCAAGGTACTAAGGTACTAGCAGTCCCACTAGTGACTAACTGCTGCTGTAATGTCTGTGACCCCTTCAATGACCCACGTGACTGGACCAAACTTCTCACATTCCTTCTTGCTGAATATGTCCTGTTTTTCCCTTTTACTTCATCCTCCCCCACCTGTGACAGTTTGTGCAGAGTGTGTGTCCCCCTCACCCCCCTGCAGGAATGCCTTTCTACCATCCGGCTCTCTTAAGATGGTGAAAGACAACGAGAAACGTGAAGTCGCAGTACGAAAGCAAACATTACACTCTCCTAAGTCTGTTTGCCGTGTCCCTACACACAGGTCCTTCAAACCTTCTTGGCCTCCAGGTTTTCTGACTTTTAGTAATTCCCCCAAACACCAAATTTTCTCTCCCTCCGTGCTACATTCATGGTTTCTACCTATTTCTTTATATCCTTAATGACGATACACACCAGTCCGCTGCTATGTTACCTTGAGCATTTGAAAGCAAATTTTATTTTGTGAAAGAAAAGGCAGCATATAAGTTAACCTTAAATTATACCCTTAAAGAGATTTTAAACAAAGACAGAAATAAGTCTATGCAAAATTCATATAAACATATTTATTGTTTTAAATAAAGGCTCTTTTCTATTTCCCAATACTAATAACCCTGCTTTATCTCACTCTCCAAGTAGCAGATTCTTTTCAGTCTTACCATAGCTTATATATATTTGATTTAAAGACAAATAAAATGACTTACCATTGATTCTTCCTGGTTTGAAACATTTCTGATATTTGTAACTAGTTCTTTATTCTAGAAAAAAGAATAAATTAGTTGGATTTAATATTACTGCATTTCTATGGGGATAATTTTAACAATTAAGAAAAAACGTGTTATGAAAAAAGTAAAAATTTGAAAGCTGAACATCAGAGAACAAATTTCACAGTAGCCCAAACATGAGTAACAAAATCCTGCTTTGGAAAAATTACTTCCTTAATCAGGAGAGCAGCTATGGTTGTGGGGGAGGGTACCAGGAACTAAAGGGAGCCCCAGGCGCTAAAATATTCATCAAGCCACATACTTGGGATATGCACACTTTGCTACATGTTCATTACATATCACAAATTTTTAAGTAATCCCTTTAAAATGTTCACCACAGACATATTTTCATTGCAGAATTTATAGAACAGAAAATTAGTGAAAATGACCCACAGACCCACCACTCAGGAATGAATGCTGGTGACACTTTAGAATCTGACCTTCCCCACTGGGAGGGAGCAAGTGCACAGCAGGAGAGGGCGTTCCCAAGAGCTAAGTGCTGACAGACCGTGCTAGGAGCAGCAGACCACCGAGTGAACGTCGCGGTCCTGGTAACCCTGACTCTGACTCGCGCTGCGCTGGCAGAGCGATGGAGCTGAGAACGAGAAGTGAACTGACCACAGGTCAGTGAAGGGACACGGCTACGGAGGGACACGGCTACGGAGGGGCACGGAGAAAGGGGACGATGGTGCCGACACCCTACTCCTTGTGCACTATGACATTCGGAGGGATTTAAGTCTAAAAACTAACAAATTATGTGCCTTAATGAAAAGCCTGGTGAAACAAAATTTAAGCTGATACTTGTATGCACCAGGATTAAAATAAATTCTGCTTTAACACAGCAAGACAAGATACTCACGTATACTGAGGGAAACACCTGTAGGTTACTGTTGCAATCTAAGTTTTCATTTTTTGTGGTCCAACACTCGACGTTCTTGAAATAACTACCACAAAAGTCTTCACCGACATTTTCATGCTTTTGTGACAGCTCCTACCCAATGTAAAGTTTTGTTATAATGTATTTCCATACTTATCCAAGAAGATAAATAAACTTTAATATCTAAATAACACCTAACATTTATTCAGTTTGGAACACCTGAAAATATGCAGAGCAAGATACAGGAAAAAAAAGGTATGAATATAATTTTAAGTAAAATTGAGAAACCGTAACATTTTAGTCATTCCAATGTGCTCAGCAATAGTAATACATAATACAACCATAATCTTACAGTAAGAAAGTGTTTAAGGTGTTTTGAAATATGCCCCACACTTTGTTTTGTCTTGGGGCTAATTCCATCTTATACCAAGTATAAATGACCTTAGAGGGAAAGAAAGCATTTAACGAGGAGGAAAGACAAACCAGACACTTGGCAACACAGAGCAAATGTGCAAACACAACTGAGGGCTGGGGACGCATTCGTTCACACATGAGGACCTGGGGCTCTTCCTGCCTAGATGCAGGAATAAAACCTAATGGCAACGCCCAGCCATCAAAAAAGGGCAGGTGGGCTTCTGCTGGCCCAATATGGGACAACTTGAGCAAAATAAGTAAAAACAGTAATAGACTATAATCCACAACTAAGTAAAAACCAGTGAGTCCACACTGATGACTGACTGACTGCAAGGTAAGATAGAAGAAAAGAGAGAGCGTATTCTCATAGCAGAATGCCAACAAATACAGGAGAAAACACAGATCAGAAAATCGCCATGTAGCAAACATCAGTGTACTAACTGGAGAAAAATCAGAGGATGTGAAAACAAGGACTGATGAGGAACAGAATACATATTTACATGTAAATACAAAGTATTTTTTTCCCAAATTACTTTAATAACGAAGAGAAAAGTAGTCACTTTACAGTGGAGGAAACTGGCAGAAACTTCCCTAACCAACAGACCAAAAATGGGATAAACCTGGATTTTTTGGTATGTCCGCTCAAAATATAACCTGAATCTAATCATGAGAAAACATCAGAAATACTCAAATTGAGGGACATTTTGTAAAAATAAGTGGCTTGTACACTTCGAATATATCAATGTAATATCATGAAAGACCAAAAAAACAAAAGCCACAGAAATGCAATGTCTTCCTAGATTGGTCCCTGTACCAGGAAAAAAAAGAAAAGGAAAAAAGAAAAACCCCTTTAAATGCGATGTCATTGGGATACTGGCAGCATTTTTTTAAAGATCTTATTTATTTATCTTTAGAGAGGAAGGGAAGGAGAGAGTGAGAGAAACATCAATGTGTGGTTGCCTCTCATGAGTCCCCTGCCGGGAACTGGCCTGCAACCCAGGCATGTGCCCTGACTGGGAATCAAACCGCAATCGTGTGGTTCGCAGGCCCACGCTCAATCCACTGAGCTATGCCAGCCAGGGCAAAATTTTAATAAGGTCTATTTATTAGGTAATAGTGTGGTTATCAATGCTAAATGTCCTGAATTTGATCACTATGCCGTGTAATCTAAGTGAATATTGTTGTTCTTAGAAAATACCTTATACACACTGAAGTATTTAGTGTGAAGGGGTAAAATATTTGGGAATAAAGTAAAAAAGGCAGTATTCAAGGAAAATGATCTCTTTCACCCCAAATGAAAAGATAATAGAAATAAAAGTATGGAGATCCACACATTATTCAAACTACAAGCCAACAGACCCAGACCAGCCGAGAAGGAACCATGGGGAGCAGCACTGGGAGAAATACTGGGGTGGAAACACTCATCCCTGAGCAATACTGCCGGGCCGGGGGCAGGACCAACCTGGGCTGCCTCTCTGCCTCTCTCTCACTGCTCCTGGCCTCTTCTCCACCCCCGCAATCCCCCCACCCCACATTCCCTGATAGGTCCTTCCCTTCCTCACCTCTTTCTGAGACCTGCTCATACTAAATCTACCCATACTTACATAAGTTCTACGTGTCATGTTACTGACTTTTAAAATAAGGTGAAACTTATGTTTCTTTCCTAAATTAAGTTTATTTTGGTTTGTAGGTGACCCACAGTCCTTTTATCAATGGTTCCTACATGTCTGATTTAATAAACATTTACTATCATTTTTCATAAAATACAAGGGAACTGAAAGATTTGTATTCTGGCCCTGGTTGGTATGTCAAGGTTGTATGTTCGATCTCTGATCAGGGCACACATAAGAATCATGTTGGGAACCACCCTGCCTGGTTTCAGAAACTGTAACCCGCCCCTGGCTAAGGCTGAGTGAGCGACCTTGGGACCTTAAGCCACTAAGGAGACAAAGCTTATCTCTATGGCAGGGGTGCTGCCTCTGCCCCCTTTATTTCACCTTGCTTGGCCCTGAGCCTGACCGGTTAGCCAATGATGGGTAACATTCCTCAAGGGAGGGATGACCTAAGACAGGCACGGTCATGAAGGGGCCCCTAAGGAAGGACTTGAGCGGACTCTAGAAAAAAAGGGTGATGGACCCTCACCCCTCGGCTTTGACATACCCTGAGTCCTCATTCTGTCTGCAAGAAGTCTCCTAATCTCTTGACTGCCTTACTTCCCCTGCCTGACTTAAGCCTGAAACAATAACAGAGGGCGGTGCAGCCCTGTGCTGGAAAGGGCGGGTTCCCCAGGGCCTAAGAAAGAATGCATAAAATCCTGTGAAACCTGCTTTGCTAAGAATACTCTCAATTAAATAAGAGTTCGAGCAGGAAATGAGTTTGTTTCCCAAAGTTTTATAGCCCTTTAGCTAACTGACCCTGACTCAGAATACGCCCTCGTAGTTCTTGGTATGTTATCTATTGTTTAATCCTTACTGCCTGACAATGACTGATGAGCTTTACCTGTATTCCTGTGCAAATTGATCCCAATAAAAGCCCATTGAGGAAAAGGCTCTTGGCCCTTCTCCTTTGAGAGACTGGCCTGGCCACCTTTCCTCCCCAAGCAGATCATGTCTTGGTACACTTATTCTCATCTTTGGTAGACTTATTCTCATCCAGGGTGGGGGTGGGGTGGGGTGGAGAAGTGTGGGGAGGTCCCTGAGGGCGGAACCCCCCCCCACAGAGAATCAACCAATGAAGGAATAAATAAATGGAATAACAAATCAATGTTTCTCTCTCTCCCCCTCCCTCTCTCTTTCTCTAAAATCAATATAAACATTTTTTAAAGATTTCATTTATTTATCTTTAGAGGGGAAGGGAAGGAAAGAGGAAGACAAACATCAGTGTGTGGTTGCCTCTTGTATGTCCCATGCTGGGAACTGTCCTGCAACCCAGGCATGTGCCCTGGCTGGGAATCAAACTGCAGTTGTTTGGTCCGCAGGCCCGAGTTCAATCTACTGAGCTACACCAGCTAGGGCTTTAAATATAAAAATTTTTTAAAGATGTCTTCAAAAAAAAGATTTGTATTCTTCTCAGAAAGCACATACTTTGATAGGATTAAAGCATGTATTATGTAAGGCCCAAAATAAGTTTGTGGCACTTTTAAGACTACACCAGATGAACTAATAAATTTTTATACCCATAATTTTCTTTCATAGCTTCATATACAAACATTAAAAATTTGTGTTAATGAGCTATCATCTCACACCTATCAGAATGGCTATCATCAATAAGTCAAGAAACAACAAGTGTTGGCAAGTCCGTGGAGAAAAGAGAACATTCATGCACTGTTGGTACAATTAAATTGAGCAGCCACTGTGGGAAAGAATATGGAGGTTCTGCAAAAAATTAAGAATAGAGCTACAGTATGACCCAGCAATTCCTCTTCTAGGTAATTTATACAAAAAATATAAAAACACTAATTCATAAAGATATATGCACCCCTGTGTTCACTACACCATTATTCATATTAGCCATGATATGAAAACAACCCAGTGTCTTTCAACGAAAGATTTGATAAAGAAGATGTGGCACATACACACAATGCAATATTACTCAGCCATATGAAAGAATGAAACACTGCCATTTGTGATAACACAGATGGCTCTTGACAGTATTATGCTAAGTAAAATAAGTAAGACCAAAAACTGCATGATTTCACTCACACTTGAAATAAGTAAGAAAAAGCAACAAATGAACTAACAAAACAAACAAAAACACACTCAAAGACAACAGTACCAGAGGTACTGTTACCAGAGGGCAAGGAGGGTCGGAGAAGAGGCAAACTGGGTAAAGGGCATCAAATATATGGTGACGGAAGGAGACTAGACTTCGGGTGATGAACACGCTACAGAGCACACAGATATCAAATTATAATGTTGTATACCTGAAATTTACATAATGTTATTAACCAAATTACCACAATAAATATAACTTTTTATTTATTTACTTTTAATGTTTTATTGATTTTTAGAGAGAGTAGAAGGGAAGGAAGAGGGAGAGGGGGAGGGGAAGGAAAGAAACATCCACTTGTTGTTCTGTTTATTTATGCATTCATTGACTGATGTTTGTGTGTGCCCTGACCAGGGATTAAAACTGCAACCTCGGAGAATCGGATGATGCTCTAACCAACAAAGCCTCCAGCCCAGGGCCAATAAATGTAACTTTTTAAAAAACTGTGTTTTACTTACATCCAGCTGAGAATATTCATTTTGACAGGTATAGTGCTTCAAATGCCACTCTATGGTAAACTTCACAGGCCCGGAACAATGGAATGACTTAACTGTTTAGGAAAAGAAAGTCTCAATTTTCAGTAATAATATACATACTCCAATATAAACTTCAGGTTTCAAGAACGTCATTTACAATAGGCTACTTCAATAAAACAATAAGTAAAACATACTTAATTTCTCCAAAAGTCACTGAAAAATGAGACAGGTAAATTCATCAAATTAAATGATCAGTTAACCAAAAGTTGCTATACTACTATCTATTTCATCTATATGTAAAGTCCAATGTCAGAAATCAACCGAGTGGCCAGACATGTTGACACTGCTTACCTCAGTCTAAAATGTTCTCTTCACTGACTTACTCATTCAAAACATACTGAGCAAGCACCCCTTGTATGCCAAGAAGGAACACAATGGGAATCGAGAACAGTTTCTGTCCTTTACATAAGAGGTATCAGGGGAATGGACGGTTACTCAACAGGCCCCAGCATGAAGCCTGGGGCGCTGCCAGGTGTGCTGCAGGAGGAGGCCCACAACTGAAGAAGGAGCAAGAGTTAGCCAGGTGAGGAGAAAGGGGGGAAGAGTACACGCAAATGCTCGAGGTAAGTGAGTGCCTGGCACGAGTACACCTGTCTGAAAATAGCGTGCTGTGCTTAGAACCCAGAGAGGGAAAGCTGGAGAAAAATTCATAAGGGCTATTATGCTCTGCTGGGAGTTTTCCTTTTTTTTTTTAATATTACAAAGGACCACCAAATGTTTCAGGTAAGAGAGTAACAACATTACAGAGACTGAAGAGAATTAAGTCCAGAATAAGACAAAACTCTTTTTAAAGTGCTGTCACAACATGGCAGCAAGTCATCAGAGAGAGGGCAAAGAAGCCACAGCATCTTCCATGACCCAGCATCTTAAGTGACATAGCACTACTTCTGCCATACTCCACTGGTCAGACCAACCTTGATATAATAATGTAGAGGACCACACGAAGTCACAAACACTAGGAGGTAAGGGCCATTGTGAGCCATTATGAAGGTAACCAAAGGGAACTCAAACTGAGTCCAGGAACTAACTTCCAAAGGCTGTGATTGGTAGAATTTCAAAGGCACAGCACTCAAAAGTGGGGAGCTACATGGAGAAAAAGTAAAAGAACTCTGCACAGATAGCCCATTGAATGTCTGGCTGCACAGGAGCCTGCCCACACACAGGGAGAAGCCCAACAATTGTGAGTAGTTCAGGGGCCTCACTGAATACACCAAGCCCTGGGGAGAGACATGGAAGGGTGATACCTGACAGTGGAGGTAAGTCAGCCCTGGAGTAAAGGCTACTCCAGATCCATCCTAAAAGAATTTAAAACATAATTGGAAAGGATTGAACTGACTCAAAAGAAAGTTAACTGTCTACCAGAACAAAGTTGTTAAAGAAATGCAACATCATAACATTCAAGAATGTGAAATTCACATAATCCAATATCCAAACAAAGACACTAGATATAAAAAGGACTATTTGACTTATAACCATGATATGAATTAATCAGTATGACAAAGATGATGGAAGTGACAAAATGACAGAATTAGAAGAAAAACATGTAAAAATAGCTATTATAAATATGTTCCATATGTTCAAATATGTAAAGAAAAATATAAAAATACTGATAAGAGAAATAGGTATTTTAAAAAAAGAACCGAACTTCTGGAGATCAAAAACTATAATATCTGAAATAAAAAGTTCATTGCAGGAGATCAACATCGTATTAGATACTGCAGAAGAAAAGGATCACTGAACTTGTAGACAATGCAATAAAAGTGTCCAAAAGGAAGCATGGAAAGAAAAGAGACTGAAAAAATTAACAGGGCCTCCATGACCTGAGACAGCATCAGCAGTCTGACATATATGTAAACGGGGCCCGGCGGGGGAGGGCGGAGATGGAGACAGACGGTCTAAGTCCTCGATCCCTGGTCCGAGTTGAGATGTTCTCAGTGTGGATATCCAGTTGTTCTGGCATCATTTGTTGAAAAGACTGCCCTTTCTCCATGAATTACCTTTGCACTTTTGTTGAAAGCAACTGAGCTTATGCATGTGGGTTTATTTCTAGGCACTCTACTCTGATTCCTTGTTCTGTATGTCTATCCTTATGCCAGTACCACACTGTTATTATCACTGTAGCTTTATGTAACTTTTGAGACACCAGATAGTGAAATTCTTTCACCTTTGCCCTTTTTCGAAATTGTTTTGGTTACTCTAGGCCCTTTGTACCTACATATAAATTTTAGAAAACCTAGTCAATTTCTACATAAAAGGCAACTGTGATTGGAATTAACTGAATTCATAGATCAATCTCGGAAAAACGCCCTTTATCAGACTGAGGGAGTTTTTCTAGTTTTTTGAAAGTTTTTATCATGAATGAGTATTAAGTTTTTCCTAATACTTTTCTGTATATATTGAATGACTATATAGCATATTTCTTTTATTGTTAATATAATTACATTGAGAAATGTTCAACAGTAGCTCTATATGACGGTATCTTAAATGAGACAGCAAATGAGTGGTCACCTAAAAGAAAGTCAGAAGTCTGATCCGCCAAACAATACGGCCACATACCAAACAACCCAATTCTTAGCTTGCAGGCACTAAAATGGACTCTGTGAAAATACTGAGACTCAGGCCTTCACCACACCACCAAAGCAGATGTATAAACTAGAACATCCAACTGCTCCCTTAAAATAAACGGTAACTGAAAATGGAAGCGTGACTTCTGGTCAAGATGGCAGCACAGGTAAACATGGCTCGCCTCCTCACACAACCACATCAAAATTACAACTAAAATATAGAACAACCAGCACTCAGAACTATCAGAAATCAAGTTCAATGGAAGTCTGAGAACTACAGAATAAAGAGACCACATCCATCTAGACTAGTAGTAGGGGTGGAGATGTGGAATGGGCTGGTCCCACATCCATGTGCAGTAGAAAAAATTCAGGAGGGATTTCTCAGTAGAGAGGAGTCCCAGCCCCACACTAGGACCCCAGCCCAGGGTTCTAGTGCCAGGGAGATAAGTCCTCATAACTTCTGACTGTAAAAACCAGGGGAGGATTGAGTCAGTGGAAGAAACTTCTGGAGTCCCAAGCAGTTCCTCTTAAAGAACTCACACATGGATGTACACAACCCTTCTGGCTGCAGCACCACTGGTGTAGTAGCTTGAAAGGCATACAGGGAGGAATCGAAGTGTCTGGCATCAAGGTGGGAGCTGGGGGACAGCTTTCTCCCAGACAGAAATGCAAGTAGAGGCCATTGTCACTTTTCTGAGCCCTCCCCCCAAGATCCACAGAGCCATATCTGAGATTCCATCTACCTGGCTAACACTTGTTGGCCCTGCCCTGGATAGCCCCAGGGAGTTTGTCCTACCCAACTTACTGGCCCACCAAGACTGTTAACCACAATTTTTCATATAAATAGCTGGTCTTAGCTCATGCTTCACAACTTCTTAAATCCTATCAAACAAGAAACAGCTAAGTGGCCCCAGGCCCAGCACTAACAGCAGCCAGCCTAGATTCACAGCTTGGCCATAGCTGGGAATCTCCTAGCCCAGCACAAGTAGCAGCCTTCTCAGATTGCTTTATAACTCAGACAGGGTAGACCTGGGCAGAACATAGGTGGGGGTTCACCTTGGCCTGCACACCAGGGAAAACCCATAGCTGGTGCATCCAGCAGACAGCTACAGACTACACTGGAGCACCATGACCGTGCCCCTGCACAGCTTACCCTCCACAGAGGGTGAAGGTTGGTGGTCCGTGGTTATAGCCAGTCCTTGCAGGTGACTGGCCTGGGTAATTCCCTCCCATTATCTGCCAACAGCAAGCAAGTCTCAACTACAGGAGGGTGTACTCAGGCAACATGAAGGGCACACCTCAAGTACCCAGCTTGGGTGAAAGGGGAGGCTGTGCCACTGGACCCTATAGGGCACCTACTGCATTAGGCCATGCTACCAAGGCAGGGAGTCATAGCAGCTCTACCTAACACTTAGAAACAAACACGGGAGGCTGCCAAAATGAAGAGACAAAGAAACATGGCCCAAATGAAAGAACAGATCAAAACTCCAGAAAAAGAACTAAACAAAAGGAGGTAAGCAATCTAGCAGATGCAGAATTCAAAACACTGGTTATAAAGATGCTCTAGGAACTTAGTGAGAACCTCAACAGTATAAAAATAGACACAGTCAGAAATGAAGGATACACTAATTGAAATACAGAACAATTTACAAGGAAACAACAGTAGAGTGGATGAAGCTAAGAATCAAATAATGATTTGGAACATAAGGTAGCAAAAAATAACCAATCACAACAACAAGAAGGTTAAAGAATCCCCCCACCCCCCAAAATGAGGAAGTTTAAAGAGCCTCTGGAACAACTTCAAGCATGCCAACATTCACATCATAGGGGTGCCAGAAGAGCAAGAAATTGGAAATCTATCTGAAAAAATAGTGAAAGAAAACTTCCCTAATTTGGTGAAGGAAATAGACATGCAAGGCCAGGAAGCACAGACAGTCCCAAACAAGATAGATGTAAAAAGGCCCCCTCCAAGACACATCATAACTAAAATGCCAAAAGTTAAACAGAGAATGTTAAAAGCAGCAAGAGAAAAACAGTTGGTTATCTACAGTTGCTTACTATAAGACTGTCAGCTGATTTCCCAAAAGCAGCTTTGTAGGCTAGAAGGGTTTCACAAGAAGTATTCGAAGTCATGAAAAGCAGGGACCTACAGCCAAGACTGCTCTACCCAGCAAATATCATGTAGAATTGAAGGGCAAATAAAGAGCTTTCCAGAGAAGAAAACACTAAAGGAGTTCATCATTATCAAACCATTATTATATGAAATTTTAAAGGAACGGATCAAAACTATGAACAATAAAATGGCAATAAACACACACTTATCAACAACTGACTCTAAAAAACAAATTAAGCAAGCAAGAAGAATAGAGAATCATGAATACGTAGAACATTTTGATGGTTGCCCGGTGGGAGGTGGGTGTGAGGAAATGAGTGAAGAGGTGAGGGGATTAAGAAGTACCAATAGGTAGTTACAGAATAGCCATGGGGATGTAAGGTACAGTATAGAAAATGGAGAAGCTGTAGAACTTGTACCCATGACCCTTGGACGTGAACAATGGTGTGGGGATTGCCTGAGGGAGTGGGGGCTGTGGGTGGAGGGGAGTAAAGGGGAAAAAACTGGGGCAACTGTAATACCATATCAATAAAATATAATTAAAAAAAATAAACCTAGATTGATTGAATGCAGACCTAAAAAAAAAAAAGAAATGAATGGGTAATAATGAACTAACTCTCTCCTGTTAGCATGCCACCCTGGATGACCGATGGTGATGAGACGGCTGCTTGGTGAGCATGGCACCAGAACAAGGAGGCTCAGGCAGATGCTACTTCCACACCTGCTAGCCACATGTCTTAACGCTTTTGCTCCTAACTCCTGCTGCTCATGCTTTCTTCAGATGTCTTGACTGTGGTCTACTCTTAGGCTGATCTCTGACATTATGTATGGACTTTTTTTTTTTTAAGATTTTATTTAGTTTTTAGAGAGACAGGGAGGAAGGGAGAAAGAAGGGGATAGAAACATTGATGTGTGGTTGCCTGTTGCACGCCCCCTCCTGGGGACCTGGCCCGCAACCCAGGCATGTGCCCTGACTGGGAATTGAACCCACTACCCTTTGGTTTGCAGGCTGGTACTCAATCCACTGAGCCAGGCTATACTGACTTTTTTTAAAAATCAAATTCTGTGTCTCACTGGTCCATGTAACTTTCTTCTCTATATAACTTCTTTATACCAGTCTTTTAAACCTTATTCGTCTAGATATTGAGACATAAATTCATTAAAGCAATCAGATGCCAAAGTTTTTTCTTCACCCATCTTGGACTTCAATTTCCTCTTAACCAGCTCCTATCAACACGGATGATCTGATATCACCAGGCTGCTTTGAACCACCTCTGCTCTGTAGCTGATGGCCAGCTCACTTCCCTCAACAGAGACCCATGTAAGGCAGACTCAGCCAACAAACGACCAGAGCGTGGAGTGACAGCGAAAGTGCTCATGCCTTTAGATTCCCAGGAAGCCTCTCTGCGTTACCCCCCCAAAATGCCTCCTTAGCCCAAAACTGTAACCCTGGTAAACAAATTACCCAGTCAAGTTATGGAAACACAAAGAGGAAGTTGGACCACATTAAATATGAACCAACTTAAACTCATTAAAAACATTGAAAATCTCAAGACCTGTGACTTGGTAATCCTCGCACCGCAGTGTTCACACAACAACACAGTCCCTCACAAATATTTTCACTTTCACAAGCCCTAAACGCCTAATGGAAATGTTAGCTTCTTGGACTTTTTATTTAGACTATTATCAAATATATGTATTTCACAAATTTTAAGGGGCATAAAGGTTTTATCGCAATTATGACATTTCATATACTCATAAAAGGAATTTATCTAGTTTTAAAAGCTGAGATCTAGAGTTAAATTTCACAGACGTCAAATACTTTTTTTGCTGAAGCCAATTTTATTAGACTTCAATTATAATTTTTAAAGAATGATCATATTACATATTCTGAGACAGAAAAACCTATTCTTGAAAATAAGCAAGACTTGACAGAAACAAAAGAAACCTTTAAAATGTTGGAACCGCTTAAAAACAAAACATCTGCCTAGCTTATAAAATACAATACTATTATAAATGCTGATATTACTGTATTAATTCATAACACATTTACATGTTACTTATCTATAATATAGTGTTATATTAGTATCGTTACTTTATAAGACTTACCAGAAAACTTGATATCAGTTGAGTTAAACATAATTTTCCTAAATATCAAAGGCCCTGATTTCTAAAATGAAAAACAACATAGAAAAATCATGTTAAAATTTTCTTCCCTACTGTTTCCAAGAATATAGCTTTACTCTGGAAAACATGTAGTTCTAATCCTTGCTGTCCTCCTATGACCAGAGTAATTACTTTTAAAAAATATGAATCTGATCACATCACTCATTTGTTTCAACCCTTGCCCATGTATCTCCTCCCTGCAGTTGACAGGAAGCTCTGGAATGCCCCTGCCACCAGCGTCACAGTCAGGAGCCAGCAACACCTGGGAGGTGAGGGCTGCTGCCAGTGTACCACCGTGCACCTGCGGTTGGTATATAGGTGACAGTACTTCTGGTGAAACACCCAGCCCTTTTCCACACTGAGCACTTACAGCAGACCAGTGACAAACTGCAGCTCGCACCATCCTCCATCATCAGGGCCAGGACCTTTCTTTCAGCTCCTCCAAAGCATGATATTCCTTCCACTCAAAAATGTGCTTAAAAACCCTTCCCTGTCCCTCTTTCTTCACCTCATTAATTCCTTCTTACCCTCCAAAGCCCAGTTCCAAAGTCCCTTCTTCAGGAAGTCTTCCACCATTCCCCACACCAGGCCAGGCCCTCCCTTATATGGTCTCTAGGACCCATTCTTCTTTACAACGCTTTTCACAACTAAAACTGGATAATGTATGTGTTAGTTGTTAGATGTCTGCCCTCACCAAGAATAAAAATGCAGTGAGAAGGGACTGTGTTAAATCAACAAGTGGTTAGGAATGAAAGAAAAATAAAACAGGCAGCTCTCTCCTGAAAACCCCTCCACCTTCCCCAACATAGTTTCAACAATAACTATAAATAAACAGACTCCCCAGCCCCGATCAACAATAAAACCCACAGCCCAGATCCATCCTCTGAGTGCCAGATCCACGTACCCAACTGCCTAACGGTCATGTTCACTGAGATTCCCAACACACATTCCATACCAGCCTTCCCTAAACCATACATACTCCTCACCACCTCTTCTGGGACTATCCATTTTGGCTGTAGATGAAGCCATCCAGTCACCAAGGCTCCTTCCAGTTACCTCTCACCTCCATTGCCCACCCCCCAAGACATGTCTATTTATCTCGTAAACACTCCCCAAACTTAGCTCTTGCTCTCCATTCCTGCTACCACTGCTCAACATGTTCTGCCTCCACTTCTGCAATAAATTAACTGGTACCTTTGCCTCCAGATCTGATCCTTAGATACCAACCACAGTGGAGCTTTCTCAAAGCTCGGTTTACTCAGTCCTTCAATGGCTCTCCCTCATTCACCCCCAAAAGGTGCTACTAGTGGCCTGGGGGCATAACCCAACTTATAAATGTTTTTTTTGGGGGGGGGGGGTTAGCCCAAGAGGGGCCCTTTTAAAAAAGTTTTTAATTCACTGACATAATACAAATATGGGTTCTGACTTTTAAAAAAGTACACCTGGCAATTCATGCCTAGCCCGCCATACAGTATCCATCAGTGAGGCTGAATGGCAGCTACCCTTTTCATAAGGGGCATGCGACCTTAGTCCACTGCACCCCCTAGTACTCCCTCCAGTCCTGAACCCAGCTCACTTCACTCATTAATACTACTTATCTCAGCCCTCTCAGGTCCTTCAGTTTAGACTCCTGGCATCAGGTTCAAGGCTAAGCTAAGACACAGAAGACTTATCTTATGGTGGCCTGAGTCTCCTGCAACACTCCTGACATAACAGCACTCAGCAGAAACAATACCGATTTTTTTTTCAATGCTGCTGCTCTACTCACTCCTTCTTCACCAAGGTGACACCTACTCATCTTTTAAGACTCAGCCAGCCACTCACTCCAGAAAGTGGGATTGGGTGATTCCTTAGAGCTCATGTAATATCCTAAGAATGCCAGCATGTACGTGATTCCTACTCAGGAAACTGCTGTCCCTACAGTATGGGCTTTGTGAGAAAAGGAACTGTTTTCTGAAATCCACCTTTGCAACAGCAAAGGTGCAACACCTACAGTGCATGGCACACAGTAGGTGCTTAAACTATTTGCTGATCTTTACAATCAAAACCATCATCAAACAGATTTATAGTATGAATGAAAGGAAGCTGCACTCTCAGGATCTGAAGAACAGGTTCTGACACCTTGAAATAGGAAAAATATTCAGCCTATTCTTTGCAAAGAAGGGCTTATGGACTGCTCCTGACCTGAGTCACACAGGACTACAAATTGTGTGGGACCAAGGAAAAGCGTCTCTTCTTCAGGCAGGAATCAAAGTCATTCTTTCTCCGCGGCCTTTGGAGTTTCACCATCCAAGTATCCCTGGCAAAGATCCTGATAGATATAGTCACGTCGTTTAACAATCTGTATGCAGCTGATTCACTTCCAATATTGTTCACTGCCTTAGGTTAATGACACTGTCCTTTCACTTCAGAAGCTGAGTATGGTTCTCTGAGCTTTGCTTCTTACTAATCAGAGAAACGCAACAGAGATGTGCAGGCTCTACCATTGCGGCACATGAGGGGGCACCAACCCACAAGGATCCTGTTAGAAATGGTTGCCCTGGGTCGTAAAGATTCTTAAGACAGCTACTTTCGTTCTTAACTGCAGCTTTTATGTTGTAGGAAGCCCAGTTTCTGATACTACTTTTTCTGGTTGAGAACACCAAAATATGAGTTTCTGCCTTTACAACTTGGACATCATTTCCATGGGTGTGGGAAATACGTCAGAGCTGGTCGAGTCATCCCATTTAGAGATAACACCTCCTCTCGTTTTCCAGTCCAGTTTTAACAAGACTCTCCAAAAATGCTACCTCCTGCGCTTGCCCAGCCATCCCACATCACATCCCGTAACCGCTGGACACAAGCGCTGAGACGCCTGTCCCGGAGGGGGAGTTCCCACTGACTGCGGCCTGCAGCCTAACCCCCAGACGCGCGGACCGCACACCTCCGCTCCTAGCACTGCGGAACTCTGGGCCCCAAGAATAGGGAAGGGGCTGGGTGGCTCCGGTGGGTGGCTCTGGCGGGTACCCCTCCCATATACAGACAAAGCGGAAGCGGCAGGCGCGCTTTCTCCTTTCTGCCGGAACTGAGCTGGACTCCTCTGCGTAGCCTCGCGGTGTGGCCTGCGAACAGCCCGGAGAGCGGTCCGGGATGTCGCTGAACACGGTGGCCAGGGGGGTCCGTCCGCAGACGAGGCCTGACAGGGCTACGGAGCAGCTGACCCCCGCGTGGACGGACCCATCACCCCCACTCCCCGGCTGGCAGAAGAGGGGCCCCCCGCGGGACGGAGCCTGCCCGGGGACGCCGGGCGGAGTGGTACCACTTACGTCGCTGACCGTCATTGTCCAGAGCCCAGGCTCGGGGACGGCGCGCACGGCCACCGGGGCCCAGCACAGCAGGCAGAGCGCGGCGCGCAACAGCAGAGCCCAGGCCGGCGGGCGGCGGCGCGCGGCGGCCATCTTGACGATGAGGCCACTAGGCTCGGCCGCGGCACCTGTGCCGCTCCGCCCCGGGGCGTGGGTGTTCGGGTCCGGGAAGCCCGGGTCGGGCGGCAGCTGGAGGAGGAACAGGACCGTGGGAAGTGGGGCGGGCGTGTGGGGGCGGGGCCAGGGTGGGGGCGGGTCGGAAGGGGGCCGCGAGGCGGGGCTCGGGGGCAGGTCTAAAAGTGAAGGCGGGTCGGAAGGCAGTCTGGCTCTCCTGTCCCAGATTCCGCCGGGCCACTGGGGTTCTCAGCAGGGAGTACGGGGTGGAGTTCCAAGTCAAAGTACTGCTCCCTGGGTCTCACTTTCTTGTATCCGCTGCACGTGCCCCTATCTGGATCCTCTCAGCCTAGAGGAAACAGATGGCTTTGTAAATTCATGAAACGTACTTTGAGGTTAGTGTCAGCAGAACCCAAGGCATTGTGCTTTGAACAGAATAGTTAATATCAGAACACGTAAAATTGCATTATCACTTTAAAGTTCAGAGAGCAGGGGTTTGGGTGCTTTGTCTAGCATTTTTAGCCATGAATGCTGAATAAATGTCTTGCTGTCAAAGAGAACTATCTTTTTATTATCGAATGTAAATAATGTCAAGAGGGAAAATACAACCCTGGATTAACATTGTCGTTAACGGACACTAGGACCAATTTATAGTCAAGAGCCCCTGGCTGTCTTATCAGTCACCCTAGCCACTTTCGGCTAGTAATTGAGGGTCTAATGTGTACTAAAGATTGCACGTTCTTCCGCCTCTTTCCCAGCAAGCAGTGCTGTGTCGGGAGTAGCTGGTGTCAAAGGAACACCCATCACAGATTTAAAGGGTAAGTCAGGTGGGAAGAGAGAACGTGAAATGACATTAGAATCTACAGAAGTTAGAGGCGAGTTACCTGTGGGAGCCAGGGGTGGGTTTGAAGGCATTTTGGTTAAGAATAGCCTGTGCCAAGGCCTGGGGTAACTGCAAGACCTTCCATATGACTAGATTTGGGTGTGAGATGGACATGGGAAAACTGGGAATATTTAAACAGAACCAGAACCTACAGGTCTTAGGAATACAGTGGTTTAGTCTAAGGACATCCAACAGGAAATCATGGTTTTTAAGCAAGTTTGATGAGGTGACCAGAAATGTCATTTTTGTTGTCATAGGAAAACTGTTCAGGCGAGCAATAGAATGACTAGTTAAAGAATATTTCAAAAATTTCGTTACCAGTTAAGAATAAAGTGCAGTAATTTAGAGTTGGTGATGTCAACCACAGAAGTAGCTGTGAAGATGGAGATTTGGAAGATTCCACAGACATGGCGGTGGAGAATTTAAATAAGAATGCCTGGTGATTAATTAGATACCGGGGTTTAGGAAGGAGAGGCTGGTATGGTTTCTGTCTGGAACAAGTGAGCTATGGAACATACAGAGGAGAAAACGTGAACACATTAGGTCCAAGCTCCCCCTGGGAGCAATGCAGTGAATATGAGTCTGATGTTGGGGAAAGCAATTGGGATTTTGTGGTCATCCTCATGTAGACAGAGTTTGAAGAGGGTGAGACTACCAAGGGAGACCAGAAGAGTAGGAGGAGAGGGGCAGTGGAGGCTGGATCCTGAGGAATAAAGGGTCATTAAAGGCATAATCAGCAGTTGGGACTCAACCCTGGTGGCGCAGGAAAGTCACTGAGGAGTTTTACAAAATACCCAGTTATCAGTTCTGGAAAGATGATGGAAGTGAATATAGTATAGTTTTTAGTCTACCTGGATTTTCCCATAATCCTCCCCTAAGATAGCATAACCCAAAACCCACAGGCAATGTGCACAACACAATCAAGACAAAGTATCCCCCACAAAGGTCCAAATACAAGTAGGTGTTGTCAACTGTTCCTAACTGGACAGAGGGGAGCAGGGGGAACAATGAGAAGTCAGATGGAGGTGAGATGGGAAAATCCAAGATACCCTGAAGGTACTCACTGGAAATCCAAGTCTGGAGGTGAAACAGGGGTAGCTCCCATATAATTGATTTGCAAGTGAGGGCAAATTTTAGAAGGTCTTGCAGAAGTCTGGGCCTTATACATTCTTGAATCTAACAAGTGTACACTTTCATACAAAACAGTGTTCTGTGATGAAGAGAAACTTGGGAGCAGAATTCAAATTTAGCAGGACAGACAATATGAGAGGAAGAAAGAGAAGATTCAGATAAAAGTGTGTGAGGTAAACAGAGCCAAGAGATTAGAGCAAGTTCGGGGCCATTTTATTAAAGTAGTTCATAAAAACGAGGGAGCTGTAGAGGATGAAGCTGGAAATTGTATTCAGTACTTCCTAAAAGTTTAAGAAAATTAACTTCATAAAGATGAGCAATAGTGAAATGTATATGGAAAGATAAAAGAGAATATGGCGCAGAATATATCCCTTCAGGGAATGAAAGCATGCCAGAAAGAGGTGCCCACAAAAGGGCTGAAAGTGCAAACTACTATTTCAAAATTAGTGGAAAAATTAGTAAAATGATAGGTGATAGAATTCAGGAAAGAATAAGAGATAAAGATTAAGTAGGAGGAACATGAAGTTGAATAAAAATCTAAAAAATATAGAGAAAATAAAAGAGATGAATGTTAAAATCAAAATGAAGATGTAAAAGTTTAAAACATATTCAAATAAAAACTATGAGACTTTTTAATTCTCACCTGAGGAAATGTTTGTTGACCTTAGGGAGGGAGGAAGAGAGGGAGAAAGAGAGAAACATCAATTGCTTGCCTGCTGTGCATGCCCCAACTGATTAAACCTGCACCCTAGGTGTGGGTCCTGACAAGGAATCGAACCTGCAAGCATTTTTTGGTGTAGGGACAAGTTCTAACTAACTGAGCCACTGGCCAGGGCAAAACTAAGAATTTTTAAAAGAAGATTCTTTGTGCATTCAGGTAAAAAAAAAAAAGAGTCTAAGAAAAAATCAGATTGTCATATAAATTTTTAAATTTATTTTTACTGTTTTTTTTTTAATTTATCTTTTTTAGAGGGGAAGGAGAGAGGGCCAGAAACATCAATGTATGGTTGCCTCTCATGGGTCCCCTCCTGGGAACTGGCCTGCAACCCAAGCATATGCCCTGACTGGGAATCGAACAGAGATCCTCTGGTTCGCAGGCCTGCGCTCAATCCACTGAGCTGCACCAGCCAGGACTGTCATATAAAATTTTGTTAATAATGCTTTGTGCCAGAAGACAATGAAATAACGTTCTTAAAATACACTATGTAAGCAAATACATTTTTTAAAGATTTTATTTACTTGGAGAGAGGGGAAGGTAGGGAGAAAGAGAGGAAGAGAAACATCGGTAAGAGAGACAAACATTGCTCCTTTGCCTCTGAGATCCCCAACCAGGGACCCGGCTGACAACCCCAGCCTGTGCCCTGGCTGGGAATCGAACTGGCAATCTTTTGCTTTGCGAGATGATGCCCAACCAATTGAGCCATGCTGGCCAGGGTTCTAAGGGTTTTTAAAAATTCATCCACACTGCCAATTGTATTATTTGTATTGGTCCCAAACTGGGAACAACCCAAATGTCCATCAGCATTAGAATGGATAAAGTATTCTTCCAACTGAATATAGCAATGAGTGAATGAACCACAGCTATACAGAGTCACATGACTGAATCTCACAAAGCACAACATTGGGCTGAAGAAGCCAAACAAAAGGATACACATGATATAGTTACATTTCCATTTACAAAAAGTTCAGAAACGTGCAAAACTAACCCATGGTGTTAGAAGCCAGGATTATATACAGTGAGTTGGATTCTGCAGGGCCTCGCCCAGTTTGAGCCACGGTTCTCATATTGGCCAGCTGTACTTCCAATGAGTACCGTTGGTGCCTTTGAGGTTCTGTAATTCTGATCTGTCAAATGCCCCTTGGTGGGGAATACTGGCTGAAGAGGGATAAGAAGGTTTCTCCAGGAGCCGGCAATGTTTTTTCTCTTGATCTGAGTGCTGGTCACATAGGAGAGTGAGTTCAGTGTACCAATTTGTACTCTTAGTTGTGCACTTTTCTAAATGTGTGTTAACCTTTAATTAAAATGTAAAAGAGAAGAGATAAAAAAATATATCCATATGCCTATTTTTGCAAAAATAAAGGAGAAATAAAACTGAAATAATGAAATGGGTTAGCTATAGATAGGATGGAAGGATTGGAAATAAGAGAGTCACTTCTAGTATACTTTTTGTTAGTTTTGACTCTTGAATCTCATTAATGTTTTACATACTCAAAGAATTAGAATAAAGAGTTCTGGCCAAGATGGAGGCAGAGGTAGAAACACTTTGCTTCCTTGCACAACCAAAAGAGGATATCAAACAATCTAAAAACAATAAACAACCAGAAGTGCTAAAAAATCAAACTGCATGGAACTCCAATAAACAATTAATTAAAGAAATACTCAGACCTGTAGGAGAAGACGGGAGACGGGCGGCCAAGCAGAGAAAACTCGCAGCTAGGCAGTGAATGGGCCAGGTGGGGCTGACTGAATGGGAAACTAAGACTCAAAGCCAGCTGTAAATTACTGCGGGGGCGGCCGTGGTGGGAGAAACCCCCAGTCTCACAGGAGAGTTTGTTGGAAAGTGGGGCTAGAAAGGAGCAAGTGAGGTGCCTTGTTCCCTCTCTGGCCCCTCCCGGACAGAGCACCACAGTGCAGCCAAGAGGGCTGCCCTGTCCTGGCCAATACCTAAGGCCCCACCCCTTAAAACATAACAGGCATGTGGAGACAAAGAAATATGGCCCAAATGAAAGAACATATCAAAGCTCAAGAAAAAGAGCTAGGCAACAAGGAGTTATCCAGTCTATTCGATGCAGAGTTCAAAACACTGGTAATCAGGATGCTCATAGAACTGATTGAGCTTGGGGGTAAAATGAAGGACAAAATGAAGGTTATCCAGGGAACCAGCAGTGAAGAGAAGGAAACCAGGACTCAATGCTTTAGAATAAAAGGAAGAAATAAACATCCAGTTGGAACAGAATGAAGAAACAAGAATTCAAAAAAATGAGGAGGGACTTAGGAACCTCAGGGACAACTTTAAATGTTCCAACATCAGACTCACAGGGGTGCCAGAGGGAGGAGAACAACAGCATGAAGTTGAAAACTTATTTGAACAGATAATAAAGGACAACTTCTCCAATCTTGTGATGGAAATAGAATTCCAGGAAGTCCAGGAATCCCAGAGAGTCTCAAAGAAATTGGACCCAAGGAGGAACACATCAAGGCACATCATAATTACATTACCCAAGATAAAAGATAGAGAATCTTAAAAGCAGCAAGATAAAAGGAGACAGTTACCTACAAAGGAGTGATCATAAGACTATCAGGTGATTTCTCAAAAGAAACCGTGCAAGCAAGAAGGGGCTGGAAAAAAGTATTTCAGCCCTGGCTGGTGTAGCTCAGTGGATTGAGCACGGGCCTGCAAAACCAAAAGGTCAAGGTTCGATTCCTAGTCAGGGCACATGCCTGGGTTGCAGGCCAGTTCCCAGTGGGGGACACATGAGAAGCAACCATACATTGATATTTCTCTCCCTCTCTCCTTCCCTTCCTCTCTAAAGATAAGTAAATAAAATTTAAAAATATATAAATAAAATTATTTTTGCCAAGGCTGGTGTAGCTCAGTGAATTGAGCGCGGGTCTGCGAACCAGGGGGTCGCTGGTTCGATTCCCGGTCAGGGCACATGCCTGGGTTGCTGGCTTGGGTACAGAGCATGCAGGGGGCAACCACACATTGATGCTTCTCTCCCTCTCTTTCTCCTTCCCTTGCCCCTCTCTAAAAATCATTAAATAAAGTCTTTTTAAAAATTAAAAAAAAAGAAGTATTTGATGTCATGAAAGGCAAGGACCTCCATCCAAGATTGATCTATCCAGCAAAGCTTTCATTTAGAATGGAAGGGCAGATAAAGTGCTTCCCAGATAAGGTCAAGTTCAAGGACTTCATCATCACCAAGCCCTTATTACATGAAATGTTAAAGGGACGTATGTAAGAAAAAGAAGATAAAAAATATGAACAGTAAAATGACAAAAAACTCACAAGTGTCAACAACTGAACCTAAAAAAACAAAAACAAAAACTAAGCAAACAACTAGAACAGAAACAGAATCAGAGAAATGGAGATCACATGGAGGGTTTTCAGTGGGGAGGGGGAGGGAAATAATGGAGGGGAAAGGTACAGGGAATAAGAAGCATAATTGGTAGGCATAAAATAGATGGGGAGAGGTTATGAATAGTATAGGAAACAGAGAAGTCAAAGAACTTACATGTATAACACATGGATATGAACCAAAAGGAGGTTGGGAGATGCTGGAGGGTTGGGAGATGCAGGGGGAAGGGAGGATAAAGGGGAGAAAAAAATTGGGAAAACTGTAATAGTATAATCAATAAAATATACTTTAAAAAACCCTATAAATAAAAATAAAATTTAAGTCACCCCTCTGAAAAAAAAGAATTAAATTAAATCAATAGAGGAGCTAAATAGAATAAAATTAGAAACAAGTGAACATACATAACTTTCAAATGAATAAACATAGAAGGCAGAAACAACTATCTCAAGAATTTTTAAAAACTTTTAAATTAAATTCATTGGGGTGACATTGGTTAATAAAATTGCATAGGTTTCAAAGTATACAATTCTATTGTATTGTGTTCACCACCCTAAGTCTCCTTTTATCACCAGTTATCACCCCTTTACCCTCTTCTACCTCCCTCCAGACACTCTCTGGTAATCATCATACTGTTATCTGTGTATGAGTTCGGTTTTTTCTTCTTAATCCTTCACCTCTCTCGCCCATCCCCACAATCCCCTTCCCCTCTGACAGCTATCGGTCTGGTCTCTATGAATCTGATTCTATTTTGTTTGTTAGTTTATTTTGCTCATTAGTTAGACAGGAGTGAAATCATATGGAAATCATTGTCTTTCTCTGACTGGTTTATTTCACTTAGCATAATGCTCTCCTGGTTTATTCACACTGTTGCAAGGGGTAAGATTTCCTTCTTTTTTATGGCTGAGTACTATTCCACTGTGTAAATGTCTCAGTTGCTCTATCCACTCATCTACCGAGGGACACTTGTGCTGCTTCTAAATCTTGGCTATTGTAAATCTTGGCTATTGAACATAGGGGTGCACATATTCTTTTGGATTAGTGTTTTGGGTTTCTTTGGATATATTCCATCAGTGAGATTGCTGGGTCATAGGCAGTTCCATTTTTAATTTTTTGAGGTAACTTCATACTGTTTCCACAGTGGCTGCACCAATCTGCATTCCCACCCACAGTGCACAAGGGTTCCCTTTTCTCCACATACTCCCCAATGCTTGTTGTTTGTTGATTTATTGATAACAGACATTCTTACAGTGTGAGGTGATATCTCATTGTGGTTTTAATTAGCATTTCTGTGATGATTAGTGACATTAAGCATTTTTTCATATGCCTTTTGGCCATCTGTATGTCTTGTTTGGAGAAGTGTCTATTCAGATCCTTTGCCCATTTTTTAAAGTAGGTTTTTTGTTTTTTTGGTGTTGAGTTTGGTAAAGGTCTTAATAAATTTTAGATATTAATCCCTTATCAGATGTATCATTAGCAAATATCTTCTCCTATTTAGTAGGTCCTCTTTTCATTTTGTTGATGGTTTCCTTTGCTTTGCAAAAAATTTTTAGTTTGATGTAGTTCCATTCGTTTATTTGTCTTTTCTTTCCCTTGCCTGAGGTGATATATGAAAAAATACTGGTAAGAGAAATGGCTGAGATTTTACTGCCTATGTTTTCTTGTAGGATTTTTATGGTTTAAAGTCTAGCATTTAAGTCTTAAATTTATTTTGACTCTATTCTTGTGTATAGTGTTAAGAAGGTGGTCTAGTTTCTTTTTTTTCTTTTTTTTTTTTTTGCAAATACCTGACCAATTTTCTCAACACCATTTACTGAGTAGACTATCATTACCCCACTGTATGTTTTTTCCTCCTTTGTAAAAAAAATAAATCATAAAGGCATGGGTTTATTTCTGGGCCCTATATTCTGTTCCATTTATCTATGTGTCTGTTTTTATGCCAGTACCATGCTGTTTTGATTACTATGGCCTTGCAGTATAGTTGGATAATAAATTCCTCCAACTTTGTTCTTCTTTCTCAAGATTGCTGTGGCTATTTGGGGTCTTTTGTGACTCCATATAAATTTTTAGAATATATGTTCTAGTTCTGTGAAATATGCTATTGGTATCTTGATAGAAATATCATTGAATCTACAAATTGTTTTGGGTAATATGGACTTTTTAACTTTCTTAATTCTCCCTTACCATGAACATGGTATATGCTTGCACTTATTTGTATCTTCTACAATTTCTTTCTTTAGTGTCCTAATTTTCCAAGTGCAGGTCTTTTACATCCTTGGTTAGGTTTATTCCTAGGTATTTTATTTTATTTTTTTGATGCGATTGTGAATGGGATTGTTTTCTTCATGGTTCATTATTGGTGTATAAAATGCAAGTCATTTCTGGATGTTTATTTTGTATCTTGCTACTTTACTTAATTCATTTATTAGTTCTAGTAGATTTTTGTTGGAATCTTTGGGGTTCTCTATATACATGTTGGGGACCACCACTCTGGTTCTTGTAGCTATAGCCCTCAGGCAGTATGGCCTGAACCGGGGCGCAGCACCAGAAGGTGAACGAAGTTGGAGAGAGGAAGTAGCAGGTTCCCAGGGGAAGGTGTCCCAGAACATGATCCTTTGTGTGAGGTAAACAAACCTATTAATCAACTTAGGCAGTTGTATTCTGCTTATCGGAGCATTTAGCTTTGGAGCCAGGCTGACCTTTACATACATAGTTTGTGTTCAACTCACATCCTGCTTAGTAGTTATACATTACTTTGTTAGCTCTATCTTTTCCTATAAGATAAGAAAGTTGTGCAAAGATTTATGTGGCAAGTGACATTCACTGTTCTCTGTTTTCACAAACTATGTACGCTTTTGTACTGAAAACCGATTTCCCAAGCTTAGGGGGTGATTTAGGATGGATAAGAATCACAAGGTACATGGGGGAAAGCGGATAAAAGCCCTGTGGGAAGACTGTCGGTCAGGAGCACTCTCTCTCTACAGAGGGTTGCTCCCCTTTCTCTCTCTAGGTAAAACAGTTCAGGTTGGGCCTGGAGAGTCTTTCATATGCATTTCAGGACACTGGACCAGAATCCCAACATATATTCTCTTGTCATCTGCAAATACTGACAATTCTATGACTTCCTTTCCAATTTGGTAGTAGTTTTGGGTGGAATCTTTAGGATTCTCATATATGTTATCATGTCATCTGCTAATAATGACAATTTTACCACTTGTTTTCCAATTTGGATGCTTTTATTTATTCTTTTTATCTGATTGCTGTGGCTAGGGATTCCAATACTATGTTGAATAAGGGAGGTAAAGGCAGACATCCCTGTCTTGTTCCCAACCTTAAGGGGATGCTTGTAGTTTTTGCCCATTGAGTACTATACTGACAGTGGCTTTGCCTTTACTACATTGAGGTATGTTCCCTTTGTTTCCGCTTTGCTGAGAGTTTTCATCACAAGTGGGAGCTGGATTTTATCAAATGTTTTTCTGCATCTATTGATATGATAATGTGGTTTTAGTCTTTCATTTGGTTTATGTGGCGTATCACGTTTATTGATTTGTGAATATTGTACCAACCTTGCATCCACAAATAAATTCCATTTGATTATAGTGTATGATGCTTTTAATGTGTTGCTGGATCCAGTTTGCTAGTATTTTGTTGAGGATTTTAGTATCTATGTTCACCAGAGTTATTGGCCTATAATTTTCTTTCTTTGAAGCATCTTTATCTGGTTTTGGAATTAGGATAATGCTGGCCTGGTAAAATGAGTTTGGGAGTCTTCCCTTCTCTTGCATTTTTTGGAACAGTTTGAGAAGGACAGTTGTTAGCTCTTCTTGGAATATTTGGTAAAATCCATCTGTGAAGCCATCTGGTCCAGGAATTTTGTTTGTTGGGAGTTTTTTTTTTATCACTGCTTCAGTTTCACTGGTTGTAATTTGTCTGTTCAGATTTTTTTATTCTTCCTGATTCATTCTGGGAGATTGTTTAGGAATCTATTCATTTCATCTAGATTGTCTAATTTATTGGCATATAGTTGTTTGTAATATTTTCTTACAGTCCTTTGTATTTCTTTGGTGTCAGTTATTTATTAATTGGGTCCTTTCTCTTTTTTTCTTGATGAGTCTGGTTACAGGTTCATCAATCTAGCTTATCTTTTCAAAGAACCAGCTCTTGGTTTCACTGATCTTGTGTATATTTTTAGACTCTATTTACTTGTCTGATGTTTATTATTTTCTTTGCTTTGGGGCTTTGTTTGTTGTTCTTTTTTTAGTTCTTTTAAATATAAAGTTGGATTTTTAATTTGAGACTTTTCTTGTTTCGGAGGTAGACCTTAATGCTATAAATTTCCCTCTTTGTGCTGCTTTTGCTGTGCCCCATAGAATTTGGTTGTTGTGTTCTCATTTTCCTTTGGCTCATGTTATCATTTGATTTATTCCTTGATCTTCTTGTTAACCCATTCATTGTGTACTAACATGTTATTTAGCTTCCATGTCTTTGTGTGTTTTCAGTTTTTTTCTTGTGATTGATTTCCAGTTTTATACCATTAGGATCAGAGAAGATGCTTGATCTGATTTTAATCTTTTTAAATTTATTGAGATTTGTTTTGTATCCTAAAATGTGATCTATCCAAGAAAATGTTCCATGTGTACTTGAAAGGAATGTATGTTCTGATATTTTGGTGAGAAATACTCTGGAGATATCAATTAAATGCATCTGATCTAGTGTGTCATTTAAGGCCACTGTTTCCTTGTTGATTTTCTGTCTGGAAGATCTTTCCATTGATGTCTGTGGGGTGTTAAAAATCCCCTACTGTGATGGCATTACTGTCAATCTCTTCTTTATATAATCTCTCTCTTTATATCCATCAAGATTTGCTTTACATATTTAGGTTGCTCCTGTGTTGGGTATGTTAGGTAGGATGGGTGGTAAACCCATGTCTCATTCATTAACTCAGGAGTCTTAAATCTGATTCGAAGATTGCCAGGTGTTCTGAAAATCACAAGAAAAATCATGATAGCACAGGAGGAGGGGAGCCCTTGAAATTCTGTATGTGTCATTTCCACTAGCTAAGACAGAAAGCCTTTGAAACTGTGTATTAATCCCAAGGTCTGGAGTGGGGAGGAGAAGTAGGAACCTAGAAGCTGGCTGCAAGCATAAAACCCCTAAACTTAAATAGTTGGAGCACCCAGACTAGCTGGGTGCCCACTTGCAGCTTTGTGCTAAAGTGTATAGTACAAATGTACTAACAAATTTCCTACCTTACTTCCACTATACATGGGGGCATTCAAACTAGGTGGGTGCTTGCTTACAGCTACCTGCTCAATAAACTTGCTATCTCATTTCCACTATGTGTGTTGTCTCTCACACGAATTATTCTCTTGTGAGCAAGGCAAGAATCGAGGAGGTGGAGGACCCTAACTCAGGTCTCCCTGGTAACAGGTACATAAATGTTTTCAAGGGTTACATTGTCTTGTCAGATTGCTCCCTTTATCATTATGTAATGACCTTCTTTGTCTCTACTATATAACCTTTGTTTTAAAGTATATTTTGTCAGATATACTATTGCTACCCCAGCTTTTTTTCTCTTTCCATTTCCATGAAATATCTTTTTCTTTCTTTTTACTTTTAATCTGTGTGTATCCTTCATTCTGAGGTGGGTCTCTTGTAGACAGCATATATATGGGTCTTGTTTACTTATTCATTCAGCTACCCCATGTATTTTGATTGGAGCATTTAAGCCATTACATTTGAAGTGATTACTAATAGGTATGTATTTATTGCCATTTTATTCTTTTAACTATGTTCCTTTCTCCTCCTCCTCCTCCTCCCCGAAGATCCTTTAGCATTTCTTATAATACTGGTCTGGTGGTAATGAACTCCTTTAGCTTTGTCTTGTCTGGGAAGCTCTTTATTTCTCCTTCAATTTTAAGTAATGGCCTTGCTGGGTAAAGTAGTCTTTGTTGTAGTTCCTTGCTTTTCATGACTTTGAATATTATGGGAGCTCCTTTGTAGGTAACTGTCTTTCTCTTGCTGCTTTTAAGATTCCCTCTTTGTTTTTAATTTTTGCCAGTTTAATTATGATGTGTGTTGGTGTGGGCCTCTTAGGGTTCATCTTGTTTGGGACTCTCGGTGCTTCCTGGACTTGTGTATCTTTCTCCTTTACCAGATTAGGGAAGTTTTCAGTCATTATCTCTTCAAAGGGGTTCTCAATCCCTTGCTGTGCCTCCTTCTCCTTCTGAAACAAGGTGCTGGGCCAGATAAAACAAGGTGAAGAGTGGGATTCAGCCTGCAGGCCTTGTGTTTGCCACCTGTGGTATAGTAGAATACCAACAAATAAATATAGAAGGAATGACAGCATTTGAAAATCATTTGGTAACTGTTAATAATTAACTATCTGGTAGTCCTAAAAATTGTCAAGGTCACGGAACAGACTTCAGGGAATACTTAGACACTAAAGGTACTACAGAGATAAGATCACTAAATGTGACCTGTGATCTTAGATTGGATCCTGAACCAGAAAAATAAATTGTTTTGTTACAGAGGAAATTATTAGGACAATTGGTGAAATTTGAACAAACACTATACAATAGAAAATAGTTTTCCATCAATTTCCACTCCCTGAATGTGAAAACTATTCCATTATCGCACTGTTAGAGAATGTCCTCATTCTTGGGAAATACACACTGCAGTGTGTAGGGGTGAAGGGGCATCTTGCCTGAACTTACTGTCCCGTGGTGCAGAAGGAAACGATACACACATAGAATAAGAGAATGATAAACCGGATGAGGTAAATGTTTACCACTGAGAAATCTGGATCTCCCTTCTAGCAACTTTTCCATAAGTGTGAAGTCATTTCAAATTAAAAATTTCCAAAAACTAAAAGAGGATGGATAGCTCACGTTTCCCAAATCCCATACAGGGATATCTACCTTAGCGTCCACATGGATGAAAGAGTTATGATTACTTGGTCAAAATGTACTGACGATTGGTTTATTGCCAGGCAACTTTGCTCATTCTCTTTTGAGCCTTATGGGATATTTCTAAAGCTATCATACAATTTGTTTATAATTTAAAATTATACAACATAATTTCCAAGGAACAACAAGTAATAAAAAATTTATGAAGAGCTGACTGTAGGCTGTGACCGAAAGATCCCCACCACTGGACACTGGACCAGCCCCTGCTCTGGTGGAGTTTATCGCAACTGGCAGAAAACATCACCACCCAGAATCTGCCCTGGGGGCGAACGAGGCAGCAGCTGAGGCCATGGGCATCTCGTGGGCTCGAAATCAATCCTGTTAATCAGATGCTTCTGGGTATGGTTAACAGCAAGAACAAAGAAGTGCTATTTTACATAAAACTGTATTTTCTGTATTACTTTTATTTAAAATATTTGGATTATATGAGAAATATTAAAAGATTGTAACACAAAGCCCTTTTTAAAATACTTCCAGTTGCAAAAAATAAATAAATAAAAAATAAAATACTTCCAGTTGCCTTTGACTTTTTTTCTTAATCTCTATTCTCATAAATGATCTTAGTTTTGAGTTGAGGCTTATGTATACATAAATGTGAAAATTGAAGTTCTGGTAGTTCCTTTTCACAAGAAACTTGTAATCATATATCCTATAAATATTTTTGAGTCACATTTTCTTTGTTTACTAAGGCTTTACAGACCTCCCCTATGCAACCATGAAATTCATGGGCACCAAGACACAGAATTGTTTCCAGAACACTAGCCAGTCCTCACCAGCAGGTGACACTAGCAGATTGAATATATTTTATATAGGAGAGTGTTTACACTAAAGGTCTTTTTAACCCAGAATTTACAGCTTCTAGCTTCCATTGGTGATGCAATACCTGTATAGGGCTCTAATTTAAATCATTAAAACCTTAAAAAAAAATTAACTCCAGTCATTGTTTCAGCCATGTTTTGCAGCACATGTTGCTATCCCCCATCCCCAAAGTTTATCGGACAGATTACAGAATGTCTTGTTACTTTGAAATCTATGTGGTTTTAATCTGCAACCCCATCTTCACTGGAGCCATTTTTCCCTCCTCAGACATCTGAAATATCTTTGCTTTTCCACATTCAGTGGTGAAGGAGAGAGATGCCTCCGTCTCTGAGAACATCCTCCCCCGACTCTTCTGCAGTGGGCTGGGGCTCATTGATGACAGAAGGAAAGTTACATGCACTGTACATATGGAACTGATATAATATTTCATGTCAACCGTAATTGAAAAATAAATTCAGAAAAAGGAAAAACCTTAATGCGTCAACAAACAAGTGTGCCTTACGCAATGCTGGGTATTGCATATTTGTGCAGGTTGCCAATAATAGATTTAGCAGGAATAATACCTTATTAAAGAGCAATTATTTTCACTTCTTATTTAGGGATTTTTTCCTATTTTATTATCACCTAGTTTCCAAGGCAGATTAGAACTAACATCATCGACTGAACCAATCAAATAGAATTTGGTACCTACTACATCCAAGGCACTGCCTGGGAAGGGAGGGATAAGATTGACAAGCACAGGCCCTTCCATCGCTACAAGGAGATGCCCATCCACAGAGCCCGCCATGTAGGGCAGAATGGCTAAAGTCCTGAGTGTGGATGTCAAGAGTGTGTGAGGGCTGAGCCTTCCAGTTAGGATGGCAACGTAGGCAGACATGGCTTAGCTTTTTGCACAACGACATCAGAATTACAACTAAAACATAGAACAACCATCACTCAGGAACATCAGAAATTGAGTTGAATAGAAGTCTGACGACTACGGAATTGAAGACACCATATCCATCCAGACTGGTAGAAGGGGAGTGGATGCAGAAAAGGCTGTCCCCACATCCACGAAGATAGAAATTCAGGAGGGATATCTCAGGAACGAGGAGCCCCAGACCCACACCAGGCCCCCCAACCCAGGGTCCCAGTGCCAGGAAGATAAGTCCCCACAACTTCTGGCTGCAAAAACCAGTGGGGACTGAGTCTGGAGGAGGCTGCTGGAACCCCAAGCAGTTCCTCTTGGGGAACCCACATATGGACCCACCTACTCAGACTCACTCCCTCTGAGCTCCAGCACTGGCGCGGCAACTCGAAGGGCACCAATGGCGTACAGGGAGAGACTGAAGTGTCTGGCATCAGGGCAAGCAGAGGCCACCGTCCCTTTGCTGAGCCTTCCTGCCATAGAGCTGGTAGGCTGGTGCCATATCTGAGAAAATTACACTGAAGCACATCATAAGCAAATTGCACAAAATCAGTGGTAAAAACATCTTAAAAGCAGTCAGAGAAAAAAGACATGTTACATACAAAGGGAAAAAATTATAAGGATGACATCTTTCTTGTCAGAAATGATGCAAGCAAGAAGACAATGGAGAAACACTTCAAATAGTACTCAAAGAAAAAACCTTCTAACTTAAAATTCAACAGCCTGCAGAAACACCTTCAAAAACAAAGGAGAAATAGACATTTCAGATCTATAATAACTGAAAGAATGCATCACGGGAAGGCCAGCCCTGGAGGCTCTTATGTTCCCAAGATGATTGCAGATGGAAACTGGATTTACAGGAAGGAATGAAGGGCACTGGGGATGGGGACAGTGTGTGAATACGGGTGTAAAGTAGGTTTACAGTTGTGAGCACCTGAAACAAGGAGCTTATTCTTCTATTATCATGTATTAATTATTATATTATTTTCTATATGTACAACTGTAAACCTGCTTTGCCCCACCCTGTGTATAAGATCTTTTCTTATAATTGAAATATTTTAAGAAGACATTTTACTGTTTAAACACAAAACACTATTTTTAGGTCTATAATATATATATATATATACATATATATATATACACACACACACATATATATATACATGAGGAGTGGACCCCCCAAAAAAAACCAAGATTATCTTTGGCGGGCAGGCCCCTTGTAGCACAGGCTTCTCCCACTAGGTGAGGGTTCTAGGATTCCATCTCTATCAGTGTACCGACTGGTGCTGTTGTAAGAGGCTGCATTCAGTTTCAGTGAATTTTGTTTGAAGACTGTTTCAAAGCATTTATCCATTTCCCGATGGGTGATTTACGAGCACACCTGCCCACACCACGCTGAGTGTTCAGCAGTTTTGGGCCCAAAATAACATGGCCCCTATACCCCATCCTCCCGTCACCTGATCTTACCTAAAGTGACTTTTTTATGTTTCTCGGGATGAAAAAAATCCTCAAAGGGAAGTGTTTTGCCAATATGGAAGAGGTGAAACCAAAAACAGCAGAAGCATGAAAGGGATCAAAATCTCCAAGTTCAAAAAACTGCCTTGAGCAGTGGGAAAAGTCTGTATGGGTGTATTGCACCAAATGGAGAGCACTTTGAAAGTGACTTAAGTTTAAATGTATAAGAATAAATACACAATATTTTATAAGTAAATTCCATTTTTGGGGTCCTTCTCATATATATGTAAAATCCATGGCCCAGGGAAGGAGAAATGGAAATACACTATTGTAAAGGTTTTATATTATATTTGATGTGTTTTATCAATTGAATATAGACTGTGATAAGTTGAGCATATTTAGTATAAATCATAAAGCAACCACTAGAAGAACAAAAGCAAAGAGTTATCAGTAATGAACCAAGATAGAAGATGAAATAGAATCATAAAAAATATTTCATTATTTCAAAAAAAGGCAGAAAGCTGGATTAAGGGAATGAATAACAAATAGGACAAATAAAAAAAAATAATTGCAAGATGACTGATTCAAAACCAACCATATCAGTAATCATATTAAAATGTAAACTGTCTATCCTAATTAACAAGCAGCAATGTCAGCCTGGGCTGAGGTGGCCCTTGGTTGGTGGGAGCGTCACCCCATTCTGTAAACCAAAAGGTTTTGGATCTGATTCCAGTCAGGGCGCGTGCTCCGGCTGAGGGTTCTGTCC
Organism: Artibeus jamaicensis; assembly: GCF_021234435.1. Lineage (NCBI taxonomy): Eukaryota > Metazoa > Chordata > Mammalia > Chiroptera > Phyllostomidae > Artibeus > Artibeus jamaicensis. Next base: position 12,106,802 of record NW_026521810.1, on the reverse strand, counting down.
CTGGTCTGGGTGCATACAGGAAGCAATTGATAGACGTTTCTCTATCACATTGATGTTTCTCTCTTTGTCTTTCTTTCTCCTTCCCTTCCCCTTTTTCTATAACCACTAAGCATGTACTCGGGTAAGGATAAATAAATAAATAAATAAATAAATAAATAAATAAATAAATAAATAAATTAAAAGCAGTAATGTCAGATTGGTTGAGAAAAAACAGTATCTCACTATATGCTACATACAAAAAAGGTACTTTAAATATAAAGACACAAATAGATTAAATGGAAAGAATGAAAACGACATGACCTGCTAACAGTACAAACTGGACTGTTACCGTCAAACTGGATTTCACTGGATTATGAAGGATTTAGGGAAAGCCATTTCATAATGAGAGAGGAGTCCCTTCATCAGGAGGACATGACAGTCCTATACATTTATGCCTCTAATAACAGAACCTAAGATGAATAAAGCAAAAACTGGCAGGAAATTTAGAAAAATCCACAATTATAGTCAGAGATATGAGTAGTCTTCTCTAAGTAACTAACAGAAAAAGTAAACCCAAAATCTGTAAGAATACAGTGGACTTGAACAACACTACTGACTGACTTGACCTAATTAATCATAATAGAACATTCTATCCCCAAACAGCAAAGTACACAATCTCTCAAGTTCACATAGAACATCTGCTAGATAGACTATACTCTGGGAAAATGTCCATATTGGTGAATTTGGAGCAGTACTTAAATGAGTATTTGTAGGGGAGGAAAACAACTTTTTCCTCTATCTTCCTTGGTTCTCTAGCTGGGACCCTGTAAATTAGACTGACAAAAACCAACCAAGCAAACATTAACGAGAGAAAAACAGGTAGCTTCAACCTGACTCCTCACTTTCCTTTCTGAACAACATGAGCCTAAGTATGCATTCCAGCTTCTCCACAAGCTATTGGACTCTGGGCTCCATGTAGTTGCCCAGCTACTGGGTCCGGCTGGCCAGCAACACAGCCAGTGTCTATGCAGGCACTGGTGGCTCAGGCTCCCAGATCTTGATATCCCACTTCACCGGTGTGCAGGGCAGCTGGGGATCTGGGAGCCTGGCCACAGGGATGGCCAGGGGTCTGGTGGGAAGAGGGGACATCCAGAGTGAGAAGGAGGCTATGCAATGCCTGAATGACCACCTGGCCTCCTACCTGGAGAGGGTGAGAAGCCTGGAGGCTGATAATCAGAGACTGGAGAGCACAATCTGGGAACACCTAGAGAAGAAGGGACTCTGGGTCAGAGACTGGGGGCATTATTTGAAGACCATTGAGGACCTGAGGGCTCAGATCTTTGCAAATCCTGTGAACAATGCCTGCATCACTCTGCAGATTGACAATACTCGTCTTGCTGCTGATGACTTCGGAGTCAGGTATGAGACAGCTGGCCATGTGCCAGTCTGCGGAGAATGACATTAATGGGCTCTGAAAGGTCACTGATGACAGCAATATTACTTGGCTGCAGCTGGAGACAGAGATCAAGGCTCTCAAGGAGGGGCTGCTTTTCATGAAGAAGAACCATGAGGAGCAAGTAAATGGTTTACAAAACTAGATTGCAAATTCTGGGTTGATCATGGAGTTGGATGCCCCCACATCTCAGGACCTTGGCAAAATCATGGCAGACATCTGGGCCCAGTATGACGAGCTGGTTCGAAAGAACCAAGAGGAGCTAGACAAGTACTGGTCCCATCAGATTGAAGAGAGCACCACAGTGGTCACCTTGCAGACTGCTGAGATGACACTTGCAGAGCTGAGACATATGGTCCAGTTGTTGGAGACTGACCTGGACTCAATGAGGAATCTTAAGGTCAGTTTGGAGAACAGCCTGAGGAAGGTGGAGATGCACTACAACATGCAGATAGAACAACTCAATGGGATCCTGCTGCACCTGGAGTCAGAGCTGGCCCAGACCCAGGCAGAGAAGCAGTGCCAGGACCAGGAGTATGAGGCCCTGCTGAATATGAAGGTCAAACTGGAGGCTGAGATTGCCAGCTACCACAGCCTACTGGAAGAAGGGGAGGACTTCAGTCTTGTCGATGCCCTGGACAAGAGCCACTCCTTACAAACCGTCTAAAAGACCACAACCCACAGGATTGTGGATGGCAAACTGGTGTCTGAGGTCAATAGCAGCAGAGTTTTGAGGCATTAAAAGCAGCAGAAGTCAAGCATCCCTTGGTAGGGCAGGAGGCCAATAAAAAGTAGAGAGTTAAAAAAAAAATAAAACAAGAGAAAAACAAATGATTAACATGTACATGTGGGAGAACTCAGTGATAAGTAACTCAAAAGGCTGGTTAGAACTTGGGCTTATACAGTTTTCTATCAAAGACCAGTACATTTGTAGAGAGGAGACCATGACAAAGGAAGAGTGGTTTTAGCCTTCCAAGGGGTCAAGCTATGAGAAGGTAAATACATGGGGGAAACTAATGGGATAGGATTTGTTTGTGAGGGTCCATCTTGGCTGACTTGCCCTCTTCTTTATTCTCCTAAAATTTTCCAGAGAAAATTTATGTTAGTCTTTATTTGTCAGAAGTTTCTGTTTTGGGTCAGATAAGGGAAGCTTGGAGAAAGCTTCTTTCTGCATCTGTTGATTCTCAGGTGCCTCCAGCTCAAAATAAATCCTGTGCCACAGGGGTATGTTTGGAGGTGGCACACTCTAATTTCCCGCATGATATTAATATGCACGCTTTTCTATATATTTGAAATATTCCCTAATTTAAAACATTGTAAAAACTGACAGTTTCATTTAATTTTCCAAGATAATTACTCAGATTGAATGTTTTATTTTTTGAACATATCAAAGCAAAAGTGAAGAATCATCTATTGATTATATTAGGAATCCTTAAGAGAGAGTTTACTTTTCACCATATGCAGAAAGATATAGGATAAAGGAAGATTTCAGATATTTGAATGGGAAAGTAATGCTTTTTTTAAAAGCTATTTTATTGTGGTATAACTTGCATAACATAAAAACCACCCATTGTAAGTTAAAAGTCATGAGTTCTCAGTAAATTTTACAGAGTTCTGCAACTAATATGACAGTCTAGTTTTAGAATACTTCCTTTGCCCTTTTGTGGCATTTCACAACATGAATGATACAATACAGTATGTAGTCTTTAGCATTTGCCTGCTTTCACTTAGCATAATGTTTTTGAAACTCAACAGGTCATAGTACGTATCAGTAGTTCTTCCCTTCTGCTGCTAAATCGTGTTCCATTATGGGATATACCACACTTTGTTTATGTACTCACCAGTTGATGGATATCTGAGTTGTTTCCTGTTTTATACTGTTATAAATAATGCTGCTATGAACATTCACATACATGTCTTTGTGTGGACATAAGTTTTTATTTGGTGGGTAGTTTCCAAGAAGCAGATTATGACAAGTTTATTTTTAACTATTTAAGAAACTGTCAGTCCTTTCCTGGCCAAGATGGAGGCCTAGGTAGATATACTTTACCTCCTTGAACAACCAAAAGAAGGACAACAGCAAATCTAAGAACAAAAAATAACCAGAACTTCTATAAAGGTGCATGTAAAGAAGTCCAACAACGAAGGAGTTAAGGAAGAAACATTCATCCAGACTGGTAGGAGGGGTGGAGATGGGCAGCTGGGGTGGAGAGGAAAAGCAGCAAGGCAGCCGGCTGAAGGACTGGGTGGGTGCGGTTGCTGGTGAACTGGGCAGTCCCACATTTATGGGCAGATAAACTGGGAGGAACAGCTGTGGAGTGAGATAGACCATGCAACCCAGGGTTCCAATGTAGGGAAATAAAGCCTAAAAACCTCTGGCTGTAAATCCTGTGGGGGTTGCAGCAGCAGGAGAAACAACCAGCCTCCCGGCAGAGTTTGTGTAGAGACCCACAGGGTCCGAGAACGTACACAAATACATCAACCTGGGAATCAGCACCAGAAAGACCCAATTTACTTGTGGGCGGTGGGGAAAGTGACTGAAATCCAGCTGAGAGCTGAGCAAGCAGCATGATTCTCTCATGAACCCCTCCCCCACATACAGAGCCACAATGCAGAGATGTGGATTGCCCCGCCCTGGCGAATACCTAAGGCTCTGCCCCTTACTATGTAATGGGCACACCCAGACAAAAAATACAGCCCAAATGCAAGAACAGATCAAAGCTCCAAAAATAGAACTAGACAATGAAGAGATAGCCAACCTATCAGATGCAGAGTTCAAAACACTGATAATCGGGATGCTCACAGAAATGGTTGAGGATGATTACAAAATAGAGGAAAAAGTAAAGGCTACGAAAAGTGAAATAAGGGAAAATGTACAAAGAACCAACAGTGAAGGGAAGGAAATAGGGACTCCAATTAATGATCTGGAACAGAAGGAAGAAGTAAACATTCTACTGGAACAGAATGAAGAAACAAGAATTCACAAAAATGAGGAGAGATTTGAGAACCTCCAGGACAACTTTATACATTACAACATCCAAATTATATGGATGTCAGAGGAGAAGAGAAATGGCAAGAAATGGAAAACTTATTTCAAAACATAATAAAGGAGGACTTCCCCAATCCAGCAAAGGGAATAGACTTCCAGGAAGTCCAGGAAGCTCAGAAAGTCCCAAAGAAGTTGGACCCAAGGAAGCACACACCAAGACTCATCATAATTACATTACCCAAGATTAAATATAAGGAGAGGATCTTAAAAGCAGCCAGAGAAAAGGAGATGGTTACCTACAAAGGAGTTCCCATAAGACTATCAGCTGATTTCTCAAAAGAAATCTTGCAGGCAAGAAGAGGCTGGAAAGAAGAGGCTGCAAGAAATCTTGCAGGCATGAAAGGCAAGGACCCCCATCCAAGATTATTCTACCCAGAAAAGCTTTCATTTAGAGTGGAAGGGCAGATAAAGTGCTTCCTGGATAGGGTCAAGTTAAAGGAGTTCAACATCACCAAGCCCTTATTATATGAAATGTTAAAGGGACTTACCTAAGAAAAAGAAGATCAAAGCTATGAACAGTAAAATGACAACAAACTCACAATTATCAACAACTGAACCTAAAAAAACAAAATGAAAACAAACTAAACAAGCAACTAGAATAGGAACAGAATCAGAGAAATGGAGATCACATTGAGGGTTATCAGCGGAGAGAGTGAAGGGAAAATGGAGGAAAAGGTACAGGAAATAAAAACCATAAATGGTAGGTACAAAACAGGCAGGGGGAAGGTAAGGATAATATAGGAAATGGAGAAGCCAAAGAACTTAATATATGACCCATGGACATGAACTAAGGGGGAGGGAAAGCTGGTGGGAAGGTGGGTACAGGACAGAGGGGAATAAAGGGAAGAAAAAAATGGGACAGTTGTAATAGCATAATGAATAAAATATATTTTAAGAAAAGCAACTGCCAAACTCTTTTCCAAAGTGACTCTGTTTTCCCAATAGCAACGTACCAAGGGTCTCAGGCCTCCGTATCTTTGCCAACATTTGCTGTTTGTCTTCACTATTACCATTCCAGTGTTCATGAAGTGGTGTCTCACTATATGGCTTCATTTTCATTTCCCAAATGGCTAACGATGTTGAGAATTATTGCTATTTCATTTTCTTAAGAGCATCTTTCACAGAACAATATTCTAAAATTTTGAAGAAGTCCAATTTATCCATTTATTCTTTTATGGACTGTGCCTACCTCAAGGTCATAGAGATTTTCTTCTATGCCTTCTAAAAGTTTTAGCTGTTACATTTAGATCTATAATCCATTTTTAGTTAATTTCTGTGTATTTTTTTCTTTTTGGGTGCTGGATCTCCATTGTCACAACTGCATTTCTTTAAAAGTTTTGAGTCTAACTTTGTTCTTTTTCCCAAGTATTTTTGTTATAGAAGATCCCCCTGCCCCTGACGGCTTTGTTACTCTGATTCTTTTTGTCCCCTACTGATTAAGAACTGTGGTTCTCAGTGTCAGAGCCTGGTAAAAAGGAAAGGAACTATTTATTCAAAAGTTCTACAGGTTCAGAATAATGGTGGACTATCACCATTAAATCCCAAAGTCCCTTTAAAACAGCCACAAACACAGTCCTGCCTCCCCTTGCCAAACCAGTCCATTCTGGGGTACTGTATCTTAGGAAAAGAAATAGGAAGTCCGTAGCTCAGCCAGGCTCCTGTTCTTAATCCAAAATCACGTGGCACTTGCTTGTGGTACACCAGTGGGAGTCCTGCATCCTTTTAAACCATGTGGCCAAAACCCTGTACTGCTGGTACATAGCCAACCTATCAGATGCACGGTTCAAAACACTGGTAATCAGGATGCTCACAGAAACGGTTGAGGATGGTTGCAAAATAGAGGGAAAAGTAAAGGTTATGCAAAGTGAAATAAAGGAAAATGTACAGGGAACCAACAGTGAAGGGAAGGGAATAGGGACTCAAATTAATGAGCTTCTCCTTCCCCAGCCACATGGTCAAGAGCCCTGTATGGATGCTACATCCTTCCTTTTGCTTCCTTCTAAGCTGCATGGTCAAAAAAGCCCCCTCTGTGCTCCCAAACCACATGATAAAAAGCCGCAGATGGCTACCATGCCTGGGATTAAGTCCTGGCACGGATCTCCCTCCGTAACCCCATTTCCGACTCCTCTCACACTGGCTTACACCTGCCAGTAGTCTGGCTTCTTCTGCCTTTCTCAGCTGCCGTTGTTAGTCTGGGCAAGCGTGGCCCCTTGATGTAGGAGCTGCCTCCAAATTGTTTTTGCAGGAGCCGAAAGTCCCTCCGACTCTACTGCATCACAGGTTAGAGTCACACCCACCTCTCTGGCTCCAAGTGCAGGCACAGCTTTTTAATGTTATTAATACACTGGCCAAGTTTTTCACACATGCAGAGTAGCTCTCAGTGGCCCTGCTCCACTTCCCTCATCCCCCAAGTGATAGCTGTGGCGGTTTCTCCATTTCGAAGGGACTGCAGCGCAGCAGCCTCTTACATTTTGGTTCTTTGCATTACTATATACACATTAGGGTCAGCTTCTCAATTTCTACCAAAAAACTGCAGGGATTTTTAATACAATTATGTTGAAATTACAGATCGATTTGGGAAGAATGGTCATCTTGGACATTTGGGGTGATTCAATTCATGCACATGAAGTGTCTTTCCAGTTCTTTAGAGCTTCTTTGCTTTTTGTCAGTGTTTTGTGTTTTTGGTGTACATGTCTTGCACTTCAGATGTTAGATTTGTTTTCACATATTCTATTCTTTTAGACAACATTGTGACTAGAATTTTTCTTCATTTCATATTTTGATTGTTCACAGCACAAATGCAATGAGCTTTGCCTGTTGATCTTACGTCCTATGACCTTGCTAAAATCACTGGTTACCTCTCATTTCTTTTTTCTGCGCATGGATTACTTGGGATTTTTCTACATACATAATCATCTCATCTGTGAATAAAGAAAGCTTACTACCTCTTTTCCAACCGGGGCACCTTGCTTTGTTTTCTATAATTTTACACCCTATGGGGCAGGGCTGTAGAGCTCCTGGTCTCCCGTTCTGAGGTTTGTTAGAGTCTCAGTAGCACTTGAGACTCAGCTGATCTGCTTCACCATGGCACTAATGAACTGGTGTGCAAGTCCGGGCATTCTAAGATATTCTTTAAAGGGGAGTGTGCACTGGAAGCTGTCTGTTCCCTCCTCCGGGCTGTGACTCATGACGGCAAGGCCTTGATGGCTATTGTTGGAAAACCCCAATGTCCGGAACAGAGCCTTCTGCTCTATGAAATGTTGGGAGTGGGGGAGTTGATTGTGTGTCCTCATGTGACTTGTTCCCATAGAATTTATAATTGTGCAGTCTTAATAAACCCATGAGTCAGTTTACAGTTATAGCATCCTTAAGGGGCATCTTTCAAATTTCTGTATGTGCAACCTATTCCAGTAGAAAAATTGTACACAAAAATATCCTGAAGTAGTGGTCTTTGGGTTACAGTTTCTAGAAGCAATCATTATATTTAAATACAAAAGAGCTAAGTCATTTAGACATGCTTGTTAAAGCTAAAAAGAAGGGCAGTTTTACTTCTGTTCTTAGAGCTTTAAAAGAGAGAAAATCCACATGTAGAAACACTGTTCATTACTGAAATGTTCATTAAAGAAAACAAAATTTCTGTTTTCCATTTGTCACCCAAGGTTAGTAAAATGGCTTTAGAGAAGTGAAGTTGCTGTGGTAGCTGATTTACTTTGTGGTTAAGTCATTTTCCCGTTGACTCAGCAGCTGCTCTGGCTTGCTTTTGCTGATGACCAGAAGTTACAAAGGTCAGGACTAGTCTGGCAAGAATCAATCTGGTCTCTAAGATAAGAAACTGGTGCTTGCCCTGTTTCCTCAGCAGGGAACCTCTGCTTGGTCGGGGTGGGGGGGACCTCACCCTCCCCAGAGGGCACTGACTCCCCTCAGGTCCCCAAGTCCCGTTGATGAAGCCACCACTGCTTGCCCTCACCCACATCTGGGGAGGGGCGGGCCCTGAGGCTGACAGGAACTGAACTCAGGGGGACACTGAGAGGGGGCATCTTAGGCCATCGACGTGTCCGGATCTGCCCACCTGTGAGCCCAACAGCCGTCTGAGGTGAGCAGTGGGGGCCAGTCCTCCCCGCTCCACCCCACCAACTACCCGACAGTGAGTGTCACTGGTAAAGATGGATTTTTGTTTCTTTTCCAGTCAGTTTGTATTACTTTGGAGTCAGTTGGTAACAGAATCAGGGTAAATATTTCTAATATGACAAATGGTGAGTTTGTACACCATAGGAGTGAAAATCAGAAGCCGCCGATTGGGAAAGCCTCTAAGAAGTGTAAAGTTCTCTCAGAGAGCCTGCCGACCCCTTCCTATGCAGCCACCCAAGGGTGCAGGGGGACGCGTGGCCATGTTTACAGTGCACCCATGGAAACTCAGGCTCCAGGAGAGTCAAGCAACCTGCCCTATTGCCCAAGGACTGTGCATGGGACAGGTTCCTGTCCAGCCTTTGCTGCTGGCTGTGTCCCTGCTCCTGGGACCCTGATCCTTGCTTCTTCTTCCTATTAAAAAAAGTCAGGAAAACGACGCAGGGTGTGGGGAGAGGGGCGAGAAGAGGGAAGAAAAGGAAAAAAAAGCACAAAGGACCCTCACGAGGCACAAATAGTCTCCAGGTCACGAGTGTTTCTGTATTTCTCTTGCCTTGTTCACCGACCTCCCTGGCCCCATCCAAGCCTGGCTGAAGACAAAGACCCAGCTTGTTTCTCTGTTTTCTCTCCCCCATTGTTGGCCCATAAGAGCCACTTACAAAAGTACTTCGAGTTTACACAAAAGAGAACTTGAAAGGCTATTTTTAGTTCATGCTCAGAAGACAGTATCCGAGTTTGCTAGACTGGAGCCCCTGAACGTCCATTCTTTCAAAACTTTCAGACATTCAAACATGGCTGAGAGGACACTGGGGTTGCCAAGTTCTGTGAGATTTCCAGTGTCTGAATGATGGAGATCCTGCTCGTTTTCCTCATGGGAAAAGCAAGTGGGTTGTGAGGGGGCTGCTCCTCACACCCTGGGTAACCCGGGCCCCAGTGCATGACTGCAGGTGGACGAAGGGCCTTTCTGTTGGCTGAGGTATCAGGAAAAGCCAGAAGCCACTGCTGTCTCCTTGGCAGACTCAGTCCAGGGGTCCCAGCCCTCCTCAGGCCACGCAGCACACACGGAGCAAATGGAGCAGGGTCTGGGGCACCACAGGGATCTGATGAACTATTCATTATATACTTGTTGACATTAGATAACTAAAAGTGGAACTATAGAACAGAGTACAGTAAGCCCTCACTTAACAGCCTCGATAGGTCCTTGCAAACTGTGGTTTAAGCAAAGTGACATATGATGAAACCATCTTTACCAGAACTTTACCAGCTAAATAAGAACGAAGTTCCTACATCTTACAAACTTCTAAATAGAAGACCCAAAACACTCTCAGTATTATGCATTGAAATAAATGGGAGCTCTGCATACATTTTAGAGAGATGAATAAAAACATCTAAGATGATGATTTTCCAGCCCTCTGATTCCAGTGGCTGGACGCTCGCTCCCCCAGCCCCGCAGGGCCACTCACACCCACACTTACTCCGCCCAGGACAGTGAGGCCCCTGGACTGGCTTCGCACGCATATCCCTGCAATGTGGTCCCTGGAGAAAACCTGCACAGACCCAGGAGACAGTGCCAACTCCATGCAGACAGCGACCCTGGCCCCAAACCAATTTTTTCTTCTCATTAATGTTACAATGAAGTGATGTTATTCAAGGACCTGCTGTATATTAGACAGTTAATGTGAAATTTATATAAAGCTTCCAAATAAGTTTTTTAAAATTTGTTCACAGACATGAACACACCTTTTACATTTGGTTTGTGTGTTTTTGCTTGAACCAACCAGTCAGCTCCTGATCACTTTACTGACGAGCTATTCACATTCTTCACAGTCACCGTCAGCAAGAAACTTTGCTCAATAGCATAAAAATGTTCGTTTTTTAAAACAATTGTTCAAAAATGTGTAAGTAGAAATAATTATCCTTTTCTTTCACTGATAAAATGTGGTGCTGGCATTTCTCATAGCAGCGCAGCTTCTTTTCCTGCCCTCAGAACTCTCTAGTGCGGGGCATTTCACGGTAATGGGGGGGGGGGGGGCTGCTTACCCTCGGGGCTGGCAGTCAGGACCAGGATCCACGCTGGGAAGGCCACAGCCCTGGGCCTGGTGCAGACACTGATCCTCACAGGCTGTGGTGGCCTGCGTGAGGCTACTCACAAGTGGACAACAGGCCTGAGGATGGCAGTAGTCCTGGCCCAGCCGTGCCACCCCGAGGGCTGAGCAGTTAACTGACCTCATCAGGCTACTGTTCTTGTGAGCAGAGTAAGGTAGCCTCCGCCTGCCTCAGTTGGCCCATCTGTGAAGTAGAGATAATAGTACCTGGTAGGGCTGTTGGGAGGACTGAGTGAGAGCTGGCACATAGTAAGAGCCATCTATGTTTATTAATTACATTAAAAAGGCTTGCCCCTGGCTGAGTATCTCAGTTGGTTAAAGCATGGTCCTGAAACACCAAGGCTGTAGACTTGATCTGCAGTCAGGGCACACTCTAGAATCAACAAATGAATGCATCAATAAATGAAACAATAAATTGATGTTTCTCTCTCTCTCCCCTCCCCCATAAAAATTAATAAATTAAAAAACTGGAAAAAAAAGGTGGAGAGGCCCTGGAGCAGACCCTGAAATCCCATGCTTAGAACCAGCCAGAAGCAGATGGTTTGGCATTTTCACTCCTCCCTCCTCTAGGTGTGGGCCACCACAGACCACTCGACCCTGGCAGCCTCACTTTGTGGCCCACACACGATGACGGCACTGGCACCATGATCATGATGCACAGATTCACAGGTTCCTGAGAAGAGCTTGGAACGTCACAGGAGCTCAGAAACAAGGCCGCTGTGAGGAGGACCCGGGCAGGGAGGCCGCACCTGCCGCACCTGCCGCCCAAGCAGAAAAGCCCTTCACTGTCCGACGCTCTTCTACAATTCATCTGAACTCCTCCCATTCATGCTGCATTTTTCAACCCTCTCATATTTTCCGTTCTTCACCTTTGGTCTCTTCGGGATGTTTTTTTCTAATCTTTAAAGAACATCCAAGAATGGCCGGAGCAAGTGCTTCGAGGGTCAGGCACCAAGGGAATGAATTCCTTTGCAAGGACACGAGGCTGCCGGCGACCTGCTTTGTCCAAGCCAACCAGGCACGACACACCCTTCCTCATTGGTATTTTATTAGAGTTGTATCAAAGAATTAATCAGTTATGAAACTTTAAATGTCAAAAGTCATTCTTATCAAACATGATTCACAGAAGAATATCAGATTTTTCTTAAGACCAGAAGCAATGCCAAATGTGGCATTTCATTTTACAAATATTTTTACATTTAATAGTAAGAAAAAAAATAAAGAACTTTAAAAAAACAACTTTGTGCAAATGTTAATATCAAGGAGCAGCTCTAGAGATGAAGCTGTTAAAGCTTAAATTTTAAAGTCTGCAGGATAAGTGACATAAAATAAGTCATCTCTTATTAAAATATATCTATATCTCTTTCCACCATATACATACATATTTTTCTCTTGAAATAAATATTGTGTATTTTTAGTGATGACACACTGAACAACAATCTGGCGCTTTCGTCCCGTGGCGTTTACTTGGAAAGGGAGACAGACACCAGAAACTTCGGGCGAACGAGGATCTCAAAGGCAGAGGAAGCTCCCTGGTTTGGGACTGTGTCGGATCTCCTTACACAAGGGCTTCTGAGTCTTCGAAGGAGTCGTCTGCAAACAGAAGTTCATCCGGCAGTGGGCTGCCCGAGGGCAGCGTGCTGCACTGGGACCAGGAGACCCCGTTCCTTACGGGCTTGTCCTCCAGGAAAACACCGCTCGTGCCTGCTGTCCCTGTTGCTGAGGCGGCAGAAGCCAGGTCTTCCCAGTTCTCACCGCCCGCGTTTAGAATGTACCTTCCCTCGTGAGGTCCGTTCTCATGTACCTGTGCTGTGACCACGCTGACAGCAGTGCGGGACGCGCAGGCGGCGATGATGGAGTCCGGGTCGATGTCCATGTCCAGCTGCGCAAGCGCGGGGCCCTCTGCCGGGCCCTCGCCGCTCTCTGGAAACTGGGTGTTGATGTAAATGACCTCGGCTTTGTCCTGCGCTTCCGGCAAACTTTCCACGAGCTTTTCTAGCTGCAGCCTCAGAATGGAAAAGGTGGGCCGGTCCAGGGGCTCTGCTCTCCAACAAGAGTGCATGATCCCATACCTACAAGAAAACACGAGTTACCTGAGTAACCTCAGCACTGAGCCCTGAGTGCAATCCACCCTGCTTCCACCTAGTCTTGGGTTTTATTGCAGTTTAATCTACACTAAGTTTACTTTTTACTGAAATTACTGAAGTTCTCCTTGTGCCATAATATTTGGTCAGTTTGTATTAATGCTCCATGGCTGTGTGATAGTTCTCCCGTTCTCCAGGATTATAGGACATACTATGGCCTAGGGACCAAATCCCACTCATGGTCTGTTTTGTGAATAAAGTTTTACTGGAATACAGGTACATTGATTTGTTTCTGTGTGGCTTCTTCTACTGCAAAGGCAGAGTTAAGTAGTTGCAACAGAGACCATACGGACTCGAAATCAAACTTGTTGACTGCTTGGCCCTTTATAGAAAAAGTGCGCTGCCCCCTGTCCTGCACCATCCGACTGGGCTCGTCAGCAGGAGAGCTGAGTAAGAAGGGCCTGGGGTGGGTGAAGGAGCGTGTGCCTCACTGAGCGGGCGTCTTGTGGGCGCTGCTACACTTAATCTTTCAACAGTCCTTGTTACGATGCAGTGAAAAGGAGAGTGGGCTCAGCGAAGCTACAGAACGTGCCATGGCTGTGTGGGCAGCAGGGGGCAGTGCGGGACCCGGCCTCCCACCGCCAGGGCTCATGATGCCCCCGCTGTGCTCTGCAGGGAAGACTCCCTTCAGGGGGGCGTCCTCACTCCCTGTGACACTAAGAATTACAGTGAAGGGACACTGACAGGAGCACAGCTAAACAGGGAGCTGACTGAACTAGGGAGACTGAGTCCTACCACCACTTCATTTGGATTCTTTTCTGGTTTGAGAAAATTGCTATTCGTGCTGCTGGGTAAGGAAATGACCCAAATGTTAACCATCTGACACATGTAGAAGATTGCTGCTACCTTGTGAACATAAATATGAAATTCCAATATTCACATGTAATCACATCCTGTAGGACTTTGGCTGATTCTACTAACATTCACACTCGTACAGGTAGATCTCATTCATGCAGACACATGACAATCAATAGCTGCACGTCTTACTTTTCAGCTTCTATCGACCAAGCATGAGCTTCTGGAAGGGGGTGGTCTGCAGTGCTGTGCCTGTGAGCACAGGACACGGAGCTACCAAATGGCCGGCGCGCGTCCCCGACAAGGCTCAGCTGTCTGGCTCTCCCTTTCACCTTCATGAGACAGATGCTGAGACTTGGCAAACAGCTTCTGTTTCCATGTTTGAGGTTTTTATAGTATAAATGGATTTGCATGGTTTCCTTGATTTCTACAGAGGCTTGACTATTTGCAGTCTGAGATGAGCTTGGGGGAAATTCTGTTCTTAGAGACACTTCCTTTTTATTAGGCCACAAAGGCACTTACTTAATTTACCTTCATTTATTCTAGGTTTTAGGAGAAAGTGTTTACATAATCCAGCAATTTTCAACTGTGTGCTACAAGAATTTTTAAAACATGCAGTACCTGACTATTTAGTCAACGGTACTGACCTCTTTTCTCTCAGATTGTCAAATAAAAAAATGACAACAGTCAACACAATAATAACCATCTGAGGTGAATGAATCAAAATGATGCCCATTTAGTTTTGTAAGATTGGCAAAAATATATTTTTGGAGGGCCACCAAATTTTAGTAATTACTTTGTGTGCCATGAGATGAAAAAGGCTGAAAATCACTGATATAATCTAGATTCTTCTTTATGTGACACGGTAGCAATGTCACCTTCAAAGTTCTTTCCCTCTCAACCCTTTATGGAAGACGTAACGACGTACGCATGACCTGCAACACGGCAGCGCGTGCGCCGCTGCACGGGCCACTCCCATGGTGGTGGGCCCAGGAGGGTGGCGGCAGGGCCGTCCCTGGTCGGTAAGGGGAGTGATTTCAGTTTCAGATACAGAAAAAACCAAAGTTTGGCACATGCCTTTGTAAATGGTCATGTTTGTTTTTCTATTGCGACTTTTATAAAAGATACAATCACAGAGGTTGCTGGGGCTGGGGGCGCGGAGGGTGGGGGTTACTGAGTCACGGGGGACAGAGCTTCAGTTTCCTAAGATGAAGGAGTTCTGGAGCCGACGGTGGTGATGGCTGCGCAGCAAGGCGAACGTGCCTGCGCTACTGAACTGTGCATCTGAAAATGGTTAGGATGGTAAACAATAGTTTTTTTTAAAAAGGAGTTGAAAACATGTAACCATACAAATCTACAAAATGTACGGACTTTTGCATTTACCCATATTTGTCAGGCACCTGCTTTTCCCCGGCTCTGAGGGTGGCCACGTGTGTCACATGTGCTCAGAGGAGTGCCATCTGAGAGGCCAGCATCCCGTTTGCAGCATGGTCTGTCTAGTGCTATGCAGGGTCTGAGCTCCGACAGCTGGCACAGGGCAACCCCCGCTGCTCCGCTTCTCGGGGCCTGAGATGCCACAGGTGGCAGCGGAGGGACTGATCAGTAAGTGCAGGAGGGTTTCTGAGAAGGGGAAGGTGGGTGTGAGCTGCATGATGTCAACGTGCCACCATTTCCTCACACATGGTGAGGGAGTGGAAGCAGACGGCGCCAGGCCCCGCCAGCCTGGGCTTCTCTGACTCGGTGATATTACTGGTAGGACTGGAGGGCGGGGCACTCTGAAGGATATCTGCTGGTTAATGGGACCCGGTGGGATAAAGAAAGACCGAGGCTGCTCCCGAGTGTCACTGGAGGGTGATGGAAGTGAGCACCAATGCGTGAAACCACAGGGGTCAGTGGGCGGGGATGTCTGCGGATGATAGCAGGGAGGCCACGGGCTCAGCTGAGAAAATGCCCTACAGAGATGGCGAGGATGTCGTGCAGAGGGGCCTCTCGGGCCAGGGGAGAAGACCTGCAGCCTGCTCAGTTGGAGGTGGGTGACACCCTGAGAAGAGGCAGCCCCAGAGGGCAGGACAGAGGAGCAGGGCACGAAGTGCACCCTGTCACACCGTGGCACTTCTCAGAGCTGGCTTCAAAAACACCGAGGGGCAAGGCCCACAGGTGTCCACTCGTCCCAGCTAAGGCTAGACAGCAAACGAAGGTGAGAAGCTCAGAAGTACGACTCATTTTTAAAAGAAAACGCCCCAGATATGGAAAGAGAGGCCCCTTTGTTGGCCAGCGTGCAGGTGGGACGGGGGACCCAAGAAAGAGGCCTGGTTCAAGCCTGGGGTACAGGGCCGGCGGGAAGGGGCGGCTGGGGACCACAGGGCCACCTGACCCTCCTGACCATGTGGCAGGTGCCGACTCTGCGGCTCTCACCTAAACGCTCCCCCGGAAAACTGAGTCGGCGTTCTTCATCTGGCTCTGCGAGGCACCGAGAAACCACAGTGTGACACGGCTCAGACCTCGTTAAAACCTCAGATAATCGCTGCGAATACCAACTGCTTGTAGCGCAAAACAAGCCAAGAAACAGCCACAAGACTCTTCATTCAGCATTGTTTGGGCAAAGCAGCTTCCCCCTTTTCAGAAGAAACATCTCATTCACGTGGCCCTTTCAAAAACCACCATGAAACCCCAGATCTAACTTAATTAGGATTTCAGAATGTTTGTAAAGGGCTTAATGTTTTTTCTTTCTGTCATTAACATTGTAGTTTACAACCTCAGTAACAACAGCCACCGCGGCCAGGCAGGCCGAGGCCCTGGCCAACGAAGTTCCCTTCCGGGAATTTCCATGCTCATGTGCGTTGTCCATGTGCATGTATTAAAATGTGATTTTATCCTGTTCAAAATAAGATAAAAATAAAGTTTCCTTCTGTGTGGGTTGGACGAGGTCCGGGAGGCCTGCGTGCCACCTAGCCTAGCCCTCCCCTGTGTGAGGCAGCAGGGCCAGAGTGGGGTGCGTGTGCGACAGTTGATGGGAGGTCCCACACGTGCCCCCCCGGCACTTCCAAGCCTGAGCCCAGCAGGCCTAAAGTCCTGAAATCTTGCGGAATATGGAGAAAATGTCTGTAACCCCTGTTATGTGGGGAAGACACTCAACACTAGGAAGTGTCACATCACAAGCTGGAGGCAATGCCACCAGCAATTATTTTAAGAAGGTCAGCAAGGGGTTTGGGAAGATGGGCCTGTAATGATGTTGTTACCAATCAGCACCACGTGTGACACGCACTCTGTGCCTCCCATAGGCTGAGCACACCCACACAGTTCTTTGACCCTCTCAACACCTCTGATGAATGTGCGACTAGCCTATAGGGAACCATTCCACATGGCGTGGGAATATAGCCCAGCTCCCAGCTCCCACTCGGAAAAGCCAGTGGGGAGTGAGGTCCAGCATACAGGAGCCAGGCCCACAGATAGGTTCTCCTGTGGGGAACCAGGCCTGCATTGTATCTAGGCTGCTATGAGACTTGCTTTTGCTAAAACTCCCTCACCCTGAATTGAGGCAGAAAATGTTTACTGCCTATCTCTGAAGTAACTTCCTAAAATCTGAGCTAAACCTCCCAAGTATGGAGCATAACCAGTTCAACCAATTTTCCCCTTGATCTGCAACATCCTTTTCTTTGAAGTAATTAGCAACATTCTTTCCTTTGTTATTTGTAAAAGGTAATCACCTAAAGTAAACCTGTGCATAGTAAATGAGGACCATCCTCATCTACTCAGGGCCCTCTCTCAGTCAGAGAGCGGTCATGCTGTCCCCTTTTCTCCAAAGGACTTCTGTAGCCCATGTGAATTTGTTCATTGCGGCCACAACACATGGATCCTGCTGGCCAGGGTCTGCATCACTACACTGTACCTATGTCTAACAATGAGGCACAGAGAGGTCAAGTCAGCTTCAAGGCCTCCCCGGTGGGTAGCTGGAGGCAGCACCTGGCCCCTGTGCCTTGTGAGCCCAAGTCTGTCCCTGCACCGCCCACCCTAGAGAGAAGGGGCCTGTCGGGAATGGGCTGTGCACTGGGCCTGCACACCCAGAACCGAGGCTCTCACACCGGGCTGAGAACCTGGTCTCCCACAGAGTGTTTTAAGACATGCGCTTCTGGGCTCACTTTGTTCCAGCAAACTCTCAGTGCCCAGGCACAGAGCTTAAGGAATCGCACCACGAGGACTTCTTTCTCGTGATTCTGACGGCCAGCCTGACCTCAGACCTCAGAGCCATGGGTTTAGGTTTCTAAACTTCCTGAGTACGGACATTATGGCAATGTGTTTGTTTGGAATGCTGCACACTCAGGGAGAGAAGCACAACGGCAGCTCAAGAGGGCAAACAGTCATTCAGGTTCCCGTGTGCGGCAAGTCACCCCATTCATCCGGGCGCATTTCCTAGAGGTGCCTGCAGACCTGTGGGATGCGCCGGTTCACCGCACAAGTGCATGCACCTCCTGTCACAACAGGAGAGGCTTTGGCCTGGATGTGCCACCTCTGCACACATGCCTGGCTGAAAGCGGCCCCGCTCCCTACGGCTGGGTGTCCCCAGGTCTTCGAAGACCCACTGGCGGGCCCATGCAGGTGCCTGGTGACATGGAGAAGCTCACTCACAGTTCGTCCAGGCAGTCCTCCGGCTGCTTCAGCCTGTGGCCATGGAGGAGGTAGTCGTATATCTCATGGTTCTGGATCCCGGGATAGGGCGTCATCCCCCGAGTTGCAATTTCCCACATGGTCACACCAAATGCCCACTGAGAACAAAGCAACGAGAAGTTCAGATGTGAGTCCTTTCAGAAAGGCTGAATGGACTTTTTCATTTGGAAAGGTCATTTCCGAAAGCCCTGATGACCGCGCACAAAGCTGACAATTGTGCCTGAGAGGCTGCTCTCCCAACACGGAGGTAACGTGGGGTTGGAGCGTCACAGCCCTTGTTTTCTGCTAAGGCCGCTCTGGGAGCTCTGGCACAGTAGAGAGGGTCTGTTGAGTGCTTTCGTTCCTCGCCTCTGGGTGAGGGGCAACCACACAGCACCGTTCCTACAGCATTTCGGTCCCGCAGAGCCACTGCATGAACTTGTTGAATTTAACATGAATATCTTAGTTGTGGGCAATAAGTCACTGTATAGTAGCAAATGAAAATGGGAATACATTAAGGGCCCATGTAAAGACAGATCTTTTGAATGTCAGGGGACATCACCAGAATCAAGGACTCCATCCGAATGAGTATCTAGCAATAAAAATGAGAGACGTGAGCATGCTTCCAACACTCAGTTTATCAGAGTGAAATATTTGGCAACACCAGCTACGTCACTTCATTCAGTGTGGTTCACCTCTGAAACTCAAGGTCCTGAATCAAAATTCTGTACCTACCACGTCAGTTTTACTGGTGTAGACTCGGTCCGCGAGGCTCTCTATTGCAATCCACTTCACGGGCATCTTAGCGATGCGGCCTTGGCGGTAGTAATCGCCACTGTAAATCTTCTTAGAGAGGCCAAAGTCCGCGACACACACAGTCATGTCATCTCGCAACCTACAGAGAGGGAATTCAAGTCCTCAGACACGTCACAGGCAAAGCTTTAAAAGCACAGGCCTGTGACACACACAGCTGAGAACAGGCACGCTAAGTGGCACAAAGACACAGACCCACCAGCCCGGAAGGGTCCTGCTTAAGGACCAATGGCAGAGCAAGCAAGGGGGAGCGGGGGAGAGGTGGCCCCGTGCCCTTCTGGTCTATGTGGGGATCTGGACCAGCAAGGCCACCCATGCACAAGGATGGAGACGCCCAGAGGGAGGAGAGGAGCTGCACGGGACGAGCAGAAGGAGCCCAGCTCAAATCCAAGCCTTCAGTGACTCGAGTGCCCCAGTGGCCTTCCTGCCTCACATTTGGAAGTGGCACTGGCTCTGTGGACCCAGGGAGCCCCCTGGCAGCTTGGGGAAAGTGGGAATGTACAGTCCGTAAGAGGGGGACCCTGGGCTCCCTGCAAACATGGCCAGGTGGTACTTGAGGAGTTACTTGGGAAATTAAAGACATACAATCACATTTATAGCCCAACTTGTTAAAACACATCCTATACAAGAAGGAGAAGGAAGAGAAGAAATGAGTGGTATGGAGGGAGGGTGGTGACTGTCCCTGTTTTCCCAACACTGACTTTTAAAGCTGGACGCCCCATGTCCTGGGAGAACTCTTAGTTCGGGGCACCCTATCTGGGAGGAAAAACATGCAGAAAATATTAAGGGGAAAAAAGATTTTCACAGGTCTCCCTCCATTGTAGAAAAACGATTTAAATAAAGAAAAACAAGACCCTCCAAAAATGAGGGGAAAGTGTTTGAGGCCGGTCAGGAGGCGGGCAGACCTCACTGCCACGGCTTCAACCAAGAAGAGCGAATAAAAGCAACACATTTCAGGAACATCCCCTCTCCTCGGAGCAGCAAATTAAAATCAAGACACAGCTATTCCTTTGGAGATTCACAGCAGACAGCAGCTCTGCTGGGGCAGGGCGAGCTCCCAGCTCTCACGCACGCCCTTGTCGTGCCGGTCGGCATGTCCACAGAACAGCGCGTCTTCACAAGGCAGCACCACGAGAACTCAGGGACAGGCCTTCATGAATGTCACCACTGACTGCAACAGCGACAGGCCACCCCCTGCGTCCCTGCCACGAATTCCAACACGGTGAGGTCCAACCCCCAGGACGCAGCAGGACCCTTACATGCAGTTTCGAGCAGCTAAGTCTCGATGAAGAAAATTCCTGTTGCTCAGATACTCCATCCCCTGGGCGATGTCCACCATGAACTTCACCAGTGTCTGCACAGGAATGTACTGGCGGATGGAGCAAGAAAGATTAGTTTTTATTTTTTTTAATTTTTATTTTTCTTTTGAGAAAAACTTGCACGTTATCTCTGCCTGGGGGAAAACAATGTTTTTACGTCTTAAATATGTGGCTGTGAAACACGGAAACAAACCTTTCATTTCTGGATCACTAACAGCACAACTACGGTTTTAAAAAGGAATGAAAAAACAGGAAGACAAAAAACAAACACTAAAACTGCACGGCAGACATCACATTTTTTTCTCCCCCCACATTTAAGTGTACTGACAGTGAAGAACGTTTGTTCCCAAGTTATGCGATCCAGTGGGATCCTCTGTGTCCGGAGTGGCCGTGGACCAACCACGCACGCCACACGGAGAGTGGACCCAAGGATGGTCTGTCTTCATGGAGGGGGAATTTGTGCAGGCGGGGGAGGATTCTAATGTCTTGAGGCAAAAAGTCGCCATTAAAGGAGCTCTTTCCAACTGTGCACCCACATCTGCTATCACTTTACTTTAAAATGTTTTCAAAAGTACTTTTCTATGTGAGAGAAATCAGGATGGTCTTTGCTCCTTACCATGGCAATTTTCATTTTTGCTCCCCTGGGACCCTCCTGTAAGTTTCAGCAGCCTAGTGTTCCCGCCACGTGGTAAAAGCACGCTAGGCTGCTGTGTTAGCAACCTCCCAGGTTGGAACTGATTCTGAGGGTCACGACAGAAGAAGCCCTCTCTCGCCCTGACTGGTGTGGCTCCGTGGCCTGGGCGTCACCCTGCAAATCTTAAGGTCGCTGGTTTGCTTCCTGGTCAGGGCGTATATATGCCTGGGTTGTGGGTCTGGTCCCCGGTGGGAGCTCGAACAAGAGGCAGCTGATCAGTATTTCTCTCGCACATCAGTGTTTCTCTCCCTCTCTCTCCCCCTTGCTTCCCCTCTAAAAATAAATAAATAAAATCTTAACAAGAAGCAGGTCTCTCTGCAGTGATGCACGTGTGAGCGCAGCCAGAGCCTGAGAGAGAAGGGTTTGCAGGCTCCTGGCAACCACAAACGTGTCCATCCATGACATCCTTTCCTCTGGGCAGCAGGAGTCCTCTGAGTGGCAGAAACAAAGCCACTGGAGCCGCGTAAACATTTCAATGGTCCCTGTTTCCCAGCGAAGACCTGTGTCAGTCACCCGTGGTCTTTACAACCGAACGCTTTCCTTATCCTTCACCTCGACATGATGAGATTGTTAAAACAAGTACACAGGTCAGGAAGGAAAGCCGTGTGCCTGTGTTCTGTGTATTTGGGGCTCTAAGTTCCTGGGGGTTAACTTCCAGAGAAAGATTTGGGTACCAAGAAATATCAAATCTGCTCCCATTCATGAAGGTATCATGAATATCAGGAACTACTCATTTGCGTATTTTTCTTGGCACAACAATTTTATTCTTGCAAACTGTGACCACAAGTCATTTAAAAGACAATTGCGTGGCAGAACTAATAAATGAGTCCAACAAGGCTGCAGGACACTAGATTGATATACAAAGATCAACTGTACTTCTAGACACTAGCAATGAACAATCTGAAAATGAAGTCAAGAAATAATTGTATCTGCATAGAAATGAAAAATAAAATATTTAGGAATAAATTTAACCAAAGAATTGCAAAACTTATACTTTGACAACTACAAAATACAAGAAACTAAGGATCATCTAAGCAAATGAAATGACAGCCTGTGTTCGTGGACCGGAGACAAGGGCAGAAAAGCACTGAGGCCCAGCTGCAGGGACACGTTACGCAACTGAGACCTCGTCCTGGGCCACACTAGCAGGAACGGATGCTATTTATTCCCCCCAAATGGATGGAACCAATAGCAAAGAAAGTCTGAATAAAAGGTTGATTTTCCAGTTTCTCTGGAAAATCTCTGTTTTCTCTACAACTTCCAGATTTATTTATAACTATAAAAGTATTAAAATATGGAAATATATTCCCTTTTCATGTTAATAAGACATGGGAGTTAATTTCCGACACTGGAGATATACTTGTATTTTTGCAAAAGAAACTATTCATTAGTCAGTGAAACGCTGTGTGCTTGTTTCTCGTTACTTTGTTCAAAAGGATGTGAGAGACAGCAGCACATCCAGCTGGCACAGACAAGCTGCCTCTGAGATCGTGTGGAAGGGCAACACAACTGGAACAGCTGGAACAATTCTGGAAAGTAGAATGAATCTGGGGGAATCTCACTATGCGATCTTAAGAATTACCATAAAGCTTCAGCAACCCCCACGGGGATTCTGCAGACAGAGGGGCTCAGGATGAAGAGAGAGACGGGCGGGGTGAGTTCACCCTCCCAGTCTCTGACCCACAGCTCAGGGCACCTGCCCTCTGAAAACTGAGTTGGGCCCGGCACCCAGCGACTTCAGGGTGAACAAGTGAAAAAGAGGTGACTTCAAAAGAAGCAGGCCACGCTGATAGCGCTCTGATAGACTGCGCTCCCAGCTGCCCCTCCCCCCACAAACGGGAATGACAGGACCTGGGAGCAGGCCCGCTGTGAGGGTGGACACCCCATTTCAAACTCCGGGGTGTACAGTGGGCACCAAACAAAGGCCAAAGTCCTCGCCTTCCCTCCTTTATTTTCCGGGTTGGACTCTGAGGTTGTCCAGGCCTTGTCTCGGCTGAGACATGCCCAGAGGCCATGCGCCTGGTAGTGAATTACCTTTGATCCCACCTCCAGTCGGGAGTAAAGTAAATAGGTGTGCAGGTCCCCGTATTTCATAAAGGGTAAAATCACCATGGGCTTTGGGGTGCCTTGAGAGCCCGTTTCTATACAAACACCTGAAATTAAGAGCAGAGTTAGTTACAAAGAGCCCTTGTCAGCAGCGGCCAGAGAAACCACGGCAGTAGCGCGGGCCAAATTGAAACCACGTGCTGCCCAGTGAACAGCAAAGAAACAGTACGTGCTCATACTCACACGCCGCGTTCCAGAATCTGGAACACGCACTGAGTCCATATCTTGGTGTTTTTTATCTTTCAGATTAGTGCCAATCTTTGCAAGAGAGCTCTCAAAAATTAAGGTGTAACAAGTATGGCTGCCTAGAAACCTGGGTTCTCTTTGTACTGAGTCCAAGTGAGGGGCAGTGACTGACTGCATTAGAGTTCAGGAGCAAACCAGTTCCTCGTGTGAGTTAAATACTTAATTGCATGAAGACGTGCACTGAAACCAAATGCTTAAAACGATGAAAAATACTTTGAGGGCCATTAGACAAAATCCACTCTCAAGTTTTAACGGTTCTACAGAGGGAAAGCTGCAACCTGTTTACTGTGGAATTCCAGACCTAGAGCCTGTCTGTCACCTGATACCAGGCTTGCAAAGCCGGTCTGGCACATTTTGGTGCAATTACAAAGCATGATTGTTCTCGGTCTGCTGAAGTCAATAGCTGCAAACGAGTAACAGTAGTTTCTTTGACATAATATTGTATCCAAACATTAGTATTCACATCTCCCTTAAGTGTCAAAGACACTTTGAAAGTTCCCCAAAGAAGTTAGTGCTTATTAAATTGCAGGAGAACAAACATACGTCGTCAGAATATCCCCTTATTTTTAGGCTTCTCTTGCTCTTGGAACGGCGTGTTGCTTACACAGCAAGCACAGGAACCTGACCTCCCCTTCTGTGTTTTGTAGCTAGTGGTGCTAAAAGGTAAATCCTGACATTAAATCCAGTCCCATTTTTACCATTTTACCATCAGCCTCCAAAAGTGTGACTGTAAGGAGAAGCCATTGGGGTGAAAAGCTCCATGTTATAAATCACTTTGGGTTATGCCAGGTTCCCCCGGGTGCAGAGTGGATGCACAGGGCCCCCTGGCCCCAGCCCTGCCTCTCTCGAGGTACCTAGGAGCCGGATGACGTTTGGGTGGCTGAAGTCTTTCATGCAGGCGGCCTCACTGAGGAACTCCTCAATCTCTCGCTGAGAAAAGCTGTCCACTGAAAGGAGAAATGGGAAATCTCAGGCACGAATAATGTGCTCGGCGAAGGGGAGGGGCAACAGTAATTTTGTTCTCTAAAAGTAAAACTGGGGAAGACAAAACACAGCAACAGCAAACAGATGAGTGGCTGTCAGGGGCTGGGCGTGGGGACACGGGGTGAGACGACTGCAGGGCACTGTGACCCGTGACATTATGTACTTGCCAAACCCACAGGATGTACAACACAGAGTGAACCCTAGTATAACTTCGGTCACTCATGTTTGCATGCAGGTTCTTCAACTGTAAAAACATACCACGCTAGTGCAAGGTGTTAACACAGGAGGGCTGTGTATGGGGAGGGTAACGGGGACTCTGTACTTGCTGTCCAGTGTTTCTATAAACCCAACGCTGCTCCAAAAATTAAAGTGTATTAGTTTTTAAAATCGTAAGCAAATCCGATTGATCTGTTGCAACCAGTCTGGCCTTAAAAGAAGAAGGAACATGTGCCCCCCTCTCTGCGCCATGCAAGTCTGCTTGCTCAGTGCTGCCTTGGGAACTGGATACACTTTCACACCAAGTTTCTGGAGTTAATCCAACTGAAGAGAGACATTTAAAAGTCTATGCTAAGTGACGTAAGTCAGCGACAAGAGGACACGCAGCGTGTGACCACATGTGTACAAGGCAGGCAGACAAGTCGACTTCACAGACAGAAGTAGAAGGGGCTGTGCTGGGGCCCTGGGGCCGAGCTGTTTAAGGAACTGAGCTGCAGTTTTGCAAGACGAAGTTCGGAAGCTTAAGGTGTTGGTGGCTGCACAGCAACGTGAATGCACTTAAAGCCACTGAAATCAGAAACGGTGAGAAATGTTTAAACGGTGAGAAATTAAAACTAAACAAAACACACCTGAAGCCAGGTATGCCTTAGGGAGTCTGCTTCAACAGGGTCCAAGGATTAACTACAATTACTTGAGAGCGTCTAGAAGTGTCAGTACATTCAATGGGTTTAGTATATATATTACTCTTCTTATAAAAATAAAGTTTAAAAAATATAAAAAATAATTCTATCGACCTGCAAAATGCCTGCCACTTAGTCCTCACCTTTAGCCTTTGCTGCAAATGAAACAGGTGGAGCAAGAGGCGGGTCTGCCTGCAAACCCCTCGCCCAGCGGCCAGCACCCAGGCAAATGCAGAGAAGCCCACAATTAGAGGCCGGAGACCAGTCTTTCGAGCTTTGATAATTGGCATGAATCCAACTTGAATGCAAGTTATTCTAATTAAGTTGAAGAACAGCAGAGTCAAAGCAGGACAAAACAGGTCCCAGGCTCAGCTCCTCTGACCGGGTCCCCTAAGTAAAGTGGGGACGATGGAAGGAGCCTCCCTGGGGACACACTGGGGGGAGGGGTCCCAGGGCAAAAATGCAAGGCAGGACCAGTGCTGAGTGTGGCTCCATGCGGGGCTCAGGGAACACGCCACACGACTGAGGTCCGCTTTATGGGTGCGCAGCTGAACAGCTGACGAGTGGAACCACGACACTCACGGGGCCACCTGCTGCCACCACATCAGGCCTGCCCGGAGATGCCCACCTTACCTGGAGTCATGAACGAGATAAAATGAATGGCATGTCATGGCCTTGAGGGTGACAACTATACAGTGCAGGTATGAAGAGCTCGTTAGAGTAACGGTTACGAGGCAGGCCCCTGAGTGGCCCTCCGACCCATGGGTGACCCGATTGCAAACCATGAACTCCAGCCTGGCTTCACGGAGCCCCAGACTGTGCAGCGGCTGCCCACACCCAGAAGGATGGTTTGATGGGTGATAACTCACACTTCATGGTCTTCACAGCCACTTTCTGGGAGGTCCCGTCTTGTTGACTAAGACTTCCTTCCATCACAGACCCAAACTCTCCTGTGAAGCCAAGCGACACCTGTGTGGGCCTCGTGTGAAACCCCCCCTGCCCAGTGAAACACCACGGTGCTAGGGCCGCGGTTCTCCTGTGGCCCGAGGGCCCCGCACACAGTGGCTGGGAAGAGCTGCCGGGCCACCCACACTTGCAAACCAGGGCACGGGCCAGGCAGTGACGTCCTGCTTGTCACCACTGTGTTGGTGTGGACTTAGCTCAGTTCACTTTGTTACAGGACAACACAAAAAAATGTTTTCAAAATTCACAAAGTAGAAACTCTGAACACTATCACCATTCATCCTAATATCGGGTTGACAAATTAAATGTGTTTTCCTCCTGAACTAGGAAGGTGCCAGCAATCACAAACTCCACAATGAGAGGAGTAAATGTAAACGAGAGAGCAACCCCCCCGTGAATCCCGTGCCTTTTTGGTGGAGGCGGGGAGTTCGCGTTTTCGGGGCCTGCTCTGGGCCAGACACTGCGGAGCCCCACTCATGGGCCAAATCTTAGTTTCAAAAGCACTACTTTATCATTTTAAATGATAAAATGGACTACTCGTATTATCAGGGCCACAAAATATTTCTTGTTTAATAATGCGCACGGGGTCCAGCAGAGGTGACGCTCACACCATCGCGTGTGGCTGGCAGGGTACGCGTCCACGCCTCGCATGAGGTCCACAGCAACTTGAACATCGCACCTAAAATGTCCCGCGGGCTGCTCGTGTGATGTGGTTGTGTCACAGAATTCCATGCCAGTGATTTTGCACTAAAAGATCTGGTATGGATTACCAGCTCTCGGAGGAGGGGTGTTATCTGTGCTGGACCCTGAGTTTTAAAAAAATTACTGTGAACTGCTTTCTTACCCCGTCTGTTAAAAGAATGAAACTGCTTTACCTTCGCCCAGAATTTTTCCAAGAATTAGAAGGTTCCTGTCAATCACGACATCTTCCAGCTTATTCTGCAGCTCCTCGCTGACTCCCAAGCTTCGTACTATAAAAGTGACAGGGGACATGTGAGTTGTCAGTGTTTCCTTTTCCATGTGAACATAATTCAGACTGTATACAGAGTCCATAAAATAGCTAAACACTTTTCCCATTTTATGCCCCACAAATCTCACCACCTCCCTGCAAATGGCCAGTGATAAAATACCACACTTAATTCTGCTATGATTAAAGCGAGTAAAATGAGCCCTTCGGGACAGGATTAATTCTGAGGGACCACAAAAATCTGAACCATAGTCCTCCTTCCGGTGTGTACTGTCAGCAGCTGGACACCCCATTCCTGTTGGGTAGGTTCTCCCCTGAGACCAGGAGGGTGACAGAGAAGTCAATAGATTTTTCCAGCGCAGTATTTACTGTTATATCCCAAGGACGGGGCACAAAGGAGCCACCAGGCCCCTCCCATCCTCCCTGCCGGGGCAGGCGGCTCAGAAGCCACAGGAAACCCAGAGCAGGAGCTCCTGCTCACGCTCGGCACGTGGAGCCCCTCGTGCCAACACGGACGGTGCTGCACCGAGTACTGGGAGGACTGGAGAACAAGACCTGGTGCAACGAGCGTGGGTGTGCAGCACCAGCAGCAAGTGCCGTCAGTGAGCGTGGTGGCCCAGGGGAGGGAGACCCGTTTGAAGGCTACCTGGCAAAGGACTCAGTTTGTGCCCCAGCAGGCAATGCACACAGCTTTCACAGAAGAATAAAATGCGGATAATCTGGACACTTTAGCTATTAGTGAAAATACTTTACCCAAGTGGTCCTCCAATTAAGGAAATAAATTGGTCTAAATTAAGACTTTTTAAAAATATACGAACATCTAAAAGCCAAAACTTCTAGATTAGAAAAGTAAGGAAACTGTAACATTCTATATTACATGAGTGTTTCTTTCATTGCAACCTGTATTTCATCATTCCTATATCTGGCTTGTTGTTGCGGCTGTTCTGCCAAACACACAGAAGTTTCCATTTGAAAGTCATACTTTCTACACAGCCTCTGAAATTACCCGAGAACATACAATGATCTGTTTATTCCCCCTTCAACTAGGAGAGTGCCCACTCTGAAGCAGCAGAACTCAAACCACTATCCGTACAAAGTGTCTTAGCAAATTGTTCTCCGACTTGAGTGCCAGCAAAAACAAAAAATAACAAGCTCTGAAACTGTGACATGTTTTGCTGTTTTCTTGAAATCCCTGATCGATACACACATCTCCCATCACCCAGGAGTTCCTTCGCCCCCCACATTTCACGGCACTTGGAGGCCTTCACCCCGGCTACTTCACCCCTCATTTCCAGTAAATCGGCCGGTAAGTGAAGCACAGGGCCAGGTCCAACCATGGCCTTGCTGCTTGCTGAAGGCGTGGTGCACATTAAAAATATCCGTTCTTCGACTCCTTTGGCTTTTGTGAGGTATCTGTCACTGAATTTGTTTTTCTTTCTTCGCTCTCAACTATTCTAACTTTTATCAAAAAAGGGAAACGAAGGTCAGCTTACAGGTGAGTTGGACGGCTCGCCGAGAGAAGGACTTCTTTGCCGTGTAACTGACGACCAGTTCCAAATCCTCCCCCGTGAAGGCGTTCCTGGGTGACGGAACACAGACAGCTCGAGTTCCCACCGCAGCAGGCGCTGGCCCCCTGTCTGGGCTCTCCCGGCTCATTTGCTCTTTGACCCACATGTTTCAATCAGCTTGCCACGGGTTATCAACAACCCTGCAGCCGTCAGGTGGTGATTATACCGAATTTATGGCTAACTGGGGGAAAAAGCCCACTCTCAAACAAAACTGAGCCTTCCCATCCATACGCATGCTACTCATTTCCCATTTACTAAAGTCGTCTTCTGCATTTTTTGGGAAAGGTTGCTAATTTTACCCCACAAAGTTCCTGAACATCTATTGAGTTTATTCCTATGAACGTGATAGTTTGCATTGTGTTGTGGGTAAAATCTCATTCTAGCACTTTGTCTTCCATGTATTTTCAAACCAGAATCAAAATATTTTTATAACATGTACCCGGCTGGTGTGGCTCGGTGGATTGAGTGCTGGCCTGCGAACCAAAGGGTCACTGGTCTGATTCCCAGTTGGGGCACATGCCTGGGTCATGGGCCAGGAACCCATTAGGGGGTGTGTGAGAAGCAACCACACATTGTTGTTCCTCTCCCACTCTTTATCCCTCCCTTCCCCTCTCTTTAAAAAGAAATAACATTAAAAAATATATATTTTTACAACAGGTAGTGGTCTAAAAGCATTTCCTGCTAAAGGAAAGCAAGAACAGAGGGTGCCTAAGGGAAGACTTCAGAAGGAGCAAAATGGTACTGAGTTTCCACAGCTGGGCAGGGCGGCACGGCCGCACGCAGCTCCTGAACGCTTGGCTAAGCCTCGACAACAAAGCGGCACCCTCTGCTTCTGCGCCCACCTCTCCAGATTCCTCGAGTGTGTGTCCAGGGGCCCCCACCCGGCCCCCGGGCTCAGGCCCCCCACGGCAGCCCCGACCGATATCCCGAAGGCTCTGTCTTTACTGAGCCTGCCTTTGAGGAGCCTGAGCAAATGTGTCCACGCATCCTTCTATTTTAGTCATTGCTTCCTCGGCGACAAGGATGTATGCCACCTTGATGACACAAACCGCATGCGGCCACTGTTTTTGAGGACACCAACCTCTTTGACTTGGTGCCTCTCCATGAATGACTGTGTCTGAATGTCTCGCAGCGAGAAAACTGATGATAACCTTGGAGACCAGTTAGAGTGGGGTAACACAATGGAAGCCTGGATACATTAAAAGACTCGTCTAAGGGACAGAATGAACACCAGACCCTGGGCGTCACATTCTGCATCCTGGTGCGGTCCCTCTGTGGGCCGGACTCCCAGCACCACAGGGCCTTTACATGTGCTGTCCTTTCGGGCTGAAATGCTCTTCCTCTCCCTCTCACCCAATCAACACTTTCGCTTTCTCCTGCTTTTACCTCAGGTGTCAGCTCTGCAGGGAGGCCTTTCCTGCCTTTCTTAATGCAATCAATCTGCTGCTGTGTACGCATAAGGTCCCTTTACATAGAATTTTTCACGGCTGCCATTTGACATTAAGTTGTGTGATGACTGCCTGATTCCCTGCTAACGGGAGTCCCATGAGCAGTGCCAGGAACGGTGCCTGCTTTGTCCACCACATGCCCCAGGCCATCCCAGTGCCCAGCACCTTGCAGGCCTTCAGCAAGCCACTCCTGCACTCGCTGCAGAGGGTCTCTGATCCCCAAACTACAGACTCTGGGGTGTACTTTAGTCAACTCAGGATGTGAGTTAGATTTTCTCCACGTCTTTAAAATCGTCGCTTTTAGAATTTACATACCAAGATATACTCATTACAAGGTAGAGTTGTTAAGCACAGCGGGTACCTGACCACAAGACTGAGATGGACACACGCAGAGGACAGCCCAGCCTCCGTGTCCCTGGGAGATTCTGGGGGAATGCCTTGTGCTAAGGCTGTGGAGCCGGGGGAGGGGCTACATAGCTCCTGCCCTCCCTCATCCGGTCCCACTCCGAGGTGTCAATGACTTGCCTCTTTTACAAAACACCCCCTTCACCCCGAGAGGGACAAACTGCATCTCACGGAAACCCAAGCTCTCCACACAGGCCTGCAGTGGGAGGCTGGGTTCCGGGAACGACCCCGACACGCGCAGCCTGTGTGCCTGGGCTGCTGTGCTGGGGCTCCTCAGTGCTCCTGACACCCAGCTGCTGCTTGGCTGTCAAAGCCACACGTACAGAAAATAAGAAAAGAGCTTCTCATAAATTTGATTGTGAAAATATACAGTTTTTCTCTATTGGAAGAATAAATAACTGATCATTACAGAAAATGTGTAGCATGTGTATCTAAAGTCTGTGAGCTATTTCTTCCATAATTCCACACACGTTCAACCTGAATTTTGCTGCGAAACTCCTCCTTTCTTTACTATACTTTTGTCTTTGTTGGCCAGCTCCCTCTTTCAATTACCCATTTTTGCAAGATGTCACATGGGTTCGTCACTTGTAGACAAGACAGAAGCACAGAAAACAGGAAAAAACCAGAAAACACAGAACTGCTAATGCTTTGGTGAGCTTCTCCTAGTATTTTGTTTGCACATGCATCTATTTGATTTTTGTTAATGGTTAGGATCATTTAAAGACTTCTAAAAAAAGTCCTTACTTAACAGCAACTGAGTTTGGTTAGTGAAGGCCCGTCACGGCCTTCTCTGCCAGTGAGCCCTCCAGGCCGGCTCTCCCTGCTGGCTGCCGCTGCAGCACCAGCTTTGTGAGGACACTGCCTGCCCAGGGGGAGCACAGGACAGGGCGCCCAGCTGGGACACTGAGCGGCTGGCCCAGCAGGACAGGCACTGTCGCTTGGCAGAACAGCCTCATCAATAACACCGAACAGAACATTTTTACCGGCACACTTACCCGAACCACGTCTCCTGGACTCTTTTTCTGATGGCCAGGGAAACATACAAAAGCAGCCCAATCAGAACGACTCCGAAGAAGCAGCCAAGGACGATGAGCACGGGGTCTGTGTTGCCAGGTGCTGGAGTTGACGAGGGGGCAAAATCTACCCACCCTGGGAAAAGACCGATGAAGGCAATTCAGAACACCTCGTTGGGATCCGGAACACACACACAACGCTGGCTTGTCACGGGGAAGGGCAGAGAGTCAGGAGCTTTATTTGGAACCAGTCCCTCTGGATTCCGTGATCCACAAACACAGGCAGACCCGCTGTGGCAGTGCAAGCCGAGACTGCGCAGGGTGCTCTTGGAAACCAGTCGGTGACTGTGTCAGCCACAGAGATACAGGGAAGTGAGAAAACAGTCAGATTAACACTGGCTGGCACACTGTGACTAAAATGCTAGGACACTGAGAACTGGAATGTTTATTTCTCTGTAAACACTAGTCAAGAGTAGTGTGAACAGGGCTTGCCTCCTTCCAGTCGTATAACTTATGCTGTGGACAGAATCTGCTTTCTGTGCCTGTGCATTGTCATGCTCTGTTCTCAGCGCGGATCCGCTTCCAACATCTTACCCTTCGTGCTTTCAGTGCTGTGCAGCATCTCTGAGAGTTCCTTCCTGGAAAGGTCTCTGTTGACGTGCCTTCCTCTGGGACATCTCCGTCCCTTGGGGCATGATCACTCCATTCAGGTGGGTAAGCTCACCTTGTCTGAGTCCCTGGCTGTGCGTCTAGGGTCTGTGAGCTGGTTCTTCCATAATTCCAAACACAGTGAACCCAAATTTTGCTGCAAGACTCCTCCTTTCTTTACTACACTTTCATCCTTGTTGGCTAGCTCCCTCTTTCAATTACCCTGTTTTGCAAGAGGTCACATGGGTTTGTCACTTGTAGACGAGACAGAAGCACAGTGACATGCCTTAGATGTGAGTGAACTGAGTAACAGAAGTGCAGTGACCAGCCAGCACCAGACTTTGAGACACAGCTCACTGGGCGAGGTCGTGATGGGCCCGTTATTTACGTGGATTTGTGGACTGTGGAGCTGGCGGTGCAGCGGGCATTCCCCGCGGTCCTCACAGCTAATACACCGTAGCTCACACACTGTTAAGGTGTGGTGTTAACTCAAAGGGGTAAGGGCAATGTGTGCACACTGGGATCATGCAAAGCACCGACTGCAACTATGGCAAAGCCCTCTAATCATTCTGGACAGTTTATTATGTGTGAAGATAAAATCCCTGTCATCTTTTTAAAAACTTTTTGTTTTAATCCTCACCCGAGGACATTTTTTCATTGCTTTTAGAGACAGAAAGAGGGGGGGGGAGAGAAAGAAAAACACCAACGTAATGGAAACAAACACTGGTGCCTCCTGAGGCACCGATCTTTTTGTAGGCTCCCCAAGCGGGGACCAAACCGGCAACCTGAGCATGTGCCCTGAACAGAAATCGAACCCTTGCAGTTACAGGATGACGCTCCAACCAACTGAGCCATGCAGCCAGGGCAAAAGCTCTGTCATCTCAGTCTGATTAAAAAAACCGTGTGTTTAGAATCAGAATGTCATTGTCTTTGAATTTCTACCAGGCAGACCAGCCTTGTGTCCCCATCACCAGTTACTGACGGTCCCAGGTACAGAGCCTGTGGGCTGCAGGACCTGTAAAATGGCTCCACTTCTTCACTGAAGGGACAGGGTGTGTGAGGGTCACTGGAAGAGACTGCTGGGAACCCACTGGTCTGCTCACAAGTCCTGTCTGCTACGAGTACAAAGGCCGTGTTTGCAAGGACTTGTGAAAGCCCAGGGCACACGGATACAGACGTCTGTGCAAGGAGTCGGTCACGGCAGTTTAACATCAAAGAACCAAACCCAGAGCACAGTCAGAACAGAGCTGTTTCCCCTGTCTATACAGGTGAGCACAGCGCTGGGGCCACTTGGTGGCACCTTGCCGAAGGATGCTCCAACAACATGGAGAAGCCGGCATGCAGCGCTGGACACTTAGCTCAGGGAGCCCAGGGCTGTCTGAGGGCAGCTTCTGCAGGACGCCCTGTGTGTTCTGGATCGGGCAATCATGGAGCACGCTGGCCGGGGCCTGAATGGGCAATAATTTGAAAGAGACAATTAAAGAGATCTAGAGAATGAAGTATCCGCCTTTCCAACATTTACTAAGTATACATCATTTAACTACTCAGTAATCCAAGTCAAATAAGGTAACATGAGTGGACCAATCCTCCTACTAAGTTAGAAGCATTCACAGTCATGCTACTGGGAAGACTCACATGTTGGTGAGGTGCGTTACCCTATCGACTCTCTTTACCGTGGGAAAAATTGCCTTTGGTCTTTATGTTTCAGTCTTAACCCAGCCACCCACTCTCTGGCAACCTGTGCACCGCCTAGGCGGACCTGCTCCAGCAGCCCCTGGGGGGCCCGGCTCTCACCATGTACAGGGACGAATATTTTCACTGGGGCACTGAAAGGTCCGACCCCTCCTGTGGTGACAGCGGCGATCCTCACGGTGCACGTGGCATTGTGGACTTGAACAGGAATCTGCACACGGCTGCCATTCTGGCCGACTTCTTCCAACAGCTCTTTCTAGGGACGAACAAGGAAAGGAAATGAAACACGGCGTTGCCTGGGGTGTGTCACCTGCTGCACCACAGTCCCTCCTGAGGGAAGTCACCCCACCACATCCGGGGGCTGTGGCCATGCTGCACACCATCCCCTCCCTCACTCAGGCCACAGCCAACAGAACAAAAGTGTAGGGACGCAGGCTGGGCTGGCAGCCACCGGGGTGGGAGGGTGCAGCACTCAGAGTGGCAGTGGAGGCGCCTCTGCAAGGGCAGGAGCCGAGCAGCCTGGCGACACGAGCAACTGGCTGCAGACTCCCCAGGGTTTTTACAGAGCACTGCCCAGGAGCCTGGCTGCACCTCGACACCGGTCGCCTGCCAGCCTCCCTCAGACCAGTGCGAGTGGGCTTGTTCCTTGTAAGTATAAGAATTCCGACTAAAATCTGAGGAAGGTACTGACACTATTTTTTTTCTGCCAGTGTGATAAATGCCCAATTTGCCCAATTTTCAAAACTGTGGTTTTATTATTGTGTTTGAAAGCCACTGCCAAGTAACATGTGCTGTTATGACACAGAAGAAAATGACTTCTGAAAAAGTAACCAGGACCTGCGCCACCAGGGTGGCTCAGTTGGTTCACGGGTTCGATTCCCGGGCAGGGCACATGCCTGGGTTTCAGGTTCGGTCCCCGGTTGGGTATTTACAGAAGGCAGCCATTTGATGTTTCTCACTCATATCCATGTTTCTCTCCCTTCCTATTACTCCCTCTAAAAAAAAAAACGAAAGAAAAAAAGTAACCAGGACTCAGTGTTTATACAGCTCTCTACCCTTTGTTTCCAAACCTCAACTGTAATGCTGGTCTCTGGGTAGGAAACTAATTGTGTGCCTGGGGCTGGCTTTTCAGACAGGGGCCGGATGGGTTTGGAAATCTGACTTCACAGAGAGAAAGGAGGCTGTCCTGTCATGTGGAGCACAGATGTCACGGGTCACCTGTGAACAGAGGGGCCTGGTTTGGGGGCAACATTCTCCCCCGGTCACTGGGTTAAGTGCAGTCACTTCTAACCATCACAGAGGGGGGACCAGGGAGAGGGCAGTCCCATCTCGTAGCCCGGGGGGAACCCGGGTCAGCCCCCAGAGACTGTCTCTGTATCTGACAGGCAGTGACCATCAGGTCCCAGAAATGCCTCAGACAAGTGACAATAAGGGAAAACATAGACTGAAAAACTGTTGGTTTTTCTATCCCATTGGATTCTATTGTTGCAGAAAGACTTGCCATAGGTTTTTTTTTGTTTCTTAATTAAGTGAACAAATTAATAATTAACAACTCTGGGGGATATCCAGGCAATATCTGTTTTAGAAACAGCATTTATTTATGGCAAACAGCTTTTGTCTAAAGTCAAAATATATTTAACATGTAAATTGGGTGAAGTTAAGATGTACAACATGTTGATTTGAAACACAGATTACATAATTACTGTTGTGTTAGCCGCAGTCAACACTTCTGTCACGTCTCGTAATTGTCCTTTCCTTTTAGTGGGGTAATGATGAAGACCCGGTCCCTTGGCGGGTGTGGCGATTACACTGCAACGCTGTTGTCTGTGTTCACTGTTAAATCCGTAGGACTTATCTGCTGGCTCGCAGCGTGTTTGTCCCAAACCCACTTTTGCTTCTGGGTTACCCGGCCACTCTCTAATTTGCGGGGGGACAGGAGAGCATCAGGCAGCGTACCTCCCTGGCCCCGCTGCCCTGCAGTGAGTGAGGTGGGCGGCCGAGGACCCCACGCCTGCCTCCGCACTGGCCCCCGGCAGCTCCCCAGGTGCACAGCTCCCGGCCTCACCGATGCACAGGTCTCTTCCGGCTCCGCACCTTTGTCTACACTCAAATATGAGACCTCATTTCTGAGAGAAATTATCTCAAAGTAAGAGAAAAATGCATAATTGTGAAAGAATTAAATCTCTGGAAGGAGAGAAATCCTAACAAAAAAAGATTTATCCTTTTGGAAATAAATGTAAAAGCCCTTTATGATACCAGCTGGCTCAGGGCCTGTACCTGACTATGAAAACCTAGAGAAGTGACTTTTTAATTTTCCTGTCCTGCCCCTTAAACAACTAAAGAGCTAATCCATGCACAGCGCCTGGCGTGGCGCCCTTCACAGCTGCTGCCCTCGGGCTGCACCGAGGCACCGCCTCCTGGCCACACATATTGAAAAGACATAAAAACTATTCACCCTAGGAGTGCAATTATAATACATTTTGAAGTAGTAATTAGAAAGATACATGATAAACATTTTAGTGGAGGTTTAACAATTTTTTTCTAAAAATATTCTTAAATGGTAACCTCCAATGTTGTTTTAAAATGATCACTGTTTTAAAAAAGTAATGTCTTCCATCCTTTCTGTGTTGATGCCAAATGTGTAAAGAGAGGTGTGACCATATCCATGTCCTCAAATATCATTTTAATTTTGATTCTGAAAGCTGACAGGGAAACCCATTTAGTAATCACATACACGGTCCTGGCTGGGTAGATCAGTCGGTTAGAGCATCATCCTGTTATGCCCAGGTTTCAGGTTTGACCCCTGACCCCTGGCCCCCAGTCAGGGCACATAAAACAATCGCCCAATGAATGCATAAATATGTGGAACAGAAAACTGATGTGTTTCTCTCTCCCTTTCTCTTTCTCTGTCTAAAAGCAACAAAAAAATTAAAACGCACACATGTAGGAGCTGAGCTGTGTGCACAACCCCTGCAGTGTCAGGTGCCAAGCGCAGAAGGTGGGGCTGCGTCCCTGGCGCGACACAGTCTGGTCGTGGGCACACGTCATGGGCCAGCTGCATGTTTCTCATTTACGGCCTTTCATTTTCTTCAACACAGGCCCACATCCTCACAGACTTAAAATACGAGAACGATTTCAAATACAGCACGACATTGATTACAACTTTACTCACGGATAAAACATGTGGACCTGGCCTACTGGGGGATGTAAAAGCACATCTTCTGAAACACAATGACTTGTTTCTCATGTGGGCATTAGTTCATGAGGGTGACCTCAGTGGTGTTTGTGTTCAAAAGACTTTAATTTAATCTTCAGCTCTGTGAGAAAGCACAACCCTATCTTTTTAACTGTATTTAAGAATATGACCTTTTTTATTGCCTCAAAGAACAGCAACATTCAAATGGGAAGGACTAGCAGATAAAAGTTTCTGTCATGTTAGCTGATCCATAGAAACAAACGCCAGGGAGGCTGCCAAAATGAGAAGACAAAGAAACATGGCTCAGATAAAAGCAAAGAACAAAACTCCACAAAAAGAACTATACCAAATGGAGACAAGCAATCTACTAGATGCAAAGGTCAAAATACTGGTTCTAAGGATGCTCAAGGAATGTAGGGAAAGAATAGATGAACCAAGTGAGGACTTCAACTAAGAAAGAGGAAACATAAAAACAGAACTAGAAGATATAAAAAGAAAACCAGTCAGAAGTGAAGAATACACTAACTGAAATGAAGAATATATTATGTCCTGGTTGGTGTGGCTCAGTGGATTGAGTGCCAGCCTGCAGTGTGAACTCAAAGGTCACTGGTTTGATTTCCAATCAGGGCACATGCCTGGCTTGTGGGCCAGGTCCCTGGTTGGGGGTGTGTAAGAGGCAACCGATTGATGTTTCTCTTGCACACTGATGTTTCTTGCCCTCTCTTTCTCCCTCCCTCTCTCTGAAAATAAGTAACATCTTTAAAAAAGAAGAATATATTACTACAGAAAATCAGCAGAGGAGTAAATGAAGCAGAGGATCATATCAGAGATTTGGAAGATAACAAAGGAGAAAATACCCAATGAGAACAGCAAAAACAAAAAAGAGTCCAAAAATATAAGGATAGTACAAAGAGTCTCTCTGGGACAACTTCGACCCTGTCTCTGCACCGACAGTCACATCATGGGGAGGCTGGAAGAAGAAGAGAGAGAGCAAAAAATTGAAAATTTATTTGAAAAAATAATGATGGGAAACAGTGGCCTTGCCCTGGTGAAGGAAATAAACAGACAAGTCTAGCAAGTGAAGAGAGTCCCAAACAAGATGAACTCAAAGAGGCTTATACCAAGACACATCATAATTAAAATGCAAAAGTTTAAAGACAAAGAGAGAATCCTAAAAGCAGCAAGACAAAAGCAGTAGCTTACATTCAAGAGAGCTCCCAAAAGACTGTTACCTGAGTTCTCAAAAGAACCTTTTTCAGGACAGAAGAGAGTGGCACAAAATATTCACAGTGATAAAAAGCAAGAACCTGCAACCAAGATTACTAACCTAGCAAAGCTGTCATTTAGCACTGAAAGATAAAGAGCTTCTCAGACAAGAAAAAGCTAAAGTAGTTCATCACCACCAAACCAGTATCATATAAATGTTAAAGGGACTTCTTTAAGAAGAAGAAAAAAACCTGATAAAAATATAAATAAAATGGCAATAAATACATATCTATCACCACTTACTTTAAATGAAAATGGATAAAATGCTCTAATTAAAAAACACATGGAGGCTGAATGGATGACAAAACAAGCACCTTACCTATGCTGCTACAAGAGACATAGTTTAGACTGAAAGACACACAAAGACTAAAAGTAAAGGGATGGAATAAGATACTTCATCAAAGTGGAAACAAACAAAAAAAGAGCTTGGGTAGCAATACTTATACCAGACAAAACAGACTTTAAAACAAAGGCTATATAAACAGAGACAAAGAAGGCCTCAGCAATTCCACTTCCGGGTACCTGTATTTTGCTGTGTATAATGTGCACTTTTCTGCCCAAATTTTTGAGGGAAAAATAAGGATGCATATAACACATGACATAATAATGAATATAATAATCCATGTATAATGCAAACAGAAACACAAGCGCTCATTGTACCCAGCAAAATAGGGCACTTACCTGGAGAAATCCAGAACACTAATTAAAAAAGGCATATACATCCATATGTTTGTTGCAGCATCATGTACAAGTCAAGACATGGAAGCAACCTAAGTCTCCATCAACAGATGAGCAGATAAGGAAGGAATGGAGCATGTACACAGTAGAGTGTGGCTCAGCCATGAAAAAGAGTGAACTCTTGCCATCTGCCACAATGTGGATGGACTTAGACAAAATCGTACTAAGTGAAATAAGTCCGACAGAGGAAGATAAATGTCCTTTTTCACTACTATGTGAAATCTAAAAAGTGAAACAACTGAACAAGCAGAACAGAAACATATTCATAAGTACAGGGATATTCTGATGGTTGCCAGGTGGAAGGGGAATTGGGAATGGGTGAAAAAGGTGAAGGGATTAAGAAGTACAAATTGGTAGTTGCAGATAGTCATGGGATTGTAAGGTACAGCATAGGGAATATAGTCAGTAATATTGTAATAACCAAGTATGGTATCAGAGGGTCTGGATTTATCAGAGTGATTATTTAGTAAGTTATATAAATGTCTAATCACTGGCTTGTACACATGAAACTAATATAATACTCTGTCAACTGTAACTAAAAAATTAAAAATTACTTAAAGAAAAAAAAAGAATTGTCCCATTCAGAGAAAAATTCTCCCCCTGGGTGAAAGGTCTGCCAGGTGCACGTGTGGGGTCCACAGTGCCGTAAATGCCTGCAGAGAAAGTTCAAGGTCTTACATTCAGACAGGGCAAAGGTAGGCAAGACATGCTCCGGTTTCAAGGAGAAAAGACCACGCTTGCTCCTGACTTTGGACTTTTACTGAAAAAGCAAAGGACATAAGAAAAATAGAACAAAAAAAGGATAAATGATGCCTGCATGGTAAATATCAGAAGTTTCTTGGTCTGGAAGTGACACAATAGTTGTGATAACAAAGGTATAAACTTTGAAGGCCAAGTTCTCAACATAAGTGCAACAATCCACCCAAAGGCCATCCCAGCAAAGCTCCAAAAGTGCATACAAAAACTACCCTTCTTAGAGCCGTGCCTGGGAATCCTTTTGAAAAATATCCAGTTTCAGTGCCTTCATAAAGATGGTAGATGTGGATTTGGTAACTGTTCTCTAAAAATGGAAATGAAAGGACAACTTTGAGAGATGAAGGTGTGCCCAACTCTTGCCCCTCGGAAATGAAGCGTGTTTAAGAAACAGAGGTGAAGGGGCAGAGGTCGTTTCAATGGCACTTTGGGTTTCAGGCTCCTCCCCAGGTTGGCTGTTCTCATGTTTTTATTTGCCTCCCATTGCAGCTCATGAATGGGAAGCTCAGTGGCATCACAGGATTTGTCCAAGTAGAGTGAGGCCACTAACTCTTCTGTTCTCACAAACGATCACAATGCACAAAGTGTAGTATGATTTCAGTGCATGTGACCTTCTCACTGGGATGACCCAGCATCTCCGAGGAGGCAATGACTGGAAAGGTCACAGCCCTAACTGTGGCAGCACTGTTCCTGCTGCATCATCTCTCCTGCCCTTCAGCTCGTCTCCCTCTAAAGAAGGAGCTGCCACCTGTGCCAGAGGAAGAGGACAAAGGACCTTCACTGTCTGCCGGTAATCACTGCCTTCTGCCAACCAGAGGGAAAAAATTCCCATTGAATTGAAACACAGTAATTGTCCTTCCTGTACTATCCTAAGAATCTAGCATTGTGACAAGGAGCTGCCCTCTACGATTCGATTCCCCCGACCCAGCCACAGTGCACATGCCGCTAACCCACAGTCACCCACACAAAGCCCTGGGGCGAGAGTGTGGGAGAGGTGAGGCTCCTTCTTTCAGAGCTGCAACTCTCTAGCTCACGGTTTGACTATGATCCTTTACTATGAGACCAGAGAAATCATGGACTTCGAAGCCCTCTTCCGCCCTCTCAGCCCTCTCTGTCTCCTCTATCTCCATCACCTGCTTCCTGGTAGGTAAACTGAGGCAACAAAAGGCAAAGAATGACTTTCAGCTGTCCTATTGAAAAACAGCAGTTTTGGTAAAAGTTGAATGACGTGAGCTTGGAAATGACTATAACAAGCTTGGACGTCATCTGTGGGTGTGGCTGTTCCCCCGTTCTTTGTCCTGCCAAGAAGCTGTGTTACTTTCATCTACCCCATCGCAGAGAAGTCAGCATCTCCTCAACCCTCCTCCTCTCCCAGGTGAGAAGGGGCCTGTCCGGGACCTGCCCAGCCTCTCCACCCAGGCCTCATTGCTCGGCTGCGTCCCCCACTCCTGTCCTCGGGCAAGGGCTCCCACCATAGCCGTGATCGTCACACCTCACAGCAATCAAGTCAGGGTGTCCGTCTGGCTCGACAAGAGTCTGCCCTAAAAATGTCTCTCCTGGAAGGGCACTGGCTGGCACTTAGGGAGGCAGTCACAATCTCACACGTAGGCCCTTCTGCTTTTTGTTGCTACTGTGCAACGAAACCAGCACTGACACCACACAGTCCTTACTGCACTACAGAGGATTTGCCACCTCTATTGATAAAACAGGGGGTGCCTGACATTCTGACACATCAAGGTACCCCCAGCTCCAGCACAGATTACTATTCGGTCAACACTCATTGACTATGTCCATGGTTTATTTAATGTATCAATGGTACTCAGATATGTGGTCAAACACTCACCTAGATGTTGCTATGAAAGGTATTTTTTAGATGAGATTAATATTTATATCTGGAGCTTAAGAGAAGAAATTGCCTTAAGGGATGAGGGTGCCCTCAGGACCCCCGCACTCCTTTCCCAGCTAGTGTGCCCCTCCCCTAGTCACACTGCAGGTGGGGGGGCAGGGTTGTCCCTACATTGTCAGTGAGCAGCAGGAGCAAGCTTCTGAGTGACCTCCAGTGGGCAGTGTGCTCTGGTGGAAAGAAGGAAGACTGAAGGCTGCTTTAAACAAACGCAACTTTCCCATTTATGGAAGGGTAATAGTCGCATCCCCGTAATACACGGCTCTCTAATTGGACTCCCAAATTCCAGGTGCCCATCGGCTCCCTTGCCATCTATCAAACTGTCTGACACCTCAGCTGACTCCCAGGGCCCTGCAGACATGGCCATGACTCTCCGGTCCAGCTCCCCCTCACACCTCGCCCCTACACGCCCCTATAAGCATTCGTGTTCCAGGGCCTTGAGTGAGTCACGGTCCCCGAAAGCTGTCACATTGTGCCTGGTGTCTCATTATCTTTCTCTATCTGGAACTCCTCCATCAGCACTTGTCCAGATTACTCCAAGCCCAGACCAAGCACCACCTTTGCTGGAGAGGCATCCGCACGGCCCGAGCGCCCTTGCACATCCTTGCTGAGTGGGCCAGACTGCAAGGCCTAACCACCCCTGCCCCTGAGGCATACTGGGCCTGGTCACAGAGGCAGTGAAGTCGGTCATGGTGGCAGTGGTAAGACCACTGCACCACTGCACAGTGCATGGGCTGTCTGTCTGTTCTCGCTGCACAGGGTGCTAACCTGCCAGCCAAGAACCCTCAGTAACCGGGCCCATCGCACAGCTCCAAGGAGCTTGGGGGCAGGGAACCCGCGCACCAGGCTGTCTGCTCCTGCTGTCTGCTGTGCTGTGGGTGAGAAACAGTTTGCTCTGGTGGGTTCAGACTTGTGTCTAATTTCAGCTGCTATGGAGATGCGTCAAGGTGGCACGTTGTTTGCTGAACTCCCTTCTTCAGAGTCTGATTACCTATTCTCTAGGTGGCTGGGTTCTTCCCTGACAGTCTTCCTAAGAAAAGTGTCCCCTGCAATTCCAAGAGGTTATGAATTGCTGGCCTGCTAAGCCCTGGAGCTTCTGAACCACCTGCTTTGTTTATGTGGGTAGTTCACAGGTCTACCTACGAGAGCCCAAGCTCCCCGA
The DNA here is from genome assembly GCF_021234435.1 of Artibeus jamaicensis. Lineage (NCBI taxonomy): Eukaryota > Metazoa > Chordata > Mammalia > Chiroptera > Phyllostomidae > Artibeus > Artibeus jamaicensis. The sequence continues at coordinate 12,063,728 of NW_026521810.1, read as the reverse complement.
AGGCAAGAATCAGGTGATAACAAAGAGGAGTTCTACATATATATACTGAATAAATAAATGAATGCTTAAATGAGTAATGAGGAAAGCACCAAAGATTCCTTGACATTTTATGAACTATTCAGTCACCTCTTTTATGATGTTCTTCACACCCCACTGAAAGTTGCCTTGCCTATCTCAGTAACACCTGGCATTCTCACAACAAAACGAAAGCTTCTAAACCAGAATTAAGCCAGAGAATCAGAGGAGACAGACACGCTCTGTCGGCGCTCAGACTTACGGAAGCATCGGCACTCTGCCACACGTGGGACACCCGGTAGCCCACCAGGTCCCCGTCCTGCCGCTGAATTGGAGGCTTGATCCACCTGATGTCCAGCTTGTTACCCGATTCATTCAGAAACACAGTGACATTCAAAGGTGCCACCTCTGGGGCTAAAAGGAAAAGGAAAGAAGGATGAGGAACCGCAAAGAAAAAGCACACAGAGACTCAGTTGCTTCTTGGTTTCTGAATGTTTGGTTTTCACACGTTCCAGGAAAGCACTCGAATGAGACTGAGACAAACACACATTTTCACCCTCTTTTCAGCTAAGGACCATCAAGGTAGCACATGAGTTCTGAAAAGTCGGCCCTTTCCAAACTAAACGATCAAGGAAGCGGAAGACAGGGAAGGCAGTGTGTGTGGGGAGTATGGGGGGGGGCACCTGGAGTCCCCGGGGGAAGCAAAGCAGACACACTTGAACAGGGTCCTCCATCAGAAACCTGAGGGGCAGGAGGTCAGCCAGACCGAGTGGATATGAAGTCTGTGTTGTGTGAGATGCACGTGGCAGGGAACTCCGCACAACACCTCAGAAGGAAACCGCCACTTCAACCACCAGAGGCCGGGGACCGACGGAATGAAGAGAACCAGTCAGTCAGGAAATTACTGTCTGGGTGCGAGGCGTCTCATTATCATAGATCTGAGGCTGGAATGTTAATTACTAGGCTAGGGGTCAAACCACAGCATTTAGCCTGGTTTTCACTCTCCTGGTTATAGCAGATTCTGCTAAGGCACACACCTACTTTACATCAAGACAGCATCTCTCACAAGGATAATAAAAGTTAAAGCACTTTGGAAAGTATGTACGTACACATGTATTAGGAAACAGGTCAAGGTCATTACTACCTTCTTTTTGGGAGGGAGGAACCTTGACTATATTTATCAAAATAGAAAATAATGTGTTCTTTTAACAAGTATTTTATTCCCAGAAATTTTATCTATAAAAATTCTCTTGTGGGTAGCATTATATTCATTGTAACAAAACACTGACAAAAAGGAATAAATGTAGTCAGTCAATAATAGTGATACAATGAATGAATTTTGATACATTTTTTCAATGGGAAACTTACAATTTGGCCTGTAAAGAAAAAAAAAGTAGACCACGTGTATCGATAGGAAAAAAATATCTAATGGAGGTAAAGCTCAAACTGCTAAGAAGTATAACAATGACCCATTTTAGAAATTTAAAGTGTTTTATATGTACAAAAGAATAAAGACAATTGGAATAATATATACCAAACTGTTGCCTGTAGCTGTATATTTCTGACGCGCCTGACAGGAAGAGAGGAGAGAACCCTACCCTTCTTCGTCTCTGCTGGTCCCAGGAGCAGCCTGGGAAGGAATTTCAGCATAGGACATGTCGTACAGCTGAAGCTGCGTCTGTGAAACGACTCACTTCCAAATCTGCTGTAGAATTTACAGATAAACGTGGCCAACTCAACATGTCCTTACATCTGCTCCCTCCTGAGACCCCTCTATGATGATAGTAAGGAATTTAAAACGGTATAAACTCATAAGGTTAAGAGGAGTCAAGAGTGGAAGAGAAATTTCAACATATAATTGAAAGCTGAAAAAAGAAACAAAGAAGGTGTAATTAACTCAGTAAGCCAATTCTCCCAAAAGCACCAGGAGAGACTCAGAAGCTGTGGGCCCAGGTACTCAAACTGGAAGACTGAAAGTCTGATCCAGAGGTTGTTAATCCTTGAGACTCCTCTAACCTATAACCTATTGTCATATACCTGGCAGGATCTCCCTCAAATTCCCACAGGAGGCAGGATATCTTATCATATGAACCGAAACGCCTACGGACTCAAGAGTACCAACAAAATGGAGGCACGAGAAGGGCTAGACTGGCAAGTGGGGAAATAAGTAAAAGTCTGTGCCCTGAATGAGGAGGACTCCACCTTACCTGTCCTCCTCACCTGGCTGCTATTCATGAGGCAGTGAACAGGAGACTTCTTTCCTAGAGAAAGTGAGAGGTCCCAGGGGAAAGAAAACCAATATTGGCACTTGGGGAGATCCTAACCCAAACACTTACGGTCACTGCCTTAACCTGCCCAATCACCTGACAGTGAAGTCTGCAAATCCCACCCACAGTCTCTGAGCATCCAATCAAATTGCTGGTTCTGTACTTTTCAGTGGGAGTGGACAGTGGATGATCAGCAGAGGTCAAGGAAGCCAGGACCAAAGGACACACAGGGCAGAGGGATCAGAGGAGACAAAGCCAATATACGGAATTAGAGAAAACTAAAGCAACAAATACCTGATGATTATATGCCCAAAGATAGGTAAAGGTTCTCATACGTGAGAACTAAAAAAAAAAAAAAAATTGTCAACAAAATAGAAAACTCTAGAAATTAGCAATATGATAAATAAAATATTTAACAGAAGGATTAGAAAAGGGATCTAGCAAACCTCCAAAACAGTGGAATAAAAATTTAAGAGGTCAACTCGAGAAAAGAAAATTGAGGAAGGTAACAAAGAAGTCCGACAACTGTCTAACACAATTTCTGGACAGAAAAACAGAATATTCTCAAAGAAAAAAATGTTTCAGAAAAAGTCTCGAAACCAAAACATTTGCCTTTCTAGGTCAAAAGGGACAAATGGATTCCACATCTCGGCCTATCACAGCCCCACGATTAGAGAAAAAGTATTTTAAAAAATAAATTAAACAGTTCATGTAGAAAACATATTGGAATTCTCCACAGTAACTCTTGAAGATCAAAAACAATGCAGAAATACTTTTAAAATTTTGAGAGAAAATAATTTCCAACATAAAATTCTGTATTGGGAAAAACCATCACTCCAGTATGACATAAAGCCATGCAAGTTCCCACAGTTTTTATATATTTTTAAAAACTTTTTAAAAAAGATTTTATTTATTTATCTTTAGAGGGGGAGGGAAGGAGAGAGGGAGAGAAGTATCAATGTATGGTTGCCTCTCATGTGTGCCCTGCTGGGAACTGGCCTGCAACCCAGGCATGTGCCCTGACTGGGAATCAAACTGCGATCCTTTGGTTCACAGGTCCGCGCTCAATCCACTGAGCTGCACCATCCAGGGCCCACAGTTTTTATATTTTACACATACTTTCCCTGGAGCACTTGACAATGTGCTTCATGAAAACGAGGGAGTGAACCAAGAAAGACAAACACCTGGGAGAAGGCTACGGAGCCACTAGGATGACTCTGGAGGGAGACAGGAAAGCAACACGTGAAAGAATGAAAGATAACAGCGCCTGGGCCTCACTCAGGGCTACGAGTAGTGTCTGTTTTCTGCTATCAGACGGGAAAATCTGACGATTCAAGGAGCACCAGACAGAGCACACACAATGGTCTGCTCTCACTAGCGAGTAACAATGGACTCGCCAGAGTGAGCACTGTTCTTATCCTGCCTCACAAATCTGAAAAGCAAGATTTAAAAGGACCAAACTTCTTCTGAAAGTTTAACCATGTCCCCACAAACAGCTCAATACTTACAGGAATATAAAAATACCTAGTATCCCACAAGGTTAAACTCACAATGTCAGGAATCCAATCAAAGATTACCAGCTACACAAAGAAATCGCAAAGTCCTCTACATAACATGAATATAAAATGAATCAATCAAAAACGGTCCCAGAAATAACACGTTAGAATTAGCAAGGACATTAAAATAGTTATTACAACTGCATTCCACATGATCCAAGAGTTAAGTACAAACATGAAAGATACAAAAATTACAATGTGAGAGACGAAATACATAGTAGGTAGAATTAATGGCAGATTAGACACCACACAAGTCCAATAAATTTGGAAACATCATAGAAACTATCCAAAGTAAAACAAAGAAAAGCAGAGGAAAAAACTGAGTATCAGTGAGTTATGAGGCAACTTCAAGTGATCAAATTCGAGGTCTGTCCGGATAAAGTCCAGCCACTGTTAATACATGACATTATTGTAACCTGGCAGCCAAGGAGAGTGGACTGGAATGCACATGGTGAACAATGACGACATCACTGGACTAGTTAGTGGGGTGGTAGATGCGTTGAGTGAGCATGTGTACTGTGTGGCTGTCACATTCAAAATGACTGAGCGAGTAGAGCAAGAAATATTCATCAAATTTTGCGTTAAGCTTGAACATTCCTCTCCAGAAACTATTTGGATCATTCAGAAGCCTGCAGCTCTGGGCAACTGGTGATTGACAGTTTCATCATAACAATGCACCTGCTCCTGCATCAGGTCTCATGCAGACCTTTTTGGCAAAACATCAAAATCACCCATGTGACTCAGTCTTCCTATAGCCCAGAATTGGTGGCCTCTGACTTCTGGCTTTTCCAAAAACTAAAATCACCTTTGCAAGGGGAGAGATTTCAGACCATTGATGAGATTCAGGAAAATATGGTGGGGCAGATGATGGTGATTGGGAGAACTGTGTGAGGTCCCACGGTGTCTACTTTGAAGGGGACTGAGGTGTCATTGTCCTGTGTATAATGTTTCTTGTATCTTCTTCAATAAATGTCTCTATTTTCCATAGTACACGGCTGGGTACTTTCTGGACATACCTTGCATGTATGTAATTGGAGTCCTTTTAGAAGGAGAGGGGTGGGAACAGAAGTCATATTTGAAAAAGCAACTGCTAAAATGTTTATAAATTGGATGCAAACCATAAACACAAAGATCCAAGAAATTCAATGACCCACAAGTGTAAGTACTATAAAAAAAATTACACCCGCTGGTGTGGCTGAGTTGGTTGGAGCATCATCCTGTAAACTGAAAAGTCGTGGGTTTGATTCCTGGTCAGGGCACATGCCTAGGTTGCGGGTTTAGCCCCCGGTTAGGGTGCATGGGAGAGGCAACCAGTGATGTTTCTCACATCGATGTTTCTATTTCTCTCCTACGCCCTCCCTTCTCCCTCTCTAAAACCAATATACATATCACTGGGTGAGGATTAAAAAAATTACACCGAAGTACATCACAAATTGCTCCAAGTCAATAACAGAGGGAGAACCAGAGACAAAGACATGCAGATACACTGCATACGGAGGGACAAATAAAAACCACTATAGATTTCTTAATAGAAATAATTCAAGCAAGAAGACAGTGATGCAACATTTTTAAAGTACTGAAAGGTAAAAAAGAAAAACCTAGGATCCTATATCTAGTAAAAATATCTTTCAAAAACAAAGGCAAAAGAAATATATCAAAGGTAAAATAAAGATTTTTCTCAGACGTACAGAAGCTCAACCTCACCAGCGCTATGGTGGAAGAAATGATGAAGGCCTTGAGGAAAGAGAGTGATGCTGCATGAAAACGTGGATCTATATCAACACATGAGTAAAGTTAGAAATGGGAACTTCATGGGCATACATGTTTTTTCTAATTATATAAGTCACCCTAAAAACTACTGATTGGAGTTCCCGCCAAGATGGAGGTGTAGGTAGAAACCCTTCGCTTCCTCGCACAACCAAAAGGAGGATAACGAATAATCTAAAATCAATAAACAACCAAAAGTGCCAGAAAATCAAACTGTATGGAACTCCGACACCCAAGGAATTAAAGAAAAAATCAACCAGAACAACCAGACCGTAAGGTCCATGATTCGGGCCAACTGGGAAAAACTCAGGTGAGGCCACTGAGGGGCAAGGCCGCTGCCGAGCTCTGAGGGCCGCGTGGGCAGGGGTGACTTAAGGGGGGAACTGAGACTCAGAGCCGACTGTGGGCTAAGGCTGGGGTTGCTGCAGTGGGAGTTTCTCCCAGTCTGACATGAGAGTTTGTGAAAAGTGCCCTAGAGCCCAGCAGGCCAGCTGCACTGTTCCCTCTCTGGCCCCTCCCACACAGGCAGCGCAGCAAGGAGGGTTGCCCTGCCTGGTGAATGCCTAAGGCCCCGCCCCCTTACAACTTATCGGCTGGGCCAAAATAAAGAAATATGGCCCAAAGGAAAGAACAGAGCAAAACCTCAGAACTAAGTGATGAGGAGATTGCCAACCTATCTGATGAAGAATGTAAAGCCCTGGTAATCAGAATGGTCACAGAACTGATTGAGCTTGGTTGAAAAATGACAGAGCAAATCAAAGATACCCAAAATGAAATAAAGCACAATATTCAGGGAACCAACAGTGACAGGAAGGGAACCAGGAGTCAAAGCGATGATTTGGAACAAAAGGAAAAAATAAACATCCAACCAGATCAGAATGAAGAAATAAGAATTTTTAAAAATGAAGAGACTCTTACAAACCTCTGGACAACCTGAAATGTTCCAATACCCACATTATAGGGGTACCAGAAGGAGAAGAACAACAGCAAAAAATTGAAAACTTATTTGAAAAAATAATGAAGGAGAACTTCCCCAATCTGGCAAAGGAAATAGACTTCCAGGAAGTCCAGGAAGCTTAGAGAGTCCCAAAGAAGTTGGACTCAAAGAGGAACACACCAAGACACATCATTATTAAGTTACCCAAGATTAAAGACAAAGAGAAAATCCTAAAAGCAGCAAAAGAAAAGGAGACAGTTACCTACAAAGGAGGCTGTTCCCACAGTCTATGCTACTTATTCTCTGTACCCTCTTCTCCTCCCACCCCCCTGTTACAGATCTCCAGAAAACCCCCAAATATTTGAAAACGAAAATACATACCTGAATAACTAATGGGCAAAGAAGAAATCAGAAAGTATCTTGGACTCACTGAAAATGGGACTCAGCGTATAAAAATTGTTCTCAAAGGTTTTCCTTTCTCATTTGAGAAAAGGGGGTAATGTACCATTTGGGCACTAGCGTTCCCTTTCTGCAAGCACTAAGCCTGAACGGCCTCTGATCCGGAGCTGCCACCCAGCCTGTATGGCGACCTGCTCACTGACGGTGCAGGGCTGGAGTTAAGGGCACGGGAGAGGTGCTTCGTGCCCTAGAACTCTAACTGGGAAGAAGGAAGACTGTGCAGCTCAAAGGCAACAGAACTGCAGTATTTACTCCACTATTGATAGACAAGGAAAAAATCTCAGACCTCAAAAACAGCACACAGAACATCCTTTCAAGTTTAAAGATGTAAATGAAATTTGCCGTGAGCAAGAAAATACAGAGATAACAGCACCTACTGTTCAGGACTGCTGTGAGGATCTAATGATGTCGTAAAGCACCTAACACGGCCCCTGGCACTCAGCATTTGATGAATGTTAGCCACCTTCAAATTCATTCGTTTTCTTGAGTTTGATGGTATGAGTAATAACATTTTTTGTTGTTATATTTTAATTAATATAATATATGCTATAAAGAGTGTGCTGCTATTAATATCTTCTTATACCAAAAATAATACCTATATGTAGCTTTTAAGTTTCTTTCCCATTTTCACTGGCCACCACAATAAAAATTTCCTCCGGAAACAAAGACCAAACAAAGCAAAGTTTAAACTCTAAATCAGGCCGCTGGGAGGGACTTGTTAAACCCCATGCCATTAGAAGCAATATACTGAACGCCAGGAATTACCTCCTTCGGTCGTGCTGGCCAGGATCCAAGGGCTCCACGCAGACCAGCCGATCTCATTCCTGCAGGACACGCCAATGCTGTAATTAGCCAGAGCTCCCAGCTGCTCAATTTGATACAGAGGTGGAGAAGCAGAGGTGTTAAAAATCATGATGGAGCCATTACTCAGAGGATCGACTTCCTTGACCTACGTGAAGAGTGAAGAGGTGGACCCGGCATTAGTAAGGCAGCGGGAATGTCAGACGTGGGGCTCTCAGGCATCCTGAGCACGCGGCCCTTCCTGCCCACAGAGAGGAAGTACCTGCTTCCTTCCGGGCCACGCACCCATGTCCCCACCAGCATTACTGACTGTTACTCATGCTGCTGGAGCAACAATGGAGGAGCCGAGGAAGGACCTAAAATAAATGTTCCCAGTGTGGCAGGCAACAAAGTAAATAATTGCCATTATGTTACGATTATTATAATACATGTCATGAAATAGCCCTTCCTTTCTCAGAAGCACCTCAAGTCTTGATTTCTTCCAGCTGCTTCACAGAATATGCAGACATGTGGCGATGCAGCCTCTGAGGTACTGTCCAGACCTTTAAAGGGGACCTGTTCCAAACCCACTTTAGGAGACGAGACACTGGGTTTTGTTTCAGTCTGTATTTCTTCTCGTCGCATGTCCTGAGGACCCTCTGCTCTTCCTCGAGGAGGATTTGAGTGTGTTTATTACTCTTTCCCCCACTCCACCCCAGTATACATTTTCTCCAAAAGCAAAGTAAGGTGGGTTTTATGACATTTTTTGGTGGGGAGACATAGGAAAGGGCCATTTACACCCCACCCAACAAACTTTCCTCCAAATCACTTTAAAACATCAGTTCTCTCTCTGAGTCCCTTCTCTTCGCTCTTCCCTCCATAAACCCTGCCGCCTGCCCACCGCCCTCTCCAGGTGCCCTCTGTCTGCACAGGCCGGACAGGGGCTTCCTGAAGCGTGCCTCCTGTCTGGGAGTGGGGGAACTGGGGAGTGTTTGTTCACCACACATTTAAAAATTTTCTATAAAATAGAGCACTTATAAAATCAGAAAAACAAAATGGTACTGAATAATAAAAAAGAAGTAGCCAAAAGCAGTTTGGGAAAAAAATCATAAACCCTGTATTTATTCCTGATAATAATGGGCTGGCAATCGTGGGGTGTGGATACGCAATGCTATCATTTCAGGATATAGGTGCTGGAATTTAGGCCGAGGAGCCACGGATAACATTTCCGAATTCCAGATCCACTAGCGACACCTCACGGGAGGTGCTGGGGCCGAGCCTCACCTCCGGCTAACATCTAGAGGCCTCACTGGGTGACAAGAAGCACCAGCTGGTGCAAGGAGCTACAAGCTCATCTCGGGGTGGCTACTGGCAGAAACCACTTTGTTTCTTCACTTCAGAGTAAGCTCTTCCTTCCCGGTGACCAACCACACAAACTAAGGTGGAGGAAACCTGTGGTTCGAGCCACCCGTTTGGGGAGCAACGTGTAGAGCACTTCCAGGCACAAGACACCCCTTGGGAGCACGTTCCTGGAAGACGACAGGGTTTCTATAACAGTCCTGCTCAGTGGGTCCTGGGGGAAAAGAGGGAATGAAACAGCAAGAAGCACATGGGGGAGTTAAAAATAGACCTGGATAATGCAGCCCAAAAATGGGTGAAGAAAGGGATTCGTGTCAGGACCAAAGGAAGTGGGAGGGCGTGTCCTGCTGGGGCATGGATCTGAATGCGGGCCAGAACATTCATTTGTTACCGAGTCAGAGTTTAAAACTGTAATGGGCTCGGAACTTACTACAAAACTATCCTTGGTTCCTTTAGAAATGGAATATATTAATAATAATATATAATAAATAAAATGGATTATAAATTTTAACTCCTCAAGACTGTCAGTCCCGACTAACCCTGTTAGGAGTGCAGGAGAAAATAAAGGGCCCAGTTACATCAGGGCCAGAGGGCTTCTCCTCTGATCCCTACCAGATATTTAGAAAGAAGGAAGAGCAACCTTTCACACACGCTTCCCAGAAATAGTAAAGGAGGAACGCATATTTCCCGAGGCCAGTATCACGCGCATACTGAAACTGGAAGAAGCCAACACAAGGAAACTACAGCCCAGTATCTCTTCTTAATACAGACACTAAAAGGCTGCCCAACTCGGTGAGCACACTACAAACCACCAAACTGTACCCTTTTTTTTTTTAATTTTATTTAGTTATTTTTCAAGTACAGTTTTTTGTCTATTTTTTCTCCTCCCCCCTATTTTTCTCCATCCCTCCCCCTTTTTCCCCTTAACTTCCCTTCCTTCTCCCCTCTGGTCACTTTCCCCTTGTTCTCTATTATTTTTATGAGTGAATACTATGGTATGTGAAATATATCTTTAAAAAACCTGTTAAAACATATTCCTGGCGAGGACTTTGTAGACACAACCAGAACTGCTGACACCTACCAGTACTTGGGAGGTTTACAAACAAAGCTGGGCAAGGGCTAAGCAAGGCGGGGGTGGCAGGGTGCGGGTGCAGACTGTTGGGGGGATAATGCGTGTTTTCCTTCTCCAAAGCAAGGGCAGCTCTTAGACAACAGTGGGGGGCAGTGAAGGCAGGGAAACAATTCCATTTGGCATTAAAACATTTGGCTGTCGACCCAGAACTCTTTGGAAGTCACTTCCTTAAGGTGAGTGGGTATAAATGACCTGTGTCAGGTTAACATGTTTTTGACTAGTAAGACCAGACACTTATGAAACTAAGAAGGAATCCTGACCACACTGTATGATAAAGTACCAGGCAGGACACATTCACGTTTTCAGCAGATAATCCGCACAGATTCACTACCTGCCCCCGCACCCCATGTCTCTCCTGACACATGGAGGGACATGTGGCTCTGAGCACTGCTTGTGGCATGAGCGGGCCTGGCCTCAAATCTGGTCCTGCCCCTCTGGGCTCTGGGCCTGCAGTGCTGCTGTGAGTTTCAGTGAGACAGTGTCTGCAAAGCCCCTAGGCCATGTCAGGCACTGAGGAAACAAAGAGCAGGTTTACTTTCCGTGTTTACAAAACTATCACTCAGAGCAGAGACTGCATCAGGGCACAGAATCATCGTAGGATGGCTAACGTCTATTTTATACCAGTTTTAGGTAATGGTTAAAAACGGGTGAACCCTTTGCAAAGCTTGTATGGCTCAGGTTTCCCGGGCGAGGGGCAAAGTGTTACATTCAGTAGCAGAGATAACCCAGTTCTTGCCTTCATGCTCGTCCTTTATGGCTACCAGCCCAGGAGGAGCCAGGATGACGAGTACCTGGCTTCCTGAACTTCTGGTTACAAGCCGGTCCTACTTTAGGGATTGTTTTTGTACCTGGCCAAAATTAATTTTCCCCGGCCTCATGGTTCCTGCTGGTTGGGCCCTGGCCACTCACAAGAAGGAGGCAGCGTTCTGGGGCAGAAGACCGTAAGACGGTGCACACAGGTGAACAGTGAGGTGGGAGGAGGTCAAGGACTCCGAATGGAGGTGCTGAGATGCCCTCAGTACCCATCCAAGGAGAAAGGAAAAGTCAGGGAGACCTACAGGACACCAACAGTGACTCCTTTCTGTACCCCTGAGGTCCGTTTACCTGAATGCTGCAATTGCTGAACGCAGAGTACCCGTCAAAGCCGGGGACCCAGGAGATCAGGAAGCCGTGCGCGCTCCTGTTGTGAAGGCTGACTTCAGCTGGTGGGGAGGGCAGGACTACATAAAAACAAAGACACACACACACACACAAACGCAGTTAGAAAACACAGGAGGCCAAGCGACCAAACAGACATATTAATACCAAGCCTCTGTCCATTTCTTAAGATTAGAAAAATTAAACACAAGTTTTAAAGAAGAGCCGCCCTATGCCTGAGGGTGACTGTACTAACCTACAGACAGGCCTTCCAGAGATGGGGTGGCTCCGCCTGGGGTGGGTGGGGGGCACAGGCCTGTTTCTCTGTCCATAGATGGAGAGAGAGATGTAGCTGGCAAGAACGTGGAGATGCCCATCTGCTTTACTGAGGTCATGCCCACGGTTCTATGGCGTGCAGTTGCCTTGCTGGTGCTCAGTGGAGAAGAGGCACAGCCCTGCCCTTGTGGAGCGCTTGCCTGAGTTGGGGTACCCACTGAGTGGAGGATAAGAAGGGGTCCCAGGAGCATGTGCATGTGTGTGTCTCTGTGCGTGCATGTGTGTTTAGGGGGACCATAATGAGTGTGCAATGACCTCGGCCACACATGGGACGTGGACAGGGATTTCAATTAGAATCTAAGAAGAATCTGAAGGTTGGGGGGGGTTATACTTTTTTGTGCTAAATTTAATTCTTAATTAATAGTAATAATCACTTTTAATAAAACACGATGACTAATGTTGTTGTGTGCCTACTATGTGCCCTTCTGTATGGCCTCTACCTCATCTCGTTATTATTAGAACCCCATCAGAGAGGTTGTCTTATACCCTCCATCCACAGATGCGGAAACTGAGGATCACAGAAGTGAAAACTTGCTAATGGTCGCAGAGCAGGGGAATGCAAACTTGAACTCAGGTCTGCCTGATCCCAGAGCTCGTGACCCTCAACAGGACACGGGAGGCTGGCTGAGGGGACAGCAAGCAGACCAGTGTGAGCACCAGCAGGGACCGGGCATCTGATTGCCGGCGGTATGGCCCAGGGCACAGCTGAGTGCCCTCTAAACTCAGTCCCCTCTTCCCTTACTGGGGCGGTAACACCGCTGTTCCAGGGGCAGCGGTGCGGGTTCGGCGAGCTGACACACTGAGGTCTGAGGAAGGCGTGGAGGCGGGGAAGGAGACAGCAGGATGGGCGGGAGGACTGGGCCACGTTAAGCGCACACGGGGCGGCATGTTCCGTAGTTTTGGTTTTACCAGCAGACATGCAGCCTGGTGAGTGGGGAAGGGGGGCATTTTGTTTGACTCACTCCCCCGAAATAGATTAGCTATAGAACTGCCATAAAATGCCTGCTTTCCCACATCAAAATTTGGCCACAGACACTATAGTTAATAGCAGATTAGAGGAAGGGAGTCTTCGTTGCTTGGACAAAAAAATTTAAATAAATAAAAGCCAAGAACATACGTTTGTGAAATAGAATTTATTTTTTTAAAAGCTGAGATTCTGTGAGAAGCAAAAGTGAAAGAAGTACGTCACCTTTTCTGGATTTTTAGGGTGTTTATACTTGAGGAAAATGTCTTTATAAATTTATGCCCACTCATGCATTTTTGAAATCACCAGCGTTTCCTCTGAAAGTGGCAGTGATGGGATTCGGAACAGAGGAAGGAAGTCATACAGCTCCTCCAGCGCTGACGTGCCACGGGCCCATTTTCTCTCCCAATGAACTTTCAGAAAACGCCCTCTCGTTAACAACAAATACTGAAGCAAAAAATTTGCCTGAATTTCTGTGAGAGCAGGTAAGGCAGATGATTTGAAATGGAATAAAAAGGCAGTATTTACATTTGGGTTTTCCTTTCAAGTTTCAGCTTTAAATGCCTTTCATCCCACAGAAAAAGGAGGAAGAGGCAGCTGGTTGGATTGGAATGTGTCCACATAAGCCTTCCGTTATCTTATGCCCAGTTTAAAAGAAGCCAGAGGGACAGGGAGGTGAGGAGGAAATGACAGGAGCAGGACAGTGACCCTGACCTGCTCCTGCCCCCACCTCCGAGCAGCAGCGGCAGCAGCTGCCCTGGGAAGGGCGGAGCCCACTCCTGGACCCCTCCCACCCGGCCTGCTCCCACCCGGGGGCTCTTCAAGGAGTGATGAGAACTAGTTCAGGCTGGAAGAGGGAAAAGTGAAAACGGACTAAGGTGATAAAGGTAAACATTTCAGCCTATTTTCTTCTCAGACTGAGCAGAGCTAAACTGGTCAATGTTTACCAAACTTATGTGCCAGGCACTGCTGCAAGTGCTTTAATGATATAATCTCATTTAGCCTCAAGAATAGGTAGGTTCTGTAATTACCCCATTCACAGAGAGGACACAAGCCAGAGAGGTCAGGTGACTTGTCCAAGTTCACAGACACAGTCAGTGGGGAAGCCCAGGCTCCAGCTGTCCCCCACACCCAACTCCCAAACATGCTCAAGGGACAGGCTCTGCTTCTCACCTTTGATGTTGACCTGTATGCCCTTGGACACAGTCAGCCCCTTGTCATTGTGGGCCTCGCAGCTGAAGACTGCCGTCTCCGTCAGACCTGAAGCGGAAGGAGACCGTGAGACCATCAGCAGAAAAACAGGCCACCGCTCTGCAGAACCCTACGGGTGTCTGGGCATGCTTTTACTTCCTGGTTCATTGCCTCAAGCCATACATGCAAAGTTAATTTTAAAAGTGTTCTGATGTTTTGAAAAAGAAAAAAACACACCTGGGATTAAACAGTACATACCAGGGAGCAACCAGAGGCCTGAGAGGCACTGGTCCTCCATTCAAAAGCTTCCTTTTTCCCTGATGGGAGACGCATTAGGCAACAAAGCACTATTATTTAGATTTTTAAATTTCTACAAGGAGGTGTGGGGGTTGCAGACCCCAATATCAAGAAAAGTGGTCTCTGAGGCTCCCTGAGTAGTCCCCTGGGCCATAGCTGCCCAGGACAGCATGGACACTTCACAATTCCAAAAACAGCAGGAGAAAATCCACCGTTTAAAGAATTTTAGAAGGTCTGCTGTAATGAGTCCTTATTTAATAGTAAAAAATCATTAGGAATTATTATACAAACATGATAACAGTGCTAAACAAAAAGAAACTTTAAATTATTTCCAAGGTGTGAAGACTTCTGATTCATTAATTTTAAGTAGAAAGAAAGAGAGGCAACCCAGGTCTCACTCCACTTTCCAATAAAAGAACCCGGGGGATCTTGGAGAAATGGCTGATTCTCAGATGGGAGCAAGGATGAGCCTGGGCATAACACAACACAAACTGAGCATCACAGATGCACAGGCACGCGCACGGAAGTGGTACCTACGGCAGGGACACGGGAGCAAGTGAAAGCTCCTCCGGCAGCCTCAGATGGAACAACATGAACAAGAAACTAAAACTGCCACTGGACTGCAACCCAGAGTATAAAACAAATGCCCTTGGGTCTATACTGATGTAAATAAACAATAAAAGGGGGAGACTAAGCAAGCCTCCCCAAGAATTAGCATGGGTGCTCTGCCCTCAGGAGGGAGCGTAACTCACCCTACCACAGCGTGGGCCGTGCACAGTGACTTCCTTCCAAAGAGGACAGTGTGGAAAGAAAAACAAAAGAAAAACTTTAGCCTGGAGAAACTGACAAACACCAGCTCACCCAGATGATCAAGGTCAACGCCCACGATGACAAGTCATGCTGACAGTGTCTCCTGGATACCCTGTGATGCCAATGGCACTTCCCCTCTGTGGTCTTCCTCCCCAAACAGATTACCCGAGTCTACTCATGAGGGAAACCATGGACAGGTCCAACTCCACAGTTGGAGCAGTCTACAAACCTGTCCCGTCCTCCTGAAAACTGTCGAGGTCATTCTGACAGCTGTCAGACAGGAGCGGGGTTGGGGGTTTGGGTGAAAAATGTGATGGGATTAAGTAAAAAACACAAAACCTCAGAGACACAGACCATGGTATGGTGACTGCCAGAGGGAAGAGGGATTGGGATGGATAGAAAGGGCGTGTAGGCGGGTAAATGGTGATGGAAAGTGACTTCTCACTTGGGGCGATGAACACACAGTACAATATACACACGATGTATTATAGAACGGTACGTGTGAAACCAGTGTCATCCTAGTCAATTCAGTTAAAAATACACACAAAAAAAACTGTCAAGGTCACTGAAAATAAAAACAGTTGGAGACACTGTCACAGCCAAGAGGAGCCCAAGCAGACCTGGCAACTAAACCCTGAATTGAAATCCTGGCATAGCAAAAGGACTTAGATAAAAACGAAGGAAATGTGAGTGAGGTATGGACCTCAGTTAGCAACACTGTGCCAGTGTTGGCTCATCAATTGTAACAAATGTGCCACATTAAAGGTACAACAGTAGGGGATGGTAGGGGGAGAGAATTCTCTGTCCCATTTCCACAAGTTTCCTATAACTCCAAAACTATTCTAAAAATTAAAAAGGTTACATTTAAAAAACACGGCCATATATACCCTCTGGAAACTTCTGTCTCTGGCACAAAGGCCACATCAAGAAGTGGAGGAAGACAGACAGACAGACAGAATTCTTGAAAGTACACCACCATTTGCTTCTTGCCTGAAAAACCTGTTTTGTTTTCTTTTATGATCTACTTGCACAGGCAATGTTCCATCTGATATTTTTAAAATTCAAAGCTTGTCAGGAACAAAGGAGTTAAATATCTGCAAAACCGAAAAGCAACATGCTGCCAGGCAGGAACCAAGAAAAGCAAGTGGCCAGAGGACCGGAGCGGATCTGGGAAGAAATGCAAATCGGATCCTCTCTGCGCTGGTGCTTCTCCAGAGCAAATCTGCCCCGGAGTCTGACACAGCCCCTGAAAACGGACCTTTGGGCTGCTGTCCTCCTGCCCTGAGGTGACCACTTACGCACTAAAATAATGTTATATCAGAATCAGACATTTCAGGTATTTTAACTTAGCTACAATGCACACCTCCAGCCTAACGGAGGAGTACTTAGGTCTGGCTGGAGGAAAACCCTGAACGGACTGCTAAGCTCGATCCTGCAGACAGCTGCAGGTGCCCAGCAGCTGCAGTTCCAGGCAGCATCCAGGCTCTTCTCCCAGTTGGCCAACGCCTCTCAAGTCAGGGATGAGGCCACTAACAGCCTGTGTGGTAGTTTAGGAAATATTCGCTGCACTGCAGAGAAGAGTTTCTTTCATACCCATCAGCCACACCTATACAAGGACATCTGTGAAGACCCTGCCTCTGGAGTCTTTGTAGCTGCTGCTTGATTTCCTCACAAAGAACACATTTTGAGGTTTGCATGTTAAACTGCTCCGAATTAAACAGCTGCTAAGAATGTAATTTCAGGCACCCTGAGTATTCCCGACGTTCTCCGGTAAAACCCCTGTGGAGGGTCCTATGCCGCACGCACAGGAAGGCGTGCGGTTTCCCGAGGCCATACGCTGTGTGATGCCATTAAGTGTATTCGCTCTTGAAAGACGCTTGTGTACTGTTGTGTTAGAAAAGTTTTCAGTTTTGATTTCTGTTTCAGTGCATATCAACCAAGAGAATTCACATAACCCAAACTCATATAACTTGGGTTCTCAATCATTTTTAAACTTCAATTTTACAGGTATCTCAAGACCAAAGCATCTGAGAACTGAGGCCCCACAGTGACTTAAGATAAGTGTGAGGGGGTCTCTTTTCTTTTGTGAAGAAAGGGAACAATGATAGGGAAGCGGGAGGTCAGGGGGACGGGAGAGCTGGCACAGCGCCTGGACCCTGGGCACTGTGTCGGGCTTGGAATTTAGGAGATACGACGCGCTGGGTGAGGATGAAGACACAGACCCCTCTCAGCCACCACTTGGGGCCCCTGGCTGCCATCTGTGACACTTTGCTTTTCATGCTGAAGTATCACTTTTCACTTTCCAGTTGTAAGCTCCCAACCAAGATGTGCATGTCGCAGGGTGCCATGGACTTGCAAAACTTGACTTATATTTAGAAAAATCAGCTTTGGCTCAATCAGAAGACACAGGGAGTGGCTTGTTTTGGGTGCTTGAGCACCCAAACATTTGTAGGCTAAAGCCAGCCACTGGAATTCAACGACCGTTGCAAGTTCCCAAGTTCTCTTGGGAAACACTTGAGAACAAAGTAACAGTCACATTCTGGCCGTGAGGGAAGAGCTGGCCCTTCCATAAACCAGGGGGACAAGTGGGTTTCACTGAGGTGCTACACAGCGTCCTTCAGGCCTGCAGGCTTTATCGCCGCAGGAAGTAGAAGTGCTTATCATGGGACGCGACTCCAGGTTAAACGGAAAGTCCATTTTCCTCTTTGTGTTTCTTGTCAGAGTGAACACAAAGTCAGGAAAACCATCTGCAGCAAACTCCCTGGCCCCACCCCCTTTCAGAAGCACCCAGACGGAGCCAACCATGGATGACAGCAGTTCCCAACAGATGCCCTGCAGATGCTGGCAGAGAGAGTAGAGGCAGGTCCAAACCAGTGAACTTTCTCCAAAACTAGATGAGCAGTGGGGCCAAGTACAGTCTTCTTTGCTTACTCGATGTTACACTTCTTTTGGTACAAACGGCCCGATGAGAGAGACTCACCCAGCCTGCCTCCCCAGGAGTGTCCAGGAGGGACAGCTCCCTCTCACTGTCCTGCCTTCCCTCTGGGGAACACGAACCGCCAGACTGGAACAGACCTGCAAGTTCTACAACCAAACTCTGTGGCTTTCCAAGGAAGAAATGATTCAGCCCTCGGTCTCCACCCTGCCACCCACTCCACCCCCCACCATGGTCCCCACAGTCCCCTGGGCCCCCTGAGCGGTCCTCTGCCCAGGCCTCCCCTTATTCCATTAAATTGCACCCAACCCCAAGATGGCTCGTGCCCCTCTTGCCTGGTTCTCTGCTGGTTTTAAAGAAAGACAGCCTCTGACACAAAGTTTGAAAGATATTTTAAGGAACATTCAGTCACAGGATGTTCCCTTGAGGGAAGGACATTCAGAACTGCTGAAGGAGCAACTTCTAAGAGCACAGTTAGGCCAGTTCCTTGAGTTCTGGTTTCAGCAATTCAGTCCTTTCATTTTTCCCCCCTGGGGTCTATCTTTCCACCAAAAGAAGCAAGAAACAGAAGAATATGCACAGACAGAAGGAACTTATGCTCACTAACTTTGGACTCACTGCCTGCCCTGAATTCATTACCTAGTTCTTATTGTGCACCAGACATTTTTCCAGGCACCGGGGATGTGTCCACAAATAAAACAAAGGCCTCTGCCATTTATTTTATGAGACATCTCACATCTGGTGGAGGACATGGGTGAGAAACAATAACCTCTTCAGTAACTGAGCTGCTTGTGCCCTTAGAAGGTGATTAGTCCTATGAAAAAACGGGAGAGGCTCAGAAGGCCAGAGGGGAGTGGAGCCGTGGGCTGTGACTTTAAACACGTGGGGCAGACTGGCTCCTCGAGAAATGTCCTCTGAGGAGAGTCAGGGTGAGGGAATGGGCCGAGTTTTTATTGGAGGTGACGGCACGGTCTAGGTAGAAAAACAGGTGGGACAGGCCTTCACATTGTCCTCTCAGTAGAGTGGGAAACCTGGAGCTGTGAGCAGAAGGTGGACACGATCTAACATGTTCCACCGGGATCATGCCAGCTGCATAGAAAGACTAGAATAATGGAGCATGTGGGTCCCTAACTCACTCCATTTTTTTCCTGGTCTGTAAAATAGGTATTAAAAGTGACTTTCACACTTTGCTATAAGGTTCGAAGTAAATCTTCATTGAAAGCACTGTGACAATAATGAACTGATTTATGTAAGGACAAGAGTCAAAAGGGCTGGGCAGTTCTAAATGCTTTCCTGTCCTTGCTAAATGTTAAAACGTAGCGCAGTATTTTGCAGACCAGCTGTAAACAGGGTAATCTTGGAGGGGGAGGGGAAAAACCCAACCTGATAAATGTAGCCAACTAAAAAGAAGAAATCAACATGTCATTGACCAAACAGTATACTTAAGCCATGTCTTAAGTTCCTTTCAAGAACCATGTCTGGTTCTTGAACAGAACGCTCTGAGTGCAAACCCCTTGAGTTCAGTGACATTACTATTGTTATTACAACGAATATTAATTAATAAATATATCCAACTAACTAAAAAAACTAGCTTAGGTGTTTCCTAAATGTAGATTTAGATATAAAATAAGTATGTAAAAAACAAGAAAGATCAGCATAAGTCTACCACTCTTCTTAGGAACGTAGGTCACAATTGACAGTCATTACAGCAGGTAAAAATTTATAATAGAACAACTGAGTCATTCCTGTAGGCTGCTTCTGTACTGAGGACTTTTCATTCATTATGTCTCTGGAACCTCATAAATGTTCCATGAAGTAGACACGGTTACTATGCCCACTTTATATAAAGAAGTTGAGCAGCTTGCCTAGGGGCACACGACAGTGAGGGGGCATCAGTCTCCAATGTCGAAGCTGGGGAGCTAGCTTAGAATAAACACATCCCACTGCCAAATACCATGCAGCAAACTCTTTTCACAGTTCTTCTCTGTTGGCAGAACTGAGCTTTGCCCTGACAAAGTGGTTCTTTAAAAAGGAAAAAAACCCTTTGTTTTGAAATAATTTTCAATTCAGAAGAAATTGCAGAAATAGTACAGAGTTCATGTCCACCCTTCACCCAGCTTCCCCTGCTGATAAGATCTTACGCAATTAGAGAACATCCCCTAAGACCAGGAAAGTGACCTGGTGCAATATCATTAACTAAAATACAAATCTGAAACTGATTCAGATTTTGCCAATTTCTGTTTTGCTTTGTTTTGTTTGGAGGAGGGGTGTACACTGTAGTTCTATGAAATTTTATTACAGGTTGTGTAGAGAAATAGAATAGTTCCCTTATGGGAAATAAGCTCATTTCTGCTAACCCTTTTAGGGATATTCTCCTCCAACCTAAACTCAGCAAGAGCCCGTCCGTCTGCCTTCACTACAACCCTGTCCTTTTGAGACAGTTACATAAATGAAACCCTACAGCATGGGACCTTTGAGACCGGCTTGTTGACTCAGAATAATGTCCTTTACCTTAAAGATAGCTCTTATATCACTAGGCAAAAAAACTGGTATCAAGGGCACAGTGTGCGACCTTCCTGTTCGTGGACTCACTAGCTCAGAGCAACATGCACAATTGAGGCTCTTCACACACTTCCTTAGGTCACACTCTCTCAGGCAGGGGTCAGGAAGGTTTACCCGAGGGTGAGTTTCAAGGCAGAACTGTGCCTCCCTGCACACACCCTGCTTTACATCAGCGTGCAACCCTCCGCAGGCACCCCAGGTCATCTCAATGGCCTGAGCTCCCAGTTCCTTAAACCTGAACTTGCAGGAGGGCTCAGGGGTCACACAAAGGACCTCAAAATAAAAAACGGGTTTAAATAAAAATACTGTTTTATGTCATTTAAAAAAATTCTTACCTGAGGACATGCTTACTGACTTTAGAGAGAGGGAAAGGGAAGAAGAGAGGGAGAGGAACAGTGATGCAAGAGACAAGTGTTGATAGGTTTCCTCCTCTCTGTGTCTTAACCTGGACCAAACCTGCAACTTGGATATGTGTCCTAGCAGGGAATTGACCCTGTGACCTTTTGGTTTACCAGACTATCCTCCAACCAACCGAGCCACACCGGCCAGGGCTATGTCATTCTTCTCTGACGTTACAAAGATCAGATGCTTGGGCATAGCGCAAGCGGCACCCTGGGTCTCACTGACAGCCCAGCAGAAGCCCTGCATCAGAAGCCTTCACTCAGGGCCCTTCTTCCCTCTGCGCCCACAAAATGGAAGTAGGAAACCCTGTTCTATCAACTTCACAGAACTGGTTAAAGATGTAAATGAGAGAAGAGATAAGACTTGAAGTAGAAAAATAATCATACGGATACAAGTACTTTAGTATCACTGGGTCTCTTTGTTCCAGTGAAGGGACCTAAGACATCGGACTGTCATTCGTTTGTTTGTTCATTAGTTCATTCCTTCGGTCTCACAGTTCTGCCAGGCACTGTGATGGGGGCTAAGCTGATTAATAATTAATATATGATAGTCACACTCATTAACAACTAAGGGGGCAGACAAGCAGATGGTCCTGCCTCCATGTGGTGGGGAGGTACAAGAGCTTATGGAAGAGGCTTTCTGGGGGCACAGACAAGCCCGGGGTGTCTAGCAAGGTTTTCAGAGAAGAATTACATAGGGGTACAAAGATGTCTCCATAAGCAACAGAAAAAAAATTTAAAACCTACATGTCTATCAACAAGGGAATGGTTAAGTAAATTACGGTCCATCCACTCCCTGTGGCCACTTCACAATCGACCGGGCAGGCCCGTGAGCACACTCTTGGAAAGCACTACGTGGCTCGGTGCGCATGCGCACGTGGAGGTGGTTGCAGAAGTGGGAGGGGCCTGGGCGGAGGGGAGCCAAAGGCTGGTGGTGGGTGTTCTGTGGCGCAGGGCGGTGAAAGCATAGAGAAAAAAGGGAGATGTTCACTTTTGGTTTTGTTATGCCTGTGGTGTGAATGTTTTGGAGTGAATATGTGTTCACATACTACTTGTGTAATAACAAGGCTGGAATTAATCTGCACAAGTATTATTCTCACTTGAAGGAAAAATCACTCATAGACACACACATATATTTATAGAAAAGGATAGGAAGAAAACACATTAGTGTTTTCACTGTAATTGTAAATGTATAATAAGCTGTAAAAGCCCTTTTCTGAATTTTCTACATTTTCAACATACAATCATTTAATAATTATGCAAAATAAAGGTTTTAAAAATCTTATCTTGAATTACGCATAGATTCACAGAAATAGTAAAGAAATACACAGGGAAGATGCTGTTTCCTTCACCCTATGTCCCCAGGGTGAACACTGCACATAACCTAAGTCTCCTGTCAAAACCGAGAACAGAGCATCCAAAACACAGGAGGCTGGCGCCTCCCGGGCACCTTGTGCACCCTCTCTCGCTCTCTTGATGCTTTCAGAAAACGGAGGAGGTGGTGAGTACTGAGTTTAAGGTTAACTGAAATCCCCAGGTCTTTTTCCTTATTAAATTGCTGCAAAGCCAAAGCTCTCTCACTTCTGGTCTAACTAATTTTGGAATCATATTCTACCATGTGACATTCATCCTTACAAAAGTTTAATCCACTGTCCCAGACTCCTGAACCCATTTTGAACCTTGACCCACTGGACAGCAGATTTTCTCCCTGCTTTGTGTCAGCTGCCATTTCATTGTTGATGGAAATCCAGATTCCGATCCAACCGAGAACGGAGCCAAAAGCCTGTTAACAAAGGCAGTCTCTGAGTTGACATCAGTTCATGAAATCAGTATTCTTGGCTACTGTTCAACCCACGATAAGTCTGTTTACTTTTATTTTTTCCATTTACTTCCATCTTGTCTTTCTGAGACATTCCCTGATATATCAACTAGTAACTATTAAAGACTGGAAATCAGTTTGGAATTCATTTTGAAATCAGGCCTGACACTGCTGGTGAGCTGAACTCCTAGGTAAGATCATTTTCCAGATCCTTATAGGCACCAACTGGATACCCCCTCTTTAAGTTTTGCTGTGTATTTCCATGTCTCATGATTCCATACTTAGCAGAATCTATGTCATTTTCATATGAAAACAGGACACTCTGTCCATCTCCATTTATCTACAACTTTTCTTCTCTATGATTTCAGAGTAATCAGAAGTGTGTTTCTGTGATAAGATCTACAAATTCTTTTAACACCCAAGGCCACAAGTAATTTGTCTCAGCTCAGAGATCTGATTTATTTACAAGTGGCCAGATACATCCTTACAACTGCCACCTACTTGGGGTTCCACATTCTTTGAGATCTTTATTTTACTCTCACTAATTATAAGACTTTTTTTTTGTTGAGAAGATAGATGCAAAATAGGAATTGAGAAGTTAATAACCTAATAGTGTGAGTAAACCTAACAAAATGGCCTTTATGTAATACTGAGATTTCACAAAGCTACATGTGGTAAATTTACATAGAGCCATGCGTGAGCCACATGCACACTCATGAGTCCATTTATACTGGTACCATGAGTCTGGTACCAGTGTCAGTTCCCTGGTTTGGGTTTTTTTTTTTTTAAGATTTTATTTATTTATTTTAGAGAGGAGAAGGGAGGGCGAAAGAGAGGGAAACATCAATGTGTGTTTGCCTCACAAGCATCCCCTATTGGGGACCCGACCCACAACCCAGGCATGTGCCCTGATTAGGAATTGAACCAGCAACCCTTTGGTTCTCAGACCAGCACTCAACCCACTGAGCCACATGAGCTAGAACAGTTTCCTGGGTTTGAGAGTAGACTTATGTCATGTGAAATGTTCATACCAGGAATGTAGGATGTGAACGGCACAACCGGAATGTTCCTCCGTGGCTCTGGGTACATACCACGGTCCAACCCCTTCAGAGAACAGATTTCTAGTTTCTTTAAAAGTTCAACATATGCTCACATATGACTCAGCTGCTGCTCTCCCAGCTATCTGTCCAAGGGAAATAAAAATATATGTCCCCCAAGACACCTGCACATAAATATTCATAGTTATTCACAGTAGCCAATAGCCGTAAACATCTCAAATGCTCAACAAATGAATGGATAACAGAATACAGCACCTTCCTACAACAGGGCACTGCCGAGATAAAAAGTATTGCACGGCTGACACAACAAGGTGGGTGAGTCTCAAACACATCACACTGAGCCCAAGAGTCCCGACACAGAAGAACACACGCTTTCTGACTCTATTTTTGTAAAGCACGAGACCAGGCAACACGAACCAGACTCCAGAACAGGCTGCCTGTGGGAGGTGGGGCCCAGCAGAAGGGAGAAGGGGGAAGCTCCCGAGGCGATGGCACGTTATGCATCTTGGTTCACGTGGTGGTTACGGGTTGTCTACACTTATCTAACTCACTGAGTTGTGTGCTCAAGTTCCATGCATTTCACTTACTTGTAGGTCACTTTTACCTCAATGAAGGAAATCTTTCCTTATGGGACTTCAGAGCAACCAACCTAGAGAGGATGGAGTATATTTAAAAACTGACTAACTCCTGCCACAGACACAGAAGGAGCCCCGAGGTTCAAGGAAGCAAAAAGACAGCTTCCAGGAGCCGCCGCCACATTCTCGGTGCCCAGAACATCCTCTGCACACAGAAGCCCCAAATGCATGAGCAAAGGAAGGGTTAAGGGTGTGGGTCATGCCAAGACGTGCCTCTGTGAGAAACTTCTTGCCCTCCCTTTGCTGCCTGGATAACTGGACTTAGGGGGCCTGCCCATAAGAAGAGATTACCAGAGATAACCTCGCTTGACCTATGCGCCAGGACAAACTTCTATCTACTGAACACCTGGCTCTCCCTGCACTGACCCTCTGAACCCGCAAGGCACCTTACCTCCTCCCTAGTTCAGGATGTCTCACTCACACTACGTTTCCTTTCTGTCTCTGAACTGCTCCTGTATGCGGGAGGGGAGGGTCTCTGACTCTATCATGTATGTGGGGTACCCATACACACATACACATTAGATTTGGTCATTTTCTCTTGCTAATCTGCCTCATGTCTATTTGATTATTAGACCAGCAAAGAACCCTGAAGGTACAGAAGAAAGGTTCTCCCTCCCCCATGGGGGGGGCGATACCCTGGCCAGACGTCGCTGAAAGACGCAATGGGAAGAGCAAACAGGAACACCGACGGCGTGGACTCTAGAACACAGTCAGAGCGATGGGAACCAGGTCAGGGCACTTCCCCTTGGACGGACATCAAGACGACCACTGACCAGCAACGCTGCCCCAATCCCACAATGACTCACTTGGCCCACAGTGGCCTCTGTGACACATGCAGTCATGCCTTGCGGTCAAACCTCACCAAGGTCTTCCCATCACTGGCTCCTGAAGTGTCAGAACTGCCAGGCCAGTGAGGACACAGCCCCGATGGGAGATGTAAGCGGGCTCCGCTGCCTGGCTAGGGGATTCTGGCCTCATCCCCACCCGAACCACCAGCACCCTTGGGAAGGAGAGCACTCAGCCACTTCCCAGCTCTCACACCTGGGAGTCCTGACTGCTTCCCCACCTGTGGGTCCCTCACCTCAGCCACCACACCTGTTTGCATCCTCTCGGTTCACAGCACGCTCACCAAAGCTTTTCTCCTGAGAAGAAATAAAGAAATCGGCACAGACTCACCAGGAACAGTTAGCACGGATGGGGATTTTTCAGGCCGTTCATTCACACGGCTGCTGTTTTGAATCCAGAAAATGCTGACAGGCTCTGGTGGGCCCACGGCCTGACAGGTGAGGTTGAAGGCAGTGTTTCTGGTGACGTTCATGCTCTCAGGCTGCCTGGTAAAGTGAGGAAGTCCTGCAGAGAAAGGGTTAATAGGAGGAATGCTTCCAATCCACAAGCAAAGGCAGAGCCCTAGGGCGAATGGAAATGACCAGAACTGGGCCACAGGAGATTCCATACCATCTCAGGTCCAAAACCCCAGTTCTCACCTGAAACCTGGGTAAGAAAGAAAACAGGGGCTAATCTCTACCAGTCTATCTCCAGCTGACTTCCCAGGACACTTTCCCAAAGGGCCTGTTACGGTGACTCGGAACTGGTTTGACCAGCAGAGAGGCCTGGCTGGTTTGAAATCGGGCCTTGCTCACACTCTTGGGGCAGGTCGGCAGGTTTCAGCACTCCTCCCCAGAACAAACAGAGTGAAAAACCAAGCCACGCAATAGGTCTGCTGCTTTTGAGGACAATGTACTGTGTGTGAGGCTTCGAGATGGGTGACATGAATTTTAAGTTCTGTGCATGTGTAGAGGGCTGAGCGCCTTTCAAAGCACAGTCTCCCAAAAACACTGTAGACGCAGTTACGCAGCCACAGCCGTAAGATCTCTGACCCGTAGTTCTGGGACCAAGGCCAAGAGGAAAGGTACTTCAGGACTGTCTCAGAGGAACGCAAGTAACTCACTCACTTGGACGTGTGCCAAAAACGTGTCAGGTGACCTAACGGTCCTCACACATAGAAATCGTGTTCTTTTGGGACTGCAAACTCACGGACCTACCTGGTCCCAATAGGAATGATGTGAAGTAGTAAATGGAAAACATTTTTCCTGCTTCAAAGTTTTGCAAAACTTCATTTGGACCTAACGTGAACCTGCCTTGGGTGTTTTTCTGAGATTTTGACAAGTAAAATGTCCTCTAAATATTCTTCCCAGATAAACAGCAAATGTAGGATCCACCCCTACCCACAATGCTGACATAACACTAGATTTTAGCCCAGCATGGGCCCAGAACAAGCTATAAAGAGGCTGCTGAGGGCCTGCCTCCCCCTCAGGCCTCCTGCAGCATTAGTGCCTGTAGGGTTTGTGTTTACAAAAGAATAGGGAGCCTTTTAGTGGATGATGTTTCCAGTTGAATTTCCCTGAAAAGCTAATCACTTGCTCTACAGCCTGTGTAAATGTGGGTCTGGACAAAGTAGGAAAGAAAGGTGTTCCCGTCGTCTGCAGGCAGGGAACCCTGGGTGCAGCACCTGGGTGGTGAGGAGTGGCCACTGGGGTGGTTAAAATAAAGACGCTTCCTCCTTGAAGCCTCCCTTGACAGGCTCTGCCACTGCAGAGCCAGGCATGCAAACCCGAAGACCCAGGAACCTGGGCTCACTGGCTGGCTCACGTTCCCCACAGGAGTTCAAGTTTCTCCAGGGCAGACAGCCTTCTCCTCATCCTGCGTCTCACTTCTCACCCACACTGAGCCCAGCTCGTGTCATGGCCTGGAACTGCGCCGAACCAACGAATCCCAGGGCCCTGAAAGAAGGCCTGGCCGGGGTGCTGGGCCTGTCCAGGGAAGCCATTCACCCTCCCTGGTCTCACCGCCCACATACACAGGATGGAAAGAGATGCTGGATAATAAGCAAAGTGCCACCTGACCAGGCGAGCAGCACCTGGTGCCAGCACTGAGAGCTGAATAATGACATGCATTTGCTCTCTTAAAAAAAGTCACCAACTCTTTTTAGTGTATATAACCTCAGGACAAGAAAGCCAATAATTTCTTTCATTTCAGGCCTACCGCCTAGGATGGAACTCAAACTTTAACCATTGAATTCATTTCATTATTACCTAAAGACTAAAAAGATTGGCTCATATAAACTCAGTGCTCATGGATCTGCAGCATTTGCAGATGGAGTTGTAAATGGGCCTGCCACACTGTGGAGGACGACAGGCAAAGCAGTTAATACCGGCCACTCTGCCACCTCTGTACTTACGTTGCACCTCGACGTAGATGGGGTCAGACACGATGTCCTCGTTGTTTATGTTCATCTTACAGACATACGACCCACTGTCTGAATGCTGCACACTGGTTATGCTTTGGAGAAAACACATAAAGACATTTACAGTCACTACCCTTCGAGCTCTGACACAGAAACAGAACGTTCTTCAACTTCTGTGACATATGCTGTGATGTTACCCTTACATATAGACATGGCTAGGCTGTGGTGCCTGGACTTTCGGTCTCACACCAGTTTAGGTGATTCTGGGAAGGCAGCTTTCTGATGAGATTAAGTCGAAATCAGCAGACTCCAACTAAAGCAGATGACTCTCCATAATGGGGGTGGGTCTCATCCAGTCAGTCGAAGGCTTGTGAGCAGAGATGGAAGTCCTCTGAGGAAGAGGAATTCTGCCTCCAAATGGCCCTGGGACCCAAGACCGCAGTAGTGATGCTTCCCTGGGCATCCAGCTGACATCCTGGATGCCCAGGATGAATTGGAACCCAAAGTTCAGATTTCAGGTTTGCCAGCATCCAGAGTCATGGTGGCCAATTCTTGAGAACAAATGACTCTAATCCCTATGTTACTTGTCTTGACTTCTATGGTAGACTCCAAATTGGAGTGCTGTCCCTTCAAGGCATTTTGCAAATCTGAAGGGTTGTCTGGGTGGTCACCATGACTTTTGGGGGCCAGGGGCAACTGTTCCATACCCCAAATGACCCTCTGTGACCAGAACACACTCCATTATATATACACACACACAGTATCTTGCCTAGGTTTAACATTCGCCTCATTTCCCAGAAGAGCAAATTATCATGAAAAGGGTGAGCAGCGAGGGGGTGGGCCAGCACTGGTCCTTTGGCCTGTTTGGACTTTGCAGGGACTAGATCACCATTTGGAAAAAGGGATCACTGACATTAGAAGGCCGCATTTGCAACAGCCACATCGGGGAGAACGAGGGGCAGGGTGCAAGTCTCTGTATCCCTGGTGTGACCATGCCCCACTTTGACAAGTTCACATTCATATTCTTTTATTATAAAACAGCATTCTTTTGTTTTTCTTGTATTATGGTAGAATATATCTGATAGTAAAAGATGGCCTTGGCTCTAAAAGGCTGAGAATCCTGCTTCCCACCTTTCCAGCGTGTTTACAAACAAGAATGATACAACATAGGTGAACCCTACAGTTTGCCGGCGGTGGGAAGGGTGAGGGGAGGAGAGACACGGTGAAGTGCTCCCAGATGCTCTCCCACAGAGGGTACTCTACTCACCTCTGCTCATCAGACTCTGCAGAGACTGTGGCTGGGGGAGAAAAAGAGAAAAGGAAAACACGGAGGGGACCACATACCCAGCAGTTTGCATCCCATGCAACGTGTTTATCCAAAGCAAAATGAAACCCATCTTTCAACCAGTCAAGGGCTGAGGCTTAAGGTTCAAAAGAGCAGAGGAAGCTGGCAAGGTCAGAGGGGCCTCACCAACCTTGGCAACATTTGGCAGCCGACAGAGGGTAACACGGCACCATCAAGGCAGTGAGGCTCCTAGGCCGTGAGAAGCCACAGTTGCCTTGGGTCAAACACATGGTTTTCAGAACACATACTGGACATTTTAAATACAACTTCCCTCCAACAACACCATTTTGCAAATCCCTATTGGCCTATGCTAAACATAGCATCTAAATTTCAGGTCAAGCGTGGTGTCAGTCAGAAGTAGGGGACCAGGCTGCTTGGGTTAACATCACCTCCATATTGCTCCCAGGACCCAGGCGTGTGACTGTCACCTGCATTTCCTGATGGGCCAACGTCAGTGCCGCCCACTGACAGAATACTCTCACTTCCCCTTTCCCTTCATTGCTGTGTAGGAGAAAATTAATTCTTGAACATGCCTGATGAATGAATGTTGGATGTGGGGAGGACCCAGAGTGAAGGAAAGACCAGCTCTCTCCATGCTTTAGGGCAAGAGCTGAATGTCACAAAGTTCAGAGGTCACCAGGAAAACAGGACAAGACAGAAAGAGACCTCGCAGGGAAAGTATCTCCACATAAGGGGCTGACCCTCCCCTGGTATCTCCCTGGATGTCGTGGTGACAGGAAGGAGCTGGAGAAAGAGGGAGAGAAACGTGTTTGCCGTGGTGTCCTGCCCACCGTCAGTCAAGGGGTTGGATGGTGCATCCTGGTTTCAGCAGCTCCTGACGACTCTCCCCAGCTGACTGGTCAGTCTCGTCTTCTTTGCATTTGCGAGGGAAATCAAGGTTTGTAGCTACTGCAGAGGGAGTCCTTCCCACATGGTTCACAAGTTCACTTTAGAAGAGGTGTCACTTTTTTCAGGCAAGACCTGGGATTCCATGGGGTGGAGGAAAAGATCTGGCAGGCTGAAGACACCCATGCCTCAGGACCCCGGTGTGGCAGCAGGCTTGCCAGATGACATGAAGAGCTGGCAACCAGGGAAAAAGTGACAGCCAGAGGGGGACCAGGACCCCAGGAAGGCATCTGATGGGGGTGCAGAACACACCCAAGTAACCACCGTGCAGTACACCCTGGGACATAGAAGTCAGACTGCACAGAATGCCCAGGAGGACCTTCAGTCAACCAGCAAGGAAAATTCAGGCCAGGACTACAAAAGGGGACATAGGGGATGTGACCAAACTCTGTCTTCTGTCATTTGTAGATGAAAAAAGGGGTCTATGGAAAGTAACTTTACAGGATGATCTGATTCTAAATTCCTAACCAGCCAGTCCTAGTTGGTAGGCATGCGCCAGGCATATAACTTTTAGTAGAAGGTTTGTCTTTGCCTTCAGAAAGCAATGTCCATTGTCTCTGTGCATCTAGGTTAACACACCTTAGAAGTAAACTCTAACCACCCTCAGGAGAGCACATAGTCTTGCTAATTATCCCATAACCCCATCCCCCCCTTTGATTTCCCTGTCTTTCATGTAATCTTCCCTCCTTTCCCTCCTTAATTTCAAATGCCTAAAAGAAGCTGTAAAACTGTTATTCTTGGGAGCATCTGAGATCTTGCTCCCCAGTTTATGTTAACCATTTGCCTCAAATAAATTCTTATAAAAATTCTCGGAGTTCTGGTCAAGATGGCTGGTGTAGGTAAATGAAGTGGTTGAATCCTCCCACAACTAAAATTACAAGTAAACTACAGAACAGTTATCATTCAGAACATCTGAAATCTAGCTGAACGTAAGTCCTATGACTAAGGACATAAAGAAGTGGCCAGGGAGACAGGTAGGAGGGAAAGAGACATGAAACGGGCAGGTCCCACACACGTGGCAGATAAAAATCAGGAGGGGTATCTCGGATGTGGAGGCCCACCCCCCTGAGGGGTGAGGCACCCCAGCCCCACATCAGGCTTCCCAGCCTGGGGTTCCCGTGCCAGAAGTCTCCATACCCTCTAGATGTAAAGACCAGCAGGAATTGTGCCTGAGTGAGACACAAGGATTCTGCAGTCCCAGGCTTTCCTTTGAATGGGCCTGTGCCTGGACTTACTAGTACTCATGTGCTCTGATCTCAGTCCTGGGGTAGCAGGAACTATGGGGAAGAATGGAAGTGTCTGACATCAAGACAAGAGGTGAAATGACAGCTTTCTCCAAGACAGAAGTGCTGGCAGAGGCCACTGCTCCTTTTCTGAGCCCTCCCCCCACAAATTCATCAAGCAGGTGCCAAATATAAGTCTCCTTCAACCTAGCTAACACTGTTTTCCCCACCCTGATGATTTCCTGAGACCCCACCCCACCCAACTTGGGGCCCACAATAAACCGCTTCCAGTGGCTTTTCCATACCAATGGCCTCTTGTGACTCATGCTTTGGACTTTCCTAAACTCTCTTAAACAAGCAGCATCTGGCCTCAGCATATCCTGTATCTCTTGATAAGAGCCCCCAGGCCCAGCACAAGTAGCAGCCATTTGCAGATAGCTTTGTAGCTTTTGCCAGGTGGTCACGGGTAGGGCACAGGCAGTAGCTGACCTTGCTCTGCACCTCTGGGAGGTCTCAGAGCCACTGTACTGAGTGGACAGCCTCAGGCCATGCAGGATTACCACTTGACCACCTCCCCAGTGACTACTTGGAAGGCACCAAAGCCCCACTGAAGCATGCCCTGCTCTGTGAGGTTAGCCCCTACTCAGCACCTCCTCTGCTATAGTTCCAGCCGGTCCTCACAGCCAATCGGCCTGGTGGTGAATCCCTGGTAGTGATATGCCAATAGTAATCAAGGCTCAAGTATAAAGAAGGGTACACACAGCTCCTGGGGGTGGGGGAAGGAAGGGCCCACCTGGAGTCCCTGGCTCAAGTTACTTTGGAGGCTGGCCATTGGGCCCTACAGGACACCTATTGCATAAGGCCACTCTACTAAAACTGGGAATCTACTAGCTCTACCTAATGCATAGAAACAAACACAGGGAAGCAGCCAAGATGAGGAGACAAAGAAACATGCCCCAAATAAAAGAGAAATCTCCATAAATAGAACTAAATGAAATGGAGGCAAGCAAACTAACAGGTACAGAGTTCAAAAGGATGGTTACAAGAATGATCAAAGTACTTAATGAGAACTTCAACAGCATCAAAAAAAGGACATGGAAAACCATAAAAAAGAACTAGTCAGATATGAAGAATACACTAACTGAAATGAATATATTACAGGGAACCAACAGTAGAGTAGATGAAACAGAGGACCAAATCAGCACTTTGGAAGATTAGAAAGCAGAAAACACCCAATCAGAGCAGCAAAAACAAAAAGAATCCAAAACAATGAAGCGTGTATAAGAGGCCCGTGGGACAACCTGAAGTACACCAACATTCACACTGTGGGGGTGCCAGAAGGGACAGACAGGGAGCAAGGAATTGAAAACCTATTTGAAAAAAATAATGACAGAAAACTTCCCTAACCTGGTGAAGGAAACAGACATACAAGTCCAGAAAGCATAGGGAATCCCAAACAAGAGAACTCAAAGAGGCCCACACCAAGACACATCATAATTAAAACTCAAAAGGTTAAAAACAAAGAGAATCCTAAAAGCAGCAAGACAAAAGCAGTTAGTTACCTACAAGGGAGTTTCCAAAAGACTGTCAGCTATTTTTTTAACAGAAACTTTGCAGGCCAAAAGGGATTGATGTGAAATATTCAAAGTGATGAAAAACAAGGACCTACCACCAAGATTGCTCTACCCAGCAAAGCTATCATTTAGAATGGAAAGACAAAGAGCCTTCTAGATAAGAATAAGCTAAAGGAGTTCATCACAACCAAACCAGTATTACAAGAAATGTCAAAGGGTCTTCTTTAAGAAGAAGAAGTAAACAAAAGATTAAAATATGAATAATAAAATGGCAATAAATACACATCTATCAATAATCATAATACTTTAAATGTAAATGGATTAAACGCTCCAATCAAAAGACATACAGTGACTGGAAGGATAACAACAGTCTTATTTCAGATTAAAAGGTGTGCAGACACTGAAAATGAAGGGATGGAGAGAGATATTTCATGAAAATAGAAACAAACAAAAAGGTGCGGTAGCAATAGTTATACCAGACAAAGAATATATAATTTAAAACAAAGGCTATATATATATAACAAGAAACAAAGAAGGACCAAGCAATTTCACTTCTGGGTATTTGTCCGAAGAAACCCAAAACACTATATCAAAAGACATACACCCATATGTTCATTGCAGCACTATTTACAATAGCCAAGCTGTGGACGCAACCTAAGTGTCATCCACAGATGAATGGATAAAGAAATGGTGCATGTATACAACAGATTATGCCTCAGCCATGGAAAAGGATGAAATCTTGCCGTCTGCAATGATATAGACGAACCTGGAGGGTATTGTGCTAACGGAAATAAGTCAGGCAGAGAAAGGCAAATACCATATAATTTAACTTCTATGTAGAATCTTAACAAAAATAAGTAGACAAGCAGAACAAGAACAGACTCATAGACACAGAGATCATTTTGATGGTTGGCAGATGGGAGGAGGCCTCGGGGGGATGAGGGAAAAGGCAAGGGGATGAAGAAGTTCAAACTGGTTGTTACAGAATAGTCACGGGGATGTAAAGTACAGAATAAGGGATATAGTCCATCATATTATAATAATTACATGTGGTGTCGTATAGGTACTAGATGAATCAGGATGATCACTTACTTATATAATGTCTGGTCACTGGGTTGTAGACCTAAAACTAATGAGATATTGAATATCAACTGTAATTAAAAGATAAAACATTATTTAAAGTAAAAGAAAATTCTCTACAGATTAGGACAGTTCTTATGCTGACACATTCACGTCAGGAAGAGCTCGGCGGTGAGAAGGACTGCGTGCTGACATCGGTTGGCAAGTCCACAGCCATGGTACCCTTGCCCTACAGCCAAGGACAGGTTTTTCACAGAGAACTCTGTTATTTCCGCACATTGAGGAAAGACTCCCACGCTGAAGGCAGGGTAGGGTGCGAGGGAGGCAAGAAGGAGTTGTGGCTGGGGCCCTCCCCGCCCGCAGCAGAACCAGAGGGTTGTCTCCATGCAGGCTCAGCAGGAAAGGCTCTGGGCTCACAATAGCAACGTGCACGTTCCAACACCCAGGAACTGTTCCAGAGAGAACACACAGAAGGTGGGAGCGTGATTCAAGAAAATGCCTGGTCCTGGAAATTCGGGCCAGCCCTCAGCAGGCCCCTCGGTGGACAGCACAGTGGGAGAGAAAAGACCTACTCAGGGTCTTCATCAGGAACTATCACAGGCCCGAGGCAAAGTGCAGATCCCAAAGCTTCCGGAGGAAAGAGAAGCAGGTCATTTACCTGTGAATCAAAGTAGCAAGAACAAATCTGAGAGTGAAAAGGGAGTATATTGATGACTTCCAAGCGACAACAGGAAATTATTTGCCTCTTGAATTCTGTATCATGTCAAATTCCCTCAAGGTGAGGCTAAGAACCAAAATGGCATTTTCAGGGATGCAAGTCCCAGGATGCCAGCGAGGACGGGCTCAATGCCAAGCAAGAGAGGGAGTGCCAGGACGGGGCTGGGCTCCTGGGGGCAGCAGCTGGGAGTCAGAGGGACTGAGGGGCCCCAGGGGGAGCACAAAGATGGCTCAGCTGGGCCCCAGACCAGAGCAGGAGAGGGGACGGCTCTAGGACAGGCGCTACCAGGGAAGAACTCAGGCTGATCATTTTGTCCCTCTGAGGAGAAATGCCTATTTTCATGTAGAGTTCAGAGAAGTGATTGAGAAGTGATTTTCTAAGTGATTGACACTTAGGAAATCAAACAAACTAGCGAGCAAGGAAACAATATTTACTTCAGGAAAATAAAAATGCTAAGAAATAAATGTGATTACCATCTATGACATGATTCTGCTGAAAGCAGCATTTATACAGCCCCAACGATGTGAGCCACAGGTGAGCCACGGGTACACCACGGGTGCTGAGTCACCACGGCTGCCAGGAACACTCTGTTAGCTTAGTTCACACAAGGGGCCCGGCGCACACTCGACCCAAGCACTGAATCTCTGGAAAGATGCCCGAGAAATGGGCAACTTCAGCTCCCCGTGGGCAAAGGGTTGGGGGTTGGGTGGGAGAGAGTTTTGAAGAGTTAAAATATTCTACTACATGAATGCACTGCTTTCAAAAAGGTATAAAAATACCCCAAAATTTTGGCCAAGTACAAACATCTGAACCGGGTGGAACCACAGGACCCATACAGATCAGCCATGGCGTCTACACAGGAGCCACCTGGACAGACCACAGGGCCAGCAGCTGCAGAGCCTGTCACGCACGGCAGCCTCGCCTGGGTGGGCCCCAGAATGTCCTAAAGGGACAAGCAATGCCTCTGTGTCCCTAGGACCTGTCCTACCTGGGCTAGACAGCTCAGAAATGGCTCTTATGTATCAGGTACGCTCTAAAGCCTTCTTAAAAGCTTTTTGTATTTCTTAAGAGAAATACAAAAAGGACAAATATTGTACATTTTTACTTATGTGAGGTCCGTAGAGTAGAGAAATTCACAGAAAAGGAATATAGAACAGAGGTTACAGGAGGTGGGGGAGGGTGGTGAGTTAGTGCTTCCCACGCAAGGAGTTTCTGTCCCGAAGCGCGGAAACGTTCGGAGACGATGGTGGCGATGGCCGCACTGCGTGCGAGTGTGCTTACTGCCATGGGACTGCACACTGGAAACTGGCTAAGATGGTAAAGTTTACTTACGGATATGTCACCATGATTAAAAAATGAAAAACATAAAACAATTTTAAAAGGATGCAAAGTGCACTGATACGCGCGTCCTGTCCACCTGTCACAGATCAAATGGTGCTGGTGGCACGCACGTGTCGAAAGTGAGCCGGAAGAAAGTCTTCCGAGTACAAAGCAAGTTACAGTGTCAGTGATCTGCGGCCAGCTGATGGTTTGACTTAAGAAATTATGTCCTTGTTTTATACAGATGTTTTGCTGCTTTGTCATGTACGATTCCATCTGGGGACCACCAGAAGCAGCAGGCATCAGACCCTACAGGGCAGCTGTGGGCACGGGCGTGTCAAACACCAGCTGCTTAGGGTGCAAGAAACCCAACTGATCACTTCACATCTTCACAGAGAAAACCGACTAAGAAAGCAACGTCCTCCCAGCTTTAGTGATGGGAACCATCAAAAGGCCCTCGACTGCACAGAAAACAAACCACGAAAATGTTCCCTTTGCCAAGAAATCACCGATCACCAGGTCTGTGGGCCTACCAGCCATAGGAGCACCAGCTCCCGTTTTGCTGAGAGCTGCCTCCCAGTCCCTGGCCTGATGGCCAGTGCCCCCTGGGATGCTTCACCTGGGAGGGCGCGTTCCCAGCTCAGCGGGAGAGCTGTCACTCTTGCACCAGGCCCCAGAGCCTTTATATCCAGGGGGCTACAACCAGCTGGGAAGAGATCCTCCATGCAGACTCGCTGATGCTAGTCTACACTCTGAATGGACCTGTGGAGCTGCAAACACAGAGAGCAGAGGCTGTTTTGTACTGAGGAGGCCTTTGTTTTAGAACCCTCAACTGCAGAACATCGAAAGAGAGGAGAAATCGTACCTGAAGGATGCAATCACTGCTGTGGCTTCCTCATCTGGATAAAAGTGGGTAACTGCATGATGAGCCCCAAGCAGTTCCTTCCCATCTTTCCACCAAGAAATATGGGTGTCCTGGTACACATTAGGTATGCTGATTGAACAGTTAAACTTGACGTCCTTGTGTTCAGAAAGTATTATGTGGCTAACTGTGTGATCAAATGCAAGAGGTGGTACGAGCTTGGAGCTGGCCGAGGTCGCGCTGGGAAGGGCTGCGTTTCCTGTGTGGGTTCTTCTGGGCAGGACTAGTGGCAGCACCATAAAAGGCTGGGCCCCGCTGGTGGGAGGAAAGGTGGGTGGCACAAGGTCAGCCGGGTCTCCTGGGAATGGCAGGCTAGGCATGGATTCTTTCCTCTCCTCGGCCAGAGCTGCAAAACAGAACAGTGAGTTTTAAATATACCGGAGTTTTCCAAGTAGGTTCTCAACTTATGAGGCCCTGTTGAAGGAGAAGTGGGGCACCCTCACTGCCCTAGGCACGCACATGCAGGAGGTTCGGAGACAGAGAGTGAACATGGATGTAAAAGACTTCCTGAGCAAGGGGCAAGGAAAGGAGTCTTCAGAGGGTCGGACAATGAGAAGAGCATCTGCTTGGTAAACGAAGTTTGTCCTCCACTACAGATAAGTTAAAAGGGGTATCACTGATAATCTCTTATTATGGGTTAGGCTTCTAATACAAGTTCTTCTAGGTAGTTGAGAGGGGCACAGTGTCCCTTGAGCCTGGAAGAGGCTAAAGTTGTCTTCAGCTCAAAACAATCCACATACCACAGGCACATTTTGGAGTAACTTCTTCTGAACTATACCCCCCATCAAAAACATTCTTTTTGTGAGTAAGTCACCCCCAAGTCCTTCTACTGCCGGTGGAAACTGGGGTTCTTCCATGGAATTGCAAGAAGAGCATTTCAGGGATCCATGCATGGGAGAAGGAGGTGTAGGGGTAAGATTTATCGGAGCTGGTTAGCTTAGCCTCCACTCACAGCTGCGTTCCAGCCGGCGCTGGGCCCACATGGTCCCGGGCCCACATGGCTGCAACAGACCTGCACTTGGAGTGTGCAGCTGCTACAGAGAGGGAATACAGCAAACGGGTGAGCAAACAGGCCAACGTGTGCCCCCGAGAGGGTCCTTTGTTAAGCTTTGGTTATGTTTCCTTGGGCTTGGGAAGGTACAAGATTTCTTTTAAACTAACCAATCTCATTCTTGGTTCTCCCTGGGATTTTCTTGGGTCCTCCCCCTATCCAATCTCTTTCCCAGACCTTCTGGGTGTGAGGGTTTCACGCCCTCATCCAATCTGATTCTCTTCCCAGATTGGACACCTCCCCTTTACAGTCACCATCTTGGCACCTCCTATGCATGCTCCCAGGTTGACACTGAGAAACCGGTCCCTCCTCCCTGCAATGAGGGTGTTGCAGGGTCACAAGACTGTACCATAGATCTGGCCAGCAGCCTTGGAAGGCTTCTACTGGTCACAAAGAGACACATTCCTAGATATGTTTTGGGGGAAGGGGGTTCAGAGTACGCTCATGTCACCAGCTACAGAATGACTTGGAGCTTCTAGCAAAATGCTTGCCAGCTGGAATGGACCTAGAGAAATTTTCATTTCATGTGGCTTATAACTATTTCTAAAAATATAGGCTTATAATCGTTGTATTTTTTTGTTCTTTTAATGGCATTTTTGGAACATACATTCTCTGCTGGTTGCTACGTATTCAAATACACTGACCACAATTCTGGTGAAACAGGCAGGTAGGAGAAACATAGGGCTGGCATTCTGCAGGTGGTGACTGGAGTACACCAAGGTCCTGATCCCTGCTCGAGGGCTGTGCCTGTCATGTTCAAGATGTCACACCCTCCTGGGCTCCCAAGTGTGTGAGTGCAGTGTACGGTGGTCTCTGCTTAGGGCTGTGCCAGATGTAGTAAGAATATGCAATACCAGACTTGACTTTGGGAGACGAACACACCATGCAACATACAGATGATGTATTACAGAAGTATATACTTGAAACCTATATAATTCTATTAACCAATGTCACCCTAATAAATTCTATAAAAATTTAAAAAACAAGAAAAATAAATAATTAAAAAAAGAACACACTACACCTACTTAAACTTGAATTTCAGATCAATGGCAAATAATTTTTAGTGTAAGTATCCAGCTAAGCACTTTTTGGTTAATTGAGCTACAAGCAAGAGACCTGGGGGCAGAATGAGGGGCCTGAGAATGTACTCCCCCAGCCTCCTCCCTGCCAAGCCTCTCTGGACTGCAAACAGGCCTCCTCTGAAGGCCACAGTTGCAGTCACTGAGCCACGTCTACATGACTTTCTCCCATGTCAGGTCCACCCCCGTGGCCGCTGCATTTGGAAACGTCTCTGGTAAAGATCAGGGTGGAGGAGAAGAGGCTTCACTGGAAGGAACCAGGGAACACTCACTGCTTGTCCTTACACTGAGTCTCAGGGGCTGTGGGGTGCGCAGTGCCCTGCACACTTCGGTGGAGGGCTGCTCAGGACAGCCTTGACCAATCATGCAGACAGGTGGGTGTGCAGGGCTGGGGTGTCCATTTATTCCAGGGCTGGGAGGTCAGGGTGACCCAATTTGCCAGGCAAGCCTGACACGTGAGTGTGGGCCTGTGCTTTCAGTAGGGGGAGGAGAAGCCCAGAGCCTGGGTTCCTTCCAGCCCCAACTTTTCTCTGATTTGAGGTGCTTTCTGCAGTAATGAAGGCTCTGGCTGTTTACCTATGGCCTGCACACTCTTTGTCTTCAGTCTCCGAAGTCCACAGCCTACCTCTGCCTCTTACACTTGCAAACTTACCTCCAGTCCCTCCAACTCACGAAGCTCCAGTGAGCCAGGTTTTGCCCAAATTGCTATTTTTTTCTTTAAATATATGAAACGTTCATAGAAGGCATTCAGTAGATTGACGAAAGCAAACGATACTTTCTTTGGTCTATTCAATTTACTTAAAAACATTTGACCTTTCTAATTACAAACATCACACAGTCTGTTGTGAAGAATTAAAATATTTACAGAAGCATACATAGACAGTATAAAATAGAAACCTGTCTTGTAATCCCAACCCTGCAGTTTCACCTCTGATTACAGTTTGGGGTATTACCCTCATTTTCTAGGAGCGGAGCTCCCTGAACAAAGGGGCGGAAGGGCCCCCAGGCCGTGCAGATGATGTCACTGGCGGTGGGAGGCAGCCAACCCACCCTGTAATCACTGTACATGGCTGAAAAGATAACTGGTCTCCACCATGTGATCTGCCAGAAGTCAGTAAAATGACTTAATTGCCAAC
The DNA here is from genome assembly GCF_021234435.1 of Artibeus jamaicensis. Classification (NCBI taxonomy): domain Eukaryota; kingdom Metazoa; phylum Chordata; class Mammalia; order Chiroptera; family Phyllostomidae; genus Artibeus; species Artibeus jamaicensis. The sequence continues at coordinate 12,023,713 of NW_026521810.1, read as the reverse complement.
AAATATTTATGTAGCACCTCCTGGGACTCAGAGTTGCTGTGACAGTCTATTGGGGTCACAAAGGCACGTGCCCAGGAGAGAGGAGCAGAGGGTCCCAGGATTAAACAGGAAACGACACGGCTCCCTGATCCCTCCCCACCCGGACCAGTCAGCCCTCCCAGGTGGGTGCTGGGCCCCCACCATCGATCACTCATTCAGTTCCTTCTTCCTGCTGGACCCACTGAAAGCCCCATGAGTCCTCACACACACACCATAGCCAGTTCAAATGGGTGCTCAAAATAGGTGTGTTGGATGAGTGAGTAAAGGTATAAATGGGGAGGAGGGAGGGATGCCCAGGGTTTCCAGGGATAGAGGTGGCAGAAAAATGGAGAGAAAGAAGAGGTCTTAATGGTCTGGGAACACCAATGTAGCTGTCCAGTGGTGCCACCGTGAGCCCTGAGTCCCGGGAGAAGCAGCAGGATTTCTGAAGGTATCTGCACACAGGAGGGGAGGGGCTGTGCTGGACCAGAGCACCAGGAAGGAGGAGGCCTGGAAGTGTGGAAACCCTCCAGGAGATACCAAAGACCTAACTTCAGGAGCAGCCAAAAAGGGCGAAGGACAGCAGAGGGCAGCAGAAGAGGCTGACCACATCAGCATTCTTTCCATTACCACCATTTCGCACAAGAAAGTCAGTCTGACCCAAATACTGAGGAGGGACATAGTCTCAAAACACAGTGCAGTTCTCCAGAGGGGTCACTCAGCATCTGTACCCTGCCTGCTGCTTGAAGAATGCAGGGTGTGAGGCTGTTTGAGGTCCAGTCTCCTGGTGGGGAAAATGGGGATGGTCAAAGGGTCTCTGGTTCCATTCCCAGTCAGGGCGCGTTCCTGGGTTGCAGGCCAGGTCCCCAGTAGGGGGCACATGAGAGGCAAGCATACATTGATGTTTCTCTCCCTCTCTTCCCCTCTCTCTAAAAATAAATAAAATCTTTAAAAAAAATGGGGATGGAATAACAGTGCTGCCCAGGACAGCTGTTAGAAGAGAAAAAGTATTGTTATGTTTGGGTCATAGTAAGCACTTGGTCAATCTTGGCTACTGTTTATACTGTTTTCTCATTTTACTATGACTCAGTGAAAACCTGCCACATTGCAGTCCTCGAGAACCACTGATTTGGAGGGCTGGGGCTGCAGTCCACAGGGTTGGTGAAGTTCACACTGGAATTTCGTGTTGGGGGACAGGGTATTGCCATTCACATGGTGGCCTGCATGAATGGTGTTTGAGGGCTGAATGAGTGTGGATCATGTGCAAAAAGGCAAAATGAAAGTCATTCCAAAACTTTGGACCCAAGGGCAATGATTGATTAGGAATTTCATCGTAAACTGCCAATTTTTCATTATTCTTACTACTTCAGTCATACAATGTCCCTCCCCCTTTTTTTCCTCCCAAAGTGGCTTACTTTAACATTACTTTGCAGAAAGTGATGTAGGGGAAGGTCACACCAAAAATTTTTAAAGTTTCCATTTTCATTATTAACCTGTTCTCACTAGCTCATCTTCAAGGTCACAACAGCAAATGTGGGGGGCCAGCTTGCTTGACAATTGCTATTGTGGAGACAATGATTAGCTAGTGTGTGAGATGTGTGAAAACCCAAAGACTTCATGAGAATATATGCCCCTTTCTGCAAAGCACCTTCCCTCAAGGTTATTTCCTTGTGTGGCTGGGCTAGTGGCTAAAGTGAGAAGTTTAACCTTACGAGCAACCTTGGATAAGTTGCTTCCCACTCAGGTCCAAGAGAAGCTGCCCAGGTGTTCCAGAAGCTGGAGGTCAACTATAGGGGGTCATACCCATCCAGCCCTGGAGACACATAATGGAAAACACCTTCCCTGCCCAGCACAGAACAGGCCCATGGGGTGTGAGTAGGAAATGTGTATTCATCCAACAAAGAAATCGGTTAGGCATACTACTTATTGATTCATGTGGCTTTGCCTTGTTATCCTGAACTAATTTGTTGGTAGCTTTTTTGAAGTCTGGAGGTGGCATTCTCTGAATTCAATATGGTGAAGGGAATGGAGTTGACATGCAGTCAACATCTATGCAGTAAACGGGTGTGATGTGGGCACAAGGCTGAACAGTGTGCCAGCAGGGAAAAGAGGTGGTCCAGGCAAGACCACTGCTGCACTGGGAGGGGCAGTGTGGCGGGACTGCCTCTGAAGCAGCACTGCCTCTGCCAACCACAAGCAGCCACAGTGGGTCAGATGTTCAGGGACCTTAGTCACTTAGACTCAGCACTGGTCAGTTAGGGGCCGCCAGGCACCTTAGACCTCCATCTAAGATGACTCTATACAGCAAAGCTATCATTTAGAATGGAAGAGCAGATAAAGTGCTTCTCAGATAAGGTCAAGTTCAAGGAGTTCATCATCACCAAGCCCTCATTATATGAAATGTTAAAGGGACTTACTGAAGAAAAAGAAGACCAAAACTATGAACAGTAAAATGACAACAAACTCACAACTATCAACAACTAAATCTAAAAAAAACAACCAAAGCAAACTAAGCAAACAACTAGAGGCAGCAGGAACAGAATTCCAGAAATGGAGATCACGTGGAGTGTTATCAGTGGGAAGAGGGAGGGGAGAGAATGGGGGAAAAGGTACAGGGAGTAATAAGCATAAATGGTAGGTACAAAATAGACAGGGGGAGGTTAAGAACAGCATAGGAAATGGAGAATCAAATAACTTATATGTACAACCCATGGACATGAACTAAGGGAGGAATGCTTGTGGGAGAGGAGGTGCAGAGCAGAAGGGAATAAAAGGGAGGAAAAAAATAGAACAACTGTAATAGCATAATCAATAAGATATATTTAAAAACAGTAAAAGAATTTGTGCATCCCAAATCCAGAAATGTCTTCAGAGTACATGCTGAGCATGCATGATGGCCGGAGGGTTGGGGCAGTGTTGGCTGGCGGTTGGCCAGCAGCTCTTCAGATAGAGAGTGCCCAGTCCCTCACATGGAGATACACCCTCAGGGGAAGCGCTTTACCCTGTGGGATCCCTTGCCAGGATCAGAGTCCCTCGGTGGATGAGGATGATGAGATGCACAGGTCCACCAGTGCACTGCACAGGTCCCGGCCAATGTGGGAGCCTGGGCTGGGATTACCAGGAAGGTGTGTTTTAGACAAGGCACAGGCAATGGCATCACTGGAGCAGGGTAAGCACCAGCCATGAACCAGAAAAAAAAATCTACTTCCAACCTGTGGCCAAAAAGCTCTGGGCTCTGGGGAACTGCTCTAGTGCTGGCCTGCACACCCTCTCCTAGTAGGAGCACCCTTAGGTTCTCCTGAAGTCTCCGATCTCAGAAGGATACAGAAGGATTCAGCAGCTGCTGAAGTTGCAGGTCCCAGAGTCGCAGGTACAGCAGGTGCGCTGAGTGGCCTCCTGGCCCTGGAGGGCTGGACAGGTGGAGAGCACAGGCTGGTAGCACTGTCTGACTCATCCACCCTCAGGTATCAGGTGCCCTCAGCCTGCTTCACAGCCCTGGGAACTGAGTGGCAGGATAAGGACAGGGCTAAAGCATCGGCCTGTGGGACCTCTGCCCTGCTCTTCCTCATACAGCGCAATGGGCAGAGGCATGAGCCCAGGTCTCTGAAGTTCAGCCCAAACATCAGCAGGCTGGGTGGGGGCCCTGGGTGGGAGGGTATGGGGGTGCTGTAGAAGTGAGGAGTGTCCTTGAACTCCCAGGGGTTCTCTGCCTCCACCTGTGGAGCATGTGTGGGCAAGGATCAGGATGGCAGCCTGGGGATGGCACTGCCCAGTCCCACCAGCCTGCTGCTTGCTGGGCTTTGCTGTCCAGCAGCCCTGCACTGGAGGACAGAGGCTCCTGCTGGGGTGGATCTGAAAGGCTTTTGGCTTCCAGAATCCCATTTATGTCCACGCCCCTGCCACCCAACAGAGAGGCCCCGCCTAGAGTGGTGCCCCGGCCCTCAATTCTGGCTGATATTTGCTATTCACATTGTGTCCTCAGGCCACCTCCCTGTCACAGTTTAAAGGGGGTGGGGTCCTCCCCACCCCCACCCCTGTTGGATGAAGCCAAACCCAAAACAAACAGAAACTTCCTACTTAGTGTTACTTCACTTTATGCTAAAGTCCAGAATTCTCCAGTGATAAAGAGCAGCAATAATAACGGGAGAGAAAACTTCTAAAAACTTTGACCTAAGCTCATGTGACCCGAAGTTCTCAAGTGGTAAGTGGTAAACATTAACCTCTGGAGGGACTGCACTCAGCCCCTTGGAGTTAGCTGGCCTGACAGGGGCCTTCTGGGACAGGAGTGGTGGGCTGTGTGTGCCTGAGGGGGTCCCAGCCACCGTGGTGGCCGGGCTGCCAGTGGGAACCCACTGAGATATCTGCGCAGTGAAGACAGTGAAGTCGGGGACAAAACACGGTCCTGGTGCAGGTTCTCCACAAGAGCCCCAGCAGGCCCAGGCTGCCAGGTGAAAAAACAGGACGCCCAGTTACACCTGCATTGCAGATGGACAATGACTGTGCAGGATGATATACTCAGCCAATAAACCTAACTTGGTGTCACTGTGCAGAAGCAGTCCCAGGGAGTTCACCGGTAGGGGACAGGCTAGGGGAGGAGCGGGTTTGGGCGGCACAGAGAAACCACAGCACACTCATCTCTCCGAGTCCTCACCTGGAGGTGTGACGCGTTCTCACCTGGAGGTGTGACGCGTTCCCACCTCTGAGCAGGAACGATGATTATCAGGTGTTCTCCCACTTACTTACCAGGAGCCCATACACTAGCTTATGAGACAGAGAGAGAGAGACCCGGGCCTCTCCCCAGGCCTCGTGCACACACACTTTAGCAGCGGGAGCCCCAGGGGCCTCCAAGGGCTGTAGGTAGTCCCTCACCATCCCCTTCAGCCTGAACCCCACTTTTTGACTTGCACATTTGACTTTTTCTTGGCAGAAGTACTTTGCAAAAAAAAAAGCTCCCCAAGCAAGTTGCAGCCCCCAGGTCTCTCCATGGGGGCACCAATGCAACCGGAAAAGAGAGTCCCAGAACCTGACCGTGACAGCCCACCACCCTCTCCACGCTCCCCAGAGCTCTCAAACCAGCAGAACACCAGCCTCCCCGGGGAGGGTTGTAAAGCTCTGATGCCTGGGCTCACCCACGGCTGGAGTCCATTAGCCAGGGGTGCGGCTGGGCATCAGAGTTTTAGGAAAACTCTTCTACTGATTCTAACGTGCTGCCAGGACCAGATACCCTGCCTTAAGGAATGAGTCACCTCCGCTTGGTTGGGGTGTGCCTGAGGGCCTGGCCGGAGCAGCCCCATGCGCAAGATCCAGGTTTGAACGCACACGACTTTGGAGTGTGGTGGGTATAAGGACTCAGAGTCAGACAGGCAGGGGTACCCCAGCTCACCCTTACTGAGGCCAGGGGACCTTGAGCAAGTTACTTGAACATCTAAGACTCAGTGTCCTCACTACAGAGTCAGAAGATAACACCAAGTGTGTCGGGTGAGAGCAGAAGACGCACACAGAACACTGTGCACAATGCTTATTGTGCACGGACATGCAACACATGGCAGTTACCATTTCATTACATGAAATGCACGATCTGTCTGACTTCAAAGTTGCCACTAGGCATGCGCAGACAATCGATGCCAAACGTATGGAATTGATTATGCCTTAGACTGACTATTCAGCCTCTTGCAGTGAAAGAGGAATATATGTTTACTTAGCCAAGGGTTTTGCCTCTCTTTCCCCTTTGGCAGCACATCAAGTGTCAAGAGAAAGACACTGAAGGAATACTTTCTGGCCAGGGTTTTGTGGCACCTTCCCCTGGGGAGTCTGAGGCCGGTTCTCCCCAGGGGCCAGACGTGACTTTCCCGAGACCCAGGAGAACTCTCAGACTCACAGTTTCTTTCCTCCACAAACCACCCGCAATGCGGACCCTGGCTCACCAAAGAATTACCTCCAAACAGAGATGTAGGATTTCCAATCACGACAGAGGTGAAGGTAAAAATAGCTCACCTCCTTGAACAACCACCTTAAAATTACAGTGAAACCACTGAATAACCGTTACTCAGAACTGTCAGAAATCTGACAACTATGGAATTGAAGGCACCACATCCACCCAAGCTGGTAGGAGGAATGGAGACAAGGAACAGGCTGGTCCCACACCCACCAGCCCACACCCATGTGTGGTGGATAAAAACCCTGGAGGGATATCTCAGGAGAGAGGAGTCCCCGCCCCATACCCAGCCCCCAGCCCAGGGTTCCAGTGCCAGGAGGATGAATCCCCATAACTTCTAGCTGCAAAAACCAGCAAGTACTGAGTCAGTGGAAGAAACTAATTGAGTCCCAAGTAGTTTCTCTTAAAGAATCCACACAGACTTAGACTCACTTTGTCTGAGCTCTAGCACCAGGGTAGTAAGTAGCTTGAAAGGCACCAGTGGCATCCAGGGAGGAACCAAAGTGTCCATCATCAAGGCAAGGGCTGGGAGACAGCTTTCTCCCACATAGAAATGCATGCAGAGGCTACTGTTCCTTCTCTAAACCTTCCCCCAACAGAGCTACAAAGCCACAGAGCCAGTAGGTGGGTACCACATCTGAGACTCCATCAACCTGCCTAACACTGTTTGCCCCGCCCTGAAGATCCCTGAGGTTCTACCTCACCCAACTTATAGCTCACCAAACTGTTAACAGGCTTCTCCATATCAATGGCTGGTCTTGGCTCATGCTTCACAACTTCCTAAAACCTCTCAAATAAGGCACAACAAGCCAGAGTGAGCCCCCAGCCTAAGTAGCACTTGCTAAGTAGCCTCAAGCCCAGTACTAACAGCAGTCAGCCTAAGTTCACAGCTTGGCTTCGCCTGGGAACCTCCAAGGCCAGCACGAACTGTAGCCATCTCAGACTCCTGTATAGCTCAGGCAGGATGGCCCCGAGAAGAACATAGGTGGGGGCTGACCTTGACCTGCACCATCTGGGAAACCACATGGCATGAGCACCCATGGACAGCTAGAGACCACGTTGGAGTGCCACCACCCTGCCCCTGCACAGCTAATCCTCCACCGTAGGTGGAGGTTGGTGGACGGTGGTCATAGCTAGTCCTTGCAGCTGACTGGCCTGGGTAAATCCCTCCCATTATTTACCAACAGCAACCAAGGCTCAACAACAAGAGGAAGGTATACTCAGCCTACACAAAGGGCCTGCCTTAAGTACCAAGCTAGGATGACGGGGGAGGCTGTGCCACTAAACCCTACGGGACACCTACTGCATTGGGCCACACTACCAAGACAGAGAGTCAGAGCAGCTCTACCTAATACACAGAAAGAAACACAGGGAGGCCGCCAATATGAGGAGACAAAGAAACATGATCTAAATGAAAGAACAGATAAGAACTCCAGAAAAAGAACTAAATGAAATGGAGATAAACAATCTATCAGATACAGAATTCAAAACACTGGTTATAAGGATGCTCAAGGAACTTAATAAGGACCCCAATAGCATAAAACAATATAGTCAGAAATGAAGGATACACTAATTGAAATAAAGAACAATTTACAGGGAAACAAGAGATTGAATGAAGCCAAGTATCAAATCAATGATTTGGAACATAAGGTAGCAAAAAATAACCAACAAGAACAAAAAATAATCCCCTCAAAATGTGGACAGTGTAAGCAGCCCCTGGGACAACTTCAAGTGTTTCAACGTTCACATCATGGGGCGGGGCCAGAAGGGAAAGAGAAAGAGCAAGAAATTGGAAATCTATTTGAAAAAATAATGAAAGAAAACTTCCTTAATTTGGTGAATGAAATATTGAGGAAGTACAGAGGGTCCCAAAGAAGACAGTTGCAAAGAGGCCCACTCCAAAACACGTCATAATTAAAATGCCTAAGGTTAAAGATAAAAAAGAATCTTACAAGCAGCAAGAACAAAGCAAGTAGTTACCTACAGCAAATTCCCATTAGACTGTCAGCTGACTTCTCAAAAGAAACTACAGGCTAGAACAGACTGGCAAGAAATACTCAAAGTCATGAAAAGCAGGGACCTACTTCGCTCTTCCAAGATTGCCAAGTTTGTTCTTCCCAGCAAAGGTATCATTTAGAATCAAAGGGCAGGTAGAGCTTCCCAGAGAAGACAAAACTAAAGGAGTTCATCATCACCAAACCATTATCACATGAAATTTTAAAGGGATTTATTAAAAAGAGATAAAAAGCTATGAACAAAATGCTAGTAAATACATATCTATGACAACCAAATCTAAAAAAGAAACTAAACAGCCCTGGCTGGTGTAGCTCAGTGGATTGAGCGCGGGCCTGTGAAGCAAAGGATCGCGGTTCGATTCCCAGTCAGGGCACATGCCTAGGTTGCAGGCCAGTTCCCAGTGGGGGACACATGAGAGGCAACCACACATTGATATTTCTCTCCCTCTCTCCTTCCCTTCCCTTCTCTCTGAAAATAAATAAAAATAAAATATTAAAAAAGAAACTAAACAAACAAGAAGAACAGAGTGGATAAATAAACTATGATATATTCACATATTTGCCTATGAAGATATATGAACTAGGGCAACACTTTTCAACTCAGATAAATCTAACTTAACACAGAGTGAAAGAGCAAGCTGAAGAAGACAGTACACCATTGATGGGAAATTGTACAACAGGTGCGTGGCAGCAGTTGCCAGTATCCCACTCAACGTTCATACCTGCTTTTCCTACAAATGCGACCTGATCTCACTCAGGGTAGCAACTTGTCTAGCTAACATACTTGATTTGCCCCCTTACTTGTAGCTTAAAGTGGTCTGGGAAATGTAAGCACAAGTCCACAGCGTGGAGCTTCGAGTAAAGTTATCACCTTCTTGCCCTGGCCAGGTGGCTCGGTTGGTTAGAGCATCATCCCGACATGCCAAGGTTGCAGTCTGATCCCGATCAGGACACATACAAGAGTTAACCAGTGAATGCGTAAATGGGAGGGGCAACAGAACAATGCTTGTCTCTCTCTAAAATAAATAAATTGAAAATAAAAAGTTATCATCCTCTTGTATCCTAAGAGGAACAGACTTGGCCCTTGCTGGTGTGGCTCAATGGATGGAGTGGCTGGTGTGGCTCAGTGGACTAAGTGCTGGCCTGTGAACTGAAAGGTCACTGGTTTGATTCCCAGTCAGGGCACATGCCTGAGCTGCAGGCCAGGTTCCCAGCTGGGGGTGTGCGAGAGGCAGCCCACCCATGTACCTCTCACACATTAATGTTTCTCTTCCTTTCTCCCTCCCTTCCCCTCTCTCTAAAAAAAAAATAAATAAAATCTTAAAAAAAAAAAAAGAACAGACTCTGCTGGTATAAAAGAGTTTGCCTTTTGTCCTTCCTGTTTCCTTCTGCTTGGAATGCAAATGAAATGGCCGGAGGTGCAGCAGCCATTCTGAGGCAGTGTGCTCCAACACCACACACCAAAGGTGGCAGGTAAGAGGCAGGAAGAGCCAGGTCCCAGGCCACACCCTGGAGCCTCAGTCCCAACCCCAGCCTGGCAGTCCTCAGACTGCTTGTCAAATGGGAGAAATACCTTTCTTTTGCTTCGCTGAAGTGAGGTTTTCTCTTACACACAGCCAGATGGAAACCCGAACTGACATGCAGGAAAACCACACTGTAGAGCACTGCCAGCACAATTTCGTCTGGTCAAAGGATAAAGAGATGCCTGAGAATTAAAGCACCTGCTGTGGGGAAGTGGCTTTTGTCCGAGAGAGAGGAGGCAGGGGGCGGCGAGAGGAGAAGGGGGTACTGCCCCTGTACTTCCGATGGCTGGTTTCTTAGGTTGGGTGGTGAGTACAGAGGTAAATTTTATTATCCTTTGTATCCTAAATACCTCATAACAAGATATGAATATAAAGAAAAAGGGTAGGTGGGAAAAACAAAAGAGAAAGTTCACGCCCTGGCTGGTGTGGCTCAGTGGACTGAGTACCAGCCTGCAAACCAAAGGGTCACTGGTTGGATTCCCAGTGAGGGCATATGCCTGGGTTGCAGGCCAGGTCCCCAGTTGGGGGCGCATGAGAGGCAACCATACATTGATGTTTCCCTCTCTTTCTCCATCCCTTCTCCTCTGTCTAAAATTAAATAAAACAAAATCTGTAAAAAAAAAAGAGAGAGAGAGAGAGGGGGAAAGTTCAGCCCTTACGTTTACTGGCCGGCCTACTGGATAACAATGGCAGGAGCCCTCCAGGAGTGGCTCGTGTGAGAGGCTTCAACCTTCCTTCCATCTGTCAGTCCAAATAGCATATGAGCACTTGGCATGAGGGGCTGTCCAGCCCTGCAGCTGCCACCTTGGTCAAAGACTTGCCCCCTTCCTTGGGTAAACATAACTATCTTATTTCTACCCTCATTGCCAGGGTCTAACCGGGCCAAGGGCGTGAGGCTCTCCAGCCCTACTCAGGCATCAGATGCACTGGATCTGTGGAGGGTAATGTGTGCACCCCAAAGACTGAGTCCGCGTGTCCTGGGTGGGGCCCGGGCATCTGTATGGTGAAAAGCTTCCTCACTGACCCTCTCCTTGTCCTGGAAGCTCACATCAAACCTGGGATGAGAAGGTACATCTCTGGACTCCCAAAGTGGTTTGTTTGTTTTCCTAACTAATGCTTCAGATCTACTGCTAACCCTAATGAGCTTCCTTTTTTTCTTTACTCCAGAACTTTCAAAGAACATTGTTCTCATCCACAAATCTGCAAATCACGCGCCAGAGCTGTAAATAGCCTTACAGGCTGCTTCCCCTTCCTGTGTGGGGACAGCCAGCCAGGGGTGAGTGGAAACCCGCCTGCAGGTGTGGCTGCAGTGGGAGCCACTAACACAGATCAACAGGCCGTGCGCAGGGCAGTCAGTTCTGTACAGGAACCACATTCGGTGAGGCCGGGTCCCTGTTCTACTATTCTGCACCAAGACAGCCTACTCTGACTTCTAAAATCCATCATTTTCCAAAGCCATGATGAGGCCAGTCTACTAGCAGCTTTAATAATCCCTAAGCTTAAAATAGCAAAGCAATTGCTTCTCCCCAATAAGCAAGGCTTTTCCTTGCGTCTCACCAGGGGCAAGAATGCAGCTAAGGCAAAGTCTAAATAAGGTGTTTATCGTTCCTGAATGTGGAGGTAACTGGACACCCCTTCCCTGAAGCACCCGGGGTGCCGTGACCAGAGCTTGCTGGGGCCTTAGGCTGCTCAGCAGATGCGAGGTAGCACCTTTGAGGGAGCAAGAAATATCTAAGACAAGTACAAGGAGAAACACAAGAGCATAGAAAGAAACCCTACACACTGAGATAGGAAATGGATTCTCTCCGAGGTCAGCCTCTTGAATATTCTTAGTTTTCGGTGTCAAAATTTTCTTATATGACCTTGTCCAAACATAAAGTCAACATTGGTTTCTCTATCTCCCTCTGTTCCCCCCACCCCTGCCACCCAAGACTCAATGGAAAATCCATTTTACCTTTAAGTGAAGAAAGAAGCACTGACAGTGGATAAAATGGGCAAAAGGATGAAATAAAATGCTTTAGCATGGTTTCTGAGTGAAGTGTGGAAGGCATCATCACCCTTTATCCCTAAAATTTAGGGCCTGCAGGCGTCAGGGCCCACTGGGTGCTGCTGCTTAAGAGCAGCCCAGGGAGTGGGAACAAAACAGCTACCAAGTAGGGCTGCCCAGCTGCGTGGTCTCACACACGTGGGGAGGTCCTGGGCCCTGGACCAGAGCCTTCCTCATGTGTGCTTCCAAGCCATGGTTCAGATGAAGCAAACTCAGGCCTCCTCAGAAAGAGAAAGTGGGAGTTAGCTCCTGCCCTACATCCTGATGGGGTCCCCAACCCTGGCCAGGCTGAGACGGGCCTGCACAAGGAAGAAGTAGCAAGAGGGTGCAGGTCCCCTTCCTGACAGGGGTCAGCAAAGGCTCAAGTGCCAGAGGCAGGTCAGCTCACACCTGCCGCCAACAGGCACTATCAGGTCAGGAGGGCACCTGGGCACGCACACTGGGCACACGCACACTCAGCGTGCGCAAACCAGGCAGGTACACAGAGACTGACCTAAGAACAAAGCCATGCTTTCCATCCACTGCAGCCAAAAGACTTCAGTTGACAGACCTGGTTTTGGCTGGTAAAAAGGAAATTTCTGGATGTTTATACTCAAAACCCAAAAACCAAACAAAAAACACACCCACACTGACGCGGTTATGTGGGAGAGTAGAGCAGGAATTGGCCTTCATTTTTAACCTCCCAGAGAAGCACATGACAGGAAGCTATTCCTGGACCGAGGTAAGTCTGAATCCAGCCAGTGAAGGTAAGGGGGCGGCAGGGGGGGGGCGGTCAGGGCAGGCCCTGCCCGTCCGTGGCAAGTGTGGGCTCTGCAAGGGAGACACCAGGAAACAAAATCCTAAAGGACGGAGCCAGGCCTCAGAACTCAGGACGGACACCTCACAGCCTCATCCCAGAGGGAACAGGGGGGTGGCCCACAGTTCTGTCCTCATCGTGCGAGGTGCAATTTAGGGTACATTTTGATGAGAAAAGAACTTGCCCTCTAACTCTGTCTGTTCAGGTAAAACAATGACCCCCAAATTTGGGTTCGCCCTGGCCAGGGAGGTCAGTTGTTTAGAGCGATGCCCCAATACACCAGGTTATGGGTTCGATCCCCAGTCCGGGCACATAGAAGATCAACTAATGAGTCCATAAACACGTGAGACAGCACATCCATGTTTGCATGTGTCTCTGTCTCTCACTCCACACCTTCCCTCTCTCTGTCTAAAAATGAATAAATAAATAAATTTAAAAAATACTGGCCCTGGCCAGCACAGTTTACTTGGTTGAGTATTAGCCTACCAATCCAGGGGTCGCTGGTCCGATTTCTAGTCAGGACACATGCCTAGGCTGCAGGTTCAGTCCCTGGTTGGGGTGCGTGAGAGAGGCAACCAGTCAACGTTTCCCTCTCACACTGATGTTTCTCCCTGTCCTTTTCCCTCACTTCCCCTTACTCCAGAAGTAAATAAATAAAACCTTTTTAAAAACGAGCTCAGAAGAATGGAGGAAGCCACGGGTAGTGATGGCTAATATTTCTGCAGAACATGCTACATGCCAGTAGCTCCTTTCATCCCCCCCCCAATTCCGTGAATAACTGAGAGTCCCGATGACCAGAGAGGAAACTGAGGCTGGCCCCGCAGGACAGGGGCGGGCTTGACGGATACTCACACCTGGGCCGAGCCCCTGTGACGCACTTCATTCCAGGTGGGTGCTCTCTCCAGTTTCTATGATCATTAACCTGCTGCTGAGATGCACACCAACCACAGCCTCCTGCTCTGGGCTGAGATGAAGTCCGACCCTGGGCCAAAGCCAAGGTGCTCAGGGCCGCTGCCACCTGAGCGCAGGCAACCTGCCCCTGCTGGAGAGCTGCTCAATCTGTGTTTTCAACATAAAGACCTCAGCTTTTGACTTTTTTTCTAGCTGGAATAGTTAAGAGAATATAAAATACACTAATATGCTATAAAGGGGTTAATGGAGTCCAAAAATCTAGTTTCTCTCAATGTCCTAACTTTTCTAGTAATGAAATCACTTCGGCATCGCAGTGAAATGAAAGGTGATTTTTCTATGAACCGAGACCCTTCCACCCCCACCTGCCAGAAAAGGGCACAGGAACTGCAGCAATTCTGTTCCTGGAAAAATCAGCAGAGAGAGAGAGAGAAAAGTGTATGTGAGGCCATGGAGGCCTGGCCCTGGATGGTATCTGCACAATCACCAACTGAGCACCTGAGATGGGCTCAGCACTGTGCCATCTGCCACCAGGTGGTCAGAAGCATGATTAGGAATTAAAAATGGGGAGAAGGAGAGAGAGAAAGAGAGACTGGATGGGGAGGGAGTGAGAGAAGGCCCCTTTAGAAAATCTGAGCTGAAACCCAAACATCAGACATCAGAACATCAGACATCAGAAGGTGCCAGCAAGAAAGGACCTTGGAGAAAGAGTCAGCCAGAGAACATGTCCACTGCAGAAGTCCTAGGAAGGAGACCCTGTGGCTGAGGCATGCTGACAAGAGAGACAAGTGGGAATGAGTCCACAGGAGTGAGAGGCCCTGTGAGACCCTCCAAACCCTGGGAAGGAATGAAAAGCCACCTGAGGATTCTAAACCAGGGACAACACAGTCAGACTCATCTTCAAACCTCATTCTGGCTACTGTGCGGGCAGCGGCTGTTAACTCTCGTGTTCATTTGCAGGTGGGAAATGGTCATTACCCTTGTGTTCCCTTACAATGGTCCTGGCTCAGCCTGTCTACCTGGCAGCATGTTCCCAATTCAGAGAGATGTGAAGAGTCAACTTGTTCAGGAGCAACTCCGGCTACTAACTCCTGGCCCTGCCCCTAGGATTATCTGAAAATTATTTCTAAAACTAAGATTGAAAAACCACATTACTGTTAATATAAAACATAATTATACTCTATTCAGCACTTTAAGAAAGTGGATCAGATTTTTGGCCAAGGTGGAGGCATAGGTAGATTCCCATTGCTTCCTTGCACCGCTACAAGGACAACAACCAATTTAAAAGTAAAAAACAACCAGAACTGCCAGAAAATCAAACTGTATGGAAGACAGACATCAAAGGAGCTAAAAAAGAAACAGTCATCCGCACCAGTAGGAGTGGTGGAGGTAGGCATCTGGGGCAGAGCAGACACATGGCAAGGCAGCCGCTAGTGGACTGGGCAGTCCCACATTCGCATGCGGACAAACAGGGAGGAACCACTGGGGAGTAAGACACACCATGCAACTCCGGGTTCCAGCGCAGGGGAATAAGGCCTCAAAACCCCTGGCTGTAAAAATCTGTGTGGGCTACAGCAGAGAGATAAACTCCTAGTCTCACAGGAGAGTCCACTGGAGAGACTCATGAGTTCGCACCCAGGAATTAGCACCGGAAGAGCCCACTTTGCTTATGGGGCAGGGGCAAATGACTGAAAGTGGGGCAAGTGGTACTGTTCCCTCTCTGACTCCTCCCCCACAGGCAGCACCACAGTGCAGTGATGTGGGTTGCCCCACCCTGGCCAACACCTAAGGCTCCACCCCTTACAATGTAACAGGTGTGCCAAGACAAAGAAACACGGCCCAAACTAAAGAATAGATCAAAACTCCAGAAAAAGAACTAAGCAGTGAAGAGACAGAAAACCTCTCAGATGCAAAGTTCAAAATACTGATAATCGGGATGCTCACAGAATTGCTCGAGTACGGATGGAAAATAAAGGAAGAAGTGGAGGCTATACATAGCAAAATAAAGAAACATCTATAGGGAACCAACAGTGAAGGGAAGGAAACTTGAACTCAAATCAACAATTTGGAATAGAAGGAAGAAATAAACATTTAATCAGACAGAATGAAGAAACAAGAATTCAAAAAAATGAGAGCGACTTAGGAACCTCTGAGAAACTTTAAACATTCCAACAACCAAATCATAGGGGTGGGGCTGGCTTTAGCTCAGCAGGTACTTCGATTCACAAGTCACAGGGGTGCCAGAAGAAGAAGACGAAGAGCAAGAAATTGAAAACTAATTTGAAAAAAATAATGAAGGAAAACTTCCCCAATTCTGGCAAAGGAACTAGACATGCAAGTCCAGGAAGCTCAGAGAGTCCCAAAGAAATTGGACCCAAAAGGAACATACCAAGGCACATCATCATTAAGTTATCAAAAATTAAAGGTAAGGAGAGACTCTTAAAAGCAGCAAGATAAAAGGAGACAGTTACCTACAAAGGAGTTCCCATAAGACTATCAGCTGATTTCTCAGAAGAAACCTTGTAGGCAAGATGGGACTGGAAAGAACTATTCAAAGTCATGAAAAGCAAGGACCTACATCCAAGAATACTCTACCCAGCAAAACTATTATTTAGAATGAAAGGGCAGATAAAGTGCTTCCCAGATAAGGTCGAGTTAAAGGAGTTCATCATCACCAAGCCCTTAATGTATGAAATGTTCAAGAGACTTATCTAAGAAAAAGATCAAAACTATGATCAGTAAAATGACAACCAACTCACAACTATCAACAACTGAACCTAAAAAACAAGAACAAAAACAGCACTAGCTGGTGTAACTCAGTGGACGGAGTGCTGGCCCGTAAATCAAAGGGTTGCTGGTTTGATTCCCAGTCTAGGGCACATGCCTGGGTTGCAGGCCAGGTCCCCAGTAAGAGGTGCCTGAGAGGCAACCACACATTGATATTTCTCTCCCTTTCTTTCCCCCACCCTTCCCCTCTATCTATAAATAAATAAATAAATAAAATCTTAAAACTAACTAAGCAAGAACTAGAACAGGAAGAGAATCACAGAAATAGAGATCACATAGAGGGTTATCAGTGGGGAGGGGGAGGAGGGAGAATGGGGAAAAGTTACTGGAAATAAGAAGCGTAATTGGTAGGTACAAAATAGACAGGGGAAGGTTAAGAATAGTATAGGAAATGAAGAAGCCAAAGAAGTGATATGTACAACCCATGGACATTAGAACCAAAGGGGGGGGGGCAATGCTGAAGGGAGGGCGGTGCAGGGTAGAGGGGGAGAAAGGGGAGAAAAAGGGGCAACTGTAATAGCATAATCAATAAAATATACTTAAAAATACAGATTAAAGGAACAGAAAAGAAAAAGAAAGTGGATCACAGTAACTTCTCCAAAATTACTCACTTGGCCCCGCGAGTGTGGTTCAGTGGGTTGAGTGCTGGCCTGTGAACCAAAAGGTTGCTTGTTTGATTCACAGTCAAGGCACAGGCCAGGGTTGTGGGCCAGGTCCCAGGCTGGAGGGTGTGACAGAGGCAACTGACCCATGTTTCTCTCCCTCTCTTTCTCCTTCCCTTACCCTCTTTTAAATAATAAATACAACCTTTACAAATAAATAAATAAAAATAAAAACCTTTTATTTGTGACATGTGCCCTGCTTACTTCCGGAAAGCACTTCAGGCCATTGTTATAAAGCCTAAGAAACAGGTCAAATTAAAGTGTTCCCTGGGAAGTGGATGGTATGTTACAGTATCAGTTTGGGAGGAGCACACTAACATTTAAGAGCTTTAAAAGCCCAGTATGTTCTAAAGGTTGAGTGTAGCTGTACACACAGCTTTGTCATAGGCCAGGCTCTGGAAATGCCTTCACCGTCACCTACTTTTACATTTCTCCTCTACCCTCTCCCAGCACCCAAAAGGAGCCCTGCTTTGCCAGGTTTTGCTGTACACTAGCACCCCCACCAGAGACTGATCAGACAGGGAGGAATGAAATGCCTCTGGGTCAGCAGTTTCACTCCTGCCTGCCCACAGGTTTTTTTTTTTAATATCTTTAGAGGGAAGGGAAGGAGAGAGGGAGAGAAACATCAATGTATGGTTGCCTTACGCGTCCCTGGGAGCCGATTGTGGTTTGCAGCCCAGATCTTTTGAAGGACGGTATTTGTGTGTATGCGGATGGGAGGATTCCTGGGTTAGAGTGATGGGTAAACGTTAATTATTTATCCATTCTTCCACAGTGCGGAGCCCACACACACAGCCCACTAGACCCTGTCTCGTAAAGATACCACTTGGACCCACACTATGAAAATCTCAAAACTAGAGAGTCTAATTCCCATTTTAAATCCCTTCCCGACAGCACTCTTACTTCTGCTCTCGTGCTGCCAGTGAGCATCCCAGTCTTGAAGCTCCTCACAAGGTAAGCGCTAACAGAGTCAGACGTCTCCCAGGTACATCCAAGGCGAAAAGCAAAATTAGAACAAGAACATTGAGGAAATGTTTCATTCTTCCTGCTGTGTGGATTGTAACGAACCTCTAATGATCATCTGACTAAAGCTGATTGTCAGCTACAAAAGCTTTTTTATTCCAACTGTTTAAAAATTTAGAAAAACTCCCTCTTTAAATATCTTACACAAACACTATTATTCCCATTACTTTTCCAATACGTTCTGTACCTTCACCAGTTCTAAGACTATTCATGGCCAGGCCTCACTAATAAAACGAACAGGTTGGCAGATTATGAGAAAGGGGCCTGGCAGAAATGCTGAGAATTTTTTGAGGGTTTAGGGGGTGGGGTGGAGAACAGGCTTGTTTTAGTTCTTTGACTGGTTGTGGCTTTTGATGTTTGTTTCAAATTGCTTGCTGCCCCAAATTATAAATAGCTTAGATGTAATTTAATGTGCAAAAAGAGGCACTGCTTAAGAATTTTTTATTTGGCCCTGACTACTGTGGCTCAGTGGGTTGGGCACCACGTGGCAAATGGCAAACCCAAAGGTGGTCCATTGGATTTCAGGTCAGGGCACATGGATGGGCTGCGCACCAACTTTCAAGTTGGGGTCCAGCCAGAGGCAAACTATGGATGATTCTCTCCAATAATGGTGGTGTTTCCCTCTCTTTCTCCCTTCCCTTTTATCTGAAAATAAATGAATAAAATGTTTTTTAAAGTTTTTTAAAAAGTAATTTTTATTTGACCAACTGACCTTGAAAGAAAATCATCAAAGAGTTTTAAGTAAACTGCCTGAGGAAACTTGCACTTTCCAGGTATTCTTAAAAAACACCTTCGACTCTAATAGGTGAAAGCGACTCACCCATACTCATGGTCAAAAAAAAATCCGCACACTGAATGGAAATAGTTTAGCCACGGAAAAATGCCTGTAATGTGTTTATTTAGCATACCTTTCACACACACACCCGCCCCTTTTCTTTGTCTGTTTTGCTAAGGGTTGGTTACTTTTCTCCCTGCTTCCAGAAGTGGATCCCGGCCAGATTTCTACACAGTTTATCCCTCACCCACGAACCACCTGTGGGTGCCGAACCCCCGCCCCACCCTGCACTGATCGCTGACCGGCCTGCGCTCACCCAGCCAGCTACTACACTGGGTTACCTATGGGCACACGTGGCTGAACCCGGATGAACCTAGACGATATCCTGTCGGACAACACCAGGAATACAGGAGGCGTCCCCATTTTTCTGGCCCGGCACCCCCACAGGCCGTCCTGCAGAGGGGCGGTAGTATTGCCCACAGGGACCCAGTGAGAGCCACAGGAAGGCCACCCCTCCCCGGCTTCGGCCTTGGTCCATCTGGCCAAACAGCCACCCCAGCTCTGCAGCCTGCGCGTCTGTGGGTGCAGATCCCGGGGAAGGTTGCTGTAGAGCCCTCGGAGCTCCCGCCGAAGGGGGTCTAGCGGCGCAGAGGGATGCAGGGAAGTTCCTCCCACCCCAGCCCCGCCATTCCTGCCCAGACAAGCGACCACGGTCCTCTCCACGGAAAACCAGGGGACCTAGAGCGCGCCCGTGAGCGCCATTTCTTCCACGCAGAAAGGGGCCCCGAGGGACCCCCGCCCCTACCACGGGACGCGCCTAGGCGGGTACCGGAGCTCTGGCTCTGGTCTGCTGCGCGCCCTGTGGTCCCAACCCAGGGTGGGAGGAGTATTTACAAACTTGCCCAGTAGCTGGGCGCACTCCCCTCGCGCCTACAGAGCCCTCACCCTGGGCCCCCGCATCCCGGTAATCCCAACACCGGCCCTCCTCCTCCACTTTTGCCCAGTTCCTCAACTCCGCCTGCCCTCTCCTCTAGCCGCAGCCCACAGCCCCAACCCCCAGCCTGTGGGCCGCGCACCCCTTCTCCCAGACCCCGTATCCCGCGCACTCACCTCCTAACCAAAGCCTGGGGACGAAGAGCCAAGAAAGCAGCAGCAACATCAGCAGCTGCGGCCGCTGCCACAACAGCGCCTGACCCATCCCCTGCCGCAGTTCTGCAAATTCTTCCCAACCGGCGGGCCGCCAGGGCCAGCGGAGCTACGCTGCCCAGCAGTGGGCTGCGGGAGCTGGGCGCACAGCTGGGAGGTGCCTGACTCTGACAGGGGTGGGACGCTGGAAAGGGGCGTGGCCAGCGGGAGAGCAAGGGGCGGGCCCAGGGCAAAAAGGGGACCCCGGGGCCGGAGCTCAGAGGAAGAAGGGGGAAGTAGAGGGACTGGAGTGAAGGCCATCGTGGGGAGGCATGGCCTGGGCAGGGGTGGGGAAAAAGGGACCGGGAGACCGCTGTCCAGCTGAGCCGGTGGCAGAGGCCAAAGTTGTGGTGCCCGCCAGGGGCGGAGCAGCTAGAGCCCCGTGTTCACCCCGGTAGGCAGAGCGCGAGGCAGAGCGGGAGGCAGGGCCGGATGATGCTGAAGCATTGAACATCAAGGAAAAGCGCAGAGCAGGAGCGCGGAGAGGCAGGTATGACTTCACGGTTCTGTAGGGCTGTGCTGGCTGCTTTGACTCACATCCCAGCTCCTCACTGCAGACTCTCTGGACTGCCCACTGCGCTTCTAGTGCCTGGCCCATAGGAGGCGCACAACACATCCCTGTTGAAGGGAGGCGGGGATGCAGCCACCTAACCTCTGAGACTGAATTCTGAGAGTAGAAAGTGCACTTTTTCAATTACAGACACTTGACTTGCAGGGAATTATTGTAAATAATTGAATCAATGTTGAGAGATACTGACAGGAAATAATCATCAAAGAATTATCCATCAAGCAGAAAACAAAAGAATGTTAAGACCATGCATTAGAGCTCAACTGCATACTTTATGGCATACCAGGACAAAAGATCCTAGAAGGTATTTTTCAGAAACATCTTTAATGTTATGCTTCCGGTCAAGATAGAGATGCTTCCGGCACAGGTAGAGATGCTTCCCCTCCTCTTGTGACCACAAGAAGAATCACAACTAAGCTCAAACAAAAGTCACCCAGAACTGGCCTAAAGCTGAACTGTATGGAGGTCCGACAAGCAAGAATTTGAAAAGCCACGTTCATCCAGATGGGCAGAAGGGACAGAGTCTGGGGGCCAGGCAGAAAGGCCACGGAGTGGCACAGGGAGGTGGCAGAGGGCAGGACAGGCAGCCCCACATTCACGTGTGGTGGACAACAGTCAGGAGGGATGCCCTGACAGCAAGCGGTCCCAGGCCCAGGCCAGATGGCACAGCCCAGGGTCCCAGTGCCAGGAAGATACAGCCTCATGCTTCTGGCTGTAGAAAGCAGTGCGGGTTGGGATGGTGGAAGAAGCTGCTGGTTTCCTTTGAAGGGCCCACAGGGACTTAAAACACTGGCAAATGCACCCACTCTGGAAATCACCACCAGGGCCACAGCTAGAAGGACGCCAGTGGTATAACGGACGGAGGTGTTGTGACTAGAAATGGGGGCGAGTGATGGGTAAACCCCAGAAGCCAGGCAGAGGCACTGTCCCCTCTCCGACCCCTCCCCACACAGATACACAAGTGGTGAAGTGGGGTGCCCCACCCTAGCAAATACCTAAGGCCCTGCCCCATGCACTTAACAGGTGCGCTCAGACAGGGAGTCAAGCAGCTCTACCTAGCACACAAAATCAGGCAGAGGGAGGCTGCGAAATTGAGGAGAAAAAGAAAATTGGCTCAAGAGGAAGAAGAGAACAAAACCTCAGGAAAAGAGCTCAACAGGAAAAGGAGGCAGCCAAGCTATCAGATGTGGAGCTCAAAACACTGGTGATCAGGGTGCTCAGAGAAGTCACGGCAAAAGCATAAGGGAAGAAAGGAAGGCTACGCTGGGGGGAAATAAAGAAAAATGCACAGGGAAGCAACAGTGAGGGGAAGGAAGGCAGGATTCAAATCAACGATTTGGAGCATAAGGCAGAAAGAAACTGTCAGCCAGAACACAAATAAGAAACAAAAATTGTAATAAACAAGGAGAGCATGAGAAGACTGTGGGACAACTGCAAAACTGCCAACACCCACATCACAGGGGTGCCAGAAGGAGAAGAGGAAGAGCAAGAAATTGAAACCCCATTTCAAGAACTACCGGAAGAAAACGTCTCTAAGTTGGCAAAGGAAATATATATACAAGTCCAGGAAGAACAAGGAATCTCAAACAAGTTGGTCCCAAAGAGGACCATACCAAGACACATCATAACTAAAATATCAAAAGTTAAAGAGAGCATCTTAAAAGAAGCAAGAGAAAAACAGAGAGTTACCTACGAATGGGTTCCTGTAAGGCTATCTGCTGATTTCTCAAAAGAAACCTTACAGGCAAAAAGGGGCTGGCAAGAAGTACTCAAAGTGATAGAAAGCAAGGCTCTATAACCATGATTACTCTATCCAGCAAAGCTATCATTTAGATTGGAAGGGCAGGTAAAATGCCCCCCAGAAAAGGTAAAGCTAAAGAAATTTATCATCAGCACACCATTATTACATGAAACTTTAAAGGGACTTATTTAAGAAAGAGAAGATCATCAAAAGTAAATCGGGGGAAATGACAACAAATGTACTACTATCAATAACTGAATCTAAAAAATAAAAACAAATTAGGCAAACAACTAGAATAGGCACAGAATCATAGATATGGAGATCGTTTGGAGGGTTATCACCTGGGAGGGGAAGAAAAGTTCCCCTTGAAAGGGATAGTTTATCCCCTGATCTTTTCTTTGCAAACCCCAGTACTGGGCCTACCGCTTTGGCAGGGTTTTGGCTGGGAGGAATGCCTGCGACCATCTCCCTGCTGCTTCAGCCTGCTCTCTGGGCCCAGGGACACCTGGCTCCGAGGCAGAACCTCATATTCGATTTGCCCCAGGTGTGAGGATGCTCAACTCTGGTGCAGACCTCTAGGCCGTTTGAGTTGGGGACCCCCTTCATAAACCTTCGTCCCTACCCCTGCCCCCTCAGTTGTTCTCCTCCCAGAGATATCCTTCCCTTCTCTTTTTCATAGTTGTCACCATGGGCAGTACTCAATCAGCCCCACCCAAGGACTCCCCATTGGGTTGTCTACTTAAGAACTTGAAGGCCCTGGGACTTACCAACCTCAAGGCCAAACAGTGATTTTCTATTACAACATGGCCTGGCCTCAGTACAAACTGGGTGACTAGGAAGTCTGGTCCATGAACGCAATCTCGTAACTATAATACTGTCCCCCATCACGTGACTCTTCAACACCCCTTCCATCTTCTCTCACTACTCCTTCCGGAGACCTGGGAGCTGCTAAATCCTGGGAGAAATTGAACCTCCATCTCAATGCAAAGAAAAAAGTGGCATTTTAAACGCAAGCTGCTTTTCCACCCCTTTGCCTGATGAAACCAAAGTCTTTCTAGGAGAAGCTTGCTTTCCCTTCTCTACCTTTTTGAAGTGCAAACACCTTGTCCAGGCCATTTTTTAAAATACAAATTTTGGGGAAGTAATTCTTATCGGGGGGGGGAAACCTTGGCTATATCTGAGCAAATCAATTTAGTTTACTGCCGCCATTCCTTTCTAAATCAGTAAATTCTGATAAAAGGTACTGAACATCTAGGTGTTTTGAAATAAAACATGAAATACCGAAACACAGATTGCTAGACCTGCTTTTGACTTTCTGTTACAAAGAGGCTGTGAAGCAGACTTGGAGCTGTGGATGAGTGTCTGGTGCTGTATCGGAGGTGCGCTCCTGAAAGAGAGTGTGTTTGCCAGCAGAGGAACATGTTTGTAACGACCTCGAGATGTGTTCACAAGTCAGTCTAGGGAAAGCCATTGCTTACTTTTTAATCATTATGTGAAATTGAGGCTTCCAAAAGTTAAGTTCAAATTAGGTTGGAAAGAAATCTTATGGTGTTACAGTACAATAATATTACAATAATAGGAGGCATGAGGCACGGAGAAGCAATTTTAAAGGACAGGGGTTGAAAGTAAATTATTGTAAAGATGATTATTTCTAAAGGGATAAGAAAGTGTGTGAAAGTTGCAGGAAGGTTTGTGAAGGTTGTGAAAGTTTTAAATTTATGAAAAAAGAAAGCTCAGGCTCCAGTACCCTTTTCTCCACCAAATTTCTCCCTGGTGACATCCGTGTTGACTGTGGTGGCACCTGGCGTTGTCTCCTTTACACTTTCTCCTGCCCTCATCAGTGTGGGGAGTAAGTCCTGTCAGCTGTGGGATGAATCCTTCATCAAAATGTGTTTTGTCACCCGGGCTGGTGTGGCTCAGTGGATTGAGTTCTGGCCTGTGATCCAAAGGGTCACTGGTTCAATTCCCAGTTGGGGCACATGCCCGGGTTGGGGGCCAGGTCCCCAGCTGGGGGCCTGTAATAGGCAGCTGATTGGCGTTTCTCTTGCACATGGATGTTTATCTTTCTCTGAAAATAAATAAATAAAGTATTTAAAAAGAAAAAAATGTGTTTTGTCAATGCTGAGCTGGAAAGGAAGCCTGCCCTCTAGACCCGGAGTCACCCTATATGACTGTCCCCAGGTGACCGCTGGGACACGAGGTCCAGTGAGTCAGGAAACCATCACCCCTAACATTTGAAGGGACCTATTCCTTCCCCTTTGTTGGGTGCTCTGGTTGTTGGCAAGGCCGCCCTCAGGGGACGGGGTAAATACATCCAAGGGTCAAACAGCTTTCTCTCTCAAACATGCCTTCTTTCTCTCTTTCTATTGAGTGCGGTAAATCCATTCCTAGGGCATCTGGATAATGCTCCTGTCATTGGTAAGGCCACCTTCAGACACAGGAAACACATCAGCCTCTTTGTATTTCTCAACTGGTGTGGACTGTAACGCTTGGTCCCCCATCTGGAGCACACACCTACCTCCTGTTACCGGGTTTCTGACCTTCCCGGGGCCGAGGCAGCCGTGCCTTGCTGCTAGGCTGGACTGATTCTACCACTCACTAACAGTCCTTAAAGCTTTTATTGACAGTCTCAAGTATCCTTGCTTAGTGTTTAGGACCTTCCATGCCTTTTCCAGTCTTCTTGAAAGTAGTCAAAAGCGAATAAGAGAAATCTTGCACTTTTTCTGCAGAAATTAGTAATTCAAATTATGCATATGGTCTTTATGTGTTCGGTCTTCATGTGGGTGGTCTTTACATGACATGCATTTCTCTCTGTGTTACATGTGGTGTGTTTTTGCCTCCAGATGGCATAATTAGGGTGTGATATTCTATTGGCTTAAAAATATTAAGTACTTATGTCAATTAAGCAGAATCCTATGTTCTGAACAAAAATATTTGATATTAAAACTGAATTTAAGTTTGATTAATGTCTTTTAGGGTTATTACCAAAAATGTGTTGTTTTTCAAAAAGTTTGTATTAGAATCTTTTAATTAAGTACATTTGACAACCTCAAAGTTTCAACTTTAAAAACTGAGAAATAACTTTGAGCTATTCCAATGGGCCCCTAGAATACCTCAAGGGTTGATTCTCTCCTCATAAAAAAAAGATTTTAAATTAATTAGGCCAATTTAATATGCTCAAGATTATGTGGGAATCTTTGCCAAACAAAATAATAATAACTATTTTATTCATATATATATGTGTTTATCCAAATAGATTTTCTATAAATTTCAACCTGACCCAGGGAGAAACTTACAAAGATTCAGAATCAAGTTCAAACAGGAAGTTCTCGGGGGTAATAGGTGTCCTGCCAGTGAGGCCGGACAAGCCAAGAGTGATGTTCCCTGTGGGGACATCCAGCAGTGGTGTTCTGGGTGTTTGTAACCCACACACTGGGACTTGTGAATTGTTTCCAATGCTCAATGCACTTCCTCCGGTAAGTCCCGGCCAGTGTTTCGAAACCTTGCATGCTCTTAGATCTTTATGTATATTAAGGTTATGTGTTAAATCCAAGAAAAATTGGCTTTATATTGTTATGTCCTCTCATAGTCATTATTACTTATGAAGAGATTGTTATCTTGAAATATGTATTTTACAAGGAAGCAAAGTTATTTACTAATTGCATTTTAATTGGATGTACAATCATGTCATTTTAAATTTGGTCATTTATAAACAGTCACTGTTTTACTCTAATGTATTTGCAAAAGTATCTTTGAATAGGTTCATGAAAAAGACACTGACTTACTCTAAATTACAGGGGTCTAAGTAGTTCATGGAAATACTGTCTGATAATCAAGACAAACGATATTGGTTATACGGGACTAAATGAACTAAAGGTAATTGTTCTTCTTATGACTTTGTTAATAGCATTGTTAATTTTAAATCTTTTTGTTTTGTAGATATAAGGGAACGTTTTTTCCCTAGAACAATTTGTAAATTACATATCTGTATGCAATATTGAAACATTTATATTTTTCTCCCTACCTAATCCCTCCAGAATTTGGCAACTCTCAATGAGTAAGTGTTATTTTCAGGGCAATATGTTTGTTTGCATAAACTCGATAAGAATCTGTTCTCTTTATAACAGCACCAGTTTCCAAAAGTGGTTTTATTAGCCAAGTCTTTATCTGGGATGCCGTGACTGAGCGTCATGTCTGGACTCTGCTAATCAGGAAAGCCGGAAGGAATTAAGAGTGACTCTCAAAGCCATTAAAAGCCCCTTGGAGAAACCACGTGTACCTCGCTTTGTTCCGTGGTTTGTGGCGGTCTTTCCAGGTTAGGAACAAAGATGGCTTCCCTGACAGATGACAATAAAAAAGCTCAGGACATTTTGGGGGCTTCAGACACTTGAGGAACCCACTCAAACTAATAGATATTTCAGACAAAGCCAGATGGCAACTGTGTGTCTTGGCTTCTTTGCCCTGGGAGGCTGACTGAAGCTCAGTCTGAAGGTTCCATGTAAAATTCCAGCAAAACAAATTTGAGAGAAACTATATGATCAATTACTATTCTTCTTGTGTTCGTGCAAATAATCAGGCCATATGGACACTGGGTGTAATGCAGTCTCTTTGATAAAATGAGGGTGATTTTAGGGAGAGAAATTGTGTTTCAGTGGAAATCACAACGCCCAACTGTCACCCACAAATGGATTGAATCCTAATATTTCTAGTTTTCTTCCAAGCTGATGCTTCATTTTTTCATCCTTTGACTTGGAATCATTGAGAGCTACTGATGCAGTGTCAGCCACACAGAATTCATCTACCATATTTTTTGGACTATAAGATGCACCTTTCCCTCCAAATTTGGGAGGAATAATGGTTGTTAATGCTGTCGTTGAGTTCCGTTTACATTTACATTGGTGAAATATTGTTATTTATGTTATTAAATATTTTACCACATTTTTTGCTTCAAAATTTTTTTCTATTTTCCTCCTTTAAAACCTAGGTGCATCTTTTGATCCAAAAAATATGTTACTACTCTGCCTCTCCCTTTCTGAGATTTTGAGTTCAATATCTGGTCTTGGTTTTCCTGACTAATTCCCTTCCTAGGACCTGTAACAGCCTTTTTCTTCTTGTTTTTAGGCCATGTCTCCTCAAATATTCTTCATTCAATAGAACATCCAGGCTCCGGAAGATTCCCTCCACAAATGGCTTCCAGCCACAGGTCTTGCTTTTGGGGCTGCCCAATTCCACCCTCTTCTCCTTAATAACCCATACCTGGACCCATAGTCAGGGACAGCTCTACATTGCTAGCCTACCTGGTAGCTACAGAAGAAGAGAACTTCATTCCTACTCCCCAAAACCAGGACTGGGCCAGGTCATTAAGAATACAACCAGAGCGGAGAATAAAAGGGGAAAGCCATAGCCACTAGCTATGGTAGCACCATTTGCTGAGCAGACCTGTGACCTTGTTAAACATGACTCCCATTTTATTCTTCTGAGTCTGTGTCCCCAGGACTACAAATAACTGGTAAGCAAGAACAGAACTAACTGCTCCCTACAGTCACAGGCCGAAGATAACATGGGGACAAACTGCAGCCTGGTGTTTCCAACAGCCCAGGGGCCACACAGCAGCCACCCCTCCACCCTTTTTTAATCTAATTATAATGCAATAAGAACTCAAAGCCCCACCCCTCAGTGCTGGTGTGTGTCTCCACACCATCCCCCTCTCCTTCCTTGGAGAATGAATAAACACTTCATTCTCTACACTTTCTTCTCTTGGTGAATTCTTTCACAGCCCACGTCACTGAACACCCTAACATTAATCCTAAACTATGTGCACTTGAAAAGCAATTGGGTTAGTTTTGGTATACTGCAATTTGTATGAGCACTCATTTGTTTTAAGCCAATTGAACAGGGCTCTTTGTTGGTCCACATTTGCATTGCCAGATAAATTTTGGCAATGCTATCTAACAATAGAAAGACACCATTCTCTGTAACAGACAGACAAAGGCACACACTGGCAGATGGACCATGTGGAGTGTTAGCTCCGATGGCCAGAATTTTTGCATACCCTATGAATTCCTTCAAGGTGTTTTTATAGCTTAGTTGGTAGAGCATCATACCGATAACACCATGGTTGCAGGCTCATTCCCCAATCAGGGCACATACCAGGATCAATCAATGAATGCATAAATAAATGTACCAACAAGTCAATCTCTCTTCTCTCTCCTTCTCTCCATTTTCTCTCTCTCTAAAAATCAATAAATAAAATTTTCAAAATGTTGCAACATAAAAAAATACATAAAGATGTTTTTTAGAATCAAAGAATGCATTTCATTGTCTCTGAGAGGTTCAAGAGTCTCTCCTTTAAAGTCCCCCCTTAAGGTGGACTAATCCACAAACACACTGAAAGAAAATGGAAAGCATGTGTGCACAATCGAGGCGAGAAGCTCAAAGAGTGGAGAGAGTGGTTCCCCGAGGCCTGAGTTTGAAAAGGGGCGGATTTTTCTGGGAGCAGGGAGATTGGGGAAATAGCTGCAGTCGTACAACGAAAGGAGCAGAGGACAGGCTGCTGTGTCCAGAAACGGGATGCTGCCCAGTGAGGGATCTACCGAGGATTTTATTGGCAAACCCAGCTTTAGAGTCGCAGGCCCGCAAGTCAGAGCACAAGTTTTCCAACGACCCCCCCTTTTATTCCAGTTTCACAGGCATTGGTATTCTTTTTACTTTATCGAGGCATTTACCCAATTTTTGAATTAACTTTGAGGAAGTCAATAGTAGCCTCTTGATTTTATTCAGAGCTCTCAAGTCACGGGCTTAAAAAAAAACCAAAAGCTCCCATTACTTGTGGAAGGTATAGTATTTTCTTTGTTCCGGTTGAACACCCAACAAAACAAGCTTTGGGGTTGCAAAGGAATCTCATCTTGGCCAACAAAGCCTGAGGTCACCTCGTGTGATTTTTGTCCAGAGGCCTAGCTCACTGCAGTTCTATGGTCCACCATTTCCGTACATGTACTTGACCCAAGTCCCAGACAGTCGCTGATTAGCATGTGAAAATTTGGAGCATAGGTTTGCCTACTTTTACTCTTACGAAGGCATCCTTTCAAGTGTCTGTTAGTGTGAGTGTCCTCACAAACCACATGGACGAGGCCTAGTCCCCACCTGGAGGGCAGCTTTGCCAGTACCCAAAGCAACCAGGCGATAGATAACCTTCCTAGGTACCAAAAGCAACAGAGAAAAGCCCTCCCTGGGGCAGGCTTTCCCAGTGCCAAGCATGACTCAGGGATACCCCCTCTTGAGCACCAAATCCAAATCATATGGAGAGGTCCTCTCGGTCTAAACTCATGAACCAAGGTCACCCAGTGAGGGTCCCCTACCTCAACCTAAGGAAGTTGCTGAAACCTCAATCACAAGCATGGAAGGACTTGGATCTGAGAGACTTACCTGGGACCCTCAGGCGCCACTAGGAAGACACCTGGAGCACAGGGGGCATGTGCAAGTTCCAGATGCTTTGGTGTCAGGAAAAGGCCAGGATACCAGATCAAGTAGGAAGCAGAACAGCATGACGGTGGGAGAGCCCTGGGTCCAGGCCCTTCTCCAGCTAGAGTCTCTGCTCTACTTTGGTCTGCTGCACTCACTTCAGTCTGGACAGGCGCGTTCCATTTTGCCTTGCTCCACTCTGCTCTGGCGATCACATCTTCAGTGTTTCATCTTTGGTATTTCAATTTTCTCACAAGCATATGTTCATGATATAGCCTTTCCTGTAGGTCATCCGGTGAACTCCTGGGCGGGCTGCCTGCTAAACAGCCTGGCACCAGGGAATAGGCAAGAGTCACACACAATAACTATGCTATTCACTCAGCTTTTATTGAAGGTAGGTTCACTCACAGTAGAACACCAACATACACTAATACCGTACACACACTGTAATGGTCTAAGAAAAATACAACATGCACACCCAGCACTAAATGGACAATAACAAACCTGACTCCCAGAGTCTCAGCCTGCAGGTCTGGAAGACAACAGACTAAAAAAGGGAGTTGTCAGCATCTTGCGGGGAAGGATCTCCCGGGCCAGGTGGGCAGCAGGGCAGACCCAGTCCCCAGTGCAGCAGGGCAGAGCAGCCGACCGATCCAAGGGAGACCAGCCTGTGGTGTGTGGGGCTGGGCTGTGTCAGCAGTGCTCTGGAGCCTGCCTCAGCTACACCTGGAAAGTGCTGTGCTCCACCCTTCTGGGTCTCTTGGATAAGCATCTCGACCCCCTGACACCAAGTGTGGAATTTGCCCAGGAGGCCATGGGTGTCTGCCCTGGCTGCTCTGCTGGCAGGTGTGGAATTTTCCCAGGATCCTGTCTACAGGTGGTCCCGCTCTGCACACAGGGCTGTTCTGAACATCCAGAGTGTGTCTCCTTGTCAGATGTGTCCAGCGTGAGGGGAACAAAAGTGTCAGGCTGACTGGCAGGCATCTTGTTGACACAAGTGTCTCCATTTCCTTTTCTATCATTTATGCCGTCTTCATCGGCCCGTGCCATTTACTGGTCAAGCTGTGCAGAAATGTCTGCCTAGAAGCACCATATTCAGTGCAAAGGGACAGTGTGCTCTCCCAGCCAGAGGGTTCTGACCTATAAACACAGAAGTCCCTGCCCCTGGGATTTTTGCCAATGGAGGACTCCAGATTCTGCTTAAATAAATAAACATCTCCCCTCCCATTGACAAATAGGCCTTGGGGAGAAATTATGAGGTAGGTGGGGTATTTCCCCTCCCTGCTGACTTTCAGGGGACATTCCAAAGGAGCCCTCCAATGGCGATCTTCACCTCGAGCAGAAGGAGCTGACCCAGGAACCCTGAAGGCCTGTATTCCCACTGGTGATGACGATGTTGCAGCGCACACCTGGACACTCACTCACACCTGATGTTCTTGGCCTTGAGTGTTGTGCAGACCAGCTAGGACCGGGGCTCCAGCTGGCAGGACAGGGTGTAACTAAAGGACAGAGTGGCACCTGTGAGCTCCCGGGAACCAAACCTCAGGTGTCCTTCCCAGTGTCAGGGGCCCCAAGAGATGCTATACCACAAGGTCTGGGGCTGATCAGGGAGCCATGGACACAGGTTGTCTGGACTGGCCGGCAGGGAGAGTCCACCCCTGCCCTCGCCCACGCCCTGCCCAGCCTCACCTCTCCTTCTCGCTGAGCCGCTCCAGGGCCCAGAACCAGGCCCTGAATTGCTCCTCGGGCTCTATGCTGTAGAGTTGAGCAGCCTGCTGCAGGAGCACTATCTCCTCCAACACTTTGAGTTCCTGGGGCCCGAGGGAGGGGGAGGATGCAGACACCATCAGAGCAGGGGTGAGGGTGGGGCAGGGGTCTGGTCCTGGGCCTTTGCACACATAGCACCCTCCTCCCCCTAATTGCACCCAGGCCCTACCTGTGCTCACACATGGGCATCACCAGCTCCTGCTGGAAGTTATCCTTGATGCCCTCCTGCCACCCACAGCCACCAACTGGAAAGGTCTCCCACTTCCATTATTCAATCCTCCCAGGAAATGCCAGATGTGGGGATGGAGCCCAGCAGTGTGCTGACCAGGGTGGCTCTGACTGCCTCTTCCCTCCCCTGCCCCCCAGGGAGCGTCATAGCTGCTCACCTTCCTCTTCTTTGCTGCATATTTCACATGTCCCTACAAGGCAGACAGCCAAAGTTCATCAGAAAGACTCCCCAAGCCATGACCGCCCCCATCCCACACTTTCTCAGGTGAAACTGAGATTTCTTAGGTCAGGTCCCAGTAGGACCAGGGAAACACACAGACACAGGACTAGGACTCAGGACAGGCTCTGGGCTCCAGGGGAGGGGGACATGGTCCCTATGATGGGCATGCTGCCCCGCTCCCAGGGGTGGCTGCACTGTGCACTCAGGGCTCAGGACTGAGGCGGGGCACTCTCCTCCCAGATATCACTCCTGGTCACCCCAGACCAGGCCCCAGGCACAAACCTCAGGGTAGTCTTGTATGGCAGAGTGCAGCATCCCAAGGTCACTGACATATATTCCGAGGAAGGGAACACACTGGGCAATGGGGGTGAGAGGGCATGAGCTCCTGCTGTCAGGTGCCCCTACATACCTTCCCTGACAGGCTGACTGCATTAGCCTCCTGACCCACCCCCAGGTTCCCACAGGGAGCAGCCCAGGACCCTTCCCTCACTCTCCAACAACACCAGGCTGCTCTTAATCCAATCTCAGGACCCACTTTGGGAAAATCACAGGGTCTGTGCCCCAAGGCCCACCCCCAGGGCCACCCTGCACCCATCTCTCCCGGGCCCTCCTTCTGGTCACTGCTAATGGAAGGTTTCAGGGTCTGTGGGAGCAGGAGGCGGGGCTGCAGGAGAAAGGCCTCCTCCTTTGACCTGGGGGCCTCCAGCTGGGAGGGCAGGGCCCCCCTCTCCTCTGACCCCTTGGCACCCCCAGATGGGCTCACTCACTTTCTTCTGCGGCCTCTTCAGAGCTCCCCGGAGGTTCATCAGCAGAGTGGCAAACCTGGAGGGCCGCTTCTGCCAAGGTTCAGGACAGCGTCACTGAGGCCAACTGCCCTCATCCCATAGCACCCTGAAACTCTTGACGTCAGACCCTGAACAACTGACCCAAGTTGACTGGTACTGATGCTGCTCTGACCCCAGCATGCTCTGATTCCAGAACACTCCCAGATACAACACTCACTCCTTGTGGGACCTGGGGCCTGGCCTCCCTGAGCCCATTCCAACCTCTGCAAAGTGTGAGAGCTCCACCTGGCTCAGGGGCTCTCTTGGGGACTTGGGGTCATGTTCCTGTCAGTGTTGTTCTCACCCTCTGCCCTGCAGACAGAACGGGTCAGAGAGCTCTGCACAGTCCTTTCCTGCCCTGACCCTGGTGAGCACCCTGTGAGGCCTGCAGCCCAGGACGGTCACCCCCATGTCACTGCCTAGGAGGCAGGGACCAACAGGGGTGGTGGCTGCCTCAGAGGCCCACAGAGGAGAGGCCTCCTGTCCCTCCCAGCAGAGGCCTTGTGCCACCTGCCCTCACCTCAGCCCCAGCCTCCCTGCCGACCAGAGCCCTGTCCTCAGGGCTCTCAGGTTGTGCCCAAGCCCCCATCTGGGCCAAGCCTGGGATGCACAGGGGTCTCGGGAGCCTGGGTGAGCACATCCTGCCTGCCCCGCCTCACAGGGTCTGTGCCCACCAGGCTCCAACCGAGGTCACACTGGCCTCCACCTCCCCAGGGAGCCCCGGACCTTCCCCTGCACAGCACTCTTTCTGCATCCACTCAGGAATGGCACCCTGAAAGTCCCCCAAGTGTCTGGCAGGGTAGGGGGTTACAGGACACTTGGACCCATCCTTGACAGGAGGCTTCTGAGGTCTGTTCAGGAAGGAGCCACTGAGAAGCCAGCCGTCAGTGCCCCCGACACCTCTCAGAAGCCATCTGGTCTGTGTTGCCGCCCCCTGGGCACTGGGGGAGAACCCTGACTCTGACTGACTAGCAGTGAGAGCTCTAGGGGCAGAGCAGGGAGTCACCAAGGACACTCCTCTCTGTCTCTGGTCCTGCAGTCGGGACTGAGGCCAAGCAGCCCTTTGGTTCACCTGGCTGGTTGGAATCCCCCACAGTGCCCCTCCCCGGGGCAGGCGGGGTGCCCTCCTCTTGGAGATTTGGTGAAGACTGAGGGGCACCAGGGGTGTGGCTTCCTGAGGACCTGCTGGGCTTGTATAGGGAACCAGGTACCCCATCCACCCATTCACCCAACAGCCTGGAAGAAGCCAAGTGCCAGCGGATGGGCCGGCATGGAAGCCAGAGACCCGCTCAATCTGCCGGGTCAGCACCCCTGTGCTGGAGCTGCCCAGGCACCACCAATTTATGCTGTGACCCAGGTCTCTTGCCCCTTGAACTGCCCCCACCTGCCCATGGACCAAACAGCTCCCTCTTCCTGCTAATCAGATGCATTCAGTGACCACTTTCAGAGGATCTTGAACTGACAAAGTAGCAAAGCCTCACCCCGCACAGTCCACCCCCTCACACCCTGCTCTCTTCCCACACCTCCAGACTGGGCTCTATGTTCCTGAGCTGCTTGGTGGTCATTCCATCCACGTCTTGAAAAAGTTTTCTCAGCACAGCTGAGCTCCTCCTGAGGGTGAGGGAGAGGGAAAGACAGGTTTAGGGAGACTGGGGGAGGGGAGTTACGGGCAACTCCTTTGGACAATGGAAGGTTTCACACTGCTCTGGTGAGGGTCCTGTGAGCAGGGAGGTCTTTGTGGGACTGGGGCAGACCCCCCCTATTGGCCTCCATTCCCATTTCTACTGGGCAGCTCAGCTTTGACAAGGTTTGGGTTCAACTGGGCACAGGATCGTGTTGCTAGAAAGGCTTGACAATCTCCAGTTGGTTCATGCTGTTCCTGGCATTTAAGGAAACACATTCCTGAAGCAGAGCTGGTGGCCTGAGCTGCCAGGGAAGCTTAGAGACATCACCCAACCCCACGGTCTGTGTCAGCAGGCTGGGCTGCCTCCCGGGAGGTGCCAGCTGCTGAGGGAACACTGAGACATCTGGTAGACACCTCAGGGTCCATCCTCTAGTGGGGAGAGGCCTACTTACCGGGAAACTTTCTCCCAGGTGTTCTTTAACCTATGGAGTGGCACGCTCCTGAAGGCCGATATTATTCCATGCAAGGAAGCCATATTTTTCAGGGTCTTGCACTCCTGGGGAGGAAAGAGATGAGCTGTGAGCTGGGGAGCTGAATTCCTCCCTTCAGTGCCCTCCAGGGACAGCCCTGCTGGGCGGGCCAGATGCTCAGGGGGGCACCTTTAGGACCCAAAGGCCAACACTCCCTGAGAGGAGGGTCTTAGCTCAGCCCAAGGAAGGAGCCAGCTAGGAAGTGAGCCCCCCAGCACTGGGACCTAAGACTCAAGGTCAGCCTGCCCCTGGCACAAAGGACCTAGGAAGTGTGCGAGGCCTCAGACCTCAGACCTCAATCCTGAGAGCTGATTAAGCAGGAGGTGCACTCTCCTGGGCTGCCCATCACATACCTGGGCCACCTTAATCCAGTGCTCCACCACTTTGGCCCTGTCTCTGGCCTTCATGCCTGGATCCCCGAGGCAGGTGGTGGTCACACAGGCCACCAGGGAGTTATACTGTATGACGGTGGCGCTGACAGTGCGTGCCCGGGGCTGCCTTCCGGGCTTGTTCTTCGGGGGCCAGACTGAGCCCAGACACTGGTGGGGCAGAACCTGCTTGAACAGCTCCTGGGGAGAAAGGAGAATGTCACCCAGCCCTGCCCGCCCTCCCTCAGTGTCCCCAATTCCCTGCCAGGGTCACACTAGTCAAAAAACAAAAGCACAGGAAGTTGAGAATGTGGCCTTGAGCCTCGTGTGCGTCCCTGGGATTCATCTCTGCCCACCTAGGGCACCCAGCGCTGGATGACCCAGGACCCAAGTCTGGTGGGGAAGGGACAGGAGCATCTTCCCCAGCGCATCCTCACTGAGTCTGGGCTCCAGAAAGTGGCATAAGTGTGTTCATTCTAGGGGGCATCTTCCAGCATCCCGGTCAGTGCTGAGCTTTGAATTCCTGTCCAGTGCATACCCCTCTGGGGCCACTACAAATACGGGCAGTGTTTGTCTGTGTCCCTTGGACGCAACTGCACATCTGGAGCCTAATCAGGGCAGAGGCTACTGAGCCTCATGGGCAAGTGAATGGACAACCCGTGTACCTGGCTGCTCACAGGGAGCTGCCTCCGCACCTAATGGGCCAGGACCCACCCAGCTTTCTGTGTGATGCTACCCTCAGTGCAGCAGGTCCTGCGAGTGTCCACACTCACTGTCCACAGGTGGGCAGTAGAGGCTTAGGCATTGGCAGTCCCCCAGGACCCATGGGTGGTGTGTGGAGATTCTGTGATTAGGATCCAGGTCACAGGGGTGTGGGTCAGCACAAGGCGGGTGGGGGTGCTGACAGCAGAAGGAAGGCTTGTCCCCCCATCCTGAGAGGCCCACTGCTCACCACGTCCATCCCTGTCAGTTGTTCTGCCACCAGCCTGGGAGGGAAGGTCAGGATGCTCCTCTTCTCCTCCCTTACAAGGGGCTTAGTGGTCACAGGGCCTGGGTGGTCTGTCCCTGGGGATGGAGTGGGCGGTCCAGCTGGCTCCAGCTCCTGAGCTGGGCCTGGGGCTGAAGGTGGGGCTGGTTCCTGCCCCAGGTCTGATGGAGGGGCTGGTGGAGGGGACACTGGCTGCAGCACTGGCACAGCTGGGGCGGTATCCGGGCCCAGGTCAGGCCCTTCCAGTGGCACTGGAGCGCTCTGGAGCTCTGGGGGTGGAACTGGGGCAGGGAAAAGAGACAGGTTCACACACGTGCCTGAGCTTTCTCTGCCTCTCCAGAGACAGGAGAGGAGCCTCTGCCTTTAAGGGAGCTCCGGCCTTCCACTCCCTCCCGCACCCCCCAGTCCTGATCATCTCCCAAGACTGCAGCCCCTCACCTCTCAGCCCTGCCTCATTGGACTCTGGATGCTCCGGCTCCAGCCGAAGCATGTGGATGAGGCAAACCAGCTTTGCAGCAGGAAATCTGACCTCCACAAAGGCCTGCTTCACAATGAGCCAGGGAGTCAGCAGGGTCTGGCCACAGTGTGTTATGTTGTGTGGCCAGCCTCCCGACACACAAGCAAGGTTCCTGGGGGGGAGGTAGGTGGGCAGCAGAGTCAGATTCCTGCCCTTTCCTTCCACACACCCTCCCATGCATGGCACCCTTGTTGAAACTTGGGACTTCATGCCTGCCCCGCCCATCCAGGGGACGACCCCATGCCACCCCAGACCGCTGTGGTTGTCCTGGGAACAGCAGGACAGGTGACCTGGCAGGTTGAACACAGAGTGTGTGTGGTCTCTTCTTCCCACTGACAACTCTGCTGAAGGTCCTGCACCCGGCCCTCCCCTGCCCTCCCTGCACCCAGCAACCTGGACTGCGGGCTGAGACACACGTGTGAGCAGCCTTCTCCCCACAGTCCTGTTCTGAGCC
Organism: Artibeus jamaicensis; assembly: GCF_021234435.1. Classification (NCBI taxonomy): domain Eukaryota; kingdom Metazoa; phylum Chordata; class Mammalia; order Chiroptera; family Phyllostomidae; genus Artibeus; species Artibeus jamaicensis. Next base: position 11,986,748 of record NW_026521810.1, on the reverse strand, counting down.
TGTCAGCGGGGCTCAGGTGACATGGGTGTGGAGAAAAGCAGGCAGAGTGGGATGGGTCTGTGGTGCGGATAGGGCTCCAGAGCACAATTCATCCTACCTCCCCTTTGGTTCTAAGAGCACTGGGACCCCATCCACAGTTCACCTTGACCCCTGACCTCTGGGAGTGGAAGCCACCAGAACTCAGCCCACCCTCAGGAATCAGAAGATGTGTAAGATCAGAGTTCTGCCAGGCCCTGTCCAACTACAATCCCCACTTTGCAGAACCAGGAGGCCCTCCTTCTGGATCCCAAGGCCACTCACTGTTCCATGTGGTTGGGTGGTGTGTCTCCCTGGTCATTATGAGGAGGTTGTCCTCCAGATGTCGAGAAGACTCGTATGCACTCAGGTCTGGGTGGTGGAAAGGACCTGTGAATGATGACTATGTGTGACTCTCTCATTCCCTCCCTCGAACTGAGGACTAGGGATTATGTCTGCTCCATTCATTCAGTTATGCTAAGTGTCTTCAAATGCTCCTGATGGGTGTAAGCACTTAATACACATTGCCAGGCAAATGAACTTGGACCAGAACCACCCCATAGATATGAGTGGGCCTGGGGCCCCCTGCCACCCCAAAGAACCCTAATCTGGCTGCACCAGAGACAAGGACAAATGTCAGCGAAGTAAATGCCAAACTCCTTGACAGGTTGTTTTCCATGTGCCTTTCCAAACTCAGAAATGCCACAGGCCACTGATGGGTGAGGATGCTGACTTTTCATGGAGGTGAGAGAAATAAGTGCCATGAACAACCACAGCATGTCAGCTCCTAGAATCTGCCAGGGCTGTTTTCTAAAGCAGTCACTACAAACACCTGTAAGGTTTATTCTCTACCACGCCAGCTGTCAGAGGAGCACACTGAGGCTCAGACAGATGTGATGACCTTTTCCAGACACACAGCTAGCGGTGGGCAGAGTCAGCACTGTGCCAAAGAGGGGGCGTGGGTTCACCCAGTAAGCAGCTGGTCCAGGAAGCGCTGGGCTCTGGAGAAGGCCGGGTGGGTGGACATGAAGGTGGAGATGTGGCAGGTGTATCCACCCAGGAAAGCTGGTACCAGGGACGCCGTCACCTTCTCCAGTGTGTGTCCCTGGAGGGCCCGCATCCTGCAGGCCACCTGCAGGTCAGGTATTAATTCGGGTGCATGCTGAGGGGGACAAAGGAAAGACAGGCAGTCAGCACGATCACTGTGAACCACCAGAAGGACTGAGCTCTGTCTCAAGCTCACCCAGGAACTCCCAGGCCCTCAGAAATATGAAAAAGGGAGACACAGGAGTGCCCTTGCCAAACATTTGTAGGTGCTAAAAGGACCGTTAAAGCTGGGGGGGCGGTTGGGGTGTGCATGTGTTCAGTTGTACTTTCCAGGCATTTTTTTAGCAGAAGAACATCAACCCTCCTTGTATGGAATCCGTATTAAAAGTGTTGTCCCCATGAATCCTCAATAGAAATCTCTCTCCTAGAGATGAGAACATAGAGGCTTTGGGATGACAAATGGCTTCTCAGTGTCATGCAGGTCAGAACTAAGAACGGTCCTGTGTCACAATCCCTCCAGCTCGCTCAGACTTCTGACGTGGATGGACAGTGTCTGGGGAACCTTGCCCTCCCCAGTTTAGACTTAGAGCACAGGATAGACACGGCCCATGAAAGGAATACACTTCAAAACAGACACTTCATTTCTCTTCCATTGACTTGAAAGGGTGTTTGAGACGCTCACTCTGAAGATCCCAAATTCCGTAAAAGGGGGAAACGCCTGGGGACTCCAGACTGGAGAGAGCCCATCACAGCAGCATGTGGGCAGCAGCCTCAGGAAGGAACATTCCATGTGGCAGGTGAGAAGCTGGGAGGTGACTCAAAGTACCAGGGAGGGGATTACCAGTCAAGGAAGGCTGGGGTTGCCCTGGACACCTTGTCATCAGATGGGTCAAAACAGACAAGAGTGAGAGATGCCCAGGCCAGGCTGGGCACAAGGCAGCAGCTACACTGAGAAACTGCTGTTGGCCCTGTGCCTGCTACAGGCTCTTCCATTTGGGATCTGTCTGCGGCCCTTAAATTTTACAAGTCCATGTCCTTCCACCAGCAGTCCCATCACCCCTGGCCACATATCTTGACCTGGGGGCAGTATATATGGGGGTGAATTATGTCCCCCAAATTCCATGACTTTCTAACCCTTGGGACTTCACTACATGCCTGTGTTGGGACTCGAGGTCTTTGAGGAAGGAGTGAAGTTCGAGTTCACAGGGTGGGACCTGATGCAGTATGACTGGTGCCCTTTGAAGAGGTGAGGAGGACACATGGAGCACAGAGGGGAGTCCGTGTGACTCAGAGATAGCAGACAGCCATCTACAAGCCAAGGAGAGGCCCCCCTGGAGAAGGAAGCCCCGCTGACACGCTGGTCTCTACCGTCTGGTCTCCCGAGCTGGGAGGAAAGGAATGTGTGCTGTGTATACCCCTGTTGTGGGCCCAGTCACAGCAGCCTGAGCAAACTGACACGGTCCCCTCGGACACACTTCAGTGCTTCCCGCAGCACTGCTGAAATGGCACCTGAGCTGAGTTTCATGGAGGCCCAGCAGCCTCCCCTGAAAGGCTGCACCGCTGAGGCCAGCGTCCTCCCTTATAAAATACTGAGGACAGAAGTGAAGCCATAGCTCCAGGCCTGGCAAGGCCTTGTGATATGTTGTGTGGATGACGAGTAGCAGAGAAACATAGAGAAGAGCTTCATGCCACCCTCCCCTTGTCCGTGAACAAACCGTGATGATATGTGTGAGGATGTGTAGACTTGGAGACAGTTTGCAAGGACAGTGGAGCTGACTGCTCCCCTGGTTCCCTGGCCTGGGCAGTTAAGAAGAAAAAAAAAAGCAGCAAAATGCAGAAGTGCTCGTGCTCTGCTATGAAGTGAAACAACGCAGTTTTTTCTCTAATATTCCTACGAATTCTCGAGGAGTGTCTCTATTACCCGTGGACCTGGTGGGGGCAACAGAGGTCCCAGTTGCCTGTGCATGGGACCATGGGGCAGTCCAGTGGGGAAGCTCTGCAGGGCCTCAGGGGGCTTCCCCGCTTGGAGTCTGGATCCTTGTTCATCCTGGGGTCCTGGATGCAGAGACCCCTCTGGACCAGCTCTCACCTCAGACTAGCCCTGGATGGTGTTGTTGGCCCGATGTATCTGCCCCTTGCCCTGGTAGGTGGTGTGGTTGGGCCAGTGGCCCAGCGCCTCCACGATGTCCTTGTTGGAGGTCTGCAAAGGTAGAGCTGGGCACTGAGCTGCTCCTGTTGGCCCAGGAGGCTCCCCCCAATCTGCACCTCTGCATCATGGCAGACCTAGCAAAGCAGCACACAGTCCCGCAGGGCACGGTGTGGACCTTCCCTCAGCCCTGCCAAAGTGACAGCACCACTGGATCCTGTCAGCAGGGCAAGGCTGAATCACTGAGGAAAATCACCTCCTTCTGAGATGTTATGGAGATGAATACGGCCACTGCTCCTCACCTGGCTGCCTACACTGGTTCCCTTTGCTTTGGGAGAATACAGATTGCAGGAAAGGTATCCCATACCTTAATCCCCCTTACATTTTTTGGACAAACCACCCTATCTGGTGTGATGATAAGGCTCTGAGCAGGTCTGCAAGGACAGTGAGCTGGCTGGTCCACAGGGGGCCTGGGGCAGGTAGTTAAACTGTGGAAAGGGGTGAAAAGCACACGCAGCAAGGATTCTGTTTTCTCTCTGCTTCCAACAGAACTGTTGAACGGTATTTATGTTCCTTTCCTTCCATGAATCTGGTCAGGAGCATTGGAGGTGAAGATTTAATGAGGGGAGTGGCCCTTTGAAAGCTTTGAGGCCCAGATTTGAGACTGGGATCTGGTCCCACCCCAGTCAGCCTGGGGCCTAGGTGTGGGCCCCCTCTCACCTCAGACCGGCACTGGATGGTGGCCCTGGCCTGGCCCTCTTGTCCATCGCACCGGTCGATGGTGGAGGTCAACCCCTCAGCCAGCTCCTCCACGATGTCCGGGGTGGAGCTCTAGGAGGACAGAGCCAGGTCCAGACCAGGAGGCATCAGGGGCCTCCCTGGACGTGGCCCATGGGCAGACACCCACCACAAGTTCTGCTCCCCACAGCAGATGCAGAGGGACAGACCTCGAGGCAGTGAGGGAACAAGATGACAGCTTGAAGACTCCCGATGAAGAAGCGGGCAGAAGAGCGTCGGCCCCAGCACTGAGCTTCTCATTGTGCCAGCCATCAGCTGGGCAGTGAACATGACCCACCCATCAGGCCTTCAACCCTTAACAATCTGCTCTGGCCCAGGGTGAGTGCCCCTCCTCCCACGCTGTCCCTCCCCACACTGGACACACTCACACAGGCAGGGTGGGAGGGAAGGGGTGTGTGGCTGCCCTGGTCGGGTCCCAGTTGGAGCCTGGTCTGGAATGGCCTGTCCTGGGCTGCCCTCTGTTACCTGAGGGTGCCTGGTGCCAGAGGCTGAGAGGTGTCTGAGGCGAGGTTTGTGCCAACACCTAAAATAAGTGAGACATCCGTCACTCCGGGCTTTCTTCTGCCCAGAGCCTCGGGAATTCGGGAAACACCAAGGAATCATCCTTGTCTCTCGACTGCTAGCAGTCAAGTGAGCAGTTAGGGGTGCGTGGTTACCAGAATTCTGAATTCTCTTGTGACCTGTCACCAAGGAAGTGAGGTGGCCCATCAAGGTTCCATTACCTGGGGCCTTTCTACCATCAGTGGCACCCGAAGCTTCCTGGGGGCCATTCACTGCCACCAGGCCTTGCCCATGTCATCTGCACACCTGTGAAATGATATCTGACACAGCCCTCCCGACAGCCCCCTGGGAACTGCCCAGGGTCCCAGGCTGCAGGGGACAGCTGAGTCCGGACCTCGGGCACCTTGGCTCTTTTGGAAACTCGGCCTCCTTACAGATGCTCACAGTGCTTTCCATGGGAACTGAACCAGGTTCTGCTGGTGGCCCAGAGTCCAGAAGAGCCACCTGCAGTGGTCACCAGTCTTCTTCCCGCCCTGAGGGGATCTCTGGATGCAGAAAACTAGTTTTCCACGGGCACGTGTCATGACCCCCCCCAAAAAAACTTTGCCATTCATCACTCTGTCAATGTAGTGCTTATTAAATCTTCATGTTTCACTTTTGTCTCTCAAGTCCACTGCACCCTGGAGGGTGGAGATGGGGTCCGGGTCAGGTCTTGTGTGTTTTCACTTCCATCGCCCAAGTACCTGGGATTTGCTGGACTGTGGCAGGTGCTTAGTAAATACGTGGTGAGTGAATGCTTGGATCAGACTGGAGTTCTCATCCCATTTTGGAGTCGGCAAGATGAAGACTCAGAAACATAGTCAGTTGGGGTCCCTCGGACAAGCTGCAGAAACCACACACAGGTCCTCCCTCTGACCCCCAAGGCTCACTACACTCACCTGCCCCCCGGGCACTGGCTGACTGCAACCACAGAGAGGGTTGGCCGGGGGAAGGGACACCAGTCTGGGTGCACCGGGACCCTGAGCATGGATCCTGGTTCTTCCAACTCTGAGGCCTTGGCACATGGTCTCTGAGACTGGTGGGTTCACTGGAGGCTGGATGTGGATGGAAAGCCCGTCCTGCCTGAACAAAACTAGCAGAATCAATGACCCTTTTCCATCCCTCGTGCTCACAGCCAGTGTTTCCATCACGCTCCTCCTTTCAGTGAGACCCTCCATCCCGAGCCTGCCTCTGCTTCTGAGCCAGTGGAGCCGGCAGAGCTCACTGAGGGCAGCACCGCCTCAGAGAAGCCAGGCTCCTGGCCCAGGCCTGAGAGCCCACATGTCCAGGGGCCTTCCTGAGACTCACCTGTGGAAAAGGGCAAGGTCGTAGGGAGGAGTGTCCAGAGGAGAACTACAGGGGTTCCTGGGAGTGCCCGGAGGAGTGTCTGGTGGAGGACCTGGAGGGGGCCCTGGAAGGGCCCTGGAGGAATGCTACTGGGCAGCACTGAGGGGATGGGACGTTGCTCAGCCTGTCCTTTTTCATGGAGTCCCACCCGGGCTCCTCTGGCTTCTCACAGAAAACCTTTAAGGTCCCGACATGGGAGGCTTCTCACCCGCACCTGCACGCACTCTCCACTTGGCAGTGGATAAGCATAAGAGTGTTGGGGTTTTGGGATTAAAGCAGCCACTTCAGTCGGTCTGGCTGCCTGGGGCTTTAGCACAGGGATGACACTGTCCCCTCACTCAGCACTAGCCACTGCTACACTTTTCTGTCCCCATTCAGCCAACACTGCACCCCCGCTCAGGACCCACAGGATCCCCCTCTGTAGTTGTTTGAGGGGCCAGGGTCCCTGTGGTTTCCAACCTCCCAGGCCCAGTGGCCTCAATTCCTCCTCAAGAGGAACATCATCCTCCACCCCTCTGGGCTCATGAGAATGACCTCCCTGAGCCTCAGTGTCCTGCCAGGGTCACGGTCCTCCATGTCCCTCCCAGAGCCAGGCCTGCTATTGCCATGCAGCCAGGGCTCCACCCCTTGGCAGCAGGTTCACCCATTACCTGCCCTCCCTGCCGTCCTGCCAGTCTCTTCCACTGACCCTCTGCCCAGGCAGCCCCAGGGGACAGTCACCCTTTCTTTGTGACCCAGCTTCTCCTCTACAGGGCCCCACACCCAGTTCACATCCAGCCTGGGTCCATCTCACCCTTCAGTTCTGTGACAGGAAGGCTATGGACACTGTTGAAGCTCCTAATTCCCCCTGTACCTAAACTACCCTCTCGTAAATTGGGAGAAAGAGGACAAGGTGTAAGGAAGGAAAACAATGTGGCAATAAACATTAGAGGGAGAGATCTGCCCATTGTCTAAAAGTTGTCTTCGCCACACCCCCTCTGCCTCTGAATGAAGCCAATGGAGACACTTTGAGGCATCTTTAAAATCAGGATTGTATTACAGAGAAGCAGAGTGCCATCACCAAGCAAACAATTCACAGACACACTTTCTGGAAAATGGGAATAATACAAGCTGTCCCTGTGGAGGGGCAGCATCAAGGGCAGCCCTGGGCTGAGCGTCTGCCATCCATCATTCCTGCCCATGAACTTTGTATAGATCAGGAGACAGGCTTGCAGATGTCCGGTCACGTCTCCAAGGACACATGTGTGAGACATGGTCCGTGCTTCCCACCAGATCCGGGGCTCCCTGGCCCTGTTTCCAGGGTCCCTGAGTGGGGACCCCCACTCAGACCAAGGCAGGCAGTCACATGGAGCTTCCTAGGGCATGAGATGCAGCCCAAAGCAGCTCTGACTCCCAGCGCTCAGGGAGAAGCACAGGGGGATCCCCACGTTTGGTTTCTGGTACCCATTTCTGAGCTCTCTCTCTGGATGAGGGTGTGTGCACATCACAGCACGTTTGCCCAGCACAGTCTGAATCTTGTGTTTTAAAGATTTTAGTTATTTATTTTCAGAGAGAAGGGAAGGGAGGGAGGAAGAGACGGAGAGAAACATTGATGTGAGAGAGAAACATCAGTGTGCAGTTACTTCTCACAGGCCCCCAACCTGGGACCTGGCCCTCAACCCAGGCATGTGCCCTGGCTGGCAGTCGAACGGTGACCTTCTGGTTCACAGGTTGGCGCTCAGTCAGTCCCCTGAGCCACACCAGCTACAGCTATTGGCCAATGTTTTCCAGTGAATTTTTCTCTACATTCATGAAGGATATTGACTTATGGTATCCTCGTGGGATAGCGTTTTCTGGCTGTGATTTCAGGTTCTACCTTTTAAAATATTTTGGCTACTCTAGGGGGCTACTCTAAGTCCTCCAAATTTCCATAGAGTTTAGCTTCAGCTTACAATTTTCTTCATAATTTCCACAAGGAAATCTCAGGCCCTGAAAGCTACACTGATTCTTTCTGCACAGTATTTTAGGAACAAACATGACCAATTGCTCAGAAACATTTCAGAACACAGAGGAGGAAGCAATACTTTCTGCCTCGTTCTTTACGGACAATAACCTGAAATCACAGAACCAACTGGAGGACTTACACTGCCTGACTTCACGTTCTCCTGTGACAATCATGGGTGTGTGCCTGGCAGAAACACAGACCTACCAGTAGGGATGAGTGGAACAGAATGGAAACTCTAAGAGATAAACCTCTATGTCTCTGGAGAAGGCATTTCAAGTAAAGCTTCCAAGGTGACTTAAAGGGAAGGAATAGACTGCTTCCAACCAATCACATTGGAACAGTGGTTAACCATAGGTGACACCCAAGGAATCAATGTATTTGCAAGAAAATTCTTGTATGTAGAATACATTAAGAATTTTCAAAATTCAAAAATAAGAAAAAAGCCACAATTTGGGAAATAAAGAAAAGGTATGAACAAACTCTTCACCAGAAACTATAATTGGCTGGAAAGGTTGCACAGAAAAAGTGCCCAGGTCATGTAACAGGAAACATAAACGAAAACCACAGCAGTTACCACTGCATGCCCACGACAATGACTACTACCCACACCAGGACCGATACCAGTGTTTAAGTGTGGAAGACTTTGGAGTCTCCCACATTCCTAATGACAGTGTAAGTTACTCCACATTGGAACAATAAACAAGACTGATACAGCTTTACCACTTTGCACTCATTAAGAGAAAAGTGTAAGAAAAACAGGAAGAAAACCCAAGTAAATAAAATCAGAAACCAGAGTGGAGAAGTGACAAACAACACCAGTCAAATCAAATCTGTAAGCAAAAAGAGGGCCAACAAGCAAACGTCTTGGATGGAGTCGCTTCACAGGTGAATTCTGTCAAACACTAAAAGTAGAAGAAACACCGATCCTTCTCAAACACTTCCAAGAATTCAAGAGGAGGGAGGCTCTCAAGCTCATTTTAAGAGGCCACCATTATCCCCATTGCAAAAAGGACAAAGGCATTACCAAAAATATATATGTATGGCTCAATATCCATGATGAACATAGATGCAAAAGTCCTCAACAAACTATCAGGAAAATGAAAGCGTCAACATGTGACAGAGACCGCACAGGAGAATCAAGTGGGTTTAAAGCCGGGATGCCACACTGGTTCTGCACCCCACTAAAGACAGACACAGGGCAAAGGGCATATGCTCCTATGAATACATGCAGAGAAGCATCTGACAGCCCCAATAGCCCCATGTATGACTGAGGACACTTTCAGCAAATTGGGATGAAAGGAAACGTAGCTCAACATGATGAAGGCCATGAATGTCTAACCCATAGCTAACTTCATGCTCAACGGGGAAGAGCTAAATGCGTTTCTACTTAAGATCAGTAATAGGACAGGACTGTCCACTTTTCTCACTTTTATTCCAGTGGTGGAAGACTTAGCAACAGGAATCAGAGGAGAAAGAAAGGGCATCCAGCCCTGTCTGGTGTGGCTCAGTGGGGTGAGTGCTGGCTTGCAAACTGAAAGGTTGCAGGTTCCATTCTCAGTCAGGGCACACTTCTGGGTTGTGGGCCAGGTCCCCAACTGGGCACATGTGAGAGGTAACTGATCGATGTATCTGTCACAGCTCCATGTTTCTCTCCCTCTTTTTTTCTTCTCCCTTTCCCTCTCTCAAAAAAAAATAAACAAAATCCTTTTAAAACAAATAGGGCATCCAAATGAAAATGGGAGAACTACAACTGTTGTTATAGCAGATGGCATAATACTTTATACAAAGAACTCTCAAGAGTCCTTTAAAAAATACTATAACTGATCAATGAAGTCAGTAAAGTAGCAGGATACAAAATTCATATTCAGAAATCAGCTGTGTTTCTATACACTAATAATAAAACAACACTAGATAATTAGAAAAACAATCCTGTGTACAACTGCTGTAAAAATAATAGCTAGGAATAAATTTGACCAGGAAGGTAAAGGTTGGTAGTTAGAAAAATATAAGACATTAAAGAAAGATACTGGGGAAGGTATCAACAGATGGAATCCCTTCCTTTGATCACAAATAGGCAGAATGAAGATTGGTAAAATCTCCATACTTCCCAGAGCAATCTCTAAATTCAAAGCAATCCTGTCAGGAAAAATGGCATTTTTCACAAAACTATAACAAATAATCTTAAACGTTATATGCAACCACAAAAGGCCCCAAATAACCACTGAAACCTCAAGAAAGAAGAACAAAATGGAGGTGTTGTGCCACCTGACATCAACTGTACTCTAAGGCCACAGGATTCAAAACAGCAAGGTACCCTCATAGCAGAACACAGATCAATGGAACAGAATGAAGAGACCAGAAATAATCCCAGGCTTATCTGGTCAGTTAATATATGACAAAGCAAGCAGGAACATAGAATGGGGTAAAGAGATGCTAGTCAATGAATGGCTTTCGGAAAACTGGACAGACACACACCAAAACATGAAGCCAGACTTCCTGCTTACACCATGTACAAGGAGAAAGTCAAGATGGATTAAAGACTTTAAATGTGAGACTTGAAACCATGAAAATCCTAGAAGATAACGTATGCAGTAAACTCTCTGACAGGTCTCTTAGTAATATTTATTCTGACATATCTCTTCAAGCATGGACAAGAAAAGAAAAAACAAACAACCTGCATTAAACTAAAGAGGTTTTGCACAGAAATAAAAACATCAGCAAAACAAAAAGGTAACATACTGAATGGGAGAAGGTTTTTGCCAATGATACATCACATAAGGGGTTAATATCCAAACTTTATCAAGAACCCATACAACTCAACACTAGAAAAACACTCTGATTAAAAAATGAGCAGTGGGCCTGAATAAACACTCCAAAGAGTACATCCTAATGACCAATGGAAAAGTGACAAGATGCTCGACATTGCTAATCATCAGAGAAATGCACATTATCACCACAGTGAGAGAGCACCACACACCTGTCAGAATGCCTATCATCAATACACCACAAACGAGTGTGGGTGAGGATGTGGAGACAAGGGAACCCTCGTGTCCTGTTGTGAGACTGTAGTTGGTGCAGCCACTATGAAAAACACTGTGGAGTTTCCTCAAAAATTCAAAAATAGCACTACCTTATGACCCATCAATTTCAGATGCCTGAAAAAACCCAAAACACTGAGTAGACAAGACCTGTTCACTGAAGCTTTATTTCCCATCATTGAGATATGAAGCAACTCAAGTGCCCATCAACAGACAAGTGGATAAAGCAGAAATGGCATGTGTATACAATGGAATATATCTCAGTCTAAAAAAAAGAATAAAATTTTACCATTTATGAAAACATGGGTGACCTAGAGGGTATTATGCTAAGTGAGGGAAGTCATGCAGAGTAAAACACATGCCACATGAGTTCACCTGTAAGTGAAATGTAAAAACAAAACAGACAGACAAACAAAAGAAATGCACTCATAGATACAGACAACAGACTGAAGGTTCACAGAGGGGAAGGGAGATGGGTGGCTGAGTGAAAAAGCGAACAGATTGAGAAGTACAAATTGGCCCTGGCTCGTGTAGCTCAGTGGATTGAGCACCCGACTGTGACCCAAAGGGTCACTTGTTCCATTCCTAGTCAGGGCACATGCCTGGACTTCAGGGCAGTCCCCAGCAGGAAGCGAATGGGAGGCAACCACACATTGATGTTTCTCTCTCTCTCTTTCTCTTTCCCTTCCCCTCGCTCTAAAAATAAATGAACACATCCTAAAAAAGAGAGGAAAGAGTACGAAGTACAAATACCTTCCATAGCACTTACTGCCTCCCACGAGCTGTAGAATTTTCTTACTCATCACATTTACTGTGTGTTCCCAGCCCCCACAGTCACATAAAGTCCTGGAGGCAGAAATGTCTGTCTCAGGTGAACACTGGCGTGTCCTCAGTGCCTGCAGCAGAGGCTGGCACTCGACAGACGCTCGGCAACTGTTCGGTGCTGAAGGCAGCACAGCACAGGCAGGGATGGCTTCTGGGTGGCTGGCTGAATGGACTCTTGAAAGCTAAGTAGAATAATTGTAAAAAGAGATTAAGTTCCCTGGACCTCAGTTTTCTCCTTTGCAAATATGGAGTTTGTTATGGTCATATGGCTGTGAGACATTTTAAAAAGCCAATTTCGACAGCCTGAGGTTGTATACAGTAAGTCCTCAGTGTTGTCAATGGGTTCTGCAACTTGAAGCAAAATGACATATGACATAACCAATTTTTACCACAGGTTAATTGATATAAACAAGAGTTAAGTTCCTATGGCATCTCCTCAATGTTATAATGAGATGGCTTCCAATGAAACAAAGTTATTTGAGGATCTGCGGCACTTGGGCCCTGATGTTATTGCAAATTTGAACCTTGCTTTAAATTCTTGCCTCATGTATAAGTGACCTTTGGGCCTAAAATAAGACAGATCATATACATTGGAGCCTTGAGTGTGGGAATACCTGGACACGTACAGCTGGCAGAGACCTTATTTTAGGTGGAGGAAACTCTGGCCAGAAGGGAGAATAGAGCTGCTGGGGAGGGGGCGGGTGTGTGAGATTAAAAATTGCTCTTAGAGAACCAGTGTGTCCCTGGCTCTTTAAGAGGAATTTTCAATCTTACATTTTTTTCTTTTGGGTGCATTGTTTCAATGGGATATGTTAGCAGACTTGATAATGGTCGGCCAGCTTTGAGGTAATGTTTAAGTTTGGGTTAATGGCCCTGGTCGGTGTGCCTCAGTTGGTGGGAGTGTTGCCACCAACTGTTAACACTTAAAGGTTGCAGGTTCAATTCCAGTCAGGGCACACACCTAGGTTGTTGTGTTGATCCCCAGTCTGGGCCCAAACGATCCCTACTCCAGGGCCCTGTGGGAGGCAACCAATTGATGTTTCTCTTGCATCGACGTTTCTTTCTCTCCCTACCTCTCTTTTTAGAAGCAATAAAAACAATGTCCTTGGGTGAGGATTTTTTTAAATCATAGTTTATCCATTATGCTATATTACACTTATCCCAATTTTTCACCCTCGGCCCCCTTCCACCCAGCAGCCCCCCACCCCTCAGGCCATCCTGACAACATTGTTCATGTCCCTGGGTCATGTGTACAAGTTCTTTGGCTACTCCATTCCCTACACGGTCCTTTACATCCCCGTGGCTATTCTGTAACTACCTGTTGGTACATCTTGATCCCCTCACCTCATTCATCACCTGTTTCCTCACACCCACCTCCTTTCTGGCAACCATCAAAACGCTTACCATGTCCAGGATTCTGTCTTTGTTCTTCCTGTTTGCTTAGTTTGGTCTTTAGGTTCAATTGTTGATAAAGATGTATTTACCGGCATTTTATTGTTCACAGTTTTGATCATTCTCTTTTTCTTAAAGAAGTCCCTTTAACATTTCATATAATAGTGGTTTGGTGATGATGAACTTCTTCAGTTTTTTTTTTTCTTGTCTGGGAAGCTCTTTATCTACCCTTTGATTCTAAATGATATCTTCGCTGGGTAGAGCAATCTTGGCTGTAGATCCGTGGTTTTCATGACTTTGAGTATTTCTTGCCAATCCCTTCTAGCCTAAAAAGTTTGTTTTCAGAAATCAGCTGACTGCCTTATGGGAATTTGCTGTAGGTAACCACCAGCTTTGCTCTTGCTGCTTGTAAGATTCTCTCTTTATCTTTACCTCTGGTATTTTGATTACGATGTGCCTTGGAGTAGGCCTCTTTGCATCCATATAGCATGAGACTCTCTGGACTTCCTGGACTTGTACATCTATTTTCTTCACCAAATTAAAGAAGTTTCCTTTCATTATTGTTTGAAATCGGTTTCCAATTTCTTGCTCCTTCTCTTTTCCTTCAGGCAACTCTATGATGCCAATGTGGCAATGCTTGAAGTTGTCCCAGCTGCTGTTTACACTATGGTCATTTCTTTGGATTCTTTTTTCTTCTTGTTGTTCTGATTGATTGATTTTTTTTCTTTCGTTTTGTCTTCCAAATCATTGATCTGATTCTTGGCTTCATCATTCTACTGTTGTTTTCCTGTAAATTGTTCTTTATTTCAATTAGTGTAGTGTTTGTTTCTGACTATAACTTTTTCATGCTGTTGAGGTCCTCGCTAAGCTCCTTGAACATCCTAATAACCAGCCAGTGTTTTGAACTCTGCATATGATAGATTGCTTATCTCCATTTTGTTTAGATCTTTTTCTGGAGTTTTGGTCTGTGTTATTAGGGCCATATTTCTTTGCCTCCTCATATTGGCAGCCTCCCCATGTTTGTTTTTATGTATTAGGTAGAGCTGCTGTGACTCTGTTTGGGAGTGTGGCTCAATGTAGTAGGTGTCCTGGAGGGTCTAGTGGCACAGCACCCATGTCACCCAAGCTAGGTATTCAAGGTACACCCTTCATGTGGACTGAGTACACCCTCCTCTTGTCTTTCAGATTTGATTGCTGTTGGCAGGTCGATGGGAGGGATTTACCCAGGTTAGTGAGCTGCAAGGACTACTGGTTGTAAGTACTGACCTGAAATCTGTTGGCTCTGTGGCTCTCTGGGGGAGGAAGTTCAGAAAAGGGACAATCACCTCTGCCTTCCTTTCTGCCTGGAAGAAAGCTGTCTCCCAGCTCTGGCCTTGATGCCAGACATTTCCATACACCCTCGCATGCCACTGGTGCCTTTCATGCTGCTTTGTGGGGCTGGAGCTCAGAGGGAAGGAGTCTGAGTAAGTCTGTGTGTGGGTTCTTTAAAAGAAACTGCTTGGCACTCCAGAAGTTTCTCCCACTGACTAAACCCCCTCTAGTTTTTACAGGCAGAAGTTTTAGGGACTTACCTCCCTGGCCCTGGAATCCTGGGCTGGAAAGCCTGGTATGTATGGGCTTCCTCTATCCTGAGATATCCCTTCCAAATTTTTATCCACCACACGTGGATGTGGGCCCAGACTGTTCTGCATCTTTGCTCCTCCTGCCAGTCTGGATGGATGTGGTTTCTTTAATTCCAGAATTGACAGACTTCCATTCAACTCGATTTCTGATGATTCTGAGTGATGGCTGTTCCTAGTTCAGTTGGAATTTTGATGTGGTTCTGGGCGGAGGCAAGCCTGATTTACCTGTGCCACCATCTTGATGGGAAGACCCCCTCGCCCTGGGGTGAGGATTAAATAAGTGATTAAATATAAATACACATGGATAAACAGGCTGAATAGTCACATGTGATTATGGAATAGATTACAAGTCTGTCTTTTGAGTGACTCATCAACCGCCACTGTTGAGTTTGCTGTTTGAAGTGCTTGCCAAGGGAGAGATGTTACCATGCATAGTTCTAGATTTTTATTGGTTGTAAGTTTAATTAAAGCATGTAATAGAATCGGTTTGCTCTGCAACTCCAGGACCCAAAGCAACAGCACTCATTTTACAAAGCCCTCATAAAAAGTGTAGCTTTGCCATGATTAAAAGAGAGCATTCAACACAGTAGGCCCTTGAATTTTGGCTGGGAAGAACTCTTGCGGGGCCTGTGCAGCGAGCCAAGGCCCCCAGCCTCTCAGGCCGGAATGTCAGCTGCTCTCAGTTGCCAGTCTAGGGTCCATGGTGCTCCCACCAGCCCCAGGGCCCCATCGACAGGGCAGAAACAGAGGCTGTGCTGGTAAAAAGGAGTGAGGACCCCTCTGTGGCTGAGGGCCACCTGCAGAGAGGCAGGGAGGGGAGGATGGCTGCCAGAGACTGCTGGAGGATCTTCCGTTTTTCATTTTAGCAGACGAACCCTGAGGGGGGTGGGAGGGACTGTTTCAGGGACCTGGGTCTAAGTCACAGTAAAGGGCATTTGATGCTCTCAGATAATGTTAGGTGATGCCCAAGAGCTCAGGAGGAACACAGGGCTAGGAGAACTACCAAGCTGCACGGGTCAGGCTGGGAGTCGGGGGTGTGGAGCTGGGCCTGGGTATCAGGCCAGTTCTGCCTGAGTTCTGTGCTCTCCCAGGATGCATTCTGAGTGGGAGGAGTCAGGAGATTCCAGGTGGGAGAAGCAGGTGAGAGAGGCCAGGGCTCTGTACACTTCCCGGTTCCTCATGTGCTTTTGCCTTGTTTCCATTCACACAGTTCATGACTCTGGTTTTCTAGGCAGAGGTGGGGCCAGAGAGATTTCTGGGCCACTGGCCTCATTCTGAACACTGGAGATTCAGGGCGCTTTTTTCTCATAGAGGGCACAGCTGATCTGGTTGGGTTATGGATTCAGGGAAGATTTTAATGTTTCAGTTCCTGCCTTCTTAATGCCATCTGTGTTACGGAGGGTTCTGCAGAGGAACAGATAGAGACAGAGGGAGTGAGAGAGAGTGAGTTAGCGAGGGATGGGGAGAAATTTCTTCAAGAATTAGCCCACATGCTTGAGTATGAGAGCTTCACAGAGACCAGACCCCACAAAGCACTCTGTCCGCTGTCAGGATGGGACAGGTGTGGAGTGGTCGTGAGGCCCACCAGGCCCCCCTGCCCTCTAACTCTCTCAGGGCCTGCTGCTGGTGCAGCCTGGAACCAGATGCTTGGTCTTGTCGGGTTGTTTACCTTCATTTCTTTCTGTAGGTTAATATTATGGGCCATCAAAGCAAGGTGAGAAAAGGAGATAAAAGGCAGAAAAAATGGGAGTCTCTCAGACCAGTGAAAGGCTTAGATTACCTTTGGTGAAGAAGAGTGTGTGTATGTTTTCACAAGAGTGTATCCATTTCCCCAGGTTCTGATTCAGGCTGCACTGGGCAGACGTGCTGCGATGTGCACACAGCCCTCATCCAGAGAGAGAGCTCAGAAATGGGTACCAGAAACCAAACGTGGGGATCCCCCTGTGCTTCTCCCTGAGCTCGGGAGTCAGAGCTGCTTCAGGCTGCATCTCGTGCCCTAGGAAGCTCCATGTGACTGCCTGCCTTGGTCTGAGTGGGGTCCCCACTCAGGGACCCTGGAAACAGGGCCAGGGAGCCCCGGACCTGGTGGGAAGCACAGAACCACGTCTCACACATGCTGTGTCCTTGGAGACATCACCGGACATCTGCAAGCCTGATCTATACACCCCATGATCTATACAAAGTTCATGGGCAGGAATGATGGATGGCAGATGCTCAGCCCAGGGCTGCCCTTGATGCTGCCCCTCCACAGGGACAGCTTGTATTATTCCCATTTTCCAGAAAGTGTCTTTGTGAATCATTTGCTTGGTGATGGCACTCTGCTTCTGTGTAATAAAATCCTGATTTTAAAGATGCCTCAAAGTGTCTCCATTGGCTTCATTCAGAGGAAGAGGGGGTGTGGCGAAGACAACTTTTAGACAATGGGCAGATCTCTCCCTCTAATGTTTATTGCCACATTGTTTTCCTTCCTTACACCTTGTCCTCTTTCTCCCAATTTACGAGAGGGTAGTTTAGGTACAATGGGAATTAGGAGCTTCAACAGTGTCCATAGCCTTCCTGTCACAGAACTGAAGGGTGAGATGGACCCAGGCTGGATGTGAACTGGGTGTGGGGCCCTGTAGAGGAGAAGCTGGGTCACAAAGAAAGGGTGACTGTCCCCTGGGGCTGCCTGGGCAGAGGGTCAGTGGAAGAGACTGGCAGGCTGGCAGGGAGGGCAGGTAATGGGTGAACCTGCTGCCAAGGGGTGGAGCCCTGGCTGCATGGCAATAGCAGGCCTGGCTCTGGGAGGGACACAGAGGACCGTGACCCTGGCAGGACACTGAGGCTCAGGGAGGTCATTCTCATGAGCCCAGAGGGGATGGACGTTGGTGTTCCTCTTGAGGAGGAATTGAGGCCACTGGGCCTGGGAGGTTGGAAACCACAGGGACCCTGGCCCCTCAAACAACTACAGAGGGGGATCCTGTGGGTCCTGAGCAGGGGTGCGGTGTTGGCTGCATGGGGACAGAAAAGTGTAGCAGTGGCTAGTGCTGACTGAGGGGCGGTGTCAGCCCTGTGCAAATGCCTGGTGCAGCCAAGCCAAACTGATATGGCCCCTTCATTTTTATCCAATCCCCCAAAAGTTATGTAATCATCTCCTGCAAAAGTGGAGAGAGTGTGCAGGTGCAGGTGAGAAGCCTCCCATGTCGGGACCTTAAAGGTTTTCTGTGAGAAGCCAGAGGAGGCCGGGTGGGACTCCATGAAAAAGGACAGGCTGAGCAACGTCCCATCCCCTCAGTGCTGCCCAGTAGCATTCCTCCAGGGCCCCTCCAGGTCCCCCTCCAGGTCCTCCACCGGGCACTCCTTCCGGGCACTCCCAGGAACCCCTGTAGTTCTCCTCTGGACACTCCTCCCTACGACCCTGCCCTTTTCCACAGGTGAGTCTCAGGAAGGCCCCTGGACATGTGGGCTCTCAGGCCTGGGCCAGGAGCCTGGCTTCTCTGAGGCGGTGCTGCCCTCAGTGAGCTCTGCCGGCTCCACTGGCTCAGAAGCAGAGGCAGGCTCGGGATGGAGGGTCTCACTGAAAGGAGGAGTGTGATGGAAACACTGGCTGTGAGCGCGAGGGATGGAAAAGGGTCATTGATTCTGCTAGTTTTGTTCAGGCAGGACGGGCTTTCCACCCACATCCAGCCTCCAGTGAACCCACCAGTCTCAGAGACGATGTGCCAGGGCCTCAGAGTTGGAAGAGCCAGGACCGATGCTCAGGGGCCCCGTGCACCCAGACTGGTGTCCCTTCCCCCAGACAACCCTCTCTGTGGTTGCAGTCAGCCAGTGCCCTGGGGGGGTGAGTGTAGTGAGCCTTGGGGGTCAGAGGGAGGACCTGTGTGTGGTTTCTGCAGCTTGTCCGAGGGACCCCAACTGACTATGTTTCTGAGTCTTCGTCTTGCCGACTCCAAAATAGGGTAAGAACACCAGTCTCATCCAAACATTCATTCACCACGTATTTACTAAGTGCCTGCCACAGCCCAGTGTGTTCCAGGCACTTGGGCGATGGAAGTGAAAACACACAAGACCTGACCTGGACCATCTCCACCCTCCAGGGTGCAGTGGACTTGAGAGACAAAAGTGAAACATGAAGATTTAATGAGCACTATGTTGTTGGGAGGGATGAATGGCAAAGGTTTTTTGGGGGGTCATGACACGTGCCCGTGGAAAACTAGTTTTCTGCATCCAGAGATCCCCTCAGGGTGGGAAGAAGACTGGTGACCACTGCAGGTGGCTGCTCTGGACTCTGGACCACCAGCAGAACCTGGTTTCAGTTCACATGGAAAGCACTGTGAGCATCTGTAAGGTGTAGAGTTTCCAAAAGAGCCAAGTGCAAGAGGTCTGGACTCAGCTCTCTCCTCAAGGCTGGGACCCTGGGCAGTTCCCAGGGGGCTGTGGGGATGGCTGTTTCAGGTATCATTTCACAGGTGTGCAGATGACATGGGCAAGGACCAGAGCAGTCAACAACCCTCAGGGGGCTCTAGGTGGCTCTAAGGGTAGATAAGGGCCCAGGTAATGGAACCTTGATTGGGCACCTCCCTTCCTTGGTAACCAAGCACCCCTATTCACTCACTTGAATGCAAATGGTTAAGAGAGAAGGATGATTCCTTAGTGTTTCCCCACTTCCCCAGGCTCTGTGCAGAAGGCCAAGAGTGAGGGATGTCTTTATTGGAACCACCCTGGCTGGTTTTAGAAGCTGTAACCCCCCATGGCTAAGGCTGACTGAGCGATCCTCAAACCATAAGCCATTAAGGAGACAGAGCTTGTCTCCCTGTCAGGAGGACTGCCTCTGCCTCTTTTACTTCACCCTGACTTTCTCCCAATGCATGATTGGTTAGCCAATGACAGGTAATATTCCTCAAGGGAGGGACAACCTAAGACAGGCATGATCACTGGGGGCCCAAGGGAAGGACTTGACGGCTTGGGAGCTACGGGCCCAACCTACCAGGCCAAGGGGCAGGTGCATCAGGCCAACAACACCATCCAGGGCTGGTCTGAGGTGAGAGCTGGTCCAGAGGAGTCTCTGCATCCAGGATCCCAGGATGAGCAGGGAGGGACAAGGATCCAGACTCTAAGCTGGGAAATCTCCCGTGGCCCTGCAGAGCTTCCCCACTGGACTGTCCCATGGTCCTCTGTACATGTAACCGGGACCTCTGCTGCCCCCACCAGCTCCACGGGTGGCAGAGACACTCCTCGCATATTCGTAGGAATATTAGAGAAAAAAAGTGCGTTGTTCCACTTCACAGCAGAGCACAAGCACATCTGCATTTTGCTGCTTTTTTTTTTTTTCTTCTTACCCGCCCAGCTCAGGGAACCCGGGGAGCAGTCAGCTCCACTGTCCTTGCAAACTGTCTCCAAGTCTACACATCCTCACACGTATCATCACGGTTTGTTCACGGACAAGGGGAGGGTGGCATGAAGCTCTTCTCTATGTTTCTCTGCTACTCGTCATCCACACAACATATCACAAGGCCTTGCCAGGCCTGGAGCTATGGCTTCACTTCTGTCCTCAGTATTTTATAAGGGAGGACACTGGCCTCAGCGGTGCAGCCTTTCAGTGCTGCTGGGCCTCCACGAAACTCAGCTCAGGTGCCATTTCAGCAGTGCTGCGGGAAGCACTGAAGTGTGTCCGAGGGGACTGTGGCAGTTTGCTCAGGCTGCTGTGACTGGGCCCACAACGGGGGTATACACAGCACACATTCCTTTCCTCCCAGCTCGGGAGACCAGACAGTAGAGACCAGCGTGTCAGCGGGGCTTCCTTCTCCAGGGGGGCCTCTCCTTGGCTTGTAGATGGCTGTCTGCTGTCTCTGAGTCACATGGACTCCCCTCTGTGCTCCATGTGTCCTCCTCACCTCTTCAAAGGGCACCAGTCATACTGCATCAGGTCCCACCCTGTGAACTCAAACTTCACTCCTTCCTCAAAGACCTCGAGTCCCAACACAGGCATGTAGTGAAGTCCCACAGGTTAGAAAGTCATGGAATTTGGGGGACACAATTCACCCCCATATATACTGCCCCCAGGACAAGATATGTGGCCAGGGGTGATGGGACTGCTGGTGGAAGGACATGCACATGTAAAATTTAAGGGCCGCAGACAGATCCCAAATGGAAGAGCCTGTAGCAGGCACAGGGCCAACAGCAGTTTCTCAGTGTAGCTGCTGCCTTGTGCCCAGCCTGGCCTGGGCATCTCTCACTCTTGTCTGTTTTG
The DNA here is from genome assembly GCF_021234435.1 of Artibeus jamaicensis. Classification (NCBI taxonomy): domain Eukaryota; kingdom Metazoa; phylum Chordata; class Mammalia; order Chiroptera; family Phyllostomidae; genus Artibeus; species Artibeus jamaicensis. Next base: position 11,965,765 of record NW_026521810.1, on the reverse strand, counting down.
ACCCATCTGATGACAAGGTGTCCAGGGCAACCCAGCCTTCCTTGACTGGTAATCCCCTCCCTGGTACTTCGAGTCACCTCCCAGCTTTTCACCTGCCACATGGAATGTTCCTTCCTGAGGCTGCTGCCCACATGCTGCTGTGATGGGCTCTCTCCAGTCTGGACTCCCCAGGGGTTTCCCCCTTTTACGGAATTTGGGATCTTCAGAGTGAGGGTCTCAAACACCCTTTCAAGTCAATGGAAGAGAAATGAAGTGTCTGTTTTGAAGTGTATTCCTTTTGTGGGCCGTGTCTATCATGTGCTCCATGTCTAAACTGGGGAGGGCAAGGTTCCCCAGACACTGTCCATCCACATCAGAAGTCAGAGCGAGCTGGAGGGATTGTGACGCAGGACCGTTCTTAGTTCTGACCTGCATGACACTGAGAAGCCATTTGTCATCCCAAACCCTCTGTGTTCTCATCCCTATAATGGAGATGTCCATGAAAGACTCATAAGGACAACACCCTTCAGATAGAACCTTTTTAAAAATAATCATTGTTTTAAATATTAATTTATTTTAGAGAGGGGTAGGGAGAAAAACATCAATGTGTAGTTGCCTCTCCCCACTGTGTGACACCTGATCCTGACCTGGCCTGAAACCCAGGCATGTGTCTGGGAATGAAACCGGTGACCCTTTGTTTTACAGGCTGGGGCTCAATTCACCCAGCCACACCAGCCAAGGCTTAAGAGCGACTGTTAATAGAAATAAGTCTGACACTCCTCACCTAAAAAAGGACATGCTTAAAAAGTAAAAATCAGGGGAAAGAACACACCCCAAATGTAAATGGTACTTCTGAGACCTATAAATATTAGGTCAGGGCATTCCTGTGCCTCCTTTTTTCATATCCCTGAGGGCCTGGGAGTTCCTGGGTGAGCTTGAGACAGAGCTCAGTCCTCCTGGTGATTGACCGTGATGCCGCTGACTGCCTGTCTTTCCTTTGTCCCCCTCAGCGTGCACCCGAATTAATACCTGACCTGCGGGCGGCCTGCAGGATGTGGGCCCTCCAGGGACACACACTGGAGACGGTGACGGTGTCCCTGGTGCCAGCTTTCCTGGGTGGATACACCCGCCACATCTCCACCTTCGTGTCCATCCACCCGGCCTTCTCCAGAGCCCAGCGCTTCCTGGACCAGCTGCTTACTGGGTGAACCCACGCCCCCTCTTTGGCACAGTGCTGACTCTGCCCACCGCTAGCTGTGTGTCTGGAAAAGGTCACCACGTCTGTCTGAGCCTCAGTGTGCTCCTCTGATAGCTGGGGTGGTAGAGAATAAACCTCACAGGTGTTCGAAATGACTACTTTGGACACCAGCCTCAGAAGGTCCTAGCGGCTGCCTGGCTCTGCAGAAAGGGCTGCTGACAGGCTGTGGTCCTTCGTGGCATTCATTCCTGTCACCTCCATGAAAAGTCAGCAGCCTCACCCATCAGCGGCCTGTGGCATTTCTGAGTTTGCGAAGGCACATGGAAAACAGCCTGTCAAGGAGTTTGGTAATCCATTTAGCTGACCTTGTCCCTGTCTCTGATGTAGCCAGATCAGGATTCTCTATGGAGAAGGGGCCCCAGGCCCACTCTCATATGGGAGATGGCTCTGGGTGGGGTTCATGTCTTCAACCACGTGAATTAAGCTCTCACCACCAGCAATCACATTTGGAGGCACAACATCATTCAGGGAATGGAGCAGACACTATGTCTAAGCCTCAGTCCTGGCAGGAGTGTCACACAGTCACATCATTCTCAGGTCCCGTCCACCATCCACCAGAGCTGATGTCATCAAAGTCTCTGTACAGCTGAAGACATATTCCCATATAATGACCAGGGTGACACACCACAAGATCAAATAAAAAAGTGAGTGTTGTTGGGTGCAGAAGGAAGGCGTCCCGTGTCTACAGGATGGGGGCCGTGTGTGCACAGGGCCTGGCAGAACCCTGCCCATACATTTCTGCTGATTCTCAAGGGCGTGCTGAGCTCTGGTGGCTTCCAGTCCAGAAGGCGGAAGTCAAAGGGAATTGTGGATGGGGTCCCAGGGCCCCTAGAACAGGTGGGGAGGCTGGGATGGGTTGTCCCCTAAGGTTCCTTGCCCACCAGAGATTCATCCCACTCTGCCTGCTTTTCTCCACAGCCCTGCTCACAAGTCTGTCTCAGCCCGCAGTCCAGGTTGCTGGGTGCAGGGAGGGCAGGGGAGGGCCGGGTGCAGGACCTTCGGCAGAGCTGTCAGTGGGAAGAAGAGACCACACACACTCTGTGTTCAGCCTGCCAGGTCACCTGTCCTGCTGTTCCCAGGACAACCACAGGGGTCTGGGGTGGCATGGGGCTGTCCTCTGGATGGGCGGGGCAGGCATGAAGTCCCAAGTTTAATCACAGGTGCCATGGGAGGGAGTGTGGAAGGAAAAGGCAGGAGTCTGACTCTGCTGCCCACCTACCTCCCCCCCCCACCAGGACCCATGCTTCTCTGTTGGGATGCTGTCCATACCACATAACACACTGTGGCCAGACCCTACTGAGTCCCTGGCTCATTGTGAAGCAGGCCTTTGTGGAGGTCAGATTCCCTGCTGCAAAGCTGGTTTGCCTCATCTAGACGCTTCAGTTAGAGCTGGAGCATCCAGAGTCCAATGAGGCAGGGCTGAAAGGTGAGGGGCTGCAGTCTTGGGAGATGATTAGGGGGGTGGGAATGAGGGTGGTAAAGGGGGTACAAGGACCTGAATTTTCCAAAGGAAGTGGTTTCTTTCCCTTCTCTGGAAAGTCACAGGAAAGATAGGGATATGTATGAATCTTCCTCTTTTCCCTGCCCCAGTTCCACCTCCAGAGCTCCAGAGCGCTCCAGAGCCACTGAAAGGACCTGCCCCTGGGCCCAGATCCTGCCCCAGCTGTGCCAGTGCTGGAGCCCGTGTCACCTCCACCAGCCCCTCCATCAGACCTGGGGCAGGCACCAGCCCCACCTTCAGCCCCAGGCCCAGCTCAGGAGCTGGAGCCAGCTGGACCGCCCACTCCATCCCAAGGAACAGACAACCCAGGCCCTGTGACCACTAAGCCCCTTGTAAGGGAGGAGAAGAGGAACATCCTGACCTTCCCTCCCAGGCTGGTGGCAGAACAACTAACAGGGATGGACGTGGTGAGCAGTGGGCCTCTCAGGATGAGGGGACAAGCCTTCCTTCTGCTGTCAGCCCCCCCACCCGCCTTGTGCTGACCCACACCCCTGTGACCTGGATCCAAATCACAGAATCTCCACACACCGCCCATGGGTCTGGGGGAACTTTGTCAATGCTCCAACTTCTGCTGCCCATCTGTGGACAGTGAGTGTGGACACTTGCAGGACCTGCTGCACAGAGTGTAGCATCACACAGAAAGCTGGGTGGGTGCTGTCCTGGCCCATTAGGTGAGGAAGGGAGCCCCCGGTGGGTAGCCAGTTATACTGGTTGACCATTCACTTGCCCATGAGGCTCAGTAGCCTCAGCCCTGGATTGGGCACTGGATGTGTACTTAAGTCCAAGGGACACAGGCAAACCAAGCCCATGGTTGTAGTGGCCCCGGGGGAATGTGCACTGAGCAGGAATTCGGAGCTCAGTGCTCATCGGGATGCTGGAAGATGCCCCCTTAGGATGAGCACACTTAAGCCGCTTCCTGGAGCCCAGAGTCAATGAGGATGGGGTGGGAGCATGCTCCTATTCCTTCCCCACCATTCTTGGGTCCCTGATCATCCAGTGCTGGGTATCCTCAGTGGACGTAGCATGAACCCTTGGACACTCACGAGACTCGGGCCACGTCCTCAGCTTCTTGAGCTTTCTTTTGAATAGAACTCTCTACAGAAGATTGGGGACACTTATCTGGCAAGTGGCAGGGCTGGGTGACCATCCCCTTTCTCCACAGGATCTGGGTGACATTCCCCTTTCTCCCCAGGAGCTGTTCAAGCAGGTGCCCACCAGTGCTTGGGCTCCATCTGGCCCCAGAAGGACAAGCCCGGAAGCCAGCACCAGCATCCACTGTCAGTGCCACCATCACCTAGTATAAGTCTCTGGTCGCCTGTGTGATCACCGCCTGCCTCTGGGACCTAAGCACGATGGCCCAGACAGGACCCACACAGTACAGCGCTGGATCAAGGTGGCCCAGGTATGTGATGGGAGGCCCAGGAGAGTTCCTTTTCTGGAACTGAGAAAGTGCCTCTCCTGCTTAATCACCTTTGAGGTCTGAGGTCTGATCCCACGCACAGCTACTAGGTCCTTTGTGCCAGGGGCACACTGACCTTGAGTCTCAGGTCCCAGTGGTGGGAGGCTCACTGCCTAGCTGGCTCATTCCTTGGGCTGAGGTAAGACCCTCCTCTCAGTGAGTGTTGGTCTTTGGCTCCTAAAGGTGCCCACCTTGCACATATGTCCCCCCCAGGAAAGGTGTCCATGGAGGGGACTGACGTGAGAGCTCCAGCTCCTGCCTCAAAGCTCATCTCTTCCCTCCCCAGGAGTGCAAGACTCTGAGGAACATTGCTTCATTGCACGCAATAATATCTGTCCACAGGAGCGTGCCACTCCATAGGTTCAAAAATATGAGAGAAAATTTACAAGTATGGAGTACTGTCCTTATTAGTAAACGGAGGGTGAAGGGTCCCCATGTGTCTTCCAATGTCGCTCAGCAGCTGGGGAAAGCAGGATTCATATTTGGGGAGGAGAGCGCCCCACCTCAGACCCACCCCTGTGTGCAGAGGCATCATGCCCATCGTAGGGATCCATGTCCCCTTCCTCTGGAGCCCAGAATCTGTTTTCAGTCCTAATGCTGTGTCTGTGTGTGTCCCCAGTCCTCCTGGGACCTGACCTAGTTTCACCTGAGAAAGCGTGGGCATGGGGGGCAGTCATGGCCTGGGGACTCTTTCTGATGAACTTTGGCCGTCTGCCTTCCAGGGACATGTGAAACATGCAGCAAAGAAGAGGAAGGTGAGCAGCTATGACACTCCCTGGGGGGCAGGGGAGGGAAGAGGCAGGCAGAGCCACCCTGGTCAGCACACTGCTGGGCTCCATCCCCCACATCTGGCATTTCCTGGGAGGATTGAATAATGGAAGTGGGAGACCTTTCCAGTTGGTGGCTGTGGGTAGGAGGAGGGCATCAAGGATACCTTCCAGCAGGAGGGGCTGGTGATGCCCATGTGTGAGCACAGGTAGAGCCTGGGTGCAATTAGGGGGAGGAGGGTGCTATGTGTGCAAAGGCCCAGGACCAGTCCCCTGCCCCACCCTCACCCCTGCTCTGATGGTGTCTGCATCCTCCCCCTCCCTCGGGCCCCAGGAACTCAAAGTGTTGGAGGAGACAGTGCTCCTGCAGCAGGCTGCTCAACTCTACAGCATAGAGCCCGAGGAGCAATTCAGGGCCTGGTTCTGGGCCCTGGAGCGGCTCAGCGAGAAGGAGAGGTGAGGCTGGGCAGGGCGTGGGCGAGGGCAGGGGTGGACTCTCCCTGCCTGCCAGTCCAGAGAACCTGTGTCCGTGGCTCCCTGCTCAGCCTCAGACCTTGTGGTGTAGCACCTCCTGGGCCCCTGACACTGGGAAGGACACCTGAGGTGTGGCTCCTGGGAGCTCACAGGTGCTGCTCTGTCATATTCTTACATTCTGTCCTGCCAGCTGGAGCCCCGGTCCTAGCTGGCCTGCAGGACACTAAAGAACTCATTTAAAAATTTTGAACTTCATTCATAGACAAAGGAAGTCATTGTAGGATTGACAGAAGAAGTGGAAATGATTCATTACTGCCCTCACATATTCATGGCCTTTGTTCTCGTGGAAAACATGCTTGTATACAGAAATCTCTCTTCGCGGACACTCCTTAACTATTAGGTTATAGTTCATTAAAATAAGACACTACAAAATACTCTTTTTAAGAGTAGCACAATAAATGCACACATTTTGCCAAATATGCATACAACAGATGTTTCAGGTTGAACAGAAACATCTTTAATGCTTGTTTGAAGGATAAGAAAATAGGAAGATAATAATGATGGAGCGGAGCCAGAGGCGAGACCTGTGAGATACACTACATAGGGAGCAAGGGGATTCGAAGCGCAAGGGAGGTTGAAACGCACTTGACCGAAGCAGGTAGCTGCAAAGGTTGAGGTGCCCAGAGCAGGCTTCTAAAAATTCCGGCACAGCCATGGAAGCCAGTGGGGTGGGAGTGGTAGAATGTTTGTTTTTGTGTTGTGATTTTCACCTAATTTGATCAAGTTGCCTCAAATGATGGGTGGGAAGGAGGCAAGGACAAGCTGGGGAGACATCCCAGGTGGAAGGAATAGAATATACAGATTCCCGGGACTGGACAGGCCAAGTCAGGCAGGGAGGTGCTTGGGGCAGATCAGAGACTGCCTCAAATGTCATGCCAAAGGGCTGTACCTTCATTCTGGCCCTGAAGAGCAATACAGGGCAGGAAACAAGGACAGGGCCTTATGGAAGCTGTGCTGCAGGGAGAACAAGAGACAGTCAGGAAAGACACAGAGGCCAGGGGAGGCAGGGAAGGCTGGCCAGAAGCTGGCACAACCCAGGGTGGGTGCCATGGCTGGGTGGACCCGAGCCAATCCTTTATAGCAGTTATTTCTCGTCTTAAATGAATAAACTGGCATTGCAGTGTACGAAAAGAGGCAGGAGTAGCTGTAATAACATTCCAGAGCTGAGCTTGTAAAAACAGCAACCCTAAAGTAGGACCTGAGCAACGAGAAGGTGGGAGGGTCCAGTCTGACTCCCACCTGCAGGGCCCCTCTGGCAGGGTCCCCACGCCCTGCACTCCCAGGACTTACTGACAGCGTGGGCTGCGTCCCACACTTCATCCCCACCACCTGGAGTGTGATGCGTGGAGCACGTCTAACACCTGCTGGGTTAATGCCATGGATCCACCGGGCTTGGCTAGTCCCCAAAGCGGGTTGAAGAACAGATTACTTGAAGGGCACAGTGGGAATGCCCTAGTGGGTCGACGACGGGAGACTGGGTTCTAGTCCTGAATCTGACTCATAAGTGGCTTGAACCCAGCCATTTCACCTCTGTCAAAGGGGGCAATACAATTAGCTGGTTAGAGGCAGGGAGAAGTGCCAACCCCCACTGTTATTCCTCAGTTTGCAGAGACCTTTGGGAAACCTTGCCCCAGGGTCTCCCCCACCCAAACACCTTCCCTGCTCTCCAGTCCCCCCCCAGGGGCAGTCGTCCTCATTCACTACCAGACAGGAGCTGAGTGCTGCCAGGCTGGCTCCCCCTGGCACCCCACACCCACAGCCTAACCCAGCCTTTGATGTGGTGTCCACAGAACTGCAAGCCTGAAACCACCATGGGACAGGATATCAGCTGTCATCCAGCCAGAGAGTGATTCCTATTACCTACCCTGGCATCCCGCCCGGCACCCACAGTCCCTACAGCCCCAAACCCCCACTTTGTTAGTTGCCCCTAACTCCCTGGGCATGGCTCACTCAGCTCCCTGCAGACCCATCCAGGTCTGCCTCCCTCCCTGCCTCCCTGCCTCCCACGCAGAAGCACCCTGGCTAATAGTCATCTCCTCATCCCTCCTAGAGCAGAAGGCTCTGAAGGCCTGTGGCCCTCAGCTGCCTGAGACATGGCCATGACCTCACCCACCCAGCAGGAGGAAAAGCTCTACAAGTGCCTGGAGACCAGTCTAACCACCACAGACAGCAACGGAAAGCATGTGTGACCAAAAGCACGAGGTAGGGGAAGAGACTGGGCTTCTTGGTCAGAAATCTGGCTGCCCCTGATGAGTCATGTGACCTTGGACAGGTCATTCTACCTGAGACCCCAGTAAAAGTGGGGGTCACCCCGCCTGCCTTCAGGGAAGAACAAAGTGAGGTGATGCTGGGAAAGCACTCTGAAAAGCAGGCAAACCACACGTGAAGATTTGGATTTATTGTCTATCCAGAGCCTTTTATAAGCTGTCATTGGCCTGAAGGGAGGGAGGAGGCCCAGGACCAACCAGTGAGGACCCTGCCCAGGAGGGAGGAGAGAACCAGCAAGATGACCTCCCCCAGGGGCTCTGTGGCAGACAGGAGAATAAGGCGTAAGCAGACCCCTCTCTCCAGTTTGCTCCTAGCCCCACATTCACGCCAGAGAGGAGTATTGGGGCACAGAGGGGAAACCTAAGTGGTGCTGTCCCCGCTGCCAAGCCCTCTGTTCCTCGGGTTCAGATTCACTACAGGTGCAGACGAACAATAAACATCCCTCTGTGGGAGGTCAGGTTGGCCATAGGTAGAGATGTGTGTGCAGAATGTTGCATTGGTGCAAACAAAAATAAAAAGGAGGAGGGGAAAATACATAATGCACTGGCTTTTCAATGCCTGGAACAGCTTTGGAGCTGGTAGAGTTGGCTGAGGGTGAGGGAGCTTTTGCACTGGGCATCCTGTCCCTCTGGAATTGAACCAGGTGAGCTACTCCAGAAACAGGAAGTAAAGGCTGCTTTGCTGGGAGGGGCACACAGGAAAGTCAGCCTGGCTCCCATCTACTCCCTACCAAACACCCCTCCCCCTGCAGGGGGACAGCCTCCTTCCCAGAAACTTGCCCAGCCCCCATTCCACACCCTGCTGGTCATTGAAAGTACCCTCTTTCCTAGGAAGCCCACCCACTTCACTCCAAGTCAGGTGACTTTGCCTTTTTTCCTGACTATTTCCATCTTGCACACTTAAAACATTTTTTTAATTTTATTTACTTTTAGAGATAGGGGAAGGGAGGGACAAAGTGAGGGAGAGAAATATCAGTGTGTGGTTGCCACTGGCGGGCCCACTACTGGGGACCTGGCCTGCCAGCCAGGCAGGTGACCTAGATTGGGAATTGAACTGGCAACCCTTTGGTTCACAGGCTTGGTGCTCCATCCACTGAGCCACACCAGCCAGGGCTCTCACACTTTGTATATGCAGCTTTCTAAGTTAAATATCTTTCCTGTGTAAGTCTTCTCTCAAACATGCTTTCACCCATTTAGGGAAAGGTCTGTGCATTCTCTCTATCTTGTTTTCTCCAAAGCCTTGACCCAGGCTGACTCGTGGCCCCATCATTGCTTCCTAGAAGTAAATAAAAGAGGAACAGAAGCCAGGACGTACACCTGCATTGCTGTAGGGGAGGAGCTGGAGGGCTCCTGAGCATTCTGCCACAGTGAAACAGGCTTCTGAGGACTTGGGAAAGGTCAGAGGTCCTGGATCTGCCGATGCCCCTGGGCCCTGCTCTACTGCAGAAGCCAATGGGAGCAAATCTCCCTGTGGTGGGGGGAGAACAGGGGCCGCAAGGAGGTTTCCCAGGCCTCCCCCCGAAGCCTGAGAAACACCCTGGTGGCAGCAATCCCTTCCCTTTCCAAAGTGCCAGGCACACCCCCTTCCCAAGACAGACACAACAGATGCGGGGCCACAGACAAGCCTCACACTGGAGAGCAGGTTGTGCTTACAGGGTCCCCCAGCCTAACCCCAAGGTCTGCTTGGGGAGGAGCCAGGAACCCTCGGAGGACAGTGGGAGCGCACTGGTCCCCCCTGAGCCCACCTGTGGGGGCCCTGATAGAACAGAGATGGGCAGTGGGGCAGGGTGGCAGAGGACACAGAATGTGCAGCCAGGCACCAGGTCAACTCCCGGCTCTCTCCTGTACTGCGTGTCTTACAAAAGCCACTTTGCTCCTCTGCGTTCCCCCATCTGTTAAACCCTGTAATGGTACCTCTGTCTCTAGAGACAGCTGTGAGCTAACTCAAGTCCTCAGAACAGAGGCAGCTCCTAAAAAGGTCCTAAGGGGTGGTACACTAGGCCAACGGGGCAAAAATGACCTACAAACATTGTCGCGTGCTGTCGGTGTGGGAACTCGGAGAAGGTGGAGTGGCGCTCGGGCTCTCTGATGGCCGGCCTCACGGGTCCGTGGAGTGCGCCCCCTCCTCAAGGAGGCCTTCCCTCACCACCGCTGACTCTAACGGCTCTGCTGCTCTGAACATCGCCAGTGCTCCCTGGCTAGGAGCCAGAATAGAGGCCCTGGCTGTGGCCCTTCCTCCAAATGTGGGGATCCATCCTCCTAAGGAGACTGCGTCCTTACACCATGGAGGCTGGGGTGTCCATATCCCCCTGTGGCCCCTCTCAGCCTGTGCCCAGGCACTCCGGAAAGGCCCTTGGGTCAGATGCCCACCCGGCCCGCACATAATGTCAACGCCCCCTCTCCCGTCCCAGCTGAAATGTGCCCCTCTCAGTGCACCCACCCCACAGGTGCTTCCATAGAAAGTGCCTTGGGTGGCACACAGGGCCCCAGTGCCATCTCTTCTGGTGCCAGGGCCTGACAGAGGCCACACCGAGGCCCACCCTCCCCAATTGTGGAGTACGGGCCCTCGGTCACCCCAGCCTCCATTTCCACACATCTAACACTCTTGTAGCTCTGACATTAGAATTCCAGGACTAAGGGCTGTGCTTCCCCTCCCCACCCCGGGTCAGCTGAAGGTCAAGGTGACTGGGGACAGAGCCCTTCCCTGTGTAGCTCCTGTGAAATGCTGCCTTCTGGGAGCTGGATTTTCAGGGCCCCATGTTTGTTTCCTGCTCAGGGAGATCGGCCTGGGCCAGCCCCACCCCTGGGGGAGGAGGGAACCTACGGGTCCTCAGGCAGCTCAGTGAAAAGAGACTGGACTCCTCCCTGATGGGGTGGCGGGTCCACACTGAGGACTCCGTTTCATTGCCTGGCCGTGGGGAAGGACAAAGCTTCTTCATGACCACAGCGTGTTGCAAGGGACTGGAAGGACAGCAGTCCTGCTTCCCAGAGACAGACAGAGCCCCTGTCGTTGTGTTCATGGTCTGTCCTTGAGCGGGGAGGGGAGGGCGGGGAAACATCTGGGCAGGTAGAGTCACAGCACCCAGTGGCAGTAATCACAAATGAGGTGAGCAGCCTCCATCAGAGGAGAGGGGCAGCGCCAAGGTCACCGGAGATGGAGGCTCTGCTGCGTTGTGCCCGTCTGCCACTGCCCACAGGGAGGGGAGAACAGGGCAGAGGTGGGGCTTCCGCCCAGTGCCAGCTGTGGAGGGAGGCAGAACCTGCTCTGCCAGCCCGGGGGAGGCTTCCAGTCTGAGAGGGGCTCACTACCTTTCCTTCCCCCTTCCCTTCCCCCTCCCCCAGACATTGCTGCTCAAGCAACCCAAATAAAACTGCCCCACAGCTAGGGACATGGAGCCACCTGTGTCCCATTGCCTGGCTTCTAAGTGCAGCCACACCCTGCACTGGCAGCCAGAGCAGACCTCCCTCACAGTCCCACAGGCCTCCAACTCCAGGTCTGGGGCTGGAACAGAGCCAGAGAAGCCAAGGGCCCTTGTGGCCTCGGCTGCTTCCTGAGCACCAGTCACACCAGGGAGAAGGCTGCAGAGTCTTGTGCCGTCTGCCCACAGCAGCGCTGTGTCAACGGGCACCTGGGGCCGAGGCAGAGGTGGGAACCCTCAAAGACCACCCCGCCCTCAGGCCCACAGGCTGCATTTTCCTCAGGGTGCCTTCCCAAGCCCCCAAACCCACCCTCCTCAAGAGTTCTCAGGCCAGAAGACTCTGGTCTCACCCCTAAGTCCTGCTCAGCCACAGGCCTGCCAGGGGCTCCCCTTCAACAGATGGCTCTGTCTGACCAGGGCTGACAGCCTCTCAGGGGCCACAGTGAGCAGCCTGACTGTGGTCACAACAGGTTTCCTCTTTGGGATGAAAAAAGGAAAACTGGCCCCACTCCACACTGAGCCCACAGCCTGGGCCTTCCCAGGGGCCGGGTTCTAACCACTGATCCCACCAGCCCTGGGCAGGTTCTTCAAGGCAGGGCCACTTTAGTCCTCACTAAACACATGCTGGTTTTCTAGGAAGGGAGCTGAAGGTAAAAGCCACAGGGAAACAGTGGAGAAGCCTCGGGATTTTCAGACCCGTGATGGTCCCATATGGCTTTACTGGGGGAAAGGGCCAGTACCCATTTCCTTGTGTATTATGTTACATTGCATTTTGAGAATTTCTTTTTCATTTATTTGGAAAGTGTCCCATGAAATCCCTCATCTCAAAGGTTACCCCACTCACAGAGGACCTTTGGGGCTCTGGAGGTGCCTCGCACCCCAGCTGCCACCATCACCATCATCACACAGAGCCGGGCCTGAGAGGGACACCAATACTGATATTTTCAAAGCCTGTTATGGTTTGGGGATGATATTAAGGCTTTTGTAGGTGTTGCCTAATTTAACTGTACAATTTTATGATTATGTTTTTTAAATTATTTATTTATTTATTTATTTATTTATTTATTTTAGAGAGAGGGGAAGGGAGGGACAAAGAGAGAATATTCAGTGTGTGGTTTCCTCCCACATGCCTCCTACAGGACACCTGGCCCACAACCCAGGTACGTGCCCTGACTGGGAATGGAACCAGAGACCCTTTGATTCACAGGCTGGCATTTAAGCCACCTAGTCACACCAGCCAGGGCCTAGTTCCACGGTTATCATGACCTTGGTAGAAATGAGGAAACATTTGAGTAACTTGCCTGCTAATAAGTCTCAGAACTGGGATGAAAGCCCAGTCTCAGGTCCTTCAACCCTGTGCCGTCCTGCCCTTCTGAGAGGGCAGAGGCAGCTCCAGGCAAGGCAGCTGGGGAAGAGAGCTGCAGGCTGATCCAAGCCAGCCAGAGCTCTCAGCTGTCCGGCACACAGAGAGTGGTGGAGGGGTGCCAAGGGCAGCCATTCCATCAGGGGCTCTCATACTCCTGCTTGTACCCTGCCACCCACAATCCTGGGGCTTACCCAGGCTTTAAGTTCTAGGTTGTATTCCCTCATCCCAGGAGAGGCTCGTCTAGGGCAGGGGGTGTCTCCCGGGTCAGAGCTACCAGACTTGTTACCAACACCTCCCTCTGCCATGCCTGCTGTTCACTGACAATACCTGTGTCCAGGAACTGCACCAGACTCTTCAACTGCATTCTCATTGTATCCCTTCTGTCAACACAGTGAAGGTGTAAGTTTGCCCCGTTTTACAGATGAGAAAACTGAGGCACCAAGAGTTTACTTGACTGGCCACAAGCTGGCAGGTTGGGCCTGGCTTCTAGGCTGTGCCATTCCCTCCTCTTAACCATGAGGCTTCCCTTCCCCAGCCAGGTTCTGTCTTGGCAACACAAACCTACTGCATCTTCCCTCCTTGAGTCCACCACATCTGGTTCCCTAGTTCAAGTGTCATCCTTTTTTTCCCCACCATCATCTCTCCTAGGAGGGTACAGCCTGGTCCTCTCCATCCTGCCCTCTCCCCACTGGGCAATGTGCACACTCACTGACTTAGCAGTCCACACCAGAGAGCTCCAGGGAAGGCCACCAGGAGTGGCCATGAGAGCCAGAGGTGGGATGTGGGGGCCACGGAGGGGGCACCAGGCCTCAGTCTCTGTTGGTGGACATGCTGTGGGGGCCAGTGTACTAGAAGAGCAGGCCGACTTCACAGACTTTTCCTCTGTCCACCACAAGTGGCCCTCTCCTCCCTGCCCCTTCAGAATTCTAGAAATCACCCAGGTTGGTGCATCAGAAGAAAGGCAGTGAGTTGGATGTGGAAAGGTCCTGGTGGAAATATGACTTGTAGCAAGTCAGTTAAGGCTCCCATTGAGCTCTGGGGGTGGCAAGTCAAATTCTCCAAGGGGAGCTGTCCTTGGTGAAAATAGGCCCACCTGGGCCCACAGGCACAAGCAGCTCAGCTGAGGAAGACCCACAGCCCAAGAAGAAAGCAAGGACAGGAACTGAGAAAGAGTAAATCAGAGGTTGTACCCTCCCCAAGTCCCCGACCTCACCAAAGCCCCTCCCTATAAGCCTAGAGACTTTTGAGTGTCCCCCAGATGTGTCATCTGCCAGCCTGGTCAGATCAGCTGAGAGGTGGATGTTGGAAGACTGAGAAATCAAGGGGTGACATGAATTTGGGGACAGGAGCCACTCCAGAAAAAGAAAGGCCTAAGAGACAGGTGTCAAAGTCATTTTTACCGGGGGCCACATGAGCCTCTCAGTTGCCTTCAATGGGCCCACTGTCATTTCAACCCCTTAACAGTTAAGGAGTAGTCACATTTATACAACCCGAATCAGCCCTCCAGGCAGCAGAGGGCAGCCAGGTCCAGGCAAGAAGCAGATGCCCTCACAGTCTCTAGGTCTGGTGGGGGCACCGCGGTTCAACCTGGCCCTGGAGGACAAGGGGGCACCTTCCTTCCCCTGCAGGGTGAGGCAGCGCCTCTCCACTCCCCTGCGCACCTGTCTTAGGTTAGGCGCCTGCAGTTCCCTCCCCTTTCAGGAAAAGGGGAGGGGCCGTAACCATGTCCTCAAGGTTTTCCTTCTTGAGGCTCTCCCAATCCCAGCTTTACTTGACAACGCCAGGCCACAGTTCACACCTCCCCTAGCCCCCCAAGGCCCACCAGCAGCCAAGCCCAGCACTGCCCATGTCTGGGAACCGGAAGGTGACCCAGAAACTCTTAGAACCAGCCGGTCGGTTTACACCCTAGAGCGCCAGGCAGCAGGCGTTAACGGTTTTACCTGCTCTCCCACCCGCCCCGCCCCTGGTACATTTCCTCTTCTGTCCTGTCCTGTTTCACCGCGGTCAAGTCTCTTTGCCCTTTTCCTCATGAAGCCCACTTCCTCCGCATTGAAGGCAGCTGAGCTCAACCTTTGCTGGGCTCCAGCGAGAATGACCCCGCCCAGCCTCTAGACCCCGCCTCGCCTCTGGGCAGCGGGTTCTGATTGACAGCACAAGTGAATATGATTCTTAAAATGATCACATTACTGCCCTCGCATGTTCATGACCTTCATCCTCACGGAAAATATGTTTGTATACAGGATCTTCCTTCCTGGAAACTCTTTACCTCTTAGGTAAAACTTTACTCAAGTAAGACAATACAAAACATTCTTTTGAAGAAGAGCACAAGAAATACCACACATTTTGCTGTGTATGTGTGCATTTGCACAGAATGGGTAGAAACATCTTTAATGCTTGTTTGAAGGATAAGAAACCAGGAAGGTAATAATGATAGAGCTGAACCAGAGGCAAGACCTCTGAGATACACTTGTAAATAGGGAACAAGAGTATTTCAAACATGAGGAAGGTTGAAACGCACTTGGCACTGGCAGGTAGCTGCAAAGGTTGAGATGCCCAGAGCAGGTCCTTTTTTTTTTTTCTTTAAATATATTTTATTGATTATGCTATTACAGTTGTCCCATTTTTTTCCTCTCCTTCATTCCCCTCCGCCCACACCCTCCCACTGTCCAACATTCTCTCTCCTTAGTTCATGTCCATGTGTTGTGCATATAAGTTGTTTGGTTTCTCCATTTCCCATAATATTCTTAACCTCCCTCTGTCTGTTTTCTACTGAGCATTTATGCTTCTTACTCCCTGTACCTTTTCTCCTATTCTCCCCGCTCTCCTTCCCCACTGATAACCTTCCATGTGATCTCTATTTCTGTGATTGTCTTCCTCTTCTAGTTGTTTGCTTAGTCTGTTTTTTTTTTAGGTTGAGTTGTTGATAGTTGTGAGTTTGTTGTCATTTTACTGTTCAAATTTTTGATCATCTTTTTTCTTAGACACGTCCCTTTAACATTTCATATAAAAAGGGCTCCGTGATGATGAACTCCTTTAACTTGACCTTACCTAGGAAATACTTTATCTGCCCTTCCATTCTAAATGATAGCTTTCTTAGATAGAGTCATCTTGGATGTAGGTCCTTGCTTTTCATGACTCTGAATAGTTCTTTCTAGGCCCTTCTGCTCTATATGGTTTCTTTTGAGAAATCAGCTGACAGTCTTCTGAGAACTTCTTTGTAAGTAACTGTCTTCTTTTCTCTTGCTGCTTCTAAAATTCTCTCCTTATCTTTAATCTTGGGAAACTTAATTACGTGTGCCTTGGTGTGTTCCTCTCGCCACATTGAGTCCAATTTTAGGGGGACTCTCTGGGCTTCATGGACTTCCTGGAAGTCTATATCCATTGCCAGACTGGAGAAGTTCTCCTCCATTATTTTCCAAAGACATTTTTAACTACTTTTTCTTCTTCTTTGCCTTCTGGCACCCATATGATTCAGATGTTAGAGTGCTTAAAGTTGCCCCAGAGGTTGCTAGGCCTCTCCTCATTTTTTTGAATTCTTATTTCTTCATTCTGTTCTGGTGGGATGTTTATTTCTTCATTTTGCTCCAAATTGTTGATATGAGTCCCAGTTTACTTCCCTTCACTGTGGGTAACCTGTGTATTTTGCTTTATTTCACTTCATGTAGCCTTCATTTCATCCTTCATTTTGCAACCAAGCTCGATGAATTCTGTGAATTCTCGATGAATCCTGATTGCCAATGTTTTGAACTCTGCATCAGATAGGTTGTCTATCACCTAGTCACTTAGCACTGTTTCTGGAGTTTTGATCTGTTCTTTTAATTTGGGCCATATTTCTTTGTCCGGGCACCTCTTAAGTTGTAAAGGTTGGGGCCTTAGGTATTCACTAGGGCAGGGCAAACCCTTTTTGCTGTGTTGTGACACAGCACTCTGCGAGAGAGGTTAGACAGGAAATAATCCCACTCACTTGGTCTGCTTTAGCCCCACTTTCCAACCAACTATCCTGTGAGAAGGAGTTTTTCCTGCAGTGGCAAACTCCACAGTGCTTTACAGATAGAAGTTGGGAGTCTTAATTTCCTGGTCATACAGCCCCTTCTTGACTGCACGGTCCACTGCCTTGAGCACATCATCGCACCAGCTCGGCTCCCTATACCCACATTTGCTACAGGTCTGGGTGAATGTTTCTTTAACTCCTTGGTTGTCAGAGTTCCATGCAGGTTGATATTCTGGCCGTATGCATTGCTTTTTGTTTTTAAATGAGTTGCTGTCCACTTCTGGTTGCGCAAGGAAACAAAGCATTTCTACCCATGCTTCCATCTTGGCTGCAACTTCTTCCACATCTTTTTGAATCAATAAAGTGGCATGGTCCTGGAGGTTGATAGTATTGCATGCATGGACATGCACTTCCTCAGGTTTCTGCACTGCAAGGGTGGGAAGAGATGGGCAGTGAGGTGGGAGCAGAAACTCGAGCATCCATCTGCTCCAACAACACCCAACCTGGGTGGGACAGATGCTTGGGGTGGGCACCTTTAAGACTGAAGACCTACTGAGAGGAGAACCTTAGCTCAACCCAAGGAAGCGGCCAGCTAGGCAGCAAACCTCCCACCACTGGGACCTGAGACTCAAGGTCAGCATACCCCTGACAGAAAAGACCTAGTAACTGTCCTGGGGCACAGACCTCAGACCTCAATTTTAAGAGCTGGGAAAGCAGGAGAAGCACTATCTAAGGCTCTGGAGAGGCACTCCCGTGGACCTTCCATCACATACCTTGGCCATCTTGATCCATCACTTTGAATATGGTCTGAGCCATCACGCTTGGGTCTCCAAGGCAGGTGGTGATCACACAGGTGACCAGAGAGTTGTACAGTGTGATGATGGCACTGACCATGCATGCCCAGTGCTGTCTTCCAGGCATGTCCCTCGGGGGCCAGATGAAGCCCAGGCACTTGTGGGACAGAACCTGCTTGAACAGCTCCTGGGGAGAAAGGGGAGCATCACCCAGTCCTGCCTCAGCCTAGTTCAGTGTCCCCAATCCCCTGTGGAGATCACAATGGTCAAATAAAAGCTCAGAAAGCTGAGAATGCGGCCTGATCCTCATGGGTCTCTAAGGGATCCATTCTCTATCTACTGAGGGCACCAAGCACTGGATGACCCAGGCCCCAAGTCTAGTAGAGAAGAAACAGGAGCATCATCCCAAGCCCATCCTCACTGACTCCAGGCTCCAGGAAGCAGCTTAAGTGTGTTCATCCTAAGGAAGCATCTTCCAGCAGCCTGATCAGTGCTGTGGTCCGAATTCCTGTTCAGTGCACACTCCCCTGTGTCTCCTACAACCACAGGCTATGATTGCCTGTGTCCTTGGACTCAAATACACATCTGGTGCCTAATTAGGGCTGAGGTTACTGAGCCTCATGGGCAAGTGGATGATTGACCCATATACCTGGCTGTCGAAACAGACCTCCCCTCCGTGCCTAATTGGTCAGGATCCACCCAGCTTTCTGTGTGATGCTACACTCTTGACAGGAGATCCTGTGAGTGTCCATACACACTGTCTACAGGTGGGGAGTGGAGGCTTGGGCATTAACAAACTCCCCCAAAACCCACGGGTGGTATGTGGAGATTCTGTGATTAGGATCCAGGTCACAGGGGTGTGGGTCAGGAACAGGCAGGTGGGGGTGCTGACAGCAGAAGGAAGGCTTGTCCCCCCATCCTGAGAGACCCACTGCTCACCACGTCCATCCCTGTCAGTTGTTCTGCCACCAGCCTGGGAGGGAAGGTCAGGATGTTCCTCTTCTCCTCCCTTACAAGGGGCTTACTGGTCACAGGGCCTGGGTGGTCTGTCCCTGGGGATGGAGTGGGCTGTCCAGCTGGCTCCAGCTCCTGAGCTGGCCCTGGGGCTGAAGGTGGGGCAGGTTCCTGCCCCAGGTCTGATGGAGGGGCTGGTGGAGGGGACACTGGCTTCAGCACTGGCACAGCTGGGGTGGGATCTGGGCCTGGGGCAGGCCCTTCCAGTGGCACTGGAGCGCTCTGGAGCTCTGGGGGTGGATCTGGGGCAGAGAAAAGAGGTTCACACACTTGTCTGAGCTTTCTCTGCCTTTCCAGAGACAGGAGAGGAGCCACTTCATTTGGGAAACTGCCCGTCCTCTGGATGGGTGGGGCAGGCATAAAGTCTCAGTTTCAAAGACGGTGCCCTGGGAGGGTGTGTGGAAGGAAAAGCCAGGAATCTGACTCTGCTGCGCACCTATCTCTCCCCAGGACCCTTGCTTCTGTGTTGGGATGCTGGCCCCACCACACAACACACTTTGACCAGCCCCTACGCAGTCCCTGCCTCATTCTGAAGCAGGCCTTTGTGCAGGTCAGCTTCCCTGCTGTGAACCTGGTAAGCCACTTTCAGACTCTTTGGGCACAACTGGAGCATCTAAAGCCCAATGAGGCAGAGCTGGAAAGAGAGGGGAATGCAGTCTTCTAACAGTATCAGGGGGTGGGGTGTGAAAGGGAGTACAAGGGCCAGAGTTTCCCAAGGGAGTGGCTCCTCTCCTGTCTCTGGAAAGGCAGAGAAAGCTCAGGCATGTGTGTGAACCTGTCTCGTTTCCCTGCCCCAGTTCCACCTCCAGAGCTCCAGAGCGCTCCAGTGCCACTGGAAGGGCCTGACCCGGGCCCGGATCCCACCCCAGCGGTGCCAGTGCTGGAGCCAGTGTCCTCTCCACCAGCCCCTCCATCAGACCTGGGGCAGGAACCTGCCCCACCTTCAGCCCCAGGGCCAGCTCAGGAGCTGGAGCCAGCTGGACAGCCCACTCCATCCCCAGGGACAGACCACCCAGGCCCTGTGACCAGTAAGCCCCTTGTAAGGGAGGAGAAGAGGAGCATCCTGACCTTCCCTCCCAGGCTGGTGGCAGAACAACTGACAGGGATGGACGTGGTGAGCAGTGGGCCTCTCAGGATGGGGGGACAAGCCTTCCTTCTGCTGTCAGCACCCCCACCTGCCTTGTGCTGACCCACACCCCTGTGACCTGGATCCAAATCACAGAATCTCCACACACCGCCCATGGGTCCTGGGGGACTGACAATGCCTAAGCCTCTACTGCCCACCTGTGGACAGTGAGTGTGGACACTTGCAGGACCTGCTGCACAGAGTGTAGCATCACACAGAAAGCTGGGTGGGTCCTGGCCCATTAGGTGTGGAGGGGAGCTCCCTGTGAGCAGCCAGGTACATGGTCGACCATTTGTTTGCCCATGAGGCTCAGTAGCCTCTGCCCTGATTAAGCTCCAGATGTGTACTTGAGTCCAAGGGACACAGACAAACACAGCCCGTATTTGTAGTGGCCCCAGGGGGGTGTGCACTGGACAGGAATTCAAAGCTCAGCACTGACCGGGATGCTGGAAGATGCCCCCTGGGATGCACACACTTATGCCACTTCCTGGTCCCAGACTCAGTGAGGGTGTGCTGGGGAAGATGCTCCTGTCCCTTCCCCACCAGACTGGGGTCCTGGGTCATCCAGCGCTGGGTGCCCTGGGTGGACAGAGCTGAATCCCAGGGACGCACACGAGGCTCAAGGCCTCATCCTCAGCTTCCTGTGCTTTTTTTTTGACTGGTGTGATCCCAGCAGGGAATTGGGGACACTGAGGGAGGGCGGGGCATGGCTGGATGACACGCACCTTTCTCCCCAGGAGCTGTTCAAGCAGGTTCTGCCCCACCAGTGTCTGGGCTCAGTCTGGCCCCCGAAGAACAACAAGCCTGGAAGGCAGCCCCAGGCACGCACTGTCACCGCCACCATCACACAATACAATGCTCTGGTGGCCTGTGTGACCACCACCTGCCTAGGAGACCCAGGCATGAGGGCCAGAGACAGGGCCAAAGTGGTGGAGCACTGGATTAAGGTGGCCCAGGTATGTGATGGGCAGCCCAGGAGAGTGCTTCTCCTGCTTAATCAGCTCTCAGGATTGAGGTCTGAGTCTGAGGCCTCACACACTTCCTAGGTCCTTTGTGCCAGGGGCAGGCTGACCTTGGGTCTCAGGTCCCAGTGCTGGGGGGCTCACTTCCTAGCTGGCTCCTTCCTTGGTCTGAGCTAAGACCCTCCTTTCAGGAGGTGTTGGCCTTTGGGTCCTAAAGGTGCCCCCCTGAGCATCTGGCCCGCCCAGCAGGGCTGTCCCTGGAGGGCACTGAAGGGAGGAATTCAGCTCCCCAGCTCACAGCTCATCTCTTCCCTCCCCAGGAGTGCAAGACCCTGAAAAATATGGCTTCCTTGCATGGAATAATATCGGCCTTCAGAAGTGCGCCACTCTATAGGTTAAAGAACACCTGGGAGAAAGTTTCCCGGTAAGTAGGCCTCTCCCCACTAGAGGATGGACCCTGAGGTGTGTACCAGATGTCTCCCAGTGTCCCCTCAGCAGCTGGCACCTCCCGGGAGGCAGCCCAGCCTGCTGACACAGACTGTGGGGTTGGGTGATGTCTCTAAGCTTCCCTGGCACCTCAGGCCACCAGCTCTGCTTCAGGAATGTGTTTCCTTAAATGCCAGGAACAGCATGAACCAGCTGGAGATTGTCAAGCCTTTCTAGCAACACGATCCTGTGCCCATTTGAACCCAAACCTTGTCAAAGCTGAGCTGCCCAGTAGGAATGGGGATGGAGGCCCAGATGGCCAATGGGGGGGGGTCTGCCCAGTCCCACAAAGACCTCCCTGCTCACAGGACCCTCACCAGAGCAGTGTGAAACCTTCCATTGTCCAAAGCATTTGCCTGTAACTCCCCTCCCCCAGTCTTCCTAAACCTGTCTTTCCCCCTCCCACACCCTCAGGAGGAGCTCAGCTGTGCTGAGAAAACTATTTCAAGACGTGGATGGAATGACCACCAAGCAGCTCAGGAACAGAGAGCCCAGTCTGGAGGTGTGGGAAGAGAGCAGGGTGTGAGGGGGGTGGACTGTGCGGGGTGAGGCTTTGCTACTTTGTCAGTTCAAGATCCTCTGAAAGTGGTCACTGAATGCATCTGATTAGCAGGAAGAGCGAGCTATTTGGTCCATGAGCAGGTGGGGGCAGTTCAAGGGGCAAGAGACCTGGGTCACAGCATAAATTGGTGGTGCCTGGGCTGCTCCAGCACAGGGGTGCTGACCCGGCAGATTGAGCGGTCTCTGGCTTCCATGCCGGCCCATCTGCTGGCACTTGGCTTCTTCCAGGCTGTTGGGTAAATGGGTGGATGGGGTACCTGGTTCTTTAAACCAGACCAGCACACACTTAGGAAGGCAAACCCCTGGTGCCCCTCCAATATTCACCAAATCCAAGAGGAGGGCACCCCAACTGCCCAGGGGAGAGGCATTTTGGGGGATTCCAACCGCCAGGTGAACCAAAGGGCTGCTTGGCCTCAGTCCCGACTGCAGGACCAGAGACAGAGAGGAGTGTCCTTGGTGACTCCCTGCTCTGCCCCTAGAGCTCTCACTGCTAGTCAGTCAGAGTCAGGGTTCTCCCCCAGTGTCCAGGGGGCGGCAACACAGGCCAGATGGCTTCTGAGAGGTGTCGGGGGCACTGCTGGCTTCTCAGTGGCTCCTTCCTGAACAGACCTCAGAAGCCTCCTGTCAAGGATGGGTCCAAGTGTCCTGTAACCCCCTACCCTGCCAGACACTTGGGGGAGTTTCAGGGTCCCATTCCTGAGTGGATGTGGAAAGAGTGCTGTGCAGGGGAAGGTCCGGGGCTCCCTGGGGAGGTGGAGGCCAGTATGACCTCGGTTGGAGCCTGGTGGGCAAGACCCTGTGGGGCGGGGCAGTCAGGATTTGCTCACCCAGGCCCCCGAGACCCCTGTGCATCCCAGGCTTGGCCCAGATGGGGGCTTGGGCACAACCTGAGAGCCCTGAGGACAGGGCTCTGGTCGGCAGGGATGCTGGGGCTGAGGTGAGGGCAGGTGGCACAAGGCCTCTGCTGGGAGGGACAGGAGGCCTCTCCTCTGTGGGCCTCTGAGGCAGCCACCACCCCTGTTGGTCCCTGCCTCCTAGGCAGTGAAATGGGGGTGACCGTCCCAGGCTGCAGGCCTCACAGGGTGCTCACCAGTGTCAGGGCAGGAAAGGACTGTGCAGAGCTCTCTGACCCGTTCTGTCTGCAGGGCAGAGGGTGAGAACAACACTGACAGGAACATGACCCCAAGTCCCCAAGAGAGCCCCTGAGCCAGGTGGAGCTCTCACACTTTGCAGAGGTTGGAATGGGCTCAGGGAGGCCAGGCCCCAGGTCCCACAGGAGTGAGTGTTGTGTCTGGGAGTGTTCTGGAATCAGAGCGTGCTGGGGCCAGAGCAGCATCAGTACCAGCCGACTCGGGTCAGTTGTTCAGGGTCTGAGGTCAAGGGTTTCGGGGTGCCATGGGGTGAGGGCAGTTGGCCTCAGTGACGCTGTCCTGAACCTTGGCAGAAGCGGCCCTCCAGGTTTGCCACTCTGCTGATGAACCTCCGGGGAGCTCTGAAGAGGCCGCAGAAGAAAGTGAGTGAGCCCATCTGGGGGGTGCCAAGGGGTCAGAGGAGAGGGGGCCCTGCCCTCCCAGCTGGAGGCCCCCAGGTCAAAGGAGGAGGCCTTTCTCCTGCAGCCCCGCCTCCTGCTCCCACAGACCCTGAAACCTTCCATTAGCAGTGACCAGAAGGAGGGCCTGGAAGAGATGGGTGCAGGGTGGCCCTGGGGGTGGGCCTTGGTTCTCAGACCCTGTGATTTACCGAAAGTGGGTCCTGAGATTGGATTAAGAGCAGCCTGGTGTTGTTGGAGATGAGGGAAGGGTCCTGGGCTGCTCCCTGTGGGAACCTGGGGGTGGGCCAGGAGGCTAATGCGGGCAGCCTGTCAGGGAAGGTGTGTGGGGGCACCTGACAGCAGGAGCTCATGCCCTCTCACCCCCATTGCCCAGTGTGTTCCCTTCCTCGGAATATATGTCAGTGACCTTGGGATGCTGCACTCTGCCATACAAGACTACCCTGAGGTTTGTGCCTGGGGCCTGGTCTGGGGTAACAAGCAGTGTTATTTGAGGGGGTCAGTGGTCCGTCTCTACCTGGGCCCTGAGTCCATAGCATACCGACCCCTGGGAGCGGGGCAGCATGCCCAACATAGGGACCATGTCCCCCTCCCCTGGAGCCCAGAGCCTGTCCCGAGTCCTAATCCTGTGTCTGTGTGTGTCCCTGCTCCTCCCTGGACTTGACTTAGTTTCACCTGAGAAAGTGTGGCATGGGGGCGGTCATGGCTTGGGGACTCTTTCTGATGAACTTTGGTCATCTGCCTTGCAGGGTCATGTGAAATATGCAGCAAAGAAGAGGAAGGTGAGCAGCTATGACACTCCCTGGGGGGCAGGGGAGGGAAGAGGCAGTCAGAGCCACCCTGGTCAGCACACTGCTGGGCTCCATCCCCCACATCTGGCATTTCCTGGGAGAATTGAATAATGGAAGTGGGAGACCTTTCCAGTTGGTGGCTGTGGGTAGGAGGAGAGCATCAAGGATACTTTCCAGCAGGAGGGGCTGGTGATGCCCATGTGTGAGCACAGGTAGGGCCTGGGTGCAATTAGGGGGAGGAGGGCACTATGTGTGCAAAGGCCCAGGACCAGTCCCCTGCCCCACCCTCACCCCTGCTCTGATGGTGTCTGCATCCTCCCCCTCCCTCGGGCCCCAGGAACTCAAAGTGCTGGAGGAGATAGTGCTCCTGCAGCAGGCTGCTCAACTCTACAGCATAGAGCCCGAGGAGCAATTCAGGGCCTGGTTCTGGGCCCTGGAGCGGCTCAGCGAGAAGGAGAGGTGAGGCTGGGCAGGGCGTGGGCGAGGGCAGGGGTGGACTCTCCCTGCCTGCCAGTCCAGAGAACCTGTGTCCGTGGCTCCCTGCTCAGCCTCAGACCTTGTGGTGTAGCATCTCCTGGGCCCCTGACACTGGGAAGGACACCTGAGGTTTGGTTCCCGGGAGTTCACAGTTGCCACTCTGTCCTGTAGTTACACCCTGTCCTGCCAGCTGGAGCCCCGGTCCTAGCTGGCCTGCACAACACTCAAGGCCAAGAACATCAGGTGTGAGTGAGTGTCCAGGTGTGCACTGCAACATCATCATCACCAGTGGGAACACAGACGGGCCTTCATGGTGCCTGGATGAGCTCCTTCTGCTCAATTGAAGATCGACATTGGAGGGCTCCTTTGGAATGTCCCCTGAAAGTCAGCAGGGAGGGGAAATACCCCACCTACCTCATAATTTCTCCCCAAGGCCTATTCGTCAATGGGAGGGGAGATGTTTATTTATTTAAGCAGAATCTGAAGTCCTCCATTGGCAAAAATCCCAGGGGCAGGGACTTCTGGGTTTATAGGTCAGAACCCTCTGGCTGGGAGAGCACACTGTCTCTTTGCACTGAATATGGTGCTTCTAGGCAGACATTTGTGCACAGCTTGACCAGTCAATGGCTGGGTTCGATCAAAATGGCATAAATGATAGAAAAGGAAATGGAGACACTTGTGTCAACAAGATGCTTGTCAGTCAGCCTGACACTTTTGTTCCCCTTATGCTGGACACATCTGGCAAGGAGACCCACTCTGGATGTTCAGAACAGCCCTGTGTGTAGAGCGGGACTACCTGCAGACAGGATCCTGGGAAAATTCTACACCTGCCAGCAGAGCAGCCAGGGCAGACACCCATGGCCTCCTGGGCAAATTCCACACTTGGCATCAGGGGGTCGAGATGCTTATCCAAGAGACCCAGAAGGGTGGAGCACAGCATTTTCCAGGTGTAGCTGAGGCAGGCTCCAGAGCACTGCTGACACAGCCCAGCCCCACACACGGCAGGCTGGTCTCCCTTGGATCGGCCGGCTGCTCTGCCCTGCTGCACTGGGGACTGGGTCTGCCCTGCTGCCCACCTGGCCCCGGAGATCCTTCCCGGCAAGACTCTGACAAGTCCCTTCCCACTGTGCTGTCTTCTGGACCTGCAGGTAGAGACTTAGTTTGGTTAACATGTGAATTTGAAAGTACGCAGATACGACAAATAAAAACTACACTAATACGAAAATAAAATTTCTATTTCTCTCTATGTTAAAAGGACAAAACTTTGTACTATTAATATGCCCTTAACAGGAAATGGAAATGGGAGAGTAGAGATTCCACGTGCTCTGCATCATCAGGTCATATTGCTTGATATTTAAAGAGCTAAATCTTGCTTGGAACTATTTAACTGTCTATAATTGCTTGTGAAGTTTGTAAGTGGATGATTAAATGCATAATGAAAATGAAGAAATCTCTTTACAAAGGAGGAAATAAAGCTAATGAGGCCTAATACAACTAAGTAGGCCTCTTTGAGGTTTGAAAAGTAGATTTCAATCCAACGGGCCAGGCCCCCTCACAGATGAAAACACATTCATCCAAAAGTATCCTCAGGGGGCAGAAGCATTCCCAAGTGGAAGGGCTACACCTGCAACAGTTACTAGCCTGCTTGTACAAAGGATTTTTCCTCCCTGGAAAAGAGTCCCATAGGAATCAAGGAACCCATTTCCGTGGACAGATTCTCCACCAGGTGTGCAAAACTTGCATGGTATTGTAGCATTGCTATTGCCTTTAGTATTTCTAGTCCTCTGGTTTTATAGAAGCAAGTGCACAGGTAGTTAAATTTCAGTTGGTAAAACTTTTTGAATCTCTTCATCTGTTTTCACCTAAAGCCCTTTTCTGGGTATTGCTTGAGATCTATTTCTGTAGGTAAAAACTGATTTTATTTCTTTCTCAAATTATTACTGAAACACCTAGGAGACTAGATCAGGAACACGAGAACATGTTTTATTAACGAGACTTTCTAAATTATTGCAAAGCACTTACAAATGCTCTTGAATCTATGCCAGTAGACAGAACAGACCTGGAGGGGACACGGGGTGGTGGCCCAGAGAGCTTGTGGTAGGACACAACGCAGATTACGGAAAACCGAGCTCCACCTTGGATGGCATCGGGCCTTCAGCTGGGATCTGAGTGGAGTCTCAGACGAATGGGGACAGTGCCATCAGCCAGCAGCACCACAGGTGATGTCCAGGGAAAGGGAGGCACCCAGGTAGGAGGACAAGGACACGAGGCCTCCTGGGCCCCACAGCCAGGGTGGCGGGGTGGGGGTGGGGCACGTGCCCCTGATGTCTCAGGTGGAAGGGCTCCCAGCACACGGAGTGTACAGGAATGGGGGCGGGGAAGGCGGAACCCAGGACGTCTCAGGGATCCTTGTGTCCTGGCGTTCCACCCGAGTAGGTTCACACAGGAAACTCTACCTGATAGCCTGCTACAGCCTCCTCTCTGTGCGGCCTGTGATCAGGACGTGAGGGAAGCTGACAAAGACGAGGCGGTGGTGACAGGGATCCACAGGGCATGCCCACCCGCACAGCCTCTTTTCTTCTTTCATTGCACTTATGTGCCAAATAATTCAGTACTCTTGGCCTTTTACTTTGTATTATTTTTATTCAAATTATGTATTTTATTATGTTATGGTTGTTCCAAAACCCACACAGCACCCTTACCTAGTCTTAATTCAGTTCGCCATCTCCCTGAGCTTTATTACTGTTGTTAATAAACTTGACTCTCTCACACTAGGCCATGTTCCTATCCTTACTCTTATGATTTCTCCTCCACCTAACCTGGGACAATTCCTCTTCTTTGTTAAGTCAGCTCACATTCCTTTTCCCCCCACTATTAGAGTCTTATTTATTTCCCACCTTTGATAAACAGTGGCCAGTTAGGCAAAATACCATGGTCATTGCTGTACTTCTCCAATGGATACTTTTTTGTTCACTTGTTTGTACATTAAATCCGATAGAACACTATCCCTCTGTTACCCCATTTTGTCTCCCCCCTGCCCCTGATTAGCTGAGAATTTTATTTTTCCCCCTCTCCCAAACTGAGCCTTACTCCTTACTCGTTAGTTTGCTTCCCCCATACTCTCAAAATCATATTTCTTTACTGTAAACATGTCCTATTCAATTTTCCCTATCGTATAATATTCTTATTCCCATTCCACCTTTATTAAATTTTATTCAGCTGTTCTTGCTATTGACTCTGCTATAGTTTTTCTATTTTGCTCCTGTAGGTCCAATAACTTTTTTAAAAAAATTTTTGATTATGCCATTACAGTTGTTCTATTCTTCATTCCCCTCCACCCCCCACCATTCCCCTTTAGTTTATGACCACGTGTCTCAAGCTCTTTAATTTCCCATACTATACTTGCCCTCCCCCCTATTTTCTACCTACCATGCATACTACTTATTCTCTGTACCTTCTCCCCCCTTCTCCTCCTCCCACTCCCCTGTTGCTCACCCTCCATGTGATCTTCATTTCTATGGTTCTGCTCCTGATCTAGCTGTCCTCTTAGTCTGCTTTTTGTTTTAGGTGTGGTTGTTAATAACTGTGAGTTTGCTGTCCTTTCACTGTTCATATTTTTTATTTTCTTTTTCTAAGTCCCTTTAACATTTCATATAATAAGGGCTTGGTGATGATGAACTCCTTGAATTTGATCTTATCTGAGAAGCACTTTATCTGCCCTTCCATTCTAAATGAAAGCTTTGCTGGATAGAGCAATCTCGGATGTAGGTCTTTGGATTTCATGACTTGGAATACTTCTTTCCAGCCCCTTCTTGACTGTAAGGTCTCTTTTGAGAAATCCGCTGACATTCTGATGGGAACTCCTTTGTAGGTGACTGTCCCCTTACCTCTTGCTGCTTGTAGGATTCTGTCCTTCATTTTAATCTTGGCTAATATAATTATGATGTGCCTTGGTATGTTCCTTCTTGGGTCCAATTTCTTTGGTACTCTCTAAGCTTCCTGGATTTCCTGGAATTTTATTGCCTTTGCCAGATTGGAAAAAATTCTCCTTTATTATTTGTTCAAGTAAGTCTTTCACTGGTGGCTGTTCCTCTTCCCCTTCTGGTACCCCTATAATTTGGATGTTGGAACGTTTAAAGATGTCCTGGACGTTCCTAAGCCTCTCCTCATTTTTTTTGAATTCTTGTTTCTTCATATTTTTCTGTTTGGTCATTTTTTAATTTTGTTCTGGTCCACTCCCTTGATTTGAGTCCCAGTTCCTTTCCAGCACTATTGGTTTCCTGTGCATTTCCCTTCATTTCAATTAGTTTAGCCTTCACATGTTCCTCTAATTTGTGAATTTTACTTCAAATCTTATAGTATGCTCTTCCCTCTTCTTACCCCATTGTTCCCATTGCTCTTTTGTGTTTTACTTACATTGTAAATTTTGTTCTCTCCCTTTCTTTGCCTTGGTTTTATCCCAACCCTTATCAATTCTCCTCCCTCTTACCACTCAATAACATATTCCCCTCTTTTACTCATCTCATACACCCTTTGTTGCATCTTATAATATCCGTGATCTTTTCACCTTTATTAATTTTTCCTCAATTGCAGTTGAGACTGCTGATATAGTAAGGTTTTTTATATGTTTTACTAGTGTAGTTTTGGTTATCTCATAATACGGCTTTGTTAACCAACACCTGTACAAGAGCATAGAAGACAAGGTGAAAGTTGTGACTACCAGTAAGCTTGCTGGAGAGAAGAACCCACCAACAAAGAACCCACCAAGTAAAGCCCAGAACAAGAAAGCCCACATAAATGGAAGAAAGGACACCCCTACAGCATCCAGACAAGATCAAAGACACCGCACCACTGAGTCCCACAGAACTCCTACCACAGAAGTCCACCCCATGAAGACAGGCAGGCAAAGCAGAGCATCCTGAGAATCAGAAACAAATGAAAAAAAATCACCTAAATGGGAAGACAAAGAAAGGAGTGGAAGAATCCCCAGTGAAAGAGCTATATGAAATTGAAGCAAGTAATCAATCAGACACAGAATTCAAAGTTATTAGATGCTCAAGGAACTCAGTGACAACTACAAGAAACTGAGTGGAAACTACAACAGCATGCAAAGGGAAATAGAAACTATAAACAAGAGCCAGGAAGAAATGAAGAATACAATATCTGACGAAGGAACAAGCAGCCTGGATGAGGCAGAGAATGGAATCAGTGAGCTGGAAGAGAAGGCAGAAATAGCCATAGCCAGGTAGAAGAACAAAATGAGTAAAGACCCTAAAAGTATGAGGATAGCGTAAGGGCACTTGAGGATAATGTGAAATGTGACAACATTTGCATCATAGGGATATCAGAAGAAGAAAAGGAGCAAAGGATAGAACACCCGTTGGAAAAAATAATGACAGAAAACTTCCTTAACTTGGAGAGCGGAAAAGCCATGGAAGTTCTGGAAAAACAAAAGGTCCCAATCAAGAAGAACCCAAAGAGGTGTACTCTAAGACACATCATAATTAAAATTTCAAATTTTAAAGACAAAGAGAATCTGAAAAGAAGCAAAACAGAAAGATAGGAACATACAAGGGAGCTCTGATAATGTTAGCAGCTGATTTCTCAACAGAAACACTACAAGCCAGAAGAGAATGGCAAGAAATATTCCAAGTAATGAAAAGCAAAGGCCTTCAATCAAGGCTACTCTACACAGCAAGGCTCTCATTTCAAATGGGAGGTGAAATAAGGAGCTTCCCAGAAAAGAAAAGTTTAAAAGAATACACCACCGCCAAACCAGCATTGCAAGACATGTTTAAGGGCTGCTTTAAGAAGATGAATGTATAGACAGAAAGAAGAACACAAGTACAAAAGGGTAAAATGGCAATGAATATGTACCTATCAATAGTAACCTTCACTATCAATAGATAAAATGCTCCAGTCAAAAGACATAGTGTAGCTGAATGGATAAGAAAACATGACCTGCATATATGCTGCCTACAAGACACACACCTCAGCACAAAAGACCTACAGAGGCTGAAAGTGAAGAATTGGAAGAAAATATTCCAAGCAAATAAACAGTGGAAAAAAAAAACCAGATTTCAATACTTATATCAGACAAAACAGATTTCAAAACAAATGCCATCAAAAGAGATTAAAAAGTCATTGCATAATTCTAAAGAAAAGAATCCACAAGGAAGCTATAAACATTGTAAACATATATGCTCTCTACATAGGAGAATCCAGATATATAAGGAAAATCTTGGAGGTTCAAGAAAGATATAGATACCAACACACTTATAGTAGGGATTATAACACCCCACTGGCAATAACGAACAGATCTTCCAGACAAAGAATCAACAAGGACATTGTGGCACTGAACAACACACTAGATCAAATAGGTTTAACTGATATATACAGAACCTTTCATCCTAAAGAGCAAAATATACGTTCTTTTCAAATGCACATGAAATATTTTCAAAGATAGACCACGTGGTAGGATATAAACAAGCCTCAATAAATTCAAGATAACTAAAATCCTATCAATCATCTTCTCAGATCACAATGGCTTGAAATTAGAAACCAACCTCAAGAAAAAAACTCAGAAATATTCAAATACATGAAAACTGAATAACACGTTATTAAATAATGAATGGGTTAACAATGAGATCAAAGAAGAAATATGTCTCTGGTAACAAATGAAAATGAACACACCATAGCCCAAAGCCTATGGAATACATCGAAGGCAGTCCTGAGAGGGAAGCTCATAGCAGTACAGGCCTACCTAAAAAGACAAAAAGAATGTAAACCAACCAAACTAACCTACATCTACAAAACTAGAGGAACAAAAAGAAACAAGCCCAGAGTGAGTAGAAGGAAGGAAATAATCAAGATCAGAGCAGAATTAAATGACAGAGACTAAAAGAACATTCCAAAGGATAAATAAATAGGAGCTGGTTCTTTGAAAAGATAAGCAAAATTGAGAAGCCTTGAACCAGACTCATCAAGACAAAAAGAGAGGATCCAAATAAATGAAATCAGAAACAAAACAGGTGAAATTACAACTGATACCACAGAAATACCAAGTACCATAAGAAATTATTACGAACATTATTCCTCAACATAATAAAGACCATATACAAGAAACCTATAGGCAACATCATACTCAAGAGGCAATCCCTAAAAGTTTCTAAGCACAGACACAAGAGTGTCCTCTTCCACCACTTGTATTCAACATAGTATTGGAAGTTCTAGCCACAGCTGTCAGAAAAGAAAAGGAAATAAAAGGCATCCAAACTGGAGAAGAGCAAGTAAAACTATCACTATTTGCAGATGACACAATGTGTACATAGGAATCCCTATTGATTCTACCAATGTACTCAACCTAATAAATCAATTCACCAAAACAGGAGGACACAGTCAATATACAAAAATTGAAGGCATTTCTGTATACTAACAATGAAATATTAGAAACACAAATGAGGAATAAAAATCCTATTTACTATAGCAACAAGAAAAATAAAATACTTAGGAATAAACTTATCTAAGGAGGTAAAGACCTATACTTAGACAACTGTATATCACTGAAGAAAGAAATTAAGGAAGACACAAATAAATGGAAGCATATAACATATTCATGAATTGGAAGAACTGACATCATTAAAATGTCCATACTATCCAAAGCAATTTATAGATTCAACGCAATCCTTATTAAAATACCAATGATATATTTCACAGATATGAAACAACTATTTCAAAAAATTTTAAGGAACAACCCCAAATAGCCTCAGCAATTTTGAGAAAGAACAAAGTAGGAGGGATCACAATACCTGTATCAAAGTATATTACAAGGCTACTGTAATCAACGGTCTGGTACTGGCATAAGAACAGACAAATAGATCAATGGAACAGAGCAGAGAGCCCAGAAGTAAATTCATGTCAATATGGTCAGTTAATATTTGACAAAAGGAGTTGGATCATAAAATGGAGCAAAAATAGCCTCTTAAACAAATGGTGTTGGAAGACGAGGGCAAGTATATGCAAAATAATGAAACTACATCACACCATACACAAAAATAAACCCTAGATGGAAAGAAGACTTAAATATAAGTTGTGACACCATAAAAGTCCTACAGGAAAACATAGGCTGGAAATTTTCAGATATCCCACACGGCAATATTTTCACTGATACATCCTCTATGGCAAGGGATACAAAGAATAAACAAATGGGACTATATCAAAATTCTGTACAGTAAAAAGCTTCTGTACAGTTAAAGAAAACATCAACAAAATGGAAACAAAACCAAATGTATGGGAAACATATCTGCCAATGACACCCTGGACAAGGGTTTGATCTCCAAAATATATAAAGAACTCACAAGACTCCACACCAGGGAAGACAAGCAATCCAATTAAGAAATATGCAAAAGACCTGAACAGACATTTCTCCAAGGAAGACATACAAATGGTCCATAGACATATGAGAGGATACTCAATCTCTGTAGCCTTCAAAGAGATGCAAATGAAAACCACAGTGGGATACCACTTCACCGGTCAGAATGACCATCATTAATAAATCAACAAGCAACTTGTGCTGGCAAGGATGTGGAGAAAAGGGAACCCTAATACACCGTTGGTAGAGTTTGGCAGCCCTTGTGGAAAACAGTATGAAATTTCCTCAAAAAACTAAAGATGGAACTGCATTTAGATCCAGCTTCCACTACTGGGGCTATGCCCTAAGAATCCTGAAACACCAATTCAAAAGAACCTATGCACCTCTATGTTCATGGCAGCGTTATTTACAATAGCCAAATGCTAGGAACAGCCTAAGTGCCTATCAGTAAATGAATGGATAAAATAAACTGTGGTATGTTTACAGAACGGAATACTATGCAATAGAAAGAAAGAAGAAACTCCTACCTTTCATAACAGCATGGATGGAACTGGAGAGCATAATACTAAGTAAAATAAGCCAGCCAGTGAAAGACAAATACCATATGATCTCAAGTATAAGTGGACAAAATAAACAAATGAGCAAAATAAACAAATGAGCAAAATAGAATCAGAGACTTAGAAATAAAGAACAAAATGACAGAGACCAGAGGGGAAGAGGCAGGGGAATAACGGGAGAAAGAAGGGGAAGGGAAAAGCAAAGGAATATGAATAGAGGACTTACCAGCAGACGATGGGGGGGTACTGACCATAGGAGAAGGGGGGGACTGGGTAGGGGCGAGCAATGGGGGAAAAGGCAGGACAACTGTAACTAAACAATAAAATAAGAATCAGAGGAATTTTTTCTCATTTCTCAATTGAGGATGGCATTTTTAAGACACAAAAGCCCCCCCCCCAAAAAAAAAGAAGAAGAAAAGAAAAAGAAAAGCCTTTTTAAATCTTTATATATTAGAGTATAATACAAAAATTTTTAATTTTATGGGAGCAGAAATCTCAGGTCATGAAGCAGATGATAAACTAGGACGAGTACATGTGTCTCATACCAAGGCATCCTACAGATTAACCTGAAAAAAGAACCATCCAAGTGAAATGTGCACAAAGGATAGAGTTCTCAGGTGAAAACACACAGCTTTTTTCATTCATTGAAAATGAATATATTTGGAACAGTTCACAAGAGACCGCAAATGACCACAAGGAAATGCCATTTCTCACCTGTCGCAGCAGCAAAGGTCACAGAGCTATGATGTTAGTGGAGCTGTGGGGAAAAAAGACTTCCACGCAGGCTGGCACAGCCCCTGTGGGGCAGTCTGCAAACACTGACACAAAACATTACATTTTCACCCAGCAATTTGGCTTCTAGGAATTTACAGATACATCATATAACCAAGTTTCACACAGCCAGTAACAAGAATGAGACCATGTTATATGTAGTTACTCTTGACTAGACATTAAATGGGGAAAAAGCAGAATTCTGTCAGGTGTGTCAAAAATACATAGAAATATACACAGAAGCATTTTAAGAAACACAAAACATGGGTTGTGGTGGCCCCTGGAATGGAGAACACGGAGTGGGAGTGAGTGCAGAAGGACACAGCAGTCCAGCCTATATGCTTGGATTCCTGAACTGAGCGCGGCCTCAGAGTCGTTTTCCTCCTAATGCTACCACAGGAGGGGCAGGTGGAGGGAGGTCCGTCCAGGTTATAGGACCCTTCCAGCTTTAAACATCAATAAATGCTAAGTTGGCTGCTTTAACTTTAGGCCTAATTTAGTGATTTATACAGCTTGTAAGACTATTTTTAAGATGCAAGATACTCCTCTGAATGGCAATTTTAAATAATGAAGAGGTGTAAGATTCATCCCTTTAATATTTCCCATACATAGCAGCGAAGAACAGGCCATTAAGGAAAGGCAAACTCTGTCTTTAACAACCCGAGTCCCTGGGATGCGTTTGGGACATTTTTTCACACAAATATAAACCCTCAGATTTGGGAGAGAGGGCAAGCTGTTTCAGCCACTTTCTGGCTTACGGAGAACAGGTCCGTGTCTAAGCCGTTTTAGAGAAAGAAAGCTCATGTCCCAATTCTTCTCATGAATGTTTCTGTCCCAAGAGCAGCCCTGCTACACAGGGGCCTTATTCTGTGTATTCTGTTAAATACTGACAACAATGAAGCAATAACATGAATATATTTTGCAGACTTTTTAAAAAGAAACATTTATAAAAACAGTGAAAATGGAGACATTAAGGCTCAAAGTGAGCAGGCCAGCCTTTACAAAGTGATTTTGCAGCAGTGTTCATATCTTATTTTCGAGAACGCTTATATTCTAAAAGCAGTACGATTAGCCTATTATGGAGGGTCTTAATCTTGTTTGTATAGTGTTGTTGAAATACGTTTTTCAGCTTTTGCCTTAACAAATCCAAAGAGGGAAGATGATGACAATCTGGTATATTCAACATTATGTGAAAAAATTCATTCCACATATCCAAATGAGGAAGCCTGAAGAAAGAAAACATGGAGGGTAAAGTGCAGCATTTAACATGCAGGGCAACCCCACTCTTGCTTCAACTCCCACAGGCTTGGACAGCCGAATACAATTTTCACCCACACACAACTCAGCGCATCAGCAATGGGAATGGTGGATCTATATATAAATGAGAGATCTAATTAAATGTCTATACACACCTTGTTCCCCAAAAGTGATTTAAATAGTCTTAGCAATTACAATAGTTCTTCAGTGGTAAAACTTTCTCTTTTAACTTTTTTTAAAAAGGACGTTAATTTGCTTTTTGCTCCCTGCATTTCTGTACTGGCTCTGCTGGCCTCACTGCACAGGTTCCAGAATCAGGCAGATGGGCTGGACCGCCCAGAACAGAGCTCCGAGGCTAACTGCAAAAACTCCAGAACATAGAGATGATGCACTGGGGGAAAGTTTGTGTTCCGGGCAGGAAGTCCAGCCCGTTATTATCAGGCCTGCTGAGGGTTAACTTAAAGTTTCTCTGGTCAGAGATGGAAGCCTTCTGAATAATGCTCTGGTCCTTCCATTATGAGCAAGAGAAAGAGTAAAGTAGTTGCTAAATTTATGATCATGTAGAATAAACCATAGTTGTTATAAGTTTTCTTCTGGAGAACCTAACTTATGCTCCATTTTATAGAATTACTACTGACTGGTCTTTTCCTTGTCAATGTATATAAAAATCCATCAGGGCTGTACACTTAAGATGAGTATATTTGTCAACATATGTTTTCATGCCACAAAAACATTTTTAAGAAAAAGTAAAATTGGCCCTAGCTGGTATGGTTCAGTGGATTGAGCATCACCTGTGAACCAAAGGGTTGCTGGTTCAGTTAACAGTCAGGGAACATGCCTGGGTTGCGAGCCAGGTCCCCAGTAGAGGGCACACAAGAGGCAACCACACATTGATGTTTCTCTCCCTCTCTTTCTCCTTCCCTTCCCTCTGTCTAAAACTAAATAAAATATTTTTAAAAAGTAAAAATGATATAAGGTTCATGTACCAAATGCTCAGCTAAAACATTACCAATAGTCCACACATTACTAAGAGAGCTATCCATGTTGAAATGTAGAGTCCTAGTTTAGTCGCTAACTTCCACTGATTTAATAGATGAGAAAACAGTCTTTTCCCTATTAAATATTTTAGTGTTTATGCTATTACAGTGGCCCAATTCTTCCCTCGTTCCCCCCTGAGGAAACAGTTTCAGAAGCACTATAGTCATACAGGGGTGGAAACTGAAAACCTTATCCTGTGATGGAGACCCTTTTCATATTTATCATATTTATAATTTACAAAGCACTTTATATGTATTATTTCTCTTGCTTCTCATAATAAACACCTGGGAGAAGCAGGAGCATTATTATTTCCATTTACATAGGCTAGAAGGTAAACAAGCAAAAACCGGAGGCTCGGTAACACCAGGTGATGGGTGTCTACGAGATGCCAACTACTTGGCCCAGAGCTTCCAATGCTTTGACGAGGGCACTGGCTGCTACGCTGTCACAGATGGGAACAGAGCAGTGAAGCTGTGGAACTTGCCCACTGTTCCAGTGCCCAGGACTGTGCCGTGTCACCACACTTTCCAAGGCATGGGTTTTGCGTGCAGTGGCAGAGATCCCTTTCCCCCATGGACAGAACTCAACGTCCCACCATACTTACTCTCTTCTCACCGGAGCACCCAATGCTAATACCTACCGTCTGAAAAGACCTTCAGGCTTCCAGATTCCTCCTTCACTTTTCACTTTCATGTAAGAGCCAAAGAGCATGCAGTACACCGTTGCAGCAACTCCAAAGTAATCAATCTACAAAGAAAATACAGCTCTGTACGTCTAAAACATTAATTCTCACATCATTAATTAAGACGTCTAACTTACTGAGCAAGACACATAACTACAAGATGTTACTTTTAAAGAATTTGGACATCATCTGTTCAAGTATCCCACTGATGTGCCCTACTGAATGCCTGTGTAGACTTTGCTGGAAGCTTCCATGAACTCATCACCCACTGCTCCCTGAGGTGGTCCCTTGGAAAGCTGTCTCCTTGAGCTACTGTGTCCTTCCAAGTCTTTCGTTTGATACCCACAGACAAGGCAACACTCCAGCCCCCTCCCACAGGGACGGCTTAGAAGGCCTCCCCATTCCTTCTCCTGGGACCCTGGCTTCTGCTCTCACTATGCCAAAGCCTCTCGCTGTGGAATGTGCTTGTGAGTGAACACCAGCATGGCCTAAACCCCAGGAAAGGAAACTTCAGCAGCTCACGCTAACTAGATGGCCACATTTATTTTGAAAATATAGTGAGTGTAATGAAGCAAAATGTCTCCAAATCTCTCACATTACTTCTATACCTGGTAGTTCCATGGTTTGTTACCAAGCATCTCAGTACACTGAAAACCGGATGTTTCACACTTTGCTGTAAATGTAGCTCCTTTTGGAAAAAGTTTCATATCTATACTCTGACCCAGGTCAATTAGCGCCAAGCCAGCAGAAAAATCATCACCTTCTCTGTCCTGTTCCAAAAATCTGTATCAAACACAAAGAAGGGTCAGGCTGCATAAGCACAGATAAAGTCTGCTGGGCAAATCGTAAGAGAACCCTGTTAAAAATGCGACACTTGCCTGCTTCCAAGTATGAAGTTGTCTGGCTTAATGTCCCCATGGATGATCTCGCAGCCATGAACTTGCTCAATCATGTGCAGCATCCTGATAGCAAAGGACAGCACTAGAGCTTGAGGCATCACTTTCTCAGGGGTGTTTTTATAGAGATTAATGGCATTCTAGAAACAATGGAAAGTGGAATGATGAGTTGGCTGCACAGGATAAGTGCAATTTCAAGTCAAGAGCTTTGTCCTTCCTACGACTCCAATCAAAACATTCATGTCAACATTATCAATAGTAATACACTTACTAGCAATGTTCCATAGCTATAGAGATCTCCCACTAGTACACTGCCATCCTGGAAAAAGTGGGCAGAATAGAACTTGATGAACATGTGCCGCACACTGGGCTTTAGTCTCTCCATCAGCTGGGTCCCAACATAGAATTCCCATGGGTTGGCGGGCTTCTGGACCTGCAAACCACGTATGTGACATTCAGATGCAGTCTCACATTGGGATGGAAGCTACTTTACATAGGCTAGAACACAGGGTGGCAAGTGATAACAGGGTGGCAAGTGATAACAAGCTATACACTGCTTGTTGCAGTATGGGACCTGCTACAACAAAGTTCTAGTGGCAAGGCAACTCTGAGTCCTTGTAGGATAATTCCAGTTTTCAAGTGCTGGCTGTAGACCTAAATGAAACCACTACCGTACTAAAACAGAGAAAAAAAGAAGGAAGAAAAAAAGAGGCTGTAAAACTCAAGTTCTAAAGTGCATTTCTACATTGAACAAAAAGCTGCTCAGATCACTTACCTTCAAAACAAATTTCTGTTTACTTTTGGTATCCTTCACATCTCCATGGGTAACTTCATAGACTTGGGCAAAAGCCCCTTCTCCAAGCAGGTGATCAATATAGACCAGCAAAGAACCTTAGGAGACAGATATGTGAACATGAAAAAAAGGGCTCAAAACATTAAAGACTTTACCAAAATGAAGTATCTATACAATTGTCTTGGTGCTTGGATTACTTTAATAAATAAACATAGATGTAGCCCCTTCAGGAGATGCTTTTCTCCTCTTGTATGACAGTTAAATACCTGCCCCCAAACAGCCCCCTTCTTCAATGATGTGAGGGAGGAGCAGGGGCAGCACTGCCAGGCCGGCCCGTCACTCTGGTGGGGAACTGGGCAGCCACCCTCTCTTCCCCAATGTGCTCACGTTTAAACAGGTCTTACCTGCGCTGTCTGCTTGACAAGACCATTGTGATGCTAGAAAGAACATGTAAAATCCTCTGTAAAGTGCTAAACAAAGTTTTAGACATACCTTGCAAAAATGTATGTTCTAGATTAGAATAAAAAGGACAAAGTATAACTGCCCCAATATTCCTGATAACTAATTTTATTGAAGCGAAGCTTTTGTTTTACACCAGTTGTGATGTACAGAAAAGTGGCACTGAGAGCAGAGTGCTCGTCTGCTCTGCATCTAGCTTCCCCTGTGAAGTTTTTACATAACTGAGCTGCACTGGCCAGAAATAAAGATCCAACACTGGTATGTTACTATGAACCAAACTCCTTACTTTATTCAGATATCGCCACTTCCCCCAAATGTTCCAGGACACAGCATCGAGTCTCCTTAGCCTCTGCTAGGCTGTTTCTAACTTCCTGTTTTTGGTGACCATGACAGTTGCAAGGAGTACTGGTCAGACCATAGAATGTCCCCTAAACTGGATTTACCTTGATGTTTCCAATAACACCAAGGTTACTGTTTTGTGGAGAAAGACCACAGAGGTGAAGATGTAATAAACTTTTAAATTAATTTAAAAGATAATTCACATATACAAAATCAAATATAAAAAATATGCATCTGGTTTCTTATTGGACATATAAAAAGCTTGGAAGTCATCACTCCATCTTCACAATTAGAAAAAAACTGAAGCTCTGGTTGGTGTGGTTCAGTGGATTGAGTGCTGGCCTGTGAATCAAAGGGTCACTTGTTCAATTCCCAGTCTAAGGCACATGTGTGGGTTGCGGGCCAGGCCCCTGTGGGGATGCACAAGAGGCAACCATACATTGATGTTTCTCTCCCTTTCTTTCTCCCTCCCTTCTCCTCTCTCTAAAAATAAATAAATCTTCTTAAAAAAGAAAAAAAGCTGAAAAACTGAAAATCAACAATTCTTAGATCTATCAGAGAATGGAATTCACAGACAAACCGCTGTCCCCCAAACTGAGGAGTCAGGCAGGAGCAATCGAAGAATAGGAGCTTGCCAGAGCAGAGGTCCAGGACCCCCACCCTCAGTACAGGGTGAGTCATGACAGAAAGAAATGACATCTCAGACCCATATTTAAGGATAAGTGTCTAGGGAAACCCAGACATAATAAGAGAAATAAGAACACAAAGAGAAATTTTTATTCTGATACCTCCGAAGACAGCAAACAGGAAACACAGCCTAATCCCAAACAGATGAACACAAACCTTACATAAAGGCCTATTTATCTTAGTTCCTTTGTATAGGGAACCGATCAGCATGGCAATGGCAAACGTGGCCCAGTATTGATCTGGAAAACCAATCATTGTGAGGTGGCACACAGGAGCCAGGTGTGCAGACTGGCTTTCCCGTGGGGAATCAGGCCTGCATTGTACCCAGGCTGCTAGGAGACTTGCTTTTGCTAAAACTCCCTCACCCTGAGTTGAAACTGCAGATGCTTAATGTATATTTCTGAAGGAACTCCCTAAAGTCTGTGCCATGACGTCCCAGAGATAAAATGTGACCATATCAATAATTTTTATTGTTCCCTTGCATCTGCAATTTTTTTCTTTTTTCGTTATCTGTAAGAAGTAATTACTAACTACATCTAGAAACAATGAGAACCTTTGGTGTAATGTGACTGGAAAGCAATAAAAGCCTGTGCAGGCAAGGGTCGGGGTGCTCTCCCCTTGAGAGAGTGGCCGTGCCGTCCCTTGTTCTCCACAGGACTCAGGAGTCCGCGTGAATTTGTTACCTCATGCACAACACACAGACTCCGGAGGGCCGGATCTGCATCACCTTTGACCTGGTATATTAGGTCTGGCCTCTAATTAAAATTACAAGGCACACTAACAGACGAAAAACACAGGTGGAAGGGACAGAGCAAGCATCAGAACCAGACACAAATACAGCAAATATTTTGGAAATGTAAGATCAGAAATGAAACAGAATTATGAATAATACGCTAAGGTCTCAAAAAGAAGGCACAACATCTAAGAATAGGTGGGTAATGTAAGCAGACAAATTGAAAGTGAGAAAGAATCCAAAGGAAATGCTAGACAAAAAAACAGTAACAGAAATAAAGACTGTCAGATGAGCTCATCTGTATAGGCTTGCACCTGGTTTAGAACAAAATAAATCTCTGAACTTGAGGATATGTTGGTAGAAACTTCCAGAATTGTCATGCAGAGAAATGCCCCAGAACTGTGAGACAATTACAGAGGAATGACGTGTGTAAGACTCTACAAGAAGGAAGAAGGGAAAGAAACAGAAGAGATACTCGGGAGTAATTGTGTCTGAGAAACTTCCAAAATTAGTGGCAGACACTGTCAGAGATCCAAGAATCTCAGAGAACACCAAGCAAGATAAACACACAAAAATATCTACACCTAACCAGTCAAACTGCAGGAAATCAGACAAGGAGCCAATACCGAAATTAAGCCAGGAGATAACACCACCTGCAGAGGGGGCAAGGATAAGAATCACTCCAACTTCTCTGCAGAGGCTTGATGGAGTGAGGGTGGAAAGAAAAGCACTACCAATTCTGTGTCCAGACAATCTCTTCAAAGATGAAGAAGAAATACTTTTTATACAAACAAAAATTAAGGGCCTGTCACCAGT
Source organism: Artibeus jamaicensis (assembly GCF_021234435.1). Lineage (NCBI taxonomy): Eukaryota > Metazoa > Chordata > Mammalia > Chiroptera > Phyllostomidae > Artibeus > Artibeus jamaicensis. Next base: position 11,924,065 of record NW_026521810.1, on the reverse strand, counting down.
AAATCTGCCTTGCAAGAAAGAAGTATTTTTTTAAAGTTCTTCAGAGAGAGGTAAGATGATACAGATGAGAAACTCAGACCAGCTCTGGCTAGTGTGGCTCAGTGGACTGAGTGCCAGCCAGCCTGTGAACCAGGGGTCACTGGTTTGATTCCTAGTCAGGGCACTTGCCTGGGCTGCGGGCACGGTCTCCAGCTGGGGGTGTGCGAGAGGCAACCACACATTGGTATTTCTCTCTCTATCTTTCTCCTTTCTTTCCCCTCTCTCAAAATAAAATCTTAAAAAGAAAGAAAGAAAGAAAAGAAAAAAAAAAGAAAAGAAAGAAAGAGAGAGAGAGAGAGAGAAAGAAAGAGAGAAAGAAAGAAAGAAAGAAAAAGAAACAAACTCAGACCACAAAAGTGTAGGAAAAGGTATAAAATAAAATCTCTGATACATTTGTAAGTATATCTTATGGATAAATGAAATGAGTGACAGGACAGAAAAGCAAAGAATAAGGGTGAGAAATAGAAAAACAGTAACAAATACAGTAGATATTAATCCAATGACATCACCAATCACTTTAAAGTATCAAAAGACTGAACACATACCAATGAAAACAGAGACTGTCACAGTTGATAAAAACCCAAAATCCAACTACATGTTGTCTATGAGAAACACTTTAATATAAAGATAAATAAAAAGTGAAGTGATGAAAAAAGGCGTGCCATGCTAACATAAATCAACGGAAAGCTGAAGTAGCTATGTTAACTTCAGAGAGAGCACGCTTCAGCCCAAAGAAAGTTATGTGGGGATAAAAAGAGGTATTACATGATGATGCAGAAGTCAATTCTCTAAGAAGACATAACAGTCCTTCACGTGTATGTGCCTAACGACAGCATTAAAATAGTGAGACAAGTCCTAGCTGGGTGGCTCCATCGGTTGGAGCATCATCCTGTACACGAAAAGTTTGAAGATTCAATTCCCAGTCGAGCCACATACCTAGGATGCAGATTCTATCCCTGGCTGGGGCACACACAGGAGGCAACCACATGATGCTTCTCTCTCAGATCAATACTTCTGTCTCTCTCCCTCCCTCCCTCTCTAAAGTCAACAATTACCCCTGGGAGAGGATTAAAGAAAAATAGTGAGGCAAAATTAACAGACCTACAAGAATAGATGAACTCACTGTTATAGTGGGAGATTTTTCTTCCCTTTATCAGGCAGACAATCAGTAAGGCCAAGGTTGAACTAAACAGTGACACATATTAACTGATCTAATCAACATTTATATACTACTTCATCCAAGAGATGAATACACTCTCAAGTTCACATGGAACATTCACCGTGATCAACCACATTTTAAGCCATAAAACACACCTTAACAGATTAAATAAACACACAAAAAGTGCATGCACACTACAATGGAATTCAACTAGTAATCAAAAGAAAGATAACGGGAAAGCCCTCAAACACTTGGAGATGAAACAACACATGAGTCCAAGAAAAAATTTCAAGATAAAATGAAAAATATCTTTGAGCTAAACAAAAATGAAAACACGGTTTATTGAAACTGTTGGATGCAGCAAAAGCAGTGTTTAGAGGGAAAACTGTAGCATGAAAATTCATGTTAGAAAAGAACAAAGATCTAAAATCAATAGTTAGTTTCACCTTAGAAAACTAGAAAAAGAGCAAATTAAAACCAAAGCAGAAAAAAAAATTAGAACAAAAACCAATGAAATTAAAAACAGAAAATCAGTACAGAATATCAAAAAACCAAAAGCTGATTATTTATAAAGATCAATAAAGCCAATAAGCCACTAGCCAGTTTACCTAAGAAAAAAAGAGGACCCGTATTACTCTTATCGGAAATGAACCAGTGGCATCAATACAGATTCTATGAACATTAGAAGGATAATAAAGAAATACTATGAGCAGTTCAATGTCCACAAATTCGATAACCTAGATGAAACGGACCAATTCCTTGAAAGAAACAATCCCCTACAATTCGCACAGGAATAGACTACTGATTCCATGGGTCTATATCTAAGTAAAGAAATTCAACCAGTAGTTAATAACCTTCCCAAACAGAAAGCACCAAGCCCAGATGGTCTCACTGGTTGATTCTACCAAACATTTAAAGAAGAAATACCAACCCTTTACAGTATCTTCCAAAGGACAGAGCAAGAGAGAAAACTTCCTAACCCATTCTATGAAGTCAGCATTAACCTAATATCAAATCAGGCAAACACATTACAAGAAAACTACAAACCAACATCTGTAGTGAACAGAGATGCAAAATTTCTCAATACTGCAATTTTGGACTATAAGATGCACCCACCCCACCCCACCCCCATTTGGGAGGAAAATGCAGCAGTGAACCAGCTCCACCCTCCCCCACAGCAAGCAAGGTAAGCAATATTCAGGCGATAAGATGCACCTCCCTTTCCTTCCAAATTGGGGGGAGGGGGGTGCATATTATAGTCCAAAAAATACAGTAAAATATTAGTGAATAGAATCCAAAATGGTACAAAAAGAATTATACATCATGACCATGTGGGATTTAATCCAGGTATGCAAGGTTGGTGAAAATTCAAAACCCAGTTAATGCAATCTATCACATATAGAGACTAAAAATAAAAATCACACGATCCTTATCAATAGCTGCAGAAAAAGTATTTTTTGTCAATACTTATTCATAACAACTCTGCAAACGAGGAATAGAGGGGAACATCTTCACACTTGATAAAGAAAATCTACAAAAAGCCTACAGCTAACATTATACTTAAGAGAGAAACTAGATACATGTTTCCCCACTAAGATCAGGAATAAGGTGAGGACATGTCTTCTCCTTACTCACATTGAGCATTATACTGGAATGCTTAGCTAATGCAATAAATAGGTCAAGGAAAAAAAATAAGAAAAACTTGGAAAGAAAAGAGCTGTCTGTGATCCCTTCCACCTAGAACATACTTTCTTCTAAGGAACCGCAGTTGTGTGGATGCAGGTAGACTTTTTACACTGCAACAAGTTATTCCATCATTTTTACCTGCATGTTCTGAGTCAGTGAGGCACATCAGTCCTTTCAGCAGAACCTGCCTTAGGCACTTAACCTTTTGTGGCTCAGGTGTGCCAAGATAAAAAAAAATGGCCCAAGTGACAGAACAGATCGAAGCTCCAGGGAAAAATATAACTAAGCAATGAAGAGGTAGCCAACCTATCAGATGCACAGTTCAAAATAACTGGTAATCAGTATGCTCACAGAATTGGTTGAATATGGTCACAAATTACATAAATAAATAATAAAGGCTATGATAAGTAAAATAAAGGAAAAGGAGGGACCAACAGTACCAGGAAGGAAACTGGGACTCAAATAAATGGTGTGGACCAGAAGGAAGAAATGTTCAACCAGAAAAGAATGAAGAAACAAGAATTCAAAAAAAAATGAGGAGAGGCTTAGGAACCTCCAGGACATCTTTAAATATTCCAACATCCAAATTGTAAGGGTACCAGAAAGAGAAGAGGAAGAGCAAGAAATTGAAAACTTATCTGAAGACATAATGAAGGAGAACTTCCCCAATGTGGCAAAGGAAACACACTTACAGGAAGTCCAGGAAGCTCAGAGAGGCCCAAACACCTTGGACCCAAGGAACCACACACCAAGGAACATCATAATCAAATTACCCAAGATTAAAGATAAGGTGCAGATATTAAAAACAGCAAGAGAAAAAAAGACAGTTACCTACAAAGGAGTTCCCATCAGACTGTCAGTTGATTTCTCCAAAGAAACTTTGCAGGCAGGAAAGGGCTGGAAAGAAGTATTCAAAGTCATGAAAGGCAAGGGCCTACATCCAAGATTACTCTATCCAGGAAAGCTTTCATATAGGAATGAAAGGACAGATAAAGTGCTTCTCAAATAAGGTCAAGTTCAAGGAGTTCATCATCACCGAGCCCTTATTATATGAAATGTTAAAGGGACTTACCTAACAAAAACATAAAAAATATGAACTGTAAAATGACAACAAACTCAGTTATTAATGACCACACCTACAACAAAAACAAAAACAAACTAAGCAAACAACTAGAACACGAACAGAATCACAGAAATGGAGATCACATGGAGGGTTATCAGCCAGGAGTAGGAGGGGAAGAGAGGGGGAAAGGTAGAGAGAATAAGTAAAATAAATGGTAGGTACAAAATAGGACGAGGTTAAGATTAGTATAGGAAATGTAGAAGCCAAAGAACTTATATGTATGACCCATGGACATGAGCTAAAGGGGGGGGCGGGCAATGTGGGTGCGAGGGGGTGTGCAGGGTGGAGGAGAATGAAGGGGGGGAAATGGGACAATTGTAATAGCATAATCAATAAAACATATTATTAAAAGAAAAGGAAATAAGAGGCATACAGATTGGGAAGAGAGAAATAAAAGTCTTTGTGCACAGAAGATAGCACTGTCTATCCAGAAAATGCCAAAGAATCAACGAAAATCTGTAGCTAAGAAGCAATTATAGCAAAGTTGCAGGATATAAGATTAACATACAAAGCTCAGCTGCTTTCTTATGTACTAGAAATGAGTAAGTAGAATTTGGAATAAAAAATGCAATACATTAACACTAGCACCATAGGTATATGAGGCTTACTAAAACACTTAGGTATAGATATGAGAAAATATGTACAAGATCTACCTACATGAGGAAAACAACAAAACTCTGATGAAAGAAATTAAAGATTTAAATAGACATATCCCATGTACATGAATAGGAAAACAATAGTCAAGATGTTATTCTTTCCAATTTAATCTATAGATTCAATGTAATCCCAATCAAAATCCCAGCAAGTTATTTTATGGATTTTGGCAAAATATAAAGTGTATGTGGAGAGGAAAAAGACCCAGAATAGCCAGCACATTATTGAAGAATAACAAATCGAATGACTGATACTACCTGACATGAAAAGCTGCCATAATCAGGACACTGTGGTACTGGTGAAAGAATAGACAAATATATCAATGGAAGACAGAAAAAGAGACCCAGAAACAGAATCAAAGAAATATAGTCAGCTGCTCACTGACAAAGCAAAGGCAATTCAATTAAGAAAGGGGAGTGTTTTCAACAAATGGTGCTGGAGCTGAACATCGACAGGCAAAAATAAATCTAGACAGAAAACCTTTCAAAAGTTAGATCAAATAGACCATATACCTAAATGTAAAACACAAAACTGTCAGAGTACTAGGAGATAACATAGGTGACCTTGGATTTGCCAAAAACCTCTCAGATACAACCAAAGCATGATCTGTGAGAGAAAATAATTGATAAACTGGACTTCAATACAATTACCGCAAAAACTTCTGCCTACACAGTTAATAGAATAAAAAGGTAAGCCAGAGACTGAGAAAAAATTTCTGCAAAACATTTATCTGATAAGGGACTATTATCCAAAATACCCAATCAACTCTTAAAACTCAACACTTAAAAAAAATGAACAACCCAATTAAAAAGGGGGCAAAAGATCTAAACATTTAACTAAAAAGAGAATATACAGAAGGCAAATAAACAATTAAAGATTACAAAAATGTTCAACACTGTATGTCATTGGGCAATTGCAAATTAAGAACAAGGATGAGAATCCACTGCACACCTATCAGAACAGCTAAAACTGAAAACACCAACACCACCCAATGACGTGAGGGTATGACGTGAGGGGGTGGAGCAAGAGAACTTTCAGTTTTGCTGGTGGGAATGCAAAATGGTACAAAACCTTCTGGAAGGCAGTTTGGCAGTTTCTTACAAAAGTAAACATATTCTTACTATATGACCAAGCAATCTAACTCCTTGGTATTTACAGAAATGAACTGAAATGTATGTCCGCTGAAAAACTGCACTGGAATGTTTACAGCAGCTTTATGCATAATTGCCAAAATTTGGAAGCAGCCAAAATGGTCTTCAATAGGTGAATGAATAAATAAATGATGGTATTTTCACACAGTGGATTGCTACACAGCCATTCAAAAGAGCTATCAAGCCATTAAAAGACATGGAGAAAACTTAAATGCATTATTGCTAAGCAAAAGAAGCCAGTTTGAGAAGCAGACATACTATATGTATTCACATACATAAGTATTACAACTATATGACATCCTGGAAAAAGCAAAATTATGGAGACAGTAGTAAAAAGATGAGTGGCTGCCAGGGTTTCAGGTGGTGGGAGGGAGGGAGGGACGAGTACGTGAACGCAGGGCACTTTCAGGGCAGTGAAACTGCTCTGTATGATCCCGTAATGATGGATGAGCGACATTTCACATTTCTCAAAACAGAATGTACAGTGCCAAGAGAGGGTATCCTAATATACACTTTAGTTAAGTTATATAACAATATTGGCTCATTAACGTCAACAAATGTACCACACTGATGCAAACTGTTAATAAGGGTGCCTATATACATATACAGGCACGGGAAGTATGTTGCAGGAAGGGTGGTCCCATTTTTATCCACATCACTGTCCCACTAACAGCCATTTTTATTAGTTTTGAGTATCTTGCAAAGAGTTCTCTGGAAATACTGTCAAATATGTTTTGAGCTTCCCCTTTTTAAGACAAAAAAAGCAGCACATGGTACTAGTCTGACCTTTCACTTAACCGCACGTTGGAGAGGTCATCTCCTATAAGTTCAGAGCTGCATGTCACTGCAGAGGTGTCCGGCCATTTACTGAAGCAGTCCCCACTGACATCTATGTAGCTTCAACCTGCTGCTTTTGATGCATGTTATTTGGATTGTATGTAACTTATCTGCAGGAAATTCTCGGAAGTGGTGTCTGTGTCTTAAAAGTGTGCATTCTAGTAACAAACTATAGAAATGATCCTTGAAAGTACAGTCTTAAAAGTATGTGCATTCCAAATTTTGATTAGGTATTGCCGACTGGCTTCCTGTAAGTCAGAGCCCCAACAGCAATCAAAACGCTACTTTCTGTCACGACCTAACAAAATGTTCTGCTTGGTCCTACGGGTAAAAGGTAGCAGGGGTGCCAGGTGCAGAATCACATACACACCGGCTACCACCGACTTCCCACAGAGAAACGAGAGTTCAAAGTTTTACTGCCACACAGTTCTTACCCAGTTGAAACTCAGTCTTAGGCTTGATGGCTGGAAGCTTACACTGCCACTCAAAAGCATTTGGATAGGAGCACACTGGCTGAGAAAGCCCGGACAGAAGTTTGAAAATCAAACGATCATCCCATGGATTTTCAACACTGGAGTCTTAAAGGAATGAAGGAATGGGAACAAAAAAAGAAAAATTCAGTACCTAAGATACACAAATAAAGCAAGTGAGACATGCATTCAATAAGCTTTCAAAAGCCTCATTGTAAAAAGCATCGACTCAAATAATAACCATTTTCAAAAGTCAAAATGGGTGGTTCTGAAAGTTTGTCATTTTAGATCTATAAATTTAGATCAGTATTCAGATGGGAGAAAGGAAATCAACAGCAAGGTACCTGTTTCACTCATATGGAATTGCTAGATACTGCCTTTAGCACAATTATGGGTGCATGCCTTTCAAGGCAGACTTGGCTATCAGTTACTGCTAACACGCTCAGATATATATTCTCTAAATTGCTTTTCTACTTGTATCTACAAAACATGTTGCCTTTTAACACTTACACTACCTATGTGCAATCTGTAAGCATGAGATACTTTGGGTTCACAAGAGAAATCTTTTCTAAAAGGAGGAAAAATGTCAGTGACAGTTGTCAAAGACTAATCCAGCATACTTCACATTTCCTTAGTGATAAGCCTGTGTAGGACACTGTCCTGAATACTTGGCATTTAGTAACTCACTTGGCCCTTACAGTAAGACTGAAGTAGGTACAACCATTCCTACCACTTTACAGAAAGGGGGCTGAAAAGGACTGAAATAATCTCAGCCAAGATCACATGACCTCATAAAAGGGGGAGCGAAGATTAAACCCCAGCCAGTCTGTCCCCAGAGACTGTACTTCTAAGCACCAGGCAAGATGTTTCTGTGTAGCCTGGGGTTGGGAGTCTTCCTGGGGCTGGGAGACCAAGAAAGCTTGGTCACTTTCCTGTAAAATGGAGATAATAGCACTATATTAAATGCTTAGCACACCGTAGGTCCTCCAATACCAATTCCTTCTTCCAATAGGGAGTTATTTTGACACTTTCTTAAATTAAAATGGATGAACTTGCTCTCATGCATGTTCTTGTTATACTACCTTGTGATACAGTGTGCAAGTTCTGTCTGCACTTGTGTTCTACTCAATGATATTCGAGTCCCTGCTCTGAGCTTTTCATGAAGCAGCTTTTACCAGGAGACTGTTCTTATTAAGGGGCACAATGAGGACTGAGAATCTGTTCGTACTTGGGGTATCAACACTCCTAAGTGAACGAGGATGCAACCATTCTGCCTGGAGCCCAGCACTGGTCACTGATGGCTCCGCCACAATAGCAAGGTCAGTGTCTGTGAGTGTACAAGCCTTCGGGCTCCGCTCCGCCTTGCTGGTCAGCATGCCACCGGGAGTTGGCTGGCTCAGATGTAGCGAGGATGCTGAAGATGCTGAAGATGCTTTGGTGGGAGATGCTGATTCTGGGCTTTTCTCTTGAATTGAACTGGATACATAAAAGGAATGAGAGAGGAGGAAACAAAACACCACGTGGTTACAAGTCTACTGGATTTGATCACATGAAAATCTCAGGAAGCAGTTTCCTTTCAATCTAGGAGTGACATTTCAAAAGTACTTCACCAAGAGTTGATTAAAACATTTTCTTCAGGAAAACAAAACCCCAAAATATGCAAATACACAGTCACTACCATACTAGAAGTAAATCAAAGGCATGGTAATATATTAGACAGATAGAAGGGTAATGCAGAGGATATTGTTTAGTAGGAAACGTTGAGAGGACCAGGCTTATTTCCCCCGTACTTAGGTTAGCTAAGTATCAGTACTGTCACCAAGACCAACCACTTATCTTTATTCCAAAATGCCTTCTTTTACAATGCTGAAACAAACAGAAAGTGTGAATCATAATCCAACAACCTAACACTGGTACATTTCCACACATGTATATGGTATATCTATCTGTACAGTCAATCCTCATTACTCATGAACTCCATATTTTTGAATTTTTATTCATGCTAAAACTTATCTGTAAACCCCAAATCAATACTCAACCTGCGGAGATGCAGAGTAGCAAAAAATTTGAGTCACACAAAAAAATGGTTCCAGGTGAGGGGTAAGGCCTTAAATTGCTTTGTTTCAGCTCTCATACTGTAAATGTGTCTTTTTACAGCACACTTACTGATAGGATTTTTGGGTTTTTCCTTTGTGTTCTTGTGCATTTTCTTCTTGGTGATTTCAATTTCACTGTTCAGAATATTTTCCAGATGTGGAGCCTAAGTGAAGGAAGGCTGTGACGTGTGCTGCCTGAGCTTCAGCGTGAGTTACAGCCGCTGGTAGCAGTGAGTCAACAATGCATATTAAATAAGGCGGCTGTGAACAATATGTTGTGACCAGAGGCTCACAGGAACCTCATTCTGCATTTCTCCCAGGGGCCATGGTCCAGGGTTTGCAGTGACTTTAGAGAGAAGAACCGAAGCAAATAACAAGACTCAACTGTACACACAGCTCCACACACATACCTTCCCCCACCTTTCTATCCAATAGATGCAAACACATGAGTAGGAGTATTATTTTTATACAGATGAATTTAGACATGAAACTTCATTTCCCATTTTTACCTCTGGACACATTTTTCTTGCTGTGAATGGTTTAAAAAACTAATTTTAGAATAATTTTGTATTTAAAACAAAGTTGCAAAAATAACAGAATCCCCATATACTCCTCACCCAATTCCTTCAAAGTTATAGTGGTTCCTGTCAAAACCAAAAAACCAACATTTGATACGACTATTAACCGCCACCCAGACTTCACGTAGATTTATTTCACCACTTTTCCGCGTTGCCCTTCAGCGGCTGCAGGACCCAAACCTGGACGCCATGCTGCATCCCGCCGTCTCGTTTAACCCACTCCCTTCTCATTTGTGTCAGTTTCTCAGTCTTCCCTAGTTTCCCAAGACCTGTCAGTTTCGAGAATTACTGGCCGCGAATTTTATAGAATGCCCCTCAGTCTGGGTTTCTCTGATGCTTCCTCCTGACTGAGCTGTGCTGGTCTTGGAGAAAAATATAACAGAGGTGAAGTGCCCTTCTCATTAAATGGTATCACTGGTGACATTAACCTTGACCATTTAGCAGAGGCTGTGCCTGCAAGTTTCTCCACAGTTCCAGCCATGGATTTTAATGACTGTACACCATTTGACCCACTGGATGTATGCTAAGATACAAAAATTCCATGGTCTTTAGATATTCAAATGTCTCCAATATTTTATACTACCAACAAAACAGGTAATAGTGGTAGCCAAACATAGAACAAGCAGTCTAAGCGAGGTACACGGCTACTACCAACACGAACGCCCAAATTAGTGTGGGTGCATAATTGACTAACAAAACCTTCCTACCTCTCCATGAGAATTATTCTGGTTAACTTTCTAATTCTTTCCCCCTGAAAACTGAAAAGGTAAGAGCATTACTGTCATCACTGATTATGGTAAAAAATACCCCTCACTGGTAACTGTTTCTAGACTGGGAGAATTAGAAGTACGTGCTGAGCGTCTACAACTGCAGGCTCAGGGTACATTGACTCTCACAAAGGGTCTGTCCCTTCTGGAGCTCAATCTTTGGAGAGTACCTGGGAGAATCTTGTTTCCTTGCAATTTGGGGGCCTCCTGGGGGTCCATATATTCTGGGACAGTAATACCTTTCTGTCCTGTGAACTTCTAAGTTACTCTTATGCCATGTGTGTCTTATGGTGGTATTGAGAATGAAAGGTTTAGTTACATGTAGGAAGCTTCCTGGTGGGCTATACAGGCTGTGCGCATTGGGCAGAATTTTTAATTAAGGCACTGTGTTTAATTTGCATTAATTTTATTTTCATGAGTTAATTATTTCCCACATGTTTAGTCATTATTTCTTCTTTTCTAAATTCTGCCCATGTCCTTTACCCAATCATTTATTTACTAGGCCCTTAGTTTAGGAGGGGGTTTTTGATAACAAGAGCCAGTACAGCTTAGTGGTGAGACAAAGGGTTCTGAAATAAGAATTACGGGTTCAAATTCCAGCACTGCCAAATATAAGCTATATGACTTTAGGTCATTTATTTAGCCTTCTAAACCTGCCTTCCTCATCTATAATGGTAGAAAGGGCTAGTTCCTAAAACTAAAGTTACTGTAAGATTAATGAAGGAACATAGTACCTGAAAAGCACAGCCACTATTCTAGAATTAATGCTTAAGACTGTAGCTACTTTCACTATCTATTACATTTACCAGACTATTCAAATATATTGGAATTTTACTCTGCAAAACATTAATGTATGCTACGTCTGCATTTTATATCAATGCCTAAGAGGTTTAAACACTGTCTTCCTCCTCATAAAAGAAAATTATCGATTTTCTCGATTATAAGGGGTATAGAGAAGGAATTCCATTTGCTCAGTTCCACAACAGTCTTTTATGTCAGGGTCTTTGGCTGGTAAAAGCATCTGCAGTTCTGCTCCCAGAATGAGTGGAAGTCAGACTCAGAAACTGTCCCCACAGGGATTCTCTGCTATTTCGCTGCTTCTTTTACTGCCCTGATGTACCACCTTGTGTTTCGCCTGATCTTTGTATTTATCCACAGAGAGGACCTTCTGACTTAAAGCTGCAAGTCCACAGAAACTCTGTTAGTCTTTAAGGACTGGAATTCTATTACATCTTAAATGGAAAGCTGGAGGGAAAATGGAGCGACAGAACCACATGGTCACAGTACCTGGACCTTCCGTCTTTTGAGGGCTCCACCATGTTTCCTTCACAAGTGTCCACAGTCACACGGGTACACTGCGCTGCCACCACATTCTCTGAAACATAAACAGTAAGAGGCAGACATGATGTGCACACACGTGTACGCATGAATGATTCTACATTAAAAAGGCCAGGATTCCTTTTTATACTGACTTTCATTTTAAAAGTACTGTTCCATGGTAAAATGTGCTGTAACATTTTTTAAATGGGGAGAAAATCACTTTTAAAAATTTCCACTACTAATATATGTGGAGAATTTAAACTTTATACATCGAATCCATATAATCCTTCCAGAGAACAGAGCCAGAAGAGGGGCAGGTCCACTGAGGGCAGGATGACCAAACCACGGGAGGGCCCTGGTGTGGGTGGCAGGCCGCACCTGCTTTGGGAGAACCTAGTAACAAGGACACAGACCATAAAAGGCTGCCAGGCCTCTGGAGGGCGGACGTTCTGGTGTCCTCCAGTCAGCCAGTTGGTGCAAGAGCAGAATACAGAACACGCTTCTACCAACTGATGTTAATACTATATATGGCCAAGTACCAAACTTTATCAGATACTGCCTCACCAAATAGAGGCTAATGCTTCTTAATACCACATCATCAGCTTTTATTTATTGAGCCAAGTGGTAAATACTGTTAAGTGCAGCAAATTTTGACTGTTTGGCTGAAAGGCTCCTGATTTCTTTTCTTGAGTGGAAAAAGCTTGAATTTTTCTGTTTTCTTTTTGTTTTTTACTAAAGTAGCAACCTTGTAATAATGGCAATTGTCTAAGTTTAACTGCACTGTCTTTTAAAATTCAGAAAATAAATCTGCCATATTGAGTTAATATTCTACAAAAAGTTTTTACCCCTTTAATTAAACATTTTTAAGTCTGTGGGCTCAACTATTTTTCAATCTATGGGAGTGAAATTCCTTGGCACTGCCTTCACCGGCATGCTTTGGTGACCAACTGCCATTTTTTAAAACGCGCCAGCAGTGACAGGAGTTTGGCTAGTAAATCAGTAGTCTCCACAATGGTAAAGTGCTTCCAGATCTAATAGTATGTGTATTTTGTAGGCTGGTTCTTAGTAATAACTAACTGTGCTCAGTAAGAATGTTATGCATTAAGGTCCAATTCAGATATATAAAGATCTTTGGTAGAGAAGTGTTATGTTTGGGAGAAAGAATGATTCTTTGTGAGTTCTCTCACTGCTCTCTTGGAGTCAAATCATGAAAAGCAAGAAAATTTTCTGAGTTGGTACTTGGCTACGACTCTAAAGCAATGAGATCTGTAGACAAATATCAAGGACTAAAATTTGCTATTTGTGACTCTTATCAAATAAAAATATATAAATGTCCATTATTTTTAGCATTCAAATAATTCAATCTGTCTGTGGTGGCCTTTCTGCTTTGGAAAGCATACAGTGAACCTACACCCTATCCAAGTAGTGTCACACAACCTTTCTCTTCCAGAGCGTGTGCTGAGTCCACTGGAAGTTTGTGGAAGGGAGTAGACGCAAGCCGTGCAGCAGACCTGAAGTGTCCCGGGCTCCTAGGACTGGGCGCCAGTGTCTTGGTGCAGCGGACACCCCACACGGTGGAGTCGTCCCAAAACTCTTCAGCATGAGCGACTTCCTGTAATAAAAGATAAACTGAAAAAAAGCAGTCGTCTCCCTGCGCCGTCCACAACATTTAACACTTTTCAAGATTCAGGAAAATGAGCAACTGAAGACCACACAGGTGTAGCCCTGGCTAACACATGGCCAAGGATGTTGTTCTGATCTTTTCCCCAGAACTAGACTCTTCCTTTTCATACCCCAGTGGGCTCATACCCCACACACAGGGTCACACTTTTGCTTTTCCTACATTTACATTTAAAATTTGGTAAGTCCAGATTTACATAGGAATTTCTCACATACCCCTATCAGCTTCTAACGTTGTTATTAAACCCTGGTGTATTTGTGAAAACTAAACAGTACTACCAACTGCAGACATTATTTGGATTCCCTCTTTCTCCTCCTCACGTTCCCTTTCTGTTTCCAGATCCAACCCAGGCTGTTATGCTGCGTTCAGCTGTCATGTCTCCTTTAGTCCATACCAGTTTACTGGTCCTTCCGAGGCTGTCTCACACTGACACTTCTGAACACTGATCAAGTACAATGCAGAATGTCCCTCCAATTTAGGTTTGTTTGATGTTTTCTCGGGATAAGACTGGTGTTATAAATTTTGGAGAAGAATACCAGGGGTGAATCGCCCTTTCTCCTTATGTCATGTTAGAGGGTACATGACATTAACGGCTTACCACTGGTGAGGTGTACCAGTCACTTGGTCAAGGTGATGTCTGCCAAGCTTCTCCACTGCAGGTACAGTGTTTCCCTTTCCCTACTCTACTTGTTAGAAGCAAGTCACTGAGTCCAGCCTACACTCAAAGGAAGGTAAACTAAGCTCCACCTAGGATAAAGGAATTTCAAAGACTTTGTGAACAAAGGTTAAAACCACCACAGTGGTTAATGATTTAGGTGAGGCAGGCTACAAATATCGTTTCTTCTTCAAGTTTCTCTAATTGTAATGATCTCCGGGGAGCTTCCCTGTAGCAATTATTACTGTGGCTCTAATGGTCATTTTCTATTGCCACTCAGTCCTTTTACCTCACTGGAGTCCTTCTATAAAGATGCTTCATCCTTTCTCCTGTATTTTATTTACAACAGTATAGGTATTGATTTTATTTCTTGGGTTACAGTCTAATGGCAGCCTATTCTGTTTATTTCCTTGTTCCCATTGTCCCAGGTATGGCCATGGCTGCTCAGGTGTGGGCTCCTGTGTTCTCTTCCTGTACTCCAACTTTTTTTTAAGCACTTCATTACCTTCTGACCCTTAAGATGCTCATTTGTATTTTCTAGCCACAGCCTTAAAATCAGCTATTTTTCCAAAAACACAAAAGTTCTGGAGTCTATGACAAGTGCTAGTAGAAAGTGCTAAGTTAGTTTGACCAAAGTTCTTCAGTTGCCCATTAAAATGCCACCCCTGGTTTTCACATACACTGCAGTCTTCATAAATTCCACCATATCTCTTCCAGCACTGCAGGAAAGCTGGCTGATGGTTTCTTTAGGTGAACACAGGATAAACAATTGGCTTACGCTTGGAGCAAGGATATGTGGATAATTCACGGTGGGTTATTTAGTCAGTGCACATATAGTTGAATAGTTCTGTAAAATGTACCTATAACATGATGCTACTAAATTTGAAATTCAGCCTATTATTTCGGAAAACTTTATGGTCAAAAAGTCCACCAAAGCATCAGAGAACTGGGTGATAATTTAGCTGAAAGAATCCACTGTGGGATGAAAACCAGGACCCAGGGTTCAGCAGAGCTTCCCAGCACGTCTCTGACACACGCAAAAGAGAGCAGCCCAGGGCATATGGAAAGAGGTGCATTTTGGTGACACTCAGGGCTGCAGTGGGAGCTGTATGCAGGCTGCACACAACACTGCGGGCCAGTGACCAGGTGATGCTGCTCTGCTGAGGTGCCTGATGACAGACCATTCCAGTTTAGCTCCCATAGTCTGCTGCTGGCGTTACCAACTACTTGGTAAAACAAGGGCCCTACTTGGTAAAACAAGGGTAACCAAGTAGTTATGCTCGATAAATTAGATGGTGTAATACTGTGCTGAAAATTACAATGTCATATGAAGACTACAGTAATTGGGGGACAGTATGAATAGTATTTCATAGATGAAGCAGAGATTTCTTACCTTTGCTTTTGGAGAAAATCTACTTATAGAACGTTCTCCAAAGGTCCTGGCTCCTATGGGTTTATTTTTTGGCTGTGGTAATCTAAGAAAAGATTTGCAAACTCATAAATAGCAAAATATACCAAGGAAATACATACTACCACTTGAGTGTTAGAAACATTTTCCAGTTATCCTATTTAATTAGTATTTACATACATATTCCTTATTTATGCAACAGTTACAGCACAACTGAATGCAAAATAAATAATGTGACTGTGTGTAAGAGTAGAACTAGTTACTTCAATGAGGGTGGGAAATATAAAAGTTCCTATTATGCTGCGTTATATGTAAGTCTTAGGAACACAGTTAGAACTGTGGCCACAGAAGTTCAGGGAGGCCATGCACTTGATTCATTTCCAGTGCTTGGTTTAGCGGTGGGATTTCTCTCTTGAGAGTTAGCTGGTCAGGCTCCTTCTCCTTTCTGCCTCAGTATGAATCTCTTCCACATTGCCATACCTTTGATCACGCTGACACTTCTCTTTCCACAGTTTAAAATATTAATAGTGAAATTCCTGGAACTACCCACTCTAATACCGTTTCCCTCTGCCTTAGAACGTATTCTCTCTAACACAGCTTTCCCTCGGCAGCATGACTCCCACACAAGCCACCTCCTTTCCTACTTGACCCATGCTGCAAATATAAAGAGAGCGCACGTAGATATCTGGACTGGTGACTCCATTCACATCTAGTAAAAGTTCAAACCCACAGAATCCCTCAGTTCTCTGGTTGTTTCTTACTACATGCTTTAATCGTGGGAGGTCTGCATCCTTCTGACTCCTGCATAGGACTTTCTTTTGAGTCAAAAGCCATCTCCTGGTCCTGAGGTCAAAGGGCTTCTCAGTGGCAGCGCTGACTGTAAGGCACCCCACCCCACCTACTGGCAGGCCGCCCCACCACCACCTCACTGCCTTGAGACACAGAGGAACCCTGCCGCATTCCACATCACTGTGACAGCAGGCATCTCCTATAATGTGATTTCACTAGCTGTTTCTTTACCCATAATTTTCTTTGTTTCCATCTTCAAACACAGAAAAAGCAGATGACAAAGAAGAAATAATCTTATTGACTCCCCAAGCTCCAGAAGAGTTTGTGTTTTCTGTAACAGAAAAATAAAACAGCATTTAATTATGGCATCGGAAGAAAAACATTATCCTTTATGCTAAATTTAAACTCCAAATAAGAAAATGAAATAAAAGCTTACAGAAAATAACAGCTTTTCAAATACTACGTAATGCAATAGTTACTTTGTATTGAGATGAAGTAACTCTGGTCACAGGGTTCCCATCACATACAAAACATCGTGTGTATCATTCTACTAAAACACTGTTATTATCTCCTGACTCACTGAACAAAGCTCTCAGGGGTTCTTTCCCAGTCAGCTTAAGATTAACCTTGAAGCTTTATATTTTAGATCCTCCCGAGTCTAACTGGATTTTACTTAGTTTTGCTGCAATCTCTCTCTGGATTCCACAGGAACGCCGACCCCAGACAAAGGCGGACTGCTGGTCGCTGGCCTCCGCAGCTCTGTCCCGCTGTTCTTCCAGGTGAGACTGGGATCAGGCTTGGAGGACTGAGCCCTTCCTGGCTCTTTCTGTCTATGAGGATCTTGTTCTTTGGTACTATTATTATTTTTTTAAAAAAAAAACAAACAAACCAGTTCTATGACACCCATCAAGTACCTTGTCAAACATTCTCTGATTTTTTAATTTCACACATTCCCTGCCCTTATGTGGCAAGCTAATCAAAGGTAGGGCCAATTCTTGTATAATCTTTGATATTTCCTGCGATAACCATCCACAATGCTATGCACTCAGTAGCTTTTAAGCAAATTGTTATTACTTTGAAATTGGGCTTCAAATGCATCTTCATTCTGATCTAGAGATGGCCATTCATCTTTGTCGTCAGAAACATCAGGAAGTGTAGGAGCCTGGAACATATTCATGATGAACCCTTAAGAGAAGAAAGAATAACTGTAAACAGGGCTGCAAAGACCTTTCACTAACCTGCTGTCAGAGGCTACACATTCTAACCGAAGGCTTTACCTAATGCTTCTTTTGTGTGCACGGTGGGTGACGGCTGCGCTTTGGATGGTGTTGCCTGAGCCATTCCCAGGGATGTGTTTGGAGTTGTGTGAAAAGAAGTTGTGTTGAAAACCTTTTGTGTTTCACATCCTATTAAAGAAATGAGGACAAAATGCACTCTATCAGCAGGGAAATCAGAATAATTTAAAAGCACACAATATAAGAAACGTACTATAATTTAAATATTTATTATTGTTGATAATCATCACTGAGGACTCCCATTATTACAGCACGTTCATTTTTTTCTTTATGATCTCATGAGACATATAAGGCAAGAATTATGCTTTTTCAGAAAAGGAAATGAAAGCTTAAAGAGAAAAATGGTTTGGTCTAAAATCATATCAAATTGCCAGTCTTGTCATAATAAACCCTCAGCTCCACTGTATCCCAAGAAATACACTAATAGTTCCATTTTAAATGTTCGGAACTCAGCTGGCGTCCAGGCCCTGCACACTTGGGCCCTGCTGGCCCAGATCTCACCCATCTCCTCCTGTGCTCACTCCAGCCCCCTGGCCGCTACTGTGCTTAGATACATCGGGGACATTCCCACCTGGGGTTTCTGCACAACCCTGGAACAGGTTTTCTAAGTTGCCCACATGAGCAGTCCCCTCCTGCAGGCCTTGACTCAAATATTTCTTTCTTTCTGGGCATGTTCCCTGGTGACCGCTATAGTTTCGATCCACCTCCCCAACAGCAACATTTCCTTTCCCTTCCACACAGGTGGGTTGTGTCTTTTCTGTTCATGATTGCACCCTTAAGTCCTTACACCAATGCCAGGCACCCAGAGAGGGCTCAGGAAGTCTGAGTCCGATGCAGGGGTCTCTAGATGTTTTGAGAAGCTCTGCTTCCACAGAACTGTCACTGGAAAAAATGTCAGTCACATGACATTTTGTGTGGAGTCAATGTCTAAACCATGAGTCTTATTTATAAAACTTACTTTCAGTGCAAATGCCCCTAACTAAGTAGTACCAAATAGAAGTATAACACTCCTAATTAAACTTTCAATCAACTTTCCTACTTCCTGACATATCAAAGATAACTATCTTTTGAGATAAATTCTGAGAAATTTAATAGTAAAGTTTTCAAATATTAAGTTTCTGAATGATTCTAGCTAATAAGATGTGAGTGAAAAGTAGATTTCTACATCTACTTGAGATGCTCCACGGTTCATCTAATCCCTAACATTCTAACAGGAAAGCTTTCACTCAACTTCATTGCACTCTGAAGGCTTCATGGCCCACGGCCACTTCACAGACTTCGGAGCGACCTGGAGAAGTCTGGGCAGACAAGTCAGAAACAAATGTACTGTAACTACATGTTACCTTCTCTTATCTCCGCTCTGTTCTGTGGCTTGAATTCCTGAGCACTTGTAGTCACACATCTGTAAGAAAAAACTCTTTAGACACACTAACTCTCAAGAAAGAATTGTAGAAAATGTCAGTAATTGCAAGCCTACTATTAAAATACAAATGGAACCACTTAGGTCTATAGTATAAGTAAATGAAATGTTTATTTTTCTTTCATTTCCTTTCAAGGAAAAGAATTCTTACAGATATAGACCAGATAACTAATGTTTACTTGACAGTGATTACATATTTTAACGCCATGCTAATCATTCGTCCGTGTGGTACAGCAAGATAATAGCTTCCTCACTCAAATGAGCCCATTTATCACACAGGCTAAAAGGCCAACAGGCAGCTCTCCAGGGTCTGATAAGGGAAAGCACTGCTGGGCCTCAGCTGCATGGCCCCCACTCGCCAGGACTCAGCAGGCACAGTGCACTGTTCCTCAGACTGTAGAAGTTACCAAGACAGACAGACATGGCACAGAAGACATTTACACCAATTTGTTTTAAATGCAATTGTGATAGCGGACATCATCTATTTAACATTGCTAGAATTCTCTTAATGGACCCTGTCAAGATGTAAAATACAATGTACTGCACTTTTAATCTTACAAGTCCCCATTAAATGGTGATAAAAAAAAAAAAAAAAAAGCCTAAGTTTTGAGATTCCAGAGAACGGTGTCCTTTCTCTGCCATAGTAAGCAGTCCAGGCTGCTTGGAATGCCTGGGGTTCCATTCAGTACCTTGCCTGGGTCAGGGCCAATCTGAAGTACTTCTGACGAGACCGAAATGTTTAATCAAGAGTTTCACAATTTCATAAGGGCAGCTGTCTCCGGCCTTCACAACCTCACCACTCTGTCTTGGTGGGGCGACTGGACACACGGCACTTGTACGGGGCTGACACTGCCGCTGCTTGTGCCATCGCACAGCAGCATGAACTGAGTGTCAATAACCAGTGGAATCGTGGCTCCCACACCACAGTCCTCTTCTTACACACATGGGAGAATACAGGACCAGGTCTGAATTATTATCTTAATGTAAGTGAAAAAGCATGGTGATTTTAAATCTTATTTTAGGAGAAAGCATTGAGAAAAGTTAACCTTGGACGTTGAGAGGAACCAGTACTTCAGAACCGTAATTTGTGTTAAGGGGTTTAGCACAAGGGGAAGATGTGAGACACATTGCAGCTTTTAATTTTTTCTAATGGATCCATACCATTGTTTTATGTTTAAACAGAGAGAGAGAGGGAGGGAGGGGGGAAGAGAACCTGAAGATAAAAATTTAAGCAAAATAAGTGGTGTGACACTGTATTTTAGAAATCTAGGAAAATCTCACAAAGTTGGGGAAAATCCACAGCGATGTATACATATGTGCAATGGAAATTAATCTCAAACCACTCCTGGGGGGAGACAGGAGGAGGATGAGAAGAACACACGTCAAGGGAACTACTCAGTCAGTTAGTAAGCAAAGGCAGTTTCAGTTTAACAGATGTATATTCTTCTGTTATGAAAAGATCATTGAATTTCAGTGTCCTGAAAATTTTTAATTAAAAAGAAATTATGAGTTCAATTCCCAGTCAGGGCACATGCCTGGGTTGCAGGCCAGTTCCCAGCAGGGGACTCATGAGAGGCAACCATACATTTGCTATTTCTCTCCTTCTCTTCCCCTCTAAAGATAGATAGATAGATAAAAAATAAATAAATAAAAGATTATGAAGTAAACAAAAGAAGCATGATATAAGTAAGACTGCAAGATCTGGAATCCAACTTTTGAGAACTTGGTTTAAAAACAAGAACCACCTGTCCTTTACATCTTGCTCCAGATTTTGCAAACTCTGTAAGAAACAGACATGATGTTCAACTCACCTGGCATCTTTCCCGGCCACTGAAAACATGGAGTCTGTCACTGGCTGGGCTGTCAAAGGAACAGGAGGAGCTACACTCTGGCTGATGGCTGGGGACACCAAAGCAGCAGTGACAGCACTGGCCTCAGGAGGAGCTGCAGGAGGTGCCTGTCCGGGTTTCGTTCCCACGTGCTCTGAGGTCTGCGGAATTACGGCTGGCAGAGACGGAGTGCTCAGTTCCTGCTGGGTGCCCATGCTTGGCTCTACACATGCTGCATTAACCTTCCAGTTTAAGCACACAAAAGCAAAGTCATGAAGTTCAGAACCTTAGGAACAGGTGCTACAGCTTTTCAAACACTCACATCTGTCTGCAGTAGATTCCATTACCCTGAGGCATTCTGAAATGAACAGTCAACAAGAGGAAGGACCATTCTACACAAAGGATGCTTCTGTAGTTTAACCACAGACATAACTGGAAGATGAAACTTCAAACCACTGAAATAACCCACGCTACGGTTTTATTAGTATTTAAGAACTGTCTTATTCCTCTTCACTTAATTTTGAGAAAAGACAGGTAAATTTATCAAATGCTCATAACGATGTTCTTTCCATTAAAGTGAACTTGGTGGCTATTTTCTCTTTCATGAATAGGAAACATAAGCTAGACTTATAACTGCCACACAAGCATGGCTTGCTTACACAAGACAGATAACAAGATCTGCACTTAAAATCTTTGCTTTCCTACTCAATGTAGATGGTAATTGTATCCTCTTATGTTACCAAATTAAAAGACAGGTGAATGAATTCTTTACCATCTAAGAGTATTCTTATAAATTGTTAAGAAAAACATAGATATCTAGGGGAAAAATAGTTACTTCTCAAACAAAAGGACAAAATATAAAGAGTTCATAGTCATGGCTTCTGGTCAAGGTGGCAGAATGAGTAAATGCTGTGCTGACCTCCTCCCCTGACTGTATCAAAATTACAATTAAATTATACACCCGCCCTTGAGAACCACCTGAAAACTGACTGAACAGAAGTCCTATGACGAAGGATACAAAGAAACCATCCAGAGATGTGTGGGAGGGGTGGAGACACAAAGTGGGCTGGTCCCACACTCACACGAGGTAGGTAAGAATCAGGAGTGATATCCTGGCTGCAGAAGTCCTCCCTGAGGAGTGATGGGTCCCAGTCCCACACCAGGCTCTCCATCTCAGAGCACCATGCCACCAAGTACAAATAAGAAGGTGCTCTGTCTGGGTGAGACAGACAGCTGTTTGAGTTTCAGGTGTCCACTTAAAGGGGCTGAGCACAAACTCACTTGCAAACACTCACCCTAAACTCCAGAGAAGAGGCAGCAGCTCATATCTGGCAAAGGGGAGAGCTGAATCCCAGAAAAAAGTGCTAGCAGGAGCTAGAACTTCTTTGTTCCTTTAACTTGCCCTCCCCCTGCACAGCCTATAGGTATATGTTGGGTCCAAATCTGAGCTCTCCATGAACCTGGCTAACACAATACTTGCCCCACTATGGTGATTTTCTAAGACCTCACCCTACCAGACTTGCAAATTGAATCAACCCCTTTCAGTGGCCTCCATTTGCCTTGTTCCTCTTCCTAATTGGCCCCCAAGAGCCTGGGCTCTCAGTATAACCACTCTCAGGTGCCTCCAAGTCCAGCAGACACAACTACCAATTGAAGATCACTTTGTAGCTCCTACCAGGTGGCTGGGGTGGACACATGCAGCAGCTGGCTTTGGCCCGTACTGGAGATACTCCCAAGAAGCTCCAGAACAAACACACGTAGTGGTAAACTTCAGAGCACACCAGAGCATCACCCCATTACCATCACAAATGAAACATCCAAAGGGTGGACTGGCAGGCACCAGAGCTGAGCTAAAGCAAATCCTGCTGTGCTCAGGTTCAGCCCCTGCACAAAAGCTTGCCCACCGTAGTGTCATGGCAAGTCCTCATAGCCAATCAGCCTGAGGGTCAATCCTTCCCGCTGAAGTGCACAGCAACCAAAGCTCAGCTTCAACTGGAGGGCACCAAATCTCACACAAGGGATACCCCTAGAGAAACCAGCTCAAGTGAATAGGGAGGGTGCTCCACTGGGCCCTACAGGACCCCCACGACGTAAGGTCACCCTGCTAAGACTGAGAGACATAACAGATATACCTAATACATAGAAACAAACACAGGGAGGTAGCCACAATAAGATAAACACTTCCCAAGTGAAAGAACAAGACAAAAACTCTGGAAAAAAAACTAAACAAAATAGAGACAAACTAACCAGATTCAGAGTTCAAAACACTTTAGTATAAGCATGCTCAATGAACTAAGGGGAAAAATAAATAATATTACTGAGAACTTCAACAAAGAGATAGTAAGCGTAAAAATGGAGAAAGGAAACATAAAAAAGAACCAGTCAGAAATGAGTAACTAAAATGAAGCATACATCAGACAGAATCAACAGATTAGATGAAGCAAAGGATCAAATCAGTGATTTGGAAGACAAAGTAGCATAAAACACACAACTGGAACAGCATAAAGAAAAAAATTAAATAAGGATAGCTTAAAGAATATCAACATTCACATCACAGGGGTAACAGAAGGAGAAGAGAGGAAACAAAAGATTGAAAATTTTTGTGAAAAAATAATGATGGACAGACGACTTCTGTAAACTGGTGAGGAAAATAGACACACACATCCAGGAAGCACTGAGAGTCCCAAAAAAGATGAATCCAAACAGGCCTACACCAAGACCTATCATAATCAAAACTGGTGCAGCCACTGTGGAAAACAGTATGGAATTTTCTCAGAAAAATAAAAGTGCAACTGCCTTTTGACCCAGCAAGACCACTGCTGGGATTATACCCTAAGAATCCTGAAACACCAATTCAAAAGAATCTATGCATCCAATGTTCATAGTCACCCAATTTATAATAGCCAAGTGCTGGAAGCAACCTAAATGTCCACCGGTAAATGGATAAAAAATCTATGGTACATTTACACAATGAAATACTATGCAGCAGAAAGAAAGAAGGAAATCCTACCCTTCGAGACAGCATGGATAGAACTAGAGAGCATTATGCTAAGTGTAATAAGACAGGCGGTGAAAGACAAATACCATATGATCTCACCTATAAGTGGAAACTAATCAACAAAACAAACGAGCAGGCAAAATACAACCAGGGACACTGAAATAAAGAACTTACTGGAAATAACCAGAGGGGAGGGAGGAGAGGAATAATGGGGCAAAACAGGGGACGGTCCATCAAGAAACACGTATAAAGGACACGTGGACAAAGCCAAAAGAGGTAGGTTCCTAGGTGGGAGGTGGAGTGGGGGACCGAGGTAGGGTGAAAAATGGAGACAGCTATACGCGAACAACAAGTAAAAAAAAGACAAAACAGAGAATCTTAAAAGCCTCAAGAGAACAAAAGTTAGTTACTGACAAGAAAGGTAAGACTATCAGTTGATTTCTCAAAACAAACTTTGCAGGCCAGAAGGGACTAGCAGAAAAATATTTGAAGTTGTGAAAAGGAAGGACATATAGCCAAGATACTTTAGCCAGCAAAGCTATCATTTAGATTGGAAGGAGAAATACAGAGCATCACACAGAAGAAAGAAGTGAAGTAGTTCATTACTACCAAACCAGTATTATAAGAAATGTTAAGGGGACTTCATTAAGAAAAAAAATTTAAATATGAATAAGAAAATACTGTAAAAAAAAAAACTCACTGACAAAGGCAAATACATAACAAAAGCAGTGAATGAACCAACATTAAAAATAGAACAAAGTTTAAAAGGCAAAAGTAGAAAGATCATGTGTAATCACAATAGTAAATTAAGGTACACAAATAAGCACACTTATGCAAAAGTAAAAAACAGTGATAGAAACATAAACATGGGGGGTGGTGAGTGAAAATGATAGTGATTGTAGAATGTGTTCATACCTAAGTGACCACCAACTTAAAATAGGCTGCTATAAACATAACTTGGCGCATATATATATATATGAAGTACATCATAACCACAAACCAAAAATCTACATGTGATATATAAGGACAAAGGAATCTAAACACAACATTATAGAAAGTCATCAACATATACAACAGCAAGAGAATAAGAAAAAAACAGAAAACTGCAAAAACAATCAGAAAACAATAAAATGAAAATAACTACATATCTATCAATACTTACTTTAAATGTAAATAGATTAAATGCTCCAATCCATAGACAAATGGATAAAGAAGATGTACATATACACATGGAATATTACACGGTCAAAGAAAGAATAAAATCTTACCATTTGCAACAACACAGATAGATCTACAGGGTATTATGCTAAGTGAAATAAGACAGAGAAAAACAAATCCCCTATAATTTTACTTATATGTAGAATCTGAAAAACAAAGTAAACACAAGGGGAACAAACTTAGGTACAGAGAACAATTTGGTGGCTGCCAGATGGGAGTGGGTTTGGAGGCTGGGTGAAAAAAGTTAAAGGGATTAAGAAGTACAAACTGGCACTTACAGAAGAGTCACAGGGATGTAAAGTACAGAATGATGAATATAAGCAATAATATTTTAATAACCATACATGGTGCCACAGGGGTACTAGACTTAACTGGAAGATCACTTTTTAAGTTATATAAATGTATAACCACTATGCTGTATATCTGAAACTAATATAATTTTGAATGTCAACTGTAATGAAAAATAAAAATAATTTTTAATAAAAAAATAAAACCAAATATTTACTATCTCACAGTTTAAACTCACTAGTCATGATGTCTAGTTCGTGCTCACAAGTCAACAGAAAAGATAGTTTAAAATGAACTATATACTATATTCTCATCTACCAAATTAGCAAAGATTAAAATAATCATAATATTCAATTCTAAAAAAAATTTTGGAAAAAAAATACTTTCTCAAATATTAAAAAAATACAACAAAGCCATGGTTAATACCTAATATGAAATGATTGGGAAGAAAGCTATTGCCCCAAAGCAAGGTACAGATACCTTAAACTCCAATCCACAGGAAAGGCTGAGCTGGTCAACGAATTGGTTAGGGCAACTGACAATCCATTTCGAAAACATATTGTACCCACAAGCAAAAATAAGTTCCACGAAGGGAGGCTTGAAACAGTAGCTTAAACATCCATGTTATTATTTATGCCCTCCCAAATCCTCACCAACATGACAGTAAAGGAATGCTAACATTTAAAACAGCAGGATGGGGAGGGTAAATCTCGGGAGAAGTTCAGAAATTTAGATGTATCTCAGAATGGAAGTGAAGGTGAGCCGAAAATGGGAACAAGGCAACAGTTTAAATCTTGAAACCCACTATTGCAGGGGCACATCCCATCTGGAAGCAGACTGAGTTTCCTTTCTGGAGAAAAGGAATCAAAGGGTTTATGGTGCTAGAGACTACACTAGAACAAAAAGATTGAGAGGCCTGCTTCCTGAACAGCAAGACCTCTCTAGCCCTTTCCTTTGGCTCCCAATGCTAGCAGCCCAAGAGTATTTTCTAAATGATTCTGCTCTGAGGAATCTATGTGCTAAAGAAAACAGATGTCTCCCAGTGAAGCCTACCAGTCAACAAGGCCTCTGAGGCACCTAGGACTTCTCAATCAGCCTTTTCAGGTGTGCTTCTGGATCAGTAGATAGTAAAGGTCATCAGATGTGTCAGGATGATAAGCTTCTAGTATGAAGGACAAAGACAAAAACAAATATATGACACACGAATGAAAAATAAAACAAAATGACCTAAGAAATAAAGAACTTAATAAGAGGAAAATAAGTTAAAGAAATCTCACAGAAGTTAGGAATGAAAAGTACAAAGATAGAAAACAGGAGGAAAATGTTAAGAATCCCACTTCTGGGAATATATCCGAAGAAACTCAACACTCATCAAAAGAACATAGGACCCTTATACTCATTGCAGCATTATTTACAATTGCCAAGATATGGAAACAGCCCAACTGTCCATTAGTAGATGAGTGACTAAAACACGTATGGGACATTTACAGAATGGAATATTACTCGGCCGGAAAAAAAGAAAACAGTATGGATGGACCTGGAGAACGTTATGCTAAGTGAAATAAGCCAGTCAGAAAAAGACAAACATTGTATGATTTCACTTACATGTGAAATCTAATGAACAAACTGAACTAATAAGCAAAGCGGACAGATTCATGGATAGAGAGCAGGATGACAGCTATTGGGAAGGGGGAAATTGGGGTGGAGGGATCAAACAAAAAGGAAAAATAACTCATGGACAACATAGTGTGGTGATTTCAGGAGGTGAAGGGAATTAAGTGATAAAAAATACAATAAAAAATTTTTTTAATGAAAAAGAATATTAGAGGATCAGTCTGGGGTAGATTACTAACAAATACCATTATAAAAAACAAGAACAGAGAATGTATGGCGGGGAAGAACTATTTTTAAAAGAAGAAGAAAATTCCACAAAAGTATAGGACAAGTATGTTCAAGTATTGAATGCAATGGGTGGAAAGTGTAATGACTGGAAAGAACATCACCATCATTGTGTCCCAACACTGGAGGAAGACAACCCTGCACATTGTCGGAGAACAGAGGCCCATTTGAGGAGCCAGGAATCAACAGAACCCAAGCTTCTCAACAGCAATAGGGAAACCAGAAGACAGGGGAGCAGTGCCTTCCAGGAATACGACAACTTACCTTCCAGAGCATCATGCTCAGCCAAATTATCACCAAGGGTGAAGATAAAAATGCTTTCGTCTTAAAAAATTAACCCTCAGATGTGCTTTTCTACAGAAAACTCTTGGAGACTGTGTACCACCACAATGGAGATGTTAATTTTGAGAAGCAATGGTAACAAAGGACTAGAAAACAAACAGGGATATACCACAGAAAAGGAGCAAGGGGAAGACAGCTGCCCCAGGCCAGCCTGGAGGATGGAGAGAGAAGGCTCTAGGGGATAAGTGGCCAAGCAAAGCAAAACTAAGAGTGTATCTGATGCATCTGAACATAAAGCACATTTGAACATAACTGAACAGTCTCTTCAGAGATTGTGGGGTAAGTACCAAGAAAATGTAGCAAAAGAAAACAAGACAATTCTTTTAATAAATCATGCAAAAAAAGGAAATCCAAATATGGAAAAACAAAACAATCCAATAGAAACATAAATATGGAAATACAGGGTGTGGCAAAAGTAGGTTTACAGTTTTCAGCGTGTGAGTTTATTCTTATATCATTATTTAATTATGGTGTTATTTCCCATATGAACCTTTTCTTTAAAAAAGATTTTACTTATTTATTTTTAGAGAGGGGAAGGGAGGGAGAAAGAGAGAGAAACACCAATGTGTCGTTGCCTTTCAAGCATCCCCTATCGGGGACCTGGCCCATAACCCAGGCATATGCCTTAACTGGGAATCGAACTGGCAACCCTTCAGTTCATAGGCCAGCACTCGATCCACTGAACCACACCAGCCAGGGCCCGTGTGAACCTACCTGTGCCCCACCCTATACATAAGCATAAATATATAAACGTGTACACACACATGTAACATGATAACTAACTAAAAAATAGGGACTAGAAAGGAGCAAATCAAAATGGCATGGGAAGCGTCAGTGAAGAGCACACACACCTCAGGGACTTCCTGGAAGGCAGGCAGGCTCTCCTGTGATGTCTCCATCACTTGATGCAACTTCCTATAAAGTTCATCCATTTTCTCTTTCAATTGTTGTTCTTCAAAAGCATTTGCTTCTTTCCTTCTCATATAATTTCTGTCTTCATTTACTTTAGAAAAGATAAAAAAATGGTCTGTACACAAAGTTTAAATTCAAACCATGGGACTGTAATTTTTTTACCAGTCTTTTCTGTATGCATTGTTAAAATGAAACATGAATTCCTTTATTTTGCTACCTATTTATTTAAATTTAGGTACAACTGACATATAACTATTAGTTTCAGGTGTATAACATGATTGTATATTTATCTATGGTGTGAAATGATCACAAGTGCAGTTAATATCTGTCACCATATATGGTTAGAAAAACATTTTTTCCTTATGACGAGGGCTTGTAAGCCCTCAGCAAGTTACTATCTCAGCAACTTGCAAACATGCAAGTTTATTAACTATAGTCACCATGCTATATGTTATACTCTATCCCCATAACTTATTTTATAACTGGAAGTTTGTACCTTTTCATTACCTTTACCCATTGTACCCACCTCCCAGCCCTGAAACTGCCAATCTGTTGTTTGCATCTTTATGGTTGTTTTCTTTTAATTCTGCATAGAAGTATTATCATACTTCTATGATACGGCAAGATTATTCTTTTTCACAGCCAAATAATATTCTAAGGTGTGTACATCTGTAGATACATCGATCAAAATTTCTTTACCCATTCTTGCACTAATGAACCCTTAGATTGTTTCTGTATTATTTTGAGGTATTATAAATACTGCTGTAATAAAATGGGGGGCACATATCTTTTTAAATTAGTATTTCAGTTTTGCATAGTGTTTTATATATTGATTCTGTATCCTGCAACTTTACTAATTTTATTAATTCTAACACTTTTTCGATGTTTTTCTATATACACATCATAACATCTGCAAAATGAGTTTTACTTTTTCCTTTCCAATTTGGATGCCTTTTGTTTTTCCTGTTCCACTGCTCTATCTAGGACTTCCCATACTGTATTGAATAACAGTGGTGAGAGTGGGCGTCCTTGTTCCTGATCTTAGAAGAAAAACTTTCAGCTTCTCACCACTGAATATGTTAGTTGTATCTTTATTATGTTGAGGTACATTCTCTCTATACCCACTTTGTTGAAATTTTTATCATGGTGCATGTAAATTTTGTCAAATAGTTTCTTTCAATCTATTGAGCAGATCATGGGATACTTATCCTTCGTTTTGTTAAGTGATATGTCATGCTGATTAATTTGTGGGTATTGAACCATCTCTGGATTGCTGCAATCCCACTGCATGAACCTTTTAATATACTGTAGAATTTAGTGTACTAATATTTGGTTGATGTTTGTATCAGTGTTCATCAGATGTTATTAGCCTGTGATTCTTTTCTTTTTTAGATCCTCACTCTAAAGATATATTTATTGATTTTAGAGAGGAACATCAATTAGAGTTGCCTCTTGTACACATCCTGACTGGGGACTGAACCCCCAACCTAGGGATGTGCCCGGATTGGGAATTGAATCTGCAACCTTCTGGTAAATGGGACAATACTCCACCTAAGTGAGTCACCTGACCAGGACTTGCCCTGTGATTCTTTTGTGATTTTCTTGTCTGGTTTTGGTATCAGAGTCATGCTGACCTCATAATAAGAGTCTGAAAGTATTCCCTCCTCTTCTGTTTTGTAGAAGGGCTCGGAAGATTTGGCGTTAATTGTTTTGTGAATGTTTGGTAGAATTCACCTTTTCATTATAATTTTTTATGTCATCGGCATGGTTTACTTTTAAGTTCAGGGCATGTAGGCCCTGGCTGAGGAGGTCAGTTGGTTAGAGCATTATCCTGATACGCCAAGATTGAGGGTTTAATCCGTAGTCAGAGCTCATACAAGAATCAACCAATGAAGGAAAAAAATGAGTGGAACAATGAAACTTGTCGTTTCTGTTTCTCTCTAAAAATCAGTAAGTTTAGAAAAAATTAAGTTTGGGGCATGTAAATTACAAAAATTTTACATGTTAATCAACAATAATATCTGGTAATAGCACAGTTTGATACTAAACACTTAAACAAACATGACTAGAAATCATTAAAAAATAGTTTTTAAAAACTAGAAATCTTTAGGTGCTTTGTAAGAAATAAAACTAAAGTGCCCTGAAGAATCAGTGCATCAAATACATCCTAGGTAGTCCCACTTCTAACGACTGGTTAACATAACCATATCCCATACAAATCGAACACCAGGCAAAGACCATGTCATTCACACGTGAGAGAGAAATGCGCCTGTGCACGGCACGAAATAGGCCCTGCAGGAGTATTAACTAACTGTTCTCTCAGGTGTCAACTAAATAAATAAGGAACAAAAAAGAGAGTCTGACGGAGTGACTACAGCACAAACAACTGAGATGGTGTAAGTCCTGAGTAGAGCAAGGGCTCATTTTCCTGAGGTCCACATCATTACAGCAAGAAAAGTGCAAATGTTGGAGTAACATTCAGTTTTCCCAGTGAGGAAATCCTGGCCCACTCCACAGCCATAAATGTGTAACACGGCACTTTATCAAAGGACTCCTTCTAGAAGTCTTATTTGTAGCAATTACAGATCTTGAAATATCTCTTAACTCCAAATCCTAACTTAATCCTTTCTCAGAACAGATAACTGATCCAGCGATTTAGAGTAGCTATATATAGAAATTCAAATTCATACAGGTAACGCTGACAAGTTTGAAAATACCTATTTCACTAAAAGCTGACGTAACTACTTTAGTGCTGTTTCATCTCCAGGCCCTTCGACAACCAAGTTGCCACACTAGCACTGAACAATCTAGGCTTCTGATAGGATGAGCTGGAGACGCTGTTTGCAGATTCTTCCAGCAGAGTCAATTATCTGTTTAAAACTATTAGTGACTTAGAAATAAAGAGTATTTTAATGACATAAGAATAACTCAAATAAGACCACAGTACCCCACTGCTCATGCTTTCTCCGTTGATTGTACTTCTGGGCTCTCAGCTCTTCAAAGGAGAATTCTGACTCGCCACAAGTAAGCTTCTCCTTGCAGTACATAACAACCTGCTGAACATCAGCTCTGGCTGCCAGAGAGGGCTGTGCAGAGTATCCTGATTTAGAAATCATGACCACCCTTTGTTCCCTATAATGAGGAAAATTATATTATTTACAACACTATATAAGAGCAGCTCTTGATGGAAACTAAGGAACAGATTAGTGTACTTGCATATTTGACTCTTTATCACACTCTGAAGATGTTACTTTAGAAACTTCTGAACCCTAAAAAGACAAAAAACAAACAAACAATAAAAACACCATAAGCACTCACATATATGAAAAACACACCATTACCCAAATTACTTCACAAAACAATAATTCTTAAAGGGCCTCTCTACCTGATAATCAAATAGACTATTTATGTTCTTTTAAATTATAATTAATATCTGAAGCTTTATTTGGCATTATTAATCTTGTAACTTTTACAACTACAAAGTCCGACAGAGCCCTGACCAATGTGGCTCAGCTGGCTGAGCACTGTTCCACAAAGCGAAGGGTCCCCAGTTCAATACCCAGTCAGGACACATGCCTGGGTTGTGGGTTCATTACCAGTTGGGAAGCACACGAGGGGCAACTGACGGACATTTCTCTTTCACATCAAAGTTTCTCTCTCCCATCCCTCATGCTGCCCCCACCAATCTTAAAAAAAAAATCCAATAGAAAGTGATTTTAAAAACTTCCACTTGGCAGTGGAGAAGGGCAGGCACTTACTTCCCTTCAATTCAGTCTAGGAGCTGGGCCACAGTGCCTAAGTGTTATGGGATTAATATTCCAAAACACCATATAAAAAAAATCGTTAAGATTTTCTTCTGGTGCTATTCTATCCTTAAGAGTTTCCAGTGCTAGCATTTGTTCACCAAACAAACATGTACTGAACACCTCATACAGATCATGTCCTGACCTAGGTCCTGGGAATGTGACCATAAACAAGGCCCAGCACTGCTGCCTGAAAACTCAGTAGAGGCCAGTTGGGGGGCAGGCAGTGGTGGTATAAATGGGACTAAATGGTGATGAAAGAAAAAAATACAACGAACAATAAATTTTAAAAAGCAAAATAAAAAGCGAACCCAGAGGGCAATAGGAAGCAATGAGGGTGGCACACATCGTAGGACATAAATTGGAATAGTTTGAGCATCTATCAAAATGAGAAATTCATATTCTACTTCTAGGAATGTGTTACATTAATACAACTTGCCCGTGTGGACTAAGAAGACCCATTTCCATTGGATTTAGCTTAAACGGGGTCCCAGCAAACTCTCAAAGAGCAGTTGTACCAGGAAAGATGCTGAGAAACAAGGCAAAGGGAAGATGAGCATTTTTACACATCAATGAGCCATTAGGGCAGAAGAGATCTTCATAGGGCAAAAGTCTCGAAGAGGATAAAAGATAAGTTCAGGTGGAAGGCCGCCTTTCTCCACTGAGATGGCAGGAAAGGGTACAATTACATTTATGCATTGGTGGCAAAAAATTGACAGATGTCATCTGCTGGCTTCTGCTGTTCTCACTGAAACAGTATTTTTGCCAGCTCCTGAAGGAGAGGTTAGAGTCATGTCCAGTTACAAATTTGAAGAATGTGAAGAGAAGTTTAAATTCACTATAATCTGGCATTAAAGAGTGAAATGGGAAACAAGAGATACACATAAGACATAAAGAGTGACTGAGAAAGTGGAAATACTGCCTGTAGTAGCGCAGCCCAGGCTGAGGCTACAGACACCAATGTCTGAAGCTAAGTTTTTAAAGCAGGACTCAGGAGCCTCCAGGTGGATGTGGTCCAGGGTAGGGGTTCCTGGGCCTGTGAGGAAAAGGGCAGTAAAACAAGAGAGAGAAGCTCCTGGAGAGCCTCTCAGCTTATCAACACAGGAGGTCGAACAGTGGGGGTCCCTAGGTCAGATAAACTAGGACAACACAGTCAGTCAGTAAGTTATTTAAATTTAGCATTGGAGGTAAGCAGTGGTAGAGGAGGACAGGCCGGACTGTTGCCATGGGCACAGGTAGATGACATGGAAGCTAGAGTCACAAGATGTAAAAGGTATAGGTGACTGTTCAATACCATTCCCCGTTTGTACAAATGTCATTATTACCTGACTCTTAGAAATACAGGCTGAGGTATTTCCCGGATTTGATTTTGATGTCATCAAAACTTGAGCATTATGTAGAGGTCCTAAGGTTCTAGCTAGGAACAGTCAGGGATGGGGAATAAAGAAATAAAGAGACATAGGGGTAAAACCTATATTAAAAATTATTACAAACACATTTCCCTGATCTTCAATAAGTAACATTATGAAATAAATCAGCTCATTCAACGAAGTCTCACAAAGTAGAATTAAAAGACTTTTTAGATAAGAAATTGATTACGTTTCTCTTAAATTGCATTAAAAGCATTTGATTCCATTTAAAACAGACTCTAGACTAAATATTGTCCTCCATTTGGGGCAGCTTAATTTTTGTTTTTTAAATACTAAGAATACAATGAAATTACCAAGTTTCGATTGTGGGTTTGCTCTTTTAAACTACTAAGAGAAAGTCCCTGATCTTCGGGGCTATTTTATGGGCCTTATTATGATCAGAATACCTTCCCCATTACCTAAAACGATACAATCAGTAAAACTGGATAAATTTGTTTAAGGGAGGGGGAAAAAAGCACTGCAAATAATAGACTAAATTATCAACAATTTAGACACTTTAGAAAGCATTATTCTACCTTCAGCTGGCAAATGGGTTCTGGTGACACGTGTCTGAAATAACCTAAATGATAGTAGAAAGGAATCAATCATCAGTATAAATTATACACTCCAGTTAACAGATATTTTCAAAAATTAAATACAATAAACAGCTTATTCTAAGCTAGTAAAGACTGAGGTCAAGAAAGAATATAAAGTTGAATTTTAGAGTTGGTTCAAAATTTTTAAAAAATTATGGGATTATCTTCATACCCAATATACTCTTTTTAGAAAATTCATCTGTTTACCTATCAGTATTTCTCAAATCTATATAGTAAAATGCACCCTTAAACTCTCTGTTTAAGCACTCTATACACCTAGAACATAATAAATACCATGTTTGGAAAAGACTACTCCTTACAAAGGCAGATGCTGGGAGAACTTAAATGTCATTTCCAGGCATTTTTGTTGCATATCAACTTAAACTGTCAAGTCACACGAACGTCCACACCTGACATTTTTGGGTGATGTGAGCAAGAGTACACAGTATGAAGACACTAAGAGACATACAGCCAAAGGTAACCAGATGACAACTCTGATTTACTGTTAATTCAAACAAACCAATGCTTAAAAAAATTACAGTGAGGAATGACTGGTAATTAAATAATGAAGAATTATTGATAATTTTGTTAATAAAAACAGTGTAAGGTTCTGTAAAAAAATCACCTTTTAGAGATGTTTAAGGAAGGGTTTGGAGTAAAATATTTTGCTGCCTTAGACTTGCATTAAGTTCTGCATAGAAAACGCAACTTCAATTGTCAAAATTATTGTTAAAAAGAGCATGAGGAGTGTAGCAAAGCTGAAAAAATTAATATATTAAGTGCTGGATCCAGTGAGTTAAGCCCTCTCATATGCTGAAGAGGGGCCAGCAGAACTCTGGGGTAACTTCCCAGTAGGTAATTTGGCAATATGGACCACAAGCCTTTAAACTCTTCCTATACCCTTTGACTCGACAGTTTCAATTCTGAGAAAACATCAGAAGGGACTAGCTAAAAACAGAAAACATATTAGGAGAAACTTGAAAGATGAGGGGAAAGATCTCGACACAAAGCTACATATGTACATAAAATAGCTGCAATCCTGTAACAAGCAGAGAAGTGGCAACTAAAAGGCCAGGTTTCTTCTGCTTCTTTAGTTTTTGTATCTCGCAAATTCTATACATAAGTATATTTAAACACAAAAAAAGTAAAAAATTTTGCAAACTAAAATTATTAAGATATTGTGTTGTTCTTTATAAAAACCACAATGTTCAACTGGAGAACAGTTAAACTGTGACATAACTCTTGGATCCTGGCCAGGTAGCTCAGCTGCTGAGAGCAGCAATTTTCAACCTTTTTCATCTCACGGCACACGTAAACTGAAATCGCTAAAATTCTGCAGCATACTAAAATATGTATTTTTTGCCCATCTGACTGGAAAAAAAAAAAGGTATGATTTTGATTCCTTCACACTAGATTGCTATTGTTGTGTTGGCTTTGTCATTTTTAATTTGACAATGTATGAAAAAAGAGGTCGGTGCCCCTAAATAGTCAGGAATTACATGTTTTAAAAACTCTTGCAGTTGAAAATCACTGCATCAGAGCATCATCCTGATATGCCAAGGTTGCGGATTCAATCACTGGTCAGACCACATTCAAGAATCAACCAATAAATGAATGCATAAATAAGTGAAACAACAAATAGATGTTTCTCTCACTAGAATCGAAAAAAAAATGTGGTATAACTCTGGGACAGATTTCACAACCACTTTATAAGTATATAAAAGTTCATAATTTCTTAAGAGCAATATAGAGCTCAGTATATATAACCAGATACACAGTACAGCTTACTGTTAAAATACACAAACACAAAGGCACAGAGGGAAAGAAAAAGATACTGGAAGCAAATGGACCAAAATGTTACCAGTATTATTTCTGGGCGATTCCTTTCCTTTCCATCCTTGTGTATTAGCCACATTTGCCACAAGGAGATGATAACATTGCCATCAGAGCAAACGTTACATTTCAAAGCAGGAAACACCAGGCAGAGCCTCATCTTCAAATTACCTGTACTGCTGCTGTAGAAGCTCTCCAGGTTGTGCCTGGTTCTGAATTCCTCTCTGAAAAATGGCACTGGCATGTTGCAGCTCTCCTTGGGCCTCCAGATGCCCAGCCCAGGCTACGTACAGAGGAGAGGAGAGCGTTCCAATCCCGTGGTTGTACAGAAACTCAAAAAACTGATGACGGTCACTGTTGCACTCAGCCTACAAAACCCCAAAGCATGGAGATATGAAAACAAAGGAATCTCTAGTCTAGGTCTGACCCAGACTGACCAGAGCCCTCAGGCTACACTGCTTAGGAGAAAGCCCTTGTGACAAACCTACAAGTCAAATTCATTCCTTTCCCTGACATTCAGTGTCATCCCATAATTACCCACACCAGTTCCCAAGGTAGCAAGTTCTATAATAACCCACTATATAAAGTGTTACTTTTGTCTTAATCTGAGCATGTGCAAGTTCCATAGGGTGACTCTATCCTAGTATACTGTAACTTAG
This sequence comes from Artibeus jamaicensis, assembly GCF_021234435.1. Lineage (NCBI taxonomy): Eukaryota > Metazoa > Chordata > Mammalia > Chiroptera > Phyllostomidae > Artibeus > Artibeus jamaicensis. The sequence goes on along the minus strand of NW_026521810.1, from coordinate 11,887,151 downwards.
TGAACAAATCCATGTTTATTCTAGTCATTGAATTTATGATTTTATCACTACAATTCATGTTCCCAAGCCTTTATTTCAAGTTTGAAGAGATTCAACCTTTTAAAGCCTAACCTGAGGTAGCCTTCTCCATTTGGTACTAAATTTAGTTTCTGAGAGCTCATATATTCTCAATTATTTCTAATGAATATAATTTTATATGCAGGAACCCTTCCCCAAACACACTTCCAAAAAGCCTTCTTTTAATTGGTTTCTACCTTGTGCTGTAACATTTACAGACCTCACATAGAGAGAAAGAGGGTTTTAAAATTAAATCGCTGACTCCATAACACAGAAGCCAAAAGGTTCTAAATTACACATCTCTGACCATTAAACTTTTAATTATGTCTGAAAACATAAGGAATTAAAAGACAGTTTAAATCGATCTTAAAATCTGGGGGGGGGGGGGGGGGGGGGAGAAGTACAACATGATTATGGATGTGATTATACCTGAAAGTATACTTACAAATTTTAAACAGTAACTGATGAATCTTGGGTCACTGTGGTATCTCTTCTTATGTAAAAATTCCTTCATCAAACGTTCTAATAGAGTTGTCAAGTATTCTTTATTTTCAGGAAAATTATCTTCTACCCACTGCATATAACTAGAAAAATAAGGATAATATTTATTTTTAGAGCAACGTGTAGTTTGTTTAAAGGAAAGAAATAAACTAAATGCTAACCTTTCCCATTCACTAAGTGGGTCACTGCCCTTGTAGTTCTGCATGTGGGCTTCAAACATTCTGGAAAAGAGAAAAATAAGCACATGGAATATTAGAGATAATTCTTGAAAGCGAAAAAATTGTATTTTATTGCAGCCCTAGAAAGACACAGCTGGAAGAAAGCTGACAGCTCCATCCCCCAGAGTCTCCTCCTCCTCCGCTCACCCCCACTGTTGCCGCCACCACAAGGCAGTGCACACAAGTTTGCTGCTTCCCCTCCTGATTATGGGATTCAGGTGTTGCAATGACTTGGTCCCCTTCTTTCCCTTGCTGCTGGGGGTGGGGGGGGTGGGGGTGGCTGAGACCAGATGGACAGAGATACAAAGAGAAGCCCTGGCTGGTGTGGCTCAGTGGATTGAGCCCAGGCCTGCCAACCAAAGGATCGCGGTTTAATTCCCAGTCAGGGAACATGCCTGGGTTGCAGGCCAATTCCCAGCAGAAGACCCATGAGAGGCAACCATACATTGATATTTCCCTCCCTCTCTCCTTCCCTTCCCCTCTAAAGATAAATAAATAAAACCCTTAAAAAAAAGAAAGAGGGCTCATCCCACCCCCACCAACAGGATCAATAATGGAACATTACTCAGCCATAAAAGAAATAAATCCTACCATTCGTGACAGCATGTATGGATCTAGAGGGTATTGTGCTAAGTAAAGTAAGTCAGACAGAGAAATACAAACACCAAGTGATTTCACTTGTAGAGTCTAAAAAGCAAAATACATGAACAAACAAAATAAATAAAAACAGACTCACAGATAGAGAACAGACAGCTGGATACCAAAGGGGAGGGGAGCTTGGAGGCTAGGTGAAAAATGAGAAGGGATTACCATGTACTAACTGGTAGTTATAAAACAGTCCTGGGAATGTAAAGTACAGCACAGGGAATATAACCTTGTTAATAACTATGTATGGTGCCAAGTGTATTGAAATATTGGGGGGCCACTTTATAAAGTATGATTATATAACCACTATGCCATACATCTGAAACAAATACAAAGTGATTAAATGTAAACTAATTGAAAAATAAAATAAAAATAATAAAAGAGGGTTGTGAGCAGATACAGGAACCACCGACGGGGGTTTCCAGAACATCTGCTTCACAGCCTCAATGCAACACACTGCCCTGAGGAAGAACACAGGATGGGAACACGCATAAATCAACGACTCTAGCTCCTAGAAAATCCTGCTTGCCTCTGTTTCTACACACCCAACTACAACTTCAAAAAAACCAACCAGGCAAAGCAACCTCTCCACAGGTATTCAGCTGCTAATGGAGAAAACAAACAGGAAACTGAAAGATAATGTCAGGTTTAATGCAAGACATTAAGCACTTAAGGGGAAAAAAAAACAGGAGCAGGGCTGAGTGTGTAACAAGACTTCCATTTTATTTTTTTTTTATTGATTATGCCATTACATTTGTTCTATTCCTCCCCTTCATTCCCCTCCACCCTGCACATCCCTCCCCTACCATCCCCCCTTTAGTTCATGAACATGTGTCTCAAGTTCTTTAGATTCTATATTTCCCCTACTATCCTTACCCTCCCCCCTATCTATTTTCTACCTACTGTCTTTGCTACTTATTGTCTGTACCTCCTCCCCCTTCTCCTTCTCCCACTCCCCTGTTGCTAACCCTCCATGTGATCTTCATTTCTATGGTTCACTCCTGATCTAGCTGTCCTCTTAATTTGCTTTTGTTTTAGGTGTGGTTGTTAATAACTGTGAGTTTGCTATCCTTTCAAGACCTCCCATTTTAGATAGAGTGGTCAGGGAAGGCCTGTCTCCCTGAAGGGTGGCGTTTAATCACTGCCAGGGAGCCATGGTGAGCTAGGAAAAGGGTAAGGGCGACACAATTTAATTTGTGCTTTAAAGTGTCCATTCAGTCTCTCCAGGTAGAAGGGGGGCGGGTGAAATTGAGAAGAGAAGTGGGAAACCAAGTAGGAAGCTTCTTCAGAGTTTCAGTGACAAGGTATGGGTTGGACCATGGTAGAACAATGAAAGTGTGGAATTTAGAGTTTTGGGAAAAACAAATGGGACTTGCTGATGGGATTGCATACTGGGTGTGAGGGAGAGTCAAGCTAAAGAAGACTTCACAGATTTGCTATCAGAGAAATTAATTACCTGACTTTTGGTTAAAAAAAAAAAAGGATTTAAAAGCAATAGTTCTGGCTATCCATCATCTTAGTATACAAATGAAATCAATGTTTCTTATGACCCCAAATCCAGAAGCCACAAAAGAAAAGCTCAAGTCAACTACATATAAATAAAAAGCTATATTTCTGTTACACAAAAATTTTAACTCCTATGGCTATAAGTCTTTTTATTAGGTAATTGCTAGCAAAAAAGATGACTAGTTTGGGGTCATGGGACTTAAATTAGTTTAAGTATGGCAGCATGGTAAGGTAGAAACAACATGTTCTTCCTCCCTGAATTCTGCGAGTGTTTTTATACAACGAACAGGGGGAGAGAGATCTAAGCCCTTCTGAAAAGGCTTACATTATCTATAGGCAAAAAAGATGGGGATGAGCACAATTTAAGTTAGATGGGATGGGACTAGCAGACTCTGTAAAGCTCCTGTCTAAACAAGAAGCTGAGGTTCCTAGGGTTCCATGGCACCTGGCTAGTCTCTCTTTTTAGATAATCTCATAAACAGCTAAAGTATAAAATAGTTAACAATTCCAACATACACTAAAGAAGATGAACAGTCGTTCACTGGTTCATATAGCTTTTACCTATCTCCTTTTTTTTGTCTCTTCCTTCTACCCTCAGGCCTGCTGTGCTTGAATTCAGGACAGCTCGAGATTTTCTCCTTGTCACGTCAAATAAACAAAACACCAGGCAGTAGAAAGAGAAATGATTAACTGGGATAACAAAACAGAGCTTCCAGAAATTGAAAAAACAATCAACCTATTTAAGAAATGAACATAAGGCATTTCCACAGAAAATTAACCACTCTCATAAGAGAAATTCACCTTGCTGCTGAGGTACAATTTCTCACCCACCAAATTGGGAAAATGTAACAAGTGTTGAGGTGAAGCAATGGAAACAAGTGGTCTCACATCTTGCTTACAGGTGAGAGTGCTCTCAATCCTGCTAATTGGTAATATCTACCAAAATTACAGATGAATTTACTTTTTTTTTTAAAGATTTTATTTATTTATCTTTAGAGGGGAAGGGAAAGAGAGGGAGAGAAATATCAATGTATGGTTGCCTTTCTTGCATCCCCAGCTGGGAACTGGCCTACAGGGAACTGGCGTGCAACCCAGGCATGTGCCCAGACTGGGAATCGAATTTACTTTTTAAGAGATTTTATTTATTTACCTTTAGAGAGAGAGGAAGAGAGGGAGAGAAACAGCAATGGGCAAGAAATACATTGTTGCTTCTTGCATGTCCCCATCCCTAATGTGCCCTGACCAGGGGTTGAACCACACCAACCAGGGCTACTTTTTGATTTAGCAAACTCACTTCTGGAAATCTAGAAGACAGATAGATACATTTGTGTATGTACACAATGCCACAGGTACTAGATTTTTCACTGCCCCACTATCCATCATGGCAAGAGGCTGTCAACAACCAAGCATCCATCAATGGGGGACCATTAGTATCAATCATGATACATGAAATATGCAATTTTAAAAAAACAATGAGAAACAGCTCTAAGTATTGACAGAAAACTCTTGAAGGGTAGAGTTAACATTAAAACAAAAAGAAGTATATACTCTGCTACATTCTATGAGAGATAAAAGTAGGAACTGCACACACACAAACACATATATATATTAATATATTAAATACAAACATTTATATTTGCAAAAAAATCTGAAAAAATTAACTAGAAAAATGGTTAAGTATGAGGTGGCAAGAGAGTAGACAGTGAATACTTTGTAACTATATAAATATGTTATTTCTAAAAATTAAAAGTTGCTTCTAAATTTTGAGTATCTGTCTCATGCCTCAAAAGTAGATAAATCCCTACAATATCAGACCGAAGGTAAATATTTTATGTTGTGATACCAACCTCATTTCCCTAGAAACAGGGCCAAGTACATTCTATACTAAACCGTCCAGTTCATTAGAGCAAATTAGTTTAAAGAAAGTCAAAATGTCCGAAATACCTTATTTCTCCTTTAAAAGAGTTTGGAAAAACAAGCTTCTGAAAGTGAAAGCTTTGGCTGGTTAGATTGAAGGCTAAAGAAAAAGTCTTAGAGAAAATGCACCGTTTTGACTTAACGACCTGTCTTCTGATTCCAGAGTAAGACCCCGCGGAGCTGACAAAACTCCTCAGCTTTCCTTCCTGTCGCACAGGTTTAACTGTTTCAAATGCTCCTGAAACCGTCACATAAACCGCCCGAGTCATAGATCAAAGGCGTGTGAATTTTAAACACTGTTACCAGACTTCCATGGCAATAAGCGTAGCTTTTATTCTTAAAGTGCACGTAACTCACAGAATTTCAAAAGCTGACTGTGGGATCATGGGAAAGAGCTATTTTAAGCTCTCCCCCTTCTGTGTTGGTTTTTTTTTTTTTTTTTTTAATGAGCGGCCTCGAACGTTTCTCAGTAAACCTCCTCGCAGGTTAAGGTTTTGGTTGGGTTGGGAGTTTTTGTTCCTCGGCGGCGCAGGCTCGGAACGAGCTCCTACGGAGGGTCAGCGGGACCCTAAGGGCCTCACCACGGGTCAGATCCCCCCAAACCACCACTGCGGCCGCGGCCCTCGGGGCCGAGAGCGCGGGACAGACGGCGAAAGTCAGCCCCCGACTCCCGAGGGGCCCGGAGCCTAAATGGGGAAAAAAGGCCGAGGAAACGGGTGGGAGGGGCAGAGCGGACCGGACCCGGAGGGCCGGGACCGCAACCCCCAAGCTGGACCCCAAGGTGCCTCAGCGCCCGCCGGGCCGCTCACCGGACTGGACCCGACCCGACCCGACCCAAACTCACTGGAAGACATTCTCCCGTTCGTCCATGGCGAAATGAGGCGTCAGCACCAACCCACCAGCACCACAAAATAGAAGCCGCCGCCGATTCGAATTTTCGGCGCAGCCGCAGTCGCCGCGACAAGCGTTTGCCAGATACCTAGTCATTGGCCTGGGCTGGAGTGGAGTTAGCCAATCGCTAGAGCCGTTGCCCCGTAGGCTAAGCCCCGCCCTCCCGCGGGATGCAGCTCCTCCCACTTTGAGTGGCTACAATTCAATCCGATCGCCGGGTGCCACACTGTTAAGCGTTTTCTCTGTTGGCTCAAACCTCGGAAGTGGATCTTTTCTAAGCGATCCAGATTGCAACTGGATTTTTCAGGGATCACCCCAGTGAAGGCATTGCGGAAAATAAATACCTAGCCTGAAACCACCACTACCACCACCCTCCCCCCAGCCGGCGGAAAAATTGGACCTCGACCTCTAATCTGAAAGTGGTGCCTCTTTCATCCCTTCGCTCAAATATATGAACCAGAATCACTATGCCTGGTTCATGGAAAGAAGGACATTACGTGTGTGGGTGCAGACCCTGGCGTTGTTTGAGGCCGCAGAGCCCAGGGGATGGGAGATGGGCAGGTGGGGTGAACCCAGCACCCCTCAAGAGCATGCACCCACCTTCTTGCAGCTTTCTGTTCAGCCTCGTCCACTGTAAGAAAAGAAAGCAGATGCCAGCTTATGCCAGAAAAGTTCGGTCCCACGACCTATAATGCAATGGCAAAGAGGGCGTGATTCATCAACCACCCAGGAAAAAACCCTCTTGGTTTTTGGCCTAGTGACGGCAGCGCGAGGGCACTTCTAGGTCCGATACTCGAGGGATAAGTACCGGGGAGACTTCTGTGCTTGACTGAACGGATCTGTTTGGACTGACATGAAAATCTGCGCGGGTGTCCTGGAATACCAGCTTTCAACATTTTTTGTGGAACTAGGAGCTCTGGAAGTTCTCAGGAATTATAAAATAAAAAATAAAGAGACCTCTTTGTAAGGGAGGCCGGATGCCGAGAAGTATGTAATCTGCTGATGCTTCCTACCTAAGAGCGAATAGGAAGAGTCGGCCTAGCACTCTCTGCCCTTGCTTTTTCATGATTTCTCATTCTACCTCTCAAGGATGTTTTAAGAGCCACTTGACAATGCGAATACAATATTAAAGGACTAGTCATGTGATTATGCCTTCTAGAGAGGCGGTGTGGAGGTTTTGCTATCTTAGGGCTTTAAGTTAAATACCTAAAATCTGATGGTGATGATGATGGTAATTAGCAGATTCTAGAAATATTGATGATCTCAGAGTCCACAGTTTCTTCTAAGATGTTATCCAATTGGATCTACACAAATATCTGATTTCTGGGGCTTGTTGCTTAGAGGATGCTCATTCTTTAGATAAGGATTAGGTTTTGCCAGCCATCACAGGAGTTAATATATTTTGAGTCCTTCCAACTCAAGGTTTCAACTTGTGCTTGATAATGAATGCCTCAGTCATCAATTAGGAAATGTTCATTTAATATCCACCACATACTAGGTGCTGCTGAATTTATACTTAATTGCAAACTTGTCTAACTCAAACAGATCCCATCCTTATGAAAATACAGTCATAGAAGATACATGTATGTCTATTCAGTGATAAATGAATATTCATACTATCTGCTAGGAGAGTCCAGAGGAGGGAGGGGCAATGTGGCCTGTTGGTCAGGTGAAGCTTCATGGGTAAGGGGGGTGTTGATGGGCCCTGAAGTGGGATGGATATGGGTGAGGGAGGGCCTGGGAGAGGTTATTCCTGGTATATATCAGGGTTACTAAGGGAGATCACCCTTGACCCTTGTTAAGGAGCAATGGATATTCTTTTTGAAAGACTGGTTTGATGTTTTGATTTCAAATCTTGAAGGTTAGGTTAAGGAGTTTGTACTTGATCATGATCATAACTGGGTGTTTTTGGAGCAAACAGTGTTGTGGTTATAGGACTTCACGGTAGTTATACTCAGCTCTATCTTGTTTTCTAAAAGCTACAAATGCCCTGACTGGGTAGCTCAGTTGGTTAGAGTGTTGTCCTGAGATGCCAAGGTTGAGGGTTCAATCTCTAGTCAGGACACATAGAATCAACCAATGAATGTACCAGTAAGTGGAACAACAAATTGATGTTTGTCTCTCTCTCTCCCTTTCTTTCTCTCTAAAATCAATAAATAAAAAAATTAAAAAAATACTAAAGCTACAAAATGTTGCCCTCTTTTATTCTGCTACTGGGCAGTCCTCCAGGCTTGTTTATGGAGAGGTATTGTTTATAGCTCTTCCAAACTGCCCCTTAAAAAATGGTTCAAGCCCTGGCTGGTGTAGCTCAGTGGATTGAGTGCGGGCCTGCGAACCAGAGTATCGCGGTTCGATTCCCAGTCGGGGCACATGCCTGGGTTGCAGGCCAGGTCCCCACTGGGGGACACATGAGTGGCAACCACACACTGATGTTTCTTTCCCATTCTTTCTCCTTCCCTTCCCCTCTCTCTAAAAATAAATAAATAAAATATTTTTAAAAAATGGTTCAGTGGCCCCTTGTGAAGCCCTGATGCCAATCTCTATGGATATATATATGTAGGAGTCATAAAAATAAGTACCAGCACTGTCAACATGAATAGAAACTGACATGGTTCTAGGAATAATCTTCTGCTTTACTCAATGACTTCTCCTTGTCTTTACTTATGGAAGTTGTTTGCCATTATGCTTTTTCTAATGGACAATTACAATGACCCACCTACACAATGTGTTCATCTTAATGTTCCTATTAGGTTAATTAACCCGGTGGTGTTCAGGGATTATTGGGAACAGGAGGAGGAGTGACAGTAGAGGCAGAAAACTGTAATTTGCAGACTTTAAACTGGATTTGGAAGCAGAAGGAATGGAAAGTACAGTCGGGAATCAGATCTTGTGGAGGGAGAGTTCTCAGGACACAGTTATGTCTTCAATGTCAGAAAAAAAAAAAGAAAGATAATTTGGGGGCCTAGGAGAATTGACAGAAATAGGTCGTCGAAGCTGGAGAAGGCCGTTACTTGCCAAGCATTCGTCCTTGCATGGAGCAAGACAATGGAAGAAAGAGACAGGTTGGTTCGGAGTTACATGAGGGAACTTACTGAAGGAAGTTTGGCATGCTGTTTTTTTCTAAGCACTTCACATTCTCTCTCTACATTAGGGATAAGTGAAGAATTTCCAAATAGTTTGATGAAGAAATAGTTTGATACTTTGATGAAGAAAATCTAGACTCTCCAATGCTGGTAATCCTCACAAATCATTATAAATGCTGGCAAAAGTGTTGTTTGTCTCTTAAAAGTTGCTCATCGGAAGCATTTGCCCTTGCAGCAGTTTAGCTCCAGCAGCTTCCAGCTGCTGGTCATCTTCTCTCATCTTCTTCTTCTGCTCTTTTTTGTTCTCAGGCCTGTGCTGACAGTGCAGCAGTTTCACGGAATATCTGAAAATCTGCTAAATATTCATCCCTTTATTCATCCCTCTGTCCCTTTGTTTTGGTTTTGGCATTGCTGTTGCCTTACTGCTTCTGTTTTCTTATCTCCCTAAACTCACCTCAGGGTATGGGGGTGGGGAGGCTTGTTTTGAGCTGGTTGCCACCAGGAGACCCAGCCTTGCCTGATGACTGCCTTTCCCTAACAGGCAGAAAAGAACTGTGCGATTATGACCCTCTCTTTCTTTAAAATGGTAATTTACCTTATCTGCAAATTTCAGTATTTCAAGTTTCTATCTAAAATTACTAATAGATTCTCTAAGTTATTATAAAGGCCAGTAGGTTAAGTATTTTTATTTGTATTTGGTCTTATGGTGACTTGTTATTTCAACATCATCATTTCACAAATTTATTGAACAAGGATAAGCAGGTCTTATCAGGGGACCAATTTTAACTTTCCCAAGTAGCCGCAAATGACCGAGTGACTTCAACTCCTAATCTGTTTCCTGTTCTTTAAAATGAAAACAGCAATATCTCTCCTTGTCTTCATAATGCTTCTCTGATTTACACTGTCTTATAACCTTATGAGGTTCTCCGATCAGTTCCTGCGATCTCTTGTTTTGTCACATGATATGAAAGCTGGTGTATTTAGAATAGAAAAATTATTATTTTCCCTAGGTTCTGCCTATTTGACGTAAGCAAATAATCACAGATGGACAGATATCTTTCTTTCCCTGGGAAATTTAGAGCAATTTAGAATAGCAATATTAAATGTGTTGCTGAAACCTCATATAAGATTGAAGACTTTAAAAAAATTTTTTAAAGATTTTATTTATTTATTTTTAGAGAGAAGGGAAGGGATGGAGAAAGACAAGGAAAGAAACATCAATGTGTGGTTGCCTCTCACACACCCCTACTGGGGACCTAGCCCACAACCCAGGGATGTGCCCTGACTGGGAATCGAACCAGCGACCCTTTGCTTCGCAGTCCAGTGCTCAATCCACTGAGTCACACTAGACAGGACAAAATTGAAGATTTATTATACAATTAATACAGAAAGCTGATGAGTAATTTAGGGGACTATGAAATATTAATAGTAAAGTTGATATGTAGGAAGGGAAATATAGAACCCCATCTGAGGAAGCTTCGTTCATCTGAGAGTGTTGTAACCTCAGAAGATGCCCATGTGGTCAAAAACCAGTGTCCACTCTGTATCATTGCAGAGCCTGGGAAGAAGGATGGAGTTCAAATTGGTTTTAATTACTTATACCTGAGAAAGTCCTGACGACTGTGGGCAGTCGAGGGAAGCCACATTTTATTTCTTTTCCTTCCCTGCCTCCCACTTTAGGTACTTAAAAGGGTTATATTTCCCTGTGCCTTGGTGTGGGTATAGCAAGTGAACAGAGTGGTGCTTGTCACTTCTCAGGCACCTGTGCATGCCACTCTCTTGTGCTCTGAAGCTGCGGCAGTGATGCTTCAGGTGAAGTGAGAGGTGACTTGCTGGGCACGCCCCAAATCCCTCAGAAATCTTAATAGGAGTTCAGGTCAGACTCTTGGTTCTATCCTGGTCACAAGGAGCAAAGGGTAGAATTTGAGCTTCCTGAGTTTTAATTGGCTTTTGTTGCCCCCAAAGCATCTCATTTTTGTCTCTTACTGACAGGATGAGGCAAGCAGTTGCTTTCAGGGATTCTGAAAGTCCCTGAATTTGTAGATTCTATTCCCTCCCAACCCTGCTTACAAACTAGTCAGTTCTTTTCTAAGCTTGTCTCTTTCCTGTAACATCTTGTTGAGCGAAGCCAACTGCGGCTCACAAGCAATGCTGACACTTATATCAGCATCCTCTCCTGGGGCAATGCACCCACTGGGTGTGTCATCTGTTGGTGAAGGTTTTATCAAATGTTTGCCACTTCATAACATGAACCCACTTCCATTCGGGTTAACCGCGTCCTGGCTGCCCCTCACAGGCCCTCAGCCAGTGCACATATTTATTTTTATTTTTATTTCAGAAGCAACATTCTTCCAGTGACTTGGAGAATAGGCTAGGTTACAACTGTGCAACAAACAACTCTCCAGAAAGTCTCAGCGGCTTTTGACAAAGCTTTTTTTTCTCACTTGGAAGGTAACTTGGTGACTTACGTCTTCTAGTTTTCAGGTCTCTGCATCAGGAGGAGTCACATCTTGACTTGACGCAGGGACCACTGTGCACCTGCCTGGGGCCTTGGACTTGATACGGTGACCGTGGGAATTTGGTTGCCTCCCTTGAGGAGGAGAGTGTATTTTGCCTGTGGAAGGGAGAGTGAGCCTCATATTTGGCTACCAAAAGGGTGGATTTAGTTGTAGCTCGTACTGCTCAGAGAGTATTTGGGTGTTGGCCTACTGATATGTTCAGGACGGCACTTTCCTTCTCCCACAGAACCAGGACTGAACTGCTGTGGCCCGTGGGTTGCCAGGGGAAGGCAGGTGTCCTCTCCAGCTGCAAACCTGAAGAGCCTGTGTGACCCCACGGTGGTGGCTGTTCTGCCAGCTGGGAGCCGGAGTGAGAGGACGTGGAGCAGAACCCCCACAGGTGTGGCTGAGGAATACATTCTCGTCTTTATAAACCCTACAGCTGGGAGACTGTTTGTGACTGTAGACTACCTGGACTTGTTACACTCTCCTATTCTGACTGGTATGGAAGGAAACGACCCCCTTCTGCTGGGCACCATGTGCGCTGGGAGCTGCAGCGTTCATCTTATGCCTGAGAAAAGACGAGTTAAAAACAAATGAAGAAAATACGGAGGAAGGATGGTGGAGCATAAAGGTGGTAGGAAAAGCTGGGTTCCAGGGGTCGCACCTCTGAATTAGGCCTTGGGACTGCCCTGCCCTCAGGCTGCCACTATGGGAGAAAACAAAGCCCTTACAGATCAAACTGGGTGACGGGTTGGTATTTACACTTGCACGGATGGTGCAGAAGACAGAACAGTGGCCCGTCAAGGATGTTCACATCCTAATCCCCACGTGTACGTTATCTCGCTTGGAAATAGGGATGTTGGTGGTGCAATTAAATTATGGGTTTTGAACCCTGGCTGGTGTGGCTCAGTGGGCTGAGTGCCAGCCTTCCAACCAAAGGATTGCCGTTCAATTCCCAGGCAGGGCACATGCCTGGGTTGCAGGCCAGGGTGCCGGAGGGTGGGGGGACACATAAGCAGCAACCACATATTGATGTTTCTCTCCCTCCCTCTCTCCCTCCCTTCCCCTCTCTCTATAAATGAATTTATTTATTCATTTAAATAAATGAATGAATAAATAAGTCAGAGATTATCTTTGATTATCCTGGCCAGCCCAGTGTCATCACAAGAGTCCTTGTAAGAAGGAGGCCAGAAGGTTTAAGTCAGAGGAGATGGGCAAGGGAGACAGCCTTCTAGTGATGCACTTTGAAGACGAAGCAAAGGACCAGGACCCCACAGAGACTTCTCAAAGCTGAATGAGACTGAGGAAAGGGCTGTTTCCCTGGAGCCTCCGGGAGGAATTCAGCTCCGTTGACACCTTGATTTTAGGCTTATAAGACCCCTTTTTGACTTCTGACCTCCAGAGCTCAATGTGTTGTTTTCGGCCACTCGGTTTGTGGTATTTGCTATACAGCCATAGGACACTGATACACGTGGCATCCAGTAACCTAACGAGAGCGGACTGCACCCCCACTGCTCCACCACAGCCCCCAGGGACCTCCCCCATGGAGTGGTTTTTGGAAGGGAACAACTAACTTTTCCTGCATATTTAAGAAGTGAATCGATAAAGTATCTGAGAATTAGCTACAGGGAAGGAGTGAACATGTGCCATGCAGGCTGTAGCTCATTTCCTACTGGCCACATGACAAAAGGAGGGTCCTGGGAGATGACTTCAGTGTTCATGGTCATTGCCTGTCCTGTCCGGTCCCCCAGCTACCCCGGTCTGTGGGTCTGCTGGCTTGGACCTTCCCAGATTACAGTCATATTCAAGCTCCCCAAAATGACCAGTTTGGGGGTGGCCAGGATTTGAGTGGAGATGCAGTGAGTTGGGGCCAGAGCAAGGACCAGGCCATCTTGGTTCTTGGAAGCCAGGTGACAGACTGGCCAGTGAGGTCCTATTAGTAACAGGTCAGCCCTGAGCAGCCATGCCCCCTGTGCCTATGTTCACCGACCGGCTTCTCCCCCCCTGCCTGCCCCTTCCCCAGGTTCCAATACTTGCTTGCCAAGAGATTCAAGGACAGCCTGTGTTAGGCAGGATAGAGAGTAAACCAAGGCAGGGAAGGGGAGGGAGACACAGCTCACCAGTTGATTCAGCAGTCCTGAGCCAGATCACGTAAGATTGCCGGGTGATCTGAACATCACAAGCAAAGATAGCACAGAAGGAAAGTCCTCAGCCTCTGTAGCAATTTCACTAAGACAGAAAGCCTTTACTAGCTGAAAAAGAAAGACTTTGTAACTGCATATCGATCCCAGGGTCTGGAAGTTGACTGAAGTGCATATATAACTTCTGGAGACCCAATAACCAGGACACTGCAATTTGCTGGGTGCCTGCTTGCAGCTTTTTGCTCAAGTGTATTTCATAAATTAACTTGCTATCTCATCTCCATTATTCGTGTAGTCTCTCACTGGAATTATTACCTTGGGGGCAAGACAAGAACCCAGGAGGTAGGCCCCTTGACTCCAGTAACAGCCTGGACGGACAACTGAGCAGAGGGAGCAAGTAGCAGAAACTCAAGTCTCGGGGCTAGGCGGTGGAGACTGGGAGGAGACCACTCACTGCGGGAGTCCGCCAGCTCTGACTCACTCCTCACTGCGGGCTGAGGCGGGGTTGGCGCCTCCCGCAGAGCACCAGGTGAGGAGGGCGGGGCCAGGTCTGGTGGACAGGGCTAGAGGGCTGGTCCCTCTGGACCAGTGAGAACGCCAGTGTGAGCCGCACTGAGGACCCCAAGGAGACCCGCCTGGGAGCGCACGGAGCCTGGGGCGCGAAGGAGCAGGCGCACAGAGACTGGGGCGAATTGGAGCAGACCCCGGGACCCGGGTTTTGGGGACTCGGGACTTGGGGACTCGGCCCTGCATCGCTACCTAGACGGTGAGTTCTGGCACCTCAAGATCGAGCTGCTCAGGCTTCTGGGTTGCTGCCCCCTCTTCCGGCCCAGGTACGACGACCACCCCTGTTCCCTCAGCTCCCGCCCCAGGCCATGTCCGCTAGGTCCCTCTGCGTCCCTGCAGAGACCACCTGGCTCTTTTGCGGCGGGGGATGGCGTGTGCCACGCCGGAGATTGACTCCCTCCCAAGATACGCAAGCTGCGCAGATCGCCGACCTCACCAGCCCGGGCAGGGGGTTCCCTGGCGCGCCCTCGCCGCCTTAGAGCCCTGGTGATGGTTGGCCCCGCGGCTGTCCTGGTGTTCAGCTGAGAGTCGTGCTGGGAGTGCGGGTCTTGCGTCTGAACTTTGGTTAACCGAGTTTTCACCCGACAATGTCCACCCTGGTGGGGAGAAGGCAGAAAAACGAATGCGTGGGCATGCAAGTCCCTCAGGCCCACCGGGTTGGGAACCGGCACGGGTAATCTTGGCAGGACAGAGTGTCTGCGGGAAAAGAGCGTCCCGCCCTGGGAAGGTCAGTGAGTGCGTAGCGGGGAGGGGGATCGCAGACTTTGGGGCGGGGGCCCTACAAGCGCAGGGGTGCAGAGCTGGTGGCAGAGCAGCAGGGTATTATAAGGACTTTGGTTATAAGATGGCTCAGTCCCCAGGCCCTGCGATGCCAGGACGGCCCAGAAGTGGGCAGAGGGTCTGGTGCAGCCCCAGGTCACAGACGAGGAAAGTGGCTCAGTGACCAGCCGCGTAGCACCAGAACTCCGAAAGCTGAGTGTGTCATTGGGAGCTCTTTGGAGCAGCTGATCCCTCTTAGACCGTCAGAGGAGCCCACGCTGAGAACTTGGCTTGGAGTTGTAGCTTTAAAACGCCTGCTGAAAACACCAGTTCCTTAGCCACCTCTAGTTAGCCCGCCTTCAGTTCATCTCTCTGGAATGAACAGGGCGGGGAGAGTAGGGGGTACCTTGGGTAACAGCTGGGTGTCCTTGGAGAAGAAGCTGTGGTTTAGACCCTGAAAGTGCCTAGTGTGTGTTGGGGGGTGGGTGAGGGGACTTAGGGAAGGTGAGGTGTGCGAGCTGGTGGTGTTTTCCTTGCGTGAGTCTCCTCTTTCCCTTTCTCTCACATAGTTCATTATGTCCTTGTTCTCAGAGTGTGGTCCAGGGGCCCCTGGCCATAGCCCAGACTGTTTCAGGAGATTCATAAATTTTAAAGTTGTATTTAAAAGTTATCAGAATTCTATTAATAAGTAGCATTCAGGCTAACATTATTATTTTCACGACAACACTAAGATACGATTGGCCTTCCCATTCCCATTGCCTCACTGTGGTGCACGGGACACTGCGCACTGCGTGGTGGTCCAGCAGCTTAGACGCGCAAGCAGGTGGGAGGGGCCGGCTGTTTGGGGTTAAGGCCTACGTGCAAGGGACTTGTACAAATGAGGGCGAGGCCACTCTTCTACTAAATTTTCTTTTTGTTTTGCAAAATATACTTATTTTCATTAAAAAATACTTAAAGAGTTTATTGCTGTTATTTTCAAATGATTTAATTATATTTAAGCCTATGTTTCTGTTATAATTCCTAGTACGGTCAATATCAATAGATATTTGGGGGCCTCAGTAATTTTTAGGGCGGTTTTAGGACAATGGCACACTCGAGGTGGAGATGCGGGCCTTGCCCGTACACCCTCGCCCCAGGTGTGCACAGCCTTCCCCGGTATCAACATCGCTTAACAAAGCGGCACAGTTTTTTCCCCCTGGGTGAGCCTACACTGACACAGCACAATCACCCAAAGCCCAAGGTTGACACAGGCCTGACTCTTGGTGTTGCGCATTCTGGGGTTTGCACAAATGTATGATGACATGTCCCACCATTACCACATCCACAGACTATTCCCCCCCAAAAGTCCTCTGCACTCTGTGTATTTATCTCTCCTTCTCCTCTCATTCCTGGTAATTACTGATCTTTTTTGGTCTCCATGGTGTTCCCTTTTCCAGATTGTCATGTAGTCGGAATCATATGTTGTGTGATTTTTCAAATTGATTTTTATCACTCAGTAACATGAATTTAAGCTTCCTTCTCCCCTTTTCCTGGCTTGATATCTCATTTCTTTTTAGTGCTGAATAATATTCCATTGTCTGGTTGCACCATGGTCTGTTTATCCATTTACCCACATAAGGACATCTTGGTTGGTTCCAAGTTTTGTCAGTTATGACTAAAACTGATATAACATTTGTGTGCAGTTCACTGTGTGTGTGTGGAGGCCTCAGCAATTTTTCAGAGTGCAGGGAAGTCCCGCTCCTTTAAGTCCTGCTCGGTTCTGTAGCATTCCTTCATACACACATAGCTGCTCCCACGTTCCTCCGTCTTTTTGGTTTAGTTCCTGGGCTGTTGCCTCTTTGCCCTTTCAGTTTAGATAGCCGCAGCGTAAAATACGGAACAGAACTGTAACAGCCAACCTGCAGATCTGAGAGGAGAAGAGGGCACTGCCCTGGAACTGCACAACCTGTTGGAGCAGAGGGAGAGGCAGCCTGGCTCGGACAGCGGCGGGCACCTTGTTTCCTGTGGTTGTCATCGAGTGCATTTGCCTTACTGAGCTTATGTTTGCTCATGCATTGAACTGGGAAGATATCTGTGCTGTTTGGTTGGTGTAAGGCTTAAATGAGAGAGGAACGGCTGAGTTGTGTTCAGTAATGCTGGCCATGGTATGACACCAACCCTCCACCCCTGCTCCCAAAGCAAAAACAAGAACAACAAAATCCCATTACCTTAACCAACACTTTTCCATTCTTCCCAGTTTCTTGTTTATTGACTTCATAATTTTCAGAGTTTTAATAAAAGGATACACACAATTTTCTATGTTTTTTCCCAAAGGATTAAAAATGCTGTTTGAAAGTTCACATTGTATTCTCAGGTTTGATCTCACCATACGCTAGAGGACGCCAGTCCTTGTTTCTCAATGCTTCGATATTCTGCCAAAATAAAATGCTCACTGGAGACCAGAAATAAAGCTTCTCTACCAACCAATTCTGGGAGGCAGTGTGAGGCCTCTTGTGGCTGGTGCCTCCGCCCCAGACCTTTGAAGTGAGGTGGGTGTTATGTGTGTGTGGGGGTGGTGGGCAGTGGGCTTGAGGCCACATAATTCTGTGAGTGCTCTATGTGTCTGCTGGGAAGTGTGCACAGCACAGGGTCAGGCACTCTCAGGATATAGGAGCCCAGGAAATGGTTCTCCTCTGAAAGGAAAGAGGTGGTGCAATTTCCTGCGCACCTAAGAGGCGCCCTCCTCGGCGCAGGGCTTCGCCCTCCACTGGGCTCCCCCCAGTGCTGTGTGGGCGCCACAGGGCTGCCCGCAGAGGCGTGGCTCGCTCTCTGCCCCAGCCTTGAGCTTCAGGCCGAGTCCTCACTCTCCCACTCTTGTCAGGGAATGAAACCGTACGAAAAACCTGAAAGTATCCTACACTGACCCCTCCCCGAAATATTTTTTTAAATTGTGGTAAAATATAACACAATAAAATGTACCATTTTAACCATTTTTAAGTGTACGTCTCAGTGGCATTAGGTACATGCCCAGGGCCGTGCAGCCATCACCGCCATCCCTCTCCGAAGCGCTTTTCATGTTTCCGCACTGGAGCTCCGCACCCTCAAGGACTCACTCCCCACTCCCCTCCTCCCAGCCCCTGGCCCCCACTGTTCTATTTTCTGTCTCTGAATTTGACTAATCCAGGTCTCTCATATAAGTGGAGTCATACAGTGTCCTGTTGTGAGTGGCTTATTTCACTAAACAGGTATTTAAGTTCATCCATGTCCTAGAAGGAAATTCAGGATTTCCTGCCTTTGTAAGGCCGGGTAATACTTTATTGTGTGGATGGACCACAGTTTGTTTATCTAGTCATCAGTAGATGGACGCTTGATCTCCCAACCACTTTTAATAAGTGTGTTGTAGGGTTTTTTCTAGTTCTTCTTCTATGCGTTCATACACACACATGAACATTATGTTTCATGTAAACAGGATCATACTATGTGTTTTGTTCGGTAGCTTTCTCTTTTACAGTTTCGCTCTTCTTTTCCTTGATGTAAGATATGAATACACTTAATACAAATCATACTATGAGGTCTGTGATGGAAGGCAGCCCCCCTCGGTACCCGCCTTATCCCTCACTCCCTTTCTTCATTGGCACCTATTTCTTTCACTGGATTCTTACATTATTTACCTCCATATTTCTAAATAATCTGCTTAAATGGTCACATTTTTTTTCTTGATTTTAATTTAAAAGTACACAAGGTCACAAAATTAGAGCAGATTCTAGGTTTTTTAACCAAATTTTGTTCCTGCAACTTTCAAAATCTGCACCATTGGATAATTAAGCCAGAAACTTGAAATATAAAAATCATTTTTGAAACTGAAACCAACACTATGTCACTTCTGTACTTGCATATTTGAACTCAAAATACTGTTTTCTCAGTGGTACAAGTGTATTTATTACAGACACAGTTAGGCATGAGAATGAGTGAATCAGTGACTTAAGCTTCTCTTAAAACACTTGTCACTAAATAAGTTGGTGGAAAACATAAAGTTCCTACTTGGTTGGAGCTTTCTGTGCTTATGACTGAAACCGAACCCAATTGATGCTCAGCGCACTCTTAAGTTACAAAATGGGTATTTTTGAAAATGTGATTTTAATGAATAGTAAGAGCTATAGATTCTTGATGGCCACAAATTCTTGAATGCTTCTTCCACTGAGAGTTATGGATCCCCTCCCTTGAATCTGGGGGACTGATTTGGCCAACGAGATGGGGCTGAAGCACCAGAGTGTCAGCTCGAAGAGGACAGTCCCTTCGACTTCCTGACTCTGAGACCCTGAGTTCCCACTGTGCTACGTGTTCTTCTGTGCTGCGGCTGCCACACTGTGAGGAAGCCCAAGCTGGTGCATGTGGAGAGTGGCTAACCGTTCCTGGCCCTTCAGCGCCCAGCTGATACAGTCATCTGATCTGGGACCCGGGACACTGAGGCAGCCATCACTACACGTCTCTGCCTGTCCAAATTCCTGACAGATAAGAGGAGTGAGATAAAAATAAGACTGCATTGCTGTTTTAAGCACTGAGTTTTGGAAAACACTTACACAGATGAGGATCATTATACCAGTCTCATATCTCACAGTTTCCTGAGACAGGGTACCAGAGAATTAACTTTCTGAGGGTTCGGAGATTTTCATGTCTGATACTGTTTACTATCCAACTGACTAAAGGTTCCTCTGCATGTAGAATTCTATGCTGGAAGTAAAATCTCCCCCAGAATTTGAAAGGCGTCATGCCATTGCTTTCTAGTAGCAAACAGTGTTATTAATGAATCTGACCCCCTCTGTACTTTACCCTTTATAAATGACGTGTTCTCTTCCTCTGCCCTGGAAGCTTCTGGGACCTTCCCTGGAGCAGTGGCGTTAGGGAATGTCACGTGTGGATCCACGTAGCTCTCTTTCAGTGTGCGGGGTGCGCAGCGGGCTCTTTTAATCTGGAAATGTGCGTTCTTCACTTACTCGTACCGTTCTCTCACTTGGAACGCTTTTGTTCTGAAGCTGGCCCTCCTGGCCTTGTCCTCTAATTTTCTTATCCTTCCTTATTTCCCACCTTCATACTGTTGTCGTCTGCTCCCTGGGAGAGTTCCTCATCTTCATCTTCTAACTATTCTCGACTTGTTTTTAAATATCTATTGTCATATTTTTGATTTTCAAACGCTCTTTAAATTATTTGTTCCTTTTTGATAGCATCACTTCTTGTGTCTGGTTGCGGAAGCTCTAATTTTGGGGGACTAGTTGGTGGTGAATTTTGGGATCTTCCTTTCTAGTCTCTCCTTTGTCTCTGTTTCCTTTGTGCGCATTTACCGATTTGTGCTCTGGCCTCTTTTGTGTTTGGGCCTTTCATGGAATGCCTGGTCAGCCTGGGGTGTCTGCTCACAGCAGAAGCAAAATGAGTTACGTGAGTAAATGCTGATTATGAACGAGCAGAGTTGTTGACCACAGGCTTTCCTGATCACAGAGCAACTTTCCACGGGCAGGCCAGCCCTGGGGTCGTGCTTTAGACAGGGTTGATTTCTCCAGAGATGAGCCCGTCAGTCTCCCGAGAGATGGTCCGGTGGACAGGTCAAGCTGCCTGAAGGGATTGCGAGCAGGTTCCTCCACATTGGACTATAGGTGGAAAACCATGCTACCTTCTCAAGACCTTTGATGCCATTTGCTGGGCATCTCTTGTTAGCTCTGATTTGTTAGAGCAGGTCACTTTAGGCCATGTGCTGGGGGGTTGCTTCAGCTGTCCACGATGCAGAGGCCACTACTCATGGTGGGGGCCCCCTGTGTATTGGTAAGGGGGGCTTGATGGGGGGGAGCACTGACCCCACCCAAGGTTTTCAGTGTGGGGCCTCCCTGGTGGCTGCTCACATTCCCCTTTCCTTGCAGTGACCCCCACTCTGTGTACTGTCTCCTCCGGGCTGCCCAGGTAAGTGTCAACTTGACCTCTTTTTCTCCATTCAGGGACCTCAGGCCTTGAAGTTCAGGCTGTAGCTGGCCACTGAGGGAGTCTCTTTGTTCATCCTCCCTGCTCCCTTCCACTTGTAAGTAGACAGGTAGAGGGACAGATGACTCCCAGGGGCCAGCAGGAGCCCTGGCTCCGGTGCGTGTTGTCTGACTCACGCAGGGTGCTTCCTGCACGACCGTTGAGTGGATTGTTGTGGAAAATGATCCATTTTCCATCTGGATTCCTTCAGGATTTGGGAGCAGTAACGTTCTACCAAAGACATCTGTTGGCGGACCAACAGTGTCACATTTATGCTCCAGTTGGGAACAAGGAGCCCCCGAAGCAGGTGACACACGATCCTGTGGGCAGAGTGTGACCTCAGGAGGGAGCTGGCCTGGCCACTCCCGTCGACCATAGGGCTGTGCGTCCGCCAATGCACTGACCTGCTGGTGCTGCACCCCCACTTCTGCTTCTCAGCCAGACTCTCCCACGCCACCCCAGCCTCAGCACCTCCAAAGTGCGCCCTAAAAAACAACCCTTATTATTTTGAGGCATCAAGTCTCATTTCTAAGCCATAACTGTCCTGGAGGTTAGGATCACAGCCACGACTGGAACCAGTCAGGACCCACCCCTTGCGCTGGGCTGACGCAGCCTCAGAGCCCCGTGGGCCGGAAGAGTAGCAGCACACTCTCTTGTGCGCCTTCACCTAGTGAAGTGGCTCGTCTGGGTTTGTGTTTTTGTCTTGGGAGCTTGTGTCTGTTGCTATGCCCTGCTCATTTGGTCCTATTTCCCCCCTTGATTGATTCCTCTCCACTCCCACCCCACTTCCTCCTTCCTGGGACTTCCTCCCTCTGCCCACAGACACCCTACTTCTCAACCATCCTACACAACCATCAGTCAGATTCTCGCTCCCCCTGTCTTCCCTGCAGCTCCCCCTGACGGAACCCGTGAAGGTAATTGCTAACCCCAAAGCTCTCTGCTCCGGAAAAAGGCCCTAGTCACGGGGGTCTAAGGGCAGCGTGGGAAATCTGCCTTGTCACATCCCCTGGGGACCCTTCTTCTTTTCCTCTGTCTTCCCTGCTGGAGTGTGAGCTCCTTGAGGGTGGGAAGGGCTGGGCTTGTTTAGAGTTCCTAGTGCTCATCATGGTGCAGGCGCTTACCTAGGAAGGAAGGAGCAAGCAGGGGTGGAGAGGGGCCGCCTCCCCCGGGGGGCCCTCCAGGGGGACTCAGGCTGCTGAGGGACCTGCCTCACGTCAGGGGTTGTTGTCAGGTGGTCTGGTGGAGGGTCTTTCCTTCCTCTTCCTCCTTCTCTGTTTCCATAAGTGTGTCCTCCTGCCACCTTGGTGGCCTTGCCAGTTAGCAAGGGTTGATCTCTGCTAGCGAGCATCCTTCTCTACAAGAATCAGACCGCAGTGCTTAGAAAGCCCTCCCTTAACATTTCCTGTCAGCCTTGGTGTTTCAGGGCCTGTCTTCTTTGACAGTGACCACAAGATGACTCAATGGTTTCTGTTTCCATTCATGGTCAGTTCACGGAGGCCGAGGTGGGGACCTCGGGGTGGCGCCCAGGCTCTGGGCACGTGGCGGGCTGGGCTCTCACTGTGGTGTTTAATGGAAGGAGCTTGTGCCTCTGCTGCTGCCTCTGGGATCTGTTCATTCGTGTGAGTGGCGACAGTGGTTTGCGCCTCTTCCATGGTATGTAACCCTTGTGATTCTTGTTTTCAACGAGAAGGGACTGATAGAGCGACTTGATCCTGGGCTGAGCAGGCGTATCTACTGAAGCAAACTTACAGAGACCAGAAGGGGTAAAGGGGCGGTGGTTCCTGATGCAGAGCTATGCTGAAAAACCAGGGCTGGTGTTCAAGTTCATATTTTATCCCAGATCACAGAGTCCTGTGGTGGTCAAGGGCTGGTAGGCACCAAGAGGTCCCTTGTCACCAGGGCATGCACATCGGTATCTGAAGATGTGTTTCGCATGAGACCCAACTGGTTTTTCATCTAGGTATTGAGAAACACACACACAAACACTTTTTTAAATGTGGCTTTTAGTTCATTGTTGTTTTTTTTAAAGCTCTTTTAACATGGAGTTTTTTGTTGTATGCTTTTTGTCTTTTTTTACAATGAAGTTTTTATTTTGGAGTAATTTTAAGTTTACATGTTGGCGGACAATACAGAGAGTTCCCGATCACCTCTCGTCAGGTTTCCCCATGGCTAACGTCTTTCCACAGTACAGTTGTCTGTGCTAAGGAGGCAGTGCTGGCGGGTGTCTGCTAATTAAACTCTGGACGCTGCGTGGACTCCTTAGCTCTTCCACTGGTGTCCTGCTTCGCCCCAGGATCCGGTCCAGGTGCCACATGACGTTTCATTGTCCTGTCTCCTTATCTCCTCTGGCCTGTGACAGTTCCCTAGTCATTCTCCTCCGGTCTGACAGTTCCCTAGTCATTCTATGTTTTCATGACTTGGACACTTTTGAAGAGTATCGGGCAGGTATTTTGCTCAGTTTGTGTTTGTCTGATGTTTTTCTCGTGTTTAGATCTGGGTTATGAGTTTTGGGGAAGAGCGTCACAGAGAGAAGTGTCCCTGTCCTGTCATAGCAGGCCGGTACGTGCCATCGGCATGGCCCGTCGCACAGGGCGGTGGTCAGGTGTCTGCACGCTAAGCTCCCTGCTTCCTTGGGAGCAGCAGACACGCAGGGATGGGGCGGTGGTAGGGGTTGGTGAAGTTCCGCCTGTTGGAGGGGACAGTAGCCACACACTGTTTACTATAGGAGATTTGTCTCTTTACCCTCGTATATTTATTTATCTAAACTGTTTATTTACATTAGTATGGACTCGTGTGTTTATTTGATGATTTGGGCTGTAGTCTAATAGTGCCTTATTTGTTTTGTTGTTTGAATTGTCCCACCTCGGGCCACCGGGAGCTTCTTCAGCTGTTTCCCACGTCCCTCGACATGCCCAGGCCCCCTTACCTTCCTTCTGCACTTCCTCGCTTTCTGACACTAGAAGATACTCCAGGCTCATCTTGTATTTTCCCTCCCCCTGCCCTGGAACCAGCCATTTCTCCAGACATGCCCTTGTTCCTTTTATTTGAGAATAGTCTTAAGAAACCAAGATAGCGCCTGAAGTTCTCACTTTTATGTAAAAAAAAACACAAAAAACAATGGCCTGGCCACAATTCCCTTTTGTGTCATCTGTGTTCTTTCAATATTTTACATGAAAAACGATAGACAATTGGCAAAATTGAGAGGCCAACATTGAACACCCGTGTCCCCACCACCTAGATCCCACCATTAACATATCACTACATTTGCTATGTGACATACTGGTTCTTTTGTCCATCTCTTGGTCCACCAAATCCACTTGGGTGCTTGTCAAAGTTGCGGACATAAATAAGTGCTTTTCCCTGTGGGGGTTGGTCATGGAGAGAACGTGACCGCTGGCTGGCCCTCTAGCTGGACTGGGCAGTCGGAGGCTCCTCTGGCCTCCTCCTCCTCCTCGGAATGTGCGTCCCACCCACCATTCCCATACCTGGAAGATGCAGCTGTGAGAGAGCAATGTAGTGTTGAGATCAACTGGACAGTATTCAGAGCACCGAAGACCAGTTCGTGGAAGACAGTGTTTCCTCGGACCGTGGGTGAGGGGGATGGTTTCAGGATGGTTCGCTCACCTCCTGCTGTGTGGCCCGGTTCCTAACAGGCCTGGGCCTCTTTATGACTTTTAAAACTTGGTGGGTGGGTGCAGAGATATACAAGATCTGTCCAGAAGGCATCCAGCCATATAATATGTAAAATGGAGACATTCACTGAAGATACAAGGTACAAGAAACAGTGTACACAGGACAATGATGCCTCAGTCCCCTTCAGAGTGGGCACTTCGGGACCTCACATAGTTCTCCCAGTCGCCATCAGCTGCCCAGTTGTATTTTCCTGAATCTCGCTGATGGTCTGAAATCTCTTCCCTTTTGAAGGTGGTTTTAGTTTGGGGAAAAAACAGAAGTTGAGGGGCACCAAATGTGGGCTGAACGGGGCTGAGTCACCTGGGTGATTGGATGTTTCGCCAAAAAACTCTGCAGGAGGCCTGACACATGAGCAGGTGTGTCGTCGTGATGAAGCTGCCAATCACCAGTTGCCCATAGCTGTGGCCTTCTGATTCATCCAAATAATTTCCGTGGACGAATAGTCAAAGTTAACACAAAATTTGATGCAGATTCGTTGCTCTACTTGCTTAGTCATTTTGAATGTGACAGCCACACAGTACACATGCTCACTCAATGGCATCTACTGCCCCCACTGACTAGTACAGTGAAGTCATCCTTGTTCACACATGTGCCTTCCAGTCCATGCTCCTTGGCTGCCAGGTTGCATCGACGTCACGCAAACTGTTCTCATTACATTAACAATGGCTGGGCTTTTCCTGGACAGACCGTGAATACTGGTCTTGTGGTGCCCAAGCTAAGCCTCTTCAGTGCCTTCCTTTGCTGGTTAACCTCGCCACTTACCCACCTGGAGCAGTCTGCCTGTTTCCTCTGCCGCTTCCTGCCCTCTGTGTGTAAGGGGGCGGGTCTGGCAAACTACATCCTGCTGAACACTTTGGTGCGCACATCATTAATAAGGCTTCATATATATGTATAGGGTTTTTGCTGTAAAATACAATGAAATGTGGAACATTTAAGTGGGCACTCTCAGACTTTTGGCAAATACACCTGTGTAATCCAACCCCTATCAAAATGTAGAACATCACCCCAGAAAGTTCCCTCAGGTCCTTCTCTGTCAGTCTGTCTTATCCTCCCGGAGGTAAGCGCTATTCTGTTTTTCCCTCTACTTCATTTTAGTTTTGTTGGTTTTAGAATTTGATATAAGTGGAATCCCACAATATTTTCATTTAGCATATTTTTGGTGGTATATTAGTTCAACCTAACTGTGTACACCAGTGAAAACTAATGAACGACCTGAACAACAGACACTGAAGATGAATCAGATTGGCCATCTTGAGTGAAGAACAGACACAACAGATGGTGTCTAATCCCAGTCTCTACTATTCAGAAGCAGACAAAAATAATTTATGGAGTTCCCAGCTGGGCAGGGGAGAGGATAGTGAGTGAGGGGTGGTTCTGGGTGCTGGCCATGAGATGTCATTTTCTTTGATGTGGGTAGAGATGATCAGATGTGCTTTCTTTGTGGTAATTCACTGGCTATACTTTTGTGACTCATGCTTTGTTCTTGGTGTATTATAGATCAAAAAGTATTTTAAAATAAGATACTAGTTGATGCTCAGCGGTGAGTATGTATATCACAATACCATGTGCACTAGTTATCTATTAATCTGTGACTCTACCTTAGAACCCAACAGTCTACAACAGTGATACTTCTTATCTTCACGATCTCTGTGGGTAGGGGACTTCTGAGCATCTTCATCAGGTGGCTCTGGGTCTCTCACAAGGTTGCCTTTAGGAGGTTGGTTGGGGTGAAGTCACATGAAGGCTTGATTGGGGCTGGAAGAGCTGTTTTCAAGATGGTGCACTCACATGTCTGTTGTGGGACCCTCGGTTCTTCCCCAGGTGGGCGTCTTCACCAGGCTGCTGGAAGGTCCTCACGTCACAGCAGCTGGCGTCCTCGAGAGCCAGTGATGAAGACAGCTCAGTGTAATGTTTTCTAGTTAATACATGCCATTTATGTGTGTTGGTAGTATGTGCTTTTTAAAAAAATTCTCACTCAAGGACATGCTTATTGATTTTAGAGAGGGAGAAAAACATCAGTGTGAGAGAGAAACATTGAGATTGACCTGAGCAGGGACTGAGCTCCCAACCCAGACATGTGTTCTAACTGGGAATCAAACCCATGACCCTTCCATTTATGAGATGACAGTTCAGTCAGTTGAGCCACAGAGTAAAATATTCCTTTTTATGGCTAAGTAATATTCCATTCTACGTCCAGACCATTGTTTGTTCATCTATTCCCTTAGTGATATGTGCTTGGGCTGTTTCTTGTTTGGGGAGATATGAAGAAAGCTGATCTGAACATTCTTCTAAAAAACTTTGTATTGATATGTGAAACTTTGAAAAACCTCTGTTTAACCTTTATTTGCCCAGGCCCCAGGCAAATAAAGAGAGAATGATGGGGCGGTCTGGGAGGGCGGGTGGCCGGATAGTCAGTTGGACTGGGACTAGCACCCCGGCTGATAGAACAATTATCACATTCTGCTTCTGTACCCCACGTTTGTCACGTACACAGGAAGACCCCTAATCTATTCCCCAAGAATCCTTTGTTCGGGGCTCAGAATTTGGAGACTGACTTCTCTGGGCCCGTGCATGTTAAATAATAAACCTCGTACTCCAGAATCCCTCAGTGTCTGGTCGCTTCATTTCCGTGCAACAGTATGTCATTTCATTTCTCTTGGATGAATGCCTGGGAGTGTAATTTTAGGTAAGGATAGGTATTTGTTTAGTTTTATGAGAGATTGCCAGACTTTTTCCAAAACGATTGTGTATCATATTATGTTTTTTACAACAAAGTATGAGAGTTTCCCTTGCTTCATATCCTAGTTGACATTTGATTTTGCCATTAAAATTGTTTTTAGCCACTTAGGTGGCTAAAACCTTGTGGTTTAATAACATTGAGCACTTTCTCATGTGCTAATTGGCTGTTTGTATATTTTCACTTGTAAAGTATCTATTTGAATCTTTCGGAGGGTGTGTGTGTTTGTGTGTAGCTCACATGTATACATGTATAACCACCACTACAATAAAAACACAGAACTGTTCCGTCACCACAGAGAAACTTCCTGTTTCCCCTTTCGAGTCAGATACTTCCCACAACTCTAACCCTGGCCACCACTGATTTGTTCTTCAGTGCCCTAATTTTGTCATTTTGAGAATAACATTGGAATCAAATAGTATGTAATCTTTTGAGGTTGGCTTTTTTCACTCAACACAGTGCCTTTGAGATCCATCCAGGTTGTTTTGTGTAACAGTAGTTTACTCCTTTTCACTGCTGAGTAGTATTCCATTGTATTCATGTACCACAGTTTGTTGATCCATTCTCTTCATGAAGGACATTTGGATATTTGTAGTTTATGGCAATTGCAATAAACATTCATGCATATGTGTTTCTGTATACAAGAGGTTTCATTTTTCTTGGGTAGATGCCCAGGTGTGGGATTGCTGAATAGATGATAAATGCTTGTGTGACTTCAGAAGACACTGTCACACTTTCTCAGAATATGGCTACACCATTTTTTATTCCTTATCAGCAAATGAGGAGATCCTGAGATCCTGTTCCTCTGCATCCTTTTTTAGCACTTAGTGGTGTATTTTTTATATTAGCCATTCTGATAGGTGTTTATTATCTTAAAATTTTTTATTTTTATTTTTAACTTAGTACCTTATAGATGGTCCTGATTCTGTGTTAGATAGGGCAAGGGTTTCAAGGTCTGGGCCACTCTTACTAAATGTTATCCTTGCTAAATGTTAAAATGTAGCTCAGTATTTTGCAGATCAGCTCTACACAGGATAAGCAACCTGGTAAGTGTAGCCAACTGCAAAGAAGAAATTAATATGTAATTGACCAGGTAGTGCAAGTAACTAATGGCTAAACCTCCCTTCCAGGGACAGAACTTTGAATATAAATCTCCTGTCTGCTTTACTTGGTGCAAGTAAATAAAACTACCTTGTGACAACCACATCTTATCTTCTGAATAGAGTGCTCCTTGGGTTGAATAACAATCCCACTTGCGAGACTTCCTGGAGAGGTGTTTAGTTATGCTGAAGGCCCACTCCAGGGACCTCTCTGAGGGAAGGTGAAATTAGCATTATCTGTTTCAGTTTTTGCCAATGGCATACCCTAGCTCAGAGGTTTTCAATCTTGTTCTTAGTAATGGGACCATTTTTTTTCAAGATAAATCCTACACAGAACATCAGTAGATGAATCAGATGATGGTGTAGCTGCTGGGGGTCTAGCCGAACTCTCTCTGTACCCCCACAGTTGTCCCGAGGTGCTCCCCAGCCTCTGAGGCTCAGCCCCTAATCTTGACACTGTAATGCCATCTATCCAGGACCTGCCAAGTCTCTTAATTTTCTAGGGCCTCTGTCTGCAGTCCGAGGCATGGATAATAATGTTTGCCATACCTTCATATCTTACCCAAGAAAAGAGAAATCATTTCTGTTAAAATGATACCTGTTAAATTACATTGCTTTTTAGGATGCATAGCCATTGTTATACAAATGTTATTTGAAGTGGCCTATTAAGGTTGTTAAGTATGGAGGTTGATATTTAAAGATGGTAAAATAGGTAAACAAATAAGCATGCTATGGTATTTAGGAATTTGGAGAGCTTCCAGGCCTTTCTAAAACCCTGAGTTTTCCATTGCAGAGATTGTTACAATTTTTCTTGAAAAATGTTCCGAATTAAGATATTCTCAATTTTAAGCGCTCACGCAGCTAGTTTCCAAGACTCGCAAATCCTGCTTTCACTCTGTAAAATGGGAATCCCTCTTGGTGGCAGGTCAATGAAGAACAAGCGCCATCTAGTGGCTAAGTGTATAATAACTTTTAAACGTGTGGGTGGGGGCAGGGGGCGTTATTTTAATACGGTCCAAAAGTCAGTTTGTATAAAAAGGTAGTGTTGTTCCCCATCTTCCAAATTTCCGTCACCTATACCCTATGACACAAAACATAAACATTGTTATGAGTTTTTGGTGGATCCTTTAAGAGATGAAAAAAAACAGCAAGCAAGTATATATAGTCAAAGTTTTCTCCACATTATATAATGCAGCAGTAAAAGTAATATATTCACTTGTTGGCGTGTTACTTTTTCCATTTAAAACATATGCTGGAAGAGACACTGAAGTAAAGAGCAACTGATGGTAACCAGAGGGGAGGGGGAGGGGCATGACGGGGGGCAGGCGGTGGGGGGGGGGGGAAAGGGTCTTCAAGGAGCATGTTTGTAGGACCCAGGAGCAAAGCCAAAGGGGGGAAGGGGGGTGGGAGGGGAGGGAAAGTGGTGATGGGAAGATGGAGACGACTGTACATGAACAACAATAAAAAAATGAATAGTTCATATAGTAAAACAAACTAAATTGTGTTGGCAACTTCCCCGTACAGGTGTATCGGGGATTTTATTTTTATGTGGTCCCCCGCTGCGTGGTCAAACAGTGTTTCACCTGCTCTGTTGGTGGCCTTTCAGGTGTCAGCAATGCTGTGCTGTTAGAACACTACAGTGAGTAGCTGCTTTTACTCAGGTAACATGAAAATATCCCAGTAGTGGCTTTTGGGGTGAGGGTGGGAAGGGGAATGGGAAAAATACGCCTGTAATAAAAAATGTCTAACTTGTTGAGAAATTTCTTTAATGTAAAGAACGAAGGTGTGAACTATTGAGAGCTGTTTATTAGTAAACCAGTTTTCTCGAGGTCTGTTTGCTTTATAATTTCTCAGTTGCTTTGGTCTGTGTGTGTTATCTGCGCATCGGCTATTCTAATGTGCTCTTCATTGTGTCTTATTTTTCTACATAGATTTACATAAAGTCATTGCTGACATTCTATGCCAATGAATGCTTGGTATCTGTATGAGCAATTAGCTTAATTTATTTGAGAATGCATGTGAATCTGGGATTTTAAAAATAGATGAGCAATAACCATTTCATTGAAATGGTAATGGAGTGGAAATGTAAAGAAAATGGCTAGTAGCTCCTTCTTTCTCTCTGCATTATGCTGAGTGAAATAGGCCAGGCATTGAAGGA
This sequence comes from Artibeus jamaicensis, assembly GCF_021234435.1. Lineage (NCBI taxonomy): Eukaryota > Metazoa > Chordata > Mammalia > Chiroptera > Phyllostomidae > Artibeus > Artibeus jamaicensis. The sequence goes on along the minus strand of NW_026521810.1, from coordinate 11,856,692 downwards.
CAAATACCATATGATCTCACCTTTGACAGGAAGATAAAGAATAAAACAAACAAGCAAACAGAATAAAAACAAAGACACTGAAATAGAGGACAAGTGGGCAGCGACCAGAGGGGAGAGGGAAGGGAATTTAAGGGGAAAAAGGGGGAGGGATTTTGAGGAACAAGTATGAAAGACACAGAGATGAGGACTAGGGGGCGGGGGAATGGGAGGGAGGGGGGAGACCGGGCGGGGTGGGGTGGGGTGAGATGGGAGAAATAGATAAAAAAATGTACTTGAACTACAGTAAATGTATAAAATATGAAAAAAATTAAATCATATATAATTAAAAATTTTGGCCATTAAAAAAAAAAGAAAAGAAAATGGCTAGTAAGTACTATGTTTTAGACTCTGGTCTCAATAACACACTTCATGGAATTTCCCTAGGCTTTACTGCCTGGTTTGTGTAGTTGGAGGTGTCTCTTGATCCATATTTTTCTTTTTTGATTATAGAATCTATAATTAATAGACACTATAGTTTATTAATAAAAGAGGATCCATAGCTTATATTACTTTGTAGCTCATACATATTCTCTATATGTATGAGAACATCAAAGGATGAGTTTCTAGAAGTTGAATGGCCAAGTGTAAAGACAAGTTCACTTGTACTTTTGATGGATATTGTCGGGCTGCCGCACAGACAGATGGCGGCTCACCTCCCTCCCTCCCCAGGCTCGTTCATGACACCCCCCCTGGATTGTGTTCATGCAATAGGTAAACATTTCTGTGTCGTTTAAATCTGTGCTTCTTTTACTGAATGTGAGAACAGACATGTAAACATATATTTAAGTGTTCTGTGGACCATCTGTTCAAATCATCGGCCCACTTGTTGGTCTGTTTTTGATGAATGACAGGAGTTCATTAATTAGGGAGGTTGACCCCTTTGCAATAACAAATATTTTGTCTCAGTTTATTGTTCGTTTCTGGACTGTTCTTATGGTGTTTTTGTCACACAGAAGTTTTTTTCATGTAGTCACATTTATCACTGTTTCCTTTTTAAAAAATTTATGCTTTCTTCATGGCCTCTATATAGTGTATTAGAGAGGATTTTTTTGCATTAAGATTATGAAGTAATTCTACATGTTTTATTTTATTTATATATATATTTTATTGATTATGCCATTATAATTGTCCCATTTCCCCTTCTTCATTCCCCTCCACCCTGCACACCCCCTCCCACCCACATTCCCCCCTTTAGTTCATGTCCATGTGTCATAAATTCTTTAGCTTCTGCATTTCCCATACTATTCTTGCCCTCCCCCTGTCTATTTTCTCCCCACTGTCTATGCTACTTATTCTCTGTACCTTCTCCCCCCTTCTCCTCCTCCCACTCCCCTGTTGCTAACCCTCCATGTGATCTTCATTTCTATGTTTCCGTTCCTAAATCTAGCTGTCCTCTTAGTTTGCTTTTGTTTTAGGTGTGGTTCTTAATAACTGTGAGTTTGCTGTCCTTTCACTGTTCATCTTTTTTATCTTCTTTTTCTTAGATAAGTCTCTTTAACATTTCATATAATAAGGGCTCGGTGATGATGAACTCCTTGAATTTGATCTTATCTGAGAAGCACTTTATCTGCCCTTCCATTCTAAATGAAAGCTTTGCTGGATAGAGCAATCTTGGATGTAGGTCTTTGGATTTCATGACTTGGAATACTTCTTTCCAGCCCCTTCTTGACTGTAAGGTCTCTTCTGAGAAATCCGCTGACATTCTGATGGGAACTCCTTTGTAGGTGACTGTCCCCTTCTCTCTTGCTGCTTCTGGGATTCTCTCCTTCATTTTAATCTTGGCTAATGTAATGATGATGTGCCTTTGTGTGTTCCTTCTTGGGTCCAACTTCTTTAGGACTCTCTGAGCTTCCTGGATTTCCTGGAAGTCTATGGCCTTTGCCAGATTGGGGAAGTTCTCCTTTATTATTTGTTCAAATAAGTTTTCCACTGGTGGCTGTTCCTCTTCCCCTTCTGGTACCCCTATAATTCGGATGTTGGAGTGTTTAAAGATGTCCTGGAGGTTCCTAAGCCTCTCCTCATTTTTTTGAATTCTTTTTTCTTCTTTCTTTTCTGCTTGGTCATTTTTTTCTTCCTTCTGGTCCACTCCTTTGACTTGAGTCCCCGTTTCCTTTCCATCACTATTGGTTTCCTGTGCATTTCCCTTCATTTCACTTAGTTTAGCCTTGATTTGTTCCTCTAATTTGTGACTAAAATCAACCAGTTCTGTGAGCATCCTGATCACCAGTGTTTTGAACTGTGCATCTGATAGGTTGGCTGTCTTTTGGTTGCTTAGAAGTATTGGCTCTGGGGCTTTGAGCTGTTCTTCTTCTTGAGCCATAATGTTTTGGTCTGTTCGCATCTGTTGCCTATGAGGTGCAGAGCCTTAGGTGTTCACCAGAATGGGGCGACCCAGTTGCTGGGTTGTGACACTATATGTGGGGGCGGGGTCAGAGAGGGGCAATGGCGCTTGTTCCACACTCTCTCTTGGATTTCGGCCCCCTCTCCTGCTTCCCACAAGCAAATTGGGCCCTTCTGGTGCTGGTTCCTGGATGTGTGGGCTTGTGCTCCCTCCAGGACCCTGTGGGTCTCTCTAACGAACTCTCTGTGAGCCTGGGAGCCTCTCCCGGCACCTTGATCCCCGAAAGTTTTTCCAATTGGTGCTTTTAGGCTTTAATTCCTAGCACTGAGGGCCTGGTTTGTGTGGTCTGTCTCACTGCTCGTTTTTTTGCCTGGTTTATCTGAGTGTGAATGTGTGACCTCAGTCAGCCAGCTGCCTTGCGCCCTCACTGGGTCTGCCCGTTGCCACCCCACGCCTGGGATTTGCCAACCACCACCTGAGCACCTGGGTCGGTCCAGCCACTTTTTCCTGCGTGACCCCACTCCGCCAGCCGCTGACTCTGTCCCTGTTACTGGTCTGGATGAATGGTTTGTCGTTGTCGAACTTCCGTACAGTTCCATTTTCTGTCTGTTTTGGTTGCGTTTTTGTTACTAAAACTTTGTTATCTTTAAACTTGGTTGTGCGAGGAGGCACAATGTTTCCACCTACGCCTCTATCTTGGCCGGAAGTCTACATGTTTTATTTTAATACTTTGTAGGTTTTTTTCATGTAAACCATTGATCTATTAAAAATTTATTCTAGTGTATAATGTGAGATAGGGACCCAAGTTTATTTTTTCCAGTTGGCTACCCAGCCGGAATGTTTCAGTGGTTTTGTTTTTCCCAATGATTTGATTTTTCAGCTGTGACTTACATAGACTGAACTTCCATATGTATTCACTTCTTTTACATTCTGTTTCATTCCATTGGCTTATCTGCCTGTTTTGTACCTGTTGAATTAATGAGGCCTTTTCATACATCTGATTATTTAGTTCCTTATTTTTAGTTTTTTCCTGTTACTTCTGTTTGTTTCCTTTTAATATGTGAACTTTAAAGTCATTTCTTGGCACTTTTATTTAGATTGTATTGGTGTATAAAGTAACTTATGGAGAATCGACTTCTTTATGATTTTGTCTTCCTGTGAAAACACGTGGTACCTACTCCTGTTTGTTCAAGTCTTTTCTTGTGTCCTCCAGAAGTGTTTTACAGTTTTCTTCATATAAGCTCTACATTTAGAAAGTTTATTCTTAAGTATATTTTTATATTTTATTTTATTACTTTGTCAGTGGGATCTTTTCTTTCATGTATTTTCTGATTATGAATATATATGGAAACTATTGACTTCTAATTGTGCTTCCTGCCAATTCTTATTGTTTATGTTAATTCTGATTAGTCGTTTGGGGGTTCGGAATGAGTCAGCCCAAAATGTGCCTTTGTGTATGTATATTCTTTTGAGCTAATGGCAACTTGAGTCCTCTTTAGGCTCAAGAGAAAATTCTGACTCTACCACTACTGCCCCCAACCCCAACTGCCTGGAAGAACTTGAATTAGGGGCCCTGCCCAAGGTAAGAGATTGTCAGAGATGAACACTTTGACCTGTCCTTAAGGAAGGACAAACTTCTATTTACTAAACATGTGCTCTTCTTATCATCCTGCAGTGACCCTTTGAAGGCCCCCTCCCCCCACTCCTCCCTAGCTTGGGATGTCTACTACACCCTTGTTCCCTTTCTATTTCTGAATCTCTCCTACAGTGCAGTCTCTGACTCTCATGTATGTGGGGTTCCCATTCCTATGTATGAATTGAACTTGGTTATTTTCTCTTGTTGACCTGTCTCATGTCTATTTTATTATTAGTCCAGCAGAAAGCACTTTGAGGGCAGAGGAAAGTTTATTCCTCCCCCACAGTTGTCTTTGGGGCCTTCCAGGTGTATGGTCATGTTGTGTCACTTGGCTGTAATAAACAATTTAGCAGTTCAAAACAATAAACTTGTCACAAGTCTGCAGTGGCTGAGAGGTTCTTTTGGTCTTGACTGAGCTCACACATCCATCTACAGCCCACTGTGGTTTGGACTGGGAGCACTTCTGGTCTTGACTGGGCTCTTTCCCATGTGCAGGGGTTGCCTGGAGGTAGGTTGGCCTAGGATCATATCAGCTGAGACAGCTGGGCTCTCCCACATGTCTCCTACTTTATGTCCCTCTCCCCAACCCCCAGCAGGCTGGGCTCAGCATGTTCTTAGATTAGTTCAAGATAACTCATGGGGATTGAAGAGCGAGAGAGGAAGGGAAATGCATAAGCACTTTTTTAAGTCTTTGTCTCAAATCTACCAATACCTCAGTTCCCAAAGCAAGTCACCCAGCAAAGCTCAGATTCAAGGGGTAGGGATATAGACTTTGCCTCTTTATGAGAACTGCAGTGTCAAAGGTCAGGGCTCAAGGAGAGGTCAAGCATGGAGGCCATTAATACAATCAATCTAATGCATGCATCGTCTATAAACTATGACAGTTCTACCTGTTCCTTTCCAACTTGAATTTCTCCAGTTTGTTTCCCTTTTCTGATTGCATTAGCTGACACTCTAGAACAATGCTATACAGCCTCTTGTGGTGGTTTTCAAAGAGCCAGGTTTTGGAATTATTAGTCACACTTTTTCTGTTTTGTAACTAATTACTTTTCTGATTTTCATTTAAATAAATTTTATTTTCTCTTTTCCTTCAGTTTTTTCCTAACTGTTGGCTGCTCTAGCGGTTGCTCTTGGTACCCCACTGTGATCCCTGTGAAGGCCCACGCACTCATATCCCAGCTGCTGTGAATATTGCCTCCTGTCAACTTACAGCTGAACTGTTCTTGGTCTAAGGGAGTTCTTTTGCCAGGAATGACTGAGGTCTTGCTTTCTATCTGGGAATGCCCACTCCCAACGATGGACTGACAGAGTGGGTTAACTCTGAGATGCCATTTATACCCCAGAGCGCCCCACTGAATCAGGCTGAGCTGGACCTAAGCTGAGCCCTCATCTTTCCTCTGAAGGCCTTCTGTTCCCACTGATGCTGGGATCCTACTGCAGGCCTTCACTGCTGGTTGCTGATGGCTGGCTTCCCTTCCTCCACTCCCAAAGACAGTCTGTTGTTTGTCCAACAACTCCAGGCCCTTTGCTCATCCTTTAGCTCAGGAGAAGAGGCTTTTCTTGGAGCACTTTTTTGTCTGGGCCTGCTGGAGACCCTGAGTTGGAAGATTCTACAGTGTTCTGTCCAGTGTATGGGGGAGGCAATGAAGAGCCCCAAGGAATTCACTGCCGGGTCATTCCGTGAGTTCTGAGTTCCTCCAAGCAGTCAGCCTTCCACTCTGCACCTTTTAGAGTCTGTTCATTGTGTCATGTCCAGGGCTTTTTAGTTAAGAGGGGGATCTGGGAGGAATGGTGCCCTTGTATCTCAGCAGAACCAGAAGTCCTCCTTGTATAGTTTTTTTCACCAATATACATAAATAACTTGAAGAGCATAGATAACAGTAAAATATAATATAAAATATTTAGGACAGAGGATTTAGGCAGGCCTGACTTGTATGTTAGAATGTGGAAATTTTTCCTGGCTCCTGGTTTCATTGAAAATGAAAATTTAATTTCCTGTTCTTCTTAAGGAAAATGCTGACTTCATGTAGTAATGTTTATACCGAAATCCCTACAAGTAGTTCAGCAATGAGATCTAATGGCTGATTTTAAAAACAGAAAAATGCAAGAATGGTCTGTCCTGTCTCAGGATTTTTCTTTTGGGGAGTTTATGTGTCCTTTGGGCACGTTTGGGTCATCTTTTACATTCCAGGATGAGCATTGGGTCCCTTTTGATTTTTTAGATAGTTACCTGCTGACTGGATGGATGAGAGGGAGCCAAGGTGGTCCAGTGGGGTTTGTTGGTCTGGGGCAGTTGGCTGGAAGGAACTGTTTAAGTTTGAGAGACTGTGCTTGCCCTGAGAGGCTAGGTGGATGTTTAAGACATGGACCTACACCCATGCAATTTGTGTTCGGGGTGGGAATGGACTTTACATAGGCACAGGGGCATTTGGTGGGGGGACATACCTGGGAGCAGTGGCTCCAGGGATCTGGTTATGAAACTATTAGGAAGATCTGGGCAGTTCTAAATGTTATTACCTCCTGTTGTTCTTGGTAAAAGTTAGAATATAGTCAAGTCTTTTGCAAAGTAGCTGTAAATAGGGTGAGGTTGACAGGAGCTCAAGGGGACAAATGCATCCAACTGCAAAGAAGAAATCAATGTGTAATTGACCAAATAATGTATAGAAGCAATGGCTAAGCCTCCCTTTGGATAGACAGAGGCTTTGGGTATGAATCCCCTTGTCTCCTTCATTTGCTGCAGGTAAATACAGTTACCTTGTGACAATTAGCTCTGGTTTTTTAATAGACTACCCTGAGTGGCAAAATAGTTGAGTTCAGTAACAAAATCGTAGGGATCCAAAGAAGCCTAAGTGCAACTGCCATTTCACTGGGCCTGCTCTTGGGCGCTGGGACTGTCGAAACGGATCTAACAGTTCCTGCCCTTAGAAGGAGGAGGAGGAGGAAGATCAATGAGAGTATGAACAGCAGATGATGTTCCTGGGTACTGACCATGTATGTGCAAGGTCCAGTTTAATGAGCATGAAATGAGAGCCCTCTGTGAGTTACATACAGTTATCATTCCCATCTTATAAGTTAGAGGATGGAGGCACTGGAGGCCTGGTCACTTAATGTTGGGCACACAGTTAGTGTCAGAGCCAGGAATGTGAGGTTTCTTCTAAGATCAGGCTGTGCTTTGCATTGAAACATTTTAGGTGGCAGAATGGGACCTCCTTTTCTATGTCAGTTGAGGTTCATTGAGAAGCAGACACCAGGATGGGACTAGACATGCAAGCCGCTTTTAGGGGAAACGTCTGTGAAGGGCGTTGGTCCCCCAAAAGAAGATACCTACCAAGAAGGGCTGTCTGGTGGCTAACTGGACTCAAACGGAGCCCAGCAGTCATTTCTACACAGGGTGAGAGGCTCCTGGTCCCAGGTTAGTCTGTCCCTGTGCAGATGAGGACTTCAAATCCGCACTGTTTGATTGGTGCTACACTCACACAAGAGGGGAGACTCCCTTTCCCCTAAGGACTGTGGGTCCGTCTCCTCCCTCGCCCATCCACTGGAGCTGAACCGTGCAGGTCTGTTGCAGGACCTCAGCAGAGCCGAGCAGTCGAGCAGGTGGAGCAGATCTGTCTAGCTGGAGAGGGCTGCCTCACTGCCACAACTGAACTGTTTGTATTCTTCACACTGCACCCCAAGTTGGGAAGCCCTGTTGGTGTTGAATTGGCACCAACGACCGTGGTTGACAAGGGTTACTTGGAGGGGGCTGAAGGAGGTGGGGAGGGCCTTCGGAATGTGTGCAGGCAGGGCTGACACTGTGAGAGGAGAAAGAGAAGCAAGGAAGAGAAGCAACCACGGCTTGGTTGTGAGAAATCTCAATGGGCCAGGGTCTCGATGGGCAAAAGTTGCCTCTGAGCAGGAATGGTCTGACTTTAAAACCTTGGCATGTCCAGCTACCTGGCTCAGGTGAACTCTGCAGGCACTCCCAAGGTGTGACAGCTGGAGGTTGCTGGTAAACTCCGCTCCCTAGGCCTAGGTGATACTCCTTGTGGCCACCACGGTATAGCTGCTGTACAACACAGGTCACTCCCTTCTCCCCCAGCTCCCCAAATGCTGCTCTCAGGTCACCAAAGACATAAGAAAATGGCTTTTACATCTGGAGTCTTGTCAGGAAACCCTTCTTCTTTCCTTCCATTTATGCCACCTGAATTGACTCTCTCTTATGTATATTCTGTTATATACACAGGGCGTGTCTTAGATACACAGCATCAAATGAGATGCCAAGATGTGACAGGGTGCAGAGTGGGGTTCTCTGAAAACAGCAGAGGGATCCAAGGCTGTGGATGGGGGAAGTGGATGATACAGCATTTGAGGCATTTTGAATAACAGTGGCAAGTAATAGCTGTGCTTTTCCTGATCAAAGAGGACTGTTGCCCAGGGCGAGAGGTGTACATGACTAAGAGCATGGAGTGACGCGTGACATAGCCGGGGAGGCGGATGCCCACCATGGATGTCCCTGTGTCACTGGGAACTCTTGCCCTGACTAACCTGGCAAAAATGGCAGATGCCAGCACGTCATAGGAGGGACCAGATGTAAGGTCACACAGGAAGTTCTGGGCCAAACATTTAAATGATGGTGGGCTGCAACCCGAGGGGGCCTGCCACGAGGTTTGGTGTGTAAGGGGGAAGCCACATTATTCCATAAGATCTGGAGTAAGGAAGAGGAGGCCTGCTGGGGACCCTGCCTGCCTGCAGAAGACGGTGGCAGAGCCGGTGGAGCTGTGCGGGGACCTGCCTCACCACGAGAGCATAGGTGGGTACCTGGGAGAGGCTTGGAGCTGAACCGTGGCCAGGAACGCTGAGTTGCAGACTTCTGTGTCTCTGAAGGATATGCGGTAAAGTCACTCTCTTGTGACTGTGCCTCCTTGGACGCCCCCATGAGCCAGTGCAACAGGGCACGTGTTTCCCTGAACCACTGCATGGAGACTGAGCCCAGCTCACCCCAGATCCTGAAGGAGGGAGCAGCTGCAAGAGGATGGTGACTCTGAAACCTACGGGTGCACCTTCCAGAGAGAATGGAGGTCTGTTTGTGCAGCTGGCTTGAGAACAGTTAAGAAAATGGGGAACTTCTGGGCATGGTTTTGGCTTGTAGTCTTTGGGGGAGCAAGGGAAGTTCTGGGTGTTGTGGGAGAGGAGAGCTCTGAGCAGGAGTGCTCTCAGCAACCCCCTCCCTCCGCCCCCCCCCCCCGTTTGGAACCTTGTTAATAAAAACCTGTTTCCTTCAACACTAATTCTTGGGTCATGTGTCAAGGCACCATGGGGTCAAGCCCCGGTTGGCTTGGTTACAAAGAGACGTAGCGAGATGCCTCTTTGCTAATCATCACCAGCAACTCCATGGATTTGATGTCTTGGCACATTGGGAATCTTATCTTCATAGGTGTGATCTAAGCCTGCATGAAATGAGAGCTTTGATGCTTCAGAGTGAGGTTTGCCACTGGTTTGCTTCTGTTAAGGTGTGCAGTTGAGGAATAGGTGGGTGTCATTGTTGTTTTGGGATTGTGTGTCCTGGTTTCTGACAATGTCCCCTGTATGGGGTGTGCCTTCTTCAGCCCCCTTTTCTGCCCTCCCTTCCTCCTGCCCTTGTCCTCTTGGCCACTTCTCCTGGCCGGAGGAACAGGAACATCAGCAGAAGTAATGAAATATTTGTTCACAACATCAATTTACTTGTAGGCATTAAATTCAAAGACCTGAGAAATGCAAATTATTGGTTTTAGAGGCTTTTAAGGCTTTTTAGACTTGTCTGAAGTGTTTGAGGCTTGTTTGTCTACAAATTTGCCATTCAAAAGTCAGTTATTATTTTTAATTAACTTTGTTAAAAAGAGAGATCCTTTGCATTGCATTAGGAGCTATATATATTTTAGCCAAGTTTAAATACATTTCTATTTCTTTTTTAAAAAATATTTTATTTATTTTTAGCGAGAGGGGAAGGGAGGGAGAGAGAGGGAGAGAAACATCGATTAGTTGCCTCTCAGAAGCCCCCAACTGGGGACCTGGCCACATCCCAGACATGTGCCCTGTCTGGGAGTTGAACCAGTGACTTTTAGTTTCGCAGATCTCAGTTTGGAGGTCCTCATTGCTCAGTCCACTGAGTCATACCAGCCAGGGCCCATTTCCATTTCATTCAGCTTCTTGGCTTCCTTAAACCTATCACTTTGCATATTAAAACCCCCCACACTCCCTGGTGTGGGGAGGAGATAAACCTCAGTGGAGTAGAATAGGTCAAGAAGCAGAACTGCTTTTAGTGAGCCTGGCCGCTTCTTGCCTACTGGGGTCTGTGGGGGGTGGAATCTGAGGATTGAGAGGTAGGGTCTTCCCACTGCGGGCTTGCTTCTCTGTGGAGTGAGGATTAGAGCTGGCGTGGGGTCTGAGGTCCTTTTCTGAACAAATTGCCACTGTGTCACTCCCTTTTGTTGGTTGTCCTGAGAATGCAAGGAGCTTTGACACCTCCTGTTAATGTCCTGTGGCCACCTCCAGGGTGATGAGGTCACAGCATTTGGAATAAAAGCACCCACATAATAGAGGGGCGCATGCTTGCAAAGCCTGAAAAATCATTGCATTCCAAGCTAGTACATTGCCCCTCTATGGAACCCCCAAACTGTCTTTGCTTTCAGGCACTTTATCAGAGTCTGGCTTCCAAACACGTCAGCGAGGGGCTGACTGGAACGCGAAATCCTGACGTGCAGCCCGTCTACTGCTCCCTTATTCAGCCCAAAATGTCTATGGCTTTACTTAGTGTCATACATGGGACCTGGACGTGAGGGTTGATCCTTTAATGATGTTGACTAACTGCTGCTCAACCCATGGAGTCTGAAGGATTAGTCGTGCAGTCTTGCCCCTGATGAGGCGTGTGGAGTCCTGGATCCAATTATCTTCCTGTTTTCACTGTGCCTTTTGTGACCTCAGGCAGCCGGGACAGGCTTGTCCTGGGGGATCAGCTATAATTCCTCCAGGAGGCCCTGGATGATCCCTCCAGTATTCATTTCTGTCAGTTATTTCAGCCCATTTGGCACTTCTCTCTGTGGGAATTTGCAAAAGCCGATGAACCCGAAGGAAATTCAGCCAGTCAGTCACTGGTGCTGTGGGCTCGTCTCTTCAGGTGGAGGTCACGAGACTCCGCAGCAGCGCATCTGTGTCTGAAGGCTCTCGAGTTCCACCCTGTAAACAGCTGGAGGAGCTGCCTCTGTCCAGTAATTCGAGAAGAAGTGTTACATGATTCATCCTGCCTCTTAATAAAAATATTGAGTCATGGCTGTACTGCCTGTTCAGAGAGTGTTCCGGGCCCTTCCCTGGCCCCCGTTCCGCGTTTCTGATACTTTTGTGGCTGAGCCGATGAGCCCTGAGGCAGAATGCAGTGTGTCATGTGTAATGATGATGTTCTTAGGACAAATGAGGAGTGAGCCTCACTTGTTCCAGGTCTCTGTGGACAGTCCCCCAGGCCAAGAATAAGCCATTAAATTTTTTTCACTGTTTCCCTTTTGCCATCTGCAACGGATTTGAAATGTTCCAATAATTTTAAAAGGAAAAAACAGCGTCTGAGTTTGACTGCAGAGTGTGCACGCACACAGACGTGCCTGTGTGAACACTGTCGTTGCACTTCCTTGACTTTTCCTGACCTGCTTCCAGTGACATCACTTTTGTGCCTCTCGGCCACCTGTCCCCTTCTCTGCCTGAGGATTCCAGGAGTGGATCCTGGGAGGGGTGGGGGGAGTGTCACTGACTCCTTGAATTTTCAGGTGAGACAGGACCCAGGTGGGACATGTACGTTGTGCTGTTGCTGGGACACCCTCCCACCCCCAATCCTTGGGTCAATCATTCTCTGCGTGTAGTTGCTTCTTCACAGACACTAGTCCTTGGAAGCTGACAGAAGCTGATGATCTGCACCAAAATCACCATAACCAATGATAACAGCTCAAACTTACGTAATATGTTCTTATGAGAGTCAAAGCACTAAGAACTTTAAATGAATGAACTCATTTAATCACAATTTCTCTAATGGTACTCCCATTTTACAGATTAGTAAACTGAAGCTTGGTAGTTGGCCTGAGGTTATACAGTTAGCGAGTTGCAATATAACCCAGGTGGTCTGCTTTCTGAGCATCTTAAATCTGGTTCTTCTTTCCCCTGGCTGCCCATTACCATATGCCTGCGGGTCTGGGGAGCTTTCCAACTCCTCCTTTGTAGGCTTTTGCTCAGGTCACTCAAGTCAGCACTGAAGTCTCCCAGGTGGGAGAAGCAGTGTGCTGCTGGCTTGAGTTCTTCTGCACTGGTTTTTCCAGGGACCCTATGCTCTTCCCCCGCCAGTCATGGTTCAGGCCCCACTCCCAGGAGCCCTCCATCCCAACATTTCCTCTCCCCAGAAGGGAGCCATTTGGGGTCAGGCTGCACAAGTGTAGTGAGCAGTGGGAACAGATGTCTGGATAATGAAGCATCCACTCAGTGACTCCTCCCCAGCCAGCTCTCTCCCATCCTGAGCTCTGCTTGTCCTCACCTCCATGATCCGCATGCGCGGTGGGTATGGTAGTGCCATTATTGTCTAAACCAGTGGTTCTCAAGTATGATCCGAGGACCCCTGGGTACTATCCTGAAAAGTAGATTTTCAGAAAACTAGATATCCTGAAAAGTAGATAGGTGTCCTGAAAAGACACCTATTTGCATGACACCAGATTTTCATCATAAATGTCAACCAAAACAGACTGAGTACAGAAGCAGATATAAGGTCCAGCTGTCTATTAAGCCAGAAGTTAAAATATTTTTTTGCAAAAATGTAAACACTGCCACTATTTTCACTGATTTTTTTAGGGGAGGCTAAAATTTACTGTTATTTTGTGTAAGAATTATGTCATTCACACTAACATGTAATGAATTTAGCCCTGGCTGGTGTGGCTCAGGTGGCAGGAGCGTTGCCCCATAACCGAAGGATTGTGAGTTTGGCTCCTGCTCAGGACACATGTCTGAATGGTGGGGCGGACCCCAGGTCTGAGTGGCACAGTCCCCAGTCCGGGCACACCGGGGAGTTAGCCGGGCCGTGTTTCTCTCTCTTCCGCTCTCTCTAAGAGCAAGTGGAAAAAAATGTTCTTGGGTGAGGATAAAATAAACAAACAAACATGTAATGGGTTTATTGTGTTTTTAATGAACAAATATCTGGAAGATTTCCAGTTTTAATGACTGGAATGGTAAGTTGATAGATACAACCCACATGAACAGATGTTTGTGGAACCCTTGATAATCCTGAAGTGGAAAGGGGTCCGGACCATGAGCTGTGAGAACTGCTGACCTAAATTACCCGCTGTTTGCTTGGGAAGCCCAGTCTCAGTTCCACTTGGAGGGGAGTTGGCAGAAGATTGGTGGCTTTAATTTATGTTTATTATACTATAATTATCTATTTTTTGTCAGAATTTTAAATAGTCTCAGTTTGGGGTGGTTTTTGGTTTTTGTATTTAGGGAAATACCAAGTGGGTGATCAGATCTAATGTGGAGTGAGATGCAAAGGCTGGAATCTAAGAAGGCAGCCAGGAATGGGGAAGATGGTGGCTTTCCTCACGGACCCTGGAAGGAGCAGCCTTCACCAGGAAGCAGTGACTGAAGCACGGGGCATGCGGCAGGGGGCGGTTGAAGAAAGGGGGCTGAGCAGGGCGTATGCCAAGAGGCTGAGGATGTCTACCCCGCCAGTGGCCCTGCTGCTCACAAACGCCAGCCAGACGTGCCCTGCAGACCCTGATGAGCACCTTCACCACCCCAGCACTGGCTCCTCACCTATGCTGAGCTCTTGGCTCTGACACTGTGGTCTTGGCTCTGCCCTTGGCCCCCCCGGCTTCTGTTTGTACTGGAACCCAGGCCTTTCCCAGTGGGCTGTGATGGGCTGCCCCGGCTCTCAGTCATGTGTGATGCCTCTGGCGGGAGTCCCTGTTCCAGCTCCAGCTCCATGCACTTGGACACGGGCCATTTGGCCAGTACTCTGGCCAGGCCAGCCTTGACCCCAAGGGAGGCCGTGGAGGATTTCAGCAAAGATATTAGGACAGAGCAGCCTGTTTACAGAAGTTCCTCTGTGGAGATTGGCACCTGAACTAAGTTGTCACCTGTGCTGGAGGCAGGGACTACTTGAAGGGGAATGCCAGGGAGTGAGATGGGATCCAGCCAGGGACTCCATGCAGCTGGAGTTTTGCACTGTAAAGTGTTCTACATAATGAAATATTCTCATTTTAAGTCTTAATGACTATTCTTTCAGTGAAATAGTATGTTAAAAATAGTCATTTACTATTCTTTGCTAACTCCCTTCTATGTGCCAGGTGAAGACATTCATTCATTTTACAATTATTTATTGAACACGAATACAAACCAAGCATTGTTCAGGAAGCAGTGAACAAAGCAGGCAAAAAAAAAATACTTGTCTTCATGGACAAGTATTTGTCCATGACTGGCCTAGATTGGCCTTTTAGTCTAGGAGGAGGCCGACAATAAGCTGACAAACAAAGTTGATAGGGTGTCAGATGGTTCTAAGTGCTGTGGATAAAAATCAAGACGGTAAATTGGAAAAGGTGAAGAAAAATTGTCTCTGTTTACAGATGACATGATCTTATATGTAGAAAACCCTAATGGGTCCAGTAAATTCAGCAGAGTTGCAGTGTATAAAATCAACCACTACTGATCATTAAAATGAGTGTCAAATAATGCAGTTCCCATGGACAGAAAAGGGAGCTTGTGTCACGTGGTGATGTGAGTACGCTACGTTCATCATCACATGCTGTCAGTATTGATGTTAGTGGTTACAGCAATAGTCAGAAAACTTTCCAAAGCAGCTAGGAATTTGGTAGGAAGAGGTAGGAAATTTAAGGCAAGAACTGGGAAATCCTAAATTGTCAGAATACTATAATACTGTTGTGAAAGAGAAAAATGTCATTAGACAGGGCCATGGGACTGTCACCTCGTATCACTCCTCACTGAGCTTCCCTGGAGTCTTCAGGGCCCTGGGAGAGTAGAAGCATAACAGCGACACATGGCCTTTACAGCAGAATCCTCCCAGCACTCTGCTCAGGCACCAGACTTTGGGAGAAACATCGATTGGTTGCCTTCCATACCCTGACCAGGGACCAAAACCCGCAACTCAGCCATGTGCCCTGACCCAAAATTGAACTGGTGACTTTCTGGTTTGCAGGATGATGCCAGCCTGAGCCACATCAGTCAAAGCCATTTCAGAGTTTTCACAGTGGTAGGTAGAGGTGAGGGTGGGGGAAGGGAAGAAGGAAGGGATGTTATTTTAAAAATATTATAGTGTCTTCATCAAAATCTACCAGTTCACTTAAAAAGCCCATGGAATTGCAAAAAACATACCCTAAAATTCTCAAAGCAATTATGGAAAAGAACACATTTGGAGGACTCTCCGTCCTTGATTTCAAGATTTATCCCAGGGCACTCAACATTCTGTGGTATTGACACAGGACGGACAAATAGATGGATGGGCCAGCTGGAGAGTCCTGAAATGAACCCACACACCATCAGTGGATTTTGGGGCAATATTGCCAAGGCAGTTGATGGGAAAAGAAAAGTTTTTTCAATAAATGGTGTCTGAGCAACTAGATAAATATAGAAAAAGTTAACCTTGGTCCTTTCCTCCCACTACACACAGAAGTAAGTTGAGGTGTTTGTTATACCTTCACATAAATTCTAGAATTACAAGCTTTGTAGGAAAACAAGGGAGAATGTCTTTCTGACTTTAAGATAGGCAGAGGTTTCTTCAAGAGGACTCCCAAAGAGCTAACCATGTGAATGAACAAACTGATAAATTGGTCTTTATCAAAATTGAAAACTGTTGTTCATCAAAAGACATTATTAAGAGAAAAAAAGGCAATCCCAAAAGTCAGAAAAATACCTGCAATGCAGTATATGTCACAAAAATTCATGTCCCTATACAAGGGATTTGTATCTAGAATATATAAAGAATTCCGAGAGCTCAGTGATAAAAAGGCAACACAGTTTTTGAAGATGGGCAAGAGACTTGAACAGGTACTTTATAAAGATATAGAAATGGTCAACGAACATACAAATGTAGTCAACATCTTGGGTCTTCAGAGAAATGCACATTTAAACCATAATGAGGCGACACTGCACTCCCTGACCATAGCTAAATATAGAAAAGACCGACTACTGATGGGGGTGGGGAGAAGCCAGGACTCTCATGGACTGCTGACAGGAGAGCGAACGGTACAACATTTTGAAAAACCGTTAGGCAGAAACCTACGCTTTAACCCAGCAGTTGCATTCCTGGGGATTTACAGAAGAGAAATGGAAACACATGTCCACAAAAGGCTGGTCCGTGAATGTTTACGTCAGCTTTATTCATAATAAGTCCAAACTGGAAACAACCCAAACGTTTATCAGTAAGAGATTGGACAAACTGCGGAATGTTCCGCAATGGCAAATGACTCAGTCATACAAAAAGAAGGAACTGGTAATTAACAAAGCAGCATGGGTGACTTATTTGCATGAAGGGTTGCAGACGGAAAAGAGTACGTCCTGTACAGTTCCCTTTATGTAAGTTCAGGAGCTGGCAAAGCTAATGATGGTGATGAAAAGAAGAGCTGGCCTGTGGTTCCCTGCGGACTCTGAAAAGGGGCCTGAGGACACTTTCTGGAGATGATGGGAACATTCTATCATCTTAACTCACATTACGGTTACACAGGTTGTTAATTGAGCAGAACACATGTGCTTAAGCTCTGTTCATTTCACTGTATGTAAATTTTACCTTAATAATAATAATAATAATAATAAAATTACCGTAACTCATGATGAGGGAAGCAGGGAAGCCAGCAGGGTGGCCGTTAGTGTAGTCCAGGCACGAGGTGGTGGTGGGAGATGCGGGAAGGGGCCAGCCTTGGGATCTGTTTGGAGGGAGGTTTAGGACAGGTTAGGCCAGAGGCAAGAGTCGGGTTAAACCAGGATAAGTGAGTCCATGAAGCTCATTTATTTATTTTATTTGTACATTTTACTCTGACCCCTTCTCTTTTGAAAATGATTTGAGGCTAATTATAACAAAGGGCTTGTATTTAACAAGACTGAGACAACACGTAACTAAAATAGAAAACTGAAACCAGAAGACAGAAGCAGCAAATGTCTGTTTGGGGACTGATATGAGAAAGCTAAGTTCAGGGATCTCTGCCCAGTTTCTCCGGCCGGCCCCTGACTGGGGCTGTTGATGGGTTGCAGGGAGGCAGTGAGGGTCCTTTAACATCAGAGGAAAGACAGCTCAAATTATAGGCCCCACAGTGCTGAATCAAGTTGACTTTAGTGGAGGAAAAGTAAATCTGCCTTTTAGAGACTCTCTAGACTTATAAAACTAAAAATACACATTTTGGTAGAATTTGATTTGTGACAGAATATTATGTCATAAAGGTCTGGTACATCAAGTGCTCTGCAAAGAAATGAGGGCTGTTTTCGGGGAAACTACCTTTCTTCTGTTTGACACTGAATTTAAGCCGAAGTGTAGATAGCGTGGGTATAATTTAGGATAAAATCCATACGTTTAAGGAGCCATTATCATTTAAATGTACTACAAACTAACATTCTGATGTGGGCACTGAGCTTGGTTCGAATGTGTCAAGTCCAAGTGAAGGCAGCTATGACGCAGTAGAAGCACCGTGTAAGAGCATGCTGAAACACGCCATTTACTGACTGGTCATCATCCGTACAGACAACTCATGATGTTGCCAGTTGAATGGGAGGGGAGCCTTGTCAATGTTGGACAGTCTTTAAGAACAATGAACAGATCAGAAATGATTGAAGAAAGGGGAGGATTTAATTTTGGGGAAGATGTTAAAAATATGTGCCAGTAAGGCAGTCAATCAAATCAGGCCTAGTCTCAGTTCTGGAACTGTTGCTTGACTTCTGGAAATGGACCAAGCTAAGTGAGTGATTAAATCAACAACAGAGGATTAGTGGCAAACTCCTGTTGGCATTGCCCATCGAGACCAATAGCAAAGATCGCTGTCTCGTGCAGAGACTGGGGGAAGGAAAGTAAATGTCAGAAGCAATTTATATGCCCCAAGATGGCTAAATTCAGGGTTGATCCTTCAGCAAATGTGATTGCAGTTTATTTCAAACTGGTGGGTAACACAACCCCAGATGGATACCACTAATGACAAGGTTGTAATCCTTCATCAACAGTATAAATGGAGAGAATGAAATATGAAGAGAGCTATGAGCAGTTGGAAACTTTGAGGGGTTTGTTTACTCCTAGTGGTTTAGGTTTGGCTTTAGCTGAGTGGTGGTGTAAGGTGAGAAGGGCTTGCCGCCACGTGGGCCGGTGATGCTCAGGAAGCTCACCTGGTCCCAAGGATGTGTTGATGTCAGGGGCTCACTGGAGTACAATGTAGGGCTTGACCAAGGATCAGCTGGGCCCCCAGAGTCCCAGGTTTTCTGCAGTTTAACAATGAGGGGCAGCAAGGGGTAGGGGCCAGACCTCTGTCAGGAATCTGAGGATCTGGTTTCTGGCCCTTGCTGTGCCACTCACTGGGTGATTCTGGTCGGACACGTCTTTTGACCTCCCTGAGCCCAGATATTTCCATCTGTGCTTCCCACCCTGCTTAGCCTCTTGTAGAGGGTTGTTGTTAGCATCTGGGGGATGGAAGACACACAGGCCCTTTGAAAAAACCTGCAGATATTAATAGCTTTACAGTTGTTTTTTATTTGCTGGTAACTAACTCCAGGGGGAGCTGGAGC
Source organism: Artibeus jamaicensis (assembly GCF_021234435.1). Taxonomy (NCBI): domain Eukaryota; kingdom Metazoa; phylum Chordata; class Mammalia; order Chiroptera; family Phyllostomidae; genus Artibeus; species Artibeus jamaicensis. Next base: position 11,837,925 of record NW_026521810.1, on the reverse strand, counting down.
TGGAGCCGGAGCCACGCAATCGTTCATACTCAAGCCTGGAGATATTTTAGGAAATAATCAATACAAGATGCCCTGGGTTGGAGCCATGATAAGAGTCATAAATCTTGACAGTGTGCTGTTTGATAAAATTAAGACTTGAGAGAAACATGTAAAAACCCACAGGAGGAGAAAACAAAGTGCATTTGGGGAAAGAGCTTAAGCCCGTGTGGAGACAGAACCATCTGAGGAAGTCTGGCGCACCCTGCTGCTGGCAGGGCAGATCACACACGTGGGCACACATGCTCATGCACGCACACCACAGTGTGCACACATGTGCAACGTATACAACCATGGGCGCAGACATGCATGTACCTATGCATACACACATACCACACACATGTGTATACACACGTGCACACAGCTGACAAACACTGTCTTGTTAGCTGGGTCTCAGGAGAGACTGGTGTGTAAGGAAGACCGGCATGCATTTTAACAATGGGCCTGGGGCACCCATCTTCTAAGGAAACGCCCCCTGCCTCTGATATTTTAAGGTGAACCAGTGACGGAGGTCTGTCCCGTCTCTCTTCTTGCTGGTTGAGAAGCGTGTGCTCATTTCACTGTGGGATTCGAGGCTGTCATGTGCAGTGAGCGAGATGAGGGGAAGGAAGGAGGGTTTAATGACCGAAGCCTGAGATGCTCTAGGTTCGAAAGGAAAGTGAAGAATATTGCTCTTCCTGTGTCTTCGAACCTCCCAGTCTTCTGTCTTTGTCGAGACCGTCCCCTGGACTTGAGCCTGGCGTGTCCTGCTGGTCGGAGGTCAGTGCAGAGAGGCTGCAGGCAGGCCCATGAGGGGGTTGGGGGCACCAGGAGCAAACCTGGTTAAGGCAACTTGAGGCCCAAGGGGAATCTTTTAGGAGTCTGGCCTGCGTGCAGCCACAGTTGACTTTTTGTTGTGTAAGAAAATTGTCTTTAAGCACCTCACACGTGGTCAGAGACTAGATGGTCTCATAAAAAAGAATGAACACGCCCCGGCTGGTGTGGCTCAGTTGGTTGGAGCATCGTCCAACCAACCTGGGTTGCGGTTGGTTCCCTGGTTCAGGGTGCAGACGGGAGGCAACTGATCAATGTTTCTCTCTTCTCCCTTCCTGTCTCTCTAAAAGCAGTGAAAAAAAGTCCTTGGATGAGGATTAAATAAAAAGGATGGAAACATTTACTTACCATCTTTTTTGAACTATAAGACCCACCTAGGTTTTAGAGGAGGAAAATAGGAAAAACATTTGGAGCAAAAAATGTGGTAAAATATTTAGTAACATAAATAACATAGTATTTCGAGGAAACCTTTTTCACGAAGATGGCACCCAAAGCAAAGAAGGAAGTCCCTGCACCTCCCAAAGCCGAAGCCAAGGCAAAGGCTTTGAAGGCAAAGAAAGCAGTGCTAAAAGGCGTCCACAGCCACAAAAAGAAGATCCGCACATCACCCACCTTCAGGAGGCCTAAGACACTGCGGCTCTGAGGGCAGCCTAAATATCCTCGGAAGAGCGCCCCCAGGAGAAACAAGCTTGACCACTATGCCATCATCAAGTTCCCCCTGACTACTGAGTCAGCCGTGAAGAAGATAGAAGACCACAATACATGTGTGTTCATTGTGGAGGTCAAGGCCAACAAGCACCAGATCAAACAGGCTGTGAAGAAGCTCTATGACATTGATGTGGCCAAGGTCAACACCCTGATCAGGCCTGATGGGGAGAAGAAGGCATATGTTCCACTGGCTCCAGACTATGATGCTTTGGATGTTGCCAACAAAATTGGGATCATCTAAACTGAGTCCAGCTGGCTAATTCTAAATATAAAAATTTCATACTAAAAAAAATAGTATTTCACTAATGTAAATGTAAACAGGACTCAACAGCAGCATTAACAACCGTTATTACTCACTTTAAGCTTTAAGTACAGAAACTCCTCTAATCATCAGGGAACCCCAGGCACTCCTCGTCACTACTGCCCACATTTATGAAGCTCAGCTCAGAATCACTAGTGTCACCGTCTTCACTCTGTTCATAGAGGATGCCATCTTCAGAGACATCTAAGGCATTGCTGATGCCACACTTTTTGAAGAACCTCACAACGGTTTCATCCTTAACTGACTGCATGAGGTTTTCACCCACTCACAAACCTGGGTAATCGTGGGCCTTTTCATTCATCCAATTGGTGTCAGATCATGATTTCCAGCAGCCATCCATTTGTTCCACTCTTCTCTCATGAAAACCTTAAATGGCTTGTTGATGGAAACACCCAAAGGTTGCAACTGGCTGGTAAGCCCCCCAGGAATTACAGCTAGATGGGTTTTCTCTTCTTTAAATCTGTTTTTTTTGTGGCTTCAGTGATATGTGCCTTAAACTGGTCAAGCACTAATATAGCAGGTTTCTTTAGAAACCCTCCAGGACGTTTGGACCACACTTTTTCTATCCATATCTTCGTGCCATTTTTGTCCATCCATCCTTTGTCACGAACATGAACAATAACTCCTCTTGGGACTGCCTCTTTTGGCATGTTTATTTTCTTGAAAATCCTTATTGGTGGCAATTTGGTGCCATCTGCACAGCAGGACAACACGACTGTGTAATGGGTTTTCTCATGCCCTGAGGTTTTTATGGTTATGGTTTTGGCACCTTTCACCTCAACAGTCTTGTTTGATGGAACAAACATCAGAGGTTAATGGGACTTCATCCATGTCCCAGCCTGGCTTATTTCCAATCCATTTTTCTTTCATGCATCCACTACAAATTTGTGAAAAGACACAATCTTGGATTCATATTCTAAAGGCATTTTTTGTGCAACCCTAATTTTGGTGCACACAGCAAGGCCACATCTCTGTAAATCTGTGGCACCACGATGGTGATGCCGTGAAGTCCTCAATGTCTGCAGCAAGACGTTTGCTTCATGTATGATCATTTTTATAGATACTGAAAAGCCGTTGTTCCTGTGACGTGTGATCCACTCTTTCATACCCACTTCTAACTGTGCCCATTTTGCAGCATGCACACAAAAACATTGCTTCGTTTTGTCTGTTTTTTTGCAGTTCATCCCCCCGTTTCCTCCATTCCAGTATCATTTTTTTCAGCTGGAGGTGGCCCAAAGTGTCTCTCTGCTGCTCTGTTCCCATGTTCTTTGATGTACTTCACTACCTCCAGTTTAAAAGGGATTTTATATGAAGTCCTTTTCTGCTTTGACATCTTTCCACAATTACGGTAGATTCAGCAGGAGACTATGGTACACTATTGTATCTTTGTACAACAAAATACAACAATGTCAGAACTAGCAGCACACTGTCCTTCATAGTCATGGGGGAGCTGTAGCTGAGACTATCAGTGGATGATGCACTGTCATGGGGAGATCTGCTGCTGACACTGTCGTGGGGGATCTGCTGCTGATACTGTCATGGGGGGATCTGCTGCTGACACTGTCGTGGGGGATCTGCTGCTGACACTGTCGTGGGGGATCTGCTGCTGACACTGTCATGGGGGGATCTGCTGCTGACACTGTCATGGGGGGATCTGCTGCTGACACTGTTGTGGGGGATCTGCTGCTGACACTGTTATGGGGGATCTGCTGCTGACACTATCATGGGGGGATCTGCTGCTGACACTGTCATGAGGGGACCTGCTGCTGACACTGTCGTGGGGGGATCTGCTGCTGACACTGTCATGGGGGGACCTGCTGCTGACACTGTCGTGGGGGGATCTGCTGATGACACTGTTGTGGGGGATCTGCTGCTGACACTGTTATGGGGGGATCTGCTGCTGACACTGTCATGGGGGGATCTGCTGCTGACACTGTTGTGGGGGGATCTGCTGCTGACACTGTTATGGGGGGATCTGCTGCTGACACTGTTATGGGGGGATCTGCTGCTGACACTGTTGTGGGGGGATCTGCTGCTGACACTGTTATGGGGGGATCTGCTGCTGACACTGTCGTGGGGGGATCTGCTGCTGACACTGTTATGGGGGATCTGCTGCTGACACTGCCGTGGGGGGATCTGCTGCTGACACTGTCGTGGGGGGATCTGCTGCTGACACTGTCATGGGGGGATCTGCTGCTGACACTGTCGTGGGGGGATCTGCTGCTGACACTGTTGTGGGGGATCTGCTGCTGACACTGTTGTGGGGGGATCTGCTGCTGACACTGTTGTGGGGGGATCTGCTGCTGTTAGGCCACAGGTTGTGCAACACTCTTGTATGGGGACAGCAGTTTTGCACGTCCTGTGTGGCTCTGCAGCTGTTGCCAAAGTACAGCTCCCATGATCCCAACCTGTCCAAGCATGATGGGAGTTGTAGTTTTGCAACAGCTGCAGGGCCACTTTGTCAGGTGACCCTGCAGTGGAATTTGCCTGTTAATGTTAATGGGGGACACACCAGTCACGTGATGGAGGCATGTACAGGCACCGCGGGCTTTCTTCTCCTAACGTGCCTGCGCCCCCTGTACCCACCTTCCCAGCACTACAGTATGCCGCAGCGGGGACTCTGCTCCTGCCTCCCTTGCTTCGCACCGGGACACCCGCTCCTCCCAGCCCAGGGCCCGCAGCATCGCCCCAGTCCTGCCTCTGCCAGCTTCCTGAGGGATGACCCGGCTTGTGCCTCCTGTGACCCCGCTCTACCACTGCCCCCCACTCCCCACACCACAGTGAACCAGGTAAGCTACATTTGGACTGTAAGGTGCACCCCCCTTTTCCTCCCAAATTTGGCGGAGGAGTGTGTCTTATAGTTCAAAAAATACAGTATGTAGGATGATGGGATTAATTTCCATTTAAAAACTGCTCTGTGTTGCATTTTTATTATAAAAAATGTTAATTCAGAAGGTCAAAACCATAAAGAAACCTTGACACTGGTCTGTCCTGTTTTCAGGCAGAGAAATAGAACTTTGTCAGTGAAAGCCCTGCCATAGGAGAAGTCCTCTCCACAGCAGGTGCAGCCACAGTGGCAAAGGTGAGAGGGACTGGACACCTGCCCTTCGTGAACTGACACTTGGTTTTCAATGACAAGGAGTAAGACCAGAATCCTGCAGGTATGAGTCTATTTATGGGAACAGATGTTTGTAAAAGGGTACTGCTTACAACCCGTCTCCCAACCTTCTCTTTCATCATTACATTCAATCCTGTATTTGCGTTTTCTTTTTTTAAGTTTTATTGCATTGTGTTAATCAATTATTATTTGTTCAGTTTTATAAAAACAGTATTATAATCATTTGTGATTTACACTCTTCACTTAAATATTATCACGAATGGATCCATAGGGCTGTTTGCCACTACATTTATATTTATCTTTTAAAATATTTTTACTTTAGAGTAATAATGCTCACGGGAAGCCAGGAAAGTAGTGCACAGAGTCACGAGAACTCTTCACTCATTTCTCTTCAGTGGCGACACTACACAGCAGTGCGCAGTATAAAACCAGGACGTCAACTCGTACAGCGTGTTACCTAGACTGCTGATCTTAATCCGATTCCACAGCTTTTACACTCACTCCGTTGTTGTGTGTCTGTGTGTGTGGCTCTGTGCAGTGTGGTCCCACATATAGGTTCATGCAGCCGCTACCACAAGCAGGATGTAGAACCGTTTCACCGTCGCCGAAATGCACGGTGCAGCCTGTTTGCTGTTGCCTGCAGCCTCCACCACCCCTGCTTTTTTGGCATCCACCAATCTGTTCTCTGTCTTCATAATTTTGCCGTTTTGAGGATGCCATACAGTGGGAGTTTGCTTGCTTTTGACTGCTGTGTGGTATTCCTTTGTGTGGACTTTTCCACACTGGGACGTGTGAGACTTCTTCATTTCAGCCACTACGTGGGTTTAAAACGGCACTGCCCTGGGGGGCTTGCTTCGTGTGTTCCAGCTCAGCAGAGGTGGGGAACAAGCCAGCTCGAAGTGCGTGACTGCTGTGGCCCCTGGCAGAGGGTCATTCGCGTGGCCCTGCTTATGCCCTCCCTTCCTTGTGGACACCCCTGTGCCTCAGAATTAGTGCCTGCGTCCAAGCCTCCAGTCTGATGTCCCACAGGGGACACTTGTAACTAGAACATGAAGAGAGAGTGATCAGACAAGAAGCTAGGTGGGTCACTGGTGTGTCCAAGGTGGAGATTATTTCTGTTCTGGAGTGTAGTTGTTTAAAAATATATGGAAATTAAAAACAAAAAAATCTGTGATTGCCAACTGTGGTGAGGGTGCCCACCATGAGGTCCTTCGGGGGAGACTGGCTTCCCTGTGACTTGAGCTGAGCTTTTCTTCCCTTCTGGATGCATCGGCTACGGCTCCAGAGAGAAGAAATTCAGGTGATATGCAACAAATAGTCCTCCTCTCAGAAATACTCATGGACCCTGGGCTACACGCAGGATCCATCTTGCCTCTCCACCTGCTTCTCTTCAGTCAGATCTGGCGGAGTGTGACCTGAGAAGTCTCCACAGTGTCCCTGAACTGTGGGTGCAGCCCCCTTCTCCAAATCTCCAGGGTCTGGCATTGAGCGTGGTGCTTTGAGTCCTGTAGGGAACGTTTGGCTGAATGCGGGGGACGAAGCCTGTGGTCCAAGCAGACTTAAATCTGCTTGCACATTATTTAAATCCTGGTTCAAACAACAAACTGTAAAGAAAAATTACATCTCAGTTGGGGAAATTTATACATTGATTATTTGGCAATATTGAAGAATTACTGTGTTTTTATTTTAATTTTTATTTTAAAAAAGATTTTGTTTATTTTTAGAGAAGGGAAGGGAGAGAGGGAGAGAAACATCAGTGTGTGGTTGCCTCTCCCACGCTCCCTACTGGGGACCTGGCCCACAACCCAGGCATATGCCCTGACTGCGAATCAAACTGGCGACCCTTTGGTTTGCAGGCTGGCACTCAGTCCAGTGAACCACACCAGCCAGGGCAGAATTATTATGTTTTTAGGTGTTATAATGGTTTTAGGGTTTATGAAGGACCAAAGCCTTGGCTGCTGACCCTCACCAAATCCTTGTAGCAACTTCACCGAATGCTGTTAAATGTCAGGCAGCCTGCGTTTGAACCTTAGCCCTGCCCATTTCCTCCAGTGCAGCCTTTCCTGGTCACTTCCCTCTCCTGAACCTCAGAGTCCTCATCTGTCAAGTGGGGGTGATGATGTTTTCCAGGTTGTCATGAGAACCAGTGACCTCATGGGTATGGAGCTCAGTGCCTGGAAGGTGTGGGTGCTCATTCATGGGGTGGTCACTATTTATTTGCTTTGTTGTCAGACGGGGCATGGAGGCTCCTGTGTCATTTGTCCGAGGTCCCACAGCAGTGGGGGTCTGAATGGGGGTCTGACCCAGCGGCCTCGTCCTGGTGGAGTGCCTGCCTGTGTGCCTGCCTGTGCGCAGCAGCACCTCCTCTGTCCCCGTCCTGCTGCTTGGTCCCCTGTCTTCCATCCGAGGCACCGAGCTGGACCCTGCGCAGACAGGCAGAATGAACATTCAAAACAGTCACTGGATGGAATGAACGAATGACACTCTGTTCTGTTGGAGTGGCCTCTTGAGAGAAAGGACCTTGAGTCATGGCTGCAGAGAAGACCTGGTGCCTGGCAGGCAAGGAAGGGAGGCCACATAAGCCTTGCGACTGCTCCATGAGCTTTACAGATGCTCCTTGAATGGGGTTTGAGCAGCAGCAGGGCCAGCTGTCATTCAGTCATTGACTGTTGGTGACAATGGCCTTTGTATTGTCTTTGGTTCCAGTGTGGAGTAATTTGTTGGCTATTTGGTGGTGCAGTCAGGAATCTTGGAAGCCCAGGACATGTAGCTAAGTGGCTTCAGTCACTCCAGGTAGGGCATGTACCTCAAATGATGTCTTCTTTTATGGAGAGCCGTAAAAATTCACAGTAGCTGGGGGGAGCGTGTGTGTGCAAAAAAAAATATGAATTGGAGAACTAGTGTCTGTTTGGAATGAGAATTTTACACTCTTTTTTGGATTGTGTTAACCCTGTCATATCGTTAGCATCACATTAGCTGCCACCTCTCTCTTACCGACATTCTTAATGGTCGGTCAGGTCTGTAGTTAGAGGAGCCACCTGCCCAGCAAATCCCCTTCTAATGTCTGGTAAACCTTAGGAGCAGAAATACACCAGGACGTTGGCAGTGACTGAGAGGGGCCGTGGGAGCAGCGTGAGAGGGATCCGGACCGAAGCCACTTCTGACCTGTCCGCACAGGGGAGGGTTCTCTGCGTCGTTGCGCGGTTCCAGGCAGTAGGACAGTGGCCTGGAACCAGGCTGTCCCTCTGACTGAGTCCAGCCTCGTGCTCTCTGCGTGTGCCCCCTGGCACGAGGCCCTGTGATTCACAGCGCATCTGATACCAGTCAGCACTTACACAGCACCTACTACGTGGTGGCGGGCCCCAGTCTGAGCACCTTGCACGCAGTGCAGTAATGCCCGAGACGACTGTGAGGACAGTGCCGAGGCTGTTTCGGGGTCCTTCCTCACGCTAGTGGGTGAATGACTGGCAGAGTGTCATCCTGGGCACTCTCCATCAGTTGCACCGTGTGGCAAGAGGGCACTCTCTGTGCTGGTTCTTCCTCACCGGGAGTGGGGTCCCCTGTGCCGCCATGGTGCCATTTTCTTACCCGCAACCTGCGGGAAAACTCATACGACAGCCGAAGCAAACATTTCACAAATCAATCTCACTTTTCCTATCTTTACTACATGTGATGAACTCCAAGAGTTTTCCTTCCTTTCTTGTTAATTAAAAAATGTTTCTTGAGCCCTGACCAGTGTGGCTCAGTACATTGGGCATTGTCCCGCAAAGTAAGAGGTCGCTGGTTCGATTCCCACTCAGGGCACATGCCTGCGTTCAGTGCGTGGTCTGGGTGCCTGCAAGAGGCAACCAACTGATATCTCCCTCTCTTTCTCCCTTCCTTCCTACCTCTCTAAAAATAAAGAAAAAAAAACCCACACAGTGTTTCTGGAGACCCTCTCAGTGGATCTGTGTCCAGTGCGGGTCACACCTGCCGCATGAAACCCTGCTCTGCATGTCCCTCCCCCAACCTTGAGCTCCTACTCCCTCCTGGTGAGTAAAGAAAGCAAATGTTTGCTTGTTTCACTCTCCTTTGTAGTTTCCCGTTTGACATTGGGTATCCATAGAACTGCAGAGGAATGAGTACACTCTGCAGTTCTGGAAATGCGTTCGTGTGCATGTAAATGTGGGAGCATGTGCACGCGTGTAGGCGTGGCCTGTGCACGTGTGTGTGGTTAGTGTTCTGGTCTTCGCATTTGCCGAGTTTGCCCTTTGGAGTCTGGGCCTTCACTAGCGGGTCTTCCTGACCCACACGCACTGGGTGTCAGTGTGTGCGATGGCGCGTTCTGTCAGGGTTGTGTTGGGGGTGCCCTGCCCTTCCTCTTGCCCTGCTGCTGAGGGTGTCCAAGGTCATGATAGTAACAAGAGTAAGGACCGCCGTTTAGTGACCACTCTCCATGTGCTAGACTCCGTGTTAGCCCCCTGTGCAGTGTTGCACATTCCCCTGCGACAGCCCCACAAAGTGTCGGCGAGCTGCTTCTGTTTGCTGGGCACGTGTGTGCTGGGCACCAGGCTTAGCCCGCTCCATGTCATGTTGTTAACTATTCTGTAATCTTGTAGGGAGGTATTACTGCCCCTGTGTTACAGATGGAGAAACCGAGGCTCACAGAGGCGGGGAAACTGACTAAGGCTGTGCAGTTCCTGAGCGAGTCTCAGGTTCTAGTGTGAGCACCCGTAACAGTTTAGCTTTCCCGCGGTGGTGGGTGCCGGCCGAGCATGTGTTGGGTTTGGAGTGGCCAGCTTTTCCTCTCTCTCAACCGTGGTATTGAGGTCACCTTGCTGCCATTAAAGGGGAAAACAGCCTCACCTAGAGTTTTTATTTGTCTCACCCTACAGTTGTTTTTTCCACAAAGATCACCCCCCCCCCCCCCGTGCTGGTCCCATTTTCCCTGGCATGCTGCGGGAGCTCCTTCTGTCAGCGGGGAGCTGTGGGGGCGACAGCACAACGAGGAGGGGACTCTGGAGCACCCGTGTCTCCTGAGGATGACGTAGAGGGGGTGGATCCCTGCTGCGTTGGTTTCCGTTCCCCTTCACTTTCCTTTAAACCGTCAGAGCGAATCGAGGGAGCCTCTGCTCCCTCAAGGACTGTTTCCATCTCTCGCAGCTGTCGGTTATTCCTTCCTGCGTTGGTTGTTTTATTTTTGGAGGAGGGGTGTGGGGTGGTGGTATGGATAGTTAAGAGGCAAGAGGGAGTTTTAGTTTTATACTCTATGCTAAATATAAAAAATAAACGAGGCTAAATCTCTCAGGAGAAAGGCATCTTAATTTTTGGAGCCTATAGCAGTGACCAATCTGCTGGCCCTCAGCAGAGACTCGTAACAGGAACCCACACACATGGTGCACATTATGTAGATTCAGCTACAACGCCAGCGTCTTGGCTGATGCAAACTTTCCAAAGCAAGTGTTTCTGCCAGAAGTGACAAACCCCCTTTCCCAGAGCGTATCGGATGTTCATGGGGGCTGGTGGCCTCCTGCCTTCTTTCCCACCCACCAGACCTTTCCTGCCAGGCCAGTGGTTTTCTGCTCCTCCCTTCTCTGCCCTTGAGGTGCAAGCTTCCCCTTACCACATAGGCTGTTGTTGGTTTTTGTTTGTTTGTTTGTTTGTTTGTAGTGCGTAAGCCTCAAATAGTTCCTTTCTTTGAGAAGTCCTGGCTGGCCCACGGAGACCACGGCAGCCTCTGGATTCAGCCATGTCCATTTATATCTCTGAAAAGCCCTTGCACATGTGAAAACATCCCCTTTGCAAACATATGTCAAAGCAGGTTTTCTTAGGCTTCGAGACTGTGTGTCTTGGCCAGAAGGAAAGTGGAATCTATGTACTTTAAAATCTGAAACCTGAGATAATCTGGTTCCATGATCAATAGCTTGTTGGTTTAGTTCAGTCACATCTTCAATATTGTTGGCTCCAATTAAATGGTACATTTTCCCTGGACACCCCTACCTGTCCGGGATACCTATTCAGAGCTGGCAGTTACGGTCGGCCTGCCCTAGATGAGATGTTTCAGAGTAACCCGGGTGATGAACCAAAGTAGGGTCATCCAACAATTAAGGGGGGCATTTTCATGGTGATTCTGTACTGCTGGCTTCCAGAGACTAAGGGAAAAAAAGTTCTGAGCAGACTTAAAACAAAAACTCTGCATTTTCTTCCTGCTTCTTCCTGATTAGTGTTATTTTCAGTGTTTTGAGCTGGAATCCTCGATCTGTTATAGCGACAACCTGAATGACACATCCTAAGTTTCTTTTTTTAAAAAAGATAATCATTTACAAATGGTTCCAAGGGCTTGTATGTGTGAATCTTTTTGAGGAACCTTGTATTATCTTATTTATCAACTAGGTAAATGGAGAGGCAAGTTCTGAAACAGCCGTCCAAAGCCTTAACTGAGTGTTTTTTTTTAAACCCCAAATTGTATGGGCTGAGAGCCTAAGCAGTGGTGGACACAGGTCGATTGCTGGGTGGCTTTGCTGGCACCGAGCATTCTCTTTTGGCCTTTGGTTAGTTGGTTGCTGTTTGAATGACAGACCCTGCCTGTGGAGACGGGGATGTTTGTGGCCGCGTGACAGTGGCAGGCCTGAGGAACAAGCAGTTCGTCTCGAAGGAGCGATGCCTGGGAGACAGAGGTAGACACACAGACACGGACTCGTTCAACGTGGGCCGCGGGCATGGGCTGTCCATCTGGTCCGTGGGCCTCACAGGTGGGCCGCTTGGGGAGGAGGGTGTGTGGAGAGCAAACACATATTTCAGGGCTTTTAGTAGCTTGGGTGTGGGATTGTTTAAAAGTCAACACCTCAGTGTGAAGGAGTCCAGAGAGAAAGATGTTGATGTTACAAGAGCTGTGAGGCACTGAAGCCAGGTGGTCTCAGTGATAGCACACGCGCCGGCCCAACATCATAGCGCAGAGGCCGGGAAGGAGGGACGGACAGACCCCTCTATCCAGTGAAAAGTGGCAACTCACTTTCCTGATTGGAAGGTTCTTTGAAAAAGTGCTTTAATTTCTAGTCATTTTCACAGGGGAGGTGGAGGTGAGCTGTGTGAACTGAGGGGATGGTACAGTGGCCCTGACCTCACGAGGCTGAGCCAGACGACTTTGGTCGTCTCCTCCTTTGCTGTGAAGTCACCTGGGTGTGTGTACCTCATGATGCCGGTCTGCGTCACAGTCGTCCTTGCACCGGGCTGAGGTGTCGAAATGAGCTTTGAGAAAGGACGCTGTCGTTTTGCTGTTTCTGTAGGCGTATGTGATCCACGCACCACGTGAAGACACTGAGAAGATGTACCCTGGAAATGCCACGTGTGGAAGCTCCGCCGTGGCCTTCGCCCAGCTCATTGTACACGGAAGGTCTCAAGGTTGGTCACCACTGAAAACGAGGACAATTCTCTTCACTCTCACTGCTCTCCAGTGAGCACTTCACCCTGAAAACCCACTCATGGGGCTGTGTTTATGTATAAAGGATTCAGCACTGCCTTTACCTCCTAAATATACATGATGATAATATTTATCAGACATTTTGGTGTTATACATTCTTATCTGCAGTGCACATAGAACTGAGTGGATTTTGGGACTGACATAATTGCGTTCTATCCCAGGAAGTTGTAAGGCTTTACTCCTGTCTTTAGAAGCAGAATTTAGTCACCCTCTCCTCACCTTCCTTAGGGCCCCACTGCTCCATCACCCCTGTTTGTGATGAAGATGGAAGCCTGTGCCCCGGAGTGACTGTGGTTGATATGACGACAAGGAAGGTGAGTCCCCAGGAGACTCTGTCCTGGGCTCGTCTGCATCTCCCGCCTGCTCCCACCCCACCCAAGGAGAGTCCAGCCCAGTTCTCCAGGCCCCAGGAAGACTCTGACTTTGAGGCCTGATGAGAGTCTTTTCTGTACAGTTGTTAGAGAATGTTGGAGAGTGTCACTTAGAAGCATGCCTGGGTCTCGTTTCCTCCCAGCCTCCCAGGTTCCGTAGTAATGAGGCAGCTCTGAGCTGGGTTGTGTCATCCCCTCTGTCCTGGGACTTGTGGGCTCTCAGAGGGCAGGTTGAGGCACTCCTTTACCTGCCCCTAAGCCACCAGCCTGGTATCGGCGTACACGAGACCCTTGATAAGTCCTAAGCTTGACTTGGTGGACTAGTCTGGGAGGCAATAGGTCTGAGGTGGAGGTGTTAGCAGGGTTGGTTCCTTCTGAGGCTGTGAGGAAGTGTCCGTTCCAGGACCCCATCTTTTGGCTTTGACAGGTGTCGGTCTGCCCTCATTGGTCTGTGTCCGAATTTCCCCTTTTTATAGGGGCCCAAGTCACTTGGATTAGGGTCTACCCTACTGACCTCATTTTAAGTTGATTGCCTTGGTGAAGATCTCATCTCCAAATAATGTCCCATTCACAGATACTGGGGGTTAGAACTCCAACATATGATTTTGGGGGACATACAGTTCAACCCATAGCACTCAGTGGAGGTGGGCCACGCCGTGGGCTTCATTGGTCATCCCTAGCCAAGACCAAGCCAAGCCAAAACACAGGTGGGGGGAGAAAAAAAGGAAAGAAAAGAAATGGCAGGGGAAGAGAGTGGGGAAGGAGACAGTCCTTTGGTGGAAGGATGGTCTTACCCTGGTGCCTTCAAGATTTTTGACTGTTGGTCACTGACCATTGCGTGGCTGCGGGCATGGGCTGCAAGCATGTCTGGGAGTGCTTACACGCGTCTCCCAGGGGGACTGAGGCCCTTGTGGCCCCGCCTCTGGAAGGTGCCTCCAGTGTCAGTGGTACTGAGAGTGGAGGGGAGGGCCCAGCTCCTGTGAAGGGGGGCCGAGCGTTGAAACACCACCATCCTAGAAACCCGGCTTGGTGGTCTTGGGAGCTCCTCGATTCAGGTGTGTTCTTGTCAAGGGGCCATATTCTAAATAGAGATATTTTTCCCCAGACTAGGTTTCCCCAAGGGTGAGATGAACCAGAAGTGGACCCCAGCTCTGACGACATCATGAGAAAAGGGGTTGGCAGACTTCAGAAACCCCCCAGGGGACCAGGTTACCCACCCACCCACCCACTGCTGTCCTTGCCCTTGTGGCCGTCTTTCTTGTCTATTAGGTATTTGCTTGACGGATTTACCCCATGTGTTAGGACAGAGCATCTGTGGGGAAGGAAACTGGAGTTCTATATCCTGGGGGAGTGACGGCTGTTCTCCTTTCCGTGTTCAGTCTGACATTCTTTTTGTTGTCTAGAGCTCTCCCTTTCCTAGTCACAGCAACTGCTCAGGTAGCAGGTGTGTCCCCCAGAGACCCCACCTATGCCCCAGGAAGGCACAGCTATTCAAGATAACAGTCAGAGAGCATCCCTACCTCCAGCCCAGCTGAAGTGCGTTAACACTTCTGGAAAAGGGCTTTGCATCCGAGTGGAGGCAGGCCTGGGAGTGGCAGGGACAATAGCTCTGACGCTAGGCTGGACTTGTCCCCTGCATCTCCACGTCTGTTCTGCTCTCTCTAGGTCCACATGGTGTGCTTAATGGGATTTTAACATTTGACGAAGTTCGGATACCAAGGGACCACCTGCTGGATAAGTGAGTAGCTGCCCTCTAACTCAGATTCACTGCGTGTATGATCTCCTTGCTCCCCACCCGAGGCTGGCTCTCCATCTCGTGGGCTGCAATGTCAAGGCTTTGGTCTCACAACCACTTCCACAAGTTTGTTAACAACTAACTGGAGAATGTTGATAAACAAATAGAAAAATATTAAAATCACCCAAGATACTATTACCCAGACATAGTGTGTGTTCTACTTTAATGTATAACTTTTTAGAATTTTCTCCAGGATAATATATCTAAAGAGAGAAATGTCTCCAATTTTTACTGAATGAAATCCGCTTATAAATTCTATTCTTTGTAATTTATAATCTCTGTTTAACATTATATGTCCAGTGTTTCTGTACAACAGTAAATACACACACGTATCATCATTTTTAACATTGCCATCAGACTGTTAAATAAATTACCTGTAATTTATGTACTTAATCCCTTATTGTTGGGTATTTAGGTTGTTTCCTTTAATTTTTTTTCTGTCATAAATGAATAGGTGTCATTGTCCCTCTTGCGGGTGGCAGACAGTAGGACTGTACTTTTCAGTGTCAGAGACCTAAAACTAGCACAGATAATGTCACAGGTGCTCTGTGTCACTTCCCAGCTTCCTCGGTGCAGTCTAGGAGTTTAAACATGGAGGCGACCATGGTCAGTGGTCCGTGGACTTCTCCAGGTGCAATCTGGGGTTCACAGTGCTCTTCACAGAGGCTTAGAAACGCCGGTGACTTTGCTTTGCTCAGGAGTATTTCATGTATCCAGCTAAAATCCTGAATCACAGTCATATTTAAATTTGTAAAAAGCTTCCCCCAATCAGGCTTGCTCCCCGCTTTCCTGTAGATTTTCCTTTTATACTTCACTCCTTTTTGTTCCTTGCAGGTTATTGTTAGCAGATAAAGTTGTGGTTGCCAAAAGTTTAAGAAAAATGTGTGGGAAGCAAACTTAAAATGGACCAAATTCTCTTTGTTAACTCCCTTCCTCCTACCCTTGAATTGGTTGGATATAACAAAAGCTTCTTTGCACTTCCCTTCCCTGAAGGGAAGCCTTCAGGCCCCCCAGGAGCTGCCAGTGTCCGTGAGCCTCAATGCCTGTGTAACTCCTGGTCGCTTATGGCACCACTCCACTGTGGGGAGGAGGGCAGCAGGGCCGCAGGTGGTGGGCTCCCCATATTTCACCGATCCTACCAGATCTCAGTGGCTGGTCAGCCCTTTGCTGGAAGCTGAACCTGATGGTTTAGCATTCATCCATGCACTAGAGGTTAGAAAATAGATTAAGCCAGAAAGAAAAATGATAGGAAGCTACATAGTTTGTAGAAGACATGAGTGCACATAGAATATTCTTCGATAAGTAAGATTTGATTTTAAAGCCATTCTATTGACATTTAAGGCACACCTCCCCCTGTCCCCACCAAACACACACATGTAGTACAGAACAGCAGGAGCAACACAGATGTTTGAGGGAGGAGTCCCACTGTGGGGGTGCTGGTTTATCACTTGATCGAAGATGGGCTAGTAACTAGACATACAGTCAGTGAAATCCTTATCAAAATCCTGCTGCCTTTTTCTGCAGAAATGGAGAAACTGGTCCTAAAGTTTGTATGGACTGTGAAAGTCTTAGAATAGCCAAAATAATCTTGACAAAGAACAAAGGTGCAGACTCACACTTCTGATTTGAAAACTTACTACAAAGCTACAGTAATCACGACAGGGTGGCAAGGGCATACAGATGTATATGCACACAGCAGCATAGGACAGAAAGTTTAGGAATAAATTCTTACATTTATAGTCAATTGATACTCAACAAGTCTTCCAAGACAATTTGATGAGGAAAGAAGTTTTTTTTTTTTTTTTTAACAAATGATGCTGGGACAACTGAATATTCACATGCAAAAGTACAAAGTTGAAACTTTTCCTCCTGCTATATATAAATATGAACTCTATGGATCATAGATCTAGGTGTAAGAGCTAAAACTCTAAAACTATTAGAAGAAAACATAGATGTAAATCTTTGTAAGCTTAGTTTAAGCAATGACTTATTATTAGATATGATACCAAAAGCACAAGCGATCAAAGAAAAGAAATAGGTGAATTTGACTTCATCAAAATGAGCAAACTTTTGTGCTTCAAAGGACACAATGAAGAAAGTGAGAAGGCGGTCCACAGAAAGGGAGGAATTATTTGCAAATCACATATAGCATAAGGCTCTAGTATCCAGACTGTACGTGAAACTAGTACAAGTTCCACAATAGAAAAAGTCAGATGACCCGATTAAAACATGGGCAAAAATCTGATAGACATTTCTCCAAAGAAGATACACAAATGGCCAATAGGGACACGAGAAGACGCCGACTATCACTGTTGTGAGGGAAATGCCATTCAAAAGCCCAGCAAAGTGCTACTTCACACCCACTTGCCTCTCTGCAGCAGAGCACACAGCTGATAACCAGTGTAGACAAGTGAAGACATCGGAATCCTCATACATTCCTGGGGAGGCCTCGCTGATTTGGGAAAGGCCAGAAGTTCTGTAAAACTTTGAAGTTTTCATATGGCCCAGCAATTTTATCCCTGGGTGTGCCTCAGAACATTGTCCATAAAAGAATTGACAACATATTGTCCACATAAAAACTTGTACACAAATGTTCATAGCATAATTATTCATAATAGCCAGAAAGTAGAAATAATGCAAATATTCACAAATTGATGAATAGATAGACAAAATATGGTAGATCCATACAATGGAATACCACCTGGCCATAAAAAAGAATGAAGTGTCTACATACATGCTACGACACACATGAAACTTGAAAACAGTGTGCAAGATGAAAGAAGCCAGGCACAAAAGCCACATATTGTATGAATTCATTTATGTGAAATTTGCAGAAGGGACAAACCCCTAGAGATAGGAAGTGGATGAATGGTTGTCGAGGCCTGGACAGCCAGTGGGGAGCGGGTGTGGGGTTTCTCTTTCGGGGTGATGAAATGTTTTGGAATTTGAAAGTGGCAGGTGGTTGTACAGCTTTGTGAATATACCAAAAACCACTGAATTGTATGCTTTAAAGGGGGGAGTTGTGTGGTATGTGGATATCTCAACAATGAAGAAGTAGATTGATGGGTGGTCTTCACACTCAGGCTTTGGTGTTAGTTTAATCATGGCGGCGCTCATGCCTGTCTTTGTGAGGGGCCGCTGCTAGTCCATGGTGGGTGGTGGCAGAAAACCTGCTTTTTGCTCGGTGAACCTCTCCTGCCAAGGCACTTCCCCTGCCCCCACCCTGCCGTCTCCTGAGGGAGGTTGTAGGATGTGGAGCCTTGTGAGACTTTCCTGTGTGGGCAGGTGGGAGCTACCTGACCTCTTTGCTGCTGCTGCCATGTTCTTCTCTTTTGTTAACTCCACTCTCTCCTCCTACCGCAGGTTTGGTTTCGTGGCTCCAGATGGGCAGTGCCATTCCCCTACTGGGAACAAGAATGCAAGATTCCGTGTGATGCTGGCAGCACTGACCCCTTCGAGACTGGCTGTGACTTTCCAAGCTGTAGGCACCGTGCAGGTAGTTGATGCTGATTTCATTTACCTCACTGTTCACTCTCTGCATGTTCCAGCGTGGGTTGTAACTCCAGGAGCTGAGCTTCCTGAGGCACCGTTGGTGTAACACGTCTGGTTGTGAGGTGGAGACCAGAGCTGCCAGTTGGCCGCACACAGAGAACATTTGTGCACACTTTACCATGGGATCTGTTAATTCCTCCCCAGCCCGGCTGTGTGTGGCTGATTGCCGTGGGTGTCACATAGGTGACCCGGGGAGAATGGGTCCTTTAGAACAAGCACGTCTGCTGGAAATGTAGCCGAGAGCCGCCCCGAGTGGGTGAGGCTGGTGGGTCTCGGCCAAGTTCACTGGGGAGTGCTGCTGCTCACAGGGCCTTTGGGGGATGTGGCATCAGCACCAGTGGCTGGATTCCTGAGGCCAGGCCTCCAGAGGCCCTCTCTGCCTCTCCCTCCCCCCAGTCTCCCATACACTGGTTTGGAAAGAGGGGCCAGGAGAGAAAGTCCTGGAAGGACCCCTCCTCACCCTTAGGACTGAGGGCTGTGTTCTCTGGGCCTTCTCTGTCTCTGTGCATGAGGGGTAAGCCTGCTTTCAGTGCTACTGAGTTTAGTGAAGCTGGAGGAATATTAAGATACCCATGAACTTAACTTACATTTTTGGCTCAGTCCAGCATTTTCATCCACAGGGAATAAATTTCATTCACCTGATTCTAGGCCCGACATCAGCACACAGTTGTCTGAATAGTAGGAATGTTCTTTAATCACTTCTCCCAGGTCTGCGCCGTTTACAGGAAGCCTGCCTGACAACAGCTTATCTGTGGGTGCCCTTCCTGCCGGGGGGCAGAGCTGCGATGCTGAAAACACACTCAGGGCAGAGCTGGTGACCTTGCACCTGCCAGGGGCACTGCCTCCTGTGCCTGGGTTTCTGTGGCTCTTGAAGGGGGTGGGCGGATGTGCAGTTTGAGGTCCTTCATGAAGCGTGGTCCCCTCCGCTGAACCATCTGAGGGGTAAAGGAGGCCCCAGGAGAAGCTTGTCATACAAGCATGGGGTGAGGCCAGGGCACCCACAGAGCATCAAATGCTGAGGAAACCAGCTTTTCCGAGTCTGTAATAGAAGCCATTTCAGCATTTTCAGGACTCCAGAAAGAACCAAAAGCAGAGAAGCCTGATGAGCCTATAATTGCCCTGTAGAGAAGATGGGACAGAAATGTGGTCCAGGGTCATGTGAGCACACAACAACTGTACCTGCACAGTAGCCCTGCTAGTGACAGGAGCCTCCCAGTTCACGTGAGGACAGTGCCGGGAGAGTGTGGAAACATGCACGCGGGTCAGCTGCTGCAGCGGTGGAGAGGGGGTGGTGTGTGTGGACGTCACGTGCCTGCAGCCGTCAGCTTACTCAGGCTGGTGGCGGGGTCCAGTGAGGCAGATCTAGGGAGGTGGGTGGCCTTGCAGCAGAGAGCTGATGTTAAATATTGCCAGATCCGGGGGCCGTGGGGTAGGTTCAGGGAGAAGATGCAGAATTGGTGATTTTTAAAAGGCACCCACTCGCCAGTCTACTGGGCATTATTGAGGGGCGAGCCCCTGCCGACCTCAGAGGCTCCTGCAGGGCCACGTTGGAATCACTTCCTTGGGTGTCAGACACGGGAACCTTGTCCCGGCAATGCGGAGGTCTCCTGACCATGGCCTCTGAAGCCAGAGACGTGGGCTCCAGTCTGCCTGGACGTGACCAGCACTGAGTTCATGGGCAAGTCAGTAGGCCTCTCTGTCTCAGTTTCTTCTTCTGTAAAACGAGCCTCTGCCAATAGAGAGGCATGACTGAGGGGCTGAGTGCTGCACTGGTGCAAAGCAAATGCTCAGTAGCTCAGTGCTCTTAGTGACGTGTCGGCTGCTGCGGCTGCTGGGAACACAGGAGTTGGCTGTAGGAAAGGACTAAATAGGCTTTTTCATGAAACAAATGCCTGAAATCCTGGTGCCAGGCAGTCTAACTCATCTGCCGAGTTGCATGGTTTCCCTCGGACTCAGGTATCTGAAGCAAAACATGGTGGCCCCAGTTGGCAACTGCCCTGCCCAGGGGGTGGATTGGCCCGGTGATGGGAGACCCCTGGCAGAGCCTGGCGGGCCTGGACCCTGTGCGGTCATCCCTGATGGACAGTGACCCTGGCCACTGTGACCTCATCACCAGCGTCTGGGAGGATGATCTCACCAGCCCTCTTGGCAGCGCCTCCTCTCCTGTGGCTCAAACCCATGACAGATGTTCTCTGGGCTGAAACCTGAGCCGGCCCTGCTTGCTCTGCTCTCAACGATGAGTGAAAAAATGGATCCCTCTCTCGGACGTGCATTCCTTGTGTATTAGAAAACTGTCACCGCGGCTCCCCATAGTGACATTCATTCAAGGCTGAACATACAGGGTCCTTTTAAACTTTGCCCAGATGTCTTACTTTACATGGTTATCTCTCATTTCCATAGCATTTCTCAGGACTTTCAGATTTTCTCCTGAAGGTTTGCTGTAATAGCTGTCCTCTAATTTGTGTCCAAAATGCCATGCCAAATTAAATGATTAGCAGGAGCAAAAGGAACAAGAAACTAAGACGTTTGGCAGGAGTGGGAGGTGGGTGCAAGTGGAGAGGCTGGGCGGCCCTTTCCAAAGGAGGGAGGGGGCTGGGGAGAGTCGCCGTGAGTTGGGAGCCTGGAGTGGAGGGAGTGCGCAACGTAAGGAAGTCAGCCCAGGGTTTTCTCTCAAGGGTCTCGCTAATGTCTTAAAGTAGGTGTTCCTCAGGAACCGGGTTTCTGATTCAGCAGGTCTTAGGCAGGCCGGTGTCACTGGTGCACTGTGTTTGGAGAACCCCTGCATAGAACAGATGGATACAGTTCACTTTCCTGGCACCACCCCAGCTACTTCTCCCCGTCTGTCTGTGGCCCCCTAGAGCCTCTTCTCCCTGGAGAGGGCCAAGGGCCAAGTTCTCTTTCAGTCTCCAGCACCTTGAATTACCTGTTGACCCCTTCTTACAGGCTGCTGTGCTGCCTGCAGAGCCCACTTCCAACTTTCCATGGCTGGTTTTCATGTCTGTTTCAGAATTCAGACAAGGGTCCCTTTTCAGAAAGGTTACAGCCTCCATGTGGTCCCCCAGTCACGTTGCCAAGGCACTGAACTCCCCTCCCTCCCACAGATTCATTATGGTTATGACTAAATAAAGTGTGTAGCTGTCTCCTGCTCGCTGAGAAGGGAGCCAGCACATAGTAGGAACACAGCAAATAGCAGGTGAGAGAATGAATGACCAATGACTCAGAATTCGCACGTGAAGCACTTGACATCATTCTTAGCAGAGGCATAAGCTCGGTACAGGTTCTTGCACCCTGCACCCCAACCCTCATTTGTTCCCATGACCCAGCCTCTCACCAAGAACAACGGGTCTTTTTTTCCCCTTTCTGTCTGCTGTCCTGTCCCAGGCACTGTCCTTCATGTTGGCTTCACATGCACATGCTCGCTCTTAGCTCTGTGAGGAGGCCCTGTGGCCGCCCCCTTCACAGGTGGGACAGGGCCCTGGTGGTCAGGGCGCTGCACCTCCGCAGTGCACCAGGGACACACGGGGCCCCTGCAGGGCTGCGTGTTGAGGACGAGTCAGCACTGTCTCAGCAGGCATGCGGAGTGGGGAGGTTAGGAGCACTCACCTGGTTCTGGGCCCAGGGGCTGTGCAGACGTTGTCCACGCAGCAGGCTGCCAGACAGCACCGTTTCTGCCTCTCTCATTTCTTTGAGTGAAATGATCAGCTGGATCTTTTCTTGTCCCACTAGTTTTTGGCAAGTCTGTCATGTGCCAGGTGAGGTCATGGTGCTGAGGAGAGGCTCACACCACCTCTGGGTCTGGAGAGTGGGCCAGAGGAATCTGGGGACAGCAGGAGGGCTCTTTGGGCCGCCCAGCACAGGGAACACCCTGCAGAGGACAGAGGCTGTGTGCTCGTGTGGCTGTTCTGTCAGGGGAGGCCACCACTGGGCAGGAAGGAGGCCTCAGACAGCGGCCCCTCAGGGACAGGCTCAGGGTCTGCTGCTGTGCGTGGTGCAACACTACGGTCAATGGACCAGGGGCTCAATTTCTGTTTCTCTTAGCTGTAGTTTTCTCATTGCTAAAAATGAGGCAAAAAGAAAAAATAGCCATCTCATGGAAATATTGTGAAAACTAGGTGTTAATGTTGTTAGGATGGGCGGGGCAGGACAAAATGGCAGCCGAGCTACAACAGGGAAAGACAGCTGATGTCAAACAGGGAGCCGCAAGGGCGGGCTTCATCCCCATAGCAACCTGAGCCCGGAGAACTACCAATGATGTTTTGCCGCTTTGTTCAAAGGGGACCAATCCCCAGCTCTCACGGAGAGCCAGCGAAAATAAAACCCCATCACATTCCCTGCTTGGGCGGGCTGGGGAACCTTGTCCCAGCGCGCAAACCCCAATAAAGCTCTATTCTGCCTAACTTTGTAGCTGATTGGCATTTCTTCCTCGGCGGAGCCTAAGAAAACCTTTCAAATGTGTCTCATCCCCACCACCATCTGCAGTATTCTGAGGAAATAGTATGTACTGAGCTTCTAATATAGGCCAAAAGTGTTGTACGGTGTGGTTGACTCATTTCCATTGATATATCTGATTGCGGACAGCGGCCCGCAGTGTCCGCATCATTATGGATGAAATGAGACATTCACACAGGCTACCAAGTCCGATGGAGGAAGGGGGACAGCATGGCCTCTCTCTCAAGGGGAGCTTAAGCCTCGGCCATTGCTGTGACCAGCCTTTATTGGGTTTCTTGGCACATTACGTGATGGTCCTCATTTACTATGCACAGGTTGCTTTAGGTGGTTACCTTTTACAGAAAACAAAGGAGCCCATGCTGCTAGTCACATCACAGAAGAGCGATATTTGCAAATGAAAAGGCAAAAGTGGATGAATGGGTTACACTCATCCTTGGAAGGTTTAGCATGGATTTTAGGAAGTTACTTTGCAGTAAATGTCACTGGACCCACGCCACGCAGAATGGTCTCCTACAATATCCATGTATCTTACATTCTAGGAAACTGAGGCATGAGGAAGTAACAAAATTTGCCCAAGAGGGGCACTGAACAAGTAGCCTTTGATCCTGGTGGTCCTTGCTAAGGGAGTAGATGGCCCTGTCTTGTGTGTGGATAAGATGGATGTGCAGATATTGTTGAAAGATAGAATAGAATTAAGTAGGAGCAGAGGCAGCCAGCCCAGCACATACCTGTGTAGAAGTGGGAGGTGCCAGGCCTATATGAATGAGCTGCAGAATTACCTGAGTCACATCTTTGGGTCCTGGGAGGTCCCGAGCCAGCCAGTGAGTCCCGAGGTCGGGAGGCACCTCACAGGGCAGCCACCAGGAGTGCAGCTGGTAGGAGCCACGCTCCTCCTCACCACCTTGCCACAGCACCTGGTGCTGAGCCAGGCCGAGGGAGGGTGCTCCAGATGATGTGGTTCAGGTGACACTAGAGAGATAGGCATTCATGGAAACTGATGGAATGTGTGCCTGCTTTAGATTCTATAGCGAGGCCCTTAATAGCTTGAACCAGCCTCTCTGGATTTGCATCCTGCCTCTGCATGGCCTGGGCCCACCATGAGCCTCCCCTACCCCTGAAAACAATGACAGCACTTCCTCATACCGCCGTTGGAAGGCCTGAGTGAGTCAGTACCTGTAAGGGCTTGTACAGTACCAGTGCATAAAGTAAATCATCAGTTCCTGTACGCTGTTACCGTCATTACAAGCGACGTGGACGTTTATGTAATCAACTTCAGGTGTAGCAAGGTTGTGAGGATAACAAATAGTGTTTATGACACAGGCTCACCTTTCGATGGTTGTAGCTGCTTGGAGCTGAGGGTGGAGAGTTGTGAGGTGGAGTGTGGATGCAGCTGAAAGAGGCAGTGGTTATGGTGGGCCATGTGTGTGGGACAGGGAGCAGTGGGGTCTGTGCCCTGTGGCTGTCCTCCTGGGGTTCAGTGAAGGACATGTGGCCCTGAGAGAGGAGAGACTGAAAGACCGTACTTAGGAGTCGTAAAATGCTGCCGTGTGTAAGATGGTGGGCACCTCTTCCCATCTCGTGGGGCTGAAAGCAAAGGGAAGATTTTGGTTTCGAGTGGGATATTCAGAGCTTGTGACAGACACACAGCCTTTTCTGACAGTGAGCACTGTTGGACATGAAGGAGGGGTTGGGAAGGTGGTAGAGTCCACCTTTTCAAGAGAGTCTCACCCCATCAGATGATGTTCCGGAGACCCGAATGTAAGCATTCATGGAGAACTGAGGACAACAAAGAAGAGGAGGTTGGGGCAGCTAAGGGTGCTTCCGAGTCAGAGGTGGCCCTGTGCACGACAGGTGGTGGTGCAGTAGCTGGGGCCTGTGCCGCCCTGGGCGAGGCTGCGTGTGTCTGTGTGTCTGCTGCCCTCCGGTCCTGCTCTGGAACTTCCCATTGCCAGGCTCCAGCTCTTCCCCAGAGGGGTCCCAGACCTCAGAGTGCTCGTGTTGCTACTGGCTCTGGCTTTGGCTTTGCAGCGAGTGCCTGTGCGCTTTAGTCACTGGTTGGGGTGGGGGACGGCCAGCTTGTGTCATAGTTTGGCATTCCACCTGGGTCAAAGTTCACTCAGCCCCCTTCAATTAATAGTCTCAGTTTCTGTGGCTGCCACGGTGTCACTATCAGGGGTCTGTCTGCTTAATTCTTGTTAGGAGGTCACCTACTTTTATTTTCTTTTGGAATCACTTTATGTTCATCTCGTCTTGTCATTTCGATTGATCTCATTTTTATAATTATTAACAGACTATTTAGCGGGCAGAGATCCTGTCTTTGTACTTAGTCTCAGGGCAGGGCCTGATAGAGCCCTAAGCATCATGGAAATGTTTTTACTCTCCCATCCCCCCGACCCCCATCCACCTGTCCTGCTTCAAGGCCTGTGAACACGATGGTGATGAGACCCTGTCTGATTCGAATGAGGAGCTGTGGGATGTTCGAGAAAAGCAGTTACCTACCTGACGGACACATATTTTAGAGAAACTCCCCAGGCAGGACTGTGTAAGGAGGAGCCAGAGGCATCCCCCACCCTCCAGAGCCCGGCCCTGTTCCGTGGTGGACCTCGTGTATACCAGGGCTCGGTGTGGGGGTGGGGTTGCACTCAGCTGGAGAGACACGAAAATACTCTGATAGTGAGCACAGTGAGGCCTCTGCTCTCCACACAGTGGGCGTAACGAAGGGCGGCGTGATGGAGCATATGGGTCCCCATGGTACTCAAGTGTGTGTGTCATTGCAATCAATGAAGCAAAGACTGATGTTTATTCTGTTGACACTTGCGACGCGGCCAGTTAGCTGTTCTCATGGAGGCTCGTCCCGTGTCAGGTGCGTGTTCGACTCTGGGTGCATTATGTGTGCTTTGAGGAAATGGGTTGAGTTGACGCAGCTCACGCCCTTGGACTTGGGCTGACATTATTCTTTCTTTGGTGTACACACACACACAGCAGAGCAGCAGGACTTTCTTGGAGGCTGCGGAGGTCCCAGAGTACGAAGGCTTCGACCTGGATGATCCGCAGAGGGGCCACCTGTGAAGTACATACTGTTTCCAGTTTTCTGGTGTAGAAATAGGTTTGACCACCAGAGGGTAGCAAATACCAATAATGACTTGCCGATTATTTTTCCTTATCGTAATCTAAACATTCATAGTTAAAAAAAAAAGATGTCTGTTGCCTTATCTCCAAAGACTAAAGAGCTAAAGACCCAGCACAGTCACAGGTAACTATTATTTGTAGTGGACATTTCCCAAAACATGACTGTTTGAAATGGAGATTTGAAAGAATCTGCAAGTTTAATGTACCTCAAGTTTGTGAGCATGTGTTGAATGTTTTCCTTCCACAAGACACTGGACAGTGAGCAGAGGTGGCCCGGGGCAGGTGTGCACCTCAGGGTGTGCCCAGAGGCTGAGATCTGCAGCCCCGCGAGGACTTCCTGGGTGAGGAATTCCCCGGGGCTGTGCTGGCGGGAGGGGAAAGTGGTGGTGTGGAGAAGAGTACTTCAAAAAGAGAGATTCATGGGGTCTTCGTGGTGGGAGGGGACCCCCGACATTATAATCCAGGGCACATCTCACATGGCAACGCTCCTGAGCCAGGCCTCTGGGTTTTCTCTGGCGCAGAGACCTGGGCTTGGCATCCAGCCCTCCTCCAGTGAATGAGGTGTCCAGGCCACGTTTGCAGATGGATGGCCCATGAGCACACCGTTTGCGGAGCTGCTCTGTGTCGTAGGAGAGGAGAGTTTCGGAGATCCCTCCCATTTGATGTGGCCCAGAAATGTTCAACGTCTGTGGCTGTGACAGCGTTTCAAGGAACAGAGCTTCCTTCAACCAAGTCCTCAGAGCACGAGCAAGGCTGTAGGAAACCCCAGTCTCCTGAAACCCTGGGTTGTGGCCCTGGCAGCTGTGAGGGAGGGAGTGATGCTGTTGCCAGTGTAGACTGCTTTCAGGTCGCCCTGGGCCTGGGCCCTGCGTGGGGTGGGGGGTTTGCCTTTGGTGGCTCTAGCAGCTTGCTCAGCTGGGCCAGGTGGAAAGGCTGCCAGGGTAGAGCTGTGAGGGGCCTCATCTCTCCTCGGAAGCCCTGCTGCCCGCCTTCGGGGAGTATTGTCTGTGCTGCCCAGGAGGTCAGAGGTGGGTGATTAATGGCTGGATTGCTGTCCTTAGTAGCTTTTTCCGAGGCTTGATATTCCACATAGCGCAGGTGCTGGTATAGGTCCCCATCCCTGTTCTCTCTCCACGTCTCCTTTCTCCATTCCTTTGTCCCCGAAGATGAATAGTTTCCCTCGGAGGAAGGCAACGGTGCTTGAGCCGCAGCCAGCACACAACTGACTTGTACTGAGGGTGTCCCTGTATCAGAGGCCTGTTCTGATCACTTTACACATCATCACTCCTTTTTTAAATCCTTACTTGAGGATACGTTTTTTTGTTTTTGTTTTTGAGAGAGAGAGGAAGCGGGTGGAGAGAGAAAGAGAAAGAGAGAAAAACCTCAATCAGTTACCTTCCATACAGGCCCTGACTGGGGATCGAATCTGCAAACTTTTGGTTCACAGGATGACACTAACCAACTGAGCCACCCGGGCAGGGCCACATCATCGCTGTTTTCGTCATCACAGCAGCCCTGCAACACGGGTTCTGTCATGATTCCCCTTCTAAGATGAGGAAATTGATGTAAAGGAAGGGGTAGCAGGGAGTCCTGGGTTACATACCACACTGGCTGGTGCTGGGTCCGGCCCCCACCCACCCTGAGGCTGCTTTTGTAATTCCCAAGTCAGCATTTCTTTGAGTCTGGCTGAGACCCCCCGCTCACCGGCACTCCAGGACCTCTGTGGTGCGCAGTTGCATTTGCTCTGGTTATCCGAACCGAACTAAACCAAACCAAACCAAAGCAAACAAACCGAAGATTTAAAAACTTTTCTGTCTACACTCAAACTATAAAGATTGCAGCCAAACTGAGATTTCGAAAATATCAGATGGTTAGCTACTAGGCCAACATCCAGGCTTTCCCCGCTGTGACCTGGGGTCTGATTTTGTTTTTAGTGGCACTGTTGACTCCGATGGCCATGTGTCACTGTGGTCCTGAGCCTTCTGTGTGCTGGGAGTGGGAGGGGGAAGCGAGGGGGCTGGTCCAGCCTTCATATTCAGTGTTCTTTTATGGGGAAAATGTTTGTGTCTAGTGAACAATTAATGAGTGTTCAACTTTGAGCCCACTCCAATAGAATAATTTTGAATACCTTTGCCCATTATAATGAAATTCAGTACGTCAAAAAAGTTCACACTTCCTTAAACTTAATAAAGCAAACTGAGTTGTTTAGATTTGTCTCCACATCCCCCTGTAGACACTAGGAAGAGAAGCAAAGTGATGGTTGGTGGACTATTTGTGTGTTACCACTCCTGTTTATTAGGCTGAGACATGGGAGCTAAGGTCTCTTATCTCTGCTATGAGACAGGAGGGCTACGTTCACTAATGTGACACCCTACCTCTGTCCCCTCTTCCAGTTTTTTCCCACTCACAATTTTTGATTTTTACATTATCATTTTTAACTGTTGCAGGGATTGCCGCAGTACCTGTAAATACTTGGAAACCCCCTTTTCTTATCCAGTCAGCCCTGACTCCTTTGCATCTGCTCCCCACCTCTGCTGGCTGGACCGCTGACTTTCATATTACCGAGGCAGAGGCATTTCATTCTGCAAACACAGTCCCACCTTGCACTTCAGGTCACATCATCATGGCCAGGGCTGCGGAGCGATGCTCGCTGTGGAACCTCACTGTGCGCGAGGCTCCGCTTTCTGGTGTCACACACCTTTACACTCTGAAGAACAAGGTCAGACGGAATCACTTCTCACTCCATAAATTACTCAAAATCACATCATATTTTCTTTGCTTGATACTTAGATTATTGTGTTTTTGTAGAGTTTTTCAGTTTTCCCTGCAATTTCCAATTGCCTTACTTTTTCACTGGGAGTAGAAACACGTCTTCATCACCATATAACCACAGCTTCTAGCTTCTTGCTTCTTTTGTTGGTGGCATAATTCTCCTTGGAGATCTTATGGAGCCTTCTGATTTCTTATTTTAATTTTGGTTTATTGTTTTTAAGCCTGATGTACAGCAATCATCATCTAAATTTTTTTTGCACTGAATTTCTGGGGGTAGTTCAACTTTTTCTTATATCCCCTATTGTTCTTTTACTTAGTTTCTCTCTGGTTTTGTTGTAGTTTATTCTTAAGTAATTTCCTTTGTAAGGTATATGGAATTATATTGTGATTCTTTATGGGTATGAACTGATCTGTATTTTGCTGTCACATTTGATTGATAGTTCAGCTGAGACTTCTAAGGTGAAAACCTTAAAAACGCTAAGCTGTTGCTCAGTTGTTTTCTAAGCCTGAAGTTTGCTGGTGGGAAGTCACGAAGCCCCAGTGTAAGACCTGTACTTCATTTCTGAAGCTGCGTGTATTTGGTTTGTGGAAATTTCTCGATCACGTGTCTAGGTCTGGTATATCATTTATCCTACATGGTACTTAGTAGGCTCTTTCAATTTGAAAACTAGTATCTCTATGCATGATGGGAATTATTCTACTAGTCTTTGGTAATTCTTTTTCCCATTTTCTCAACTGATTATTTTGCAGGTTGGATTTTTTATCTTGATTGGCTTTTATTTTTTTCCCTTGTATTTCTCAACAGAATTTGCTGTATGTTCTGGACATTTTCCTGAGTACACATTTTTATTTGTGCAATTATTTTTAATTTTCAAGAGCTCTTTCTTTTATCTAGCCCTTTTCTATAGGGTTATGTTTTTCTTTTTTAGATGCAGTTGGTTCTGTAACTTCTCTATAGATAACAACTGGAGATTGCTTTTCAGAGTTCTGTTCCCTGAATTATCTACTTTTACACGGGGGTCGGTTGGGTTTGATTAGTGGGATAGAAAGGGTTGGGAGACAGAGGGACTGTCAGTGTGGGGTTAGTTCTGTACAATGGGCTACCAGGGTTAGGTTAAGCCATTCAGTGGAGTCCTTCAAAGGCCTTACATGGCTTTTGAAGGACAAGTAGAAATTAGTTGGTAAAGAAAGTGGGGGGAGGGACATTTTAGACCGAGGGGAGACGGTGCGTGAAGACACAGAGAGGCAAAGCACTGCAGCCCATTGTGGATGAACAGAGGGCTTAACATGGCCAGAGTGTCCATGGCTGCCTGAGGGGTTGTGTGGTTATCCACCACTCTGACCAACCTGACGGGTGAGCCAACGCTGTACCAGAAAAGGACTCATGCGCCACGGAGAGTCTGTGCAGGAAGGATTACCTGCACTGTAAGAACACGATCCGATTTGCATTTTAGACAGACTTTCATTGCAGTTATGTAGAGTATAAAGGGGTGAAGTGTTGGCAGTTGGGATGGTGATAATGGGTCCTGGCTGGTGTGGCTCAGGGGGTTGAGCACCAGCCTGTGAACCACAGGGATGATGATAATGGTCCAAAGGAGATGTGAGACATAGCTGACGTGGAAGGGGCAGGGAAGAGAATATGGTGCCTTTGTAGGGACAGAATGGAGAGCATATTGGGGCTGACTGCATGTGAGAGACAAAGAATGACAGCAGGTCTGGCTCTGGTGATTGTGTGGCTTGAATTTATCCATGGAGTTAAGGAGGGGGCATTTCCCCTGCTTCCGTCAATAGAAATTTTTCTTGAGCCTTGGCTGGTGTAGCTCAGTGGATGGAGCACGGGCCCGCGAACCAAACAACCACAGTTCGATTCCCAGTCAGGGCATATACCTTGGTTGCTGGCCAGTTCCCAGCAGGGGACACACAAAAGGCAACCATACATTGATATTTCTCTCCCTCTCTTCTTCCCGTCCCCTCTAAAGATAAATAAATAAAATCTTTAAAAAAAGACTTTAAAAAAAGAGAAAGAAAGACATTTTTTTTGAAATGAACAACTGCTTACAGCACCCTTTACTCACTCTGCTGTAGGGGCTTCAGAGTGAGAAACCTCATTGGAAGTTTGATAACAAGATCTGGGGCTTTTGTAGACCTGCTCTTCTTTTTCCTCCTTCCTCCTTCCTCAAGGGACTGGTATGAAGGGCTGGCCTCAGTGAGGGCTCCGTCTCCCCGGGGGCCTCCCTGTGTAGTGCTGTGGGACTGCATGGGCGGGACTGGGTATTAGCAAGCCCTTCTATTACTTCCCCCAGCCATTTCCACTCACCTGACTTGCATCAATAAGAAAGGTGATATTTCATCTCATGTCTGCTCTTTCCCTGTCTATTTCTCAGTTTGCACAGAAGCCATGTAGGGAACTTCTGGCAAAGATGGAGGCATAGGTAGATACACTGTGTTTCCTCACACAACCAAAAGAAGAACAACAAATTTAAAAACAAAAAACAACCTGAACTGTATGGGAGCCCGACAGCCAAGGAGTTAAAGAAGACACATCCATCCAGACTGGTGGGAGGGGTACATACAGACAGGCAGCCTGGCAGAGAGGACTCATGGCAAGGTACGGACAGCGGACCAGGTGAGATGGGAGCTGGCGGAGCAGGTGGTCCCACATTTGTGTGCAGATAAACTGGGAGGAACAACTGGGGAGCAAGATAGACCATGCAGCCCAGGGTTCTAGCGCAGGAAAATAAAGCCTCAAAACCTCTGACTGAAAAGTTCTATGAGGATTGAGGCAGTGGGAGAAACTCTCAGCCTCACGGGAGAGTTTGTAGAAGAGACCCACAGGGTCCTAGAACATATATACAAACCCACCCACCTGGGAATCAGCACCAGCTGGGCCCAATTTGCCTGTGGGTAGTGGTGGAAGTGACTGAAAGCCAACTGAGAGCTGAGTGAGTGGCATTGTTCCCTCTTGGACCCCTCCTCGTACACAGTGCCACAGCACACCAACGCCCTGGGAGGTGTTGCCCCGCCTTGGTGAACACCTGAGCCTCTGCCCCTTCCTATGTAACAGGCACGCCAAGACACACACACAAAAAGGCCCCAATGAAAGAACAGATCAAAGCTCCAGAAAAAATACACCCAAGCGATGAAGAGATAGCCAACCTATCAGATGCAGAGTCAAAACATTGGTAATCAGGATGCTCACAGAATTGGTTGAGTATGGTCATAAAATAGGGGAAAAAGTGAAGGCTATGAAAAGTGAAATAAAGAAAAATGTACAGGGAACCAACAGTGAAGGGAAGGAAACCGGAACTCAGTGGTTTAGAGCAGAAGGAAGAAAGAAACATTCAACAAGAACAGAATGAAGAAACAAGAATTCAAAAAAAAAAATGAGGAGAGGCTTAGGAACCTCTAGGAGGACTTTAAATGTTCCAACATGTGAATTATAGGGGGTGCTAGAAGGAGAAGAGGAAGAGCAAGAAATTGAAAACTTATTTCAAAACATAATGAAGGAAAACTTCCTCAATCTGGCAAAGGAAATAGACTTCCAGGAAGTTCAGGAAGCTCAGAGAGTCCCAAACAAGTTGGACCAGAGGAAGCACACACCAAGGCACATCATAATCAAAGTACCCAAGATTAAAGATAAGGCATGGATATTAAAAACAGCAAGAGAAAAGAAGACAGTTACCTATAAAGGAGTTTTTATTAGACTATCAGCTGATTTCTCAAAAGAATACTTACAGGCAAGAAGGGGCTTATAGGAAAGAAGTATTCAAAGTCATAAAAGGCAAGGACCTACATCCAAGATTACACTATCTAGCAAAGCTATCATTTAGAATGGAAAGGCAGATAAAGTGCTTTCCAGATAAGGTCAAGTTCAAGGAGTTCATCATTACCAAACCCTTATTATATAAAATGTTAAAGAGACTTATCTGAGAAAAAGAAGATAAAAAATATGAACAGTGAGATGACAACAAACTGAACTATCAACGCCTAAACCTAAAAAGAAAAACAAATGCAAAAGAAAAAAATTGAACTAAGCAAATAACTAGAACAGGAAGAGAATCACAGAAATGGAGATGACATGGAGGGTTTTCAGTGGGGAAGAGGAAGAGGGAGAAAAGTTACAGAGAATAAGTAGCATAAACGGTAGTAGAAAATAGACAAGGAGAGGTTAAAAATAGCACAGGAAATGTAGAAGCCAAAGAACTTACATGTACAACCCATGCACGTGAACTAAGGAGGGGAAAGTGGGTGGGAAGGAGTGTGCAGGGAAGAGGGGAATGAAGGGTGGGGGGAATGGGACAATTGTAATAGCATAATCAATAAAATATATTTTTAAAAAAGACACATCAGGGTGAAAAACAGCCAGGTAGGGGTACCTCAGAAAACCCAGTGTAGGGACCAGACTAGGAGGTGGTGTTGTTTATATTTAAAATGTGTGTGTGTCTGGGAAGGCAGCAGCACCAGACCCAAGATGGCGGCCAGCAGGAAGCTGATGAAGGAGCTTGAACAAATCTGCAAATGTAGAGTGAAAAACTTCCATAACATCCAGGTGGATGAAGCTACTTTATTGACTTGGCAAGTGCTTATTGTTCCTGACATATGATAAGGGCCCCCTCCATATGATAAGGGGGCCCTCAGAATCTAAATCAACTTTCCAGCAGACTACCCACTCAAACCACCGAAGGTCACATTTAAAACAAAGATCTGTCATCCCAACATCGATGAAAAGGGGCAGGTCTGTCTGCCTGTAATTAGTGCTGAAAACTGGAAGCCAGCAACCAAAACCGGCCAAGTAATACAGTCCCTCATAGCACTGGTGAAAGACCCTCAGCCCGAGCACCCCCTTCGGACTGACCTCCCTGAAGAATACCCTAAGGACCGTAAAGAATTTTGTAAGAATGCTGAAGAGTTTACAAAGAAATATGGGGAAAAGCGACCTGTGGACTGAAATCGGTCGCAGTCGATTCCAGTGAGTGTAAGCGTCAGCAGAGCCCGGGCAGAGCCTTCGGCTCCCAAAGCGGACTCCGCGGAAAACCGACACGTGCCACTGCCTGGTGCTCGCTTGTGGTGCTTACCAAGTTCCTATAGTTTTATTTTTTTCTCAAACAAATCATGATTTTATTTAATAATGTATATGTATACATGTACAAATATTTCAAATTATAAAATAGTCCTTTAGCTTTAAGTACGGAAAACTTCCCATACAACCCAATAATGAAAGGTCATTCACAGTTGGCATTATGTTCGGAATTATCTTTAAATATTTAATAATCATCAGTTTTTAAAATTTATTTATTTAATTGTTGTATAAGTACAGTTTTCTGTCTTTTACTCCCATTCAAGCCCACCTCCCCAGCCCTCCCCCCTTAGTTTTTGTCCATGTGTCCTTTATACTTGTTCCTCTAAATCCTTCCCCTTTTCCCCTGAAATTCCCTCCCCTCTCCCCTCTGGACACTGTCAGCCTGTTCTCTATTTCAGTGTCTTTGGTTATATTTTGCTTGCTTGTTTGTTTTGTTGTTTAGGTTCCTGTTAAACGTGAGATCATATGGTATTTGTCTTAATCAAAGTGGTCTAGATAACCTGTAAAGAAAGGATTAAAAATACAAGATGTTCTAAAAACATGTGTGTGCTGCCACGTGCCCAGTGAGAAGCACAGTTCCCTGGTCCTGCAGAATAGGTGTCCTTAGCAGAGTACCACACAGGGATGGTGCGGTCCTGCCTGCATGATAGGAAATGCCCTCTGGGTCAGACTTGACCTCACTTTGAAGAGGTGGCTGGAGCAGGAGAAGGTAAACTGAGGAACAGGCACTTCTTGCCTGCAAGGTGGGCCCTGGGCAGGGAGGGCCTCTTAAATTTTTATTTTCAGCTTAGCAGACTCAGAGGCAAGTTGGTGTGGTAGCTCAGAGCCCCCAACTTCTGAAGGTAGTCATTGAGACTATCACCTTCAAGAGAGTAGGATTTTTGCCTTTTTGGTCACTATTCTCCACGCTCGACCTTGAAGAGGGACTGGCACTTAGGTAAGCACTTGTTAGATGGTGGGCAGGCTGGCTGGCTAGACGGAAGGGTGGGTAGATGGATGGATGGGTACATGATGAAGGTGGAGGAAAAATTCAGTGTAGGTCACAGCTCCGTGGGTATCAGATATGAGTCATTGGGGGCATTTAAAAAGTATTAAGGGCACTGAGACCCTGATCTGAATCTTTTTAAAAAATTAAAGCAAACATTTTTTATCTTCTATGTGTATTCCCAGACCTTTGTTTTACAACTTTGAACTTGCCCACACAGGGCTATTTTCAGTCCAGGCAGGTGTGTCTTTGGGCAGCGGCTGCTGTGTTTTATCTCCTGCAGAGCCCCCTTGCTTCCTGGCTCACACTTGCAGGTTGCTCATGGGTCTGACGACATTGTCAGTGTGACTCGAGTGCTATTCTGGGCAGATGACTCGCAAGTTCGGGGACAGTTTCTCATCCTCTAAAGACAGCTGTGTAATAGGATGAAAGCTTCAGAGAGCAGCCCTGCCCCAAACCGAGGAGGAACTGGGTTAAGGGGAATTCTTCCCGGGTGAGAGAAATTGATGTCATACTCCAGCCATACAGACCTTAACACAGTTCCTCAAATAGGCCTTGTCACCTCTTGGCTCTAGGCAGACCGTTCCGGTGCCCATGACCCTTTGATCCCTCTGTTTTCTATTCACCTGTTCTGCTATTTCCCCAGGAAGCCCACTGCCCTTGGGGCTGCCCTCCCTGTGCAGAGCTCTCCCAGCTCCTGCTTTATCACTGCCCCAGGTGGACACTGTGGTCTGCTTCTCATTTGCTTGTTAGACCGTCAGCTGTGAGAAGGCAGGGATGTCACACACCTCTAGATGTGTGAGAGACCCTCAGTAAATACCTGCAAACTGAATCTGCCCTGCGCACATCCCAGCCCATCACAGGCATTTTCACTGTAGTGAGGTCCAGGTGGACGGAAACGCGGGCCTCTGCTGACGGCCCACAGCCAGCCAGGTGCGGATGCTCCATGTGCATTTTCTCATGCAGAGCTCACAGCAGCTCCATCGTGGCTCCCGGTTTACAGACGGAAAGACAGACGCTCCCAGCTGTGGTAGCTTGACAAGAGCAAACGGCGTGGGTGGGACAGGGCAGTGTCGTGCCCCAGAGGGTCCCTACCAAACTCCTCTTGCTGTAGACCCTCCATTTTGAGGCTGCACTGGAGGAATGCTGGACAGGGGGCCTCAAAGCGCAACAGCTTACATTTCTGGAAACTTCCTTGCCTCTTGCTTGAGTGACCTCTGACATTTGAGCCAACCTGGTCTGTGTGACGTTTTGAGGGTTAAGCTGTCTCCAGTTTGTGCGGGTGGCCCTGGACTCCAAGCTGACTCTTGTTCCCAGGGATGACACCGCGGATCGGGTGGTCTTTTGGGCGATGGTGCCCGCGCCAGCGTGGGTTGTGTTTTCTTCATTAACTTTCATCTGGTGAGAATGTTGTAGTGAGTAGACTTTTAAAACATATTTGCATATCTCATTTCTTTGTCCAATTAGCAGTGTGAGAATGATGTCCCAGTTTTCACGCTTGAATAAATAACTGTCCTGGTGTAAGACGCTAAGGGGCCGGTCCGCCTCGGCGCTTTCCCTTTCTTGTGTCTGAATTCTCAGTCAAGCTTTGTTTCAGTATACACGCCACAATTCTCTTTTAAAGAACTCATCTTTTCAGCCAAACGACACCTTCTACTGCCACGAAATATCACCTAAATTTAGAGGGCCCTTCGTCAGTGTCGTAGCCTGACCCTGAGCAGCAAAGTATACTCTCTGCCTACACTTCATTTTTGAAGTGTGTAGGATTTTAAAACGGGAAGGGAGGAGTTAGTTCACAAGCCCATCTTTTATATGACCTACACAGGGGCGAAAGGCAGGACGGTATTGTAAGTGTTGGAGCTTAGAATATAGATACAAGTCCCTGCCCTCCTGGGGTTTTCAGTCCTGGGTAGAGAGGAGTGTGGACCTTAGAGGCTCCCGTGTCACGCCGGTGCCCTGTGAGCACACTGAGTTCCTGAGCAACCCAGGCGGCCCTGCTGTGGGGGGGAGCCAGCCTGGCGGGGCCTGCGGGGCAGGCAGGGAGGGGACATGGTGAGTCAGGAGAAGTGTACTTTTCAGGACACTGGAGTGGATAGCTTCCCTCGGTGCCAGGAGTGTTGTTGATTTCCGGGCTTTGTTTTAAAGTGCAGACTCAGACCAGTGCAGCCAGTCTGGAAATGGTCCCCAGGACAGTAAGGGTTCTGACAGGAAGCCATGCCAGGAGCTGCTAGAGCACCTGGAGGTGACTGGCCGGGAGAAGAGCAGATCCTAGGGCGGAGGGGCATGAGAGTCACCTTCCCGTAGACCGGGGCTGCTGGAGGCGGCTGGGAGGATGTTTTGGACCAGATGATGAGGGACTTTCTTTCCTTGCTAAACATTCTGCGTTTTATTCCGTTGGTAGCTGGGCGGGGGTGGGGGGGTGGGGGGGTGCTACTGATGGTTTCTAAGGAAGGAAGAAGCAGTGAGATCTGGCTTGTGGTTCAGGGAACCCCTTGGTTGGGATTGGAGAGCAAAGGGGAGGAACAGGTCTGGGCAGGGAGGTGTGAGTTTGTGAAAGCGTCAGGCAGCAGCTGTGGAGGTTCTGGGAGGCACTGGCTGAAGCTGCGGGCCTAGGTGACATCATGTGGGAAAAGGGAACTACTAGGGACTCTGGAAAAGGCCACTATTTAAATGATAAGCTGAAGGGCATGACGCAAGAGATGGGTCAGAGAAGCAGGAGGAGAACCAGAAGATCAGAGCTTCATGGAAGCCAGGAGGAGAGAATTTTGAGGAGTGTGTGGTCAGTAATCCCACAATAATCACCGCCATTTGTTGAGTGATGTTTTTGTAGAGAGCCAGACAGTACGTTAATGCTTTCCATGACATCATTGTCTTCAGTTCTTACAGGAGTCCCAGAGGAAGCCACAATAGTGATACTGATAGATAAGGGACTGAGGACCAGAGCTTCAGCCTTCTTGGGAGACAGAAGGAGGGCTTTGGTGTGAAATAGGCTGGGTGTGAGTCCCACCTCTGCCCTCGCTAGCTGTGTGAACTTGTACAAGTTACTTGGTTCCTCTACTCTAAATGAAATATAATAGGCCTGTCTCCTGAGGATGCAAGAGCCCCTTCCTAGACTTTTGCAAGGTCTTGGCTATTTCCCAGTATCATCCAGCCAGTCAGTAATGGAGCCGAGATTTGAGCCCATATATGAATTCATATCCTGTGCTCATGCCTTCAACCAAAGGAGGTGATGTGAGCCTGGAGTTTGAATGCTTGTGGAGCCGAGGAGTGGTATTTTAGAGGTAGAAGTCACGTGGGCATGTCTGAGCCCCAAGGGGAAAGAGGAAGTAGAAAGGGCGAGATTAATGTGGCCAGAGAGTGGGGGGGGGGGTGACTGGAGGGAAGGTCATAGGGAGATGCATGACGTGATATTCAAATACAGGTGACGGGGTGACCCTGAAACCAAAGCTGATGTTTCTTCCTCAGAGACAGGGGACAGAAAATGCGAGGGGAGGAGGACACAGGAAGTTCAAGCAGGGGAAGGAAGTGTCAGCATTCTGACAGGTGGTTTCTGTCCTCAGGAATGCAGGGGTGGGTCAAGGTCTGCGGACTGGGAGCTAGGATCTGGGTGGCAACTTAGGAAGAAGAGGCTCGGTCTCCACAGCCATTGAAGGCGATGGGATGGGAAGGAGCGAGGAAGGAGGAAGAGGGCCTGGGAGAGCACTGAAGACCCAGCCTTCAGTGCTGTGCCGGGGTACAGCTCGTATCTGTGGCCACACCAGGCGGTGTGATGATGTGGTTTGTACCTGGGGCCGTGGTAGGGGCACGGGATGGTTAGGTTGGCCCAGGTCTGGAAATTCACCAGTTGGGTTGCACAAGGACAGAGTGTATGGCAGTGAGGTGCTGGCTGCTGGGAAGGCCTGAATCACGAGAGCCCAGGGGTGCGAGCGGGAGGGGGACCCTATGGTCAGAGGGCAATGTCCTTTCTTTCTCTACGGTCGGACACCCAGAGTATGATTAGGAACTTTTAATTTTTATGTGTAGATAGAGGGGAAGGGAGGGAGAAACAAAAGGAGAGAAACATCAACGTGTGGTTGTTTCTTTGTGTCCCCACCTGGGGACCTGGCCCACAACCCAGGTATGTGCCCTGACTGGGAATCAAACCAGCGATCCTTTGGTTGGCAGGTCGATACTCAACACTGAGCCACACCAGCCAGGACTGATTAGGAACTTTTAATGAAGAATGCCTATGACATCTTGTTTCCCAACAAACAGAAGTCATCTGTAAGTAAAGCTTTATGGCAAGAATGGCTGCATACCTCATACTTTGTCTATACATATCCACATTGGCTGGGTTTTTACCCCAGAGGTGACCATTAAAGCGGGGCTCTCAGAGCCTCTGGACTCAGGGACACAGATGTAACCGCAAGCTCTTGGATCAGGTACTTGCCCGAGGAGCCCTGGCCCCTTTTACTGAAGAATGGTTTTAGACACCAAGATTTCTGTTTTTGTTGATACTGGAGTGTCGTTACACCTAGGTCCTCTCAGAGCAGGGGAACCTGTGCTTGTGTAATAACCGGTGTCTGTACAGATTTTTATGAATATGTGTCCCTTTGCCTCTATATTAAGTTAAATACGATGTCATACTGATATCTGAGTTACAGTCCATTACCAGGCAGATCATCCTACACCGCACTCCCCTCCCCCACACCGTCTTTGTCTGTAACTTCCTGCTCCGGCAGTGAGAAACCTGGCCCCAGCCATCTGCCATCTACTCAATTGGTCAGTGCCGGTACCCATGTACAAGGGTGGGCAAAAGTAGGTTTATCGTCGTAATACAAATGAATAATATAATAATGATTAATAATAAAACAAGGATAAACTGTGTTTCTTGCACTCAGCTGCGAGCCTACGTTCTCCCATCCCTGGGGAGTGGTTTCAAATTGTGAGCTCAACTAGCACGAGGAGCCGGGTCTGGAGTGCAGTGCTCCTGTTCAGTTCAGTCTTAGCTCTGGAAGGTGCCTCTGTCCAGTGCATGCCTGCATTCCCGCCCCCTTCAGTGAGATTGTTTCATCCTTTGTGATGCAGTTAGATTGTTTTGCATTCCATTCTCAGATTCCCTTGTCGATTTCAAGTGATTTTTTTTTAAAAAAAACTGTATACATCGTTTCACTGTTTGTGCTGTCAAGTTCTGAGTTTTGAAAAACATATCTGCCGTTACAGTATCACACAGAACAGTTTCGTCACCCTCAACTCAGTACTTGTTACTCTTCTTCTCTCCCCAGACCTATGGCAAGTACTAATTTTTTTTTACCAACTGTATAGTTTTGCCTTTTCCAGAAGGCAAAATCATATAAATAGAATCATACAGTATGTAACCTTTTCAGACTGGCTTCTTTCACTTAGCAATCTGTATTTAAGATTCCTCCATGTTTTTGCATGGCTTAATAGCTTGTTCCTTTTGATTGCTGAGTAGTATCCTACTATATAAATGGACCACGATTTGTCTATCTGTTCATCCATTAAAGGGCATCTTGGCTGCTTCCAAATTTTGGTGATTATAAATAAGGCAATAGATGTTTGCATGCAGGTGTTTGTGTGGATGTAAGTTTTCAAGACACTCAGGTAAACACCTAGGAGCTCTGCTGCTGAATTACATAATAAGACTGTGTTTATCTTTGTAAGAAACTCCCAAATTGCCTTCCAAAGTAACTCTTATCAAATTTGTATTCTCACCGGTAATGAATGAGAGTTTTTGTTGCCCTGGATCCTTGCCAGCAATTGTCAGCATTTTGGATTTTAGCCATTCTGATAAGTATATAGTAGTATCTAACTGTTTTTTTTAAAGATTCTATTTATTTGTTTTTAGGAAGAGGGAAGGGAGAGAGAAAGAGAGGAAGAGAAACATCGACTGGTTGTCTCTTGCACGCCACCAACCAGGGACCTGGCCCTCAGCCCAGGCTTGTGCCCTGACTAGGAACTGAACCAGCAACCCTTCAGTTCACAGGCCAATGCTCAATCCACTGAGCCACACCAGCCAGGGCTAACTGTTGTTTTAATTTGCATTTGCCTGATAATATGTGAGGTTGAGCATCTTTTCATGTGCTTATTTGCCCTCTGTATATATTTTTTGTTTTGGTGGATGTTTCTTCAGGTCTTTTGCCCATTTTTTGATTCTGTTTGAGTTTTTAAAATTCTTTGAATAGTTTGGATATCAGTCTATTATCAGGTATGTGTTTTGCAAAGATTTTTTCCCTAATTTGTGGCTTTTCATTCTCTTAACAAAGTATCTTTGACATAGCAGAAGTTTTTAATTTTAATAAAGTTTATTTATTTTTTCTTTCCTGGATTGTGCTTTTGGTGGCATATCTAAAACTCTTCACAAACCCAAGGTCATGTAGATTTTCTTCTATTTTTTTCCCTGGTAATTTTATGGTTTTGCAGGCTTGTGAGCCATTTTTAAGTTAATTTTGTTTAAGGGCGAAAATCTGTGTCTCTCTCCCCTTTTTTCCCCTGCTGCACACGGATGCTCCACTGTTGTTCCTTTCCCACTGGAAATGCCTCTGCAACTTTGTCAAAACTCAGTTGACTGTACTCATGTGAGGCTATTTCTTGGGCTCTCTGTTCAGTTTCATTGACCTCTGTGTCTCCTTTTTCTCTAATACCAAACTGTCTTGATTATTGTAGTCTTTAAAAAAATTATTTTTAAAGGTTGTATTTAATTTATTTTTACAGAGAGGGGAAGGGGAGAGAGGGAGAGAAACATTGATGTGCTAGACATACATTGATTGGTTACCTGTTTTTTTTTAAATGTATTTTATTGATTATGCCATTACAGTTGTCCCATTCCCCCTCTTCATCCCCCTCCACCCTGCACACCCCTCCCCTCCCACATTCCCCCCCCTTTAGTTTATGTCCATGTGTCTCAAGTTCTTTAGATTCTATATTTCCCATACTATTCTTGCCCTCCCCCTGTCTATTTTCTACCTACCATCTATGCTACGTATTCTTCATACCTTCTCCCCCATTCTCCTCCTCCCACTCCCCTGTTGCTAACCCTCCATGTGATCTTCATTTCTATGTTTCTGCTCCTAATCTAGTTGTCCTCTTAGTTTGCTTTTATTTTAGGTGTGGTTGTTAATAACTGTGAGTTTGCTGTCCTTTCACTGTTCATCTTTTTTATCTTCTTTTTCTTAGATAAGTCTCTTTAACATTTCATATAATAAGGGCTTGGTGATGATGAACTCCTTGAATTTGATCTTATCCGAGAAGCACTTTATCTGCCCTTCCATTCTAAATGAAAGCTTTGCTGGATAGAGCAATCTTGGTTGTAGGTCTTTGGTTTTCATGACTTGGAATACCTCTTTCCAGCCCCTTCTTGCCTTCAGGGTCTCTTTTGAGAAATCAGCTGACAGTCTGATGGGAACTCTTTGTAGATGACTGTCCCCTTATCTCTTGCTGCTTCTAGGATTCTCTCCTTCATTTTAATCTTGGGTAATGTAATTATGACGTGCCTTGGTGTGTTCCTCCTTGGGTCCAACTTCTTTGGGACTCTCTGAGCTTCCTGGATTTCCTGGAAGTCTATTGCCTTAGCCAG
This sequence comes from Artibeus jamaicensis, assembly GCF_021234435.1. Lineage (NCBI taxonomy): Eukaryota > Metazoa > Chordata > Mammalia > Chiroptera > Phyllostomidae > Artibeus > Artibeus jamaicensis. The sequence continues at coordinate 11,795,760 of NW_026521810.1, read as the reverse complement.
ATTGGGGAAGTTCTTCTTTATTATTTGTTCAAATAAGTTTTCTACTTTTCTCTCTTCCTTTTCCCCTTCTGGTACCCTTATAATTTGGATGTTGGAACGTTTAAAGATATCCTGGAGGTTCCTGAGCCTCTGCTCATATTTTTGAATTTTTGTTTCTTCATTCTTTTCTGTTTGGTCATTTTTTTCTTCCTTCTGGTCCACTCCCTTGATTTGAGTCCCAGTTTCCTTTCCATCACTATTGGTTTCCTGTGCATTTCCCTTCATTTCAATTAGTTTAGCCTTGATTTGTTCCTCTAATTTGTGACTAAAATCAACCAGTTCTGTGAGCATCCTGATCACCAGTATTTTGAATTGTGCATCTGATAGGTTGGCTATCTCTTGGTCAGTTAGAATTATTGGCTCTGGGGCTTTGAGCTGTTCTTGAGCCATAATGTTTTGGTCTGTTCATGCCTGTTACATATGAAGGACAGAGCCCTAGGTGTTCACCAGGGCGGGGCCACCCAGGTCGCTGGTTTGTGATGCTGTATGTGGGGGTGGGGTCAGAGAGGGGCAGTAGCGGTCCCCTCTGCTGCTTCCCCCAAGCTGCTGGGGCCTGCGCGGTCCGTCTCACTGCTCTCTTCTTTGCCTGGTTTATCTGTATGTGGATGTGTGACCATGGTCAGCCAGCCGTCTTGCACCCTCACTGGGTCTGCCCGTTGCCACCCCATGCCTGGGATCTGCCAACCGTCACCTGTGTGCCTGGGTCGGTCTGGCCGATCATTCCTGCCTGACCTCAGCCGCTGACTCTGCCCCTCATACTGGTCCGGCTAAACGGTTTGTTGTTGTTGGACTTCCGTACAGTTCAATTTTCTGTGTTTTGGTTGCGTTTTTGTTACTAAAACTTTGTTGTCTTTAAACTTGGTTGTGCGAGGAGGTACAGTGTTTCCACCTACACCTCCATCTTGGCCAGAAGTCGATCAGTTACCTCTTGCACACTCCCAACTGGGGACCTGGCCCGCCACATAGGCAGGTGCCCTGAGTGGGAATCGAACCAGTGACCTTTTGGTCCATAGGTTGGCGTTGAGGCCTCTGAGTCCCATCAGCTGGGGCTGATTGCTGTAGTCTTGAAATTAGTTGGTGTGACTCCTTCAACTTTGTTCTTCTTTTCTATTTTGGCTATTCTAGGTTCTTTGCCTTTTCATATGAATTTTGGAGTCACTTTGTCAATATCTATAAACTAACTTGGTGGGAACTTGATTGGGATTGCTTTGGGATCTCAAGAATTGAGATATTAACAGTATTGAGCCTTCTGATACATGAGCATAGAATATCTCTCCATTTATTTATATCATCATTGATGTTTGTTTTAACATCTTTTTTTCTCCCTGTCTTGGATAATTTATACTGATCTATTGTCAAACTCATTGGCTCTGCTTTTGGTACGTCCGCTATGCTATTAAGTCCATTCAGTGAACTTTTATTCTGAGATATTGCATTTTTCCATCCAGAAGTGTTTGTTTCTTATTTTTATCTTCCATTTCTCTGCTGAGATTTCGCATCTTTTTGTGAACTAGATCATATTTTCCTTGATCTCTTGGAGTGAGCTCATAACAATGAAGGGGACCCCAAAAACCCAGAATTATCTTCTGGAGGATGGGCCCCTTCTAGGCTTCCCTCTCCAGGTGAGTGTTCCAGGAACCCACCTGTATCAGTGTACCCGCCGGCACTGTTGTAAGAAGCTGTGTTTGGCTGCAGTGAATTTGTTTTGAAGGTTCTTTCAACACGTTTACCGGTTTCACAATGGGTGATTACAAGCACACCTGCCCACACCATGCTGAGTGTTCGGCAGTTTCTGACTAAAAACAGCATGACCCCCATTCCCACCTTCCCTGTTCACCCAATCAATCTCTCCTTAAGTGACTACCTGCCGCCTGCCTGCGATGAGAAAAGTTCTCAAAGGACAGTGATTGCCAATGTGGAAGAGGTGGAACAAAACACTGCAGAAGCACAAAAAAGCATCAAAATCAACAGGTTCGAAAACTGTATTGAGCAGTGGAAACAAGTCTTGATAGGTTGCATCAAATGGAGAGCACTTTGAAGGTGACTGAAGGTTAAACCTGTAAGAATACATATACAATTTTAATAAATAAATTCTGTTTGGGGGGGTCTTCCCTCGTGTGCTTGAGTCCGATAATTCCAACATCTGGGGCACTTTAGAGTGGGCACCTGTGGATAGTATTTTCTCTCGGGAATGGGTTACATTTACCTGATTCTTCCTAAACTGGGTAACTTTGGATTATCTTCTGGTCATTGTGAATTGTGAAGGTTATTTTTGGGAAACTCTGAGTTGTGTTTTATTCTTCTCAAGAACATCGATGGTTTATTTTAGCAGGCAGTTAACCTGGTTAGACCCAAGGGCTAACCTTGAACTCTGTCTTATCTTCTGTGGGTTCAGGTCTCATTCAGTTCTTTAAGGCTTTGCTGTACTTCTTTGTCCTGTGCATGTTAGTGAGTGGTCACCTGAGAATCACCGAGAGTCCAGGCACAGAATTAGAGGTCACGCTTTCCTCTGTGGGAGTCCTCCTCACACTCCAGTGGCCATATTTGCTTCTTTCCTAGTTCCTTCAGCCAGAAAGGTTTTTCCTCAGAGTTTTAGTCACTCATGCTTTCAGGGCAAAAACCAGGAAAAAACCCCCAACAAAATCCGGGAAATTCACCTTGTGCCAGTTGCTATTTCAGTTTTTTTGACACTCCTCCACAACCTGACTGCTTGTTTTTACTCTTAAGTATACTCATCAATTTTGTAGTTGTTGTATTTTCCCGCGAGTTTGTAGCTGTTACCCGTGGGAGCGTCAGTCTGGAGAGGGCTCCCACTGGCGTACCGGGACTGAATTTCTGCCTGCTTTCGTCTCCTGATGCTGTTTCTTGGAGCTCTTTCCAAGGTCATACCTAGACGACTTCCTCAGTCTTTTTAGTAGTGCATGGTAGTCCATTAACCGGACCCCTTCTGGTGGACATTTGTGCTGTTTCCCAGGTTCTGCTTTCACAGACAGTGCTACATCCAATGTCCTCATCCCCCTACACGTTGTTCTGAGGTCTTGGGACCTCAGGCAAAGTTCTACTTGGAATCCTGAAAAACATTCATGTTCTTGGGAATGGCATGATTTCTGCTTCCTTCCGTGATTGACTGGAGTCCTGGGCCGTGTTTCTGGGCACCTCCAGGGGCAGGAAGGCACCGAGGAGGGGAGAGGTGATGGGGAGTGCGGGTGTTTCAGAAGTCTTAGAGATCGGTTGGGAGCCCTCAGCCGAGAGGAGTTAGGGACAGCTGATGCCAGAGTGACACCCCCACAAAACCGAGTGTTTTGTGCAGTTACCCATGTTTACATTGGTTATTTATCAGCAAAGAATGAAAGTTACCTTTGGACAAAAATATAGCACATTCATCTATCAAAACAGGTATTGTAATTGCGTGGCGTTTATTCAGAACAGTGAAAACGTGTTCATGCAAATGCTTGCACACAGATGTCCATAGCAGCTTTACTTAGAGTAGCCTCAAGTGCAGATGACCCAGATGTCCTCCAGCAACAGACTGACAGCTGCGGTACGGCCATGCTGTGGGACAGTACTTAGCAGTCAAAAGGAATGGACTACAGGGACCCCTGGGTGAGCCCTCAGGGAATTATGCGGGCTGAAAAGATCTAGTCCCAAAAGGTTTACATATTGCGTGATTTCTTTTATATAACATTCCTGAAATGACAGAACTACAGGAGTAGGGTAGAGACGAATGGTTGCCAGGGTCAGACAGCGGGCGAGTGTGGGAGTGAAGTGGGTGCGTTGGCAAAAGGGCAGCGTCAGGGACAGGAGTGTCCTGTAGCTTGACCGTGTTGATGTCACCACACTCTGTGACACTGCACCGTCGTTTTGGGGGGTTAACCGCTGGGTAGGGGTGCACAGGGCCTCCCCGCTGCATTTCTCTGTGTGCCTTCCAATATCCAGTAACATAGGTGGACCGGCAGTTATCTTTGAATAAATAGTTTAATTAAAAATATATACAGAATATCCAGAGACACATGAAGAGATGCTCAATATCGTTAGCTATCAGAGAGATGCAAATTAAAACCACAATGAGATACCACTTTACACCAGTCAGGATGGCTGTAATAGACAAAGCAACAAACAACAAATGTTGGAGAGGGTGTGGGGAAAAGGGGACCTTAGTTCACTGTTGGTGGGATTGCAGACTGGTACAACCATTATGGAAAACAGTATGGAATTTTCTCAGAAAAATAAAAATTGACCTGCCTTTTGACCCAGCAATTCCACTGCTAGGATTATACCCCAAGAATCCTAAAACATCAATTTCAAAGAACCTATGCACCACAATGTTCATAGCAGCACAATTTACAATAGCCAAGAGTTGGAAGCAACCTAGGTGCCCATCAGAAAATGAATGGATCAAAAAATTGTGGTACATATACACCATGGAATTCTATGCAGCAGAGAGAAAGAAGGAGCTACTACCTTTTGCAACAACATGGATGGAACTGGAAAGCATTATGCTGAGTGAAATAGGCCAGGCATTGAAGGACAAATACCATATGATCTCACCTTTGACAGGAAGCTAAAGAATAAAACAAACAAGCAAACAGAATAAAAACAAAGACGCTGAAATAGAGAACAAGTGGGCAGCGACCAGAGGGGAGAGGGAAGGGAACTTACGGGGGAAAAAAGGGGGGAGGGATTTTGAGGAACAAGTATGAAAGACACAGGGATGAAGACTAGGGGGGGGGCGGAATGGGAGGGAGGGGGGAGACCGGGTGGGGTGGGGTGGGATGGGAGAAATAGATTAAAAAAAAATGTACTTGAAAAGTAACTAAATAAAATTTTTAAAAAATACAAAAAATATATATATATATTTTTCTTTTTCAGTAATGGATCTACTGTATTTTTTTTAAGCAGCTGCTTTCATATGTCTTGGAGTGTGTATTGTAGCCCATGCCCCATATGTCTGGGTGAAGGGAATGTGTGTATGACTATATATTTGTTTTGTGTAATTTTTTGGAGGGGTAAAAAATTAGGTAGAGTAGAAAGGAGGTAAAAGCTAGAAGGAGGAAAAGTTTCTTCTTGCTTTCAAATAAGTTTCTTAAAACTAGTTTTGTGTTTTACATTAAAAAGACATTTCCTTTCCTGGGAGTCTCACTGTTGACTCTGGTGGGGCCTGGGGGTCAGCACGGGTCAGCAGGCTGTGGTGGGGTCTCTAAGCTCTGTGGCGGGCTGTGAAAGGCTTTTCACTTTTTGGCACTAACAGACCAAATCTACCTTAGAAATGCCCTCAAATGCTTTTGTTATTGGCTGTATTGGAGAGTGGCACCTGCTTTTTCTCTTTAGTCCCTTGCACATTTCCTTTCTTCTTTCTGGCCTCTTCCTCATCCCTCAACCTGCTCTGATGTAGTGAAGTTTTTCACAGAAGCTGTATGTGCCCCAGAGAGTCCCGGAGCTGGCCGGGTCCCGCGCTGCGGGTACACACAGCACCCGCGTCCGTATTGTGCTGCTTCTCTGTGAATGAAAGGAAGGCTTTCTAGGAAGAGTGCGTGCTTTATTCATACCGAATACCCACCCATTCATATCGAGAGAAGCAAGGAAACCAGAATCCACAATTATTTTTCTTGAAACCTAAGGCTTAAAAAAACACGTTTACGGACAAGCTGTATGAATCCAGCCGTTCCTAACTGTTGGAGGTAACTGTTGGGCAGCCCTATTTCTTTTTTTTTTAAATTTGTATTTAATTATTTTTTCAAGTACATTTTTTTGTCTATTTCTCCCCCCCCCCCGCTCCGTCTCCCCTCCTCCCTGTGTCTTTCATACTTGTTCCTCAAAATCCCTCCCCTTTTCCCCCTTAAATTCCTTTCCCTCTCCCCTCTGGTCACTATCCCGCTTGTTCTCTATTTCAGTGTCTTTGTTTTTATTCTGTTTGCTTGTTTGTTTTATTGTTTAGCTTCCTGTCAAAGGTGAGATCATATGGTATTTGTCCTTCAATGCCTGGCCTATTTCACTCAGCATAATGCTTTCCAGTTCCATCCATGTTGTTGCAAAGGGTAGTAGCTCCTTCTTTCTCTCTGCTGCATAGAATTCCGTTGTGTATATGTACCACAATTTTTTGATCCATTCATTTACTGACAGGCACCTAGGTTGCTTCCAACTCTTGGCTATTGTAAATTGTGCTGCTGTGAACATTGTGGTGCATAGATTCTTTGAAATTGATGTTTTGGGGTTCTTGGGATATAATCCTAGCAGTGGAATTGCTGGGTCAAAAGGCAGGTCGATTTTTATTTTTCTGAGAAAATTCCATACTGTTTTCCATAATGGTTGTACCAGTCTGCAATCCCACCAACAGTGAACTAAGGTCCCCTTTTCCCCACAACCTCTCCAACATTTGTTGTTTGTTGCTTTGTTTATGATAGCCATCCTGACTGGTGTAAAGTGGTATCTCATTGTGATTTTAATTTGCATCTGATAGGTAACAATATTGAGCATCTCTTCATGTGTCTCTGGATATTCTGTATGTCCTCTTGGGAGAAGTGTCTGTTCAAGTCCTTTTCCCATTTTTTAATTGGGTTAGATGTCTTCCTAGAGTGGAGTTGTGTAAGTTCTTTGTATATTTTGGAGATTAAACCTTTGTCTGAGGTATCATTGGCAAATATGTTTTCCCATACAGTTGGTTGTCTTTTTAATTTAATACTGTTTTCTCTAGTCATGCAGAAGCTTTTTATTTTGATGAGATCCCATTTGTTTATTCTTTCCTTTATATTCCTTGCTCTAGGGGACATATCCGTAAAAATGTTGCTGCGTGGAATATCTGAGATTTTCTTGCCAATGTTCTCCTCTAGGACTTTAATGGTGTCATGGCTTATATTTAAGTCTTTTATCCACCTTGAATTTATTTTGGTGTATGGTGTAAGTTGGTGCTCAAGTTTCATTTTTTTGCACGTAGCTGTCCAGTTCTCCCAACACCATTTGCTGAAGAGGCTATCTTTACTCCATTTTATGTTATTGCCCCCTTTGTGGAATATTAATTGACTGTAGAGAGTTGGGTTGATTTCTGGGCTCTCTGTTCTGTTCCATTGGTCTATGTGCCTGTTTTTATGCCAGTACCAGGCTGTTTTGGGCAGCCCTATTTCTATAACTCTGGGGGCCAGACACACAGAGATGAGTAACCGGGTCTTGCTGCATGCTCACTGTGCTGCCACACAGGGGGAGGGGCCTTGGCCACTTGATGACAACGACAAAGACAGTGGCTTCCTAAAGCTCTTACTGTTGCTGAGTCTGCAAGCTTCCTTTCTCCCCTCTACTGGGGGTGAATTTACTGTCCTCTCTCTGCAGAGGGGGGCTCAGAGGTTGAGACCAGGAGGATGCCTTGACCTGCCAGCACCTTGAGGCTCTGGTCCCTGGAAAATGCCTAGCAGAAGGGGTGCAAAGAGCTGTTGCTATGGGGGCAGCAGCTCAAGGCTCACAATGTCTTTAATTTGGGCAGGTCAGGGGGATGCCACAAGTCCCTGTGGAAACCGTCTCCATGCCTCCCCATCAGCGCCCTAACTTATAGTCCAAAAAGATGACACCTAGCTTAGGTTCTAGGGGACAGAAGGAGGAGCAGCAGCACAATTGGTCTGACTCCTTCAGTTGTTTGGGGTTTGAGACTTAAAAACAACGTGTTTTCTTAGGCTGGTTAAACAGCTGCCGCCTACCTATGGTTCAGTGCTAGCTCAGTGCAAGTTTCCATTGACTTAGAAACTTGTCTTTTGCATCAGGTATTGAAAGTTTTTGCTCTGAATTAACCAGGTCTCTGACAAATCTGGAAAGGGCCTACATAGTATACATAGTCCCTTTAAATTTTTCCTAAACTTAAAACATTCTCTCTCTCTCTCTCTCTCTGTTTAACTTTAAGGGACAGGAAGGATCAGAAAATAAACTCAATAATGAAATGAACACAAAATAAACTCAATAATTAAAATATGCTGCTTTCCCCCCTCCTGCCTTTCCTGCTGTCTTCTTTCTTTCTTGATAGGAATGACAGAGAGGAGTCCGGGACAGGGTTGGTGGTGCCTGTGAGGCTGGCCCAGGACTGTCAGCAACATACTGTGGACCTCACAGGGTGTGTCCAGCCCTCCCTGCCCACTGGGTGACCCCTTGGGCGCACCAGGAGGGCTGTTTCCCAAAGTATCACCCAGGGGGGCAGAACTCACAGTGGCTGCAATCCCTGACGTTGAGTGTAGGACACTGAAATGACGCTAAATGGGCGTGAAGTGAAAATAGCTTTCTTGTGAGCTGCCCGATTGTTATCATCGTCATCTTAGCACTTAGTAGGAGTTTGTCTGTACCAAGCACGCTGCTGTGTTCTTTCCGTGCACGGTCTCATTCAGTGCTTTCTAAAATTGACCCCTGGCTGAAATGCCCCCTGATGCAGTAGGTCTAGGTCGGGACCTGAAGTCTGCATTTCTCACTAGTTCCCTGGAGATGCTGAGATTGGTGCTGGTCCTCATCTCTGAGCTCTAAGTTAATCTGCTTAAAACAATGCATGAGGCAGGTCACATTATCCCCATTTTACAAGGAGGAAACAGCAAGAAAAGTCATGGGACTCGACCCCAAAGCTCATTGCAACTGATCATATCTGTTAGTTCAGCTCAGTTAGTTTGTCTGGGGGCCTAATAAGTGCCTGGGAAAGCCCTAGACAGATGCCCTTGCAGCCCTAGTGGGTTGTGATGTGTGCGTGATGGGGCTTTTGAGTCAGGCGTGGAGGGCGAGGACGCTCTGGCGTGCTGCCTGGGGCGGCCTGCTCTGCAGGTGTGGCCGGGGCAGCCCGGGGCTGGTGTTATCAGGAGAGCTGGTGGGTCACTCGCTCCCACCCCTCCAGGTGCCACCTGGCTCCCGTCTGGGGGCTTCTGTCCACGCCTCGCCTCCTCTCCCCCCTCCTGCCCCTTTTCTGTATTTCCCATAGAACAGGAAGGAATAGTAAAAAAAAAAAAAAAAAAGAAAAGAAAAGAAAAAGCAGGAGGATAATAAACAAGCTTTTTGAGTTTATTTCATGATGTTACACTTTTGGAACCTTGAAACAAAAACAAAGTAAACCAAAGAAAAAGGTCCACATTAGTACGGGAAAGAGAGGGAAGACTCAGAAACTGTACAGAAGCTTTTTTTAGATTTGCCACAAACTCATTAACTCAGATCTGGAGCTTTGAAAGGCTGAAGAGAGGCGCTCACGGCAGCACCCAGTGTGTGTGTGTGGCGTGGGGGGCTCGTGTAAAGAGAGGCTGCAGACCGGTGGCCCGGCCTGCTGGCTGAATTCCACTGACGTGTTTTCTTTGGCTCATACAATACTTGAAGAATATTCAAATCAATTTAAAATGTGGGAGTTTTCACAACAAAACCCTTGGTTTCGAGCCTTTCCCGAGGGGCGAGGAGTGCCAGTGTCAGGGCTGCGGCGGTCGGTGAACGCGGGACCCTGTGAGACGCGCCCCGGCCAGCACACTGCCCCTGGTCTGGAGCATTGGAGCTCCCACTCGGGAGCGCTGCCTGCGGGTGGCGTGGGGGTCGGCACTTCTGGACCCCTCCCTGCCCCTGCCCCTGGCAGCCTGCGCGTGTGAGAGGACAGCGGAGCCGGGAGCATCGCAGCCCCTGAGCAACGGACTCAGTGGCAGATGTGCTCTTGGTGGCGCAGGCGCCAGGCGAGAGGCACTGACCGCGCACGGACACGACCGCGCACGGACACGCAGGGAGCTTCCCTGCTGCTGCCTCAGACCATGTCAACTGTTTCTTTCCTTTAAATTTCTTTAAAGAAATTTAAAATGTGTTTTCTAGAATTATTAAGATTATTTTATGAGATCCATGCCATCTATGTGGTACTTTATAGGGCGTATCTGGCCACAGCTGGAGTACTTCTGGGTGTTTTATGGCAAATTATTCTCGGATTACTCTCTAATGCAGGAAGGCCTGCCTGTTGTCTGAGCGCCCTGGGTCATACAGAACACGCCCGGACCTGACACAAAGCAGCTGCCTCCACCAGCTGTTCCAGAAAGGGAGCATTTTAAGGCTGAAGCAGCAGGAAAAAGGATTTTGTAGCTGGTGGAGATTTTGAAAAATGTTAAATTACTCTTTCCTTGCCATTAAAGTGTGATGTAATTTTGTTACTAACAAATTGGGTACATCTGAAAAGAAGTCTTCCAAGTGGGGGTTGTGAAGTGCTTTCTGACAATACAATACAGTATGTCCTGGGGGTGTCTTTGGGGGGGGTGGCAGCTCAGAACTCCCACTGACCTCCCTGTCCCTGGGCCTCAGCCCTGCTGGGCTGGGGTCAGGGGTCCAACCCCTGGCCCCCCTCCCTCTCCTCTGGGTCCCTGCTAAGACCAGCAACAAAAGGGTCAATTGTCTGAGGCCTCCCTTTGTCTCTGAGGCTCTGTGGGCCTCCTTGAATGCCAAAATGGGGTACAAATGCCTGTACTTATGTGTATGTGCATGTGAGTATTGTGTGTGCATGCACACACAAGCACACACAAACGTGAACTTTCTACCACACAATACATGTATGAGCACACATACACACGTGCATATGCACACACCCGGCAAGGGGTATGTGTATGCGCACACATGCATGTGGGCATGGAAGCACACACGTATATCTGCATGCAGTGAATTGGGCGCATGTGTATATGCACACACATGTATGTGCGCTGCATGTGTGTGCACACACAGTAGTGAACTTGCTTAAAGCATTTCTTTTTTTTCTTTTTTAAAAAATATTTTATTTATTTATCTTTAGAGGGGAAGGAAAGGAGAGAGGGAGAGAAATATCAATATATGGTTGCCTCCTGTCCGTCCCCTGATGGGAACTGGCCTGCAACCGAGGCATGTGCCCTGACTGGGAATCGAACCTCAATACTCTGGTTCACAGGCCCGCTCTCAACCCACTGAGCTACACCAGCCAGGGCTGCTTAAAGCATTTCTGAGTTGCTGATGCTTCTTAGTGGGGCCTGACTGGCTGATAGATGTTCCTCAGGCACAGTTACTTTTTCCTGGTATGTGCTATGGTACAGAAGCCTCAGAACTTTCCATGCTCCCTGTCACCTCTAGGGTTAGATAATGTACAGGAGTGAGGAGCAGGCTCCTCACACAGCTTACTGGCCTCCCCTGCCTGTTCTAATCTGGATTTCATGGTGAGGCTCACAAGGGCTTTTCCAGAATGTTCCAGCACCTTCTCAGGGCTTTCTAATTGAATTTGGTGCATTCTGTGTGGGGTTTCAGCTATATTTGCAGAAGGACTGGATGCTCCATTCTCATCCGCCCCCAAAGCTGGTTTCCACCTGGCTCTGGCACCTTTGCATGGGTTCTGGTCACCTTGCTTCCTAGTGCAGCTTTACCAGCTCGTGCTCACAGAGGCCTGCACATGCTCTGGCTGGCCTGTGTGACAAGATTCACACTTTTTTTCCTTAACATAGGTGTCCTTTAAAAAATGTTAATAAAACACATTGAATCAGAAGCCCATAAAAGACTAATAAAAATGCTGCGTTGAAACTCACCTCTGTGAAGGGTTTATCTGCAAACCCTGCCCAGCCAGCACAGCTGCCGTTTGACAACTTGCTCTTCTTTTTCTTGACTCTGTCCTTCCGGTGCCCATTTCCTCCCTTGCTCCAGTAAGGGCTTGTCTTTCCACGGTGGAAAAGCCACCAAGGAAACAGTCCTCCAAAGCTTATCTAAATATTCAATCAGTAAAATTATCTTGTGATTAGCCTAACTATAAGCCAGAACTGCTTAACCCTAGGAAACGTAAAAATTACCCAGCACATTAGATCTACAAATTGCTCATCCTAACCTTTGGCTGCAGATTCTGTTTTTATTTCATTCGTAAAATAGTTTCTTCCTTGTTCTTTAAGTTTTGGGTTGTCCCCAAGGCAACCTCCTCTGCTGTTGGCTCAAGTGGCTTCGTTGAGATATGTCATCACATGAATTCAGGCGAGTGTGGCACAATGTCGACTTGATGTACATTTCATGCTTCACTTTGAGACATGCGTTTTGTAAAGCTGAGCCTTGCAGCCTGCTGATGGCCCATCGTTGGCGGTTCTGCACTTGGAGCGTATACAGGGATAACAGCAGCTGGATTCTTCTGGAGCTGAGCAGTTCACACAGTAGCAGGGGGATTCTGTGTATGTCACGCTGAACAGAGCATTGGGCTTTCTCATCTCAGCGGTGATTTTACTTCTATCTCTCTTCCCTACCCTTCCACCCCCCATTGCCGAGAACCCTCCTGTAACCTTGCAGGACCCCGGATAGCGTCACAGAAGTCACTCCACTTCTGTGGGGGTAGCACTAAGGAAATCAGCAATGATGTGTTTGTGAACGTGCAGCTTAGAGAGACTTTTTGCCTGGAAATGATATTATCAGTGATGCTTAGGATTTTAACTGCTGTGAGTACCTTAAACTAGTGATGCTGTCATTCAAACACGAGTGGGTGAATGAGACTCATGCACTTGTTGTCATGGCTGGTGTTTTTACATGATGAGATACTTTCACAGTTCCAAAAATTATCCTAAAGTTTAGATTTTGGAATGTGACATTTTAATAAATGGGGTATTGCCTTATATAGAGGGGAAGTTTTTATTTATAGTTTTCCTGTTGGGCAGTTTGCACACATGCATACACACAGATATAAACACAAATACAGAAAAATGGTTCAATCTTTACATTCATCCTGTTAGAAAATAAAAATTTTGCCCATTTTACAGTTGTGAACACTGAGGCTCTGAGAGCTTAAATAGCTTGCTGACAGCCATGCAGTTAGCAGTTGAAATGGCTGGCCTGACTCTTCTGGGATCCACTACTGGTTTTGTGTGAACAAACTGGGCCCAGGCCTCATGACTGGACCCCTAGTTGTGCTTGAGAAGGTCCATGACACCTGCAAAGTAGAGGGAATCACAAGGTCACCTCAGTCCCCACTTGTTCTGTGCTCAGCAAACATGCACTCTTTCTCCTGATATCACATGTAGATCACAGGCTCACTGCCTTGCTGTCTTCAGAGCTGTTACCAGTTGGAATCAAGCTTATTGGGTCAGTGTGAGCCCTCAGCAGGGCTCTGGCCCAGCTGGTCAGTGCCCTGGGCGGAGGAGCAGAGGACAGTGTTACTCCCCTAATGCAAACCTCAGAGACAGTGCACATGGCAGTCCCATCCCCGTCTGTGCTTTGTTTCAAGAGTGGAGAGAACCCTACTTTGCTCATAGGAACAGAGTGGTGGTCACCCCAGGCTAGGGTAGGGAGTTGGGGAGATGGTGGTCAAACGTACAAACTTCGAGTTTTAACATGAATAAGTTCCAGGGGTCTGATGTGTGGCGTGGTGACCATAGCTAACAAACTGCATTGTATATTGAAAGTTGCTGGGAGCAGATTGTAAGTGTCCTCACCAAATAAAGACAGTTATGTGAAGTGAGGGAGGGTCAGTGGACATGGTGACCTGTGGTAGTTACACAATGCGTGTGCAAGTCCATCACCAAGATGCACACTTTAAATATGTACAGCTTTATCTGTCAATTATACCTCAATAAAAAAGTTTTAAAAACATTAAACAAAATAAGCAGAAAAAAAGAGCCCTGTTTTGGAAGTCTCTCTTGAGGAGAGACACCATCCGTTTAATCCATAATGAGATATTGTAGATCTCTTTTAAGACCTTTTCAAAATGTGACTATCCTCTAAAAACTAAACATCTATGGTTAAACTGTGCTGTTTATGAAGAATTAGCAGTGAGACATAATAGCAAATGTTTAAAAATCATTGACCAAATTAAGTTTATTTTCTGTGGATTCAATGTATTCTTGATATTTGCTACAGCCACAGGTAAAGTTTACCTTTTTTAAAGGAATGTGCTTCCTGGTTTATATATTGGTTTGCCTGTGTGTGTAGGATTTTGAGCTTCATATTGGTGGTCTCTCTACCCACGATGTCAGGACCATGGCAATTAGATGAAATTATTCTCATTGATTGGCAAGAGTTAATCACTGTCTGGAAGAAGCAGATTTTTACATAAAGTGGTTGGTAGTAGCATGTTGCTTTAAAAATTTTTTTTAGATTTTTATGGATTTTTAGAGAGAGAGGAGAAGGGGTGGGAGTGAAGGAGAAAGCGAGGAGAGAGGGAGAGAGATTTTTTTAAAAATCGGTGGAACATCCCTCACATATGCGTCCCCGAGGTCTGGGAAAGCAGCTGCCTGTCCCTGTGCAGAGCTACAGGTCCCTCTTATTAGGAAAGCCCAGATCTCACTCTCACTTGTTTGGGCAACAAAATGTGCCCTTCTCTGTGGGGGTGAGGCTTATGCTGCCTTGGCTCTGAGGACAGTCCTAACTTGTGCTGGCACTCAGTCTGTGTGTCTGTGTGGGGCTTGAGGAGAAAGCTTTCTTTTGAATAATTAGTCACAAAACCAAAACCTTTTGTTCACCCATCAGCCTTTTCGCATCAGGGACCAGGTAAGAGAAAGGACTAGGATAGACTTGCTGGAGGTGCAGGCCGGACGGTCCCTTTGTCCCTGTGCTCCTCCATGGCCCAGGCCTGGGCGTGTGAGCAGATCCCTGCTCTGCACTCACGGCCTGGTGGGTGCCTTTATTTTTGTCATTCTTTATTGTCACCAACACTACATTGGGTTGGTGGAGAGTCTTCTCTGGGCTCATTGCTTTCTTTGGGAGAGGAGGATGTCTTTTTCCCACCCTCTGGGCAACCATTTGGATGTGCCTCCTCGTGGGTGGGGGCGGGGGGTGTGCTCTGGAAGGGAGCTCTTGGCTCAAATTGTAAACAACTTTACCTCCAGTCCCCCTCCCTGCAGCAGTCTAGCCTTGCTGAAGGAATGTGGTTACGGGTCCAAGTAGAAAGGGGGACTTTAAGCCATAGCCCTTTAGGAGTTAAGGACAGGAGTGCCTTTGTGGCAAAGGCAAAGACAGATGCTGATTTTAGACAGGGCAGAAATTTGTTTTTTTCTGTGCCCACATTTATGGAAAATGCCCCTGTTTCTATGGCTGTCTAGTGTCACTGAGCTACCGTTTATCATGCTCAAGCATTCTGTGGGTAAGAGGTGACAAAGTTTGTCACCACTAATCTAATGCCAATAGAAGTCCCCAGTCTGGTGTATAGTAAATGGAGAGACTTTATTCAGGTGAACATTGCAAACCAAAAAAAATACAGTCTCTGGAGGAAACTGAAAGTGTGCTCCCCTTGGTAGGGGATGGGGAGGGCTGCTTATATAGAGAATGTGCTCACCCTGATTGGTCCATTTTATGCAAATAAAGGATCCAAATGCATATAATTTGATTGGTTCATATAGCACTGTCTTGATTGGCTGGAAGCAGGTATCTTGAATGTTTGTTGTGGAGCCACTCTGATTGGCCAGTAAAAATGCAAATGAGAATATAGTTGTGCAGCTCCAATTGGTCAGATGAGACATGTCTCAGCCCATGGGACAAAAAGTGGCTCCAGGAAGTCCTTTATGAGGATTGACTCAGATGGCAGTAGCACGATGCAGGAGGCTAGCAGCCC
The DNA here is from genome assembly GCF_021234435.1 of Artibeus jamaicensis. NCBI lineage: Eukaryota > Metazoa > Chordata > Mammalia > Chiroptera > Phyllostomidae > Artibeus > Artibeus jamaicensis. The sequence goes on along the minus strand of NW_026521810.1, from coordinate 11,780,225 downwards.
CATCTGTGGCTTTTTTCCTAAAAGCAATGTGGTTGAGAGGCTTCTGACAAAAATGGCTGCTAGACTCTGGTATTGAATTTGAACTCAGTTACCCACAAGGAGTCCTCCTTAGCATATATATTCTTTCTCGGGGTTAACAAGGATTTGGAAAAGGCATTCAAGATGGCTTGTATCTATATCCACTGGGTTGAATAAGAAAACAGACAGAAAATATCAGATGTTGGAGAGGATGTGGAGAGTTTGGAACCTTCATACACTGCTGGTGGGAACGTCAAATGGAGTTTGAAAACAGTCTGGTGGTTCCACAAATGATTAAACACTGAGTTACATATGGCCCACAATTCCAATCCTAAGTGTATAACCAAGAGAAATGAAAACATATGTCCACACAAAAACTGGTACATGAATGTTCATTCATAGCAGCATTATTCATAATAGCCAAAAAGTGAAAACAACCCAGGTGGTGGTGAGTTGGCAAGAAGATGGATAGGGGGTGGTTTGTCCATATAATGCAATATTGTTCAGCCAAGGAGAGACTGGAGTGCTGTTGCATGCTGCAACATGGAAGGACCTTGGGGCATGCTGGGTGACGGCAGTCGGTCATGGGTCCGTGTGTTGTGTGATTCTGTTTGTGTGAAGCATCCAGAGTGGGCAGGTCCACGGAGGCAGAGAGTGGATTGGCGGTAGCTGGGGCCTGGGCTGAAAAGGGAAGTGGGGAGAGGGGAGTGGAGAGTGGCTGCTGATGGGTGCAAGGTTTCTACCGGGGGTGGTGGGACATCCTGGAGTCAGAGGGTAGTGATAGCTGAACAACTCTGTTAATGATTTAAAGACCATTGAACTATATACTTTAAAAGTGAATTTTATGGTATGTCAATAACATCTCCATAAAGCTAGTATTTTACAAATGAAAAAAAAAAAAAAAGATGGCTTGTGTCTGCTCCGCAGAGTGCCTGTGCTGACAGACCGAAGGCTGGGGGCAAGGTCAACCTGGGCCCATTCACCTGCGTGTCTGGTGGGGGATCCTGGCTGACGGTGGGAGGGGCGGTGGTCTCTGCTCCTCTGCACCTGGGCTAGTTTGGGCATCCGCACAGCCAGGTGGTTGGCTTTTTTTGAGTAAATGTCCTGGAAAGAGAGAGCCAGCTGGAAGTTGTCTCCTTTTTGTGATCAGCCTGGGAAGTCCCCTGTAGCATTCCTTCCACCTATTCTATTGCTTGGAGCAGTTGCAGACCCCCGATTGCATTCAGGGAAGGCAGAGACCCCTCCTCTCAGTGGAGGGAGAGTTGGTCACATTCTAACAAGAGTATGAGAGGTGGAAGGTCTCCATGTGGCCATTTTGGGAAAATGCATTCTGTCGCAGAACCCAGCTGGATATTGGAATATTTATTTGGAGCACTTGTGAGGAGACATTGAAGACTCTTTAAGGCGCTTAGGTGTTAGGATGCACAGTAAGAATGTGTGTGGAAGACTTCAGGACAGACACAGCCTTATAGGAGCAGGCAAACCAATCAGAGGAGGCTTCTTAGAGGAAGTGGATCTTTAATTGCCCTTGTTCTACTAGGGTGGGGGAGTGGGAAGCAGACCCAGAGGCTCAGGCAGATGCCCAGGCGGGCTGATGCTATAGGTCCTTGAGAACCCAGAGTCTTTAAACTACTGTGGCATCAGTTTGGAGAAGAGTCAGAATGTGGGGAGGGTGTGGAAGGATGGGATTGATCTAGGCTGACTCAGTCTATGTTTCTAGTAGTTCAGTCTCAACCACAAACATCATTCCTGACTCTTGGAACAGAAGCTCTGCACAGAGCTGGGTGGATTCAAGGGGGAAGTTCAGCAGCTATCTGTGGTATGTGAGCAAGTGTCTTCAGGGTGTAGACCCCCCAACTGAGACAGCGCAGCATTGCCTTCCTGCCAGGCCACTCATGCTGTCACAGGTGACATTCTGGCAGATGGGCCACCCTGTGCTTTGTTGGAAGAATGTTTGCTTGTTCTACCCCCTGTCCTGGCTCTCGGGTATTATGAACAGAGCAACATAGTCATGGATATTTATGTAATGCAGCAAAAATTTAAGTAAGTTAGACAGGAAAGTAATGAGATTGAGGAGGAAGAAGGTGAGGGGACATCTACTGAGACTCCCTGCAAGCTCTGAGCTCCTTCACCACCTGCCTCGGGGACTGGGGACCCTGAGTGAGTGGCAGCGCAGCGGAGCCGGTCTTCACAAAAGGCTGCCCCCGCATCTGTGTTCCTTGCATAGGAGTCGGAAGACTCTAGGAGCAGAAAGGATGATTAGAAAGTAAGTGATCACAGTAACTCACGGATGGGGGGCAGGCCCTTTGGCTTGGCTGCGCCTCTGACAAAGTGTCAGTGTCTGATTTGCACACCCAATTTGCACGAGCCACGGTGGGAGTGCTCTTGAGGGGCATTTGACCTGTCCATGTATCAGCAGCATCTTAAAATGATGCAAGCATTATTACAGGCTGTGTTTTCCAAAAATTACTTCTGACATACAAGGAATTCTTAGTTAAGGCTCCAGGAAGCACAGCAGCATCTGTACATTGTTTGGAGCGTGCAAGAAACTGTCTTCGGGGAAAACCCCTAGTCTGCAGGAATTGATGATACTTAGTAGCCATTTTCAGGTCAGGCCCCACCCCCTGCCCCTCACCCTGCAGTCTTGTCCTGTCGCTGGGGTCAGTGGGCACAGGAGGAATCTGTCTTTCCTCTCAGAAGGCTGCATGGTGCTGTGCTGCCTAGTGGACTTGTGTCGCTCCTGCTGTCTGGCCCTGTCACTGACCTCTGTCCTCATAGAGGAGGAGGGTTTCTGGTTGTGTCCTCTCTTTAAAATGTCCTACTAGCTTAGATTAATGAAAACCACTATCCTTTTGTTGATTTTTTTTTTTTTTGCAAAATATACCTGATGTAAAACTTACCATTTTAACCCTTAAAAAAGTTAAATGGTGTATAGTTAGTTCAGTGGCATTAAAGTGCCGTTGCCCTTCAGCATCCATGGGGCTTGGTTCCAGGACCCCCTGCCCCCAGCACCAAGATCCCTGGCTGCTCAAGTCCCTTACACGACGTGGAGTGGATGTGAAATTGCACACAACCAGTGTTTGCACACAGACGACGGCAGGGTGTGCCTGCACCTCACTTCATGCTCAGGATTCAGCACAGTGCTTGGCACGTGGGAAATTCAACTTTTGCTTTTGGGAACTTCCTGGGATTTTTTTCTTTCTGAATCTTATTGGTCCATGGTTGGTTGATTCCACAGATGCGAAACCCATGGACACGAGGACCGACCAACTACACATTGAAGTTGCTGTGCATTCATGACCACCACCTGCCTCCGGAACTTTCTCACCTTCCCACACTGAAGCCCTGTCCCCACTGAACGCTCTCTCCATTCTCCCCTCTCAGCCTTTGGGAACCCCCACACTCTGTGAGTTCGACCACTCCAGGGACCTCATATAATAAGTTGGATCACGCAGTAGTTTTCTTTCTGTGACTGGTTTATTTCACTTAGGGGGTCCTCAGTGTTCTTCCCTGTTGTAGCCAGTGTCAGAATGCCCTTCCTTTTTAGGGCTGCATATTATTCCATCTGGAGGCATTTATACATTTTCTTAAATCCCATTCATTAGTCAGTGGAGAGTTGGGTTGCTTCCTCCTGTTTGTTGTTGTGAAAAATGCTGCTATGAATGTGGCTGTGTATCTCTTTTGCATATTTACCCACGAGTGGAACTGCTGGATCATATGTGATTCTATGTTTAGGTTTTGAGGAACTGCCATTACTTTTTAAATGTGATCGCTCTTTTGTGTTTATAGTGCCAGGTTATGCCAGAGGTTCACGGCTGCTACTGAGAGATAGTTTCCATGTCCCTTGTCACTTTAACCCAGAACCCACATGGTAGAATCGAGGGTTTCCTGGGTCCTCATGGTGTGGATGGGGTATGTTAAGAAACAAGATTTGGGACTTTAGATTCTAATCACCAGGTCTGTCTCCAGAATCTAACGGGAAGGCCAAAGGTCAAGAGAGACAGATGGTGGAGAAAACCCAGCGGACTTCGTAGTAGGTGAGGGAAGTGAAGGGATGAGGCGGACGCGGTTCTGAGACGGCAGTATTGGAAGAATAGGTCACTTAGGAAGAAGAATGGGCTGGGGGGATTTAGAAGGGCATGGGTGTGGGGAGGAGTGGAAGAAGTCACTAAAATCCTTTAGTGCTCAGGCTGCTGCAGACACGTGGGGCCGAGCTGCCCGGAGCAAGAGGGGCCTTTATATGGCAAGAGGGGCTCCAGGCTCCAAGGGGCCTGGTACCGTTACTATGCATCGGTGCTGCCTCTGTCCGATCTCCCGTGTTACAAAGAACACGTTCAGGGGCCGGAGCAGCCCCCTGCCCACTAACTCATGCACACACCATGTCTCCCACTGCTGCCCCCAGACTTGGCGGGTGAACCTCTGACTCCCGCCAGACCTGTCTGTGTGGTGTAGGAGTGCACGTGAGTGTGTGTGTGTGAACATCTTGTGTGGGGGGTCTTATTCCAACTGTGCAAACTTTCCGAGAGGAAGAGCCGCTCCCATAACTCACTGGGCATTTGACAACAGGCCCTGCGCACGTTTCGCTTGTTATCATGGCGTTTTCATTTATTTTTGTAAAGTCAAGTCATTTTCGCAGAGTGGAAAATTGTCTCTTGATGTTCATTCCCCACTGTTTGGCTTGAGGTTTTTGGGTGGAATCCACACAGTGGTGACAGCTGGGTAACCCCCAGAAGTGCCCTTTGCAGATAACAGCTCTAGGGGCCCCACCACCCACACAGTGGGGAAATTGTTCCCCACTGTGTGGGTGTTTTGTTTTTTCTTTTTCTGCAAGATTGAGAGTTTAGATGATCTTCCTGCCTGTCACAGTGCTGCAGCTTGAAGAAGCCTCTGCCTCCTCGTGGGAACCCCGGGCCGGGAAGAGCCGGGCGCCTCGGAACTCACCCTCTGACGTGATGGAGGGGCCTTGGGAACCAACAGCGGGGGCGGGGGGCGGGGTTTGCATGTGGCACCAAAGCCCACGTTTCCAAGAAAAGCTCATGAAAGCAGGGTGTGAGAATGGCCTGCTAGCCCGCAACAGGATTGTTTTGTTGTGTTATCTTTTTGTTGGTTGTCTTTCTTTACTAAATGAGCAATGGAAGCAGATTTTCAGTTTGGTTCTGCTCTAGTTCGCCAGCGGACCCCCACGGCGGCTTGACTTTTAGATGAGCCTAAAGGTGTTTCACAACCGACTTCTTTCTGTAGGTTCTTACAAGTCCTAAGAAAGGCCTAATTTGGTACCCTGTTCAGGCCTGCACGTGCCCTAAATATAATATTGGAATCATAGGTACCAACCCCTCTAAAAGTCTCTGGAGTCCCCTGAGAGCTGGCAAGGGGAAGGGAGAAGCGGGGAGCCCGAGTGTGTCAGAAGTGCACAGGGTCCGACTGGCCCTGCACTGGACTGGTGGGGAAGCCTTTACGCTGAAATGTGGATCCCGAGACCCAACAGTCATGCCCAGACTGCCTCCGGCGCTGGGTGTGAGTGAGCTCAGAGGGCCCGACAGGAAGTGAAGGGGTCGTGTGCTTTTGTGTTCTGATTTAGATTAGAAGCGGAGTTTGAAGTTCGTAGATGAATCAGAACGCTTATTGAACAGACACAACACACAAGTGAAATTGTCATCTTGAAATCCCAAGGGAGGAAGAGATAAGAAACAGGCCACGAGGTCTATTGGACTCTGATTTTGAGTGCTGGCAAACACCTCTCGTCTCCCATTTGCAGCCGGTTTGATCTCGTGGAGACAGCCGGGGTAGACTGTGTTCTCCAAATTTTGTAAAAATAAACAAAGATGCCTTTCTGCCCTTTTTTTCCCGTCCAGAGAATAGCTGTTTCTGTCACTGGGGTTCTCTGCTGACTGTTCCGTCTGTCTCTGTTTCAGACTTCATAGTGAGGCTCTGACCAGATTTATACATGGGGTTGCCAAGAATTCTATTCAACTTCAATGGTATAATCTTAAAAGCAAAGCCATCTTTCAGAAGGTTGCATGTTTTTGGATGACCCTAATATAAAATACTGCCCCCAGAGAGCAGAGTATTGATGTTCGTGGGGCGTCCGAGTTATGTGCTCTTGCCTAGGGAGAACGGGTTCTTGAGGGCCAAGGTGGTGTTGTCAGGGATCATGACGGAGCTTGGCCGGGGGCTGTGAATGTGTGTGTGGGTGCGGTGCTGGATGCTTTCAGGATCTGGGGGAGGCAGGTTCACATGGACGTGTCATCCCATGCCTCTCTGTCCCCTTTTAATCTCATGTCTGGTATTACGTTGGTATCCTTGTGTTTTGGGGATCTCTGGTGCTGGCTCTTGGCCATTTCCCCAGTCAGACCTGTCACACCCGCAGGACCACCGTCAGGGAATCTTGTGTTTGCCAGCAAGGGGATTTTCCTCAAGCACAGATGTGATCATGCCCTCCCACTCAGAAGCTTCCATGGGCTTCCATGCCCAGAGAACAGAATTCTGATTCTTAGCATGGGATTCCGGCCCTCAACCCAACCCCTGTCTCCTTCCACTGAGCAGCGCTGAGCTTCCAGCCTCCCTCCCCTTGCTCCTGCTATTTCCTTTGAGGACTGAACTTCCCCCACTTTTCTGTATTAGTGAATGCCTACTCACGGTTGGATGGCTCCTGGATGTCACCTAGATGTTACCTCCTTTTCAAATATTTGTCAAGAAACCATGCTGCTTTTTGTTGTTAGGTCTCAGGGCTGTTTTTCAGGCCGGATCTCAACTCCATGTCTTTTCCTTTCTGTCTTCCGCAGCAGGTTGGAGCAGCTGATTGCATTCTGGCTCCCGCCACGTGCTTGTACACATGAGAGCTTGGGGACCCCACCACCTAGCCCTCAGAGCCCAGGCCGTTTGGCAAAGCCATGCTGTGTGGGCGGCTCTGGGAGGAACTGGTTAGTCTTTCTTTTTTAATATCTCTGAAAAATGGCCACTTATTTACTTTCAAAAGGAAGGCACCTAACTCAGTTTGCTCCAGAGATTCAACACAACCCAAGTTAAAACATAGAAACATAAATTCAAGTGTTTTTGTGCAAGGATACGCTAGTTAAAAAATGACAAGCTAATTAAAAACTTTATGTGTAAAGAGAAATTGGAAATTTTCAAAGAGAACCATCGGAAGACTCACCCCATTCTATTCCAAGACCTGCGGCGGGGCCATTGCAGCCCCGCCAGCGCCAGCGGTGAGAGCGGGGCTGCGAGCCAGTGGGGCTGGTGCAGCCTGGGAGTGGCCCCACACGCAGATGACCAGTCGGCTTTTAGCAGAAGTATCAAGGTAATTCAGGGACAAAAGGATAATTTTTCTAATAAATAGTATTGGAACAATTGGCCATCCATTAAAAAAACAAAACAACCCAAGCTCATAACCCATACCTTATAACATTTGTATCGATGAACACGACTGGGCCATGGGCCCAGAGTAGAAGGTAAAACTAAAAATTTTGTAGAAGAAAACAGCAGACAAGCTCTGTAACCTTGAACTAGGCAAGGATCGCTTTGGACACATACACTGTGAAGAGAGAAAGTTGGTAAAATGCCTTTTATCAAAATTAAAAATATCTGCTCTTTGAAAACTACTGCTGAGGAACTAAATGACAAGCCACAAACCAGGAGAAATAGTTTCAAAACATGTATCTCATAAAGGACTTGTGTCTAGAATATGTGTAAAACTCTTACAACCTTTTAACAAAAAAAGGCAATTTAATAAACAGGCAAAAAATTCTTGAACTGACACTTTACTGAAGAAGAGCTATAGATAGCAAGTGAGAACATGAAGAGTTGGTCAATGTCATCAGTCACCATGGTGAGATACCATTCCACATATATCAGAATGACTTAAAACACACACGTACCCCCAAAGAAAAAACATCCCCAGAGAACAACACTAGCCAGGACTCCCAGACTCCGACGATGTGCAGGTGCCGGTGAGGATGAGGAGCAGGTCCAACTCCACGCGTTGCTGGAGGGAAGGCCAGTTGAAGTGGCCACACTGGAAAACCCTGTGCTACTTTGAATGTGGTTGAGCAGTTCCTAAGCACGTGACCCGGTGACTCCACTCCCAGGAAGTACCCACACTGATGTGAAAATGTTCTCCCAGGTGAAGATGCGTGTGCAGATGTCCATGGCGGCTCTGTTCACGGCGGCCCCGACCTGAACACAAGTGTGAATGCCCTTCACCTGGAGGTGGATAAACTGTGGCCCCCATTCAGCAATAAAAGGGCATTGGGTGAGGAAGCCAGACTCAGTGATTACACACTGTTTGATTCCATCTGTGGGACCTTCCAGAGCAGGGATACTGCAGGGAAGGAAACGCGTCAGCGGGTGACAGGAGCAGGGCGAGGGGGTGACTACAAAGTGTCACGAGTGGTTTTTTTGGGGGGGTGATAGACATGTTCTAAATTTTGACTGTGGTGGTTACATGACTGTAACCCATGGTTTCGCTTTCCATGGTTTCAGTTGCCTGTGGTCAATTGCGGTCCAACTATATTAAATGGAAAATTCCAGAATAAACAATTCATAAGTTTTCAACTGCATGCCGTTCAGGTCTGGTGATGATGCCTTGCACGGTCCTGCTCTGTTCCACCGGGGACGTGAGTCATTCCTTTTTTGTCCAGCGTCTCTGTGCTGTGTACACGACTTGCCCATTAGTCACCTCTAGCTGTCTTCTTATCAGATCAGCTCTTGTGGTGTCGCAGGGCTTGTGCTCAAGTACCCTGTTTGACTGAATAATGGCCCAAAGCACAAGGCTAGTGACATCAGCAATTCGAAATGCCAAAGGTAAGCCATAAAGTACTTCTGTAAGTGAAAAGGTAAAAGTTCTTGATTTAATAAGGAAAGGGAAAAAAATCAGATGCTGAGGTTGCTAAGCCCGGTAGGAAGAATGAATCTTCTGTCCTGAAATTAATTATGAAGAAGGAAAAAGACATCATGCTGGATCTGCCATTGCACCTCAGATTGTGAACGTCGTGGCCACAGTGAGTGATCAGTGCCTGGGTCGGTGCAAAAGGCATTAAAGCGGTGGGTGGAAGACGTGGGCAGAAGGTGTGTCCTGACTGCTGCAGCCTGTTTCCCAGACAACATCGGCCTCTGTGAGGACTCAGCAGGGACCCCCTGAAACCGTGACCACCTCACAACGTTTACTACAGTATACGGTTACAATTGTTCTGTTTTATTAGTTATTGTTGTTAATCACTTACTTTTGCCTAGTTTATAAATTAAACCATCACAGGCACGTATGTAGGGTCAGGCACCATCTGTGGTCTCAGGGCCTCTACTAGGAATGTGTCCACTGTGGATAAGGGGGACCTCCATATACGTTTGTCAAAACTCATGAAGCTTTAACACCCAAAACTGCTGAACTTCACTGTAACTGAAGTACATCTCAGTGAATTTGAATTAAAGACAGCTAAGGCAGAGGGGAGCCTGGGCCACTCCTTAAGATGAGGCCACCCAGTTGAGACCATGTTGACAGTCCTGTGCTTTTGGGTAACGTCCCGGGGGTTCTGCATAAGGAATAACGTTGTGTTTGCTACTCCTGGCACAAGGCATGGGTTCTATAGTTTAGCTCACTTTGGCATTTCCAGTGAAGGTGAGTTGTTAGAGGTATAACTGTACTTGAACTCGCTGGTCTTTCAAGGGCTTTCATGTTCACAGGTGCAGTCGGGTCTTTTGTCAACCGTGGACTTTTCAGATGGAAAGGTGCTTGAGTGAGGCCCCCTTGGCGGGCGTGGTTCAGCCGGGGGCAACTGGTTTTGACCTTTTATTCACCATAAGGCTGCTGCCAGGGGCTGCGAGGGCTGGCCCTGAAGTCAGGGGTCCCCTGAGCCCACAGGGGCTGTGGTGAGGGGCACTTGGCTTGCTCCCCTCCATGGAGGGGAGGTTCCAGGTATAGGTGCCTGAGGTTACATTTCAGGAGGCCCTGCTCATCTTACCCATCTGGAAAACTTACTGGCCAGAAACCTAGCGAGTGGGTGCAGCTGTTTGCAAATGTCACCAATGACCAAGTAGTGAGAATGCAGCTCCCTGTTTGTCTCTGGCTACCGAGGCCCATGGAGCAGGTTCCCCACCTTCCACTCGGTTGACTGCCGCTGAGAGGCAGGCGGGCAGCAGGCACCCAGTGAACAGGCCACACTGGGGCTCATGGCCGACAGGGAAATGAGCCTGGGGGGAGAATACTAGCACCTTCCTCACTGGGCTGAGAGGAGCTGCCTTTCTGCTTGGACCAGGGCAGGGGGCAGCTCACAGGCCACTGCCCAGGCCAGTGTTTACAGCAAGGCAGCTGGACAGGGGGAAGTGCACGGTCCTTTATGTGTCCTTTGGTGCCACACCGCCTGGCCCGGTGGATCACAGGAGAGTGCGGATGCAGTTGGTTGTCCCTATTTTAGGGGAGGAGAGTTTACCAAGGCCCAGCTTGTTTCCATGGAGAGGGAGAGGGAGGGGGTCGGGGTAGGGAGGGGGGCTCTCTGTTCAGGCTGATTGGCAGGGGAAGCTGGGCCAGAGGCTCATTTTCTGTGGCTTTACCTGTAAGCCTGGCTCACAGCCCCAGACTCCCTCCCCCTCGAGGCGTTTCCCAAGTTCTAATGGACAGTTTGGTTGGGAGGATGTAATCTTGAAGCTCTGTTAAGCTAGCCAGAGAAAGTTCTAAATTTTCTCCCACTGACCAAGGTGCCTGGCTTGTAGGCAGTTTTTGCTGTGTGAATGGCATTTGGCCCTTGGTGTCACTCAAGCCACCTGCACATCCTATAGACTGAACTGCTCAGAGGACTGGGCCCTGTTGGGCTCTCCCAAAGGGGCGGCCGTGTGCCATCCACTTTGTGTCGAACGGCACTTTCCTTTTTCCTGAGGTATCTTGTCACTTGGATTTTCCTTCCTGCCGAGGTTGGTAAAGTCAAGTGCCTGGTAGAAAGAATGAACTGTGTAGCTTTCCCCTCCATGGTCTTTTATAAGGTGGATGTGACCGCTTGTCACAGTGACAGTGTCCAGCTCTTTAGCATTTGTGAGGGGGGCTCAGGGGCACAAAGGAGCCACATGTCACTTGGCAGGCCTGGGCACTGCACATGCCCACAGCATCCTTCCTCCCAGAACGTGTTCCTCCCTCATCCACATTTGCATCGTGTTGGCCTCCTTTAAGAGCTGGCAATCTCGTGTTCATTTATTTACCCCGCTCCTAGACCAGTGCTTCTGCATTGGTTGCCCCAACTCAGGGGAGGATGCTCCGGGCACCCAGTGGACGGCGGCCAGGGCTGCTGCTCACCATGATGCAGGCACAGGACGGCCCACCACAGGCACTAGCCATCTGACTCAAATGTGAATAGGACCGAGGTGGAGAAACACTTCCCTGGATGCAAGGGTTGCCAGTATCTCCTCCTCTTTCCATCTTCAGGGCTGGCGGGCGTCATGTGCTCACCAGCAGGCACTGACTCATATCCGGTACTAAGAGACTCATCTGCTCTGCTAGGTTGGTTTTGTGTCGGCAAAGGCCCCCATAGTCCCTGAAAACCTTTTTGTCCCATTTTGTTTGTTTGCTCGTTTATCTAAACATAGAAATCAAATCACTTCCTATTAGTCGTACAAATGGGAGGAAGAGAATGGTCGCCTCTCCTGAATGGTAGGTCACCTAGAACCCATTTATGGTGGTTTGTGCAGCGATTTGGAACTGCACATCCACACTTAGGCTAACTGTCGTCCTTGGGAGCCGCCCGCTTCCATCCCTGGTTTGGCTTCCATTGGAGACACACTGGAGCGAGGGTCCTGCCCCGTCCATCCACAAGGTCTGACGGGTAATTAGAAAGTAATTGATTATTTTACCTTGACTGTCCTATTTCAACCTCTCTCCATCCTCCCTTTTAAAATCTTTTTTCCTCTTTAAATCTTAAAATGGAAAAGAAATAAAATTTGGGATATTAAAATTTTAAATTAAATGTAAACTTATTTGTTTGTTTATTTATATTGAGTGTCGACCTTGACATGATGGAGGTTAAGTTCACCATGTCCACCTCTGGTGGCTCTGCTGGGACCCCTGCCTGACACAGTGATGAGGGGAGTGTTCAGGGTACTAAGGCATGAGTGCGTGTGTGCCTGTGTGCGCGCATGTGTGTGTGTGTGTGTGGCGAAGTCCATTGGGTGGGCTGGAGACACCTTCTGGAGGAGGGAGAGGAGACTGGCAGGGTGGAGTGCTGGGGGACAGGACTGGTCCCGTGGTTACAATTTGCAGATGACCTGCATGTAGCTGCGACTGCCCAGGCTGAGGCTCAGTATGGAAGCAGGATGGACGGCTTTACGCCAGGCGGACATGGGAATTTGAACTTGGGTCTTTGACTCCCAACAGAAGACGTGTTTCCCAACCATGGTCCAGCCCTAGCCCCGGGGTGGGGGTGCTCGTTTGGGGTCATCGGCGGGGACTACAGCCCGTGGGAGAGTGATTAAATGGCATTTGGCTTGGAAGGGCAGGCGATGCTGACGGAAAAGTTTCTTCTCATATAAATTCATCTAAGTAAAAACAGAGCAGCTTATGGGAGAGTTAGAAGACTCCAGGTGGTGAGATGATGGGACAGAAGCCGCTGAGGGCTGTCCACCTGGCAGGGTCTGCAAAGCGCCTGCCCAGCCCCGGGGGCCGGTGGCCCATCTTCAAGTGATCCCAGAGGGACCAGGACTTCGAGTTTTTATTTCCTCCCATTGAGAAACAGAGGAGACAGTGGTCCCTGCCTTGGGGTGGGGTCAGGGATTCAGAGACCACTGGTCCTCCCAGCCCGCCCCACCCCTGGGATGCCTCACGTCTGACGGCTAGAGTTGGAGCGGTGGGGGAAGCTGCCGACCCGTGTTCCAAGAAGCTCTTCCACCTGAGGTAGTTGACAACCCAAAGGGGGTTATTTTGTTTGAAAAGACACATTTTGGCGTCTTCTTTTAAATCACATCTCCTCTATGATGAAAGTAGGTAGAAATGTTAGGTGTGGGAGACAAAACTCATTAAAAAAAGGAAATTCTGTTTCTTTTTTCATTCTTGTTGCTTTTTCTTTTGGTATGCCCAAAAGCAAGGGTAGAAGAAAAACCAGTGATTCTGCCAGTTGCCAACAGTTACCCCAATCTTTAAACCAGTCTTGATATGGATGAATGGCCATGAGCTGCGCTTCAGACCACACGCTGCGTGATTCCTCATTTAACTCTCTGAGCCCCTACAACGGACGTCACTACCTGAGAGATAAGGCTTTCAGAGAGGCTATTTCAGTAGCCCAGTGACATCCTCCAGGAATAGGTTTGCTTTGATCTCTCTCTGTAACACTCAGCATGTTGCTTTTGTTTTGGGCTGATTCCCTCGTGGTCACAAAATGGCTGCTGAGGTTCTTGCTGTCATATGCAGATGCAACCAAATTTCTCAGAAGAGGAAGACCCAGCTCTTCCTACATGTCACTTTGTAGCAGCATGGCAGCTTTTTTCCGGTAACCCTTCCAGAGACTTCCCCTCAAATCAACCATCTGTCACTGCTGAGGCTGTGTCACTAGCAGGGAGCACGGGATGGCTGTCATTGGCTTAGTGAAGCACAGGGGCTCTGTGGAGGAAGGTGTATTACATGAGCAAAATTGGGATTTTATTACTAAGGGGTAAGGAAGAGGAGTTGGACCAACAACTGGATATATTACTACATATTGTAAAATATACTTACGGAAAATTTCAAGACATAAGGGGAAATAGCATAGTGGACTTCCAATTACTCATCTCCAAGTTTCTACAATGATCAAATTTTAACCATTTCAGATCATCTTTATCATGCTCTTCATCTCCTGCTGAACTATTTTGAAATGAATCCCAGGTATATCATTTTAAAAATGTGCTCCCTACACATATTGAGTATCTTCTCTATGTCCTGCCACAGCCCCAAAGAGAAACGCTGTTTCAGGGTGAAGAAATCAGTGGAGACTGATGTCGTGTTATCTACTTTTGCTAAAAAGACTGAATGTCTTTTCATTTGCCTGAAACAAAGGCAAATGCAATGTCCAGGGAGCAGGGTTTTCTGCAGCTTCTGTTCTGGCTGTTCCCGAGTCCTTGGGGGTGAGGGGACAGGTGTCTGGGGAGCTCGTGTTGGAAAAGGAAAATGAATGGAAGTTCAGCATCTCGTTTGTCATTTCCACTCCCAGGAGGATGAAGTGAACGCTTTCTAAGAGTGGGTCTGGTTTGACGACACCTGTTTCTGCATGTTAATAGATTTCTGGGGTGAGATAGAGCCGGTGATGTCACCTGCAGGTGTGCGAGCCTGTGGTGGCGGTCTGCTGTGTGGCATTTGTTTCACAAGGCGCTGCAGCCACATCTGTTTTCAGCTGTGACAGCATCCTCGCCAGCATGCTGAAGAAAGAGACGTTTACAGCCAGAGCAGAATGTCAGATGTCACAGCTCGACTGTTGGCTGGGCTGTAAACATGTACTTTCCCGATGGCCTGAGCTTGTTTTATTTAGTGGTGGAACAAAATGCAAATGTTATTTCTTTAAGATATCACGGTGGCAGTAAGAGCGTATTTCCACGCACCTTTGCATCCCTCCTGTTTCAGTACAAGTTGAAAAGACCCCTCTTCCTCTCCACATATGAAACCGGAAGCCTGCCTTCAGATTCTCCTGCAGTTTTTAAACATTTGCTTCTTTTGACAAGAGTTCACATGCTTCAGGAGGCCTGATATAGAACATAAAGAGAAATTCACCATTTCTCTAAATACGTGTCTCCACTTCTACACTACAAGTAAAGGTCAAATTGCAGAGCTGAATCAGTTATAGCTTCATGTTCAGGATACACTCAACCTGAGCTGATTTTATCTGCCAGGCTTTGTAAAATGTTAGTGTTGGCACAGAGAGAGTTTAAAAACAGAAATCTTGTGCATAACTGTATTTGAAAAATCTTTTTAAAAAGCGAGAGAAAGAGAACGGCATAAAGACATGAAATGATGCCATTTGCCTCAATATTTGTGTGGTGCGGGTGGCTTTTGCAGCAGTTACACTGGTCTGCACGGCACTTGCTTTATAGAATGTGCAGGTTGTGGCTGGGTGGCCTTTGTTTTGTGTGCTGTGCACTTTGGTGCCGTGTGAGAATCCACCGACCCCAATACATTTTACTTGACGTGCACAGCTGGGTCGCCGGCACATAGTCCAGGCCATGAAAAGAATGCAAAAGAAAACACAGAAAATCTATTCATCAGAACACTGTGACAGGGAGACATCGGGGCTGGCTCAGGCAGGGGTGCACCTGCAGGAAGCAGGAGGAGGAAGACCAGGCAGGGCCTAGGGAGAGGGCGGAGAAATCGCAGCTGCTATTGACCCCTGAGGCCTCCATGGCCAGGGGCTCGGTCAAAGGTGAAAGCTGGCTCAATTACCAACTTATGGACTCTGGTTCTGGGGGGCTCTGCAAGCAGGAGGACAGATGGCGGCACTGAGGTCCTACTCTTTGAGGGTGTGCGCTCTGGCGCCTGGTATTCAGCAGCAACCCAGGCAGAGGCATGGGTGAACTCAGCTGGTGACCAAGGGTGGTGTCCAGATTCCTGATGCATGGGGCCATGCTAGGTCTGTCTCCTTAAAGAGGGCAGAGAGGAGACAGCTTGTGGAATCCTTGAAGCCTTTCTCTGGCCACAAGGATGTCTAGTCACCTCAGTCCAGTTCACACAACCTGCCTAACCCCAAACCCCACCTTCCTCTTCCTGCGTGTATTTGCGATTTTGCAGCTGGTTTCACACTTTGCGTTTTTTTTTTTTTTTTAACCAGGAAAGCAAGCTTTCCATTTGTGTGTGCATGTGAGCTTGTCACCTGAACAGCTGTGTGCATTCCTGTGTAAAGGCCCCTCGCCATCCCAGCTGCAGTCAGGGCCTGGGTGGGTGTCTGTCACTTAGGCTTCCCTGAGTGGCATTGAGCCTGGCCTGGGCTGGGACACAGCTTGTCAGGCCTTTCCCAAGAGTCCACTTGGGGACTGCCTGAGCTGGGACATGGCTTGCTGTCCCCAGGTTGCTCACAGCCCTTTGGAGAACATTGGTGTGTATATCACTCAAGATTGTGGGTCTTTGTGTTGGAAATGGAAGGCTGGTGGCACCTGCATGGTTTCCCCTCGGGCCGGAGCTCCACATAGGTGTGCACTGCAGAAACTGGGTGGGAGCTTTGGAGACAGACAGACAGACAGATTTGGGTTCAAGTCTGGTATCTCCACTCTGTAGCTGGGTGAGTGTTCAAGTCCAGCACGTCACAGAGAGCCCAGCAAAGAGTCCCAGGAAGTGGCGGTGGGCTTGTCTGCACTGGGCCACCCTGCCCTGACCCCCTTTACCCATAGGCTGTGCTGTTCTGCCAGGTGGGCGTGATGCTGGGAGCGTCACTTTATGGAACCAAAGTCGATGGTAAATTCTGCAAGGGCTTCTAGGAGCAACAAGGTGCCTTTTTTAAAAAGATGGTTTTGTTTCAGTATTGAGTTTCACAAAATGTTCATTCCTCCCCAACAAAACCAGGTGTAGACTCATGTTCAGAGACTTTGTAATCTTTTGTGTTGCTTATAAAGCTTTGTGAAATTGTGCAGCATAATTAAGACAGCAACAACAACAACCAATTAAAAACAAGAAAACTAGGACTGTCATCTAGGACTGAGGTCTTTGACACATACGGCTTGACAAGATTGACTAAAAAAAGCATCAACCAAACCCCAAACCACTGAAAATACACACGTCTTCTCCCATCGGGACAACAATTCAAGGTGTGCCTCTGGTGAGCTGCCTCCGGGAAAGGCCCGAGTGAAAGCGTTCCCTGGCTGCTTTCTGGGCTTCGCTGACCCTCCCCTTGTCCCCTCGCATGCGCCCTGCTCCTTGACCTGGAACGGGGAGCTCAGAAGCTAACCCTGGCTCTTACTCAATTGCAAACTTTAAATTCGGATTCACGCAGGGTAGTTGTTGGGAATTTGAAAACACAGGGTGGAATCCCGGTCTTACAAAGATGAAACAAAAGTGCTCTGTCTTTTGGAGGTCGCCAATCCGGTGTTTGCGCCTTGTTGTCACTACGTCATGTCTGAAAAACTTGGACTTATTTCCAATTAGAGGGTTTAAGTGGCTCTTACTCTCCGAGCTGTTGACCCCTCGAGTTTGTTTGGCAGGATTTTCTGCCCAGTCTTCACCTGGGTGCACATTGTTTTGCTGTCAGGGGTCTGAACTGCTCCGGGTGACCCTGTAGAACCGTCCGTGCCGTGAGGCTCAGGGGCTGTTGTGAAGTTTACAATGACAGATGGCAGAGGCATAAAAGGCACCTCTGTGGGCTTTGTGACAAGGGATTTGGGTGCTCAGAATCTTTTTTTGTCTCTCGTTCTGGAGGTAGGCCATGACTGCTGTCAGAGCTGTGACGGGGCCCATTTAGAACAGCGAGGTCCGCGCGTGTCTCACACCTGCTCACAGAAACCCCGCCCCCCCCCCGCCCCCACGGCCAAGCCTCTGCCGCTTGCTCATGTGGAAACAGGCTTCCCTGACAGCCTGCCTCCTGGAACACTGGGGCTTCACTGCACAAAACTCGCTTGATTTCTGGACATGAGGGTCCAGCATTATCAAGGAGGACAGGAAAGTGGGCTCTGGTAGTTGTAAGGAGCTGCCTTCTGGACTGTGGCTGGACTCGGAGGCTGGTGGTAAGGCTGTCTCGCGTGTAGGGACGAACTGGTGCGAGCTACAAAGCCTGTGTACGGCCCTTGGAGTCACCCTGGGACATGCCTTGTAGTGTCTCTCTGGCACCCTAATGGGGTCAAGGTGCTGTTCCTGTTGAGGGAAACCCTGCAGCCCCCCAGGAAGGAGTTGCCCGCTGTGGAGAGGCGGTGGCCTGCTGACGGCCAGCCTGAAGGGCAGGTGGGCCTCTGCTGCCGATACTCATACATCAGTGGGAAGTCTGGGTTTCCGGCTTCCTTGGCAGAGTGGGTCGGCCAGCAGCGCCCTGGCTCCTGGCCTGCATGGCAGCCGCCAGCTGGAGCCTAAGAGCAGCTGCCGCCTTTGACAGGCTCCCACTCGTTAGTTTTTTCCTGCTTGTGTCCAGTCAACTGCACTCACTTCCTTGACTAACCCCAGAGAAAGTGAAATGTAAACATACGATAAGGGCCTTTAAAATTCATCCTAATAAAATAATCCAAGATGCGGAAAACAATTCATGTTACAGAGATGTTTCCCTCTGTTATTCATAATATACAAATTGGAAACAATGCAGCAATGGGAGCGGGCTGACTTAGTTATGATGCTTTCCTATGACAAAATATTATATGGCCGAGAAGGTAGCAGTCAGAGTTTTTAATAACACAAAAAGATGATCATGATACAGTGTTGGATTATAAAAGCTAGATATTAAATTATGTTTGCAGTACACTCCAATTATCTCCTAAAATGTAAAAGCAATTATCAATATGCATAAAATAAGACTGGGAGCAAATTTTTCTTTTATTGTCATTATTTTTTTATTATCATCCAAGGACATTTTTTTTCATTGCTTTTAGAGAGAGGAAGGGGCAGAGAGAAACACTGATGTGAGAGAGAAGCACCAGTCGGTTGCCTCCCATACACTCCCTGGCTGAGGATCAAACACGCGGCCAAGCTGTGTGTCCTGACCAGGAATCGAACCTGCAACCTTTCAGTTATGGGACGGCGCTCCAAGAAACTGAGCCAAACCAGCCAGGGCAAATTTTTAAAAATATTAACAGCGGTTACTTTTGGACAATGAAATGATCCGTGATAGTTTCATCTTTATTTTATTCTGGACTTTCTGTGTTTTCTATAAGGAATGTGTATAGCTGTTATAGTCAGGAAAAAAAAAACATTAACAAATAAGGAAGAAACAAAAGCCTAGACAATTAGGGGATTTTCCTCAAATTTCCTAGCTGGTTGGTGACAGGGCAGGACCACAACCCAAGTTCCCGGTTCTGAGATGAACTCACTCCTCTCCTGAGGGTTGGGCCGCCCACGGCCGGGCACCCGGCATGTAGGGCTGGCCTCAGGGCCCCACCTCAGACCCATGAGCTCTCTGGGGGTGTGTTTGTCTGTTGGAGGGTGTATGTCACTTTAGGTCCTTTGTTTTGCCTTTAGTAATGAGCAGTCTTTAAGAACCAGACATCTGTGCCCTTGAGCAGAAATTAGGGCTAATTTAGGTGTTATTGCATGCTCGGCTAGTTTCACAGCTCACGTGACTTGTGGCATATTTTCCGGGAGTGGCGGGGGCACCTGGGCTGGATGGTCTCCAGTTGTCATTTTTCCTTCCTCTGTGTGCAGCCAACTGTACTCATTTCCTGACTAAGCCCAGAGAAAGTAAAATGTAAATAGTATGGACAAGGACCTTTAGAATCTACTTCTTCTCTGTGAGGGAGGACAAGTCAAAGCCACTCAGACCCCTTCACCAGGGCTGCTTTCAAGTGACACTGTGCTTAGAAGAATCCCGAGTGTGCCCGTCAACTCGACCAGCACGCTGGCTGCTTTGGGAAGACCCGAGTCCCTTCCCGATTCCTCTCACCAGCTGTTCTGGTGAACTTGCTCAAATCTGCCCTTCCTCAGAGCATGTTCCACAGTACAAAACGCAAGGGAATTATTTTCCGTTGAGCCGCTTTCTCCGGGACCCACAGGACAGGTCTGATGGGAGGTGTTCAGAAGGTTTCCTGAGTTCCCGAGGAGGAGGAGGAGGAGCCCCAGAACCAAACACAAGAGGACCCTCACCTCCTGAGGGTCCACAAAGCTCACAGGGACCTAAAGCTGTTCATTCTTCTACAGCAAGAAATCTGGCTGTGCCGTGACCCAGAAGACCACTCCACCCTAGAGACATGTCCTTGGGAAGGCATAGTCTCTAGGCTTGTGGAGTTACCGTATGTTCAGGAGTAACCCTCAGCTAAGGGAATACGAGGCCCTCTAACCCATGTGGAGATAGCCTTTCCAAGGAGACTGGCCGTGACCGTCTTTCCGAGGTGAGGGAGTGCTGCCGATGGTTTCCTCCCAGGTGTCCCCCGTGTAGGCTGGGTGTCTCTCCCTTTCAACCAGGGTCTGTAGATTTCATCAGGCTTTCACTTCCACAGTATTGTCGGTTGTTGGCCCCAGCCCTGGGGAATAAGCTGGCTCACAGGATTGGGGCTACCGGGGAGCCGCCTGGAATGTGGGTTCCTGGGGCTGGTGTCTCACTGTGGCCAACGGATCTTGCTCTGATCAGGCACCTGCTGGTCAGGTTTTCCAGCCAGCGGGTGGGTGTGCAGATGGGGCCCCGGAGGCAGTCGGGGCTCGGCGAGGTGACTGCGCATGTGACCGGGCGGCCAGTCGCCCCCCATGGTACTGGCTGGCGGTTTCATTTCTTAATGCATTTCTGCATGGTGGGTCAATTCTATTTTTCTGTGCTTCTAAGAGGACTTCTAAAATCAGTGCCTTCAGGAGAATTTCTGGTTGCTGGAAAAATTAATACAAACTGGAAGTATAGGAATCAGTATCCCAAGACATGTCTGCCTGTTAAAAAATGTAATTGTATGTTTCTAGTTGTAAATGTTGATGGAAGGAACAGGGCACCTTGGCCTGGGCCCCTGGGGCCTGGCTGGCATGGGTCAGAGCAGGGCTCCGCCTGTGCTTGGGGGCGGGGCGGAGCTGGGGGCGGGGGCGGAGCTGGTGGTAGGGGGCGGGGCGGAGCTGGAGGCGGCAGGGTGGGGGGGGGGTGGGGGGAGCCCAGGGGGGAGGCGGGTGGGCTGGAGCAGGCCCTGAAGCTGCCTTCTCAGGTCTGCCTCTCAAGCACCTCTGGTTTTACTTTTCCTTAACTTTGCATTTCTAGCTCTTTTGCCGGATTTCACATTCTCAAACTAAGCATGAGTCTCAATTCCGTGACGAACAGGCTATTTTGGAGGAGTCATGACTCAATTTTTATTTTAAGCCCAGTGAGAAGACTCCACCTAACAGCCAGTAAAGGAATGACATTTGTTATATTTTCACCTATTGTTAAATTTTTAATTATACAAGTGATACATGGAGCACATTGTCATAAAATTTAGAGTCTTCCCTGCCTCTCCATCTCCTGGTTCTAGGCCCCTTCCCCAGGGTCACAACTGTTAACAGTTTTTTTTAGTAGTTATTTTTCATCCTTAACCAAAGACATTTTCTTTCATTGCTTTTAGAGAGAGAGGAAGGGGGAGAGAGAAGCATCAATCGGTTGCCTCCCGGATCCACCAGACTGGGGATCGATGCCCTGACTAGGAATGGTATGCGTCCTGATTGGGGAGTTGCCCGTGCCAGTGTCGGTCCGGGAATCAAACCTGTAACCCAGGCATGTGCCCCAACTGGGAATTGAACCCCACAACCTTTTGGTTTATGGGATGATGCTCCATTTATGGCAGGTGCCACACCTGCCAGGGCACTGCTGTTAACAATTTGATGTGTATCTTTCCACATGATTTGTGTGCATTTACATGTGTGTATTTTTGCGCGTGAGTGGCAGCAGCTTCTACACATTCTTGTACGGCTGTACTTTTCCACACAACGATCCATCTTGGAGACCACTGCCTGTCATTAAGGACCTGCCTTGTTTTAAACGGCTGACACACACTCCGGGGGACATTGTTTAACCCGTCCCCTCATCGTAGATGGAAGACGATTGTATTTCTCAGTGCGTCTAAGTGAAGCTCAGTTTCACGGACAAACTCCGTTTTTCTTTCTCCCCAGACTGGCAGATACTGTTTAACAAAAGAAGAAACCAGTAGAGAAAGAAGCACTCACCAGGGGACAGGGGGCGGCCAGGCTTGTCTATCAACAGAGGGCCCTGGGCTGTGGGGTGGTGCCTGACTGTGGTCAGCAGGTGTGGCGACCCTGTGGCAGCGAGGGCTGCGGGGGGAGCTGGGGAGGGGCCTGCAGAGAGTACGAACCACCGCACAAGTCCCGCAGCGGGAGGCAGAGCTGAGGCTTGGCTTAAACTGAAGGGAGCATCTTTGATGCGAGGAGGCAGAAATCTGAGATGCCACAGGTTTGTCTGTCTCTTTATTGTTCAGTCACTCAGCATAACCTATGTCCCAAGCAGATTCCAGGTGCTGGGAACCTGGGTGCCTGAGATTAGGATTCTGTCACTTAGAGCCTCCCCTCTGGTCAGAGAGAAAGACATGCACAGACCTAGTGCAGGAAGGGAGCGGCCCCTTGGGCTCTTAGCTGCTGTGGAAGAAAAACCCCGGGGACATTTGTCTGCCCTGAAGGATGAGCAAGGCTTTGCTGAGTGAGGAATGGGAGGGACACACATTTCCGGTCAGGGCGCAGCAGTCCGGGGCACAGAGATAAAAAGTGGCAGGAGTGTCCTCATTTGGTGGGGAGCTAAGTGTGGCTGGGGACTAAGGCTGGGGGTGGGTGGATGAGGGAGGCGAGGGCAGTGGCAGGAGTGAGGGCGGGAAGGAGCTGACACCGTGTCTGCAGCAGGTGTGAAGGGGGCACGCTGGCGCCTGATTTGCTCCAGAAGGAGGAGATCCTGGGGGCGAGGGGTAGGGCTGCAGTACTGACGGGGTGTGGGTGTGTCCCTCCATCCTGCAGCATTTCCAGAGAGCTTGTTCTGTTCCAAATTCTGGGGGTCAGTGACTGATGAGATGTGGCCCCTGATTACTGGGGACAACAGGCTGTTGAATGGCTCCTAGCCCAATGCAGGCATGTATTTATCTTTATGAGTGATGGCTCAGTGGTCTGAGGTTCCGACCCAGGGCAGGAGGACGAGGGATGAGGCCCTGCGACAGGAACCAGGGGGTGCCACGGCTGGTGGGCGGGAGCCGAGAGGGAGGAGGAGACAGGTGTGACCACGAGGGGTGGACAGTGACACGGGAAGGTGAGCAGGTTTGTGAGTGTGGCAGGGGGCAGATGAGGATTTCTTTTGAATTTCAGCATCAAAAGTGGCCTTGTGGTTCAGAAACTAGAGGAGAAAGAGTAAATACCTTTTGGTGTGTAGCAAAAGCCCTATTAAAAAAACTCACTTTTATTCTTGATCAAAATGCTGTGAATTGACATGTTTACACTTGTCTATATGTCCTGTTGACTAAATTTGTGTGTAAAGAATTAATTTCATGTGGCCAGTGGAGAAGAGGTAGTTAAGCTTTAGAACTGTTTTAAGCATAAAGTGATGGCAACACCATAAAGCAAGTTTCTAAATTAAACTTTTCTTAGAAGCTGGAAGTTTAGAAGCTGGTAGCTCTACCTGGCTTTGCCATTTTCCCTCGCTCCTCCAGGGCCGGCGTTTGTGGAGCTGAGTTGTTTCTTGAAGTCACGCCCACTTGTGATGGTGAAACTCTCATCAGCATATAGCCAATGTCATCTTTCAGTCCTCTAGACCAGGGGCCAGGTGTGGCCACCGCCCTGGATCAAGAGCACACAGCCATGCTCTCGTTCACCGTGGCAGAGCTGGGAGACCGTTGGGCCGGTGGCGTCGAAGGCGGGTCTGGAGTCAGCCCCTGGGTGGCCTGCTGCCTCCCAGAGCTCTGCACCTGTGGGAGGGCAGCGAGGTGACGCAGTCGTGCGGAGGGGACTGCAGCCAGTGGCTGGGGCCCCAGATTCCTGCAGTTTTCCCTGAGCACGAGTTTGTTTCAGGGATGAATAATATCTTCTGTTTGATTTTAATAACCTAGTTATTATTTTAGTAACTTTTTGATTCTCAGTATTGATGAAAATTATTAATGCCTGTTCTCTTACTAGTGGTGCTTTCTTGTAAAACTGTACTTAAAGATACACTGCACTTTGCAGAAGAGCAAGAACGTATGTTAAAGGGTAGTGCCGCTTATCATAGAAACATTCTGTAGACACTTAGTGTCTATCAGAGACTGGTTAAACAAAAAGTAACTAATTCGTGTAATGAAAAACCGTGTGGTTGTCACAAAGAATAGGTGGGATGGAAATATGCATGGATATGAACAGCTCAAACACATCAGTAAGTGAAAAGAACAGGTACGAGAGAGTAGGCACTGTGTGTCCCTCTGTGTGCAATGAAAAAGATGGACGGGTGAACATACACAGCTACATGTGTGCGAAGACACTACCTGACAGGACATATAAGAGACTGTAGCTAGTGGTGGGCAGGCGTGGAGAAGAAGGATGTCTTTTGTTTTTATACCTGTTTTTAAACCATGTGCAGGTGTTACTTTAACATTAAACCCCGTTCAGCATTTTTCCCAATTGGTTGGCTGCACTGAATGGGTGTGTTCTCTGGTGGCCCTTCCCCTTGCACTGCAGCGGTCTGCCCACCTGCCTGCACTTTCTCCCAAGACCCTGCTGCACGCCACATTTCAGTGTTTGCCTAGAATCAGTCTGGAGGAAGGATGGAGTGCTTTGCCGTCTCGGGTTTCTGTCCTCTTTTCTGGGCCTGGAGTCAGCTTCCAGAACGGCTGTCTGGCTCTCACCTGGGCTTCTTGAGCCCCTCCCCACCCCCCTCCGATGCAGGCCAGGCCCGCTGCCTGAAAGGTGGTGTTTGGCTACCCTTTCTCCCGCTTGCTCATGTGACGCGCCGGTCACTGTGCTGGTTCCGCACGACCTGCTCCTACAGGCTTGCCAGGGCCTTAACCCAAAACTGGTTTCAGGGTTTCCTGACCGCCGTCGCAGGATGTTGTTATTGCATGCAGATTGGAAACGGGGGCATGGTGTGGTTTCTTCAGGCAGATGGCAGCCTCCGCATGTCAAAGATGGCTCGGGATGCATGAACTTGGATCTGAAAGTGAAAGTGTTGAGTGTGTTAGCGTGTTCTGAATTTTCAGATCTTGTTGTGAGGAGTGGAAATTTGGCTTCTTTTAAAACACATCAAAATGCCTTTGTACAGGATCAGACAGCTGAAGGGCAGGGCACCGACTCTTGGTTCCTCTGCGGCCTTTGATCATGTTCCCGCCTTCCAATGAGCCGGGAGAGTGAGAGCAGCCCTGAGCCCCAAGGCTTTGCCCCGCCCCCCTCGGGCCCTCCAGGTGGGCTCCCAGACACGTGCTGCTGCTCGGCATTAGCCAGTTACCAGAGCTGTTTCTGTCGTTCCATCTTTGGGGCTTAATTTCCTGTTCCTTTTAAGTATGCGTTGCCTTTCTTTTTTATTTTTTTATTTTTTTTTATTTTTTAAAAAAAATTTTAAATTAATTTTATTTAGTTATTTTTCAAGTACAGTTTTTTGTCTATTTTTCCCATGCCAGCCTCCCCCGCCCCTTGCTCCCCACCTCCCTCCCATTTCCACCCCCCTTAGTTCTCGTCCCTGTGTCCTTCCTATTTTTTCCTCCAAATCCCTCCCCCCTTTTTCCCCTTAACTTCCCTTCCTTCTCCCCTCTGGTCACTATCCCCTTGTTCTCTATTTCAGTGTCTTTTTTTTTTTTTTTCTGCTTGCTTGTTTGTTTTGTTGTTTAGCTTCCTGTTAAAGGTGAGATCATATGGTATTTGTCTTTCAGCACCTGGCCTATTTCACTCAGCATAATGCTTTCCAGTTCCATCCATGTTGTTGCAAAAGGTAGTAGCTCCTTCTTTCTCTCTGCAGCATAGAATTCCATTGTGTATATGTACCACAATTTTTGGATCCATTCATTTACTGATGGGCACCTAGGTTGCTTCCAACTCTTGGCTATTGTAAATTGTGCTGCTATGAACATTGTGGTGCATAGGTTCTTTGATATTGATGTTTTAGGATTCTTAGGATATAATCCCAGCAGTGGAATTGCTGGGTCAAAAGGCAGGTCGATTTTTATTTTTCTGAGAAAATTCCATACTGTTTTCCATAATGGTTGTACCAGTCTGCAATCCCACCAACAGTGAACTAAGGACCCCTATAAAATGGAGTAAAGATAGCCTCTTCAACAAATGGTGTTGGGAGAACTGGACAGCTATGTGCAAAAAAAATGAAACTTGAGCACAGACTTACACCATACACGAAAATAAATTCAAGGTGGATAAAAGACTTAAATATAAGCCGTGACACCATTAAAGTCCTAGAGGAGAACACTGGCAAGAAAATCTCAGATATTTCACACAGCAACTTCTTTACTGATATGTCCCCTAGAGCAAGGAATGTAAAGGAAAGAATAAACAAATGGGATCTCATCAAAATAAAAAGCTTGTGCATGGCTAAAGAAAACAGTATTAAATTAGCAAGACAACCAACTGTATGGGAAAACATATTTGCCAATGATAACTCAGACAAAGGTTTAATCTCCAAAATATACAAAGAACTTACACGACTCCACTCTAAGAAGACACCCAACCCAATTAAAAAATGGGAAAAGGACTTGAACAGACACTTCTCTAAAGAGGACATACAGAACATTCAGAGACGCATGAAGAGATGCTCAATATCGTTAGCTATCAGAGAGATGCAAATTAAAACCACAATGAGATACCACTTTACACCAGTCAGGATGGCTATCATAAACAAAGCAACAAACAACAGAATGTTAGATGAAATAGAGGCTGATCAACTATCAGACAGTGAATGCGTTGCCTTTCTAAATAGTTTGGGCAAAAAGTTCAGGTTTCTCCTCTTGGATAGGATTTGAGATTTTTCCTTCCTTCCTTCCTTCCTTCCTTCCTTCCTTCCTTCCTTCCTTCCTTCCTTCCTTCCTTCCTTCCTTCCTTCCTTCCTTTTTTCCTTCCTTCCTTTTTATCACAGAAAGTTTTGCTTACTTGCTTGCTGACAATGGAGGGCATCTATTCATCTCTCCTCACAGGCACATAAAACTCCTAACGTTTGTTTGAAGAGACACACAATTACTTGAATAAATTAATATTTTAAGTGGGTCCCTAAAAAATTTACCCGCTGATAAATACTTAATGTACTTATCATGGAGAGACTACATCTACCTTCTATTTTTTATCAGCCAAAACTTCTAACGCCAGCCGAGGCTCATCCCTGGGCCTCCTCTCAGCGCAGGTGTCTCCCTGGCTGATCAGACCCAGTGCTGCTCACCGGTCACTGGCTGTCACTCTCGCGCGTCTGCAGAATCTTCCAGCAGAACCTGGAGGGGAGGAGTGTGCAGAGGATCGAGTTCTAACGAGGCCGGTCTTGTCCTTGGGCCTCAGGCTACATGATGTAGCTCTGCTGGATTTTGGTTCCTTCTAGAAAGTTGAGCATACTGACATAATACCTCCTTTAAAGAAGATTTTGGGGGAAAACTGCTGTAACTCATTGAATGCACTGAGTTGTTAGAATGGTTACTCCGTAAATTCTTGTTTCCTTCCTTGATCCCAAACACATTTACACATAACAACCCAGTAATAACCAGAATCTCTTCCCCCCCAAGAGAAAGTCAGTGGACTCAGATGAATGGGGGGCTAAGATCCTCACTATTGTCAGTAATGTAGAAGCCCCCGTCTAATTTGTGCCACCTCAACTCCTGCCACTCCCACGTGGCCTGGGACCCAGCTACACCTGCAGGATGGGGCGGATGAGGCACTGTCACTGGACCTGAAGTCACTTTAGTGGTTTGCTTATGAGGAGAAAATTGCAGCTTCAAATTATAGTAGAATTTGGAGGAAGTTTTCAGTGCCTAAGGGAAACTGTGACAGAAAACATCACTTAAAATGTATGAATAATGTACAAGCAAAGAGAAATTCATATTTATGAGACCAAACCTGTCTGCGAACCAAAGATGCCAGCACGGTGGCTTGTGTTCAACAGATCGGTTAATCCTGCAGCTAAGTCTAGCGTGCCTTCCACATGGACTGTTCCTGAGATGCGTTTTGTCTTACTATGTTTCAGAAGTCCTCTACTTTATCTTCAAAACCAACATCTGGGGACATTTCAGTTGCTATTTTGAACTCATTCTATACACTCTTTGGGGACCCTGTGCACTCACACGCCGCACACACTGTCCCATGTTGCCCCGCGTCTGGTGGGATGCGGACAGAGCTGTGCCCAGGTCGGCAGCGACTTTCTGACTGTGTGCAGGACTGGGGATCCGGGAGCTCATGGTAAAGTCAACTGCCCTCCACTTTTAAAACGATAGCAGCCTTCTTGAGATATAATTCAGCTACCGTAATATTTGCCCATTTAAAGTGTACGATTCAGTGCTGCCTAACATATTGGCAGTTGTGCACCCATCACAGTTGATCTAATGTAACCAAACTGTTGTCAGCCCCAGAAGAAATCCTGGGCCCATTAGCAGTCGCTTTCAGTTACTAACCCCCCACGCCTTAGGCAAGAGGTAATGTGTTTTTTGTCTCTTACAGATTTACCTATCCTGGGCATTTCATATGAATAAAATTGTACAGTGCACATCATTTACTGACTGACAGCATTCACATAACATGTTTCCCAGATTTATGCACGTCGCAGTATGTATCGGAACATCATTGCTTTTTATATTCCAAATAATATTCCCGTGTATGGATATACTACATTTTATTTACCTGTTCATTAATTGATGATTATTAAGTTGTTCCCACTTAAAAAATTATTTTTAATCCTTCCCCTAGAATATGTTTATTGATTTTAGAAAGAGAAGGGGTGGGGAGAGAGAGAGTCATCGATGAGAAAGAGAAACATCAGTTGGTCGCCTCCCATACTGCTGACCAGGAATCTAACCCTCAGCCTAGGTATGTGCACTGACCGGGGATCGAACCGTATGTTCCAACCAACTGAGTCACTCAACCAGGGCTCTCCCACTTTTTTCCACTGTGAAAAAATGCTTCTTATCGAGAGTCATTGTATATGGTAACTGTATGTTGAGCATTTGAGGAGCCGCCAGACTGTTTACCAAAGCGGCTGTGCCGTCTGCACTCCCACCAGCAGTGCGCCAGGGTCTCCCTTCTCCACCTCCGCGTCAACACTTGCAGTGGTCTGTCTCTTTTATCACGGCCGTCCCAGTGGGTGCTCAGGGGTGTGTGATCGGAGTTGCGATTCGTATTTTTCTAATGACTAATGATAATGAGAATATTTTCATGTGATTATTGGCCATTTGTCTATTTTCTTGGGAGAAATGCCTATTTAGATCCTTTACCCATTTTTAAACTAGATTATTTTTCACCAGTGAGCTGCAAGAGTTCTTTACATATTCTGGATACACATTCTTTATCAGATATATGAGCAAATGTATATATATGATTAAATGCTATGCTCCTGATCTGTGGGTTGTATTTTCACTCTCTTGATGATGTCTTTTGAAGTACAGAAATTTTAAATTTTGATGAAGTTTAACATATCTAATTTTCTCTCTTGTTGCTTTTGGTGTTAAATCTAAGAAACCATTGCCGCAATCAATGTTATGAAGATTTACTCTTCTGCTTTCTTATAGAGTGTTAGAGTTTTGGACCCATGTTTAGGTCCGAGATGAGGAAGGGCTCTACTTCCATTCTTTTGCCTGTGGCTGTCCAGTTATCCCAGCACGATTTGTTGGAAGGACTACCCTTTCCCCATTGGTTTGTCTCGGCACCCTGTGGAAATATCACAGGACCACAAGTGTAAGGATTTGTCCTTGGACTCTGTGTGATTCCGCTGGCCTCTCTGTCTCTCCTGTGCCACGCCACTGTGTCCTGATGACTGCAGTCATGCAGTCAGTCTCTGTGCTGGCAGTGTGAGTCCTACAGCATTGTTTTTCTTTTTAAGATTACTTTGGCTATTCTGGGTCCCTTCTGTTTTCATGTGAATCTTAGGAGTGTTGTGTCAGTTACTGAAAAAAAAAAAAAAAAAAAAAGGCACCTTAGATTCTGATGAGAATTGCCTTGAATCTATAGACCAATTTGGAAAGTATTGCCATCTTAATGATGTTAAATCTTCCAGCTAGGAACATGGGATATATTTTATTTATTTAAATGTTTGATTTTGTTCAACAATATTTGTAGTTCTTAGTGTACACATCTCATACGTCTTTTGTTAAATTTTATTCCTATTTATTTTATTCTCTTTGGTGCCGTTATAAATGGAATTTTTTCTTAATTTTATTTTTGGATTGATCATTGTTAGTGTATCCTGCAACCTTCCTGAACTTGTTTATTAGTTCTAAGGATTTTTAGTGGATTTCTTAGGATTTTCTGTATACAAAATCATGGCGTGTGCGAACAGAGATAGCTTTACCTCTTTCTTGTAAAGTTTTCCTCTTTATCTCCAGTAACGTTTTGGCTTCTGAGTCTGTTTTCTGATATTAGTACACCCATTCCAGCTCTACAGTTGCTGTTGGCATCATGGATCTGTTTGCTTCATTTCACTTTGAACTTCTTATATCTTTGAGTCTAAAGTGTATCCCATATAGAGAGAATATTGTTGAATTTTACTTAAATGTGGTGTGACTGTGGTTAAGTGAAGTGTTTGGGTATCAGTACCATTGTAGGCAGGTCAGCAAAGGTGGTGGAGTCCAGCCGGTGAAGTTCAGAAGTTTGCTGTTGCCTCAGGTTCAGACGCTGAGAGCGGAGTAAGGACCCTGGGCTCCTGGCTGCTGGCAGGTTCTCCGGTGTCCGACCTGTACTCACCTCCCCGCACCTCTTTGAAATGCACTCACTCGTGCTGTCGCTTTGTGTTGCATTCTTTAGCATCCCATGATTTGGGAAATTTCCAGTATCCTAAGATTACACCCCAAAACTCAAATGACCTTGTGGAAGCTTATTTCCAGGCAGTGTCCTTGCAAAGCTGATGGATTATTTTTGTCACAGGAATAATAAATTGTTAACTTTGGAAGTGCTTTTTGTTAAGAAAACAACCACCGGGTTATTTTCTTTTAAATTTTTAATTATGTACAAGGATACTTCAGCACGAAGAAATGAGATGGGCTTTGTCATAACCCCGATGATGGCATTGCCCTTTGGGAATGCCCCGGGGAGGACTGGAGCCAGGGGGCAGGTGTTCCTGGGCAAAGTGTGGCAGTGAAACCTGGGTGGTGAAGGGTGAATGTCATGAAATGAAGCCCTGGAAACCTGCACGCGTTGCAGGCACCCTGCAGGTCCATCTGTGGCCCGGGGCAGCAAACCGATGGGGGGAGTGTTCTCTGGACAACTCTAGCTGAAGGGACTTTTTATTGCCATGTTGCAGGCTTTAAGGACAGATGTGTTCATCCAACACCTGACATTCAGATGCTGGACACAAATGAGGCCCAAGAACTGGGAAGACAGAAACTGTCGGATGGAGAATGAAGTGTTTAGTTTATGCCGGGAGGGGTGGTTATTGCAATACAGACCCACTCGAAGAGATTGTTTTCCTAAAATAAATATTTCTTGAAGCCACATATGCTGTTGCCAATAGAATAGCAAAGTTTTCTTTTACATATTATTTCAATTTAAGAATCAAAGATGAAAAAGGATGCCTGGAAAAGACTGTGTTTAGGGAGGCTCGGGACTTGCATTAATTTCCTGGCAGATTAGAGAATAAAGTGGGAGGGAGGTTAAAGCAAGGACTTTTCTGCCAAGTTGATTGGAAGGAGGAAGATCAAGGGAATTGTCCGGGACCAGGGAATGGCTATTTTAAGCAGATGTGAACAAGACTCTGTTCACCTTCATAGATCCTCCTTGGGTCAGGTCAGCCTAGTGACATTTGCTGCAGTTGACTGTGCTGGTAGATTTATTCCCGTATCTCACGGGGGTAGACCTACATTTCTCACCTCTGCTTATCTCTGAAGTTAAAACAAACCACAGAATAACATAAATGAAAGGAAAAAGTGACTCATCCTTTTGTATAGTTTAAAAAACATTCCTGTGAGAAAAAAATCCCAAAGCAAACACATTACATGACAGTGATCATGTAAAAATTAAAATGTACATATTTCAAAAGCAAAGATAAAAACATGGCACACTAGAGAAATCTCTAAGAAAATATGACTGAAAATGGTTTAATTTCCTTAATATATAAAAAACTTCTGTAAATAATTAAGAAAAATACTAGCCCACATTTTTATATTCCCACAATATAAAAATGGGAACATAACATAACAGACAAATTTAAAAAGACATATTCATGGTTAATCAATATGTAACAAAGTAAATTATTAGTGATAAAAGAAAGGTGAGTTAAAATGAGATAATTTTTTACTTTGCTAAATCAGCAAAAACTTTGGAAAGAATAATACTCAGCTCTGGCAGTACTGCATTAGGGCGGACAACCCTGTGCACTGGAAGGAATAACAATCCATGCAGTCTTTCTCGAAAGGGAGATGGTGACATGTGTCAAGAGCTTTAAAACAGCATTATATTTTTTGGTCCAGTAATATTTTTTCTAGAAATTTACCCTGCAGAAATCATTCACATTGTGACTTCAAGGATACTTAATGACACGAGATACTACCTACTACAAAATATTATTAGGTAAACAGAAAAACAGGATGTAGAATTCTTCATGCTATATTGCTAATTGAATATATAATAACTATTCATTATCCCTTGATGGTAACACACATACTTGTCCATTTTACTCTTTTCTAACATTGAGGTATTTTTAATTTTACACAATTTGCCATGTAATATTTCTTTATTCATGACAGTTTATTATTTAAGTAGTGGTATATCTTTTAAAAATTTAGAAAAGAAGGAAATACAATACATGTTACATATTAACATTTACATGACCTCTCTATCTCTGTGTATTTATGTATATGGAAACTAAATACATCTAATTTTATTAGTCCATTTTCACACTCTGATGGATCAACTTACTAAAATTCAAATCTAAATATCTCATGGATAGAAACTTACAATAAGACTACTCTCCTGGGAAGATGGAGTAGGTATACTTTTCTCTATTCCTCCCACTAAGGACATTACATATAAAAAAACAGAAGACTCTGAGAGGTGGAGACCAATAAGGACCTCAAACCCTAGGAATAACACAGTGACTAATTCTTGTTTCCTTTTTGTCTCATCTATCCTAGACTGGGTACTGATGAAGGTGATAACCCAGAAACACCAATGAGAACAGCCAGAAAATTTTTTTAACAAAGTCTTCTTTCTGTAGCCAAAGGAAAGGACACTTAGCAAGATAGAAAACTTTGAGACAATATTGTTCTATGTTGGTCAACAGTAGTCAACAACACCACAGAAAGAACTGTGCACTCCTGCCCCTGTGTCAGCCAAGGCCTAGTAAGAAGCCTAGACTTCTGCCCTGCCCATTTCATACCCAGGTGCCCCAACTCCACCAACATGATGTGTTCAGAAAAGGTCAAGCATGGGAGCTGGGACTTTCACCCCTGGCAGGAGGAGAGGGGCTCCACATCTTGTGGTGTCAGTGAAGACCACATGGGGAGCATAGACCTCTGCCTCTACCCAGCACCTCCTCCCACCTCCCACTGCAGTGGTGTCAAAGGAGGCCAGGTGGAAAGGTAGAACTTTCACTACCACTCAGCAATAATGAAACACTGCAACCACTGCACATCGACTCCTGCATGGGGACTACATGGAGAGCCAGAACTCCCACCATTACCTTACCGTACTCAGCAACAATGAGGAACTCATACCCATCACTTGGAGCAATGGAGACCAAGTGGTAACCTACACTTCTAGACCAACTTGTCAGAAATAGACCAACCCACAATTATAGTGGGAGACTCTAACATTCATCTTTGAACAATTGATATGACAACTAGACAGAAAACCAACAAGGATATAGGAAAACTCAACAGCACTATCAACAGGATCTAACTATCATTCATAGAACACCACCAAAAAAGCAGAATTTATTATCTTTTCAAGTGCCTCCCTGACGTTACCAAGATAGTTCAATGCCAGAAGAGTGATAATGAACCAATACCTCCTTTCCTTGCCACATAGTGTCAGAGAAGTCCAAAAGATAAATTAGATCCAGAGTCTCATGATATAGCATGAAAATGTACCTATTTCAATAAAAAAATCATTTGTCACAATAAGACTCAGACAGATTTCAAATGGAATGAAAAAAGGTAATCAATAGATGTCAGTATCAAGATGGCAGAGATATTAGAATGAACAAAACTATTTTAAAGGTGTCATCATAAAAATGCTTCAAAGAGAAATTACAAACACACTTGAAACATGACAAAATAGAGACTCTTTGCAAATAATAGAAAGTCTAAGCAAAGAAATGGAAGATATAAAGGAGTACCAAATGGAAATATTAGAACAGAAAAATGTAATAACCTGAATTTTAAAAAATGAGTAGATGGTCTCAGTAGCAGAATGGAGAGAACAGAGGATAGAGTCGGTGAACTAGAAGATAAAACAATGGAAATAATTCGATCTGAGCAATATAGAGAAAACAGACTGATGAAAAAAGGGGCAGAGTCTCAGGAACCTGTGGGACTACAACAACAAAAAAATCTAACATTTGTGTCTTTGAAATCTTAGAAGGAAATGAGAAAGGGCAGGGCTGAAAAGCACTCAAAAATTATGTTTGAAAACTCCCCAACTTTGGCCAAAGACATAGTCTATGGGTTCAGGAAGCTGAGTAAATTCCAAAGAGGATAAACCTATAGAAAGTCACTCCAACACATATTATAGTGAAACTACAGACAAAGAAAAAATTTTGAAAGGAGTGAGAGAGAAACGATTTGAATTATAAATTTATCTTCAGAAACCATGTAGCCAGAAAGAGGCATGACTCTTTCAAGCACTGAAAGAAAAGAACTATCAAGTTAGAATTACATACCAATAAAACATCACTCATTAATGAAAAGTAAATGAAGATGTTTTCTGTTGAAAACTGAAAGAATTTGTCAGACAGACTTGTCACAAGAGAATAGCTTAAGAAAATTCTCTGTAAATAGTAAAAGGAACATTAAAAAGAAGAGAACTTAGAACATCAGGAAGGAAGGAAGAACATGGTAACAAAAATATAGATAAATAAAATAAATTTTGTCTTCTCTTGAGTTCTCTAAATTATGATTGATAGTTGAAGCAAAAGTTATAACACTGGCCCTGGCTGGTGTAGCTCAGTGGATTGAGCACGGGCCTGCGAACCAGACAATCGAGGTTCAATTCCCAGTCAGGGCACGTGCCTGGGTTGCAGGCCGGTTCCCTGCAGGCCAGTTCCCAGCAGGAGACACACAAAAGGCAACCATACATTGATGTTTCTCTCCCTCTCTCCTTCCCCTCTAAAGATAAATAAATAAAATCTTTAAAAAAAGTTGTAACACTGTTTTCTATTATTCTAAATGAAAGTAGAGGAAATACTAAAACCATTATATTATTTACAGAGAGGGTAAAGGGATGTAAGGTAGGTAAGGTTTCTCTTCTTCACCTGAGCTGGTAAAACGATGACACAAGTAGGCTGTGGCTAGGAATGTATACAAAATGTTGTACCTGGAGCAACCACTAAAAGGGCTATATGGTCAGACACTCTCAATGCTATGTATACATCAAAATGGAATTTTAAAAATGTTCAAGTAATCTGAAGAAAGGCAAGAAGACTAAAACAAATGAAAAATAAGGAACAATGAAAAAAGTCTGATTTAGTTCCTAACATATCAGTAATGGCACTAAATGGAAAGTCTAAACAATTAGTTTAAAAAAGCTTGACAAAATCGATTAGAAAACATGACCAAACTCTATGCTGTTTGTAAGAAACCCAGTTCAAATATAATTATATAGGCAAGCTGAATAAAAAAGGATGGAAAATATGTCTTGCAAAGATTAGCTAAGAAAAGCAGGAGTAACTACATTAATTTCATATAAAGTAGACTTCAGAGAAGTTGCAAGAGACAAGGAAGGACATTTCAATAAATGATACAATGGTCAATCCATCAAAACAATATAGCAATCCTAAATGTGCATGTAAAACACAACAAACTAAAAAAAATATGTGATGTGAAAACTGGGGAGAACTGAAAGGGGAAATAGCCCAATCTACAATAATAATGGGAGACTTCAACATTCATCTTTCAACAATTGATATCACAACTAGTTGGAAAATCAGCAAGGATATAGAAAAAGTCAACAACACCATGAACATAACGGGATCTAACTGACATTTATAGAACACCAAAAAAAAAAAAAAAGAGTACCCATTCTTTCTAAGTGTCTCCCTGACATTACCAAGATACATCATGTCCTGTGTCATAAAAGAAACTGCAACGAATTTTTAAAAATTGAGTACAGAGTGTGTTCTCTGATCATAGTAGATTCAAACTACAAAACTAATAGAAAGATTTAAAAAAATTCCCAAATTCATGCAGATTAAACAGAACACTTCTAAAGAACCATGGTAAAAAGAGAAATTCTCAAGAAAAATGTATAAATATGTTGAATTGGATGGAAATGAAAATACAATGTATCAGAATTGGTAGGACACTCAAGCAGGTCTGAGAGGAAAAGTTATAGCATTACATACATACACTAGTAAAGAGGAAAAGTCAAATCAATATCTAAGCTTCACCTCTAATTAATATCTAAGTCTTCTTTCAACCTAGAAAAAGAAGGAAATTAATAATAGCAGAATGAATGGCATATCACAACATAGAACAAACACTTCAAATATTTATATGGAACCGTAAATGACCCTGAATAGCTGCTGCAATTTTGAGAAAGAAGAGCAAAGTAGGAGGGATCACAATACTTGATACCAAACTGTATTACAAGGCCACTGTAACCAAAACAGTCTGGTACTGGCATAAAAACAGGCACATGGACCAATGGAACAGAACGGAGAGCCCAGAAATAAACCCAAGTCTCTATGGTCAATTAATATTCAACAAAGGGGGCAGTAACATAAAATGGAGTAAAAATAGCCTCTTTAACAAATGGTGTTGGGAGGACTGGACAGCTATGTGCAAAAAAATAAAACTCAAGCACCAACTTACACCATACGCCTAAATAATAGCAGCATGAAATGAGGGATAATACCACAGACACTGAAAACATCACAAATGTAGTAAGGAAGTAGGAGAAACAACTCTGTGTGCATAAATCTGAAAACTTAGATTAAATAGAACAATGCTTCCAAAAACACAAAATACCACAACCAATATGTAAGACACTTTGAAAAACCCTGTAACTATTAAGGAAATTGAATTATTTAAAAACTCCTAAAACATCCCCAGGCCAAATTGGAGAATTCTGTCAAACATTTGACAAAGAATTAACAATTCTATACAACTCTTCTAGAAAGTAGAAGAGGAAGAAAACTTTCCAACTCATTTTGTGGAAATAAAGACAATACGGTAAAAAGAAACTATAGGGAACAGTCCTTGTGAATTATGGACACAAGAATCCATAGTAAAATATAAAAAAATAGAATTTAGCAACATATAAAAAATTATACAGCATGACCAAGTAGGGTTTATTCTAGGGATGCAGTGCTGGTTTAATATTTAAAAATCAATATAATCTTCCTAATTAACAGGCTAAATAAGAAAAATCACATAATCAGTATCAATTGGTGTAGAAAAGGTATTTGAAAAATTCAACATATGTTCTTTATAAAAACTCTCATTCAAAAAGAAATAGTGAGAAATGTGCTCACTTGATAAAGAGCATCTATAAAAAGCATAAATTCAACATAATACTTGATGGTGAAAGATTAAATGAATGGTACCCTTATGGAGATAAGGCAAGGCTATCTTCTCTCACTGCTCTTATTCAGTATAGTGATGCAAGTCATAGCTAGTGCAGTAAGGCAAGAAAAGGACATAAAAGCCATACAGATTGGGAAGTGAGACAATTGTTTCTATATTCAGATGTAAAAAGGGGGAAACTTATTTTTTGCTTTCTTCGTAGGGAAAAACCTAGTTCTTTTCTACTGTGTGTTTCTGTGTCTTGTGAGTCTCCTTTACTACTCACACAGAGCACTTCACTTCTGACACTTCTGATCATCAGATGTGTGGGTTTTTTTTCCATAACAATAAGCAAGTCTGATGCTAACTGGATGTTCTACAGTTTAGCATAATTGACACTCTGGCGATAGTGTCAGATCTCATAGGTCTCAGTTCCACAAGCCTGTCCCCCACCCCAACTTCAGATACCAGTTGCAAGCTCAGGTTATCATCTGTGCTTCTGGTCGACCAGCTACATATCAGTGGTTCCTATGACTTCCTCCTCAGGTTTGGTTAATTTGCAAGAGGGGCTCATAGAACTGAGTGAAATACCAGTTTATTGGAGGATAGGATAAAGAACACAGAAGAAAGACCAGATGGAGAGCTACTTTAGCTTGAGGTCTAGGAGGGTCTTGAGTTCAGGAACTTCTGTGCCCATGGAGTAGGGTTGTATCACTCTCTCAGTGGGTGCATTTGCCATCCTGGAAACGTTGAACGCCATACTTCTAGGATTTTATGGGGGCTTCATTATGTAGACATGATTGATCATTAACTCCATTCTTAGCCCCTCTCCCTCAAGAGAATGGTGGATGGGGTTGAAAATTCCAAGTTTCTAATCATGGCTTGGTTTCTCAGGTGGCCAGTCCTCCTTCAGGAGCCTACGTGGAGTCAACCCCACATTAGATCAAAAGACTCTCTTGTCAACTGGCAAGTCTCAAGGGTGTCAGAACCTGGAGTCAAAGACCAATTTATGTATTTTCTGTTATCTCACAAGATGATGTAATTGTTTATGTAGAAAATTTCAAGGTATTTCCAGAAAAGTCCTAGAATGAAGAATTGAGTTCAACAAGCTCACAGGACACAAAATAAGCATACAAAAATCAATTGTATTTTTATATACTAGCAGCAAACAAAGGGTACCAA
Organism: Artibeus jamaicensis; assembly: GCF_021234435.1. NCBI lineage: Eukaryota > Metazoa > Chordata > Mammalia > Chiroptera > Phyllostomidae > Artibeus > Artibeus jamaicensis. The sequence goes on along the minus strand of NW_026521810.1, from coordinate 11,741,663 downwards.
AATTTAAAATATCCTGTTTATAGTTGCTCATAAAAATTTAAATATTTTGTTGCCAATTTAACAAAGTACATGTAGCACTTATAGGCTGAAAGCTACTAAATATTGATAAAAGACTATCTAAAGCTATGTGAAGGTGTACCTTATTAATGGATTGAAAGACCCTTTACCTTTACAGCTGTGAATTCAGAGGGAAAGAGGATGCAGCAGCCTGCTCTGAAGTTCTTAGGCATGTCCCATTGCCAGGGACAGTGAAGCTAGAGCCTAAAGCATTAATAAATGGATGCCATCCATGGAAATGACTTTCATCTGATGCTCAACCTCAGTGGAGAACCTGGCTTGTTGGGGTCTCTGTGTCTGACTCTTCATGGCATGTGCACATGATCCCCAGGATGTCAGCAGGCTCTGGTTGCTGATGGGCAGGCAGGATGCCCACAGACCCCACACTGCCGTGTAGGGCGGAGGGGAACCAGGAGACAAGGGCTGGCTGTCACAGGGGCTGGTCTGCTTGCTTCTGTACTGGGGGCTGACGGGCTGGGGTTCCTGCAGTATCTCTGCCATGCTGCCGCTGAAGGAAGACTCCTCTCTCTACATGCAATTTTTAAAATATGAAAATAATTTCACAGTGAAACCATTAGCCCACCACAGGCAATCTCAGCTATAATGTACAGCTCTCATCTCCCACGCTGTAATTTTTGTTTTGTATTCACTAGGATATGATTTGTTTTTAGAGAGAAGAAATCTCAAGGAGTAACAGTTCTGATGACTGCTATTAACCACCATGTCACTCATGGATATTACTAAGGCTGCAATTCTGAAAAGTAAATTAATTTCCTGTGTATGGGGACTATCTGAATAATGTTCAGATTCCTCTCTAGAGGAGCCTGCTTGACTCTGGCAAGAAGCTGCTGCTATGTGGCAGCATGAAGGTTACTGCCACCTTCTCTGGCTTAATTTTGTCCACTTTATCTCTCCCTTGAATTTGAAAAGAAGAAAATCAACTGGTGTTCTTGGGTACATGAAAGCAGCAATTGCTTTTAGAAAGTTTCATATGGTTTCTAACACATGCATGCACACACACACACACACACACACAATTTTTTCTAGCATTTTAGTAGACAGCCTGCTTTCATCTCTCTAAGCTACTTCAGGACCTTTAAGGTTATGTGGAAGACTTTCCTCTTTACCCTGAAACTCTTTTTATAACAGTTTTAGTGGTACAGAATAGGTTAATGCTCTGGGTTAAAGAAAAAGAGTGCTTCTTACGGGAAAATTATAAATGGCTTTCTAGATCAAGGATGAGTAGAATAGGGGGTAATCCTAGGAACTGGGGAGAAATGGTAATGCCTGTGATGATGGCACCTCCACACCTTGGACACCTGCTAGGCATCAGGCATGGCCTTAAACATGTACAGGCAGCCTTTCACTTAGTGCTCACTGTCACCGCTGGCCCCATCTTATGGTTGAGGAATCTGAGGCTCAGCAAGTCTGTGTGACTTGCCCAAGATAACACTGCAGGTGTGAGGGTCTCTTGTAAACCAGGTGCGGCTGGTCCATAGCCTGGGTTTTAAGCACTATCTCCTGCCTCCCCTCCTGTGGTGCCTGGGGGGATGTGGTATTGACTTGGTCCCAGGAGGGCCTCCTGTGGGTAGCATTAGACACCAGAAGAGTATCCAGAACAGACTCAATGGCAAGGCACCCATTTACTGGTGTTTGTTGAGAAGGGGCTTGAGCCCTAGTGCACTCTGAGTCAGACCCACTCTTCTTTGTATAACTGAATCCTCTAAGAAGCTGGAGTTGGCCACCCTTCAGATCCGGGGTGGCTCAGGCCTGCTTTTCTACTGGTTATTTATGGTCAGGGTTACACTGGTTATAACCTAGGTCTGTACTGTTGTCCAGAAATGGCCACTCCATGGAAATATGGAGACAGTGCTGCAGGTTCTTCTGTCTTCTGTTGTCTCCTATCTGAAGGGCTTCTGGAGTCCCCCCTGGGGTCATCCAGCTGCTTGCAGGAGGAGATGGCCTGATTCCAAACCCCAGTTCTGCAGCCTGCTCCATGGGGCACCACCACACTCTGCACCCTCCAGGACCGGAATGTCGGTCCCCACTGACCACTGGCCACGACTTGAGACCCACAAGTCCCTGTGGCGGAGAACCTTTGATTCTGGGTGTGACCTTTGAGAAAGGGGGAGGGAACAGCAAAGGCTCGTTATCTCCGCACTGTCTGGTTGAGGAAACGTGGGCTCCATGGTCTGCCTCTGTGGGTTCAGGTGGCTCGCCTGTGGGAGCAGGGTGGCTCCCTGCTCTTTACGTAGACTTTTTGACACTGACGATAACAAAGCACCCTAATTTCTTTCCATATCGGAAATACTCTTGTGTTTAAAAATGCCATCGTCCTGGATCCATCGTGACCACTGAGGATCATCTCTTCTAGTCTGTGGTTGTTGGACTGATAGAGCGTGGAGGGCTGGGAGGAAGAAGGCATCTGGAAGGTGCAAAAGTTGTTTGTTGGGAATCCTTCAGATTTGAAGAAGCACTTTGAGAACTCTTCTTGGGGCCATTTTACATATTTAATCACAATTAAGGCTATAATTAAAGAAGCATTTATCTATATCCTGTACACATACACACACACATGCACTTGGAGTATGACAGCTAAAACATGGTGATGTAACATGTCGAGCCTGACCTTCAATGCAGGGCTGCTTGCAAACTGGCTTGTACTCCAGGAAGTCTTGGGGTGAAGGCAGAGGCCCAGCCGCAGAACTCCTCTTCTTTTTCTGGTTTGACGGATGTCATTCAGAGTAGACTGATGTGATGATGCTGCAGCAGGAAACATGCAAAGCAATTATCTTTTTAGTGGGTTGCTGGCCTCCTTCGGGAGAAGAGACCAGAGGGAGAGCTGGGAAGGTGGGCACGCGGCCCCCCCCAGAGGCTGCGTGTGCAGCAGCTGCGCTGGTGATTAATAGCCGTGTCACTTCCCATGAATGCTGCTGTGAGCAGCCGTGTTCAAAATTGAGTGGGAATGAAATAAAACAACCCAAAATAAACGTTTCCTCTCTTTCTTATGAGTTGCTGGGATCCAGAAATAGCTTTTCAAATCTATAATTTTAAACAGCATCATTCACAGCAGCTCGGAGCCTCGGCTTCGTCCGCACATGGATGTTGTGGGCATACATGTCACTGTTGTTTTCAAAGACCATGAAAAATTTGAGCTCAGTGACTTTGAGGTTTTTTCCAGAACCGAAATAAAAATTATGTTTACAGAGAAAAATATAGCCTTTACATGTATTTTTAAAGAAAAATAGTAGCCCAGTGGAGGAAAAAGATGGGAAGACTCTTGCGCCCATTTGGATGGTAACCTGGCGCAGTAAGGACATCTGGCAGGCAGTCGATGCTGGCCGGTGGCAGGCTTGCAGCCCTAGGAGCTGTGTCCGGGGCAGCTTGCCAGGACATAGCAACCAGAGGACAGCTTGGACTTCATGGCCTGCAGTGTGGTCAGCTGGGAGCTGAGAGCAAAAATAAGAGGCTGACCACAGCATGGCCCGGCAGGGTTGCCGCGTAGTCTGTGCCCTCTCGGAGCATGGTCTTGAGGCCCTTCTCTCTGCCGCCTCTGCTGGAGCCAGGCTGCCCACTTTGGGGCAGTTGGTGGCCATCAGAGGATAACCCCTGGCTGCGTCTCTGGGCAAGAGAAGGACTATTAGCCTTTTGAGTCATGTATTCCCCTAGAGAAACCAAAGAACACAGCTTACAGATGAGAAGCTGGCGGGAACCTTGGCTGAGTGCTTGGGAACTGTCTTTGTCTTGGGCCAGAGGGAGGGAGGGAGAGAGTGTGGGTGCTGCCTGTCTTCTGCCCACTCATTGGTTTCTTTCTGAGTCCATAGTAAACAAAACAAAACAAACCAGTGGGGGTGGGGCTGGTGGCAGGGTGGACCCTTGATTTATTTGCTTCCTCTACGTGTGGCTTCACTGCGCAGTGCTCCCACCCAGATACTCTTGTCAGAACACTGAGTAAGAAGCAAACATTCCAAGGAGCAGCAGTGGGAAGGTGTATGGAGGGGTGGGTATAGAACTGTCGAGAGGTGGCGAACTTCAGCCTGTCATTCTGCTTTCAGTCTTTCCTGCCCTCAGCGAGAGGTGAGTCCTGCCACAGCACTGTTTGAAAATAGTTTTACAATTGCTTAGGGATGGTGAGGCCAGCAGATCAGCAGATGACTGCGATTGAAAAGATAACTTGCTATCAGAGTTCCTAAGAGGAGGGCCATGCCCCGACGGCCCCTCACAGGGCCAAACCAGAAGCACCAGGGGCCATCAGGAGGCAGAAGGAACAAGGGCACACATAAACAAAAGTCTTTATTGTGGTTTCAACAGGAAGGAATGGGTGAGGCAGGGTCAGCAGGCTAAGTATGGTTAGGACTGGCTAGTTTGAATAACGTTGAAGGTTAAGTGGCACGGGGGCTGTCTCTGGTCATCTGCTGCCCAGACCTGGGGAGATTCGGGCAGTGGACAATGGCCCAGAGTGGAAGCGCTGGACAAAGGCATTGACTGGGGATGTGGGCTCTGCACTGGCTAGTTTGCACTGGAAGATGTGCTCACAGAGGAGTCATTTGCTCTCTCTAGGAAAGGCTGGCCCCAGGAGGGGCAGTCCCTTCAGTGTCAGCAAGGGCCCAGATGTCAACGCATCGAAACCTGTGGTTAATACAGGTGCACACATGCCAGCGTGAAGGGAAAAGTCCTCCTGTGTGGGAGGAGCAACATGAGATGCTCGGGCATTCTGAGGAGTTGCAGCTTTCTGCTTAGACTGGTTTGGTTTTGGTTTTGAGGAGTGTGCTGAGGAGAAAGAAGGTTTCAGTGGAGAGAGGAGATTTGGCTGAGCCACCAAAAGTGATATATGGCAGTTGGGGTGAGGATGACAGCAAATGCAGACCTCTGCCTGGACAGAGGCCCAGAATGGGAAGGTGTCTAAAGGGGCTTAGCAGGAAAAACACATCAACAAAAGGTCCCTTTCACCAATCCAAGGCCAACAGGAGTCCACACTCTGTGGTGCGGTGAAAGGAGAAACTTTATTCAGGTGAACAGTTTGCAAACTGGGGAAATGCAGCCTCAGGTAGAAACTGAGCGCGTACTCCCTGGACACAAAGGAAAGGCCACTTTTTAAAGAAAATATTTTATTTATTTATTTTTAGTTGGAGGGGAAGGGGGGAGAAAGAGAGCGAGAGAGAGAAACATCAATGTGTGGTTGCTGCTTGCATGCCCGCAACTGGGGAGTTGGCCTGCAGCACAGGCATGTGCCCTGACTGGGAATTGAACCAGTATCCCTTTAGTTCACAGGTCGGCACTCAATCCAGAGCCAAAATGGGGCTAAGGCCAATCTTTATAGAAAAAGTTCTTGTCCTGGTTTCTGACTGGTCCATTTTTATGCAAATGAAGAATCCAATATTTCACTCTCTGATTGGTTGAAATAGCACATTCTTATTAGTTGTTATGGAGCTGCTCTGATTGGTCAGTAAAGATGCAAACAAAGCCCCAGCTGGGGTGGCTCAGTGGATCGAGTGCCAGCCTGGGAACCGAAAGGTCACTGGTTTGATTCCCAGTTATGGCATATGTTTGGGTTGTGGGCCAGGTCCCCAGTTGGGGGTGTGTGAGAGGCAACTGATTGATGTATCTCTCTCACATAGATATTTCTCTCCCTCTCTTTCTCCCTTCCTTCTTCTTTCTCTAATAATTAAAAAAAAAAAGATTCAAATGATATAGGTGTGCAGTTTTGTATGTCTCAGCCCATTGGTCAAAAGGTGATACCAATAACCTCTTTATAAAAGTTTGCTCAGACAGTAGAAACACAGTGCAGGAGGCTTGGCAGCCCAGGCTGTGGCTTTTTCATGAAACATGGTTTGCATGAGAAGCCTCTGTATAAACAGTGGCTCCTAGTCTGTGTTACAGTTTTGAACCCAGTTAACCACAAGGAGTCCTTGGTGGGTATATTTCTTTTGGAGTTCAGTGAATTGTTGGGACACTCAAGTACAGCCAAAGTTGGCTTCTGAGGCACCTGGGTGTCACCCTGTAGGAGCTGGACAAAGCCATTATCTCTCTGGGATTTCTCCTAGCAAATTCATAGACTCACAGTCACAGAACTTAATCAACAAGTTACGATGCTGGTATGAATTTATTCTGGGTAAAAAAATAAATCCACCGTGGCAGGGGTGAAAACTCAGGGTCTCCCAGGCCTACAGGTAATGCTGGTGAGTGACAGGGCTCAGGGGACTGCAGGGGATAGTCAGGCCACAGCTGAAGGGCTGGAGGCCTCTGAGATCCAGAGGGTCACATCATAGGAACAGGTTCAGAGTTGCCAGATCCTCTCAGTTTTTAGATAGGCTAGAAATTCAGATCTTGTGAAATTTCCCGAGTTTTGTGAGGTCACCTTGTATTTTGGTGGAATCTTAGCTAAACTCTCTCCTCCTTATCGTCATATTGGAAGGCACCAGGTAGGCCTGCCATATGGACTCTTTCTGCTCTGTACCTGTCATCCCAATTGAATTGTGATGGTCAAAAAGGAAATGTGATGATTATAAGGTGTGCCTAAACTGGGAAATTGAGGCACACTAGGGCAGGGGTCAGATCTAGCATCTAAGATGATCCCTGAGGCCTTTTAAAGTATATATTTTACTGATTATGCTATTACAGGTGTCCAAATTTTTTGCCCTTTGTCCCTCTCCACCTGGCACCCCCTATTTCTTCCAGCATTCTCCCACCTTAGTTCATGTCCATGGGTCATACATATAAGTTCTTTGGCTACTCCACTTCCTATAGTGTTCTTAACATCCCCCAGTCTATTCTATATCTACCAATTTGTCCTTCTTAATTCCTGCACCTTTCCCCCATTTTCCCCCTTCCCTCTTCCAACTGATAACCCTTTAGATGATCTCTGTATTTATGATTATGTTTCTATTCTGCTTGTTTGCTTAGTTTGTTTTTTAGATTCGATTATTCATAGTTGTGAATTTATTACCATCTTAATGTACCTAGTTTTGATCTTTTTCTTAGGTAAGTCCCTTTAACATTTCATATAATAAGGGCTTGTTGATGATGAACTCCTTTAGCTTTACCTTGTCTGGGAAGGACTTTATCCGTCCTTCAATTCTAAATGAAAGCTTTGCTGGATAGAGTAATCTAGGTTGTAGGTTTTTGCTTTTCATCACTTTGAATACTTCCTGACAGTCCCTTTTAGCCTGCAAAGTTTCTTTTGAGAAATCAGCTGATGGTTTTGTGGGAATTCCTTTGTAGGTAACTATCTGCTTGTCTCTTGCTGCTTTTAAGATTCTCTTCTTATCTTTAACCTTTGGCATTTTAATTATGGTGTGTCATGGTGTGGTCCTCTTTACGTCCATCTTGTTTAGGACTCTGTGCTTCCTGGACTTGTATGCCTATTTCCTTCACCAAATCAGGGAAGTATTCTTTCATTATTTTTTCAAATAAGTTTTCAATTTTTTGCTCTTTCTCTTCTCATTCTGGCACCCCTATGATTCAAATGTTAGTGTATTTCAAGTTGTCCTAGAGACTCCCTAGCCTATACTGGATTTTTTGACTCTTTTCTTCTTGCTTTCCTGATTGAACTTTTTTTTCTTACTTATGTTCCAAATCATTGATTTGATTTTTGGCTTCATCCACTCCACTGGTTTTTTTTTTTTATTCCACATAGTGCAGCCTTCATTTCTGCCTGAGTCTTTTTCATGCTGTTGAAATACCCAGTGACTTCCTCGAACATCCTAATAACCAGTGTTTTGAACTCCACATCTTATAGATTGCTTATCTCCATTTCATTTAGGGTTTTTTTTTTTGAGGTTTGTTATTCTTTTATGTGAACCATATTTCTTTGTGTCCTCATTTTGGCAGCTTCCCTGTGTCTGTTTCTGTGTATTAGGTAGAGCAGCTTTGACTCCCTGTCTTAGCAGCGTGGCCTATTGTAGGAAAGCATACAGATAAGTTGAATGGGGCAGAGCGTTAGGTAATCACCAGGGCCAGGCAACCCATGTGAACCAGGTCGATGGAGTCCCAGACATGGTGTTGTTGCTCTGTGGTTCTGTGTCAGGGAGGGCTCAGAAAGGGGCAGTGCTGCTCCCTGGCTTCTGGAGTTTTGTCCAGGAGGAAGCTGTCCCCCAGCACTTGCCAGACACTTTGGTTTCTCCCTATGTGCCACTGGTGCTGTTCCAGTTGCTGCACCAGTGCTGCAGCCCGGGAGGAGTGAGTCTGTATAAGTCCTAGGTTTACTGTGGGCTCTTTAAGAGGAGATGCCTGAGACTTGCAATTTCCTCTGTTGCCCCGACCCCCACTTGTTTTCACAAACAGAAGTTATGAGGACTGATTTTTTTGTCACTGAAACCCTGGGCTGGGTGATCTGGTGTGGGGCAGGGATACTTCGCTCCCCAGGTATTCTTCCTGATTCTTCTACTGCACATGGCTGTGAGACCTCCTCTTCCACGTCTCTGTGTCCCTGTGTCTCCACCCCTCCTACCCTTCTGGATGAATGTGACTTCTTTAATTCTTTAGTTGATGGACTTCCATACAGCCTGATTTTCTGAAGGTTCTCCCCTGTGGTCTTTTTCTTAATTTTATTTTATTTTTATTTTAATTGTTGTTCAAGTACAGTTTTCTGCCTTTTACCCCCATCCCAGCCCACCCCCCAGCCCTCCCCACCTCCCTGTGGTCTTGAGTGAGCTCCTCTGCCAGGCTTTATCTGCACATCCTAGTTGCAAAACTCATTCATTCTACACATTGAATGTCTGCTGTGTGCTTGACCCAGACTGGGACTGCACACTCAAAAGCAGAAAATTTTATGGATGATGTGAAAAATTGTTATTGTAATTAACTTTTCAATGAAACAAAACTAAACTAAATGGTGCTATAATCAGCCTTTTCTTTTGTTCTAACTGTGGGTGAAGGACCCCAAAATGCTCTTCTGGTAGCACATGGGAAATACAGGGATTGACAGGTGAGTGGACAGTTGGGGAGCATGCACGTGTCTCTCATGCTCACATTGCCTGGTCTGGTTCTGTGTCCCAGGCTGTGAGCTCAGTGACTGGGCCTGGCCTTCCTGCCCCTGGTTTATCCAGTGCCTTATGTGGTACTGGCATGAATAGGCATGTGGATGTCCCCTAGAGGAGTGAATAATGTGCAGCAATGTCTAGTTTTAGTAGAAAGAATTTCTGACAAACAGCTGTAGAAAAATGTACACTATAGTCAAAGCATTTAAAAATAAAAGTCAAGTGCATGGGGACAAATGGAATTTGTAAAAGGACCTGACATTGTGATGACACCATTTTGGGGGTTGTGAGTTTTTAGATTGATTTTGCAATGATCCAGCAGGAGTTGAGAGGTTTCCTTCAGCTTGCCAGGCCTTGTTGGTGCCATGCCCTGCCGTGTCAGCTGGGGTGGACTGAGGGCAGGCCTCGCAGTGTTCCTCAGACAACCGTCTGTGGGGTGTCAGACTGCCTGGGAAGTCGTGCTTAAGGGAAGGAGCCTGTGCTCACAGTACTTGGAGCAGCTACCCTGCATGCTCATTGTCATGGTGTCCTCATCACCGGGCATGAATTCTAGATGCCTTAAGCACTGAAAAGATGTGGTGCCCTTTAAAAATTACAAATACAGATAGTTACTAAAGTATTTAATTATATTTAAGAAAGTGGGTATCGAGTATAAAAATTAAGACAAATTGCTGCTTTCCTTCTCACTTTGAGTGATGGATGGATGTCCTCACTTCACTGAAGCACAAGTGTGTCTTGCCTGTTTGATAATGTACCACTGTGTGTACCCGTATGTATATGCCTGTGTACATGTGTATGCATATGAGCATGTGTGTGCATGTCTGCATATATGCATGTGTGTGTGTATGAAATGCTCTTGAGAAATCAACAAAAAGGTCAGAGGCATTCAGGGACAGGATGCTGCCCCATCCAGGACTGTAGAGCATCTGCCTGCCTGGAGAAAAGGGCCGACCTCCCACAGGTGAGGGATGCTGAAAGACTGGTCCCTGGGTGTTGCCTGTGAGGACAGTCCCACACTATGTTATAAACTGCTCCGAGGAAGGCCTCAGTTCACATGGCACAGTGGCCTTAGACCAAAATGCAGCAGTGTTGCATTTGGGGGCACAGGATTCAGGGTGCGATGTGGAGAGCACCTTCTCTGTGGGGAGCACCGGGGGGCCGTGAGTGGGCTCACAGTGATGGCCTGGCTGTGAGTCTGACAGGAGCACCAGCATTACTGTCACCTCCTTGTAGAGAATGTCCTTTTGAAATATGTTCTAAGATGTTGCTCCAGGCCTATTAATTATGTCACAAACTGAGTAAAGCTGAATAATTAATGATCAAGGGACACTTGGAACTGTGAAATGCTATGTAAATGTTAAGGAATAAAATTACTCTGTGTATTAAATAGATATGCTGTTTTAAAAATATTCCATGTGGGAAGGTTAATTTCCAGAGGAGCTGAAAAACTTTCTGTTTCACTGTCCTCAGGAACTTTTTATATCTTATCATCTTACCCCCAGTTTCAGAGACTTTTGTATTCTGTATTCTAAGGTGTTAGAATGGCTTCAATACAAGTGGCTGCTTGGTCCTTTTAGCTCTGGGAATGAAGTTGCCTAATTGGCTTTGGGTAAAACCGTGTCTACTTGATTCTTGATAGCTGAAAGTAGTTTGGACCCAAAGAGAAGGCAGAGGTCAAGATCATTGATTACCAAATGCAGAGCCTTTGGCTGATGCCTAACCCGGCCACAACCTTGGCCCTGATCTTCACTGGCAGGTGAGATGGCCCTTGGGGTTTACTTTCTCAAGGTGGGTTAGGGCTCTGGCACTACTAGGAGTGAAAAGAGAGGCTTCATTTTCTTTCATGCTTCATTTCCTCACTGTGAGCATGAAAGAGGTTAACGCGGTCTTCAGTTTAAAAGTGGTGTCCACACGTCGACAGTCTGTACATCCAGATGAATGGGATCCTCAGAGAATCTGAGGAGGCGTTTCTCCTGAGTTTCTAAGAGAAACAGACTCAAAGACTTCCAATTTCCCACACCTGATAAAGGCTCTAATTTACAGTAAAGTTTTCAAAAATAGGTCAAGGTATGTGAGTATGTTGGGAGCAAGGGAGGAGTCAGGCTTCAATAAAACAGCAGTAATATTACTGTAAATTCACACTGAACCTCAGTTTTACACAGGCTTTTTCATTCATTCCTCCTCACAGACCCAGCAGGTTGCCTGAACAGTTATGGGTCATCACATTCTAAAGATCAGAAAATTGGGATTTGCCAGTTCTGGTTCTGACACAGAGCTCCTGAAACCCTTGGGACTTTCTGGTTGATAAAAGCATATTTTGTTCCACTGAGGAGAGCTCATGGATGAGGGCTGGCCACCAGAAAGATAAAGCCATGATTAGAAACTTGGAATTTTCATCCCCCCCCCCCAATTCTGGAGGGATGGAGAAGAGCTAGAAATGGAGTTAATGATGGATCATGTCTGTGTGATAAAGTCTCCATAAAACCCAAACATACAGGGTTCAGCGAGCTTCCTTCAGGGTTGGTGAACATGTGGAGGTGTAGGGAGAGGGGAACCCAAAGTGGGTATGGAAGATTCACACCCCTTCCCACAAGCCTCACTCTGTGCCTCTCTTCCCTTATCTGTGTCCTTTATCCCATTCTGTTATAAATAAAGTGGACTTCTATAATAAATTGGACTTCATAAGCAGTAGAATGTGCCCTCCCACACACAGAGCACCACAACTCAGTGAATAGGTTGCCCTGCCCTGGTGAGTACCCAAGGTTCTGCCTTTTACAATGTAACAGGTGTGCTGAGACAAAGAACTATGGGCCAAATTAAAGAACAGATCAAAACTCCAAAAATAGAAGAAAAAAACCTTCAAAAATAGAACTAAGTGGTGAAAAGATACCCAACCTATCAGATGCAGAGCTCAAAACACTGGTAGTCAGGATGCTGACAGAAATGGTTGGGTATGGTTGCAAAATAGAGAAAGAAGTGAAGCCTGTACAAATTGAAATAAAGAAAAATATACAGGGAACCAACAGCGAAGGGAAGGAAACTGGGACTCAAATCAATGGTTTGGAGCAGAAGGAAGAAAGAAACATTCAACCAGAACAGAATGAAGAAAGAAGAATTAAAAAAAAAATGAGAAAAGGCTTAGGAACCTCTGGAACAACTTTTAGCGTTCCAACATCTGAATCATAGGGGTGCCAGAAGGAGAAGAAGAAGATAAAGTAATTAAAAACTTACTTGAAAAAAATCATGACAGAGAACTTCTCTAATCTGGCAAAGGAAATAGATTTCCAGGAAGTCCAGGAAGCTCAGCCCTAAAAGAAGCTAGACCCAAGGAAGTACACATCAAGGCACATTATAATTACATTACCCAAGATTAAAGATAGGGAGAGAATCTTAAAAGCAGCAAGAGAAAAGGAGACAGTTATCTACAAAGGAGTTCCCGTAAGACTGTTAGCTGATTTCTCAAAAGAGACCTTGTAGGCAAGAAGGAGCTGGAAAGAACCATTCAAAGTCATGAAAGGCAAGGACATATATCCAAGATTTCTCTATCTTGCAAAACTATCATTTAGAATGGAAGGACAGATAGAGTGCTTCACAGATGAGGTCAAGTTAAAGGAGTTCATCATCATCAAGCTCTTATTATTTGAAATGTTAAAGGGACTTATGTAAGAAAAAAAAGATGATCAAAACTATGAACAGTAATATGATAACAAACTCACAACTATCAACAACTGAATCTGAGACAAAAACAAAAACAAATTAAGCAAACAACTGGAACAGGAACAGAATCACAGAAAAGGAGATCACATGAAGGGTTATCAGTGGGGAGGGGGTGAGAATAGGATGGAGGAAAAGGTACAAGGAATAAGAAGCATAAATGGTAGATACAAAAGAGACAGGGGGAGGTTAAGAATAGTGTAGGAAATATAGAAGCCAAAGAACTTGTATGTACGACCCATGGACATGAACTAAGGATGGCGGGGAATGCTGGTAGGAGGGGGGGTTTCAAGGCACAGGGGGCTAAAAGGGAGAAAAGATTAGGACAACTGTAATAGCATAATCAATAAAATATACTTAAATTTAAAAAGTTAAAAAAAAAGATAGACGGGGATGTTAATAAGTAGTACAGGAAATGGAGAAGCCAAATAACTTATATGCATGAGCCAGGGACATGAACTAAGGGGTGGCGGATTGCTGGAGAGAAGGGGGATACTGGGTGGAAGCAGGCAAATTCATAACACTTGAGACAACTGTAATAGCATAATCAATAAAATTTTTTTTAATTAAAGAAGTAGAATGTGTTAGTGCGTCAAAGGACAAGAAAATTACATAATAGATAGCCAAGAAAATTAATAAACAACCCACACAATGGGAGAAAATACTTACAAATTATATACTGGATAAGGGATTTGTATCGGTAACATATAAAAATTATTACAATTCAACAATAAGATGACTAATAACCCAATTGAAAAATGGGCAAGATCTGAATAGATATTTCTTCAAAGAAGATATACAGATGGCCAACAAACACATGCAAAAAAGATAAAAGTCATTATTCATCAAGGAAATGCAAATCAAAACAATAACAATATACCACCCACATCCACTCAGAAACCTAGAATAAAAAAAGACAGATACTAATAAAATGTTTTATTGAGGATATGGTGAAGTTGAACCTTTGCGCATTGCCGGCAGGATGTAAAATGGTCCATTCACTTTGGGAGACAGTTTTCAGTTCTTCAAATGTTAAACATGAAATTACCATAACCCAGCAATTCCCCTCCTAGGTATATATACAAGAGAAATAAAAGTGTACATGCAAAAACTTGAACATGAACGTTCACAGTAGCATTTATAATACCCAAAATGTGGAAATAAGCCAAATGTCCATCACCTAATAAATGGGTAGACAAACATGTTATATCTACACAATAGATTATTAGTCATCGATGAAAAGGAGTGAAGTAGTGGTATGTGCTACAGCAGGAGTGGACCTGGAAAATATTGTGCTAGGTGAAAGAAGCTAACAACAAGAATCATATTATATTATACGATTCCACTGATATGAAATTTCCAAAATAGTCTGGTTTGGAGGGACAGAAAGTAGATGGGTTGTCAGAGACTGGTGGGCAAAGGAGGAAGTGAGGAGGGGCTGCTAACGTGTTGTGGGGTTTCTTTATGGGAGGAGGAAATTGCTCTAAAATTAGATGCTGATGAACTCACGGCTCTATAAATATATTTATTTGAATGAAATTGCTTTGAAAATTTATTTTCCAGTCATTTGTTAATGTCATATGAAATGTAACTGGTTTTTAAATATTGTCCTTTTATCCTGTGTTCTCACTAAATTCACTCATTAGATCTAATAGTTTTTTTATAGACTCCAGGATTTTCTATATTCACAATCAGATCACATGTGCATAGTTTTCCTTTCTCCTTGTCAATAGGTATGTATGACTTCTTTCTTTTCCTTGCCTTGTCGGACTGGCTGAAACCTCCACTACAACACCAAATGGCAGTGGTAAGAGGAGACAGCCTTTTCTGTCTGATTTTAGCGGCAGGTCACTTACCATTTTCCTGTTAAGTGTGAATACTCACTGCAGGGTCTTGTGGGCGCCCTTTCTTACACTGAGGAAGTTTTCTTCTAGTTGGCTGAACATTTTTATTGTGGATGCTGAATTTTGACTAAAGTTTTCCCTCTTTTATTTGTCTTATTTATGTAGTTGCTATGATTGGTCCAAATCTGGCTATTGGAAGCTCTTTTATGTTGATTCCTCTATCTTCTTTTTTCTTTTAATCCTTTTGCTCAATTCCTGCTAAATTTGTCCCCTCCCATCTCAAACCATGAATAAACTTCCTTAGCTGTGGACAAGATTGCTTTGTAATTTTAATATTTATAAGACTATTATTTTTATCTCTCTTCTTTTATTAATGATATGTCAGAAAACACCTAGCTAGTGCATGAAGGATTGTTAACACTTTATAATTGCTATGCCATTTCCTATTGTTCTCACACCCGAGGTGAGCCACCAATTTCTTATGGGAAACTCAATGCTTGTCCCTGTTTTTCCACAAATAGTGTAGTGACCAGACAGCCTGGATATTCTCATAAAGTATCAATTAAGGAAATTCTGTTAATACACCATGCTTCGTTATTAGTCTGGCAAAAGATGGTCACATAGATACCATATTAAGCTGGACTGTGAAGGAGAGCACACCTTACAGAGCAGTTATTTCCAGGGCAGAGGTGTCAAATGCCTGGCTTGTGTGTCCCTGCTGCCACTTGTCACTCCTTGAGCATAGGAGACATCAGTGAGTGATCACAGTTCTTTTTCCCACTGAGCTCACTCCTATATCCTTTTGAAGTGCTCACTCTTTTTTAGCACTTCCTTAATTTATGACCACAGAAGATGATCCAGGGCTATTTATTCTTGCCTCTTCCTGCCCAGCCCCAGAATTTCTGGCTCCTTTTGTCGGAGAATGATGTTTAGAGCCAAAGGTCTGGGTGCTGGATGTGCTGGTTACTACTGGAGGGTCACTGTTCTAGTCCCTCTTGGAGGACATGGCTGGGAATTGTATGTGTCTATCAGTATATGCAGTAAAGTCTAAAAATGGTTCGCACTGATGCATGTGACCCCAGTCCAGCAGCACAGGATTCACTCCAGCAATTTTCCCTTTTCCTATTTGTAACTTCTTTCTCTGATAGTGAGAAATCTGACTCCTGCTATTTACAGCACATTTTTTTTCTTTCTTGTTTTTTTTTGGTTTCCAATATGTCTTTTAAAATTTAAAAAATTAAAATTATAGTTGACGTACAGTATTGTTTAATTTTGGGTGTACAACATAGTGATTAAACATTTATATATAACTTAGAAAGTGATCCCCCATAAGTCCAGTACCCATCTGACACCATACATGGTAATTACAATATTATTGACTGTATTCCCTATGCTGTACTTTAATTTACATGCATACCGTGGTCAAACAAGAAAATGTATTGTAGCCCCGTGACTATTTTTATAACTAGCAATTTGTAAAAATAGTCACTAGGATATAATACATTTTCTTGTTTGACCATAGTATGAATGTAAATTAGTTTCAGAATTGCAAATCTGTACCACTGTGAGAAAAAAGTTACCAACTAGATGATACAGTGAGTGAATAGTTCTTCTTTTCTTTAGCCTAATCTGTTTCATGCTAAAATGTCTCTTGAAACATTTCTTTAGCTGCATTCCTTTGTTTTTGATATGTTATATTTTCATTTTCTTTTTTTAGTTTTACATCTCTCTTTTTTAAAATTATATTTAATTGATTATGCTATTACTATTGTCCTGAGCTTTCCCCCTTTGCCCCCCTCCACCCAGAAACAGCTGCTCCTTCAGGCAACTGCCCCCCCCCCACCATTGTTCATGTCCATGGGTCACGTGTACAAGTTCTATGGCTACTTCATTTCCTGGTCTGTACTTTACATCCCCATGGCTATTCTGTAACTACCTATTTGCATCCCTTAATCCCCTCACCTCTCCACCCATTCCCCCACACACACCTCCCATCAGCAGCCACCCCACTGGTTTTTGCAGCTAGAAGTTGTGGGGACATGGATTATTACATTATTTCATGTGATAATGGTTTGGTGATGATGAACTCCTTTAGTTTTTTTCTTCTCTGGGAAACTCTTTATCTGCCCTTCGATTCTAAGTGACAACTTTGCTAGGTAGAGTAATCTTGGCTGTAGGTCCCTGCTTTTCATGACTTTGACTATTTCTTGCCAATTCCATCTAGCCTGCAAAGTTTCTTTTGAGAATTCAGCTGATAATCTTATGGGAACTCTCCTGTAGGTAACTAACTTCTTTTCTCTTGCTGCTTCTAAGATTCTCTCTTTATTTTTAACATTTGGCATTTTAATTATGATGTATCTTGGAGTGAGCCTCTTTACATCCATCTTGTTTGGGACTCCCTTGTGCTTCTTTGACTTGCATGTCTATTTCCTTCACCAAATCAGGGAAGTTTTCTTTCATCATTTTTTCAAACAAATTTCCAGTTTCTTGCTCTTTCGCTTCTTCTGGCAACCCCTATGATGCGAATGTTGGACCTCTTGAAGTTCTCCCAGAGGCTGCTTGCACTATTGTCATTTTTTGGATTCTTTTTTCTTCCTGTTGTTCTGATTATGTTTTGCTTTCTTATATTCAAAATTATTGATTTGATTCTTGGCTTCATCCACTCTACTGTTGTTTCTCTGTAAATTGTCCTTTATTTTAACTAGTGTATCCTTCACTTCTGACTGGATCGTTTTTATGCTGCCGAGATCCTCGCTGAGTTCCTTGAGCATCCTTATAACCAGTGTTTTGAACTCTGCATCTGATAGATTGCTTATCTCCATTTCATTTAGTTCTTTTTCTGGAATTTTGATCTGTTCTTTCATTTGGGCCATGTTTCTTTCTCTCCTCATTTTGGCAGCCTCCCTGTGTTTGTTACTATGTATTAGGTAGAGCTGCTTTGACTCTGTGTCTTGGTAGTGTGGCCTAATGTAGTAGGTGTCCTGTAGGATCCAGTGGCACAGCCCCCTCTATCACCCATTCTAGGTCCTCAAGGTGCACCTTTCCTGGGGGCTGAATACACCCTTCTCTTGTAGCTGAGCCTTGGTTGCTTTTTGGAAGATCAGTGGAAGGGATTTACCCAGGCCAGTCATCTGCAAGGATTGGCTGTGACCACCAACCTCCCCTGTCTGTGGAGGATCAGCCATGCAGGGGCAGGGTGGTGGTATTCTGACATGGTCTGTAGCTGCCCACTGGGTGTACTGACCCTGTGGTTTCCTGGATGGTGCACGCCAAGGTCAGCCTCCACCTATGTTTTGTCCAGGGCCACCCTGCCTGAGCCATAAAGCAATCTGAGTTGGCTGCTACTTGTGCTGGATTTGGAGATTCCCAAGTGACACCAAGCTGTTAATCTAGGCTGACTGCTGCTAGTGCCATGCCTATGCTGTTGCTTGTTTTAGAGGACTTAGGAAGTTATGCAGTATGAGCCAAGACCAGCTACTTATATAGAAAAGCAGCTTGGTCCTGTAAGTTGGGTGGGGTGAAGCCTCTGGGGATCTCCATGGTGGGTAAAACAATGTCAGCCAGGTTGATGGAGTCTCAGATATGGCACTAGACTGCCAGCTGTGTCAAGGGAGGGTTCATACAAGGGACAATGGCTTCTGCTCACCTTGATGCCAGATACTCCAGTTGCTCCCTGTACACCACTGGGGCCTTTCATGTTGCTATCCTGGTGCTGAAGCTCAGAGGAATGAGTCTGAGTAGGTGAGTCCATATGTGGGTTCTTCAAGAACTGCTTGGGGCTCCAGAATTTTCTTCTGCTGACTCAATCCCCACTGGTTTTTGCAGCTAGAAGTTGTGAGGACTTATCTTCCTGGCACTGGAACCCTAGGCTGGGGGACTGGGTGTGATGCTGGGACTCCTTGCTCTTGAAATGTCCCTCCTAAATTTTTATCCACCAGACATGGATGAGGTACCAGCTCATTCTGCATCTGCGCCCCTCTTACCAGTTTGAACGGATGAGGTTTCTTGAATTTCATAGTTGTCAGACTTCCATTCAACTCAATTTCTGACGGCCCTGAGTTGATGGTTGTTCTACGTTTTAGTTGTCATGTTGATGTGGTTGTGTGAAGAGGTGAGCCATGTCTGCCTATGTCGCCATCTCAACTGGAAGTCTTCATTTTCACTCTCATTCAGTTCAAAACATTTAAAAGTTTTCCTTGAGACATCTGCTTTGACTGCTTTGGTTATTTAGAAGTCATAGTTCAAGAGCGTCCTTTACATGAATTCCATTCTTTTCAATGTACAGCCCAGTACACACACCTGCACAGAGGCACACACTGAGAAGGATGCGTAGTTTGTTACAGCTGGGAGGACTCTTCTGTCAATGCATGTACGGTCGGTCAGGTTGACTGGCGGTGCTCCTTACTGGTTTTGTGTGTACTTCATTCTGTCAGTGACCGAGAGAAGAGCGTTGGAATTTCCAAAAATAATTATTTATTTAGCGCGGGCCTGTGAACCAGACAATCGCGGTTCGAATCCCAGTCAGGGCACAGACAGGGGTTGCAGGCTGGTTCCCTGCAGGCCAGTTCCCAGCAGGGGACGCACGAAAGGCAACCATACATTGATGTTTCTCTCCCTCTCTCCTTCCCTTCCCCTCTAAAGATAAATAAATAAATAAAAAATTAAAAAAAATAATTATTTATTTGTCGCTTTTTTGAGTTTTTTAGATGCTTACACATGTAGGATTGTTTTGGCTTCATGAAAAATCAACTCCTTTATTAGCATGTAATTTTTTCTAATTCCCTGAAACTATTCCTAGTCCTAAGCCTATTTTGTTGTATTAATATAGGCACTGCAGGTTTCTTTTGTTTAATGTTTTCATAGTGCATCTTTCTTCGTACTTTTCTTTTAACCTACCTATATTTTAAAGTGGTTTTCTTATTAAAACAACCTATAGTTGAGTCTTGGCTTTTTAAATTTACTTTGAAAATCTCTAACTCTTAAAAGGTGTGTTTAGACTAATTGCATATAAAATGACCATTGACATTTTTGGATTAAAATCCATATTGTTAGCTGATTTTTAAATTCTTCATTTTTTTACCTGGCTGCTCTTGTGATATTGAACATTTTTTATTATTCCATTTTATCTATTTTATTTTATTTTACTTTAAGATTTTATTTATTTATCTTTAGAGGGAAGGGAAGGAGAGAGGGAGAGAAACATCAATGTATGGTTGCCTTTCATGCATCCCCTGCAGGGAACTGGCCTGCAACCCAGGCATGTGCCCTGACTGGGAGTTGAACCGTGATCCTGTGGTTTACAGGCCCGCGTTCAATCCGCTGAGCTACACCAGCGAGGGCCCATTTTATCTCTTTTATTGATTTATTACTTGTTCTTCCTTTAAAAATATTGTAACTGTTTTTACAGTTAAAGTTTTA
Organism: Artibeus jamaicensis; assembly: GCF_021234435.1. Taxonomy (NCBI): domain Eukaryota; kingdom Metazoa; phylum Chordata; class Mammalia; order Chiroptera; family Phyllostomidae; genus Artibeus; species Artibeus jamaicensis. Next base: position 11,721,652 of record NW_026521810.1, on the reverse strand, counting down.
TAGTGTAAAGATTTACAGTGTAAATCTTAGTGAATCGGAGATTACCTTTGAATAATATTATACTGCCTTCGTGAGGAACAACTGTAAGGGACTCATGGACAAAACCAGAGAGGGGCGAATCAGGGGAGGGAGGTGAGGATGGCCGGGTGGGGGGCGGTAAATGCAGACAACTGTACTTGAACAATAATAAAACAATTAAAAATAAATAAACAAGTAAGTAATATACTGCTTTCCCTATGGTATAAGGGTCTTAAACACTGTATTCCTAATTCCTCCTTCCCATCTTTTTTTCTATTATTATTTTCATATAATTTACTTTTAGATGTGTTACAAGTACACAGTACATTGCTACACTTTTTGCTCCTCACAGTATCTAAGGAAAGTGGAATTTTACTTAGCCTTCATTTATTTCATTTCCAGCACTGTTAATTTCTTTGTGTATATCCAAGTTTCTAACTGATACCATATTTGTTCTGTCTGAAGAACTTTTAACATTTTTTGTAGAATAGGTCTGCTAGTGATAAACTCTCCGTATTTTTTGTTTTATGAGAAAATCTTTATTGCTCCATTTTGGGGGGAAAGGTTTTGCCAATAGATACAGAATTCTGGGTTGATAGTTTATTTTTCTTGGTGCACATTAAAGATGTCATTCTCTTGCCTTCTTGACTTTTCAGTTCTGCGAGAACAGCCACCACTTTTCTGGCTGTTTCCTTAATACTTATATATTCATACTCTAGCTGCTTATAAGATTTTCTTTGGTTTTCAAATTTGATTATACTGGCCTAGGTGTGGTTTTATGGTTTTGTGTGTTTGTGCTCTTTGTTGAGCCTCTGGGGTGTGTGGGTTGAAGTTTTTAATCAAATATGGAAACATTTTTGCTATTATTTCTTTAAATGTTTTTTTCCTGCCCCATTCTTTCTTTCCTTTTCCTTCTGGGCTTCTAATTATACAGATGTTAAACTACTTTGTATTGCCCTGCATGTCACTGAACTGATGTTTTTCCTATTCTTTTTTTCTCTGTGCTTCGGTTGAAATAATGTTCATGGATCCAACTCATATCCTCTGCTCCTTTCTTATGTGGTGTCCCATCCACTGAGTAAGAAGTGCCTGTCCCTTCTGGAATTCAGTTCATTGAGGCTTCCTGCAGGGTTTTTACACGATTTACAAATCCACGTCTCAAAAAGTTCCTAGACCACATAGCAACGAGTGGCCACATAGTCTGCATTTCTGTATGTTACACTCACGTCTTTATGAGGAACAGAAAGTGTTGTGTGCATCCATGTTTCCTTTTTTCCTCTCCAGTTTTATGTTTTAGCTTGATTTAAACTTAATATAACTTATTTTTAAAGTGGTGTATCGCCACTCCTAATAAAAAATAAAGTTTCTCTTGATTTTTAGGGAGATGCTCCCCAAATGCCAACATCAGAGAAATAGAGGTCACAGTTCTGGCTTTTGGTTCAAGGTGAGAAGCAAGGAGTAATTAATGGAAATTGATTAGCAAAGCCTGGGTCCCTGACTGGGAGCTGTGCGTGGGGCCGGCAGCACGGACAGGACAGGTCAGGGCTGTGCCCTCGTCACGCTGCAGTCTCACTGATGACCTGGATCTTTCTGATTTTCTTGACTCTCACCTACCTCCCCGTGTCCCCATCCCAGCTTTATTGTTCCTTCACTTTCCTTTCTTTCCCTCTGTCCCCTGATTGTGGCTGGAGGTGAGCCACTGAAACTCTGGCTGGAGGAGTTTCCAGGAAGAAGTGTCTCAGTACGAGGAGAGGTCGTCCAAGTCCTAAAACAAGCCCAGGGAGAAGCTGGCGTTCTCTGTGACATCTTCTGGCTTCTTGTTTCTCGCTAGTTCATGGACCCTGTTCCCTCTCCTTTGATTTATGAGGAAATAGTGTAATGAAGTTGGTTGTTACATGACGAAATTTATGCTAGTACCTCTCCCCTGTCACACACCCCACTCTTCTAAAACTAAGGGTATGAGCTGTGACGATAGTTCCTGCCTCCCTTCCTGTTTCTGTTTGTAAAGCCAGCAGTCCTGCTGCCAGGTCCTGAAAGCACAGAGGTGCTGGAGTCTGACAGGGACCCTGCTGTGTGGAGCTTGTCGTGCCTTGTCTGGGCTTTTACGGGAGCAGGTCAGCAAGCAGACTGTGTTCCCTATCCCCTTCCTTCCCCATTGCCTCCACAGGCCTGGGGACAGGGAGGCTCGTTTGGCCCTTAGTGAGCCCCCCATCCCCACCCTGCGCCACTCACATTCTCTTGCCCCGGACAAACCTGTTGGGTCCAGGAGCCGATCCCACTTGCTACTGTGCTGCTGGACAGTGCTGACTTGCTGAGGAGAGGGCTGGCTGGGTGGGGCCTCTGAGCCAGGCGATGGCCTTCTGAGGAACCTGTCAGGGCCGTACTTCCCGCCCACCCTCTGACGAGCTGGCAGAGTTGGCCCTCCCTCCCTCCCTGTCCCCTCTTGGGCAATAGGCACCTTTTCAGGCCCTATGGACCGGGTAGCCAACAGAATGGTTACAGTCCCTCCTGGGTGGCCTGTGTGGCCTGATGGGACACCCATCTCCAGCTTTTGGTCGTGGATGCTTATCCTGGAGTCTCTTATTAACCTTCTCCCATGGGGGCTGGGCATCCAAGGCCTGCTTCCCACTGCTGAGAGCTGGGTGTGCCCTGGGTGCTTCCTAGCTCAGAGCCATGCCCATAGCGACAGACACTGGGACCTCCTCAGCACGCACACTGCGATGCCTGGCTGATGCCCTCTGGGTTCTCCTCCACTGACTGGCACAGTGAGTCCTCCCGTGGTCGTAGCAGATACTCAACGGACTTAGTCATTGTAGTTACCTCCTAAGCTTTCTACCGCCATCCCACCAGTGACCACATTCCACTGAGTGTCCCTCCTACACTGAAACCTCCCACCCGGACCCTCTCACCTGGCTTCTCACACCTCCCTCTCTTGGCCCCCACACCCAGACTGGCCCTTGTCAAATCTGTTTTCCACATACCTGAAATGGAACTTGAACCTGAATTCCCACTTGCCTGCTGGGACCCTCTGGTGGCCGTCCAGTGTCTTTTGTACGGGATAAAACTCAAGCCCCCTCCTGTGGCCTTGGAGCACCTGCCCTGTCCAGCCCTTGCCAGCCTCTACCCCATGTCTCATTTCTTTTGTCTCCCACCACAGGCTCTGAGTTCAGGCTCCTCCCTTCCTTGGCCTTTCTTACAGGCACCTCCCACCGTGCTTTTGTCATTTGCCTCTCGTGTCCTTGCTTTCCTTCACCTGGTAGTTCACACAGTCATCTTTTGAGATTACAGTTCAGGTTGTCATGTCCTCCACGACACCTTCCCAGATCCCCTCCTGGAATAATGAGCCTTTTATAAGCTTGGAACAGTAACCTGGGTCCCACTGATCACTGACCTGTTCCTCTTGGTCTGTGGTTGTAAGTTCCTCGAGCCTAGAAATTATGGTCCTTACTATGGCATCTCTTCATCTAGGAGTGCTTGGCTCTCTGCATGTGGGGATTCCGATGGAATGAAATTACCTTGTGCAATTACATACAGTTGGAGCTTTGCTTTTAAACATTCCGATGATCTCTGAAACAGAAGTTGCACGTTGTGAAGGAGGCCAAGATCTGGCCAGCTGAGGTCATTAGCGGAATCACCCAGTGGGATTTGCTACAAAATGAAGTTCCCAGCTTAGAAAATGACCAACAGCTTTTAAAGAATGTCAATATTTGTGGTGTGCCAGCCCAAAGGAGTGTTCTGCGTCTGCTTCTACTCTTCTTGACTCCAGGCCAAATGGACAACTCAGCACCTAGGCTGGGTTCCTGGCCGCAAGGGGTCAGAGTGCCGCTGTGCTGCTGTCTTTCAACTGGACCATCATTCTCTATGGCAATTTCTTTGTACCCACCACCTGTAAGGATAAAATTAAGGCAGTAGCTCACATTTTCAGTTGCTTTCCTGTGTTTCAGGCACTGTCCTAAGATTTTATGTATAGTAACTAATTTAATGCCTCATTTTGATTCACTGAGTTTCTCTCTTTGTTTTTAATTGATGTTTTTATATCACTTAGAACTATTCCTGGAACAATGTAAGATCTCAAAAACACTGGTTGAAAGAATGACTGATAGAGCCGTACTCTGTAGCTTGCATGTACTCATCCAAGTCTTGTCCTTGTCAAAACATGGAGTTGAGGATAATTAAACTCCTTAGGTATCCCTCGCCAAATGAATTCTACTGTTAGTGCATGGAACTGTGGTTTTAACATACTATTGATATCTTATTATGCCAAAAAGTCTTACTTGCTCTTCTTATGTAAAACAAATTTTGTAGTTGAATCCTGCTCTCTTGCTGACTTAATGGTCTTAGAGATATTGTATCTGTATTTCCCAAGAATCTTGCCTTTATGTGGGCAGGTGGGGGATTCTAATACTTAAAGTACACGTAACCTATAAACAAATATCTTGCATCTCTAGAGGACTTGCCTATTAAATAAACATGTTTAGGAATAGGGAATAAATTTGCCATAGATCCCTACTAACTTATTTATTTATTTAAAAATATATTTTATTGATTATACTATTACAGTTGTCCCATTTCCCCCCCTTTACTTCCATCCACCCTGCACACCCCCTCCTACCCACGTTCCCACCTCCCTTACATCCATCCATGGGTTGTACATATAAGTTCTCTGGCTTCTACATTTTCTACACTATTCTTAACCTTCTCACGTCTATTTTGTACCTACCACTTATGCTTCTTATTTCCTATACTTTTCCTCATCCTCCCCCCTCCTCCTCCCCACTGATAATCCTCCCTGTGACCTTCATTTCTGTGATCCTGTTCCTGTTCTAGTTGTTTGCTTAGTCATTTTTGATTGTAGGCTCAGTTTTTGATAGTTGTGAGTTTGTTGTCATTTTACTGTTCATATTTTTGTTCCTCTATTTCCTAGATAAGTCCCATTTACATTTCAGTGATAAGAGCTTGGTGATGATGAACTCCTTTAACTTGACCTCATCTGTGAAGCACTTTTTCTGCCCTTCCATTCTAAATGATAGCTTTGTGGGATAGAGAAATCTTGGATGTAGGTCCTTGTCCTTCATGACTTGAAATACTTTTTAAAAAAATATTTAAAATTATTTTATTGTTGTTCAATTACAGTTGCCTGCATTTTTCTCCCCACCACTCCCAACTTGGAATGCTTCTTTCCAGCCCTTTCTTGACTGTAAGGTTTCTTTTGAGAAATCAGCTTATAGTCTTATGGGAACTCCTTTGTAGGTAACTGTGTCCTTTTCTCTTGTTGCCTTTAAGATTCTCTCCTCATCTTTAATCTTTGGTAATGTAATTATGATGTGTCTTGGCATGTGCTTCCTTGGGTCCAACTTCTTTGGGACCCTGTAAGCTTCCCAAGCTTCTTGGAAATCTATTTCCTTTGCCAGATTAGGAAAGTTCTCCTTCATTATTTTTTCAAGTAAGTTTTCAATTTTTTGCTCTTCCTCTTCTCCTTCTGGCACCCCTGTGATGCAGATGTTGAAATGTTTAAAGTTGCCCTGGAGGTTCCTAAGCCTCTCCTCATTTTTTTTGAATTCTTGTTTCTTTATTGCGTTCTGGTTGAATGTTTGTTTTTTCCTTCTAGTCCAAACCATTGATATGAGTCCTGGTTTCCTTCTCTCCACTGTTGGTTCCCTGTACATTTTCCTTTATTTCAGTTTTCATAGTCTTCACTTCTTCCTCTATTTTGTGATCATACTCAAACATTTCTGTGAGCATCCCAATTACCAGTGTTTTGAACTCTGTATCTGATGGTTTGGCTATCTTTTCATTGCTTAGTTGTATTTTTTATGAAACTTTGACCTGTTCTTTCACTTGGGCCATATTTTTTGTTCCAAGTATACCTGTTACATAGTGGAGCCTTAGGTATTCACAAGGGCATAGGAACCCACATCACTGTATTATGCTGTTGTATGTGGGGGAGGGGCCCAAGAGAGAACAATGCCACTTTCTCAGCTCTTGTCTGGCTTTCGGTAACTTCTTCTGCTACCCACAAGCAAATTGGGCCCTTCTGGTGCTAATTCTCAGATGGGTGGTTTTGTATACATTCTAGGACCCTGTGGGTCTCTCCAATGAACTCTCCTATGAGGCTGGGAGTTTCTTCTGCCACTGCAACCCCCAAAGGTTTTTTCAGTCAGAGGTTTTGAGACTTTATTTCCCCACATTGGAATCCTGGGTTGCATGGTGTATCTTGCTCCCTAGTTGTTCCTCCTGGTTTCTCAGCCCACGAATGTGTGTGTGTGTGTGTGTGTGTGTGTGATTGGGGAGATTGGTAGGGAATCATATAGACATTTTTTTAAATGACCAGATATGGATTTCTCTGAGAGTCATTTCACTGGAGTCCCAGCCCAGGACACAGATGATGGTACTATGGTGTAAGGGCACTGACATGCACTTTGTTTATAATGAAAAGAGCATGGTATTTAGGACTAGAGAGCACTTGGTTTGAACCCTAGCTCTGCCCCAGCTCATGTGAGACTTGACTCAGGTATGTAACCTCAGCTGAGGCTCAGTTCCCCTATCTGTGAAGTGGGGCTGTGATTTTCTATTTCAGAGGGTTGTCGTATGGACCAAGTGAGGGGATAAAGGCAGAAGCCCTTTAATTATAGTAGTTGCTCAATGTCGTTAGATTTCTTTTCATCCAAGTTTCATGTTTTGTCAATTGCCTCAGCCTAGCAGTCTCAGGTGTGTGGTTGGATAGCACTCTTTCCTCTTTGTGCAGGATGAGACTCAATGCAACCTCTTTTGCACATGCAGTTTTCATCGAGGAAGCAAGGATATTCAGAAATTACAAGATTATTTCATAGATGGGAAAAGGTAAAAATAGGCCAAAATTGATTTTCATCATTAAGAAAATGAAGAGGGAAGTCACAGAATGGGCACAAATGTTTGCAATCCATATATCGGACAATGTGATGTTACACAGAATATGTGAGGAACATACTCAACCAAAATAAAATGAACAAGCCAATAGAATATGGACCAAAGATTTGAATAGACACTTAACAAAAGAAGATTCATGAATGGTCAGTCAATAGACCCATGAAAAGATGCTCACAATCATTACTTATCAGGGAAATAAAACTCAGACCATGAGGCTATACCATTGCATATCCGGTGGAATGATAAAATTAAAAGGACTGCAAAGACTAATTATTGGCCAGCATGTGGGAGAGCTAGAATTCTCATACACTGCTGGTGGAATTGTAAATTGCACAACTGCTTTGGAAAAGTACTAGAAAGCTAAAAATCCATCTACCACACATCCCAGTTATTTCACTTGAGAGGAATGAAGACATATGTCTCCTCTAAGATTTTTACATGAATTTTCATAATAGTTTTGTCATTGCTGAAAACTGGAAACAACCAAATTGCTCATCAAAAAGTAAGTGCATAAATGAAATGTGATATATGCATTTCACAGAGTGGAATTCTAGCCAGCAATAAAAAAGAACAACTACGGTTACATGGTACAATATGATGAATCTCAAAATAATATGCTGCTTGAAAGAAGCAGCACGCAACAGGTACTGTATAATCCTATTTACATAAAATGCAAACCAATCTATACTGACAGAGCAGGGCAGTTGTAAGGAGTACAGTGGGGGTGGAGGAAGCAATGAACTGCAAAACGGCAGACAGAGGCGTTGTTTTGGAAGGTGTTAGAAACACTCTGTAGCTTGGTTGTGGTGGTGTTCTCGTGGGCGCATGCAGTTGTCAAAACTCTTTAGAAGGTGCTCTTTGAATGAATGCAATATGTTGTAAATAAATTATTCCTCAAGAATGTTGGTAAGGAAAGAAGATAAATTGTTTAAAATAAGAATACTAATGAAGTTTATAACATGTGTAATATATATGTACCCTACAGTAGCACAAGGTATGGGAGAGTCAAGTGGAGGCATACAGCTGCATTGTTGTGAGGTCCTCACATTATCTGTGAAGTGGTATAATATTTGAGGGGTAAATGTGATAAGTTAGAGATGCATATTTTAGCTCATAGAAAAATCTCTAAAAAAATAGAGTAGCATAGTTAAAAATCTAACAGTGGAATACTACAAATCATTCTATTAATCAAAAGAAGGCAGGAGCAGAGGGGAAAGGGAACAAAGAACAAATGGAACAAATGGAGAAAATTTGCAAGACAATAGTTTTAAAGATAATCATGTAGGTATGCATGGTTTAAACACTTAGATTTGCACATTTTTAGACACAATATGTCAAGACAGAGCTAGATGCTTTCTGTAAGAAACCTACATAAAATATAAAGACAAATAGGTTAAAAGTATGCAAAAATTATATCTGCAAACACTAACCATGAAAGAGAGCTGAAGTGGACTTTAGAAAAAGGAATATTTCCAGAGAGAAAGCGGAATACTACATAATGATAAAGTAGTCTATTCATTTAGAAGGCATAACAATTTAAATGTGTATGAACTCAACAGAATAGCCTCAAAACACATGAAGCAGATATGGAAAGGACTAAAAGGAGAAATTAACAAATTCAAAATTATGGTTGTGGACATCAATCCTCCTTAGTAACTGATATAATAAATAGATAGGAAACTAGTAATGATACAAAGGATATGAACGCCACTAATGAACTTGACCTAAATGACATTTCTTGAATGCTCTACCCAACAATAGCACATATCAACAGAACATTTATCAAAACAGACCATGTGAATTTTTAAAAATTGAAATCATACAAAGTGTGTTCCCTGGCCCTGACCAGTGTAGCTGAGTTGGTTGGGCATCATTCCCCAAAGCAAAAGGCTGCCGGTTCAGTTCCTAGTCAGGGCCTGTGTCTGGGTTGCAGATTTGGTCCCCAGATGGGGTGTGTCCAAGAGGCAACTGATTGATGTTTCTTCCCATCTCCTTCTCCCTCTCTCCCGCTCTGTAAAAATAAATAACTAAAATCCTTTTTTAAAAAAGTGTGTTTTCTCTGGTTGGTGTAGCTCAGTGGATTGAGCATGGGCCTGTGAAGCAAAGGGTTGCTGGTTCTATTCCCAGTCAGGGCACATGTCTGGGTTGCAGGCCAGGTCCCCAGTAAGGGACGTATGAGAGGCAACCACACACTGATGTTTCTCACCCACTCTTTCTCCTTCCATTCCCCTCTCTCTAAAAATAAACAAATAAAGTATTTTTTTCAAAAAGTGTGTTTTGTGATTATAATGAAATAAATTAGAAATAAATAACAGGAAAATATTTGGAATAATCCCCAAATATTAGGAAACTAAACATCATACATAATTCACAGATAAAAGAAGAAATTACAAGGGAAATTAGAAAATATTTTGAGAAAAATGAAAATGAAGCACAACATATTAAAGTCTGTTATATACGGCTAATGCAGTGCTCAGAGGAAAATGTATACCTTTAAGTACTTATATTAGAAAAGAATAAAGTTTCAAAGCAAATGGTGTAAATTTCTATTTTAAGAAGCTAGAAAAAAACCCAAATTAAACCCAAAGGAATCAGAAAGAATAATAAGAATGAGAACAGAAATCAGTGAAATAGAGAAAAAAATAATTAAGCCCAAAACTATTTTTCCCTTTCAAAAGGCATATAAAATTGGTAGACCTTTAGTTAGATTGATCAAGAAAAAAAGAGAGACATGAATTACCATATCTAGAGTGAAAGAGAGGATGTCACTACGGATTCTACAGATGTTCAAAAAAGATAATTAAATACGGGGGCTGGGAAGACATAAGTGGGTTTGCAGTTGTTTGGATGGAAAATAATACAATAATTAATAAATAACAGAATAATACAGCCTGTTTTGCCTGCGCACAGCTGTAAACCTGCCTTGGCCCCACCCTGCATTGTTGTTGCCATTGATGTCAATGTGATGCAATACGTTTGACAACATAAATGAAACAGATACGTTTCTTGAAAGGTACATAATACCAAAAATGACTTTAAAAGAAATAGAAAATCTGAATAGCTTTATATGGTGTTAACTGGCGAAATCTACCAAATTTTTAAGAAAAGAAAATATGCTAATTTCATACAAACTCTTTCACAAAATAAGGGAGAAAACTTTCCAACAAATTGGAGCATTAGACTGACACCAAAAACCAGACAAAGGCATGAGAGCAGTGTCCCTTATGACGGAAATATTAGTAGGTCTGATAAAACTGATGCTAGCAGCAACTAACTGGGGTGTATCCCAGGAATGTTGGGTTGTTTTAAAATTTGAAAATAAATCTATACAATTGAACACATTACCATTATAAAGAAGAAGAGTATACAATAATCATCTCAGTGGATGGCCCTCAATTGCTGGAGAGGATCAATGAATTGACACCTCATACTCTGTAATCAGTCCCCAGCATCTGCCTTCCTTGGAGAAGACCAGTGTGGCCAAGCTTCAGGACACTTCTCTGGATCCTTCCAGCTAGTTCTAGGTGCTTCGAGGAAAGTGCCCAGCCCATGTGTTGACTGTCTTTGACCTTAGTGCCTGATCCTGAGCCTTCCTCTGTGTCCCGGAGTTTGGCTGAGCACAGAGAATGTTCAGTGAAGTTTTATTCCTGAGACAGATGAGGACTCGTTTGAAAAGAAACTTTACAAACAAGGCTGATAGCAGGGTCTTCAGAAGATGGGGGAGAGGGAAAGCTGCAGTGTTTGGAAAGATGGCAAAGGGGAGCGCCAGAAGCGAGGGGAAGGCCTGCCGAGGGAGGAAGGTGCCCAGACGTGGCCGTGGCACCGCACAGTAGTCGTCGTGCCCACGGACGGCTGAGGCGTGAGGAAAACAGGGGCTCGGCATTTTGAAGGAAGAAACGGTTTATAATCTGTATTACTTTGTTCTTGGGGCTGTAACTAACTGCCACAAACTTGGTGGCTTAAAATAACACATTTATTATTTTATAGTTCTGCAGGTTAGAAGTGCAAAATGTGTCTCATTGATGAAAAGCCGAGGCGACAGTCCTTTTGGAGGCACTAGAGAAAAATAGATTTCCTTGCCTTTTTAGCTCCTTGAAGCTGCTTCTCCACTTGGCTCATGGCCTCTTCCTTCATCTTTTTTAAAATATATTTTATTGATTATGCCATTACAGTTGTCCTATTTCCCTCTCTTCATTCCCCTCCCCTCTGCACACCCCTACCCTCCACATTCCCCCCCCTTTAGTTCATGTCCATGTATCACAGGTTCTTTAGATTATATATTTCCCATACTATTCTTGCCCTCCCCCTATGTATTTTCTACCTACCATCTGTGCTACTTATTCTTTGTACCTTCTCCCCCTTTCTCCTCCTCCCACTCCCCTGTTGCTAACCCTCCATGAGATCTTCATTTCTATGGTTCCACTCCTGATCTAGCTGTCGTCTTAGTTTGCTTTTGTTTTAGGTGTGGTTGTTAATAACTGTGAGTTTGCTGTCCTTTCACTGTTCATATTTTTTATCTTCTTTTTCTTAGGTAAGTCTCTTTAACATTTCATATAATAAGAGCTTGGTGATGATGAACTCCTTGAATTTGATCTTATCTGAGAAGCACTTTATCTGCCCTTCCATTCTAAATGAAAGCTTTGCTGGATAGAGCAATCTTGGATGTAGGTCTTTGGATTTTACGACTTGGAATACTTCTTTCTAGCTCCTTCTTGCCTATAAGGTCTCTTTTGAGAAATCAGCTGACAGTCTGATGGAAAGTCCTTTGTAGGTGACTGTCCCCTTATCTCTTGCTGCTTCTAGAATTCTTTCCTTCATTTTAATCTTGGCTAATGTAATGATGATGTGCCTTTGTGTGTTCCTTCTTGGGTCCGACTTCTTTGGGACTCTCTGAGCTTCCTGGATTTCCTGGAAGTCTATTTCCTTCGCCAGATTGGGGAAATTCTTTATTATTTGCTCAAATAAGTTTTCCACTCATGGCTGTTCTTCCCCTTCTGGTACCCCTATAATTCGGATGTTGGAGCATTTAAAGATGTCCTGGAGGTTCCTAAGCCTCTCCTTATTTTTTTGAATTCTTGTTTCTTCATTCTGATTTTGTTGAATGTTTGTTTCTTTCTTCTAGTCCACTCCATTGATTTCAGTCTGAGTTTTCTTTCTATCACTATTGGTTCCCTGTGCATTTTTCTTCATTTCACTTAGCGGAGCCTTCATTTTTTCATCTAATTTGCAACTAAAATCAACCAGTTCTGTGAGCATCCTGATCACCAGTGTTTTGAACTGTGCATCCTATAGGTTGGCTATCTCTTGGTCACTTAGAAGTATTGGCTCTGGGGCTTTGAGCTGTTCGTCTGCTTGAGCCATAATTTTTTGGTCTGTTGGCACCTGTTACATATGAGGGGCGGAGCCAAGGTGTTCACTAGGGCGGGTCAACCCAGTCACTGGGTTGTGATGCTGTATGTGGGGGTGGGGTCAGAGAGGGAGTGACGGTGCTTGTTCCTCTCTCTCATGGATTTCAGTCCCCTCTGCTGCTTCCTACAAGCAAACTGGGCCCTTCTGGTGCTGGTTCCCGGGTAGGTGGGCTTGTGTACATTCTAGGACCCTGTGGGTCTCTCCAACAAACTCTCCTGTGAGGCTGGGAGCCTCTCCCAGCACCTTGACCCCTGAAAGTTTTTTCAATTGGTGCTTTTAGGCTTTAATTCCTTTCACTGGGGCCCTGGGTTGTGCAGTCTGTCTCACTGCTTGTTTTTTTGCCTGGTTTATCTGTGCACAAATGTGTGTCCACTGTCAGCCAGCCGCCTTGCGAGCCTTACTGGGTTTTCATTCCACACCTGCCCAGGTCTGCCAACCACCGCTTTTCCCTGCTGCGACCCCTCTCCACTGGCCACCGACTCTGCCCCTCTTACTGGTCTGGATGAATTGGTCTTTGTTGTCTGACTTTGGTACAGTTCCATTTTCTGTCTGTTTTGGTTGTGATTTTGTTTCTAAATCTTTGTTTTCCTCAAATTTTGTTGTGAGAGGCGGTTCAGTGTTTCTGCCTACGCCTCCATCGTGGCTGGAAGTCTCTTCCTTCATCTTGAAAGCTGGCTGAGTCTTTCTCATGCTGCGTCATCCTGCCTGCTTTGTTGTCACATCTCTCCTGCCATCCTCTCTTAGAAGGGCCCTTGTGATGACATTAGCCCCACAAGGATAGTCCTGGATAACCTCCTTAAGGTTATCAAGGCTCCTTAAGGAGCTCCTTAAGGACCTTAAGGATCTCAAGCTCCTTAATTTAGTTGCATCAGCAAATCCCCTTTGTCATGTGGGTAGCAAAGTCTCAGGCTCCAGGTGTGACCGCCTGCACACCACAGGGGCCTTGCATCTGCCCAACACATAGTTCATTTCAGAATTTTCCATGGAAGTAGAATTGAAAACATTAATGATACGAGTCCTGGCTGGGTGACTTAGTTGGTTGGAGCACTGTCCCATGCACCAAAAGCTGTGGGTTCGACCCCAGTCAGGGCACATACCTAGGTTGCGGGTTCGATTCCCAGTTGGGACACATACAGGAGGCAACCAATCCATGTTTCTTTCTCACATTGATTTCTCTCTCTCTCTCTCTTCCTCTTTTTCTAAAATCAACAAACATATCCTCAGGTGAAGATTAAAAAGAAACATTAACAACACACAAGAGATGCAAAACCTTTTTTGCACGAAGGGTAGAGAAGACAGTTTGGAATATGCTGCCACCTGCGTGGACTAAAGCAGGAGGAGAGTTGAGCCAGTGCCAATGGAAGCAGAGGCCTGTGCGGGGACCGGCAGAAGGATAAACATGGACAGAGGCGGAGGAGGAGGTGCGGGAGCCGCAGATTGCAGGGTGGCGGTTCTGAGGGGCATGTGGGGCCTCTGGGACCGCTGAGGGAGGTGTGGGTTTCAGCCTGCTCTGTGTCCCTCCAGTGTGCCGGGGCACTGCTGCGTGTCACATGTCTCTACTGGGCTTGCAGATGTGCCGGGGTCCTCCTGGATGAGGGTGTCTTGCAGGGGAAGGAGCTGGTGGACAGCTGCCCTCTGCAGATGCTGGTGGTGGGGCTGAAGGCCTGCAGCACCTGGGAGAACATCTACTGTCTGCAAGACTGCCGCGCGTGCACTGGAGGCGTGGTGGGTCCGAGGCACCCGTCCCTCAGGCCCCGTGTCTCAGAACACATGGGGGAGCACCTTGTGCCAGGCAGAACCCCTGACTACCCTTGTGGCTCTGGGTTCATTGCTCAGCTTTGCCTGTGCATGCCCCCCTCCCTCATCCAGTGCTGCAGGACCAATTTCGACTGTGTCTGTGGAAGGCTTGGTCGCCCATGGAGCCAATGGGAAATGCCACTAAATATGGTGGTGGTGTGGACAGTACGGCCAAGGGCCAGTGAGGATTGGGGTTCAAAGCTTTGCCTCAGTGTTTAGTCCCATGGGGAAAGACCAGGAATGGGCCCCAGGAATTTCTAGCCTGAGAAAGAAGCACACCAGATGTGCCAAGCATTTAGATGACTTGGTGTGTTTCCCGTCCAGACTGGCCTTGGTGGTGAGGGGCACCAGAGTAAGAAATCACATGTGAATGTTTGGGGGGTTGTAGGGGACTGAGAACAGCAGGGACCTGTGCCCTGTGGCCACCACCCTGAGAGCAGAGATGCCTGTGGGTTGCAGGGAGACTCTGCACCTCGTGGGGGCCCACAGTGGAGAGAAGGAGGACCCGGTGGGGTCTCTGAGGGCAGGACAGGTGGGCTCTGTGGCTGTGGACCTGTGACTTGGCCATATGGCAGGGCCATAAGTGTCAGCTGTGGTGGCAACTGTGGTTCAGCCCCAGAGAGCAAACCTGTGTCAGCTACCCTGGATGGTGGCACTGCTTCCTGGACCCCCAGGTGTTGCCTCCCAGAGAGTGGGGCCTTCGGCTTCAGTTTAATTTTGAACTTGGCTGAATATTTGCCTCAAAACAGCAATTCTGAACCTGAAGGGATGGGTGAAGAAAGAGTTTTAGCCTCAGTAAGAAGGGGTCAAGAGGAGGTCAAGGGCAGGTATAGAAAATAAAAGGGGAAGGATAAGCGTCTGGAGCGGGGCCTCCCTCTCTCTGCATCAGCGCCAGGCCGTGGAGGGGCGAGGCGAGAAAGGCCGGGTCTGCTCGGAGGTGGGGCGAGGGTTTCCCCACGTGAACAATGGTGGTGAGAACGAGCACCCCCCATCCCCGGGTTCTCCCATCTGAGAGCCAGTGATTGTTTTCTCTGAAGGAGGCTCGGTAAAGATTGTACATGTGACATGGGGTCTGTGGTCAGTCACGCGTCTGTGGTGGGGGAGGTCCTGGACATGCTTGCTTGGCCCTGTGGGATGTTGTGATGTTGTGTGGTGTCTACATGGAGAAGAAGGAGAATGGACAAGAAAGTGACAGCTGGCATGTGAACTCCCTGAGGCCCTCTGAGGTGGCCAGGAGCACTGTCTCATCATGGCCACTCATACTACCCTGCTGTGCTGGAGCCCTGCTGGGGGCCGTTTGCACCCGCAGCTCCAGGGAGGAGGCTGCCCCTCAAACAGGACCTGGCAACACCTGGGAACAGCTCAGGGGTTCCCAGCACAGCAAGAAGGTCAGGCCAGCAGCTGGGAGGTAAGACCTGAAGTGCCCTGAGGTTGGGCGGCCTGCACAGGGCAGGGCTGGGGCACTTCTGGGGCTGCTGGGCAGACTCAGACACTGTGGCCTGCGGTTGGTCACTCAGCCTGAGGATCCACTCCAAGCCACTGTAGCCTTCAGGTCTTCTGGTCTGCCTCCCATGGCTCATTTTCTTTCACATCTTCATGGCTGGCACGCCCAGAGGTGTCCCCAGCCACATCGCATCTGCCCCACACAGGGCCTTCCCACCTCCTCTTGGCCTGCGCGGTGCTCCATCCATTAGACCCGGCCCGGTGCTCCATTCTGAGAGGCGATGTTTGCCTTCGGTCAGTCTTGAGCCCTGTAAAAAAACAGCCCTTGCCCTGCTGTCCTGTGGCCCTGTCTTCGGTGCCCAGCACTACGGGGGCAGAAGTGACCCCTCCACCTGCTGTGTTACAGAAGAGACATGGCACTGGAGGACTGCTCTTCAGGCCGGGTGCCAGCTTAGAACCCACCAGGGCCCTCCCAGAAGCCCCTCAGCACCCAGGGTACAGGGGCCCTGGCTTCCATTTCTGTCCCCTCCCTTGTCCTCTCTACCCTCATATCCCCTCGATAAATAGTTTAAGCTATTGGTAGAGACACAAATATTTGTTGAAAGACAAGTGTGAGCATCTTCTCATTTATTCAGTTCAGATTCCCACACACTGCATCTTCTTCAGGAATGGTAAGGTTGTGTGGACTTGAGTCTGGGGGCTACTCAGATGACCCTGAAAACCACCCCCTTGCAGCCTGTAGGTCTTGCTTCTCAAAGATGTGTTTCAGCACATGTTCCTGGTCTTTGGAGCCAGCACCCCACAGTGTGACCTCAGGCAAGTCATTCCCCTCTGTACACCTCAGTTTTCCCACTGATAAAATGGAGATAAGACTTCCTTTGTAGAGGTTGTAAGAGCTAAATTATAGGAAATGATGAGCATAAACTGCTTCTGCATGAACCCAGCAAGTAGCAGTTGACATCTTTATGATGTGGGAATTTGGAGGAGAAAACTTCTCCAAAATGAGACTGCCACGCGGTCTCATTTACTTGCCAGAGTGCCAGGTGGATGCAGGGCCTGGCCAGGTGGGGCAGGCCTGGGTGGCAGCCGGGCTGGGCCGGGGAGCTGGGAAGGGGTGCCCAGGAAGTGACACTTTAGCTATTTAAAGGGTGAACAAGAGCCTCCAGGTGTGTGTTGGGGGACTGCAGGGAGGGAACAGCAGCACGCAAGGTGAAGGTATGGGAGAGTGAGGCACATCTAGGGACACCAGAATGGGCATGGGCTGGGGGCAGGTGAGGGCTCAGGAGAGAGAGGACTGGGGAGAGACAGCTGGAATCAGGCCCCGGAGAAGGGGTGAACCCTGACCACACGGCTGCTGGGGGCAGGCACTCAGATGGCCCCTTCGGCCCCCAGAACCACATGGTAGAGCTGATGGAGTTCACACGGACGAGGCCGACAACACGGTGCCTGGCATGCGTGGACAGTGTTAGGTATTCCGATTTATTGCTGTTTTACAGACGAGTAAACTGAGGATTGGCACAGCCCTACTTCTGGCTGTAGTGCTGAGTTCAGTAAGCACCTGGTGGCAGACAGGACAGACTGACTGATGACTAATGGGATGGTGGACAGATATATCATTTGTGTTCATTTTTCTTTCTTACTTTTAAAATTTGGGATTAATCCACAAAACTAGGCCCTCTTGTTTTATTTCCACCCCCTCACCCTACCCCCCTCCTGACACTTTTTAAAACATCTGCCTCTATTGTTACTTTTTAAAGATGAAAATGCGGGTATTGCCTACAGGCTACTCATGTTCAGAGCGATGGCACTATTCGTGAGCTCTCAAGCCTGCACATGCCTGTCTTGATGTCTCCTTTGCAGCGCGATGTAGGAGGTAGGGGCTTGAGAAGAGGGCCAGGATGGGAAATCATTGTGCAGCTTATCAAGATAGGAATATATACGGCACCCAGTTTTTGCCTGTACTCCAAGCACATGGCCCTGTGAAATCCTGCTTCTGCTGACTGCTGACTTTAGTGTTTGCTGTCATTCCCAAAGTGAGCTGCGGCTGCGGGGGCAGCTCTTCAGTAAAGCACATTGCTAATCACATTTATGGTGCTGTTTTTGCCAACTTCAACAGTGATGCCTATCCATTGTGGGACAGTTTGAAAAGACAAAGAAACACAAAAAGGAAAGTAAAAATTTTCCACAAACACGCTTTGCAGGAATGATTGTATTCTTTCTCTGCATTGTGTGCATTTGTGTTTAAAATTGTATCACCTCCCTGTTCGCCTCCCTGGCAGTCCAGTTGTAATGGCTGGTGCCATAATCTATTCAACCAGTCCACTAGGTTATGTCAAGTTATTTCATTATAAGAAGTGACACTATCGACAATGTTCTTGTACCTTTTTTTTTTTATTTTGGCATAGCTGTGATTGTTTCCTTGGGATCAAGTATTTAAACAATATTTGTATTGCCACCAAAGGCTGTACCCATCCCTACTCCCACCAGGAGCTGAACGTGGAATTTTAATAGTTGCTGGACCAGTGACGTTGAACTCTCCACTGTGACCTGAAGTAAAAGATACACTTTCCGTCACTATCCTGTATATACAAACCTACATACACAAAATCAAAGAGAAATTTCATGAAGCGGTCAGTGTTTGCCTCACCATTGAGCTGTGTTCTAGTATTTTCTTTTCATTATATAGCATTTTACGAAAAGCTAGTCATGGTACCTTAAACTGATTTCATGACCTGTAGTGTGTCACAGCCTGCTGTGAAAACACAGCCCAGGCTCAGTGATCAGAGAGAAGGGACGTGCTCTGTGTAGTTGAGAGCTGCAGGCCAGCAGAAGGTATCCATGGCGATAGAAAGAAGCTGGGGTTTAAGAGGATGCCTTTTCTATTTCAGCCTGTGGGGTGGCTTCTGCTGAGACCCAAATCTCTGATAGTTCAGTTTTCACTGAATGTTACTAATTTGGCCCTTTGGGACTTAAGATTATGTGTTTGGAAATGGGAGAGATAGGGCCTTTAAATGTCACCTAAGTGTTGACGCTCATGAAGAATGATCAGTTTGTCCTGGCTGGCCATGGATCTGCGGAGGAGCATCAACGCACAGCAGGCCAGCATTTCATACAGGCTGGGGTTCATGCTTCCACATTGTTGCTCTTAAACTCTTCTGTGGGAACCTTTGGATTTTGTCACACTTTCTCCCCACATTTCAGTGGTTCTCTAGTGGTGGATTTTAATAACATTATCACTCTGTATCAGGACATCACAAAAAAGTCTGAGGCTGGCTGTTCCTCCTACAGGAGCCTTGGCAACAGCTGCTTTCTTGGGGTGACAGGCTGAATGTTGCAAGAGTGACATTTAGTTGCTTAAAGAACATTCTTAGCAGTGAAGTAGAAAATGCAGAGTACACATAGAAGTGAAACTGTAGAATTAAATCACTTTTTTTTGGTCTTTTACCACTTTTGTTTCCAAGATCAGACTTTTCAACCATCTGTATCTTTTCAGCATAGTCTATTACTTTTTGCAGATACAGCCAGGGGCAAATGAGATTTTATACAAAAAGATTTTTCCCCTAAAATCAGATTAGCAAATGAACAATACTGTTGGAACTTTCATAATTCTTGTTCATGAAAATACTTCATTGCCTTAATGACTGCTGATTAAAGGTCCTTGTTAAGTGTTTACGAGTTCCCTGTTCTAAGAGCCAGGTGCTATGAGGGGTACACTGCATCCTGTGCATTAAACTGAGAGGTTCTAAGATTCCCACAGACTTCTGCTTCTGACCAGGGAGAAGTAACATGCAGCAGATGTATCCTTCCTGAAACAAAAAGATGGATACTAGACTATGTGTGTATGTAGTTTGTATATTGCACTAAACAGTTTGTAAGATGTTGGTGTCAGGCCTTGAAGGACAGTACTGTCTGAGAGAGAGGAAATAAACAAAATGAGCCCTCCAATTGCCCCATTTACTGCCTGAGGGGGTCTCTATGCTGTGCCTCAGGAGGAGGAACTGAGGCAGAGCACGGCAAACTCCCTGATTTGAAGGCTTGGAACAGAGCATCCAGGGAGACCAAAGCATCTGGCATTCGCAGAATGAGGACTGAACAGAAGAGAAGTGGACAGAGAGAGAGAGCTTGGAGATCTGCAGCAGGCTCCCTTTGAGTATTCATCTGAGCACTGATTGCTGCATGTGTGTGAGAAACGAATCACCCGAAAGGGTCAGATGGAATAGTAGCTGATGCTCACGCAGGACTGAAAATGGTGACTTTCCTACCAGCCAGCCTGTAATAATGCAAGACTCACAGCCAGAGGAAAAAAGAAATGTTATATATAAAAGAACAGAGATGAGGATTATGGCACGTTTATCATTGGAAAAATGAAAACAAGAAGACAGTGAAACCACAGTAATAAAAAAAAGAAATCTAAAATTCTGTACTCAGCAAAGTTATGTTCCAGAAAAAAAAAAGTTTAATAAAGATATGTTTGTGAGTATCCAAGATGACAAAGAAGTAAGTGGAAGCTGCGCCAACCTCCCAGGACCAATCTGGAATTACAACTAAATTATAGACAAAACAGCCTGAATAACCAACTGAACAGTAGCTGGAGAGAAGTCTTATAACCACAGGCAGACAGAAGAAACCACTTCACCACAACAAGACTTGTAGGGAGTGTGGAGGAAACACAGAAGGGCTGGCTGGGCTCCCATGCAAAGCAGCTGAAGTTCCAGAGGGATATATTGGCAGCTGGGGGGCTCCCCCTGAGAAGTGTGGGGTCTCAACCCAAAGCTGAGCTCCCTATCCTACAGCACCAGACCAGAAAGCAAACAAGGTAACATCCGGCTGTGAAACAACAGGGTTCCAATGAATCCCAAACAAGTTGAACCCAAAGAGGCCTACATCAAGACACATCATAATTAAAATGACAAGGCTTAAAAAAGGAGAGAATTCTAAAAGCCACAAGAGAAAAGCAAGTAGTTACATACAAGGGAGCATCAATTAGACTGTCATCTAACTTCTCTACAGAAACATTTTAGTCCAGAAGAGAATGGCATAAAATATTCAAGGTGCTGAAAAGCAAGGACCTACAACCAAGGTTACTTTCCCCAGCAAAGCTATCATTTAAAATTGAAGGAGAAATAGGGAGCTTCACAGACAAGAAAGAGTTAAAGGAGTTTGTTAACACCAAACCAGTACTGCAATAAATGTTAAAGGACTTGCTTTAAGAAGGAGAAAAAGAGAAAGAAGAAAAAATAAAAGAGGAAAATACTCTAACAATAAAATGACATTACATATGTATCTATCAATAATCACCTTAAATGTAAATGACTTAAATGTTCCAACCAAAATACATCGGGTAGCTGAATGGATAAGAAAACAAGACCTGCCCTGCTGGTGTGGCTCAGTGGATTCAGTGTGCCAGCCTGTGAACCAAAGGATCAGCAGTTCGATTCCCAGTCAGGGCACATACCTGGGTTGTGGGCCAGCTCTCCAGTAGGGGGTGCATGAGAGGCAACCACACATTGATGTTTCTCTCCCTCTCTCTTTTTCCTCCCCTCTGTTTAAAAATAAATAAAATCTTTTTTTAAAAAGAAAAAAAGACCCATATATATGCTGCCTCTAAGAGACACATCTCAGATTGAAAGATATGCACAGGCTAAAATAAAGGGATGGAAAAAGATAGTTCATGCAAATGGAAAGGAAAAAAAGCTGGCGTAGCAGTACATTTATCTGACAAAATAGGCTTTAAAATGAAGGCTATAGTAAGAGACAAAGAAGAATACTACATAACGATAAAGGCAACAATACATTAAGAGGATATAAACCTAGTAAATATTTATGCACCCTGTATAGGAGCACCTAAATATGTAGAGCAAATCTTGATGGACTTAGAGGGAGAGACAGACAGAAATACAATCATAGTTGGGTATTTTAACACCACATTGACTTCAGTGGATAGATCTTCCAGGCAAAAAATCAACAAGGAGACAGCGGCCTTAAGCGACATTTTAGATCAAATGGATGTAATTGATATCTTCAGAGTATTTCCCCCCCACAAAAGAAGCAGAATATACATACTTTTTAAGTGCACGCAGAATGTTTTCTAGGATAAACCATATGTTAGGACACAAAACAAGTCTCAATTAATTTAAGAAGATTGAACTCATGCCAAGAATCTTCTATGACCACAATACTATTAAACTAGAAATCAATCATAAGAAGAACACTGAAAAACACTCCAAGACACAGAAGCTAAATAACATGTCATTAAACAAGGAATGGGTCAACAAGGAGATCAAGGAAGAAATCAAAGGAAATAAAAAAATGAGGATTTAGGAATTCTCAAAAAAGGAGGCTTAGAAACCTCTGGGACAACTTTAAACATTCCAACATCTGAATCATAGGCATGGCAGAAGGAGAAGAACAGCAAGAAATGAAAAACTCATTTGAAATAATAGTGAAGGAGAACTTCCAATCTGGCAAAGAACATTGACTTCCAGGAAGTCCAAGAAGCTCAGAGAGTCCCCAAAAAGGTGGACCCAAGGAGGAACACACCAAAACACATCATAGTTACATTACCCAAGATTAAAGATGAGGAGAGAATCTTAAAAGCAGCAAGAGAAAAGGAAACAGTTTCCTACAAAGGAGTTCCCATCAGACTGTCAGCTGATTTCTCAAAAGAGACCTTACAGGCAAGAAGGGACTGGAAAGAACTATTCAAAATCATGAAAGGCAAGGACCTACATACAAGATTGCTGTATCCAGCAAAGCTATTATTTAGAATGGAAGAGCAGATAAAGTGCTTCCCAGATAAGGTCAAGTTAAAGGAGTTCATCACCACCAAGCTCTTATTATATGAAAGGTTAAAGGGTCTTACCTAAGAAAAAGAAGATAAAAATATGAACAATAAAATGACAACAAACTCACAGTTATTAACAAAGAAACCTAAAAAAAACCCATAAACCAACTAAGCAAACAAGTAGAAGAGGAACAGAATCACAGAAATGGAGATCACATGGAGGGTTATCAGTGGGGGACTGGGTAGGGAGAGATGGGAAAAATATACAGAGAATAAGTAGCATAAATGGTAGGTAGAAGATAGACAGGGGGAGGTTAAGAATAGTGTAGGGAATGTAGAAGCTAAAACTTACATAAATGACCCATGGACATGAACAAAAGGGGGTGAATGCAAGTAAGAGTGGGTGTGCAGGGTGGAGAGGAATAAAAGGGGGAAATGGGACACTTGTAATAGCATAATGAATAAAATATATTTTTTAAAAAGCAAACAACTAGAACAAGTACAGATTCACATCAATAGAAATCACGTGGAGGGTTATCAGTGGCTAGTAGGAGGGAGTAGAATGGGGAAAAAGGTACAGGGAATAAGAAGCATAAGTGGTAGTGATAAAACAGGGGGAATTTAAGAGTAGTATGAGAAATGGAGAAGCCAAAAAACTTACATGTATGAACCATGGACATGAACTAAGGTAGGGGAATGATGGTGGGGGGTGGTACAGAGCAGAGGGGAATTAAGGGGAGAAATAAATGGGACAAGAGTAATAGTATAATCAGTAAAATATATTTTAAAAAAAGATTGTAAGAAAAGACAACTTACACAATGGGATAACATATTCACTTATATATCTGATAAGGGTTAATATCCAAAATTTATAAAGAACTTACAAAACTCAACACACATACAGAAAACAACCCAGTTTAAAGTGGGAAAAGGACCCGAATAGACACTTCTCCAAAGAGGACATACAGATGGTCAGTTGACATATGAAAAGATGCTTAACATCACTCATCATCAGAGAGATGCAACTTAAAACCAATGAGATATCATCACACACCTGTCAGAATGGCTGTCATCAATAAATGAAACAACTAGTGCTGGAGAGGATGTGAAGAAAGGGAAACCCTTGTACGCTCTTGGTGGGGATGCAGATTGATGGAGCCACTGTGGAAAGCAGTATGACCTCAAAAGATTAAAAATGGATCTGCCTTTCGACCCAGCTATACCACTTCTAGGAACATATCCGAGAGAACTGAAGACGCTAATTCAAAAGAACGTAAGCACCCCTATGTTCACTGCAGCATTACTAACAATTGCCAAGATATGGAAGCAGCCCAAGTGTCCATCAGTAGATGAGTGGATAAGATAACTGTGGGACACTTACATAATGGAATACTTCTCAGCCATAAAAAAGAAGAAAATTTTGCCCTTTTCGACAGTATGGATAGACTGGAGAACATTATGCCAAGTGAAATAAGGCAGTCAGAGAAAGACAAATACCATGTGACTTCACTCATGTGGAATCTAATGAACAAACTGAACTAACGAGGAACTTAGGGACAGACTGACAGATAGAGAGCAGGATGGCAGCTGGTGTGGGGAGGTGGGGGGTGGAGGTTGAGGAAAAAGGACTGGTGGATGTGGACAATAGTGTGGTGATTGTGGAGGAGACCGGGCATAGGGGACAAAATGGTAATGGAAAAAATACAATAAAGGTTAAATTTGAAAAAAGACATGTTTTTGCAAAAGTTGAAAAGATTTATCAACAACAGACCTTCACTATAAGAAATATGAAAGGGAATTCTTTGGTAGAAGGAATTGGTACTGGATAGAAATAATGAATCTATACAAAGGAATGAAAAGCTCCAAAAATAGTAACTATTTAGGGTCAATGTATAAGATTTTTTTTCTTAGAATTTAAATCTCTTTAAAAGATAATGGACTGGCCCTGGCTGGTGTAGCTCAGTGGATTGAGTGTGGGCCTGCGAACCAAAGGATCGAGGTTCGATTCCCAGGCAGAGCACATGCCTGGGTTGCAGGCCAGTTCCCAGCAGGGGACGCATGAGAGGCAACCACACATTGATGTTTCTCTCCCTCTCTCCTTCCTTTTCCCTCTAAAAGATAAATACATAAAATAAAGATAATGGACTGTTTAAACAAAAATCATAACAACTTAGAGTGAGGTTTATAACATAAAAATACAACATAAAATTAAATGTATGACAATATTGCAAAGGCCAGAAGAGGAGAAAAAGAAGTATGCTATTTATATCATAAGGTTCTCACACTCTAGGTGAACTGTAGTACCACCTGAAAATAGACTCTGTTAAGTTGGAGATTTATTCTACCAACTATTAAGCTACCATAAGAAGAATTATAGTTAATAAACCAATGGAATAGTTAAATAGAATTATAACCAAGAGAGGCATGAAAAGAAGGAATGTTGGGAAATGAAGAGATTGTTGAGATAGAAAATAAATAGCCAGATGGTACATGCAAACCCGGCCGTGTTAATAAATGCATTAAATGCAAACGCCACAATGGAAAGACAGAGACTGTCAGACTGGATAAAAAAAATCAAGGCTCGAGAAGCACAAGTTAAATATAAAGACAAGTAGGTTAAAAGTAAATGGATGGAAAAAGATATACCAAGCTAACAACATTCATCATAGGAAAGCTGGAGTGACTCTTAATATCAGATAAAGTAGATTTCAGGGCATAAAATTTCATCAGGGACAAGTAAAGTCATTTCATAGTGATAAAGGGGCGGATTCCTCAAGGGGACATAATGATCCTAAAACCAGTAACAGCCCTCTGTGGCAGGTACTTTGGTTATCCCTACTTTGCAGATGAGGAAACTGAAGCTCAGAGCAGTCAGAAAGTTTGCCAAGGAGTTGGAAGCCTTATTTGAGCCCATGTCGATAGAATGAGGTTGCGCCCAGAGGATGATTCAGGAAATCACCCTGAGGTGCTGGGGGTGGGGGGCGGGCAAGGCAGTGGGGCTCCACTCACTCCACTGCGTGGGATGAGCAGATATCTCTAAGCAAATGAGACTCCATAACACCTAGCGTTTGCATGCAGGTCCTTCTTCAGCCTAACAGGCCTCTCAACATTAGGAGGCCTGTGCTTACCAAAGGTGAGGCACTGACCTCCATGGGGTGCTCCAGACCCGCCCTTCCTGTTGATTCTCCCTGAAGACATGACGAATAGGCAGCTTTTCCCATGTCCTACTCTGTGCGTACAGCCCAGGAACCAGGGGTTGTGGGGTCTCTGCTTTTGTTTACAGTCATTAAGTACTTTTCATACCCATAGTCCCCTTGATAAATGCTTTACTATAGTAAGTTAGGTATTATATTTTATTAGACTTATTTCACAGAGGAGGAAACTGAGGCCAGAGAGAGAGAGAGGGATGAAAGAACTTGCTCAAGGTTAAATGTCTAAAAAGTGTCTGAGCCAGGCTTTGATTGCAGAGTCTGCCCAGAGCCCATGCACCAAATCACTGTGCCATGTGCAAGCAGGATGTGCCGGTTTCTGCATGTATGCTCCAGAAAATAGCTGGGTTCATTTGAGTGGGATGAGCATGGTTTGAATTTAACCCATCACTTTGCATCTGTGTGACCTTGGGCAGGTCATTGCCCTTCCTGAGCCTGTTTGCAGGAGCCCAGAAGTGAGTGCTAGTTAAACTTTTTTCCATGATGGCGGAGGTAGGCTGTCAGGATCAGACCCTTCTTTCCTGGTCACATCCTGTGAGGTAATCCCTGGCTATTTCACTTTGAGTCAGAGCTGGGGGCGGGGGGGGGGGGGGCGGGGGGGCGGGGGCATTTGGTGGGGGGCGGGGGTGAGGAGATGTGAGCAAATTAGTCACCCAACCTCTTTGTGAGTCAGGGAAGGGCTGGAACAGGAGCTGGGAAAGCGAAGCCTGCTCCTGGCCTGCAGCCAGCACTGTCCCCAGTGGCCTGGGCTTCGTGCTCACACTTGATCTTCATTTTGGCTTCTCAGTCTTGGTGTGTAAGTGAGAACCTTACTGCCTCATCAGACATGATGCAAACCCTTCACCTGCTCTTGTGGAAAGGCTCTGTGGGCTCTGACTGGTCATGTGACTCGGACCTCTGCTGCTTCTCTCAGCTTCCCTCCTTCTTTCTTGAAGGCTTGACAGGGTCAATCAAGTCCTTGAAGCTGTTGATATTTATCTGTACTTGCACATTGCCTCTTCTCCTCATCCGACAAACCCAAACTGAATTTCCTGCAATCGTCAGAGAGAGGAAGGGTGGTAGCTCGCCGTCAGAGTTTAGTGATCTTGGACCTTACCTCCAGGAGCCACGGTGTCCTTATCTCTGAAAGCCAGGCACACAGTAGGTACTCAATAAATGCTTGACTGTCCTCTTCACTTTTCCTCGAGATGATTACAGGCACATGTGCTTTTATTGCTCTTTGCTTTATTGCACTTTTCAGATAACTGTGTTTTCATCAACACTGAGGTTAGATCCTCTACCAACAAAAACATTACAACTCTGAAGCCTCAGCTGATGGTTAGCATTTTTTAGAAATATAGTAGTTTTTAATGAAGGTATGTACAGTTTTTGGACATAATGCTATTGCACACTTAATAGACTACAGTAGAGTGTAAACACACTTTTTATATGCACTAGAAGACTAAAATTTACATGTGATTTGCTTTATTGCCACATTTTCTTTATTATGATGGTTTGGAACCAAACTGGAGATATCTCTGACGTATGACCTGTACAGGGAGGACCCCAGTGTGCTCCCCTGCTCCCCTCTCCTCCTCCACCATGACGCATTGGACATGTGTGGGAGCTGTCTGCTTGGGGCTCCTCAGGGTGTGGCCTTGGGCCATGGAAGCAAGTCACATTCTCAGCAAATCTGACTTTCAAGCATCAGGATCTACAGAGACAGACTGGGATCCTCCACAGGCTGCATGGTCCCCCTGCTGTGCCACTGGGGTGGAGCTGTAACTCAAGCCCCAGCTGCTGGCCTTGGCCCTACACAGCTATATTTTTTCTTTACAGGGACCTGTTACAGCATCCCTTGGCCCTTGAGTGTCACCTTTACCTGGTTGCCCTTGGCCAGGGGCAGTGCGGACACACTGACCTCTGAATATCAACACTAGAAAATACCACTCCCAGGCTTACTGGCATCAGCATTGGTCTCCACAGCAGAACTGAGGCCCCTTCCATGGGCCACTTCAGGAGAGCCTGCTCCACTTGGCCCCCACCGGATCCATTTCTCCCCGGCGTGCTCCAGCATCCCATGGGAGAGAGCAGCACTGGGTGAAGCAGAGTAAAGAAATGTCTATACAAAACTGGAGCAGGATGAATTCTCAGGAGAGATCCATGGCCTGGTCTGATGGTCAGGTTATCAGCAAGCATGCGCGGACCGATCCTTTCATGTTGGACATAGAGCTGCTGGGAGCTGACTGGAGACATGATCCAGCTGGACAATGACTGACGCATTATATTGTAAAGGTTACATAAGAGAGCACTAAAGCAATTACAAGTGTTTGTAAAATTTTTTTTAAAAAGTGTGATGCTGAGCCTCCTGATGGTGAGCCCCCTGGTTATTTAGTCAGCTTAATCCAAGACTAAATTCCTCGAGGAGATTCAGCACCACCTCATCCATCTGGCATTGACCATTTTCTGGAACATAGCCAAGGCCCAAAATAAGCAAAGCAGAACTCTGGGAATCTGAAAGAGGTGACATGAGGTCCCTGTGCTGAAGCTCAAGCCCTGACCCCCCTCCTGCGGGGGCCTGTTCCTGTTATTCTCCCTCACTCATGGTTCCTGGTGTCCTGGGGTGATGAAGGATAGCTAAGACAGAGTAAGGACAGGGGGTCTCAGCAAACATCTGGGAGTGCTGGTGACCATGGAAGAGCAAGAACTAGAAGACGGAGACTCAATCATTCAAGAGCAAAGTGAGCCCCTGCCCATTTTCGAGGAGGAATTGGAGCTCTTCTGGAACACAGAGTCCTGCAGGCAAAGTGGCCTCTGTGCAGGCACGCGGGCTGGTCTAAGGAGGATAGTCGTTAGAGGGTCATCCCTCCATCCTGGACCCTGCAGATTTGCTACTCCCTAGGATAACATAGATAGTATTGGTTTAGCTGCTCAGCCTTTCACAGCAGTCTCCTGGGCATGTACTCTCAAAACAGTTAAGTAGGTCAGCTTGACTTGAGTCCAATACGGCAGAGACCATTCTGCTCCCCATCCAATTTCTTAAGCAGAAACAGAGCCAAGAAAAAGCCTGGCTGGTGCCTGGGCCTTGTGCAGCCAGTGATGCTGATGGAGGGTTCTAAATCTGAGGGTTGTGGGTACAGCTGGCTGGGATTGCATATGGGGGCAGGGGAGGGACAGAATGGGCTTCATCATAATACCAAGTAACTGGTATCAGAGAAGAAGAGGTTCAGGTACAGCCCGTACTTGGAAAGGGTCCAAGGCCAGATAAGGCAACAGTTCTGAGACGGGCTTGGCTGGGGTTCAAGTGTTGAGCCTCAGTGGAAGTGCCTTCTCAGTGGTTCCTATGACTTTATTAGCCAGATGCTTTACTCAACCCCAACCCAATTATTCTAGGGCACCAATGGGTCTCTTACTAACTCCCTCCTTTTCCATTTCATCAATCAGATACCCCTTTCTCTGGAGAGAGTGAAGGTCTTCAAGAAGAATCCCAATATTCTAGGGCTCTGAATTGATTCTAGGATTCTCATCTCATATTGTCACTTTCTGAGAGTTATGCAGACAATCACCTTTTGGTTGCAGGGATATAGAAAGACAGTGCAATGAAAATCACTTCGTGACGATAAATTATTTTTCAACTTTGAGAGAGCCTTGCTCTAAGGTTAGAGAAATCAGCTCTTACTTTATAAAAGAGGTTTCCATTTTTGACCCTCCGATATCTGAGCCCCTGATAGATCAAATCTCCGGGGTCTTTATAGTTGTGGCCACCTTCAACCCTCCAGGAGTCCCATGAATAGGAATTATCATCCTTATGTTTTTCACTGGGTGGCAGAACTAAGACCAGAGATGCAATGCTCTTTCTTCAGGTCAGTGAATGGGGGGAGCTGCCGTTCAGTTCAGATCTTTCGAATCCAAGGCTCTTGTTTCTAACGCAGGACCTTGCTTTTTTTCAGGGCAGGAGGATGATAACTTTGTTTTTGACCCCCGGGTTCTGTGTTCTTCAGTTTTCTACACTTAACCCTTAAGATTATTCACAGTTTTTTTAACAAGCCTCTCTGTTTTGCTGTGAGCCTGTGGTCCCAGGAAAAGATCTTCTCCCAGTGAGAAAATCCACATGTCATGTTTGTGCGTGTCTTACGTTAGTAGGTCTTATCTTGTCGGGCAAATCAGCGTGGGAGAGCTCTGGGTAGTAAAACTGACCCTTATTATGATAAAGAAAAGAGATTACTAAAATGACCCAAGGACGATCCATTTTATTGGCAACATTTCTTTAAAGACCTCAGCCCAAACTTCTTAAGGGCATGAAGAAAGTGATTATAAATTTTATATGGAATGGATAGCATCCAGACATTTGAAAGAATAATGGATAGAGCTGGCATTTATCCTGGCCCAAATTGCCAAATTTTGAATCTACTGTATTCTTTTTTTTCTCTTCCTTTATGATGGTTCATGATTCAGCCTATCACACCAAGAAAATAGGAGGGAAAAGTAAAACTTCACAAGTTGCCTTCTGAATTTGTGATCATCTTGTTCAGAGTTGTCTCCATGCAAGAAGAGACGCATCACACATTTGCTCAAGCAGGACGGGAGAACACATCCAAGGTTCTGAAATCCATACCTCACAGGGCCGGGGACTGGGGAGGAGTCTGGCATCATGGCGGCTCTGCCCCGATCCCTCGGTTCCCACAGTCTCGGCCTCCGCCTCTCGTGTCCACCCATTCTGCGTGCTCTGCAGCATTTGCAGCTGCTCTTTGGCCCTGGAGTTGGTAGCTTCTCCGTTCCAGCTACGCCGCGATGGTGTCTAGCAGGTCCAGTGCTGAATTCCAGGCTCAGTTGGAGTCGAGTCCTTCCTGACTTCATCTTTGGTGAGGGATTGGGGTCATACATCACAAACACGCCTGCCGATTTCCTCCTCCGACAGGTAATGAAATAGTTCTGAGAATGGAAGACTCGCAGATATAACCCGCAGTACATACTATGAGTTTACATTTTAAAGCATTTTCTAACAATCTTGTAGCTGGTGTAAGAAATGGAGTCGAACTTCATATGTTGCTCTTATACCCAGCTAGCTTTTGTTAAACTCTGAGAATAATCCTGATAATCCATTGGTAGTTTTTTGCATTTTCTGTGAAGATAATTATATTGTCTATGAAAGTGATAGCTTGTTTCTTCCCTTAAAATCGCTTACATTTGTTTCTTTGTCATATTATTGAAGTGGCAAGGACCTCGAGTGCTGTGGTTGAAAGAAGTGGTTAATAGCAGCACCTGTATTTTGTTCTTGACCTTAAGTCATGTGCTTCCTGTTTCACCAGTGAGGGTGCTGTTTGGGGTGGGTATTTTCCATCTAGAAATTCTCGCTCATTTTAGGAAAGGTCTGTTCTACCCTTGGTTTATGAGGAGGATTGTGTGTGTGTGTTAATTTTTGGTGGGTTTAAAATTATGAAAGGATTTGAATTTTACAGAATTACTTGTGTGTGTTTATTTTATTGAGCTAATAGCACCTTTTCCTCCCTTTAATCTGCAAATGTAGTGAATTTGCATGAACAGATTTGCTGTTGTTTAATAAATCTTGAGTTTGGGGATACATACAACTTAGTTGTGTGTGTGTGTGTAATAAACTGTTGAGGGCTTTTCCATCCGTGATCATGAGTAAGGCTGGTCATGTTACTACTTCCGGGACTGCCCTCATCAAATTTGGGCGTCAGAGGTGTGCC
This sequence comes from Artibeus jamaicensis, assembly GCF_021234435.1. Classification (NCBI taxonomy): domain Eukaryota; kingdom Metazoa; phylum Chordata; class Mammalia; order Chiroptera; family Phyllostomidae; genus Artibeus; species Artibeus jamaicensis. The sequence goes on along the minus strand of NW_026521810.1, from coordinate 11,690,396 downwards.
GCCCTCGTTGGATGATGGGTGGTGGGAAACTCTTCTGTTGTGTTGAAGAGTTTCTATAGAATCGAATTATCTGTTTCTTGGCTATTTGGTACAAGTACCTGTAAAGGCATCTGAGGCTAATAGTTTCTTTCTGGGAACATTTTAAATAATTGATGCTCCTTCTTTTGTAGTGGTAGCTATTCAGGCTTTCTACTTCTGTCTGAGTCTGCTTGGTGATTTGCATTTTCTAGTAATTTTTCCATTTCTTCTTACTTTTAAAATTTATTGGCATGAAGTTCATAATACCCTTGTATCTTTCCCGTCCCTACTCTGTCTGTAGCCGTGTTCCCTTTGTGTTCCTCAGAGTGATAATCACTGCCCCCATTTTTGCGGTTCTTGATATTTTAGCATTTTTTTCAAATCATAAACATTTTCTTTTTTCCTTTTAATTGAATTTATTGGAGTGACACAGGTGAGCAAAATTATACAGGTTTCAGGTGCATAATTTCATGCCACATCATCTGTACACTGTGTTGAGTGTTTACCACCCCAAGTCAAGTCTCTGTCCATCACCATTATCTTCCCTACATCCTCCTCCACCTCCCCCCACCTGCCCCCTGCAATCACCACACTTGCCCGTGTCTATGAATTTTTCTTTTCTCAAAAAATGATTGTTTTTTTGCTCCATGCCTCCACCCATTCCCCTAACCCCTCCTCAGTTGTCAGCCTGCTGTCTGTCTATGAGTCTGTCTCTATTTTGCTTGTTAGTTTACTTTGTTCACTAGATTCCACATACGGGTGAAATCATATGGTGTTTGTTTTTCTCTGACTGGCTTAATTCACTTAGCAGAATGCTCTCCAAGTTCATCCATGCTGTTGCAAAGGATAAGATTTCCTTTTTGTGGCTGAGTAGTATTCCATTGTGTAAATGTACCATAGCTTTTTTATCCACTTGTCTTGGCTATTGTAAAAATGCTACAATGAATGTAAGTGTGTACATATTCTTTCAAATAAGTGTTCCTCTCCAGGTTCTATCTGGTTTTTCTAGTTCCCGATTTTTGTCTTCTTTGTTTATTCTATTTTCTTCAGGTTTGTTTTCCTGCTGTTCTAGTAATTTAATTTGGATATTATCTCATTAGTCTTCACCATTTCTCCTTTACTATTTTAATATTTGAAGTTATAACTTTTAGAATATTACTTTGGCTGATCAACCATGACTTGACATATAAGATTTTGTTTTTTAATACTAAGCATATTTTAGCTTCCATCATCACTTATTTGAATGATGAATTAGTTGAGTATGCTTTTTAAAATTTCCTGTCTAGCACTTAAATATAATAGCCGAATTTGTTAAATTCTTATTTTATGCCAGGCACCAGTTTTCATGTTTCACATTAACTTATATAATCTTCACAAGAAACCTTCAAAGGACTACTAGGACTAATATTGTATATATGGAAAATGATGGTGTAAGCAGTTTGTCCAAGAACACAGAGCTCCCGAGTTGGCAGAACCCAGATTCAAACCCAGGCATTTTAGCTAGGGCATCACTGCCGTACATCACTGTCTTCTGGGTGGAAACTGTTTGGGTTGTTGTTAAATAATTAATAGCAACAAGAACAATAATAATAACTGTTATTATTACATCGGTTTCCCCACTTGATTTTATTGTAATCAGAGAAAATGGCTAGTATAATAAAGATTTGAAAAGACATCATTACGTTTATTCAAATCTTTATTATATACATCATTATGACATAACATCATTATGACTTACTCGTGACCTAGAAGAAGGTGGACAGTCTCCATGCGTGACTCACAGGAATGTGCATCCTGTGAGCGGGAGCAGGGTTTTCGATGTGGCCAGGAGCTCAGTCTCACTAACGGCATCGTTTAAGTACTGTATTCCTTGTTCCGCCTGAGGCTGGCTCCGTCTGCTCTACCAGTTACTGAGCAGGCTAAGTTCTTCCATCATCGATGGTAGATTTGTCAGAGTCTCCTTGTAATTCTACCAATTCCAGTCTCGTTATTTTGAAGTTGAGTTATTAGATGTTTACGAGTTTAGAGTTGTTCTGCTTTCCTAATGAATTTAATCTTCAGTGCTTCTGCAGCAACTCTCGTTAGCTTTAGTAATGCCTTAAAATAGATTTTGTCCAATACTAATATAAGAACAATAGCTTCCATTTGCTTGGTATTTATTTGTTTCATTGTTTTACTTTAAATTTCTCTTAGTTACTGTGTTGCATTTATGTCTCTTACGAACAGCACTTACCTGTTTTAAATTCAATTTACTCTGACAACCTCATGTTTATCTGCGTATCGTCACTGCTGATCAGTTTGAATTCCTGTCTTTCATCTTGCTCTTGGTGTTCTACTTGTGTATTATCTCTGCTTGTTCGAGCTTCACTTTCAGATTTATTGTTTTTTCCCCTTCCCATGCACCCCTCTCTGGTGTTCATGATATTTATGTTGATCTTGGGGTTCCTCTGGCCTACCCATGTACATTTTACACACACACTCTACAGTTAATATGGTCTTTCCCTTCTCCCAACAATCCAAGAGCTTCGGTTGCTTTTTCTCTTCACGTGAAGTTCCCAGCCTCAATATTGTCATTTTGTTACTTCAGTACCATGCTTTTTCATTTCACAAATTAGTGTTTATCATTCCCTGGAATTAGGGTTTGTTTAGAACTACCACTTCTTACCAGTCTGTCTGCTCACAATCCCTTCATTGCAGCTCTTTAGTCATTTTGCTTGTTCCTGGAGCACCTTCTCCAGAAAGCTGTTAGTGCAGGTGTGTGGGAGTAAACCTACTGTTACTTGTTGAGCGTGACTTTATTTCATGCTCCTCCTGGAAAGGTTAGTTACTGTTAAGCACAGAATTCATGATGGACATTTATTTTCTCTCAGCACTTTCAAGATTTTACTGTTATTCTGGGTTCCCTTATTGCTGGGGAGTCAGCCGTCTAATTGCAATTATTCATGCAAATCTAATTTCTCTAATTTTAAGGTATTTTATTTTTCACTGATCTATGGTTTCACTATCATGTGTTTAAGTATGACTTTCTTTTTTATTTTTCCCATTTGGTGTTGTTTGGGTTTGCTGAACGTGTGGATTTGCGCCTCTCAACAATTCTGGAAAATTTGAGGATGCTGTCATTTTGAAAATTGTCTCTCTGCATTCTTTCTGTTCTTTAGGTGTTTTAGGTTACTCTCAATCTCTTTGGAGCTTTGATTCTGTTGATTGTCTGTTTCTTCTAATTGTCCTTTGTTTCCCCTTGTGGTTTGCATTTTGAGATTTTTTTTGAGTCCATGATTTTGGAGCTTTATTGGTGCAATTCAGGCCAGAGTGGATCTACATCGACTGCCAGGTGCCCGCAGCCCACAGTCCTCTCTCACCTGGCTCCTGCCTGGGGCTTCAAGGGCCTCGTGGATTCAGGTTGCAAAACCGCATGAGGTAACTGGTGCAGGCTGTAGCCCCAAATTCTGAGAGATGTTTTGGCCCTATCCATGGCCAGAGCTGAGAGAAGAATGTCCTCATTATCTCCTCGGGTGGGGGTGGTGTTGTTTCTGCCATGGCGGGCGTTGTTTTCCCAAGAACAATGCTCAGGTGTCTCTGTATAACCTCCTACCTGGCCTCAGCACCTGCCACCCTTTTTGAGTCACACTCTCTCATTGTGCTTCTGCAGATTTCCCTTTATCAGCTTCATATGCACTCACGTGAGGTTTGAAAACATACATATCAAGCGTATTTTCAATGGTTTCTACTGGAGAGTTGGTTTTCTTAAAGATTTATCTCTTCTGCCATATTGCCAGAGATAGAAGACCCACACACCTCGGGCATCCCCTCCTCCGTGCTGCCCAAACTGTCCCCTTCCCCATTGACTCTTGTGGCTCAGTCTGAAGGGCCCTTCCTGGTCCTCACCTGCCTGGGCTGTCGGGTGCACTGTCATGGCATAGCTCCTCCTGGGCACACCCTTCTCAGCTCCCAGAACCCCAGCATGCCGTTTTTTTTCCCCACTGCTTTGTCTCGTCATTCTCCTCTGCCTGACCTCTGAACGTGGCCATTTCCCGGGATGGCACCTTGGTCCTCTCTGCGTAGTCACGCTCTGGATGGTCCTGTTCCTTCTGAGGTTGTAGACGCCACTTCTACGGTGAGGGCTCTGGCTTACACCTCCCATCCCGGGCATCTTTCACATCGCCAGAGTCTGGTGTCTAACTTTTCACTTTGACCGGTCTTCTTGGCTCCCTCACCGATTCTCACCTCTGGCAGTTACAGATGCGGACGTGTGGTCCTTCCCCACAAACGCCCCCGTCAGGGACCCCCCTCCTCGGTAAGCACCACCCTGCACACCTGCTGGGCACCCGCCCAGCTCTCCCTCTTCTTGTGCACGCACGCGGCCCTCACTACGTGTCTCCTTCCACCTCTGCGCCAGCATCTCCCTCTCGCCTCCTGGGCCATGCTCACTCCGCAGCTAGAGCTGTCTTTTAAAATCACAGTCATTATTCCAGAGCTTAAAATTACGTATGACCTTGCATTGTACCTAGACTCACATCAAGATGGCTCCTGAGGCCCCGAGTCACTTGACCCCCACCTGCCTCCCCATCCTTGTTTTGGGGCCACTTTTCCTCAAATCATTGATACAGGGTGCAGCCTGGGGGGGCCCCCAAAAGATTTGGAATGGTGTCCAGAATTCAAAGTGTATAGGAATATTGGAGCGACATATAAGATGTCCTCACACCTCCCCCCAGGGGGAAGAAAGAATAGAACCAGGGCCATTGAGAGCTGTTTTGCATAACAACAGTTTTGCAGCTATCCTCTGGAGTGATTATTTAACATATCTATAACCTTTAACTGGTTTCATAGATATGTTAAATGGCTGTGGCCAAGTTTTGAGCAAGAGAGAAGGGAGTGGGGGCTATGCAGGATGTTACTAGGGGCTGTGCTCCTGAGGGAGAAGCCTGTGTGAGAGCTTGGAAAAGATGGGCTCCAGGACATGAGGGGATAACTGCTGAGGTGAAAGGGAAAACCACGCAGCTTTGCCAGAATGGAGATCCCTGCAGCCAGGTGAAGAAGAAAGCCACATGCTTTTGGTGGAGTGCAGACCCCTGCAGCTTTGGTAGAAGAGGCCCACGCGGCTTTGGGGTGCCCCCTTTGGCTGAGTGACCTGGAAAGCAGGAGAGACTTTGACTGGAACTGGGTACAAAGAACTCTTGCCAGTGGACCATGGGAGGGTACCACAGTACTTTGGATTAACTAGAGAGAGATCCTGCCTGCACGGTGACACAGCTGACGGTGCCAGCGGCCTGCAACACAGACGTGTGCTCTTTTCCTGATTTGCAGTACCCAGAGTTGGGACAGTGGGAGAAGGGAGAGCTGTGTGGGTGTAGGTGTATACCCTAAAGGACTTTGATATTTTAGTGGAGGCATTAGGCCTGAATAGCATTAAATAAACATTTTGTTTCCTTTTCACAAATCTCTGGCTTTGAGAGATGTCTTTCCAATTGGCGGCGGACAGAAGAGCCCAGTAGATATTAGTATTCTGTGCTTGGGAGGGGTCCCTGTTGTATAGCAGTTTTGGGCATCCCTAGGTGGGCCAAATATTGTATTGTCCCCCCTCCCTCGGACCTCTTGTTCAGTAACATCACCACCTGCAGCCCAGCCTTGTCTCCTGTTGCCACACACTCTGTGCCCCTTCACGGCCTCAGATGCTGGCGCAGGCTGCTTGCTTAGCAAAGCAAGCTTTCTCCCATTCTTGGCCCTGCTGACTTCTTCTTCTCTGTAAGGTTCCAAGTTAAACAGCCCTCTGGCATCTAGGTTAGAAGAGGTCTTCTTGTCATTTTTTTCTCATGAAGCCTAGATCTTTTTCTGGCAGTTAAGCACAGATTCTTTCATTACCAGTTTTATTTCTCTACCTGACCAGTGCCTGTCTCTCCTGAGCACAGGACCATGTTTTCGGTTTGCAGCATGAGACCTTCCATATAGAACTGGTGACACAGACCGCGAGTGAACTCCCTGCCACCCACTGTCCCCAGTCCATGAGCGGTGAGAGTGCAGCGTCTCCTGAAAGCACACAGCGAGACGGCGTGTCAGCGCTTCCGTCAGAACAGCCAGCACTTGTGGGTCTTGAACTAGGGCTGTCAGGAGATCCCACCCAGATCACAGCTGTCCCAGGGCGGGTACCGTGAACCTCACCACTCCGGCTGCCACACACGCGAGCACTCCTTACTCAGGCATAAAATTAATGCAGCTCTTACACATGGTCCTTCCTGGTTGGTCTCTATTGCCAGTTGACCCTCCCTCCCAGATAAGATTGATTCGGTCTGTTTTTTCTTCAGATAAACAAAATTTACCCTCAATTTGTTGAGAAGGGGGAAGAAAGCCTGTGTCTAATTTGTTCTGATATACTTATTAAATGTTATAAACAGCAGGAAAGTATTAAGTTTTTGGTGTGCAAAGTTTGAATCCTAAAGTATGTTTCGTGGGGCCCTCACTGAAATGGGACACAGCCTAACGACATCCACAATTACTTGCTAAGAGGCCCGATGTAACCCAGAGGCAGAGAGAGAAACCTGCTGCCCAGCACACTTCCCCGAGACCTGCTTCTGGCCCGCGTCTCCCAAGGATTCTGTTGGCCGTAGGAGCATGCAATTCACAGTCCCCGCTGTCGAGTCCGTGCTTTTAAAAAAATATATTAACAGTGAAGTAAGCTAATGGAAAATATTATTCACTTTTTTTGGATGAAACCTCTTTCTTTCCTTACTCCCCTCTTCCTTCTCATCTCTCCACCTCCCGCCGACCCGAAATGTATCAGCAAATGCCTCACTTCAGAGTTCAGTGTGGAAAGGACAAAAACGCCGGGAACTACCCTTTTGTTTGAAACGAAAACCCGCAGTGCTATTGAGTGCCTTGAGAGGACGCCGTGAGAGGATTTCTGAAGACTCCGGAGGTTTTATTTACATGGGAGAAGCAGTTCACATTGATGTAACTCACGTGGTGAACCAGTGAGATTCAGGTAACACCTGACCCAGGCGCACCTGCTGGCACTCGCAGGCTGTGCTAGTTCGTCGGGGCTGCCCTAGACCGAGTGCCTTCGGTTGGGTGGCTTAAACAACAGTTTACTTTCCCACAATTGTAGAGGCTTGAAGTCCCAGACCAAGGTGTTGGCAGGTTCCTCCTGAGCACTGTGCTCCTGGCTGCAGATCATCTTACTCTCATCTCTGTGTCTTCGCTTGGTCTCTTCTCTGTGTGTGTCCTTATCTCCCCTTCTGAGGACCCCAGTCGTAGTAGATGACAGCCCACTCCAATGACCTCGTTTAAACCTAATTCCCTTTTACAGATCCTGTTGCCAAATACAGTCCCATTCTGAGGTCCTGATGGTTGGGTCAACGTGTGAATTTGGTGGGGAGAGGGTGACAATTCAGCCTGTAACACAGACACACGCACATACTTATGCACACGCTCTCTGTACTGTTTGTACGGGCCCCCCCCCCCAAAGTAAATTTTTAGTTTTAGCTTGAGGTACACCAAGGACCAAAATATTAGGTCTTGCAATAGAGATATTTCCCAGCCAAGTTGCACAGCGTGAGGGTTCAGTCCACTCCTCAGTGAGGCTTCAACAGCACATGTACCTCCCACGCCCAGTCACTGCCTCCTCCCTCTAGAACGCCCCATGGCTCCCTTTGCCCAGATCTGCAAAGGGATCTGTTGGTTTCTGGGTCTCTGCACCGGCCTCCCCCACAATGTCTATCCCTTCCTCGCTATCTTAAGTTTCTACCCCAAGCCCTTTTCTCGTGGTCCATCTTTCTCAGGCACCCACACTGTGAGATTATGGATAACATTTTAAAATCTTTTTCCCTTTACTTATTACTTATTTTTGGTTTGTTTGTTTTTACAATGCTTATGTACTGCTTTTAGTAATTAATTTTAAAAGTTCACTTTCAGTTAGAAAATGACGTTTAAGGCGTGCACACACACATACTGTTTATAATCACTTGTCCCCAAAGAACTGGGCACCGCAGCTTTAGAACTCAAGTCCTTCCAGAAGCTGGTCGCATGGCCCCAGACAGTAAGTAACCTCTCTCTGCGGGCGTCTAGATATTCACAGAACCTGACGCCTAGGACTTTGGAACTTGGCTGGCTTCAAAACAGGCCACCTCAGAGATCCCAAGGACTTCGCCATTTATGAGGATGGGCCTTTCTAAGGAAATCAGATCCTAAATAAGCCTCCAGTGTTTCAGGGATTGGGGGTGACGCGCTGGCCACAGCTCGGCCCTAGATGTGGTGGACATTTGGGTTTCTCTCTGCTGGTCATTTCTGTTGCCCCGCACCCTGGGGAAGGGCTGTGAACCGTGTTCCTTCAGCTCCAACAGAGCCCTGGTGAGTCCAGAGTCTTCAGAACAGTCTCGCAGTTTTACCTGATGCTCGAATTGGGAGAGGAGCTCAAAGCTGAGCTTCACCACCTAGAAGAGAAACCAGCTGCATTGCGTTCAGAGAACCTCTGTGAGGCAAGACTGCCTGATGTGCGCAGGACTCTAGTGCCCGCTCCTGGAGAGGATGTCGCTGTCCTTTCCTGACCCTGCTGCCTTTGAAGACGATCTGTTTGGTCATTTTAAAGCCCTGATGGCCTGGCTTCAGGGGCAGAGTGTGAAGCAATGTGAATGCAGGTACCACAGAACGGCAGGGAACCTGTTCCTCCCTCCCTTACTGGGTGAAACCAGAGCAAAATGCTCACATAAAATGTTTTTTTTTTTTCTTCAAACATATTATTTTGAGCACTGAGCAGTTCTGCTTCTAACGATTCTTCCTAAACTGAGATACTATATTTAGTGTTCATCTTTTCTTCACGAGACCTCGAGAGGTTATTCAAGAACATTCCCACTTAGCCCCCAAGCCTCACTTTCTTCATCTGTAAAGTGGGTACCACCTGCCTCACCGGGCTGCTGTGAAGGTGGAAACAATTAAGTGAAATAATAACTGAGGTTTGGGTAAAGCACAATAGCTGGCTTGCGGTGGATCCTCGACAAATGGCAGCATGGTGATGATGAAAATGAGTCAGCGCTGCGGGGAGACACTTGGAGACAGATCATGTTTAGTCAGAATCGAATTTCATGTGGTTTGTCCGGGGGTGGCTGTAACCCTGCGGTTGAGGGTGGCGGTGCAGAGGCTCAGCTTCTCCAAGTGGAAATGTTACTGACTTGATTTGCCCATACATACTGTCCCTTTTCCTTTAGACCAGTAAATTAGGATTCCTGTGGACTCGTGATGATGCCTTTGCTTCCGTAAACTTTATGCGATTCTGTCCAATAGCCTGCTGGGACTGCTCTGCTGCTGGGGGCACGAGGAAAAGTGGGGGGGCATCTCTGGGGCGGGAAGTATTGATGCTCACAGGACTTCAGGGCGCTACAGGAAGTGCTCACTTCTGTGATCCTAGTGAGCACTTTCAGAAGCAGCCCCCTAAGGCATAAGGGTCCCTGGAGTTGGAGTGTCTGGCTGCCTGCGGGAGCGCCCCCACTGGGATGCTCTGTAGCTCAGTGGCTTGAAGACATCACCAGGGTGAAAGCTTGTCATGCCTCAGGCAGTGCCTAAGTCTAAATGCAGGTGCTCCTGGGAGAAGAAACATGACCATTGCCTCTGATGTGGCTTCCTGAGGCAGGATGGGTTTGTGGGGGATTTTGAGAGGGGGGAAGATTCTGGAGATTTAATGGGGAGTGCAAAGAGCTGAAAGAGATGGAACTCTGGGCCTTTGGGTTGGGAGGGCCTGAGGCCAAACAAAGGTTGACTTTGCTCCCTTTGTGCTTTGCCTGGGGCTGAGCAACTCTCTGTGGAGCAGCTGATCTCCTGGTTTGGGCAGAAATGTTATCAACACTTTGAAAATGAGCAGCAGGCTCCCGCCATTTAAGTAAGGATTTCAGGAAGTAAAAAAGAAAAAAAAAAAAACCTAGCTAAGAGCTGGAATGCGAGTTTATGATGCAAAGGATTTAATGACATTAAGGTGCATAGAGGCAATTTAGGATTTTTAAGTTGTCTTCCAAGAGTCATAGGTGTATTTGCTAATTTTGAAGGGGTGGGGTGCGGTGGGAGGGGAGGCATATTCTCATGCGTATTGTAGGGTGTAATCAGTAAGACCTTGATATTTATTAAAATTCATGAGATTTGGAAAAAATTAGCATAATTTGTTGAAGTATTTAGGAAAAATATGACATGACTATTTTCAAATGTTTTTACTGCTAATGAAATCAACACTCAAAATAATCTTATTCATGCCCTGAAGGCTACTGTGATGAGCCAGAATTCTTAGACTGATTCTTTGGGTAAGAGAAGTGTTTTTTTCTTATTTTCAATTTTATGTATTTTTTAAAAATTTCAAAGAAAATGTTAGTCCTTCACGATGGGATTGCAAATTTAAAATGCATTGCGTTTTTTTCTTTTTTCTCTTTTTGCAATAGGATTACATGGTGGAAAACCGAATCTCAGGCTTAAAATGTGACATGGATGTGTTTCTAACTTGGGAAGGTGACAATGTTGTTATAGGCTGCAGGTAAGATGCAGGAAATGTTCATGCTTCTTAAATAGCATAAATTTCAAGATCAAGAGTTACCCAGAAATCTGAAGTGTTTCTCATGTTTTATCTTTATCTGATGTCTCCTTTTAATTGGCAGGTGTTTTTCTGCCAGGCACTTGATTTCTGCAGTAATTTAACAGGAATTAAATTTTTTCTCTCTCAGCTAATCTTTGATGTTGAACTCTGTCTTTTTTGGTTTAAGAAAACTACTTGTGCATATAGAGTCAGATCCTTCTGCTGGGAAGGCTAGTCCTAAAGAGTGTGTTAGGTCCCAGAAGATGAACAGGCAGATACGTGAAAAGCACATTTACAACAGGAGGGCAATAGATCAGCCCCACTAGTGGTGATGGGAAAAATGCACATGAAGGCATGCTAGAGTACAGTTTTCTTTTCTCTGTCCAATTGGCTCACATTTAAGAGTGTGTTGGGGCCCCAGTGTCGGTGAAAGCAAAAGGGGGCACTCATCTGTGTTTCTGTTGGGCTGTGTGAGATTCTACTTCTGGGACCCCATCTCAGGCAATGATCCTAATGACAGGGAAACTTGAGGACACAAACGTTTTCATTAGTACATTATTTATTATAGTAATAATGTTGGAATCTAAACTTTCAACAACAGGAAAATTATTATGTAAACTGTGTTCTGGACACTCAGTGGGGAATTGTATTGCCTTTAAAATTGTACTTAAAAGAGGTTTTTACAGAAATCAAAAACTTATAAAGTGGTAAGTAAAAATGATATAAATATGTATGTAGGATACGATCACAATTTGGGCTTTAAAAAAGAACAGGGACCTCAGGTCCTGCTAAGAGGGAGTGGCTCCACCCTCCCAGGGCCCACCTCTTGGCTGGCAATCAAACACCCTGGATGTAACACAGCAAACTGGCACAGGAAGATGCTGAGAGGGGGAAGCAGGGGGACCGGCCGCCTAAAGGAAGGAAATAGCAGTTGGTTCTTGGGGTTTCCTTGTTGCCTCTCATAAATCCTGCAGAGAGCATATATGTCCTGAATCTCTAATGGGCACAGACAAAATGTGCTCCAAGAAAAGGGTGTTCTTCCTAGGCAAAGGACAGGGAAGAGGGTGGCCTAGTGACAGAACGTCCTTTTGGCAATACTCACTCTACATTAGTCAGACACACGCACACCCCAATTTTAGCAAGGCCTGGCAGCAACTGATCTTTCCCCTGCCTTCCAATTTAAGGAAGCAGGCAGCAGGTAGCAAGTATAGCAACTCTGACTCCCTACCTGGCGGTGTTGGTGGGGCTGAGCTCGGAACTAACCTTCCACACCTTGCCCGGTGGAGTGAGTGGAGCTCAGACTCTTCCATCAGGGTAATGTCTTCAGGACGCACTGGTGAGCTTGCAGAACCCGTTCTTGGGCTCAGCCTCCACTTCCACCAGAAGCAGTAAGACCCAGTGAGGTGAGGTGAGGTGGAGCTCATCACTAGTATACTTCAATCCTCTACCTCAGTGTCAGCAGGATCCAGTGGGAAAGTTAAGCCCCTACCTCCATCTGACATCATCTAGACTAAACCAGATGTGCGAGTCAGGGCTGGTCACCACTAATGTTACCCCCTTCCCTGGCGTCAGTGGGCCTAGTGAGCAGCCTAAGCGACACACTCAATATAGCAACAAGAAACCACATTAGACAGTGTGAAGCAGAACTAGTGTGGACATTGATCCCTCTTCTCCCTGTTATCTAACCTCTGTATTTAAGGGGCCAAGTGACAGCTGAACCTCCATCCATACCTGGCATCTGTGGTGGAATGAGCTGGAATAGTTAATACTCCACTTCTCCCTGCCCCAGTTTTAGTAAGAGCCAGTGGAGGCTTGGCCACTGCCCTCATCCAGCATCAGTGAGAAGCAGGAAGAGGTGATGGGAAATTGGGCTACTTGGTACTCTGCTTTTCCAACCACTTCTGGTATCAGTGAGACCAAGAGGGAGCTGAAGTTTTACCCGACCTGTTGGCAACCAGAGTGCAAGGCAATGCAAGGCAGTGCACCATTCTCCCAGGATGGTGTTGATAGTGCTCCCTGGGAAGCTGAACATATACACACACCCAGACTTGTGCTCAAGGTGAAATACAATCTCATAATATAATGACCGAACACCCTGGTTACTGTAGGAAGATCTCTGATTATACAATAAACCAACTTGAATGAGAAAGCAGTGGATGAGGACACTGAGAAGAATCAGATGTTGGAGTTATGGGACAATGATTTTAAAGTGCTCATCATAACAAAACTTCTAAGGTAATTACAAGCACTCTTGAAAAATAAAAATAGCAGAACATTTTAGCAAATATAGAATAAAAATGGACCTAATGAAAATTATAGAATCGGGAAATACAATGCTTAAATGGCAAATTTTCCCCATGGCACGGATAGTAGTGTAGAAGTGATAGAGAATAGAACCTGTAAAAATGAGGACAGAGCAACAGAAGTTACACAGTCTGGACAGAGTGGGTGAAAGTGAGCAGTCTTGGAGACCGTAGAACAATAATGAAGCGTGGTAGTGAAGAGGAAAACAGGAGGATGAACAAGTATTCAAGGAAACAGTGCCTGAAAATATGCCATATTTGTTGAAAGGTAAGAAACTGAAAACCCAAGGTGCTGAGTGAATCCCAAATAAGTTAAACCCAAAGAAATTCACCACAGGACACATCATAGTTAGACTTCTTAAAGCTTAAAGCAAGGAAAAAGTTTCGAAAGCCGACAGAGAAATGGTGCATTACTTTTAGGGAAACACCAGCCCAAATGACAGAAGATTTCTTGTCACCAGGGAGGCCAGGAGGAATCAACACACTATTTTCAAGGACTGTAAGGAAAGAAGAGTCAGCTGCAAATTCTGTATCCAGTGAGAATATATTTCCATGTTGAAGAGGAAATAAAGATATTATCAATTCTATAAGGGAAACTAAGAGAATCTGTTGCTAGCCAAGCTGCTCTTAAAGAATGAATAAAGGAAGTTCTCTAAATAGAAAAGAAAATGATAGCAAAAGAAGGCTTGGAACTCCAAAAAAGGTAAGAACATTGGAATGTATAAAATAGGGGTAAATATGCTCTCCTCCTTGTCATGAGTTTTAAAAATCATTTAAATATTTGATATTTGAAGCAACAATCATGACTTTTTTTGGTACAGTGCTCAATGTGTATAGAGGAACTATTAATACTTTGGACAGTTTTATTTTTTTAAACAGGGGAAAGTGAAAAGACCTAAGTGGAAGTGGGGCTTCTACACACCACAACATGGTGACACAGTAGCACCACTAGACCATAATAAGTTGCACACATATATACACATGCACATGCACATCTGTGCACACACATATAATGACACTTAAAGCAACCACTAATACATTATACATAGTGATATACTAGGGGAAAACTTGGTAGAGATGAAAGGAGAAATACATGAAACAATAATTATAGTTGGAGACTTCAATACATCACTCTCAGCTATTTGATGGAACTATAAGACCAAAAATCAGAAAGGACATGGATGCACAGGACAACACAATTAACCAATAGGAACTAATTGATACATAGTCGACCCTTGAACAATGTGTGTTTGAAATGCACAGATTCACTTATGCATGGTCTTTTATCAGTTGACCTGCATGTTTCAAACCTGTGTTGTTCAAGGGTCAACTGGCCATTGGGAATTCATGTATGTAGAGGGCTGACTATAGTCATATGTGGATTTTCAGCTGTACATGTGGTCAGTTCCCCTAACCCTTGCATTGTTCAGAGGTCAACTGTATAGAACACTATACCCAGCAAGAGCAGAATACACATGTTTTCATGCACTCATGGAACATTTACCAAGATAGACCATGTCCTGAGCCATGAAACAAACCTCAATAAATTTAAAAGAATTAGGTCTTACAGAGCATGTTTTATTACCATGGAATGAAACTAGAAGTTAACAACAAAAGACAAGAGGAATATCTCTAAATACATAGAAATTAAACAACACACTTCTGAATAATCCATTGGCCAAACATGAAGTCTCAAAGGAAATTAAAAAATATATAAAATGAAAATATAACATATCAAAATATGTGGGATGCAGATAAAGAAATGCTGATAGGGAAATGTATAGCATTAAATGCTTACTTTAGAAAAGAAGATAGACCTCAAATCAATAACCTATGTTCTCACTTCAAGAAAATAGAAAAAGTAGAGCAAAGTAAGCATAAGCTAAGCATAAAAGAATAATCAAGAAAAGAGCATAAATCAATGAAGTTGAAAACATTAGAGAAAAATTTATGAAATAAAAAGCTACTTCTTTGAAAAAAAGTTTCTTGTTTTATCTCTGATAAAATTGCTCTCTAGCAAGAATGACAAAGATAAAAAATAAGATTCAACCAATATTAAGAACACTTTCTAACTGCTTTATGTAGCTAGTATTACTCACATACCAAAACTAGACAGAGAGAACAAAAAAGGGAAAACTACATACCAGTAGCTTACATGAACTTAGATACAGATGTCCCCCACAATATTAGCAAATTTTATCTGTCAGTGTATAAGTGAGTTCTGCATCATGACCAAGTGCAATTCATTTCTGCTATGTAAAGCTGCTTCAACATTTAAAAATCAATCAATTCAATCCATCATTAACAGAATAAAGGAGAAAAAAATAATATGATCTTATTTGTTTACCTTGAAAAAAGCATTAGACAAAAATCCAACCATAATTCATAATAAAACCTCTCAGCAAACTAAAAATAAAGTGGACTTTTCTTGACTTGATAAAAAAGCATCTGCAAAAAACTATAAGTAATGGGTAAAGAGAGCATAAGGGGACTAAATGGTAATGGAAAAATATAATAAAGGTAAAATAAAAAACTATAAGTAACATCATGCTTAATTATGAAATATTGAATGCTTCCTCTCTAAGATCAGGAATAGGTCAAGGATGTCCACTGGCATCACTGTTATTCAACACAGAACTGGAAGTTACAGCCTGTGTAATAAGGCAAGAAAAATAAATAAAAGACAAAGATTAGAAGGGAAGAAGTAAAAACTGTACTTGCATATTATATCATTGTCTACATAGAGAATTCATGGAATCTACAAAAAGACTACCTAGAACTAACAAGTGAGTTCAGCAAGACTGCAGGATATAATATCAATACATAAAAATTTATCACATTTCTATATACTAATAAGGAATGTGCACAAACTAAAATTAAACATGCAATATCATTGATAGTTGTTCCAAATAAAATAAAATACTTAGATATAAATTTAACAGGCATGTGTAGTGCCTACAACCTGAAAATCACAAAATGCTATCAAAGTCATAAAGAAGTGGAGGAATTAACTATATTCATGGGCTGGATGCCTCTGACTAGCAAAGATGTCAATTTTGACCTGTAGATTTAATGAAATTCCTATTAAAATCATGATAGAGTATTTTGTAAACATAGATGAGCTTATTCTAAGACATTAAAATGATGAAATAGGAGTTTCCTGCCACCTTCCTGACAGAGAACACTAATTGGGACAATCGTGCATGGATAAGAGTGCCTTTGTGAAAGTCCAGGAGTCCAGTGAGAAGTTTCAGCATGAAACTGAAGAGAGAAATCTGTGATTGGACATACTGAAGAGGGAAAGAGAAGCAGTTTCACTTAGCCTGCACCACTCCTCCCCCAAGGCAGCATGGCTCAGTAAAAAGACCTCAGCCTGTGACTTCCCCCGTGGGGAAAGTAAGAGCATGTGAGTGACCACCTGGCTTCCACAGCCATGCAGGACACTGCCACAGTAATCAAAACAGTCTGCTACTGGCATAAAAATAGACACAGACCAATGGAACAGAATCAACTGCCTGGAAATAAATCCACATGTGGTCGACTAATATTTGACAAGGGAGCCAAGAATACTCCATGGGGAATGGATGATCTCCTCAATAAATTGTGCTGGGAAAACTATATAATCACATGTGGAAGAATGAAATTGTTCTCCTATCTCATACCAGTCATAAAAATTAACTTGAAATAAATTAAAAACCTAAACATAAGAACTGAAGCCATAAGTTATCTTGAAGAAAACACAGGGTACAATCTCCTTAGCATTGGTCTTTGCAACAGTTTTTTGTACATGACACCCAAAGCACAAACAACAAAAGCAAAAGTAAACAAGTGGGATGACATTAAACTGAAAAAGCTTCTTCACAGTAAATAAAACAACAAAATGAGAAGGAAAGCTATGAAATGGGAGAAGATACTTGCAAATCTTCCATCTGATAAGGTTTTAATTCAAAATATGCAAGGAATTTTACAACTCAATAGTAAACATTCTGATTTTAAAAATGGGCAGATGATCTCAATATTTTTTCAGAGAAGACATACAGATGGCCAAGAGGAACGTTAAGAAATTCTTAACACTATGAATCATCAGGAAATGCAAATCAAAACCACAGTGAGATATCACCTCATATTGGTTAGAATGGCTATTCTGAAGAAGACAAGAGATAATGAGTGTTGGTGAGGATGTGTAGAAAAGGGAACACTTGTGCACTATTAGTGGCAATGTAAATTGGTGCAACCACTATGGAAAGCACCAAGAAGTTTCCTCAAAAAATTAAAAACACGACTACCAGGTGTTACAACAATCCCCACTTCTGAATACTTGTTTAAATGATACGTGGTCAGGATCTCAAAGAAATATCTGCACTTCCATATTCATTGTAGCATTAAAGACAATAGCCATGACAGGGAAACAACTTAAGTGTCCAAAGATGCACAAATGGATAGAGTAAATGGGATATATATAAAGTAGGAAATTACTCAGCAAGATAAACAAAAGCTATCTTACCGTTTGAGACAACATAAATGGACCTTGGGGGCATTATACCAAGTGAAGTAAATCAGACAGAAAAAGAGAAATACTGTATGGTGCCACTTGTACATGCGATATTAAAAAGCAGGGCTCATAGAAACAGAGTAGAATGGTGATTGTCAGGAGACTGGATGATTGACAGGAGGCTGGGGGAGATGCGGAGATGTAGGTCAAAGGTGCAAACTTCCAGGTATAAGGTGAATTGGTCTGGGGTCTAACGTACAGCAGGGTGGCGAAAGCTAACAGTGCTGTGTTACATATTCGCAAGTGGAAGAGAGAGTAGATGGTGAATGTGCTCACCACATTCAGACGCGACATTATAGAGATGGGGATTAGATCAGTGTTGCCAGGAGTGAGGGAGGGGAAAGAGAAGGAAGTGGCTATGGCTCTAAAAAGGCAGCATGAGACATGCACAGGATGGAACTGTTATATATTTGACTGTAGTGGTCACACAGAGCTGCACATGTGATCACATTGCATAGAAGTAAATGTACACACATACACACATCTACATCTAAACCTGGCAGAGACTGAATAGGCTCTGTGGGTTGTACCAACACTATTTTCCTGGTTGTGGTATTGCAGTATAGTTGTACAAGACATTACTCTTCGGAGAAATTGGGCAAAGGGTACAGGGGGTGGCTGAATCATATCTTACAACTGCATGTGAATCTTCAATAGTATAAAAAGAAAAATTTTAAATAAGAAAAAGAAACACCTATCTATATATAACTCTAGACAGATATATCAATCTGTAGCTGCTTGAAAAAAGTTATGTTGAAATATTTTTGAATAAAAAGTTTTATAATGAAAAAATTGCTAACTTGAAGAGTAGTGCAGATATTTTTAGAATGCTATTCAGATACACAGTTTAGTCCATTGAAAACTGAAATACAAAGTGGTACTCTGACAGTCCTCTCCTGCCCACTTATTATTTTAACTTACAAAGAAATCTATAGTGAAGAACATGATTTGGGGGGAATTATTTAAGAAGCTGTTTAATTTGGGTAAATTAAAAACTGCCTTGTCTTTTGTCTCCCTGCTACTTAAAAACACTGGTTAAGAATATTCAATAATTTAGATGTTGCACTAATTCGCATTTCCCTCTTGGCTGGTGATCCAAGTGTGTGAGGTTTTTCAACAGCTTCCTCTTAGGGTGTGTATTTTGCAAGCATGCGGCTCAACATCATCTCACCTTGAAATGTGATTTGGAGCCTTAATTGCAAGCTCTCTCTGTGGGCACCACGGAAAGTCTGTGTAACTTAGGTGAGGGAGCGGTCACAATTTCCGTGGACCGAAGTGGAGGTATGCGGAGAAACAGGGACTGCTTGCTGTTTGTTCTGTGGATGGAGCAGGGACAGTGCAAGTGCAGGACTCTGACTGTGGAGGGCAGTCGTGCAGGGACACTGGGCCATCTGCTTGGGGACACGTGCCAACACAGAGGGGCAGGTAGAGCCCATGTGCGGTGCAGTGAGAACCCACACATGGCTTCGGGGCCCAGGCTGAGGACGGAAGCCAGGGATGGTCCAGTTTCACAGTCTGCCAGAAAGGAGGTCACCAAAGCCCCTAAAACCAGGTTGTATAGACCTTTTTGGCCATTTTCCCTGACAGACATCTTTTCAACATGTGCTGGACTAATAGTACAATACCTCAAGCCACAATGGAAGCTTACCAAGAATAGGAAACACATTTTATAATCAATGTGGTGTGTGTCAGGGGTCCCGGCTTGACAGTTCTCTGGAGGACTCACAGGACCCAGCATCAAGTTGTAATTCTGGTTATGATTTATTGTAGCAAAAACACAAACTCGTCAATGGGAAAAGACAAAGGGGTAAAGTCTGAAGTCAACTGGGAGCGGGTATGCTCCTCCTACTGGAGTCACACAGGACAAGCTCCTTTCTGTAGCACTGGCTGGTGACAGCCCAGGTGAGGTCTTGTTTACCAGGGACACTCACCAGAGACCCAGCATGATGGCTTTCATTGGGCACCTTCTCCCTCTCATGTATCAAAGTTCCACTTTCAGAAGGAAAACAGGTGGTAACATGAACCATGGTGTGCCCACAGTTTAGGCACAGGAACCACACTGATCGGTCAGGGAATGCTGGGAACCTTCCCATGTCTAAGTTCTCGGATGCCTTCCAGGACCAGCTTTGCATGCAGGCCTTTCTGAGAACAGCAGGCTCAGGCCTGCTGGGTTAACTCTTTTCTGCAATGATGTCGTAAGACCAGACAGATTCCTTTCCTGACTTACTGTTAAGAAGAGGGAAGATGAAAGGTGGTGGAGGGGTGGTGAGGCATCTGCAAGGCATCAAGAATGAGAAGGAAGATACTTGGACGCTGCAGCGTAAAGAGGAAGACTAGAAACCAGGGGAGGACTTGCGGTTCAGGGTGATGGTGTGAACACAGTGCTGCTGCTCCCTCTTCAAAATCCTGTGAAATAACTGGAAGAAAGAACAGAAGGGAGCAGCGCTCAGGGGCACTGATGGTGGTGGGAGGGGGGCCGTCAGGGGACCAGGAGTCTGAGGGATTCCTGGGGAATGGAAAGTTAATGGCATGGATGTATTGGATCAAGTCGGCGGACACGGCTGAGATGGGAGTTGTTTCTTGTGGATATCTCTGGAAAGACGCTGAGTCACAGGGATTAAGAGCAGGAGAGGGACCTGGGCAGGAAGCAGGCATTTCTGTGAAGCTGCCTATCAGCAGGATGGCCGGCCTCCCACATCAGACCACTTGACCAGCTCTGGAAACCACCCGGGGGGGGGGGGGGGGGGACACTAAGTGGGAACCCAAGACCTCTGAGTACATTAGCTTTGTGCGAGGGTGGGGGGTGTCAGCCCTTCTGCCTGCCCATTGTCAACACCCGGTAACAGGAAACCTGTCAGTTCACATGACTGCCTTTGTCCCCAGAGCTTTCAGGCTGCCCCTGCCCAGCACCCACAAGATGGTGGGGAAGGTGGTGCTGGTGCCTGCACTGGTCAGCTGGCCTTTCGCTTGAGTGTTGGAGTCTGCCCGTACTGAGGAGGCTCCTCTTCTCTGGACTGGACTCTGCTGTGATCCCGCTTTCTGAAGTAGAGATAGAAATTTCAAGAGACCAGGGCACAGAAACTGATCGGTGAGTTCCACAGCGTTCCGTAGTAACTCCAGCCGTCCAGCCCTCTGCCTGAAGGTGAGACTGTAGACATTGCGAAGGTGCTGTGTCTGCCGTTCCACGGCTGGAGAGTTGTGGGCAGAGCAGGCACGTGCTTTAGAGTCTCTGCAGGCTTCACCTGGTTCCCTTTCGGCAAGTCGGGAGGTCTCTGACCCTGTCATTATTTTCCTGGGGCTTGGTGGAATTTAATCATATCCTCCGCCAAATCCAATTACTACCCACATCCATGAAATCCCATTTTCACTTTCTTTTACTTCATTAGAGATTCACTAGGATAGGAGCCTTCCCAGTCCACTTGGGCAGATTTCCTGCAGAATATCAACCCGACTTTGTGCATGCATTGTTCATCACTCTGCAAGCACCGCAAGTGAGCACGGATGCACATGGCCTCTGGCCTAAGCTGCTTGAAGACCGTGTGCCTACCTGGTTTCCTACAAGAAAGCTGATTCCTTGGGGATTTCAGGCCCCAGACATATTTTCCCCAGGATATTTGGAGATTTTTGTTTTGTTCTTTTTTATTTCCAGCTTTTACTATGAAAATTTTCAAACAGAAATTTCAAAAGAAAAATGGAAAGTCTAGTACAATAACACTTGAGAATATTCTCTACCTCTAAATGTTAGTACAAGGGGGACCCTCCCAAACACCGGAATTATCTTGTAAAGGACGGGCCCCTTATAGTACAGGCTTCCCCCACTAGGAACTCGTCTGTATCAGTATATCAGCTGGTGGTGTTGTGAGAGGCTGCATTTTGCTTCAGTGAATTTTTTTTAAAGTCTTTCAACATGTTTGCCCATTTCATGATGGGTAATTTACAAGCACACCTACCCATGCCCCGCTGAGTGTTCAGCGGATTTTGACCAAAACCGGCATGACCCCTGTATTTCACCTGATCTCACCCCAAGCGGCGTTTTTGTTTGTTTGTTTGTTTGTTTCCCTGGATGAAAAAAGTCCTCAAAGGGAAACATTTTGCTGACATGGAAGAGGTGAAACAAAAAATGGCAGAAGCACTAAAAGGTATCAAAATTGACAACTTCAAAAACTGTTATGAGCAATGGGAAAACATCTTGATATTACATCGGATGGAGAGTACTTTGAAGGTGACTAAAGTTCATACATGTAAGAACAAATATACAATTTTTTATAAATAAATTCTGTTTTTTGGAGTCCCCCCTTACCCTTCACTCTTTTTAAATGTCCTTTATTCTCTCTCTCTATCTCTTTCTCTCTGAGTGTGTGTAACCATTTAAAGTAAATTGTGGATGTCAGACACATCCCTAAAAACTGCAACATTCATTGTCTATAAGGACATTTTCTTATGTACATACAATGCCACCATCATGCTTAAGGAAATGAATAGTGGTTCTATTATATTTAATGAGAATGATCAGACACTTAAAGAAAATCAACAACATGGAAAAGAAGGAGAAAGACAAACAAACAGAACTACTGGTGCTGGAGGAAACACAACTAAGAAACTAAAACTAATTAGTGTCCCTAGAGATGCGAGATATTTTAGTCATTAAACAGGAATAGCCTGCTATGAAAAATGAGCATTCAGAGAACCATAGTTCATTAAGTCATAGTAACCATAGTGCAGAGAACAGTACTATAGTAAATTAAATGAAATATTCACAAAATCCAATGTAAGAGCTAAAGGATACATTTGAGGAAACTTCTCAGAATGAAGGTCAGAAAAACCAAGTGAAGAGAAATAAAAGAAAAAGGCTAGGAGACATGATCAACCTAGGGACGGGGGACAGATACGGCAGAGAGGCAGACAAAAGCAGAGAAATAAAAAGAACATTTGCTGGTTCTGAAGAAAGGAACAAGTCTGGAATTGACAGGAGCCACTGGAAAAGGTCAGAGCCTAAAAGATCACCAAGTAAGTGCAAACAGAGGTTCCCTAGACTTTAGACTGAGAAGAGAGGGTCTGGTTAACCTCAGCCCTCTGAGCAACTGCAATGAAGGCTGGCACAGCACTTCTCAACTGGAACTCACCCGTATGTCCTTGGGCATCTTGTTCACCTTCAGGTTCAGGGAGGCTGCTGTTTCTGAACCACACTTTGAATGGCAAGGATCTAGAAAAGAATGGAACAATGCCTTTAGAATTCAGAAGAAAGCTATCTTGAACATAAAATTTTATAGCTGGCCAAATTATTGATTAAATATGTGAAATAAAGACCTACAGATCTTCAAATGCTCAATAAATTTACATGCTGTACACTTTCTAAAAAGCATTACTTGTAGATGAACTGCAGAAAAGCATAAAGGGAATTAAGAGTTAGAAGACATGCGTGCTTTCTGGACCTAGCCCAAGAGGAGTATGTTTAAAGAAATAAGTGGTTACAGTGGTGTGGTGAGCCCAGAACATGATTAGCCAAATTGGAACAGGAAGTCAGAAGAATCTAAAGAAGGACTTCAAGAAGGGAGTGATTTTAGTTCAAAATAGGACAATTAAGAGCAGGAAGATCTTAGTGATGTGATGGAAAAGTCATATGTTTTTTTGTTTTTTTTTTTTAAACAAAGCGGGGAAAGTCCATTAAGACTCCAGGAAAAACAAAACCACTCAAGAAAAGTGTGGTTTAAATATGAAGCAAACTGGAACAGGACACAGGGGTCTGTTTGACCTTGACACTAGACAATTCTCCTTCCAGCAGAACAAAAACTGCTTAAGAATGGTTATTCCTGGAGTGAGGTCCTAGATGTATGGGTTTGGGTAGGAAACTTTCACTTTTTACTTAAAACCATTTAATGTGGCTTGAATTTTAAAATTCAAGCGTATTTAAAACCATTAAGAAATAGTCTCTAATGTAAAAGCTGAGTGTTCACTTTGGCAGCACATATACTAACATTGGAACAATATAGAGATTAGCATGGCTCCTGCACAGGATGACACGCAAATTCATGAAGTGTTCAATATTTCTGGGACTGCTTTAAGATGATAAAGAGAGAGAGAGAGAGGAATAGAGGTACAAAGGAAAAATGGCAGTGTATAAATGCTATCAATAATAACCTCAAATGTAAAAGGATTAAGCACTCCACTCAAAAGACATAGGGTAGCTAAATGGATGAGAAAACATGACCCACATATATACTGCCTACAAAATACCCACCTCAGAAAAAAGGTCTACACAGGCTGAAAGTGAAAGGGTAGAAAAACATTACAAGCAAACAGACATGGAAAAAAAAAGCCAGGGTGGCAATACTTATATCAGACAAAGTAGACTTCAAAACAAAGGGTGTAACACAGAGACAAAGGATACTTCATACTACTTAAAGGAGTGGTCCAACAAGAGGATATAACCCTTGTAAACATATATGCTATCCAACATAGGAGCACATAAATGCACAAGGAAAATCTTTAAGAAAGAGATCAGCAGCAACATACTCATCTTAAGAAGGGATTTTAACACCCCGTTGTCAACAATGGACAGATCTTCCAAACAAAGGATCAACATGGCACGGAATGACACTCTAGATCAAATGGACTTAATTGGTATTTACAGAGCATTTCACCCCAAGGAAGAGCAAAATATGGGAAAGAGCAAAATATGGGACAGCAAAGGCAGTCCTGAAAGGGGAAGTTCATAGCAATACAGGCCTACCTAAAGAAAATAGAAAAATCTCAAATAAACAACTTAACCCTACACCTGTAAGAACTAGAGAAACAACAACAACAAAAAGGCCAGAGTGAGCAGAAGGAAGAAAATAATCAAGATCAGAGCATAATTACATAACATAGAAACAACAAATTCAAAGAATCAATGAATCTAAGAGCTGGTTCGTTGCAAAAAATGAAATAGACAAACCTTTAATCAGACTCATCAAGAAAAAAGGAGAGAGGACCAAAATAAATAAAATCAGAAATGAAAGAGGAGAGATTACAACTGATACCCCAGAAATACAAAGGATTATAAGGAATTGCTACAAACAATTATGCCAAGAAATTGGACAACCTGGGAGAAATGGATAAATTTTAAGGAACATAGAATCTTCCAAAGAAGCAGCAGAGAAAAAGCAGAAAGCCTGAATAGACCGATAAGAACTTGAGAAAACAAAGCAGCCATCAAAAACTCCTGGCACACAAAAGCCCTGGACTGGATGGCTTCACTGGTGAATTTTACCAAACATTCAAAGAAGAACTGACTCCTACCCTTCTTAAAATACTCCACAAAAATTCAAGAAGAGGAAAGGCTCCCAAACTGTTTTTATAAGGCTAGTATTAAATTCCAAAACCAGGTAAAGACACAACAAAGAAAGAAAAACACAGGCCATTCTCTCTGATGAACATAGATGCTAAAATCCTCAACAAAATATTGGCAATCCAGATCCAGCAATATGTTAAAAAGATCATATATCATGATCAAGTGGGATTCATCCCAGGGATGCAAGGATGGTACAATAGTCACAAATCATTAAACATAGTACACCACAGAAACAAAATGAAAGACAAAAATCACATGGTCATATCAATAAATGCTGAAAACTCATTTGATAAACTCTAGCACCCACTTATGATAAAAATACCCAGCAAAGTGGGAATGAAGGAGCATATCACAACATAATAAAGGCCATATACAAAAAACCTACTTCCAACACCATACATACTCAATGGGCAAAAACTTCCTGATCCTTAAGATCAGGAACAAGACAAGGGTGTCTGTCTGCTTTTACTACTCTTATTCAATATAGTATTGGAAGTTCTAGCCACAGCAATCAGACAAGAAAATGAAGTAAAAGGCATCCAAATTGGAAAGGAGGAAGCAATACTGTCACTGTTTGCAGATAACATGATGGTGTACATAGAAAATCTTGTAGTCTCCACCCAAAAAAACTGCTCACCCTAATAAGTGAATTTGGCAAAATAGCAGAATACAAAGTCAATGTTTAGAAGTCGATGGAATTTTTATACACCAACAGTGAGCTATCGGAAAGAGTAACTAGGATGTAGAAAAAGGAACCCTACTGCACTATTGGTGGGAATGTAGACTGGTGTAGCCATTGTGGAAAACAGTATGGAATTTCCTCAGAAAACTTAAAATGGAACTGCCTTTTGACCCAGCTATTCCACTGCTGGGATTATATCCTAAGAACCCTGAAACATCAATTCAAAAGAACCAATGCACCCCAATGTTCACAGAAGCACAATTTATGATAGCCAAATTCTGGAAGCAATTTAAGTGCCCATCAGCAAATGAGTGGATCAAAAAACTATGGTACATTTACACAATGGAATTCTATGTGGCAGAAAGAAAGAAAGAGTTCCTACCCTTTGCAACAGCATAGATGGAACTGAAAAACATTATGCTAAGTGAAATAAGCCAGGCAATGAGGAACAAATACCATATGATCTCACCTTTAACTGGAACATAGTCAACAAAAGAAAAAATAAACAAAATATAACCAGAGACATAGAAATTAGGAACAATTTGACGGAAACCAGAGGGGAAGTGGGAGGGGGTCGTGAGGGGAAAGGTTTTCAGGAACTACTTTGAGGGACACATGGACAACCCTGAAGGGGAGGATGGAAGCAAGGGGGGGGGGAGGTGGGTTTGGGTGGGGTTGGGGGAGAGTGGTTGGAGGAAAATGCAGACAAGTGTAATTAAACAACAATAAAATAATTATTAAAAAAGAAAAAATGGTGTTTAGTTCTATGGAGTTCAGAAAAAAAAAGAAAGAGCAACTAGGAAAAAATCCCATTTACTATAGCAGCAAGAAAAATAAAGTATCTTATAATAAATTTTACCAAGGAGGTAAAAGACCTGTACTCAGAAAGCTATAGAATACTAAAGAAAGAAATTGAGGAAGTTGCAAATAAATGGAAACATACCATTTCATAGTTTGGAAGAATTGACATCATTAAAATGTCCATACTACCCAAAGCAATCTATAGATTCAATGTAATTCCTATTAAAATACCAGTGGCACATTTCACTGATCTAGAACAAATATTTCAAAAATGTACATGGAACCAAAAAAGAGTGTGAATAGCCTCAGCAATCTTGAGGAGGAAGAATGAAGTTGGAGGGATCACAATACCTGATATCAAGCTATACTACAAGGCCGCTGTAATCAAAACAGTCTGGTACTGGCATAAGAACAGACACATAGATCAGTGAGACAGAATACAGAGCCTAGAAATAAACCCATGCTTCTGTGGTCAATTAATATTTGACAAAGTATAGTTGGTCTGAAGGTTGTGGGTTATTGTTAAGCTGATTAATATTTGACAAAGTGGGCACAAGCATACCACAGAGTAGAAATATCCTCTTCAATAAATGGTGTTGGGAGAACTGGACTGGTACATGCAAAGACTTGAACTAGACCACAAACTTACACCATACATCAGAATAAACTCATGATGGGTAAAAGACAAATATAAGTTGTGATACCATAAAAGTCCTAGAGGACAACATAGGCAGTAAAATTTCAGATATCCCTGTAGCAATATTTTTGCTGATATGTCACCTCAGGCAAGGGAAATAAAGGAAAAAAATAAATGGAACTACATCCAATTAAAAAGCTTCTGCATGGCTAAAGAAACCATGATCAAAACAAAAAGGAAATCGACTGTATGGGAGAATATATTTGTCAGTGACACATCAAACAAGGGTTTAGTCTTCAAAATGTATAAAGAACTAATGTGACTCAACTCCAGAAAGACAAACAATTCAATTAAAAAATGGGCAAAGGACCTGAATAGACACTTCTCCAAAGAGGACATACCTTGACCCATAGACATGATACAAATTAAAACCACAATGAGATTTCACCTCACACTTTTCTGAGTGGCCATGATTAATCAATCAATAAACAGCAAGTGCTGGCGAGGATGTAGAGAAAAGGGAATAATAGTGTGCACTGTTGGTGGGAATGCAGACTGGGGCAGCCACTGTGGAAAACAGTATGGAATCTCCTCAAAAACTTAAAAATGGAACTGCTTTTGGATCCAGCCATTCCACTGCTGGGAATATACCCTAAGGATCCCAAAACACCAATTCAAAAGAACCTATGCACCCCAATATTCATAGCAGCGTGAATAGTCAAGTGCTGAAAACAGCCTAAGCGGCCAACAATACATGAGTGGATCAAAAAACTGTGGGACACTTACAAATGGGATACTACAAAGCAGAAAGTGAGAAGGAATTCCTACCTTTTGCTACCACATGTTTGAAACTGGAGATCATTATGCGCTAAGTGAAAAAAGCCAGTTTGTGAAAGACAAATACCATATGATCTCACTCATAAGAGGAATCTAATGAGCAAAATAAACTAACTAGCAAGATACAATCAGAGACACAGAGACATGGAACAGACAGACAGCTACTGGGGGGAGGGGGATAAAGCTGGAAAGAAGGAAAGTGATCAGTCAAAAAACGTGTGAGTAACCCATGGACACAGAGAACAGTGTAGGAATTGAGTGTGGGAGTGGGGGAAGGGCTAGACGGAGGAGGGCAAAGGAGAAAAAAATTGAGGCAACCATAACAGAATAACAAGAATAATAATAAAAATTTTTAAAAAATGTAAAAGCTCAGGGAAGGAAGAGAATGAATAAATGATAAAGAAAGAAAGAAGCCCCCCAGCCCCACATACACCTCACTTGCTAACCCTGGTGTTTCGCCACCCACAAACTATGGGGAAAAATCCCAAATTCTTCTCCTAGATGAGCAGGACTCAGGTGCTAGAATGGGGTGTGATGGAGGGTGAGGATTGGACCTCAGCGGGAGAATGAGGTCCTGAACTCTCTCTTATCCTGAAGGGAGCCTCTCAGTAAACCTGGAGGAACGTTTTCACTGGGGCCCTAACCTCCCAGCTGTAGGCGAGCCCCAGTGATCAGCACATTGAGATGTCAAAAGGCCTGCCAGGGAACAGTGTAGATTGCCCTGAAATCAGAGGGAGGTTGTGCGAATTCTGATGCAGCACCATGGTGCATCAGCGCTGAGAAGCCTGAGGTCCGATGGCCAAGGGAGGGGTGGAAGAGCAGCGGTAGGGGGTGATGGGTGTGAATGATAGCTCCCCTTACGGGAAAGATCAGTGTTCCCTTCTCCCAAGAGAGAGCAGCACCAGCAGGCTGAGGACTGCCTGACCCAGCACAACTAGGAGCAGAAGGTTTCAGGGATCTGCCCCCAAGACCCACAACAGGTGGGGATTCACACCCAGCATCACCCCTGATGACGGCAGCTTCTGTACAGCAAGATGGATTTGGGCACCGTCTTCCAAATTAGAGTCTAGAACTCTTTACAGGAATGCGTTGTTTTAATGTTGATGATAAACCAAAGAGGCATCGTCTAAGTGAGTTGTGCAGGTTATCTGGATACCAGCCGTACAACCCGAGACTGCTGTGTGTTTCCACCTCTGGTGTCTGTTATATATATATAAGCCCTGGGGCTTACATATAACACCCCCGGGTAGTAGCCCCTTGGTTACCAGGAGCCAGCCAGGAAAAAAGAGATACAGGTTTTCTATGAATAAAATTATGTGTGTGTGCCAGGTGAAGGCCAAGGGATGGTATGGTGTGTGGCTGAGTGGCGGGTTTCAGAGACCAGAGGAGAAGGGCCCCTCCCCCAGCCCTCAGAGGCCTGGGCAGAGCCCACAAAGGAGCCACATCTGCCACATGTTATTAGGGCCATTGGTTTGACTCTTGGTTTTGTAGCTTTGCTTGTATTTGATTTCGTAGTTTATAGTTGAACAAGAGCTATAAATATATGGTGTTTATATCTAGTTTTATGTTTGCACGTGTTTAAGTAACATTATAATTTGAAACGACTTAAGTCAACATTGGGGGTTAAGGAGAATTTTTTTCCCTTTGAAGGGGTTTGTACAGTAGGTAGTTACAGAACAGCGGTCCCCAACCTTTTGGGCACCAGGGACTGGTTTCATAGAAGACAGTCTTTCCACAGACTGTGGGTGGGGTGGGTGGTTTCGGGATGACTGAAGCGCATTGCATTCAGCCTCACCTCCTGCTGCTTGGCCTGGTTCCTGACAGGCCTGGACTGGTACCGTTACCTGGCCTGGAGGGTGGGGACCCCTGCTATGGAAAACTTTATATGATTTCCTTTTTTTAACATCCTGCCCAATGCCCTTTATTTTGCACAATCCTATCTATTCCAGTGACACTAGACATTTTGTTGTTATTGTTGTTAGGACTTGAGCTTCCAGAACGGTGCGGAAACTTCTGTAATAAGGAGAGGTGGGGAACTGGGAGGGAAACCTGGCCACCAGCAGCAGAGGACCTGTATTTTGGAAAGTGGGTGAACGTGCTTCAAGGAACTCAGCTTGGACCGAGTTGCTGGTGGGGTCACCACTCATGACAAACACAGCGGCTGTAGAATCATAAGAACCGTAAGAGTACATATCATCCCCTATGCCTGCCTCAGGGGCTGTCTGCCCTCAGTCCCAGCCTTTTTCCCGTATTCAACTCCACAACATCAACACAGTTCCTGGGTGTCTCATCAGCACCTTACAGGAAACCCTTCCCCAGAGTCTCAGCCAGATCCCTCCAGGTCTCAAGGGCCAGAACTACTCTCTGCCGATGTCCTAGCTGCACGGGAGCTGGGCGTGAGAACAGGCATTGTTCACCTCTAGAGAGAGAAGGTGTGGGTCAGAAAGAGAAGTCTGTGTGGAGTGTGGGGCACGGCAGCTAAGAGCAGCCAGCCAGCCAGCCGCTGCCCCATAGGGTAGGAGTTCTCTGAGGTTGTCCCCACCCTTTCAGGTGAGTTCGGCCAGTCACAGATGGCTTATCCATCAAAGTGGGAAACAGGGAGAGGGCGGAGATGAGGGTCAGGACCTCACTCCCAGGGCCTGACACCAGCTACATGGGATCCCTGGACCAGAGGTGCCCGAATCAGTGGTCTTCAGGGCCTGGCAGAGACCAGCACAAGGGCAGCAGACCCCTGAAATCTTGGGGCACAGTGAGGAGGGGACTGAGGCAAACACAGGCCCCTGCCTTCTTTAGAGGCTGCTGTTCCTCCCACTAACTTTTGCCCAACGGAACATGGCTTCAGATGTCACAGAAATTCCAGGGGGGAGGAGGGGAGCACCTAATTTTGTTCAAATGGGAAGAGGCCGAGAGAGGTCAAAAACGTGATGTGGGGTGGATGAGCGCTGAGCCTGGCACTCGGAGGCAGCAGCCCTCCCGCCCTGGCTGGCTCACCTCCTGCAGGCCAGTGCATTCCTGGGGCTTGGCCCGCCAGATGTTAGTCTTTGGGGCCAAAGAGCCATCACTGCAAAGGAGGGAGGGACTCTGGAGTGAGGACACCCTGAGGCCAGGGCAGGTGGGCTCAAGGCCAGCGTCCCCCAAGTGACTGAAGGAAACTTGGCCTCCAGTCCTTGCTCCCCACGTCACTACCTGCGCTGTGCAGGGCTCTGTGATTCCTGCCGTTCCCTCTTCTCCATTTGATTCCAAGCTCCCTGATCGTTGTGTTTACCACCTCATTCCAGCACACTGAATACAGCTCTGGGGTCTGTGTGACACGATAGTCTGATTTCCGTGTGCTGGGGTCCAGTCCCTGCTCTGGCATGAACACGCTGAGCAAGTTTCTTGTCTCTCTGAGGCCCCCCTGCCCCATCTCTAAATGGGGTGATAACCCAAACTCTGTCTGGATGTCATGAGGGTTAAGTGAGAGATGCAAAGTGTTAATCACACTTATCAGCACAGGCACACCTTGTTTTACTGTGGTTCATTTTATTATACTTCTCAGATGTTGCATTTTTTACAAATTGAAGGTGAGACCAGCCCATCATCCCCCAACTTCGGCAAAAAGAATGTAACTCACTTTATCACAAAACTCACTTTATCGTGGTGGCCTGCAACCAAACCCACAGAATCTTCGAGGCATACCTATACACTTAAAGAAAAACTCATCATCCTTCACCTGTGGTTAGTGTCATGCAAGACACACAATAGATGCTGAGTAAATGCATAATGGATTCATGTGGTGCAAGGGGCCTGGTTTAGCCTGGACCATGTGAGGGGCTTTTCTTACAGAGCCATAGACAGTGTTTCCAGAAGCAGGGTCTCTGTGGAGGCAGAAAGCAGCAGGGCTGTGCCCAGTGCAAGAGCGGAAGGTTGAGTGGAATCTTGGAAGGAGAGTGAGGCCCGGGTAGGGGGCTCTGTGAGCCTGGGTCCCAGCAGCCCAGGGCGAGGCCGCCACATCTATGTCAGGAGGATGCCTGATTCCATGCGGGCCAGGTGCATGGAATGGCAGCCTCCTGGTGGTGCAAAGACACCTTTTGGGACAGATCAGTGAGCAAATATGGAGGGGGAGGAAGGGAGAGAGAGAAGCCTTTCCTCCTTTATCGTCATAGAAAAGGGATCTGTTTTGACCTGCTGTGTTTGTGCCCATCAGGTTCTGACGGATGCCCCCCGAGTTTGTGTTTGTGCCTGTGCTGACCCCTCCTGCCAGACTGGAAGTCCCACAGGCACAGAGGTTTCTTAGTCACCTTTTTAATCCATACTACACTCCATACGAACAGCATATGCCTTGAATACGTGCTCCTTAAATGTGGGTAGGATGAAGGGAAACACAAAGATGCACTTTATTTTCTGTTGGAAAGAGACATTGGGAAAACAGGTGAAATTTGATCCAGATTTAACTAAGCAAACAAACAACTAACCACTTTTCAGCTCCTCTGCTTGAACTGCATTGTTCATGGACTTAAATTGTT
This sequence comes from Artibeus jamaicensis, assembly GCF_021234435.1. Classification (NCBI taxonomy): domain Eukaryota; kingdom Metazoa; phylum Chordata; class Mammalia; order Chiroptera; family Phyllostomidae; genus Artibeus; species Artibeus jamaicensis. The sequence goes on along the minus strand of NW_026521810.1, from coordinate 11,658,191 downwards.
GCTGGACTTAAATCAATATTTTGGGTACATCCATCCTCCTAAATAAAATTCGGATTTATGTTTAAGGCCCAGCAGTTACTCAGTGCATTCTGTGTGGTGGTGTATGTGCTAGTTTAAAGTGGTTCTTTCTCCTCAGCTCTTCTTCCCTCCCTCCCTCCCTGTCCTGTTCCTCCCCTCCCCTCCCGACCCCTCCTCTCTGTATTCCATCGATTTCTTCTAGTCAGGCAATCTTTAAAAATTCTCCTCAAAGAAATCTTATTTTGATGTGATGTTTAGCATCTAATAGAGGTGAAAAGTTAGAACACTTGGTGGTGAATCGTGTCCGCTTGATTTCTTCAACTGTACACGCTTGGCGACACTTGAGCTGCCCTTGGGGACCAGGGTGGCCAGATGTAGTGCAATAAAAATGCAGGATATGCAGGTACATTTGTGTCTGCCGTCCTACTGGGACGCTGAGGGCCAGGGTCAGCTTCCTGGGGTGAAAGCTTGACAGTCGTACAGGACTTCATGCTCAGAGGGACCCTGACTGGTTCAATTTTCTGCTCTCACCATCTCGAAATCCTCAATAACTTTCAAACATTTTTGTTTTGTGCTGGTCCCCAAAATTCATAGCCAGTCTTGCTAGGACATGGTTTGGGGCCCCAGTGCTATAAGTACTGGGGCGACTCCATTTCCCTATGTGGCACAGACCTGAGGCATCCCCACTGCTTAGTTTGTCTTTGTTACAGAGTAGGTGACGTCTGGGCAGCTTTTCCTCAGACACCTGTTTTTTATCCTAATTCACGCTAAGTGTCTCTGCCTTAGCACTACATCCTACTTTGTAGACATTTAATCCAAGTTTCATAGAACCTGGAATAAATCAGTGAGATACTTCATGAGTAGAAATTTTAGTTGCTTCAAAGATGCCTTGAAAAGCCATTTGACCTAAAAACTTTTATTGGTGTTACCTAATGGCGTTGCCTGATACATATGATATTCATTATGAATGCATGTTTATGATGTCATTCTTTTGCACAACTGCTTAGAGTCAGAGTTTCCAAGTGTTGGCCATAGATTAGCTTGATTCCACCTGCAGGTGGATCTTTCTCGAAAGGGAAGAATGTATCTGTTCCGACTGCTCAGTCTCTAGAGTTCTCCAGAGAAAGGGCTGGTGAACAGGTGCAGCGAGACTCTGTCGCCGGGGATTCATCAAGTGCGCAGAGGAAGATGAAGAGTGTTCGCATGCAGAGCTGGAGAACAGCTCAGCCACGAAAACAGTCTCCGAGGAAGAAAGAACAGTACATGTCATTTTCGGAAAATCTGGTGTAAGTATCCAAAACCCCAGACGTAGCTAAGGGTGCAACTACTTGTGTTGCAAAAAAATAATATTTCTGCTTCTGAGTTCATTTTTAAATAATGATATTTCCACTACAATGAGAACATTCAGTGTATAAAAATTTTACTAAATTTCCTGGTTTTGAGAGTCTCTATTGTTATGTAAAATAGCACTTGGGGAATATCTAGGTGATGACTAGACAAAAAAAAAGCCCACCTCTCTGTGCTATTTCAATTTTTTAAAACTTTTTATGGGTCTGTAATTATTTTAAAATAGAAAGTTAAAATGTATATGTGTATATACTTTGTGTATGTAGCATATTAGTATGTAGTATAATTGGCACCCATATACGGTGTGTATTGTGTGCATGAGTGTGCACACACACACAGTGTATCACACGTACACCTTAAAGTGTGTTCAGATCACATCTACGAGGTGAAACAAGCTCAGCGTCATCACACACTCAGTTGAGAAGGTGACTGATCTATCTTTGCCTTGCCCTGGTCATTTGTCAAATAACGTGTTGGGTCTAGAAGCTGCAATGCCCAAACCCCAGGGTAGCTGTCGGCTTCAATCATTTAATCTTTCACCAAGGGGGCATGAGCAGCAGAAAATAAACTCATTTTTAAAATCATGCTTTCTTGTCTCCTGACCTAGAAAAGGAGGAAAGATGTCAAAAGCAAGCAGCAAACAGGAAAGAAAAAAAGGAGCAAAAAAATCTGCTTTTGGGATATCAGCCAGGAGTCCAATTATCTATTTTTTTCTGTTACGTTTAGCACCTGAACTGGATGATTATGTCATTCTAATTTTAGTTCCTGTGAGAATGAGTTCACTTGTCCAATTTTGGTCACTTAAACAGGAAAGGAGGAAGTAGTGACGGAAGCAGAAGGAAGTGAGTAAGGAGTTGAACGGACTGGACTAGATAATTGCACAAAAAGGGGACTTGCTTATCGTTTTCATTCCAGAAGGATTCCTCAGCTCCCAGCTTGGCGCCGTGCAGTGTTTGAGGGCACAAATGGGCAGACAGACTCTGCCCTCCCAGTACTCACCTTCGGAGCAGCAGAGAGAGGGGACCGATAGCCAAGTTGCTATGTGCTGTGTCATCAGGTAGCCGGTGCTGGGATAAAGAAAGGTCTCGAGGAAAAGTGAAAGCAAATTTTAGTTCTTGGGATGACATTGCTCTTGTAACAAGAGGGAGCTAGAGTTACAGCCGTCAAAAATGTAATAAAGTAGAACAAAGAATGTAAACGTTCATCCTACTGGTGTGTCAGTGAAAGGAAACTGGGTTGCTGTATCCTTTTAATTTAAATTCTAGTTCAAGTTAGTCAGTTTCTCCCCGTGTTTCCTCTACTGCAAGTGCGTGGATTTTCACACTTGTTCTGTATGGCAGCGGCCACAAAAATGCTCATGTCCTTTGATGCCTCACACAGTGATTCTTAAACTTATGGGATCTAATGCCCTCTTTTTTATAGAAATATTTTGTGACATCCCCTTTATTATCCTGAAATGATATAACTTACCTAGAGGCGTAATTTCAAGGATTCCAGATAGTACTTCAAAGAAACGAAAGGAATTTACAGTGAACCTGACAACATCATAAGACCTAACCATGCCACACCTGTCCATGGAATCAGTGTGGCAGACTCTGATACAGACTGAAACTCAGAGTTATGGCCCAGTCACGGTGGGAACGTCACACCAGCCTGCATGTCGCTGGCCTAAAATGAGTCCTGTGGCCACCCCTGACTTCCAGGGCACAGGGAGAGTCGTCCTCCCATGGGCCTGGGGTGGGCAGAACCTGAGAGCGTTGGCGTAACTGAGGGAGGCTCTGCGCCGACAGTCCGCTGCTTGTGCTAGACCGTGTGGCATTCGACAGGACACTGGATGTGACAGTGTCTGGACTGCACACCCAGCTCTGCCCACCACTGCCAGTACAGCTTCCCCGGGCACATGGGCTTCAAGGGGTTCCTGGCACCCCTGATAGAGGCAGGGTGCCTTTGTATAAACCTCTCCTTCGACTGATTCATGGGTTGATTCTTAGGTAGTAACTGAAAGAGGACAGGCCCCTTTGTCTGAACGTATCGATATCAAGGTTATTAGTGACACAGTAAAACTGGAAACAACCTAAATATCTAACTGAATAGAAAGGTTTAATTACCTATGATTTTTTTGAAACAAAAGATATTATACAGCCATTAAACAGAGAGAATCTGAAACAGCAATGTGAACCAAAAATACCATGCTGATCAAAAGCATTATACATTTTATAGCATCTCTATACAAAACATGAAATAAAAGAAACCAAGATGAAAATCCTTGAAAGTTGGTTTTGTAGGGGAGTGAATCAGCCGTTTGTTGCTGTGTAGTAAATGGCCCCCAAATTTAGTAGTTTAATACAACACACGGTTGTCAGCTCCTGGTTCTGTGGTCAGTAGTTTGGGCTGGGTCGCCCATTGCCATCCTCACTGGTTTCAACCTGCTGTGGTGCCTGGGCCCCTCGCACCACAGCAGGCGGCTGGAGGCACTTGGGCAGATTGGCCTGACCAACCTGGCAGTGGTTAGTTGTTTGTTAGTTGTTTGGTGGGGTCTCTGACGTGTCTAGAAGCTGTTGCCATCAGCTGGGCCTAGCTCCGCCACAAGCCAGCCACAGACATCTTTGACAAACCTGGAAAATCAGGCAGTATTTTCAACCCAAATCGTAACTTTAAAGCGAATGAGGGGGGAGATTGACGGAGATGGTTTTAGATGTATATTTTAATGCTTTCCTCCCAAGGCCCAATCACCACAGACGATCAGTATCAAAAAGAGAAAACAGACTGAACGTCTGTCTGGTCCAGAGACAGGTGTTTGGTTTTATTTGAAGTGTCAGGGGAAATAAGTGGTACTGGTATCAGCACCGAAGGCTGGTGTCTTGAGGAGGAGAGGGTGCTGCACGTTGTTTGCTTATTTGCCACTTTGGGAGGGACTGAGAGTGGATGGTGATCGCCACTCATTTGCTGTGGGTGAGAGGGGGCCCCTCATCCTTCCAGGGCCCCTCATGTTTGGTTCCTTTCAAGGAGTTTCCTAGAAGCAGCTAGAACTCATCTTGCTGCAGCATGTGAAGACACTGGCATTTTTTAGATATTTGACAAATGACTGACAAATGATAAACTCTGTGCACAGGTTGTGGTGCGGGAACTGCTGGCTCAATGCACTGAGAAGTAACAAGAAGGGCCACTTGTCAGCCTGCTCGGAAGCTGGGCTGGGGCTCCGGTTGACAAGCTCAGACCCAAGCACGACTGTTTGGGGTGTCGCCATCCCTCACCCTCAGCGGCTTGTTCTTGAGCCTGAGAGCACAGAGCCTTGTCATGGCGCTGCTCACGCATTTGGAAGGTTTAATATTAGATATATGTACAGAAATATGCGAATATTTGAGATTAACACTCACACACCCACTCCCCAACTTAAGAACTGTAACCATGCTAATTCTGTTCTTTCTGCTCGTGTTCCTTCCTTCTTGCATGTTCACTGTTCCAAGCACTTTACAGGTTGGAATTATAAAAACCACATGAGGTAGGCCATTATTTTCCTTTCCCAGGTGAGGAAACTGAGGCTCAGAGGTTCAGCAAGCTGCCCAAGGTGGCATGCTAATGAGCGGTGGAGCTAGGATTTGAACCCACGGTAGTCTGGCTTCGGGATCCGTGCTTTTGGTTGCCTTTATTGATATTTTAGTATTGACTTTAAAGTTGATGAATAAGGCATAATGTATGTGGTATGCTGTGGCTTCCTGTTGTCACTCGGTATTTGCTTCTAAGATTCACCCACGCCAGTATGTGTAACCAGAGAGCTGTTCTCTTGCTCATTCCGTCTCACCGTGTGTGTTCACCGCAATTTACTGAGCGTTCTCATCTCAGTACCAGTGGGCAGTCGGGCTGTGTGTCTGATGCTTTACATAAAACTCTTACAAAAAATCTTGTACGTGGTTTCAGGGGAGATGTGTGCAAGTGTCTAAAGAGCTTTCATATGTAGTTGCTGTGACGAGAGAAATACATTTTACATCACACTGACACCCACATGTCCGTCAAGCATCCCCACCTAACAGACACACCAGAAGCAAACATTTCATGAAACGATGCTTATCTTATTGTTCATCATGCTATCTGATATTTTTAAATTTCTAAACATTTTGATCTCGATCCTTTAAACTGATTTCCTGATGCATCCAGGATTTGCGATCTGTTGTTTGGAAACACCCTTCAGCAGTGTGTGTTACCGAGGAGTCAGAAAGCTGTGCTGTGGGCTGTGCCAGTGTTTAGCTTCGCCAGGCAGCGCCAAGTTGTTTTTAACGTGATGGCACAATTTGCACCTTGTCAGCAGCATCTAGTCTGTGAAACGTGCCCTCACCAACGCGTGGCACTATTGGTCTTCAGTTTTGTGGGTAAAGCATAGGAACACGATCTCTCACTGATTTGTTATTGTTAAAGCTGAACATGCTTCCACATGTTGATTGCCATTTGCATGTCTTCTAATGTGAAATGCCTGCTCATATGTTTGTCAGTTTTTGTTTTTTTCTGATTTTTAGGGCTTCTTTGGTCTTTGTATTTATAGATGCTACAATTATATTCTCCAAGTTTGTGGCTTCTCTTATATTTTCTTTATGGTGTCTTGATTAACATAAATTCTTAAATTATAATTGAATTTGTCTTTTATATTCACATTTTCTGCACCTTGTATACTTTTAGAGAATTATATATATATATATGTATGTGTGTGTGTATATATATATATATATATATATATATATATATATAAAGTTTGAGAGTTTATCCTTTCAATTGGATTCTTGACTCCTTTAGAAGTTTTTGTCTGTGGTGTGAGGAAGGGGTCTGTTTCCTTTTTCCTCCCTTAGGGACTGTCCACTGTCCCAGCACCACTTCCCGAGTTGGCTGCCCTTCCCTAGTCTCCGCATGGCCTCTCTAGGCTTGATTAGATTCCGTATGTGGGAGAATGTTTGGGGCTATTTTGTTCCTGTTCTGTGTGCGTATCTTTAGTCCAACCATACACTGTTACAGTGACACTAGGTTTATAATAATAATTTATTATATAATATATTATTATATCTGAAATATAATTCAGAATTATGTTGGCTATTCTGGGTCTTTTGCACTTTTATATAAGTTTTGGAATCAGTTTGACAAACAAGTTTCTTATAAAAAACTCTTGGTGATAGACACAAAAGGACAAATATTGTATGACTGGACTTATACCAGGTATCTAGAGTGGTCAGATTCGTAGAGACAGAGAGTAGATGGGGCCCTGGCTGGTGTGGCTCAGTCGGGCGGGCATGGTCCCACAAACTGAACAGTTGCTGGTTTGATTACTGGTCAGGGCACATGCCTGGGTTGCAGGCCAGGTCCCCTCTTGGGGGCACTCGAAAGGAAACCGATCGATGTTTCTCTCCCTCCCTTTTTCCTTCCCTTCCCCTCTCTCTAAAAATAAATAAATAAAATCTTTTAAAAGAGACAGAGAGAGAGTAGATGGTGGTTACCAGGGCCCGGGAGAGGCAGGAACGGGGAGTTAGTGCTTGATGGGGGTGGAATTTCAGTTTGAGGGGATGGGAAGTTGTGGAGGGGACAGTGGTGGCACCACGACGTGCTGACGGCCACTGAACTGCACACGTAAAATGCTTAAAGTGGTCTATTTTGCCATAATTTTTTACAAAATCTGTTTGAATTTTCTTTGAAAGTATATTAAATCTATAGATTTGTATAAAATTGACATATTTATAAAATGATCTTCCTCAAAGATCTTAATTTCATGTCTTCCAGAGTTTTATAATATTCTTTATATGTAGTACAACCTTTCCTAGAATTATTACTAGGTAATTTAAAAGGGTATGTTTAAATTACTGTTCCTTGTTGTTGCCAATTTATTATAAACACACTTGAGTTTTGTATGTAAACTCAAGCATAAATAAATCTTTCCTGAATGTCTGTAGACTCTTTGTTTTTTTCCTGAAGACAGTCATACCATCTGCAAATAATGATTTCTTCCTCCTTCCTTTCCAGTTGTCATAGAAGGTGCTCTTTTTCATGTAGAAGGTGCTCTTTTTCTTCTGCCTGGTTTTAAAAAGAATTAGTTTAACATTTCACTGTGAAGAATATTTGTTAAACTTTTTTATGGACACACTTTAGTTCCTATAGATGCTATAGATGCTTCATTTAATTTTACTTTTAATATATTTTTATCACTACTAGATGATGAATTTATATTCATTTTACTACAAATAATCATTTGCATTGTGGAAATTATTTTAGGATGTATCTTTTTAAGTCTGTTACTTTGCTCACTAACCCTTGTGAGTTTTTAACTACCCTTGCCTGCTTGAGAAACCCTCAGTTTGGTTACTCTGTGTTACCACTTTTATATTTTCCTGGGCTTGGCTGACGTGTTTTGTTTTATTTTTTTCTTTTAGGGTTTTTGTGTATTGATTGGCATATTGTTTTCCTTTCTTGTACTTCCTTGATTTGGATTTATACCAAGTTTTTCTCTATCCTGTGGAAGAATTTGATAGTTAATTGGAACCTACCTGGGCCTGGGGGGTTAAACTGCTGATTCAATTTCTTTAATTGTGTTAGGACCGTTTAGGCTTTCTTGTGTCAGTTTTAATAAGTGGCCATTTTATAGAAATTTATCCATTTAGTTTTGAATTTACTGGTATAAGATTCTTCATACTATTCTCTAATTATTTTTTCACTTCCACTAATCCATAGTTATGTCTCATTTGTCATCCCTGAAATTATTTCTATGCCTTCTCTCTTCCGTATTGTTGTATAGTTTAATTTCATCAGATGTTTGTCTAATTTATTTTTTTCTCAGACAAGCGGCTTTTTCCTTAATTAATCTTTTGTGCTTCTATTTCCTCTTTCTTTGGTTTATGCTCATAAATATATTGTCTCTTTTATTTCCCTTTTGAGGAGCTTACATGATTTTTTCTTTTGTGTATTTTTTAAATTGTTATTTTGTATTTGGAGGCAGATTATTGGGCTCCATAATCCAAATCTATTGGGCTACTTCTGAGGAAATGTTCATGAGAAAATATGTCTTATGTTTCTAATTAAAAACATGGGAAACACATGAGTGATAGATAGTATGGGACTTTTCATGAATGTTGGAATGAAGTGAAATTAGGAAATCTATACTCTGTCATTTTCCCCTTTTTTCACTACTGCTCGAATTCCTGTCTATTCAAACTGCAGTCTATCCTATCCACTCCAGTATCCAAGAATCGTTTCCCTTAAGTGTCTTGGTTTTAATGTCTCCATTTGTCCTGCACACTCCACAAAGTCAGCACATCTTTTTAATATTTCTAGTCCTGAGTGGACAGTTTGTAGTTCTGATAGCCTTCCCTTCATTAGTTTGAAACTGCCCAACACACAAGGAGTTGAAAGAACAGTACAGTTTTCATCACAATCAGTTCCATCCATTCAGCAACCTTGTTCCCAGTCTGGCCACGCACATCTGCCCTCTCCTTTCTTTTCCAGCGAGCAGAGCAGGGCTTGTCCCCATCACTCTGAAAGCATAACAGACTCTCACCCACTTGCAACTCTCTACTCCCAGCAAATTTTCCAGGACAGACTTGAGATGCGCCAAAGGCAGTTTTCCAATTGTAAATATTTAGAAAGTTCCAGTCCATTTATTTTTGTTTCGGTTTTTAACCTCCAAAACACTACACATCTCTCTCCCACACATTTAGACTTACTGATTCAGTCTGTCTTGTTTATCTGTGTAAGTCCCAAAACCTTACTTGGTCTAATTTTTATGTACACTAAGAAGAGCGTCTGTCATCCACACTGTGATGTGGGCGCTTCTCCGGTCACTGGTGGTGCAGCACTGACAGGTTCCCAGCCGTGTGGGCCTTGGGCTCTAACAGAGCGGCAGGTCGGCAGTCCTAATGCAACTGAAAAAACCGGGTTTGGCTGCCTGTCACTACAAAAGCGAAACTTGTGAGGCAGATGCAGGTGCAAAAGGGAAGCGGTTTTATTCAGGTGCCGTACAACCTGGGAGAATGGCGAACTCCCATCTCAAAAACCATCTTCACTTTCTGCCGTGGAAAAAAGAAGTCCAACTCTGTCCTCAGCAAGGCCAAGACAAAAGCCAGCGTCCAGAGTTCCTGCTGCATTTTAAAGTGCAGTTCTGTGGAGCCCTCGGGCAACTGCTAAGTGGTCTTAGCCCACATCCAGGCAGCTTCGTGCGCTGCTGTTCATTTCAGTCTCCCTCCTGGAGCCTGAGTGCGGGACCTGCATGGTCATGGGCCATGTGGCTTCCATGTGTGCTCCAGGGCGAGAGTGCACAAATGCGTGGACTAGTACATCACCAGGTGGGCAACAGAGAGCCAGAGAGGCTCCTGGAGGCCATGGGCCACAAGACTGCTAAGACCACATGGCCCATGGAGAGAATGGGCAAGTACCCCATGTGAATGCAGGTCGCAAGCGAGAGAGAGCTTATTTGTTCCCCTGGGATTATATTTGCTTGGATGTGGTACAGACCAGGAGCCTTCTCAAAATACCGGTCAACTACCCAAACTTTTATGCACTTCAGGTAGGTCCACATCTCGACCAATCCCTTCTTCTCCAGGCTAGATTGACAGGCCTCTTTGGCCCAGCACTGTCCCTGTGCCATTTTGACTTCTGTGGCACATGTGCTTACCTTCCCTGGTCCTACCCCCAATCTGGTACCAGAGGAGGAGGGGAAGGGCTTTTCTTTTCTATCCAATTATCTTGCCAGCTTTTCATGTGCTCAATGTAAGAACCTCCCCTTGCTGCCATCTTGGCCAATGGGGGAGACTCCTTGGTGCTCCAACTGACTGTTTTATGGTAACAGCTGGACATGAGAAGATGGAGATACAAGGAAAGATGGGCTGGGAACTTTCTGGTGCCCTGAGATCTCTTCAATTAATAGCTACTCTGTGTGTCCACAGAGTAGTCTCCTCACCTGGACTCCAGGAGGAGTCTGTGGTTGTATTAAACAGGCTCTGTGAGACTCAGAGGCAGGGCACAGCTCTGATACTGGGTATTTTGAGTCTGTTTGTACCCAAACCTCTTAACTCCTGTTTTTAGTTTCCTCATTTGCCAGATGGGGAAGATAGAAATTCCTGTTTGCTAAAGAAAGTCACCCTCTTTGGGGCATACCCTCCCCTGTGCTTGCCCACACCCCCCTCGCTGCCCCTCCTGCTGCTCACCCCTAAAGTCCAGTGTCCCCTGAGACACAACCTGAGCCTGAGTGTGTTCTGCCTGTGTGGCCTCCTCTATTAGATTACCACATTCTGCTGAGCCTCAGTTTCTCAAACTCCATTTTGGATAATTATAGCCTCTATATCATAAAATTATTAATATCATTGAATGATCCACAGCAATAATTAGCACAGTGCCTGATACATAATGTATATTATGTAGTACTCATTGTACTCATAATGTATATTATGTAGTACTCAATAGTACTCATTGACAAATATGAGTCACTTTGTGATGCATACATTTTATTGATACTATTCAATTTTCATCATTATTATAACACAAGCCCAATAAATGGTTGAGTAAGCTATGATAACCCCACTTAATGGAAGTTACATAGCTGTTTAAAGAAAGAAAAACTGTATAAAATATTGAATGCTACTTATCATACACTTGTAGTGGAAAAAGCAGGAAATCAATCTATCTTTATACCACAAGGACCACTGTGTAGGAGAAACTAGAGCCAAGCACTCGTCAGAAAGACATGGACGGGGGCACGTGTCGGGGGCTGCCGCGCGCTGACACTGGGTTTTCACTGGGTGGACGTTCCTTTTGAAAACACTTGCCCTGTGCATTTTTTTCAAATGTATTTCTTGGTGAAGACAAAATAAAAATAATGTATTTTCCCTTCATTTAACATGGACACAGTTGGTAACTCACCTTTCTGTTGAAAGCAGTGGATTTTTGTGAAAGTGTTCTTCATCAGGGTTTGTTGGCCAGAATACACTATAAGGTAAGGATACATTGTGTTATAGATTTCCTCTTGACATGTGTTTAAGGCATATTCTTAGTGGTGAACTGTCTGCTGAATGTAGTAGGTGTGGAGTCAGTGTAATTACCAGCTTCTGGAAACAGCTGGCCTTCCTACAGTCCACTCTGCATGACGGCCTGCCTGCCCTGAAGGTGCTGGTGCTACTGTGCAACCCTTTTGTGTTCATCTTTTAGAATTCTACCTGCCAGCATCATTTGGCTGCTGTGGGAATTGATAGATGGAGTAATTTTAAGCCCTTAGTGGAATTGAAAAGTTATTGTCTGTATGGATAATGAATACATTGTTTTCTGGGGAAAAGTGTGTCAGGCATGTGTAAAAAATTAACCATTTGATTAGCCTGAGAGACACTCTCTTTCCTATTAAGCATCCACGGTGCTCTGCAAAGATATAAAACCTAAAGGGAAAGTTCACCAAGCACAGTGCTGATGGGGTCGGTTTGAGAAAACATCCCCTGCCCCAGCTTATGTCTGTTCTGTCTTCTAATCACACACTGAATAGACAACAAACATAAAGAAATGGATTTGCAGATTAAACCTTTGTCTGAGGTATCAGTGGCAAATATGTTTTCCCATACAGTTGATTGTCTTTTTATTTTAATACTATTTTCTTTAGCCATGCAGAAGCTTTTTATTTTGATGAGATCCCATTTGTTTATTCTTTCCTTTATATTCCTTGCTCTAGGGGACATATCAGTAAAAATGTTGCTGCATGAAATATCTGGGGTTTTCCTGCCAATGTTCTCCTCTAGGACTTTAATGGTGTTACGGATTATGTTTAAGTCTTTTATCCACCTTGAATTTATTTTGGTGTATGGTGTAAGTCGGTGCTCAAGTTTCATTTTTTCCAAAATATACAAAGACCTTACATGACTTTACTCTAAGAAGACAAATAACCCAGTTAAAAAATGGGAGAAGGACTTCAACAGACACTTCTCCAAGGAGGACATACAGAGGATCCAGAGACACATGAAAAGATGCTCAATATCGTTAGCTATCAGAGAGATGCAAATTAAAACCACAATGAGATACCACTTTACACTGGTCAGAATGGCCATCATAAACAAAGCAACAAACAACAAATGTTGGAGAGGTTGTGGAGAAAAGGGCACTGTTGGTGAAATCGCAGACTGGTACAACCATTATGGAAAACAGTATGGAATTTTCTCAGAAAACTAAAAATCGACCTGCCTTTTGACCCAGCAATTTCACTGCTGGGATTATATCCTAAGAACCCTAAAACACCAATCCAAAAGAACCTATGCACCCCAATATTCATAGCAGCACAATTTACAATAGCCAAGAGCTGGAAGCAACCCAGGTGCCTGTCAGTAAATGAATGGATCAAAAAACTGTGGTACATTTACACAATGGAATTCTATGCAGCAGAAAGAAAGAAGGAGCTACTACCCTTTGCAACAGCATGGATGTAACTGGAAAGCATTACGCTGAGTGAAATAAGCCAGGTGTTGAATGACAAATACCATATGATCTCACCTTTAACAGGAAGCTAAACAACAAAACAAACAAGCAAGCAAAATAAAAACAAAGACACTGAAATAGAGAACAAGGGGACAGTGACCAGAGGGGAGAGGGAAGGGAATTTAAGGGAAAAATGGGGAAGGATTTACAGGAACTAGTATAAAGGACAGACACATGGACAACAACTAAGGTGGGGGTGGAAATGGGAGGGAGGTGGGGAGCATGGGGGGTGGGCTGGGATGGGAGTAAAAGACAGAAAACTGTACTTGAAAAATGATTATATATATATATATAAATGATTATATATATGTGTGTGTGTATATATATAAATAAAAGGATTTGTATATGTGTGTGTGTGTGTGTGTGTGTGTGTGTGTGTGTGTGTATATATATATTTACTTATCCCAACCTCTGCCAGGCTGAGGGGGTCAGGGCTCTCAGAACCTGAAACCAGACCACTGTTAACCTCTGCATGGGAATTAGCCAAAATCTGGGCCCCACACAATTCTCCTTCAGTTTCATGCCAGTTCCAAAATCACATCTTCCCATAAACACAGAGTGAGTAGAGGGAGAAGGATGAGTGGCACATGGGGATAGGTATTCCCTTAGGAAGTGCTTTGGAGGCAGAGCATCCCTGGGAGCACATAGTGGTCAAGATCCAACCTGGTGGAACAGGGCCAGACTGATGAGGACCTGTTGGGAACTGGGCCATGTGGTACAAATCAGACCACCTTCCATGTACTGGGTTGGCCAAAAAGTCCATATTGTTTTTACCATAAAATAAAAGACATGTTGTTCATTTTTACCAATAACTACATTACTTTGGATATTTTTAGTATGTTGTCTATCTCTCACGTGGTATAACAGTGATCATTTTCAGTTAATGTCCTGATTTGATAGCTCTCACCTTCAACTGGGCTACCCAACCATGGAGCATTGTACAGCAAGAAGTCTCCAGCACAAAACTTCACAAACAACTTTTAACACGTTCAATCAGTCACAGCATCTTCTCCATACACTGCACAATTTTTTTGCATTTCAGTTGCATTTTGAAATAATAAAGCATAATATGTCAAAAATGTTGCTTATTTTATTCCACCTTCAATATTAAAATGGCTACACAAAAATTTGCCAATTTTGATTTTTTTAAATGTACACTGTTATGACAGCTGTCACAATCTAACAAAATTTTTCCGAAAGAAGTTAAAGACAACTAAGTGCTACTAGGGCCATATTATGGAAAAACAGAATGAACTTTTTGGCCAACCCAATACATTTCTGAAGTGAGGCCCTGCCAGTTGCTACCCTGCAGATGAGTTTAAGTCACTCCAGGTAACCTGCCCTTATCAACCATGTAGACAACCCAAATGAGAGAAGGATGCCATCAAAGACAAAAATGTTATAGCTGCACCAGTGAACAGAATTAACAATGAATAAAATGTAATCTGTGAACTCCCTTTCCAAGACTGTGTAAAGTATAAAGATGGAATGGCAAGAGATATCATAATAGATGCAGAGTGAAAATCCAACCTATGGGTAACAAATACTCCTGATAAGCTGAAACAGAAGGAGCAGAAATAATAATCACAGACATGATAGAAAAATATTTTCCTGAATTCCAGACAAGATGGAGGTGTAGATAAAAACCTTTTGCTTTTGCACAACCAAAAGGAAGATAACAACCAATCTAAAATCAATAAACAACCAAAAGTGCCAGAAAATCAAACTGCATGGAACTCTGACAACCAAGGGATTAAAGAAAAAATCAACCAGAACAACCAGACCAGTAAGGCAGTGGACCGCACAAGCCAACTCAGAAAGACCACAGCAAGAAGGCAGAGCTGGCTACCTAGCTTGGAGGGCTGCACCAGAGGGGCTGACTTAAGGGGAAACTGAGACTCAGAGTTGATATGGCTGTTGCTACAGTAGGAGAAACTCCCAGTCTCAACTGGGACTAGAGTCCATTGGAAAGTATGCTAGAGCCAAGCAGGCGAGCTACACTGTTCCCTCTCTGGCCCCTCCCCCACAGGAAGCACTGCAGCGCAGCAAGAAGGGTTGCCCTGTCTGGTGAATACCTAAGGCCCCACCTCCTCACAACCTATCAGCTGTGCTGAGACAAAGAAATATGGCCCAAATGAAAGAACAGAGCAAAATCTCAGAACTAAGCGACGAGGAGATTGCCAACCTATCTGATGAAGAATTTAAAGCCCTGGTAATCAAAATGCTCACTGAACTGTTTGAGCTTGGTTGGAAAATGAAAAGACAAATGAAGGATACACAAAATGAAATAAAGCAAAATATTCAGGGTACCAACAGTGACAGGAAGGAAACCAGGAATCAAAGCAATGATTTGGAACAAAAGGAAAAAATAAACATCCAGCCAAAACAATATGAAGAAACAAGAATTCAAAAAAGTGAAGAGACTGAGAAACCTCTGGGACAACCTGAAACAGTCCAATATCCAAATTATAGGGGTGCCAGAGGAGAAGAGAAAGACAGAGAAATTGAAAACTTATTTGAACAAATAATGAAAGAAAACTTCCCCAGTCTGACAAAGGAAATAGACTTCCAGGAAGTCCAGGAAGCCCAGAGAGTCCCAAAGAAGTTGGACCCAAAGAGGAACACACTGAGGTACATCATCACTAAATTGCCCAAGATTAACTAGAAAGAGAATCCTAAAAGAAGCAAGAGGAAAGAAGACAGTTACCTACAAAAGAGTTCCCATAAGACTATCAGCTGATTTCTCAAAAGAAACCTTGCAGGCAAGAAGAAGCTGGAAAGAAGTATTTGAAGTCATGAAAGGCAAGAACCTACATCCAAGATTACTCTATCCAGCAAAGCTCTCATTTAGAATGGAAGGACAGAGAAAGTGCTTCTCAGATAAGGTCAAGTTAAAGGAGTTCATCATCACCAAGCCCTTATTATGTGAAATGTTAATGGGACTTATCTAAGAAAAAGAAGATAAAAAACATGAACAGTAAAATGACAACAAACTCACAACTATCAACAAATGAATGTAAAAGAAAAGAAAAGCAACAAAAACAAAAACTAAGCAAACAACCAGAACAGGAACAGAATCAGAGAAATGGACATCACACGGAGGGATTTCAGTGGGGAGGGGGAAGGGGGGAATGGGTGGGGGAAAGGTACAGGGAAGAAGAAGCATAATTAGCAGGCATAAAATAGACAGGAAGAGATAAAAAAAAATGGTATAGAAAACAGAGGACTCAAAGAACGTATATGTATAACCCATGGACATGAACTAAGGTGGGGGGGATGCTGGAAGGTTGAGGGGGCAGGGTGGAGGGGGGATGAAGGGGAAAAAATTGAGAAAACTAATAGCATAATCAATAAAAAATACTTTAAAATTATTTCCCTTAATGTAAAAAAAAAATCAAGGTTTTGATGGGGAAAAAATGCCCATATCTGAATATAGCCTGTACATCTAGAGAAAAAAGATGATTGTGTAAGCAGCCAGACAGAAAGTAATAGCTTACCCACAGAGGGAAACAGTAAGCTAGTTCTGGTTCTTGTCTACCAGCTCTGTGTGGAGAAGTACCCGCTTCTCTGCAGAGGCAATGTCCTGGTCTAAGCGCCCCACTCCAAGCCACATTTAATCCATGAACACAGGCAGATACCTAAAAATCAGAAGCAATTTCACCCATTTGGCCTTCTTTAAGAATTATTCAACCAATGGTGGCAGGGTCTGGTGGGCAAGCATTGTCATTTTCTGTCTCTCAGGGGGACAACACTAAGGCATGTTCTACACAGAGTGAGCCCCAGTTTCCACACTGAGGCTCAACTCAAGGATATGTCCTCGCATTGACCTTCTTAGTTTCACTCTTTGGTCCCTTTCCTAAGATCATTTCTAAAATAAACTACCAGTGTGTTATCTTGTAAAAAATATTATTCAAAGATGTACTCTATAGGACACTTAAAAATCAAAATTAATAACTTGAAAATAAGAAAGTGAAGATCTAAAAGGACAGGTTGTCCTGTGAAACCAATCAGTACCTATGTGTTTTTAAAATATAGTCACAAAGTTCAGCAGCTAAAAATGGTTTTTGTTTTGAGGAGGAAGCATGGTTATTAAAAAAACTTGACTAATTGGTTATATAATAGAGTGGGTTTATAATATATTTTAAGGTAAGGTAAAAGCTAAAGTAAAGTAAAAAACATGCTAGCTTCTTACTTCAATTGCAGGGTAGGCAGAAGTCATTGTTTGGCTCTGGCTTTGACCATTAGAGAAATAGGCTGAAATTGTTTCATTAAATTGAAAGTTAACATGGGCACTAAACACAGGACACTTACTATGTAAATCTCTACAGAAGACACGTGAGATAAATAAGTGACCAGAAGTTCGTATAATCAGATACAGAGGAATGAATAATGAGTTAGCGCGTCCCTGAGGCCTCAGAGACTGCCCCGTGCTGCTCCTGGTGAGCTGCACAGAGGCTGGGAGGGCAGCTGTAGAGTTCCCACTGCCAGTTGCTCCTTGGTTTGAGAATTCCTCCAGGTTTGCTTTCTGAAAAAATCTGGATCCGGGCCGCTGTGATGTCCCCTTTGTCGGTTATGTAACTGGGCTACGTGTGCGTCCCTGCTGCCTTGCCCCAGGAGGGAATGATTTGGTCTTGAAATGCACTAATCTGGTGATTTCGTGAAAACAACTGTTCCATTACAATATGATCCCTGAATTCAATCCACAGTAAACCATGAGAAGCATCTTCTGCCACATTTCCATCCTATGGTCATAAATCCCTCCAACTTCTACCTCTAACATGAAATGAAAGGTTTCGATTCTCTTAGTGAAAGCATAGACTCTCAGATTAGATTGGAAGCAAATCTAGTCACACACATTTTATATAGAAACATATCTAACTCTATATATTGATGTGTAGTTATATGCATCAAAGAACTTTTTAAAAAGAAGAGTACATTTGGATTGGGCAGTAGCAAGACATTTTCAGGTAGCTTTCAGAAGATTGATATATTAGTCTGCTTGTGCTGCCTTGACACAATACCAGGGGCTGGGGGTGCTTAACCAATGGTAATTTATATTCTCACAGTTCTGGAGGCTGGAAGTCCAGGAGGGAAGAGCCAAGAGCCCGGAGCATGGGTCCGAGAGCCATGGACAATGAAAAGTGGGCACGGGAGGATATACCCCATCAAGAAGCTTCTGATATTTGCTCAGCTGGATTTTGGGGTTTTTATGGATCACTGGCCCCTCTGTTCCTCCCATTTTCTTCCTTCTTGTGCAGGAGTATATATGGTGGTTATTTCAGCCAATTAGTGGACAAATGGCTTGCCTCTTTGGTGAACAGCCTTCAATCAAGAGGAGCTGTATTTAAGGAATGACATCTGAGGAGCCCTTAAAGTCTGCACCTAGACTGGATGGAAGTGATGGGATTCTGGAATTTTAACTAGTGCTGTCATGGGATGAGACTTCTGTGGGCCTTGGGAAAGAATGAGGATGGGCTGTGATGGGCACGTCCATGACAGCTTCAATGATCCTGCCTCCTGGTGTACACACACCTTCATAAAGTCCCCACACTGTAGCAGGGCTGGTGTGTGTCACCACCAGAACATAGCAGACATAATGGTATGTCTTTCCTGAAACTGTGTTATAAAGACACGGTGGCTTCTGTCTTAGTCTCCCTCCCTCACATGGGGGCAGTGTCAGGAGCAGCTGGGCAGCCTGTGAGCTTATGTGGGAAGTAACTGAGTCTTCTTGCCAAAACCTGTGTGAATGGGCATGGAAGTGTTTCCATCAGCCTCGTTCATGTCTTTGGGGATGGCAAAGACTGGGGCCATTGGCGCCTGGACTGCGCCTCACGAGAGCAGCTGAGCCAGCCCATCCAGTCAAGACTCGCCCTGATTCCTCACCCTCAGAAACCATGGCAGAGAATAAAAATTAGTTTTGCAGATGCTAAATTTGGTGGTAAGTTATTGCACAGCAATAAATAATTAATATGGCATAATGAAAGAAAATTTTGTTCAGTAGTTTGGGCATTGATACATACATTTTTAAAAACAGAATACAAAAAGGAGATTATAGTGTTTTTTAACAACATTTTCATTTAATAATCTGAAGTGGCGTTGTTTTTGTGTCACCAAGAACATGATCGTACGACAAAACACAAGCGCTTTAGAATCAGACAATTACATTTTACCACTTCTGATGCTTCTAACTTTTCCATTATTTACAGAGAGTGCCACAGTGAACATGCTTAACAGTGTGCAGACTTTAGACTTGACATACTGCCAAATTGTTCTCCACAAGTGTTGAACCAAACCGTACTTCCCCAGGAGTTGCATTTCTGCACACTCATTTTTCTAACACTTTACTTCTTCAACTTTCTCATGTTTTATCTTCTGGATTAAGTAGTTTGTCATCTTCTTTTCATATTTTTATTTTATTGACATTACAATTATGGGTCCACTGTAAAATATTTACTTTTAACTCTATTTAACTCCATGCTCTTTGGTGCTTATTTAATATTCAGGACTATTTTCTCTTATAACTGTTCTCTGCCAGAGGACAAATTGTGTACAAATGTCAATCTCTTGATTTGGAGCAAAGAAAGCCTTGACACACACATGAGTGTGATTTCTGAATGTTAAAAAAAATTTTAGGCATGTGGTCTGTGAAGAAACACAAAGGCTTTAGGATCAAACAGTGATCTCATACCACTTCTGAGCCTCTGCTTCTATTCTGTAAATTCGAGGTAATAAAAATAGGTACAACACAAACTTGTTGCAAGGCTAGAATAACATGGAATATGTTTTTTAAAAAGCATTTTTAAAAATTATAAACTTTTCATTCATGTTAATTATCTTAGTTCCTGCCATTAATGTAACCATTCTAATGGTCGATTCAATTAAATAGTCATTGGCAATATCATTTTCCAGGGCTAAGTCTGGGAAGAGCCCAAGGCTTTTTAAGATATGCTCCTGCCTTGGGGTGAGTGCACTAGTTTCCACTCAAGGTACAATGAGATAAGTGCTAAATTATGACCAGGCCTATAAGCCTAGAGGAAAGCATATTGACTTCTATATTTTAGTCTGTATTTTTGGCTCAGATTTTTGTTCAGCTAGCTGTATGTTGGCATGTCTGCCTACATTAATTTTGTGTATCTTGAAATAAAATGGTCTATTCAGCAGTTTGAACATCTGACCCAAACAGAGTCTGGACAAGAGCCTTTGGACAGTGTCCAGAGGTGGGTGATTTCATCTAGAATTCCAAGATTTTGTAAAAAAAAAAAACAAACAACCATGTGCTTTTGTTGAGAATCTTTTAAAAGGCAAAAACATGAGTGGGCTTTAGAAATCTGCTTTTCTTCTCAGCTCTTGAGTAAAGCTCTTTAATTTTCTTCAAAAGCACATTTTATTTTAGAGAAGCTTGGCCGACCCTTGTCTGCACATTAGATGGTCCATGTGCTTCATACCCTGGAACAAATACTAAGGGCTCGCAGTTCACAGTCCACGTTAGAGAGTCAAAACCACTCGGTCCTCACGAGAGAAATGACTGGTTTCAAGTGTGCATAACAAAAACTGAGCAGGTGGAGGGCTGAGAACGCAGGTGGGGTGAAAATTGCACTAGTTAACCAGGACTTGATTCACGTTCTGTCTCGCCACACCAGTGGCTCCCCACTTCAGGGTGTATAAGAATCAGGTGCAGGTTGCCCTCCGCCACACTGAAGGCTGAGTCTCAAGGAAGAGGGAGATGGTTTGTAAGTGACCATCGCTCAAAATCCAGGGGCAGACTAATCCAGAAGCAACCACTCTAACTTATTTTCCCTTATTTGGAATTTGTGATTTTGATGGAGAAGTGGTAGAGGGTGGACGTGAGATTATTAGGGAGGTAACTTTCTAGAGCTTTCTGTTTAGAAAAATTACTGTCACCTACAGTTTTTATTGTTGTTGCTCAGTGTGCGACCTGACTAGTCTTTTGTGTACACGTGACTTTAGAGTTCTTAATTTAGATCTTAAAAACATCTTGAAACCATTGTATTTCTGTATTTTTTATTGATTGATTTTAGAGGGAGAAAGGAAGGGAAAGAGAGAGAGAAACATTGATTTGTTGTTCCCCTTATTTATGCATTCATTAGTTGATTCTTTACGTGCCTTGACCTAGGATCAAACCTGCCACCTTGGCATAATGCAGGTGATGCTCTAATTAAGTGAGCTACCCAGCCAGGGCCATAGTACTTCTGTAAAGGCTATCTTTCTTACAGATGATGCCAGCTATGCTGTTTGTCATCATTTTACACTGGCAGCGTCTTTGCTTGGGTCACTGTGTTGGGGTTTGGAACCTTAACTGCACTCTTGTCTGTGGAAAGTGTCAGCTGCCTGCCCCGACAGGTGGATGGCTCACACATGGCATGTGCTGGAGGTGGGGCTGTTGGAACCTCCACCAGTCACAGGTCCTCAAGAGCTTTGGTCATGGGATAGCTGGTGTAGCAGAGGGGAGCTGGGAAAAGGCCACTGTTGAAGAACCTAGAGGGGAAATCTGGCGCTGCTTTGCTGGTACTTCTCTGAGATTTGATGGTGGGGACAGGGAACGGCTAATGGCTGGGTTGTGTTTGTTACACTTTCTAAAACTAACACAGTGGCCTGAATAGCAGATGTTTTACTGAAAATCTCATGGCACAGAAATATCAAGAGCTTTGTTCCAGAGACAGATCATCAAAGACAGGAAACAGTATTAGAAACTAAATTTCCTGAGTTCGTAGTTCACTTTGATCTTGATACATCATCTGCTGACTCCTGTGGTTGAGTTGAATTGAAAAGACAACCAGAAGCCTGGGACAACCCGATGCAGGGGCCTTCGTATCTACAGAACTTGGGTGCTGCCTAAGCAAAAGGGCGCCCCCCCCCCGTGCTGACTGCTGTTTGAGATTCCTTTAATGGGAACATAATTCCATTCCTCAGTGAGAAATGATGTTTAAACTTGGGGAGCTCCAGGGGTGGGAGAGGGTGACTAACTGCACCTCACAGGAAGCTAGCTGTACCGGTGGTGGCTGAGGAAGGGGCAGAAGGTGGTACAGAGTGGACGGGCAGGAAGACCCAAGACTGGTGGTGCCTGCCTCACCTACGGGCAGTGCTCCCAAGCCTGTAGCTTGGCGCGTCCCGCTCTGTTGGTTCTGGTTCTAGGGAACGATTCTGTTTTGTGATGTTTTCCTCTCTCCTTTCTGCGACCCATAGCAACCTGGTTAATATTAGGAGTTGCATTTCCTCTTTCTCCCTCACCTCTAATTTTCTCTATTTTTCTCTCCTAGAAAGCACCCTAAATTCTCTTTCTAGAGAAACCTCTTATGGGTAATGAATGAAATAGAAAGAAGGAAGAGGAAGTGAAGTGAAGACAAAGGAAAAGGAAGTTATATCCCTGACAGCCACACTGGAGATGCAGTCGTTTCTTTGGTGGGAAAGCGGGAAGGACCCCTCAAAGGTGATCTAGTCAAACCTGCCCTTTTACAGACAGGCAACCTGAGGATCCAGAGAGTGGTTTTGTCTAAGTAACACAGTGATCAAAAGCAAATGTGAGACTGATACTTGATTGTGCAAATATTCTAATTTTCCTTAAAATTTTTACCCACCATTTTTAGTATCCATTTATGAATTTTCCTGGCAAAAATTACTACAGAGGTGTTTGCCTAGTAGGGACTTTCCGTTTACCTTATTTCTACTACATTCATTAATTAGAAGCAAGAGATGTTTTTCCAGTTACATATTTATTCCATTTATATTACTGTAGATTCAAAGATATTTATTCTCTGTTTGGACTACAGTCCAATACTCTAATTATTTATTTTCTTGTTCATATTGTTCCAGCTTTGGTCAGCAAGAGCTCCTTAAGGTTAGATCCTAAGCCCCTTTCATATGTCCCCATCCTTTTTTTTAGCACTTTTTAGATTTTCTCGTACCACTAAATGTTCCAGGTGCATCTTGTGTTTTCCTTGCCAGACCTGTAGTCATCCATTCCTCCAAGAACCCCTGGTTCCTTTTACTGGAGAAAAGTATTTAAGAACCGATACTTGGTTGCTGGGTGTACTGATTGCTAGTGGGATATCACTGCTTCTACTTCTGTTCTGAACTAGGGAACATATATGCGTGTTTCCTAACTCTTATGCTCTCACAGAGATCTGTGGGTATGTATTGGGTTGGCCAAAAAGTCTGTATGGTTTTTGACATAAGCTAAAAGACACATTTTTCACTTTCACCAATAGCTTTACTGATTTGGATATTTTGAGTATGTTGACTATCTCCCACATGGTATAACATTGCTTGTTCTCAGTTAATGTCTCAATTTGATTGCTGTCAACTTCAACCGGTCTAACTGAACATCACCCAGTGAGAAATCTCCAGCATGAAACCTCACAAACCATTTTTGACAGGTTCAGTCAGTCACAGCATCTTCTCCATATACTACACAAATCTTTTTTTTGTATTTTAGTTGCATTTTTACCTTTCTTGAAATAATAAGGCATAATATGCTGAAGTGCCACTTCTTTTCTTCCATCTTCAACATTAAAATAGCTATACAAAAGTTCACCAATTTTGATACGTTTTTTAAAAATGGAAGCTGATATGACAGCTGTCACAATAAGACCTACCAAAATTGTCTCAAATGAAATTAAAGACAACTAAGCACTACTAGAACCATCAAACAGAAAAACGAACAAACTTTTTGGCCAACTCATCACATTCGAAATCATGAGTTTATACAAAGAGTCCTGATTACAGTAAAAAACCACAGGCCTTCCCTTCTTGTCACATGTAATTTCTTTCTCTGGCTTTCATTGCCTACAATGTGTTTACATATTTGATCTTCCCTAGTACACATATTAAGTCATTTCAGCATAGAACACAGTGGTGCTGTTTGTGAATCGAGCTCAGAGCATCTACTCAAAATAGCACTCTGATTTCATAGTATTTCCAGCTTTCACTTGTTTTTCCTTCTCCACACTCTTCAGTAAAGTTATGTTATTCATTTGCGACAAAGTTAGGTTCTTTTGTTCCTATGTGTCTTCTACTTTGGGATTGCCCCAATTTCTGGTTGATTTTAGTCCTTCATGTTTTGGCTGTGTGAAAAATCACTAAGCTTCTAGAACTCAAAGCTGCACAAAAAGGTATGCTCAAAGAACTTTCACTCCTTCTCACCCCTGCACCCATTTCTATTCCTTCCTTTCTTCCCATACACCTCCTATACGTGTCCAGTCTTTGTGGTTTGAGGGTTATCTTTCCTGTATTTCTTTCATATAAAAAAACAAAAATGTGTTTTCTTAATATTGCTTTCTCTCTTATATGAAGGATAGTATACTATAGATACTCTTCTGCATTTTTGCTCCATTTAACAGTATACCTTGGAAATCACTTCACATCAATTCATAAAAAACTACTGCGTTAAAAAATAGCAGAATAATACACTGTGTGGATATACCATAGCTTCTGTAACCCCTGTTTAATATATGGGTGGTTAATTTTCTTCCTAACAGTTTTAGTTGGAACTAATGCTACAACAAATAACCTGATAAATGTGAGTTTTAGTATTGCTTAAGGTGTATCTTCAGTGCAGATTTCTAGAGATGTGATTGCTGGGTCCAGAGGTGGGTGCAAATGTAGTTTAGTGAAATATTGTCAAATTCTTCTGAAGAAGGACCAGTTTGCACTTACTACAGCAATGTTTTTTTCCTCACAACTTTATGAACAGAATATGTTCTCATACATTTTTATTTTTGCCAATTTGATAAGTGAGAAATGATATCTCTCTGTTGGTCTGATTTACATTTCTCTGATTATGAATGAGTTTGAGCACTTTCTCATCTCTGTGTCATTTTAATATATGTTTATATATTATCTATTCATATTATTCTCTTGTTTGTCCATAGGGTTTTTGGTATTTTTGTCCTATCAATATTTAAGAATACTTTTTGTATTAAGGATCTTAGCTTTTGGTCATATTGTAACATTTTTCTCCCAGTTTGTCACTTGTCTTTTGACTTTGTTTTGGTAATTTTTGCCATGTAAAAATTTTTCTTTAAATTTTTGTGGCCAAATGTAGTAATATTTTTCTTTATTGCTTCTGGATTTTAACTGGCAGTTTGAAAGCCTTTCTCTACATTTAGGCTAAAAAGGAAATTACTACACAGACACCTCAATCTTAATGTCCTGAGGAGTTAGCAGATGGAGTTTGATACTATCAGAAAGACTGAAAATTGAAAAGAAAATCAAAAGAAAGGGCGAAGTCACAGAAAGGGAGTCGCCCCTCAGATCCTTACCGAATAACTGATATTTGTATTGGTGGACAAGCCTCCAAAGAATTCAGGTGATATTTAACCTGAAAGGCTTGAAGAGCTGAGCGGAGAACTTAGCTGTTTCCTACCACATAGGAAAGTAGAATGTGTCCTGTGAGTCCTGCCAAGTTAAAGGGACATGGCAGAGTCAATGGGCTTACTACTGAAACCCTTGACGTGTCATGCTGCCGGCCTAAGACTGTGTCCCAGGAGGAGGAATTCACCCGGGAACAAAAGGTGCAATTAAAAGAAACTAGAGACAAAATCGGAAAGATTCTCTTTGACAAAGCATAGATCCAAGCCTCCATAAATTCAAGTTAATCTGCTAGTGATTTCAAACTGCATGCGGAATAAAACTTAACACTCTTTTAAGGAAGATAACAGGATGCAGAATGGGTATTATTTACAGTGTCCAGTACAGTAATATATTACCAGATGTATGGAAACATATAATCCACAAACAAGGTAAAAACCAATCAATGGAAAAAACCTCCCAAATGACCCATATGTGGGAATGGGAAGGCAAAGCCTTTTTTAAAAATATGATGAATTTATTAAAGAGTGAATACGATATAATGAATGGAAATTTCAGGAGATGTATAGAAACTTTAAAAAAAAGAAAGAACCAAGTGGGATAAAAATGAAAAAAACACAGCATTATATATAAAAAATTAATTGGATGCGATTAATATCAGATTGGACACCACAGAGCAAAGAGCCAGCGAACATGAAGACAGTTCAATAGAAATCATCTGAACTAAAGCACAGAGTGATAAAAGATTGGTAATGTGAACAGAGCCTGTGACCTGTGCTACAGCATCACGCATTCTAACGTGCATGTAATGGAGTCTCAGAAGAAGGTGAAAGAGAATGGAATGGAAAAAATGATAGCACATAAATTCTGAAAGCTCAGCAAGATTCAGGCAGAGAGGATTAAAAACAAGCAAACATTAAAACAGGAGCATGTTGTAGTTAAACTGCTGAAAGCCAAAGATAAAGAATAAATTGTAAAAGCAGCCACAGAAGAAAGAGCATTAGTATTTCTCCTCAGCAGACCTGTGCTACAATAAATGCCAAGGACAGTTCTTTAAGCCAAACAAAGTGAAATTACATGGAAATTCAAATCTACAGTAAAGATGAACACCAAAACTACAGAATGTGCAAGTAAATATTAATAATTTTTCTCCCTGTTAAACCTTTTAGAATTCAATTGGCTGTTTAAAACAGAGATGAATATAATTATTTGGGGTTGATAATGTACATAGGTGTAAAATATATGGTAATAATACCACAAAAGATGGTATGTAGTATACATGCAATTATTATATTATAAAGTTCTTTCATTATACACCAAGTGTTATTAATCAAGGCAGATTGTTAGATTCTCTCTGCACACGTGCACACACACACATACAGATATATATAGAGAGAAGGTAGACTGAGACAAAAAGAAATCCTTAGTTAATCCAGAAAAAGTCATGGGAATAAGAACAAAAATTAAAGACTTTGGGAGGCAGACTATAAGAAGCAGTGTAGTACATTTGTACCCAACACCATCAATAATTACATTAAATGTAATGGACTGAATCTTTCAATTCGAAGGCAGACATTGTCACAGATGGTTAAAAACAAGTAATCCTTATCTACGTGCTTTAAAGGTAAAGACACAGACAAGAAAAAATATGGCATGCAACTGGAACCGAAGAGAGCATATATTCATATCAGATAAAGCAAACCTCAGGACGAAGAGTATTACCAAGAAAAAAATGGTTATCGCATGATGATTGAAAGGTCACTTCATCAATAAGACAGAATAACCTGAAATAAGTATGCAGCACAACAGACATTTAAAATACATGAAGCAGAAATTGATAGAACCAATGGGAGAAACAGACATATCCAATAATTAATGGAACAAATAGGCAGAAATTCTGTATAGCTAATGAAATTGTGAACAACTCTATCATCTGACTCAACCTATTTAGCATCTGTAGACATTTATTGAAAACTACATGCAGAACTACAGTGCTCTCCATAAGACAAGTCTCAGTAAATTTTTGAAAGTTTGAAATATTACAGAATATATTCTTAATTAACAGTTGACTTACAGATCAATAACAAAAAAACTATATGGAAAATCTCCCCAATATATAAATTCAAACAACACATCTCGAAATAATCTGTGAATCAAAGAAGGAATCACTGAGAGAATTAGGAAATATTTCAAACTGGATGATAATGAAAGCACAGCATGTCCAATTTTGTGGGCTGTAGTGAAAGTCTTTAGAGGGAAATTTTATAGCTTGGAATGCTTATCTTAAAAACTAAAAAAAAAAAAAAAAAAGATTTCAAATAAATGCTGTAAGCCTCTACTGGCTACTTAAGAAGACGCAAGAGAAGAACAAAATAAGTAAAAGAAAGGTAACAATAAAGATCAGAGAGAAATCAATAGAGTAGAAAACAAACTATAGAGAAAATAAACAAACCTAAAAGTTTGTTCTGTGAAATAATTAGTAAATGGATCCCTAGCAAGACTGATAACAGAAAAAAGAGATCAAGCACTAATGAGATCGAGAATAAAAGGAGAAATCATAACATATAACACAGACATTAAAAATACTAGAGAATGTTATGAACAACTTTATGCCAAGAAATTCAATAACTTAGAACAAATTCCTTTCAAAAGGAGAAAACAACTTTCAAAAGTGAACTAAAAAATCTGCAAATATCTATTAAATGAATTTAATTTATTATGGAAACATTCCACAAGGAAAAGTCCAAGCTCAGATGGCTTTTCTGTTGAATACGTTCAAACATTTAAATACAAAATAATATCACTCTTACACAAAGCTCTTTAAAAAACCAATATATGGTAATACCAAGAACTAATAAGTATATTACAATGAAAAATATAAACCAATACTGTTCATGAGTATATGTAGAAATGTATAACAAAATATTAATGATAAAATCTAGCAATATATAAGTATATATCACCAGGTGGTATCTATTTCAGGAATGCAAAGTTGACTTAACATTCAAATATCAGCCAATGAAATTTGTAATGTTGACAAAATAAATGATAAAATTATATGAGTATATAATGCAGAAAAAATTGACAACATCAAACACTAGTTCATGGTTAAAAAGTCTTAGCAAAGTAGGAATGCAAACTAATTTCCTCAATTTTGAGAGTATTTCTACCATCAACCTTTAGTTTATATCATATCAATGGAAAAATATTACGTATTTACCTCCTTAAGATAGAAAACAGGACAAGAGTATACAGTTTCCCCACTTCTATTGACATTACACTGGAGGCCTAGCTGTGCAACAAGGCAGGCAAAGAAACGAATGACATTAAGCTTGTAAAGGAAGCAGTAAGGCAGTCTTAATGTGCAGGTGAAGTAATTGTTTGCATAGAAAATATGAAAGTATTTCCAAAAAGTCCAAAAACAAAACCGCAGATACTACCGGAAATAACAAGTTAATATAAAGGTTATGGGATACAAACTCAATATCCAAAGTAAATTTTATTTTATATGTTATCAATAAACATTGGAAAACATAAAATTAAATTAATTTTACAATATTCTTTTTTATAATAAAATTAGTTACAGTAATTTCCTGTCCCCCTCTCTGTGTCTTGTTCTCAACCCCCTTTTCTTTCCGGTGCCACTTGTTCTCTATTGTGTTTTTTTTATGTTGGTTTGTTTTATTCTTAGTTCTGTAAGGTGAGATATTCTTTAGAAACATGAAGTTTTTAAAAATACTTTTTTTCAATAAAAATTAAAGAAGGAATCACTGAGGGAATTGAAAATATTTCAAACTGGATGATAATGAAAGCACAGCATGTCCAATTGTTTGATCTATGCACAAACAATGCAAGATCTGTACATTGAAAACTATAAAATGTTGCAAAAAGTAATTAAAGAAAGCCTAAATAAATGCAGAAGCATACCATGTTTGTGCATAAAAAAACTCAACATTGCTATGTTGTTCATTCTTCTCAAATTAGCCTCTAGATCTAACACTATCTCAAACAAAATCCCAGCAGGAATATTTTTACAGACTCACAAGATGATTTGACAATTCATAGGGAAATGCAAATGGCCTAAAATAGCCAAAACAACTGTGAAGAAAGATGAAGAAATGTGGAGGCCTCGTATTACCTGACTTCAGATTTTATGCTAATGTTCCAACTCTCCAGACAAATTTGTGACTGGGATGAGGATAAACAAACAGATCGATAGAACCCTATAGAGAGGCCAGAAATTGACCTGCATGTATATGGTCATGTGAGTTTTGAAAAAGGTATGAAGAAAATTAAATGATGAAAAGATTTTTTTCAACAGATTGTACAGGAAACAACTAGATAACTGAATGGGAAAAGAAGAGATTACCCAGGACCTATTTATTGTATAAGACACTGAAATTAACTTGAGGTTGATCACAGACTTAAAGCGAAACTGAAAACTATAAAACTCAGAAGACAATGCAGGAGAATATCTTTGTGGAGTTGGGTAAACTAAGATCTTTTTAGAAAAGAGATGAAAAGCACAAGCCAGAGGGCGTGGGCTGAGTGGAGTTGGGCAAAGCGGGGGAATGGGGACGTCTGTTATAAAAAACCACACACACAAACCACTAAGTTAAATATTGGTTCATTGGATTTTTTTCAAAATTAAAACTTTTTGTTTTTTAAAAAACACCAAAAAGAAAACAAAAAGGCCGACTATAACCTTGGTGAAATTATTGCAATATATATGTATCTGATAAAAGACTTTTATCTAGAATATATAAAGTACTTTTATGACTCAATAATCAAATGAGACAGTCCAAGAAAAATTGCACAAAAGACTCGAAAAGACACTTCAGAGAAGATAAAAGAATGGTAATGAGCACATGAAACTTTGTTCAGTCTTATTAGTCATCAGGGAAACAGAAATTAAAACCACAATGAAACACCATGACACTGAAGTGGTTTAAACTAAAGTGATTGATAACACTCAATCCTGGTGACAACATGGAGTGGTGAGAACTTTCATAATTGCTGCCGATGGTGGCAAGTGGCAGGGACCACTCTGGAAGAATTTGGCAGTCTTTCATAAGGTTAAACATTATTTATACCTACTATGTTACCAGCAATTCCCTCTCTAGGCATTTACCCAAGAGATATGAAAACATGCTCACAAAAGGCTTGTAGAAGAATGGAGCAGCTTTATCAATAATCACCCAAAACTGGAAACAGCTCTAATATTCATTATCATGAGATTGGAAAAACCAATTGTGGTATATTCATGCAACAGAATTCTACTCAGCAATAGAAATGGATAGACTGGTGTTACAAGCAGCAACACAAGTGAAATGTACAGATGTTAGGTTTGGTGAAAGAAGGCTGACACAGAAGAGTTACTAATGTGTGATTCCATTTAATGACATTCATTGAAGAAGTGGTGACATGAACTGATGGGAATAGCAGGGTCACAGAGATGGGAGACTGTGGCATGGACTCGGAGGAGTAGGTGGAGAGTGGGAAATGGCTGTATCTTGGTCTGGGTGGTTACACAGGTGTACACACATGTAAAAGTTCATCAAGCTGTAAACTTAAGGTTTATGCATGCTACATATCAACCATATGCACTTTGTATACCTCAGTGAAAAGGTTTAAAATTACAACTTAAATAGTGCCTCACAGTACTTAAACAGGATGTTTGCACTTAAGGCTCTTCATCATCTTTTCACGCAAGAAAATGGAAACTTACGGGTTTCCAACAGGAGGCGTCAGCTCCCGAATGTGCTGATACACAAACTGTGGGAAGGAAGAAATGGCTGCGGTAAAAATCTTCACCAAGTTTCGGTTCTGTGCTAGACACTTCTCAATACCATACCAAAACATAGTGGTGGGCGTCCAGGCCAGCTGTCACCATGAAATTTATAGAGCATGGTGACAGATGACAGGTGGTGATGTAGGCCAGTGGCTGGGATCACAAGAGTCTGGCAAGAGGTGCTATGTCGAGGGCTGTCCCTGAAGGAAGGCAGGTACACCCTAAAGATTCTGAACCTTCTATTTAGAGATCTTGACATCTGTGAGGCTGGACCACTGAAAGCAGGGCCCTGGCTAGGTGGTGAGGAAGACCTGCTCATGGATAGTAAGTCACCCAGCTAGGACAAAGGGACAATATGAAACTTAGTTCAGAGATAAGATAATCTGGTAACGTGCCAAACCCTGGGCTCATGATTGAAGAGCATACCAATACCATGGAAATGACATTTTTCTAGTTTATGGTGCACTAATACTGATGAGCTTGACTTGCTATCAGTGAATACTGAACAGTTTCCCTCCTTCTTTTTGTCTCTCCTGGTATTTTTTCAGCTTCATTGAGATATAATTGACATATAGCATTGTTTAAGTTTAAGGAGTACGATGTGATGATTTGATACATGAGTATGTTGAAAATTGATTACTACAGTAGTATTAATGAATACTTCTATCACCTCACATAATTATCTTTTGGGGGTGGAGGGTTAAAAGTTTAAGAACTGCTCCCTCAACAACTTTCAAGTATACAAGTGTAATACGGTAGTTTTAAGGATAGTCCCCTGTGTGTGTTAGATGCCCAGAATTCATTCATCTTATACCTGGAAGTTTGGACCTTTGTCAAAAGGTCCATCTCCCCATTCCCACCCTCCAACCCCTGGAAGACACCATTCTGCTCTGTTTCTGTGACTTCAGTGTTTTTAAGTTCCACATATAAATGAGGTCATACAGTATCTGTCTTGGACTTGTTTTACCTAGCACAATGCCCTCAAGCTCCCATCCCTGTTGTCTCAAATGGCCAGATTTTCTTTTTTTTCTCAAGACTGAATGATCTTCCATCACATGTATACACACATCGTCTTTATCCGTTTATCTGTAGATGGACACTTTGGTTGCTTCCATATTTTGGCTAGTGTAATGAATGGTGCATTGAATATAGGATATCTCTTCAAGGTAGTGGTTTCATTTTCTTGAGCTAAATATCCTTAAGTGACATTGTTGGGTCGTATGGTAGTTCCATATCTTAATTTTTGAGGAACTACCATACTGTTTTCCATAGTTGCTGTACCAGTTTACATTCCCACCAGCGGTATGTGAGGGTTTCCTTTTCTCCACATCCTTGCCAACGCTTGTTATCTCTTATTTTTTTTATAATAGCCACTCTAACAGGTGTGAGGTGATATCTCATTGTAGTTTTGATTTGTATTTCCCTGGTGATTACTGATGTTGAGCATCTTTTTATGTATTTTTTAGCCATTTGTATTTCTTCTTTGGAAAGTGTCGATTCAGGTCCTCTGCCTATTTTTCAAATTGAATTTTTTTTCTTTTTACTATTGGGTTGTATGAATTCCTTAGATGTTTTAGACATTAACCTCTATCATATATATGTTATGCAAAGATTTTCTCCCATTTCATCGGCTGCCTTTTTGTCGTATTGATTATTTCCCTTGTTGTGCGGAAGATTTTTAGTTCGATGTAGTCCCACCTGTTGCTTGTGCTTCTGGTGTCGTATCCAAAAGAATCATTGTGAAGACCAGTGTCTAGGAGCTTTTTCCCTATGTTTTCTTCTAGGTGTTTTATATCTACTTTAAGTGTTACATTTGTCTCTAATCTATTTTGAGTTAGTTTTTGTGGTTGTGTA
Source organism: Artibeus jamaicensis (assembly GCF_021234435.1). Classification (NCBI taxonomy): domain Eukaryota; kingdom Metazoa; phylum Chordata; class Mammalia; order Chiroptera; family Phyllostomidae; genus Artibeus; species Artibeus jamaicensis. Next base: position 11,625,382 of record NW_026521810.1, on the reverse strand, counting down.
AGATAAAGGTCCAATTTCATTCTTCTTTTTGTGGTTGTCTAATCTTCCCAACACCATTTAAACAACTACCTTTTCCTATCAAGTACTCTTGGCTCCCTTGTCAAATATTAGTTGACCATACATATGAGGGCTTACTTCCTGGCTTTAAAAATATTTTATTTATTTATTTTTAAAGAGAGAGAGAGAAACATCAATGTGTGGTTGTTTCTCACGCACCCACTAGTGGGGACCTGGCCTTCACCCCAGGCATACACCTCAGGCAACCCAGGCTTGCACCCTGACTGGAAATGGAACTGGTGACCCTCTGGTTCACAGGCCAGCACTCAATCCACTGAGTCAGACCAGCCAGGGCTATTTGGGGGCTCTTGATTGTGTTCCATTGGTCTGTGTGTCTATTTTTTATTATAGTACCATACTATTTTGATTACTATTTCTTTGTAATATAGTTTGAAATCAAGAAGTGTGATGTCTACAGCTTAGTTTTTCTCAGGATTGCTTTGGTTATTTGGGATCTTTTGTGGTTCCATATGAATTTTCAAATTGTTTTTTTAGTTTCTGAGGAAAATGCCATTGAAATTTTGATAAGGACTGCATTGAATCAATAGATTGCTTTCGATATTATAGACATTTTAACAATATTAATTCTTCTGATCTATGAACATGGGATATCTTTCCCTTTATTAATATCTTCAATTTTTTCAACAATGTCTTATAGTTTTTAGTGTACAAATATTTTACCTTCTTAATTATATTTATTCCCAAGTATTTTATATTTTTGATAATAATTGTAAATGAGATAGTTTTTATTTCTTTTTGAAATATTTTTGTTAGTGTACAAAAATGCAACTGATTTCTGTATATTGATTTTGTATCCTGCAACTTTACTGAATTCATACATTAATTCTAATAGTGTTTCAGTGGAATCTTTAGAATTTTCTACATATAAGATCATGTCATCTGCACATAGACAGTTTTACTTCCTTCCAATTTGGATGCATTTTTTTTTTCTTGCTCAAGTGTTCTGGCTATGACTCCCAGTACCATGCTGAACAGGACTGCTGAGAATAGGAATCCTTGTCTTGTTTCTGATCATAGAAGGAAAGCTTTCAACCTTTCACTGTTGAACAGTCACTGGGAGCTTGAATGACAGTTTCTTGAAGTACTCTGTGATGATGGGGTGGACTTGTTCTGGGGCTTGATGCTACTGGAGCCTGAAGTATTGGGGTAAACGGGAATGAGCCTATAATTCTATTTCATTCTGCCCTTCCACAAATCCTGTGGGAAGACCCTCATGATTAGTTGGGATCAAGGATATTTGATCCCAGGGGATCAATGAGGGGCAGCCTACGGCCCAGTGCTTTGACCTACAACCAACAACCTGATTGCAGCACTAAGAAGAGAGAAGTTGTCCAGCAGAGGCAGGGGTCTCCATCAGGATAAGGCACTTAGAACCAAGCATACAGGCTTCCTAATGTAGATGACATTAGGAAGCAGTAGTTTGCAAAGGAGGGAGTCAGATACATCTCTATAAATAGGGGTTCACACCTCCCCGCTGGGCCTCCCCATTGAGGCAATGCTAAGTCCCACCTATTCCTCTGCCCGCTTAGTGGTATGGGGACAGACACTTACTAACCTAGGATACATGTGGCAGCTCTTGGTGACTTGTCCTTTTCCTTCACTGCTCCCCAGAAACGGCACCGAGGCTGTTGGAACAGGCTATTCTGTTATGTGGTAAACCTCTGTGTTGAATCACTGCTTACTCACAAGTATCTCAGACTCCTTGCCCTGCCAAGTCACAAAGCTCATACAGAGATTGCCTCACTTTCTGAAATGTGGGCTGTTTTAGAATTCCTTAAAGGTTAGCCAAAAATATTAGTATCTTAGTGACAATGAAATAAAAATTCTTTTTTGGAGCTTCAGATACATGTTTAAATAAACAAGAGACAAAAAGACCTGTAACCATTTTTATTTTTAGTGAATCGTTCCTTGATTGGAAGACTTTTCTCCCAGTGGGCACTAAGCAAGTTCTAGATCAGTGATGATGTCTGAGACATGATGGCTGTCCTTCACAGTCTCCAGGTCCAGGGGGAGGTGCAGTGAGAGGTGTCTGAGCAGAGGGAGGGCCACGTCCTTCTGTAGGACGAGTGGCACTTAGAGCAGAGTGTCCTTGGGCTGAGTGCTGTGTGGTGCGTGGCAGGGCATGCCATTTCACCCCACCTCCAGGCAGGGTGGGGCAGGACCTCTGAGGCAAGGCATGGATGTGAGCAAGTGCCCGAGCAGCAATCCAGTCAGCATCCCGGAACCTGCTGGAAAGTCTGGACAGGACCCATCTTAGGATGGGCTACTGCAGCGCATTGGTCCTCACTGAGTCCTGTGTACCTTGTGAGCAGGGATAACACCCTTCCATCTTCCCTGCAGGTGACACAGGCCATGATCTGACCACGTTGGTGTCAGAAAGATCATTCCGGAGTCAGTGCTGAGAGGGTGACCCTTTGGAAAGCCACAGTACCAATCACCCTGCAAGCATTAGGATCCAGCTCAAGCTGTAGGGTGATGGCTGTGAGTATGAGGGGCATTTGGTGACACTTGGGTCAGTGTTATGGGGAGAATGCCGAAGGTGGAGTCATGGATGGTCCGGCTTACGCACTGGGAAGATAGGACGCCACCAGGCACATGGAAGCGTAGAGCCCCTGTGAGTTCTAAACAGCAGTGCGTTCTTCTCTCTCTACCCTAATCGCCTGCTTGCTGGATTCAGCCTAAACCCCATGGGGTGGGTATTCCACATGTCATACCCGCTGCCTTTCACACAGCCCCCCGAATGCCTCCTCTAGCATTTCATGGGCTGAGCACCAGCTGAGCTGCCACAGAGATTCAGGAAACAGATCTCAAGGCCTCATTTCTTTCACATATTAAATGTACATCATTCTGCCTTATGTCAGCTCTAAGCCGTCACTAAGGGCAGTCAGGTTCCATAGCGTAGTCTTCAGCTAAATGCAAGGATCGTGTTATTGAAACAAGATCTTGCCAGCTGACCGTATTCCAGATGCGTGCGTTGGTGCCTGTAAAATCTATTTAAGGCCTCCTGATTCCCCCCTTCTCCTCCTCCATCTACCAGACCAGTTAGGAGGAACTTTTAAAATGAGAAAGCTGTTAAGAAAGGGAGAAGCTATCAAACATGTGTTTATTTACATATCTGTTGTCGAAAATTATCAAGATCAATTTAAGGAGCATGGAGTTCAAATGAACACTAAATGACCAAAGAGACAAATCACCCGACAATTGCTTTCTATTCTGAGAGGCTAGTAATGAAAAGCAGACTCTTCATTTGGCATGGAAGGGGGAAAGGAGGAGAAATTAGGAAGTAATATAGTCAATTATAGGAGCTCTTTGCCAAAACCCTATTGAGTTCATGTTCTGACAATTTCGGTTAAGCCTTCATGGCGGGGAAAAGATTCAGGAACAGGTGAGATCAAACATGTAGGCCCCCACTTCTGGATCTCTTGTGCGTGTGACACAAATAGTCAGGTCTTGGCTGGGACTGGACTTGGTCCTGGGGTCTGTTCAGATCACCTGGCCACTGACCTGAGCTTGGAGTACAGTGCACGTGAGAGAATAGGTGCAGAGACTCTGGCGGATGCAAGAAAACCTGGCAGCCTCATAACTTTGGTGCAGTAAGAGGCTGACCAGGCCTCTCTCTGCCAAGTTCCTTCTTATTTCTCTGCCCTCATAATCCAGTTTCCCATCTGCTCTTTCCTGTGCACCCATGTCTACTGTCACCCCCATCTGTGTGAAAAGGTTCCTTCTTGTGAACATTGGCCTTGACCACTGTTCTGGCGTTGGGCTGGTCTCTGTTCTTCCCTGGTCGGAGCAGTGCTCACACTGCAGAGTGGCAGGGGCTTCCATGGAGGGACGTGTGTCCTGGGTGGGAACCCAGAGGATGACACCTAGGCCACACAGAGGAGAAGCTGGGCAGCGGAGTGGGGGGAGCCAGAAGTCAGGAGGAGAGCACCGCATGCGCTAGGGTCTGAAGCAGGAGGGCATATGTTCTGGGCCTGGACGTAGTTCAGGGCAGAGGGGAGCCATGCGTGCACCTGTGCGTGTGTCTGAATGCACATGTATTGGGAACCTGTACCTAGTGCTGCTGGGAAGACAATGTTTGTTCCTGGGGACCAGGTTGTCTGCCGGGGAGGCCCTGTGTGAACCAGGAGGGCCTGGGCAGTGGTGTCTGCTGACACAATGTGCTTACCCCCCCTCGTGGAGAGCTGGCAGCAGCCCCCAGGCACACCGTACTCACTGCAGCCAGTTGTGTATGTTCCAGTGCATGATTTGGGCACTATTACAGGACTTCCCTGAGACTCACTATAAAGCCAGAGTGTCTTCTCTACACAGGGACATGGGTGTGCTCAGCAAGTCCTTGGGACTGGGCCCCTTCACACTGTCCTGTCATTCAGCACTCTCAGGCTGTGTTTCTCCAGAGTCCCAGCTGTGTACCCAGGGGCTCACCTCCCGGACAAGGGCTATTTACCCCCTCAGCCCTGCAGTGCTGCCACATGCCTCCTTCTGAAGGAAGGGGGTCCTGGTGCAGTGGAGCCTGGCACGGAGCTGGGGGTGGGGGGAGGAGTGGGAGACAAAGGACCCTGGGCTTAAACTCTGAGCCAGGCTCTCAGACCAGGCATGAACCCCACAGCTGGCTCCTCCCTCAGGGGGCAAACATTGTCTCCTAACCCATTACCTACCTTTTCATTTTATTAATTGTCTTTAAAGAACACACTTTTATTTTTCATGAAATTCAACATTTTTGTGTCTTTTATCACAAAATCTTTGCCTAATCAACATCACTAAGATTTTCTCTGATTGTCTATTCTAGAAGTTCTATAATTTAGCTCTTACATTTAGGTATGGTGCACTTCAAGTTAACTTTTGTAAATGGTGGGAAGTAAGGGTTGAGGTTCATTGTTTTTGTCTGTTTTACATGTGTGTGTTCAGTTCTAGCACCAAAAAAGGCTATCTTTTTTTCTTCACTTAGTTACCTGGGTACATTTGTTGAAAATCAGTTGACCATACTGTATGGCTCTGTTTCTGAACTCTGTACTTTTTTTTTTCATTCATCTGTATTTCTATCCATAGTCAAACACAATACAGTTGTGTTCGAATAGCTTTATGGTCAGTCTTGCTATCAGTGTGAATCCTCTAATTTACTCCAAATTCTTTTGACTATTCCAGGCCTTGTATATTTCCTATAAGCTTATTATATAAACTTGTTAATTTATACCAAAAAAGTCTTTTGGTGTTTTGATTGGCATTGTGTTGAATCTATAGATCAATGTGAGAAGAAGTGGCATCTTAGCAATAGGGAGTTTTCTCTATTGCTGGACAGACCCGTGAACAGAGCATCTCTCCCTTTGGGCACTCCTTTCAGATGTCCCTCTGTAGTGTATTTTAGTTTTATGTACAGACATGGCAGTATTTGTACAATGTATCTTTAAGTATTTCATGTTTTTGATACTTTTACAATGGCATTTTCATTTCAAGTTCTAGTTCATTGAGTCTTGTGACTTTGCTTAATGTGCTTAGTATTTCTAGAAGCTTTATTATATATTCCTTAGGATTTTCTATATAGAAAATTATATCTTTTTGGATAAAGACAGCTTTACTTATTCCTTTCCGACCTCTATACCTTTAATTTCTTTTTCTTGCCTTATTGCCCTGGCTGGAACCTACAATCCATTGTTGAATAGCAGTGGCAGTAATGGACATCCTTATCTATTTCCCAATTGCAGGGGGAAAGCACTTAGTTTTTTACTGTTAAATATGATGTTAGCTGAGGCTTTATGGTAGATCCTCTGGATGGGAGATAAATATTTTCAAGTGGCTGTATTGCTGCCCAGAGTCAGCAAATAACTCACAGGTCAGAGTTATTTGAGTTTTTCTAGAAGAGAAGAGGACAGAATGGATTTGGGCACCCACCAGGTGGGTGGTAACAGAGTTTCCTTATGCGTGCAGCTCTGTTTTTGTCATGTGATAATTAGGAAATAAGCATTTATTTTCATTATAGGCTTTATGTGTGGGGTGTGGCTCACATTAAATGTGACCATGTGTGACAACGAATCCTTATAAACTGTGTTTGGGAGGGAGAGTATTGCCAGGGAACTAACTCCCTGTTTGTCCATTGGGAGGCAGTATAGCCTATGATTAGGAACATGGGCTCAGAAACCTGGGCTCCCTGTCTGACTCCAGCTCTGCAACCGTGGGCAGGTTCCTCAACCTTTCTGTATCACAGTTTTCTACCTGCAAAACGAAGATACCAAAAATATCAGTGATACCTACCCTCCAGGGCCTCTGAAGACTAAAGGAGCAAATGCAATAAAGGGCTTAAAACAGGGCCTGCTGCCTGGTGTGTTTTAAGAATTTAGTTTGCATACTGCTAATTCACAGACAAGTTTTCAGTAGCAGGTTTATACCTTGAAATCAACAACAACCATACCATTGAAGAGTCCTCTCTTCTGAAACCTTGTATTAAGATTTCATAAGGTGGGAGGGCTGGATGTTTGATTTCAGTTGTTTTACAATGTTGTCTGAGCAGTAAACGCACATTAAAGTGCTGCGCACTGCACAGGCACTTATCAGCTGCATTACCATGGGTGGCAGACACTGAAGTTACATGGACTCTGCACCTGAAACAGTTTGACCTGATCTGCTTATTTTGACCATGTGACTGTAGAATGAAGTGTGGCCCCATACACTGTCCTGAGCCACTCCACCTGGATGTGTGGACTAGTATGCAGCCCCCATTTGGCTTCAGCCTGTCATTTTTTGCCAATAAACTTAATTCAAAGGGACAGAGGCTTACATCAAAATTAGAACAAAACTACAGAATAATCATTATTAAGACCTGCCTGCAGACTAACTGTTCAGAAGCCCTATAACTGAGGATATACAGAAGAAGCCACATGGAGACTGGTAGAAGGGAAGAAGATGCAGAATGGGCTGCAGTTAAAAATCAGGAAGGATGTGTGGGCTGTGGAGGTACCCCCCTGAGAAGTAAGGGGTCCCAGCCCACATTGGGCCACCCACCCCAGGGTTCGGGTGCCTAGAAGAGAAGTCCACATAACTTTTGACTTTGAAAACCAATCGGAATTGTGGCTGAGGGAGACAGAGGCTGCTGGAGTCTCAGGCGTTCCACTTAAAGGGCCCATGCATGGATCCCTCTCAAACAGATTCACTTTTTCTGACCTGCACTGCTGGAGCAACAGTTAGAAGGGCTGCCAGGGACAAATGGGGAGGAACTGAACCGTCTAGCTTCATGGCAAGGACTGGAGGGGCAGATTTCTTCTGGACAGAAGTACTGGCAGAAGCCATTTTTTCTTTGTTGAGCCCTCCCCGCCCCCAGCCTGCGCCTCGGCAGATGGGGCCGTTTCTGAGACTCCATCAACCGAGCTAACACTGTTCCCACCACTCTGGGGTTTCCCGGAGACACCACCTTACCCAACCAGCTTTGGAGCACATCCACTTTCAGTGGCATTTCCATACAAATGACCTGTCTTGGCTCATACTATGGACATCCCTAAAATTTCTCAAATGGCCCTGGCTGGTGTGGCTCAGTGGATTTAATCCCCTCATTTCTTCACCTATTCTCCCCCTCCCTCTACCCATCTAGTAACCATCTGGTAACTAACTTCTTTTCTCTAGCTGCTCTTAAGGGTCTCTCTTTATCTTTAAACTTTGGCCTTTTAATTGTGATGTGTCTCAGAGTGGGTCTCTTTGCATCCATCATATTTGGGACTCTGTGCTTCCTGGACTTGCATACCTATTTCCTTCAACAAATTAGGGAAGTTTTCTTTCACTATGTCTTCAGATACATTTTCAATATCTTGCTTTTTCCTCTTCTCCTTCTGGCAACCCTATGATGCGAATGTTGGACTACTTCAAGTTGTCCCAGAAGCTGTTCATACTATCCTCATTTTTTTGGATTCTTTTTTTCTTCTTGTTCTGCATGGTTGTTTTTGCCTCCTTATGTTCCAAATCATTGATTTGATCCTCAGCTTCATCCATTTTACTCTTCTTTCCTTGTAAATTGTTATTTATTTCAATTAGTATATCTTCGTTACTGACTAGGTCTCTTTTATGCTGCTGAGGTCCTCACTAAGTTCCTTGGGAAGCTTTATAACCAGTGTTTTGAACCGTGCATCCAATAGATTGCTTGTCTCCATTTTATTTAGCTCTTCTGGAGTTTTGATCTGTTCTTTCATTTAGGCCATGTTTTTTTTTTTTGTCTCCTTGTTCTGGCAGCTTCCCTGTGTTTGTTTCTTTGTATTAGAGCTTCTTTGACTCTGTCTTGGTAGTGTGGCTTAAAGTAGTGGGTGTCCTGTAAGGTCCAGTAGCACAGCCTCCCCTATCACCCAAGCTGGGTACTCCACATGAAGGTGTGCCCTTCATGTGGACCGAGTACATCCTCCTCTTGTAGTTCAGCCTTGATTGCTGTTGACAGATCAATGGAAAGGATTTACCCAGGGTGGTCAGCTGCAAGGACTGGCTGTGACCACTGACCACCTAGCTCTGTTGTTTATGGAGGATCAGCTGTACTGGGGAAGAATGGTGGTGGTCTGATGTGTTCTGTAGCTATTCACTAAGTGTGATGGCCCTAGGGTTTCCTGGGTGGTGCATGCCAAAGTCAGTCCCCATCCATGTTTTGCCTGAGGACATACTGCCTGAGCTGTAAAGCAATCTGCATTGGCTTCTGCTTGTGCTGGGCTTGGAGATTCTCAGGCAAAGCCAATCCATGAATCTAATCTGGCTGCCACTAGGCCTCACTAAAACCAGCTATCATTTTCTCAATAGAATTTAAGAGCCAAGACCAGCCATTCTTAGGGAAAAGCAGCTTGGGTGAGCCCATGGGTTGAGTGGGGCAGAGTCTCTGGGGAAGTCAGGTTGATGGAGTCTCAGATATGGCACCAGCTTGCTGCCTCTTTGGGACAGGGTTAATAAAAGGGGCAATGGTCTCTGCATGTCTGGGTGCCAGACACTTGAGTTTATTCCTGAATACCGCTGGTGCCTTGGTAGGTGGCACCAGTGCTGCTACCTCAATGCTAAAGCTCAGAGGGAGTGAGTCTGAGCTGGTGAGTCCTTGTGTGAGTTCTTAAAGAGAAACTGCTTGGAGTTCCAGAACTTTCTTCCATGGACTCAATCCCTGTTGGTTTTTGCAGCCAGAAGTTGTGGGGACTCATCTTCCTGGCACTGGGACCCTGGGCTGGGGGGCCTGGTGCGGGGCTGGGATGCCTCTCTCCTGAGACACCCCTCCCAAATTTTTATCCACGTGGGCGGTGGGCCAGCCCGTTCTACATCCGTGCCCCTCCTCCCAGTCCAGATGGATGTGGGTTCTTTAATTCCGTAGTTGTCAGACTTCCATCCAGCTTGATTTCTGACGTTCCTGTGTGACAGTTGTTCTATATTTTAGTTGTCATTTTGATGTGGTTGTATGAAGAGGCGAGTCACAGCTGCTTATGTTGCCATCTTGACCAGAAGTCAAAGCTGTCATTTAGAATCAAAGGACAGATAAAGAGCTTCCCAAACACTAGTAGCTAAAGGAGTTCATCACCACCAAACCAATATTACAAGAAATGTTAAAGGGATTCTTTTAAGAAGAAATAAGAAGATAAAAAATTTAAACAATAAAATGGCAATAAAGACATTATCTATCAACAATTTCCTTAACTATAAATTAATTAAATGCTCTAACCAAAGACATAGGGTGACTTAATGCATAAGAAAACAAGACCCTTATTTATGCTATCTTCCAGAGACTGACTCAGATTGAAAGATACACACAGACAAAAGTAAAGGTATTTCATGAAAATGGAAATGAAAAAAAAAAACTGAGGTAGCAAATCTTATACCAGACAAAATAGACTTTACAGAGACTATCTAATAAGAGCAAAGAAGGACCCAGCAATTCCAATTCTGGGTATTCATCTGAGGAAACCAAAAGTACTAATTTGAAAATACATATGAACACATGTGTTCATTGCAGCATTATTTACAATAGCCAAGATATGGAAGCAACCTAAATGTCCATCTATAGATGAGTGGATACAGAAGAAGTGGTGCATATATACAATGAAATATAACCCAGCCATCAAAAAGAATGAAATCTTTCCATCTGCCACAACATGGATGGGCCTGCAGGTTATTGTGCTGAGTAAAGTAAGTCAGATGAAGAGAGACAAACACCATGTAGTTTTATTTATATGTGGAATCTGAAAAACTAAATAAATGAACAAACTAAACAGAAGCCAATTCATAGATAGCAGAGAACATTTTGATAGTTGCCAGATGGGAGGTGGATTGAGGAGATGGGTGAAAAAGGTAAAGGGATTTAGAAGTACAAATTACTAGTTACAAAACAGTCATGAGGATGTAAAGCACAGCATAAAGCAATATAGTCAATAATATTGTAATACCTTTGTATGGTGTCAAACGGACACTGGACTTATTGGGGTGATCACTTCATACATTATATAAATGTCTAATCACTGTGGTGTACATCTGAAACTAATATAGTATTGTACGTTAACCCTAATTGAAAAATAAATATTTATTTTTATAAAAATGGAACAAAGGCATCTGTCCTAGTAAAGCTGCCTTTCTGTCAAAGTGATCCAAGCCCTGGGTGCCCCCCCACAGTGTGGAGGGGTCATGCCAGCCTTCCTGTTAGGGGAGTGGGCAGTGCAGGGACACTGGTCCGCAGGGGTGAGGTGATACTGATCTGCTCAGACGGGTCCGGCAGCAGCCCTGTGATGTTGACATATAAGGAAAAGCACTTCAGAGCTTCAGAGCTGGCTGGCAGGACTTCAAGGGGCCTTACCCTTAACTTGGACTTGCCTTTTCTTTTTGCCTCGTACTTTTGGAGGGCTGCAGTCACAGCACACTTTGCAAAGGGCGTTCTGCAAGTTTTCCCCACTTGAGTCCCTTCTCAGGCTGGTTCTACACTGTCCAGCCAGCTAGCTGTCACTGCCTGCTTTTCTCTAGACCAAGCCAGTAAAAGACCTACTCTACACATGCAGTTTTCAACAATATTCAGAAGTGCCCTCAATTCTATTTGGACACATCTGCACGATATGTTGTTCCTCCCCTCTCCCCATGCAGTGGTGCAGGACAGCCTGCTGCTAGGCTCCAGCATGGATGGCCCAGCCTTCTCCTCTGGAACATGACGGTCGAGTCTGGGGCCCAGAGTGTTCGGCTGTCTCTGTCTTCACTTCTGCTGGGTACGTCCTGTAGGTGGTTCCTTGTTAGTTACAAATTTCCAGCCTTTTCTGTGGTGAATGTGACACCATTGCAGAGCAATATTGATTCAGGGAGTCAGATATTCTCCCCTCAACTGTCCTGAGATGCCTCAGTTGGGGGGACTGCGAGGCACATGTGACATACTCCTCCAAACTGTGCCAGCTGCCCCAGGTACCAGCTGAATTATACATGGGCGCCAGCTCTCTGCAGTCCTGCTTTCCGCCGGTGCACAGAGCTCTGTCACAGGGGGGGTGCACGGGCCCTGGGGGAACTGGGAGCTGTGGGAGGCAGTTACCTTCCACACGGGGCTCAGGGGCTGAGCTCATACCAAATGGAAGCAGGTACAGAGTCTGACCTTCCATTTGAATGTTCTAGCTTTGCGCGCATGCATGCGCGCACACACACACACACACACACACACACACACAAAGCTGAAAGTTTAAATATCAAACTGTTAGGTTTTGAAATAAAGAAAGGCAAGAAACATAGAAAAGTCAGAAGTGCCAAATTTGACATTCTGGTCAGATAAGAATCTGCCTTTCACTCCACCTACATGATTAACCGTCAGCTCCATGATTCGGCATCTTTCTCTCCCTTGCGTATTTTCTCTTTCTTATTGTATTCCAGTTGTGTTTCCTCATCTCCCTCCTACTGAAAAACAAAACAAAGCAAAACAAAACTACAGCTTCCTTTGTTACAGCAACTGAAAGGCCACCTTCCACAGAGCGGGCCCACAAAAGCAATTGATTAGATGCATACATGACATAAATGTGCCATGAGTTCATTTCTATGTTTGTGGCTAATTTCTGTCCTATATCAAAGAGGCCATCACCGCCGCATGCCAACTCTGGAAGTATGACAGGTGGTTAGGAGACCATTTGAAAAACAAGTGGAAGTACCTGACAACAGTGAAGGAAAGAGGGAGGGATGTGGGTTGTTGTTGTTGCTGATTAGTTTTAAGTAGTTAGTTTAGGTGTGTAGATTCCTCAGGCAGTGAGTGGCTAATTCAAACAGCCTCGCTTTATCCACCCACATGCTCGCTCTTCACAGTGTTCTTTGACTTTCTGTTACATCTCCGGAATTGGCTGGTGGTGGCCGTGTTGATATGTGTGAGGAAGTCATATGTATATGTAACCTTGTGGCATTTCTTCATCTAATGAGGAGCTTTTGTGGGTCCCAGAGGCCAGCTCTGCCATATCCCCAGGTTTAAGGGTGTGTCGAAAGGGCGTGCATTTGCCATCTGGCTTGTTGCTACATATGATGCTCTTAGAATATTGTCAGAGTTCCTGTTTCTTCTGTCAGTCTGAGAGGTGGTGACCGAGAAGGAGGACTTCTCCAGTGCCTGGAACTCGGGTCTGCATCATGGCGCCTGCCTGTCTCTGGTGCACATTCACAGGGGTCAGCGGCTCTTGTTGAGGATGCGTAATTGAGCGATGCAGAGGTTATTTGGAAATGACACTCTGCCGGGAAAAGACAGTCCCCACACCAGTCTGAGCCCTCGCATTGAATTTAGGGTCCCCGGATGCCTTAACTCTCACTGACTAGGAATACTGGCCGAATGGCACCCACAGACTCCCACACTGAGCCCCGGGAGCAGCGAGCGACACGCACCCGCCACCGCTAGCAGCACTCCCAGGAGCCAGCTGGCAGCCGGTGAGTCCACAGCAGTGGCCCTCTGCCCAGCAGTGACTGCTGTTCCCACATAAACAAATGGGAGGTGCATTCAAGATAAAGAGAGGGCCTTTTAATAGGATCACTGCCTGACGTTTGTCAAATACCAGAGCTAACTACTTAAGCATAATCCCTGCATTAGGAAGAGACTGGTTTCAGCCCTTTAAAGCTGTGGCCTCAACCAGAGGCAAGTGTGCCCTCCAGGGGACATGCAGGGACATTTGGGGACATTTTTGGCTGTCAAAACTGAGCCGGGTCTGCTAGTGGGTAGAGGCCAGGGACGTCCTACAGTACAAGAGCAGTGCCACAGCACAGGGTGGTCCTGCCCCAAAGGTGAGCCATGCGGAGGGTGAGAAACCCTGAATGTTCATTTTGACCTCAAAAGACCAAAATCACATGAAATAAAATGAAATATTGAAAACAGTAAGATCCATGAAGATATGGAAGATTATTCTTGAAATTATTGTTTAACCTCAGGACTCATTAGTGGATCCATCATAATGCCTGTACCCACTGGAAGTTGGGGGTGGTGAAGAGAAAGGCAGGCCCTGTGCGTGTTTGCTGTGTGGGGTTCCCCATCACCCAGGGGGTGACCTGGGTGACCAGTGCAGACGCAGGCAGTCCAGCCCTTGGGACCTCGGTGAGCTCAGGACACAGGGTCAGGAGCAAAGGCTGGAAAAAGAGTGCAGAGGCGAATGTGCCAAGAGCATGGGTTCTGCTTGGGGCCGGGGACCCCACCGGCACCCACACTGGGGACCTGCCTTTTTATAGTCATCGAAAAGTGTTATGCCTCGTAGCGTGCCAGCTTCTGACCGACTGCCACCTCCTGCTCCTTGGGACAAGGAGAGGGGCTGAGAGGGGCACAGGTTCCTTTTCTACAGGCTGTTCAGGAGCACTGAGTTCCCTTGTTTGCAGATCCAGAAATTTTAGTTTGTCTTCAGCCCGCTGTAAGTGAGGCTCACGGGAACTGATTCACCTTGATTGAACTCAAGTGTAAGCGGAATGCCGGTGTATTCACCCCAAATCAGAACCCAACTGGTGAATCCCACAGACCTGCTCCATCCTCTCTGTGGACAAATCTCCGTGTGGAATTCAGCTGTAATCTGAAGGGTGCAGGCGCTGGCCTGTCTGCACAGTTCTTGGTGGGGGTCTGAGCATCCACGCAGGCTCGCTGGTGTCAGAGGCCTTATCCTGGTGCCCACAGGGCATCTGCTTCCTGGGCTGTCCTGGTGTGTAGCACCAGCCTCACCCCTAGGATGTTTATGTAAACCACCCTTCTTCCTTCGGTGGTTATGTTTTCAGATTTATTGATCAGGCTGGAACTTATCTGGGATATGATGGAACGCTCAAGATGACTCAGGCCTTCTCGTCCACTCCATGTACAGTTTCTTGGCTTTGCTCTTGGGGGCTGTGGCCCTTGTGCCTGGGATCCTCACTGTGTACCGGTCGCAGCCATCGTCCTCTCCGGGGTGCGAGGATGAGCCATGAGCCATGTGGATGCTGAGTGGAGAGTTTGTAAACATTCAGAGATGGGACCAAGTTTGAACAGGCCGTGGAAGGATCATAAACCTGTGCCTTCATCTCAGGAACACCGACCGGCACGTCTCGAGCTGCTCACCTCACCTGTTGGGAGCACCTCGTCTGCAGTCAGCCGTCTGCACTCAGAGGCTTTTTCTCATCCCTGCCAAGTGACTTGAATCGACCTTTCTGACCTTCGGTCTCATCCTTACTTACAAAATCCAGATACTGTGATATTTACCTGGTGGGGCCGTTGAGAAGATACCTACCTGAAAGCATCTGACCCATAGCGTTCAATATATGTTTTATTACTGTTTCTTATCACTCTATAAAATCTGTAGTTCCCATAGTCAACAAGGAACATTTAGGTCCTTGTTCCTTAAGAGGAAACAAAAGAGAAAAGACAGGTTAGGTTCTGATGTATAAAGTCTCAAACCAGGAAGAAACAGCAAGGATTTGATGTTGCTACAGCACCAAAGAAATCCAGGCCTTTTATTGGTTAATAACCACTGTAACAAAGGTGATTATTTTCAGAAAATTGGCCTCAGGTTTAATGCCAGATGGAAAAGATTTGGCTGTATAAAGTAACAGAAGAAAAATAATAAGAATTCATTTCGTGGCAACAATTACAAATCTTGGGAGCGTTTGGAAATAGAGAAATCCATTGAAAATGAGGAGGCCTGTCAGTGGGCTCTCAGGGTGGGCGCACCAAACACACAGAACCCAGGCAGAATGTGGCCAGCACGCCATTGCCTTCCCGCAGCACGTGACCCTCCAGGAGAGGCCTGGTAGGAATGGGGTTGTGGGGGGGAGACGGGAAGAAGCTGGGGAGCCCCTTCATCTTTGGGGTCTGCCTGATGTTGTTGCCTTTGGAGACATTGGAAGGAGAGAGAGTACAGGAGGGAGGGGAAGGATCAGCCAGTGAATGCACAGACCTTTACGTCAGCCCGGATGAAAACGAGCTCGGGATCTAGCCACTTTTATTAGGAACAAATGGGGAAAAGCCTCCGGCATCAGTATCTGTGTGTCACCTGAGGACTCCGGGAAAACAGGGTTTGAAATAAAAATGTTAAGCAGTCTCTAGTGGTTTCTGAAGTGGGATGTGACCATTACAATGATAAATTGTTATTTTCTTATGATACACATTTTTATCTTGCCCTAGAAATAGCATTTCTGAGGCATGGAGCTGTCTGAACCCCTCAGGGTGTACCAATTCCTCAACTAAGCACTTTTATTAAATAAATTACATCCACCATCCTCCAGCTCCGTGCAGAACTGTCTCTTGTGTTTTTTTCCCCCTCGCAGAGCTTGCAACTAGTGCTCATTATGCTGCAGGAAGTCTCTCTTTTGGCTCTTAATAAAGGGACCAATAACTTAGAATGTTCACATTACAAGCAGGTTGCAATTATAATTAGAATATATAAATAGTGTGGATTTCTGCCTGTTGGAAGATTAATTTCAGATTCCTTTCAGGGATGTTACATTTCCGAACAGGACTTCGTTAATAAAAATCGGTTGCGTGTGTAACTGGAGCACCATTTCTGTATTGGATCCATGAGCACTCGTTCCAGTGTTCTTCGGGGGATCGGCCCCTTCCTCCCCATTGTGAACGGGACCCTGTGTTCTTTATACAAACCACATGCACCCTGCTTTCATTTCAGTTTGGCATCTATCTTCTGGGAAATTCGGGGAATATACTTACCACCTCCTTGAATGTGCATTACATTGTGTGAGCTCAGAAAAGCAAAACGCCCCATGTCATCCAGAAGTCCTGTGTAAGTTTGGGTACTTCTCTTACATTCAGCTACAGAAGTCCCCGGAGGCCTGTGTCCTCCCAGCCAGAAGGGCGAACCTGACCTCTGGAGTGGAGCCAGAGGTCGCAAGTCCACCACCTTGTTCTTTGAGTAACAGTTCTGTGCTGGAAGGGAAGCTCTGGCCGGTGGGGTAGGAGGGCACTGGCTGTGACAACCGGGGTGCCCTCCTTCCTCCCCACCCACTGTGGGAACCCCCTGCTGGGGCACCTATCTTTAGAGCAGCCCCAGTTCCCTGAGGAGGTGGTCTGGGGTGCCGGAGGGGCTGTCCCTGTCGCTGACCTTTCTCTTTGTCTGGCACCCCTTAAATTTGTGGGTGGCAGAAACAGACAAGGGGTTCTAGAAGCCCACGAATCTCACAGACCAGTGCCTTAGAGGCCCCAGCGTTGGGGAGGAATGGTCTTACTTTGTTTTCTCTGGCTGGGTCATGAGGAGAAACTTCAGACTTCTCCACTCCCGAGAGCAGTGCCGTCACTGGGTCCCTCCTTCCCAAAGACGCGGGCAGTGGAGAGGCATCCTGTGGAAATGCAGGAGGTGGCAACTTTCAGGAGAAAAGGAAGTGAGAACTGGCACTTTCACAAACTCCCCAAGGGAGAGAGGAGGGTGGAGGCCGATGGAAATCTGAGGGAGGCACCTGGTGAGGTGGGAAGGGCTAAGTAGGAGTGTGAGGGTCCTTTGTGCTAATACAAATGATGGCTCTGAAAAATAAAAAGAAGAAGTTTGACTGAATTTCACAGCATGTGAACCCTTGGGAGAGACTGCCCTGGGTCACATTGGATTTAATTTTGTGCCTCATCAGCAAATGGACACAGGAAAAAAGGAAGTTCTAAAAGGCCAGCATCATACCACCCTCGGCCCAGATGTTAATACAATGTTACTCATCTTCTGGGCCTTAGATGACAGCAGACGACTGTGGTGATGCCTGCTGTCCCCATTGACTGGCTGTTTCCTCCATGCCAGGGCCACACTGAGCACATGGCTCTTGTCATTTCTTTCTCCACAACATCACAAAGCCTGTTGAGGAAGCCGAGGCTCAGAGGTGAACAATTGTCTGGATCTCATATAAGTACGTATGGTGCTGGGACTCAACCCAGGGCTGGCAAACCCCAAAGCTTTGCTCAGAAGGCTTTTTAGGCATCAGACTTTGAAGAAGCCTGCCCACCCCAACTCACCAGGGCTTTCCTTCCTACAGATGAACACAGAGAAGTGGGAACTCCAGTGTTCTTGAACTTTCCAAGGGTTTTCTTTGTATATTTATTCAACACATAGTTTTCTGTATTAAAATTGGCCTGTACTGCTTTTCATGACTCTTACTGGATATGTCTCTGAATAACACTCCTAATTTTTCCCGTCTCACGGGCTGTGTGTGAGGATGAAGTGAACAGACGTGTGTGTTCACTAGAGGCACTGGAGCCTTAGAATCATGGGGCAGCTAACTCAGAGCCTGTGCAAAATGGGATGGCTGAGCACTGTCTGATGCCCCGCCATGGCAACGAGGAGAGGACCACTGTCTACCCCGTTTCCATCTCAGGAAGCGGAGGCACAGAGGGGTTAAAGAAGTTGCGGAGCACCACCCAGCAGAAGGAGGGCTCCCATCCCAGCAGATGACGGTCCTCTGCCCAGCTTGCAGGGCCCCTAGGTGCGTGTTGGACCTGATCTGGTAGCTCAGCATCGCCAAGGAGGCAAGAAAAGCCAGCCCTCCTTACTTTCACACTTATTTGCACCTCTTATTTTCCACTGTGGGGTTGCAAACTCTGCCTTATGTGATGTGCAGTCCATGCTGACTTTACAGAGCCTGGAGCCTGGGTGGCTTCAAAATAGGGTTAATTAGCCCCCCAGCTGGCAGGCAGGAGTGACACAAAAAATAAGAAAGGAGCAATCTGTACTGCGTAACTCTACACTGTGTGTTTTCTGTTAAGAATAAGACCTTCTGAACTTAAATCAAAGTAGAAGCAGAGAATATCTATGACAGCAATTCTAGGTATGATTTGATATAAAAAAAACATGATCGCATATCTCAGGTGCTAAAGTTAAACATATTTGCAATACACATACACTTAAATTTAGGTTTTAAAGGACAACATGTTCTAATCTCACAAAACATTCAACAAATAACCTTTGAGTTCACATGAGCCACCCACACAAAAACCAAAATGAACTACAGAAAAAACATAGAAAAAGCAACTGTCTGTTGGTGACCAGATTTTCTTTCAGTTCTTTGAGCATTTTGTCTATAAATAATCTGTATGTTTCAAATGTGACCATTTTCTTTAAGGTGCCTCCCGGCATGTTCTCACTTCAAGTGTGTTTTAAAAACAAGAATTAAATGTGTAAATCATGGGAACTATGGAGTTTGGGGAGGGGAGATCTTTGGTACACATGCTTTTTAGATACCAAAAGTGTCAAAATGAAGCATTAAGATGATGTATTCTTTCTTCGGTGCATCTGTTAATCTTTTATGAAATCTGGAGTTTGATAAATCACCGGAGATAAAAACATCATTTTTAACCTAGCGTAGATCCCAAATGTCAGGAGGAAAAATCGTACTGTGTCTCCTGTGCGTGAATTTGCCTCTCTCTCAGCTTATGAGTTATGGGATTTTATTTGCAGAGAAAACATAATGCTCTATTAACTCGAAAATGATGGCTTTTACTCAGAAATGTGAGAACAGAAAAGAAAAAAAATCAAGCCTCTGAGAGGTAATTGTTTAGCAAGGTTTGAGATATGCCCGACAGGACACAGGGCGGTGGGCGGGGAGGCGATTGCCAGGTAATGGAAACCAGGGTTCTCCTCGGCGCTCACCTTCCTTTGCTGACCCTCGGCACCCCTGGTCTGGGGCGTCGAAGTGTGGATTCTGAAAATCAGGGGGGTAAATTTCACATAACATTGATGTAATGAGGGATTGATGGAGCTATTTATTGTGATTTTTTTTTCCCCTGAAAACTCACTCAAATTCTCTTTTAGGTGGTGGCCTGGTGTGTTGGGCGACATGGAGTGAGTGAGTGAGTGAGGGAGGATCCCATCATCTGAGGGTGGCAGCCTCCCTGTACACGAGAAAAACGTGGGTCCAGAGAGGAGGTCCGGGGGCCTGCGCCCTCCCCTCTTCCGGAGTGAACAGCCGCATTTGCCACGTTTGCCACTGGCTGAAAGGACTCCACCGAGAGTCGGCGGGAAGTGTGCTCTCTCTCCCACAGTCATGCTTGACCTGAGCCAAAGGTCACAAGAGGCTCCCCTTCAGAACCAGCTTTGTAGGAAAGAACCTGAGGAGGAAGATGAGATGCGTGTGCGACGCTCGGGCCTGCAGAGGGGTTAGCCACCGTCCTCCCAGGCCCGGACACAGGGACAGGGTTTGGCTCCTCCCACAGCTGCCCCTCCGCTCCGGGACCCCAGTCAACCACATCTCCCTCCCAGGGCCCAGACGCGGGCCAGAGCTTCCAAGGTGTCAGTGAGACCCCACTGCTGCTCCGTCCCAGGACCTGGCCAAACCGGCACTTTGCCCACCTGAAGGGCGTGTCTCCGGTCATCCCCACTGCCTCTCTGTGGGCCGGGTCCTCACAAATGTCAAAGGAGTGGGAGAAGATACTTATTTGCTGACAAAATTCTCAGTACCTCCTACGAGACTTTGGGCTAAGGTGATATAGGATGCTTCTCAGTGTAGCAGAGGGAGTAAGATATGAGTACAAGGGCCCGTGCTAGTGAGATGTGACGGGCACTGCAGAGGTCACAGGACTCCGACTTGCCTTTATGGAAGGTTTCTCGGGTTGGGCCTTGAAGTATGAATAGGATCCCGCATGTAGAAATGTGCAGTGCATTCTGGGAGAAACTATACAGGGTGGACAAAGGGGAAGGTGACAAAGTGAAGGGCTTGTTCAGGGACTGCCTAGGCCCCTGCTCTACCAGAGGGGAAGCATTTGGGGAGGGGCAGGAAACACTAGTGGGCTGGGAGGATGGTGGGTGTGTGGGACGCTTCCCGCACAGAGCATGGCCTTTGCTGGCTGGACAGTAGGAAGCCATGAAGGGACTGAGCCATGAGAGTGACTTCACGCCCAGGCTCCATGAGGGCAATTCTCCTGACCCAGGGGCCACACTGCATGGAAGAAAGAGACCCTGGATAGGGTGAGGGGAGGGGGAGAGCAAGTGAGCATGGCCGGCAAGGCAGAGGACAGGGATCTGGGAGAAGATGGCTGCAGTGGGGGCTGAAAGGAGGGTCCACACTGCAGAAGCAGGGTCCCCTTGCCATCTGGGAGGAGGCTGAGCCTGTGGAAGTGCTGAGTTTCCAGTGCTCAGGCAGAAAGACTTAGTTACGGAGAGCCAGACCACATCTGCCAGAAGAGAGGCTCCCTCTAAGTTCCCCCTGTGCTCCAGACGTGGTCATGGAGCATAGAGTGTGGCACATGCCATGTCCTGGGGGCTCTCTGCAATGAACTTTGTGAGCTGGAAGGAGGAGCGGGCCGGGAGGCAGAGGCTGGGGCACAGGGCCTGGGCCCCTCACCCCTTCATCACATCCCAGTGGGCTGGAGCCTGGAACCTCACAACTGCCAGTTGTCAAGAAGCTACAGCCCCCGCTCCCCCTCTGTGCTGATTCTGAAAGGAAAGCAAGAGTTCTTCCTGCAAAGATGAAGCCCTCCTCTTGTTCGCTGTCTCTCTTTCAACATTTCCCTGTTGTTGTGAAGAAGAGGTGGGTGGGGGACTTCAGAAGCCTGGAGTGACAGTTCTGTGAAATAAGCTGAGGGCATTGCCGTCACACAGAGGAGAGAAGAGGGCTCAGGGACAGCCACTGCCGAGGTCCACCTGAGGCCCCGGAATAAGCGGAGGGTCCCAGCCAGGATTCTGGGATGTAGGCACAGGTGAGCCTAACCCTCGGGGCCCCCAGGGGTAAGTCAGCCCAAGCCAGAGACATGGGACCCAGTGCCCTGGTGGCAGGAAAGTCTCGGCATGGGAGGACACTGCTCCCAGAGCACAGCGCCCGCCCCTGGTGCTCGGCTGTCCCGTTCCTCCAGGTGGGCCCTTCCGTGTGGGGGCAGGTGTCGGCCTCCACGTTGCTGCTGCCCCTGAGAGGAGACTGGCTCCTCGTCTTCCCTGGAGGCGTGTGGGGTGAAGGCCTTGTTTTCTCTGCCAGACCGAACACTGTCCAAGGACAAATGAAGGGCCTGGCTTTGGGGAGGTTTGGGCCAGCCCGTATATCAGCATCGGTTCTTCATTCTCTGGCGTGAGCCTGCCCTGCTCTATGTGGGGAAAGAGGACAGAGCAAGCTTACAAGGTGTTGGAGAAAATACACTCCATTTTCCTGCCCGGGCAAATGTGGCTCCATGGCCGGGTCTGAATTTAGAATTCTCAGGCTCCTGGAAGGGCGTGGACTCTGCAGCACCGGGATGAGCCTCCCCGGCTCGCCTGCTCTCTCCCGCCGCAGGCCTGCCCCACACAGCACGTATCCTCCAGTGCAGAGGACCAAGACCCTTCTGTCCCCACTAACACCAGGAGAAGGAACGCGCTCTGGGGAAGGGGCCCTATGCGCTGGGGAAGCGTGCCCCAGTGAGCCCTGGGCATCCAGGGAGCGGGCTGTGGGCTCCAGGTGCACACTGCCCATGACCCGGGGAAAGGCTGCAACTGGAGGAATGCCGAAGAAGGGCTCGCTAAAGCTTGGCACCTGGGGTGAGACCCCCTATTTCCCAAGGTCCTGTCACAGGAATTGAGAGAAGCTGAAAGAACATTCTGAGATAGGATTTCAGGCTCCCTTGTGCCATGTGTCAAGGTCAGCTCTGTCCACTACTTCCAATCTCACCAGCTGCATGTCAAAAAGAATATAAGCATGATGGTGCATTTGGTTTCTCTTAACCACCCCCCTCATCATTTGCATCAGCATGTCATAATGAAAGCTATTCTGGGTACAAACTATTTCCTTGAGTTTGACGTCTTTTCCATGTTACAAAGCCCCGTGTCCCTTTTAGAAGTGGCAGCAGAGGACATGGGTTGGGGGACTGTTGCACATAAATGATGTACTGGCCACTGCAGCTCATGTTCAGACTGGGGACAGGCCATCTAGAAATACATTGTTCTCCCCAGATTGAGAGGCTGATCTTTCGTTATGTGAGGTGAAATGGCTGAGCCAAGGAGAAGTAGGACCCAGGCAGATGCAAACCTCTGTGACTCTACTGAAATAGATGGTGGCACTTGGATACTTAAGAGCAGTTAACACAACTGATATTGAATCGAGCAAATGATTTCAGCCAGAGTCTCTAAGGAGAAGCCTGCCATGCGGGGCCTGGTTCTGTGGGAGCTCGTTCTGCGGCAGCCCTCACTCTCACCAGGCAGCAGCCCTGGAATCAGCAACAAAGGCAGAGCAGATACCACAAATGCTTTCATTTTGAGTGTTTTTTTCCTATTTAAGTCGGTGAGGGAAGAGGGAGTGGGGAGTGAAATGTCAGCCGGGTCACGGTGAACACGGCAGCTCAGGTGAAGTAGCCGTGCAGGCCTGGCTCGGGGGAGCTGCCACCAGCGCCCCTCTGTGCCCCTCTCCTTGGGGGCTCAGTGAGATCAGAGCAGGTGACTGAGAGATCAACCGCTATTGGCACCAGAGCATGCGTCACACCAACCCCCTGGGCGAGGGGAGAGCCAGCAGATGGGGTGCCCTGCCTCCGCCCTCCAGCTGGGAGGTTGATTCCTGTTGTTATGCAGAAAAGGCGAGAGGTGCTCACCCCACGAACTCGGCCAGCTGATGAAGGGGAGACACCAACTTCAGGGCTGATCCCATAAAACACTGTGGTCCAGTTCCACAAAACTGGGTTGTGACTGTGGGCATTTGGGACGTGACAGGCCTAAGACAAGGTCCAAACCAAGACACAGTCTGTCTTCTGGAGCCCACAGTCTCACCCCTGAGAGGAGGCCAGCATCTGCACCTAAACACTAAAGAACAATTTAAAAAAGAAAAACCCGGTGTGTGCGAGTCACACCAAGACGTCAACAGGAAGAAATCAGGGTAACAGGGAAGGTTAGAGAAAACTTCTTAAAGGTACACAGGACCGGGCGCCGATGCCACGCCAGCCACTGCTCACAGGTGAAGAGCCTTCCCATCTCTCTGGGTGCCAGCTTCTGGAAGCAGGACCCAGTTTGCACAGGAGGCTGATGAGGAAACTGAGGCTCAGTGAGAGGTTGTGACTTGTCTAAGGACGTGCAACTGGTAGTGGCAGATGATGATTTCAAGTCCAGTCCATCTGACTCTGGGCCTGTGCTGATGACCGCTGCACCAGCTGGGCTCCAGAGGGGGGGTGGGCGGATGGGAAGGTAACAGGGAAGGGATTGTTGGACTGAAGACAGTCTCAGAGTAACGATAGTGAGGATCCACCAGAGAGGGTGGTTTTTTACCAGAGAAGAGGGGTGAGACTGGGGAGGCGAGAGAAGGCCTGGGGATGCCATCAGTGACAGATTTTTCATAGTGGAAGCAGTGGACAAGGGGGCAGGAGAGGGAGGCTGCGCACTAAGGTTGGCATCAAGTTAGTAGGACTGAAAGTGGCACCTGTGCCATGGGGCAGGGGTGCATCCTAAGACATTGTGCAAGAACAGTCAGCAGGCTTGGGGGTTTGAGGGAAGCAGATCTGGAGGCTGGTGGATGAGAGCACCACAGAAATGGGAAAATTTGGGAAAGGCTGGGCGAGGCCTGGAAGCCAGCTGGTTTGGATTAGATGTACAGAGTTCAAGGTAGCAACTGCTCGACTGGGTACCACATTTTTTGCGCAACTAGAAGTTTCAGAATGGAGTCCAGTCATGGGCAGCTGGAGGCATGGAGGTGGTGTCACCAGAGAGGGGTGAGGGAAGGCTGCAAATCTAGCAGCCAAGTAATAAATTTCCATGGCCAGTCACAGCACAAACCTTAGCAAAATAGAAGCGCCACCTTCTAAAAGATCATTCAGAAATGTTTAGATTATTTTTCACTCTGGAAACAGAGTTCAATATTTTGTCACACCAAATGATGTCACATTAAAAGTCCAAAGGCAGGGCTAGTTTGTTCCCAGTGGGTGAAGGCCAATACATTTGTAGAATACAGTAGAGCCCAGGCTCTCACCTCATGCTCCAAGTTTTTCTTGAGCCCCTTTTATGGGCAAAGTATTATGCTTTCATTCTTAAGTCTTTTTAAATTTAAAAAAATTTTTAATGTATTTTATTGATTATGCTATTACAGTTGTCCCATTTTCTTTGCCCCTTTATGCCCCTCTGTCCTGTACCCACTCCCAACATCATTCCCCCACCTTAGTTCATGTCCATGGGTCATACATATAAGTTCTTTAGTTTCTCTGTTTCCCATACTATTCTTAACCTCCCCTGTCTATTTTCTACCTACCATTTATGCTTCTTATTCCCTGTACCTTTTCCCCCATTCTTCCCCTGACCCTCCCCACTGATAACCCTCCATGTGATCTTTATTTCTGTGAATTTGTTCCTGTTCTAGTTGTTTGCTTAGTTTGTCTTTGTTTTCAGATTTGGTTATTGATAGTTGTGAGTTTATTTTTATTTTCCTGCTCATAGTTTTGATCATCTTTTTTTTTCTTAGATAAGTCCCTTTAACATTTCATGTAATAAGGGCTTGGTGATGATGAACTTCCTTAACTTGACCTTATCTGGGAAGCACTTTATCTGCTCTTCCATTCTACATGATAGCTTTGCTGGATAGAGTAATCTTGGATGTAGGTCCTTGCCTGTCATGACTTGGAATACTTCTTTCCAGTCCCTTCTTGCCTATAAGGTTTCTTTGGAGAAATCAGCTGATAGTCTTATGGGAACTCCTTTGTGGGTAACTATCTCCTTTTCTCTTGCTGCTTTTAAGATTCAATCCTTATCTTTAATCTTCGGTACCTTGATTTAATTATAATGTACCTTGGTATGTGCTTCCTTGGGTCCAACTTCTTTGGGATTCTCTGAGCTTCCTGGACTTCCTGGAAGTCTATTTTCTTTGCCAGATTGGGAAAGTTCTTCATTATGCTTTCAAATAAGTTTTCAATTTCTTGTTCTTCTGCTTCTCCTTCTGGTACCCCTATGGTTCGGATGTTGGAACATTTAAAGTTGTCCTGGAAGTTCCTAAGCCTCTCCTCATTTTTTTTTGAATTCTTGTTTCTTCATTCTACTTTGGATGAGTGTGTATTTCTTCCTTCTGCTCCAAACCGTTGATTTGAGTCCCAGTTTCCTTCCCGTACTGTTGGTTCCCTGCTCATTTCCCTTTATTTCATTTTTCATAGCCTTCACTTTTTCCTCTATTTTGTGACTGTACTCAACCATTTCTGTGGGCATCCTGATTACCAGTGTTTTGAACTGTGCGTCTGATAGGTTAGCTATGTCTTCATCATTTAGTTGTATTTTCTCTGGATCTTTGATCTGTTCTTTTATTTGGGCCATATTTTTCTTTGTCTCAGCACACCCGTTATGTAGTAAGAGGTGGAGCCTCAGGTATTAGCCAGGGCAAGGCAACCCATGTCTCTGTGTTGTGGTGCTGAATGTGGGGAAGGGGTCTGAGAGGGAACAATGCTGCTTCCTCGGCCCGCAGCTGGCTTTCAGTCACTTCCTCTGTTACCCATAAGCAAATTTAGCCCTTCTGGTGCTGGTACCTGGGTGGGTTTGTGTACATTCTAAGACCCTGTGGGTCTCTCCAGAAAACTTTCCTGTGGTGCTGGGAGTTTCTCCTTCTGCCTCAACCCCCACAGGTGTTTTCAGTCAGAGGTTTTGAGGCTTTATTTCCCCACGCTGGAACCCTGGGTTGTGTGGTATGCCTTGCTCCCCAGTTGTTCCCCCTGGTTTATTATCATGCAAATGTGGGATCACCCAGTCTGCCAGCCACCTCGGACACCCAGGTTTTCCTGTCTCCATGTTGCCCTGAGTTCTCTCCATCCCAGCTGCCCATTTTGCCCCTCCTACAGGTCTGGATAAATGTTTCTCCTTCAACTCCTTGGTTGTCGGACTTCTGTACGGTTCAATTTTATGGCAGTTCTGGTTATTTTTTGTTTTTAAATTTGTTCTTGTCCTTTTCTTTTAGTTGTGAGAGGAAGCAAAGTGTGTCTACCTATGCCTCCATCTTTGCCAGAAGTTCTCTTTTTAAATGTTTTAATTGTTTAAAATGTTAAGATCCTATGTATAATTAACATTGGCTTTAGCCAGTTGGTGGTTGGATGGATGTATATACGTAACATTGACCATGTCGATCCCACTGTTGGTCCTGAACACATTTTGACTGGATAAGAGGAAAAGTTTAGCCCTGACAGGTGTGCCTGAGAGAGTTGGGTGTCCTCCTGCAAACAGAAAAGTTGCAGGTTCAATTCCTGATCAGGACAATTCCTGGGTTGTGGGCCAGGTCCCAGGTTGGGAGCACGTAAGAGGCAGCCAATTTCGATGTTTCTCTGGCACACCAGTGTTTGTCTCTTTCTTTCCCCCTCCCTTTCCATCTTTCTAATAAATAAATAAATAAATAAAATATTTTTTAAAAAAGAGGAAAAGTTTAGACTTGGATGAAATACTCAGCACAAGATAAAGCTAAGATTCAGCAGCATAATTTAGTCATAGATGAAAACTATCTAAAAAGTTGTATTTTATAGGCAATGCATAAGAAATGACCCAGACAATGCTTAATGAATGAAAATCCATTGCTGCCGATACACTTTTCATGAAAATATCTACATTTGCAAACGTGACATCCAGACATTCTGGGGTCAGAACAGTGGACTGAGAGTATCCCTCAGTTGTGAGTGGGGCTGAGTCTAGCTCTGCCTGCCTTTGTGGGCCCTGTGGAGTTGGGCTGGACCCCAGGCAGTCAATGGCTTCAAGTGATTGAATGGGCGGGTCTGCCGGGTTCCAGGGAACAGACAGCTTTTCTGTGTCCAAAGGTGAGAGGTAGGGCTGTGCTGAGCAGACAGCAGTGAAAGGTTATAACAGGTGAAGAGTGAACAGCAGCTTTGAGTCTGGAAATACGAGGCTCATCTATATGGCTTGACTATGTCAAAGTCTTAGTTTAGTGCCTGTTGAAAGAAGTGGACTTGAGTCTGAGGGTGGCAGGGACACATGGGAGCATTTTTGAGTGAAACCATACAGTCAAGACAGTGTGCAAGGAAGGCAGCCTGTGGTCTGGTGCTTATTAAGACCGAAATAAAAAGGGCTGCTCACATGAGTGGTCTTTGATGATAATGGGTCACTTATATGAAGAAGGAGAATATAATTTGTGTAAATTGTCTAGGTTAATATTGTTAGAGCTTTCACGGCCAATTTAGATGGATTAGTAACATGAGATTTTTGCAAGCTTTCCTGAGTTTGTCCTCACCATCCTAGAAGGATGGCTGGGGAAATGAGACCTAAATATTTTGGGAATGAGAGTTTGTTTGAGTCAACACTGGGGACCACACCATGTTCACACCAAGAGAACACTTAAAGCTATGGGAATTGTGATCAAAGACTGAGATAGGACATTGAGCATTGCTGGATTTACAAAGGCAGGTGCAGTCCTCTAGGTGGAGATTGTAGGAAATGGGGATATTTTGCAGCCTTTGGGGGACAGGATGGGTCATATGGTGGCTGAACCCAGGACTTTCCAGTAGTTTAGGATGGAGCTTGGCTGATGATAACGCCCACATGCTGATCCAGTGCAGAAGTCATTGTGTGCCAGCCCTGTCCCAGTCGGGACAGGTGGGAGCCCTATCATGTCACCAAGGAAAGACTGTGTTCTTTCCAATACCAGAGGCGCTCAGAGCTGAAGGGTGGCCTCCTGCCCTCTCTGCTTTCTTCCTCCCAGTCACTTTGGAGCAGCTCTCCCTGCCAGTGAGGCATTGTCCTGACGAGAGGACCAGGCTCTGTTAACGAAGGTAGGTTATCACATGAAGTCTCGATTTCCTTAAAGGCTGTAGCATTTTCACTGCCCTGAGGAGAGCTTCATTTTTATAAGCAGGAGTAAATTTATCATCTCTGAATTTTGTGCTCGGCGGGGATAAACTTGTCATCGGCAGGTAGGAGGGTTGCTGGTTAATGAGCACAACCGTGTCTGTGGAGCTCCTAAAAGTGACAGGAGAGTGGGCGTGAGCCACTCGCGGGGAATCTATTAATTCTCAAGAGGGCTCAGTTGGTTGTAGTTAAGCTTCTCTGACAGAGTCTTGATTCTTTCAGCAGATTTATGAGGCTTGGCCAAATTCCATGACTCTCACTGTACTTGTTAATTAAGACAAAGGATTCCGTGCGTTCAGTGTCTGACACAGCCTCACTTTTCGTCGCCATGGGGAACGCTACACAAATGAGCCTGTTCATATTCACCACCAGAAAGGGCATCTTAGGTCACAGATTCCTTGACTCCGGGTGGAAGACAAACTTCTTTTTCTCAGGGTAACAGTGGTTTTATTTCCATCTGAATGACCGAGAAGCACAGGTGGGATGTAACCTATATTTTGGCTGTACATACAGGTGAGCCAAAGTGTGGGAACCTGGCCAGCAACCAACATGATTTTAAGTTAAACTTTGTCTCTGAGGCAGAAAATGGTGCCTACCAACAAATCACAAAGGCACACACATGCTTTCCCCTCATGGCTAAGACTCCTGTCTTTACCTAGAAACTGCACTCGGCGTGGCCTAGAGGCATATACATTTCCGTGGTCACTTTATTTCCTGTGCCCACAGGAAACCGTGTGTACCAGGAATTCCGTTTCTTTACCTAAACACCATGCCAGGTGTCCTCTGACTTCAGAAATGAGTGGAAAAAATAGGGTGTCACTCTAAGGGATTTTCAGCTCATTTGCCTAAGATGTGATATTTCTGGTGTGTCTTTTTTTTTTTCTTGCTTTCAGTGATGTTAATCTTATAATACAGAAGTGCTGATACCAAATCTGTTGGGTTCATTTGGGAGACCTGGTATAAGACACCAACTTTGAACAGCACAAATTGAGGCACAGAAGCTCTTCTTGGTACTTTGAGAGTTTCTATACTTAGCTCTGCTTCCCCAGGACTTCTTAGCCAGCTACAGCCTTATTTCAGAGGCTTTGAAGCAGCGGCTGAACCCCGGATGCTCACCTTGTTGCCCTGTCAGTATTCAAGGTGGCAGAGACACAGGGCCCTTGGCATCCTTCTTCCTGTTCTGTCCAGCACTATCTCCTGCCATCTGCCCTTTCTTGCTTCCCTCTTGTCCTTCTCCTGCTGCCCAGCTCACCCCCATTTTCCTGTCTTCACTGTGCTCGTGGGTGCTGAGTACACTCCTGTGTGCTGCTTGGATGGCCCATGAGCCCTCGGGGAGGGTGCATGGGCGTCTCAGAGGCCGTGTTGGGTAGAAGGGGCAGAGTCGGGGCTGGCGTCGGGACCAGCCCTCCAGGCTAGTGTCTAACCACCTGGAATGTGCTTGTCTGCAGTGACAACCCATGTCTGAGTTCCCTGTGTTGGTTTCTGCAGACTGTGAGACTGTGGCAAACGAGGACCGTGTCTGTGGATGTTTTCTCAATATTTGCAGATATTTGAACAGGCATCATCAAAGCAGTTTCACTGAGCAAAAATGTGTGCACAGTTCACAGATACTGAAACCATTTTGTGATTTTTTTTTTTCAGGAGATCGAGGTTTTTACTGTCACGTGTCAGAGAATGCCGTGTGGGTGGGGCAGTGCTGTGCGGATTCCTGTAGCTGTTCTGTGGGAGAACGTGTCCCGGGGTGTCAGGACAGCACTGCGGCTACGATCAGCCTGCAGCTGCATGTGCGTCTGCTCAGGTGAGCTATTCACTTTGAAGATTATCTGCAGGCACACTTAAATTGGTGCCTCGTTGGGTGGAAAGAGGTTGCAGGCAAACAGTGATGATCTGGATCAAATATGATGTTTTCAGAAATGGTATTTGCGTGCACACTGTTGATCCTTACATTGTCGGAGGTAACTGAGGCCCGAGGACAGGCCTTCATTCTGACCTGTGAGGGTGCACTATTTGTGGCCTGGAGAGAAATTGCAAAAGGTGAACACGAAGCTGTGTCTCCTGCTGAGTCGAGGTCAGATACCCCTGGAAAACCAGACTCGCGGTCTGAGACTTTGGAGATGGCAGGGGTAGGAGCCTTCGCAGGATGACCGGGGAGAGCAGGGGAGGAGAGAAGTGACTGTCCCATCACACCTCGGGTTCGTAGGTGGTGGAGCTAGGACCAGAAAGTCTCCGGACCCTCAGGCTGTTTTCTTCCCAGGACCTCCACACAGGTAACTGTGTTCACCCCACTCCCCACCACACCAGAGCCATACCGGCAGTAAGACGGTGATGGAACCACAGGTGCACTGTTGTGGCTGCCAGCTCGTGGAGTCCCTCTTGGCTCACTGGCAATGACACCTGGTTGCAGAGATGCCATGGACAGGAGAGACCTCGCTTCTCCATAACTTGGTTTACCCATCTCCACATAGAGGTCAAGGCTGTTATCAACTCCGGACTCTCCCACCCACAGCCCTGTGGAGGGGCCAGGAGAGAGGTGCTGAAGGGTGAGACAGCTGTCGTCAGGGTTTGCCTTTCAGTGAGAACCGCTGTTATCGGAACCCTACAGAAGACTCAGATTTTATAAATTACTTATTTGACCCCATTTACTTCTCATTCTCCACATTTCCCTGTTTCTTCACTTGTTCATATTGTCAGTGAATCTCCTCAGTCCCTACTGTCACAACCCCACAGAATCCACTGGGCTCTGCATACCACTCTGTTGCAACTCCGGACCTAAGTTCCAGTCCCACATCCAAGCAAGCTTGGCAGGTCTCAGGCCCCTCCCACTGCCCTGTCCTTCCTCCTCAGCCACAGAGCCATGGGACTGCCCCTTGTCCTGGGGCTGCCACTGCAGGTCCACGTCATCTATCGGTCCTTCACAGTGTCTTTCACCATCATCCCTTTTCCTCAGTCCCAGGACACAGTGTCTGGGCTTGACTGCCCAGGGGCAGCTCCTGACCTGCCTCTGTAGGAACCATGTGTGGCCTTAGGCAGGTCACTCTTCTCTGTTTTAGCCCAGTGTCCCCTCTTGGTATAAGAGGTAAGGTAGATTACTCCAAAGCTCCTTCCAGCATTCACATCTGCAAGTCTGTGCCTGGGCATAGACAGCAACCCTAAACATGCTTGAAAGTGAACCAGCTTGGCCCTCAACTGCCATCTTTCTCCTTTTCCAGATTAAAATTCCTGAAGCCCCATGTCCTAGGGGCTGCTCTCTGCATTAGCTTCTAGCCATAACACCTGTCCTGTGTAATAGGGCGATTGCAAACTAGCAACCAAACATGGCCTCTTTTGAGAGTGAAAGGGGACACTATTAAAGATGAAGCTTAGATAATGGCCATAAACCAAGACTGTCAGCAAACCAGGTCATTTGGTTAGCCTAGTTTTGAGTCGAGTCCAAAACCCCTCACTCAGTTAAATGGCTCAGCCTTGCCTCCCAGGCTCCCAGTGACTGGCCCAGATACTTCCTGCCCCCACTCCCCCTAGAACTGTCTCATCTTTAAAACCGTGGGAGGGAAATTGTCAGAAAGACTGGTCTCTCAGTGCCAGTCTACAGCTGAACAATCATTTTCTAAATCAAACAGAATTGATCAACTTCCTCCTTTGATTCCCAGGGAGTTTCCACACACCTGACGGCCACCATGTCCAGTTCATGTGGACAACAGCCCCTGCAGGGGTGCTTCTGGGGAAGAACTATTCTGAGGCCAACACCTGCTCCGCTTCCCGCCTCCCTTAGCAATGCGAGCAGGAGGTTTGGGATGGGGAGATGACCCTTCCTGATAAGGGCTGCTCCCTGGACAGGAGGCAAGAGCCAGCTGAAGGAGCTTTGGCTGATCTGTTCAAACTGGAGCAGGACAGAGAAACCAGGGTTGGCTCAGAACTAGGCTTTTGCACTGCAGTGATGCTGAGTGAGAACCCAGAACATTCCCCGACCTGCGGTCTCAGTATAGCCTGAGGCCTCTGGCTGGAGACTCCGTGTGGTAGGGCCTGATATCGTAGCCCTTCTACTGTAGAAACAGTATCAAGAACCAAACTGCTTATATCAGAACAAGTAGCACCATCTCAAATCTCTGCTCCCCATCTGCTGACTTGGCAGGGCTGTGCCTGCTGTGGGCGGGACGGGGCTCCGAGGGGGGGGGGGGCGGGGCGGGATGTAGTGGAATGCTGGCCCATGCGGGGCCCCTCGGAGCAGTGGAAGGAGTGGCCAGGTGCTGAGCCTCAGGTGGAGGGATGCTGCAGATAGTCCCCAGGAGTCTCCGATGAGAAGTAAGTAGGGCTGGAGTGAGCCCTGCTGGAGCAGGGCTAATGCTGCCCAGAGAACAGGGGATTCTGGGCAGACGGGCACTGCAGGCTGCCAGGCCATGCTCCCCCAGGTCCCCTCACCACTAGTTTGGCCAGACCAAGCCCTTTCTCTGTCTAATGATGTTCTAAGAAATTGGACACACTTGAGTCCTTCTTGAAACCATGAGCCCCTGAAGAACAATGTGACACAGCCCCTCAGTCTTCCAAGTTTACAAAACACAATTTCTTCCCAGAAGCAGGCATCTTCTCCTAGCCACATGGAATCCTGGCCTGTTTGAATGACGGGTTTCCACAGGGGGAAAAAAAAAAAAAAACAGCTTTACTCTCCCCTGGGAATGGTTGGGTTTGAGGAGAGAGAGAATCTCTCACATGGCTGCTTCACTGATTCACCACCCCTTAGAAAAACCCCACAGGCTGGTTGTCCAGTGTTCCTTAAACTGTCGTTGTCACAGAGACTTCTCCACTTCACTTCTCCACAGTCCTCCTCAGCACCCGTTCCCGCCACATCCCCGGGCCCCGGGAGCGCTGTTCCATTTCAGAAATGACCCGTGTACCCTCACAGGGTCTTTCTCTGTCTTTGTGCTTTAATGGAGGCCTCAGCTTCTTCATTTTGATCGGTGCTCACCACACAAACCTAGCTCCAAAGCAGGGCGTTGCAGGGGACTGTCCCTGCCTCGTGAGCGGCTGGCAGTGGCAGTTTGAGCTTGTCAAGTGGGCGAGGTGGGGTTTTTCCC
The DNA here is from genome assembly GCF_021234435.1 of Artibeus jamaicensis. NCBI lineage: Eukaryota > Metazoa > Chordata > Mammalia > Chiroptera > Phyllostomidae > Artibeus > Artibeus jamaicensis. The sequence goes on along the minus strand of NW_026521810.1, from coordinate 11,592,126 downwards.
TCTTTCCTGCATTCTAACTGCTCTTTCTTCCTTTTCTCAACCTGTGTAGGTGGTAGCTAGTTTAAGCACCAAACCTAGCAGCCAATACTTAGTTACAAGCACCTCCCGTCAAGTTCAAGGAGGACTGTGATCTGTCATGTCCCCTCTCTGCAAGTGGCTCTTTCTGCAAGTGGCTCTTTCATCCCACCACCCCCATGTGGCCCCTTGCCTTGCCTTTGAGCTTATCCTGGGCCCCTGAGCAACAGGTAGGAGCTGATATCCTGTGTGCGCACTGCACTTGCCCACAGCCACCACCCAGCCATGTGGGTCTGGTCATGGGATCAGCCTCCCACACAGAAGAGGGTTCTCACTGGGGGTTTGACTGCATTTCCGAACCCAGTGTAGGATGAATAGTGCCGCTCCTGTTGTGGATTTCGTTAGTCCAGATTATGAAGGATGGCAGGGTCCACGGTGTTCCTTTCTGGTTACCTACTCGGCTCCTTGCAAGCTAGAGCCACATGGGGAGAAGTGAGCGTGTGGCTGACAATGTTCCTAAGATAAGTCATTTCATAAGTGTTTACTCAATACCTGTTAGGTGCCAGGAAATGGTTTTCTAGTACCTGGCTCACTTGAAGAATGTGTTTCTCTTTTTTTCCCCCCACTTAATAAGGGAAAAGAGGTACAAGTGACATATAGATCAAGTTTCAGACCCGGTCTTTTAATAATAAATATTTTTCTCTTATTCCTGTTTCTCTGTGCCATTGAGACCATGGATGTTTGTCTCTCTTCATTCCTCGCAAGTTCCAACCCTGTGTCATGGTTCTGCAAGGCTCATCTCAGAACGACCCTCCAAAATTTTAGTGACAGTTATCCCTTCCGGTGAAACTTATATTTTGGAAAGGAATTTTGGGTGCATAAGATTAACTTTTTAAGTCAAAGGAATAAATATCTAATGGTAGAATTTCAGGTTCCATCGTAAGTCAACAGAAGAGTTGTTTTGGTGTTTGTACATATCTGCCACAGTGCCTCTCCAGAAACATTTATGAGTACTTACTGTGTGTCAGGTACTGTGCTAAGCACCAGGGTACTAATATCAGTAAGACCTGACACTTACCTTCAGGTAGCTTCCCAAATAATAGGGAAAACAGGCACTTCATTGCACCCCAATAAGTAAGCACATCAGAAACGGCTAAGTGCTAAGAGGGAGGGAAGGTGGGTTGCTAACAGAGCACTTTTCTGGGGTGCCCAACTCAGAGTGGGTTTAGAGCAGCCTTGCTGAGGAGGGAACATTTGAACTAAATCTCTTGTCTCTACAGGAAATTAAATTACCCAACACTGTGGGCTCCACTGTGCTTACGGGTGGGGTCAGTGTGAGAAGCTGTGTTCTGAATTTTTCATTTAGAGAGTGTTTCAGGAGCACTGATGCATGCCTTGAGAACTGGCTGCCAATGCAGGGGACCCAGACAGCTGCCTCTCCGTGGGAGGAGGTGCTCAGGAGCTTCCATTCTTGTTGCACCGTGCATACTTCCCCAGCCATCTCGAAGTTACAGGGTTCAATATTCCTTCCTTTAGCGTGGAAGACTTTCCTGATCTAGAGGTTAATGTCAAAAATCTCTGAGATGGAGCCCAGCAGAAGCCATTGTTCGCTAATAGTTGCTCTAGAATTGATTTGAAAGCATGGTGTCTGGGCCAGGGGCCAGCGGCCAGGGGCCTGGGACAGAGAGTGAGAGGGGCGGTGGGAAATTAGGAAGAGAAAGGCATGGAGATTTCTGCTCTGTTGAGTCTGCACTTCATCCATCGCCTTCAGAAAGCTATTCTGCCAGGGGAAATGGAGCAGTGTCTTTCCAGGCCAAATGTCATCAGGTGCAAGCACCACCTGTGCCTGGTCACCTAGGAGGAACAAACAATTACAAGTGTGGATGACAGCACATGTGAGACCATTACACATACTCTGCTCTTGACACTTTTTTATCGGCATCGGAATGAATAACCAGGCACAGAACTACCAAGGGAAGAGAAATCCCAGTGTTCGGAAAAGCAGTGAGCTTCCCTGAGCATTGACAGCACACATTCTGCGTTCCCGGCCCTGCAACAGGACACGTGGAAGGCACCTCTTCCTGAACACTCCATCCCCATTTCCTCCATGCACAGCTGTAGGGGGCAGATTTCACTTCAGGCTGTCCTAGAAGACAGGGTGGTGGGCAGGTGAGGAAGTTGCTTGAGACAAATAAGAAAACTAGAAGGATTTGGTGAAAGCCACCTGTGAGAAACAGCAAAATTTGGCCCTAAGGGGACTGAAATTAGTGGGAGAAGTGAGCAGGGCCTGGCTTTCAAGATGCTGAAGTGCCCAGGACACTTTTCTTGAGTGACTTGCCTAGAATTGGGAACATTCTACCAGGGGGTTTCAGTGACATGAATCCAAGCTCCAGAAATGGGCAGAATCACCAAATGGCTGAGGGATAACAGACTTCCCAGCCCACAGCGAGGGGGATGTGAGCACTGAAGTCATGTGGGAAGCCATGGTGACCGGGCCTGATGGAGGCAGCGCAGATCAGCACTCACACTCAGGAAGTTCCCCTGCCCGTGACCAACCACACCTGTGCCCAGAGTGAAAACTGAAAATGTTTTTTGTATTCTTCTACTTTAATCTATGTGTATATGGTTTTGTAGACAGTGTATAACTGGTTCATGATTTTTAAGCCAATCTGTCTTTAATTATTGCATTTAGAACATAAACAATATAATTATTGATATGTTTAGACTTAGAACTGCCATTTTAAATTTGTTTTCTGTTCCCTGCTTTTCATTTCTGTTTTTCTTGCCTTACTGTGAAGTACTTGAGAATTTTTAACAATGTCATTTTCCTCTGTAGCATTTTGATGTATGTCTTTCTGAATACCCTTTTTTCATTAGCTGTTCCAGTGATACCTAGAAAAAAATTATTATGCAAATTTCAATCAAAAGGAATCAAAAGTGGCCATACTAGTATCAGATAAGATAGACATCAGAGCAAAGAATATTACCAGAGATGGAGGGAGACATTACATAATGATAAAAAGGTCAGTTCGCCAAGGAGATATAGCATTGTTAAATATGTATACAGCAAATATCAGAAGCAGAAACTGATAGAACTGAAAATAAAAGCAAAAACAAATAGTTAGAGATCAACACCCCTCTTGCAACAATGATAAAACAATTAGATGGAAAATCAGAACATGTAGAAGCACTTAACCCCATTGACAAACAGGATTTAATAGATATGTATAAGACATTTCAACCAATAAAACATTACATTATTTTCAAGTGCCCACAGAACACATACAAAGATATACCATAACTTGGAACATAAAGAAAATCTCAAAAATTTCTAAAGTTTCAAAAGAAATTTAAAAATACATTGAACTGGATGAAAATGGAAATGCAATATATCAAATGTGTGGAACAGACCTAAAACAGCACTGAGAGAATTTGTAGCTTACATGAATAAGGGGAAAGGCTTAAATCAATAATCAAGGCTACTACCTCAAGAGCTTCAAAAAATGAAGAGCATATAAACCCAAAGAAAGCAAAAAGAAGGAAATAATAGAGAGAAGGGCAAAGATCAATACAATTGAAAACAAAAAAAATAGAGAAAAACAATGAAGCAAAGACTTGCGTCTTTGGAAAGATCAATAAAATTGATAACCCTCTAACAAGACTAATGGAGACGCAAGTTACTAATATTAGGAATGAAACAGATGGCATCAGTAGACACCACAATGATAATAAGGAAATACTAAGAACATTCTACACATGAATTTGGCAACTTACATGACATGGACCAATTCCTCAAAAACACAAATTACCATACTCAATATGAAATAGATAATTTAAATAGCTATAGAACCACTAACAAAATTGAATTTGTAATTTTAAAATTCTGTAGGAAAGAGAAAATAGTTTGCCAGTGCTTAACAACAAAATACTTTTTCCCCCAGGCATCTGGAAAGACTATGGTTTCACACTTTGGGAGATATTGGTATTAAGCATTTTTAAGAGACCGAAGATGGCAGTGGAGTAGGTAGAGGTTCATACACTTTCTCCCAGGACCAAACTGGAATTAAAAGTAAAATATAGAACAATCACTCTGAATAACCAACTGAACACTAGCTGAAGAGACGTCTTATAACCAAGGATTTACAGAAGAAGTCACATTGAGACTGGTAGGAAAGACAGAGACTTAAAAAGGGCTGTCTCCAGTAACACATGCTGTGGCTGAGGTTCCAGAAGGATATCTCAATGGCAAAGGTTCTCCCTGAAAAGTGTGTGGTCTTGACCCCTGGCCAGGCTCTCTAGCCTAGAGCACCATAGCCAGGAAGAGTTAGCCTGCATAATTATCTGGCTCTGAAAAGCAGCAGGGTTTCTGTCCACTAGGGAGAGACAGGAGTCTGCTAGGGACACAAGAGTCCTTTTACAGGGCCAATGCACAAAATCTTATTCATAGCCATTCACCCTGAATACTGGCAGAGGGAGAGCAGAGCAGACTAGAGTCATGTGGGGAGAGATTGAGGTTTCTGGCTCTAGGGAGAGAGTTGAAGGGACAGCTGCCAGGATCCCTGAGCTGAGTTCTTCTCGCATGTCACAGATGCCATCTTTCCTGGGTGGGACACTCTCCTCTTTATGGCAACAGCCTGAGGGAATGTAATAGCCCCACCCTCTGGGCTCCTTGTTGCCCCACCCTGCAGATCTTGCACCCTGTTGAGGAGTCAGTTGCCTGGGCCAGGGTGTAGAGATCTGGGCAGACTTGGGGTATCTGTGACTGAGTTGTATGGCTGTGGGGTGGAAGCCCCTCCCCACACTTTCCTATGAACCTGACTGGTGCTCCCATCATGGAAAATCCACTAACTCTTCTCTCTAGGCTTCTGGATGTTCCACCCTGCTGATGTCTGGGCAGGATCTAGGACAGAGTTGTGTAGCCCTGGAGCAAGGGCCACTCTTCCCACCTTCCCCAAAGCCTGACCAGCACTGACCACTTATGGGATATTTACTAGCCCCACCCTCTCAACTGTCCTTGGCCCCATCATGCTGAGATTAGACTCTTGGGAGAATCTGGGACAGGCTGAATTGGGTGACTCTAAGATGGGTGGCATTTTTCCCTCCCATGCCTGACCAATGCAGAGCCCTCCCTCCACACAGCCAAATCTTGCTCTGTTGGGGCCTGATAAACTCTACTGGCCTCACCCTGAAAGCTCCCTAGGACCCCACCACACCACAGAGGTGTGTGAGCACCCAGAAGGTGGCAATCAGACTTTATATACACTGGGACATTTGCTGAGTGGACTCAGACTCAACACTGGCACTGAGTTTGAACCTGTATTGATCTAGTTAACAACACTTGCCCCTACCTGGTGACTCACTGAAAACCTACCTCATGCAACTCAAGTACCTCCAGTGGCTCTTTCAGTGACCGAATTTAACAGGCAGCTGGCAGGTGGAGGTAGGCAGAGACAGATCTTGGGGTTCCTTGAGAACTTTGCTAACTTGCCTCCAGGCCCAGTGCTGATAAAAGCCACCTGTGGTACACAGCTTGGTCCTTCCCACATATACCCAGGCTCAGCAGGAGCAGCCACGAACAGTGGATCACCCTGTAGCTCCAAACAGGTTGTCCAGGACCAGTCAAAAGCAGTGCTTTTTTACTAACCAGGGAAAAGCACCAGGGTCTCTCCCAAGAGTCCCCAGAACCAACATACCCAGAGACCAGCTTCAGACAACATCAGAGCAGGACCCAATTAGCTTCATAAGTGGCATATCCAAAGGGAGATCTTGTCAGGCACCAGACCCTTCTGAGGCAAATTCCACACTGCATGGACACCTGCACAGAAGCTTATACACGGTAGTCAAGTTAATCCTCAAAGTCAGCATGGTGTTGACCCCATGCATGAACGGGCCAATAGCAATCAAGACTCAATTACAATAGGAGGACCCACATGACCCACACAGGGGACATTCTTCGAGCGCTCAGCTTAGATCATCAAGGACACTGCACCATTGGGTCAGTCCCATAGGACACCTCCTGCATAAGGCTACCCTACCAAGACTGGGAGTCATAGCAGATGTGCCCAATACAAAGAAACAAATACAAAGAGGCAGCCAAAACTGAGAGACAAAGAAACATACCTTAAATGAAAAAAACAGAAGAAATCTCCAGAAAAAGAGCTAAATGAAATTGAGACTAGCAATTTATCAGATACAGAGTACAAAAAAATGGTTATAAGAATGCTTAAGGAACTTCGCGAGAACTATGATAGTATGAAAAGAACATAAAAATAATAAAAAACAAAGGAAGAATAAATATTATATCTAAAATGAAGAATATACTGGAAGGAATGAAGAGTAGGTTCGATGAAACACAGGATCGAATCAGCAATTTAGAAGACAAGGTAGCAGAAAACACTTGCTCAGAGAAGCAAAAAGAAAAAAAATAAAGTGAGGAAAGTTTAACGGATCTTCGGCACCAGACGAAATGCACTAACGTCTGTATCATAGGAAGTACCAACAGGAGAAGAGGAAGAGCAAGGGAGCGAGAATGTATTTGAAGAAATAATGACTGAAAACTTTGCTAACCTGGTGAAGGAAAAAACACACAAGTCAAGGAAGAACAGAAAATCCCAAACAAGATGAACCCAAACAGGCCCACACCAAGACATATAATTAAAATGCAAAAGGTTAAAGACAAAGAGAGAATCTTAAAAGTAGCAAAAGACAGTTATCTACAAAGGCACTCTTGTAAGACTATCAGCTTACTTCTCAATAGAAACTTTGCCAGCCAGGAGGGATTGGCATGATATATTGAAAGTGATGAAAACCAAGAACCTATAACCAACACTATTTTACCCAGCAAGGCTATCACTTAAAATTGAAGGAGAGAAAAAAAAAACAACTCATCAGAGAAGAAAACGTTAATGGAGTTCATTACCACCAAACCAATATTACAAGAAATGTTAAAGGGCCTTTTTAAGAAGGAGGAAGAGGCAGAAGAGAAGAAAACAGAGTAACACAGTTAAAAGAATAAAATGGTTATAAATATGTACCTAACAATAATCACTTCAAATGTAAATGGCTCAAGTGCTCCAATCAAATGACATAGGGTAGCTGAATGAATAAGAAAACAAGACCCATATATATGCTGTCTATGAGAGACCCACCACAGAATGAAAGATATGTACAAACTAAAAATAAAGGGATAGAAAAAGATACTTCATGCAAACAGAAACTTTAAAAAAGCTGGGGTAGCAATACTTAGATAAAATAGACTTTAAATCAAAGGCTGTAACAAGACAAAGAAGGACACTACATGATGATAAAGGGAGAGTCCAGGAAGAGAGTGTAAACATTTATGTGCCCAACATTAAAAAAGCATAAGATTTTATCAATTGGTACAGAAAAAGCGTTTGACAAAATGTAACACCCATTTGTGATAACAAGTCTTAGATAAATAGGATGAGAGTGGAATTTCCTCAATTTGATAATGAGCATCCACAAAAATCCTATAGATAATATCATACACAGTGGTGAAGGAATGAATGGTTTCCCCTTAATATCAGAAATAAGGCAGGAATATTTGCTCACACCATTCTCATTCAACACAATACTATAAGTTCTAGACAGTACAATCAGGCAAGAAATAAAAATAAAAGACATCTTTTCAGATCAGAAAGGAAGAAATAAAACAACCCCTATTTATAGATGGCATGATTATCTATGTAGAAAATCTCAAGGAATCTACAAAACAAACATCAAAATAACAAGCAAAAATCATTCCTGGGATTAAGAAATGAGAATAGCAAAGTCACAGGATATAAGGTTAACATACAAAAATCGATTGAATTTCTACATAGTAACAATGAACACCTGAACAAAAAAAAATTTTTTTAATTAATACCCTGTATGATTTCTCAAAAAATTAAAAATGCTTAGTTATACTTCTAACAAAACATATGTATAACTTGTATGCTTAAAACTACAAAATGCTAATACTTAACAAAGTACTAGCAAACCTCAATTCAGCAGCATATTAAAATGATTATACACCATGACTAAGTAAGATTTTCTGCTGTAATGCAAGGATAGTTCAACAAACAAAAATTGATCAATGTAATACACAACATTAACAGAATGGAGGAGAAAAATAAACATGATCATATCAACTGATACAGAAAAAGCATTTGACAAAAGTCAACACCATTTTATGATAAAAGAAAGCACTCAGCAAAATAGGAATAGAAGAAAACCATGTCAATATAATAAAAGTCATGTATGAAAAGTCCACAACTAATATCATATTCAGTGGTGAAACACTGAAGGTTTTCTTTTATCTGAAACAACACAAGGATGCTCACTTTCACCACTTCTATTCAACATGGTATTAGAAGTTTTAGCCATAGCAATAATACAAGAAAAAGAAATAAAAAGCATCCAGATTTGGAAAGAAGTAAAATGATCTGTCTTCACAGATATAATCTTATATAGAAAACTTTAAAGATCACATACAGACACACACACACACACAGGGCAAGAACTAATAAACCAATTCAGCCAAGTTAGAGGATACAAATATCAACATGTAGAAATCAGTTGCATCTCTAAACACTAATAATGAACAATACCAAAATGAATTTAAGAAAACAGTTCCATTTATAACAGCATCAAAAAACCATAATAATAAAATACTTAAGAATAAACTTCAAGAAGGTGAAAGACTTGTACAAATTAAAAAGGACAAATAAATGAAAAAATTCTGTTTTCATTAAATTTCAATAATTTTAAGATGTCAGTATTACCTAAAGCAATCTACAGATTCAGTGCTATTCCTTTCAAATACCAATAATTATTTTTGCAGAAATAAGGACAAATACTATATGAATTCACTATATGAAGTACCTAGAATAGTCAAATTCACATAGACGGAAAGTAGAATGGGGGGTACCAGGGACCTGGAGGAGGGGAGAATGAGGAGTTATTTAATGGGTAGAGTTTAAGTTTTGCAAGATGAAAAAAAGTTCTGGAGATGGTTGTTGGTGATAGTTGCAAAGCTAAGGACAGATAGGAAATTGGGAGTGGAAGGAAGTTAGGAGCAATTCTGGGTTAAAATAAGTCAGAGAGAAGCACCTAGCAGAAAGCTTACCCACACATTGCCTAACCTGTCTGCATAAAGTAAGGGTATGGTTCATAGCCAGTCTACATAGCGGGTTGTGTAAGGAAGAAATAGCCTCGTCTTCTTGCAAAGCTGTGCTCCATGAATGTCCCTCTCCCAGAGGGCATGGTAGGGCCACTGCCCTGCCTCACTACAAGATTGGGCGTTGCCAGAGTATGGCCATCACAGGAAAGCTTGGGTTCTGCAGCCACTTGTAGGCCCCAAATAGAAGGGAAAGCATTTCCCTGTCAGTATGGCCTCAACTTTCAGAAGCAGCTGAGTTCTGGTCGCCTCACTGCCCAGGTGCATTCAGCAGGCTAATAAAAGTTGTCTCATGGTTAACTTCTCCAGCTTTCCCTTCTGTCTCCTTTTGACTTATTGAGTTTCCGTTCCCTGCAGATGAGTTTTACGGCCTGATATTTGAATATTGGTATGTTTAGGCTTTTCCAATTAGGCATAAAACAGGATACACCTTGGGTCTGTCTCCTGTCTCTGCCCCCTGCCGCGCCCTCCACATTTGATCCCCCGTGACACCAGTGCATGGTCCACCATCACTTCACTGTGATTCTCAGCCCCCATGGAGAGAAGCTGGTTCCTCTGCCACAGAATGTGGGATGGACACCTCAGTGTCCAAACACTCAGAATGAAAAGAGCCCCTTCATTCTAACCCTCTTCTCCCAGAGCAGTCTAAGCTACCAGAAAATTCCCTCTGCCATAACTGTCACCTTGCTTGAGAAGGAAGGCTTTTAAGAAGACTCAAAAACTATTGAGCAGGCTGGACTTAGAAAAATTAATTAACATTGCAGGCCATTTGGAAGGAAGGTCTGATCTGAACAACTTCCTTGAGGAACAAAGAAAAGTGCACTAAAGATGATCCCTTCTCCCATTTCCAGTTAAATATAAATAATAGGCCCTTAACTAGGGAAGGTGATGAGCTCACTCCCAGAACTGGTAACATGGAGGAGACTGGGCAGGTGAACTATGTGCATTAGAGATGGACATCATTATAGTCTGGTCTGTTTTTCATCAGTTTCTTATTGTAAGGAATGCCCTTAGAAATTGCAAAGCCAATACTTTTTGCTAATGCTAGAAGAATTTCCTTAAACTAAGAGAAGGTGCCACCACCCATCAATTTTACCAGGCAGCAATGCAGATCCCAAAAGGCAAAAGTCTGAGGCAGAAGGCAGAGCACTTTATCACAGTGAGAGAACTAGGTTGCTGCTGGGGAAGCTGTTCTGATATCACGCTGCTATTACCGTGCATTAATAAGCTTTGTTCATCTTCTCTGACACTAGAGGTCCAACTTGGTCTTTTAGCTTCAGCTTCTTGCTTATTATGCAGTCTGGGCCACAGATCTAGGCTGCCTACTTGTCATAAATCACTGGCAACCTCTATTTTTTTCTGTTCTTGGTCCCAGTGGATTATGCCCCTGGGAGCCCACGATCTCTGAGCCCTTCAGTCCCACAAATGCGCAGTGAGCCCTCGTGCTGGCTGAGCACTGCAGAAATTCCAGGATGCACAAGCCACAGGTCCTGCCTTCCTGATCACACTGTGGTGAGGGAGAAGGTTATGTGGATAGATAATTACACCAAGAGGCAGAGTATGTAACCGAGGGGAATGCACGCTGCTATGAGAAGCCAGGAACGTAAGGGGCAACTTTCTGTGGGAGGAGATCAGGGACAAGAGTTCAATACTGGAAACTGTTAGAGGATGTAGCTGTCTCAGCTTGGAGTTTGCATTAATCAAAGAGGAGGAGACTGTACATAGAAAGATGACACATGTTATTTGTTATGCAGCAAAATGACCTTATTTAGGGGTGTATAGCTTTATGAATATTAACACATTGAAAGAATCCTGTAATTACCATTACGATCAAGATGCAGAACAATTCAACCATCCTACAATAATCCCTTATGGCGTGGCTTCATAACCATCCTTTCCCTCTTCCAATAACCCCTGGTAACCAACGACTTGTTGTTCATCACTATAGCTTTGTCTTTTTTAGAATGTTACATGAATGGAATACAATTTGTAATCTTTGGATACTGACTTTATTCACTCAGCATGTCTTCAAGATTCAGCCAAGTTCCTGCAGTGGTCAGCAGTTACTCCCTTCCATTGCTGAGTGGTATTTCATGGTATGGATGTACCATAACATTTTTTATCTATTCATCTAGTGAAGGACATTTGAGTTGTTTTCAGTTTTTGCTGATTTTGAGTAGAGCTGCTATAAATATTCATGTACAGGTTATTGTATTATGTAAACATAAGTTTTCTTTCTCTAGGGCATAGTTTCTCAATCTTGGCACTGTTGACATTTTGGGCCAGACACTTCTCTATTTAATGAGGCTGCCCTGTGTTTTGTAGGGTGTTTTGAGAAATATCCCTGGCCTCTGCTTATTAGATCCCCATAGAATTCTCCCAGTCACAACAAACAAAATGTCTGCGGACATTGCCAAATACCTGTTGGGGGGCAAAACTCATCCACAGTTGAGAACCACTACTTTAGGGTAAATACCTGGGAATAAACTTTTCAGATCATGTGGTAAGTGCATGTTTAACTTTATAAGAAACTTCACATTCTCAGTGTATTAGGTCCAGCTGTCAGCATCCTCCCCAATGCTTGATGTTACCAGTATTTTTCATTTTTTGCCATTCCAATAGGGACATAGGAGTATCTCATTGTGGTTTTAATTTACCCTTCCCTAATGGCTAATGATATAAAAAATCTTTTCATGTGCTTTTTTGCCATCTGTCTATCTTCTTTAGTGTAGTCTGTTAAAATCTTTTGCCCATTTTAAATCCGTGTGAGCCTGGGTGAAGCCAGCAGTTGCGAATGAAGCCCGGGAGTGGCGTCTGTCTTGTTAGGAGCCCTGTGGGGCCCAGTGGGCTGTGGTCTGAGTCAGATGGACTGGACTGGAGTCTGGATGACCACCCGTCACAGGTGTTAGAGATGGGATTTGTGCTGGCTATCCTCTCCTTACCTCTTCAGCTCTACTCTCTACCCTTTCCACCCTGCACTGGGTCCAGGAAGTTGACCCATGTAACTTGGATCAGCAGAATCCTTGCCCTCTGGATCTAGTTTGGTTCTGAACAGAAGCTAACTGAATCTCCAGCTAGAGATTGGAGAGAGGGAGGAGAAGGAGGTACCAATATCCCTGCCCTGCCTGCCTTCCTGTGGGATCACCTTGGGATGTCTGTGTTTCTAGGCTGAAGGTCACGGCTCCCTTACAGGTGTCCCTGTCTACATAGCTCCCTCTTCCAGGGTCCAGAAGCCACTCCCTGCCCTCCTCATTCCAAACCCACAGCTGCACAGCTACAAGCTCTGGGCCACTGCACTATCACTATGGCTCTCCTACATCTTTATAAATTAAGTATTAAACTCTCCTTAAATCATCCTAATGTGAATGTGTCATCTGTTTCTTAGTTGAACATTGGCTGACACAGGGTTCTAGATTGAATGAGAAGATGAACTAGATTATTTCTTTTAAAAAAGGCTTACTTATACTCCTGTGGCTTTGGGTTTCTTATCACTGACCTTTATCTTTGTATACCCAAGAGGAATGAGGATTAACCCTCCACACCTAGGAGTCCACAATAAATATTTGTGGGGTGATATGAAGTTCACTTAGAGACATGTGATTCAGTTTGGCCTCATAATCTATACAATTTTTTATTTTTATAAGAATTCATGTTTTCAGAAAGTACTGCCATAATTTTCAGTTGCTCTCACGGTGTCTGTAGGGTCAACTAACATCTTTATTGCTGCTACATAAAAGAGCCAAAGGAAGCCTACACCCACCAAGCAGCTAGTGCCCAGAACCTGGGCAAGGTCCTGAAACAGCAATAATTTGTCTTAAATATGTTTTGTAGATAAGCTGCTAAGCCATACCTTTTCTGGGATGACCAAAGAGTTGAAATAGCATCTTCATGATGATGCTCAGGAAAAGAAGAACCTGTATTGTCTACATGACTGCAAACTATGTGATTTCTGAGTCTGATGACCCGTAGAAGACGTAGGGTCTTCCGGTGTGACAGTCGTTTCCATGTGACTCTGAATAGGAAGGTGCTGTTGCTTCTGCTTGGGTTGACTTAGAGAGTATCTTACTCCTAAAGACTCATTATCTTTTAGAGATACACAGGGAAAGGCTCATAGATGAAATGATGTGACCGAGCTTTGCCTCACAATAATACAGAAAGGAGGGGACAGCTGGGAGTGAAGATAAAGCCAGTCTGGCCCTGAGCTGGTAGCTGTTGAGGATGGGAAGCGGAGGCCCGGAGGCACATTGCGCTGCTCTTTCTGCTTCTGTATAACTTTGGAATTATGGAATATTAACAGCTAAATGAATAGTTCATTTCAAAGTTACTTGTTAAAAAATGTATAGCATTACTCAAATACCAGTAGTTGGCTTTTGTTTTAAATGTTTAAACAAACGAAAAAAAAAGATAAATAAGCAGAGAAATTACTGCTTTCAATTCGAGCACTACTTTATAAGTTTAATTAATGTACGCCCAAATAAACACTTCTCTCCAGAAATTTCAAAATCAGTGCATACATGTTGAGTGAAATGGGAGAAAGAAGAAAAACACTTCTGAAAATCACAATGATGATGCTTATTTAATGAAATTAATTTAAAAATTTTTTTAAAAAAACATAAGAATTATATCCAAATGTTAGCTCAGCCATCTTCTTTGGTATTGAAATCAGCATTCAGAATATAAAATATTTTACTTTGAAGTTTAGTCCTTGGGTCTACAACAGTTTTCCATATAAAGACAATAAAAAAATCAAATTAGCTCTAATTATCTTATTTGTTGAATAACCAATGGATGCATAAAAGCCATCAGTAATGTGTACAGAGACCAATGTCGTCAAGCAAATAGTCATTCACAGAGACACACACGTGTTCTACTGGAAATACAGCTGAAGCTCTAGATGACTGTCTGCCGTCGTTGTGCTGTGTTACTGAACAGCTCTCCAATGTGCTGGTGCTGTTACTCACTCACCGAAGTGCTGCTGTCCCAGGAAGTGGACCCCACTGTGCCAAGGCTCGGAAGCTTTTATTTTTCAACAGGATTTACACCCCTTTTAAAAATTCTGCATGTCTCAGAATTGTGTGCTTCAGTCTTTTGATAAAATAGTATCTGAGGATTGCTAATAGCATTACATTAATATTTAAAATTTTTTTTAAAAACCGAAGTTACTTGTTGATACAGAAAAACTCATGTATTATTGTTTGAGGCCACTGATGTCATGGAGGAGTTCCGAGTGTACGTTTTAGAAATGCAATAGGAAAACCACACTGAGACCAAATGTGAAATGAGTGAGGCTATTTTTATGAAAGTCTATGAAAGTTTAATCAAAACGTTCTCAAATGTTTGCTTTCCTTCTCAACTCATGAAACTACAAATGAACATTCTGAATAATTTCATATTTAACTGAGAAGGAAAGCAGACAGAAATATTAATTTGTTTTAACTTATCTTATGAGTGGACATTGCTTCTAAGAAAAAACCTGGGATGGGGGAGAACCAGGTGAGTTTATAAATGAAACAAGACTGGCCACGTGTTAATATTTGTTGAGTTGGGGGGATAGTGATGTGAGAATTGGTTATGGTATTCTTTCCACTTTAATTTTTTTATAGAAGGGTTTAAAAAAATAAAACTTATTCTGCATGTTCAAGATGTGACCATTTTAATTAAGAAGGTATCGACTTTTGTGATGGTATGAAATGTAACAATATACCATTTCTCTTTCCCTCCTTAGTTTCTGTGTTTTCTAACATGCTGCTATTTGTTCAACTTTCTCCTCGTCTCCCGCCCCTAGTATGGCCTGCTGTGTGGAACCAAGCTGGTGTTTCAGGAGTGAGCCTGGCACCTGGAACGTAAACACTTGACTTCCACAGTGAGCACAAGGTTTAGGAGTCAGGTGAGCACCCCCAAGGTGCAGAAGAAACCCTTTGTGGGTCAGCTGTCAGCTTCCTGCTTTCTTAGAAAACAGCCCTGCCAATCTTTTATCAGTTTCTACTCGTGGGTTTTTGTGCCTCTGGGACTTCATATATGTGTTTTCATTGCCTACCATGATCATGTTACACTTCAGAGTTTAAGAGACAAGGAAATGATTCACTGTGCATGAACTTTCTGACATGAGAAGGAGAGGAGGGAATCAAAAATGTTTTCCTTGTCTTGGCTGAAAAAAAAAATGTATTAAGTGAGTTTCATTTTCCGACTTCTTACCAAAACCCATTAACTCATTCTTCATCATCAGAAAAAAATACCTATGGTATTTTTATGTCAGTGGTAGTAACAGGAGCTCAGTGTGACAAAGAGCTTCTGACAATGATGGTGGATCCGGTGAGTCACCACACAAAACGCCGCTCTAAAAGAAAAGGGCTATGAAACCGCACAGCCATCTGGGAAGTGCTTCCTGAGGACCTCCTCTCTCTCGGGCTCTGTTAGGGGCTGACGCAGGAACAGGTGTAGGTTTGGCCACTGCGTTCGAGGGTGTTCATTATATCTGGGGACACAAAGCTGACTTTAAAAAACACAAATAGCCTTGCCCGGTGTGGCTCAGCGGATTGAGTGTGGGCTGCAAACCAAAGGGTCGCCAGTTCGATTCCCAGTCAGGCCACATGCCTGGGTTGTGGGCCAGGTCCCGGGTAGGGGGCGCACAAGAGGAGACCACATATTGCTGTTTCTTGCTCTTTCTTTCTCCCTCCCTTCCCCTCAATCTAAAAATATACAAAATCTTTTTAAAACCCCCCACAAATAACAATATGTGGGAGCAGAGGCTTTCTGATGAACTGGGCTACAAGAATTAGCTCATAGAACAGACATCACTTAGGAGTGAATGTGATTCTTGTGCTAGACCTTGAAGAGAGGACAGTTCAACATGGAGGTGGTGGTTCAGTTGAGGAGGGGGTAGTGAAGCTGAGCCTTCTGGCAGGGTTGATAACATGAGCAAAATCATAGAAATGGGAGCACATAGGACAGACATATGAGAAGCTGAAGCGTCAAGTGATAGAAAAACTTGGAGAAGTCTACAGGAGCCAGATGACCATGAGCCCTGAATAACCTTGAAGAAAGAATCTTTCTCCTTTTCAGGAGAACAGAGATTATGAAGAAAAGTATATATAAAGACGTCCCAGTTATCTATGCCAGGTAGCAAATGACTCCTTAAACTTAGTAGCTGAAATAATAGCCATTATTTCTCATGATTCTGCAATCTGGACAGGGCTCAGCCAGATGGCTTTTTTGCTCCATGGGGTGCCTGCAGGGGCTACATGCTGAGGATGGCTTCTTCACTTGCCTGGCCATCACCTCAGCATCAGCAGCTGAGGCCGCTGGGCCACTGTCTCTCTGTGTGGCCCAGTGTGGGCTTCATCACAGCATGGTAGGTTCATGGTGGCCGAATGTTTTTGCTGATGGCTGGCTTCCAAAGAGAAAGTGGGACATGCCAGTCATCTCAGAGGCCAGTCCCAGAACTAATACAAATGACTTCAGCTGCATTCTGCTGGCCAGAGGAAATCACAAGGCTAGTACAGACCCCGGGCTGGGAAAAGACCTCACCTCTCAATGTGGGGAGCAGCATGTGCATCCAGGGAAGAAAAGAATTACTGGCAGTGATCTTTGGAGACTATATTCCACAAAGAAAATGCCCACTTTGGAAAGAGGAAATGAGAATAATTTTTAATATTAAAAAATAAAAACTGAATGTCCAGTAAGAAAACAGTTTTCACGTAGGCATCGATGTGCTTTTGTATTCTTATAGTGCAACCTGCTTTCTGCACTTTTTATTTACTAGGTCCTCACAGCAGCCTGGGAGGTAAGCAGGGAGTGGCCAGCCACCTGGGAACAAGCTGTATCTGTGGGGCTAGACCTGAGTTGCTTGGGTCTATGAGACGCCTCAAGGCCTTCTTCTGCAGATCTCTGCTGCCAGCCGTGAGCATCCCCCTCCTCTGGGCTTTCTTGCAGTTCCTAAAGGGAGAGGATAGTAGAGCTGACATAAATGCTTCTTTCTCACTTTCAGCACACTCCTTTGAAGGACGCTCAGGTTTCAGAAATATTATTAGCAGCTCTCTTCAGTAAAATGTCTGGGACCTGCAGTCCACAGTCCGTTGGAAGTGCTAAATAGAAGTGTGCTTGTGGAGGAGCGAAAAGGGACTGGGGCGATCAGTGTTACTAAAACTGTTTGGATGCTTCCACGTGAGAAATGCTTCAGTTTCTGGTCCTTTGTTTAGGTGCCTCTAATGTCCTGGTTAATTTGTCCCATACATTTTTATTCCCAGTTGTTAGGATTTCTTCCTTTAAAAATATCTTTTATTATTTATCACACTTGTTAGTTTCCTGTTCCCCGAAGGTACAGTCACTTTTGTCTTTTATTTCTTTACCCACTGAAGCATAGTTGTTTTATAGCCTGTAGCCAATAATTCCAGTATTTTAAGTCTTTACAGGTTTATTTTTTGTCTGTTGCTTCTACTATGTGTCTAATTACCTTTTAATGTGTGCTAGTCATTGTTATTGAAAAATGATTTGTAAGATTTATATGAAGGCCAAATTGAAGGTACTTTCTCCTTTTCCTGGTGAGGCACCCGAAAGCAGTCTTGGTTTGAGATCCACTTTAACCAAACTCAGCGCCTGAGGTTTCCTGGAAGATGCAAAGTGTTCAAATAAGGGCCCTCATTTCTTTACCCTCCCTCACAGTTATAGCTCTTTGCCATTGAACTTATCGCCTGTTAAAGTTCTTGCCTAGTGCTGGCCCCGATTTTGACTGTCTTCACTCTCTCCCTCACCCCAACTACTGTGAGGCTGTCAAAGTGAAAATTCAGATTTGCTGGAAATGATAAATGCCTTCATGGCAAAAGCGATCTTGTTTGTATGTCTTGGTTCCCATTTTCCTGTAACTTGACATTGTTGTTTTGTCAGATCACTGATGTTTTGAAGACATTTTGAAAAATACAGCCCTCTAGTATCAAAAACAGAAAGCTCCTTCACTGTAACCCCCCTTTACCCCACAACAACCCATTGCGCGATTCTCACCATCCTTACACGTGGATGGAGAAAGTAAGACCCGGCGTGACAAATAATTTACCCAAAGTAACACAGCTAGCAAAAGCCCATACCTTTCTGATGCGAAACATGTTCACTTACTTTATTTGGATAAAAAATATACATCAGTCAGCAAATAACAAGCATACCCAGTGCCCAGTTCTTGGTTTCTCATACCATTTTCCAACAAAAGGAACCAGGGTCCTTGGAGAAATGGCTGGTTCAAGGGCTGGAACATTTTCTAGAGCCAGGAAGTCAGTAAGTGCTCAAAACAGCAAACAAATGCACACAGTTATGGGTCATGTCACAGGGGCCTTGGAGGGGCCTAACTGGAAGAGCTCCAGTAGCCAAAGCTGAAACAGTTTGAGCAACAAAATAAATAGCGTAGCATTGGATTATAACCCAAAGTATAAAATAATTAAACACAAGTCCATTATGATACAAATATATGATTAAACAGGCAAATAAGTGGGATAAAAGAGACGAGTCTTCCTTACAGAAGAATTCCAAATGGTATATGTAGATATTCTCTCTTTCAGGAGGTCAAGCTTAACTCTCCTTCCCTTGAGTGTGGGTTGGACTTAGTGACTTTCTTTTCTTCTAAATAATAAAGAATGGGAAGGGAAACAGTTACTTTGCAGTGAAGAAACCTGGTAGGTGCCACCGTAACCAAGTGGTTGGGGTTATTGTCACCGGCGATAAGTCATGTTGATCTGGTTCGATGTGATGAGAAGAGCACTTCACTAGCCCAGTCCCAGCATGACGAGAACTGTTGGACGAAACCGAACAGCGGGATGGGGCTCTGCACAATACTTGGCCTCAAAATGTCAGCAAGTGAAAGACAAGGAGAGACCGAGAGGCCATCGCAAAGCAGTGGAGACCAAGGAGACACGGTGACTAAAGGCAACATGGTGTCCTGGCTTGAGTCCTAGGACAGGAAAAGGACATCGGTAGATGAACTGGGGAAATCTGAGTAAAGCCTGCACTTTCTTAACACAAATGGGCCAGAATAGCCCTCTTAGTTTTTACAGTGGACCATAGTTACGGGAAATGTTAACGTTAGGAGAAAGTGGGAGAAAGGCAAAGGGGACTCTCTGTTGGAACTTTTCTGTAAATCTAAAAGTATTCCAAAATAAAAATTTTATTAAAAAAGTCAGAATCAAGGAGTAGCAATGAACCTGAAGTAATTCTAGATAATAACATGTTTCAGAATACCCAGGAGTTATGCTGAAGCTCCAGTCTGATGATAATTAGCAACGTGCATATTTATACTAAAAAAATCGCATTTTGAGGGTAAAGATCTTCAGGGTAAGTAAGACTGAGTAATCTCCACGAGTAAAACTAAACAGGGAAGTTATGTGACTGCCCCGATTCCAGCTGAACCGGAAACCCAAACTCCCTATCACAGATGAATCAAGCAGGAGGCGGGTCCATCTGCAGCCCCACTTGTCTGCACGGGGCACCAAGCACTGAAGCCCTGGGCTCCGAACCTCCAACATCGCGCGAGCCGCCTGAGGTCCCGCTGTGGGCCAGTCCTCCAGAAGCTGCACCAGTGCCCAGGGTCCGTCCAACGGTGGTGGCCCATGAGAGGAGAGTTGAGCTGGATTTTGGTTTCTTTTTAAATTCAAGCCCATCTCCTACAGCCAGCCCTTCTTGGCTGTGATACCTAACTTTTGTCTGAACTTCCGAGTTGGCAGAGCAGGTCCACAGTGATTACCCCGTGTAACCACCACACGCACACGAGAGTGTGCATCGCTGCTAACCCGCGCTGTGGAGTGGGAAGCCGCTGATTTAGTGAGTGGTGCAGGTGAGGCTCCTGCGCCCCAGTTCACCTCTGGTCTGAATTCTTCCGGACTGTTTGTTGGGCGAGCTGACTCCACCTTCGTTTTAGGGCCTTGGCTCAGAGGAGACCTAGCGGCGGTGTCCCCCCGGGCTCCGTCAAAACAAGGCTCCAAGTAAAAGGTTTCTGTTCCCTTCCCATTAAGACTTTCGCAGGCTACATGCAGAACAACTGCGTTCTTTGTTCTTGAAAAATTCCGCATCGAGGCATTATCCTGTTTCAGTCTTCATTAGCCTAGACATTTGTATTTATTTGGCTTTAGATAATTATCAGCATTAAGGAGTAACAATCAGTTCAGGCTCATTTTAAGGAGGAAAGCCTTTCAAAATAACCTAACAGTTAATAATTGTGTATCTCCACTAAAACCAATTACACTTTGCTTAAAAAAAGACAAAAGAAAACTAAACAAAATTTCAGCCTCTTAAAATGGTGTGTTTTAATGCAAGTGAGTATTTGGCTTTCAGTTCTCCGCTATGCTTTATACTAGCCCTTAAAGTAAACTTAAGTTTTAGACAGAGTGGCCTCATTTTTCTCATTGCAGCGTTTGCTCCCTGAACCCCCAGGCACGGCTGCCGGGCTCTGTCTGTGCCCACGGCCCTCGGACTGGCAGCGCTGGGCAACACAGGGACAGGAGACTAATACACGTGGACGTGTGTGGTCAGCTCACACTAAGAAATCAACACAGGAGGATGCGTTTCAGTCTACGTGTTGAGAGAACCACAGCCCAGCTGTGGGTTGCAGATCAAAAAAGACCCTATTCAGTGTGGTGAAAATAATACTTAGCAAAATGTTGAATCAAGTTCTACTTCCTGCCCAGAACCCAAATAGTGGAACCACGTGCTAGGGCAGAGTATAAAGAACCTGAAGGGAGGTGAGGGTGGACTACATAACCCAGCAGCAGCAGCTAGGGCCCTCTGCTCACCTCCCACAGGCCTAGGGAGTTGCCTCTAAGAATAACGGTGTTAAAAAGGAAAAACTCATTTAGGAAGACAAAATAAATGTAGATCATGGCCATGTCCAAGCAATCTGGACATCACCCCAATATTTGATCACATACCCATACCTGTTACCCCTTCATGCAAATGTTGCCTCAATGTTCTGTTTGGTCATTTTTTTTCCTGACTTCTTTGTTTCTGTTGGCACAGCAGCTGACTGGTGCCTCAGCCTTCTGAGTAACACCCCCTCCCCTGCCCATGCCTCCAAGACTGTTCATGTTTATGTGATGCCCAGGTTCACCAGCACAGCCCGAGTCCTGTTTGCACCTTTGCTGGCTAGAGGCCAGAGGAGAGGGCCCAGCACCGAGTGGCCAGGTCTGCCTCACTGAAAGGAACTATCCCTTTTCTCCCTGAACGGGAGCTGCTCATGGCCCAGCGGGAGCAAGGAAGCTGTGGGAGCCTGTTGATGGCAAGTGCCCCGGGCACTTAGGCTGCATCTCCTCAAATCTAAAACAGCCATGAAGGTTTGGGTTATAGTGTCAGTGCAGCCAACTGAATGGTGGCATCATCAAGGGGAAAAGCGCTCAAGTCTGTTGATGGATGGGTCATGCAAGTACTTCCGAGCAGACAGAGCCACTGACACGGCGATTTATTCTTAGGAAATGTGGCTTGCAGTGAGAATGCACAGACCCCAAGCGCCAGGATGGTACTTGGCTGCCTCACATTTAGAGGATGGATGACACTCATTTACTGTTTTGAACTAACTGTAGAATACAAATGCTGTCATTGCTTTGTGGCAAAAAGGCTTGGGGTGGAAGAAACACAGGGGAAAAGCTCAGGGGAGAGCTGCAGGCTGGGGAGACAGTGCCGGGATGTGAGCCTTTCTCCACAAATCTTAACCTCATGGGTGTACACCCTGTGCCTGTCCCCAGGAGGTTTTGAAGCAGTACACGTGTCCTTCACTGCCTGCAAAGGCAGCCGTGGCTGTTTTCCACACTGCAGGAAGCGTTCCTCTTTAATGGACACTCAGATTTCCCCACCTTCTATTTCCCTCACCCCAAACCACCTGGATGGAGGCAGCTTAACAGATGTTCAGCTGCTGGAATCAAAGGCAACATGAACTGAGGTTTTAGGCACAGGATGTTGAGAATACTCACTGGATTGGGAAGAGGAGGTCAGGTTTCTCGGTCCTTTGGCCTCACCTAGTGCCCACAGACTCGTTTTTCTTTGTAAGGAATTGGAGAAAGAGATCTGGCTCCCCACCCCCGTGCCCCCCACCCAGTAGGCCCACCTGACTTGGCGACAATTCAGTGGGGAGGTTGTGAGAACTTGGCCGTGTCCTGCAGGCTGGGTGGGGAAGCTGGTGAGGTGTAAGCGCAGGTACCCTCCCATCAGGGTGAGAACCTCCCGCCGGGTCAAGGAGGCCTGGGGTGTTACTGAAATGACATCACGGTGGAGTGATCGCACAGGGAGCACAACTGAGTCAAATTTTGAAACCTTGTTTGAAAGCACCCTCAAAACTGGCTTTAGCCCCATTTTCCTTCAGTAGGACCCCTGGTTCACCTCCAGGAGATGTCAGGGACCAACTAGAATATGAATGCATCCTGGTGCACCTTCTCTTCCCTGAGCCAGAGGCCCTCCAAGAGAGACAGGGCAATATCACTGTGGACAGACTGCTGCCCTTAGGAAAGGGGGGCTCTCTTTCCCTTTCCCTCCCCTTCTTCCCTGGCCCAAGCCAGCTCTCAGCGGCATACAATACACTGTTGAACCTAAAAATGCAGGGCATTCAAGTGAGGTTAAGAAAACACAAGTGGGACTTGGTTTCTTCAGTTTGGCCAGTAAAAGAGAACCTAAGGTCAGCACCCCTGCAGTGCTGGTTTCCGAGGGGCAGCCACCTGGCTGACCCCCAGGCTGAGCCGCACAGTGCAGCTTTGTGTGGCCGGGAGTGCATGGGGGTCATTCTTCTTCCTTCACTCAAGGGTAACTTGTTACAGCCTCAGGAGAGAGCGCCTGCTTGCCTGAGCTCTAGCCTCTGAGTGTTCTGGGCAGCTGCTCTGTTAGGGGCATCTTTTTGCACCAGAGTCGTGGGTGCAGCTCCTTTCTCTGGGCACATGGTGAGAATTTCTCACTGTGGGGATTTGTTCCTGAGAGTAGCTGTGTTGTACAAAAGAAGACCTTTCAGGTGATGGAATTCAGCTGTGTTCAAGCAGACAGGGCAGACCTCAGTCACAGTTAAGGACAAGGTGGGTTTTATCATGATTCCATAATAAAATTTAAATGAATTACTGAGTTTGAAACAAAAATGATCCCCCCTCTACCTATTTAAGTAGAAATTAATATGCTAGCTAGAAATTGATTCTTTTGTAAAATAAAATGTGTGTGGAGTTGCTTTTCTTTTCTCTGATGGTAAGCCACCCTTTTCCTTTTCAGAAAAGCAGATTCACGTCTTGGAAGAAGCACTGCCAGTTTCCCCAGTGATGTTGCACAATGTCACCCCTGGGAACTGCACAGGGACACAGTGACGATGCAGAGCTTCTGCATTACCACAGGGCTCCTCATGTGGCTGTTCCACAGCCACCCTCTTCCCCTTCCTCCACCTCCCCTTCAGTCCTTGGCAACCACTAATCTGTTTTCCATTTCTATAATTTTATCATTTCAAGAATGTTATATAAAGGGGATTGCAACCTTTAGGGACTGGCTTTTTTCACTCAGCATAATTTCTGGAGATTTATCCAGGTTTCTGCATCTGTAAACAGTGTTTCTTTTTCATTGCTGAGTAGTATTCCATCGTATAAATGTACCACAGTTTGCTTACCCATTCACTCATTGAAAGACATCTGGTTTTCTTTTAGTTTTTGATTATTAGGAATAAAGTTCTTGTAAACATTTATGTGCAGGTTTTGGTATCAATGTAGGTTTTAATTTCTCTGGAGTAAATGGCCAGTGACACCATTGCCAGGTTGGATGGTGTGTGCGTGTTGACCTTTTCAAGGAAATTGACACACTGTTTTTCAGAATGGTGTAAAATTTCCACTCCAGCAGCTCTGTAGGAGTGATGTTCATGTCCTCAATTAGCATTTGGTGGTGTCACTATTTTTTTATTTTAGGTACTCTGTGGGTATGTAGTCATATTTCATTGTGGGTTTTGTTTGGGTTTCCCTGATGGTTCATGGTGTTGAACATTATTTTTTTATGTGTTTATGTATCTATATGTCCTACTTGGTAAAATGTCTGTTCACACCTTTTTGTCCATGTTCTAATTGGATTGATTTTTTTCCCTCCTATCTGAGGACTTTATTTTCATTACTTTGAGAGAAACAGAGAGAGAGAGAGAGAAACATTGATTGACTGCTTGTTTTCTCATACACACCCCAACCAGGGATCGAACCAGCAACCTGAGGATGTGCCCTGACCTGAAATTGAACCCATAATCTTTCGGTCTATGGGACAATGCTCTAACCAACTGAGCCACACCAGCCAGGGCAGGATTTTTTTAAATTGTTGAGTTTTTAGAGTTCTTCATATATCCTAGATTCTAGTCCTTTGTCAGATACATAATTTGAAAATATTTCCTCCCTCCCCCACCAGGTTCTAGGTTGTCCTCTTATCCTTTTAACATAGTCTTTTACAGAGTAAAAGTTCTTCGTTTTGATGAATTTTAGTGTACCAATTCAACTTCCTTGGGTATATGTGGAGGATGTTTTATATCAAATTCGGAAGTCTTTCAACCATTACATCTTCTGGAATTTCGCCTTTCATTTTTTGACTTCCAAAATTCCAACCATATGTGTGAGGTTGCTGAATAATCCCACAGGGTCTGATGCTGTCTTCCTATTTTTTTCTTTTTTCTCTCTGCCCCTCTTAGAACAATCTCGACTGATCTGTTTTCAAGCTTACTGATCTTTCTTCTATAATGTTAGTTCTGCTATAAAACCCATCACTGAATTTTTATCTCAAGTATTCCATTTTGTAGGTCTAGAATTTTCCTTGTGGCTTTTTTTTAGTGGTTACATTTATCTCAGGAAATATCCCTTGGTATTTGTGCTTTCTCTAGATCTTGGGTTACATTTTCCAGCTTCCTTGCAGATCTTGTAATTTTTATTGTATTCAACATTGCGTATAACTTTTATTGTATTCAACATTGTGTATAAAATATTTTCTGCTCATTTTAATTCTTTAACCCTCACCTGAGGATATGTTTATTGATTTTAGAGAGGGAAGGAGAGACGGATTGGGAGAAACATCAGTGTGACAGAGAAACGTCTGTCGGCTGCCTCCCAGGTGCGCCCCAACCACAGACCAAACCCACAACCTGCACGAATCCTATTTTCTTTTAATTTTTAAAAAATGTCTTAATTCTGTATTTATTTATTTATTATTTTTTAAATTTTTATTTAGTTATTTTTCAAGTACAGTTTTTTGTCTATTTCTCCCATCCCAGCCCCACCCCGCCCCGTGCTCCCCACCTCCCTCCCATTTCCACCCCCCTTAGTTCTCGTCCCTGTGTCTTTCATACTTGTTCCTCTAAATCCCTCCCCTTTTTCCCCTTAAATTCCCTTCCCTCTTCCCTCTGGTCGCTGTCCCCTTGTTCTCTATTTCAGTGCCTTTGTTTTTATTCTGCTTGCTTGTTTGTTTTGTTGTTTAGCTCCCTGTTAAAGGTGAGATCATATGGTATTTGTCTTTCAACACTGGGCCTATTTCATTCAGCATAATGCTTTCCAGTTCCATCCATGTTGTTGCAAAGGGTAGTAGCTCCTTCTTTTTCTCTGCTGCATAGAATTCCATTGTGTATATGTACCACATTTTTCTGATCCATTCATTTACTGACAGGCACCTAGGTTGCTTCCAACTCTTGGCTATTGTAAATTGTGCTGCTATGAACATTGTGGTGCATAGGTTCTTTGAAAAATATGGAACGCTTCACGAATTTGCATGTCATCCTTGTGAAGGGGCCATGCTAATCTTCTCTGTATCGTTCCAATTTTAGTATATGTGCTGCCAAAGCGAGCACAGAACCCTATTTTCTTTTATTTCCTTCTCTTTTGTCTTGTGGTTAGGGCGAGGGGCTGAGTGCTAAGATTCCCCCTCAAGTCAAGTTGAGCAGGGGCTGCTTTAGACTGACTTCACAGGCTTAGCCCAGTCCCACCCAACTTCTATTCTGCATTTTTATCCTCTCAGCGCTTGAGCTGGGAGGATGTTGGACTGGAGTCTCAGAAGTTTTTGGTTTATCTTTGGGTTCAACCTGTGGTTGTTACCATGGGAGCAAAGTTCTCCCGAATCCCTCCATATCCTAACTAGAAGTAGAAATTCTCCCCTATTTCTTTTGAAATCATTTGGGTCCTTAAAAATAAAAGTTTCAGGAACCACTGACACAGAAGTTCTCCATAGCAACTTTGGACTCCTAATGTATGTTTAGTTCTAGCAGTTGATGGAGCTTCTGCTTCCTGAAAAAAAATTGAATGAAAATGATTCCTTCTTGGGTATGTTCACATTTCTTCACATCTGTACTTACAAGGCCGAACTACCAGTTTGTGAAAATACCATATTCTTTTATATGGATGGGTGCAAAGCTAATAGTGAAGGTTTATTACAACCACCTAATTTCGTATTCTTTCTCGTTTCATGTAAATGTCTTTGTAGAAAATGCTACCAAGAGTGGCATTGTGGTTACTTTAATTCCATTGCCAATACTTTTATATGGTTTCCTGTATTCTAAAGGGAAGGCTACATGCACTCATCTTCTTTTTAAACTTTTCCTCTTATGAATCAGTAGCAGTTTGAATAAATGTCAGAAGTTCTTATTAAGTGGTTAACGTGGATGCCTCTGTGTCAGCATTCTTGTTTTAGGCAGTGATGATTAAGCAGACAGTAATGGAAAATGCAAGTCTTTTAAAGAAATTATTTTCATTACTAAACTGAAGAACGCACAATAATGCCAATATTTATAAATACTCATTCTGCCAAGCTCAAGCCTTACATTTTCAAGAAGGAAGTTATCATGGCTTAGAAGTCACAGCATCAGGGTTGGAGGGCCCATTCCTTCACTGAAATGGGCATCTGTAGTGATACTTGGCAAATAACAGAATTGTGTGCTATTTCTTTGAAAAAAAAAAACTCTGCAATAGGAAGAATATTTTGAAGGTAAATTTTTCCTCAAAATAAACTTTCTAGTTAGTCTACATGAAGGCGTTTTTGTCGTTTGGTGAGGAAGGAAATCTCTCCATTCTAACATTTCAGATTATGCTATTTCCATCAGCTGAAGAACTAATCAAGATAAAATGTAACTTACATCAATTAAGAGAAAATATGAAGGTGGGTTTCTGATTATTTAATGGAACCATGGGATTTCATTGCATGCTAATAAAACTCGGTAGAAACCACGAGAATGTCTGTGTTCTTGGGACTGGGAGGCTCAGCGAGCAGTGGTCCAGCTCTGCCTTGAGGAGCTGGCCAGTGCTCAGAAGCAGGAGCACAGCTCCGCTTCCGGTGGGGAATGGAGAGCTAGGACGACAGCTCACAGAGAGACTGTGGCTCATGGGAGTGTTTCTCGTAGGTTCTTCATGTTGCCCACTAACCAGGCATTTGCACTCAGGTGGCAAATTGACTGTGAGAGACCTGCTGCCCTGACCCCTTAGGAAACGCGTGCACAGGCAGTCCTTCACAGATGCTGGTGTGAGAGATGGCCTAGGGCTCCGTGAGTTCAGTGAGACTGGGAGTCTTCACGGGCAGTGGTAGTAGCTGCAGGTACAGCACTGGATTGTGGATCGTGTCACTGATCGCAATTTGGCAGTCAGCACATTGTCCTTTGGAAGGGATGTGAATCGTGTTTGGTGACTGAGGGTGTGGCCTGGAGGAGCAGAGAGGTCCCCCGACCAGTGCGGGAGAGTTCATCCATTTCCTGAAGGGGAATCTGCAGAGCTAGTGGCCTTTCGTCCACAGGAGGAGGCTGTCGTTTCTGGAATACCCTCCCATCGGGTCCTCCTTAGCATGCGGATTTTCTGGAGAGGTGAAGCCCGGCCCTTCTCAGGAAAAACATCAAGACCATCGGGCTGGCTTTTCTGCATCCTGGCAGCTGGCTCTGAAGCCATGTCCTTGGCACCTTCCTCCAGTGGAGAAATCCGAGTCCTTTGGGACCCCATTACTGCCCTTGCCCTCTTAGAGAAGCTGTGTGGCTGGGCAGACCCACGTTCTCCGCAGCAGGCGCACGCACAGAGCATCCATCCTGCCTGGAGAACGTCAGGGGCCTACACTTGCCACAGTGGCAGCAGCACCTCCTCAGTGCAACACCCCGTGCCCGGCAGGGCTGGACACAGTGAGTGAGGCGCCAAGGGGACAATAGAGCAGGGTAGATTGACAGGGCTATGAAAACAGAAAGCTCTTGAGTAAAACCCTCGTTGTGCCAGTTATGAAGTATATGACTTGGGGCAAAGTCGTAAATTCTTTCAGACTTGGCTTTTCCATCTGTAAAAGGGGGGTGACAGCTGACAGAGTTGTGAGGACTGAATGAGGCAGTCAACATAACGACCTCCTTTGTCACCTGGCACATAGTGGGGGTACAGCAAATGGCAGTACTAGGCAGCAGGGTGCAGAGCACAGACAGCCTGGATGACGTCTGTGAGGGGCTGTGTGTTGCTTCCTGACACTGTGATGAAGATGCTGGAGAGGCAGCTGGTGCCCCCTGACCCGTGTGCCTCGCTGCCTTCCACGCCCAGCCATGTGGGGTGGGGTGCAGAGAGCACAGCGACTCTGCACAGGAGAGCCGGGTCCTGGCAGAGGCCGGGGGGCCAACCTGTGAGGGAAACGTCCACCGGGGACTGGGGTTGGCCAGCACACGCACGGAGTAGCGTGGGGGAAAAATAAAGGCAGGCAGAGGGAGCCGCAGGCACCTGGGGGACCCATTAATATGTCGCGGCGGCAGTGAAGTCCACCCACGACAACCACAAGGTGTGTGGAAACTTTATTTCATCAATCACTTTCTGAGTCCCCCGTCATCTTTTAAATTAAAAACCATTTGTTGGTTAAGGTTCTGCTTCTTTCAAAGTTTCTGGCTCATCTCGTTAATTCAAAATCAAGTTATTTGGAAAAACTGGGCAGAAAAATCACATGACTAGTCCACCAATATCTAATCCCTTAGAAAGTGAAGGTTGGCTGCAGGGAGACTCCTGAAAAATTGGTGTAATCAAGATCTTACAGCCAGTGCACTTGCGGTTTGGTTTGGTAGCTTTCTATGTCTGTGCACTGACCGGCTATTTTGACCAGCACTGAACACGGCACACTCACTGAGCACCTTTAGGACACTGCGTCCTGTCATCTCACATGTGCGGAAACAGGCTGGAGACCGATACTGGCCACAATCCTGGTACTGGGACATGGTGGTGCCCACTCCACACCCTGGCTCCCTGGTGAGCTTTTGGGGGGATTCTCTGCAAACCCCTCTTCTCTAATTTCCTGGGCACCTGGGGGTCAGCTTCCATGCAAATTTTCCCCTCTATCCTCTCCCCCACATCACATGCTCAGCTGTTACATTGAGCTCCACTATTAGAAGGTCTGGGTCTGAGGAGCACCTGGGTGGTAAGACGGCCTGTAAGAAATTCAAGAGCAAGTGTTTTTCTTATTGTAACCAGTCCTGACCTCTTGAAAGATGTGCCCTAAGGTCTCACTCTTTAAAACCAACATTGTCCCAGTGGGCTTAGCACCCTCTTGTCAGGCAGGCTGCCCTTTCCCTGAGGACAGCTGAGACACAGGAAGCCATTGCTAGACAGTGGGTAAAGGTGATGGGTGGGGCCCCTGGGACTCCCCCACAACACGGGTCCTGGCTGTGCCCCTCCAGGTAGCCAAAGCTGCGGGGTCTCAAGTATAGCGGCAGCCACTCGGCCATTGTGGTCGAGAGTGTGTTTGTCTCCTGAGAGTGTGTTTGTCTCTGGTGGCTGGTCACCTCCTTACTGACCTGAGAGTTTGGAAGGGGTTTTAATAAGCACCCAGGAAGACATGTTCTCTTAGTGCCTGACACTATCAAGGCACTGGAGGTCAGTTAAGAAAAATTTAAACACGAACTAGAGTCTCATAACATAATACCCCAAATGTCCAGGTTTCAGTCGTTCATCATCATACCAAAAATGAGGAAGGTCTCAAACTGAATTACAAAGGACAATCAATAGATGCCAACACTGAGATGACAATAATATCAGAATTATATGACAATTTTAAAGAAGCCATTGTAAATATGCTTCAGTGAGCAAATATGAACACACTTGAAACAAAAAGTAAGATGTCTCGATAAAGAAACTGAAGCTATAAGACAGCCAAATGGAAAATTTTGAACAGAAAAAAATATGTATATGTATATATACACATACATATACTTATATATATATAAGTATGAAAGTCATGTATGGTATACAGACAAAGACTAAGTGTTCAAGAAAAAATAGAGGTGATAGGAAAGCAAATGAGATTAGTATCTAACCAGCATCTACTCTGGGACAAGGTCAGTAGTACTAAATGCTTTATTATTATAATAATCCTGTAAATATATTATTACATATTTATAATTTAACTTAATTCATATAAGTCCCTAAGACAGCAATAGCACCCTTTTCTACAGATGAAGGAATAGGGGCTTGGTGAAGTTCAATGACCTGTCCATATTGTTTCTGGGAACACGGACTAGTTTTGAATGGCTTTAGGAAGGCAGTAAATCTGTAACCAAGCTCCAGAAAAGACCTAATTCAGTTACAGTGTGTCACGTGAGAGAGGATGGCAAGTGTGGCAATTCAGTGAAACTCTGGAAGAGTGTCAAGTGAAGGAAAGATACAGTTCCTTGGCCCAAGTGGAAGGTGCAGCCTGTGCGTGAGTGGTGGGTGCTCACTCAATCAGTCAAGTGCAGGGGAAAAACAAAGTTCAAGTCCATGATTTTGCTTTAATCTGAGAAGTAAATGGAAGAGATTGTGTGCTTCGGGAAAGAATAAGCAGAGCAAAACAATACTGGAGGGAGGTGATCTGGTGAGGCAAGAATCTGAAGAATCTGGTGAAGGTCTGGAAGGAAGTGGAGACTGAATTCTGGTGTGCAAACAACAGAACACAAAATATTAAAAAAAAAACAACAACACACACAAAAAACCAGAACAGAGAAACCAAGGTTGCCTAGAGAAACGAGAAACACCAGGTCCCTGCTGTTTCTCTGTGCTGATGGTACAGGAGGACTTCGGCATGTTTAAGGCTTAATCCCTGGCTGCAAATATTTTCTGCTTTCTTTCCCATCCTTGACACTTTGTTTTTGCTCAGTGTTTTTGTTGGAGGTTAAAGCCCCTCAGAAAGATGCAAAGGACCGGTGGATTGTCGGTTTGTAAGGCAGAAGGACTGAGGGAGTAGGGAAGTGGGGCCTGCGGGGGGGACTTCCAGCCCAGTATTCAAGTTCTCTCCCAGGTACCCCACTATCTGGACACTCCTATGGCTTTGTTAACTACTCTTTTAGGACTGGAATGCTCTCTTACAGTAAGCCCATCAGTCAGCTTCAGTTCACTATCAACTGCTTTAGTTGTGTGATTATAGAATTGTCCTCAGGTAATTCAGTGGCAGAAGTGCCGCTGATGACGGCCCTGTTGAATGCCAATTTGAATGTTGACGTGGGTGTCTATTTCAGTCACTGACGCTATGTACATGCCACCCGGAAACTCAGTGGCACAAGTAACACTTGCTTACTTCCTGCGGTTCTGTGGATAGGCAACCTGGGCAGTTCTTCAGCTAGTCTTAGGTCCAGCCACTCTGTTGCTACAGAACGAGGGTCCACTGCCCACTGCACACACAGGCATAACAAACACCGACTTTTGAGAGGAGAAAGGAGTCTTCCTTGGGAGTCGTCTTGCAAGGAGAAAGGAGACAAAGCTCAGGCATCTCTTCAGCTCCAGGATTTGGGGTGGGGTTTTAAGGGTTCACAAGTGTTATGGGTAAGTGGTGATCACAAGTGTTGCTTGTAAGTGGTGTGTCCAAGGTTGAAACTTTGGTTCCAGGTTTGTCTCCAGGACAGGACCAAGTTCTGCAGTTTTACAGCATCTGTGGTCATTGTAGCTCAACAGAACTAGGCGGTCCACGGTGACGACCTCACTCACCTGTCTGACAGCAGGCCTAGCTGTTGGCCCCTCGGTCCTTTTCCATATGGCCTTTCATCCTCCCATAGGCTTCTGCCCAGCAAGTGGTTTCATGGTTTTAGAAGAGCAAGGTGACTGTCGCAAGGCTTCTGAAGGCCCAAACTCTGGAATTCACACTGTGTCACTTCCTCAGCATTGTGCTGGTCAAGGAAAGTTACAGGCAGCTGGATGCAGAGGACGGAGGGAGCCTGTATCTTTCTTGCTTGGGCAGAAAGGGGTTTGTTGAGGGGCATTTCACATTGGGGAGACTTTACACAAACAGAGGTATAGAACATGGGAAAGGGAACGCCTTGTACACAGAGCCCTGGGAACACAGCTGGGGCGTCGCTGCAAGTGCACCGGGCAGCTCTCCCCCTGAGCACTGTGCAAAGCTAGGGTTGGCTTAGGAGGCTGCAAGGTTCAGTCATCACCCACCCTGGGCCATCCTACTCTCCCAACCAGAACAAAGAAAAGGCAGGGAGATTCAAAAAGAGGAGGAAAAGAAGTAACAGTGCAACTCAGTAGGGGTGGGAAGCCAAAATGATGTTATAAATCTCCCCCTGAAAACCCGCGTACTAACATACCCACATACTGTCCTGTGTGGGCTGTTTCTGCTTTTAAAGTAGATATTATTCTCAAATTCCACTCACCGGGAAGTTCCAGTGGCTCCTAGGTTCTTACTGCTTTTAGAGAAATACAAGTAAACAAAAAGTCTCTGCTTTGGGTCTGTCCTTTTTAAAATGTTCTACAAAAATGTGTTAACTTGTTCATGTTCATTTTGAAAGGGCACCCCTTTGTTGATGCTTTTTCAAGAGCTATTCACCATAATTTTCCTTGTACAGAGATGGTGGGCCTGGAGTTCTTTGCCCACCGTCACTGGGTCACGTACTGGCAGGCAGGGTGAGGGGCCTATGATATGCACCATTTTTATACTTGGATGGCAGTGGATATTTGGTAAGAAAACTAAACTTTCATAGTACTTTGGTTAGTCCTAAAGGACTCCCTGGTCATAAAAAATGCTGTAACTGTATAGTAGTCAATGCTACATTAGCTTCCTTAAGTTTATTTTGTATTAAGATCATATTTGTAAAAAGTCCCACAGTGCACACGACGAAGCCTCCAGTGCCCTGCATGGTCCCTAATGCAGGCGAGGACCCAAGTGTGTAACACGTAAGTGAAAGGATGACCACCATCATCATCTTCACTGGCAGGAGCAACTTACATGGGATCAGTGTGAAATGAGTTATGACAGGAATGATGCCCAATCCTTCCGTCTAGGCCCTAATTGTTTCGGGGTTCCTATTGCCACCTGTGAGAAACAGAGAAAGCAAGAGAGAGAGTATTTTAGACAGCCCTAGAATTTGGGCTTAGAAAAAAATCTTTGCAGCAACATCGGGTCCTTCCCACAGTTCTTTCCCATCAACATCGGGAGGGGTTAACACCCCGACTGCGTGGAGTGAGGCAAGCCTCTTCTGCACCAGCCGTTCGATCCCTTCTTCTTCTTTTTAATCTTTGGGTATTTTATTTTATTTTATTTTTTAGAGAGAAGGGAAGGGAAGGAGAAAGAGTGGGAGAGAAACATCAATGTGTGGTTGCCTCTCATGTGTCCCCAACTGGGGATCTGGCCTGCAACCCAGGCATGTGCCCTGACTGGGAATAGAACCAGTGACCTTTTGCTTCATAGGCCCGTGCTCAATCCACTGAGCTACACCAGTCAGGGCCGATTCCTTCTCTTAAAATTTAGTCTATTTTATTCTTATTCTTAAAGCTGTGAAAATACTGAATAGAAATCTGCCTCCTGTAATTTCTACCTCTGGACATGTATTCTGTGACTGGCACCACACAGACCAAACCCATACCGCTCCATACAACACTCATCCAAATCACTGAATTTCCCCTGCTGAACACATGACAAAAATTGGTTGAGTTTCCTAACACAAACCCAAAGGAAGAATTATCTCGAATAATGATATCACAATATGTGGAAGGTATGGTTCAAAACCATCTCATGGTTTTGAACTTTGTGGTTAAAGACTTTGAGAGTTGACAGATTAGTCAGGGAGCTGTCGAGAGTATTAATTACAAACTTTGAAATCTTGGTCAGCGAAAGTTCATCACGGTGCATCTTGCAAATACGATCAAAGTTTTTTCAGTACTGATTTGATGGTGCTTAACCACAGTGCATAAAGAATGAAGGTTTTCATTAGAAATTACTGATGTAACAGAGCACATTGGAAGGGAAGAGTTATTGTTGGACTATTAAAATTCATGCTCTTTCCCTCTGCTGCCCCCACCCCCGTAGTGGCTGCCCCCTGTCCCCTTCTCTGAGCCCCTGAAACTGCACTTTGGGCCTGCTGCAAAGGGACCAGGGTCTTACTAGCATGAGTGCAGCCCGGGGACAGTCACTCCCATGAGGGCAAAGGTGCAGCTGGTTAAATGACATATTTAAAACCATGAATGTAAACCATGAAAATCTGGGGTGAACTGTAATTTGGTGAGTGACAGACATTTCAGGCTGACTGAAAACTTGAAAAAGGGAGAGTAGTGTGTGCAGCTGGTTATCGGAAAGGAGAGCAGTCCCTCTGTTGGACCTTGTTGAGTTTTAGAAAAGCAATCTATTATTTTGGGGAGTTTTTTTTTTCCGGGTAATAAAAAAAAAAACGCACTGGCATCAAAACCATGGAAAGTGAAATAAAATACACCCAGTGCAGCATCTGCAAACTCACTGGCCTGCATCTCCTCCCTTCTGCTGGAATGTCTTTATCCTGCCATCCGATGGTTGTCAGAATACCGGGCGGGGTGCGGCTGGGGGCGGGGGCGTTAGCGAGGTTCTTTGGCGTTAACTGAAGGCGGTGAATTTCCCTCAGCAGCCATGTGGAAGATGCACAGAGTTGCTAATGCCTCCCCCAACCCCCAGCAGTCACACTACTGCCAGACGTTTCAGGAACGGTGGCCTGCTGCCAGCGTGTGAGGGGTGGGGGTGGACGGAGGGATTGGAGCGGAGGCTCTGCTGGGGAGAACCCTGCAGGTGTCTGCAGTTCAACTGCGCCCCCATTCAGCAAGTTCACTTGCCTGTGTGCGCCAGAGGGTGGCACCCCAGGCACTACGGAGGGACCGGAGGGAGAGAGAGCGGGCGGGAGTGGGGTCAGGACGGGGAAAATGAATACATTCTCAGGCTCAGCTCTAAAGCTCCCAGCTGATTTGGAGTCCACCCCCAATCTTTTAAGGGATAAGTGGGCTTCTGCCAGACTAGGTGTCACTGAGTTAGGAATTTCTATAATGAAAAAGGCTTGCTCGGGTTATTCAAAATCGACGCCTTTACCCTCGGGGTCCCAGGAACTTCGACCTCTGGGTATACGGGTGCTGGGGGCGGGGGGGGGGGGGGGCGTCCAGATGCTGTGAGTACTCGAGCCAGCAGAGGACCTACTCCTTTGTGTCGAGTTTTGCAGTGCTGGATTTCTGTGACTCCGTGCAGGATGATGCCCTGAGGGTTGTCTGTCTTTAACACTCTGCATACATACCTGCAGGCGCCCATTGCTGGAATGACTAAAGCACTAGCTACCTGGGCCTTCTACCCTGAGCTATACAGCAGCCCCCAGCCCGGCAATGGGCGCACTCTCCGCTGCCCAAACCTGGAGCCAAGTTGTAGCGGGCGCGGCTGCAGGGTGGTTGCCTGCCCGCAGCTGCCACCGCGCCCTTTCTCTAACGCTCGGGCTGGATCGGAGGCAGGGCCTGCGGTCTGGAGGCCACGGAGCTCGGTCTAGCCGAGGCGCGCGCCGGGCTGTCGCCAAGGGAGTGCATGCGGCTGTGCCCGTTTCCTGTAACCACCGGCACCATCTCTCTGGCTTCTGGGGAGAAGCGTTCTCCCTGAGAACACGCCCCACGGTCCGGTGCCACCCAAGGTCTCCCACTGGCAGCAGTGACTCAGATTCCCAGTGATTTTAAACAATCGTGGTGCTGGGTTAAAAAAAAAAATCGAAGCACAGAAATCAAACACCCGCGGGCAGAGGTTCAGCTCAGCGAGCGAGAGGCTCCAGTGAGTCAGAGACTCCCCGGCTCTGCGAGGAAACGCGCGGCTGGATAGGAGCCTCACTGATGGCTGGCTCTGCACAGCACACGCTGGACTGGTCCTCCCAGGGCCGCAGCACTCCCGCTGCAGGACAGCGCGCGGAAAACGTTTTCGCTAAACGCACCTGTTTACTAAGTTCTCCAGAAGCGCAGATAGTGTTTCATAAAGAAGTGAAGCGATGCGAAGGCTCTCTCTCGGCTTGCCGAGGACGGGGAGGTCGGCCGGGCAATGCAATGCAGTAAGTACGTTTCAGAACTTGGAGACACTGCCCCAGCGACGCCCGTGTGCCTGGCGAAGGTCTCAGACTTCCCCGGTCTCAGGTCCACGTGGCCCTTCTGGTCCTAGCAATCCTCGGTCCTCCAGCTCCAGTCCTCCCGTGTTCTCAAGGGCGCCATCCGTGACTGGAGCAGAGACCTGACGCCTAACGCCCTTCTCGTGCTGCTCGTCCTCTGGGCTAAGGCCGGTTTCGGGAGGACCTCACGACGTCGTGGGACTGGGCAGGAAGGGCTTGCGGTCACCGGAGCGGAGCCCTCGGCCCAAGCTCCCCAGCACCGCATGTGTGGCGTAAACATCCACCTCCGGACCGACCTCTTGGTTGTGTGCCACACAGAGCTCTTAACAGGTTGCTTTTCTCTGCACCTCTGTTTTTTAAAGTGTTCACCGGGCCGCTAGAGCGGGCGGCGCGGGGGCGGCGGAGCTGCACCGGAGCAGACGACACCCTCAGCAGACGACACCCTCTGGGCTTCCTTCTGTGCGCTTCTTCTCCGGCCCTGCCTGCCTCACTCAAGCCCACGGAAAGTGCGAGAACACGGGCTCGCGGCAGGTTGGTGCTCCTAGCGGCATTGTCGGTTCGGTGTTCGGTGGCCGGTTGCCGGTACCAGGCCGAGAGCCTACCGTGCAGAGTTCGGCTGCGGCCGCCACCTACGATGGTGAGCTGATGCTCCAAGCCGCGGTCAGGTCAGACCTCCGGCCTCTGCGTCCACCTGGCCATGTCCACACTCGTCCTTTCCCTCCTGCAGCAAAATCTCCACACCCCCAACTTCCGGCCACTAGCTCGGGACTCGCGGAGGTATGCTCTGGGACTATAATCTGGGCCTATGCTGTCACGCTGCTCTTCTGTATCTGCTTATAAATAAAAACTGACCAAGGTGGACAAAAGGCGGGACAGCGCCGAAAACCCTCCCTTCGTTCCGGGGTGCTGGTAAGCGCGATCCCTAAATTGAGGTTTTTAAAAATCCGTCTAGCCAGGGGCTCCCCCGCAGCGAAACGTCCCTTCTTTTGACTGACCTTACCGCCGCTCTGCGTCGCGGTGTGTCCCAAAGCCCAGGGAACGCAGGGAGGGGGCGCGCCGGACAGGCACTAAGAGGACAGGTGGGGGTATGGACCCCAAGAAACACCAGTGGAGCGCGGGAAGGAGCGGGAGTGGGGCCACAGATTCCAAGGAGGAAGGGCGTAAAGGTGCACAGGACTGGGGCGGGGGGCGCGGTACTGTGCTCCACACACGCCTGGCCTGCACCGGCCTCAGCGCGCCGAGGGACGGTTCCCTGAGCCCAAAGAGACTTGAGGATCCCAACTCAGCGGAGGCACCACCCTCTCTCACCTGGAGTCCGGGCTTCTCTTTCTTTTCGTGTTTTCTTTTCTCAAAAGGACTTTTTTAAAGTTATTTTTTTTCATATCCCTATTTTACCTGCTCGGTTGCGCGCTCGCTTCCCGTCTTGCACCGGGCTTCGGAAAGAGACCCTGGAAATCGCCCTGCGCTCTGTTCTGGTCTCTGCCCACTAAGGAAAGGCTCCAGCGCTTAGCGGAGGTTCGACCGGGAGAAAAGTTAGGTGGCCCTGCGAGTGGCAAGAGGAGGATGCCCCTGGGGAAGATTAGCAGCCTGAAGATCGGGTCCCGCCGGAAGCTCGTACTCGGAGTGGAGATCGCGCCGAGGCGCCCCACTCCACCGTGGACCCGCGAGTTCTAGGGGGACCAAACCGTCCTCGCGCCTGCCACAGGACAGCTGATAAAAACTGCAGAAGCGGGTTCAAGTCTCAAGGCCGTCTCCCCAGGCTCTGCGGGAGGTAACGGCCCAGAGGGCTCTGTGCCCGGAGCGCCCCCTCTGTTTCTCGCGCACAACGCGGCCGCTACCGGGTAGGGGAGGGGTGCACATTGGGGTGGGGGATGGGTGACACGGCCGACGGCAGCCGGAGTTACTTTGTAAACACGCCCGACTGCTGCTGGGCGAGCGGCGCGCGCAGCGAGAACCCGGCTGGCCGCTAGTCCTTTACCTGCCTCAAAAGCAGGCGCAGGAGCTGCCCAGGCAAGGGGCGGGGACCGCTGCGCTTGGGAGCCGAGCTGGGGGGAGCGGGGCGGGCCCTGGTGGGGGCGGGGCCCACGGTGATTGGGCGCGGGTGCAGAGTCGCGGGCCAGAGCTGGGCTGCAGCAGCGCGCAGGTTTCACTTCGCTCTGTGCAGCCTGCGAGCTTGGAGCACGTCTGACCGCTAGCGCCAGCGTCGCCGCCACTGCCGCCGACGAGTCCTCGCAGACGCGCGGCGCTCCTTTTCTACTGGAGCCAGCATCTAGGTTCGTCTCGCTCCCGCCGCCACCGCCTCGGCGACTTCCCCTGGCCTGCGCTCCCCCAATGTCTGACTCTGACTCTCCGACAGAGAAACGCAAGGTAAATACCTACGGACCCCTGGCGCGGCGCGGGACGGGTGGGTGACTGGTGCCGGAGCCACACGCTCCACCTCCTGCCCGCTTCCCGCGCACGTGCTGGCGGAAAAACACGTCCTCCTCCAGCCTTTGACCCTGCGGGAAGCAGCGATCAGAGTTGGTCGGGTCCTTTACCCAGATAAGTCGTTTGGGGCGGGGTCGTCCTCACAGGCTGCTAGCACTTAGTGGAAGTGCGGACCCGACCACGTCGCGGTGCGCGGGGTGGAGCCCGGTCTCGGGCCCCTGGAGAGGCAGTGCGTGCTCTTCGCGCCGTCTCGGGATCTGAGGCTGCTTCTCTGTTTGAGCTGCGTGCCCGGCAGAGAAGGCTCTCCCGCCGTACGGTACGAGCCGGTCTGGGGCGCGCGGGCTCGTTGCAGAGTATTTGCGGAACTGTGCTGGGGACTGACTGACTAGATTCGGCTTTTTTCTTGTGCACATCAGGCTGAGGGGTAGGGGCAGCCGCTGCGTCCACCTCTCGGACGTGTCCGGGAGCCCTGCTCCGTGAGCGTCCTGCGAACGATGCCAGGCTCAAGAGCCACGGACAGCGAGAGACCAAGGGCCACCTCCACTGCCGGGGCGACGACACGGTGGACGAGAGCGGGCCGCAGACATGTTCCGTCCTTGGGGCCGGCAGGGCGGTCTTAGCGACTCGGGCGTGCCCAAGCTCAGTCCGACCCCTGGCTTGCTGCTCGCGGTTCCCTATCCGCGGGGTTGGCGGTTCGGATTTGGTGCGTGGCCCCGGCGTACGGTAGGAAGAGGGAGGAGGAAGTTGGATGGGTGCTGCGGCTGGGGAATGGGAGGCCTCTAGGAGAACCTGAGCGGGGGGACCTTGCCGGCCAGCGGCAAGGACCGGGGTTTGAGAACTGCCTGCGGCTCCTGCTTTGTCTCCAGGTGACCGGCTTCTCTGGGCGGTAGGAGCCGCTGAGGCACGCGTGGCATCGGGGTGGACAGAGGGGTAGACCGGTTAGCCGGGCCGCCCGGGCTTCGGGCCCGGAGTCCAGAGTTCTGGAAGCCACCGCCGTCACGGCCCGCGAGGCGCTTAGAGGCGTATTTGTCAACAATCCCTTAGGCTTTGGCGGCCTGGCCCGTGGGCACCGCCCCCGCTGGGGCCGATGATTGGCTGGGGCACGGAGCGTGTGCTCACGGGCCAATCGGGAGCGCAGACCCCGGCGCCAGTGGCGCGGGGAGGTGGTGGAGCCGGCGGCGGCAGGCGCAGTGCGCGAGGGGAGGAGCGGCGGAGGGGAGGATGTTCCCGGCGGCGGCAGCGGCGGCGGCCGGGGCAGTGCGGGACAGAGGCGCGGCGAGCGGAGCCCAAGGCGCCCGGGCGGAACGCGGCGAGACGTGCGCGGCCAGCTGCGGCCTCTGCGCCGCCCCGCGACCTTTGAGCGCGGGTCCCGGGCTTTATCTTGTGCACTGCCTCCTTGGTGACGGTCTGGGGGATCCGAGTCGGCGAAAGTTGCGGGCCGGACGCCGCGGGGCCCGGGCCCGGACGCGGCGCTCGGAAGGAAAGGGGCGGACGTGAGTTTCGGCCTACTCGTGGGGGAGTGGGAGGATCAACCGGGTGAAGGGACCGCGCACCCGGGGTATCTAGCATTTTCGGCTACTGTTCACTTGTCGGAGCACCCGGGGCCGGCTTCGGGGACCCCCCCCATTTGGAGAGGTGTTCCCCTAACAGTGCGGGTGGACTGGGGGAAAGTTTTGCTGGGTAGGTGCGTCTTGTTGCCCCCGCGCAAGGGACAGCGGACGGGCGGGCGGGAGCTGAGCGGGCTGAGCGGGCTCCGAGTTACAAACTCTATTGTGACGCACTTACTACGACGGACGGCCCTTGCCAAACCTCCCCAGACTTGCTGCCCTCAGCACTTTCGGCAGAACAATGGGGCCGGAGCGGGGAACGCGGCCAGCTGCTTGCAGTCGCTGCCTGTGCGCACACTCCTGTGCCCCAAACCCAGGGTCTAATCCCGGGAACCAGGGAATCAGAGTCCTCTGGGTGTTCTGGCTTAGTCCAGTTGGCTTTGAGCAGAGCTCTGTGAATAGACCTCAGAAACGCTCCCTCTTCCAAAACTTGTCTTGTGTTCCAGCACCAGCCCCATAAGTCATGGATGTTGTCACAGTGTTTTTATTTTTTAGTGGCTGGAAGTTAAGCCCCCCCCCCAACATAAATACTAATAGTTCTATTATTTTAGGTTTATTTTTATTCTTATTTGTAAGATTGTAAAATGTACAAAGTAATGACTTACTGTCAAATTAGTTGGTATTGATTTTTAATGAGTAGTTGAAAGTTAGCTAATTTAGTTGTTTGTGATTATTATTTTGCTTAAAATAATTTTAGTTTTTATTTTACTTGCAGAAAAGAAGACCCAATGGCAAAACAACCTTCGGATGTAAGTTCTGAGTGTGGCAGAGAAGGTGGACAATTACAGCCTGCGGAGTGGCCTCCTCAGTTCAGACCTGGGGCTCCCACCTCTGTACAGATAGAGCCACAAGGTAATCCAGAAGGCGAAGGGGACCGCTGCCCCCACGGCAGCCCTCAGGGCCCGCTGGCCCCACCGGCCAGTCCCGGGCCTTTTGCTACCAGATCCCCGCTTTTCATCTTTGTGAGAAGATCCTCCCTGCTGTCTCGATCCTCCAGTGGGTATTTCTCTTTTGACACAGACAGGAGCCCAGCACCCATGAGTTGTGATAAATCAACGCAAACCCCAAGTCCTCCTTGTCAGGCCTTCAACCATTATCTCAATGCAATGGGTAAGCAGTTCCGGGTAAGAGGCAGTGGACTTGTGGTTGTTTGACTATCTGTGAAAGGTTGTGTGTGGCATTTCTAGCTCATTTTAGAATCCTTTGACTGATTTGTTTCATATTTTCATGGGAATGGTGGATGTATCAAATAAAACATAATACCCTTTTTTTAAAAAAATACCGCCAGTTTTGTGGTGCCAATAAGTTGAGGTCCAAGCATCAGCTTACTGGACAGCAAAGCTAGAGTCCTTGCTGCTGTCCTTAAGTGTATGACGTGGCAAGTCCTCTTCACTAAGATTTACTTATTCATGACAGTCTACTTGAAAGGGACTCAGTTACAGCAGAAAGCTTAATGTAACTGAAGGTCTCAAGAAAGATGAAACAAGTTAATCATTTTCAAAACACATATAGTTAGAGACATGAACATGGTTTACATTCTCAAATTCTTTGGGCTTATTTTGTTTGCTCAGAGTTTGGACAGAATCCTAATGAGGTTAGATTGTGGGTTTTTATTTAAGGGGTGAAAGGCAGTTTCAGGGTCTGAACCAGGAGTAGCAGATACCAGTGCTCAGAAATACTTGGCATTATCATCAGGAGGGAGCTGGTGAGATTCGGGTAAGATGGAGAGCCTTTGCCCCCCCCCCCCCCCCCCCCCGTTGTGGCCCTGAAGGTGTGTGGTCTAAGTGGTAGATCTCTTTTCCTATATTGCATGGTAATTTCAGAACATTACCTTGTACATTTTGATACCAAATGTCCTGATTTTTAAACATTGGCACTTTCAAAACGTTATGCAAGTGGGATAAAACCATCTACAGGCTTGACCCTTGGCATGTGACTTTGAATGTGGGCAGTAAGGGGGTGGGTGTATGGGTTCAAATCTCTGTTACCACTGATGGGACAGGCTTGTGTCTTCATCAGGATTCAGCTGGTTTTCTTTACCATTGGTCCAGATTGGTCCTTCCTGCTTTGACAAGATACAAGCAAGTTTGCAGTATTATCGATTAAAAAATTCAGTATCGATTCTCTTAAAACCTAAGTGACACAGTCACCAGAGGAGACATTTAACTGTTGAAACACAATGACAAATCTTGCATTTGCAGATTCTGTAGGGCTCCGTCTTCATAACCTGCAGTAAGGTGAGAACTGTGCATGTCCATCCCCAGGTCACAGAGAACGATAGAACCATAGAGAGTTGGTTACTTGTCAGAGGTTCTGCACACCTGGGACATGGCAGATACAAATGACAAAAACATCAGCAGCTACATTTGACCCTCCCTATCCATGGGTTTCATATCTGAGGAATCACCAGCTGTGTGAGGGTGGATCCTCCATTGGCTAGGAGTAACCCAGAAGTTTCCGGAAAGCAAATCTTGAATTTGTCATTTGTGACAAACATTGTATGAAGTGATGTGCAGGTACACCCTGCTGTCACATCCATGCCGAGACTGGGCATGTGCAGTGTTGTGTTTACACCCTTTTATATAAGGGACTCGAGCATCTGTGGATGTTGGTACCCCCCCGGAGCCCTGAAACCCCAAGGGTACCAGGGGACGACTGTCTTTATTAGGATTCCTCCTTAGCACAAGGAGCCAAAATTATTACTGCTATTCCTTTAATTGTTGCTATTGGTGGAAACTCATTTCAGCCTTAGAAGTTCTTGGTGCTTGCAAATGTTCGTCTGTTCATGGAAATAATCCTGAGTACACGAACCCACGGCATTCTTGCTCACTTAAGTGAATTAATGTGGCTCAGTGGGGTGTGTATTTAAAAACCTATGTGTTTCAGGATCTTCCAAAAGTTGTTACAGTTTTTCACTACAGGCCAAACCATTCTGTGTGGGTGCTGGCTTAATGCACAGAAATAATTTCTTGTCCCCTGTTAACCAGGTAGAGGGTGAGTCAGCCTGCTTTTTAATGTAAGGGTGGCATGAGTGCTTTCTTGGTGACATACTCTTTAGAGAGCTAATTATTAGGTGTAAGCACCGTTACTTGAGATGACAGATGGAGAGCTTTAGAGATCACAATCTTAAATTATTAAGCAAACTTATGCTTAAGCAGTGAAGTATAGTAATGGATCCTGAGGTATAATTTTATAATATTAACTACATTTCTTTAGTTTGGTGTGATAATTGAAAGCATAGGATTAGATAGTGAGTTACAAGAAGCATGTCTGAAGTTAATGTCCAAGATAAGTTTTCAGGATTAGTTCTTGGGAGATTAGTTGGGGAGGGGCTGAGCAGGGAAAGCTTGGGGCTGGTGGGAGGAGATGGCAGTCAGATGTGAGTGTGTTCGAGGAATAGCGTTTACCGTCTTCATAGTCTGTAACATTTTCCTGCATATTCTTGCAATAGTTCAGTTCTTGAAGGCCAGTGAAATTTGCTGAGTTGGTGGATTTGGTTCTTTTCTTTCTGGCCATGTTCAGTTTTCCTTACTTAGTCACATCCATTAAGATTGTCAATGAAGCTTTTGGCAATTTATGCAACATACATCTTTCACATAGAAGCCTTTATGATCATTTTCCACCAGTGGGGCACAAATGGGAGATTACAAAGCGGTTCTTCTTAGCCAGGAACATCGGTGTCCACAGACACTTTCTGCTCCACAACTTGGGGCGGAGAGCAACATATGTTAATGTTGTCCCCGCGTCTCTCTTCTACTGAGAACAAGTGTGTTGTGTAGGGACGCACAGCAGCTGGATGGCTATCAGAAACACCTTCCTCGATGTCTCTAATTTTTCTGAAGATACCTTCAGAGAATATCTGTGAGAAATCATTTTTTCGCTTTACCAAGTTTTAGTCTCCTTTCTGGGAAGAGGAAGTGGACCGATGTTCTTAGGGAAGAACTGACGATTTTAATCAGAACCACTGACAATGTCGGTGGCCTTTTCTGTTGAGTGTG
Organism: Artibeus jamaicensis; assembly: GCF_021234435.1. Lineage (NCBI taxonomy): Eukaryota > Metazoa > Chordata > Mammalia > Chiroptera > Phyllostomidae > Artibeus > Artibeus jamaicensis. Next base: position 11,547,633 of record NW_026521810.1, on the reverse strand, counting down.
CTTTCACCAAATGTGTTTCAGTACAAGTTGTGCACTAAATGCTGGATAGAGTCGCACTTAGGAGTCATCAGTGCTGTTGGAAGTATGAATTGACTGAGAAAGGTCAGGATAGGGGTGAATGCCAATAATTAACTTCCACAGGCCATTTTGGTAAATTACTTAGAGTTTATGCTTGTCCCTGGCACATCGGAATTCCGTGTAGGAGTTGTGTTCTTTATGTCCTTTAGGGTCCTGCATGCTTCCCTTTTAGCTGGTCTTTTAGTTTGTGAGCTCAGAGGGGAGGCATGATGTCCTATAAATCCTGAGGACCTGAAGACACTCAGGAGATGTTCAGAGGTATTCAAGATTTGCCTATTACTTTTCCAAAGAGCTGACTGAGAACAATATGTCTGGTAGCAAGAAAAAGATCCTGCCCCCCCCCCCCCCCGTGCCCCAAATATTCTTAGTTACTTGGATCTAGCTACTAGATTTGTCACATAGGAGTGACAGAGATCAGGTGTAGCTCGGCTTAGGCTTCCTAGGGGAGCCACACATGGGCATTGAGCCTTCAGGTGAGGCTCGTCCAAGTCAGATGTGCTGACAGTGTCAGTTCACATGAGAATTTAAGGCTTAGTGCTTGAACACGAGGACGAAATACCCCAGTAATTTTCATACTAATTACTGGATTGGCCCAAAATGTTATTTGTTTTTTCCCCTGTAAGTTGGCCCTAGTAGTGCTTAGTGTCTTCAAGTTCGTTAGAAACAATTTTTTAGATTGTATTGTGACAGCTGTCATATCTGCATGCATTTTTTTAAAAACTTATACCAAAATTGCTGAGTTTTGGTGTAGGCATTTTAATATTGAATATGGGAGGAAATGCACATTTGTAGCATACTATGCTTTATTTCAAGAAAGGTTAAAACGCAACTGAAATGCAAAAAAAAGATTGGCGCAGTGTATGGCGAAGGTGCTATGATTGACTGAATGTGTCAAAAGTGGTTTGGGGTGTTTTGTGCTGGAGACTTCTCAGTGATGCTCCACAGTCTAGTAGACCAGTTGAAGTTGATAGCAATCAAATTGTCACATTAATTGAGAACAATCAACATTATACCTTGAGGGAGATAGCTGACATACTCAAAATATCCAAATCAATAAAGTTACTGGTGGAAATGAAAAATGTGTCTTTTATTTTATAGAAAGAAACATACAGACTTTTTGGCCAACCCAATACATGTTGAGATATTTTGAATATAGTGGATAAATTTTTTTTTTTAAATGGAGGGGGTAAAAAACTCAACATAAAATTTATGATCTTAACCATTTTTAAGTGTGTGGTTCAGTAGTATTAAAAGTATATTTGCAATATCATGCAACCAATTCCTAGAAATCTTTCATCTTATAAAACAAAATATACCCATTAAACAACTTCCCAATTCCCCTCCTCCCAGCTCTTGACAACCTGCATTTTATTGTTGTTTGTGATTTTGACTCTTCCAGGTTCCTCTTATAAGTAAAATTCTATAGTATTTGTCCTTTTGTAACTTTTATTTTACTCATCATACTGTCCTCAAGGTCTGTCCATTTTGTAGCCCATGTGAGAATTTCATTTTTAAGGCTGAATAATATTTCTTTGTGTGTGCAGAAAATGTGACCACATTTTCTTTATCTGTTCACCAGTCAATGGATATTTGGAATGCTTCCATCCCTTGATTATCATGAATAATACTGCTTTAAGCATAGGTGTGCAAATACCTCTTTGAGATCCTGCTTTTGTTTCTTTTGGTACATACCCAGTGGGATTGGTGGATCATATGGTCGTTTTGTTACTAGTTTTTTAAGGAACCTCCACACTGTTTTCCATAGTAGCTGTACCATTTGTTATTCCCACCAACAGTTCATGAGGGCTCCAGTTTCTCCACATGTTCACCAGCATTAGCTGTTTGGGGTTTTCTGATAATAGTCATGCTAATGGGTGTGGTGTGGTACCCTGTTACAGATTTGATTTGTGTTTCCCTAATGATGAGTGATGTTGAGTATCATTTCATGTGTTTGTTGGCAATGAAATAAAATACATTTTTCATATTTTACCTGTTTCTTTTTACTTTTTAAAGTGTGGCTACTAGAAAAATGTCATTGAGACCTGTAGCTGGCATTCTGTGTTAGCTGGAGGGGCTGGCCCTGCAGATGGAGCAGCTGGCATTTGCCGTGATACCCTAGCAGCCCGATCTGATTCTTCCTGCTCAAATCACGTCGTTTGCACGAAACTCTCTCCTTTGGTTGCTTTTGTCAACTTAGGAGAATGAAAGTAATTAACCTCATTTTATAAGCGTCTTAATCATTCATGAGCTTCATAGGTAGCTGTGTTCTCCCAGCAAACATGAGGACCCCTTTTGTTTAACCGTTAAACTTGTGGTACATGCGGGCTTGGAAAAAGTGGAAGGGTGGGGTCGTTTTGTTCCTCAGGCGCCCTGGAGCCTGGCCATAGAGTCTTGATGAAGACTTCGTTCCTCCCTTCACTCACTAGGACACCAACAGAAGCAAGTACACTTCGTAGGTCCTGAGTGGGGATAGAAAGTGAAAAAAGAAAAAAAAATTCTTTACTGGTTCCATATAACATTTAGTGGTTGACATTTAGTTATTGTTTTAAACTATTCTGAGATAAGTGTAGATTCACATGCAGTTGTAAAGAATAATGCAGAGATCTGTATACCTTTTACCCAGATTCCCTTAACGGCAGTGCCTGGTGTCATAGTCCAGTGTCCACAGCCAGCAGATGACATTGATATAATCCAGCTGCTTTATTCAGATCTCACCAGTTTCACATGTGCTTCCACATGTGGGTGTGCATTTTATTCGGTGCAGTTTTGTCACGTGTAGTAGGCATGTTTGTGTTGCTACCACTGTGGTCAGTATACAGAACAGCTTCATTCCGAGGCTGCTTAGGCTGTGTTTGTCCAGCTGCAGCCGTTTCCCCCTCCCCGCCGCTCCATGACAACCACTGATCTCTTACCTGACCTACACTTGTCACTCCATGTGTGTCATAGAAATAGCATCCTACTGTACCTGACCTTTGGGGGCTGGCTGTTTTCAGTCAGCATTATTCTGTGTTCTTCCCAAGATGTGTGTGTCGGTGGCTGCCTGGTGTTTATTGTTGAGTAGTATTCCACAGTGGGGATGCTCCACCGTGTCACTGTTGACTTGTTAAGAACCCGTAGCTGGTCCATCCTTTTAACTTCACAGAGCAAGGTTTCTAGTTTTGGTGCAGTCCAGTTACTCAGTTTTTCTTTCAATGGATCATGTTTCCTGTGTGCAGTCTAAGAACTGCATCCGTCCCCAGGACCCAAAGATTTTTCACCTTGTTTTTTCTTTTATCTAGAGGTTTTATGATAGTTCTGTGTATTACGTTTAGATCTGAGACTCACGTTGAGATAAAGTGTGAGGTTTAGATCAGTGTTTATTCTTTCTGGCTGTTGAAAAGGTTCTGCACTGTCTGTCTAACTGCTTCTGTACCTTTGTCGGCAATCCGGGCACTTTGTGTGGGTCGGTTTCTGGATTCTGCTTCGTCTCCCTCTGTGAACATCACATCGCCATCATCACTGTGGTTATATCATCACTGTGGTCATGTGCCAGACCCCAATGGTAGAGTGATTCCTCATGTTTTATTCAATGTTTTCCAAAACTGTTTGGCCTAGGTCCTGTGCCTTTTCCTTTAAATTTTATATTATGCTTGCTTGTGCCTTCAAAAACTGCTGTTGGAATTCTGATAGGAATTGTATTAACCCTATAGATCAGCTTAGGGGAGACTGTGCATCTTTATTATCTTGTATCTTCAGTCCCTAAACAGGTCTCTTCAAATATTTGGGTCTTTAGGTTTTGTAATTTTCAGCATGCAAATCTTGTACTTATTTTGTTAGATTTTATTTACTTTGGAGCAGTTATTAGTGGTGGCATATCTTTAATTTTCAGCACACAGAAAGGTGGCTCATTTCTGTGGGTTGGTTGCGTGCCCTGCAGCCTTGCTGAACTTGTTCATTCCAAAGTATTTTTTGTAAATTTCTTGGTCATCCTATGTGACAATCATGTAATCTGCAAATAGACGATTTTACTTCTTCCTTTCTGATCTGTGTGCATTTTATTTCTTTTTCTTGCTCTTTTGCACTGGCTGGAACTTCTGGTCCTGTGTTGAATGAGAGCAGTGAGAGCAGACATCCTTGCCTTTTCCCCAGTAACAGAAGGAAAGCTTTTAGTTTTTAGTCATTCAGTGCAATGTCAGCTGTAGGTATCTTGTAGGTACTCTTTAAAAACATGAAGTTTATCTGTATTCCTTGATTACTGAGAGTTTTTACCATAAATGGAAGGGGTGTTGGATTTATAAAATGGCTAGGTGGCACAGTTAGTTGGAGCATTGTCCTGTGCACCAAAAGACACAGGTTCAATTCCCAATCAGGGCACATAACTAGGTTATGGGTTCAATTCCCGGTTGGTTGGGACGAGTATGGGAGGTGACCCATAGTGTCTCTCTCTCGAGCTATTTCTCTCTCTCTCCTTCCCTCCCTCTCTCCCCGCCTCCCTTCTTGCCCCCCCCCCTTCTCTCTCAATAAAAATACCCATGGGTGAGGATTATAAAAATGTTCATTCTGTACGAGTTGATGTATGAGTTTGCTTATGCACACCCTCTGATAAGCTGCATTATTACATTGATTGATGTTCAGCATTAATTACCTTGCATGCCTGGGGCAAATTCTGCTTGGTCAGGGAGTTAACCTTTTTCCTATATCGTGTGTGTGTTAAGTGCTGCTGAACTGTTCCCAGCTCCTGGCGACACCATGAATGAGTTGTCGCAGCGTCTTGTCCTCAGTGGCCCACTCGGCTCCTGTAGACTCAGACCTGCAGTTTCTTCCGTGGGCCCAGTCCAGCTCCTGTTTGGTCTTCTTTTTCCTGCCGCCTTCTGTTTTTCTCAGCATTATTGTCTTTTCCAAAGAACCCTGCCTTCTCCTGACGCGCTCGAAGCAGAGCAACCTGCGTTTTGTCCTTCTTGCTTCCAGCAGAGCTTCAGGCTTAATCTGCTGCGGCGCCCACTAGTTCATACTTCTGGTGGCCGGGTGTTCGCAGAGCTCTCCTCCAACGCCACGTTTCAGATGAACTCATCGTTTCCCGGACGGCCTTCTTTACTGTTCCGCTTTCACGTCCGTCCGTAGCGATTGGCAGTGTGAGGGTGCGGGCGTCTGGGTCTCTAACCGTGCATCTTGCCAAACTCCTTCATGTCTGCCCTTGCAAGGCTCCGCCTCCTTTCAGTCTCTTGGCTGCGGTCTCCTTTAGAACTGATGGGTGAAGCAAGGTGTAGGCACAGTCTTAGCAGTTTCTGTGTCTTCGTCGTCGATGTTAAAGTTGCGTTTCTTCTGCAGTCATGACTTTCCTCTTCCTAGTCAAGTGCAGTCCCGCTTCGGCACTTTCCCCTTTCACTTTCATCAAAGTCCCTTCCAGTCATGGTTGCTTTCTGCCAGTAATACAGTGTCCTCTGCTTATCTGCAGTTATTGATGTTTCTGCCACTTTTCACTCTTCTTTCTTTGGCGTCCAGCCCAGTTCTTTCTTGCTGACTTTCTGTCTAGTAGTTTTGTCAGTTGTTGAGAGTTCAGTGTTGAAATCACTAACTGTAATATAATGGTAGATTTGTCTATTCTTCCTTTACAGTCTGTCGGTCAGGTTGTGCTACCTGTGTTTTGAGGCACTGTTGTTGGGTGCTGAGAATTCTCTGTCTTTCTGTTGGATTGATCACTGCTGTAAAGTCCACTCTGTCTGATGCTCATGCAGACTGCTTTTGTTAAAAAAAATAGTGAATAAATGTTTAGGGTATAACTTTTTTCATCTTTTCACTTCCAGCCTACATACGTTGTATTTGAAGTTTTCTGTATGCAGCAAGCGGATCTTTAAATAACATTGTTTGATGTACTCCACCAAATTTGTCTTTTAAATAGTGTATTTAGACCATTTATATGTAATTATTGATATGTTAGGGCTTAACTCTGCCATTTTGTTATCCTTCTGCTTCTTTTGTTTCTCTGTTTATTTTTCTTTTTTAAAGATTTCATTTGTTTATTTTTGGAGAGGGGAAGGAAGGGAGACAGAGAGGGAGAGAAACATCACTGGGTGGTTGCCTCTCACCCGCCCCCTCCTGGGGACCTGGCCCACAACCCAGACATGTGTCCAGACTGGGAATCAAACAGGCGACCCCTTGATTTGCAGGCCTGTGCTCAGTCCACTGAGCCACACCAGCCAGGTCTCTGTTTCTTTTTTTAAACCTTACTGTGGGTTATTTGAATATTCTTTAAGAGTCCATCTTGATTTACTTATAGTGTTCTTATTTTTATTTTTAAAGATTTTATTGACTTATTTTTTAGTAAGAAGGGAGGGGATGGAAAGAAACGTCAATGTGTGGTTGCCTCTCATGCGCCCTCTACTGGGGACCTGGCCTGCAACCCAGCAGTCTGCCCTGACTAGGACTTGAACCAGCAACTCTGGTTCGCAGGCTGGTTGCTCAGTCCCCTGACCCACACCAGCCGAGGCTGTAGTGTTTTAAAAATACATTGCTTTGTGTCGTTTTTTAGAGGTTTTTCTAGAAACTACCATATGCTGGTATCATGGTACCAACATTTTGTGACTTCAGCTGCAAAATGAAATAAGTGTAAACAACTTATTTTCCTCTAGGTTCCTTCCCTTGCTCCACTTTTCAGCTACAGTTATCTTAAGTATTTTCCCCATACACATTAAGCACCATATCAGGTTATGTTATTTAGTTATTATTTTTGCTTCAACCATCAAATATAAGTTAGGAAGCTCATGAGAAATAGGCTAGTTATTATTACTGCCGTTTCCCCCATTCCGGTCCTTTGTCCTTCCTGGAGCTCTGAGCCTCCTGTTCCCTCCTGCTCAGCGGACTTCCTTTGGTCATTCCTCAGTGACGGGCCTGCCGGCAGAAACCCTTTCAGTTCTGCTTTGTCTGAGAATGGCTTCGTTGCCCTTTTGTTTGAGAGGATATAGAATTCACTGGATATAGAATTCATCATTGACAATTTTTTTAAATGCTTCAAAAACATGCCATTTCCTCTGACCTTTATAGTTTCAGATGAGAAATGTCATGTGTCATTTCTGCCTGCTTATTTTCAAGATTTTTTATTTTCATTTTTTTATCTTTTCTTTTTAAAAGATTTTATTTATTTATTTTTGGAGAGGGCAAGGGAGGAAGAAAAAGAGGGAGAGAAACATCAGTGCGTGGTTGCATCTCACGTGCCCCTCACTGGGGACCTGGCCCAAAACCCAGGTGTGTGCCCTGACTGGGAATTGAACTAGTGACCCTGTGGTTTGCAGGTGGGCACTCAAACCACTGAGCCACACCAGCTGGGGCGAGATTTTTTTCTTTGTTAGTTTCCAGATATTTAATTATTATGTCCTACTTGGGTTTATCCTTTTGGGGATTCACTTCTTGAATCTATAGTTGAGTCAGCTTCTTGAATCTATAGTTCTGTGTCAAGTTTGGGAAGTTTCAGCCATAATGTCTTTGAACACTTTTTCAGTTCCTTCCTCTCTCTTTGGGGACTTTGTTATAGTCTCGCAGGTCTCTAGACTCTGTTTTTCCATTTTATTTTCTCTCTGTTCAGACTTGAGTACATTCTCTCAGTTTGCCCTGGTGTCCACCGATTTCTGCCCTTTGTCACTTCCACTCTGTTGTAGAACCCATCCAATGAGGTTTTTTTTTCCATTGCATTTTTCAGTTACAGATTTTTTGCCTGCTTCTGCCAGGTGAGGTGGAAGTTGAGATGTGTGCCGCCTCCCCCTGCCCCCGGCATGCTGGGCGGTTGTCCTGCCACAGGCAGTCGCTGACCTGCACTGCTGCACTGTCCGTCTGGGGTGCGCAGTCGGCTCCCCGGGCCCCTCTGACACCTGCCACGTGGGAAACAGTGGAGGACTAACTGTGGCCTTTTTTTCTGCGGGAGGGCTGGGGATGTGGGGGTATTGAAAGTCCAGCTCCCCTATGCTCCCTGTTTGTACCAGGTTGGGGGCAGTGGAATGCCAGTCCGCCCTGCCTCCCACTGCTTAGTTCCCACCATCGATGCTGGGTGGGAGTTCTCCTTCCCTCCAGTGGAGGTGGAGGCTCAGCCTGCTGCTGGGAGAGAGGCACTAATGCCACCCTGGAAAGGGAGGGAGGCACCACCGCTTCCACCGGGAGGGAGAGCAGTATTTGGAGATTAACCACCCCTCTGGCCGGGTCGTGAAATCATGTCTGATGCTTCTGCTGCTTGGGGAACCAGCAACCTGCTCAGCCCGCGGAAACCCCCCTCCCTTCCTCCGTGCCGTGCCTGCTGCAGTGGTGGGGTCAGAGCGCCAGCTCCTGGGTTGGGCACAGCTGGAAGACCAACTCCGTCACGCCGTCCTGGAACCGCAGGTGCTGTGTTTGGCTAGAGTTGGACAGATGTTGCTACAATGTTTTTCTTTGCTAGGCCGCCTTTCCCCCTGGCCCTTTGACTAGAAACACAGGCTGTCTCTGGGGCTTTTCCTCTCAGTGCTCGTTGGGGCCCCCAGGTGAGGCCTCTGGAATCCTGTACTGCCCTGTCCTGGGTGTGTAGGGGGGCAATGAGGAGACCGGGCCTCCAGCCCTGGGTCCCCAGGCGGCCCACCCTCCTCTTCCCCCTGTCAGGGCTTGCTTATTTGTTGTGTTATGTCCGTAGTTTTTAGTACTTCAGGGAGAAACCTCTGGCTTCTTATAACTGAGTATTCATAATTGGTAGTGATTGGTTGGGCTGCAAAGTACCAGTCAGAAATGTAGGAATCACTTCCTTCCCCCTTATTTTTACTCTGTGTGTGAAATAATAAACCTAACATTGGGAAGAGATGTAGCCATCATCCGGCCACTCTTTGCAAACAATAACTGCATTCCCCATCTTGGTGACCCCCCCACTATGTGTGGCCCTGGAGGTCGCCCGTGGGGTGTGTACTGTGCTGCTCGCAAATGTAGGTCCTCAGAACATCTGGATAGCTTGATGCTACATGTGCTATAGGGGAACTTCTTACTAAAGAAAACAGTTCTGCGTGATTGGACTGTATGGCAGAGAAAAAGAGATGAACCATCCTTTGATTTGTTTCGTTCTATATTTTAGAGAGCTTGGGGTGTTAGATTTGAAGATATGCACATACTTAAATTGCCAGTCCGATGCCCTGCTTCCTGGCTGCCTTGAAAACCACTGAATTGGGGCTCTCTTGGCGCCCAAGCCCTCACGGCCCTGGCGTCTGGTCACCCAGCCTGGGTTAGGGAGGGACCTCCACATGGACCACTCCCCCCAGCCCCTGAGTCCCTGCCACACCAGAACTTAGGTGTCTCCATTCCTCCTTTGTTGGGTCAGCCTCAGTTTCTTGACGTAGTCATTACATGACAGGATTTTCAGCCTCTTTCACCTTTTGGTCACTGTCCTGTGGTCGTTCTGCTTGCTCGGTGTGTTGGGACCTGTACTGGGGCACGTGACCTAAGACTGCTCTCCTCCGGGGAGGTCCTGTGGACACAAACCTACCTTCTGTTCTTTGAGCCACAGGCGGCAAACACGAGGCCCGTGGGCCAACTCCGGCCCTGCACCTTGTTTCTCCCCGGCAGCAGTGCGGAGCTCTCACCTAACAGTTAAGGAGTAGTTACATTTACCCAGCCCTAAAATTACATTCGGCCCTTTGAAGGGAACTTCGAGGCTGATGTGGCCCCAGCGAAAATGAGTTTCGCAGCCTGGCTTTAAGCCCGTGAGGACTCTGTCCTGTGCTGGGTGCTGGGCTGTAGGCGCAGCACCATCTTCCTGCCCTCAGACCCTGCCCGCAGGCACAGAGCAGAGTGCCTGACGTTCATTCGTTGCAGATAATGCTAACAGGAGCCCTGCACGAGAGGGTTCATCGTGGCATCCTTCGTACCAGCCGGGCAGTGCTGACCGCCCCTCTGGTCTGGGAACACCTCTGAATTACTTCTCCGTCTCCGACACGCTGCCGTCTCCTGAGTGGGGTCAGAGTAACGACGTGGAAATGCTCCTGGCGTAATGTTAAAAGATTACAAAATTGTTGCTATCCTGGGTCTTAGTCCACTTGTGCTGTAATGATAATACCATGGACTGGGGGCTTAAACAGCATTTATCTCACGGTTCTGAAAGCCGGGAGTCTAAGATGGGGTGCCAGTGTGGTTGGGTTCAGGCGACGGTCTCCTTCTCGTGTCCTCACGGGGCGGGAAGAGCAAGCGGGCCTTCCAACCCGTTCTTTTCAGGGCACTGATCTCAGTGTGGGAGCCCTGCCTTCAAGACCTAGTCGCTCCAAAGGCCCAGCTGCAGGTGTGATCTCACTGGGGCTTAGATTTCGACATAGGGGTTTGGGGGGGGACACAGACTTATACTCCGTAACACAATATCGTGTTCAAGAAGTTTTCAAGCATAACAAAAAGCTTAGATGTTGCATTAATAGCAAAGCATTGAATATTTATACGTTCAAGTTACAGGTTTCTTTTTCTGTGTGCCTTTTTATATTTGCAGAATCATAGCTAGTGATTTATAATGGAGCAAGTCTAATAACTTTTTAAATTTTGCTCTCCACTGATCTTGCCTTTTGGCATGTCCGGTGGCGTCATCGTGGCACTTCCGTCTCGTTCGTGTGGTCCCCTGTTTGTGTGCCACACAGCCTTTCTGTTGGTAAAGATTTCATCCAGGTGAAGCACCTCCGTGTGATGGGGTCCCGGGTGGATTCCGTGTCCGGGGCTGTGGCTGCCTGCCATCCAGGGTTTGGATGGGACCCCAGCCATCCCTCCCACCGCCAGGCCGCACGGCCGATCTGCGAGTCTCGGAGCTTTCGTGTCCTCATGTACCGAATGAGGGTGGAAGTGCCTACCTCCCAAGTCATGGGGAGCTTTCCCGCAAGCTGATGGAAATAGAGCCCGGTGGACACTCGGTCACTTGTTTGTGCTTGCCCGTGTGACCTGTCCCAGCTGCGGAGTGTCAGGATGCAGGAAGGTGATGCAATGTTACCTCTACTTCCCACAGCAAGGAGCTGTCCTAGTAGAGGAAGCTGACAGGGGAATCTCCTGGAAGTGCTACTATAATTCTAACTAACGCCCAGGTCCCAAAACAAGCAAGGAGAGAAAGGTCTTTTCTGGAAACTGGCCTGAGGGTGGGTGGGGGTCCCAGTGACCTCTGACCTGCCAGTGAAGTGGGTGTCATGTTACCCTGGGCAGGTCCCTAGCTCCAGGGAGAAATCTGGACCGTGAAGTGACACCTGAAAACCCATAACCCGCCTGGCTGTCAGTGTGGGGCCTGTGTCGGGACACTGCCAACTTTCTTTAGCAGAAACTTCGCTCTAGTCTAACGTGTGTGCGTACCTGGGAGAGGGCATCTGGAGACATGAGACAGAGGCCAGCCTACTTTCTCCTGCAATCAAAATAATGCCGCTCTTTCCACTGTTGATGCAGATTGTTGATGAATTTAAAACAGCTTCTCCTTTTTCTCTGAGGGACTAACAGTCCTTTGGCTATCATTAATTTAAATTGTGGTTTTTGCTTCTAAGTGAGTTAATTGTGAATCCTTGGGAACTTTCTGTCATGTGCTGTAGGGTGGCGGACTGATACCAGCTGTCAGTACTGATGACATTTCCCTGGTGGACAAGTTTAACTGCTTATAATATAATAATGTTAAGCTAAAAAGGTTGTAAGAGTTTTCTGAAGGTTTGTTTAGAATGAGTTGGTATCCCCGGAGTCCTGTGGGAAACCCAGATTTACTCTGCATTTCTTCTGTTCTCTACCCTGGGCCAGATGCGTGGTATGTAAGCAGAGCTGCGGTTTGACGGGGAGGGCCAGCCCTGAGCAGGCGCTGGTGTGAGCACCGGGCCAGCGCCCCTCCCTTTTCACCTCTGCGCTCACAGCGGATGCAGACCGCTGATGTGCTGGCTGTGGCTGCGGACGTCCGAGTGGGGGCTCTGCGTGGTCGTCGGAGCGAGAGAACAGAATGCGGCGTGTAAATAGGCCCACCTCTGGGGCTGCGGCGGAGCTGCACCGGGCCTGGGGTCCTCTGCTTGGTCTGTCACATGTCCCCTTGGACGTCGCAGCCCTTCCTCAGGAGTGGGGATGGTTTTGAAGTGAAAATTTTGAAAAGTGGAATCCACAGCTTCAGTGTGAGACTGCGTGTGTGTTAAAGCTGAAAAACGTACCCTACACCACTGTCGAGTGTCTTGGTTCCACTGGGGCCTCTTCACCCCCAGCAGGTCACACGTCTGGGCCGAGCGTGCTTCCCATTGCAATTCCCGAAACATTTTAATGTAAGCAGTTTATAGATTTAAGCAACTTGGAGACTTAATGAGTAATTTTAGATTTTTATGTGGGAGGGACCTATTTTTCTCTCATGAACCTGCGTCTGTCTGTGAAGGTGTTGAGGGTAGCCATGCCTGACAACGTCAGCTTACTGAGTTATTTTTCTACAGAACAGGAGTGCTGAAGATAAAACCAAAAGGTTTCTTTCTCTTTTTTAGTCCCTTGAGAAATTTCTTAATACAGAGCATGAATTCTGGATATATAGGATGTTAGTATGCTAAAATATATTTGGTTTAAGACTTCAGTTTTACTTAATCTAAGCATAAATTCTACTGAGCTAGTCAGAAACAACCAACCAACTTCAGAGAGTGGTTTGATACATACAGAGGAGGAGCACAAACACTTGTAGATTGATTAGACTTCAGGTAACATTTAATGCAATGTCCGAGTGCCCACAGTGCCCACCCTTCATGGATGTCACCGTGCATTATTTGAAGCTTAGCGTGTGTCTCCGTGTAAGAAAAGCCTGACAGGCACAGTACACGAGCTGTTTTCTCTCCAGTCCTTTTTCCTGGTAGTGTGGCCCAATTGTGGGGGTGGAAAGTTCCAGCAGGCCACCCAGTCCAGTCTTGGTCCTTCCAGGGATAGCCGGTGGGGCAAGTCCTTCCACCTGGCTGGCAACCAGTGTCCTGTCCTGATAAGGGAGGTGTGGGACGGGAGGGGGTCAGGTGGGAGGCTTGCACTGACTTAGATTAGCTCCAGAGTCATCTGTCCTGCACAGTGGGTTTCTCAGCCCACTCACTCAGTATGAGCAGGGCAGCACTCTCTCCCCTGGAGGGGCCTTGAGGATGGGCAGGGGTCGGGGGGTGTGAACCTGAAAAGATAGAAGACCCTGGAAACAGTCGACAGAGCAGTCCTCACATCTCAGGCTCATGGTGCTAATGTTGCTGTAGCCTCTGTTCTTTTCCTGTGAGGGACATGGAGCACACCACCTACTGGACATTCGGTGGTTGGCAGACTGGGCCCAGGACCCTCCCTCGGGTTGGCCATGTTGTGCAAAGGCTAGATGGTAGCCTGACTGGTTAGTGCCGGGCGGCCAGTGGGTGAAGGGGCTGGGCTCACACTGCCTTTCTGATCAGCCTTGCACTGGACCCCTGAGATGCTCTCCTGGCTGCAGCCCCCATCTCTTTGTTTGATGCTGGATGTTAATTTCTTTTTGTTGTTACTGTGTTTCTACAAAGGGCTTTGGGCTTGTGTTCTCCTGTGTCTCTTTCAGGTGGACTGCACACTGTAGCAAGTGCACCCAGTCAGGACACACAAGTTTTTCAAGTTTTCTAGGGAGGAGTCAGACAGCCCAACTGTGACAGACGTATGCTTTGCGGACAAATACTTAACCACCACATAGAGTAGTGCCTGGAGTTGAGGTGGGAAATTTGTTTTCTTTTGTATGACTTGGGCTACAAAGAGAGGCAGTCGGCTTTCCTGCTTGTCGTGGGAAGGTTTCATCCGCGCCCGTCCTGCTGACGTGTGGTCGCTGCCCAGTTGTGGGTGTCTGAGCTCCGCTCTGTGTGGGACCTGTGGGACCGCTGCACGTTTTACCTGCGGAAATGAAACTGGTAGACTTACAGGTTTCAATTTAAAAGCTCTTTAAGGTCTAGCTTTTTAGAACTTTGTTTCTAGATATTCACTATCACTGAGGTGAATTGCAATAATGTTGAACACCCTTAGCGTGAATGTAGGAGATTTTTGTTACCTTTTTCGGCTGTGGTGTTAAAAGTTCATAAAGGAAGCTACATTTGCTCTGTAATCATGAGTTTTTATATTTGTAGTTTAAATTTACATTTCCTCCCCAAGATCTAATTTATGGGTAGGAATAGCATATAGCTACCAAAAACTAGTAACATCAGCTTTCTTAACACTTTCTTTCTAAGGAATGGTCTTAAGTACATCAGCGTATGGAGTTGGATATTTACTATTAAAAGATCTCTGTTTGGTTGGGGTCAGGGTAGTGGTGGGGGGAAAATGCAGACAACTGTAATTGAACAATAAAGTAAATTTTTAAAAGATCTCTAAAACATTTGTTTTTATAGTTTGGTGGAGTAGATGGTGAAATAAATTACCCGTATAGGACACTGTACTGTTAGGAGAAGGGGTTTGGCTTCATGTCTGTGTTAAAGCTCAGAGTTAGTCTTCATTTGACTGTACTGAATGGGAGCGTTATTTTTATTTGTTTTTCAAAACAAGATGGCACAGTCAGATCCTCTGTTGTCCTCTAACAGAATCTAAGACTACAGAAATCAAGGTGCAGCCGTCCTGGTCTGTGAGGCCGAGTCAGTGGTGGGGGAGCGAGAACAAAGTCATGTCCTCTGTCCACGCTGGCCAGACCCAGTGCAAACCCCGCAGCACGCCACTCAGAGCGGCAGGTTTCTGGAGCTTGCCAAGGGGACCGAGGTGATGATGGACGCTCTTCCCACCACTTGTGGTAAAAGGTACATAGGACCAGGTTTGGGGTGTGAAGTGGCAGCTTCATTGATTAAAAAGCCAGGGTGATGATTGACAGAATTAGACTGTCTTTGTAGCCCCAGGGGACAGAACCAAGATTGTGGTCAGAGTTAGAAGGGAGCTTTTCTCTTTCCTGCAAGTAAGAACTTTGCAGCACCGATGCCCTTCAACGAGGACTGTGGAGCCTTTAGGAAAAGGTGCCTCGTCTGCGCCGTGGGCACCAGGCCGGGCCACCATGAGTCTGGGTGCAGAGGCTTCCACACAGGTCTGCCTGGTGTGAGGTGCTGGGCCTCTGCTGTGACCAGGAGTTAGCCAGGTGTGTCCTTGGACATAAAACCTCCGAGTCTGCTCCTGGCTCTGGTTTGCTCCTGGCGTATCAGTGGCTTCTAGCAAATAATCTGAACGCGTGGGGCTGCCCGTAGGTGGGGTAGATACCTGGGTCTTCTGATGCTGCTGGTGGAGGTCTAGAAAGGCTGAGCACCTGGGTCGAAAAGCCTTTAGAGTTGTCGTTTCTCGTGAGAGAGAGAGGGGTAGTGGTGGGAGGGAAAAGACACCGTGAAGGTGAAGTTACAGCTTCACGGCCTTGGTTCACTGGTAGTTTCCTCATGGTCAGCCTGGAAATTGATCACAGCAGGGCGTTCTGACTGTAATTCGTGGCCACATAACAGCAGTGGCGGTGACGACGCAAGAGAAAGTACAGGAAACACTGGCTCCGTGTTCTGACTGCAACGTTGAGGTATATTCCGTCCCAGCACCTGTTCATGGAGCACTGTCTTGAGTTCATGCCGCTGCCCACACTAGACATTGGGTACCAGGGAAGATGATTAGGACCTTCCTGAGCACTGATGCTGACTACTGTCACTTTATTTCATTTCTAATCACTTTCATTTTCATTCAGGAGCCCAGTGGAACTGATAGAGGATTTGTCAAAAAAACAAAATGATGCAACTGAGAAGTAGACCCAGTGGGGAGGGTGTGTGTGTGTAAAGTTGGATTTGGGCTCACTGGTGTCTGAGAACCAGCAGAACTGGGGGTGGTCTTGGAGCAGGCAACATGGTTAAACAAACATTCCAGGACTTTTATTTTTTCCCCGTGAAGGTGGCCCCTGCAGAGACAGGGCTTCCTCTGAACCAGGGGTCCCCAGCTCCTGGACCATGGACCCACAGTGGTCCATGGCTTGTTAGGAACCGGGCCACGCAGTTGGAGGTGAGCAGTGGGCAAGCAAACAAAGCTTCACCTCTGTTTACTGCAGCTCCCCATCTCTCACAACACCTCCTGAGCTCCGTCTCCTGCCAGGTCCAGGGCAGCATTAGAATCTCACAGGAGCACGAACCCTACTGTGAACTGCGCATGCGAGGGATCCAGGTTGCACGCTTCTTAAGAGAATCTAATGCCAGGTGATCTGAGGCTGAGCTGAGGTGGTGAAGCTACCGCTAGGGAGCGGCTGCAAATACAGATCATCATTAGCAGAAAGGTCTGACTGCACAGAGGCCATAACAAATCACTTGTTTGCAGACTCGTATCAAAACCGTATCAGTGAGCGGTGAGTGGCAAGTGGCAGTGAAGGCAACCCCTTGAACCCCCGTCTGTGGAAAAATTGTCTTTCAAGGAACAGGTCCCTGGCATCAAAAAGGTTGGGGCCCACCGCTCCAAACACTTTGGAGTAACTCTTCTGGAATCAGTTTAGTTCTGGTTTGACAGCCCACAGAGAAGTAAATGGTCCTTTGTGGCTTTTGTCTAAATCAGACTCTGCTCAGGGAATAAAGGTGGACAGCCCCAGGATGTCCCCCAGAATCCTTGCTGAGTTCTCTTGCTGCCCGGTGTGTTCTCTTGTGTGTTTAAAGTCAAAGCAGTCATTTCTGCAAAGCCTTATATTCCATGTCTCTTTGGGAACAGGCGTCCTTTCTCAGTTCTGAGGATTGATTTATCGCTTCACCCACGTTGATTACTTTTAAATCTAGTCTTGATTCTGCCCAGTATTTGTGGATTACTGGGCTTCTGAAGACAGTGTACGTGCAGGGGTGTCCAACCTTTTGGCGTCTCTGGGCCACACATCAAATACATTGTGACATGTAATCACACACAAAAATCTCAAGGTTTTAAGTAAATTTAGTTTTGTGTTGGGCTGCATACACAGCCACCCTGGTGCGCATGCCACCCGTGGGCCACAGGTTGGACACTCCTGGTAGAGCGCGTGTTTCCAGGAATCTGAGCATCGCTTTTGGTTCCACACTTGGCACTCGGTAGTGACATGCTGGGAACTCAAACAGCCACCACCCCTTGGAAGTGAGAACCACGCAGTCCTGTCCCTCAGACGAGATTGCACAGTGCCAGGTGTGACATGCCCACCTCCCCCCACGCGTCCCATGAGGTGGATTTTCACAGCACCTCCCTGAGGAGGGCACAGCAGGGTGTGGAAGGAGTGGGGTGAACTGCACAGTGCTGCCTGCAAGCCTTGGAACACCTGCTTGGTGACAGTGGGTGACGCAGTGGGCATTCGGTACAAACCAGAAGGTTCGGCTGGCTGACGATGAGCTCGCTGTGAACTGAGTCTGGTTTTTATTTCCCACCCCCTCAGGCGGTGCCGCAGAAAGCCCTTCCTGAAAGCCCCAGCCTAATTTCACTATCAGCCACTTAACCACAATATTAATGTTTTCAGTGGCTGAGCTTTTAAGATTTGAAATTACCATATGGGTTGGAAAAAATTCTGCAACTGAACCAAAACAGCCTGTTAAACAACACACATCTTTTAGTACCTTGAAGTTATTTGACATTGAAAGATGCTCTTTTTAAGAAATCTGCTCCCTCGTTGTAGAAAAATGGATTAAACTTCATGCTATTTTTTCCTGTAGGAAAGAATGTGACCAGTAAATGCTGAATTTCAAAAAATTCTGAGTTTTGGTGAGAATTCCACTCAAATTACATTTTTGACAAAATTCCCTGTGCCTAATACAGTGGCACTGAAGTTGTGACAAGTGGCTTTGGTTAGAAGACCAGCGCTCCTTGCAGGCTGTCCTGGCTCAGCAGTGCCTGCCCATGGGAGCCAGCCTGTGTGTGCTTCAGCCGACAGCCCCCGGCCAGTGTTCGCGCAGTTTCTGTTGCATTGTCTTTTTTGTTTGTTTATTTTAGTGCCATGTTTATGGAGTAAATGCTCTCTTAAATACAGAAGCTACATTTTCTATGGGTAAGAACATATACCTCATCAGACTTTCCCCTTTGAAGAGTTCTTAGATTCATGTAAAATTGTGTTAGAAGTTGGAAATTTGACTTTCTGTGTAGTAATAGCTTTTGTTTCAAACAAAGATGCATTTCGGGGATCAGGTCGGCATTAATGGTTGTTAGGCGTCTTGCAGGTGGGAAGTAAAATGCTTATGCCTGATGCTTGTCTTACAAGGTGGGAATGGTGTGTATGTGCTCATTTAGGTAGGTGGGCCGTATCTTTAGAGTGGGAGGGGTCGGGTTGGGGAGTGTCCAGATAGGATTGGGGGACCGAGGGTGGAGCAGAGTGCTTCTGAGTGTTCCCTCCCCTCGAACCCCACCAGTGCTAGGTGGACCTGCTCCCATGGTGGGGTAGATGCAGCAGACTTCAGTCCGGTGTGGATCAGTGCCCCTGTGGGGCCGCCAGGCTCACTCTTTAGGGTTGTTCTCCTGGGACGAGACCAAGTAGGAGAGTCACAGATTGAACTCGTACACTTAACTTTTTGATGAGTAAATTTAATGGTGTTTTGGGAGAGTAAGGATTTTGAGACCTGGAGTCATGTTTTGTGTTCGCCTTTTATTTTTCTGTTTATGTCACACGGACACATTTGTAAAAATACTATCCCTAGGCATTTGGTTTGCTATAAAATAGTACTTAGACTGAAATGCTGACCACGTTGTTCCTTTCTGCAGTGTCTCTTACCTAGATACAATTTCGTGCAGCAAACCAAGTGTCATCCTATTAGACTTTCTCTGATCACCCTAAAATAAACGAGCACCCCCACACAAAGGCACTGTCCACCCCCTTTAGCCTGCTTCGATCTTTCTTCATACTACTGTTTCCACCTGGCCTTTTAGATATCATTTCCGTAAAATCAAGGATTTTGATTTTGTTTTGTCCCTGCTGTATCCCCAGAGTCTAGGTGGTGCCTGGTACAAGTAAGTGCTCAATTCTATTTGTTGAATGAGTGAATAAATTAAATGAAGTTAAGCACATAAACTATCTCACAATGTCTGCACATGGTGGGAACTCAGTGATTGTTAGCAGTTACTGTATCAGGGTAGGAATTAGGAAACATACTCAATTTTATATGTTTCTTGTCTAAGAAACTTTCTAGCAGTGATTCTGTATATTTTTATATAAAAAAACAAGTCTCTTCAAGCTGTTCTTAAAAAGGTATTTACCAGTTTCACAGTTCGCTTGATTCATATACCAAAAGACATTTTGTGGATTACAGTTGTGTGGTCATGAAAACCAACCACTTGACGTACAAAGTAAACTGACTGGAGTTTCCAGAGGACGCCACCGTCACTCAGAATTTTGTTTTCTAGCAATTGCGATGATCGAGTTATAGATGCTTTGTCACCTCAGACTTCCCAGGGAAGAATGGAAAAGAATTGAGCTTCTCATTAGTAATTTTATTATAAAACATTTATTCTTAATCTATATAATCTAGTTAATGTGGGTCCTCCTTTTCTTACTATCTTTTAACCACTTTCCTTTAAATATTTGTTCAAAAGCCACCCTGTAGGTGAGGCCTATTCTGACTACTCCCCCTTAACTCCCTGAACTCTCGCTCTGCCTTACCATTTTATTTTTTTTAAGTTATTAAAAGTTATTCTGTAATTTACTTATTTAAAAGGTCTGTCCGGAAAAAGTACAGCCATTGTTAATATAACAAGAATAGTTTGCATGACATCAGTGTAACCTGGTAGCCAAGGAGAGTGGACTGGAATGTGCGTGTGTGAACAATGATGACTTCACTGTACTGGTCAGTGGGGGCAGTAGACGCCGTTGAGTGAGCATCTGTACTGTGTGGACATTGCATTCAAGATGACTGAGTGAGTAGAGCAATGACTCTGCATCAAATTTTATGTTAAGTTTCTACATTCCTCCATGGAAACTATTCAGGTGATTCAGAAGGCCGCAGCTGTGGGCAACTGGTGATTGGCAGATTCTTCACGATGACACGCCCACTCATGCATCACGTCTCGTGCAGTTTTTTGGTGAAACACCGAATCTCCAAGGTGACTCATCCCCTGCTGCAGCCCTGATTTGGTGCCAAGTGACTTCTGGCTTTTCCCAACACTAACATTACCTTTGAGAAGGAAGAGATTTCAGACCATCCATGAGATTTAGGAAAACAGGACGGGGCAGTTGATGGCGATTGGGAGAACTGTGTGAGGTCCCAAGATGCCCACTTTGAAGAGGAATCAGGTGTCATTGTCCTGTGTCCAGTGTTTCTTGTGCCTTCAATAAATGTCTCTGCCTTTCATAGCACATGGCTGGGTACTTGCTGGACAGACCTCGTGTGTATTGTCTGTATCTCTCCGATTGAAGTGTAAACTTCACAGGAGTAGGAATTTTTATCTGCTTCGTTTGTTTATATATCCCCAGGACCTAGAACATAGTCTGTGACCTCTTGGGAAATAAATTCTTAAAGAGAAAAGAAAAGAAAGACCTTTCCTACCCTCCCCACGAGAGAGGTATTTTGTCACCTCAGAAACAGTCTTTGAAATTCATGTTAGAAATGCACTGTGTTGACTGACAGTAAGACTACTGTTTCATAATATGGAAGCTGCCTTTTAAAGTTCTCAATAGAGTTTTCACCCTATAATCCTACTTTATAACCGTATATACTGTATCATACTCGCTAGGTTTCATTGCAGATGAGTGTTGTCATTCATTTTACATTTGCAGATTGAGGGAACCAGAACAGTATTTGCCTCTAAAAAAAAGTTCTTTAAAAAGCCAGATGATGATAGATTCAGTTCAAGTGGCTGAGACAGATCAATCTCCTTTGAGGAAGTTCACTTACATCGTGCATCACTGCTTTAGATCAACCTTAAAACAATAACCCAAGTGTACACTTGGCACTCGCTCACGGACCCGGCATTGTGGCCCGTGAGCACGTGCTCAGCCCGATCTGACTCGCCGTCCTTGGCTGCTGTGACTCCTGTCACGCATGCGTGTTCTCTGAGGACACGTCTGGCCCCTCTCCCTTCTGCTCAGTTCTCCTCGGGGTCTGGTCTGTGCACCAGGGACGTGCGGGGAGGGCGGTGCTCGTACAACACAGGTTGAGGGCCTCCAGACACAGCACCTCCTGTCACCCTGCCACACCCCTGGGGCGTGTGTCTGTGTTTATTTACAGTAACAGCGCATTTAACCTGCTGAACTTTCCTTTGGTGTAGAAGAAACATCTATCCTCTCCTTCACTTCCTTCCCTGAAATAGCCAGGCCTTTACCTCTAAGGGGAGCAGTTGGATTTGGCCACCATGGTTCCATGTTTCCTTTTAGCAGCGGACAAGGTTGACCAGTTCCCTAGGCCCCTAAGTGCTAGTCTGGATCAGCCGACTTCCACCTGGACTGGCTTCCTTGATGGTGCTCTGGGCGCCGGTCAGAGCATGAGCCGGGCCCTTCGAAACCGCACACACTTACCAGGCTTCTGCTACTGCTGGGGAAAGTAACGGGGAGCAGTTTTGTGTTATATCAGATTACTTATAAGTATCCTTGTTCAGAGGAAACAACATTGAGTTACAACTTACCACTTAATCCACAGAATGTTAGCTTTGTGGGGGCTGGGCATGGCCTCTCTGGCTGCCGTGCCCGGGTCGCCTGCTGGGACTCTGTCTGGCACATGGTGCTCCTACTTGCTGGTGAGTTAGTGACTATCTCGACTATCAGGTCACTTCCAGCAGTTTTTACTAGTGCACCATCTTTGTAAAACAGTCTGTCTGTCAACAGATTTTCTTGGGATAGTTGGCATTTTCTTTATTTCTGACTCTAGGGTTTGAAAGCAGGTTGCTAGTAAAGAAAGCCAAGTGTAGTGAGGAAGGAGTGGGCTCTGAGGCCCTGAGAGGCGGGCAGTGGTGGCTCTCAGTGGCTGTGGAGTATCCCATTCGCTGGCCTGGTCACCCGTACATATGGGCAGGTTCAGAGCACCCTGCAGGCTCTGGTGTGAAATAGGAGTTCTGAGAAAAGATACTTCCCTTCCCCGCAACGGTGAGATGACTTTGAAAAGCTTCAGTAGTGGAAAAGAATGCTTGGCTGCTGGTAGTATAAAATAAGTCATGATTTGGTACCTGCCGTGGGGTCGATCCTTAAAGAGTCCTAAACCCCCAGGGACAGGGAGTCAGCAATTACAGCACCCCCTGGCATCACCTGCACCCTGAAATACTGTGTTGTTCTGTCACTTCAGTCATTTAACATGTAAATTTAATAGACTTTCATAGTAACAGTAGAAATATTTGCATGACAGAGGTTCAGCCAAAGTGATTTTTATGTGGTCGGCTGTGTGTTCAGGGGACATGCCTGGCTTGTCCTGAAGTTCCTTGTCATCAGCTTTACATTCCTTTCCAGGGGGTCCTCCCCTGGCTTAACTCAGAGTGCAGGTCATTCTGGCGAAGAGCCGTGTGGGTCGTTGGCCACCCTCCCACGGCCCCCATTCCACACACGGCCCTGCCCCTTGAGGGTGCTGTGTTTGTAGCATCACTGTGGAATTCACTTTGGTGGGACTTGGGGCAGGAATATTGAGAAGACTTGGTTAAAACTCTTCAAGGAGTTCACTTTTAAGGGCTTTTACAGAAGCCGTGACGCTGTGATTCAACATCAGTTTTACTTATAACAATAAAATACAAAGCACAAAATTTTTTTACAAAATAGGAAGCCACGTTCATGTTACCGTGAGATCTGATTACCGCAGGTGGTTGAAATGGGACATGCGTGTGTAGTTGCGAGCGGTACCAAGTGCCCAGTGAGTAGTGCAGGTCACCACGGCGCCTGTGCTAGGCTGCTCCAGCCCGAGAGTCACTGCTCCTGGGCCGTGGTCCTGCACTCCCTGCTCTCCAGCTGTGAACGACGCTTTTCCTGGGGACGTGGAGGCGCTTCCGGTGTGTGGTGGGATGTTGTGATGACTAGTGTTTCTCTTCCCCTTCATTTTTCTTGGGTTTTTTGACTGTCACGTGGCTTCAGTAGCTCCATTAACAAGTGGGTGTGGACATTAGTGACAGCTTAATGAAAGGGAAGCTCCCCTCTTTTTTCTTTAAGAAAAACACCTTTGCTCTTACACCCAGAACATTTTCTGTCCCACACGGGGGTGCAGACGGGGATCCGCCGGCCACCTTGCTGCTGAGATGAAGCCTGCAGCCAGGCTTTACCCTGCACCCGCTGCCACCGAGCACAGGCCCTCAGCCTGCCCGCTGCCATTTGTCAGGCTCACGTATTTTGCTTTGAGTGGAACAACCATTTTTTCTCATATTCCTCTGAGCTGCTTGAAGTTTTTCCTAGGAATTTTACCTTGTATGAAGATGAAAGCAGTTACCTTACTGATCACCTGAATTTTTATGTTCTCATATGTTTCCAGTATATTTCTTTTGGTGTTATTTATTTTACTATTTTGTGTGTTTGCTTTCTGAAGTGACAGTGTGTGGTTGGTTGGCCAGAAATTCTTGAGTTTTGCAGTGCTGGATCCCAGGTTTGGGAAATGAAGTTGTTCCACATTTCTTCCCCTCTGTACCCAGAGCTGCGTGGGTACAAGGCCCTGACTGAGCCATGGTGATCTGGGATGTGTCTTGTAGCTCTGAAGTCAGGGAGCTCCAGAAGCGTGAATGTGTACGTGAGAGGGGCTTGCTGCGGCTCACCTGTCTGCGTGATCCATGGAAACGATGTGATTTTTCTTTCTGTTCTGGTGCAGCCTCCATGCGGCAGTCTCAGGCCCTCCCTGCAGACCTGCGCCCAGAGATGTGGATCGCACAGGAGCTGCGGCGGATCGGGGACGAGTTCAACGCCTATTATCCACGGCGGGTAATGATGCTTTCTTACTCACCCCTCTTCTTCACACACCCTCCCTCTCCCGACCGTACAAAATAATGTGTCCAGTAACCATTCTGTGTTTGTTCTGGAAGTAGCAGGTACTGCTGCCTGTGACCTACCATTGTTCCTACTCTCTTGTTTTCCATTTGCGTTATGGCTGAACGACAGTGATGGTAGTTCAGCAGAACCTGGTACAAGGTGGCACAGGGGTTTATAAGCACAAGTCTTAAACCCTCGAGCTAAACAGGGTTGTTTATATGTTTGAAATAGCCCCACATAAATGTCAACATAATTTTCAGTCCATATTAGGTATGTGTGCACTCCCTTTAGTCAGTTTGGTCAAAGCTAAAGAAATTTTTAACTTTCCATCCTCACCCAGTCAAGGAAATGATGCCCTGGGGTTTGCTGGTGACGTGGGTCAGAGCAGGAGATGACGTCCTTTTGGCCCACGGCTGTCCTTGGACTATCATTTATTGAAATGCATTAGGTTAGGAGGTTGTTGGACTGTATTAGGTTAGGATGTAATTCATTAGTAGCCGGCAGTTTACACCCCAAGTTGCCTGCCACTTAGATTTTTGAAGTGTGCTGTTGATTTCTTTTTAGTTTTTAATTAAGCCCTGTGAGTTGCTCTGTAGGTGCAGCATGGGTTTTTTGCTTTGCTTGGTGTCAGCATATGTTACCATTCGGAACCTTTTCTCCTTGAAGACATGTACACATCTGTAGGCTTTAGCTTGGCGAGTGAAATGGGCCCTCGTGCACGGGCCAGGCTGCTTCCCGAGAGGGGCTCTCGGCCGCTGAGAGCGCGCCCACTTCTGGCTGGGTCGCATCTTCTGCCGGGCAACGGTGTATGGAGGTATGTCTGTTGATTTGTCTAAAATAAAGACACTTAAGTCATATTTTGTACAAACCACTTGTTAATATTCTTTCTTACTGTGTCACTTCCCTTCTGGCTCCTTTTCTTCTGCATCCTATCGTTTCATCTAAGTACTTTTTAAGATATGTCAAGTCTGTTTTTCCTCCCGGAGGGAGGTCATGCCTAGGACACCCCACTATTTCTGTGCTGCACTAGATGTTAGTGCTGTTGCTAGGTAAATAGGTATTATCTGTTAATTGCGTTCGATCATTCTTGTTTTCCTGTCCATGTATGTACTGTGCCATTCAAGCTGTTTCGAACACATGGAGACAGATTCCCATTACAAAGGGGTCTTTCATTTCTTCGGTGTGGAATCTCCGTTAGGGGGCTAGGGACTTTCCGAAAAGTCACACTGGACCCTCTTCCCGCCTTCCTAAGGGAGAAGAGGGTGCGTATGTGGTGTTGGATGAGAATGCGCTATAGTGTGATTCTGTCATTAAATGGGAAATGCCACATAAGAGGTTCTCATAATGCTGTCTTCAGCTGGCAGAACGCTGTCCTACACCTGACGTGGCCCAGTTCACTTCTTGGCCTAGACCTTGAGTGGTCGTTGTTTTCTGCACGGTTGCTTGTTTTATGACGCATTAGTAATGTTGCTGTCTCCCGTTCCCTCTGCCGTGGCCTCTCTGAAGGGACTTTGGCGTCACTGTGTGTGGTAGCCCAGCTTCTTCCTGCTGGACTGGGACGGACGCATCAGGAGCAGGGCCCGGCATGTGCAGGGTGCTAGTCCCCATGCAGAGGTGGGGTGCACAGGTCCCTTTTCAAGAGGGTGGGCTGGGTAGGTCCAAATCCCGATTCTGGAATCGTGCCCAGAATCTGGCAGGAAACAGCACGAGCCTCACAGGATGAGTCTAGGTCAGGTGCGTCAGATTCATTCTCACCAGGGGCCACATCAGCCTCGTGGTTGCCTTCAAAGGGCTGGATGTAATTTTAGGACTGTGTAAATGTAACTGCTCCTTAACTAGGGCAAAGGATCCTGGTGCTGCCACCAGGAAGAAACAAGGTGCTGGGCTGGATTCTGCCCAAGGGCCCTGTGTTCACCACTTGTGGTTCAGGCGATGAACTGGCAAGCAGGCGGGGCCTGCCTCCTTCCCTGTCTGGAGGCAGGTTTCTGCAGATGTCCCTGGGACCAGATCTGACTTGGGTGGGGCTGCCCCGGAGATGAGACCCGTGGGCCCTGGTGCCTCAATGTCCAGAAGCTCTGAAAACCGGGGTACGTCAGCACAACTCCTTTTCTGAAGCTGGATCAGAGCCTTTGGCCACAAAGCTGGGTGTGTTTAAGGATATTTTATAAGAGTTTCTCTTTAGAGGAACAAATAGGAAGGACACAGGGACAAGAACTAAGGGGGGTGGAAATGGGAGGGAGGTGGGGAGCAAGGGGCGGGGGAGGCTGGGATGGGAGAAATAGACAAAAAAAACTGTACTTGAAAAATAACTAAATAAAATTTTAAAAAATGTTTTCGGGTATGTGATTTAACATATGTTAAAATGTTTCACATTGCATACTTTAAACATTTTATTGCATGCTCACTATATCCCAGTGAAGGTTTTAAGAAGCAGCCTGAACAAATATTTAGCAGTACAGCTAATTTACCTATTTGGACTTCTAACTTAACATACAGGGTCCAGCAGAAGTAACACCTGCTTGAGTGTGGTTGGTAGGATATGCGAGTGTCTCACATGAGATGGACAGAAATTTGAACATTTCACCTAAAATGTCATATGGTGCTTGAATGTGATATTGCTGTGTTACAGAATCACATGCATATGATTTTATAATAAAATATTTTGCAATAAAAGAAGAAAAAAAAGTTTCTCTTTAATCTTACATGGAATACCAGTGATTCCACCAAGTTTTTCCCTGAGCCTGCCTAGATGGGTCTGGTTGACACTCCTGCGTGGTGGGCTTACGTGATCAGTGGTAAGACCCACGTGGGCTAAGGGTGGGGTGGGGGTTGGAGCACAGCCCTCCCCTTGTGTCGGCTGTGGGAGGGGCGAGCAGTTCTGGTCACGAGGCCATTAGCTGGTCTTCCGCACCTTTTCCCCCCCGCTGACAGTGAGATGCCACACCCATCAGGTCACCTCTTCCCTCCCCTCCTCCCAGCAGTATATCCGTTTGTTGAAGGTGTTCGTTTCTGTCATTTCAGGTATGTGACCTGTTCTCAGTGTGTTTAGTTAAATAAATGGAAATCTTACTGCAGCATTTTGCTACATTTTGTAATTGTGAATCAATGCCTAAATGCAGTTGCTAATATAAAGGACTCATTCAAAGTCAGCATGGATACTGGGGGAGGAGTGGGGACAGACAGACTCAAGGGTATAATCTGTTTTTTCTAAAATGGAGGGAAGTATATTCTCCAGATTTTCTAAGTAGCCAGTTCAAAACACCAAACTCTGAGACTCGGGATGGTGACACAGTGGCCCCAGAGCCACAGGTGCCTGCCTTCGATATCGTCCGATTAGACAGCCTGCTGTCTGCAGTCACGCTGGTGGTCTACTGGGGGGTATTGCGGGGGCAAGTGGGAGGCCGTTCAGGAAAGCGAGCTTTGAATTTACGTGCCAGCTTCACGTGGAGGCCGTTACTTCTTGGCAGGTATGTACCTCACCACACTGCTTACGTCAGACTTTTGCATTTTAAATACCGAGTGTCTCTCTTTGCTTTAATATCACGACAGCGCCTTTTCTGAAGTTGGTCTTCGATGGCCATGAGCCTTGCGAATCTTGTCAACACGTTCTCCCGTTTTCCCAGTAAGAGCAGTAGAGGAAGTTGTCACGTAGTTGTCCTGTGTTCAGGCCGCGTCAGGGCAGTGGGGCAGCGTGTGGCCCGGAGCTGCGGCGTCTCAGTCCTGGAGGCAAGAGTGAGAGGCACAGGCGAGCCTGCTCCCTGCTCCCTGCTCCCTGCTCCCCGGGACCCCGTGCCGTTGCCCCAAACGACCTCCAGGGCAGGATGGCTCTCCCCTTTCCCCATCTGACAGGAGCTTCACCGCTGACACTGGGACTATTTTCGTAATTTTTTATTTTGAAATAATGTCAGACTCACTAAAAAGTTATAAGAATGGGACAAAAGAACCATCTTTTGTCTACTACCTCCATTTCCCCACTGTTAACTTTTTGACACATTTGCTGTAACACTCTCCCCCCTGTACCTGGGTACGTGTTATTGTCTGAAGTGTTTTAAAATAAATTGCAGACATGATGCACCTTTACTTTTGAATACTTTTGTGTGCACTTCCTCAGTAGCAATCAAAATGAAAAGTAAACCGTGCCACAGTGACGTGTAATTGGGACACTGCATTCACACGTGACCCATTGTCTCAGCGGTGTGATGTGTCGTCCTCAGCACATCACATCAGAGAGCACAGGGCGTCCGTGTGTCCCGCTCCTGGGACTCTTGTTGGAGGTGGTGGTCTCGGCCCAGGTCAGCACTTTTCCGTTTGTGGGGGGAGTGTGCCAAGGAGGGAGGGCTCTCCTCTCTCCCTTCTGGGTTTGTTTCATTCACCAACTTAAGTCTGTGGATCCCTTTGTAATTCAGTGGGTTATCATGTATCACACTTAGTACTTACATCCATATTCAGGCTGTCACAGGTTTGGCCAGCGGCAGCCGCCTGTGTGTTTTCACCCTTCACTGAGCATAAAGTGCCGCTGTCGCAGGGGCCCACGGACAGTGGCTAAGTGATCTGCACCCACACGGTGTCTTTATGGTGTCCTGGCTGTCATGGCTCCAGGACCCTCAGGGGAGGGCCCCGACCACAGGTGAGCCGGGGGCCGATAGTCGCTGTCCAGGGACAGCAGTGTCCTGAGGCCAGGCCTCTGCCTGAGGCTGTGTGAAGTGGCGGGGAGGGCTTGCGGGAGATGAGTGGTGCAGTGCTTCTGCAGCCTGTCCCTTGAATCCTCCTCTTCCTGGCAGGTGGCACCCGCTGTCTCTTTGTTTCTGAATAGTCGCTGCTAGTCTCTTCACCACTGAGAGGGGCGTGAGGGCAGTCCCAGGTCTCGGCCACGTGTGCTGGAGGGAGTGCCCGCAAGTGTGGGCCGTGGTCCTCCAAGGGCTCAGGTCGCCATGTGCTTGCCACTGGTGCTCAGGGCCGTGTCTTGTGGGGCAGGGTTCTTGGCCATGGGTAAGGCTTGCAGTTTGAGCCTGTGCTGGACGTCCAGACGTGAAAACGCGTGCACTTGGGGTAATTAGGCCCACCCTAACCAGCGTGCCCCTCAGCCCTCAGTACCGGAGCTCGTCCAGCCCGAGTCACTCCGTGCACAGGTCTCCTGCTGTGGGCGAATAGTGACTTGGGGTGTCCCGGTGGTGGGCTGCAGGGGTTGCACGTAAAGCTGTGACAGACTCTAGATGGGCCGAGAGGTGGGGCAAAACCCTCTCATTGTTTGATCACAAGGAACAGTGTGTCTTTTGTTCACAAGTCCTACTTCCTACTTGTGTCTCAGGCGTGTGTGGGCACGAAACAAAGGAGTGACCTGTAGACGGAAGCTCAGCAGCGAACCAGACAAAACAGAGAAGAAAGGGGCTCATACACTGGTTCTGGTGGAAGCAGAAGTTTAATTGACATGTCAACACATTAGCATTTTCATGTGCCGTGTTCGAACTTGAAATCTTTCTGAGTTGTCTCTCCTGACACTTGCAACCCTGTGCTGGTGCTTGTTTTTGTAAATGATGCTGTTCTGTAGATAACGGGCAGAGGAGCGGTCTGCACGGCAGCCTGCTTGGCAACAGCGTGAACTGAACACAGCCCCAGGATGCAGGTTCTCCGCAGCATTCTTTAGAGGCCTTCATTAACTGCATGTTGGAGTTTAATAAATAAACTCCTTTTTATTACTGTCTGAGGTAAGAACAATGAAAAACGTGCGTGTCAGATATTAAACACACATATAATATATGGGTGATATATTATAGAATTGTACCTCTGAAGCCTATATATAATTCTGTTAACCAATGTCCCCCCAATAAATTCTATTTAAAAAAAAGATAATTAGACCCTTCTTGTAGGATGATGAGTTAGTTTTCTCACCCTTTGTTCACATGAACTCATAGAGTGACTGACAGCTTTTGTAGCCAAAACAGCGATGAGTTGGGTAGATCGATTGGCACCTGCTGTTTATAATTTTTCAGGTTGAGCAGGTGTTGTCCTTGCCGTTGGGTGAGGCAGTTCAGTGCTTGATTCTGAGTCTTGTACCCCTGCCGTTTGCCATTTTCACGCCACAAGAACGGCAAAAGGGCGGAAACGGCAGCGCTGGCGTGGGCGGCCGAGCCTGGAGAGCGGTCACCCCTCCCGTGACTCGCGCTCTGTCCTTCCCTGAGACCTCCAGACGGCCTCTGGCGGTGGCAGAGCGGAGGTGTTCTGAGTGAGGCTTTCCCGTTGTTGAGGAGAGGGTGTGGTCTTGTTGGAGAATGGCCGAGTGTGGGGTCAGACCTCGCGCCCTGGCTCCACCCGCTCACCTCCGGAGCCCGTTGGTAGTTACTCGCTCGTGCGTGCGCCAGTTGGACAAGGGCACTTAGACACGAAGCTAGAAAACGCTGTCACCCTGTCTGGGCGTTTTATTTTCTGTCACTCTGAAGTGTAATTAGAACGTTTCTCAGTTCTCTGCAGTTAAGAAAGAGAGATACTGGTGACTCTGCCTGTCTGGTTTTCAAGCCCGCGCCTGTTAGGCACACCCTGCCCTCGGCCCCGCGGCACGTGGGCCGGGTGAGCGGTGAGATGAGGTCGAGCACCGGTGCGTGGTAAACGGCTCGGCCGTGTCCCTGACGGCGCTTCTGGGTGCTCCTTGGTCTGCCGGGGGCAGGCACCTGCACGGCCGCCTTGCCTTCTGGGGACGCGGGCTGCGAACACGGAACCAGAGGAGACACAGGTACCTGGAGGGCATTCGGGGAGGTCTCACTGGGACTCGCCGTCTCTGGAGGAGGAGACGAAGATGTCTCCGAGGTGCGAGCGGGCCCCTGGGCAGAGGCCCTGCCTCTCACATCACCCTGGACTTCTCCCCCAGGAAGCAGTGCACGGGGTTCTGGGGCGGGTGTGTTTCCGCGGCTGCGGCGTTTCAGTGCAGATCAGTGTCTCGCTCCGCATCTCCTCTTTCGTGTGAGGGCGCCCACACAGAATGTGGAGGTGCTGTCTCTGCCCTCCCTCTGGTCGTCCCTCCCACGTTGGCCACTCACAGATGATGCGGGCGCTTTATTCCCGCCGGCCTGGCCCTGGGTCGGGGGCCGGTGACTTAGTACTGCAGGTGGACATGCATGTTGTGTGAGGACAGCCCATTACGTGGCCGGCCTGACTGAGGTGAACTAGAGGAGTGATTAATTGTCCTGTTAAAGGCCATGACTCTAACATTGTCTTGGAAGTGATGCATCAGTTGTAGGACAGTGGCATTCGTGCAGGTGTTGCTTTGCCGTGACGTTTGAACATTGCATCGCTGCCCAGGCAGGTCAGCCGTAGTCTCCGGAGTTTGGCAGGTGCCTGGGCGAGCTCCCTGCTGGCTTCCAAGTGGCAGCACTGCATCTGGCGGGGGGGCTCCCTGGTGCTCTGCCCACAGCTGTGCCGACGGCAGAGCGTATCGGGCTCAAGCTATGCAAATGCTTGTGTTGCCTGGGTGACAAGTAGAAAGTGAATTTGGTCTTTGGGCAGCTT
This sequence comes from Artibeus jamaicensis, assembly GCF_021234435.1. Taxonomy (NCBI): domain Eukaryota; kingdom Metazoa; phylum Chordata; class Mammalia; order Chiroptera; family Phyllostomidae; genus Artibeus; species Artibeus jamaicensis. The sequence continues at coordinate 11,516,291 of NW_026521810.1, read as the reverse complement.
TGCAGCAGCATGTCCCTGACATCTGGAAACAGCAGTGCAAGGTGCAGCCACATAACATTCCAGCTGAGGTGCCGCGTGAGGACAGTCCTTGGTCTCAAGGTGGACAGAGACCAGATCTGCCCAGAGATCTCCACTCATCACGCTGGGTTCATCCTCCCACCTGTCTCGTTTGCCTGTCACTTAAAATACTTCTCGACTGATGGGCAAGAGATGGTGGTCTTCCCTCAGGGCCACTCTGTCCCCTCCCCACCTTGTCATCTCTGATTATGACAGCACTCAGCTGTCTGTCCCGCAGGTGCCAGGACAGCCCCTGGAGAAGCCAGCACTGTGCACCCTCACCTGCCTGAACTGGAGCCGCTCTCTGTCAGCACCCTCTTTCCTCCCAGTCCAGAATTCAGTCTTCTGTGACGTCACCACTTAACGATAACCGATTTAAAAAAAAAGTTTAGGGCATCTTGGGCATTATGTTTAAACCTGGTAAGAAAGGAGTTTTTGAGCAAGTTAAAAATTTGCTCTGAGTCTCAGAGTTCTTCTGTAGGTGTGCCTTGCTGTTGGTTTGTCTCTTAGCATTTAGTATTGAGCTCCCTTCGATATGCAGGTGGACATTGTTTCGCATGCCCTTGTCACCTTGCCTGTCAGGAAACTGCAGCTGTGTCGCAGCAAATCTCAGCCCTGGTTCCCAGGACAAGTGTCTCTTCTTGATGTCGTTTCTGCCTCTCCAGTGTTTATCACAGTGTGTTTTTATGGTGAGCCCCTTGGAGTGACGCTGAGTGCCGTGTGCGTGGTGCTCAGCCACTGGCCCTGCCTTCGGAGCACGACTTGGTGGGCTTGTTTTCCTGCTGTGCTCCAGTCAGAGCTGAGTCGTCGGGGTCACATGGTTCTCAACTCTCATGTCAGGCTCGGTCTAGGCTACCACAGTGGCTCAGGGTTGTTGTGAAGACTGAAAGGTGTGTGGCAAGTTGTTTAGTGGTGGCAGTGGGTAACTCTTCTTGTCCCCAAGCTGGGACACACAGAGTCTGGTGGCCCGATGAGTCCGGCAGCTTTTTGGAGGCCAGCTCATCTTTCCACAGCAGAGCGAGGCCGCACTGGGCACAGAACTGGTCCACTTCACCAGTCCCCAGGCACAGCCTGGAGACAGGGCCTCTGTTTCTCACACACCGCCTTCCCTGGGGAAGGGGGCATGTTTTGCTGTGATTATTTCGGCATTAAAGTGTAGTTACATTCCCTAGTACTTGATTAACTAATACAAGTGCAAGGTGCCCCGGTATAACGTGGGGCATGTAAGTTGAAGGTGGTCCTCCATTGTGGCCGATGCTGTTGGCCATCCTCAGAGCTCTGGGCTGCTGTGGGTGGGCCATTGGGGCTGTGCAACACCCCCCCCCCCCCACCGGCTCAGGCAGGGGTATCTCCCTCCCTGGCTGGCTGTGCCCAGGAGCTGCCCCCCAGACCTAGTGGGTGCAGGCACGTGCTTCAGATTTGGAGCCCAGGCCTCGCCCTTCCCATGCAGGCAGGCCTGGGGCTGCAGGAACCTTCACCCCTACAGGGAGAAGTGTGGACTTTCAGGAATGGGTTCCTGGAGGGAGACACAAGGCTAGACGTTGAAGGAGTCACCTTGCAGACATGGGTGTTGGCTGTAACGCCAGTTTTCCCAAAGAATACAGTTCCTGCTCTAGTCCATGCAGACAAATCCCCAGCAGGGGTGGGGCCCTACAGTTTCAGGTACCTGTGACTGTGAGCAGGTGTGAGCTGCAGGAGGAACTATAGTACACAAATTATTTGTACTTAATAGCTCCTCTAGTTCTTTTAGCTAGTCATTGTAGTATATCTTCCTGAAGTGGGTTTTGTGTTTTTTTGTGAAGTGGGAGAGAGGGAGGAACATCTCCAGGGATTGCCTCAACCAGGGAGCGAAACTGCAGCCTTTTGGTGCCTGGGATGGCGCTCTAACCAGCTGACCGACCCGGCCAGGGCACTAAAGTGTTCTTACGATGTAGACCAGGGGTGTCAAACTCATTTTCACCAGGGCTAACATCAGCCTTGTGGCTGCTTTCAAAGGGCCAAATACAATTTTCTACCTGCCACCGGGTAGAAACAAGGTGCTGGGCCGGATAGAACAAGGTGGAGGGCCTGACTTAGCCCGCAGGCCTTGTGTTTGCCCTCCCCGCCCCCCCCCCCGTGATTTAGACTAAAACTGTGTCACATGACTCTGACTTCAGAGGTGCTGTTTGTCACTGAGCACAAAGGACCAGGAAGTAGAGGATGTGGGAGTCAGCTTGGGCTGTTCTACCAAAGGGCCACACCTGGGCCTTAAAGAACAGAAGTGTGTTTTTTCACAGTCCTGGTGACCAGAAGTGTGCGAGTTTGTGTTGGTGAGGCCACATGGTCCGCATGGCACTGGTGGCTGGGCGTCCTCGCATGGCCCTGGCTCTTGTGCCATCTGCCCTGTGTTGGTGCTGTCAGGCCCAGGGTGTGTGTGAGCCGGTCGTACAGCGTAGCTGTTGGAGGGCGGCTAGGCTGCGGAAGCCTGGGCTGCTGGCCCCTGGAATCAGGACTAATGTCTTTCTCCATTGAGTATTATCCAAAAGCAATTGTTTGCTGGCTTAAAAACAGGTGCTGTGTTGCCACGCATGTTGTTCTGGAGGGCAGGCACATCCTTGCTGACCGTGACACCACAGCATCCTCTCCTGTGTTGGGAATTGGGTAGGTGTTCAGCTGTTCCTTCTGCCACAGATCCCTGCATTGGTCCCTTCCACATGTCTTCGAATCCCCTTCTTGTCCTTTACGTTCGAGATAAAAAGCAGAACTCTAAAACCGGGGCAGACCCCGCTTGTGATGTGACGTGTTCTCCTCCACAGTCACAGCCGCCGTCTTCCCCTGCTGTCCTCAGAGGGGGAGTGGAACGTGTCTCCTCTCAGTCACTGCCAGTTCTGGGATATAAAATCAGCTAAGAGAGCAGTTGGGGTCAGTCCCCGATGTGATCGGGCTCCTGGTTGGTGTCACTCTTACCCCATTCTCTGGTTCTGCTGAGGCCGCATTGACACCTGGTTGACATGGGATTTCCCATCTTAAAGTGATTGCCAAGCCCAGCACTACACACCCTTTCTTCATTTTAGTAAGTCGTGGTTTTATTTTGAATAAGCCTCTTCCAACCTATTAATATTAATCTAAACTAAAATTAACCTTCCCCTAAATTCTTCTCACATAGAAAGAAGCCAGGTAATTTTGAAAATTAAATCAAAACAAAGCAGTCTGGTGTGCGACCCAGATAACATCACGGACTGTGGTTGCAGAGTGTTCTGCAGGGATCGCCGGCAGAGCGCTGATTTCCTCCAGTCTGTTCTGGAAGGAGAGAGGAAGGGCCTTGGCCTTTTCACAGTCCTGTGCAATCCCACCGGGGCTCGAGAGCTTGTGGAAACAGTCTTGCGACCCTGCCCTCAGCCTGGCTCATGGCTGGTAAGCAGCCTCCACGGGCAGAGCGGAGCACTGGTCTCAGGTGCAGGTCCTGGCTGAGGGACTGAGGAGGGTGGCTCGCAGGGCTGACTGGGGACACAGTTGAATGTACCTGCAAAGTGGATTAGAACTCAAAGTGGGCCCTGAGGCCTCTGGGACCTGTCAGTAATCTGGCAACTTCCGTCTGCACAGTTTCTCAGCTTGTTGTAAACATGGGGGGGGGTCACTGGTGGGGAGGCCTTTTTTATTTTTCATTTGCTGCTTCCCACAGAGGGGTGCTGGAGTTGGGGGGACTTGCTTGTGTCTGTGATGTGGGCACAGTGCTGGGCTACAGTGTTAATCAGGTGGAACCACCTGCTTATTGAGCTTCACGGAACATGTTACCCCAAATCATTGGTTTCTCAAGTAAATTACAGCCACCAGAAATTCACCCCTGGAGGAGTCTGAAACATACTTGCGTGTTGGTAACTTTGGCTGCAAGCTACTTCACATCCATCAAGTTCATTCTCTCTTCTCTCCCCCGCACCTTCTTACCTCTTCTCGGGACCCCAGCTCCAGTGGCCCTGGTGGCCTTTCTCCAGCATGGAGGTGAGGTGCTCCCTTCCGACGACCATCGCGTTCCTGACTAAGGCAGGTCTGGCCAGTGATGGCGTCACCTGTGACGAGAGCATGTAGTTTGTAGAGGGGCTCAGAGAGATGCCAGGATTGATTCTCTACGACTTCTCCAAACATGCTTTGGGTTGCTTTATTTTTCTTGGAAGGTCATTTTGTGTGACTGTGCTCTGTGGAGTGAAGTGTTTTTCTGCAGGGGAAGCGGGAAGGCCCCCCCTTTGGCCATCCCAGGGGCACTGTGCGCATTACCGGCTGCCTTCCGTAGCTTTTGAGATGGGATTGGTGGTTCTATGAGGGCTGAGAAAATAAGAAGCTTTTATTTTGTTGTTTCAGGTCTTTTTGAATAATTACCAAGCAGCAGAAGCCCATCCCCAGATGGTTGTCCTGCGGCTGCTGCGTTACATCCTCCGTCTGGTGTGGAGGATGCAGTGACGACGGGCTCCCCGAGGGGCCGAGACGCGTGCAGACGTTTCACTTGTTCAAGCCGACAGGCCCGGCGCCGCGGCCTCCTGGTGCCATTGCTGTGCCGCCAGCTGTCGTCCCCCGGAGAGGCCGGCGCGTCCCGACACTCGGAGCTGTGTGCGGGCTTGACCTGGTCGTGAATGTAAATGAAGATGGATTCTCTTTTTTAGGAAATGTACAAATCATGGTTCTCTGGAGCAGGATTTTATGCGAGAATAATGTAAGAACAGTTTCTCAAAAAGGAAATGGAAATTTTTAACCAACTTGTGAATGATTTTTGTACTAACAATTTAAGAACCTGTTGCCTATTCTCAGAGGATTATGTAAACTCTGCAGTGGAAACTGAGCCAGCTAATTTCTAAAGCTGCCTTAGTTTATTTTTAGAGGCTACTGTACAGAATTTTTAAACGTGAGAGGTGTGTGTGATATGGCCGCTCCCTCCCTGCCATTGCCTCTCACCTTTTTTTAATCATTATTACCAAAAAAAATTCTTAGAAAATGAAAATGATTAAAGGGGCAAAGAGTCTTCTGTCAGCCTGTATTGATGTGCCACTCCCATTTTGTAAATATTTACTTACCTCCTTAAACTCAGTTCATCTGGCAAAACCTCAGCCTCTTCCTGTGTGTTTTTCCTTATCTCATTTTGTGATGCTCCTCCCGTCTGTCTTGGGCACTGATGCACAGGTCTGGTCAGGTGCGTGTTCATGGTAGAGTGTGACACTATCCTGACGGATGCTCACGCCCTGATCTCGCATCGGCCTGTGTCATCCCCGGCTCGGTCGGTCTGCTGGCAGCTTACTCACTGGGAAGTGACGTGGAGCTGGTTCCCATGTGGTTTGGTGGACTTGTGTTTTACAAGTGTTCTGAAGGGGTAGTGATGGTAATAATACAGAAACAGTATTAGGGCCCGTGGCACGGTTAGCTTTTCTGGTTGCAGGCTTTTCCCCTCGTCACAGGAGGTGCTCTCAGCATGAGGTGCCAGGTGCTGACATGCCCACCTGCGTTTGGCTGCAGGTGTCCAAAGTGGAGTCCTTGTGGGAGTTGGCACAGGCTGTGGACGGGGCTTTAAACAGCTGTTTCCTCGGCATATCAGCTTTTGATCCAACTCAGTCGATCTGACTTTTGATGCCCACCACTTGGTTCCCGCTCTTCTACATCCACTTTGAAATACAGGCTTAATTCTGCTTTGGGCAGTGCCATCAAAGATTCTCTCAGGCATAAGTCTGAAACGGCCCCATCTGGCAGCTGTCTACTTGTTCATTTCTCTTGGGACAGTTGGGTTAGTGAGGCCTCCCTCTGTGCATCCAGTTCTTCTCCACCCTGGTCTGTGAGGAGTGCAGTGAGTTGGGCCCACGAGCTGGTCAGTCATTTGACAGACAGTTAACCAACTGGGGAGAAGGCAGGGAAGGGAGGGAGGGAACAAAAGGAGTCAGGGAGGGGAGGAAGGAAGGTGCAGATCATTCTGTGAACCCTGTAACTCCTACAGTTTCTGAAACCTCAGATCAGGAAACAGCTTTTTAAAAGAGATACATGATTTTTCAAATGAGTCAGCAGTGCCAACAACCAATGTATTTGCTTCTGGCCCATCCAGGACCAGTGTTCACGTTATTGAGTTGAGTGAAGAAATCCATTCATATAGAAATCCATTCATATGTGTCTTCATAGTTTTGTATAAATATATATGTATACATATATGTATATATGTGTGTGTATATATATATTTTTTGCGTATACATTTCTTCCTTTAGGTAAAGGTATTTGATTCCAAATAGTCTTTCTTTTTTAAAAAAAAATTTTCCCCCAAATACCTTCTTGGGGTCTTGAATATTTTTAAAACTGTGTTGAGTCTCAGCTTGTGTTCTGGAACCCCCTTTCTGGGTCCTCAAGGCCACATGGTTGTGAGGTGGTGGTCGGGCTGCGGCCGTGGGCCCGCCGGAAGTGTACACCAAAGACACGTTTGGTTCTGGGCCCATCCCCTCCCAGGACCTCCGTACTCATGTGCTCATGTGCCAGTCTCTGTGACTGGAGCACTTTACCCTGTTTCTGGGAGCACAGGATGAAGCCCGGTGCTGAGGGTTTGCTGCTGGCGCCGGCTGCCCTCCGGCTTGGCAGTGGGCCATGGACGCAGCTTGTGGGGAAGTAAGATTCTGTGACTCGTAGTAAGTAGTGTTGTGAACAGGAAGTTGCACCAGGACTGGAGAGATGATTGGATGTCTCTGTACTGTATGTATCTGTTTATCAAGATGCCTCCTGCAGAAAGTATACCTACGATGGTATACCTTTTTCTTTTTGTTTTTTATTTCTTTCATTTTTTTTGTAGAAAAAATAACTAGCTCCCTTTTTGAAAACTTATGAAATGCGGGTTTTGTGCCTTGACCACCTCTTCTCATACGAGGTTTGTAGAAAGTGTCCTGTGGTTATCACAGAAATGCAATAAACACACCCCAAATAATTTCATGAGTGATTCTTCAAGTTACCTGTACTCCTGCCTAGATAGCAGTTTATGAAGAATTTTTTTTTTGGTTGTGGAGAAACGAGGTGAAAATCCTTTCTGATTTAAAAAACGTACCCAGTCAAGCCCCCTGTTTCCCCTTCTGAATACTGTACATACGCCGGCTGTTTATCAGACTAGGAAATCATATTTTACTTGTCAACTGAGCCAAACGTCTGCGTGCAATTGTGTTTCCTATACCTTTCTTGTAAAATTTTGTACAGCATAAATGAGCAAAAAAAAAATCACTGTTTTTACTAAACTTTTTTAGAATTAAGGTTGTAAATATTGTAGATTCTTTTTCTGTGTAATGTGTCCTACTGGTCCATAGTGCTGTAACTTGTAGAAATATTGTCTATTTATTTCCTTGCTTATTTAATGTCTTAAGTTCTGGAAAGCGTTGACCTCCCTGACGTGCCCCACTGCCCGTTAACCGCTCTAACTCGGAGGTGGTGGCTGGTCAGCTCACTGCAGGCCACGTGGTCTCCCCAGGGTGGCCCTCCAGCTTTGGTTCCTGGTATTTCTGGTCAAATGGGTTTAAATTCTTGAGGTTTGCTCTCCTTTGATGAAGCTCATGTTTAGACACCAATGAGAAACCATAAATCTGGCCGGCTACAAAGTTCTCCAAGAAACACCCAGTGACTTTCTGTTTGTTCCAAAACAAGCTAGCTTCTCATGGAAGCAAATTCTATTAACTCCAAGCATTGTCTTTTAAAAAAAAAAAGTGTTATTGGCAGTTAGGACACATTCGTTTTTCATTGAAAATTTATACTGACAGATCAGCATTCAAAGGGCAGGTGGCAGGCGGGAGGGGTTGCTCTGCCTCCAGAGCGACTTGAGGACCCCTCACGCCAGTAACCTGTGTGGACAACTGGCCAGCTGCATTTCCCCACCACTGTGTGGCTTCTTGTGCTTCGAGGTGTGGACTCAGTGGTGTTCAGGAGCTAATTGTACAGGCCCCCCAGCTCTGAACCATTTGGTCCCTCATGTGATCGGTCTGATTCTTCAGGTTGATGTTTTTCTGCTTCCAGAGAGGTTGGGGCCCCCCTGGGGTGGGTGGTAAGATAAGGAAGTTTCAGAGAGACTTTCTCATGGTTCAGTGGAGTTGGTTTGTCATCCCTGCTGATTTAGCCTGGTGCCTGTGTGTGTTCACTTCACATACACATGTGTGCAAGCGGTGTGTTCACACATGATGCTAAACCAGCTGGGGTAGCTTCTGTTCTACTCCAACAGCATGGCGTGCAGGAAGCATCTTCAACCTCCCAGCAAAGTAACTTGACTACTTGTATTGGGCAGTTCCAGACGTTAGAAGCTCTTCCAAGTTCTATGTCCAGGCCCTGTGACCACGAGTTACTGGACCCAGACTCATCAGGTACTCCTGTGTAAAGAGCACTGATCTGTGTGTGTACTGATTCATCACTCACTCATGTGTTCCTAGGACCCAGCGTATGTAGCGTCTGTATTGCAATTTCCCTGGCTCACTTGTGTTTTGCACTGATGAATTTTGACAGGGTAATTGCCACTTTATTGTGCAATACTGCTGTAAATAACTGCAGATTTTTTTAAGAAACTCAATCTTTTATGTTCTTAATGAATTTTATATAAATAAAACTTGCAACTGGTTTTGGTGAGCTGTTTGATTTGTGTCACAGGATGGTGGTGGAACAGCTGAAATTATGTGTGAATGTGTACATGCCCACACTTACCCTTTGCCAGTTACAGAGTGTGTCTGTCATCTGCATGTAGGTTTTGCAAGTTCTCGCACGTCAGAGGTTTGAAGTGGCAGGCAAGACCATGCAGAATGCCTCCTCACGTGTTTAGGTGGGACTCAGTGCCTGGTACGGGGGGTGTCGAAAGCCAGCTCCAAACCGTGTTCATTAATGATGACAGTACAGACCCTGCCGGGTCACCTGGCTCACAGCTGGAGGAAAACCCAAAAGGCAGGAAGTCTGCTTGGGCTCCAGGGGAAAGATCTTGTCTGCAACGTCTGCCTCGACCCTGGGAACTGCCAACGAGGGCCCACTGAAGGGTCAGGCCTGTGCTGCACACCGGGTGTGGGCTAGGGTAGGGATGCAGAAGTTCGAGGCTGATTTGGGGTATAAGTTACAAAATCCTAAATAAGTAATTGCATAACTTTACATTTTTACTCACTGAACTACATGCCGGAAAGGTTAGAGACCATGGCCGAGGTTGATTTTAAAGCAGGGCATGAATCCGGTCTTGTTGATATGTGTGTGTGTGTGTGTGTGTGTGTGTGTGTGTGTGTGTGTGTGCATATATGCACATTCATTATTTCCATCAAGTTGTTCTGGCTCCCATCTACTTCCAGTCCAAGGCGGGAGAGTGAATTTTTCCAGACTTTGCAGCGTGTGTGTGTGTGTGTGTGTGTGTTTTACAGAGGTTTCACCCATACTTAGCTGGGTTTTTCATTTTCCCTATCGATAACTAGCTCTTCATATGTTCCAAGTAAAAATGTCTCACATGTTTGAAATACTTCTCCTTCACTCTGTTGCTCATCATTTTCTTCAACATCTTATGAAGATCTGCAAACATGTAGAAAGTTAAAGGAGCTTTACAGAGAGCAGCACGCACCCATCATTGCCTGGACTACCTACCACCTTCGCTTCGTTGCGCCCGCCTTAGCTCGTGCCAGCCGTCTGTCTGTCCACCCACTCACTGCGATGCGTCTCCAAGTGAATTGTAGTCGGCACCCTTTCTCTGAATACTTCACATGTATGTAATTTAGAGTTTTTCATTAATTTTTTTCATTTTTGAGGTGAAATTACATCAAATAAAGCATACAGATCTTAAGTGTGCATTTGCTAAGCTTTCACCAAGGATACAGCTGTCACCCAAAGCCTGGTTATCATCATTCCAGAAAGTTTCTCATGCTCCTTTTCCCCACCCCCAGAGGCCATTTCTATTCTGATATTTTTCTGCCATGAATTAGTTTTTGTGAATCCTTTGGGATCATGCAGTATATGGTCTTTGTGTCTGGCTTCTTGTTCAACATCAGGATTTTGAGAAGCACGTTCCCGTTCTCAGTAATCACTTTTGACTGCTGAGTAGTGTTCTGTGGTGTGAACAGACCGCACTGTGTGCACTGTCTTACGAATGAACGCTGACCTTGCCACGCTCTGGGGCTGGATGAAGACAGCTGCGTGTGCGTGTCTCCGCGTGCCCGTCGTGACCGGCTCTGTTCACAGACGGGCAGCACGGTCTCTGTTCTGCTGCCCGTCCTCTCGCGGCTGCTGTTCGGGTGATGGGGCCGCGGCCAGGTTAGCCGTCAGTTTCGTCTAAAATGTCCGTGTTTTGTATTTTAAGTGCCTTCCCCTATGCCAAAGTTTCAAATATATTTTATTTATATTACCCTCTAGTTTTTAATCTGTAATCCACCTGAAACTTTTGCAGTGACGTGGTAGGAATCTGACTTTGCTTTCTTTTCCCCACGTACAGCTTTGTCTTTTCTCTGCCCCCCAAGATATTTTGATGTGCACTGAAGTCTCGTATATGTGGTGCTGCTTCTCAGTCTTTTTGTTGAATATCTATTACTCTAATTACTATGGGTTTATGTTATGTTTTTAACTTCTTGTCCTTATTTTTCAAGATTGTTGTGATGATTCTACATTTTGTCTCATGAAATTTTTTTTAACCTTACCTGAGGACATTTTTTTTTCATTGCTTTTAGAAAGGGGAAGAGGGCGGGGAGAGGGCGAGGGGACATTGATCAGTTGCCTTCTCGTGTGCACCTGACCAGGGAGGGAGTGCCCGCAGCCTGGGTATGTGCCCTGACCGGGAATCGAACCCAAACTCTTCTGGTGAACGGGAGGACTCTCCAACCAGCTGAGCCACACTGGCCAGGGCGTTTCATGTGAATTTTTCAATCAAGTTTCTTGAAAATCTTTTTGGGGGCCTTGTTTGCGATGACAATGACTATAAATTTATGAAAGGCATTGCCATTTTAACAGGATGTTTTCCAAGGTGGGTAGTATTTTTCCCCATCTATTAGGCTTGCTTTTTTGGATGCTTTTAGTGTCCTTCCCATAGATCTGCACATTTCTTGTGAGCTTTTCTCTGGGGAGGGGTTGGGTTTGCCCAAGCATCCATCCCACCCAGTGCCCCCTGTCTTAACCACAGTTGTGCTTTGGGCGCCTGCCTCCCACTGCCACCTGCCGCCCCCACTGCAGCTGAGAGCAGGCCCCTGGCCTCAGCTTGTCCATTCCAATGCTCCTCCCAGCTCTTGGGGTCGGAGCAAGTTGGACAGGAAGGCCGCGGAGCATGTTGGCGTTCCCCGGCTGAGGTGTCTGGCTGTCCGACCGGCCATGGGCCGGTCCCTGGTCCCCCAGCTTCCTGTTTGTTCTGTGGACCCAGCGCCCGCCCCTCCAGTTCGTTCTCATTCTCTTTGTGCTAAGTCAACCAGAGTGGGCTTCTGTTGCTGGAAGTGGTGAGCTGGCTCGTTCCTACCTGTCAGGAAGGACTGAGTAAAAAGGCTGTAAGGAGTTCTCCGTAAACAGTACCAACTCGGGTGTACGGCCACAGGCTGTTGAAATTCCCCGTTGAGCAGGAGAGAATGGAGCTGCGAGAAGGGGGAACAGCCAGGCACAGGGTGGTCTCTGACCTCAGTGGGGCGGCTCCTGCTGCTGCATCTTCAGGAGAACCCTCTTCCCTAGGGTGAGTCCTGAGTGCATAGAGGAGCTTACCACCGAGAAGATGCAATATATGAGAATGTCAGAGGCTCTGGTTTCTAGGCTTGTTGCTGCATTTTTACACACGTTTCTGAAAGGGACTCAGGTGGCAAAGTCGCAGTCCAGTCAAGACCTGTCTCTGAGCACTGGTCTTCATGGCACGGCCGCTCCCAGGGCAGGTGCCCTGCCTCGCACCCACCCAGCCCACAGGGGTTCGGGCCAGCAGGGCTCCTAGGCAGGCGGCCTGTCCCCGAGCCTGAAGCTAGCCTTCTGTGCCTTGCTGGAAGATGCTCTCGTTCCTGCCACTGCCACGGGAGGTTTAATAATTACATCAGAGATGAAGTTTCTATGGCCACAGGACTGTCAGGGCCCAGGCAGTGTCTGTGGTTGAGCAGGGCCTAGCATCATGCCTGGCGCCTAGTAGGCCTGCACACGTGACCACAGGGTGAGGGTGAGGGGTACCACATCTGCAATTTATTCTCACACAGACAGAGAAACCTAGAGACAGCCGGGAGTGCTCCCAAGAGGCCTGGGGCCTGGGTGGAGGGAGAGCTGCCGGGAGGAGAGGGAGGAGAGGCCACAGGACGCCTCCGTGTGGAGGGGGAGGGAGCGGAGGGAGTGGGACGCCCTGAGGAAGCCGGCCCGCGTGGCTGTGGGGGCGGCACTTCCCAGAACAGCAGGGAGTGAGGGGCGATGGTTGGGGACGGCCTGGGGCAGAGAGGACCTCGTGGAGGACTGTTTTGTGGGGCTGCCAGCTCAACGCGGGGCTTACCCAGAAACAGGGTGATCAGTTTATTTTAAAGGGAAAGTAGGTTTTGGGGAAGAAGTCCCGGCCAGCCGGACTGTAGAACCCTGGCGGAGGGAGGAGAGCCTGCAGCATGAATACTTTGGAGGACGGTCAGGACCTGTGCAGAGCACCTGCCGAGCGTGGGTGGACACTGCCTGGCAAGGGGGTCCCCAACTCTGGAGGACATTAGACTCCCCGGGGCTTTTATAAAATGCGCACTTCCAAGGTCCACCTCTTCACAATTCCGGTGCAGCCCAGGACTAGTTTCTAAAGCTCCCTGAGTCACCGCAGTGTGCAGCAGGGTTCAGGAGCCATCGAATCAGCTTACTCGGGACGCCCACGGCCGACTCGAGAAACTGTAGTGCCACTGGTGGCATCGGCCCAGGGACAGTGCTCTGAGGACAACGCTTGACAAAGTGCCTTCTGTTTGTTTTCTTGTAGCTGCAAATCATTCTATTCTCATTCGTTTCCCTCTGTCATGCCTGGCACCAGCACCCACACCTCCTGCCAAACGTGGGTGAGTGGGAGGACAGTGGGAGGACAGTGCGCTGGAGGGGCCAGGGCCACAGCCAGGTACTCGGTGAGGTGGCCCCAGGCTGTAGGCCCAGGAAGAGCCCCAAGATCTTCAGGTAGGACAGAGCCTCCTCCTGATAAGCCCGAGGGCCCAGTGAGGTCAGAGAGGGGTCAGGGGCCGCAGCTGGGCCCATGGGGAGGTGGAACAGGTAAGAATGAAGACGTGGGTCACGGTGTGCTTGACACTGGCCTTGCACAGTAGGCATGACGTGAGGGGATCTCAGGAGCAGGAAGAGGATCGGGGTCCCCTGAGAAGCTGGGCGGGAAGCTGTGAAACGGCATGTGGGCGTGTGGGTCTCAGCACCCAGAGCGGGGATGTTGTCACTTGTAAGGAAAGAGGTCACAACCGCACGGCCCCCAGTTGGAAAGGAGCCCTTCAAGGGGACCATCAGGTTGTGTACTTGCTCAGCGCTGTGCAGGGATGCTGCCTGTCCACCCAGGGTGCCTCTGTGACAGCCCCCACAGACACAACTCGCCCCCCGGGGGAAGGGTGACCTGCTGCCCGACCAGTCTGTGGAGGCTTCAGGCCAGCAGCGCGCCCCAGCGACTCTGAACTCAGGCTCCGTTCACCGAGCCTGGGGCTGGCCTTCCATTGGCATGTAGGTGAGGGCTCGGTCCCTGCCACGGGGATTTTAATGGTTGTAGCTAAAGGTGCATTTCTCTGGCCTCTGGACTGTCAGGGCCTAGGCAGCAACACCCTGATTCAGCAGGGCCGCCTACCACAGTGCCTGGCACCCAGTAGGCCCTCACACATGACCATAAGTGGGTGCGTGCATTTAAATGTCCAAATTGGATCCTGTGGTGGATCCTTTTTTTTTAGGACAGCCCAAGTCTGTACTTGGCTACGAAAGCACAATTCACACTTTTTTGCCGCTTGAAAAAAATTACAGACTTCTTTCCTAAGAGGCAGGTCCAGTCTTTGGCAAAATGGTTCTCCTCTTTAGGGACCTCCGTGGCTTCATGGTGGCTCCTTGCACACCCCACCTGCTCAGGCCCCGGGCTGGGAGGCCTCCCCTGAACCCTCCGTTTACCAGTTGCTGCCCAGAAGCTGGTGCTGGCAGAGTTCTGAGGAGAGTCCCCCGCGAGGACTGGCCACTGCGAGCCCCTTGATGGTGCAGCCTCTTGCGGCTCGGTGACTCGGGTGTTTCGAGTAAGTGAGCTGCTGTCTCACCGTGGTGCTGGGATAAACCGAGTCTTCGTCAGTAACAGGAAAAGGGAAGTAAACCCGACGACATGGGTGTTTTCCGGAACAGCCAGACTCTGCCCCGGGCCCCAGCCGTGCTGTGCTCTTCCCAAAGTGCCCTTCCCCAGTGTCCGTGGGGCTGACTTCCTCAGCAGCTTCACGTGTCTGCTCAGATGTCACATTCCCACTGGGACCCTCCCCACTCAGCCCCCCGCCCCACCCGTTTCGTTTTGTGCTCTGGGCAGCTTCAGTGAGGGAATTCCGGGGGGTGGGACAATGCAGGTGGCATTCCGGTCCCACTCCCAGGGGCTCAGTGTTTGGTGAGGCCTGGGCTACATGCTCCATGAGAACAAGGGTTGTGTGACCCCATTTCTTTATCTCCATCACCTGCACATAGTAGGTGCTGCAGGAACATCTGTGGAATGACATATTTCTTGAGTCGGGGAGAGCATGGCTGCCCCAGCACCTGGACAAGTTATGGGAGGCCTCCACTGGGTGGGGACAGGAGAGCCTGCCCTTCGCCTGCTGACCCGGAAGCACCCCTTTGTGGGACCTGGCGTGTGTGGCCCTTTACTGTGCACCGATGGAAACTCCCCAGACAGAAGTTTCTCTTCCAAAAGAAATCAGGCTTAAAATACAGGCGCACCAGACGGGCAGGGCAGCCCTGGGCCCTGTGTCTGTCACCTGACGGCGTCTGTGCAGAGGCCTCCGGGAGCCCTTCTCAGAGCATCAGAGGGACTGGGTTTGCTGCCATCTTCATGGGTCACAGCCCTGCTGCCTCTGTCTGGGACTAACCTGTCAAGCAGGGCCAGGAAAGTTTAGACAGACAGACAGACAGGCTGAGATGTGAGAAGATGCTTGCCCCCCTGTGGCTGAAACCCGGTGTACGGCCCGTGAAGCCAGTACGGCCCGTGGACCGGGGAGGCGGGAGGGACAGCAGGGAGAGTCTGACACCTGGAGTCAGTCAGGGAGAAGGAGCCCTGATGGATTACCTGGAGATGCCTGGGCTGCAGCCCTGATTTCTGAAAGCATCCCAACCCAGCAGCAGATGTAGCGTGAGGGACTTAGGCCTCTGTGAGTCTCCTCTGCAAATAATGCCACGCTGACTTAAAAATCATCCATGAGCAGGAACAAAAAACACTTTCATTGTTACAAAACTGGACTGAGGTTACACTTTTTCCCTGAAATGACTTTTCAGAGTTTATAAATACAACTTATGAGGAGGAAGGAAAAAGCATTCATAAGATGGAGTACAACATTTTTTTAGATTGTTTATGCTTTATTTTGTCTGATTCTGAACCCTTTGAAGAACTGAAGGACTATATAAAGGAAGCTGAATGGTTTCTTTCCAAGAAACTTCAAATAAAAACCCAGTTTCAGACAGAAAGAATTCTTTACCCGTGTTTCCAAATGCCAAAAACCTTCCTTTTCATGTTTTCTGTGACTGAAAGTCATTTTCCTGAAACCTGCCATTATTTTCAGTTGAAAACACCCCAAATTAAAGCAAGCCTTGCCCAGCATGAGGGGACTCGGTGCAGGACTCTCACTTTCGTGACTCAGAGGGAGTAAAATGATGACGGACGGCACAGCGGTAATTGCCGTTCAGCATGGTCAAGTTCTCGCCGTTCAGCACTTGAGGTGGACAAGAGACACTGGCCTGTGTAGACCCACTGACCTGCCCCGGCCGCGCACTGCGAGTTCACACTGTTACCAGGCGGCCGCGTGCCAGGGAGGGGCCCTTCTCTGCGCCGCAAGCCCAGCTTCTTCAGAACCTCCTCCGTCACTTTGTCCTCACGGTGGGCCACAGACTGAGGACACAGCACCCTCCCCTTCTAGACATTATCTGTGTCACGTGAGGGCCTGCTCTGGTCACTTAGTATCATTGTATTTCATAGGTGTGTGTCCTTGCGCCGTCCGGGAGCCCGTGATCATTGGTAGCAATGGGGCTTTTCTATTTTTTAAAATGTATTTTGCAGTGACAGTTGACGTTCAATATCACTCTAGTTTCAGGTGTACAGCACATAGTTAGACATGTAAGTAACTGACAGAGTGGCCCCCAGTAAGTCCAGCACCCGCCTGGCACTGCCCATTGTCACTGCGGCCGTGCTCACTGCCCTCACCCAGCTGTACGTTATGTCCCCGTGACTGTTTTTATATCTGCCCATTCATACTTCTTAGTCCCTTCCCTTCCTTCACCCAGCCCACAACCCTTCTTCCATGACAACCATCAGTTTGTTCTCTGTATCACCAGTTTCCGTTTTGTTTGTTTTGTTTTGTAGATTCCACAGATAAGTGAAAATACATGGTATTTGTCTTTGTCCAACTTATTCCACTTAGCATAGTGTCTTCTAAGACTATTGACGTTGTTGCAAATACTAAGATTTTCTTCTTTTTCATGGCCGAGTAATATTCCACTGTGTGTAGGTACCTCAGCTTCTTTATCCGCGTGTCTGTTGATGGACACATGTTGGGTTCTGGTGTGTCCTGTTGAGTCCCAAATACTCTTACCAAAGGCTATGCATAAGAAAATAATGACCAACAGCACTGAGCGACATTTATGCCTTCCTGGAGGCAGGCAGATAGATCCAGACAGATGAGGTCCCCATGGCCTGCTTCCTGTAGGGGGGCACCAGGCCACACCAGGTCTCATGCCACTCAGCCCCAATGGTGATGAGGTGGCACTGAGTCTGAGCTGACCTTGTCTCTTGTGCATCCAGCCTGGGGAGGAGAGACATCGGACATCTGCTCTCCTAAGACTGCAGCGGCGCCTTGTTTCCGGGCGTCCACGATGCTCTCGGACACTGCCCAGCATCCCACACTCTTCTCCAGCCGCTGCGTGGGACACCTCCCGGTGTCCCTCAGCACCTCCCAGGTCTGGCGTAGCCCCAAAGTCTGCCCCGCTCCCTTCCCAGGGGCATTTCCCCTCCCTTTTGGGGACACTTGTCCCTACAGTCTGGTGTCCCAGGACTTTGCTCGTCTCCCACACACTGGCTTTGTCTCAGCAGCTTCTCAGGACAGGTTTGTTAGTGCCGCAGAAACCAATGAACCCCATTGCTCCGTGGCTTAACATCGAGCAGGGACATTAACAGACAAAGGAGCAGGTCTCACACCCCAAGTCCATCGTGGTTTGCACGGAGGCTGTGCACCCACTGCCTCGTTCGAGCCTCTATCATCTGCTGTGCTGTCAGGATCACAGCGGGAGGAAGGGAACGTGGCATCAGCTCTTTAAGTGTCCACTCAGTGCTACTCGTCCCTCCTGCTCCCATTTCACAGGCTGAAGGAGCCTATGGCCACACCTAGCCTGGACAGAAGAAAGTGTGGTCCTAGAACATGCAGAAGCAGAAGCAATAGAAACATTAGTGACTATCCCTCAGGGTCCCCATCCCAGATCAATGAAGTCCCAAAAGGCCGAGGGCCGTGTCTCATCTCACACATTCTCCTCCCTGCGGTGCCTGCCAAAAGCTCAGTGCCCCTTCCCCAGACTAGAAACCCTCTCCCCTTTCCCTAAATCGGGATCCGGAGCAGGAGGCGACTTGGCTGGAGCCGGTGACGAGGCTGGCAGGAGGTGCTTGGGCAGGGCGGCGGAGCCTCGGGCAGAGAGCTGGATGAAGTGCTTGGGAGCTGACCTCTGCCATTAGGCCGCAGACCCCACTTCCCTCCCTCCCGGTGTCGGCCGCCCCACCCCCGGCCCCACCCCCACCCTGAGACGCCACCCTGGTTTCTCCAGCGTGGCTGTGCCACATCAGTCGCTTGCACTGAACGGCCTTCTGCCCGACCCCGAGAACACAGCCCAACCGTCTTTGGCTGGAGCCCTTCTCAGAGGCCAGCAGCAGTGGGCTAAGTGCTTTGTCATGTCACTTGAGTAATTCTTATCACAAACCGGTAAGGAGGCCCCATCACTGAGTCAGCCCATTTTACAGATAGGGACACAGAGGCTCAGAGAAGTTTAAACACTGACCCAAGGTACCCAGCTCGCAGGACCTCCGGCTCCTCCCTGCCTGTCTGACTCCCACCCCCCTGCCCTGTGACGCTCTGGGGCTACAGGCATGTGTCCGGGCAAAGGTCAACCTGGGAGCATGTCACCAGCTCTGTGTGGAACTCTGTGTTCTTTGTCAGGGCTGGAGGGCATGGATCACAGTGGAATTTATGGCTCGGGACAGCAGAGCTAAGTGTGACTTTTGTTTGATAAGCTTGGATTTATGTCTTCAGGAGCAAACAAACCATAAAGTGGCAGAGTTCTAGTGGACACTTTGGAGCCTCCCAGCTCACAGGGCGCCCAGAGGGAAGGCCAGGGGCTCTGCGAAGGGAGAGAGGGAAAGAGGCGGGCACTGGGGGTGGGAGGGGCTGGCGGAGCTTCCCACCCACGGCCCTGGGCAAGGACCTGTGCTTAGATTTTTCTCTTGCTCTCTCATCTAAAAAGTGGGGAGGAGTCAGCCTTTTTTTCCCCAAAGATTTTATTTATTTACTTTTTAGAGAGAGGGAAAGGGAGGGAGGGAAACATCGGTCCATGCAGGGACACAACCTTCAACCCAGGTTGGGAATCAAACCGGCAACCTTTTACTTTGCAGATCGACACCCAACCCACTGAGCCACACCGGCCATGGCAGGGAGGAGCTGGTCTTGTTTCCACTCTGCCAGCCAGGTACTACCAGAACAACCCAAAACATCCCCCTTAGAAGGCTCATTAATGACAAAAGTAACGGATGACAATGGCTTAGACTGACACTATGTGCCAGACGAGATGATAAGAACTTTATATGTATTGTCATTTAGAAGGATCCCAAGTTAAAAAACATGCCCAAGCCCAGCCAGTTAGTGAGCGACAGCCGAGGCCCCAGCCAGACTTCGCCAGCCAAACTCTGAGGCCCCCAGCTCTGCCCTGAGGCACTGGCCAGGATGGCAAGAGGGTTCTAGGGACTTTGGCCATAAGCACGTTTGCTGTGAACTTTTTGCCACAAGCGTTCTTACTGCACAACTAATTAGCTAGGAAGCAATTTGGCTACAAAGGATCAAATCACTGGTTGACAGTTTGATTTATATTTGGCCGACTTGATGCATTTTGTCAGTTTGATTTCCATTTCTCCACTGACAGAGTCCTCGCAGTGTGCCCACTTTTACATTACAAAAGTCTTAGCTCTCCTAGTGGTCTGTCCAGTGATGGCAAACACGGAGGTATGAGAATAGTGGGTGCTGACAACTGCGTAGAGAACGAATTGCAAAGCAATGCGTAACACCAGATTGCGTCCTCTACTAGAAAGTGAACGCGTGGTTTGGGGATCCTTCAGTGAGCAGTCTCCCTCCCACCCATCAACACCAAGGTCAGCAAGTCTCCAAGAGCATTAATTATGGACTCTATCCAGAAGGGAACTCCTGCCAGTTCCCTTCCACCAGTGATGTTTCCTCCTGCGGGGCCTGGACTGGTCTTCTGATTCTGTGGCACTGAGGCCGAGATAGCTTGGAGGCAAAGCTCAAAAAAAGCTGGTTGGTTCCCAGGACCACTGAGCCACTCTGCCGGACGTGAGCCTCCAGGTGTCCTCTCCACAGTGTGGGAAAGAATGAGCCAGGCCTTACAGGGCTGGCAGCCTGGAGAGGAAGTGTTTGGAGAGAACAGACACAGGTCCTCCTCGCTCCACCCCGAGCCGGACCGGGGCCAGACCAGCACTGGTGATGGTGACTCACCAGCCAGCCCGAGGCAGCATGCCCTCCTCTGCAGCTCCCCTTGCGTGTGTCAACAATGGAGGCCTGTGGGGGCACGGGCATGATGGGGCTTCGTCAGTGTGGAACCCCCTCGCTCATCCTGACATGTCCCCTGCAGTGTGTGTGCAGGGGAGAGCCCACCTTGAAGGTTCTGCCCTGGGCCTGGTGGAGCCTGGTGCCCTCATTAGGATGTCGGGATGGGACCAGCACTGGGAGCCTGTGCAATTGGACCCCACCCAGAACCGTGGGGAGTGTCTGGGGCGCAGGAGTGGTGGTTCACAGACCTAGGTCCAGCAGTCAGGGCCCAGAGCCGAGCACTGGAGGAAATTCTACCTGGCCTCAGGCTCTCGCTTAACAAGGGGCGGGGGTATAATGAGGAGGGATTAACCCCCCTGGCATTTTCTGTCTAGCCTTCAGATAAACCCAGCAACAAGCTCTTTCAGTAACTCTGGCTCTTTCTAATACAGTCACACCAACATGCACCCAGCCCCCAACTCCAGAGCCTTGAGTGGAAAGGCTGGCAGGAGGCTTTGCTCTTGACCTTGCCCTACAGCCAGGGCTGCTCCCCATCTGGACAGTGACAGCTATTGAGAGGGGACCTAATATGTGCTCACCGTTCTCTCCGTGGACGGGCTTTGTGGAGAGGAACCCCAGGCTAGCCAGGCTGAGCCTCCTTATTCATCACGTGCTGGCATCATTCTCATTTCCACTTAGCAGACGGCAGCCGTCGCCTCATTTTTCTGACACGCCCTGGCTTCCCCTTCGTGTCAGAGACACACACAGGACAAAAGCACAGGCAGGAATGAACCTAATGAAAAGTGTGCCGGCAAGAGTTCAGTGTGACGATAAACCGAGGTGGTGAGGATGTGCTGTGCGTTCTGAGAGTTCGTGCCAACACAGAGAGAGGGAGAGACAGGGCAAAGAAGGGTGGAAGGAGGATGAAAGAGAGACAGAGAGGGAGAAAGCAGGCTCGCGGTGCCCAGAACCATCCCACACAGGCTTTGCTGGCTGAGCAGATGCGAGGAAAGCCTGGAGCCCCTGAGACAAGGATGGCAGAGGGGACCACGGCAGCTCTGGGGCTCTCCCCCTGGTGGGGCCTGGGAAGAAGCAGGGCCCAGGAGAGATCAGGTGGCAGAGTCTGGGGCCAGTGCAGCCTCTTGACCCAGTTACCAACCAACTCACACACACAACACACACTAACAACAGTGTGTGTGTTGGGAGGGGCTGCATCCTTTTAAAACTGCATTTTCTCTTCCTCATTCGCTGGAGTCACTGACCACTAGAAGTCAGGAATATACACATTGCATTGACCCCCCCACCAACCCAGGCCTCGGGGGCCTCAAGCCAGAGTCCCACATGCAGGCCCCAGTCCTGTCACCATTGTGGTCCTCGTCGTTACTGTTCCACCTGGAACAGCAGAGTGAAAACACTGTGCAGTCTATGGGCTCAGGCGTGACCGCAGCTCTGCTTTCGCTCCCCAGCTACCTCCTCCACACCATGGACACGGTGACCTCTACTCCCTGGGCCACTGAGGGTGTGAAATGAAAGAATGTGGAGAGTGTCTGAAGTCGGTGGCGAAATGGGCTGATCTCTCTACCACTTTGCAAAACAGACCAGGTGGACACTATTACCAGCTTCTGCATTTCATGCACATAGAAATTCGGGTTTCGGCAGGTGACTGTGCCCTGTCAGTAGCCTGGCCGCTCTGCCTGTTCCCCGTGCCGCGCACCGTGCCCTCAGCTCCACGGCCTGCCTCCTCCATGTAGAGCAGGGACCGACCGGGCAGTTTGCCTGTCCCGTGGGAAGGCTTAGCACAAGTGCGCTGATGGCAGCTAAGTCCTCTGAGGCAGAGACGTGCAGCGGGGGGGCCCTGGGGGCTCCTCTCCGGAACTGGACCCAAGAGGGGCTGGAATCCTAATTTTCAGGCCTTGCTCCTCAGGCCGCAATAGCTTTGTACCCAGGTCTTTTCAGGGTCTGTGTCCAGAAGTGAGACCAGGCAGGTCCACACAGAAACCACCCTATAGATTTAGTCCTTGTGATGCCTGGTACCCTCCTGGGGTCCTGCCAACACTGAACCACCTCGAGAATGAAAGGGCAGACTTCTGGGCCCCCGCGCCCCTCAGAACCGGACACAGCTGGTATGTGGGGAGTGAGGAATGGGGGGTTGGTCCACATGTCAGATCTCCCACGGAATGCTGGGGCCAGCCAGGCTGAGGACCCTGGGGCCCACCCGGTGCAGGAACAGAGCAGCCTGGCAGAGTGGGTGCGACCCTGGGCTCCAGTGCCCCACATCCTGGCTTACATCCTGCTTCCTGCACCTTTAGTCGCTGTGGGCCCTTGGTGTGTTACTTAGTCCCCCTGTGCCTCAGTTTCCTCATCTGTAAGAGGAGACGGTGGTGGTAGTGTGATCAGAGTGTTGCCACAGTGGTGAAATGAGCAGCTGGACCAGAGCCTCAGCCCGCCCCGCACAGCCTCCGAAGCAGGGCGGGGTCTTTATTCCCAGCTGCCTCCTGTGCATTCTCTGAGATACTGAAGCCAGGCCTGGGCCCCACCTGCGTGGGGAAGGCCGGTGCCTCTGTTGGCCTTCCCTTCAAGACACAGGTCCTTCCCCCCAGGAGCCCACAATTCAACGGAGATGATGTGGGCTAGACAGACACATAGGAGGGTTTTTTTCCAAAACAGACGTGCATGCACAGAGGTTTCTATGGTTACCGTGCACACACTTTGTTTTAAGATTTTTTTTTCGGGGGGGGGGAGTGTTTAAAATACAAGACAACACAGCCTGGCTCTCAGTTGACTGGCCGCAGGAGGTGGGGAGGCTGCGAGCCACGGAAGGCGGTTGCACACCACAGTCCCCTCAGCGTGGCCTTGACCTGCAGCCACTTCCAAGGCTGAACCAGGAAGCAAGAGGACTCAGGCAGTGGCTGCCGGCCACACTCAGTGCCAGAGGCCACATCAGAGACAGACTGCGACTCTCCTGTGCATCTTAGTCAGCGGTGGACCTCAGCCCAGCGCCAATGACAGGAAGAAATCGGCGTCTGCGTGGACAGCAACTGTCACACGCTTCCTAAAATGCACCACGTTTACTTCTTTGCGCCTCAGTTTAAGTGACTGAGAGAAAGAGCGGTTCCTGCCCCTGGCCCAGCCTGCTGGGGGGTGCACCACAGGCAGCAGGCGGCCCTGCGCCCCCCCCCCCCCCCGTGCGGCTGCCCCCTGCTTCGCAGAGCGTCAGTCCCTGGTGTGTTTTCTCTCGAGTCCGCTCCCAAGCGAGTTCCACATTCACATTCACCACATTTCCAGTTTCCCTGCTTTCTACTCTCTGCAGGTTACAGACCCCCCAATTCAGGAGGTTTCCAATCTACTTAATGGATGAGCCACAGGTGTGCGCTCTCCTGGCCATCCAGGACAGGCAGGCAGGATGCAGGCAGTGAATTCGGGGGTAGCGGCACCGTTTCCGCCCAGACATCTAGGAGAACAGCCGTGCTCCTGTTTCCTGAGGCGTCTGCACTGACTCACCCCGTCCTGAATAGCCCTGGAGGTTGGCATGGTGACCAGCATCCCATTTTACGTGGGAAATGGAGGCCCATGGGGGGGTGAGCAACTTGCCCAAGGCTGTAGAACTGGGAAGTGATGCAGTCGCAGTTTGCACTCAGTCTGTGGGTCTGTCTCTCTAAGCCTTAAGCCCTGGGGCTCCTGACCAGGCTCTGCTCCCTGTGCCGCTCAGAGTGCAGGGCAAGACTCTCTGAAGCGTGGTGGATTCCTGCTGGTCTGTGCTGAGAGCAAGCCTGTCTGTGGACTCAGTGTGGGTCACTGATACCACGGGCAGTGGATCTCAACCTGGCTCCTCATACAGACCATTGGAGAGCTTGTATAGCCCAGTGCCCTGGACTGTTCACCAGACAGTTCAACCTCCATCTCTAGAAGAAGGAGCCGGGTAGCAAAGATTTTTTTCAAGCCCTCCAGGGGATTCCCATGCACAGTGAGGTCGAGAACCACACCTGTGCCGAATCAGGTAGCGCCGTGGCTCTCCGAGGGTGTGACCCGCTCCTTACATTTTAATCACCCGACCCCGCTGTGGATGGACTGGCTCCCGCCTCCTGCAGCAGGCAGGGAAGTGCCTTGACACATGCGTGGTGTTACTATCTAAATGCAGCTGTGATGCTTGGTTCACCGCCACCCCCACCACAGAAAGTGCAACTCAATTCCTGCTTTGCCAAAATCCCAAGGATTATTTCTGGTAAACATTCTGCAATCTGTGATCAGATGGTGCTAAATAATGTTTCCACCCGTGCACCTGCTTGGTGCTCAAGGGTGCATGACTCCATGACATACTCTGCCTTAAAACTTCCCTGGCTCAGCTGTCCAGAGGCATGAGATGCGCAGGCTGGGGGCCCAGCCGCGCTGGCGGGCGGGTGGGAATGGCAGGCCCCACTCAGAGGCATCTAGGCAGACCGGTGCCTTGGCCAGTTGCCACATGTGTGCTTACTGGTGCATGGTGTGCTGTGGGCGGGTCTTATTTGGTTGAACTCTCTTTTGGATAAAAAGATTTTGATGACAAAAGTTAGAGGGGAAAAATGTGTAAACTATCCCTCCTTCAAGGTGTTTCCCCAAAACATTCTTTATAATCGCCTCATTGTATACAAACTACTTTTTCAAACTTGCCCCTTTGCCTCATTGCTACTCGGGTCTCTATAAGCACCTGTTAGCTGACCCCCCCAGCATTGCTGGGCCCACTGCCTGCCTCTGACTCTTCACTGTTACAAGTTACATTTCAAAGAATATTTTACACATGTGGCTTTTTCCTTTTTCTGGATTATTTAACAAATTTATAAAACTGGAATTAATGAGTGGGAACTTTTAAATGACTCTATTACCAAACTTTTTTCAAAAGTGTTATATTGCTATACATGTTGCCATAAATGCTAGATACATGGCAGGTCCCATGAAATTTCACCAGGACCGTATAGTTCTCAATAAGCTATTTATTTTGCAGCTTAATATATAAACGAATGCCACATTATTGTTGTCATGTGCATTTCTTTGATACTAGCAAGTTCTATTCACTCGCTCACTCGTTCGTGCGGTGGTGAGTCTAGCGAATGGATGCCCCTTGCGTGCCTGGCGGTGTCCGGGCACTGGAGAGACAGCAGTGAACCAACAGACCCAGCCCGAACCCCCACCCCTGAGGAAGTCACCTGCTGGTGAGCCTTTTCCTGTTTTGTCTGTTCTCTGGCAGCCCTGTGACTCAGAAACAGCTGGGCATTCGGGCAGTCTCCACGTACACCCAGCCCGGCCCAGAGGGGCTCCTCCAAGGCCCCCGTGTAGGTGGTACTGTCAGAGCTGCTTACCTGAGTCTGCCTGCCCCCGCCCACTCACCTCGCCTGGCTGCCCGGGGTCGCAGCCCTTGCTCATCCAGCACTGGCGGCCTTTCCAGTCATTGTAGGGGGAAGGCAGGCAGCGCTGGCGAAAAGGCGGGCTGGCCACCACCCACCTGCTGTGCTGGGAGGGGCTGTGCCAGTCGCCCGGCACCTGTCTCTGGAAGGCCTCTATCTGTGCTGCCTCGGAAACAGCCACACGTCACTACCTTGCTCCAGGTACGGGCTGGATAGCGATGAGGATGTCTGCAGGTTCACCAAAAGAGGTGCCTGCCCAGGATGGCCGTGAACCTGTCCTGCCTGGATGCAAGGGCGAGGGTCCCTAATCACCTAGCCTAAGTGGACTGTCCACATCAGTGTCTGGGTTTGAAGCTGCCAGTCTTCCAGCTGTGCTTTCTCTCCAGAAAGTAGACTGAGGCAACATGGGTGTGCAAACATCAAGGATATTCTCAGTAACCGAGGCCGATCATACAGCCAGGTGGCCGGGTCTCCCCACAGCTCTCGTGTCTGTGCTGTGGAGGGTTCAGGGGGTAAGTGGCTGTCCTGGTCAGCTGCCTGCCCGGGGAGCTGGTCTCCAAATCACAGTCCTGGAGACAGGCCAGCCCGCTTGTTCCCCAGGGCCGTGGCTCCTGCAGTGTCTCCTGGTGTCTTTTGTTTTTAACCCTTATAAGAATTCACATGTCTCTGATACAACATCTAGAAAATAAATATAAACAAGGGGAAGGAAATAAAACATTCAGAGATAACCACTATTGACATTAGAGTGTACTTTTTTAAAAGTGTGTGTGACAGGAACTAGTATAAGGGACACATGGACAACAACTAAGGGGGGTGGAAATGGGAGGGAGGTGGGGAGCACCTGGGGGGTGGGCTGGGATGGGAGTAAAAGACAGAAAACTGTACTTGAACAACAATTAAATTTGAAAAAAGGTTTGTGTGTGTGCAGGTATGCATATAAAGATTAGATAGATGTAAGAGGCAGATAAGCAAATGAGTTTATTGCAATGCACACGTTAGGAAATAAGCTTTCTGCTCAGCATTTTGCTGTGAACAATTAATTGTCCAAGTCCTTAAACATTCCACACGAGAGCCTCTTCATGGCTGCAGGAACTCCACAGAGTGGGAAATACAGCGTATTCAGCCAGGCCCCCTCAGAGAGCTTTATTAAGATGAGGAAGCACAGGGGCCTTATCCTTGAAAGATCGGCTGCACTTAACTCAAAGGCTTGAATATTTCCCCCAGATTTCTTGGGATAAAAAAAATGATGGTGATGATGGTGGTGATCACTGGCTCATATATTTGTTCTCTGGAAGGTTCTAATTCCCACTTTTCTCGAATTGGCCACGGGGATTGGCCTCCTGGATCTGGACGAAGCGGCGTGGACACCTGTCAGACCGTGTTATGATGCTGAGTTTGCTCGTGGTGGCAGATCATGTTGTCGCCACACACAGAGGATGTCCTTTCCTTCTGCATTCTTTTTTTTGGGTTAAGATTTTACTTATTTTATTTTTAGAGAGAGGGGAAGAAAAGGAGAAAGAGAGGAAGAGAAACATCCATGTGAGAGAGGAACATCGATCCATTGCCTCTCATTTGCGCCCTGACCAGGGACCAAACACACCACCCAGGCGTGAGCCCCCGTTGGACTGGCGACCATTCACTTTGTGGGATGACACCAACCAACTGAGCCACACTGGTCAGAAGTCCTTCCAAACGCCTTCTGAGTAACCCAGTGCTCTGGCCTTATATCCTCTCTCCTTCAGGAGGACCACATCTCCTGATAAGTATAAATCCCTTTTTTTTTTCCTTTTCTTTTTTTGCCTCTAGCAGGGAGCCAGACATGGTAGTATTGTTACAAAGTATTTGTGTTTCCTTCAGTCCTGCCCCAAATGCAACTCTAGAGAGAACAGAAGAATTGGGGAAAGGGAGAAGTAGTAACATTTGGGCTTGTTTGTAAAAAACAAACCAGGTGTCATCATCCTTACAGACATTTTTTCCAGTGGTCACTTCATAATATATGTGAACATGGAGATGTTAATTTGTACACAGGAAACTAACATTACATGTCAATTATACCTCAATAAAAAAGAGACTTCTAAGCATGGCCCAGAGGTCGAGTCTTAGAATTCAAACTAATAAATAGTGTTTACATTACTCCAAAAGCAAACAGACAAATAAATAAATACATAAACAAGGAGTTTTTGAACAATAAAAGTCTTGATAAAATCACACAGCTGAACTAAAACGTACCACGTGCACCTCACCGAGTTTCCTGTTTGGGTTGACACATTGTAATGGTCTGCTTCCAGATTTCCTCTGCAGCTCTTCCACCCGCACGTCTTGGACTGGGTGCCACACGCTCCCTGTGCTGTGACCCAGAGCCCAGGCTTCCACCAGAGCCTAGAGTCCTGGCCTGTCTTGCTCCAATATCAAGCCCCTCAGCCAGTTATGCCTGGGAGCTGGACCTCAGCACAGAGCCAGGCTGCTCCCTTCTCCAGGTCCTGAGTGCCCAACCCTGGTGCCCACTGGTGACCAGGGGAGTTTTCAGGAAGCCCGGGAGCAGCCCAGACCCAGGGGCTGTGGTGGGCCCAATATCAGGTCTGGTCGCTGGTTCAGCTCCCCCATCAGGGCTGCGCTGTGCTGCACGATGCCTTTCACAGCACCCGGACAGGAGAGGGCCACCCGCATTGGTGTCTGCCCAGCCTGTAATGGGTGGTTTGCTATGTTGCTCAGATCTGCACTCCAACTAGTCACCCAGTCCTTTTCCCAACTGAAGCACCCCGAAAAGCTTACCTCTCTTGAAAAACAGATACAGTGGCATTCACGGTAACGGCAGTTCCCACTTAGTGAGTTTTGCCCACCGTCAGGCCCTGGCTCCCCGCAGTCACCTGGTGACAGTCAGGAAGGGCCGGCTTCCTCTCCCCAGTGCCACAGAAACTCAGTGGTACAGAGGCCCGAGTTCAGTGACGATTCCGGTCAGACCGTGTCTCCCTCCTACATCTACATGGCTTTTCACAGTCTTTGTGCTTTGATGGCACAGGACTGTTAGTGTGTCCCATTCATTAAAAGTGACCGCACATCCTCAGTGGAAGGGGGCAGAGAATAAATGCCAGGTGAACAGCTTTAGTTATTCCCAAAGAAACAAGTCTTCGTCTGATAGGACGCGGTTCACCAGTCCCTTCCCGGTCCCCTCCTCTGCTTCCAGACCACCACACGCTCCTCCTTTTCCTCCTGCTGCACCAACAGCTCTTAGGCTTCTTGGACGCTCATCTCGCCTCTGCTCGAAGTGCCGCCCTGTGCGGGGGGCACTTCCTGTCCTTCTCCCCCTCGCAGCCCACGGCCTCCTGTGTGAGCTCAGCCACACTTGTGGCAGAAGAGCCGTCAGGGGCTTGTGACTCCTGCCGGTCCATATCCGCTGGAGCCCATACTCACGTCCATCGTCTTTAGATTTTAACAGGCATTTCCCATTTAAATTTGTCCCAAGCAAAGCACAACACGTCCCAAGTCTGATTTTACCTCACACCAATTGCCCTGGCTTTTCAACCGTCGCAGGGCAAAAGCCTGCAAGTCAGTCTTGCTTTTCCCCTTCTCTCTCTCCCCACGGCCAGGTCCTCGTCCAGTCTGGTGGGACCCCGCCTCAGCACAGTGTCTGAATGTGCCCATTGTGTCCATTCTTCCTAGCACCACTCAAGTCCAAGCTGCCTCCCTCTGTTGCCTGGGTTACTGCAATGGAATCCCAGACGGTCTCTCAGCTTCCTTTCTGGATGGATCTGATCATATCACTAACCCCTGTGCAAAACTTTGTCTTAGACTAAGGTCCGACTCCCGACTCTAACCTAGAAAAGCAGTGCCTTGCCTTTGTGGATGAGTGGGCCCATCTATGGGGAAACCGGGAGGATCGGGACAGAGCATTGCTGACATCCAGGAGGCCCAGGCTCTGTGCAGTTACGTACCACCTTGTAGGGGTCCAGAGGCATCCATTTGAATCTGGATTTGTGAGCTCTGCCTGAAAATATCAGTGGCATTTGCATACGTCTAAGTATCAATTACTGGCAAGTGCGGATGAGCCAAGGCCACTAGCGGGCCGTATTGCGGCAGTGACTGCAGGAGTGGGGCGTGGTGCCCTGGAGGCCCTGCTGGGTGGTGGTGACTCGGTGGTGAGTTGCACCCACATGCTGAGTTGAGGAAAGCTTGTGGGTTCTCTCACCAGATTGGCCTGTGTTCACACGCTTGCTCTACCCATCCTACCGAAACGGGGGGCGGGGGCACGTGCACCGCGGAGGCTCACCCAGCTTCATCTATAACGTGGGGTTAGTCTGACCTCAGCGGTTGGCTGGAATGGCCCTCTGACATCCTGCTCAGCACAGGACAGGGCCACAGTTAGTGTTGTCCTTTGTCTCCTACAGATGCAGCGTCAAGTGGTTCCCATGGATATTGCAAAACAGGAATGAGGTGCAGAGCCCATAAGGGGTCCTAAGGGACCCGGCCCATGGCTGCTCTGCCCATACTTAACTACAACGTGGTTAATCTGCACGGGAACAGATTTCTATGGCAAGGAGTAGACTGCTGCTTTAGGTGGCTGTGCCCAGGTGACGCCACTTTAGTGAAAAGGCCTGGCACATTTGGGGTGCCAAGAACAGCCCCCAAATCTGAGCCCCTGCACAGCAGCTGGGTGGCAAGGTCTGCAGGGGAGCAGAAGGGGGAACGAGAGACTGAGTATAATGTTGGAATCATTCTCCAGCGAGAACAAGGTCTCCCACAGAGTGGAAAAAAAATCTTACACGTTAGGAAATTACCGAATGTATCTTATAGATTACTTAAAAGTGATTGAAACGAAGACCATCATGGGATTTTTTTGAAAAACAAACAACCTAGGAGACAGTAGTTAGTTTTGCCCTGAGGTCGCCGTAGGGAACTCTAGTCTGTGGGCAACCCGAGGTACTTTCCGCCGTGAGCCTCCGCGGGGCTGCAACTCCAGCAGCTCCGTCAGATCCTCTAACCAGAGACAAAAGCCCCAACTTGGGCTAACTGGCGGCCACATGCTATCGGCAACCCATGTCTGAAAAACAAAACAACTCTGTGGAAGCAGCCATGCCCCAGCGTGACGGTTTCCAACACGATGCGTTGCATGCTGCTGCAGGGGTGCTGCCGGGCAGGCCTGTCACCTGTGTGGATTTCGTGGGCACCTGTCTGGGGCCAGATGGAGAGCAGTCACACAAGAAGAGCTCAATACCCTCCACCGCTTTATTTATGTTTTAAAGCAGCTTCGTTGCAGTGTAACTGACATACAGAAAACTGTACAGATAAGTTTCCGTGTATGTACGTGTTCACGAAACCATCACGACAGGCAGAGTAGTGGGTGTCTTCATCACCCCCCAGAATTCCCTTCAAGCACCTTTGTAATCCCTCCCAGCTTTCCCTTCTTTCTTCCTCCTGCCCTAATCGTTTCATTTTCTGTAGTTATATGTAAATGAAGTATGCATTATGTAGTCTTTTTTTTTGGTCTGACTTCTTTCATTTAATGTAATTATGTTTGAGACTCATTCATGTGCTGTGTATCATAAATCATTAGGTTTTTTTCTTTTTTTTCCTCTTTCCTGGAGTAGCAGTTTATTGAATGGATGTACCACGATTTGTTTTTCCATTTATCTGTGGCTGGACATTTGTTCAGTTTCTACTTTTTGACCGTTGCGAGTTATAGCTTTATGAGCACTGCAGCCCAAGTCTGTATAGGGACACCTTCTTTTTCTCTTGCAACTGAAAGTCTGGGACACGTGAGTGTTTAACTTTTTGAGAAACTTTAAGCTATTCACCCAAAGTGGTTGCATTGTTTTACATTCCTACCAGCTGTGTATGAGCGTCTCGGTTCCTTCACGTTCTTGACAATACTTGGAATGGGCAGTCTTTTTCAGTAGAGCCGTTCTAAAATAAGTGTAGTGGTGCCTTGCGATTTTAGTTTGCATTTTCCTATGACTAAAGATGTTGAGGAGATTTTCACGTGCCTATTGCCATCCATATCACTTCTTAGGGAAAATGTCTGTTCAAATCTTTTGTCTATTTTATTTTTAATAGAGCTGTCTGTTTTCTTATTCTTGGGTTTTGAACATTTATTATATAGGGGTGTGCAATGTCAGTTTACACTCGTGAGTACATGAAATAGTTTATTATTGTATTATTTATTAATTATTATATTAATTTCCATACAAACAACCATAAACCTACTTTTGCCGGCCCTGTATATTCTAGATAAAAGTACATTATCAGTTTTATACTTGGGAAAAATTTTTCCCCAGTTTGTGATTTGTTTTTTATCTTCTTTAATAATGTATTTCACAGAGCAGTTCTTCATTTTTATAAAGTCCAACTTATCATTTTATTTTTCTATAGATTGTGTGTTTGGTGTAATCCTAGGTTAGACGAAGTAAAAACTTCGTCTAACCTAGGAT
Source organism: Artibeus jamaicensis (assembly GCF_021234435.1). NCBI lineage: Eukaryota > Metazoa > Chordata > Mammalia > Chiroptera > Phyllostomidae > Artibeus > Artibeus jamaicensis. The sequence continues at coordinate 11,484,536 of NW_026521810.1, read as the reverse complement.
CACAAAGATTTTCTCTGGAGGTGTATGTTTTCAGATTTCACACTGAGATCTATAATACATCTTGAATATTTTTATAGGATTCAAGTTGTGGATTTCAGTCGATTTTTGCATAGGGACATTCCGTTATTCCAGGGATATTTGTTAAAAATGTTGTCTTTTTTCTGTGAATTGCTTTGTATCTTTGCCAAAAACAGCTGTCCAAATTTGTGTGTGAGTGTATGTGTCTATTCCAGATATGCGGTATAAAAAATATAGTAATATTTTATATTTTTCTGTGCCCTGCAACCTGGCCAAGTTCACTTCTTATATCTACTCTTTAGTATTGTATTCATAGATTTCTGTTAACTTTGTCCATTCGTGATTATATGCCAGCTGCGACTCTTTCCAGCCTGTGTTATTTCTTTTTACTTGATTGTGCTGGCTGCTACTTACGGTACTACATTAAATAAAAATTGTGAGAACAGACATCTTTGCCTTGTTCATAATCCTAAGGTGAGGCGATTCCATCGTTCACCATGAAAGATCATATTAGCTGCAGGTTTTTCATAGTAGCCCCTAGCTAAGATGAGAAGTGCTCTTCTAGTCCGAGTTTTTAAGTTGTATTTAATAAGGAATGGGTGCTAGATTTTGTCAAGTTCTTTTCTACATCTATTGAGAAGATCACATGTTTTTTTATTTCGTAATTAACATAGTGACTTACAGTAACTGGGTTTTTTATATCAAACCAACCTTGCATTACTGGGATGAAACACATTCAGTCATGATGTTTTATTATTTTTAAGTATTGTTGGATTGAATTTACTACATTTTCTTTAGAAACTTTGCATTTTTGTTCATGAAAACTACTAGTCTGTAGTTTTGTCTGGCTTGGAATCAGGGCAATGCTGGGCTTGTAAATGAGTGGAAGTATTCTCTTTGATTCTGAGTGTTTGAGAACTGTTCTTCCTTTTCCTGATGTTTGGTAGCGTTAGCTAGTAAAGCCATCTCAGCCTGCGGTTTTCTCATGAGTACATTTTAACCTCAAATTCAATTTATTCCATAGTTAAAGGGTTATTCAGGTTTTTTCTTTTTGAGTGAGTTCTGTTAGTTTGTGTCTTTAAAGGAATTTGTCCATTTCATCTGTTTTCTAATTTATAGACATAAATCATACACAATATTTTCTTATTATTTTTTAAAATGTCTGTAGAACTCCAGCTGGTGTAGCCCAGTGGATTGAGTGCCAGCCTGTGACCCCAAAAATTGCTGGTTTGATTCCCAGTCAGGGCACATGCCTGGGTTGCAGGCCAAGTCCCCAGTTGGGGGTGTGTGAGAGGTAACCAATCAATGTATCTCCCACACATGGATGTTTCTCTCCTTCTTTCTCCCTCCCTTCCCCTCTCTCTAAAAATAAATAAATAAAATCTCAAAAATAAATAAAAATTTAGAATCTGAGTGATGTTACCTCTGTCATTCCTAATATTGGTTAACTTTTGTCTTAAGTAATTTTTCCTGATCAGTCTGAACAGAGGTTTTAAAAATTGTATTGGTCTACTTTAAGAAAAACCTTTTGGTTTATTGATTTTTCTTTATTGTTTTTCTGGTTTTCATTGATTTCACTTTAATCTTCACTATTTTTCTTTTAATCCTTAGTTGGATTTCATTTGCTCTTCTTTTTCTACTTTTGTAAGTATCAATTGAGGTCATTGATTTGAGACTTTTTTTTTTCTTTTTAAAATAGACATAGTCCTTTCATATTTCACTAAGGTTGCTATAGTGGCGTCTTATAAATGTTGATATATAATGAGTTCTCATTTTCATTATGTTCAAACTACTTTTTGAAGCCTTTTGTTTTCTTATTTAAGAAGTGAATTATTTAGTTTCCAAATATTTGGGAATCTTCCAGATATATTTCTGTTGATGATTTCTATTTTAATTACAGTTTGTTCAGAAAACAGACTTTGTACAACTTGAATCTCTTAGAATTTATTAAACACTGTGTTATGGCTCAGAATATATTCCATCTTGGGAAATGTTCCCAGTGCCCTTGTTAAACAAGAAAGGATGTCCTGCTGTCTCTGGGAGACGTGTTCCATAGAGGCCAAGTAGGTGCATCTTATTAATAGTGTCGGTCAAGTCCTCTATGTCCTTGCTGAGTTTCTGTTTACTCATTCTATCAATTAGGGAGAGAGAGGCATTGAAAACTATACATGTGTGTTTGTTTGTTTCTCTTACCAGTCTATCAGTTTCTGCTTCATCCATTATTAGATGCATAAACATTTAGGGTTTTCGTATTCTCTTGATAAACTGACCCTATATCATTTGAAATTTCCTTTTTTTATCCTTGATGATATTATTTGCTTAAAATCTATGTGTATATTTATGTAGCCACTCCAGATTCTTTGTATTAGCATTCATATCAGCATATCATTGGAACTGCTTTTTTTTAAAGAAATTCAACGTGACAAACTGTGCCTTTTATTGAGTGTGTTCACACCATTTACCAGTAGACTTAATGTAATTATTGATACAGTTAGGCTTAATCCTGTCATCTTGATGTTTAAAACAATTTATTCCATCTGTTCTTTGCTCCTCCTTTTCTCCGTCTTTTTTCGGGTTGAGTATTTTTATGATGAAGTTTTATCTCTTCTGTTGTCTTACTTCCTGTAACTCTTTGTTGTGTTATTTTAGTATTCCTCAGGCATTGCAGAATACACATTTAACTGATCATAGTCTACTTTCTAGTGATATTGTACCACGTCACCTGCAGTGTAAAAAACCTACTACAGGTGGGAGAAAGGCTCTTCCTTTCTGTCTGGCTGCATCCATCAGGGAAGCCAAGATGGGCACTACCAGTGCCTCCAGAAGCTACGGAGGAAGAAGCAGTCCGATGTGATGCGCTTCCTTCTCAGCAGGTATGCTGGCAGCACCGCCAGCTCTCTGTGCTCCACAGGCCCCAGCCCGGCCAGGCCTGATAAGGTGTGCAGGCTGGTTGTGTCATAGATTGGATTCGTGTATGCTGTGGTGGCCGCCAATGCCCTGATCATAAGGCTGTGACCTATGGGAAGCCTGTCTATCATGGGGTTAACCAGCTGAAGTTTGCCCAAAGCCTTTGGTCTGTTGCTGAGGAGTAAGCTGGGCACCACTGTGGGGCTCTGAGAGTCCTAAATCCTTACTGGGTTGGTGACAACTCCACGTACAACTTCCCTGAGGCTATCCTCATCGATCCATTCCATAGGCTGTTGGAAGGAATCCTGACACCCAATGGATCACCAAACTGGTCCACAAGCACAGGGAGACTGGAGGGCCAACACCTGTGGGCTACAAGAGCCGTGGCCTTGGAAAGGGCCACAAGTTCCACCACACTTGCTGGTTCTTGTGGTGCAGCTTGGAGAAGGTGCAACACTCTCCAGCTCCACCGTTACCTCTAACATGTGTCACGTTTGTAAAATTCTTACCTAATAAACAATTTAGGACAGTAAAAAAAAAAACTTACTACAGTATATGAGGCCTGTCCAGAAAAAGTCCAGCCATTGTCAATATAACGGGAAGAGTTTGTGTGTCACCAATGGAACCTGGCAGCCAAGGGGAGTGGACTGGAATGCGCACGTGTGAACGATGCCAACTTCACTGTACTAGTCAGTGGGGGTGGCCCGTTGAGGGAGCATGTGTACTGTGTGGCTGCTGCTTCAAAGTGACGAAGCAAGCAGAGCAATGAATCTGCATCGAATTTTGCATTAATCTTGAACATTCCTCTGTGGAAACTATTCAGATGATTCATAATGCTTTTCGGGACAATGCAATGAGTGCAGCGCAGATAAAAGTGTGGCATGGTATCTGTTGAAAACGATTTACACTCTGGAAGGCCTGCAACAAACAGAACACTTGAGAATGTTGACAGTGTATGGGCTGCAATCAACAAAGATCAGTGACGGACAGTGTGAGAACTGGAAGCTGATCTGGGGGTTACAAAACCTGCTGGGTCTGAGATTTTGACACAGGATCTTGGCGTGAAACATTTCATGGCAAAATCTGTTCTGCAGCTTCTGCTACCAGAGCAGAAGAAACATCGCGCTGCAGTTGCTAATGACTTGATTCGAACCGCTACCAGTGAACCAGATTTCTTCAAGAAAGTCATAACTTTAAGGCCCTGGCTGATGTGGCTCAGTGGTTAAGTGCCAGCCTGCAAATCAAAGGGTCGCCAGTTCGATTCCCAGTCTAGGACACATGCCTAGGTAAATGGGCCAAGTCCCCAGTAGGGGGGCACGTGAGAGGCAACCACACATTGGTATTTCCCTCCCTCTCTTTCTCCCTCCCTTCCTCTATCTAGAAAATAAATAAAATCTTTTTTTTAAAAAAAGAAGAAGGCCATAACTTTGAAGGTGACAGAGGCATCATTGTCCTTTGTGCAGTTTCTTGTATCTCGTATCTTCTTCAACAAGTGTTTCTATTTTTCATAGCACGTGGCTGGATACTTTCTGGACAGACGTACTTCCACTTCTCCTGGCTTTGAGAGTGTCGTCGTTCATCTTACTTATGCACGTATTAGAAACATCATTTTTCTATTATTATTTAAATAGTCCATTGTGCTTTGTGCTTTTATTTCTTCCCAAGGTCCCGAAATCTTCTGTGATTATTTCTTTCTTCTTAGAGCACTTCCTTTAATCATTCCTCAGTGGTAGGTCTTCCGGTAACATATTCTCTTAGTTTCCCTTCATCTGAGAATTCTTTATTTCACCTTCACTCCTAAACAATAGTTGACTCATTTCTAGTCTGTCATATAAGGAGCTTGAATGTCATGACTCTGTTCTAACAACAATATGAAACTGAACATACTGAAGAGATCATCAACTTTTCTTAGACCCGTCAGAGGTGAGGTCCCAGGAAAACCGCTGCTCTCCAAACTGGAGGGCCCAACATGCAAGCAGAGAAAACCACATCTCCTGGGAGCAAAACCTCCCAAGGAGAACCTCCGTGGGGACCAGGCTGGAGTCCTGCAAATGTGCTCAACACGTTTCTGTTGTTACGCCACCTTTTATTGGTTCTTTGCTAGGGAAAGCAGTCTTTCCCTGGAATTTTTTTTGTCTGTGCACGTGGACAGTTTTGGGTTACACGTATCCCACCTAGGATTTGTAGGACATAAAACCCAACAAACCAAAAATTAAAACAACAAAATGGAGAACCTCCTGCTGTGTTGCTCTTTAAGTCTCGGAGTCGCGGGCACTTTGCTTTATTCCACATTCTGAGTCTTCCTGTGTTTGCTGTGCGACATAGAAATGAGGCTACTCCATTTCAGCTGCAACTGGAGGTCCTCGATGATCTTTTAAAGACCTGAAATAAGAAGATGAAGCTCCCGCCCGGGCCAGTGGCTCAGCTGGTCGGAGTGCCTTTCCACACACCAAAAGGTTGCAGGTTTATGGGAGGCAACTGATCGTTGTTTCTCTCTCCCTTCCTCTCTCTAAAATCAGTAAAAACTTATCCTTGTGTGAGGAAACAGAAAAGACAAAGTGCTTATGTATTTACTCAGGGAGTTACTCATTCTGGAACTATTTTTTCCTTTGTGCAGATCATATTTTTACCAGAGGTCATTTTTCTTTGGCCTGAAGGACTTTGTTACCATTTCTTGTGAATCTGCTGCTGAAAAATTGTTTTAGCTTTTGTATGTCTGCAAAAATCTTTCTTTCATCTGCATTTTTGAAGGAAGTTTTGTTGGGTATTAAATTCTAGGTTTATTGATTTTTATCCTTTGAGAATATTATAGGAAATGTGAAATTGTGATGAAGCAATGCAAAGATAAGAGTATGCCACGCAGTTTTATAAACAATCACAGATATAAAAATAAGCAAAATTTATACCGAGAAAGAAACCTGAGGGAAATAAAATTTTTACTATTTTCCCTGAGGTGGGACTATTAATTATCCATTTTCTTTCTATTGTTCTAGTTTTTTTCTTCTTGACACGTTCTCTAATGTGTACAGCTTTTATGCAGGAAGTAGTTTTATTACATTAAAAACAGTAAACAGAGCTTCTTGGACAGGCAACTACCTTAAGTATGGTGAAAAGTCAGCATAGTGGCTGTCCCGGGGAAATGAGAGGAGATGCTGTGAACGGCATCGGCACACTTTTCAGGGGTGGGCACTTTTGTGCCCTAATGGGGCATGGGTTACATGCCCCATTTATTTTTCACATTTATTTTTCAAAATGTAATGTTAAGATCTGTGTATTGCATGGTCTCTGCATTGTATATCAGACCCCAAGAGAACTGTATATATAAGTTATGTGGTCGAGGCGGGTGGATGGCAGATGGAAGTGAAGATGAAAGGAGAATGACAGGAAACTATGGAAGTGAGTGATGGACACACAGGTTCACTGGACCCTTCTGCTCATTTTGTGTAGGTCTGAAATCTTCACAGTGAAAATTGAAAACACATGCATAGTCCTTCTGACCTGGAGAGGATGCTGGCCACTTTCTTCATTCCAGGAAAAACAAAAACAAGGAGGAAAGGGGAATAAATTGCTATGAGAGAGAGTGTACGTGGCTTGATTAGCAAGATAGTTCACTAGGAAATCCTCTCACACAAAGAGCATCTTCGTGCCTGATTGTCTTTAACACTCAACCTTTCCTGGTTTTAATTACAAAAGTAATATAATCTCAGTGTAAAATGATGACACATTAGAGGAAAGCAAAAATCAGGAAACGGGTTTCCACTTGAAGGCCTGGAGATCACCAGCGGGGTCTGTGATCCCGAGGGGGCGAGCCATTCCGGGGGTTGTGTGTCTGTGTGTGCGTGTGTGTGTGTGCGCGTCTGTGTGCACGTGTGTGTGGGCCGAACTCGCTTTACAGTGCACCTGCTCTTCTGCTGCTTCCTCTTTTCCCTTAAGCATTCTACTTGGAGTTCTTGATAAAGAATAAATAAAAAAAGAATAAACAGATGTTTAGAAGCAAAAGGTAAAACCAGATAAAAATGAAGGTTCTTTCTCTTTGGATTCCAAGATCATCTCAATTTTATCCATAAGTTGATCGGACATAATCAAATAAATATTTTTTGCATAAGTGCTCAATTTTACATGAGTATTATGCTTTTTAATTAAGGACCAAAAAAATTAATAACTGAGAGAAGTGAAACGCCAATAGCAGGATCCTGAAGTGTGTGGTCGGAATGGGGGCCCCCGGCTTCCTTCCTCGCCAGTGCCACGGAGCCTCTTCAGAGGTGGGGTCTTCATTCTCTTAGGTTCCCCCTGTGGCCCTCGGGACCCATGCCAGATAGTCAGAGACTGCTACTTTTAGAGTAAAAAGGCTTCCCAAGGAGGTCTTTTGTGATAGATCACCAAGCTTTCCTTAATTAAGATCAAACTGTCACGTCCCCACTTCTTAGGATCCCAGGCAAAGGCTGGTTCAAGGCCCGTCCTGGCTTTTGCACCCGGCCTCACCTCGCCTTGTCCCGGAGAAAGCGAAATCTATCCCTGAAGGTCAGACCACCCACCTGGGTTGGATTCTCAGTTGCCCTTTTAATCTCCACCTGATAACCCTCAAGTCTCTAAAAAACATTTTGTATTATAATATCGCATTATACTAAATTTGAAAGGGAAGTAACCCCTGTCCTCCACATGCAGACACAACACAGTCGTCATGTGCGTGGATCTGCTGAGGCCCCCCGGCCTGTGGAGGCCATCCACACACCTGTTGTCCTTGTGTGCCCGCAGTGTGCGTCCTGTCGTCACGGGCACCCCTCTCTGTTGCTACCTTATTCTCACCACCGCCCATTCCAATACGTAACTCAACATTAAAGCATTTGTCATCAACTATAATCTGAGTACTTGATAGGACTTTCCAAATGACAATGAGTGCTCTGATGAAACTTTCCTCCACATCTCGGATTACTTTCTTTGGAGAGAGGGTCATGAACTCTTGCAATTCTTGACACATAATGATAAATTGCCCTCCGTGGGAGTTCGTACAAATATATACTGTCAAGAGCAATGTGTGAAGACAGCAGTTTCACCATATCCTTGCCAACCTTGCAAATTGTCATTGAAACGTTCATCTGTTCTATGTATAAGGCCACAGTATGGTTCTTCATTGATGTTTCCGTTTGACTCCTGATCCGACTGTTAGATAACGCTCTGTACACTAGTTAAGCCACTGCAGCTCCAGGCCCGTTAAATGCCAGGCTGTCTTTCCCTTTACCTCCCCGGGCTTCTAAACATTTAAAGGCCGTTTTTCCTAGAATTTTTGCAGGCTCTTCACATCTAGCCATTGATGCCGGGCACGCCATGCTTCACAGAGCCATGGTGGGCTCATCGCTTTTAACCACTGATTCCAGGAATGTCATTCTTTCTAGGCCTAGCTTTGTTTTCATTTTGAAGTAGTTCCCCCTCTTTCAGAGGGCTTGGCAAGCATTCCATAGTACTGTGGTGGGTTAGGGAGCCATGTCCCTTGTCTTGAGGAAGCAGCCCATTGGGTTAGACTAGGGCACAAGGTGCCACCTCCTTCTTGGCTGCCCTGTTGGTGACATCAATACCCAGAAGCATTTGATCCACCTGGACTGTGCTTGGTCACATCAGTGGCATGTAAGGAGTGGCCCAGCAGTGAGACCCCTCAAGGGCCGGTGGCCTCACCAAAGAAGGCTTTAAGCCACTTGTCTTCTTCAACTGCCACCATGGCACCGGGCTTGGCCTCTTAGTGCTGAGAAGGGAAGCCAAAAGAGGGACAGGGTCTCTCTAATTCACACATGATGGGGCTGAAGGGGAGGTCTCGGTGCAAAATGTGCCCATTGCCTGGAGGCAGAGCCAGGTGCATTCTGTGTGTGCAGCTGACAGATGTTTGTGGCACCCGTCCACTGTCCAAGCACCCAGTGACCACATTCACAAGACAAAACCTGCCAACAGAACCGTCTTCGCAGGCCAGGCAGCCTTTGGAGACAGAATTGTGGAAATTACATCTTTCCTGATTAGGAGGACAGGCTGCACCCCACCTCCATTATCTCTGCCCTCAGAAGCCACTTGGCCACACAGTAGCTACCAGCAACCCCCTCTAGGGCTCCCTACCTCTCTCTCTCCTACACATTGTCAAGGTCTGTACTGGGTCTTCATGAGCTGATACTCACCTGCCCTCTTTATCAAACTTTACTGAATGCTTACCATGTATTAGGCTGTGGAGACATGAAGACGGGTTAGAGCTGGCCTGCCCCCCAGGAACTCACAGACAAGAAATTGGTGATCACAGAGCATTATGGGCTGACAGTCTTGCAGGAGTGGGATCTGACAAGTTTCCCAAAAGACATGGAGCCTAAGATGAATTTTGGAGCTGGTGAGACATGTTATATGAGAAATGGCCCCGGTGCTTTAAATGATATCTTGAGAGCTCTGAGTGTTGAGAAGGACTTCAGGCAAGGCAGGGGAGGAAGGTATGGCTAACTTTGCATTTAGGAAAGATCTGTTTAACAGCTGTGTTGGGTGTAGATGAGAAGGTGGGAAAGCCAAGGGCAATGGTCTTATGCCCAGGAGGCTGTGCTGAGTCCTGTGGCCAAGCACAAGCAGTCAGCAGGGGATGGGGGAGAAAGAGTGACTTTGAGAGGCATTAAAGAGGAGGTATCTATCACCTTGGATCTGGGGGTTGGAAAGGGAGCTCCTTGGTTTAGAAAATGGACTCCTATTTGGGGGGAAGAAGATGAGTTCGGTTTGTATTTGTTTAATTCTAGACATCGAGGAGACATCTAAGTGTTGTCCCGAGTTGCCCAGAGCCCAGCACAATGACCTGATATTCCACAGCAGCACTCAAGATACAGGGGGTGGGACCACTCCGGGCCTGCTTACAGGGCCGGGGTCACTGACCTCTAAGACGGGCAGGAGAAAAGGATGGTGCAAAAGACGGAGAACCCTGGCCGCAACGATTGGACGTACAAAGAGTTTCTGGAATGAGGTGTCTAATGGGTCCAGTGTTGCAAGGTTAGGTAAAAAAAAGATTAAGGAGAGTCCACTAGTTGGGACAAAAAAGAAATAGCATCAGTAGTGAGTCTAGAAAGCCTGGTTCTGAAAAGAGGTCAGGATGAGAGTGGAACATGAGGTCAAGAGAGAGACTGTATCAAGACGAGAGACCTTGGTGCATATGAAAGCAGGGAAAATTTCTTTACATTGCAATTTACAGAAATAGAGCCCTCTTTTTCACCTTACAAGTGAGTGTCCTGGTTTCTTACGCTGAGCACAGCACCTTCTGAAACCTGCTTGGCTCTGGAAAGTAAGTTTTTTCTCATCTGCACATGGAAAGAGTGACAGGTCAAAGGGTGGTCATTGGCGACACTTCGTTGCCAACAGGAATCCTCAGTTTGGGATGTGGTGAAGAAGGAAACTTTATTTGGTGCAAAACAGCTCAATGTGATACAGTCCACCTGTGAAAACAGCAAGGCTGTGCGGGAGCCTTAGGGCCGGGCCCCTCTCCAGTTAGACAGCTTCGCCCTGTTCCTCAGTGGTCTGCTCTGCTCCGCTCTGGGCTGGTCTGCTTTGTGCTGGGCTAGTCTGTTCTGTTCTGCTCCATTCTGTGCCAGTCTGCTCAGGCCTGAGCTGGTCTGCTCTGCTCCAGGGAGATATTTCAGTTGTATCAGCTCAGCCAGGGAAACAGCCTTTGTTGGAAAGGGGAAGTGTGCTCTCAAAGCCAGAGGTGAGCTAGTTTATGTATACAGAGGTCCCCACTCCCAGTCCCTGATTGGTATGTGTTCATGCACATGAGGACTTTAAATCCTTGCAGCTTGATTGGTCCACTGGTTGGTCAAAGATGCAAAGTTCTGATTGAATGGGGTAAGTAAGGCTCAGTCCTATTGGTAGATATAGGATTCCAGGAAAACTTTATAAAGGCTGGCTCAGATAGCAGAAACAGTGCAGGAATGCAGTTCTGTGTAGGTTTCTCCCTAAGTTGCAGTTCACATGAGAGGCCTATGTGTAGAAATGGCTGTTTAGGCTCTGCCTTTTAAAAGTTGAGCCCAGTTAGCCGCCAGAAGCCCTTCTTAGTAGCTGTCTTCTTTTTAGGGTTCACAGACAGTTTTCCACCATAAAACTTCCGCTGACTACAGGGTGGGGCTAGTGCATCTCACTGACACTAACGGGAAGTACACGGGCAGGTATGGGAGCCCCAGGTACCTGAGGCTTAGTTTACAGACGGAGAGACCCAGGCAAGCGGAGGGATTAAAGAAATAGGTCAATTTGCCAAATAACCAATGACCATTTCTGAAAAACCAATTTGTTGGAAGTCAATTTGCTAAAGAATCAGTTCTCTTGATGAGTGATCCTGGGAATTCACCCACAGATTGTTTTTGTGAAGTACTTTAAAAATTATAGTGATTTGCCCTGGCTAGTGTGGCTCAGCTGATTAATCACTGGCCTATAAATCAAAAAGGTCACTGGTTCAATTCCCAGTCAGGGTACACGCCTGGGTTGCAGGCCAGGCTCCTGGTTGGGGGTGTGTGAGAGGCAACCAATCAATGTTTCTCTCTCATTTTCTCTCTTCCTTCTCCTTTCTAAAAACCAAATAAATAAATTCTTTTAAAAAGTACAGCCATTTGTGTGCTTACGGTTTCTACGACACTGAAGATTTCCCCGTAGGTTTGGTTTTCTATTTCAACTGTGTTAAGCTGTTTAGTTTGGTTAATAAGTTATCAGGTATATTTTTCACCGGACACTTTGTTATGAATTTCTCAGTCCATCTCTGGTAAATGTCAGTTTTATGCGGGTTTCCATATTTCAGGAGCAGGCCATTTCTTGAATGCACAATATATTTTTTTGGTGCCAGTGGCAGGGATTTCCCTCAGGTGCATTTATTGTCAACTCTCATTTCAAAGACTTTTGCCTAAATTGGACCCCAGCCCCCACTGCGGGATTGAGCCACTGAGAAGCTGTCATGGACACGTGAAAATTAACATGCAGAAGAAACTTGTGTTTGGCTGACTGCCAAGCCACTTTGAAAAAATAGAGAAGATGCAAATGGGTGTAAAATCACATATGAAGGGCAAGACTGTCTTTCCCGCTGACAAAAGGTTAAAATTAGAAAAGGCTCAGCCTTAGCAAAACCTTTGTAAGCACCTTCTGAGAAGCAGTCGGCTTCAGAAATGGGGGTCACAGACCCATAACTCCAAGGTAAAACAGTAGTGGAGAAACCAAGTAAAAGTTCTAATTGAGAGAAAAACCAAAGGCTAAAACCTTAACCAACATTACATGCAACACATATTACACGTTTTGTAACTAGAAATCAGTCTGGGAGGAGCTGGCAGTCTGTGGAGCCGACTTGGTTAATTGATTTTTCACACACTAGCGTTTGGTCACTAAGATTTGGCATTTGGTAAATTGGGTTTTAACACATTGCTCTGTCTCTGAAGAAGAAGGAGAAAGAGGAGCTGATGGAGAGACTTGCTGGCTCTGGAAAGGGGAGGGATGTGATCCAAAGATTAGGTTCTGCAGGAAATGAGGGGGAGGAGAAAGCTACAGCTACGCACAGAGAGGCGAGAGGGGAGTTAGTCAGTTAGTCAGGCGGAGAGCAGTGCCGAGGGGTCAAAGCGGCTAAGGGCAGACGGCCACGAAGAAGCAACTGCTCAGGGGGGATGCTGGCCCACTGGTCCAGCTGGGGCCAAGCCAGTGACCCTCAGCGGCACACTTGTGTGCTGTTCTTCACAGAGCCTCGCACCCTGGAGGTGACCAGCTGGATCGTTTTGGGGGCTTGGGGTTTTCTGGGCAGGGACTATGGGAAGACAAGGGAGGAAAAGGATCACGGATGATGGAGCAGCACAGTAGAATGAGAAGCCTGAGAGCCAGGATGGTCACGGGCACGGAAAGAGCCAAGCGTGTAGCAGCCAGGACCCAGGTGGGGTCCACGGTGAGTGGGGGCAGGTCTGTTAGGAGTGACTGCAGGAACGGCAGGGGAGGAGGAGGCCAGGCAGAAAACTGGCAGAGGAGTTCAGACTTGTGACATGGAGTGGCGCTGGGGGCAAGAAGGTCTCCTGTGGCCTTGGAGGGGCTGGAGTAAGGGTGAGGTGGAAAGTGTCAGGTTTGGGGACATGGGAGGCCATGGCACTTGCTCAGTTTGCCACACAGATCCTGAGGTTGTCACAGCTAAGAGCATGACGGAATGTACTGCTACTCCCAGGCCCAGCTCCACTCGCTCCACCCCCCTTCCACCTGACGGCACCCCCCCCAACCACGGCCCCACCATCAGCTCTCCTTCCACAGAGAACAAAGGGCTTGTACACCTTCCTCCTAGGCTCTCCACTGTGTCCCCATTTCTATGTCCTTCCTCTCTGTCCCTGCTGGATGGCAATTAACGCAGTTACAACTCTGGAACTCTGCTCTGTTTCTGGGAAGACATGGCCATTCATCCATGAGAGACGAATAAAATTAATCTATTTCTGCCTTGTCTGACTTTCTTCTCAGTCCCAGAGGACAGAAAGCCCACTCCCCTCACACCTCAAGTTCCTTCCCAGCTTCCACTCTCTGCCTGGGAGGCAGCTTCAGCCCCTGCAGGTGGCAGGTGCCTCTGGGGAGCCTCTGAGTCCAGCTCCACGCCCTCCCTCCTCTCTCTCCTCTCGTCCAGCCCCAGTGCGCGCCGACTCCTGGGTTGGGGCCTGTGAAGCCCTATTAAAATGCTAATATGACATATGAAGGAGTAAAGCATTAGGACAGCACTGAACACTCAATTCCAAGGCTCCTCCTGCTTGGAGCAGTCTGGAGGTGCGGCACTACGAGGACAGTGACATTTCTACCTGTTCTTCACCTGCTGTGGTCCTTACGTGGACTCTCCGGCTCCCACCCTGAGGGCCAGGCACCACCCAGGACCCAGCAGGCCTCAGAGGTCTGGCAGCTGCTGCTCCCTGGTCTCAGGGGCACAGACCTGAGTGGTACCAGCTCCAGAACTGCAGGAAATTGTGATTTTCAGCACCTGGTACCCTCACCTTTTGCCCAGCATGGCCAACCTTCCACTGCTTGCAGCCCATCCAACACTTCTGGTACCTCAGGGCACAGTGCCCAGACAGCTATTGAGACACACCACACGCCACTGCAGTCATTGGTTTAGTGTACCTCCTCTCTTGTCTGCTACTCTGGGAGTGGGGGCACACCGGCTCTGTTCTCCACTCAAAGCTGCGTGATATAACTGACGAAATTGGTGCTTTTAAAGGTGCTATACTTTGAGTCTTCTGCTTTTAAGAAAGATTGAATAGATATACTTTTCACTACTGTTCCCACTAAGTACAACTAAAACCCTTGGGCATCGTATAAAACAAGCATATGAAGACTCTGGAAGGAATAGAGGAGAAGGCAGAATAGGACCTCAGCACTCAAACATCCACCCCCCACTGGGTGGTGTTATGAAGGCTGAGAGCCGAGGCAGGACTGGGAGTTCATCTGGCAGAACAATAGCAAGGTGCGACCTCCCCTTCCAGCAAGTAAGTGGGGATGTTGCGGGTGGCTCAGACATCCAAAACGTGTGAGGCAAAACTAACAGACCTGCAGAAGAAGTGGACAGGTTCACAATTACAGTCGAATGCTTCAGTACCCCTCTCTCTACAATCGACAGAAAAACCAAACAGAAGATCAGCAATGATATAGAACTCAGCAACACCATCAGCCAACAGAACTGAATTGACATTTATAGAACTCTCTACCCAAAACCAGCAGAATGCGCATTCTTTTTATGTGCCAATAGATCATACACCAGGATGCATCATATCTTGAGCCATAAAACAAACTTTAGAAAATGTAGAAGAATTGAAATAATTTAGAGTGTGTTCTCTGACAACAGTGGAATCAAAGTAGAAATCATGAGCAGACATATAACAGGGAAATCTCAAATACTTAGAAACTAAACAACCTACTTCCAAATAAACTATGGATCCAAGAGGAAGTCTGAATGCAAATCAACATTTGTGGGATGCACTATAGCAATGCTGAGAAGAAAATTTACGCCATTAATGCTTTCATTAGACAAGAGGAAAATTTTCAAGTCAATAACCTAAGCTCTCACCTTCAGAAACTGGAAAAAGAACCTGACTGGTGTGACTCAGTTGGGCGCCATTCCACAAAGCAAAAGAGAACTTTTGAGAACTGATAAGTAAGCAGGGTCAAAGTTTTATGCAATAAAAAAACCAACTGCATGTCTATACACTAACAATAAACACATGGAAACCAAAATTAAAAATACAGTGCCACTCATAATCACAAAAGAAGAAAAGAGAAATATTTAGGTGAAAATCCAGGAAAACATTCAGGATTTGTGTGCTAAAAGCTACACAACACAGATCAAAGAAATCCAAGATGATGTACATGAATGGAGAGACATACTCCATTCAGGGCTTGAACCACTTAACATAGCAAAGATATTAGTTTTCCCTAAACTGATACACAGTTTTAATAAAATTTCTATGAAATTGCCAGCAACATTTTCTTCAGCTATAGGTAAGATTATGCTAAAGTGTACATGAAAAATCAGAGGCACCATTCTGAACAAGAAGAACAAATTGAGGGTTACCCTACCCAAAGGGAAGGCGCACTGTGCAGTTATAGTAGTGAAGACCATGGGAGGTTGGCAGAGGATGGTTCAGTGGGGCAGAATAGAGAGTCCCAAGGAGGCCTGCACAGAACGTGGCCGCCGATTGTGACGGAGGTGCCCAAGGAATTCAATGGACGAAGGAGAAGGAGCCATTTCAACAAATAGTGCTGGAGTAACCGCGAGCAAAAGAAATGAACCTAAAGCTACATACCTCCTATAGTGTAAAAAATTAAAATGAATCACAGACTTAAATGTCAATGTAAAACAGTAAAACTTTTAGAAAATAAAAAAGGAGAAAAATCTGCAAGACCCAGAGCTGGGCTAGACGAAACTAAAAGCAAAACGAAAATTGACTAACTGGGCTTCATGAAAATTGAAAACATTTGTTAGGGAAATATCTTGGTAAAAGGATGAAAAGACAAACTAAACTGGAAGAAAATACGTTTAAATAATTCTAATATTTGACATCCGATTACTCATATCTAGAATTTATAAATACCTATCAAAACTTATGAAATTGTCTCTAGGCTTGGTATTCTTGAGTCAACAATATGCATACAGTACAGTGTGTAATATATTTAAGGACAGAGCTGGATGGGTTTTTACACTCGTGTATTTATTTGAGACTGTAACCCTGAGTGAGATATAAAGTATTCCCAGGAGTGTCTTGTATTCCTTCCAGGTAAGTCTCTGACCTCCATAAACATGGAATGCTCAGCCTGTTCTAGTGTGTTACAGGACTGGAATCATACCGTGCACACTCTTTTTCTGGTTTCCCTCACGCACGACGCCTGGTGGATTTGCCCATGTCTTTGTGTCCGTGTGCACCTCACTCACTTGGTTGGTAGGTAGTATTCCATTGTGTGAATGTACCAGAACTTCTTTATCCATTTCACACGTGATGGATATCTGGGCTTTCCTCCCTTAACTGTGGTAAATTCAGCACCCTTCAGTGTTTTGTCTGTTTTTCTTTAATATTGCTCACTTAAAAAAAAAAAAAAGATCCAGAACAACAAACCTGCCCTTTTCTGAGCACAGATGACCAACTTTCTGATGTCAGAAGATTAAGTCAACTGATCAGTCAAAACACACAAGGAGAGGAAGTGGAAGCAGTAGAAGCAGTGTGTGATCGAGGCTTTGCAGTCTTTGGGAACATTGGGGGGGGGCTCTCGGGGCTTGTCTCTGAGCTGTAAGCTTCCCTAGGCAAGGGGCAGCAGGCAGCAGTAGAAGGCCCCTGGCTCCCTGAGGTTCTGAGTATCTGGGTGGGGCTTAGGCTCCTTGGCCTTCTGCCTGGTGCCCAGAGGCAACCAAAATGAGAGCTGAGAGAGCCAGAAGCCACAGGGTTGTTTTCCCAAGACTTAAAGAATTATGTCATCCATCTAACCTCATCCCTCCTCCCTCAGGACCCTCGGCAAGATCTTCCCATGACAGCGGCAGAGGAAAGAGAGAGGAGAAGGTAGAGCCACCCAGTAAGCTAGAGAAGCTGGGGATGGACCTCCGACAATAGTTGATATGGAGCTACAAAGGGAAATCAGATGGGTAAACTGAGTGATGTTTGAGAAGGCATTGGGGCTACAAAGCTGAATGTTTATATGAATATAATCAAGGCAAGGGGAAAGATTTGGAAGAGAGACACCCGGGAAAACTCCAAGGAAGCCACAAGACCTTGATGAGAATGGCCGATCTGGTAATGACTGGGTGTGCTGTGGGGTTGGTGTTTATCCCAGACAAAGCCAGTGCTTTCCTGAGGTCTGGTGACAATTTGGGACACATGACTTGGGGGGAAGGGTAAGATGAAAGAGGCTGTAAGTCAGGAGACCTTGGTTAGCCTTAATCTGGTGGTCCTCTGTTCTCCAGCTGTGGGCAGCCCTCTGTCCCCAGGGCCTACAGAGTCTCTGCCTGTGAATGACAGCTGGACCAGCCCAGCTCTGTTTGCCCTTCCTGGGCCCAGGGTTGCTAAGGTGCTGATGTCTTCTCGGAGACCTTGTCAGTACACACTGAGCCAGCCCCACTCCCCTACCTCCATTGCTTTTGAACTATACCCAACCCTTTAGAAGTTTTGCTTTGGTTCCTAAACTCTGACTGCAGAAGGGAGGAAGTCAATACAGGGTCAAATCCTCATAAAACTTCTCATATTACAGGGAATGGACTTGGTCAATGATTTTAAACAATTTATTTTGAAGCACAAAGTTATACCTTGGAAAGACCCATTGGTTCCAACATCCTCAAACAAGGCTAGTTTTAGATGCTGATGGGGGTCACTAACAGCAGGCAGCTATGACTGTCACACCCAGCCTGGCAGTTCAAGGGTTGAATGTGGTCATCCAGCCTTTGGAAGATCCTTTAAAAAGTCACACTGTAAGGTGCTGTCACCATGCAGATAACCACTACAGACCGAAGGGGTCAAGGCAAAACTCAGTCATCCTCGTGCTCCGTCAACATCCGTGTGACTTCATTTCCTTGGGGTGCATCCCTTAGGCTCTGAGTCACTGCACCTTGAGTGGTGCAGCTCAAGTGAGCTGTCTGTGCACAAACTGCCACATAACCAGGAAGGGATCTGCTGATGAAGAGGTCCTGGTGCTCTGGAGAATGCGTCAAAAAAGTAACATTTCTAGCCACTTTTATTTCAAATATGTATGTGCCATTGTGTCAGTAGTTCAATAAATATTGACTATTCTCTCTACATTCCTAAACATTGATCAAAACATTGCTTAAAAAATGTCTGATTGAGAAAGTTGTGTACAGAGTACATCTTAAATTCAGCCTGTGCTATATTATCTAATCTAGGAGAAGAGGACCAAGGTGTCTAATTAGACTCACTCTGCAGAGCTCACTGGAATCCACATGGATGAACTGCTACCCAGGAAGGAGATCGCCACACAAACCACTATCAGCCCAGACCTCAGGCCACCCGACTTGAGAGTGGACCCCACCCTGTCATCAGCTGCCTGTTCCCATGGTTCCTGTGGCAGGACATCTAGATAACTTGGTGACAGGTTCATGACCACTAGATGCAAGATAGACTGTCAGATACCACACCGGGACCGTGGAACCAGAATGCAGGTGTGTGTAAGGTTGGTGTAATGAAAGGAAGGCAGACTGGCTTTCCCCAAAGTGCCTGATGACAATGAATGGTCCATTCTTTCCTCCTCTTCCTGTCGCCGTGGTGACTTCCATCCATGAAGAGCTCCAAGCCCTCGTGTGTGTGGAGGGTGTACAGTGGGTGAGGAAGGCCCAGCCTCTGTCCTGGGAAGCAGCTGCATCCAGAATTCAAAGACACAGCTCATGGGGCCAAGTTTGCCCTCTGGCTATTTCTTCATCATTCCCCCCACACCCACCAGTTGCCCCTGAAATTTGACTGACTATTTCAAGGAGGCTGATATTCTGGTTGAAAGGGAGAAAGGGAGAGAGGGTTGTTCTCTATTTTCAAAATAAAGAACTTGAGCCTCTTCACTTCCCCAAACCAGGCTTTCCCTGCAGGCACATTTTCTGGCAGAGGCTGCCGAGAACAGCAAGCTCATCTCAAATCACATCTCAATGTTCTTCCCAGAGATAAGAGATGAAGAGACTGTTGGACGGGTGATGCTCCATTGTGACACATTCCAGAGAGCTCTGGTGTACCAGGGCTGTTCTGAGTGTACCCCAAGACTGGCCTGGGAGGGTCAGTGTCCTCCTGTCTGTGCCAGGGCCTAGATGTCTGTGCCCCTGTGGAGCCCCTGCCCTCTGCAGAGACGGTGTTGAGCGCACAGCAGTGCATCCTTTCTGAGGCCAAAACTGAAACAACAGCAACAAAGTAAAACCCCCTTTCTGAACCACAACTCTGCTTGGGGTGTCACTTTTGAGAATATACTTCTCCATTCCTTGAATGGTTACCTTTGTGTCTCTGGTCCTGCTATTTATGTGCTCTGAGGATTTTCTGGAAATTCCTTTTCCAAGAAATGAGCTAGCACCTCGGGGGACCGTGTTTACTGAATGTCTTAGGAGACTGCAGACGCTTCCAGACATTTCTGATGAGACTTGTGGACCCATGTGTCTTGTCACCAGTTACTTGGACAAAACACCTCTCACCTCAAAACCTCGTGGCCCAGCCCCCAGTCTTTCAAATTCTCTGCCTGGCCCCCAGCACCGCGGCTGCAGCTGTGGTCTGAGGATGGGGCTCCCACCAGCAGCTGAGACCTGGAGATGCGCAAAGGGAGCTGGGTCCAGTCTCCTCCGCCCAGGACACCTCCCGGGGAAGGCTTTTTTCTCCCAGGCCTGCCCCTGAGTCACAAAACAAGCCCCTTCTCCACTTCTGAATAACCACCCCTTAAAAAAAGATGTGTCCTGAGGCCCAGTTGAGGAAATGGGTGTCAGGCTGTCACTATGTGGTCGTGGTCCTCGGTGGTGTCCCGGCCCAGGGCAAGTTGTGGTTCAAAGGAAGAAAGGGGCCTGATGGCCAAATCGGCTGAGCCCTGGCTCCTGTGGTCCTGAGAAGTGATTAACACTGGCTGAGCTTCAGTTTCTTCATCTGTGAAACAGGCTGCTTGGGGGATGGAGGTGACACATGATCACATATGATGGAATCGATAGGTCGTTGCAACTATTGATGATGTCATTGTGATCATCATTATTGTCACTGCCATCGGTGTTGGTAAGCATTAAAGATCTTTGAAAAATAGCTCCTGGGCTATAAATTGTAATTGCCGACAAAAATCTTACTGGGCCAAAGTAAAATTAGGTCTACATTTTTCAGGCACTGGGTCCGACTTCAGAGAATTTTAGATGCTGCACACGATTACAAGCCTGGATCCTGGACGGCCCGCTGTGCGCATGCGCACATGTGCGCACCCGATGCTCCCCGCCTGCAGACCAGAGCCAGACCGCGCCTGCAGCTCCACGGGTTGGAAGTAGCAGGGCTGGTTTTTAAATGTTCTCTTTTCAAGGGTCACAGCCTCAGATTATCCATCATTTGACTCCCAGTAAATTTCAGAGTTTGAAAACACACACAATGAAAATTTTAGATTTTAGCCTGAATAATATCTTTTTAAAAACTTTAAATGCTCAGAATTCTATCTGGGAGTGAATAATTAATTTTGAAAACAACATAAACAAATTTTCTTGCTAAGAACATTAAACTAAAACCAGAACTTCTGTGGAAGTGTTAAGATCAGTGACCAGAAGTTTTCTTTTGTCTATTCTTTAGATCGTGTCTTCTATTTTAGATCTGGGAACTAAAATGATCCAGAAAAGGTAATTTTTTCAAAAGCAACCACACTCAAAGAAATCTCAAATGATAAGACTGATCTAGCAGCAAAGCCATTAAACACTGTTAACCGGCCGACCCGGCCGACGACGACTTGCTGAGTCCCGGCAGTGCGGGTGGGTGTGTCTGTGAACCTTCCTAGGTGCGTCAGTGTCACAACTCCCCGCCGTGTAACGTGTTTTCTTCGTTTGTAGAGTTTAATTTTAAATGCTCTGAACCACAGATATAAACAATAACAGAAGCACTGTGAATATGCGACCCCGTTTAGGGGCTGAAAATGAGGAACATAAAAAGATATGCTGTCCCCAGAAGAGGTGAGGGTGGCTTAGTTAGTAAACACAATACAAGGGAAAGAATAGGTGACTGAGAAAGTAGAGAAAATATTTATATAAATACATGTTTACATATGTGAATATATTCATATTAACAAGAAGGACTCATTTGTAAAGCAACTTGCTGTCTACAAGTTTACAAGCCCTTTCGTCTGCCTCATCTGCCCAACTCAAATGGGGTTATTTTATTTACAATCAACTAAGTGAGAATCTGTGTCCGAATGAGAAAAATTCTCATTTAAGGAGTGAAGTTATGCTTTAAATTCTCTTTTAATGGAAATAAAGTTTTCAAGACCTTTGTGTCTGATATGGGAGAGTGAACTCTTACCAAAGCAATGTTTGTGCGTATAACAATCACACACCCTGGTGCGACTGGGGGCACCAGGGGGCACTGAAGGCCCTGAAGGCACTGGGGGGCGGAAGCACCGGTGGATTCTGCAGGAGAGCCAGCCGTGGGAGGGAAAGCATGGCGCAGGTACTGGGATTAGCAGATACAGATTCTAACTCGGCTCAGTCATGTAAAGGAAAAGGGAAAGTTATGAAATCTCGTGAGAGGAATAGAAACTATTAAAAGAGTAACAAATAAAATTCCAAACTAAAAAATAAAATACCAGAAATAAAAAATTTACTCTGTTTATCAGCAGGGTGGGGATGACATACGGAAGAGTCTGTGAATCTGAAAATGGACCAAATGAAATGACGCATTCTAAACAACAGTGGGGAAAGATGGGCGAGAAAAAATGAACAGTTTCAGGAACTGGTGTAAAGTTATAAAATGTCTGACATATGAGAAATTGCAGTTTTATAGAGAAATTACACAAGAGAAGGAATGGGGCAGCAAAGATTCCCAAATATGATGAAAGGTATAAAATTTCAGATTCAAGAATCTCATCAAACCCCAACCAGAGTAAACGTACAGAAATTCATAGCTAGGGACATCAGTTATACTGCCAAATTCAAAAGTAAGAAAAACAGCCAGATAAAAATGACAGGTTACATTAAACACTGGGAAAAGTCGGCTGACTTCTCGTTGGAAACAATGGAGACCAGAAAGTAGTGAAATGGTATCTTCAAAAGGCTGTACGAAAAAAATGTCAGCCCAGAATTCTAGACACAGAGAAAATATCCTTCAGGAGTGAAAGCAAAATGAAGACATTTAAGACAGTAAGAGAATTCATCACCCATAAAAACTCACTATAAGAAATAAAAAGGAAATTCTTCAGACTGAAGAAAAATGACACCACTGGAAACGGTGAATTTGAAGATCAATTTTTAAAAGAATATTTTCTCTTCATTTATTTAAAATATGCATGATTATTTATTTTTATTGTACTTTTTCCCATTACCATTTAGTCCCCTTATGTCCCTCATCACCCTCCCCCACAATCACCACACTGTCATCCAGGAGCCCTTTTCCTTTTTGCTCCATCCTCCATCCCCTGTCCTCCCCGCCCTTAGCTGTCATCCACTCTATCTATGAGTCTGTCTCTATAAAATATGATTGTTTAAAACAAAATATGCTGTGCTGTCTTGCATGTAGATGTAATGCATGCAATGAGATGCATGTGTGCATGTAGATGTAATGAGAATTATACTAAAAAGAACGGTTGGGGGTAAATTGATCTATATGATTATGAGGTTTCCACATGTTACGTGAAGTGGCACAGTCTTAACGCTCATAGATTGAAAAGGAAAAGAAACGCATTACCTATAGGCAATCAGTAAAAAGATTCAAAGAAGTACAGCTAAAGAGCCAAGATATAAATCAATTCTAAAATATATTAAAATAATCTTAAAAAGAAGGCAGGAAAGGAAGAAGCAAAAAACAAAAATTGGAGGCTATAAACATTCAAACAGTAAAATGAAGACCTACCTCCAAATGTATCAATAATTACATTAAATGATAATGAATAAAAATCTTCAATTAAAAGTAGAGATTGTCAGAATGGATAAAAAAGCTTTCTATAGGAAATAGACTTGAAACAGATATGTTCGAGAATGAGTGTTGTTACCGTGGAAACAGCAGTAAATGCTGGGGTAGCTATATCAACATCAGACGAAGTTAACTTCCAGATAGAGAGTGCTACAGACCTAGAGTGTCTTGTGCTAATGTGCATCAATTCATCAAACAGACATAAGTATAAAGGTGGCGGGGTCTAATAACAGAGCTGCAAAATATATGAAGAAAAAATGGCAGAGTTAAAAGGAGAAGCAGACAATTTCACATTCATAGTGAGAAGTGTTAACACCTTCCTTCTCAGTCATTGCTAGAAAAATGAGGCCCACAGCCTGTGGAGTCGTCACACAGATGACCTGCATGAAGTCGTCACCCTCTGGACTCACCGGTTATGACCCAGCAAAGGCAGAATACACATGTTCCTCAGCTGCCGACAAAGTGTTTGTCAGGAGAAATCATATGCTAAGTCATAAACATATCTTGATACGTTTTAGCAGAAAGGGCGGGTAGAGGAGACCGGCCATTTAAAACAAGTTCGAGTGTGCAAACTGCAGCCATGGCTCTTGGCCTTCTCCAGAGAGCACAGACTTCGCTTCCCGAACGAGAAGACAAGACCAGGTCAGGGATTTCACAGTTTCATGGATAAAACAAAGTTAAAGACAATGTAATTTAAAGCCATCCTACTGACTTCATTAAATGTACTACAGATTCTGCCCTGGCTGGTGTGGCTCAGTGGATTGAGTGCAGGCCTGCGAACCAGAGAGTCACCGGTTTGATTCCCAGTTGGGGCACATGCCAGGGTTGTGCAGGGTTGTGGGCCAGGTCCCCGGTTGGGGGGGCATGAAGGGCAACCACACACTGATGTTTCTCTCTCTCTCTTTCTCCCTCCCTTCTCCTCTCTAAAAATAAATAAATAAAAATATTTTTTAAAATGAATACAAACTGTAAAGGCAGGGGGACACTGAGAAAACATGACCACTAAATTATCTTCTTCATGGGCCCATGGGGTCAGGGTGGGGAGATGTCATGAACCATAGCAAAAGGTCATATGTTGATTTCCAATATGTTGATTTCCACCCCCAGACTGACAAAAGTATATGTAGTCTAATGGTTTCAGTTCAGCCAAATGCCTCTTCAGTAAAATTAATGTTGAGGGAATAATAAATAGATTGCTGTAGTAAAGGTCAAGGTCAAGGACAAGGACAAGGAGGTAAAGGGAAGGAGAAAATTCATGTGTCAAGCATCTTGGGCAGTTTTCAGTTTGTGGAACCTAAAACTGTGCAGGGGGCACTTAAAACATGTCTGTTGATTAGAGAAAGGGGCCCTGGGTTTCTAGTTTGAAATCAAGGGTATAGTGCTAAGTACAGTGTAGGTGCTCAATAAACACTTCTCATGCTGAACCGGAAGCCTGAATCGGGCCTTGCCAGCTACCCTTAGTCCTGAACTCTGTTTCCTAAACTATGTATGTTTCTCTAGTGGGCACTTCAGACATAAACGTCAACTTACCTTATCACTAGAGCATAAGGAATACGTTAGCGACTGGAGCTTCAGAAATGTGACCTTCCTCCAAGACCATGACTAGAAGAGCGCGGACTGCGCAAGGCGGTGCCTCCTGACCCAAGGCCAGCGTCCTCAGCCACAGTCGTCAGCCTCCGCCGCAGGCTGCACCGTGCTGTCTGCCTGTGTTTGGCTTTGGACCCCCCATCCCCGCTTCCCTTGTGCCTCCATGGTGCTTTTTTGCTTCCTCTGATGTTTAAACTTTCTTCTTCCTCACACAATTCCCTTTGGCATTTGTTTGAGGAGTGTACAGTCACTGAGTTCTTTCCCTCACTTAGCCTGCATCCACATCTTCTGTCCCCCACCCCTCGCTGACCCTCTTCTAGGCTCACCGTGATCATAGCAGTGACACTGGGTCCCAGAGGTCAGCGGTACCCTCTGTTCCAGATCCCACCTCCACGGGGTCAGCCTGGTTTTCATCACATGCCTAACTCAACACGGAACTCAAACTCTGAGAATACCAAGGGGCATCCCCTTTCCCAAACTGTTGGTGACTTTACAGATGACATTGAGAACACCAAGGAAAAGGTTAACCACACATACTCCAAAGCCAAAACAAATTCCTGAGGACATAACTTTCTACTTTCCCCCAATTTTTTCTCGTTTGAGACCTCATTCCTGACCCACCTCCTCTGGAATGTCCATCCTCACCCAGGAAAATTGAGCTTGTACTCTCTTACATGAAGTAGCTTCTCTATTCCTCTGTAGCCCAGGGGCCTTGACTCTTACCTCAGGGAGCCCCTCAAAACACCTGCCCAGCAAAGTCGAGTCATCCATAAAATCTTCCTTGAAATATTACCTCCACCTTCGCCATTGATGCAGTACTCATGTTGTATTAGGCAAAGAACTCAGCACTTACAACTATCATTACAACGACCTCATGAGTTAGGTAATATAGCTATTTCCACTTACTGGGTGAGAACACTACGTTCTGCAAATCACTTGGCAGCCACCAGAGTCCACTCCGCTGCATTTCTCTGACCTCCATCAAGTGGGCCCTTGTTGCAGCTGCCAAGCTGTTGGTACCTCCCCAGTGGATCCCCTGTGTTCCCAATAGTAGTTGCCCAGGTGCTCACCAGGTTCTTAATCCAAGGCCACACGGCCTCTGTGGCTCCTACGAAACAGTTTCCTCAGTGCGCCCTGTCTTTGCAAGCAGCCGTTCTGCTCCGCCCTGTCTTTGCTGAGGCCAGCATTCCTCAGCAGAGAGCAGCAGCCGTCATCTGCACCTGTGGTGCGGGATCCGGAGGTCTCATTAAATCCTCTTCTCAAAGCCGGTGGAGGGGGGCAGGTTCCTTTAGTACCCAGAGCCCCCTCCTCAGTTCTGCCCACCCAGCTTTACAACCCACAGCATCTTTGACTCGATCCCTGCACCCACCCCCACCTCTTCTCTGCACACGTGGGGAACAGCCTGCTGTGTCAGCATGCTTTTGGCACAGTGCTGTCAGGACTTAGAGTGACCATCACTTGGAAATGACTGGAAAGCCAGTGGGAACACCACTCAGGGCCCATGCCCCGTTGACTCCATAATCACAGAATGAGACCTCTGGGGACCCTTTATGTAGAAGTACCGGGAAGCGTAACGGCAAGACTGCAGAGAGGAGAGCCAGACCCAGGGCAGTTCCCTGGTCCATTGTTCACGTGGAAACTAACGGCAGTGTATGAACAAGCAAAAACAGGCTCCAAAACTTCAGTCGTGTACGATTTTTCAGCAGTCTGGCATAATACCCACAATCTGCTCCCAGGAGAGGAGCAGGGGATTTTGTGCTGCTACTTCCTCCTCTAACTCATGAGCCGTGAGGCCTGTGGGCACCTCTGCAGGGCCACAGGGGACCACGCACTCCTCAGGCGCCGAGGGCTCCAGGGTGGGGTGTGTGGTCTTTGATTGTGTGGCCCAAGGCAGGCTGGGGCATCTCCTTACCTGTATAACTCAGTTGAGGAGTTCCCTCATAAGTCTCCAGGAACAAGAATGTTCAGAAGAGTAAAGTCTCGCTCGCCTGGCTGCATACATCTTCACCAGGAACCGCACAGCCAGACTCCTCTGCAAACAAATCCCAGCCAGCGCTGGGGTGTCCCGAGTTTAAGGCAAGCTCCTGGTCTGGCTGGGGCTTGATGAAAACTGTTCACTGACGAGCAGAGTCACACCTCTGAAGTGGATGGTCCCAGGATATATAATGTGAAAGGGCTTGTAGACTGCAGTCAAGAATAACTTCCTATGAAGAAAGCGAAATGCAAGGCAATGTGTGCTGTAGAGAAGCCGCAAGCGTGCACAGAACAATGCGTTTTGAGCAACAGAAACTGATTCCTGACGTGTCCTCAGAGCAGCAGGAGTGACAGGGAGCTGCTCTCAGAGGAAGAAGACTTTTCACTGCTGACACTTTCCTGTCTTGAATTTTGAACCATTACACTGCATTACCATTTTCAGAAAATTTAGTTATGATTCACATACCATACAACTCAGTGGTTTAAAGTGCTCTGTGCAGTGGCTTTACGTGAACACACAGGGTTGTACAACCATCACCACTGTCTAGTTCTGAGACATTGGCATAACCCCCAAAAGACACCTGGCGCCCTCAAGAAGTCATTCCCGTCCCCTCGCCTCCAGCTCCTGACAACCTTTACTCTGGTTTCTGTGTCCGGATCTGCTGGGCTGGGCATTTCATATAAGTGGAACCATGAATTATGTGGCCTGCGAGACTGGCTTCTTTCACTTAGCACAATGTTTTCCAGGTTCAGTCCATGTGGTAGCATGTGTCATTGCTTTATTCTGTTTTTATGGCTGACTAACGCTTTATTATTGCGTTTTTACCTGTATTGCTCTATGGACATCTGGGTTCTTTTGGCCTATTGACTATTATAAATAATGCTGTTGTGAACATACATGTATGAGGTTTTGTGTGGACATGTTTACAATGCTCTCAGATATCTAAGCATCTGAGGAGTGGAATTGCTGGGTCATATGGTAACTCTATGCCTAACATTTTGAAGAACTGCCAAATGCTTTTTCAAAGTGGCTGCACTTGTTTTGTATTCCTACCATCAATGTATTGTGGGGTCAGATTCTTTATATTCTTAAGAATATCTTTTTCTTTAATTATTTTAATCATCCCATGGGTATAAAGGGGTATTTCATTGTGGATTATTTTAAAGCATTTGTGCTTTATTTATTTACTTTTTTAAGCCTCACCTCAGGACATGCTTATTAATTTGAGAGAGGGGGAAGGGAGGAAGAGAAACATCAATCAGTTGTCCCTCGTACATATCCTGAACAGGGACTGAACCTGCAACCCAGGCATGTGCCCTGACCAGGAATTGAACCTGGGACTTTTTGGTTAACAGGACAACGCTCCAACCAACTGATCTATATAGGCCAGGGCTCATTGTGGTTTTGATTTGCATTTATCTAATGACTAATGATGGTCAACCTCTTTTCATTGTCTTATCGGCTGTGTATCTTCTTTGGAGAAATGTCTGTTCACATCTCTCATCCATCTTTAAATTGGAATATTTGTCCTTTTATTGTTATGCTATAAAAATTCTTTATATATTCTGGACTAGACTATTGTCAGATATACACTTTGTAAATATTTTTCCAATTTAGTGAACTGTCTTCTCATTTTTATGATAATAATGTCCTTTGAAGTACAAAAGTTTTTAGTTTTTATGAAGTTAAATTTATCTCTTTTTTTTAGTTTCTTGTGCATTTGGTCTCACATCTTAGAAATCACTGCCTAATCAAGGTCACAAAGACTTATGCTTTTTTCTAAAAATTGTGGAGTTTTATCTATTACATTAGGTCTTTGATCTGTTTGAGGTTCATTTTTGTGTACGGTGTGGGATGTTCTAACTTCATTCTTCTGCATGTGGATATCCAGTTGCCCCGGCACCATCCGTTGGAAAGACTGCTCTTTTCACACTAAGCTGTCTTAGAACCCTTTTTGAGTTCTACACACATAGGGGATTACTTTTAGACTATCGATTACATTCCACTGATCTATACATCTACCCTTATGCCAGTACCACACTGTCTTGATTACCATAGCTTTGTACTGTTTCCAAATCAGCAAGTGTGCGTTCTTTAACTCTGTTCTTTTCGAGATTATTTTGACTACTCTGAGTCCATTGCATTTCCATATGAATTTCAGAGTCAACTTGTCATTTCCCCAGAGAGGCCACTGGGTCTTTGTAACGATTGCATTGACTGCAGATCAGTTTGGAAAGTGTCCCCATCCTAACGATATTGTCTTATGATCCACAAAGAATGTCTTTCTATTTATTTGGTTGTCTTTAGTTTCTTTCAACAATGTTTTGCAGTTAGAGAGTATATGTTTTATACTTATTGACTTAAATTTACGCCTAAATTTAAGGAATAAATTCCTAAAGTATCTTATTCTTTGTAATGCCATTATAAGTACAATTACTTGCTTTATAAGTACCGTGTGCTAACTGATTGCGCCACTGGAGCTCTGAGTTACTTTCTTAATTTAATTTTTAGATTGTTCCTTGCTAATGTATATAAATACAATTGATCTCTTTAATATTGATCTTGTATCTGGCAATCTTCCTAACCCCCTTCATTAGTTCTAACAGTTTTTTAGTGGGTTCCTTGGGATTTTCCATATATAAGATTAAAGATGATTTTACTTCTTTGTTTTCAATTTGGATGACTTTTAATTTCTTTTTCTTGAGTAAGTGCCCTTGCTAGAACCTCCGTACAAAGTTGAATAGAAATAGTAAGAGTGGATTATTTCTGTCTTATTGTTGATCTCAGGCAGAAAGCTCTCAGTCTTCCATCCTTACGTATGGTGTTTGTTGTTGACTTTTCAGAAATGCCCTTTAACAGGTTGAGAGACTTCCCTTCTACTCCTACTTTCAGTGTGTGTGTGTGTGTGTTTAAAATGAAAGGGTTGGGGATATTGTCAAATGTTTTTCTGGTCTAGTGAAATGATTGTGTGGTTTTGTCCTTTATTAATACGTTGCATTATTGATGCTCATATGTAGAACCATCCTCTTGGCCATGGTGTATAATTGTTTTTCTATGTTTCTGGATTCAGTTTGCTAGTATTTGGTTGAGGATCTCTGCATGTTTAGTCATAGAAATATTGGTCTGTAGGTTTCTTTTCTTGTGATGTCTTTGCCTGGTTTTGTTATCAGAGTAATAGGTGTCTTACAGAATAATTTGGGAAATAGTTTACTTCTTTTATGTTTTGAAGGCTTTGTCAAGGATTTATGTGCACCTTCCTTTATACACTTGGTAGAATTCACCAGTGAAGACATCTTCAGCTTATTGGAATGTGTAGTTTAATGTTTTTCATAAATTTTGAGGTATTTACAGACATTATTTCTTAACTACTTTTCCTGCCCCTTCTGGGACTCCCCGTTATGTGTGTGTTGGTAGACTTGATGGAGATTTACAGATCTCCGAGGCTTTGTTCATGTTTCTTCCTCATTTTTCTTTCTGTTTTTAGTTCGGATGTCTAAATGGACGTCTCTGCCAGTTCATTGATTCTTCCACCTGATCAGCTCTGCTGTTGAGCCCTTCTCATGAATTTTCCATTTTTGTTATTATACTTTTCAACTCCATAATTTTTTAAGTGAGGCATTTTTTCTTATACTTTTGGTTTTTAGGCATTGTTTCCTTTAGCTCTGTGAATGAAATGTAAAGATTTTTGTCTAAAGTCTTCTGGGCTTCCTCAGGAACCATTTCTATTGATTCCTTTTTTCCTTTGCCTGGACCATACTTTCTTATTTCTTTACATGTCTTGTATTTTTTTTGGTTGACACTGGACATTTTAAGTAACGTAATGTGGCAGCTCTGGAAATTAGATTCTCCCCTGCACTCTCCAGGGTTTGTTGGTGTTGCTCTTTGTTGTTTGTACAGTGACATTTCTGATGTAATTCCGTAAAGTCTGTACTCTTCGACCTGTGTTGCTGCTGAAGTCTCTACTTGCCTAGCTCTGAGGCCTTGCTGAGGTACTCAGTGTTCTTCACACTCATCCAGCAGTTGACACCTCTGCCTTAGTCTGCTGTTAGTGCAGAAGACCAAGGTAGCCAGAGGTGAGAGCTAAAGTCCTTTGGGGTGTTTTTTTTCTGAGCTATACACACAGCTCTGGACAGATGCTAAGACTGACTTACTCATCATGCCCGTGGCATCTAGGTTCCCCTAAATATGTCAGAGCTTTTCAAAACCCCTAGGAACATCCCATTGCTCTGTTTTCACTTTAAATTTTTTTGGTTAGCCTATTGTTTGCCTCAGTTGTTTTCCAGCTTACATGAAGTTAAACAATTGCTTCGAAATGTTTTTGACAAATGCACTAGAGGAAATGGCTTTTCACACTGGGTAGATTCCAAGTCAGATTAAATAAGGACAGACTTGTGAGTGAGTTGTCCAGAAAAATCACCAGACTCCGTGATTGTTGGTTTGCAAGGTCACCGTGGAGCTAGGGAGAGGGCAATGGGCATGGGGCAAGATAAAAGGCCACAGGGCTCACTGTTCTTAGTGCAGTTCAACTGTTTTGCTTAAGGAAACATTTCCCAGGTGGCTGCAAGCCTTTGGTTAGTTTCCAGAGTTTTGGAAAAATTGATCCTACCTGTTTCTTATTAGTTTATCTTTGCTTTTATACAGGATGGATTTTTCAAAGGTTCTTACTCCACAATTCTTATTGATGTCACCAGATTGCATTATCTTTTCAAATGTTGCATTATAAATTAAATTTTAGAATTTTAAAGGCACAAGTGCCAAATAACCTTAAAAAGCTGCCTGGCCCATATAAACAAACTCCTGTGGATTTAAGAGAGTCAAACAACCTATGCACCTTGGTGACCTATGTTCTTCTGGTGCTCTCATGGACCCTATTGCCTCAGCAGTAGCCCGAGACTTTCTCACCCCTCTGCATGCCCACCCCGTAGCACCCAGCCTGCAGAATGCCTCTGCTCAGCTGCGAGTTATCAACCACTGTAGATAGTAAAATGTCAGGATTTAACATATGCATGTAACAAGACATTCAAGAACATTTCAGAGGCAGGCCCATTCATTAGAAGGGCACTTTCCTAATTGCTGTCAGGCTTGGACTTTTCTATCCCCTGTGCAACGGCATTGATGTTGAAGGGGTGGGGGTGGGTGAGGGATAATGATGCTTACTCTTGGGGAGCTGGACACTGAGGAAGCCATCAGGGTTTACCATCTAACCCCGTGTCCACATTTTCTAGTTGTTTCTTTGCTTTGATGCACATTTGCTGTTCTGGGTATAAAGTGTTACCCAGGAGCAGCCTGGCAACACTCTCAAACCTGCCTGTTAAGATCTCCCAGTCCCTGCATGTGTCCTTTCTTGGAGAACATCCAGCCTGCCAAAATACTGCATTGATTAATTATTAATCAATTGTGTTCCACATTTTTAATAAATTCCTATAGACTATATCACCTATACACATTTTTTACTGAGCTAAGGAAAACCTGCCCTGACTGGTGTGGCTCAGTTGGTTGGGCAGCATCCCACAGATTGAGGGGCCAACCCTTAGGTTCCCAGTTAGGAGCATGGGAGAGCCAGCCAATCAGTGTTTCTCTCTCACATTGATTTTTCTCTCCCTCTCTTTCTCCCTCCCTTCCCCCTGAATGAATGGATGGATGGATATTTTTTTAAAAAAGAAAAAAGAAGAAATTCTAATGACGTTTCTGGCCAAGGTATCTAGGCCTCTCACCCGTTCCAAAGAGAGAATCTGGCAGTGAGCTGTACCACATTCTTAGAGTCAGAGTCCCTTTATGTCGTAGGCCCTTTTCAATATAGCATTTCAAACATACATGAAAACAAACCCAGCCTCAATATTCGTCAACTGGTGGCCCCCCTTCTACATCCCCCTGGAAGTGACAGCAGAAGAACCCAGGACTGCTGTTCCTGATGAGGTCACAGCCCATTCCTGTGACAGCTTGAAGAAAATTTTAGTCCTTAGATAATTTTAGAATGTTTGTAAAACATTCCGTGTGAGTTTCTAGAAGATGTGTTCTTTCCTCTGTGACGACATTACCAAAGCATAATTGTCACATAATATACTGTGTGTAAAGTGTACAGTTGAGAAATTTCGACACGTTTGTGCATCTTTGAAGCTGTCATCACACTCAAGATGACGAATGTATGCATCACCCCTGAAAGATGCTGCTGTCACTTTCCTTTCCTCCCCCAGCTTTCCAACCCCCTCCCCCCACAGGCAGCTGACATCCATCCGCTTTCTGTGACTATTGATCAGTTGTATTCTCTAGAATTTCATACCATTGGAATCACAGTATGTACTTTTTCTGCCTGTCTTCTCTTATTCAACACAATTATTTTGAGATTCAGTCATGCTTTTATGGGTCTCAGCAGTTCCCCCCTCTAGAAGCCCATTGAATGAATGTGTCACAATTTATTATGTACTCATCTGCAGGGGCTTATGTTGCTTTTTTCATGTAGAGCTATTACAGACGTTTGGGTGCAAGTCGTGGTGTGAATCTATGCTTTCATTCTTGGGTGGACTGTATAAATAAACAAGGTTTAGAATGGCTGAGTCATGTTGTGACTATATTTTTAACTTTCTGAAAAAGACTAAACACTCTTCAACGTGGTTGCACTACCTGCCTTCCCACTATCGGTGGATGAGCGTCCCGGCTGCTTCATACCCTCGCAGGAGCTTGGTGCGGTCGGTCTTTTTCATTTTATCCACTCTAGTGGGTACTTACTGGTGTCTCGTGGTGGTTGCCATTTACATTTTCCTAATGACCAACAGGGCTGAGTGCCTTGTGGTGTGCTTACTGGCCTGCCCTACACACTCCTTAGCAAAGTGTCTGTTCAGATCTTTTGCCCATTTAAAAAATTATGCTTGTCTTCTTATAAATAACCCCTTTCTATATTCCAGATACAAGTCCTTTGTGACATATGTTTTGCAAGTATTTTCTCTCAGTCCGTGGCTTTCAAAATACAGGAGACTCAAATGCCGTCCTTCTCACCCCTGCCTCCTTACCCCAAAATAATCTACCACAGTTTTAGGTTCCTAGAGGAGGGGATATGTTTGAATCGTGTTGAAGAAAAACTTCAGTCTCTGGCACAGGATTTCTCACAGAACGCAGTTGAGGGGCCGTGACAGGCCAGTGGCGGGGAGAAGAGGAGAGGTGATTTGGAAGCCACAGGGATCCACCTCAGGAAGACCCAGAGCCACGATCACCGGGCAAGCAGAGACCCTGGGGTCAGAGAAGTGGGGCACTGTCAGAGGGTCTGGACGAGGTTGTAGTTAGGTTCTGGGGGTCAGGCCAACTTCCTGTGGGAAAACACCCAGTGAGGGAGGATGTGCCTGAGAAGACACTGGAACAAGTGGACTTGTGGAGGGGCACTGCTTAGCCAACACTCGGGAAATTCTGGACTACCATCTGTTTGCTTTCTAAAGGCCAGGACACCTAGGACCTCGTCACCACATGTTTGATAGAGCTGGGATTGGGGTGCCCCATGGCTTCTGCTCGGCCACCTCTGTATTGTAATTACAGCCCCAGAGAGCTGAGACAGTTCAGCATGGCCCAGATGCTCAGCGCCACAGCTAGGTCTGTGCCTGGACTGCTTCACGGGCAGGGCCAGCAGCACAGTCCCACAGCATGTGGCCACTGATGCCAAAGAAAGGACACACTGGGTCCAGCTTCCTCCACTGTTCCCACCAAACAACAGGATGTTTCGAGGAGAGAGATTTTGGTCTCCTTTTCTCTTTTTGTTTTGGTAAAGTTTAGATTTCTTTACTTTGAGCAACACTTGTCAAAGTAAGACCTAATGGTGCTCACCAAACTCATATTGCCAGGCAGACTGCTTTGGGTCAGCGTTGCCCCATTTGACGTGTACGCTTGAATTCTGGGAGTGCCCTTTGCAAGGACGAACCCATGGTCCAGCTCCAGCGCATTGGCAACTGCTGCCCGCTGCATCCGCTTGTGGACATTCATAAAGCAATCACCACATCGAAGGTTGTAGCCCAGGAAAGGATGTTGGACATCATCGGTTCTTAGAAAAATGCAAATCAAAACCACAATGAGATGCCACTTCACACCCACTAGGATGATAGAATAAAAAAGGTGGACCGTAACTAGCATCGGAGGTGTGGGAAATTGGGACTCTCAGACGTTGCTGTGGGAATGTTGGACGCGGCAGCTGCTTTAGAAAACACTATGGCGTCTCCCCAAAGTTCATCGCAGTTACCATGCGACCCAGCAATTCGACCCCTAGGTCCACACCCAAGAGAACTGAAAACAGGCCTTGCTCACGAATGTTTAGAGCAGCATTATTCATAACGACCTAAGAGGGGAAACAACTCAAATGTGCACCCGCCGAGGACCCGGTAACCAAAATGTCCCAGGTGTGCACAGCGGGATACTGTTCCTCGGTGAACAGGAACAAAGCCCTGACACTCGTGACAACAGGGATGAACTTCGAAAATACCATGTGGCAGAAGTCAGTCATAAAAGGCCATACCTTGTGAATGTGTGATTCCATTTACACAGAATGGAAAGAACCGGCAAAACTTTAGAGACGGGGGGGGGGGGGGATTAATGGAGCGTAGGGCAGGAGGGGCGGGGTGGGGAGTGACCGCCCCTGGTCACAGGGTTCCTTTTGATGAGAATGTTGTGCAGTTACTCCACGGAATTGGCTGCCCAACTCTGTAAATATACTACAAGCTATTGAATTGTGCACTTAAAATCAGTGAACTTTATGAACTATAAACTCTATCTCAATAAAGTTTTTTTTTAAGGTTTTAAGAAATGCTGTGCACAGAAATGTACCTAACCTGGTCCTGAATTCACCTGCCCACCAAGATTTTTCTCAGACTACACCCTGAGAAACTGCTATCCCGGACAGTACATTTTAGGGGAAAGTGCTTTGGAAAAACCAGGAGTTTGGCAGGAAGATCTTTGCTTATGTGAGCACATCTTCGGCACATCATTTTATATTTTATCTACATCAACATGTTTGTGTCTTGTCTTCCTGGTAGCCTTATACACATTTTAGGAAAGGGGAGTATTTTTTTTTCTTTTTGCATCCCTGCCCCTTACCACCCATTGATTAGGGTACACAGCAGACAACCATGTAAATACCCAAGTAGGACTTTGCATCCCTACTGAATTAATTCAAGTATTTAAAAAAGTCAAAAATTATTTGAGATCTCTTAAGTGCAAGGCACTATCCTGGGTGCTGGGGATACAAGGACGGGGAGGGCAGATGTGGGGCAGCTGAGACCCCCCCCATCAGGGGCCACACAGTGGGGCACCTCTACCTGGTGGGGTAAATTTCAAAGTCAGTCCCAAGGCATGTTTTTCATGTGGTCAAATCTCCCCAAAATCCTTAACACAGCCATCACATTTGAGACCCACTCCCTTGCTGGTGAAAAGCCCACGCAGACAGTTTTGTCCCAGCGTTGGGGAAGATATTTCCTCGGCTGAGCACCAGTTGAAGCCTCCCAGTTAGGAGCTGTGTATGCCCGAACTCTCTCCTCAAAGAGTCTGCCTTTGCAAAGCCAGGTGCTCCCAGGCTGAGCAGAGAGCAGGAAGGACAGGCACGGCCAGACCAAGGCACCGGCTGACCCAGGGCTGTGCTGATCAACCCTCCATGTGTGCACGCTGCTGAGGATAATGAGATGGCACATAGAATTACCGGCACTGCTCAAATAACTGTTTTTAAAAATGTGTTGAGTTTGTGTAAGTGATGCTATGAGTTTGTAATGGGACTCCCCTCCTCAGGAAGCTCAGCTGAACAGACCCTGAGCTCTGAAGGCAGAGTGACAACTGGCCCCAGGCTCGGCTGCCCAGAGCAAACAAAGCTGGGGGACAAAGAACACACTGACCGGAAGTGGGGGCGGGGCCAGGGCCTTCTAAGACAGCACAGGGCAAACCAGCATGGGGAGGAATCTGAGTGTGGTCAGGGGACCCCGCTGAGGGTGCTCAACCAGGCAGTCTGGGGGCGTTGCCTGGAGAGCAAGGTTACCAGCCCCCAGGGAGAGGACCTGGGGAACCGGTCTGGCTGGCTTTGGGGTCAGAGGGCAGCCTTCCCAGCAGGCAGCTTGGCTCTCAGGAGGCTCCTGGGGCCCATCCCACCCCCAGGGGACCTGGACAGGAAGTTGCAGCAGACTGGGCTCCCGAGTGATCCCCCTGCACCTTTTCATCCCCCGCAGACATCTGAACACAGAAGAAAGGGAAGCCTCCGGTCAGGGGAGGGGCTCACGGGAGCCTCACAGCACCTGGGCTCCCACTGACTGAGACACTTGCAGCTCCTGAATTTACATGTCATTCAACACAGACCAAGTTTCAGAAAAACTCAGACTGGGCTGGAGACAGGAGGTCCAACCTCACAGATGGTCGTTGTGCTTTTCTTCAGCATATGGGTCTTAAAATTTGCCAAAAAGGTTACAGGGGCCAAGTGTTTAGTTTAGAGATGAGAAGCTCAACAATGACTTAACCAGCATTTAAAAATATGCAGAAGAAGCTTTTGTTACAGGGAGGAAAAGCAAGCTATTTCTTTCTTCAACTGCATGAAGAGAAAGCTTAACTGGGATCCTAGAGGCCTGAGCCCTGGCCTCCCTCAGTGCCGGGCACAGAGGACCGTCTCCCAGCCCTGAGGTCCCTTTGAGGGGAAGTCCTTGGAAGGCTGCCCTCTGACTCCAGTATCTGTGGTAGATGATGCTGGTAGGTGCTGCCTGGTGGCAGGCAGCCAGGACACGGGGCCTGTGGCCGAGACACAGTGGAACCCTCGACCTCATGGGCCTGTGCCCTCTGGACCACCTTCATGTCAGGCAAGGCAGGGAGGCCTTGCACATGGGGACAGGCTGGGCATGAAAGTGCTGAGGCTGAGGCTGTGGCCCAGCCGAACTACCCTGAAGGACAGATGTGGGAGACGTGGGGAAGAAAAGGGGCCACCGGCGAAACCTGGTGAGCTCAGGGGAGGCCTGTGTGGCGGCCTCACAAACTCAGACCTAAAGTAACCTCGTAGGATGGTCTGAAATTGAACTTTCTATGGCAGTTCATGCTGGGTAGTCATGTCCTAGGCGGGTAATTTTCCCCGTCAGAGGCCAGTCTTTAACTGAGCCTGTCTGTTGTCTTCTCGCATCTGTACTAACGCACC
The DNA here is from genome assembly GCF_021234435.1 of Artibeus jamaicensis. NCBI lineage: Eukaryota > Metazoa > Chordata > Mammalia > Chiroptera > Phyllostomidae > Artibeus > Artibeus jamaicensis. Next base: position 11,446,834 of record NW_026521810.1, on the reverse strand, counting down.
TTTAGAATGTCAAATTTCCTTTTTCAGACCCCTCAAAGCACGGGCGCCACACTGGGGGGAGACCACAGACCCCCTCGTTGTTGCTGTTGTGTTAATCCTTGATAGTTACCCTGTACCCACCTGTGTGAAAGTGTCTGTCTATCATTTTACTTTCTATCCAATCTCAGAGGTTTCCCCACTTGGCTTTCTCCTGCCTCCTTAATCTACCACCAGTGGATTTCTTGTAACCCTCTTAAACCTCCTCTTTTGATGATAATGTCTTCAATATAAAATAAGACACTAAACTGCCATTCTCTGGAGCATTTTCTCAATCTGTTGACATGTTGCTTCCTGGTAATTGTCGTCCGTGTGGCTGAAAAATTCTCTATAGGTTTGATTATTTCTTATGTTAACACAAGGAAGCTTCAGCTCTTGGGGAGGGTGGTGTGGGGGCTAAAAAAAAGAAAAAAAACTTTCCCTCTCACCTACTAAATTCTACCTGGGCTAATAAACACATTAGCAGAGATAGATTAACAGGGAAAAAATCAGATTTTAATACCTGTGCGTGGGGCCGCCACATAAGCACGGACATTCCAGACGAGGAGGCATGCTGGGCGCATAGGGAATTTTGCAGAGGAGAACAGGGGTTGGGATGGAAGTCTGAGATTTTAAAAGTGAGAATAGGGCATTTACAGGTGATTGAGGAAGAGCGGAACACACACGGCAGGTAAATTCTTGCTAGAGGACCCAGAAACAATGGGACGAGGGGAGAGTCTAATGAACAGGCCCGTGCAGAAGCCCTCCCGTCCACTATAGTCCATTCAAATCGGGGCAGCTAAGGCAAACATCCTGCGTTCCCTTCCTGAAGCAGGTTTCTCTGTTTGAATCTCTTGGGCAGGAAGGGGGAGGGTCAAAGATTCTGAGTCTTTGTTTGTTAATAAAGAGCTTAACATCCATGTCCCGAAAGGCAGCCTCAGGGTGGCAAAACTTTGGCCCCCTTCATTCTTCTCCCCAGTGGCTGCAAAGAGCTGCACGAATCCCTGGAATTTCCTGAGAGTTAGGGGCGAGGGGCCTGGTTTTGTTAGTCACAATAAGCCCGTTTCAACTATTACCTGAGTCTATGCCAATGAGGTGACTCCTCGTGGCCCCCCTACGTGCTTCCAAATGGAAGCTGGTGGCCAGAGGAACCAGTCCTGTGATTAGAGGGTTGGAGCTTTCAGCCTCAGGCCCCAGCCTCCAAGGGTCTGGATTAATCACCAATGGCCAAAGATGTAATCAATCCTAACCAGTCACGCCCATGAATTGGAACCTCCACAAAAACCCTAAATGATGGGGCTTGAAGAACTTGTGGGTTGGTGAATACCCCCAAATGCCAGGAGGGCGGGGCACCCCACAGTCCATGGACAGAAGTCCCTGCGCTGAGGGCCTGCCAGCCTCCCTCTCCTGATGTGGCTCTTCATCCAGCTGTGCATATGTATTCTTTATAGTTCCCTTTATAATAAACCAGTAAATGCAAGCAAACTGTCTCACTGGGTTCTGCAACGTATTGTAGAAAATTATTGAGCCTGAGGAGGTCAGGGAAACCCCCAATTTACAGCCAAATCATACGGAAGTGTGGGTAACCTGAGGACTCACTACTTGTGATTGGCATTGGAAGTGGGAGAATTTTGCGGAACTGAGCCCTTAACCTGTGGCGTCTATGCTAATTCTGGGTAGTTAATGTCAGGACTGAATTAAATTATAGGCCATCCTGTCTGTGTCTACAGAGAACTGGAGAGTTGCTTGGTGCGGAAAACCCAGACATTTGGTGTCAGAAGTGTTGTGAGCAGAGAGACAGTTTCGTTTACAGCTCCCCTTCATTTGCAGTTCAGTCTGTGGCACCCTCTTCAACTCATCGTTCCCTACATCCTGGTTACATGGAGACCTACTGGTCTGTCCTCAAAACTGGCTCATCTAACCCTTTCTCTCCATTCCCAAAGGCTCAGCTGTGTTGTTGGACCCTGTCCCAAGTTACCGCACGTCTCTCCGGTTCCTGAGCAGATTCGATCCCTCCTTCAAAAGACGACTTGTGTCCTCTGCCCTTTTGTGGCCCACGCTGCCAGCTGCAGCCCACACCTCCCTTCTGCTCTTCTGTGGTGGATCTCGCACTGGGAGCTGGTGGCTCTGTACAATGGTCCTGTCCCCACGTGGAAGGACCTTGAGAGAATGGTCACGTCTCTGTTCTCTCCAGTACCCTCCTCATGGTGGCTGAGCTCCCAATCCACCACCTCAGCCCTGAGACGAAGATCTCAGAGTCTCATCCCTCGTTTTCAACTGCCTGTTGAGTATCTCCATAGAAATGGTCTTCCCTTTCAAATTTGCTTCTCTTTCGAGTTTTCTCCTTGGAAAACCTCCTGCTCAGGGTTACATGTCGGCCTCCTTCCTCCCTTGCCACCTTTGGTACATCCTGGGCGTCTTCCTCAACGGCCCCTCCCCTGCCATGCCTGGTCCACCCAGCACTGCAGAGAGGCTCCCGTCCTCACTCTGGGATTCTGGGAACCCAGCAACTCAGCCTTTGCATCTTTCACCAAAACTTCACTTTCTTGCAGCGCCACCTCGGTCATCTCCTCGAGTGTGGCTCGGACCAAGTCATTGCCCTATTTAGAAATGTTGCTGGCTCCTGTCCCCTGATGACCCAAGAACTGACCTTATTTTACAGTTTTCCCTCCTCTCCACAATTTCTCTGCTCTAGCCCATTGCAAATGTTCCAGCTGCCCAGAATGGCCCTACTCAGTTTGCCACACTTTTTCCCTCTCTGTTTCCCGACCTGTAAAGTCCCACAGCCCTCTGAGCCTCCACCTGATTCTCAGGAGCAATCCTTCCCATGCCACCAATTCAAGGGCAAGTGACATCTGCTATATGAGGTCTCTGCCGACCTCCCCAGGGTCAGGAACTGGGATCCTTACCTTCCACAGCCCCTCCGCTGGGTCTGTCTCTGGGATGTGCACCACCTGTGCTAGAGCCCTGGGTGCCCCGCCCCACAGGAAGGACTTGTGCATTGGCAGTTCCAGATGTGGTCTCTAGGACTGACTCCTCTGCAGAGGCTGACATCAGACATTCCTGGGTGGCCACTCATCACTGTGGGGGTATAAAAGCAAGTCCCTCTTGGCCTAACTTGGGACAGCTCTGAAGGGCCATTCCAGCTCCCAGAATTCCCTTTGGTATCAGCTGAGGGCGTTAACCCCGTATCACTGTTCTATTCTCTCACAGTGTATTCCAGCTTCCTCGCCCTCTTTCCACAGGTGTGCATCCTGAAAACATCCCATAGTCAACTAGTAAACACCTGCCTGCTAATCTCTGTTAAGTTGACTCGTGCATCCCCCCCCCCCGCTCTCCATTTAGTTAAAATCTAACTCCAGAATGTGACCCCATTTGGAGCCAGGGTCTGGCGAGGTAATCAAATTAAAATAAGGTCATTAGGGCAGGCGGTAATGGATTGTGGCTGGTGTCTTCATGCAAATGTGGCCCCAGATACAAGGACACAGGGAAAACACCCTGTGAACAACAAGACGCATCCACATGCCGAGGAGAAAGAAAGGCCTTTCCTCACAGACTCTGGGGGGACCAGGCCCGATGACACTTTGCTCTCAGACTTGTTGCCTCCGGAACGGAGAGGATACCTTTTTGTTCAAGCCACTCGGGTTGTGGCGATTTGTTAGGGCAGCCCCGGCGAGTCAGTACAATCTCCATCTCAGAGTCTGCTTCCCGTGAGGCCCCGACCTGACCTCATGGGTGTCTGAAGTCACTCTGACTTTGTGACCACGAGTGCTGGCTCCTTGAAGGGTAAGGCCAACATCTTCTCCTTAATCGTCGTATTTCCGGTGCACAGAGCAGACGCTCAGTAACTGGCCGATTGCTCGAGAGTACAGAGAAAGAAGGCTGTCCAGAATGAAAACGGACTGAAGCTTCACAGATCACCACACATTTACATCTTTGCCTTTGAAGCAGTTGGGGCCCTTCCTGGTGCCCTCAGCAAACATGTATGAAACATCTGTGCTGTGGCCAGCTCTGGGCTAGGTTTTATTGAAGCTCCCCAATTACTTAGACACAGATCTCCTTCTCAAATCACTCCCACTGTGTTGGGGGAAGTAATGCCTGACCCCCAAGTTCTAGGTCACGTTGAAAGGGCTGAACCCCCAGAGAAGGGATGCCAGAGGGAAGACAATGTGCCTCCCAGCGGGGGCTGGCTGGCCGGCCCGGGGGCAGGGCCTGGCAGAGTGGAAGGATGCCGATTTCCCGCTGCTGTCTCCTTGGTGCTGTGCTAGGGGCTGGGGTCCTACTAACAATAGAACCGAGCCCGTGTGAGCCGTCTGTCTGTGGGCACCAGAGGAGTGACGGGAGGAGGCCAGACCTCAGGGAGCCTCACCCTGGCTTCTCTAGGCTAAATTTGTGTGAATTTTCTCACCATCTTCCTCTGAAATCTTGGTCATTTCTGATTTTTTTTTTTGCCAGCCCTTCCAATATTTGCAAGTTGATCAACTTCTTTGTTTTCAGATTTCCGTAGAAGGAACTTGCCTTATTCTTGCTTCCTACCCTGTTGGTTATGTCCCGAGACAAATCCCAGCCCCACGTCCCACTGCTTGCATCGGGTATTGGTGAGGTCGGGTGCAGCCGCCCCCTCAGTTCCCTGCCTGGACACACATGCCAGCTAGTTCAACCAGGCGAGATGAGGATGACGAGCAAGGTGTTCCAAGTGGGCGGTGCCTGTGTTCTAGTCCACTTCTGTCCAGTCCCTCCTTCCTGTAGCCCCTCCCACTGCAGTGCCACCTGGGTGATGGTTTCCCCATGCTTTCCATTCTGCCGACTGCTGTGGAGGGCGCAGAGTGTCCGAGAACCAAATCCTCCATCTCTGACGAGCTGTCCGCTAGGATGGCTCTTCTGGACCACACCCCAGCCGAAGGCACGGCGCAGGACAGGCCGGACAGCAGGCTGCCTGGGCGTCCTTGTCTCTGGCCAGCAGACGCAGCCTTGGCCTACTTCCTGCTCCCTAGTTCTGTTTTCCTGGCTGCTGGACACCGGCCACGGCACTGCTCTGCACTCTGTTATCTGGAACTCCCCATTCCTTTGGCTCAGCCTGGCTCTGACCCTGTGGCACTCTGTGTGGACTGTGATTGCCGGGCCCAGCCCCCAGTGCCTGGGAAGCCTGCCCGAGTGCAGGGGTTCCGTACCCATAATATCGTTGTTTCAGGGAATGTCGGAAGGGGTGACTCAGAGCAAGCATTCAAGGGGAAATTTGGGGTATTCATAATATGTTGGTAAGTGGCAAGGAAGTTTACAAACAAGTGTGCAAATAGGATTATATACATGTGTGTATGTGCATATACATACTTGTCACATATATGGTACACATACACACACATACATATAGAATGAGTGAATTACTCTGCAATTACACACCACTCAGCTGCATAAGCAGAGTGAAATGCCTGGAAACATGCTAGAGAGATGTCCAACAAAGTATAAATGCACATAGCAGTGAAAAGATTATAGGGGACTTTAATTTTTTCTTTTTATGTAACTGTATTTTCTAATTTTCTGCCAAAAACATGTATTACATAACAAAAAGTAATGGGAGTAAAAAATCAATGCTTTTCTATAGTGTCTCATAAAACTGAAGGGCTGTTCTTGTGAATCAAATTTCGGGTGTGGGTGGGGGAGGGGCAGGAGGACGAACGGAGGCTGAGGGTGGGTTCTGACCACTTTTGGGGAGGTCTTTGCCATCTGCTCAGGCCTCCATGTCCACAGATCCAGATTCTAGATCACACCCTGCTGCCCAACTCTGGCCCTTAGTATCCTCACTGGGCAAAGGGGGGATTGGGCTGGAATCCCAAAGATGGCAAATCAGAGATGGCATTTAAGCTGAGTCCTTCTCAGTTAGGCTGAAAAAGTCACTGGGCTCAGCCCAGCTTCCCTAGGAAAGATACTGTGATAGATAAGATGCCGTGGCCCCCACCCCCAGCTTGGCTGACAGTACAGTCCCACCTTCCTGGGCTCCCCTGATCCCCCTCCATGCCTCAGTCATCACTGTCATTAATAGTCACGCAGTGAGAGCCCTCCCTGCCTCAGTGTGTAGTCCCCAGCAGCAGTCCCTGAGACCCTCAGGAATGAAGGAGGGATGGGGGATTCCTCTGACAGCAATAGCAGAACGTGAATTCAGCTTGTTTGAGGTGGTTGTTTGGATGTGTAGATTCTGCTTTATTAGTACACCATCAAAGCACCCCAGGCTGTAAATTAGCATCTGTTAGAGACAAGAGACCACCGATGCCCCCCCCTACCTGGGTTGCCCTGCCCAGGAAGGGGGTGTGCCCAGCCTCTTCACAGAGGGAGCGCTGGTGCTGTGTCAGTGTCCGGCTCTGAAGTGTTTGGGACTGTCTTATCGCAGCGCAGTGGTTACGGCGTCCTCCAGGGTTTGAATCCAGGCTGGGTTGTTTTGGGCAAATCACTTTGATGGCCTGAGCCTCAGCTTTCTCACGCAGGAGCTCCAGCTTGGAAAGCTTTGTGACTAAGCTGGTTCCCTGCCTCCGTAGAACCCTCCTCCCGAGACCACCCTGACCTGACCCATTCCCCAGATGGGGCAGCTTTCCAAATTTGCACTTTTAAGTCAGAGAGCATTTGCACCCAAATTGGTCTGAAATTTTGGAGATCCTCACCTCCTTCCTTTCCTCCCATATCCCACACACATTTCCTTGGAAGAGAAATTTGCCAGCCAGACCTGGAGATGTTCTTTCCCTCCCCTCCTTTCACGCTCACTCTCCTCCCAAGTCTGTCCTGCCTTCCCTTTAGCTCCTGGGAGGGAAGGACCTTGTCCATCTACCTGTTGCAGCAGAGCCTTCCAGTGCCCTCCCCGCTCTCGTCTGTTCCGTCTCCTCGGGCACCTCCATCAGATGGCGCTGACCTGGCTGCGAGTGTGGTGCCATTTCCCCTTCTGCTGGGGAGATGGGCTCCTGGACGCTTTCTGTCAGGGGAAAACAGCCCAGGCCAACAGCTCCAACTTCTGTAGTTGCTTTCAAGTGTCAGAATGCATGATGGATGGGAGTTGGCCGTGGCAGGGACCGGAGTGTCGCGTATTCGCAGGATGTACTTGGACAAACAATCCTAGACTCGAAGGCCTCCTGGCTGCTGGTGCTGGGCCCTCACCACCCCTCACTCCAACGCCCCCAGCTCAGCTGACCCGGTGCCTCTCAGGGCTGCTTCAGCTCCATGAAGTGGCATTTTGTATTTCTTTTCTTTTAAGCAGGTTTCCAGTATCTTCAAAGATATTGGAGCACAGACCACTCGCTGGGGAGCGAGTGGTCCTCTCCACCCCAGTTGCCCCTGGGGAGTGGCGGAGCTCCCAGACCTGCAGGCAGGGCGTAGAAATGGGAGCCAGGAGCTGCCACAGGGCTTTCCTCCTCTGGGGACCTGGAACCCTGAGTGTGAGGGCTCCTGGGATTTTGTGATGAGCCCAGGGGTGATCCCAAAATAACTCAGCAACCACCTGGCCTGGGGCACAGAAGCCTCTGAAAAAGCAGGATGGTTCAGTGTGTGGTAGTGTCGGGAGCCATGGGAGGGCAGGTCAAGTGCCACCTGCTGCCTGGGAACTTCCCGAGACATTGGGTTCTGCAGGGCTGCGTGGTCAGATTTATAAATTCCAGGGGGCGGGGTCGGTCCTGGGTGGCCCCTCCCTAAGTGGCTGCAGCCTTACCACCGGCAATTGTCACCCTCAGGAGGCGGCCAGGAGCACCCCTGCCCCACTCTGTAGAGATGTATGGCTGTGCTGGTTTGAGATAAACCAGCCGCCCCTCTGACCTGCCCCCTGGAACCTGATTGTGCCCGGGGATCCACCTTCAGCCTTGCTCTGAGACCGTTCAGCCTCTCTCCTTGTTGCTCAGCCTGCCGACCCCTCTGCCTGTGATCAGGAGCAGAGCCTCCTCCCCTTCTTCAGAGCGGAGCCCCGCCCCCCAGGTGTGACTCTCTAGACCCCAGAGCACATGGCTTGTGCTTGTGGCTTTGCCCATGTCCCAGACGAGGCAGGTGAGGTCCTGAGAGGTAAGCGACTGCCACCTTCCCAGCACCAGTGAGTCCCAGTTCTGGGCGGGAACCCAGGTGAGAGCTGAGCCTGGGCACTGACGAAAGTCACAAGCACAGCTAGCTGGCCTGTGTCTGCGAAAGGCAGACTCCGACTGTGGGGAACACACAGCCTAGGCTCAGACGGGTTTTCCTGACTGGGTCTCTGGCATTGGCCCCGCTCAGGGGGCCAGGAGGCTGACACTGAAAAGGAAGTGGGAGTAACAGTGACCCTGCCGTTCAGAGCGAGACTGAAGACTGGGTTTAATCCCACGTTTGTGCTCACTACCAACCCTTAGGTATGGCCTTTGGTCTTATTACTGGAGTGGAACGTGGGCTTAGAACTCACATTGACCCCCCAGGCCTCAGTCCCTGTCTTGGTGACTGAAGGAAGGAGTGAGGATTCTGTGAAGAAACGTGTGTGAAAGGCTCAGCCCCACCCAGCGTGGACTGTGGCTGTTAACATTAGTGTCAGTATTGAGGGCAGTGGCCTGGAGCCAGTCACTTAACCTCTGAGCTCCTATTTCCTCATCTGCAAAGTAGAGAAATAAAAACAGCTGGTCCGCAGGATTGCTGCGAGCATCAGAAAGAAAACCCTGTGTTTTGTGAATGGTTATACCTGTCGAGCCAGCACACCTGGCTTTCTCCGTGCCGTGAACGGCTCCATGTGTGCTCACCAGCCTCCCCAAAGCAGAGCACGGCCGTGCACTGGCGTCCTGGTGTCCAAACATTATTAGAGCTGTCCAGACAATGTGTCTGAGAGGCTGTCCCTCCCATTCCCAGCTCCCTGAGTGCTTCCCCTTCTCGTGTGGGTGACAAAGCCACGACATCTTGCTGTGAATGGGAAAAGCAGCCCCTTCCCTGAGCCAGACATGGCAGTGAGTGTGGACATGGGTGCGGGCTGCATTTCACACGCATGTGGGAGCACACCTACACGCATGCAGGCACACTCGAGGTCCCTCCTGTGTGCACACGTCAGTGTCCAGGCTGCAAACTCGGGTGCCCCTGGGGCCAGGCAGCGTGTGCGTGCTCTGGAGAGAAGCCGCCCGGGCAGGAGGCGGGCACTGAGTGGGGACGGCCACGGCGGGAAGGCTCAGTGCCAGGGTCACCGGCCACATGACCAGCTCTGGCTGGCATTGCCAGGTGCAGGCCCTGAAAGGCCAGGCTTTCAATTTTTCAAGAGAAGCCAGAAATCTAGAGATCTCTATGAAGTGTCTCTGTTTTTTTTTAAAGATTTAAAAAAATTATTTCTAAAGAGAGGGGAAGAGAGGGGAAGAGACATCAATGTGTGGTTGCCTCTTGTGCGCCCCCAGCTGGGGACCTGGCCTGCAACTCAGACATGTGCCCTGACCGGGAATGGAACCAGTAACCCTTTGGTTCACAGGCCAGTGCTCAACCCACTAGGCTAAACTAACCGGGGTTCCCTGTTTTGTTTTTTTTTAAATCCTCACTCAGGGATATGTTTTTTATTGATTTCTAAAGAGAGAGAAAAGGGGGACTGAGAGAGAAACATCGATGTGAGAGAGAAAAGTCAGTCTCCCGTATGCACCCCTACTGGGGATCCAACCCTCAACATTTGGTGCATGAGAAAACATTGCAAATAACCCGGTCACCCGGCCAGGGCTCCCTGGTTTTTAACAGTCACCGTGCAGGTCAGAAAAACACACCTGGGGTGTGCAGGCCGCAGTCAGCTGCTGCACCGGGCAGAGCTCCGCCAGGACCGATTCCCGACACCTGTGAGTGGGGACGTGCCTTCTCCACCACCCGGTGCTTCTCCGGGGCTGCTCTGGTCAAAGCCCCCCTAGCCTGGCACCTGCACTTCTCCCTCCTGTTGTGTTCGTGTGTGCAAGGTTCTGTTCAAGGAAAAGCCCTCCTAAAAGTAACTCAGCCCATGTGCCAGGACTGTGCTGGGCACAGCCACCTGGCTGGCACACCTGTCGGACACCTGCTGGCAGCCACTGCCCTGAGGATGCCTGTGAGAGCCACTGCCGACTTCCCGGAGGAGGCCAGTGGACAAGTGTGGCCCCCATGCCTTTCCACACCGGGACCGCGGTTTGGACCCCGAAAGAACCCCTTCTCTGGCGCTGCCCCTCACTTCTCCACTGTTTCCTCCTTTCCAGGGTCACCTGGAGAGTGACGACAGTAACTGTCAGTTCTCACACACACAGGACACCCGCCCAGCGACTGCTGTGTAGGAAATTCATGTCTTAAGATTCTATAAGAAATTACTTGAATAACAGGATTCTGTGGTCCAATAAGTTCGGAGAAGATTAAACAAAGTGCCTCACTTTCTCCACTGCAGGACCTCTCAGTGCGTTCATCGTGCGGTGGCCGTCCTCGAGGGTGACTTCACGCAGCACTTCCAAGACCTCTGAGACTGCGGACTGAGTCTGTTGTCGAAGGAAGACGGTGAGAGCACGCGTGCCAAGGGCGTGAGCTCCGGGCGGTGAGGGGTCCTGAGCGTTCCGCCCGCGCTCAGCCCCAGGCCTGCTCCCAGGGCCGGTTCCTCGTGCACCCAGCCCTCTCCCCCCTCCAGCCTCTCCGGCTTCCCTGTAATTGTGTTCCCATATGTGTCCTGTCTGGCTCGACACAACTCTGGCCACCGACATCCGGAATCCTAAGGCCTCGAGGAGGCCTGTGTGTCCCGAGATTGCCTCTTGTCGTTGGCAGCCATCTGCGTGAATTCCGGAATGAGACGTACAAAGGCCAGTGGCCAGACTGGCACCGCTGACCCCATGTGGCAGTGACCACACTCTGCTCTCCTTTGTCTGCCCATGCTCCTCAAGTGGCCAGGGGACCTTGGGTTCTAGGAATCTGGTGGCTCTGGGTTCATATCACCAGGCATTTAAAGCAGAACAAAACATGATTATCACAATGTCTTCTATGGGTCTGACATGGGCGGACCTTCGATTGCCACCCCGTGATTTTAAGTGCTATTTTCTTTGATTCGAAGATGTCATCAATTGTAAGACACACCATTGTTTTAAGAACAACTTTTTTGTGTGTGGGAGGGAGAAAGAAAAAAAGAAATACCACAAATAGTGTAGCCACTAATTGTAAGACATATCCTGATTCCAGAAAAATTAAAATCTGAACAATTGTGTGCCTTGGAATTGAGGAAATAGAGTCTCTCCCCAGATCAGGGCTGGCTTCCTTTTTCATTGCTCCTGAGGAAGCTGAGATGCAGGCTCCAGGGCGGGCGGGGTCAGGAGGCTGGGTGCTGGGCAGGTGTGTTGTCAAGGTAACTAGTCTCGGACCCCTGAGTTGCCAGCACAGTGCTAAGTGAGGGGAGGGGAGGTAAATCATGCCCCACCTGCACTCTCGTTGGCGGGATCCGGTTGGGAGGCAGTGTGTCTCCTGCAACTTCTCAGTTGGAAGGTGGCGTTGTGGCCTGTGTGAGTGACCCAGAAACACGGCAGGACGTCCAAATGCACCGGAAGCCAGCTCCGCGGGCTGCCACCTGGAGCATCATCACTCTTTCTTTGGCACTGACATAAAAGTCACCACTGATCATGACAATAAAATAAAAATGCAAATTTACTCGGAGTATTTGGAGTAACTCTGCACTGATGAGGACCCTGCGTGGTCCCACATCACAGGTGACTCATCACAGGTGTCTGTCTCACCAGCACTTCTTTCAGGACATCCTGTCCCGTGGTTCTCACAAGTGCTTTGTCACACCACAGGTGGGAGGTAGGCTCCTGAAGTGGCTCCCAGTGGCTCCCAGTGGCCCCAGGGAATAGGATGGCCATGGAGGGATGTCCAAGGTGGGAGAAGGCCTGGGAGAGGGACCAGCTGCCTGGGTGACCTCGGGATGGTGTGAGTCTCCGTGGAGAAGGATGATGTGGTAGTTCTTACAGAGCAGGTGCAGTGGCTCGTGCGGCTGGAAGCAGGAGAACTTTGCCGCAGGAGCTGCAGACTGGGGTGGGGTGGGGGCGGCAGGCATGTGTGAGATGGGCAGACGGAGCGGAGCTGGGCTCTGTAGAGGGTTTGACTCTGTCCTGTCCATCGGCAACCCTTCCTTGCGGAGTGATTTTTATACCTTATTTTCCACAAACCAGCCTAACACACTCAGTGCGGCCGCGGGCTGGGGCACGTGCTCGTGCAGTGCCACAGACACTCTGGGGGCTCAGGGATGGTGCCCCCCAGGGCAGAGCTCCCCTGCAGAGTCACCCCAACAACCCTTGGCCGCTGTCCCTCCTGCTGCATGTCCTTCCCCCCGGGGGAGCGGGCTCCCTGCTCATCTCTGCCCCGAGCTCTGCCCCCCTCATGCTGTCGCTCTGCCGAGCGACCTTCACACATTTGTTTGTGTGTGTGTCTCTCTCTGTCTGGCTTCTGCTCCGAACGCGGCCTGACGTCTAGCAGACATGCAGGGTTTACTGCCGTTGTCGAATGACGCCGTTTTCTGAGTTCTTCCACATTGATTATTTTGACAGATTCTCAATATTTTTCTGATTTGCAGATGGTAAAAACATCTAAAAGAGACTAGAGGAATTACCCAGGTTGCTATTTGGGATAGGAAGAAGGAGGGGGCCCAGAACCCTGTGCTTTCCCCATCTTGGCAGTGACCTTTAGGACGAGGTGCCCGTGAAGCCCCCTCCGCGTTGGTCTGGCCGCTGACCTCATGCAGGCACCCTGTCTCCCGGGGTGAGCAGCCAGGTGCGCAGCCGACAGGCCGGCCAACTGCCCCTCTGGTGTGGCTGAGGCTTTACATTGCTCAGTAAACAGGACCCACATGTGACTTTGGAGGGCAGGATTTGGGGGAGGGGGAGGGGTGCAGAACCGCAGAGACTTTCCCCACTGAGGCCAACTCTGGATCCACCCGGAATCAGCGCCTTCTTAAAGGTGTCTCCAGCCCGGAGGAAGTGGCCAGGTGACTCACCCTGAGGAGGGTTACCGGAGGCAAAATAAAGCAAGAAAGCAGGAGGGATGACCAGGACTGGACACTGGACCCTCTCTCTGACTACTGTCCCCTCCCAGATCCTGGGAGAAGTGGCAGCAGAGCAGCCAGGCCCTGAGCCCAGGCGTAACCACCTGTACCTGAGTGTGTGCCCAGGGACTATCTCCCCCCAACACATCTCCTCTCCGGGCTCAGAGCCTCCCCAGGGGACTGGGCCAGATGTGCACTCAACCGACCACTAAGACCCACCCAGCCCGTGTGGGGGCTGGCCGGGCAGAGACATGGTGTTAGGGGGCAGTCTCTGTCACCCTCCTGCTGACAGGACACCCACACAAACACTCAGACTCCGTGTGACTCTGAGGCTGTTGCAAACATACTCGCTCAGTTAGGACCCTTTGGAAACTGAGCAGCACCCTGGCAAAGTGGCACCTGGCTCTCTCAGGACCCCAGCACTCCCCAATCCAGACGAGGGGCAGCTTGGTGTGAGGCGCTGGACCGTGTTCTCGCGAAGCCATCCGCTGTGCGTTGTTAAGTCTGTGGGTTCAGACCAAAACCCTGGAAGAAGCTCTACAGACAACTCAGTGAGGAGGCCCCGCCACGTGAGGCACACACGTCCTGGAAACTGCCCCCTTCGTGTGACCATTTGAAATTGTCCCAGTGAAATGGGAGAGCTCTTTAAACCACGAAAATAACGCTGGCCCCGCCACAGTGATTCAGAGGAAAGCAGAAATGTGCGATATTAGGTCTTCTTCTTTCTCCTCCTTTTGTTTTCAGAGAAACAACCAGGGCGTCTGCAGTAGGCAGTGTCTGAGACGGCCCCCAGTGGTCCCACCTACCTTGCACCCTCACCCCGAGGGACTTGCGTCTGATGCTGGAACAGGGCAACTGCGATGGAGCATCACTGCTGATGTTGGGCTCTAAGAGGACTGTGGCTTGTATCCTGGGTGCTCTCTCACCTCTCCTGGGATCACACGGCCTAGGGGAGCTGGTCCTGGTGTCACCAGGCAGCCTGCGCAGAGGCCCCGGGGGGGGGTGAGGGACATGGACGTGGTCACCCCCAAAGAAGTGAGCTTGGAAACAGACCCCTGCACCCCCAAGCAAGTCTTCAGAACTGACTGCAGCCCCTTCGGATGGCTGGACTGCAACTTCATGAGAAACCTGGTATCCAGGGCCTGACCCACCAACAGTGTGAGAAAAGACGTGTTTCTTGTTTCAAGGGGCCAAGTTTGGGGTAACTTGTTACACCACAAAAGATAACGGATAGCTCCTTAGCCTGGCAAGAAGTGAAAAGGGGTGAGGAATTAAGAGATTCTGGTAAAAATCAGAAAGCTGCAGGTGTCACGGGGGAACATGTAACACCTGAGGACTTCAGAAAAGGATTTGCAGAGTAATTTGAGGTCGGGGTGGAGCAACGAGAGGCAGGCCGCGGTGAGCATGGGGCGGGGGTGAGGGGGACCCCAGGCCTGAGCCACTGCTTCCTGGAGGCGGGGCCTTGGTTAGCGACCTTTGCTACTCTCACTGAGCAAACGCCCAAATCAGACAGCAGCGGCCGGCCGTGAGCTGCAAGCACAGATGTTTCGCATTGCATTTGATTTATCCCGTTTAAATGCTGTTTTTATTTTCTTGTTTATTTCTTTTAAAAAATGTGTACAGCTCACCAAAGTGTCTGTTTCTGTGCGTGTGTGTGACGTGCACATTTATGCCCTCCCACCCCGCCCCCCTCGCAGGTCATCGCCAGTCCACTCTCTAACACCACAGATTAATTTTGCCTGTTTTTTAAACCGGATATAAATGGAACCTCACAGTAGGCAGATCTGTGTGCTAGCTGAGTGATTTGGGGTGAGCTGTGACTTTCAGCACCTCCATTTCTTTGTCTGTAAGAAGGGGGTCCTCGAAGCACCCATCTTGAGGGGCCCCTGGGAGCATTAAAGTAGCTAACGTGGGAAGCACTCTGTGTGTGCGCTGAACTTTAAGTCGTTCCTGCTCTGCATGCGAACCTCCTACCCTCGATGTCGACATCCGTCTGCCCACAGCAGCCTCGGGGCAGTGTCTTCCGGTCTGTTTCTGCCGATTTGGTGCCAACAAGAGAGGTTGATGGGACCCAGAGAGAAAAGCGAACGAGCCCAGCGGTGATGGCTGATGTTGGCTGGGCGCTGCTGCAGCTGGCCAGCCGGGGGCCACCGTGGTCTCAGTGGCCCTGCGCAGGCCGTGTGCAGGTGTTTCTGCAGGTGCAGGTGCTGTTACTGGGCCCGAAGTCCCGAGACATAGGCATTGTTACAGGAATATCTTCCTCTGTCAGAGAGGCGAGGTGGCCGCCTCAAATCTTCTAGGACAAGGGGTACAAACCATGATTCAAATCATTGCTGTCTGGCTCCTCAGCATTATTTTAAAATAACCTTACATTTCTAATCCTGTGCATTTCTTCCACACCTTTCTGCCGTCTTGCAATCCCACTACCAAAGGCAGGACGGGAGGCCCCAAAGCGTCTGTGTCCGTCCTCACGTGTACCTGCCCCTCCGTTTTTGTTCATTTCCCAGCTGGGTACTCTCAACACACGCCAGTGGGCATCTGTGCAGCCAAGTTCCTATTTTCATGCAAATGTATGATTCTGTGAGAATATTTAGTACTTAGTGTTCATATTCTCACCTTAAAGTGGGTATTCACTTGTCTTGCTATGCAGAGGCATAAAAGCAATGGCTTTGGAATAAAATTTGGCTTTTCCCTTACCTGGCTGTGTGATTTGAATTAAAAAACATTACCTCTCTGAGCCTTAGTTTCCTTTTCTGTAAAATGATGGTCCTAATACCTTGGCAAGAGGTCCTTCCATGAGATAACACAGGCCAGAACCCAGCCCAGTGCCCGGTGGGTCCACGGAGCTATTCGATATGGAGCAGGCATGGGTGTTGGTTGCCTTGGTCTTGTGATTCAAATATGCTTGAGATCTTATCTGTAAGATATCAACCCACAGATTGAACTGAATGACACATGAGTATAATGATGTACTAATATTGAAAGTGCCAGCTTCCACCAGGGACTGGCAGCCTTTGAGACCAGGGCTGAGCAGAAGAGGGCTGGTGGGCAGAGGGGAGCTGCCTCGGTCCACCCCCACTGTGGCTGAAGGCCCCCAAACCCCAGGCTCAGGGGAACCTCCCCAGGATTGCAGGCTGGGTTTCTGCTAGCGCCTCCTGGAGGCCCTGGGCTGGGCCCCAGGTGTGTCTGTGCTTCTCACACTTCCACTTACTTAAGCCCAGCATTGCTCTGGTCGCTCACACGTCACACGCCCCGTTAGCTGGGTTTCTCTCACTTCCCTCCATCTCCCTATTTACTAAGAAGGACCAAGAGAGGCCACATTTACCTTCATACCAACTGGCGTTTTTGTTTCCAGATTCAAAGCAATTTATTCATAGCATTGGTTTACCCTCCAAATCTTCACTCATAGCCTTGGTTTATCCTGAACGCCCCCCTGTGATTCCCGCCAAGCCACCTGTCTACATTCGCGTATTGGAGAGATTTCCCAGAACCAGCGTGGACTGTGACTGGGGGAGTGAAGGGCCTCCTGGTCAGTGCTGACTGTCCCTCTTGTGTTCACTTGGTCCACTTTTCTTTTTTAAGGAAGATTTGATTGATTGATTTATTTTTAGAGAGTGCGGAAGGGAGGGAGAAAGAGAGGGAGAGAAACACTGATGTGAGAGAGCGACGTCAATCATTAGCCTCTTCCACAAACCCCAACTGGCCTGCGTGGTGACCAGGAATCGAACCTTTCACTTTGCGGGACGACGCCCAGTGAACTGAGCCACGTCGGTCAGGGCATGGCGTCCACCTTTCAATCAGTGATGAGAAGGCCTTGAGAGGGACACAAGGGTGCACGTCTGGGTTCACTTGCAGGTCCCTGGTCCACGCGGTGGCCCTGCTTCCCTTATTCCCAGGGCTGATCCGCGGGCAACGGGGCACAGACTTTATCCCGGAGGCTCGCTGTTCCTGTGCGCCTGGAAACAAAGCTGTTCAGAAGTTGCTGCCCTGCTCCCTTAAACTCATTGTGGGCCAGGGACTATTTCTCCAACCCCTGTGAGGATCCCGGGGGGGCCACAGGAAGAAAGACTGCTGGCTCCGGCTGGCTTCCTATGAGAACAGGGAAAACAGCTTACTGAAAGAAAAGGCATCTGAACACTTTAGAATGTGCCAAGGCTGGAGACGAGCTCCTCCTCAGTGATGCACCAGCACGACACCCAGCAGGGCCACCTGCCATGGCCTTCAGGGCCTAAGCACAGCCCCCGTCGGAGACCTGGAGCCCCAGTGGAAAATCTCAGTCCTATTTCCTGCTACCACCACGGTCCTTTTTTCATTTCTCAACCCCATTTAAGGAACATGCTGGAAATACTTTGTATGGACAAATGCTTTTTTCAAAACACCTTTTGTGAAAACAGCAAAGGAAACTCAGGGCAAGAGGCCGCAGAGCTCACGCCTCGGTGACTGCTGCTTTCGGCACCTGTGCCTCTGCCGGGTCCCTCCCGAGTCTGAGAGCCACGACGCGCAAGGCCAGACGAGGGAAGTTAAATGCCAAGCAGTTCTTGGAAGAAGACATCGTGGTGCCCACCCTTTAGGATTTTCAATGCTGGGCTCATAAGCGCCAACCCACACGAGTGGCTTGGCTTTTCCTGTCAACAGGTCTCTTGGGAGGAAAACACAAACTTACTTGAGCAGACATGGGTCAAAAAGTACCACCACACTGTATAGTAGTTGGGCACCATAGTTAGGCACCAGTAGTTAGGTGCCCAAACCTCGCGAATGGTCCCCTGTGCTGGCCAGGTTGAGCAGACACTGCCCCCCTGCAGTCTTGTGCATGTGGGGTCTGGGCCTCTGGGTTCCCACTTTGAGCCCAGACGCATCACGCCACAGGGCGTTCACCGCATCTGTCACCCTGTGCTTTCTTCATCCTTGCCTCCCTGGGGCTCCTGCAATGCTGCTGCTCTGTGGGGACTGTCACCAGCATGTAGGAAAACCCCAAGGTCACAGCCTGCTTCTTGATGCACTTACTCTTCCAATATCTTCCTCTGTCACACAGACCTCCCTGTACACTTCTTTGGGGGAAGTATTTTAAACACATGGGTAAGTATACAGAAGTATACAAAAACACCCACGCGCCCCATAGCTTCATTACGTGTTGAGATTTTTGACACATTTGTTTCAGGTCTTTAAAAATGGTACATGAAATGTTCCAGACACAGCTGATGGCTTCCCTGATCTCACTCCTCACCCCTACTGCTCTGAGAGCCCTCAACCTTGAATTTAGTGTGTATTATTCTCAAGCATATATGTTTTAGATTTTCCTGCAGTATTCATCCATAAGTAACACATAATGCTGTTTTGTGTTTTTAAATCGTATGGAAATTTGCCCTACTGCATATATCCTTCTGAAACTAGGTTTTGTATTGCCATTGTTTTTAGATTTATCCATGCAGGTATGTGTTCTCTAACTCATTTATTCTATCTGCTAACTGCTAATATTCTACCTGTGAAAGTATCACAGTTAATGCATCTCTTTTCTATTGATGGCTTTCCAGTTCCTTTTTGACTTTGCTGTACACCAGGCTACAGCCGATATTCACGCACACATGTGTGAGTTTCTCCAGTGTGGATCTCTGCCCTCGAAAAGGATGCCCCCACTGTACAGCAACAGCACAGTGTGAGTTCCCAGTACTCCCCATTCGTTGCAACACTTGGTACTGGCAGATAAACACTTTGGCCAGTCTGGTGCATTAGAAGCTGTATTGTTTAATCTTATGTTTAATGTCAGTTTGTCCAGGACTATTATGGGTATTTTGGGATGAGAATTACATTTAAAATGGTGGGCTTTGAATAAAGCAAATGGCTCTCTACAGTGTTGTTAGGCTTCGTCCAATGAGTTGAAGCCTGAATACAACAAAAGACTGACATCGCCAAGCAAGAGGGAACTCTCCAGCAATCTGTTTTTTCAGACTTCATCTGCAGCATCAGCCCTTGCGTGAGTCTCCAGCCTACTGGTCCACCCCACAAATTATAGCGGACCTGTCAACCGCTATAATCAGATGAGCCGATTCTTTACAGTAAATCTTTTTGCATATATGTACACATCCTATCAGTTCTGTTTCTCTGGGTAACTCTGACTCATACAGAGACTGTATCTTTTTGTTGTTTGAGTTTCCATTTCTCTGATTACTGATGAGGTTAATCATCTAATCGAGTTTTTATTTGACATTTGGATGGCCTCATCCATGAATTGCCCATGTCTTTTGCACATATGAAAAATTGGGCTGTTTTATTTTTTCATTGATTTGTAGTTGTTCCTATATTCTAGATCCCAACTCTTTATCAGTTTATAACTGTATTGCAAATATCTATCTGTATCTGGCTTGACATTTAATCTTTTTTATGAACAATGTTTTTAAAAGTTAAATGTAACCCTATTCGTTACATTAAACAAATTAGGTTTGTTACCCTAATGTAACCCTATAAGTATTCTATTAAAATTTGCATTGAAGTTTGACTTTCTACATCTAGTTTGAGAAAATAATTTCCTGCTCTGAATTTATAGTCTTCTATATTTTCTTCTAAATTATTTAAAGTGGTTGCTTTTTAAACATAGGATTTATTTTTGCATGTGTCATGATATAAGTATCTAACTTATAAGGATAATGTATTATTCCTGAATTATTTATTGAATGAACCCACCCACTCCCTTTGTTACTCATCTGTAATGACTTTTCTGTAATATATCAAATTTCCATGTGCAAAGGGAAGTGTCCGAGTTCACTGGGCTTTTTTTATTGATCTATTTGCTGTCTCTGTACCAATATTTCACCATCTTTGTTATTATCACTTTATAATCAGTCTTGATGGTTATCAGCTCGTTTGAATTTCACAAAAATATTCTTTGAGATTTGGATGAGATTGTTCTGAATTTAGAGAATAATTAAGGGAAGATTGACATCTTTGCTGGTAAAGTCTAGTTTTTCATGCAAGACATGGAAAGTCACTCCACTTACTTATAGTTTCTCTCATGGCCAAAGTTTTCTCCAAAAAAAGCTCCTCCAAACCCAAACAACTCCCACATCTTTTGTTAAATGTATCCAGAGATGCCTTCCAGTGTTGGTTGCTAATATGAATGAGCTTTTTTTCCCTAACGGTGTACCATCCATAAAATGGCGCTGATCTTTGAGCGTGGCTCGCATATCCAGCATATTTGCTGGTCTCTTGCCATATGAGTAGCTGACATGAGAATCCTCTTGGAAATTCTGTGTAGATGATCATAATTACCGCAAATGAGCACACGTTTGCCGTTTTGTCCATGTTTACTTTTACTTATTTGTTCTGCTTGATTTCTTGCCTTCGGCGTGGTTTCCTGAGTGCTGACACACTCACAGGTGAGGCAGCTCCTTGCCTTCTTCCAGGTGATGGGCCTGCTACCCGATTCCACCGCTGGTTGCATTTGCTGTGCGTTTCTCGGAGATATCGGATCCCATCGAGGAAGTTCCATATAATTCTTATTTTCAACACTCAGCTCATTTACTTTAAATCTCATATTTTAAAAATAAATTACTTTCTTTATTTTTCAGCTCTAAATATTCTTTTAGTTGTCATCCATAATTTTGATCCAGAATACTTGTATTATCAGTCTATCCCTAAAAATTTCTATTGCAATTTCTTCTTTAACATCTGAGCTATTTGGGTCCCAAACATATAAGTCGATTTCTGTTTTAACTGGGTTGTGCTCAGAGATTAGGATCTGTGTGATTTGGGTGAATTTTAGCATTCACTGAGAGTTTCTTTGTTACCTAGTGTGTGGCCAAATTTTTAAGTGATCTGTGTATAGCCAAAGAAAATGATGACCATTTATCTTTGGTTGCAGTTTTATACACGCACACACACACACAACCATTAGATAATGTCTTTTATTTATATTTTCCAAATCTTTTATACATAATATTTTAAAATTATATTTTATTGATTATGCTATTATAGTTGTCCTGATTTTTCCTCCTTTGCCCCCCTCCACCCAGCAACCCCCACTCTCTCAGGCAATCCCCACACCACTGTTCATGTTCATGGGTCATCTGTACAAGTTCTTAGGCTCCTCCATTTCCACCCCCAAGACTATTTTGTAAAACTACAAAATAGTAATACTATTTGTAGTTCTTAATCCCCTCACCTCCTCACCCATTCCCCTTCACCTTGCTCCCATTTGGCAATCATCAAAACACTTTCCATATACATGATTCTGTCCCTGTTCTTCTTGTTTGCTTAGTTTGTTTTGGGGGGTTCAATTGTTGATAGATTTGTATTTTTTTCCATTTTTTTGTTCATAGTTTTGATCTTCTCTTTCTTAAAAATGTCCCTCTAACATTTCATATCATAATAGTTTAATGATGATGAACTCAAGTTTTTTCTTGTCTGGGAATCTCTTTATCTGCCCTTTGATTCTAAATGATATCTTTGCTGGGTAGAGTAATCTTGGCTGTAGGTCCCTGCTTTTCATGACTTTGACTATTTCTTGCCAGTTCCTTCTGGCCTGCAAGGTTTCTTTTGATAAATCAGCTGACAATCTTATGGGAATTCCCCTGTAGGTAACTAAGCTCTTTTCTCTTGCTGCTTTTAAGATTTTTTCTTTATCTTTAACCTTTGGCATTTTAATTATGACGTGTCTTGGAGTGGGGCTTTTTTTTTTTTAAGATTTTATTTATTTATCTTCAGAGGGGAAGGGAAGGAGAGAGGAAGAAAAATATCAATGTATGGTTGCCTTTCATACGTCTCCTGCCAGGAACTGGCCTGCAACCCAGGCATGTGCCCTGACTGGGAATCAAACTGCGATCCTCTGGTTCGCAGATCCGTGCTCGATCCACTGAGCCACACCAGCCAGGGCATTGGAGTGGGGCTTTTTGCATCCATTTTGTTTGGGACTCTCTGTGCTTCCTGGACTTGCATATCTATTTCCTTCATTAAATCAGGGAAGTTTTCTTTCATTATTTTATTAAATAGATTTCCAATTCCTTGCTTTCTATTCTCCTTCTGACACCCTTATGATGCAGATGTTGGACCTCTTGAAGTTGTCCCCAAGGCTGCTTATACTATCCTCATTATTTGTATTATTTTCTTCTTCTTGTTCTTCTGATTGGTTGTTATTTTGCCTCCTGATATTCCATATCATTGATTGATCCTTGGCTTCATCCTCTCTGCTGGTGTTTCCCTGTAAATTGTTCTTTATTTCAATTAGTGTGTCCTTCATTTCTGACTGGATCTTTTTTATGCTGCTGAGGTCCCTCACTAACTTTCTTGGGCATTCTTGTAACCGGTGTTTTGAACTCTGCATCTGATAGATTGCTTATCTCTAATTCCTTTAGCTCTTTTTCTGGAGTTTTGATCTGTTCTTTCATTTGGGACATGTTTCTTTGTCTCCTCGTTTTGGCAACCTCCCTACGTTTGTCTCTATATGTTAGATAGAGCTGCTTTGACTCTGTCTTGGTAATGTTGGCTAAGGTAGTAGGTGTTCCATAGGGTCCGTTGGCATAGCCTCCCCTATGACCCAAGCTGGGTACTTGAGGTGTATGTTTTGTGTGGGCTGACTACACCTTCCTCTTGAGCATTGGTTGCTGTTGGCAGATTGATGGGAGGGATTTACTCAGGCCACTCATCTGCAAAGACTGGCTGTGACCACTGACCATCAACCTCCACCCTCCGTGGAGGATCAGCTGTGCAGGGACAGGATGGTGGTGCTCCAATGTGGTCTATAGCTGACCACTGGGTGTGCAGGCCTGGGATTTTCCAGGTGGTGCAGGCCAAGGTCAACCCCCACCTGTGTTTTGCTCTGGGGCCTGCGGGAGCCATAAAGCAATCTGAGATGGCTGCTTCTTGTGCTGGGCTTAGAGATCCCCAGATGAAGGCAAGCTGTGAACCTAGACTGGCTGCTCCTAGTGCAAGGCCTGGGGCTCACTGAGGCCAGCTGTTGCTTGTTTGAGAGGATTTAGGAAGTTGTGAGGCATGAGGCAAGACCATCTATTCATATGGAAAGCAGCTTGGGTGGACCCATAAATTGGATGGGGTGGAGCCTCTGGGGATCTCCAGGGCTGATCAAATAGTGTCAGCCAGATTGATGAGGTCTGAGATATGGCACCAGCTTGCCAGTTCTGTGGGAGGAGGGTTTAAAAAAGGGACAATGGCTTCTACTTGCCTTGATGCCAGACACTTCATTTTCTCCCTGTATACCACTGGTGACTTTCCAGCTGCTAACCCAGTGCTGGAGTTCAGAGGGAGCGAGTCCAAGTAGGTAAGTCCTTGTGTGGGTTCTTTAAGAAAAACTGCTTGGGCCCTGGTTGGTGTAGCTCAGTGGTTAGAGTGCGGACTACAAACCAAAAGGTCGCCAGTTTGATTTCCAGTCAGGGCACATGCCTGGGTTGCAGGCCAGGTCCCCAATGGGGGCCACGTGAGCGGCAACCGCACATTGATGTTTTTCTAACTCTCTTTCTCCTTCTCTACCCCTCTCTCTAAAAATAAATAAGTAAATCTTTAAAAAAAAGAGAAGCAGAAGAACTGCTTGGGGCTCCAGCAGCTTCTTCTACTGACTCAATTCCCATCCCTGCTGGTTTTTGCAGCCAGAAGTTGTGGGGACTTACCTTCTTGGCACTGGAGTCCCGGGCTGTGGGACCTGGTGTGAGCCGGGGTCTCCTTACTGGCAGGATAGCCCTCCCAAACTTCTATCCAGCATTTGTGGGTAAAGGACCAGCTTGTTCTGCATCTTATCAGTCTGGATGGATGTAGTTTCTTTAATTCCGTAGTTGTCCAACTTCCATTTGATTTCTGGTGGTTCCAAGTGATGGCTGTTCTGTATTTTAGTTGTAATTTTGATGTAGTTGTGTGAGGAGGTGAGCCATGTCTGCCTATGCTGCCATCTTGACTAGAAGTCTATATCCTACTATTTTTTCAGCTTCTTGCATTATTAATTTCTGATAAAGTCAGATGAGTCAAAATCTTTGATTTTCTAAGGGCTCACAACTAGACAAAAACAAGATATGCCTCTGTGGTTTGCAGTTGTTTTGAGTTAAAGGCAACCAAGACTCTATGGGCTCAAGAGAAACTTCTTCCTCCTTAACTACCTAGAAGAATTTAAATGAGGAGCCTGGCCCATGATAAGAGCTAAAACCAGAAATGACACTTTACTTATCTATACGGCAGGGCCAACCGCTAATTACTGAACGTGTGCTGTCCCTGCAGCGGCCCTTTGAAGCCCCAAGGCTCCTCGCCCCCCCCCTAGGTCTGGATGTCCCGTGTACCCATGTTCCCTTCTGTCTCTGAACCTCTCGTGCGTGTGGAGTCTCTGACTGTCTCATGTAAGTGGGGTTCCCAAAATATGTGTATTGAGTTTAGTTCTTTCCTCTGGTTAATGTGTCTCATGCCTATTTGATTATTAGGCCAGTTGGAAGAACCTTGAGGGTAGAAAAGTTTTTCCTGCCCTACAACTTGTAATTCTGTCAATTTGCTTGCTATATTTTGAGGTGCGCCTGTGTTAGGTGCGTATGCATTTAGAACTGTAATGGCTTCTGAGTGGCTTGGTATCTTGGTTATTATGTGGTTTCTCTCCTTATATTATAGTTTGTCTGTTATTGCTACATTTGCACAGTGTATGTTTTTCCACCCCTTTATTTTTAGCCTTTCTATGTGGTTTTGTCTCAGATGGTGTCTTGGAAGCAGGATATAGCTAGATTTTTTAGAAATCCAATCTGATAATTTCTCTCTTGGAATAGGTAAAGTTAAGCCTATTTATAGCTGCTAGAATTGCTGGCATATTTCAATGTATTATTATTTTGCTATTATGTGTTTTGTGAGCCTTTTTTTTAAATCCTTACCCGAGGGCATTTTTTTCATTGCTTTCAGGGAGAGAGGAAAAGGAGAGGAAGGGAGAGAGAAAAATATTGATGCAAGAGAGAAGCATCAATTAGTTGCCTCCAATATGCGCCCAGACTGGGGTTCATACGAGTCTGGGTCAGCAGTCACATACACCAACATCTGGATTGGGGATCAAACTCGCAGCCTAGGTATGTGCCCTGACTGGGAGTTGAACCCACAACCCTTTGGTTATGGGACAATGCTCCAGTGCTCCAACCAACTGAGCCACACAGGGCTGTTGGGTGTGTGTGTGTTTTTTAAGATTTTACTTAGAGGGGAAGGGAAGGAGAGAGGGAGAGAAATATCTATGGTTGCCTCTCATGCATTCCCTGCTGGGAGCTGGTCTGCAACCCAGGCATGTGGCCCTGACTGGGAATCGAACCGCGATCCTCTCTCTGGTTTGCAGGCCCGTGCTCAATCCACTGAGCTACGCCAGCCAGGGTTTGTGTGCTTTTTATAAAACTTTTTTTTTTCTTACTCTGTTACCCAGTGAGTGCTAGAGTGAAGCTGCTTGAAGGGTGTTGTCTGGGACCCTGAGATCGTGGGGGCAGCCCACCTGGGCCATGAGTATAGCCCAGGTCTGCTTCCTGGACTGAGAGCAGCTGAGCTGCTGGCTCTTAATACTTATTCCTTGCATAAAACATGATGCTAATTTAAGATTCATCCTGGTTCCATAAATCTGTCTCTCAGTTCTTTCCTTTGACTTTACTGGGCACCTGCTCTGTTCCTGCTGGCAGCAGCCAGACTGGCTGAAGTGGATGGGCAGCGTCCCTTTAGGTGGGTCTGTACTCTGTTCCACCACTGTTCTCCCCAGGGGTCACTAGGGTGAGGCAAGTGAGGCCCCAGGAGCAAACTTGACAAAGGCACTCGCTTCAAGTGCCAGCCCTGCACTGGCAGGGCCCTGAGGGGAAGTGCCTGCTTAAAATTTGCTCACTGGGTACTTTGCTGGCCTTGCTGATACAGGGTGCAGCCAAGGGGAGGGGGCCTCAAATAAGATTTGGAATGGTGTCCAGAATTCGAAGTGTATGGGAATATTGGAGAGACATGTAAGATGTCCTCACCCCTCCCCCCAGGGGAAGGGACCAATAGAGCAGGGCCATTGAGGGTTGTTTTGCATAGCAACAGTTTTGCAGCTAACCTCTGGAATGGTTATTTAACATATCTACAACCTTTAACTGGTTTCATAGATATGTTAAATAGCTGTGGCCAAGTTTTGAGCCAGGGAGAAGGGAGAGGTTGGGACCCAAGATGTAACTAGGGGGCTGCGCTCCTGAGTGAGAGTGCCTGTGTGAGAACTTGGAAAAGATGGGCTTCAGGACATGAGGGGAGAACTGCCCAGGTGAGGAGAGAGCCACACGGTTTGGGGCAGAGTGAGGACCCCTGCAGTCATGTAGGAGAGAGCCATGCTGTTTCAGCAGAGTGAGGACCCCCTCTTAGTGAGGTGAAAGAGGGAGCCACGTGGTTTTGGCAGAGTGTGGAACCCCTCTTTCCCAGGTGAGGGGGAAAACCACGCAGCCTTGCCAGAATGGAGATCCCTGCAGCCAGGTGAAGAAGAAAGCCACATGCTTTTGGTGGAGTGCGAACCCCTGCAGGTTTGGTAGAAGAGGCCCACGAGGCTTTGGGGTGCCCCCTTTGGCTGCGCGGCCTGGAAAGCAGGAGAGACTTTGACTGGAACTGGGTACAAAGAACTCTTACCAGTGGACCGTGAGAGGGTACCACAGTACTTTGGATTAACTAGAGAGAGATCCTGCCTGCACAGTGACACAGCTGATGGCGCCAGCGGCCTGAAAAAGGGACATGTGCTCATTTCCTGATTTACGGTACCCGGAGTTGGGACAGTGGGAGAAGGGAGCGCTGTGTGGGTGTAGGTGTATATCCTAAAGGACTTTGATATTTTAGTGGAGGCATTAAGCATAAATAGCATTAAATAAACATTTTGTTTCCTCTTCGCAAATCTCTGGCATTGAGAGATGTCTTTCCAATTGGTGGCAGAGAGAAGAGCCCAGTAGATATTAGTATTCTGTCCTTGGGAGGGGCCCCTGTTCTGTACAAGTTTTTGGCATCCCTAGGTGGGCCAAATATTGCCCCCCCCTTCGGACCTCTTGTTCGGTAACATTGGCCTTAGTCCTAGCTTTGCTCCCCACTCTTCCCTACTGTCTCCCCACCAGTGAGGCCATGTGTAAATGGTCGCACGGTGCTTGCTGTGTTGTTGCTGTTTCTGATATATTTGTATATCAGAACAACATACAGTAAACAACATACAGACCAAATGAGCCCTAGCTTTCACTTGCCCTGTTTACCTATGATATCCCCCATGGCCTTGAGCTTGAGGACTCAGGAGTCTCAGCCAGACTGCCAAGGGCCTTAAGTGTCAGGTGCTAGTGTCCCCAAAGTAGGAACTTTAGCTAGAGGCACTAAATGTGTCTCTCAGAAAAATAATGTCTTCTGTGGTCCAAGACCTGCTGCAGCCTGAGAAACCAGTCTCCGAGTGAGGGTGCAGAGGAGCCGGCGGTGGAAGGTTCTGAGCTGTCTGTGCTCACTGAGGAAGTCCGTCCAGGCTGGCCGAGGCCGGACTCGGACAGCACTAGGCGGTTCTACCAGGGCTGCGGAGTCCCTGGTCAGGCCACAGAGAAACAGGAGACAGTGCCATTGTCCTAGGTAAGCTGAGGTTGAAGTCAGGACAGCTGGTTTATTGGAATAACAAGGACCCCCCCTTTCACACAGAGACCCCCTCACACAGCTCTCCCCAGGGGCGCCACACCACTTTTCCAGGGCTGCCTCAGTTTACTGCTGCCTGGGGGTTGGGCCCCAGCACAAATAGCCCCTGCAGACAGCCACTGTGCTCACTGTTTCTAGGCTGAATAGGAGGAGGCTGTTACTTTACAGCAGAGATAAAAGTTAATCACACAGTAGACTTGCCTTCCAAACCCTGATGACATCATTCACTTGAGTCAGGCCCCAGGGGAAGTGTTCACTGCCTGGAGTCACCAGACCGGTTCAGCCTGTTCTCACTCCCCAGAAGGTGGCCCAGACTTAAACAAAAGCCTGGACTCCTGAATAGAATGCATTCATAGGCCCGTGGAGATCCTCTGCAGACCTACTGAGTGCCCTGCCCTCTGGACTGTGGATTGGCGCTCTGTTTACTCTCTGCCCTGCTTTCCCCCTGACCCCTCCCTGCCTCTCTGCCTCCCCCTCTCTCATTACAACTTTTATCTGGCAGCACCATCACCCCTGAGACTCCCACACAAAAAAAAACCAGACGTTAGGGAGCAGAGACAGTAGCTACAAAATAAAAGTTTCTGCGTTCAGAGGCAGGTGATGTCTTCATTCTGTTCTGACAATTCCAGGTATAGGATTAGAGGACTTTAATCCCCTGGAGTCACGTGAAAATGAGAGAAAATTCAAGCTGTGTTAGAAATAAAAAATTTGCAGGTTACTCGTTTGTTCTGAAATGTTAAGCAAATGCTGTTGTGGCTCATTGGGAACCCACGAGGGAAACAGAGAGCTCCACGGGTCCTGATACCCCCGGACCTCAGGCCTGGCACCAGCCCTGCCGCCCGGAACTTGAAGACCCTGATCCCTTTAGAGTTCTGGGCTCTGCTGAGTGACGCACACGTGGCAGACATGCTGCTGAAGTCTGTAGACCCCCAGCCCACCCCAGCTTCCGCTGAAACAAGACCGGGTGTCCTGGATGCCGGGAGAGACCACCTCAAAACTTGGGGTGAGGCAGAAAAGTCAGAATGGGGACAAATGCCTCAAACTCAACCCCTCCCCTTCTCCGTCGTGGCTGGACCACCACAACCTTCCCTGACCACCTGTTCCCTTGCTTCCTTCTCTCCAATTTTCTGCAACTGGGAGGACCAATACGAAATCTCCGTGGAGAGGAGGGACAAGGACAAGCCACTCCAGCAGTCACTCTCCAGCACCAGAAACAGAGGACCACACTATTTCCACCTGTTATCCATGTTTAATGAAAAACTTCCCACCCAGACCCCACTGGCACATCACGTTCTCCAAGGTCACTGCTCTCGATTCGCAAATGCATACTATCGCTTAGTAAATTTTAAGTGCTTTGCTAAGTCTTTCTGCTGTGCCCTTGAATTCCTTCTTGTTCCGTGACAAGGACCTGGATCGGGTTGAGGCCTCCCTTTGGTCTCCCCGGTGCTGCCTGGTATCAGCTTTTGGCGAGCCATCTAGAGGTCTTCCCTTTCCTCTGTTTCGGTCCCTTTTCCTGTCACTATCTTCGGTGTGGCGTTAAGTCTCCTGCCTGAGCGGAGTAAATCCAACTCCGGATCAGAGCGTCTGGCCGCCACTGCTCTGTTGCTGAGTCTGCCCTCAGGCACACCTCACGCCAGGGTCTGTGGCGGCTCCTGGGTGACGGCGCGCTGCTTGGAGCTGGGACCAATCACCCCTAGCAACCAGATGGACTCACCCTGTGCTGCTTCTGCTTTCTGCAAGCACACTTTCTTTTTGTATCCTTCTCTTCTTTGGGGGATGGGACATTCTCAACCTTGTTCAGTACTTAGCCTCCCATTTAAACAACTCTTCAGGATGTTACATATATAATTCCTTGAACTGGAGCCAAGACTTTCTTTGTTTCCACTGCTCGTTGGCCCTCTTTAAAACTTTCATTGAGAGTCTCAACAGATCTTCCGGCTGGGTAATTAAAAATGTAAATGAGGCTGAGGTAATTGAAGGAAAAAACTGTCACTTTTAAAACTCTAGCACTAGAAGTTGCCCAAGGCTAATACCTTCCCTCCCCTCTTCCAGCCTCCTTAAACATTGTCAAGGACAAATGAAAAATCCTGTCTTCTCTACGATAATTAGTAATACTGTCCATGTGTATGGTAAAAAATAAAAAAAGTGTCCCAAATGTTTTTTCAAGGTCATTTGGTCTGAGAAAATATTTGATATTAAAGCCGATTTAAGTTCAGTAGATGTCTTTTGGAATTATTAACATAAAATATATGTTTGCTTTGCCTGGGTTTACAAAAATGAGTTCATATTATTTATCTCTGTTATAAAACTTGTCAAGAAAGTGGCCTGGTAATAATTGACTTTAAAATCTCAGAGTTGTTAAGAACTAATAAATAGATGTAACTAAAATGAAGTTTTGAGAGGGATTTTCAGTAATAATGTTACCGAACAAGAGGAGGTCCGAGGGAGGGGCAATACAATATTTGGCCCACCTAGGGATGCCCAAAACTGCTATACAACAGGGGCCCCTCCCAAAAACCAAAATACTAAAATCTACTGGGCCCTTCTGTCCGCCGCCAATTGGAAACACATCTCTTAATGCCAGAGATTTGTGAAAAGGAAACAAAATGTTTATTTAATGCTATTCAGGCCTAATGCCACCACTAAAATATCAAAGTCCTTTAGGTTGTACACCTACACCCACACAGCGCTCCCTTCTCCCTCTGTCCCAACTCCGGGTACCGTAAATCAGGAAAAGAGCACACGTCTGTGTTGCAGGCCGCTGGCACCGTCAGCTGTGTCACCGTGCAGGCAGGATCTCGAGTTAATCCAAAGTACTGTGGTACCCTCTCATAGTCCACTGGCAAGAGTCCTTTGTACCCAGTTCCAGTCAAAAGTCTCTGTTGCTTTTCAGGCCCCGCGGCCGGGGGCACCCCAAAGCCGCGTGGGCCTCTTCTACCAAAGCTGCAGGA
The DNA here is from genome assembly GCF_021234435.1 of Artibeus jamaicensis. Classification (NCBI taxonomy): domain Eukaryota; kingdom Metazoa; phylum Chordata; class Mammalia; order Chiroptera; family Phyllostomidae; genus Artibeus; species Artibeus jamaicensis. Next base: position 11,416,288 of record NW_026521810.1, on the reverse strand, counting down.
GTCCACACTCCACCAAAAGCATGTGGCTGTCTTCTTCACCTGGCTGCAGGGATCTCCATTCTGGCCAAGCTGCGTGGTTTTTCCCTTTCACCTGGGAAGAGGGGGTCCACACCCTGCCAAAACCGCGTGGCTCCCTCTTTCACCTCACCAACAGGGGGTCCTCACTCTGCTGAAACCGCGTGGCTCTCTCTCCATCTGGCCAAGCGGGGACCCTTCATGTCTTGGAGCCAGTCTTTTCCAAGCTCTCACCCAGGCCATCTCGCTCAGGAGCGCAGCCTCTAGTTACATTCTGAGTCCAAGCCCTTCTCCCTCAGGAGCGCAGCTCCTAGTTCCCATCTTGAGTCCCAGCTCCCCCTTCTCCCTTCTGCCTTTCTGCCTGGCTCCAAACTTGGCTACTGCTATTTAACATATCTATGAAACCAGTTAAAGGTTATAGATATGTTAAATAACCATTCCTCCGGAGGTTAGCTCTAAAACTGTTGCTATGCAAAATAGCTCTCAATGGCCTGGCTCTATTCATTCCTTTCCCCTGGGGGGGGGGGGTGAGGACATCTTGTATGTCTCTCCAACATTTCTATACACTTTGAATTCTGGACACTTTTCTAAATCTTTTTGGGGGCCCCCCCTGGCTGCACCCTGTATCAATAATATTATATATAATATTATATATAATATATATTATATAATATATAATATATAATATATAATATATATAATATATATTATTGAATTATATATAATATTATTACTGTATATTATTACTGTATATTAAGTGTATATATATATATATATACACTTAAACATAGTTTTCCAAAGTCTTTGGTAACTTAAAAATGTAGAGTTTTACTAAGTTAAGTAATAAAAAGTGTTAAATATCTAGATATTTTGAAATAACAATACTAAACCATTAATTGATCTAAGTTTACCTACTTTTGGCTTCATATTACGGAGAAGCTAGAAAATGCATTTGTATCTGTTAACAACTGTATCTTGTACTTTATCTGAAGTCTCTTGAAAGCATGGGTGTGTTTGCCAATGAAAAAAAAATGTGTTTCTAGAAGTTATGAAGTGTGTTCATAAATTTGCCAAACTAAAGAATGTTAATAACCTACTTTTAGGTGTCACTATGTTAGTGTAGGCTGCTAAATATTAATAAAGGAAGGAAGCAAAGGGAATCAGGCTTTATTAAGCATAACAAACTAGGGAGCATAATCCTGCTTTGCTAGGAAGTTGTGGCATTCAGAGACACTCCAGGGAATTACAGCATTTCCCTGCCAAGGGGATGAACGCCCCTCCCTTCCCCCCTGTAGGCAGCAGTCAGGCTCTGAGTACAGGGATGGTGGAGGGCGGGTGGGTGGCCGGGGGAAGCACATGGGAAGTAGAAATCCTGATGGTGCAGGAGGAGGTGCCTCTATGAGGCATGCTCAGCAGGAACTAAGACGGCAACCGCAGAGGCTGTCAGTCTTGCCTGGGAAAAGGATCAGATTGGATAAGGGACACAGAATGCTGGCAGATCTAGGAAATAGATTGGTTAGGAGGTGGGCCCAGCTTAAGCCTGTGGATGCTTGGGAAGTTGATTGGTTAGTTTGAAGTAGTGCCTGGTCCACCCAAGCCCGAGATAATATAATCAGCCTAACAAAGACTCATTCTCTCTCTCACCTGGTAACACATACTCTCCTTGTTTGCTCCCCTGTTTGTTCATGTATTTTCTCTCCAGAGCAACCATGAGGCCCCAGCAGTCATGCAGCCAGTATCCATGTGAACTTGCAGCAGGCTCCAAGCTGAGCCTGGGTACTGGATACAGCAGAACCAGCGGGCTGGAGCACAGCCAGGAATTGCACTAAGCTTTGATATGGACTAAACTTTTTCTTGGCCTGATGAAGACCAGGTTGGACTTTTTCCATAGTGAGATGGATGGAGATGGGATACTGGGAACCCAGAGGCAGTCCTTTGATTTTGTTTCTACAGTGAATCTTACCACGAAGCCTTAACATCCCATACATAGGTCTCCTGGGATGCCTTCCTGCAGTCCCATGAAAGAGCCCCACTTGTACTGGCAACGTTACCAGGAGAGACCCGGTTCTTCTTGCCAATGTGTAAAGAACTATAGATCAGCAAATCTATTAGCATGCAAGCAGGGTTTATTGGTGATATATTCTCATGGAAGAGAACAGGCGAGACTTGTTGAGGTGGGGAAGGGGAAGGGCATAGGTTCAGAGCAAAGCAGGGTAAGGGTGGCCAAAGGCCGGATGGCAAGTGCCCTGGTGGCTAAAGGTGGCCAAAAAGTCAAGAGCACCAAAAGACCCACTCCTGTGTTCTAAGGACTTACAAAGTTGGTGGGGTGGTGGTGAAGAAGTTGCATATTGATTGACAGGTAAATGTGACAGCTTTGGGGGGGCTGCCTGAACACCCAGAGGTGTCAATGGGCTCCTTCCTTTGGGCACTGAGCCCTTTCTGTCCTTTCAGGCCTTGGGAGAAAAGCAGTCTCAGGCTTTCTTTCCCAGGTAAAGGAGACAATACATAGGGCTTCAGTGGTTTCCCTCCTTCCTGCCTTTATTTCCCTTCTGGCAGCTCATTCTACTGTAACAGCAAGAGCTAAGAAACTAAGGTTTCTAAGAGTAAAGAGTTCTAATAAGGTCAAAAAGAAACTCTATGGTTTTGGTAACTGAAGGTATAAGGTATGAAAATATATTTTTAAAAAGACAGGAAAAAAGTGGGTTGTTCTGAAAGTTGGTTATGTCTAAATGAGTTAAAAAGAGACAAACTAGCCCTGTCTGGTGTGGCTCAGTGGATTGAGTGCTGGCCTTCGAACTGAAAGGTCACCAGTTCAATTCCCAGTCAAGGTACATGTTGGATTTCAGGCCAGGTCCCCAGTTGATGGTGTGTGTGTGTGTGTGTGTGTGTGTGTGTGTGTGTGTGTGAAGAGGCAAAGAGGAAAGAGAGATTGATGTCTCTCTCTCACATTGCTATTTTTCTTCCTCTCTTTTCCCTCCCCCTCTCTCTAAAAATAAATAAATAAAACCTTTTTTTAAAAAAAGAGAGGCAAACTACAAGGGACTAGAGAAGTTGTAGAAGTTTGTAAAGAAAAATCTTGAAAGGAAATTTTATGTGGTTAAGCTAAATAATATTAAAATACATATAATTAAGTAAATAAATCTCAGTATCCAGAACTGGTTTTATTATTTTTCAGTCTGTTACAGGGTGGGCAAGTTTTTCATGTATCTGCCTAAAAAGTGAAGATTCTATATATTTTATTAAAATAGTGTGTATTATATTGTGTTAATCAGGTGCTTGATTACTTTATAAAACCCATCTTCTTAATTCTAAAAATTAAAATTTTTCTAGTTTTCATTTATATTTTATGCCTTTTATTGTCACTTTGGGTAAGTAAATAATTTAGTATTGGTTCACAATGATATATGATCTTTTGGTCAAGTGTGTTTGACAATCTTCCCAGGGTTTAAACTTCAAGAGACTTTTTCTTAACCTAGAAATGGCTTTGAGTTATTCTAGTGGGTCCATGGAATACCTCAAGGATCGGTTCTCTCTCTTCTTACAAAAGAGCATATTTAAAATGTTTAAAGGACCTGGGAAGCTTTATCAAATAAAGAAATAATAACTATGTTCTATTTGTATACATATATTTTTATTATTAAAGTGGATGTTCTAGAGAGTATATAAAAATCATCAAGTCTACAAAGTTCTCATATACTTTTGTTCTGTAATTGTAATTTTTATTTTAAAATGTAGTTACAGAAAAGCAAATTCTTTTGTCAATTGCATTTTAATCAGATCTGTAACTATGTCATTTTAAGGTTTTTTGTGGGTTTTTTGGTCATTTCGAGACAGTCATTCTTTGATGCATTTGTAAATATGTTACATCTTTAGAAAGGTCCATGGAAAGGACTGTGACTTACTCTAAATCACGTATTTCTGAAAATAAATTTTCAAATCATGCCTTTAAATTGGGTCAAGATTGACAGAACTCTACAGAATAACTGGACTCATGCCAATACTGGCAAATAATCAGAATAAACAAAAATGATTATGGGACTGAATGAGCTGAAGATAATTATAATTTTTGTTGAAAATATTGCTAATTTTTAATCTTTTTGTTTTCTGTATAAAGAAAACTTGTTTTCTTAAAGCAATTTGGCAAATTATATTTTTATAAATAATATTAAAGCATTGATATTTTTTTCTTTATCTGATTCCTCCAGAATTTGGAAACCCTTAATGAATGAGTATTATTAGTTTTATGGCAATATGTTTGTTTGCAGGAATTCAATAAGAGTCTTTCTTTTTGTAGCAGGACACAGTTGAAAACTGATTTTATTAACCAAGACTTTGACTGGAATGTCATGTTTGAGAGAGACATGCGTAGACTCTGGATGTCACCAGAAAGCCTTCAAATCTTTGAAAGCTGATAAAAAGCCCTTTGGAAAAACAGCCTGGTACCCTCCTTACTTGCACAGTTCATTGGTGGCCGTCTCTCCAGGAAGAGAAGGAAAGCCGCTTCCTGGGAGGTGGCAGAGAGACACCCCCAGGGCACCGTGGGTGTCCTTGCAGACCTGAGGAACTTCCCAAAGTTAGGAATGTTGTGGGCAGAGCCTGATGGCCACCGCGTGGCCCTGGCGTGACTTCTGTGCCCTGAGAAACTAATGAAAGTTCAATTTGGCGACTCCTTGTGAGATGCCAGCAAAGCTGACTTAAGAGAGTCTGGTGATCATTTGCTGTTCTTGTGTTTATCCAAATAATCAGGCCACAGTGAAACAGGACTTAATGTCGTAAATAATCTTAATTTCTCTGGCTTTGATAAAATGAGGGTGTTTTTAGGGGGAGAAATGAGAAATTGTGTTTTAATGGAATCTATAGTATATGGTTGTAGATATTAGACTCCAGTTCATTGTCTCTAAGGCTTTGTTTTTCACCTATAAACTGAAATGAGTCCTGAATTTTTCTACTTTTCTTAAATATTTGGCTACAACCCTCCAAATTAACGTTTTATTTTTCTTCCATCCTTTAACTTGAAATTATTGAGAACTAAAACTTTTTCTCTGAGTGTTGCAATTGCACAGTGCAGCCAAAAGACTTGATCTAAACTTGAGGAAGTATCACAACAGCTTAAATAGTCCCAGCTACTGATACTGTGTGAACCACACAGAATTTTCCTGAGCACCTGAGGGCTTCGTCAGGTGCTCTGATTGCACACCAGGAGGCTCCATCAGGCAGTCACCGGGTCACCGTTCCAGAAAAGAAGCTTTGAGCCTGATGTCTACAATCTCCCCGACTGACAAGCTTACAGAATCAGAAACTGGTTTATAAGTACTCTGAAAGTTAACTTTTGTTTTTCCTTCTGTTTTCACAGGCACACCCGTTATTAAATACCTGATTGCTTCTTTGCACAATATAGGCCACACTTTGGGAGCCCATCTGCATTACCCCTCCTGAAATGAGAATCAGAGACTCAACGATTTAACTAAACTGACTTCTCAGGACAAAATAATTGAGTCAATAACATATAGGGCAGTTCAGCAACTTCTATTCTGGGATGTAAAACTTTATTATTTAAAAGGCAGGACTAAAAGGGCCAAAGTTCTGCCACCTTGAAACTGCTTCGTGCATATTGATTTTAAGCTGTTTATTAGGAAATGAGAGAATAATAATCATAATAAAAACAAACAATCCTCTGATACTCCCCCCTTTCCTGCCCAAAAGAGTCAAAGAAAAATCTGCCTCAGGAAAGAGATCTTAGAATGTTTGCCTGAGCCTAATTTGAATTAAGCATGGTCAACAAAAGGATCTCAGGCTTGTGCCTATTAGCCAGACGCCCCCTGTGTCCCATTGTTTTGAGTCACCTAGCAAGGGCTTACTCACCAGGAGGCTAAGCAATTGCGCTACGGGAACTAACAGCTCAGGAACTAACAGCCCAAGTTATTCCGGGACACCCAGGCTCTCTGGGGGCAATACACACTTCTGGGACAAATGTAGTGCTTGACAACAGACCATGTGCTATCCAACAAAGGGGGACTCTTCCTTTCACAGCTGCACCTGCTGTACTTGTGACCAGGGAGCAATGAGTGGCTGCGAAGTGGCTGCAATTTGCAGCTCCCTCCCTGCTCCTGTCTCCAAGAACCCTTGTTTTGCTCCTCTACTCCCAGCTCAGCCTCTCTCTCTCTCTCTCTCTGACTCCTGCTCAAGTCCCCCCTTCTACAGACCCAGAGCCTCTCACCCACACCCCAGAGGACTATGTTTTCTGCCCACAGTTGCTGGTAAGTTTGCTCACATGTGTTTGCCTTGTTTTGCTTTCACTCTTCATAAACACACCTTTTATTTGATTTTTCTCCCTTTTTTTCTGGGAACCAGACATCTGTACATTCTTCCAAATTATCACACACCTCACTTTTACCTGGTTCGAGTGCAAACTGGAGCTCTTACAGACTATTCTATGGTCTCATAACTCCAGTGGCCTTTCTCCAGTATCCCAAACTTAATTGGCCATGGCCTATGGGCCCAAAAAGAGAGAGGAGCACCCAGGACATAATGGACCTGCTCCCCCTGAGGGCCCTCTTCTCTCTAGCGGCCTGGATGGGAAAACAAACCCCACCAGGTAGGAAGCCACGGGCCGTGGTAGGAGGGACCACCGTGATCCACCCTGGGAAGCCCGGGACAGGTTGGCAAGACTTATGGGTGCAAGGGACACTTAGCCCCCCAGATTCAGACCCTCTTAGCCCACCCTCAATAAGCTGGCAGATTTTCAGTCCACTCCCTAGTGGAAGGGCTTGTCAGGAGCTCTCGCCCTCACTAGTGCACTGGTTTTCTCTTTCTAGACGTTATGGAAAACACCAGGCTGCATTCTAGCCAATTGGAAGCATTTCAAATTAAACAATTTAAAACAACAACAAAAAACCCCACCCCATTTTCATCTACTATTCGGCATGGCTTAATATGAATTGAGACATGGGAAAACATGGCCTGAAAATGAGGCCTTAATTACAATACTATCCTTCAATTAGATTTCTCCCACAAATGTCAGGAAATATAGACAGAAATCTCTTACGTGAACTTCTAAACCAAGAGCCAGAGAAGAGAAGCTCATGTAACCCCTGCGACACCCATCCCGCTTCTCCAGCCCTCCCCGGGGACTCCAGGCATCCTACACGATTCTCTTCCACCAGCTCCCCCATCATACCCAATAAATAGTCCCCCAAAACGTGAGGGCCAGGGACCAGGCCCCTCTCAAGGGTCCCCCAGGACACCCCCTTCAGCACATTCAACCCATTTATAAGCCCCCCATTAAGGAGATCATTCCAAGGGTAGGACTGCCTCAAAACCTCCAAGGTGACAATGGCCCTTCTTTCACGACCAAAACGAATAGCCCAAGCCCTAGACATTAACAATCACTTACATAGTTCATGGAGGCCTCAGTCTTCAGGACAGATGAAAGGGTTAATCACACCTTAAGGAAAATCTTAGCGAAGCTGTGCCAGGAGACTTCTGGGAGACAGCTTCGCCTCCTGCCCATAGCCCTCCTGAGATACAGCGGGGCTCCCAAACCAAGCCTAGAACTGAGCCCTTTTGAGATGTTATATGGGAGGCCCTTCCAACCTCTGACGTAACCTTTGACCCAGAAGTCCAGAAACAAATATCTCATCCGTCTAACAAAGGTGCAACAGGCTCTCCCATCCCCTACCTGGCACTTCTCACTCCTTGGCCCATTGATAACTATCTTTTGTTGTTTGGTCCATGCTTCTTTAGTCTTCTTGTTAAGTTTATATCTTCAAGGTTCCAACAGTTTCATATAAAGCGGTAGTGCTCCAAGGATTCTAGTTCACATCTGGACATTCAGGGACAGAGCTTAGGCCCATAGATGAGGCAGGAAGAGACTTTTGATCCCAGGCTGGGCAGGGTCTGTGTCCCATCTCAGCCTAAAGCAACCACACAAGACTGACCACCAACCCTTCATCTTCCCATGGGATTATGGGATTGAAATCTCTCAGGTGGGTATTTCTGAAGCAGGAGAGTTAGAATAGGGAACAAAGGCCTCAAGCTCTACTCTACTCTCCGTCTTGACTGGAACATCACAAACATGACCTTCCCTGGCCCCTGCTCCCCTGCTTCTTCTCCCCAGTTTCTTCCCAATTGGGCGGGCCAAAAAGAAACCTCCGTCTGGGGAGGAGATGCAGTGATGAGCCGCACTGGCAGCCGCCCCACCAGCATCGGAAGCAGAGGCACACCCTACCCCCTCCCTTGCTCGCAGCGAATGAAAGCCTTCCACTCAGACTGCGTTGGCGCACCGCTCTCAGAGGTCGCCCACTCTCTACTTCTTGAGTGCATACTATTGCTTTAGTAAATGTATTGTCCTTTGCTAAGTCCTTCTGTCATGCTCTTGAACCCTTTCTTGTTTGGTGACAAGGATCTAGACAGGACTGAGGCCTCCCTTTGGCCTCCCCAGGTGCTGCCCAGCATCAGTGGGGTTGAGAAGCTCAGGCCAGGGGCTGACTAAGGCCATGACGAGGAGTGTGGTCTGCATGCTTATTATAACAAATCTTTTTAGAGAGGAGCAGTTGACTGCAGATGGAAGACAAAATAGTCACAAATGACTGTGAAAGTGACTCCTCCTCAAAGCCTGCAGAGGCACCATTGCTCCCTGGGGAAGGTTCAAGCCCCTCACCCACTCCAAGCATAGCCCTGTCCATCCTCTGTGAGGGGGCGGGCCCTCTGCCCTGCTCAGAACACGCCCTCTCAGCCACTTTGCTTGGCTAAAGTTCTCTTCCATCAGGCTCCAAGGGAATCCAGCTCTTTGGAAAACCTTCTTTGGGTTTCTACTCTCTTGAGCCTTTTCCCCCAGGAAGTTTGGACCCTCCCTCGAGTGCATCCTGGCCACAGCACACTCGTGCTCGGGCCCCTCATTTGGCACAGAGCAGGTTAAGTGGTGCACCTCGTGTTCGTGAGGGTGCCCTGTGGGAAGACCGTGGATTGGAGCAGGGCAGGGGCAGGATCGGAATGTTGCATGATGAGGAGGAGGATGGGATCTACTGGCATCAGTGCTGCCACCATGTGTGAAAGTCTCGGATTACTGAGCGCCAAAGACGTGGCATTCCCAGGATGGGGGGGGGGGCGGGCAGGGGAGAGACTGCGGGGCAGAGGGCAGCTCACGAGTGCAGGGCGGCAGGGAGGGGGCGGGTTAGGTTGAAGTCCAGAGTAAAGGGCCCCCCGGAAAAGACAGGGAGACTAAAGCGACACTGTCTGTGGCACGGAGCTGAGGGGCAGAAAAGCAGACAAGGGAGCAATGGACAGTCACCTTGCTTCAGAGGAGAGCTGAGGCACCTGGTGCAGGTGAGACACGATGCGTAGCAGTGGGCATCGCTGATGAGACAGAGCCCGGCTTCCTACAAGAAAGGAGAGGCCAAGATCCACACAGCTCTGCATCTTAGTGATACGGGGAGGTGCCAAATGGAATTGAATGTGATTTTAAAAAATGTTTTTTTGAAGTGGTTGAGGAGCTTATGCCTGGAGACTGTCGCGCCAGGGGCCCGGGTGGCCTCTGCCCTGGAAATACTCCGCGGCTCACCAGCCCGTGCTGGGCAGCGCTGTGCGTGCTGGCTCTGGGGACAGACACGGCTGCGCTCTCACGTGGGCTCCTTTGGAAAGGTATCCAGTAGATGAGCTCTGTTATGAGACACACGAGGCGTCTGTCCAGGGCAGCGCTCCAGGGACAGGGCGCCGGGCGGGAACACAGCGCCAGCTGTTCTGCTGCTGCTGCCGGCTGCTGGCCCAGTGCGCTCTGACCCCTCTGTAAATCGAACCCTTCCTGTGGGCTGCAGGTTCTTCCATTTTTTAAATTTCTTTTTATCTTCACCCAAGGATATGCTTACTGATTTTAGAGAGAAGAGAAGGGAGAGAGAGAAACATCCAGGTGAGAGACAATCGTCACTCAGTTGCCTCTTGTAAGTGTTGCCACTTGTATGTGCCCCACCCAAGGACCAAACCCCAAACCCAGGTATGTACCCTGACCAGGAGTCGAACCCATGACCTTTAGGTTTATGGGATGATGCTGCAACCAACTGAGCCACACTGGCCAGGGCAAAGGTTGCAAAAATTTTTTTTAAAGATTATATATTTGTTTTTTTTTAAGCCATTTTTCTTGAGATTTTATTGGTTGTTCTTAAGTACACAGACATTTCAATTTGTACACAATTAACATACGTACCAAAAAATGTAAAGTCATGTACTTATGATTCTTCTCTGAAATTACTCCAGTGACTTTCCAGCTTAAAATTTGGGGACTAATTTCCTTAATAGAGTATCAAGTACCAATATCTGTAAATGTTGATATACTGTTACATCAAAGCCCAACTAATTCACAATTTAATATATATACTACATAATCGAATTTTCGATCTTTCACAGCACATTAACGAGGTTACTAGGAACACTGGACTACCACAAGATGTTACAGAGTGCACAAAGTTCTGATGGGGAGAGCCAAGATCAAGGAGTGGTTTTATTTAGGAAACACTTGTACCAAAAACATGGGAATAGAAGTAATTTAAAATGTTCGAGACATAGTAAATGCACAACTGACTCCAAATTGCCATTTAGTATGCTTTGTATTATAGGATATAAAAATGACTCCCATCTATGGAATGTTTAGCCGGCACCCAAGACAATCAAAGCCTCCCATATTCAATATCCCACTATTTTCTGGTTGTACCAAAAAATAAACAACCAGCAAATGATTTCACCTCTTAAAAAAAATCATTTACACTTAAAAAATGGGATGAGGTGGAATTCCCTCCTTCTTAAAAATGTTTCTAGAGCTACTAAAAAACTTGCATTTACAAAACAGTTGATAAAAATATTCCTCTGGATTGTACAAGAAGGGAGACAGGGACCACTGATCAGACATGATATATGATATTAATCAGACTTGGCTTCTTTTTCTCCTGCTTCATCCGAGGCTGGACTCTCCTCATTTTTAGTTTCTCCGTTCTCCGCAGGTAGATCTTCCTTAGGTTCCTGGTTAGCCAGGTCGGCCTGTTTTCCCTTTGCTCCTCTCTTCCCTTTCGTTTGCACCTTTTTGTCTGCAGGTTTGTCCTTTCCTGCCGCCTTTTTTGGCTTGGTTTCCACTTTTGCAGGAGCAGGCTTAGCTGACAACCTTGCTGACCTTCTCTTGGGCTCCTCCTTCGCCGCCCCCTCGGCGGAGCTGACCTTCCTCTTAGGCATCGTGGCGGTGGGGCGGGTGCCTGCTGGGTGCCTGAGAGCCCAGACGCGCAGGGAACCTTTGCAAATCTGGAGTGCCTGGCCGATACTGCTTCTCCCTCTGCCCAAACTACTCGGACCCGCGAAGGGGGCCATATTTGTTTATTTGAGAGAGGAGAAGGGAGGGAGAAAGAGGGAGAGAAACATCAATTGGCTGCCTCTCACATGCCTCCACCTGGGGACCTGACCCGCATCTCAGGCCTGTGCCCTGACCAGGAATTGAACCGGTGACCATTTGGTCCGTGGGATGACACCCAACTCACCAAGCCACACTAGTCAGGGCAAGGGCCGCAGATTTTTTAAAAGGAATGATAACACTTACCACAAGTGTGCATACACATCTGAGAAGCAGAGCAAATTCCAAATCTGTTTGAAAGAAAAAAGGGGAATCCGGCCCAGGCACTGAGTCTGGTACATGGCCTCTGACTCCCTGGACCGGGCCCGAGCGCAGGACACCGCACGGCCACCACAGGAGGGAAGTGAGTGCTGACGTCAGGAGTGAACACCACGCTTTCTGAGGAGACGCATCCAATCTAAGTGAAGTGGCATCTGGGGAACAGCCCAGTGTGACCCCAGCACACAGCAGGAGCTCGGAGAACGTCCGTTTCCTCCCGGAGAAGCCCTGAAGTCTTTGCAGGTGCTGGTTTGGTGAGGGATCTCGGGCCCACACAGCACACACCTGGCTGCTGCTCCGGGACCTCGGGGGTCTCAGTGCTCACTCTGGGAAGACCCCGTGCCATTCCCTCAGTGCCCCTCCCATCCTTGCCTGCCCCCTCTCCTCTGCTGAGCCCCAAGATCAGAAACAGGGTGGCCATTGTCGCCTGGAAGCCAACACAGCACCTGGTACTTGCGAAATTCACACGACTCTGTTAGAGAATAAATAACAGGTAAATGGAAAAAAAGAGAAAAAACTCAGGTTGATTAGAGTTCTTGATAGAGCCTGGACAATAATCCAGAATCTATGTGAACGTATAAATGTTTCTATACCCAGGTGTGTGTTACAATATACATACAATATGTTACAAATACCTCCTCCCACTCTGTCGCTTGTCCTTCATCTCAGCTTCCAGTGATTTCTGACTTTGAGTCAGAAGCGCCACGGCCCGATGAGGGCCCACTTCGCTCTTCCTCCATTTGCCGGTGTGGTTTGTGTCTTGCATGAGCCCTTGCCCACTGGCTGCAAGGTCACAAGCATGTTGTCCTATGTCTCCTTGTAAACTTAGTCCCACTTCAGCGAATAGACAATTGCCTAGCACAGCTCTTCATGACCCTCCCTCAGTGCAGGTGGACTGGAGGGGTCCCCTCTATGTCCCATTCCTGCGTTCAGAAAATTATACAAGGTGACCTGACAATTTCAAGGCCACCTTGACCCCAGACCCAGGCTCTCCTTTGAGGCTGGCTTTGGGATCTCCCCTCCCCACCGAGGTTGGAGGTGAAGGGTAGTCAAGTCAGTCCAGACGTTGCTCTTTGAACGAAGTTCTACTGTATCTCCAGTCACTATTTGCTGACTCCTGTGAGCGCTTTAGCGAAGAGTCACATCAGAAGTTCCTCCTCTGGTTTACGACGTCTGCTCCTCAGAGGGCGAGGTCTCTGTCTGCCATGCTTTTCTGATGCTTCTGAAAGTGGCTGCTTTCTGCTCAACCTTTCATAGGCCAGGCTCCCCAAAGGGAGACACATCCTGTAGAAAAAGTCACGTCCCTTTCTGCAGTGGAAAAACACAGCAGAAAACACATCTGATCTCAACCGTGACTTTGCAACCATGGCTCTCAGACTGCAAGCGTCCGTCGCTCTTGGTCACCCTCGGAGATCAGAGCTGCAGGTCCTCGCAGCCTGTGCCGGCCGAGCGTGTAGGTTTCCTGCGTGAGCACCGTCGTATTGCACTCTGCGCCCCTCTCTCCTCTCCCGGGACAAGTCCACGCCGCACCCTTCTCCCTGAGGATTTTCAAAACCTGCACTGTCATGGAAAGCGAAGAACCCCAGTTGCTTCAGAAAAACACAGAAATTGGAAAATCCACTCACTGATCGGCAAGGGGCAATTGCAGGTCTAGATGCCACTCAGATGCTGAGTGGGGAGTGGGAGAGGCACCCTCCTCCTTTTGGGTCGAAATGGGGTGAGCGGGTCATTTACCCTTCAATGTAAGGCCAAGCCCCTTGAAATGACATGTGGCATGGCATTTTTTCCCCCCTGAAACCATTCCAGAAGGAGGACTACTGTCCCCTGAGGGCTCCATGTGGCAAAATGACAATGATCAGTGATGTCAGAAGACCGGGGAGACTCCCTCCCTCTGCCCCTTCGGGGAGCACCTAGAGTGAGCCCCTCCGCCTCTCTGCGCTCCCGTGTTCTTATTTCCTGCAGAATGGAGAGGATGCTTACTGCACCCCTGTGTTCAGAAACTGGCACAGGGTGACATGGAAAGATACGGGACTGTTGGCTGCCTTCTGGTCTGAGAGTCAGACCACACCCCACCCGCCTTCGCGGCTCCCTCGCGGCTCCCAGTGATCCACTTCGGATGGTACAAGATCGATCAGGCCCATTAACCTTACTTTTTAAAATAAAAACACTTTTTACTTTTTGAGGCATTAACACTGTATGACTTTTACAAGTTTTGAAAAATTTTGTAAATTTTAAAAGGTAAACCCAACATTCAGATTGCTGGGAGAAATGTCTCACAGGGTTTATAGTTTTCTAAAACTCAGTCTGGGGAACGTTTCACCTCTAGTTGGCGTTCGGGCCCAGAGGGCCGAGGGGAGCCCGGTGAGCACGGTGCTTCGGGCCCGCGGGGAGGGCCTCGCCCGCGCACAGGCCCACAGACAGAAGCCGCCCCCATCAGGCCCTGCCTGCCTGCGTGGATTCCCTGCCTCCAGACAGGCCTGGTTACCTTGGAAAACCTGACCTGATGTTTAGCCTATGAAAATAATCAAAACTCGCCCTGGCTGGTGTGGCTCCGTGGACTGAGTGCCTGCCTGTGAACCAAAGGGTCACAGGTTTGATTCCCAGTCAAGACACATGCCAGATCCCACTGTGGGCCAGGTCCCCAGTGGGGGGCACGTGAGAGGCAACCACACACAGATGTTTCTCTCCCTCTCTTTCTCCCTCCCTTCTCCTCTCTCTAAAAATAAATAAAATATTTTAAAAACGATTAAAACCTGCCCAAACTATTCCTGCCTGGGACCATTTGTCATGAGTCTGTGTTGAGTGGACCTGACTGTGCGGAGCATGATTTCAAAGGCTCTTCTGTGGGGTTTTGAAAACCGGTTCAGGGAAAGGGAGGGGTGATTCCTAGGCATCGCTTACAGGGTCGCGTGCCAAGACAGACTCACGGTGCAAAGGACCGGTGACGGGACCGTTGTGCCGCATAGAGAGACGGGGTGGGTGGAGGGTGGCAGGGCTCCGTCCCCACCCGCGGTGGGGAGGAAGCTCCTGGAAGTCCTCTGGGGCCACGTGGGTGTCCTGGCTAAGCCAGTGGTAACAGGGCTTCGGTTGTGAGCGAGCCCCCCAGCTCAGTGCCTGGGCAGGGACACCACCTTCCATCCCCACTTCCTCTCACCTGTTCCTCCTGTTGCATTTCTGTTCCTCCTTTCAGGGCGGTGTGCTGTTGGCCTCCTCCCCCCAACCCCCAGCAATGCTGGTCAAAGGAACCACAGCCAGAGCAGGGGACAAACCTGTGTCCGTCTGAGGGACACAGGCCCTGGGACACAGGCGAGCTCCTCCCTGCCAGGCTGGGGTTCACCTTTTCGGGTCAGCCTCTCACCTGCAGAGCGGGGTCAGGGAGGCAGCCTGGAGGGCTGTGCGGGTCATTCTAAGTGAGAAAGCTCAGGCGAGAACGTTCCAGCTCAAGGTGCTGTCCAAATGAGTCTGGGATTGGGATCGGATGTTACCGTGATGGTCTCTCCCTCTGCCCCTGTGTCATCGCCTTCATTTGTCTGTGAGACGAGCGAGGTGAGCAAGGTGCTCCTGTAGGCCAGCTTCTGGGCAACTCCAGGGTCAAGGGGGACCCTGACATATCTAAATGGAAGCTGTTGTTCTAGCCTTTTCTGTGACTGTATTTGTAAAAAACTACCCATGTCCTTTGGAAACAGCACCTAAGGAGGTCAGTGTTGGTGCAGCATCCCAGGCTCGGCGAGGAGGCCGCGGTGCCCTGCGGTTCAGGATCACCTTCCAGGAGTTGTCAGGCAGATGGGCCCCCACCCAGCGTGGCCTGGCGGTGTGTGGGGGGGACACCAAAGGCCCGCTTCCTCCGAGGCTGTCAGAATTCTCCGGAACAGCCTTGAAACCCCTCTTCGTTCTTTGCCCTATGTGCCTCTCCCAGCTTTGAGCTACACACCCCCCTTGGTGGCTGAGGCCTGGGTTCTCTGCCCTGAGTGAGGACTGGCTGCCGAGAAGGCCCTGGTTATATTTGCATAAAATGCCACCGCTTTGTGGTGGGTGTGTCCTTCAGATTTATTTTAGAATAATCATGTTTTATTTCCTCAGGGAATTGTGTTACCAGCACGACCAGTTTATTGGAAGGATCCAATAAAGAAAGCAGTGGGTGGTCTTTCAGATCTGGGTTATAATGTAATCGTATTATAATGGGAGGCAGTGTGGTTTAGTGGCTGAAAGCTCGGCTGGCTTGGTTTGAGTCACAGCCTTGCCATGACTGGGCCTGTGCAGTTTTGGCCTCTTTAAATGATTCTATGGGAGCAGAGGAGGAGGAGCAGGGCTGGAGCCTCCACGTCAAGGCCTGCCATGGATGAGGAGGGCAGGGGCCCTCCAGCTCCTCTCAGGAGAAAAGGGGAGGTGGTACCTGGTCCCTGGGGAGCGGGGGAGGGGATGGAGTGGGGGGAGAGGCGGTGCCTCGGTCTCACTGCACACACAGCCCGGAGCAGGGCTATTCTGGAGTCCACGCAGTTCTTGGCAGTGTTTTGTAGGTTCCAGACTACTGCAGATAACCATTATCTGTAAAACAGAAACAATAATAATAGCAGTTACCTAGTAGGGCTATTGTGGAGATAAATAATAATGCTCACGAAGTGCCGGGAACAGGGCCCAAGCCAGGAAGAGCGCCCAAGAGCAACAGCACAGGTGCCCGCGGAAGAGTGAAGCGCTTGGCCTCTCTCGCTCCGTCTTGTTCGAGCCTGCTGTGCTCTTGCATATGGACACAGTTAGAGGAAGGCTGCTTGCAGCTCGAATTTTACAAAAACAACCCCTGCCCGAAAGTGCCTCCTCTCCTACAGTCACGGAGAAAATGTATACAAGAATAATGATTGTTATCAAAACTTTCCAGGAACCTCAAGACGAAACTCAGATCAGCGGAGTCAGCAAACTGAGAACAGAGATTTAGAGGTTTCTTGCTCTTCCTCAGACCCATGCAGGTGCCCCATCGGCGGTGGTCAGTCACCCCATGTCTCCTCCCCTCGACATACAAGAAGCCTGAATTCGATACTTTCTTCAGATGGACCTTAAGGTAGTACTAGGTCTCCCATCTTCCTAATGGCACCTCCTGATCAATAAACTTTTCCATACTCCAAACTCTCACGTTCTGAGTGTTGGCTTTTCCAAACGTCAAGCACACTGATTTCGGACTGGTAACAGCTGTGCCACCTGGGAGAACATTTCCCAATATCCCAGGCACGATGCGGATCAGGAGGGGTTTTTCGTTTGTTTGTTTGTTTGTTTCTTGTTAGATTTTATTTCTTTATTTTTAGAGAGAGGGGAAGGGAGGGAGAAAGAGAGGGAGAGAAACATCAATGTGTGGTTGCCTCCCATGTGTCCCCTACTGGGGACCTGGCCTGCAACCTAGGCATGTGCCCTGACTGGGAATTGAACCGGCAACCCTTTGGTTCACAGGCTGGTGCTCAATCCACTGAGACACACCAGCCGGGGCAGGATCAGGGTGTTTTTATTCCTTTCTTAGAGTGCAGTCTTCTTAGCCGGAGAGGGCTCAGGATGGTGTTGTATCGGAAGCTGGATATCAGAGAGGCCTTCCCTGCCCATTCGTACGTGGTGGGTTGCCCGGCGGTGGGGAGATGGTCCTCTCTCTCCATCTGGGCTGTGGCGAGGTTACACTTTCCCACAGTACCCCAAGAACGTAGACATCGTGACCCAAAGAGGTCCTTACACCACAGTGAAAAGAAGCAAACCCTTGTGAGACCTTGGAGAAGTATCCAGTAGCATTCTATATACATTTAACAATCTCAAGTCAATGTGACAACTATTTTAAATTCAAGGAGAACCCTAAGTTGGACAGAGCCCGGCCCCATCCACCTAACACGGCCGTGCTGCTGGGGCAGACGCTTCTGGGTGTCAGCAAGCTAAGTAGGCCCGTGAGAAGGCTTGGCTGGGTGTGAGGAAGCTGGTTCTATGTGCCGAAACAAAGGAGGCATCTGTCTATTACGTCATTGCTAGACTTAAAATTTGAGAAAGGAAGTACTCTCCATCTTACAGCAAACTTCTCTGGGAGGTCTTCTGGGACGTGAACGGTGGGACGGGATGGCACAGCTGGGGAGCCAGCTGTGCTGTGAGCATGTAGTGTGACCCTCGGGGACATTTTCTGAAGTGAGAGGTGACTCGTGACTTACTTGGGCCAGTAAAATTGGGGGTGAAGTAATGGGTGTCTCTTCTGGGAAGAGGCCCTCGAGCCTTGGTTTGCCACGCCGCACCCCCTCCTCCCTCACGGACACTGACGGCACTCCTGGGGACAGTTCCGTCACTCTGCACGCCTGACGCAGTGACACTGAGTGGAGCCTCACTCTTTTAGGACGGACATGTAGCATATGCAAGAGAGAAACCCAGGCTGGTGCGGACACTGAGTTCCGGGTTTATTTATTGCCATAGCGTAACCAGACGGGTACGACCGACAGCCAACCATCTTCCCTAATAACCGCATCTGACACAGGCCAAGTGAGGCCTCAGTAACTCGGGGGTAGGAGCCCGATCCCATCTGACAGGTGGGGAAAGTGAGGCCCTGCAGGCACAGTCACGGAGCTGATCAGACCCCACCCCCGCTCGGTCCGGCACGCACCGGCATCAGAGCTCTTGCATCCAACCTCAGGCTGTGCCGCTGTGACCCTGTCTGTTCCCAGCAGTCCTCTTTATTTGAGGCGAGAAGACACACTTCCTCTTGGAAGAGGGAAGGGGACCAGGAGAGAGGAAATACACTCAATCATCTCCAGCCGAAGGGGCCCTGGTCAGAGGTGTGAGGTCACCCTGTGCCCACCACACGGCTCTTGTGTGCCCAGGGCCCTCCAAGGCAACCTTCCAGCACCAGAAACAACTTCTGGGGGAAGGGATAAAGGGCTCTTCACAGGTATCCCTGAGCTGTTCAGGGTCAGTGCCCACAGGGTCATGTTGGCGACCCTAGCGGTCAGATCAGGCTGCTGTAACAAAGTGCCACAGACAGGACGGCTCACAAACAACATAAATTCACCTCTCACAGTTTGGGAGGCTGGCAGATGAGGGTGCTGGCAGGATTCTGGGGAGAGCTGGCTTCTCGGCTGTGAAGGGTCTCAGGCTGTGACCCTTCCCTCTGTGTCCTCATGCGGGAGAAGGGGGGTGAGGGCTCTCTTATAAGGGCGATAACCCCATTCGTGGGGCTCCACCCTCATCACGGGCTCACTTCTCAAAGGCTCCACCTCCCAATACCGTCACCTGGAGGTCAGGATTTCAATGTATGAATTTGGGGGGACCCAGACACTTAGCCTGTGACAATGACAAAGAGGAGAAAAGAGCAGGGGGACGGTGTCTGTGGAGGGGAGGAGGGCGTGCGCCCCTTCCCGCAGGGCTGGGCTCTGCCACCGAGCGGCCTCCGTGGGGAGACAACCCAGCATGGCCTGTCACCCTGTTCTCCAAGAGAAGTGGGAAAACACATTTTTTAATGTGAAAGGCTAGCTCATTTTCAAATCTTGACAACTCATTAAAAGACTTAAAATTCATGTGTGCCAAGCAAAACACACGTCCAGACAGAATGTGGCCCCCAGGCTTTCATCTGTGACCTCTGGAAAGATCTAGAATCGCTTTCCCACTTGAAGGCATGTTACAGGGCAGAAACTCCACGTCTGAACAAGCAGAACATCCGGAGACCGTGTGTGGGTGGAGCTGGCCGCCGTCTGGCCCCTGGCATCTCGGAGCCACCACCTGCAGCAATCGTCTGACATGCCATCATGTGGGACTTAGTCCTGGTCTTCGAGCTTTGTCTCCCGGTTAAACACAGATTAACCTTGTCTGCCTTCTTGAAACGCTCCCCGGGGTAAAACTCAGTAAGTCTGAGGATCAGACCCTGAAAAGCGCCCAGTGGATGGGATGGTGGGGAGGTGAGAGAAGCTGGGCTGCACACACCAGGAGGCTAAGTTGGCCTGTTCCATGGCTCTCATTCCAGCCCACCTGGTCCTCAAAGTTGGACTTCACGTATGATCCCAAGTTCTCAGCAGTGCCTGAGAAAGGCCAGCCAGCCCGCAGGGAGACTGCGCATGCGCTGAGGGAGCATCGCCTGATGTGGAACCCGAGGACCCGGTGCCCTAAAAGCACACTGAATTCTCACCTCCGCGCGGCTGTTTGTGAGAGGAGACGCTTGCCCTCTCCACCCCCACGTTTCAACTTCTTATTAATTTCAAAGCAAATTCTGGGAGAAGACAGTTTTGTCCTGAGGTAGAACTTGGACCGCAGTCTGCGGCAGCCAGCTTAGGAAACCCAGCTACAGCCCTACCGCCCTCAGCCCCCAACAGCCAGGACTTGGTCCCTAACTGACAGCTGCCTGTGTTTTGCCCCCACTTCCAAACAGGAACAGCAGAGAAAGCCAGTGTGCACCCCAACCACACAGGGCACCCAGTTTCTGGTGAGGCCACGTACAGATTCCCCAGGCCACAGCCTCCTGTCAGCTGTCCCTGTGCCACTGTGATGCTTCCCACACCCCTGCCTGCCTGAGTCTCTGCCAGACACAACTGATGGTGGCTGATATCCTTGCTGGAGCGAACTCCTAACAACTGCCTTTGCTGGCTCACACTTCTACAGCTCACACACCGTGTGTTTAAGAACTGGGGTCATCTAGTCAGGAAGCCACGAGTGAAGTCGTGGGTAGAGACACACCCTGTGCATGTAGACCTCATGGGACACACTCAGTGGACACAGTTCCCAAGGGATCCAGGACTGGTCTGCCTCAGATCAAGGACAAAGAGGCCCTGGAGATGTCTGCAGTCACTGTGACTGAAAACAGCATCAACCTGAGACATGGGGGCAATTGTCCTGTGGCAGGCAATGCAAAATGCTGCAGACGCGGGCAAGTGGAGTGTGCTGGGCACGGACACCGCAGGTGAGCGTGGCGGTGAAGGGGCAGCCCCCAGGACCTGGGGAAGGGGCCATCAGCAGCTGTCTACCCCCACAGGGATGGCGGCCTTGTCCCCTCCTCGCTGGAGTGAATCACACATAGTTTTGAAGACAAGAGGTATCTCATTCTTTGAATCAATGAAAATGAACAAACTTGCCACCGTCACCAAGTTACCTGACCTCCACTAAGCCTGACAAAGAGGGGCGCTTTGGGAAGGCGACAGCGTGTTTCTGTACAGGAACAAGATGTCATGGTTCAGCGAGCTTCATGTGTATTTTTCAGGGAGAAGCAGTTGGAAATTAAAGAAGTAGAAATTTATAATACTAATTAAAATGAGGACCTGGGTTGCTCTGAAACGGATGTCTGGCTCCCTCTCTCACCGGGCTTTGGTATTTTAAAGGCTTTAGGAGAACAGGCTTTTTGTACCAGACCCAGCAGGAGCTGCACCGAGAACGCCGCTTGGAGTTTGGTTGAATAGGAGGGGGGCCAGGAGGGGCCACGCTGGACCCCCCATCCTGGCACAGGCCAGGCACAGGCCATGCCCAAGAATGGGAAGGTGCTAAAATACAGTCTTTTTTAAGAATGTCCAATGACGGCTTACACTGAGGTCTCGGTTCCCCGCCTGACAGCCAGGCTGGCTTTGTGGAAGCTACCAGAAGGAAAGCAGCTCTCTCGACACTACGCTTTCTGTGTCGTCACGTGACTCAGCAGTTCCCATAGAGATTATCAGTTGTGAGTGGGTTGTCCACTAGTTGAACTTGCATCTGACATGTCAAATTTGTCTGTTTGGGGGAAAAGTCGAGTCAAACTATTTTTTCTTGAAGAGGTTTCCCGGGCTCTTGGTGACACCCTGGTCCGCTTTCCAGCTGGCTAGGCTTTTCCGCCTCGTATCCTGGGCTGAGAAAGAGTATTCGTTCTCTGTGTTCTGTGGTGCCTGCAAGGAATTCACACAGCTGGCACCCGTGGCCTTCATCTCGGAGTAAAATCCTGTTATTCAACTACAGACCCAATAACGTGGCACCAACCACAGGTGTTGTCACTCTGTGATTCGAAGGACATGCCAGGGACGGGGTTTGCTCTCTGACACGTGGACTGAACTCTCTTCATTGGCATGAACTGCCCCTCACCACATACTATCCATCACGTGTGTACATACATGAATGAACATGTGTGTACCTGCACTGCTGCCCTCTGTCCCTTTCATGGACCAGCATGACAGATTAGAAGTGGAACAGCCATTTGATAAGGGCTGCCCCATTGAGTCAGCTGATGAGGGGAGGGTGGGGTGGACCACGAAGAGGAGAGGGCCGGCTGCCTGATGGCCCCAAGCAGGCCACCAGCGAGGCTTCGCTGAGAGGGTGGGAAGAGAGGAGACGGACTGCCTTGCTGCCCAAGTTCACGTCCCAGTTCACTACTTACTAGCTGTGCCACCTTGACAAAGTTCTGGGGTCTCCCTGGGCCCAGGGTTCTCATCCGTAAAAGACAGTACCTGTAGACGCGATACACAGGCGTGCTGTGAAGATGAAGTGAGTTAACACTCAGAAAGCATGTAGAACAGAACAAGATGAGCCTCCCCCACCTCAGTTCTGAACACCTTGTTTTACCTCCTTTCTCCTTTAGTTCAGGTTCTCCTTGGGCCTTACGTGTATAGGAGCCCTTAGCCAGTCTTGCGTCTGTGATGAATGACTTAGAGTTGAAGGACCCCAAGACTGAGCTCTGGAAGTTGGTGTGAGTGCAGCTGTCAGACCTGCACAGTATCCACTAAGGCCTTGGCCAGAAACAGGTGCCGCTCCTCTTAGAAGACTTCCTAAACCCCCGGAAGAACCCAGACCAGAGCTGGAAGAAGCAACGTGGCACAGAGGTGTGGGAACACCCCGCGGGTCTCTGTCCTGCTCCCTGCTGGCCCTGTGTGTGTCCCTCTTTACAACCGTGTCAAGAGAGGAGCTCGGGCATCACCAGATGACTTTAAAGTTCAGGCTTGAAAGTTCTGTGGCTATGAGACTCTGGAGGGTGGAGTCCAAGGTCGTCAGGAACCATCAGATCAGAGATAGCAAACACCTCTAGCCACAGCTGACACAATTCAGCTGTTCGCTGAAAGTGGACAGACATTGGCGGAGAAAGAGACCAGAAGACTTCCATTAAGAGGAAACAGAAGGTGGGAAGGCCACAGAGCAGGCAGGCACTGGTCCGAGAGGGTCACTGGGACCAAGGTGGGGCCTTTTTGCTGCCCTTGGAGGGGCAGGCGAGACAGGAGAGCTCTGAGTGTTCTGCACTGTTCCTGCTGATCTGATCCCTCCTCCCACTGTGGTTAGGAAGGTTCTGGGCTCTGGCCATGGAGCTCTGCAAACAAGGGAGCAGAGTGAGTGCTATGGTCAAGGGACCACGTGAGACAAGTAGCTCACAGGGTCTACCCACAGCTGATGGGCACTGCCCGTGTCACTCACCGTGCAGGTCGGTCTTGCACGAAAGGGAACATTATAGTCTTGGCGTGGCCCGTTGGCTTCTACAAGGTTTACAACCATTTGGAAAGAGGAGCAGCACGCCCAGGTGCTGGGCTTGGAGGAGGACTGCCTGCCCCAGGGCCTTGCCCTGCCTGGAGGGGTAGTCCCTCCCCTGCCCGGAGGCCCTAGGGATCCCACGGTGCTTTATCTGAAAGCGAGGGCTGATGGTGTGTATTGAGGAAGGGAAACAGCTGGAGTGCAGGCCCCTTCTGCCCCCACTTGTCGAGGTAGCTGGGGATCTTACGGCCCTGCCAGCTAACTGCCCTCCCAGGGCCAGTCAATCCAAAAGCCGCACTTGAGTATCATCCACGTGCCAGCCTTGAGCTAGGCCTTAGCATACGAAGATGTCCGCGGCTGAGCCATTGGCCCCATAGAGTGCAGAGACTGGACCCCCACACAGACAGACACACATGCATCCACATGTTTACGTGGATGTGTGGCCAAGATGTTTCTGGAACACAGAGGATGGGGTATCTGGCGGCTCCCAGTGTGAAAGGGCCATTGTAGACCCTCTGGGTGTCTGCTCAGCTCACAGTGTCACCTTGTCTGGGAACTGCATTGGGTCTTGAATTTTGTCAGCTTCTCCAGAAAAACAGGCCAACCGGAGATGTACGCCCATGCACAGTGACCTATTATAAGGAGTCTGCTCACGTGATGATGGGAACTGAGGAGTCCCAAGGACTGTGGTTGGCCAGCTGGAGACCTGGGAGAGCTGGAGGTATACCCAGTCCGAGTCCCAAAGTCTGAGAACCAGGAGCGTCGATGTCGCAAGTCCTGGTGCGATAGATGGCGGGCTCAGGTCCCAGGAAGCCCTGAGGTTCCAGCTTAAGTCAAAAGGCCAGAGAAGACCAAGGTTCCAGGTAAAGGCAGTCAAGCTGGAGGAGTGCCCTTCTGTTCTACTAAGACCTTCAACTGGTTGCATAAGGCCCATCTACATTAGGAAGAATGATGTTGAACCTGTCAAAAAAACAAGCAAATGAACAAAAACCCCAAAGCCATCCTTGCACGTCTGTGCAGAATAATGTTTGACCAAACATCTGGGCTTCCCTGTGGCCCAGTCCAGCTGGCAAAAAAATGAACAACTGCAGACCTCAAGCCAATCGGATTTCCCATCCGGATGAATTTTCTGCCGGGGACGCAGAGGCCAGCTGGTCTCTGCCTCGGCAGGACCTGAGACCCAGTGGATAGAAGGCTTGTGGATAGAAGGCTTCCTTTCCTGACTTCCTCCCAAGCTCCTTCTCAACCATCGAGTCCCTGAGATACCACCCCTTCCCCCTTCCTGTCCGAATCTTGACCATGCACTCTCTTTCATCGTTAAATGAGCTCGGGCTGATTTTTTTCTTTGGACCTGTGTGTGCCACCCCTGGTGAATGCCACCCTGGGTGAATGCCGCCCCTCACCAGGCTGTCTCGGCACTGTCCTGGCAGGGTCCCCCACCCTCAGCCTTGTTACAACAACCAGCGTGAACACCGAGACTGGGTTTTTATTTGTGTGCATGTTGATTTATCACCAGTCACTCCTTCCAAAGACACGTGTCCCTGAAGGTCCTCGCTGACCTGCAAAGTGGGGGCACCTTTTGGAGCCTCCTTTGGTGTAAGTTTGAACGAGTTTAATGGACAAACCTGACCTTCCTGCAGGCTGGCATTTCTGGAAGGCAAGGGTGGTTGGATGTATTGTTTCCGTAATAATTCTAGTAGCCGAGGCTTCTCCTCCCTTCCTTAGCAGGGTGCGTGCAGTAGAGTTAGGACTCAAAGGTCGAGGCGTAGTGATTTAAAGTAAAGGTCTGGCCAGGAAGTGGACCTTGGGAAACCTGCCTCGAGGAGCTGTGTGGAGCGACTGCCCCATCTCCCTGACCTCGCGCTGACTGAAGTAGGTCTCTGGTCTCGGGCTGTGGAGAGAAGGACCAGATGCTCTCCGCTGCGGGTTGGGGGGAGTCTCTGGGGTGCCTTAATCTGACTTCTCATTTGTCAGGTGGGGCCATGGGGACCCAGGGACCTGATAATCTGCAAGTCACTCAGCCAAGCAGTAGGGAGCTGGCTTCACACACATTCTAGACAGATTAAAAGCCTAAACATAAAAATGGAACTTTCTAACCATAAGAGCAATAGATTTATGACCTCACGGTGGGGAAGGAAGGCCTCCTTAAGCGAGATACAAAAAGCACAAGCCAAGGGACAAAAGACTGTTAGACTCGACCACGTTAAAAGTAAGAACTTCTCTCTATCTTAAAACAAAAGAAAAGGCTGGTCTAAATCGGAGTTTCCTGGGTCCTTAGTGATCCCTCCTGAAGCAGCGGGCCGGTCTCACAGCACGGCCCGCGGTGTCCTCCGGGTGCAGGGCGGGGGCGGGGCGGGGGCCCCTTGCGAACACACAACCCGTACTACAGTGCTGTGAGGTGTGTGTGTCCCTGCCACACAGAGGAAGCGAGGCCGGAGATGCCAGCAGCCTGTCGTGGTGACGCATCTGCCGACTGACAGCACGCCACCTGGCACCTTCTCTGCAAACGCCCCCTCCCTCCTATTGATCTGCCAGCTTCCCTCTGTCCCCAGTCAGTGCAGCGGCCAGGTGCCTGTTGCAGAAGGCACGTCAGATCATGTTACCCCACCATCGGACCCTTCAAGGGGGTCCTGATGCATGTGACATGACACCGGAGCCTGTGAGGCCCTTGGTGACCAGGCCCCAAACTTCTCACCGCCTCTTACCAGGCATCCCTTCTCCCTGGCTCTGGCCTCAGGGGCCTCCTTGGGGCCTTTGCACAAGCCGTTCCCTCATCAGAAACCACCTTCCCACTTCCCAGCAGGGCCTTCGTCATCACCTCCTGGGGGAACCCTCCTCTGGTCTCGGCACACTTTCTCTTACCAATGCAATAATTTAATTTGTATTTATTTGTTCAACGTCTGTCTGCTGGAATGGACTGAACTCTAAAAGGGCAAAGGACAGGTACTTACTCTCGGCTGCACCTTAGTGCCCATGGCACCTGGCACTTCATGCTGCTCAGTAAAAATGTGTTGGCTAAATGGCACATCCGACCGGAAGTTGGATAAAGTGCACATCCAACCGGAAGTTGGATAAAGTGCTCAAGCACAACCCTGACGAGCTGTGTGACCTCGGACAGCTTGGTGCTGCTCTCTTAGCCTGATAATGTCGGGCAAGCTGCAGTGCCTTAAGCACCGACATACGCTCACCAGAGACTGTGAGAAAAATAGCCCTACTGTGTACCAGCTGCGGTGCCAGGCACTGGGGATGCAGTACCCACACAGGCCAGGGCAGGCAGCGTGCGGTGGAAATCTGAACTCACATGGTTCAGAACTCACATGGTCGCCAGCTTCCCTGGGGCTGGCCCGTTTGGCTGGGTGGCGTCTGGCTGTGCAGGTCTTTTCAGGAGGTGAGTTCCAGAGTCCAGGAGGATGCGCCAGATCCCAAAGGCAGAGGTAGTGATGCAGCCGCAGCCGGTGGCCAGTCCAAGGACGGAGCCATCGGAGTGAGCCCCCCGCCCTCCCCACTGAGGCCGACAGACAGGACACCCCAGCATTGCCGCCTTGCCCCCCGCACCCTCCCTGCGAGGTCATTCCTGCTAAGTTCTGTCTGTCCACCTGAAGACTCTTCAAGGAAAGTCAGCTGTCCTCTCAAAGTGCCCAAACCATGACCCAGCAATAAAACCTATGGCTCTTTCTTGGTGGGGTGTGGGCCCGCCAAGGTCCACCTTCTCTCTGTGCGGACGAGGGCAGGGGCGAGTGTGGGGGCCAGTGGAACAGGCTCGTGCCAGCCCGTCCATAGGGTCCCTTTGCTTTCCCACGACAGGCTCTCTCCACAGTCTTTTCTCCACAGTGTGGCGTTTTGTTTATTAACTAAGGTTCTGAAATTTACCTGGCTTCTCTTTCATTGCTTCAGTATGCAGCCCAATGGAGATAACAGACTACCAACTGTAAGGGTACGTATTTGGACGGGGCAAAGGACGGGGCAGTGTGGCAGAAAGGCCGAGCTATGTGGGCCGCACCCTGGGCTCTGACGCTGACACCCTGGGCAACGAGGTCTGATCTGCTGCTGTCTTTGGTCGGCTTCTGCCCCTGCAAAATAAAAGGCCCCCGGCCAGGATGCGGGGCAGAGTGCTTCCCTGTGACCGGGCTTCTGAGGACTGGGGAGTCCCTTGACAGGCCACTAAGGCCACTGGCTGGGGCTGGAATGGGTCCTGGGAACTGGGGAGGCCCTGGACAATTCTGGCTGTTCGTTGAGGTTGTAAAGTTCCTTCACAGAGACCCGTGCTCCCCGAGGCCAGCTCCACTGGCTGGAGGAAGGAAAGGGAGCGGCGAAAAGAGCCAGCACGTAGGATGCGCCAGGTCCCTGGCTAGCGGGTTCTCGCCATGTCTCAGGTAGGCCTCCATCAGTCCTGAGAAGCAGAAGCTGTCACTCCCATCAGGTGCTTGAGGGAACCAAGCTCAGAAGAGCTGAGCAACTCGCCCAAGAGCACATGGCTAGGAGGTGGCCGGGGCTGGATGGGCCTCAGGCCCGGCTGAGTGTTCACACCGTGCTGCCTCGAGTGCACGGGGAGGGGAGGATGGTGGGGCGAGCAACTGTGACCAGTGGCCCCTGCCTGTCCCCCCGACTTTGGATGCCTGTCACAGACCTGCAGACAAGTGTAGGAAGAGCTGATGCAGTAGGACGTCCTCGCACCAGACTAAGCATTTTTTGCAATAAGCAAATATTTGTGTGCCCTTCCCGTTGGCCTACGAGGCCACTCAGGTTCGGCGTGTCTACCTCACAGACAAGCACTTCAAAGGGAAAGTGGCGTCTGGTCATGGGTTCAATAGCCCCGTCAGGGTCCAAAGGGCCCGAAATCCGTCCCATGGGCTTGGGCCTGCTCTTCGGAGGTGGAGCCTGAGGGCTAGACGTGCAGCTACGGAGACTTCCTCAGTGTTGATCTGTTTGCAAAGAAAACCCCACGGACTGTCAAGGAGAAGTCACCAAGTCAACACGCAGGGGAAGGCGAGGCCAGCACGGAACAGGGTGGGACGCACGGTGGGGCGGGTGGCCTGAGGAAGCCAGAGCTGATGGGGTGGAGCGAAGGCCCGAGAGGTTGGGGACAAGGACAACAAGGGTTCAGATCTTGGGGGAGGGTTGATCCAAGCCAGGAAAGAGGGAGGAAGAATCACTCATGCCACCCATTAAAGATGGGGCTGAGAAAGTGACTTTGAGCTGAGTGCTCAAGTAATAATGCCAACATTGGAACGTGTCCCTGCCTTTCTGAACAGACCCGCCAGCCCGGGGCAGAACCCAGGGTGGAGGTGCGTTCCACACTTGGAAGCAAAGCTCCCAGCAGCACCTACTTTCTCAGCTCCCCTGCTGTGCCGAGCAGGTGGGGAGGGCGGAAGACCAGGGTGTCCAGTACGTTGCCATGCGATCACAGGTGCTGTGGGCCAGTCTGGGGTGGGGGTGGGTGTGGTGGCGGCAGTGCAGCTGTGGGTCCACCTCAGACACATGCTGGGCCTGGCTGGTCGTGGGGCACCGCCAGGGGGTGGTGGTCCTGACCACGTGCCTCTTCAAAGTGGTCTTTGTTGTGAAATACAGCTCACATGCTGTGAAGTGGGCCTCAGCCCAGAAGAGCGTAGAGTGTCTCTGAGTGTCCACACCCAAGAGTGGAACAATAATGCGGCCACAGGAGTCCTGTGTCCCCCCGATGTCTCCCTCCTCCCCTCCACCAGAGGAGTGACCTTCCTGACTTTTACGTCAGCCATTCTCTGCTTCTCTTTACAGCTTTTACTGCTTACGAATGCTGTCTAAACAACGTGTTGCTCAGTCCTGAGGCCGTCTCACAGAGTGGCAGTGAGCACAAACCCAGAGTGCGAAGAAGGGACAGCACGGCCCTGCAGACAGAGGCCGGGGAGGCCACACCTGCCACAGAGGCCGCTTCGGCTTCCTCCACAGCAAGTGTCCGGGGTCCCGGGACTGGGGCCAGGAGTCCGTCCGCTCTGGCAGAGCATCACCGCCCGCAGAGAACCCGAGCAGTGGGGCCCGCGGGAGCAGCTCACGTCCCGAGAACCCCACCTCCTTCCCATCCAGCCCCTCCCATCTCCCCGCCTCCTGGTGACAGCGTCCTGGGGCACGCGGCAGAGGCAGCCCCGCACAGACACACCCAGAGCCTCTGGGGCGGAGCCTGGGGCGACCGAGTGCGTGGGGAGGGCTGAGGATGAGCCGCCGTGGGAGGGGTCAGCCCAGGTCACTGGCACCACGAGGGAGGGCTGTGATGCCGTGTGAAGGGGCCAGGGTAAGACCCTCGGGGGTCGGGGCTGAAGACATCTCAGAACAAGGCGCCTCTTCTAATGCTCAGTTTGAAGCCCTTCGACCCATTCCTCCTGTGAATACCTATTGACCACCTGGTGTGAGCAAGGCATTGATGCCCACCACTCCGTAACACCTGTCACACACACACACACACACACACACACACGTCTTCGCAGACTGAGCTTTGCGGGGTATCAGTGAGGGGCTAGGCTTGTCTCTGGGCACGAGGGCCTGGCTGTATGGGAGACCACGCGTGGAACTGACCCAGCAGCGGCAAACCGTACGAGCTGTGGAAACTGTGAAAGCCCACGGTGATCCAGGGTGATCTGATCTAGGGGGTGAGAGCACCTACCTGGCACCCCCTTGCCCTCCCACCACTGTCCATCGGGTCTTGTCGTGTGTGTCCCTCTGGGTGACAGTGCAGGGACCCAGCTCATGAGTGTCCCCACCCCGTGCCTATACAAGTTTTGGTCACGATCGAGGGGTTAGAAAGAACTTTTTGAAGGGGCAACCAGGATATATTTCATCATGATGTACTTTTCTTCAAAGGGGACTTTGGAACTAGCCCCCTCATTCTCTGGACAAAGCAGGACGTTCTAAGAGCAAGAAGGTAAGATGGCAGGCTGTCTTGTCCCCATGTGGTCGTGGGGAACATCACCACTGGAGAGTGTACTCTTCCAGGACAAGCTCCACAGATTATCATTATGCAAATATCACAGAAGGAAGAAAGTAACATGAAGTGGGCGCCTAGTGTATGCATGACATCTTTGACTCCTGCTGCATTTTTAAACAAGCGTCACTGAAGGAAACCCTGCAGGGCCCCGCCCTGGGGGCTGCTCTGCCTTCACGGCCTGGGGGGGCTCGGGCCGCAGGGCTTTGCTCCTGCTGGCGTCCAGGCCCCTCCTGGTCGGGAGAGAGGCGGGGGCTGCGTGGGCCACCGTCTGAGGGTCTGTGCAGGTCTCTGCCACGTCCCCTGCCCCATATAACACTGAAGAGTGGGCAGGAAGTGCCCTGTCCTCGCCAGGAACGGGTCACCGTTCCTCCTGGGCGCTGGAGCAGCCCGGGAGGGCTCAGTGCGGGAAGCCAGGGAGCACGGGCGGTGCACCCAGCTCACCCGGGCGCCACACTGCAACCCAACAAGAGGCAAACCAACAAATGGCACCGGTGTCTGCTCCTCTGGGGGGCTGCGAGTCCAACGGCGTCATTCCACGATGAGTACTTCCCCTGTGCCGCCTCCGACAATGGGATTCACCTCACAGCCATGACAGTGAACTTCCAGGTGAATAAATGTCCTACTGCCGCCCGATAAGTGTGCAATACACTTCAGACAAGCTTAGGAGGTGGGACGCGTTCTCCTCGAATCGACGGGGCACAGTGGCATGGGACAGGCCCGTGGGCAGGAGGGGTCTCCCGGCCAGATGGGGCTCCTTTCGGGGACCCCAACGCCACCTCCAGGAGTCAGGAATGGCATGAAGGCACTGATTATGTTAAAAATGCCAACACTCTGTGAAAGCGCTTAGGGAATTAGCAAATATGGATTACACTTCGAGTTCCTTCTTCAAACTCTGATTTTGGACCTTGGACATCAAATAAATTGAGAGAGTTGTAACAGATGGAGTTTAGCTACTATGGGAGTTAGCATTTTCTGGGGTGGAGGAGGGGAAAAACAGAAAAAGTTCACTAGAAAGTGAAATTGGATTTTTAAAAATCAGTGAAGTAACCAGGCTATTAAAATGGAAAATAAGTCTGATGTCATTCTGAGATAGAAAAGGGTTGAGTCACCTGCCGAGCCGCTTAATTAAGCACAGGAAGTAAGGAGAGAGCTTGAGCAATTTTCCTGTTAATGTCAGTGTTTCAGAATGAGTGAGGCTTCAGGCCCAGAGTAGTCCTTCTAATCAGAGAGCTAAATCGGTTCTTTTGCCCTCAGGACATCTTAATACATTTGAAGTTGGTGAAGAGCAAAAAGAAATGTATTAAAAATTATCCTAATTGCACCCAAACCGGGTGGGGGGAGTGAGCTTTCTACTCCAGGTGCCTGGGGCAGGGTGCGATTTAGGCCCCAGCAAGCAGGGACCTTTGGGGCAGGGAGCACTGCGGGTGAGGGTGGGTGAGGGTGGGCAAGGCGGTCCCCTTTCCAAGGCCCAGGGAGGTGGGCACAAGCTTTCCCAGGGTCCTTGGGGACTGTAGTGGATTTAATTCCAGCCTGAGAGGGGGACAGGGGACCCACAAGGAACTCTGAAGAACAGCTCCCTTCCTCCTTTCCAGCCAGAATGTGGGCAGTTCTTCAGAGGCGGCCGGCTGCCCCTCCTGCCTCCACCAAGCTGGGCTCTGCCACTGTGTGCCCGGGGCACTGGGCTGGGTTGTCTGCCCCCAGACCAGCTTGGGAATGCCCCTGTCCCAACTCAGGGAAGCCTGGGGACCATCGAGGTGGTGTGTGGGGCGTTGGAGCCTGGGTTCTCTGAGCCACATGTGGAGAAGCCCCTGACGTCACTGCCAGATGCCAAGGTACAGTAGATGTGATAACAAGAACCAGGTCTGTCTCCAGAGACCCAGAGCTCAATCCACGGTCCCCACCCACTTCTCAAAGAGAGGCCTGCCTGCTTCCTTCTGGCTGGTAGGGTAGTTCACACCTAGGGTTTTTGATGTTGGTGGGTTTATTATTATCATTATTACTTAATCTTGCTAGTAGTGCAAACACTTAGAAACTTTAATCCCTATATCTGACCTGGTTGGGGTTCATTTGTTTAGAGAGACTGGGCTTATTCAGGAGGGCTGAGCACCAAGACAGCGTAGCCCCGACTCCATGCCTGCAAAGCCGAGGGTCTTGGACATGCCAGGGATGGCCTATTTTACCAGAGGTGTGGAATTTGCTTCACCTGGTCAAGAGGGGAGTCTGTTCTCAACAAGCTGAGCGAGCTTAACTAGTGGTTAAAACCTGAAGCTGGCCACAACCAGACCGCTGTGGGTCTTAGCCAGCGCCCTCAACCTGAGGACAGGCCAGCACCTCCCCGATGTTAAGCGGGGAGTTAAACACGGTGCCAGGCTCCGTCCGGACATCAGCTGGGAGCAGGAGGATTTCCGAAGGTGGTGTTTCTCTATTCCCTCATCTTGAAATCGACAGTGTAGCACTGGGTCCCACTTAACTTTCTTAATTTTCTAAATATTTCTCCCTCCCCCATCCTATTCCAAGTGGGACTGCACAGCAAACACACAGCAAATACACATTTGGTGTTAGCACTCGTTAACCAACGGCCCAACTAAGAACCAGGTGAGCTAACCCTCACCGTCTTTTGAGGGTTGTCCCAAAGGCCGTAGCTGCAACATGTGTTTCTTTAATTTCAACAGAGTTGGAATTAAAGCTCTGGGTTGCAGTGTGGGAGCTCTGGGAATGACAGGATGTAAATCAGATATCATGGGCACGGTGGAGTGTGATGGTTAAGTGTATCCTCAGAAATATTGATCATTCTTACTTGAAAATCCTTTCCAATTAGCAAGGCTGCAGGGGTGAGGCGTAGGGGTGGAGGGAGGTGGTAGCACAGCGTCTGAGGGACCAGGGGGTGTGCTGTGGTCCAGCACTGCAGCTCCACATCTTTGAGCTGCTGTCTCAGCCACGGGATCTGGGGCTGGGCTCCTCCCCTTTCCACGCCTCAGTTTCTTCATCCGTTGACCAGGACCAGTCACTGAACCTTCTCCGAAGCTGGCATGTTCCCAGGTCAGCATCTGTGCAGAACTCTTTATTAGCAGCTACTGTATCAGCATTTGTGTTCTAATGCAAGCTCTTGTTTCAGATTGTGGATTGAAAAGGCAAGAGAAGAAATGTAAAGTGAACTTTAAAGAGTTGTTGGGAACTTTTGGTCTGGCCTCATCTTTGCATGATTTCAAATATGGAGGGAAAGGGAACATGGGTACAAGAAGGAAAACATGAGTCCTGGGGACAGTTGTCTGCAAACTGTAGCTCGTGCCACCCTAGACAAGCCTGATGGCCTGACCCCTGATCCAGAGGGTGGCAGGGGCACCCTCTGCCCTGGCGGGTGGCATCCACCCTCAGGCACTCTGGGCCGTGCCTTCCACGGGCGCACAAATTCTCCTCCCAGTGACAGCACTGGGGGAGCCGCCCTCCTGCTGGATGTGTGCTCACTGGGCTGTGACCTGGCCTTGAATTCCAGCCACTCTGCAGAGGTAAAACCTAGATTTGACATGGAGTCAAAGTTCAAGGTTACTGTCAGTCAGTTATTGCAGGAGTCAATGGGAAGGGACAGAGAAAGACTCAGGCAGCTGAACGTGGTATCCCCTGACCCCTGGGACAGCAAGGCCCAGCCCTCAATTCCCAAGAAGGCCTATCCCCTGTCCCGCATCCTCGCTGGTCCCCACTCATGCCCTCTTCACTCGTTCCTCTGACTGAGGGGCCTGGGTCCAAGTCCTGGCCCTGCTACTCACAGTCACCCTGGGAGGGGGTGCTGTGCTCACGTTCTCATACTGAACAGGCCCGTCCAGGGACTGGCATATTCCTGAGGGGGACAGGCCTGGCCACAGAGACGGCTGTTTCCTTTCTCTCTCTTGATCGCTGCCTGGCCTGACCCCTCCTCTGGAACCCGCTCTCTGGGACTGGCCTCAGCCCTGCTCCTGTGGCCCTGCTATGGGTAAGTGTGCCTGACCCCGACCTGCCCCCCACACCCCCCCGCGCCACCTGGGACGCCTCTTCTGCCAGCTGGGCCCCTCTTGCTTTCCTTCCTTCCTTTGACCTGGCACAGGCACTCATGCACAGGATCCTGGGACAAGGAGCAGGTTGCAGTTGTTACGAGAGACTCATCTTATGTCCTGGTCAGCTACGTGAGGAGAAGGGAGTGCCTTCACCAGGCTTCCACAGTCTCTGCCCAGGGGAGTCCCTCTGGATTTGCCCTGGGAAAGCAAAGCCCCTCCACAACCGAGCCTCAGCCAGGAGGACCTGCGGCCACCGCTGCTGGGGCTGTGAGAGCAGGCAGCGAGCGGGGTCATCTTTTTGTGGGAAAGCCGAGGGAGCGTGGGCTGTTCTGCCAAAGTTAAAAACCCATGAATTTTCCATCAGGCACCAGCTACTCCAGATGCACAAACACACCCTAAGATTCCTAGAGAGGCGATATTTATAGAGCCCTGTATGGGTCCTGACCCTGTTCTCAGTCCAGTGGGAGCTCATATTTCTTCAGGAAGGGCACGACTTAATGTAATATACAACTGGGGGGTGGCTGTCCATCATTCATTCTGCTTTCCGTTGCCCCTGTAGTGTCCTTCTGGGGGTGGCTTCTCCCTCTGTGTTCTGGGCAGATGGGGAGAAGTCTCCAGAGCCACCCTCCACCATGGGAGTCTAGGAAGCAGAATCATTTCTCTCCTTGGCCTGGGCCCTCACAGAGGGGCACGTGACCTGCCCTGGCTTGGAGTGTGGCATCTACAGTGAATGAAGCAGGAACAGAGATACAGCCGGTCCCAGTGGGACCTGGGACAGACAGCCTCTGCCACTAGAGAGGGTCGTGCTTCGTGTTTCCCAGCCCTCCGGAGCAGCCCAGTCCCCCCTCCCCAATTCTCTGAGTCCCTCGTCACCTCCCACTGTATTCTGTCTGAGCTAGCTGAGTCTCTTTCTTGCAGTGACCGAGTGCTAGCAGGTTTTGCCTGGGACACTGCCTAGCTTACAGGGAGTGGCCTTCAAGCTGCGTGGGGTCCATGGTGGGACCCTGGCTGTCCTTGCCGTCCAGGAGCCAGATGGGAAGCTGGCCTGCCGGCACGCAGACGGAGAGGATAGTCATTACCAGTGTGTGAACCTAGTGTGTGTGCGTGTTTGTGTGTGTAAGAGAGTTTTTCTTTCTTACCAGTAAATTAATGGAATGCAGTTTCCTTTGTTGTCATTCCTCTAAAAAAGGGACTGTTTTGTGCCTGGGGGCTTGCCCTACTTGAGCGACCTCTGATGCTCAAGGAACTTGCGTGGCCTGCAGCTCCGGGTCTGCCGAAGGGCGGTGGCAGATTCCAGGGCCATCCCATTTGGCCTGAGGAGTGTCTGCAGTCGCCACACCTGCTGGCACTGAGGACAGGTCCCTGCAGAACCCAATGCTCACCCTGACCCAGTCACACTAATTCCAGGGGCACCTCCATGTCCGGGACACAGCAGACACTTGTACTGGTGTGGAACAAAGGCCAGCGGTTCATCCCACCATGGTCTCCCTGACTCGTATGTTGGTGTAATCTACATGTTTCTTTACATCTTCCTTTTTAAAAAAAGTTTACTACTCAGTGGCATTAAGTACATTCACGGTGTCATGAAATCAACACCTTATTTCCCAAACTGTCTCTTCACCTCAAACAGAAACACTGTCCCCATTAAACACTGGCCCTCACTTCTCTCCCCCAGGCCCGGGTAACCAGCATTCTGCTTTTTGTCCCCATGAAGTTTCCTTTTTGGGGAACCTCATCTGAGTGGCATCAATAAACTCTGTCCTTGGGCGTCCGGCTCATTCCAACGAGCGCGATGTTTCCGAGCTTTCTCTGCCGCAGCCTGTGTCGGCGCTTTACTCCTTTTACAGGCAGAACCATTTCCCGTTGTATATATTTGTACGTTCTGTTTATTCAGTCATCTGTTGATGGACACTCCAATTGCTTCCATCTTTCAGCTGTTGTGAATAACGCTGCGACAAATTTGACGTCCAACCACCCGTTCTTGTCCGGGATGTCAGTTCTGTCGGGTGTGCCCCTGGGAGTGGGATCGCGGAGTCACGGGAACTCCAAGGTCTCCACGGTGGCTTTTTGAGGAGCCGCCAAACTGCCTTCGCAGCAGCAGCTCCATGTGAATCCTCACCAGCCCTGCCCCCACGGCGGGCGCTTCACTGCTTCTTTTCCAGCGCTTGTTCCTTTCCACTTCGTAATGGTGTTCTTGCCACCCCAGTGGGCACAAAGGGGCACGTCACTGTGGTTTTGATTTGCATGTGCCCAATAACTAGTGACTTTGAACATCTTTTTGTTTGTTGGCTAGCTGTGTGTCTCCTTTAGAGAAATGTCTACTTAAATCCTTCACACATTTTTAAAATTGAGTTGTTTGTCTTTCTGTTGTTGAGTTGTAAGTAGAAGTTTGTATATTCTGGATATCTGATAAAAAATGTGCAAGTATTTTGTCATTCCATAGATTTTGTTTAACTTTCTTGATAAAACTCTTTGGTGCATACGTTTTTTATTTTGATGTCCAATTTATCTATTTTTTTTTGTTGTTGTTGCTTATGCCTTTGATGTCAAATTTAAGAATCTAGTGTCAAATATGAGGTCATGAAGATTTAGGACTGTTTCCTTCTAAGAGTTATATGGTTGTGGCTTTTTAGAATGTTTTTTTTTTTAATCCTCGCCCAAGGATATGTTTACTGATTCCAAGAAAGAGGAAGGGAGAAGGGCAGAGTGAGGGAAACACTGAGTAGTCGCCCCCCGGTGCATGTCCTCATGCAGGATGGAACCCACAACCTTTGCGTGTAGGGGACGGTTCCAGTCAATTGAGCCACCTGGCCTGGGCTGGTTTTAGCCTTTATATTACGGTCATTTATCCATTTTGAGTTAATTTTGTATGTGGTTTGAGGTGGAGGTTCAACGTCACTCTTTTGCATGTGGGTTTCCAGTTGTCCCAGCACCGTTTGCAGAAGAGACTGTTCGTCCCCACTGAACGGACTTCGCACCCTTGTAGAAATCAACGGCCATGGATGTACAAGATCACTTCCAGACTCTCATTTCTCTCCCGCTGGTCCCCGTGTCTGTTCTTACTCAGTGTCACACTGTTTGGGTTACTGTAGCTGGATAATAGGTTTTAAAACAGGGAGGTGTAAGTTCTGTGACTTTGTTTTCGTTTTTCAGGATGGTTGTGGGTGTTTGGAGCCCCTTGAGCTTCATATGAACTTGAGAACAGGCTTTTTCATTTCTGTATTGTATTGAATCTGTAGACTGCTTTGGGGGGAATTGACATCTTAGCGATATTAAATATTCTTACTGATCAACACAGGATGTCTGCCCTTTCACTGAGGTCTTCTTTAACTTCCTGCAGTAATTTCTAAACTTTCTTGAACCTATTTGTGTCTATGACTTACATAATATCTCAGGATAATGAGGCCCATGTGTTTTCTTTACCTGTTATACAAATTAGTGTTAAAGCCAATGGAAGATACTGTTGCTTTCCTTTTCTGCAAGAAAAGGAAACCCCTTAGTCTCAGTATTTTCAGTTTTGGTAAGCAAACCCCAGTGTGAGCTCCTGACAGCCTTCCTGATCTCCTTGATATTCTATGTATGTTCTCTGACCACCGTCTTCACAGATGAAGATTTCTCACTCTTTTTGGTGTTTTCTCCCTTCCACAGGGTTTTATCAGTTGCCATTCTCCCAATTCTATTATGCTTCTGATCCGATAAGCAAACTTTGATTCAACCAAATTTTGTACTGCTCAACCTGTTTCAACCTGTGCTTTCAACCTGAGGGAGACCCAAATGCCCAACATATGGAAAAGGAGACCCAGAATCCCTTATTCCACGAACCCCATTCAAAACCAGAACATTAGCCATGTCTGTGAACCCACGGCCTCGACCCCTGGGAGTCACGGTGAGGAGCCACAGGGTGGGTGAGGCAACGCAGGGAGGGGGAGAGGGTTTCCGGCAGGGGCAGGACTGGGGGAGACAGGAGAGACTCCAAACTAGAGCATCAGGGAAGCAGAGATGGCTTCCGCTCACAGTTAATTAAATGTCATCATCAGAAAATAGAGTTGAGTCTTCATGAAGAGGCTTTAGGAGCAGTCTGAAACTTCTGAAAATTAATGCTAAGTTTTAGATGAATTAGGAAATGCACATATCCCAATGTGAAGAAAGAAATCCATGACTCTTATGAAATTCTCAAAAGTAGGGGCTGAGCCCTGGCCCGATGGCTCGGTTGGTAGGAGCTACACCTCGTAGGCCAAAAGTTTGGGGTTCGATCTTAGGGCAGAGCACACACCTAGGCTGCAGATTCCATCCCTAGTCAGGGCACATGAGAGATTGATCGCTTTCCCTCTCACGTCAGTGTTTTTCTGTCTGTTTGTCTGTCTGTCTGTCTCTCCCCACTTCCTCTTTCTTTAAAACCAATAAACATCCTGGAGTGAGGATTATAAAAAAAAGTAGGGCCGATCAGAGGGCTCCCTTCACGCTTGCAGCCTAAAAGCTCCCCGTGGACATGGGGAATTCTTAAAGGCCTGTGGGTCACAGGCTCTCGGCCTAGTTCAGGTTGCCATCAGCACCCTAAAGCTGTGTGCTGTTTGCTGGCTCTATCTTTGTGCACTTTTTCGAAATCGTGAGTCCCTTCCACTGGATTCCCAGAGGTCCCAACAACCCCAGTCACCGGACACTTGCCTTCTATACGACACCCACAGTTGGGCCCGCACCACAGCGGCTGTTTTCTGAAGCTCATGCTGATGAGCATATGATAAAAAATTGCCTATTTATTGACCTACAAATTGACGGCAATGCTGGCGTGTCCTTTTCTGTAGCACGCCAGAGAAGACGTGTGTGTGTGTCTATTAAGGGGTCTGCTTCTTGGCAATATTAGGAATTATATGAAATATTAAAAATTTTACAAAAGCAGTTTGTTATTTTTCTGATCTTTTAGTTACATATGAGCAAATAAACTATTTACTCTGAAAAAGAAAAGAAAAGAAGAGAAAAGAAAAGAAGAGAAGAGAAGAGAAGAGAAGAGAAAAGGAAAAGAAAAGAAAAGAAAAGAAAAGAAAAGAAAAGAAAAGAAAAGAAAAGAAAAGAAAAGAAAAGAAAAGAAAAGAAAAGAAAACTATAAGCCAAGCTCCCCCAGTGAGCAGACCCTAGAGGTACCTGTGGAAAAAGAGACGGTGCAAAGGAGAGAGGCCAGGGCTGTGCAGAGGCCAGAGGCTTCACACCAGAAAATGGTGCTGGGTCCCTTCCCTGGTCCCTGGGCTGCTGATGGACCAGGGGAGAAACCAGAATTTGAGACCAGGACAGAAGAAAAATAATTCAACAAGGGAGCTTCAGGTTTGGCTGTCAAAGCTCAGTGTAAAGGCTTCCTTCTAGCGGGCCTCACCTGAACCCCAGCCCTCACGACAATCGGCCACCCCGAGCCTCTTCTGGGAGCTGACGGAGAGCACCGGCCTCCCTTTCCTGGGCCCCCTTGGCCCAGGCACAGCCTAGGCCAGTTTCACACCCAGGCCCACAGAGTCTGTCCTGAGTGCCTGTGCCCTGCTCACTAGCCCTCTCCAAAGGCCAAGGACTCCTCCTTCTCAGAGGGTGACCCGTGGAAGACTGGTGCCACACCAGTCACGTCAGCATGGTGATCACGCTGACGCTCTCTGTGGGTTTTTGAATGATGAGCTGTACCAACGTTCTTCCTCTCCTAACTGGTCACCACAACACACTTCAGAGTTCTGTGGAGCTGGGATCACCGACCTTCCAGAAGCTCCAATTCCTGCTGTCCCAGCTCTGCTGCACAGTGGGCCTGGGTGGCGGGCTCCCCAGCACTCACCCCACATGCCGTTTCCAAAGCAGGGGGGCAGGACTGTCTGGAGCAAGGGTGTGGGAAGACCTGAGAGGGTTAATTTCCTGGCTGAGACTTCCCTTTTTGCAGTTGCAAGTAAGCTGGCACTTGTGGCCGAAGAAACTGCAGTGGGCAGCAGCAGATTGGACCTGAGCAGGGTGCACTCGGCACCCACACAGAGCGTCTTCCGTGGGCTGGAGAGGCCCCTGGACAGCACACTGGCCCCGAATGAAGGCCCGAGAGTCCTGCTTTTTCCAGAGTAGCCTTGACCACGACTTCAGCCTGTCCAAGGAAACAGCAGTTTCCATTTTGACCGATCTGTTTGGGGAGTAGGACAATCGACTCCCGACCAGCAGCATGCCACTGAAACCATAAAAAGCAGGTCATCATACTTTCTTGTGCGCAAGCTGCTCTTTTGTTTTTTCCTGCTCTTCCATGATGGCATCTGTCGGCTGCTGAGTCACACTGCCGGCCACGCTCAGCCCACCCAGCATGAGAATTCCTCAGCCATTTGCAGCCTGCGGTTCCC
Organism: Artibeus jamaicensis; assembly: GCF_021234435.1. Classification (NCBI taxonomy): domain Eukaryota; kingdom Metazoa; phylum Chordata; class Mammalia; order Chiroptera; family Phyllostomidae; genus Artibeus; species Artibeus jamaicensis. The sequence goes on along the minus strand of NW_026521810.1, from coordinate 11,375,896 downwards.
CTGTGACTCAGTAGAATTGGGACCTCACTGAGCAGATGTGACAGAGATGACGTGCCCATTGAAGGCATGTGCCATGGGGGAGGATTGAGTCTTTGAAGAGAACTCACACCCAAGTTTACCTTGAAGCAGCTGAGTCATGGCAGCTTCAGGACCGTGCTCAGCTGGAGACACAAACAACAGACCCCAAACCTGGGGCACTGGGGTGAAAAATTGAAGTTTGTATAAAATGTTACTCCCAGCAGACCTACATCATTTTTTCTTGTTGAAGACTTGTGATTTTCTGTAAAACCTTATGAATCAAAATGTAAAAAAAATAAATTTCTCATTCAGCCTAAAATAATAAACAGTGGTTCATATATTTAACTCAACTTCCAAAACCACAGTTTGTTGTAAATTCAGTAGTGAAGAGGGTACTGGAGAATAGGGAAGACCAGGCGAGAGATTTCACAACACACTCAAACTGCGATCAAGGTACCGATTCTTTTGATGCCTACAAGGACCTTGACACAGTTTGTAGCGTTTTGGGTAGAGCCAGTCGGCCCTCAGACCTCCCAGAGGGGCGGGAGCTTCCCTACAGGCATGGCCCCTCCTCCCAGTGATAAATCCCAGCCCTCCATCTCCCAGTCACCAACTTAACCCTTTGGTTTGCTATTTCTCTTCCCTCCTCTCCCAATACTGGTGAGTCTGTTTAGGGGGTAAAGGGAGGTCCAATCGTCAGAGTAACCCACAGCTGCTACCAGTCTCCTGGGGTCTTCACAGGCCCCTTCACAGGCCGCTTCCCCACCCACTGCCGCCTTCCCTCACGGCCAACATGGCAACTCAGTGTGGACCATTCTGAGACCTCAGGGTCAGGGAGCCAGCTCCCGAGGCTTCCCATTGGACAGCTTTCCACAACCCCTCTTTACCGGTAAGTTTTTATTTTGGGGAGCTTATGAGATGGCTCTAACCGGAGAGCAGAACAAAGAACTCCCAATCACAGTCTTGACCTTCGCTCTTTTCCCGACCTCTGCCTCATTTGCCTCCTGTCCCCTCTTTCCTCTGAGCTTTCCCTTTCTTTCCACCTCCCCTCCCCTCCTCTCCTTCCCCTTCCTCTCTCTCCCGTTCTCCCCTCTCCTCCCCTCCCCTTCTCCCTCCCCTTTTTCCCTTCTTTCGCTCCCTCCTCTCTTCTCTCTTTCTCCTTCCACTCCTCTTCCCCGCCCCTCCCTTCTCCTTTCCACCCCTCCCTACCCTTCCCCTCCCCCTCTCTTTCTCCCTGTGAGGCATCACTTCTAGCTGTGAACCTTGGAGATTAAGAATGTAAGAAGGGCTCCTGGTGGCTAACTGGGCCAGGGGAGGGGACACAGCCTAGCAGCACCAAACACCCTGCCTCCACAATGAACTGATTGCCTGCACTGGGTTTCTGCCATCTGAGTCAGCCCTTATGAAGGAGTTCCTGGAGTCCTATTTTAACCAATAGGACTAAGGCCTTCTCCATCCGGTCAGACCTGGACAGCTCTGCCCAATCAAAGCAGGTCTATTCTGACCAATCAGGGACCAGGGCAGGGATTTTATCTAGCTGGGTCAGGTCCGCGCTGGCCCGGGCAGTGCACTTTCCAGGGAGCACTACAGGGTACCTTTCCCTTTGTGGAGCCAAGACCTTAAGTCTCTCCAATGTGGAAGCTGCACCGATGGCAGAGCAGAGTGGACCACCTTGGAAGGGACCGTTGCCAGCAGAACTGCCTCACTGAAGAGGGGCCTGGCCCTGGGGCAGCCTCATGCCGCCAGAGCCGTCCAGCAGCAGTGCTGTTCCACAGCCATGCCGCGTTATTTATTTTGGAGCTGTTTGCACTAAACGAAGTTTTCTTCTTCACCCCGACCCAAATTGGGGGTTCCTGTTGAAACCCCCAATTTGAGTTGGTGGCAGCGACCATTGGTTGACACGGCTTTGACGCAGATAAGACCCGGAGCCTAAAGAGGCCAAGAGCTCAGTCCTCAAGCCTGACTGGCTTCTCAGACACCTTCCTTTCAGGGGCCTCGGGCTGCTTTCTTCACTTTGGTGCAGCGTTGACCACTTATTCGGACCTTTACAATCCCCCCTCTACCTGGCCCAGGCCAGGAGTGAGGCCTTTTTTCCTGATAGTGCCTTGGGCTGTCGTCTGTCCCGAAGGACTGATGCAGGCTCTCTCACTGAGACAAAAGGTACAAATGGTGAACTGACAGGTTCATGGTGGGTCAGCGCCCCTGGCCTCCACTTTGAGTCCGGGGGCACCTCCCCAGCGCCCTCCCTCATACAGAGGACAACCCCGATCGCCTCACAGCACCTTCCTCCTGGGCCCTGGACCGGCACGGCGCCGGGGCCTGGCCTTCTTCCCAGAGCGCTGCTGGAATGTCCAAGGCCCTGCAGACTGGTGGCCTCCTTCCCAACACACGGATGTTCCCTTGGGGTGTTCCGTCCAGTAAATTCTTTCCAGAATTGTTGCCAGGGGGGAGGAAAAAGTTTCCCTGAAGAATTGGTGTATTTTCTCTTAGTGACAATGGGAACTGCTGCCTCTCTGTCTTCCGTTCTTACCAGGAAGCTCAGAGCCACACTACTGCCCATTACTGTTGCAGTCACCAGCCCCCTTGTCTGTTCCCTTCCTCCGGCCATTTGTCTGGTTTTGCTCTGAGTGTCCCCATGTGGTCAGCGTGAGCCCAGGGCAAGAGTGCGAGCTGGGTGACTGCAGTGGCTGTCCAGAGGCGCTGCATCTACGTCCTGCCCCTCCCCTCCCCCCACCTCTTTTCTGGAGGCTCTCCCAGCATTCTCACTGCCTGCAGGCCCCTCTACAGATTTGGTTTGGGGTCCTGCACTCCCCAGGCTCTGGCTTGGGGACCATGGCACTGTCCAGAGCAATCCCTGGTCCCCCGCCCCCTGAAATGGGAGCTTTCCAAAGAAAGAGAAAGCATTCACCTGGAAGAGGCTGCCTGCAGATGGTCCCCACCAGTGCCCCAGACTTGCACCCTCCTCTGCCGGCTCCCTTTCCCATCCCGTCACAGGGAGGAGTGAGGACGAGGAGATTCAGGGGTTGTCGAATCCAGGTCAGTGAACACAACCACACGGGAGGAGGTTCCTATCCCACCCGAATGGGTCTGCACCCCAGCAGGTCAAGGTGCAGTCAGCAATGGATGCCAAGAATTTCCCATCACCCGGCCCAAGAACCAAGGGTTTGGAGGTCTCTCTGCAACTTCCTTCTGTCTTCCCAGACTTCTAAACAGAACAATAAACAAGAGAGCAACTGGCAGTGGGCAGGACACCGTGAGTGTGGCTGCTCTGCCTTTCCCTGCACCCACTGCAGACCAAGGGCTCATATCCTGGGGACAAAGGCTGCTCCCAGTAAATAAGCTCCAATTATCTTATTCAGTAGTTGTGGTGGAGACTAAAACCACCAGAGATTAAAATCACCCTATCTTTTCTCATTCATATGCACACCCCAAGGAAGATAGAGGTGTAAACATCATTTTAAAGTCAGTGTAGTATGGCATTGGAGCCACGAACTTAGCCAGAAGAGTGCTTCCAATGAAGTACAAAGTTGACAGCCTGAGTCTGCGCCCTTCACAAGCTCAGTTAAATACGAGAGGGAACAGACATCAAGGCATTTGACCTCCAGACATCACGTGTCTCACTGGCTTGTTAGGTAAGAGAATGAGTTGGGTAAAGAGTCTTCCTCTAATTCCAGACTTGACATCAAAGCCCTCATTGTCTGCATCCCCAAGCCTCTGGCACAGCACCAGTCCACTGGCCCACTGTCAGCTACACCAAAGGGCAGGCTAGGTGTCTGGCCACCAAATGCACCAGCTTCTGAACCAGCCTTTCAAATAAACACGGGTGTAGGGTCTGTGCACACACATTTGTGGAGCACGCTCTCTGCCCAGGCCCCCATGGGTGGCTGGAGAGATTTGAAAGGAGCAACAGGACCCCCAGCATGGATTCCCTGCCTTCTTTAACCCCATCCCCCCTTGCCCCCCACCCCACCAAAAGAGAAGTCCACAAACAGGATGGACTGAGAATTGGCTTGTGATCCATCTTGGCTTGCCTGCCAAGGGCAGTATCCTTGGCAGGATACTTTTCAGGGATACTTCTGCCCGCAAATCAGACAGGCCTGCCTGTCCCGGGACAGCTTCTGTCCTTATTCCTTCAGTCCCTGCCCCTGAATTTCTTTCCGATCCCTGCAGAGGTCAGAACCCGCTTGCTCTCGTCCTCTGCTGAGGCTGGGACTCACTCTGCCCCACTGTGGCCTGTGTGTTAGTCAGGGTTCCCAGGGGAGCAGACCAACTGGACACACACTGGCATATATTGAGGGGATTTGTTCTAGGAACTCACGTAGTCACAGAGGCTGAGACGTCCCCGTGATCGCCTGCTGCCTGCTGACCAGAGACTCAGAAACACCCATGGTGAAATTCAGCCTGAGTCCACAGCACTGAGAATCAAGAGGCATGTGGTATCAAGTCCCCATCTGAGTACAAAAAGCCCAGCTAGGAGCTGCCTCTGAGGACAGGAGAGGGTGGATATCTTGGCTCAGGCAGAGGGAGCGGATTCGTCCCTCTCCTGCTTTTTCGTTCTGGTTGGGTGCCCACTGGGGGTCGGGTAGGTGATGCCCACCCAGTCACTAATTCCAATCTAATCCCTTCTGGGAACACCCTGGCGGACACGCCCAGAAACAATGTTTTGCCAGCACTCTGGGGGTTCCTTAGCCCAGTCAAGTTGAACCATAAAACGAACCACATGGTCTGCCTGCTCCTTACCCTGCTACTGCAGCCTGGGGGTCCTCTCCTGTCCCCACCCCCACCACTGCGTTACCACACGCGTCTTACGGGTCTTTTTCTGGGCAGAGGTCAAGTCGGTCTGAGCCATTGACATGTTCCTTGTGCCCCTTATAGAGTTTGGCAATAGCAGACTCTCAGTGATACTTAAAACTTGTGAAAAACCTTGATTCACACATGACTTTCATAAAGCCATATAACAAACTGTTAGCAGAAGAAGGCTGAGAACTCCAGTCTCGGAACAACTGTTCTCAAGTGGGAAGAAAATGAGTCTTCCGTGACCTGGAGGTGGAACCCAGCTGACCATTGTTTTCTGAGCCCAGAACATCTCACAGAACCCTCTGGCGGGACCCCACCTGACGGACCCGGAGAGGCTGCTGTGCCTGTGCAGGTGTCATGGGGGAGGGAATGTGACCAAGAGGGGACGTGGGAGTGTGGCGGCCAGGCCTCTGCATCTGGTTTGCCAAGCACACCAAGCCAGAGCTGGACCCACAGAGCCTGGGCCAACTCCCAGGCTGTCGGGGAACAAGACCCGTTTTCCAAGAGTGGGAGGCCCCGTGATCCCATTTTGCAGGATGACCCTCCCATCTAAAAAAAAAAAAAAGGAAAAACAGATAACTGACTTGGCACATTGCCAAAGGTCTGCCCGGGGGTGGGGGGGTGGGGGTGGTCCTGGTTGGATCTGACTGCCTGCTCTGAGCAGCCCGACAGCTGGACAGGGAAGGAGGCCGTGAGGACCGAGTGGCAGCTGGGCGAGGCCTGAGTCGTCTCTTCCCTACCTGGGGCTGTTGTGAGGACTGAGCGGGACAGCGCACGTCAGGGCCCTGGGGTGGCGTCGGCACACTGCAGGTGCTCCAGAGGCTACTGCCCTCGGCGCCAGCTTTGCTGGGAGAGGAGCTGCTCTGCTACCTTTAGTCTCTTTAAAAAACAAACGATGCTAAACCCTGGAAGCAAAAGAGAAATGGTGTCGATGGAGGCTAATCACAAACTTGAGATTTCACTTCATTAAAACAGCACAAGCCCTGGCTGGTGTAGCTCAGTGGATTGAGCGCAGGCCTACAAACCAGACAATTACGGTTTGAGTCCCAGTCAGGGCACATGCCTGGGTTGCAAGCCAGTTCCCTGCAGGCCAGTTGCCAGCAGGGGATGCACAAAAGGCAACCATACATTGATGTTTCTCCTCCTCTCTCCTTCCCTTCCCCTCTAAAGATAAATAAAAATCTTAAAAAAAAAAACAAACACAGCCCAATATCATCCCAGAATAGCTTGTTGTCCACACAAATGAGTTTGTTTGCCACAACTTTGCCTTTTAAATACTTTTGGTTCCACCAAAGCCTTTATAGAAGGGCCCGCGTGGCCTGTTACTGAGTGGCTGAAATTGAGCGCTGTGTCCCTCTGACACCTCCTACAGTGTCAATATGGGGTGTGACAGGAGAAACTGCTCGGCTCACTCATCATCTACTCATTCATTCATTCTTCAGCTATCCACTGAACACCTGCCCTGCACCAGGTACTGTTTCAGGTGCTAGGATACTGTGACATGGAGACAAAGACAGAACTGGCCTGTTGGTGATGGGGCAGACGGCAGACAGAACCCGTCAGAAACGCTGAGGGGAAATTAGGCAGAGTGCAAGGCAGAGGGCGACTGTGTGGTGCTGGAGGTGTCTCTGGGGAGAGACTGCTGAAACCTGAGGTGTTCAGAGACACCTGGCCAAGAACTCCAGGTGGAAGGAGAGGCAGATACGAGGCCCTGGGGCAGGAGCGCTTCGTTCTCTAACACGGGTCTCAGTGTTAACAAACCAGACTGCAAGTTGCCAGCCTGGATGCAGCTCACCCCTTCCAGCTCTGCTGGGAGGTAGACCCTTCCTACGTCTATGAGCCTGGCCATCTGGTGTCCCTTCCCTTCCCCCCACGGGTCTCCCCTTTTCCCATCCCCATGCCTGTGGGTCCGGGAGCCCCGTCTGGCATTGGCTGCTCTTCTCCCTGGAATGGGAGTGGTCTCTATTTCCCCATCTGTAAAATGGGGGTGATCCCTGCTTCACAGAAGTGTTCAGAGATTCACAGGAGACAAAGAGAGGAGGCCCTGTGTAAAATGAGGAATCACCTAGCAGAGCACATGTGAAATCGGGTTGGCCCGTCCCACCAAATGGTCTCAGTAACTGTGTTGTCATTGCTATTTCCTTTCAGACGTGAGGCAACCTTAAAGCTTTCTCTGCTACCTTCTTTAAAACCCACCTGCATGCAACGCACACAGTTAGGGATCAAGGCAAATTGCTCTTTTTGCTCTGCAATTGCTCTTTTGCTCTGCCTTTTAACAGTGATCCAACTTTGAGACAAAGAAATGGCTCTCTGACAGTGGACAATTCACCATCCACTGCCAAGTCCCAGGGGAATGTTTTCCAGGGGAAGACTTCCTGTCAGAGCACCTCCAGCTGCCCACTCCGCAGAGAGGCTGTCACCTCCCACCCCCGGGGCCAGGTGCTGATGGGAATTGTCACCTAGAGGCTGACAGTAAAAGGGGTGACATTGGTTCGCCTTTAGCACCTCTCCCAGCCCCAGCCAGACTCCACTTACCAGGTTCTCCTTTCAGTTTTTATCCACCTAAGTGGTCCTTCCCCGAGGCTAGGGTTTCACTGAGGCCGGTAATGTTTAGCTTGGGCAATAGACAGGCTCAACCTTACAGGCAAGTACCAAGAGCAGTCTTTGCCTCTTTTCCTCACCCGAGGAATTGGGAGAACGGCCCCTTGTCCTTTTGGGTGGTCACCCACCTCACCATTTGCAGTGCCTCGGCGATATGGGCACCATTCTAAGCAATTCCCTTGCTATTCACTGCTCACAGCTGCCCCACATAGTGGATACAGTCGCCAACCCTGCTTCACAGGTGTGGCGACTAAGGCCGGGAAAGGTTAAGAGGTGCAGGTGGGACTTGAACCACGTACTTCCAGAGGCCAAGGCCCCTCCTCTCCTCTATGCCCTCTGCAGCTGGCACAAGGAGGTGTGTTTTCCTGCACTTGCCTTTCTTTCCACACAATCGTCTCTCCTCTGCCCACACCAGATGGGGCTCGAAACCATTTGCTTCCTCAGGAGGTACAGATAGCACCTACCTCTCCTTAGGAGGCTGTGAAACCTGGCTAATGGTAGGAAGCAAAGGGAGAGCGTGACAGCTAACTTTGGATCAATAGACCTTGCTCTGTCCTCAAAGCCCAGGTGTGGGTCCTGGCCAGATGTCTCTGCATCCTCCCTGCTCAACTTGCAAATCCTTTCCTTCCTGGCCTCGGTGTCCTCCTCGGCAACCAGGGGCTATGCTGGATATTCTCGAAGGCCTCACCCACCCGCGTGTAACTGCAGCTGCTACTCAGGAGGGAGCAACTGCATCTTGACCGGCTGCACAAAGAGGGCTTGTAAAAATGTCCAGCTGGTCATACCGATACTTCTCATACTGCTGGTTAGTCAGAGCTGGGACTGGAAAGCCCCAGGCCTCCTGTAATGAAGTAAATCCACCCTTCTGGGTTTAAGGACCCTTTCTTTCACCAGAGACACCTTCCAGATTAGAGCCCCTTTCTCATAAAATCTTGAGCAGAGTTTAGCCAAGCTGCTCCATAGAGGGCCCTTAGTGTCTTTGGCATCTCAGCAAAAACTCTCTAGCTATTTCAGAGAGAGAGGAAGCTCCCAAAGCATTCTGCTCCCAATCCTGTATGTTGGGGAAATAAACGTGGAACGAAAACACAGATCCTCTGTGAGCCGAGTCCCGACGAAGGAAGGCTGACAGAGGAAGTGCCCTGCCTCCCCCGTCCCTTGGTCATGGCATGCGGTGAACAGCTGGGACTACCAGTGAGAGGGCTGGAGGCCTGCGTCGGGGGTAACAAAACGGCAAGAGCTCAGCGAAGCTGGCGGCTGACCAGTGAGCAGGCCACTCTGCGGGAGGAAGGCTGGCCTGTCTGTGGACAGAAGCGACCGGGACGCTCGGTCTAGGCTGTCTCCCAGGAAGTCCTTTGTGCACCTACCTCCTTTTCTATTTGTTTGTTTTCTGACTCAGTGAAAGGACATCTTGGTTTTAATGGTTTCGAACATCCTATAATATACTCTTTGTGACACAATGAGGATTCTGTGGCTGTTTTCAACTTCGCAAACCCAAGAATGTTCTTTTAAGTAAATTGTTGAAGGAAAACACACAGAGAAAGTGCACAAATGAGAAGCATGAGAACTTGACAGATTTTCGCAAAAGGTCCAAACCTATGAAATCACTGACCGGGCCATGAAACTGGTCCTTACCAGCCCCCCAACAGCCCCTCCCGTCTCCTTTTAAATAACCTTCCCCAAATAACTACATCTGGACATCTCTCCTCGCTGATGAGCTTGATCTATTCTTGAACTTCATGTCATAGAACTGTCCAGTGTACCTCTTGGTTGTCTGGCTTCTTTCGTTGAACAAGACGATTTTAGTTCTGTGTCTCTGTGTCTGTGTTAGATTGTTTGACGTCACTGCTAATTATACCACAATGCACTTATCCACTCCACCGATGATGGAAACGTGGGCTGTTTCAGGGCTTCAGCTAGTGTCACTGGATAGCGATGAGCAGCTGCACACAGTCTTCAGTGTGCATACTTATGTGTTCTAACTGGGTATGGAACTGCTGAGTCAGAACACGCGATGCTCAGCTGTAGGAAGTACTGCCAAACAATTCTCTGAAGGGCCCGCACTGATTCCCACCCTCCCAGTCGGTGGACGGCAGTCGCGGTGGCCCCACATCCCCTCCAGCACTTGGTGTGATGAGTCTGTCCACCGTTGACCACTTGGTGGGTGTGCAGTGTGTCTCCCTGACTTTATTCTGCACCCCAGCTCCCACTGACTGGTAAATTGTATCACCTCTGTTGTGAAGTGCCTGGTGAAGTCTTTTGCTCATATTCTCTATAGGTTACTAATGATGTATGAAATTTTACATATAGTCTGGGTATACGTCTTTTATCAGGTTTATGATTTGCAAATATTTTCTTCAACTGTGGCTTACCTTTTCAATTTTTTAATGGTATCTTTTGATTAACAGAAGTTTTCAGTTTCAATGAAGTCCAATTTATTGATCTTTTCCTGGGGGCTTAGTGATTTTTGTACTATACTTGAGAAGTTTTTTCATGTCCAAGGTCATACTGGTTCTCGGAATGATGTGTATTTTTTTTATCTTACCTGGAAACCATCTTGGTTTTTATGTTAGGAGACTCTCAATCCTATTCCAATTTTTATTTTTTAAGCAGGCTATCACCCTGTTTAGGTTTAGCAAGCAGGTCCTGGTGTAGTTCAGTGGGTTGTGGGTCCAATTTAATTTCAGATTCTTTGTCTACAGTACTGTTCCAGTCTCCTGGGGCTCTCACTGGTCCTTCTGGCTGATGCCCAAAGGGCCGAAGGAAATTCCCCAGCTGGTCCTCCTGGTGCCCCTCGGAGAAGGGCATCTCAGGTCTCTGGAGACCAAGAGTTCCTCGCAGCAGGAGGGGCTGCTTGCAGTGGCGCAGTCCCCTCTATCAATGCTGCCCAGTCACTCCGGGTGTTTCTAGTGAGGGAGGAAAACCTCAAGCCCACCGGGAAGGGGCAGGAATGAATCCACTTTGGCCGTCTTCCGGGGCCAGACAGGGCAGCAGGAATGTCAAGCTTACACCACCTTCTCCTGATGGGTGTGGGGCAGAGGACACCCTACTGCCCCGCTGTCCACCAGTCCCAGGATCCTCAACTAGTTCTCTTTTCTCTTCCCCCTTTCAGAGTTTTCCTTTGGTTGCTTCTTGGATTATTTCCAGTTTATCACCGTATCTTGCCAGGAAGAGAGATGGGAGAAACGTGTTTATGGGATCTTGTCTGGATCAGAAGTCATTTCAATAACTTTTGAATGAAAGAATCAATGATGAGTCCATCTCGAATACAATTCATTGACCTAAATATAGCCAGGCTGTAAAAAGGTCAGTAAGTCACAGACTCGGAATTGGTAAGATCTTAGACTTTAGTTTATCCTCCTTCACAAAGGAGATACCTTTTCGTAGATGTAACCAACATGGGACAGTCTACTTCCTCCCGTGGGACCATGGGAACTGCCCAAATGGCTTCTTCATTGCACTCTGGGCAGGGATATTGCAGGAAACCTTTGTGGATTCATTGTACAGACCCAGGGAGAAAGAGGCAGCGTTGCTTATTTCCATTTCTGTAACTAGTGTGTTTCAGGACAAAGCATGAACAGCCGGTAAAGATGAATGCAAACTATGGATGGAAAAACCACACATGGAGAAGAGAGGAAGCAGAGCACATAGGCTTTTTAAACATATATTTCACTCCCTCTCAACTCGAAAAAGGAGGCAGAGAGTTGCTGTCCAAAGCGCAAACTATTAGGAAACAGCAACTGAGAAGCTGCCCACTTGGCACCCACAAGCCCAGTTGGCCCTCTGACCCTGCTCCTATTTTAAGTCCATGACGCTTTCCTTTTCTGCCCCTGAAAGAATGACTTCAGTCCAGGCTGAGTCCTCATTAGAAGTGACAGAATTATTTTTAGACCTGGGCATGTGGTGCGCCTCAGCTTACTCACTGGATCCTTCAAGGAAGTGGGGGGTTGACTCCGATTAACATCCCACCTGGTGTCCTACCAGAGGGAACTGTATTTCTTAGACAGCTTGCTAATTTGAAGCCAGTTGGCACTGCCGAGGGTGATTCTTGGCTCCCACTGCCTGCCACACCAGATTATAACTACCTTGCCAGTGGAAGTGAGCCCATGCCAAGCTATTCCTGCCCTCACCAACTTACTTTCTCTGGAAAGCATGAGAACACAGACAGATCCTGGGAGCCCAAATCTGGATTCTTTTGTTTGCAAGCTGAGTCTTTAGACAAATTATTTCTTGGGACCTAAGTTTCCCAGTCAGCATGAATGACATTAATAGCTCGTGGCTACAAGGATTAAGCAAATGGTTATAGGTAAAAATGAGGCCATGGTGTTGGCAGTAGGAGGTGCCCAATACATTGTAGTTGTTATTATTATTATTAATAGCAGTAATAATAATTATTATTATTGTCAGAGGGCTCAAAGCACTTGTATGTGTTGTTTCATTGGGTCTTAACAAGAATCTCATGGACATGGGGTTGCTGTTCCACCTTGTAAGTGAGAGCAGTGAGGCTCAGAGTGGTTGGGAGAGTTGACGAGTCACAGGGGAGGTTAGGTCTCTTGGCCGCAGTGGTGGTAGCTGGGGGCCACATGGCAGACAGTGCGTCATCATATACAACAGCAGTAACAGGACCTGCACACTCGCTATCATTTAACATGAAAGGACCAAACTTCAGCGAGATCAGGGAGGGTCACAGCTGAAAGTGGTGCAGTTGGCCTGTCCACCTGGCCTGCCACACCGAAGCTGCACCCTTGGCCCCTGTACTGCCGCTAATTGCAGCAAACCCCTGAGAAAACCACGTACTTGCCTGTTGGTGCCACCAGTGGAAGTCAGACCACCTGCTTTTCATAGATTCCTTGAGATTTCCTGGGCAGACAAGCATGTTTTCTGCAACAAGAGCTAGTTTTATTTCTTCTTTTCCAACCTGTATAATACTTATTTCCTTTCTCTGATTTATTAAAGTGGCAAGAACTTTCAGTACTGTGTTGAACACATGTGGAGAGAGTAGACATCCCTTCTTGTTCCAGAACTCAGAGCTAGTGTGTTCGGTCTTCCACCATTACACATGCTGTTTAATGCAGGCTTTAGCGGACGATCTTCATGAGGCTGAGGGCCTCCCCTCTATCCCTAGTGGCCTGGAAGTATTTTTTTCCATCATTAATGGGTGTTTAATTCTGTCAAATGACTTTTCTGCATCAACTGATATGAACATATGATATTTTTTCTTTAGCTTGTTGATACAACAGATTATATTGATTGATTTTCAAACATCTAGGCTCATGTGAGATACTGGTCTATAGCCGTTTTGTTTTGTTGTGTTGTGTTTTGTTTTTGTACTGTGTTTGGTTGGTTTTGGTACTAGAATAGTGATAGCCTCATAAAAAGAATTGGGAAGTGGTCTCTCCTCTCTTATTATCTGGAAAAGATTGTGTACAATTTGCATAAGATATTCTATGAGTATTTGGTAAAATTTCTAGTGAAAACAGCTAGGCTTAAAGATTATTTGGGGGTGGATTTAAATTACAAATTCAATTTCTTTAATAGTCATGGAATTGGATAGATTATTCAATCTTGGCTGAGTTTTGGTAGTTTGTGCTATTAAGGAATTGGCTGATTTCTTCTACGTTATTGAATTTATGAGCATAAAGTTGTTTGTAGTATTTATTTTAGTTTTTAATATTTTACTTATTTTTAGAGAGGGGGAAATGAGGGAGGAAGAGAGGAAGAGAAACATCAATGTGAGAAGTATCAATTGATTGCCTCTCGCAGGCCCCCAACCGGAGACCTAGACATGTGCCCTGACTGGGAATCAAACCAGGGACCTTCCAGTTTGGGGGAGGATGCCCCACCCGCTGAGCCACACTGGTCAGGGCTTCCTATTGTCTTTTTAATGTGGTGTCTCCTGTTTCGTTTCTGATATTGGTGATTTCTGTTTTCTCTCTTCTTATCTTCGCAAATCTTACTAGAAGTTATTTTTACTAATGGTTCTGTTTCAATTATTTTCCATTGTTTTCCATTTCCCAATTTGATTGATTTCTATCCTTTATTATTTCCTTTTTTCTGCTTGCTTTTAGTTTATTTCGCATCTTTTTGAATTTCTTGAAGACTTTAGATGAGTTTTCTGAGACATTTCCTCTTTTCTAACGTGAGCACCAGTGCCGTAGATTCCCCATTCAACATTGCTCAGCTGCATCTCACACATTATTTTATTTGTTTGTTTTTACATCTTTATTTATTGATTTCAGAGAGAGAAGTGGGGAGGGAGGGAGAGAGAGGGGCATTGGTGGATTCTCATCTGCACCCTGACTCGCGGGTTGAACCTACAGCCTTAGTCGGGACAACACTAACCAACTGAGCTGCTTGGCCAGGGCCAGCACACGTTTTAAATGCCTATTTTCATTTTTGTTAGTTCTATTTTTTTTTTAATCTTCTTTGTGATTGCCACTTTGAACCATGAATTATTTAGAAGTTTAATTTTTAGTTTCCAAGTATTTGGAGATTTTCCTATTTTGACTTCTAATTGAAGTCCATTATGGTCAGACAGCTTCATGTGATTTAAGTTCTTTCCAATTTGCTAGGTTTGTTTCATGACCAAGGATATGGTCTATCTTGGTGAGGGTTCCAAGGGACCTTTAAAAGAATGTACATCCTGTGACTGTCAGACAGAGTGTTCTATGGATGTCAATTAGATGTTTTCAGTTGTAGTGTTGAGTTTGTTACAGAAAAGAACCAGTGGGGGTGAATGATATACTAGGACCCCCCTTTTCTCCAGGGGTCCCCGCTCCCCACTAGGTTCACTCTGCCTACCACCAGAGGAAAGACGTCGTTCAATGCCAGAGATTTGTGAAAAGGCAAGGAATTATTTATTTAAAAGCTATACAGAATTAGAGTAGTGACTTAATGTCTTTATTAAAATACTAAAGTCCTTTAGAATACCCACAGACACACACAGCCCGTCCTTCTCCCTCTGCCCAGTCCGGGTACTGTATCTCAGGAAAAGAAGTAGGTGTCTGCGATTCGGGCTCCTGGCACCACCAGTTATGTCGCCACCACGATCTCCAGTTAATCCAAAGTCACGTGGCACCTTCTCATGGCCCACCAGCAAGAGTCCTATCACCCCTTTTCTTCCAGGCAAAGTCTTTCCTGCTTTCCGAGTCACGTAGCAAAAAAGGATTCCCCCCAAAGCTGCGTGGTCCTCATTCTCACCAAAGCTGTGGGGTCCTCTCTCTGCCAAAGCCACGTAGTTCTTTCCACTGCCATAGCCGCATGGTCCTCTCTGGCATGGCTGCCGTGCCTGGTTCTAAATCCCTGAGCCAGTCTTTCTCTGCAGCCCCATTTCCGACTCCTCCTATAGTCAGTTACATCTGCCAGCATTCCCGTATTCTTCCAGCTTTTCTGGGCTGCCATAGTGAGTCTGGACAAGTATTGCCCCATGGCGTGGAACCAATCATCTCCAAGTTCTCATGTAGGTTCTGTAACCAGGGGGAGCTGCCTCCCAGTTACATCTTGGGTGGAAGTCACTTCCATCCCCCTGGCTCAGAGCAGGACCACAGCTATTTAACATATCTATGCAACCAGTTAAAGGTTATAGATATGTTAAATGACCATGCCAGAGGTTAGCTGCAAAGCTGTTGCTGTACAAAACAGCTCTGCATGTTCCTGCTCCATGTGTCCCTTCCCCCAACTTGCACCTGTTTGGGGGGTAGGGGTGAGGACATCCCAATATATCTTTCTAATATTTTCTGGACACCTTGAGTTCTGGACCCCATTACAAATCCCTAATTGGGACCCCGCTCTGGACTGCACCCTGTTACAAGTTCTCTACTCTAGCTGATTTTCTCTTTGGCAGTCCTAGAAGTCCTAAGTGGGGGAAGGTCAGAATTTAAGCTCCCAGTCACAGTTGTGGATTTATCTAATTCTTTTTGCTTGGTTTCTGCTTCATATGCTGTGAAACGTTGTTTAGTGGATTAATCCGTTTTGTCATTATGCATTTTTCCTCTTTGCTCACAGTAACCTTCTTGCTCTGAATTCTACTTTGTCTGATATTAACATAGCCACTCAAGTTTCTTTTTGATTAATACTTACATGGTATCACGTTTCTTTCTTTTGCTTTCAGTCAACTGTGTCATTGAATTTGAAGTGAGTTTGGGTCATGTGTTTTAAACCACTCTGCCAATCTCTACCTTTTAATTGGTGTATTTAGACCACTTACATTTAAGGTAATTATTGATTTATTAGGGATAAATCTGATATTTTATTATTTCTGTTTGTTCCTTCTGTTTATTATTCTTCTGTTTTTTTCTTTACTGACTTCCAATGGGTGAACTGAACATTTTTTAGAGTTCCATTTTTATTTAATTGTTTTGTAGTACGTCACTTTGCAGTGTTTTGTTAATTATTGTTATATTCAGAGATTCTGTTACTAGGCAGCCTTTGGGAGTGCGGAAGAAGCAGATGGGCCTGGGTCGCCTGGTCTCCTTATCCCACTGGGTAGAGGCCAAGGAGACCCCGGGCTTCACTGCTGCGGCCACTCTGGGTGGACCAGATGGCCCACTGCTGTATCGGTTTGGGTCAGGAGCCAGAGCTGCCCTGGCTGTGCTGCTGTCAGTGGGTCAGGTGGTGTGGGTTGTAAGGTGAGGGCTGGAACTCCCGTCTTTGCTGGGTTTCCCCTTTCCCAGACTTTGTACAGAGAGAGCTGGACATTCTTGAGTTTGGGGTTTTTACCCTTTTTTTTTTGTCTGTGCTTTTTGATGCTTCTAGGTTGCAACCTTCTCCTGTGCCTAGGCCAGGGTACACTGGAGATTCCAGAACACTTAGAAAACTCAATAAATTGTTGTTTCTCAAATCTTGAGGTTTCTTGGCAGTCTTCCTTCTTTTTGCCAACTCTCAGGGTTCTTTTATCATCGTCTGCTGGATGGTGTCCAGGGTATTTAGCTGTCGTTATGTTACAGAACAGAGCCACGGGGGGTGTACGATATACTAATACTAAAAGGACCCCCCACTAGCTTCGCTATGCCCGCCGCCAGAGGAAAGACATCTCTCAATGCCAGAGATTTGTGAAAAGGAAAGCTTTATTTAAAAGCTATACAGACTTAGAGTATTGACTAAATGTCTTTGTTAAAATACTAAAGTCCTTTAGGACACCCACAGACACACAGTTTCTCCTTCTCCCTCTGCCCTAGTCTGGGGTACCCTGTCTCAGGAAAAGAAACAGAAGTCTGTGATTTGGGCTCCTGCCACCGTCAGCTGTGTCGCCGGCCAGGATCTCCAGTTAATCCAAAGTCATGTGGCACCTAGCATGGTTTCGCAGACCTCTCGTGGCTGCCGTGCCTAATTTAAATTCTGACCTGCAGCCTCCCACGTGACCCCATTTCTGACTTTCCCCACAGTGGGTTACATCTGCCAGTTCTTTGTACAGTTCACATTTTCTCTGCTATTATCAGTCTGGGCAGGCCTGGCCCCGTGACGCAGGGTAAGGTGAGCTGTCTTTCTGCTTCTCGGGCAGGTGCTGTCCCAGGGGAGCTGCCGTCCTGCAGTCACAGGGGCTGTCAGTTCCCCCAGGTGACGTACACCACAGCTACTTCAGGAGTCAAAGTCCTGCCCATCTCTCTGGCCTGTAGCAGCGCAGCTTTTTATGGTAACTACTAAGCTAGCCAAGTTGCCACAGATATGCAGAGTATCTCTAATGGCCTTCTTCGGTTTGCCAGGTCCTCTAGCTCAACACCCCATTACATGCTGGCTCCGCAGCTGCCTGGGGCCCAGCAGCCGCACTGACTCCATGCACCAGCTCCGTACCAGCTCCGAGCACAAGCCTGGGTACAGCAGTGCAATGCTGGCCAGAGCACAGCCTGGGCCAGAGGCCAAGCTAGCTGGACAGAGGCAGACAGTAAACCAAAGGAGCAGGATTTATGGGGACTGGCCCTAATTCTGTGCCCGATGAAGACAAGGCAGACTTTTCCCTTGTAGGGTGAACGGAGATGACGCATCAGGAACCTGGGGGCAGTGACTTATTCCAACACTAATAAATCTTGCCACTACCCCTCAAGCTCCTGTGCATGGGTCCCAGAAATACTTTTCTCATGACTCCGCGAAAGGACCCATCTCCACTGGCAACAGGATCAACCGCCTTACTCAGTACCCTAGTCATCATTCTCTGTGCCCGGTCTGTGTTTCCTTAGCATGACACTAGATTCCTTCTGAAAACCCCAACAGGTTATCCCTTCTCTCCCGGACTAAAAGTTCATTAACCATGTAAATATTTGTCTGCAATACAAAAACTGGTTTTGGTGAGCTCTCGCCATCCCTCATCCAGGGTCTTTTTTAATTTTCACCCATGGACATGCTTATTGACCTTAGAGAGACCGGTGGGTGGGGACCGGGGGAGAAACATTGATGAGAGAGAAAAACACCAGTTGGTTGCCTTACACACACCCTGACTGGGGACACCTGCGGCTTCAGCATGTGCTCTGACCAGGAACAGAACCTGTGACCTTTCAGTTCACAAACTGATTGATGCTCCAACCAGCTGAGCCACACCAGCTAGGGGCCTCACCAAGGGTCTTGAATGGACAGGTTTTCCTTTGGCACTGAGAGACTAAACTGCACTTACCTGGAAACAGATTGTCTACCACGGAAGTTCTGGAACATTCTTAATTACAAATGTTTAGCTGCAGGAGTAAAGATTCCTGCTTTGTTTTACTTGTTTTTCGTCTTAGGCCTTTGCCCAACAGTACAGGATGGACTTCTTTATTTTGCCCAGTGATGTGCAGGAACATACAGTATTAAAACTTGCAGCTAATGTTTTAAATTTACCAGCAAAACACAATAGGCAGAACTCTGTGCCAGCTGATTAGAACCCTGCACCTCCTTAAAAAAATATACTGTCTTCTACACCCTTTCCCTCACCATAGAGATAATCCTCTGGTTTCTTATAGAGAGAAAAAAACACCCAGCGGTTTACATGTCTTTTACCTTAAAGACATAGTTTAGGAAAAAAGTAGACTATTTTATGTTGCTTTTATTTGGAGTCATATTATCTTTTTCCAAAATTTTGAGAACTCCTATAAAATGAATGCACTCCTATAAAATGAATGTTATGTTAAAATATTAACATATAACAAAATTGTTCATTTCATGGTTTTTAAGCTTACATGAGTACAGTGGTTCATATAATGTGGTAAATAACAGATACTTGAAAAATGGAATATTTATATCCTGACAATGAGATTGAATGTTCACATGTGAAGTCACATGTGCTCAAGTACTTTTTATGATTTTTTTTTCCTGAAATCCCTTTATCTCCACTGGCTCTTTAAAATTTTTTTCAATACTTATAACATCTTCTGGCACTCCATGAAAAGCTGATTGTGGAGTGTGGGGTTAGGAAGCAGCCAATGAATTAACATGTTATATTCGATATGGGCACTGCTCACTGCAATTTTCAAAAGACCCAGAGAAATCAAGAAACAGACAACCAACCAGCCTATTAAAACTGCTTTTAAAATTATTTAAAAATTCCATGTTGAAGCACATTTATTTGGTTTTAATTTCTGAAATTGGGACAATTTGAGTGTAAGACTTCCAAAGTTAGCTGGAACCTCAGCAGAAAACATGATTATAAAAGTATATACAAAACCTCAATTTCCCAGACATGTGAAATGAACAGAGCAAGGAACATATTCTGCTTTTTAAATATTTTTCCTCTTCACTGATAAGGCAACAGAGGACGAAATAGAGAATGTAACACACATATGGAAAAAAGTAACAGTCTTTTCCTACCTTCAACAAACCTAATGTTAAAAAAATTAAACAAAACAATAACAAGCCAATGTGCTCACAAAGACAGCAGCTTTTCCCTAGTTTCTTTGAAGTGAACCTCCTTTTATTTTTTATTTTTGGAAACCTACAAATGGAGGCTTCCTTGGAAACAGATGAATTTTGTAGTTTCCAGACTCAGAAGATAAACAAAGCAATTTCTCTTCCTTCCCCACCCCCACCCATTAAATAACCTCCGGCCACAGTCTGAGCTCTCTCTGCTCCCCGCCCCCACCCCCCGCTGGGGTGAGGTGGGAGGTGGCGGAGGGCGGCTGGGCTGGGGCTCCAGGGTTGGGGAGGCCAGTGAGGCAGGAGTGGGGGAGGGGTGAAGGGGTTGGGAGGGGCCAGTTGGTAGCCACGGGAGGAGAGGGGGGGGCAGGTAGAGAATTTCACATGCATGCTGCACACACAAAATGTCCCCAGTGGAACCAGGCAAGAGGACTGTTTAAAAAATGAAAAAGGAAAGAAAGAAAAAGTACTGCTTCATCAGCTAAAAAGCAGTCGTGTTCTTTTCTGGTTTGATGTCAGCTCGAAGTGCTGGCTTGGAATTGCCCGCGGCACTGTTGGGCCCCTGCCCACACAGCAGGCAGACAGCTTTCTCTGCCAGCAACAGGCTTTTAATAAAACAGGATGCTGTCCCACCACTAAGGCCACTGAAGACTCTGGAAAACGGTCCCGATTCATGCGCGTCCCCGCCCCCAGCGCAGTAGTTGTCTGTTCCTTTGGGGACCCTGCTCTGGCCTGCCTGAACTGGGACTTGCTGCGTGCGTGTTTGCTGGCAGCCACCCAGTCCCTGGAGCTGCTTCTGCTGGGTTCTCACCATTTGTGAAGTGAGCGGCGGCTCCCTTGCTAATTCTACACGTGCATTCTAACTTTCGTCAAGGCTCCAGCCCTGACCGTTCAAACAGGATGGGTTCTGAAAGAAGGAGCTGGCTTTTGCAGGCAGATGAAGGCACGGGATCCCCACCTTCCCAGAGCAGCTTCTAAGGAGCCATGGCAGGCCTGGATCTGCACCGGACTTGCCATCTTGAGTGTGACAACTTTAGCATTTTGGGGCGCTTCCCTTGGCATTTCGCCTTCTCCCCACTTAGAATGAGATGGAATGTTTTCATTTGGGAAAGCAGTTACTGACGTTTTTCAAGTGCAGTCTGTAATAAAAGTCTGACCCCTGGGCGAGCTCCCAGGCTGCCATCTGCAGTTGCAGCTCCAGGCCAGCACTGCCCAGGGCACCTTTCTTGGGCTCCACACCACCTTTTGCTCTGAAGCATCGGTACTGATTCTGCAAGTCCCCCCGGGAGTGTTACCCTGCTCCCCGGGCACCAGTAATGGACTCCTTTCCCGGCCTTGCTCTCGTGTACAGAGGTGGGTGAGCACCAAAGCTGCGGCCGGGAGTGGAGGCACGCCATTAGCAGGTGGACTTTTATGAACTCTGGCACCAGTGAGAGGTCATTGTCATTGATAGGAAAGGTGTAACAAGTTAGATTCTAGACAGCTTGGATTCCATCCCCGAATCGGCCCTGTCTTTCTGAATAGCGTTGCACAACTTGTGTGACTTGGTTTTCTCACTTGTGAAATGTGGAGGCGTTTGAGGCCTGCGGCCATCAGCCTCTGCTGCCTCCCTATTACATTACTGCATCCACGTGGACATTTTGAACCCCTACAGCATCTCTCCTAGCTCCCAGGTGGGAAGCCCAGGCAGAGATGGCACTAAGCAAAGACCTGGGATGGTTTCTAAGTGTTCTTCTGGGTGTGATAGTCTGTGAGTCTAAATCCAATATATTTCTATTCACTTTGATGTTCTGGGGAGGAATGGAAGGAACCTGTGTTATGGTGCTTTCAATCCTTCTTTCACTTGAGCTTGTGACTTTGGAAGAGAAAGAAGGGGAGAGGAAGCATGCAGAGGGAACATCTGGGCACGGGGATGGTGTCAGAGTGAAGAGTAGTGTCTCCTGGGCCACAGCCAGATCCGCCCAGAACAGTGGGGTCCTGGCAGGAGGTGGGATGTACTAACCAAATCCAAGAAGAGCTGCAGGAGGCTCGCCAGTGTGACCCGAGAGGGTTTAAATGGAAACTTCAGAGGGAGAAAGGAAAAAGCCCAAGGAAATCTGTAAAACCAGGAAAGATGCGGCGCAGCACAGGAACATTGGCTAGGGCTCTGGACAGCAAAAGGAGTGGCTCTTGCTGGCTCGAGCAGAAGGGCAGGGCCTGCACTGGCAGCTACAGAGGTGCTCATGGAGTCAACAGGAGAGCTCAGTTCAGAACAGGAGGAGCAGGCTCAGCCCCAGACAGGAACTCTGGGACTGTCCGGTGCCTCTTTGGGGAAGGAAAGGGCTGCCTTGCTGCTTCTGAGGCTGCTGGACTCAGCTCAGCCCGGGGCTGCTCTGGGCAGGGGAGGAGGTGTTGTGGACAACAGTGTGGCCATCCTTCTGCCTCCACTCAGGTGCACAGACCCTGGACTCCCATTCCATGGAGACTGCACGATGGTCAAGGCCGTGCCACAAGGGGACATCAAGTTGCAAAAAAGAAAGGGGCCGTGGATCCTAGATCACTGACCGTATAGTTCCTGACACCGTATGTGAGAGGAGGGCCAGCCCACAACCACAGTGAGAGAGCGACTAGACCTGTACTAGGACAGGGTGAGTGTCTGTCTCATAGAAATAGAAGCAAACATCAAATTTGGCAGGCCTGCGGGGCAGGGTGGAAAGGTGACGCCAAGGTGTGAAAAGCTCA
The DNA here is from genome assembly GCF_021234435.1 of Artibeus jamaicensis. Lineage (NCBI taxonomy): Eukaryota > Metazoa > Chordata > Mammalia > Chiroptera > Phyllostomidae > Artibeus > Artibeus jamaicensis. Next base: position 11,353,945 of record NW_026521810.1, on the reverse strand, counting down.
TCTCTGAGGCTGGGTAGAGTCAAAGGGTAAAGACAGACACTTAACTACCAGCCATCGGGACCACCACGCTGAGTGGAGCACAGGAAGGTGCTGGCGGATGTCACACAAGAGTCAAGGCTGGGACCATCCAGACCTGAGGACGGGGCTCAGGGTCATCTGTCTCCACACCGGTGGGGTGTGTCTTGCCGGAGAGAGCTGCGTGTGAAGGTCTAGCTGCCCTCCATTGCAGAGTGGATGACGTGCCCAGGAGTGTCAGCGATGCCACTCACTGTCAGGAAAGCTCACGAGCTCTCCTGTTGAGGAAGAAAATCTTCCACATTTACAGCAGGGCTCCCCTCACCTCGTCCAGGGGCCAGTTCCCGAGGCAGGGGCCCAGTCCACGTTCTGCGTTCTGCCTTCTCATCATGGTCCTGCCAGGCCGGGGCAGAGGGGACGGGCTCAGTGCTGCCACCACCAGCTCGCCACCACACGAGGCGGCAGTGGAGCCACAGGGAGACCTGCGTCCTGGCGGCGTTAACAGGGCTCTGAACCCGGCTGCATCCGAAAGGTCGACCTTTGGGTCTTGCTTGGTGGCTAGCCTTTGGGGAAAATTCTCTGAGCCAACAGATTCTCTTTTTGTGTCTAAGCCAGTTTGAGTTGGGTTTCTATCACTTGTCACCAGAAAAGGTTCCAATAATAGGTAGATAATAATACCGATATTCACCACAACTCTGCACTGTTTCTTTGATAACGACTCCAGGAAGTAAATGCTATTATCGTGCCCTGTTTGATAAGAAGAAACTGAGGCATGGAAAGAATGGGCACAGTCTCCTGATGTTAACCTGAAGGACTGGCCCTCAAGTCCACACAGATCCCAAGTGAGACAAGTGATGGGGAACCCCACCCCCATCTGCTTATATAAGGGTGACTAAGCCCGTAAGGGACAAAGAGAGAAGATACCTAGAAAGAGCCCAATGTGGCTGTGACGGGTGGGCCCTGGTGCTCTCAGGTCTTTAGAAAGGCGTGCCCAACCATAAATCGCGATACATTTGTAAGATGAAATCTTACACAGACATTAAGTGTGTGTAGAAGACTACTTTCCTAATGAAAACAGCCTTAGATGTTATGGTACCAATATTGTAGAGGAAAATAAACACAGGTGCAGAAAAAATGCTAAAATTTTGTTTTTCTTTCTAGTGGCTACCACTAGGTGATAAGCTTACAGGTGATTAAAAAAAAAAATGAAAGCCATTAGGACTAAAAGAAGTAAAAAAATGATACTGAGGCTCACCTGAGTCAATAGAGCAAAGTGCCCCACGTTGTGTCCCGGGACTGCAAACTGGCACGTTTGATGGCTGGGAAGCTCAGCTTACATGAAACAGTTGAAGAAGACAAGTTTTGTGTCCTGGAAGAGATAGGTTTTGTGGGGGCTGTGACATCTGTCTGTACATATTTGACAGATGTCCGTCAGGGCGTGTCCTGATGTTACCCTTGGAACAGCACATCGCCTGCCTCTCATGGAAGAGGAACAGGACTATTAAGTCCTAATGAACTCGGGGCCACACTCAAACCCTTGGGGAGACCTTGCCAGCGCTGGTGGGTCTCTGGGCCCAGGGGCAGGCATGCACCCCCTCTTCTGAGGTTCCTGTGGAACCGTCTCAGGCTCTGTATGGGGTCTGGATTTGATTGCTTTTTTTCTCTTTAAGATGAACATCTGCAAATTGATGAATCCTGGGGCAATTGTAAAAGCCCGTGTAACCATCAACAGACTCAGGATTCAAAAGGGGGTTACCATCGTCCTCAGGGTTATCCTACCAAGAAAAATGAACGTTGGGTTTATTTCTGAGCCCTTCCACCCTGCTGCTCTGTGCCACGCTGTAGCAGAGACGAAACACACTCAGAATTTGCTTCATTGCAGCTCAGTTAAATTGGAATAACTTCTCAGTGGGCCAGCCCTGTAAAAGCTGGGTTCCCAAGAAGCAGGTAACCTGGTGACACAGATCAGATCTGAAAGGAGGGTGGGTCTCTAAGTCGGAGTCGAATCTTCATCGGTGAGGATAGCAGTAGTCAAGGTGCCTGTGAGGAAAATGTTGCAGGCGGGCAAGCACGGACGTCTGTCACACGTGCTGCTGAGGGGACGGGCTGTGAGCTGAGCTGCTTGTGGCCACCTCGCAGCCGTGTCTAGGGGAGGGCCCTTGGGAGCACTGAAGGAGACGAGGAGACGGGACAGAGGTGGGGTGACTGAGACCCAGCCCTTTTAGCGTCATCGATTTGGCCAGACCAGGTTAACTGGTAAATGTCTCTTAGCTACTCTGAGTTAGCTTCCTTCCCTCGCAGCTCAGATGTCTGGACTTTTTACTGCTTACCTTCAAACCACCGTGGTTCTTCCTGCAAGGGAAGCGGACTGATGGGAGGTTGAAGTGGGATGGAATGGGAAGTGAAGCAAACTGGAAAGTTGTATTTCTAAAAGCAAGGAGCATTTTCTCTGTACTTAAACCACAGATAAAAAGTTTTGGGCATGTTTCCTGGTCCGAGCTTCCGAGCAATGCATATGTGTGGCTCATGTAAAAGCACTTCTGGCTCCGCCAGGTGGCTCAGTTGGTTGGAGCGTCCTTCCATTCACCAAAGGGTTGTGGGTTTGATCCCCAGTTAAGGTGCTTATGGGAGGCAACCAATTGATGTTTCTCTTTCACATCAGTGTTTCTCTCTCTCTCTCTCAGCTTAATAAGCATATCCTCAGGTGACGATTTCAAAAAAAAATTTTTTTAAAAAAACCCTGGTTTCTGTAGCTCAGTGGACTGAGTATGGGCTTGCAAACCAAAGTGTTACCAGTTCAATTCCCAGTCAGGGCACATGCCTGGGTTGCAGGCCAGGTCCCCAGCAGGGGGTGCGTAAGAGGCAACCACACATTGTGTTTCTCTCTCTTTCTCCTTCCTTTCCCTACTCTCTAAAAATAAATAAATAAAATCTTTAAATTTAAAAAAAAAAACACTTTGCTCCTCAGAGTCAAAACCCCAGAGAAGGCCATGTGCCAGCAAGGCTGCTGAGGAGAGGGTCCCGGGGGCCGGGGAGAGGGGTCTCATCAATGGGGAGAGAGGGCCATTCGGGGAATAGCACGGGGTCAATAGGGCAGCCATCTGAAAAAAGAAAGGTCAATCTATACTTCAATTATCTATCTGAACAAAATCTACATAGATCAAATATTTACATGTAAAAATAAAACCATAAAAACTCTAAGAGAAAATAATCACTACTTTTTCACTTTGGAGGGAGGAATGCCTTTATTAGCAGAAACACAAAATACAAACCAAAAGGGGAAAACAATGGTTAAAAATGACTATATAACAATCAGTTTTTCTTTACACAGTCAAAACTACCATAACCAAAGTCAAAATGCAAATACCAAACTGAGAAAAACTACTTTAATCAATATCACAAGGTGCAAATATCTCTAATACATAAACACTGAGAAATCAATGAAAGACCAACAATCAGACAGAAAATGGGAAAGGATGTGAACTGGAGAGACATTCAGGGTGGGATCAGGAAGCCCCTGAGCTTCGAGGAAACACTCAGCACCCTCCATGAGAAGACAAAGGCAGTTCCCATTTCCCACCTTTCAGAGAGTGATCACAGGACATGTTCAACAAGACATCTGGAACCGGTACTTTCATTCATCCTGGGTGTTTGCAGAATAGTACGATTCTGATGGAGGGCAATTTGACAACATCTGTCAAAACCACACACACATTTATCCCCTAACTGGGGACTCTGCCTCTGAGAATGTGTCTATAGAGTCTCACACAGGTGTGAGCAGTGGGATGTATAAAAATGTTTAGGCAGCATCACTCGTGTTTGCCAAAGACAGGATGCAACACAAATATCTAATGTTCTGAAACCAGTTAAATAAACCATGGCACAGTCTGCTACTCTTAATGTAACAAAATATAGTCACCTTGGCACTGAAGAGCCATCTAACTGCCAGTGGATGTTAAGAGCGAGTTCTCCGGCCCAGGCACTGGAGACTATCCTGGTCCCTCTGGAAGGGTTTGGTCTCCACTCAACCACCTTAGGCCCCACAAGAGGCTGGCTGTCAGGTGGGTTACAGCGGAGGGGTGGCCCTGGCCTACATGAACTTGACCACAGACTCTTACAAATGGTTGGGCAGAGACTGTTTTCAGATGGGCCAACAAAGGATTGAGTGAGAGGCCTGGAGTGGCTCCTCTGTGGATGAGCTTACCTGTGTGTGAGTGTGTGTGCATTCATGCTGTGGTTGTGCACACGTGAGTATGTGTGCTGTGTGAATGCAGGCACATGTACTGTGGTGATTCTGCGTGTGTGAATGTGCAAGGCCCTGTGATTGTGCACCTGCACACACACATGTACGAGCATACACACTTGTGAGCACGCACACAGACACAATGGTTGTGTCGTGCACACACGTGAATGTGCACACACATGCCATGTGCAAGCACATGTGCTGGGTGGTATGTGTGCAATGGTGTGGGCACACGTGTGTACCCCATACACATGCATACACACGTTCTCGGTTGTGCATGACTGTGCAGGCACATGTGTGTACCATGTACACATGCATTTCCATGTGCTGTGGTTGTGTGTGACTGTGTAGGCACCCCCCACAGCTGCACACATCTCGTCTGTGGTCTGACTAGAATTCTTTCCAAAACTCACCACTTATTGGAGTTTTTACCAAAGAAAGACCTAGAGAAAATGGCCCCCTGCCATGTGAGATCAAAGCAGCTGGTGCCCGGAGTGGCAAATGGGACTGACTCCTGGGAAGAGACTCTGCCCGTGGAGATGGGAAACGGAGCTGACCCGCCAGCGGGTAGGGAAGCAGACCGTTTCCTGCGCCTTTGGTGTCGGGCCCCTGAGGGCCTGGCTTGGGCATTCCTTCTCTGCCCACTTCCCTGGCTCAGAGGAAGGATTCTGTGGGCCCACACTGGGCAGGAAGCACAGCTGCTGGCATTGTCAGTTAAGGACAAAGTGGAGAGGACTTTCTTAAAGAGCGAGACAGAGAGGGAGGGAGGAGGGACTGTAAACAGACAGGAGGGGGAAGGGAGCCTGGTGGTACTTGGGAGAGGGAATGAGGGGGACTAATGAAGCGTTTTTCCTGGGGGCAGAAAGTTTGGAAGCAGCAGCCAGAGCGGGTTTGTTAAACATGAACTGTATGGTGGTATGCAGAGGACTTTTTCTGAAAAGACAAAATATTGCCACAGTCCCAGTAGCAGGTCCTGTACTCCTGGCATACACAGGTGGGTAGAAAGAGCATCAGAAAGGGGGTCAGTTGGCCCAAAGCTGGCAGATGCATGTGGAGGCATGTGTGTATGTGTTGGGGTGAGGGGAAACTGGAAGGAGCCCCGAGTGGTGCAACTGTTTTTCTCCTGAAGGCTAAAATTCATGGGCCGGTAGCCAACAGCCACATTAGGATAAGAAATGTAATCTGTTTATAATAAGTTTGCAAAGTCCATCTTGTTGGTGCAATGAGTGTGCAGAGCACCATAGCCCACGAGTTGCCCACCTTGGCCTGGTATTCATGGCAAGCACACCGGAGCTAACAGGTGGTGTTTGCAAAGCCCGTCCTGCTTCCTTTCTCAACCCTCCACTTTTGTGTGGATGGATAAACACGTTCCCAAAGAGAAGAGCTGAAGTGTCTGAGAGTCAGCGGAAGCCGCTGCTCCCTCCGGGCTCGTGCCACTGCTGCTACCGTAGCACAGACTTGGAGTGACCTCTCCAGTCTGGAAGGCACCCCAGACATCTTGCTCATCCCGCCCATGAGGGAGCCCAGGTCCCTGCAAATATCCTCCTCCTAGGTCCTGGGCCCTGCTAGGTCTCCCCACTCTGGACAAATGGGGCTGCTGCCACCATGTGCCTCCGCTCATGGCAAGATTCTGGGTCTACAGTGCCCCCCACTTCTCAGAACGACAGCAAATGACAACAGCAGCCAGCATGCGCGGGGCACCGACTGTGAGCCTGGCACCACCCCAGCACTTCACGCGCATGCCCCACCGTACCCACCCGCAGCCTCCCCGGGAGCCTCCATCGCTACCCCACTGCACAGATGCGGGAAGGAAGCTGGCGCTCTTAAGCAACTTGCCCAAACTCCCACCACGAGTGGGGTTCGGGTGCAGTCTGGGTTTGAACTCAGATTTTTCCAATCCCCAAATCCCAGCTCTTTTCCATCAATCCCTGATATTCTCTCCCTCCCACACAGATTCCCCCGAGGCTTCTCTCTCAGAGCCTTCCGGGTCTCCTGGCATCCCCCCCTCCCTTCCTTCCAACCTCTACAAACTCACATCCCCCAGGGTACTCCATCCCTCCACGTGGAATCAAGTAAACAATAAACTATGATGATTAGAATCAAGGGCATTTTCAGCCAGACCCGCTTGCACTCCCGCTTCAGCCTCACTCTAACCCTGGGAGAATTCTGTAGGGATAGGGGCACCCTGCCCACCCACAGGCGCTGCAAAAGGTAAATGGGATAAAGCAGGAACAGGCAGTGCGTGCACATGAGCAGCAATGTAAGGGCGAGTGGTGACGGTGACAAGTGCGGTGAGGAGGACATGTGCTGGGTGTCTCACCACCAGTTTCACTCTTTCCCCGTCTTCTGACTTCTCCCACCCAGGGTGGTGTCTTGAGAAAGCCAAGCAGATAGCTAAGACTTACATTTGTGCCTAAGTGTTAACAAACTCTTCCACAGTGTCGGTGGAGACCATCTAGGGAGCCCGGGCTTCCACCCACACCCTCAGCAGTAACAGGGCTCTCCTCCCTCCCCACCAGGTGCAATCAGAGGAGGCCTGGGGGGGCCAAGACTCCTCTACCTCTCAGGGCTAATGAGGTCATGTGAGCAATAGCCATGAGGCACGCTGACCCCTCCGTTTGAGGGAACCATTAGTGGAGGCCCGGTGAGAGCTGGAACTTCTACCCACACGGAGCAGTATGGTGGAGGCTCCTTCCGACCCTGTACCTCTGTGTTGACAAAGGCTGACTGTGGGACCAGGACTCCCACCCCCACGTGGCAGTACAGAGGCAGCTCCGGACCACTCCCACCTCCCCTGCCGGAGCAGTGTCAGAGAAGCTTAATATAAGATCCACAGCCTCATCACATAATACCCAAAATGTCCAGGTTTCTACAGAAAATCACTCACCATGCCAAAAACCAGGATCACTTTAAACTGTATGAAAACAACCAATTAATAATCATCAACCCCAAGATGACAGAGACGTTGAAATGATCTGACAAATGTTTTAAAGCAAACACCGTAAGAATGCTTCAAAGAGCAATGGTAAATACTCTTAAGTGAAAAAAAAAAAGTCCCAGACAAGAAAGTTAAAATAGAAAGAAGAGCCAATAGAAATTTTAGAATTGAAAAAAGTAGTAACCCAAGGAACAGTAATAGCCACCCACCTCCATGGAGTTACTCCACAGAAGAACAGGCAGGACACACAGCAGAATAGACAGACACACAGCAGAACAGGCAGGACACACAGCAGAACGGACAGGACACACAGAACAGACAGGACACACAGCATAGACAGGACACACAGCAGAACAGACAGACACTCAGCAGAATAGACAGGACACAGAATAGACAGGACACAGCAGAACAGACAGGACACACAGAATAGACAGGACACACAGAATAGACAGGACACACAGCAGAACAGACAGGACACACAGCAGAATAGACAGGACACACAGCAGAACAGACAGGACACACAGCAGAACAGACAGACACACAGCAGAATAGACAGGACACACAGAATAGACAGGACACACAGAACAGACAGGACACACAGAATAGACAGGACACACAGCAGAACAGAGAGACACACAGCAGAATAGACAGGACACACAGCAGAATAGACAGGACACACAGAATAGACAGGACACACAGAACAGACAGGACACACAGAATAGACAGGACACACAGCAGAACAGGCAGGACACACAGCAGAACAGACAGGACACACAGAACAGACAGGACACACAGCAGAACAGACAGGACACACAGCAGAATAGACAGGACACACAGCAGAACAGACAGACACACAGAACAGGCAGGACACACAGAACAGACAGGACACACAGCAGAACAGGCAAGACACACAGCAGACCGGACAGACACACAGCAGAACAGACAGACACACAGCAGAATAGACAGGACACACAGAATAGACAGGACACAGCAGAAAAGACAGACACACAGCAGAACAGACAGACACACAGCAGAATAGACAGGACACACAGAATAGACAGGACACAGCAGAAAAGACAGACACACAGCAGAACAGACAGGACACACAGCAGAACAGACAGACACACAGCAGAACAGACAGGACACACAGAATAGGCAGGACACACAGAATAGACAGGACACACAGAATAGACAGGACACAGCAGAACAGACAGACACACAGCAGAACAGACAGGACACACAGCCGAATAGACAGGACACACAGAACAGGCAGGACACACAGAACAGACAGGACACACAGAATAGACAGGACACACAGCAGAATAGACAGGACACACAGAACAGACAGGACACACAGCAGAACAGACAGACACACAGAATAGACAGGACACAGCAGAATAGACAGGACACACAGAATAGACAGGACACACAGCAGAATAGACAGGACACACAGAATAGACAGGACACACAGAATAGACAGGACATACAGCAGAACAGACAGGACACACAGAATAGACAGGACACACAGAATAGACAGGACACACAGAATAGACAGGACACATAATAGACAGGACACACAGAATAGACAGGACACACAGAACAGACAGGACACACAGAATAGACAGGACACAGCAGAACAGACAGACACACAGCAGAACAGACAGGACACACAGCCGAATAGACAGGACACACAGAACAGACAGGACACACAGAATAGACAGGACACACAGCAGAATAGACAGGACACACAGAACAGACAGGACACACAGCAGAACAGACAGACACACAGAATAGACAGGACACAGCAGAATAGACAGGACACACAGAATAGACAGGACACACAGCAGAACAGACAGGACACACAGAACAGATAGGACACACAGCAGAACAGACAGACACACAGAATAGACAGGACACAGCAGAATAGACAGGACACACAGAATAGACAGGACACACAGCAGAATAGACAGGACACACAGAATAGACAGGACACACAGCAGAACAGACAGGACACACAGAATAGACAGGACACACAGCAGAACAGAGAGACACACAGCAGAATAGACAGGACACACAGAATAGACAGGACACACAGAACAGACAGGACACACAGAACAGACAGGACACACAGAATAGACAGGACACACAGCAGAACAGAGAGACACACAGCAGAATAGACAGGACACACAGAATAGACAGGACACACAGAACAGACAGGACACACAGCAGAATAGACAGGACACACAGCAGAACAGACAGACACACAGAACAGGCAGGACACACAGAACAGACAGGACACACAGCAGAACAGGCAAGACACACAGCAGAACAGACAGACACACAGCAGAACAGACAGACACACAGCAGAATAGACAGGACACACAGAATAGACAGGACACAGCAGAAAAGACAGACACACAGCAGAACAGACAGACACACAGCAGAATAGACAGGACACACAGAATAGACAGGACACAGCAGAAAAGACAGACACACAGCAGAACAGACAGGACACACAGCAGAACAGACAGACACACAGCAGAACAGACAGGACACACAGAATAGGCAGGACACACAGAATAGACAGGACACACAGAATAGACAGGACACAGCAGAACAGACAGACACACAGCAGAACAGACAGGACACACAGCCGAATAGACAGGACACACAGAACAGGCAGGACACACAGAACAGACAGGACACACAGAATAGACAGGACACACAGCAGAATAGACAGGACACACAGAACAGACAGGACACACAGCAGAACAGACAGACACACAGAATAGACAGGACACAGCAGAATAGACAGGACACACAGAATAGACAGGACACACAGCAGAATAGACAGGACACACAGAACAGACAGGACACACAGCAGAACAGACAGGACACACAGAATAGACAGGACACACAGAATAGACAGGACACACAGCAGAATAGACAGGACACATAATAGACAGGACACACAGAATAGACAGGACACACAGAACAGACAGGACACACAGAATAGACAGGACACAGCAGAACAGACAGGACACACAGAATAGACAGGACACATAATAGACAGGACACACAGAATAGACAGGACACACAGAACAGACAGGACACACAGAATAGACAGGACACAGCAGAACAGACAGACACACAGCAGAACAGACAGGACACACAGCCGAATAGACAGGACACACAGAACAGACAGGACACACAGAATAGACAGGACACACAGCAGAATAGACAGGACACACAGAACAGACAGGACACACAGCAGAACAGACAGACACACAGAATAGACAGGACACAGCAGAATAGACAGGACACACAGAATAGACAGGACACACAGCAGAACAGACAGGACACACAGAACAGATAGGACACACAGCAGAACAGACAGACACACAGAATAGACAGGACACAGCAGAATAGACAGGACACACAGAATAGACAGGACACACAGCAGAATAGACAGGACACACAGAATAGACAGGACATACAGCAGAACAGACAGGACACACAGAATAGACAGGACACAGCAGAATAGACAGGACACACAGAATAGACAGGACACACAGCAGAATAGACAGGACACACAGAATAGACAGGACACACAGAATAGACAGGACATACAGCAGAACAGACAGGACACACAGAATAGACAGGACACACAGAATAGACAGGACACACAGCAGAATAGACAGGACACATAATAGACAGGACACACAGAACAGACAGGACACACAGAATAGACAGGACACACAGCAGAATAGACAGGACACATAATAGACAGGACACACAGAACAGACAGGACACACAGAACAGACAGGACACACAGAATAGACAGGACACAGCAGAACAGACAGACACACAGCAGAACAGACAGGACACACAGCCGAATAGACAGGACACACAGAACAGACAGGACACACAGAATAGACAGGACACACAGCAGAATAGACAGGACACACAGAATAGACAGGACACACAGCAGAACAGACAGGACACACAGAACAGATAGGACACACAGCAGAACAGACAGACACACAGAATAGACAGGACACAGCAGAATAGACAGACACACAGCAGAACAGGCAAGACACACAGCAGAATAGACAGACACACAGCAGAATAGACAGGACACACAGAACAGGCAGGACACACAGAATAGGCAGGACACACAGCAGAACAGACAGGACACACAGCAGAATAGACAGGACACATCGCAGAACAGACAGACACACAGCAGAATAGACAGGACACACAGCAGAACAGACAGGACACACAGAACAGACAGGAAACACAGCAGAATAGACAGGACACACAGAATAGGCAGGACACACAGCAGAACAGACAGGACACACAGCAGAACAGACAGGACACACAGAACAGACAGGACACACAGCAGAATAGACAGGACACACAGAATAGGCAGGACACACAGCAGAACAGACAGGACACACAGCAGAACAGACAGGACACACAGCAAGCCAGAAGACAGGACAAAGGCAAACACCGATCTGCACGACACAGAGAAGAATACGGGCTGAGAGAAACAAACAGAGCTCAGGGACCTAGGGGCGATAGATATTAGAAGATCAAACTTTTGTGACATTGGAGTTCTGGAAAAGAGGGAAGAATTAGAAAACTGCTGAATTAAATAATGACTTAAAACTCCCCAAACTTGGCAAAAAACATAAGTTCACAGATTTAAGAAGCTGAACAAACCTCGAACAGAATAAACCCCCCCCAAAATGCATATTGAGACATTGCACACTCAAACTTCTGAAAGACAAGGAGAAAAAATACACTTCACCTATGGCAGGGGCAGTTTGAATGACACCGAGTTGTCATTAGAAACCATGGAAGCCAGGATAGTTTTAAATGCTGAAAGAAAAATCAAGGTATTCTCAGAGAAGGAAAAACTTAGGATATTTGTCACCAGCTGATCTACTATATAAGAATGGTTAAAGAAAGCTTTCCGAATAGAAAGAAAACAATAAAAGAAAACCTATGGGAAGATCAGTAACAAAGAAAGAACACAATAAGCAAAAATACTGCTAAACATCACAGACTTTCCTATCCCTCATGAGTTTTCTAAATTATGATGATGGTTGAGGCAAAAACTGTAACATTGTCTAAAGTGATCCTAAATGTAGGTAGAAGAAATATTGAAGACAACCATAGTATAAAGAGGTCAAAGGGATATAAAAAGAGGTGAGCAAGCATTCTACACTTCACTCAAACTTGTAAAATGATGACGTAAGAAAACTGTGGTCTCAGCAGATGCAGAAAAATCATCTGGTACTATGTAACAAATATTTCTGATAAGAATTCTCAGCAAACTAAGAATTGATGGGAAGTTCCTCCATGTGGAAGGGGGCACCCACTAAAACCTACAGCTAACATCATTCTTAATGGCAGAAGTCTGAGTACTCTCCTCCTAGGACCGGAAACCCTCAAGGTCCTGTTGCAATATAGTAAGAAACAGAAAGAGGTGAGCTCCAGCTTGGAAATGGAGAAGTAAAGTTGTCCTTATTTGCAGATAACACAAGAGTCTATGTAGAAAATTCTATAGAAACAAAAGCTACCAGAGCTGAAAAAGCGACTTTAGTAAAGATTCGGGATAGGAGATTAACATACAAAAAATCAACTATATTTCTGTATCCTTGCAATGAACAATTGGAAATTGAAATTTTTAAAATACCATTTATAACAGTATCAAAAAGTACAAAATACAGGGAAACTGACAGAAGATGGACAATATCAAGACATTGAAAACATTGCTGAGAGAAATTAAAGAGAACCTGAATAGATACATAATGTGCTCATGGGCCAGAAGGCTCAATTGTCTAGGTGTAAATTCTGAGGAAATTGATCTGTAAAGTCCAACTCAGCAGAGTTTTTGGTAGAAATTGACAAACTGATCCTAAAATCTCTATGGAGTTGCAAAGGATTTAAAATAATCACAACAATTCTGCAAAAACCAAAGTTGGAGAACTAACTGCTTGATTTCAACATTTATTATAAAATTATGGTCATCAGGACATGGGAGTAAAGATAAACATAAATGTCAATGGAACTTCAGAATAAAGAGTCCAAAAACAGACCCACTCATGTATGGACCACTGATTTCTGACAAAGTTGTCAAGTAAGGCAGTGGAGAAATGGTAGTCTTTTCAACAGAGGTTGAGGGAACACTGGGATATTCACAGGCAAAAAAGTGAGCTTTAATCCACACCTCATACCATAGATGAAAATTAATTCAAAACAGTCACCATCGATTAATAGATCTATAGCTTCTAGAAGAAAATAGAAGAAAATCTTTATGACCTTGGGCTAGGCAGAGATTTCTTAGATACAACACCAAAAGCGTAATCCATAAAATAATTGAGTACTTCTGGCCAGGATGGAGGCATAGGTAGATACACTTTGCCTCCTTGACCAACCAAAAGAAGGACAACAACACACTTTAAAATAAAAAAATAATCTGAACTTCCAGAAAACTAACCTGTATGGAAGTCCAACAACAAAGGAATTAAAAATGAAACATTCATTCGGGCTGGTAGGAGTGGTGGAGACAGGAAGCTGGGGTGCAGAGAATGCAAGGCAAGGTGGTGGCTGGAGGACTAGGTGAGTGAGGCGGCAGCTGGTGGTCCTGCATTTGAAAGTGGATAAACCAGAAGGAATGACTGAAGAGTGAGGCAGACCGCATAACCCAGGGTTCCAGTGTGGGGAACTAAAGCCTCAAAACCTTTGGCTGTAAAATCCTGAAGGAGTTGCAGCAGTAGGAGAGACTCCCAGCCTCACAAGAGAGTTTGTCAGAGAGATCCACAGGGTTCTAGACATACACAAACCCACACACCTGGGTATTAGCACCAGAAGGGCCCAGTTTGCTTGTGGGTAGCAGGGGAAATGACTGAAAGCCTGGCAAGAGCTGAGCAAGTGGCATTGGTTCCTCTCAGACCCCTCCCCAACGTGTAATGCCACAGTGCAGTGACCTGGGTTGCCCTGCCCTGGCGAACACGTAAGGCTCTACCTCTTACTACATAACAGGTGTACCTAGACCAAAAAATATGGCCTAAATAAAATAACAGATCAAAACTTCAAAAATAGAACTAATTGATAAAGAGATAGACAACCTATCAGATAAATAATCAGGATGCTCACAGAAATAGTTGAGTATGGTCACAAAATAGAGGAAAAAGTGAAGGCTATAAAAAGTGAAATGAAGGAAAAGGTATAGGGATGGAGCCAACAGTGATGGAAAGGAAACCAGAACTCAAATCAATGGTTTGGAGCAGAAGGAAGAAATAAACATTCAACGAGAGCAGAATGCAGAAACAAGAATTCAAAAAAATGAGGAGAAGCTTAGGAACCTCCAGAACAACTTGAAATATTTCAACATCTGAATCATAGGGGTGCCAGAAGAAGAGGAAGAGCAAGAAATTGAAAACTTATTTGAAAACATAATGAAGGAGAACTTCCCCAATATGGCAAAGGAAATAGACTTCCAGGAAGCCCAGGAAGCCCAGAGAGTCCCAAAGAAGTTGGACCCAAGAAGGAACACACCAAGGCACATCATCATTAACTTACCCAAGATTAAAGATAGGGAGAGAATCTGAAAAGCAGCAAGAGAAAAGGAGACAGTTTCCTACAAAGGAGTTCTCATAAGACTATCAGCTGATTTCTCAAAAGAAATCGTATAGGCAAGGAGGGACTGGAAAGAAGTATTCTGACTCATGAAAGGCAAGGACCTCCATCCAAGATTGCTCTATCCAGCAAAGCTTTCATTTAGAATGAAAGGGCAGATAAAGTGCTTCCCAGAGAAGTTCAAGTTAAAGGAGTTCTGTATCACCAAGCTCTTATTATATTAAATGTTAAAGGGACTTATCTAAGAAAAAAAGATGAACAGTAAAATGACAACAAACCCACAACTATCAACAACTGAACCTAAAAATTACAAAAACAAAAACAAACTAAGCAAACAACTAGAACAGGAACAGAATCACAGCAATGTAGATCATATGGAAGGTTATCAGCTGGGAGGGGAAGGGGAGAGGATGGGGAAAAAAGTACAGGGAATAAGAAGCATAAATGGTAGGTAGAAAATAGATGGAGGGAGGTTAAGAATAGTTTAGAAAATGGAGAAGCCAAAGAGCTTATATACATGACCCATGGACATGAACCAAGAGCAGGGAATGCTGATGGGAGGGGGATGCAGGGCAGAGGGGAAAAAGGGGAGAAAAAATGGGACAACTGTCACAGCATAATCAATAGAATATATGTAAAAATGATTAATGTTTTATTTCTTAAGCTTAATGTTAAATGTCATAAATTTTATTAAAACATGACACATACATAGTCTGTACATTTTTGCATGGTCAATTTCACATTAAATTATTTTAAAATAAAATTATGTTGAAAGAAACAATAATTGATATACTGGATTTCTTCAAAATAAAACCAAAGTCATTGTTACAAAATGAAAAGATAAGCTATAAACTGGGAGAAAACATCTGCAAATCATATATTTAATAATGGGCTTGTATCCATAATATGTGAAGAACTCCCAAAATTCAGTAAGAAATCAAACAACCCAATTAAAAAATGGGCAAAAGAAAGGAATTCGGGAGTACAAATTAATATTGTGAAGACTGTGTGTGGTATAAGATTTACTAGATTCACTGGGGGATCACCCTGCAAGGTGTATAAAAGTCTAATCACTGCTGTACACCTGAAAGTAATATAACATTGCATATCAATTGTAGTTGAAAAGCAAAATTAAAAATAATTTTAAATTGGCAAAATATTTAAATACACATATCACCGAAGACAGAAATGACAAACAAGTGTATACAAGATGCTCCTTAGTGACTAATGATGCAGAGTCATCAGAGGGATGCAAATTAAATCACAAGGAGACATCATTATGCAGCAATTAGCATGATGGCGATAACGGATAGAATGACTGACCGACTGACAGACTGACCGAAGCAGGCACGCCTGAGGACATGGAGCAACCGGAACCCTCACACACACTGCTAATGGGTTTTTAGAAAGAGCAGGGCTGCCTTGACTCAGTCTTTTCAAACCCCGTTCAAGGAACCGCTGTCTTAATTTCTTCCCAGCCCAGTTTCCTTGCTGCAGGGTCATTGTCCAGCCAGCTTTCCAGCATCACACGGGTCCTTCCAGCAGTCGTGAGCTTTTCATTTCAAGCACTTGGAGTTGGTCTAGCTGCTTAGAAACCATCTTTCTGGCGTTTTCTGTGAGGCATCAGACTACCAAGTTAGTGTGGTGTGTTCAGCACTGCCCAGCGCTTTTAGGTTTGCTTGTTTGCTGGTTTTGAAGTGTTTTGAAAAGCGACATTGTTTGTGCCCAACTAAATGAAAGAGAAAAAAGGCACTCGACACTTCTGGACAGTTTTGTTCTACTAGCGAGTATTTTTTGTGAATGCTCACCTGAGGATATGTTTATTGACTTTAGAGAGAAAGAAAGGGTGTTGGGGAGGAGGGAGGGAGGGGGAGGGGGGAGAGAGAGAGAACATCCCTGTGGACGAGCTGAAAGAGAAACATCAAATCAATGGGCTCCCTCCAACCCTCAACGTTTCGCTGTGTGGGAGGACGGTCCAAGCGACTGAGCCAACGGGCCAGGGTTCTTCTGGACAGTTTTTTGAGGATTAAATACAGCCTCGGGGGTGTCTGCTCCGCAGCACATTTCTGCTTGTTTCTGTCCAAGTCAGAGGCGAGCCCTGCCAGGAAGGACCTGCGCTAAGCTGATGAAACTCAGTCAGGCCCTTGCGCAGGGAACCCTGCGGTTTTTCGGTCTTTGGAGGTTCTCCCCGCTGGGCCCTGGGGGAGAGGACTCCCTCCAGGAGGAGGTGCTTTTCCCCAAAGTATCTTCCGTGTCCAGCCCAGGGGAGCGGTTTGCAGTTCGCACGCGCCTTACTGTGAAACCCCAGCACCCAGGTGGGCGCTCGAGCACGCAGGTGGGGTGCGCGGTGCGGGCCGAGCCAGGCTCGCAGGTGTGCGCGCCTCGCGGTAACCGTGGGCGACCGCGCCCGGAACTTTGACGAACTCGGGCTGCCAGCTCTTCTCCGCTGCCTTTTACTTCCCCTAAAGTAATTCTGAGGCGTTTCAGTCCCTCTGAAATGACCGGCGAAAAGTCTCTAGAGCTAAAGTGAATCAATCGGGGGAAAGACGGGGCGATTATTACTAGTATTGTTATCTTCAACCCACAGTTGGTGCATAAACGGAGCGCTCAGTCTGGAAGGCCCCCGGGGCGGCCCGAGTCTGCAGAACCAGGGATTTGCGAGTCTGTCCGCGGAGGTTCCGGCGGTGGACCCGATCACTCCTCTGGTCTTGGCGCGCGGGAGGCTCAGTGCATTACGCAACCCCCACCCCAGGGTCCGTGCCCCGATGCAGCCCCCAGGCTGTGCCTGGAGAAGCTCAGAGAAGTGCCCAATGCCTGCTCTCAGCCTTTGTCCAATTTCACTGTTTAAAAACTATTGACAGGTTCAGATGCCGTTGAGGGGGGTGGGGGGAGGATTTACCGAAGATTTATACATGGAGCAATCCACTGATACAACTAAAAATCATCACATTGTTTCACTGAGTGGCAGGGTATTTTGTTTTCCTTAGGCAGTGATCCATGATTGACTTATTAAAATACACCCAATGAAATACATAGATTTCTAAGAACGTCTCCCTAAGTATTTGCTGGCTTGCTTCTGTATCACACACCTGGGGGAGCGCACTCTGGACACAGGCTGTGTCCGCACCCTTCCCCCCAGCTGGGATCCTGGCTGCTTTGGGCTTTGTTCTCTCTTCAGTCCCCGGAGCCCAACACAGCGCCCCAAACGGGGAAGCCCTCATACACATCCACCGGTGGCCTGAGCTCTCCATCTGTGAAGTGGGGCAGCAAAGCCGTCTTACCTGCCTGTTCCCTTACAAGGGTCCGTTTGCAAAGGAAGGAAAGGGTGCCGGGGAAGGCAGACCTCCGCCAAGTGCTCTCTCTCCTGCTCCTCCTCACTTTGCCCATCTATGAAGTAAAGAAAAGTACACTTTATTAGTGATGTTTCAATGATTTTACTTTAAAAAAGTTGGAATCATTATTACAAAATATTAACGGTTGCTAATTAACAATGATTAGTGATTAATAATTAATTATTCTGGAACATAGGTGCTAAAGATTTTGTTATATTATTTTCTGTATTCTTCTGTATCTTTCAAAGCCCACTGCCCCAATAAAAGAAAAGAAGAAGAAAGAAAAAAATTCGAAGACTCATATGAAATCTGGTCTCTTCCAGTTGGACTTTCTCTGGTTCTGTGTACAGGAAAATGCTCAGTGACCCTGAGTGCGGCACAAAGCAGAGGTATCACTGTTACTCACCCTGGTTCTGTCCTTCCACTACTCCACCCCACCCCCACCCCCACCCCTGCCCCTGCCCCCACCCGTCCAGGGCAGCTGCTCCCCGAGCCAGGCTGTTGACTTGCTGGCAGGATAGGAGTTTTCTAGTTGAAGACAGGTGAGTCCAGGCTGATGTCGTTTATACTGTTCTGATTCAGTTTCACCCACCCTCCCCCCAACAGTCCCCACCTGTACCAAACAGAAACCTACACCTGTCTAAAGAGAACCCTCTATCTTAATCATTAGAAATTTGCTTTGTGTAATAAAATCCCAGACTTTCTTGGGTTTAACAAAACTACATTGCTAGAGAAAGCTCACATGGACATTTCCACTCCTCTAACTTAAAAACAGCCAAACTAAATTAAGTAACAACAACAAAAAGTTGTTCCCCACACAGTGTGCTGTGCTCTTCGCACCACTTTCAGCCTGAAACAATTTCATGCTTGAGTTATTAACTTATGAAAATAGGCACAGAAGGGGAAAAATGTGAACAGACCCTCGGCTGTATTATTAGTCCGCGCTACAGCTGAATGCACTCCGCACAAAGGCATGTTATTCTGCCCGAGCATCTTGGTTTTGAACAAAATGTAGCTCACTAATGGGTTATGCCTCATATAGCTTTTTGTAATCATTACGTTGCCATTCTCTGTAATTTATCCTGTTTTTCATTAGGAGTACGTGTGCTAGGCGGCGGGCACTCAGGGACGCTCACACATACAACAGGCAACACACACACACACACACACACACACACACATCTTTTAAGTCTCCTTTAGTTTATGGCTGAAAAGAAAGGTCATGGAGCTGTCCATCACTTTAGGGAACCCCACTGCATTGATAAAAATAATATCTGGAAACCAGAGTGGTGGGTGGATGTGAATGCAGAGTCTGAAAAACTGGCGAATTGGGGGTAGCAACTTGAATAAATGAAGGGAATCTAGAAGCCGTCTGAAGAAGCCGGAGACAGAGTGGGAGGTTCTGACCCACCAGAGCCTGTCTCTTTATTTGGAAGAGCAGTGCTGGGTTCACACCTCCTGGGCAGAGGCGCCTGGTCGCTGGCAGAGGGCTCTCAGATGCCCTGGATTATGGCATGATTCCAGCAACAGCCCTCTCTTTGGGAGGGGTCTGGCCCGGGCTCAGTGGCGTTGCCACAGGTGAGTGGAAGAATAAAGGAGGCAGGTTTGGGGCCTACTTGTTTCGGCTTCCGGAAAGTCTAGAATCAGTTCATAGAAGTCAAGTCCTTGAGTGTTTACTTATGAAAAAAATTACAACTAAAATACAGGCAAGGTAACAGTCAGGTAAAAGAAACGGGAGGGCACAGGAAAACGGTGAAGAGGAGGACGGTTTTCAAAACAAGGGTAAATCACTAGCGTGGTCCGTATGGGCCTGGGGATCTAGAAAGCCCCCCCCCCCAGGAGCAGGGTGTCTCCCTGCAATTCTTGGCTGGCAGAAGAAGCCTTGGGCCTCTTCTCCACGGGTTAGGAGAGTGGGTTCTCCCCCAGCCAACCAGGAGGGGAGTGATTGGGAACCAAATGTGCTTTTTAACTTCTTTGAAATGTTAATGAATCTTTTGATTGTGTTCTTTCCTCCTTTTTAAGACAGATGTGGTGGCCCTGGTTCACTGGCTGGGTTGGCTTGGAGCTTCCTCCCATGTGCCAGAGCCGAGGCTCGGCCCGGTCAGGGCACATGCATGGATGGCTGTCAGTGTTTCTTTCCCTCCCTCCCCTTCTCTCTCTAAAACTCAATCAATAAAAATTAAATAAGAAAGACGTGTGTACTGTGTCAGAGGTCCTCTCCTGTTGGGTACTCCTCTTGCAGACCAGTCTGCTGGCTCCGCCTCAGGCCTGGGTGCCTCTCAGGGCTCACAGCTGCGAGTGCATCTCCAGGGGCCCAGCTTTTGTGAAAGTACAGGGTGCACGAGGTACCTTTCAGCCCGAATGTCCTGTCAGGTGCTAAGCCACACAGGCATGGAGAGCTTCCCAGACACTGGGTCCTGCAGAGGTGACCAGGCCGGACATACTTCAGGATGACAGAACTCCCAAAAGATCTGCTCAGCTCTGCCTTCGCCCTTCTTCTGCCGGTGACCCTGGGGCAAAGAGGCACACTGAGAGGCCCTAGGCCTCATGATCAGGTGGCGTAGGTTCTCCCAGCTGGCACCGAATCCCCGGGACTCACGTGCCTTCATAGCCCCGGTCCCAATGCCAGGGTGCAGTCAGAAGGATGGCAACCTGCAGGCTGGAGGAAGGTGGTCCAGAGGCCATGGAGGTGGCACCTAGGGCCAGCCACAGGGGAACTGCAGGCCAGTGGGACAGTTCTGCACTCCAGAGGCACAGACTAAGACAGGCCCGAGATGGCTACAGGCTGTGACAGAGACCTGGGTGGCCTGATGGGATGAATTCTGTCAGATAGGAAATGGGACAGTGGAGAGAGGAGCATTCTTGAGAGCAAAAATTCAAACCTGGGAAGCAGCCTGTCTCATCTCACGCCCTCCTAGTTGTTGCCTCTCCCCCGAGCCCGTGCACCTGTCTGTGAGATCTGTTCACAGGCAGACCTTCTCCCGTGTTCATTTCTGCCACCTTCCTCATTTTGAGCGCACAGTCCAGGAGAGTTGAGTGCGACAGACCCCCCCTGAACGCTTTCCATCTTGCAAACCGGGAACTCTGTCCGCCCTCAGCTTTAATGGCCCATTCTCACCTGCCCCAGCCCTCACACTCACCATTCTTCCTTGTGTTTTTATGAATCTGACTACTCTAAGGACCTTGTATAAGTGGAACTACACAGTTGACCTTCTGTGCCTGGTTTCTGTCCCGAAGACTCATCCATGTTGCAGCATGTGTCAGAACTGCCTTCTTTTTAAAGCTAAATAATATCCCATCACATGCATGCACCACATTTTGCTTATCCAATGAGTTGTATGTAGACACTTGGGCTGCTTCCACCTTTCGGCTATTATGAATAACACTGCCACACACATGGGTATGCAAATACCTCTTTGAGATCTGGCTTTTAATCCTATTGGCCATACACCCAGAAGAGGAATTGCTGGATCATATGGCAGCTCTATTTTTAACTTTTTGAGGAACTACCGCGCTGTTGTCCACAGCAGCTGCACCGTTTTACATTCCCACCGCCAGTGCGTGAAGGTTCCAGTTTCTGCCCATCCTTGCGACTCTTGTTCTCTGTTTTTCTTTTTAGAGTTGCCATCCCAGTCGGTGAGAGGAGATCTTTCACTGCAGTTTTGATTTGCATCTTCCTAATTCTTAGTGATGTGGACCGTCTTCACGCGCCCGATGGCCGTTTGTATATGTGTCGTATTTGGAGAAGTGTCTATTTAAGTTGTTTGCCCATTTTAATTTTTTATATTTTTATAAACTTATTTTTTAATCCTCACCCAAGGGTATGTTTACTGATTTTGGAGAAAAAGGAAGAGAGAGAGAAAGAGAAGAACAGTGACTAGTTGCCTACTGTGCGCTCCCCACCCGGAGATCAAACCTGCAGCCCAGGTATGTGTCCTGACTGGGAATCAAGCCCACGAATCAAGCCCACGACCTGCTGGTGTGCGGGACAACACTCTAACCGACTGAGCCACCCAGCCTTTGCCCATGTTTTAAGTCAGATTGCTTGTTTTTTTTTTTATTGTGGTTGAGTTATAGGAGTTCTTTTATATCCTCCTCCTATATTTTTTTTCCAGCTAGAAAAAATGAATGGGTCCAAGAGCTGGATAACTTTCTTGCTGGAGCCTTCGGCCAGGGCGGGGGAAGGCAGCAGCCAGACTGGGCCCCGGCCCGCCCTCCCAGCCACCCGGCCTCAGCAAACACTGCCCATCAAATGCACACCCTGTGTTCGTGGCCTCGAGAGCCAAATAGCTGTTTGAAAACCAATGACAAACACTGGCTGTGGAGAAGCAAGTAATAGCCACTTGAATGACAGGTCCACTTTTTCCTTCTTGCCCTCTGAAGAAGGGCAGAGAGAAAAGGCTGTTCATGAAAAAATAAATTTAAACGAATCAGTGCTGGGCAACCATGTGCACATCTGTTCTTAACAGGTTTCAGCTGAAACTACTGAAAATATACATAGAACTGTTTATGTGGAACCAGTTTAATATGATAAGATTACAACTTGGAGGGTAACTATGGATTTGGTGGGAAAAAAACCACCCTCTGCACTCAGCGTCCACATTTGCTCCTCGTGTTTTACCCCAGATGTTGCTGAGGGACTCAGATTCGCTGCGAGTTAAAAAGATCCTCATTATTTGAGATTAGTTACAAACAGACTCAAGATGTCCCGCCAGCCTTTCTGCAGCACACAACTCCTGCCTGGCCTCCAGTCCGGGCCAAGTCCTTTGTTATCAGAGAGGGGCCGCAGCTGGGGAACCACTTGTTTCTGAGTAATTCTGTCTTCACTCCCCCGACAAGCCGCTAAGGAGGAAGACCGTAGGCTGCTTGCACATGGGGCCCAGCTGTCTGCTCCAGGGTCTTCAGAGATGCCCAAGGACAGCAGTGCCCCCTGAGAACCTGTGGGCAGCTGGAGGCCCAGACTGCTGTGGCCTGTTTCCGGAGGCAACTGTGTGCTTTCATGAGCTTTTCTTATGTAGCACTTGCAACTAACGACCCTGCGAGGCCACAATCATCCTGTTCAAGAGATGAGAAGGCTGAGGCTCTGGGGCGACTTGCCCAAGGTCACACCGACAGTACGGAATGAGGTGCTCTAAAGGAATGAAGTTTTCCCTCCTGTCTGAGAGTCCCACGGGGGCAAGGCCGCTGCGCAGACCCACACAGCACCCAGTGGAAAGGCAAGGGGAGGGCGGGGGGCGCAGCTAGTAAGCAGCTTTAGCCATGGATGCTGGGGGTGGGGATGCAGACAGGTGGGCCCAGACCTTTTGGGTTTTGTAAAGAGAGCCAGAAATCGCTGGAGTTTTACATGTGGGCTCAGGTATTAAACACAAACAAAATAAAACAAAACAATAAAACCCACTGTGGGGTCCTGGGTGCCGCTGGAAGTGGGAGGAAGGGATTGCATTGGCTTGGCTCCCTCACCAGGTGGGGACTTGGGGTTGGACTCTCAGGATACTTGTGTCCCAGCAAGAGGTGCCACAGCTCAGCCCCCTGGTCCCTGTCTCCCTTCTAAAGCCTCTACTTGCATCTTCTCAGGACTCCTGGCCTCTCCTCCAGCACACTGTGAATGTGCGCTCATCTATAAACACTTATCTAAGACTTTATCTCTACAAAGTGACATCAGTGTGTAAAACACACCACAGGAGTAGCAGTCACCTGGCCTCAGACTCAGCCCACACCGACATCTGACAACATCGCCCCGCCCTGGGGCTGGGCCGTGATTGGGAAGGCTCTCGTCCCTGCGGGGACCCTCCTGCTGTGAAAACCTACCTATGTTTGTTCATTGAAAATAATTATTTTAATGAGCAGCCCAGTGGAAAATAATTGTGAATGACAACTTTATTACATGGGGATTTTTAGAAGAAAGAATATATTACTCACGCTCTATGACTTGTTTGATGATACTAAATTTTAATTTAAAAATGCTAACGTGTTAGATTGATGACAAGCGAGTGTGACATTGAGGCTTTAAAGAAATCAGGAAGGTAAAATATGGTTGACAGGCAGCCTCACCCTTCAATGTTACTTCATATTTGTCTTCTCTCTCTGTCCTTTTTTTCATTGGAAATGTTCAGTGTCAGACAAGTGAGGGCATACTCCAAGCTGTTAGACCCCTGATGCGGAGGCTGGTAAAACTGGAGGAGGCTCTCTGGGGGCCTCACATGTCACCTTGTGCAAAGGACCAGCTGTTGTCTCAAGGGCCCCTTGAAGGGGCTACTGGCCCAGGCCACCTGGGAAGCCCTTTAAAAGAGTCAGTTTTTCTGAGCGAAGAAAGTGACGCTGCTTTTGCGTGATTCATTCAAGGTCATCGTTGCAGGCCTGGTAACTAGGAACAGATGATTTTGAAGCAATAGACGAAAGGGTGTAAGGGCTGGCTCTGAATGTTAAACCCAGCCCAAGTTTCATTAATTATAAGAATTTTCTCCTGAGATGACTCAATAGTTGAATAAAAAAAAATACAAGTGTATCAGTGTATTAGAGAAAGGTGATCTAAAACAGGCAAACGTGGTCTGCTTCCTGTTCCGACACATCCTGAAGGTCCATGAAAGAGGAGCCATCTTGCCCCAGTCACAGAGCCCCGGGTTGTGGCCTTGGGGCCCACGTGCAAAGGAAGCAGCTGCCCTGTGTCTTGGGAGCCTGACTCACATCTGGGGCAAAGGAGCAGACGCCCAGGCGCTGGTGGGGCTGGCGTCTCAGGGCCTGTCTCGCAGTGCGGCACCTGCAGCGGCTGTTCCCTCCCCGAGAGAATGGGTGTGCGGGAGTGGGCTGTGGCGTTAACCATGAGCCAGAGCAGTGCTGTGACACAGCCCTGCTGGGAGGGGGTGCGGCACCCAGGGAGGAGGCTGGATTCTGCTCTAGGAACAAGAGGAAGCCACTCTCAGGTTCCAAGCCGCAGGAGACATAGCACAGTGAGCATTTTCCAAATATCCCATGACTTCTGAGTAGAGTCTAGAGCGTTGGAAGGCAATGGATGGGAGGTGGGGGGGGGGTTGGGCCTGTGATGCTTTTCAGGCGAGGAGGGTGAAGGGAGGGTCTCTGGACAGGGCTTCTGACTCCTGGTGTCCTCAGTGTGTAAAGGACCCAGTAATTCCCACCTGTCGGAGCCGTGTGAGGGGTGGAAATGGTGCATTCGGCCTGGCCCACAGCAGGTACCCTGGCAGTGAGGGGATGATGCACTTGTATTGCTCCTTGGTCCCCAGAGGCTGGAGGAACAGGCATCTGTCTTCAGCAGGGCTCTCTCTGACCTCTGCCCCCAGTAAAGTGGGAAGTAGGGCCTGGGAGGGATGGGCGACGGGGCGGGTGCCCATTTTTCTTTCTGAGAAATCATGTGTATATCCATAAGCAACACAGTGATGCAATGAACTTCCAGGTTCTTAAAAACAGTTTGACGGCTATGAAAGGGAAGTTCACAGGGTGCTCGTGTGGACTGGCCAAAACATCAACATTGTGAAGCCCACTGCGGCCTGTGGTCACATGACTCCCCAGGACACAGCAGGTGGGCTGGCCCAGAGTCTGTCTTTCAGACAGGGATCCCTGTGTCCGTCCCTGCTGCGCCTGTGCCCAGTCACCAGCACTCACGCCTGGAGAAGCAGGGTGGAGTGGGCGAAGGTAGCAAGAGCTCCCACTTCAGGTTGAACACGCACTTGTGAGCTTGCTTCGGGCCTTGCGCATGGGCAGCACTGGCTCCCCATGGTCCTCACAAGAGGAGACACTTGTGAAGTTTGTCAACAAGGGACACTGGGTGCTACCCTGTGGGGTCTTCCCACTGGCTGGGAGGGCTCCATGGAGGAGGTGGGCATCAGCTGTATGAGGATAAGGAAGCGTTGGGGGTTTCTCAGCTCAGGGTGCAGTTTGGAGAAGGGCATATGACCAGCTTTCTCTGAGCCAGCACATTTTCCAGTCTAAATATAGCCCAAGATGACCCAAGACATTTTCCCCTAGCAAGGAGACCCGTGGTTCTGTATTTTTCAGCATTTCTGTCATTGCTGAAAGAGACCCCAGGCTCTTCATTCCCAGCCCCTGAACCCATGGGCCCGAGTCGTAAAGAATGATGCCAACCCCCTTTTGGGAGGGTGTCCTGCCCCATGCGTGGGTTTCCTCTGGCTCCTGCCCATCGGCGGATGTCAGCTGGTGTTGCCAGCTTGCCTCTTTGTCCAGCAGAGTGAATCAAGCCTCTGTTTACCCAGGAGGGGTCACTGTCACCCAAGCTGGCAGTGAGAAAGACGCTTCTTTCACCTGTGGGCTGGTTCACCTCCGGCATCCACAGTTTTCACCGGACAGCCTCTCCTCAGAATCTAGCTGTGACACTGAGCACATCCTTCTCCTGGCCTTCTCTCACACCCAGAAGGCACAGCACACATGCCTTTTGGAAAGTGGCTGCCTGCTGTGGGCCTTGGGTGCGATGGTGACGCTGGGCTCTGAGAGCCTTCATCGCTTGCTGGCAAGTGAGGGCACAGTTCTCTGAATCTCCCTGCTAATTTCTGTGCAAACTCTTCTGGAGAAGTTCCCGTATCCAGAGGCCTTGCTGTTAACTCCACCACTGCTTTGCAGAAAGGGTGTCATTGCCTTGGGGGCATATGCGGAGATGCTTATGGGAAACACACAGATGGTGCTTGTCTTCAAAGGGTTAATGACTGGAGATGAAGACGGTCACATGAAGTTATACACAGTGAACAGTGAGCAAACCAGGCAAGAAAAACAAAAGGAAGACAGGGAGAAAAAACCCACGGACACACTCCCCTTCCCCTGGTCCTTCCCCCACCTCCCGAAGCATCGCTGCACACACAGACCACAGATCCGGGCATAGTCAAATCTGGCACAGACACTGCAGCAAAGAAAGAAAACATATCAAGTTACTCAGAGTCCCGTCCGGGTTTGGGCCCGGGCCCCTGCGCACAATGCCTGTGGAAGAGAAGAAGGTGTGCTGTCCAACGCACACCCGCCAGCTTTGCTTTTCTTCCAGGTCTTTGCCGGCCTGGCCTAGTCAGCAACCCGTTCCCTCTCCTGCAGGTGGAAGCAGATAAAACAAACCGAGAGGGTGTCATGGGTGGCAGGAAACCTTTCTTTTAAAAGCTGATCCACCTCTAAAGAGGAAACATGCAAGTACTTTACACTGGACAGTAATCTGTTTTCTCAGGGCAGCGGGAGAGGCCCGGCGGCCAGGGTAAACACAGCAGCATGTGTGGGACTTTTGGCAGGGAGAGCTGAGGGGAAGTTTGAAAAGACTACTTCCTATACACTGCTTCAACCAGGAGTGAGTGGTCAATCTTGCAGGCTGGGGGCACCGTGGAAAAAGCCAGTGGGGAGAGGCAGCCGTAAGGGAGACTCCTAAGCCACAGGTGCTCACTGGTGGCCCTCTCCTCCTGCAGGCCAGCTCACCTGGCTGAAACGCTGCTCTGCTCAGAGCTCACAAGTGGGGAGGGCAGGCCTGGACTTCTGAAATGCAACTCCAGAGGGGTGCAGCCTCTGCTTTGAGCAGCTGGACAGGCAGGCAGGCGCAGGCAGGCTGCCAGTGAGGCCTGGCGGAGCCTCTGCTGTGTGCAGAGTGGGGCCCCGGGAAGGCCAGGCATGTTTTAGTCATCAGACACCGTCCCTGCCAGCAGGCACTTAGGATACCCGAGGAGACGAGACCGCAGACAGCATTAGTCATCAGAATGACAATCCTTTTGTCACCTTAGCTGGTGGGGCAGGGTGTAGCATCACCCCCATGTCACCGTGGAGGAAACTGAGGTACAGCCAGGCCACGTCTTGCCTGGGGGCTCTGGCAGCCCATTATCTGGGACAGGTGCACTTCAGGGGCTGGTCCCTGCAGAGCTCGTCTAGGGCTGCGTCATATAGTGAGGGACCCAGTGCACTTCATCCCTTTTCTGACCTGTGACATGGTGAGCCCTCTGACTCAGGTTTATGTGTAGAAAGGATACTGTTATCCACTGAATTGTGTCCTCTCAGAATTTATACACTGAAGTCCTAACCCCAGGACCACAGGATGTGACCTTACTGGGAATAGTGCCATTGCAGAGGTAATGAGTTAGGTTAAGATGATACCAGAATAGAGTGGGCCATTAATCCAACATGACTGGTGTCCTTACTAAAAGAGGCCATTTGGACGCGGGCACGCAGACAGGTAGAAGGCCATGGGGACATACAGGCAGAGATCAGGGCGACGTGTCCACAAGCCAAGGAACACCCAAAATGCCAGCAAACCCTCATGAGCTCTGAGAGAGGCAAGAACAGACCCTCCCTCACAGCCTCAGAAAGAACCTACCCTGGCTCGCCTCGACCTTAGACTTCCGGCCTCCAGAACTGGGAGACAATACATTTCTGTTCAAATCCAGTTTTGGGTACCTTATAGCCCTAGCAAAAAAAGGCAGATGCCAAGAAGGCCAGGCTTGGGCACACTGTTGTCTGTGGTCAGACACCAGTTTTCCTTTAAAACCAGCACTGAAGCCCCTTCAGCTTTGCTATACTGACGTTCTATTTTGTGGTTCAAACAGAAAATAAAACCGGGCCATTGCAAGCATAGTCCCCGAGTTTTCTGCTTTGGACCATCCCTGTAGCAAGAAGAAAACAGCCTTCTTCTTTCGTGAAATCCTAACTTACTTTGTTCTCAGCAGAAAGATATTTTGCTGAATTCTCCCCAACTATCTCCAAAGCATGATGAGCACCGCTTCCTCTTCTGGCCTCCTCTGGGAATTATGTGGCGGAATCTCTGTCCCATCAACCCGGAGACCCAGCCTCTTGCTCACTGCCCACTTACCCCATGAAGGACCAAAGTTATAAATGACAGGAGCTGAAAGTGTCAGCTTGTCCGTGGAAAGGAATGAGGTGGCACAGGGCACCAGCGGAACTCCATTCCCAGCTCTCCAGTGTCTCCTCAGCCCAGTGACACCACAGGCCACCATCTCCAGAGCCCTGGCAGCCTGTTCCAGTGATGGCACTTTGGGCACAGTGGTAACTGGGGCTAAATTCTGGGCTCCTGAAGTGGACCGTCAAAGGGGCCGTAGCACTAGACTTGGGGTTCAAATGCCGCTCGCTCTCCCCCGCATTTGTTGCTCTTTACCTGAGACTTATCTCTTGCTCTCATTTGCCTCCCGATACCCCTCTTTTTCAGCCTAACCATCCCCCACATTATCCCACTGTTTACACAAGTTTTAGGGAAGTTTTCCTCCGTGAAGCATTAGTTAATGCATTAGTTAGAAGGTAGGGTTTTAGGAGAGAATCTCGATGTTATCCTCTCCCCCCTTACAGTTCAGGGACTTCTATGTAGAGGGCACTCGGTGACATTGTTGAAGGTTGATGCCACTGAATTTCTCCCATTCACTCACTTCTGTTACCTGTTTTGGTCCCAAACTTTCCCCACTTAGTAGGCTCATCAACAGGTGTGGGTATTTTTTAACTTAGACCCGCTATGGAAAAGTGTTCAGTGTAGCTCATTTCCCATTGATTCAGAGACTAAAGAACTCGTAGAGTTGTAGAGATGGAAGATTCTTTAGAAAGCATTCAGTCCATTTCTTTCATAAAAGAGGCCACATGACTCATCCGAGGTCACACAGCCGGTAAAGTGGCGGAGGAGGGCCCGAAGGCCAGATGCCCTGGTTGGAAGGGACGCTCTCCACCACATAGAGGAGGATGCCATCTGCGCGGCTGACACGGTGACATGTCACCCAGTTGTTTGGGAAGGTTCCCCACACTAGCCCGTGGACATTTGAGTCTGACCTTCACATACTTCATGTAAGTCCAGACACCTTTGTCCCTCCTTCTCCCCAGGGCTCCCGCGTGAGCAGCCGAAAGAGGGACGTGCCCCCTGCACCGGTCGCACAGACTCTGTTCCCAGTGCTGAGCTGCAGAGACACAGTCCTGCTCCATCTCGCAAACCCATGGATGGGACTCACGGGGAGTGACTTCCATTTAAAGTGTCACATACATCTCAGAGGGAGGTCTGTTTCCAGTCACTGAGGGAGTATAAAGCAAAGCAGTCTTGGCACTGTTTTCAATCTGAGAACAGGTTTTACATCAAGAGCAGGGCTTGTGGTCGGGTCGGGGGGGCTGAAGGGAGACTCAGAGGTTCCCCAGCTCTCAAAGATCGCAACCTCTTCAAAGTTCCAAACCCCAGAGCACTCGCGTTCATCCCACTCGGCAGAAGCGCTCTGCCCACACTCCCGGGCGCCACGGGCCTCGTGGCGATGCAGCTGTGGGCCAGGAGGACAGACGAGGGACACGGGATGGTCTTCTCACTGTGGCTATTCTCCCCAGAGGCACATTCCCCAGAGGCTCCCTCAGGCACATCTCCAGTTATGTCTGTCTGCTGGGGAGGCCACATCAGGATGTGCGTGGTGGTGGGTGTCAAAGAGCAGCTTCTACCTGAGTCCTGGGGCCAGTGGGCACGGGCAGAGCCAGAGTCAGTGTGGATGGGGGATAGGAAAAAGGGAAGTGATCCAGTCACAATCAGCCCTTGGCCTCAGTGTTCTCGTCTGCAATCTGGGGGCAACGATAACTTCCTGCCATGGTAGCTTTGGGGTTGACCAAACAAGGTGCTCGTCACAGAGATGAGGGGCGGTTCCGTGGACAGGAAGGGAGTCCACCCCTAAAATCAGCTTCTGGCTGCCCTCTTCTTGAGGTGTTATTTCCAGGGATAAGGAGCTGCAAGATGGAGCCTCCAACCACGTGTCGAGTGAAGGCAAGTCCAATTGGATGGTACGCATGTATCCAACTCGCACTGCGCCCCAGATGGTTTGTGATCAGGGGGGCACGTGGAGAGCAGTGCAGCAGGGTGATCGGGCGGGGCCGGGAGAGCCCGGTGCAGGCTGGGAGCCGCTACTCCCACCGTGTTCCCCTGGCCAGGTCCCGTCCCCTCTCTGGCCCTGCCCAGCCCCCTGTCAACTGGAGCAGCCCACACACAGTGCAGAGCCATGGCCGGGCTGCTGCAGAGTGACACAGGAGGAACGCTGGAAATGAGAAGGTGCTGGGTCCGTGTGTGATGGTACTGCTGTTCTCCAAGGAAGGGAGCAAGGAAGGAAGAGGACAGGGAGAGAGAGAAAGGGGAAGGGACTTGCCTTTAGTTTTTAATTAAACTATTTATTTAAGAATGATTTTCTATTCCGAGAAAAGCTGAGAAAGTCCAAAGACCTCCTGTGCACCTCACACCCAGTTTCCCCTATGGTTAATATCTCACATCAGTGTGGTACATTTGTCACAATTAATGACCGATATTGACACAGTGTTATTAACTAAAGTCCACACTTTATTCAGATTCCTTAGTTTTTATCAGTGTTCTTCTGTTTCAGAGTCCCGTCCAGGACACCACATGGCATTGAGTTGCCATGCCTCCTTGGGTGGCTCTTGGCCGTGACAATTTCTCAGACTTTCATTGTTTTCAATGACCTTGACAGTTTTCAAGAGGACTGATCAGGTAATTTGTAGAATGTCCCGAAATTGAGACTTTTCTGGTGTTTTTGTCACGATCAGGTTGGGATTGTGGGTTTTGGGAGGAAGACCACAGAAGCAAAGTTCCATTCTTACCACATTCTGTCACAAACACACTCATTCAACAGGCTTACTGCTCTTGGTGGTGACCTTGATCGTATGGCTGAGGCAGTATTTGTTGGGTTTTCCCACTCTTAAGTTTCTTTTCCTCCCTTTCCATGCTGGGCTCTTTGGAAGGAAGTCGCTATGCACAGCCCACACATAAGGAGTGGGAGTTATACTCCCCTCTTTGCGGGCAGAGAAGCTACATCAGCTATTTGAAATTATACGGCACAGCAGATTTGTCTGTTCTCTTTCATTCCTGCATCCATGTTATCACTGTGGAACTTCACATAGTCCTACATATCAGCATGGAATCACGAAGTCTTTTTATACTTGTATTACTTGCTCATCACCAAACGCAACTTGATTTTATTGCTCAAATTATCTCAGTTTGGCAATTGAGAGCTCTTTCAAAGGGCTGCCGTGTTCCTTAGACACCCCTTGTCGTGTGCATTGTTTGACTTTCTGTGCACCTGCTTACCTTCTGGCCCTGTAAGGTGCTCCGGAATCGTCTCGGCTCTTCCCCATTGTGCTGGAAGCAGCCATTTCTCTAGGAATTCCTGGTGCTATTACCGGAGGACGGCATTGCAATCTAAGGCCTGGACACCGCGTACGCACAGTGCTGGGGGGCTGTCATCCTTTCAGGTGCTCTCCGCTGACAGACAGAGCAAGGAAACACATTGCTTATACCAACCCATATCCACAAACGTTTTGTGTGCAGCCTGTATTTATAGCGGGTTACACACGGGTCGCTGCAGATGTCTTGCTATAAGTCCACCGCCATGTGGATCCCTCAGCCTTCCCCCCCCCGATGTGGCTATACCCTCCCTCCCATTCCAGCCGTGACAGCCCGGCCCCCATCATCTGCCCTCCGTTTACGTAATTTTCACTCAGAATTCACGAGTAGAGGCTGCAGGAATAACTTCCACTCCCACGGAAAACAACTTCATCAACTAGAATGCAGTGTTGTGAACAATCCCTTTTGCTTCTGGTCTCACAGCCCCCACTCATTTCTGATGCTACTTCACCCCGACCTGTTCACCAGTCACGTCACACATCTGTAACCTGGTTATTTTTTTGTCATATCTGGCATTCCACCCCAGAATTTCCTCACCTCTTAAAATTTGCAGGCATTTAAAAATTTCCCAAGATGAGGACTCGAATGACTGATTTTAGATATTTTCTTTTCCTAATGTGGGCATGCACTACTATAAATTCCCACTATTCTCCTGTCATTATAGATTAGTTCGAATTTTCTAAAACTTTGTGTAAATAGAATCCATCACCCAGTTTGTGCTTTTTTCCTCTGACTTCTTTTACCAGGCAAGTCACGCTCAGGTTTGCTCTTCCTCCTCCTCCCCACCCAGCAGGGTTCCGCACTATCGATGTGCCCCTGTTGGTTATCCATTTGCTCATTGCTATGCGACTGGACTGTCTCCAGTTTTGGGCACTAAAAATAAAGCTGCTGTTACCACTCCTCTGAGAGTCTTCGTGTGGACTCGTCCTTTCCTTTCTCTTGGGTAGATAAACTACGCGAGTAAGGGCTCGGTCACGTGGTAAGTGTATGCTTCACTCGCAAGAAGCCCCCCCCCCCCCGTCTGCTTTCTGAAATGCGACCTTCCCACCAGCGGTGTGCAAGGTTCCAGCTCCTCCCTGTGTCAGGAGAGTCAGAATTTCTCATGTTAAACATGCTGGTGGCACTTCACTGTTTAAATCTGCATTTCCCTAATTACTCATGATTTTGTGCTCATTTGCTATTTGTATATCTTCATTGGTGAAGTATATGCTCAATTCTCTTCTCGTTTATAAAACTGGGTTGTTTGTTTTATTGTTCATTTCGAGAGTTTAAAAAAGATATTCTGGATTCAAGTCCATTATCAGAGATGTGATCCGTTAATATGTTCTTCTGGTCGGCAACTTATTTTTTCCTCCTCCCCACAGTTGCTTTCACAGAGCAGAAGGTCTTAAATTGTATGGAGACCAATTTATCGACCGTTTTACGTGCCTCACATTTGTCGTCGTATCTGAAAAGGCTTTGTCTGACCCCGACTTTCAGCATCTGTTTCAGAGTCTCTCTGCTCTCCTCTCCTGCCCAGGGTTTTCTCCTACATTTTCTGCAGAACTTACATCATTAGATGTTTTAAAATTAGGCCTATGAATCATTTTGAGTTAGTTCTTGTTTAGGGTGCGAGGTATTTTTCAAGCTCAGTTTTTCGAGCTGGTGGGCAGCCAACTGTTCCGGCACCGTTTGTCTAAAGAGCCTCCGTTTTCCGCTGTGCTGTCCCTGGGTCTGTGTTAAAGATCAGTGATCCATATCTAGGGAGGTCTATTTCTGCAACACACATATTTCTTTGTTTTATCGATCTGTTTGTCCATCTGCTGCCAATATTGGCCTGCTTCATTTTGTAACTTTGTAATAAGATGGATTAGTCCTTTAAATTTGTTCTTCCTTTTCTAAGCTGTTTGGTTTTCTAAACCATCGGGTCGACCGTGCTTTCTTTTGAATTTTAGGGCCAGTTTACCAATTTCTATAAAAACAAAGGGCTGAGGGGATGTTTCATTGGGATTGTGTTGAATCTATTTGTCAATTTGAAGAAAATCACCATCTTAACAACAGACTCTTTGGACCCAGAATATGGCACATCTTTCTATTTATTTTGCAACACTTTATAGTTTTCCAAATACAGGCCTTTCATGTCCTTTGCCTGTTGTATTTCTAAGTAGTTCTCTTTTTTATTTCAATTGCTGATTGTTCATTGCTACTGCATAGAAATGCAAGTGATTGATAGTCTTATATTGATCTTATCTCTTGCACCCTTTCTTTCTTTTTCTTTTTTAATCCTCACCCAAGGATATTTTTTCATAACTTTTGGAGAGAGAGAGAGAGAGAGAGAGAGAGAGAGAGAGAGAAACATCCATGTGAGAGAGAAGCATCTATCAGTTGCCTCCCGTATGTGCCCAGACCAGCACCAGACAGGGGATCGAACCCAAAACCCAAGTGTGTGCCCTGATTGAAAATTGAACCAGCAACCCATCAGTTATGGGACAGGGCTCCAACCGACGGAACCACTCCGGCCAGGGCTCTCCTGAACCCGTTTGAAACTCGCTGATTAGTTCTAGTAGCTTTATGTAGCCTCATATACTTTTTGTTTGTTTCATGTGAGAGGATAAAGCCAGTCCTTGCTACTCCAGATAAGTGTAAGTTTGGGGGATCTGCTTGTGAAAAATAGATCTACTAAGGTGAGTGAGTGCATGCAGAGTTGTTGTTTTAAGTCAGAGAGTACAGTGTCAGCAAGACCCAGAACACAGCGGAAATAATGAGCCTAGTCTGCACTGGCTGTGGCTCATGGGGGTGGAGCAGGCTATTTCTTAGAACCCTTTGCCCCAGTAAATGAGTGAGATGTACGCAGACATGGGGTGGGAGCCCCCGCCCCTGCAAATGGGTGTGTTAAGCTCTGCAATGACTTTGTGTCCATTACTGAGGGACCCATTCACCAAAGTACAGGACACATGGGTAAGAGAATACTATGCAGCCACTGACACACATCAGATCAGTTCACTGGCATGGAAAGTGCTTGTGGTTTATCACTGCATTCATTTTCTAATGCTGCACAACAATTTATCACAACTTTGGCAGCTTAAAACAGGATCCACTTATTATCTCACAGTTCTGAAGGTCCAGGTGGGCTGAACTCAAGGCGTCAGCTAACCTAGACCTTAATCTGGAAGCTCTGGGGGAAGGATCCACTTATAGGCTCATTACAGTTGTTGGCAGCCCTGGCCAGCTGCCTCATTTGGTTGGAGCATTGTTCCGTATACCAGAAGGTTGTGGGTTCGATCCCTGGTTAGGACACGTACCTAGGTTGTGGATTCAATCCCTTGTCAGGGCACCTGTGGGAGGGAGGCACACAATCAATGTTTCTCTTTCACATAGATGTTTCTCTCTCCCCTGCTCTTTCTTTTTCTCCCTCTTCCTCCCTCTCTAAAATCAATAAGTATATTCTTGGGTGAGGATTAAAGTTGTTGGCAGAATTCAGTTCCCCGTGACGGCAGGGCTGAGGTCCCGGTCTACTTGCTGGCTGTCAGCCAGGAGTCATTCTCAGCCTCCATGGGCTCCCCACATTTCCTTGGCTCCTGGCCCCTTCTTCAAAAACAGAAACGATGCATCAAATCCCTCTTGTGGTTAGTGTGAGTCTCTTGACCTCCCCTTCTGCCTTTAAAGACACACGGGATTGTCTCAGGCCCGCCCAGATAATCCAGGATCATCTCTTTATATAAGTCAACTAATTAATAAGCTTAATTAAATCTACCAAAGGTCCTTTTGTCACATCAAGTAAATAAATATCCATGGGTGGACTTCCAGCCAAGATGGAGGCATAGGTGGAAGCACTGTGCCTCCTCCCACAACCAACTTTAAAGACAACAAAGTTTTAGTAACAAAAACGCAGCCAAAGCACAGAAAATTGAACTGTACGAAAGTCCGACGACAACAAACCGTTCATCCAGACCAGTAAGAGGGGCGGAGTCAGGGGCGGAGCAAGTCGGGCAGGAAAAATCGGCAGGACCGACACAGGAGTGCAAGCTGCGGTTGGCAGACCCAGGTGTGGGGTGGTAACAGGCAGACCCAGTGAGGGCTCAGGGTGGCTAGCTGACTGCGGTCACACACTCGCAGGCAGATAAACCAAGCGAAGGAGCGAACAGTGAGACAAACTGCTCAGGCTAGGGCCCCAGTGATGGGAATTAGAGCCCGAAAGCACCAATTGGAAAGACTTTTGGGATTGAGGTGCCAGGAGAGGATCCCAGGCTCACAGAGAGTTCGTTGGAGACCCACAGGGTCCTGGAGGGTATACAAGCCCACACATCTGGGAACCAGCACCAGAAGGGCCCAATTTGCTTGTGGGAAGTGGCAGAGGGGACAGAAATCTGAGAGAGAGTGGAACAAATGCCATTGTCCCTCTCTGACCCTGCCCCCACATACAGCGTCACTGGGTTGCCCTGCCCTGGTGAACATTTAAGGTTCCGCCCCTCATACGTAACAGGTGCAAACAGACCAAAACATTATGGCTCAAGAACAACAGCTCAAAGCCCCAGAGCCAATACCTCTAAGTGACCAAGAGATAGCCAACCTATTGGATGCACAGTTCAAAACACTGGTGATCAGGATGCTCACAGAACTGGTTGATTTTAGTCACATATTAGAGGAACAAATCAAGGCTAAACTAATTGAAATGAAGGGAAATGCACAGGAAACCAATAGTGATGGAAAGGAAACTGGGACTCAAATCAAGGGAGTGGACCAGAAGGAAGAAAAAAATGACCAAACAGAAAAGGATGAAGAAACAAGAATTCAAAAAAATGAGGAGAGGCTTAGGAATCTTCAGGACATCTTTAACCGTTCCAACATCCGAATTATAGGGGTACCAGAAGGGGAAGAGGAACAGCCACCAGTGGAAAACTTATTTGAACAAATAATAAAGAGAACTTCCCCAATCTGGCAAAGGCAACAGACTTCCAGGATATCCAGGAAGCTCAGAGAGTCCCAAAGAAGTTGGACCCAAGAAGGAACACACCAAGGCACATCATAATTACATTAGCCAAGATTAAAATGAAGGAGAGAATCCTAGAAGCAGCAAGAGATAAGGGGACAGTTACCTACAAAGGAGTTCCCATCAGACTGTCAGCGGATTTCTCAAAAGACACCTTACAGGCAAGAAGGGGCTGGAAAAAAGTATTCCAAGTCATGAAATCCAAAGACCTACATCCAAGACTGAGCTATCCAGCAAAGCTTTCATTTAGAATGGAAGGGCAGATAAGGCGCTTCCCAGATAAGGTCAAGTTCAAGGAGTTCATCATCACCAAGCCCTTATTATATGAAATGTTAAAGGGACTTATCTAAGAAAAAGAAGATAAAAAAAGATGAACAGTGAAAGAACAGCAAACTCACAGTTATTAACAACCACACCTAAAACAAAAGCAAACTAAGCAGATAGCTAGATCAGGAGTGGAACCATAGAAATGGAGATCTCGTGGAGGGTTAGCAACAGGGGAGTGGGAGGAGGAGAAAGGGGGAGAAGATACAGAGAGTAAGTAGCATAGACAGTAGGTAGAAAATAGACAGGGGGAGGGCAAGAATAGTATGGGAAATATAGAATCTAAAGAACTTGTGACACATGGACATAAACAAAAGGGGGAATGGTGGTGGAGGGGTGTGCAGGGTGGAGGGGAATGAAGGAGGGAATAGGACAACTGTAATGGCATAATCAATTAAAAATATTTTTTAAAAAAGTAAATAAATACCCATGGGCATAGGAGGCCATCACAGTCACAGGTTCTGGGGACCAGGCATAGAGTCTTGGAGGGTGGCACATGTCGACATCTGCCTTGCACAATTCATAGTCTCTCTCTCTCTCTTTCTCTTTCTCTTTTTCTCTCTTGGGGGACTCCTTCATTCTCTCTGCCAAAAGCTGTAAATAGCGCAGATGTCCTTCAGTGATGAATCGTTACACAAATAGAACCACGGTCCATTTATACCTCTGCACCATGCAATACTACTCAGCAGTAAAGAGGGACGATATGTGTTGATACACATGTAACAGGGATGAATCTCAGAGAATCTTACTGAGCAAAAGAAGACATACAGCTCTGGATGCTGTGGCTCAGTTGGTTGGAGTGTAATCCCATAAACTGAAAAGTTGTGGGTTCGATTCCCAGTCAGGGCACATGCCTGGGTTGTGGATTCGGGCATGAATGAGAGGCAACCAATTGGTGTTTCTCTCACACACTGATGAATC
Source organism: Artibeus jamaicensis (assembly GCF_021234435.1). NCBI lineage: Eukaryota > Metazoa > Chordata > Mammalia > Chiroptera > Phyllostomidae > Artibeus > Artibeus jamaicensis. The sequence continues at coordinate 11,315,413 of NW_026521810.1, read as the reverse complement.
TCTCTCTCTCTCTCTCTCTCTCTCTCTCTCTCACACACACACACACACCTATAAGTGTGTATTTGGGTGAAGATTAAAAAAAAGACGTACACACCAGATCCCATGTATATGATATTCTTGAAATGACAAAATTATGGAAACAGAGAAGAGATTATTTGTTGTCAGGAGTTAAGAAAAGCAGTGAGAAATGGAGGGAGGGAGGTGTGATTATAAAAGAGCAAACATGAGAGATCCTTGTGGAAATAAGGCGTCTCTTGACCGTGTGGTAGACACATGAGCCTGCGCTGGGCCGCCCAGCGTGGAACTGCGTGCACACACCCGGCCGCTGCAGCGAGAGGCAGTGAGCGTCCCAGGTGATGTTCTGCTTCTGATGTCCCGCTCTAGCTCTGCAAGACATTACTTTGTGGGGGGGACTGAGTAAAGGGCATGCAGAATTTCTGATTCGTTTCCTGCAACACATATGAATGCATAGTTATTTCAAAATAAAAAGTTTAATTGAAAAGAAGTGAAAGAGAATGAAGAGTTTCTCAGACTGAAGCAGAGGAATTTGTTGCCAGGAGAGTGGCCCCGTAGGATTTGTTTTTGGAAGTTTTTCTGACAGAAGAAAAAGGATGTAGATCAGAAACGTGTGTCTGCATCAAGCAGTGATGAGTATAGGGAAGAAGAAATGAAGGTAAAATAGAATCTTGCATTTTTCTTACTCTTAGCTCATCTAAATCACCAGTTGTAGTCCTGCAGCTCTCTCTTACATTGGGAGCTAATGTGCCTCTCAAGTGTCAAGCCAGTTTTCTGACGGCTTGCAGACCTCAGGCAGGCCCTGTGCTCGTGGGGCCATGGCTGGGAGGACCTGGGAGAAACCCTGCATGCACGAGGTCTCCGAGGGTGCCCAGCCTCACCCCACACACCGAGCTTCCCTAAGGAAACATGACAGCTTTAAAGAAAGGGGAACCACTGACTCCTCAGTACACGGGTGTGTCCAAGGCCACAGCGGTGAGTGACAAAAGCAATGGCACCAGAATCGGGCAGACTTGAGTTCAAATCCCAGTCTGCCGTTTAGTAGCTGTGTGACCTTGGGCAAGTTACATAACTTCTCTGGTCCCAGTTCTTATATTTAACAGGACTTTTCAGGGTGGCAGTGGCAGTTACAAGACCTAAGATAACACAGAAGAGGTGCTAAAATATGCCCACATCCTCCTTTATGAGTAGAGAGTGTGTGGCTGTCTCTCTTGCGGAGTGGACGTCGGCACGCTCACACAGGGGAGCTCACTTCTCCTCCTTGACCAAGCCCACAGCGTTCTGCTGCCCCTGAACTTCTCAGGGGTCCTCCCCATGTACACAGAGGACAAGCTGTGTACGTGGCCTTGCAGCTTAAGAAAGCAGCTCTAGATCCCACCCTGAAGACAGCAACTCCCCTCCCGCCGACCCTGAAGAGCGGGAGTATTGTGCTGCCTTCCCAAGGCTCCCAAGTGTGGTGTCCTGGTTTTAACGCAATTCTACAGTTCATTTTCCACCCAGCAGTCAAAACGGTGTCTTTAGAGTAAAAATCAAGCCTCCCCTCCCTAAATCCCTCCGTGCTTCACACGGCGCTTGAAATAAGAACTGCTAGTTGGGGAAGCTCATGAAGCTCCAAAGATGATCCAGCACCACTCCCTCTACTTCCCGTGGCTCTCACCACCCCAGAAGTTCCATGAGTGTCTTCTGCCCCAGGGCCTTTGCACTCACTTGCCAGGTCTGTCTGCTGAAATGCCCTCCCCTGAGCCGAGCTTGCTGGCTCTCCACCTCCCCATTCATCTTTAGCATCACCTTAGCGGGCAGCCTTTTCCAACTACTGCCTAGAGCAGAGGCCCTGCCTCCCCCTCCGCGCCCCTCTTTTTCCTCCCTGTTTGTCTCCCAGCATGTGTCACAATCTGAAATCATCACGGACATTCATGGGTTTACTTGACTTTTGCTGTTTCCTCCTTCAAGAACACCAGCTCCAAGAGACAAGGGACCACAGCTTCAAAATCGTTGGTGCCCCGATGTGGTCCCGTACATAGTGTGGGTGGGTCCCGATACCAGTTTGTAAGTGAATAATTGTTTCTTCCCATCCCGGTCCAAGGCTCATACCTGTAGAACCAGCCCAGGCCCCGAGCCCTGGAGAGCCCTCCGCCGGTGGTGGGGCATCCTTAGTCTACACTTTGTGGACTTGCCTGAAAAAACATGGGACAATCAAGTGTGGTGCTAGGCCCAAGGACAAAGGCTTCTCTGGCCTGGCTGGGGCCCAGGGCAGGAGGTGCTGAGCACGGGGAGTCCCAGTGTGTTGCCCTCACCTCTGCACAGTCCTGCAGCTGGACTGCTTGGGGTCAGGGAGCGGTGCCCATTCGGCTGACATCAAGGCAGAGGGCTCGTACCTGACAAAGATTTACTTCCCACCTGCCATGTTGCAGGCCGCCCCCACTCCCCTTGGCCAACCTGCGCCCCACTCCTCCCGTGGTCACGACGCTGCGAGAATAGCCAGCTTAGTGCTGCCCCTCAGCCCGCTGGGCTCCAGCCAAGCCAAGCAGGCCGCCTCCACCCCCCACCAGTCTCTCTCTATGCATCTCCATCCATGGAGGCTCCAGAGGAGAAATGACTTTCCCATAAAGATTTCATTTTTGTTGGAGTCTATCCACGTCTCTCTATTGTCATAAAAATTCAATAGGAAACTTCTATAAAAGAAGAGGCATAATTAAAAAGACAGAGGGACAGCGCCAGCAGAGGTTGAAGATTAAAGACCACGAGGCTAGGCGCAGGCAGGGGGATTTTTATGAGCTACCGAAGAAAGGAAAACACACCCACCGCGCAGAAAATGTGCCTGCCGTGTCCGCACCATCCTGGCTGCCCGAGGAGAGGCAACCTGCACAGGCTGGGGCGCTGCTCTCTGAAGACCGGGCACAGGACTCTGGGGCCCCTGCTGGCACTGTGGCTCTTCCGCTCAGCCTGAGGCTGTGTGCACAGGCGCTGGCTGGAGAGGGGCACGGACCCCCAGGAAATGTTGCCGCTGAAGCTCTAGGAAGCCTTTTGTCAAAAGCAAGAGAGCCTTGCCCGTGTTGGAGGATTAGCCTCTGCAGTTTCCTGAATTAGGGTCAGATCTGCAGCCTCCATGACCTGCAGATCCACGCAGAGGGTCTCAGCTGTTGGGAGGGGACACAGGTTAGCGCAGAGGCCATTCCCATCCAGGCCTGTGCAGCCAGGCTCATCACACAGCTGCAGCAAGGTCAGAAGTTAAAAAGGAGCAGTCTTCTAGAGCCCGACTGGAAACCAGTGGCAGAGAGGGTGACCTCAAGACACGGAAACCGGCCTTAGGACCGGAAGAGCTGGGCTGCTTTTTGTACTTGAAGTTTCTTACGATGTGCATATATTCGTTTTCAAAAAATAATTAGGACAATAGGATTCTGTTGTTAAAAATGATGGTGCAAAAATTATGCAGACACTTTATAAGTTGAAAGATAATACAGGGGCCCAAACGGTGATTTTCAACCAGTGTGCTGCAAGAATTTTTGAAACTTGCAGTACCCGACTATTTAGACAGGGGTACTGACCTCTCTTCCCTTAGATGGTCGTGTAAAAAATGACAACAGCCAACACAAAACAGCCATCCAGTGTGAATGAGTCAAAATGACACCTAACTTTTATTTGTCAGATCGGCAAAAAATAGAAGTTTTTTTGGGTGCGGCCATAATTAGTTTCTGTGCGCCATGAGATGGAAAAGGTTAGACATCGCTGACCTAGAAGATACGTCTGCTCTGCACCCAACCTGCCTCCCCGCTCAGGGGGAGCAGTACTGAGTGAGAGTCGTGTGTCTTCGGCTCCAGCAAGGAAAGCAAGGGAGCAGGGTGTGTGCCGGCCGAGGCTGGGGGCTGGGAGGTTCTAGGTTCTCCTCTCATCTTAATAATGAAGTTGGGATCTCTTTTCGAAATTAGAAATGTTCAATGAACAAAAAGAAAGGAATCAAAGTAATAGTTATAAAAACAATGGCTCACACTTATATAATACTTTCTGCATGCCGAGAACTATTTAAGCATTTCATACATTACAGCTAATATAATCCCAATAACAGCACCGGAGGTAGGTGGCACCATGCCTTACTTTACAGACAAGAAAACTGATGCCCAGAGAGGCTAAGCAATTTGCCCAAGGTTACACAGCTAGTACATGCTGGCATTGTGATTCAATGAGGCCATCTGGCTTCAGAGTCCACACATTTCTATACTTCTACAGTATGTATGCAAAGCATTCAGAGTCTCAAGTTCATTTACTGGAAGAGCTCAGACGACAGTGGAGAAAATACAATCCACAGATCCTAATGCACATATCTGAAGTCTTAGAAGTCCCTTAGTTCTCTTCTCCACACACATAAAATTCCTTCAACTGTCACAAATGGTAACAAGGACAAAATAGGGACAAAGCACAAGGTTCTCTCAGTTCAAGCTTTAGGAGTCTGTGAAGGGGCAAGAATGAGGGTCAGCCAGAGTGATGGGATCTAAAGCTTCAGCCAGAAATGTCCATCTTTGCTCCGAGTGCCGCAGGGCCTAGAACAAGAACACGCCCATCCTCATCTTGCCCAGCCCTGCCCTCAGAATTAGCATTGCACAGCTAAAAGGGACCCCTGGCCCTGTCTGCTGCCCGCTGAGTGTACCGGACCTTTAATCAAAGATGACTGACTGTCCCCTCCTTCTACCCTTACCTGGGCCCCAAGCCCCTCCTCTGGAAGCCTTCCTGCTGCCTCTGTCTGCAACCAGTTTCTGCAGGACTCTTCCTCCTCACTGTATCCTGGCCCAGCACCATTCCCAGTGTCTTCTGGAACACTAGTCCTGTCTATACCACCAGAATGTGGGGGCCTTGGGTCTTCCCTCTGTGCTACAGCACTGGCCTGGCTGGATGGAAAACAGGTGGGGGAGTGTTTGCTCCTGAGTAGAAGTGGGTAAAAGCCTATAGCAGTCCTGGAGATTAGAGGTCTCTCTACTCCACAGGGCTGACTGGCTTCTCCTTCCCATACAATAGCTTACTTGCCTCCCACAGAATCTGGTCATCCCAACCCCAGGCCTCCAAGGTGGATCTGAGTGAGTCTGACCCTCGGTCGAAGAGTCCTGGGTTCCTGGAGACAAACTATCTGGGGACACCGGGCAGACGTGTCCTGGCCTCACCTGACCCTGCTTAACCTTCAGTCTTCAGAGAGGAAGCAGAGGGCACACATGGTAACTCACACACTCACACGCACACACAACACACAGCAATGATACCATGTTCATCCCAAGCACCTCCGGGTGGAGGTGACGAAGCATCGAAGTCCTTTAGAAGCATTTAAATACCCATGGTTTCATGATTGCTGCCTCCAATGGAGACCCTGGCCTTTTGGGGGGTGGGAATGTGGTAAAATAAACCTGAGTTTGACTACAGAACATATTTACTAAGAAATAGTAGCATTTGCCTGGATGTTGGAGAAAACATAAAAGAAAAGCAATCTGTGCACTTACCTGGCTTCAGTTATCTCCCGCATGATCATAAACGGCGGGAAGTGTTTGCCTTTGGGAACTGGGTGGATGTGTTGGCATGAATGCGCACACATGAGTCCAAACCCACATCCAATAAAGAAGTGAATACTGTAGACAAAAGAAAACCTGGCAAGATACAATGGGTCTGTGCTCAATGAAAATAACTCACTGGATTTCGATTGGTTCTTTCTCACCTGGGAAAGTCAAAGCATCAGGAATCACAGGCTCGTCAAAGAGCATGACTGTCGCCCAGCATTGAACATCCCTCCAGGGTGGCTCTCTAAAACACTCTTCTTCAAGTGCATCCTGCCCTGTGTCCCTCTCTGAACCACGGCAGATTTCAGGATCGTTCCTTCACACTTCACATGCACCCCTGAATTTAGAACAAAGTCTGATCTTGGATTCTGATCTCTGCACCCACAGTGAAGGTAAGTCTGTGTGACTCCAGCAATCACTTTCATCATCTTGGGCCTCAATAAATAAAGTGGTTAAAGTTATAGCCAACAAAATGATATGGACAAATTCAATGATAAAGTCTAAGTCCATCAGCAAGAAACGCCCAGCACTGTTCAACGTGTGCAAGACCAATAATTCTCTGATTTCTTTCTCTCCAAGGTTGTTATATCTTAAAAGCCACACTTCACTCATCAATAATAATGCATTTTGCTAGCTTGGGTTTGCCAAAAACAGACTTAACTATCGAGCAGTGGTCCTGACTAGCAAGGGAAAACCAATGCATGTCTCCGTGAAAACTATGATGTAATTACAAACCAAAGCAATGGGATTAAGGTTTATGAGTAACTGTATATTTTATATTTGGAAATAATGTTTAAAACATAAAAATTGCCCCTCAATCCTGTACTAGCTTCGTGAATCTGTCCGGGACCCAGGGATCTTGAACTGAGATTTACTGAATCTGGTGGTCTCTAAGGTTCCGCCGTTTCGTGATATTTAGCTTAAGAAATTCTGGCCGAGGTGTCAGAGGACAGAGTTCAGGGCTGTCAACTCGAGTAGCTGGGAATGAAGGGAGTAAACCCTAAAAGGGGCTGAAAGATTGAAATCTGAGCATCAAGGCCACTGCTGCCTGTTTAATGGGAGACAGACCTTGGAGTCCGAGTCCTACCAACTTTTCCAAGAGGGATTTGGTGAACACCTCAGGTGTCCACTGAAATCCTGGTGAAGGGGCAGAGGTCATACCTAGGAGCAAAGACTACATCCCAAGATCAAAACCTTTCCCCTCAGACTAAGGATAAATCTAAACAGACTCATTCCAAAGACTATAAAACCAAGTGTTTACAACTTCAAGGTATTATTGTGCCATAACTAACTTCCTGCTATTGTCAAAGGTAGACAACAGAGCACAAAATCTTTAAACCTATTGTTCACAAAACACACCAAGGCACATCATAATTGCATTAGCCAAGATTAAAATGAAGAAGAGAATTCTAGAAGCAGCAAGAGCAAAGGGGACAGTCACCTACAAAGGAGTCCCCATCAGACTGTCAGCTGATTTCTCAAAAGAAACCTTATAGGCAAGAAGGGGCTGGAAAGAAGTATTCCAAGTCATGAAATCCAAAGACCTACAACCAAGATTGCTCTATCCAGCAAAATTTTCATTTAGAATGGAAGGACAGATAAAGTGCTTCTCAGATAAGGTCAAGTTCAAGGAGTTCATCATCACCAAGCCTTTATTATATGAAATGTTAAAGGGACTTATCTAAGAAAAAGAAGATAGAAAATATGAACAGTGAAAGAACAGCAAACTCACAGTTATTAAAAACCACACCTAAAACAAAAGCAAACTAAGCAGACAGCTAGATCAGGAGTGGAGCCACAGAAATGGAGATCACATGGAAGGTTAGCAACAGGGGGGTGGGAGGAGGAGAAGGGGGGAGAAGGTGCAGAGAATAAGTAGCATAGACAGTGGGGAGGAAATAGATAGGGGTGGGTAAGAATAGTATGGGAAATGTAGAAGCTAAAGAACTTAAGACACATGATATGGACTAAAGGGGGGAATGGGGTGAGGGGGTGTGCAGAGTGGAGGGGAATGAAGGGGGGAATGGGATAACTGTAATGGCATAATCAATACAATATATTTTAAAATGAGCAGGCAAGAACTTTATAGTTAATAAAAGAACTTTATAGCAGTTTAAGGACTTAAAGGAAAACATAGCCATAATGAGTGAACAGATGGGGAATCTCAGTAAAGCTACAGAAACAATTTTTTTTTTCAAATGAAAGAACCAAATAGAAGTTCTAGAACTGACAGGACCCAGAAATTAAAAAAGTTCAGCAAATATGACTAACATCAGGTTGAAGGCAATAGAAGAAAAGGTCAGTGAAGCAGAAGACAGATCAATATAAATTATTCAGTCATAAGAATACAGAGTAGAAAAGACTTAAAAATGAAAGCGCTTCAGTGGCACTTGGAATAATATCAAATAGTCTAATGTATGAGTATTAGAATTTCAGAACGAAAAGAGAGTATGGGCACAGAAAACTTGAAAAAATATGGCTGAAACTGTCCAAAATTTGATGAAAAACATTAACTCATAAACTCTAACATTTCAGTAAGTTCCAAGGAAAACAAACACACATACATACACATTTGTAGACACACACACACGCACACACACACACACACACACACACTATAGTTAAACTGCTGCACAATAAAGAGAAAAAGTCTTGAGCAGCGAGAAAGAAACAAACGTGGCACGGACGCCAGGCGCCGGCCTTGACGTGATCGCGCCTGACTCTTCATTGGCAGCAGTGAGGCCACAGTGTGAAGCGCTAAATGGTGAAAGTCTGCCTTCAGTGACGTGAAGCTGAGAGAGGTTTTCACCAGGAAATGTGAGAGTCAGTCATTCAGACTAAGGAGAAATAACACCTTGGGTCTTCAGCACAGAGAGAAGTGACCAGGAATGGTCAGTATGTGGTTAAAACAAAAGACTACTACTCTTTTTGTCTTATAATTTCCTTAAAAGATAATTGCCAATTGCTTTTGTCTGTGGTCTATATGGATTCACACAGAGTGCATTCTCTGGCCACATAGGTTTTAGAAATTAACAACAAAATTTCCAGAGAACCTTCAAGTAAAAGTTAGGTAATATACTTTTAGGCTTATCAATTATGGACTTAAAAGTAAAGGCCTAATACTGTTGGAAGATCTTTGCAATCTTGGAGTAAGCGGAGATTTCTTAGGACATGAAAAGCACCAACCATAAAATTTCCTTAAATGACAAATTGGTCCTTGTCAAACTATTCGAAAGAAAGAAAATGAAAATGAAAGAGAAGCCACAGAGTTGGAGAAGATATTCTAAATATATGTAGCTGACAAAGGATTTGTATCAAGAATTCATAAAAGATTCCTATAAATCCTTAATAAAAGTTATACAACCCAATATTAAAAATAGGCAAAGTTAGAATGGATACTTTTCAAATGGCCAGTAAGCACATTCAAAGGTGCTCAACATAATTAGTCATTAGAGAAAGGCACATTAAAACCACATGAGACTGCATCTCTCATGCACTTACACTGGTAAAGACCGACCACGCCCAATGCTGGTGATGATATGAAGCACCTGTAACCCTCACTTCACTGGCAGGGACAGTCCATCATTTTGGAAAATGGCTGGGTGATTACTTATAAGTTAAACACCCTTGCAGTATGACCTGGCAGTATTTCTACTGGGTATTCTGCCAAGAAAAAGAAAAATACTAGTCTACAAAATGACTTGTACATGTTCTTAAAAGCTTTGCTCAAAGTATTTCAAAATTAGAAATAATCTAAATAGCCATCAACGAGTGAATGGCTAAACAAATTGTGTAATTGCACAACTGATCACTTCTCAGCCAGTTGGAGGTCAGACAGGGTCAGCCTGCCCCTGAAGACCAGGAGTGAGGGGCTCTGCTCCCTGGGGGGCCAGACCCTCCTCTCTGAAGGCTGCAGGGCACGCAGGTCCACTCCTGGCACCTGGGCTACACCTTGGGGAAGAACGAGGGGAGCGAAACCTGGGGCAGCATCAGAAACTCGGACCTCACTGGTCTAAGTTTTAAAACAGTAGCAACTGAGAAATCCTCAGTTTGTAAAATGAAATACCTTGTTGCTACCAATAGAAAAGGGGCCTTGGGTGCAAGATGAGTTAAGATATAAACAAAAAAGATGGAAATTATATTTTTGGCACTTCTGACATGGGGTTGTATATTTATAGGAGATTTGAATGTGAGAGAGGGGCCGTGAGTGGAGAGCAGAGGAAGGGACCCGATGGCCCGAGCTTCAAGGACTGCAGACGCAGAATGGGGGTCCTGTGCACAGGCTGGAACTTGAGTGAACAAGTGCCCCGGTTGGCTGGGACTGTCCTAGTGCCAGCGCTGCAAGTCCACATCGCAGGGCATCTCTCAGTTCCAGGAAAGCTGTGCTTCGGTCACTGAGCCAGCAGGTCAAGAGTTGTAGGTCAGGGGCTCTCCCTCACCACAGGGCAGCTGCCTCCTGCTCTAGAACCTTCTGCAGGAAAGGCTGCCTGATCCTGCCTCCTCCGTGTGCACCCCGCCCGCCTCAAGGGCTTTGCTGTCTTCAAAGCCAGCCCCACCCGCTCGATGCTTCCTCAGATTCCCCTGCAGTCTGTCTGTCTGTCCTGGCTCTTATGGGTGGCTTCCACCCAAGGACACACGAGCAGACCCAGAGATTCTTCTGTTTGTTTGTTTTTTAAAGATTTAATGTATTACTTTAGACAGAGGGAAAGGGAGGGAGGAAGAAAGGGAGAGAAACTTCGATGTGAGAGAGATACATTGATCGGTTGTCTCCAGCCGGTGCCCCAGGCGGGGACCCAATCTGCAACCCTGGAACGTGCCCTGGCCAGGAATTGAACCCGTGACCTTTCACTCTGAGGGACGATGCACAACCAACTGAGCCGCACCGGTCAGGGCCAGGCTCAGAGTTTTAAAAGCTTTTATTTTAAGACATCTATGGTTTACCTAGCTATCCATTCTGATGATAAAGAACATCTTTTATTTGTGGTGGGGGTTTTATGTAGAGCTATGTAATTTCAAAATGCTTAAAACGTATGTGGCAGCAACACTCACTTCACTATTTTAAGCCCTCTTACCCTCAAGTAGAAACCCCACTTTGGAATTTGAGTTTTAATGTTTCCAGTGCATGTGATCCCAGCGGCGTAAAACAGTCACAACAAGGAGCAAACGGGCAACGGTCGCTGCCTTCGGCTGCTTTCAGGGGCTCTCTCTCTGGGCGCGGCTGCAGGAGCACGGCCGTCCACCAGCGGGAGGGAGGTTCGCACTGGAGCTCCACTCACTCCCTCACCCACTCATTCAACAAACACGTGTGACTGTGCGTTGAGCTGCTTCAGGGAGGAGACAGAAACAAGAACTCTGCCGTGCAAGGCGCCATCCTGCCACAGCTGCACCGCACGCGCTGTCTTGTAACCTGGACGTCCTGTCAACGGCTGGGCAAGTGTGGGTTTCACGAGCAAATACAGGGAAAATAGGAGTTTTCCACCACCATCTTGGGATCTGGCCAGGTCTGAAAACTACACTGACAGAAACGGACTGAGAGAGAAAAACCTGAGAGCCTTCACGTGGAAATGGAGACCGGGAAGATCTGAGGCTGGGCCTGGGGCAGAGCGTGTGACGAGGAGGAAGGTGACAGGTACGGAGAGTGAGCAGGGCAACCTGGTGGGTCCTGTGCGTAGGACACCCGTGTGGTGTCCCTTCGCCTTCGGAGAGCAGGACACTCCTCCTTTCCTCCAGGGGTGGGGAGGGCACCTCTCCCCTGAGGGTTTATGGCCCGTGTCAGGGAAGAGGGGTGAGGTCGGGGCAGCCTCCGGTTTCTGCCACTTTCTCAGATCCCTTCAGCTTAAACTGTCCCATGTGCCCAGGTGCCACGTACTGAGCTGGGCGTCCTGAACCCACCTGGGCTCTGGCAGTAAGGATGCCATCGTATATCTTGGAAGAAAGAGCCTTTTCTTGTGCAGCAGAGAACCGAGGCAGAAGTAGGGGACATCGCCCCCTATTTCTGCCACCGTCACGCCTCCCCCAGGGCACCTCAGGCACAGGAGCCAGGGCCAGAAGCTGGACTGGTGACCACAGCACAGTAGCCCATTCGTAAGAACGCACCAAAATGAATGATCGAGTCCTCCAATAATTCAACCCAACAGACAACCCTCATGTCACAGGTCAAGGAACAAATGCGTGCTACAAGAATGGCAGTTCTCTGAATCACGAGGAGGCCGGGTCATGGGCTTGGGAATGGGCAGGCCCCCAGGGGTGCCTGGGGCCCTGGTGAAATGGGCGTGAAGCAGGAGCACTTGGCCAGGGCTGCTGCCGAGCCGAATGGTGGAAGCACCCTAATCTCAGGCACCTGCATCCTAATGACAGAGCTCGATGACAGCGTCCACCTGGGGCTGTGCCAGCGGGAGGAGAAGCGCAGGGGCTGCCAGCCCCAGGGAGGCCCAGGATTCACCCCCACAGACGTCACCCAGTGGAAGGGAGCGCCGCGCCAGAGGAAACTGGGTGCTGCCCGGATGGAAGGACGCCAGCACCCCGGAGACACCGCGGCCGTCCTGACCAGGTTTCCTCGCACCTTTGTCACTAGGTAGCTCTAAGTATGTGCAGGGTGCAGGCTCCTCTGGAGGCGGGAGCAGTCAAGGGCTCCACCAGGGCCTCCAAAGGGAACACCTTGACTTCAGCTCAGTGAGCTAGAATTTGGGCTCTGGCCTCCAGAACTGTGAGAGGACACAGCTGGGTTGTTCTAAGCCACCAAGGATGTGACAACAGCCACAGGAAACTGGAACACTGCAGGAGAGAGCCTTTTGTTGTGCAGTAGAGAACCGAGGCAGAAATAGGGGACATCGCCCCCATCTGCCATTGTCACACCTCCCCCAGGGCACCTCAGGCACAGGAGCCCGGGCCAGAAGGTGGGGGCAGGGTGCCAGGGGTGGTGGGGGGGACCAGGGACTGGCGGTTCACATCCTGGGACCCCAGACCTCCCTCCTGCTGGGGAACCTCCTCCTGGTTGCCCAACCCTGACACCTTCCTGCACAGGAAGGCTGTCCAAGGCTCAGCAGAGGCCTTGGGGAGACAGGCTACAGTCTTCCCTCGGCCCAGGGGGGCTGCTCCACGCCTTCTGCCTCCAGCGGGGGAGGGGGAGGGGCATCTTGTGGCTGCCCTGAATCTGGGGTGGGGCTTACAGCCTCTCCGTGCAGTAGCAGGGAGTCCTGACAGCTGAGCTTGTGTGCGGACGGGGTGGGAAAGCTGACCTGGCAGCTCCGGGTTCCTGGGAGTCTGAGCTGGCTCGTGGGTCACAGGAACAAGCTTCCGTTGGAAACTTCCAGGTCAGAGAAGGAGCTGCTGAAGGCCTGGCGGGTAAACCACGGGCTGCTCTTGGGCAGATGGTGACCACAGAGCCTGAGGGACACAGGACCTGGTCATACCTGTCCTTCCAAACGTGCAGAAAAGAGCACAGATGACAATGAAATGCTTGTTGCTGGCCCTTTTTGTTCTAGCCTAGGAACCAAGTATACCCTCCCAGATGGTTTCTCATCACAACTGGGTGTGAAGAGGAGGAGGGGAGATGCTGAGCCACTCACTGTGCGGGAGGGCAATTTGGTCACAGCCCCTATTTACTGAAATGGCTGTCCAGTGACACAGAGACAGTCCCGAAATCAAAGGGCCTGTATTGTTTGCTTCCTTTTGCTTTTTTGGTGACAACAGTAAAACCGTCCTTCAAATGCAGTCCCAAAAGACATCAGAGCTTGACAATGACAAATGGGGAACAGATGTTTCTGGCTGTCGGAGTGGCAGCTTCCTCCCGGACGCGGGGGATGCTGGACCCAGGGAACGGCTCCCCGTCCCACTTGGAGCCACCCAGGCCGAGCCTGATGGCCAGCACTGGGCCCCGAGCGTGCGCAGGACCCACGGGCCAGCCTTCCCCTGACCAGGTTGGGCAATCCGGGGCTTTTAACAGCCTTGGGAATGAGGGTGTGCTCCCGAATGAGGAACCAGGGCAGGCCCGATTTCCCAACAAGGGCCCAGCTCAGCTTCCAGAGTTGCCTCCCCGCCTTCCCCCACCTCGGGGCCTGAGAGGCGAGGGAGGGAGGAGGCCCTGCTTTCGCAGGACCTGCAGCCAGCTCAGCAGCACTGTGCCCCGGGCATGGGCCTTCACCTTCCTAGCTCTGTTCAACCCTAGGCCTCCCCGCCCACCTCCTTTTCCTGAGAAAGCCACATGGCCAGTTCCTGGCCATGGACAGAAGGGAGGGGCACAGATTGGGGCTAATGGTCAGGGAAGCCTCTTCTTCCCTTGCCCCCCCCACCCGACTCAGTCTCTGCTCTCTTTTGGTGCTTGCCTCTCCAAGGGGTCCCCCTGCAGTTCCCCTCCCAGTCTCCGCACATGGGCCATGGGCTCATGCTGCTGCCACCCCGGGAGCATTCCGTGCAGGACTCCGGGAGTCTCAGGGCCCGAGCAGCTGCAGTGGAGATGGGCAGGACTGCTCCCAGAGCAGCTGGAACGGTGGTTCGGGGGAGCCCCGTGGTCCCTCCACACTCAGCATCACTGCCCGCCCCCCAGGGGAGCAGCAGCAGGGCCGAAGATGCCCCATTTCTCTATACCTCCACACTCAGGACAGCACCACATTCCTTCAGGAATCTCTGGGCCCCGCCGTGTGCCAGCCCCTGGGTGCCAGAGTCAGGGGGTGGGCTCTGAGCACAGCTCCCTGCTCACCTCTGCCCGCCCTGGCCTTGGGCAGCCCCTGGGTGCCTCGGTTTCCCCATCCTCGAATGGCGAGAAGTTCAGTGCTTTCCTGTAGAGCTGCTTGTGAGGAGTGCGTGACACAGGGCCCGTCGGCGCTGGCCTGGTAGCAGGAGTGCCAGTTACTGAGAAAGGAGAGAGGCTCAGAGAGCCGAGTGCCTGGGCCAAGCAGTGAAGCAGAGCTGGAACCCGGCCCCCTGGGCGGTCTGTCCTCAAGCTCTCGCTCACTGACCTTTGAGGGGGCCATGTCCTGCTGTCCATGCTGCTGACAAGCACCAGCTGGTGCCAGAGGGAGAACTGCTGGGGGCAGCGTCCTCACCCGGGTAGGGATGGCAGGGGCCGAGGGGCAGTGGGAGCCCAGTGCTCTTGTGAGGCGCTTCTTGAGCTGCACGCTCCGTACCACAGGATGAGTCGAGGTCCCTTCCAAGTGGCTTGCCGTGCCTCCTCTGGTCTGCCTGCCTCCCGGAATGGCCGAGCAGTGGCTTCTCCTGCGGAGCCCCTTCCCTGGGTGCCGCCTCCAGATGGTCACCCCTTCGTGTCTCCAATGACAACCCACAGGGCGGGGGCTGCTCGTCCCCATTTTACAGGTGTGTGTGGGGGGACACTGAGGCTCGGGGGGGGGGTCCAGTGAGTTGCTTTGTGTCACACAGCCAGTCGGGGTCAAGCTCAGGATGTGAACTCACACCTGCCTTGCCCTCGCCCGCCCGGTGCACTGCGGGAGAGGAGGCCGTGCTCACCTGACCCACTTGGTCAGGCGGAGAGGCTTGGGTGCTTTCTGGGGCCCATTGGCAAGTCGGGGCTGGGAGGCGAGACCGTGGAGCTGGAAGAACTAAAACCAATTTCTCACATCTCAGGGGGAAATAGGACTGTGCTCTCCCGACAGGAAATGCAAGGACCCCACTGGTGGAACCGTGTGTCCCTGGTGAACCGATTCCTAATAAGAGAGAAGTCACAGTGCCCACAAGGGCTTCGTCTTGACGACGGAGGTCCCCTGGGTGAGGGAGACATCACAGGAGGCTCCACCAAGCCCGGCTTCCAGACCGGGCACTTTCGGTGGGGGTGGGGGAGCCTTGGTCTTCAAGTGTCCTTTATCCTCGGGGGGGGGGGCAGGGGGGCCCCGGGGAGGAGGGGAGCCTCTCCATGGAATGCACCACCCAAGACCCACTTGGGTCCCCACCTCCAGGGGCCTGCGGGTCCCTGGACTCGAAGCAGAAATTCTCAGCGGGACTCGGGAAATAGAGAAAAGGAAGCAGGTGCCTTCTGGAACACAAACACCGCCTGCCCAGACCAGCGCTCGCCAAGGAGGGCCGCACTGCGGTCCGCCTTCTGTTTTTGCTCTGTCATTGTGTTTTGGTTTGGTTAGGAGTTTTCTCAGTCATTACTACCAGGAAACTCAGAGGCCACAAATGTGGAAGGGAAAGAAGAACGGACAGCTCCCCCAACCCGACGGGGTTTTCTCGGCTCGCCCATCTCGTGGAAGCGGAGAGGGTCTGAGCCCACAGGCTTCCCGTCACTTATCCTGATGCCCTTGGTTTATTTTTTAAAAGTAATTTTCAATGAGAGAAAGAAGGCACAGTTTCACCGTGAAATATTACGTCACGGTAAGTCAGGCTCGGGCCTCCCTGCGGGCTGGGGGTGCCGCTCCGTGTGCTGGGGGCCTTTGCCGACAGGCTCGACCTTGTTAGGCTACTTCATTTTTGAGAGTAGGCTGAGTGCTAGGGGCTAAAGCATGTGCTTAGAGAAGGGTGTCCTGTCAGTCAGACCCCAAACTTTTGTCATGTGCCTCTCTCCTTAGAAGGACCCAGAAGGGTAGAATGGCCCCCAAACTCTTCCTCCAGGCCGGACCCGAGCCTCCTCTGTCAAGCACTCCTGCACTTCTGTAGCACCCCCAGCCCCTGGCCCCAGCCAGCAGGCACCGGCATCCCCGTTCCACTGGCAATGGACCCCGGGTCCCTTTGGAGTCAAGAGTCTTACATAAAACCACCCTCGCTGAATGGCTTTTCTGCTGTCCCGGCAACGCCGTGCCTGCAAGTCTTGCCTTTTCCCCAAGCTCTCAGGAGGTGATGACCTTCCAGAATGAATATCTGGTACCTGTGCTCCCAGCGAAGTCCCTGGCCCCCTAGCAGCTCCTGCCTCTGGGCCTGTGTTCTTGTGGGAGCAGGCCTTTCAACCCAGCCTCTCAGGAGTTCAGGAGAACTTGTGCGGTTCTGGGACGTGCCAAAAGGCCCTAAGTACCAGACTTTCAAGCAGCGGGTTGCAGAAGTAAAGCAAGAACGTACTGGCCTCCATCCCAGCCCTGTCTCTCCCACATCCTCCAGGCTGAGCACATTCGCTGGGGGTCGTGAGAGGCAGGGCCCCCAGCGTCCCCGACTGGACCGCAGCCTGGCTCTAAGGATGGCGTGGACTATTGCAGGGGTGGGAGCAACTGAGCTGGGTGCCCCCCAGTGGGGACAGCAGGAAGGAGGCGGGGCGTCGGACGGTGCGACACACGGGGGGCTGAGGTCCAGAGCAGCCACAGTCTGCGCACGGGGTTGGCCACCTGGGAGGCCTGGCCCACTTCCTTTCCTACGGATTAAAAGCATCCATCGCACATAAAGGCCCCAAGAAGCCTTGTAGTAAAGCAAAGTGTTCAGCTATCTCACCCATGTTTTCCCACATTTACTAGTCCAGGGAAATCTTTTCTGACAAAATGCCCTTTGCCCGCTCCCTGTGAACCACATATTGGGACCTGCCGGCCTGATGTGAGGACGCCCAGTCTTGCCTCTGGTGGGGCAGACAGACCCGATGTCCGAAGTCCTAGGGTGTCGACAACACTTTCAGTGATGGCTTGGGTAGAACTACGAGGTCTCAGACTCTGGCCCACTGCCGCCTCTGTAAGTTAAGTTTTATCAGAGCAAAGCTCGTCTCCTTCCCTTCCAGCTCAGCCGCGGCCACTCCAGCGCTGCAGTGGTGGACTGGATGGTCGCAGCGGAGCCCTGTGGCCTGCGGAGCCTAAAATAGTTACCATTTGGCCCTTTAGAAGAAAAGTTTACCGATAGAAAATTGCAACTCACTTAAAACACTGATTCCATCAACCCTCGATGTCAGGGAAAATGTAGATTCTAAATGCCTGTAATCTGGTCTGCTCCAGGCTACGCTGTGGGTGGCTGGTGTCAACGGCCCACACAGGGTTCGAGTGTGAAGAAGGGGCCATAGGTGTGTGTGCAGGTGTGTAAGTGGAGGGGACGAGGTCAGGAACGGGGTGGGGGCCTCGCTGATGGAGAATATCGAGTTGGTGTTGGAGCAGGGCCCAGGCGGCAGCTCTGTCACGTGGCCTCACTTGACCGTGTGAGGGAGCCGTGGAGACAATGTCACCGCTGGACAAGGCTGTGGACACAGTGACTGGGCCCTGTGTGCTGTCCTCCGCCACTTCACAGACTCAGCATTCGTCGTTCCGTGGGCCCAGCACAGAGCGATGCTCGAGAAGTATGGCTCTCATTCAGGAGTTACAGTTACTCAAGGCGTCCTCGACCACGTGTAGGGGGCCGTATCTCGGCAGGACACAGCTCCCTTCCTTCCTCCCCTGAGGGATGCCGGGTGCCACCTTGGGTCACCCGTGGTGCCCACCCGCACTCCCACGGAGGCCGAGTGCGGGCCTCAATCATCTCCCACAGAACCGCAGGCCCAGCCCACGGCCGCAGGGGAGCAGGTTCCCTGGGAGTGTAGCCCACAGACTGGGACGCCCCCGCGTGAATGGCAAGATGTGCGCGGCTCCTACGCTGGAGTCCACCACTGCACGACCGGGCCTCCGGGCACAGCCGAGCAGCCTGCGTCGGCAGCATTGGTCGGCCTGTGGGGACTGGGTCTCCCTCTGCCGCATCCTTCAGTGTTTATGGCCCTCGGCTGCCTTGTATATTTAATGGGGAAATTTGCCGAAGTGGTCACTAAGCCTCAGGGAGAAAAAGGAAGGGGGTGGGGGGCATCCTCCTCCCCTGAAGTGGGCAGAGGGGCAGCACGAGTCAGACCTGAGCCTGGTGCAGTGCTGCCGGTGTTCACTGATGTTAGCCCAGAGCTAACGTGGTGGCGGGAGGTCATTCACGATGTCGGGATTTAGGATGCTTTCTCCACGATAGATGGGAACACGCAGGAAAAGAATAATTTTACATTCCTCTTTCAAAGCACATTGACAGCCCACAGTGACCAGCTGCCCAGTTTGGGGGTCACTGCAGAGCAGAACTGCACCCTTCTGAGCTTGGTCGAAGGCAGGGTGGCAGGAACCGCCTGTGAGACCAGTGGAATGGGACACAGGACGGTGTCGCACTGCCCAGAGGGTCTGTGTCCACCCCCACGGCCCCCGTGTTGTTGAATCAGGCGTGTCTGGCCACTGTGTCACCACACAGGGACTCAGAGAAGTACCGCGAAGACCCCGGGTCCCCTGCAGAGGGTCTTATGTCAGAGCATCATGGTGGTGACTCCTTGGAGTGCCCTGCTGGTGACTTAGCCAAGGGAAGCCCCTCACACCTCCTGTCCCCGATGAAACCAGAGAGGAGGGCCACGCCTTCTGCTTCTGTCCAGGCAGGTGCTGCTGCCAAGTCTCACGGAGTGGTGGGGGAGGCAGCGGCTGCTCAGGCGGGGACCCTGTTCCAGAAGGGGGTTCCGCCACACGAGGAGACTCACCCTGCACCTGGACAAGGATACAGTGACACATGTGACTTGAAGGCCAGGATGGGTGTAACGGCCATGTCCAGCTGCCGTGGGTCGGTGGACTGGTGCCAAACTGAGGCTAATGATGCCAACCATGTGGGGCCGGTTCGCAAACTAAGTTCACCTTTTTAAAACAATTTGGGTAAACGAACCCACCTGGTCCACTAGCTTTGCCACTTTCTAATTGGGCAAGTTGCTGACTCATTCTGAGCCTTCATTTCTCTGTCTCCATCCAAATAGGAATAAAGCTATCATTTTCAGTAGACATTAGACTCTGCCTCCGTTTAATGAGGAGATTCATCTTTCTATTGCTCCTCAGATTTGGGGGAGGTTCAGAGACTGTACTTTATGACGAAGTCACGAGCTCCGGCGCACATCGAGCTAAAACCCTTCTGTGTATGTGGCATCGGGCCGTCCGAATGACACGCCAGCACATTGCTCTTGGAGACAGGACCCGGAAGTCCTGCCTGCAGCGAATGCTACACGTTCACCGCTTGCTCTTTGAGAGGGTATCCAGCTCCCAGGACTCGTGTGTTTGCTTGTTTTGTCATTTAAGCCAGTGGGCTGTAGCCAATTTAAAGTCAGCACCACTTTTTTTTTCCCCAGTAAACACTAGAATTTCCTCCTTTGAACTAAATACAAGAAACATTATGTTAGGCTCAAGGAAATGGCCCCCCAACTTCCTATCCCAGGGGAGCCCTCCCGTAACAGAGGAGAGCTGACGGAGTTTCAGACGGGACGAGCAGTGTGATGGCGAATTATTGGGGAAGATTTGTTCACCGTTGGAAGGAGCACTTTCCAATCTACCCTTGTTGTAAGGGAGCACATTCACGCACACACCGTAACTTACAGGGATTTATGCAGTTTCGCAAAGAACTTTCAAAACAGAAAATTGTGTACACACACACGAACTGTATTCAGCAACACGAGCCATGTCGTCTTTGCCCTCAAGCCCCTCTTCCGTCGTCTGGCTGGCGAGCCCCCAGCCTGGCCTTCACGGAGGAGCCTGGGGACGATGGCCTGGTGGAAGGCAGACCCAACCAGCCAACGGGAGCGGTCACGTGGCACCACCACCCCAGAGTGGCTCTCTAAAGATTAGAGTGCGTCTTAAAACAGCACACGATTTTCCAATTTAATTTCCAATTTAAATAGTTTGGAATGAATCAAGGAAAGAAAAAAAAACAGCACTAACCACAAGTAACTGAGTTGCTAAAAAATATTTTATTGACACAGCCTTACAAATGAATCCTCACACTCACCAGCCTCAGTAAACTTTGCACTGACTGATGCTCCTGTCAACTAGGAGGGATCCAGGCCAGGAAATGAATGAAATTTCCACTCTTTGGTATTTACCTGATGCCTCACCTTGTTTGCTTTGGGAGAGAGGCTGTTTGCAGAGCTATTGGAATGTGTGGAGCAGTTTGCTGAAACACCAGCTCTGGCCTTCCAGAAGCAGACCTCCCAATGAATGCAGAGGACTGGAGACCTTGAGTCATGTTTTTCTGCTGAGCAGACGCCTGTGTGTGTGTTCATAGCGTTTAAAGAAGTAATGTGCCTGGAGAACAGGAAGGGGCCGCTTTACAAGCAAAGATGACATATGATCAGGAGTATAGGTTGATCAGATAAAGATACCACCCACACAATGTGGATTTAGCCGATTCTTTAATTTACTCTGAAAGGAAAAGAAGGGGGGGAATATGGGGAGGAAGCGTGTTAGGAATCGACTTCCCGCGAGTCTCTGTGAACACCCTTTGTGGCTGGTTTCCATCCCGTCTTCAGAAAAGGTGGCGCCGTTTGTTTCATCTGCTCTACCTCCTTATTTTTTTTCTCTTGCTTCTTCTAAGGAGGCAGGGAGGAACATTCTTAGAAGTCCTATCAACAGGGCCCTGTACCTTGGAAGACTTGAGATGCTTTTTCTCAGTGTCCCCAGTTTGCCTTCCAAGGGAGCATTCTTCGGAAGAGACCCCCAGCACTCTCCGGGACGCGGTGCTGTCGGTGCGTGGCGCGGGGACAGGGCACACTGGTCTGCGCAGGGCTGCCGTCAGCCTCAGGGACCTGAAGGACGTCTGTCATCGCCTGCTGCCCTGTCCATGAGAGTCCATCATGAGTTGGCATGGAGATGGCTTTTTCCCCTCTGACTGTTTTTGATGCAGTTATGGATCTTGGGTTTTGACAACACCTCCATGAAGCTTAAAGGCCAGAAAGTCAGACTGTCACTTAACAGTTCAGGAAATGACAGGGCAGAGGTTAGGTGACACTTTTAAGTGAAAAGCTTGCACTAGAATCCAGGTCTTCCTGGTCCGGGTTCCCTGTCATTGTTCCCAGTTATCACAAACAGTCTTGCACAATCCGTTGGCAGGGAGGGTGTTCGCAAACACAGATGGTTCTGTCAGCCACCTGCCTGGAGCATGAAAGGTAGGTGGCACCTGGGATGTGACAGGTGTGTCTTAAGGCGCGTGCTCTGTGGCTGAGACTTCAAGTACCTTCTTTACTTCCATTACAGGAGCTCAGAAGAGACAATGGATGCACACGAGGACCAGAGTCCACAGGGGAAGAGCCTGTGGGAGTTTCTATTTAGAAAAAACAAACTGGCATTTGGATTGGCTGTTTTCTTGTCTCAGAACCTTTCTACAGAATGACTTTCCTCCCCTTATTGGCTTTGTAAGTTTTCCTATAATTGAATGGGTATTTTTACACATTTTAATTAAAAAATAAATTGAAATAAAGTACCCTTTTTGGTGGCCAAGTGTCTCCAGAAGCAGAGTTAAAAAGAAGAATAATATTCAATCATGTACAAGACTGACAGTTAATTAATAAAAATTGTGAGGTTGTTTTTTCTATTTCCTTAAAAGTCAGTTCTCAGAAAACAATTCATTTACTGCAGGTGCCCTGTTTACCAGCAAGGTTAAAGGTTTAGGGAGAGACAGACAGACATCAAAGTGTTTACATCAAAGCAAATCGGTGTCCCTACGCCACATCTGACTCTGTGGATTCTAGACCAGGCCCCAGTCAGGCTGGTCACAGTCAGAGGAAGTGGGGCCCTGGCAGCTGCCAGCTGCGCTCACCTACACCCACGCCACGCATACGCCATGCCCTCAGCCAGTCACATATACCCCACACATGTACACCCCATACACAACACATACATTACCCATGCTCCACACACCCCCCTATACAGCCCACACCACCCACAAGCACACACACACCCTTGCATGGCTCCCATGACCACACACATGTGCACACATGTACCAGCGTGTGCACATGCATTCTCGTGTCGCCACTGCTGGCTCTGTTGCTCTGGGGCCACCTCGCCAGAGCCGCAGGTGACCTGCCTACACCCTCCTTCTTAGAGAGAAGGTAGGGTGTGAAGAAGTTAGCGTTTGCAGAGAGACTTCGTGGAGAAATAAAAAAGCAGATAGAACAGGGTAATCATATAACCTATTGTCTGAACCAGATTGTCTAGGAGACTGAACGGCAGAGCTGGGAGTAATTAATGGACATGAACTGATGCCTAAATGTCATAAATGGAGCCATTCTGAACAAACCAGGGACAGGGGCCTCTCACCTGAAAGAACCAGCCATGAGAGTCAAGTCTGCTGCCTCCAGAGGCTCTGAAGATAAAATAACAGAATGAGAACCAGTGAGGGCTGGGGGCCGACCGCTCACGGCTTGGACTGATCTCTTTCCCTCATTTTGGCTTGTCCTGCTCCAGTGGCAGTTCTTCTGGGGGGGCTGTCGTCATACTTTCCCAGCTCTTCTCCTCCCCGTCTTGCTGACCCTCTCGGAGCGGTGGAAGAGCCTCTGAGGGCCTTCCTTACCTTCTGACAAGATCCAGAATAAAGGCCAGATCCGCTTTCCCAACATCTATTCCTCACCAGCGAGAGGTGGACACACATGGGGCCTTGGAGGTCGAGGTGTGACCACAGAGCTCCGACTACGAGGCCCGAGGAGAGAGCCAGCACTCGCGTTTGTCTGGATCTCGTTGAGTGGTCACAGACTGTTGAGCAGCCCAGATTCTGGGCCTCTGCCTTTCTGACCCTCTGACTAAGCTTTGCAGACTGGCGGGCAGTTTTCAGAGCTCCAAGTCTGTCCTCAGCCCGGCCTTTCCCTGCGGACTCTCCCGTGACTCTGGCCAGGGCAGGGCCTGCCTGGCCGCAGTGTCCACCCTGAAGAGGCTCAGTGGCCGCCACACCTGCAGCAGCAAGGGGGGAGCCCGTGAGGCGACACGGTCGTTGGACCTGCAGGCCCCTCCTCTTTTCGGTTGTGCTCTGGTGTCTTCCGTCTGCCCTCACCATTCACAGCTCATTGTAAGGAAGAAAAGCATTTGCTTTTGCATCTTTATAAAATACAAAGTGGCAGCATGATGCAGAGTTGGGGGACGCCAGACCACCCGGGATGGAGATCCGGGTCGCACCATCATATTGCTAGTTACGTGATCGGGGCCGGGTTGCGGCTCAGTTTTCTTAACCGAAAGGAGACAATGATGACCCCACCTCTGGGGCCTGCTGTGAGACTAGAAGTAATGTAATGACCCTCCAGAGGCCGTGCCTGGAGCAAACAGAGCCCTGGGTGGTGGCCATGATTCTTCTCAAGGTGCTAATCCGTCTACTCAGGCAGCCACCACTGAGAACACGGCACCTGTATGCTCAGGCGAAGGGTAAGGGACACCTGGTGAAAGGAGGGCCATGGGACTCAGGGTGGCTTTTGAGGTCTTGTGAAGTCACGTAAAAAGAGAAGCGAACCTGTGACTACAGAAGTGAGAGCTTCATGCACAGGTCCACATCCAGAAGGTAATGCACATCTCGTATTTGGAGGTACCTGGAGGTCAAGGCTACACATTTTCCAGGTTAACTCTTCCACCGGACAGAAGCCAGTGTGATTCTGAAGCATGTTTACATCTAGAAAGTTGAAGTGGAGGCATTGGTTCGAAAGCTCCGCACAGATAAGTATGTTGCCTGTTGCCTAGACCGTGAAATTTTAACTGAGTCAGAGAAACCCATGTGGGGACTCCCGTAAATGAAGCCAGGACAGCTGTGTCATTATAGTACGTTTCTGGTTAGAGGCTGACATAGGGAACAGGGGAGAGCAGACCGTCCCCACTGTCTCCGCCTGGCTGGAGGTGATCCTTCTGACTGCCATCTCTGATGCAGAGGTGACATGTGGACCGAGCAGCACGAGGCGGGAGCTAGCTGACACCCACGGGGGAGCGTGTGTGTGCATGGAGCTTGGCCTCGGTCACACTTCTGTGGTGCTCGAAGTATGTGTGGATCTAACTTCACAGCAAATGACTTCGAGATACTGGAACGAAAGGCAGAGGGTCTGGAAGGTCGAGAACAAGAAAATATCACCCCCATTTTCCGAAGCCACGGTTCCTAACAGCTATAGAAGCGCACACGCACGCCGGCTTCCGGGCCGACCCGGGAGAGGCACCGACAGGCTCACGGCGCCGGGGAGGAAAGTGGTGGTCTCTCAGAGGCAATTCGAGTTCTCTGAGAGAAAGTCATTCCATGCTAACCTCATTTCCTGTTTTGACGAGCTTCACCAGAACAGCCGATTAGGGGAATGCCCCAGAGAGTGTGTCTTGCTTTCAGTAAGCATCTGAGAACCTCTCACTGTGTCCTGTGTGTGCACACACGACGGGTGGGTGACAGTGTGACCAGGAGAATTCACAGTTGTCAGGGCACCCATCCCAAAGAGGTCACCTCGTGGCATCGCATCGGCCCTGCTGCCCTGCGGCCACAGCCACGTGCTAGTGGCCAGGCTGGTGGGCGGCCCATGAGGTCTCAGGTGGACAGACTGTCCAGTGTTTCTCCCCACTGGTGAGTCTGCTTTCAGATGAGTCCCAGCCACCCCAGACCTAGAGAAGGCTGCGGACTCCAAGGTGACAGGGTCGGTGGGCGGCTGGCGGGCACCAGTTGTGTGCCTTGGATGTTCCCATGGAGAGCCACAGGGCCCTGTCCCGTGTCCCGTCCAGTCCCCGTGTTGAAAAGAAGCTGGAGGAAGAGACTCGGTAGGCGTGTTTCTCAAACGTGCAAATCACACAGACCTTGGAGAGGAAAGTGGCATCGGATGGTCCGCTCACAGTGACAGAGCTGGGATGAAACCGGGCGGAACGGGGGGAGTCCTGTGTTTCTTTAAAAACTGGATCTGCCATAGGAGCACACGGCCCAGGTATGCGTGGTCCTGGTCACGCTGTGTCCTTGGCGTGGCCAGACACGGCATCAGTGGAGCATCGGCGGCTTCCCCTCTCCTTTTCCATCCCTTCGTGATACTGAGCTCCTCCTCTGGCTGGCAGGCACTGACAACCCCTCCCTGCTTAGCTACTATGGCCTTGTTGTGAGGACAAAATAAGTCAGAGGGGGTAAGGTGCTTTGAAAAAGGGAAAGCTCTGAAATTCAAAATAGTATTATTCTTTGTCGTAAGGTGCTTTCCCTTCGAAAAAAGAAAAAAAATTGACAGTCTGCAAGTGAAAAAGCAGAAAATGATTCAGCTCGGGCTTCTGTTTCTCCCGCTCTAACCCCACGCTGGTTAAGCTGGCTGAGCGGCCTCAGGGAACCCTTCTCGGAAGCCTGACCTCTGCCAGCTCCAAAGCCTCCTTTGGCTTTTCCAAAAGGTCCCCCTGGAAGGCCTGCTTCCTACTGTCCTCAGTTCCAGGGTGACAGTAACCCAATAGTCACGCAGAAGGCTCCCTTTCCAGGGCTGGCTTTTCAGAGACGCAGACTGAGGGCCTGGCTGGAAAGTCAGATGGCTAGGGTTAGCACCTCAAACTTTAACAAGTGTTTTCAGTTCTTTCTACCCTACCTGGCGGTGCTTTGAAAGCATGTTTCCCTAGTTACCACAGGACCCTGGGCTCAAGGCATTGATGAGAAACACTCCCAGCACCTTCAACGAACTCCCTTTGGGCCCAGTGTGATTCCGTTGGGTGGCTGCGGGCTCCGAGACTGAGCTGTCCAGTAGGGACGTCCGTGATAACGCACGTGTCCTGTGCCTGTGCTGTCCACCATAGCAGCCACAGCCACGTGTGCTTATTTACATTTAAATGAATTACAGTGAAAAATTCAGTTCCGCAATCACGGCGGCCACACTTTGTTTCCAGTGGACATGTGGCTGGTGGCTCCTGCCTCGGACAATCAGCCCTGGCCCGCAGTTGTCAGCCCTGCTTACATGATGGAGTTGCCCGGGGAGTTTAGGGTGGTGGGGGCACCCTGCCTGAAATTCTGGTGTGATTGGTCCTGGGGGAGCCTGGTCACCTGGATTTTTAAGAACTCCTGGGTAATTCGAATGTCTGGCCAGGGTTCAGAATCATCTAGAATTTTGTGGTCAAATCTCTTGTTTCTCTTCCTGTTATCTTCATGAGCTAATTGCCCCACAAAGCCTGTATGAGTTGTTTCTGCTTCTCTGAGTCTCTGACTTCCACCTCCTCCAGGTTATAAATATCTTCGTGGGTTAGTCTCAGGAATGCTCAGAAGCACAGGTGAGGAGTGACTGGTAGGAAAAGACATTCTTCCCAAAGGCCCCCCCTTGTCCCAGGGCAGGTGCGTGTCCAGAAGGGCTGACTTGGGTCTATGTGAGTGCCCAGGGGCATGTCCACAACCGTGGCTGAGCCTGAGCTCTTCGAGTTCTAAGGGGCTTTGTCTTGCTGTCCTCGGCACCCTCTACATTGCCTCCTCTTCCTCTAGAACCAGCAGAAGTAGAGCCAGCAGCAGGGAAAACATAAATAAAAGAACCTCCAGGCCATGTGGGATCTGCGGAAGCACGTCACCTGGTCCCCTGGTGTTCTTCTGAGGGAAGCGGCATCCAGAGAAGTCAGGTGGCTCACCAGGAGCACGAGTTGGCGAGCGCAAATGAAAGCCTACACTCCAGATGCCCCCAAGGACATGGCCCTCCACCACGTGGTCACCTTTAACCTCCCAGGAATGCACGTAAATGAAAGTTGGCTTACAGACATTTCTTTCCAAAGCAAAGCTTGGTTCGGATGAGAGTCTGATTATTGAGACAGCATGTGGCTCATGATCAGCTTTCTCTGCTGGGTGAGTCCTGGCAGAAAGCCTGGCTCCTCAACCCAGCGGCTCCATTCACTGCGTTACCTCACCAGAGGTCAGCGGATGCAGTTCCTCGTCCAGCCAGTGGCGGTCAGAATCCGGGGCTGTGGACACCACGGCGTTTGCGCGATGAGAAGTGACTAATGAGATAATGGATCTAGTCAACACATAACTAATGAACAGAGCATCAGGTGCTGGGACAGACTGGGCAATAGACGGACTAGAATCTGCCTTTACACAGCTGAAGTTGGGGGCAGGTAAGAGGCCAACAGCTAATCAACTAATGAACAATCAGGATAATTGTTGATAGCGGTAAGTTCCATGAAGGAAATAAAATAGACTCATGAGCTAGGGAGAAATTGAAAGGGTTCCCCCCAGGGCATGGTGGTCAGAGAGACCCTTCCTGAGGAGGGGACACCTGGGCTGGGACCCAGGTTTGAATGGCAGCATCTACTGCGCCCTGCACACTGCGGAGGGGGGTGGAGGTTGTTGAGATTTTCATCATGGTCTACTGAGAAATTAATCTTGAGAAGTGTAAACACTACACCAATCATTTAAAATTGTCCTCGGATGTCTGCTAAGTGTAAAAGTGAAGACTGGAAGTGCCAGAAGCAACTTCTAATGGCCTCTTTGGCCGTCTTCCTGGGAGGGTCAAGCTGTCCACTGGGTTGGGGAAGGGAGAGGGATGCCAAAGGGGAACGATTTGACATTTATCCATTTTTAAGGAATACTTAGCTGCCAACTTCAGGGGCTCAGATTTACGCAGTCAGGACGTCTAAATGAAATGACCGTGCTGTCCTTCTGTGACAACGACACGGCCCCTGCATATCATGGACAAACCCCAGCAGCGCCCACTCACTTGTGTGGAGGCTGGAGGAGCCGGGAGGCTGGAGCCAAGTTGGTCCTAGCCACTGCTCTGTCTTCAGAATATGGCACGGAGTAGGCCCCAGAGAAAGCTGTGGAGAAGGAACAAGTACCTGGGTGAGTGATGTGTGGAGGGAGAGAGGGTGGCAGCTGAGATGACAGAGGCATCTGGGAGAAAGCTCAAGTTTGGTGATGATTTTGGGGTCACTACCGACAGGCCAGTTCAGAGTATACCCACTTCCAAATGTCTTCCTGTGTTTTTCTGAAATGCCAATGTGCCAATACTGACGCAGGAGAGGCCTTCTACAAAGGCCGAAGAGTAGGCCGGGCACACAAGTCTGAGTAATAAGAGATGAAAGCTCAACTTGTTTCTAAAAATGTCATAGTGATCTGCATGGTTATGGCAAGGTTTACTTGTGGTCTTAACAGAAATTAATCTCAAACACAATTTGGTATCATTTAAATTGGTGCTTAAATATAGCTAGTAAGCAAACAATTTATTTATTTTTTGCTTTGCTTTTAATGAAGAAAAAGAGATTAATACACATAGAGACAGCAAGATAAATGGGAAACCACCCGGGCTAGCCCTTGACCATAATATCGCAGACACATCCTCAGCAAATGCAGAGGCCCTTGAAGTCCATGGCCATCGGAGGTCGGTCCCAGGACAGACCTGTCGCCTGCACCCCAGCTGTGGGCAGCGGGCAGGAGGTAGAGGTGCTGGAGGGGGCTGAGTCCTGATTTTTTTTGTCTGTGTCATTTTCGATCAAGTGTGTCAGAGAGCTTCCTGTTTCATCTCCCAGTTATTCTGAAACAAAAACATGCATGAAAAACACAGGTCACTGCCAACCGCACTGAGAGACAGTCACTCCAGTACGTGGAAACCAAAAAGGGAAAGACAGATCGTAAATGCCACAGTGAGCTGGGGATCAAATTTATCAGCATCTATTCAAATAGTGATGGTTGACAAAAATTGCGGGTGGCGGTGGTGGGTGGGGCATCGTTTAAAAATAATTCAGAAGAGACTGAAAAGGCAGATGTTCCCAGAAGCTCACTCACTGCCTATTTACTGACAAGTTGAGGTCAGACTCTGGGTCAGGGTCTATCCGGTGGCAACCGAGGCTCTTCCCCTTGTGCCCCTATTGGCCCAGCTGGAGAGTCACACAGGAATTTCAGGACAACCTGTTTGCCCAGACGATTCCTGGAGCCTCCTCCCAGGAGCAAAGAGTTAAAAGAGGTCACTGTGGAACTGCTACCCCGTGGGGATGAGCAAGCATGGTGGTGCTGGTTTTCCAGTCCCCTGTCCTCTCCCATTCCAGGGGAGCTGGCCTCCCAGCTGTACATGAGGGCATCTTACCAGACGAGCTTGTGCCCAGCAGCCCCAGTGAAGTGTGGGAAGGCTCCTAACCAAGCAAAGGCCTGGAGGACAGTACAGCCTGAGAATAGCTCCAAGGACTCTGGTTCTATTAAATCCTGCTTTGCCACTTGAGACGAGCATGGTTTGGCTTTGGAGGAGCACATTATCTGAGGAAGCTAATTTTCCCCAACAAGAGGAAGGATGCTTCCAAAGATGCACAGAGGGGTGGGCAATTGAAATAGAGACAGTATCACCACCCCCAAAGTCTACACTGCAACTTGACAAGCCAGCCTGTGCTTTACTCTGCTCCTCAGAGGCACTCAGGGAGGAAGACAGCGTTGCATGGGAGGGGTATTCTTGCTGTGTTCTCTGCCCAGCCACCTCTGATGGTCAGGGAAGGGACCAGCTCTGCCCCTGACTGCTCCCTGGGGGCCTAGATGTCCCCTCCACGTTTACCTGCCCAGAGGCAGCCCTGAGTTCGCCAGGAAAGCCAGCTGCCCCGCCCCTCCCCATTTCCTGACTTTTGTTAATGGCACAAAACTCTGTAGAAAGAGAGAGGGATGCTCGATTTTGAAAGAGCTCCATCCTTCCCCAAGAGATTCATGCAGCATGCACAGTACCATAC
This sequence comes from Artibeus jamaicensis, assembly GCF_021234435.1. Taxonomy (NCBI): domain Eukaryota; kingdom Metazoa; phylum Chordata; class Mammalia; order Chiroptera; family Phyllostomidae; genus Artibeus; species Artibeus jamaicensis. The sequence goes on along the minus strand of NW_026521810.1, from coordinate 11,285,568 downwards.
AAAAGACCCTGAGAGGTCAGGGAATAAAAACAGTGGTTAAATTTGGGTATTATGTGCATCCCAAAAGAGCTCTTTCTCAGACAGCAGCCTTTAGCAGCATTAGGAATACTCTGAGGGCAGTCCTACCTGGCCCCTCTAAGGGCTGTCTGTGACACTACAGGCTTCAGGGAGCAAAGCTTGCCCTACGAAACCCTAGCTGTCCAACACTCACAGGCAGTTGTGACAGCCTGTATTTACTTCTTCAATCTCTGTATTGTCTTTCCCTAGTATCTTTGCCCCCAGTGTCCTGTCCACAGGAGCTAGTCCATTCACACAAATGCCTGCAGCCTTTCTTTCTTTCTTTCTCTTTCTTTCTTTCTTTCTTTCTTTCTTTCTTTCTTTCTTTCTTTCTTTCTTTCTTTCTTTCTTTCTTTCTTTCTTTCTTTCTTCCTTCCTTCCTCCCTTCCTTCATTTCTTTTCCTAAAAGGCTTCATTTGCTAGTCTATTGGAAATACCAGCTTCCTGGTATGTGCTTGCATATAACAATCCAGAACAGGGAGCTGAGATTTCATACGCAGAGCCCTTCTGGGTGGGCAAAGAGAAACAGGAACTAAGAAATGCATCAGTGGCCAGCATGGAAGGGAGGGGAAGCCTGGTTCCTTGGTGGCTTAACAACCTACACTCCTCTCCAGCACCCCCTTCCCCCAACTTCTGAGTGAGATGAAAAACCAAGGGCACCAGCCGAGGCTGCAGGATGGAACACCTGGCCATGAGGACGTGACCAAAATCACAGAGTGAGAGGTAACAGGGCCCCAAGGATCATCTGGTCAAGCTTCATTTCACAGGCACAGAGGAAGGAAGCCGCCTTCCTCAGGTCACACGGGAAGGGACACTTCTGGGATGGAGCCCCGAGTCCCTCCTGCCCAGCCCTAGATTCTGAATCCCAGGTTCTACTGCAAGGCCTGACATAGCCTGAGCTTGCCTGGGAACTTTGGCACGAATGAGTCGATCCCTCGAGATTCCATGTAGGCCTGGCTGTCTACTTACCACTAAAGAAACCCAAGGTTGCCCCTCATTCAGAGCCCATCACGCATATGGCTTCCCACGTGCCAGCAGGCCCTGGAAGCAGGTGGAGAGCAGCAGCGCCCGTCCTGCACAGGGCAGGGCCGCAGGGAATCCTGGCCACACATCCCTCCCTCGGTCTGACTCCAGCTTGGCTGAGCTTTGCTGTTCCCTCAGTCTCTAGTATTCAAGGGGCACCAGTGAGCCCCCGCCACCGCCCCACTGTGAGTACACAATGTGATTGTCCTTCGGATCTGAGGGATGGCCTCAGGGTCACACATAGCACACTGTGAGCGTGGTCCCTCACCAGGGACCTCAAATGTAGCCTTGGAAACCCTCTGGATGCTCTCCCAGTGAAGTCCCAGGTCATGCCATCTCTGTACTGGTTGCTATCAGAGGAAAGGCCCCTGGCCCAGGGGGTGGAGAAGGGGAGAGAAACAGTAGCTCAGACACCCACCCCCAGACTGATGGTTCCCTGGGCAAGGAGCTTTGCCCCTCACTGCGACCCAAGTCCCTACTCCCCGGGCCGTAAGTACCAGGCAGGGGAAAGGAAGACCACAAACCTCACTTTACTTTAGCGTTCACAGCGCTGCCCATACGTCATGCCGAGAGGCCACACAAGAGCCCCTGGCCACCCACAGTGGCAAAGCACAGCCGAGCCTGCTTTGCACCGGGTCCCCATCACCATCCAGGAAAACAACCAGCCAGCACTCATATCGTAATAGTGGCGACTCATGCTGGATTCTAATCATGTTGGAAACCCACTTTTTGAGATTCTAAAATGATTTCCCAGGAGGATGGGGTGTGCACAACATCAGTTCTCAAGAGTGCCCTGTTTTTATGTCTCACAAAGCTAAAACCTGGAGGGCACACTCAGAAAACCTATGTTGTTTGTCACAGACAAATTTTAGGGCCCAGCGATGTGAGTCTCAGGTAAACGACGGGGCCCCTGCTGCAGATGCCAGGCAGGGACAGAGGGGCCCACACTCAGGGCTCTGTCCTTGCTTCTGAGGGGCTCCCATTTCTAGAGCTGAAGCCACATAAGGCTGAACAGACTTAGAAGCTTTCTGGAGGGGACCTCCCCTGAGAAGTGGTTTTTGCAAAGTGTTCCACGCATCTCTACAGACCTACAGGTGGTGCAGAAAGACTCCGTGTCCCTCAACACCCCCGTCAGGCCCATTCGTGCCAGTCCCAGGGCTGCCCCCGAACACAGGCAGGTCCTCCTGGCCAGTCAGTGAGCACATCCGGGTGCCGGGCACTGCTCCTGAGGGCACTCCCTGCTCAGCATCCCCACGGCCCTCAGTTCCACGCTGCGGGGGTAACCTCTCTCCCTCGGGGACAGGACAGGTCTGGCCACGAGCAGCAAGCAGGGCCCAGGCCCAGTGCAGTACATCCAGATGGTGACACATGGCCTCCTGTGGGCATGAAGGGACGCTCATGGTTGTTTCCAACCCCCTGACCCAGGGGGCACCTTGGGAGTTTGCCCACCTCTGGTACAAAGAGGTCACTCCTTCCGATTGTACCGGAGGTAGGAATGGAGACAGGGGTGGGGGACGCACAGGCTTCCCTCGCTGGAGGATTTCCCGGCCCTGCCACCCTACCCCTCACCATGGCCATTTTCTCTATAAGATAAAGCCAACTTTTCAAAGAACTAATCCTCAAAAACATTCTAGCAGGCCTGGTCTGGTCTGTCACTGGTCTGTGACAGGGAACCTTGCTGTACAGCTACTGAGCGATGCAAAGGGCCTTCTGAAAGGCTGGCTTTACGTCCAAGTCTGTGCTCGGCATTAGAGGAAAATGCAGACAGTCGGAGGGTCCATGAGGCTTCTAGGGGCTCAATCACCCGCAGCCGTGGCTCTGCAGTGGGTCCCCACAGGGGCCTCTGCCCCAGCAGCAGTGAACACCCCTCACTGCATTAGAAAGGCAAACCTCAGGCCCTGTCCAGACCTCCTACGTTGGAGGCTCTGAGAAGGAGGACCAGGCTCATCTGTTCTCATAGCCTCCTAGCAATTTAGACCCAGGCCCAGAATCACCACTGGTGAATGACACTGGCCCCTTTTGATGCTCTTGTACCCCGGCATGGGCTTGGTGCCTAATGATTGTGGTCACTGCAGGTTGGCCGTCTACTGATGTTCTCCATTCAGTGCTCACCAGCAGCTCTCTCCTGAGACCCCCCCCCACAGTGGTGGGGAAGAGCAAGCAGCCTAAAAGCCATGCCCAAGTTCTAAAAGCCATCAACAAGTTCTTGGGGTGACCTGGGGAGAAGGGTCCGTCGACCCACCCCTTATCTCCTCTCCTGGGTGCTGCTCCCGTGCACGGCCTGGGCCGGGTGCTGTGGGGTACTCCTCCCGCAGCGGTGGACGGCCCCTGGTCATCACACCCTCTGCTGGCCCAGCCACCTGCTCCCCGGGCCTTCCTTCCTCTACCATCAGGCCAGTTTCCCCAAGGAGAATACTTGAGCCATGAGGTCTATTGGCATTTCTCTCAAACTAGAGAATAGAACATGTGTCATCACCTTGACCTGCCAGCCTGGGAGGGGAGGGGGACCACGACGGCCCAGCCGACACCTGATCATGCCCAGTTGGAGACCAGTGCAAATGCTCACCACTGGACAGCTAGGAGGCAGCATACAACCAGGCCCAAAAGAGTAAAAAAATAGTTTGTTTATCATTTTTAAAAAACTAACCTCATACAGGAAGTATCAGAAGAAGACGAGGAGGAGAAGAAAAAACACTAGCCCAGGCTGCAGCACTGAAAGCGGCAGAACTGGAAGGGCTCACAATCCTTACAGACAGGCGAGGGTTACTCGGCTTACATTCCCCACTTTGTGGGGGCGGGGGGAGCAGGAGCAAGGAAGGGGCTGGTGAGTCACAAGGCACAGCCTTGGCAGACCCAAGGCAGTGTGCATGGCAGAACCAAGTCCCAATCGGGACCTCCCCGCAGGCGTCACAGTCCCAGTCAGACGTGGAGAAAAAGGCGCCTAAAATGGAAACTGCCATCGGGGATCATCCCACGCACCTGCCTCTCCTGCCCTGCGTTTTGTCCCCCTGTGTGTTTCAGGTTGAAGACACGGGACTTCCAAGACCGTGATCCTCTCTCCCTCCCCGAGTCCCAGAAGGGCAGCCCCAACAGCAGTCAGCAGGGAGACACAGGGTCCCGGCCGCACATCCAGCCCGGCGGCCCTGCAGCTCTTCAGGACGACAGGCTTTCACGGGCTTTGGCTTAAGGACACTGAGGCAACCGAGGCAGACAGGGGCCAAGTCAGGTGCCGAACACAGAGCCATCTGCCCTCGCTGAAATGTGGACCAGCTGGATTTTTAAAATAATTCTTGTCTCCCCAAGAATTAGAATGAGGAAAACAGGGAGGCTAAAGACACTTCCTTGTTCACAGCACGCAGCAGGAGGGGGCCGGGGGAGAGGAATCCTCCCCCCGTAACACTAGTGAGCACACTGCAAAGTGCTCGCACACTGAAAGGCATTCCAAGTCCTACTGTCGCTGTCAAAGAAAGCCCAAGTCTTAAAAAAGAAAGAAAGACAGAAAGACAGAAAGAAAAGAAAAAGAAAAAAAATTGCACACCAAAATCTCAAAATAGAACCAAAACCTGCAAATCATACTCAGGAGTCTATGGTGAGCCCGTGCTGAAGCAACCCTGCTGAAAGGTTAATAATTTTCCTACCGAAACTGAATGTGGGTTGTGAAAGAACATTAAAATGAAGAAAATTTCCCCGTGGCTGCTATTTTATTATCACCAAAGCCATCGGGTTTCAGTTTGAGTTATTTGTATTTATTTGTGAAAACAAAGATTAAATAAGTAAAAACATAAACCTCATCCTAATTATTGCTCAGGAGTATCTGATTTTTAGGACACAAAAGTTAAGACCATCTCACACACACACTCAAGTCAGAAGTCAAAACAGTGGAAGAAAGAGGGTGCTGTTATCTCCTTCTATTGTTTGAAAAACATATTATCTCCTGTAAAACGTTAGTGTTTGTTTATAGTGTGTGAGGCTAATGTGAGAGTCAATGTGTACTTTTAGTTATTGCAGTTTCTGTCAACCGTGTGTTCGAGAGAGGTTTTTTTAACCTGCAAACTATATCTTTTGTTTGACACTTGCAAAAATGTAGAAATAGCCTTTGAAGTCAATAATTAAGTTGAACACTTGAAAAAATGAAATTTAAGTGCTGCTTTAAAAGATCAAATTGTCAGCTGGGAGACATCTGACCAGGTGGGGCCGGGATGAAACGTGGGCTGTGGGTGCCAACCTAGGTTTTAACCCAAATGTGTCTCGAGTGCCAGGTGAGCACTTGCTTTCTGAACTCTCAACAGAAATCCACTAGATGAAATGGTTAATCAGAATTGATGGTGTGCAAAACTTCTCTTCATGTACTTCCAGCACAACATAAACAGAATGAAAAAAAAGTAACATGCAAAAAGACCGTCAGTGGTCTCACATCACCGAACAAACTGTTTTTCTACCTATTTTGTGTTGCTGGCTTTTGTTATCAGCCCAATCGGCAAATTGTGGCCAATTTTGTCATGGGTTAAGCAGACATTTTGTTCCCAAACTGCTTTCAAGATTTGAGCTACCAAATACAGTTTATGAGAAATTGAACAAGCCACAATATAAACAGAAAAGGTACCTATTCTTACTAAATTAACCCCTTTTTAAGGTCAAATTGACATACACACACACATAAAATATTTTTAAAAAAGAATTCTAGTAAATTAAAATTCTGAAACCACCTAATTAGACTTTCCTGGAAAAAAAGAATAATTCATGATTAACCTACTGATTGGATATTGAAACCAACCACACGCTATTCCCTGATCCTGACCACCGTGAAATCTGCTTTCAGTGACAAGCAATTTTTATTTTACATACACACACATCAAATATTGTTTGAACCCTGCAGAGCAAAACTCTAAAGGAGTCAATAAAATTATGCTAAGGTGAAATAATCAGTTAAGCAGTTATTTACTACTGAAAATAAATGACACCCACGTAGTTCATCTTATATATTAATATTGAAACCAAATGTTAGTCTTATACCGCAAATCATTTCATCAAGAAAAAAAACTAGTTAAAATGAAAACACAGGGTTTTATTTTGTGAAACATTAAATATGATGATCAAAATGACAGAAAGCTGACAGAGCTTTTAAAATTTTGTTTTTGCTTAATCACTACAACAAATTGAAAATGAAAAAGGAATGAAAGAACCCTCGCTAAAAATCCAAGAATTACTCTTCAAGAGAAAAGCAGAATTTCAGTCAGAAGACTGAAGAGAATCCTTCCATTTTCAGTCCTACTCATGTCTGAAGGCACAGCAATAGGTACAACACTTTTAGCCTTTTAAAATACCAGCATGCCCACACATTATATCTCAGATTAAACCAAGGAGAAAATGACACATTCTGAAACCATTTTCTAAAGCTTCTTTTCCTGATAACACTCAGGCTCGTACAATCAAATTAATGAGTTTCTAAAAAGCCCAAACAACTCTCCATAAAGAGACAGGATTGTTCAAAACAGCCTGAAGACATGTCTAGATTTTTCAGGCAACATTCAGAGCAGAAGCCCTCACTATCTGCATTGAGAAAACTTCAGCTGTTTTTAATGTGTCTGTTAGAAAGAAATGCTAGTCAGTGCTTTGACTAAATTGAGGAACAATTTGAAAAACACCAGTAGGTTCAGCCTAGTATTTCCCTGATCTCAAACAACTTAAAAATTAGTTAATTCTCCCCCCCATTTTTTGCACAAATATGTATTCTCATAATCTGTTCATATTTTTAAAATCTTAAAGTGGTAAAGAAAAAAAACACCACAGAGAACAAGAAGTCACTGCTTCTGAAATTGGATTTCTTCATAAAACACAGACCAGCAAAAAAAAAGAAAAAAAGAAAGAAAGAAAGAAGAAGAAAAAACAAACAGTGAAGAGAACTAAATACCAGTAACAAAATTCAGGAAGAACACTGAAAATATATCTTGACTGACAGGGCAGTTAGCATGAGGAGTTTTAAATCCTGGAGAAGACTAGGCGCAGTTTTGGTCAGTCCCAAACCCTCTCGGTGAGGTAGCATTGTCTTGGGCAGCCTCGAACCGATGGCCATTCCAGTGTTACAACGTCTGCTACCCAAGGCAATGTGATGCTGTTTAAGACCAGACCATGAAGCATGGGGTTCAGAATTTGCTTTTCATGTTTTTGTGTTTTAATTCTTTCTACAGTATGTGACTATTTTGATACTTTACAGCAAGAAGCCAGACATGTAAAAACAAACAAACCAACCAAAAAAGTCTTGAGTGAACACTACAATAAAAGATGACAGGGCATAATAGGACCCTGGTAGTCACCTGAATTTGTCATTTTGAGGTATTCGCTGTGTGGGTATTTCCTCCTGGCATACTGGCCCTGACCTCTGCTCACCCTGCCCAGCGTGATCAAACTCTCACATTCAAACGGAGCCTGACCTTCACTGATACTCGCTGCCCTTTTCAACCACATGTCTCCCCTTCCCCCGACAGGAGACTTGGGAAATGATGGTGACTTTAGTCATCTGGAAAGAGTGAAACACGACATAGTCTTGAAGCACTTTCTTCAGAACCGTTGTCGTTCTAACTCTATTTTACCACAAACAAAAAGGCCATGGTCACGGAACAAATTCAAGTTCACTTTTAATTGTATCTGTAACCCGGGAATTTCTTAAGAGCAGAGCGGCACAGTACAAAAGCTTTTCATTGAAGTAATATTCAAAGCATTAAAAAAAATTACACTTCTTTTTGCAAGTATATAAATCAAACTGTGCACTCTTCCACATTAAAAATTAATGTTTTAGCATAGTTACTTCACATTGAAGTAGCTAACTTGTTCTTCTCTTTTTTCACAAAGGCATTTGTCAACACCAAGATTTTAAAATAGCATTGTTATATTTAGAGGCATCCCTAAGTGTAAACAAAACAGAGTTTTTTCTCTCATTTACTACATATACCTTTTTACTTGAAGCCAATCTATCTTGTGTGAAGTAATGGTAACAGTTTTGTCAAAGCAAGCTGGCTTTAAGGGTCAGAGCAGGCTAAAATGTAAAATTAGAAAGACAGAACTTTTTTTAAAAAGCAAGTAATAATTTCCAGAATCTAGAAGTGCTACAACTGGGGGAAAAAAATAAGACAGACCAACAAGGGAGAGAAAGCCCAGAAACTCCAAAGTCTTGACCTGGAAACAAGGGTCTTGTGCATTTCATTCTCTAGTTTCCACAAAGAAAGAAACAAAAAGCTTTCCAGTCACATGATGAAATATATGTTACAAGTATAAGAAATCTGCCATACCTTAAATACTAATATAGCTCAGTGAACACAAACATGAATTGCCCTTCTCGTTACATGAAGCCCACTCACTGGGCTGGAGACAAGGGAGCTGCCAGGGGCAGAGCAGACAGTGCATGTACGGGGAGTGAACTCAGGACAGAGCGAACGAGCTCTCCTCCGACAGGGTCTGTGAGCACAGCTACAAACAGTGTGGATGTCCCTGGACTAGGAAGAGTGTAGTGTATTTCTGAGTCTAAAACCTTTCATTGATGTTGGCTTGAAAGCTGTTTAATTAGCTGTAGAATGCCAATCTCTTCATCAAAGCCAGCTGAAAACAAAACTGAGAGAAACAGCTTGTGGTTTCACAAAAATGTATTTACATGAAGTATATTTTAAAGGGAGTTGATCATTAGATTCAATGTCATCTGCAGTGTGCGGGTGGATCTGACATTTGAAGATGTCAGAGGTTGTCAGATTTATCTCCAGTCGGTACTGAGTTTAGATGTAAGCACTTCTGGGAGCACAGCTTGTTTTGTTGATTTCCAGCCTAGAAATCTAAAAGACTTCACGCTTATTCACTGAACACAGATCTTCTTCGGGTCCCCTCACTTCCTTATCTAGGATTTACTAAAAAGAAAGTGGAGCTGGGGGTGACAAGGGGACTGGAAGCCCACTTTTACACCCAGTTGCCGGGACGGTGCACAGAACTCCCGGGGGAGGGAGTTACTGACACGCACCGTGTTTCCTGAAACACCCGTGGGGCGGACCTGCAGGCCGCCGCTTGGAAAGAACATTCTGACAAGACGGACTTTCCCTCACTTAACACTTCGAGCTGTCGACAACTAGGAAAACCCAGAGTGACACGCACCTTTCACCACGACCTAGGCTGTCTGGAGAGAAGCAGGAGCAGTAAGAAACCCAGGTGACCGTTGCCCTCAGGTGTCTTCCACCAGGAGCCTGGTCGGCAGTTTTGTCAGTGTGCTTAGCCACCGAGAATTAATGATTTACATTTTATTGAGAGGTGGGTAAGTGAATCACCACCACCTTTTAACTATCACAAGAGTGATGTTTGCTGAATGTGTCAGTCACTCATTCACTCTTTTCCAAATGTCATTTTCCACCTCGCTTAATTTGTTGGGAAGGGAAATGAAGCTCTCAGACAAATTAAGGTGAAGACAGGCTGTGGCAGACCCACGAGGAAGCAGCGCTTGAAGCCAGCAGCCCCGGACCACAGAACCCCCGCGCGGGACCACACAGGTGTCTCAAACAGAAAGGGAAATGGCCCTTGGTGTGATATGACAACAATGTACATTCATATAGGAACTCTGCTCCTTCCACCCTGCCATCCCAATTCACATCAGAGAGGGCAGGGGCGCCAGCCCCAGCATGTGAATGTGGAGGTTACAAAGTTAGCAACACAGGTTTTAAAGGGTCACAGGAAAAAAAATGTTGCATAAAACTGCATTACTCATCAATTACTTTCCGTAGTTTGCTTTTAAAAAGGGCTTCTCCCCAAACCCAACTCTTTCACTGTTAATCATTTTGTTTTAAAAAATTAGCATAAAATCTGTTCATATAGGTTACCGTTCAACCCCAGGAGAACCCAGCAGGAAGAAATTCTCACGGGGGTCCTGACAGACCATCTGGAAAAGCAGGCTATGCACAGATTGGGGACACCAGCAGGCAAAAATGATGGCTACCTCTCATGGGCTCCACCAATGTCTTCAGAGTGGGAAATAGCAGCTTCGATGGATTTTATAAACTCAAAGACACCTGGACTTTAAAAGTGTATGTTATTTGTTTATTAAGAGCTCTCTTCCCCTCGCCTGTGCAGTGGCATTTGTTTGCGAAGTTACAAAGACCAGGAAATACCAGGAAAGCTGGTCTCCAAGGAGGGGTGGAGCGAAGGGCTTTTACCCTCCCTGTCGGCACCAGGGAGCTCTGCCTCTGGACCTGGGGCCTCTCTGCCAGACGGAGATTCTGAGCCAGCACACAGCTGGTCAGCAAATCTGTTCATGGGGTGGTTTTGCAAAGGACAAATAAAGAAAAAGAGTCACGACAGAGCAGTAAGCACTTGTGATGGAACTAATTCAGAATGGCAATGCCAGTCTGCAAAATAAAATGTGAAATCTTCAATTTTAGCAAACAAAAGGGACTTCCAAAAAGGTCTGCCCTCCTTCCCACTTGCCTGGGCCACCAAGCATGGACAAGAAGACCCTGAGGCCACGTGTGCCCATTCCCCTCCCTCAGTGGCTGCCTGTGCTGTTGACACTGCCCCCGCTGTTTGGGAGAGGCTCCTGTTTACAAAGCTGTCTTTCTGCTACTGCCTGTTGCTAGGGGATAAACCCGGGTCCTTCGAAAGACAGAGGCTGCAGTCCTCAGCTGGCAATGGGCACCAGCAGCTGAATTTGGTGGCAAAGTAGAAATCATCCTTAAAAACATCCTTGTTTACATTTCCTTCAGAAGGAATGTGTATTTTCTTCATCTTCATGTTGGGTCGGTGCCTTTGGAACAGACCTCACGTGCCCTCTGAATTTCCATCCTTCCTCGCAACCTTCCTGTCCCTGGTGATGTGGGCTCTCCAAAAAGTGTGGCTGTGGGGGTCTTGCTCACTTGTCAGTCTGTATTTACTTTTTTTTCCTCTTTTTTTTTTCTTGGAGAGAAAAGCAAACCACACAGTCAAAGCATTTAAAACACAGACTGGAGGAAACTCCAGGCTTTAAGCAGATGGTCCTCACCCACAATTTAGTTCCAAGAAGTGACATAGAAACTGTTGTCTTTTTCATGAGGATTTATTTAGGAGGATGACAGTGTAGTTGCACCAGTGACCTATATTTGCTTCTTGCCACTGATCAGCAAAGAGCAACTCTGTCCTCAAACGCAGGCTCACCTCAGCTCTCCACGCGGCTCCCCAACCCTTTCCTGTGCCCTTCACAGCAGTGGCCACAGTCTGGTCCTCCTGGGCACCACGACCAAAAAACTGGTGGAGACAGAGGGGGCTGTTCCCCTCTACATGTGACCACCCACACCAGACAGAAGAGCTAATGTCATTTGTGGTTTGAAAGGCACCTCCTTGCTCCTCTCCCTGGAAGGATGGACTTGTCACCAGGCAACACGTGGCCTCAAGTTCTGGCTGGGCCCCGGGAGAGGCCTGTGTGTGTTCACAACACTGTGAGGCCTCATCTCAGCCAAATTTCGGGGGGTGAGGGGCACAGAGCAGGAGTGGATGTTTGGAGACCAGCCTGTCCTACCAGCAAGCAGTTTACAAGACTTCTCCCAGGGGGACGATGGACGGTTCCTCCCTGACCGGGATTCTCTCCTGCTTGGTCTACAGCCCCCTTTGGAGAAGCAGACAGCCACCGTCAGAAAAAATAAAAGTTGGGATTACCTGAGCCTTCTTTTCTTACTGCAGACTAACAAATGTATTAAGAGGTGGTTTTGCTGTTTAAATCAAGAGTATGTATATATATTTAAAAGTGTCTAAAATACCTTTCTTGTTTAAAAAGAGCAATTTATGTGTTTTTGTAAATGCTAAGGACAGAGGATATGAGGACCCAGATGAAAAGACAAGAGGGAAAAGGAGAGAAAGAAGAGACGTTTGAGATGAAAGGAAGGAAAGAAAGAAGGAAGGAGGGAGGGAGGGAGAGAACTCGCACAGAGGCCGACCTCATCCAGACAACCTGGAGGAAGCCACAGTTTCCGTCTCGGTTCGGATGCTGACTCCATGGGGCTCTACAGAGGCAGTTGTAGAAATAAAAGGGAAAAGAAGCCTCGGTTATAGACGCTCATGGTTTTACGGAGCACAGTGCTTTCACGTCAGGAACAGTGGCTCTCGCCCTGCTGTGGAAACACTCCCCGGCCTAGCTAGCATGGTGCGAGGGCTACTTCAGCAGCAGGCCTGTATGTGAAGCCAGTAAGAATTCTCCCAAGACTGTATACATGCACCAGAAATCCTGCTGTGGAATAATCTCCCTGCCTGCAGGGGAAGAATAAATCCTTGGGGTGACTCAGGGAGGCAGCAGGAAGCATTTCTAGGCACTTTTAATGAACTATAGTTTTAATGGAAACTGTTTCAATATTAATTACAATTGTTCAGAAATCTGTAAATTACTTAGAAAATCAAAGGACTGTAATAAAATAAGACGTACCCACATCTGTGACTATGCAGGTAATTCCCAGCTGTGACCCCGTAACACTCCTGCACGGCAACGGAGAGGCTTTTGTTAGGAACACTGCCTGCCGGGTTTGGGGAGCCATGGTCTGAACTTCAGACACGGAGACATGGAGGCCCCCCGCCCGGGCATCCAGCCGCTCCCCACCCAGGGGCTGCTCTGGGGGTGTCGGTGCCCCTGACCCTCCCGCTGCTTGGAGGGTCCCCAGGCTGGCAGCCAAGCCCGGCTCAGTGCTCCACCCCCCACACACCATTTGCTACTTCTTCCTGCTCAGCAGCTTTTCATTATCACTTTCTCTGCAATGTCACTAGAACTGGTCTGCCAGTATTGGGTTGTTTTCTTTCCTGATAAACCCATTTCATACTCTGGTGAATCTCCCCCAGCTTGGAAATTTATTTCTAATATTAAATTCCAGGACATCCTCCTTTTGCTTTCACCCCATTACTCTGGTTACCACTTGTACCACGGGAAACCCTTCCTCTACCTCCAGGGTATCAGTCACCTTCACACCTGTGATGGCGACATTCTTTTTCCCGCCCGAGCTCCACATGTCCCAGACTTGCGTCTCTCGCTGTGGGCTGTCCTCAGTGACTTTCCTGCAGGCGCTAGGGTTCTCTTCCTCTCCTCTGACCCCCATTTACCATACGTGATACGAACTGAATGCTGTGGCCCATTTCTGAAGCAACTCAGGGTCAGGAAAACTTATCAGATTAGAAGAAATATACTTAGACCCACAATTCCCGGGTTACAAAGCTAACCACAGATAGCCTGGAACCACTCTGACACTGAAGGTGACATTTCAGGCTTCCCACGGGGGTGGCATGCCCTCTCCCACGATCAGTCCCCCAGGGGCACTGCCTGCCATGCGTGCTGTGTGCTTGGGAACGACCTTCACCTGGCCCCGGAGGGACCGAGCATCCGTTTCCTCCCAGCAGGACGTATTTCAGAAAGCAGAAGGCAAGCCGGCTTTTGATTCGTAGTGCTGCCTCATTTGGAAAGAAAAAGTATGTCATGCTTTTGCTTCCCTGAGAAGCCTGTCTCACGTTAGGCATGTGTGGTCCCCTGCTCACGGTTTATTCATCCTTCTGCTGTGCCACTCAGAATTATCACCGCTGACACTGGGCACAGTGTGTCGCAAAAGACTGCACCGGCGCTGACACTCTCCGGAGTAAGCATGCAGGGCAGGACCACCGCTCGTGGAATCAAATATCATCAGTGTTGATTCCACCAAGGCAGAATTTAAAAAAAAATTAAATGTGGCTCAAGAACTTGTTTAATGATAGAAAATACATACTAGAGTACAAAACAAAGGCATACTCTGGTAAATGCTTGGTAATTATATTTCACGGCCATAAAGTGGTTATAGAAATTTGTTTCATGAGGGTTGAGCTCCTGAGCTAATCAAAACACGTAAAACACATAAGAAGTCTTTGCATGCATAATTCTCATATGTAACTCCCTTAGCAGAAAGGCACACTAAGAATGGTACATGTTAACAGCACGCAAGTCCAAGCTGTGAAGCTCTGGGAGACCTGGCTGCCTCCGAAGCTCGCAGGCAGCGCCAGCATCCACACGTCGGCAGGGCTCCTGCTGCCACTCAGAGCCCGCAGCTGCAAACTGCGCCGGGGAGCCACTTGGATTTCAGACTCGATCATCCTGCAAAATGAAAGCCTACCATCTCATAGGCACTCTGAGGTCACAGGCTCGGCAGGACCAGCCTGGAGTCTGGACCTTGTGCAGAGACCCACCGACTAACTCAGGAACCGTCTAGATTAAAGGCTGCAGAATTAACACGACCTTGTGCAAGTCCTAATCTGGAAGCTGATCTAATCCACAGCCATTTCTGGGAATGAGAGGGAATGACCAGGTGGGGAGGAGGCAGCAAAGGGTCGCCTGAGAGCCCTGCCCTTGGCTCTGGAGTTCTGGGCCCGTCGTCACTCAGGGCAGTGCCGCTCCCTCCAGCCTCAGGTCTGGGACCTGTGAAACCAGAGGACGGAACCCCGTGCAGGCTCCTGAGACTTCGCCCCTACAACTTCCATAATTCCTTACAAACGCCACCTAGCACCCAACTTTATTATACATAGTCATTCAAATGCTCTGTTTCCACTCTGTGCATGCATTTTTTAACTGGGTCAACCTATGCATACATAACAAGGTTTACCATTTAACCATTTTTAAGCACATGCACGGTATTGGGAAACCACCACCATCGTCCCTCTCCAGAGCCTTTCCATCCTCTGGAACAGAAAGTCTGCCCCGTCAAACACTAACTCCCTATTCCTGCACCCCCAGCCCCTGGTAGCCTCTACCACACCTTCTTTCTCTCAGAGTTGGACTCCCCTAGATACCTCCTATAACTGGAATTATACCTTTTTTTATATTCAAAACATCCTCAGCATCATAAAGGTTGAGCAGGATTGTACTTTATTTGATGCACTGTCCCTTTCTGTCCTGCTGCATGTGAGTTATACGAAAACAGATTTGGCCTGGCAATTCTCTCACAGACTTGAAAAGTGGAAGTTGAGCACAAATCTGAAATTGCACACAGAGCACACTGGGACTTGCTGTGCTGGTTCGGTAAAAGACACTTTTAAAACTAGTCTTTTAAAAGTCATTTCAGGAGTGAAGTAACCCCGGTTGCTGCCTCATCCCCCGCGAACACCCTGCACACGGGTTCTTTCTCACCACTGAGTAAAGTTGCCCCAAACAACAGGAAGCTCCCCGCGGACCCCACATGAGTCCCCAGTGGCCGTGACTGTAAGCAGAACATACAGTGAGTAATTCCCCCGAGGATGGGGCAACTACAGTTGATTATTTAGTGTGTAAAAAAATAAAAAGGAACCAGCAGAAAAGAGAGGGAACAGAGGAAAAGAAAGTTTTCTCTGTTGAAAGAAAAGGCAAGCTTTAGTTTTAAATTCAGGTGTTAATGCCGAATACTGCTGATAAAGCCAGCATGTGTTCTGGGCAGTAAGAAACCGTGTGTATCTGGTTAATTTTCCTGACTTGGAGCCACAAGATGAGCTGCAGCATCGCAGGGAAATCAACAGCATAGGCAAGCAGCCACGCACGGTTAATGTTAACAGGTAAGCGAGTATGACAAATGAACACCATGACGCGTGAGTGCATACGAATATGAAACCCCAGACTCAGAATGCCAAGTGCTGCTGAAAGAGCATTATTTGCTGTCACAACGGCAGCAAAACGTGTGAGTGGCCATGGGACAGTTGTAATTTGAAATGTAATTCTAACTAATTTTTGCCTTACATCTGATAAAACCTGATGTTGTACAAAAATATATTAGGGCTGGGCAGAGGAGAAAAAAACGAAAGCCAAATGCTGCTTTTTAAATTCAGGACTGGGCAGATGTCAGCTTGTTTTAAGTTCTGAATCCTCTCCTGTTGGGTTATTACACACTGCCCTTTTGACATTGAAAAGACATGGAAGTTAATCAACTAATATTATTTCTCATGTAAAAAGAGCCTCAGAGACCTTGAATATATATATATATATATATGTACATAGTTATATATTAACTACATATAATATATAACATGTAAATATATTTATATATATATTACAATGACCCAGAAGATTTAACAGGCTCCATAGGAAAAAGGGAAAAATCTAGAAAAGCAAATTCTCAATTAGGCACAATTAATTGTAGTCCCTCCTAATTATCTGGAGGGAGAGGTTAGAGGGGACGTACATATTTATGGAAGAAAATGGATTTTCCAGGCCGACAACTAAAGCTCTTACATTTCACCGCTGGGGCCCCCGCCGCCTGCTCCTTTCAGACACAGCTCAGCAACCCGAACGGCCCACGGCCCTTCCTGGAAGCGAGCGGGCAGCCCAGGCTCACCAGGGCCCGGCTCCGCATCCTGCCCGCTCGCCCAGAGGGCTCTGAAATCACTGAGTCACTAGACCACATACCACGCCAGGAGTGATCACTTAACAAAGAGAAAATAGCTGTGTTTAAAATGAAAGCATTATCAACATGGGCCTAAAACCGATACAATGACCTTCGGAGAAAATTCAAACTGAAACAGACAGATTTAGTTTTCAATGCCTCTTAAAATGTAAAATGTCGGAACTACAGTGTGCTGACCAGACTCGCGCACTGACGGAAACTCCAGCGACTGCACACAGGGCCATCGCAGACGCGCCTTTAGTCCTGTGCACTTGTCAGCACTGATGGCCATACTTCCGTGTCCCGATGGAAGCATCTGGGGATGGGCGACCTTCAAGGACCCTGGGGTGGAGGTCACATTCCACACAAACCCCCCACCAAACACTGGGACTGAGCGGAGGTGCGTGTGTTCCAAAAATAATCACCGATCACAGACTCCGCTCCCATTTGACTGTGAAAGCCACAGAGGGGCCCGCACATCTAACATGTCCGCAGGCGAGGGCTGAGGGGCTGCGGCTGGAGCCCTGGCATCTGTGGGCGAGCACAGTATTTTCTAGTGAGTAAGACTGAAATCAGTGAAAATGCTCGCATTCAGGAGCAAAGTAACTGATCTGTTCTGTAACCACGGAGCTCAGTCATCTAAGAAAAGACTTACAATAATAATTCATGAAAACTGGGCCCAAGAAGACAAAAGTAGCCCGATGCGTTTTTGCAGGATATTTAAACCTGACTTCACTTTTGGGGTTTCATCAAAATCCGTTCACAGACAGGTGAGGGAGGGCTCTAGCCCAGGAAGCATTTAGGTGCCTTACTGCTGGGACACTGCGTTTACTGATAGGCGTTGACCTAGGTACCCACACAGAAGATAACATGTTAAAAATAGTAATGAGAGTGCTGAGTGTCTGACTACGCAATCCTGGAACATGCCGTGTGTTAGTGGAGCCAGCCGTCTCCAGGACAAGGACTGCTGCACTTCTAAGGGCAAGGTGGTCAGTCCCTGGGAATTGGGCTTCTTTTAAGCTCGGCCGTGAAAGGTCGAGGAGCTCCACATGCAAACCTTCCCCATGAAGCCTCTGCCCGGGAACCGAGGTACACACTCACACACCTGACACAGCCCTGATCTTCCCCACACAGGGCTGAGCCCAGGAAAGACAGGATGTCTAATCCGTGATGCCAAGGGCTCTGCTGTCCTCCAGGTGTAGAGTACCAGAGGAGGGGTTCATTCATAATCTCCCACTGTTGATATTAACAACAACAACTTTTTAAGAAATGGTGTCAGAACTGGCTGGACCCCCGGCTCAGGGCCCGCCGGCTCAGCCATGGTGCTTCCCACCGTTACTCCAGCCCGGCCCCTGCTGCCACGGCAGCTGTATCTCTACCTCCTTTTGGTTTTCAACACAGAGCTTCACTGAGCAAGAAGCACAAAAGCAAACGACAGAGGAACTGCCTAGGCCAGGCACGACTGTCCATAGAGTTGTGCAGATGTCAGCCAGAGGCTCAGGCTTGATGGGAGCAGAGGCTGGGAATTTGGAGGATGTGGGTGGGTGAGAAAGCAAAGCCTGGGTAATGGTGGCGGGGACACTGTGCCTCTGGTGACTGGTGGCTTTCTTTGCCCCATCTCCCCGTCGGGGACCTTGCATACACTTGAGACAGACCCCAGCCCTAATCCCTCCCTAGCTCTCCTATTTCCTCAGCTCCCCCTTTCTACCACTCTGCAACCCAGTTTCCTGCCTGATAGCTGTGCTACGGGAACCCCAAGGAGGTGGTACCCTAGTTGGGGGCAAAAGACAAAAGCTGAGGGTCCAAGACTCCAGGCCTGGCTCTGTGAATCCTCACACAGAGGTTGGCTTGCAGAGGACACAGCCCTGCAAGTGCAACTTCGGAACACCGGGCATGGCGGCGTCACAGGAAGACTGACCACTTCTCCTCGAGAGTCAGCAATCCCATCCCCGAGCCTTCCTGGCTGCTGCAGCTCCCAAACCCAGCTCACTGGGCCAGGACTCACGGGGGCTCTGGGCCCGGCAGAGGAGGGCTACTCTGAGTAGTTTCTGTTCTTGCCTGTTATCTCGTCGTGTATCATGAAACTGAGTAACGGCTGTGATTATGAAAGTCATTATTTTAAAAAAGAGAGTGAGAGATTAAGATTCCGATTTTCTGAACAAATTGTTCAAATGGCAATAGAACATGGCTGTAGTTAATCAACTTCCCTAGAGATAAACAAAGGTTTGCACATTCCTATTAAATTATTTGCTCCTGGTTCTTTTACACACACACAGACACACACACACACACACACGCCTTGTGTACTCAGCATGAAGAGCAAAGAAGAAAATAAATTTTCCATAGGATTGGCCTTGTTTTCGCCTCCTTAAAATTCTACAGCTTCGTTCAGGACAAGTGAAAAGAAAAGCTCGGGCCGTCTGAGCCGGGCCCTGGCGCCTGAAGGCCGAGGCCTCTGTAAGAAGTCAGTGGCAGCAGCCACTGAAGCTGCAGCAGCTGCTGAAGCTGCAGCCGCAGAGTAAGCTCAGCCTCCTCATTTCTTCATCAACACCACCACCTACAGGAACTGCTTTGAATAGGATGCTGCCGCACGGCCCATGAAACCTTACAAGAAAAACAACATTCAGAACAATTGCACCACGTTTTTTTAAACTTCCTGTTTATTAGTGTTTTATCTAAAGCAGAACGAAAGTCTGTATAAATGAGGAAAAAAACAAAAGCATACACTAGAAAGTCTTTCAATAGACATCTTTTCAAATGCTACTTAATTCTGATTTTCAAAATTGAACCTACTTCAGGTCTTTAAATGTCTCTGATGACAGAAGTTAAGATGAAATAAGTGGAACTGATTATCTTATAAAATTATGTACTATTTTCAAATGTTTAAGTGGGCTTGTTTTCTGCACATCTGTGTAGAATGTGCAGAAAACATTCATTTCTATTTCCTGCATAGAAATGAATGTAAGAAGACACTCATTCCTATGTAGGAAAACTCCACATTTTATCAGGAGGATTTTGCATTTTGCTAGAATGTGCTCATGAATGCATGAGATGCAAATGTGTTGTACAACATTTGTTCCTGAGCTCCGTTGGGTTAGAGGGTGTGTGATCAAGGTTAAGGCTGTCCAGTGAAGTTCCCAGACTCAGACGACAAAAGGCTAAGACACCCGTATTCCTCTTCACGGCCAGAGAGACCCAGCTCAGGGTCTCTCAGGTCATTCCAGCTGAGGTGACTTTGCTGAATCACCCGTGAATTCTGGAAATTTCCCCCTTTTTCCTTAGTCTGACCCCATGTTGTTCTCCAGGCTCCTTTCTGCCACATGTTGCACAAGGTTCTAGGCCAGTGAGACTGAGGAACAGCAATAAATGGCCACAGAGTTTAAGTCTGGCTGGCCATATTTTCTCCTGGGAATGGCCTGCAGGGTACAGACCATCTTCGTGGGTATGTACTCATCACAGATCCAGCTCCATGGAAGCCCTTCTTCCAGTTCTCGTACCCTAAACTCCGCTGAATCTTGCTTACTTTGAATAGTTCTAATACCATGTTTTCCCTACTCAAGAGGGACACTTAAAATTTTGGAATCATCCACTCAGGGCACTGCCTAAGAGTTTTCTTCTATACCTCAGTAATCGGAGTTTATTATTATTTACCCTCCATGTCTGGTTCTCTTGTTCTCTTGTGACATCAGCAGGCATGGCCTTGCCTAGGTACTTCGGACACTAGTGACCTTGTTCCTGTGATGATGAAAAGAACTAAATAGGAAGAGGCCTCCTATCGCCTGGGGTGACGAGAGGCATGTCTGCAGACAGGGGAGGCATGAATCAAAGCTGGACTCAGCGCTGGTCAAGACCAGGTGTAACTAATCAGAAACAGACTGCAAATGCTCCGCACGAAGAAGTATCTCTCTGAACGGCTGGAAGGGCAGTGAGAGCTAAAGGGAACTGGGCAGTCACAGCAAATGATGAAGTCCACCAAATCATGTGGCTTGTAATCACCGAGGACTCACTGGACAGGCCTTGAATCTGGGAGACAAAGACACGTGGTGTTATTTTGCCGAGTGGCCTTGATGAACCTGCTTAGTGGTCAAATCTGGGAAGGGAGACTTACTGGAGAGAACATGCCTCTGGCATTATTGACTGGCAAAGAGGGTGAGCTTTAGGTGATACTTTCTGCTGATGGAGGACTTGCTTCTTGGGCATAAGAGCAGACAAAACATTTTGTTAGCATTGCAAAATATGTTTGAAGCACTCCATTGATTCTAGCTAAATGACACACAGGAAAAGGCAGACAGACAAAAGTCCTTTGTCTGCTTCACTGGCAAAAATGTGGATGCAAGACACAAGAAGGTCCTCCATAAACACAAAGACAGCTCTCTGGGCTGAACGCCTGGTCCCAGGAGCTGGGGTTGCAGAGAGGCTGGTGGGAGAAATGACAAGGACAGACAGTCTATGAATAGAAACTGTCCTGCCACCAGTTTCACACTGGGTTCGGGGACAATGGACATGATGCTCGATTTGTAAGCCACCACCTTGCAAGCTACTGAACTGCCAGCCAGCCTGCAAAGGAACGGCTACTGTGACAAGCGAGATATTGGTGGCTATCTGGAAGTCAAGGAATGGCTCCTTTGCAAATCAATGAGCTTGAATTCAGCGAGTCACCTGTGTTGTGGAGTAAAATCCAGGGGACATCTGTGGTTTGCTCCCGTGTGTCCCATACTGAACCCTCATAACTCTACCCCAGGACATGGTGAAGCAGGCATATCATTAGTACATCAGTCACCTGCCCCTGTGATTGGCTCAGGGACAGACCGAAGACCTCAGCTGCTCCCACCACAGTGAATCTCAGTGCTTTTGTAGGTGATGCTGGGACAAGGCTCTTTTACTGCTGGATTGGAAGCTAGAAGTACAAACGTCAGCCAGCCACTTTGAGACCATGAGACTTGAGTCTGTCTGAGCAGGGAGCTGGCACATCAGAAATAGCCCTGAGGAGCAGAGAAAGACAAACATCCTGACTTCATCTGAGCAGCATTCGTGCCAACCCCATTCTGAGACTGCTTGTTAACGTGAGGTGGCAAGTTCTGGGTTCTGCTTGAGCCACTTTGAGTTGGGTTTTCTGTCGCTCAAACAAGTTTTGACCAAAAGTCTCTTAATTAAATCCGAACTGCCTCTGGGATGTTACACTACCCACCCTTGAAGACGAGGGTCCCCCGTGTGGACTCTTCTTTCTTCGCACCTGCACCCGGTGTTGGTCGGCACTAGTTTCGCTTAGCGAAAGACGTGGAACTCTGTCCCAGAAGACCCACCAACCCCAGCGGAGAGCACTTCTCTCCGTGCCTCTGTGCTTGCGCCCAAGGAGAGACCCCATGGCCAGGGAGGGCACCCCCGGTCCCTCAGAGACACCTCTGCAATCGCACGGCAGTTAGAAAGGAAATTAAAGTGGAAGTGAAAACACACAGAAAATAATAGAAAGCCATATGCTTTTTAAAAAGAGAAGACTCAGGAATGACAAAGAACTACATGATATCATGAAACTTGTCTTTTTAACAGTATTTCTCATCCAGCAATTTTATAAAATACCAGTTCTCTTTAAACCAGACATTTTATTTTCTTTCGGGCTCAATATTCTTTGCTGTGGAATCTGACCAAAGAGGACAGGTGAGGGGAGCTGGTCTCTGTCCAATCAGATGGGAGCCTTTGTGGACTTGTCCCAGGTACAAGTCCAGTTTCCCGGCCCATCAAAGGTCCTCATCTGCCCCTTTAGGAGCCAATACTGACACAGAGGGAAGGGAAGAGCCTGCTGCATTTCGCCAGTGGCCCCTGGTCAAGCCTTTTCGTCCCGGGCCCTGGGCCCTCCCACCGACTCCGAGCCCCAGAGCTCCAGCTCCGCTGAGGCCGTGGAGCCGCCCTGCCCTGCGACTCCCAGTGCTCCCTCTCACCTCTGACGCTGAATTTAATTCTCCACCCAGGTGCAAAGGGCCCCGACGGTTTGCTGGTACCCCAGCTTTGCAACGTTTTCTTCCTCCTGTCCATCTATCCCACGTGTTTTAGTCAACAAAAGTATGCTGGGCATTTGCGTGGGTTCACATAGGGTGGCTTCAACAACGAAAATCTACTTTCCCACAATCCTGCAGCCTAGAAGTCTGAGAGCAAGGTGGCGGCAGGCGTCGTTTCCCCCGAGGCCTCTCTCCGCGGCTCACGGTGGCTGTCTTCTCCCCGCGCCCCTGCGTGGTCTCCCTCTCTGTGCCTCAGTCCTGACCTTCTCCTTTTAGAACGCCAGTCACATTGGAATAGCATCCGCTTCAGTGACCTCATTTTAACTTTATTATTCCTTCTTTTTCTAATCCTTACCCGAGGACATGCTTATTGAGTTTAGAGAGAGGGGAAGAGAAAGGGGAGAGGAACACCAATGTCACGGAGAGACAGCCACCTGTGTGTCCCATAAGCGCCCCAACCAGGGACCGAATCCACTCCCCAGGCCAGTGCCCTGACCCGGGACCGGAACTCTCAGTTTGCAGGACAGTGCTCCGACCAGCCGAGCCTCCGTGGCCAGGGCCTTGGTTACTCTTTTAAAGACCCTCTCTCAGAGCAGCCACAAGCTAAGGTTCGGCAGTCCCTGTGTCCGTGGTTTTGTTGTCTGTGGTTTCAGTTACCCTGATCAACCAAGGTCTAAAAATATTAAATGGGAAGTTGCAGGAATGAACAACTCATAAATTTCCAATCGTGCACCATTCTGAGTAGCACGATGAATTCTCTTGATGACCAGCTCCATCCCACCCAGAATGTGAATGATCCCTTGGTACAGTCTCCACACTGTGCATGCTCCCTGCCTATCGGTCTCTGAGAAGTCGTCATGGTAACGTGGTGCTTGGTTCAAGTCACCTTTATGTTACTTAATAATGTCCCCACAGCACAAGAGTAGTGATGCTAGCAATTCAAATGTGCCAAAGAGAAGCCACAAAGTGCTTCCTTGAGGTGAAAAGACAGGCATGGGCAGGAGAAACCCTGCAGCAGGTGCAGGGTCCGGCGCTATCCACAGCTGGCATCTTTTGGGCTCTGGGGACTGCACCTTGCGGACAGTGGGGCCTGCGTTCCGGGGTCAGGACTCCAGCAGGTGCATGTGGAGTGGGATGCGGTGCAGCTCAGGACGAGCAGCGACATGCTGCCAGAGGATTGGGGGCGAGGCCGGGCAGTGTAGGCGCCAAGCCAATATGTCGGTTTCCTGACTAAAAGCAGCCAAAGGGCCAGAGGGGCATCTGGCTTCTTCATAACTGGCCCCTGCGCTTTTCAGGTCAGAACGACCTAAGTCGGAGAGTTCCGAAATATGTTTTTCCATGACTTACTGAGGGGCTTTCTAGTACCAATCAGTGAAATCCCCATTGGCATATTTTGATGAAATGTTCTTTTTCTTGTTCTTTTACTCACTTCATGCCCCGAGTCTCGTGTAAGAGAAGTCTCGTGTTGCTGTGTGGGGCAAGAATGCCATCCTGGCCTGCCTTAAGCATACAGCGCTGGCCTGATACAGAAGAGAAAAATAACTGGGGTCTGTTAAAACGCAGTGTATCTTTAGGTGTGAGCAAAGAGCCCTTGTTTTGTACTTTCCTCCTACCGCTGTCAGAAGAAAAAGCCACCTTATGAGTTTATCCAGCATAGGTACCCAACCCTTCCTGGCTGAACTAAATGAGTTCCTCGTGGAACACCCCTAGACAGAGCCCTACAGGTTTTCCTCTGTGCTGCCGCCTGCTTTGTTCACAGTGCAACTTAGTGACTCATGCGCTCTGGACTCCCACGGTCTGGCTTCAAACCCAGGCCTTGCCATCTGCCTGCTGTGTGACCTTGGACAAGTTACTTAACCTCTCTGTGCCTCATTTTCCTCATCTGGAAAATAGGGATCACCATAGGACCTCACTCATCATTGGCACGAGGACGAAATGAGATCGGGCTTCCCCAGGAAACAGGGGTGCGGGTACCACATTATCTTCCGCAGCTGTGCGCCCTTCCAGGCTGCGCCCTTCCCGAGAACATGGGCTCTGCTCTTTAGGACGCCGGGCGCCTGGGACATACCGATGGTCCAGGTAATGTCTGCAGAAAGAAGCAGACCTAATAACCCAATTCTGGTTTTACAACTGGTTTTTCCTCTTTTTTTCCAAGATGGAACAAAAATGATACAGACTGGTTAGAAATTTTAATTTCTAAAGAAAGCCCCTGTCCCTTCTTGTGGCCTCACCCATAGCTTCTCAGTGTAAACGCCCCACAAATGCTTTGCAGAATTACACATGTAAATTACCTTCTTTTCAATGTTTCATAAAATAAATAATTTAAAAGAAGAATCGGATGGTGAAGTCTATACTCATTATAGTAGAATAAAGAGCAGTGCCCTGGTGCTCATCCTGGGCCGAGGGGAGGAGCTGCCAAACGCCCCCCTGACCAGCATCCCCAGAGGGAACCCTTCCTGGCAGCTGGCCGCTGCCCCCCGCAGCTCTCCTGCCAGGGGCAAGGCCGGTCTCTGGGCTGGGACGCTCCTCTCCTGAGCCTGAGCACTCCCTCCCCGGACACACACACATTAAGATAGCAGTTATATTTTTATTGTCTGGTAATTTTTAAACACATGCAAAAAATTGATAATATTCGCATTAAAAGAGCCCCTACATGACAGAATACACAGTGCCAGAGTCATTAGTTATTTAGTTCTTTGTGATGGCTGACATGCAGGTGGAGTTCAGAGTCCCTGAGAACGTCATGAGTCCCCCCAAAACATCACGGAGCTCTCCCAGAACATTCCTGTGTCTGCCAGCAAGGAGTCGGGCCAACAGCGGGCTAAACAGAGAGGAAAAAGAAACATGGTGGTGAAAGGTGTCTATTCTTACTACTCAACAAGGATTATATCTATTTAATACAGTGGGAAAGTCTTACTTAGAGCAAAATAGTATTGTATCAAAAATATTCTGGTGTTATTGTCTGTCCCCTACAACCACCTTGCTGCTTAGAGACCGGTTAGCCACGTGGGACAGAAGCTTTAAGTTCCTGTCATTGTCAGCTCCCTGCCAACCAGAGATGCCTTGCAGCACCTCAGGAGCACAGATCCAGCAGGGAGGTGCTGGCCCTCGGGCTCACACTGGGGCCCCAGGCGGGGCCTTCCTGATAAATGCGGGCCACCAGCCTTGCTGACCCTCAGGTGACAGCCTCTGGAGCGCTTGAGCTGACTCAGAACTGACTCTCAAGGGGGAAAAAAGGCAACTCTTTAAAGCTGATTTA
This sequence comes from Artibeus jamaicensis, assembly GCF_021234435.1. Classification (NCBI taxonomy): domain Eukaryota; kingdom Metazoa; phylum Chordata; class Mammalia; order Chiroptera; family Phyllostomidae; genus Artibeus; species Artibeus jamaicensis. The sequence continues at coordinate 11,259,892 of NW_026521810.1, read as the reverse complement.
CCCCACTTTTCTGACTTGCCCTGTCACTCAAGATGAGACCATGCTGAACCAGGTTCAAAGGCGCATCAGGAAAAGAGGATGCAGCGTGTTCCTTCCCTGGGTGAGACCAGGGGGCCCCCAGGCCCGACTGGATTCTGGTTCACACCGGGGCCCCAGGCCCAGCGTCTGGACATCCCCTGCCTGCCCCGTGGGCGGTGAGGGCACCACGTGTCCATGGGGGGCATACGTGGGCGACAGCGCTGACGTTAGGAAACCAGCCCCACCCACACCGTGGGGTTTCAGTTTCACCAGGCAGCAAACACATTATGCAAATTGTTTTCCTTGCCCGCACCACCCCCACCCATCCTCACAACTTCACCCTTCACTCTGAAGTTAATACACGTATGAGGCCCCCTGGCTTATGTATCGTATTTACTTTAAAATGCCCAGGTGCAACTTTGAAACAACGTTCTCCTCTCAAAAGGGCAACAGAACAGAAAGGGATGAGTTAGCAGCGGTGTCAGGAGTAAAGCCTGAGGCTAACACTGAACTTCTACCAGAAAGGGAGCCGGGGCAGCGCTCCAGGAATCGCACAGACTGCGGGGAGGACAGCAACTCCGGCCGCGTCCTGCTCCGTCCGTGGGTCCACGGAGACACAGGCCGCGAGGGGGGCGTGTCCTGGGGTTGGGTAAACAAATGTCCCGTTCACGTGCAAGTCACATTCTAGAAACTGGGAAGTGCAGTCACTTTTATCCGAATTATGCGCGGTCCATTTGCAATTTAACTCGAGTGTTTTGAGGTAACGTCCACCCGGACAAAAATCCCCAACCAGAAACAGTGTCGGTGACAGTGTCGGTGACAGTGCCGGTAGGAGTACAGGGAGCCGCACAGGTGTGCCTTCCTGTACTCCTGTGTTAAATACAGTATTCAGGGATATTTTAATATGAGTTTTTGATCTGGAGAATTCTTTAAGCTGTAATTATTATCATTCATTTACGAGATTCATACAATCTTGGTGAATGATCTTGCAGGTTTTCCTAAAAGATGCCAAGGGCTTCCATCCACAGAGCCCCAGAAGGGGCCCTTTGCAGAATCCTCATTTCTATTCCCTCAAAGACTGGCTTCTTGGTCTCACTAACGCTCAGTTTCATTTTCAAGGTGCGTTCGCAGAGTTCCTGTGACCCACAGCTGCCATGAAATAAATGCCTGATGACTCTGTGAATTATCTTGAGAGCAAACAAAATCTAGTTCGTTTTAGAAGAAGTTTTAAAAATAATTGTGAACTAGACTGTAGGCGGGAACGTTTATAAAGCAAAACTACAGATGCATCTCAGACAGTCCTGAGGAGGAAGAAACCCTGCAGTGACTTGTCACTCCACTTAAAGCTGACTTTGACCCTGAGAGTGGTGCCCTCCTGCCTTCTCCTCTAGACCTTCACAGGTGACAGATGAAGCCCGTGCTCCCTTGGAGGGACTCCAGGCACACGCAGAGGCCGTTTCTGCCTCTGTGAAAGGTCGCAGGCATGGCAAGGCCGGGTGGAGGACACCGCGGCTGCCCACCAACCCCTGCCAGGCCCCGGCCTGCGCGCCACCCTGCGTCAGGTTTGGAGCTAGGCGGTGGGCTCTGTCTCCACTGCAGGTGATACACCAAGGCTCTGGAGAGGCTAGGTAACTCGCTCGAGGTTCTGAAAAAGCCACAGCTCAAGGCATTCGATTCTGACCCATGTGCACTATTATGTCCTTGGGGGAACAAAACTACCAACTGGACAAATTCCGCCCAACTTCCAGACAACATTTACTGAAGAACAGATTCCTTTTCCCTCTCTAGTCTGTGGGGACACATCTGGTCAGTTCTGGGTTGTGAGGTCGGGGTCTCATTGTCCCCACACACCAAAACCGTGTTTTGCCAAAGCCATGCTCCAACAGCTTGGTCAACAAAAGCAGCGATGCCTGGGCAGGAGGCAGTGCATCTTGGTTCAGGTCTCTCTCTAGTGTCCTGGCCCTGCAGAGACCCCTGGATGGAACATGGGCTTGGGGTCTCCTTCCCACTCTGCCGGGGACCCCTGTCCTCTCCCTTCCCTTCCCTCTTTCCTGAGGAGTTTGGAGATTGTCGCTCCATAGCTACAGGCCAAGGGAAGGGAGAAGGGCCCTCTGTAAACCCATGGGAACATCAATAATCTACATAAACTTCAACAAAATGATTCACACTGCTGTTCAAAGTTGTAAAACTGCCAGTTATTCTAGTCTCAGAATCCCTCCACGGGAGGGTGAGTGGACCTTCACGGGTACCCCAGGGCCACCTCTGGAACCTGTCCTCTGTACGTGTGTGGAGGTCCCAACGTGCCCACTGCCCACCCCAGCCTGGCTGACAACCTGCTCCCAAGGTGGGAAGCACCTTTCTGGGGACTCCTGCCAGCTTATCCGGCCAGTTGTCTGGGGCAGCTTGGGTGCAGTTAGGAAATGAATAATTCTTGTGGACACTCTGCTACTGGTTACATTGAGTCGCATAACATGCCCTCGTCATCCCTCCCAAAGTGGATTCTGAAGATGCCAGGGGTGACTGTGGTAGATTTTAAAGTGGGGAAGAGACAAAAGTTGGAGCAAAGAAAACAAGGCTTGAATGCCAGCCACATTAGGAAAACAAGGGAGAGGCCCAGGCCCCAAAGTGGGGTTACGGGGAAGGGAGACTTGGAGGGTGAGTCAGGATGGCCTCGTGCTGGGGGGTGTGGTGGGGGAAGTAAAAGGGGGTGGGGCAGGGGAGGAGGCGAGCATAGGGGGGGGACCTGTGTGTGTTTGGAATCCAGTGTCGGGGGTGGGGGGGCGCCGAGCCTCAGAGTGGGCACTCAGCTTGTTTCTTTGGCCATTTTTGATATGAGTTGATTAGGCAATTTTACCACCTGGCCCAAATTCCTATTTTTAATAGAAAGTTGAACTGGAACATTTAATAAGTTTGCCCTCAAATAAGTCTTCGGGAGTATACATGTATTCCTGTGTATCTATATATTTATATACGTGTATGCAAATTCATTCATAGATATAAATGCTATCTATACATACTACTAATCTAATGATGGCATTAGTTACATGAATTTAGATTGTCAAGGCAAAGGAGTGTATCCATCAAGACAGGCTAGACTTGGCTGTGTAACAAATACCACCTTCCATATCTCGGAAACTTATCCCTCAAAAGATACATTTCTCACGCTGCACGTCCAACATACTCTCTCTCTCTCTTCTTGCCAAAGCAAGTCTCATGGCCATGTGTGGCTTCAAAAAGGCTGGGTGATTCCTATCTACCATGTGTATGCAGAGAGGGGAAAGGATGCTGCGGGCAACCCGAAGGCAAGCACAGGAGACGATGAACGGCGGCAGGGGGAGAGAGGGGAAGGGCAGCCCGCGCCCTGGAGAGCCGCGTGGGGCAGGGCTGAGCTAAGCCTGCTGAGCCCGGCGCGTGCTGTGTTCAGTGTGCATCTCCCCACCGAACCCCCACAGCCAGCCCAGGAGGTGAGCACCACCAGAGGTCCCTCCACATGTGAGAAAGTTGAGATGCAGGAAGGATGAACGTTGCCCAAGATCAAATGGCAAACAAGTGGCAGAGTTTAGATGAAGGCAAAGGGCCCCCTGACCCCAGACCTGGGCTTGTAACGACCCTGTTCACTGCTTTCAGAAGGAAGAAGCAAAAGGCTCTCCAGGAAGGCAGGCTCTAAAAAGTGTCATCCGAGTGGGAAAGGATGACTGAGGAGGAGTGGGGGTCTGACATGGTCAGTCCTCTGCAGGAGAACGCGAGCCTGCGAGGATGAAGAGAGGGCACTCACGCAGACTGTCACGGCCCCACGCTAGTGCTCTGAGGCAAAAGGTGTGAACGAAGCATGGAGAGATGGTGAGTAAGGGAGCCGGAGCCCGCACATAGTAGGTGCACAGTCTGTGTCTGTGACTGGAACTCGGCAGAGCCCTGGCGGAGCACTCTCAGGAAGGCACATGTAACTGGGCCGTTCGATGAAGAAGAGCCTGGGTTGTGGGAGGAGCCAGGGCTTTTCCACATCACGTGATGTCAGTACAGGCAGAGGACCCCAGTAGCTGGCGTTCTCCAGAGAGTCAGAACCAATAGCATACGCATCTGGAGGGGGAGGTGGCGGGGGCGGAGAGAGAGAGAGAAAGGTATTTATCTTAAAGAACTGATTTATGCAATTATGGAGGCTTGGCAAGTCCAAGCGCTAGAGGGTGGGCAAGCAGGCCTGAGACCCGGGGAAGAGCTGCAGTTTGAGCCTGAGGCTTCCACTGGCAGAGTTCCTCTTCTCCGAGAGACTTCAGTCTTTCTGTGTTCAGGCTTTTCACTGGTTGGCCTTCCTCTCAGTCACGAAGGGTCATCTGCTTTACTCGGTGTCTACAGATTTAAATGTGAGTCTCATATAAAAATTAACTTTACAGAAATATCTAGAATAATGTTTAACTAAATATGTGGGTGCTGTGGCCTTGCCAACTTGAGACATTAAAATTAACCATCACAAGGACAACAGTCAGCCGGTCAGGCAGCTGAGGTGCAGCGTGAGCGTGGAGATGGGAGGGGAAAGCGGGCTCCACCTCCTGCCTCAGTGCCCTGCAGCCCCTCGGCAGGGAGGTGAGTTCTTAGAGCCACTGGGGTGCCTTCCACGTGTCCGTAAAATGTGGGTAACTCTGGTGTCCAGAAAGAGAACGAATGTGACTCTATAAACACTGAACCTTGTATATGCCCTTGACGAGATTCTAAAACACCAGAAATAGAGCTTTAAAAGACCTTAGGAGAGGCAGTGGTGTGTCTTGGGAGCCAGCTGGGTGGCTAGGACCAGGTCCCGTCCAGCTGATCTCATCTGTGGCGGTCTCGAGACTGGTAGGCCAAGGAAATGTGGAAGCATTCTGTCTAGACCTCAGCAAGGTGCACAGCAAGGAGTTCCTAGGAGTCGGGATGGACAGACATGTCCAGTAACAAGTTTAGTAATTTTGCAGTTGGTAGACCGACCCAAGAATTCCAAAGATGTCACCTGGAGGGCTGTCTCTCTCCGGTGACGCTCCAGGCCTCCCTCCTCAGCCCTGCCTGCCCCTTTTCGGTGACTATGGTCAGGATGTTTGTCGGCTCAGCCCCTGAAGTGACAGCGCACTCACTGACTCACGGGCATCGGAGACTTCGTGGGGTCAGATAACGGCTTAAATATTCCAAACTAAAGTTCAGTGAGGGTAGTATTAGGTTATGTCCTTTTGGGTACAAAACACCCTAGCTCCATACGTTTAGAGGATAGAAGACCAGTCTTTTGTAACAGAAATTAAAGAGGAAAAGAATCTTGTGTGATTTCATAATAACAAAGGTAACACTAACAAAAGTAGAACATGTCCGTCAGCTAGTAAAGGGCTCCCAGGTGCCTAACGGGGTCCTGTAAGGTGGGCAGTGGGGACTGTCTGCTCTGAGCTGGTCGGATGGAAGCAGCAGGGACTGCCAGGGGGAGCGAGGTGCTATGTTTGTTAGATGTGAAGCGGTGGAAGGAGTTTTGGGCCTGGCACGTCTTGTAGGGGCATGAGAACAGCCAGCTTGAACTGCTCCGTACCAGGAATCAGAACACGGATCGGGAGTTACCAGGTTTCCAGCACAGAGATTGTTTCCATGAACACCAGAACTGTCCGGCCACTAGGAGACAGCCTGGTGTCTGGCCACCGGAGGGGACATCTCAGAGCTGCGTCCAGAGGCACAGAGAGATTGTACGCGATGGTCACTGGGTCTCTGTAACCCTGGAGGTGAGTCTAGGAAAGAATCGGCAGCTTTGTGAGATGCCACGGCAAGTGCAACAGGCTAAAATGATGACGGAGCTGACATTTTCCATGCATCTACTCGGTACCAAACTCCGTGTGAAGAGTTTCACCTTTAACGTCGGCAGCTGACTCTGAAACAGGAGTCACCATTTACCTCCACCTTGCAGATGATGATGAAGTTGAAGGAGGCAAACCGAGTTACCCTAACTTGCTCGACTACCAAGGAGTGGGCTGGAAATTCCAACCCTGCCCCATGGGATGATAAAGACCAAACAGGCTGTACTGAACATAAAACAAAGGAAAAGTCTGGGAGGGATCTAAGTCCTTCATTCAAATACTCCTCACCTCAATCAATCCCTACCTGAATACAACATGGAAGAGAAACGAAGGTGAAACACTGCTAAATAAAATAAACAAAAATCATAAATTTGAGGAGAACGCAGGCCAAAAGCACCACCAAACATGGCTGGCCCTTTGAAAGTGAGCATTCGATCTGACCCCGATCCCATACCCTGTGCGTGGGAAAGGCGGCAGACGCTTTCCTGTGACTCCCGCGGAGCTGCCTCGGAGCAGGAAGCACATCCTGTGAGGGCAAGGCTGTGTCCAGAGCATCGCTAGGCCTCGGCCAGGGCACCTGAAACCGGTCGGCCGCCCGGCCGACCCAGAGCCGCCTCTATCAGAAGAACCAAACTGGCTGGGCCCTTCGGCAGGCGACATGGCCCCCATTCTGGGAACAGACTGGGAGCCCCTGTGCTCCCACAAGCACGAGAATCTTCTCCCCTACTTGCACTTGGCCCTGGGTCCAAATCTGTAGCAATGAGAGTGTCCTGTTTGAAGCCAGAAAGGGATTTGACACTGTGGCTAGCAAAATTCTAAATTTATAGCTGCCAGACTGAAGGTTCAGAAGCCACGGTGAAGAACACAGAGGGGAGCACGTTTTGCTGCGGCAGCGAGCACAGCGATGCTAACTGGATGCACCCATCTGGGCGGGATGAACGCATGCCAGCAAGGCCTGTAGACATTTACTAAAAAACAAATGTTCGTGGGCTGAATTGTGTTTTTGCAAAATTTCTATGTTTGGAAATGGGGTTTCTAAAGAGGCCATTAAGTTAACATGAGGACCGGTGGGTGGGCCCTAATCCACTATGACTAGTGTCCTTCCAAGAAGAGATTAGGACGTCTACATGTGTGCGCAGAAGACCACGCGAGACACAAGGAGAAGGCCGTCATCCACAGCCAAGCAGAGAGGCCGTGGAAGAAAGCAAACCTACCAACACTCTGCTCTTGGACTCCAGCCTCCAGAACTGTGAGCAAACACTTTTCTGTTGCTTAAGCCCCCCAGTCTATGGTGTTTTGTCATGGCAGTCTTAGCAGCTTAATGCATTTTCAACACCACTTGTTTTTGTTTTGTTTTGTTTTGTTTGTTTGTTCTTTTTGGTTACACTGAGTTGCCAGGGGTCCAGGGTTTCCATCTCCTGGGCCATCAGGTAGGACTGAAGCAGCCCCAGCCTGCTGGCACTCAGAGGACCCTCAGCCCATGTGGTCTCGGCCGCTATGAGAGCTTTGATTTCACAAAACCTGGTAATGTCCCTCCAGTGGAGTCAGAAATAATAATGAAAATGGCATAGGACCAAGACTTTGTGACAGCTCAGAAGCACACACACACTCCACAGAGTTAGCCTGGGGCAGCTGTGCAGAGAAGCCACTGCTGACCTTGTGCAGATAAATCCATGCTGACCTTGGGCCAAGTCTATGGTGGTGGCAAAAAATGCCCAGCATCACAAAAGAAAGACCCCAGGTAGAGAATTTGGAGCCGTATTAATGGAGCTGTCACATGTGATCAATAAAGAATATTTGGAATGGACCTGGCTGTTCACACAAGGTTTCGCTTAGTTTTCTTTTTTCTTTTCTTTTCTTTTCTTTTCTTTTCTTTTCTTTTCTTTTCTTTTCTTTTCTTTTCTTTTCTTTTCTTTTCTTTCCTTTCCTTTCCTTTCCTTTTCTTTTCTTTCTTTCTTTCTACAGGTTTTGTATTTGGAACCTGTAGAATCCACTATTCAATAACCTGTCTGTCCTGGAAGGTCACAACTTTGCACATTGAAGCTGTTAATAAAGGACCCCATGGACAGCTCAAACATTCAAACAAACCCTGTGGTTTGGTCGTCACTGTTTTGCTGCTTAAGGTTTAGTTTTCAAGCTTTTCTTTTGGAGCAGCTTTTTAGGCCCACAGAGTATTTTATGGATGCTTAATAGAACGACAAATTCTGCATGAGAGATTTTAGAAACTGTCAGATGATGTGAGCCAGGTGAGGGCCTGGCTGGGTCACAGCAGGGACAGTGAGGGTTCTTCTCACTGACTTCTGCACTGGCCCCAAGTGGAATCCCCAGAAGGAGTTTTGGCTGTGTTTTGAGTCCCGGCGGTTTTGCCGTGAGGGGACACTGTGCTGCAAGCAGGCCCAAGCAGAGCAGATTCACTCCTCCTGCTGCGTTCTGCAGCCCCGCCTCTGTGCACTCATCCACCAGCCAAGCGACACCCCACACCCCTCCTTATGCACACAGCCTGGGCTCGCCCACCTCCACACCTTTGCCCCTGCCGACCCTGCACCTGCACGGGCTGTGCCACCCCTGCCCAAACCCACCCTCCCCTCCAGATGCAGCCTCCCATGCCGGCTCCGTGAGTCCAAGGCCAGGCCTTCCCCCCGAGCCCCAGCTCACACAGACCCCGTCCTGCTGCAGCACGCCCCCTTCCCCCTTCCTGTCTCAACACTCCCGGGGTGGTGGCTCTTCCCACCAGGATCCTCCCCGACTCATTGCCGTGTGCTCATCTGCACCCACGAGGCTTATTGTAATATCTGTGGATTTTCATTTCATTCAGACCTCATGACTTCCTCATTGCATGGCAGAAAATTTTTATACTATATTCTGGTGTCCCTTATAATGCAAGATGACCATCCTGTCTGCCCTTCTGTGCACGAAGCACCTCCACCAGCCGGTCCTGGTTACATGCCTGGACAAAGGAGGACTAAGATGAGTGGAGCGGCCAAATGTCTGCATCTGAGGGCATCAGAGAACACGGTTACACACGAGTGTGAACACACGCACGTGTACATGATACCACAATAAGGGAATGTGCATAGGACAGAGGCTGACTGGATTTCTTTGGCTGATGGTCTGGAGTTGCTGCATTAGATCCATACATAAACCCTTAGTCTAAGAAATGCTGTTCTTCAAATGCTCTTCATCTCATGCGTGAACATTAAGCCCCAAACTCTGTGAGCCAGGGGCTCACAGGGCTTCAAACACACCCTAGGGCTTGTTTGAAGTATCATCTTGCTTTATTATTAACAACATCAATGCACAAAGTTGTGAGATCGCAGGACAAGTGAGCAGAGGATTTTGCTCATTCCAAACGGCAAGAAATTTGCTTAAAGAGCCAGTTCCTAAGCCTTAATAATTGCACATTAAATCACAGTTCTGTGGTTGTAGCTCTTGACCAGCGCTGGTGAGCCGTCCATCATAGAAGGAAGGCCTATCTATGCCCCTGCTTCTCCTGGACGTGACGCAGTCTCCCCATGGACAACTGGCCAAAGGAGCAGGCCACTCTCTGGAGGTTGGCCAGGCGCACTGCCACCACACAGGCGTCCCCATTTGTGTTTGGTGGCTGCTCGGCCAATACACACTTGAGGGAGAGAGGGGGAACCGCTCTGTAATATTATTAATGCTTGGGCGAGGGAAACTCCTTTCACTCCATGCCCACCCCTCACACGGCCACTGTCAGTCTCCTGACCCATCTGCGCAGCTGGCCCAGGTGCTGCCATCTGTTCTGAGGTCTCAAACTGTCAGTGGTGACAGGGGTGGCTGTGGTCTCACAATTCAGCCAGCTCTCCACACCGTCACTTGTGTGCTGCTAGTGGCTCTTGTGTGCCCACCCCGCTGCCCCACTGCGGTCCGGCCCATTCATTGCTGGCCACGCTGTCTGTGATGCTGAGGGTGCCTTCCAAGAGGGTATGAGAGTCCAGAATGTCTTTAGTTCAATTCTCCCCATGAAGCTGTTTTTCTAAAGCTGCAGTTCACCATCCTACTCTCTCTGCTGAGAACCTCTGAGCCATATACACAGACACACACATGGGCACAGGGACGTGGACACACAGAGAGTTTTTAAATATTGATTCATTGACTGATTTTAGAAAGAGAAGCAGGGGTAGAGAGAGAGAGGGAGAGAGAGAGAGACATCAATTTGTTGTTCCACTTAGGTATGCATTTATTGGTTGAGTCTTGCATATACCCTGACCAGGGGTTGAACCAGCAACCTTGGTGTATTAGGATCACACAAAGACTTAAATGGAACCAAAATTGTGTCCCTTTGAAGCTGCCTTTTTAGGATATTGATTTTAAGCTGTTTATTAATAAAAAAGACTCAGAAGAAACTTTTGACTCTCCCCCTTTCCCACCCAAGAGATTCACACAGAAAAACCTGCTTCAGAAAGGAAATTTTAGGATGTCTGCCTTAGCCTAATTTGAATTAAGAATGAACAAGAGGGTTTCAGTCAGGGGCCCATTAGCCAGACTCCCCCGGGCCCCCTTGTGTCTGGGGCACCTGGGAAGAGTTCTCCTGCCGTGCGTGGCGTATGCTCGCACTCCCTCGGCCCCTGCAAGTTGCCTGCTCTCACTCGTCAGGACCCCTCTGCCCCTTCTCTTCCTTGGTCCGGAACGTTGCATGTGCCCACACCTGCCTCAGTGTCTTGGGAGTGTTCGTGCCTATGTGGACTTCCCATAGACGTGTCAAAATTTTGATTTTCTCCTTTAATTTGTCACTGTTAATTTGACTATCAGGTCGTCCAGAAGAACTTAGAAGGTGAGAGGAAAAGCAGAAATATCATTTTAGACAATGCTGACTCCCACACACACACTCAGAGAGAAACTCACAGACACGCACGGACACACGGACATGCTGCCCTTGGGTGAGGGGCCGCGCCCCGTGGTCTGTCTGCAGGCCCTCACAAGCGGCGCCCACCACCCAGCCCTGGCCAGCAGCCAGGGTGCAACCCCGCTGCACCCCCACGACCCCCCTCTGCCCGCTGCTCTCCTCCCATGTGGGGCTCTTTCTCATTTTTAAATTATAGTCCAAACATCACTTATCTTCTCAGAATGTTTAAATGTATTCCTTCTACTCTTCTATAAAATTCGTACATTTTTGTCCAAAATTGTGCTCATTGAAACTCTAATCCTATTAAATTCTCCAAGAAAAGAAACAGCAGAGATAGTTCCACCACCATCTGCCTTTAGCACAGGCTGCCTGCTCTATGCCATTTGGAATATTTACACAACACACTTTGAATATTTACAAAGTATGGCCGAAAGCCCCGAGAAGTCCAGCAGGAAAAAAAAGTTTCTCTCGGATCACCGTGCATGTTCCCATTCCGTGTCTGGGCAGACCGTCTGAGACACAGCGGTTGCTGCGGTGCACACCACTCGCCCGCACCCCTCCCTCCGGTGCTGTCTCTGGGTGTCGGACAACAGGTGGCCTGAGCACAAAACAGCAGAGAGGCACCTGCAGCTGCCTACTCCAGGTGTTCTCTTTTATAAGCCATCACGTTGGTTGAGCTGACAGGGTCCAGGGACCCTGCAGCAGGGTCCCTCAACCGGAGCTCAGTGGGCTGTCTTTGGCTGGAAGCTGATCTGTGAAACCCACAAGGAGAACTCGCCAGAGAGCTGTGAATTCAGAAGCCATTGGGTGGGAATGTGAGTTGGCATCATGCCCCCCAGTTGTTTCCTGACAACTGGATGATGTTCTGCCCCTACAAGGGGTGCCCGAGCCTGCCAGACAGGGTTGGCAGAGACGACCTCTGATGGGTGCTCTCCAGTCCCTGGATCCTGAGGCCATGCACAGCCACCTGCGCAGCGAGGACCAGAAAGTGGTGGGACACAGCAGGGTGGAGAGAGAAGGATTTGGAACATGCCATTCCCTCCGTCCCCAGGACGACACGGATGGGGATGAACTGGGAAGGTCATCTAATAACCCCTCCCACCCCCAACGCAGCACATCGCAGATTGTGGCAGCCAGGTGTCTAACCGGTCCTTCAGCCACCTGACTCTCAGTTCTGGGGACCAGGTGGGACAAGTGCAGTTCTGACCGTCAGTTCCGTGGCACACCCAGGCCTCCTGCTGGTGGCCTCCTGTCCCTGCAGTTCCTTCTAGAACAGGGAACACAGCCAGCACACAAGCCGAGTGGCTGGAGGTCTTCACTGGGACAGGATTTCACCACAAATTCTACCCGTGCCCCACTCAGGTCTCTAAGCTGCTTTTAGTTACATTTCATGAAGCACGAAGCAGTAGGTAGATAGTTCAAGTCACAAAAGGCGACTGCATTTTTTCTTCTGCTGGCCCTGCCGTCTGGCAGGGCTCCCTGGAACCCTGTGTTCAGGGACCGCGAGCGATGTCTGAGTTCCCAGGAAATGCGCTGGAGGCTGCTCCTGAGGCCCAGGCCCAGCCGCAGAACCTGTGAACCTAGTGCGAAGCGCGCATGTGTGGCCCTTGTTCAGAAGCTACTAAGGATGTCCACGTGGCAACAGCAGAGCATTAAAACATCCGTGGACCTTCTGAGCACAGGGCCCTGAGCACCTGCATGGGTCAGACACCCACGTGGCTGGCATCTGCCACGGACCCAGGAGGAAGAGTGCCGGAGCCTGCAGGGCCTCACCCCGAAGTCTTCCCAGTGGCTCCCTGGAAAGTCTTCTTTGAAAAGGCTCTTAGTCTGGCCCTCTGGGGGACCTCCCCAAAATTTCACCCTCCCAGTCCCCTGGTGTGATAACCCCTCTAACTACCTGGTTTGACCCCATCTCTACACTTTGGTGGAGTCAGGCACCTTCTTTGTATGTTGTGTTTATTCCTACTCTTGAACATATTTTCACTGATCTGTTTGTTAGGGTTCCAGAAAAATCAAGGTTTTTTTCCTACCTGGGCCCCATGTCTACTTTTCACACTTCGGGTCAAAGTTTCTCAACAGGCACATATCTGCCTGAGCCTGACTCTCCTGGTGGCCATGCATCTTCCCAGCCCACACAGCCGGCCTTTGTCCAGCACGGGCAGCTGCCCGCCCATTGGCTAGATGCCAGATGAATCTGCTTGGTCTGAGCTCTTCCTTAGCTTGGCACTGACACCTTCTCTCCCCAGCCCTGTATCTCTCCACTGTGTCCACTGTCCACTTGACCCTTCTGGCTCCTCTCTCCTGTTCTCTGAAAGCTCCGAGCTCCCCACCAGCCCTTGGCCCTGAAGCTACAGGGCATCTGAGAGGCACACACATTCCAACCAAAATGTCCTGTTTCACTCCTTCCGACTCCTCCAACATAAACCTTATAAATTTAAAATATATTTTCACATCAGGGAAAGGTGGACTGTTTAATAAATGGTGCCAGGAAAAATTGCTGTCCACTTACAGAAAAATTAGACACCCCCCACTACAAATTATTCCCGTGGAATTGGTATTCTAAATTTCAAAAATAATATCATAAAATACTAAGAGGAAAAGCATGTGAAAATATTTTTGTAATCTAGGAGCACGGGCATACTTTCTAAGCCAGCCAAAAACCTGAGTGTCAGAAAAATAATGACATCGCACTACATAAAAGTTTAATTATTTTCTGGCTGTCTTTTGGTCTCCCACCAGGGCTGTGAGGGGAGCTGCTTCCAGGTGCGCCCACCCGCCCTGGGGGGCGGTGCAGAACTGCCCCAGCTTCCTGAATGAGAGGAGCAAGAGGGACTATAGTGTCTGAGCCCAGTCACAGAAGGCCGGCGCCCGTCTATGGCAAGCTATTCCACAACAGCTGATTTGCTGCTGGTCAGGGTCAAGGAGCCACGGCGAACAGGTGGTGGTTGTCATGAAGCAGAGATGCAGCCAGCTACCTCCTATGTGCAGACCAACATCAATAAGAACACCCGGCTGCCTTGGGCAGCACCTTGCCCTCGATCAATGAGAACAATCATTGCCCGGGTGGGCGGAGCCATGCAGGGCCAGAGCCATCCAGCCCGCGGGGGAGTCCAGTGGTGAGCAGGGAGCTGCCACTCCGCTGAGAGCTCCTGAGACCCCCCGCCCCAAACAACAAAGGTGTTAGCCGGTTTTCTTCAAAATAAACAGATAAATAAATAAATATTTCTGTAAAGTAAGACTCAATAAAAACAGAAGTAAAAATTAAACAGCACATTGACAGAATATATTCACAGCATTTCTATCAAACATTTAAAACCCAGAGAATTAGGAGAGCTCTTACAAAACTACTATCAAGAAAAAATAAAAAGAAAAGAGCCCTGGCTGGGTGGCTCAGTTGATTGGAGCGCCCTCCCTGGTTGGGGCACCTGCCCAGGTTCCAGGGTCTATCCCGGGTAGGGGCGTGTTCAGGGGACAACCGATCCATGTTTCTCTCTCATGTGGATGTCTCTCTCTCTCCCTTCCTCTCTCTCTAAAATCAGTAAATATATCCTTGAGTGAGGACTGTTTAAAAAAGAGAGAAGGAAGAAGGAAGGAAGGAAGAAGGAAGAAAGGAAGGAAGGGAAAGCTTGTAAAGAATATGAGCAGGATATTTATAAAAGAACAGTTAATAGGCCACAAACATCCTTTAAACAAACTCTCCCTGGGACAATCTGCTAATTTATATATTTATTTTAAAAATAACATGTTCTGAAAACTGGGTTTAATCCTTTAGTTTTGTTTCAGTACACAGCAGCAATTTTTTCAGATTTATACCATAAATCTCTTCAGCAGAGAGGGCAAATTTTAAATACACCCTAAAGGCAGAGCCCTTCTGAAAGGAGATGGTGTGAGTGGCTGCAAAGGTAGGCCACAGCAGAGCATGGAGCAAAGGGTTCCGGCGAATTGTACTATTCTGAATTTTAAAGAGTCATTAATTACATTATTGCTTACGCAACTATTAAGCACAGACAGAGGAAAGGCCTGGAAGGACGTACGCCTGCCAGGAGCTGCAGTGGGAACATGGGCATCCTTTTCTCCCAGCCTCTTCTCCTGAAGCCCCACCGTGGCCCATGACCCAGAACACCCTTTCTCTGTCCTGGGGTCCACGCCCACCCCTCCACCCTCAGCACACCCCCACCTGTACACCAGCATTTTCTTCAGGGGAACCAGACATTCGCACCCCACAGACACACATTTTTTATATGCTGTATTTGTCTTGTTCCAAATAGTGCCCTGAGTGTTATGATAAGGAACTATTTAAACATGTAGAAACTGGCCGTTGTAGCAGCACACTGTGGCAACCAGGGGTCCCTGACAGCAGATGTGTCCCCTGCCCAGGTCCAAGGGCACCTGCGGCTGCGGCTGCGCCCTGACCCACGTGAGACTGAGCATGTGGGGTCCGATTGCCAGTCACTCTGCTCTGAGTCTCAGCTCCTGACTTTGAAGTCAAGTTTCACTCTCTGGATGAAGAGTCATTGCTGAAGGCGACCCTTGTTCCTAAAATAACTTTCCATGAAATACTCTGCAAGCGGCTTCTTGACTGTAAATGCCCTTGTGTTATAAGAAATGCCCGTGTTTGTGTGTGGTTACGGCTTGTGTAACTGCCTCCACTGGCTCCGCCAGGTTTGCAAGGTGAAAACTGCTCATTTTTGTAATTTCCCAAACCTGACCTTCTTTCACTATAATGTGGCAACTTCTCAGTTCTTTAAAGTCCTTTTTTCTTTAAGTTCTCATGAATTAACAGTTCCTGTTTTTCTGAAGTGCTGCTTGACCCTGTGTGTGCATTAGGCTTGAAGTCACCTTCACTCAACAACCAGGAAGCTCTGCGAAAAGTCCCTGCAGAGAACGCGGCCTCCTGCCACGTGGCGGAGCCCCCGCCTGGCGCCGTGGCTGTGCCTGTGCTGTGGCTGAACGCGCAGGAAGGGAAAGGAGCAGGAACACGATGCTGTGGTGAAAGGTGCAACTGTGCGAGGTTCTCAGTGTGAGGTCAGCCTGCCCTCCCCACGTGGGGCCGTGGCCCAGCCCCGGCCCAGGGGTAAGCCCCGGAGGCCCACAGTGGGACTCGGCGGAGCAGGATCCTATCGCAGACACACACGCAGCGGGGTTTTTTCTTTCCTCCTTATACCCCCAAAGCAAATGGAAAGACCAAATCTTGTTTTTGAACCTCCGTGTTTCTGCAGTTCAGGGGAAGTTACAGCGAGAGCATTTGACACACTTAAATAACAAGTGACTTCCTGTGTACAGGCTGACCACTCATCCATGGTCAGCAGAGATCTCCTGAGTGGACAGCCTGTGCTGAGCTGGACTGGGGTGAGGCCCGGGGTCTGTGTGTGATGCGGCGGGGGGTAGGGGTGCTCATCTCCCGGAGCCGCCGCTGTAGGACAGCACCTCGAGCCCCGGCTCCAGGCACAGATGTGTTCCAGAAGGAGATGTCTGCCACTGCGGTGCCTCGGGGCCGTGCTCCTTCTGAAGAATCTGTTTCAGGCCTCCAGCCTGGCTCCTGGCGGTTCCTTGGCTGGGGCAGTGTCACTCTAGTCCTCACGCGGTGTCCCCTGTATGTGTGTGACTGTGTTCAAATGTCCCCTTCTTAAAAGACCCCGGTCATATTGGAACAGGAGCAACCCTACTCCAGTAGGACTTCATCTTAACTAATTACTTCCACAATGACACTATTTCCAAATAAGGTCTCACTCTGAATTATTGGCAGGGGTAGGACTTCAAGATATAAATTTTGAGGAGACACAATTCATCCCATAACACACACAGAGGCCTAAACGATGACTCACAAAGTGTGGACTCCCACTCACTCCGTTTGTCATTTCCGCTGCCTGCCTGTCCCGCAAACTCATTCCCCTGAAATAAGTCGCCTTCTTAACAAACACAGGCTGTTGGCTTCCTTCTCTATCACTGTGGATGTCTATGCTAGAAAGAGTTAAGTTGAAGGTTGTTAAACGTGTAGAATTCCATTCTGCTCAAAACCCCGCTGCTGATTAAAACGCTGCTCGTCGGGAAGAGCCCGTCAGAGAGGCTGCCTGGTCAGGGAAAGGCGCCACGGGCGGAGTGCCGCAGCAGAGATAGCCGCCTCCCTGGCCCTCCAGGCTGCCTCTGTGCTGCTTCTGTGGAAGATAGGAAAGAAAAGGGAAGATGCAGTTTTGCTTAACTGTTAGCATGGAGACACTCTGGACAGAGACCTAAGAAGTGAAGGGTTCTAGAGGGTGGTCAGTGGCAGCTGGGTAGGAGAGAGAGCAGCAACACATGCTTGTCACTGGACACCTTTCCATGTAGTTTCATATTTGAACCTTATTCAGAAAAAGTTAGTGAAAACTAGAAACGCTATTCCCTCTTCACCATATGTGCAGATTAAAAGAGACATTCCGTGAGCTCATCTCAAAAGTGTTGGCTGAGATCACTGCCGCAAGAGATGAGCACCCCTCCCAGGCAGACCCCTTGAGGTGCCCATGGCAGGGTGCACCCGCCGCTGGCCACACAGCTCCTGGGGAGGCTTGGTGAGGCCGTGGAGAAGCTGCTCCATAAGGGTTGCAGAAAAGGTTGTCTTCCCTTGGAAGCAGTAGAATCTGCATATGGTCTTGGAAAAGAAAATACGATCCACAAGGCCAGAAGCTCAGCCCCTTGCTGATCACGTGTTTGAGATGAGAGCGGGAATTCTAGCTCTGCCTTGAGCTGTGCACCCTTTAACTCTGCAGAGCCTCAGTCTGCTCATCTGCAACTTGTGTTGATCACACTATAGCTCTTGTGGAGAGAAAATGGGGTTAAACCCATTATCAGGAGGAAAGCAGACAGCCCATGCGTGGCCCTCAAGAATCCCCCATAAATATTCAAAGTCATCCCTTTGGCTGCCAGGAGCCCTTTCAAAATGAAATAGATTCACTGCCTGCATTTTAGGCAATACGGTTAATCTCCCCTAAGATCTGCAGAAGATGTAAATTAAACCCCCTGTGAGAACCAACGGCCTCTTTTATCCCACCAGCACAGCAGGGAGTAACTGAAATTATTATTTTAATTGGTTTGCTCAAATAATTCTGGAACACTCTGTTTTCTGAAATATGGAGGACAATTTCCATTTATTTATTTATTTACTTAAAACCCTCACCTTAGGACATGTTTATTGATTTTTAGAGAGAGAGGACATCGAAGTGAGAGAGAAACATCGATCGGTTGCTTTCAGTACTTGACATTACCAGGGATCAAACCCACAACCTAAGTATATGCCCTTGACCAGGGATAGAACCTGCAACCCTTTGGTGTATGGGACAACGCTCCAACAACCAACCCACGCAACTAAGGCAAACATTTCTATTTCAGTAAGAAGTCAGGGACTATGCATTTTCACAGACAATGGTAAAAATTGCAATTGAAAGACCCTAATAATTTTTTGCCACCCGGCAGGCAGGTGGAGGCAGGGACCAGCTGAGAGGAAGCTGCACAACTTTAGAGGCAGGGTAAGGACTCGGGGAGGGACCGTCCGTCCCTCTTGAGTGGCCGATCCTGTGCTGTGCAAATGCCCCTGGCATGGCTCCAACAGTGGACACGGAGAAGGTGACACTCACTGCAGGGAGACGCAGTGGCTAGGAGCCCCCTGGTTCTCAGTCACGCTCCGCAGCGGCGGCTGGGTGGCAGTCTGCACCCATTCTGCCTCTCATCTCTCTCCTCTGCAGAGCAGGCACTTCTGGGGACTTCAAAGGAGCCGCCGCACGAGGCAGCCACTCGTCTGTCAGGCCCAGTTCAGTGGCGCCAGCTTGAAAAGCAGGTCTGAGGTGAAGGAAATGCACTGAGCCCACGCACTCAAGTGTGTGTCGACAATCGTGGACAACAGTCTAGGAATGCTCCAGGCACTTAAGGTAACCTGCTGCGAGCACCTAATCACCAGCTGTCCGAGGGTTAGCTGGTCTGTCAGAAGCTCTCCTCACTTGAGGATGGGGGAGGGAGGCAGGATGGCTAACCATCAGAGGTCTTGCTGGGTCTGACTCATCAGTATGTGCCCCATTCACCTAGGGGGTCACAGCACACATTTGACTGTATGCTGCAACCGATTGTCCTTTCCTCCACATCAGTGACACTGCACAGAAGGTGAGCTGTTCCCACACAGTGAGCTGTCCCAACATGTGGGACGCTGGCAACCTTGGAGACAATCTCTAGCGGAAGGCCAGGTCTCCACTCGGAGTCTGCACTGACCCACGGGGCTTCCGAGTAAGGGATACTGACTTCCAGAGGCTGAGGCTCACATGTTATGTTAGAGAGGATAAGGGCCAAGTCTAGAAGATGAAACTAAAGATGATGTGAAGTTCTACTGAGGTTAGAAAAATAAAAAACGAGCAAAAAGTTTGCCCTTCAAATGCACAATGAGGGAGGCGTGGCTTGGCCCACGCCCCCACATGAGGAGCCGGACTGTGAGCACAGTGAGGGCCCACTGGTGGGCATGCGGGCCAAAGCCTCAGCCTCGTGTTCGGCGCAAGGGAGGTCCCTGTTCATGTGAAGAAGGACATCAAAAGTCTGCCATTTGTGCCAGAGAGGGCAGCACAGGCTGAAGGTCGTGGCAGCTGCATCTTTCAGGAACCATGGGAAGAAGGAAAGGCTTGAACACAGGAGGTAATGGTCACACATCTGGAAGGGCTCTGGTGTGGATGAAGCCCGGGCCTGCGTAGTACTTCAGCAGTTTAGGGGCAGAATAACGGCTTGATGAAGGTTACTGAATGTGTTGAATTATGACCACATTTATTATCATGGCTGTGACTAAGTGGTTTTGTGGGGCAGAGCTGCGTCCAAAATGGGCAAATGCCAGAAAACTGGCTGGATTATTTATAGAACGTCTTCTCAGTAGGGGCTTTTTCCTGGGTTGCCTCTGGAAGGGAAGAAGGGGCTAAATGTAGGTTAGATGGCCCTTTGGGGGCTCGTAAAGAGGGGTTGCTGTGGAAAGCAGTGCCTTCCACCCAGCGTCCGGTCACCTTGTCCATGCTGTGCAGAAGGTCAGTGAGGCTTGGCGACTGGCTTGTGGATACAGATAACCAGGGAGATAAGGCCCTGTGCTAACCGTCTTCTACCTCCAGGAAAAAACAAAGGAAAGGCATAAACCTACTCCTGTCAGATCTCCACTCATGTGTCTTCTCATCGGAGGAAGCTCGGGCGCACCCCGACCCTCCCGTGGTTGCTGGAGGCCTCCCGGGGCTGACCTCTGCATCTGGGCGCAAAGGGGACTACATCGGGGGCCCTGATCCTCTTAAAATAGAATGTATTCATTTACTTTAAAATTAGAAAGAAACCCTGAGTATAATGAAAGTGAATATATAATGAGGAATCTGGCCTGCATGACATTCATTTTTGTACTAAAAGTTGTAACGTTTTTCATGAGGAAGGGGCCACGAAGGCAAAGCCCCTGGGGGCCCATGGAAGTCACCGTAGCCCTGAGCCTTTGCCCTTTCTACCAGAGACAGGAGAGGCAGCTTCACACGGAAGGGACCCTGACTCCCAACACATCCTGCTAGTTGACCTGCAGGGTGAATTTCAGCAGTGATTTTCCCCCACCTCCCTCTGCATCATGCAGGTAAACCCACTCCCCAAACAGTCACATTTCCAGGCAGAGAACATGGCCTCTGAGGCCTGTGACCTCTTCCTTCTCTGTTGTCCTTACCACTGGCTTCTTTCCTCCAAGCTGTCCTATGGTTTCCATATGGCTTCTGGAGCTCCAGCCTTTGCCTCTGCATTCCACACAGGAGGAAGGAGGGAAGTGGGGACAAAAAGTTAAGTCTCTTAGATGTCAGACTCCTTTCAGGAGCTTTCCTAGAACCCTCAATTACTCATTAGCCACCTTGTGTGTAAAGGAATTGGGAGCTGGAGGAGGGAAGCAAGGCCCTGAGATGGTGCTGAGCAAGCAACGCACAGGAGAGGACCCAGTCCCAGGTAGAAGAACAACCGGCAAATCCATCCTGCCCTTACAGGTCCTCGCAGCCCTAACTGGGCCACTAGGTAACAAGCTGATGCAGAGCAGAGGCAGGGCAGTTCTACCTTCACTGGCCTTTGATCCAGTTGAGTTATGCGCATAAGCCCTGTTCCTTAAAGCTGAGCCCCTTCTACTTCAGCCGCTCTGCTCTTTGCTGGACCAGTACCTCACTTTTGAAGCCTGTCAGGCCTGGACAGTTTCCTGGCTGCGCCTGGGACTGGAAGGGTGTGGTCCTGACTTGAGCATGGGGGCTTTCAAGAGCTGGCAGCAAGAAGGGGTGAGTCCTGAGCTCAGACACAGCTGAGATTCCTGGTGTGTCTACTGAGGGAGAGTGCTCGGCTTGGACTTGATTTTGTCACGTGGTTCCCCAAAGCTGGAGGTGCTTGGGGGGTGAAGCAGCCCCGCCTCCCTGTGCTGATCTCCTGGGGCCTTTAAAACAGCCTGACAGTATAGGGTTTGCATTTATTTCACCAGAAAGACATAAATAGGAGAGACCTTGTCTGCCAGCTCACCCCCAAATCCCTGGGGCAAAGAACTAGACTGCTGGGTTCTAAGCCAAGCTCTTCCACTTACTAACAGTGTGACCCTCAAGTCTCCCTTAACCCCTCTCTCTGCGTCTGGACAATGGAGATGGCAATGACAACTGCCACACATAGTTCTGTGAGGACTAAATGAGGTCATATTTGCAAAGCACCCAGAACAGTGCCTGGCTCCATGTATGTACTCAATAAACGAAACAGTGTTTGAATAATCACTATCTTACTGGATAAATGGTAAATATTTGCAAAAGACATTAATGAAAAGAAATCCTATTTAGATATAACATAAAAATCAAACAATGATTTCTGTTCTTTGAATGCCCTCCTCCA
The DNA here is from genome assembly GCF_021234435.1 of Artibeus jamaicensis. Lineage (NCBI taxonomy): Eukaryota > Metazoa > Chordata > Mammalia > Chiroptera > Phyllostomidae > Artibeus > Artibeus jamaicensis. The sequence continues at coordinate 11,238,349 of NW_026521810.1, read as the reverse complement.
AGTTTGTTCAAAGCTCTCAAAGCCAGGGGTACGGTCTCTATGCTGCTCCAGACACTTCTGATGAGAGCAAAGGTTGTTTCTTCACAGAGTAGACCCTGGTCACAGAGAGGCTAAGTGATTGGGTCCCAAGTCCATTAATAGGACTGGGAATCTAGTTGTCTTCAGGAGCCTGCTGGTTGTCTATCCTATATCCATTTTCCTCTGATTCTGTGCTGTCAATAACCCCTGTGTTGTCAGAGGCACCAATGTGCCCAGTCACAAAATGACATTTTTCAGCCTTCTTCATAGATAGGATGATCATAAAAAATGAAGACTGAAAGGCTTACTTGGGACTCTAGGAAAGCTCCTTAAAGGAGCTTGACATCCAGGATACTTGGCCTTTAGTCCCCACCTCCACCCTCTTTTCCTCTTTTTTCCTCTATGGAAGGCAGTGGTGAAGGTTGGACACCCAGCAGCATTCTTGAAACCATAATACAACTTTGAGAAAGGAAGCCAATGCTAAGATGGCAGAGCAGTGAGATGAATGACTGAACTACTTGTCGACTCTTGCCCTGGACAGCCTGCCTCTTATCTTTTTCTGTCTGATAGAAAGTAAGCCTGACACTTGTTGGAGCCACCGCTATTTTGTAAAGCTTTTGTTTGTATCTGGCCGAGTGATGGTTGCATCCCTCTCACACTCCACAAGTAATTTGTCCACTGAGAACAGCTAAAATGGTACATTCTTGCTTTCATTCAAAATACCAATATTTTAAGTATAATACATTTTTTGGAAGGACAGGGTGGGGAGAAGGGCTAAAAGTCTATAGCAGAAGCCCTCACCTGCAGGGTAATCAATCCTGAAAGCAAAGATAAGCAGGAAAACCATAATAGATGAGATCTGCCATAGCTATTAGCTTTTCCAATTATACAAGATGCAATAAAACCCATTAAAAAATCAGAGGCATCCTCTGAGACCAGCCAAACCTGCTGCCAGCTCTTCCATCCTGAGCACCCAACTTCCCTTTGATGAGTGCTGACTTCCCCTTTCCTGAGCTCTGTGGTCTAACCGGAGCTCTCCTACACCTGTGAGGAGTCCGATCCCACCCTGCAGCCCTGGGCCAAGCACGCCACTGCTCATCCATGGCACTGTGGGCAGAGAGGACCTCTGGATTGTGGCACAGGGAAAACTCCCCACACATGAGCTCCAGTTACAACTGACCGACCCATGACAGCCAAGGCTTGGTACTCCAAACCTAAAGTCTCTGGCAGGCAATGCATGAAGCACTGGATGACTTCCCTTTCCACATCAACAGCATCAGTGTGATGGTTTGGCTCCAAGGTGCTACATAATCATGAATTATCTTCAGAACTGGAAAAGAAAGGCCATGTTATGTGCACTGTGGTTTTAGTTTTAAGTGTGTCTTGCTTAATATTTTTAATATGAGTCAGCTCCATGAACTGTGATGATTTTCAAGTAACCAGAAGTTGACTGTAGCTGGCTTTAGACAGGAAGTATGAGTACAGAATCCAGCTGCTTCCACCCTTGGGGCAAGCTTGAGGCTGTGGTCCTGGATTTTTTTGGCCTGTGGCCTCAGTCTGTGGATTCACACGCAGAACTTTCCTGGTTCCTGTTTCTCCTGGCTCTCCTCTCTTGATGAGGGTGCAGAGCTCTCCTTCTCCCCTGCCTCTCCATGATTCATCTTTGAAGAAGCTACTCTGCTTGACACTCCTGCCTAGGAATCTTGGACCTCAAGTGAGTCCAGTAACCAGCTATCCTTCCTCTCACCCAGGGTGTGTGTGTGTGTGTGTGTGTGTGTGTGTATGTTGGGAGGCACAGGTGGTTACAGAAAGTTAGTATCATGCAGTTGGGCTGGATGAGATGGAAGCTGTTCTTACTATAAGGATATTGCTGACAACAGCAATGATGGTGATGTGGTGATATTGATATGGTGATGATGGTGATGGTGGTGGAGGTGGTGGAGGTAGTGATGATTGTGATAATGATGATGGAGGTGGTGGTGGTGATGTTGATATGGTGATGATGGTGGCGGCGATGATTGTGATGATGACAGTGATGATGGAGGTGGTGGTGGAGGTGGTGGAAGTAGTCATGATTGTGATAATGATGATGGAGGTGTGTGAGTGAGGTGTGGTGTGGGGTGGTGGTGGAGGTGTGGAGGAGGTGATTGTGATAATGATGATGGAGGTGGTGGTGGTGGTGATGTTGATATGGTGATGATGGTGGTGGTGATGATTGTGATCATGACAGTGATGATGGAGGTGGTGGTGGTGATGTTGATATGGTGATGATGGTGGTGGTGATGATTGTGATGATGATGGTGGTGGTGATGATTGTGATGATGATGGTGATGATGGAGGTGGTGGTGGAGGTGGTAGAGGTAGTGATGATTGTGATAATGATGATGGAGGTGGTGGTGGTGATGTTGATATGGTGATGGTGGTGGTGGTGGTGGTGGTGGAGGTGGTGGAGGAGGTGGTAGAGGTGGTGGTGATGATTGTGATAATGATGGTTATGGTGATGGTGGAGGTGGTGATGATTGTGATGATGAAGGAGGTGGTGGTGATGATGACTGTGATGATGATGGAGGTGGTGGTGGTGATGATTGTGATGATGGAGGTGGTGGTGATTGTGATGATGATGGAGGTGGTGGTGATGATGATTATGATGATGGAGGTTGTGGTGGTGGTGATGATTGTGATGATGGAGGTGGTGGTGATTGTGATGATGATGGAGGTGGTGGTGGTGATGATTGTGATGATGGAGGTGGTGGTGATTGTGATGATGATGGAGGTGGTGGTGATGATTGTGATGATGGAGGTGGTGGTGATTGTGATGATGATGGAGGTGGTGGTGGTGGTGATGATGATTGTGATGATGGAGGTGGTGGTGGTGGTGATGATTGTGATGATGGTGGTGATGATAATGATGGTGATGTTGATAGAGGTGGTGGTGGTGATTTGATATGGTGGTGGTGGTGATGGTGGAAATGGAGGTGGTGGTGGTGGTGGTGATGATTGTGGTGATGATGATGGTGATGATGATGGAGGTGGTGGTGATGATGATAATGGTGATGATAGTGATGGAGGTGGTGGTGATGAAGGTGATGGTGATGGTGACTGGTATGATGATGTGATAGGGATGGCTGCCCTGATGTCTAGGACCCGGTTTTTCACAGAGAGAGCCACAAAATACTCCTAACCAGTACCTGTCTCACAAAGGCAGGGTATGCTATGGAATTGATGACACAAAAGGCTCTCATGTCGGGCATGAGAGCTGATTCTTATGGATGCTAGTGGGCCAGAGCCCAGGGGGAGGTACAAAGAGATCTGTCATATTTCTGAGGCAGTGAATGTATACTTCACAGTTATTGAATCTCCCGTAACTCATGTGCTAAGCTATCATCACTGATCTTTAGACAAACCCACAAGGCCGGAACTATTACCATTCAGACTTCACCATGAAGAAAGTGGGACTCCAAGAAGTTAAATAACTCGCTCAGCATGAGGGTGATCTCACCACATGGTAGCCAGAGGTGGAGACACCTGTCGGATACCAGGGAAACCTGCCAGCAGGAAGTCGGGAGAGCCCAGGTCAGGTGCTGGCAAGGGTGGAGTAAAACAGAGCCAGCAAGCCACAAGCCAGTCCCCTGGCTGAGGGCACCTAACAACAGGGCTCTGGGCAACTTCCAAATATCACCAGGCTGTCAGCGTTTCCGTTTTGCAGAGATGCTGTGTTAAGTACCTGCTCAGTTTCTCTGGGAGAATCCTTCCCTCCTCCCTTCCTGCCCCTCTGCACTCAGAATCGGCTCAGTAGTCGGAACCATGACAAAGCAGATTATATTAATAAATGTTCTGCTTTCAGACATGATCGTGGCCTTATTTATGGCCTTTTTAAATAACTCTCCTGATTACAAAAGTGATAACATCAGTTTACCGCAGGCCCCTTTCTCATGGCTAAGAGGCCAGTCAACTCCCAGCCTCTAAACAATGGCCCAAATTCTACATGAAAGGAGGCACTCAATGTCTAGGATAAAATCAGCCACCTCAAGCCACTGCCCCACAGCACTTGTCCGAGAGAATCTGAAGACAGGGGACCTGGCTACCAAAATGCACCTAACAGCGGCGGTCTCTGAACTGGGGACAAGAGGAAGTGCCTGTGTGGGAAGTGCTGAGGCACCATCTCAGGAGGGCGGCCCCTGGGCCTCCTCTCCCATGAAAATGACCTTTCTCTGGGTACTTCTGAGGACTCTTCACCAAGAGAGAGGCCAGGCTGGTCTCCCACTTCGGAAATCCATGGAGTCCACCTTGCTGAGGCCCTGAGTTGACACAGGCATGGCCATAACCCTCAGGGTTTGGAACAACCACTGGCTACACTAGGATGGCAGGATTCTGCTTGAAAAGTAGAAAAGTCATGGCGCCAACTCAGAGGCTGAAAGCCCAAGGCGTTCAGAGACTAGCAGCTGGTAGAGCTCATGTTGCCAGGACTCCGGTATGCTCTCTGCAGATGCCAACTCCCTGAGTCTCCCTGCAGTCCTCTGAGGCAGGCACGTCCACAGTCAACTGAGCAAAAACACCCGATCCTGGGCATGTCTGACCCAACTTGATGGGGGGGTGTTCACACAGGACCGCACTTGGCCCTCCGAGCTGCCTGCCTGCAGCACCCCCAGCTGTGTGGTCGCATCTTATTTTTGATTTCCCTAATGCTCCTCTCACTTTATAGACACGAGGAAGGTCTGAGGAAGGTAAGCCCGCTCTGAGTTTGAGTGGACACTCCTCCCACCCTATGGGCACGTGCAGAATGCCAGCTCAAGCCCCGAGCGCCTCTCCCACTCGGCCCCTCCGTGGATGTAACATCACAGGACACCAGATGCAGCTTCAGCCCTGAGCCACCCCGGCCCATCCTAAACTCTGTACTTTTATCTAACAAACTGTGTGCTCCATCTAAACATCACCACATCAGCTGAAGGGTACGGGGACCCTTTGGCAAAGAGGCCTTTCAGTGGCACACAGAGGAACTGGGACCAAAGCTGGGAAGGAGGCACCAGCCGGGGGAAGCGTCCTTAGTTGGTTTTAACCAAAGAAACCAATCCTCTTAGAGGGGCAGCCAGCCAGCGTGCTGTGCTGGGGGCTGGCTGAGCCTTCTCTTAGCTGCTCCAATTTTAGAAATTGGGCGCTGACTCATTATTAACCCAGGAAGCCCACGCACTCAAATGACTGTACTGAAAAAGCTCTGTCATACTCTGCTTACTGATGTGCAGCTTTTTAAGCAAATTCAAAAAATGTTTATCACTAGGTCTTTATGACATTTTAACGTTTCATTTACAGTAACTAGAACGTTTTAAAATATATACTTCCTGTATTTTACTTGACAGTAAAGCAAAGCCTGACCAGAACAGTAACAGTTTGAGAAACATGTACCAAGGTCACCTCAGGCCTCCGCAGCTCAGCCACCTGGTCCTCATCCCTGCTCCCGCCCCCTCCCCCCCACATTTTTTCTGTCTGATTCTACCACAGCTTGTGACATTCAGAGTTAAGGGAAAGGAAAACACATTCAGTAAGCTCCTGGAGTCATTCACATGCCTTTAGAGAGGGAAGCTGAAAGTCTGCCTCTCCATTGTATTTCTGCTGTAAAACCGGGCAGCTCGGACCATGTGGGCACAAAGCACTGGGGGCTGCTTCCTCCAGCTCTAGAGGCGGAAGGAAGAAGCCCGGCCTCAGCAGCCCCGGGCCAGCGCAGGTCCCCACCTCCACCTCGGAGCTTCCCTGTGGCTCCAGACAGGAGAACCCAGCAGCGTCCTCTCCAGACAAGCAGCACTGCCTCTTCCAAGACAACGCACTACACGGCGAGCATCTACATTCTCACGATGACCAATTCAGAAACTTCCCCAGACATTCAGGCCAAAATACAGCAGCAATGGGGGTGGGGACAGAGGCAGCACCTCTCTAAAACCATGCTCCCCAAAGTCTGAGCAAAACACAGTGTTCACTCCAGGCACAACAGCTTCAACACAACGGAGACTCTTTGGCCAACTGCAGACATAATCGTAAAAATGACAGAAGCATACTCACCGGGGAGAAGCTGACGCTCCACCTTCCCAGGAACAGCGCTGCGACACTCTGGAGACAGACACTGGCTCAGGCACGGCCTGCCTGGAATGCGTTTGGAACTTAAAAAAGCTACGACCATACAGTCACTTATTTCCGTCCATTCCCAATGATGTCTGTACCATTGAGATGAAAAAAAAAAGGAAGAAAGAAAGAAAAGAGGCACACACCTCAGTCTTCATTCTCATTGGAACGAGATGACTCATGCTGACTCACAGCCACCACTTCCTCTCCCGACATTCTCTTCATTCTTGTGAGCTGGCTGGCGGTTCCCATGGTCTGTGCAGCCCTTCCTGGAAGGACAGCCTTCCTGGCGCTGGCAGTGAGACCCGCAGCCTCACATGTGGCCCCAGGGGAGAGGTTTTATTTGGGACAGTTGAGAACAACTGAAAAATAACATTGCGAAATCTCATGTGCATTTGAATTTCAAACACGCGCTGAAATTTGGTAATGTATCACAAAGCTCATATGAAACTCTCGTACCTCTCAAGGCATTACAGGGGAGGGAAAGGAATGGAATAGTGTCTTACTCTTTAAGAAGGTTGGATTTGCTTTGCCCTGGTAACACTTATATCAGCCCATGTTTTCTTCTGCTTGTCCTTCTCCTGTGACACAATAAATCATAGAATCTAAAAATGACGATCTCTTCAAAGCTGCTTCAACTGATGGCTGTTGGTGCCAATTCAAAGCCAATGGGAATTTCAATTTGGGATGCAGCGAAGAAGGAAGTTTATTCAATGCAAACATGTCAGTTGTGATATAGCACGGCTCTGGAACAGCTCAATCACATTACAGTTCAGGTATGAAGCAGCACAGCCATGAGGTGGCCCTTAGGGGAGCCGGCCCTTGGGCCAGGTTGCTTTCTTGTGCTTGGTCCTCTATACGGAAACAGTCTTCGGTCTTCGGTGGAAGGGAAAAGTGTGCTGTCTGATCCAGAGCACAGCTGACTCGTGTAGAGAGAAGTCCCCACTCCTGGTCTCTGATTAGTCTGCCTAATGCAAATGAGGGTTTCAGAGTTTGGTCCACAAAGCTCCATCCTGATTGGTTGGAACAGAGCAGCTCTAACTGGTCAGTGAAGATGCTGATAGGGATATGGATGCACAGATCCAATTGGATGGGGAAAGTCTCAGCCCTATTGGTTGAAATAAGATTCCAAAAACTCTTTTGTAAGAGCTGGCTCAGAGGACAGGAGCATAGTGCAGGCAGGCAGCTCTGTGCAGGCTTCTCTCTGAAGTGTGCTTTGCATGAAAGGGCCCTGTGTAGAAATGGCTGCTAGGCTGTTTTTGAACTGAGCCCAGTTAGCCACCAGCAGCCCTTTGTTGTAGGTATTGGGGTTGACAGCTATTTATTAGAGGGGCATGTGCCCTTTTGCCAGGACTAAATGCCTTACAAAATATTTTCCATCCATCTTTTAGGCTTCTAGAATGTCAGATTTGAATATTAAAAGGTATAACAATCAATCTTTTAAACATGGTTGGTGAATATTTACATGCAAACAGAATAGCCACTGCCTCCCAGTTTTCTGTGGAAGGGTCCCAGATGGGGCAGCCTCCCACACTTCCTGCATTTTTAAGTGATGAGGAGCATCCCTGGATGCTCAGCAACCTTAGAGAAGCCAGGAAGGCAGCTGTGCTTGCATCGGGCCCACCAAGGTTTCTGGAGGGATGTTGGTGTGGGCGAGCCTCCCGTGAGCCTCCCGGCTGAGCGCCTGCTGCTGCGGGGTCGTGCTCTGACAGGGGACAGGAGATCAGGCACACACGTGTGCGTGCAGCTGTCCTGCCCCTGGGGTGGTCACCAGACCCGGTTTTCACTTACAGTGGGGTCCACTGTCAGTAAAAATACTTGTTTACTATTCTGTATCTCAGTTCTTGCAACGAGAACTTTCAGGGCATTTGCTGAAAGATAATAAGTACCAAGTGCTTTGAGTCCCCTGAGAAAGTTGTACTGTGTCAATCCAACGGCCAAATGTTATTTCTTGCAGTTTGGGTTTTTGTGTTTTGTTTTTTTCAGTAGAGTGGAAAACCTATTGGTTTTCTGCAATCTAGACACATCTTTGCTGTGCAATTCATTGCGATGTGTTTTCTTTAGGGACGACGTGTGGGGGCAGGGACCGGCCAGCAGCCCCAGAGCCACCCTGGGGGCCGAGAGTCCTCCAGCAGCAGCAGGAGGGGGGGGGGGTCCTGCGGCGCCGTGGGAGGCCTGCGTGGTGCCAGGGGCCCGCTATGTGGAAAGTCAGCCTTTATTCATGAAGACTGGAGTTATCCATTTATTAATCTCTGGAGGAACTGAAAAAAACATTTGTTTAAAAAACCACTAGGAATGAATTTTTAAAATTTGAAAGAGTTGGGGAATGTTGGCTCCGAATGGCAGCCACGCCCTCCTGCTGGAAGCGCCCTGCCGACCGCGGTTTCTTCCATGGCAACGCCGTCACCACAAGTTTTCCAGAACATTCCAGGGCGAGGCCCGCGGCGTGACACTGGGCCTCCTCCCGTGGGTGCGATTGGAGCCGCCACCACAGAGGGTCCGTGGATCCGAGGGCCCCGCACGGCGTCCCGCAGAAATGCTGTGTCCTGGTCCGGCTGTCTGCGTCTGCACGGAGCTGCTCTCTGGGGCGCGAAGTGCGGGAGGGCGTGAGTATGACCAGGAGGAGGTTGGTCCTGATACAGTTACAGCCCCCGGACTTGACATGGAATATTCTAGAGTACATTCGCTTTAAGCTGGCTCATTTCCGCATGTTCCACCTGAAAGGAAATAGTAGTAGCATTTTAAACATGGAGACACTTTATAAGCATACAGTCTCTTTTGCCAATGGAAAAAAAAATGTAGGTTTCGTTGCATTAAGAAAATAAACAAGTTTCACTCTTAAAGGCAGTGCAGTCTGAAGACAGCATGCTCTAGCATGTCCTAGGTTCTTGTACACATGGATGGGCCACGTTTAAGAGTATTTAGCCCTGGTTGGGTGGCTCAGTTGGTTGAAGCATCATCCTGTACACCAAAAGGTTGCAGGTCTCATCCCCCGTTGGGGCACTTAGGTGGGTCGTGGGTTCGAGTCCTGACCGGGGTGCATGTACAGGCGGCAACAGATTGATGTTTCTCTCTCTCCTCTTTCTTTCTTTCACTCTCATATCAACAAACACATCCTTGGGTGAGGATAAAAAATTGTTTACAGAGTATTTCATAGGTACCAGTGAGCCTCTTAAACATGCACAGACTCCTAAACCTGTTATCCTCAAAATAGCCCTGTGAGGAAAGTGTGACGTCATCCCACTTTCCAGCAAAGAAAGCAGGGCACAGAGACGGCCGGGGCCTGACGGAGGTTGCAGAGCCTGCGAGGTGTCTCCAGGCTGCGAGGTGTCAGAGCCTACCTTCCAAACCACCACATTCCAAATCCACCAGGAAACCACGTGAGTCCTTACAAAGGACTTTTCAAAATCTTTGCACTCACATTCCCTTACTTCACAATGCCTCATTCCAAATTCTTCAAGCGTGTGTAACGTGGAAGTACTTCCTATTCATTTGAGAAATAAGTAAAAACTCTAGCCTTGGAGTGACATGTCCCTCCAGGTGGTAACAATTCTCATAAATTCAATTAGTTACCCACTGGCACATTCCCGAAAGCACCGGGAGGCTGAACACAACGCCAGTGCTCCTGGACACAGGGCCCTTCCTCCTCGGGACTCAAGGGCACCGTCAGAAACACACTTCATGATCCCTCGCTCACAGGAGCAGATGGGTCTCCTCACCACCCGCCCTCCTGGGAGGGGAGGGGCTGCACCCCTGTATGCCAGGTCCAGTCCCTCCCCTCTTTCCACCTCACTTTTTTCTAGGATTTTGTTCCTTATCAAACGTATAGGATAAGGAACAAAACATCTCTACAACATCCTTAACCTCCTCCCGTCTACGGGCCTGAGTCCAGACCCAGGTTCTTCTGTTTGCAGACACCCTGCCCACCTGTGGCCCTGTGGAGCAGACCTGGAAGTGTCCCCATGCCTGCCACCCCTCCCCACTAGCAGCAGCCGTGACATTTGTTCCGTTGGACTCTATCCGCACACTCAGAACTTTGATGTAGTGAAGCAAAACAAGGAAATGCCACTCCTTGCCACGCTGACTGCTTCTGGGGCGGGCTCCCAAGCCTATTTCAGTCCGGGCAGGGCCTCTCTGCCATGGGGTGTGCTCTGGAAGTCTTTCCTCAGGGACGGCAGCAAAGAATGTAGAGAACTAAGGAGGTTTATTCTTGCTTTCAAGCTTCAAAAGTCCAGGAAAGAAAAACAGGAAGGAAGGGAGGAAAGGAAGGAAGGAGGGGAGGGAGGGAAGGAGGGGAGGGAGGAAGAAAGGAGGGGAGGGAAGGATGGAAGGGAGGGAGGGAGGGAGGGAAGGATGGAAGAAGAGGAGGGAGGGAGGAGGGGAGGGAAGGAAGGAAGGAGGGGAGGGAGGGAGGGAGGAGGGGAGGGAAGGATGGAAGGGAGGGAGGGAGGGAGGGAGGGAGGGAGGGAAGGATGGAAGAAGAGGAGGGAGGGAGGAGGGGAGGGAAGGAAGGAAGGAGGGGAGGGAAGGAAGGAGGGGAGGGAAGGAGGGAAGAAGAGGAGGGAGGGAGGAAGGAGAGGAGGAGGGAGTCGGAGGACTGGGCGAAGTCAGGCGACCCCGTGCAGTTGTGCAGGTTGTGTGCTGCACGCCCCAGGGAGAGAATTCCCACAGACTGTGGCAGGGCAGGTCACTGTCCCAGGTGAGACCTCCTGGAGCCCATGTAAGGATTCCAGGGGATGAGCGATAAAGAGTTGGAGGGGGAACAGAGGACAAAGAATGAACCTGCTCCCTACCACGTGGGAGATGAGGGCAGAGAAGCACCAACACTCACCCAGGGCAGTTCGGGGACTCTGAGAACAAAGGGACACTTGCACCTGAAATGATGGGAAGTAAGAGTTTAACTGGCAGCATTTTTCTTCCTTGGTGGAACTTGAATTCAGTGGTACACTTACAACTGAGGGCATCTTAAATTAGTCAGAATATAATCTGTGCAGCCACACATTGGATGAGTTCACCAGAGGAGCAAGTGTTGGCAAAGGAAGCAAGTACTGAGCTCTGGGGCTCTACAGCCTCAGGGGGTCGGGGCTGAGGAGGAGCCAGCAGAGAAGGGGTGGGGGCGGGGCTGTGGGGATCAGGGGCCAGCGACGGGGGAGGAGAGAGCCAGGAGAATGTAGCCCCTGGAAGGCAAGGAAAGAAGGTGCTTTCGAAGGATAGAATGAACACCTGTATAGTCGTCCCTGAGGGGCCACGTGTTGGGGACTGGATTTGGCAAGGGGGTCCTTGTTGGAGAGGAGGTGCGAAGGTCTGAAGAGAGTCTGGAGACGAAAGTGGAGAGAGAAACCAGACAGTGAGAAGAGACACTGCTTTCTAGAAATGGGACTGTAGCTGGTGGGGCCTGTGGGGTCAAGGGAAATTTTCTTCTTTGCTCATCTGTGTACTTACTGATTGAAATGACTTAGTCTGGAGGGAAAAATTGGTGATGCACGATAGAGTCCTGGGTGAGCTAGAAGGAGGAGCCAGACCCCCTGCCACGAGGGAGGGCTTGGCACTGGGGACAAAGAACCCACAGCCAGGACAGGACATTGACTAAGCAGGGACAGGCCAATCTGTGCATGTTGTGTGTGCTCTTGTATATTTCATCATCCTTAGTAAAAGACAAGTAACATCAATTTTAAAAATGTAATGGCGAGCAGTACACAAATATAATATTCTTATGATTAAACCTTAAAATATCACAGCTAAAACTAAAGCCCCCGTTGGTGGGGAAGGGGCGCTCTTCACCAGAGATGTGGGGACACATCAGGGAAATGAGGAAGGCAGGGTTTGAGGAAGTGGAGGGGAAGTAAGTGTTAGTAGGAAAGGAAAAGAAATACAAGAGAGAGGCCCCAGTTGGAGAGTGGATCAAGCCCTGTTCCCAAGGGGGAAGGTTGACTTGAGAAGATCAGTAAGAAGGTGAGTGTCTCACTCCAGGGCTGGACCCCGTGGACTGAACTGACCTCGTGAGATGACCGCTTTCTGCACCCAGCTGGGAAGACCGTCGGTGCTGATGGCTGGACACAGAGCTTCCGGGATCTGTGGGACAGGTCTGGGAGTCCCACTGGGCTCCCCAGACACCCACAACACAACACACACACACACACACCCTGAGATCCATCCAGGTTGCTGTGTGCATCCATGCTTCTTCCTTTGTGTTTCTAAGTGCTGTTCCATTGTGTGGGTGTACCATCGGTTGTTTAGCCCTTCCCCTGTTCAGGGGCATTCTTGACAAATAAAGCTGCTGTGATCATCTGTGTGCAGGTTTTTGCATGGACGCAGTTTTCATTTCTCCGTGGTAAGTACCCAGCCAGAGGGACTGCTGGCTCCTGGGGTGACTCCCTTCTTTCAGGAACCCAGAAGGCATCATTCTGCTCAAACGGGCTGCGTGTTATGTTGTGATTACCTTCCGCCCTTGACCACTGTCTCTCTCCTCCCCTTTGCCTCTTGGCTATCAGCCAGGACTGCTAGCCCTGACCTCCCCCTGCTCCCTCGTTCAGACTCCGGGTGCCAGCTCACAGTGGTCGTCAGCAGCCGTACAGCGGAGCCCCCACAGGTGCTGCCAGTGCGTCCACACTCCCAGGCACCGAGCTGGAGACCCAGCCTCTCCTGACTCCCGTCCATCTTCCACGTGTCCACCAGTGGTGTGGCAGTAAATACTTAACAACCGGCTCTCCAAACATAAATGAGTAAAACAAACCACAACTGGTGGTGCTTACTGATTGGTGGGAGGTAAACTCTCCCTCGGTTGCAGTTCCAGCTCCCAGCACGATGTCACTGGAGGGAGGTAAGGAGACACGCACAGAATCAGCTCTTAAAACTGGACGAGCTGACTCCGGCCCACACGGCCTCCATCGCCACCAGCCCCCTGGCAGTCCTTGTCTCTTGAGTTTCCTACAGAAACTAACTGGTCACCTTTTTGGGGTCTTCAAAGAGGCACTCACACCTGCATTTGAAAGGGTTCGATTTAGATTGGTTGTCGGTAACTTTGGGTGTGCAGAGACGACTTTGAGTGCCCCAGGAAAGCGGCAGACAGCTCTCCAAAAAGTCAGTCCAAGTCGCCCAATGGTCTTTTGTGCACAGAGGCCATCTTTGCCAACGCGGGACCCCTTTGGTGTCCAGGCCCGTCAGGGTTGGGATCCGTGGGCCAGATGACCTCAAGGGGTACTCCAGCGGGAAACCGTACCGTGTGCGCCAACACACACTATGGTACAGGGTGACATCTGGGAAATTAGGGAAAAGGTGCAAAAAAGATTTCAAATTCTCAAGTTTACAGCTGTTTGTCAAGCGAATTAAAACATGCAGGAACCTCAGAACTGAAGCTGCCATGGCTGATGGCACAGGCAGGCGACCTTGCAGGCACCAGCTCCCTGAGTGCGGGCTGCCCCTGGAGCCAGCAGAGAGCTCCGGCCCTGGACGCTGGGCTCCGGCTCCTGGTCTCCATCGTGGGGAGCATGGGCAAAGTCCAACTGGGGTGGGGAGAACAGCACAGATGCCCATCTCTGGAAACATCGGCTCCCATGAGTCGCATTTTCCTCCTCGGATTCATTCACTTGGGACAAGCCGTCTTCCGCAGCACCGCCAGGGGAGAGCGGAGCTGGGAGCTGCAGCTCAGCCCCACCGGGCCAACCCTGGCACCTCATCTTTTACTCTCCCAAAACTTCAGCTGACATTTGTGCTGCTCTGTGACTCCTGTCACTGACAAATGGTAAAAAAGACAAAAGCAAAACACTTGATATGGCCAGTTTGAAGTTGTTGTAATTAAGATAATTTGTGAGCATAGATTACAATTTGGCAGATTCCTAGTTAGTCTAACACTAATCTAAGTACTTCTGGGAAGGGATTTTGCGGATGTAAGTGAAGCCAAGCAAACTGACCGTAAGAGAAGGGAATATACAGGTGAGCCCTTTAAAAGCAGGAGATTTTCCTCAGCTGCATGTGGAAAAGGAAGTCGAGACTCAGAGCACAAGGGTCCTGGGGTCAGAAAGGAGGGCAGTCTTCAAAAGCTGAGGGCCAGAAAAGACACTGGACCTCAGATCTATAGCCACCGGGACCTGGCCTCTGCCAGTAACCCTGATGAACTTGGAGAGCGTTGTCCCTCACAGCCTCCATAGGCGAGCGCAGCCTGGCTCAGCCCAGCTGACAGCCTGGTTTCAATGTGTGGGACCTCAGTGAATGCCGCCCAGGCTCTGAGCAACAGGACCGTGAGCTGATAAATGGTAGTTGTTTTAAGCCATTTCATTAGTGGTGATTTGTCACACAGCATTAGAAAACTACGTTTATTTGCAAAATCAAGACAAGTAGTTCCAACCTCAGAGGGTTATATGAAAATTAAAAACAAATATATATAGTGTCTAGAACAATAATGACTATCTCTAAGCCTGGGCAATTATTCATAAATGCCATTGACTTGGTAAAATGCCAAATATCTGTGGTTGGTTATTTGAAATTTATGCCAACAATACAGTTTCTGACTCACAGGATATAGTCAAGAGTCTAGAATTGTAAATGAATGAATCACACTCTAAATATGCAGCATTTAAAAAAAATGTAGTCGCCTACGTATGAACTGCATGGATATAAGATAGTACTTAGCAAAGCAGACCACAATAAAGAAGATATCAGGCTATATGGAGAAAAATACATGTTTGGAACGCAATCATCTAACAAATATTTGATGGATGTTTGCCAGGTGTGGAGCACAGATGCTGGTCCCGGGGATGCTGCAGGAAAAGGACACGAAAGGCCCCTGCTCTCATCGTGTTTACCTTCTGGTGAGATGAGACAGAAATAAAGTGCCCAAGAAGAATGCGGCCCAGTGAGATGAATTATGCAAAGAATTAGCGTGGGTGGGAGAGGACAGCTTGAGATCCAGCGGCCTTTGGAGGTGGCCGTTCTGGAGAGGTTCCCTTCGATCTGATACCTGAATGACAGGCAGGAGCCAGGCAGTGGCTCAGCGGGGACAAGGAACCAGCTACTGCCGAGGCCTCTGAGACAAAAGGGAGCCCGGGATGTGGCAGGGTCTGAAAGAGGGCCACACAGTTGAGGCTCGGTGAACCCCGGGGAGAGGAGACGCGATGGAGCCGAAGAGGGAGGCCCGGGAGGAACTCGGGCTTTGTGCCAAGTGCGCTGAGTAGGCCTTGGAGGGTTCAGGACAGGGGAGCGACGTGGCCTGAATTTTCCAAGGCTAACACTTACTGCTCAGCGGAAAGCACTTGTGTGGGGCCAAGTGGACACAGGAAGTCCAGTGTGTCCCATTAGGAATGTGACAATGGTGGCAGAGATGGAGAGGGTGGGCTGCTAGAGTAATGTTTTGGAGGTGAAGTTGATGAATGGATTGGACTTGGGGGCATCTTTGGTTTGAGCAACTGAGCGGTGCCATTTACTGTGATAGGGAGGTCGAGTGGGAACAGATGCACTTTGGGGCAGGGTGACCGCTTTAATTTAGACATGGCTATCAGACACCCATGTAGAGAGGGTGAGTGGGCCAGAGTTCATGTGCTAGAGGTGGAATTAAATAAAGATCCAGTCTGGCTGAGAGAGAGGAAATGTGTGAAGAAGGGGTAGGAGGAACCCAGCACACTTGGCCAGAGAGATTGGAGGAAAACCACAAGAAATGCAGCTGAGATGGAGAAGGTATCACAGCCCGGGGTGAGGTGGGTGCTAGTAGAGCGTGCATGAGCCCTGAGCAAGTGTTTCACAGAACACAGTACCGTCCAGTCCTGGCACACGCGTTAAGGGCGTTCTGAGGTTATTGTTGGAATCAGCTGTCTCTGGCTCGGCGCAGACAGACTGACTTTGGAAACTTGAACAAGAGAAACACTAAGCAAAATTATTATCAAGAGCCAGGGTAGTTTAATTACCCATTCTTGGCCAACAGGAAGACCTTATGAATGGTTTCTTTCCATTGTAAACAGCAGCCAAGACATTCTTCACCATTTTTGCATGATTTAGCATCACAGGGAAGTTCTCAGGCTGGATAACTGGCAAAACAAAACCAAACAAAAACCTTTCATCTTAAATAATTCTTTGGCCTGATGCACCCTGCCAAGAGATGGTGGTGCCTTCTCCTCAGAAAGGTCGTCTTGGTATGAAGCACAGTGATGTTCTTAACAGCAGCACTGGCTTCTTAATTTCCACTTTATTTCACATGAACACAAACACCCCAGGCTGTCAGAGTTCCTCCCTCTTGAACAGCTCATAATTAGAACCTCCAACTGTATTGGAGAAAAAACCCAGCACACTTCTCGGTGGCCACTGATGGGTTATTAAATGTAATCTAACAAGAACTTTAGACAGGGCATTAATCTCTAGCGGCTTTTAATGAAAACTCGTGAGTTAAATATCTTCTCTAGTAGGAACCACCCCCGCCCAGGCCTGGGAAGGAGCTGCTGATGAGCGGTGTCACTGGCAGGCACGGCCCGCCCGCCGAGGCAGGGTCTGTCTGTGCCTTCCCACCCTCTGACTGCCGCACCACTCCCTTCTCTGAACCGCTTCTTTCACTTCTGTGATGAGACAAAGCCACAGATCAGATCGGGCCACTCTCCAGCTTTCACATCTGCACAGTTTTGGGGGGTCTGCACAGCAGGGCTTAAGAGTTTATTCCTGAGTCAAACAGACCCAGGTTGAAACCCAGCTTCCAACCGAGTGTCCTTGAGAAAGTGACCTTCCTGAGCCTTCATTCCCTTGTTTGTAAATTGAGAGTCTCATCCCAGCATTTTCATGTGGATTGAACAGCAATGCAGGTGGAGTGTTTAGAAGAGGCCTGGGCCCCTAGTTCGCACCCAGGAAGTGGCAGTCTTTGTAGTGGATAAGCTGTCATCCGTACAAGAGCAGCCTTTCCTGGTGGACCCTCCCCTTCCCTTCATGTGGTCCTGCAGGTTCTGTCATCCCAGTGGCCTCCCACCCTAAACCACTCGTCACACAGTGGGCAAGGGCATCAACTAAGATTCTGTCTGACTGCGTGGTAAAATGGCTCAGGTTAGGACTTTGTTTCTCTCCCGTGAAAGAGCAGTGTGGCGTAGGGCACACAGACTGGCGTGGCAGCCCCAAAGTATCACTAAAAACTTGAGCTCTTCTCTTCCGATCTACCATCTTGGATCATGGATTTCAACTTCAAAGTGACCTTGATGGCTGTGGGAACTCCAGCCAGCAACTCCATAGTCTCTGAATTGCCAGTAGGAGAAAGAGAAGACAAAAAAGTGTAACTAGATGCCACCCACACCCACCATTAAGGTGTTTTACTGAAAGTTCTTAATAGTTCCATGTAAAACTAAGTCCCATGGCCTCTCCTAGCTGAAAGCCAGTCTTAGATGTAATCTTTTCACTGGACACATTGCCACCTGAAATATAACATATTTTTGAATTAAGCCAGAAGGGAGAAGTGGTCTCAATTGACAACTAGCAGTATCTACCATGGGATGGCTCCAGGCTGGGCCACCAATGTCTTTCCACAGGATCTGCTCTATGACACTGGGAAAGAGAGGTCCATTGCCTATGGACCATGGGCTGGAGGGCCACAGTCAGACACACAGAGGATACCATCAACAAGGGACAGCGTGCACTAGAGTGGGTTTGCCAACTGACATCCCTTCTCCCCTTCCTGCTTTCATATTTTACTGTGATCTTTCCCCTACACCTCCCAACTAGACTGAAAGTTCTGAGAGAGAAAAATATCGTCTGCCCACACGCACACTCCTAAGGTGACAACAAATGTATGTCCCTGGGTGACTGCAAGCGCACGGATGCTCAGCGGATGTAGGATGCATCTCCACAGCCATCTGTGGAGCAAGGGCAGGGGACCCGGCCTCTGGGCCAGCCTCCTCCCTCTGCCTCTACTGCCTCCTTAACATACGAGAGATTATAATAAGGGCACTTCTCTCAAGGGGTAACCCACAACTCCTGGCACCCAGGAGGACCTCTGTCAGTGTCAGTCATTAATGTTATTATTGTTGTTATCCATGCCACTGACTGTGAGGTGCACCGTCGCTCTTACATTGTAACTGCTTCTTCTCTGTATTGTGTGTCATAATTTTATTAGCAGAGGGGCCTTTTTTTTTTTTTAACTCGGTGCACGGAACTACGCTGTCTTATAATGAGTGATGTCTGAGAGTTGATGGAATTGCTATTACATAGAAAGAAATAGAGAGAATTCAGAAATTCAGGGCCTTGTGAAGTCAAAAAAGTCAATGGCTTATAGACCCCAAGTGGAAAGAAATGAGACTGGAGGATCTTTGAGTGTCCAAGGCCCGAAGGGGCCCAGAAACAGATGCAGGGGAAGCCATGGCCTTCCCCACATGGCTTTCTGGGAAGGCTCCCGGTAGCCACAGTTGAATCAAAGGAGAGAGAGAGAGAGAGAGGTGAGGGGCAAGAAAGAAGGAAATAGAGCAGGTCTGAGGCCAATGTCTTGGCAAGAACTCTGGTGTGTGCGTAGAACTGACTAGAAGCCAGTGGTCAGAAGTTGACAATGTTTCTGTTGAGCCTGAGTTGTCCAAGAAACTAACCTAAAAATCGTTTGATAACGTACAATAGAACATTATTCAGCCAAAAAAGAAAAGGAATCAAGTATGACACATGCTACAACGTGGACGGATGGTGAAGACGTGATGCCAGCGGAAGGGGTCAGGCTCCAAGGCCACGTGTTGTTCGAGCCCCTTTATATGAAGCGTCCACAGAGGCAGGGAGCAGTTTAGTGGCTGCCAGGGGCTGGGTGTGTGCGGTACCTGCCAAATGACTATTTCTTAACATGTTCCTAAGTAGAAATTCACTTCTGATCGAGTCCATGGAATTTTAACTTTTGCTTTCGTATTGTTTTTCTGTCACTTCCATTTCATAGGCGATTCCATCCATTGGTTACCTAACTTACAGTGTCTGTTCTGCATCCACCTCGTTGATGGTGAGAGGAGGTGTACTCTTCATCAGGACAGCAGCTGACGAGGTGGCTGTGGTGGGGGACGAGGCGGGGAAGAGGGAGGGTGAATGGCAGGGAGGGCCGCTGGGTGCGGGCTCCGTGCTGCACCTGACCCTCCCCGGCCTCCAGGAGGGTACAAAGGACACAGAGATGCAGGTCAGCATTGCAGCACTTCCCTATGGTGGGGACACAATCCCCTCAAAGGCTATTTACACAGCAAGGACAATTTTTCTTAATCTACTCTCTAAAGCCAGTTTAAAATTTTAAAAAATCTGTCTAGCCTTTTTGTATGATTTGCTTCAATGCACTGAGTGATGAACGGTTGCCCCCAGGGTATTGCAGGAGCTTGAAGGAAATTCTGCACAGGAGGAGCCTGGGGACTTTTGCTGGTATTTTCTCTGGCAGCAGCTTTGTGCCCTCTCTGCCCTCTGGCCTGCGTCCCCCACCCCCTCAGGAGCGGCCCCTGTGGGTCTACGGAGCAGGGCTTTCTCACCCCCAAAAGAGCAGGGATCCCATTCTCGACACAGTAATGTCTCCTGTATTTCTTAGGAAGAATTTTGTGACTTGAAGCAACAGCCTAGAAACATAATTGGATTCTACTACCGGCCTCAGAGGAGAAGGGAAGTTCACAGCATTACTCGAGGAAAGAGCTAACATTTAGAAACAATATCTTTAATGGTCCATCTGGTGGAGGACACAATGCTCCAGGAGGCTGGGCTTGCTCTGGCCAATGTCTCTCTACGAACCACCTTACTAGTCCATGAGGAAAAGGAATTCTGCAGTCACACAACTGCCCATTCCTGCCAACGAGCAGAGCCCAATCATGGTACATTTCCAACTTCATCACTCTGGGCCCATCAGCAGCTAGAAACCTCCCGCCAGAAGGACTGGCCCTTTCCTCAAGTCTGTTGGTCCGTTTACGTGACAACTCCAGCCCTCAGCCAGCAAAGGAAAACTTCCCACGCTCCCCATGCGCCAAAGTTCTTTCCCCGAAGAAGGCAAAGTCCTCCTTCCGAAGGCGCTCATGGGTTCTCACGCTTCCCCAGGCCAAGGTGCTGTGCCTGGGAACACGGCCAGACCCATGGCTAGAGGGAGGCAAGGCAAAGCCTGTGAGAACCCACCAGAAAAAAACGTGGTTTAAAAAAGTCACCCCACACACATACGTGGGCCAGAAAATAGCAAGTGTAGGTGGGAATGTGGAGAAACTGGAACCTCTGTGCACTGTTGGTGGGAGTGTAAAATGGTGCAGCCACTGTGGAAAACTGTGTGGCAGTCCTCAAAACATTAAAAATAGAATTGCTTTATGACCCAGCAATTTCCCTTTTGGGTATTTATCCACAAGGATTGAAGCATGATGCTCAAAGAGATATTTGCACCCCATGTTCATAGCAGCAGTCAACAGTCAGTAGTCCATAATCAATAGATAGAAGCAATTCAAGTTTCCATGACAGATGACTGGATAAACAAAATATGGTAAATACATACTATGGAGTATTGTTCAGCCTTAAGAAGGAAGAGGATTCTGACAGATCCTGCAATGACAAGGACGAGCCTTGAGGACAGTATGCTGGGTGAAATGAGCCAGCCGCAAAAAGACAACGGCGCGGACTCCACTTGGCACCTGGGAAAATCACGATCGCAGAGACGGAAAGCAGACGGCGGTGCCAGGGCCTGGGAGAAGGTCACAGGGAGTCAGTGTTCAGTGGGTGTAAGTTTCCGTTTGGGAGGGCGAAACGGGGCCCCAGACTCCCAGATGTCCGCGCCTGACAGGGTCGCTCTGGCGAAGTCGGCACCAGGACGTCTGGCTGCCCCAGGTGCCCGATGGAGGAGAACTTTCAGGTATTTTCCAACGTCGGTGTCTGAACGGCATCCAGCCAGACCCTTCTAAAACTCAGAACACCCAAACGCCCTCAACAATGGATGGGTTTCTCAGTGTGCCAGCTCCAGTACGTGAGTTGAAATTCAGAACTGTGCCAAAAGAAAAAACGTGATACAAATACATGTCTCCTAGAGACTACTTGGAAAGGTGGCGATCATTGACTTAGGACAGAGTTTCAATCCCACTAATTTGAAATTGTCCAATCCAAATTCTGTTAGAAAACCAGAGGATCGTGAGTTCTAGGACATGTAGTCCAGCTGCTCACTTGATGGGCGAGGAAGCTGAGCCCAACTCGGCCTGGGTGACTCCCTGGTGGGTGGCAGAGCCAAGGCCTCCCTTTGGCTGTATCCTGACCCCTGACTGCCAGTTCACTAGGTTCTCCCAGCTCTCGTGGGTGGGTCGTGATGGGGGAACCTGGACTCATCTCCCAGTTCACGTGCAGTCGGTGTGTACCGGGAACCCCTCAGCCTGACTCTTCCAGTGAATTCTCTCTCTTTCTTATGCAGCCTCCAGGTTTCTGAGTTTTCCCTTTCTTGCTACCAAAAAGGCTCAGTGAACACACCATCTGCCCTCACCTCTCTACAGCCTGAGCAGTAGCCACACCAGACGACAGCATGGTGCTTGCAGCGTCACAGAGCCGCACTGGACGCAGAAGTGGCCGTGTCCCCACGACTGCAGTGACTGACCCCAGGGGACAACACTGGGTATCATTTCACAATTTCAGCATTGCTCTCATTTGGGGAATGTGAACTAGTGTTTTTGTAGTTAACAGCTGCCTTGTGAACATGAGGATAGCAACAAACCCAGCAGTTTTATGGTAACAGCCAAACCAGGGGAAGAAAGTACCTCCGGTGCGGCACAGCTCATGGGGGCAGGCACCGACCCTGCCCTGCCGTCATCGGCCCGTGGCGGCCGGGAGCTGATCACCCCGCCTGGCCTCCTTCACAGGGTGAATGCACACAGCAGGACAATGGTTATTTATTCTCATCTAGAACAGGTAGGATACCATGGGGGCAGGGAAGAGGGGGCGTGAGTCCCAGAGGGCCCGCTGCAGTCTCAAAGCCATGGGGGACCTGACAGGCAAGGCCACAGCATGTGCAGAAGGTCCTGACTGGGCCCACAAAGGAGGGGGACTCCATCCTGCCAAGACCCCCGTCCTGGGCAACGGTTCAGTGTCTAAACCCAGAGGCAGGGCCTGCAAGAGACACAACACCCTCCCCCTGCCATTTAACCTCTAAGAGTTGGGGCTCCTCCAGCAAGAGATGTGGGGGAGACACACAGGACCTGGTGATTATAAAGGATGTAATTGGGTATTTGATCTCCGATTCGGGGTATAAGTTGAATAGTATAAAATAATGTGTCTAAGGTTGTACATAGATTGAATGTGCATTGTAAGTTCAATTCAAACATGTTTTAAGTGCTTGGAAAGGTTTTGCTTGTGAAGTAATACTTAAGAAGAAAATAAAATACATTAGGCATGTATATGCAACTTAAAATATGTAGTGGGTATAATTATAGGTTATACAACTGGATTAGTAAGTAAAATAGCCATATTTATAAGTTGAACTCTAAATCTTAAGGAAACTAGGCTCCGAAGGTTTACTAATTCTAACATTTATTTTTCAGCTCCAGTGTATCATACCCAGCCTTCTCTGTGCACACTCGCCACCCTCCAGGGTCCCAATGGTGAGAGGTTTTGTTTAAATAAATGGAGGGCAAGTGAAAATAAAACCTGAATGAATGGGGAGTGAAGACTGCATTCCAGGCAGGGGCACCCGGGAGTGAAGAAGACCAGTCCAGGCAAACAGCTGGCCCCTCCAGCTCCTAACGTTTGGCTACACCCAGAGCTGCGGAGACTGGGCTGGGTTTGTTTACTGGATTACTTGTAGTTTCACAAGACTTGCTACATCTGTGTTTTAGGGAGAAAAAACAAAACTATTTTCAGGTTCCACTGGAGTTATGAAATCTAAGGAAGATTAAACTGCGCCAAGCCGGCGTCAGTTCACAAGAGCCCAGAGACTCCTCTGGGCCCCAGAGAACCAGGCCCGAGGAAGACCTGAGGGCGGGCACCCCACGGAGGAGGCCGATCGAGACCGGCGCAGGCCCGCAGCCCATCTCCGACAACAGGCCACAGAGCTGCTGCTGCTGTGCAGCCAACTTATTTCTCCCTTACTTGATTTTTTAAAAATTAAAACCAATACCAGTGTGATGAAAATGGCACAGGAAGTCCCTGGGATCTTGTTCCTCCTCTCACACTTGCCAAAATGCAAGTAAATGTCCTAGGACCTCAACCCACTCTCCATAAATAAAGATACTGCCAGTCACTCAGACTTCCACAGAGGAAGCATTAGACATCTTACAGGAATGTGTTTGGTGAACCCTCAAATGTGAGTTGTGGTAGAGAAAGTGTTTGTCAACCAGAATGTAGTACCCTCTTCACGTCGATGGGGCTGTGAAAGCAGCAGGCCCAGCCCCATGAAGGCCGGTCAGTTCTTCACAATGGGAAGTGATGGGAAGTGACAGGAAGTGATGTGGATCCCATCCAGGCCAAGGGCTCTGAGAAGCAGGGGCATCTCTGCAGCCCTTCTGCTGGGGTCCAGAACGGTGGCGGAGAGTGAGATGGGGGAGCCAGGGTCTCCGCATCCCTGCAGAGGACAGAGATGGACAACCAGAGTGAGCGGTCAGCCACTGGTTTGTTTGCACAGCGGCTGGAGTTCCTCTGTGGGGTGCCTGTGTCTCCTCTGTGTGGTGGGCACTGTTTTAGGGCGCCCCACCATATCAGTGCAGGCTTTTATTCCCTTAGCTGCATTTGCATCACAGGAGGATTCCCCAATATACAAACATCTGGGTGCAAGGCAGCCCCGCCCATGCAATCAAAATATTATTCTGCTTAAACAAAGACGGCTTTCCACAGAGAACACACTGCCCACACTGTGAATGTGTGTGCCGATCCGCACAGAAGAGAGGGGGGCCCCAAAGGCCTGCCCCTCGTCCTTGCCCCGAACTGCCGAGGCGGCGGCTGAGTTCCTCCCCCCCACTCACCGGCTGCCCAGGGCTCCGGCGCGGCCGAAACGCGAAACGTGCAGGGGCCCTGCCAGGCCTTCCTTCCAGGGCCTGGAGCACAGACGCACTTCCATGGGCAAGTTGTTATTACAAACAGCCAAGCGCAGAGTTGAGCTGTTATGAGTCACTTCTTGTTGGTCAACGGGGTTGGCCCACAGAGGTTCTCAGGCCTCTCCTTGCACACTGTTTGGGCACAAGGCGCCTGACTGCAGGGCCTTGGGAGCAGGTGGGGATGGCGCTTCCTCCCCCGGCAGCTGAAGGTGGAGGCTGGTGTGGCTGGTGGGAGGCAGGAGGGAGAGGAAGAAAGAGCCCGAGAAGATTGAGGCGAAGGTGGCGAACATCAGATTTTTTAAAAAATCAAGGGAATCAGCTGGGACTAGTGAGGTAAATCCAGGGAGAGAAATGGGTCTTAAAAACAGGCCTCTAAATCTATGCTAATCATTTTATGTAAGAAGTCAATGTGGTGCAATAGGAATTTAAAATATTTTATCTAATTTTTGGAGGGGTATGCTTATTTTTTATCAAACAAGAAAGTGGGTGCAAGTGTGGGCAACTACTGGGATTGAGGGCAGCATGTAGCTCGGTTCCAAACACTCGGCTGAAATCCTCTATTAGTCCTGCTGACAGACTGACAGGCTCCGGTCCCGGGGGCCATCCCTCTGCCAGCACACGGGCTCGCCTCGCAGGCAGCTGCTCCGGCAGGGTTCCCGTGTTCTTCCGCCTGCAGAGTCCCTTCCGTCCCGGTTCCGCCTGTCTCCAGATAAGAGCACGGAGGTTGAGGCGGTAGACAGAGCGACTGGCCGAGGAACCCTGGCTGCAGCCAGCATGCCAGGCAAGCATGAGAAAGCCAAACCAGCCTTAAATTCCCAGGCCCTGGATGACCATGCTCAGGGCAAAATCACAAAGCAGGGGCCGGGAGACACAGATACGTGCTAAAGACAGAAGGGGATAGCGCCACCGACACTGATGGCCTGGAAGAGCATCTCTGGGTTTCTTGAACCCCAGGGGCATTCAGACCCCTGGAGGGTCTCTGTGAAATGCAGACCCGACTCTGCAGGTCCAGGGGAAGCCCAGAGTCCGCATTTCTTACCTGCTCCCTGGGCTGCCACTGCTGGGGGACTGCACTTCGGGTAAGAAGGGTCCAGAGCAATTTGGGGACCGAAGGAGCTACAGGCGAGGGGCATGGTGTCTGATCTGAGACTTGGGTCTGCAGAGAAACCGTGGCACCGCCGAGCTCTGCTCCGGTCCCTGGGACTGTCAAGGTTTAAGCACACGTTCACTTTACTGAAAACCCGTGCTGAGGATTTTTATTCATACCCGACATCACATGGGTATTACATTCAATCTGGAAGTTTGAACATTTATTCTTGAAGTTTCTGTTTGAGTCTCAGTTACAGGAGGAACTTTTCAAGGCAAATGTCTGAAACCCATTCTGATATCCAGGCACCAGCACCAGCCGCGTCTTCTCTCACCACCGACCTCAGCAGGTGGGCGTGGGGGTGTTAAGTGATATTAACATGCTAGACGGCACTCAAGTGCTCAAAGCTTGAGACCCCAAAATGAGTGTGACTATTTCATTCTTCATAAACCTGACAGCTGTTGACAGCCAGCAACGGGAAATGCAGCAGAGACTGTGGAAGAGGAGGCTCAAGGACGCTGAGTTCCAGGCAGGTCCCAGGACTCCTCTCTCTAATCCCTCAGGAGGCAGCTGCCACTTCGAGTCA
The DNA here is from genome assembly GCF_021234435.1 of Artibeus jamaicensis. Classification (NCBI taxonomy): domain Eukaryota; kingdom Metazoa; phylum Chordata; class Mammalia; order Chiroptera; family Phyllostomidae; genus Artibeus; species Artibeus jamaicensis. The sequence continues at coordinate 11,212,611 of NW_026521810.1, read as the reverse complement.
CTGCAAAACTGCAGGGATGTGCTGTTCTCATTGTTCTTTACCCTCCAGCTGTATCATATGCTCTTTAAACCGAAAAGCCTTCCAAAGAAAACATGATATATAAGTAAGAAAACTTACCAGTGCTGTTTCTTTAAATGTCTGCATTTTTTAATTAAAATTATGTTGTGATTTTTCTATCAAACTGCCCCCCCATATTCTGAATAGAACAAAACAGAGCATGTGGCCCAAAGGGACGGAGCAGGCACAACTCATGCTGAGCTGGGAACCGCTGGGCCGTGGTCCAGGAGCACCTGCGTGGCCTGCCCCCAGGATGGTGCAGCACAGCGCCCTGTGAGACCAAGGTGGGCTCAGATTCCCAGTTTCCAGCGAGCTCCCTGACCTTGGGCTAGCCACGTAACCTTGCTCAGCATCATATCTGCTTCTTTGGGTCACTGTCACAATGGAACGCCATATCATGCATTAAGGGTCAGCGCCACGACAAGCCCTGGACGTGGTAGTGGATGCTGCTGCTATCTGTGAACTTCTCTGCCCTCAAAGAGTTTTCACCTGTTTGCAAATTGACATTCTCCTCTGAAGCTTGTCTTCCCCAAATCAGGGTCGGTCCCACTCCTGGTTCTTTCTGATGCTCATAGCCTTCCTTGTCCCCCAGGTGGGAGAAATTTCTGTCAGTCCCTGACATTACATTAGTGCATTTATTTTATCCATCTTTTTTTCTTTCTCAGCACTTTTGGTGCCCTCATTAAGAATTCTTTGTCTTTGCTGAGATCATGAAGATATTCTCTTATTTTTTTCTAAAAGGTGACTTGTTTTACCTTTCATATTTAAATTAGACATTTATTGTAAACTGACTTTTAGCAGCATTAAACACCGATATTAATTTTATGTTTAGATATAATTGGAATATGTAATAGAAACTGAGGCGTAGATTTCTGGAACAGTCTGATGGCTGTCTGAGGGGCATGGGGGTTGGGTGGGGGTTGGGCCTGGGAGAAAGAAAGTAAAGAGAGTAAGGGAAAAAACCGAAAGAAAAAAATATATATATATATACACACACACACATGACACCTCGGCACAGACAACAGCGGTGACAGCCAGAGGGCAGGGGCGGGAGGGCCGGTGGAGGTGGGCAGAGGGGAGATGGGGTTGCAGAGGCACGGCCTGGGGTGGAGGGCGTGCAGCACAGCCTGCAGAGGGCGTTTCGTCCAGTTGTACACTTGAGACCCGTATGGTCTTAAGGACCCATGTCACCCTGATAAATTCAATGAAAAAGTATCATTGGAATATTAATTTGGTAGTGTGTCATTTTTTTAAAGTAGAGATCAGAAATGTAAAAAGTACTAATTTTCTGGGTAGAAAAGAAACTATAAACCCTAAAATTATAGTATTGTTCTATTTTAACCTTAAGACAGTTAAAGTTAGAAAACGAGGGTGCCGTTCTGTGAGGCCGAAGAAAAGCCACTGTTTTGTTGCCTGAGACAGAGAACGCTCGCGTGAGGCCAAGGGGCGGTGGCGGGCCCAGAGGCGCAGCCGTCCACTCGTTCAAGAACATTTCATTTCATGTACATTATAAATATACATTTGTAATAAATATGTTCATATTATATACTCATAGTTATTAGCTATATTACAATCGTTATAGTTTTTGTACCTGATTTTGTATTCATTACACTAAATACACTTACAGTGATGGGCCCGGGAAGATACCAGACTGGCTTGGGTGAAACGGGGGGAATTCTAAAAAGAATTCTGGCAAACCACCGCGAGAAGACATGAGGGGTGTGTTCAACGGTGTCACATGGGTGCAACCTGTTTACTCTCTGCCCCGGAGCATTGTCACTGTTCAAAGCACTGTCTCGCAGGTGGTGATGGGACTCCGTCACTGCAGCAGAAGAGAAGTGTGGCCTTTGTCTAGTACAAAGACCCTGCTGTTTGCGGTGCAGCCACTGCCAAGGAGCACCCACGTAGGAGCCAGAATGTCACAGGACGCCACAGGACATCACACAGACCGATGTAGACAGATGTGGCAAAGCAGTTTCTCCCGCTGAGAGCTACCTTCAGATGCTGGCTTTGTAGGGGGCCGAGCCGCTAAGTAGGAGAAGCCGCTGATTTATCCTTCTTTTGAATATGAAGAGAAATGAAATTGTGAAGTAACCCGATAGCCTTGGGTAAAAAGCAAAATTATATGGTGTCCGATTTATAGCACCACAAATCACTTTTTATTCCAAGCTGTAAATGCTGTCATCGGTGATCCTGGCAGGTTCACATTAAAGCAAACAGGTCTGCAGCCTGGGGCAGGCTGAGGCCAAGGTTTCTGGACTGTACAGATGTGGGCACCACCGGACGCGAGCACAGCCTCTGTGTTTGGGTCCACCGAACCCAAACTCGGGCCTGCCTGAGACGGACAGGGCTGTCAGGGTGTTTGGAAACTTCTTCAAACTCGTCTTTATTTCTGCCCACATCAGCGACTGGTGGTGTGTCCATATATGCACACGGCCTGTGCGGACGTTCGAGGGGACCCAAATTTACCCCCAGACCACTGTAATCAAAACTCCTGGGTAAGAATCACGACCCAAAACACTGTTTTGCACACTGGTCTTGAATATGATGAGTTTTGAACTAGAAACCTTTTTCCAGAGCCAGAATTCCTAACAACTGTATCAAGTGCATGGAAATGGCAGCATGGGACAGGCAGGCTGTGTGACTCTGGCAAGAGTCATGCCCACGTGGGAACCTGAAAGCTCTGCTTGGCTCCACCATCCATGCCCCATCCCGAGAACACCTGCTCAGCACCCAGCTCTTGTTCAGTTACAGGGGATTCTAAGCTGCTGTTCCTCATAATCATATATGTATGATTTGCTTCTTTTAACAAACTCCTAAGTTAGGAATGATAAACTGAGACTCGTGCTCAAGGGAGGGTGCTCACGTTGTACACAGCTGGCCGTGCTGGGCTGCCAACCATAGTGAGGAAGCGAGGTAATTGGTCCGTGGCCCCTTTTACATAGTGTTTCAGGTCCGGGTTCTTTGCTGCTTTCCAGCGGGTGTGTCCTAGTCCACCACCAAACACGAGAGGGGTCAGCCCCCAACAGGACGGAGGAGTGCTTGTTCTTGGCTGGTTTTCTTGATGACATGAAGTACCGGATGGAGTGGAATCGGCCAACCCCTCTTGCTCTTTGCCTCAGGGTCAGCGGGAAGACCCACCCTGCCCACAGGCCTTCCATAACCTGTGGGGTCTCAGCATTCTCTGCCTTCTGTGAGAGCCCTAAACAGCAGAAAATGCCCCAGCAGAAATTCTAGGCATGTTAAAATCTGAAAATTGTGTTAGTGAATTCAGCACCCACTTCCTTTCTGACTAGCATCAGAAAGAGATGCGCAGTTCCAAACTTTGTCCTGAGCTCTTATTAGAGGCGGTGTAAACAGTGGACAACAAGGGATGCGGGACTTGCCATGTGACCGACACTGCTGCCAAAGGCTTCAACTATGATGGAGAATTTGATTTGATGTTTTCCGTGGGGAAGGGCAATGGAGCCTTAGAAATAAGAGGACCCTGGCAACACCAGACGGCCCAAGTGTGCATCCCCATGCAGTGCTTGTGCAGAGGAAGCAGCACTAGTTACCGAGCGCTGAAGCACATTGAGGACAGAGGGCACTTTTCCCGGCCACTTGGCCTCTCATGGCTGAGCTATCTGGAGGCTGAGCGGTCAGCTCGCTGCCTTGTTCATCTCCCGGAGCCCTTTGCTAAGTCTCAACCCATCTCACCATGGGGGGTGAAGGGAGACATGTCAGCCAGCCATTTCCTAACCATGGATCATCTGACATTTAACTGTGGTTGTGTTGATCTTATCGCTCTTGGAAAAATCTTGCCCTTCCTGTATGGCAGTTGAAAATACCAGGTTGTTTCAATTGCCATTGAAAACACAACCCGCGGTACGTCAGGCACAAAGGAAATAAAAATCGCTGACATTCTGCTTTGCAAGGACAAATAAATTTGCCCCAGAAATGGCGTGTTTGCCACGAATCTCATTAAAAGTGCCATGAGGTTATCCGGAAAAATTAATACAAGCTGTTGGTTATCAGCTACGTCATTTCAGCTCTTAAAAGCAAGTCCCACTTGTCAGTTTGCTGCTGGGGGCAAGGACAGGCGTTAACAAAGAAAGTCACATTCAATTAGAAACCATGACCAGGGCTGGTATTTGTGGTTACGGTGCACGGATCAGCTTGAAGAGCAACCACACCACTGCTTCTGGGTTTGAACTTGAAGCAAGGGCACTTTTGGTAGCAAAAGGATCAAATCCTCTCTCCAATGTGCCAATAAGAAGAGCTATTTGCCTGGAAAGTTTGGAAACTGAGGCTTCATGTTACTGAGAATGCTCAGGATAGAGTATTGAATGATTATTTTAAAAGTGCCTTGGAAATACTCACTTACCAACATGGGGTGTGGCATCTTCAAGTGCCAGTGGCAGCCATGCCTCCTGCTGTCCGTGTGCTCACAGCCTCTCCCAGGTGACACCTGCCAGCACTGATGGCCCACATGAGCCTTCTGCAGCCTCCATCTGACAGTCCCTCATGGAGAAATAGGTACACGCCCAGCACCATGCAAGGTCCTGGGAATAAGTAATGAGCAAGAACATCGAGCAAGAGTAATCATGTTCAGTCTCATTTTATCGGTAAACAAGTTTGATTTGGTTTCCAGACTTCACACAGATTGATCGTTTGGCCGGTGAGTTACCTCTGAGTTAGTCCATCCAACACTTCTCAAGAGGAGCCCATTTTCCAACTCTTCCGCACAAGCACAGCAGCTGTTGTAAGTGCTCCTTTGCTCCCCTTAGACCAACGCCAGAGCAGACTCAGAGCAGACTGCAGAGGAAGGCCAGGACCCACAGCAGGCACCTGGGCTGTACCCGCTCCGATCTGCCCGGAGCGCCCCTCTTCCGGTAATCTCAGTACATCCTTTCCTTGCTCCCCTTGGGTTTTACTCAAAAGTCACTTTATCTGGGTGATCTTTCAACTTTGCCTAGCCTCTCTTTAATGTATACAGCCGAAGCTTCCTATCTCAAGCATAGAACATTTTCATTCTCTTTCCTGCTCATTTTTATAAAATAATAGAAGCAAAATGCAATAGCATCAATGTGGCTTGGAGGATACCATTGAAACTGGACTTCAGTGGCCTGGGGGTGTGGCAGGGCCGTGAAAGGTCTGTCAAGCAGTTTACAAAAGGGTAGATTTTGTTCCTAATGTAGGACCCAGTGTGTTAATAACCAAGGTTGTTCAAGGGTACGTATTTTAAAAGGCACACATTTTTAAAGGGATATATAAAAGTCCAGGAGATTCTATATCTGGTGTGTCCCAGCTGGAACTGTGTCCCTGGGGGAGGGGAGATGTAACCTGTCATACCCCGCCCCCCGGTAGTACTTTGCACACAACTCTGCCATGGTAAATGTCCAAAGCAGAAGTGTCGTTGAAATGACTTGACCATGGACTTTGTTTCTTCATCCTTCCTGGGCTGTGAATTCCGGACCCCACAGCCAGGACAAGGCCCTCAATCCTGTAGCAGTCCTTACCCAGCAGAGAGGCAGTGGGAAGGTCCCTGGGGGGGGGGGCAGCCAGGAGCCCATCACCTGACAGACCAGAGGTGTGCGTCTGAAAAGACCTGGAGACGAGTTCAGCTCCAGCCTCCTGTGCCTCCAGCCAGCCCGTCCCACCCAGTCCTAGAGCCCGGCTGCCCCACTGGTCTCTCTCACTGTACTGTTCGGTTTGGGCTGTGGCCTCCACCCTGGCTCTGACTCATGCATCCAATAGGAACCCAAGCTCCTTCCCCTGAAAATGTGTCTGTGGGTAACCAGGCTGACAGAGGTGTTACTCCCCAAGTCAGGGCTGTCACCCCAGCAGGTTATAGAGTGAAGGGGCTCAACGCCACTCCTTTCTTATCTGAGCTGGTCTCTGGGGTCCTCAGGCCTCAGTTCTGCCTGCATCATCCCCTCCCTCTGAGCTCTTGAGGTGTCACTGTCAGTGACATAGGAACCAGGAGGGCCAACCAGTGACACTTCCAAGCAGTCACTTCCAGTTTCTCACAACGGTCCAAGGAGAATCAAGAATAATTTTCTTGGGCTGAGAGGACTTGGAGATGATCCAGTAACACAGTCTTCAGCTCCTGGCTCTGTGTGTGCCGCAGGAGACCACGCCTCCCACCGGAGACTGTGCGGTCAGGGCCATAGCCATTGGAAACAACTCCATCTGTACCCAGAGAGGATCTACTCGGGTGGCCTCCATGGGCCGCAAGCTTCTAGAAGCCCTTGAGGGTCTTTTGTGGACATGCACTGGAATGAGTTTGTCTGAGCCCCACCTGCAGAGGGAGAATGAACCTTGTCTGGCTCCTCTGACTCAAAGGTAAGACTGCTGGAAAGTAGGTGGGGTCCAAGGGCGTGGAGCTTCTGCACCCTGTGCCATTTGGGTGGAGCAGGCACGGAACAGCTCCTGTTCCAGAGTGTCCTTCAGACAAAAGCCATTACAACAAACGTGGTCACTTTGGACAGAGATCCAGCACGTTGTCACTGCTGTGGACACGTGTGAGGGGCCGGTGGACACAGTGCAGAGTGGACGCTGGAGTGGTTCCTAAGAGGTTAGCTAGACAACTCCCACCAAATTAGAGTGAGAGACCTAGAGGCATCCATTTGAAAGACAGACATTCACAGCCAGGACCGTGGAGAACATCTTTTCTTGTTCATTCAAGGAAAAGCATGCCCCTGAGACCAGACAGGCTGGCCCGAGCTGCTCGCCCTTCCGGACATGGGAGGAAGGGCTCAACTGCTCCGAGGCTGGAGCTCTCAGCTCTCTGCTGCGATTCGGAAAGCAGTTTTCTGTCCCGTTCACTTCGTGCAACATCCTCTGACCAGCTTTTTAAACCTCGGCCTGGCTGAAAACCTGAAGAAACTGGGTGGTGCATATCCACAGTAGGGAAATTTACCATTAGCCCTCGACTTGCCCTTTTCTCCCAGGTCTCTGCCTGGAGCTGGACTAACCTTGACCGAGGCTCAGGGCTGGAGAACAGTTCGCTGTAGCAGCCCAGACTACATAGGTGTGCAGTGTGTTTTCTCATCATACCCATTTTAGGTTGGTGTAGTATTGAACTTTTCTGCCAGTAAGTAGAAAACACAATTTTTGTAAAAACTGAGAAACAACTTGCAGGCGAGAGCAGATATTTCAGAAATGAGTCACAATCATGTTTTGCTAGAAGAATGCTAATGAAACACAGAGTATATATTCATGAAACTGGTAACGTGCCCTCGGAAAGAAAATGACTCTTATTCGATATCTGAACTTGAGCAAAACATTTATGTCATTGATTAAAACATGATGGACTGGCTCTTGCTCTAGAAGCAAACTGAGCTTTAATGTAACATGAGGAGGAAGGTCTTTGGGTGACCCCGGGAGCGCATATCTTTCTGATCGTCTGAAACAGTTCGCCCACCTGTGAAATTCACTGTAAACCCTGGGGAAGAAGCTTCTCAGAAGTATCTGACCCAGTGAGCAGAGCCAACGCCCCTTCCACACCGTGGCCTCACATCTGGGGAGCCACAGAGACACAGCGTTGAGGTGCCTGTGACCCCCAGAGAAGGAAGGGTATGTGGCCATCCTGGTGCCTATGAAAAATCAAGCTGGTTAGTAAGCTCGAACATGACAACAATGGACTCCCTAATCTCTATCTGCTATAAATTAATTGAACAGTCACTTATCTGCAATTCATATCGGCTGCCTCAGGCACTTCTGAGCACGGCTCTCCTGGATCAGTCCACTGCTGTGATATGGGTGTCAGAAAGCCACCCCTGTTCTGGAAGCCTTTGTGCTCACTTTCAAAGACATCGTGCGGCAGGCACCTGCCCTCTGAGTTGCTGCTCTGACAGTGGCTCTGCTCTCAGTCCCACCTTCACTGCTCTTGAGGGTTTTCTGCAGCTGCGAATGGGGATGGTTCACGTGAAAGAGGGTCAGACAGACAAAAACCTAGAGAGAGGGCAAGCGCATTCACAAAAGTGTTCCCAGAACTCTGGGTCAGAGGGCAAATATGACTCCTGCCAGACTCCAGAGGCAGGAAGGCTGAGCGTTTCAGCCCACACAGACAGCGAGTCATTTAACACCGAGGGTATAGCAGGGGTGTGAATGCCAGGGGATTCTTTCTTAAGCCTTATGAATTGATTTGATTTTCCTTAAAATCATGATTATTGTGACTGTGTTTATGAAAAACAGGACTTCCTGTATTTTAGAGATATACACTGAAACACGCACAGATAAAACGATACAGTGTTTAGCATTTGTTTTTTTTTAAAAATTCAGACAGCGGCAGGGTGGGGCTACTGACGAAATCAAGCTGACTGTAAGTCGATCGTTGTTGAAGCCAGGCGAGGAATACACAGGGGTGGGGGTTAGGACAATAGTCCCTCTATTTCTGTATATGTTTGAGATTTTCTAGGACACAAAGTTAAAAATTAAATGTTGTAAAAGATAATGAAGGTATTCCTCTATCTTATCAGACAGCTATCTAGTTTGAGACTCAGCTTCCTTTAACTCTAAATTTGTTGGCAGATATCTGAATCAGGAGGTTTTTGCCTTGCAAAAAAGAAACCACAGTTCACAGCCTTCTGTTCTCCTCTCCTCTTCCTTCCCCTCCCCTCCCCTCCCCTCCCTCCTTTCCTCTCCTCCCTTCTTCTCTCTTCTCAGCTCTGCTTTCTCCCCAGGATTCCAGGAGATGGACACAGGGCACGGGGTCTCCCAGTCAGTGGAGGTGGCCCTCCCCACCCAGACCACCGTTCAGCGAGCCCCTGAGGACGTACCGCAGTCTCCCACCTTCACAATCCCCCTGTAAAGAAACCATCACAAAGCTTGACTATTGACAATCTACAAAATATTTTCAAATTCTTGAAGGAGAAAACAAAACTTGGTGCTTCTGAGAGACACAGGAAGAACTCTTCTGCCACCTGCTTGCGCTGACCATCCCTCCCTCCTCGAGGGCAGGACAGGTGGGGTCTGGGCACCGCAGCTGCCCCAAGTGTGAGAAAAACCGAACTGAACTCCTGCCAGTTACACAGACCAGCTGGGCTTCTCTGCGGCACCTTCATATGCCCACTGAATCCTTCCCACTGTCAAAGGTAGGTCCCTAAACAAACAGACATGGATGAAGAGAATCTACTAACTAAATTAAGAAAACACTTAAGTCTGTTCATTGAATTAAGAAAACTATAAAACAAACTATCCCCGAAGGATCAAAATCTCTAGAAAGAAGAAGGCATCTACCTGGGAAAAGGATGATATCCCTTCAAAATATTGATTCAAGTATGAGTAGCCTTGTAGATGCTTTGCCAGAAGCCAGGCGATGTCTGCTGGGTCAGTGTAAAGAGGTGGAGGGTGGGGGACGGTGGCTTGATGCAAGAATGAGGGAGGAAAATGTGGTGAGCAGCTGATGTGGAAATGACTTTGGCTGCACCAGGGAACCCACCTGTGGTGCACCGCACTAAACTGCTCTGTTCTGAAAATGCTGTGAACTCCACTCTGTGAAAAGAACTATACCTTGAATTCCTGAATGGATTTTTGTGTAAAGAAAGTCTGTTGCTAGCTATCTTAGACAACTTCTGGGGTTAATTGTGTGGCTTCAGGCAACTTGCCCAACTTCTCCACACACCAGTGTCCCCAAGCACACATGTAACCCAGAAGTAGTAACAGTGCCTCCTTCCTTGATTGCTTGTAAGGATTAAGTGATTAATGCATTTGAAGGACAGAGACCAGCCTGGGACCTAGTCAGTGCTCAAGAAAGCAAGACTACATTGCCACTAGTTTTCAAGTAGGAAGAAAATTTACCAAGTTCCATGTGCTCACTCACAAGAGCACAGGCGAAACCCACACAAGCACGCACAGGACGTGATGGGCATACGCTGCTTGATGACCTGACTGCGACAGTCACAGCACGTCCCCTGCGTGCACTCCCAGAGTACACCTGAGCACAGGGTGTCACTCCTCTGCCCCCACCACTTCATTCTGCCCTCGGAGTGAAGCGCCCTGCTCCAGTTCGTGTACACTACACCGCATCCAAATAATCTCCTGAATGGTCAGTTCCGTGTCACCTTCTGCTCAATACCTAGTGACTCCCCTGCTGTTCCAGGATCGGACCCAGACTCCCTTTACATCTTTGGAAGCCTTGTCCTGGTGGCCTGAAAATCTTACTGGTTAACGAGGCTTTCTCTGACTTTTTACTTCCCTTTCTCTTTTGAAGCCTCTGCTAAAATCCCAATCAGGCCTCTGGTCTCAACTCAGAGGGCCCTTGTGGAGGACCTGTGCAGCTCACTCAGCCCACAGGAGCAGTCCCTTCCTACCCTCCTAGGAGTCATCTGGTGAGTGACGTGTGATGTGACCAGCGTGCACTGGAAAACAGGGGGCCAGATGTTAACAGTGAAGGTCAGACTTTACACACATAATTAACAAAGGCCACTCCTGCCAACTCTTTATTAACCACCTGGCGCAGCACCTTATTCAGAGTGGGCGTCCAATAGAATGATATTTTTTCTATGTGACTTCAGGTGTGTTTCCTTAAGATGTTTCCTTTCCATTTCCAGAAAGTTTTGTGAGCTGGGGCTCTGCTGACTTTGGGGCAGTCTGGTGGCACTCCAGACCCAGTGGTGCCTGCACTGGGTTCAAGGACAGGACCAGGTCAGCCTCGGCCCAACAAACAGCCACTGTGTCCCAAAGGCCCGGGGCGCTCAGAGGCCCCAGTACACAGCGCGAGGATGCAGAGGCTTCTCTGGCTTTTTCAGCCGCCACCCAGGGACCTGGGGGGTAGGGCAGGCCTTTGAGAAGGAAATCCAAATTTGGGTAACCATGTATTTACCCAGAAGAAATGGAGGTAAACCAAGAGAGTCCAAGTTGCTTTCAGCAGACAAGTTTAAGGCTCACTTCCATCCAGACTGTCATCAGCAGGAAAGGATGACATCACTATAGAGAATTCTCAAAACGAAATAATTACTTTCTGCACATCTGACTGACTGTGACATATTTGCTCGGCTAGAAGTATGTGCATTGTAGGAAAGCCCAGTGCACAGAGGGAGCTTAATTCATGCTGCTGATCTAATAAATGTGCGCTGTGGATGTGCTGGGAAACCCACTGGAGGAGAGGCTCTTGCCAGCAGAAGTGTGTGCCACACAGGGCCACACTGATGTGAGGCTGGTGAGGGTGGAGAGAAGGCGCCTGACCGCAACCGGGAGCCCCTGTGAGGTCCCTGTTGAGTTGTCCAATGGTTTGGGGATTCCGTTTCTTTCCTTAACATGTGGGGATTGGTTGAGACTATTTCTAAAATTTCTCCATTAATTAATAATAACAATAATGTCAGTAAACATGGATGATTGCTGAGCATTTACCAGCTGCCAATCACTGTGCTATTTGTTTGTATAATCCCAATTCACCCTTAAAATAATCTTATGAAGGAAATAGAACTACTACCATTTGCATAAGATATGGTGGTCGCTCACATTTAAAAATTCCAAAAATCTACACATTATTACAAATTATAACGTTTAGTGGTGATATAAAATGTATGTGCATCCAAGAACTAGAAAGTATAATTGCAGAGACACCATTTATAATAGTTTCAGAGAATTGATAGATTTCCTGAAACTAAATCTAGCAGTAGGTGTGCAAGGCCTCTACAAGTAAAAGTATCAAAGTTTATTAAGAGATATTTTTAAAAATCCCTAAATAAATGGAGAGATATACCATGTTCATGGATATGATTTAAAATTGTAATGTGAGCTATACAGTGAGTCTAATTCCTATAGAATTTCCCAAACGTTTCTTTAATAAAAACTGAAAAGATGATTCTAAACTTATTTGAAAGATTCAACCAAAAAATCCACACCATTTCTATAAAATAAGTGAGGGGCACTGACCTTGCCAGAAATCTGGGCTTTTGTGAAGCCGGAGTAATTTGAACGCTGCAGCACCGGTTTACAGACGGAACAAGTTGATGATGGACCTCAAATGCGGGTCCGGAAGGAGGCTCGCATGTGTGCAGAACTTCGGTAGGTCACAGACCATGAAGGAAGTCAGTGAGAAGAGCCGAGGCTGATAAAAAATAGAGCTGGTGAAAAAAATAGGTGCCCATGTTGGGCAAAAAAGAGGTCATATCCTTCAAACGACATCTAGAAAATAAACTCAGGTTGTTAGGGAGTTAAATATTTTTAAAATTTAGAATTTATTGATGATACAGGTAGCTATCTTTTGTACCTTTTAATAGCCAAAGATTTTCTCAGATGAGCTCATAAAGCTGATTGTAAAATGGTAAGTTTAACAATATCAAAATAAAGAACTTTTGTTCACTAAGAGCTGCCTTTGAAACGTGAAAAATAGGATAGAAACTGGAATAAGATATTCATAACACCAACCGCAAAACTTTAATATCAATAATATACATAAAACTATACAAATCAATGTTTTTTAAACCACAAATAACTCAGGGTACTACTGAGGGAAAGACACCAAGACATGTTTCACAGAAGAAGAGACATATGCCCAGTGAATTCATGAAGAGATTCACAATGAAAAATGCAAATGCAGATCACGAGGAGGTAACATTTTATACCCACTCAGTTAGCAGCAAGTAAACATCTAACACTGTTAAGTGCTGGGGAGGGTGAATCACAAAGCATTACAGATTGGTGCAAATTCTTTAGAAAAGGGTTTGACATTTTCTCTTAAAGTTGTACTTTCATACGGTCCCTGTCATAATTTCCTCGCAAGCTTTGGAGCCAAGAAAAACTCTTACCCTTGTGTAACCACAGACTCGCGTGCAGACGATTTTATAACCCTGGTCTAGCCGGCGCACACCTGCACCCCTCCCCCAGCGCCCTCAGTGGGACGGCGGCCGACTGCACTGCACTCTGCTCACTGCCTGTGCTGCTGCAGCCAGAGCAAGTGACTCACGGTGACACTGGGTGGATCCTGGCAATATAACATTAAGTGAAAAAAGTAGACATGCAGTATGTATACCACGGTTACAAAGTTAAAACAATTAAGATATATACACATATAATACATGTATGGACATATATACATGATACACCTAAGGTATACATGTGTATAATTAAGATATATACAATACATACATACACATAAACATAGAAATATGTATACATATACAAGTATATGTCTTCTAGAGATACACGCAGAAGCATCAAATCAAACAAAGACCCAAGGCAATAATGACCTCAGGAGTGGGGAGAAGGGATGGGTGAGATATTGGGGACCATATGCCGAGATATAGTTTACTGTCCTAGGAAAGCTTTCATTTTGGGTGGTAGATCCATAGGTGTTCTTTACACAGTTGAAGTAACTAGTGGCATAGCTAAATAAGGGACAAAGCCACACACAGATCAGAGGTGGAGACCATTAAACCAAGGATAGCAATTAATCTAATTTTTGAGCTCTGAGGAATGGGCTGTAGGGTACCCTATGGAGTAAGTGCTGTTATTATATATGCATGTTATAGGCAAGGAAATGGAGGCTCAGATGGGTTAAGCAACTTGCCCCAGACCACACAGCTAAACAGCAACAGAGCAGGGACCCAAAGGCAGGGCATTGGTGATACCCACATAGTCACTAGGCAGCTGTGAGTCGCTGTGCTCTTTTTACACGTGGCCCGTTGATGAGAATGAGGAGCCTCATGGTGTCCGTGGTGGGTGCCTCCCATTGTAAAACTGGGTCACTTATTCCCACACCCGCTCCCGAGGCACTTCCTTCTCCATCGTGACCGTGACCGGGAGGTCTTGAAACTCCCAGGAGCTGATGTCCCCACCCCCCACACACTCAGAGTGTCTTTTGGCACCTTTTCAAATCATTTTCATATTTTTTCTGAGCAGTTTCATTTTCTAGGCCTGTTACTTCAGAACTCATTCATCGGGCACTTGTGAAAGAAAAGCCACTCTACACTGACTAAGCACATGAGTAAGTTTGTGTTTTAATAGCACCCTGTAGGAGGTTTCTTCACAAATGAATGGGAAGGTGGGGGGACGCTTGCAAACTGCCCACAGACAGGAGCTAAACCCTGTAAAAGCATGCTAATGCAGAACTACTCTCCAGTTTCAGGGCAAGCTCTGTTTTGTAATATCTTTTGCAAAAAAACCCCAACAAGTAACCTTTTTATACTGCAGCTCTTAGCAATGTCTGCTGTTCAATGAGGGGAACTGAGCAGACGGCAAATTCACGAGAGCCCATTCGGGTCTGAAGTGTTCGAGCAACAGAGACACTTATCGCGACTGTCCTAGGAGCCTGGTCTGGGCTCAGGCGCTGTTACTTCGTGTTACTTTGAGCTGCAAAATTACAAAATGACTTTCAAAGAGATTGGGCTGTGATTGAATGTATGAGGGGCTGTATGCAGCGTTGTCCTGAAAAGGGGCTGGTCAGAGTCACCAAGTGCTGTTGACTGTGCGCTCTCTGTGCCCAGCTGGCACTCGGTCTTTCCTGGTCCCCGAGGTCCAGTCTCTAGGGGGCAGCACTCAGCATCTGCTGCTGAGTACACAGGTCTGGGTGGAGTGGGGCGCTGGAGTTGGCTCAACTTCCATCCAAGCGAGTGTTTATTGCACATTTTGTAGCCTCGACAAAGCCCAGAGCTCCTTTTTCCAAGAGATGGTGTCCTTCCCACGGTGATGGGGCAGGGTCTGCCTGCCGTCTGCTCACCCCTCCCTGGCAGAGATGTGACTCACTCCTTTTATATCCACATCTTGCTCTAGACTTCCTGGCCCCAAGGACACAAAAGCCCTACATTCCCAGCTAACGTCCTATTCCTGACAGTGGTTCTACAGCCAGGGCTGTCCTGAGTCTTCCCAGACAATCCCAGGGCCCTCATTCCCACTCTTCTCCTTTCCTGCAGCTCCTGGATGCCCCTTCTCCCTGAGCTTCTGCCAGATACTGCCCCTGGTGAGGGCCAAGCAGGATGGGGGGAGGCGCTGCCACCCCGTCCCACAGTCTCATGGGGAGCAAGCAGGGTGGGCCCCAGCCAAGAGCAGCCTCTTATGGGGGGAGCGGTTCCTAAAGAGCTTTTGTCTGTTATGGACTGAATGTTGCATCTTCCCTCCCCCTGCCAAAATTCAGATGTTGCAGCCCAACCCGCAGTGTTGTACTGGGAGGCAGGGCCTCTGTGGGCGAGATCAGGGTTAGAGGAGTTCATAAAGTTGGAGCCTCCAGGATGGGATTAGTGCCCTGATAAGAAAAGGGAGAGATTAGAGGTGACCCTCTCTGTGTCGTGTGAGGACACAGCAGTAAGGTGGCCGACTACAAACCACGATGAGGAATAAATGACCTTGAAGCTGCCCATGCTGTTCGGTTAGAGCAGCCTAGTGGACTGAGGTATCTAACGCCCCTGCCTCAGGGAGTGGGCTGCATGGGCCCTGGAGGAGCTGTGCGCTCAGCCACACGGAGCAGCAAACAGAGGCGTGGGCTGCCCTCTGCCCAGGCGACTGCTGCAGAGACGCGCCGGCCACAGCGTCCTGGGATTTTTCCCACAGATCTCCTTCTTCCTTTCTATGTGGGCCTGGTTTCCACAGCAGAACTCTGTCCCTCTTCCCTTGTTTTAATTAGCTGTTTTTAGAATTGCAACCGTATAATTATTCCAGACATTAAGAAGCTCCGAGGTATATAGGTGAAAAGTCAGACTCCCTTCATCTTCTCCAATCCACGGCCCCACAAGCACCCACAGACAACAGGTCAGTGGTGCCATCCCAGGGGTCTTCTGTGAGCACCCAGTGGGTGCAGCTGCGGCTGGTGATGGGGTCTGTGGACAGACCCATCAGCCCCTCTCATGAAGGAGCTGACAGTGTGCACTCCCTTCTCTGGGCCACTGCCTCCTCACGGGGAGGGGGGTGTTAGTCCAGCTGCAGGAAATGGTCTCCCTGGGAGGTGGGACTCCAACAGTGTCGGAGGGACGCTGGCGGGACAGGCTGTGGGAGCCCTCCTTATGTCCTACACTGACCCCTCAGTGAGGGGCGGGGCTCTCTGTGGATCTTTAATGCTACCTTTAATTTTAGCATCATCTCCAATATCTCTTAGGATGCTTGTTCTAAAAATAGCAGACTGGTATCTCCTGGTGCTTTGGGGTCTTGGTGACATTTATCTCACTTGATTTTGCAAACCCCCAGGTGCAGAGAAGCACACGGTGGCAGGGCTCCCACCAGAAAGCCAGGATGGTGGCTTCTCTGTGCGTGCTCCCAGCGGCTGCAGCAGAGAACAGGCTACCCACCAGCCGCCCCACCTGCCCCTCCTCAACTTTGAAGTTATGTTAACTTTGTTTTCAACTACAGAAACTTTGTATTATTTCAAAAATTTCCAGTCCCCTCCCCCGATTCCAACTTGGTAAGGTAAAATTACCTTCACCAAGGTGGGGCTACACTCTACTCTGTTGTTGCAAGATCTCTAACAACAATCACAGCAAATGTGGCCCCTTACCAACAACCACAGTGACAGCAAGCTGGGGGCTCCAATGGAGTCCCCCAGTCTCACCCCAAAAGGCTGCCGGGCCTGCCAGGCCTCGCTGTATCCAGGCAAACCGAGAAGCCCAGCCCACTCAAGCCAGAGTTGTGGGGTTTCTCTGAGTGGGCCTCGGACTTTGAGAGCTGCGTCCCACATGGGGAGCAGTCCCAGGTTTGCTTCTCTCTTGGATACGTGCTGTTCAGAATGTGCGCCAGGGGAGAGGCCCTGGTCCCGAGTGCCCTCGGCTGCGAAGGCTTCCTGTCTGGAGTCGGTGCCCCATGAACCTGACCATCAGTACAGAGCCCGCCAGCCCTGCTGCCTGCCCCAGCACTCTGGAAGGTGAGCACATGGGGGGCGTCACTGTTGCTGGTGCTGCACCTGCCACCTGGCCAGGTTTAGCTGTGGACATGCCAGGCATTTGGTTGGGAGACCTTCCACTACCCTGGGCAGTGAAACAGCCCCCAGAGTCGTCCCGATTGCTTGCCAGGCCTAGCCTTGTACCCGCCAGGCAAAAGCTACAGGACGGGTCCTGCCTGAGTCCCCTTCTCCCTGAATCTTCCCCATCACACTCAAAAGGCAACTCTAACTTAGGCCCACCCTTGGTTCTGGGACCCCTGAGGGTTTAATTCTTCCTCTTTATTTAATGTTTTCATATTTACTTGCATCTTCCCCCTAAAATTCTGCAAACAACTATCAGAGAAACTCTCTGGTGCGAAGGGCGCCCCTTCAGGATTTAGCTCTCCAGCTGAACCAGGCTGCCCGGGGTCAAGTGCTGGGCAGCAGACCTGACAACCTAGTTAGGTGGGACATATGTGTAAATAAGGTCCAGGAGCTGCTGGAAACGCACACGGCCCCGCCCAGGGTTGCCTCTGCAGGTGGGAGCTGTCGACGGTTCTGGGCGCAGAGGAACCAGAGGAACCAGAGGCTGGCAGCTCCATTCAGGATGCAGGTGCCCCGGGCGGGTGGAGGTGCTGATGTTTGTGGAGGACGGTGGGAGGTAGGGGAGGAAAGGGAGAGAGGGTGGAGGAGAGAGAAGGGTGGGGATGGACACGAGGGAGGGAGGGGTGGGGTTTTCAAAGAAAACACTTGAGAACTAGAGCCAGTGCGGTATCCAGGAAGCAGCTGCAAGGGGTCACTCCACAGTTCGGATGATTTACACGGTCCCGGGGAGGCCTCTGGCAGGCCCGAGACAGGGCAGTAAACAGTCCATCACAGCCATCCTGCGCCAGGATCTGTCCCCATGCAGAAGATGAGAGCTACCGGGGGAAGTGTCCCTTTTGTCATGGCAACCACAACTTGGGCCCTTAACAGCACAAGTGTCCCCATTTTAGAACTGTCCTGATGAAGCCTGTCCTACCACAGCCTCAGTTATTTGAGGGGGAAATTTCTCATACAGTGAGAAAACATACTACAACTTTTCCCCGTAAACTTATAAGTCTGTCAGTACCATGATAACACATGTTTTCTAATAATACAGTGAACACCTCTGGGCGCCAATGAATGAATGAGAAGAAATATTACAAATCAGTGCTTGCTTTAGAAGTTCTGTTACTGAACTTTTAAAAAAACCATTGTAAAACACAGTGTTTCCCTGCAGAGCACAGGAGCACCCTGCCCCCCAGGGAGGCGCCCTTGGGGTGTCCACCGGCCGGCCCGCTGCACCCGGCGGCTGCGGCTGCTGCTGTGCACAGAACCGCTCGGCAGGCGCCACAGGACCCGGACCTGTGACCTCGCGAGGACACGTAACCTCCTGCCCAGGACAGTGCGGTGAGCAGCGCTCCCTGCGTGAGCCATGCGGGGGGAATGGGACCAGGAGGAGAGGAAAGAGGCGCTCAGATGAAAACACGGCAGGCGTCAGGGGACCAGGCTCGCAGGGGGCAGGCACAGTGCAGGGAGATTCACAAGGCAAGTCGGTGACCCCAGAAAGCCTGGCTGGCCTGGCCACCTGCCTCTGTGAGCCCCTCGCCAGGTGTCATTTGTTAATAATCTCTTACTGCTTCTGAAATTGTATCACGATTGTTCATGTATTGTCTCCCCTCCCCTCCTGCGATGTGAGTTCAGCCGTGACAGAGCTTCCCATGCTCACACAGACCCCGTACCTGGCACTGTTCCCACCGCGGGTACGGTCTGCTATCCCCGCAGATCAAAGGTGTAAATAACCACAAGGACACCGATGACAGTGTTCTGTAGTGAAATAATTAGGAAGTGCCGAGTTCAGAGTTCGTTACCACTCCTTGCCTCTCCTTTTGATATAATTTATTTAAGGTTGATATAATTTATAATAATGACTTGTTTTTAATAACCGGCTCACAAAATTGCCGCAGATCTTACAGCCAGCTCTGACAAGCCGATACGGGCAGCCCCACACCCCGGGGCCCCTGAGAGTCCTCCGAGGAGAGGGAGGTAGAGCGGACCCAGGGCTCGCCCCGCCCACGCTTCATCAGGTGGGGCTCACAAGGCTCAGAGCCCACGGGCTCCCGCAGGAAGTGGGTGCTGAGGGTCTAGGAAATCCCACTCACTGCTAACCACGGTAGACAGCTCCTGTTCCCACACACGCTTGAGAAAAGGAAGCATGCTGGCTGCCGGGGCCCTTCGGGAATTGCAGGGATGTAGCTGCGACAGGCCACGAAAGGATCCGACTGTGGGAATATGCTGGAAGGGCAGCCTCTAGAGCCCAAGAAAAGGGTGGGGGCTGCGGGACAGCGGAACCTACTGGGACGGGAAAGAGGCAGTAACTGTCCCCAGTGCCTCCCAGGGCCACCACCGTTGTCCTAGCCCTGCACCAGAGGCTCAGGGTTTCCTAAAAACTGGAGATGTCGGGATGTGAATGGGAGAGTGGGAAGGGGAGATGAGGAAAAAGGCGTCCAGCGCTGGACCTTGACTCCCATCGTCGTCGGTCTGGACTTTGCCTGCAGGCCTTTTTGAAGCAGGGGCACTGACTGAGCCCCAGGAGACTCCAAGCTCTTGCACTGTCTCGAAGACCAGACAGTGTCTTCTCGCCTCTTGGCAAACCCACTCTGTAAGTTTTCCAGGTCTAAGGCCAACAGCAATCAAAAGGCTCACAGAGACATCTGAGTCTGGGAAAGGGTCCAAGAGGGGCAGGGGTCATTGTGGCCTGGCCTTGCGCTTGGCCCACTGTGAGACTCATGGATACAGGTGAGCGGAACTAGGTCCTCTCAGACAGTCAGCTCAGATCCTCACACAGCTGCAACCAGCACCGAAGGCCACGGTGGGTCCGAGACAAGGAAGTGCGCGGCCCCGGGAAGCAGGAGGGCTCCAGGCGAAACACAGGATGCCCAGTTAACTTGGAATTCCAGACACACAACAATGACTATTGGCATAAGCATGTGCCAGACATTGTATAGGACATATTTATACCAAAAAACTACTCATTGCTCGCCTGATATTCAACTTTAACTGGGCACCCTGTTTGTCTCTTTTTGCTCAATCTGGCAACCTAGAAATAGGTCTGTCTATCCTCTCATGGTGTAGATGTGAAATGGACTATACTCTCCCCTCAGAGGTGAAGCCAAACTTTCATGACATAGTTGTCCTCATGGATTTCGAGCCACCCTACATGTCCCTGGGCTCAAAGATCATTTCCTGGCTCAGGACAGGTCGCCGGGACAACCACACACGAAGTGAAACTGTAGCACAGGTTTCTGCCCAGGGCAGGCACGGTGCCAGGGCCTGTGTTAAGTCTCAGCTGGCCTCTGTGTCAGGTGTCATTGTCCTTGTTCCCCACTTAACAGACAAGAAAACTAAGCTCCAAGGCCAAACCCAGGCAAGAGAGACAAGACTTGAGTTCTTTTTTGCATTAATTTACTCTTTTGTGGCCAAGAATTTTGTGCTCATGACATAACATGAGAATAATAGAAGGAATAAAAAGCCCGAAATGGCTTGCATAGCCTCACTCCACTGCTTCCCTGTGGAGATTCACTCCGCATGCTCAACACTCGGCCTCGGGTCTGGGCTGGAGTCACCCCAAGCCAGTGCTGCCCCCCCTGGGTGTGGTCACACTGCCTGCCAGGTCTCTCAGGGCTGAAGGCAGGAGAGCCTGCCCCGACCTGTCCCTGCAGGTCAGGTGTCAGCCCTGTGCTTTTGGCCCAGTTTATGCTCCCAGTTCCTTGTACTGGAAATCAGTTCCTAAAAGTTGCTTTGTTGCTCTTTCTGAGAAAAGGAAGGGATAATGAGCTCCACAGTAAAGGGCGAGGGGACAGTAGTGGCAGCGGGGCTCCCTGCTTCTCGCTCCCTTGAAACCTCTCTTCAGCTTTCTTCCCTCCCTTCCAGGCGAGCTCTGCTCCCAGTCTGCAGGGAGGACGTTCGGACGCGGGGGCCTGCTGGGTGTTTCGTGGTTCCACTGTCAGACTGCATCTTGTAATGAACGTAAACACTGGATGTGGTGATGGTCCCTTTGCCCGGACAATGCTGTTCTGAAATGAGGAATGGCCTCTGAGAATGCAAAAAACGAAATGTGCCAGGGGTTCAACTCAACACAACAAAACTCATAGGCTCACGCAGTTATCACCTCTGCTCCCCCAAACCCACTAAAATGATGGAAAACATACAACCAGCATGGAGAAGAGGGGGGACCTTGTTGGGGGAGGGGAAGAAAGTTGTCATCTATGCGTCTGGAGAGAGAAGGCACCAACAGAAGGGGGCGGACTCCTCGCAGACTCTGCCAGGGGTTCCGGGTCCCCGAGGAAGAGGGGTGCTGATAGAAGGAGGGCGATGCACGCAGCTTCAGACCCTCCAGATGCCCTCCCCCAGCCCCAGGGCCAGGGCTCCCCCCACCCCCACCCAGGGGATAGAAAACAGACACAAGGAGAACAGCACGTGCCCAGCTGTGATGAGCTGAGAAACACGCAGATGAAAATGATGCCCCTTCCCCTGACACTGACCCGACGCAGAGCAGGCAGGGGGCGCCCTCCCGTTCCCCGCAGCCCCGCTCCCGGCCAGGTTGGAGGACATCCACGTGTAAAACCACTAATTAGGGTCCACTCGTGAAAGGCCACCCTGCTGCCTACCTACCTTCCAGTGAAGCCTGCTCATCAGCAAGCCCTGCCCTCTCCGCACCCCCAATCACGTAGAGCTTCCAACTGAACTTGCAGTCCCAAGTTATAAATAAGAGTGACTTGGAGTTACCCAACATTGAGAAGCCCTTTCTTTCAGTGTGAGAAACTCCAAAACAAACACGCAGACCAAGAGATTCGGAGAAAACAACACAGAAAGCAGAAGGAAACATTCCAAACACACAACAGCAATTCCATTATAAGTTAATATTCTGACACAATAATTAAAATCCTAAGTACCGTAAAGTATCGATAGATGTAGATTTTTCTAAAATTATCCTCAATAATAAATCAACAATTACTGGTCAAAACATATTACATAAAAATATATGTCAATAAAATAATCCAACCAAAATAAATGAAAATGTGTGGGTTAAGGAAGCCTGTTGCAGATGCCTGCTCTTTTCCCTTATTTTAAACGAAAACTTTTAAATTTGAGTTAAGTATAGATTCCAATGCAGTTATGAGAAATAATGTAGTCTTTGCCAAGTTTCCC
Organism: Artibeus jamaicensis; assembly: GCF_021234435.1. Taxonomy (NCBI): domain Eukaryota; kingdom Metazoa; phylum Chordata; class Mammalia; order Chiroptera; family Phyllostomidae; genus Artibeus; species Artibeus jamaicensis. The sequence goes on along the minus strand of NW_026521810.1, from coordinate 11,190,548 downwards.
CCAGTGCACGTCCAAGGGCACGTGCATTTGGACTGCGGAACCGCAGCACGCAGGCACGTGGTCCGTGACCACAAGGACGCTCCCGCTGCCTTCCATAGCCACGCCCACCTCCTTCGTGCCCCGCCCACTGCCTGACCGGGTCTCCATTTATCCGTATCCGTTTGTCATTTCAAGATGATCATATAAGTGGAATTCTACAGAATGTACCCCTTGGGGGTTGGATGTTTTCACTCAGCATTTTAGGAGTGATCCAGTCCCTCCACACCCTGGCCTGTATTTAGAGATGTCACTATTTTCTACTTTCGCAATTCCCATAGGTGTGTAGTGACATCTTGTTGCACCTTAACATGTATTTCCCTAAAGGCTAATGACGTCGAACACCTGATCTTCACAAAAGACTTTCTGAGTTTACAACTTGTCTCCCCTGTGTTCACTCCGCTCCCCACAGCTGAAGTCTCCTGAAGTGCCTGGCCTGACCCCTCACATCCGCCCAGCGAGCGCTGCTCAGGTCTCAGAGGAGGGCGGCACAGCCACAGGAGCTAGGGACAAGGGCGGCAAGAATCAGAGAGGAGCAAAACGGAGCCCTGCGAACCCAGAGTAAGAGAAGAGTCAAAGCCCAGGAGAGCGTGGCAGAAACGCCATCACAACAGGAAAGGGCTGTGTTTTGAGTATTTGTTAGGGAATTTTTCTTGCTTTTGTTGACTTTATTTTATTTTATTTTTATTTTGTTTTCCAAATAATTTATTTGTAGTAATGTTGTGAAACTTCTACTATTTGCCTGATATCTATCAATCTCAAACAAGCATCAAAAATGTCACCCATGTGCTCACTAGTCTTCCGGCATTCGTCGGACAAAACTCTCCCCAGAGGAGGCGCGTGGGCTGACCGCAGCTGCGCACTTCACTGCACACTCTGGATGGAAGGGGAGGCCTGGGGACCCGGGGGGGTGGAGACCTGGGAGGTCCGTGACGGAGGAGACAGGGGGATGGACAGTGGGCACAGGGGAAGCTCTTTCCTCGCATCCATGAACCGGCTCTACTGGCTCTCGCAAGAGCCTGAGCTGTCTCCCTGGAGAACTGTGGGATGTGGACAGAGAAGAGGGCAGAGCCACAGAGAACTGCCAAAGGGTGAGCCCACAACACAAAGCAAGAAAGAAAGAAATGTAAATTCTAAAGAAAGGTTATCAAGTGCATGATGGGGAATAACACCTTTTTAAACTTCTACCCAACAATTTTTAAAAACAGGTAATTTCATAACTGTGGGTGGTGGTTCAGGTGGAAGCACGCACACTTGACCACAGCGGTTTATGGAGGCCATGCGGTCCCCGGAGATTTTCCTCTATGGAAGACCCTCAAGGATGAACTGCTTGGGCACCTGCTGGGCTTGGGGTGGTTTTGCTGAAGCCCCAGAGATGAAGGAGGGGTCTATATAGCTGACTCTCCTGATCCTGACTGCCCTTGTCTGGAAAGAGATAAATGGGCAGTCCATTCTGGGACCCAAGGGGCAGCACGATGGAAAACGGGCAGAGTGATGAAATTCCACCGCCGACATCCCGAGAGGCCGCAAAAGCACCTGGGTAGCATGAGCCTGAATGGGCAAAAAACCATGTGGGTGAAGAAGTATGTGTGTGTAGGAAAGAGATTGAGCCCAGAGGTTTTATAGGTCATAGCCAAGAACCTAGTTTTCATACTGGGTGGAAATACTCACTATTTAAAACAACAAACAAAAGAAAGCATTTTTGCTGAGTGTGTCTGTCCGGGGTCCCGAGTCGTCTGGTGTTGTGCAGTTGAGGACTGATTAACAAGATAAAATGATTTACAGGCCATATTCTTTTAAAAATATAGTTAAATCTCTGGGTAGAATGATAATGAGAGATTTTTATCTCCCTTTCAGAGCTTTCTTGGATAAGCATGTAATCCATTCCTAATCAGAGAGAGTCAAGAAGATGGTATTTTAAATGGAGAAAACACCATGGCTATTCATTTAGACCCTCCCTTTTTCATTCTAATTTTTGTTAGTCTCTCAATTATATCAGTTTTCGACATCAGGTTTCCTTCTGGGTCACGGGACATTTCCTAAGCCAGGCCCCTTCTCCTGGGAACGTGCTGAAGGCAGCGGTGAAGCCAGCCTCCCAGAAGGTGTCTGGCTGTGTCTCGGGCTCAGCTCCCTGCTGCGGGTGCAAACGTCTACCCACAGCCAAGGCGCCATAACAGAAGTGGGCTCCTTGCCCTGTTGGCTGGGGAGAAGCACTGTCCAGCCCAGACCATTCCGCTCAGACCTAGCCTCCAGCCAGTGTCCACCCCGTCAACAGCTGCCAATCTGCGGGGTCTGAAGCTGGGGGGCCATGGGTGGTACTCCAGTGCACACACAAGCTCACTTCAAGGTCCTCTAATTCTTCTAGTGTTTACAATTCTCTCTGAAAACACACGGTGCTTTCCTCAATAAAATTAATTACAGCAACAAAGTGAACAACAGACCCCCTCTCCTTCCTTCCCTCAAACACAGAGAACGTCAAGGTCGTCTGGATCAAAAGTGGGCGGCAAGCCTGCGGACAGAGCTGGCAGCAAGGAGGGAGCCGAGCTCTCCGCCCAGTGGTGATTCACTTCCAAAGGTGTGTCCTGCAACATGAAGGAATTCGGCTGCCTGTCAAGTGAGGATTTCTGTGTCTGAAGACTGTAAAATGAAAATGAGTTCGGAAATTCCTGCATCTGGCAGGAAAAGTGTTGGGGTCATTTTAGACCTGTCTTTCCACTGGGCTGAAGTGTTTCCTTTGTTTGACCTTGGACTAGTTCTGTAGCCTCTCTGAGCCTCAGTTCCCTTCTCTGTAAAATGGCAGTAACAACTCTAACACCAGTGTTGGGTGAGGACTACAGGTGGCACACGAACAGGCGGTACACGGTGTGCCCTCAGTATGGGGGTCGTTATTGCTGTTCCATGCTTTTCTAATGGCAGAGGTTGAAAGAAAGAGGCTTACCACCCAGGGCACAGGGTTGGCTCGAATGGCCACTGCCCTTTGTGGCCACCCCACAGAAAGTGCCTTGGGAGGAAAACCAGACTGTGACCACTACTCAGGTCGTGCCTGTCATGGGACAGTGACATGGGCCCCAGAATCCAGGGAATTGGGAGAATCATGTCCTCTGAAATGGTCTTCTTTTTGTCGAGGATAGAGTGTCTTCCAGATGCACTGCGAGAAGCTAGGGTAGCAGTGGGGGCTTTGGACAAACTACTTATCATGTCTGAGGTTCAGTTTTCCCATTTCTAAAGTCAGCACCAAAATTGAGAAGCTAAAAATAAAAGTCCATTTGATCAGTCAAGTGGCTCTGAGGTACACTGAGGTAGGGCTTCCCACATAATGACTTCTAAGGTTATGCCATATAAACCCCACATGAGGCTTCTCAAGAGACCCTGAAAGGTGTGGATGCTGACCATGTCCAACGGTGTTGTCAGGGATGATGCGGATGCAGAGGAAAATTTGCCCGTGAGGTCCATGCCTTTTCACCTGGTGATTTGACTCCTATTTCTCAAAACACAAACCATGCATCAGCATCTTCTTTGGAGCTTTGGCTTCTCTGTGTGGGATGGAGAGAGCAGGACCAAGCCAGTCATGTTCACATGGGAAGTCAAATATAAGAGACGAACTATTTCCCATGTAGGAAATTATACTAGTCGGGAAAAGCAGTAGGTTAACCACCATGAACGAGCGATTCAATGCTCGATAAACGTTTCGTGATCTCCCTGTGTGCGCGCTCCTTCCAGCTGTGTGCACCAGGCCCACCTGTAATGCACCATGCTTCTTTGCGACATCACAGAGTGAGAAGGGTTTTAAAATAATGAACTGGCTCAAAAAAAGGCAAAATTCAATACAACAAATTCTGATAAGTTAAGGAATTGTACAAATTACCAAGAATATAAGAAACTGATTTACATATGTGAGATGTGATTAGGATTAGAAAAAATTACATAATCCTGTTGCTTCTAATCATTATTCAAAATTCAGAAACTATAAAATAGGTTTAAAAATTCCACTACATTTATCAAGAACAATAACAGCAATTTTTTCATGACAAAAAAATGCCATGGGCAAACATGAAAGATGAATAGCAAAGTAGGATAAACCATTGCAATTCATAACACAGACCAGAGCTAATCACCTCAATATGTAATGAGCACCTACAACTCACTAAGAGAAAGAATAAAACCTAGCAGACAAAGAACAAAGAACACAACCAGGTATTTTGCAGAAAAGGAAATGCAATTAAATGATCCTTAAACATGAAACCACCATAATAAAAATTAAAACTAGACACTGAATTTTCTACAATTTGGTTATTAAAACCCCAGGATTTTGCTGGAGTTGACTCTTACCAGCTCACAAGAACAGATTATTCAATTATTGGGAATTTAGCAAGCCATTATTAAAATCAGCTATTACTAAAATTTTAATTACATAAACTTATAATGAATACATTATAATAAAAATGAAGAAACTAAAACCCAGAACTTCTGGACCTGGCTGGTGTGGCTCAGTTCGTTGGCTGTTGTCCCGCAAAGCAAAGGATCGCTGGTTCCATTCTTGGTCAGGGCACGTGCCTGGGTTGCACTTTGGTCCCTGGTTGGGGAGCATATAAGAAGCAACAGATCGATGTTTCTCTCACACATCAATGTTTCTCTTCCTCTGTTTCTCCTTCTCTTCCCCCGTATCTAAAAATAAATGAATAAAGTCTTTAAAAAATAAAAAAATAAAACCCAGAACTTCTGACCAATAGACATAAGAAAAGATGCCCAAACCATCACTAATTAGAGAAATGAAAATGAAATCTACAATGAGATTTCACCTCACACCTGTCAGAATGGCTAGCATCAATAAATCGATAAACATCAAGTGCTGGCAAGGATGTGGAGCAAAGGGAGCCCTAGTGCACTGCTAGTGGGAATGCAGACTGGTGCAGCCACTGTGGAAAACAGTATGGAATTTCCTCAGAAAGTATCCAGCCAGGTAATATGAAAAATAGAGACATTTACTGAAGAAGATGCAAGATATAAGAAACAGTGCACACAGGACAATGATGTCCCAGTCCCCTTCAAAGTAGGCACTCGGGGACCTCACATCATCCTCCCAACTGCCATCAAATGCCCCATCATATTTTCCTGAATCTCACTGATGGTCTGAAATCTCTTCCTTTTCAAAGGTGATTTTAGTTGGGAGAAAAGCCAGAACTCATGGGGCATCAAATCTGGGCTGTAGGGGGCTAAGTCACCTGGGTGATCTGATGTTTCACCAAAAAACTCTGCACGAGACCTGATGCATGAGTGGGTGCATGCCTGTCATGATGAAGCTGCCAATCACCAGTGGCCCATAGCTGTGGCCTTCTGAATCATCCAAACAGTTTTCATGGAAGAATGTTCAAGTTTAATGCAAAATTTGTTGTAGATTTGTTGCTCTACTTGCTTAGTCATTTTGAAAGCAACAGCCACACAGTACATATGCTCACTCAATGACATCCACCACTCACTGACTAGTACAGTGCTGTTGCCATTGTTCACACATGCTCGTTCCAGTCCACTCTCCTTGGCTGCCAGGCTACATCGCTGCTGTGCAAACAACTCTCATTATATTAACAATGGTTGGATTTTTCTGGACAGACCTCATCATATATCCAAAGAAACCCGAAATACTAATTTGAAAGAATATATGCACCCCTGTGTTCATTGTAGTATTATTTACAACAGCTAAGATTTGGAAGTAGCTCAAGCACCCATCAGTAGACAAGTGGCTAAAAAAGCTGTGGTACATTTACACAATGGAATTCTACTCAGCTGTAAAAAAAAAGAAGGAAATCTTACTGTTTGCAATAGCGTAGATGGACCTGGAGAACATTATGCTAAGTGAAATAAGCCAGACAAAGAGAAACAAATGCCACGTGATTTCACTCATATATGGATTCTAATGAACAAACTGAACTAACAAGCAAAACAAAGACAGGCTTACAGATAGACAGCAGGATGACAGCTGACAGGAAGTAGGGGACAGGTTGGGGGACTGGGGTGGAGAGATTGAGCAAAACATTTTTAAAAATTCACAGATATGGCCACCGGAGTGGTGACTGCCGGAGGAGGAGGGTAGCGGGTAGAAGAGGGTAAAGGAAATACACGTGGTGACAGACGGAGACTTGACGTGGGGTGGTGAGCACGCAATGTGGTGTACAGATGATGTGCTGTGGAATTGTGTGCCTGAAACCTATATAATTTTGTTAACCAGTGTCATCGCAATAAATTCAATAAAAAGGGAAAATATAAGTAAATAAATTTTAGCACTAATGTAAATAAATAAACAACCCTCAGAACCTTCTAATTACACTGCAACATTCCGGCACTGCCTCTACTGCCTGCCTCTCTCGTGTCTGTGTTGGAAATACACGTGAAGGTAGGCCATTGCTCCATTCTTCCAAGATCCATGTTCAGGGACACCACGATGGTAGCTTGGAGTCAGCCTGAGTGGAAGTATTTACACCAGGGAAGTCAGCAGACACTCCAAATCAGAGCTTTTTTTGTTTTTATTTTGGGGATTTAGGCAGAGGGAGAAGAGGTAGTTGTTAAGTGTTGACCAGCACACCACTGCAGAAATCCCTGATGTTACAACGTCATTCACTGCAGGCACCTCATACACTGTGGGTGGGAATATGGGGAGCAACCAGGCAACATGTGCCAAAATTAGGAGGAGAATTACACCCAACAATTCTCCTTCTGAGAATCTGTCCTACAGCTCTGCCTGAAATGAGAGAATGCGGGGTGGGGTACCTGGCAAGGCTTGAAATAGCAAAATGCTCAAGTCGGCCAGAGCCTTCTCTGGGGCAGGTGATTGCAAACACAGTCATCTCCACATCAGTCGGCTATGCAGCCGTGAGAAGAAAAAAGGAAGCGTCCAATCTCCAAGGCATAGTAAGTGAGAAAGCAAGGCATGCAACAGGAGGCTTCTTTTTGTGCACAGGGGAAAACACGAGGTATCTTTGCCCATTTGTATTTGCACAAAGGAACTCTGAGGGGTGGACAGACTGGAACCCATAAAAACTAGTTCCCTGATTGAGGAGGTGGTTATGCGCAGGTGGGATGAGAAACTTGTTTCTGTACACATTTTCACATAGTTTTGATTTTTAAATTATGTGGCTAATTACCTATTTAAAATGTTTACATTAATAAGTACATAGTCTTTTTGTGATGTGATTTACAATGGTTTGAGACCATTGGTCTCCCTGGTCTCAAACCAAGTGACAGAGAGGCTTCAGGCCCTGGCGGAGGCCGGGGCCAGAGGGCTCCTGTGGGCATAGTGACAGCACATGTCTGGCACCTCCTTTGGGACAGGGGATCCCCCTTCCTGAAGAGGGCCCCTCCCCCTCCCTGCGCGTCTGCCCACAGCTCTGAGCGGTCACAGCCAGACAGAAACGATGCAGCCGGAGTCCTGGGAGAGCCCTGAATCTCGGCACGCTGGCAGAGCTCTGGCTGGAAGTCGCTTTCGCAGGCACAGGTTACGGCTCCCCATCAGCGGGAGCCGGTCTCCATCCCGAGGTTCCCGAGGGAGAAGCGGCGAGCCTGGATCCCCATCGCACAACGCGTGCTCATCTTTTTCCTATGAAACAGGCCTGAGTCCCTGAGTTATGCATCTTATCAGAAACCATGTGCCGGCCGGTTCTGAAATACTCCCCCCCAGACACATATATATTATGCCAGGAAACCATGGACTGGAAATTCCGTCATGCTCCAGGGGCCGCACTGTGGTTCCTGTCACCATGCAAGTCATTCCCATAAAGCTCAAAATGTCTCAACTTTATCTTTAAATTTTACAAAATTTATTGATCTATATAGCCATGAAAAGCAAGAAGACATATATTTAAGTTCATGTCTTTTATTACTTACCCAGCCGAGCATGTGAAATGGCTCAGATTTATCTTCACGTCCTGTCGCCAGCATTTATGGCAACTTTTAAATATGTCATTCAGCCTGGGACTTCTCACGGTTTGGGACACTTTGGGAATTGACTCAGTAAGTCTGATTTCAGGATCAGAACAAATAAACGGTTTAAGTATTTTACAAATCACTGAGAATTTCAATATCCCTTGAGGAGATTGTGAACTGTGGGCCACAGAAATTTAGAGAAGTCCAAGCACGCCCCAAATTTATGTCTCTTTCCACGTGGGAATAAAAGGCTGAGCTCCCTCTGCCGAAGAGAGGTTCCCCTGCTGGGCAGGGGTGGGGGGCGTTGGGGAGGGTGCAGGGTAGGGAGACAGCTCCGCTTTGTTAGGGACTTTTAAGAAAATAGTGTTCAATTATGCCTCCATTTGCCAGAGAAAAAGTTATTCCTGATAAATGGGAAAGGAAGTCTTGGTTTCTGTTACAGTGTCCTTTGCTGCTGCTTATCATTAAGTGAGTATAAACGAAACAGTCACCATGGTGCACAGAATCAGCCTATGTTCCTTACAACAGCAGATGGTTTTAAAAATACCAGCACTTACAGAAGAAAACAAGCACCCACATGCGTCAAACTCCGCAGGTTCTAATGTGATGTGTGTGGCATTTGAGGCTGAGTGGGGTCTCCCTCGCCCTTTGCTCCTTCAAGGGCTGCGTGTCCAGCCAGGCCCTGTCTGAGTCCTGGGTCATGTTCCGTGTGTGCCCCCTTTCTCCTCCCGTCCTTGGCTCAGAGCACTCCGCCACCCACCCTATCAACCTTTCCTTCACCTTCGCTTGTGACATCGCCTCCAGGCTCAACTACAATACCTTGTAGGCTCTTGGACCCAGAAGACAAAGGCGAAACCTGTCCATGAGGCAGGAGTCCCCTCTGCATGTGCCTCCGATCTCACGCCCATTGCGAGTCTTCCGTTCCAAGCAGCCCACATGAGCCCAGATACACAGCTGCCTCCATACTTTGCATGTAACAGCTCCTCAGAGGTCTCCCCGCCTGTCAAGAATAGAACCCCAGCCCCCACGGGATGAGACTGCCCTCTCCCCTGGGCCCCCTGGGCATGTGTGCCCGCCGGCCTCTCCCTGTCCCATCCTGCACAGCTCACGTTGGGTGCTCAGCCTCGCTGCACGTCGCGGCACTGCGTGTGGCTTTGCTCCCGCAGGATCACACCCCTGGGGGTAGACACTATGCCCAACACACAAGTATCCTCCCTGGGACCTAGCCCAGTGCTTATGAAGAGTAGGAACTGAATAGACAGGTTTCGAGCAGAACTAAATTTATCTGCAAAAATAATCAGGCTGTGAGCTAGAAGAAAATGATGCCAACTCACTGACTTCACAGAGTTCTGTGGACAGTTTATACACGGAAATTTTTAAGTTATGCTAGTGTTCACCTCCCTCATGGTCTGGTGATGAGCTGCCCAGCAGGACATGCCGGCAAGCCCTGCAGGAGAAGAGTCACACGTCCAGAAGTGACTGCTCCCTCACTTGTGCCTCTGACAATACCTTTGCGTCTCCTTTCCTGCAACACATGCAACACGAGACAGTGTACAGGATCTCCACAGTGTTGCGTCTCTAAGGCCCGGGACCGCTGCACACAGAGTAGGAGCCCAGGCAATGCCTGAGGTGGGCAGATGGCAGGCTGGCTTTCTCTATTTGAGGTGAAGCTGGCTCAATCTTATGGGTCAATGAGAATTCATATGCATCTGGGTTTCCAAACCCATCAGTAGCACTGGAGAACACCCTGTCTCTTTCAGGCACAGTTGTTTTGTTTCTGCTCTGGTTCTGAGCGAATCCTTTGGTAGCCACCAAAGCCGTTCAAAACCCACCATTTGCATCCCTGTCTGCTGCATACTGGGAAGGCCAGCCCTTTTGGAGCAGACAAGCAAAGCCTCTTTCCTAGTCTGCTTGGGCTTCTACAACAAAATACCACAGGCTGAGTGGCTTAAAGAATAGATATTTATTTCTCGCAGTTTTGGAGGCTGGAAGTCCAAGATCAAGGTGGCGGCAGGTGTCTGGTGAGAGCCCCCTTCTTGTCTTGCAGGTGGCCACCTTCTGTGTCCTCACGTCGAGGAGAGAGCCAGCTCTTGTCTCTTTCTCCTCATATAAGATCCCCAGTCCCACGACCTCAGCTAAACCTAATCACCTTCCAGTGGCCCCACCTCCAAACACCATCACATGGGGGGTGGGCCTACAGTGAGTGACGTCTGCAGGGACACACGCATCGGTCCGTAAGATCCGTCTCGGCTCTGCAGTTCCCCTCCACCTGTCACTGGAGCTTTGTGGTGGAGATGCAGCCTTACAGAACAAGCTGAAAATAAGTCAAAAGGGCATCTCCCCTTTTGTCTGTGAGGGGACAATAAGTCCAGGGCTCCTATTTGGTGACAGCGAAAGTGCCTGACATCGGGTACCAAAAGCTCAGACCAAAGCACACATTCCTCATCACAGAAACAGGTGGACTATTTCCCAGGAGAAAAATGAGAGACATGTAAGGAAACACAAGAAGGAAAGAAACCATAAGAGAAAAGTCTTCTTTTAAAAATAAATGTTCCACAATGTGACCTCAGAAAGTGACAGAGACAGGCCTTTGCAAGGGCCCTCAGACAGCCCGGGATTGCATCTGCAAACACGAAATGGTCATGGACATGAAAGGATCAACCGGGCGTCCCTCCAGGGTGCCCCCTCTTCCGGATACGACACCATCGGATCATCTCTAGTGTGGGATTACCAGGAACTTTGTCCCGAGAGAGTTCCGCAAACCGGATGGCGTAAATGACAAACCTTACCGGCTGCCAGCTCCAGGGCTGGAGATCCCAGATCAGGTGAGGCAGGCGCGGCTCCTTCTGAGGTCGTGAGGGAGAGTCCGTACCCGGCCAGCTAGCTTCCTGTGGTTTGCTGGCGTCCTCCGTGTGCCTTTGACTGTACAGCATCTCCATGGTCTGCCTTCGCTCAGCGTCACAGTCCGTTCCCCTCGGGCGCATGTCTGTGTCCAGGTTTCCCTTTTCGTAAAGGCGCTGGTCATGTTGGTGTGGGGGCCCGCCCGCCCCACTTCCAGTGTAACCTCGTCTTCACTAGTTACACCCGCAACTGTTATTTCTAAGTAAGGTCACATTCTGAGGCACCGGGGGTGAGGACTCCAACACGGAATCTGGGTGGAGGGGCACGCTTCCCCCCACGGCACTGTGCGCCTGGCTCTGACAGAGGGAGCGATAAGACCTGGCCCGGGAAGGAAGCGGCTTCCGGTGGGGAAACTGAGGCTGCGCCCACCGCTGTTCTCAGTTGTGACCATATCAAAAAAGACACAAGACCACTGCACGTCCAGACGCCCAGGACCACGGGATCTACCTGTGCACAGTGGGGCAACACCCCTTCAATGGTGAGTGATTAGGGTTTGGGGAGATTTCCAGATTCCGCAGGTCTGAGAGGCGTGTAGGCCCTAGATTCCAGCAGCACCGGGAAGGGAGGTGTGCAGGTGACTCTTCATCACAGTGACGAAGGCCGGAACACAGGCAAGAGAACCATTTCTCCGGCTCTGGGAGGCAGGCTCTCCGGTGAAGCTGGGGAGATAACCCTGGAGCTGGTCCCTGAAAAGGGGCAGGATTTTCCAGGGGGCACAGGGTAGGACTGACCCGCAGAAGGAGCAGCAAAGCAGACACACGCAGAAAGGCGGGTCCCAGGCATGTTTCCGAGAACCTCAGTTTTGCAGGTTGTTTAGACGGTTTCTTGTCACCGACCTGGTGTCTGTGGGAAGTGAAAGTGTACAATACAGTGGTTTCAGAAATAGGTGTTTATGCACCTAAAAAGTTTTGAAAACTCCTTGATTAAGCTAGCAGACAATGTTAAAAATAAAAAAAAATTAAGTAAGATAATGTAACTCAGTTTCTTAACTTCTGATCATTTCAGAGAAACCCCCAAAGCATTGAAAAGTCCATTTATTTTTACTACTATATTCTGGAACTTTCTGCTGTTGAAAGGAGCCAAATTTAAAAACAATAACAACAAAGTGTAAAATGTAATGTGTTATGTTAAAAGACGAATCTCTCTCTTCATCGGCCCTTTAAGTGGATACGGTGAGACTTCCTGAGACGCTCAGTGGGCTCCTCCTCTCCACGTGCCTTCTCCCGTGTAACAGGGCCATTCCCTGGGCCCTGCTTCAGCCACGGGCGACTTGGCCCAGAGCAGAGAAAACAGACGTCTCTCCCTTCAGCCCCGAGTGCAGAGCAGCAGCCCTGGGAGGAGACCGGGGTCGAGGGGACATGTGGCTTCACAGAGCAAGTCTTTGGCCCCAGCTGCACAGTGGACTCCTGAGTGGGGCAGGAGGAGGGGACGTGCAGAGGGCCGGAGGGTCCTGGGAAGGGCCTGTGCCCCGGAGTGTGTGCCATGCCCACTCCGTGCAATGTTGGGGATCAGTGGACAGAAGGATACCCCCTCTTCTCGTAAGGACACCTTCTTCTCATGAGAACACCAGTCAGACTCAATCAAGACCCACCCTAACAGCTGCATTTTAACTTAATCCCTTCCTAAAACCTTGCTCCAAGTAAGACCCCATTCCGAGGTGCCGGCTCGGGGCCTCGACATACGGAATCGGCGGTGGAGGGGACGCAATTCAGCCCATGACAGGTGTTCACAGTTAGAGGTCAAAATTGTTGTTTTCTTTGCATTTTTCTCTTTTTCTCGTCAAACTTTTCTCCCAGTACACATGTATTACTATAAAATTGATTTAAAAAAAAGAGGTAGGGCACCATGAAAGTTCTTTGTGCATAAAACACGTACTAAACATGCAGGCCAGGAGGGGCTTGCCCTGGCGCTTGCCGCTGAGGGGACTCCTGACATCGCCATTTCCAGGAAGGAGACAAAGATGGCAGGCATCCTCTCGTGTGGCAGGGTCCGTGCAGGGCAGAATCTGAAGGCGAGCGGTGAAACCCATCATCTCCTCTCCCTGGGGCGCCGAGCAGCAGGACCTTGCCGGCTATCCTCTGTCTGTACATTTAAGCTGCTGCTGCTCCGCCCCTCCCCTGCCTGCAGGGTCTGCAGAGCTGGGGCCCCAGGGCCCCGTACGGAGCCCAGCGGAGCAGTCTGACAGCCTGGGGTGGCCCGGGACAGCTGCCGGGGCTGGCGCAGAGCAGCCTTGCTGTGGCGTGTGGACGCCGGGAGGCCCACAGCTAGAGCAAGACTCAGCCCCGGCCCAAGCCAGACGACACATGGGCCAGCTCGGGAATTTGGTCCCCCAGTGGGACAAAGGGGCTTCCGTATTGTCCAACTTGAAAGTGAACGGACAGGCATCCTCTCTGCTGATGAGTCTCACGTCCGAGACAGTGGCGTTCACACTCTGGTCAGAGGGGAGATTTCCCTCCTCCCATTTTCCCAGGAAATGGGAGATTTCTCTCCCATTTTCATTGTATAAACATTTTGACTAGAAAAAGAAAACTTCCCACAATCTCTCCATCCCACACAATATTCTTTCTTTTTTCCTTTTTTTTTTTTTTTTAATTTTCAAGTGCACTCTCTATGTACTAAGGGATTTAAACAACAGGTCAGGAAGATAGAAGGAATGACATTGAAGACACTTTCCTTTTTGAAAAAGTGTTTCTCTTTTTTTCTTTCAATTTTATTTATTTAGTTTTAGAGAGAGGGGAAGGGAAGGAGAAAGAGGGAGAGAAACATCAGTGTGTGGTTGCCTCTCATGTGTCCCCACTGCGGACCTGGCCTGCAGCCCAGGCACGTGCCCTGACTGGGAATCAAACTGGTGACCCTTTGGTTCGCAGGCTGGCACTCAATCCCCTGAGCCACACCAGCCAGAGCTGAAGACTCTCTTTCTTAATAGAAAATAAACGTGCAACCCTCCCTCCTCTTAACACACATGTCATACTCTGAGTATTTTGTAGCATTATCCAAAGATCAAAACAACACCAGCCTTGACCTTAACTCTGAAAGAGCCCCTGAGGAAGAAGGGAACAGGCTCCGAGTGAGGGAAATATAAGCCACAAAATCCTCACTGAGAGCAATTTGGCAACAGCTATTATATTTAAAGCCTGATATCTTTTGTACTCTGTGACCTACTAATTCAGCTTTTAGATATATTTCATAAGGAAGAAAGAAAGTAGAACTTATGATTCCGAAAGTTTACACAGCCTTGTCTGTGATAGTTAAGAGCAGGAAGCAACTCGACATCTAACTGTGGGGAAAATTATTAAATCCGTGAGCCGCAACCTGAATAGAGGCAAATGTGTGCCTGCTCCTCTGGGGGAAAGGCCCCCCAGCAGCCTCACCAGGGCCCGCAGGGGGCCACGGGAGCACCAGCGCGCCGGGTCTCTGTCCAGCCCGCGGCACTCAGATTGTGGAGAGGGGGGTTCTGTGGCCAGCCCCAGTTTCAAATCCCACACAGGCAGCACTCCCACCTCCGCCCTTGGAATGTGGGTCGAAATCCCAAGCCCTGGGTGCGTGAACCACAGAGGATGGCCAAGCTGGGGCCTCCAGCTGGGAATCTGAACAGGGTCTTTGCCCTGGGGATGCAGGAAGTTGATTCGGGAAGCCCCAAGTCCTAGAACTGGGGTGCTGGAGCGGGGATCCAAGGAAAACCAGCTCGGGTTTGGAAGCAGACACTGTGGTTATCGCACGCGGCCATCAGAGGAATGGGGACCGCGCTGGCAGGCAGGAAAGGGCCCTCCGTTTCACCTGGCCACAGCCCAGGTGTTTTCACAGTTGACGAGGCAGGCGGGAGACGACTTCCTGCCTGTTGCAGAGGGAAAGCCCGCTGGTGCCAACCACACGGAAGGAGCTTCCCGCCCCACCTTGAGGAGGGGCCCACCGAGGTGGACACCAGCCCTGATGCGCAGCGAGCTCAGTGTCAGCAGGTCCCTGAGCCCTGGTGACACCAAGCTTCCCCTCCACAGTCAGTGCTCCACTTCCCCTTCATCCTGAAAAAATACATTTGTTCACAGGCTGTCCCTCTGTGACATCCTCTTGTCACATTCGTGCCATTGTTTTGACAGCCTGTCCCCAGGGTTTCCTTTCACATCCACTGGAGCTGGGGCATCTCTCGGATGGCGGGCGCCTGGGTGTGGCAGCCTGCCCCGAAGCAGGAAAATGGCTCAGAAACGAGGCGACATCCTTTTCCTGCGAACCGGTTTCCTGGGCCCATCAGGGCTGCCCGGTCTAGAGTCTGTTTGTGGACAGAGTTCCTCCTGCAGGCCAGGCCCAGAGACAGCAATGGCAGGCCTGCTTCTCCTCCTTCCCCCCCTCTGCCCACCTTTTCCCCTTCCCTCATTTTCTTCCTATTCCTCCTCTTCTCAATCAAAGAGAACAGATAGAAATAAAGCCAAAAGATCCTGCAGGTGCTCTGAATGCCAAGCAGAGATCCTGCAGGAACATAGGTTCCCACATTTCCACATGATGTCGCCAAGGTACGGTCACCCTCCCCGAGGGAAAAAGAAAAAAGGATGGACAGAACATTTACTGAGTGCCCACCGGTGTGCTCCTGAGCCTGGGAGGCAGGCAGGGGAGCGGAGGCAGGAGCAGGGGCGGGGAGGTCTGCACAGGCAGGACTGCAGCTCAGGCCTCCCCTTCCCCCCTGCACGAGCTATGATGGAAAAAGCCCCCAAGGAGACATTTTTATTTTTAAACCAGTGACTTTAGCTAAAAGGCCACAATAAAAAGAACCAACATAAATACACTAAGAGAATGAATGATATACAACTACATACCACGAAATATAGCATGGGGGTGGGGGAAGCCTGGCTTCTACCAGCTCATAAGAGCTGGCTGTGAAATACTCTGGAATTTTTCAAGTTGGTGGTGAAAGCATCCATGGGTTGCAATCTACCATGGTGGGATTAGTTATACCACTGAAATGAGCAAACATGACAAATAGGGCCTTTCTTTTTCCCTTTTGTTTTGTAAATTTGACTTTTATTATTTTTTATTGCATTTTCCCCATTACCATTTAGTCCCCTATACCTGCCTACTGCCCCCTGCAATCACCACACTGTTGTCCATGAGTCCTTTTTCCTTTTTGCTCAATCCTTCCATCTCCTATCCTCCCCTGCCCTTAGCTGTCATCCTGCTCTCTATCTATGAGTCTGTCTCTATTTTGCTTGTTAGTTCAGTTTGTTCATTAGATTTCACATATGAGTGAGATCATGGGGTATTTGTCTTTCTCTGACTAGCTTATTTCACTTAGCATAAAGTTCTCCATGTCCATCTATATTGTCCAAAGGGCAAATTTTTCTTCTTTTTTTATGGCTGACTAGTATTCCATTGTTTAAATGTCTCATAGTTGTTTTATCTACTCATCTACTGATGGACACTTGGGCTGCTTCTGTATCTTGGTGACTATAAATAATGCTGCAATGAACTTATGGGTCTTATGTTCTTATTAGTGTTTTGGATTTCTTTGAATATATTCCCAGAAGTGGGATCACTGGGTCAAAGGGCAGTTCTACTTTTAATTTCTTGAGGTTATCTCCATACTGCTTTCCACAGTGGCTGCACCAATCTGCATTTCCACTGACAGCGCACAAGGGGTTCCCTTCCTCCACATCCTTACCAGTGCTTGCTGTTTGTTGGTGTGTTGATTGATGACGTCCATTCTGACAGATGTGAGGTGATATCTCATTGTGGTTTTAATTTGCATCTCTCTGATGATAAGTGACGTTCAGCATTTTTTCATAGGTGTATGGGCCCTCTGTATGTCCTCCTTGGAGAAGTGTCTATTCAGGTCCTTTGCCCATTTTTTAATTGCATTGTTTGCTTTTTTTTTTTTTGAGTTTTGCAAGTTCTTTATAAATTGTGGATATTGACCCCTTATCAGATGTATTGATGAATATGTTCTTCCACTCTGTGGGAGAACACAAGGGACACATATTCTGTGTCTTTTTATTTTGTCGATTGTTTCCTCTGCTGTGCAAAAACCTTTTAGTTTGATGTTGTCTCATTTGTTTAACTTTTCTTTTGTTTTCCTTGCCTCGGCAGATATATCTGATAAAAATATCGCTATGAGCCATGCATGAGATTTTGCTGCTTATGTTTTCTTCTAGGATTTTTATGGTTTGGGGTCTAATATGTAAGTCTTGAATCCATTTTGAGTTTATTCTTGTGTGTGGTATAATAAGGTGGTCCAGTTTCATTTTTTCTGCATGTATCTGTCCAATTTTCCCAACACCGTTTATTGAATAAACTGTCTTTAGCCTGTTGTTCATGTTTGTTTCCTCTGGTGAATAGTAATTGACTATAAAGGTGTGGTCTTATGACTGGGCTCTTTACTCTTTTTCATTTTCTCCCCCCCGAGATCCAATTTACTAGCACAGTGCTATGTGGACCTTACAGATGCCGAGTGAAAGTGACCAGACATAAAAGAGGACCCACTGTTCCCATTTACAAGGAGTTCGGGAAAAGGCAAAGCTAAACCATGGTGATGGAAGTCGGAGCAGTGGTCACGGAGGTCTGGCAAAGGCATGAGGGGAGCTGGCGTGTTTTGTGTCTTGACCTTAGCAGTGCTTATCTGGGTGTGAGCAGGAGTGAATGTCCATTCAGCCTCACGGTTGTGAAGGAGCAGTTTTCAGACAGCCTCACAGCATTCCCACAGGCCTTGCTGGGGAGACAAGGGCCAAAGCAGGGAGACTGCTGACTGGATCTTTAACAGAAATCGAATGAGGCTTCACACGCGAGATGCTCCAAGATTTGGGCTCATGAGTGAGGTTCCAGCTTTGCCAGCTTGGGCAAGTTCCCTGGTCACTCTGGTCCTCAGTTTTCCCATCTGTTAAATGGAAATAACAATACAACCTACTTTTAGGGTGACTGAGAAGGTTAAATAGGTGTAATATTGCCTCAAACACAGTAAATATTCAATACATTGGCTATGATGTGTTTTTATTTTTATTATTCATCGCCCCAGGAGTGGGAAGAAGATGAGGGAAAGAGCAGAGGATGGAGAAGTAATGTTTGTGAAAATAGTGGGTGAAGGACAGCACACCATTTCCCACAGTGTGTGACTCTGTCCACGGCTGGCTCAGCTCCCTGCCGACACTGACAATACTGTGTCTGCAGTGGGTTTGAATGGGCCTGGGTCAAAGTACCCCAACCTGGAACAAGCTTGACTCTGAAGCAGGCCGGGGGACGGGGTGCGATCTAGGTGCACAGGGAGGAATTCGCACAGCTAAGCCCACCACACGCTCCCAGGGCGGCTCTCGCGGAGTCGTCCTCATCCGGAAGGGCCAGAACGTCTGGGGACGCTTAGAAAGGGAGGCGGGTGGAGAAAACATACACTGAAAATCGTGACGTTTCCCTTCCTTCGGCGGGGACCACGATGGGCTGGTGGGCTTCGTGCTTTGACCCCAGCACGGTTCTCAGCTGGCCTACCAGTAACCCAGTTTGCGCTGTATCAGACTTACTGGGGGCTCAGTGAGAATGACAGACTCTCAGAGGTAAAAGGGACCCAGAGGGCCATCTCATGCAGCTACACACTGGGTGTCTGAAGTTTCAAAAGGCTTCGCTGGCCCAGGAGGTGGCCGCCAACATTGGCAACGTTTGCACTCTTCCAACAAAGGGAACCCGCAGTTCCACGGGGCGGCCCGTGGCCTCCGAGCCCAGCTCTGAAAACACCACTGTACTGAAGGGCGACAGGTGCACTGCGGCCTCAGAGCTGCCCAGCAACACCAGAAAAACACCCCCTCCTGCACGTTTCTGTGCCCTGGGCACACCCTTTCCCCGCACCCCACCCTCCTCTTTCCTTGGTTCAGCAATGCCCTTGGAGGGCGCCACAGCCATTTCTTTCACACGTTCCAGGCTTTCCAGTTTGTTTC
Source organism: Artibeus jamaicensis (assembly GCF_021234435.1). NCBI lineage: Eukaryota > Metazoa > Chordata > Mammalia > Chiroptera > Phyllostomidae > Artibeus > Artibeus jamaicensis. Next base: position 11,171,796 of record NW_026521810.1, on the reverse strand, counting down.
CCATTTTTAGTCTTGCATTTGTATTCTTAACTGCTGCAAAACTACGAATCAAAGACTGAAGAGCATTATTTCCTCAGAACTATTTTTGTCTTTAATGAAAACTTTTACTCCACCTGCAGCACCCAGACCCTTTGTTAGCCACCTCTGCCCACGTTTCCAGTTGTGTCTCGTGACGCAGCTCCACAGCCCGTTCTCCCTCAGCAGTAATGGCTTCTCTTCCCTGGGGGCCACGTGTGCTGTTCCCTCCCCCCACCCTCGCCCCCACTCTCAGCTCACCTCCGGCACCACAGCTGCCCAACATCTGTGCCCGCACCCTCCCCACCAGGAGCTCCTTCTGTGAGCCCCTCCAGGGCTGTCTCGTCCCTCCGTGACAGAACCCACCCCTCTCCCACTGAAATCATGTCTTCGCATCTCTCTTCCCCACCAGACAGTGGGCGCTGGATCCGGGACCACCTTTGCTTTTCCATCTTCCAGCATTGCCATTCTTCTTACACCCGGCAGACCTGTAATTTCCACTGAATGATTTTTTTTTTTTGTCTGAAAAACCAAGTCAGCCAAGTATGTTTGCCATGAATTAGCTGGTGGTGTTTCTTCAAGAAATGTCGAGAGTATGTTTCCTGATATAAATCACAGCTTGTGTAGAAATAGTGGTTTTGTTAAGTGCTGTGTTCAGATGCTAATCTTACTTAAGCCCACTAGATTAAGGGATCTCTCCACATGGATTTTGAAGAACAATGCTACAGTGAGGGTTCCAGTTACCAGATTTGCTCACAAAAGCTACTCACAATTGTAGAGCACTGCGTAAGTGGTATGTGGTGTGTAGAACACAACCCCGCTAGTGATGCTTTTACTGTATTGGAGTTCCATCACATTCACAAATCAATAATCCACTGGGCTGGAACCTGTCATAAACCAGTTAAAATGGGCAAGTTTCTTATCATTAAAACTGTAACACTGAAATTTCAGCTACTGGAAAGATAAAGTACTCGTACTTTTCCTGTTCCTCCTACGAAGTTCAACTGAAAGTCCTGGACATGAAACATGATGATAGGTAGATAGAGGCTCCAAAAGGCAGGGAGAAAGCGGACAGGCTGGGGAACTCAGAACCCAAGTAACAGAACAATAATGAGTTCAATGAGTTAATTTTTGTCCTATGTATCCCCAACTTGGAGCCGAAGAAGCCAGCAAACTGGAAGCACCAATGGGTGTAGGCAAAAATAAGCCCAAAAGGAGCCTTCCCTGTCTAACCAAAAGGCAGAAAAAAAAAAACCCCAGTCAGAAAGACAGGAAACTTTCAACTACCCTCCTCCAACCAAATACCCTAGGAAAAACTGTGCCTCCCCCCACACAAGCAAAGCCAAATGGGGCTCAGACGGCTGCCCTGAACAGCCTGGAGGGAGGTGCCCCGCCCACCTGTCTGGCAGTCTCAGGAAAGGCTGGGTCGGAAGCTGGAACTTCCATCCTCACCCACAGTAAGAAGCACCTCCTGCTACAACACGGTGTCAGTGGAGACCACCTGGGAAGCCTGGGTCTCCAGCCCAACCCTGCACCCACGAGGCCTCTCGCTCCCTGCCACGGTAGGCTCAAAGGAGAGTGAAGTCGGGGCCCTCAGTTTAGCCCAGTGGTAATGAGGCCCCTGCCTCCCACGTGCCGGAGAGGTGTCCCCTGAGGCCACATGAGGAGCAGTAATGAGCCACAGCCACCCTGCTCATCAGAGAGGAGTCCACAAGGACCAACACAGAGGCGTCAGAGAGCTTAGAATAATCTGACAAAGATTTTAAAGCAGACATCATAAATATGCTTCAATAAGAAATTATAAATGCCCTTGAAACCAATGAAAAAATAGAAAGTCTCAGCAAATAAATTAGAAGCCTCAGCAAGAAAAGAGATTTTTTTTTAAAGAACCAAATAGAAATTTTAGGGCTGAAAAGTAAACTAGGTAAAATAAAAGGCTCCTTGGATGGACTCAACAGCAGAACGGAAGTGAAGAGAACCAGTGAGCTCCAAAGTAGAACAATTGAAATTACTCTACCTGACTAACAGAAAGTAGACTAAAAATCATAAATTCCCACATATTTTTATGCTTCCTCTGTGCAAGACTGCCCCTGCCTTTCACAGCTGACCAGACCGAGGCAGACCCTCATGGGCTGTGCCGGCCACCTGGACGGTGGGGACGGGCTGCCCCTGTGGCATCAGGCTGTATCAGTGTCTCGGTAGTAACCTTTAGGGAAGATATGAGTTTCACAAAAGTGAATATTCCTTTACTCTAAAGTTTCAAAGTTGCTTTTATTTCAATCACGTGGGTTAGGAAGTTTTCTGGATGGACTGCATGGTCACAAAACCATGGATCAGAAACGGAGCTTGCGGTGCCGCCCTCGGCCCTCTGCCACACGCCGGTCTCTCCGTGGTGCGGCGCGGCTGGCGTTTCTCGCCCACCTGTGCTCTGTGGCTCCTCTCTCCCGCCTCACTGCCAGCCTGCCAGCTGTCACTCTGGCCTCTGGTCACTGCTTTTGGAAGGCTCCCCATTTCAATCCCTCTAATTTACTGAGGGTCAAGGAAACACATGGCCAAGGCTGCTTTTATTGTATCTAAATTCAGAGTAAATTGACTATGAAGGAGTATCTACAGATGTGTGTTACAAGCCAGAGCCGGGATACTCAGACTTTTTATCACATTTTGGCAGTTTGGTGGCTGCTTTTATTATGATCTTATTTTTGGCTATGTTCCAGATAACCAAGTCTCCCAGAAAAGCGGCCTCCAGATAAATGAGGCATTTTTGCACTTGTTTCATAACTGCCCCCACCTCCGACCAGTGCCACACCTAACAGTTTTAAGCTCATGACACAAACCCAGTAAGTCCTTAGGGGGTAAAATACCCCAAAGTGAAGATGCTTTTTTCTACTCCTCTTTTACGCTGAAAGGACATTTTACAACACTCCAGAAGAAATTGTTTCCATGCCAGAATCCAACATGAGACATTTCAACCCACAATAAAACCTGACGATGCCTCTTTCTTATAGTTTTTCTACAAGAAAATAGCAGGAAGCCAAAAGGGGGTTTTCAGCTGAGCTCTGTTGCAAATGAAATCCCATTATAATTAGCACTAACCGTGCCGGATAACACCATTTCCAAAATGCAGAACGCTTCTACCTGACCCCGACTTTAGCGGTGAGGCTCAGTGCGGGGCACCCAGGAGCTCTGGGAGGGACACTCGGGAGGCTGCACCGCCAGCCCCGGAGCTGGGCCCAGCTGGTAAGTGGGCACCTGTGACGTGCAGGACAAAAACAGCAGACAGCCCAATACTTCTAAACTCACTTGTTTGGAATCAAGGTGATTTCCTACTAGCAGCACATGTCGGAGAACAAGACGAGCCACTCTTTCTCTGCTTCTGTCTCCCTGGCACAGAAGAGGAAGTGTTGCCTGGATGATGCAGCATCCCCCCACCCCTGAAACACACTAACTGACTGATTCTGATGCCTCCTGCTCCTGCCCTGCCGCTTCACCGTGTGGGCAATTATATCACCTGAGGCCCTGCTTCCCTTCTCAGGCTCTGCCCATTTCTCTCCCCAGAGCCCTGAGAACAGGCGCATTGTGAGGGAATGGGCCTCAGGAGCTGTCCTGTCCCCGGATGGCACCCTCCGTGGCGATGTGGCCTGGCGCCCACCTGAGCACGGATGTGGTCCAGCAGCTTGTGCGCCTGGCTCTGCATGAGAGGTTCCCACACAGGAGCACCCTCATGGACGCTTTCTTCTTGACCAGCTCTTAGGACTCCAAACAACTGCTTACTGGTGCCCCCACATCTGGCCGGCCCCACTCAACCGCTCTGCCTCACATCTGCCAAATGGGTCTTTCTGAATCCCCAAATGAAAGGATTCAGAAAGGGCAGCCGCATCGACCCTGTTCAGAACCTCCCAGGCACTCACTGCCTCGCTGCTGGGAATGGGGGGCTGGACCCACCATCTACCTCAGAGCCTCACTTGCTGCAATCCTCTCCCTCTTTACACTGCTCAGAGAATGCCCACTCACCTCTCATGACTCAATGAACACTCATACCCTCTATAAAACCTTCACAACCAGTCTATCCCTCTCTCCATCTGAGCAAGCGGAAGCGACCCCTTTTGTGTCAGACATTCCCTGGGTACTACTAGAACCCTATTGAATGGAAAGCCCCAGTGAGGCAGGACCTCTGCAAATGATCTTTGCATGCCCTGATTTACACCTAAGTACCTAGCACACTCAACAAGCGTCTGATGACTGAATGAACGCATCTTTGAGCTGGCAAAAGGCATTCCTGGAATAAAGAATACATTAAAAAGAAAAGTTTGAACCCAAGAGAAGTTTGTGCAGTGGGGCAGCCTGCTGGGTCCTCCAAAGAACAGATGAACGACTCCACAGAGGCCACCATGTGGGTGCCCACCGTGCAGAGGGTGCTCACCAGGGCCGTGGCCGGCTTCCTCCCACACCGCCCAGCACAGGAAGTAGGAGGAGGCTGGAAGAGGCGGAAGGCAGAAAAGGAAGCGAGGACTTTATCTCTACCCTGCCCGTCGATGGTCCCCGGAGACTGAGCCAGGCCTGACTATAGAAAGGGACCCGGCTGACAGGACTCTAACAGCAGGACCCTTTCCTGCTCCTTCTCTCCCAGGTTCTCAGGCTCTCACTTCCCTTTTCAAACTTCGGACAGGAAGGGATCTGAGAAGACACTAGCCAGGGCACAAATGCCTTCCTTTGTTCTCATCCCATATCTCTAGAGATGACAATAAAGTATGCTTTATAAAATGAAATAATCTCTAACTAAGACAGACAACCACAAAAGCATGCTCAGTGAACCAGAAGCTTACAAGACCCATGACAGATGAGATCGGATGGATGCGGAGCCGACACCCAGAGACCACTTGTCCTGTCCACCACAGCCTCGTCACTAGATTGTAGTAAAGGACATACCGCACTTGGACAATCTCCAATAAAAAACTGACAAACACAGCCACAAAAGGAAAATATTTAAAGGAAATGCTATCACGAAAGAAGCATCAAACTCATAAAAGGGAAGAATAAACTGTCCAGAAAAAGAATAACAGAAGGAAACCTATAAGTAAACATAATTAATTTTATACCAATCAAAATAGACATTTAAAAATTTTTAAGCAAGAAGCACTAAAACGAGGACAAGTAAAACCTTCCAGGTATAAGAGAAGATAGGCTTTATGAAGAAGGAGGAGAAGGAGAAGGAGAAAAAGGAGGCGGGGCCCAGGGAGAAGGGAGAGGAGGGGCGGGGAGGGTGAGGGAAAAGGGAGAGAAGAACAGGACAGAGTATCTACACGCTACCAAACTATTATTTAACTGTGGGGGAAGGGGGTGGGAACTCAGTTATGTCACAGTAAATTGAATTACTGTTCCCTATTCTTCACTCTCCTCCTTAGGCTATGAAATTTTAAAATGCTTCCTAGCAGAGAAAGAGGAATCTACACCCCCACCCTAATGGCTATAGGCTTGGCCATGTGACTTGCTTTAGCCAATGACACGTGAGCAAAAACCGAAGACGCTATTGCACGGTTTGCCCAGCCGCTTCCGCTCCTATGAGAATAGCATGCCCCAGGGAGCTGCTCCTCCCAGAATGAGACACTGGAGCAGATCCAAATCTGACTTCCTGTTGAAGCCAAGCCCTGCCAAGCCTATCCAGGGGCAGCTAAACTCCAGCTGGACGACAGACGCACAAGCCAGCAAAACATATGTTTGTCATTGCAAACTACAGAACCCCTGACTAATTGTTGTACAGCATTAACGCAGCAGCGCCTGATTGACAAGAACACAGGCAGTTTACCATTCAGGCCCTTTCTCTGGAAGAATTACTAAAGGAGAGTCCTCAGCAAATGCAGTACAGTCCAAAATATAGTCAGGGGATTTTAAAAAGTGGTAAAGAATAAAGTATATAGCTACCATAAATTGATTGTAAGAAGAAATGAACATTGATCTTGGTGCTCATTCTAGACGACCTGAAAGTGACAGGCAGTGAGGACAGAGAAAGGGGAGTTAAGGCTCTGTCGTGTTCCGATGGGACAGCAAGGGACGAGGAGTGTAAGTGTAGTTAAAACCACACTAGTGAGGAAGATTGGTGTCAACATGTGAACTAAAGTTTCAGTAGGAATCAGAAAAATACAGAATTGAGATGTATTGTTTTCAATACATTAAAATTAAAAAGAAAGCAAAAATCAAAAGGCAAAAAAGGTTTTTTTTTAATTTTATTATTTTTTAATTTTTAGAGAGATGGGGAGGGAGAGAGAGAGCAGGAGAAACATTGATATGTGAGAGATAGGTTGCCTCTCACATGCCCCCAACTGGGCCCCTGGGCCCCACCTCAGGCATGTGTTCCTGACTGGGAATCGAACTGGCAACCTTTTGATTTGCAGGCTGGTACTCAATCCACTGACTCACCCCAGCCAGGGCAGATTTTTTCAATTAAAGAGGAAAGAAAGGGTAGCATTTTGGAGATAAACAGAACAACATGGCGAGAATAAATTCGAACATTGGTTATCACTAAAAATTTGAGGTTAAGTCCTTCTGTAAAAGCAGAAATCCTGGGATTACAAGATACCCCTAAAGCAAAATAATGCAAAAAGGATAAAAAGAACAGTTAAATAGCATCTCAGGCAAACACTAACAAATAGATACTAGGGCAATGTTACTTCCAGACAATAGAATTCAAAGAAATGCATCAGAGAGGACAGAAAAAAACATATCTAATTAATTAAAAAACAAAACCTATATTGCAATGATCAACTTGATGCACCAAAATATTTAATACAGAAACTGATAGAAAGTCAAAAAATGGACAAGTCCTCATCACAAGGGACACTTTAACAGATCTCACTCAAACTCAACAGGTTAAATAGACCCCTCAAAAGTGAAGATCAAAATGCTTTGAATGATTTAATAGAGAATTTTGTACCAATAAGCAGAAAATACACATCCACTTCAAACACACAAAACCCACAGGGAAAAAATGGCCACAATTAGGCTTCAAGAAAACCTCAACAGGCTTTCAAGTGGGAATCTCACAGGGCATCTTTATTGAGTAAAATTCCATAACATGTAAGTTAACAGCAAAAGAAGAATTTCTAAGAACTTTAAAGCAACAGAAAAATAGTGAGAATAGCAGAATAGTGAACTATTTTAAAGCAAACATGACTGAGCATATAAAAACCTGTATGTTGCTGTCAGGGAGGTATTCTGAAAAAGATTTACAGTCTTTAATGCAAATAATAGGAAAATACTAAGTAAAAATGGAAGCACTAAGCATTCAACTCAAGAAGCAAGAAAAAACCCACAGAAAACAAATTAGCAAAGTAAAAAAACACAGAATTAATAAATACAACAGCATAAATGAGTTGCTTAATGAACCCAAAGAGATTTTTCTTAAAAACTAAAATAGCTAGATAAATAACTCTTTAAAACTCTCATAACTTAGTTGTGTATGTGTATCCATGTGCATAAGTAAGTGAATATGAAATTGATGGGATTGCAAACCTGTGGGAAATTAAATAAATTCTGTTGGGATAATCAATAAAGTTTACTGGGACAAAATTAAGTGAGATCCCTACCTCACACCATACACATAAAAATGAATTTCCTATGAATCAAACATAAATCACACACTATGAAAGCATAGCAAGAAATATAAGTTAACATTTTTGTGAATTTAGGGTAAATAGAAATAAAGTGCAAATACTATAAAGAAAAGGACTATATGTTTCAATTGCATACAACAACAAAATTCAGTTTCAACACAACAGACTGGAACAAAATATTTGCAACATGCATATCAGTTAGAAAATTTGCACCCAGAATTATAAACAATTTAATAAGGAAAAAGCAACAACCTTCTTTTAAAAAACAGGGAGATGTGGACAGGCAGTTTACACAAAGACAAATACAGACTGGGCAGTAAACGTGTAAAACACGCCAGCCTCACGGATGCCTGCACTCACGACTGCTGCCTCCGCCTGGCTGCAAGGGTAGAGAGGGCAAAGGAAAGCATGAAGCCTTGCACTTGAACCCTTTACAGGATTTTCAAAGTAGTAATGCCGCCCTTGGGTGCCGAAGGGCGGCATTATCCAAGGATGCCTCCCACCAAACTCTGAACAGTGTACTTAAAGGGCCTGTTTGATCCACCACAAGTTGTGTCCCAAGTTTTTGAAAATTTGAAAGCAGCATGAACTCGTATGTTTCCATCTGCACCATGTACATGATTCCACTTTGTTTTCCTTTTTGTATCACACATTCCTAAGTGAGTCTGAGATGTAATTATTCTAGAAAACTCATTCACACGTGAATCGGACCACAACGTTTTTCATGCAAAAAGCACCCGATCCTTCTTCCCAGGGTTGCAACGTGAAACCTAGTCAATGTGTTAGAAACCAAAGACGCAGCTTGCCTGCAAAAACACCACTTCTCAGGGCTCAAACCTGCTGAGCCCTGCTGTGAGAGTGCTCAACATTGTGAGACACTAAGAGCTACATGTAATAAGTGGAATTCGTAGCTGGCAATTAAGAGAACATCAAGGAACATGGGCCAGGCCAGGGAAGGATGTGACAGTTACGTCTGTGTTCCTAGCACGTGGCACATAACACCTGAGGAAACAACAGCCTCTCCTAGAGACCAGCCCTCACCTTCAGAAAGTATTGCATTAAGCATCCTATTTGTTCGGATGCTTAATTAACCATCAAGAGCACGTTGAGCACAGCATGCACACAGCAGCAGGGGGCTGAGTGGGCATGTCAGGCAGCAGCGCCTAGCAGCTGAGAGGCTTGAGGGTCACAGGGCCACCACGAACAGTTGCATATAAGATGGGCATGGCCAGAAGCCAGAAGGCCAATAAGTCCAGCAGGTAGAGTGCCAAGCTGAACGAGATGGTACAAGCCCTGCCACGTCACACATTGGCCAGCCCGCCCATGAAGAGCTGCAGCCCAGTGGCACACCATTCAGGAACAGCACCGGATTGGCTGTGACTACATAGAAGGCAGTGAGCTCCAACAGCTCGGTCAGCAGCACCTCATCGTACACCATGCGCCAGCCCACAAACCACCCACTGCACTCCCAGCAGCAGTGCCACCCTAGCACCCTCCTGCCCACTCCACTGCTCTGCCAGGACCACCCTCCTTCCTTTTTTAAGGCCCCATAATATTCTGTAAATACCACATTTTGTTTATCCCTTTATCATTCGATGGACCCTTGAGCTCTTTCCACCTTTTCTCAATTGCAAACAACACCCTATGCCTTTTTTTTTCAGTGCATCCAGAAGATTCCACAAGCTCCTAGTAACCCATCCCAAAGCCTTTTAGTGATTTGTACTTTCCCCAAATTAGCCTCATTTCTATTTTAAAAACTTTGTTTTGCATCTTAGAGTCATCTTTTCCTCATACTCAAGGCAGGCTCTGCCTGGGCTCCACCACAGCTGTAGTGCTTTGAGCAACACCTTCACCCTTGACCTTTCTGCACCTCGGTTTTCTCTTTGGTAAAGGGGAAATCTTCGTAGGGCTTTGGGGAGCAACAAGTGAGCTAATGCACAGAGAGTGCCTGGCCTCAAGCCTGACATAATAAGAGCGAAATATTGGTATCACTCTGAAATAAGCACTTCTACAGATTTAAAAAATTGTCAATCTGCTACACTTGATCTCAGTTCTTTTAATTCCTCTGGATGACTACATTTCTTAATTAAGCTGCTGCATGTGGTTGTGTATGTGTATTTGTGCATATCTCCATTGAGTCAACTTGTCGACTTTCATGTACAGAGAAGCCAGCTTAGCTATGCACATGTCCTTCAGCAGTATGGCTCAGGTCTTTCAGAACTGAGGGCCCTGCAATGAGAACAGTCTGGGGATACACCATTTTAGCACCAATTTTCCCTGGCTGTATTAGATGGCACTCTCCTAAATTGCTCTTATTTATGGGTATGTTGCCCATTTCATAGTCGAATTAAACATACAAACGAAAATACTATCTCCTCTCAGCCCAGAATAGAATGAGTAATCCCATCTCTGGGAAATTCTTTCTTGTAGTCAATCAACAGTCACATAGTGAGTGTTCAGATTTGCCAAGCATTGTGTTGGTGCCAGCCACAGGCTATTGTCTACAAGTGGCCTCTTTGGCTTCACCATCCGGATCTTACTCTTCCTCCAGGACCTTGCTGTTGGAAAGGTTAACTGTGGTTTACCTATTGCAATCACAAGTTTGGTTCAGCCTTCCACAGTACCTCCCTCACCCAGCAGCACCAGTGCCAAGACCCCCACCTTGCTTCACACATCTCTTCCTGCTGGTCATCTTTATGATGGAAACACTACTGGGAAAAACAAGAGGTCAGCAAACAAGGGAACAGTGTCCTACCAAACTGACTTTACCCTGGGGAATAGAATCATGGGAGAAGTTAAACCATGGGGGAAACCTGGGTTCAAATTTTAGCTTCCCCATTTATTCACTGTAGGTGGTCATTATTGAGGTATCCCTGCTCACACCTCCCCTCAGAGGTTGGAAATCTGTGACTTTGTCCCTGTCCGTAGTTAAGGAAACCTGGGGAGAAACACCTGACCCACAACCTTCACAAGATAGTCAACAGCCTCAAATGACATATTAGTCTGGATGGACTAAGCAGGTATTTACAAAACATTTCATCCAAGAACAATGGAGTATGTATGATTTTCAAGCGCATGTGGAACAGTCTCCAGGAGAGATCATATGTTAGGCCACAAAACAAGTCTCAATAAATTTAAGAAGATCGAAATCATATAAAGAATCTTTTCTGACTACACCATGAAATTAAAAATCAGTTACAAGAAGAAAATTGAAAAAAAATACAAATATGTGGAGTCTCAACGACATGCTACTAAATAATAGGTTCATGAAGAAAAAATAGAAAATTAAAAAATGCCTTTATACAAATAAAAATAGAAAAACAGCACTTCATACTTTATGGGACACAGCAGAATTAGTTCTAAAAGGGAAATATATAGCAACACAAGCCTACCTCAAGAAGCAAGAAAAGAAATCTCAAATAAACACTCTAACCTGACACCTAATGGAATAAGAAAAAGAGCAAACAAAGCCAAAAGTCAACAGAATGAATGAAATGATAAAAATTAGAGCAGAAATAAATGAACTAGATATCAGAAGAGGAATAGAAAAGATCAATGAAAGAGCTGGTTCTTTGAAAAGATAAATGAAATTGATAAACTTTTAGCCAGATTCATGAAGGGAAAAAGAGAGGGGGGCCCAAATAAATAAAATCAGAAATAAAAGAGAACTTAAAATAGACACCACAGAAATACAATCATAAAAGATTACCCTGACCAATTATATGTCAACAAATTGGACAAACTATAATATACTATACTATATTATAATATACTATAACCTATGAATTCCTGTAACATACAATCTTCCAAGACTAAATTAAGAAGAAACAGAAAATCCAAACAGACCAATTATTAGTAATCAAGTTCAATCAGAAAACAAAACAAAACAAAACAAAGAAACAAAACCCCTCATCTCCATGGCCAGATCACTTTACAGGTAAATTCTACCAAACTTTCAGAGAATTAATATGAGCCTTCTCAAACTATTCCAAAAAATTAAAAAGAAAAGAATGTATTTGAACTCATTCTGTGAGGCCAGCACTACCCTGATAACAAAACCAGACAGACGGTATAAGAAAGAAAATTACAGACCAATATCCCTAATGAACATAGATGCAAAAATTCTCAACAAAATGCTAGCAAACCACATTTAATAATACATTAAAAGGACTGCCCAGCCATTGTGGCCCAGTTGGTTCAGTGTCATCCCATGCACTGAAAGGTTGCAGGTTCGATTCCTGATCAGGAAGCCTATAGGAGGCAACCAATCACTGTTTCTCTCACATCAGTGTTTCTCTCTCTCTCACCCCCTACCACTCCCCTCTCTCTAAAAACAATGAAAAAGTGTCCTCTGGTAAGGATAAAAAAATTTTAATGAAAAACAACAGGATCATACACCATGATCAAGTGGGATTTATTCCAGGATGCAAGTATGGTTCAATATCTGCAAATCAATTAATGTAATGCACCATGTTAAAAAAAAGATAAAAATCATACGATAGTGTAGATGGATGCAGAAAAAGCATTTGACAAAATTCGACATCTATTTGTGATAAAAACTCTCAACAATTGGGTATAGAAGGAAGATGCCTCAACAAAATAAAGGCTATTATGACAAACCCACAGCTAACATCATACTCAGTGGTAAAAAGCTTCTTGCCTAAGATCAGGAACAAGACGAGGATGCTCACTCTCACCACTTTTACTCCACCTAGTATTAGAAGTTTGAGCCACAGCAATCATACAAGAAAAAAATAAAAGTCAACCAAACTGCAGAGGAAGAAGTAAAAATGTCACTATTTGTAGATGACATATTCTCTCTCTCTCTCTCTATATATATATAATATTAAATATTTCACAAAAAAACTCTTAGAACTAATAACTGAATTTAGTAAAGTTGCAGGATAAAAAACTACTATATGGAAATCTGTGGCATTTCTATACATTAGTAAAGGACTATCAAAAAGAGATTAAGAAAGTAATCTTATTTATAATTACATCAAAAAGAATAAAGTAAATAGAAATAAATTTAACCAAGGAGGCAAAAGACCTGTACTTTGAAAAATATTACACATTACAAAAAAAACTGAAGAAGACCCAGATAATGAAAAAATATACTGTGCTCATGGATTGGAAGAATTAATATCATTACAATGTCCATACTACTCAAAGCAATCTACAGATTCAATGCAACCCTTATTTAGATTATCAAGGAACATGTATAAAGGACCCACGAACAAAGCCAAAGGAGGGTAGAATTGAGGGTGGGAGGTGGGAGTGGGTGGGGTGGGGGAAAGTCATGGCAGGAAAATGGAGACGACTGTACTTGAACAACAACAAGAATTTTTTAAACAAATAAATAAATAATAAAAATAAAAGCACCAATATAATTTTTCATAGAAGTAGGACAAATAATCCTGAAACTTATATGGAACCACAAAAGACTCTGAATAGCCAAAGCAATCTTGAGAAAGAACGACAAAGCTGGAGGTTTCATGCTCTCTGATTTCAAAATATACTACAAAGCAGTAGTCGTGAAAATAGTACAGTACCACCTCAAATCATATAACAGATTAATGGAATAGAAGATAAAGTACAGAAATTACCCCATGCTGGTATGGTCACCTAATCTATGGCCAAGGAGGCAGGAATATACAATGGGGAAAAGACAGTTTCCTCAACAAATTGTGTTGGGAAAACAGGACTGATATATGCAAAAAAAAAAAAAGAAGAAGAAGAAGAAACTACACCATTTTCTTACACCATATACAAAAACAAACTCAAAATTAAAAATTTAAACATAAAACTCCTAAAAGAAATCATAGGCAGGAGTTCCAACCAAGATGGAGGCATAGGTAGAAATGCTTCACTTCCAACTAAAAGAAGGATAATAACCAATGTAAAAACAGTAAACAAGCAGAAGTGCCAGAAAAATCAAACTGCATGGAACTCCGACAGCCAAGGTGAGGTTAAGAATAATAGTATAAGAAACAGAGAAGCTGAAGAACTTATATGTACAACCCAAGGACATGAACTAAGCGGGGGAATGGAAATACTGGAGAGTGCAGCAGGGGTGGGGGAGTATAGGAGCAAGTGGAGAGAAAGGGGAGAAAAAAATGGGAAAACTGTAATAACATAATCAATAAAATATAATTAAAAAAGAAACCATAGGCAGTAAATTCTTTGACATTGGTCTTAGCCATATTTTTTTGGTTATGACTTCTTGCACAAAGGCAACAAAAGCAAAATTAAACAAATTGGACTACAACAAACAGAAGTCTTCTGCACAGCAAAGAAAATCATCAACAAGACAAAAAGACACCTATCGAGTGGGAGAAGATACTTGCAATGATATACCCAACAAGGGGTTAATAACCAAAACATATGAAGAACTTACACAACTCAATATAAAAAATCCAAGTAAAAGACACTCAGAGGGTCTGAATATATGTTTCTCTAAAGAAGACATAAAGATGGCTAGTGGATACAGAACAAGAGGCTCTACATCACTAAGCATCGGGGAAATGCAAATCAGAATCACAATGAAATATCACTTCACAACTGTTAGATGCTTATTATCAAAAAGAGAACAAATAACAAGGGTTGTCAAGAATGAGGAAAAGGGAACGCTTGTGCACTGTTGGTTGGATATTAAATTGGTGCAGCCACTATGAAAAACAGTGTGGGAGTTCTTAAAGAATTAACAACAGAATTACCATGTGATCCAACTCCACTCCTGGGCATTTATTCAAAGAAAACAACACTAATTCAAAAAGATACATGCACCCTTATGTTCATTGCAGCATTATTTACAATAGCCAAGATATGGAAGCAACCTAGGTGTCCATAGATGAATGAATGAATAAAAAAGATGTGATGTATATAATGGAATATTATTCGGCCAATAAAAAAGAGTGAAATTTTGCCATTAGCAGCAATATGGGTGGACCTAGAGGATATTATATTAAGTGAAATAAGTGAGACAGAGAGAGACAAATGTCATATGATTTCAATTATATGTGAAATATTTTAAAAACTTACACAAATGAACACACAAAGCAGAAATATCCTGATAGATACAGAGTATAAGCCGAAGTTTGCCAGCAAGGAGGGTAGCAGGGGAAGGGCAAAAAAAGCAAAGGGGATTGAAAGGTACAGACTTCCAGTTATAAAATAAATACGCCACGTGGATATAATGTACAGCGTAGGAAATGCAGGCAATAATATCTTAACTTTGCATGTGACAGATGGTTACTGGACTTACCAGAATGATCACGTTGCAAGATATAGAAATGTTTAGTTGCTATGTTACACATCTGATAAAATACTGTGTGTCAACTATACTTTTACAAAAAAGAAAGTAAATTAGGTATTTTTTAAAAGGGAGGCAGAAGAGTTGGTTAGACATGTGGTGTGAGAAGTACTCAACCCACTATTGCTGGCTTTGTAGATGGGGAAGGTGCATTACAAGTTCAGGTACGCAGCAGCTTCTGGCAGCTGGGGATGGCCCTCAGTCTCCAGCCAGCAAGAAAACAAGGAGTCCAGTCCTACAACCACCCACAGAGAGCTGAGTTTTGCCAACAATCCAAATAACTAAGGGAGCAGGTTGTCCCTTAGAGCGTCCAGAAAGGAGCACAGACTGGCTGACACCTTGATTCTCATATGGGGAAACCTGGGCCAGATTTCTGATCTGGAACTGTACCACAATGAATCTGTGTTCTTTAAGTTATGGCAGCAAGAGCAGCTAATCTGGTGGTAACAATGTGTGCATTGTGTCAGGCTGGCACTGTGCGTTTTATTTGTGTGATCCTGTTTAATCTTCACTACAGCCCTGTTAGGTGACAACTGCTGTCATCACCTCCATTTTATAGAATGGGAGACAGAGCCAGAGAGCAGCTATGTCCCTTCCCCAGGGTCTCACAGCCACTGGGTATAGAATTGGGACTGGATTCTAAATGGATCAGACTCAGAGGTTGTCCGTGCACCACTATGCAACTGCACCTCCCCAGGCCCCAGGGCCCAGCACAGAGCCACCCGATAAGTGCCGGTCCCTAAAGCACACACAAGCTCACGTGCATGTGCACACACAGAGTAACAACATCCTGGCCACCTTTTGCTGCTTTGTTATTGTGCTGACTGACCCTGAGCACCTTTTTATAAGAATGTCTGCTTGTTTTGTTCAGTCACGAGAGCACTTAGAACTTGGTGGTTTTATGGTTGTGTAACACTTGGCATAAACTAGGCAAGAGGGTTTCTAGGTTCAGCAGCTTCTCCAATAAGAACAAGAGTCACTGGGAAGGCCACGGTGCCACTTAAGAAAGAGTGCCAGAGTCGGCCCCCGCCACTCCCCACTGGAGCAGAGCAGGCCCGCTGGCTCCAGCAGCGCTGCGCACCTTACGAATCCTGTTTTAAAAAGTCAAGGGAGCCATACATAGATCTATAAGTAAAAGTTTGGGGTTAATAAAGCCTCTAGAGGGTGGGGGGGGTGCGGGGAAGAATCCCTCATCAGCAGTGTGGTTTCTTTTTACTGTTTGATGACAAGCAAGATGACAGACATCACACAAATTGTGAATTGACACACAGGAGGCACAATCTCTGCCATTTCTTTGTCACTAATTCTCAGAATTCTAGAAAGGAATGACAGTCATCCTAATAAACCACGATGTGCAGCCTGTGATCTGCCGAGTTACCAAGGGGTTTCACCCATTGTCAACCCCTCAGTCACTTTCTGTTTTTCACCTTGTGCGAAGGGCAGCGTGACCCAGCAGCCGTGACCCAGGGAGGGCCTGCACTTTCTGTGAAGGCCTGTGCGTCAGCCCTGCCAGATCACTCACTGTCTCCCAGCCGGCCTCACCGGGGCACACAAAGCCAACTTCTCTGTTTATCTAAAAGAACTAAAACTGCAATTTTGTGGCATGTAGACAATCCCCCAAAGGAAGAACCCTTCAGTTCAGCAAATAACAAATTAGGAAAGAACTCCTAAAGGAGACTAATGGCTTCTCTACAAGGACCATGCCAGCAACCTCAATCGAGAACAAGGAGGACACCAGGAGGAACAACTTTATCATTTACATCCTTCATGTGATTCCTGAAGTAAAGACAGCACAATTTGATTTCCTACTAAGACACATCTAGGCCAAGAATAAAAGAGGAAATGGGTACTGAATAGTTTCTATACCTCAGAGGCTGTGGATATAACAACCATTAACATATACTGAGCCCTGGCTTGTGTGGCTCAGTGGGTTGAGCACTGGCCTGTGAACCAAAAGGTTGCTGGTTTGATTCCCAGTCAGGTCACATGCCTGGGTTGTGGGTTCAATCCACAACTGGGGTCATGCAAGGGGCAACCAATCGATCTTTCTCTTGAACATTGCTGTTTCTCTCCCTCTCTTTCTCCCTCCCTTTCCCTCTTCTCTAAAAATAAAATTTAAAAATATTTAAAATATATATATATATTGAGTTAGATTCTCTCCTGTGCCCGTTACATGTATGATCTCATTTGTCATTCAAAGCAATGACATAAGTCCCTAATGGAGAAACAGGGCTCCAGAAATCTTTCCGCCCCAAGGTGCTTCAGTTCATGGACAGTAAAGCCCAGATTTGAAGCCTGGGTCAAGTTTTCACACACATCCTCGTAGTAATTGTTACAGATAAGGAATCCTTGTCACCGGTTCACCAAGAGTCACCCATCTGGAGGGAGTAAAGACAAGGTTGAAAACCACATTGTCTTGTTCCAAGGGATGCAGGTTTATGGAAGGCGTATTGAATGTAGGGAAAAGCTGACATCGAAAGGAACTCCTACCTGGAAAGTAAGCAGAGGACGGCCATGGTTTTACCTCAGGGTAGGCTGAGCACGTGGGGAATCAGAGTCTCTCGGGCTTTCAGTGGACGAGGACACGGACAGTGTGAGAAACCAAAAGAGGAACTGCTCCTGCTGAGAGCTGCAGGTGAGGGGCCGAGCAGACTCTGCTGTGTGGGCTGGTGAGAACCGAAGCGGGCCCCACATCACACCTGCATACGACACTCTCTCAAAAGGCCTTTCTCTTGCATGGAAACCTATCTGCTTTCTGAATAGGAGAGATGTGCTGTTCAGGACCAGGAACACAGAGCAGAGACATATGGAGGAGTGTGACCAGTGGAGGAAAGCTAAACTAAAGACCTTCCTCCCTTCCCCATTGTCTTTCTCCATTAAGTTTGTAGCTTACACTCAAGGAAAAGCTTTGAAGCAGTACCGGTTACCTTCTTTTTAAAAAAAACCTCTTCCCCTGGCCAGTGTGGCTCAGTTGGTTAGGAGTCATCCCACAAAGCGAAAGGTCATTGGTTCAATTCCTGGTCAGGGCATATGCCTGGGTTGTGGGTTTAGTCTCAGGTTGGGTGTGTATGAGAAGCAACTGATTGATGTTTCTCTTTCACATCAATGTTTCTCACCCTCTCTTTCTCCTTCCTTTCCCCTGTCTCTCAAATTTAATAAATAAATCTTTAAAAATAAGTAAATTCAAAAAGTAAAAACAATCTCTTTTCCATAAATATGTATGTATCTCGAGGAGAGAAAGAATTTCGCTTTGATACAGGACCATGCCGCAGAGTTCCTGCTACCCCAGAAACAATATAGGGACATCATTCCTTCATTCATGATTCACTGGCTGCCCACCATGAGTCAGATGTTATACCAGGCACTTGTGAGTCATGCAGAGCTGGAGAAGGCATCATACAGGAAGGTGCATAGGTATGCAGCTTTGCAGAAAGGCAAGGTGTTGACTTAGAGCTGTGGGAGCAAGGAAATACTTGATTTGGGGTGAAGCAGGACAACCAACCTCATCTCTGTACTCCGGGACACGTGGCAATTGCGGTGGAAACTTTACCAATTAAGCAGGCCTGTCCTGTCTGGAAGCCCTAAGACAGGCTGAGAAGCTACCAAGATGGTTGACTCCAGAGCTCTGTGCACGAAGATAGTTTCTTTTAAGACATCTCACAGACCAGTCAAGCTATAAGAGGATATAAGTATATTCTACACCAATGCCCTCCTTTATAAGTAAAGAAAATGTCCCAAAGAAAGTGGTCCCAAGAGTTTAGAGACCTAGCCAAGAGAACTAGATGAGTGTCAGATCAACAGCTAAAGCTTATTTGTCTTCATTTTGGCCTGATCATCACTTTGGTCTGACTCACTCACTCATTCATTGAAACATTTCCAGGGCACTAATTATATGCCAAGAACTGGACTTGGCTCTTCACCTATGTAGAGTGAAAGGATCTAAGGTTCATATAAATGAACCTCATTACCACTACTTAAAATTAATCATTAGAAGTGTTGCGATATTTTTGTCATGTGGTGTTTTTCCTGCTTGATCCCTATCTAAATATCCACTGATGAAAAGATCCAAGAGCTACGTGTCAAGTATTGCAGTATCGTCGCTGATACACCACAGTAAAACTACATGAAAGCAAAGACAGAAAAGTCCTGAAAGCAGGCAGAGTGGGGAAGACATATCACCTTCAAAGGAGCAACAATGAGAATGACGGTTAACTTACTAATAAAAACAATGGGAGCCAAAACAATGGGGTGATGTGTCAGGCACTAAAAAAATAAGTTACAACTTAGAATTCTATACCCAGTGAAATATCTTTCACAACTGAAGGCAAAATACATACACTTGGAATCTCAAGTCCCACCAAAAGATCCCCAGAGGATTCATCAAACCCACACTGAGAGAAATACTAAACAAATTTCTGTAACAAAAGTTAAATGATTCCCCCATTGAAAGAAAAAAGAAAGAGAAAAGAAAACTACAGAAACAAAAAAAGTAAGGAAACAGGAATATAATGAATAACTATAAATAAACATAAACTGTACAAAACAATAATGATGGCTCAAGGAAAATAAAACATATGTGGAATTAAAATTCACTTTTATAATAATAGTAAATAGAGTTAAAGTGTTCTAAGGTCATAAAATTGATAAATGGTAATAATACTTATTTATTCAAGGATAATAGGTCAAGATTCTAAAAGTAGCAAGCTAATGTAAAAGAGGAAATTGAATAATAAAAATATTTTATTGATAAAAAAGGCAATAAGGAAGAAAAAGAAACACAAAACAGATGACACAAATAGAAAATAAACTACAAGAGGGCATAATTATATCACATAGGAATAAAATAAACATCCTTATTAGAAGATTGAGGTGATATCAGCAGAAGTGAAGAAGAAAGGACCTGCAATAGTGTGTGCCCCTCTACAACAGCAATTTTAAAATTGGTCAAATTCCTCAAAAGAAACTTTGGAAATAAAACTCGGGAAATAGCCAAAGACTCACTGCACCCTAGGGAGCATTTAATCAAGAAAATCAGCTAAATTTCATGAAGAAAAGAAAGAAAAGGCATCTAATCGGAAAGGTAAAAGTAGTTCTATTTGTAAGCAAGCTTATATAGGGGTGGGCAAAAGTGAGTTTACAGTTGTCCATATAGAAAAGAACACAATAATTAATAAACAATATAAGAATAAACTCTATGTTTCACATACTCACAACCGTAAACCTACTTTTCCCCACCCCTCTATATATAAACCTAGAGAATCAACAATAACAATAAATACTAATAAAACTAATGGTAACTAAACTAGTTCAGGAAGGTTAGAGAACATACAATACTTAAAAATTAATTGTATTTCTATATGCTAGCAATGAACAATTCAAAAGGATATTAAGAAGACAACTCCATTTATAATAGTACTTAAAAATACAAAAACTTTAGCAAGAAACATACCAAAACTGAAAATGAAACAACAATACTTTGTTGAACAAAACTAAAGATTTAAATAATGGAAAGACAATCTGTGTTTGTGGAGAGGAAGTCTTACTATTGTTAAGATGGCAATGCTCCCCAATTCCTCTCCAGATTTAATATAGTTCCTCTCAAAAGTCCTACAGCTGTTTTACAGAAATAAACTGATCCTAAAATTCATATGGAATTACAAGAGATACAAAGCAACAAAAAACAATCTTGGAAAAGAAGAACAAGTTTGAAGAACTTACACTTCAAGATTTCAAAACTTACAGAACCCTACAAAAAGCTACAGTAATTAAGATAATGTGGTACTGGTATAAGGATAGAAATGTAGGCTTAATGATCAATGGAATAGAATAAAAAGTCCAGAAATAAACTAATACATCTATGATCAATGGATTTTAACAAATGGTGCTGGGACAATAGGAAATCCACATGAAAATGAATAAGGTTACCCTATACCTCACACCACATACAAAATTTAATTTAAAGTAGATCAACAACCTAAATATAAGAACTATATAATTCCTAGATGAAAACATAGCTGTAAATCTTCATGACACTAAAGGCATGAACAGCTAAAGAAAAAATCAGTTTAACTGGACTTCATTGAAATTAAAATCTTTGTGTGTCAAAGAACACAATAAAGTGAAAAGACAACCCACAAAATGGGAGATTTGCAAATTCCATATCTGATAAGAGTCTGTTATCCAGAATCTATAAAGAACACTTGCTTACAACACCATAATAAAAAGACAAATAACCCAATTAAAAAATGAAAAAGAATTTGAATAGAAATTTCTCCAAAGAAGATATGCAAATGGCCAATAAGCACATGAAAAGATGCTTAATATTATTAGTCATCAGGGACATGCATATTAAAATCATAGTGAGCCCTGGTTGGGTGGCTGAGTTGATAGGAGCATCATCTCATACACCAAAATGATTCAGGTTCAATCCCTGATTGGAGCATTTACAGGAGCAACCAGTCCATGTTTCTCTTTCTCTCCCTCTCTCAAATCAATAAGCATAGCCTCAGGTGAGGACTCAAGAAAAAAAAAACATGAGATAGAACACAATGTTCAGGTTGGCTTTTATCCCAAGAAGAAGAGAAAATAAGTATTTATGAGGATGTGGAGAAATCAGAACCCCTGTACACTGCTGATAGGAATTTAAAATGTTGCAACCACTATGGAAAGCAGTACGGTGATTTCCCAAAACTAAACATAGAATTACCATATGATCCAGCAATCCATTCCGAGGTAAGTACCCAAAGGAACTGAAAGCAGGGATGCAAATACTGGTACGCCAATGATCACAGCAGCATCGTTCACAATAGCCAAAAGGTGAAAACGACCCAAGTGTGCATTGACAGACATTAGAGAGAAACCAAACAGAGTCTATACATACAATGAAATATTATTTAGCCAACATGGATGAACTTTGAAGACATTATAGTAAGTGAAACAAACCAGACAGCAAAGGACAAAGATTGTGTGATCCACTGATACGAGGTAAATAGGCAACTTAGATGTGTATGTAGGACAGACAAAATCGCAGAGACGGAAGGTGTTAGAGGGTTACCGGGGGGCTGGGAGAGGGGCAGTGAAGAATTAGTGCTTAATGGTTACAGTGTTCCCATTAGGAGTGATAAAAAAAGTTTTGGAAATAGAAGTGGCAATGATTTCAGGACATTCTGAATATAATTATACTTCAAATAATTAAAATGACAAATTTTATATATGTATAAGTACAATTTTTAAAAAATCAATAATGCAATATATAAAAAACATTGACTTACTTTAAAGAGGTGAATTATTTGATATGTGAAATATTTTAATAAAGCTGTTAAAAATTTGAAAATTAAAGTATAAGACCTTTACATAGAAAGCCATAAAATATAACTGAGAATAATTAAATAAGGCATGAATAAATGGAAGACTCTACCATGTTCATGGATCAGAAGATTCCACATCATAAAGAAATCACTATTCTCTAATTCATCTATAGATGCGATGTAACTGTAACCAGAATCCCCGGGTGGTTGTGTGTGTGTGTGTGCATGTTGCATGTAATGGGACAAGCTTGTTTTAAATTACATAGGAATACAAAGCCCACTGAACAGCCAACAAAACCAGCAAAGTGGGAGAATCTGTACTGCAAATATCAAGTTTTCTTATTAAACTACAGTAGTGAAGAAAATGCAGTTTTTCATGAACAAATAGGCAAATAGTACAAAATAAAGAATTTAAAAAACAGACAATAACACACATGCTCACTTGATTTAGAACAACGATTCTGTAGCAATATAACAGACAAGGGTCATTTTTTTTTCAATGAATGTTTTTGGGTTCCTGGATGTGTATGTGGGACAAGTGAACCTTGATGACGACCTGACACCATGCAAAAAAATAAACCCCTGTAGTGTTATAAACCTAAATGCATAAGGTGAAGCAATAAAGTTTCTGTAAGACTACATAGGAGAATAATTTTATAACCTTGAGCCAAGCAAAGAATCCCCAAACAGGACAGAAAAGTCACTAATGATTATAATGAAAAATTGTTAAACTGAACTTGATTAAAATTAAGAATAGCTGTTCAGAAAGGAGACACTGCTCAGAAAGTGAAAAGGCAAAGCACACACTGGGAGAAGGTAAGGGCAGCAAATACACTACACACACACCGAAGGGCCCGTATCTGGATATATAAAGAAACTCTCCAAATCAGATAAAAGACAGATGGTTTGATTTAAAAACTGAGCAAACGATGAAAACAGGCACTTCACAAATGAAGACACCCAAATGGCCAGCAAACATCTAAAAATGCACACAACAGCCCGGCCTGGTGTGGCTCATGGGCTGAGTGCCAGCCCGCAAAGCAAAAGGTCGCCAGTTTGATTCCCAGTCAGGGCACATGCCTGAGTTGTGGACCAGGTCCCCAGTAGGGGGTGTGGGAGAGGCAACCACATGTTGCTGTTTCTCTCCCCTGCTCCCTCCCTCCCCCTCTCTCTAAAAATAAATAATAAAATATTTTTAAAAAATGTGTACAACATTCTTAATCATAAGAGAAATGCGGATGGACAGTACTACATGCATTCAGAAAATAAGCTAATAGGACCCAGTGTGGGTGCCCATGAGCAAAGGAGTGCTCATACCCTGCTGGTGGGAGAGGAAGTTGCTTCAGGTACTTTGAACAACTGTCACGCAGTGTGCAATGAGGCTGAATCTAGGCAAACCTTACGGCCATCAATTCCACTGGTTGGCATGTACCCACAGAAATGTCTACATGCGTTTGCCCGAAGACACATTCGTGACACCATTATTCGTGAGAGTCCAAAACTGAAAACAACCAAACTTTCATCAAAGGAAAATGGATGAAAAAGTAGAATACATGAACAAAGGTATATAATGGAACTCTGTACAGCAATGAAAAAGAAATAACTACCTCTGTCAAAAACGTGGAGGGAGCTCACAGACAGACAGAACACTGAGCAAAAGAAGCCAAGTCCAACAGACGCATACTGTGTGGTTCCACTCACCCCAAACTTCTAACAGGCAAAGCCAATCCATCGTGAGGGATGTCGGGCTAGTGGTAACTTTAGAGCACACTGGGCGCTGGTGAGGTCAGTGTCTTTATTGAGGTGGGGCTTTTACAGGTGTGTGGATGCTAGCAACCCAGCACGATACACTCCCTATGTACATTACATTTCAATGAAAAGGATTACCAAAAGAAGCTTTGCAAAGGCCATCCAGAAACTGCCTGGAGGAGTGTGAGTCGGTGGACAGCAGCGCAGGTGAGAGGGACACTGAGCAGAACCTGTGAGCAGAGTCAGACACATGACCGAGGTCCCCCTCATGTCAGCGCTGCCAGGAGGGATCGGGGCCAGTTTTGCTGAGACGGAGCAGCTGCCTCTGTGCGTCAGACACAGACCACTCAGAAGAGCTGACTCGGCCCACATGGGAACTTTATCTCATTTGCCTCCTCCCCCATAGTTTTGAACCATACCCAATTCCTTTCTTTCTGATAACACAACAGGAAGGAATGTGCACACAGAGAATCGACTAGAAGTGTCTCTGACGGTGACGGCGCAATGTCAGGCAGCTTCGGAAGGTGAGAGCGCAGCACTAAGCCCCAGGACACAGTCCCACTCGGGAACTGTCACGGTGCTTGCACAGAGCCCCTGACGGCACCACTGAGGCACATCGCAAGCCAGGCAGTGCTCTTAGCACTTCATGTGTGCACTGTTCACTTGTTTGATCCTCCCAATAAACCTAGGAAGTGTCTTTACCAGCAGCACCCCAGCATACTGATGAGAATACTGAGGTGCAAAAATGCGGGCACCTTGCCAAGCTCCCATCACTAACTAGTAGTGACTTCACATCTGCACACCACCTCCCCCAGGTTTCCTCCACAGATGACCACGGTCAGCCTCTGCAAGACCGGGATTAGTTCTGCAGGTGGATTCTTAATGACTTCAGGTCACGCACACGACCCATGCACAGAGGGTCAGAGCACTGTTCCAGAGGAAAGTGCTGTACTTCTAAGTCTAATTTCCCCTGGAGAAATCACATTGTCAGTAAAAAGACTCATGTCAGACTTTTTATGTAAATGATCACAAACACAAAATTTCAGCAACTGTAAACGATGTTCTTTTCAAGAGGTTTGCATACGCTTGGGGGAACTTTATTTAATTCCACCCTCAAACCCTGTTCCTTGTTCTATAAAACAGAATTACCACCAGCACTAGGAAAGGCTTGCCCCTTTAGCGAGGACTCTCCGAGGGCAGGCTGTCAGGGAAGGAAATGCGGCAGTACTGGTGTCTCTAAACACAGCTCCGAGGGGCTGCCTCCCTGTGTCACCACACCCCCGATGCCACAGTTCACTGGCATCGTGGGAGAACTGTCCCCTAGCTGGCACTGTTGAAACCCCCTCCCTCATTTCTACCTGGAGCACTCCAGAAGCAGCTGACAGGTGGGGGCTCACATGAGTATTTCTCGCTTCTTCTAAGGGCTGGAATGTGGGACCGTGGATATAAACTGGCCCACAGGCCCACCCCCATCGTAAATCACGGGAGCCTGAATGTTCCAAACCGTGAAGGCCTACATTGGAGTATAGTTGCTCCTTTTCCAACAAGAAACTTGTTTTTATCATTATGGGATTTCTAAGATATCAGCTTTCAAGAGGGTAAATAAGTGGGCGAACAGTTTTGCATGTGTTATGCAGGTCAGCTGCAAGGCAGTTGGTAAGGCCATTAGTTCCCAGTGCACGGTCTACTCGTGCCATTCCCAGGCCACTCACAGCCACCCTTCTTTGTGGACAACTGATGACACCCGCTCCTTCACCAAGCACGGGGACAAAGGGAATCACCTGTTTGAATGCTAATGCCGGAAGTCCTCAGCTAGCCCAACAGAGCCGGAAACTATGGCATCAGCTAGTTCTGCCTTGGGAGGGAGGGACCTGCCCGGTGCGTCTTGCTACAACAGCCCCGCACCAACTCGCCCCGGCCCCCTCTTACCCACCATGCCCACCGTCTCCCAAGAGGGAAACCAGCGCACTGGCATTAATTTCTGTTCAAAAATGATGTTTTCGTGATTACTTGTCAATAAAACACAGCTAATTCTTAATCTTAATGAAAAGGAAATGTCATGGAACATGCACGGTGTGCTCCAAGCTGACCCTCGCCCACCATGGCAGCCAGCTCTGCGGATTGCTGGAGCAGCCTGCTCAGGGGGTCACTCCATGGCACTGGCTCCGCCTCCTCCTAAGCAGACACTGGCCGTCAGCCTGGGACCTGTCACTTGTCCTTCATTTCCTCTCTGAACTGTCATCACTCACTTTCGATTCTAGTTTGCCCCAACTTTTGGTAAGCAGAAGTTTGCTTTTTTTTTAGAAAAGAAGGACAGGTCAGTCAACCTGAAGGAACAGCTCTGAGTTTCTCTTTCCAAATCTGATTAATCTATGCTGTGAAACAAAGATTGTTAAGGCTTCCTACCAGAAGAGAACAAAGAAAATCTAAAAAGGCAGCTGACAAAGCTCTTAGAAGAGTTTTTCAAGCCCCTCACCCTTTGAGAGTCTTCAGTTGGTGTGGAGGTTTACAAACTTCATTCAAGACCAAATTTCTTTAAAAACTTCTGAGTTTTCCCCTCCTAGTAATGCTTATTTTTAATGTTATAAATGAGCCAATCCCCAAGAGCTTTGCTTTCATTAGAGTCATGCATTATTTTTTATCTTTTGTACTGTATTCTTACTGTACCATTTCCATGGTTACGCACGCTCAGGCACACACACCGATGCCAGTGTGTCCACTGCCCACAGCGTGCAGCGCGGTAACGTGCTGTGCAAGCTGCAGCCGTGAGCGGCAGGCTGCCCCGTGGGGCCGTGGTGCACAGTAGGCTGTTCCGGCTAGGTGGGCAAGTGCACGCCAAGTGTCCACACAGCAAAATTACCTAATGACACATTTCTCAGAACAGGTCCCTGTCACGGAGCAACATATGACTATATTTTCTGTATTGCTTTTTCAAACCACTACCACTCACGGCGGCTTGTGCGGCCGGGGTTACCAGTACAGCAGCAACAGGCTCCAGCCTGCCCCCTCCAGGAAGGACGCAGGTTTCCGCCCGGAGGAGCCAGTTCTGACCCAAACAAACTTCCGAGTGGAGCCCGAAAGCACAGTCATTTCCAGTCGGGCTCATGTTCATTATTGGCAAGGAAGTGTGTTCGGTCGGGGAGAGACTCGAGGTGAGGACGTAAGTCACGTGGAGAAGCAAAATGGAGTAGGACAGTCTCTTGAGTTTGCAACTATTTAGGTGTCTTGTTGCACACTGAAAAAACAAGAAAGCTGGGCATGGCGTGAGGAAGGGAGAGCACCTGCCCCTTGCCTGCCGCCACCTCTACAGCAGAGACAGACTCTGGTCTGCCCTTCATTTTCCAAGGAAGGGTTAACAAAAGTAATGACTAAAAATTTCTTTGCCAAACCCACAAAATGCAATATCAGCCCCAAGACCAAATGGTTTCAATTCCCTGCTCCCTCCTCTCCCTCTGCCTTCAAGATAATCTAGGCGGGCAGACAGGCGGTGCGGACGGGGAGCAGATCACAGACCGCCGGTCCTCGGTCCCCCCACAGCCTCAGACAAACCTGCTCTTTCTGTTCTAGGGATAACCTTGCCGTGGGCCTCACTTCTGTTCTGTGTCACCTTACTGGACTGTGTCTTTATTAAATTATTGGCCACAGGGTGCAGGTCTAACTGGCTTCTTCCTGGAGGGCTGTCCCCACGGCGTCCACATTTCTAAGGGACCACCCCTTACTCCCCAGCAGAGAGCGACTAGACTGCCCCTGGCCGGCCCTGAGCCAGGAAGAGGATGCATGTCTGTTATCCAGGAGACTGGGGTCTCTCGTCCTCTCTCTTGTTAAAAATCTTTCCAGATGTCTTATGCCAAAAGCACCCTGCCTCTCAGCTGAGTCTTCTCCACACCCTCTTCAGCTGTTAATGAAGTTGGTTTCCCCTTAACCCTTTTCAAGTCTGTTCTCTTTGATTCATGGACTTACGTACACCTGGACTTCCACCCAGCTCCTTGGTGATGAGCTGAGAGACCCTAGCAATGTCGCTCAGCCTCTGAGCTTCAGTCTCCTGATCTAGCAAACAAGGATGCTGAAGGTGCTGCTTCCTGGAGGCGCTGTCAGGGGGCAATGGGGCTGAGAGTGGGAAGCGCTGGCACAGGGTCTGGCATGTAGCAAGCGCTCAGTCGGCAGTGTCGCTGGTGATGGGGGCCAACCGTGTCACAGCTGGGAGACCTGGGAAACAAAAGAATGAGAGCCATTTGGTTGAACCCTCTGTTTGCAATGAGGAACTGAAGCGCCGAGTTCGAAAACTTTCCTCCAACACATGTAGGCACAGCCGGGCTCAGAAGTCACATCTCTGTGCCCCTCGCTCCCTCTGTGGGCCAAACGAAGGCACTCTGCCTCCCTTCTCATCAGCCCTGGGGCTCCTGTGCCTAAGGTCCCGGCACTGAGCTTGCCCAGGGGAGGATGAAGGGAGAGAACACCTGGCAAACCTGACACACCTTTCATATTCAAGAGATGCTTCTGATCGAAATTGCCAATTCAACTTTCTAAATGAATTATGGCAAAATGACCTCTGAGCTCATTTGTCTTACTGAGAAATAATGAGTGTAATAAAGATGATCATAATAACTTTAAAAAGCCACTACACTCAACCCCTTGGATGTGTCACTCACACTCTCGGACAGGAGGTGTTGGGGAAGGACCTGGCCTTTCCTCTCAGAACCAAAGCTTAGGAAGTGGCCCCTCAGATGTCTGCGTCCCTGGGAGCCAGTCCCGGTGCTGAGATCACCATCCTTGTCCATCTCCAAACCGTTCAGGTTCCCAACCAAGACCTCCTCTCAAAAACACGAATTCTAAGCATCAACCAAGGTATTTGTCCTGACTGTGCTTTTTTCAGCTTTGAGAACCGCTTAGGAAATCTGTCACCAGTACAGTGTCTGTGCTGTCCTTTGTCCTTTTTGCTGCCACCCTGAACCCTGCCATTTCTGAGCTCCTGCAGACCCAGAGGCTACATCAAACCTTTACCAGCCTTATCTACTGACTTTGAATGACAGTCCTCAGAGGTAGGTCCTGTGTCCAGCCTCATTTTACCAATAAAGACCACCAGGCTCTGAGGTGGCGCTTTCTGGTCTCCACCCTGGTCTCCAGGGAGGACGGGAGGTGAGTTCAGTCACAGGGCCCACGACTTGCTCAAGCCTGTCTATGTTGAAACCCTGGACAAAACGTGGAACAGCGAGGCTGAGGGCTTCCTGGTTGATGTGGACCCCGGCTTGTGGGGTCTGCCACATTGTGGATGAGGGAGAGACATTCACGTGGACTACTGAGTCTGGTGGAGGAAAGGGACAGCACGGCTTCTCTCTCATGAGGAGCAAAAGTTGTGGCCCTTGCCGTGACCAGCCTTTATTGGGTCTCTTAGCACATTACACAATGGTCCCCATTTACTATGCACAGGTTGCTTTAGGTGGTTACCTTTTACAGAAAACAAAGGAGCCAATGCCACTAATCACATCACAGAAAAGGAATATTTGCAAATGAAAAGGGCAAAAGTGGCTGAACTCATTACGATCATCTTTGGAAGGTTTAGCATAGATTTTAGGAAGTTAGTTTGCAGTAAATGTTTGCCACAAATCTGGGTAAGAGAGTTTTTAGCAAAAGCAAGACTCAAATTGGCCTAGGCAACAATGCAGGCCTGATTCCCCATGGGAGAACCCATCCATGGTGTGGGTCCTCTGCATCTCCCAGTGGGAGCCGGGCCCCCGCCACGCAGAAGGGTCTCCTATGCCTGGTTGGTGAAAAGTATCGAGGTACTGGCGGCGCACTGCGTCCTGATCCCACAGGGACAGAGATGTCTGTACCTGCTACCCTCCACTGCAACTTTAATTTGCTGCCTTGGGTATCTCTCCCTCTGCCTGCTCATTTGTAAACTTTTATAATAAAACGGTGGTTGTAAATGCAGCACTTTCCTGAGCAATGTGAGTCATTCTAACAAATTGCAGACACTACACAGGTGATCATGTCCATGTTGTAACCAGGTTGGACAGTGTGTGAGTAGCCTGGGACACAGGACTCGTGACTGGTGTCTGAATGGGCTGGTGGTCTTGTGGAACCATGCCCCTGAGCCCCTGAGCCTGTGGGGTCTGTGCTAACTCTGGGTGACATCAGAATTGGACCGAACTCAGACACCCAGCTGCTGTCTGAGAACTTCTGCTGGAATGGACCCCGCAGCCTCTGGCCGAGGGGCTGCATCCTATTTCTTGGCCTCTTTTCCTCATCAGCTTCTCTTTGATGGCATGTCCGTCTTTTGATGTAGTAACACCCCCCACATCCCTTTTGCCACCCAGATACTCCCTGCTGGCGTTCAACACGGTACCAGGTTGTGAAGACAGCACCAAGAAGGGGGTTGGGGGTGCTTTCATCACTGAGGGGTGATAACCTAGCCTGCTGAAGGTTGAATTCATAAGGAGAAACTCAACAAGAAGCTAAAATAAGGAGCTCTCCCAAACTCCTTCTCCCAAAATAAGGAGTTTTCAGAGCTGGCAGAGAGCACCATGCCCAGTTGAAACATGCGAGACACAATTTTGAAAGAATGCCATCAACAGCGTGACGGGGCAGAGCACCCGAATCTCCGCTTAGCAGCCTAAGGACTGGGCCATTGCTGCCGGGGCAGTGGTCCTGCAGAGGTTTCTAGAGTTGCCATCACGATGAGCATGCACAGTGACAGATTGGACACAAGGAGCCTGCTCTCCTGTTGGCAGTTTAGTTGGCCCTGGTTGCGTCTGCCCAGCTCTTACTGACATTGCCCACTCGTGGCTGAAACGGCCGTCTGGCCCCCCGAATCAAGTCTCTCTTCCTTTCATTTGACAAGTGGCCAGTGATGGGGGACTGTATGTTCTTTTAACAAATCTGTTGGGAAAACATAAAGCTTTATTTAAGATGATTTTTTTTTTCTTTTGAAACCCAGCCTGTGATTCTCCGTCCCATTCTCCTAACTCAACTCATAAAACTCCCCACTGTCCCTCATGTTCCCTCCGCCTCTCGACAAAACTGGACTGAAATCTCCTCCAACAATAACACTGTACTGCACGTTTGTGTTTCCAAATGACTTTCACACACATGGCCCTGTTTTGTTCCAGGGCAGAAATGCTATTGTAATTTTCATTTCTGAGTATGAGAGAACTGGAGCCTTCGACATAATAGTGAGCACGTACTGAACAATGATTCTGCACGGACCTCCGTCATTCCCATGTGGTTTTCCCTGTCACCATCTGGGGAACCAGGGCCCACTTTCAGTGACCCACTTTACAGATGAGGAAACTCAGGCTCAGTGGAAACAAAGACATTACTCAGGGCCACACGTGGTGAGTGAGGGGCAGTGCCAGGCTTCTCAGCCTGAGTGCACAAAGCCGCCTCCATGCGCCCTGGGGCCTGGTACCCTCGGGCGCCCATGCAGTGGGTAAGCTTTCAAGGCAAAGCCCCTCTGGCCTTCTTTCCCTGGGATGGATATCACACCGATCTGGACTCCAACACATGGGCAGTCTCCTACCATGTCTCTGCCAGCTTCTTCCCTGCCCCAGCTTCTTCCTCCCGAACTTCGCCCTTGTGAGGCTGATGGTGTTAAGGTCACAGGTGAAGATCATGATGGCACTCACTCCTCAGACCCCTGGCTGCCTCCTCCATCTCAAAGCTCTCTCCCGCCTTCTTGCTTGGCTCCCTTCCTGGGGTCTCCTGCCACCAGCACCCCCTTCCCGGCCTTGTCCCCTGGCACCTCCTCTTCCCTGAGATCCAGTCTGTTCTCCCCCTGACCCTCACAGCCACCACCATCTCTTCAACCACCACCACCAGGGGGAAACGGCAGGTTCTGGGGGTCAGGCCAGAGCCTTTGGTTTGTCCTATGTTTGGACAAATTACTGAATGCATGTGGACCCGATAAATATTTGTTTCATTGGATCATAAACCCATAAATCGGAGTAACTTATGGTCTAGATGAATAAGGCACTGAGACCACGAGTGACAGAACAAGAAGTCTTGCTCTTCCAGACAGGGTGCTAAGCACTGACCATGCTTGTATCCCTCTAATCCTCACCACAGTGCCAGCAGATGCCCTTTTACCCCCACACAGCGGTTGGGACGGCCAAGTTCTAAAGAGGTTGTAGCTAGGACAAAGTTCAGCATGACCTCGGCCAGGCTCTGACTCCGGTCCTTGGCTTCTCTGCCCAGCAACTCCCTGTGGCCTTCGTCAGAGCCCCTGTTTGGCCAATCCCCAGGAATGGAATTGAAATAAAGGGAATTGGAGGAGGTGATCCCCAAAGCCCATCTCAACACGAAGATGCTGAGGGCTCTCTGGAGCCCTCCCACTTGTGACGTGCACGCTGCCAAAGACGGCCACTGAGCAGGAGACACAGACTGTGTCAGCACACATGACGCACATGGCACTTCCCACCAGCAGGGAAACGTCCCTGCAAAGTCCTGGATGGCAACCGGTCTCCTGTAACCTGGGGAGGGCGGGGAAGGGGCTGAAAGGAGGAAGGACGAACCTTTCTC
The DNA here is from genome assembly GCF_021234435.1 of Artibeus jamaicensis. Lineage (NCBI taxonomy): Eukaryota > Metazoa > Chordata > Mammalia > Chiroptera > Phyllostomidae > Artibeus > Artibeus jamaicensis. Next base: position 11,139,289 of record NW_026521810.1, on the reverse strand, counting down.
AGGATGATCATTTCTAAGCCTTGCTTTGTTTCATTTGTGAAAACATGTGGTTCGGGCCTGAGAGCAACATCTGATGTTTGAACTGGGACCAGCTCTGAACCAAAGACACCAGGGGCTAGAAGGCCTGTGTAGTGTACCCCACCCACCACCCCAGGCCCCAAGGCAGGACTGAGGCTTTGAACCCCCAGCCCGCTCCCCCTGGCTCCCTTTCTCAGGTTCCTTCTGCCCAGGAAGCCCTTCCTCGGCCTGTTGAGAACTGCTTCTTCCCCAACTTCCTAGCCAGCCTATGGTTCCCAGGGGCGGGGGTATCCCCGAGGAGGGCCCAGGCCCTCTCACCTAGCACCTGCTTCTCCTCCGTCTAGGTTTTGGCACCCGAAGAAGCCACAATGCCCACTTGGCCACCTCGTGAAGCTCTTAGAAGTGACAAAGTCCCAGAGAGCTAGTGGACAGCAAAGGTGGACCCAGCTTTGCATTTCTCTCTTGCAGAATGAAGACCAGGAAGTCTCAGTTTGTTTGCACTGCTATAGCAGAACATCACAGATGGGTGCAAACATTTATTAAACTGAAAACATGTATTTCTTAGAGTTCTTCAGGCTAAAAATCTGAGATCAAGGTGCCAGCAGATCCAGTGTCTAGTGACAGCACCTCCCTGGTCTGCAAGTGGCACCTTCCTATTGGGTCCTCACGTGGCAGAGAGAGGGGATCATCTCTCATGTGCCTTCTTTCAAGAGCACTCATCCCGTTCACAAGGGCTCCACTCCATAGCCTAGTCGCCCCCAAGGGCCTCACCTCCCAACACCATCACACTGGGTGGCCAGGCCTCAAAGTATGAGTTTGCAGGGGACACAAACACTCAGTCAATAGCTTGGGGCACTCGGGAGATTGCTAGTGCTCACAGCCCTCACACTCAGCTTCTGCAGTGATGGTACAACTGGCCGGACAAACCAGGAACATCTTTGGGTCTCAGCCCTGGAAGGGCAAATTGTATACCCTCCTGGAACCAGCAGGGAGGGTAAGGCCCCAGGGAACAGTAGGCCGGGAGCCACCCTGGAAAGCCGCCCCTGCCACACTGCATCTTTGTACTGGTGCCCCAGGAAGCAAGGCTTCTATAGGTGGCAGGAAAAGAGGGGCACCAGGGGCCCACCACAAATGCTACAGGCCAGCAGGAAAAGCCGGGCTTCTTAGGAGCAGCCTGAGCCACAGGTAGGGCAGGGCTCCAAGCCCCTCTGCTGCCCTATCATCCCGGGGTCCTCATCTGTGAAACCCGAAGGGTGTTTGCTCAGAGGATCATTATGAGGATTCAGTGGGGAATCTTCTCAGTGTTTAAGAAGCTGTTATCAGCACTATTATAACTGTTCCAAGGTGCTTTGCTCCCGTTCTGACTCCACAGGTGTGCACATTTGCTGGTGACAAGCGGGGCCTGTGACAACACGCAATTCACTCCAATGCTGTCTCCCTCTGCTGCTTCCACTGAAGTTTATTCTCAACATTTGTAGGGGTTATTTGCGCCAAATGCACAGCAGGAGGGACTAGACAGACACAACCGTTGCTCCTCAGGGGATGGTTTGCGGGGCAGGACAGAACCCGTCATGTTTTCTCCATCAGCACTGCAAAGACTGAATTTGTAATATTTCGCTAATGCAGGGTATTCAAGCAGTACCTGAACCCGCGGTTCCTTCAAGACCAGGTCTTCTGTTCCTGCCCATGTCTTTAGCTGCACGTCTTTGCTTAGAAGAAGTGGGAGCTCGAACTCACCAGAAATCTGTGCCCTAGGTTTGGAGAGAGCTTGCCTCCGGGTCTGGATTTTCCACTCAACTTTTTCCTGTAAGAATTTCCTCTGGCCAAGTCCTCCTTTTTAAAGGCATCTTTTCAAAATTGTTTCCCTAAAAGCTTGGCTCTTAGATGAGCATAAGGGAAAAAAACGCTCCAAGTGAAGATTCTGAAAAAGACAGTTCAGGGTTTGGCAAAGCCCTCCGAGGCCGGAGGGTGCACAGGAGCCCGAGGCTGCTGCTCCCGGATGCTCCCATCCCCTCTCCACACCCCTGCCTGCACTGCAGAAGCTCTCGCTCCTCTGTTTCAGTTGCTGGGCATTGAGGCAATGGGCCGGGAGGTATCTTTATTTTTATTGTTGACACTATTGAAGAGGGTCCATTTCCCCCTCTGTGCTGCCCTCCTTCCCTCCGGCCATCGCCACACTGTCGTCTGTGTCTCTGAGTTGTGCATATATGTTCTTTGGCTAATCCCTTCACCTTCTATCACCCAGTCTCCCCTCCCCTCTGACAGCTGGCAGTCTGTTCCATGCATCTATGCTTCTGTTTCCATTTGGTTGGTGAGTTTATTTTGTTCATTAGACTCCACATATAAGTGAGATCCTATGGTATTTGTCTTTCTCTGACTGGTTTATTTCCTGAGCATCATAATCTCCAGGTCCATCCATGCTGGCACAAAAGGTAAGATTTCCTTTTTATGGCTGAATAGTATTCCATTGTGTAAATGTACCACAGCTTTTTTTAGCCACTTACCTACTAATGGACAACTGGGCTGTTTCCAGATCTTGGCTCCTGTAAATAATGATACAATCAACACAGAAGTGCATGCATTTTTTCAAACTGGTGTTAGTTTTGAGTAAGAGTGTTGAACACACACATACTGAAATCCCCATACTCCCTTTGTTCTCTTGTTTTACAGGTGCCCAGAGCTGGGCAATTAGCTTTGGAAACAGCTGGAATACAAGTTCCCCAGCCCATGGCCAGTGGTCTGACCACAAACTGCTCCCTGGGAGAAGCACCCTGAACGCCCCTGCCTGCCTGGACCAGCGCAGACCAACGCTCCCTGCACAGATTCTCAGAGGGTGGCTGGTGGGTGAAATAGAGCTTCAGCAGCCATAACCTCCTTGGGCGCAGATTCTGTACCTGCACTTGGAAACTGGAAATCTGTATTGGATAGAATGGGGAAAGCACACCAGATATCTAGAGGCAGTCCTCATTTGATCTGCACTGTATTATAATTTTTTAAAAGTAATAAGTAGCCAACATTTTATAAATAAGGCATTTTTGCATTTAAAAAATTCTAATTCTGGCTTATTTGAAGGGGGGACAGAAAATCTGGCAATAATGGGCTCTCACTCTCTCCTGGCAAAGATGGCCTGGAGCTGAGTGGCTTCATTCTGTTAAGAGGGGGAATGAGCTCCGGGTCCCCATGGCCCCAGTCTGCCTGCCTTACAGCCAGCCCCCAGTGCCCACTGCCACTGTCTGCCTGCTCTGGAGGCACGTGGGCTTGCCCCCCAGAAGAAGGCCTTGCAGCCTGGTCCTCACCCTGCACGCGATTCTCGACTTCAGCCTCCCCACCCTTCCCCGGTGCCCATCCAGTTGTTCCTCAGAGCATAATATAAGAAAGAAAACTCAGAGCATAAAATAAGAAAGAAAACTTCTGCAAGCAACTGGAGTGTGACAAATGTCACCCTGGCCTCTCACAGTTTAACATGTCTACACAGCGTGCGAAGGACAACGGTTGTAACGACAGAAGGGTTTGCCGGCAGTGCTGGGCCGGCTCCTAAGGGTCAGATCAGTGTCCGTGGGCTTTAACAGAACATGCTGTGTTTCATGTCTAATGACAGCACACGTTTTTCCCCAGACAGTAATATTTCAAGGAAGACGATCACCCAACAAGGCTCTCCAACACACTGTCCAAAAGAAACAAGACTTACACCACTGGCCCCCGAGGATAAGATGTGCCAGAAATGAGTACGGAGTGAGAGAACCTCCCAGAAGAGCCTGCCTGGCCCTGGCATGAAAGCGGGGGCTGGGCGCTGAGCTGGCAGAGAAAGCTGTCATTCCGAGCCCTACAGGAAAGGCTTGCAGCCGTCCGCTCTTCTTCCTGGACTCAGACTTACCCGATCACATTCCCAGTACGTGTATCTTGGAAACCAAAACGTTTGGCGCTGCTGCCCTCAACCTCTCCCTCCCTCTCTCACGTCTCTGACGCCGGCCCAGGAGCGCGGAGACTTGGCCTCTCCCCGCCACCACCCTGGGTGACCCTGCTCCCTAATGATGAACACATTTGTGATGTTTTCTCCTTTGGTTGACATTTTCATAAACTCCTCCTGGGAAAATCCACTCATGTAATAAAGCATGATGGGGCACCATGTGTGCAACGGTTTACAATCGTTTTGAAGATCTGGAACTCTTTCTTCAGGTGGAATTTTATGAGGAACTCAATATGAAAAGCGAATAAGGAGGGAAGCCTCAGCTGGAGCCCGCGTGGCAGAGGGTGGGCCCACAGCCCCTCCGTTCAGGGGCCTTTGAGTCCCCACTCCTGCTCCACGCCACGGGGGCTCATAAGCGCCTGAGGATTTCACAGGTGTCGTCTGAAAGCCTCTGCTCTGCGGTCTTGTCCGTACATGAGCGAGAGGGACGGCACCGTGGCTGGACGTGCTGGTGCCGGCAGTGGTGGTGCTGGTGGCCGTGGTGTCCTTGCAACAGAGGTGGTGGTGCAGGTGGTGGAGGCGGTGATGGTGACACTGGTGATTGGGGGGGTGACAGTGGACATGGTGTGTTAAGGGTAAAGGTGATGGGGTGGTGACCGTGGTGATGAAGATGACAGTTGTGGCGGTGAGAGTGGTGGCGGTATAACTGTAATGGTGGTGGCAGAAGTGGGTACGGAGGCAGGCGGCCATAGCGACGGTGACGGTGGTACTAGTGGTGGTGACTGCAGCGACTGGCAGCAGTGGCACCTTACGGTAGAGGTGGTGGTGGAGATAGCGATGCGGCGGATTGTGATGGTGGCGGTGGTTGTGTGCGCGGTGGACGTGGGGGAGCCGGTGTTGGTGGTGACAGCAGCTGAGCTGTGATTATCGTGGTGGTGGTGGTGGTGGTGGTGGTGACGGTAACAGGAGTTATACACATGGTTGTATTAGAACAAAGAGTTCATTAAGATCGTAATTTCAGGCACGGGAAAATAAGGAGGGAAAATAAGATGGTGAACCCCTATTTAAAAAGTATCAGCTTCCCATTCTTTTGTATTCTCAGTGGTATACATATTACAGACAAAGGCACAGAGGGGTTACTCAGCAAATGTAACTCAATCTGATATTTAAATGTCTTAAAAGAAGTAGCTGATCCTAAAAATTCCCTTAGAATATCCCTAAGCTCAAAAGGCCACCTATTAGGGAGAGAATAAAAAATTTTCTTTGAAGATGATACAGACATTTCAGCACAAAGGAAAAAATAGTAAACGAGTAGACTATAAAGAAACCCTTACAAGCCCTGGCTGGGTGGCTCAACTGGTTGGAGTATCATCTCAAACACCAGAATGTTGTGGGTTCAATTCCCATTCAGGGCACACAGGAGGCACCTCTGTGTGTGCGCGTGTGTCTCTCTCTCTCCCTTCTTCTCTCTCTAAAACTGATAAGCATATCCTCAGGTAAGGATTAAAAAAAGCAACTCCTTAAAATTAGGGGGTAGATACTGACCCTACCCGGAAGTAAAGGAGGTAAGAAAGTCATTGTGTGTTGAGCATCTGCGAGGCAGGCTGACGGCCACGCACTCTGCTGGGAGACCCCCTGAGGCCGTGGTGCACCCCAGCAGGTCTGGCTCCCTCCGCTGCCCAGTTCTTGAGCAGAGGTTGGAAGTTAGTCAGAGGAACCAAGAATTCCATCAGTGGCCCTTTCTGAGCCACGTTAAGTGCCAAGGACAATGTCGGGGGGGTCTGTCGTGGTCACACGTGGGCATTTGCCAGGTTACAACTGCCTGACAGGGCATCTTACCTCGGGTTTTAGGAACCTCACGGCCCAGTCCGACGTCTGCCTCAGGTTTTCATGCTGAGTGGGCCGGGGCGCAGCTGTCCGTGTGCGGTGGGGTGCGCTCGCTGGGGGCGCATCTGGGGTGAGGCAACACGGACCCAAACCTGTGTGAACTGGGTGTGCAAACAATGGGAGGCCACCTGTGTCCGCTTTTGGTGTTGGCAGAATAGAAATAAGTATCTTTATTCTTCCCCTCCGTCACCTCTAACCACTAAATCACATAACCGTGTGGTCTAGGTCAGCGATCCGACCACTGAGGGCCCAGCTTTTCTCCACCGTTCATGTGACGTTTGCGACTTCATTCTGCACAGAAAGAAAGTGTGAAATATTTGATTTTTTCCTTTAAGTGGATTTGTCTTGTGATAAAGGCAATAAATATTTATCGATAATGTGGTAAAAATATTTAAAGTATATTTTAATATATAATAAAAGTTATCTCTAGTCTTACGATCAGCAGACAAGCGCAGCTGCCATTTGGTGTCTGGCTGTTACGGGGCAGACTCGGGACTGAACTGGCGGTTTTTGTTCTTATAGAAGTAAGCTTAATCCCTCTACTAAAACAAATTTGTATTTTTGTTTACTATAAAATAAAGTCACAAGCAAGCCATTAAATGTAGAATAGCACCCATTCATTTATTCTTTTTATAGGGTTCCCTCAAGGTGTTGGGCACAGGCTGGGGCCAAGGGGATGGCCAGGACAGTGAGGTCCCCCCTCACGTCCACTGGTGAAGGTGGCTTCACACAGTGAGCCCCAGGGAGGGTTCAGCTGGGGAATGGACAGCATGGAGAACTGAACCCAAAGGGCTTCGTGCCCATGGCAGACGCCTGCCTGAGCCGCCGCCGATCCCGTCCCACCAGCCCTGCCTCCACAGAGCTGTCCTGCCCACGGCATTGTGCGCATTCCTCACAACACGCTGACCTGGGGTGAGAACGGGTGCAGATTTCAGTGTGTTTAGTTATGAGAACTTGCAAGGTAGTTTTAAGAAACTATTGTAGAGTATTTGGGACTAACTGAACAAGCCCGAGAGTCAACAAATCGATCCACCAGTTGTGCTACTACCAGAATCCTCTCCTGCTCAGGAGCCAAGGCCACAGGCAGGATCTTGGGCTGTGGGTCCTCCCCAGGAGGGAAGTCAGCGTGAGGTGGCAGCAGGCCTTCCATCTGCCCCCAACTCCAGCACAGAAGGCCCCTGAGCTGTTCCTCGGAGGCGCCTCAGTGGTGGGAGGGCACTGTGACATTAAGGACACACAGCCACCAGGCAACACGCTTCTGGCTGGGTGAGGCCTTGTGCCCACAGGCCCCCGGGTTCAGACATTCTTCCCCCAGAGACCAGGCTCCAGAGAGGTGGGTCCGCAGCTGAGGGGTGTGAATAATCCTAACAGCAGTGGGACGACACTGACTCTGTGTCCTGAGCTGACACTGCAGGCCTGTCACGTGCTGAGAACTGGGCACATTGCAAAGCGATCAGATCTAGCAGAACAAAGGCAGCCTCTGTACCCCACCTTTTGGTGCCCCCCAAAATAAACACCTGTGTATTAGCACAACTTAACCCAACTAAGGCAGCATACCTAGAAGCCCTCTAGAGAGAATGATACACGTTAATACTTTCAGGTAAAGCTGGATTTTAACATTTATTTTCTAATTCAATTGCACAGGGCCAAGCATAGGCCTGGGCATGGAACTGGTGGCTTCACTCTTGTGGATGAGCGACTCTTGAGTCTGAACGAAACATGGTGCCCTAGGAGTCCCCACCCATTGGTCCAACTAAACTGCCGCCTCAAGCATAGGCAGTGACCCCAGCTCCCGCTGCCCAGTCCCGAGTCCACAGATGGACATGCTGGCCCCACAGAAACACCTCGCAGACACACCCGGAGACTGCACTTTACCTGTGCACTCTGTGACCAGTCAAGCTGACACGAAATTACACGTCACGCCATCCCTGGGCAACTGAATGCTGGTGCCAAAAGAAATTATTTAGATTTGAGCATAGGCTGTGGAAAGATGTCAATGAAACGTGAAATTAAAGAAAGAAACCTAGATGTAGACAAATATGCATATGAGGGCCCACCTTGTATTAAATGGGAGGCTCACGTATTTGTATATGTTTGTGTGTGAAAAGAAAAAATCTGGAAAGACAGTCAACAAACTACTAATGGTGGACACAGCAAGAGTAGGTTTTTGGGTGCTTTTTTTTACTTTATAAATTAAGCTGCTGATTGATTATTGTTGTTACTAGTATATATTATTTCAAAGTGACATGCAAATTATCCATTATTTGAAAAACGAATACTGATGCCTGGATTTGCTTAGTGCCGCGGACTCAGACGGAACAAGAATATTCATAGTCATCACACACCTGCAGACCCTGTTGCTCATGTGCATGAGCGAGCGTGTAGGAGGGCGTGCGCAGGGACTCTGCTCGGGGAGTGGAAGCGTGGGGACCCCAAGCAGAATGGGGCTTGCTCAGCGCTTAACAGGAACCAGCTAGACAGGGTTCTAGAAGGATACACGTGACCCAGGGAGTTAAAAACAACACAACAAACTTCTCGTCTACAAAGAATTCTTGCCCCAAACAGTTGACCTTGCCTCTAGACCAGCCTTCACACAAACTCCCACTGGCTGGGAAAACATTCGTGAAAGATTGGGTTTGCTCTGATCTGAAAGTCTGGGTTCCCCCAAAATTTATATGTGGAAAACCTAATATCCAGGGTGATGGTATGTGCAGGTGGGCCTTCGAGGTGGTTCAGTCAAGAGGGCGGAGCCTCATGAATGGGACTAGTGACCTTTATAAAAGGCTCCACGGAGCTCCCTCTCTACCTTCTCCCTTTCTCTCTCCCTCTCTCTACCTGCCCCTCTCTCCCTTTCCCCACTTAGCACACCAAGGACAGGCCATGTGAGGACATAAGGAGAAGGCAATCATCGGCCAGCCAGAGAGAGCACTCTCACCAGAACCCAGTCTGCTGCACCTTGATCTGAGACTCCTCAGCCTCCAGAACTGTGAGAAACATGTCTGTTTAAGCCGCCCCATCTACAGAATCTTACTACAGCAGCCAGAGCTGACTAAGAAAGCAACTGAGATCTCCTTTAGAAATTCGAATAACACAACCAGAAAAAGTCTACTCGAAACCTCTGACAACATTCTAATCCAGCTTAGCAGCCCTGCCCCCCACTCCGCCCCCACTCCACCCCCCTGTGTGGATGCGGGTGGTTAACCAAATGCTTTCAAACTGTATTTTTCCTACTAGACAGCAGAAAAACAAAAATATCATAGTTTAAAATACTACAGTTGTGTCTTTCTCAGGCACAGTTATTTTAAGAAAACATTAGTTCTTTTTTTAATATAACGTCTTTAGTTTTTCCTACAAGAAGAAAGCCAATTTACATACAAAATTAACTTGAAGGTAGAAAAACTATGCCTTTCAGATTCCAAACACTTGATTTGCAATTCTGACTCCTAAGTTCAGTGCAGAAAGAGGAATTGTTTCTTCCCATGTGCACAGGGATACGCCACCATGTGTGTTCAAAAGGTCTCCTCTTGTGGCTGTATTAGTTCTCTATTTCATCGTATAAAATTATTCCATACTTAACAGCTTAAAACTCTCATCTGTCAGCTCACAGCTTGTTGGGCGAGAAGCCCACAGCCGGCGTGGCTGGCGTGGCTGAGGGGTCTGCCCAGGGCGTCACAGGAATGAAATCGAAGCACCGGACAGGTGCATTCTTTTCTAGCATTTCTAAGGAAGATTCTGCCTGCAGGATCACTCAGGTTGTTGGGCGAATGAGTTGCTGGACTCAGGTCCCTGTCTCTTTGCTGGCAGTCAGCCAGGGGTTACTTTCAGCTCTTGGAGACCAGCTGCCTTCCTTGCACACAGTCCCCTCCATTCTCAAAAGTAGTGAAGGCGAACCTCTCTCACACTTTAAAAATCTCTCCCCAGGAAGAGCCAGTTCCTTCTAAGAGCTCACCTGATTAGGCCAGGCTCACCCAGAATTATCTCCTTTTCTCAAAGTCAGCTGGTTGGGGGATCTTAACTCTAGCTGCAGACTCCCTTCCCAACAGCACGTAGGTCCGCGTTTGACCGAATACCTGGGAGAAGGTGCGTGCGCCCCAGGGTGTGGGGAAGGGCAGGGGGCAGGTGGTGCAGGTCTTGGCAGCCAACTTAGAGTTCTGCCTACCAGAGTGGCTCAGCCTGCCTCATTGTCTGCTTTATTCAAAAAGAGCAGGAAATGCTCCCTTACTTCTAATTACTTCAATATGTCAGAAAACAAAACTTATTTTGGAACCGACCATCTATTCTGTGGCCCAATCAGCCAAATTTCAGAGACCAAAACACAGTCCTGCCCATCTGAAAACAGCGTGCGCAGGGCCTCGCACTGAAGTCTCTTACCATCGTTCTCCTGTCAGGACATCTCAGACGCACCGGCCCCACACGGAGCTCCGGGGCAGTCGGGGGCCTGCACAGGTGGGCCCGGCTGGCGTCTCCCTGGCCACCACTGCTCTCAGAAGGAGCTCTGATTACCAACATCTCCACTCCTGCAAGTGTGGTCCTGCCCAGCAGCCTCCTCCGCGCCTGAGAGCCCAGAGGAAATGCAGAATCTCAGCACTGCCCTCCGCACATGCTCAGCCGGAATCTGCCTTCCCACACGGCTCTAGATAACTCACGTGCACACTGGGGTGTGAAGAGCACTGGTGTAATCTACACGCCCGAGGACCAGGGTGGAGGAGCGTGCAGTGGGGCTACACAGTGGTGGAAGGAGGCATGGGGCGGTGAACACACAGCACTGTGTGCAGATGATGTGCTGTGGAACTGTGCACCTGAGATCTGGATAATTTTGTTAATCAATGGCACCACAATAAATTCAATAAAAAGGAAAATAAAGAAAAAGAACATGTCACACCCTCCCCTGTGCAGCTCCACACGGGTCCCTGCTTCGGCCTGGCCTTCATAATGGGTTAGACCCACACTAGGTTTGGCCGTTCTAGAAGAATCTCTTAACTCAGGCAGAGATTCCTGAAACTCATTCCCACTTACTGCTATGCCAAAGCCTGTGCACGTGGGGTGTTGACATGGGCCTGGCTCACACTAGTTGGCTGGTGGGGCGGCTGCCCTCTCAACCTACAGGCCTTCCCTGTGACGTGGAACAGCAATGCTGCCTGCACAGGGTCAGGGGCAAGGCGGCTGGCATCGGCACCCGAAGAGGGGTAGTGAGGAGGAGGAGCAGACAAGGCTGGCCTGCTCTCTGCCTTACTGATCTCGGCTCCCAGAGGCGTCCAAGGCCAGCACCCAGTATGTCCTCCAGACACCTCTCCCGCCCCAGTGAATGACAGACCTACGCTGTGTGCAGACGACAGTGCCCTGGGAAGCAAGCACGCGAGGCACAACCACCGCAGCCCTCTCTGAATCCTGACTGTGGCACCATCCGCAGTGGGACCACAGGGCAGCACTGAGAACTTCTGGGGTTAAGGTTGAACCCCCAACTTTCTAGCCATGTCACCCACAAATTTGGCAAAATGCTTGATTTCTCAGAGTAGCATTTTCCCCAAGCACCCAATCCTCTTGGTCTGGTTTTCCCTGCCAGGCACCCATGGTCCCTGGGTCTGGAAACTGCAGCCCCAACCTGAGATGTTCACTGGGGTCACTTGGGGGTCCCCACAAGTGGAGGAACTGACACTCTGAGGGTTGCCCACCTCTGCCCAGAGAAAAGAGGGCTTTGGAGGGCCTCGCACCAGCACCAAGGTTCACAGTTGTTGCTTGAACTCACAACTCTTGGGTAAGACTGGTCCCAAGCCTGCCCGGCCACAGGGCAGGAAGCACCAGCGGCCACAGCAGGAAGAGGAGCCGCAACTGGCCACTGAGCGCCACTCGTGATGCGCCAGCCTAGTGGGAAAGGCTGATGGCCTGTGAGTGGTCTAAAGACCCCAAAGCCCCCTTTTGTCACCCTGCCTTCAAACACCCTGAGACAACAGGACATGATTCAGGAACCCGAGGGTCCCTTCCCCATCTGACAGTGAGTGTGCAAGAGGGCCAGGAGGCCTTGACTCTCAGTACGCACATCCCCGTCACCTCTGGCTCCACCCAGGGCCCTTGGGTTCTTCTCCTGTGCAGCAGGCGTATGGGTCTCCCTGGACCAGGAGGCCCCAGAGCCTAGGTCTCCAGGTCCGTCATCATCAGAGCAACGCTGCCTCGGCAAGGTCCCCAGAGCGCAGCTCTACGACAGGCTTTGCACCCTGGTCTTGGCACTACTCCTCACCAGCAGGTGACTCTGAGCATGTCACTTAACCTCGCTGGGTCTCATTTTCCTTGTGTGTGACCTGAGGGCCTTGGCAGCACCTCCCTCCGGCACCTCGATGAGGGACGAGAATTAAGGAGGCAGGGGATCACGAGCTGTGGGGACTGAACATGCAGCCTTCAGGACCCGAACCCTCATCCTGGACGCCCACTGTCCCACTGTCCCACCTCAGGGAGTGGATGGGTCCTGGTGTGGTGTGGACACACAGCTGCCCTCCCTCCCTGTGCAGACCTGACCGCCGGGCCCACACCGTGTTACCATGCTGCCCGTGTACATTAAGTGCCCACAACACTGCTGGCCCAGACACGTGGAACTGTCACTCAGGGCACAGCCGTGGCCGAGGGGTGCTCAGGGAAAACTTGCTGGTCACTGTCAGTTTTTTCCCGTGAGGAGCCAGCGTCCCACTTCGTACATGCCTCCCCGGCCCCCATAACCACATTGTGTACAAAGGGGACTCTACACATTCATCACGCAAACACGCATCCTCGTGGGAAGGTCAGATCTCAGAGGGGTCTGCTTCTCTGACTGGGGCCACTTCATGGGAGGAGCCAGGTTTGGATGCTGTGCGCTGAACACCCCTTGGCTCTGCCACCAGTCCCTACTGCAGACAGCGGGGTGGTGGATCTCCCAGCCTGGCAGAGGTCAGGATCCCCCGACCTCTTCACACTCAGAGAGCACCCTCAACCTCGCTGCCTCAGAGCTCCCGGGAGAGCTGCCAGCAGAAGGTGCTTCAGTGCTCTTGGCAGACCCCGTGCTGGGGCTTGTTGACAACAGAGGACACACCACAGGTGCTGAAGACAGAGCTTGACCTTTACCCACATGGTGAGTGGGGCTCCGAGGCAGACGATATTTCACACTCCCATATTTAGAAGTTGACAACATTCTTACAAGGGCAAGGGCTGAGAGCAGCTGGCCTTCTAAAGCACCGATTCTTTACAGAGTATTTTTGTTGGTTGTTGTTTTGGAATGCAACAGTCATTTTCTTGTTTTGAGCAGTTTAAGAAGAAAAACATCACCTGTCCAGGAAAACCATTGTAACCTTCTGTGTTTCAAAGGGACTAATTTTGGATGGGCCTCAGAAGTTTCTAGATGTCTAGAGCAGTCACGTGTTCTCAGAGGGACAGAGAGAAGCACATTTTACCCAACAGTCCACCTTTTTGTGCTTTCCGAAATGTCTCCTTCACGGGTGGGTTTCATCAGTGGGGGACACAGCTGCCTCAGGGACACGGGAAATGGGTGAGGCCTTCCCTGCTGTCACCATGATGGGGAGGGACATGAACAACAATGTCAGAAACACCATGAACTCCAGGAGGGTCCCTTACAACAGGGAGTCGCTCCACATCCTGCGTGACTGTCAAACATCCTCCTTGACATCCATGTGGGTGGAAATCTCTTCCCTATTACCGACGCCTGAACCGAACTCCATGTGCCATGTACGTGCTGTGTATTCTTTAATGTGGTTTAAAGCACAAGGAGTTGCCCAGATCAGCCCCTGCACACTTGGAGAGAAGACTGCACTTTGATTTGGCCCCCATAACCACTTCTTGGGAAGGTTCAAAACCTTCCCAAGAGCCTAGACAATAGGCCGCAAACGCTGACTTCCCAGGGGCTGTGGTAGGCAGTGCCACCCCCCGGCTCTGGTCTGCACTGGCAGCTGTTGCGTTTGTGGCGGTTCTACATTTAGAAGCAGGCCGGTGTGCAGACGTCACTTGGAGGATCCCATGCCCAGCAGGGCACATCAGCAAGGGGTTTCTCAGGTGGCAAGTTAGAAGGTGAGAGGAAAAGATGTTTGAAGTATTTGTCTCAGGTACTCCAACATTTAAATGTACACCACTGACCCAAAGCATAACTGTGTCCAAGGCAGAAAAAAACACCCATGCACTAAAAGCTCCCTTTTGAGACAGGATAGGTCAGTGTAATTAGAAATCGGGTTCTACCGCCTCTAAAGCTCTTCTAAGAGTCTGTCTTCTGCCCCAAGGACTCGGGTTCATTGAGAGGCTACCTGGGCAGCATATCCTGGGCAGTACGTTTTCCTTATTTTTGGCAATTTCCCTTCCCAGTGAAGGTCAGACACCCTATGTCAAGTCTGAGGACAGGGCCTGGATTTTATAGCAACTGGTGCCCTGGTTCTGCTCTCACCTGATGGACAGAAGCCCATCACCAAGTGCGGGGGCCAGTGAACCCAGATTTAGCCCCAGCTCCCCTCTTCCCAGCCAGGTGGCCTGCAGCTGAATGCTGTCCCTAAGCCTCTTTCCTGAAGGAAGACAAGAGTATCTACCACATAGGACTGTGGTGGGGCTGCATGGGGTAGCAAGCAATGGTCCCGAGGCAGTAATTAGAGGGAGGAGGCTTTCCCTTAGCAATGAGGAGCCCCCCACACTCCCAATGCTGTGTTCTCTAGATCCCACTCTCATGGAGCACATTTGGGGCAGCTTTGGGCTCAAAGGCAGGGTGAACCCTTTCCTTCCTTTTTCATCACAAATGACATTCTCATCTTAGTGACCCTGGTCCTACTTGGAGGCATCCTAATACCCCACTGGGATGTCACTGAAAACTTTGGCAAGCTAGTCTCCCTCACCATCTCAAAGGGGCACCACCCTTCTCCGGACTCCTGTAGCCATGGCCTGTCCTCAGGCTTTGTTACAAGGGTTTCCCAGCACCACACCGAGCTCTGCAATGGCAAGACCGCCGCTGCGGTCCTCCCGGAGCCGTGCACGCCACCGGTGCTTTGTAGGTAGGTCCTCATTGGTTGGATGGATGGATGGATGGATGGGCAGAAGGATCCGACAGCAGACAGCCCAGGGGGGACGGCCCACATAGATGACCATGGTTACGAAGTGGCTCTCTCCACTCCGCCACCGGAGAGGACGGAGCGCTCCCCTCCTGCCCAAGGCCCTCTCTCCCAGGCCCTCTGCGGCGGCAGAGACAGTGAAAGCCGATGGTAGTTTCGGTTCATCACAACGTTTCAAATCATTTTTCATACTCTTGGCCCAGCCCCTGAGACCCTTTGCCAAGCACTTTTCTCATCGATTTTTGAACCCTGGGGGAATGTTATCTGAATGTTTCCAACTCATTTATGCTCGGCTCATCAAAATGCCATTGTATAAGAGCTGTTTGGACTCCAAAAGGACTGGAAAGCGTTCCTCTCATATATTTATATGTGAGAGGCAGCCAGGGTGCTCCTATTAAATGGAGTGCACAGCTGTGCTGTTGGGCACACCCCCACTCACTCCCCCGCAACAGTGTGGGCAGGCTCAGGAGCAGGAAGCCCCCCACCCTCCGCCCCAGGCAGAAGGTGAGGCCTGGCACCATCCAGGCCACCTCACTTCTGCAAACAAGATTTGAGTCCTCAAACACACTTTCAAAAAAAAAATCCTCCTGAGCAAGGCTCCTTAAATGCAAATGAAGAGCCTCCAGAGCTCCCCAGGTTGGTGCTGGAAGAGGGAGGGCTCTGTCCTGAGACACTGAGGCTGACAGAGCCCATTTCTTGCATGATGAGGTTCAAACGAGATTGTGTTTCTCAGGGCATCTGGGGTGTGCCCTCCTTATACCTCCACTCACTCCATAATGCAATGTGGAGTCGGAGAGAGAATGAGCACACGAGATCTGCTGAAACACCCCTTCCCCATGACCTCGGCTGTTCCCTGCCACCTCTTCACCCCTCCCATCAGCAACACCCCAAATGTGAAGATGGAAACAACTTCCTCACCCCCACCCCTTTTCCACGTCCATGACCCACTTCAGTCCTCTCCTGCTTGGGAGAGGAGGAGCACCAGAAACCAGAAATCAGGAAGACCAGAAATCATTACAATTTGAAACAAAAAATCAATAGAGAAAATAGTGAAACAAAAAGCTGTTTCTTTGAAAGATCAATAAAATGGCAAACCTCTAGCAAGGCTGACAGAGAGAGAGAGAGAGAGAAGACACAGATTACCAAGATCACAAATGAAACATGATAAAACTACAGATGTAGCAAACATCACATTATACAGAAACACTATAAACAACAGTACATGCACAAATTTGACAACTTAGATGAAATGAACTAATTCCTTAAAAATTACCAACTATCACAACTCATGCAACAATGACATAGATTTTATAAATAGCTCTAAAACGAATAAATAAATTTAACTCATATTTTTTTAAAAGATTTTATTTATTTATCTTTAGAGGGGAAGGGAAGGAGAGAGGGAGAGAAATATCAATGTATGGTTGCCTCTCGTGTGTCCCCTGCTGGGAACTGGCCTGCAACCTAGGCATGTGCCCTGACTGGGAATCGAACCGGGATAAGTCTGGTTTGCAGGCCCGCACTCAATCCACTGAGCTACACCAGCCAGGGCAACTCATAATTTTAAAATTCCTTAAAAAAAAAAACCTTCCAGGCCCAGATTATTTCATTGAAAGAAATTTTAACAAATGTTTAAAAAAATGTTTAACATAAATTTAGCACAATTTCTTCCTGAAAATAAAGAGGAAACATTCTCATTTGATTTTATGACTTTTGTATTATGTAATATCACACCAGACAAAGACAGTACCAGAAAACTACAGACCAATATATCATAAATATAGATGCCAAAATCCCTAACAAAAATTAATGAATATAATTTAATGGCATAAAAAGAATACCACATGACCAAGTGGGGTTCATTTCTGAGATGCAACTTTGGTTCAATACTTGAAAATTGGGAAGATAAACACATAGGTAGACACACTGTGCCTCCTCACACAACCAAAATAAGGACAACAACAAATTCAAAGACAAAAAATAACCAGAACTGCCAGAAAATTGAACTGTATGGAAGTCTGACAACCAAGGAGTTAAAGAAGAAACATTCATCCAGACCAGTAGGAAGAGTGGAGACAGACAGCCAGGCAAGAGAACTGCCAGCAAGGCAGCAGCTGGAGGACTGGGGCGGGTGAACCAGCAGCTGGTGGATGGGGCAGTACCACATTAGCATGTGGATAAACTGGGAGGAACAACTGGAGAGTGAGACAGACCATGCAACCCAGGGTTCCAGTGTGGAAAAATAAAGCCTGAAAACTTCTGACTGAAAAAAACCTTTGGGGGTTGCAGTGGCAGGAGAAACTCTCAGCTTCACAGGAGAGTTCACTGGAGAGACACACAGGGTCCTAGAATGTACACAAAACCACCCACCTGAGAATCAGCACCAGAAGGGCCCACTTTGCTTGTGAGTAAGCAGAGGAAGTGACTGAAAGCCAGCAGAGAGCCAAGCAAGCTGCATTGCTCCCTCTCAGACCCCTCTCCACACACAGAACCACAATACAGCCCTGTGGGTTGGCCCCCCCCCCCAAGAATACCTAAGGCTCTGCCCCTTACTACTAACTGGCATACCAAGACCAAAAAAAAAAAAAAGGCCCAAATGAAAGAACAGATCAAAGCTCCAGAAAAAATATAATTAAGTGATGTTAGAAACCACCCTGCCTGGTTTCAGAAGCTATAACTGCCCCCATGGCTAAGGCTGAGTGAGTGACCCTCAGACCATAAGCCACTAAGGAGACAAAGCTTATCTCCCTGGCAGGAGCACTGCTTCTGCTCCTTTTTCCATAACTGGCCCCCAGATTGATCAGTTAGCCAATGACAAGTAAGATTCCCCAAGGGGGGAACCACCCAAGACAGGCATGATCACCAGCCCCAGGGAAGGACTTGGGGGGCTATG
Source organism: Artibeus jamaicensis (assembly GCF_021234435.1). Taxonomy (NCBI): domain Eukaryota; kingdom Metazoa; phylum Chordata; class Mammalia; order Chiroptera; family Phyllostomidae; genus Artibeus; species Artibeus jamaicensis. The sequence continues at coordinate 11,121,519 of NW_026521810.1, read as the reverse complement.
GAGAAAGGGGGTGATGGACTCTAGCCCCTCAGCTTTGACAAACCCTGAGTCCTCATTCTGTCTCTGAGAAGTCTCCTAATCTGTTGGCTGCTTTACTTCCCCTGCCTGATTTAAGCCTGAAACAATGACAGAGGGCGGTGCAGCCCTGTGCTGGAAAGGGCGGGCCCCCTGGGTGATCAGACCTAAGAAAGAATATATAAAATCCTGTGAAACCTGCTTTGTTAAGAATGCTCTCAATTAAATGATAAGGGTCTGAGCAAGAAATGAATTTGTTTTCCAAAGTTTTGTAGCCTTTTAGCTAATAGACCCGGACTCAGAATAAGCCCTAATAGTTCTTTGTATGTTATATATTGTTTGATCCTTACTGCCTGACAATGATCAATGAGCTTCATCTGTATTCCTGTGCAAAATGAACCCCTAAAAGCCCATTGAGTAAAAGGATCTTGGTCCTTCTCCTTTGAGAAATCAGCCACCTTTCCTCCCTAAGCAGATCATGTCTTGGTAAACTTATTCTCATCCTTAGCAGATGGGGGTCTCTGCAGGCAAAGCTTCCCCACAAAGTAACAAAGAGATGGCCAACTTATCGAATGCACAGTTCAAAACACTGGTAATCAGGATTCTCACAGAAATGGTTGAGTATGGTCACAAAACAGAGGAAAAACTGAAGGCTATGAAAAGTGAAATAAAGGAAAATGTACAGGGAACCAATGGTGAAAAGAAGGAAACTGGGACTCAAATCAATATGGTTTAGACCGGAAGGAAGAAATAATCATTTAACCAGAACATAATGAAGAAACAAGAATTCAAAACTTGAAGAAAGGCTTAGGAACCTCTGTGACAATTTTAAACATTCCAACATCTGAATCTGAGGGGTGCCAGAAGGAGAAGAGGAAGAGTAAGACATTGAAAACCTACTTGAAAAAATAATGAAGAACTTCCCCAATCTGGCAAAGGAAATAGACTTTGAGGAAGCTCAGAAAACCCCAAAGAAATTGGACCCAAAGAAGCACACACCAAAGCACATCATAATTAAGTTACCCAAGTTAATAAAGATAAGGAGAGAATCTTAAAAGCAGCAAGAGGAAAGGGGAGAGTTATCTACAAAGGAGTTTCCATAAGACTATCAGCTGATTTCTCAAAAGAAACCTTACAGGCAAGAAGGGGCTGGAAAAAAGTATTCCAAGTCATGAAAGGCAAGGACCTACATCCAAGATGACTCTATCCAGCAAAGCAATCATTTAGAATGAAAAGGCAGGAAAAGTGCTTCCTAGATAAGGTCAAGTTAAAGCAGTTCATCATCACCAAGCCCTTATTATATGAAATGTTAAAGGGACTTATGTAAGAAAAAGAAGATGATCAAAAATATGAACAGTAAAATGACAACAGACTCACAACTATCAACAATGGAACCTAAAAACAAAAACAAAAACTGAGCAAACAACTAGAACAGTAACAATCACAGAAATGGAGATCACATAGAGGGTTATTAGCAGGGAGGGGGGAAATGGGGGAAAAGATACAGGGAATAAGAAGCATAAATGGTAGGTACAAAATAGACAGGGGAAGGTGAAGAATAGTATAGAAAATGTAGAAGCCAAAGAACTTATATGTATGACCCATGGACATAAACGAAGGGAAGCATAAATATGGGTGGGAGAGAGAGAAGGGGGGGAGAATGGAATAACAGTAATATTATACTCACAATAAAATATATTAAAAAAAGAAAATTAGTAAATGTAGTCCACCATTAACAGATGAAAGAATACAAATCACATTATCATACTAATTAAAGCAGGAAAAAATTCACAAATTTCAATATACTTTCTTTATAAAAACTCCCAGAAAACTAGGAATACAGGGAATTTCCTCAACGTGATAAACAGTATTTACCCAAAACTACAGTTAGCATCCAACTTAATAATAAAAAACTGAATGCTTTCCACTTAGGCTCATGAACAAGGTAAGGCTATCTGCTCTCACCACTATTATCAACATATTTCTGGAATTTCTAGCTAAGACAGTAAGACAAGAAAAGTAAATGAAAGGTTTACAGATCAGAAAGGAAGGAGTAGTGTTGCTCTTTTCAGGTAGTCTCCACAGAAAACCCTATATAATCTAGCACCCCCCAAAAAAGCTTCTTGAGTAAGAGAGTTCATTAAGATCACAAGGTTAAAGATCAACATACAGAAATTAGTTGAATTTCAATATCCTACCATGAATACATAAAAGCCAAAACTAAACATGCAATAACATTTACATTCTCTTTTTTAAAAATAAAATACTTAGCTATAAATCTAACAAAACATGTACAGGACCTATATGCTAAGATCTAAAAACTACTGATGACAGTAATTTAAATTAAAAAACATAGAGGCATACTATGTTCATGGAATGTAATACTCAACATACTGAAGACATCAATTCTCCCCAAATTGATACACAGTTTTAAAGTAATTTCTACCAAAATATCAGCAAGATATTTATAAATATAAGCAAGATCATTCCTAAGTTTTTATGGAAAACAAAGAATTGAGAATAGCCAGGAGAATTTCAAGAAAGAAGTGTAGGAAGGTGTTACTCAACCCACCTCTAACACTTATTATAAAGCAATAGTAATTAAGACTGAAACTTTCAGTCGAGATGGCAGCATAAATGAACACAGCTCACCTCCTTGCACAACCATGTCAAAATTACAACAAAGATATAGAACAGCCATCACTCAGAACCATAAGAAAATGAGTTGAATGGAAGTCTGACAACTACAGAATTAAAGAAACCACATCCATCCAGATTGGTAGGAGGGCTAGAGACACAAAATGGGCTGATTCCATATCCACATGTGGTGAATAAAAATTCAGGAGGTATATCTCAGGAATGAGGAGTCCCAGCCCCACACCAGGCCCCCCACTGCAGGGTTCCAGTGTCCAGAAGATAATTAAAGATAACTTCTGGCTGTAAAAACCAAGGGAGACTGAGTCAATGAAAGAAACTATTAGAGTACCAAGCAGTTCCCTTTAAAAGACCCATGCACGGACTTACTCAGACTCACTGCCTCTGAGTTCCAGCACTTGGGTAGCACTTGAAAGGCACCAGTGACATACAGGAAAGAGTGGAAGTGTCTGGCATCAATGCAGGGGCTGGAGGACTGTTTTCTCCTAGACAGAAATGCACACAGAGGCCATTGTCCCTTTTCTGAGACTACCCCCACCCACACAGAGCCACAGAGTCAGCAGTCCACTGCATATCTGAGACTCCAGGAACCTGGCTGACGCTGTGTGTCTCACCCTGGACATCCCTTGAGATTCCATCTCACCTAACTAATGGACCCACCCAAACTGCTATCCATGACTTTTCCATATGAATGGCTGGTTTTGGCTCATGCTTCACAACTTCCTTAATTCTCTCAAACAACAGCAAGCATCAATGAGCCCCTAGGCCTCCTACTTCTTGCTAAGTGGCCCCAGGCCCAGCACTAGTAGCACCCAGCCTTGATTCACAGCTTGGCTCTGCATAGGAATCTCCAAGCTCAGCACAAGTAGCAGCCATTTCAGACCACTTTATAGCTCATGCAGGGGAGCCACTGGCAGAACACAGGGGGCTGACCTTGGCATATACTACCTGGGAAACACCAAGGTCTGTGAACCCAGTGGACAGCTACAGACCACACTAGAGCACCACCACTCTGTCCCTACACAGCTGATCCCCCAGAAGGGTAGAGGTTGGTGGTCAGTGTTCACAGCCAGCCCTTGCAATTGACTAGCCTGAGTAAATCCCTCCTATCGATCTGCCAAGAGCAATGAAGACTCAACTACAAGAAGAGGGTATACTCAGCCCACATGAAGGATACACCTCAATGACCCAGGTTGGGTGATAGGGGAGGCTGTGCCACTGGACCCTAAAGGACACCTACTACATTAGGCCACACTACTAAGACACAGAGTCAAAGCAGCTCTACCTAATACATAGAAACAAATACATGGAGGCTGCCAAAATGAGGAGACAAAGAAATGGGGCTCAAATGAAAGTATAGATCAAAACTCCAGAAAAAGAGTTAAAGGATTGGAGATAAACAATCTATCAGAGGCAGAGTTTAAAAAGCTGGTTATAAGGATGCCCAAGGAACTTAGTAAGGACCTCAGCAGCATACAAAAGAAACCAGTCAGAAACCAAGGGCACACTAATTGAAATAAAGAACAATTTATAGGTGAACAATAGTAGAGTGGAGGAAGCTGAGAATCAAATCAATGATTTAGAGCATAAGGAAGCAAAAAATCCCAACCAATAAAATAGCAAAAAGAAAAAAGAATTAAAAAAAAGGAGGATCGTGTAAGTAACCTTCAGGACAACTTCAAGTGTTCCAACATTCACATCATAGGGATGCCAGAAAGAGAAGAGAAAGAGTAAGAAATTGGAAATCTATTTGAGAAAATAATAAAAAAAACTTCCCTAATTTGGTGAATAAAATAGACATGCAAATCTAGGAAGCACAGAGAGTCCCAAACAAAATGAATGCAAAGAGACCCATGCCAAGACACAATATAATTAAAATGCCAAAAGTTAAAGATAAAGAGAAAATCTTACAAGCAGCAAGAGAAAAGCAGGTAGTTACCTACAGGGGAGTTCCCATAAGACTGTCAGCTGATTGCTCAAATGAAACTTTGCAGACTAGAAGGAAATGGCAAAAAATATTTAGAGTTTGAAAAGCAGGGATGTACCACCAAGATTGCTCTACACAGCAAAGATATCATTTAGATTCACGGGACAGATAAAGAGCTTCCCCAGACAAGAAAAAAACTAAAGGAGTTCATCATCACCAAATGAATATTATATGAAACATTAAAGGGACTTGTTTAAGAAAAAGAAGATCAAAACTATAAACAATAAAATGGCAATGAATACATATCTATCAACAATTAAATCTTAGAAGCTAAGCAAACAAGAACAAAGACAGAATCATGGATACAGAGAGCATTTTGATGGTTGTCAGATGGGAAGGGTGTGTGAGGGGAATGAGTGAAGAGGTGAGGGGATTAAGAAGTACAAATAAGTAGTTACAGAATAGGCATAAGGATGTAAAGTACAGTGTAGGAAATGGAGTAGACAAAGAATTTATACACATGACCCATGGAAGTGAACAATAATGTGGGGATTACCTGAGGGAGTGGGAGGTGCTGGGTGGAGGGGGCTCAAGGGGAAAAGTTGGGACAACTATAATAGCATAATTGATAAAATATAATTTAAAAAATTAAGATAAATATAATGCAATCAAATAAATAAAAACTCTCAGCAACAACAAATACAACTGTGACATTGGGAGAGGAAGAGACACATAAACCAGTGGAACAGAATAGAAAACCAAAATATGGCCCCACAGAGGAGCAGCCAACTGATTTTTGACAAATGCGCAATAACAGTTCTATGAAGGAAGAGGCTTTTCAACAAATGCTGGAGTGACTGGAAAACCAAAGGCAAAAAGTAATAAAGAACCTTGACTTACACTTTATGTCTTTTACAAAAGTTAACTGTAAACAAATTACATATTTAAATGTAGAAATGTAAACTGTGAAACATTTATAAGAACACATAAATGAAAATCTTCAGAATCTAAGGCTTGGCAAAAAGTTATTACACTTGACACCAAAAGCACAATCTATAAAAGAGAATAAGCAATAAATTAGACTTCATCAAAATGTAAAACTTTTGCTCTGTGAAAGAGGATGAAAAGATGAACTACAGTCTGTGTATTAGTACTCTATTGCTTCCACAGCAAGTTACCACAAACTTACCAGCTTACAACAACACCCATTTACTACCTTAGTGTTCTGTAGGTCAGAAGTGTGGCAGGCTCAGCTGGTCGCTCTGCTCTGGATTTTCCATAGCGTGAAGGCTGTGTTCCCTTTAGAGACTCTCTGAGGACTCACCTTCCAGGCTCATTCTGTCATTGGACTAAGGCTCCCATTTCCTTGCTGGCTGTTGGCCTGGACTCATTCTTGGCTTCTAGACATCTCATGCATTCCTTGGCTAGTGGTGCCCTTCCTCCATTTTCAAAGGCAACAATGGTGGGTTGAATCTTTTTCACACTTCAAATCATTTTGACTTGCCATCTTCCTCCTCCTCTTCCTCCTCTTCCATCTTCTCTTTCTACACACACACACACACACACACACACACACACACACACACATCCCCTGCTTCCTCTTCTACTTTTAAGGGCTCAAGTGATTACATTGAGCCCATCCAGATAAAATATTAAGGGTAATCTCTGTATTTTGAAGTCAGCCACTAAGTAACATTAATCACATCTGAAAAGTCCTTTTACACAGTACCTAGATTAATGTTTGATTAAATAACTGGGGAACAGGAATCTCGGGGAGTGGGGAGGGGTAGACAGCATTGAAATTCTGCCTGCCACAGACTTGAAGAAATTATTTTCAGACTTTATATCTGACAATAAAAAAGGACTCATATTTACTTTATATATATATAAAACTCAGAGTGAACAGGAAAAACATATCCCATTAGAAAATGAACAAACAGAGACAGTTCACTGAAAAAGACCCAAAATGGTAAATAGGCACATAAAAAGATATTCAACTGCACTAGCTGTTAGGGAAATGCAAATTAAGACCGGGATGAGATCCCACCACACACCTATCAGAGTTGCCAATGTGAAAGCAGTGACGACACCAAACGCTGGTGAGGCCATGGAGAGCCTGGTCTCTGGTGGGTGACTGCTGGCAATGCAAAACAGCACAGCCACTCTGGAGAACAGTTTGACATTTTCATAAAAAGCAGAACATATACTTACCTTATGATGCAGCAGTTGTAACCCTTGGTATTTATTCCAGAGAAATAAAAACTTATGTCCACACAAAAACTCATTCACAAATTTTTATTGTTGCCTTATTTTTTTAATAATAGTTAAAAACTGGAAATAACAAAACCTGTCCTTCAATAAGTGGGTGAGTGGTTAAACTGTTACAACCACACTATGAATGAGAGAGTGAGAAATATTTTAAGGAATTAGCTCACAAAATTATGGTGGTTGGCAAGCCCAAAACCTGTGCGCTGGAAGGCTGGAGAGCAGGGAAGGAGTGAGGCTGCAGCTGAAATCTGAGGGCCATATTCTGGGAGCATAGAGTTACTCCACCTTGTGGGAGGTTCATCTTCTTGCTGAGGCCTTCAGCTGGTTAGATGAAGCCCACACAAATTGTAGAGGATCATCTACTGATCTAAATGTCAATCTCATCTTAAAAACTACCTTCACTAAAATATACGAATAACATTTGATCAAATATCTAGGTACCATGAGCTCATCACAATCACAGGTGACATTAACCATCACAACAGAGCACTACCCAGCAGCAAAAAGAAATGGACTACAGGCCCATGCAACAGGTTGGATGGGTCTCGGGGGAATCCTGCTGAGTGAAAAAAATACCATCTCAAAGGTCGCATATGCTATGATTCCACTTTCATAACTTTTACACAATAACCAAACTACACACAAGGAAAACAGAGCAGTAGTTGCCGGGGGCTCAGAATGGTGTGGAGAGAGGGGAGTGTGAATAGAAGGGGAGGAACTGCGGGGCCTCTTTGGTGGGGGGACCGTTCTGTGTCTTGACTGCAGTGGTGGTTTCAGGAATCTGCTCGGTCACAGAGTGGCATGAAACATGGGCGCACAATGTGCCAAGACAGTTAGTTGCTTGTTGGGTATTGTGCTATAATTATGTAAGGTGTACCCTGGGGTCAACTGCATGGAGTGTCCACAGAACCTCCCTGTACTATCTTTGCAACTACCTGTGATTCTACAATGGTTTCAGAATAAAATTTAAAAAGCAGATAAAATTTTAAAAGGATTTATGGCCAAGAGTCAATATGTGAATTTTCAACAATAAGCATGTATTCCTCCTGAAATAGTACAAGTTTTTTCCCTTTTATTTATTTATTTTATAAGAATGTCCACAACTTTTCCCTTAGAAGGAATTGAGACAAGCAGCAATTAATGCAGTGATGCCTGTTAATAACTGTTAGAGGAGGCAGAAAGGGAGTGGACCTGTCTGAGAAGAAGGTGCGCGTGTACCTTCTGCCTGAATCCAACGAAGCCCAGAGGTGGCCGGCCCTCCAGCTGTCAGGCCCGAAAGAAGTCTGCACCCTCCCTGGCCCCTTCGATCCTAGTGACCCAGGGAGTGCGTGGCTGCCACAACAGGCCAACGGCAGGTGGAGAGCAGTCATTCTGGAACATGAATTTGTGCTTTACCATTTCATCACTGTTTTGAGACAAATGATATCCTTTCTTTTCATTACTATCTAAACCAGCAGCTGTAAATAAAACGTATTAAGCCCGAGAAGATAAACGGCACAGCCCTCCCTGAAGCAAGTGTTATTTTTTTAACCCTCACCTGAGGACATTTTTCTCATTGCTTTAGAGAGAGAAGAAGGGAGAGAGAGAAACAGCGATGTGAGAGAGAAGCATCAGTTAGTTGCCTCTTGTACACTCCGAGACTTGGGTATCATACCTGCCCCGACTAGGGGTCTAAGTGCCCTGACTGGGGATTGAACGCACAACCCTTGTTGGGCCATGGGATGATGCTGCAACCAACTGAGCCACAGCAGCCAGGGCTAAAGCAAGTGTTTCATAACTATTAGTGGGAAAATACAAATAGAATAAATTTCTTTTTTAAGCCATGTGACTCACTTAAGCAGACTCTTTAGTTACTGGACTAGGTGGTGTTCAAGTTGCCTTTCTAAATGAAACTGAGAACCACGTGCACAGGAGGTTAGAGAGCCTACAGGACCACTGACCAAGGGGTCAGCTACTGAGGCCTCCGGTCAAGGGGAAGGACAGGGGCGGGTAACATGACCAGGCTGGCTCATGGGAAAGAGCCCACAGTGGGGACTTTGCAGTGCCCCGGTCGCTTGCCCAGCAGCCCGCCTCCTCCCGGCTAGCCAAGATCCTCCTCCCCCTCTGACCTGTCAGTCAGGAACTAACTGACCCCCACCCCCACCCTGGGCTCTGTGCCTTCTGCTGGGCCTCCCTCCCCCGCACCACCCTGGAGAATGGGGACGCAGTGTGGCTGGCTCTGCCTCCTGCCTGTGGTCCTTACAGCCAACCCCCTGGATCCATCCTCGGTCACAGTTTGATGCAATCCCCTTAGCAGTGCCTCATATTTCCCCATCACTAAAACTTCTTGTAAAACATAATTTTTAGTGGTTGCTGACACTGCCGGGCCCATCTGCTACCTGAAGCGGGCATCCCACTGCCTCACCTCAGGTCCTCCTGGTGGCAGATCCTCCGGCAGGTGACGCACACCCACCTGTGGCTGTTCTGGGAATTCCATGTGCTTCCTGGGTCCCGGCGAGCCCACTGTTTTGAATCTAGGCATCTATGTATCAAAACATGACAGACACAAAGAGGAAAAAACAGTCCTTCGGTAAAGTTATTGTGGCTCTGAGGCTGCCTGGCCTTCAGCCCAAATTTACCTATTCCCTGGGATGTCTCCATCCAGCTTAGTTCAGATCATGGAGAGACAAGGTCACCTTTCTACCTACGTGAACAGCGACAGAAATTTGGCTCACAGGCCCAAGAAGATGATATTAAAGAACACTTGAGTCATGAATGTTTTTAAATAATGTTTACCACACATAAAATGTATACACATACCAGAAGTTCAGACCAACATAATCAAAAAGTACTTAAAATATAAAGTGTTTAAAATTAAGGCATTTTTCTAACCACTGGAAAAGATGCTGTAATCTTATTATCACAGAGTCACTTACCTCTGAGGAGACGGGGCTGGGCAGGGGAGGCGGTATTTTTACGCTCTCGCTGCAGCAGCCAGGCAGCAACCTTCACACGGTCCACCTTCCGGTGGTTCCAAGGAAGACAAAGGATGTGTTACTCCCTGTGTGACGTCATTAGAGCTCACGAGGCAGTCAGACAGTGGTCGTAGCAGCCTAATTTGCTGGGCGCACGCTAGGTCCCAGGTGCTGCATCAAGTGCTTTTTTTGAAAACTACCACCGCCCCTTCATGGTGGTGTTTTGGGTCCAAAATGGCAAAAGGAGGAATGCTGAGCTGCAAATGCAAGAACTCACATCCAGAATAGTACATGTAGCCAGCAAACGGTGTTCCCAACCAAGCCAGGGCCCCAGAGCCCATGCCCTTTCCTGGGTGTGTCTTGATCAAATGCAGGAGAAACCCGCCATATTCTCCATTCCTGGCTGCTTTGGAGAACTGCTTCACCAGCCTTGGCTCTTCTCAACCTTGTGCTACCTGTAGAAATAGACAAACAGGAAGCATTCCCAACTCCTCCTCTTTGATTGCTCTGTGGCAGAAGATGTTTCCAAAGGTGGCCACGAGAACACCTCCCATCCCACACACTCTTCTGGAGTCTTGCATTCCTCCATCAAGAAGTGGGATTGATTCTTGGTCTAGGCAGGCTTGGGGCTTGCTCACACCCAAAAGCATGAAGCACAACTGTCACACCTGGTTTCCAGAGCTGGGTCATAAAAGGCAATACAGTCTCTACCTTGTAGTTGGAATCCTGAACCCCCGTGTCAGCAGGGTGACCCCCTGAGGCTGCCACAGTGAGAGAACATGCCACCGGTAGATGTCCTGGCCAGTGATGCCAGATGAAGTCCCAGCTGATGGCCAGCACCACCGCCACAAATGCCAGCCGTCAATGATTCCAGGCCTCAGCCTGAGTCACCACCAGTCTGTGTGTCCCCCCAGCTGAGGACCCAGACATCAGGGAGCAGAGCCTGGCCAAGAGGCCAAAGCAGTTTGTAAGATGTTACTACAAGGACATGGAAGCAACTCATTAATGAGTTCACTTCTAAGACTATTTGTGGTTAGTTGGTAGTCAAGAAACAAATTCTCCCGAAAGCTTATAGCTCATACATGAAAGAAACTTGAAATGAAGACTAAATGGCCCCAAACTCACCAAATTCACAGCTCCTTGGAACAGCTGAACTGGAGAACTTTATGGGTCCTGGAGACCAACTTCGAGACTCCTAGCACCACTCGCCAAGTTTAGGCCTTGGAACTGCCAGAGGGGAGGTTGGGGCTGCTGAGTGTTTGGAAGATTATGTCCTGGCTCATGCGCCCAGCAGATGGTGGGAAAGAACTGGGCTGTCAGAGAGAATCATTCTACTGCAGACATGCTTGCCCTCTGGAAAGGGACCAGAGACGAGCCCCGGCCCTCCTCCCCAGTGGGTGAGACTCATGGCCACGCGTATGTGGGACACAGAAGGGAGAGTGTGGCTGGACAGTCTGGTGGTCACACTCCCTGTAAACGTGGCCCAGCGTGTTCAGGCTCTCACCAGTCTCCCAATCAGACAGGACATGTCCTCCCTGGGGGCAGGTTGGGTAGAGAAAAATGAAGTAACGCGTTCTCCCCAACTCTGCCCGTCCAAGGAAGGGGAGGCAATTTCCTCCCCTTAAGGTGACCTTGAGAACAGAGGAAGAAAACCCCACATGGACATCACATTGTAGAATTTTTTTTTAAATTTTTTTAAAAGATTTTATTTATTTATCTGTAGAGGGGAAGGGAAGGAGAGAGGGAGAGAAACATCAATGTATGGTTGCCTTTTGTGTGGCCCCTGCTGGGAACTGGCTTGTAGGGAACCGGCCTGCAACCCAGGCATGTGCCCTGACTGGGAATCGAACCGCGATTGTCTGGTTTGCAGGCCCGTGCTCAATCCACTGAGCTACACCAGCCAGGGCTACATTGTAGAATTTTAGGTGCCGCTGGTCCTCATTCTCTCCAAAGCACCTTGGTTAGGTTGATTTCACAGCCCACCCTCTCCCCTGAGTGAGCTCACCAATTCCTGGGCCAAATAAGGGAGATCAAACCCTTGCCCACCACTTAGGCCCCCTGACTGCTCTGAGGGAGCGCTGGGCTTGTGCCGAGAGCATCTGCACTGGCCCCCCCCCCCCAGCTCCTAGTTCTCAAGAAGGAAGAGTCTGTGAGGACAGGCCTAGCCTGGCCACTCTCCCTGGCCGCACGCTTCTGGGCACAAAGCGAGGACTCACCCTGGTGGCAAGAAGGAACGACTGACTATGGAGGAAGGAAAGGTCACAGTCACTGGACGTGGTAGGGGTGTGAAGGGAAGACACTGCTGTCACCAGCAGGAGAGGGACATAGAACACACACAGCCAAGCCCACCCAAGACACTCCATTTCTAGGGAAGCCAGTAAAGTCGAGGAGACAGGGGCATAGGCTGCTCTGTGTCCCCTCCTCCTGGCCCCTCTTCTGGGCTCCCATCCTCCATGACCATGTTGTGCCTGATCTTGGATGAGAAGATCTGGCTGTGCAGGTAGGCGGCATGCAAGCAGTTGGGGTGATGATGTTCCCAGAGCTATGGCCAGACTGAAAAACAAAAACCAGGGGCTCAATTTTCAGGTAAAAAAAAAGGACACCTCTCTTGCATTGTCAGTTCCTGAGGGACGCCACTGCCCAGTCCCCTAAGAACACCTTCAGAAGGCTCCAGGGAACACGACAGCAACTCCTATTCGGATGTCTCATCCGGTGTGTTACTAGCCACATCCTTAGCATCTGTACTGGTCGGTCCCCATGTGCAACAGGTGCTCAGCCAACACTAGTCAAATCAAGGGAAACCTTAGAAGTAGCTCATGTGGGCTTAAGACCTTTGTCCACCTCTCAGGGTTTTCATGGTCTTCACCAGCATGACAAATGCTACTTCTGTGGCCAAAAGGCTAAGCAGAGCCATCTCTACCCTTGATGAGTGGCCGGCAAGGGGGATGGAACGGCTCAGGCAGGAGTCCTAGTCTGGTGCACTTGTGGCCCACAGCTGCCGGCTGTCTGCTTGCCTCGTTTGCACGATCCATGGCCCTCCGATACTTCCATACAGGAAGAAAAGGCAAAAGATGGCCCCCAAACCGACCAGTGTGTCACTGACAGGTGTCTCACCCTGTACAACCTCAGTCCTCCCAAAAGGAAGACCAGGGATTCACCCCACCTACCACCTGACTGCTGTGTGCCAGACCTATGTGTCCAAGGACTAGGAATGCAGCAGGGGACAGAGCAAAAGTGACAGCAGTAACTGTTCCCCGGCTGTACCACTGGCACCTCCTGGAGAGCCACCAGACATCTCCCTTGCAAATGACCTCCGTGGACTCATTTCTAGTAACACGGACCTTCTGACTCACCAGCCATCCTGATTCTTCCTGCCAACTGCAGTGGTGTGGCAAGGCAGCCAATCTGTGGAGCTCCCAGCCATAGAAGGAGAAGTCCAGTCACCCCACGATTTCCAGGGAGCCCCACAGCCTTGGGTCTAGTGTGGTGGCAGAGGCCTGAAAAGGCAGGCCCCAAGCCATCACGACTTAGCAGCTCAACCACCCATGCTCCAAGCTGCAGGTTAACTCCCAGGCCACCAGCTCCTAGAGAGAACTCTTGTCTACAGTCATGGAGTTATCCTGCAGGCGCAGTAAGGGGCACATTTGGGGAACCTTTAACTCCTGACTTAAAAAAAACCTCTCAGTCTGTTTGCTGGCAGATCCCATCCACTTGCAGTCCCAAGGCCAAGGCCCGCACTGGTGCCTCCCTCCCTTTCCTCCCTGTCAATGGAGCAGCCTTGATTGGAGCCAACTCCCATCATTTCTGAAGGTCTTTTCAGGAAAGCCTGAAACTCATCTTTTCAGGCACGAGGACCCCAGGGAAGCATTGGCACCTGCGACTGGAGAGGCGGAATTCTTGTGTCTCCTGTACTGGAAACACAGAGCGTGTGCAATGGCCTTAGTTTGAACAGAAAACCCGCAGGGTCTGGCTGCCTGGCCAGGAGGAAAGAAAGGCCAAAGCAGTGTTTGGACAAACATGCCGCTTTTATTTCCCTCCGAAAAGCAAGGGAACACACAGTGAGAGCTGTCAGCTCATCTGGGCTGCGTGCAGAAAACTACAGGCAAGGCCAGAGCACATGGGCACAAGCACGCTTCCAGGAGGGAGATGTGGGGGCTGCTTCCGAAGATCTGGGGGCCCTGTGGGCTGGCCCAGCAAGGGAGCAGCTCGAATCCCCCAGGTTGGTGGTCACCCCATACACTTTCCCTGTTCCCGTGATCACAGGATCTGTGTTTCAGGCTCAGCTCAGGGGCATCTGTGCCCAGCTCAGGAGGGCCCACTGGTGGCCCTTTGTTTTGGCTCTCCATTTGGTGGTGGCCGGACTGGGCAGCGTGGGACTGCGGTGCGCAGCTCAGAGCAGGCAGCAGGGTTTCCAACAGACACCCAAACACCTGTTTTTCTTGTTAAGTAAAAACAAGTTAATAGTCACAGCAAAACCATGAAAGAAAACCACAAGTGACCTAAGGATTTCTGACTCACCCCCAGACAGGGCACTTTGTGACATTCCTCCAAAAGCCATCAGCCACCTGCAGTGCACTGAAACTGCTGATGGGCAGCCCTTTTGTCTCCTCGCTGGGTAATTACCGCGTGTGCCTGCTCCCAGATGGCTGGCCTTCAGATTAAAAGAAAGAACAACAACAACAACAAAACCACCTTCCCCCTAAGCTCAAGTGACTAAGAAAAGCTGGCAGGGACCCTCCCTCAGACCATAATTGTGGGAAACCTCTTGCAAAACAGTTTTCTCTGCAAGATGAACTGTGTCTGTTCCCAGAAGCTGAGTGCCACACCCCAGAGAACGGTGAGAGATTTCCTTTAAGAAACCTCCAGAAAACATTTGAGATGCTTGCTCTTCTGGGTGCTGGGAATGGCTGTGAAGACTTCCGTCCTGAGAGATGTGTGTTCTGACTTTAAAAAGACAAAGACAGCCTCCAGGACAGGCAGGACGCAGGCACCATCCTGCACACCAGGGTCAGTGCGCGCCAACTCAGTCTGAGGCCCGTCACTGCCTGTGCGCAAAGGGTGCGCCACACGCCAGGCACAAGTCAGGGCCCTTTCCCTGACGACTGGGCTCATCGCCACCAGCCCTGCTGTCCAGGGCAGCATGGGGTCAGCCAGGCCCACAGCCACCCCAGAAGAGGTGGCCAGCTTGAAGCTGCCACACTCCGTGTCACATAGCACACAGGTCACATGGTCACACCTGGCCAGATGTGTGCCACACCAAAGGCTGCCTTTCTTGCACCCAAAGATGGGCCCGAGGCGGGGGGGCGAGGTGGCTGTGAAGCTGCCTGCCCCAGCCCTGCCCTGGGGGCACTGGGGCTCTCTGATCCCAGCCGGTCTCCTGCTTACTAAGGTCTGACAAAAAACACTGAAGTCATTGCAGGGCCCGGTGAGGGGCAGCTGCCTCTGTCCACCCTCAGCCCAGCACTGCCCATGGGCCTCTCGGTGTTCCAGTCACCTGTCTTGCTGTGCACCCCTGGGCTGGGCCCCTGGGATTCCCAGGCGGCCCAGGCACCCAGGGATGCCTCTGCTTCCTGAAAGCTGACCTGTGGGCACAGGGCTCAGAGCCTCCCGGCCAATGCAGCTGCTAGGGATTCAGAGAAACCACGAAGGGCAGGGAAGCAGAGGGGCAGCCTGGGGCAGCAGGACAAGGAGGGGCTGGGGTACCGGGCCCACGTGTGGGAGCCCCATGTGGTGCATGTTCTGGGAGCACCATCTGAGGGCACAAAAGCATCTCTGCACAAGGAAAAGTCTCTCTACACGGAAACCCACTCTTCTTCAGTGAGTCTAAGTTGTCTTTTTTCCCTGGTTGGTTGTTCTGTGAGATGAGGCATAAGAGATGCAACATTCACCCAGCACTTTCTGAAGTTTCCCACCACATTCATAACTTATGATCTGTCGATGCTGGATCACAACCAATGGACAGGCAGGCAGGCAGCTGTGCTGCCGGAGAGAGACACACAAGGTCCACAGGCTGCGGGGGCCCAGTTCAATGCCGTGAACATCAGATTGGCCACCATCTTCTGGGTCTGAGCCTCAGAACACCACGCGAGAGCACTCAGTTGCTTCTTGTCTTTTAGAACGTTTTCGATTGCTGTGGTGAGGAGCAGGAGAAGGTTGTATAATTATGCTGTATGCAATGGGAGAGTTTCTTTAAAAAGGGAAGGTGTCAGTTTGAGCCACAGGACACATGACAGTGCAGAAGACGCACCCGCACCCCCACACGGAGTGTGATGACAGCCACAGCCTCTGTGTCCCATGACAGCTCTGAGCAATCGGCAGGTAGGTGCACCCGGGTGCTGCTGCAGATGGAGGAGCCAGGAGGCTGGACTGACAAACCCGTGTCCTGTGAAGGAGACGGGTGTGTCTTCCCTGGTGAGGACTAAGCAGTGAAGACCCGTCCCTGCCATGCTGCCTGCAGCTCCGCATCATTACCCGCACCCACCGGGCTGGCTCACCATCGGGCTTCCTCCACTCCCCCTTCAAATGGCCAGGCGATGAACTATTCCTCTGATACAGGCCAGAGAGCCTGTCTGCAGACTGCTACACACCACATATCACGACAGATGGCAGTGCAAGAACACTCTGCTGCTGCCGCAGAAGCCAGCACCCACAGACGGTCAGCTCTGCAGGTCCAAGCCCCCAGTGCATTGGGCTGAAGGAAGGCCATTCGGGACTCCCGCCGCTACTGGGACAGTACGATGGATGCCCTGGGCCTCCTCTGCCCCGTGGGCTGCGGGGTCTACACACACGCGCCTGATCGCTGCCATTCGGACGGGGGCTGACACAGTTACCTGAGGTCATGAGTGAAGGCTCTGAAGACTGGAAAAGCTCCCTAAGTCCAAGTTACTTTAATTTTTCTAAAAACAACTTTCTTTTTTTTTTTTAGTTTTTCAATGACTATTTACAAATCAATATTATTTTGTATTAGTTTCAAGTGCACAACACAGTGGTTAGACAGTCATATTCTTTACAAACAAACAAACAAACACGTTTTTCAAGCCACAGAAAGTAATAAGCCCCAGGATGTAATCATGAGTGACTTCAGGAAGGAGTGATGTCCCACTTCAAGCAGAGGAAGCGGATGAGGAGGAAGGGATGACAGGAGGCTCATTCTCCTAAGAGCAGAGCCAGGGTGGTGGGGGCGGGCGGGGCCGAGGGAGAGCAGAGGAGGGTGGGGCTGCAGGCACACTCCGGACAGCCTGGCAGGGAGACGAGAGAGGTGTGGGGAGAGAATGAAGAGGCTTGAGGCCATGAGGCATGCAAGGCTTGACCAGGGAGGAAATGACTGTGGCCCTCTGCTGGGTGCTCCACACCCCAGGACCCTGTGAGGACTCCAGGTGTTGGTTTGGGACTGGGGTTGATGGAGGACGCGCCTGGAATTCAGGTGGAGGGGCCGTGATCGCTGCCACTTCCCAGCCGTCCCTTCCTAAAGTAGGTGAGCAGAGGCCCGCCCCAGCCTTAGTCACCAGTGCGCGCTGTGCATGCCACCATTCCCACATCACAGGCTGAGGGCAGAAAAGACATCTAAACCGATTATTTCCCAAACGATACCCTTGGTCACCATTATGGCCATAGAAATGGGGTTTTCTGGTCAAAAACCATCAAGGGAAATGCTGGCTGATGGCCCTGAGCAGGTGTTCGCTCAGCCTATGGTTTGCTAATGGGGTTTGTGACGGAAGGACGTGGAGAGTCAGTGTTTTCCACAGGTACTTGATAGAAGATCCTTCTCAGTGAGACACCTACCAACGTCCGGAACACAATACACTGTTCAGCATTTTATAGAAGAAAGAGAAGCTGAAGAGTGGAGGGATTTGCCAAAGGTCACCCGAGTCCCTGCCTACTCCCCCAGATGCACCTGACCTGGGCGTTCCTCCTGTCCCCCAGGTGACCTCCCAACACTCCTCTGCCTTGTCCTCCTCGTGCGCCCGCCCTTCCAGAACACGCAAACCCAGCACTGTGTGGGGAAATATAACTGAGCTATAAACCACGCGTCCCCATGCTGATAGACATATTGATCACGTATTGGCTAGAATGACTCTGCAGCTTACATTAGTGTTGGTTTATAGGATGGTTCATCTATCAGGAGCCAACGGAATCTAACCAATGGGCCTTTGAAACCACTGTGGAGACTTGCTCATCGCCACCTTAGAAATGCCTCTCTTATTGCCTTTTCTGGCTCATGGCAAGATGACCAAGACAGACGACCGCTTCCTGCCACAGACAAGGACCCAGGGCCAGCCTTGGAAGAGAGGGTCCTGCCTGGTACCCTCACAGGAAGGCTGGTTGGTGAGAACTGTTTAAAAAACTTGTCTGTGTATTAAGGACCATGCAGCCTGCCCTCTCCCATCTCCTTCCTTTGATCTGGACCAGAAAACAGAAGAAACTGTGGTCTCTCTTTGTTGGACAGAAATAAACTTCTGAGCCCTTCACTGCTTCCCTAGCAGCCCTCAGACCCAGAACCACCAACACGAAGGTGAAGGGACAAGGAGGAGAGTGGACTGCTGGACTGAAGTCAGGGACACAATGACAAGAGGAGACAGGGCCAGAAGCACCGCCGCCCACAGTGTTCAGGTACCACACGTGCCATCAACTCCCGCCCCCCCCGCCCCCGCCCCCCCCGCCCCCGCCAGCGTGCCTGAAGAAGGCCACCCAGCTGGTCACCCTCAGACACAGACACAGCCCCAGCTGCCCAGTGCCCCAGTGAGTGTGGAACAACCTACTGTTCTCTCTGTGCACATGGGGGGCAGAGAAGCTTGGCGAACCCCATGCAGGGGCTGCTCCAAGGCCCTCCTGGGTGGGAGGAGGTGCTTTCCTCAGTATCACGGTGGATGGAAGCCCTCAGCCGCCTCCTACCCCACGGCTCTGACTGCACTTTGGTGTGTGTTTGCCTGAGAGAAAGCTGCTGTAGCCTTCACTCCCATATTCGTTGACATAGCACCATCAAATGTCTGCAATGCCAGGCTCTGGGCAAAACGCAGTCAAACCCTACCACAAACGTCTGAGGAAGGCTGAACTGAGGGTGGGAGTTTGTGTCCCTGCCTAGGTCGGACAGGCTCCACATCCTGGCGGCTGGGCTACTAAGCCCATGCTCTTAACACTCATCACCCTCAAAATAACTGTTGACTATCATCAGTTCAAGACATCAAGTAAGTTGTCAGAAACAGCTTCTTACAAGACATTGTATACTCTGCCCAGGGTCAGGAAGGAAGAGAAAGGGGAAAGAAGCGATGAAGAAGCACGGTGCCGTTCTGTCCCAGTGATGGCCTAGTGACCCGCGTGCATGACCCCCATGCACACAGCACCGGGTGCAGGCAGGTACAGAGACAGGGGCTGGCACAGGCAAGAGAAAGCAAACCGGGTGCACGTTGCAGCCTACGGGCGGTGTTCTCCCTGGGGGTCCGGGTCACAGCCAGAATTGACTTTCCTTCTTGTACTCCCCTGTGTTTGCATTACTTTCATCTTCAGGGAGTATGATTTCCTTTTACAGAATTTTTTTTAAAAAATTGGTGTTCAAGGAGTTCCAGCCAAGATGGAGCTATGGACAGAAATATTTTGCTACCTTGAACAACTGAAAGAAGGATAACAACCAATTTAAAAACAAAAAACAACCAGAAGTGCCAGAAAATCAAACTTCATGGAACTCTGACAACCAAGGAGTTAAAGAATCATTCATCCAGACCAGTGGGAGGGGCAACCGGGGCAGAGAGGACTCACAGCAAGGCAGGGGCTGGAGGACCAGGCGGCCCCACATTTGTACGTAGATAAGCCAGGATGAACAACTGGGGAGCGAGACAGACCACAAAACCCAGGGTTTCAGCACGGGAAAGTAAAGACTCAAAATATATGGCTATACAACCTATGGGGGCTGCAATGGTGGGAGAAACTCCTAGTCTCACAGGAGAATCCCTTGGAGATGCCCACAGGGTCCTAGACCATACACAAACCCACCCGCCCAGGAATCAGCCCCTGAAAGGGTACAGTCTGCTTGTGGGAAGGGAGGGAAGTGACGGAAAGTGGGGTGAGGGCCAAGAAAGTGCCACTGTTCCCTCTCTGACCCCTTCCCACACACAGCGCCACAACGCAACAAAGAAGGTTGCCCCACCCTGGCAAATACCTAAGTCTTCACCCCTTATAACATAACAGGTGCGCTGATACAAAGAAATATGGCCCAAATGAAAGCACCAGTCAAAACCCCAGAAAAAGAGCTAAGCGATGAGGAGATAGATAACTTGTAAGATGCAGAGTTCAGAACACTGGTTATCAGGATGCTCACAGAAATTACTGAGTTTGGATACAAAGTGAAGGAAGAAATGAAGGCTATACAAAGTGAAATAAAGCAAAATATACAGGGAACCAACAGTGAAGGAAAGGAAACAAGGAACAATAAAATGACAAAAAACTCACAAGTATCAACAATGAAAACAGAAACAAAAACAAAAACTAAGCAAACAACTAGAACAGGAACAGAATCACAGAAATGGAGATCACATGGAGGGTTATCAGTAAAGGGGGAAGAGGGGAGAATGGAGGAAAAGGTACAGGCATAATTGGTAGGTACAAAGTAGACAGGGGAAGGTTAAGAATATATGGGAAATGTATATATAAATGTATGTATAAAAAGAAGTTATATATACAATCCCTGGACATGAACTAAGGGGCTGGGAGGGATGCTGGAGGGTGGAGGGGTGCTGAGCGGTGGGGGATGAAGGGGAGAAAAATTGGGACAACTGTAATAGCATAATTAATATAATATACTTAAAAAAAGAAAAGATTGGTATTTAATCTCAGTCCTCAGAGCCCACAGTCCAGTTGGGGTGATCTGCCATAAGCTAATAAAAAGGAAAAAGGGACAAGCCAGCCCTTGGGGACGGGGAAGGACACGCAGTCGGCCAGACCTGTCCGGGCACTGGGCCTGGGTGGGGTGTGCAGGGCAGAGGCCAGAGCAGGGCCACCCCCGCAGAGTTCCCAAGGCCAGGAGGTGTTTCTAAAACATGGGTTTTGGTGTATTGCTTTTATTGAACTAAAAATGTTCAAAACATGACACAAAATAACACATTACTCTTTTTTTTCCCCCCTCAACCACTGGAAAATTGCATGCTGCAGACCCAGAAGGTTTTCTTGGAAGGTCAGGGTGTGGTGAAGGGGCCAGGCATTGCCCAGTTCAGATGTGGGAGAAACAGGGTGCACGCAACTCCCCCCAAACAGAAACGTAGCAGAGGAAGCTCTGGGAACAAAAACCACAGGTGAGTCAGCTTGTGGGGAACGCGGACAAAGCCTCAATCCCCTTTCTGAGACTTGGGAAGAACTTTCCAGGAAAAGAAAGGCTCACCCCCAGTGGGGTGGCGGCAGGCTGACCACCCAGAGCAGCACCTCCCCGCTCCCCCCACACCCCAGGCTGACAGTGGGTGACAGTCGAACACACGTCTGCCCCCAGGAGGAGGCCAGCCTCAGCTCGGCCTCACAGAGGACCCCAAGTCCTGCCTGGTCCCTGGCTCCTGTGTGCAGAAAACAGAGTGCTGTCACTGGAGAGCGGACGGGAAGGATGAATAGACACCATGGCACATCTGTCACTACTGTTGTTTAATCCTGTGCCATCACTGTGATTCATTGAACCCAATTCCCTGATCGCACAAAGCACACTTCAAAGTCTTAAAAAGAAAGTGCACGGGTGGTGATGTGGGGGAAAGGGTGACTGAAAGACCGCTCTGGCCGGAGCAGTGGGGCAGAAAATGCTCCCTCCCCGCCCTGCGTTAACCCCTTAGAGCTGCTGACTCTGCAGACTTCAGTGCCGTGGCACTGAGCCCAGCTCTGTAACAATGGTCTCCGTTACTCCTCATGACCCTGTGAGGGGCTTCTACTCTGACCTCATCTACTGACAAGGAACCTGGGTGCCAAGGGTGAAGACGTGGCCTGTGCCACCCAGCAGCCAGGCTGACTCCAAGTCCCAGGCTCTGGAAACTGCCCCAAACATCGCAGCAGACAGCTTCACCCCAATGTGGCATGAGCATGGGACCAGCCTGACATCCAGGCTCACCAAAGAGCAAAGCCTGAGCTGGAGTGGCAGCTCCCCAAAGGGTTTGTCACCCCCAAAATATCAGCCGCCCAGCCGGTGACAGAGGTGGGCTGTGCAAGGTGCATTGTAGGCCTTTCCGCCAAAACAACAGCAGAGCCCCTGGGGGACTGTCAGGGCCAGGCCGAGGGCGCCTCCTGCCCTGGTGGTGCAGCGGCCACTCAGGCGGGAGAGAGCGCCCGAGGAGGAGCGGGGGCGAGCCAGCAATGCCGGGCAGACACCGACTCTCAGTGTCTGGTCCCCACGGCAACGTGTCCGGCTCAGCCGGCCGGTTGCCATCGGCAGGTCTGGGAGGTGTGGCAGCAGTGGCCTTGGATGGTAAGAATGCCTGGAGTTCTTCGGCTGTCTAGGCCGCTACCTGTGCTCTTGGCCCCCGCGAGGCTGCACACTCCTGCAGCCCTGCCAGCGGCCGTCCCCTGTGGCCCAAACCGCCTTCGGGGCCCAGGACTGTCCCTGCCTTTACGCTGAGCATCACTGCCCACTTTCTCTTGCTCGAGGCTCAGGGCTCCAAGTCCCTGGGTGAAGGAGGACAGATGGCGGTAACCTAAGACAAGCCCTTAACCCGGGCCCACAGGCCCCACGATGTCGCACCGTGCAGCCCACGCATTTTCATTGGTAGCGCATCTCAGGCTTTTCTTTAGAGAGGCCACCTGATTAGATGGATGAGTCTCTCCCAGGGGGAGAGATGCCTGAAGGGACCAGGCTGCTGTGGCTCCTCAGGGTGGCTCTGTGACACTGGACAGCAGCCAGTCACATCAAAAAGGGAGCCTCATATAAGATACCGACTGAATTTTATAAAGATGTCATTGTTCCAATTAAACAGCCTTCTTAAAGTTTGTTTTTTAATTACAGTTGTTATACAATGGCATATTCATCCCCAGTGTATGGCATAGTGATTAGACATGTAGATATACCTTACACGGCGATCCCCCGGTCAGTCTAGCACCTGCCTGGCACCGCACGCTGAGTCCAACATTATCGACTGTGTTCCCTGCGTGTACTTGACAGCCCCATGACCATTTTTATATCTGGAAAGTTGTACTTATTAACCTCTTCCACTTTTTTGCCCACCGCCCAAACCCCTCCCATCTCTTTTAAAGTATGTTTTACTGATTATGCTGTTCCAGTTGTCCCAATGTTTCCCTTCCTCCTCCAGTGCCCTTCCCTCCAGCAATCACCTCCCTTAGTTCATGTCCATGGGTCATAAATATTTATTGTGCCCTTTTAAATTTTTCTCCCTATAATGCTTTATACTCTTCCATGTAGAAGACATACATCTCTTCATTTGATTTCTGTTGAGGGGTTTGATATATTTTTAGTTCTATTAAAAATGACGTATTTCTTTCTTTTAACAAAAGAGGGAGAGGGAGGAACAAAGAAGGAAAGAGGAGCCTCGGACGCTCAGCAGCTGCGGCCGCGCGTGTGTCGGGGGCGGGAGGGGCGCGCGGCCCCTGCTGGGCCTGCCCGGGACTCGCCCTCCGTTCTTACACTGGTGCTCGCTGTGTATTTATTAAACATTCGAGTAACCGATCAGTCCTTACTTGTGCAAACTTACAAAAGACGACAGACTGTCTGGGGCCCAGGCTCACCCACGGTGGTCCCAGAGACTGAGCTGATTCAAGGTCCCGGTGCCTGCAGACAGCGACACCCCACGGGCAGGGGCAGGTGGAGGGCGCCAGGGAAGGCCTGGCAGTGGAGGCAGGACGGCCGGGTGGTGGAGGCAAAGGGCGCTGAGAATGCAGGCAGGCCCCAGCCGGACGGACGCCCGAGTGGCCCAGGCTGGCCGGGTTGCTGAGTCTCAGCCTCGTGGCCCAACTGGTGTCTGAGGAGTGGACTACCTGACGGCTCCCCGCAGGGCCCAGGAGCGCAAAGGCAGTGGAGGGTCCTGTGTGTGGAGACCTGCAGAACCGGGCAGCAGTGCTGGCAGTAGCCTCAGGGGATAGACTTGGACACGTGACCATTTCCTGCCCCTCAGAAGACCCTGAGTGTGGCGAGTTTACCAGCGGAGAACAGTTAAGTAATGAGACTACTTCAAGAAACCTCTGCGTTCAGGACATCGGTCTAATTCCTTTTTTTTTTTTTCCTTCTTAATCCTTACCCAAGGACACGCTCTTTCTAGAGAATGGGGAAGGGAGGGAGAGAGGGAGAGAAACATTGATGCGAGAGAGGAAAGTCAATCGGGCCTCTGGTACGCACCCCAACAGGGGACTGAACCCACGACCCAGGCACGTGCCCTGACCGGGAATCGAACCTGCAACCTTTCAGTTTATGGGAAAATGCTCCAATCAACTAAGCCACACTGGCCAGGGCTAGTGCCTTAATTTTTGTTTAAATCAAAGTAAATGAGAATATAGCAATGCACAGTTGAAAAACAAAGGAAAATTATCATGAAAAAGCATCAGGAAAAAATAGGGGGAAATTGAAGGCATGGTGTACTAATGCATTACACATCTTCCCAAAGGCTTTACTTTATAACATTTTTAGTAAAGATGGCTTTGTAAAACTGAAGCTTGAAGAAGCACATCTGCCCATCACAGAGCCTGCCCATAAGGACAAAGGGACCTGCCAGCAAAGGGCGGCAAAAGGAGTGGGGACTCAGAGCTGAGTCCTTAGGACTGATGCTGCGGACAGACGTGGACATTGTCAGAAAAGGTGCCTTCTTCCCGTCACAGCCAACCTGAGGTTTCTGTGTAGGGTCAGTTTTGTGTTTCCGAGGTGTTTCAGGTGGCAAATATGTATCATACACCATATACTGTATGTATTACATGATAAGTCATGTTTTCATGAATATCTGAAAATGCTGGAGAGAAAAGCCTATAAAATAAAAAAGTTCTCCTTTACTCTCAATCTTTGTTAAAGGTTAAGTGTGCAAACTCCAGAACTTTACATGTTTGCACATTTGTAAAAAAATTTTGCTACCTGTGGCCCTGGCTGGGAAGTTCAGTTGGTTCAAGTGTCGTCCTGATAGGCCAAGATTGCAGGTTCGATCCCTGGTCAGGACACATGCCAGAATCAACCAGTAAATGCATCAATAAGTGAAACGACAAATCCTTGTTTCTCTCCCTTCCCTCCCTCACTCCCTCCCTTCCTCTCTGTCTCTCTCATATCAATTAAAAAAAAAACAATTGTTACATGTATCATTTCACAACTTGCTCTCTTTAACAACTTGTCATAAGATCTTTGATCTGCTTTTCTAACAGCAAAAATAAATCAAGCCGTTTCAACAGCAAACCCCTGCCACACGCTGCATCCCTCACCCAGAACCTGGGAGGAAACGGAGTTTGCATGTGCCTGTGACCTGAGTCACACCTGAGGGCTGAGGTGGCATTTCGGTTCAGAAATGACCTGGAAAGTCAAGTCACCCCGTGACCTCTCTTCTGGCCAGATTCTCTAACTCTCCTCGGGGCCGAGTTAAAAACAGACGCTCCCCACAGGCCCCGGCCTTGACTGTGGAGAGCAGGCTGAGCGCACCCTTGGGGCCGGGCTCTTTCACAAAGGGAGGCCTGGCACCGCCTGGCACCGCCTGGCACCGCCTCGCTCCGCTCCGAACTCTGCTCGACTCTGCCTCAGAGGTGTGCTGTCTCCACCTGCCACTCGGGCACATCCTCACGACAGGGATGGTGGGGCTCACTGCTTTCACCTAGTCCTCATGACAGCCCCGGGGAGCTGACATCGTTTCCATTGTCCACGGGAACGGCCAGGGTCCGGCCACACCTGCCGGGTGTCCAACACTGGGCTCAGCCGCGTGCCACAGGCCTCCTGGAAACCCGCCCCTCTAACCGTGGAACGGCCAGCACCAGCGAGCCGCCCTGGTGCTGTGTGCTATCGCACTCCTTCTGGGCGATGGGAGAGATGACCATCAAAACACAGGGCCCTGCCTCGTTCACTGACTGCACAGCTCCTAAAGCCAGGCCTCAGGGGGCTCAACTCTGAAATATTTAACTGCGTGGGTGCCTAGATGAGTGGGTAGGTGAGAGGATAGGCTGCTAGGTGGGGAGAAGAAATGTTCATCATGGTATTTGGGGCGACGTGCCCGCCGCCCGCGAGGTCAGCCAGCACGATGCCGCCGTCAGTGGGGGGGTGAGGGGCACGGCCCGTTTCCAGACGGCTCACTGACGGCCTGTCGAGCACGCTCAGTCCGGATGGGGGCCCAGGGTCTCTCTTCACATCAGGCCACGTATGCCGACCCTTACAGAGCCCAGACACAGGGCTTGGAACCAGCGGCTCTCAGCTGAAGCCGGGCTCCTGTGCCCTCCCCCATATGGAGGGGGAAAGTTCTTCTTTTGTGCCCTTCTGCCCCCTTCCCTGACTTTGGTGTGGTCAGTGGGGAAGGGGAGGCCTGTGGTCTGGCCTTGGGGCAGAGTAACCACAGAACAATCCAGCTGCTGAAACTCACCTCGCCAGGGTAGCGTTCCTGTGTGCTCTTGTGCTAAAAGGGCCTCTTGCTCTGATGGGTGTGGCTCAGTGGGCTGGGCAGTGCCCCGCAAACCAAAAGGTCACCAGTTCGATTCCCAGTCAGGGCACATGCCCAGGTTGAATGAGCCAGGCCCCCACTGGGGGCGTGCAAGAGGCAACAGATCCATGTTTCTCTTGGACATTGATGTTTCTCCCACCAAAATAAATAAATAAAATCTCTTTTAAAAACCTTTGATTTAAAAAAATAAAGATAAAAGGGCCTCTCTGTGGTGTTGCCTGCTTCAAAACCGCATTCGCAATAGATATCCGCATGTCAGCCCCAGGAAGGAGTGTGGAAGGGGGAGGAACTGCTCCCCCTTCATTTATCCCATTTTCTGTAAGTTTTCAAACCCCAGCGGTGGGTAATAGGAGGAGCTGTGTCCTACCTGAACAGGTACACCCACGTACTTCAGGATGGCAGCCCCTCCCGTCCCCACCAGGGTGATGTTTCCCACCAAGCTGAGTCGGTGGTATAAAGCAAGCCCGCTTTTCCATGAGGTAAAAATCAGCAGGTGAGAGAAACTGCACCCACGAGTACTGCCTCCAGATGAGGAGCATTTTAAACGAGACCTGGGAGGCGCTGAGAAAGAGAAGGCGTGCGCCCAAAGCGACATTCTAATTTCAGGACAGACCTGGTCCTGGGTCAGTGTCCCTGTGACTCACAGGGTAGCCCAGCCTGCCAGCTGGGTCCAGCTCCGTCCAGCTCAGCTGCTGCCCGTGCACCAGGAACCCACCCACTCCTCCTTGGACAAACTGTTCTTGGGACTGGAGCTTCTGCCCCAGCCTCACCCAACCCTTGGGCCCAGCCACGCACATTACGGCTGCAGAAGCCCCAGGCTTGCTGACCTACAGAGGGGCCTAGTGCCCTCAGTTTAATTTTTTTTACAGGTGATTTTTTTCTTAATGTTTGGTTGAGTCTTAGAAAAACAAGACCCACTTCCAAAGTTTGTTAGTACAGAAAGCTGTTTGAATTTTGGACATGAGGAAACGCAAACAAGGTGACTTCTGAAATGCTATGGCCCCGATGCTCCTGCGGCACCCACTTCAGGGAGAAAAGGGTGGTCTCCACGACAGGGCCCATGACTGAGGCACCATCCAGCATGACGGCCTTGCCCAAAGCAGTGTCTTCTGACGCGACCTTGAGCGGACGCGCCGTCATCCTTTATCCCCATTTCCAAGTCCTGGGTTTTTCTTACCATCTCCCAGGCTCCCTACTGGCAGTTCCAGCAACTTCCAGTGAGTCAGTGGGTGATGCCTCAGTTACAGCTTTGGGACCTAATCATGGGTTAGCAGCCAGCACCACACCTGCATGGAAATTAACCACACAGTAGAAACTAAACCTAATATTCGATCACCAATTTCAAATGGCCATACACAACCGAAAGGAAATTTTGAAGAAATTCAAATGCCCAAGTACAAAGATCTTTACACATCTTTACATTTTATCATATTCCGGGTCAAATTTAGATGGTCTTTCCCATTTAGCTTTAAAGATCCTCTCACTGTTCCTCTAAAGGTCAGCCTGTGGCCTTTGAGCTTGGCCACTTGGACCCAGGGCACAGAGCACTGGGGAATTGAGGTAGGGAGCATGGGACAGGGAATGGACCAGACGCCATTTGACTTCAAAAACTGAAGGTTAAATCATACTTACTATCTGAAATACAGGCTGTACAGAGTCATCCACAGCCTGGCCAGCATCCCTCTCCTCTCCTTCGTATCCCCCAGGCCGCCCCGGAGGCCGCACCTCTGCCATGCCTGCCCGGACCACCACAGCAGTGCTCCATGTCTGCCCGCCCAGGCCCCCGGCAGATGAATTCAGTCCCTTCATTCTGCAAATGCTCGCCAGACAGCTTCCAAATGCTAACACTGTTCTAGGGAGGTCCTGGTGGTAATCAGAACACAAGACACAGTTCCTTGCTCTCACACGCTTCCTTGAGAGCAAGGAAACAGATCATTAGCAGCAGGAACTTCCTATGGTGACGAGTAACAGGCAGGGCTGGCTAAGGGACAACAGAATGGCAGTAGGCTACTTTGGCACAGAACTTCCCCGAATTTCTTGGATAACATCTGGCCTCTTAGCATCCCCGGTAAATCTGCAATGAAATTCTTCCATAAACTCAAGTGGAGGAGGAATTTTTTGAAATGTCTAGGCAAGTCTCTGAAATAGAAATGTTAAGTTCTATGTTTTAGTATTTTAATAAATACCACATAACATGAGGTTTATTTTTTGGTTATTAAAAAGAGAAGAATGGAGGGGGACACTGCTGTTTTATAGAGTTCCCAGCAAAGCCTGTCTGGTAAGGGACCTGAAGGGAGTGAAAGGGCTAGTTACCCAGCTATCAGGAGGAAAGCGCTCCAGGTAGAGAAAGCAGCAGGTGCAAAGGCCCTGGGGTGGGTGTGTGCTTGCCTTTAAGGAATGTCAAGGAGTCAGCCAAAGCGGGAGAGTGTGGATGGAGTGGACTAAGTTGGAGGTGAAGATCCGGGGGCACCATGGACCAGATCGTGCAGCACCTGTGGGCTGTGGAAAGACTTGAAATGGTGTCCTGAGGGAAATGGGGAACTATTTAAGCGTGTTGAGCAGGGGAGGGAGTGAAACAAACTGACTTGTTTTTAAAGGATGCACAAAGTGGCCTGTGGGGGCAGGGGGTGGGGGCGCACGGGGAGAAGGGAGTGCAGTGGTCCAGAGAGGGTGGGTGTGCTGAGGGGGGTAGGGGTGGGTCCTGGGTATGTCAAAGGGAGCCCCGATCTGAGGGACGGAGCTGTCGGGTATAAGCAAAAAGGAAACCAAAGATGGTGCCAGGGAGAGGGGTGGCCTTTTCCTGAGATTGGAGTGTAGGCCTGGAGGAGGACAGGCTGGAAGGGGGTGTGAATAAAGGGTACGTAGTGGGAAGTGTTAAAAGTTCAAGGCGCCTCTGAGAGGTCCAGGCGGAATGTGGGATGGGCAGCTGGCAGTCCGCGTCTGGAGCTCGGGGCAGATCCCTGACTGGAGGCTTCACTGAGTGGAGAAGGCACAGAGCTGGTGTTTCCATGTATGCGCGTGAGCAGCACACATGTGCACACACGCACTCCCACTAGCAGTGTATGTGTTTGACATTCAGAAGGCTGACCAGATGCAGATGTTTGCTGGCAACTGGATGGATGCTGTCAGCCTCTGGGAGGCATCCATGGTCATGCAGCTCCTTGCTCCCAAGAAGCAGAGCAGAACAGCCTCCAAAGAGCCTGGGCTCTCCAGTATGTGGGTCTAGGAGGAGGCTTCACACATTACGCCTCCAGAACCATGCAAGACGCTGTGTCCCAACACTCAGGGCTGACCTCCGCGGGGTGGAGTCGGGTCGCTGTCCTGCCTCCCCCACCTACGCGTCAGTCCTCTTCCAGAGCCTTCAGCCAGACCAGCCCGAGCGCCCGGTCACACTGCTCACCGCTGCAGGGTCTCCCAGCTCTCCGCTTTGCTGGACCCATTCCTTCTGTGCTGTCAGGGACTGTCCTTCCCGTCCTTCCCAGAGGTGCTGCTGTGACCCCGCCCCACGGACCCCCGTGACACCCCTCCCCTGGCCCAGCCTGGGCTCCGGGCCTGTACCACAAACCAGGCACACCACACGTTGTCCTGTAATGGGGGCCCTCTCCCCCGCATCTCTGCGTCCTGGCTTCCCCAGTGCTCAGCAGAGAGAGGGCATTCGGGAGACCTCTGTCCCTAGTGCTGAGGGGAATGCGGGCAGAGCAAGGCCCCCAGCACCACACCGGAAGGGACCAGGGCCCCGGCAGCCCTGCAGGGCCACAGGCAGCCTTTCACCTGCAGTCAGCCACCGGGGAGTTCCAGGCCGGGGAGCTTCTCCCTGTGACCTCTCTGGTACCTGGTGCTCAGCCCAGCTTCCTCCTGATTCTTTTGAGGGGAGAACATACTTGTTCCTTGCACACTGTGGCTTTCCCACCTGTTTGCGTGGACGTTGGAAGAGGACAAGATAGGGCTCCCCCGGGGCCACCTCACAAGCCAGGCACCACCTTCCAACCAGTAGGGGTGTCCCCCAACCCTGATGAAAGAGCCTCCTTTAACTGGAAGTTACTTACTCTGTGTACCCTGTGTGATATGTTTCAAAATTGAAAGAAAATGCATCTCCCACAATTATAGCCATTTTGCAACTAAACCCCACGGTTTCCCAGCTCCTTCTAAACCTATTATTTTGAAACAGAAAAACCCTGCTGTTTCCCATGTGTTCTCGGTTGACCTGCCAGGTGTGGGCTGGAGGCCACCTTTGTCCCTGGGATCGCCCAGAACTCCTGGATTCAAGATAAATTAGGTGGCAGTGCACACTGCTCCCTCTCAAGGAGATTTCAAAAGTGGGTTGAAAGGAGGTGGGGACACACCAGAGTGACACCAAGGTTGGGGGGCCGCATCGCTGCCGCCCAGGGAAGATGGGTGCCTGCAGATCGGAGGGCCGAGCGCAGGGGGCGCCTCTCACGGCCCGCCCGCTGGCCACTGGGTGGGCCGCACGAGGCCTGCAGCACGGGGGCAGGACCCCACACCTTTGCGAGGACGGAGCTATTGTCCAGATGTTCCTAGTGTGACATTTGTAGTGTCCAGTCACTGTTCTCAGTAAAAAGAGACACCCCCCAAACAGGCTTCAGATGGGGTGACCTCACCTACCCTGGGGTCACTTGATCTAGAGCCTAAACTTAACCCCCAGCTGAGGCCTGGATTCCTACTGCTGAGCCTTAAACAAATCAGGGGTCCCACAGCCGCCTCAGCCTCAGAAACTGGTGTGAACAAGTGAGGCAGCATCCAAGAATTTAAGGCAATGTGAGGGAGCCGATTCCTCAGAGGCCAAATTTTGCAGAGTGGTAAATAAGCAACACGGTCTAAACGCCACACATCACGATCTGGGGACACCATGAGGCCCACAGACACAGGACATGCCCACCGTGATGTACGCATGTCCCCCGAGGAGGAGGGCGACGGACTCCAGGAGAAGCACCCAGGTCTCCCCTGGGAAGGTGAAGAGGCTCAGTGGGCAAGAGTCTTCCCAGGCAACACCCAGTGGCTCGGGGGCCGCAACCTCTGAACGCTGTCAGTTCTGAAAACCTTGCAGGAAGCTCTAGCCCAAAGTTGGGGCTTCCGCCCCCACAGCTCTTCTTATCATTGGGAGTCCATGTCACCAGGTATGAGACACAGAGCCATGGGCCCCAATCCAAGCCTTCAGCAGCAACCTTCCTTGACCCAGACACTCATCGTCTCAAATTTAAACTTGCCCTTGCCAGCCTCTGACACACGTGGGATAAAGGTCAGCATGCCGTGAAGTCTCCACGAGTAATTGCTTCCCCTGATTCGACGGCCACAAATACTCTTTTCTCACTCTGAGCAGAGCCTCAGCCCAGGATGAGCCGGAAGTGCATCCGAGGCACACAGCAAAGGGGTGCTCGGAGGTCCTCCGCACGTGTGCGAGGCGGGCTGCGTTCGGTGTCCTCGGGAGAACAGCACAGAGCTCACCTGGCACTCAGAGCTCCAAGCTGGGGTCATCTCATCCACAGATAGGCAATCGCCTTTGCCTAAGAGCCAGCTGCCTAAGCACACGTGGGGTCCGGTAAAAACTCCGTGAGACCGTCGCACAGAGGTGCCCGGGGATGCCAGGAAGTCTAGCTGTGTGTCCTGGACTGAAAGCGCCAATTCTGGAAACACACTGCTGCAGCCACCTTGGAAAGCAGTTGGCAGCACCTTACAAAGTCCACCTCTACCGTCTGATGTGGTGAGTCAGCGAGAGAAACAGACAAGTGCTCACAGAGACCTGCCCATGAATGCTCACGGCAGCTTCACTCATCATCCCGGACACCGGAAGGGCTCCAGTGTCCACCAGCTGGGGAACCGGAGGACAGACGGTGGTGTGTCCCTGCCATGCAGACCACTTGGCAGTGAAAAGGACTGACCACTGACACAGAGCAGCGTGGACAAGCCTGCACACTGCTCCATTCCACTGATGCAAAATTCTCAAAAAGGTAAAACTAGCGATAGAAAACAGGCCACTGGCTGCTGGGCCCAAGATGAGGGGTGACTCCACAGAACTTGAAGAGACCTTCTTTGGGGCAATGAGTGTCTGCACCTGGATTCTGGCGATGGTTCCATGACCCCCTGTAAATATCAAAATACATTCCGGGTGTGCTCGACATGGGTTGGTCATGTTTTATGTCAATTATATCTCAGTATTTTTTAAGAGTCTTACCTTTGTTCTCCCCTCAAAAAAAAAAATCCACAAACTCTGTGCCTCTCCTCCTTCAAAATCTTGCTGCTGCAGGTAAGTCCCTGTGGAAAGCACAGGTACGTGGAATGAGACTGGGAGGGAATCCTGGGGACCTGTCCCTTCTCAAACAGGGGGCTCTACCCCAGGACAGTGACACGCCTTCAGAAAGCCAGATCGGAATCCACAGCCTGGCCCCTGAGGCTCCCCAGGGAATGCAGACAGGGAGCACTCTACCCCCCACAGAACAGGGGCGCACCCTGGGCAGTGTCTCAGTCAGGACCGCCGCCCTGCAGCATGGCAGAGACGGAGCAGGTGTTCCCAGTTACCGGGGAGAACATGGGCCTTGAGGGTCAAGCCCATGAGCTCCTGTGCCACGAGAGAAAGTCTATTGCAATCTTTAGAAACCCACCAGAACTAACACAGCGGACACCGCGGAGTATGAGCCGTGAGCATCTGTAGTTCAAAGCACAGGACGAGTCTGTGGAAGTCTAGAGGTGCTAGAGGTGCGGAACACAGCAGGCGCACAGGCTGACAGCCACCTCTGGGAGTTCCGGCCAGTTCTAGAGGGCAGAGTCCTCTTTCTTCCTCAGCAGAGCACAGACCATGAAGTTTCTTATTTAGGGAACAAAGGGTGAAGGCTGAATGTATTGTTTCTGCAAATTTACACAAGCACCCAACCTGGGAAAGTTCTTGAGCAAGAATGTGAGGTGCCCGTGGCTGGTGCTTGCAGTCAGCAAACTGACCACTTCCCATTGCCTCGCCCTCCTGGAAAGCTGTTGAGCAAACACAGCAACCAGCGCTACCACATTATAGGCCAACCGCTGGCATCCATTTCTGTGAAATCACAAAGAAATCATCACAGATTTTTACACCAAACTCCAGTGACACCAAACCCCAGTGACACCAACAATACCACAATAGTTCCCAAATTAAAGGTTGCAACTGTCAGGCACGGAGGACTGTGCCCCTTACCCCACCACGGCCCCGGTCTCTGATGACCACCACCCACACTCCCAATTGCAAAAGCCACAGAAGGTCCTGGGACCATTGCAACCAAACTCCACTGAATCTGCAAAAATGCCCGACTCAGCAAAGAACATCCAACCTTCCTGCTTCCCAGGCCTCCTTGTCAAGCTGGCCCTGCTTTCTGCTCTCCTTCCTCCCCTGAGCCTCACATTCCTTAGCCCTGGGTTGGCTAGCAGAAGAGAGCTGTAAGAGGAAAAAAGATCTAACCCATGGAGGAGAATATAAGGATCATGTAGCGGGACCTGCGTTCAACTGGCCCTCTCCTTGGGTTCTACCCCATAGATAGAAGGAGGCTGCATTTTAAATCTCCTGCCCTAAAGCTGAGATACAAACTCTACTTCTCCTGGAAAGAGAGCATCTCACATTCCAGCAAGTGCATCTCAGAAGCACAGCCAAAGACAGAGGCCAAGGGGCTGCGTTCGGGTTGGTGAGCTGTGGAGGCTGTGACCCGATGAGCATGTCCTTGAGACCCAGGCCTGCCCCAGCTGCCCCTCGAGCCTTCATGCATCCTGAGCCTCAGCCTCAGTTTCCCCATCTGTAAAGCAGGGTGCTCTGCTGTCATACGGGCAAGTCATAGAGAATGAGGTGAAATCAGGGAAAGGGAAACTATGAACAGTCAATCAAGACTATTACTGGAACAACCTTACTAACTTCTATTTAATAAAGCCATTAATACAAATAGCCCAATATTATCAGCCAACAAACACGTCAATGCCTGTAATGTTCAATAAATTATATAATAACAAAATTGAAATCCTCCTGCCCTTGAATGCATTGTAACTTCCCTGGGCAGCTGCTCCATTGGCCAACCGCAGGAATAAAGTAGAATCAGGGTGAAACTTTTTCTGGAAGAGCTGAACTACTCCCCAGTCCGAACCCTGGGTTTGCCAGGAAGTGGCATCTCCTGTGCATGGCTTTCCACCTTCCCCCGGGGACAGAGTCTCCACCAGAGCTGGAGCCCAGGGTTCACCGTCTCCTTCTCCCGCTGCAGGGAGCAGATCCATCTGTCCACCTGCCAGTAGTGGTCCCTGTCAGCTGTCATCTGAATACAGGTGGGTGAGCAAGACTAAGCTCTCACACCCCACCTCCCTCCTCTCACTGCCCAAACAGGCTCAGTAACACTGCCCCCATCTCATGCTGAGCAGATGACTGGAAGACAGAGGGTCACTGACTGCACCTGCGATACTCTGGGCATGTCTGCACTGGCTCTCTGAAACCTCGGGACAACTCCGACAGTGGCCATGACCCTCATGTGTGTATCAGGGAGCTCAGACACAGAGACGGGGAGGAACTTGCCAAGGACGCAGAGCAGGGAGCGCCCAGGTGCAGGCCTGCCGAGGGCCACGCACCAGCTCCTCCCAACAACCCGGCGTTTGACTCTTCCCTGAGAAACTTTATACCAAGCCTGGGTCCACCTCCTTCATGATCACACTCTGTGAGGGCTGGCTGCCTTGTACCTGCCAGGGTGTATCTCTGGGAGATGTGCAGGAACATTTTTAAATAAATGAATCTAGAGATAAGTGGGAACCCACAACAATAAAGGCAGGTGACCCCAAGAGACTTTGGGGCTACGGCACTCCAGGGAGGGGACTCCTGGACCCCACACCAGCCTGACTTCTGTCCTCAGAGGATCTGAAGTGCATTCTCTTCAAAGCAGTGAATTCCTGGTGAATTCCCAGGAAATGCCAGTGACCTAGGTTGTTCCCGATGAAGCCGCCCTAAAGTGTGTCTCTGGGTGGAGGAGCCAGATGTGCCCCCGCACAAGGGCTCTGTGTAAGGATGCTCTGAGGAGAGGGTAGCAGGGGTGGGGGCACATCTTCTTACCATCATCCCACTGCCATAAAAAGGTATCAGTGAGCTTAGCCCACTCAAGAGAAAGTCCTAGAAAAAACAAACTGAGTGTCCACACACACGCCATCACATACCCATTAGGGTGACTACTTTAAAACAAACAAACAAACAAACAAGGTTGGTGAGGATGTGGAAAAATGCAAATCTCTGTGTACTGCTTGCTGGTGGGGATGGAAAATGGTGCAGCCGCTCTCAACACAACATGGCAGTTCCTCAGAAAGTTAAAACAGAATCAATGCATGGCCCAGCAACCCTGCTTCGAGAGGCACGTCCAGACTGAAGGCAAGATCTCAGAGATATTGTACACCTGTGTCCACTGCAGCACTGCTCACCAGAACTGAAACATGAGTGACCCAAGCGTCCGTGCACAGATGAACGGATAAACAAAATGTGGCGTGCACACGCAAGGGAACGTTATTCTCGTGCAAGGAGGAAGGAAACTCTCACAGGCTACAACACAGGTGAACCTCAAGGACATCATGCTAAGGGAAATGAGCCAGTCATGAACGGACACATTCTATATGCTTCAACTTACACGAAGTACTTAAAACAGTTAAGTGAACATACACAGAAAGCAGAGTGGGGGTACCCCGGGCTGAGGGGCATCGCATGGGAGGTGCGTGTTCAGGGGCACAGAGTCTCGGCTTCACAAGGAGAACAGCGCTGGACATGGTACTGATGGAGGCGAGGTGAGGATGCACTCAAGGCGCCCTGCCCGGTGCACTTAGAGGCAGTTAAGACGGTCAGTGTCAGGGTACGTACATTCACCGCAGGCTCTTGGTGTCCACACACACTAAAAGCATAAGCATCCGGCCCTCACTGCCGTCACGGACCACGTTCCACTTTGCTTGCCATGGTCTGTCTCCCCTTCAGATTCACATCCATCTGCCAATAATTTGATTAATGGCAGATGAGATTCAAGTAAACTTTTCTCCCAAGAAAGGCCAAATCCCAGAGGCGAGCAACTTGCCAAGCGCAAGGAAAGTCAGTCAAGGCCAATTCAGAAGGTACAGCCAGGCTCCGGGCTGGGATGCGGGCACCCTGCCCTAAGGGAGGAAATCTCATTCTCCGAAACTTGCCATTTGGGGGAGGGAAGGGTAGGGTAGACTGAGGACCAGGTCACAACCCACAACGTGCATTATCATTGTCCTTCCAGGTTCAGAATATTTCTTTGGATGAATCACAAAGGTTAATTGCAGGCTCTTAAATTAAAAACCCGCAGGGTGTTCCTTTTATAGCCTGTCCTCAGGAGACCTCTCACTGAGTTCCCTCTGTCCTCATCCCCACTGGCAGCTGCTCCTAGCACGCGTGTTTACAGAAATACCAGTAGTTATTGCATGTTCCTTCCATGTGATTAAGCATTGCCAGAGTGTGGCTGGTAAGAATAAATCTTTCCTCTGGGAAAGCTTTAAGGTGTGCGGCTTGTGCCACCTACTGGTCAGTATTGGAATCACATACCCCGTGCCAAAAAGGTGAACTGGCTAGAATCACTGTCCCTGCTGTCCTGCAGGTCAGGAGGTGACTAGGAAATGACCCCAACCAACTGCCCCACACCAAACCCGGTCTCCAGACCCGTGCTTTAGCCACCTGAGCTATTATACAATTAAACAGCCCCTTGGGTCTCCTGTTTCCAGGAGAAGGCACCTTAGGACAAGGGGACCTTGCATCGCGGCACTGTTCTACACGTGTTCTGACTTGGTGATGAGGGGAGTACACCCCACTATGGTCTGTGACTGTGACCCTGGCCATGTGGCATCTGACAAACACTCTCCAAACCTGGATGTGATAACATAAGGAACTGCACAAGCATCCCCTGGGGGTCAGGGTTCTGAGGAGCCTTCACTGAAGCTGGAGACACACGGCACGGGGCCAGGCAGAAACACTGAAAGTGCTGTCAGGCTCCAGACGACAGAGACCCACAAAGTGTGCTCAGGGGATGACCGCTAAGGCAGCCTCTGAGCCATGCCCAGTGCAAGGGCGAGGAAGAGGGCTGGCTTCTTGTAGCCCAAGCAGGAGTACTGGCATGAGACAGGAAAGGAGAAGTCCCTCTGATGCTAACTCTCCTTCTGGCTGCTGACTGTGGCTGTGAAAAGTCTACTTCCCAGAACTGGAACCTGTGAATGTCCCTGTGTCTCCTGGCCGACACCAGAGCCACTCTCTTGGACCTGCTGGGCACCACAGGGAAAACACGAGATGTCAACAAATTGGGGAGGAGGAACCGGACGTCCAGGATGCGAAAGGGAAGGTGTAGAACAAGGAGTGGCAGAAGGACCTAGCTTCTTCACGCTGCTGTTGAACTGCAGAGTCTAGCCCATCAGCTCTGGCCTGAGTTTGAGACAGAGCTAAATCCCATGCACTGCTCAGTGTTCCCAGTTCCCCTCTGCTGGCTTAAGAAGTGAACTGCTTATTACAGGATAAAGATAGCACAGCAACTCACTGAGTGCTGGACAAAGAGGCCAGCCAGGGCCATCCCCGGGCACCGACTAAGCAGGGACAGCCATCTGGTCCCATCTTGAATCATATGACCACCACCAGAGGGCAGCCTAGCCCTTGCCCCTCTACCACAGGCCACGCCAGCTACGGTACCTGCTCAGTGGGCACACACGACTACCGGCCCCTCAGTCACATTTGCGCCTTAAAAGCAAGGAAGGCTGTGAATGTAATCTTTGGGAATTTAACCGTGGAAGGCAGGATTTACATGTGAGGAGCTATCAGACTGCAAAGAGCATGCTGAAAAGATTTGGGGGCACCACCGACACCAGAGGTGCACCTCCGCACACACACTAATGGCCCAGCACATCACGGGAGCGAAGAGGACAGACAGCTACGCCGCCTGGGCACACTCCGGAGGAGTGGGGCTCAGGACCCCTGCCTCATCTTTGATGATGGCGGGAAACAATGCTTGACCTTGGAAATATCAGGAAGAACGTTGCTATTTACCAATAAAACTTTTCTAGGAAGGGACTCCCCTCACTTATCCCCCTTCTCCCAAGGGCCACTGTACTGCATGGCCGATGAGCAATGCTTTAGAAGCTGGTTTTGTTTCATTTTCCCATTAACTTTTTTTCAGGTAGGAGGGTAAATTTAATCCCTGTTACTCCATCTTTTGTGGAAGCAGAGAGCAGAGCGATGGTCCTTGGCTCTGAGTATTGAATAAACACTGTAGACCCTGTCAGCCCCAGAGGTGGCGACTCCCAGTAGTGTGAACTCTCAAACCTTCCCAACACATGGTTATTTTAATTTTTATTTATTGTTTGGGGAGAAGGGTCAGAGAAAAGAGAGAAGCATCAATTTGTTGTTCTACTTATTTATGCATTCACTGGCTGACCCTTATATATCCTGACTGGGGATCGAACCCGCAATCTTGGCGCTACCTGGCCAGGGCCCAATACATGGTTATTTTAATAAGTGTGATAGACTTATATGATGGCCCATTTCTTCAGTGACATGTCCACATCCTTGTCATGGCCTCATGGTGGACAAAGAATCCAGTAAAGCCCTGAACAATGTAGGGGTTAGGGGTGCCGACCTATGCACAATTGAAAATCTGGGTGTAACTTCTGATTCCCCCAAAACTTCACTAGTTGTGCCTTGGTATACACAGGGGATTGGTTCCAGGATGTCTAGTGGATACCAAAATCTCACGATCTATGCCCTTACATAAATCAGCGTAGATCAATGCAGAGTCAACCGTCTACATGCACCGATTCCCAACTACTGATGGAAATACTGTTTTCAGCTCCCGCATGCCCTGTCAAGAAAGAGCAATCACCAGTCAAAGACAGAGCCCAGCTAGACCCTACCAGCCAACTCACGAAGAAGAGGGATGCACAGCCCACCAGGGCCAGCACCATGACTGTTAGTGTAGCTACCGCCACTACAGGAAAATAAATGAGTGGAAGTGGAGCTAAGAGCTGAAGCGACAGACTGGGACAACCCTCCTTCCCTCCTGCAAAGGCAGGGCCTGCTGACCTGGGGAAACAGGAGACTGCGGTTCCTGCAAGCTCCCTACCGCACGCCGCCCTCCAGTCCCCTGCAGTGGTTCTCAGAGCCCTGACCGGGCTCAGCGGCTGCTGTGTCCTATGTGTCC
The DNA here is from genome assembly GCF_021234435.1 of Artibeus jamaicensis. NCBI lineage: Eukaryota > Metazoa > Chordata > Mammalia > Chiroptera > Phyllostomidae > Artibeus > Artibeus jamaicensis. Next base: position 11,081,942 of record NW_026521810.1, on the reverse strand, counting down.
TCCATAGAGCACTCTGAAACTTTTAAAAATTTCTTGCTATTGTTTGAAGTTTGGAAATTTCACATAAAAGTTGGGATTTCTGGCTTCTTTTGAAATATCCCAAGACCTTAACCCCTAAAGTACGGACTCCTCGCCTATGCCAACACGCAGAACTGGGGAGGGGGTGGTGACAGCAACCCCCTGACTGAGCTGTCCCTCATCAAGCCCAGCCTGCAGCTCTGTGCTGGGCTCCCCGTGGGTGCTTGTGACTGGTCCCAGGAGGCATCTGTTGTGAAGTCCAAGGAGTGGCAATGCCAAACTGTCTCCACCCCTACTTATGCCAGAGATTTCAAGGAAATAAAAATTTCCAGAATATAGAGACTCCATAAAGAAGCCCCTGCTCCCCTTTTATTCTCCCAACACAAAATAATTTTAAAAATAACAACAACAGTAATTGCCATCCAAGAGTCATTATCTCACTAGGAGAAACTCATGTGCTGTGAAACCCAAAGCACATGGGAGGCGGGAATGTAGCCACCGCGCCGAAGGGCAGCCTGGCTTCGCAGTCCTCTGTGGGCTGGACCTGGGGATGGAGACCACAGGCTCAGGAACAGTGGCAGAGGAGGCAGCGAAGACGGCGGCCCCCATCTCCCACAGCCTTGGACCCCACAGGGCAGTCCTCGTGAGGCCCCAGTTAGAGGGAACCACGGCAGAGCCTGCGGCTCACTCCACACCAAACCAGGCTCCGGGGGCTCTTCCAGGGCCTGGGCTCTGCCATGTCGTGCTCGTGTGTGTCTGGGGCTGGACCAAACGGTGCTCTTAGGACCCCTGTTTTCTGATTCATCAATAATCAGTAAGTTTCTAATGATTTTTACTCGTGAAATCTAATTTTTCAAATTAATCTTTCAAACTAATTTCCCCACTGATTCTCAGTAAACAAAACAGACACAAATGAAGCTAGGCTGCTTGAAATGATGGAGGCAATTCAACCCATTATTCAATTCCGCTCTTACACACACACACACACACACACATACTCCTGCCACCATCCCACCAAAACCACAACCCCTTAGAGTTGGAAAGCCTTCGACTGAGAGAGAGACCTCTGCCCACTTCCCTCCCTATTACACCCCCAGGTCCTCGAGTGCTGCCATTTAACCTTTCATGCCTCAGACAGGGCACCCGTGCCACCTATGACCAGTTCTGTTTAAAAATTTTTCTATTGTTTTTGACAGGGATGCCAAAACCATTCAACGGGGGGAAGAATAATCTCTTCAATAAATGGTGCTGGGAAGAAACTAGTATGTACAGGGAGCTGGACCCCTACCTCACACCATATACAAATATTAACTTGAAGAGTATCAAAGACCTAAATGTGAGAGCTAAAACTATTAAGCTCTTAAAAGAAAACATAGGCATAAATCTTTCATGACTTGGATTAGAAAATCATTTCTTAAATATGACATCAAAACCAAGAGAGGGGAAAGAAATCAGACATCATCAAAATTTAAAACTTTTGATGCTTCAAAAAGATACCATCAAGAAAGTGAAGAGACAAAACATAAATAGGATAAAACATTTGCAAATCATACATCTGATAAAGAAATCACTGTATTTTGCAGTGTATAATGCACAGCTCATGTATTTGAGGTATTACCCTTACTTTTCCCTCAAAGATTTTGGGCAAAAAGGTGTGCATTATACACAGCAAGATACAGTATATCTAGAATACGTAAAACACAATTATGACTCAATTATAAAAAGGCAAATTACCCAATTTTAGAATAGTCACAGGATCTGAACATTTTTCCAAAGGAGATGTACAAATGGCCGACACACACTATACCACTACCCACCAAGGAAGCACATATCAAAACTACCGTGAGCTGCTGCTCCACACCCGCTAGGATGGCTGCGATCACAAGTACAGGTAATAAAAAGGTAATCCGAGCAGAATGTGAAGAAACTGGAGCCTTCCCACACTAACTGTGGAAGTGTAAGAAGGGGCATCACTTTGGGAGGCGGTCTGGCAGTTTTTCCAAAGGTCAGATACAGAGTTACCATATCACCCAGCAATTTCACTCTAAGAAAAACAAAACAGGTCTGTGCACACGAAATGTCGTGCACCCAAGATCGCGGCGGCATCGTTCACAGCAATCCAAAGGTAGAGACAACTGATGTTCATCAGTGTATGAGTGAACCAGTAACATGTGGTGCATCACACAATGGAACGTTATCTGGCAACCAGGAAGGTGAAGTGCTGATGCAACACCAATAAATGGACTGTGTGCTAAGTACAAGAAGCCAGTCAACAGAGACCCCGTGTTTATGATGACATTGACATGGCGTGTTCAAAACAGGCAGAGCTATTTTGCCTATCTCTGTAGAGACAGAAAGTGAATTCATGGCTACACAGGGCTGGGCACGAGCATGAGAGAGTACAAAGAAACTGGGGTGGTGGATAAGGGGTGTAGCGTTCAGAGGGTGGTTTTGGAAGAATTCTAAAATTAGATTGTTGTGGCGGTTGCATGACTCTGTGAATGCACACTGAATTGTAAAGCTATCAAATTGTACACTTTATGTGGCTGAACTGTATGGTAGGAGAGCATCGCAATAAAGTTGTTTAAAAAAAAAACAACAATGCCTCATTTTCTCAAAAAGTAAATATACTGTGTGATCCAGAATTCTATTTATTTACCCAAGGGAAATGAAAACATATCCATCCATGTACTACAATATGAATGTTCATAACAGCATTATCCATAGTAACCAAAAAGTGAAAAAGCCCAAATGTCTATCAACTGGTGGACAGATAAAAAATACAGTTAATCCATACAATAGATTACCATTCAGCAACAAGCGACCAAGTACCGAAGCATGCTTCACCACAGATGAACGTCTCAAAAACATCTTGCTGAGTTAAAGACACCAGACCCAAAAGAACGTACATGGCATGATTACATTTATGTGAAATCTCCGAAGGCAAATCTGTAGAGAAGTCAAGCAGACTGGTGGTTGCCTGGGGCTGGCGGTGGGACTGGGAAGCAGCTGCAAGCCAGCGGGAGGGGTCTCTGGGGGTGATGGGAAGGTTCTAAAATTAGATAGTGGTGACAGTTGTTCAAGTCTGTGTAAATTACATTAAAATCTGTTGAACTGTGCACTTAGACTGAGTACATTTTATGATATACAAGTTACACATTAATAAAGCTGTTTAAAACTCGACGGGCTGAAGAATGGTGGGAGGAGCGGATAGACGCGCATGGTAAAGCTTCTACAGTGAAGTGCTCACTGTAGAGTCTAGGTCACGCGTATGCAGGTGCTTATTGCACAAGTATTTCGACTTTGCTGGGTATTAAGAGTTCTTATAATATAATAACAGGAAATTTCTCTACTGAGCAAGAGAATCAGAGCCTCATACCACCTCCCCACCAAATTTGGCTTTTTCTCCACGTGGCTGATCTTCAAATATCTTAAAAAGTATTTCTTTAATCTCCCCAAAACTTTGTCTCTACCAGGCTAAATATTTTTCATCAGCACAAATTACTAGAGTCCCCAAATTAATCTGAAGATTTAAAGAAATTCCTTTAGAAATCCAAGAGAATATTTTTATATACAGAGATAAGTTTATTGTTAAATTTATAAGGAAAGGCACAGGACCTAGAATAGCTTAAGCAACTTGGAAAAGAAGAACAAAGTGAGAGAAATAGCTCACCCAATGTTGAGGGTTATTCTATAGCTGCAGTCACGGGGCCGTGGCGGTCAAGGTAGAAGGATAAATGTAGGCCAATGGAACATAGTTGAGAACCTAGAAATAGAATCTGACTTCTGACAAAGATGCAGAAACAATTCAATGTAGAAAAAGATTGTCTTTTCAACAAATAGTGCTGAAGCAATAGAACATCCAAGTCAAAAACTCAACCCTCGAGCTAGACCTCACATCCCACTTAAACATTTAGAAAATAAACACAGAACAGAACTTTGGAACCTAGGACTAGGTGAAGCCCTCTTAGACTGACACCAAAAACACATTCTCAAGAAGAAAAGATGCTAAAACTTTTGTTCTGTGAAAGACCCTGTCAAGAGGATAAAAGACAAACCACAGATGGTAGAAAGTATTTGCAAGTCACATGTCTTACAAAGGACTGCGTGTAAAAAGCTCTGAAAACCCAAAAGTAGAAAAGGAAACAATTCAATTAGAAAAGACATGAACAGACATCAAAGAGGATATACATAAGGCAAATAAACACACAAAAAAGCGTTAACATCATTACCTACTAGGGAAATGCCAATTAAACCGCAGTAATGTATGGTTAAAGACTAGTGATAACCCCAAATGCTGGTAATGATGTGGGGAAACTGAAAAACGCATCATTGCTGGTGGAGACGTAAAAGGCCGGGGTCACTGTAGAAGAGTGTGGAGGATTCTTACAATACTAAATACGCACTTCACGATAAGGCCATCGAGTAATACAAAGCAGTAAGAATAAAATAGCAATTTATTCAACAACTGAGTGATTCTTAAGAGAATTATGCTAAGTGTGAAAAGCCAACCCCTGAAGACTATACACTATCTAGTTCTGTTTATACAATTTAGTTTTTTAATCCTCCCCTGAGGATATGCTTATTGACTTAACAGAGAGACAGAGAAACAGGGAGACAGAGAGAGGAGCACCATTGTGAGAGAGAAACATCAATCAGTTGCCACCTGTACACACCCTGACCAGGGGTCAAACCCACTACCCAGGTATGTGTCCTGACCAGGGATTGAACTCGCAACCTTTCGGTGCATGTGATGACTCTCCAGCCATCTAAGCCACTAGGCTAGGGCTATACGGTATTTTTAAAATTACAAAATGAGATGGAAAAAATTAGTGGTTTTTAGGGGTTGAGGACATACTATAAGAAAGTAGCATGAAGGATGCTTGTTCTGTATCTTGAATGTTCTGCATCTTGGTGGTGATCCCATGGGGCTGCCCATGTCATACAGTCACACAAAACTAAACACGCACACAACTGGTGCACACAAAACTGCATCAGGTCGATGGACTGTACAGGGTCAATTTCCTGTGGTGACACTGTGCTATGGTTATGCAAATTTGCACCATTGGGGGACACTGGGCGTATGAGTCTCCAATTATCCAAAATATAAGTTAAAATTCTTTAATCTTAATATGCTCATAGCTAAACACAAATAAAACAGTAAAACTACCTTAGTAAGTTACCATGAATGAGTAATTAACCAACTTTTATTTTTGCATTTTCTCCATTTTTTGAAAGATGATCACTTCCATTTGGAGTCGTTGATGGATTTAACACAAGATGCGTTTCACAGTGGAGCTAACACAGAGATAATAGGAAGTGACCCAGGTGTTCAGGCTGGGACGCCAACCCCCTCCAGCCATGGCCTTTTCCTGGGGTGACTTACACACCAGAGCACTTCCTGGTGGAATGGTCTGAGGTCATCCTGACTCCTGGCGAGGCTCCGGAATCCTGGGAGCCACTTAACCCTGAAGACTGACTATGGTGAGCACTCTTTTCATCATGTTCTGAGGCCATGCTCTGGGTAAGTGTGAGGGCCGAAACCCTGACAAGAGCCACAGGGTGCTCACACAAGCTGGGCAGCACTCGCTCCTGCACAAGACCGAGCGTGGGATACTGAACTACTCCACAGTCCCAGGAGAGGTGGGTGGGACCCACTGGGAGTCTCCAGATGAGTGACTGGGGAGTGCAGTAGGTGTAACAACAAGTCTCAGATTTTGGGGTGGGGGGGGAGAGGTGAGGGAAAGGGAGAAGGAAGTGAAAACAGGAGGAGAGCAAAGCGGACTCTCCCAGAGCACTCAGTAGTCAGGGGCTGCCCTGAGAGCCTCAGGAGCCAGAACAGTGGGAGGGGCGAGAAGAGGCAGCCCTGCACCAGTCATGAGCATCAGTGTCCTCGGGTGGGGTGCACTGCACTGGCCTTCCTCAGGGAGGCCGGAGGCACTGCCTCCATCACCTCGAGGGTCTTTCAGACAGACATGGGCGCTCCGGTCACATTTTAGCCAGGCTTTATTGCCCACGGTTTTGTAGTGGTTCACAGCAATGTTTAGTTAGGTAGAACTGACGAGAGAACTAGAAGTATGGAAGATCACCCAGCTCAACCCTAATGGAAATGTGACTGAGGTTCACATTTCCTGCCACTAGCCGTTCTTCCCTTGAGCACTGTCAGACACAAGTTCTAATCCCAAGTCCAAAGTGCTCTTACCAGCCAAGGAGCAGATCCTGCACACCTCATTCTTGGCTTTCTCGTCTGTGAATCAGGTAAGTCATACACAGCTTATCTCACAGCTCATTACAGGGAACGAATGAGGTAATCCTTAGTACACTTACCAATATCTGACATTCAGTGAGCAATCAGTAACTGCCAGCTACTTGTACTGCCATTATAATTATTACTAGGTTTCACAAGGAGCAGGTTAAGCAGAAAGGAACAGCCTGGTCAGAAACAGGTTGAGAACCTTCCTTTTTGTGGTACGAGAAGACAGGAACCCTCTGAGCTCTGTGCTTGCTGCCACGGAGACTCTTGCAGTCAAGAAGAGTCAGAAGAAGAAGGTGTGCATGGAAGGGCAGGCAGGTGTGTGGTCGTTAGCCCTCACCCTTGGTCTCTGAATGGAGGTGCAGGAACATCATCCCTGGCTCTCACAAGAATGGGTCTGCTGGGTGAGACAGGGAGGCCATCATCCTGTTTACTCCGGTCACTATTAACACATTTATGAGTACAGAATCTTATTTTCACCTCCACAGAGGTCACCTCGGAACAGAAGGATCCATGGAAAGAGGCAGGGACAGCAGCTTTTCCTTGGCAAAGAAAAGTAAATAACTCAATTCCCACACCCCTCTACAGACAAGTGCAAAGGGAAAGAGGGTCATTCTCATCCTTTTAGATGTCAAAGGCAGTCCTCAAGGTGAATGGGAAGGAAGGAGCCCAGGATTTCCCAGCTGGGGCCCTCCTCTCTCCCTGCAGCTCTGGAGAACAGGAGCCCTCTGGCCTCCAATTTTGCCTCTCGAGAGGCCATGCCTGAGCACAGAATCAGGGGGACAAGGGGCCAGATGAGAAGGAGCTTGCTGGAGGCAGAGGCAGAGGCAGGTATGGGTCCTCAGGCATCCCTCTGCTTCTTCAGCCTTTCACAGAACATCAGTTACTGTTGAGTAACCTCTTGTCACCTTGTCCTCAGGAGGTTGGGTCCAGTCTTCAGGGTGAGCTGCAACAGGGGAGACACAGGACCTTAGGTAGGTCAGGTCAGTATTCACAGGGGATCTTCTGTCCCTGCAGCTGCCCAGGAGAGCAGCTGCTCGGCCTCCAGTTCAAGCCTGCTCAGAAACCATCTGCAAGCCGTCCTGGAAGAGGGGGCATCAGAGGGCCATAGGGACTGTCAATCATGTCAAGGGAACAAAACTCAGGATGAAGAGGAGAAAACCCAGTTACAGTCCTGAGAACCTAGAAGCATTCTACCGACTTCTGGGTGTGCACTCAGAACTGTAGAGTGCTCAGGGCTCGTCTACACTGAACTCTGGGCGACAGTGGCTCTGGGTCACGTGCAAACCTCCCCCAGCCCTGGGCTCTGTGAGGGATAAGAGGCTCCCAGCTGACTGTTCAGTCATCGAGACATTTCAGAACCAACCACACTCACTGCCCACGGAGACATTCATCTGTCCCCCTAGTTAAGATTTGAGACTAGTGATGAAAGGATAAACTAGAACTTGCTAGCTTTATGCTCAAAGAGGGCACAGACAAAAGACAAACCATAAGGGCAGAAATAAAATACTCTAGCCAGTGATGCATGCAAAGCAGGACATTTCTGAAAAGCAATGATGCCTGAAGATGGGGCATGCACAAGGATGGGAGAGCTTCGCGAACAGGGTACTTACCTCAGGAGGCCCATCTGAAGGGTAACATTAGGACCAGGGGCAGGACTTAGGGAGCCATGGGGCACACTGTCCAATACAACACCCACAAACCACAGGTAGCTATCTGAATGTAATTTTTTTGTGAACTAAGTAATCTTTCAAAGCTCAGCACCCCAGACTCGCTCGCCACACATGGCAAGTGGCTGCCATACCGGACAGCACACGGAGAGGGAGCGCTGGAATACTGTTGGACAGTGCTCTTCTGGAGCCAGGATGACTGGAGACGGGGCGGGGAGGGCGAATGGCCCATCTCCCCCCACCCCCTGCTGTGCACGTCACAGTCGCTGGCAAAAAGTGAGGGACAGCTAGGACCCATCTTGCTCAGGTCTACACTGCAAAATAGCACCTCCAGGAAACAAGTGTAATCCCAGCCGAGCCTGCTGGGCAAGGCCAGGCCAGGTCATTAAGGTTGAGGGAACCCCGGAAAGGGAGGGTGGGATGCCTCGAACTCTCCACCACCACACGAGTACTCAGGTGTCAGAAGGGGCAGGGAAGCCTTACAGTCACAGCATGATGAAGCAACGAGGACGTGGCGTCACAGAGGCCCAGTGCCACAGCCAAGCTTTTGACTTAAGGCAAATTTGTTAAACTCTGGGATCTAGGTCAGGTCTCTGGAGCAAACAGCTCCCGTATGTTGAAGATTAAATAACAATGGCAATATCCTTGCTCCACAGTTAACCTCACTCTGCATGTGTCGATGGAAGGAATAGCAGCTGTTTCCTCTGTTAAGGCTCATGACCCTCCACTGCCACAAAGGACCCAGAGAAGGTTCTGGCCCCTTCCCTCTGAAACGTCCCACAGCCCCAGGCTCACTGCTTCCAGCAGGGTGTTCCAAGCCCTCATCCCCTCTACCTTCCTTTGCAGAGGATCCCATTATTCAGTTTCCTGAAAGCTGACACCTCCTCAGAGTGTCTAAGGTATCTACAGCAACAACAGGATCCATTTCTGCCTGGCCTTGTGAGAGCCTCCCTGGAACCTGCTCCCAGTTCTGCCCAATACGCCCCCGCATGGCCTGCCCCAATCTCACTGCCCTTGTCCCAAGGATCCCAACTGGGGGGCCACGGAGAAGACATGGCTGTCAGCGATAGCATGGTCCTGGGGAAGGCAGGCCACGAGTAAGAGCCTGAGATAAGAGAAGTACCCAGGAAACCCGCCTACTGCCCAGAGATGAGTGGCTGAAGGCCACCATGGAAGTGGTAGAAGCCAGCAGCCTGGCCTGGGCTGAACACAGCACAGCCCAGCAGGCTCCCTGCATATGGGACTCCCCTGGATCCTCTCTCCTGGACATGCTGTCCCCGGCACTAAGTGTGCCCAAGGCTGGGAGTTGTCACTGGACCCGAACAGGCTCCCCTCTTTTCCTGTGGCAGCTACATCGCCTCTGACGTGGAGGACAACCCCACTTCCAAGAGCAGCATATTCCAGTGCCTGCTGGGCAAGCAGCACTGGCCAGAGTGCTACAAGGAGTTCCTGAAGCTGAAGATGGAGTTTTTCCACGCAATGGAGTGCCAAGCCTGGGTCACCCAAGACCTGTGTGAGGAGGTGCATCAAGACGAGGCCAGGGCCACCAGGGGCGGCGGGCTGGACCTGTCCTCCAGTTGTTAACTCCCTTTGCTTGCCTTTCAGATCCAGGCCCAGAACCCACATCACCGGGTCTGGAGTCGGAAGTGCCAGTGCACCCACCCCCTAGGCTCCCAGGGAGAGAGCGGGGGCTGCAGGTGGTCCAGGTGAGTGCAGGGGTGCGGCAGGGGCTGTGCAGAGTCAGACAACTCCACATGTGTGCTCTGTAGTCACCTCTGCCAGGCTGGCAGCTTGAGGAGGAAGCCACTGTAGTCCCTGGTGCGGATCAGCACTGCAAGGGCTCAGAGAACTCCTGTGACAGGTAAAGTATCTGTGTTTAGTTGAACTTGACTATGGAATCATGTACTATGCAACACAGGTCCCAAGTAGTCTATCAGTTTTTTTTCTTTTAGGAAAAAGTCTTAAAATGCTGATCTAAGCAATGAAAATCTCTGCAGGTTTTGATCTGTATCAAAAACTTTAAACATAAATACATGAAAAACACTGAGGTCACCCTTTCTCAAAAAGAGACCGTGACCGTGGAGGCTCTTGGGAGGAAAGACAGATAGATTTTGACCTTTTATCACATCTGTGTGTTCTTCCCACGTGAAGCGAGCTACGCTGAGGCACTTGAAGGGTGTGTCAAGGACAGAAGAGCTCCTGGGGCTCTCTGGTCCCTGGAAGAAACACGACTGCTTGGAGAAAAGGGAGCAAGTGCACGAGAGGACTGTGGAGACGTATACACAACGAGGGATTTCCGGAGAATGACCACCTCTCTAGAAACACACCCTTCAGAGAGTGTGTTTCCGTGGTTTAAATTGAGGTTTTATATTCGGATTTACTTGAAGTGCGGGAGACAGTGGGTGAAATGCACAGAAGCTCTTCCCCTGCGCAGAGGTGGTGCTAGAGTAGCCCTGTGAGTGGAGCCGGCCTGCCACACTACAGGGTGCGCTAGACCCTCACTGGCCCTCGGAGAAGACCGACCAGGCGTGCTCCGACATAAACCGTGAGGTTGAATTCACCCACAGGCTTTTTTCTGAGGACCAAGAACTACTGTGTATGTCAGAAACCTCAAAATTCCAAGATAATGTTATTTTTAGCAAATATAAAAAATACTGCAGATGGTCTGGTCACTTATAAGAACATGAAGGTGACAACTGATTTTCCTTGAGCTCCTTCCCAGTGTGCACCATGTGGCAGGGTTTGCCTTCCCCTCCGCTCTGATCTCACTTTCTTATAGCTCCAGCCACCACCCCCACCCCCTGCCAACCCCTCCCAGACGTGGAAGCTGTTACCTCCTTCCCAGGCTCCAGGCAGCACCAGCACGGGCTCTCCGACTTCCTCAGACCCGCATGACAGACAATGCTGGGAGAGCCCTAACCACGGCAGCCCATGGCGCAGTGGCCCTCAACCTCCCCGCAGTCAGCCAACAAAGGCCCCTGACCCCTGGATGTCCTAGAGGGTCTAGCAGTAATGTGGAAAGGCACCCAAGGGAATTAAGAGACTGAAGCAGGAGCCTCTGTGAAGTCTCAGGACCGGCAGAGAAAGAACGATCAAAAGTCTGGGAAAACGCCTGGACTACCAAGGAGGAGGAATCTGAAGGGAAGAGGCAAAAAAAGTGACTGGCAGATGGCAAGGAAAAGAAAGAGACAGAAGGGGAGAAACACATGAAAAAAGAGGAGGAAACCTGCCCGTTCTAAACAATCAGCGTCTGCGAACAAATGTGCTTGGAGCTGCTCCTGACAACATGAAGAGCAGTCTTGCCCAAAGGAGAGATGGTGGGGATTTCAAGCTCAGGACTAACAGAGGCTGGAACCAACTGATGTGTCCATCTGAGGCTGATAAGAGTGGGGATAAAAGTGAGAGGTCCTGTGGCATTGTATGCTATGACATTGTAGAAATAGCCCAATTTTCAGAATGAGACAGGAAAAAGAAAATAGGAGGGACTTGCAAATGGATGCTGGGGGGAAGTGGGGTGGTCCCAGCAAACCATCAATGCTGGAAGCAAGATGGTGAAAGCCGAGGCAAAAAAAAAAGAGGGTGTTGAGATGGGGGTCCTATGATGATATTAGTGTTAAATGTATTAAAAAACATGACCCATCCTAACTGCTAAGAGTAATGAATTCAACAAATGTTTAAAAAGCAAAGAAAAGAGACCAAATAAAAGACACAGTAAAGATGAAAATACACTGAATAGCATATAAAAACTGAGATTTAGACGGACTCACAAAGCAAAACCCAGCTCTAATCATTCAGAGGCACTAAAAAAGGGGAGGGGAGGGCAACAGAGAAAATGCTTCAAATGAAAATAGGGATTGTGATCTTGATACGGTTCAGGCTGAGTCCTTCGGAGAGACTGGAAAGGATGCTGGGTGGGGTGGGCGGGGGCCTGGGTGGGTCCACTGCAGCTTGATTTGCTCACTTGTATATAGGTTTGACAGATACAGGAGCTGGGACATACCCCTCTCCTTAAGCTATGAAGTCAGGGGTTTCTACACAAAGGGTAGAAAGTGGCCTTTTCAGGTAAGATTAGGCAGAACCAAGAGTTCTGTGGGCTGAACCCAATGGTTTCCTGCTAAGGCCCGGCCTCTATGCCTCAGAGCTGCTGCAAGTTCATGTCTTCACGCAGATGTCAGCATCTTCCAGAAAACAATAATCTGAGTGTATGAGTGTGTAACTACACTGCATCTTTAGTTATGTTCATCTATGGAGGCATTTAGGAGCATTCTATCTGTGTAAGTAGCAGACAGATGTGGGGAATTACTAACTTAGGACCCGTACTATGACAGACTAGCACACCTGATCCTCCTCCCCTTCGAGGACAAGTAGAAGAGTAGCCACACAAGGTGGAGCAACGTGACGACTTCTTGCCAACAGGCTGTGATTGGAAGTGACATGGCCACTTCTGCGCCAAAACACTTGAGTCAAGGGTGTTTCCCCAGCTCTTCCCTGCCATGTCTCTGAATAGGCTGGGATGGTGAGAGCTACACTCAAGAACTTTTGAGAACCCGTAAGTAGCCGAAATTGATTCTGACGACCCTAGCACGCCTGCCCAAAAGCACACTGCCCAGAATATCCTCTTTGCTCCCTGCAGACTAATTGCTTGGCCCAACAGAGACAATGCCGTCTCCAGAGTGTGTGCAATATTTTACTGTGCTCCCTCTTATTAGCCTGCTTTTTGCTTTTGTTGACAACATTCTAATGACCACTCTCCCTCATACATGTAAGTTCATGTGTGTGCAAGTTACTGTCTCTCAAGTCATTCTTCAGAGAAAGCACACAAGTTACAAACAATTCAGAGTGAAAACACAGTAACAGTTGTCAAGACTCTGAGTTCTTTAAATTTACATTGAAATGGAATAGATATAATCTACCATTTCAACTTTTTTCATTGTTTGTTAGAGAAGGAAAACTACTTAAGTGTGAAGGGAAGCACATTTCACCTTCCTGGCCAGCCGCCTCTCAGCCATGCTTCCCGTGCAGGGGCTAGTCCTTCGGGCAGGTAAGCCAATGAAACTAGAGAAGCAGCCCTGGCTGGTGTGGCTCAGAGGGTTGAGTGCCAGCCTGCGCACCAAAGGGTCGCCAGTTCAATTCCCAGTCAGGGCACTTGTGCTGGTTTCTGGCCTGGTCTCTGGTTGGGGAGCACATGAGAGGCAACCACACACTGATGTTTCTCTCCCTTTCTCCCTTCCTTCCCCTCTAAAAATAAATAAATAAATAAATAAATAAATAAATAAAAATTTAAAAAATCAGCACAAAAGCAGAATGGCACTGCCTGCCTCTGGGTACATGTCTGCAAAACCCACTACTGCTGCAAAAGCAAAGACCACATGGATTTTTGCCAAAATCTCTATGGAAAGATTTATACTGGCTCTAATTTTTACTTAAACCTAAACACCACAATGCAGGATGTGAACATGTGGAATGTCTATAGCTTCTGCCAGTTTGCGGTGCAGCGACCTTTTAGAAAGTATAGCACACGTGTCACAGTCTGGACAGCAGGGAGCTTCTGACAGGGGACTCAAGACCTGGAAAATTTTAGCTTAAGGAAAAAGTTGTAAGTCTAGCAAGTAATGAGTATGTTAAAGCTTTTGTTTCAGAAACTACAGATAAGGCCCATCCTGGCCCCTGGGAAAACAGCCAGTCTCCTGGGGCACTGCTAGAGATCACCGCCTGGGGACACGTGGGAGGCATCGGACCTCTGTGTTCCAGGGACAGCAGACAACCATGCTCCCCTGGGACAGCTAACCTCCCAGGACAGGAACGTTGCAGCTTGGCTCACCTAATCCTCCCTGAATCGCAAAGCCCTCACGGCACCTTGTTTATCCACCCGCCCCCACCTTATAAAAAGTCTGGCCTGGAAAGACAAGGTGAGATGGTCCATTAGGGTATGAACCCTCCATCTTCTCAGATCACCACCATCTGAATACAGCGCCCATAAAAGATTCAATCACTGTCACTGTTTATTGGGTTTCGTAGTGACAAGCAGCCTAAATGCTGGTGTCTTTTCCGGTTTCGCTTTCTTCCTTCTGTACTGTAAACCTGATGCTGGAGACGTCTTTATGAGTATTTTTCATCATCATCTAGTCCAGAGACCCCCCGACACAGGTGTACATTCTCTACGTTTTGGGTGGAAATAGGTAATTTCTGAAGCCCTGCCTATAATTGAAATTTCGTATTTTCTCTAGAACAGGCTTCATGTTAGGATGTCAGTCCCCCCTTCAAGGTGATCGGTCGGACTCTGAGGATGCCTGGCACTGGCACTGCAAGGACAAACTAATTCCAAACGAGGCAACTGTGACATCTCAGAAAATGCTGAAGGCCTTTTGTTGATGCAGAAAATTTTAAGAGCTTCTTTTAAAACTCTGTATTTTTTAGCATAAAGTCAGCCTCACTTGAACCACCACCATAGATGAAAGACTTTAAAAACTCCTTGTCCACCCCAGCCTCCACTGCTCTACTCTCTGGAATCCCAAACTAAATCAAGAGTTCTGAAAACAAACCAAAAAACTTTATTTAAAAAAGTAAACTTTAACTCACTTTTATAGATCATGTGTTAATGCTGACAGCAACAGTCTGCAATATTTAAAATGCTCAGCTTTTAAAATACATTGAGGTCTGTGCAGCTCATTTTCCCCTAAGTATATTATAAAACTTACAAATGTCTCTTTAGCTCTGTTGTTTGGTCATGTTTTTATGCAGAAGTCACATTTCAGGGCAGGTTTTTCACCAGACATGATCACATAACCATTGGCTGTGGGTTTCCAAGAAGCAAAGGCGCTAATCTTAGCAAAGCACGCACGGGCATTTTCAGCTGTTTAAATCTGAAGAGGAGTTCAGCGAAGCTTGTGCTCCCTAAAGAAATGCAAAGAGTGGGAACAGTCACGACCACACAGATTCAGCCCCGCGCCCTCTCTAAAGGAAACTTCAGCCACAACCAGGTTAAAGATGGCATTCTTTCCCTTTAAAAACAATGACCCAAACAAAAAAATTAAATTATGAATTTCCCTAATGCACTGTTAAATTTGATATAAAAATTTAAATTCAACCAATCTGTACTTCAAAAGTGACCTATAAGTAACTATATGTGAAACTATTCTTAGTAATATATATTAAATACAATTAATGAAAAAACTGAAAATACCTAATAAGAATCAATTAAGAGAGAATAATAATATAAGTACTTAGTTTATTAGTATGTATACGTGTTGGGCTCTGTGAAGCATCTTCCATCCTTTTGAGTGTAAATAAAAGTTTATACGTATGTAAAGTTTAAAGAGTTTTTTCCAGAAAAGATTCCAAAAAGTAACACCCACACATGAAGACAAAAAAAAACCTAGAGAAAATAACTCACTAGAAATGTACCCTACTAAGAAACTACAGAAAATACGTGCTGATCCCATGCTCTGAAAAGAAAGTGGAGGTAGGTCTCCAGTACCTTCCAGTCCAACAGATGGCAGGTGCTGCGGGGCCGGCACGGAGTGGTAGACCAGGAAGCAGGCCAGCATGCCCAGCTGCGCCTCCTCGCAGGGCTGCCCGCTGAGATAGGCGTGCACACACACATCGCCCCCAGCTGTGGGAGAAACATGGGAAATTACACACATACCATATACTGGGCAGCTACTATGCTGGGCATTAAGGCTACTTCGGTCAACCTGACAGAGTGCCTGTCACTGCAGAGTTCACAGTTGTAGCGAACAGAGAGAGATCACACAAATGAACAACACTGATGAGTGCTGCCAAAGCACACTGGCGCACTGTGGGGATCTCCCAAAATACCCACTTTACCACCCTCCCCTCCTCTGTGTTAACACTGGAGAGGACTGACTTCAGATCCCAGACAGGATTCTGATTAGCCTTGGCCAGAGGTCCTCAAACTTTAACCTGATAAGTTGATGAAAACAAACCCAGAATTTCTTAAACAGGGCCAGAAAACTGGCATTTCTAACAAGGTCCTAGGACAAGCTGCTGCTGCTGCTGCTGCTGCTCCTCCAGGGACCACACTTACAGAACCAGTGACCAGGGGCATCAGGCAAACCCTAGGCACTTAGTGAAGGATATTCTCTGCCCTGGGGACTGACTGAGGAACATGCAGGAGTTCCAACTGAAGTCCAAGAGGTGAGATGCTGGGCAACTCTTTAGCTGGAGGCTCCAGAGGGAAAAAGTGGCCTAGTTCCCACAACAAAGCTCAAAAAAGCCATTCTGTTCTTCCCCTGGGCAAAATGCCCAGCTGGAGGCACAAGACTGTTACAGTCACTAATCTAAGTTCTCGCTTCAAGAAACTGGAAAAAGGGAAGCTTGCTTTCGGTTTATTTTTCTTTTCCTAGATTCTTGAAGCAAGAACTTAGATTACTGACTTGAGACTGTTCCTCTTTCATATTGTAAGCAGTTGGCGCTATAAATTTTCCTCTTAACACAACCACTTCCACTACCAGATTTCAGAAGTTACTCTGAACCTAAGAGGGGACTCAAGAGTTGGAAAATTTTAGTTTAAGGTAAATAGTTAATAAGCCTAACAGGTAATGCACATGTTAAAGCTACTGTTTCAGGAAACGCAGAGGAGGCCCATCCTGGCTCCCAGAGAGACCACTGACCTGGGGTTCTGCTGAAGACTACCTGGGGGACCAGTGGGGGCCTCCAGGCCACTGTGTCCCAGGGGAGAGATGGCGACTGCCCGCCACCCAGGGAACAGCTAACTACTAGGGCAAGAATTTTATTTTTTTAAATCTAATTTTCCATGAATTTCAAAACCCCCCACCACACTTTGTCTTCTGTTACACAAAGACTGGCTTGGAAGGAAATGTAAGACGGTCCATTGGGGGCCGTTAGGGTCTTTTAGGGTCCAAACCTGCAGTCTTCTCAGATCCCCAGCCATCTGAATAAAGCGCCCATAGAGATTCAATCCCTGTTTCTGCTTATTGGGTCTAGCATGTGACAGGCAGAACGAACAGCAGCTTTTCTGGTTTCAAACCTGCAGTGATTAAGACAGTGTAGTCCTGGCATAAAGACAGACAGACAGACTGGCCAATAATACAGAACTGAGTCCTGAAACAGATTCACACCTAAAAAGGCAACTGATTTTCAACAAAGCCCCAAAGTAGCTCTATTACAAAGGGAAGCCTTTTCCACAAATGGTCCTAGAACTGGACATCTGTATTGAAACAAACAAACAAACAAAAATCCTCAACCCCAACCTCATACTATATAAAAAGTATTTGAAGACGAATCACAGACCTACATATAAAACTGTAAAGCTTTTAATAGAAAACTTTAAAAAACTTTATCACCTGCTCTAGGAAAGATTTCCAGGACCACACTCAAAAAGCAGTAACCATAAAATGATATATTAAACCTCATCAAAACATAAAACTTCTGTTCATCAAAAATCACCCTAAAGAAAACACACAGGCAACCCTGCCCAGTGCAGCTGGGTGGTCGGGTGTTGTCCTGCAAACCCGAAGGTGTCCAGTTTGAGTCCCAGGTCAGGGCACACGCCTAGGTTGTGATTTGGTCCTTGATCTGGGCATGTACTGGAAGTAACCATCTATATTTCTCTCTCACATATATGTTTCTCTCCTTATCTTTCATCCTCCTCTCTAAAAAAGGAATAAAATTACTTTTCAAAATAACCAAAAAGTACAAGAAAATATCTGCAAACCATCTCACAAAACACTTGTAGCCAGAATTTTTAGAAGCTCCTACAACTCAATAATCAAGACAGCTAATTTAAAATGGGTAAAGGTTAAACAATTCACAAAGAATGTATGAATAATAATAAAAAAAAAAGCACATTAACACCCTGAGTTGCCAAGGAAATGCAAATTAAAACTAAACGAGATGCCACTACACATTCACCAGCCTGTCTGAAATTAAACAATCCAACAATGCCAAAAACAACGCCTAGGCCACTGCGGTGGGGACAGAAAACGGCGCAGTTTGAAAACAGCGGAACGTGGCCCTGGGCGCAGCCCGGACGCTGGGAGGGCGGCAGGGTGCGGGCGGCGGCTGAGACTGGAGGTGGGGCTTATTAAACTATTCTGCTTCCTTTGTGTTGTGCTTTAATTTTTTTATAATAACATATTAAAAAGTTAAGAAAACTTCTTTAAGTTCTTAACTTAAAACCCATTTTCTCTGCTCAAGATTAAAGTCTAACTGAGGCCAGAACGTCTTGACAATACGATAAATCCGATGTGTTTTGGGATGAAGAGTCATCCCAAACAATCTGGATCATTACTGAGTGACCCTAACAGTCCACATATGAATTTGCAATTTTAAGGCACAAACATGAATGTCATTTCCACGCTGATACATACATAGGTTCTACATCTTACTGAACTGATTGTACTCCATCCTGTGGAAAAGGGGCCACCAGTGAAACCTGGTGAGCTCAGGGGAGGCCTGTGTGGCGGCCTCACAAACTCAGACCTAAAGTAACCTCGTAGGATGGTCTGAAATTAACTTTCTAAAAGCAGTTCATGCTGGGTAGTCATGTCCTAGGCGGGTAATTTTCCCCGTCAGAGGCCAGTCTTTAACTGAGCCTGTCTGTTGTCTTCTCGCATCTATACTAACGCACCTTTAGAATGTCAAATTTCCTTTCTCAGACCCCTCAAAGCACGGGCGCCACACTGGGGGGAGACCACAGACCCCCTCGTTGTTGCTGTTGCGTTAATCCTTGATAGTTACCCTGTACCCACCTGTGTGAAAGTGTCTGTCTATCATTTTACTTTCTATCCAATCCCAGAGGTTTCCCCACTTGGCTTTCTCCTGCCTCCTCAATCTACCACCAATGGATTTCTTGTAACCCTCTTAAACCTCCTCTTTTGACTGTGATGTATATAAAATAAAGTGCTAAATCACCATTCTCCAGAGCTTTCTCTCAATCTGTTGAAATTTTGCTTCCTGGCAACTGTTATTTATCAGTTTGGCTCAAACACACTCAACTCTCTACAGGTTTGAATGTTTCTTATGACAACCATCCCAAAGCCAACAGCTAGTTCTTCTGAGAGCAGAGGCTACAGATTTAAGAGTTTTAAAAAGCGATGGGTCCCACACTATAAAATAAACAGCCATTTTTTGGCAGCCAGAGCAGCAGTCAAATTCAGGGGCGCTCAGAGCAATGCTGTAACCATCAAGTGCCCTAGAGAGCACTCGAGAAAAAGCAGTTCAGTGCTGTTTTAGAGAATGCTCTAGTTGCTGCTGAAGTTTCGTTGCATTCTATGAATCTGCAAATCAAAGATTTGAGGGCTTATTTCTTAACAATAGCAAAGGTCTGCTATAGGTGATCAAGTGCTAAATTGAACAGAATCAAAACAAGAAAATCTATAAAATAACATATTTTTCCCCAAAGTGAGAACAAAAATAATTACACTGAAAACAATTTTTTAAGCTGTGCTAGCTTTTGAGTCCCAGGAGGAAATAATAGATGGGACACAGGTGTTAGTACTCCCATGGACAGAAAACCACTGTTACGTGATGGCCCAGGTTCCCACAGACTCACAGCTGGTAAAACGAGTATTCGCTCAATAAACACAGGACAGGGGGCGGGGGGACAGGAGACAGTGAAGAGGAAAGAAGATGGCCACTGGCCTCAGAGAGGCGACACCCTGCTCAGAAACAGAAGACAGAGGCCAGTAAGGACACATGATCTGACCCCAGAAAAGGTCAAACAGGTTCTTCACTGCCAAGTGGTACTTAAAATGCTGTGTATATTCTCTCCATGGTTTACAAAGTAGAGTTTAATATATTTATAAAGAATGTGACGTAGATAATCAGCCTAATTCAACTAACTTGAAACATTAAATCCACAGGCATTGTGGTTTATAACCAGATTTGTCTTGCTTTCCAACAAGAACATTTATAGTAGGAAAGCTGAGCCGCAGCATTATCTTAAAAGCACAAGGGGCACAGGCTCTCACCTTGTAGCCATTGATCCAGGGTGTTATCAATAGAGCATTTTACGACAGGGAGAAACTCAGAGTTCATGAAGAGCCCCCGCTTTGGGTAGTTCTGCATCCGCTCCTGATGGCTTCTGGAGCTGAAAAACTCTAACACCAACTTTATCTGCCAAAGTTCAGATGTCTCAGACATTTCTCTTCTTCCCAGTCTTCTCACAGCCTTGAGGAGGGAAAAAGAGAGCTCTCGGGTAAAAGCCACAAGGGCAAATGAGGCCACTCTTGGTTCAATGGCTGTGAAAAAATGAAGACCCAAGAGGTCTATAGCGTCACCTCTGGGAACCCTGGGGGGGTATCATGCAACGGCTGGAGTGAGGCCAGGGATCCAGCCTCCGAAGGCTAAAGCACTACTCCTGGTAACACTGCCCCTGGGACCCAAATCCAAAGCCACCATGGTGGCAACCAGACAAGGTATTCTTCCACAGACACCTGCTTGTGACAACAGCAAGGTGAAGGTTCCCAGCGTAAGAGGAAAGGACACTCCCAACCAGCAGCGGAACACAGCCTGTGGGCTGGCTGCTGCAGGGAAAGGCGCTGTGGAAAGCAGTGCCAGTGCAAACGTCACACACTGACACTTTCTAATCAATATTGTCAGACACCAGACAGCGCCAGCATTTGGGGCCGATGTGATTATACTGGACGTTGCCTTTTAGTTAGAATGTTACCTAGAATGCTGTGATTTTCAGGTCTAGAGGACTGTCCCCTACCTAAATGTATTTCCCCCTCAGCTTTTCAGTAGGAATAACTGTGCCGTTAGATAATTTTCCTTTAGCTACTGAGTCCCAAATGCTTACCTGGGAACCCTCTGTATCATATTCACCTGAAGAGCCATGTAAAACTGTAAAACTAGATCTCATCCCAGAAATTCTGAACCAGTAGCTATGGAATGAGTTTCGAGGATCTGTATTTTTAAGATTTTCCGGATAAATTTTAGTCGAGTTAGAAAACTAAGGGCTTAGCTTAACTTCAAATTTGGGTCTGAAAGCTATCCTATCAAAAAGCCTTATGTGTCGCTAATAAACTAGAGTAAATAAACTGACCTGATCCTTAAAGAAAACTGTCAGGCATCATTTCCTACATTGTTAGGTTCTTTTAAAACAGCAGTAACACACACACACATTAAAAGTTAATTACAGCTCCCTAAACCACAGACTGGTCCTGTAACCTCTTGCAAGCTTCACCACACAGGTGCGCACGTGCCCGCCATCAGCAGGACGCAGTGTGTCCACCCTGCTCATTTGCAGTCTCCTCCACAAACAAGTTCTCAGGAGGGAGGCCAGAGGCCACACAGGGGGAGAAAGGGAAGTAATGTCCTTTCCCTGGTTAAGGAGAATGGGAACCCTAGAGTCAGGCAGCCTGTGAAGGGCACTGCTGTCATCATCAATGCTTAGCTTTTGGATATGCACAGATCTTTCCACTTTGATGAAGCTTCCTTTTTAGAATGTCTAAGTGCAGATGAGAAACTTAAAAGATCAACACTTGGGAACCTGATCTTACTGCTCAGGATAAGTCTCATCAGAACTGAAACAGGTTTCTGAACCACACCTGATCCATTGCTATGTACGCAGGCAACATCTCCGGGGTCTCCTGAGTAACACACTCGTAGAGTACTGAAGAAAAGAGATCCAGAATTTCCTGTTTCTGTGAAAAACCAGAAGTTGTTTGTAGTACATCAATGTACATGCCAAAATCAATTCAAGAAACAACTGTATAGCAACTGCATGGCCCATTCTTAAGCTCTGCCATGACTGACAGAAAAGGGTAAAACAAGTGGCTCTTTATGAAATCGCAGCACATGCAAAATGAAACATCAATAAAATGCAACCAAAATTAACTCCCAAGGTACAGTTAAAGATGTAAATGTTGTGGAGGAGAAAACTGGATCAAGCGCTGGGTGGTGCTGGTGAGGGCAGGATCCAGAAAGGGCACCCAGTAACCAAAGAGGTAGCAGCCACACTGAGCAGAACAAGTTCAGGGAAGGCAGCAAAGCCACATCCAACTGGGGTTAACGGCAGGTACAAGCCTTCATCAGAGACCTGTGGCCTTGGGGGCAGTGCCCAGTCTTTACTAGCTGTGACCGTGGGCACGTGCCATCTCTGAGAGGTAGTTTCCTGATCTGTAAACCCTCAGTGATAAGGCACCTACCCTCAGGGTGAGAACTAAATGAGAAAGTTACATAAAGTGCTGAGCAGAGTGCCTAATTCAGGCATCTATCGTTTTACCTTACTGCTCTTCACAGGTGTTGTGTTTTTATTAACTAAAGGTAAGACCCTCCTCCAGCAAAAATATTATGACCCGTGTCACTGCAGGACCTATGTCACCACAAGACCTGTGTCACCAGGTCTTGCGTCTAAAAGCTATACTATCAGCTGCCAGCCCAATGCACAAAATCTCTGAGGTATGCCTACACACAGTAAAGAGTCAATAAATTAGAAGAGACAAGTTATTCCTTTTTACCCTTGAACCAAGAATATAAGGTGGTTTCCATTATAACCTCGCTTCTAAAAATGAGGAAACTGTGTATGGTGAGGTTAAAAACTTTCGCCAGACCATACACACTTGAGGGCAACAAGCCACCAATCCCAGATCATCTGACTCCTATGTCCAGGCTTTGCCTTCTGCAATGACGGCTTGAATCAGTGACCTGGGGAACCCTGAACCCTGAAGTACGCAGTTTTAGAGCCACAACGGAAAGAAGGGTTATAAAATACAGAGGAAACAAAATTAATAAAATTACATAAAAACAAGAGAAGGGTGGTAAACACTGCAAACATAAATCAGTATAAGTATGGACATTAGAAAGTTAATCACCTATTAAAATTAGTGTCTCAGAAATTTTAAATTGCTTTTTCTATCAAGGCAGGAAGTCATTGAATTTAATAGTTTTAGACTATGGAAAAATCTGTATTTGCCATGCAAAAATAACCCAATGTACCTGAGGCATGTAATCAATGTCAAAGACAGACAGGGGTACTAGTGACTATTTGGTGGTGTCCACAGGTAGACATATTAACAAATTCTACCACTGGAGCTGAGCAAACCATACATATACCTGACCCATGTTCACAGTGGGTTTGCAGAAATATTCAGCAAATGACAGAAGTGCTGGATCAGAAGTGAATGCTGAAATCGTTTCAGGCTAAAAAATAAACAACAAATATAAGTAAGGTATAAGGATTATTTTCCTTATGCTTCAAATGGTAATGTATGCCATTGTAAGAAATCTACCTCATTTTCTTCACACAATGACCCCATAAAACCCAAGGTGGAACAAACTTGCTAGAGCTTCATCAACTTGTTCTCAGAAGTTTTAGAAGCTTTTTGCACAAGCTAACATGAACTACTATCAAAAGACCAATAATAGCCCTGGCTGGTGTAGCTCAGTGGATTGAGTGTGGGCCTGGGAACCAAGCAACCACGGTTCAATTCCCAGTCAGGGCACATTGCCTGGGTTGCAGGCCAGTTCCCAGCAGGGGACACACGAGAGGCAACCATACATTGATATTTCTATCCCTCTCTCCTTCCCTTCCTCTCTAAAGATAAATAAAATCTTAAAAAAAGAAAAAAACAACCAATAATAGATCTTTTTGTTACACAGCTCACCCCCCCCAAAAAGCTACCCTCCTCACTCACTAACTGAAAAGCAAACTAGGTTGTTACTAGAAAGGTATGGAAAAAAGAATGCCAAATAAAGCACTGGCAAAACTACAAATACTGAATGATTCCATTCACTTGAGATACCTGTCATCGAAATCACAGAAAGAGAGTGGAATGGAGGTCACCAAGGGACGGGGATGGGTGGAGAGTGGGATAAGTCACTACTTAATGGAGACAAAGTTTCGGTTTTGCAAGATGAAAAGAGTTTTGGAGATGTTGGAGGTGACAGCTACAAAATATGAATGTACTTACACACACTCACCTATACAGTTAAAGAGGGTTAATGTCGTAAATTTTATGTGTATTTTACCACAATAAAAAAATTAGAAAGAAAAAGACTATTAGCCAAGGTTAAATACTGAAAACAGAATATGAATGCATATTACCATTTTCCACTAAGGTTTATATTTTACTTCTGAACTCCCAGCAGTCAGAAAACGGAGATGTCTTTCCATGTTTACACACTTTCTCCATTCAAACACAAGTCTAAACTTACTTATTTTCTTTACAAACTGGAGTATTTTAGATGGGCTGTAATTTATATAAGAGGCAACAGTGCTAATATGTTGAACTTTGTCTAAAATTTCTGCAAAAGTATTTCTTAGCCTATCAACTACTGCCAAACAACATTCACTGATGTTAAATAATTCCATCTCCTTAAACACTGGGAACTACTACAAAGACTCAGTCGTAAGTCACTGATCTACAATGAAATGTGAGTTGAACTAAAATAAACTGCTGCCTCCTTACTGGGAAAAACAAACACTGCCACTCAGTCTTCTGCTGCCACTGAGCCAGTCCGTGTGCTGGGTTTCGCTCTGTGTAATTATCCTCGGGGGTCCTGACTACTTTATAGTGCTTCTAAGGTATCTCCAGTAGGAACACGTTTGCTCATGAAATTAGTGAAAACTGGGGTTAAATTCTGAAATTCTGATGGTAGACCATGGAGTACGTATCAAGTACTGGAAGGTTATCTGAGTTCTGGAATGTAGAGCAAAATGTGTACTGAACCTTTAGGAATAAGATTGCTTTGTAAAATCTTTATTTATTCATTCCAAACACTACCGTATAGGCATTCATATATCTGGGGGATAAAACCAGTAAGACTAAACCTGTCATCATTTTTACCCTCATCAAGCTGTAAGCAACAAACTGAAGTTTAAAAATGAAACTAAGTGCTACCCTGCAAAAATGTTTTCCTATTTTACCATGAATTAAGAAATCTTGACAGAGTTGAGGGTTAATCATTGTTAAAGTAAATATTTTCATAGTGGTAAGATACACTGTGACTGCCTCTGCCATTATGTCTGCCATCAGAGTCCTAGCAGATGGCCCTTATTTTATTATGACTGCCACTTAAAGGCACAAACAGACCCAGGGTCATTCACTCCCCACAGTCTGCAGTGATGAGAGAGAGCAGATCAGTCTTGACAGTACCATAAATGCTTTTCCAGAAGCATGTCTTTAGGTGGGTGAAGGGGATGTGGAATTCTTCCCCGTTCTTCACTTTTTACCAACCCACACTACCTTGAAAGCCCGAGCTTCAGAGTTCCTGTTAGCAACAGTCTGGGCCAACAAGCTCTGCCATCCCATTGGATCTTCCTTGTAGGAGAGCTGGCCTGCTCTGAGCTTAACATATAAAACCCCATCCTTGGAAAGGATTGACCTGAAAGAAAACAAGAATGAATTTAATATGAGGTATTGGTGGTTCTTGGTCAGAAACGTTATGGTTCCCAACACCTTGTTCTTATGAGATGAAGTCTCCACCATTTTCCACTAAAGTATATGATTGTTTACTCTGTCCATCATTAAATCAGGCCCCACAAAACAGCTAAAACAAGTTCTGCATTTCCTTGGCTTCTAGACTCATGGAACTTGTTAAATAAGAAGGCATACTGGAAGATGGCGAAAGAGTAGGACAGAGCGGATTCTAGCTCCCGTACTCGTGGGTGAAAATCCTGGCAGATCTACAAAGAATCAGTGCAATAAACCATTGGTTACCCAGCATTTATGAAATGAAAAGACCAGAGATTGTGACGGACACTGAAATACCAGACAGCTGCAGTCCTTCTTCCTTTCCTCTCAAACTTACCGCTTTTGCCTCCCTTCTCCTGCCTTTTTGTTTGTTTGTTTGTTGCTTTGTTTTCTTTTACCCGCAAGAGACACAAACAACTGGGAACTGTGAAAGGACCAGAGTGGGGACCCAAAGAGGAGGCATCTCAACAGTAGAGACAGAGACAAATTTCACTTTGTTATAGCAGAGAAGCCACAAGTTGCTGCATATTTTTTCATTATTCTTACTTCTTTTATATTTTAATAGTATCTCTGTATTCCTCCTCTTTCTGCATAGGCTCCTTAGTCTTGAGTGGTTATATTGTATTATTAGACAGGTTTCCCCTGTTCTTTCCTCCACAATGTTTTGCTAATCCTCTAAACTACACTCCACTTATTTTCCTTTAGCACACTATCCAAAGCTCTATACCCCGTACCCAGACAGATCACATAGAGTTTGTTATATGATTGCTGCTCTAATATTAGTGTAAATAATAGCTGTACTATACAACTGTAAATACTTCACAACCCATCTCCCAGACCTTAGCCCATTCATTGTATAGGTCCCTGAATTCTATTACTGTAGTGATTAACTCTATTTGCTCACATACTACACCTATGTACTGTTCCTTACTCTCACCTTACCTCAAAATCTGACAGACTGCAACCTCACTGCTTTCTAGTTCCAACTTACAAGCCTTCCCTCCCCAACAAGAGGCTTATCTTTTGTCCATCCTTTCCTATAAGTGGCAAGTCGGGTTGAAGAATATCGTTAATACTATATATAGCCTAAAGATCGCCTATCTCTTCTCTACCAGCTATGACTGTAAATATCATAAAATACTCTTCTGCTGTCATAAACCATTTTGCCTCCCCCTCCAACTGATTACACACACACGAAAAAAGGAGAAGGTGGAAATGGAGAACATCAAGATACCTGAAGAAGTCTGCACCACTGAAATTCATAGGTATTATACCACAGAGGTTCAAACCATAAACCCAGGGAGTCAGAACAGATCAATTTTAGAAGCTGAGGCTAACAAGAAGAGTCTCACAAACAATGGAAAGACAAAGAAACAATTTCTAAATGAAAGAAAAAGCAGACACTTCAGAAAGAATGTTAGATGAAATAGAGGCTAAGTAACTATCAGATATTGAATTCAAAGCACTGGTTATCATGAAGTTCAAAGAGCTCACAATGAGCTACCAGAAACTACAGGGGAACTACAATGATCTCATCGCAAACTATATAAACATGAAAAAGGAAATAGAAGCTATCAGCAAAGGACAAGAGAAAATGAAGAATACAATTTCAGAATTGAAGAACACAGTAGAAAGTTTCAAAAGTAGAACAGATGAAGCGTAGGATCGGATTGGCGAGTTGGAGGACAAAGTAGAAAACATCTCACAGAAAGAGCAAGAAAATGAAAAGAGGCTCAGAAAGAATGAAGAGGGATTAAGAGAAATGCAAGACAATATGAAATGTAATAATATCCAAATAATAAGAATACCAGAAGGAGAAGAAGAACAAGCGATAGAAAACCTATTTGAAAGAGTAATGAGAGAAAATTTCCCTAATTTGATGAGAGAAAAAGTCATACAAATCCAGGAATCACAGAGAGTCCCAATCAAGAGGAACCCAAAGACGCCCACTTCAAGACACATCATCATTAAAATGGCAAAATTCCAAGACAAAGAAAGAATCTTAAAAGCAGCAAGGGAGAAAAAAGAAGTAACATACAAGGGAGCCCCAATAAGGTTAGCTACTGACTTCTCAATGGAAACACTCCAACCAAGAAGAGAATGGCAAGAAGTATTCCAACTAATGAGAACCAGAGGCCTACAACCAAGACTACTTTACCCAGCAAGGCTCTCAATCATGATAGAAGTCCAAATAAAGAGCTTCCAAGACAAAAGAAGTCTAAAAGAATATGCCTCCACCAAACCAGTCCTACAAGAAATACTAAAAGGACTGCTTTAAGGAAAGAAAGAAAAAGAGACAGAGAGGAACACAGGCACAAAAATGGCAATGAATAAGTACCTATCAATAATAACCTTAAATGTAAATGGATTAAATGCTCCAATCAAAAGACACAGAATAGCTGAATGGATAAGAGAGCATGACCCTCACATATGCTGCCTACAAGAGACCCTCCTCAGGACAAAAGACCATCACAGACTAAAAGTAAAGGGCTGGAAACAAATTTTCCAAGCAAACGAACAAGAAAAAAAAGCTGGGGTAGCAATTCTCATACCAGACAAAATAGACTTCAAAAAAAGGGCCATAAAGAGACACTCAGAAGGTCACTTCATAATACTCAAGGGAAGAATCCACCAAGAAGACATTAACATCATAAATATATGCACCCAATATAGGAGCACTCAAATATATAAAGAAAATCTTAGAGAACTTCAAGAAAGATATTGACAACAACACAATTATAGTAGGGGATTTTAACACCCCACTAACAAAAATGGACAGACACACCAAACAAAATATCAACAAAGATATTGCGGCATTAAACAACACCCCAGATGAAATGGACTTAACTGATATATATAGAGCACTTCATCCCAAAGAAGCTAAATACACATTCTTTTCAAATGCACATGGAATATTTTCAAAGATAGACCACATGATAGGACACAAAACGAGCCTCAACAAATTCAAGAAAATTGAAATTATACCAAGCATCTTCTCTGACTACAAGGGACTGAAATTGGAAACCAACCCCAAAGGAAAAAAACCCAAAGCACCCAAAATCATGGAGACTGAATGGTATGCTACTAAAGAACGAATGGGTCAAGAATGAAATCAGGGAAGAAATCAAAAAGTTTCTGGAAACAAATGAAAACGAACTCACAACAACCTAAAACTTATGGGACACAGGCAAGGCAGTCCTGAGAGGGAAGTTTATAGCAATACAGGCCTACCTAAAGAGGATAGAAACATCTCAAACAACCTAACCCCATGCCTACAAGAACTCAAGGAACAACAACAAAGACAGCCCACAGCAAGCAGAAGGAAGGAAATAACCAAGATCAGAGCAGAACTAAATGACATAGAGACTAAAAGCACAATCCTAAGGATCAATGAATCCAGGAGTTGGTTCTCTGAAAAGATAAACAAAATAGACAAGCCTTTAAGTAGGCTCATCAAGGCAAAAAGAGAGAGGACTCAAACACAATCAGAAATGAAAGAGGAGAGATTACAACTGATACCACAGAAATAGAAGGGATTATAAGAAATTACTATGAAGAACTGTATGCCAAGAAATTTGAAAACCTAGGGGAAATGGACACATTTCTAGAAAAATACAATCTTCCAAAACTCAATGAAGAAGAAGCAGAACACCTAAACAGACCAGTAACAGCAGATGAAATTAAAGCAGTAATCAAAAAACTCCCATCACACAAAAGCCCTGGACCAGAAGGTTTCACAGGAGAATTCTACAAAGCATTTAAGGAAGAGCTAACCCCTACTCTTCACAGACTATTCCAAAAAATCCAGAAGGATGGAAAACTCCCAAATTCTTTTTATGAAGCCAGCATCATCTTAATTCCAAAACCAGACAGAGACACAACAAAGAAAGAGAACTTCAGGCCAATATCGCTGATGAACATAGACGCTAAAATCCTCAACAAAATATTGGCAAATTGCATCCAACAATATATCAAAAAGATCATACACCATGACCAAGTGGGATTCATCCCAGGGATGCAGGGATGATTCAATATTCGCAAATCAGTAAATGTAATACATCGCATAAACAAAAGCAAAGACAAAAACCACATGATCATATCAATAGATCAGAAAAACCTTTTCATAAGGTACAACACACATTTATAATAAAAACACTCAGCAAAGTGGGAATAAAGGGAGCATTCCTCAATATAATAAAGGCCACAGGTGAGAGACCTACAGCCAATATCATATTCAATGGGCAAAAACTAAAAGCTTTTCCATTAAGATCAGGAACAGGACAAGGATGTCCATTTTTACCACTTCTATTCAATATAGTGTTGGAAGTTTTAGCCACAGCGATCAGACAAGAAAAGGAAATAAAAGGCATCCAAATTGGAAAGGAGGAAACAAAACTGTCACTGTTTGCAGATGACATGATAGTGTACATGGAAAATCCTATAGACTCTACCCAAAAACTGCTCAAATGGGTTACAAAGTCAATATCCAGAAATCAAAGGCATTTTTGTATACCAACAATGCATCAGCAGAAATGAAGGAAAAAATCCCATTCGATATAGCAACAAGAAAAATAAAATATCTGGGAATAAACCTAACTAAGGAGGTTAAAGACCTGTATGCAGAAAACTACACAGCACTGAAGAAAGAAATCAAGGAAGACACAAACAAATGGAAACATATACCTTGCTCATGGATTGGAGGAATTAACATCATCAAAATGTCCATACTACCCAAAGCAATATACACATTCAATGCAATACCTATTAAAGTACCAATGGCATAGTTCACAGACATAGAACAAACACTTCAAAAATTTATATGGAACCATAAAGGACCTGAATAGCAGATGCAATTTTAAGAAAGAAGAACAAAGTAGG
Organism: Artibeus jamaicensis; assembly: GCF_021234435.1. Taxonomy (NCBI): domain Eukaryota; kingdom Metazoa; phylum Chordata; class Mammalia; order Chiroptera; family Phyllostomidae; genus Artibeus; species Artibeus jamaicensis. The sequence continues at coordinate 11,051,721 of NW_026521810.1, read as the reverse complement.
AGGGATCACAATACCTGATATCAAACTGTATTACAAGGCCACTGTAATCAAAACAGCCTGGTACTGGCATAAAAATAGGCACATAGACCAATGGAACAGAACGGAGAGCCCAGAAATAAACCCAAGTCTCTACGGTCAATTAATACTCAACAAAGGGGGTAGTAACATAAAATGGAGTAAAGATAGCCTCTTCAAAAAATGGTGTTGAGAGAACTGGATAGCTACGTGCAAAAAAAAATGAAACTTGAACACCAACTTACACCATACACCAAAATAAATTCAAGGTGGATAAAAGACTTAAATATAAGCTGTGACACCATTAAAGTCCTAGAGGAGAACATCAGCAGGAAAGTCCAGCTATTTCATGCAGCAACATTTTCACTGATATGTCCCCTAGAGCAAGGAATGTAAAGGAAAGAATAAACAAATGGGATCTCATCAAAATAAAAAGCTTCTGCGTGGCTAAAGAAAACAGTATTAAATTAAAAAGACAACCAACTGAATGGGAAAACATATTTGCCAATGATAACTCAGACAAAGGTTTAATCTCCAAAATATAAAAAGAACTTACACGACTCCACTCTAAGAAGACAACTAACCCAATTAAAAAATGGGAAAAGGACTTGAACAGACACTTCTCCAAGGAGGACATACAGAACATCCAGAGACACATGAAGAGATGCTCAATATCGCTACCTATCAGAAAGATGCAAATTAAAACCACAATGAGATACCACTTTATACCGGTCAGGATAGCTATCATAAAAAAAGCAACAAACAACAAATGTTGCAGAGGTTGTGGGGAAAAGGGGACCTTAGTTCACTGTTGGTGGGATTGCAGACTGGTACAACCATTATGGAAAACAGTATAGAATTTTCTCAGAAAAATAAAAATTGACCTGCCTTTTGACCCAGCAATTCCACTGCTAGGATTATATCCTAAGAACCCCAAAACACCAATCCAAAAGAACTTATGCACCCCAATGTTCATAGCAGCACAATTTACAATAGCCAAGAGTTAGAAGCAACCTAGGTGCCCATCAATAAATGAATGGATCAAAAAATTGTGGTACATTTACACAATGGAATTCTATGCAGCAGAGAAAGAAGGAGCTACTACGCTTTGCAACAATATGGATGGAACTGGAAAGCATTATGCTGAGTGAAATAGGCCAGGTGTTGAAAGACAAATACCATATGATCTCACCTTTAACAGGAAGCTAAACAACAAAACAAAGAAGCAAGCAAAATAAAAACAAAGATACTGAAATAGAGAACAAGGGGACAGCGACCAGAGGGGAGAGGGGAGGGAATTTAAGGGGAAAAAAAAGGGGAGGGACTTGGAGGAACAAGTATAAAGGGCATAGGGACAATAACTAAGGGGGGTGGAAATGGGAGGGAGGTGGGGAGCACAGGGCAGGGTGGGCTGGGCTGGGAGAAATAGAAAACTGTACTTGAAAAATAACTAAATAAAATTAAAAAAAAAAAGAAGGCATTCTGACTGTCTACTCATGTGTGAGCTTCAGAGGCAGTGTTTAATCTGACACAGCTTCACGTCCCCTGTGTTCCCGAATGTGTACTATGCATGGGCCACAGAGGTAATGAAGGGCTGCTGATGGGTGTGCAGCAGAAAGGAAGTGATGCTGCAGATCTGCGGACAGAACAAGACAGAATACAGATATTACATAGATGATTTGGAGGAAATGGGAAGTGGGACTAAACTATAAAAACTTTTGCAAGCTTGTTAAGTTTTCTGGAAATTTAAAGACTTAATTTACAAACCACTGCAGCTATAAAATTATTAACATTCTCTGTCCATTAAATAAATTATTTACATATGACGATTTCTACCCAAAACAAATCTACCATAATCTTTTAATTTTATGTCAACAATCTAACAAGAGAATAGTTAAGGGACACAACAGAAAATGTCATCTGACAAATATCGATTCGACTGTCGTCAGGTCTCCTTTGTGGGGATACACATCGGTCTTATTTTCTGAAGCTAAATTGTTCATCATTGCTCCAACATTTAATTCTACTACTGCCCCAACTTAAGTCACTTCAAGTTTCTCACTGAATGAACATAAATATTTAGGGGTTTATTTCTACATTAAAAATTTCATTTTCTAACACAACTGTTTCAAAGATATTCTCCTGGATGGGATCTAAGCATGACAGGAACCATTCTAGGTAATAACCTTCCCACATACTTCTATTCACTGCCCAGAGACAGCTGAGAACCTCAATATACTTACTTCAAGTGCTGTGTTCCCTTGCTTAAGTCTATGAGCAGCTCCCAGTATCGTGGGCCTTTAACTTTAATCTGCCAAAATAAATGTAGATACAGTCAACCCAGTGCTGGAAAAGTGCCAGTCTGACAAAAGGAGACCCATGCTTCACAGAGGAAATAAGAAAAACTGGGCAGGAAAGATATATTCAGCAGTTAACAAGCTCTATTTCTAGACAAAGATGCACGTAAGTGCCACCTAACCTTTCAGGAAAGACCCGCGCTACTCCCCAGGACAGCTCCTTCTGGGGCTGCTTTCCTGTTTCCTGAAAAACACTAAGAAAGCAGGAAAAGGATGGGAGCCGTCATGTCCAGCCTGAAGGTGGCAAGAAGAAACCCTGCAGCAGCCCAAGAGGCACGTCAAGATAGATAAGGAAAACAAGGCATTCAAGCATAAGAGAAGTATAAAAGAGAAGAATCGAAGCTAAAAGCAAAGGCCGTGCGTGGGGCAGCAGTCCCCAACCCTTTTGGTGCCAGGGACTGGTTTTGTGGAAGACAATTTTTCCATGGGGGGGCGGAAGGAGCTCAGCCGGTAATGTAGGGAGTGGGGGAACAGGATGAAGCTTCGATTGCTTGCTGCTCACTTCCTGCTGTGCAGCCCAGCCACAGACTGGTATAGGTCTCTGTCCCAGGGGTAGGGGATGCTTGCTGTGGGGAATGGCCCCTCAGCCACAGGTGGAATTAAGAAATCTGGCAAAAAAGTTGTTTTTTGTGCCTGGGGCAACAATGATCCTGAATTCCATTCCTGTTTTAACATCGGGATCCTGTTATAACATCTGTTGCCACCTATAGCTAGAATGAAGTGTTATCCTGAAGCCTGATGTACATTTAAAAATAAACTTTTGTATAAAAAAGTAGTAATAATAATCTTGCAGCAGCTCATCTCTTCAGTTCTTCTCACTCTGCCATTTCAACCTTAGCTGGGAGGTCACAGTAAACCTAGCCCAGAATCCTGCCAAAATGTGTTCTTCAGTCTTTGCTCCATCCCAAATTCTGTACCGGCTGGAATTAAACCAACTCATTTTGAAGGGAAAAAACGAAACACTGTGAAAGCACAGGCTTTTGTTTAGCTATCTTTTGTGCTAAGTTTCTCTGGCTGAATTGATCCCTTGGGTGGATCTCCCTAAATCATATCCAACTTACCTGCTTTAAAAGGTGGAGCTCTGGAAGAAGGGTGGGAGCCATCAGTTCTTCCTTGGTTTGCTCGTACCACTGAGTGCCCTTCAGAAATAGAAGAGAACAGCCACATTCACTGTGGAGGTAGGGCAGTGATTTTCAACCTTTTTCATCTCACAGCACATATAAACTAACTACTAAAATTCTGCAGCACACCAAAAATGAAACAAAAAACTAAAAACGAAATTATCTTCTGGAGGATAGGCCCCCTGGAGGGGAGGGTAGTACAGGCTTCCCCTGCTAGGTGAGTGTTCTAGGAACCCATCTGGATCAGTGCACCAGCTGGCATTCTTGTGAGAGGATGGGTTCTGCTTCAGTGAATTTTTTTTGAAGGTTCTTTTAATGTGTTTACCCATTTCCTGACAGGTGATTTAAGAATACACCTGCCCCCACCATGCTGAGTGTTCATCTGTTTTTGACCAAAAATAGCATGACTCCCATGCATCACCCTCTCTAGTCACCCATTCTCACCCCAAATGACCTTTTTTTATTGTTTACCAGATGAAAAAAGTCCTCAAAGGGAAACATTTTGCCAATGTGGAAGAGGTGAAACAAAAAATGGCAGAAGCACAGAAAGGCATCAAAATCCATTGAGTTCAAACACTGTTCTGAACAGTGGGAAAATATCTCGATAGGCTTATTGCATCAAATGGAGCATACTTTGAAAACAATTGATGTTTAAACATGTTAATAAACACACAATTTTTTATAAATAAATTCTGAGTTCTTTTGGGTCTCCCTCATATTTTTTCTAATCTGACAAAAAAAATAGGTATAATTTTGATTCATTCACCCTGGACACTATTGTGTGTTGTCACTTTATTTCACAGTCTAAAGAAAAGAGGGCAGTGTCCATGACTAACAGGTATTGCACCTTTTAAAACCTTCTTGTGGTGCAGCGGTTGAAAATCACTGAGTTAGAGGATGCTACAAAGAAGAAACATCTCCACTTTACACTTCTCCTTCTCCACAGTTTGTACAGAGTACCAAATAGCGGAAGACCTTCTCTGATGCTCACATCTCAAAGGGTTCAAGCCTACGACTCTGTGTGGGTCCGCGTTACCTTCTGTCACTTCGAGACCTGCACTCTGCTGACAGCAGTACTGCCAATATGCACTTGCCACACCTCATGAAGCCGTCTCTGCTGGGACCGTGCCCCTGCAGTGGGCACACCCTCAGCCCAAACACAGTGGCTGCTCCTCCCCCCACCCCTACACCTGCACACAGCAGGATGGAGCACTCCTCTGCCCCCCTGCATTTCGCATATACCTCTGGTTACCACTCCATTCTTACGGCATCCCTTCCTGTTCCCCAATAGACAAGGAATATGACAGTGTCATATTCTGCATCCCAGAGCCTAGCATAATTTTGATACATAGAAGGTACTTAATCATTTTCTGAATAAAGGAAGGATACATTATGCATAATGTATCTCCTGTATCTAAATCAAACATCTCTCATCAAACAAAGGACCACTGGCTTTAAAGTACTCTGCTAACAAATTTCAGAACAGGTGCAAACTCAGTTCATTTTTCAGAACGCTACCATCAGCCAGATAAAGTTAACAGGGATATTTTCAAACAAGTTCTAAGGAAGAAAGAGCAGCTGTTTGTCTCTAAGATCTTAGGCCCACAGACTGTGAATGAGCCCAACTGTCCAGAAGGATGTGCAAGTACTTCACAGGCTTCAGTTTTTATGAGGGTTCAATTCACTACTGTCATCTTTTAAAGACCAATACTTTTGAAATACTTTGACCTGCAAAGATAGGCGAGTGGTAATAAAATGACAAATCAATGACAGGGGAAAGAGTTACCTTATATATAACTTCTACGAGTGCATAGCAGGGAGTGTTTGTGTCCACATCCACAGGCACCAGCAACCGTGGTTCTGCAGCCAGCACGTACAGGTGTCTCAGAGCCTGGAGATGGTACCTGTTCACCAAACACAGGCAGGGGGTAATCATCTGGTGACAACAGCTTGAGCTCTACACCATGCTGTGGCTACCAAGCCATAACGGGCAGACACTAGTGTGCTATCTTGCAACGACAGCTATCCTGAAGGAAGATGAGGTGATCCAATTAAAAAGTCTTGGAGCAATTCTCTTTTTTAAAAAATTATAGACATTTGGCCCTGGCTGGTGTGGTTCAGTGGTTGAGTGACAGCCTGTGAATCAAAGGGTCGACGGGTGGACTCCCAGTATAGGACACATGCCTGGGTTGTGGGCCAGGTCCCCAGCAGGGGGCGCATGAGAGGCAACTGCACACTGATGTTTCTCTCCCTTTTTCCCTACATTCCCCTCTCCAAATAAATAAATAAATCAATAGAATCTTCTAAAACATAATTATAGACATTCAATCCTTTACCAAAGAATTCTTTAAAAAATACATTTTTAATTTATTTTTAGAGATGGAAAAGGGAGAGAGAAAGAGAAGGACAGAAACATCAATGTGTGGTTGCCTCTCACACAACCCCAACCAGGGACCTGTCTGTCCTGCAACCCAGGCATGTGCCCTGACTGGGAATCGAACTGGATACTTTTCAGTTTGCGGGATGACACCCAACCCACTGAGCCACACCAGTCAGGGCTACACAAGAATTCTTGAATTTTCGGTTACAAGGTTTTATAGGGTGGTAAATACATTGATCACTTATAAAATCAATTTTCAAATTTCCTTTTCAGCTCAACATGGGTACCTCTTTCCACCTCCTAAGGAATTTACTTCTAGGTGTTTTTTTTTTCTTAAGCCTGGGGAATAAAGGGGGGAAAACAGTGCCAGTTTTCCTCAAACAGGAAAGCTCTTCTACTAGGATGTGCCTGTGTACAAGCACATACGCATGCACAGAGTACAGTGCACCCAAAAATAATGTGAGAAAATGACAATATTCTTCTTTCTGCGTATATGCTGAGTTTTCAAAAAAAAAAAAAAACTTTAAAATCTGTTTTAGAATTTAAACACACAAAAAATTTTTACATTTTAAGATTTCAGAGGAGAAGAATGAAATGAGACTTCACGTTATTTTTTAAATTCAGTTATAGCAATACCCTCCCTATTCCCACCTAAATCTACCCACCCCTAGCAAATCTATTAGAAATAAAATCAATCATGGCCAGGAAAAAAAACTGGTATATATCAGTCACATAAAGGTTCTCTGTATTTAACACCAAACTGCTCTGTTTAAAATAGTTAAACCAACAAACATGATGACCAGCAATGTGCGAGTGTGGCTCTCCACTGTACCCTAACCAATAGTAACCATAACAAGCCGAAAATGTTTCTAACAATAATGTTCTTATGCACCACCCATCACTAAAGCCTGGCTTTCATGTCAGACTACTTTTGTAAAAGAAGTTTCTCTACGGGTTACAATACGGTTAAAAGTGATGGCTTCATTACCACAACGAGCAGCTCATCGCTGGGCAGTTGTTAGGGTGCCTTCAGGTGAGAACACCGGTCATCTCAGATGTCACTGAGATGTAGGCAGCTCTTTCCTTCCCTTACTCCACACACAGGAGATCTGCTGTACCTGAGGGTCTAGGGAAGCAGGAGTGTGGCTGGTTCTTCGTGCTCCGAAGGCACAGCTTCTGCATCGTCAGACTGCTCCTGTGTGTCTGAGGTTCTACTGCTCACTGCCACTTCTAAATTGACTCTGGCTTTTTTGCTGTACTTCGCTTTTCTTGTCCCTTTCACGTCATTTATATAAAACTTCTTGGCATTCATGTAAAAGGGGAAAAAACGAATTCATATAGACACTGCCACTACATCAGACAAATTTCTTGGGATTAATTATAGCACAAAATGTACCATCTTCAGCTCCTCTTGGCTACTATCTCTTGCTTGATGAATTCTTTTCTAAAGATAACCCTGTTGATCTACTTCTGGGTTAGAGCAGTTCTACTGGTTGGAGTACAGTGGAAGACCAACCAGCCATCAGATGTCTAAAGTCCTCTTCTGGTCTAAAATTTTGTGAAAGAAAGTTCTTAAAATATTTAGCCAGAAAGATAACTAAGTTCAAGAACACAAAAGAGCTAATTTGGAAATGAATCCAGGGAAACAAAACACAACCAATTTATCCCCTTAGAGAGCTGAAAGAAGATGGTTAAGAACAGAGTCACTGGACTCACCGATTGTCAGTGCTGTGAGCTGGGAAGTGCGGGTAAAGGGCACAGAGGAGGGCGGCAATGGAGGAGTTGGAGGTGCTCAGAGAGTACCTGCAAGACAAATGCAGGAGGTGCAGACGGAATTAGTGATGCCGCCAAACTTTCACAGCATTCTTGAAAACCAGGCAATCGGGGTCCTTCCTGTGACAAGGCGCTGGCAAGCCCTTGAAAATATGTGTCAGCGCCATGAACACTTACTTCCCTTCTCAGTCCACAAACCATTTCGAGATTACGTACTACTTAAAGCAGATGCATCATTCCATGAATGTTAGATTATAAAATTTGAATTAATAAGCAAAGCTTTAATCTAAAATAAGCACAGTACTGAGGACCATGAGTGGGATCCCAGAGATTACAGACATTTAAAAAGTCAGGTACCTCCTTTTTCTCCAGTTTCATTTATACCTATTTATAAAATTATAAACATTACTTTTAAAAACACAAGTTTTTCTTTTTAAATTGGGCACCTCAAACTTTCTACTTCTGTAAAGCACAAATAATTCCTCAGATTGATAAACTAAGTAAAAGAGGCAAAGTTATCATTCAAAGTTGCAATGACTGCATAAATAACTATTTTTCAAAATATAAGTAACTCTTTTGTTATCAATGTAAACTTATTCTATAAAATTCACAGACTCTTAGTAAAGCAAAATCTTTTAAAATCTTCCTTAAATTATTTTAATGTTGCTCAAATTCAGCATGGCAAATGGGCAGATTAAAGTTCTAGTTTATCTTGCAGGTATTTTGAAATAAAGATTGTACAGGACATCATATAAAACCCCCACTGAAGCGGTTCAATATATTTATATATTTTATTGTACACACTCACACACCTATCCCCCAACCTCTGTCCCTGTTTCTATTTTCAAATAAGGTAAGAATTTAGCATTTATCACACAAATGTATTTAATTAATTTAGGAAGAAGAGATGTCAAAATTTAAGGAAATATTTTGACAGGTGCACTTTATCATTTTGATGAAACCAAAATCCAAAGACAAGCATTAGATATGGATGGTGGGCATTCTGAGATTAACGTAAGGGTGCAGCTGTGCTGTCAGAAACTTACACGCTGTCACAGAGTGCACGTAACCATCAAACAACCAGGAGTCACTAGACAGGCAGAAGCAGCGTGGGGGGAAGCCTACTCAACGTGTATGAGTTCAGCAGGGTCGTGTAGTATATAATGATGAGAGGGGGTTGAATAAGAGAGTAAAATTAATGCAGGGGCTTACTGTGAAAGGAAAATAGAATTTCAAAAATCATAAAATAAAAATTTTTATACTAAAATTTCTTCAGCCATTCTTAATTCTCAGTGATTACAGAAAGAACAAGTGTAGAAAACCTGTTAAAAGGGCATGCGACCTTTCTGACAACCTCTATGCTCTGTAAAGGCAAGTTCCAATGTTTAGTTCAGTCTGAAAGAGGATGAGTGAACCCACACGACTTGAAGAATTTGTGTCTGTGCACCAAGGTCACACACACTGGAGCGGAGTAAATGCAGGGGAGCACCACCTTCACTGCCTGGAAGACTCAGGGCTGTGACCTCGGTACTAGACTTCAATACCTCCCAAACCCGTGTACAGACTCGGTGCAACTCCGATCAACATTTCAGCAGGCTATGTACTGTGCCAATCACAAAGGAATTCTAATACTAATACAGCATGGAACTACAAAGTACCAAGAATAGAAAAACACACTACTGAGCAAGAAATCCCAGTATGGAGGGTTTGTTCTACTGTATTAGAACATCAAAGCTTACTGTAAAGCTACAATAATTAAGAAAGTGTGGCACTGGTGCAAGTATGAAAACAGACCAACTGAACATAAGAGCCCAGAAATAAACACATGTATAAGAACACTTAATTTATAACAAACGTGGTTCCAGAGAACAGCAGAGAAATTTAAACTTCTCAATACATAAGTTCCAGGTAGGTTTTTAAATCGTAATGAATGGAGAAGCTAAAAAACTTCTGGAAGACAAATATCTTCACAGGGGGGTGGGGGGAAGGGGGGCAGGGCCGTGAAGAAAAATATTTCATCAGGACAAAAAAGTACAAACCATGAAATAAAAATAGTAATTCTCCTCATCAAAAGACATTGTTAACTGAGTTTAAAGATGAGCCACAGAGTAGGAGAAGGTAACTACAACACACAAAACTGACCGAGGCCTCGGGGTAACAGTGATAAAGCAATACGCAGTAGACAAATTAACAGAAACAGAAAGAACAGAGGTTGACAGGGACTGGGAGAAAGCGAACTACAGGAGTCACAGATTAAAGTGTATTATGAGTTTCAGTTTTACGACAAAAACGTGAATGTACTTCGTACTACTGAACGGTACGCACTGCTAGGGACCACTCTGTGGGGTTTCGGAGACTACGACCCCGCAGGAGCAGGCCCTGAGACAGGCCGGTCTACGACCCCGCAGGAGCAGGCCCTGAGACAGGCCGGTAAGTCTCCCTGGAAAGCCAGGAAACACAGACCCGACACTAACACAGAGGGTTAGGTTCCTGGCCTGAAATGCACATTGTATCCTTTCAAGCTTGCTCTGCCTTGCCAAAGCCCCTGTGATATAAACCAGACGATTAAGTTCAAAGCATAAGGAGTGAACTCTTGTCCCCTGAAACATGCCTTTACAACCATCTGGTGTGAACATGTCTCACTGACCCTGACCTGAGAGAGTCTCTGTGTTTCTTCATTTGTTATCTGTAGATAATGTCAGTTTTTTATGACTATAGCCTTTTGGACATTGATCGATAAACTGTAAGCTATGCATGTATGCTGTATTCCCCTACACACTACAATCCTAATAAAAGCCATTTTGGAGAAGGGCTTGGGGCATTCTCCGCTAGAGGGAATCGCCACTCTTTCCCACCGGAACAACAGATCGTGTCTGGGACAACTTATTCTCATCTGCAGAGGCCAGGAAAGCTCTGTTGGCCAGGGTTCCCCACAGTGTACATTTAAAAATATTTAAGGTGGTAAATTTTATGGCATTTTACCACAAATAAAATTTTAAAAAGTAAACGAATATGAAAATAGGTAGCAAGAGATCTGGACGTTACACAATGTTTCCAGTTGGTCATTATCATTATTCAGGGCAATGGAAATTAAAACCACAATGAGATACTACTACCAGAAGGCTAAAATCAACATGACTAATAGCAAGTGTTGACAAGGATGGGGAGCAACTAGAATGTCATATGGTGCCGATGGACATGTACAATGGTATGGCTACTTGGGAGCACTGATGGGACTGTCTACAGAAACCGAACATAAACATACACCCTATGACCCAATTCCACTTAGTGCACAGATCCACATACAATACATCAAAGGCATAAGCAAAAATATTCACAACAGCATTATTCATAATCACCCCAAACTAGAAATAACATATCTATCAACAGCGGAGTAAATCAGTAACTGTGGCTATTGATTCCTACCACACAATGGAATTCAACAGCACTCTCACAAATACAATGTGGAGCAAAAGAAGTTACGAAAGGATACATACTGTATGATTCCATTTGAATTTCAAAAACAGGCAAAACCAATTTAAGGTGTTAGAAAACTAGCAATAAATAGTGGCTATCTTTGGGCAGAAGTAAAATACCAGTGACTGGGAGAGGGGAGGCCAGGGCAGAGAGGAGTGCGCAGCTATGTCTTGATCTCTGCAGGACGACTGCAGGTCGTTCCCGAGCTGTGCTCCTCTGATTTGTAGTTTGTGTGTGTGTATTCAATACAGATCAGTAAGAGCCAGGGAAGTCTTACAAAAAGATAAGGTGGTTAGGAATGACAGATAATGGAAAGAGAGTGTGAAATTGAACACTAAGGAAATCTTGTAGGGTTTGCTGGCTGTAGTGTTTGTGACCTTTATGAGGAAACACTTTAGTAAAAGGGTAAAATCCTTCAACGGTGGGGAACAAGAGGCTTAGCAATGAAGTTTACATACTCTTCTGAGAAATGCAGCGATGCTAAGTATGTTAAGGAGAGGATGGTAACTACCAAGCAGGGCATAAATTGATGGTTAAACCATAAAAAGGCCCCTTTATAGTGTAATAATGCCTCCAGATAAGCTAACAGCTAGCCAGAATAAAAAATTTCCATGCATCTTCAAATTCGAAATAAGTCATTCTTATAGATAGATCTTGCTTATGATATCATCAAAGAAATATTCATTTACCTTCCTCCTCCCAAAAATAGAATTCCAAGGGCCATATGATGGGCTAAGTGGAAACCATAGTTCATTTCACCACCTGTTTTCATGTGCAAGAAACGACAAAGCTGCAAAACCTTTAGATTCCCTGAGCCAGCCATGACCATGGCCAGAGACAGCAGCACCACACTTAGGCATGTTTCCAGGTTGTAAGGACCCGTCTGGAAATACAAAAAGAAGACTGCTGTAGTCCATTTATTATCAACTGTCATATTACATTCCTTTTTTTATTAATTTTTACTTACTGATTTTTAGAGAGAGAGGAAAGGATCAAGATAAAATGAGAGAAACATCGATTTGTTGTTCCACTTCTTTATGCATTCATTGGTTGGTTCCTGTATGTGCTCTGATTAGGGATCAACCTGCAACCTTGGCACATCAGGACAATGTTCTAACCAGGTGAGCTCTCTGGCCAGGGCCAACATTACTTTATTTCCCACTGTTGTGTATTACATTTCTTCATTATCAAAACTAACATGGCCATCATTAAACTACAAATGTTTATAACTTTTAAAAAATCTGTAAGAACAAGTTCTGTGATTATGAAATTTAAATCCAATGTAAAAAACTCAAAAAATAAAATATACAAAAGGTGTAATAATTACTTGAAAATAGAAACACCCAAAAAGAACTTTAGTAAACATTTTGCCTTTCTTTTTCTCCAAATCTTTTCCTGTATTTATATACATATTTTTCCAAATGAAACTGAGATATTACTATACACAATGTTTCTAACCTTTTTAATCTATTATAAACAATCTTACAACAAATTCTCCTAGAACATGATTTGGTAGCCCCCTCCGTCTAACAAAGTACAGATATACTATAATCAAATTTATTTAACTACTTTTAGCCTTTTTGATGTTTCTAATTTCCTCACATTATAAAAATGTTGCATAAATCTGTGTAGATTTTACCAGGAAATAAAATCTTGCAGTTTTCCTGTCATCACAGCAGCAACTCCCTAAAAACAACTCCGTTTCTACTAAATACTAATTTCGAGGCAGTCGGCAACACTCAGTCCCGAGACAGAACAGTAGACAGTATGAGGATCCATGGAGGGCACGGCTTTTCTTATTTACTCTCTTGTCACGAGATCCAGAGACCTGTGCACCCTCTTCAAGGGTAATCATATTCTCCCCTAAATAATATCCCAGAATAAAAATAAAACTTCAAATCTCCCATTCTAAATTCAAACAAACTGCAGAGACTGACAATATACAAGTAACTTTGTGAATTTTCTTCAAGCTTAAGACTCCAAAAAAAGACTTACCACAGAAGCATTCGGTGCAGACAAATAACTCATAAAATCTTTTGCAAATTTATGCTGCAAAAACAAAAGAAAAAACTTAAAGTCAGAAGGAAGCATATTAAGACTTTGTGAAAAAGAAAACAGAATAAACTAAGATACTTCTTACCAAGCAGTTAAATGCTGACAAATTTTCTGAGCCAGCAAATCGAAAACCCAGAGACAAGCAGGCTCCTGCAATTATGTAGACATGTGCTTGCCTAGAGACAGAGTACACAAAGTTTACTGTTGTCATCATTCTGCCTTAAAATTCATTGTAAGTATTATCTTTGGGTAAAAACGATAACTCTCCTGTCTCTAAGTGAGTTTCTATTCTGGAAACAGGCAATTGTGCCTCTACGCAATCAGCAGGTACCTGTGCAGTTTTCTCTGGCAGAAACACCATGTGGCCATTACTGATAACGTGCACCTCTTTGCCTGCATGTTTCATATGCAGCAAAAATATATACGTGTGTGTGTGTGTGTGTGTATATCACTGCCATTTTTTAATGGAAAGAATAAAAGGGGAATGAATCTGTACAAATTAAATCTCCAACATTAGTTTTTGAGAGCAACAGCGCTACACTTCAGAGACCTAAACAAAAACAAACAAACAAAAGAAATCATCTTTCTGAACCTCTGATCAGCAATCCTTAGAAACACAGGGACTCAGAATTACCCGAAGGTGAAGGGCAGTACAGCCCTTACAGGGCACATTCCTATTACTCATGTGACAGGTGCTAGGGCAGCTCATTTGTATTTCACATTTCATAACTTACGACAAGGTTTCCAGGTTCAAATCCTCTGAGCAAGGCAATTCAATTTCACTGAGAGAGATACTATTTTCTCTTATAATCTGTTAAGATACAAACCAAGAATACCTGAACATTAATATTCAAGTTACAAATATTTAATGATCTGAAAAATAACACACTGCTTATCTTGGCCATGTTTACATAAAAGAAGCTTTGCCAAACCATTTCATTCAAAGGCCCGTATTGTAATCATGCCTGTGCAACCTAATTTCAAGCCTAAGATGGCCCAAATGAGAACAAAAACTGAACAGGACTAAATGAAAATAAACTACAGGACTTAAGTATATTCTGAAACAACAGCAGCGTAATAAAACTTCACACCAGTGAGCTGAATGAAAGTTGGGGCAGGGGTGCAGGGAAGCGGCATGAAAGGAAGGCGCACTTGGAGAGAACTCTACTCAGAGACATACACTTGGTCTTGGGACGTTTCTAGCATTAAGCTCACCACAGGTGAAGGTGGCCATTAGATTAATTATTCAAGTGAAGTTGAAATGTCAATGTGTTCATCTGCAACTACTATGTAGAAACCCATCCCTTTCCCACAGGTAGTGAACAAGATTTTTTTTTAACCCAGAATACCCAGAACTTTAATAACTAAGAAGGGATTTGGTCTGTTTCACTTAAAAATTACAAATAAAAAAGAAAAGGCTATATGTTTTCTAAACATGTGAAAGCAAGTACATAGAACAGAGAAACACTGATGATTTACCCCTATTATCCTTTTTAGAAGACTGCTCATGAGAATAACATTTCAGGATGTTTTCCATGATAAAACAATAAATATTCAGAAATTACTTACAATATAAACTTCTAATGTACTAAATATCACCAAATCAAAAAACTTCAAATACCTTTTCTCTTTGATAATCTCAGTGATGTAAAGTAATTATGTTGGCTGTGAAATATAAGTTGATAACTACTTCCATCATTCTCCCCTTCTGGTTTTCAGGGCTTTTTTGAATGCTATTTACTCAGAAATTGAGTGACATTCTGAAAAACTAATATAACTCCAAAGTAAGTAATATATATATATATATATATATATACACACACACACACACATATATGTGTGAATACATTTGTTTGGCCAACAAAGTCCATTATGTTTTTTCTGTAAAATAAAAGACATTTTTCATTTTCATCAGCAACTTTATTGATTTGGATATTTTGAGTATGTGGGCTATCTCCTGCTATCGGCTTCTAGTGGGTAGAGGCCAGGGGCGCTGCTAAACATCTTCCAATGCAGAAGACAGCCTCACAGCAAAGAAGTATTTGGCCAAAATGTCAATAGTACCAAGAAACTTCACAAACCACTTTTGACACATTTGATCAGTCACAGCACCTTCTCCATACATTGCACAATCTTTTTTTGCGTTTAAGTTGTGTTTTTACCTTTCATGAAATAATAAAGCATAAGCTGAAAATGCTGTGTATTTTATTCCATCTTTAATATTAAAATGGCTGCACAAAAATTCACCAATTTTGATGTTTTTTTAAAAAAATGCATGCTGACAAGTCAGCTGTCACAATACAATTTAACGAATTGTTTCTAATGAAGTTAAAGACAACTAAGCACTATTAGAGCCATGATACATTAAAAAGGTAACCGACTTTTTGGCCAACCCAACATAAACGCACGCGCATGTGGTGTGTAACCCAATGATAGCATTTGTAAGGTCCTTTCTGATCTTCAAAAGGAGCCTGAAGGCCTACGTGTGAACCTGCAGGGCCACACACTAGCCCTGTGACCAAAGGCGTTTCTTGACTGCTCTGTGCCTCCCCTGTAAAATCAGCAGAACAAGGTTTCCTACCTTCTAGGTTTCTGTGAGAATTAGAAGACTTAATCACTCAAAGCTCTTAAAATTAACGCCTTTAAATAAAGTGTTAGCTGTTATTATTATTATTAATCTATACCACCCCTATCCTAAGCACGGGAATCACAAACCATTTAAAAGCATCGCTAAGAGCCTGGGTTATAAACAACTGAATGGGGGGAGGGGGAACCCTCTTCATTCCAGTTCCTTTTTACCTTTACTATGGTGTCCTAATATTTAAAAATAATTAACAATATAAAGAGTAATCAAAGGAAGAAATGTAATCCTTCAAGGGCAAATTGAGGCACACAGGAAATGAGCAGGAAAAGCCAACTGGGATTGGTTATGAGAGTAGGGGGTGGGGTGGGCAAAAGGGGAGAGAAGGGAGAAAAATTGAGACAACACTACCAGACTAAATAATAAAATATTTTAAAAAGAAACAAAAGAAATAAAACTATGTTGAGATGTGTTATAAAGTTAACTAATAAAAATGCACTGTTACTTTTTTTAGAATAAAAAGAGAGAAGACCACCAAATTCCTCTGTCCAAGGCAATGATCTCAAAATCTAAAATCCTACAGTTAGTTTTATTTTGACCCTACCCCTTACTTGCTGGATGATTTTGATCCAATCTGTCCTCTTTCAATGTAACAGTAATGTACTAAGCTCTAGCCACTAGAGCTAGGAAAAAAAGATACTAGTAGCTAGAAAAAAAAAGATGGAGAGGAAACAGTAGCTGACTTTGAAGAGTTTATAGTATAAGAAAGAGTTCATCGCTCCCACCCATACACACAGGGCAATGCACCTGAACAACTTACAGCACAGTGCCACATCAGGCAATCTGAAGAGAGTTTTTTTTAAAAAAAAAATGACAATGAGGTACATAACATAATATCTTTATAATGATTTATTTAACTAATATATGCACTTAAATGCCACAGGTTAAAAGGCTGATAAATAATCAATTCCATATTTAGAAAATGAAATTCGCCCTGGCCGGTGTAGCTCAGTGGATTGAGCGTGGGCCTGCGATCCAGAAAATCGCGGTTTGATTCCCAGTCAGGGCACATGCCTGGGTTGCAGGCCAGTTCCCAGCAGGCAAAGCACAAGAAGCAACCATACATTGATATTTCTCTTCCTCTCTCCTTCCCTTCCCCTCTAAAAATAAATAAATAATCTTAAAAAAAAAGAAAATGAAATTCTACAGAAAGATTCCACTTGCTGTATATAAAAGAATGTAAAATATTTAGAAATACACATTAAAAACTGTTCAAGATCCTTACTTTTCTGAGAGATTTAAAAATGGATAGATTTTATATTCTTGGACTAGAAGACTCGATATTTAATTACCTACTTTCCATATACTTATCTATAGATTTAATACAATTTCAATTATAATGCACCAGATTTTTATATTGATACTAATAAGCTGATTCTAAATTTTATATGGAAAAGTAAATGACCTGGAGAACTCAAAGAAATCACAAAAAACAACAACAATGGCAGACATGCATGTCAGGGGTCCCCAACCAGTCCTCAAGTGCCTCCTGTCACACCCCCTCCCTGCCCTGTCCTCCAGGAAACTGGTCCCTGAGGCCAAAACGGTTGGGGACCGCTGCACTACTTGACTTCAGAACTCACTACAGTAATCACGAGTATGATTCTGGCGTGAGGACAGATAAAGAAACAGAATAGGGTGCAGAAATAAGCCCACACTCATTTGACTTGGACAAAAGGAGCCATAGGAAGTCCATAGGGAAAAGTAGGTGTTTTCAATATATCGTGTTAGTATAACTCAATATCCACACTTTTAAAAAACAAAAACCTCAATGCCTACCTTATACCATAAACAAAATTACTTTGAGGTGGATGACATAACTATACACAAAAGCTAAAATACTGAAGGTTTTAGAGAAAAGAACAAGTGAGTATACTCAAGACTCAGAGTTAGGCAAATTTTTTTTCATAGGACACAATACCCATAAAATAAAATCTGATAAACTAGTCATTATCAAACTTTGAAAGTCTTCTGCTAAGCAAAAATATTACTAAAAAAAATGAACAGGCAAACGAGACTGGGAGGAATATTTCCAAAATATATATCAGAGAAAGAATAGGCTTCCCATATGTATTAAAAATTCTAGCAGCTCAATAATAAAAAGACAAAAATACATTAAAAAAACCCTCACCTGAGGATATGTTTATTGATTTGGGGGAAGTGGAGAGAAAAACACACATCGATGGGCTGCCTCCTCTATGTGCCCCAGTTGGAGATTGAAGCCACAACCTAGGTATGTGCCCTGACCAGGAATCAAACCTGCAGCCTCTTGATGTACGGGACAACACTCTAACCAACTGAGCCACCCAGCCAGGGCAAAAATGCATAAAAAAAAAAAAATAGGTGAGACAGGAACAGAGGCTTCACACCAAAGAATATGTAAAGGAACTATTAGCAAATGAAAATGTTCCCTCATCATCAGTCAGCAGAATAACAGAAGTGGAAACTACATACTATCATCACAAATTTACCTGCAGAACTAAAATTAAAAAGACCACCACCACTGAATATGGACAAGATGTACAGCACCAGCATTTTCATATGCTCTTGGCCAAAGTGTAAAATAGTACAAACTCTAGGAAAAGATTAACTAGTTCTTAAAAACCAAATACATCATCCACTCCACACCTCAGTAATTGCAATCTTAAATATTTATTAAAAATAAAATTAATATGTAAGTGCACAAAAATATTTGTATAAGAGATTTATGGCCTTAACTCATAATGGCTAAAACCTGGAATGGGGTGTCTAACAAAGGGGAATGGAAAAAGAAACTGTGGTATGTTTAGACAATGGAACAGTACTTAACAATAAATAGGATGAACCATTAATATCTCACAATCATGAAAAAAGTCTTATACAAAGGGTGTATACTATATGTGATACCACTACCATACTTCAGGCAAACTCATTTATTTTATTTATTTATTTTAATTTTTTTAAATATATTTTATTGATCATGCCATTACAGTTGTTCTATTCCCCCCTTCATTCCCTTCCACCCTGCACACCCCTCCCCCCACCATTCCCCCCCTTTAGTTTATGTCCATGTGTCTCAAGTTCTTTAGATTCTATATTTCCCATACTATTCTTGCCCTCCCCCTGTCTATTTTCTACCTACTGTCTATGCTACTTATTCTCTGTACCTTCTCCCCTCTTCTCCTTCTCCCACTCCCCTGTTGCTAACCCTCCATTTGATCTTCATTTCTATGGTTCTGCTCCTGATCTAGCTGTCCTTTTAGTTTGCTTTTGTTTTAGGTGTGGTTGTTAATAACTGTTGAATTTGCTGTCCTTTCACTGTTCATATTTTTTATATTCTTTTTCTTAGATAAGTCCCTTTAACATTTCATATAATAAAGTCAGAGAGTCCCAAAGAAGTTGGACCCAAGAAGGAACACACCAAGGCACATTGTAATTACATTAGCCAAGATTAAAATGAAGGAGAGAATCCTAGAAACAGCAAGAGATAAGGGGACAGTCACCTACAAAGGAGTCCCCATCAGACTGTCAGCGGATTTCTCAAGAGACCTTCCAGGCAAGAAGGGGCTGGAAAGAGGTATTTCAAGTCATGAAAACCAAAGACCTACAACCAAGATTGCTCTACCCAGCAAAACTTTCATTTAGAATGGAAGGGCAGATAAAGTGCTTCTCAGATAAGACCAAATTCAAGGAGTTGATCATCACCAAGTCCTTATTATATGAAATGTTAAAGGGACTTATCTAAGAAAAAGAAGATTAAAAATATGAACAGTGTAAGGCCAGGAAACTCATTTATTTTAGA
This sequence comes from Artibeus jamaicensis, assembly GCF_021234435.1. Classification (NCBI taxonomy): domain Eukaryota; kingdom Metazoa; phylum Chordata; class Mammalia; order Chiroptera; family Phyllostomidae; genus Artibeus; species Artibeus jamaicensis. Next base: position 11,032,121 of record NW_026521810.1, on the reverse strand, counting down.
AAAGCATCGGAAAACTGGTTGCGCTGGAGGAGGGGGTAAATGAACAGACTGGATAAGGGAAGGAGGCAACTTCTGGCCATTCTGATGAACGTTTGTTTCCATGAGCATATATTTTAGTTAAATCTTATCAAATAGTATACCGTATTTTTCAGACTATAAGACACCCCCCGCCCAATTTGGGAGGAAAATGCAGCGGCAACCCTGCTCCTGTGACCTGGCTACACCGCTGCTTCCCCAACCCCCCCCCACCACAGTGAGCCAGGTAAACTACATTCGGACTGTAAGATGCACCCGCCTTTTCCTCCCAAATTTGGGGGGAGTGTGTCTTATAGTCTGAAAAATACGGTACTTAAGATCTGTACTTTTCATTGTATATAAACTTTATCCTAAAAGGGAAAGAATATAAATAAATACTAGTCATTGATACATATGCTGAAATATTTAGAGAGAAGTACAGTACTGGCCGCAACCAACTGAAATGCGACCTCATATATAAAAAATGATGAAGAGCTGGATAAAGAGTAAATGGACAGACATGTGATTAAACAAGTTTATAAAGTAAACTACTAATTATAGAATCTAACTGGCAATATGGGTGTGTCCATAAAGTTATTTCAACCTGTCTTTATTTTGAACTTTTTCTTATACAGATATTGGGGGAAATACTCTCAAGAATTCCCAAGGACAAATAAGTTTATTTCACAAATAAAATGGAACTGACACCACCAGAAATGGACTGCTAATTAAAGGGCAGTATTTATCTTAATATCTGATTTAGAGTTTTGATGGAGTCTGCTTATTGGTAACTATTTGGCTTATTGGATAAACATGTCATTAAGTAATTAGAATAAGTTATTATATAAGAGATTTAAATTGTCACAAAGTAAAATAGCATCTTAGATAAATATGTACCTAATTAGGATAAAAATGTCAAAAATGCTCTTTAGGGTACTTTGGTAAAAATAATTTTTTAAAAGTACAATTTCTTGGAATCTGGGACCAGAAAGAAAGGTTGACCTATGACCAGCAGACAAACTTAAAATGAAAGTTCCTATGTTTTCAAGAGGGACCATAATCATCAATATTGCCTTGTTAAGTATTTTATAGTGTTTTGAAATAGCCCAAATCATAACTTTATGCCATTAAAGATATAAAAAAATTTATTATATGTACTTACTTGAGGAACATTGCTATCAACCCACTTGGAACTTGGTAAAATATCATCCCACAAAATCAGGCATCGAGCAAGTGTCTTTAAAATGTAATACAGAAAAAATTCATTAGAGCTGGCAAAGTTCACAGATTTTATGACAATGATAATGTTAAACAGAGTAATTTAAAAACTGGTTCCCAAATGATGGTCCTTTGAAAAATAAAGTGTATACAGAATCAACCTAAACCAATCATTAAAATAAAGATTTATATTTTAATACAAAAAAAAAACCACCCTAAAATTGAGTTAACTGTCATTGCAATTTGGAGAAACCAGCGAGGATGTTTTATAACTTGCTCCATAAAAGAAAAAAATCATAGCCCGGTGTACATAATTTCAAGGCGAAAAACATACAAGTTTTAACATTATAGAGGGAATAATTGAGGAAATTATGTTGAACAGTTACTGTCATTAATTATACCGTTAACAGTAATACTGCATCCTTACTAATAATGAAAGCAGTAGTGAAACCCCAGTCACTCGCTGCTTGTTAGGAAGTTCTGAATAATGTGAGAATCTGAAATGTCAACTCCAGGTTTAATATGTCAATGTGGCTGCCTTTCCAGCCTTCCTACAGCTGAACATGGGAAACTTTAAAAGAATGCTACCAATTATATGTACATAATGAATTAATAGTAAAAGGTTCCCTTGTAGAAACATGTGTATTTGCAAGCTAAAGCTGAGAACCACATACAGACTCATGTTAAAAGAAATAAAAAAATGCAAAGTACTGTACCCTAAGCAAGAGAAACTCTGGTTTTACAAAGTCCAGCAAATACATTGTGTCAGGAGCTCGGAGCCAGTCAGCAATGGACCTATTAGTTGAAGATATCAACAAGCACACTGTTCAGGAAGAGGCAAAGTAATCAAGAAGCCCAAGATGGATTTCACAACATTCTCCCCAACTCCATCCACTGTCCTATTTTCTTGGCATTCATAGTACTTTACATCCTCTAACATAACAATTATTATGTATCTGTATATGTTTTACAACAACATAAGCTCCGTAAGAGCGAATGTTTAGTTTTGTCTGGCTTCAGTGTCAAGAAAGAACATACACATTCATTGAAATAGTAAACAAACAAATGCCTGTTCTTAGCCACTTTGTTAATTTTGCATACATTCACTTTTTCTAAGAGGAGGAATATACAACATTGAAAAATTCCTTGAATCTTAAGATATTTTTTAAATTAAAAGACTTAAGCAGAGTTTACTGTCTCCTACTCAACTTACATTCCTATGCAAAATGTAAAAGAATAAATGCCAAAGATCTACTTTCAAGTGTCGGCACTAATAATGGGGGTTGGAAAAGTAGACGGGTGGTTCACTAGGAAAACTTGAACTAAGCAGAAACCATTTTTATAAATAGGAACAAAGAACAGAATAATGCTACGTGTTTCTGGTTTTACCAATCCTCACAAAGACATGCAAAATTTATGAAAAGCAATTTGGGCATTTTTGAGACAACTATGACACAGAAATCAATAAAAATTGGCAATTATATTGTCAGAAATCATTAAAATAGGAAATAAATTATTTCTAGATAAAAATCTATATAATCTCTAGTATCTGAGAGAATTAAAATCAGGTAGAGCCGGCAGAGGGGAAACAAATCCATCGAGATACCTTAGTTTCACTACTGAGGTGAGAAAGGAAGCCCCACTGGTGGCTAGGGGTGGGGTCAGAGATGCAGTACCTGTTATTGGTTTTTAAGTAGATCATAGCCAAAGCAAGAGTGGCGCCTGGACAAGTTACATCCACATTTATGGTATCTCCTTCCTACAAAAAGGAAAAGTTCATTTGTGTAAGAGAGTTGTGAATTATTATAAAATTCTTCTGAATACTAACTTATGCTTAAAATGAACATTTATTAAAGGTTGATATAAAAACTATTTTCAAATTACTGCTCTGATCTGGACTTACTTTGATTTGGTAACTTGGAGATTTGTGTTTTTCCCGGTGCATTCCCGCCTGAAAGCGCCTGTGACCACCGACCATGTACTGATAGAGCTGCTCAGGCACATTGAGGTCGGACATACCTATGAGATTGCTGCCGTGCTGGAGAATTAAACAACAGAGACATGAAGGAAATCTTAAAAATGAGGTCCATAACACATACCCATGAAAAGGAAGAGCATGAGCTAACTTCAAATCAGGGTATGATGAGGTTTTTTTCAATTAAAATAACTACTACTGTGAGTTAATACTCAAGCTACTAATACTTCACATTAAAATCATAATGTTTCTATGTTCAAGTTAATATTTTCATGTCACAAAATACATAAAGGCCTTAACATACAGTCAACTGCACTAAAAGTCTAAGAAAATATTAAGTATGTTAATGAAAACTAAACTATGAACATCTGAATTGCTTCATTATTGTGGCTATGAACCATTTGAGCAACAATAACTATAATAATAAAAATAACTTACTGAACAGTTACTCTGTTCCAGGGACTATTCTGTGTGTTTAACGCAGATTAACTTATTTAGTATGACAATTCTATCAAAGAGCTATTATTTTATAGGTGAGGAAAGTAAAGCCCAAAGTGACACACCTAGCAAGTGGCAGGGCCAGACATGACACAGGCAGTGTGGCCCCACAGTCTGTGGAGTTGCCTAACCACCACTAGACAATATTATAGTTAAATGACAGACTCACTAGTCAGGACCAGAATTCAGGTCCCAATTACCACTTTGAAGCTTTTTCATTGGATCATTTGCCCTGGAGTTAAAGTAAAAGTGTGAAGAGTCAAACACCTGTCATCCTGTTTTGTATAATCTAATTTCAATTTAACCATGTATTTGTGGTTCTTCAAGGAACCCACGTTCCAGCTGACGGTCACTGAATGAAACGATTTTGATAATTCTCTATCACATCTCATGGTTGGGGTTAAAAATGGATCATCGTGGCACTGCATTCTGTCACAAAGCAAATGCTACTGTGGCAACATCCCACCAGGCCAGTGAACACTTGGGGGCCAAGAAAAGGCTATGACTTCTCTCTACCAACTACTACAGACCCGTCAGGTTCCCCATCATAGACACATTTTTGACTATTTGCTGTTTTTTTGTCTAATCAGGCTATCACTTCATCTTATGTCTTAAAAATATCCAGAAAGAAGAAACAGCTAAGCATCAGTTTAAATCAAATCCCAGTATGGCAGACCAATATTCAGAGTAAAGTATCAAGATTCCTCATCTCCACAAGCAGACGTCATCACTGAAGCCTCGGAAGGACAGACCGTGCTTACCCCCAAGCAGACCATGCCCAGGGCCAGGCCAGCAGCTAAAGAGTAGGACTCTCTGTCAGTGCAGTATTCCATCTCAGGGCCAGGGGGCCGGCCTGTGGAAGAGGAAATAATGGGATTCAAGCTGGCCTCTTGAAATCTTCTATCAGAAGAATTTTAGAGTTAACTTTCTAGTAAACTGCATAAGAACTATGGTTTCAATATAACCTCACTCAATAAACAGGAGATTATCACAAAGGTTATCCACAACTGTCAGTTTACTACACAATAAATCCCAAAATGATTCCTTTAATTTTCTAATTTAAAAGCAGTAACTTTAAAATACTATGAAACTGTAGGTATGATTTTTTTTTTTAATTCCTAAGAAGTTGGGAAAATTTTTTAAAGGGAGGAGAGCTCAAGGAGTTTTAATTTTTTGCATTTGTATTTGCTTTTTATTTTCAAATCTATTCATTAGATGTTGTGAGACCATATTCAAATACTGATAATGAATATTATGGATACTTCCTACAAGTTTTTAAGCACATTAAATATTCTGTTTCAAGACACTTCTTTTGAATCTGTATATTATTGAGCTACCCTACTATGGCAGAATTTCTGTATTCATCCTAAAAGCCTGGCTAGATGCAAAATTTACATTTTTATAAAGCACCACATAACACTAACTCTACCTGTTAAGGCAGCAAAATGTATTATATATGAAAGCCTCCCCCTTCCAAAAAAGTTCACATGCCTGCAATTTTACCTTCAGAAAAAAAAATCCAATGAAAAAAGTATTATACAAAAGGGATCAGCATAACGTTTATGCATGACAGCAAAGAATTAGAAACAGTCTGAAAATCCTGAAAATAAGAAAATAATTAGGCAATTTATAGAATACCAACTCAATGATATTAAACACTATAAAACTAATTTCTAAAAGCATTTATGACGATGATATATGCAAAGGGCAATATAAAAACAGTATGTACATTCTGACAGTATGTAATTACATAAAAAAGCTATAAGAATCCAATCTCCTATTTATATTATGAAAGTGTGTGCTATGGCTGTGAGATATATGAGGTCTGTCCAGAAGGTGTCCAGCCACGTAATACGAAAAATAGAGAGATTTATTAAAGAAGATACAAGATACAAGAAGCACTGTACACAGGACAATGATGCCTCAGTCCCCTTCAAAGTAGGCACCATGGGACCTCACACAATTCTCCCAATCACCATCAGCCGCCCTGTTGTATTTTCCCGAATTTCATGAATGGTCTGAAATCTCTTCCCTTTCAAAGGTGACCTTAGTTTTGGAAAAAGCCAGAAGTTCCAAAGTGCCAAATACAGGCTTGCAGGGGGGCTAAGTCACCTGGGTGATTCGATGTTTCACCAAAAAACTCTGCATGAGACGTGATGCATGAGCGGGTGTGTCATCATGATGAAGCTGCCAATCAGATACCTTGTATGGATGATATCCTCAGATGCCATTATAAAATAGGCAAAGAATGTTAAATTATCTTGTAGGCAAATTTCAGTTTTGAAAATAATTTATTTCATCACCGTAGCAGACGAAACTGTTCCAATACTTCATGGCCCTACAGGGACAGTACACACACATTCACACTCTTACAGTGGATGTGTGACTGGCTTTGGCCTGGGATCTCAGCTGATGCAATGTTAAGCCAAGGCCTGAACTGTGCTTCCAACATTGGTTTCTCCCTCTGCCTTCTGTCATCACTGTTAAAGCAGCACGTCCTCCCACCTGGGCCCCAGAATAAGGCACCTGGAGCAGAGCCAGAACAGCAGCCCCACAAATCTGCAGCCAGAAGCACAGATGCTCAGGCCAACCATGTGGCTATGTGTTATGTAGCAGCACTGTGGCAACAGCTGACTGCTGCAATCAACCTAGAGAATAAAGTATCTTCAACAATATATCCTCAAATATCTGTAGAAAAGATCCTGAATAGGATTGAACAGGACATTTAAGTACGTATCTAGACTAGTACCAATACTAATAATGCCAATAGCATCTCCAGAGGCCAGAAAAAGATGACAACACAGAAAATGCATTTCATCACCAACACACCCACTAGCATGTAAAGGAGGAAAGCAGGAATCTATCACTTCCATTCTCTTGGAAGTGTTTTTGCCCAAAAGAATAAACACTGTGTTTTGGGGACCAAAAATAATCAACTCTGAGTTTAAGGTGCAGACCACTACTAGACACTGCCTGGCAGAACCCAGCAGGATAAAAGCAGGCTCACATGGCACTGAGACCACCTCATTAATGGCATCACGGACATTACTCAGCTTGCCAAAAAAAAAAAATGCAGACTGATAACCTGCACAGTAATACCAGCCTTGAAAAACATTACTTGTCGTTTTTTTATTAGTATCAGATCATCTCTATCCTCTTATCAGCTACTATTTTTTCCTCAATTTTTATAATTTTACTATCATTCTTACTTTGGTTCCTATGGAGCGGGAAATGTATACTAATGAAGACACAGAACTAATAATCATACCTATTTCAGCCAACAGGACTTCCGCAGTATGCCTGTGAGCTGTTCCTTGGTATACGAGGCCAATGCCAACTACTGCCGCCACTTGGACATTGTGAGGAACATCAAGCTCCGTGGATGTTGGGGGTAAGAGAGCAGGAATGTGGATGCTAAGCAGGCGAGTGATGGACATATCCATGGTGCCCAACTTAGCAGCAGAAACACCAAGGAGTAGTCCAATGCTTGTCATTTCATGACCCTACAACAGAGAGGATATAGAAACTTAAGCCACTACCAAAAGAGATTAAGAAGTTTTAAATAAAACACTGCCTGCCAATACTTTGAATAAGTGCTTTTATGTGACAAGCACAGTGAGAGGCACCAAGAATACAACAACAAACTATACAGTCATGGTGCTTATCCTCATGAAGCTACTGCCCAAAGGGGGAGAAATGTTAAACTAAAAACATACAAATACAGTATTAAAAAGTAGTGCATTGAAAAAGTGCAAAGTCATACAAAAGAGTATTTTAAAGCTGCCTAATTTAGATTAGCAGAGCCTGAGGAATTATTAGAAATCTCTAAAAAGAGTAAAGCTCACAACAGGACCTGAAGGATAAGCACAAATGAGCCACTAAAGTGGCAGAAAGGGGGACACTCAACATTAAAGGGAAAGACTGATGTCAAGTGAGAGAACATGTAACTGGCTCTGAGGTGACCCAGAAATAAACCCTCACTCACACTGATGGTCCGCTGACAAGGGTGCCAGACAATCCAATGTAAAAAGAACAGTCTTATCAAAACATAGAGCTGTCATAACTGGAGAGCCACATGCCAAAGAATGAAGTGGGGCCCTTCCTTATATTATATATAAAAATTTACATAAATTGATCATAGAACTCCATTTAAGAGCTAAAACTATAAAGCTCTTAGAAGACACAGGTGTGAATCTTCATGACCTCGGGCCAGGCAATGACTTGGATACAACATCAAAAGCACAACAACCAAAGAAAAAACAGACTAACTGTCCAGCCAAGAGAAGATGTAGGTAGATACACTTTGTCTCCTCCCACAACGGAAAGAAGGACAAATTTAAAAACAAAATACAACCCACCCGGAACTGCCAGAATATCAAACTATAGAAGTCCGACAACCAAGGCGTTAAAGAAGAACATTCACTCAGACTGGTAGGAGGGGCGGAGATGGGAAGCCTGGGTGGAGGTGGCGGCTGGCAGAGCAGGCAGTCACACATTTGTGTGCAGATAAACCTGGGGGACCTGGGGGGCAAGACAGACCATGCAAGCCATGGTTCCAGAGTAGGGAAAAGAGTCTTAAAACTTCTGGCTATAAAAACCTGGGGGCATTGTGGGGGCAGGAGAAACTCCCAGCCTCCGAGGACTGTTCACTGGAGAGACCCACAGGGTCCTAGGATGTATATAAGCCCACTTACCCAGGAATCAGCACCAAAAGGGCCCAATCTGATTGTGGGTAGCGGGGGAAGTAACTGAAAGCCAGGCAAAAGCCAACCAAGCGGGACTATTTCCTCTTATGCCTCCCCCACACACAGCACCACAATGCAAGAACGTGACTTGCCTCACTCTGACAAATACCTAAGGCTCTGCCCCTTACAATGTAACAGATCCACCAAGACAAAGAAATGTGGCCCATTTGAAAGAAAAGATCAAAACTCCAGAAAAAGAGCTAAGCAATGGGGAGATAGACAACCTATGAGATGCAGAGTTCAAAACACTGGTATTCAGGATGCTCACAGAAATGGCTGAGTATGGTCACAAAGTAGAGGAAGAAATGAAGGCTATGAAAAGTGAAATAAAGGAAAATATACAGGGAACCAATAGTGAAGGGAAGGAAAGCAGGACTCAAATCAACAATTTGGAACAGAAGGAAGAAATAAACATTCAATCAAAACAGAATGAAGAAACAAGAATTCAAAAAAATGAGGAGAGGCTTAGGAACCTCTGGGATAACTTTAAACGTCCCAACACCTGAATCATAAGGGTGCCAGAAGGAGAAGAAGAAGAGCAAGAAATTGAAAACTTATTTGAACAAATAATAAAGGAGAACTACCCCAATCTGGCAAAGGAAAGAGAGACTTCCAGGAAATCCAGGAAGCCCAGAGAGTCCCAAACAAGTTGGACCTAAGGAAGCACATACCAAAGTACATAATTAAGTTACCTAAGATTAAAGAAAGAATCTGAAAAGCAACAAAAGGAAAGGAGAGAATTACCTACAAAGGAGTTTTCATAAGACTATCAGCTGATTTCTCAAAAGAAAACTTAGAGCGAAGAAGGGGCTGAGTCATGAATGGCAAGGATCTCCATCCAAGATGACTCTATCCAGCAAAGCTACATTTAGAACAGAAGGGCAGATAAAGTATTTCCCAGATAAGGTCAAGTTAAAGGAGTTCATCATTACCAAGTCCTTATTATATGAAAATTATAGGGACTTATCTAAGAAAAAGATGATCAAAAATATGAATAGTAAAATGACAACAAACTCACAACTATCAACAACTGAATCTGAAAATCAAAACAGACCAACCAAACAATTACAACAGGAACAGAACCAGAGAAATGGAGATCATATGGAGGGTTATCTGTGGGAAGGGGGAGGGAGAGAATGGGGGAAAAGGTACAGGGAATAAGAAGCATAAATGGTAGGTACAAAACAGACAGGGGGAAGTTAAAAACAGTATAGGAAATGGAGTAGCCAAAGCACTTATATAAACAACCCATGGACATGAACTAAGGGTGGGGGAGGAATGCTGTGGGAAGGGGGATACAGGCCAGAGAGGAATAAAGAGAGGGAAAAAAATGGGATAACTGTAATAGCATAATCAAGGAAATGTACTTTAAAAATACAAAAAAAGAAAAAATCAATGAAGTAGCCTTCATCAAAATTAAGAACTTATGTCTTTCAAAGATGGCATCAGAAAGTGAAAAAAAACTGGATGAGAAAAATTTACAAATCTTTTACCTGTTAATGGACTACTATCCAGAATATATACAGAATACAACTCAGTAAGATAACCCAGTTAAAAATTAAGCAAAGAATCTGAAAAGACATTTCTCCAAAGAAAACATAGCCTATCAGCACACAAAATGATGTTCAACATCATTAACCAGCAGGGGAATGCAAAGCAAAACCACAATAAGATGTTATTTCACACCTACTAGGATGACTATAATTTAAAAAACAGATACTGGCAAGAACATGGAGAAACTAGAACTCCTAGGCACTACTGGTGCAATTGTAAAATGGTGCAGCCACTCTGAAAAACTGTTCAGTGGTTCCACAAAAATTTCAACAAAGAGTTATCATATCATGCAACAATTCCACTTCTAGCAATATACCCAAGAAAAATGAAAATATAAGCCCACTCAAAAACATGTGCCATGTTTACAGCAGCATTATTCATAATAGCCAAAAAGTAGAAATAACCTAAATACCCATCAACTAATGAATGCATAAATAAAATACAGTATATCCATAAAATAGTTTCTATTCAGCTGTAAAGCAAAATGAAATGCTTGGTACAAAAAATAATATGGTTGAATGTTGAAAATATTCTGCTAAAAGAAAGAAGCCAGTCATTAAAGACTGCACATTAGATGATTCCATTCATATGAAAGGTCCAGAATCAGCAGATTATCCATAGAGACAGAAAGCAGATCAGTGGTTGCCAGGGACTGGTGGGAGAGAGGAACAGAGAGTGACTGCTACTGGGTATGACGTTCATTTACAATGTGGTGAAAATGTTCTAATGTTATCAGTGATAACGACGCACAAATCTGTGGACACACTAAAAACCAGTAAATTGAATACTATAACAGGTGAATTTTTATGGCATAAAAATGGAAGAGTTTAAGGCTAAAAGAAACAGTTTATGCAAGAGGCTAAAATGGCCAGTCCCATTTGGGGCATGGGGAGCAAGTGGAAAACTGGTACAAAGTAAGGTTGGAGAAGTGTGTTGGATCACTTAGGCTCCTAAATGAACATTCAGAGCAATGGAAGACCATTCATTACACAGTTTCGACCAGGTAAGTGACACATTTCAACTTACACTTTAGAAAGACTATTGTGCCTGCTACAAGAATGGATTTAGAGGCATAAGAACAAAGAAAGAGGAGCAAACAGAACAATTAGGAGCATTGCAACAGCCCAGGTGAGGCACAATCCCAGGAGCTGGGAGCACAAGTCCTCACCTTAGTCAAGTAGTCATGGATGTTGAGAGTGGCCAGCTTGGTGAGGTGCCCATTCAGGCCAAGGGCCATGAGGAAGCCAGCATACTCATTGGCTAACTCGGCATGCTTGGGTTTATTGTAAACAATCCAGGCCGAGTCGATCTGAGAAGCCGGAGCTATCTTCAGGCCAGCAGCCACACCGTTATGAAAACTGGCCCAGCTTGTCATGTTGGGAGGCACGTCAATGTTCCCACTGTTAAGGTCTACTGTTGTGTTCCGAGGAGGAGCACGCCCTATTAATGCAAACCAATGTAAAACTGAGAGAATGGAAATTTACAAAATCACCAAAACACCCCTCCCCCCTGGTTACTGTCAGTTTGCTGAGACAACTGTACTTGAACAACAATAAAAAAAATGTTAAAGACTTGCAAAAAAGAATAAAGAAATTTACAAAACCAAAGTTGTTAAATTTAGATTTTTGAGAACAGAGATTGCTTTCTCTACATTCAAAACCCTTAATTATATTAAGTAACTATGAGTCCTGAAACTGTCATGCATGTGAATCAAACTTGATGCAAGTGGAAAGCCTTAATTGCTTAAAATAATTCCTCCTTTTTTTGCTAAAATGCATGGGGCTCTGGAGATCTAATGAGGGTGTCCATGGTTTTAAAATCCTTCTTTCAAACAGCAGAAAGCTTATTAAAAAATAAAATTAAGACTACTGTCACAGTAGTTAAATTATGTTTAACAGTTAACTACTGTTAAACTATGTTAACAATAAATTCCAACATGAGGTTTAGTGACACTAATGTTAATTTTAAATATGCCACACCATGTTTTTCTCAAGACATTGAGGGAAAAGAGCCAAGATTTGGAAGCAGCCCAAGTGCCAATCAGTAGATGAATGGATAAAACAGCTATGGTACATTTATATAATGGAATACTAGTAGGCTGTAAAAAGGAAGAAAATTTTACCCTTTGCAACAGTGTGGATGGACCTGGAGAACATTATGCTAAATGAAATAAGCCAGTCAGAGAAAGACAAATACCATATGATCTCATTCACATGTGGCATCTAATGAACAAACTAAACTAACAAGGAAAAGAGAGACAGACTCACAGATGGAGAACAGGTTGGGAGCTCTGGGTTGGAGTTCAGGGATAAAGGGATCAAGCAAAAAAGAAAAAAGACCTCATGGACACGGACAACAGTATGGTGACTGCAAGGGGAAAGGGGATGTGTGGAAGTGGAAGAAGGTATAAGGGGGATAAATGGTAAGGAAAAAATACAGTAAAAAATAAACTATTAAAAAATAAGTAAAAAATAAAAAGAGATAAATACCTTTTAAATCTGCTCTTTCACTTATATGTCTCTGTGTATGTGTGTGTGGGGGTATATATATATATATATATATATACCCCCACACACACATATATAATGATAATTATATACTATTGTTAACACCAAATTCATTCATAGACAGTGCTATAAAAAGCATCATTTTATAGACTTGAGTTACCCAGTGTACCATAAGAGTACTCATTAAATTTAATAATTCTGTGGTCAATTTATTTAAGAGCAATGTAAACTAAATGGTATGTTCTCTTTGAATTCCCTGAGTCTGGTTTTGATCTATCTGTGTAAGCATATACTGATTTTTTATATTTTTAATATTCTACGCTGGCTCAAGTCATGAATATATAAAATAAATATGCTAAAAACTGCATTAAAAATCACACAATTCACTAGATGTTTGAAAATAAAGTTTTAAAGCATTTCTGAAAGTTGTGTAAGAAAAATTTACACAGATGCACAATGTCTTACTTGGGGTACATAAACACACACGCAGACACACACAGACACAAGCACAAAGTAAAATGTAGGGCTTTACCCTTTGCTTTTTTACCTAAGATCTGGTTCAAACGCTGCTGTTGGCAGCACTACACTGGGTAACAGGGTCATCAGTTATACTCTGACTTTCTCAAAAAGGCACAGAGATAAACAATGAAAAAACATGTAAACCTTGCAAAGCAGCAACTCATCATATATATAACACATAATATCTATACAAAATCAATGATAGGGAAAGGGTAAAATAATAAGAATTGAATATATTCTTCAATAAGAACAACAACATACAAAATGTACAACAGGCCTATCAGTGGGAGAGTTAAGAGACTAAGAAAATATTTTTTTCTAAATTAATATTATTAAATCAAGAGAGCTGTTTCTTAGAGGGTACCTACCAGAATGACTGCAAGAGTAAAATTTTGGATTAAATTCATAAACACATTTTCTTAACATTTTATTTTAAGATTTTATTTATTTATCTTTAGAGGGGAAGGGCAGGAGAGAGGGAGAGAAACATCAATGTATGGTTGCCTTTTGTGCGTCCCCTGCTGGGAACTGGCCTGTAGGGAACTGGCCTGCAACCAGGCATGTGCCCTAACTGGGAATCGAACCACGATCCTTCGATTTGCAGGCCCGTGCTCAATCCACTGAGCTACACCAGCCAGGGCTTATAAACACATTTTTAATCATGCAAATTTCACTAAATGTTCTTTTAAAAGACAATAATTCGTGCATAGCACCCAAGCACAGCATTGACAACCACATTTAATACATTTTAACATTTGCCAATTTCTCGTGGGATCCTCTTCTAATCCAAGCCTTTTTTACGAAAACCTTCAAACAGTTCCGAGACTAATAAACACCTATATCCCATGCCCTCCATCAAGATTCAATGGCTGTTCACAGTGAGAGTCACCAGTGGTAGTGACTAAAGCAGTGTGAGGACTCCAGACTGAGATGAGGACTCCAGACTAGGTGTGATACTGGAGATGGGAGGGGGCTCTTCACTCAGCTGTTCACACTTTTCACACATTGCTGAAAGCACAGCTCTTTACAAATCGAAGACCCTGAATTTTTTAAATTATGCAACTTGAAATATACATATATTTTGTACAGGTCTCATCAAACCACATGCGCTACACTTTACAGACTTCCCATAATTTGGCTGTACATGATTGTCACCCACAGAACACATTCAAACTAGTATCAGGTGAACGGGCACTATAAAACCCATCATCAACAATACTGGAAAAGGAGCAATCTCTATCTGGTGGAAGTAAAAGCTCATGCATCCAATCAGAAAGGCAATTTGATAATCTGCTGCATCAGAGCCTTAAAATCTTGCTGTCCTAAGAGTTCTACTTCTAAGCAATTATCCTAAATGAGAAGAAATACACTCCCCAAATATATTTATCATAGCAAGAAACAATAATTCACAATACCAGGCTGTTTATATGAATTATATTCCATTAAGTAAAATACTCTAGAACAAGTAAAGATGTTGATTAAAAACACATGTATACAATACCTCCATACATACATATACATAATTATATACATAGATATGAAAGATATGGACAGATGATCACTATATAGTAAATTTTTATAACAGTTTCTAAAATGGATTTAAATTTTCTGATAATTAAACAAATATAAAATTATAAAGTAGAGAAATAAAATTCAGGAACTTATACACCAAAATTTCAACACTAGTGGGACTAGTTAAGTAAGTATATCTTCTCATTTTTGTATAAGGATCATACATTCATAATAAGACAAAAGACATTTTAAGACTAAATATTTTTACATACAATATTTTAAGATCTTACCATCATCAATAATATCTAAACTTTCTCAAGTGCCTTTCTACATCTGAAAATAGTCTCATTTAAAGCAAAAATTAGTAATGGACTACATTCTACTTCCCTCGATGTTTAGTCTGATTTGCTACTTGTGCAGCGATAAGCACTACAGCAAGTATTAAACAACAGCAAAATCACTGGGGACAAAGACAGCATTTCATTTCCTTGATCACTGAGCCCAGACTTGAACATACCAGTCAAATTCAACTTAGGAATAGGCAATGGTTCCGTTGGAACGGGATGGTATGAAAACAAGGTAAACATCCCTCGTCCTACTGGAAGGGCCATAGTTCGTTGGCACAACTGCAGCAATCTATAATTAAAATTAAAACAAGATATGAAAAACTTTTAAACAAAAAAATTGAATTGCAATCTCTGCGCAAGTATTTCAAAAGAGGGTATGCTGCGTAAGATGAAGTCACATCCAGGAAATCCATGCCAAGATGTGGCTGAATCATCCAAGCACAGTCATTCTCTAATACTCTCACCCCTCCTTATAAACCCTAAGGGGAGACCCATTTCCTTTCTTTTGTTTTATATTTGCTTTAAATGAAAACCAGCTGGTCCATAAACCAAGCCAATTCTCCCAGGCATCCAAAAAGAGAAACCTGAAATTCTGTTCTAACTGTTGCTAACTCTCTCATAGGAAAATATACTTTGGGTTTCCTCATTGTGTTACTTTCAGTATAGCTGCCCTTAATACACCTGGGGTCCTCCTCACACCCTTTCTGCCAAAAGAGACTCAGAAGTACCACCTTCATGGCCTCCACACAAGGAAGGAAAGGCAGTTCCTACACTAAAGGTCAGTGGATTTCATAGCACTGCCAGGGAAAACACAGAATGATTTTCCTATATATGACAGCTAGGATTTACAGGATGGATATCACTACGTATCAGTCATGTTCAAGGTTAAAATGGCTCCTATGGGCTACTTGTTTCTATGTTAAAATAAATCACATTTAAAAGAAAACTAAATCAAACAAATTGTGAAAGTAGGGGCATTATAACCAGGAAACACTTAACACAAGTTGTATCTGAAGACACAGAAACATCCCTTTAGAGGCTAACACTGCCTCTGCAGACAAAGCTATTTGCAAGCACGCTTTCTCCCTAACTGCACACTCAGAGCTGCTTTCTCCCTAACTGCACACTCAGAGCTGCTTTTCTAGTTCACTGGTGGGGAAAATTTTGCTGTTGTAAGATTCTTTGGAAACACTGCCTCACGTTAATTTAGAATATGGACAGTCAAAGCAAGGAGGCAAACCCCGTAACAGTTTTTGGCAGAAATCTTACACATAACCCACATACCATAATGAAAACAATAATACTGTATCCCTTCCACTTATAATGCCTTTGATTTTAATATGTATCACTATGTCATGAGGTACTAGGAAAGAAAAAAATACTGCCAATTAAAATCATAGCACCTGCTGACTGAAAGACCTATTCTGATTTCTGAGAGTAAAAGGTAAAAATAAAACCAGCATCACAGAATTAACTCTATTCAAATGACTGACTACATTGAGCTCTGCCATGTACTGGTCAGTATGCCCACCATTATGTAGAAATAACTCACCTGATACACAGAACCACCTTGTGAGATACCAATGCTACAATCATGCCTGTTCTTACAGAGGCGGTAACTGAGACAGCAAGAGCTTAAGTAATTTATCCAAAGTCACCCACAGACACTGGCCAGGCTCTCATACAACTTCTCTGTCACTCCATCTCCTCATTTATAGTGACTCATACTTGGGACCACAGGGGAAGGAAACAGACAGGAGGAGTATGACTGACTTAGACCTTCCATAGCCAGAGGCTAAATGTGGATGGTCCTTCCCTAGAAGCAGTTAAGTACCACAGGAAGTAAAAAAAGCAGAAAAGACTAGCAGAGATGATGACAGGTAATAGAGACCAGGCAGATAAAAAGACTAGAGAATTTTTAAATCTAAATTGAACTGCCAACAAAACAAAAAGATAACCTACTGAATGAAAGAAAAAATTCATCAATGATACATCTGATGAGGGGTTAATATCCAAAATTTATAAAGAACCCATACCACACCAGTAAAGAACAATCCAATTAAAAAATGGGCAGAGGACCTGATTAGACACTTCTTGAAAGAGGACATACAGATGGCCAATAGAAATATGAAAAGATGCTCAATGTCACTAATCATCAGAGAAATGCAAATTAAAACCACAATGAAGTATCACTTCATAGCTGTCAGAATGGCTATCATCAATAAATTAACAAACAAGTATCTGCAAAATGTTGGTAGGAATGCAGGCTGGTGTAGCCACTATGGGAAATGGTGTGAAGGTTCCTCAAAAAATTAAAAATAGACCTACCTCATGACCTAGCAATTCCACATCTGGACTTATAGCCAAAGAAATCTAAAACACTAATTCGAAAATATATTGGTATCCCTATGTTCACTGCAGCATTATTTATAATAGCTAAGATGTAGAGGTAACTCAAGTGTGTATTAACAGATGATTGGATAAAGAGGATGTGGCACTTATACACAATGAAATATTACTCAGCCATAAAAAAAAAAATTCACCCTGGCTGGTGTGGCTCAGTGCACTGAGCGCCAGCCTGCAAACCAAAGGGTCACCAGTTTGATTCCCAGTCAAGGTACATGCCTGGGCTGCAGTAGGGGGCACATGAGAGGCAACCACACATTGATGTTTCTCTCCCTCTCTCTAAAAATGAATAAATAAAATCTTAAATAAATAAATAAATAAATAAAATCTTGCCATTTGCAACATGGACGGACCTAAAGGGTATGATGCTAAGTGAAATAAGCCAGCTAGAGAGAAAGACAACTACCATATAATTTCACTTACATGTGAAATCTAAAGAACAAAGTTCACAGACAGACTCACAGATGCAGAAAACCAACTGATGGTGTTGCCAAACGGACAGGGAATTGGGAACTGGGTGAAGAGGGTGAAAGGATTAAGCAGCGCAAACTGGTAGTTACGAAATGGCCACAGGGATATAAAGTACAGCACAGGGAATAGGGAAAATAGTCAATAATATTGTAAAAACGATGTATGGTGCCAGGTGGGTGCTGGAATTATTGGGGGGATTACCTCATAAATTATGTAGATGTATAACCACTCTGCTATGCATCTGAAACTCATATAATATTGAATATTAACTGTAACTGAAAAAAATTAAGCTGAATTGTCCCAAAGCAACAACTCGGGAATTTCAGCCATGTGATATTGATTACTACTGAATCCTACAATTTATCAAGGTACAAATCAGTATGAGTGACATAGTGAGGGACATAAGTGTTAGAGAGAAGGCTTATACAGTTATTACCTATCATTATTAGAGTTTCTAATGGGAGCAAGAAAAAAAAATACTGGTGTAACTTTAAACTACACTGAAACAATACGAAAAGCATTCAAAATATTTTCCTGATCAAGAAACATAAGGATGAGTTCAACATTTTCCTATGTAAATTCTTTAAGATTGTATTTATATATTTTTAGAGAGGAGGAAGGGAGAAAGGGGGAGAAACATCAATATGCGAGAGACATATTGATCTATTGCCTCTCACATGTCCCCACCTGGGGACCTGGCCCACAATCCAGGCATGTGCCCTGACTGGGAATCGAACCAGTGACCTTTGCGTTTGCAGGCCAGCACTCAATCCACTGAGCCACACCAGCCAGGGATCCTTTGTAAATTCTTAAAGCAACTAAGAGCAAAATGATTTTAGATTCACCTGTTAAAAATATCAGACAGTTGTATTTCAGGAGGAGGGTCTACACATATTTTGAAAATGTATAGATTAAGTTTGGATAAAAATTAAAAATACATGGCACTTTTAACTTCAAAGTATCTTTTTCGGGTTTTAGCATTAAAAAAACAACAACTCTGAAGAGAGGTATAAGCCATGCTTTCCATTACCTGTTTTCCTTTTCCTCAATGAACTCATGGTCGCTGAGCTCAGGGTACTGCACGACGTTGACACGGACGGGATGCGCACTTTGAAGCAGCCTCCGCACATCCTGCACCCTTAAATCTTCATTCCATATGAGTGACATAACTTCCTGATTCATGTCGTTCATGCCATCATCCTCCTCCTCAGTCTCTGTTCCTGAAGGAACATCTGATGAGAGCACCTGAGTAAAAGACTTGATTGTAATGAAACTTACAAACCAGCCAACACGCACGGACGGAACTCGAGGATGTCCAGGATGACGAGCATGACTATGGACACAGAGGAAGCAGGCTGGCCTGGATTCCCAATATGTACCAAGACTCTAACCTAGACCTCTCTTTTACAGTACCATTAGATATCCACTTGGAAAATTCTGATTGAGCTAAGAGAAAAAGTTTAAATTTAAGACAAGAGTCAGGAGGAGGATTCCCTTGAAAGAGTCTAAATAAATTGTAAAAATCTAACTATATCCTAAATATCTTGAAAAGAAAACAAATTACTATAGAAGGAATATAAGCCCCCTATTATTACTTAAAACCCATAATGATTTAAATGCTACCTTTGACTAATATAAGTAGAAAATAAATATATGAGAGGTATATAGTAAGGATTGGGAAAAGCTGAGCAATACTTTCTTCCTTTAGTACTTTATTAATTAAATACAATGGATCATGGCTAGTTTTCACTTTTGTTTACAAATATGTTCCAAATAAAAATTTCTTAAAAGGAAAGGGATTAAATGTAGCAAAACAAATGAAAAACATTTGTCCCTTGATTATCATTCCTTCCTCATAAGCTCAGCATGTTCTTTAATGTGAGCCCTCCCATTCGAAATTCAGACTTCAGCATGGGTACGAACGACGGGTCCTTTCTCAGTAACATTTTACACTCTTTTAAACACAGGATTAACTCCTAGTTGAAATGCTAGAGGTTTTGCAACATTTAACATAAAGACAACATTAACATGAAAAAATAATGGCAGATATGGTAAATAATCATTTTTATTTAGTTCATAAAAATTCATCACAATTCCTATAAATGCCCAATTTTTTAAGAGAACTATATTCTAATGGATGAGTTAGTTATAAAATACAGACCTAAAGAGCTGACGAATTGAATCTAGATGACTCATAAAATGCAGCCTCAAGTAACTGAACAAACTGGATTCAGACAGACTTAAAGTGACAGCTAAACACAAGGGACAGTCACCAACAGCATTCGGTGCTGATGATGACACTTGCTAGTGATGTGACATTGCTCTCACTCCAGTAAGTGAAAGGGGGCTAAAGGCTAAAACTTACTTGGTCAAGGAAAGGATAGCCATATTATTAACCAAAAAAACTGGTTTTCTGTTAAAATAAAAATGTCAACTAAGAGTTATTTTGTTAAGTGCAGACTGAGAAGCACTATCTGGTGGGATCCTGCTGGAGGCTGGAGCCCCACGGAAACTGCTTCTGTCACAGATCCAGGCGGCAACACTAATCAGGAGTAAATTTTGACATAGGTTCTGAAGCATCAGTGGCTAAGACCTGATGTGGACTACAAATAGTTACAGTGTGTTGACTATCATCTGTTGGATCAAAGGCGAGTGAGAGACACGCCAAATATGCAGTCACCAGGAGTGGAATTATTGTCCCTGAAACGTCCTTGATGCTCACGGCAATGCAGCAGGACCATTTGTGTTCTGAAAGTTAACTCAAGGTCTAGAAGAAGTTTTTAAAGTTCGGTTTTTAAGTTTTAAAAGAGGCTGAGTTTAAAAGAAATAAATGGAGGATAATAATGCAGTTCACTTTCTACTTGTGGGTTCTTAAAACCCATTCTTTAAAAAACAGACTTGAAGACTGATACAGGGCAGTGTTCAGAAGGGGTAACCTTAGTGCCCCTTCCCCCTCCACAAAAGGTTCTTTTCCTGGGTCTTCAGTTTTATATGATTAAACAGATATAGTTATACCTATTTAAAAGGTTAAACTCAAGAAATGTGTGAAAAAGAAAATAGTTATGTATTACCTATTCAAATTCAGGATCTAGGTGCTCTACATTTTCCCATATATGACAAAGTAAATTACCAATAATGGTACAAATAGGGAATCAGCCTTGATAGCTGCCCTACTGATTAGCACTTGTCCTGACTCAAGGTGAAAACAGGTCCAGACCAGAGGAAACATTCAAAAATCTCCTGTTCTCAGGTTTGATTTATAATTAATAACATTTTTCCATTTATAAATGCCATCTGGCACACAATATAAAAAAGACAAATGTGAGGACTGCCAGCCAAGATGGAGGCATAGGTGGAAACATTTGCTCCTTGCACAACAAAGTTTAAAGATAACAAAGTTTTAGTAACAAAAACACAACCAAAACACAAAAAATTGAACTGCACGGAAGTCCGACAACAATGAACCATTCAGCCAGACTGGTAAGAGGCGGAGCCAGTGGCTGGCAGAGTGGAGTAGGGCAGAAAAAAGCGGCCCAATGGACCTAGGCGCACAGGTGGCGGTTGGCAGATCCCAGGTGTGGGGTAGCAACAGGTTGACCCAGTGAGGGCGCGGGGCGGCTGGATGGCCCCGGTCACATTCGTGCGCAGATAAACCAAGTGAAGGAGTGAGCAGTGAGACAGACTGCGCAGGCCTCAGTGGCTTGCAGGAAGCAGCAGAGGGGACCACCATTACCCCTCTCTGACCCCACCCCCACATACAGCATCACACCCAGCAACCTGGGTTGCCCCGCCCTGGTAAACACCTAAGGCTCCACCCCTCATACGTAACAGGGGCAAACAGACCAAAACATTATGGCTCAATAACAACAGCTCAAAGCCCCAGAGCAAATAATTCTAAGCGACCAAGAAATAGCCAACAGTTCAGATGCACAGTTCAAAACACTGGTGATCAGGATGCTCACAGAACTGCTTGATTTTAGTCACAAATTAGAGGAACAAATCAAGGCTAAACTAACTGAAATGAAGGGAAATGCACAGGAAACCAATAGTGATGGAAAGAAAACTGGGACTCAAATCAATAGAGTGGACCAGAAGGAAGAAAAAAACGACCAAACCGAAAAGAATGAAGAAACAAGAATTCAAAAAAATGAGGAGAGGCTTAGGAACCTCCAGGACATCTTTAAACATTCCAACATCCGAATTATAGGGGTACCAGAAGAGGAAGAGAAAGAGCGACAAGTGGAAAGCTTATCTGAACAAATAATAAAGGAGAACTTCCCCAATCTGGCAAAGGAAATAGACTTCCAGGAAATCCAGGAAGCTCAGAGTCCCAAAGAAGTTGGACCTAAGAAGGAACACACCAAGGCACATCATCATTACATTAGCCAAGATTACAATGAAGGAGAGAATCCTAGAAGCAGCAAGAGATAAGGGGACAGTCACCTACAAAGGGGTTCCCATCAGACTGTCAGCAGATTTCTCAAAAGAGACCTTACAGGCAAGAAGGGGCTGTAAAGAAGTATTCCAAGTCATGAAATCCAAAGACCTACAACCAAGATTGCTCTATCCAGCAAAGCTTTCATTTAGAATGGAAGGGCAGATAAAGTGCTTCTCGGATAAGATCAAATGCAAGGAGTTCATCATCACCAAGCCCTTATTATATGAAATATTAAAGGGAATTATCTAAGGAAAAGGAGATAAAAAATATGAACAGTGAAAGGACAGCAAACTCACAGTTATTAACAACCACACCTAAAACAAAAGCAAACTAAGAGGACAGCTAGATCAGGAGCGGAACCACAGAAATGGAGATTGCATGGAGGGTTAGCAACGGGGGAGTCGGAAGAGAAGGGGGGAGAAGGTACAGAAAATAAGTAGCATAGACAGTAGGTAGAAATAGACAGGGGGAGGGCAAGAATAGTATGGGAAATATAGAATCTAAAGAACTTGTGACACATGGATATAAACTAAAGGGGGGAGGGTGGGGGATGGGTGTGCAGGGTGGAGGGGAATGAAGTGGGGAATAGGACAACTGTAATAGCATAATCAATAAAATATATTTTAAAAGAAGACAAATGTGATATATACACTTGCAGAAAGACCTAAGAGAACTGTAGAGCACTGCTCCTTTGATGTTACTAATGCTTAAACTGAACCTTGAACTTTCTGCTGACACTCACAGATTTCCCTTTGGGTAAGTTCCCTTCACAGGCCTGCTTGGATAGGTCCTGACGTCCAATCAAGAGACACACAGCCTCTGGCCAGTCTGCAGCAGGCTGCTCGCGACAATGATAGATTGCATCTCTGATGGGAAGAGCAATTCCAAAGGGAAGAGTTTCCAAGTCTCTTAAAGTGAAACCTGATGGTAAAAGGAAGGGAGAACATTTTTAATTTAGACTTTCCACTCTCCTGGTTACTCCCTGACTACTTAGCAAACATCTATCCTGACAAATGAGAAAAAAATTAATTTTATTTACTCCATTACCAGGCTAATGTTTTTGACATTCAGGGATTAGTAGAAGAGGTCTCTTCATAAAATTTTTTAAAACCTTAAGAAAAAGAAAACCAATATAATAGGAAAACTACAAATGACTTAAGCATTCCATCAGATGAAAACAGTCAATAAATGTATGAAAAGATGGTCTACCCAATAAGTAATCAGGGTAACTAAAACCATTGGAAAATAGAAGCTCACACTTGCTTGACAGAAAAATATTAAAGTCAGTCAATACCAAGTGTTGGCAACCATTCAGAGCCACAGTGATTCTTGACCACAGTTGACAGTGGTACATACCAGACAACCACACTGGAAAACACTGGCATGTACAGATGGGCCAGTGTACAACTATAGCCACACAGAAACTTGTGCACATCAGCACAAGGACACGGGCATTGAAATACTCATTAGAAATACTGTTTCACTGTGACAAAAAACGAAAGGGAGGAAACGGCCCCACTGCTATCATTCTGTGGATAAGTAAGTTTTGATATATTCAAATAATGAAGTATCTAGCAATGAAAACAAATGACCTACTGCTACATGAATCAACATGAATGAATCTTTAAACAATAACATGCAGCGAAAATAAGATAGCAGAAACATATTTATGTCCATTTACATAAAGTTCAAAAACATAAAACAGGGGCACTAGCCAGGTAGCTCAGTTGGTTAGAGCACTGTCCTGATAAACCAAGGTTGTGGTTCAATCTCAGGTCAGGTTACATACAAAAATCAACCTAGGAATGCATAAATAAGTGGAACATCAAATCAACATGCCTGTGTATGTGTGTGTGTGTGTGTGTCTCTCTCTCAAAAAAAAATCAGTAAATAAAAAAATTTTTTAGAAAATATAAAATACTAAGCAATATATAAACATGATAAAACTACAAAAAAAAAAGAAAAAAAGAATACAAAATTGAGGTAGGGCGGTGAGGGAGGACACCACCAGGAGTAATTACACACGGACCTGACCACACTGGCGGTGTTCTATTTCTGATAGTGGGGGCCAGTACATCCATATTCACTTTATGGTTATTCTCTAAACATTTCATACATTCTTTCATATGTATGCAAAATTTTTCAAATCTGCATGTTAATTAAAATTTTATTTTCCCTGAAATAATTTCTCAATTTTATTAATTGTATGTTATTAATATAGAAAGTTAATTATTAAAGGCAAAAATGTTTCCTTATATGAAAATAATACTTTTATTAAATATATAAATAGAACTCATCCAATATTTTTTCAGCATAGGTATCCTGTGATATTAATGACAGCTATCATAATTTTCAAGGGGGCATATAAGAAAGAATAATGAAAAACTAAGTCATTTAGAACAGTCTTTAAGAATTCAGAAATAGGCCCTGGCTGGTGTAGCTCCGTGGACTGAGCACAGGCCTGCGAAGCAAAGGACTGCGGTTCAATTCCCAGTCAGGGCACAGGCCTGGGTTGCAGGCCAGTTCCCCAGCAGGGGACACACGAGAAACAACCATACATTGATATTTCTCTCCCTCTCTCTCCTTCTCTTCCCTCCTAAAGAGAGATAAGTAAAATCTAAAAAACAAATAAATAAAATTTAAAAAAAGGATTCAGAAATATCCTGTAATATTTAGAGCATTATTTCCTAGCATAGAAACATCCTCATTTTTTATATGTTCGTATCAGTAATTTGATTTTTTAAAATATATTTTTGTGAAAAATTTCCTTAGTACTTGACTTAGTTGAAACCTAGGAGCACAAGGTTAGGATTAAAGAAGAGAAAACTCTTTTCCCTGCTGTACCCATGAATCTTCATTTCGGTGCCTAAAATCCCTGGCCTCTTCCCTTCCAAAGCACACCTGCAATGTTTGTATAATTACTTTCAGGTTTTGCCAGAACTAGTCCTTTCTGATGTCTGAGTATGACAATGGCTTCAGGTTTGGTATGCAGTGACTGGTGCTCTCCATCATGAGGCTGAGAGATAAAGAGCAGGTACTGCTGATGTCATATGAAAGTTGTGAGACTGTCAGGGAAACTGGGACCCTCTCACAGAATGAGACCTTTCTCCCCATGCCTCCCAGGTCTAGCTAGCTCTGCGGACGCTGGCTTGGGGAGGAGGGTCCAGGGAAAGCATTTCAGTGACACACAGAAAGTAAGTAGACCTTACCTACACTGGCCATCCAGACAACTAATTTTTCAGCTAGATTAGAGACCGATGTAGAATGACTAAAACTAAACCTGTAAAAAAACAAAACTCAGTTATTAAACAGAAGAGTGACACATAACTGTTTTATATTTTTAATATAAAAGCACAATCTGAATAAAAGTCACCTGTTTTCCTCTTGATCTGCTTGTGACTTTGGGGGGGCTACAAAGTAAAAAAATGAAACTTTATTTTGATAGTCTTCCTGGTTAAAAAAAATACATAACATGCAAAAGGAATCTTGAAATAAAATTTTGTTAACAACTCCTAGAAAATAATAAAATAAGCAGGCTGGAAAGTACTTCTCTGGAGCTAAAGTAATCCTTCTTAGGCACAACGAAAATACAATTTTAAATCATCCTGGTGTTTGACAATCAGTTGCAGACTTAGACCAGAATAGTATAAGTTGCAATTTCTAAAATGAGGCAAGATGTGGTCTCTAGGCAAACACTTAGGAAATTCTTAATTTTTAAATTTCAATTTTTGTATCAGCATTCATTAAATTTTATTTGGGAAGTCTAACAATACACTGACTTACCTGGAGTTATTCTTGATAAGTAGCGTGAGGATTCATCAAAAACAGAGCTTTCATCACCAAGAATATAGAGCGCGATACTCTGCATAGGAGAATTTTAACATTTTTTAATGACTAAGGTATCACTACACATAGGAAAGTTCATCCATCTAGGTGCACACTCTGCATTTTCACAAATGCTGCACAGCTGTATAGCCACTATTGCAATCATGATGCAGAATACTTCCCTCTCCCCAAAGAGGTCCCCCTGCCCTTTGTGGTCCAGCTGCTCCTCCTACACAAGCACCGGAGGCGACTCATCTGTGTCCTCTCCCTGTAGTTGGCCTCTTCTACAGTGCCATGTAAATGGAACCACAAATGTGTGGTCTTCTGTGTCCTACTTCATGAGTGTGCCTTTGAGAACCATCACATTGACCACATCTCTTAGGAGTTTGTTTCTTTCTACTGCTAAGCAGTATTCCATTATACAGATGTACCAACTTTGTCTATGTACTCATGAACTAATGGACATTTCCGGGTCGTTTCTGGTTAAGTAAACCCTGATCCTCTGACCCTCCAACCCTAAGGTTCTTCCACTTCAGCCTTTAAGTTTCTCATTCAAATACCTGCTTCCATCTCCCAGATCTGTACCTGCAGCCGCCTTTTTTTTTTTGAAAGAAAGAAGTAGCATGATTTTACTGAAATTTCAGTGCAAAGCTGGGGGACCTTAAAACTCTGCATTCCAAACCAATACGAGTATATCACATGATATATTCCTGAATCTAGGCGACATCATATTTAACAATGGAAAGTTACAACACAAGCATCTGTAAGTTGTTGACTAATACAACTTGAGTTGGAGGTTGAAGAACTCTGGCATTTCTATACTCCTCTGGCTCCGCTTTTGGCTAGACATACACTGGGTCCATGCCACAGGGCCAAACCAGTGTATTTGGTGGGTTCACTTAAATGCCTCCATCCAAGCTGCAAGGAATGAAAAACTTCTGGGATTAAGCTGCTCTGAATACAATGAATGTATTTAATGTTACTGAGTCACATACTGAAAAAACAGTGAAAATAACGTATTTTCGACGAAACTATAAAAGAAACAATAATCTTTTCCACAAATGGTGCTAAAAGATTTGGACACATCCAAACTGAGTAAGAACCTCAACCTAAACCTCACATCTCATCAACGATTAACAAAATGGATCATAGACTGTAAAGCTTCTACCAGGAAACAGGGAGAAAAATCTTTGTATTCTAAAGTTAAATAGTGAATTCTTAGACACAGCACCAAAAACACTATCCATAAAAGAAAAAACTGGATAAATTGGCTTCCTCAAAATTAACCATTTTTGCTCTGCAAGATAAACATTAAGAGAATGATGAAACATGACAAGCTACAAACCAGGAGAAAATATTTGCAATCCACAATCTGACAAATCTAGAAGACTCAAAATAGCACCAGTTTCTAAGAAAATGCAAATTAAAAACAAAAAAGGTATCACTACACATTTTAGCAGAATGGCAAAAATTAAAAATCATGAGAGTATCAAACACTGACAAAAATGCAGGGAAGCTGAAACGCTCCCACACCGATGGGGGAAGGTCAAATGGTACAGTCGCTCTGAAAGACAGTCCAGTTTCTTAAAAAACCAAATATGTACTTACTATATGACCATCAATCCCACCTCTGGGTATTTACCCTAGAGAAATGAAAACTTATGTTCACACAAAAAGCTGGACTTCAATGTTTATTGCAGCTGTATTCACAACTGCTGATACAAGGAACACGTGCATGAACCTCAAAAGCGTCAGGGAATTTCAGCCGGGAAGGAGGGAGGTCTGTTCCGTAACCTAGCTATGGTGGTGATTACATATCTATGTTTGTTGGAATTCACAGAACTGCACACAAATTTTTTTAAAGTTCATTTTACTGTATGATAATTTTTAAATCATATTTTTTTTTAAAAAGAGAAAAACAAACAAGTTAGGCAACACTATGAGTACCTACCAAAACTACAAGTCGGCTTCTCTCGCAGATGCCAGGGAGGTAAGGATAGGGTGGCGTCCCTTCACCCTTCAGACAAGAACTCACCCACTGGTAGATGCTTGGTGGCTCAGAGGTAAAAAATGATGGATGATGCATAAACCCTGTTTGACCTTCAAAATTCGATGTTTATAGACATACAAGAATACATTAAAACAATGTTGTTGTATTCTAAACAAAAAATGTGTTGACAGATACGAGGGGGACCCCAAAAACACTGGAATTATCTTCTGGAGAGCAGGTCCCTTGTAGTACAGGTTTCCCACGGAAGGCTAGTGTTCTAGGAACGCATCTGTATCATTGTACCAGCTGGTATTGTAGTGAAAGGCTGCATTCAGCTAAACAGAATTTGTCTGAAAACTCTTTCAATTCATTTGCCCATTTTATGATGGGTGATTTATAGGTGCACCTGCCCACACCACACTGAGTACTCAGCAGTTTTTAACCCTCATACCCCAACCTCCCTATTCACCCAAGAGTGACTTTTTTTAAATATCCATTTCTATTTTTTAAAGATTTTATTTATTTATCTTTAGAGGGAAAGGGAAGGAGAGAGGGAGAAAAATATCAGTGTATGGTTGCCTCTCGTAGGTCCCCTGCTGGGAACTGGCCTGCAACCCAGGCATGTGCTCTGACTGGGAATCCAACCAGCGATCCTCTGGTTTGCAGACCCGCGGGCCCACGGGCCTGCGCTCAAACCACTGAGCTACACCAGCCAGGGCAAGAGCAGCTTTTTTTTTTGTTTCACTGACTGAAAGTCCTCAAAGGAAAATGGTTTTCTGATGTGGAAGAGGTGAAACAAAAGCCCAAGAACAGCAGAAGCACTAAAAGACCTCAAAATCAGTAAGTTCAAAAACTATTTTGAGCAATGTAAAAAACATCTCGAGAGGTGTTGCATCAAATGAAGAGTACTCTGAAAGTGACTAAAGTTTAAACATGTAAGAATAAACACTCAATTCTTTATAAATAATTTCTGAGGTTTTTGGGATCCCCCTTTCATAATACTGAGCAGAATAACATTTTCTAAATTTCCCCAAATGTTCCATATTTTCTGCCACAGTAAACAAGCTGACTATATTATACTATGTAGAATTTAAATAGTTACTATTTTATCCCATACTGGATGGAAAGAGAGTGTATTTTTGTGCTCAAGGCATATAAAGAATCTAACCAAAATTTTCTACCCAAACTTGAAAGGTGAGAAAACAGCAGAGACAGCCAGGATTCCTCCGTGTTCTAACAACTGGGCCCCACTCCTGAGTCTCTTTAGCTCAGGCAGTGGTAATGAACATGTTCCAGTATGGCAACCACTAGCCCCAAGCAGCTACTGAGCTCTTGAAATGTGGGCAGTGTAACTAAGGAACTACATTTTAATATCATTCACTTGGATGACAAAGTGCAGGTCGTGGACACAGCGTCCTTAGCACTGAAAGCTCTCTAAGCTTTTGCAACTCAGAACCTTAGGGGTGGGTATAATTTTCTCCACACACTATGAAAGCTATGGCTTATTGCAAACCAGAGATCAAGCACAAACTAAAATCTGCCCAGTGGAAAGGCCCTGCCTCCTGACTTAGAGACTAGTGGTAAGAAAAACACAAGCAAATGTCACTACACCATTCACAAACTCCTTAACACAAATGCTTACCTTGATCAATTGTGCACACTTGTCCAGTAGTTCTGAAAAGTGTTGGGTAATCTCTGTAGTAATGATCTAAGTAAGGCTCCAATTTCAAGTCCCTAAAACAATAAGAATAAAATAGAAAATAGAAAACAATAAGAACAAAATAGAAAAAATAAGAAAGGAATTACAGCATTCGCCCCACCCCAGAGTTAGAATTCATCAGTTCAACTTTGCAATTTGGAAACTCACTTAGAAAAACAATAATCAAATCTAGAGTCTCTTTATTCTCTTTCTAGACTTTCCAGTTCCCAATATGATAAATGCAATCCAACTCCTTCTGCTAGGCACATTCTGTTAGGGTAAAACTACTGTAAAAACACCGTGGCCCAGTTTACCCTGTTACTTATTTGCTGTGTGATCTTCAGTAAACCACCTCCAGAACCTCAATATTTTCTTGTAGAAAACAGGGAAACGCTGGTTTACCCATGGTGAAGTTTTAAGATTCAATTGTGAAAAATACCTTATGAAAATGTGAAACATTATACAAATGTTATTTTAGAAGGCCCATGATTAGTTTGGAATAATTTCATGACAAAAGAATTTTCATGATAGTAAGATTTTTCCTGAGAGAAGCTGACCATCAATTAAAACTGTTATGTCTCAGAAAACAATTTCAGTATCTCAAGCAAGATCAAGGGAATTAGAAAATATGCTATAATCTTAACTCAGACTTCATACTTTGATTCAACTGAACTCTCTTTATCATTAAGGATCACAAAGGAGTAAATAATGCCTAAGTGTGTTTAGAAACCAGTGCCAAGCACAGACTCCTGAATGACTGTTAAAGTGCATTATCAGAATAATCTGAGTGTAGATCCACAGAAGACAGAGATGACCGAAGACGGTGACAACACAGCACAGACGGGAGATAGCGGCTAGCCAAGACTCGTGTTCCTGGAACACACGACCAGGTGTTCTCATCCCTAAATGGGGATCAAGATGCCTATGTTTTCTGACAACTGATGCAGCTAAACTCTGATGCTGTGCAGTGTGGCGCTATTTGAATGTGGGGAGTATTGTCACAGAACTTCCACCATATGCAGCCGGCCATCCTGTCAACATGAAGTGCTCAGCAGGATATCCCCACCGTTTAACACACTTCCATCACTTCTCACTGATCTTGGGACAAAACTAGCAACCTTAGCATGACCCGCAGGCCCTTACACAGCCAGTATCTTCAGATACTTCTGTGGTTTATAAAAAATGCTCTGGGATTTAAGAAGACCAATTTCAGAAATCTATTTACAAGTTTCCTCTATAACATTCACAGCTAAGATCGAGTCACCTAAGTACTTCTAGAAGTTTCCACTCTACAGACAGCATTTACCTTGCCAACTGAATGAGGAGGTCAACAAGAGAACAAATTCCTTCCCCCATCAGAGTATTCAACTTAAGCTCCTCATAGACAAGGTGAAGAACAAAAAAAATTGCAGGTATGTGAGGGAAGAGGAGTGTAGAAGAATCCAGACTGAGATTCTGTGACAAGTCTTCATCCTTCATCTGAGAAGCTTCCAAAGGACTCAGACATAAAGATCTATTCAAAAGGTGAGATTCAACCTTCTGATGGTAGTCTGAATTGAGTAAATATTCCCAATCCTGCCAAGAAAAGGATATTAATTTTAAAATCACGCCTCCTTGTAATTTCATCATTAAAAAAAAGCAATTCAAGTTCCAGGTATTCTGGATGTTTTTAAAAAAGCAATTCAAGTTACATTTTCACATTAAATTGATCTAAGAATATGAAAAGAAATCACAATGCAGTAAAATAAGAGCTAAAGTGATTTCCACAATATCCTAAATCATCTGTTGCCATTTCAACAGTCCTCACGGCATCTTCACCAGGGGCAGATGCGTGCCTCCTCCTTTCACGTGGAGGCCGTGGTAAGGTTATTAGTTGTGTCTCAGGGAAAAGGGAGGCCCGCGGAAAGGGAGACACAAGGAATGGGGAACGGCCAGTCAGCAGAGGGGTCAGGACAAAACACAACATTATAACTGAGTTCCCCATCTTCCATGAATGCAGTTTGTGGTGCCCCAAAATAATTACAATAGTAACATCAAACATCACCGATCACGGATGACCATAACAAATGTGATAATAATGAAAAGGTTTGAAATACTGCAAGATTTATCAAAATGTGACGCAAAGACACACTGTTAGAAGAATCGTGCTGTGCCAACAGTCTTGCTTGAGGAAGGGTTGCCACAAAACTTCAATTCTGAAAAAACAGTGTCAGTGAATTGCAATAAAATGAGGTATGCTTACATACACAAATCAGCATACACACCACCGAAATGGGAGGCCCATAAAAGCACCTACAAGTCAATTAATATCAGCAAGAAATAATACTTACGTCATCAGATCCCGTCTCAGAAGGCCTTGCTTTTTTGGGTGCAATTACTGGGGAAAGTGACCCTTCAAAGTCAAACTGGAAAATAACCCCAAAAGAGAAGACAAAATCATATAAAGTTGTCAGCATCGACTGACCAACTGAAAAGATGCAGAAATTAGTTCCACCAACCATGAAAACTGAGTGACCAAAACTCATCCTTTTGCCTGGCAAAACATAGTACAAATAAAGACTTTCCTTCTAGGATCACTGTGAAGATTAAGTGAAACCATGTATGTGAAGCACAGTGCCTGGGCTCATAGGCACTTCAGTGGGAGTTCCCTTTCCTCCTCTATTTCTGTGATGATGTGTATCTTCACTCCTTTAGAAGAAGGACCACGAGCCATAACCAAATATGCCACGTCTCAAAAAAATCAACTCAATGTCAGCCACATGCCAGAATGAAGAAGACATTTTATTTAGGGTCTGTCCACAGTGGACAGTCTAACAATTCTATGGCAGAGACAGGGAGTTCCTTTTCAAAATCTGTGCTCTCCTCCTCCTCTTGGCCCTACAGCCAGGCTACATATCCCTGCCACCCTCAGAGTTAGGTGTGGCCCTGACACAGTGAGACTCTGATGAAAGTGCAGGCCGCCATGTCCAGGCCCATTTCCTGGACATCACAACCCATGAACTTGCACCTCGAACCTGACTAGATGGAGTCAACCCACAAGTTGGAGATGGCTCATTGCTCCATCAACCTGGGTCCCTAATAACTGTGTGGCCTGTTGACCTGCTAAGTACTGTCATATGAGCAAGACACACAGTTTTATTGTGTGTGAGCCATTGTATCTCTTGAGGACTTCCTGGTATGGTAGTTAGCCTGCCCTAACTAATGCAGTTACATAAAAGCCATTTTCTGAGAGTGCCCTCCTATTCGGTTCCCTCTGGCATAACCTTTGCCCCGTCTCTGCTACTTCTCACTGCCACCTCATCAACCATAACTCTAAAGACAGCAATGACTACTTTTTATGCTCAACAGAACTTTCATATATATATATTTCAATTAATCCTATCCCTAAAAGTTGATGTCTCTACAAAAACTAAATGTAGGTAGAAGTAATTTTAAAAGCTGAACATTTAAATACAAAACTGAATAAAATAATTTTTAAAGCTGATCAAGAGAAAACATATTCTTTCTTGTGAAGTGTTCAAATAAAACACAGCCCAACTCACATACAGTATAATCAAAAAACAAAACAAAACAAAAAAGACTAAAATCAAAGCAACAGATGCCATGATAGTTATCTTACCCAAAAATTTAGCCAAAATACAGGATGGGGCAAAAGTAGGTTTACCGTTGTTCATAATTCATTCAATAATAATACAAGAATAAATGTTCCCCACCCTGTACATTAGTGCACAAACGCACACACAGTGTCTAAGTCCCACAGAGAGAAATGTCCCTGCTATTGTTCCCAGAGTCCTAACACCTGAAATTATGGGAATGAACAGCAGAAACTGTCTGATATATACACCCCTTTGTGGCATATACAGATCTGCTTTACCTTCATTATTTCACCAATTCTCAGGTCAGCCAGCCCTGTTCTATGCTCCTGTGTCATAACCTGTGTGTAAAATATTTATCTACCTGCCTTCCCCCGACACAGTCAATCCCATGAGAGGAACTATCTGTCCTGCCCAACGTGTATCTGAAAGCCTGGCACCGGGCCTGGCCCACAGCAGGGGCTCTGTATGTAACAAAAACACGAGCATCCTAAAGGACACCAGAGGGAAACATCATCTGGTCCAGTGCTCTCATTTACTACATCGGTGCATTAAGAAAAGTGCAAAGAAATGCCAAAAATCACATAACAAGTCATTGGCAGAAATTTTGTACTCCCTACTATCCACCCCATTCTGTAAGTAGGAAAAAAGGCTAAAGCTGGACAAAGTACACGAAAACACAATTTGATAATAAAGACTGTTCCTTCCTGAGCTCTGACTGTAAGGATGAAACACGGCAAGGGTTGAACTATGGCCTCTTATAAAATGAATAACCTGGGCTCAACACCAACTCCCTTGTTCCCTCCTTTAGAACTATCATGCAGTAAACAAGTCAGAGAGCCATGTCCTTCTCTACGAAAGAAATCACAGTGGGTGCTCAGTCCTCCCACAACAGAGAAGCATGAGGGCCCACAGGTTCTCTGTTGGAGAACGGAGCACAACAATCTGTATTCATCAACAAGTTCCAAAGGACAGTGACACACAAACACTACAAAAAGATGAAGTGGACTGATTTTTCTCAATAATACCACAGAGGGCAATTCTCTCATACGCTACAACTTACACAAACTCTTAAAGCTACATCCACATGGAAAGGGCATTTATTCCACAAATGTTCACTGAGCATCTGAGCCAGCCAGGCCCCATGGGAGGTCCTAGAGATCGTGACAAAAAACTAAAAAAACCCTGCCTACATGACATGCCTACGTAGAACTGACATGCCAATAAGAGAAGGAGAGACACACAAACAAAGTAAAATATACAGCATATTACATTTAATTAGTGGTAAGAAAAAAATAAAACAAGTAAAGGGGATAAAGTGTGGGGAGATGAGAATTCTACAGAGAATGGATGGGGCGGTGTGCACTGAGGTGACATGTGAAAAAGACCTAAGCTTATCTTATCTGGGGGAAGGCCTCCGGCCTCTACTCAGAGCAGGATGGGAGGCACAGGGGGTTCCATGCAGGAGTGACATAACCTGACTTTATCCGACAGGATTACTTTGGCTGCTGGGCTAAGAAGAGAGAGAAACAGAGGCAAGGACATGTTATGCAAGTCAAAAAATAAAAACTATAAATGACCAATGAGAATTGGGAAAAACCATTCCCATTTGTTTACACAGAAATAAGATGAAATTTCTCACGAAGCTGACAAAGGTTCACCACACCACCAATCATCAATGTGCTAAATGGGCACTTTTAAATGATGCTAGTGAGAATGTCAATTGGAAGGCCCTTTCTGAACGTTACTTGACCTAATAATCCCTCTTTTAAGGTTCGAATCTTGGGAAAGGACTATATATATGTATATGTGTATGTGTGAGTGTATATATATGTGCACCTATATATAAATCTGTGTGTAAAAGAGTATTTGCAAATTACCCATAAGGAAAAAACCGTATTCAACAATGTTCGAGGACTGGTTGTTGGTTACGTATGGTGACACCACATGGTATCCTTTTATGAGGATAATGAAACTAGAAGTTCTATCCGAAGAATTCTTTAAATTATGGGAAGTTTTCACTGCTATTATATTCTAAAATGAAATACCAAAAAAGTTTAGGCTGGTCATCTCTGTACAGTACTGTTTTCCTCTTCTGAATTCTTCCATTTTGAAAATTGTCCTCAATAAGCACGTACCCTTTCATAATGAAGAAAAATAAATGATATTTAAAATAAATTTGTCAGGCCCTGGCCAGAGGCTGAGTGGGTTGAAGCATCATCCTATGCACCAAAAGGTTGCAGGTTTGATTCCCAGTCAAGGCACATACCTAAGTTGCAGTACAGGAGAGGAGGCAATTGATCAATGACTCTTTCACATCGATGTTTCTTTCTCTGTTTCTCTCTCTCTCCAAAATCAACAAAAAACATATCCTCAAGTGAGGATTTAAAAAAAGAGGGGGGGTAGATTTGCCAGTACAGATCTAAAATGATCTAAAATGTACAGACAGAAACAGCTGAGTTACCTGGACAAAAGAGTGATTTCTGCAGTCGCCCAGGCAAGGCTGTCCTGGGAGTAAACCTCAGGAGCCCAGAGGAAATCAAAATGAAGGCTCTCACTTCTTGACTCTGTAAGTAGCTTTGAAGGGCCTTCTAAGGACGTTTATAGGGCAGGAGATGAGGGACACAGCTTTCTACAGATACTCAGGCTTAAGCAGTTTCGATCCCCCTCAAATCAAACATTCCTTCCCACAGACCAAGCAATCTGTGTGTGAAGACTCTGGGCTTCAGAAAGAAACACTGAGCCAGGAGTCAGCAGACACAGTCTAGGCCGCGTTTTGAGCAAATCTCTACTCTGTGAGCTCTTTGTAACTCAGTTTCTTCATCAGTAAAACCAAGACTATCACTACTAACCCTAGCATAAATTGCAGTCATTTTTAAAAGATGAAATGATAATAGTAAAACATGCTTTGTCACATTATAAAAGTGCAGTAATTATAATTACTGGTAAAATAGTATAAAATATGAAACAATATGAAATTTACAATATAGATATAATACACTTTAGTATTATTCCATTTTGTTGAATAAAGTATGCTTATTAGAAAACTGATCTGCTATATACTCTGAAAGCTGTATTACTATTTATGCAAACATTACGTTGATACCAAAATAACTCAGGAAAAAGAAACAACCAGATATACTTACATTTCTTGTCCATGCTAAGCGGTCTGTGTTATAACCCATCAAGTTCATGAGACAAGTCACAAATAAATTCCACTCTGAATGATAGCTCGGTCCACCTGGAGCACTGTGGACACTGTACCACTTGACAAGCACCTGAACAGCTATTTCTTTTGGCAGGATGAACTTAATTGCTTGCAAACATGTTTGTACTGTTAAAAGCAAGGATTAATTTTAGTATGCTTCCTATGCATGCATTTCTCTCCCCCTTTTAATATGAAAGTTTTTAAATTATTACTACTATTTAAAGGCCAACTACTATAAAGAGAGAACTGTCATAAAAGAGCCAATAAAATGCCATATTATCCTGGGCCATCACTGGAAACCTAGATCAACTACAGGAGTCCACAGGATTTGCAAGAGGTCTCAGGGCAGCTTTTCAGTC
Source organism: Artibeus jamaicensis (assembly GCF_021234435.1). Classification (NCBI taxonomy): domain Eukaryota; kingdom Metazoa; phylum Chordata; class Mammalia; order Chiroptera; family Phyllostomidae; genus Artibeus; species Artibeus jamaicensis. The sequence goes on along the minus strand of NW_026521810.1, from coordinate 10,995,242 downwards.
ATTAATTTCAGGTCAGAAATAAGGTAACAAACAGCCCACTTAACCTGAGACAGAAGTAATTGACATCCACTGCCCAGCAATTATTAATAGCTACCCATTTCAGTCTCAAACATTCCTAGATTGGACAATAAATTAAAGGTAGTTATGCCAACAGTTTCCACACAGATAAATTCATATGAAATACTGCCTTAACACTTCAGTACAAGAGATATTCTCCACAAGTGAACATTCTTGTTATTGGAGCTTTAAAACACTGAATGCATTCAAACACCTGACAGCATTCAGTGTCTAAAAATGTTTCCCATGCTGTCTTAAACAGACCCTTCAATCCCATGCTTCTCTTACTGACTCAGTGTCATTAGTGTGAATGTCAGTTGTGGGGTTACACTGTCACTCAGTGACACCTCCAGGTGGTGAGCACTGCTGCTGTGAAGAGCCTGGCTTTGCTGTTTGACTGACCCCAAACAGCAAAGTGCTTGTGTTCTCCTACATTCTCGTTCAAGATTCTTCCCAGCACACTGTCACTGTCACTGTCACCTGACCTATCCTCAGCTGTATTTCCTTTTCTCATCAATTTGCTATCTGTGTATATACACTGAAATCAAATGGAGTAAATATTAAAAAAGCACATAACCAAATCCGTCATGGCTGAATCCAAAATAAGTGTAAACCAGATACTGCCTGAGGAGCTGAGGAGCACTTTATAAAAAAAGTACAAAAACTTATGTGCATGGACTATGTTACTTCTATTCAGCTGTCAGGAAATAGGATTTCATTTTTGGTTTTAATTATTTTTTAATCTGCTATGAGTTTCTATATATTTTAAGTATTACTATTGATTATGCTATTAGTTTTCCCAATATTTTTCTCTCTTTTCTCCCCACTCGGCACTGTACCCCTCAACCCTCTGGCATCCCCCCTCCCTTAGCTAATGTCCATGGGTTGTACATATAAGTTCTTTGAGTTCTGTTTCCCATATCATTCTTAACCTCTCCCTATTTTATGCCTACCAATTATGCTTCCTATTCCCTGTACTTTTCTCCCCCATTCTTCCCTTCACCCGCCCCCCACCCTGCACTGAAAACCCTCCTTGTGATGTCCATTTCTCTGGTTCTATTCCTGTTCTAGTTGTTTACTTAGTTTTTGTTTTCTTTTTTTTTTTAGGTTCAGTTATGTATAGTTTTCAGTTTGCTGTCATTTTACTATTGATAATTTTTTATCTTCTGTTTCTTAGATAAGACCCTTTAATTTTTCTTACAATAATGGTTTGGTCATGATGAACTCCTTGAACTTGACCTTATTTGAGAAGTACTTTATCTGCCCTTCCATTCTAAATGAAAGCTTTGCTGGATAGAGCAATCCTGGATGAAGGTCCTTGCCTTTCATGACTTGAAATACTTTGTTCCAGCCCCTTCTTGCCTGTAAAGTTTCTTTTGAGAAATCAGCTGATAGCCTTATGGGCACTCCTTTGTAGGTAACTGTCCCCTTTTCTCTTGCTGCTTTTAAGATTCCCTCTTTATCTTCATTCTTGGGTAACTTAATTATGATGTGCCTTGGTGTGTTCCTCTTGGGGTCCAATTTCTTTGGGATTCTCTGGGCTTCCTGGAAGTCTACTTCCTTTGCCAGATTAGGGAAATTTTCCTTCATTATTTGTTCAAATAAGTTCTCAACTTCTTACTCTTGTTTTTCTCCTTCTGGTAGCCCTATAATTCGGATGTTAGAGCGTTTAAAGTTGTCCAAGAGTTTCCTAAGCCTCTCCTCATTTTTTTAATTTCTTGTTCTTCATTCTGTTCTCATTGGATGTTTATTTCTTCCTTTTGTTCTAAATTGTTGGTCTGAGTCCCAGTTTCCTTCCCATCACTGTTGGTTCCCTGTATATTGTGCTTTATTTCACTTTGGGTAGCCTTCATTTTGTCCTTCATTTTGTGACCAAGCTCGTTCTGTGAGCATCCTGCTTACCAGTGTTTTGCACTCTCTATCAGATAGGTTGGCTATCTTCTCATCACTTAGCTCTCTTTCTGGAGTTTTGCTGTGTTCTTTCATTTGGGCCATATTTCTTTGCCTCCATGCACCTGTTAGGTTGTAAGCGGACGGGGCCTTAAGTATTCACCTGGGTGAGGCAACCCTCTTTGCTGTGTTGTGGTGGTGTCAGTCTGGGTGAATGTTTCTTTAACTCCTTGGTTGTTGATGCAGTTTGATTTTCCAGCAGTTCTGGTTGTTTATTGCTTTTAGATTGGTTGGTACCCTTCTTTTGGTTGTGTAAGTAAGCAAAGAGTTTCTACCTACACCTCCATCTTGGCCGGAACTCCAAGTTTCTACATATTTTGCTTAGGCTTATACTTCTAGGTATGTAGCCTTGCAACTAGCAGCTAAATACCTTTGAAAAAAACAAAGTTATCTCTACACCAACTCAGAATATCATTTATCATACCAATTTCCTACAATGAAAAAATCATTCTGGGCCACTTACCAAAATCCAGAAATCACACTATCTGCTAGTGCTTTGCTTTGGCAGTTAGATTTCGAAACTAATAGACATCATGCATTTTTCCTTATGTCATATAGACATTCTTTTTTTAACTTATGTTTGTTGGTACATCCTTTCAATTCTAGTTTTCTTTACTATTCTATGATCAGAAATATTCTCCACCTAGCATTTTCCAAACTGCATTACAATAATAATTCAAGGAGACTCCAGTTGTATTAAAAATACTTCTGACTGAGCCCTGGCTGATATAACTCAGTGGACTGAGCGTGGGCCTGCAGACCAAACAACCACGGTTTGATTCCCAGTCAAGGCACATGCCTGGGTTGCAGGCCAGTTCCTAGCAGGGGACACGAGAGAGGCAACCACGCACTGATATTTCTCTCCCTCTCTCCTTCCCTTCTCTTCTAAAGATAAATAAATAAAATCTTTAAAAAAACAACAAACTTCTGATTGTATTTTTACTATAATATTTTAATACAATTAATGCAATTATGTTCACGTCTCCATTGCTCTAACAGTTGAGAGATTTAGGATTAAAACCACCAAGTATTCTAACAATTACTTTAATTGCTTGGGCTTCCCCATTTCCCAGAGTTTCTTGCAGGAGGCATGTTCCTAGGCTGTCACGTCCCTGCATGGCACCTTCCACGTAAGGAAAGCCAGAGAAACAAAACCAGCACATCCTGCAAGTCACACCTAGCCTCACAGTGCCCAGGGAAGGGACAGCACATGTTCCTGGCTCTTTACAGCTTTTCCACAAAGGAAAAAATGCCATCTCCTGGCTTCAAAAACAGCAAAAATTTTAAAACCCCAACTATGTACACAAGTCAGCAATGACTGCAAATCTTACAAATCAAACTAAGAATACATGGAATCCAGCTGTGCTCCTCCAACATACCTAATTCAGATGTGGCAATTTCGGGAAGAGTGATCCTAACCATGGAGCCATTACTCAGTTCCTAGGAAAAGAATGGAAACAAACAAGAGCAAATCAACAGAATCTGTGCTGCCAAGTTTCTGAAGGTCTCAGACATAGCTGATGTTTTGTAAGATTTTTTTGCCTGTCAAAGCAATATTCAATAAAATTAATGAAAAAAAAAACACAAATATTTTTCAAAGCAGAGTAAATACTTCCTAGTTTCAGACACTGTAAAAGTTCATATTTGTAAAACATTTACAAAAATTCTTGTTTCTAACAAAGTGTATAATTTTCATATACACACTAAGACTCATCATCACCAAAAAAAGGGGAAACTAACTTTTGAAGACAAAAATCAACATAAAATTCAACTTACTGAACAGGCTATTTTCAATACATTTTAATAATATAAAAACTTCTTAAAAGTTAACCAGATTTACTTTAAAGTAAAATAGTGAGAAGAAATAACACATTACAAAAAATCTTAAATATCATGAGAAATGTTTGTTTTCATTTTTCGGACAAAATTCTTCATTATGACAAATTTGAAATGACAGCCATATCTCTTAGAAGGCCATTTATGTAAACGTACTTACTAGAGTCACTCTGTTACGGACAGGGTCTCTTATAGAATGAATGTAAGTTCCAAGCTGTTGGAAAGTACAATCCTCATTATAGAGAGAATCATGAAGCTTTGAAGAATCCCTTAGTTCTGGAACTGGAGACAACAGAACGACCTATAAAAAGTAAAAAATACAACACATGTGAAGTATTTTTTGAGAAGTGAAAGAGAAACTTTATTCCATTTGCATATAGTCTAACAACTGCACATAATGACTTACAATCATTCTGCTGAAGGTGCAATGATGAAGTTATGCCAAACTGAGTATGCAAGTTAGGGAGGGCTGCGGGAAGAGAAGGCAGCAACACTCCTGGCAACCTCACAGGGCTACAGACGAAATGTGAGAAAGGCAAGGTAGATATGACGAGAGGGTCCAAGATGCCAGAGAGAAGAAAGAAGAGCAAAGAGAAAGCAAAGAACTGAGACAGCTACTTAGTGATGCTTCCCCTACAGGCAAATGTCTATTCTAAAAATTGAGGACAACATTTTATTTCCTCAACTGTAGATGTGCAAACAAAAATTTTAAATGATCTTAATTACTAATTACATGCGGATGCTTCCTACTTTAAATCTAGTCCTGACCACCAACCCTTCTGGATTCCTGTAATTCAATTTACAGGAAATTTCTAAGTGACTATCTTGTCAACAATAAGAGCCAATCGGCATAAGATGTATTTATTATATTCCAGTTTCTACCCCAATAGCTACCCCAAAATGAAGCTCCACTCATCTTAGACCCAAGTCTAGCTGCACAATCCCCCAGAGTAGTGGGACCAGCCAACAAGTTACGCTAGGCTACAATCTGGCAGCTGCCATAAAGACACTAACCATTCCTAGGTTTATTGAATGCCAAGAAAAGTTGGGAACCATGTTATGTTATAAAAGAAATTCTTTCAAACCACACACAAAAAGGTATTTCTACAGCTCCCTTTCCAAGAGTTTTGCAAATGTCTAGCTTGAAAGGAAGGAGCTCAATATTGTATGTGTTTATAAAATAATACTTAGGGCCCAACATTACCCAGCACAAGTGCCACCACCAACCTTCACTTTGAACTGCCCCTAAACATCTGCACTCAGATGTCTCTCAAATACAGACTTTCTCCAGAGTTCTTAACTTGACCCAGGTTGCTCAGAGGACTGAGCCTCGCTCCCCAGCACCTCACCCTAGCACAGCACAAACCCCAGCAGCTAACAAACAGGGTCACTTCCACCTCTTTAGGCTTTTCCTGTCACTCCCCTCCTTTCGAGAGTACTGCCCCAACGCAGGCTCTCTCTTTGCATCTCTTCAGTTAACACAGACACCATCAATTATAATCTAACTGGTCTTTTATCAATCCTAAGATAAACTTATCATCTAAAAGACACAACCTAACATTCATAACTCCATACTCAGACACCAGCAATGCTCTGGTAATTACATTCAGAATAAAAACCACCTTTGCATCCCTCTTCTAAGAGCATATTAGTAAAAGTGAAAATCCCAGCTCAACCACTTATTAGCTATAGGGCTCCAGACAAGGAAGCTTTGTACATCCATGCATCCATTTGTAAAACAGGGATCGGTATACGCCCAATGAAGCTGTTCTAAGAAATTAAATAAGTTAATACATACAAAACACTCAGAACAGTGCTTAACACACAGGAAACACTCCAAAACACGTCATCATGATGATTCCACCCTGCCTGCCGCACCCAACAGACTTCTTGTACTTTCATAAGCATTCATTCATTCTGCCCCCCAGACAAGTTGTCTTAACTTGCGCACTAGGAGATGAAGATGGGAACATGCGCACGAGGGTTCTGCACTCTCCTGCCCCCACACCCAGGCTCCTGTGAACCCTCTTTGCCCCAAACACTCCTTCCCACCTACAGATATCCTATGTATCACAGTCCAACCCAGTCAGACAGGCTTCTCCAAGATGTGGTTCTCCCACTTCAACCTATCAGAACGTATCTTCCTATCAGTGAATTTCCCCTGGGACAATTTATTCATCATTTATATGTCTTAATAATCCAGCTTAAACATAATTTCATATGCAGACACTACATCTGTTCCACTCAAATAAATGCTGAGATTCCTATATGGAAAAGAATGCCTCAGTCTCACCTCTGTAGCACCTCCCAGAGTACCTTACACATCACACCAGACGTCAGTGCATATTTAATAAATCATTTGTGCTTCAAGACATTTATATTCTACAAGTATCAGCTAAACTTCCAATTATGTCATTTTTAAAACAGAAAAAAAAAATCATCATGGAATGAACATTTGACCAAACTTCTTTAAAACACTAATAATTTTTGACAACACCTAATTCCTTTCTCACCTCATCCAAGGATCCGAGTAGCTTACTCAGAGGCATAGGACTGCTAACGCTGTCGAGCGGAGTGCTGGGCCGAGGCATCGGGTTGGACATTGTCAGGGAAGGAGCTGGCAGTCCAGGAATGAACACCTTTCCCACCTGTACGCAATAAAAATATATGAAAAAAAATATTGGCTTTAAAGTATCATACTGTTAAATAAAATGTTATGGAATGTAAGCATACATTTCTTTTGATATTTCACACTTTATGCTCACCAAACACACTTAAAAAAAAGAATTGAAATTTTAGTAATGTATCTAATTCCTCCATCTGACTCCTGGTCAAGATGGTGGCATAGGTAAACACAGCTGACCTACTTATACATCAAAATTACAACTAAACTACCAAACAACCATTATTTAGAACCACAAAAGATCGAGCTGAATGGAAGTCTGATAACCATGGAATTAGAGAAGAAACCACATTGAGAATGGTAGGAGGGGTGAACTCGTAGAACAGGCTGGTCCCACCACCACATGGGGGGGGGGGGGCGTCCAAATCAGGAGGTATATCTCAGGATCCAGCGGTCCCATCTCTACAACAGGCCCCCAAGCCCAAGGTTCCAGTGCCACAAAGATAAGTTCCCACAACTTCTGGCTATAAAAACCAGTGGGGATTTGAGGCTGTGGAACACAGAAACTGCTTGAGTCTCAGGCAGTTCCTCTTAAAGGGCCTGCATACAGATGTATTCTAACTCCCTCCCTCTGAGCTATAGCACAGGGCAGCAGCCTGAAAGGCACCAGAGGCATACGGGGAGAAACTGAAGTGTCTGGGATTGGGGCAAGAGCTGGGAGGGCGCAGTTTTCTCCCAGACAGAAGTACTGGCAGAGGCCATTGTTCCTTTTCTGAGCCCTCACCCACAGTGCAAGCAGGCACCATATGAGATTCCATCAACCTAGCTTGCACTGTTTGCCCCACCCTGGTGATTCCTTGAGGCTTCACCCCACTCAAGTTCAGGACCATCCAAGCTGTTTTCAGTGGTTTTGCATACAAATGATTTGCCTTGGCTCATACTTGAGATTTTCCTAACTTCTCTCAAACAAGCAGCATCTGGCCTTAGCAAGCCCTGTACCTCTGGCTACGTGGCCCCAGGCCTGGCACTAGCAGCAACTGGCCTAGGTTCACAGCTTGGCCTCACTTGGGCACCCAAGTGCCCAACACAAGTAGCAGCCATATCACTCTGCTGCTCATGCCAGGTGGCCAGGAACAGAACAAACGCAGTGGCTAACCTTGGCTTGCACCTCCTGGGAAGCCCTAGAGCCTGTGTACCCAGCAGACAACTACAGACCATGTCAGAGCACCACTACCCATCACCTGCACAAGCAACACACTCAAGGGGTAGACTTGGCAGGCACCAGAGCCCTGCTCTGAGGAATGGGCCCCTACACAGCTGATCCTACACGGTGGTCAAGGTCACAGCCAGTCCTTGCAGCTGACTGGCCTAAGTAAATCCCTCCCACTGACCTGCCAACAGCAATCAAGGCTCAACTACAAGAGGAGGCTGTACACAGCCCACATGGTAGGCACACCTTGAGTACCCAGCTTAGGTGATAGGGGAGGCTGTGCCACTGTATCCTACAGGACACCTACTACTTTATGCCACACTACCAAGACAGGGAGTCATAGCAGCTCTACCTAACACATAGAAACAAACACAGGGAGGCTGCCACAATGAGGGCACAAAGAAACAGGCCCCAAATTAAAAAGCAGAACAAAATTTCATCCAGAAAAGAAGCAAAATGGGTACAAAAATCTACTAAATGCAGAGTTCAAAATACTGATTATAGATACTCAATGAACTTAGGGGAAGAGCAGATGAACTCAGAGAAAACTTCAAGAGCATTAAAAAGGACATAGAAACCATAAAAAAGAAGTAGTCAGAAATGAAGTATACTCTAACTGAAATAAACAATTTACAAGAAATCAACAGTACAGTGGATAAAGCCAAGAAGCAAATCAGCAATTTGGAATATAAGAAAGCACAAAAAACACCCAATCAGAACAGCAAAAAGAAAAAGGAATCCAGAAAAATGGACAGTGTGAGGAGCCTCTGGGGCAACTTCAAATGTACGAATAATCACAACATGAACGTGCCAAAAGGAGAAGAGAGCAAGTGATTAACTGAAAACCTATCTGAAAAAATAATAACAGAAGACTTCCCTAACTTAGTGAAGGAAATAAGATATGCACATCCAGGAAGCATAGAGTCTCAAACAAGATGAACCCAAAGAGACTCCCACCAAGACACATCATAATTAAAATGCAAATGGTTAAAAGGCAAATAGATAAACTTAAAAGCAGCCAGACAAAAGCAGTTAGTTACCTACAAGGGAGCTCCCATAAGACTATCAGCTGATTTCTCAAAAGAAACTTTGCCGACTAGAAGGGATTAGCAATAAATATTCAAAATCATGAAAAGTGAGGACCTACGACCAATATTACTCTACCCAGCAAAGCTATCATTTAGAATCAAAGAACAGATAAAGAACTTCCCAGACCAGAGAAAGCTAAAGGAGTTCATCATCACCAAACCAGTATTACATAAAATGTTAAAGATCAAAAATATGAATGATGAAATGGCAATAAACACGTATCAATAATTGAATCTAAAAATAAATGAACGAACAACAGAAACAGAGTAACAGATACAGTGAACATTTTGATGGTTGCCAGATGGGAGGGGGATCTGAGGCATGGGTGAAAAAGGTGAAGGGATTAAGAAGTACAAATTAGCCCTGGCTGGTGTAGCTCAGTGGATTGAGCGCGGGCCTGCGAACCACACGATCGTAGTTCGATTCCCAGTCAGGGCACGTGCCTGGGTTGCAGGCCAGTTCCCAGCAGGGGACTCATGAGAGGCAACCATTCATTGATATTTCTCTCCTTCTCTCCTTCCCTTCCCCTCTAAAGATAAATAAATAAAATCTAAAAAAAAAAAAAAGAAGTACAAATTTGTAGTTGCTGAATAGTTATGGGGATGTATAGTACAGGAAATACAGTAACCAAAAAATATACATGCATGACCCATGAGCATGGACAATGGCGTGGGGATTACCTAAGGGAGTGGGGGGATCCAGGTGGAGGGGAACAAAAAGGGAAAAACTGGGACAACTGTAATAGCATTAACAATAGAATATAATTTAAATTAAATTTAGAAAGACAAATTCCTCCACTTAACTACAAATATCTCGGTATAATTTCTCTTGGGCTGACCCCTCTTCATTACTGGGATTTGGCTGTTTTTTTTCTTGGTAGGAAGGGGGGAAATGTTAACACAGTCAAGATGTTATGTAGAAGACCGTTTTTCTGTGTGGCTTGGGCCCAGCTCCCACTTGGAGATGCACAGGATCCACGCCCACAGATAGGTTCTGCCATGGGGAATCAGGCCTGCAATGTGCCTAGGCCGCTTTGAGTCTTGCTTTTTGCTAAAAACTCTCTCACCCAAATTTGTGGCAAACATTTACTGCAAAGTAACTTCCTAAAATCCATGCTAAAACTTCCAAGGAATAACTGGTTCAACCACTTTTGCCCTTTTCCTTTGCAAATATCCCTCTTCTGTGGTGTGATAAGCAGCATTCGCTCCTTTGTTTTCTGTAAAAGGTAACCACCTAAGCAACCTGTGCATAGTAAGTGAGGACCATCATGTAATGTGCCAAGAAACCCAATAAAGACCAGTCACAGCAAGGGCTGTGGCTTTTCGCTCCCCTTAAGAGAAAAAGCCATGCTGTCCCTTTTCCTCCACAGGACTCGGTAGTCCGTGTGAATGTCTCTCCTCCATCCACAATGTGGTGGACCCCATGAGCTGGGGTCCACATCAATGTTATACAAAATTCCATATACAATGTACTTTTTCTTTTACCTTACTGGTGATAAAGACAGCAGGGGTACTAAGCTGTCAGAGACTCTAAGTAGCAAATTTGTTAACTAAATCTCCAGGAAGAGAGTCAGAACACCAATTATTTGTCTACGGCTAAAAAAAATGCAGCTAAGTGATACTAAAGAAACAATCCAACCTAATTCAAGCTGTGCTCTCTAGCTCACTCTCTGTCTTCCATCACAGACTCTCAAATACTTCTTCCTCAAAAAAAATTTCCATCAAGTAAATTCCTCACTGACCCTAAAAAGGATGAATTGACAACCCATGCTAATCATCCCTTATTTTAGCTATCAATAGGGTTCTTGGGAAAACACAACATAAATTCATACATACCAGCTGAAAACTCTTGATAATACTAAAAGGAAATGATTAAAACTAAAAAGAAATTTAACAACATACGTATTTATGTCAATATACTTCCCTAAAACTTATTAAAATTATACCAGTTGCCCAATTAAAACCCATAGTATTAAAAAACAAAATGAGAATGAAAACTAATGCATACAGGGTGGGACAAAAACACAGTTTTGAGTATACAAAACAGTTTATTCTTGTATTATTGTTTATTAATTCTTGTACTACTTTCCATACAAACAATTGTAAACTTACTTTTGTCCCACCCTGTATACATACAATGCTTTTAAAAAGCTATGAGAGACCTCCATCTAATTAAAATATGGAGTAAGCACATTTCACACTATTCCTCCCACTAATTACTAAACTCTGCATGAAATTTAGCACGCAACAGAAGATTCTGAAAGGTGACGAAGGACAACTGACTGGCTTAGGGACCTACACAGCAGTAACAACCTATGATGAAATCCCTAAGTTTCTATTTTCTTAAACTCCACACATAACCAGGCTTTGGGCTCTTAAGGAGCCTTCAACTTAGAAATGCTACAGGCGCACACCAAAAGGGGCCCCACGAAAACCTTACTCCTTCTAAGCCAAAATTTTGGGCAAGCAGAACAGAAACATTTTCACCATACCTGCCCCATTCCAGGCAAGCATTATGAAAAAGCCATGGCACTCAGTGGCCTCCTTCCTATTCTAGAGCTGTGGTCTGGAGACTGCATTTCACCTGTGAGGACTAAGTTTCATCCTCCCTCATCACAGAAACTGTGCGCCAGGCCGACCTTACCGGCCTGCTCTATAGTAACTTAGATTGTACCTCCTCTCCTCAGTAGGCACTGCAATTGCAGACTGTGGAGAGAGCCCTGTTTGTAGTGCCTTGAGGCAGCCCCTTCACCTCCCCACACTGTGCAGACACTGTGCAGCGGGCAAGAGCACTGGCTTTCATCCCTGTTCTGCAATAAGGCAATACACCTCTCCCCTTCCCTCCTGCACTGTACTCCACCCCCACCCTGCAGTAATCAGGCAGAAGAATAGAGAAAAGGATTTTCTAAGTATGTGTATGAAATCCTAGGCAGGCCTTGAGTGACCCATGTGTGAAACTGACCAACAAGGACACAGTAAAACATCTGAGAACTGAATGCTGCTCTGCAATACCATTCATGTCTCAGATTGGTCTCTGGGCAGCACAAAAGTTGAGGCACAATCTCATTATGGGAGCAAACAAAAAAATAAGCCCAAGAAATTCTCCTCTCCCTGAGCAAAGAATCAGAAAACAGACAGCCTAACAAAAAAATCCTTTTGGACAATAACCAACCTACTCCAAACACCATGGAGAAGTCTGGGTCCCACCTCTCAGCAGTGTCAGCAAAGCCAAGTGTGGTATGTAGACTTCTGTTCTCACCAGGCTGTTAAATGAGGCACCGATTTGGGGGCGGGTGAAAGTGGGGACTTGTGGAGGAGCAAGAACGAATAGTACAGTGGATTAAGCAGGAATGTAAAAAGTATTCAGAACTCTCATACGCTGGTGGAGGCCAGGAGTGGGAGAGATGTAAACTGGTACAACCTACACTTTGGAAAACAATTTTGGCACCACCTGGGTGAGGTGAATATGCATATACTATAAAGACTAGGAGACATACATAAGGATGTTTTAACAAAGTGTAGTTTACTAGAAGAACAGCAGAAACAATGCAAACGACCTTAATAACTGGTGAAATAGTATAGGCTTTGGTATCATTATACAATAGGATACCATATAACAGTAATTGAGGAAAAAAACAGTTGCTCATCAACACAGATAAATCTAAAAATGGCACAATGTTGAACAAAATAACTCAGAGAAGAGTATATGGTATAGTTTCCTTTATATAAAAATTCAAAATAAGGAAAATTAATTCACACTCTACTGATATATATGTAATTGTAAGACCAGAAGTAAAAAAAAACAGGACTGATTTATTGCAAAACTCAGAACAGTGTCCATCTAGGGGAGGTGGGGAAATGACAAAACAATCAGGAGAGAGCCCCGGGGATTGTAACCAAACAGGCAGCAGCCTACTTCTTAACCTGGGTCAAGCCTATGCGAATGTTCATGCCATTACTCTTCAAACTGTGTACATGTATTTAAATTTGTAAAATTTACATCCTTCATCTGTAAATTTCATAACTGATAAAAGATCCAGCACACATTATTACACATCTAATATAATGGAACTTTACAAAAACTTTTAGACTTAACAAAGCTACCCATATATCAATTTCAAAACTATTCTTTATAAAACTTCATCTTAACTTTTTTCTAAAAACAACCTGCCTATATGCATTCAGGTTCCCCAACTGGGCTAGACTCCCAGTGCCAATCCATCTAAGGGCAACAAGTCCTAAACCTCCAATTTAGGTCCAATCTAAATCACAGGCTTACTTTTCAACCCTTTGACAAATCTTCTACCAAATCCTACAGACAGGAGGTAACAAATATCAAATATCGAACTAAAGTAACATTGCTAAATCATCCTGAGGCAGTCCTACAAAGAACCCAAAGGCTGCTCGTTGCTTACCCGAACCACTCCTGTGTAGAGCACCAGGGTTCCACTGCTTTCCAGGACCAGCATAGTGTCTATCTTCTAAAAGAGGACACAAATTTTATTTTCCAATCTATGCAAATTACAAAGCATAATGATTTTCAATTTCTTAAGCAAAGTGCCTGCATTTACCTCCACTGGTGCTGCATCCTTTGCCTGTATGTTGGTGATGGCACCAAAGATGAGCTGGCTCTTATCGTTACTCTCTTGAAATTTTACACAGCTAAATATTAAATTAAAAAAAACACAAAGTAGTGACACATGTGACAACCTGTACTGATCTGAAGGGGAAACAGTGAATGGGAAAACCCTATCCCAGAAGGTTACATACTATATGAATCCATTTATATAACAGCTTTAAATGACAAAAGTGTAAAGATGGATAATAGATTAGTGGTTGTCATGGATTAGGGACAGGGGTGGGTGGGTGTGGTGTGTGTCACTTCAAAGAAGCACCAGGGCGATCTCTGAGATGATAAAGAAGTTCTGTACCCTGATTGTGGTGCCTGAACAAATCTCTCTCATACACACACACATCCATGCAAAAGTGATGAAAACTGAACAAGGTCTGTGGCTTATACTGATGTCAACTCCTTAGCTTTGATCATCTCTGGGACTGAAAGACCGCACAATACACAGCACCACTCTACTATTTTGCAATTCCCTGTGATTTATAATTAGGTCAAAGTAAAATGATAACAGTCAAAAACATGCATACGCATTTCACCTAAAAAGAGAAATAAATGATTAATAAACACATAAGATGCTCAACACCATAAATCATTAGGGAAATGCAAATTAAGAACACTTCTCACCCTGGGCAGACGGCTCAGTTGTCTGGAGCATCATCCAGCACATAAAAAGGCTGAAGGTGTAAGCACATACCTAGGCTGCAGGTTGAAACCCCATTAAGGGCACAACTTATTGATGTTCCTCTCTCAGGTTGATGTCTATCATATCTCTCCCCCCACTTCCTCTACCAAAATCAATAAATATATCCTCAGAAATAAAATATTGGGCTGGCCAAAAAGTCCATTTAGTTTTTACCATACAATGGCTCTAGTAGTGCTTAGTTGTGCTTGACTTCATTAGAAACAACTTGGTTATATTGTATTTGACAGAAGTCATATCAGTGTTCATTAAAAAATGTACCAAATATTTCGCTGGCTGGTGTAGCTCAGTGGATTGAGCACAGGCCTGTGAAGCAAAGGGTTGCCGGTTCAATTCCCAGTCAGGGCACATGCCTGGGTTGTAGACCAGGTCCCCTGTAGGGGACACATGAGAGGCAACCACACATTGATGTTTCTCTCCCACTTTCTCCTTCCTGTCCTCTCTCTCTAAAAATAAATAAATATTTTTTTAAATGTACCAAAATAGGTGAATTTTTGTGTAGCCATTTTAATATTAAAGATGGAAGAAAATATGCAATATACTCAGTGTATTATGCTTTATTACTTCAAAAAAGGTAAAAACAGAACTGAAATGCAAAAGATTTGTGCAGTGTATAGAGAAGGTGCTGTGACTGATCAAATGTGTAAAAAGTGGTTTGTGAAGTTTCATGGTACTATTGACATTTTGGCCAAATAATTCTTTGCTGTGGAGCTGTCTTCTGCATTGGAAGGTGCTTAGCAGCGCCCCTGGCCTCTACCCGCTAGAAGCCAATAGTGGAAGATAGCCAACGTACTCAAATCAATACAGTTATTGGTGAAAATGAAAAATTTTCTGTAACATTTTATTTTATACAAAAAAACTAAATAAACTTTTTCACCAACCCAATAAAATAAATTAAATTAAAAATAAAATAAAATAAAAACACTTCTCACCCAACCTTGTCAAGAAGAAAGAACTATAACCTCAAATGTGGTGGTGGCAATGTAAAATGAATGGTGCAGCCTATTTGGAAACAGTCTGGCAATTCCTTAAAAAGTTAAAAATGAATTTACCATTGACACAACAATCCCACTCCTGGGAATCTACCCAAGGAAAAATAAATCGTGTATGTCTACACAAAGACTTTAACTCCAATGTTTTTAGCACTATGACTAACAAAGGCCAAAAATGAAAACAGACCCAATGTCCATCAACTCATGAGAGAGAGACCAGGCATGATGCACCCACACTACGGACTGCTGCACAGAAGAGGAATGAAACACTCAGCATGTGTTAAGACATGGCTGGTTCTCACAGACCTTATGTAACCTAAGTGAAAGAAGCTGGCCACAAAAAACTGCACTTTGTATGATTCTATAAAATGTCCAGGAAAGGTAAATCCATGAAGACCAAAGGCCTACAGAGCGGTCGCTGAGGTTAGGGGTGTGAAGGAGGCTGACTGCAAATCAAGCACAAGGGGGCTTTTCAAGATGAGAGAAGCTTTTAAAACTGGATTGTGGTAATGGCTGCACAACTCTGTAAATTTACTAAAAGTGGTTTAATTGTACATGTTAACTTTATGGTATGTAAATTATTTCAATAATGCTACTAAGGATGGAGGAAGGAGGGAAAAAAGAAAGACAAAGAGGCCCTACGTCATTTACACAGAATCAACAGGAATATGCACGCACCGTAACTGCAGCTGGGACTCCACCAAAAAGCACAAGAACTTCTGCCCACACAAGTCAGATGTAATGAACACCTTTGAGGCCTGTGAATTTTTCTCTCTACAATAGATACATTAAGAAGTAACTGTCAGCACTGGTTCAAAAATATACCATGGTAATTATTAAAAGTCTTTGAAAATATTCTGCAAGAAACCTAAAAACTACATGGGACAACCAATAACCTTGAAGACCCAAAAACACTTCTAGGCTTTGAATTTCAAGATCAGAGATTTCTTTCAGCTTTTTGATTCTGAGCCCACTCCACGGCTCTTTTGGGGAATATCACAGTAAGTTAAATCAACATCAATGAAATTTTTACTTCCATGTCACACAAGTCACCAACTACTAAAGTAAATGCAGACCTGAATCCCTATGCCTTCCGTGGCTGAAGGGCTCAGGCGTTTTACACCATGCCCCCTCCTATCTCTTTTCTCCCTCGCTCTCATATCAGGTTCTATTTCCTCACTATTTTTCAATCCATACCTCTTATTCCCAAAGATCTCTTCCTAGAGTGGTACAGAAGACCAAAAAGATGTAAAACCTGATGTGCAATATATTCAACTTACCACAGCAAGGCCCTTAAGGGTAGAACTTTTTTTTATTAGATATGAGAAACAAAAACAGAAAAGCTACTTCAACACTGTATTCCCATCTCAACTTTCCTTCAGCGACCTATCCTCTACCCTGCCTCTGCATCCAAACTCCTTAAGACAGACTCACGGGTATTTGCCTTCTGGCACAAACACCCCGTCTGTGTCTGATAAACATGGCCTTCTTTCTCCCCCCAGGCTAATCTCTCCACTGTTGATCCTTGCTGTTCCTTGTCCACAGTCATTTCCTCTTCCCTGTATTTTGGACACGTTCCCTCCTTTGGGTATGCTCCACTCTCTCACCCTGATGGGTGTGGCTCAGTTGGTCAGTGTGTACCACAAGTGAAATCTCATCGTTTGATTCCTGGTCAGGGCATATCCATGGGTTGTGGGTTCGGTACCCAGTTGGTGCACATATGACAGGCAACAGATGGATGTCTCCATCCTTCTCTTCCTCCCTCCCTTCCTCTCTAAAAATCAATACAATCTTTAAAAATAAAACCTACTCTCTCATGTTAAGATAAAAGTCTTAAAACATAAAGATGGACTGAATATTAATCAGCTGGGTGTAACGCTGGTTTTGTGGTTGGGTAAGGAACTACCCTTACTTTTTGGAGACACTGAGGTATTTAGTCATGAATTCAAATTTTCTTTAAATAGGTGCGCATAAACAATACTCTTCGCTGATCCACAGCCTCCATCTGGCAAGCTATGCATCCTCACCCCTTTTCAAAAGCAAACTCCTTAAGACAGACTCTAGGTCTACATTCCCTTCCTCAGCCCCATTTACTTCCTGTCCCCCACTCTATTCCACCATTCTTCTCCCCAAGAGTTCTGGCCAAGGTCACCGGTGAACTCACTGCCCTCCACGTATCTCCTCTCTAAACTCACCTCTGATACCACACCTCACCAGCACCTGGCAATGCTCGCACTTTCTTTGTGAAAGGCTCTTCAGTTCCATGATATTTCTCTCCTGCTGCTGCTCCTATCTGACCTCTCTTGCTTCGTTGTTTTGTCTCTTCTCTCTCTTTTCACCCCCAAAATTTTAAGTTTCCAAGACTTCAGTCCCTACCCTTCTTCTGATTCTACAACACCAGGTTTTAATTGTATGGTGGTCACAGACCCACTTTGAGACTTTACGGAGTGTGAAAACTCTCTCCTTAGGAAAAAGCCTATACACTACACATATACACAATTACAATGCACAGTTCCAGAGGGCTACCAGATGCCCTGTAACTGCGAGCTCATCCACAGGCCATCCAGGAACCTGACCTCTACATACTCCTTAAATTCCAAGCACCTCTCTTTGCTCTGATCTTCTTCCCTGAGTTTAGACCCATACACAAAGCACCTTCTTACAGCTCTCATCAAAGGGAATAGCCCTAAAGGTAATCTCTCTCTCTACCCTGGTGAGCACATCTGTAGCTGAGCACACCACAGACTTATCCTTAACTTAGGTTCTGATGCCCTCTGCCCACTGTGCTTTCTCCATTTTCCCAAAGCCCCACCAGCAGACCAGGCCATGTCTCCTGTGTCATCATCCTCCCATGTCTCTTTGAGGACAGGGAAGTGACTAATTTGCCTGCTAACCCATAGTGACTAGCCCCTACAACTGAACTGGGATTAGCTGAATTCATGAACAAATCATTAAGGAGGAAATTTTATAAAAGATCACATAAAACAGAGCTCTGAACTATGTTTCAAGAAAAATTAAAAATAAAATAACAGCCGATACTCAAAAACTATTTTTAACAAAAAATTTTTATCCCTCTCCCCCAACTCAAAAACTTTAAAACACTTCTTAAAATGATACAAAATCCCAAGTTTCCTAATCTACATAAATAAATTATTTCTCCCATTACCATCAAGCACCTCAAATCTGAGTGATTATTTTACTACTAAATTAAAAAAATAAATGACAAAAATGTTTATGATCACTTTAATACATTAATGTCCTCTACTGAAACAGATGGCCTTAACACACTATGTATTTTTATAAGCATTAACAACTGAATATACTAAAAGGAAGTTTAAATAAAATACCAAATATCTTCTAAGACTTTTAGCAACATTTTCCTCTGAATATAGAAATATGGCCTGGCTGGTGTAGCTCAGTGGATCGAGCTCAGGCCGCAAACCAAAGGATCCCGGGTTCAATTCCCAGTCAGGGCACATGCCTGGCCAGATCCCCAATAGGGGGTGCATGAGAGACAACCACGCAATTGACGTTTCTCTCCCTCTCCTTCTCCCTCCCTTCCCCCCTCTCTAAAAATTAATAAATAAAACCTTAAAAAAATTCCAAACCTTATATTAGTAATTGCTTCTGTCCATAAATGGTCAATACAAAGTTCTGGAACAATTGGCTCTGTTTCTGGTGCAAGTAAAGAGCTATTCGAATTACTTTCTGGAGAATGAGAAATACTGTGTCTCCTTGGAGATTGATTATGGCCCGACAGGCTGAACCTCTGCACCCCCGTAAAAGAGTGTACTCCTAAGGCAGGGGAATGAGCGCGACTGCAAAATAAAGAGAGAGAGGGCATCACACAATGATGCAGGATGACATCCCATACTTTCCAGCACCATCTTCCAAATTTCTGGGTACGAAGAGCACCCATGACACAAGCCCAGTCAGAAAAACAGTTTCTTAGAAGAGTATAACTACTTCATGTTAATGTGTTTTACTATACTCTAAAGATTTCCAATTCTTCTTAGACTACCTCCTTTTAAAAGTGAAAATTATTTCTTTTGCTGCTTCAAAAAATGTACCACTTATATCATTCAAAGGTCTAAACTGGCCCTGGCCAGATGGCTCTGTGGGCTGGAGCATCATCCCATGCACCGAAAGGCTACAGGTTTGACCCCCAGGGAGGGAGCATACAGCAGGCAACACATAGGTATTTCTCTCTCATGGTGATGTTTCTTTCTTTCTCTCTTTCTCTCTCTCTCGCTCTCTCTCCTCCCCCCACCTTCCTTTCTCTCCAGTATCAGTGAACACGTCCTCAGGTGAAGACTTTTTAAAAAGCCTCAACTATGTTCCTATATACTCACATATGCACACCAACAAAACTGTATTTCTATATCAATATATAAGATGATAGCTAGAAAGACAGATAGACAGCCAAGAAGAAAAAAATAATGCCAATTAAAGTACTGAAGTATTTTTACAACCAATATTCATCAAACTACAGCCACTGAGTGGTACAAATGAGAGAACCAATTTTATGGCAAGCACAGGCAGCCTCCAAATATGACTTGCTGAAAAGGGTAACACAGTAGACCCGCAAGTCTTACTAAGACAACTAGAATAATGGCTGTCTTCCCTCAAAAATAGTCAGGGGCTGGCAAAAGAAATTTTAAGTGCCCCCAAACTAGAGAAAGTTTTGAAAGGGGTATGCTTTTCTTGGGCTGTCTTGGTAAGAGAGGAGACGCCGCACACAAGAGTCCCACCTGAGGGCCGCCATGTTGGAGACCGAAGGAGAGCGCGAGTGCAGACTGGGTGAGGAGGCCGAGCGGCTCTGGCTGTGGATGGAGGAGTAATTCTGGAAAGGCGAGGCCATGGGGGAGTCTCCTTTAGAGAGGCTTCTGAGGTGTGCCGTGAGGGAGCTACTAGGGGCCACATTCTGTGGAGTTCCCCCCTGCTCAGAGAATTTTAAAACAGCATTTTCTTCCTTAAATCAAAATTATAAGAAGGGGGAGAAAAAGATAATTATTAGATGAAAAGGGTAAAGTAATTTCCTTGTGAGAATTCAGGGTAGATTTGAGTTATTAAAGACAAATCTTTCTTTTGCCTCAGAAGCTCAATCTAGTTCACAAAACATGTCAAGGTTTTCAGTATTAACAACACTTTATCCTTACCTCTGCTTTGACTCTCCGAAGAACCCACACAGAATGCAGATTCTGAACAGTGTCATAGGTCATTACAATGGAGGGATCAGTGTTGAGAAAAACTATCTTTATTGCATGATCTACAACATATTGCACCCGTGATGAACCAAAAAGACCTTAATGAAGAAACAGAAATGATGAGATTTTGAACAATGAACTTAACGAAACTGTTCTTTATAAAAAGACTTCTTACAATTCCTAGAGATCAAGACAAACCAAGCCAATTACGACATAAAAATCCATTAATATATTAATTAATTAACCCAATATTGTTAATAAATTTACTTTGGGCACTAAATTCCTCAAAATACATTAAAGATGAGAGTGTTACCAGTTTCAATTTCACAAATACACAATTAAAAGGTAAAGATTTGTGCTGATCCATCATTAATCAGCCACAGATAAAAGGTCCATGAATCCTTCAATAATTAAATTATTTATCAATTTCAATGAACTCTTCTGCCAAGTTTGACTTCCTTACTGGTTCCCTTCTTCTGTATGAAATCTGTCCTCTACAATAACCATTCAAACAGTACTGAACAGTATACCTATTTCTACTTTGCTGATTACACATACAAAATAAGGCTTTCCTAGTGAGTTTTATGACTTTCTATCTCTATATACCATGAATTGACTTTTCTGTCTCTACCTGACAGCACCCTAAATGTTCCCCTCTCAGCTGAATTAGCAAATAAAAACATACAATTATTTTATTACAATATTTTATAAAAAATAAAATTTAAATTGCTCATAATACCATCATCTCGAAATAGTCACTACTAATACATCAGGGAGTATTCCTTCTAGTTTTTTCTCCTATAGGTATATATACTTACAATTTTACAAAATCAAAATCACTCTGTATTGTTCTGTATCTTATTTAGCATTATGAGTAAGCAATTCCCAAGGTCATTAAATATTATTCAAAAACATGATCAATGATGGCCACGTGCAATTCAATCACAGGTGCTAACATGTTTATCTGGGTTGTCTGTAACTGCTACCAAATTAATACAGAATCATCAACAAATTTTTTCTGTAGAAGACCGAAGAGTAACTAGTTTAGGCTCTACGGACCACATACTGACTCTGTTCCATAATCATTTTTGTTTTTTCTACTTCCTTTAAATAGGTAAAAACTATTCTTAGCACTTAAGCCTCATAGGCTATGGTTTGCCAAGCCCTGATACAGAAGATAAGCACCTCAGTGATATCTTAAAATATCATTCATGCTTGCAATAAAGTCTTAAAGTAAAACATATAAATTTTTTTAAACTTTCTATTCTTGTTAGTCACAATTACTTATCATGTTTGGACACACTGAAAATTTTTAAATATACATCCAGAAATACTTGTAACAAATATTAAAAATTCTGAGCCCCAGTAAATCAGCTTAAGAGGAACAGGGAAAATGAAATATTAAAATTTACACAGTACAGGTCTAATAACCTATTTTTCTCAAAAAAATAAATAAACAATTTTAATTCATCTATCAGTTACTTATTAATCATTCTACAGCTAGGTTAGCAAACATCAGTAATCCTGATCCACTTATAGGCCTTATTTTTAGGAAAGAATAACTACTAAAACAGTTAATACCATGGTATGCAAGAAGTTCTTGCCTTAACATGAACTATTTTCATAATATAAAAGTTATTTTTGTAAAATGCTTAAATTATTATTTTTATAAAGCAAGTCAAATTTTTATAAGCACCTTCATTTTCTCCCCTCCCCCAAATACAAAAAATAAGCTATGAAAAAAATTATATAAAAAATACACTTACTTCCAGATTTACAAACAAGTGGGGTTATTTCATCTAGTGGATGCAGCATGCTGAACATAGTTGGTAAAGGTTCTCTAGTAACAAACAACCAAATAATCAATCAAGAGAAGATAAATCCATTTATGCACAAATTTTGCACCTTCCTTGCAAAAAAAAAAAATCTTCTCCAGATTACACAAGCAACTAGAAAACTACCTCCCAAAAAGAAACCCTATAAACTTTCTACTTAGTGTTTTTCACTGTATCTTCTATTTCGTTCCTAGAAATCTCCTCTTATGCAGGAAACAGACACACATGCAGTGGAAAATCAGTACAGCCCAGGAACCATCTGTAAACAGCAGTCATGACATTACAGAACCAGTGGGGTAATGGGCAATAAGGTAGTCTCTTTCTGTAACCTCCCTTAGCAACAATGTGTCTTTGGAAGCTAGAAAAAATGTTGTCTCCTACACCTATTTACACAGGAATGCACTTTTAAAAAAAGAAAAGAAAAACTTCAAGAAAATAGGATGATTGGGAAGGTGGCGAGTAGGACAGAGTGGATTCCATTTCCCATACACATGGGAGAAAATCCTGGCAGATCTACTGAGGAACAGCGGAAACGACCAACAGTTCCCCAGCATTTATGACAATAAGAGGCCAGCGATTGTGATGGAAGGACCAGAAAGCGGCAGGTCAGTGGGGTCTTGGGGACCTGAGTAAAGACAAGAGCAGCAGCAGCAGCAGCGGCCGGCGCCCTCGGCCAGTGCCTGGTGGCCTCGATCGGGGTTTAGAGGCTTCACTCTGCAACCAGCGCCGGGGGCGCCTGCCACAGACTCTTCAGGAGCCCCGGCACCTGGCGGGTCTACAGCAGACTCTTTGGGAGCCTTGGGCCTGCTGGAGGGTCCTCAGGAGAGAGCTGGGTCATCAGCTCCCTCCCTCCCTCCCCTTCTAAGCAAGGCTGGGCAACACTGGGCAGAAACCTGTCTGCTTTAGTTTACAGAGAGGGTAATGAGGACAAAGGGCCGTGTTCAACTGCAGACTCTGTGGTCACCAGCCTGGGAGAATTGAAAGACGTATTGTTGTCACCAATCTGGCTGGGGATTGGGCTAGACTGAGAGGCAGGCTTTCTAGGGAAGTGTTTTTGGAAAGTGGACTGAGGTGTTCTCCTGCGACAGCAGCTTGGCTTGCTTCCCACCCAGCCTGGCAGTGATCCCGAGGAGGGAGGAAGCACTTGAGTCCCCCATAGAACTGGGAAGGATCGTACCAGATCTCACTGGACCCAGGCAGCCTGGTGGGCAGGCGGGAGCCCACACCCCAGTCCAGCAGCCTGGCTGGCACATGCGGGCCTGCACCCTGCCCACAGAAAGGACCCCTGGGGAAGGTGCTCTGAAAAGAACCCAGATCGCCCTGTGGAGCGCAGGGGAAAGGCGCCGGGCTAGCTCTTGGGAGAGCACTCTCAGAAAAACCACACCAATTGACCCTCTGCCTGCTGTAACCAGAAAACCCGGTTTGGACAATTTGAAACCAACAAGGGATGTTTTTTTTTCTTTAGTAATTTTTTTTTTAGTAATCTTATATCTTCTTAATTTTATTATTGCTTTATCTTTCAATACTTTTTTCCTCTTTCTTTTTCCCCGTTTTACTCCTTCCTTTCTTTCCAAACTGATTGCTTTTTCCTCCCTTCTCCTGCCTTTTTTGTTTGTTTGTTTGTTGCTTTGTTTTCTTTTACCCACAAGGGATACAAACAACTGGGAACTTCGAAGAGACCAGAGTGGGACCCAAAGAGGGGGCATCCCAACAGTAGAGACAGAGAGACAAATTTCACTTTGTTATAGCAGAGAAGCCACAAGTTGCTGCATATTTTTTTCATTATTCTTACTTCTTTGAGATTTTAATAGTATCTTTGTATTCCTCCTCTTTCTGTATAGGCTTCTTAGTCTTGGCTGGTTATATTGTATTATTTGACAGGTTTCCCTTGTTCTCTCCTCCACAGTGTATTGCTAATTTTCTATACTTCAAGCCACTTGTTTTCCTTTAGCACACTACCCAAAGTTCTATACCCCCTATTCATGTTATCCAGATCACATAGAGTCTGTCATATGATTGTTGCTCTGATATTATTGTAAATAATAGCTGTTCTATACAACTGTAAATACTTCACAACACATCTCCCAATCTTAGCCCACTTTACAGGCTCCTGAATTCTATTACTGTAGTGATCAACTCTATTTGCTCACACGCTACACCTGTTTACTATTACCTCTCACTTTACCTCAAAATCTGACCGCCCGGAACCTCACTGCTTTCTAGATCCAATTCACAAGTCTTCCTTCCCCAACAACAGACTTATCTTTTGTCCTTCCTTTCTTAAAAGTTGCAAATTGGGTTGAAGATTACAGTTAACACTATATATGGCCTAAAGATCTTCTATCTCTTCTCTACCGGCTGTGACTGTAAATATCATAAAATACTGTCTCACTGTCATAAACCATTTTGCCTCCCCCTCCAACTGATCACACACACACACACACACACACACGAGTAGCTGGAAGCGGAGAACATCAAGATACCTGAAGGAGACTGCACCACTGAATTTCACAGGTATTCTACCACAGACGTATACACCACAAACCCAGAACAGATCAATTTAAGAAGCTGAGGCAAATAAGAAGAGTCTCACAAACAACAGGAAGATAAAGAAACAATCTCCAAATGAAAGAAAAAGAGGAAGCCTCAGAAAGAATGTTAGATGAAATGGAGGCAAGTCAACTATCAGACATTGAATTCAAAGCACTGGTTATCAGGAAATTCAAAGAGCTCACCATGAGCTACCAGAAATTACAGGGGCGCTACAATGAACTCACTGCAAACTATATCAACATGAAAAAGAAAATAGAAACTATCAGCAAGGGACAAGAGCAAATGAAGAATACAATTTCTGAACTGAAGAACACAGTGGAAGAAATCAAAAGCAGGATCGATAAGGCAAATGATCGGATCAGCGAGTTGGAGGACAAAGTAGGAAAAAAATCCCAGAAAGAGGAAGAAAATGAAAAGAGGCTCAGAAAGAATGAAGAGGGATTAAGAGAAATGCAAGACAATATGAAACGTAATAATATCCGAATAATAGGGATACCAGAAGAAGAAGAAGAATAACAAGGGATAGAAAACCTATTTGAAAAAGTAATAAGGGAAAACTTCCCTAATTTGATGAGAGAAAAAAAATCACACAAATCCAGGAAACACAGAGTCCCAATCAAGAGGTACCCAAAGAGGCCCACTTCAAGACACAGCATCATTAAAATGGCAAAATTCCAAGACAAAGAGAGAATCTTAAAAGCAGCAAGGGAGAAAAAAGAAGTAACATACAAGGGAGCCCCAATAAGGTTAGCTACTGACTTCTCACTGGAAACACTCCAAGCAAGAAGAGAATGGCAAGAAATATTCCAACTAATGAAAACCAAAGGCCTGCAACCAAGGTTACTTTACCCAGCAAGGCTCTCAATCAAGATAGAAGGCCAAATAAAGAGCTTCCAAGACAAAAGAAGTCTAAAAGAATACGCCTCCACCAAACCAGTCCTACAAGAAATACTAAAAGGACTCCTTTAAGGAAAGGAAGGAAAAGAGAGAGACAGAGAGGAACACAGGTACAAAAATGGCAATGAATAAGTACCTATCAATAATATCCTTAAATGTAAATGGATTAAATGCTCCAATCAAAAAACATAGAATAGATGAATGGATAAGAAAGCATGACCCACACATATGCAGCCTACAAGAGACCCACCTCAGGACAAAAGACCATCACAGACTAAAAGTACAGGGCTGGAAACAAATTTTCCAAGCAAAAGGACAAGAAAAAAAAGCTGGGATAGCAATACTCACATCAGACAAAATAGTCTTCAAAAACAGGGCCATAAAGAGACACCCAGAAGGTCACTTCATAATACTCGAGAGAAGAATCCACCAAGAAGACATTAACTTCACAAATATATATGCACACAACATAGGAGCACCCAACTACATAAAGAAAATCTTAGAGGACTTCAAGAAAGATATGGAGCTGGGCCGGATCACAGATAGTATAAAACACCTCTTCACACGAGCAGGGAAGGTTTTGAGCTTTTTAAAAAGAAGCAACTTTAAATAATGCAAGAAAATTTAGAAGCTATTTGAAAATCGGGACGCAGGACTCCAGTCTGGGAGACTTTGGTATTGGAGACGCAACTAAAAGTCTGACCCATGGTGGTTGCTAGAAAAACCTCTAGCGATTTTTTTAAAACTAAATTGGTGTTTTTTAAAGATGTAACTTCACAGAGTATTTTATGCTGTGTGATGCTATCACAAACAGAAGTTTTTCAGTTTAAATATGAATAAAATTGATTTTAATATTGGTCTCGTATTATGCAACCTTGAAAAAAAAAAAAGAAAGATATGGACAGCAACACAATTATAGTAGGGGATTTTAACACCCCACTAACAAAAATGGACAGACACACCAAACAAAATATCAACAAAGATATTATGGCATTAAACAATACCCTAGATGAAATGGACTTAACTGATATATACAGAGAGAGCCCTTCATTCCAAAGAAGCTAAATACACGTTCTTTTCAAATGCACATAGAATATTTTCAAAGATAGACCAAGTGATAGGACACAAAACGAGCCTCAACAAATTCAAGAAAATTGAAATCATACCAAGCATTTTCTCTGACCAAAAGGGACTGAAATTAGAAACCAACCCCAAAGGAAAAACCCCAAAACACCCAAAATCATGGAGACTGAATGGTCTGCTATTAAATAATGAATGGGTCAAGAATGAAATTAGGGAAGAAATCAAAGTTTTTGGAAACAAATGAAAATAAACTCAAAACAACCCAAAACTTATGGGACACAGTCAAGGCAGTCCTCAGAGGGAAGTTTATAGCAATACAGGCCTACCTAAAGAAGATAGAAACATCTCAAACAAACAACCTAACCCCATGCCTACAAGAACTCAAGGAACAACAACAAAGACAGCCCACAGCAAGTAGAAGGAAGGAAATAACCAAGATCAGAGCAGAACTAAATGACATAGAGACTAAAAGCACAATCCTAAGGATCAATGAATCCAGGAGCTGGTTCTTTGAAAAGATAAACAAAATAGACAAGCCATTAAGTAGGCTCATCAAGAAAAGAAGAGAGAGGACACAAATAAACACAATCAGAAATGAAAGAGGAGAGATTACAACTGACCCCACAGAAATACAAAGGATTGTAAGAAATTACTATGAAAAACTGTATGCCAAGAAATTTGAAAGCCTAGGTGAAATGGACAAATTTCTAGAAAAATACAATCTTCCAAAACTCAATGAAGAAGAAGCAGAACACCTAAACAGACCAGTAACAGCAGATGAAATTAAAGCAGTAATCAAAAAACTGCCATCACACAAAAGCCCTGGACCAGGTGGTTTCACAGGAGCATTCTACAAAGCATTTAAGGAAGAGCTAACCCCTACTCTTCACAGACTATTCCAAAAAATCCAGAAGGATGGAAAACTCCCAAATTCTTTTTATGAAGCCAGCATCATCCTAATTCCAAAACCAGACAGAGACACAACAAAGAAAGAGAACTTCAGGCCAATATCGCTGATGAACATAGACGCTAAAATCCTCAACAAAATATTTGCAAATCTCATCCAACAATATATCAAAAAGATCATACACCATGACCAAGTGGGATTCATCCCAGGGATGCAAGGATGGTTCAATATTCACAAATCAGTAAATGTAATACATTGCATAAACAAAACAAAGACAAAAATCACATGATCATATCAATAGATGCAGAAAAACCTTTTGATAAGGTACAACACCCATTTATGTTAAAAACACTCAGCAAAGTGGGACTAGAGGGAGCATTCCTCAACTTAATAAAGGCCATATATGAGAGACCTACAGCCAACATCATACTCAATGGGCAAAAACTAAAATCTTTTTCACTAAGATCAGGAACAAGACAAGGTTGTCCACTTTCACCACTTCTATTCAATATAGTATAGAAGTTTACTATACTATATAGTATAGTATTAGAAATTTTAGCCACAGCGATCAGACAAGAAAAGGAAATAAAAGGCATCCAAATCGGAAAGGAGGAAACAAAACTGTCACTGTTTGCAGATGACATGATAGTGTACATGGAAAATCCTATAGACTCTACCTAAAAACTGCTCGAACTAATTAATCAGTTTGGCAAAACAGCAGGTTACAAAGTCAATATCTGGAAATGAAAGGCATTTTTGTATACCAACAATGAATCAGCAGAAGCAGAAATCAAGGAAAAAATCCCATTCAATATAGCAAAAAGAAAAATAAAATATCTGGGAATAAACCTAACTAAGGAGGTAAAAGGCCTGTATGCAGAAAACTATACAACATTGAAGAAAGAAATCAGGGAAGACATAAACAAATGGAAACATATACCATGTTCATGGATTGGAAGAATTAACATCATCAAAATGTCCATACTACCCAAAGCAATTTACAGATTCAATGCAATACCTATTAAAGTACCAATGGCATAGTTCACAGACATAAGAACAAACACTTCAAAAATTTATATGGAACCATACACAACCCCGAATAGCAACTACAATTTTGAGAAAGAAGAACAAAGTAGGAGGGATCACAATACCTGATACCAAACTGTATTACAAGGCTAGTGTGATCAAAACATCCTGGTACTGGTATAAAAACAGGCACATAGACCAATGGAACAGAACGGAGAGCCCAGAAATAAACCCAACTCTCTACAGTCAATTAATATTTGACAAAGGGGGCAGTAACATAAAATGGAGTAAAGATCGCCTCTTCAACAAATGGTGTTGGGAGAACTGGACAGCTACGTGCAAAAAAATGAAACTTCAGCACCAACTTACACCATACACCAAAATAAATTCAAGGTGAATAAAAGACTTAAATATAAGCTGTGACACCATTAAAATCCTAGGGCAGAACATTGGCAGGAAAATCTCAGCTATTTCACGCAGCAACATTTTTACTGATATGTCCCCTAGAGCAAGGGATATAAAAGAAAGAATAAACAAATGGGATCTCATCAAAATAAAAAGCTTCTGCATGGCTAAAGAAAACAGTATTAAGATAAAAAAAGAACGAACTGTTTGGGAAAACATATTTGCCAATGACACCTCAGACAAAAGTTTAAGCTTCAAAATACACAAAGAACTTACACAACTCCACTCTAAGAAGACAAGCAACCCAATTAAAAAATGGGCAAAGGACTTGAACAGACACTTCTCCAAGGAGGACATGCAGAGGATCCAGAGACACATGAAAAGATGCTCAATATCGCTAGCCATCAGAGACATGCAAATAAAAACCACAATGATACCACTTTACACTGGTCAGGATGGCTATCATAAACAAACAACAAATGTTGGAGAGGTTGTGGGGAAAAGGGGACCCTAGGTCACTGTTGGTGGGATTGCAGACTGGTACAACCACTATGGAAAACAGTATGGAATTTTCTAAGAAAACTAAAAATGAGTATGCCTTTTGACCCAGCAATTCCACTGTTAGGAGTATATCCTAAGAACCCTGAAACACCAATCCAAAAGAACCTATGCACACCAATGTTCACAGCAGCACAATTTACAATAGCCAAGAGCTGGAAGCAACCTAGGTGCCCATCAGTAAATGAATGGATCCAAAAACTATGGTACATTTACACAATGGAATTCTATGCAGCAGAAAGAAAGAAGGAGCTACTATCCTTTGCAAAAGCATGGATGGAAAAGCATTATGCTGAGTGAAATAAGCCAGGCAGAGAAAGACAAATATCATATGATCTCACCTTTAACAGGAACCTAAACAAAGCAAACAAGCAAGCAAAATATGACCAAAGACACTGAAATACAGTACAGACTGACAGAGACGAGAGGGGAGAGAATTTCAGGGGAAAAGGGAATAATTCACAGGAACAAGTATAAAGGACGCATGGACAAAAACCAAGGTGGGGGGGTGGAAATGGGAGGGAGGTGGGGAGCACTGGGGGCGGTGGGCTGGGATGGGAGTAAAAAACAGGAAACTGTACTTGAACAATAATTAAATAAATTTTTAAAAAAGGAAAAATAATAAAGTCTCTACCCAAAAAAAACTTCAAGAAAATAAAGATGCTGCATGTTTTTAAGGACTGGTTGAAAAAAAGGGGGTGGAGGGGAAACAGGCCCTCTATCTAAACACAGAAAGAAATTAAAATCTGCAAGTCATTTTCTAAACACATATTATCTACTACATGTACTACACTGTGATAGGCACTGCCTTTCAGTGAGCTCATAACTGATTCCAGAGACAGCAGACACACTATCAATAGGCACCTACCATTTCTTGTGCTTCTAATGCATACTAAGCCCTTTGACAGAGGTTATATACCTTAGTTCATTTAATCCTGTATAAATTCTAAGAGGTAAATGATAGTATTTCTGTAACAAATAATGAAACTAAAGCCAAGAAAGCTCTGATGATTTGCCCAAAGTAGCACAATAAAAAGATGGTAGAGCTTAGAACCGAGTATTGTTATCTTTAAGAAAGCCGTATGTTTGTTCAATTTTACAACTGGGAGGCAAAGGCTGTACATGATTCCATATCAAGTGAGGAGCAGAAGTCAGGAGTGCGTAACACTGACATGAAAGAAAATGGCATAGATCTGTGCTGTTACCATGGAAGTTATCATCATCCCGAACTCTTAGGGAAACAATTTCACCTCAGAACCAACACAAAAAGCCCAAGTAACGATATTCTGAACTGAGTAAACTGGATACCTGGGTGGACCTGGAGGTAGCTCATGTGAAGAACTGCTTCGTTCGAACAGTAATCCATATTTGGTGGGCCAAACATTTGCAACCTGCCCGGTAAAAGGGTGGGAAAAACAGAAGTAAAAGAAGCTACTCTTCATAACATGTTTTCAGGAAACAATATAAAACACCAGATGTTCTTCCAGTTTAATAAGAGTTTTACAAAATAATATGATCATTAACTACAATATTTTTAAAAAGCAGTTTTAACAAGCAAGTGTAAGACAAAATCAAGTCTAAGAAAGAATTAAATCTCAATTTCCTGCCGGGGCAGCAAATATCAGCACCAAAGTGACAGTGTGATAAAACTTTAACATTAGCACTAGGCATGAAAAAGCTGAGAAGCAGGATAAAGACCAATTTTATCATGTGCTTAGTATAACTGAAAGGATTTCCTACGTATCACTTCAACAGAAAAAATACCCTCAGGAAAGACTTCATAATTCACTCCACTAATTTACTGTTTATGCGAAGAATGAAAAAATGGTAAGCATCTAAAGTTACTAAATTTAGTTATTTTGAGTAAAAATAACATCCAGATTAACCATAAGACAGAAAAGTAGCAATATTTCTGAAACCAGTTAAAGCAAGAACAATCTCCAACCAAATGCAAAAGCAAGAAACACTCCGGTTCACCTGAAAAGGCAGGGACGCGATGTAATCCTTCCCCTCCGTGCTGTGCACGTTGATGCAGGAGCTCTGCAGCACACACATACACTTTTCCACTGCAGCAGTGCCTACGAGCAAGGGCATAGTAAGATTATGGGGAGGTCTTTCTTCAGAAATATCCCAACGATCACAAATGACAACTCCCAACCACACAAGTTCTTTAATGAACAACATAAAAATGCTTAGGCGAAACCACTATTAGTAGTTACTTATTTTGAACAACAAAATAAATAAGATACATATTTGGAATCAAAAAGTGCAATAAAATTTCAAAAAGAAACTTACTATAGGCTTTTTCAGACTTATCCTGTGATATAACGAAGTCACACCACAATGCCTAAAATTAAAACAAAATGTTTACTTAAGAAAATTATATCTAAATAATAACCTATTAACTAAGGGTATCTAAATAATAACTATGATATCTACATAACAACTGTCTCCTCATCAGCTCAACGCATTCACTATAGGAATAAAAAAAGAAAAAAATTAAACTAATTAATATTATAAATTACACTAATTAATATAAGCTATGTTTGCAAATAAATTTTATGAAAAGCCAAAAATTTTTTAAATCTACTACATAGAAGCCTTGCAGTACAAGTGACTTCAAACAGTGGCTCAACCTATATTTCACCCTACATGCTAAATAAGCTAAAAATGATCAGAAGAGCCATTTTATAATCTCTAGACTTACTTAATGACCTTATCATTCTTAGACATTCCTATCCTCACTTTAGAAAAATCTTTAAAAAACTAACTTTTCCAAACTAACTTTCACCTTACAAAATACAACCTAGGAAAAGCCATTCAGTTTTCACTGACATGCTTATGGCTTACTGAAATTATTTAATGGCACTTTATGGGTCTTTTTCAATTGTGACAAATATATATAACATAAAATTTACCATTTTAACCACCTGGAGCTGCACAAAATCAGTGCCATTCACAAAGTCAGTGCCATTAAGCACATTCACAAAGTTGTGCAATCGCGTTGCTATCCATTTCCAGAATTTTCCCATTATCCCAAACAGAATCCGCCAGTTCAACAGTAACTTCCCGGTTCTCACCCCTGACCCACTCCCATTCTGCTTACTGTGTTTATGACTTTGCCTACTCGAAGTACCTCACAAAGGTGTAATCAGTGTTTGCTATGTTGCATCTGGTGTGACATCCTCAAGGTTCAGCCATGTTGTAGCACGTGTCAGAATTTCCTTCCTTTTTTAAAGGCTGAACAATATTTCATCATAGGCATATACCACATATTGTTTATCCAGTCAACTGTCCAGACACACAGGGGTTGTTTCCAATTCTGACTATTATGAATGACGCTGCTATGAATACTGGTGCTCAGCTATCTGAGTCCCTGTTCTCATGTGTCACTTTTCATATCTATACCAACTATATGGTTATGCTGGGAAAATTATCATCAAAACAATCACTTGCTTCGACACTCCTGGACAGAAATGCTTTTACACATGTCCTCAAGTTTAAGAATAATTCAGTTTATCTTTCCAAGTACACTGTTAGAAAAGCACAATGTTCACCAGGAAACAGGTAATGGGGAAACAAGCAAAAAGCAGTGTGTCTAGGTACCAAGATTTTCATTGTTTACCAATAAGGGGCTTAAATGAGTCAAAAAGCCTTAAAATATCTTGTCAATAGCCCAATGATTAATTCGACTATTATAAATGTATTCATTTCCCCCCTCCCAGTTTTTATTCTAAAAATTTTCAGTAACAAAAGTTGAAAGAGTATAGGGAACCCCTGTTTCACCTAGCTCTAACACTTGCTAACTTTCTGCCGCAGCTGCCCATGTGCGTTTGTGTGCGTGTGGGGACTGCAGTGGGGGAGGTGCCTGAAAACCGCCTACACCATGACACAGCACCCCTACACACTTCATTGTGCACTTCAAAAAACAAATATTTCTCCTATATAACCAACCATAAAACCATCAACCTGCCTGAGGGGGGAAAAATTTTAACATCACCTAATATTCAATCCATTTGCAACTTTTTCGAATTTCCCCTAACAATGTCTTGTATAGCCGATTTTCAAGAACCAGGATTCAAAGTTCATTCAACAAGGTGTAAAAAATACCACATTTGGTGATGTCCCTTTAGTCTCTTTTAATCTAGTTTTTTCTTCTCTCTATGACTGACTCCTTAAAGAGACAGAATGTAGACCGCTGCCCAATACTGAATTTGTCTCATTGTTCCTCATGGTGTTTTTTCCTGTTTTTTTAAATTACAGAAAATTTCAAATACATATAAACCAAACAGAGTAACATAATGAGTCCCCATCAGCCAGCTTCAATAATTATCGACTTCTGGGTATTCTTGTTTCATCTACACCTCCACCCACTCATGAGATTTTACAAGTTGATTCTCTAGGGTTCCCCATATTTCCTGTAACTAAAAGTTAGGTTTACATACTCATGTCAAATATTTTTGGGAAGAAAATGGAGTAGATGACATCATGTCTTCATGCTGCATTACAGCTGTAAGTACATAAGAACATTCCTTTGTTCCCTACGAGTGGTGGCAAACCCATCACGTTGTTGAGGTGGAGAACACCACGCAGCTTCAAAGTAGATGTATTTGTTCCTTCATCTTGGGTGACACCTTCATGCCATGCTAACACCTGTCACCCAATAGCATTACTATCTATTTACAAACCTTGTCTGAACCAGTGATCACAATGAAGGGTACAAAATGGTCATTTTCTAATTCTACCATTCCTTCTATATTTATTAGCTGGCAATGTCCTTTAAATAATGGTTTCCTTCTTTAGCTGGAAATAAACCTGCATGTCTTCCTAAAAAAGCTGAACGAGTAATAGTTAATTCTATCCCTTTAGTCACTAATTGTTAGAATAAAGTTTAACAGCCAAGTACAATGACAGTAAGTTTGATTTTTTCCTTTCTCTTACTCTTTTATAATGAACCTGCTTTTTATTTATTTAATACTTCCCAATGAAATATAATCATGTGTTAATTTAGTTTTGTACCCTTAATGTCTTATAAATTTTTATTGACAATAATAAACCAAGTTACTCGAATGTTCAAACATTTCCTTTAAATTAACAAACAATAGTGTAAAAAAGTGATGATACAGAAAATAAATGAAATTTTTATTTCCCCAGCATTATCTTCACCACATGTTAAAAATGTACACCCAGTTCTGGGATCATTATGCTGTTTTTATCATTTCTGTTAAATTTCAAGCAAAAGCTTTGTTTAAAAAAAAAAAAAAAAAGATCAATCAAATACTAAAACTCCGATCAACTCACCTGTTGAACAGGACTATCAACTGTAAAGGCTTTATAAACAGCCAAGGCCTGGCTTTTACTTCCTCTGCTCCAGATCACCATATTTCCAGCCACATAGAGTTCCTCATCATAATCCACTTCTCCAATTTCGCTTCCACCTTTTCTTAACTGCCAGCTTTCCTTCAAAATTTACATATGTAAGACATGTTCAAGCACTGTTTTTATTTCTTTTTCAACAGTATGGAGCAAGATTTATTAATTAAAATCAAACAGCCATCCAAATACAATCCTCCTACTCTCTCTTTTTTCCTGTGGAGTAAGACTCAGTAGAGCCCAACTCTTAAAAGGTCTGATGCCACTGACTGTTAACAGAGTGGGGGGTGTGGGTGTATGAATCAGGTATCTTACAGGACTCCGTGATTATGCTCAAGAATTCTCTATATTAAATGTTTTATATTGTACTACCATATTATGCTGCCAAAACTGTAAACAAACAAAATTTATACCTGACCTATATATATAAAAATTAAACCAGCATGTTTGGGAAACAAAAAAGAAATAATAAGCATATTGGGGGAGGGGTGAAGAGAAAGCAGTGAGGTGCACACGGGACACCGGGAGCTTATATACACCATGCAGATTTCCCTGCTTCACAAATGCACATCCATTCACCTTCCTTCCCTTGTCCCAACTGTCAAATGAACAAGGCAGAGAAAGGTTTAGATTTGTGACTACGCAGACTTCCCCTCCCTGAGATTTTGGTATCCCAAACTATGAAAACAGAGTAAGATGAGAACCACCGACTTTGACACACACTTACATGTCATTCCCCTATTTAAAAACTAGTACTGTATCTACTCACGTGGCATTTCTTTTCTTCTCTATGAACATGGAACTTTTTAGCAGTAGGGACCATTTCTAACTCTACTATTTAACCATCAAATAACATGAAATCTGGTCCTCACATACTGAGTGGAAAAAGAGGTTTAAAATGGACCTGAATGATAGTAACTCTCATTACAAGTCCATGAGTTACATGTCTAATTAACAGCTATGACACCATAATACAGTAAGATCATTATTTTAGCCTTGAATAAAATTACCAAATCTTAACCTCTACCCTGGAAATACCATCACCAAACTCATTTCTCAGTTGTATCTAATAGCCTTACATTACAAGTAGATCACGTCTCTCTACATTTCAAAAACAAAACTGAGAATCTTAAGAGAACCTTCTGTTTCTCGTGGATTGTAACCTCCTGAAGAGATCCCACCAAACCAGCAGCACCATCAGAAGACCATAACTCAGACGCTGGCTGAAGCTGACGAAGCTGAAGATTCAAAGCATTAGGGTGATGCTTGCAGTGGTCTCGACCAAAAGGAACAAATTCCTGCAAATCCCCAGCTGCAATCATTGTTGCCCTTTCTTCATAGAAGTTCGACATGGGTTCCAGATATCAACATTATTTCTAAAAGAATTCAAACACACTATGGTCAGCTGTTGGAGTCAAAGTCAGAAGAAAAATACCATAAAATGTTACAGAACAGTCATTAATCCTTGGATAAGTGTCACACAATCCTATGCATAATGTTATATATATATACACATAATCATAACATCAAAGGGAGCACCAGCTCTGATTTTTCAGGTAATCACAGTTATCATTTTACAGTTACATTAGCATCACACAACTAACATTACAGTTACATTTTAGTTGCAGACAAATCAACAATTAACAGTTAACACCCTAGGAAACTACTGGGTTCAGACAAGCACTTATGTCCCACAACACCTATACCACACACTAATTTCTCCACACTTTACACTGAAGTATTTGGACAAGTTTTATACTAAATGGCTCTCAACGTTAAGGGCATTTCTGTTCAGATGCTGGAACCTCATTTCAAAAGCACACCTAAAAGATCACTGGCATACTGAAATGAACAAAAACCACATATGACTTCTAATTCATCAAAAGTTAAACTACTTCCAGCTTTAAGAAACTATCAAATGTCATCAGTAATCTTGAGCTCCAATCCACCCAAACATACAACTACAATCAATTCCAATTTTTGGTCCAAACATCAAGGCACAAATAAAGTAACTCTGGCAATGGGACAGTCCTGCTTGTTTGAAAATTTATGAGTCCTAGCCTTGAATTATCATAACATATCAGAGTTCAGTTTATTAGCACAAAGAACTGGATGAGCTGTGGGTGGAAATATGGCCCTCTGCTTCCAAACCATTTCTATATGCAATGCCCAGCAGTCAAATTCTGACCCTATATAATGTGGCATATAAGGTGGGTGCCAGTTTTGTCTCCAAGACAACACTTATATAAGAAAAGGGTTTTGTGCCCTGGCCAATGTGGCTCAGTTGATTGGAGCATTATCCCATACACCAAAAGGTTGGGGGTTTGTTCCTGGTCAGGGAACATACTACCTAGAGGTTGCAGGATCAATCCCTAGTTCGGCATGATGGGAGGCATCCAATCATGTTTCTCACATCCATGTATGTCTCTGTCTCTGTCACCCCCTCTATCTTACTCTCCCCTCCCCCTTAAATCAATAAACATGTATTTTTAAGAGGGTGGGGGATTATGGCTTCACAGTTAAACTGCAATCCTCAAATACAGAAATCAAAACAAACATTCATGTCAGCACTGTAGACAACCATTAAAAACAGTGTTTGGAACGCATTTACAATGAAAAGTTTAATTTGACTTAGTTTCTCCTCTGAAGTCTTTGTGGCACCAGTAGGTTTCTTGGCTGCAATATCTCAAAGCCTCTGTGGTTCCTATGCAGCTCCTCTAGAGCTGCAATTACTTTTGCTATGAATTAAATGGTATTTCTGACATAACTGTTATGTTACAATCATGACATTTTTTCCTCCTTCCGAGAAGTCAGTACTGAGACCACTTAAACTTGGGACATGCCTGAAAGAGTACCTAATAAAATGTACCCTCCCAAAAAATCATCTGGTCTTCCTAAATTTTAGTCAACAGGATAACCAACATCTTAAAACTTTTGAGAGAAAAATTACAAAAGTATTATAGAATTATCTTCACAGTACAACATCATTTTGTGCTAAGGCAATATATTGAATACTTGTACAGCACCACAAACTGATGTGTACCAGGAACAACATCAGGAGCTACATATAAAAGTACTGTATTAAATTGATGTGTTAAAAACAGGACATCTGCATTGCTCGCTAGGAACAAAAACTACCCTGCCAAAGGTAACCACAAAGCTCGTTCAAGCGGAAACCCAAAGGCACACCAGAGTTAAGTCTCCGCAAAAGGGCAGAGCTTCCTCGGCCTGTCTAGGGGTGGGTGAAAAAAACAGACTAAGAACCTGGGCCTCAGAAAACCCTGTCCGAAGGGAAGGGGCCAATCGGGGAGCAGACGCAGCACCTGAACACCGCGTTTTAGCTAAGGAAGGAGGCCAGAGAGGAGACGCGGCAAGGTGCACCGCAGACCCCAGCCCACAGGACATGTCACGCCCGTGCTCCCGGTCCTCTCTCCGGTTCCGAGCTACCAGGCTAGGTAGTGTGCGAGAGTTAGGGGACACGCGGTCATCACCAGCTCTGCCGAGCGGGCCCTTACCTGAGTAACTCAGGACGCGTCAGGCGCAGCGAGCCCTGGCTGCGCCCCCAGGGCAACAGCAGAGTCGTTCACCGGGACTCCTCCGCCGCTGCAACTTTTCATTCCCTCTCCTTCCCCCACTGCTGAAGAGCGAGCAGCAACTGAGGACGGCGGGCGTAAGTTTCCCCGCTCAGGAAAGGTAGTCAAATGGAAGCGTCCATCTTGGTTTCCCGTCCTGCTTCGCGCAGGGCCAGGGGGCGGAGCCTTGAGAGATAGGGTCTGGGCTCCTGGCAATCAGCGGCAAGTCCATATGAGTAAAGATGCTGGAGTACCCAAGCTGGTTGGGTGCCACCTTCTGGCTAGGTACCACCTTCTGGCTGGGTACCAGCTCCCTCCCCAGCAGAGCATCCAGCTAGGAAGCAGGACCAAATCAGCTAGAATCTGTATAGTGACAGGACCCTTCTGGTGTCCACATCTTCTCCAGGTCATCCCACTAGGAACCTGAACTGCCACTTAAGTCTGACCTAGCAGACTTTCCTCGGGTTAGTTTTGCTGACCCCCAGATGGGATGTACCTCCCTCCAGGTTTGGGGGAAGAGAAGGAGCATGCTGATTTTCTCTCTTTGCTAGTGCACTTTAAACCTGTAGGGGCCGACCCTTTGAAAAATTGAAAGTATGGAGGTTCTCACGAAAATACTGTATGCAGTTTCTGAGCTTCACGTGCACACCCCCAGGTGATTCCCAGACCTGGGTTAGGAAGCTCAGCTTTATCTTGCTCTCCCTTTCTGTGGATTTAACTGTACACTATCATACTTATGGGAACCAGAAAACTTTCTTGAGCTCTAAGCTCCCATTGTGTAGTATCTCTAGGTTAAAACTATCGATGGACATCTTATTACCTAAGAAATAAAGTTCAAATTCTTTATCCAGAAGTGTAAAATTGGTTGAAACTCTGTGTCTGAACTAAAATGGTCTCCTGAGATTCCCCAAACACTCCTTGTACTTTGTGGCCTTGGTATCTGGGCATATCCTCGTCCCTTTATTTGGAATGTCAGCCTTCAGGGTTTAGCTCAAATGCCTCTTCTCAGAAGACTTCACTCCAAGAAGGAGCCTACTGAGGGCTGAATACCTGTAACTCCCCCAAATTCCTATGTGGAAACCATACACTGTATGTGATGGTGTTTGGAGGTGGTACCTTCAGGAAGTGCTTAGGGCATGAGGGTGGAGCATTCATGAGTGGCATTAGTGCCCTTCCACCAAGTGAGGACACAGCAAAAGTATGGCTATCTGTGAGCCAGAAGGCAGGCACTCAGAAGATACTAAATCTGCCAGCACCATCATCTTGAACTTCCTAGCCCTCAGAACTGTGAAAAATAAAGTGTTATTTATTAGCCACATGATTTATGCTATTTTTGTCATAGCAGCCCAAACAGACTAAGACCAGGCCTCTCTTTAGAGCTTAAAGTAATCTGCCTTGCACTCTAGTCATTTCTCTAACACCAAAATATCCCAAACTGCCCTGGCCTGAGGATAAGGGGGAAATTTTTGGTTTGTGGGAATGTCACTGTAGGAAGCAGCTAGAAATGAGCACCCAGAGGGAAAATAAACCAGGGACCTCACCATTATAATGTAACAAAGAACTGAAAACAGGAGGCAGGAAACAAAAGGAAGTCACATCTCACCAGTTAACTCAGCGGTCCTGAGCCTGGTCCGATAAGATTGCCAAGGTCTTCCAAACATCAGAAGCAAAAACAGTGCAGCAGAAGGGGAGTCCTTGAGACTCTGTGCTGGGAAAGAAGCCTCTGTAACAACTTCTCTAACTAACACAAAGAGCCTCTACTAACTGAGAAAGAAAGCCTTTCTAGTTGTGCCTTATTCCCAAAATTTATAAGAGGGAGGAGGGGGAATCTGAAAGCTGACTAAGGTATGTAACCCCTGAACCCCAGTAGTTGGTGCATTCAGATTAGCTGAGTGCCCACTTGTAGCCTCAACTCAAGTGTATCTAACAAATTTACTAACTTACTAACAAGCTTACTAACAACTGTATTTCCTCTATACGTGGGCATTCAGACTAGCCAGGTGCCAGCTTGCAGTTTTGTACTCGTGTCTGTTTCATAAATAAACTTGCTATCTCATTTCCACTGTATGTGTTTGTCTCTCACTTGAATGAGAAGTCTTGAGAGACGGGAACTGAGAAGTTCCATCGGGTCCCCAACTCCAGTCTCTCCTGGTAACAGGAACAGGCAAAAAGGAGCCATTTCTGAAGTCTTCTTTCTTCTCCCTCTGGTGCACTGTTCTGAAGCATGGTTTCTCCACACAGCCAGTTAGATGCCCTGTGTGACTGACTGGGCACACCTGCCCAGGGGTCAGCTGAGGTTCTGGAAGTCTAGTGAAGCGGTGCCAGAACAGGACTTCATTCTCTCTCTATGGGGTCTAAGCACCAGTAAGCATCAAACATTACCCTATCAGCTCCGTTTTCTAGGGAACCGGAGCAGCACAATCCACAAAGAGTATCTTACGCTGCTTACTGGTCCATCTGTGAGGTAGCGTCACTGACAGGGTTCACCAGCTCTCCCTCCTGGATTCTTCTTTGTCTGCCCATAAACCCTCTCCACATGCCTCTCTGTGGCCTCAGCCAATGATGTTCTCTGCGAGGACACCAGGCCTATGCTAAGAGTTTCCCTCCAGCACTCCTAAAGACTGCTGGTCCTCAGGTGCAGGAGCAGTGGCTTCTTTCCTGGCAGAACATGTCACTTGGCCCCCTGCAGCACTCCAAAGTCACTAAAAACTCTGTTTGGACTCATGATCGACAAAGTCTCTTAAGAAAACAAATCTTCTGCTTCTGCCTCAAAATGCTCTGCTCATGGGGGTCCAAACCACACTTCTGGTGGTTTCAGAGAACAACCATCTGTCTTCTCCATCCTCTCATTCTGCCCTGCTGCCATTGGGCATCTGCTTCCA
Source organism: Artibeus jamaicensis (assembly GCF_021234435.1). Taxonomy (NCBI): domain Eukaryota; kingdom Metazoa; phylum Chordata; class Mammalia; order Chiroptera; family Phyllostomidae; genus Artibeus; species Artibeus jamaicensis. The sequence continues at coordinate 10,953,858 of NW_026521810.1, read as the reverse complement.
CAGAACACAGGCACACTGGCGTAGACTCCTGCAGGCCACCAACTTGCTGCTCTTCCACTGTGTCCTCCAGACAAGGAGCAATTCCTTTCTGGACCCAGGAGGTTGAATTTTGAATACAGATATGTCTGATATAAAATAGACCTCTTTTTTTTTTGGTGTAGTCATTCCACTGGTTAGCAAAACTCTCCAGATATAAATGGTATGCAAAGAAAATTTTGAATAGATCAAATCTTTATCTCTCACTTTTAATCTGTTTATGACAAAATACACAGGTCTCTGCATTAGTGGTTATGCTGCATAACAATATTACTACAAACTTCGTGGTTTAAAATAACTTTTATTATGTCACAGTTTCCGTGGTTCAGTAGTCCAAGCCCAAAAGGGGCTTCTGCTTAGGGTCTCGCAAGGCTACACTGAGGGCCTTGTTTGCGTCAGTGTCTCATCCCAGGCCATGCTGGGTACAGTTCTCCTTCTGAACTCACAAAAATTGGGGTTACACAATTCAGAACACAGTATATATAATATACGCAGCTGGAGATAGATGCCAATTGCTGGCGGAGGGTCACGCACAGGTAAAATTTTAACAGATGCAGACAGATTCTCAATTGAAAAGGCTGTAGCAGTGACCTTGCCAACAGCAGTTTCTCATGATACCTGCTGCCTTGGTCCCACTCTGGCCCAGGAATCTCTTATTCTTTAGAGTTTTGACCAATCTGATACCAAGTACCCCAAGGCAATCCCTAGATGCCTACCAGGCCTCAAAAGCTTTTTTAAAAAATGCAAAGCTGGCCATGGCACTCCTGTGTCAGGGGCTCTCCACCGTCCTCAGGGCAAAGCTCTAGCCCTGCCCTGCAGCCCATGGGGCCACCAGGACCACCTCCAGGCTGGTCTCCAACCTCACGTCTCACCACTCTCCTCACACACTCTCGAACCTTCCGTACCCACCCCACTCATTCCTCTCTCATCTCTCTGCCCTTTTTATTTATATTCCTTCCTGGAGGGCTCTGCCACCACATCTTTGTTTGCCCACCTGGAACTTGAACTTCACTACCCCTGAAACCTACTCCAGGGAGTCTTCCCTGACCACTACCTATGCCCAAGTTGCACTATTATCTTTTATCTCTGGGCTGTGATGAGGCTCGGGGCTGAGCTTGATCTTGGGTCAGCCTCCTCCTTCAGCCTATGAGTTTCTCAATGGCCTGGACAGGAACACAGTTGGCACAACGAGTGTTTATTGAATCACTGAATGAAGGAAGGAAGAAATGAAATGGTCACTTCACATGGCTTGTCTTTGGGCTTGCTCAGTTAAAGTCCTCCGGTGAGTCACGCAGACTCATTTGGACACCACTTTCATGGAGGGAATGCTGGTCTGTGCTAAGCCCCGAAGGTTACATGTCATCTTACCAGAACCGATGCATCTGCAAAAAAGTGCTGACGGTCCAAAATTCAAGGAGTTCATCATCACCAAGCCCTTATTATATTAAAGGGACTTACCTAAGAAAAAGAAGATAAAAAAAGATGAACAGTGAAAGGACAGCAAACTCACAGTTATTAACAACCACACCTAAAACAAAAGCAAATTAAGAGGACACCTAGATCAGGAGCAGAACCATAGAAATGAAGATCACGTGGAGGGTTAGCAACAGGGGAGGAGGAGGAGAAGGGGGGAGAAGATACAGAAAATAAGTAGCATAGACAGTAGATAGAAAGTAGATGGGGGGAGGGTAGGAATAGTATGGGAAATACAGAATCTAAAGAACTTGAGACACGTGGTCATGAACTAAAGGGAAAGAAATGGTGGGGGAGGGGTATGCAGGGTGGAGGGGAAAGGAAGGGGGAATAGAACAAATGTAATGGCATAATCAATAAAAGAAAGTTTTTTTTAAAAAGTGCTTATGGTCCAAATAGAAAGCAATCACAAAATTTCATTGAGCACAGACACCATTTGGAGTACAGGACTAAAAACTCTTCACAATGTCACTGAATCTTCTCCGAACGAGGTTCAGAGGTGAGCGCCGGAGAGGTGGTTTCACTTGCTCAGAGTTACAGAGCTGACCATTGGGTGCACAGCGAGCCGAGGGCCCCAGCCTCTCAGGCAGGAATGTCAGCTGCTCTCGGTTGCCAGTCTAGGGTCCATGGTGCTCCCACCAGCCCCAGGGCCCCATCGACAGGGCAGAAATAGAGGCTGTGCTGGTAAAAAGGAGTGAGGACCCCTCTGTGGCTGAGGGCCACCTGGAGAGAGGCAGGGAGGGGAGGATGGCTGCCAGAGACTGCTGGAGGGTCTCTGTTTTGCATCTTAGCAGACAAGCTCTTAAGGGGTGGGAGGGACTCCTACAGACACCTGGGTCTCAGTCACAGTAAAAGGGCATCTGCCACTCTCAGATAGTGTTAGGTGATGTCCCAAGAGCTCAGCAGGAACACAGGGCTAGGAGAACTACCAAACCTCCACGGGTCAGGCTGGGAGTCGGGGGTGTGGAGCTGGACCTGGGTATCAGGCCAGCTCTGCCTGGGTCCTGAGCTCTCCCAGGGTGCATTCTGAGTGGGAGGAGTCAGGAGATTCCACGTGGGAGAAGCAGGTGATACAGGCCAGGACTCTACACAATTCTTACTCCTTCATGTGCCTTTGCCTTGTTTCCATTCACACAGTTCATGGCTCTGGTTTTTCTAGGCAGAGGTGGGGCCAGAGAGCTTTCTGGGCCACTGGCCTCATTCTGAACACTTTGGAGATTCAGGGCCCTTTTTTCTCATTGAGAACACATCTGATGTGGTCAGGTTATGGATTCAAGGAAGATTTTAATGTTTCAGTTCCTGCCTTCTTAATGCCATCTGTGTTACGGAGGGTTCTGCAGAGGAACAGAAAGAGACACCTGGAAACAGAGAGAGAGAGAGATAAAGAGATAAGAAGAGAAAGAGGGAGAGAGAGCAAGAAAGAAAGACAGAATGAGGAATTTTTTAAAAGAATTAGCCCACATGCTTGTTTATGGGAGCTTCACAGAGACCAGACGCCACAAGGCACTTTGTCTTGCATCAGGATGGGACAGGTGTGGGGTGGTCGTGAGGCCCACCCAGGCCCCCCTGCCCTCTAACTGTCTCAGGGCCTGCTGCTGGTGCAACCTGGAACCAGATGCTTGGTCTTGTCGGGTTGTTTACCTTCATTTCTTTCTGTAGGTTAATATTATGGGCCATCAAAGCAAGGTGAGAAAAGGAGATAAAAGGCACAAAAATGGGAGTCTCTCAGACTGGTGAAAGGCTTAGATTACCTTTGGTGAAGAAGAGTGTGTGTATGTTTTCACAAGAGTGTATCCATTTCCCCAGGTTCTGATTCAGGCTGCACTGGGCAGACGTGCTGCGATGTGCACACAGCCCTCATCCAGAGAGAGAGCTCAGAAATGGGTACCAGAAACCAAACGTGGGGATCCCCCTGTGCTTCTCCCTGAGCTCGGGAGTCAGAGCTGCTTCGGGCTGCATCTCGTGCCCTAGGAAGCTCCATGTGGCTATGTGACTGTCTGCCTTGGTCTGAGTGGGGTCCCCACTCAGGGACCCTGGAAACAGGGCCAGAGCACCCTGGATCTGGTGGGAAGCACGGACCATGTCTCACACATGCTGTGTCCTTGGAGACATCACCGGACATCTGCAAGCCTGATCTATACACCCCATGATCTATACAAAGTTCATGGGCAGGAATGATGGATGGCAGACACTCAGCCCAGGGCTACCACTGATACCGCCCCTCCACAGAGACAGCTTGTATTATTCGCATGTTCAGGCAAGTGTCTCTGTGAATTGCTTGCTTGGTGATGGCACTCTGCTTCTCTGTAATAAAATCCTGATTTTAAAGATGCCTCAACGTGTCTCCATTGGCTTCATTCAGAGGAAGAGGGGGTGTGGTGAAGACAACATTTAGATAATGGGCAAATCTCTCCCACTAATGTTTATTGCCACATTTTGTTTTCCTTCCTTACACCTTGTCCTCTTTCTCCCAATTTAACAAAGTTTAGTTTAGGTACAGCGGGAATTAGGAGCTTCAACAGTGTCCATAGCCTTCCTGTCACAGAACTGAAGGGTGAGATGGACCCAGGCTGGATGTGAACTGGGTGTGGGGCCCTGTAGAGGAGAAGCTGGGTCGCAAAGAAAGGGTGACTGTCCCCTGGGGCTGCCTGGGCAGAGGGTCAGTGGAAGAGACTGGCAGAACGGCAGGGAGGGCAGGTAATGGGTGAACCTGCTGCCAAGGGGTGGTGCCCTGGCTGCATGGCAATAGCAGCCCTGGCTCTGGGAGGGACATGGAGGACCGTGACCCTGGCAGGACACTCAGGCTCAGGGAGGTCATTCTCATGAGCCCAGAGGGGATGGACGTTGGTGTTCCTCTTGAGGAGGAATTGAGGCCACTGGGCCTGGGAGGTTGGAAACCACAGGGACCCTGGCCCCTCAAACAACTACAGAGGGGGATCCTGTGGGTCCTGAGCGGGGGTGCAGTGTTGGCTGCATGGGGACAGAAAAGTGTAGCAGTGGCTAGTGCTGAGTGAGGGGACAGTGTCATTCCTGTGCTAAAGCCCCAGGTAGCCAAACCAACTGAAGTGGTAGCTTTAATCCAAAACCCCCAACAAGTGTGTACTCATCCACTGCCAAAGTGGATGGTGACTTCCGGCCAAGATGAAAGTGTAGGTAGACACATTGTCCCTCCTCACACAGCCAACAAATGAACAACAATAATTTAGAAACTAAAAACACCCAGAACTGACAGAAAATTGAACTGTATAGAAGTTCGACAACCAAAGAGACACATTCATTTTGACCAGTAGGAGGGGCGAAGTTGGACAGCCCAGGCAGAGAGGACTCATGACAAAGTGGCAGCAGGCAGATCCAGCAAGGCTGGGGATCGTGGAGGGGCAGGAAACACAAGGCAGCTGCCACACCAGGCAAATTCCCACTCAGATAAACCAGGCAAAACTGGGGAGTGAGACAGACCAAGCAACCCAGGGCCCCAATGCTGGGAAACAAAGCTTCAAAGTACTGATTGAAAACACCTGTGGGGGGTTGACGACCTGGGAGAAACTCATAGCTTCAACTGAGAGTTTGTTGCAAAGACCTACAGGGTCCCATACGTACACAAACCCACCCACCCAGGAATCATCACTAGAAGGGCCAGTTTGCTTGTGGGAAGTGTGGAATATGACTGAAAGCTGATGGAGAGCAGAGCAGGCACCATTATTCCCTCTTAGACCACTCCGCCTTATACAGCATCGCAACACAGCCACGTGGATTGCCCCACCCTGTTAAACACTTAAGGTTCTACCTCTCACTACAGAACAGGCATGTCAAAACAAAACAAAACAAAAATGGCCCAAATGAAAGAACATATCAAATCTCCAGGAAAAAATATAACTAAGTGACAAAGAAGTAGCCAACTATCAGATACACAGTTCAAAACGGTGGTCATCAGGATGCTCGCAGAACTGGTGGAATCTGGTCACAAATTACATGAAAAAAATGAAGGCTACATTAAGTGAGATGAAGGGAAAGTGTACAGGGAACCAATAGTGAGGGGAAGGAAACTCGGACTCAGAACAATGGCGCGGACCAGAATGAAGAAAGAAACATCCAATTAGAAAAGAATGAAGAAAAAAGAATTTAAAAAAATGAGAGGATTAGGAACCACCAAGTCATCTTTAAACATTTCAATCCGAATTATAGGGGTAACAGAAGAAGAAAAGGAAGAGCAACAAATGGAAACGTTATTTGAACAAATAATAAAGGAGAACTTCTCCAATCTGGCAAAGGAAATAGACTTCCATGAAGTCCAGGAAGCTCAGAGAGTTCCACAGAATTTGGACCCCAAGAAGAACACACTAAGGCATATCATAATTACATTACTCAGTATTAAAAATAAGGAAAGGATCTTAAAACCATCAAGACAATAGGAGAGAGTTACCTATGAAGGAGTGCCCAGCCCATAAAACTATCAGCTCATTTCTCAAAAGAGACCTTACACTCAAGAAGACACTGGAAAGAAGTATTCCAAGTCTTGAAAGGCAAAGACCTACCTCAAAGATTACTCTATCCAGCAAAGCTGTCATTTAAAATGGAAGGGCAGATAAAGTGCTTCTCAGATAAAGTCAAGTTAAAGGAGTTCATCCTCACCAAGCACTTATTACAAGAAATGTTAAAGGGATTTATCTATGAAAAAGAAGATAAAGAAAACAGTAAAATGAATGCAAACACACAATTATTAACAACCACACCGAAAACAAAAACAAAAACAGACTAAGCAAACAACTAGAAAAGAAACAGAACCACAAAAAACGAAATTATATGGTTATCAACAGGGGAATGGGAAAGGAAGAAAGGGGGAAAAGGTATGGAGAATAAGTACCATAAATGGTAGGTAGAAAATTGACAGAGAGAGGGTAAGATTAGTACAGAAAATACAGAAGCTAAAGAACTTATGACACATGGACACGAACTAAAGAGGGGGAATGTGGGTGGGAGGAAGTGTGCAGGGTCAAAAGGAGTGAAGGGAGGAAAATGGGACAGCTGTAACAGAAAATCAATAAAATACATATTTTTTAAAAAAGTGGACAGAGCACACAGGTGCCTGTGAGAAGCCACCTACATGGGTTTTCTCTGACAAGCCAAGGGAAGCCAGGGTGGGAGGCCCATGCAAGGGACAGGCTGAGCAACGTCCCATCCCCTCAGTGCTGCCCAGTAGCATTCCTCCAGGGCCCCTCCAGGGCCCCTCCAGGTCCTCCACCGGACACTCCTCTGGGCACTCCCAGGAACCCCTGTAGTTCTCCTCTGGACACTCCTCCCTACGACCTTGCCCTTTTCCACAGGTGATTCCCAGGAAGGCCCCTGGACATGTGGGCTCTCAGGCCTGGGCCAGGAGCCTGGCTTCTCTGAGGCGGTGCTGCCCTCAGTGAGCTCTGCCGGCTCCACTGGCTCAGAAGCAGAGGCAGGCTCGGGATGGAGGGTCTCACTGAAAGCGTGATGGAAACACTGGCTGTGAGCACGAGGGATGGAAAAGGGTCATTGATTCTGCTAGTTTTGTTCAGGCAGGACGGGCTTTCCATCCACATCCAGCCTCCAGTGAACCCACCAGTCTCGGAGACCATGTGCCAAGGCCTCAGAGTTGGAAGAACCAGGACCGATGCTCGGGGGCCCCGTGCACCCAGACTGGTGTCCCTTCCCCCAGCCAACCCTCTCTGTGGTTGCAGTCAGCCAGTGCCCGGGGTGGGGGGTGAGTGTAGTGAGCCTTGGGGGTCAGAGGGAGGACCTGTGTGTGGTTTCTGCAGCTTGTCCGAGGGACCCCAACTGACTATGTTTCTGAGTCTTCGTTTTGCCGACTCCAAAAGGAGATGAGAACTCCAGTCTCATCCAAACATTCATTCACCACGTATTTACTAAGCGCCTGCCACAGTCCAGCGAATCCCAGGCACTTGGGCAATGGAATTGAAAACACACAAAACCTGACCCAGACCTTATCCTCACCTCAAGGGTGCAGTGGACTTGAGAGACAAAAGTGAAACATGAAGATTTAATGAGCGCTGTTGTCGGGAGTGATGAATGGCAAAGGTTATGTCCAGGAATCACAACAAGTGCCTGTGGAAAACTAGTTTTCTGCATCCAGAGATCCCCTCAGGGCGGGAAGAAGACTGGTGACCACTGCAGGTGGCTCTTCTGGACTCTGGGCCACCAGCAAAACCTGGTTCAGTTCCCATGGAAAGCACTGTGAGCATCAGTAAGGAGGCCGAGTTTCCAAAAGAGCCAAGGTGCACGAGGTCCGGACTCAGCTGTCCCCTGCAGCCTGGGACCCTGGGCAGTTCCCAGGGGGCTGTGGGGAGGGCTGTGTCAGATATCATTTCACAGGTGTGCAGATGACATGGGCGAGGCCTGGTGGCAGTGAATGGCCCCCAGGAAGCTGTGGGTGGCTCTGATGGTAGGAAGGGGCCCAGGTAATGGAACCTTGATGGGCCACCTCACTTCCTTGGTGACAGGTCACAAGAGAATTCAGAATTCTGGTAACCACGCACCCCTAACTGCTCACTTGACTGCTAGCAGTCGAGAGACAAGGATGATTCCTTGGTGTTTCCCGACTTCCCGAGGCTCTGGGCAGAAGAAAGCCCGGAGTGACGGATGTCTCACTTATTTTAGGTGTTGGCACAAACCTCGCCTCAGACACCTCTCAGCCTCTGGCACCAGGCACCCTCAGGTAACAGAGGGCAGCCCAGGGCAGGCCATTCCAGACCAGGCCCCAGCTGGGACCCGACCAGGGCAGCCACACACCTCTTCCCTCCCACCCTGCCTGTGTGAGTGTGTCCAGTGTGGGGAGGGACAGCGTGGGAGGAGGGGCACTCACCCTGGGCCAGAGCAGACAGTTAAGGGTTGAAGGCCTGATGGGTGGGTCATGTTCACTGCCCCGCTGATGGCTGGCACAATGAGAAGCTCAGTGCTGGGGCCGACGCTCCTCTGCTCGCTTCTTCATCGGGAGTCCTCAAGCTGTCACCTTGTTCCCTCACTGCCTCGAGGTCTGTCCCTCTGCATCTGCTGTGGGGAGCAGAACTTGTGGTGGGTGTCTGCCCCCCGGGCCACGTCCAGGGAGGCCCCTGATGCCTCCTGGCCTGGACCTGGCTCTGTCCTCCTAGAGCTCCACCCCGGACATCGTGGAGGAGCTGGCTGAGGGGTTGACCTCCACCATCGACCGATGCGATGGACAAGAGGGCCAGGCCATGGCCACCATCCAGTGCCGGTCTGAGGTGAGAGGGGGCCCACACCTAGGCCCCAGGCTGACTGGGGTGGGACCAGATCCCAGACTCAAATCTGGGCCTCAAAGCTTTCAAAGGGGCCACTCCCCTCATTAATATCTTCACCTCCAATGCTCCTGACCAGATTCATGGAAGGGAAGGAACATAAATACCATTCAACAGTTCTGTTGGAAGCACAGAGAAAACAGAATCCTTGCTGTGTCTCCCTTTAGCTCGTTTCCACTGTTTAACTACCTGCCCCAAGCCCCCTGTGGACCAGCCAGCTCACTGTCCTTGCAGACCTGCTCAGAGCCTTATCATCACACTAGACAGGGTGGTTTGTCCAAAAGCGTGAGGGGGATTAAGGTATGGATTACCTTTCCTGCAATCTGTATTCTCCCGAAGCAAAGGGAACCAGTGTAGGCAGCCGGGTGAGGAGCACTGGCCGTATTCATCTCCATAACATCAGAAGGAGGTGATTTTCCTCAGTGATTCAGCCTTGCCCTGCTGACAGGATCCAGTGGTGCTGTCACTTCGGCAGGGCTGAGGGAAGGTCCACACTGTGCCCTGCGGGACTGTGTGCTGCTTTGCTAGGTCTGCCATGATGCAGAGGTGCAGATTGGGGGGAGCCTCCTGGGCCAACAGGAGCAGCTCAGTGCCCAGCTCTACCTTTGCAGACCTCCAACAAGGACATCGTGGAGGCGCTGGGCCACGGGCCCAAAAACACCACCTACCAGGCCAAGGGGCAGATTCATCGGGCCAACAACACCGTCCAGGGCTGGTCTGAGGTGAGAGCTGGTCCAGAGGGGTCTCTGCATCCAGGACCCCAGGATGAGCAGGGAGGGACAAGGATGCAGACTCCAAGCTGGGAACCCTGCTGTGGCCCTGCAGAGCTTCCCCACTGGATTGCCCCATGGTCCCGTGCACAGGCAACTGGGACCTCTGTTGCCCTCACCAGCCCCACCAGAGACACTCCTCGTGAATTTGTAGGAATATTAGAGAAAAAAGTGCGATGTTTCACTTCACAGCAGAGCACGAGCACATCTGCATTTTGCTGTTTGTTTTTTTTTAACCGCCCAGCTCAGGGAACCAGGGGAGCAGTCAGCTCCACTGTCCTTGCAAACTGTCTCCAAGTCTACACATCCTCACACGTATCATCACGGTTTGTTCATGGACAAGGGGAGGGTGGCATGAAGCTCTTCTCTATGTTTCTCTGCTACTTGTCATCCACACAACATATCACAAGGCCTTGCCAGGCCTGGAGATATGGCTTCACTTCTGTCCTCAGTATTTTATAAGGGAGGATGCTGGCCTCAGCGGTGCAGCCTTTCAGTGGAGGCTGCTGGGCCTCCACGAAACTCAGCTCAGGTGCCATTTCAGCAGTGCTGCGGGAAACACTGAAGTGTGTCCGAGGGGACTGTGGCAGTTTGCTCAGACTGCTGTGACTGGGCCCACAACAGGGGGTATACACAGCACACATTCCTTTCCTCCCAGCTCGGGAGACCAGATGGTAGAGACCAGCGTGTCAGCGGGGCTTCCTTCTCCAGGGGGGCCTCTCCTCGACTTGTAGATGGCTGTCTGCTGTCTCTGAGTCACATGGACTCCCCTCTGTGCTCCATGTGTCCTCCTCACCTCTTCAAAGGGCACCAGTCATACTGCATCAGGTCCCACCCCAGTGAACTCGAACTTCACTCCTTCCTCAAAGACCCTAAGTCCTAGTACAGGCATGTAGTGAAGTTCCATGGCTTACAAAGTCATGGAATTTGGGGGACATCATTCAACCTGATATATACTGTTTCCAGTTGGACATCATTCAACCCAATATATACTTTCCCCAGGTCGGCATATGTGGCCAGGGATGATGGGACTGCTGGTGGAAGGACATGCACATGTAAAATTTAAGGGCCGCAGACAGATCCCAAATGGAAGAGCCTGTAGCAGGCACAGGGCCAACAGCAGTTTCTCAGTGTAGCTGCTGCCTTGTGCCCAGCCTGGCCTGGGCATCTCTCACTCTGGTCCGTTTTGACCCATCTGATGACAAGGTGTCCAGGGCAACCCCAGCCTTCCTTGACTGGTAATCCCCTCCCTGGTACTTCGAGTCACCTCCCAGCTTCTCACCTGCCACATGGAATGTTCCTTCCTGAGGCTGCTGCCCACATGCTGCTGTGATGGGCTCTCTCCAGTCTGGACTCCCCAAGGGTTTCCCCCTCGTACGGAATTTGGGATCTTCAGAGTGAGCGTCTCAAACACCCTTTCAAGTCAATGGAAGAGAAATGAAGTGTCTGTTTTGAAGTGTATTCCTTTCATGGGCCGTGTCTATCCAGTGCTCTAAGTCTAAACTGGGGAGGGCAAGGTTCCCCAGTCACTGTCCATCCACATCAGAAGTCTGAGCGAGCTGGAGGGATTGTGACGCAGGACCGTTCTTAGTTCTGACCTGCATGACCCTGAGAAGCCATTTGTCATCCCAAAGCCTCTGTGTTCTCATCTCTATGACAGAGATTTCTATCGAGGACTCGTGGGGACAACACTCTTAATACGGATTCAATACAAGGAGGGTTGATGTTCTTCTGCTAAAAAAATGCCTGGAAAGTACAATTGAACACACGCACACCCCAACTGCCCCCCCAGCTTTAACGGTCCTTTTAACACCTACAAATGTTTGGCGAGGGCACTCCTGTGCCTCCCCTTTTCATATCCCTGAGGGCCTGGGAGTTCCTGGGTGAGCTTGAGACAGAGCTCAGTCCTCCTGGTGATTCACAGTGATCGTACTGACTGCCTGTCTTTCCTTTGTCCCCCTCAGCGTGCACCCGAATTAATACCTGACCTGCAGGTGGCCTGCAGGATGCGGGCCCTCCGGGGACTCACACTGGAGAAGGTGACGGCGTCCCTGGTACCAGCTTTCCTGGGTGGATACACCCCCGACATCTCCACCTTCGTGTCCATCCACCCGGCCTTCTCCAGAGCCCAGCGCTTCCTGGACCAGCTGCTTACTGGGTGAACCCGCGCCCCCTCTTTGGCACAGTGCTGACTCTGCCCACCACTAGCTGTGTGTCTGGAAAAGGTCACCACGTCTGTCTGAGCCTCAATGTGCTCCTCTGACAGCTGGCGTGGTAGAGAATAAACCTCACAGGTGTTTGTAGTGACTACTTTAGAGAACAGCCTTGGCAGATACTAGGAGCTGATGCTGTGGTTGTTCCTGGCACTTATTTCTCTCACCTCCATGAAAAGTCAGCAGCCTCACCCATCAGTGGCCTGTGGCATTTCTGAATTTGGGAAGGCACATGGAAAACAACCTGTCAAGGAGTTTGGACACCACTTAGCTGACATTTGTCCTTGTCTCTGCTGTAGCCAGATTCGGGTTCTCTGGGATGGCAGGGGGCCCCAGGCCCCCTCAGATCTCTGGGGTGGTTCTGGTCCAAGTTCCTTTGCTTGGCAATGTGTATTGAGTGCTTACACCCATGAGGCGCATTTGAAGACACTTAGCATAACTGAATGAATGGAGCAGACACAATCCCTAGTCCTCAGTTCGAGGAAGGGAATGAGAGAGTCACACATAGTCATCATTCACAGGTCCTTTCCACCACCCAGACCTGAGTGCATACGAGTCTTCTCGACATCTGGAGGCCAACCTCCTCATAATGACCAGGGAGACACACCACCCGACCAGATGGAGCAGTGAGTGGCCTTGGGATCCAGAAGGAGGGCCTCCTGGTCCTGCAAAGTGGGGATTGTAGTTGGACAGGGCCTGGCAGAACTGTGATCTTACACATCTGATTCCCGAGGGTGGGCTGAGTTAGGGTGGCTTCCACTCCCAGAGGTCAGGGGTCAAGGTGAACTGTGGATGGGGTCCCAGTGCTCTTAGAACCAAAGGGGGGGAGGTAGGATGAATTGTGCTCTGGAGCCCCATCCGCACCACAGACCCATCCCACTCTGCCTGCTTTTCTCCACACCCATGTCACCTGAGCCCCGCTGACAGGCTCAGAACAGGATTGTGGGGAGCAGGCTGCTCACACGTGTGTCTCAGCCCGCAGTCCAGGTTGCTGGGTGCAGGGAGGGCAGGGGAGGGCCGGGTACAGGACCTTCAGCAGAGCTGTCGGTGGGAAGAAGAGACCACACACACTCTGTGTTCAACCTGCCAGGTCACCTGTCCTGCTGTTCCCAGGACAACCACATGGGTGTGGGGTGGCATGGGGTCGTCCCCTGGATGGGCGGGGCAGGCATGAAGTCCCAAGTTTCAACAAGGGTGCCATGCATGGGAGGGTGTGTGGAAGGAAAGGGCAGGAATCTGACTCTGCTGCCCACCTACCTCCTCCCCCCAGGACCCTTGCTTGTGTGTCGGGAGGCTGGCCACACGACATAACACACTGTGGCCAGCCCCTGCTGACTCCCTGGCTCATTGTGAAGCAGGCCTTTGTGGAGGTCAGATTCCCTGCTGCAAATCTGGTTTGCCTCATCCACATGCTTCGGCTGGAGCTGGAGCATCCAGAGTCCAATGAGGCAGGGCTGAGAGGTGAGGGGCTGCAGTCTTGGGAGATGATCAGGAGTGGGGGGTGCGGGAGGGAGTGGAAGGCCGGAGCTCCCTTAAAGGCAGAGGCTCCTCTCCTGTCTCTGGAGAGGCAGAGAAAGCTCAGGCACGTGTGTGAACCTGTCTCTTTTCCCTGCCCCAGATCCACCCCCAGAGCTCCAGAGCGCTCCAGTGCCACTGGAAGGGCCTGACCCAGGCCCGGATCCCGCCCCGGCGGTGCCAGTGCTGGAGCCAGTGTCCCCTCCACCAGCCCCTCCATCAGACCTGGGGCAGGAACCTGCCCCACCTTCAGCCCCAGGGTCAGCTCAGGAGCTGGAGCCAGCTGGACCGCCCACTCCATCCCCAGGGACAGACCACCCAGGCCCTCTGACCACTAAGCCCCTTGTAAAGGAGGAGAAGAGGAGCATCCTGACCTTCCCTCCCAGGCTGGTGGCAGAACAACTGACAGGGATGGACGTGGTGAGCAGTGGGCCTCTCAGGATGGGGGGACAAGCCTTCCTTCTGCTGTCAGCACCCCCACCTGCCTTGTGCTGACCCACACCCCTGTGACCTGGATCCAAATCACAGAATCTCCACACACCGCCCAAGGGTCCTGGGGGACATTGTCAATGCCCCAACTTCTGCTGCCCATCTGTGGACAGTGAGTGTGGACACTCGCAGGACCTGCTGCACAGAGGGTAGCATCACACAGAAAGCTGGGTGGGTCCTGGCCCACTAGGTGCAGAGGGGAGCTCCCTGTGAGCAGCCAGGCACATGGGTTGTCCATTCACTTGTCCACGAGGCTCAGTAGCCTCTGCCCTGATTAGGCTCCAGATGTGTACTTGAGTCCAAGGGACACAGACAAACACTGCCCGTATTTGTAGTGGCCCCAGGGGGGTGTGCACTGGACAGGAATTCAAAGCTCCGCACTGACCGGGATGCTGGAAGATGCCCCCTGGGATGCACACACTTATGCCACTTCCTGGTCCCAGACTCAGTGAGGATGCACTGGGGAAGATGCTCCTGTCCCTTCCCCACCAGACTGGGGTCCTGGGTCATCCAGTGCTGGGTGCCCTGGGTGGACAGAGATGAATCCCAGGGACACACACGAGGCTCAAGGCCACATCCTCAGCTTCCTCCTTTTTTCTTTTTTGACTAGTGTGACCCTGGCAGGGAATTGGGGACACTGAGAGAGGGGGGGCAGGGCTGGGTGACACTCCCCTTTCTCCCCAGGAGCTGTTCAAGCAGGTTCTGCCCCACCAGTGCCTGGGCTCAGTCTGGCCCCCGAAGAACAACAAGCCCGGAAGGCAGCCCCGGGCACGCACTGTCAGCGCCACCATCATACAATATAACTCCCTGGTGGCCTGTGTGACCACCACCTGCCTCGGGGACCCAGGCATGAAGGCCAGAGACAGGGCCAAAGTGGTGGAGCACTGGATTAAGGTGGCCCAGGTATGTGATGGGAAGCCTAGGAGAGTGCTTCTCCTGCTTAATCAGCTCTCAGGATTGAGGTCTGAGGTCTGAGGTCTGAGGCCTCGCACACTTCCTAGGTCCTTTGTGCCAGGGGCAGGCTGACCTTGAGTCTCAGGTCCCAGTGCTGGGGGGCTCACTTCCTAGCTGGCTCCTTCCTTGGGCTGAGCTAAGACCCTCCTCTCAGGGAGTGTTGGCCTTTGGATCCTAAAGGTGCCCCCCTGAGCATCTGGCCCGCCCAGCAGGGCTGTTCCTGGAGGGCACTGAAGGGAGGAATTCAGCTCCCCAGCTCACAGCTCATCTCTTCCCTCCCCAGGAGTGCAAGACCCTGAAAAATATGGCTTCCTTACATGGAATAATATCGGCCTTCAGGAGTGCGCCACTCTATAGGTTAAAGAACACCTGGGAGAAAGTTTCCCGGTAAGTAGGCCTCTCCCCACTAGAGGATGGACCCTGAGGTGTCTCCCAGATGTCTCCCAGTGTCCCCTCAGCAGCTGGCACCTCCCGGGAGGCAGCCCAGCCTGCTGACTCGCACTGTGGGGTTGGGTGATGTCTCTAAGCTTCCCTGGCACCTCAGGCCACCAGCTCTGCTTCAGGAATGTGTTTCCTTGAATGCCAGGAACAGCATGAACCAACTGGAGATTGTCAAGCCTTTCTAGCAACACGATCCTGTGCCCAGTTGAACCCAAACCTTGTCAAAGCTGAGCTGCTCAATAGGAATGGGGATGGAGGCCCAGATGGCCAATAGGGGGGGCCCGCCTCAGTCCCACAAAGACCTCCCTGCTCACAGGACCCTCACCAGAGCAGTGTGAAACCTTCCATTGTCCAAAGGAGTTGCCTGTAACTCCCCTCCCCCAATCTTCCTAAACCTGTCTTTCCCCCTCCCTCACCCTCAGGAGGAGCTCAGCTGTGCTGAGAAAACTTTTTCAAGATGTGGATGGAATGACCACCAAGCAGCTCAGGAACACAGAGCCCAGGCTGGAGGTGTGGAAAGAGAGCAGGGTGTGAGGGGGGTGGACTATGCAGGGTGAGGCTTTGCTACTTTTGTCACTTCAAGATTCTCTGAAAATGGTCACCCTATGCGTCTGATTAGCAGGAAGAGGGAGCTGTTTGGTCCATGGGCAGGTGGGGGCAGTTCAAGGGGCAAGAGACCTGGGTCACAGCACAAATTGGTGGTGCCTGGGCTGCTCCAGGACAGGGGTGCTGACCCAGCAGATTGAGCGGGTCTCTGGCTTCCATGCCGGCCCATCTGCTGGCACTTGGCTTCTTCCAGGCTGTTGGGTGAATGGGTGGATGGGGTACCTGGTACCCTAAGGCAGCCCAGCACGCTGTCAGGAAGCCAAACCCCTGGTGCCCCTCCAATATTCACCAAATCCAAGAGGAGGGCACCCCGCCTGCCCCCAGGGAGGGGCAGTTTGGGGGATTCCAACCCGCCAGGTGAACCAAAGGGCTGCTCAGCCTCAGTCCCGACTGCAGGACCAGAGACAGAGAGGAGTGTCCTTGGTGACTCCCTGCTCTGCCCCTAGAGCTCTCACTGCTAGTCAGTCAGAGTCAGGGTTCTCCCCCAGTGTCCAGGGGGCGGCAACACAGGCCAGATGGCTTCTGAGAGGTGTCGGGGGCACTGACGGCTTCTCAGTGGCTCCTTCCTGAACAGACCTCAGAAGCCTCCTGTCAAGGATGAGTCCAAGTGTCCTGTAACCCCCTACTCTGCCAAACACTTGGGGACCTTCAGGGTCCCATTCCTGAGTGGATGCAGAAAGAGTGCTGTGCAGGGGAAGGTCCAGGGCTCCCTGGGGAGTTGGAGGCCAGTGTGACCTCGGTTGCAGCCTGGTGGGTAAAGACCCTGTGGGGCGGGGCAGGCAGGATGTGCTCACCCAGGCTCCCGAGACCCCTGTGCATCCCAGGCTTGGCCCAGATGGGGGCTTGGGCACAACCTGAGAGCCCTGAGGACAGGGCTCTGGTCGGCAGGGAGGCTGGGGCTGAGGTGAGGGCAGGTGGGACAAGGCCTCTGCTGGGAGGGACAGGAGGCCTCTCCTCTGTGGACCTCAGAGGCAGTCACCACCCCTGTTGGTCCCTGCCTCCTAGGCAGTGAAATGGGGGTGACCGTCCTGGGCTGCAGGCCTCACAGGGTGCTCACCAGGGTCAGGGCAGGAAAGGACTGTGCAGAGCTCTCTGACCCGTTCTGCCTGCAGGGCAGAGGGTGAGAACAACAGTGACAGGAACATGACCCCGAGTCCCCAAGAGAGCCCCTGAGCCAGGTGGAGCTCTCACACTTTGCAGAGGTTGGAATGGGCTCAGGGAGGCCAGGCCCCAGGTCCCACAGGAATGAGCGTTGTGTCTGGGAGTGTTCTGGAATCAGAGCGTGCTGGGGCCAGAGCAGCATCAGTACCAGCCGACTCGGGTCAGTTGTTCAGGGTCTGAGGTCAAGAGTTTCGGGGTGCCATGGGGTGAGGGCAGTATGGCCTCAGTGACGCTGTCCTGAACCTTGGCAGAAGCGGCCCTCCAGGTTTGCCACTCTGCTGATGAACCTCCGGGGAGCTCTGAAGAGGCCGCAGAAGAAAGTGAGTGAGCCCATCTGGGGGTGCCAAGGGGTCAGAGGAGAGGGGGCCCTGCCCTCCCAGCTGGAGGCCCCCAGGTCAAAGGAGGAGGCCTTTCTCCTGCAGCCCCGCCTCCTGCTCCCACAGACCCTGAAACCTTCCATTAGCAGTGACCAGAAGGAGGGCCTGGAAGAGATGGGTGCAGGCTGGCCCTGGGGGTGGGCCTGGGGCCACAGACCCTGTGATTTGCTAAAGTGAGTCCTGAGGTTGGATTAAGAGCAGCCTGGTGTTGTTGGAGATGAGGGAAGGGTCCTGGGCTGCTGCCTGTGGGAACCTGGGGGTGGGCCAGGAGGCTAATGCGGGAACCTGTCAGGGAAGGTGTGTGGGGGCACCTGACAGCAGGAGCTCATGCCCTCTCACCCCCATTGCCCAGTGTGTTCCCTTCCTCGGAATATATGTCAGTGACCTTGGGATGCTGCACTCTGCCATACAAGACTACCCTGAGGTTTGTGCCCCGGGGCCTGGTCTGGGGTGACCAGGAGTGATATCTGGGAGGAGAGTGCCCCGCCTCAGTCCTGAGTCCTGAGTGTGCAGCCACCCCCGGGAGCGGGGCAGCATGCCCATCGTAGGGACCATGTCCCCCTCCCCTGGAGCCCAGAGCCTGTCCCGAGTCCTAATGCTGTGTCTGTGTGTGTCCCCGGTCCTCCTGGGACCTGACCTAGTTTCACCTGAGAAAGCGTGAGCATGGGGGGCAGTCATAGCCTGGGGACTCTTTCTGATGAACTTTGGTGGTCTGCCTTGCAGGGTCATGTGAAATATGCAGCAAAGAAGAGGAAGGTGAGCAGCTATGACGCTCCCTGGGGAGCAGGGGAGGGAAGAGGCAGTCAGAGCCACCCTGGTCAGCACACTGCTGGGCTCCATCCCCCACATCTGGCATTTCCTGGGAGGATTGAATAGTGGAAGTGGGAGACCTTTCCAGTTGGTGGCTGTGGGTGGGAGGAGGGCATCAAGGATAACTTCCAGCAGGAGGAGCTGGCGATGCCCATCTGTGAGTACAGGTAGGGCCTGGGTGCAATCAGGGGGAGAAGGGCACTATGTGTGCAAAGGCCCAGGACCAGTCCCCTGCCCCACCCTCACCCCTGCTCTGAAGGTGTCTGCATCCTCCCCCTCCCCTCGGGCCCCAGGAACTCAAAGTGCTGGAGGAGATAGTGCTCCTGCAGCAGGCTGCTCAACTCTACAGCATAGAGCCCGAGGAGCAATTCAGGGCCTGGTTCTGGGCCCTGGAGCGGCTCAGCGAGAAGGAGAGGTGAGGCTGGGCAGGGCGTGGGCGAGGGCAGGGGTGGACTCTCCCTGCCTGCCAGTCCAGAGAACCTGTGTCCGTGGCTCCCTGCTCAGCCCCAGACCTTGTGGTGTAGCATCACCTGGGGCCCCTGACCCTGGGAAGGACACCTGAGGTTTGGTTCCCGGGAGCTCACAGGTGCCGTTCTGTCCTGTAGTTACACCCTGTCCTGCCAGCTGGAGCCCCGGTCCTAGCTGGCCTGCACAACACTCAAGGCCAAGAACATCAGGTGTGAGTGAGTGTCCAGGTGCGCACTGCAACATCATCATCACCAGTGGGAACACAGACGGGACTTCATGGTGCCTGGGACAGCTCCTTCTGCTCTAGGTGAAGATTGATATTGGAGGGCTCCTTTGGAATGTCCCCTGAAAGTCAGCAGGGAGGGGAAATACCCCACCTACCTCATAATTTCTCCCCAAGGCCTATTTGTCAATGGGAGGGGAGAGGTTTATTTATTTCAGCAGAATCTGGAGTCCTCCATTGGCAAAAATCCCAGGGGCAGGGACTTCTGTGTTTATAGGTCAGAACCCTCTGGCTGAGAGAGCACACTGTCCCTTAGTACTGAATATGGTGCTTCTAGGCAGACATTTGTGGACAGCTTGACCAATAAATGGCTGGGTTCGATCATAACGGCATAAATGATAGAAAAGGAAATGGAGACACTTGTGTCAACAAGATGCCTGCCAGTCAGCCTGACACTTTTGTTCCCCTTACGCTGGACACATCTGACAAGGAGACACACTCTGTATGTTCAGAACAGCCCTGTGTGCAGAGTGGGACAACCTGCAGACAGGATCCTGGGAAAATTCCACATCTGCCGGCAGAGTAGCCAGGGCAGACACCCATGGCCTCCTGGGCAAATTCCACACTTGGCATCAGGGGGTCGAGATGCTTATCCAAGAGACCCAGAAGGGTGGAGCACAGCACTTTCCAGGTGTAGCTGAGGCAGGCTCCAGAGCACTGCTGACACAGCCCAGCCCCACACACCGCAGGCTGGTCTCCCTTGGATCGGCCGGCTGCTCTGCCCTGCTGCACTGGGGACTGGGTCTGCCCTGCTGCCCACCTGGCCCCGGAGATCCTTCCCGGCAAGACTCTGACAAGTCCCTTCCCACTGTGCTGTCTTCTGGACCTGCAGGCTGAGACTCAGTTTGGTTAACATGTGAATTTGAAAGGATGCAGATACAACAAATAAAAACTACACTAATACGAAAATAAAATTTCTATTTCTCTCTATGTTAAAAGGACAAAACTTTGTACTATTAATATGCCCTTAACAGGAAATGGAAATGGGAGAGTAGAGATTCCACGTGCTCTGCATCATCAGGTCTTTGCTTGATATTTAAAGAGCTAAATCTTGCTTGGAACTATTTAACTGTCTATAATTGCTTGTCAAGTTTGTAAGTGGATGATTAAATGCATAATGAAAATGAAGAAATCTCTTTACAAAGGAGGAAATAAAGCTAATGAGGCCTAATACAACTAAGTAGGCCTCTTTGAGGTTTGAAAAGTAGATTTCAATCCAACGGGCCAGGCCCCCTCACAGATGAAAACACATTCATCCAAAAGTATCCTCAGGGGGCAGAAGCATTCCCAGGTGGAAGGGCTACACCTGCAACAGTTACTAGCCTGCTTGTACAAAGGGTTTTTCCTGCTTTGAAAAGAGTCCCATAGGAATCAAAGAACCCATGTCCGTGGACAGATTCTCCACCAGGTGTGCAAAACTTGCCTGGTGTTGTAGCATTTCCACTGCATTTAGTATTTCTAGTCCTCTGATCTTATAGAACCAAGTGACCAGGCAGTTAAATTTCAATTGGTAAAACTTCTTTAATCATTTCATCTGTTTTTGCCTAAAGCACTTTTCTGGGTATTGCTTGAGATCTGTTTCGGTTGGTAAACATTGATTTTTTTTCTTTGTAAAATAATTTTTGAAACACCTACAATACTAGATCAGGCAACGTGAAAACCTGTTTTATTAATGAGACCTTTTTTTTTTGTATTTTTTAAAGATTTTATTTATCTTTAGAGGGGAAGACAAGGAAAGAGGGAGAGAAATATCATTGTATGGTTGCGTCTCGAGCATCCCCTGCTGGGAACTGGCCTGCAACCCAGGCATGTGCCCTGACTGGGAATCAAACTGCGTTCCTTTGGTTTGTAGGCCAGCGCTCAATCCACTGAGCTACACCAGCCAGGGCTATTAATGAGACCTTCTAAATTACTGCAAACCACTTAAAAGGCTCTTGAATCAATGCCAGCTTGTGGACCACTCTCTCCACAACATACCCCCCAGAGAGAAATATATTGAACACCATTGCCAATGTCGTAACAACATTGTCTGTTCACAAAGGATATCTCCACGAGGACTTCCTCCAGCCTGAGTTTCAAGGTCAATAGGTATTGATCCATGAGTCTATGTTTTCCATTGAAAAAGGCTCCTACCCTTGCACCTCATTCACCTGAGAGAACACCCCAGCCTATTGCAGACCTCAGGTGAAAGTAACCCAGAGCAGAGAGCTGCTCAGACAAAAGGCGGATGGCACTTGAAGCAGATGGCTTTGACCAGGACCCGAGACTGGGCCACTGAAATCAACTTCTGCTGTACATAATGCTTACATTTATTTCATAGTTGTTATTTTCCTGGGTTTGTAGTGATCTTAATTCTCTTGTGAGAAGTGGTTCCCTTCACAACATTTTAGGTTGTATGTTGTAGTTATTCCACTATTCCACGTCATTAACCCCTGACTATGCAGTACTTTCTGGAGTTTTTGATGTTTTAACCTTTGTAAGTGGGAAACCTTGGCATAAAAGTATTGTGATGCAATGCGCTCGAACCTTAGCCTCCTCACGGCACCTATGTGCATGCTGCAGTCCCATCTCATGGCTGCCTGTACCTCTGGTAAAACCGATGACCCCATAGTTACTTCTGCTAGCAAATTCTCAACTGTTCCCAACTTGACTACTGAGTTCACCCAACCTCCCCCTACTGAAACTTACCAGGTTAAATCGCACAAGGGAATTCCACCTGTCTTCTTGCTGACTTCAACCCACCCTACGCGTGGGCCACACTCTCTCCAGGTGGGACCCAACCACCTTTCACGGTTGAATTAGTAAGTGCTTTAAATCTGGTTGCAACTATTTCAACCCTGTCTGCTAATGAACCCCCCTCCCCACTTCGTAAGGCCATTTTGAGTGGAAATAACCACACTGTCAAGAAACTAAATGTTCACCCCATGATGTTCAAAAACTCCAAAAGGCCTTCTAGAGGAATGTTCAAACCAGACCGAGCCCTGTTTGGAAAACGTTCTTGCTTCTGTTCCTGTTAATGCACCCAGAAGGGAACGAGCTCTTGCAGGCATTCTTCATGTCCCCTCAGTGTGAACCAGGAGGGGAGGCCTGCATGGCCTAGTGTGAGAGAGTCAAGTTTATTAACAACAGTAATAAAGCACAGGAAGATGGTGAAATGAACTAAGACTAGGTAAGGGTGCTGTGTGGGTTTTGGAACAACCATAACATAATAAAATACATAATTTGAATAAAAATAATACAAAGTAAAAGGCCAAGAGTACACAGTTATTTGGCATATAAGTGCAATGAAAGAAGAAAATACAACATGAAAGGGAGTAAAAAACAAAGAAAAACGTAAAGAGAAATAAAAACACACGTTCCGATGAAGAGCAAGGTGAAATTTGTCTCAGCTGTCGCTGTTCACCTTCTGACTTCTTTCTGTTTATGTCTCTGGTTTTGTCTCAGCTCCAGTTGTTACTGTCTTACTCTGGAGGTGGGGGAAGCCCCCTGCTGGTTGTCAAGGCTGCCCAGCAGGTTCTGCAGATCTTCCTGGCTCCTGCAGTGGGTGTGGGGTCGGGCTCCGTGTTCCCTTTCCAGTGGTTCCTGGCAAGGAAGGGGGGCTCAGTCGGCTACAGTAATCACAGGGGCCCATTTTCTAGGCCACTGCCCTCAAGAGCCCTGTGCTGCCCATACTCTCCTCTCTGCGCAGTTGCTCTGGGCTGGTGCTGAGAAACCACCTCACCTTGCACCCCTTTGAGAAACCCACGAGATGCACTGAGTGGGAGCAAACTGTGGCCACAATCCTCCCTCCTTGTTGGCCAGGCAGTTGTGCGCATGAAGTCCCTACCCAGTGTGCCTCAGTTCACCTTCTAAAAAAACTCTCTTTGGGCGTGATTGCCATTGCGAGCCACTGCCCAGCTTTGCACAGTCCAACTCTCTGGCAAGTCCAGGGTCTATCTCAGCCACTGCCAGTCGCAGCCCACCTCTTCTCCCAGTTCCAGGTACCGCCAGGATCCCCCCGACTGGCACTGTCCTGGCCAGCAACTGTTCCCCCAGCTTGGGAGTACTCCCAGCTGTGTGTGTGAGTGCTGCCTCACCCGCCTCAACGCCCCCCTCCCCGGCCCCCCACAACTTTACATGTTCAGGTCTCTCCTGGCCCAGGTCTGTGATCTCCCAATCCTGGGAGGGGAGGGAGCCGCTAGGCTGCTGTCACTGACCCAGCTGTCCTCCGAGGTTGTCCCCGTGGCATCCGCGGCTTCCGGTGCCCTGCCTGGGGACTTCACCTGTCCTCCTGTAAAATCTCCTTACCGCCCATTTTGAAGCATCCTCTGCACTCTTTGGCTTCCAAACTTCCTATCAGCTGAGATTCTGTGGACTGTTCACTTTGTGTTTTGGAAGATCAGCTAAATGTCCCAGTTGGGTGGATGAGCAAGTGGGCTCAGCTACCATCTACTTCGCCACCATCCTAAATTGTTATACTAGTGCTAATTTAACTACTTAGTACTAAACTTTTGGTTAGTACTTCAAGTCAGTTCTACTTTTTTTTTTTTCCTATTTTTTCCTAGCTGGCTTTTTGAATGTAGGAGGCCTATTTGTTTGTATAAAAAGCTTTTCAATTGGTTTCTTTTAAAGTTCCAAGTAACCATCACTATGAAAATGCTTATTTTTATGTTTTTTTTGGGGGGGTTGATTCCCTTTCAGATTATTATTACTTTTTTTTTCTTTTGCTCTACAGAAGCTTTCTTTTTTTAAAAAAATATTTATTTATGTTAGAGCAGGGAAAGGAGGGAGGAAGAGAGGGAGACAAACATCAACGTGCAGTTGCCTCTCATGTGCCCCTTTTTGGGGACCTGGCCTGCAGTCCAAGCCCATGCCTTCACTGGGATCAAACCGGCGGGATCGAACCAGCGACCCCTCTGGTTTGCAGGCTGGCACCCAATCCACTGAGCCACACCAGCCAGAGCTACAGAAGATTTTCAGGTTGATGTCCTACTTGCTGATTTTTACTTTGATTGCTCAGTGTCATCCAAAAACATATTAACGAAATCCAGGTTGAAGAGCTTCTGCCCTCTTCTAGGAGTTTCAGACTTTCAGGTCTTACATTTCAGTCTAATATTGATCTCACCTTTAAGTGGAACCTAATCAACAAAACAAGCAAGCAAAATATAACCAGAGACATTGAAATTAAGAACAAACTGACAGTGACCAGAGGGGAGGTGGGAGGGGATAATGAGAGGAAAGGGGGAAGGGTTTTCAGGAACGTGTTTAAAGGACACATGGACAAAACCAAGGGGGGTGGAATCAAGGGAGGGATGTGGGGATGGCTGGGGTGGGGGGGAGTGGGAGGGGGAAATAGAGACAACTGTACTTGAACAAGAATAAAAGAAATCTAATATTTTTCAAATTACCATATTTTTCAGACTATTAGATGCACTCCACCCCCAAATTTGGGAAGAATAATGGTTGTTAATGCTGCTGTTGAGTTCTGTTTACATTTACATTGGAGAAATGTTATGTTATTTATGTTATTAAATATTTTACCACATTTTTTGCTTCAAAAATGTTTTCCCTATTTTTCTTCTCTAAAAGCTGGGTGCATCTTATGATCCGAAAAATATGGTAATCTTAGTTAAATTTATTCTGAAGTATATTATTGTTTGTAAATGGTATAAGATAAAGGTGCAATTTCACTCTATTGAAATTGAATATGCACTTTCCCCAACACTTATGAAATTTTTTTTCTTCTACTAAGTATTGTATTCTTGGCTGCCTTGTCAAATAATCATTGATTTTATGTGCAAGGCTTTATTTCTGGGCACTTGATTTCATTGCATTGGTCTGTGTGTTTGGTGATATATCATACTGTTTTCATTATTATAACTTTGTAATATAGTTTGAATTCTGGAAGTATGATGCAGCTATGTTGTTTCTCGGGACTGCTTTAACTATTCAGGATCTTAGGTCATTCCTAAGGATTTTAGGACTTTTTAATTTATGTGAAAAAGGCCACTGGAATTTTTGTAAGGGTTACACTGAACTATAGATTACTTTGATTAGTATGGACATTTGAACAAAATATTTCTGAATCACAAACACAGAATATCACTGTATTCCATTTCTATTATCAGTGTCTTAGTTTTCAGTATATAGATATTGGCTAAATTTATTCTGAAGTATTTTATTGTTTTTAAAGCTGTTGTAAGTGGGATTGTTTTATTTATTCCTTTTTCAGACAATTCATTGTTAGTGTTTAGAAAGGCAACTAGTTTTTCTATGTTTATTTTGAATCCTACAACTTGACTGAATAGTTCTAAGGAGGGAGAACTATTTGTTTGATAGTTCTAAGTTTTGTAGTGGAGCCTTAGAAATTTCTACATGTAAAAGTCACATTATCTGTAAATAGGGACAATTTTACTTCTTCCTTTCTGATTTGGATTCCTTTTTTAATGATCTTTCTTGCCTAATTGCTCTGGGTGGGACATCCATTAACACAATGAGTAGAGTTGTGAGAAAGAGCATCCTGTCTTAAACAAAATATATTTAAGAGAAAGCAGCAGCCGAGCCTGGGGTGGGGAACAGGGCACACGTCGTGAGCACCTGGGCTGACTGGCCACCAAGTCTAAGGGCTGAGCAAGGGGGACCCACGGCTGAGCTCTGAACACAGATGCAGCCTCTGCTCTTCTGTAAGTTGTTACCCAGCCATAGGGTCTGCAGCATGTAGATGATGCCTTTCATTTAAATGTTCAGGCTTCGCTGGAATGGGCTGGGACAGGTGTGGGCCTGTGGCTCAGGTGAGGGGAGTGCTGTGCACATGAGACATGGGAGGGAGAGGCTGAGGCTGCTGGTCTTCCGGGGGTGGAGGCAGCATCCGAGCTTCAGAATCAAGTCTCATTTCTGCCACTCAGTGTGGCTTCCACAGACTTCTTCACCTGCCCAAGCCTCATTGTCCACATCTATAAAGTAGGGACCAATTTCTGCATCTATGAAGTAGAACAGTTTAATAGTGGATGTTATGTGAGGACAGCATCCCCCATAATGCAATGCATGGCAAGTTGTTGGTAAGTGATGGTGAATGGATGGGTGGGTGGATAGATGATAATGAATGGATACATGTGTGGATGAATGATGGGTGCATGATGGTGGATGGGTAGAGGGAGGGATGCAGGGAGGGAGGGAGGTTGATGGAGGGAAGGACAAATGGATAGAGCAGCCACGATACGTGGTCTCCAGAACCGGATTTCGAATGAGGGTCGGGGCACCTGGTAGCATCCCAGTGCAGACAAGAGGTTCAGAGGACAGAAATTGAGATACCAAAAAGCAGTCTGTCTTTACTTCACAGTTAAATTACTTTCTCCAAGATCGGCCAGTGATGGTGTCTCAAACATGAAAGACACAATTCAGTTTTGTGGTGCTCCCGGTTTTTTCAGCTTTTTTCTTCTTTTATGAGAACTTCATTTCTTCTCCAAAGAATCATCTGTAAGGAGATCTATCCAACAGATCACCAATGTCTCCTTGGGGCAACAGGATATTTGTTATATTCTGATCAGTTTGGGGCACATTCCACCTGCATCACGGAATGAGGGTGGAGCCGAGGTCAAGTCGCATTCTTGCAGGTCACACATCTTTCTCCACAGAGAGAGGCTGGGTTTGGTGCCATGCAGGGGGAAAGCCCTCTCAGTTCTGTTCTTCCTACAGACAAAGGCTTGTCTGAAAACAATTAAAAAATTTTAAATGGCCTGCAGTTTCCTCAGCTGTGTGGCCCCCAGTGCACCATGCACACAGGAGGACTGAGTCCAGGAGGCCTCTGTCCAAACCCTCCTGCATCTGCTGTGGGCCCCGGAGCACCTCTCCTGGACAGTGCCCTCACTGGCCTGTGGGTCCAGTGTGAGGCAAGCTCAGGGCCAGGGTGCCTGCCTGGTCTGTGACCCTGGGCATCACGGTGGGGGTTGGGGTGGCAGGACCGCCCTCACCCCACCTCCAGGCCCCTTGTGCACCAGCCACCACCATGTGGGGAGCACGTGCCTCAGCAGCCGGGTGTCTTGCCATGGTGGCCAGTTCTAGGTCAGATTTCTCTGCCTGGTTTCCTTCTGTGTTCTGAGGGCAGAATGGGCCTCAGAGTGACCTGCCAACTCATTTCCCACCAGCACAGCTCTGAGCCCACACTCCCCATGCCCCAGAAGACGGAAGCAGCCCTGTCCCTCACATCCTTAACCCTGAAAGCAGATGAGAGCTCTAGACATTGTCCCCCCTCTTTAGGGCTATAATGTCATTTTGTCCTCATAACCTCAGGCTGGGGGCAGGCAGGTGCTTTAATAGCTCCCTCCCATAAGGGCGTTATAGGAGAGAGCTGGTGGGAGACTAAGCCACAAGAAAGACTGCCCAGGAACGAGAAGGGAACCCCAGCTGGGGGTTCCTGTTCAAAGCTGAGGCTGGAATTCCCAGCCAGAGAGAGGGAGACCCTGGTGATGTCATCCTGGGTGGGGTTGGCAGGTGTGTTGGTTCGGTAGCATGTGGCTGCAGGACACAAGAAACAACTTAAAGCCTGAGGAGTGATAGTACCTGACAAGTTAATAGAGCCACTCCAGGGGCAGTTACTTCAGTGTCAGAACCATTTCCAGGGCCCAGCTCTTCTGTATGTTTCTGCTCCGCCACAGCCACGCATCGCTGCTGTCTCCACCATGACCGCAAGGTGACTGCGTTGGTTCCAGCCATCACAGCCACATGGACACATCAGCAAAGACAGCATATTTCTTCCCTGAATGAAAAGCATTTCCTGAAAGCCCCTGTTCCCTTCTCAGAAACAACCACGTGCCCCTGTGTGAACCAGACACTGTCCTGGGGAACGAGCCCATCGTGCCTTGTCTAGAGCTCCGTCTGGGGCCCCAGGGAGCAGGGCTCAGGTGGTGGTCACGGCAAGAAGGTGGGAAGGTGGTGCATTCTCAGCGGGTGGTCAGCTGGCACATTCTGACTCTGTCCTGCACTTGGTGCCGCATTCTCCAGTTGAGTCCCCCACCAGCTCCTGTCCTGTCAGCCCTTGTCTTTGGAAATCTGATGCCGAGACCCTTCCTGACTGCCTTCCTGACTCCACTCTTTGGAGTCCCACCTTTGTTCATGAGAAGGTGCACTTAGTTCCCATCCTGGCCTTAGCTTCGTCCCTGAGGTTTGGGTTTGTAGGTGCCTTTCATCATTCCCCTGGCCTGGGAAGCACTATGTATTTCTCTTTAACATTGAACAAGGATGGCCCTGTGCACTGCACCCTTGGGAGCTCTTCCTGAGTTCTGTCTCCATGTCACCAAGACACATCGTACACCATGCCACAGCTCCGAGGGACCCTCAGAAACGGCGGTGAATCTCAGGCTTCCATGAAAACTTACCTGGAAGCTGTCCCTGCCGGTGGCATGACTTTCCATGGCCTTGGCAGTTCACACATTAGGACTGAGCAGGAGACAGGCCCTGCTCTGCATGGTGAGCTCCGTGTCAGGGGCCAGACCCTATGCTCTGGGATACAGTGCTCCTGTCTGTGAGGTCAGGGCTGGGCCAGGTCCACGTGTCACTCTGCAGTGGCTCCCCGTGGCCTGGCCTTCATGGCCATGCAGCCCTTCCTGCTTTGGCCTGCTGTAGTTAGCTCTGCAGACCCCAGGCTTGTCTGCATCATTGTTTTCCACACATGCACCGCTGCTCTGGCTGCCTTTCCGTGTTCTCGGCACACCCAGGACTGTCTCGCACATGCTGCTGCTGGGCTCCTGCCGTCCCCCAGAGGTTTGAACAGCTTCCTCTGGGCCCCCAGATGCTGGGCCCCCACTTCCTTCTTACTTGTATTCCAGGGATTACTGCTCTGTCTGGTCCTCTCTGTCACGGCCATGCCTAGCACAGTGTCACCCATATAAGTGGGAACACAATGCATATTTCTCACGTGAGGCAGAAATCCCTCTTACTATTCTGTGGAGAGAGGGTAAGTCATTATTTATTAAATATATTTTACTGATTTATTGATTATGACAGTTCCATTTTTTCTCCCCTGAGTGCCCCTCTGACCTAGCCCCACCCTCCCAGCCTCATTGCCCACCCACCTTAGTTCACATCCGTGGGTCAGCATATAAGTTCTTTGCCTTCTACATTGTGCATATGATTCTTAACCACCCCCCATCTATTTTGCACCTGCCATTTATGCTACTTATTCCCTGTACCTTTCCCCCCCTCACCCTCCCCACTCATAACCCTTCCTGTCATCTCCATTTTTGTGATTATGTTCCTGTTCTAGTTGTTCGCTTAGTTGGTTTTTGTTTTTGTTTTAGGTTCAGTTGTTGACAGTTGTAAGTTTATTGTCATTCCACTATTCATAGTTTTGATCTCTTTCTTAGATAAGTCTTTTTAACATTTCATACAATAAGGGCTTGGTGATCATGAGCTCCTTTAACTTGACCTTATCTGGGAAGCACTTTATTTGCCCTTGTATTCTAAATGACAGCTTTGCTGGATAGAGTAATCTTGGGTGTAGGTCCTTGCCTTACATGACTCTGAATATTTCTTTCCAGCCCCTTCTTGCCTGCAAGATTTCATTGGAGAAATCAGCTGATAGTCTTATAAGAACTTCTTTGTAGGTAACTATCTCCTTTTCTCTTCTTGCTTTTAAGATTCTCTCCTTATGTTTTTCTTGGGTAATGTAATTATGATGTGCCTTGGTGTATGCTTGCTTGGCCTTTGGACTCTCCTAGAAATATATTTCTTTTGCCAGATTATGGAAGTTCTCCTTCATTATTTTGTCAAATAAGTTTTCTATACCTTGTTCTTCCTCCTCTCCTTCTGGCACCCCTATGATTCAGATGGTGAAATGTTTGAAGTTGTCCCAGAGGTGCCTAAGCCTCTCCTCATTTTTTTTGAATTCTTGTTGCTTCATTCTATTCTGGCTGAATATTTATTTCTACCTTTTGCTCCAAACTATTGATTTGAGTCCCAGTTTCCTTCCTGTCACTGTTGGTTCCCTGTACATTTTCTTTTTTTTCACTTTTCATAGCCTTCACTTTTTCCTCTATTTTGCAACCATCCTCAAACATTTCTCTGAGCATCCAGATTATCAGTGTTTTGAACTCTGCATGTGATAGGCTGGCTATCTCTTAATCACTTAGTTGTATTTTTTCTGAAGCTTTGATCCGTTCTCTCATTTGAGCCATAATTTGTGGCCCTGTGCTCCTGTTACGTAGTAAGGGACGGAGCATTAGGTATTGGCCTGGCCGGGACATCCCACTTTGCCATGTTGTGGCTCTGCATGTAGGGGAGGAGTCTGAGAAGTAACAATGCTGCTTGCTTAGCTCTCTTGCCAGGTCCAGTCACTTCCTCTGCTATCCACCAGAAAATTTGGTACTTCTGGTGCTGATTCCATGTGGGGGGGTTGTTTCCTTTTTTGGGCCCTGTTTGTCTCTCCAATAAACTCTCCTGTGAGGCTGGGAGTTTCTCCTGCTACTGCAATGCCCACAGGTTTTTTTTTGGTCAGAGGTGATGAGGCTTTATTCTCCCTCGCTGGAGCCCTGGGTAGCGTGGTGTGCCTCACTCCCCAGTTGTTCCTCTTGGTTATTCCACAAGCAAATGTGGGACCACCAGGTCCCAAGCATCAGGATCAAGGACAGTTCCTCTTGGATAATCTGACTTGCCACCCCTGGAGCTCATTGGGACCAGGCTGTACCCTCCTCAGAGATAGATAATGGTGGGAAAGAACAGGATGACACTTGAACTCAGGGAACCAGATGTGGTGGTCTCAAGGAGGGAAGATGCAGTAGCTTTCTGTTGCCGAAACAGAAACTGGCTGGGGAAGGGAAGCCTCATGGTTAAGAGGAGGGGCCTGTGGAATGGCACAGCCCAGAAGCCAGTTCCAAACCTGCCAGCTTGTGGCCAGTCAAGTAGGGTGGCATGGGCCTTGGCATTGCCTCTGTCGGGAACACTAGGGGTGTTCAGGTTACCAGAATGGTGTGGACGTCTTTGGTGAATGGAGATCTGCTGAGGCCTGGCAGCAACTGCCATCAGGCCTTCCTCGGCCTCTCTGCTTGGCTGCACCCGATTCGCTCATAGTATATGGTGCACCAAGCTGGTCCCTGGGGTTGGAGTCTGTGCCCCAGTCTTACTTCTTAGAAATAGCGGTTGGAGAAAGGGGGCTGTGATTGCAGGGTCTACATCCTTACAGCCCAAGAAACTTTCTGAAGAGCCACATCAGCAGGTGGCTCATGTCGTCCTCTAAATGTGGCAACCCTTGGGAGTTACTAACACGTGCCCCAAAATGAGGAGTAGCTACCCCTCTCTCTGTGACCTGAAGGTATCAGCATAAGAAAGTGAACAGGTTTGTTAAACCAACTTTGTAAGACCCATGACCAGACTGGTGAAATTATATCATTCAAAGACTATTCTGTTTCCAACTTCAAATGAGTGAAGGTGAAGCTGCTGGGTGTCCAATAGGAAAACCGTGCACTACACTGTTGCCTTCCCCCCACCCCCGCACTTACATTAAGAACTTTATTGACAAATGAACAAACAGACAGACGCTGTAGAGGGACATCTTGGTGTGAAAGGGGCTGTGCTCGTTTTGAGCCACTGCACTAGAATTTAACTCGTACCTACCATAGCTAGTGGAGGAATTTTAGATGTTCTCAGTGAAAGATGTTTTTTCCAAAAAGAGACAGAAAAAAATCATGCTTTCCTGGGAGCTAAAATGTATACCTATCCTATGCAGACTGATTTTACTCTGGGTATTGGTATTAATGTTTACTTTCCCTTCACAGCAGGTAAGGAGAAGTGGGTCTCTAAGAGAAAATAGAATCTGAAGCTTTGTGGAGCCAGGCTTTTCTCTCTGGTGGTAAGCTGGCCGGGAGGGGACACTTGGCAGACAGGTGGAACTTTCCAACTGTCTTGTTCCCTGGATTACAGCTTCCAACTTCTGCTTGGTCTTTTTGCTTTGTTTCTGTTTTCATGTTGTTTTGCTCATCAACACAAGTGCTCAGAACTCCAGAGGAGCCCCCTAGTCCTGCCATTTGCCCATCTTCACTGCCTCTTTCAGTATAACCACAGACAAGTCCATCTTCTGAAGACGGAAACTAAAGAAGCTTTAACTCTTCCTCTTGTCAGATGCCACGCCCTCCTCCTCTCACAGCTATGATTTGGTTTGGAAAGGAAGGCATGAGCCAGCCTGCTGTCTCCATTTCTGCAGCTGCCTGTACCTGTGTCCTGAGAAAGGAGGCTTCTCAGAAATCATGGTGTGCGCTGGGAACTCGCTTAGTTACAAAAGTGTTCAGTTGAAATACTCCAAAGTGACAGGCATTTCTGTGGAGCAAAGGTAGTTTTTGTTGTATTTCTGGCCCGTGTCCATCTGTCTACTCATCCTTATTCCTGGTGAGTTCTCCCTGTTGGCTGGGACAGCTCCCAGCCTCTTGGAGCTTTACATTCCCCTTAATGTGGACGTGTGAGGTGTGATCTCTATGACCTTTTCAGATCTTTGTAACTAGATCCTAAGTGAAGACACAGGCACCACTTAGGACAAGTGGATGATGCAGCTCTGTCATGAAAGGCACATACAGGGTCATCCTGTCACCTACGGCCTGGCCTAAGGTGCCCTCTGGATTCCAGTGTCAGTGTGTGAGTGGGCATGCCCTGTGGATCCCTGTCACCACCGCCTCGTCTTTGTCAGCTTCCCTCACGTCCTGATCACAGGCCACACAGAGAGGAGGCTGTAGCAGGCTATCAGGTAGAGTTTCCTGTGTGAACCTACTCGGGTGGAACGCCAGGACACAAGGATCCCTGAGACGTCCTGGGTTCCGCCTTCCCTGCCCCCATTCCTGTACACTCCGTGTGCTGGGAGCCCTTCCACCTGAGACCTCAGGGGGCACGTGCCCCACCCCCACCCCGCCGCCCTGGCTGTGGGGCCCAGGAGGCCTCGTGTCCTTGTCCTTCTACCTGGGTGCCTCTCTTGCCTCTCTTTCCCCTGGACATCACCTGTGGTGCTGCTGGCTGATGGCACTGTCCCCATTCGTCTGAGACTCCACTCATATCCCAGCTGAAGGCCTGATGCCATCCAAGGTGGAGCTCGGTTTTCCGTAATCTGCGTTGTGTCTTACCACAAGCTCTCTGGGCCACCACCCCGTGTCCCCTCCAGGTCTGTTCTGTCTACTGGCATAGATTCAAGAGCCTTTGTAAGTGCTTTGCAATAATTTAGAAGGTCTTGTTAACAAAACATGTTCTAATGATCCTGATCTAGTCTCCTAGGGGTTTCAGTAATAATTTTAGAAAGAAAAAAAAATCAATGTTTACCAACAGGAATACATCTCAAGTAATACCCAGAAAAAGGGCTTTAGGTGAAAACAGATGAAGAGATTCAAAAAGTTTTACCAATTGAAATTTAACTACCTGTGCACTTGCTTCTATAAAACCAGAGGACTAGAAATACTAAAGGCAATAGCAATGCTACAATACCATGCAAGTTTTGCAGACCTGGTGGAGAATCTGTCCACGGAAATGGGTTCCTTGATTCCTATGGGACTCTTTTCCAGGGAGGAAAAATCCTTTGTACAAGCAGGCTAGTAACTGTTGCAGGTGTAGCCCTTCCACCTGGGAATGCTTCTGCCCCCTGAGGATATTTTTGGATGAATGTATTTTCATCTGTGAGGGGCCCCGGCCCGTTGGATTGAAATCTACTTTTCAAACCTCAAAGAGGCCTACTTAGTTGTATTAGGCCCCATTAGCTTTATTTCCTCCTTTGTAAAGAGATTTCTTCATTTTCATTATGCATTTAATCATCCACTTACAAACTTCACAAGCAATTATAGACAGTTAAATAGTTCCAAGCAAGATTTAGCTCTTTAAATATCAAGCAATGAATGACCTGATGATGCAGAGCACGTGGAATCTCTACTCTCCCATTTCCATTTCCTGTTAAGGGCATATTAATAGTACAAAGTTTTGTCCTTTTAACATAGAGAGAAATAGAAATTTTATTTTCGTATTAGTGTAGTTTTTATTTGTCGTAACTGCATCCTTTCAAATTCACATGTTAACCAAACTGAGTCTCAGCCTGCAGGTCCAGAAGACAGCACAGTGGGAAGGGACTTGTCAGAGTCTTGCCGGGAAGGATCTCTGGGGCCAGGTGGGCAGCAGGGCAGACCCAGTCCCCGGTGCAGCAGGGCAGAGCAGCCGGCCGATCCAAGGGAGACCAGCCTGTGGTGTGTGGGGCTGGGCTGTGTCAGCAGTGCTCTGGAGCCTGCCTCAGCTACACCTGGAAAGTGCTGTGCTCCACCCTTCTGGGTCTCTTGGATAAGCATCTCGACCCCCTGATGCCAAGTGTGGAATTTGCCCAGGAGGCCATGGGTGTCTGCCCTGGCTGCTCTGCTGGCAGGTGTGGAATTTTCCCAGGATCCTGTCTGCGGGTGGTCCCGCTCTGCACACAGGGCTGTTCTGAACATCCAGAGTGGGTCTCCTTGCCAGATGTGTCCAGCGTAAGGGGAACAAAAGTGTCAGGCTGACTGACAAGCATCTTGTTGACACAAGTGTCTCCATTTCCTTTTCTATCATTTATGCCATTTTGATCGAACCCAGTCATTTACTGGTCGAGCTGTCCACAAATGTCTGCCTAGAAGCACCATATTCAGTGCAAAGGGACAGTGTGCTCTCCCAGCCAGAGGGTTCTGACCTATAAACCCAGAAGTCCCTGCCCCTGGGATTTTTGCCAATGGAGGACTTCAGATTCTGCTTAAATAAAGAAACATCTCCCCTCCCATTGACGAATAGGCCTTGGGGAGAAATTATGAGGTAGGTGGGGTATTTCCCCTCCCTGCTGACTTTCAGGGGACATTCCAAAGGAGCCCTCCAATATCGATCTTCACCTCGAGCAGAAGGAGCTGACCCAGAAACACTGAAGGCCTGTGTTCCCACTGGTGATGATGATGTTGCAGCGCCCACCTGGACACTCACACCTGATGTTCTTGGCCTTGAGTGTTGTGCAGGCCAGCTAGGACCGGGGCTCCAGCTGGCAGGACAGGGTGTAACTACAGGACAGAGTGGCAACTGTGAGCTCCCGGGAGCCACAACTCAGGTGTCCTTCCCAGGGTCAGGGGCCCCAGGAGGTGCTACACCACAAGGTCTGAGGCTCAGCAGGGAGCCATGGACACAGGTTCTCTGGACTGGCCAGCAGGGAGAGTCCACCCCTGCCCTCGCCCACGTCCTGCCCAGCCTCACCTCTCCTTCTCGCTGAGCCGCTCCAGGGCCCAGAACCAGGCCCTGAATTGCTCCTCGGGCTCTATGCTGTAGAGTTGAGCAGCCTGCTGCAGGAGCACTATCTCCTCCAACACTTTGAGTTCCTGGGGCCCGAGGGAGGGGGAGGATGCAGACACCTTCAGAGCAGGGGTGAGGGTGGGGCAGGGGACTGGTCCTGGGCTTTTGCACACATAGCACCCTCCTACACCCTAATTGTACACAGGCCCTACCTGTACTCACAGATGGGCATTGCCAGCTCCTTCTGCTGGAAGTTATCCTTGATGCCCTCCTCCCACCCACAGCCACCAACTGGAAAGGTCTCCCACTTCCATTATTCAATCCTCCCAGGAAATGCCAGATGTGGGGGATGGAGCCCAGCAGTGTGCTGACCAGGGTGGCTCTGACTGCCTCTTCCCTCCCCTGCCCCCCAGGGAGCGTCATAGCTGCTCACCTTCCTCTTCTTTGCTGCATATTTCACATGACCCTGCAAGGCAGATGGCCAAAGTCCATCAGAAAGAGTCCCCAAGCCATGACCGCCCCCATGCCACACTTTCTCAGGTGAAATTAGGTCAGGTCCCAGGAGGAGCAGGGACACACAGACACAGCATTAGGACTCGGGACAGGCTCTGGGCTCCAGGGGAGGGGGACATGGTCCCTATGATGGGCATGCTGCCCCACTACCGGGGTGGTTGCTACTGGCACTCAGGGCCCAGGTGAGGCGGACCACTGACCCCCTCAGATATCACTCCTGGTCACCCCAGACCAGGCCCCGGGGCACAAACCTCAGGGTAGTCTTGTATGGCAGAGTGCAGCATCCCAAGGTCACTGACGTATATTCCGAGGAAGGGAACACACTGGGCAATGGGGGTGAGAGGGCATGAGCTCCTGCTGTCAGGTGCCCCCACACACCTTCCCTGACAGGCTGCCTGCATTAGCCTCCTGGCCCACCCCCAGGTTCCCACAGGGAGCAGCCCAGGACCCTTCCCTCACTCTCCAGCAACACCAGGCTGCTCTTAATCCAATCTCAGGACCCACTTTCGGTAAATCACAGGGTCTGTGCCCCAAGGCCCACCCCCAGGGCCACCCTGCACCCATCTCTCCCGCGCCCTCCTTCTGGTCACTGCTAATGGAAGGTTTCAGGGTCTGTGGGAGCAGGAGGCGGGGCTGCAGGAGAAAGGCCTCCTCCTTTGACCTGGAGGCCTCCAGCTGGGAGGGCAGGGCCCCCTCTCCTCTGACCCCTTGGCACCCCCAAATGGGCTCACTCACTTTCTTCTGCGGCCTCTTCAGAGCTCCCCGGAGGTTCATCAGCAGAGTGGCAAACCTGGAGGGCCGCTTCTGCCAAGGTTCAGGACAGCGTCACTGAGGCACCCCATGGCACCCCGAAACTCTTGACCTCAGACCCTGAACAACTGACCCGAGTCGGCTGGTACTGATGCTGCTCTGACCCCAGCACGCTCTGATTCCAGAACACTCCCAGACACAACACTCACTCCTGTGGGACCTGGGGCCTGGCCTCCCTGAGCCCATTCCAACCTCTGCAAAGTGTGAGAGCTCCACCTGGCTCAGGGGCTCTCTTGGGGACTCGGGGTCATGTTCCTGTCACTGTTGTTCTCACCCTCTGCCCTCGGGGCTGAATGGGTCAGAGAGCTCTGCACAGTCCTTTCCTGCCCTGACCCTGGTGAGCACCCTGTGAGGCCTGCAGCCCAGGACGGTCACCCCCATTTCACTGCCTAGGAGGCAGGGACCAACAGGGGTGGTGACTGCCTCAGAGGTCCACAGAGGAGAGGCCTCCTGTCCCTCCCAGCAGAGGCCTTGTGCCACCTGCCCTCACCTCAGCCCCAGCCTCCC
The DNA here is from genome assembly GCF_021234435.1 of Artibeus jamaicensis. Lineage (NCBI taxonomy): Eukaryota > Metazoa > Chordata > Mammalia > Chiroptera > Phyllostomidae > Artibeus > Artibeus jamaicensis. The sequence continues at coordinate 10,916,913 of NW_026521810.1, read as the reverse complement.
TGCCGACCAGAGCCCTGTCCTCAGGGCTCTCAGGTTGTGCCCAAGCCCCCATCTGGGCCACGCCTGGGATGCACAGGGGTCTTGGGAGCCTGGGTGAGCACATCCTGCCTGCCCCGCCCCACGGGGTCTGTGCCCACCAGGCTGCAACCGAGGTCACACTGGCCTCCAACTCCCCAGGGAGCCCCAGACCTTCCCCTGCACAGCACTCTTTCTGCATCCACTCAGGAATGGGACCCTGAAGGTCCCCAAGTGTCTGGCAGGGTAGGGGGTTACAGGACACTTGGACCCATCCTTGACAGGAGGCTTCTGAGGTCTGTTCAGGAAGGAGCCACTGAGAAGCCGTCAGTGCCCCCGACACCTCTCAGAAGCCATCTGGCCCGTGTTGCCGCCCCCTGGACACTGGGGGAGAACCCTGACTCTGACTGACTAGCAGTGAGAGCTCTAGGGGCAGAGCAGGGAGTCACCAAGGACACTGCTCTCTGTCTCTGGTCCTGCAGTCGGGACTGAGGCTGAGCAGCCCTTTGGTTCACCTGGCGGGTTGGAATCCCCCAAACTGCCCCTCCCCGGGGCAGGCAGGGTGCCCTCCTCTTGGATTTGGTGAATATTGGAGGGGCACCAGGGGTTTGGCTTCCTGACAGCGTGCTGGGCTGCCTTAGGGTACCAGGTACCCCATCCACCCATTCACCCAACAGCCTGGAAGAAGCCAAGTGCCAGCGGATGGGCCGGCATGGAAGCCAGAGACCCGCTCAATCTGCCGGGTCAGCACCCCTGTGCTGGAGCTGCCCAGGCACCACCAATTTATGCTGTGACCCAGGTCTCTTGCCCCTTGAACTGCCCCCACCTGCCCATGGACCAAACAGCTCCCTCTTACTGCTAATCAGATGCATAGGGTGACCACTTTCAGAGGATCTTGAAGTGACAAAGTAGCAAAGCCTCACCCCGCACAGTCCACCCCCTCACACCCTGCTCTCTTCCCACACCTCCAGACTGGGCTCTGTGTTCCTGAGCTGCTTGGTGGTCATTCCATCCACGTCTTGAAAAAGTTTTCTCAGCACAGCTGAGCTCCTCCTGAGGGTGAGGGAGGGGGAAAGACAGGTTTAGGAAGACTGGGGGAGGGGAGTTATGGGCAACTCCTTTGGACAATGGAAGGTTTCACACTGCTCTGGTGAGGGTCCTGTGAGCAGGGAGGTCTTTGTGGGACTGGGCAGACCCCCCCCCTTTGGCCATCTGGGCCTCCATCCCCATTTCTACTGGGCAGCTCAGCTTTGACAAGGTTTGGGTTCAACTGGGCACAGGATCGTGTTGCTAGAAAGGCTTGACAATCTCCAGTTGGTTCATGCTGTTCCTGGCATTTAAGGAAACACATTCCTGAAGCAGAGCTGGTGGCCTGAGGTGCCGGGGAAGCTTAGAGACATCACCCAACCCCACAGTCTGTGTCAGCAGGCTGGGCTGCCTCCCGGGAGGTGCCAGCTGCTGAGGGGACACTGGCAGACATCTGGGAGACACCTCAGGGTCCATCCTCTAGTGGGGAGAGGCCTACTTACCGGGAAACTTTCTCCCAGGTGTTCTTTAACCTATGGAGTGGCACGCTCCTGAAGGCCAATATTATTGCTTGAAATGAAGTCCTGTTCCTCAGGGTCTTGCACTCCTAGGGAGGGAATAGATGAGCTGTGAGGCGGGGGGCTGGATTCCTCCCTTCAGTGCCCTCCAGGGACAGCCCTGTTGGGTGGGCCATATGCTCACGGGGGCACCTTTAGGACCTGAAGGCCAACACTCCCTGAGAGGAGGGTCTTAGCTCAGCCCAAGGAAGGAGCCAGCTAGGAAGTGAGCCCCCCAGCACTGGGACCTGAGACCCAAGGTCAGCCTGCCCCCGGCACAACGGACCTAGGAAGTGTGCTAGGCCTCAGACCTTAGACCTCAGACCTCAGACCTCAATCCTGAGAGCTGATTAAGCAGGAGGGGCACTCTCCTGGGCTGCCCATCACATACCTGGGCCACCTTAATCCAGTGCTCCACCACTTTGGCCCTGTCTCTGGCCCTCATGCCTGGGTCCCCGAGGCAGGTGGTGGTCACACAGGCCACCAGAGCATTGTATTGTGTGATGGTGGCGCTGACAGTGCGTGCCCGGGGCTGCCTTCCAGGCTTGTTGTTCTTTGGGGGCCAGACTGAGCCCAGGCTCTGGTGGGGCAGAACCTGCTTGAACAGCTCCTGGGGAGAAAGGTGCGTGTCATCCAGCCATGCCCCGCCCTCCCTCAGTGTCCCCAATTCCCTGCTGGGATCACACCAGTCAAAAAAAAAGCACAGGAAGCTGAGGATGAGGCCTTGAGCCTCATGTGTGTCCCTGGGATTCATCTCTGTCCACCCAGGGCACCCAGCACTGGATGACCCAGGACCCAAGTCTGGTGGGGAAGGGACAGGAGCATCTTCCCCAGCGCATCCTCACTGAGTCTGGGCTCCAGGAAGTGGCATAAGTAAGTGTGTTCATCCCAGGGGGCATCTTCCAGCATCCCGGTCAGTGCTGAGCTTTGAATTCCTGTCCACTGCACACCCCTCTGGGGCCACTACAAATACGGGCAGTGTTTGTCTGTGTCCCTTGGACTCAAGTGCACATCTGGAGCCTAATCAGGGCAGAGGCTACTGAGCCTCATGGGCAAGTGAATGGACAACCCATGTACCTGGCTGCTCACAGGGAGCTGCCTCCGCACCTAATGGGCCAGGACCCACCCAGCTTTCTGTGTGATGCTACCCTCTGTGCAGAAGGTCCTGCGAGTGTCCACACTCACTGTCCACAGATGGGCAGTGGAGGCTTGGGCATTGACAATGTCCCCCAGGACCCATGGGCGGTGTGTGGAGATTCTGTGATTTGGATCCAGGTCACAGGGGTGTGGGTCAGCACAAGGCAGGTGGGGGTGCTGACAGCAGAAGGAAGGCTTGTCCCCCCATCCTGAGAGGCCCACTGCTCACCACGTCCATCCCTGTCAGTTGTTCTGCCACCAGCCTGGGAGGGAAGGTCAGGATGCTCCTCTTCTCCTCCTTTACAAGGGGCTTAGTGGTCACAGGGCCTGGGTGGTCTGTCCCTGGGGATGGAGTGGGCGGTCCAGCTGGCTCCAGCTCCTGAGCTGGCCCTGGGGCTGAAGGTGGGGCTGGTGCCTGCCCCAGGTCTGATGGAGGGGCTGGTGGAGAGGACACTGGCTCCAGCACTGGCACAGCTGGGGTGGGATCCGGGCCCGGGTCAGGCCCTTCCAGTGGCACTGGAGCGCTCTGGAGCTCTGGGGGTGGATCTGGGGCAGGGAAAAGAGACAGGTTCACACACGTGCCTGAGCTTTCTCTGCCTTTCCAGAGACAGGAGAGGAGCCACTCCCTTGGGAAACTCTGGCCCTTGTACTCCCTTTCACACGCCACCCCCTGATACTGTTAGAAGACTGCATTCCCCTCTCTTTCCAGCTCTGCCTCATTGGGCTTTAGGTGCTCCAGTTGTGCCCAAAGAGTCTGAAAGTGGCTTACCAGGTTCACAGCAGGGAAGCTGACCTGCACAAAGGCCTGCTTCAGAATGAGGCAGGGACTCCGTAGGGGCTGGTCAAAGTGTGTTGTGTGGTGGGGCCAGCATCCCAACACAGAAGCAAGGATCCTGGGGAGAGATAGGTGCGCAGCAGAGTCAGATTCCTGGCTTTTCCTTCCACACACCCTCCCAGGGCACCGTCTTTGAAACTGAGACTTTATGCCTGCCCCACCCATCCAGAGGACGGGCAGTTTCCCAAATGAAGTGGCTCCTCTCCTGTCTCTGGAAAGGCAGAGAAAGCTCAGACACGTGTGTGAACCTCTTTTCTCTGCCCCAGATCCACCTCCAGAGCTCCAGAGCGCTCTAGTGCCACTGGAAGGGCCTGACCCAGGCCCGGATCCCACCCCAGCTGTGCCAGTGCTGGAGCCAGTGTCACCTCCACCAGCCCCTCCATCAGACCTGGGGCAGGCACCAGCCCCACCTTCAGCCCCAGGGCCAGCTCAGGAGCTGGAGCCAGCTGGACCGCCCACTCCATCCCCAGGGACAGACCACCCAGGCCCTGTGACCACTAAGCCCCTTGTAAGGGAGGAGAAGAGGAGCATCCTGACCTTCCCTCCCAGGCTGGTGGCAGAACAACTCACAGGGATGGACGTGGTGAGCAGTGGGCCTCTCAGGATGGGGGGACAAGCCTTCCTTCTGCTGTCAGCACCCCCACCTGCCTTGTGCTGACCCACACCCCTGTGACCTGGATCCAAATCACAGAATCTCCATACACCGCCCATGGGTCCTGGGGGACATTGTCAATGCCCAAGCCTCCACTGCCCACCTGTGGACAGTGTGTGTGGACACTCGCAGGACCTGCTGCACAGAGGGTAGCGTCACACAGAAAGCTGGGTGGGTCCTGACCAATTAGGCACGGAGGGGAGGTCTGTTTCGACAGCCAGGTATATGGGTCAATCATCCACTTGCCCATGAGGCTCAGTAACCTCAGCCCTAATTATTCACTAGATGTGTACTTGAGTCCAAGGACACAGGCAATCATAGCCCGTGGTTGTAGGAGACACAGGGGAGTGTGCACTGAACAGGAATTCGGACCACAGCACTGATCAGGCTGCTGGAAGATGCTTCCTTAGGATGAACACACTTAAGCTGCTTCCTGGAGCCTGGAGTCAGTGAGGATGGGCTTGGGATGATGCTCCTGTTTCTTCTCTACTAGACTTGGGTCCTGGGTCATCCAGTGCTTGGTGCCCTCAGTAGATAGAGAATGGATCCCTTAGAGACCCATGAGGATCAGGCCGCATTCTCAGCTTTCTGAGCTTTCATTTGACCATTGTGATCTCCACAGGGGATTGGGGACACTGAACTAGGCTGAGGCAGGACTGGGTGACGCTCCCCTTTCTCCCCAGGAGCTGTTCAAGCAGGTTCTGTCCCACAAGTGCCTGGGCTTCATCTGGCCCCCGAGGGACATGCCCGGAAGACAGCACTGGGCATGCATGGTCAGTGCCATCATCACACTGTACAACTCTCTGGTCACCTGTGTGATCACCACCTGCCTTGGAGACCCAAGTGTGATGGCTCAGACCATATTCAAAGTGATGGATCAAGATGGCCAAGGTATGTGATGGAAGGTCCACAGGAGTGCCTCTCCAGAGCCTTAGATAGTGCTTCTCCTGCTTTCCCAGCTCTTAAAATTGAGGTCTGAGGTCTGTGCCCCAGGACAGTTACTAGGTCTTTTCTGCCAGGGGTATGCTGACCTTGAGTCTCAGGTCCCAGTGGTGGGAGGTTTGCTGCCTAGCTGGCGGCTTCCTTGGGTTGAGCTAAGGTTCTCCTCTCAGTAGGTCTTCAGTCTTAAAGGTGCCCACCCCAAGCATCTGTCCCACCCAGGTTGGGTGTTGTTGGAGCAGATGGATGCTCGAGTTTCTGCTCCCACCTCACTGCCCATCTCTTCCCACCCTTGCAGTGCAGAAACCTGAGGAAGTGCATGTCCATGCATGCAATACTATCAACCTCCAGGACCATGCCACTTTATTGATTCAAAAAGATGTGGAAGAAGTTGCAGCCAAGATGGGAGCATGGGTAGAAATGCTTTGTTTCCTTGCGCAACCAGAAGTGGACAGCAACTCATTTAAAAACAAAAAGCAATGCATACGGCCAGAATATCAACCTGCATGGAACTCTGACAACCAAGGAGTTAAAGAAACATTCATCCAGACCTGTAGCAAATGTGGGTATAGGGAGCCGAGCTGGTGCGATGATGTGCTCAAGGCAGTGGACCGTGCAGTCAAGAAGGGGCTGTATGACCAGGAAATTAAGACTCCACACTTCTATCTGTAAAGCACTGTGGAGTTTGCCACTGCAGGAAAAACTCCTTCTCACAGGATAGTTGGTTGGAAAGTGGGGCTAAAGCAGACCAAGTGAGTGGCATTATTTCCTGTCTAACCTCTCTCGCAGAGTGCTGTGTCACAACACAGCAAAAAGGGTTGCCCTTCCCTAGTGAATACCTAAGGCCCCAACCTTTACAACTTAAGAGGTGCCCGGACAAAGAAATATGGCCCAAATGAAAAGAACAGATCAAAACTCCAGAAACAGTGCTAAGTGACTAGGTGATAGACAACCTATCTGATGCAGAGTTCAAAACATTGGCAATCAGGATTCATCGAGAATTCACAGAATTCATCGAGCTTGGTTGCAAAATGAAGGATGAAATGAAGGCTACATGAAGTGAAATAAAGCAAAATACACAGGTTACCCACAGTGAAGGGAAGTAAACTGGGACTCATATCAACAATTTGGAACAAAATGAAGAAATAAACATCCCACCAGAACAGAATGAAGAAATAAGAATTCAAAAAAATGAGGAGAGGCCTAGCAACCTCTGGGGCAACTTTAAGCACTCTAACATCTGAATCATATGGGTGCCAGAAGGCAAAGAAGAAGAAAAAGTAGTTAAAAATGTCTTTGGAAAATAATGGAGGAGAACTTCTCCAGTCTGGCAATGGAAATAGACTTCCAGGAAGTCCATGAAGCCCAGAGAGTCCCCCTAAAATTGGACTCAATGTGGTGAGAGGAACACACCAAGGCACACGTAATTAAGTTTCCCAAGATTAAAGATAAGGAGAGAATTTTAGAAGCAGCAAGAGAAAAGAAGACAGTTACTTACAAAGAAGTTCTCAGAAGACTGTCAGCTGATTTCTCAAAAGAAACCATATAGAGCAAAAGGGCCAAGAAAGAACTATTCAAAGTCATGAAAAGCAAGGACCTACATCCAAGATGACTCTATCTAAGAAAGCTATCATTTAGAATGGAAGGGCAGATAAAGTATTTCCTAGGTAAGGTCAAGTTAAAGGAGTTCATCATCACGGAGCCCTTTTTATATGAAATGTTAAAGGGACGTGTCTAAGAAAAAAGATGATCAAAAATTTGAACAGTAAAATGACAACAAACTCACAACTATCAACAACTCAACCTAAAAAAAACAGACTAAGCAAACAAATAGAAGAGGAAGACAATCACAGAAATAGAGATCACATGGAAGGTTATCAGTGGGGAAGGAGAGCGAGGAGAAAAGGTACAGGGAGTAAGATGCATAAATGCTCAGTAGAAAACAGACAGAGGGAGGTTAAGAATATTATGGGAAATGGAGAAACCAAACAACTTATATGCACAAACATGGATATGAACTAAGCAGAGAGAATGTTGGACAGTGGGAGGGTGTGGGTGGAGGGGAATGAAGGGGAGGAAAAAATGGGACAACTGTAATAGCATAATCAATAAAATATATTTAAAGAAAAAAAAAGGACCTGCTCTGGGCATCTCAACCTTTGCAGCTACCTGCCAGTGCCAAGTGCGTTTCAACCTTCCTCATGTTTGAAATACTCTTGTTCCCTATTTACAAGTGTATCTCAGAGATCTTGCCTCTGGTTCAGCTCTATCATTATTACCTTCCTGGTTTCTTATCCTTCAAACAAGCATTAAAGATGCTTTACCCATTCTGTGCAAATGCACACATACACAGCAAAATGTGTGGTATTTCTTGTGCTATTCTTCAAAAGAATGTTTTGTATTGTCTTACTTGAGTAGTTTTACCTAAGAGGTAAAGAGTTTCCAGGAAGGGAGATCTTGTATACAAACATATTTTCCGTGAGGATGAAGGTCATGAACATGCGAGGGCAGTAATGTGATCATTTTAAGAATCGTATTCACTTGTGCTGTAAATCAGAACCCGCTGCCCAGAGGCGAGGCGGGGTCTAGAGGCTGGGCGGGGTCATTCTCGCTGGAGCCCAGCAAAGGTTGATCTCTGCTGCCTTCAATGCGGAGGAAGTGGGCTTCATGAGGGAAAGGGCAAAGAGACTTGACCGAGGTGAAACAGGACAGGACAGAAGAGGAAATGTACCAGGGGCGGGGCGGGTGGGAGAGCAGGTAAAACCGTTAACGCCTGCTGCCTGGCGCTCTAGGGTGTAAACCGACCAGCTGGTTCTAAGAGTTTCTGGGTCACCTTCCGGTTCCGAGACACGCGCAGTGCTGGGCTTGGCTGCTGGTGGGCCTGGGGGGGCTGGGGGAGGTGTGAACTGTGGCCTGGCGTTGTCAAGTAAAGCTGGGATTGGGAGAGCCTCAAGAAGGAAAACCTTGAGGACATGGTTACGGCCCCTCCCCTTTTCCTGAAAGGGGAGGGAACTGCAGGCGCCTAACCTAAGACAGGTGCGCAGGGGAGTGGAGAGGCGCTGCCTCACCCTGCAGGGGAAGGAAGGTGCCCCCTTGTCCTCCAGGGCCAGGTTGAACCGCGGTGCCCCCAAAAGACCTAGAGACTGTGAGGGCATCTGCTTCTTGCCTGGACCTGGCTGCCCTCTGCTGCCTGGAGGGCTGATTCGGGTTGTATAAATGTGACTACTCCTTAACTGTTAAGGGGTTGAAATGACAGTGGGCCCTCTGAAGGCAACTGAGAGGCTCATGTGGCCCCCGGTAAAAATGACTTTGACACCTGTCTCTTAGGCCTTTCTTTTTCTGGAGTGGCTCCTGTCCCCAAATTCATGTCACCCCTTGATTTCTCAGTCTTCCAACATCCACCTCTCAGCTGATCTGACCAGGCTGGCAGATGACACATCTGGGGGACACACAAAAGTCTCTAGGCTTATAGGGAGGGGCTTTGGTGAGCTCAGGGACTTGGGAAGGGTACAACCTCTGATTTACTTTTTCTCAGTTCCTGTCCTTGCTTTCTTCTTGGGCTGTGGGTCTTCCTCAGCTGAGCTGCTTGTGCCTGTGGGCCCAGGTGGGCCTATTTTCACCAAGGACAGCTCCCCTTGGAGAATTTGACTTGCTACCCCCAGAGCTCAATGGGAGCTTTAACTGACTTGCTACAAGTCATATTTCCACCAGGACCTTTCCACATCCAACTCCCTGCCTTTCTTCTGATGCACCAACCTGGGTGATTTCTAGAACTCTGAAGGGGCAGGGAGGAGAGGGCCACTTGTGGTGGACAGAGGAAAAGTCTGTGAAGTCGGCCTGCTCTTCTAGTTCACTGGCCCCCACAGCATGCCCACCAACAGACACTGAGGCCTGGTGCCCCCTCTGTGGCCCCCACCTCCCACCTCTGGCTCTCATGGCCGCTCCTGGTGGCCTTCCCTGGAGCTCTCTGGTGTGGACTGCTAAGTCAATGAGTGTGCACATGGCCCAGTGGGGAGAGGGCAGGATGGAGAGGACCAGGCTGTACCCTCCTAGGAGATAGATAATAGTGGTAAAGAACAGGATGACACTTGAACTAGGGAACCAGATGTGTTGGTCTCAAGGAGGGAAGATGCAGTAGCTTTGTGTTGCCAAGATAGAACCTGGCTGGGGAAGGGAAGCCTCATGGTTAAGAGGAGGGAATGGCACAGCCTAGAAGCCAGGCCCAACCTGCCAGCTTGTGGCCAGTCAAGTAAACTCTTGGTGCCTCAGTTTTCTCATCTGTAAAACGGGGCAAACTTACACCTTCACTGTGTTGACAGAAGGGATACAATGAGAATGCAGTTGAAGTGTCTGGTGCAGTTCCTGGATGTGGGTGTTGTCAGTGAACAGCAGGCATGGCAGAGGGAGGTGTTGGTAACAAGTCTGGTAGCTCTGACCCGGGAGACACCCCCTGCCCTAGACGAGCCTCTCCTGGGATGAGGGAATACAACCTAGAACTTAAAGCCTGGGTAAGCCCCAGGATTGTGGGTGGCAGGGTACAAGCAGGAGTATGAGAGCCCCTGATGGAATGGCTGCCCTTGGCACCCCTCCACCACTGTCTGTGTGCTGGACAGCTGAGAGCTCTGGCTGGCTTGGATCAGCCTGCAGCTCTCTTCCCCAGCAGCCTTGCCTGGAGCTGCCTCTGCCCTCTCAGAAGGGCAGGACAGCACAGGGTTGAAGACCTGCAGACTGGGCTTTCATCCCAGTTCTGAGACTTATTAGCAGGCAAGTTACTCAAATGTTTCCTCGTTTCTACCAAGGTCATGATAACCATGGAACTAGGCCCTGGCTGGTGTGGCTAGGTGGCTTAAATGCCAGCCTGTGAATCAAAGGGTCTCTGGTTCCATTCCCAGTCACGGCACGTACCTGGGTTGTGGGCCAGGTGTCCTGTTGGAGGCATGTGGGAGGAAACCACACACTGAATTTTCTCTCTTTGTCCCTCCCTTCCCCTCTTTCTAAAAACAAACAAACAAACAAACAAATAAAAATGTAAAAAAACATAATCATAGAATTGTACAGATAAAATGAGACATCACCTATAAAAGCCTTAATATCATCCCCAAACCATAACAGGCTTTGAAAATATCAGTATTGGTGTCCCTCTCAGGCCCGGCTCTGTGTGATGATGGTGATGGTGGCAGCTGGGGTGCGAGTCACCACCAGAGCCCCAAAGGTCCTCTGTGAGTGGGGTAGTCTTTGAGATGAGGGGTTTCATAAGACACTCTCCAAGTAAATGAAGAAGGAATTCTCAAAATGCAACGTAACATAATACACAAGAAAATGGGTACTGGCCCTTTCCCCCAGTAAAGCCATATGGGACCATCATGGGTCTGAAAATCCTGAGGCTTCTCCACTGTTTCCCTGTGGCTTTTACCTTCAGCTCCCTTCCTAGAAAACCAGCATGTGTTTAGTGAGGACTAAAGTGGCCCTGTCTTGAAGAACCTGCCCAGGGCTGGTGGGATCAGTGGTTAGAACCCGGCCCCTGGGAAGGCCCAGGCTGTGGGCTCAGTGTGGACTGGGGCCAGTTTTCCTTTTTTCATCCCAAAGAGGAAACCTGTTGTGACCACAGTCAGGCTGCTCACTGTGGCCCCTGAGAGGCTGTCAGCCCTGGTCAGACAGAGCCATCTGTTGAAGGGGAGCCCCTGGCAGGCCTGTGGCTGAGCAGGACTTAGGGTTGAGACCAGAGTCTTCTGGCCTGAGAACTCTTGAGGAGGGTGGGTTTGGGGGCTTGGGAAGGCACCCTGAGGAAAATGCAGCCTGTGGGCCTGAGGGCAGGGTGGTCTTTGAGGGTTCCCACCTCTCCCTTGGCCCCAGGTGCCCGCTGGCACAGCGCTGCTGTGGGCAGACGGCACAAGACTCTGCAGCCTTCTCCCTGGTGTGACTGGTGCTCAGGAAGCAGCCGAGGCCACAAGGGCCCTTGGCTTCTCTGGCTCTGTTCCAGCCCCAGACCTGGAGTTGGAGGCCTGTGGGACTGTGAGGGAGGTCTGCTCTGGCTGCCACTGCAGGGTGTGACTGCACTTAGAAGCCAGTCAATGGGACACAGGTGGCTCCATCTCCCTAGCTGTGGGGCAGTTTTATTTGGGTTGCTTGAGCAGCTGTGTCTGGGGCAGAGGGAAAGGGAGGAGATGAGCCCCCTGTCAGACTGGAGGGCTCCAGTCCTTCCAGTCCTTTGCAACACCCTGTGGTCATGAAGAAGCTTTGTCCTTCCCCAGGGCCGGGCAATGAAACGGAGACCTCAGTGTGGACCCGCCGCCCCATCAGGGAGGAGTCCAGTCTCTTTTCACTGAGCTGCCTGAGGACCCGTAGGTTCCCTCCTCCCCCAGGGGTGGGGCTGGCCCAGGCCGATCTCCCTGAGCAGGAAACAAACATGGGGCCCTGAAAATCCAGCTCCCAGGAGGCAGCATTTCACAGGAGCTACACAGGGAAGGGCTCTGTCCCAGGTCACCTTCACCTTCAGCTGACCCAGGGTGGGGAGGGGAAGCACAGCCCTTAGTCCTGGAATTCTAATGTCAGAGCTACAAGAGTGTTAGATGTGTGGAAATGGAGGCTGGGGTGGCCGAGGGCGCGTCCTCCACACTTGGGGAGGGTGGGCCTCGGTGTGGCCTCTGTTAGGCCCTGGCACCAGAAGAGATGGCACTGGGGCCCTGTGTGCAACCCAAGGCACTTTCTATGGAAGCACCTGTGGGGTGGGTGCACTGAGAGGGGCACATTTCAGCTGGGACGGGAGAGGGGGCGTTGACATTATGTGCGGGCCGGGTGGGTATCTGACCCAAGGGCCTTTCCGGAGTGCCTGGGCACAGGCTGAGAGGGGCCACAGGGGGATATGGACACCCCAGCCTCCATGGTGTAAGGGCGCAGTCTCCTTAGGAGGATGGATCCCCACATTTGGAGGAAGGGCCGCAGCCAGGGCCTCTATTCTGGCTCCTAGCCAGGGAGCACTGGCGATGTTCAGAGCAGCAGAGCCATTAGAGTCAGCGGTGGTGAGGGAAGGCCTCCTTGAGGAGGGGGCGCACTCCACGGACCCGTGAGGCCGGCCATCAGAGAGCCCGAGCGCCACTCCACCTTCTCCGAGTTCCCACACCGACAGCACGCCACACTGTTTGTAGGTCATTTTTGCCCGTTGCCCTAGTGTACCTATGGTCCATTAGGCCCTTTTTCGGTGCTGCCTCTGTTCTGAGGACTTGAGTTAGCTCACAGCTGTCTCTAGAGACAGAGGTACCATTACAGGGTTTAACAGACAGGGAAACACAGAGGAGCAAAGTGGCTTTTGTAAGAAACGCAGTACATGAGAGAGCCGGGAGTTGACCTGGTGCCTGGCTGCACATTCTGTGTCCTCTGCCACCCTGCCCCACTGCCCATCTCTGTTCTATCAGGGCCCCCACAGGTGGGCTCAGGGGGGACCAGTGCGCTCCCACTGTCCTCCGAGGGTTCCTGGCTCCTCCCCAAGCAGACCTTGGGGTTAGGCTGGGGGACCCTGTAAGCACAACCTGCTCTCCAGTGTGAGGCTTGTCTGTGGCCCCGCATCTGTTGTGTCTGTCTTGGTAGGGGGTGTGCCTGGCACTTTGGAAAGAAAAGGGATTGCTGCCACCAGGGTGTTTCTCAGGCTTCGGGAGGAGGCCTGGGAAACCTCCTTGCGGCCCCTGTTCTCCCCCCACCACAGGGAGATTTGCTCTCATTGGCTTCTGCAGTAGAGCAGGGCCCAGGGGCATCAGCAGATCCAGGACCTCTGACCTTTCCCAAGTCCTCAGAAGCCTGTTTCACTGTGGCAGAATGCTCAGGAGCCCTCCAGCTCCTCCCCTACAGCAATGCAGGTGTACGTCCTGGCTTCTATTCCTCTTTTATTTACTTCTAGGAAGCAATGATGGGGCCACGAGTCAGCCTGGGTCAAGGCTTTGGAGAAAACAAGATAGAGAGAATGCACAGACCTTTCCCTAAATGAGTGAAAGCATGTTTGAGAGAAGACTTACACAGGAAAGATATTTAACTTAGAAAGCAGCATATACAAAGTATGAGAGCCCTGGCTGGTGTGGCTCAGTGGATGGAGCACCAGCCTGTGAACCAAAGGGTTGCCAGTTCAATTCCCAATCTAGGTCACCTGCCTGGCTGGCAGGCCAGGTCCCCAGTAGTGGGCCCGCCAGTGGCAACCGCACACTGATATTTCTCTCCCTCACTTTGTCCCTCCCTTCCCCTATCTCTAAAAGTAAATAAAATTAAAAAAATGTTTTAAGTGTGCAAGATGGAAATAGTCAGGAAAAAAGGCAAAGTCACCTGACTTGGAGTGAAGTGGGTGGGCTTCCTAGGAAAGAGGGTACTTTCAATGACCAGCAGGGTGTGGAATGGGGGCTGGGCAAGTTTCTGGGAAGGAGGCTGTCCCCCTGCAGGGGGAGGGGGGTTTGGTAGGGAGTAGATGGGAGCCAGGCTGACTTTCCTGTGTGCCCCTCCCAGCAAAGCAGCCTTTACTTCCTGTTTCTGGAGTAGCTCACCTGGTTCAGTTCCAGAGGGACAGGATGCCCAGTGAAAAAGCTCCCTCACCCTCAGCCAACTCTACCAGCTCCAAAGCTGTTCCAGGCATTGAAAAGCCAGTGCATTATGTATTTCCCCCTCCTCCTTTTTATTTTTGTTTGCACAAATGCAACATTCTGCACACACATCTCTACCTATGGCCAACCTGACCTCCCACAGAGGGATGTTTATTGTTCGTCTGTACCTGTAGTGAATCTGAACCTGAGGAACAGAGGGCTTGGCAGCGGGGACAGCACCACTTAGGTTTCCCCTCTGTGCCCCAATACTCCTCTGGCGTGAATGTGGGGTTAGGAGCAAACTGGAGAGAGGGGTCTGGTTAAGCCTTATTCTCCTGTCTGCCAAAGAGCCCCTGGGGGAGGTCATCTTGCTGGTTCTCTCCTCCCTCCTGGGCAGGGTCCTCACTGGTTGGTCCTGGGCCTCCTCCCTCCCTTCAGGCCAATGACAGCTTATACAAGGCTCTGGATAGACAATAAATCCAAATCTTCACGTGTGCTTTGCCTGCTTTTCAGAGTGCTTTCCCAGCATCACCTCACTTTGTTCTTCCCTGAAGGCAGGTGGGGTGACCCCCACTTTTACTGGGGTCTCAGGTAGAATGACCTGTCCAAGGTCACATGACTCATTAGGGGCAGCCAGATTTCTGACCTAGAAGCCCAGGGCTCTTCCCCTACCTCGTGCTTTTGGTCACACATGCTTTCCGTTGCTGCCTGTGGTGGTTAGATTGGTCTCCAGGCACTTGTAGAGCTTTTCCTCCTGCTGGGTGTGTGGGGTCATGGCCATGTCTCAGGCAGCTGAGGGCCACAGGCCTTCAGAGCCTTCTGCTCTAGGAGGGATGAGGAGATGACTATTAGCCAGGGTGCTTCTGCGTGGGAGGCAGGGAGGCAGGGAGGCAGGGAGGGAGGCAGACCTGGATGGGTCTGCAGGGAGCTGAGTGAGCCATGCCCAGGGAGTTAGGGGCAACTAACAAAGTGGGGGTTTGGGGCTACAGGGACTGTGGGTGCCGGGCGGGATGCCAGGGTAGGTAATAGGAATCACTCTCTGGCTGGATGACAGCTGATATCCTGTCCCGTGGTGGTTTCAGGCCCCAGTGTCAGGGGCCCCAGGAGGTGGTTTCAGTTCTCTGGACACCACATCAAAGGCTGGGTTAGGCTGTGGGTGTGGGGTGCCAGGGGGAGCCAGCCTGGCAGCACTCAGCTCCTGTCTGGTAGTGAATGAGGACGACTCCCCCTGGGGGGGACTGGAGAGCAGGGAAGGTGTTTGGGTGGGGGAGACCCTGGGGCAAGGTTTCCCAAGGTCTCTGCAAACTGAGGAATAACAGTGGGGGTTGGCACTTCTCCCTGCCTCTAACCAGCTAATTGTATTGCCCCCTTTGACAGAGGTGAAATGGCTGGGTTCAAGCCACTTATGAGTCAGATATAGGACTAGAACCCAGTCTGCTGTCGTCAACCCTCTAGGGCATTCCCACTGTGCCCTTCAAGTAATTTGTTCTTCAACCCGCTTTGGGGACTAGCCAAGCCCGGTGGATCCATGGCATTAACCCAGCAGGTGTTAGACGTGCTCCACGCATCACACTCCAGGTGGTGGGGATGAGGTGTGGGACGCAGCCCACGCTGTCAGTAAGTCCTGGGAGTGCAGGGTGTGGGGACCCTGCCAGAGGGGCCCTGCAGGCGGGAGTCAGACTGGACCCTCCCACCTTCTTGTTGCTCAGGTCCTACTTTAGGGTTGCTGTTTTTACAAGCTCAGCTCTGGAATGTTATTACAGCTACTCCTGCCTCTTTTCGTACACTGCAATGCCACTTTATTCATTTAAGACGAGAAATAACTGCTATAAAGGATTGGCTCGGGTCCACCCAGCCATGGCACCCACCCTGGGTTGTGCCAGCTTCTGGCCAGCCTTCCCTGCCTCCCCCTGGCCTCTGTGTCTTTCCTGACTGTCTCTTGTTCTCCCTGCAGCACAGCTTCCATAAGGCCCTGTCCTTGTTTCCTGCCCTGTATTGCTCTTCAGGGCCAGAATGAAGGTACAGCCCTTTGGCATGACATTTGAGGCAGTCTCTGATCTGCCCCAAGCACCTCCCTGCCTGACTTGGCCTGTCCAGTCCCGGGAATCTGTATATTCTATTCCTTCCACCTGGGATGTCTCCCCAGCTTGTCCTTGCCTCCTTCCCACCCATCATTTATGGCAACTTGATCAAATTAGGTGAAAATCACAACACAAAAACAAACATTCTACCACTCCCACCCCACTGACTTCCATGGCTATGCCAGAATTTTTAGAAGCCTGCTCTGGGCACCTCAACCTTTGCAGCTACCTGCTTCGGTCAAGTGCGTTTCAACCTCCCTTGCGCTTCAAATCCCCTTGCTCCCTATGTAGTGTATCTCACAGGTCTCGCCTCTGGCTCCGCTCCATCATTATTATCTTCCTATTTTCTTATCCTTCAAACAAGCATTAAAGATGTTTCTGTTCAACCTGAAACATCTGTTGTATGCATATTTGGCAAAATGTGTGCATTTATTGTGCTACTCTTAAAAAGAGTATTTTGTAGTGTCTTATTTTAATGAACTATAACCTAATAGTTAAGGAGTGTCCGTGAAGAGAGATTTCTGTATACAAGCATGTTTTCCATGAGAACAAAGGCCATGAATATGTGAGGGCAGTAATGAATCATTTCCACTTCTTCTGTCAATCCTACAATGACTTCCTTTGTCTATGAATGAAGTTCAAAAATTTTAAATGAGTTCTTTAGTGTCCCGCAGGCCAGCTAGGACCGGGGCTGCAGCTGGCAGGACAGAGTGTAAGAATATGACAGAGCAGCACCTGTGAGCTCCCAGGAGCCACACCTCAGGTGTCCTTCCCAGTGTCAGGGGCCCCAGGAGGTGCTACACCACAAGGTCTGGGGCTGAGCAGGGAGCCACGGACGCAGGTTCTCTGGACTGGCCAGCAGGGAGAGTCCACCCCTGCCCTCGCTCACGCCCTGCCCAGCCTCACCTCTCCTTCTCGCTGAGCCGCTCCAGGGCCCAGAACCAGGCCCTGAATTGCTCCTCGGGCTCTATGCTGTAGAGTTGAGCAGCCTGCTGCAGGAGCACTATCTCCTCCAACACTTTGAGTTCCTGGGGCCCGAGGGAGGGGGAGGATGCAGACACCATCAGAGCAGGGAGTGAGGGTTCGGCAGGGGACTGGTCCTGGGCCTTTGCACACATAGTGCCCTCCTCTCCCTAATTGCACTCAGGCCCTACCTGTGCTCACACATGGACATCACCAGCCCCTCCTGCTGGAAGTTATCCTTGATGCCCTCCTCCCACCCACAGCAACCAACTGGAAAGGTCTCCCACTTTCACTATTCAATCCTCCCAGGAAATGCCAGATGTGGGGGATAGAGCCCAGCAGTGTGCTGACCAGGGTGGCTCTGACTGCCTCTTCCCTCCCCTGCCCCCCAGGGAGTGTCATAGCTGCTCACCTTCCTCTTCTTTGCTGCATATTTCACATGTCCCTGGAAGGCAGACAGCCAAAGTTCATCAGAAAGAGTCCCCAGGCTATGACTGCCCCCCATGCCCACGCTTTCTCAGGTGAAACTAGGTCAGGTCCCAGGAGGACCGGGCAGGACACACACAGACACAGCATTAGGACTGAAAACAGATTCTGGGCTCCAGAGGAAGGGGACATGGATCCCTACGATGGGCATGATGCCTCTGCACACAGGGGTGGGTCTGAGGTGGGGCGCTCTCCTCCCCAAATATGAATCCTGCTTTCCCCAGCTGCTGAGCGACATTGGA
This sequence comes from Artibeus jamaicensis, assembly GCF_021234435.1. NCBI lineage: Eukaryota > Metazoa > Chordata > Mammalia > Chiroptera > Phyllostomidae > Artibeus > Artibeus jamaicensis. The sequence continues at coordinate 10,899,422 of NW_026521810.1, read as the reverse complement.
AGACACATGGGGACCCTTCACCCTCCGTTTACTAATAAGGACAGCACTCCATACTTGTAAATTTTCTCTCATATTTTGAACCTATGGAGTGGCACGCTCCTGTGGACAGATATTATTGTGTGCAATGAAGCAGTGTTCCTCAGAGTCGTGCACTCCTGGGGAGGGAAGAGATGAGCTTTGAGGCAGGAGCTGGAGCTCTCACATCAGTCCCCTCCATGGACACCTTTCCTGGGGGGGACATATGTGCAAGGTGGGCACCTTTAGGACCCAAAGACCAACACTCGCTGAGAGGAGGGTCTTACCTCAGCCCAAGGAATGAGCCAGCTAGGCAGTGAGCCTCCCACCACTGGGACCTGAGACTCAAGGTCAGTGTGCCCCTGGCAGAAAAGACCTAGTAGCTGTGTGTGGGATCAGACCTCAGACCTCAAAGGTGATTAAGCAGGAGAGGCACTTTCTCAGTTCCAGAAAAGGAACTCTCCTGGGCCTCCCATCACATACCTGGGCCACCTTGATCCAGCGCTGTACTGTGTGGGTCCTGTCCGGGCCATCGTGCTTACGTCCCAGAGGCAGGCGGTGATCACACAGGCGACCAGAGACTTATACTAGGTGATGGTGGCACTGACAGTGGATGCTGGTGCTGGCTTCCGGGCTTGTCCTTCGGGGGCCAGATGGAGCCCAAGCACTGGTGGGCACCTGCTTGAACAGCTCCTGGGGAGAAAGGGGAATGTCACCCAGATCCTGTGGAGAAAGGGGATGGTCACCCAGCCCTGCCACTTGCCAGATAAGTGTCCCCAATCTTCTGCAGAGAGTTCTATTCAAAAGAAAGCTCAAGAAGCTGAGGACGTGGCCTGAGTCTCGTGAGTGTCCAAGGGTTCATGCTACGTCCACTGAGGATACCCAGCACTGGATGATCAGGGACCCAAGAATGGTGGGGAAGAAATAGGAGCATCCTCCCAGCCCGTCCTCATTGACTCTGGGCTCCAGGAAGCGGCTTAAGTGTGCTCATCCTAAGGGGGCATCTTCCAGCATCCCGATGAGCACTGAGCTCCGAATTCCTGCTCAGTGCACAGTCCCCTGGGGCCACTACAACCATGGGCTTGGTTTGCCTGTGTCCCTTGGACTTAAGTACACATCCAGTGCCCAATCCAGGGCTGAGGCTACTGAGCCTCACGGGCAAGTGAATGGTCAACCAGTATAACTGGCTACCCACAGGGGGTTCCCTTCCTCACCTAATGGGCCAGGACAGCACCCACCCAGCTTTCTGTGTAATGCTACCCTCTGTGCAGCAGGTCTTGCGAGTGTCCATACTCACTGCCCACAAGTGGGCAGTGGAGGCTTGGGCATTGACAAAGTTCCCCGGACCCATGGGCGGTGTGTGGAGATTCTGTGATTTGGATCCAGGTCACAGGAGTGTGGGTCAGGAACAGGCAGGTTGGGGGGCTGACAGCAGAAAGAAGGCTTGTCCCCTCATCCTGAGAGGCCCACTGCTCACCACGTCCATCCCTGTCAGTTGTTCTGCTACAAGCCTGGAAGGGAAGGTCAGGATGTTCCTCTTCTCCTCCCTTACAGTGGGCTTAGTGGTCACAGGGCCTGGGTTGTCTGTTCTTGCAGATGGAGTGGGCGGTCCAGCTGGCTCCAGCTCCTGAGGTGGCCCTGGGGCTGAAGGTGGGGCTGGTGCCTGCCCCAGGTCTGATGGAGGGGCTGGTGGAGGTGACACAGGCTCCAGCACTGGCACCGCCGGGGTGGGATCCGGGCCCGGGTCAGGCCCTTCCAGTGGCACTGGTGTGCTCTGGAGCTCTGGAGGTGGAACTGGGGCAGGGAAAAGAGGAAGATTCATACATATCCCTATCTTTCCTGTGACTTTCCAGAGAAGGGAAAGAAACCACTTCCTTTGGAAAATTCAGGTCCTTGTACCCCCTTTGCCACCCTCATTCCCAACCCCCTAATCATCTCCCAAGACTGCAGCCCCTCACCTTTCAGCCCTGCCTCATTGGACTCTGGATGCTCCAAGCTCTAACTGAAGCGTCTGGATGAGGCAAACCAGGTTTGCAGCAGGGAATCTGACCTCCACAAAGGCCTGCTTCACAATGAGCCAGGAAGTCAGTATGGTCTGGCCACAGTGTGTTATGTGGTATGGACAGCATCCCAACAGAGAAGCAAGGGTCCTGGTGGGGGGGGGGAGGTAGGTGGGCAGCAGAGTCAGACTCTTGCCTTTTCCTTCCACACTCCCTCCCATGGCACCTGTGATTAAACTTGGGACTTCATGCCTGCCCCGCCCATCCAGAGGACAGCCCCATGCCACCCCAACCCCTGTGGTTGTCCTGGGAACAGCAGGCCTGGTGACCTAGCACGTTGAACACAGAGTGTGTGTGGTCTCTTCTTCCCACTGACAGCTCTGCCAAAGGCCCTCTACTCGGCCAAAAGCCCTCTCTGCACCCAGCAACCTGGACTGCGGGCTGAGACAGACTTGTGAGCAGGGCTGTGGAGAAAAGCAGGCAGAGTGGGATGAATCTCTGGTGGGCAAGGAACCTTAGGGGACAACCCATCCCAGCCTCCCCACCTGTTCTTGGGGCCCTGGGACCCCATCCACAATTCCCTTTGACTTCTGCCTTCTGGACTGGAAGCCACCAGACCTCAGCACGCCCTTGAGAATCAGCAGAAATGTATGGGCAGGGTTCTGCCGGGCCCTGTGCACACACGGCCCCCATCCTGTAGACACGGGACGCCTTCCTTCTGCACCCAACAACACTCACTTTTTTATTTGATCTTGCAGTGTGTCACCCTGGTAATTATATGGGAATATGTCTTCAGCTGTACAGAGACTTTGATGACATCAGCTCTGGTGGATGGTGGACAGAACCTGAGAATGATGTGACTGTGTGACACTCCTGCCAGGACTGAGGCTTAGACATAGTGTCTGCTCCATTCCCTGAATGATGTTGTGCCTCCAAATGTGATTGCTGGTGGTGAGAGCTTAATTCACGTGGTTGAAGACATGAACCCCACCCAGAGCCATCTCCCATATGAGAGTGGGCCTGGGGCCCCTTCTCCATAGAGAATCCTGATCTGGCTACATCAGAGACAGGGACAAGGTCAGCTAACTGGATTACCAAACTCCTTGACAGGCTGTTTTCCATGTGCCTTCCCAAACTCAGAAATGCCACAGGCCGCTGATGGGTGAGGCTGCTGACTTTTCATGGAGGTGACAGGAATGAATGCCACAAAGGACCACAGCGTGTCAGCAGCCCTTTCTGCAGAGCCAGGCAGCCGCTAGGACCTTCCGAGGCTGGTGTCCAAAATAGTCACTTCAAACACCTGTGAGGTTTATTCTCTACCACCCCAGCTGTCAGAGGAGCACACTGAGGCTCAGACAGACGTGGTGACCTTTTCCAGACACACAGCTAGCGGTGGGCAGAGTCACCACTGTGCCAAAGAGGGGGCGTGGGTTCACCCAGTAAGCAGCTGGTCCAGGAAGCGCTGGCCTCTGGAGAAGGCCGGGTGGGTGGACATGAAGGTGGAGATGTGTCGGGTGTATCCACCCAGGAAACCTGGCACCAGGGACGCCGTCACCATCTCCAGTGTGTGTCCCCGGAGGGCCCGCATCCTGCAGGCCGCCCGCAGGTCAGGTATTAATTCGGGTGCACACTGAGGGGGACAAAGGAAAGACAGGCAGTCAGCGGCATCACTGTGAATCACCAGGAGGACTGAGCTCTGTCTCAAGCTCACCCAGGAACTCCCAGGCCCTCGGGGATATGAAAAAAGGAGGCACAGGAGTGCTCTGACCAAATATTTATAGGTTTCAGAAGTACCATTTACATTTGGGGTGTGTTCTTTCCCCTGATTTTTACTTTTTAAGCATGTCCTTTTTTAGGTGTGGAGTGCCAGACTTATTTCTATTAACAGTCGCTCTTAAGCCTTGGCTGGTGTGGCTGGGTGAATTGAGCCCCAGCCTGTAAAACAAAGGGTCACCGGTTTCATTCCCAGACACATGCCTGGGTTTCAGGCCAGGTCAGGATCAGGTGTCACACAGTGGGGAGAGGCAACTACACATTGCTGTTTTTCTCCCTACCCCTCTCTAAAATAAATTAATATTTAAAACAATGATTATTTTTTAAAAGGATCTGTCTGAAGGGTGTTGTCCTTACGAATCCTTCATGGACATCTCCATTATAGAGATGAGAACACAGAGGGTTTGGGATGACAAATGGCTTCTCAGTGTCATGCAGGTCAGAACTAAGAACGGTCCTGTGTCACAATCCCTCCAGCTCGCTCAGACTTCTGATGTGGATGGACAGTGTCTGGGGAACTGTCCCAGTTTGCCCTCCCCAGTTTAGACTTAGAGCACATGATAGACATGGCCCATGAAAGGAATGCACTTCAAAACAGACACTTCATTTCTCTTCCATTGACTTGATGTTTGAGACCCTCACTCTGAAGATCCCAAATTCCGTAAAAGGGGGAAATGCCTGGGGAGTCCAGACTGGAGAGAGCCCATCACAGCAGCATGTGGGCAGCAGCCTCAGGAAGGAACTTTCCATGTGGCAGGTGAAAAGCTGGGAGGTGACTCGAAGTACCAGGGAGGGGATTACCAGTCAAGGAAGGCTGGGGTTGCCCTGGACACCTTGTCATCAGATGGGTCAAAACAGACAAGAGTGAGAGATCCCCAGGCCAGGCTGGGCACAAGGCAGCAGCTACACTGAGAAACTGCTGTTGGCCCTGTGCCTGCTACAGGCTCTTCCATTTGGGATCTGTCTGTGGCCCTTAAATTTTACATGTGCATGTCCTTCCACCAGCAGTCCCATCACCTCTGGCCACATATCTTGTCCTGGGGGCAGTATATATGGGGGTGAATTGTGTCCCCCAAATTCCATGACTTTCTAACCTGTGGGACTTCACTACATGCTTGTGTTAGGACTTAGGGTCTTTGAGGAAGGAGTGAAGTTCGAGTTCACGGAGGTGGGACCTGATGCAGTATGACTGGTGCCCTTTGAAGAGGTGAGGAGGACACATGGAGCACAGAGGGGAGTCCATGTGACTCAGAGATAGCAGACAGCCATCTACAAGCCAAGGAGAGGCCCCCCTGGAGAAGGAAGCCCCGCTGACACGCTAGTCTCTACTGTCTGGTCTCCCGAGCTGGGAGGAAAGGAATGTGTGCTGTGTATACCCCCTGTTGTGGGCCCGGGTCACAGCAGCCCGAGCAAACTGCCACAGTCCCCTCGGACACACTTCAGTGTTTCCCGCAGCACTGCTGAAATGGCACCTGAGCTGAGTTTCGTGGAGGCCCAGCAGCACTGAAAGGCTGCACCGCTGAGGCCAGCGTCCTCCCTTATAAAATACTAAGGACAGAAGTGAAGCCATAGCTCCAGGCCTGGCAAGGCCTTGTGATATGTTTTGTGGATGACAAGTAGCAGAGAAACATAGAGAAGAGCTTCATGCCACCCTCCCCTTGTCCATGAACAAACCGTGATGATACGTGTGAGGATGTGTAGACTTGGAGACAGTTTGCAAGGACAGTGGAGCTGACTGCTCCCCTGGATTCCTGGCCTGGCAGTTAAGAAAAAAAGAAAACAGCAAAATGCAGATGTGCTCGTGCTCTGCTGTGAAGTGAAACAACGCAGTTTTTTTCTCTAATATTCCTACGAATATGCGAGGAGTGTCTCTGCCACCCGTGGAGCTGGTGGGGGCAGCAGAGGTCCCGGTTACATGTACAGAGGACCATGGGACAGTCCAGTGGGGAAGCTCTGCAGGGCCACAGGAGATTTCCGAGCTTAGAGTCTGGATCCTTGTCCCTCCCTGCTCATCCTGGGATCCTGGATGCAGAGACTCCTCTGGACCAGCTCTCACCTCAGACCAGCCCTGGATGGTGTTGTTGGCCCGATGCACCTGCCCCTTCACCTGGTAGGTTGGGCCCGTAGCTCCCAAGCCGTCAAGTCCTTCCCTTGGGCCCCCAGTGATCATGCCTGTCTTAGGTCGTCCCTCCCTTGAGGAATCTTACCTGTCATTGGCTAACCAATCATGCATTGGGAGAAAGTCAGGGTGAAGTAAAAGAGGCAGAGGCAGTCCTCCTGCCAGGGTGATAAGCTTTGTCTCCTTAATGACTTAAGGTTCGAAGGTCGCTCAGTCAGCCTTAGCCATGGGGGGTTACAGCTTCTAAAACCAGCCAGGGTGGTTCCAATAAAGACATCCCTCACTCTTGGCCTTCTGCACAGAGCCTGGGGAAGTGGGGAAACACTAAGGAATCATCCTTCTCTCTTAACCATTTGCATTCAAGTGAGTGAATAGGGGTGCTTGGTTACCAAGGAAGGGAGGTGCCCAATCAAGGTTCCATTACCTGGGCCCTTACCTACCCTTAGAGCCACCTAGAGCCCCCTGAGGGTTGTTGACTGCTCTGGTCCTTGCCCATGTCATCTGCACACCTGTGAAATGATACCTGAAACAGCCATCCCCACAGCCCCCTGGGAACTGCCCAGGGTCCCAGCCTTGAGGAGAGAGCTGAGTCCAGACCTCGTGCACCTTGGCTCTTTTGGAAACTCGGCCTCCTTACTGATGCTCACAGTGCTTTCCATGTGAACTGAAACCAGGTTCTGCTGGTGGCCCAGAGTCCAGAGCAGCCGCCTGCAGTGGTCACCAGTCTTTCTCCTGCCTGAGGGGATCTCTGGATGCAGAAAACTAGTTTCCCATGGGCACATGTCATGACCCCCCCAAAAAAAAACCTTTGCCGTTCATCCCTCCCAACAACATAGTGCTCATTAAATCTTCATGTTTCACTTTTGTTTCTCAAGTCCACTGCACCCTGGAGGGTGGGAATGGGGTCTGGATAAGGGTTTCTGTGTTTTCACTTCCATTGCCCAAGTGCCTGGAAAACACTGGACTGTGGCAGGTGCTTAGTAAATACGTGGTGAATGAATGTTTGGATGAGACTGGACTTCTCATCCCATTTTGGAGTCAGCTATACGAAGACTCAGAAACATAGTCAGTTGGGGTCCCTCGGACAAGCTGCAGAAACCACACACAGGTCCTCCCTCTGACCCCCAAGGCTCACTACACTCACCCGCCCCCCGGGCACTGGCTGACTGCAACCACAGAGAGGGTTGGCTGGGGGAAGGGACACCAGTCTGGGTGCACGGGGCCCCTGAGCATCAATCCTGGCTCTTCCAACTCTGAGGCCTTGGCACATCGTCTCTGAGACTGGTGGGTTCACTGGAGGCTGGATGTGGATGGAAAGCCCGTCCTGCCTGAACAAAACTAGCAGAAGTCAATTATCCTTTTCCATCCCTCGTGCTCACAGCCAGTGTTTCCATCACGCTCCTCCTTTCGGTGAGACCCTCCATCCCAAGCCTGCCTCTGCTTCTGAGCCAGTGGAGCCGGCAGAGCTCACTGAGGGCAGCACCGCCTCAGAGAAGCCAGGCTCCTGGCCCAGGCCTGAGAGCCCACATGTCCAGGGGCCTTCCTGAGAATCACCGTGTGGAAAAGGGCAAGGTCGTAGGGAGGAGTGTCCAGAGGAGAACTACAGGGGTTCCTGGGAGTGCCCAGAGGAGTGTCTGGTGGAGGACCTGGAGGGGGCCCTGGAGGGGCCCTGGAGGAATGCTACTGGGCAGCACTGAGGGGATGGGACGTTGCTCAGCCTGTCCTTTTTCATGGAGTCCCACCCGGGCTCTTCTGGCTTCTCACAGAAAACCTTTACGGTCCCGACATGGGAGGCTTCTCACCTGGACCTGCACGCTCTCTCCACTTGGCAGTGGATAAGCATAAGAGCGTTGGGGTTTTGGGATTAAAGCACCCACTTCAGTTGGTCTGGCTGCCTGGGGCTTTAGCACAGGGATGACACTGTCCCCTCACTCAATACTAGCCACTGCTACACTTTTCTGTCCTCATTCAGCCAACACTGCACCCCCGCTCAGGACCCACAGGATCCCCCTCTGTAGTTGTTTGAGGGGCCAGGGTCCCTGTGGTTTCCAACCTTCCAGGCCCAGTGGCCTCAATTCTCCTCAAGAGGAACACCAACGTCCATCCCCTCTGGGCTCATGAGAATGACCTCCCTGAGCCTGAGTGTCCTGCCAGGGTCACGGTCCTCCATGTCCCTCCCAGAGCCAGGCCTGCTATTGCCATGCAGCCAGGGCACCACCCCTTGGCAGCAGGTTCACCCATTACCTGCCCTCCCTGCCATCCTGTCAGTCTCTTCCACTGACCCTCTGCCCAGGCAGCCCCAGGGGACAGTCATCCTTTCTTTGTGACCCAGCTTCTCCTCTACAGGGCCCCACACCCAGTTCACATCCAGCCTGGGTCCATCTCACCCTTCAGTTCTGTGACAGGAAGGCTATGGACACTGTTGAAGCTCCTAATTCCCACTGTACCTAAACTAACCTCTCTAAAATTGGGAGAAAGAGGACAAGGTGTAAGGAAGGAAAACAATGTGGCAATAAACATTAGAGGGAGAGATCTGCCCATTGTCTAAAAGTTGTCTTCGCCACACCCCCTCTTCCTCTGAATGAAGCCAATGGAGACACTTTGAGGCATCTTTAAAATCAGGATTTTATTACAGAGAAGCAGAGTGCCATCACCAAGCAAACAATTCACAGACACACTTTCTGGAAAATGGGAATAATACAAGCTGTCCCTGTGGAGGGGCAGCATCAAGGGCAGCCCTGGGCTGAGCATCTGCCATCCATCATTCCTGCCCATGAACTTTGTATAGATCAGGAGACAGGCTTGCAGATGTCCGGTGATGTCTCCAAGGACACAGCATGTGTGAGACGTGGTTCCGTGCTTCCCACCAGGCCTGGAGTGCCCTGGCCCTGTTTCCAAGGTACCTGAGTAAAGACGCCACTCAGACCAAGGCAGGCAGTCACAAAGCCACATGGAGCTTCCTAGGGCACGAGATGCAGCCCCAAGCAGCTCTGACTCCCAGCGCTCAGGGAGAAGCACAGGGGGATCCCCACGTTTGGTTTCTGGTACCCATTTCTGAGCTCTCTCTCTGGATGAGGGCTGTGTGCACATCATAGCACGTTTGCCCAGCACAGTCTGAATCTTGTGTTTTAAAGATTTTAGTTATTTATTTTCAGAGAGAGGGGAAGGGAGGGAGGAAGAGACGGAGGGAAACACTGATGTGAGAGAGAAACATCAGTGTGTAGTTGCTTCTCACAGGCCCCCAACCTGGGACCTGACCCTCAACCCAGGCATGTGCCCTGACTGGCAGTCAAATCGGTGACCTTCTGGTTCACAGGTTGGCGCTCAGTCAGTCCCCTGAGCCACACCAGCTACAGCTATTGGCCAATGTTTTCCAATGAATTTTTCTCTACGTTCATGAAGGATATTGACTTATGGTTTCCTCGTGGGGTAGCGTTTTCTGGCTGTGATTTCAGGTTCTACCTTTTAAAATATTTTGGCTACTCTAGGGGGCTACTCTAAGTCCTCTAAATTTCCATAGAGTTTAGCTTCAGCTTACAATTTTCTTCATAATTTTCCACAAGGAAATCTCAGGCCCTGAAAGCTACACTGATTTTTTCTGCACAGTATTTTAGGGGAAAACATCACCAATTGCCCATAAACATTTCAGAACACAGAGGAAGAAGTAATACTTTCTACCTCATCCTTTGAGGACAATAACCTGAAATCACAGAACCAACTGGAGGACTTACACTGCCTGACTTCACGTTCTCCTGTGAAGCTGAAGCAATCATGGGTGTGCGCCTGGCAGAAACATAGACCTACCAGTAGGGATGAGTGGAACAGAATGGAAACTCTAAGAGATAAACCTCTACATCTCTGGACAAGGCATGTCAAATAAAGGCTCTCTTCCCTTTAAGGAAGAAATAGACTGCTTCCAACAAATCACGCTGGAACAGTGGTTAACCATAGGTGACGCCCAAGGAATCAACATATTTGCAAGAAAATTCTTGTATGTAGAATACATTAAGAACTTTCAAAATTCAAAAATTAGAAAAAAATCCACAATTTGTGAAATAAAGAAATGGTATCAACAAACTCTTCACCAGAAACTATAATTGGCTGGACAGGTGGCACAGAAAAATGCCACAGTATGTTCCCAGGTCATGTGACATAGGAAAGATAAACGAAAACCACAGCAGTTACCACTGCATGCCCACGACAATGACTACTACCCACACCAGGACCGATACCAGTGTTTAAGTGTGGAAGACTTGGGAGTCTCCCACATTCCTAATGACAGTGTAAGTTACTCCACATTGGAACAATAAACAAGACTGATACAGCTTTACCCCTTTGCACTCATTAAGAGAAAAGTGTAAGAAAAACAGGAAGAAAACCCAAGTAAATAAAATCAGAAACCAGAGTGGAGAAGTGACAAACAACACCAGTCAAATCAAATCTGTAAGCAAAAAGAGGGCCAACAAGCAAACGTCTTGGATGGAGTCGCTTCACAGGTGAATTCTGTCAAACACTAAAAGTAGAAGAAACACCGATCCTTCTCAAACACTTCCAAGAATTCAAGAGGAGGGAGGCTCTCAAGCTCATTTTGAGAGGCCACCATTATCCCCACTGCAAAAAGGACAAAGGCATTACCAAAAATATATATGTATGGCTCAATATCCATGAACATAGATGCAAAAATCTTCAACAAACTATCAGGAAAATGAAAGCGTCAACATGTGACAGAGATCACACAGGAGAATCAAGTGGGTTTAAAGCCGGGATGCCACACTGGTTCCGAACACACAGATCAGTGAGGACGGTGCACCCCACTAAAGACAGACACAGGGCAAAGGGCATATGCTCCTATGAATACATGCAGAGGAGCATCTGACAGTCCCAATAGCCCCATGTATGACTGAGGACACTTTCAGCAAATTGGGATGAAAGGAAACTTAGCTCAACATGATGAAGGCCATGAATGACTAACCCATAGCTAACTTCATGCTCAACGGGGAAGAGCTAAATGCGTTCCTACTTAAGATCAGAAACAGGACAGGATTGTCCACTTTTCTTACTTTTATTCCAGTGGTGGAAGACTTAGCAACAGGAATCAGAGGAGGAAGAAAGGGCATCCAGCCCTGTCTGGTGTGGCTCAGTGGGGTGAGTGCTGGCTTGCAAACTGAAAGGTTGCAGGTTCCATTCCCAGTCACGGCACGTACCTGGGTTGTGGGCCAGGTGTCCTGTTGGAGGCATGTGGGAGGAAACCACACACTGAATTTTCTCTCTTTGTCCCTCCCTTCCCCTCTTTATAAAAAAAATAAAATAAAATAAAAATGTAAAAAAAACATAATCATAGAATTGTACAGATAAAATGAGACATCACCTATAAAAGCCTTAATATCATCCCCAAACCATAACAGGCTTTGAAAATATCAGTATTGGTGTCCCTCTCAGGCCCGGCTCTGTGTGATGATGGTGATGGTGATGGTGGCGGCTGGGGTGCCAGGCACCTCCAGAGCCCCAAAGGTCCTCTGTGAGTGGGGTAGTCTTTGAGATGAGGGGTTTCATAAGACACTCTCCAAGTAAATGAAGAAGGAATTCTCAAAATGCAATGTAACATAATACACAAGGAAATGGGTACTGGCCCTTTCCCCCCAGTAAAGCCATATGGGACCATCATGGGTCTGAAAATCCCGAGAGCTTCTCCACTGTTTCCCTGTGGCTTTTACCTTCAGCTCCCTTCCTAGAAAACCAGCATGTGCTTAGTGAGGACTAAAGTGGCCCTGCCTTGAAGAACCTGCCCAGGGCTTGTGGGATCAGTGGTTAGAACCCGGCCCCTGGGAAGGCCCAGGCTGTGGGCTCAGTGTGGACTGGGGCCAGTTTTCCTTTTTTCATCCCAAAGAGGAAACCTGTTGTGACCACAGTCAGGCTGCTCACTGTGGCCCCTGAGAGGCTGTCAGCCCTGGTCAGACAGAGCCATCTGTTGATGGGGAGCCCCTGGCAGGCCTGTGGCTGAGCAGGACTTAGGGTTGAGACCAGAGTCTTCTGGCCTGAGAACTCTTGAGGAGGGTGGGTTTGGGGGCTTGGGAAGGCACCCTGAGGAAAATGCAGCCTGTGGGCCTGAGGGCAGGGTGGTCTTTGAGGGTTCCCACCTCTGCCTCGGCCTCCAGGTGCCTGTTGACACAGCGCTGCTGTGGGCAGACGGCACAGGACTCTGCAGCCTTCTCCCTGGTGTGACTGGTGCTCAGGAAGCAGCCGAGGCCACAAGGGCCCTTCCTTGGCTTCTCTGGCTCTGTTCCAGCCCCAGACCTGGAGTTGGAGGCCTGTGGAACTGTGAGGGAGGTCTGCTCTGGCTGCCACTGCAGGGTGTGACTGCACTTAGAAGCCAGGCAATGGGACACAGGTGGCTCCATGTCCCTAGCTGTGGGGCAGTTTTATTTGGGTTGCTTGAGCAGCTGTGTCTGAGGAAGTAGAGAGAAGGAGAAAAAGTGCTTCCCAAAGAAGATCAAGTTAAAGGAGTTCATCATCACCAAGCCCTTATTACATGAAATGTTAAAGGGACTTTTCCAAGAGGTAGAAAATCAAAATATGAACAATAAAATGAAAACAAACTCTCAACTATCAACAACTGAAACTAAAAAAAAAAAAAAAAAACCAAAACAATATAGAAGTCCACAACTAGAAAAGGAACAGGCTCACAGAAATGAAGATCACATGGAGGGTTTTGAGCACTTAACAGAAGGAAGGGGAATGGAGGGACAGGTGATACAGGGAATAAGAAGCATAATTGGTAGACATAAAGTAGACAGAGTGAGGTCAAAAATACTACAGAAAATGAAGAAGCCAAAGAACCTATATATACAACCCAGAATGCGAACTAAGGTGGGAAGGAATGTTGGAGGGTGTGAGAGGTGCAGGGCTGTAGGGGAATAAAGGAGAGATAAAAATCGGTGCGAATACAATAGCATAATCAATAAAATATACTTTAAAAATAAGATGTGGGAGAAAGTTTGCCGGTATGTAGGAACCTCCCCATTACAGGACAGTTGGTGAGGGTTCTCTCATAAGTCTCCCAAGTTCTTTCCATACCTGGAACCTCCCGGGAGGCAGCCCAGCCTGCTGACACAGACTGTGGGGTTGGATGATGTCTCTAAGCTTCCCTGGTACCTAAGGCCACCAGCTCTGCTTCAGGAATGTGTTTCCTTAAATGCCAGGAACAGCATGAACCAACTGGAGATTGTCAAGCCTTTCTAGCAACACGATCCTGTGCCCAGTTGAACCCAAACTTTGTCAAAGCTGAGCTGCTCAATAGGAATGGGGATGGAGGCCCAGATGGCCAATAGGGGGGGCCCACCCCAGTCCCACAAAGACCTCCCTGCTCACAGGACCCTCACCAGAGCAGTTTGAAACCTTCCATTGTCCAAAGGAGTTTGCCCGTAACTCCCCTCCCCCAGTCTTCCTAAACCTGTCTTTCCCTCTCCCACACCCTCAGGAGGAGCTCAGCTGTGCTGAGAAAACTTTTTCAAGACGTGGATGGAATGACCACCAAGCAGCTCAGGAACACAGAGCCCAGTCTGGAGGTGTGGGAAGAGAGCAGGGTGTGAGGGGGTGGACTGTGCGGGGTGAGGCTTTGCTACTTTGTCACTTCAAGATCCTCTGAAAGTGGTCACCCTATGGGTCTGATTAGCAGGAAGAGGGAGCTGTTTGGTCCATGGGCAGGTGGGGACAGTTCAAGGGGCAAGAGACCCGGGTCACAGCATAAATTGGTGGTGCCTGGGCAGCTCCAGCACAAAGGTGCTGACCTGGCAGATGGAGCGGGTCTCTGGCTTCCATGCCGGCCCATTTGCTGGCACTTAGCTTCTTCCAGGCTGTTGGGTAAATGGGTGGATGGGGCACCTGGTTCCCTCAACCAGGCCAGCACATCCTCAGGAAGCCACACCCCTGGTGCCCCTCAGTCTTCACCAAATCTCCAAGAGGAGGGCACCCCGCCTGCCCCGGGGAGGGGCACTGCGAGGGATTACAAACTGCCAGGTGAACCAAAGGGCCATTGGGGCGCAGGCCTGACTGCAGTAATGCACCCCTGTACTGAGCCCTAAATTCACAGCACAACCACCCCTGAGGGCGGGGCCAGCATGCCTGTCATAGGGATCCATGTCCCACCTCCTCTGGACCCCAGAGCCTGTCCTGAGTCCTAGACCCATATTTGTGTGTGTCCTGGATCATTCTGGGACCTGACCTAGTTTCACCTGAGAAAGTGTGGGCATGGGGGTGGGTATGGCTGGGGGACTGTTTCTAATGGACTTTGGCTGTCTGCCTTCCAGAGATTGTGAAAAATTTAGGGAAGAGGAAGGTGAGTAGCTATGACACTCCCTGGGGGGCAGGGGAGGAAAGAGGCAGTCAGAGCCATCCTGGTCAGCACACTGCTGGGCTCCATCCCCCACATCTGGCATTTCCTGGGAGGATTGAATAATGGAAGTTGGAGACCTTTCCAGTTGGTGGCTGTGGGTGGGAGGAGGGCATCAAGGATAACTTCCAGCAGGAGGGTCTGGTGATGCCCATGTGTGAGCACAGGTAGGGGCTGGGTGCAATTAGGGGGAGAAGGGCAATATGTGTGCAAAAGCACAGGACCAGTCCCCTGCCCCACCCTCACCCCTGCTCTGATGGTGTCTGCATCCTCCCCCTCCCTCGGGCCCCAGGAACTCAAAGTGTTGGAGGAGATAGTGCTCCTGCAGCAGGCTGCTCAACTCTACAGCATAGAGCCTGAGGAGCAATTCAGGGCCTGGTTCTGGGCCCTGGAGCGGCTCAGCGAGAAGGAGAGGTGAGGCTGGGCAGGATGTGGGCGAGGGCAGGGGTGGACTCTCCCTGCCGGCCAGTCCAGAGAACCTGTGTCTGTGGCTCCCTGCTCAGCCTCAGACCTTGTGGTGTAGCATCTCCTGGGCCCCTGACACTTGGAAGGACACTTGAGGTGTGGTTCCTTGGAGCTCACAGGTGCCACTCTGTCCTGTAGTTACACCCTGTCCTGCCAGCTGGAGCCCCGGTCCTAGCTGGCCTGTAGGACACTAAAGAACTCATTTAAAGATTTTGAACTTCATTCATAGACAAAGGAAGTCATTGTAGGATTGACAGAAGAAGTGGAAATGATTCATTACTGCCCTCACATATTCATGGCCTTTGTTCTCATGGAAAACATGCTTGTGTACAGAAATCTTTCTTCATGGACACTCCTTAACTATTAGGTTATAGTTCATTAAAATAAGACACTACAAAATACTCTTTTTAAGAGTAGCACAATAAATGCCACATATTTTGCCAAATATGCATACATTTCTACAGGTTGAACAGAAACATCTTTAATGCTAGTTTGAAGGATAAGAAAATAAGAAGATAATAATGATGGAGCTGAACCAGAGGCGAGACTTGTGAGACACACTACATAGGGAGCAAGGGGATTCCAAATGGGAGGGAGGTTGAAACGCACTTGACCGTATCAGGCAGCTACAAAAGTTGAGATGCGGACTTCTGCCAAGATGGAGACATAGGTGGATGTGCCCCTTCTCACACAACCAAGTTTAGAGACAACTAAATATTAGCAACAGAAAACACAGCCAGAACACGGAAAATTGAACTTTTCGGAAGTCCGTTAACAACAAATTCTTCAGCCTGATTGGTAAGGGGCGAAACCAGCGGCTGGTGAAGCGGGGTTGCACTGGAGGACTCAGTCAGACGGACTCAGGCGCGCAGGGTTGGACCTAGTGAGCGACTGAGAGAGCTAACCAGGCGAGGAACCACAGAGGATACAGTGGGGGAGCGGGGCTGCGTGTTGACTGTGGTCACGCATTTGTGCACGGGTGGACAGGCTAGGGAGTGGGCGATTGGACCGGGACCCAGCGGGTCCCCGAGGCAAGCGGCAGGGAGAGCGCCTCCATTTCCCTGCTCTGACCCCACCTCCACATACAGCGTCATAACCCAGCGACTCTGAGTGGCCCGGCCCAGGTGAACTACCTAAGGCGCTGCTCCTCACCCAGCTGTGAGAAACAGCAGAGGGGGTCGCCATTTCCCCGCTCTGACCATGCCCGCACATACAGTGTCACAACCCAGCGACCTGGGAGTCCAAGGCGCTGCTTCTCACACTTAAAGGGCGCGAACAGACCAAAAATGGCGCAAGAAGATCTCAAAGCCCCAGAGCCTATAGATCTAAGCGATGAAGAAATAGCAGAACTCTCAGATGCACAGTTTAAAACACTGGTGATCAGGATCCTCACAGAACTGGTTGATTATAGCCACAAATTAGACAAATACATGAAGGCAAAACTAATTGAAATGAATGGAGTTGCACAGGACACCAATAGCAATGAAAAGGAAACTGGGACTCGAATCAATGGAGTGGACCAGAAGAAAGCAAATAATGGCCAAACAGAAAAGAGTCAAGAAGCAAGAATTCAAAGAAATGAGGAGAGTCTTAGGAACCTCCGGGACATCTTTAAATGCTCCAACATCCGAATTATAGGGGTACCAGAAGGGGGAAAGGCACAGCCACCAGTGGAAAACTTATTTGAACAAATAATAAAGGAGAATTTCCCCAATCTGGCAAAGGAAATAGACTTCCAGGAAATCCAGGAAGCTCAGAGAGTACCAAAGAAGTTGGACCCAAGAAGGAACAAACCAAGGCACATCATTATTACATTAGCCAAAATTAAAATGAAGGAGAGAATCCTAGCAGCAGCAAGAGCTAAGGGGACAGTCACCTACAAAGGAGTCCCCATCAGACTGTCAGCTGATTTCTCAAAAGAGACCTTACAGGCAAGAAGGGGCTGGAAAGAGGTATTCCAAGTCATGAAATCCAAAGACCTACAACCAAGATTGCTCTATCCAGCAAAACTTTCATTTAGAATGGAAGGACAGATAAAGTGCTTCTCAGATAAGATCAAATTCAAGGAGTTCATCATCACCAAGCCCTTATTATATGAAATGCTAAAGGGACTTATCTAAGAAAAAGAAGTTAAAGAAACATGAACAGTGAAAGGACAACAAACTCACAGTTATTAACAACCACACCTAAAACAAAAGCAAACTAAAAGGACAGCTAGATCAGGAGTGGAAACATAGAAATGAAGATCTCAAGGAGGGTTAGCAACAGGGGAGTGGGAGGAGGAGAAGGGGGGAGAAGGTACAGAAAATAAGTAGCATAGACAGTAGATAGAAAATAGATGGGGGGCAAGAATAGCATGGGAAATATAGAATCTAAAGGACTTGAGACACATGGTCATAAACTAAAGGGGGGGTAATGGTGGGGATGGGGGGTAGGGTGGAGGGGAATGAAAGGGGTAATAGAACAACTGTAACAGCATAATCAATAAAAAAAATTTTTTTTAAAGTTGAGATGCCCAGATCAGGCTTCTAAAAATTCCTGCCCAGCCATGGAAGATAGTGGGGTGGGAGTGGTAGAATGTTTGTTTTTGTTTCGTGACTTTCACCTAATTTGATCAAGTTGCCATAAATGATGGGTGGGAAGGAGGCAGGGACATGCTGGGGAGACATTCCGGGTGGAAGGAATAGAATATATAAATTCCCGGGACTGGACAGGCCAAGTCAGGCAGGGAGGTGCTTGGGGCAGATCAGAAACTGCCTCAAATGTCATGCTAAAGGGCTGTACCTTCATTCTGGCCCTGAAGAACAATACAGGGCAGGAAACAAGGACAGGGCCTTATGGAAGCTGTGCTGCAGGGAGAACAAGAGACAGTCAGGAAAGACACAGAGGCCAGGGGAGGCAGGGAAGGCTGGCCAGAAGCTGGCACAACCCAGGGTGGGTACCATGGCTGGGTGGACCTGAGCCAATCCTTTATAGCAGTTATTTCTCGTCTTAAATGAATAAAGTGGCATTGCAGTGTACGAAAAGAGGCAGGAGTGGTTGTAATAACATTCCAGAGCTGAGCTTGTAAAAACAGCAACCCTAAAGTAGGACCTGAGCAACGAGAAGGTGGGAAGGTCCAGTCTGACTCCCGCCTGCAGGGCCCCTCTGGCAGGGTCCCCACGCCCTGCACTCCCAGGACTTACTGACAGCGTGGGCTGCGTCCCACACTTCATCCCCACCACCTGGAGTGTGATGCGTGGAGCACGTCTAACACCTGCTGGGTTAATGCCATGGATCCACTGGGCTTGGCTAGTCCCCAAAGTGGGTTGAAGAACAAATTACTTGAAGGGCACAGTGGGAATGCCCTAGAGGGTTGACGACAGCAGACTGGGTTCTAGTCCTATATCTGACTCATAAGTGGCTTGAACCCAGCCATTTCACCTCTGTCAAAGGGGGCAATACAATTAGCTGGTTAGAGGCAGGGAGAAGTGCCAACCCCCACTGTTATTCCTCAGTTTGCAGAGACCTTGGGAAACCTTGCCCAGGGTCTCCCCCACCCAAACACCTTCCCTGCTCTCCAGTCCCCCCCTCCCCAGGGGCAGTCGTCCTCACTACCAGACAGGAGCTGAGTGCTGCCAGGCTGGCTCCCCCTGGCACCCCACACCCACAGCCTAACCCAGCCTTTGATGTGGTGTCCACAGAACTGCAAGCCTGAAACCACCATGGGACAGGATATCAGCTGTCATCCAGCCAGAGAGTGATTCCTATTACCTACCCTGGCATCCCGCCCGGCACCCACAGTCCCTGTAGCCCCAAACCCCCACTTTGTTAGTTGCCCCTAACTCTCTGGGCATGGCTCACTCAGCTCCCTGCAGACCCATCCAGGTCTGCCTCCCTCCCTGCCTCCCTGCCTCCCTGCCTCCCAGGCAGAAGCACCCTGGCTAATAGTCATCTCCTCATCCCTCCTAGAGCAGAAGGCTCTGAAGGCCTGTGGCCCTCAGCTGCCTGAGACATGGCCATGACCCCACACACCCAGCAGGAGGAAAAGCTCTACAAGTGCCTGGAGACCAGTCTAACCACCACAGGCAGCAACGGAAAGCATGTGTGACCAAAAGCACGAGGTAGGGGAAGAGCCCTGGGCTTCTAGGTCAGAAATCTGGCTGCCCCTGATGAGTCATGTGACCTTGGACAGGTCATTCTACCTGAGACCCCAGTAAAAGTGGGGGTCACCCCACCTGCCTTCAGGGAAGAACAAAGTGAGGTGATGCTGGGAAAGCACTCTGAAAAGCAGGCAAACCACACGTGAAGATTTGGATTTATTGTCTATCCAGAGCCTTGTATAAGCTGTCATTGGCCTGAAGGGAGGGAGGAGGCCCAGGACCAACCAGTGAGGACCCTGCCCAGAGGGAGGAGAGAACCAGCAAGATGACCTCCCCCAGGGGCTCTTTGGCACGCAGGAGAATAAGGCTTAACTAGACCCCTCTCTCCAG
Organism: Artibeus jamaicensis; assembly: GCF_021234435.1. Classification (NCBI taxonomy): domain Eukaryota; kingdom Metazoa; phylum Chordata; class Mammalia; order Chiroptera; family Phyllostomidae; genus Artibeus; species Artibeus jamaicensis. The sequence goes on along the minus strand of NW_026521810.1, from coordinate 10,880,189 downwards.
TTTGCTCCTAACCCCACATTCACGCCAGAGAGGAATATTGGGGCACAGAGGGGAAACCTAAGTGGTGCTGTCCCCTCTGCCAAGCCCTCTGTTCCTCAGGTTCAGATTCACTACAGGTGCAGACGAACAATAAACATCCCTCTGTGGGAGGTCAGGTTGGCCATAGGTAGAGATGTGTGTGCAGAATGTTGCATTTGTGCAAACAAAAATAAAAAGGAGGAGGGGAAAATACATAATGCACTGGCTTTTCAATGCCTGGAACAGCTTTGGAGCTGGTAGAGTTGGCTGAGGGTGAGGGAGCTTTTTCACTGGGCATCCTGTCCCTCTGGAACTGAACCAGGTGAGCTACTCCAGAAACAGGAAGTAAAGGCTGCTTTGCTGGGAGGGGCACACAGGAAAGTCAGCCTGGCTCCCATCTACTCCCTACCAAACCCCCCTCCCCCTGCAGGGGGACAGCCTCCTTCCCAGAAACTTGCCCAGCCCCCATTCCACACCCTGCTGGTCATTGAAAGTACCCTCTTTCCTAGGAAGCCCACCCACTTCACTCCAAGTCAGGTGACTTTGCCTTTTTTCCTGACTATTTCCATCTTGCACACTTAAAACATTTTTTTAATTTTATTTACTTTTAGAGATAGGGGAAGGGAGGGACAAAGTGAGGGAGAGAAATATCAGTGTGCGGTTGCCACTGGCGTGCCCACTACTGGGGACCTGGCCTGCCAGCCAGGCAGGTGACCTAGATTGGGAATTGAACTGGCAACCCTTTGGTTCACAGGCTGGTGCTCCATCCACTGAGCCACACCAGCCAGGGATCTCACACTTTGTATATGCTGCTTTCTAAGTTAAATATCTTTCCTGTGTAAGTCTTCTCTCAAACATGCTTTCACTCAATTAGGGAAAGGTCTGTGCATTCTCTCTATCTTGTTTTCTCCAAAGCCTTGACCCAGGCTGACTCGTGGCCCCATCATTGCTTCCTAGAAGTAAATAAAAGAGGAACAGAAGCCAGGACGTACACCTGCATTGCTGTAGGGGAGGAGCTGGAGGGCTCCTGAGCATTCTGCCACAGTGAAACAGGCTTCTGAGGACTTGGGAAAGGTCAGAGGTCCTGGATCTGCCGATGCCCCTGGGCCCTGCTCTACTGCAGAAGCCAGTGGGAGCAAATCTCCCTGTGGTGGGGGGAGAACAGGGGCCGCAAGGAGGTTTCCCAGGCCTCCCCCCGAAGCCTGAGAAACACCCTGGTGGCAGCAATCCCTTCCCCTTTCCAAAGTGCCAGGCACACCCCCTTCCCAAGACAGACACAACAGATGCGGGGCCACAGACTAGCCTCACACTGGAGAGCAGGTTGTGCTTACAGGGTCCCCCAGCCTAACCCCAAGGTCTGCTTGGGGAGGAGCCAGGAACCCTCGGAGGACAGTGGGAGCGCACTGGTCCCCCCTGAGCCCACCTGTGGGGGCCCTGATAGAACAGAGATGGGCAGTGGGGCAGGGTGGCAGAGGACACAGAATGTGCAGCCAGGCACCGGGTCCAACTCCCGGCTCTCTCCTGTACTGCGTGTCTTACAAAAGCCACTTTGCTCCTCTGTGTTTTCCCGTCTGTTAAACCCTGTAATGGTGCCTGTATCTCTAGAGACAGCTGTGAGCTAAGTCAAGTCCTCAGAACAGAGGCAGCACCGAAAAAGGGCCTAATGGACCATAGGTACACTAGGCCAACGGGCAAAAATGACCTACAAACAGTGTGGCGTGCTGTTGGTGTGGGAACTCGGAGAAGGTGGAGTGGCGCTCGGGCTCTCTGATGGCCGGCCTCACGGGTCCGTGGAGTGCGCCCCCTCCTCAAGGAGGCCTTCCCTCACCACCGCTGACTCTAACGGCTCTGCTGTTCTGGACATCGCCAGTGCTCCCTGGCTAGGAGCCAGAATAGAGGCCCTGGCTGCGGCCCTTCCTCCAAATGTGGGGATCCATCCTCCTAAGGAGACTGCGCCCTTACACCATGGAGGCTGGGGTGTCCATATCCCCCTGTGGCCCCTCTCAGCCTGTGCCCAGGCACTCCGGAAAGGCCCTTGGGTCAGATGCCCACCCGGCCCCCACATAATGTCAACGCCCCCTCTCCCGTCCCAGCTGAAATGTGCCCCTCTCAGTGCACCCACCCCACAGGTGCTTCCATAGAAAGTGCCTTGGGTTGCACACAGGGCCCCAGTGCCATCTCTTCTGGTGCCAGGGCCTAACAGAGGCCACACCGAGGCCCACCCTCCACAACTGTGGAGTACGCGCCCTCGGCCACCCCAGCCTCCATTTCCACACATCTAACACTCTTGTAGCTCTGACATTAGAATTCCAGGACTAAGGGCTGTGCTTCCCCTCCCCACCCTGGGTCAGCTGAAGGTCAAGGTGACCTGGGACAGAGCCCTTCCCTGTGTAGCTCCTGTGAAATGCTGCCTCCTGGGAGCTGGATTTTCAGGGCCCCATGTTTGTTTCCTGCTCAGGGAGATAGGCCTGGGCCAGCCCCGCCCCTGGGGGAGGAGGGAACCTACGGGTCCTCAGGCAGCTCAGTGAAAAGAGACTGGACTCCTCCCTGATGGGGCGGCGGGTCCACACTGAGGTCTCCGTTTCATTGCCTGGCCGTGGGGAAGGACAAAGCTTCTTCATGACCACAGTGTGTTGCAAGGGACTGGAAGGACTGGAGCCCTCCAGTCTGACAGGGGGCTCATCTCCTCCCCTTCCCTCTCCCCCAGACACAGCTGCTCAAGCAACCCAAATAAAACTGCCCCACAGCTAGGGAATGGAGCCACCTGTGTCCCATTGACTGGCTTCTAAGTGCAGCCACACCCTGCACTGGCAGCCAGAGCAGACCTCCCTCGCAGTCCCACAGGCCTCCAACTCCAGGTCTGGGGCTGGAACAGAGCCAGAGAAGCCAAGGGCCCTTGTGGCCTCGGCTGCTTCCTGAGCACCAGTCACACCAGGGAGAAGGCTGCAGAGTCCTGTGCCGTCTGCCCACAGCAGCGCTGTGTCAACAGGCACCTGGAGGCCGAGGCAGAGGTGGGAACCCTCAAAGACCACCCCGCCCTCAGGCCCACAGGCTGCATTTTCCTCGGGGTGCCTTCCCAAGCCCCCAAACCCACCCTCCTCAAGAGTTCTCAGGCCAGAACACTCTGGTCTCAACCCTAAGTCCTGCTCAGCCATGGGACTCCTGGGGCTCCCCTTCAACAGATGGCTCTGTCTGACCAGGGCTGACAGCCTCTCAGGGGCCACAGTGAGCAGCCTGACTGTGGTCACAACAGGTTTCCTCTTTGGGATGAAAAAAGGAAAACTGGCCCCAGTCCACACTGAGCCCACAGCCTGGGCCTTCCCAGGGGCCGGGTTCTAACCACTGATCCCACCAGCCCTGGGCAGGTTCTTCAAGGCAGGGCCACTTTAGTCCTCACTAAGCACATGCTGGTTTTCTAGGAAGGGAGCTGAAGGTAAAAGCCACAGGGAAACAGTGGAGAAGCTCTCGGGATTTTCAGACCCATGATGCTCCCATATGGCTTTACTGGGGGGAAAGGGCCAGTACCCATTTCCTTGTGTATTATGTTACGTTGCATTTTGAGAATTCCTTCTTCATTTACTTGGAGAGTGTCTTATGAAACCCCTCATCTCAAAGACTACCCCACTCACAGAGGACCTTTGGGGCTCTGGAGGTGCCTGGCACTCCAGCCGCCACCATCACCATCATCACACAGAGCCGGGCCTGAGAGGGACACCAATACTGATATTTTCAAAGCCTGTTATGGTTTGGGGATGATATTAAGGCTTTTATAGGTGATGTCTCATTTTATCTGTACAATTCTATGATTATGTTTTTTTACATTTTTATTTGTTTGTTTGTTTTTTTTTTTTTTTAGAAAGAGGGGAAGGGAGGGACAAAGGAAAATTCAGTGTGTGGTTTCCTCCCACATGCCTCCTACAGGACACCTGGCCCACAACCCAGGTACGTGCCCTGACTGGGAATGGAACCAGAGACCCTTTGATTCACAGGCTGGCATTTAAGCCACCTAGCCACACCAGCCAGGGCCTAGTTCCACGGTTATCATGACCTTGATAGAAATGAGGAAACATTTGAGTAACTTGCCTGCTAATAAGTCTCAGAACTGGGATGAAAGCCCAGTCTGCAGGTCCTTCAACCCTGTGCTGTCCTGCCCTTCTGAGAGGGCAGAGGCAGCTCCAGGCAAGGCTGCTGGGGAAGAGAGCTGCAGGCTGATCCAAGCCAGCCAGAGCTCTCAGCTGTCCAGCACGCAGAGAGTGGTGGAGGGGTGCCAAGGGCAGCCATTCCATCAGGGGCTCTCATACTCCTGCTTGTACCCTGCCACCCACAATCCTGGGGCTTACCCAGGCTTTAAGTTCTAGGTTGTATTCCCTCATCCCAGGAGAGGCTCGTCTAGGGCAGGGGGTGTCTCCCGGGTCAGAGCTACCAGACTTGTTACCAACACCTCCCTCTGCCATGCCTGCTGTTCACTGTCAACACCTGTGTCCAGGAACTGCACCAGACACTTCAACTGCATTCTCATTGTATCCCTTCTGTCAACACAGTGAAGGTGTAAGTTTGCCCTGTTTTACAGATGAGAAAAGTGAGGCACCAAGAGTTTACTTGACTGGCCACAAGCTGGCAGGTTGGGCCTGGCTTGTGGGCTGTGCCATTCCCTCCTCTTAACCATGAGGCTTCCCTTCCCCAGCCAGATTCTGTCTTGGCAACACAAAGCTACTGCATCTTCCCTCCTTGAGTCCACCACATCTGGTTCCCTAGTTCAAGTGTCATCCTGTTCTTTACCACTATTATCTATCTCCTAGGAGGGTACAGCCTGGTCCTCCCCATCCTGCCCTCTCCCCACTGGGCAATGTGCACACTCATTGACTTAGCAGTCCACACCAGAGAGCTCCAGGGAAGGCCACCAGGAGTGGCCATGAGAGCCAGAGGTGGGAGGTGGGGGCCACGGAGGGGGCACCAGGCCTCAGTCTCTGTTGGTGGACATGCTGTGGGGGCCAGTGTACTAGAAGAGCAGGCCGACTTCACAGACTTTTCCTCTGTCCACCACAAGTGGCCCTCTCCTCCCTGCCCCTTCAGAGTTCTAGAAATCACCCAGGTTGGTGCATCAGAAGAAAGGCAGCAAGTTGGATGTGGAAAGGTCCTGGTGGAAATATGACTTGTAGCAAGTCAGTTAAGGCTCCCATTGAGCTCTGGGGGTGGCAAGTCAAATTCTCCAAGGGGAGCTGTCCTTGGTGAAAATAGGCCCACCTGGGCCCACAGGCACAAGCAGCTCAGCTGAGGAAGACTCACAGCCCAAGAAGAAAGCAAGGACAGGAACTGAGAAAAAGTAAATCAGAGGTTGTACCCTCCCCAAGTCCCTGACCTCACCAACGCCCCTCCCTATAAGCCTAGAGACTTTTGTGTGTCCCCCAGATGTGTCATCTGCCAGCTTGGTCAGATCAGCTGAGTGGTGGATGTTGGAAGACTGAGAAATCAAGGGGTGACATGAATTTGGGGACAGGGGCCACTCCAGAAAGTAAAAGGTCTAAGAGATGCAAGGCAGAGCCTCCTGCCTCACACCCACCCTTTGGCCTCCCTGAGCCAGGAAGGAGGTGACAGAAAAGGATAGAAAAACAACAAAAGAATGATCGAGCTATCTCACATGATTCCCCATCTAGCCACCAAAGAGCCACCAGAAAGCAAGACCTGAGGAAAGGGGAGGTGCTTAGTGGACGAGGATAAGCTGCCAGGTCCCGGCCCTGTAGGAAACCTGCCCCTGCTTCCCACTCCAAGCCCCAAGGCCTTTCCCTGTTCATCCCTTGAAAAACGTTCAAGGTCGGATCTTATTTTTATCCATCTCCTTCTGTCATTAAGGTCTGCAGCAGTCTCATCATTCTCCTCCAGCAAGCCTTCCTGCACTTACTCAGTGGGACACAGGCAAACCTTTCCAGAACCTATACATCTGCCCAGGGTGCCCCCCTGCCCTCTTTCCCCTATCCTCCCCATCCAGCAGGCTATGTAAGCCCAGGGAAGCTGTCACCCCAGGGTCCAACCGGTTTGGGACTCTTTGTGCTTCCTGGACTTGTATATCTATTTTCTTTGGCAAGTTATGGATGTTTTCTTGCATTATTTTTTGAAGTGAGTCTTCAATTTCTTGCTCTTCCTCTTCTCCTTCTGGCACCCCTGTGATGTGGATGTTGGCAGTTTTGCAGTTGTCCCACAGTCTTCTCATGCTCTCCTTGTTTACTAAAATCTTTGTTTCTTATTTATGTTCTGGCTGACAGTTTCTTTCTGCCTTATGCTCCAAATCGTTGATTTGAATCCTGCCTTCCTTCCCCTCACTGTTGCTTCCCTGTGCATTTTTCTTTATTTCCCCCCAGCGTAGCCTTCCTTTCTTGCCTTATGCTTTTGCAGGACAGAGTGAGTTCTCTGAGCATCCCGATCACCAGTGTTTTGAGCTCCACATCTGATAGCTTGGCTGCCTCCTTTTCTTGTTGAGCTCTTTTTCTGAGGTTTTGTTCTCTTCTTCCTCTTGGGCCAATTTTCTTTTTCTCCTCAATTTCGCAGCCTCCCTCTGCCTGATTTTGTGTGCTAGGTAGAGCTGCTTGACTCCCTGTCTGAGCACACCTGTTAAGTGCATGGGGCAGGGCCTTAGGTATTTGCTAGGGTGGGGCACCCCACTTCACCACTTGTGTATCTGTGTGGGGAGGGGTCGGAGAGGGGACAGTGCCTCTGCCTGGCTTCTGGGGTTTACCCATCACTCACCCCCATTTCTAGTCACCACACCCCCATCTGTTATACCACTGGCATCCTTCTAGCTGTGGCCCTGGTGGTGATTTCCAGAGTGGGTGCATTTGCCAGTGTTTAAAGTCCCTGTGGGCCCTTCAATGGAAACCAGCAGCTTCTTCCACCATCCCAGCCCGCACTGCTTTCTACAGCCAGAAGCATGAGGCTGTACTTTCCTGGCACTGGGACCCTGGCCTGTGCCATCTGGCCTGGGCCTGGGATCGCTTGCTGTCAGGGCATCCCTCCTGACTGTTGTCCACCACACGTGAATGTGGGGCTGCCTGTCCTGCCCTCTGCCACCTCCCCGCGCCACTCCGTGGCCTTTCTGCCTGGCCCCCAGACTCTGTCCCTTCTGCCCATCTGGATGAATGTGGCTTTTCAAATTCTTGGTTGTCAGACCTCCATACAGTTCAGCTTTAGGCCAGTTCTGGGTGATTTTTGTTTGAGCTTAGTTGTGATTCTTCTTGTGGTCGCAAGAGGAGGGGAAGCATCTCTACCTGTGCCTCCATCTTGACCGGAAGCATAACATTAAAGATGTTTCTGAAAAATACCTTCTAGGATCTTTTGTCCTGGTATGCCATAAAGTATGTAATTGAGCTCTAATGCATGGCCTTAACATTCTTTGTTTTCTGCTTTAGGGATAATTCTTTGATGATCATCTCGTGTCGGTATCTCTCAACATTGATTCAATTATTTACAGTAATTCCCTGCAAGTCAAGTGTCTGTAATTGAAAAAGTGCACTTTCTACTCTCAGAATTCAGTCTCAGAGGTTAGGTGGCTGCATCCCCCCTCCCCCCTTCAACAGGGATGTGTTGTGCGCCTCCTATGGGCCAGACACTAGAAGCGCAGTGGGCAGTCCAGAGGGTCTGCAGTGAGGGGCTTGGATCCCAGTCAAAGCAGCCAGCACAGCCCTACAGAACCGTGAAGTCATACCTGCCTCTCCGTGCTCCTGCTCTGCGCTTTTCCTTGATGTTCATCGCTCCAGCATCATCTGGCCCTGCCTCCCGCTCTGCCTCACGGTGCAACAGGGGGCACTAACTGCTCCATGCCTGGCGGGCCCCACAACATTGCTGGGTGGCCCAGGAGCTCAGCTGGGCACCTGGGCGCCAGGAGACCGGTCCCGTTCTCTTCATCCCCCACCCTCGGCCGTGCCCGATGGGCCTCCACTCTCCTCCGTCTCCTCCCTTGCTCTCAGCTCCTGGCCTCCAGTGGCCTTCCTTTTGCGGATCCCCTTTGTTCCTGGCCCGCGGGTCCCTCCCACTTCCAGCTTTCAGCCCCTGCCCGAGAGCCACCTTCCCAGCTGCTCTCCCGGAGCCCACAGACCTCCCACTGCCTAGCTCCGCAGGACCGCCCGCCCCCCGCCCGCCCGCAGGTTCTGAGAAGACTTTATAGACCCCCGGCCTGGGGATGAGGCAGGCGCTGCCGCAGCTGCAGCTGCCGCTGTTGCTGCTGCTTCCTTGTCTTTTGGTCCCCGGGCCTCAAAGAGGCGAGGAGTGCGCGGGATCTGGGGTGTGGGGTCTGGGAGAGGGGGCGCTGCGGGATGGGGCTGTGGGAGAGGGCGAGCGTTTTCGAAAAACCGGGCGAGAGGAAGGTAGGAGGGCGGGTGTTGGGAGGTCAGGAGGGGGCGCGGGGCTGGGGCCTCAGTAGGCGGCGGGGGGAGTGCGCCCAGCTAGTGGGCAAGTTTGCAAATGCCCAGTCCTCCTACCCCGGGTTGGGACCACAGGGCGCACAGCAGACCAGAGCCGGAGCGCCAGGACCCGCCGCGTAGGCGCGCCTGGTGGTGCGGGCGGGGGTCACTGGAGGCCCCTCTCTGCGCGCAGGAAGTGGCGCTCAGGGGCGCGCTCTAAGGCCCCAGATTCTCTACAGAGGGCACCGTGGTCGCGGGTCTGGGCAGGAATGGCGGGGAAAACTTCTCCGGATCCCTCTGCGCTGCCGGACCCTCTTGGTGGGAGCTCCGAGGGCCCCAGGGCAACCTTCCCCGGGATCCGCGCCCACAGACGCTCAGGCTGCAGGGTTAGGGTGGCTGTTTGGCCCGCTGGACCGAGGCCGGGCCACGGAGGGGCGCCCCTCGGCCGGCTCTCACTGGGTCCCCGTGGGCAATACGACCGCCCCTCTGCAGCACCGCCTGTGGGGGAGCGGGACCAGGAGAACGGGGACGCCTTCCGTGTTCCAGGTGTTGTCCCACAGGATGTCGTCTAGGTCCGTCCCCGTTCAGCCACCTGTGCCCCCCAGGGCAGTGGCCGGCTGGGAGAGCGCGGGCTGCTGAGCGCTGTGCTGGCCGGTCCTGCACCCGCGGCCGCTCCGGGGGTGAGGGGGAAAGGTAGCAGGGTGGAAGTCTGGTTGGGATCCACTTCTCCTGGAAGCAGGGAGACACTGAACCAGGCCTTAGCGAAAAGACCGAGAAAAGGCGGGGTGGCGGGGTGTGCTGACTAAACACATCGCAGGCATTTTCCCTTGTCTAACCTATTTCCACCCAGCGTGCAGGTGGTTTTGACCATGAATATGGCTGAGTCGCTTTCACCTGTCAGAGTCAAAGGTGTTTCTTAAGAATACCTGGAAAGTGCAAGTTACTGTTAAGCAGTTTACTTAAACTTTTCCTTTGAAAGGCGGGTCGGTCAAATGAAAAAAATTTTTTTCAAATAGATATTTTAAAAGTAACTTATTTGTTTCTGGAGACAGGGGAAGCGAAGACGAGAGGGAGAGAAACACTGGTCTTGGAGAGGATCACCCAGGGATGGTTTGCCTCTCGGCCGCCCCCACCTGGGGACCTGGCGCGCAGCCCAGGAGGAATCCAGGAGGGTGCCCAGCCCGCTGAGCCTCACTAGTCAGGGCTGACCCTGAAGAACACTAAATGAACAAATTCTTAAGCAGTGCCTCTTGGTGTACGCTGGTTACGTCTAAGCAATTTATAATTTGGGGAAACAAGCAACTTGAAAAAAATATCAAAAGTCCCAAGGAAAGAACTAAAACGAGCCGGTTCTCCTCCCACCCCGCAAACCCTCAAAAATTCCTCAGCATTTGTGCCACACCCATTTCTCAGAATCTGCCAATGTGTTGATTTTTTTTTAGTAGTGAGGGCTGGCCATAAATACTCTTACAACCAGTAAATCTGGTAAAACGTATTGGAAAAGTAATGAGAATAATAGTTTTTTGTGTAAGATATTTAAAGAGGGAGTTTTTCTAAATTTTTAAACAGTTGGAATTGAAAACCTTTTGTAGCTGACAATCAACTTTAGTCAGATGATGATTAGAGGTTCGTTACAATCCACACAGCAGGAAGAATGAAACATTTCCTCATTTTTCTTGTTCTAATTTTGCTTTTCGCCTTGGATGTACCTGGGAGACGTCTGACTCTGTTAGCGCTTACCTTGTGAGGAGCTTCAAGACTGGGATGCTCACTGGCAGCACTAGAGCAGAAGTAGGAGTGCTGTCGGGAAGGGATTCAACGCGGATCTTAGACCCTCCGTCTAGTTTTGTTTTGTTTTGTTTTAAAGACTATTCCTTTGTTTCTAGACAGAGGGGAAAGGAGGGAGAAAAAGAGAAACAGAAGCATCAATGTGTGGCTGCCTCGCGAGTGCCCCCTAGTGGCAAACTGGCCTGCATCCCAGGCAGGTGTACTCACAGGGAACCACACCAGCCACCCATTGGTTCCCAAGCCAGACACTGAATCCACTGAGTCATAGGGGCCTGTGCTATTTTTTTTAAGATTTTATTGATTATTTAGAGAGAGGGTAAGGGAGGGAGAAAGAGAGAGAGAGAAACATTGACTGGTTGGCCCCTAGCCGGGGGCTTGGCCCGCAACCCAGACATGTGCCCTGACCAGGAATCCAACTGGTGACCTTTTGGCAGAGTTCAACCACTGAGCCACACCAGCTAGAGTCAAGTAAATAATTTTTAGAAAGTTATTCTGATCCATTTCCTTAAAGTGCCAAGGGACTTAGTAGCCAGAGTTGCTCCTGAACAAGCTGACTCTTCACATCTCTCTGAATTGGGAACATGCTGCCAGGTAGACAGGCTGAGCCAGGACCATTGTAAGGGAACACAAGGGTAATGACCATTTCTCACCTGCAAATGAACACGAGAGTTAACAGCCACTGCCCACACAGTAGCCAGAATGAAGTTTGAAGATGAGTCTGACTGTGTTGTTTTTGGTTTAGAATCCTCAGATGGCTTTTCATTCCTTCCCAGGGTTTGGAAGGTCTCACAGGACCTCTCACTCCTGTGGACTCATTCCCAGTTGTCTCTCTTGTCAGCATGCCTCAGTCACAGGGTCTCCTTCCTAGGACTTCTGCAGTGGACATGTTCTCTGGCTGACTCTTTCTCAAAGGCTCTTTCTTGCTGGTACCTTCAGATTTGGGTTTCAGCTCAGATGTTGTCCTGAGCTGTAAAGCAGCCACCTTGATTGGAGGTGGCTGCTTGTTGGGCTGGGCTTGGAGGTTCCCAGGCAAAGCCAAACTGTGAAACTAATCTGGCTTCCCTAGGGCTCACTGAAGCCAGCTGTCGCTTGTTTGATGGGATTCAGGAGGCAAGCTCAGCCATTCTTATGGCAAAGTGGGTGGGTGGGCCCATAAGTTGTCTGGGGCAAAGCCTCTGGAGATCCCCAAGGCTGTTCAAGCAGTGTTAGCCAGCTTGATGGATCTCAGATATGGCACCAGCTTTCTGGCTCTCTCAAGGGACAGATTAGCAAAGAGACAATGACCTCTGGTCACCTTTGCGCCGGACGCTTCAGTTTCTCCCTCTATACCACTGGTGTCTTTGAAGATACTTCCCTGGTGCGGGAGCTCAGAGGGAGTCAGTCTGAGTAGGTGAGTCCATGTGTTGATTCTTTAAGAGCAACTGCTTGAGACTCCAGAAGTTTCTTCCACTGACTCAGTCATCAGTGGTTTCTGCAGCCAAAAGTTGTGGTGAGTTATCTTCCTGGCACTGGTACCTTGGCCTCCGGGACCTGGTGTGGGGCTGGAACTCCAGGCTCCCAGGGTATCTTTCCTGACGTTTTGTCCATGAGGGACCAGAATGTTCCAGGTCTGTGCCCCTCCTACCAGACTGGATGGTTGTGCTTTCTTGAATTCCTTAGTGGTGAGACTTCCAAAATTCAACTTGATTTTGTGGTTGTCAGATTTACATCAGCTCAATTTCTGACATTCCTGAGTGATGGATGTTCTATATTTTAGTGGTAATTTTGGTGTGATTGTGTGAAGAGGTGAGACATTTCTGCCTATGCCACCATCTTGATCAGAAGTCTTGAGTATTGTAACCTTATAGCATCTTTTACTCTCTGGTGTCTTACCTCCTTCCCTAGGTTACTTTTTCCAAAAGTGTTATTACTTAGTCTCTACTACTGATGTACTAATAGAACAGAGATGTTTTGTTACATTTTTGTCCCCTTTTTCCTAACCTCATGCCATTGCAATGGGGGGGGGCAAGTAAATATTAGCAGGAATCCAAATTATTTTGTGTAGAATTTTATTAACGTAGAATTAAGGGGTTTTTTTTTTAAGAAATGAGTGCTTTGGATCATACAATATTCCCATGCAAAAATATTTATGTCATATATTTGAGTACTTTTTATAAGCAAAAGTTAATTTAGAAAGTCACATAGGCAGGAGTGAGCCATGGAAGAAGTGAGCCAAGTGAGCCGCATGGGCTCACAAAACAAAATACAGGAGTAAACTAGGGCCCTTGGAGCTTAGGAGAGACAAAGGCAGAGAGAAGGCGCCTGGGGAAAGGGGAAGGGGAGAGGCGGGTATGATAAAGAAATACAGAGCACATGCGAGAAAAGAGGGGGTGAGGGAAGGCGCAGGCATGCTTGAGTGAGGGCTGCCCCCGTGACAGTTCTTTAGCTACCAATTGGTACTTCTTAATCTCTCCACTTTTTCACCCAGTGCCCCTAACTGCCTTCCCCTCTGTCACTCTTCGCTTTGTTCTCCATATCTATTAATACATCTCTGTTTTGTCTGTTCGTTCACTTATTTTGTTCTTTAAATTTCACACAGAAGTGGAATCATGTGACATTTGTTTTTCTCTGTCTGAATTACTTTACTTGGCATAATACCCTCTAGGTCCACCCATGCTTTCAAAGACCCTAAGATTTTCTTCTTCTTTTAAGGCTGCATGATATTCCATTGTACATGCATGTCACTTCTGCTTTCTCCACTTGTCTGTTGATGGGCACTTGAGTTACTTCCATATCTAAATGATGGGGGAAAAGCCGCAGTGAACACAGGAGTGTACAGGTGTTGTCAACTTAGTGTTTTGGGTTTTTTGTTTTTTTTTTTTTGAGGCATATAACCAGAAGTGGAATTGCTGGTTCATAAGGTAGTGCTATTTTTATTTTTTGAGGAAACTCCACAGTGTTTTTCTTCTTTTTTTGTTAAAATAAATACTTTTATTATCTTTAATATCTTTCCACTGGCTTATCCCCTCCCTGTACATTTTTTAAAATTTTATTTAGTTATTTTTCAAGTACAGTTTTTTGTCTATTTTTTCCCATCCAAGCCCCCCCCGCCCCGTGCTCCCCACCTCCCTCCCATTTCTACCCCCCTTAGTTCTCATCCCTGTGTCCTTCCTATTTGTTCCTCCAAATCCCTCCCCTTTTTTCCCCCTTAAATTCCCTTTCCTCTCCCCTCTGGTCACTGTCCCCCTGTTCTCTATTTCAGTGTCTTTGTTTTTATTGTGCTTGCTTGTTTATTTTGTTGTTTAGCTTCCTGTTAAAGGTGAGATCATATGGTATTTGTCTTTCAACACCTGGCCTATTTCACTCAACATAATGCTTTCCAGTTCCATCCATGTTGTTGCAAAGGGTAGTAGCTCCTTCCTTCTCTCTGCTGCATAGAATTCCATTGTGTATATGTACCACAATTTTTTGATCCATTCATTTACTGATGGGCACCTACATTGCTTCCAACTCTTGGCTATTGTAAATTGTGCTGCTATGAACATTGTGGTGCATAGGTTCTTTGAAATTGATGTTTTGGTATTCTTAGGATATAATCCTGGCAGTGGAATTGCTGGGTCAAAAGGCAGGTCGATTTTTATTTTTCTGAGAAAATTCCATACTGTTTTCCATAATGGTTGTACAAGTCTGCAATCCCACCAACAGTGAACTAAGGACCCCTTTTCCCCACAACCTCTCCAACATTTGTTGTTTGTTGCTTTGTTTATGATAGCCATCCTGACCGGTGTAAAGTGGTATCTCATTGTGGTTTTAATTTGCATGTCTCTGATAGCTAACGATATTGAGCATCTCTTCATGTGTCTCTGGATGTTCTGTATGTCCTCCTTGGAGAAGTGTCTGTTCAAGTCCTTTTCCCATTTTTTAATTGGGTTGGTTGTCTTCTTTGAGTGGAGTCATGTAAGTTCTTTGTATATTTTGGAGATTAAACCTTTGTCTGAGGTATCATTTGTCTGAGGTATGTTTTCTCATACAGTTGGTTGTCTTTTTAATTTAATACTGTTTTCTTTAGCCACGCAGAAGCTTTTTATTTTGATGAGATCCCATTTGTTTATTCTTTCCTTTATATTCCTTGCTCTAGGGGACATATCAGTAAAAATGTTGCTGTGTGAAATAGCTGGGTTTTCCTGCCAATGTTCTCCTCTAGGACTTTAATGGTGTCACAGCTTATATTTAAGTCTTTTATCCACCTTGAATTTATTTTGGTGTATGGTGTAAGTTGGTGTTCAAGTTTCATTTTTTTGCACGTAGCTGTCCAGTTCTCCCAATCCCATTTGTTGAAGAGGCTATCTTTTACTCCATTTTATGTTACTGCCCCCTTTGTCAGATATTAATTGACTGTAGAGAGTTGGGTTTATTTCTGGGCTCTCTGTTCTGTTCCATTGGTCTATGTGCCTGTTTTTATGCCAATACCAGGCTGTTTTGATTACAGTGGCCTTGTAGTACAGTTTGATATCAGGTATTCTGATCCCTCCTACTTTGTTCTTCTTTCTCAAAATAGCAGCTGCTATTTGGGCTCGTTTATGGTTCTATATAAATTTTTGAAGTGTTCTATGTTTGTGAAATATGCCATTGGTACTTTAATAGGTATTGCATTGAATCTGTATATTGCTTTGGGTACTATGGACATTTTGATGATGTTAATTCTTCTAATCCATGAACAAGGTATATGTTTCCATTTGTGTCTTCCCTGACTTTTTTCTTCAGGGCTGTGTAGTTTTCTGCATATAGGTCTTTTACCTCCTTAGTTAGGTTTATTCCTAGATATTTTACTTTTCTTTTTGCTATATTGAATGGGATTTTCTCCTTGATTTCTGCTTCTGCTGATTCATTGTTGGTATACAAAAGTGTTTTTGATTTCCGGATATTAACTTTGTAACCTACTGTTTTGCCAAATTGATTAATTAGTTCGAGCAGTTTTGAGGTAGAGTCTATAGGATTTTCCATGTACACTATCATGTCATCTGCAAACAGTAACGGTTTTGCTTTCTCCTTTCCTATTTGGATGCCTTTTATTTCCTTTTCTTGCATGATCGCTGTGGCTAAAACTTCCAATACTATATTGAATAGAAGTGGTGAAAGTGGACATCGTTGTCTTGTTCCTGATCTTAGTGGAAAAGCTTTTAGTTTTTGCCCATTGCGTATGATGTTGGCTGTAGGTCTCTCATATATGGCCTTTATTATACTGAGGAATGCTCCCTCTATTCTCACTTTGCTGAGTGTTTTTGTCATAAATGGGTGTTGTACCTTATCAAAAGCTTTTTCCGCGTCTATTGGTATGATCATGTGGTTTTTGTCTTTGCTTTTGTTTTTGCGATGTATTACATTTCCTGATTTGCAAATATTGAACCATCCTTGCATCCCTGGGATGAATCCCACTTGGTCATGGTGTGTGATCTTTTTGCTATATTGTTGGATGTGATTTGAGTCTATGTTCATCAGCGATATTGGCCTGAAGTTTTCTTTCTTTGTTGTGTCTCTATCTGGTTTTGGAATTAGGATGATGCTGGCTTCTAAAAGAATTTGGGAGTTTTCCATCCTTCTGGATTTTTTGGAATAGTCTGTGGAGAATAGGGGTTAGCTCTTCTTTAAATGCTTTGTAGAATTCTCCTTTGAAACCATCTGGTCCAGGGCTTTTGTGTGATGGGAGTTTTTTGATTACTGCTTCGATTTCTTTTGCTGTTATTGGTGTGTTTAGATTTTCTGCTTCTTTTTCATTGAGTTTTGGAAGATTGTATTTTTCTAGAAATGTGTCCATTTCCCCTAGGTTTTCAAATTTCTTGGCGTATCGTTCTTCATAGTAATTTTTACAATCCCTTCTATTTCTGTGGTATCAGTTGTAATCTCTCCTCTTTCATTTCTGATTGTGTTTATTTGTGTCCTCTCTCTACTTTTCTGGATGAGCCTACTTAAAGGCTTGTCCATTTTGTTTATCTTCTCAAAGAACCAACTCCTGGATTCATTGATCCTTAGAATTGTGCTTTTAGTTTCTATGTCATTTAATTCTGCTCTAATCTTGGTTATTTCCTTCCTTCTGCTTGCTCTGGACTGTCTTTGTTGTTGTTTCTCAAGTTCTTGCAGGGGTAGGGTTAAGTCATTTGTTTGAAATGTTTCTATCTTCTTTAGGTGAGCCTGTATTGCTATAAACTTCCCTCTGAGGACTGCCTTGGCTGTGTCCCATAAGTTTTGGGTTGTTGTGAGATCATTTTCATTTGTTTCCAGAAACGCTTTGATTTCTTCCCTGATTTCATTCCTGACCCATTTATTCTTTAATAGCATACCATTCAGTCTCCATGATTTTGGGTGTTTTGGGATTTTATCCTTTGGGGTTGGTTTCCAATTTCAGTCCTTTGTAGTCAGAGAAGATGCTTGGTATGATTTGAATTTTCTTGAATTTGTTGAGGTTCGTTTTGTGTCCTATCATGTGGTCTATCTTTGAAAATGTTCCATGTGCATTTGAAAAGAATGTGTATTTAGCTTATTTGGGATGAAGGGCTCTATATATATCAGTTAAGTCCATTTCATCTAGGGTATTGTTTAATGCCACAATATCTTTGTTGACATTTTCTTTGGAAGATCTGTCCATTTTTGATAGTGGGGTGTTAAAATTCCCTACAATAATTGTGTTGCTCTCAATATCTTTCTTGAAGTGCTCTAAGATTTTCTTAATATATTTGGGTGCCCCTATATTTGGTGCATATATATTTACGATGTTAATGTCTTCTTAGTGGATTCTTCCCTTGAGTATAATGAAGTGACCTTCTGGGTCTCTCTTTTTATGGCCCTTTTTTTTTGAAGTCTATTTTGTCCAATATGAGAATTGCTACCCCAGGTTTTTTTCTTGTCTGTTTGCTTGGAAAACTTGTTTCCAGCCTTTCACTTTTAGTCTGTGATGGTCTTTTGTCCTGAGGAGGGTCTCTTGTAGGCAGCTTAGGTGTGGGTCATGCTTTCTTATCCATTCAGCTATTCTGTGTCTTTTGATTGGAGCATGTAATCCATTTACGTTTAAGGTTATTATTGATAGGTACTTACTCATTGCCATTTTTGTACCTGTGTTCCTCTCTGTCTCCCTCTTTTCCTTCCTTTCCTTAAAGCAGTCCTTTTAGTATTTCTTGTAGAGCTGGTTTGGTGGAGGCGTGTTCTTTAAGACTTCTTTTGTCTTGGAAGCTCTTTATTTGGCCTTCTATCTTGATTGAGAGCCTTGCTGGGTAAAGTAGCCTTGGGTGCAGGCCTCTGGTTCTCATTACTTGGAATATTTCTTGCCATTCTCTTCTTGTTTGGAGCGTTTCCATTGAGAAGTCAGTAGCTAACCTTACTGGGGCTCCCTTGTATGTTACTTCTTATTTCTCCCTTGCTGCCTTTAAGATTCTCTCTTTGTCTTGGAATTTTGCCATTTTGATGATGATGTGTCTTGAAGTGGGCCTCCTTGGGTTCCTCTTGATTGGGACTCTCTGTGATTTCTGGATTTGTGTGACTTTTTCTCTCTTCAAATTAGGGAAATTTTCTCTCATAACTCTTTCAAATACGTTTTCTATCCCTTGTTCTTCTTCTTCTCTTTCTGGTATTCCTATTTCCAGTTCCATCCATGTTGTTGCAAAGGGTAGTAGCTCCTTTCTGATATTCCTATTATTCGGATATTATTATGTTTCATATTATCTTGCATTTCTCTTAATCCCTCTTCATTCTTTCTGAGCCTCTTTTCATTTTCTTGCTCTTTCTGTGAGATGCTTTCTACTTTGTCCTCCAACTCGATAGATGAGGCCTCCTCCTCATCTATCCTACTTTTGAAACTATCGACTGTGTTCTTCAATTCGGAAATTGTATTCTTCATTTCCTCTTGTCCCTTGCTGATATTTCCTATTTCCTTTTTCATCTTGACGTAGTTTGCAGAGAGATCATTGTAGTTCCCCTGTAATTTCTGATAGCTCGTTGTGAGGTCTTTGAACTTCGTAATAACCAGTGCTTTGAATTCACTATCTGATAGTTGATTAGCCTCTATTTCATCTAACATTCTTTCTGAAGTTTCTGCTTTTTCTTGCATTTGGGGATTGTTTCTTTGTCTTCCCATTGTTTGAGACTCTTCTTGTTAGTCTCAGCTTCTAAAATTGATCTGTTCTGACTCTCTGGGCTTATGGTTTGAAAATCTGTGATATGATACCTGTGAAGTTCAGTGGTGCAGACTCCTCTTTCAGATATCTTGCTGTTCTCCGTCTCCACCTACTCTCATGCTTGTCCTCACGCTGGTCCCCACGCTGGTCACCTACCACTGCTGAGTGTCCCGACTCCTGTAGCCGACTCCTCCAGCGCCCAGGCCTGTTGCTATGGCAGCAGCACAGGGGCTGCACTGGTCCCGGCTCCCATAGCTGACTCCTCTGGTGCCCAGGTCCATCACAGGGGCTTGGAGTGTCCGGCTCCCCCACCTGACTTTCTGGCTCCCAGGCCCGTTGCTATGGCGGCGGCTCTGGGTCCGCCTGTGTCCCAGCTCCCGTAGCTGACTCAGCCGCTGTCTGGTGTTTCTGCGTCGGTCACAATCTCTGCTCTTTTAATTTCATAAATGCTGGGTAACCGATGGTTTATTGTGCTGTTTCTCTATAGATCTGCCAGGATTTTCACCCATGGGTATGAGAGCTAGAATCCGCTCTATCCTACTCTGTCGCCATCTTCCCAGCATCCCTGTTTTTTCCCCCCACAGTGTTTTTCACAGTGGTTGCACCACCTAGTCTCACCAACAGGACACGAGGGTTCCCTTGTCTCCACATCCTCACCCACACTCGTTTGTGGTATATTGATGATAGGCATTCTGACAGGTGTGTGGTGCTCTCTCACTGTGGTGATAATGTGCATTTCTCTGATGATTAGCGATGTCGAGCATCTTGTCACTTTTCCATTGGTTATTAGGACGTACTCTTTGGAGTGTTTACTCAGGCCCACTGTTCATTTTTTAATCAGAGTGTTTTTCTAGTGTTGAGTTGTATGGGTTCTTGATAAAGTTTGGATATTAACCCCTTATGTGATGTATGATTGGCAAATACCTTCTCCCATTCAGTATGTTACCTTTTTGTTTTGCTGATGTTATTTCTGTGCAAAACCTCTTTAGTTTAATGCAGGTTGTTTATTTTTTCTTTTCTTGTCCATGCTTGAAGAGATATGTCAGAATAAATATTATGAAGGGACATGTCAGAGAGTTTACTGCGTACGTCATCTTCAGGGTTTTCATGGTTTCAAGTCTCACATTTCAGTCTTTAATCCATCTTGACTTTCTCCTTGTACATGGTGTAAGCAGGAAGTCTAGATTCATGTTTTGAAGTGTGTCTGTCCAATTTTCCGAAAGTCATACATTGACTAGCATCTCTTTAACCCATTCTGTGTTCCTGCTTGCTTTTTCATATATTAATTGACCAGATAAGCCTGGGATTATTTCTGGTCTCTTCATTCTGTTTCATTGATCTGTGTTCTGCTATGCGGGTACCATGCTGTTTTGAATCCTGTGGCCTTAGAGTACAGTTTGATGTCAGGTGGCACAACACCTCCAGTTTTGCTCTTCTTTCTTGAGGTTGCAGTGGTTATTTGGGGCCTTTTGTGGTTGCATAGAACATTTAAGATTATTTGTTATAGTTTTGTGAAAAATACCATTTTTCCTGACAAGATTGCTTTGAATTTAGAGATTGCTCTGGGAAGTATGGAAATTTTACCAATCTTCATTCTGCCTATTTGTGAACACAGGAAGAGATTCCATCTGTTGATACCTTCTCCAGTGTCTTTCTCTAATGTCTTATATTTTTCTAAGTACCAACCTTTAGTTCCCTGGTCAAATTTATTTCTAGCTATTATTTTTACTACAGTTGTACATAGGATTGTTTTCCTAATTATCTGATAGTGTTTTATTATTGTTGTATAGAAACACAGTTGATTTCTGAATATGAATTTTGTATCCTGCTACTTTACTGACTTCATTGATCATTTATAGTATTTTTTAAAGGACTCTTGAGAGTTCTTTGTATAAAGTATTATGCCATCTGCTATAATGATGGTTGTAGTTCTCCCATTGTCATTTGGATGCCCTATTTGTTTTAAAAGGATTTTTTTTTTGGGGGAGAGGGAGAGGGAGGAGAAAAAAAGAGGGAGAGAAACTTGGATGTGTGACAGATACATCAATTGGTTGCCTCTCACATGTGCCCAGTTAAGGACCTGGCCCACAACCCAGCAGTGTGCCCTGACTGAGAATGGAACGTGCAACCTTTCAGTTCGCAAGCCAGCACTCACCCCACTGAGCTATACAAGACAGGGCTGGATCCCCTTTCTTTCTCCTCTGATTCCTGTTGCTAAGTCTTCCACTACCGTTGAATAAACATGTGAAAAGTAGACAGTCCTGTCCTGTTTCTGATCTTAAGTAGGAATGCATTTAGCTCTTCCCCGTTGAGCATGAAGTTAGCTATGGGTTAGTCATTCATGGCCTTCATCATGTTGAGCCATGTTTCCTTTCATCCCAATTTGCTGAGAGTGTCCTCAGTCATACATGGGGCTATTGGGGCTGTCAGATGCTCCTCTGCATGTATTCATAGGAGCATATGCCCTTTGCCCTGTGTCTGTCTTTAGTGGGGTGCATTGTCCTCACTAATCTGTGTATAGGGAGGGAACCAGTGTGTCGCATCATCCCGGCTTTAAACCCACTTGATTCTCCTGTGTGATCTCTGTCACATGTTGACGCTTTCATTTTCCTGATAGTTTGTTGAGGATTTTTGCATCTATGTTCATGGATATTGAGCCATACATATATATTTTTGGTAATGCCTTTGTCCTTTTTGCAATGGGGATAATGGTGGCCTCTCAAAATGAGCTTGAGAGCCTCCCTCCTCTTGAATTCTTGGAAGGGTTTGAGAAGGATCGGTGTTTCTTCTACTTTTAGTGTTTGACAGAATTCACCTGTGAAGCGACTCCATCCAAGACGTTTGCTTGTTGGCCCTCTTTTTGCTTACAGATTTGATTTGACTGGTGTCGTTTGTCACTTCTCCACTCTGGTTTCTGATTTTATTTACTTGGGTTTTCTTCCTGTTTTTCTTACTCTTTTCTCTTAATGAGTGCAAAGGGGTAAAGCTGTATCAGTCTTTTTTATTGTTCCAATGTGGAGTAACTTACACTGTCATTAGGAATGTGGGAGACTCCCAAGTCTTCCACACTTAAACAGTGGTATCAGTCCTGGTGTGGGTAGTAGTCATTGTCGTGGGCATGCAGTGGTAAATGCTGTGGTTTTCGTTTATCTTTCCTATGTCACATGACCTGGGAACATACTGTGGCATTTTTCTGTGCCACCTGTCCAGCCAATTATAGTTTCTGGTGAAGAGTTTGTTGATACCATTTCTTTATTTCCCAAATTGTGGATTTTTTCTAATTTTTGAATTTTGAAAGTTCTTAATGTATTCTACATACAAGAATTTTCTTGCAAATACGTTAATTCCTTGGGCGTCACCTATGGTTAACCACTGTTCCAGCATGATTGGTTGGAAACAGTCCATTCCTTCCCTTTAAGTCACCTTGGAAGCTTTACTTGAAATGCCTTCTCCAGAGATGTAGAGGTTTATCTCTTAGAGTTTCCATTCTGTTCCACTCATCCCTACTGGTAGGTCTGTGTTTCTGCCAGGCGCACACCCATGATTGCTTCAGCTTCACAGGAGAACGTGAAGTCAGGCAGTGTAAGTCCTCCAGTTGGTTCTGTGATTTCAGGTTATTGTCCTCAAAGGATGAGGTAGAAAGTATTGCTTCCTCCTCTGTGTTCTGAAATGTTTCTGAGGAATTGGTCATGTTTGTTCCTAAAATACTGAGCAGAGTGCTCAGTATAGCTTTCAGGGCCTGAGATTTCTTTGTGGAAATTATGAAGAAAATTGTAAGCTGAAGCTAAACTCTATGGAAATTTGGAGGACTTAGAGTAGCCCCTAGAGTAGCCAAAATATTTTCAAAGGTAGAACCTGAAATCATAGCCAGAAAACGCTACCCCACGAGGATACCATAAGTCAACATCCTTCATGAACGTAGAGAAAAATTCATTGGAAAACATTGGCCAATAGCTGTAGCTGGTGTGGCTCAGGGGACTGACTGAGCGCCAACCTGTGAACCAGAAGGTCACCTGTTCGACTGCCAGCCAGGGCACATGCCTGGGTTGAGGGCCAGGTCCCAGGTTGGGGGCCTGTGAGAAGTAACTACACACTGATGTTTCTCTCTCACATCAATGTTTCTCTCCATCTCTTCCTCCCTCCCTTCCCCTCTCTATGAAAATAAATAACTAAAATCTTTAAAGCACAAGATTTAGAATGTGCTGGGCAAACGTGCTGCGATGTGCACACAGCCCTCATCCAGAGAGAAAGCTCAGAAATGGGTACCAGAAACCATATGTGGGGATCCCCCTGTGCTTCTCCCTGAGCTCGGGAGTCAGAGCTGCTTCGGGCTGCATCTCGTGCCCTAGGAAGCTCCATGTGGCTTTGTGACTGTCTGCCTTGGTCTGAGTGGGGTCCCCACTCAGGGACCCTGGAAACGGGGCCAGGGCGCCCCAGACCTGGTGGGAAGCACGGAACCATGTCTCACGCATGCTGTGTCCTTGGAGACATCACCAGACATCTGCGAGCCTGTCTCCTGATCTATACAAAGTTCATGGGCAGGAATGATGGATGGCAGACGCTCAGCCCAGGGCTGCCCTTGATGCCGCCCCTCCACAGGGACAGCTTATATAATTCCCATTTTCCAGAAAGTGTGTCTGTGAATTGTTTGCCTGGTGATGGCACTCTGCTTCTCTGTAATAAAATCCTAATTTTAAAGATGCCTCAACGTGTCTCCATTGGCTTCATTCAGAGGAAGAGGGGGTGTGGTGAAGACAACATTTAGATAATGGGCAAATCTCTCCCACTAATGTTTATTGCCACATTGTTTTCCTTCCTTACACCTTGTCCTCTTTCTCCCAATTTTAGAGAGGTTAGTTTAGGTACAGCGGGAATTAGGAGCTTCAACAGTGTCCATAGCCTTCCTGTCACAGAACTGAAGGGTGAGATGGACCCAGGCTGGATGTGAACTGGGTGTGGGGCCCTGTAGAGGAGAAGCTGGGTCACAAAGAAAGGGGTGACTGTCCCCTGGGGCTGCCTGGGCAGAGGGTCAGTGGAAGAGACTGGCAGGATGGCAGGGAGGGCAGGTAATGGGTGAACCTGCTGCCAAGGGGTGGAGCCCTGGCTGCATGGCAATAGCAGCCCTGGCTCTGGGAGGGACATGGAGGTCCGTGACCCTGGCAGGACACCCAGGCTCAGGGAGGTCATTCTCATGAGCCCAGAGGGGATGGACGTTGATGTTCCTCTTGAGGAGGAATTGAGGCCACTGGGCCTGCGAGGTTGGAAACCACAGGGACCCTGGCCCCTCAAACAACTACAGAGGGGGATCCTGTGGGTCCTGAGCGGGGGTGCAGTGTTGGCTGCATGGGGACAGAAAAGTGTAGCAGTGGCTAGTGCTGACTGAGGGACAGTGTCATCCCTGTGCTAAAGCCCCAGGCAGCCAGACCAACTGAAGTGGCTGCTTTAATCCAAAACCCCCAACAAGTGTGTACGTATCCACTGCCAAGTGGACAGAGTGTGCAGGTAAAGGGTGAGAAGCCTCCTACATCGGGACCTTAAAGGTTTTCTGTGAGAAGCCAGAGAGCCCGGGTGGGACTCCATGAAAAAGGACAGGCTGAGCAACGTCCCATCCCCTCAGTGCTGCCCAGTAGCATTCCTCCAGGGCCCCTCCAGGGCCCCTCCAGGTCCTCCACCGGGCACTCCTCCGGGCACTCCCAGGAACCCCTGTAGTTCTCCTCTGGACACTCCTCCCTACGACCTTGCCCTTTTCCACAGGTGAGTCTCAGGAAGGCCCCTGGACATGTGGGCTCTCAGGCCTGGGCCAGGAGCCTGGCTTCTCTGAGGCGGTGCTGCCCTCAGTGAGCTCTGCCGGCTCCACTGGCTCAGAAGCAGAGGCAGGCTCGGGATGGAGGGTCTCACTGAAAGGAGAAGCGTGATGGAAACACTGGCTGTGAGCGCGAGGGATGGAAAAGGGTCATTGATTCTGCTAGTTTTGTTCAGGCAGGACGGGCTTTCCACCCACATCCAGCCTCCAGTGAACCCACCAGTCTCAGAGACCATGTGCCAAGGCCTCAGATTTGGAAGAGCCAGGATCCATGCTCAGGGGCCCCGTGCACCCAGACTGGTGTCCCTTCCCCCAGCCAACCCTCTCTGTGGTTGCAGTCAGCCAGTGCCCGGGGGGCGGGTGAGTGTATTGAGCCTTGGGGGTCAGAGGGAGGACCTGTGTGTGGTTTCTGCAGCTTGTCTGAGGGACCCCAACTGACTATGTTTCTGAGTCTTCGTTTTGCCGACTCCAAAATGGGATGAGAACTCCAGTCTCATCCAAGCATTCATTCACCACGTATTTACTAAGCGCCTGCCGCAGTCCAGCGTACCCCAGGTACGTGGTCAATGGAAGTGAAAACACAAAAACACTTACCCAGACTCCATTCCCCCCCTCCAGGGTGCAGTGGACTTGTGAGACAAAAGTGAAACATGAAGATTTAATAAGCACTACATTGACAGAGTGATGAATGGCAAAGGTTTTGTCTGGGGGTCATGACACGTGCCTGTGGGAAACTAGTTTTCTGCATCCAGAGATCCCCTCAGGGCGGGAAGAAGACTGGTGACCTCTGCAGGTGGCTCTTCTGGACTCTGGACCACCAGCACAACCTGGTTCAGTTCCCATGGAAAGCACTGTGAGCATCTGTAAGGAGGCCGAGTTTCCAAAAAAGCCAAGGTGCATGAGGTCCGGACTCAGCTGTCCCCTGCAGCCTGGGACCCTGGGCAGTTCCCAGGGGGTTGTGGGGAGGGCTGTGTCAGATATCATTTCACAGGTGTGCAGATGACATGGGCGAGGCCTGGTGGCAGTGAATGGCCCCCAGGAAGCTGTGGGTGCCACTGATGGTAGAAAGGCCCCAGGTAATGGAACCTTGATGGGCCACCTCACTTCCTTGGTGACAGGTCACAAGAGAATTCAGAATTCTGGTAACCACGCACCCCTAACTGCTCACTTGACTGCCAGCAGTCGAGAGACAAGGATGATTCCTTGGTGTTTCCCGACTTCCCGAGGCTCTGGGCAGAAGAAAGCCCGGAGTGACGGATGTCTCACTTATTTTAGGTGTTGGCACAAACCTCGCCTCAGACACCTCTCAGCCTCTGGCACCAGGCACCCTCAGGTAACAGAGGGCAGCCCAGGATAGGCCATTCCAGACCAGGCCCCAACTGGGACCCGACCAGGGCAGCCACACACCCCTTCCCTCCCACCCTGCCTGTGTGAGTGTGTCCAGTGTGGAGAGGGACAGCGTGGGAGGAGGGGCACTCACCCTGGGCCAGAGCAGATTGTTAAGGGTTGAAGGCCTGATGGGTGGGTCATGTTCACTGCCCCGCTGATGGCTGGCACAATGAGAAGCTCAGTGCTGGGGCCCAGCTCCTCTGCCCGCTTCTTCATCGGGAGTCTTCAAGCTGTCATCTTATTCCCTCACCGCCTCGAAGTCTGTCCCTCTGCATCTGCTGTGGGGAGCAGAACTTGTGGTGGGTGTCTGCCCCACGGGCCACGTCCAGGGAGGCCCCTGATGCCTCCTGGCCTGGACCTGGCTCTGTCCTCCTAGAGCTCCACCCCGGACTTCGTGGAGGAGCTGGCTGAGGGGTTGACCTCCACCATCGACCGGTGCGATGGACAAGAGGGCCAGGCCAGGACCACCATCCAGTGCCTGTCTGAGGTGAGAGGGGGCCCATACCTAGGCCCCAGGCTGACTGGGGTGGGACCAGATCCCAGTCTCAAATCTGGGCCTCAAAGCTCTCAAAGTGTCAATCCCCTCATAATATCTTCACCTCCAATCCTCCTGACCACATTCATGGAAGGGAAGGAACATAAATACCGTTTCAACAGTTCTGTTGGAAGCACAGAGAAAACAGAATCCTTGCTATGTCTGCCTTTCACTCCTTTCCACAGTTTAACTACCCGCCCCAGGCCCCCTGTGGACCAGCCAGCTCACTCTCCTTGCAGACCTGCTCAGAGCCTTATCATCACACTAGACAGGTTGGTTTGTCCAAAAATGTGAGGGGGATTAAGGTATGGGATACCTTTCCTGCAATCTGTATTCTTCTGAAGCAAAGGGAACCAGTGTAGGCAGCGGGTGAGGAGCAGTGGCCGTATTCATCTCCATAACATCAGAAGGAGGTGATTTTCCTCAGTGATTCAGCCTTGCCCTGCTGACAGGATCCAGTGGTGCTGTCACTTCGGCAGGGCTGAGGGAAGGTGCGCACTGTGCCCTGCGGGACTGTGTGCTGCTTTGCTAGATCTGCCATGATGCAGAGGTGCAGATTGGGGGGAGCCTCCTGGGCCAACAGGAGCAGCTCAGTGCCCAGCTCTACCTTTGCAGACCTCCAACAAGGACATCGTGGAGGCGCTGGGCCACGGGCCCAACCACACCACCTACCAGGCCAAGGGGCAGATGCATCGGGCCAACACCACCATCCAGGGCTGGTCTGAGGTGAGAGCTGGTCCAGAGGGGTCTCTGCATCCAGGACCCCAGGATGAGCAGGGGGGGACAGGGATCCAGACTCCAAGCTGGGAAGCCCCCTGAGGCCCTGCAGAGCTTCCCCACTGGACTGCCCCATGGTCCCGTGCACAGGCAACCTGCACCTCCGCTGCCCCCACCAGCTCCACAGGTGGTAGAGACACTCCTCGGATATTTGCAGAAATATCAGACAAAATAGTGTGCTGTTTCACTTCACAGCAGAGCACAAGCACATCTGCATTTTGCTGCTTTTCTTTTTCTTAACCGCCCAGGCCAGGGAATCCAGGGGAGCAGTCAGCTCCACTGTCCTTGCAAACTGTCTCCAAGTCTACACATCCTCACACATATCATCACGGCTTAATCACATATAAGGGGAGGGTGGCATGAAGCTCTTCTCTATGTTTCTCTGCTACTTGTCATCCACACAACATATTACAAGGCCTTGCCAGGCCTGGAGCTATGGCTTCACTTCTGTCCTCAGTATTTTATAAGGGAGGATGCTGGCCTCAGCGGTGCAGCCTTTCAGTGCTGCTGGGCCTCCACGAAACTCAGCTCAGGTGCCATTTCAGCAGTGCTGCGGGAAGCACTGAAGTTTGCCCGAGGGGACTGTGGCAGTTTGCTCGGGCTGCTGTGACCCGGGCCCACAACAGGGGGTATACACAGCACACATTCCTTTCCTCCCAGCTCGGGAGACCAGACAGTAGAGACCAGCGTGTCAGCGGGGCTTCCTTCTCCAGGGGGGCCTCTCCTTGGCTTGTAGATGGCTGTCTGCTGTCTCTGAGACACATGGACTCCCCTCTGTGCTCCATGTGTCCTCCTCACCTCTTCAAAGGGCACCAGTCATACTGCATCAGGTCCCACCCCAGTGAACTCGAACTTCACTCCTTCCTCAAAGACCTCAAGTCCCAACACAGGCATGTAGTGAAGTCCCACAGATTAGAAAGTCATGGAATTTGGGGGACATAATTCACCCCCATATATACTGCCCCCAGGACAAGATATGTGGCCAGGGGTGATGGGACTGCTGGTGGAAGGACATGGACTTGTAAAATTTAAGGGCCACAGACAGATCCCAAATGGAAGAGCCTGTAGCAGGCACAGGGCCAACAGCAGTTTCTCAGTGTAGCTGCTGCCTTGTGCCCAGCCTGGCCTGGGCATCTCTCACTCTTGTCCGTTTTGACCCATCTGATGACAAGGTGTCCAGGGCAACCCCAGCCTTCCTTGACTGGTAATCCCCTCCCTGGTACTTCGAGTCACTCCCAGCTTTTCACCTGCCACATGGAATGTTCCTTCCTGAGGCTGCTGCCCACATGCTGCTGTGATGGGCTCTCTCCAGTCTGGACTCCCCAGGCATTTCCCCCTTTTACGGAATTTGGGATCTTCAGAGTGAGGGTCTCAAACACCCTTTCGAGTCTATGGAAGAGAAATGAAGTGTCTCTTTTGAAGTGTATTCCTTTCATGGGCCGTGTCTATCCAGTGCTCTAAGTCTAAACTGGGGAGGGCAAGGTTCCCCAGACACTGTCCATCCACATCAGAAGTCTGAGCGAGCTGGAGGGACTGTGACACAGGACCATTCTTAGTTCTGAGCTGCATGACACTGAGAAGCCATTTGTCATCCCAAAGCCTCTGTGTTCTCATCTCTAGGACAGAGATTTCTATCGAGAACTCGTGGGGACAACACTCTTAATACAGATTCAATACAAGGAGGGTTGATGTTCTTCTGCTAAAAAAATGCCTAGAAAGCATAACTGAACACATGCACTCTTCACCTGCCCCCCAAGTTTTAACGGTCCTTTTAACGCCTACAAATGTTTGGCGAGGGCACTCCTGTGTCTCCCCTTTCCATATCCCTGAGGGCCTGGGAGTTCCTGGGTGAGCTTGAGACAGAGCTCAGTCCTCCTGGTGATTCACAGTGATGGCACTGACTGCCTGTCCCACCTTTGTCCCCCTCAGTGTACACTGGAATTAATACCTGTGCGGGCGGCCTGCAGGATGCGGGCCCTCCAGGGACACACACTGGAGAAGGTGACGGCGTCCCTGGTACCAGCTTTCCTGGGTGGATACACCTGCCACATCTCCACCTTCATGTCCACCCACCCGGCCTTCTCCAGAGCCCAACGCTTCCTGGACCAGCTGCTTACTGGGTGAACCCACGCCCCTTCTTTGGCACAGTGCTGACTCTGCCCACCGCTAGCTGTGTGTCTGGAAAAGGTCACCACGTCTGTCTGAGCCTCAGCGTGCTCCTCTGACAGCTGGCGTGGTAGAGAATAAACCTCACAGGTGTTTGTAGTGACTACTTTAGAGAACAGCCTTGGCAGATCCTAGGAGCTGACACACTGTGGTTGTTCATGGCACTTATTTCTCTCACCTCCATGAAAAGTCAGCAGCCTCACCCATCAGTGGCCTGTGGCATTTCTGAGTTTGGAAAGGCACATGGAAAACAACCTGTCAAGGAGTTTGGCATTTACTTAGCTGACATTTGTCCTTGTCTCTGGTGCAGCCAGATTAGGGTTCTTTGGGATGGCAGGGGGCCCCAGGCCCACTCAGATCTCTGGGGTGGTTCTGGTCCAAGTTCCTTTGCTTGGCAATGTGTATTAAGTGCTTACACCCATCAGGCGCATTTGAAGACACTTAGCATAACTGAATGAATGGAGCAGACACAATCCCTGGTCCTCAGTTCGAGGGAGGGAATGAGAGAGTCACACATAGTCATCATTCACAGGTCCTTTCCACCATCCAGACCTGAGTGCATACGAGTCTTCTCGACATCTGGAGGCCAACCTCCTCATAATGACCAGGGAGACACACTACCCGACCAGATGGAGCAGTGAGTGGCCTTGGGATCCAGAAGGAGGGCCTCCTGGTCCTGCAAAGTGGGGACTGTAGTTGGACAGGGCCTGGCAGAATTGTGATCTTACACATCTGATTCCCGAGGGTGGGCTGAGTTCGGGTGGCTTTCACTCCCAGAGGTCAGGGGTCAAGGTGAACTGTGGATGGGGTCCCAGTGCTCTTAGAACCAAAGGGGAGGTAGGATGAATCGTGCTCTGGAGCCCCATCCACACCACAGACCCATCCCACTCTGCCTGCTTTTCTCCACACCCATGTCACCTGAGCCCCGCTGACAGGCTCAGAACAGGATTGTGGGGAGCAGGCTGCTCACACGTGTGTCTCAGCCCGCAGTCCAGGTTGCTGGGTGCAGGGAGGGCAGGGGAGGGCCGGGTACAGGACCTTCGGCAGAGCTGTCAGTGGGAAGAAGAGACCACACACACTCTGTGTTCAACCTGCCAGGTCACCTGTCCTGCTGTTCCCAGGACAACCACAGGGGTCTGGGGTGGCATGGGGTCGTCCCCTGGATGGGCAGGGCAGGCATGAAGTCCCAAGTTTCAACAAGGGTGCCATGCATGGGAGGGTGTGTGGAAGGAAAGGGCAGGAATCTGACTCTGCTGCCCACCTACCTCCTCCCTCCAGGACCCTTACTTGTGTGTCGGGACGCTGGCCACACAACATAACACACTGTGGCCAGCCCCTGCTGACTCCCTGGCTCATTGTGAAGCAGGCCTTTGTGGAGGTCAGATTTCCTGCTGCAAAGCTGGTTTGCCTCATCCACATGCTTCGGCTGGAGCCGGAGCATCCAGAGTCCAATGAGGCAGGGCTGAGAGGTGAGGGGCTGCAGTCTTGGGAGATGATCAGGAGTGGGGGGTGCGGGAGGGAGTGGAAGGCCGGAGCTCCCTTAAAGGCAGAGGCTCCTCTCCTGTCTCTGGAAAGGCAGAGAAAGCTCAGGCACGTGTGTGAACCTGTCTCTTTTCCCTGCCCCAGATCCACCCCCAGAGCTCCAGAGCGCTCCAGTGCCACTGGAAGGGCCTGACCCGGGCCCGGATCCCACCCCGGCGGTGCCAGTGCTGGAGCCAGTGTCCCCTCCACCAGCCCCTCCATCAGACCTGGGGCAGGAACCTGCCCCACCTTCAGCCCCAGGGCCAGCTCAGGAGCTGGAGCCAGCTGGACCGCCCACTCCATCTGCAGGGACAGACCACCCAGGCCCTGTGACCACTAAGCCCCTTGTAAGGGAGGAGAAGAGGAGCATCCTGACCTTCCCTCCCAGGCTGGTGGCAGAACAACTGACAGGGATGGACGTGGTGAGCAGCGGGCCTCTCAGGATGGGGGGACAAGCCTTCCTTCTGCTGTCAGCACCCCCACCCGCCTTGTGCTGACCCACACCCCTGTGACCTGGATCCAAATCACAGAATCTCCACACACCGCCCATGGGTCCTGGGGGACATTGTCAATGCCCAAGCCTCTACTGCCCACCTGTGGACAGTGAGTGTGGACACTCGCAGGACCTGCTGCACTGAGGGTAGCATCACACAGAAAGCTGGGTGGGTCCTGGCCCACTAGGTGCAGAGGGGAGCTCCCTGTGAGCAGCCAGGCACATGGGTTGTCCATTCACTTGTCCACGAGGCTCAGTAGCCTCTGCCCTGATTAGGCTCCAGATGTGCACTTGAGTCCAAGGGACACAGACAAACACTGCCCGTATTTGTAGTGGCCCCAGGGGGGTGTGCACTGGACAGGAATTCAAAGCTCAGCACTGACCGGGATGCTGGAAGATGCCCCCTGGGATGAACACACTTATGCCACTTCCTGGTCCCAGACTCAGTGAGGATGCGCTGGGGAAGATGCTCCTGTCCCTTCCCCACCAGACTGGGGTCCTGGGTCATCCAGCGCTGGGTGCCCCGGGTGGACAGAGATGAATCCCAGGGACGCACACGAGGCTCAAGGCCTCATCCTCAGCTTCCTGCGCTTTTGTTTTTTGCTAGTGTGATCCTGGCAGGGAATTGGGGACACTGAGGGAGGGTGGGGCAGGGCTGGGTGACACTCCCCTCTCTCCCCAGGAGCTGTTCAAGCAGGTTCTGCCCCACCAGTGCCTGGGCTCCGTCTGGCCCCCAAAGAAGAACAAGCCCGGAAGGCAGCCCCGGGCACGCACTGTCAGCTCCACCATCACACAGTACAATGCTCTGGTGCCCTGTGTGACCACCACCTGCCTCGGGGACCCAGGCATGAAGGCCAGAGACAGGGCCAAAGTGGTGGAGCACTGGATTAAGGTGGCCCAGGTATGTGATGGGAAGCCTAGGAGAGTGCTTCTCCTACTTAATCAGCTCTCAGGATTGAGGTCTGAGGTCTGAGACTAAACAAGTTTCCTAGGTCTTTTCTGCCAGGGGTACGCTGACCTTGAGTCTCAGGTCCCAGTGCTGGGGGGCTCACTTCCTAGCTGGCTCCTTCCTTGGGCTGAGCTAAGACCCTCCTCTCAGGGAGTGTTGGCCTTTGGGTCCTAAAGGTGCCCCCTGAGCATCTGGCCCGCCCAGCAGGGCTGTCCCTGGAGGGCACTGAAGGGAGGAATTCAGCTCCCCAGCTCACAGCTCATCTCTTCCCTCCCCAGGAGTGCAAGACCCTGAAAAATATGGCTTCCTTGCATGGAATAATATCGGCCTTCAGGAGTGTGCCACTCTATAGGTTAAAGAACACCTGGGAGAAAGTTTCCCGGTAAGTAGGCCTCTCCCCACTACAGGATGGACCCTGAGGTGTCTCCCAGATGTCTGCCAGTGTCCCCTCAGCAGCTGGCACGTCCCGGGAGGCAGCCCAGCCTGCTGACATGGACTGTGGGGTTGGGTGATGTCTCTAAGCTTCTCTGGCACCTCAGGCCACCAGCTCTGCTTCAGGAATGTGTTTCCTTAAATGCCAGGAACAGCATGAACCAACTGGAGATTGTCAAGCCTTTCTTGCAACACGATCCTGCGCCCAGTTGAACCCAAACCTTGTCAAAGCTGAGCTGCTCAATAGGAATGGGGATGGAGGCCCAGATGGCCAATAGCGGGGCCCACCCCAGTCCCACAAAGACCTCCCTGCTCACAGGACCCTCACCAGAGCAGTGTGAAACTTTCCATTGTCCAAAGGAGTTGCCTGTAACTCCCCTCCCCCAGTCTTCCTAAACCTGTCTTTCCCTCTCCCACACCCTCAGGAGGAGCTCAGCTGTGCTGAGAAAACTATTTCAAGACGTGGATGGAATGACCACCAAGCAGCTCAGGAACACAGAGCCCAGGCTGGAGGTGTGGGAAGAGAGCAGGGTGTGAGGGGGTGGACTGTGCGGGGAGAGGCTTTGCTACTTTTGTCACTTCAAGATCCTCTGAAAGTGGTCACCCTATGGGTCTGATTAGCAGGAAGAGGGAGTTGTTTGGTCCATGGGCAGGTGGGGGCAGTTCAAGGGGCAAGAGACCTGGGTCACAGCATAAATTGGTGGTGCCTGGGCTGCTCCAGCACAGGGGTGCTGACCTGGCAGATTGAGCGCGTCTCTGGCTTCCATGCCGGCCCACTTGCTGGCACTTAGCTTCTTCCAGGCTGTTGGGTGAATGGGTGGATGGGGCACCTGGTTCCCTCAACCAGCCCAGCAGGTCCTCAGGAAGCCACACCCCTGGTGCCCCTCAGTCTTCACCAAATCTCCAAGAGGAGGGCACCCCGCCTGCCCCGGGGAGGGGCACTGTGGGGGATTCCAACCAGCCAGGTGAACCAAATGGCTGTTCAGTCTCAGTCCCAACTGCAGGACCAGAGACAGAGAGGAGTGTCCTTGGTGACTCCCTGCTCTGCCCCTAGAGCTCTCACTGCTAGTCAGTCAGAGTCAGGGTTCTCCCCCAGTGTCCAGGGGGTGACAACACAGGCCAGATGGCTTCTGAGAGGTGTCAGGGGCACTGACGGCTTCTCAGTGGATCCTTCCTGAACAGACCTCAGAAGCCTCCTGTCAGGGATGGGTCCAAGTGTCCTGTAACCCTCTACCCTGCCAGACACTTGGGGACTTTCAGGGTCCCATTCCTGAGTGGATGCAGAAAGAGTGCTGTGCAGGGGAAGGTCTGGGGCTCCCTGGGGAGGTGGAGGCCAGTGTGACCTCGGTTGGAGCCTGGTGGGCACAGACCCTGTGGGGCGGGGCAGGCAGGATGTGCTCACCCAGGCTCCCAAGACCCCCGTGCATCCCAGGCGTGGCCCAGATGGGGGCTTGGGCACAACCTGAGAGCCCTGAGGACAGGGCTCTGGTCGGCAGGGAGGCTGGGGCTGAGGTGAGGGCAGGTGGGACAAGGCCTCTGCTGGGAGGGACAGGAGGCCTCTCCTCTGTGGGCCTCTGAGGCAGTCACCACCCCTGTTGGTCCCTGCCTCCTAGGCAGTGAAATGGGGGTGACCGTCCTGGGCTGCAGGCCTCACAGGGTGCTCACCAGGGTCAGGGCAGGAAAGGACTGTGCAGAGCTCTCTGACCCGGTCAGCCCCGAGGGCAGAGGGTGAGAACAACACTGACAGGAACATGACCCCGCGTCCCCAAGAGAGCCCCTGAGCCAGGTGGAGCTCTCACACTTTGCAGAGGTTGGAATGGGCTCAGGGAGGCCAGGCCCCAGGTCCCACAGGAGTGAGTGTTGTGTCTGGGAGTGTTCTGGAATCAGAGCGTGCTGGGGTCAGAGCAGCATCAGTACCAGCCGACTCGGGTCAGTTGTTCAGGGTCTGAGGTCAAGAGTTTCGGGGTGCCATGGGGTGAGGGCGTAGCCTCAGTGACGCTGTCCTGAACCTTGGCAGAAGCGGCCCTCCAGGTTTGCCACTCTGCTGATGAACCTCCGGGGGAGCTCTGAAGAAGCCGCAGAAGAAAGTGAGTGAGCCCATCTGGGGGTGCCAAGGGGTCAGAGGAGGGGGGCCCTGCCCTCCCAGCTGGAGGCCCCCAGGTCAAAGGAGGAGGCCTTTCTCCTGCAGCCCCGCCTCCTGCTCCCACAGACCCTGAAACCTTCCATTAGCAGTGACCAGAAGGAGGGCCTGGAAGAGATGGGTGCAGGGTGGCCCTGGGGTGGGCCTGGGTTCATAGACCCTGTCATTTGCCTAAAGTGGGTCCTGAGATTGGATTAAGAGCAGCCCGGTGTTGTTGGAGAGTGAGGGAAGGGGGATTGAGGGGAGGCCCAATTGGTCATGGGTTCTTGTTTGTGGAAAGCTGGGGGTGGGCCAGGAGGCTAATGCGGGAACCTGTCAGGGAAGGTGTGTGGGGGCACCTGACAGCAGGAGCTCATGCCCTCTCACCCCCATTGCCCAGTGTGTTCCCTTCCTCGGAATATACGTCAGTGACCTTGGGATGCTGCACTCTGCCATACAAGACTACCCTGAGGTTTGTGCCTGGGGCCTGGTCTGGGGTGACCAGGAGTGATATCTGGGAGGAGAGTGCCCCGCCTCAGTCCTGAGCCCTGAGTGCACAGTGCAGCCACCCCTGGGAGCGGGGCAGCATGCCCATCATAGGGACCATGTCCCCCTCCCCTGGAGCCCAGAGCCTGTCCTGAGTCCTAATGCTGTGTCTGTGTGTCCCTGGTCCTCCTGGGACCTGACCTAATTTCACCTGAGAAAGTGTGGCATGGGGGCGGTCATGGCTTGGGGACTCTTTCTGATGGACTTTGGCCATCTGCCTTGCAGGGTCATGTGAAATATGCAGCAAAGAAGAGTAAGGTGAGCAGCTATGACACTCCCTGGGGGGCAGGGGAGGGAAGAGGCAGTCAGAGCCACCCTGGTCAGCACACTGCTGGGCTCCATCCCCCACATCTGGCATTTCCTGGGAGGATTGAATAATAGAAGTGGGAGACCTTTCCAGTTGGTGGCTGTGGGTGGGAGGGGAGCATCAAGGATAACTTCCAGCATGAGGGGCTGGTGATGCCCATCTGTGAGCACAGGTAGGGCCTGGGTGCAATTAGGGGGAGAAGAGCACTATGTGTGCAAAGGCCCAGGACCAGTCCCCTGCCCCCCCCACCCCCTGCTCTGATGGTGTCTGCATCCTCCCCCTCCCTCGGGCCCCAGGAACTCAAAATGTTGGAGGAGATAGTGCTCCTGCAGCAGGCTGCTCAACTCTACAGCATAGAGCCCGAGGAGCAATTCAGGGCCTGGTTCTGGGCCCTGGAGCGGCTCAGCGAGAAGGAGAGGTGAGGCTGGGCAGGGCGTGGGTGAGGGCAGGGGTGGACTCTCCCTGCCTGCCAGTCCAGAGAACCTGTGTCCGTGGCTCCCTGCTCAGCCTCAGACCTTGTGGTGTAGCATCTCCTGGGGCCCCTGACACTGGGAAGGACACCTGAGGTTTGGTTCCTTGGAGCTCACAGGTGCCACTCTGTCCTGTAGTTACACCCTGTCCTGCCAGCTGGAGCCTCGGTTCTAGTTGGCCTGCACAACACTCAAGGCCAAGAACATCAGGTGTGCGTGAGTGTCCAGGTGGACACTGCAATATTGTCATCACCAGTGGGAACACAGACGGGACTTCATGGTGCCTGGGTCAGCTCCTTCTGCTCTAGGTGAAGATCGACATTGGAGGGCTCCTTTGGAATGTCCCCTGAAAGTCAGCAGGGAGGGGAAATACCCCACCTACCTCATAATTTCTCCCCAAGGCCTATTCGTCAGTGGGAGGTGAGATGTTTATTTATTTCAGCAGAATTTGGAGTCCTCAATTGGCAAAAATCCCAGGGGCAGGGACTTCTGGGTTTATAGGTCAGCACCCTCTCGCTGGGAGAGCACACTGTCCCTTTGCACTGAATATGGTGCTTCTAGGCAGACATTTGTGCACAGCTTGCCAGTCAATGGCTGGGTTCGATCAAGATGGCATAAGTGACAGAAAAGGAAATGGAGACACTTGTATCAACAAGATGCCTGCCAGTCAGCCTGACACTTTTGTTCCCCTTACGCTGGACACATCTGACAAGGAGACACACTCTGGATGTTCAGAACAGCCCTGTGTGCAGAGCGGGACCACCCGCAGACAGGATCCTGGGAAAATTCTACACCTGCCAGCAGAGTAGCCAGGGCAGACACACATGGCCTCATGGGCAAGTTCCACACTTGGCATCAGGGGGTCGAGATGCTTATCCAAGAGACCCAGAAGGGTGGAGCACAGCACTTTCCAGGTGTAGCTGAGGCAGGCTCCAGAGCACTGCTGACACAGCCCAGCCCCACACACCACAGGCTGGTCTCCCTTGGATCGGCCGGCTGCTCTGCCCTGCTGCACCGGGGACTGGGTCTGCCCTGCTGCCCACCTGGCCCCGGAGATCCTTCCCGGCAAGACTCTGACAAGTCCCTTCCCATTGTGCTGTCTTCTGGACCTGCAGGCTGAGACTCAGTTTGGTTAACATGTGAATTTGAAAGGACGCAGATACAGCAAATAAAAACTACACTAATACGAAAATAAAATTTGGATTTCTCTCTATGTTAAAAGGACAAAACTTTGTACTATTAATGTGTTAAAATATTTGTACTATTTATGCTAAAAATAGTACTAAATATGCTAAAAACTTTGTACTATTAATATGCCCTTAACAGGAAATGGAAATGGGAGAGTAGAGACTCCACGTGCTCTGCACCATCAGGTCTTTGCTTGATATTTAAAGAGCTAAATCTTGCTTGGAACTATTTAACTGTCTATAATTGCTTGGGAAGTTTTACGTGGATGATTAAATGCATAATGAAAATGAAGAAATCTCTTTACAAAGGAGGAAATAAAGCTAATGAGGCCTAATACAACTAAGTAGGCCTCTTTGAGCTGAGAATAGTAGATTTCAATCCAACGGGTCCCCTCAAAGATAAAAGCGCATTTATCCAAGAGTATTCTCAGAGGGCAGAAGCATTCTGCCTGCAACAGGCAAGGGCTACACCTGCAAGTTACTAGCCTGCTTGTACAAAGGGTTTTTCCTGCCTGGAAAAGAGTCCCATAGGAATTAAGGAACCCATTTCAGGGGAAGGGAATGAGCTCTTGCAGGCATTCTTCATGTCCCCTCAGTGTGAACCAAGAGCGGAGGCCTGCGTGGCGCCTGATTAACTCCGAGACCTGAAGTAACTCCAACAGATGGTCTGAAATGAAAACCTATGAACTCAAAGCAGTTTAGGACAAGTAGTCACAACCTAGGCTAGAACATTCCCTGAGAAAAGTCAGTCTTTACCTGAACTAAGCCTGTCTGTTGTCTTTTTGCATCTATGATAACATGCCCTCGGACAGATTCTCCACCAGGTGTGCAAAACTTGCCTGGTGTTGTAGCATTTCCACTGCATTTAGTATTTCTCATCCTCCGGTTTTATAGAACCAAGTGACCAGGTAGTTAAATTTCAATTGGTAAAACTTCTTGAATTTTTTCATCTGCTTTCATCTAAAGCCCTTTTCTGGGTATTGCTTGAGATCTATTCCTATTGGTAAACATTGATTTTTCTTTCTAAAATTATTACTGAAAACACCTACAAGACTAGATCAGGGAATGTGAGAACCTGTTTTATTAACAAAACCTTTTATTTTTTTGTATTTAAAAAATTTATTTATTTATCTTTAGAGGGGAAGGGAAGGAGAGAGGGAGAGAAATATCAGTGTATGGTTGCCTCTCGTGCATCCCCTGCTGGGAACTGGCCTGCAACCCAGGCATGTGCCCTGACTAGGAATCAAACCGCATTCCTTTGGTTTGCAGGCCCACGCTCAATCCACTGAGCTACACCAGCCAGGGCTATTAACAAGACCTTATAAATTATTGCAAAGCACTTAAAAGATTCTTGAATCAATGCCACCTTGTGGACTACTCTTTCTACCACATACCCCCCAGAGAGAAATATATTGAACACCATTGCCAATGTCGTAACAACATTGTCTGTTCACAAAGGATATCTCCACGAGGACTTCCTCCAGCCTGAGTTTCAAGGTCAATAGGTATTGATCCATGAGTCTATGTTTTCCATTGAAAAAGGCTCCTACCCTTGCACCTCATTCACCTGAGAGAACACCCCAGCCTATTGCAGACCTCAGGTGAAAGTAACCCAGAGCAGAGAACTGCTCGGACAAAAGGCAGATGGCACTTGAAGCAGATGGCTTTGACCAGGATCCGAGACTGGGCCACTGAAATCAACTTCTGCTGTACACAGTGCTTACATTTATTTCATAGTTGTTATTTTCCTGGGTTTGTAGTGATCTTAATTCTCTTGTGAGAAGTGGTCCCCTTCACATTTTAGGTTGTATGTTGTAGTTATTCCACTATTCCACGTCATTAACCCCTGACTATGCAGTACTTTCTGGAGTTTTTGATGTTTTAACCTTTATAAGTGGGAAACCTTGGCATAAAAGTATTGTGATGCAATGCGCTCGAACCTTAGCCTCCTCACGGCACCTATGTGAATGCTGCAGTCCCATCTCATGGCTGCCTGTACCTCTGGTAAAACCGATGACCCCATAGTTACTTCTGCTAGCAAATTCTCAACTGTTCCCAACTTGACTACTGAGTTCACCCAACCTCCCCCCTACTGAAACTTACCAGGTTAAATCGCACAAGGGAATTCCACCTGTCTTCTTGCCGACTTCAACCCACCCTACGCGTGGGCCACACTCTCTCCAGGTGGGACCCAACCACCTTTCACGGTTGAATTAGTAAGTGCTTTAAATCTGGTTGCAACTATTTCAGCCCTGTCTGCTATGAACCCCCCTCCCCACTTCGTAAGGCCATTTTGAGTGGAAATAACCACACTGTCAAGAAACTAAATGTTCACCCCATGATGTTCAAAAACTCCAAAAGGTCTTCTAGAGGAATGTTCAAACCAGACCGAGCCCTGTTTGGAAAACGTTCTTGCTTCTGTTCCTGTTAATGCACCCAGAAGGGAACGAGCTCTTGCAGGCATTCTTCATGTCCCCTCAGTGTGAACCAAGAGGGAAGGCCTGCATGGCACCTGATTAACTCCGAGACCTGAAGTAACTCCAACAGATGGTCTGAAATGAAACCTATGAACTCAAAGCAGTTTAGGGCAAGTGGTCACGACCTAGGCTAGAACATTCCCTGAGAAAAGTCAGTCTTTACCTGAACTAAGCCTGTCTGTTGTCTTTTTGCATCTATGATAACATGCCTTCAGAATTCAGAGGAATTTCCTTCCTCTGGATCCTTCAAGGCACAGACACCACAGTGGAGCACCAAAGCAGAGACCACAGGTCCTCCCGCCATTACTGAAGTGACTGTGGTTACCGTGGTTACCCCGTGGTTACTGAGGTGACTGTGGACTGTGAACTACCCTGCACCAATTTACCCAAAAGAAGTTTGTGTCCATCATTTCACTTTCTATCCAAGCTCAGAAGTTTCCCTACTCTTTCTCACCCCTCCATCTATCACCAGTGGACTTCTTGTGACCCCCCTGACCGTCCTCTCTTGTGACTGTGATGTGTAAAGCAGGGTGTGGAACTGCCATTCTCTGTTGCATTTCCTCAATCCATTGAGGTTCTGCTTCCCAGCAATTGTCATTAGTGTGGCTCAAATAATCTCACGAAAAATTCTTAGAGGTTGGGACGTTCTTGTGTTAACAACAGGTTATATTTTATCTGTGCATATGAAAATCAGTCTTAGGCATTCAATTGTCTACATAGCCTCTGAGTCATTCAACATCCTTTTGTATGATCCTCAAAATGAAAAAGAGACACCCCTTCAAGTTCTCCTCTGAAAGAAAAGAAGCCTTTATCAGTAGCAGATGACTACCGTGATGAGAATCCCTGTTTATGAAGATAACTTTTTTTGTGATCTGCCAGCAGGTTTTTCGGGAGATGAGGCTAATTGCTGTCTCAGAATTGTGTTTTCATGGTGTGTCCATGGTGCTGCTCAATCAGACGTGATGATGGGAAACTGTCCTACAGCTGTGCATCGAATGGCTCGCTCCACTGCCAGAGCCATTCAAGCCCCAAAACTTCTTTGGAGTCCTTAGGATGAGTGATCCTCAACAGAGTCCCTTTGCTTTTATGCTGAGGCCCAAGGAGGAGTGTGTGCCACAGCTAACAAATACTTCTTCTGAGGTAGAACTAGAAAGGAACTCCTTTAAATAGGAACTCCTTAATCTTTTTAATAGGAATGGATATTTCCTCTTTTTTTAATTTTTATTTATTTATCTTTAGAGGGGAAGGGAAGGAGAGAGGGAGAGAAACATCAATGTATGGTTGCCTTTCGTGCACCCCTGCTGGGAACTGGCCTGCAGGGAATCGGCCAGCAACCCAGGTATGTGCCCTGACTGGGAATCAAACCGCGATTGTCTGGTTCGCAGGCCCGTGCTCAATC
This sequence comes from Artibeus jamaicensis, assembly GCF_021234435.1. Lineage (NCBI taxonomy): Eukaryota > Metazoa > Chordata > Mammalia > Chiroptera > Phyllostomidae > Artibeus > Artibeus jamaicensis. Next base: position 10,839,279 of record NW_026521810.1, on the reverse strand, counting down.
CACTGAGCTACACCAGCTAGGTGGAACTCCTTAATCTTGAGGAATCCCTTAAGGGCATTCCAGTTTTCCTTCCAGTGTCAATGACTGCTTAGGATTCACATTTTCTGACCTTTTCAGTTGGCTCCCAGATGGGCTTGAAGCTCTTTTAAGGTCTGGGTTGCAAATTGTTTTGCTTATTGTTATTTTAATTTGTTTAACTTATTTGTCAAGTTATTGATGTTTTGTGTAGCCAAATGTTTAAAACCTCCTCTAAAACCTTGACTCACAATTGTATGATGGATACAGATGATTCATCAAGCCACTGTATTCCCTCCATGCTTGTCATGTGTAATAGTTAAAACTTTGCTCTCGATGCTGAACACATTTTGTCAATTCTCCCTCATTTATTTTATGAACTAAGGGCCTTTGTTGTTCTTTAACTTTCCCCAAGTTGTTCTGCCTGCTTTTATAGGAGACTGTGCATTTTTGTTTAGTTTGGCAGGTAGGTGCCTAAGAGACCTCTGGTAAGTAAATGGCTCTAGTTGCTCTGTTGGTTACTGTCCTGCCTCAGGACTCCCACCAGGGACAAGCTGGGACAGGGCAGGGAGCTGAGCACTCTGGCACCAACACAGGACAAGCTGTCCTGATGGGTCATCAGTGCTGTCTGTGGGCAAGTTCTAATTGAAAGGGGGAAGCGTGGACTCTGAGAAGGAAGACACCTACAGAACAGGGCGCCTAGTGGTTGACTGGGCTCAAATGTAAAAACAGAGCCTGAACAGTCATTACTAAACAGGGGCATCTTGGGAAAACCACACCTCAGAGAGAAGCCTGTACTGAACTCCCTGGCGCCCACACTGAACTACTTGCCTGAACTGCGTTCCTATCAGCTCCTCGGCCCTGACACAGGCGCTCCTAGATTGGTATTTCAACCAAGAGGACCTAGGCTTTCCCCTTCCAGCTGCAGCTGTGTAGCTACACGTGCCATCAGCATCTTACCTGACCAATCAGAGAGGCCCCATTCTGACCAATGAAGACACTGCTCTTTGGAACAAACTGCCAGGATCTGGGGTCCTCATTTGTATGAGGATGGTCTAATCAGGGGAGGAAACTTCTGTCTTTATAAGTCAGGTCCTCACTGGCTCTGGGAGCAGTTTTCCTTTCCACTGGAGAGTGAACATTGTATTTCCTCCACTGGAGCTGAAACACCAAAGGTGAAATGCTGAAGACGTCTCACTGGAGCAGAGTGGAGCAGACCAGCTCAGGGCAGAATGAAGCAGATGGGACTGGACCAGAGCCAGTGGAACAGACCAGAGCACAGCAGAGCTGTCTATCCAGAGAGGGTCCTGGCCCCTGGGGCCCCACAGCCTTGCTGGGCTGCTTCATAATTAAGTTGAAACACTCTCCAGCTGTTCCACAGCTGTATTGTATCACAACTGAGCTCTTTTCACAGATAAATGTTTACTCTTCACTGCACCCCACACTAGGGATTCTTGTTGGCATTCAATCAGTGCCAATGACCTTGTGTTGACAATAGTAAAGGCCAGATTCAATATTATTATAAAGTCCTGGTTCTACTACAACCTGGGCATTGTGGTTTGGTTCATTCACTTCCCATGCTCCTTTCAATAAGGTACAGACTGTTACATTGCTCCTTGGACTATGAAGTCTTGCAGTATCATCAGCTTATTAGGTATATGAGAAGGCAGAAGGGCTGGTCCTGCCTCCGTGGCTAGTGAAGGGCATGTCGAAGTCCCCCTTCCTCAAAGGACAGGTTCATTTCAGTCATGAACCTGGGTCAGGAACAGACTCAGACCCTTGGAACACCTGGCTCTGAGAGGCTGGAGGTGCTTGCACAGGCATAGCAACCACCACTGAAATGGGGAGTCTCAGTACGGCCCTGACTAGGGCCCCTTCCTGCCCCAGGGCAGTGGCTGCCTGCTGTGATTTAGGGAAAGGGGAAACGTCTCCTGCCTCTCTTGCCAAGGTTGCTTTTCCCAAATATTAGGATCTTTCAGTTGTCTAGTTCAATCTCAGGAATTGCATGACCAGTGAGTGGGAACAAGCAGTAAAGGATCAACCCATGGACATGGAAAGACAAGATCACAAGACCGTTTGGAAGAGGGCTGAGGGCAGGCAGGGCTGTCCCTCCTCAGGCCCCCTCTAGGGGGTCACATTCACCACAAGATTTTGCATCCTTGTGGTGTGCTGGCCCACCGCCTCCCAAGTTCCTTTCCTGCAGGTTTCTTCTGCAGGGGAAAGATTCATTGTGCAGCTCTTAGGGCCACAGCTTGCCTTCATTCCATGAACATTTATGCTGCATGTGACCTAGGATGTCCAGCACCCCTGCCCTTACACAATTCTGTTTAAGGCGGACACTCTCTAGAGGCCGTCAGCCTCTCTGGCAGCTACATCGTGGCCACTCCTCCCTGCTGAAACCTGATGGATCATGGATGGGTTCTCCTTTGCTAGGACAGGGCTCTGTGTACTTGGCCAAGGAAACCCCCCACACTCTTCCTTGCTGGCCAAGGTGACTTCTGGGCCAAGTGCTTCTGAGGTCCATGGTCTTGGACAGTCACCAGGTGACACACTCACTGTGTTGTTTCTGACTTTCTGAAGGGGCAGCTGGGCCTGAGCTATAAAGGTTGTGGGCCCCCAGGGTCCCTCTGGGACCTCTGAGTTCTTTTTCCACAGTCTTGTGCTGTGGTTGTGTCACAAGGCTGGGGGTTGAGCCTTTCCTGTGATGAGCTTTCGAAGATGAGACACGGGGCAGTGGGGGATCCAGCAGGGAGATGCCAGCAAACTGATGACCTATGTGCATGCATGCACACGGCCATACCTACTACAATAACGTACCAAATGCTCCCATCTCAGTGGGTAACAGACACTGCTCTGAGCTCACCCAGAGGACCCAGCCCAGGGGAGCCATGGTTGGGAGCCAGGGGTCACCGCCTGGTGTTTTAAACATGATAGCTCCCCGGCTTCCTGGTCTCCCCCTCCACTGGAATTGTGGGAGTGGCACTCGGAGGCAGCAGGCTGGCTCTGCCAGGGAGGCCTTTGCTGTGCAGTCATGGAGTGACCATCAGTGCTGATTCCCGACAGCCCGGGCCCTTCCTGACATGACGCAGCCCTCCAGGAACATGACCTGCTGAAGGGAAGACAGGTGTGACTACAGCCCCATAGGGAGAGAGGTGTGCTAGGTTCAGGGCTAATCGAGGCCGGGGGAAGGCAAGGGTGCCCCAGTGATTTCTGCTGCAGGGCTGGGAAGCTCCTGAGAGCCAATTCTGCAGGTCACAATATTTACTAACCCTTGTGCCTCATGATATAGCAGAGAAGTGACAACTTACTACATCTTTGGGGATACGGTGGCTGAAAGTACCCAGCCTGTCACCCTGAAGAGTGGCTCAGGAAAGAGCCTGAGTGCTAGCCACGGAAGAGTCATCCTATCCACCAGAGTATAACATTCCTCATTGGCCTAGGACACACTTTGGTGAACATTTTTGTGGGTCCCTAATAGCTTCACAGTTTTTTGCTCCTTCACAGAAGTCTGTGCTTATGCCTCCTCCCCACACCTCCTTGTTACCAACTTTCCCTATTACATTTTCCCAAGCCCTTGGACATTCAGCCAAATTATGCATCCATGACATAAAATAGACATATTTCTGGCCATTTATGTCTCAAACACAATCAGCCACCAGGTGCACTGATCGAAGTTCTGCCCCCTGGGAACACTTCTCTTTGTCCCTCTTTCAGTGATGTCCCATCACCCCCTAGGAGCTCGTCTTCTATAAGCATCTGATTAGGAATACCAGTGATGGTCCTTTGCACATCTTTACTGCCACATTGTACCATGAACTATCAATGCCTTCTTTCGTGAGGCTACGAGGAGCCTGAGTAGACAGTATAGACCTGGAGGGGACACAGGGTGGTGGCCCAGAGAGCTTGTGGTAAGACACAATGCAGATTACGGAAAACCGAGCTCCACCTTGGATGGCATCGGGCCTTCAGCTGGGATATGAGTGGAGTCTCAGACGAATGGGGACAGTGCCATCAGCTAGCAGCACCACAGGTGATGTCCAGGGGAAAGAGAGGCACCCAGGTAGAAGGACAAGGACACGAGGCCGCCTGGGCCCCACAGCCAGGGCGGCGGGGTGGGGGTGGGGCACGTGCCTCCTGAGGTCTCAGGTGGAAGGGCTCCCAGCACACGGAGTGTACAGGAATGGGGGCGGGGAAGGCGGAACCCGGGACGTCTCAGGGATCCTTGTGTCCTGGCGTTCCACCCGAGTAGGTTCACACAGGAAACTCTACCTGATAGCCTGCTACAGCCTCCTCTCTGTGTGGCCTGTGATCAGGACGTGAGGGAAGCTGACAAAGACGAGGCGGTGGTGACAGGGATCCACAGGGCATGCCCACTCACACACTGACACTGGAATCCAGAGGGCACCTTAGGCCAGGCCGTAGGTGACAGGATGACCCCGCATGTGCCTTTCATGACAAAACTGCATCATCCACTTGTTCCTAAGTGGTGCCTGTGTCTTCACTGAGGATCTAGTTACAAAGAGCTGAAAAGGTCCGTAGAGATCACACCTCACACGTCCACATTAAGGGGAATGTAAAGCTCCGAGGGACTGGGAGCTGTCCCAGCCAACAGGGAGAACTCAGCAGGCATAAGGATGAGTAGACAGATGGACACGGGCCAGAAATACAACAAAAACTACCTTTGCTCCACAGAAATGCCTGTCACTTTGGAGTATTTCAACTGAACGTTTTCTTAATTAAATAAATTTCCAACACACACCATTATTTCTGAGATGCATTCTTTCTTCAAAATTTCAGACATGCATTCATAAACTTTTAATTATTCATATACAATTCCACTACCCATTAGTGTCCTTCATCAAACCTCAAAGGTTCTGACATAATGTTCAGGTATTTAAAAGCCTTAAATCCCCTTCTAAGCCCTGGCTAAATGATTCTCCTAGTCACATATGTAGCCTCCATGGGAAGAAATACTCCTGATGTAAGTGCAGAGGGTAATCAGTGGACCACTGATACCTGATATCCAGGTAGTTTCCAGAAGGAGCTAGACCAGCCACCTCTGACGTGGACCATCAGAGTGGCCACTTGCCCATGTCTGCTCCCTCACTGCCATTCTGATTTTGGGTCTGTCTGGGCAGACAATCCACCACTGCTTAGGATACATACAGCTGAGGCATCAGGAGCATCTGTCGCTAAGGCCTTGCATCGCCTGGGGTAACATTACATTAGGCAGCTGCATTTTTGAACCATTTTTCTGTGAAGGGACACAGGCTGAGGGGAAACCCTTCTTTTTAGGTGGCTGAGCAGCCAAGCTCAAGAGCCACCCCAGACCAAAGGAAGTATAGGTCAAGTCCTATACTTCCATCTCCTGTGTGGCCTATTGCTATAGGTGGGAGGTTATTGTCCCCACATCCCAGCACTGATGGGAGAACACTGCCATCTCCCAGCTGTGTGACCTAGTGTGTAGGCGGAGATGACTGTCCCCACCTCCCAGCACTGATGGGAGCACACTGCCATCTCCCAGCTGTGTGACATAGTGCTGTAGGTGGAGATGACTGTCCCCACCTCCCAGCACTGACGTATATGTTGTTGCACTTCCCAGCCAGGCTCTTCCCTAGAGGCAATAAGGGAGCTGTTTAGCCTCAAGTTCTCTTCAGGGCACCAAGTTCAACAGAAAACAAAGCTCTTTCCTTGCAGTTTACAAATGTCCTAGGGTCCACTCTGATTTGACCAGCTTGGGATGGACGTAGTGAGTTCCTGGAGCCAGGATTCAGTGCCCTGACTGGCCAGGCCCTGGGTCACTTGTCTACCCACATGGATTGAAGAAGGGTGGTCTCAGGAAAAGGACGGAGGGGGATAGATGCTGAGTATCTCCCAGAAATGGAGAGGATACTTGGCTTGAGGCTACCCTTCATCCTGATCTGTCCTCTCCCTCACAGGGCTCCTGTTGGTACTCCTGACAGGGGTATGTCCCCAGCCCTATCAGCACTCATTATAGGGCATTATCATTGTTTTTTCCCCATGTCTTTCCCTTCAAAGTCTTTGCTCCAGGCATCTTTTGTTTATCCAGCTGATGTCAGAGTGTCTTCTTAGATCTCAAGTAGTAAGGGGATAAAAGGTAGTTGCCCAAATAATGCAATGTCATAGTAGAGATACACCAAAAAGTGCAGTGGGAAGTCTATATAGGACAAAAATGAAGGGCTCAGAACAGCAATTCTAGGATCTCTTTGAGGGCCCTGAGAAAGGGAGTGGCAGCCAGGAGCCAAAAACGTACCATTGATAGAGAGGCTGGGCTGAAGTACATAGTGTTAGGTTTGTTAGGGCTGCTAATACAAATCCTATGAGGCCAACCCCCTACCTGGGCCCCTGTAGGCATAGAGCCCAGCTCAGCAAGAGCAGTGGGATTCTGTACCCTGCAGGCAGCTCACATTCACATTTCCTGCCCCTGTCACCGGAGTGGTCATCTTTGACTTTCCCTGAGGCCAAGAAGTGAGAGGACAGGAATATTACCCTTATTGGAGCTCGTTGCACATGGAAGGAAACAGATCAGCTTTCCAAAGTTTTTTAGAAGGCAGTGTTTAAGATGGGTCTACCAGGTCCTAAGCAAAAGGGATTCAGGGCCTTCAGGCCAACACTTTCAGGCACAGCTTCTTGTAATCCCACTGTGGCCCTACCCTTGTATCATAGCTCTAGCGACCATAGTCCTACTTGCCTCCCAACCTGGGTTGCTATAGTACCTCTATACCCTGGTACTTGGATCCTGTCTTACTGGCACATGGTCATGCATCTCTAAACCGTAAGAAACTCTCCCAGCTCCAGCTGGCTTTGTTCCTCTGCACCTGCTACTATGCAATGAGCCTATCTATCTTCAGGTGCAGCAGCCCTTCTTGGGCTTCTTGCCATTGTGCACCAGGCCAGGATGGAGACATGACAGTAACCTAAGCTGAGCCAGAAAAGCTCTGACTGCAAGGAAGGCAGTAGAGGGAGGGAGGGAGGGAGGAAGCAGTAGAAGTCATGTGTAATTCACTCCCTGGGCTCTAGGCCCCTCCACTGTCCACTTGGCAATCCTTACCTGTAGGAGGCAGGGAAGCCTTCTTGCTCCCAGGGCAGGACTGGTTGAGGCTGCCTGTGTGGGAGCAACTTCTTCGTGAGTCCCCCCAAGTGCCACGGATGAAAATGAATATGGCCGAGACATGATGAGATCTGTCTGGGGTGGAAGGAGTGGGCTGTGGCCAGTTTCTCCAGGGAGACAAAGGCCAGCAGCGGCCAGTTTCTTCGAGGAGAAAAAGGCCCCGAGCATCTTCCTCCATAGCTTTTATTGGGTTGTAATACACAAGAATACAGGGCAACAAGGATCAAACAGTAGCTAACATTTCAAAGAAATCTGAGGACTTACGAGTCCAAGTCAGTGTCTGTCAGGAAGAGAGTTGCAGAAACTTTGGGAGACATACTCATTTCCTCTCAGACCCTTATCATATGAATGAAAGCACTCTTAGCAGAGCAGACTTCACAGGTTTATCAGCAAGTCTTTGTGATGCCAGATTTTTCCCCAGGACACGCCCTAGCAAGGCAAGGAGCTGTACCCCTCCCCAACAGGTATTCGGGCTTAAGGGGATCACAGCCAGGAAGCACTTCTCCCAGAGAACATGGGGACTCGGGCTTTGACAAAGCTGGGGGGGGGGGGCGAGAGTCCATTGCTCTTTGTTGCACCCCCCCCCCCAGTCATTCCATGGTCTCCCAAGTGATGGAGTCTGGCTTAGGTTGCCCCCGGCTGTGCGGGGTCTTACCTGTCATTGACTTCCAATCAAGCTTTGGGCACAGGGAGAGGAACTGAGGCAGTGTTTGCTACCAGAGACAGGCTTTGTCTCCTGTGGCTCCCATTCCAGAGGTTGTCCCTCTCCCCCTTAGCCACAAAGGATCGAGATACAATTCCTAAAACTAGGCAGAGCGGTATACAACATGCCTAAACACGATTCTCACCAGGGATTTTGATCTGGTTCTGAGAAGGGTTGATACATATGCAGTCCCAGAGTTGATGACAAACATAAATGCTTCCAGGAATTGTTTTAGGTTATGAGTAAGGGGGAAATTGTTTATGAAGATTCACATACTGATGAGTAAGTTGTAAACACTTTCCATTCTGAATAATAGAGGAATAGAGCTTTGGGTTACACACTGTTTTAAAAAAAAAGGCAATTTTTCCTTTTTGGCTTGCCAGTTGGAACCCAAGTACTATAATATACTTACACAACTTACTCGCCAAGTACTTGGGGAGAAGGCCTCAAAGCTAACCCTAATTAACTTACAGTTAGTCTGCTTAACCTCCTGGGAAAGTCCTATCCTCAGGTGTAATACCTGAGAAATTTCTATATACACCACTGCTAATGAATGCTTCCTTGTTCTGCCAGGTTCCCAAACTGGGACAGATGATGTCCAGTCATCTCACCTGCAGGCCATAAGGAAGGACCCAACAGAGGGCAAGGACATCTGCTGAAGGACAGTGAAGGCTGGCTGCAGACGAGAGTGTTCGGTGCCCCCAGCAGTTTCCGGACATTGAGCAAACCCATGACCTAACCCTCAACAACTTCTCTAGATAGGCATATTCTACAGAGCTCAATGACAGTCTGTTTCAGGTAGGGTTCCCTGGGCAGCTGACTTTGACATGAAGATTAATATGTGGCGCTGGGTGGGGGGTGGTGCTCTTCGGTTCAACACCTACGGAAGAAGGGAAGCAGCCTTCGTCAGAGGTGGGGTATAGTCTCAACAAAAGCCTCAGCTGAACCCATTGAAAATTCTGAAGCTTGATGGCCTTTTGAGTTGTCCTGAGTTGGGGCGAGGGACAAAGACTTCATACCTCAGCTTCAGCCAGTCACTGAACACATGCTGTCTCTGCAAAGGAGGGTATGACCCTGGGTGAGGAAGCTCTCTTCACTTGGGGGTAATTCCTGAAGAGGGCTGTCAGCCAGCAACACTCGCAGCAACCTGGGCCCTGCAGTAGTGAAGGGAGACCTGGATAGTTTATCATGGTGTCTACTATTCCTTTGCTACGCAGATTCACTTCTTTTTATAAGTTCTGGAGCAGCTTATACTTTTCCTGGAGGAAAGTGATGGTTATGAGACGAACCACAGTCCCCACCACTGAAGCTGGTCTTAAAGCCCCCAACTGATAATCATCATCTCCCACTCCCACTTTACTATATTTTATAGATTCTTCTCTTTCAGGAAGCACCTCTGCTAAGTCCCTGGTAACTGTGCCATTTTCAGCCGATGGCTGTTGTACCTGTCTACTTACCATTAAAACTGAGCAAGTGTCCAACACCCAGCTGGATTGTTTGGGTGTCAAACATCTTCCTTTTTGATCCATTGTGTAACCACAGCCCTGGCTCTTTTTGATGAGCAGGATCAATTGCTCCTGCCAGCACAGTGCCTCCTGCTTCTTGCCTGCTGGTCCCTTGGCATAAGGAGCTCAAAGTGCCTGGTGGCAAGTGTAAATTAAAGTTCAGTCCTGACTGGGGTGGCTTAGTTGGTTGGGCATCATCCTGCAAAGTGAAAGGTTGCCAGCTTGATTCTGGGTCAGGGCACATGCCTGGGTTGCAGGTTTAGCCCCAGGTTAGGGCAATGGATTGATGTTTCTCTCCTTTCTCCCTCCCTTCCTCACTTTCTAAACATAAAATATTTTTTAAAAATCCAATGGGACTTTTGCTACATCCTCTGATGAAACTATTTCCTTTTGGGGGACTAGGGCCTCAAAATCCTCAAAGCTCAAGGTTGTGGTGACAGAAATACCTGCAGTGGGATCATGAGGATTAATGGTAAGAAGAGCTACTCCTATTTCTACCCCTTGTTCCCTGGACCTATACATTCTTCTTATTGGTACATAGCACCATGTCGACTGTGTCCCATTGTTAGATTACAGGAGCTCTGTACTGGGATCTCAGCTGTGCCTTCACAGACCATTCCTTCTCTGTTCAGATTGGCATCTTCTGGATGGCAGTGATCGAGATACAACCAGTGGATCCCATGGTCATGCCCCATTGTCATGCCTCCTTAGCTGTATAAGGGGTCCTTTGGACTGATGTGATGTTACGTGGGATCTTCTGCCAAAGGGTCAGACAGTCAGTAAACACTAAAGAAAGTGGTGTTAGCTGAGGCCCTACAGACAGAAAAGGAAAACTATCCAGACTGTGGCAACTGCAGTCAAAATAAACTGCTGCCATTTCCAGGACAAAAGGTATCAGATGTAGTCACCTTGTCATCATGTGGCTGGTTGCTCTCTTGGAAGAAGACTGCCATTTGTAGGGCACAGCAGTGAATTCATTGCTGACAGGTTGGACATTCAGCAGTGACAGTGTCTATAACTGCCTTTGTCAGTGGAGCCCATGCTCTTGGGTCCATGTATGGCTCCTACCCCTGCCCTCATGGCTATTCCCTTTGCATGTCCATTGTGCCAGTAATGAGATGGTTACTAGCATCTGGCTGACATCAACTGGCAAGTCATTCTCTCTACCTGGCTGTTCAGTGCCTCTTTCATGTAGATGCTCCCTGGTGAGCATTGCATACTTCTTGCTCACCCACATGCCTCTACACTACACAGACCTCCTTGTCTTTGATCTTTTTCTTCTTTCTCCTCCCAGGCCCTGATCAGCCAGCCAAGCCAACTGCTAGTTCCATGCATCTGTACATATTTTAATCTTGGATACATTTCTGTCCATGCCAAGAGTATGACCCGGTGTACCACTGACAGCACTTATCCACTGGGAGAATTTGCCATGCCACTGTCTTTCAAGATCACCCCAGAGTGGAGTTATATAGTGCAGCCATCATTCATGTTTGGTTTGCACTCACATCACCAATACTGACCTATCAGTGAATCAAGCCTTGCTTTTTTTCCCTTTGTCCATTGGTCACAAAGGGGCCCCCCTTCCTATGCAGTCATACACGTGAGCTGAGGGAGAGGCGCTGGTACAAAATGATACGTGACATGGATATCTAGGCTATTTGCTTGTGCCCCTGGCCCCACTTATGCCCAACTCTGATTGTACCACTTCTGTCTTACTATGGGTTATTCTGGGGCCTAATCAACTTTATGTTTGGTGATCTGATAGGTGAAAGGTAACTTATATGAGGCAAGCTCATAAGGAAGTAGTTTGGGTCAACTTAAAAATATACAAAGGGCCCTGAAGAAGTGGTTCAGTTGGTTAGAGCATCGTTCCATACACCAAAAGGGTGCAGGTTTGGTCCCCAGTCAGGACACATACCTAGGCTGCAGGTTCAATCCCCAGTCAGGATGTACATAGGAGGCAATTGATGGATGTTTCTTTCTCATGTCAATGTTTTTTTTTTTCCCTTTTCTCTCTCCTCCCCCCTCTCTAAAATCAATAAACATATCCTCAGGTGAAGATTAATTTAAAAATACACACACACAAAACGAATTAAGTTTTTCAACAATGTTTTGGAATACACAAGCAAAACAAGTCTGCTGATAATGGACTGGAAGAGATGTTAGGCCAGAGAGTACTATTACAGTCTGAACAAAAAAGTAGTAAAGAAAATGGTATACAAGAAGCTAATTTTTAAAATTCTGAAGAGAAAGAAGCGATAGGTAGATGCAGAAATGGAGACAGCAGGCACATTTTCTTCATCCTTTTAAAAACAAAATCTAAGCTGTGAAAGGAAAAGGGTGTGGTATCTGAAAACAGTTAAAGCTTCTTTATCTTCAGTCTTCAGAAGATGGACTTGACTGGTTATACTGAAAGAGGCAGTGGAGACGGGAAAATGGCGGGACTAGGGGGCTCTGCTGGAGTTCTGAGCACTCATATTGATGAGCAAAACAAAATGAAAACAGAAACAAAACAAAAAGACCAAGCAGAAGTTGTAAACCGTAATCCAGGTGTTACAGAACAAGAGGTCGGGGGGGGGGGCAATATTTGGCCCACTTAGGGATGCCCAAAACTGCTACACAACAGGGACCCCTCCCAAGGACGGAATACTAATATTTACTGGTCTCTTCTGTCCACTGCCTTATTGGAAAGACATCTCTCAATGCCAGAGATTTGTGAAAAGGAAATAAAATGTTTATTTAATGCTATTTAGGCTTAATGCCTCCACAAAATAGCAAAGTCCTTTAGGGTATACACCTACACCCACACAGCGCTCCCTTCTCCCACTGTCCCAACTCCGGGTACCGTAAATCAGGAAAAGAGCACACGTCTGTGTTGCAGGCCGCTGGCACCGTCAGCTGTGTCAGGCAGGATCTCTAGTTAATCCAAAGTACTGTGGTACCCTCTCATGGTTCACTAGCAAGAGTTCTTTGTACCCAGTTCCAGTCAAAGTCTCTCCTGCTTTCCAGGCCACACGGCCAAAGGGACACCCGAAAGCCGCAGGGGTATGCACTCCACCAAAAGCATGTGGCTTTCTTCTTCACCTGGCTGCAGGGATCTTCATTCTGGCAAAGCCGCGTGGTTTTCCCTTTCACCTGGGAAAGAGGGGGTCCGCACTCTGCTGAAACCACGTGGCTCTCCCTTACATAACTGCAGGGGTCCTCACTCTGCCCCAAACCGGGTGGCCCCTCTCCTCACCTGGGCCGTTATTCCCTCATGTCCCGGAGCCAATCTTTTCCAAGCTCTCATGCAGGTGCTGTAACTTGGGGGACCTGCCCCTAGTTACATCCTGGGTCAAAGCCACTCCCTTCTCCCTGGCTCAAAACTTGGCCACAGCTATTTAACATATCTATGAAACCAGTTAAAGGTTATAGATATGTTAAATAATCATTCCAGAGGTTAGCTGCAAAACTGTTGCTATGCAAAACAGCTCTCAAAGGCCCTGGCTCTATTCGTTCCTTTCCCCAACTCACACCTGTGGGGGGAAGGGGTGAGGACATCTTATTATGTCTCTCCAATATTCCTATACACTTTGAATTCTGAACACCATTCCAAATCTACTTTTTTGGGCCTCCCTTGGCTGCACCCTGTATCACAGGGAAGCAAGACAGTTGGAAATCTCCACCTCTCTGCCAACTGCCCCCTCCCGGCCAGCTTACCACCAGAGAGAAAAGCCTGGCTCCACAAAGCACCAGATACTATTTTCTCTTAGAGACCCACTTCTCCTTACCTGCTGTGAAGGGAGAGTAAACATTAATACCAATACCCAGAGTAAAATCAGTCTGCATAGGATAGATATAAATTTCAGCTCCCAGTAAAGCATGATTTTCTCTTTCTTTTCGGAAAAACAACTTTTATTAAGAACACCTAAAATCCCTCCACTGGCTATGGTAAAAGTTAAATTCTAATGCAGTGCCTTGAAACAAGCACAGCCCCTTTTGCATCATGATGTTCCTCTACAGTATCTATTTGGTTGTCCATAAGGTTCTTAATGTAAGCGCGGGGGTAAGGGGTGGGGAGAAGGCAACAACTTAGTGCAAGGTTTTTCTATTGGACACCCAGCAGCTTCACCTTTTTGAAGGTGGAGACAGAACAGTCCTTGAATGCCATTCAAGATCATTTAGCAAGGCTGTTCATAGGTGCTGCTAAGTAGGTTTAGGAAACCTGCTCAGTTCCTCACGCTGTGCAAATAACTCCAAAGGGTTACCACATCTCCAGGCTGAAACGGGCCACCAGCTCACATGGCTCTCCAAAAAGTGTCCTGGGCTCTAAGGATGTAGACCCTCCAACTCCTTTCCCTACCGCTGTTCACAAAGGTTAGACAAGTGTACAGACTCCGACCCCGGGGAGCCGCTAAGCGCCCCATATACCAGAATCGGTTCCGGAACAGCTAGCCGGGGAGGCCGAGGAAGGTTGGATGGCAGCTGTCGCCAGGCCTCAGCAGGTTATCTACTCACCAAAGGCGATTATACCGTCCCGCTTACCTGGGCACCCCCAGTGCTCCCGCAGAGTCAATGCCAAGGCTCCATACCACCCTAGACTCAAATCAGTGAGTAAGGAGACCCAGCACAGCGTAGGACTCCAAACGCACCGGGCCGTGCCCCTTCCTCCGCGGGGCAGTACTGGGTGGGCGGAAGATGGCGGCAGCGACGACTGAGCCGGACGGTCATTCCCCGGGCGCCCTTGACTGGCTCCCGCCGCAGCGCCACCTATCTTGCTAGACTTGGGCCCAGGCGCGAGAGGAAAAGGGCGAGAGGAAATGGTGATGAGCGTTAGGCGGGGCGAATCAGCAGCGAGGAGCTCCAGCGGAGCCCAATCAGCACCCAGGAGGCGGTGACACGAGTAGGTTGCTGGTGGGTAGCCCGTGTGGCGAACGCCGAACGCCAGGAATCGAGCTCTCCGCCTCGCTGCAGAGCGCGCTGTCTGCACCGCGACCCCCGACACTATTGAGGAGCCTGCGCCGACCGCCCGGTTCCCGACACCGGCCTACGAGCGCCTCCTGCAGCGGTCACGGAGCACCTCCTTTAAGGAACCCTTTCTAAGTGGCTGCTGCAGAGAGACATGACGGGTTCGGCGCCGGCCGAGTAGGAGACTCGGAGGAAGCTGTGAAGTCCCTCCGTATTCGTTCCTCCTCCATCCCAGGAGCTGGGCAGAGGCATGTTCCCGCGCAGGCTGGCGGGCGCGCTGGCGGCGGCGGCGGCGCGCGCTGTACCGCGGAGTTCGGGCCTGCTCGCCCTGCTAGCCAATCAGTGTAGCTTCGTGACGGGTCTGCGCGTGCGGCGCGCGCAGCAGATCGCGCAGCTCTACGGCCGCCTCTACTCGGAGAGCACGCGCCGGGTCCTCCTCGCCCGCCTGTGGCGCCGGCTGCGTGGCCGCTCGGGCCATGCCTCGGCTGTGATGGCAGCGCTTGCTGGCGTCTTCGTGTGGGACGAGGAGCGTATCCAGGAAGAGGAGTTGCAGAGGTAGGCCCCTCGGGAAGGTCGCTACCCGTCGGTGGTGGCGCGGCTCTGGCGGCGAGGGCGGGACCTCGAACCGGGGTCCTTACCCGGTCCTGTTTTACGCAGCGGTGGTGTAGCTGGATCCGGTTTTAGCAACCTCTGCTTTTCTTAGTTGCCTCTATGTTCTATTTGTCGGGCTAAAAGTAACAGGATGTATAGGATAATGTAGAGGGGAGATTTTGAATGGGGACCAGAACCCTAAAGAAATAGCATTTTTAAAAATAGATGCTGAAAGCACGTACCTGCTGCTATTGTTCGCATAATCTTTAACCAGAAAGGTGCAAATTCAAGACTAGTTGCAAGTTTGACCTAAGGGAATAGACAGGCAATTTAGAAAGTGACCTCATTCCGAGTGGGACTTGATCAGAAGTGCCAAGAGAGCTTTTGTCATTGTGACTCTTGTGGCAGAATGATGACACTTAAACCTGTAAAACTTGTCAGTGTTTTGCTACTCTAACTAGGACTTTGAAGGTACTATTTTATTAGGCTCTGAAAGCATGCCGTCATCATCAAAACCCCAGTGTGGAAAGTATGGAATTATTCATTGATTGAATTTGTTAATCCGTGTCTCCAAATTGGAGTCCTTACAGTTTTCAAGGTTTCCCAGAGAAACCCTTTCTAGAGAAACCTTGCTTCAGCTCTTTCTTTACATTGTCTCTGTATTTTTTTTTTTTTGTAACAGATGCCGTATGCTTAAACTGTTCTCTCTCTCCACACCATGTACACTGTGTCCCTGAACTCTGAAACTGATTTCAGGAACCTAGAACGATCCCCCTCCCCCAACAAATGCCATACAAGTTTATTTATTCCAGACATTTCTTCTGTTATTCCACATTTTTGGTTTGGTTGAAAGTGAAGTACAGGCCACAAAGTTAACATTGTGGCCTGTCTGGAGGTGTAGCACCCAGATGTCAGGCATATTTTCGCAACACTGTGAGTTTTAAGTAAATGCAAATTTTTCTTAAAAACTGTATCTTTAAAAAATTACTAAAAAATATCTCAATACTTTTTGTAGCAGGAAGAATGACTAGTTTATAGATGCAGTTTAAAGCCATAACCGCCAACAGTCTTACTCACAAATAAGTTATCAAAGCATGGTAGTTTGCCTAGTTTCTGTTGGCATTCTTTTGTTATTTGTCCATTTTTTTTTTCTGGCGAAATAGACTCAGGTGTAAAGAATTAAAACTTTTAAATTGAGAAATTATCAGTTAGCCTTTTTAATTTTCATTCTGTGTTTTTGGTGATAAAACAGCCATGTTCCACATTGAAGAAGTTTGAGGGGGAAATTCCCATTCTGATTTGTTTGGAGAAGAGGAGAAAGACCAGAAAAGGGCTGTTGGGTACAAGAGAGGGAAGATGTATGGGGGCTGGGAGCTGAATGGTGTTGAAGCCTAGAAAGTAGATGACATTCTTTGGTTTATTTCACGTGTTTTTTATGGAGATATGTCCTGGAGTCTCTGTTTAGTAGGGCTCCCATTTGCAGGAGCTAGAGCAGAAAATAAGCTAGGAAATCAAAGCGGTAAACATTTGAGTTAGTAGTCACTCTCCACTGGGGCAGGAAGATGAGACCAAGTCGTGCCCGGGCCCAGTATTCATTCCATTTCCCTCTCTTTTGCTTGTTTCTGATATCCGGGAGGCAGTCGAAAGTCTTGGTTCTAATTCAGCTCCTAAAGGGGTATTGCTATGTGTTAAGCCGCTTGGGAATTTCTGAAGCTTAGATGGAGGCCAGTCAGAACACCTGCTGTGCTTTTTTGGACCCTCCACAGGGTTGTTATAGAGCATGCCCTCATTTGTACAGTTCATGCTTAAAGTCAGTCATATACTTAAAATTTGATGAAGTCCATTTCGAAGATTTTTTCAGACTTTATTTTTAGAAAGAGGGGAAGGGAGAGAGAACCAGAGGGAGAAAAACATCAATGTGTGGTTGCCTCTAGTGCATTCCCCAATTGGGGACCTGGCCTGCAACCCAAGCATGTGCCCTGACTGGGAATCAAACCAGCGACCCTTTTGTTCTCAGGCTAGTGCTCAGTCACTGAGCCACACCAGCCAGGGCTTAATGTCTGTGTTGATAGGGAGGAAAATAATATGCTATTCAATTATACCTTGGTTGTATGGTAGTTTGTTTCATAGGTCTTCGATAGCTTGTCTTTATATTTTATTCAATACAGTATTCTGGGTCCAGGTTAACTTTTTTTGCTTGGTGTTTTTTTCTGTTTGCGTTAACAGAGGCACTGCCTCTGAGAATGCCTCCTCATAGCTAGCTTAGAACACCTCCGATCTTTTTTGTTCTAGTGAGATGATTTTGGGTAGCTTCCATGATGGAACACAGTTAAATTTCCTCACAACAAGTGTATTTCATTGTTAAAGGAAGAAGAGAATAATTATCTTGTGACCCTTAATTCACAGCCTTTGGTTCTTATGTGCTGTTTCTATACCAACTTTTACTAGTATAGACTAATTCTACGATTGCTGTTCTTATTAAAAAAGGTTGCTCTTTGAATGTGTGCTTTACAGTAGCATGTTTTTTCTAATGTTATTTGAGTTCCTATTCAGAATAAAAAAGAGTAACCTTGCTTTATATTATCTTCTGTTTAATGACATCTTAACAAATAGGATCTTACTAATCTAGCAACAGGAAGAAAATTTGAGAAAAGAAGGATGACCGGTGTAGAAATCAAGTCTAATGCTTAGTCTAGTATTCTTCTTCAATTGGCTTCAATTAAACAAAATCACTTCAATCACTATTTTTGGTGCTACCTGGCATTCTGTAAGCCCAAGGCAAATTTTACGGAAAAATACAATAGTAATTTAGTGCTTTGGAATACTAAGAAAAAATTACAGAAATAAAAAGAGGAAATAAGATAAATATGAAAGGCTAAGGGAAATGTTCCATTAATCTCCCCTCTTTTTTAAAAAGTTATACTTCATTGCTCTAGAAATTTTAGGAAATGAGTGGCAGTAAAATTTCATAACGGAAAATTGGCTGTTTTCTCATTTTTGCCTTTTAGGGCATTCCGAATACTTTCAACTTCAGTATGCTATTAACTAGGTATATAATCAATGAAAATCCTTTTGACTTAAAGGAGTTTTTTAAAAACCATTGTCACTTGATTGTATTTTATTGTTACAGTCTTCTATTATCAGAACTACATAAAAGCTGACTTGAACTTTTTGAGCTTGTCTTCACAATTTTACCATTACCCAGTTGGCCCAGAATTGTAGTTAGCTGATGTCCTATTTCTAGGTGTGTCCCATAACAGTTGTACTTAAAAGTCTCTAATTTTGACAGTAATTTGGAATTTGAGGAGGAGATTATGTGTAGTGAGTCGGTTGTCTTTCTAAAATTGCTGACTACAGGGATGGCTTTATTTGAATCGTTTTTGAACCTATGTCAAGCTCTACAGAGGTCAGGACCCCCTGGATGAACCATACATGGTTTTACTGATTATTCTGTTTTCTTGGTTTATGCCTTCAATTTCACTAGCTCTCCATCTAGCCTTTCTCAGATATTGAACTGACTTCAGTTTGGGAGAAAGGGAAGCATTGACTGTCTTGATCCTCTTACTAATCTGTTGGTTGTGTTACTATTTTGGGAGTAATCTCTTTTGTCCTTCTTTCCTACTACTTGTTTACGTCTGTTAGATAATAGGTTTAGCCCACCCTGCCCAAACAAGATTTGGCACAGCAGGCTACAGAGATGTGTGGTGAGAGATTTTTCCTTCCTTTACCTATAGGGTAGTGAGTGACTTTGTGCACCCGGTCTGTTCTGTCAGCATTAGCAATTGAGACCTTTCAGAGAGGTGAACCTAGGGAGATGATCATTTACATTTTCATGATGCAGTCTTGCTCCAGGATTCATATTGTGCTATTCAAAAAATGAATATTCTTTACAAGACATTTCTTGTCCCCTTTAGGAACTTAGCCTCATAATTTTAATTAAGGCTGCTTATTGCTCTTAATTATGTGAGTCAGAAGCTCTGTACCACTTTGAGCCCTTGGAAACCATTAAAAGTATTGCTTGTAGTCATATAGTTTAATTTCCTTAAAACCTTATTTTTCTGTAATTTAGTGAGCCTCTGATATATTAATAAAATATTCCTGCCCCCTTCATTATGTGATAAGGATGACATTTGAGAGTGGTGCTTATTTTTAATTAAAGGATACTTAACTAGTTGTGAAAATGCTGTGAATTGGTGCCATGTGATGCCTGACTTGTTCTTTGAGCAAATCTAGCTATGGTTTTGCTTTTGCTCTCTCTTCTGCAAGATCTTATTGCCTACTCTAAAGTTCCTTCCCTATTTCTGTAAGTGTTTGCAGTGGTGGCAGTGAATCCTATTTTGCAACTTTTAATTCAAATTAAAACTTTTCTAAATTGGTTAAGCCTTTTCATCAGAATAGTAGTATAAAAAAAACTGATATTGGTTAATTTAAGACAAAAAGGAATTAATCAGAAAGGTGTTAGGTCACTCAGAGCATTGGTAAGGCCAAAGTACAGGTTGGCCAACAGAACGGCCAAGACCAGCTATAGGAGTAATGTCCTCAGGACACCGTTGGTGGTTTTTGTTTCCCGTACATCAGTTGTACTGCTGCACCTCAACTCCCTCAAGATCACTGAGCGTAATCTTCAAAAGATCCTGTGCCTTTCTTATTTCCTCAGGATTCAAGTCTCTACCAGAGAAGGGGGCCACATCCCACCTATTCTGGGAGTCTCCCCAATTGTAAAAGTTTTCAGGCAGCCAGAACAACAAATTTCCCCCTATGTAAATATTTTCATCTAACTCCAAAGTTTAAAAATTGAGAGAATTGGAATTTTAGTGCTAATCGAAACCTTCAAGAAAGTGTCCTCACTATCTTATGCAAGTCATTTTACCAGTAAAATGACTTGCATAAGATAACACAGATCTCTACATTCAACATCATTTTGTATCTCTGTAAACTTTTAATCTTGGGTTACCAGTATTACTTTGAATTTTTGACTTTTAAAGCACTGTATTAATGTAATCTTTTAATAAGAATTTGGATTATTGAGGCCTACTTTCACATTCACTTATTTGCTCAATTTATACAGTAAATAAAGTGTTAAGCGTCTAATGTTTACCAGACACTTGATAGGAGCTGGGAATACAAATGCACAATAACGGGATTTGGGGCCATTGGGAAATTCATAGTTGAATAAGGGAGACAGTTAAGTGTGCTGTTTCTGTAGAAAAAAGTAAATGTAGTAAACGTATATGGATAATTGTAGTAATTGTATATGGTTAAATATATAGTTAGCCTTGAGGATTTTTTTAAAGGTCAAAGAGGAGTAAAAGGGCACTTCAGACGGAAAGTGTCAGTAGTTGGTATTTTCTTTGTCTTGGATCATAGAAGAATTCTTTATGACATTGATAGCCAACAGTCTGTACCCCTTTCCAATGGAAATATCCTCTCTCCCCCAGAATAGCCCAATTCATTGTATTTTATTCCCACTCTCTTTTATTCATACACAAAAATCCCTAAATGGTATATAATGACACAGAGTATGATATGTGTTTTGTTTTGAATGTTTTAAAGCTTTATGAAGTCCTGTACAAAATACTAACAAACTGAATCCAGCAACATGTAAAAAAGGATTATACACTATGAACAAGTGGAATTTAACCCAGAAAAGCAACATTAGTTCATCATATAAAAATCAATTTAATATACCATGTTAATAGAATAAAGGACAAAAACCACATTATCTCAGTAAATATGGAAAAAGCATTTGACAAAATCCAACCTTTTGTGTTTAAAAAAGAAAATATTTAACAGACAAAGAATAGGAGGAAACTTCCTCAGCCTTATAAAGGGCGCTATTAAAAACACTGCTGACAGCATAGTTAATAGTGAAAGGCTGAAAGCTTTCTCCCTAAGATCAGGAACAGGACAAAGATGTGTTCTCAACCACTCCTGTTTAACATTGTAATGTAGGTACTTGCCAGGGAAATCAAGCAATACAAGAATATAAAAGGCATCCAGATTGGGAACGAAGTAACACTATGTCCATTTGAAGTTGACCTGACCTTGTATATAGAAAATCATAAGGAACCCACAGGAACCTATTAGAGCTAAGAAATGAGTTTCACCAAGGCTGTGAGATACATGATCAGTATTTAAAAATCATATTTCTATGCACTAGCAATGAATAATCCAAGAATAAAATTAAAACAGTTCCATTTATAGTAGCATCAAAAAAATAAAATATTAAGGGATAAATTTAACAAAAGTGAATGACATGGTAAACTGCAAAAGATCATTGAAAGAAATTTTTAAAAACATGAATGGGAAGATATTCTGTATTCACGGGTTAGCACACTTAATATTGTTAAGATGACAATACAAGCCACAGCAATATGTAAATTCAACATTATTCCTATTATAATCATAGGCTGTTTTGTAGAAATTTCCATGTAAGTAAGGCAGTACTTACATGGAAATGAAAGAAAGCCAGAACAGTCAAAACAGTTCTAGGGGGGCCAAGGTGGGGGGGCAGGAGACAGATTTGGAGGACTCACCCTTCCCAATTTCAAAAATCACAATAATTAAGATGATATGGTACTGGCATACAGATGTATAAATTGTTGAAATGAAATAGAAAATTTAGAAGTAAACCCTTACATTTATGGTGAATTAGTTTTTAGCAAAGGTGCCAAGACAGTTCAATGGGGAGAGAACAGTCTTCAACAGATGGTACTGGGACAGCTGGAGATATACATGCAAAATAATGAATTTCGACCCCCTGCTTTACATCATACCCCAAAACAGATCAAAGACCTAAACTAAAACTCTTGGAAGAAAATATCGATGTCAGTCCTTAAGACCTTGATTGGGCAAAGGTCTGATATAATACCAAAAACAATCAGAGCAATCAGAGAAAAATTAGATTAAATAGACTTCATCAAAATTAAATTTTTGTGCATCAAAGATCACTAGCAAGAAAGTGAAAAGGCAACCCACAGAATGTAAGAAAATATTTATAAATTGTATATCTGGTAAGAGATTCATATCCAGAATATATAAGAACTCTTTACAGTTCAACAATAAAAGTCAACTCAATTTAAAAATAGTGAAATATTTCAATGGATATTTCTCCAAAGAGACACAAATGGCCAATAAGCACTTGAAAATGTGCTCAACATTATTAGGGAAATGCAAATTGAAGGCCACGTGAGTTACCACTTCATATGCATTAGGGTTTCTAGAATCAAAAAGATGGACAATAAGTGTTGGCAAGGGTGTGAAGCAGTTTGAACTCTCATACATTGTTGCTGTGAGTGTAAAATGGTGCAGCTGCTTTGAAAAATAATTTGGCAGTTCCTCAAAAAGTTAAACATGACCCAACAAGTCCATTTCTTAGAATCTACGAATCTACACTAGAGAACTAAAAACCTACATCCACACAAAAACTTGTTCACAAATGTTCAAAGTCATATTATAATAGACAAAAAGTGAAAACCTAACTGTCCATCATCTAATGAATGGATACAAAAAATGTGTGTCCACACAATGGAATATTATTTAGCCATTAAAGTGAATAAAAACAACATGAATAAGCCTTGGAAATAGATTAAATGAAAAAAGCCAGGCACAAGAGATCATAGCATATGATTCCATTTATATGAAATGTCCAGAATAGGTAAGTCCATAGAGACAGTAGGTGAGTGGTTACCCAGGTCTGTGGGGACGTAGGAATGAGGGGTAACTGTCGCTAAGCATAGGTTTCTTTGGGGGATGATGAAAATGTTCTGGAACTAGCAGTGATGGTTTTACAA
This sequence comes from Artibeus jamaicensis, assembly GCF_021234435.1. Lineage (NCBI taxonomy): Eukaryota > Metazoa > Chordata > Mammalia > Chiroptera > Phyllostomidae > Artibeus > Artibeus jamaicensis. The sequence continues at coordinate 10,816,593 of NW_026521810.1, read as the reverse complement.
CCTGGTGACTATGCTAAAAAGCACTGAATTGCATACAGTAAAAGGATGATTCTTATGGTAGATGAACTACATATTTTTAAAAGAGGCAGAAAAATATGTAAATACTCTTATAATGTACTAGGAAGACAACCCAACTAAAAATAGGCAAAAGGTATTAAATGACTGTTCATATTCATAAACCTTTTTTTAAACAATTTTTTAAAAGATTTTATTTATTTACTTTTAGAGAGAGGATAGAAACATCAGTGTGTGGTTGCCTCTTGCTCACCCCAAACTGGGTACCTGGCTCACAACCCAGGCATGTACCCTGACTGGGAATCGAACCGGTGACTCTTTGGTTCGAAGGCCAACACTCAATCCACTGAGTCACACCAACTAGGGCTGATTCGTAAACCTTAATAGTTAACATTTGAGGGCTAATTTACATATAAATTTATTTAATTTTTACAACCAACCTTTGAGGTAGGCACTATTATTCCCATTTTACAAATTAAGTAATGGAGACTAGTTAGGTAATTAAATATATTAATGACTTTTTGAAGTAGGAATCAGATTGTGGACCTCGTGTTTTTATTCACTTTGTGCTCTTTTAAACCTGTTGTTCTTACGCAGAGCTTTGTGCGGACATGTCACTTCCCAAGGCTGATGCGAACCACCTGCACCTGCCTGTTGTTTTGCTCCTTTTCAGATCCATTGATGAAATGAAACGGTTGGAGGAAATGTCAGCTGTGTTTCAGAGCCCTGGGGTTGAGCGCCACCTGCCAGAACCAAAATCCCAAACAGAAGGGAGTGAAGATTCAGGGGTCAGAGAGCAACCATGGGAAATGGTGATGGATAAGAAACACTTTAAGCTGTGGCGGCGCCCTATTACAGGCACCCATCTTTACCAGTACAGAGGTAAACCCAGCTTGGCTGCTTTGCAAGTGTGTTCCGTGGTTGCCCACGTGTGCAGGCCTGGCATTCCTCATGTTCTCCATAAACGGTTCTGTTCTGGCTGTTTCTCAGGAAATTTGCCATGTTTTACCGTTTGTTGATTTTCCTCTTCTAGATGACAAGTGTTACAGTGTCTTCTTTGCTATACTTTGCTGTAGGGTGTCTTTGCTGCCCCAGTAAGACTTCTAATTTCTGAATCTGCCTTTAAGATTTGTTAGAACTATAATTGAAATATAGTTAAATGATAGGAATAGGTGAGTGATAAGAGTATGGCAGACATCCATGATTTTTACTTGTCATTCTAGTTTTTGGAACCTACACAGATGTGACACCCCGGCAGTTCTTCAATGTTCAGGTGAGTACGTTTTTCTTCCTGCATTTGGAGCCTCTAAGCCTGGAAATTCACTTAACCGCCATCCACGTGAATAATTTCTCTGATTCAGAACATCCATCTATCTCTGTTCCCCCTCATCTCACGTTAAATCGCACCTGGGTAAACATTTGACTTACATCTTTGTCTGCGGGGGATGAGACCAGTTTTACCCCTTTAATAGCTAGTTGATGACTGTAACTCCCACTGTAATGTGCACGTGCACTTCCCTCACAGGCTGGTGGAAAGATCGGACAGAGGGTTGTATTTGAATGCTTCAGTGTGTTTTACAAGGATTTGTAGTTGTTTTTTCCCCAAACAACTTGAGGTTAACTTATATACTTGACCCTTTATTTTAGAATCCTTAGGTATGTATATACTAAAACTAGACGTATTCTCTTAATTAACCATTGTGCCATTAATCAAAGTTGGTAAATTTAACATTGATGCAACATTTACCGTACATATTCTGTTTATATTCTAGTTTTATATATTGACCCAATAACGTTCTTTGTAGCTTTTTCCTCATTAGTATTGGTTCAGTCAGGAGTTAGTAATTTGAAACATTTCCACAGTGAAGGTTTTTTTTTTTAAGGAGAATGAAGTGTCTGTTCAAAGACTGCTTTTGTCCTTGCAGGGACATGAAAAGTGGCAGCATGACCATCCAGAGTTTTACAGTGAAGTTTCCCTCCTGGATTGTCTATTAGTTTTGCTGGGCCTTCAGTAACTAGTTGATGATTATAACACGCACTATAGTATGCAAGTGCGCACTTTCCCTACACACTGAATTTTGTCAACTTACATTGCATTTTTGTTGGTTTGGATGTGTCTGATAGTGTCCTATTTGGAAGTTTCTTAGTTACTAGTGATGTTAGAAAAATTTATAAGTAAGCTACTTGAATTTCTTTCTGTGAGGTATCTGCTCATTCTTTTGGACTTTTTATCTGTTTAAAACTTCTTAGAATTGTTTTACCCTTACACATTTATATCACCATCTATTGTATATTCCCCAGGCATATCTGTTATATAGTTGTTTTTTTCTTACACCGTTCTTTTTGGTTTTTCTTTTTCTCATTAATAATTCACTCTCAAGGTAATGGTATTGGCCTACAAGAAGAGATTTTAAAAGGCTCATCTGTAGTTGCGAACACAGCCAGGTCTTTCACAGGGCAGCACTTTTAGATTGGATCACTGGGTCAGGAAAAGTCCTTGGGTCAGAGGCCCAAGCCTCTGGAGAAGGCTTCTACAGCTTTGTTTTAAATCTCTTGGATGCTTTCTCTTTCCCTAGCTGGATACAGAGTATAGAAAAAAGTGGGATGCCCTGGTAATCAAGCTGGAAGTGATTGAGAGAGACGTGGTTAGTGGTTCTGAGGTTCTTCACTGGGTAACACATTTTCCTGTGAGTATTTTTACTTCTGGTTTTATTTTTATCACCTCCCTGTGAGGCACAACAATAATCCTGCTCCTTTTTTTTTTTTTTTTTTTAGTATCCAATGTACTCACGGGATTATGTGTATGTTCGGCGGTACAGTGTGGATCAGGAAAACAATGTGATGGTGTTGGTGTCACGGTATGTACGGTTACCTGGGGCTCCTGCTGGGTTCTGTTTGCTGCGTCCTTCATTCATGTGTGTCTGTGGTGGGTTTGAATTTTCTCTCTGCCCTTATAAGGGAGCCTAGGCCCCATCTATCCCAACTGGAACATGAGATTGAAGGGATATAAGCTTTTCATTAAATAATTTCTTCAGTTTATTCATATTGATAATTTTAAAAAGAAGTGCTGTCTTCAACACAAAACTTTGTGAGCTGGGAATTACCAAACGAACTCACTTTCAGAAGTTACTTTGTATTCATTTGTCTTGGTGACTCCTCTGTTGTATTTTATAAGTGCCATGTTTTTAGATTTTCCTTTTAACTTTAGCTCCTATGCTATTTATGCTGTTTTCAAGTAGACATTGATCAGTTTCCTTAACTTTTCTCTTTGCTAGTGCTGTGGAGCACCCTAGTGTGCCTGAGTCCCCGGAATTCGTGAGGGTCAGATCATATGAATCCCAGATGGTTATCCGTCCTCACAAGTCATTTGATGAGGTGAGTTTTATATCTTTTAAGAGGTAGTGTGTAATGGTTTTGGAATTTTCTCAAGGAAGGCCTTTATCTGGAATGGGGAGGGTGTGGGTTGCTGTAGGATAGTGGTTCTCAGAATCCACTGGAGCTTGTTCCAGTACAGTGCTAGGCTGTGGCCTGAAAATTTGTGTTTTTAATAAGTTCCTAAGTGAGGCTGATGCTGCTGGTCTGGGGGCTGCACGTTGGGAACCCCTGTCATAGGCTGATAGGCCTGGGGCATCCCCCCTTGACAATGTCCCATGTGTCTGAGACGAGAAGATGATAGCCTCTGATTCATTAGCCTGTGGCTAGCAGCATTCTTTAGGAACTAGAGTGAGTGCTTTTCCAGTCACATTTCACCGCAATGGGAAGGGCATTCGTGTATATAACCTTTCTAGACTTGTGCCTCCTTGTAAAATGAGAGGGTTAGGCCAGTGATTTTCAACCTTTTTCATCTCATGGCACACCTAAACTAATCACTAAAATTCTGTGGCACACCAAAAAATATGTGTTTTGCCGATCTGAAGAAAAAATAGGTGTAACTTTGATTCATTCACACCAGGTGGCTGTTTTTGTGTTGGCTGTTGTCATTTTTTTTTTTAAAGATTTTATTTATTTTGGGAGAGGAGGAAGGGGGAGAGAGAGAGAGAGAGAGAGAGAAACATCAGTGTGTGGTTGGCCCCTCAGGCACCCCGTCCTGGGGACCTGGCCCGCAGCCCAGGCATGTGCCCTGACTGGGAATCAGACCAGTGGCCCTTTGGTTTACAGTCCAGCACTCAGTCCACTGAGCCACACCAGCCATGGCTGTTGTCATTTTTTATTTGACACTCTTAAGGAAAAGAGATCGGTGCCCTGACTAAATAGTCAAGTATTGCATGTTTTACAAATTCTTGGAGAACACCAGTTGAAAATCGCTGGGTTTAGATTAATGCTATCTGCCTTCTTTAAAATTTTATGACTTCTGCCCTGGCTGGGGTAGCTCAGTGGATTGAGTGTGGGCCTGCAAACCAAACGATCGCAGTTCGATTCCCAGTCAGGGCACATGCCTGGGTTGCAGGCCAGTTCCCAGCAGGGGACGCATGAGAGTCAACCATACATTGGTATTTCTCTCCCTCTTTCCTTCCCTTCCCCTCTAAAGATAAATAAATAAAATCTTTAAAGAAAAAAATTATGACTTCTTTGAGAATGTTTTCTCCCCTCAGTGGGGTGTTATGTTGTTGTTTAGCCAAGTCTTTGTTGAGCATATAAATTGATTCTAGTGGTTGCTCTTTGTAGTTCTGTCTCACTATGTATTTTTAGTACATGGGCTGCCAAATCAAGCACCTGTTCCATTTTATAATGGCACTTTTTTCTCCCCATCACTTGTTTTAAAGCTGTATGAACTTTGTTCTTTAGTATTTGGTTTTGTTGTTTTCATCGGGTTGTTGTATTTATACCCCCTGGACTGGGACTTGTAAATAAGGCAGAAATTGTGGTTCACCCCAGTCCGTGTGGTGTTTGCCTCTCCTTTTATTTGGAGATCCCTGTGTTTTACCTCTGAACTGTTTTTAGACAAGTATTTTTCAAACCATGGCTTACTACCCATTAATGGAGGAGAAAATTAGTTTAGTGAATTACTACCAGCTTGACAAAGGAAAAGAGTAAGTAAAACAGTAGAAACTATTTGAATGTAAGCGTATTTCATGAGACTTTTGTTTGTTTGCATAATGCGTATGAGCACGTCTCTGAGAGAAGCTGGGAGAAGGAACTGGGTCGCAGCGTCAAAAGGATTATTTACAGTGTGTTGTGGTTAAAAAAATGTTTGGAAGTCCTTGCTTTGGAAGACAGAAAAGCAGTAAGATTGCTGTTGATGTCACTCTCTACTCTCTCTTAGGAAGGGGAGTCTAGATCAGGCTGGGAACAGTGTGGGAGGCAGACCTAAGGCCCTTCTTTCCTTTATGCTGCTTTTGAAATCTGAATTTTGTCCATATATTTCTATTTGAAGAAAAAATGACTTGAGCTCCAGCATTGCTGTCTTCAGAAACTGTGGGCATAAAACACCTAAAGCATAGTGCAGCACCTGGCAGAGTGTTGCATCTAGTAGGCACCCAATAAATCATTTCTTTAGCTGGGGTGAGGGACACGAGGAATTTTCCGTATGATTCTCTTAGTTTATTTGTGGCATGCTCTTAACAAAAATGTAAGGCTTGAGTTGGTTTTTGTGAAAAGGCAGGTGGACTCTATCTAGAGGAAACCAGGAAGGGCATGGTAGAAGGCGTGGTTCAACCAGAGACGAAGATAAGAATGAGCCCTGTGTGTGTCCAACACTGCATAGAAAGGAAGGCAGAGGATAGTGGGAGTGATGGATTACACCGACGTATACTAAGGGTACTAGAAAAAAGCAGCCGAGTTTGAGCTGAGAAATGGTGTTTCATTTTACTTTTTACTGTGGATGATTAAAAATGTATATGAAAGGTAAAGAATTAGTGACAACCTGATGTATCCATCCCAGCTTCAAAAGACATTAAAACTTGTTTTATCTGTGCCCTTTCCTACTCCCCTGATTATTTTGAAGCCAGTCTAGCTTTGGTATAGAAGAACCCATAAAAGAGCCTTTCTATAGATTTTTCAGTGTTTATCTCAAAAGAGATTTTTGAAAACAATAAATAATCCCTAATATCAAGTATCTAGTCAGAGTTTGAATTTTCCCGGTTATCCATGAGGGTTTTTTTTAGTTGGTTTATTAGAATCAGGATCCAAATATTCAGACATTGAACCTTGTTCATACTATGTCTTTTTTACAGAATTTGCTATGACTAATATTTTATTGCCTGTTATGTGGATGATACCTTCATATTATCAGATATGATAATTCTTACAACAACTCTGTGAGGCAGACATTATTTTACAGGTTAGGGCACTGAAGACAGAAACTTAAAGGATATATTTGATTTTATACATCTGTGATAATAATGGTCACCATTCTATATAACGATAGCCCCTAGTGCTTTATATGTCATTTGTTTCATTACAGTGCTATGAGATAGGTATTAATGTCATTCCCAATGAATAGACCAATGAACCATGTTCATTGAAGTTATTTCATCTGCTCACAGTCACACAGACAGTAAGTGGTAGGAGCTTAGTTTTCAGTCAAGGGTAAAACTGACCTCTAACGCCAAATACCAGCCGGCATTTATTGTCTATTCTGGTAGTGGTAGAGTCACAGATTGAACCCACATCCTCAGAATCCAGAACTGGTGCTCACTTTGTACCTCTTGCTAAGACACCTCTACTCTCACCAACAACTGTCAGCGTGTTTTAGTTCTCCATCTGGCACATGATTGAATGAATTAGGCTGAGAAAAAAGAGAGAAAAATGAAGGTTTATGTCATTCTCGTGCTAAACCATCAGCCTCAGAATAACTGTTTGTACACTGAATATAAAGTTGCATTCATAAGAGTATAAGTCCTCAGGTATCTAGAAGAGAATATGTCTAATTTTAAAGGAAAATTACTTTTAATATTTTTGACACTCAGTATTATTTAATATTAGTTGTGGGTATACACAGTGGTTAGACAATCATATAATTTATAAAGGGACCCTCTCAGTATTTCAGGTACTTACCTGGTACATACATAGTTATAGTATTATTGACTATATTCTCTATGCTGTACTTTACATCCCTGTGACTATTCGGTAACTATCAATTTGTACTTTCACTCTCTTCACCTTTTTTTTTATTGTTGTTTAAGTACAGTTGTCTGTATTTTTCCCCACCACTCCCTCGCACCCCAGCCATCCCCACCTCCCTTTCCTGATCCCACCTGCCCTTGGTCTTGTCCATGTGTCCTTTATAGTTTTCCTTGAAAACCCTTCTCCCTTTTTCCCCCATTATCCCCTCCCACCTCTCTTCTGGTCACTGTTAGTTTGTTCTTTATTTCGATGTCTCTGGTTATATTTTGCGTGCTTGTTTGTTTTGTTGATTAGATTTCAATTAAAGGTGAGATCATATGGTATTTGTCTTTTACCGCCTGGCTTATTTCACTTAGCAGAATGCTCTCCAGTTCCATCCATGCTGTCCCAAAGAGTAGAAGTTCTTTCTTCTGCTCAGTATTCCATTGTGTAAATGTACTACAGTTTTTTGATCCACTCATTTGCTAGTAATGGGCACTTAGGTTGCTTCTAGCTCTTGGCTATTGTGAATTGTGCTGCTATGAATATTGGGTGCATAGATTCTTTTGAATTGGTGTTTCAGGGTTCTTAGGTTTTAATCCCAGCAGTGGAATTGCTGGATCAAAAGGCAGTTTCATTTTCACTTTTCTGAGAAAATTCCATACTGTTTTCCAAAGTGACTGCGTCATCTCTTCACCTTTTTTGTTCAACCCTCCAAACTGCCTCCCCTCTCACGACCATCAGTTTGTTTTCTGTGTCTATGAGTCTGTTCCTGTTTTGTTCATTTATTTTGCTCTTTAGATTCCTCATATAAGTGAAACCATGTGGTATTTGTCTTTTTCTCTGACTTACTTCACTTAGGAATAATACCCTCTAGGTCCATCTGTGCTGTCACAGATGTTAACATTTAATTTTTTATGGCCATGCGTTGATACATGTACCACAATGTCTTTATCCAGTCATTTGTTGATGGTCACTTGGGTGGCTTTCATATCTTGGTTATTATAAATAACACTGCAGTGAACATAGGTTTGCTTATATTTTTCCCTCTTAAATTAGTGTTTTGGGGTTTCTTCGGCTATATACCCAGCAAGGGAATTGCTGGGTCATAAGGCAATTCCATTCTTAATATTTTGCGGAACCTTCGTATTGTTTCTCACAGTGACTGCACCCATTTGTATTCTCACCAACAGTGCGCAATGGTTTTCTTTTCTCCACATACTAACACTCGTTTGTTGATTTATCGGTGATAGCCATTCTGACAAGTATGAGGTGATATCTTATTGTGATTTTAATTTGCACTTCTGTGGTGATTAGTGACAGTGAGGTTGAGCATCTTTTCATATGTCTGTTGGCTCTCTGTATGTCCTCTGAGTGGAGAAGTGTCTATTCAGATCCTCTGCCTATTTATTAATTAGATTGTTTTTTGGGGTGTTGAATTGTACGAGTTCTTTATAAAGTTTAGGTATTAACCCCTTATCAGATATATCATTGGTGAGTATCTTCTCCCATTCAATGGATTGTGTTTTCATTTTGTTGATGATTTCCTTTGCTGTGCAAAATTTTTTTAGTTTGATGTAGTTTCATTTGTTTATAGTTGTCTTTTGTTTCTGTTGCCTAAAGAGATATATCAAAAAATATATTGCTAAGAGAAATGTCAGAGTGTACTACCTGTGTTTTCTTCTTGGAGTTTTATGGTTTTAAGTCTTACAAAGTCTTTAATCTGTTCTGAGTTTATTTTTGTATATGGTATAAAAAGGTGGTCTAATTTTACTTTTTTTTTGCATGTATCTAATTTTTCTAACAACATTTATTGAAGAAACTGTACTTACCCCAGTGTATGTTCTTACCTTTGTCCTACATTAATTGATCATATAGGCATAGGTTTATTTCTGGGCTCTCTTTACTGTTTCATTGATCTATTTGTCTGTTTTTATGCCAGTACCATGTTGTTTTGATTACTATGGTCTTGTAGTATAGTTTGATATCAGATGTAATACCTCCAACTTTGTCTTCTTAAGAATGTAATGACTATTCAGGGTCTTTTGGTGTTCCATACAAATTTTTTGTTACAGTTCTGTGGAAAAACACCATTGGTATTTTGATAGGGATTGTATTCAATCTATAGATTGTTTTGCATAGGATGCACATTTTAATGAAATTTTTCTATCCAAGAACACAGTGTATGCTTCTGTTTATTTTGTATCTTCAATTTCTTAATTGTCTTACAGTTTTCTTAGTACAGTTCTTTTACATCCTTGGTTGAATTTATTCCTAGATTTTTGGGGGCGGAGGGGGTATTTTGTGGTTTTTTTGATACAGTCATAAATGGCATTGTTTTCTTAGTTACTTTGATACTTCTTTATTGCTGTTTAAAAATGCAGCTGACCCTGGCTGGTGTAGCTCAGTGGATTGAGGGCGGGCCTGCGAACCACACAATCGCGGTTCAATTCCCAGTCAGGGCACATGCCTGGGTTGCAGGCCAGTTCCCAGCAGGGGACTCGTGAGAGGCAACCACACACTGATATTTCTCTCCTTCTCTCCTTCCCTTCCTCTCTAAAGATAAATAAATAAAATATTTTGAATAAAAATGCAACTGATTTCTGGAATATTTTGTATCCTGTTACTTTGCTGAATTCATTTTTCAATTCTAGTAGTTCAATGGAATCCTTAGGATTCTATATATATATAGTATCATTTCATCTGCAGATAATGACAGTAACAGGTTTTACTTGTTCCTTTCCAATTTTAATGCCTTTTATTTCTTCTTGTCTGATTGCTGAGGCTAGGACTCCCAATTCTATATTGAAAAAGAGTGATGTAAGTGTATATCACTTGTTCCTGATCTTGAGGAAACTCTTTTACTTTTTCCCTGTTGAGTATGATGTTAGCAGTGGGTTTGTAATATATGGCCGTTATTATGTTGAAGTGTATTCTATTCCCACTTTGCTGAGACTTTTTATCATAAATGTGTGCTGATTTTGACAAATTCTTCTACATCTGTTGGTACAATCATATGGGTTTTTTACCTTTCATTTTGTTTATGTTAGTTGATTTCCGCAAATCAGTTTTGAACCAGCCTTACATCTTTGGAATGAATAACACTTGATTGCAGTGTATGATCTTTTTAATGTATTGCTGAATTTGGTTTGCTAATATTTCATTGAGGATTTTTGCATCTGTGTTCATTAGGAACATTGGTCTATAAATTTCTTTGTTGTGTGTTTTTGGAATCAAGATAACATTGACCTCATAAAATGAGCTTTGTGAGTCTTCCCTCTGAAATCTTTGGAATAGTTTGAAAAAGATAAGTGTTAATTTTTTTAATGCTTGGTAAAATTTACCTGTGAATCTGTCTGGTCCAGGACAGGACTTTTGTTTGTTGGAAGTTTGTTTTGTTTTGTTATGTTTTTTATTTTGTTGGTTGTAATCAGTTCAGATTTTCTGTTTTTTCTTGATTCAGTTTTGAAGATTGTATGTTTATAGAAATTTATTTCCTCCAGATTGTCCGATTTTTTGACTTACGATTGTTTGTAGTAGTTTCTTGTAATCCTTTGTATTTCTGTAGCATCACTTGTCACTTTTCCTTTTTAATTTTATTTATTTTGGTTATCTCTCTCTTTTTTCCAATTCTTACCTGAGGACATATTTTCATTGCTTTTAGAAAGAGTGGGGAGGGCCCTGGCTGGTGTAGCTCAGTGGATTGAGCACGGGCTTGCGAACCAGACAATCACGGTTCGATTCCCAGTCAGGGCACATATCAGGGTTGCAGACCGGTTCCCTGCAGGCCACTTCCCAGCAGGGGATGCATGAAAGGCAACCATACATTGATACTTCTCTCCCTCTCTCCTTCCCTTCCCCTCTAAAGATAAATAAATAAAATATTATTTAAAAAAAAAAGAGTGGGGAGAAAAACATTGATTGAGAGAGGCATCAATCGGGTGCCTTCTTTTACGTGCCCCGACTGGTAATCAACCCACGACTCTGGTCTGTGACGCAACTCTTCCAACCAGCTGAGTCCAACCAGCTAGGGCATGTCCTCTTTTTCTTGATGAGTCTGATTAAAGGCTTATCCATTTCCCTTGCTGTTTTTCTGTATTTATTTTTAGAGAGAGGGGAAGGGAGGGAGAAGGAGAGAAGCATCAAATGTGCCAGAGATATATTCATCAGTTGCCTCTTGCAAGCTCCCAAGTAGGGGACCTGGTATACAACCCAGGCATGTGCTACCCTGACTGGGAAACAAACCTGTGACCTTTTGGGTTCTCAGGCCACCAGTCAGTCCACCGAGCCACACCAGCCAGGGCTAACCCATTCATTGTTAAGTGACATGTTATTTAGCCTCCATATTTTTATGCGTTTTTAGTTTTTTCTTGTAATTTATTTCCAGTTTTCATACCATTGTGGTAGAAGAAGATACTTAATATGATTTCAATCTTACATTTTTGAGACTATCTTTGTGACCTATCATGTGGTATGTAACCTGGAAAATGTTCCATGTGCTCTTAAAAAGACTGTATGTTCTGCTTTGGGGTAAAATGCTCTGAAAATATCAATTAAATATACCTGATTTGATACTTAAGACTGCCATTTCCTTGTTGATTTTCTGTCTGGAAAACGTATCCATTGATGTCCATGGGTGTTAATGGCCCGTACTATGATTTTATTACTGTCAATCTTTCTCTTTTATGTTTATCAATATTTGCTTTATATATTTAAGTGCTCCTATGATGGGTGCATAAATGTTTATAAGGGTTATATCTTTGTTGGATTGATCCCATTCTTTTTATGTAATGTCCTTTGTCTCATTATAGCCTTTGTTTTAAAGTCTTATTTTTGTCTGATACAGGTGTTTTTTTTTATTTCCATTTTCATGAACTATTTTTTTCATCTGTTTACTTTTAGTCTATGTGTGTCTTTTGATCTGAAATGAGTCTCTTGTAGGCAGCGTGTATATTGGTTTGTTTATCCATTCAGCTACTCTTTGTCTCTTGATTGGGGCATTTAGTTCTTTTATTTTATTTTATTTTATTTTTACTTAAATCAATTATTGATAGGTATATAGTTGTTGCCATTTTAGTATTCATATTTATGTTCCTCTTTTTTCCTGTTTCTTAAGAGGTTCCTTTAACATTTCTTATAATACTGCTTTGGTGGAGACGAAGTCTAGCTTTTTTCTTTCTGGGAAACACTTTATTTCTCCTTCAATTTTAAATAATAATAGCCTTGCAGCTTAGAGTAGTCTTGGTTGTAGGTGTTTGCTTTTCAACACTTCGAATATTTTATGCCAATTCCCTCCGGTCTGAAAAGTTTCTGAGGAGAAAGCTGTCTTTCTCTTGCTGTTTTTAAGATTCTCTTGTTGTCTTTAACCTTTTCCTTTGGGCTCATTTTGTTTGGTACTCTGCACTTCCTGGCCTTTTATGTCTATTTCCTTTGCCAGGTCAGTTACGTTTTCAGTCATTATTTCTTCAAATAGGTTTTCAGTCCTTTGCCCTTTTTCTTTTCCTCTCGGTATTCCTATGATGTAGATATTGTTACATTTGACGTTGTCCCAGCTCTCCCTTAATCGATATTTTTTAAAATTCTTTTTTTGTTGCTCTGATTCAATGTTACCTGTTACCTGTCTTCCACATTGCCAGTTCAGTCCTCTGCTTCATCGTCTGTTGTTGATTCCTTCTAGTGTACTCTTCATTTCAGTTATTGTATTCTTCATCTTTGACTGGTTCTTTTTATGGTTTCTTTGTCCTTTTTTTATGCTTGATATCTCTTTGTTGAAGTTTTCACTGAGTTCATCTATTCTTCCCCTAAGTTCCTTGAGCATCCTTATAACCAGTGTTTTAATATCTTTCTCCTCGCCCCCCTCCCCAATAGATTTCTTGCCTCCATTTCATTTAGTTCTTTTTCTGGAGATTTCTCCTGTTCTTTTATTTAGTGCATGTTTCTTTGTCTCCCCATTTTAGCCACTTCTTTGTGTTTGTTTCTGTTTTAGGGGGGTCTGCTATCTACTCTTGGTCAGGTAGGTGGCCTTGTAGAGTGGTATCCTGTGGGGCTCAGTGGTGCAGTCTGTGGTCACCTGAGCTGGGTGCTTCAGGAGCGTCCCTTGTGTTGGTTATGTGAGTCCTTCTATTGTAGTTGAGTCTTGATTGCTGTTGGCACGTCAGTGGGTAAGGCCTCAGGCTGGCTCCACCACAGTGTGTGAGCTGCTGTGCGGGGGCCGACCCCAGGAGCTGGAATTTGTGCAGCAGGGTATAGCGCCTGCCAGACCTCCCTTTGAGTGTGTTGCCTGTGTAGCTTACTGGGTTGTGCACTCTTGGTCTGAAGCCAGCCAGTAGAGTTTATTAGGCTAAAGCAGATTAAGATTTGACCCTGCGAAGGAAGGGCTTAGTATGGGAAAGGTGGCGCCTGTCAGGCATGCAGGAAGACAGCCCTTACCCTGAAGCCACACCACTCATTCTCTACATGTGCGTGTTTGGTACCCACCCCACCCCAAGCCTATTCAGAATTCCGTGAGAATTTTTCCAGTAAGGGTGGTTGCCTTGGGCAGAGCCTCAGGGTGTAAAAAGACTGTAATGTGAACCCATGCTGGTTGCAGCTGGCAGAGCTTACAGCCCTGTGGGAGTTGGGTAGGGCCAGGCCTTGGAAGTCGTTGGGATAGAGCTAGTGTAGCTCCCCAGGCTAATGCAGTGTGATAGGAGTACTTGACCCAGGAAAGAAGGCATTCCCGGGTGGTTTGGGAGAGGGACTCAACAGGGACATTAGTGGCTGTCCTTCCACCCCTATCCCCAAAGCCACACAACCCAGTCCATCCCTGTGTGATACCAGCACCCTCTGAGCTGCTGCCCCTCTGGAGCCCAGGATGAGTGCCTGTGAGTGAGATTTTAAGAGGATGACTGAGTTTCCAGCAGCCTTTAGGTACTGCACTCAGGAGGACGGATTTCCTGCTGATTTTCCCGGCCAGATACTATGTAGGCTCTTCTTAGTTAGCACTGCTCTTCTGGGCCAAGGAGCCTCCCTCCCCCCCATGGGGTGTAGATCCTTTGATCCTTGGGGAACCTCTAGTTTAGATCCTCAACTGCCACACATGGTTGTAGGGCCAGCCCACCTAGCGTCGCTGCTCCTCCTATCAGTCTGGATGTAGTGACTTCTGTATATTCCTAGTTATAGGACTTCTGTTCAGCTAGTCTTTAGATGGTCATCCAAGTTCAGCTACAATTCAGTTGTGATTTTGACATAGTCATGAAAGGAGGTGGGTGCAGCTTCCACCTACTCTGCCACCTTTGAAAATCCTCCATACGACGTCTGCCGTCTCTTGAAATCATTAAGTTATTTTTATCCCTTGCAGTTATATTTTTTCAAAGAATTTAAACATTTTTTTACTTACTGGTTTTTAGAGAGCGAGAGGAATACAAATTTGTTGTTCCACCCATCCATGCACTTGTCGGTTGCTTCTTGTATAAGCCCCAGGCAGAGATCAACCTTGCAACTTTGGTGTATTGAGGTGATACTCTTAGCAGCTGAACTACCCTGCCAGGGCCTTGCAGTTGTATTTGTTTGAAGAGCAGCATTTTGTCTTGCCAGTTGTATCTCTCCCCGTGGTGTCCATAGTGTTTTTGACATACTTCTCTGTCCCTTCTATTTCCTGCATATTGGTTCTTATATCTAGAGTTTGAATAGATTTGGGTTGTTTTGCTTTGTTTGGGTCAAGACCATTTTATTAGAAGGCAAATGTCTAATTGCCTCTTTCTGAATTTAGAAGTGCTTAATGATTATTTTTCAGATCCATTTTATTAGGAGTTACAAAATGCTGATTTTGTAATTCCTGCATTTGTTCATTTATTTTCATTTGTTAATTGAAATACTTATTGAAAATTTTTTTCATCAGCTCTCTGGTTTCCTGTTGTTTACATAGGAAAGGAAGATAAGAGAAATGCTCGATTTGTTTCCTTTACTTACTAGTTCTCAGAATAATGAATTAATTTTTTCAACTAGGGATCCTCCAAAGGTAACTTAAAAAAAAATACCATTAGCCCTGGCTGGTGTGGCTCATTAGTTTGGTTGCTAGTTCAATTCCCAGTCAGGGCATATGCCTGGGTTGCAGGCCAGGTCCCCAGTAGGGGGCACGTGAGGCAACCACACATTGATGTTTCCCTCTCTTTTACCTCCCTTCTCCTCTCTCTAAAAATAAATAAATAATACCTTTGGCGTGGGGAATACCATTAGAAATTCAGAGAATGTATGTATTTGGTTAACTTTAATCCATTATAGTTATTCTTATTGATGTTAAAATTGTCCTGTGTTTAGCCATTAGGAGCCTCATCTCACTGGCTCGAGTCCTTTGACTTGACCTTTGGAGCTCTCTGATTTTTGGTGTTACGAGATGTCCCAGCCTCATTTTGTGTAGTTTTAGCTCTAAACCTGGAATTCATATATCTTCAGGGGGCTTTGGTTCCTCTTCAGAAAATGTCACGCAGGTACCACAATTTGTTTTCTAGGAGTACGCATAGTAGTGGCTTGCTTTTTGTTCTTAGGTTTCATAGGATAGAACTAAGTAATAAGTTTTGTTTGTTTTAAAGATAAATTCTAAGTGCATACTAATACTTAGGATTTACTGATTCAAACTCAAGGCTGTATAATTTTTATTTGCATCTTAAACCTACCCTTTTTCCCTGGGCTGACAGACTCAATTCTCACCTCATCACCTGTATGTAACACTCATTTACTTTAACCTGAAATACACACATAC
This sequence comes from Artibeus jamaicensis, assembly GCF_021234435.1. Taxonomy (NCBI): domain Eukaryota; kingdom Metazoa; phylum Chordata; class Mammalia; order Chiroptera; family Phyllostomidae; genus Artibeus; species Artibeus jamaicensis. Next base: position 10,800,794 of record NW_026521810.1, on the reverse strand, counting down.
ACACACACACACACCATCAGAATAGTAATATCAACGAGATCAGGAATGTTATGACGAAGAAATGTGTATTTCCCAAGTCTTATAACTGGCCTCTGTGGTGGGTACTGTTCCCACTCCTGTGTTTGGGCCTCGCCTCTCCTTCCTCTTCATTTTCATAGTTGGCCCATCTATCGCTCTGGCGTGGCACCCGTTTAGGCACCCCATTAACCTACTCTTTGAAAGTCCCCACAGGCAAGGACTAGCATATTTTTCTTTTCTCTGTAGCACCTAGCCATTGCCAGATACATAGCAGATACTCAGATAATGCTGAGTATGTGAGTTAAAGATTAAACAATTCACGCAAGGAAAAAGGATATTGACTTTGGTATAAAGGCACAAGAGTTTAAAGTCTAGGTCTGCCACTCGGAGTTGTGGCCATCATCAGCCTTACAAAGTACCCCTTTGGGTGCAGCATAACTGGTTCAGACCTCTGCTAAGATCAGGACACGTATATCCTCCATCCTCACCCTTCACTCTGTCAGGCAATGAGAGGGCTGACTCAGAAAGTGTGGGTACACAAGAGTTCATGTTGGCTCTCATTGAGTACATGGGGGGAGACCTTGGGCAAAGTCACTTATCCTTTCTGAGCTGAGTTTCCTCATCTATAGAAGATAACAGCTCCCACATTCTAGAACGTTGTGAAGAGTTGAAGCAGTTCCTGGCACATAGTTAAGTGCCATGTAAATGCTGGCTGTTAGTAGCAAGAGATACCATTTTGGTAACGATTAAGGACTTTAACATTGGGGTTCTGTTTTGGGGTCTTCAAGACCACCCCTACAATTAGAAGTTTCACTAGAAAGACTCAAGACTCAACATACAGTTGTCCTCATGGCTAAGATTCAGTACAGTGATATACAAGGATGCACAGCTGGATCATAAGGGGAAAGGCAGAGTCTGGAGGGATCCACGCGCAGGCTTCCTATTCCCTCTTCATGTCATGAGGGTCACAGAGTCCATTCTCCCAGCAGCAAGAATGCAGCAACATGGTATGATGTTCCCGCTCAGGGAAACCCATTAGAGACTTGGCACCTGAGATTTTATTGGGGGCAGTCACATAGGCACCCTCTGCTCAGTACAGACCAAAATTGCAGAGCCCTGGGAGGAAAGCAAGCACCGAGGCTAAATTGTATGTTTGGCACTAATAGACAAGGCACAAGGAGCCGCCCTTAGCAGTTAACCGTTGACTGGGCGCACTCCGAGAGCCAAGTTCCCAGATTCCAACCTAGGGCCAGCCTTACAAGCAGGCCCAGCCTCTTCAGTGTTAATTCTTCTGCTTAGGGTAAGACAAATGTCACTCTGCCCCAGACTCAAGTTTTGGTTATCCCGTGGGCCCAGATAACAGAAGCTGTGGCAGGTAATTCAAGTACCTTCTTTGTTGTTTTCTTTTCCAGAATGGCTTTGACTACTTGTTGACATACAGTGACAATCCCCAGACTGTGTTTCCTCGCTACTGTGTTAGTTGGATGGTTTCCAGTGGTGAGTGGGCACTTGTGTGCATGGCCTGGACCCTACCTGGGTGGAACATTTTGTTTTTCTCTAGTTTCTTATTGGCAGCAAGAAGATTATACTTGTGTCACTGGAGCCATGTGGGGAGATTAAATGTCCTTCCGAGCTGTGCTTGAATACCCTGAAGCTGTCGAAGCTCCAAACCCTCCACCAGGGTTTGGAGGAATGAGAAGTATGACATCCCCGAAAAGAACTGTGCCCAGAAGGCAGTTTTAAGAAGAGCATTTGCTTAATGCCTTAAATGTGGGCTGTGGACAGTAATGCACTTCACATATTTCTTCTTAGTGTTGGGCCATAAAATCTGGCAGAGAAAACGTGGTTGTAGGACAGTCACCTGGGTCCTAACAAAGGTTATACACGTGGCTGTGCCTACACCTCTCCCTTTCAATGTCTTGCCTTAAAAAGCACCCTGAAGTGATTTTCTTTCTTCTGGTAGCTTCTTGTACCTTGGGGAGAATGGAGAGGAGACTGGGTATTTCTGTGTGGCATTTATTAAAATAAAATTGATAAAGATACAGGCTGTGCTACTGATAAGTGATGTTTTCATCACCTGAAAGAGAGCCACTTGGGATGTAAGTGGCTTTCAGCACCCCTTTTCAAAGTATTTCAGCGGTCATGAGTTGTTTTCATGCTGCACACATTCTGAGAGGCAAGCGTCACTCACAGGCTGTCTGTCGATCAGCCTGTGATTTCTATAAGGAGGGATGGGCTCCATCACAAAGAAATAGGGCGTTTGAATTTTGAGCCCAGAGCTGGTTTGTCTGTCAGCCTACTCAACTTTCCCTCTCTCCAACAGGCATGCCGGATTTCCTGGAGAAGCTGCACATGGCCACTCTGAAAGCCAAGAACATGGAGATCAAAGTAAAGGACTATATCTCGTCTAAGCCTGTGGAAATGGGTAGTGAAGCCAAGGCCACCACGCCATCTTCTGAGCGGAAGAACGAGGGTAGTTGCGGCCCTGCCCGGATCGAGTACGCTTAACAGGGCTTTGGGATGAGAAGGGACAGGCTGCTTCTAGCCCTGTCTCAGTCCCTATCACTCTGCTGCAGAAGCGGGATGTGTACTAAAAGGTGTCTGCTGTAACCACCAGTGCGAGACAATTCAGTGACTGGTGACCGGTTTCATTCAGAGCCCTCTTTGCTCTTTATGAAAACAGAGAAGAAGGAGGCGTCCACGGGGCATTGTCGTATTCTCAGGCCAAGCGTGTTGCAATTCAGTATTTCGGTGAGCTAATCTGGAGCACACCGCAGGCCAGAAGGGGATGGCTTGTTTTTGCTCCCTCTGAGTAGTTTCCTCTGCCAACATTCCAGTTTCCACCATCAGTTCTGCATTTGGACTTCCTTTATTCTAAAGGTCCAATGGGAAAGTGGAAAGTGAAGTTGGCTGGTCGATGGTTCACTTGGTTCAATGAGGGGTCATAGTGTTGAATGGATGTGCACTGTTGCTTGGCAGTGTAAGTGCCTTGTCCTCGCCTTGCTATCTTCAGGGACATAAAGTTTGTACCAGGAAATTTCTTTCTTTGCCTCCCAAATACCACCCATTGCCTACCCAAAGCCATTTCCTTTGGATTGGCCAGCTCTTCCATATTCATGCACTGTGTTAATTTGGCTTGGCACCTCATTCCTTGGCTCATTTACTGAGAACACTGGGAACCGATTCCTTTCAGACCGTAGCTTTCTGTATTATTGTTTTGATAGAATAAGTGGAAATGTTCAAAACATCACACATTAATATTTTTTTAATCTTTGTGTCAAAAAGTAGGAATTGGAGAATTGTACAGAATTTCTCCAGTCCCACTGTTCAGAAAACACCATTCTGATTCAGGCATTATTTTTCACGCTTCACGGTTGTCTGGATGCTGAGAACTTGTCCGTGTCAGAAGGCTAAGCAAAGGAGTGAGGTCGGGCCACTCCCCAGAGCTCTCAGAGCTGTAAACAAGCTCTGTGACCCAGGGGGTGAAATTTTGCCCCAAACACTAATATAATGGTTTTATATAACCCTCTCATTCCTCTGAAATTTTTTGCTCCTTCAGAGAGAAAATGGAAGCAAACTATGCTCTTTGGATGAAGTCACAGTCAGAGGGTATCAATCTGGCCTTGCTGATTCTGCTGACGGTCATGCTGCCATCTGATGGGAGAATAGGGATCAAGTTTTAAATCCTCTCTCCCCTTTTTTTTTATAATTTAAATGATGAGATTCCCCCCCCCCTTTTTTTTCCCTACTTGGATCTAAACCTGAGACTAACTTAAGTCCCTCAACCTTTTTGTTGCCTGTGAAGATTTGTGCCAAGGAAATAACTACCTGGTGTTTCCTGTCTTGCCTCCTCTAAGTCATTGGCAGAGCAGAGATGCAGTGAGCAGCCTCAGCTCCCCCTACTTTTTTTTAATCCTCACTCGAGGACATTTTTTCATTGCTTTTAGAGGGAGAGAAACATCAATCGGTTGCCTCCCATACGCACCTGGACTAGGGATTGAATCCGTAACCTTTCTTTAGGTTATGAGATGACTGTCCAAACAACTGAGCCACATAAGCCAGGCTCCCTAGCTTCTTTCCATGATCAGTTCTCTGTTCTCATCCCTAGAACCTGATAAGCCAGGGAAGCGGCCCTGGGTTATGTCTGCACTCAGTACCTGTGATTGTCAGGGCGTGGGTGGCTGTGGGCGAGAGTGTGCATGAGTGCGCAGGCATTACAGAGCTCTGTGTTGCTCGTGTTCCGATTTGGGGGAATTTGGCTGCATTTGGAGTCGGTCTATATAGTTACGTATGTCATCATAATGATTTCACTCCTTACTGATATTTTTATCATACGTGTGAATAAATGCATAAAGATTGGTATAAAAGAGTGTTTGTTTTTGGATGGGTGGTGGTGGGAAAATCTTGCATAATGGGCTTATCATTTCTTCCTGATTATAAAATTTGAAAGGAGTGTTGCTACTTATAGTGTTGGCATGTGGAAGTAGGTGCAGTCTACCCTGGTAGTGGCTGACACCGCTAACCACCTTGTCTAGACAATGAGCCCTTTCCAGGTGACCAAATGGCAGCTGAAAACAAGCCATTTATTTCCATTGTCTTGTGTTGATCTACACAGGTCCTTTGCTTTTAAAGGGTCAACTTGAAGGAAATGGTGATAGAATTTTGCTGATGAAACTTGAGCAAATGAGGAGAAGAGGAGACTTGAGCAAGCCTAGGTCTAGAGTTATGGAGGGTCAGTTTGGGACCTTGTTGGAGAGGGTAGGTGGTGACCTCAAACCCTACTTGGCCTGTGGGAAGTAGTGTCACACAGGCCATTGTGCCAGAATTTGTATTTCTTCCCAGGCAATGGAGACACTGGGAACATAATGTAAAATTTGAATTTATGTGTGATTTTGCCTTGGAAACACTAGGTCAACACAAATGAACAGCCTAGCTCTGAACTCTTCTCCCAGTTTCTCCAAGATCACTGGAGAGACTAGTTCTCTGGGGTTGTATGCTTGCTTGCAGGTGTCCACGTGTCTGTCCGACATGCAGTTTTGAGAGTTGCCTGTTTGGCCTCCTCACTGCAGCGGCCCTGCACAGCATCCTGGTGCTCCCCAGGCCCCACTGAATGCTGACACTCAGCAGCTGAGCCCTGGCTGAGAGTGGCATTTCTGCTGTCAGACAGCTGTGGCTCTCAGGAAGCTCTTTATGTTAAGACTAGATGTGCTTCAGGCTCCTGAGTCTACCACCGGGCCCAGTCCCGTCCTTGGATTGCCGGGAAAAAACGCTGCCGTGGGCAGCACTGCACGTTCTGAGACGGTGGTCGGGAACCCTCAGCTTTTCCCAGGCTTCATTTCTTCAGCAGCTTTGTTAGCAAGAGAGACCTGGTTCTGCTGACGCAGTAATATAGATCAGCGAGCCCATTAACACGCAGGTAAAGTTTATTAGTGCTAAGTTCTAGTGGGAGAGCAGAAGCAAGGGGGGCCAGAGCCACTCCTCCCTGATCCCCGATCCTTGGCCAGAGGCCAGGTAGCCAGGGGCCCCCTGTGTGGCAAAAGGGGCCGCGAGAGCGAGTCCTTCGTTCTGAGGAGTCACATGGTTGGCAGATGGGGGTGAGGGAGTTATGTATTGATAGACTGGTAAAGGTGGTACCAGCTGTACCCAGGGAGATTTGACTACGCAAACAGGTATGTGTGAAGGTCTGTTATGTTAGTCTGAACCCTTAACTTGCTCTAGATTCTATTCATTTTTCTTTTTTTTTAATATATTTTATTTATCTTTAGAAGGGAAGGGAAGGAGAGAGAAATATCAATGTATGGTTGCTTCTTGTGTGTCCCCTGCTGGGAACTGGCCTGCAACCCAGGCATGTGCCCTGACTGGGAATCGAATTGCGATCTTTTGGTTCGCAGGTCCGTGCTCAATTCACTGAGCTACACCAGCCAGGGCTAGATTCTATTCATTTTTCATACGTGACAAGGCAGGCAGAGTTTTATGGGCTTTTATTTGGGCACTGAGACCCACTGCCCTTCTCCCTTCCAGGCCTCTGGACAAATACACAGTCTTAAGGTTTTCCTTTTCCCAGCTAGTGGAGATGATATACACACTTTCAAGGTCTGCCCCCGCCCCCAGCAACACAAGTAAACTAGCTCTCGTAATTTACTTGTGTTATTCAGAATGCCTAGCGATCTTACCGAACCAGGCTCAGGACTACTGGGTCAGCAGGTGAGACATGTCTTCTTTGCTTTTAGCCTCCTGTATTGTTTGTTAGATTGCAGTGATGAGGGCCCTGCCTTTATTTCCCACGGCAGCTCGTACCCAGCTGCTAAACGCTCAAAGGCATTGCCTGGCAACCAGGACCCTAGCCAGTGGCCTGCAACAGCAGCACAGTCTCAGAGTCCTTCCTATGCTATCTCTGCATGAGCTTCAGAAATCCTCCAACTTTTTCTTTGGGAAATTTTCATATAGAATGAAAAGTTGAAAGAGTAATAATATAGGGTGGGGCAAAAGTAGGTTTACAGTTCATATGGAAAAAGACATGCAGGTTTTATTACAATAGCTGTATTAACTTTTATGTACTCACAACTTGTAATGGGCAAAATTCGGTTTACAAACCTGATTTTGCCCCACCCTGTAAAAAACCTCGTAGACTCCTCCCCTACCTTTGTAGGTAGTTATCAGCTTGCTGTGGTGTGTGCTTTATCTTTTGCTCTCAACATACACTTTGCTATGGACTAAACTGTGTCCTGCTAAAATTCTTGTGCTGAACCCCTAACGCCCACATGATGGCATCTGCAGGGGCCTTTGTGAGGCTATTAGAATTAGATGAGGTCCGAGGGTGCGGCCCCGATCGTGGGGTTAGTGCCAGAGGCTTGCTTGTTCTCCCTTCTCACCACGTGAGTTGAGAAAGTGGCCATTGGCAACCCTCACCAAGGGACAGCTCCTGCCAGGCCCAGAATTCACTGGCAGATCCATCTTGGACCTAAACCTCTAGAACTGAAGAATAAATTTCTCTTCTTTACTGGATTTCGTTAACGGCAGCCCAAGTAGACTAATACACTTTTTTATCACCATTTGAAAGTAAGTTGTAAACCACCATATTTCACCCCTAAACATGAGATCGTGCTTTTTCATGATCATGTTCTGTGTAACCATGTTACCATTAGTGCACAGATACCTAATGATTTAGTCCATATTAACATTTCCCCAGTTGCGCCCCCCACAAGGGATTTTTCTAGGACCCCTCCCCCAAATCCAGGCTCCAATTAAGTATCCTGTGTTGCATTTGTATCTTTACTCAATAGCAGCTAAGTACCTAAAGCAATTGTAGCCTGTTCATATGGGATGAAGCCTCACAGGTACCCTTGATGGGGGACTCAAATGTTGGAAAAATTTTAGTGCCGGGCAATGGCTAATAAGCTTAGCAACCTCAGAGTATGTAAAAAGCTGTAGTTTCAGGAGCTGAAGGTAGGACCCACCCTGACTCCAGGAGACCACAAGCACATCCACCTCTGTGCCTCAGGACTGCAAGCAGTCAACATGATATCTGAGCCACTGTGCCCCAGAGTGAGACACAGTGAAGGAATGCTGCTGCTTTTATCTGATTAACTTTCCCCCTGAATTCCAAACCTCTTGCCTACACTTTTCTTCTTACAAAAAGGATCAGTTTAAAATGGAATTTACAAAGGTCTGTTGGAGTAGAAACCCAGCGGCCATCTGAATAAAGCGCCCATAAAGATTTAATCCTCGTGTCTTTTTTGGGGGTCTGGTGGTAGTTGACAGGCAGCATGAATGCTGGCTTTTCCGGTTTCACTCTCAGTACAGTTTAGTGCAGAGGTCCTCCAGCTTGGCTGTACCTGGGCTGCACCCCCAAGACCAATCAGAGATTACTGGGGTCCACATTGTGGGATGCTCATGCAATCAACAGGATCAAAAGTAGGCAGGCAGTCTCCCTTGATGTGGTGCCTGATGTAAACTAAGCTGTCATTAATTTGTCATCCATGCCTTATGTTGGGCTTGGGACAGCTGGTCATTGCCCCTATTAGTGAGCATTTGCTGAGTCAGACACTGCTTCACGTTTGTAAACAGGACCTCATTCTACAACAGCCCCGTGAGTATGTAGTTATCTTTGTTTTATAGGTAGGGACCAGCATCAGAGATTAAATAATTCTCCTGTGCAGGGTCACAGGAGGTGACGGAGTCTGGATGCAGACCTGGCTCTGACCTCTGCAGAGACTTCAGACTCAGGTTAGTTTCTCGTAAATGCTCCCATGCAAATTCCTTGCCAGGGCTGTTGACTTATTTTGGAACCTGAATCATAGGCTGCTAATTACAAAGTAACCTATCCCTACCCATTGTGGTGGGGCAGGAGTCTGGAAATCCTTTTCAAAATGAAAATGCTCGTGATAAAATCTGAGAACTGAATTCTAATGAATAAACTTGAAAGTGTCTAAAAAATTAAACTAGCATGTGGATGGAAGTCGAAAGGACAAAGCCAGCCCCATTTGCCACACTGGCACGAGTTGCCCAGCAGGCCTGTGACCTTGTTAAACATGACTGCCATTTTACCCTTCTGATCTTATGTCCCCAGGACTGGGAATTTACTGGAAAGCAAAACAACCGACTAACTGCTCCCTACAGCTGCAGGCGAAAAATAACATGGGAACAAACTGCAGCCCCTCGTGACAACACCCCGACAGCCCAGGGGCCACACAGTAGCACCCCCACCTTTTAAAATCAATTATATATTATCCAATAAAAGCTTGCAGCCCCCACCCCTCAGGGCTGGTGCATATCTCTGAACCTAGCCTTTCCTTCTCTTGGGAAAGTAAAATAAAAATGTTGCTTTCTTCTCTTTACGAATTCTTTCACAGCCCGTGTCACTAACTCCCCTAACAGAAGTGATGTCAATATAAAACGTGCTTATTTCTACAGATCTCTGGTTACTTGATAGAGCATCGTTCTAAAAGAATCCCCGGGCCACAGGCTGTCACAGTTACTCTTAAAGCCTCATAATTGATTTTGCTCTACAAATAACAAAAATTTTTTCAAGACAACTTACAAATGACCTAACTTTGTCATCAACTTTTAAGGAGCCTAACCATCCCTAAAAAGGTAAGGGTGAATGTTCCAAAGTAGTAATATTTAGGTGTTTTTGTGGTTAGTGCATTTTATTACATCTTAAACCTCTTCTGTGTACATGAGTTAAGATTATGCCCTCACAGACCCAGGCTTCTGCTGTATTGAACTACCTTCTATCACATGGGGCTGGCATTGCATTGTATGTATATCTGGATAAACTACAGTTTGTTGATGCTTTTCTTAAAATGTGGAGCCCAGGACTGGACCCAGCTGCTCTGGGGTGGGTGAGCACAGGGGCCGTGTCTGCGCATTACCTGCTTGCTGAGTCCTTGGTACGTTGTGGGGTCTCTACCCCCCAGCCATCCCGTCTGTTTTACCCTGTGGGAAGGAGCAAAGAGAGAAATGAGAATGTCCCTCCCCTTGAGGACACTTTCCAGAATGGTGCACCATTTCTACTTAAACTTCTGTGGCCAGAACTTAGTCAAAAGACCACATCAACTGCTAAGAAATATCCTATTTCTTTGGGCAGCCGTGCTCCCATTTAAAATTCAGAGGTAATTTTGCTGAGGAAGGAGAGAATGAAAATGGAGGCAACTGGCAGGCTTTTCCAAATTATACTAAAACATACCTACAACTTTAAAAGCATCACTTCAAAGTGGATTCCGTTGGAAATGTGCCCCAGCAAGGTCTGGGATGTGTGGGTCCTTTACTCATGCAGGAAAGATTTCAAGACAGAGTCCAGGTGAAAGTGGGAGTAAGTTTATTACAGCTTGGGACAGGATACAGGAGGCAAATCCATAGGAATGGGACCGAGCCAAGGCAGGGCTGCCCCAGCTCCCAGAAAACGAGGCGAGCGGAGGCCCCGGGAGCCCTGGAGGCAGACAGCACACTCCTGAAAGGTGGGCTCTGCTGTGCCCGAAGGAGGGAGGGAGCAGCTGGCCGCCTTTGTCCCAAGGGCTTTTTATGCACAGTATTTGGCCATGTATAATGAGCACTTTTTTGCCCAAATTTCTGAGGGAAGAATAGGATGCACATTATACATGGGTATTAATAATGCCTGCATATAACGTGCCATCTCTGTATGTCCACATTGAAACTATGGGTGTGCATTATACATGGCAAAATACGGTATTTTCTATAGGTGGGCATTTTAGGGGAGGTCCCCGGGGAGGATCTTCTTTTTAATTGATTTGAGAGACAGAGAATAACATCGATTTGCTGTTTCGCTTATTTATGCATTCATTGGTTGATTTTTGTACATGCCCCCACCAGAGATCAAACTCACAACCTTGGAGTATCTGGATGACACTATAACCAACTGAGCTACCCATCAGGGCCCCGGGGAGGATCTTAACAGGATATTTATCTAGCTTTCTGTGTGTGTCCTGAGTATGTCGATGTATCAAAATGGGCTTTGTCACTTTCACCCCTGTTTTGGATCAGTCGCTCTAATTGGTTTGCTGGTTTTAACTGGGTTTTTGTTATCTGTCCCCACAACTAGGGTGACTTTTGAGCCATTTGCTCTTAGAAATCTTTGGTTGGGGAGGAGACATTTAAACCATCTGATCCTACCTGTCTTTGATTAGGGAGGATAGGGCCTTGTGATTTACAAGCTGGCTGCTTATTGCTCAGCTGTTCTGCCGTTCTGGCCATTTGTTTGTTTCCTCCTTCCACTTGCCAAGAATTTCTCTAGTTTCTTATAGACCTGCCTGAGAAAGGCAAAAAATTCCAGGTGAATGTGGGGGTGAAAGGCAACAAATTTTCTGGGGCTGATATGACTAATTACCACCAACTGAGGGGCTTGCACAGAAATATATTGCCTTTCAGTGCTGGAGACTGGGAAGTCTGAGGTTGAGATGAGGCAGGGTGGGTTCCTTCTGAGGCTGTGAGGGAGGGTCTGTTCTTGCCTCTCTCAGAGCTTATGAGGGTTTGCTGGCATTTTGGGTGTTCCTTGGCTTGTGGACACGTCGCCCTGATCTCTGCCTGTATGTCCCCATGGCCTTCTACCTGTCTGCGTGCCCGCGTCCAAATGGCCTCTTTTTGTAAGGACACCAGTCATGTTGGATTAATGGCCCACTCTATTCTGGTATCATCTTAACTTAACTCATTACATCTGCAATGGCGCTATTCCCAGTAAGGTCACATCCTGTGGTCCTGGGGTTAGGACTTCAGCATATGAATTCTGAGGGGACACAATTCAATTTATAACAAGGGGAGATCACAGAGAATGCAATTTAAAAACAGCTTTTCAAAAGAAATGGCCCCTAATGGAGTCCAGAAAGACTTCCCTGCTTGGATGGTCCCCTGTCCTGTAGTGTCCTTGTGGCAGCAACAGGGGACAGGGCTGCACCTCCTACTAGGCACTCCTACAGGGCTCCTTTCCTCAGGCTGCCCTTGGCCACTAGAAAGATCTTAAGGTTCACGAAAACCCATGGTTCAGGCCTGTTTGGACACCGCCACCCTACCCGCAAAGCCCTGACTCGACTGTCCTCGAGCCCTATGAAGAAACAGGAGGAGTGGGTCAGGTGACCACAGCCTGTGTGAGTATGCGGGTATGCACCCCACAGGGTGCAGCCAGGTGGGGGACCCAAATGGGCATTGTAATGGGGCCCAGAACTCAGGATGTCCAGGAAATATTAGAAATATGTATATATTTATTTATTTATGTTGTCCTCGCCCCCCATAGGTCTGAGCTGGGGGATGGGATGCATGGAGCAGAGCCATTGAGAGTTGTTTTGTACAACACCAGTTTTGCAGCTACCCTCTAGAATGGTCATTTAACATATCTATAACCCCAAACTGGTTTTGTAGATATGTTAAATAGCTGTGGCCATGCTCTGAGCCAGGGAGACAGGAATGACTTCAACCCATGATGTAACTGGGAGGCAGCGCCCCCTGGCTACAGCACCTGTGTTGAGAGTGTGGAGATGACTGGCTCCACACCATGGACTCACACCTGCCTGGACTTACTATGGCAGCCCAGTAAAGCTAGAAGGATACGGGGATGCTGGCAGGTGTAACTGATTGTGGGAGGAGTTGGAAATGGGGCTGCAGAGGAAGACTGGCGCTGGGATTTAAACCAAGGCATGGCAGCCATGCTGGGGCTTTTGGGGACCACACGACTTTGGCAAAAGTTGGGACCATGCAGCTTTAGGATGCTCCTGTTTTGCCACGTGGCTTAGGGAGCAGGAGAGACTTTGCCTGGAAGAAAGGGGGTGAAAGGACTTTCTGGTGGGCCACGAGAGGGTGGCACATGGTTTTGGATTAACTGGAAATCATGGCGGTGACACAGCAGATGGTGCCGGGAACAGGAGCCACAGACATCTACTTTTCCTGAGGTACGGTACCCCGGACCGGGCAAAGGGGAGAAGGACGGACTCTGCGTTTGTGGGTATTCTAAGAACTTTAGTATTTTTAATGAAGACATTAAGTCATTCTAAGTCTGTATAACTTTTTAAATAATCCCTTTCCTTTTCACCAATCTCTGGCATTGAGAGGTGTCTTGCCCTGGTGGCAGGCAAGGCGAACCTCGTACAGACAGGGTGGGGGACCCCCAGAGCACACGAGGGTGGGTCCATTCGGTAGTAGCATATCATTCGCCACCACCACCGGCCCCCAGGTCTGTTCTGTGACAGTAGGTGGGGAAAGAGGAGGCCAAGGGCAGGTGGGAGATGTCCAGGTCCAGGACTGCATGGGTAGAGGGCTGGGGTGGAGGAAGGGAGCTAGTGGCCCTTGGCCTCCCTGCTCCTGGTGGACCATTCGGTTCTCAGTCTAGGGAGTTGGGTCGCCCACAGATCCAGGCAGGACTGGGCGGCCAAGGGGTTTCCCACCATGTGAGTTTCCAGTTCTAATTCTCATTTGCCTGCTACGTTCTGCGCCTAGGGAAGAAGGCATGATGTGATATTCACAAGGAATTAATGAAGGCCCACCCTGTGCCTGATGGCTTTCAAAAGAAGTACAAAGCCCCGAGGAGATGACAGTACAGTCGGCAGAATTAAAGGATTATCTGTGGTGGGGAAAGGGCAGGCAGTCATGAGACCACCGAACAGCCAGGAACACACAAAACCAGTGCCCTGCTGACTCATCACTGAGCACATTCTTGACACTCTGGATTTTGCCTTCATATTCTTTTGTTTTCCAGAGTAACTGTGATTGAAAGGGTAAAGCATTTATTTTATACGTAGAAATACAAAGAACAATGATCTATAATCCTTACAAGGCAAAGAATCATTTTTCCCCATACTTATATCTGTACATGACATTTTTTGTAGTTTATCTAAGCAAGCATGAACATAGTTTAAAATGTCACATTGTTCTTATAAAGTTTGTTATAAACTTTATAACGAACTCACTTCCCCTTCCCAGGGCCAGCCAGTTTGTTAGGTAGCAGCTGGGAATGAGCGGCCAGAGGGGAAATAAAGGCACCATTACAGTCTAACAAAGAACTTCATACAGGAGGCTAAAAGCAGGAGGAAAGCATGTTTCTCTCACTAATTCAGCAGTCCTGAGCTCCGCTCAGTAACATTGCCAAGTGCCCCAAGCATTACAAGTGAAATAGCACAGGAGGAGGGGAGAGTCCTTGAGCCTGTGCTGGGAAAAGGGGCTTCTGTAACAATCTTATTAAGATCGCCAGTGTTCTGAACGTCACAAATGGGGATTACACAGGAGGAAGAGGGGGCCTGTGCTAGGAAAGAATTTCCTCTGTACATGGGACATTTAGACTAGCCAGGCGCCTGCTTGCAGCTTTGTGCTCCTGTGTGTTTCATAAACAAATTTGCTCTTGACACAGAGATCTGACCAGATCACTGGGAAGGATTAGGGAGGGGGCTGAGGGAGGAGGTTGCCCAAGGCAACGGTGAACAGCCTAGGCGGGACTGGCTGAGCAGCTGTGTGCCTCCAGAGTGCCTGTATTTTTCATGGATGGTATTGTGGATGGGAAGGGGCTCTGGGCACAGCCTACAATTGTTGGCCTGGCGGAGGGTGGCAGGTTTATTATTTGGGTGTTCTGGAAGGGACAAGATCTGAGGCAGAAGCTTGCCATTCTTCCAAAATTATGTAACTTTTATATCTTACATTGTGTTAATTTGTAAACTAACCTCACAGAGGTTAGTTTAAAACTAATAGGAATGCTAGGAAAACTCAGGTGGTAAAGAGTTTAGCCTTAATTGGTGGGCATAAGTGACTAAAGCTGTAACTAAAGATGTACAGCGTTTAGTCTCAATTGTTAGGCCTAAGTGACTAATTCTTATAGAAAGCTATTACTCCAAAATTGTGAAGCTTTTGAATAAAGACTCCTTTCCTGTATCACCAAAACTTTGCCTCTGGAATTTTGCCTACAGGGTGGTGATGGGCAGCAGGGCCCCCATTTGCTGTTCAGTAACACTATCTCATTTCCGCTACATGTGTTTGTCTCTTGCTTTAATTATTCTCTTGTGGACAAGACAAGCACAGAGGCCGGGGAGTGGGCCTCCTGGCTGGGGTCTCCCTCTCCATCCATACCAGCTTCACCTCTCAAAGGGATTACATTGATAGTTCCCTCCAGGTTGGTAAATAACACTCCCTGACTTTTCATTTTAGACACTGTATGAAAATTCTTCTCTTCCTTTCCCTTCCTCTGTCCCTACCATCCCCTTGTCCTCCCTAAGCAGTTACATTGAATTCTAGTTCCAGCATTACTCAGCATTTATGTTGTGATGAGCATGGAAATGTTATTCACAGATAAGACATCATGTTGACTTCTTTCTTGCACACCTTTTCATGTTCTGAGAGTGAGTACTTGGTTTCCGTGTTGCAGCCTTTCAAGGCCCAGCAGGTTCACTCTGGATTCGGGCAGACAGAAGAAAACTCGCGGAGCCATGGGAAAGCCTGACACGCCTTTATTCGAGGGTGGGAGATCCATGCACACTCCGAGTGTCCCGCAGACAGGGGGTCCCAACTCCCCTATACACTAAATGCTCACAAAGCTGGCAGGGTGCCAAGGGACCGTGTAACAGCGTGATTCTGTGCGTGCGGGCCCGTTCTCCAGGTTACGGGAAAACTGCTTCTTTGGTTGCCCAGACATCTGGGTGAGAGAGCCAGACTGACTCCATTTCCCCTACAATCCACCCCTTTAGGGCTCCTCACCATACAATCCACACAAGGGTGTCTTCTGCAAAGGTCCCTTGGCGAGGGGGGCAGAGCCCTGCACCCAGATGCCACAGCAGCAGCCTAAGCGGCGGCAGCAGCACGCAGCAAGTAAGGCCACGCCTAGGTGCAGCGCCCGGTCCATTTTCCAGACAGGTAAGGCCACCCATGTGAGCCACACACCCAAAGGGCCCTGGTGGGAACTGGGGCTCACGCATTATTCCATGCCTTCCAGGCAGGTTTTAGAGTCTGAATCTGACACCGACCTGTCAGAGACCAGCCTGCTTGGCCTTTAGGGCTCTTAATGCAGAGAGGGGGCTGCCCTGCCAACCCCACAGTCCCAGCTGTGAGCCAAATCCAAGCCACCCTACGTGGAGCAGCTGACCTACGCCCAGGGACGGTCACACCATGGCTTCATCCCAGCACAGATGCTGGTCTCGGTCGAGTTCCACAAGGAATGTGCACTGTTGCACTGGTGCTATAACTAAGTCCAATTTGAGACAGAAGCTGGAGAACTCATAATGGGCCATGGGGTATCGCAAAGGTGCCACGAGAAGCATTTTGTGGTCTGCTGGCCCTGGGTATGTCACCTTTAAGACTGGAGGCCATGTCCCAATCACCCAAGGCACTGTTTGCAAGTTTCTCTTCACCCCTTGTCCCAAAGAGGTAACAAGAGCCACCCAGGGCACGTGGGGGGCTTTTATTTCCCGAAGCCACGTCCAAGTGGCTGTTTGCCCTCGCTCCAGGCCCTCTGGAGCAGGCAGAAAAATATTCATTCCCCTGATTTCCCGTGTCTGGTCTCGGCAAAGCATTCTTAGTCTGTACCTGCAGCTGAATGGGAGCAGCAGTCTGGTGGAGCAGCGCTTCCACCATAGCAGGGCACCCCCTCTGACTCCTCTCATTCAGAGTCCGGAGGACAGTCCATAAGCGTTTCATTCAACCCCTCAGTGTAGGGGTGGCAGCTACAGCTCACAGGCCCTGCTTTAAGAGACCACTGCAGTGTTCAGTCATTCCAGCAGCTTCGGTGTGATAGAGTACATGGCACTTCCAGTCAGTCTACAGGTCTCAGGCCTGTTGTTGGACCAAGGCCCCAGTAAAATGTGTCCCCTGATCACTCTCAGTGTTCAAGGGTTGTCCTTAGGCAGTGCATAAACACTCCAGTGCAGCAACCACTGCTTTCTGCTCTGGGTGCTGTGCAGGGTAAGCTGCTAAAAGTCCAGTAGCCGTGGCCACACATGTGACTGCACACTTCTGTCCCTCTGAACTAGGCAGGTGTTGGGAACTGCTCTGCCTGGTTTCAGGAGTTGTAACCACCCCCCATGAATAAGGCTGAGTGAGCGACCTTTCAGAATGTGAGCCACTAAGGAGACAAAGCTTCTCTCTGGCAGCAGTGCTGCTCCTGCTTCATCCCCTGCCCCCAATGCTTGTTTGGTTAGTCAGTGACAGGTAAGACTCCTTGGGGGTGGGGGCAACCTAAGCCAGACACAGTCACTTGGGAGGCCCTCAAGGAAGGACTCGGGGGGCAGGGAGCTGCAGCAAAGAGGGAGCGATGGACCCTTGCTCCCCGGCTATTCTGACATAGCCTGAGTCCCCATTTCTGTCTGGGAGAAGTGCTTTCTGGCTCTAATCCACTTAAGCCTAAAAACCTATGACAGGGAGGGCAGGTGCAGCCCTTTGCCAGCTAGAGCGGTTCTGGGTGATCAGGCAGAAGAAAGAATTTCTAAAGTCCTGTGAAGCCTGCTTTGCTAAGAGTGTTTTCATTCATATGTTAAGGGTCCAAGCAGGAAGTGAGTACATCTCCCAAAGTTTCTGCAACCCTCTTTCCTGACAGACACTGACTCAGACTAAGCCCTCAGATTTCTTTGAAATGTTATCTATTGTTCGATCCTTGCTGCCTGACATTGATGAGCTTTACCTGTATTCCTGTGTATTACGAACCTAATAAAAGCCATTGAGGAAGGAGCTCTTGGTCCTTCTCCTCTGAGAGATTGACCACTTCTCCTCCCCAAGAAGATCGTGTCTTGGTAGTTTTATTTTCATCCGTGCCGGACGGGGGGACTTGCGTGCAAAGTTTCCCCCACAGGCAGGGGTCCAATTACATCCACCTGCCACCAAGTCAGCAGTACCCATCCCCGTACCACCTGCCCAGTAGTTCCCACAGGCCTCCAGGAATGCTCTCAAGAGCAGACAACACAGGCCTCACAAGCTTCTTTTACCTCTGCTAAGGTGACAGGTAACCCCCAGGTTTTTATAGTGGACCACGTGGTCTTCTGTCCGGTATGTAAGAAGCAATGGTGTAGCCTCTGGATTACTTCTCTTCCTGACAGGCTGGTAGGCACTATTTCCAGCCATCGCGCCTTGGCTAGAGTGTCAGCCTCATCATTCCGAGGGGAGGTGAGGGGTGCAGGCCCAGTCACATGATATACAGTGATTTGTGTCCGGTGGCCTAATTCCCAGAGGTCTTGCCACAAGGCCTGCCTGCATAATGGCCTATGCATAACCATCTATGTATTTGCATGCCATGTAGAGATTCATAATACTATTCCCGGTGCACCGCCCAACTGTCTGGGCAAATAGTCAGGAGTGGGGCCTCACTGGCCCCAGTTCTGTCCACTGGCTTCTCTGACCTTCTCCAGTAGTAGGCCAGACTGTATCTGTTCAACCGCTGTCACCCTTCATGGGGACGGTAACTGAATAGGAGGATGCTCAGCATATCCCCACAAAGAGCCTCAACAGGCCCCACAAGGGGCCCAGGGTACACTCAGGAGTCGGGGAACACCTGAACAGGATATTCATGGGGGGATAGTCGCCCAGTGTCCAGGAAAGCCACACAGCCTTTGCCTTTTCCTGTCCCCGCCTGCCCCCTGTGGACAGGTTTCTTGACCCTTCCCCCATTCAAATGTCCAAAGGATATTTCCTTCCTCTTTTTGGAAGGTTGGCAGCCATGCAGTCCTCTAGATGCACAGGTCACGCACCTCAGGGGACACCCTGGGGTTTTTCTGGCCTTCTTCTGGGGCCACAGGAAACATAGTTCACCACACGGGGTCGCTCTTTAACTGTGAGACAGAGGGAGCTTAAGACCCGGTCCCTCCCAACTGCTGCTGCTTTTCCTCACCTGCTGCTTTGCTGCTGCCACCTCCACCTGCCACCTCCACCGCTCCCTACCAGCGCACCCAGAGCAGAGGTTTCCAGGTGCCAACCCGCCGCTGCCAGGGCGCCTGACTCAGCCCAGTCCTCTAGTCCCGTGGCTCTCAGCAACGTCGTTCCACGTCTGTATGGGACTAGAGAGGGGAAGGGGCGAGGGAAGCAGCAATGCCTCTCCTCTTCCTCAGTGTGGTTTACTACGGTCGGGAAGGGGATCACTGCGGCTCGGCTCTTCGGAGGTCTTCCTCCAGGGTGCCGACTCTGGCTTCCAAGTCTTCTCTTCCTTGGAGTTCATGTAACTTTGCTGCATCACGAAATGCAGTCTCTGCCTCAGCTCGCAAAGCTGAAAGAAACACCCAGCCCATGGCCCCCACGCTCCCCACGCTCCCCACGCCCCCGGAGCGCTTGGCTTTTCTAGGGTCTCCCCTACCATCCGCAGGGCCTTCTCTGCCACGTCGGCTGGGCCACTAACATCAGGCCAATTCTGGGGGAAGCCCACGCTGCCCGGAGACTCACCACCGGGCACCACATACTGGTCACCGTCCACCCTTCCTGACTCCCCTCCGAGGGGGCCACGGCTCCGCATACCATACTGCGGTGAGTCCTACTGACCACACCAGTTGTGCTGCGGCCTTTCAAGTCCCAGCAGGTCCACTCGGGATTCGGGCAGACAAGGAGATTCTCAGAGCCATGGGAAGGCCTGACATGCCTTTATTCAAGGGTGGGAGATCCGTGCATACTGCAAGCCGCGTGTCGCGCAGACAGGGGGTCCCAACTCCCCTACATACTCAATGCTCACAAAGCCGGCAGGGTGCCAAGGGACCGTGTAACAGCGTGATTCTGCGCATGCGGGCCCGTTCTCCAGGTTACGGGAAAACTGTTTCTCTTGGTTGCCCAGACGTCTGGGTGAGGGAGCCTGACTGACTCCATTCACCCGATAGTGTATCATTTGCTCCATTTGCTCCATTACCACGAATTCCACTCTGCCCTCTGTGCCCCTTGTGATCTCTGGATATGCAGTCCATCGGGGATTAAGTCCCCCCTCCCTGAGGAGGTCTGGGCAGATGGAGCTGGTTTTGTGCCCTGACAGCTCCCTGCCCCTTCACTCGGGATCCTTCATGTCCACCCATTCTTCCTGGTTTCCTCGATGGTCGAAGAAGAAAGTGTGCACAGAGGTAGAATTTTTCAGCTTCTCATAGATTGTCTTATTCAGCGGAGCACTGGTACTTTGAGAGGTAGTTTGCTTTTAGATTACGGGTGCAGTCTGTTGATGTTTTGGATCCTTTGCCTGCCATGGTTGGCTCTCCCATCCTCAGCCTCCAAGCTTGTGAGCTTTGCTCTTTGCTCCTGGTTTTGGTCTTGAGTTGTTTTACCTATTGTGCTATCGCTGGACCTGCTCTTTAAAATTCCTGTCTTTCAGTTTTGGAGAATTTCCTGAAATCCCTTTCTTTTCCCTCTTCACTCTTTTGGCCCTTTTGTTATTTAGATGTTCAGACGAGATCAGGTGCATTCAGGGAATATGGCCGTAGACCGGATGTTCAATCACTTGAACTTGGCCTCTCATTTTCTTATCTTTTTTCCTCTTGATTTTCATCCGTTTGTCTTCTTGCTCTACTTTTTTTATCTTTATCTTTCACCCCCGATACTGAATTTTTAATTTTTTCTTCTTTGTTTTTACTACCCAAAAATGCTGCTCTCTGAATGTTCCCTGTTCAGGGTAACTGTCCTTGTTTTATCTTTAGAGGTAAGATACAGGTGCCATATCTTTCCCCTCTAAGGAAGTTTGTGATTTGTGTTAAAAGGTTCTTTTTCCTGGATAACTTGTTTCATCTAAGTTGCTTTTTTGTATTAGGTCCCTCTCCTGCTTGATGGAGGCTTTCCTGGTTGCCTAAAAGCTATTGGCTGTTGGTTCACGTTAAGAAACTCACACTGGGGACCCTGAACATGGACGTGTTGGTGGCTGGCTGTGAACTTCACTCATTGCAGGGTGGGCTGGCAGTGTATTCCACAGACCTTCTCTGGTTCTTATTCTAGCCCTCTCTTCATTCACTCCATGCACCTGGAATCTCACTTACCCTGAGTCTTGGGCTTTCTGCTGCATAAATGGATTGGCTCTCGCTCCCAGTACTGGCTAGGAATTCAGTTCTTTTTTCCTTCTAAGCCATTTGCCATTTTGTGCACTGCTTTCCAGTTTCCAAAACATTTTCCTGTTCTTCCTGTCCTTGATCCTGTGGGGTGCGCCTTAAATTCTGCCTCCTCTGCCATTGTTGAAGTGGAGTTGCAAGAAGGAGCAAAATAAACCTGTGTTTTCAACCTGACATCTTCACCTGGGTCTGTTTTTGTTTTCTTCCTGTAGTTTATTCCCCCAGTTCTACTGACATGTAATCAAAGTACAGATAACTGCACGTATTTAAAATGAACAATCTTTTATTCAATTTTTTTTAAAGATTGTATTTATTTATTTTTTTCCACAGAGGAGGGAAGGGAGAGAGAAAAAGAGGAAGAGAGAGACATCAGTCAGTTGCCTCTCACACGCACCCCAACTGAGGACCAAACCCACAACCCAGGCACGTGCCCTGACCGAGAATCACACCTTTCACTTTGTGTGACGACACCCAAGCAGCTCCCCACACTGGTCAGGGCAACCAACGGTCTATTCAGTTCTGATACATGTATACACACCTGTGACATCATCAGCATCACAATTATGATCATGACTATTTCATCACCCACAGAAGTTTCCTTGAGCCCCTTGCCATTCTCCCCCAGCCCTGCCTCCAGGCAACCGCTGATCTATTTTCTGTCTTCATAAAATAGTCTACACTTTCTAGGATCTTATATACATAGAGTCATACAGTATATGCTCATTTTTCTTTTATAAATTTTCATTTATTGATTTACTTTAGAGAGACAGGAAGTAGGAGATGGAGAGGGAGGAGGGGGAGAGAGAGAGAAACTTTGATTCATCATTCCACTTATTTATGCATTCACTGGTTGCCTCTTGCAGGCGCCATGACCAGGGACCAAACCCACAGCCCTGGCCTACCAGGATGCCGCCTAACCAACTGAACTACCTAGCCAGGTCTACACTAATCTTCTCCTGTGGCTTTTTTTCATCCAGCCCAGTGATTCTGGGATTTGTCCACGTTGCGTTATCGGCAGTTCACTCCTTGGTGTTGGTTGCTGAGTGTTATCCCACTGAGTGGGTGCACTGTCCTCTGTTCGTTCACTGTTGGGGGCATGTGCACGGTTTCCGATTGGTCTGTTACAAATGGAACTGCTGTACACATCGATATACAAGTCTCTGTGTGGATATGGTTTTTTTAGGTAAATACCTTCAAGTGGAATGAGTGAGTCATGTGGTAGATGTATGTTTTGAACGTTTTTCAGTAACCACGAAAACTGCCTTTCTAAGCAGCTGTTTGATATTCCCACTCAGCAGTGTATGAGAGTTCCAGTTGCTCCATCTTGTGGCCCAACCCGTCATGACCAGTCTCCTCATTACACCTTCATGCATTTTCCTAATGACTAATGACGTTTAGCATTTTTATTGGCTTCTTGGCATTCACAAATCTTCTGTGAGGTGTCATGTTAAATCTTTTGCTCATTTTTACTGGGTTGTTTATCTTATTACAGTGCAAGAGTTTTTACAGTGTAAGAACTTTATTTTTTCTCCCTTAAAAAATGAGTTGCAATTCGCACAGCATAAAATTCACCCTTTTAAAGACTACAACTGAGTGGTTTTTAGTATGTTCACAAAGTGGTACAACCATCACCACTATCAAGTTCCAAACCTTTTTATCTCCCCTTCTCTCCTGCAAATAATTCCCGGAACCAACAGTAATCACACCTCCAACTTTCTCCCTCGTCCTTGGCAACCACAAATCTGCTTTCTATCTGTGGAATATTTGCTCTGAATGGAACTAAAACAGCATGTGGTTTGTGGCTGGCTTCTTTCACTGGGCACAGTGTTTTCAAGGCTCCTCCATGCTATAGTATGAGCCGGTTCTTCATTCCTTTTTATGACTGAATAATATTTCACTGTATTGATATGCCGTATTTTGTTGAAGCATTCATCAGTTGCCGGTCATTTGAGTTTTTCGTATTTTGGCTATTTTGAACAATACCATTTTGAAAATATATGCACACTTTTTGTGTGAACATGTGTTTACAGTTCTCTTGAGTAAAGGCCTAGAGCAGGGTTGTTGGGTCAAAGCCCACGTCTAACTCGCCAGGAGCCGCCAGACCGTTTCCACAGCGGCTGCACCACCACACATCCCGCCGCCGCTTATGAGGGCTCCACTCCCGCACATCCAAGCCAGCACTTACTATGGTTCTTCTTCTGTTCTAGCCACCAACCGGGTGTGAAGTGGCATCTCAGTGCAGTTCTGACTTGCATTTCCCTAATGACTAATGATGTCGTGCAACTTTGCATGTGCTTATTGGTCATTTGTGCATCTTCGGTGTAATGTCTGCTCAAGACCTTTGCTTATTTTTTCTTGACCTTTGCTTATTTTTTATTGGGTTATTTGTCACTCTATTGTGCAGTTGTATATTTATATATTTTAGACGCAAGCCCTTTGTCTGATATGTGTTGGGGATATTTTCTCCCTGACTGTGACTGGCCTTTTTTAATTGTATTTTTCAAAAACACAGGTTTATTAATTTTGATAAAGTTAAATTTATCAATTTTTTCTTTTACGTTTTGTGTTTTTGTGTTCTATCTAAGAAACATTTGCCCAACTCAAAGACACAAAGACTAAGTGTCTGTCCCCCTGTGCTTTCTTTTAGCCATTTTATAGTTTTTACGTTTTCCATTTAGGTTTGTGATCCGTTCAGGTTATTTTTGTCAATGAAATGAGCTAAGAGTCACGTTTGGCATTGAAGCCATTTCCAGTTATTTCTCATTCTACGTTTATATATATATATTCCATGTTGGGATTCCCATTTTGTGAGAATTGGAATAGGATTCTCATTCTAAGTTGTTTTATACATCTATAAGATAAAAATAAACAAATACATAGAACCTTAAAGAAAGATAGGTATACGGAGACGGTGGCCAGCGCGGGGTGTGCCTTTGACCCAATACTCCTCACTGTCTTCTCTACGCCCTCAACGACATTCGGTGGTACAGCAGGACTTTGATTTTTTTCTAGTCTGGACAGTGTAAAGGGATATCTCATAGGATTTTTTTTAAATTCAATTTATTTATTTTTAGAGAGGGTAAGGGAGGAAGAAAGAGAGTTAAAGAAACATCAGTGTGTTGTTGCCTCTCACACGCCCCCACTGGGGACCTGGCCTACAACCCAGGCATGTGCCGTGACTGGGAATCGAACCGACGACCCTTTGGTTCTCAGGCTTGCACTCAATCCACTGAGCCATACTAGCCAGGGTAGATATCTCACAGTTTTATTTTTTATTTCTCTAATTGCTAGGAAGTTTAAGTGTTTCTTCACATATTTGTTAACCATTCATATTTCCCTTATATGAATTACCCACTATGACTATATCCATTATTGATATTTTTATATAATTCCTCTATTTTATTCTTGGTTTACAAAAATTCATTGCATATGTTCAATTAGAATTCCTTAATAGTTTATTTGACTTGCGAATTTAAATATTTTTACGTGTGTGTGTACATGTACACATACATGTGCGATTGCCATTGTCAGTTTTAGACGTGAACATCTTCTTTCCTGCCATCACCCATCTGTTAACTCTGTGATGCTGTTTATTGATCAAATGTCTTTAATTTTTACATGGTCAAACCCATCAGTTTTGCAGCTATACTCTGGGTTTTTGTTCGTTTTGTTCTTGTAGAGAGTAAAATTTTTACTCATTCTCCAAGTGAGAAGAGGGGCGTGGTATGGAGAGACACACCAGCATTGAGGGGTGGGGTTCTGAGCTTTTACTGGGTTATAATTGGATTAAAAAGGTGGAGGAGGGTTCGCTGTCCTGAGGCCCCTGTGGGTGGCAGGAGGCTGCAGTTCATCCCAATGTTGTCTTCTGCTTGTGGTCGTAGGGAGCGGTTGGTTAAGCCTCCTTCTATTCTTGCTTTCCAGAAATTTCCAGCCCTGAGGACGAGCTCCTACCTCGGCACTGACAAACGTATCTTGGTGGATTTATTCCACAGCTGACAGGCAGCTTTCCTCACACGGTCATTGGCTGAGGAGGAGGCCGTCCGCAGAGAGGCGGAGGAGGGTCAGAATCCTCTGTCCAAACCTCAGAGACAGGGTGAGGGGGTCAGCCCGGGTCGGCTTCCGCTGCCCGCTGCTCCCCTAGTCGCAAGTCTCAGGAGGCTGGAGGAGAGGGAGACATAGAGAATGTCTCCATATGGGCCACCAAAATATTGGGGTGGTTGGTGACGGGGCTGAAAGAATTGGTGAAAGAATTCACAGAGAAGAAAGTGTAGAGAGGAAGGGTTTTGTTTGCTCTCCGAGAGAGGAGAGGGGCGTGGTGTGGAGAGGTACACCAACTACCTCTCTGCTTTAAAATCTTTACTCCCTCAAGGTAAAATGGACGTGCCCCTTTACGTTCCTCTCTTCGTTTCGCAGTTTTGCCTTTTATGTTTAGATATTTACTCCATCGTGTATGTGTGTGTATGTGGGGCCCAGCTTTATTTTTCCTCTCCTGGTTTACCAGCTCTGCGTCCTCTGAGTGGGCAGCCAAGGAGCGGAGGGGCCCCGGGATCAGCCCCGAGTGGGAGGCAGGGACTGACCCTCTCGGTGCTTTTCTCCAGCTGCCGGGGCCAAGAGCTGGATTGCGAGGACATCAGGGCTTTTTGTTTTCTGTCGTTTCCAGCTGTCAGAGCCAGAACATCAAGGAAGGAAGGGAGTTCAGGACTGGGCAGGGGCAGAGTGGGCAGGATAGGCCGTGAACTGCGGTGGACAGGAGTGAGGGGTTCGGTTCCCGTGGGTCGGTGTTTGAGACACAGGGACATGCTTAAGTTACGAAAAATGGAAAGAGGACCAGACAGGCTGGCGAGTGGCAGCGACACTGGGCCCAAATGTGACAGGAGGGCTTTCCTTCATACCCCTGCCCTTCCTGGAGTTGGTGCAGAGCAGGGTGGACCAGGGTGGACTGAAGGCAGAGGCTCTGAAAACAGTGGCAACCAGAACTAGGCCCAGAGGCAGCCAGCTTCCACCTGGGAATGGTGGGATTTTCCCAAATGGTTGGATTAACCCGCGGGCCCTCAGGCCAGACGGGTGAGCCCCTCACTGTTGGGGAGCTGGGGTGGGGGTGAACAAGCTGCATGTCTGAAGGCTGAGGAGACACTCGGGGCCAGGATGGTGGTGGGTTGCAGGAAGCAGCAGGGTTTAATAGACCCAGATGTGAGAGGGAAGTTGGAGGGCAGGGGAGCAGGGCCACCGGGACTGGCCTGTCCCAGTGGAACAGAGGTGCAGCTCTCCAGCTGGGCCGGGTGACACAGTGCAGCCGTCCCACGTGCCAGCCGGTTAACCCGTCCCTGAGGTTCAGGGGCTGGCTCTCGGGCCTCCAGCCTGGTAGCTGCCCGGCCTTGAGTTATTCTCCACCGATGAGGCAGAGGAAGAGAGGCAGAGGGGACAATCCCACAGGGCTTTCTAGGCCTCAGCTTGCAAGTGCCGTTTCATTGGCTGGAATGAGTCATATGGCTGTGCCAGCCTACAGGAGGGCAGGAAGGGCAGGCCCCTGGGCACCAGACAGGTGGGGTCCGACCCCCAGCAGGCATGTCTACCGCAGTATGTGTGATTCAGTGTCCCAGGCAGGACTGGCCTCCTTTTGGGCCTATCCTGGCTTCCAGAGCCCCCTGGACTTGCCCTGGAGGGACGATGTTAATGACGAGGAGACTGCAAGGCCCAGGGAGACCTGAGCTCCTCAGAGGAGCTGTGAGACCAGCTGGCAGGAAGGCAGAAGAGCAGGTGGGTGGGCTTCCTCAGGACTACCAGGGACCCCTGCCAGGCCTTGTGTCCAGTCACAGTGCCCCCTTCCTGCCCTTTCTCACTAAGTGCATGATGAAGGGCTCACACCTGGAAGTGATGCCAAAGTGAGCCAAGGGGCGTTGTGGGTGATGCTATACTGCCTCCCCCCTCCTCTCTGTTCCAGTTCCCATAGTGTGGACAGGCTTCGGGGACGACTAGGGAAATAACAGTGTATGATAAATGTGTGTGGGCAGGTATGGTGGAGGAAACTTCTGTCTCCAGGAGACAGGACTGGTGGTCTCAAGGCCCTCCTGGCTGATCTGGGGTGCCCTTGTCACTGGCTTTCACCAGGGAGGCCACGCCCTTGGATCCCCACTTGGTAGCCAAGGAAAGTGGGGCTTGGATCACTTAAGGGCCTTGACCAGGGTCATGTGGCATTTTGGAGCGGGCCAGGCTGATATCTTGAGGTGGGCTCTGGCCTGACCTTCATCCTCACTTCTTTTCCTCTACCTTGGCATTTGCCTAAGCTGAGCCTGCCCCTCAGACCATATTTGACAAATTAAGACCAGTCCTTCTGGAGAGCAGAACTGAGTATAAATTCTTTCCAGCCCCCAGGGGTTGAAAACAAGAGACCTATACCCTCTAGAACAACCCCGGAAAGGCCACGTGAAAACCCAGGAGGCGGGGGTGGGAGCCCAGGGCCGGGCCCCAGGGTGTCAGAGGAGTGGAAACAGGATGTGAGCAGGGAGGGGCCGTGAGAAGCAGTGCGGCCCCCAGCAAGGGCGGCCACCTGGTACAGCAGGCTCTGAGCCACGGAAAAAGACCCTGGGCTGCGTGGGAGGTGTCACACCCTGCCCCCCACAGGGCCCCCCCAGCCTGCCCGGCTCCTGGCACAATCTGATTCCTGGGCGCCCGGTGGGTGACAGGTGGTGGGTGAGAGGACAGAAATACGGCCTTTGGAGAGATGGGGATTAAATCTTAACAAGGGCTCCCAGCTCCCCAGGGCGGCCTGCTACCCAGGGGTGAAACCAGAAATGAAGGGAGGTGCAGGACACAGAGCTCACTCCTCCATCCGGCCAACACGGATAGCAGGCCTGCGGGGCCAGGCCGGGCCAAGAGCAGGGAAAGAGAAACTGCCAAGGCCCGCTCCCTGTGGGAGGCCTGGCAATGGGCGGGGGTGAGCCTGCACCCTGGGAGGCCCTGAGGGAGGCCCTGGATTCAGCCTGAGGATGTGGGAGGCCTTGAAGGACGGGCAGGTGAGAGTGGGCAAGGGCATCCCAGGTGGCACCAGGAAGCACAAGGTGCCAGTGGGACACCTGGCCTGGGGTATGTGGGTCAGTGTCACTAAGGGCCTCTTTTTGCCCACCTGGCCAGAGCCCATCCCCTTGGCCTGCTTGGGACTACAGTGTCCCCTTTGGCGTGGCCTCTCACCAACATTAACACCTGGCATTCTCCTTCCTTGTCACAGCAACCCCCCTGCCCTATATACCACCAGTAACCCTGCAGTGTAGCCCTGCGCCCTGCCCCAGCTCTGATTAAGTCACCATCAACCTCCTGGGGATTCAGTGCTTGTCCTTGGCTTGTAAGTAGATGTTTTCTCCTAGAGCATTTCCATACATACTTATGTTTGTATACAATCTAGAGCTTTCTCTTTTTTATAGAAATGGTACTGTACCCTATGACCTTATTTTGCAACTCACTTTTCACATGGCCTTGAAACTGGTACTATACCAGTGTGCATAGATACGCTTCATTATTGCTTCGTTATTCTTTCATGGATGCTTGGTGAGACTGCGAAAATTGTGTATTCCATTTATTTCTCTCAGTACAGACAATGCTGCACTGAACATCTTTGTGCAATTCTCTCTTTGCAGAGAAATACCCAGATGCAGGGTTATAGGTCAAAGGACACACGCTTTGGACATTTGGATAGGTCCTCTTATTTGCCCTTTAAAACAAAAAACAATACCAAGACCCTCTGCCACTGAAAGGGCATGAGGTTATCCATTTACCTGTCTCCCCCGTACTGACTGCTTGCCGACCCGATGGGCGAACAGGGTCACCGCCTTGTTCCAGCGGGTACGACACGGGATTCGCGTGTCTGCTGGACACTTGCATCTCTTGGCCTGTTGCTGTTCTTCGCCCCATTTCCTCTGTGCTCTTGACTGTTTCGCGTTCATTCTTGGAGTCCCCGCATCTTTGCTCGCCTTCCCCACACCCCCTCCCCTCCTTCCCTGTGGTGGTTTTTCCCCTGACTGCTCTCCGCCACACTGCGAGTCTGTGTCCTTATTGACTGTTTCTCCTGCCCTGTGAGAATGGGAGAACCGAGAAGGCAGAGATTTTTGTCATGTGTTTATTTTATTTTATTTATTTTGTCATGTGTTCATTTCCAGCACCTAGGACAGTGCCTGAAGTAGGCACCCCCTAACTGACTGTTCTATGAGTAGATGAATGAATGAAATAATGGAGTAAATAATAACCTTTATCGTTATTTGTTTTTCCCCATGTCCCTTACTTGCCTTTACCACTGGTTATGGTGAGTTTGATCATACAGAAAAATTTAATTTATATGAGGTCAAGCCTGTTCTTTTGAAAAAAGATTTTATGTATTTATTTATTTTTAGAGGGAGGGAGTGAGGGAGAATGAGAGGGAAAGAAACATCAGTGTGTGGTTGCCTCTCATGTGTCCCCGACTGGGCACCTGGCCTGCCACCCAGGCATGCGCCCTGACTGGGAATCGAACCTTTGGTTTGCAGACCGGCGCTCAGTCCACTGAGCCACACCAGTCAGGGCCTGTTAGTTCTTTTCACACGTGCTTTTGTGTTCTGCATTTTGCTTAAGGCCCTTTTCACCTTAAAAGTTATAAATATATTCTGGTATGCACTTTCCCTGATACTTGCATATTTTGGTCTTACTTAAGTGGTTTACTCTCCATGGAATGCATTTGTGAATGTATGAGATGTGGACTCAAGCGGATCGCCAGCCGCGTGTTGGAGCACAGTCTGGCCCCGCCGCTCGAACTGCCGCCTGCGTCGCCCACCGCGCTGTGGGCTTTCTGAGCTGTTCCACGGTCCCCTTTGTCCAGGACTCTGCCGGACCACACTCAGAAGACCGCTAGACTTTGGAGTTTCTTTTCTTTTTTTATTTCTTGTTCCTTTTTGGTTTTTCTTCATTTTTTGTTGTTTACTTTTATATCAAGTAGGACAACTCCCCACCTCTTCTTAATTTTCAAAAATATGTCTGCTGGGGGGGCTGGGATGGGAGGAAAAGACAGGAAACTGTACTTGAACAACAATTAAATAAATTTTCAAAGTATCTCTGCTTTTGGGGGGGGTACATTTTCTCTCTTAGATGAACATGAAAACCAGCATGTCACACTCTACGAAAACACCTGGCAACTTCGATGGGACGGTGGTGCACTTACAGGTCAGGTCAGGCGGGGCCGATACGCTTCCATCAGCTATTCCTGTTCTGGGAGGGGCACGATTCTCTGCAGAGTTTGCTCCGTCCTGTCCTTCAGCCAAATCTTTTATTTTTTATATTTTATTTATTTTAGAGAGAGGAGAAGGTAGGGAGGAAGAGGGAGAGAAACGTGATCAGGTGCCTCTCACATGCGCCCCAACTAAGGACCAAGCCCGCAGCCCAGACATGTAACCTTCCGCTTTGGGGAATGATGCCCAATCCACTGAGCCCCACCGGTCAGGGCTTCAGCCAAATTTGTAGCCATTTTCATGAGGGTCTTACACATTCCCATTAGGTTTATCTCTTGGTATTTTACACTTTCCATTAATACCTCGAATGGCATAATTCTGTTACAACTTCTCATCGGTTTTCCTAGTGTGAGATCTGGTATCGGGTGCCCTGGCTGACCTCCCTCTATTCTAATACTCATCAGATGCTTTTCTTAGATGCTCAGACAGGCAGGCAAATAGCGATGGTTTAGTCTCTTCTCCCACATCTCTTCCTCGTCTCGCTGAGAGGCCAGGACCCCAGAACGCAGCCCATCTGCCATTCCAGTGGGCACGCTCTCCTGGATCCTCCTCCAAGAAGGCTCCCGGTGCCACGGCAGTGGGGGAGTCACGGCTGAAGCACCCAGACTCTCCTCCTGCTCTGCCTTTGCAGCTGGCACCTCCCGTGTGACCCTTAGAAGGCACAGAGCCAGGGAACCCAGGTGAGGTGTCCACACAGCTTGGAGCAGGGAGGGACAGGGGTCTGGAGGAGGGAGGGCAAGAGAACAGCCAGCCGGTGGAGGCCCTGACGTGAAAAAGCTGCTCCACAAATGGGTGTTGAGTGGATATCATAGGGCCTCTGGCCCAGGCTGGGCCCCTCTAATGTGTGTGCTTGGGGTTTGGCAGCCCTGGTTCCTCCAGGGAAATTCCAGGGTAGGGGAAAGAGGTGCAAGAGGGGGTGGGGCCAAAAACGGAGTGGGCGGCGCCCACAGGATCCACAGTGGCTTAATACCAAGAGGAGGGTCCCCCGGGGGGAAGGTTTGTTCTGGGCTGTGGGAGGATGGCCGTGTGGGCAAGGACGGCAGCCCCGTGCTTGTGAGGGGGTGGGTGGGGGAGAAAGGCCTTTTCTGGGACCTCTGAACGGGTGGGGGCTGCCCTGCATCCTGGGAGCCCAGCCCACTTTCCCATACTCATGCGTCTGTTGTTCCCAAATTACTTACATTATTTCCAGTTTCCAAAGTGCCCTTCCTGAATGGTGGCTCATTCAATTCTCACAACAGCTAGCGGGCTGCGCTGCCCTGGCCCCTTCCCCAGGGGCGGCCGGGCCGGTGGTGACTCACTGGGCTGCCCAGCAGGGCTCCCTGGGAACGGGAAGGCACCACTGTCGGTACATAAGCAGTTTCTGTTTCCCTTAGTTGCCGGGGCTGCGTGGGGCCTCTTCCCCAGTGGGGCCTGTCCCCCAACCTGGGCTCAGTTTGGGAGAGCTGCCCTGGCTCCCCGCAGGGTTGGGGCATGGGTTTGCCCCTCCAGGGGCTTCCAGGCTGCTGGACACCGCCTTGCCCGTGACCCCAGACCTACCTGGCCACTCCTCTGGACGAATACCTCTCCTGGGCCCGTGGACCTCTGGATGGGAAGGTCGAGATCATAGGAAAAGCCCGAGGGCTCCTCTGTGACCTGCTTCACAGCCCCACTGCCCAGCCTGGCTATGGCGGAGGCCACCCTGTGGCTGGGCGTGGGGGCCAGGGCCGAGCTCTGCAAAGGGGTGGGAGGGAGTGTTGCTTCGGCAGCCTGAGTAAGACCTGCCTCCCAGCTGCCAGGCCGCTGCCCGGACATGGCTTTGCAGGACCCACTTTCCGTCTCTGGGCTCTATTTCTTCTTTGGAAAAGTAGGGCTGATGAAAGTCCCCAAGGCAAGGCCTGGGTGAGGCACAGCCGAGAAGGAAGGCAGCACAAAGGAGAGCCCTGTGCACCCTCCTTCCTGGCGCAGAGATGGAGCCAGTCCCAGAGCGACAGGGGCCTGCGGCCGCCCGCGTGCAGAGACTCCAGTGGGGCCGGCACCCTCCCAGCTTCACCCCCTTCCGGCTGCTGCACAGGCCCCCCCCTCAGGACTCTGTCCCTCCGACCTTCTGCGGGTTCCCTTGCGTGCTCTGGGCGTGGACGGCCTGCCCACCCCGGCCCCCCTGCGTCCTGGCTGTCCCCTCCTCACTCTCAGCACCCAGACCAGCAGCGGGGAGGCTCTGGACTCCTCGGTCTGGCACTAATGACTACTGTCCTTGGGGCCGCACCCTGGGGCCATGGCCTCACCTGGCCTCCTGCCCTCTGTCACGCAGCCCACTGCAGCCCTAGCCGCCCCACACCAGGATGGCAGGAACACCAGCATCTGGGCATGCGTGGCCCCAGCGGGCTCCAGGAAGCTGGCCTCGGTCTCTACTGCCCTGCCTGTCCTCGCCTCCAGGGCCTTTCCTGCCTTAGACTAGATTCCAGGCGTTGCCGCTGCCCGTGGGACAACTGAGGCAGACATTCCTTGCCCTGGTCTTTTGTGTGTGAGTCAAGCTCAGGACAGGGTCAGCAGCTCCACCCTGGGAAGGAGCAGTGCCAGCAGCGATAAGCTTTCTTGGTTGGGGTGCTTGAGAAGGGCCCACTGAGAATGTGTCCCCACCCCAATATCTCTGACTGGGCACCCTCTGCCTGGAGCAGGGTTCTGGCTCAGGGCAGTGAGTGGGCTCCCAGGGACTGGTCAGTTCGGCACAATGACAGCCAGCTCAGAGTGAGGGGCCCTGGAGGCACCCCGCACAGGGTCTGACACCCGGGGGATCCTTACCACCACATCTGCACAACCAGACTAATAGGGGCCATCTTGTTTTAGCCTCAAATCTCCCGCGTGCTACCCCTCCGCAGAGCAGCACTGATGGTGGGTGTTCGTGTGTGTGTGTGTGTGTCCAGGAGTCCAGGCTCAGGGAAGTGGCCCTGCTTGGACTCCTTCTGGGGCAGTGAGGGTGCAATGGAGCAGCCGGAAGGGCAGAGGACGCCACACCTAGGTGTCTGAGCAGGAAACGCACTCGGGAAGGGGCAGCCAGGCTGGCTGGGGTCCAGGTTAGACATCGGAGGTGCTGGTGGGCAGGGCCAGTCTCAGGCTGGTGTGTGAGCTCTATAGTGGCGAGTGGGGAGCACATGGCAGTGCAGTGGGCCCCAGAGCCAAGGTGGGGCCTGCAGATCCGTGGACTAGCCCCGTGAACACTGCGGGTGGGGGTTTGCTCCCAAAGAGGCTCCCGTGGGCTCTCCTGGAGTCTGGCAGACATCCAGCGTCCATGAGTGAGGGGAGCGTGCTCGAGTTTGGTTGTCTGTGATGGCGTGCCACACCCTGAGTGCAAGGACACGCGTGCACACGCACAGCCTTCTCCGGATGTCCAGGGCAGCTCCAACAGCAGTGACGGCTCCAGCGTTTCCCAGAGCCCATCCTCTTCAAGGGCAGTGCCGCCCAATTTGGGGCCCTCATCTCCCCTAATCCTCTCCAAGCACTTTCTCTCTGGCATCCACTCTTCCAGGCACCTGTGCTGCTAACCCAGCCTGGCGCCAACCAGGCCACTTCTTGGTGCCACCCCTCCCACCCCCCAGCAATGTCCCCTCTCTGCCCTTTTCCCTCACAAATGCTACAGGTGCACCCCTCTTCCAGACTGTAAAACTGAGTCCAGGGGTGGGGTGAGCACACACAGAAGCTGGCGTCTCTCGGCTGTTTCCTGAGTCCCCTGTCTCAGGAGCAGGCGCCCGGCAGGGCCCCGGGTTAGGAGGAAGGGATGAGAACCTGGGCCTCACCCTGCCCTCAGCCCAGGCAGGAGCCCTCCTCCACCGCCCTGTCCGGTTCCTGTTGGTTTTGCCCCCACTGGACCCTGGACGCCTCCTCATGTTCATTGCCACTCCCTGTCCATCACCACCCCCTAAACTGGGGGTTTAACCCAGGCCCCCTCCCCTGCAACACAGCAGGAGGTGAGCCATGGGCCTGCCTAGGAGCCTGACTCGAAATACCCCCTGAGCCCTGCCTCCTGTCTTCCCCCTGTCCTCCCCCACCCATGGAAAGATTGTCTTCCATGAAATCTGTCCCCCGCACCAAGAAGGTTGGGGACCGCTGCCCAAAACACGGCTGCAGCCTGGCCTCTCCCTGCAGCTGCTGCTGTGCCCACAACCCATTGGCCACCCACAGACAGTGGGGCTGCTCTGGTGTCCGTCCCACGGCTTGTTCCCTTCATCGAGACCTTCCAAGGAGTCCAATTGTCCTTTCAAATCAGACCCTCTCTGGCAGCCAGGCCCAACGGGGGCCGCTTCTGGGACTCCACCTCCCCAGTTGCCGGCTCCTCCCTGGCTCGGTGCTTTTGTCCCTGCTGCCCCGGCCTCTTGGACAGCCCTCCCCTATCCATCCCTGGCTGCCCTCTCATCCCACAGGTTACAGCTCCAAGGCCATTGCCTCCCGGAGGCCCCCCTGCTGGACCTCACTGCCCCCTCCGGGCATCCTCCACCGCGCTGACACTTG
Organism: Artibeus jamaicensis; assembly: GCF_021234435.1. NCBI lineage: Eukaryota > Metazoa > Chordata > Mammalia > Chiroptera > Phyllostomidae > Artibeus > Artibeus jamaicensis. The sequence continues at coordinate 10,766,575 of NW_026521810.1, read as the reverse complement.
TCTGACACCAGCTTGGTTTTTGTTTACTTGCCTGTCTCCCAAGTGGAAGGTCATCCCACGAGGCAGGAACCTTCTCCATCTTGCTGGTGCATCCAGCATCCAGCACGGGGCCTGACGCTCAGTGCTCACCTGGTACGTGAACCAGTGCAGCCTGCTCAGGGCCTCTGAGTGGCAGAGCTTGCCCTTGAACCCAGGACATCTGGCTCCCCGTGCAGATTACATGGGGCAATACTACTGACACGGTGTGTTCACTCTCTGGAACTATCTGCTCTGCGGACCCAAGGGCACCGCTTCTGGAGCCAGGGCAAGTCAGGGGCAGGGACCCAGAAGGGCCCTGTCCTGACACTGACCTCTGTCCGGCACTGTGGATTTTCAACCTCCCGTGTAGCTGCCTTCCCACGACGGCTAGCGGGGCACAGAAATGAGTGGGCACAGCTCCAGAGACGCCCTGGGGGCAGGCGCCGTGCCGGCCAGTGCCCTGTGCAGCTGGCCTTATCCCAAAGCTCAGAGCTGAACCGGGGTATGAACCGGTGCCCCCAGAGCAGCAAGGTCCTTCTGCAGTGGGGGTGGAGCGCCAGAGCCCAGCGGAGAGACGGGAGGGCTTTGGGTGAAGAGGGGGGCGGGAGGCAAGAGCCTGGTGGGTTGGGTGGGAACCTGGTTTGGGGGGCAGGATGGGGAGCCTCAGAACTGTCAGTTCAAACACTGGCTCCATCATCTACCAGCTGTGACAGCGCAAGTCAGTTGGCCTCTTGGTGCCTTGGTCCCCCATTTGTATTTGGGGTGCCAATCCTCCCACCCCTTTGGGATTTTAGAAAGAAGGTGGGACACATGACAAGCATGCCAGTGTGAGTTGTAGTGTCTGTATGAGGAGAGATGGACCCTGGCGGTGGGTGGTGGTGGGAAAGGGGTGGATGCAGGATGCAGGACGCATCGGGGCCAGCAGGCCCTGCCCAGAGGCCAGGCAACCTCATGCTTAACACCCAGGTTCCCACCTCAGTTCTCCCACTGAACTGGTGTGTGGCCTTGCTTCCCTGTCTGCAGAGGGAGGGTGCTGAGGCTGCCCCTGAGGCCTGATGCTTGGGTGCAGCAGTGCCTAGAAGGCACCTAGCACTAGTCATTGCTGTTGTTTAATGAGGACACAGAGGGGTTAAGTCGCTTGGCCAAGGTTAAGTTGCCGGTCACACAGCGAGGAAGCAGCCGCTCTGTGTTTGAGCCAAGGCCATGCAGCTCCTGAATCCCCACACACCCTGACATGCATCGCTGCCGCTGTGGCCCTGTGGCTGCCGGCATTACTGGTCTTTCTGGTGGTGGCTCAGCTGGTCTTGGGTGGTAGTGACCATGTCAGGGGTGAGGGGGAAGAGCAGTCTTGGCTCCTCTGGGCCTTGAAGCCCCCTGCCACCTGCATGCTGTGCCTGGCTTCAGCTTTAGGGACGCCCTGGGAGTCCATTGGACACAAGCCACCTACCCTCTGACCACAGTGGCCACTTTTCTGAGGATCCTGCACCTGTTTCCCAACTATTACACTCGTGACAGAGCTCTTCCTTAGCAATGACTTCTTCCTCTTCGGCCACTTGGATCTGCGCCAGGGGCACCCGGCTGACAGGGTGGGAGTGGGCTGGTTCACTGCTGCCGTGGGCTGGGGCCACAGTGTACCAAGGACAGGTACGCACCGAGGGAAGAGACCGGGGAGGGGGTCTCCTCCAGCCCCAAGCCCAGGCCAATCCAGAGGCACAGCCAAGCCCAGGTCCCTTCAATAGACACACCACAGAGCAGGAAGGGACACAGACTGGAGGAGTCAGCTCTGGACTTGGCAACAAGACCGGCTTCCCCAGGGCCCCTTCCTCAGGGATGTGGCCTCTTCCCCCTCCACTCCTGACGGGAGGCCACAGCAGGAGGGGGAACCAGGCCCCGTGGACTGGCTCTGCGCCGAAGTTGGACAAGGCCGAGGGGCCTCTCCTTGGCAGCGTGTCCCAACTCTAGTGTCTCCCACCCTATCACACAGAGTAACACCTCTGGGTGCCATCTGTACCATTCCCCTCAGCTGTTACAAACCTATTTTAAAAGGAAACTATTTGAGCACTCTAGGTGAATAACTAGTCTCATTTGTCATGAGTGCAACGTAATTGCAAAATGAGTGAGGTCAGCGCCCCAAGGGCGGTGGTTTGGGCTCTACTGCTGTGTCCCCTGCACCCACCGCAGTCAGGGGCACACTGCACTTTCGAGTGAGGGGCTGAGGAAATGAATAAACAGAAAGGCTGCATGGTCTGGAATGGATGCTTGGGGAAGGCACCGGGCCTGTCTGTTAAAACGAGAAAAAGCAAATATTTGAGAGGCCTCAAAGCCATTCCACCTGGAGACTTGCTTCTTGGCACACTCACCGTGTCCAGTGGGGCTGTCCAAGTGTGTTCCTGCCTGCACACACACCATGTACCCCATGTGTGCAGACTCCAGCTGCCCTAGCCACACGCAGGCCCTCCACGGAGCCCGCTCGCTGAGGGCTGGGTGCTGCGGTCACAGCCCTCCTCCCCGCCCGGCCTCCCCGCCGTGGGTGGGCTGTGTTCCCAGGGCGTGCAGTCACTGTGCTTGTCTGGCAGGAGCCTGTGGGGGTGGCCGCTGCACTGTTTTGGTAGAAGCCTGGCACAGGAAGCCTGACGTCACCCTGACTCACTCCCAGAGCTGGGCTGGGGGTGGCCTCCCCCATCATTCTTCCCTCCACACCTGCCCTGGCCCGTGGATCGTGGCCACACCACTCATTTCTGCCTCCCTCCCTGGGGCATCTGCTGGAGGTGTGGGCTTGGAAGAAGGAAGGGAAATGCAAGAGAGGCAACCTCGGTGTGATCGTGGGTGGGAAAACCAGGCTGCAGGGGGCTGGGATGCGCGGTGGGCCAGGGAAAGACCAGGGGTCCCGAAGGTGGGAAGGTGGGCAGTGGCACTGAGCCAGCCAGTCACAAAGAACAGCATTGAACGATACTGTCTTCCAGTTGGGTATTTTCATTTAAGATTTTATTTGTTTTTAGAGAGAGGGAGGGAGGGAGAAAGAAGGGAGAGGAACATCAGTGTGAGAGAGAAACATTGTTTTCTTCTCTTACACACGCAGACCAGGGACTGAACCCTCATACAAGGCATGTGCCCTGCCTAGGGATAGAACCACTGACCTTCACTTTGCAGAAATACACAACCAACTGAGCAGGGCCAGCTGGGTATTTTAATTTCTTAAAAAAAGAAAAAAGCTGAGCGTGAGCCCAGCACATCCCTCACCACCTAATGATGTGCGCAGGGTCCTCGCTCAGGGCCCGCGGCCTGCGGACCTCAGGTCTAATGAAACCGCTCCTCACACCTGTGCCCAGAGCCCTGCACCGCCTCTGCCAGGGCAAGTGCCGGTCCTCGAGGGGGTGGCAGGAGGGACGAGACAACCATGGCATGACTCACCAAGGGTTGGGGGATCGTTAGTCAGAGCAGAAGTAGGATGGGATGTGGGCTGCGTTCTCTTCCCCAGGCCTCAGGCTTTCGCCCCGTTATGAGGGTGGGGGCTCCCCCAGTTTGGGAATGGGGGAGGACAGCGCCTCCTTCACGGCAAAGTCAGGCCTCCTTGAGCTCGGGTTCCAGGGCTGAAAAGGGCGATCCCCAAAGCAAGTGGCATTGTGGGGTGACATCCATGCAGTCACCACAGGCAGAAATCCCTGCTTTTGGCCCGAGTGGCGGGCAGCACACTCGGGCCCTCGACACCAGAGCAATGCTCCCTGACTCCCACGGGTGACTTTCTGCAAGGTCGCCCTGCTCTCCCCAGGAGCGGGAGAGGCCCGGCCAGGTGTGGGTTCCAGGGCTGGAGCTCCCACGCTGCCGAGCTGCTTTCCTCCTCAGCCGGGATCCCAGCCGGCCAGTCCTCACGCCCCCAGCCCAAGGAGCTGAAAGGCCAGGGCTCCCGGCACAGCAGGTGACACCAGCCCCATGGTCAGCAAGCCTGGGCCTGACTGTCCTTTCATGTGCTCTATAATTTGCCTCTGCCAGCTGAGCCATTAAGTCACCTGCCAGCTGATGCCAAGGATAAGGCCCATATCGGACTCTGGGATCTGTGGCCCAGACTCCCCGGCTCTGCTGTGGCTTTGCCGAATCAGCCTCCAGACTGGCCGGGTAGGAAGAGCTCCCCCTCCACTGCAGGAGCTCACGCGGTGGCGTGGCCTCATAGCCTTCGAACCACTGTGGACAAGTAGCTGATCTATTATGAGCTCACATGTTGCTGATGGGGACAAGAGGGTGAAGTGACCCCAAGTTTCTTGGATGTCCTTGGGGCTTCTCTCACCTGTGTCCCTTCTCCCCCACAGCAAGCTCTCTCGAACACAGTGGAATTTCATGCGGATCCGCTCCAACACACAGACACATCAAGCCCAGTGGAGGGCTGGGGAGTGTACCTGGGTCCTAGCTGTAGTCCTTCAAGAAGGTCTGGACAGTAGAGGGTAGCTGGAGAGGCTTACAAAGGGCACAGAGTAGTGACTCAGGGACAAGGGGGCTGAGGGGGTTGGGATGGGGTTGAGCATGGGGTCAGCTCCAGTTCCGGGACACTGTACCTACCCACCAAAACTTCTCTGCGTTGGAGTTCAGTTCCCCCACACACACCTGGGGCTCACCACATCCGGCCCCAGGGCTTTCAGCTGGGGTGGGGGTGGGCAGAAGGGGTGTGGTCTCTGAGAGCTGCCACTGCTTCCTGATCATGGCCTTGTGAAGCAGCAGCACTAGGTTCCCACCTGTCCTGGGGTCTGCCGAGGCCTAGGGAGCCTGGGGGTGGGGGATGGGGGACTGAAGGAGGCTGGTTCTGGTAGTTCTTGCCTTTCTTCCCCTTGGGGCCACTCCTGAAATTCCCCGTGAGGTCCTGGGGAGAGCCCATCCTCGTCAGCAGAGTTCCCCTTCAGCGCTGGCCTGCGACTTGGGGAAGTGCTTTGCCTTGGGCCCCTGGGGTTTCCCTGGGCTCCTGGGGAAGAAGACTTTGCCGGCTCATAACTGGAAATTCAGGATGGGCCCCATGCCTTTTCCCACTCCCCCAGGCTGGGATCCTCCTGATGCCCAGGGTGTCGGTCTCTGGGGACCATTTTCTAAGCCAGCTTGGCCACTAACCCTGAGTGCCGGTCTCAGCCATGAAATGGGGCACGGGGAGGAGAAATCAATCCCCTCCTGCCCAAGGTCTAGTAGAAGAGGCCGTGAACCCTCAAGTGTAGAAACCATTAGGGCACACGCCAGCTTTTATTGTAACAAATTCCTTGGGGGAACATCCTAGGAGGGAAGAGGAAGGGCAGAGGAAGCAGAGCAGGGCCCGCGCTGCCCGAAGTCCCCGGGGAGGGGGGATGTGCATTTGAGAAGCCTGAGGACTGAGCGACTCTTCAAGGCCGCAGCGCGAACGAGGGTAGGTTGGACCCCACTGCCCGAGGCACAAAATCTTTCTCCCAGAGCTGGTCCCCTGTCCTCCCCCAGCGCACCCCTCCCCCAATCTTGGCTGAGCGCGCGCGAGGCCGCGGGGGCGGAACCGGCGCCTTCCTGCTCTGCCCTTATATGGTGACCCGAGGGGCGGGGCCAGGCTACTTAAGGTCCGGCTGCCAACCGAACAGCGGCAGACGGCGGGACCCCGGGTAGAGCAGCGGTAGCGGGAGGAGAGGGGACGAGGAGGGTAAGCGCAGGAAGAGGCGGGCATTATGGGGCTGGAAGAGGCACAGGAGCTGGAATGCGCGGCACTGAGTGCGTTGCTGCGGGAGCCGCGAGAAGCCGAGCGCACACTGCTGCTCGACTGCCGCCCCTTCCTGGCCTTCTGCCGGCGCCACGTGCGCACCGCGCGGCCCGTTCCCTGGAACGCGATGCTGCGCCGCCGCACGCGCGGTCCGCCCGCCGCAGCCCTCACTTGTCTGCTGCCAGACCGCGCGCTGCGAGCACGCCTGGCCCGCGGGGAGCTGGCGCGCGCGGTGGTGCTGGACCAGGCCGGCGCCTCGCTGGCCACGTTGCCACCCGACTGCCCGGCCCGTGTACTGTTGGCCGCGCTGCTGCACGAGACTCCTGCCGGGCCCACGGCAGTGTGCTTCCTGCGAGGTGAGCGGCCAGCCCAGCTCTCCCGACCGGTCCTCCTTCCGCCCCGCCTGGCCTGGTATTCCCCTCTCTCTGTTTGGCTTTCCCCGCTGACCCTCCCTCTGTCCTCCCCGCAGGAGGCTTTGACGCCTTCCAGGCCTGCTGTCCTGACCTGTGCTCTGAGTCCCCCGCCCCAGCGACACCGCCTGCTCTGGCAGAAAACAGCCGCTCAGACCCCAGGGCTCCCTTCTATGACCAGGTGAGTTGAGATCAGGGCACCTTGTCACTCTATCCCAGTGTGTGCCTGGCATGGGTGGCCCATGCACGTCTGTGGGTGTCTGCAGCCAACTTGGGATTTTGAGGGGAACATGCGTATTTGTGAGTGTTATATCTCTGTGTGTCCCTTGGTATCCTCATATCCCAGAGCCTGGTCTTGGTCAGGACAGGCCCAGGGCTCCTCCAGGCCTGGCTGAAGCAGACCTCACCTTGCCCCTCTCGCTGTCCCTCCAGGGTGGCCCGGTGGAGATCTTGCCTTACCTGTTCCTGGGCAGCTGCAGCCACTCCTCGGATCTGCAGGGGCTGCAGGCCTGTGGTATCACAGCTGTCCTCAACGTCTCCGCCAGCTGCCCCAACCACTTTGAGGGCCTTCTGCGCTACAAAAGCATCCCGGTGGAGGACAACCAGATGGTGGAGATCAGCGCCTGGTTCCAGGAGGCCATAGGCTTCATTGGTATGAGGGGCCTCAGCAGGCACCAAAGGGAGGGACCGGGGCCATGTCTCCTTCCTGCCCAGCTTCCCGTCTGACGTCCATCCGTTTCCCTTGCAGACTCAGTGAAGAACAGTGGGGGCCGGGTGCTGGTGCACTGCCAGGCTGGCATCTCCCGCTCTGCCACCATCTGCCTGGCATACCTCATACAGAGCCACCGTGTGCGGCTGGATGAGGCCTTCGACTTTGTCAAGCAACGCCGGGGGGTCATCTCCCCCAACTTCAGTTTCATGGGGCAGCTGCTACAGTTTGAGACTCAAGTGCTGTGTCACTGAGGCAGGACAGCAGTACTCACGGCCCCGGGTTCCTGGGGAGCTGACCTGGGACAGCTGGGCTTTTTTTCTGGGCCTCACAGTGCCCCTTACCTCAGGCAGAGCTGCCCCTTCCTTGGAGTTTGGAAAGCCCCCAGGTGGGGGCGCTGGAAGTACAGGAATGCCGGATTCTCTTACCTGGTGCTCTTCTGCTAGGAGTCTGAGGCTGGCCCTCGTTCGGGACAAGAGTGAAGAATTTGTGCCCTCCAGCCCCATTCTTTGGCAGAAACTAACTGGACTCTACACCCATGGATCCACTGGTCCACCTCTGTGTTGAGGCCCAAGGAACAAGCTGTGACAACCAGGAGCCCTGTCTGGGGGTGGCTCACTGCAGGGCCCGGAGCCTGAGCCCTGTGCTCCTGGGGAGCTGGGCTCGAGGAAGTGACGTGTCCCTGTGTGTGAGCCTCTCGCCTGCGTGTGTGTATTTGAGCATTTCACGCCCGTGTTGGCGCTGGAAAGTTATTTGTGTTCAACTGACATTTAACACTCCCTCCCCTACTTCCTCCCAGCCCTGTGGGCGGGGGCTGGAAACTTAGCACTTTATATTTATACCGAACTTGGAGGATGTGTCAATAAAATATTGTTTTGTTTAAAAAAACCAATTCTAAAGCATCTGGTATCAAGTCAGTGTCTGGGGATATGCTCAAAAGCTCTTTATTAATTAGAGCTCACCTTTCCTTGTGACTTGGTGCCTGGGAAACTGGAGGAGGAAGGTGGACGTGCGCCCTGCCTGGCAGAAGGTGCCCTCTGGGCCCCAGCTCTCCTGTGCTGCTGGTGGCCTTTCCCAGGTGGTTTCTGGACACTGGCTCCAACCTACTCCTGTTGCAGGCACTGGTCCTGTGGGGAAAGGCTGCATCCAGCACTCAGAACAGCCCAGCGCTGCCCTGCTCTGACCTACTTTCTGGAGAATGTGGATAAGTGTGTGTGTGTGTGTGTACGCAAGCGTGCCCATGTATGTGGCTGTCCTGTGGGTGTGTGGGTGTCTTGTTCTTGGCCTGCCTACACCTACGTGTCATTTGCATGGGTGGTCCTATGTTCCTGGATGCATCTGCATGTGGCTGTGTGTGTGGCTCTCCCCGTGGCTGTGTGCATGTGCCAGGCTACTCCACCTGCCCCCAGTTGGGCAGCATGGCCTCTTCCTTCCACATTCCCAGGTTGGGCCCTGGGCCTCAGAATTCCTGTCCATGCTAGGGTTCATGCCAGCCCCTGCTCCACAGCTCCTCGTCCCCAGAAGACATGAGGTATGGTGTCTGGTACTGAGTACCTGTCACCCGGTATGGGCTTCACTGCTCTCCACGCCAACCCAGTGAGTGTGTCTTCACTGAGTGTTGGTTACAAGTCCAGGGTGTCCAAAGAGAACGAGGTGTCTGGGAGATGTGAGACGGGGCCCAGCCAAGCCCGAGCGGAGAGTGCCTGCCTAGCCTGCAGGAGGGGTGTGGTGGCTGTGAGTTCAGCTCTGGGAGAGCTGAGCCTGCTTCAGCCTCTGCTCTCACTCTCCTGGCCCTTGGACGTGCGTGTGGCATCTCACTAACTTTATTTTGTTCTCCCAAATGCCGCTCAAGGGTCACCTTGTAGAATGCTCTCTATGATTTGGGGCTTTTGGAGTGCCTGTCAAGGCACTCCCAAGTGGGGCAGGGGAGTTTTTTTCTTAAAGATTTTGGCCCTGGCTGGTATAGCTCAGTGGATCGAGCACAGGCTGCGAACCAAAGGGTTGCTGGTTGATTCCTGGCCAGGACACAGGCCTGGGTTGTGGGCCAGGTCCCCAGTATGGGGCTGCGTGAGAGGCAATCACACACTGATGTTTCTTTCCCTCTCTTTCTCCTTCCCTTTTCCTCTCTCTAAAAATAAATAAAATCTTCAAAAAAAGATTTTGGCTATTTGGTTATTTTTATTTACATACTACATTGGGAGTGTGGTATTGAGAATGACACACATGAATTCCATGAAGCTCCTGCACCTGCACATAGTAGGTGCTCGGGAAATGTTAGCTCCTGATGGCCCAAGAGGCAAAAGTTTTCAGGTGTGCATTGTGCCTCTCAACCAAGCAGGATGGCTCCGAGGGCAGGGCCTACGGTTTGCTGACCCTGTGCCTGAGTCTGGCACAGATGTGCACCCGCTCCATGGGGCGGACTCAGGAGTGACCAGCCTGCACCCTGGTGCCTTGTTCCCTCTGCTCTCTGGTGAGAATAGCAGAGCTGGGGTGGCTGTCAGGGCTTCCTCGGGTCCTGAATGGGCTTTTGTTTGGACCTGCCCCTGACACCACGCCCATCTGGGATGGCAGTGGCATCTGGGCCCCTGAGGAGTCACTGGGCCTTCCCATCACAGGGCTCACCTTACACGAGGCGGGACTGGTGGCTGAGGCCCCCACCCACCCCATGCTCTCACCCCCACCCCGCCCCGTCCTGTCTCCATCACCCCATCCCACCCCACGCAACCACTCCACCTTCCTGTCCCCAGGTTTGTAAGTTTGTCTCCCAAACAAGCTGCACTTCTTCCCTCCCCTCCTGTCTCTCTCTTCCTCCTCCCCTTCCTTCCTTTTTATTTATTTTTAAATCTTTAACAGTGGTAACAAATATACAACAAAATTTATTATCTTGACTATTTTTAAGCTACGGTTTGGTCATTTTAAGCGTGTTTGCATTGCCGTGCAGTGGATTTCCGGGACTTTCCCATCTTGCCAAAGTGAACTCTGCCCCGATTAAACAGCAGCCCCCATTCCCTCCCCGGCCCCTGCCCACCGCCACGGTACATTGGTCCAGGAATCTGACTGCTCTGCACTCCATGCCTGTGGGATCGCAGAGCATGGTCCCGGCGTGACAGGCTTATTTCACTCAACACGATGTTCTCAAGACGCGCTGCATTTCTTCACTCAGAACCTGTTTTTCTACCTGAGCAGGATGATTATCAATTATTAGAATGATTTTACTGAACTCTCTCCTCTGAAGGGTCAGCTCCATGTGTTACGACTGCCTGGCAGCCAGGGCATCTATCTTCATCATTTCTCTTTATGATATAATTCCTATCTTTAAAAAAGAGATTTTCTTTCTTTATTTTTAGAGACCAGGGAAGGGAGGGAGGAAGAGAGGGACAGAAACATCAATGTGTGGTTGCCTCTTGAGCACCCTCTACTGGGGACCTGGCCCGCAACCCAGGCATGTGCCCTGACTAGGGATGGACCCGGCGACATTTTGGTTTGCACACCGGCACTCAATGCACTGAGCCACACCAGCCAAGGCCAAGTCCTATCTTTTGAGATACCTTGGATTGCAGGCAGAGCAGGATGCTGAGAGGTGCTTGAGGACAATAGCTAGCATCTTTGGTGCTGTGGCTTCCCTTCACTGAAGTCCCCAAATCCTCAGCCTCCAGGAGATTAATCCAGGCAGACCCGTGATGACCACACTCTGAGGACAGACCTCTTGAAAGGCTGAGGGGGTTCAGGGGAGCAAGAAGAGGGACAAGGAGCTTTAGTTTCTGGACCTGTGAAGTGGGTCTAAATGCTGATTTGCACAGCTGTTTCTGCAAGGCTGTTTTGGGGGGATAACGGGAGCACCCATGCAATGGTCTAGGTATCCGAGAATTCCCCCTTCCCCATGGCAGGCTTCTCTGGGGCATTGTTTATACCACGCATTCAGCTTGTGAACTTTCTCTGATTCCTGCACTTGTGATTGTATCCATTTCTGTATGTATGTGGAAATCAAAGCTTATAAAAATGTAGTGAACATTCCCTCCTTCACAGACAGATTGGGGGAGCCTCTGGGTCTCGGGCTGCTTTTCCCCCGCATCTCAGCACAGGCAGAAGCAGGAAAAGGATTTCCCTGCGTTGGAGGATGAGGTCCCTCCCAGTGCTGAGCCCCAGCATCTTTCTTCCTCTCTGCCCCCTGGTGGTGGGAGGGGGCCTCAGCAGGGGCACAGCCTCAGCAGGATACCTCTCCCCAAGGAGCCTTGTACCCAGCTTCTCCCTGCTCTCATCCACTTTAGCCAGTCCAGGAAGGACCTGACCAGGATGTAAAGTGGGATTTGTTGTTAACCCCACTGTGTAAAATTCCTGCACCTTCCGTAGGGACTGCAGAATCCCAGAGTCCACAGGTGGGGAGCACAGGCAGGAGTGGGAGGGGCTGCAGGAGGAGTTGGTTGGAGAGGGTCTGCAGATGGAGTTGATTGGGTAGGGGCTGCAGGTGAGGGCTGCAGTAGCTGCTATTTAAGGGTCGGGGTTGGCACTAAGTCTGTCATTAGGTTGACTCTTCCTGTCTGGTTTGCAGCTCCTGCTTGCTTTGGGACTACCGGGCCCACCGCAGACAGCGAAAGCATGGGGCGTCTCTGGCCTTGGGTGCTGGGTCTGCTCTCTTTGCCAGGTAAGCAGCTGCCTCACCCTCCCATTTTGGCTCCAGCCTGAAGAGGTGCTGGAAGAGGCCCGAGGGTGTGGCTGGAGCCTGCAGGGCTCTGAATGGGTCTGAATGGCTCAAGAATGGGCTTTTCAGGGATATTCCTAGAGTCAGCTCCTGGGGGCCCCAAGGGGAGGCCTCCTGAAGACCCAGGAAGCAGAGGGCCTGCCTGGAAGCTGTGGCACTCCAGACTCCTGGTTCTGCTGGCTCTGCCAGCGGGGCTAGGCTTGTCGAGGCCTAGGCTGAAAAGGGAGCCTTAGGGCAGGGTCGGAGGCTAGCCCTCACTGTGTCCTCCTGTTGCAGCCTGAGGTTCGCCCCTGCCCCTCCTTCCTGCTGCCTCCTCTACCTCGGACACACCCACTCACTCAGTCCGGGCTCAGTCGTCCATCAAAGGGAGCCTCTTCCTCAGAGCTGTCTAGGCCAGGGCTTGGCACCAGCAGTGGCTGAGAGAGGCGGCCAGGCAGGCTGCCAGGGCTCCTTGCCTGAGGCCTCCCTTAGAGGAGGCTCACCCACCCCCACCCCATGTTCCAACATCCTCTCCTACAATGGGGGCACCATGGGCCCTGTGTCTGGGCCAGGTTTGATCCTAGGAGCGCCCGCAGCCTCCACCTGCACAGAAGTCTGTGGGAGCAGCTTCTCGGAAGACCTGATCCCTGAGGAGACCCAGACATCTTGGGACAAGGACATCCCTGCTATTAACCAAGGTGAGGGCGCTGTGTCTTGTTGCGGGGTGCCAGGGCATGACATTGACTAAGGGGTGTGGTGAGAACTGTGCTAACTTTCTGGCAGGCAGAAAGAGCTGGCAGGAAGCGTGAGGCTTACTCGAGGGTTCTAGAGGAGGGGCTCTACCTTCCGCTTCTTCCAAGTCTGTTTTTCTACCTTCTCCACTGCTTACTATTTTTATAAGAAGGGGAAAGTGTAGGTTTTTACAAATGGCCTGATAAATGGCCTGATAAAAGTACAGGGCTCTCTGCACCTGGTGCCCAGCTCAGTTGTTAGTGGCTGTGTGAAACGTGGGCCACCTGCTGCTGCGTGGCCTGCAGGTGTGCGGGGATGAGCCGGGGGTGCAGAGGCAGTGACGCACGAGCCCCACGGCCTCCCCAACCGGGGTCTCCGGTGGAGAATGAGGACATATTGGTGTGCTGGGTCCACGCTGATGGAAGCACAGGCTGGGGGTCGGATGTTAGAAGCTTTCCTGGAGGGAGTGGAGTGGCCTTGCCCTGGGGGACGGGACCCGGGTGCGGTAGTCACCACGTGTTCTGCTCGCTTCTTTCTCTCTGAGCTGGCCCAGAGCCCCGGCACTGCTGAGCTGGAGCTGGAGTGTGGCAGGACACCACCTTTTGGTGACTTTGACCTGTCTGGAGGTAGCCAGACTCAAACTGAGGCTTTCCTGGCATTGGTTTTTAAATGCGATAGAGAAAGCTTTTAGCTACTGTTGCTGGCAGCCCAGACAACTACAGATCCATGAGCTTCCTGTAGCAGCTGGAAGCACTCGGTCCCAGCTGCTGGAAATGCTGGCTGCTGAGGCCATGCAGCTGAAGGCTTTCGGCCGGAGATGTTGGGCAGCTGCTCCCTTCCCTGCTCTTGGGGGTCCACCATAACTCCCAGGTACATGGGTCTGGCCCCTGCCTCAAGGTGGGACAAGACCATAGTGCCACTGGAGCCCAAGCCTCCCCTAGGGGCGGGCCGAGGCTGCCCTCCCGCTGAGCCCCGTTCACCCCCCACCCCCGACCCTCCCCCAGACTTCAGCATTGCTCTGTCTCTCAGGGAAACTCTTTCCAGGTGGCTCCCAGCCCGGCTCTGCTTCTAGGGAGCCCACCCTCAGGCTCCTCCAGGGTGTCAGGCCTTTTCCCAGGATCCCTGGTGGGGCTCGGATGTTTGGATAGAAGTTATGGGGAAGGGCTGCAGCTGTGGCAGAAAATGGAGTCGGAGAAGGAGAGGGAGGCAGGGAGAGGGGGAGAGCCGGGCTCCCTGGAGCCAGTGCTCACTCTCCTCCTGTGTCGTTTCGGCTGATATTGCCGTCACTTGCCACCAAAAGGGTCCTGAATACCAATCCCAGAGGGGCAGGAACTAGATGGGACACAAGGCGAGACAGCAGAGACCAGGACATGCCCTGGGGAATGTGGCTTGGGCCGGGGTGGGTGCAGGCAGCAGAGGGCCTCCAACACAGAGGCAGGAGTTACCGGGGACTGTGGAGGTCATGGGGACATGGACCGCCTCTGAGTGAGCTAAGGGTGTGATCAGGCTGAGGAGCATCACACTCAGTAGACTGAGGCTCAGAGGGGCTGTGTGACTTGTCCGAGGCCACACAGCCTCAGCGCCTGGAGGGGCTCTGGCTCCAGAGTTGGAGGAAGGATAGACTCAGCCGTTGCTTGATCTGGCAGCCAGGGCCTCTGCAAGGCTTTTCTCAGAGCATGTGCTCTGGGGGTCCTGGGCTCACACGACCCTCCCGTCCTTCCCAGGGCTCATTCCCGAGGAAACGCCAGAGAACAGCTTCCTCCTTGAGGGGGACATCCTCCGGCCGGTGAGTGAGTAGGTGTAAGTGAACTCGAGCTTCCTCCTGTCCTCAGGTGTCTTGGGTGTCATGTGGGAGGGATCTCTTTGTTGCTCACAACTTGGTAGACACCTGTTGGCAAAAGTAAGCGTGAATGTTCTATTAGGAATAGCTGGCCTGAATGCATTCCTGATGCTACCTTCCTGGGCGGGCTTCTCGGAGGAGGGGGCTTTCCCCCAAGACCCAGCTTGGTATTCTGCCCAGGGAGTTGCTCAGGAAGTATGAGAATGAAAGGAGAGCAGAGCGTGGGTTGGCAGAGAGGCTGGTGGGGTCGTAGGGACGTGTTGGTGGTCTGGGGAAGACGGAACGAGGAGTAAGGCAGACACCACCCTGGCAGGGGTTGGCACTCAGAGTCAGAATGGGAGCAGGATGGGTGGGCATTGGGGCGAATAGCCAGTGGAGAAGGGAACACTCTTTTCAGGAGAGCAATGCCACCTTTCAGGAGACTGGGGATGGCAGAAAGCTCTAGAACAAGACAGTGACCTGGTGAGAGCAAGACTGTCCTGTGGTTTGGAAGCTGCCTGCAGATGGCACAGCATAGCAGAGGCAGGGCCGGCTGGGTGGGAACCCCCGAGGCCCGGCCCGGCAGGCAGGCCAGGCGAGGCCCCTGAGGCCCCTGTTCCCCTCTACCCAGTGAGTGTGGGGTGTAAGAGCGCAGAATCCAGTAAAACCTTTGGCCAGTGGGGCAGGACATGCTGGGTGCTGTGAAGCCTGTGCTTCAAAAGGTTTGGGGTGGCAGAGGAACAGATTAGAGCTGCTTGGGGCGCAGATTAGAGCTGCCAAGGCCAAGGGTATTGCCTTAGCACTGGCCTGGGAGGATCCTGCGCTATGTTTCTACCACAATCTCAGGGTGCTCAGGAGCTGCTGTGCTCCATGGAGGGGCTGCTGGTGGGGCTCTACTTCTGAACTAGGCCGTCCTGGGGTGCTGGGACCCCTAGCCAACCTCTCCAGAGTGTTTTGTTTTTATCGGCTTGCTAGAATCAGTTGCAAGTTCCGTGTTATACAGAACAAACATTTGGGTTATACACTACCATTCACGTGGCTGGCTTTGCAGCTTTTACCCTATTTTTAATGGCCTCCCCACCGTCACGTGCCTGTCAGGCCACTTACATCTTCAGGGCTCTTGTGGTCTGAGGTGTGGCACACTGGCATAAAGCTTGTCTGGTATGTGTCCCCGGGGGCCCCTGAAATCTGCCCTTTCTCCTTAGAGTCCCTTCCGCCTATTGTCAGCTACAAGCAACAAGTGGCCCCAAAATGGGGGTGTGGTGGAGGTCCCCTTCCTGCTCTCCAGCAAATACGGTGAGTGTTTACTAGGAGCTCAGCGCCGTCCCGCTCCTGGCTCCCGCCCCTGTTCCCTGCAGCCTGCGCTCCTCTCTGGGTTTTCTCCTCTTCCTGTGCATGCCCTCGGCCCCCTCTCAGCACTGCCCAAAGAGCCCTTTCCCCAGAAGCACCCTCCTTAAAAATAAAGGCGTGGGACATATACACAATGGGATGCTACCCAGCCGTGAAGGAGATATCTTGCATTTGTGAGCAATGTGGATGGATCTTGAGAGTATCATGCTAAGTGAAATAAGCCAGACCAAAAACCACCTGATTTCACTCATATGTGGAATATAAACCAAAAAGTAACAAACTCACAAAACAAATAGAAGCCTCACAGACACAGAAGCTCTTTTATTCCTGGGGCCCCCTGAGCTGGGGAAGGGGGCTTAAGATCCTGGAGGACCTGATAAGGTACATCAAGGGATTGTCTGATCCATTCTGAGACCAAGTGGCTGGGACACAGTGGCCTCTGTCTGGAGCCCAGCTGTTTCCCCTTACATGATCATGCTGCCTTTTCTTGACACTTCAGGTGGGTGATTTGAGTGACTTTTGAAGCTTCGTTCCCTGCCCTGGATACAGACTTCCAGGGGCCATGAGGGCTCTTGGGGGTGTGGCTGGGGTTTCAGCCAGGTGTCTCCTCCCCAGATGAGCCCAGCCGTAAGGTCATCCTGCAGGCGTTTGCCGAGTTTGAGCGCTTAACATGCATCAGGTTTGTTGCCTACCATGGCCAGAGAGACTTCATCTCCATCATGCCCATGTCTGGGTAAGTGCCCCTGGGTGTGTGTGTTTGTGTACGCACATGCGAGGTGAGTTCCTCAGCTCTCCCCTGTGTTCAGCCTGAAATGAACTAAGCCATTGTCTGAAACCCATTTCTGGGCCTGTCTGCCCAGATCCAAATACCCCCGCTCCCCCTGAGTGTCTTGCCTGATGTGAGCTGGACCTATAGTGCTCAGGGCAGAAAGTGGGGAGAGGGAGTTAGGTGCTCGGCCCTCCTTTATGAAGCCTTCATCCCTAGGAGACTCCACGGTCTGGGAGGCGAGTGCAGGTTTGGTGGGACAGTGCTGGCCTTGGATGCAGGTCCACAATGCAGGAACTGCCTGACTCCAGGCAGCCCTCGACTTCAGAGCAGCTTCTACCTTCTCTCTGAAATGAGGGTGATGCTGTTTCCTAGCTTGTCAGGGGCCTTAGCTAATGTGTGTGGTAGCGTTGATTCACATCTCCCTGCTGAATGGGTACTTTCACTTAGCTGCGTCCATGACCCATGTTACTCTGAGTTCCTACCACCTTTTTGTAACCCAGGATGGTAATGGGGCTCAGTACATCCATTTCACAGAAGACCGGGCAGTGAAGGGACTTGGGAAGAGCAAGCCTGGAACTGGAGTCCAGGTGGCGACTCCATGTTTGTCTCATTTATCCCAGAACTAGGGAGGAGGGGATGGGCTGGGTCTGCTCTAGCTCTCTCTGGGCTGGTGCCAGCCCAGCTCTCTCTCATGGCCCTGCAGGTGCTTCTCCAGCGTGGGGCGCAGTGGAGGGATGCAGGTGGTGTCCCTGGCTCCCCCCTGTCTCCAGAGGGGCCCGGGCATTGCCCTGCATGAGCTCATGCATGTGCTCGGCTTCTGGCATGAACATTCACGTGCTGACCGGGACCGTTACATTCGTGTCAACTGGAATGAGATCCTCCCAGGTAAACCAGGTGCTGCACAAGCCGGGCTGGGCCGAGGAGTCCAGAGAGAAGGCTGCAGGTTTGACCCAGGGTCCGAGGAGTTACCCGGCTATTTGGAAGAGGTTGCCCGTCTCTCCCGCCATCTGCCTGTCTTCCCTGGGAAAGGCGGGGCGCCTGTCTCTCTGAGGCCTGGGAAGTGGTCCAGATGGTGCTGCTCTGAGCTCTAAGCCTTCACCTGCCCACCTGCAGTCTTGCGCCCTAGGTGGGGGCATCACCATTTCTCCTCGTGAACACTGGCGATTACCTGAAAATGGGTCGCTGGGTACAGGAGCCTTGCTCATTGTACCCCAGCTAGCGGTCCCTCTTGCATTTGGCCATGTGGGTGGGGCGGGGCTGAGCTGAGCAGAGCCTGCAGGCAGTGGATTGCACGTGTCCAGTGTCAGATGGGTGGCTGAGGGCAGTGCTTCAGGCGCTTGGTGCCTCTGCGGGAGTGCTGGTGGGCGTGGAGGACCAAGGAAGTGTGGGGAGGCTGGTCCGGGGAGTGGGCCAGTACACCAATGCCTGTGTGCTGGGAACAGGGCTGGGCATGGCAGGTTTGATCCCGGTCATTGGGGGACCCTGCCCTCTTGGGGGGGGGATAGCCTGGTTCAGGAGGTGTTAGGAGCAGACAACTGTTTGGCAGAGATGGGGAGCAGAGATGCATGGTCAGGAGTTCAGTTTGGGGTGTGGGTGAAGAGGGAGGAGTTGGAGGCTTCCAGCAGGCAGAGGGCACTCAGCACAGGCACTCGGGCTGCTGCCGCAGGGGGTCAGGCCTGCGTGTGCTTGAGGCAGACCAGCGTCCTGGAGTCTGAGAAGGGTGGGCTCAGGGCGTGGACACTGGGGATCAGAATCAGTCTAGGGAAGTGCAGGGTGCTGGTGACTCTGCACCCTGAAAACAGACTGTACCCCTTCCACGTGGTTATGGAATGCTCCTGAAAACCCATGTGTTCTAATACACGCATTAGAGCCAACGGTTCACAGCGAAAGCAGGGACTAGGGACACCGTGTGCCTTGACCACTCTATCAACAGGCAGAGAGCAAAGTGAGCATCTCAGTCCAAGTTCAGAAAAAATGAAAGCAGGAGGGAATTAACGAAGGTAAAAGCAGAAATTAGTGAGCCAGGAAACTGAAAAGCACTAATAGACTCAGGAACTGTTTCTTAACAATAAAACAGGTGAGAACGCCTGCTACCCTAATGGGGAAACTTGCTTCAGAACTTTAAAAATGAGAATATTTGCATTTGGTTAACAGGTACCCAACAAACCCTGCCAGGACATGCAAACTATCAGCAGTAACTAACTGGTGTTGGGGATGTGGGTGTTCAGGAGGGGGTGGAGTGGGAGACACTGAATCGAAAGTTTTTCACTTTTGAACCAGATGAATATACTACCTGTTTCGAATTGTTTACCAACTGGAGGGTGTTTGTTTTTAAGGAAGAAATGCGCACTCTCTAGGAGCGGACGTTTTAGGCAGGAGTTGGGATGCCATTTGATTCATGGTGACAAGGGGGAGGGCCTGCCATTGGCTGGGACTGGAGCAGGGCTTCCGGCCCCGGGGGGGGGGGGGGACAGAGACAGAGGGCTCGGCTCTCCCTTCCGAGGCTCACTGTGAAGGACAGGAGAGAAGGGGAGGGAGCCTTGCCCTCCCCAGGCCCGGAGCACCAGGTGACATAACAGAAGTGGGCGCTCTGGCCAACGGGGGAGTGCTAGACTCCGAACGTGGGCGCGGGTGCTGCTGGCTTGAGGCTAGAACAGCTGGGCTTGCTGTGGGGAGTGGGGGTTCAGCGCAGCAGATGATGGGCTAGCAGGCCTGTAAAACCGGCTGAGGAGGAGGCCCTTCACTTGGGGGGCAGGGGCATCCAAGGCACTCTGAGAGGGAGCGGCTTCAAGGGAGACAAAGACTAGTCTTTTACAAGGTGAGCGTGAGATGATAAGACAGGTGGGAAATGCTTAGGAGGCCTGGTGCGGGTGTGGACCCTCCCAGGTCAGGGGTAGTAAGAGTGAAGGCACACAGGAGAGACAGGACCAGGGG
This sequence comes from Artibeus jamaicensis, assembly GCF_021234435.1. Lineage (NCBI taxonomy): Eukaryota > Metazoa > Chordata > Mammalia > Chiroptera > Phyllostomidae > Artibeus > Artibeus jamaicensis. Next base: position 10,747,461 of record NW_026521810.1, on the reverse strand, counting down.
CCCGTTGGGGGGAGAGGGGTGGGAAGAAGCATGTTTAGCTGTCATTTTGAGCCCCTCAGCTCACCTCCTGGAAGTCCCTTGTCCCCACCCCCACACCCCCACACCCCCACACCCCCACACCCCCACACCCCCACACCCCCACACCCCCACACCCCCACACCCCCACACCCCCACACCCCCACACCCCCACACCCCCACACCCATTCGCTTTCCCCATTGATACTTTTTTCAGGCTTTGAAATCAACTTCATCAAATCTCGGAGCAGCAACATGCTGGCGCCCTACGACTACTCATCCGTGATGCACTACGGGAGGTGAGGCCCCTCCCTCTTCTCCCTCCCTCTGCCCTGCCTGGCCGGCCCTCGCCGTGATCCACACTCAGACCCCTGCCTGCTGGGTTCCAGGCTCGCCTTCAGCCGGCGCGGGCTGCCCACCATCACACCGCTCTGGAACCCCAGTGTCCACATTGGCCAGCGATGGAATCTGAGCACCTCAGACATCACACGGGTCCTCCGGCTTTACGACTGCAGCGCAAGTGGCCCCAGCCCCCGTGGGAGAGGTGAGTGACAGGGGCAGGGTGATTCGAGAAACCTGGAGAAGATCCCTGTACCGAGGTGGTGTCAGTGAGGGTGACATGGTGGGAGATGGGGTTGCAGAAGTGAGCAGGGAGGGACAACTATGGGCTAAGGCAACTAGTTACCTGTTTTAAAAAATGAATTCCTAATTCACATCATGTGGCAATAAATTCCAGATGTATGTAAGACTTACGCATAAATAGAAAACCTTTAAAACTTCTGGAAGGTATTGGACTCAGCAGGAGCACAGTGGGCCATCACCTCCATGAGAGGAGCTACATCCCTGTGAATAACACTGAAGACAGCTCCGGCTCTCCTCAGCTGGGCCACACTTTCCTACTGCAGTTCCGGGGCATGACCTGTCTTTTCTGCCCCAGGGTTCCAGGCGCATGGCGATGGTGGGAGCCCCACTCCTGCCTCTGGACCACACCTGCAGCGGCTTCTGGAGGCGTTGTTGGCAGAGTCCAGGAGCCCCAACCCCAGAGACTCCAGAGCTGGCGAGAGCCCGCTGGAGTGGGAGGCGCCCGCCCCGCGGAAGTTCGATGTGGAGGCCTCTGCACAGAGGCCTCAAGCCTCAGTTTCCTCCACAGGCTCAAGGGCTGGGGCAGGTGCTCCTGGTGTTGCCCTGGAGTCATCCCGGCAGGCCCAAGGGCCCACTGTACCCCTAGTGCTGTCTCTAGAAGCAGAAGAGCAGCCTGCCCCTATCCAGGCTGCTTTGGGGAATCCAGCTCTGGGTCCTTTCAAGGATAGACCCAGAGGTCAAGACTGTGGCTTCTGTGCCTAAGTGGGGAGGGCATCTTCAACCCAGAGCAGCTGGGTCAAGCAACCCTTGGCCCCTCTGGGTGACACCCCTGTCTTCCAGCCTCAGTCTGGCCTCCCTGTCTGAGGCCCACACCTCTCCCTTTACCCCTTCCTTTCCTACCATGTTTCCCCAAGGGCTCCTGGGGACAAAGGGGGACCATCTAGGTCTGTCGGGGAAGGCAGGCCTGTTGGGAACACCTGGCTCTGCCTGCTCTCATGTCTCCCTCAGCCCTGGAGGATGCTGGGACTAGGAGGTGACATGCCCCAGGGACAGGGGTTTGGAGGGGTGAGAAAAAGATTCTAGCCTTCAAGGCTGTGGAAGTCCTCCTGTAGCTGAAGCCCAGTCCCCCAGTGTGAACTAATGGCACTGCCCCCACCTCTCCTATGGGCCAGGCCTTGAGGGGAGCCCCATGCTGGAACTGTGGGAGCAGCCTCCTGTCCCTGATACCTGGGGGCTGGGAATGCTGCCCTGTTCCCCAGGAGGTTCTGAGCCCACCTCCCTCCCCCGAAGTTCAGGAAGGCTCCAGAGTCATGGGGGTGTCACCACAGGGAGACAGGGAAGAGGTTGGGGCCCTCTACACATGCACAGTGGGAAAGGCAGCAGAGGCGTGAGGACCCTGAGTACAGAACTCGAAGCTCCTTACCACTCCGCGTTGCTATTTCCAGGAGTCTTCCTTCCCCTGTGGCTACAGGAGGCCCTAAAAGGTGGCAACAGGCTGGGCAGGTTACCCTGCTTGCCCCCCTTCAGCCAGTCTCCAGTTGTCCTCAGCTCCTGGCCTTCCCAGGGAGGGCTGTTCTGGGAGCAAAAAACACCTCCAGGGGTGCCTGCGAGCCCACCAGGAGCCCTCTGGTGGTGCTATTCTGTGACCTGGGGTGGGGGAGAACAGGAGCCCATGCCCTGTCCCACTGGTGCCAGGTACCTCAGATGTTGGAGGCAGAAATAAAGCCGGGTGTTTGCTCCAGGCTTTGGGTGCTGTGGTGACTAAAATGCGTGCGCGCGCACACACACGTGCACATGAGTGCTTCTGCAGCTCCTCACTGCTCTGGGCCGGTCCTCAGGTGGTCATACCCATTTTCCAGAGGGGGAGTGCAGGCTGAGCCTGGCCTTTGCACGCCTCAGGGGACATGTGGGCACACTCAGGATGCTGAGCATCTGCCCTCAGGCTCTCTCGGGGCAAGGATTTTGTGAGACCAAACAGGACCCTGATCTCAAGCATTAGCCTCTGTGGAGGATCACGTGGGGGAAATGCTGTCCTGTTGTTCTTGCTCCCAGGCATGGGGGAAGGTACCTGAACTTAGAGTGAGTTGGGGTTCTGGCCATGCTCCCAGCAAGTGACAGCTCCCCTAGAAGACTGCTAAGCAAAGTCTTTGGACCAACCCTAAGACACATCACCTTCGGTGCCCCCCCCATTTGTGAGGAAATGGGTGTGCCTGCCTCACAACCTTCAGGTCTGAGTGGCTGAGCCAGGCCTTTGCCTCTGGCCTGGGGTTTCCTGATGGCCACATCAGTTGGAGGAGGTGACATGTTTTGTGTCCAGTGAGGTCCTCCCAGCTCTCAGAGGCCTCCCATCACGTGCCTCCATTAGACTATGGCTCTGGTCTTGGAATCTGCACCCTCCAGTGACTGAAGTAAGGCTGGCAGAACCTGCTGGTACAAGGGGAAGAGCACCCCTCCTCCTCTTTGGGGGTGGGTAGGGACGAGGCTGTGTCATATCCCCATGAAGCCACCTATCTATCTCTAGAGAGCCCATTCCCTAAGCCAGCTCTGAGCCTACACCTGTTCCACAAGCCCCACCCTGCCCCTGGTTACCCAGCCCTGGTTTAGCCCCTGAGAGGGTGTTAACCAGGCAGAGCCCAGGTGGCTGGCCACCCCATCCCAGGGTCTGTGACCTGTTCTCCGACCCCCAACCACATGGCTATGGGGACTCACTGATCAGTTTATTCAGTCAACAGACATCTGTCATGAACTAGGTGCCAGGTGGGTCCTGTTGTAGGCACAGGGAATAGCGTGGTAAGCAAGACAGAATTTCTGTTTTTATGTTTATTTGGGTGGGGAGAGGGATGGAAGGTACACAGGCAGGTAAAAAAAAAAAAGCACCTGCAGTGGGGTAGGGAGCATTCCTTTCTGGTGCTGGCATTTCAACTGAGACCTGAATGACAGGATGCGGCTCCCCGGTGAGAGCCTGGAGAAGGGACAGCCAGTGCAAAGGCGGGAAGGGAGTGTGTGGGGCCTGTGCGAACTGGGGGATGCAGAGTGGGGAGCAGGCAGAGCCGGGCCCATCAGAGAGGAGAGATTTTATTCTCTGGGACGAGCAGGGAGCAGCTGCTGAAGGGCTCTAGGGAGGGGAGTGATAAGGTCTGATTTAATCTTTTAAAAGCCATTCTGTTGCTCTGTGGAAAATGGATGGGAACAAGGAGAACAGCCGGAAGCCACTGCAGTTGTGCAAGCAAGTGCCATTGGGGTGGCGGAAATGGGCAGAAGTGGGTGCTATTGGAGTGTGTTTTCAAGGTTGAGGAACTCACACCAGTGACTGGATGCAGGGGTTGAGGACCAAAGGCGGAGGGGGGGGCTCCAGGGCTGCGCGTGTCGTCTGAGGCTGCTGGAACCGGAATGAGTGGACCAGGGAGCATGCGGGCCGACAGCCTGGAGATCCCATCTGATGGCTTCCACTTTCTCCTGAGTGTGAGGCAAAGCCACAGCTTAGGGGCAGAGGCCAAGGGGCAGGGGTGGGTGGGAGAGGTGGGGAGAGGATAATAAAAGCAAAGCTGATTCTGAACAGAGGGAACCAAGCTCTAGGAAAGTCTGCAGACTTGTGGTCATGAATGGAAAGCAAGGCCAGTCAATGCCGTGAGTGTTCTGTCCGGAAAAGGCAGCCACTTGGTCAAAGGCAGAAAGTCAGAATTTACTTCTGACCAAGGTTGGGCTGTTGTTAGGTGAGTGTGGTGGAGGGAGGGGGATGACCGACTGACATCAGAGAGCACTGTTCAAGGGTCTGGGAAGGGGTGAGGTCGGGCCGTACAGGGTGGTCTGAGGATCGTCCTGGCGGGCGCTGTGCTGCTACAGCCCTGGCCTGGGAGGAGCTGGGGCCAGTCTCACCTCTCAGGCCTGCAGAAGAGAGTCCAGGGCTTCCAGCAAAGATGGCACAACTCTTGCTGTATTCTTACAGCCAGGGGTGGAACAACTTCCTTCTTTGAGAAAGATGGTACCAGGTCACCTTGCCCATGGGGCCCCCCTTTCCAAGGACATCCCTTGAGGGCACCTTCATTTGGGCCCCCTACCTGCCTGGTAGCTGCCTGTCACCATTCAACAGGATGTCTGCTCTGATGGAGGGAGTGACACAGGAAACCCACTGGACACCATCTCAGAACAGTGCTCTCAGCGGGAGACTGGTGCTGTGTGCATGGAATCAAGGAGAGTGGAGAACAGGGTACCTCCTTCTGTCTGTGGGGATGGTGACAGATGAGTGTACCTTGAAGAGAGAGCGGGGCCCACCAAGCACAGAAAGAGAGTAAGGAGGGTGTTTCCGTCAGAGTAAACAGCCCCTGAAAAGGACTGGAGATGGGGGAGCTTAGGGCACGCCCAGGGACCAACATGTAGCCTGGTGGTGCCAGGGAGGCAGACCACTGCTTGCCCTAGGCAGTTCCTGCTGCTGGCTGCTTGTAGGTCTGGATCTGAACTCTGCCTGGTAGAACAGGATGGCAATGAAAAGTCAGATGTACTTGAAGGAAGCCCTGCTGTGGCCTGAGGCTCTGATTCCTGCCGGGCTGGGTGGAACGGGCAGCTGGAAGGCGTGGAAGAGATGGAGAGCTGCAGAGAGGAACAGAAATCCAGTTATATAATGCCCCCCAGTGCCCCCAAAGCCAGAGGCACGTCTGGAGGGCGGGGCTGAAAGGTGGCAGCAGGTGACACAGCCCGGGCGGTGACTGAGCCTCCTGGGCGCTTGTAGACAAGCTCTGGCTGTCTCCACCTGGGCTGGTACCCAGCAGGGCCTGGTGCTGGGCAGACCCGGGGCTGCTTCCTCAGGTGAGAACCCCGCAGTGGGGACCTGAATGGGGCAGTGAAGGGAGAAAAGTCGTTCTGACCTCGGTTTCTCCAGCAGCCCCGAGGCCTGGCCTTTTAAGGAAAATGGGCCAGAGACGAAGGCTGTTGCTGATTGTGTTGTCTGGACCTCATCCCCACCCCCCACCCCTGCCCCGGCCCCAGCCCCCACCTGAGTGTGGTTGGAGAGGGCACAAGTCGTCCTTTCCAAGTTCGTCTGGGCCGCCAGGGCTCTCGGACTGCACAGCTGGGGACAGGGAGCCACAGAGACAGGCAAGAACTTAGGTGGTTGCTCCCCAGGCTCCAATGTCCACCCTCCGTCCTTCCTCACGGAAGTGGTTCCTGAGACCTCTCCATTCCTGGCAACTGTGGGTGCAGACCCAGCCCAGTGAGTGGGGAGGAGGCATCCATAAAATGTGCCTCTTGACAGGGCAAGAGAGGCTGGCTGCCCGCTTGGAACCCAGCCCAGCCAACACTGGACCCATTTGGCTGTGGGCACTTAAACCTAACAGAGGTTCTGGCGAGGCTGGCAGCCCAGGGTCAAGGAGGAACACACCTCCCCACCCACTCCATGTGGCTGGAGGATCTGGGATGCCACCCATCTGAGACTGGGCAGGGATGAGCCATTGTCTGTGAGCCCGAGAGGTTGCACTCAGTGTTACCATGAGGGTGCAGCTGACAGGAAGGTCCAGTGACCCAAGGCCAGTCCTGCTTCCCTGGGTTGGATAGGTACCTATTTATGCGGAGGACGTCAGGCAGCACTGTGCCAGAAATACAAGGCCAGGCTCTAGTCTGGGCTGATAGCATGAAGTGCTCTGGAAGCACAGAAAAAAGTGCCCCTGTGGCTGCCCAGGTGGCCCTGGTGGCGGTGGCCACTGGGAGGATAGGAACAGGCTTCCTGAGGGAGAGCCGTGGCTCCACAGCTGTTTGAAGCCAGGGCCGGAGTGGGTGGGGTGTGCGTTTAGTTGGAAATTTCTTCTTACTTCAACTCCTCTTCCCACAGCCACCAGAGAGGGGTGCGCAGTGTGCATGTGGGCAGTCGGCGGGACTGGACAGGGAGCGAGGGAAGCTCCTCCTTTCACAGCTGATCCTGAGAACCCCACTAAGTCTCCTTGCTCTGCGTCTGGGGACATCCTCTTGCTATGGGTCAAGAGGTTGCTTGCCCAGAGCCCCCTCTCCCAAACAAACCTTTGGCTTCATCTTGGTTGCTGCCTAGATTTGAGTCAAGCCAATTTCCCTCATCTCTTTCTCCTCAACGGAGGAAACCAAGGCAGCTGCAGGAGAGACAGGGCGACTGAAGCCATAAATCTCCGAGCACTCGCTTGCCCCTCGGGCTTGGAGCGTTCCAGGGCCCGGACACTGCGTGCTGCAGACAGCGGCAGGGGGCGCTCGCCGCCCAGCCACACGATGTCTCCCAGGACCCCTCCGGCCCGACGGGAACCCAGTCTGGGCAGAAACGCTTTAGGAGTTGGGGTTTGCAGCCATCTCCCTGCTTCCCCCACCCCCTCAACTTGGCTTCTTTCTCGGGTGCCGGCGTGGCTGCAGTTTATTATGCCACAGCGCCCAACACCCACCCGCTCTCTCCTTGGGGCTTTTGGGCGACGGGAGTAGAGATCAGCTTGTGCCCACCGTCCTAACTTCCTGGGCTCCGTCCCAGCCCAGTATTCCGTTGGAGAGGGGTCCCCTTCGGTGCTGGCGCAGCATCCTTGCTCCCTGCACACACCGACCCTTCCACTCCCGCAAGCATCCTTCCCGGTGTCTGGAAGATCCCAGTTGGCCGCTCCTTGGACCTCCGGTACCCAAAGGCCGGGGGTGGGGTGGGGGGAAGGGGTGGGGGCGAGACCAGAGAGTCTGCGGCCCCCATCCCTCCTCGAAGTGCCCCTCCACCCAGAAGCCGCCCGCCCCGCGCCTGCCCCGCCTCCTGCACCCGCCTCCAGTCTCCTCCCTCCTGCAGAAGCTGCTCGGCTCCCCACTCCCCTCCCGCTGCCGGCTGCTTGCAGGCGCGGCTCCGAGCCTGAGCCAGCTAGCGCCTCGACCTCCGCGCCTCCTCCGAGAACGGGCACGCGTGCCCCTGCTGCCCCTGCAGCCCGTGGGACCCCGCGTCCCGGAGCACGTCCGGCAGCCTGGGGGTGGGAGGGAGCCACTTTCCCCGCTCCCTCACGGGGCGGGGCAGGCAGCGGGACAACTTGAAAAACTTCTCAGGGCGGATCTCAGGGACACCGGGCTCCAGTGGAAGAGGATGTAGGAGAGTGGTGCCTGGCCGCAGTCTTCCCCCAACCTCCTGGGCCCCACTCATCCCAGCCATGGGGCTCCGGCACCCTCAGCGCCGCCAGCGGGGCGAGCCCCTCATCTAGCCTAGCTGGGTGGACCAGCACTGTCTCCCTCTGTACTTGCACTGGGCAAGCAACGCCCCCTCTGGCCTGCTCGACCCTGCCATGGACCACCAGGAGCCCTACTCGGTGCAGGCCACCGCGGCCATTGCAGCAGTTATCACCTTCCTAATTCTCTTCACCATCTTTGGTAACGCGCTGGTCATCCTGGCGGTGTTGACGAGCCGCTCGCTGCGAGCCCCGCAGAACCTGTTCCTGGTGTCTTTGGCCGCGGCTGACATCCTGGTGGCCGCGCTCATCATCCCCTTCTCGCTGGCCAATGAGCTGCTGGGCTACTGGTACTTCCGGAGAACGTGGTGCGAGGTGTACCTGGCGCTCGACGTGCTCTTCTGTACTTCATCCATCGTGCATCTGTGTGCCATCAGCCTGGACCGCTACTGGGCTGTGAGTCGCGCTCTGGAGTACAACTCCAAACGGACCCCGCGCCGCATCAAGTGCATCATCCTAACCGTGTGGCTCATTGCAGCTGTCATCTCACTGCCGCCTCTCATCTACAAGGGCGACCCAGGCCCCCAACCCCGGGGACGCCCGCAATGCAAGCTCAACCAAGAGGCCTGGTACATCCTGGCCTCGAGCATCGGGTCCTTCTTCGCACCCTGCCTCATCATGATCCTCGTCTACCTGCGCATCTACCTGATAGCTAAACGTAGCCACCGCAGAGGTCCCAGGGCCAAGGGAAGCCCTGGGGAGTGTAAATCTAAGCAGCCCCACCCAGTCCCTGGGGGAGCCTCAGGCAAACAGCCAGCCGTGGCCCCTCATTTGGCTGCTCCGGGAGAGGCCAATGGAAACTCTAAGTCCACTGGGGAGAAGGAGCAGGGGAGGACCCCTGAAGATCCTACGAGCCCTGCCTTGCCACCCAGCTGGCCTTCCCTTCCACATGCATGCCAGGATCCAAAGGAAGGTGTCTGTGGACCGTCTGCAGAAGACGAAGTTGGAGAGGAGGAGGAGGAGGAGGAGGATGACGATGAGTGTGAGCCTCAGGCCTTGCCAGCATCCCCTGCCTCAGCTTGCAACCCATCCCTGCAGCAGCCACAGGGCTCCCAGGTGCTGGCCACCCTGCGTGGCCAGGTGCTCCTGGGCAGGGGCATGGGTACTGCGGGTGGGCAGTGGTGGCGTAGGCGGGCTCAGCTGACCCGGGAGAAGAGGTTCACCTTTGTGCTGGCCGTGGTCATTGGCGTCTTCGTGCTCTGCTGGTTCCCCTTCTTCTTCAGCTACAGTTTGGGCGCCATCTGCCCACAGCACTGCAAGGTGCCCCATGGCCTCTTCCAGTTCTTCTTCTGGATCGGCTACTGCAACAGCTCACTGAATCCTGTCATCTACACTGTCTTCAACCAGGACTTCCGCCGTGCCTTCCGAAGGATCCTTTGCCGACAGTGGACCCAGACGGCCTGGTGAGCCGCCTGCCTGCTGCCCTTGTGGGTGGGTGCCAGGTGGCACCAGGGCCCCCCTGCTTCCTCCCCTGTTTTATGTGGCCATGTCCCTGGGGCTGTCTGGTCTCTGCCCAGGTGCTGCAGGCCTCATCTTGGAAGCACCCTGGGAGGGACACGGGCAGGGTGCTATTCACAGGGGGCTATAATAAGCCTTCCCTTGCTGACTCAGCTGTGGGGGAACATCTTCTCCACACCTGCCAGACCACAGAGAATTGGAGGAGGCCTGGACCTTCCTGAGTGTGGCTGAGGCCAGGCAGGGATAGAGCACCTCCCTCCTGGAACCCCGGAACCCAGTAAGCTTTCCCGAGAACCTTGTGGTCCCTGGCAGGCCTCTTGCTTGTGGTGTTTTGTTTCTTTTTCATCTTCCCCAATAAAGAGCAGGAAGCCAGGCTTCTACTTTCCCCAAGAGGGCCTGCTGCTGAGGAAGGGGCAGAGACGACGAGCCGTGCATCCACGCTGAGTGCCTGTGGACCCCAACAGGCGCTGGGTGGGGGTCGATGGGTCGGCACTGCCCCTGGGCCCTTCTTCCCCTTCTCCCTGCTCTTGGACTTGTGGTTTCTTTGAAAGCTAGAACTGTGATCCATGTTGCTCCTGGCACCCCTCTGGAGACCTGGCCTCTCTGCCTCAACAGGACACCCCTGATCACTAGCATTCACCCCTGCAAAATCCAGGGCGACAATAGCTTGCCGCCTACTTGCTGCAGAGAGATGAAAGGCATTGCAGAAAGCTTTGAGCTCTGTGGGGGAACCTAGAGAACCAGAAAATGTGATTATTTGGCGATATAAAAATCCCCTTTCTCTGTGTTTACCACCACCTGTGTTCTTATAGACTTTTGTTCTGTGCCTGGGCTGTGTGAATTCCTACCCCAGACTGGAAGTGGGGAGTGGCAGACGGAATGACTATTTCAGTTAAAGGGTTTCTTTGAGAACGTGTTCTTGTGCCTGCAAGGGTTTGAGTTATACTGCATGACAACTCCTTGACGTTTTACCTGCAACACCAAGAGGTTTTTTTGTGGCTTGGGCCCCCTCATGGGGAATCAGCCTTTTGTCATCAGGCAAATCGTTTCCCCAAGATAGCTAAAAATACCCACACCCTGGGAACAGTCTGACGTGGGAGCCCGTGGCGGGTGACAGAGCCCTCAGGCGGGGTTCTGGGCTTGGGCAGGTGAGCCACGGCCTTCTGGACCCCTGGGGGAGCCTCCCACCGGATCACCAGGCAGAGCTCTAAGCCCCAAAAGGGTCTCTGGGAAGCACAACTGATCCCACCTGGGTGGGTGTTGGCTGGCCACCACCAACCCAGCCGTGTGGCTCTATCCCACTAATGGGGCTCCAGGGGCCCCTTCCTCCTAGTTCTCAACCCTCACCCCAGACCCTTGAACCCAGAACAATTTGGAGCACTTAAAGGAAGTTTCCAGGGGTCCCCTCCGGCAGTGCCTGACTTCAACAGCAAGCCAGTGGGATCTTAGCTGGGGGCAGGGCCAAGTGGCAGGGCACTGGTGGCTCTCTAATGGACCTGGGCGGATTGGGAGGGGTACCGAAGGCATTTTCCTGGGTGGAAGGAATGGAGGGGACCAAAGAGAGTCCTCAGTTCATTCCTCAGTGTCGGTGTGAGGCCAGGGCATTGCCCTGGGGCAGGGCTGGGGTAGGTAGGTGGGCCCAGGGGAGGGACTGGCTTGTAACATCTTCCGGTGGTCTCACCTATGCTCCAGGGCACCCCTGCTGTTGTTGCCTGTGGCCCCCCTGTTGTGAAATGCAGGTGTTTTCTTTTAAAGGTTTGAGCTATTTTATCAATAAAAGATATTTTGTAATAAGCACACTGTGTCATAGATTCCCAAGGGCTGCTGACTAGTTATTCCTCAGCTACTTGTAGCAAACTTGGCACGGGCTGTTGCCCCCCCCTCCTCCAGGTGCGGCCAGCTGGTGCCCATCCAGCTGCCTGCCTGTCTGCTTTATCCACGCAGAAGCCCCCGTTCCTCACTGGGAGCCGGTGGGGGTGGAGTGGCCAGAGGAGCCTGAGGCTGGCTGCATGGGGAAGGAGGAGAGGGGGCCTGGTCTGAAGGAGCTGGTGGTGTTCTCTGGGCTGGACCTGGGGGAAAACACCCAGAGGCAAGACTTTTGGTCAGGGAAACAGAACCTGCGGAAAGGGTGCCGTGTGTGATCTGGCAGTCTGAGGGTCAGCTGAACGCTGGCCTTGCTGGGCAGTCAGGTGCAGGGGTGGGGGCCCTCGGAGGGGGTCCGGCACTACCCACACGGTAGTGGGTAGTGGGAGGGGAGATGGGCTCTCTGAGGACTGTAAACTGCTGCCTTCTTCGGTGAGAGCGGGAGGGGGAGTGGAGCTGGTCTGCTTCAGGCTGCCTCACACTGAGATGTGGTCAAGATGTCTGAGCTGGCAGCTCCTCACTTCCGGATGAAGCGCCTGAGGCCCCCCCTGTAGCTTTGCTGTGCAAAGGAGTTCTGTCCATCAGTCCTCCTGTTCCCCTCCGAGAGGGCGGCCTCAGGCCAGACACAGCAGGCTGGTGCCAGGACCAGGGCCAGGGCCAGCGGGAGACTGGGGGTCGTTAGGGTGGTGCCAGGGGGGTGAAGTCTGGAAGGGGAGTGGGGGAGGAGCAGTGAGGCCCCAGCGTCTGAAAGTGTGAGGACACCCTTCATCTCCATGTGAGCACCAAAACTGGTGTCCTTGGCAATGTGGAGCTCCGCTGAGGACTTACCAAGAACACGAGGCCCTGCCCCAAGGAGTCCCCAGCCCTTCCCACCAGGCTGCACCCACGGCCAAGGCCCTGAGGCCTGATGAGGGCAGGTCAGGGTAGTTGTCTCTTCCCTGAGCTGACTGACCTTCTGGAACTCTGTCTGATTACCTATTAGTTATCCTGACCCAAGCTCTTCCCACCTGACCACATTGTTTCCTGTTGCCCGAGGGCTTGCCAGGGGGCAGGCCCACTGGCCCCGTGGAGGGGCTCCCTCCTGGTCTCTGGAGATGGTGGCAGGAAATTTCCCTGCGGGTGCTGGACCGTTGCCATCTCTATGTGAATACATTCTCTCACGTGAGCCTCGCAACCTTGCCAGGTGTGCCACCTTTACAGATGAGGAAGCTGCAGCCGGGTCCCTGAATGACAACATGGTGGAAGTCAGATGCAGGAAAGGTGTGGTCCTGTCTCTGGCATCAGCATTTTTCAGCGGCCTGGCTGGATGCAGCAGGTGCGGGGCTGGGACCGACTGCTTGTGTCTGTTACTGGTACCAGACGTGTGAGTTACTGTGGGAGTTTCACAGGGTTTCCACTCCTGCCAGCTCAGTCTGATTCCTGCATTTTATTGAAGGAGAGTCTAAGGCCTAGGGATGGAGGACTTGCCTCGGACCCTCAGCCGTGGGGGGGGGCTGGGCCTGAAACCCCAGTGGCCCAGTCTGTCCCCCACACCACACCTCCATCCTGACTGCAGCCAGACTGAGGAATGACAGGTGCACATCTAGGAATCGTCTGCCGACAATCCACCGTGGGCGAGGCCCTGTGCTTGGCTCATCCCTGCTGTCCAATCCGGTTTTCAGGCCCTGGGGAGCAGCATCCTGGGAGCTTGTCCAGAGCTGTGTGCACAGCTGGGCCGATCCCAGGACTGCTGGCTCCTGAACAGGCCTCTTCTCACACCCCTTCCTGCTGTTCTGTGTGAGCAGCACCTAGTTTTGATTGCAACCTGAGCCCATCTTAAGGTTAGAGGTTGATGAAGTGGATTCACAGAAGTAGATATGGGTGCAGAGGCCCTGCTCCCTGCTCAGGAATGGTCCCAGTGAATACCTGCAGGTGAAGGGGGGGACAGCAGGCAAGCAGGGGAGCATGGTGGTCTATGGGGGGTGGCTGTGAGCGGTCTTGGCCCCGCACTTCTACCTCCAGAGACCATCCTTGAGTTTGGGGGGCCACCAGTGGGGAAGACAGAGAAGTAGTTGGGTAGGAGGGCTTAGGAATATGTCACCCCCTACTGCCCTCACTCTGTAAGACTCTGGGGACACCCTTGAAAGGGAGTTGAGACTCTGCCCTTGCCTCAGGCCAGGTGCTAAGAAATTTGGGGTGCAAGAAATTCCCCTTTGGAGCGTTCTTGAAGAAGTCACCCTGACCACCTGTTCAGAAGGTGCTGCGGCAGGAGGGCCAGCTGACCTGCCGCCAGGACCCCAAGTGGAGGGGGCCTTGCAGGTTCATCAGGCCCGTGTCCCCCTCAGTCCTTTGCATGGCTTCTACCTTGTGTGTGTGGAGGAGAGCTGGGAAGGGGCTTTGTGGCCACGCCCACCTACCACCTGCAGATGGGCTGCTGCCAGCTGGGAGGACACATCTGACCTTCTGGAGTTGGGACTGGGCAACCTTTTGCGGCCCTGGCACTGGCTGGGACTTCTGCTCCAGCACCTGTGGTCTGTGTGCGGCAGCACAGGGCTTCTGTGGTGGTGAAAATCACAGTGGGGAGGTGGTGGGGAGTCCAGGGTCACACCTGCTTCTGCCACCACCTGTCTGGCTGTGCCTGGGCAGGGCTGGGTCCTTCTCAGGCTCCGTGTCCCAGCCTGCCCACGAGGGACTGTCCCTACGGTCTCCGGGAGTCCCCGGCCTAAGGCTCCTTCTCTGTTCCACCCAAGCCTAGCTCCTGGAAGGTCTAGACACTGAAGTCCCTGGAGTTAAGTCGTTGTCCTGAGTTGGCCTCCTGGACAGAATCAGGCTGTTTTCCTCACCTTTGTAGCTCAGTGCAGAGGCAGACTGGGTCTGGAGAGACCGGTTGGTCTGGGGCCCTCTGTGATGGAATAACGGCAGCTCAGAGTTGTTAGGGCCAGTGCCTGCCACGCATCATTCGAGATCAGAACCATCACTATCCCTGTCTCACAGGTGAGGAAACTGAGGCCGGGGGAAGTTGAGGATCTTGTCTGAGGTCTTCCAGACCCAGGATGACACATCTGCCCAGTCTAATCTTAACTGTGTCACTAACTGGTCTCAGTGTTCGCCCCAGGCCAAGGGTCCTCCCTGCCCAGCAATGCCTCTGACCTGCAGAGACCTTGGCTCGGGGGTGATCTCCCTGACTGTTGACACCTCCGGTAGAGCAGGGCCCAGGCAGGGGTGGGGCGCTCCCACCCTCCCAGGTCCTGCTCACTGTTAGCAGAGGAGGCAGGGAGTACATGGCTAAAATTAGACACTGGGATCCTTCATGCTCCCGCATCCGTCCGGCAGTGTGGGCAAGGCTGTTGTCAGAAGGCCAGGGCTGGAAGGAGGCTGAATGTCAGCTTTCGCCCTCCCCAGGGCTCACTGACTCTGATCTTCTCACACCCTCGCTGGCCCTTGGCCAAAGGCTCTTGCCCTTGGCTTGGCCTTGTGGCCATCTATTGATTAGCAGTGATTTCAAAGGGAGAGGCTCCCTGACCTCTTAATATTCACCCTTCACTCCTGGGACTCCACAGTCACTTAGCCCCCTCTCTTCTTTTCCTCCTTTCCCCTCCCAGGGCCCTGGCCGCTTCCGGTTCCTCGGTGACTCGCTCCCCCTTCTTTGAGCCTCCCCCCTGTCTCCTGCTGACTTCTGCCTCTCCCTGGGATGGCCCTGGCTCTTCATGAGGCCTGCAGCTTCAGGGACCATTGTGGCTGCAAGGGGATCAGAACAGACTAGAGATTGAAAATCAGCCTGCGTCCCGGACAAGGAGGAGATAACTGTGGCCGGGTGTCACCCTTTGGCGCCCCTGGCCCTTTGGCAGGCCAGGTGGGGGAGGTGCACAGCCTGGCTGAGGGTGCTGGGGGCTCTGCCCTCATTTTCCCTGGGGAGGGGCAGGCCCCTCCGGGGCTGGGAGTTGGGCTACTCCAACCTCAGAGCGCCTGGAACTCAGTTAGAATGCCACTACCTCCAACCCCAGGGGACCTGAGCTGCTTCAAGAAGAGAGAGGGCTGGGCTGGGGCGGTGCGGAGCCTGTGTCCTTACATCGTCCAGTTCCCAGCCCAGCCGAGCCACAGCTGGGAGGCAGGGAGCGTGAGAGCTGCCTGTGCCTGCTGCTGGGAGTCCCTGGACGCTGGGGGTCAGCAAGGGTTAAATCCAGCCCTCCCCTCCTGGTTCGGGAGAGGGTTAGGTGGGGTGGCCATGGGCTGCCGGCTCCACCTGGCCTCTGGGTGCTCCTTGGCGGGTGCCACTTTGACACAGCTATTCCAGCTGCAAATTTTCACTCCCTGCTTGCCTGGCGCCTGGGATGAGGAGGGGCACAAGGCTGGCAACTGTTTAAAGGGTTTCCTCAGCTGTTTCAGAAGCGCTAGCTGGGGTCTGGAGACTGGGGTCCAGAGGCCGGGGTCATGGTCCCAGAAGGGCCACCAAATTTCTGGGTGACCTTGGGAAAATCCCTTCATGTCCCTGAGCTTCAAATTCCTCACTGTCAGATGAAGGAGTTGGATTGGAGCATGACTAAAATGACGTCCTGGGCGCTGCCCCCGGAACCACTGGGCAGGGCCAGAGAGGAGACAAACCCGGTCAGTGCTCTCCTGCCCCGCCCGACCCCTGCCTTTCCCTGCTTATCTTTTGCTCAGAGAGCAGCTCCCTGCACCCCCCATCAGGGTTCCTCCCCTGCCCACCCCCGGCTCAAGCAACACCCTCAGCCAGCCCCTTGTTCTACCCAGGACACCTGTGTCCCAGGGAAATCTAGGAGGCAGAAACCTTAGAAGGGTCATCTTGAAAGACATTCATAGTCCCAGGGCAGGCTGGGAGCCGGTGGATCAGGGTGGGGCCATGTGCCTGGGAGGCGGGAGGGTCCAGGAGAAGCCAGCCTGTGCTTAACATTGCGTCTAATGTAAGGCTGGATGGGCAACTGAAGCTGGGGGCGGGGGGCAACAGTGGAGGAAGTGGGTGAGGTCCTTTGGGAGGGGCAAGCAAGGGGGGACACGCTCCAAGGGAACCCTGCTGTCATTGGGTCAGGGCCCAGACATGACTCCTGAAAATAAACCAGCCCCGGGCCTGGCCAGATAGCTCAGTCGGTTAGAGCGTCCTGACAGGCCAAGATGTGGGTTGGATCCCAGGTTGGGCACATTCAAGAATCAACAAATGAATGCATTAAATATGTGGAACCACAAATGGAGCTCTCTCTCTCTAAAAACACAAACAAAACAAACAAAAACAGCTCTAACCCCAGCCGAGGTGGGTCTTCCTGGTGGGGGCAGGAGCCCGGGGCGGGCACATGAGAAGCGTTCGTGGAACGAGTGAGGCCTCCTAGCAGTCTGTGGCAGCCTCGGCCTTGGTCACTTAAGGCTGGGAACTCTTGTGCTCTGGGAATGTATCTCTGGTTCAATGTTTAAATTTTCTGTTTTGTTTTGTTTTTCCCATAGTTCCTAGAGAAATTCTGTTGGAAGATTCCATCCTGGCCTTGGCCTTGGCTGGCTAGGGTTGGGAGTACTATCCCTCAGAGCTGGGTAGAGGACACCAGGGCAACCCAGGGGAGGGCGTGTCAAGAGCCCATCCTGGAGTGTGGAGAGTAGATGGGGTGGACAGAGGGGACAGGCAGAGAGAGGTCATGGTTGGGTCATCCCAGTGGCAATGTGAAAAAAGTACTGGCTTTGCTGTCAAACTTGGCTTCATAGCTTACTGGCTGTGTGGCCTCAGGCACACCATGAAACCTCTCTGAGCCTCAATTTTCTCATATTTAAAATGGAATGACATTGGCTCCTTTAAGGTTGGAGCAGTGTATTGAGAGAGAGAAATGATGTAGATGTCCTAACACTGTGCGGGAGGGCAAATTTGGCACCCACAGACGGAAATAGACATTCTGATGTACTCTCTAGACATCCAGGTCCTCATCAAGGTGAGCTGGCAGGGCCTCTTGTCCCCAGGTGTCCCCTGACTCACTGCTCAGGGGCCTGATGGGAAGAGGGTGGACTCTGGGTCCTGGAAGACGGCCCCATCCTGCATATGGATCTGCTCTAACCCCCTGCCCTCACCCCATGTTTCCATGGAATCCAAAGCCTCTCCTACGCAGAGATTCCGCCAGGCTTTCTAAGTGCGCCACTGAGAGGGGAAGGCGCTCAGACAAATAAGTCGAATACAGCAAACAAGTCAAATGCTTGCAGCCTCACCACTGTGACCATGGCAGATCTCAGCAACGGACCTCAGAACCGCCTCCCGCAGGCCACGGGGAGCGCTGGGCAGGCAGGCTCAAACTGCCTCTCACTCGTGTGGGAGATGAAGCCTGTGTGCCCCTGACGCCATGGAGAATCCTGGCCTCGTATCCCAGTGGGCGCGGGAGAAAGGGCTGCCAGCCTGCAGCCAGGGGGCTGTTGGAGTATAAAGAGGTTGTCTCTGGAGACCCCTAGGATTCCTGTAGTTCTGCTGTGTAGGGGGGACCCAGGTGTCAAATGTCAATGCCCATGGGGACCCCAAAGATTCTGAGAAAACTGCATGTGGATGGATGCACAGTTGTCAGCAGCGGGATGTCTGGGGGGCCAGATGCGGGCGAGGCCAGGAAGCACGGCGGGGACCTGGGTGAGTGCGGGGCTTCCTGGGACAGCGCAACTAGATGGGGCCAGAGGAGGGCAAGAAGAGCAGGAAGGGCTGCAGGGCACCGGAGGTCTTATGCCCTCAGGAGTCAGTAACGCCAGGAGAGGATGCTTCAAGTTCGCCTGCCCACACTGCCTGTTCTGCCGCTTGGGAGTCTGACGGTTTGGCGTGAGTGGGCTCTAGGGGCAGAATCGGAGCCCCGATTCCGTCCACCCTCACAGCACCCCATAGCAGCGGGTGTCCCCTGCCGCCCCATTCATCAGTGTGCTCACGACACCCACACTGTATGTGGCCCCACCCCAGCCAAACACCTGCCTTCCCTCTTTGCTGTATTTTCTCCTTGGCACTTATCACCAGTGAGCAGGCCGATATCTTACTTACCTATCTGCTCTGTCTTTGTCCCCTAACAGACTGTGGGCACCACGACAGCCGGCCTGGTCACCTGTCTCATTCACTGTGTAGCCCTGACTGTGCCTGGAGGACAGCGAACATGCAAGGGCCCCCGGGCCTGCTGTCCTGACACGGGTCTCCACAGGTGCCCTGGAAACGCGGCGAGGGAGGAAGGCCGTGCCTACCTGAACTCCTTGGAAGGGAGGGAGAGTGGACAGGGATGGGGGTGGGGTGGGCAGTTAGAGCTTCTAGAAGCAGCTCGAACAACAGCTGGGGTTGGTTGTGGGCTGAGCCGACTTGGGGGAGCTCAGTGGCTGCCGTGACTGCCCCACAGCCCAGTTTTGGTTGGGTGAGTGGAGTGTGCAAGTTTGGGGCCCGAGTGGAATAGCTGGGGACGGAGGAGGTAGGCAGATGCTGCCCGAATCCTTCCCGCCACGTGGCCCCCCACTCCTGGCCGCCACACCTGGCAATGCCCTCCACCCTCAATGCCTAACTTGGCTACAGGCACTGGATTGACAGCTGGTCCCAGACCAGCAGTTCCGAAGTGTCCCTGAAGAGCCTGCCTGGGCCCTTTCCGCCCTGACTCCCCAGGGCATGGAGCTCTGTGCCAGCTCCGAAGGGCTGCAGAGAGCCAACCACACCCTGAGCTCTGGGAGTGAGGAAGGGGCCAGGGGAGAGGCCCCCAGCACCAAGGCTGCAGAGCAGTGAGGGATGAACACAGGGACATGACACTTGACCCTTGGGGAAGGCCGAACTGTGGGCCTTGGTGGCGCAGGAGGTGGGACAGGAAGCCTGCTGGAGGGCTGGTGTCTCGGGCAGGAGGGGGTGGGGCTGGGGGTTTGGAGGGGCCCGTGCTGCTCAGGCTCCGGCCCTGGCTCTGGCGTGTGCTCCCTCACGTTCCGAGGTGCCTTCTGGCCCGGGGCTATCCCCCAGGGGCAGCAGACGGGCGGGGTGAGGCCTGGGGCCAGGGCTCTGCTCCAGAGGCAGCTGACTAAAAATAAGTTGGGATGTCAGGGTCTCCTGGCTCCAGGAAGTGAAGAGGGGTGAGTGTCAGGAGGAGGAGGAGACACAGCCACGGCCGAGGGCGGCCAGCAAACTTGTTTATTTTCTTCTCTCAGGCCGCTGCTCCCTGGGTCTGGGCGAGCGGCTCTGGTCTCCACGGGCCTGTGGGTGTCGCAGACCCCTCACTGCACGCCCAGCACTCCCCTCCCTGTGCATGCCTTTGAGCAGAAGACGGGAACTCTGTGGGTGAAGGCAAAGGGACCGGTTACCGAGACCAGTTCGGGTCCAGGCAGAGAGCCACCCTGGCATTTCAAATTTCATTGCTACCCCAATATTTTGCAGGTGCACAGGTGGTTTAGGGACTTGTCCCAGGTCACATACTGGCAATGGCTCAAGCCACACTGAGCCCAGATCTCCAGACTCTCAGGGCACTGTGGGGGTCGAAGCTCAGACACCACACAAACGTTGCGCCGCCCCCCCTCGAGGGCGGGGCATGGTCTGCGGTTGTGCTCTCAGGCCTGTGGGTGCTGGTGGGGAGTGTGAGGAGGTGGGGACAAGTGCCCCACAAGTTGTCAGGGTCCATTCATCCACCTCAGCCCACCTACCCGGCTTCCAGGTGCCTGGGGGGCTTGGCTTCTTGATGGCATGCTTCCCCCTCTGCTCTGCACCCCAGGGGCTGGGAGTGGCTTTGCAGAGGCTGAGAGGTGAACAGGCAGACTCTTGGCTCTGGAGCAAGGCCGGGGAGGAGCCCACCTCTCATCCTGCCCACAGAGCTCATCAGGCGATTTGAGCACAACCCTTCTTGTCTTGACCCTGGGAATCCTTGACTGCTGGCCGGGGGGCGGGGGGGGGGGCCCTCAGAAGACGCAGGCCTCTCTCCCTCTGCCCAGGCTGCCTTACCCCCAACTTGGCACACCAGGTGGCCTAGACTTCATCGAATCCTGTCTGTGACCTGTGCACCCCTCTTCTCCTACACGCCCCTTCCCATCTCCTCTCCTCACTCAGACGGGCTTCTGCTAGAGTGTGCCCTGAGCACCCAGAGGTCACGTCTACTTGGCTGCCCTTGAGGCTCCGTGCAGGGCCACGCTCACTCCCAGAATGCCTGTCACAGTACCTGCTTATGTGTACCCCTCTGGTCACATTCGGCTTAGGCAGTGTGACACCGCGGTGAGCTCCTCGGGATGGGGCCAGCCCAGGGCAGGCCTGCGTCCAGCGGCACAGGGGGCGTCCTGGCTGACCAGCAGCTTCCAGGATAGTCAGCCCCCTTTATTCTTTCTTGATTCCTCCCCCTCCTTCTCTCCTTTTTGTTGTTTTTTCAAGACTATTCATAAATTGTCTAGAAGCGGTCAAAATCCTCAGCCTTGACTCACCAACGGCCCCTCCATCCCACTAGCTCTCTGTCTCTGTTTCTCTCACACACACATGCACACACACACGCCCCTTCTCCCTCAGTGGCTCACTCCTCAGTGGCAGGCAGCTCAGAACCTTGGGGAGCCCCCAGCCCCTCGTTCTCCCTCCCAGCAAAGTCATGCCCACCTGCGCCAGCCCTTCCAGTTCTGGGGGGTACTTCAAGGAGGTGCTACGATCAGGGTCTCATCCTGGAGGGAGCTCCCTGAAGATGGGAGGGAGCTTATTAACAGAGCCCTGCTCTCTGACACCAGCCCGGCAATGCTCTGGGCCCAGGGTACAGTCCCCAAGGCATGTGAAAGGCCAGTGCCTCATCCTCCCAGAGATAGGGTCACCGAGGCCAAGCATGCATTTGTTGGCTGCCCTTTCACTGCCTGACCAGGCCACCCCTGCCCCTGCCCTGGGCACTCTGGAGCCAGGATGTCCCACCACCCCAAGCCTGGAGGTCTTGAGGTGGACATCAGTCCACAGGATCTGTGGATGTGAGGCCAATGGCCCCGGAGAACAGAGGCAGAGGGACAGCTATGGACTGTGGGTTTTATGGGGGGCTGTCCTCACCAGCAGAGAGCTGGACGGGAGCCTTGACCTCTCCTCTGAGGCCCCCAAGCCCCTAACTCAGGACCCTGACAAACAGAGCCCAGGCCCTGCTGCACCTGCAGAAGCTCCTCGATTCCCCACGTACTGGGTGTCCCATGAATTGCTCTGCCCCCTGCTCCCACCCAGCTGCACCTGGAGCAGCTCCAGAGCCCCATCAACAGGGCGCTAGGGGAGGCATCTGCCCTCAGCCAGTTAGGGTCCTGGGGCAACTCGCTTCTCTCAAAGCTATTTTCTCATTTCTAAAAATGAAACAATTATCTCAAGAAAAAGTGAGATAATGTCTTCTGAGAGCCAGGTGCCTCGAACCTTTTCCCCTCCTTTCTTCTCATCCCCAAATGCCGTCTCTGGCCCTTCCCCACGGTTGCTGCAGGGTGAGGGGTCAAGAAGAGCGCTCTGTAGGCCCAGGTCGGCCCTGGGCCCAGGGAGTCATGTGGGAAGTGGCTATGAGGAGCACCGGGCTTGCCTTCAGATTCTGGCATATTTGCTGTGTGACCTCAGAGAAGTTACTCACCTTCCCTGACTCTAGTATTGTCATCTGTAAAAGGAGGTCCCTGCTGTACCTTGTTCAGAGGGCAGTGGGCAGAGTTATGTTGAGATGCTGGTTACAGAGACACAGGGCCCATGTTTGCTAGCAGGCCTAGGAAGGTGGAAAGGAGGGCAGGGTCTGGAGACTGGTTAAGGGGCTTGCAGGTCGGCCCCAGGGCACTCTTGGACTCGGAAGGCCTCAACCGAGGCCCAGGGACAGGGCTGGGGAGGGACAGGGCAGATGGAGGACTGGGGCTGCCTCCAAGACCTCCCTCCCTGGGCCGCAGCACCAGCCAGAGTACTACCTCTCCTCTCTGTTCTTCACCCTAATTACCCTAAATGCTATATCTGCTGTCGTGACAACATTTTACTCATCCTTGGGTAAAGGCATGTTTGCAGGGGAGTCAGGCTGTCTGCAGGTCCACCACAGGTCCCCACATCGGGGCTCCCGGCTGGTGCCTCGCCCTCCCTCCCTGCCTCCCATCTGGCCTTTCAGAGAGGGACCTCCTATTTTCTAAATTTACAGAAGGTTTCTGTAACTTTTGTTTTCTCTGTCTTACTTTGTGGGCCTCCCTCTCCCTTCTCCTCCTCCCTTCCTCCTTTCCTCCTTCTCCCCTTTTCCTTCACCTTCCCCGGATCCCCAGCCTCGTTCTTGGTTTCCCTCTGTCTCCCTCTGTCTGCCTACCTCTATATCTCTCTCCCTCCTTCTCCCCCAACCCTTGGGTGCAGCAGGATAGTATGAAGGTGGGCGGGAACAGGCAGAGCCGGCTGGCTGGCACAGATCTGCTGTGCAGGGGCCTCGAGAATCCTGTGGGGCTCTGAGAGGCACCCCAGGCAGGCACGCCCCCAAGAGCCTCAGGCCTGTGTGGTTTGTGGCCAGGAAGGCCCTCAACTGCTCCTGGAGAAGCATGGGTCAGGGAAATGCCTTTCTTCTGCACCTGGCCCTCTGCCTTCCGCCCGTCCTTCTCTGCGGCTCAGCTGCAGTGCTGTTCTGCCTGGGCTCTTGTGCTTACTGAGTGATCCTTACACACTCGGCACCGGCCTCAGGGCACCTACACAGGAAGAACCGCGACAGCTCTAGGCAATGACTGGAATCATCCCATGCTACAGACCGTGGAAGGAAGGATCAGAGGGGTTAAGCAGCTTGCTCAAAGCCACACAGCAGGTCATTAGATGAGGCAGGATTTGAAATTCCATTCCACAGCCAGTGCTCTCAACCATGGTGCTCTAAGAATCACACCATCTCTTGAGAGCTCGCTCGGTCAGGCACTGTGTGTTTAGCAACATCTGGAACCCACTTAGCCCTCACAGAAACCCTGCAAGTGGGGACCATGAGCATCTATTTTACCAGTGAGGGAATCATGGCACAGAGAGGTTAGGTACTTTTCTCCAGGTCACACAGTACTCAGGGGTGTGGAAAGATTCAACCAGGTCTTTTGGTCTCCAGAGTCTGGTCTCTTACACCTGAGTGCAGTTGCTACTTTCTTTCTCTACTATAGGAAGGGGCCACAGCAGAGAGGGACAGAGACGGGGACATGGGCTTCACATATATCAAGCCCCTTCTTCTTCCTGATTCCCTATAAAGTCCCCTGTGGGCCCGACCAGCATGCTTTTGGGAATTGGAGGGGGAAGCAACGTGGCAATGCGCGGGCACAGCATCCAGGCAAGGGGGGAGGGAGTTCCAGGTCACCAGGAGAGGTCCGTACATCTTCTAGTGCCTGGCAGGGTTCTGAGGCAACGCCAGTGCCCCACAAGCACCCCAGATCTCGTCAGTGGACCTAACCGACTTAGGATCTTGGGGGCAAGGAGAGCTGACATTGGCCGGGAGCCTGTAGGGCCTGGACTCTGTGCCTGCGGCAGCAGGAGCATCCACAGCCCTTCTTGCCCGTTGCTTTAGTCCCTAGAGAAAAGTTCGGGCCCTGGAACACACTGTCCCGGAGTGTGGCTGACGGGATGATGGAAAGGCGGGTTATTTTTAACAGCTGAGACTCATCAACAGAGCCTCTTCCAGGCTCGGGGAAGAGACATCGAGAAAGGGTGGAGACCAAAACTCCGGGTCCTCCCACCCTCTCCCTGCTCCCAGGCCCGAGAGCCTCACAGGCTTTGTGGAGGCCCTGGACTTGGCAGGGTGGCTGCCTCTTGGCTGTCAAGCCTGAGGGGGACCTGGCAGTATCACCCCTCATGTATGTCCCCCACCCTGAAGCCGCAGGTGTGGGAGGTGTCGAGGCTCACGCCCCACACGGGGACCACAGGGAGCCCGGGCCTGGAGTGGCTTTTCTCTCTGTGGTGACAGCTGGTGCCGGCCCTGGAGGCCTTTTCTTTCTGTGCCTCTAAGCTAAGTAGCTCCTTCTCCAAGCTCCCGGGCCCTTCTCAGCTTGAGCCAGAACGACTGAATGACCAAGTGTGGGCCCCGTCGGGTCCTCGGCTCCTCCAGACTCTTTAGAGCTCACTCCTACTGGTCCTAACACCCAGCTCACTGGGTCCCACGGTCAGTGCGCTGAGTTCCTGCACTGTCTCCCTTCCTCTGAGGACGGCGGAAATGCCCACCCACCCCCATCTCTGTGCTGAGTCTTTCAGTTTTTGCAGCGACCCTCTCCTGCCCTTTCGTGTCCCTCTGTGGGTGAGTCCTTTTATGACTTTCAAATGACGCGCCATCACTTGTCACAGAGCATCATATGGGAGCAGCCTGCTGCTGGGAGTGAGCACTGTCCTCTCTGTAAGCTCCTTTCAGCCTTTACTGCCGGCCCTCTGCTGGTGGGCGGAGGGGCCACAGAGCCCCCTGCAGGTAAGCCTCTCACTGCCAGCCTTTCCCGCTTCCCTTTTGTGGGTCCCCTCTGGCTTCTTCTACCAGTAGAAGGCACACATCTGGTTTCCGGATGTTGTTGGGCCCTCAGGGAGACTGTGTGTGTGTGTGTGTGTGTGTCTATAACATCGTCGTCGGCAGCACGCAGACCAGCCCACAGTGTGTAGGTCCCTGAGCCTGAGGCTGATTTCCTGCACGTTACTCTTGTCACTTTCCTCCTGTCCACTGAGATGGAACTCCAAGGCCACCTATCCCAGACCTGAGGGGCAGGTCTCTGCAAACACAGCTGCACCCATCGAGGAGCCTGAGGTCTGCTCCCCGGGGTAGGATGAGGGGTGGCTGGAGTGAAGAAGAAGAACAGAGAGCTGCGGGGGGAAGGCAAGGAAGAGATGGCAGTTCTTGCTCTCCCCGCTGTTGCTGTGTGACCTTGGGCAAGCTCCCTCCCCTGTCTGGGCAGTAGCCTGTCCTCTGTGGACTGTAAAAGCCCAGTGATCACAAGGTTGTTCATGAAAATGAAGTGAAACAGAGCAATTCAAGCATGAGAACAGGGCAGCCTGTGGCCAGCACTGGGTAGCAGGGCGAGATGGCAGCCACTGTGGTGGGCTGGGCAATGATAGGAAGTGGGCACAGGGAGGAGAGGAGTCATCGGCTGTAGTCAGGGTCCAGGGCTGCAGAAACCCTCCCACCCACCCCATCCCGGGAAGCCTGGGGGGACTATGAAGAAGGGAGGGTCCAGACGGGCCGCAGAGAGACAGGGAGGGGTGTGGGGGGTTCACAGAAGCAGGCTCCCTGGGCACCAGGTGACCCACACACACCAGGAAACACCCGTCCTTCTCCCCAGTCAGTGTTCCAGGGCTTCCCCTTAGGAGCTCCCCGGCCTCCCCGTGTTCCCACCACAGCCACCCCATCCCTCACTGCAAGTGAGGCCTAAAAAGGCTGCCGGAAGATGGTTTTCCTGCAGGGCACACTCAGCATGGGTTAATGGCTCCTCTCCAGCCCTGAGTAATGTCCCTGGTGCATGCAATGAACAAAACATGGTTATCGGTCCCACTGCCGTTGCCAGCTCCCAGACGTTTGCAATAGAATTACAGCATCCTGTCCGCCCTCCCAGAGCCAGGGCAGCCTCCCCTCAGTGGCTCCCTGAGTGAGGCCTGGTGTCCTGCCAGGGCCCCCGCAGAGACCACGTGGCTCAGGCTTTAGTGATGCGCTGGGACAAAGGAGGCTGCGCACTGGAGCAGGGGTCCAGACACTTCACTCTGGGCCACCAGGGACCTGCTCACGTGGCCTCTTGGCCTCCTCCCCTCCGCCCTGCCTCCCCCACCTCCTCGTCCTTAGCAGCTTTATCTCTTAGGAACCCAGACCTGCCCACGGCACTTTCTTGCTTACAGCCCATCAGTGGCTCCTCACTGCCCACAGACAAAGTCCAGATGCCTTGACCAGTGCCGGGGACCGTCACACGTGGTCTGCTTCTCTCCACTGCTGCGTTTGAGCCAGCACAGGTGCCGGCCATGCCCTCCAGATGCCCAGGTCCTGGAGGGTGTGTGAGAGGAAGCCCCGGGTGAATGGTCAGGGAGGAACCGTCCAGGCTCCTGACGTGCTGGCGCTCCTTTTGTTCCTGAGCACTGTTAGACCACGTTTCCCAGTCCCCTGGACCCAGGCCAGTGGGGAGGGGAAAGCAGAGACCTGCACCATAAAAGTCTCCCGTGTGCACCCTGCCCCTCAATTTCCCTCTGCAGCAACCTCAGAGGCCTCTAGCAAGAGGTGGTGGCACCAGAGGCAGATTGGAGCCTGGTCCCTGAGTCACCACTCGGAGGACAGCTGCCTGACTCACGGGGGACTATGGAATGTGCAACAATCAGTTAGTGGTAAGCCACTGAGAGTTGTGGGATGTTTTTAGAAATGCTTTTTTCTTTAAAGATTTTATTTATTTATTTTTAGAGCGAAGGGAAGGAAGAGAGAGAGAGAAACATTTCTTGGTTGCCTCTTGCAGGCCCCCAGCGGGGGGGGGGGGGGAGCTGGCCAGCCACCAAGGCTTGTGCCCTGAGTGGAATCAAACCAGCAAACTTTTGGTTCGCAGGCCACTGCTTAATCCACTGAGCCACACCAGCCAGAGCAAGTTGAGGGTTCCCGATGTCCTGCAGAGTGGGCAGGCAGGGTTCCCCGCTGGAGCACACTATGGTCTGTGGCAGCTGTCCCCAGGAGAGTGCTGCCCACCCCGAACCCTGTGCTGGAGGCTCAGCCTGGGGAGTGGGCACAAGCCTCCTGCGCTCCTTTACCCACCCCAGTCCACCTGCCCCTCGAGGCAGCCTCGGCCGGCAGATAACCTGCACACACAGCTCACGTGCCGAGCGTCTGCTTTACAACCTGCAGGTCACCAAAACGCCCTGATGGGGACACCAGTGGGTTTCTCAGGGGAGAGGGTGACATGACCCAGCTGTTGCCTGTCCCTCTTTGGTGAGAGGATGTGGTCACAGCCCACTGCCCTTGCTCAGTCCTCCGTCCCGATTCTCCAGCCGACGCCACACAGCAGCATGACCCATGTTTGTCAGTGATTTCAGGCCCCGTTTTAAGTGGTACAACTGCCATCGTGTAACTGTCCTCTTATTGTTGGAAACGTAGGTGGCATCTGGTTTTTCAGTGCCACAGAAATGTCCCGAGGAACAGTTCTGAGCACAGAGCTTTCTCCTGCACCATGACGGCCACCAGGGGGCTGGGGGACGCTGCTGGCTCAGGCTCCCTGCTTCATTATCAGACATCAAGGGTGCAAGGGCCTTCAGAAGTGACCTGGGCCCTCCTTCCTCAAGATGAGGTCCGGTCCAGAGAAGGGAGGGGGCCGGTTAAGGTGACGCGCAGGTTTGTGGTGCTGCTGGCATCTGGATCCAGGAATCTGCTGCTCCTTCCTCTCCTTGAAGCTTCATGGCCTGGAAAAGAGGACCACATGGCAAATGCCCCTCCAAGGAGATTTAAAAACATGTTTATTGAGATATAGTTTGTCAATGGGAAGATCTCGGAAGTATGATGCTGAGTAAAAACCGTGTAATGGACAGGGCTATACCACAAAACCGCAGACTGAAAACACAAGCACACCCAAATCACGCTGGATACTTCTAAGGATTCGTGGGTGTTTAAGGACATGCACTGGGCGACAGAAGAAGGAAGGAGGGGGACAAGGGAAAATGAAACAAATCCTGCAGGTGGCACCTCACAGGGCCTGCAGGTGGGGGTGGGCCATGAACATGAATAGAGGCACGTGCCTAACTCTGGTGCTGGAAAGGAAGAGGAGGGGGGTACTGTGGCTGCAGGGGCTGTGAAACAGTTGCAGGTAGCCCTGCAGGGAGTGGAGATGGGGGAGCCCACGCAGGGCAGCCGCCTGGGGGTCTGGCCTCTGACCATGCAGGCCCAGGCAGGCAGGACTTGGGAGACACCACCTTCTGCATGCCTCTCTGCTGAGGCAGGGCAGGAGGCGGAGCCAGCCAGAGTTCTTGGGCCCTCTCTGGCTGAGCGTAGAAGGCAGCTGTCCCCAGTGAGGGGCAGGGACTTTGGCCCCTGGAAGCCAGCCAAGGGATGTGGATGCTAAGAAATGCACTAATGTGCGCCGCTCTTGGCGGCCCTGGCTTCTGGCTGGCCAGCCTGGAGCCAGGCCTGAACTCTTCCCCGTCCTTCCCTGACATCCTCCACCCTGGAAGCCAATGGCTGTGCTTGAGGCTGGGCTGCAGCTGGAGGGACCCAAAGGGCAGAAGAGGGAGGAAGTCACTGTGACTGCTTCGAAGCTTGACCTCTTCTGCTGCCTAATTAAAGTGACACTTCCCAGTGCTGTGTTCATTGGGCATTGACTCCAGGGCGTGGCAGCCGTGCCAGGGCTGGGTGAAGGAGCAGGTTGGCTTTGCACCCCCTGCAGGAGCCACCCCACAAGTGGGTGGGCGGGAGGGCCACTGCAGTAACTGGGCTCTGAGAGGCAGACGACATGGACCCCGCCTCTGCCTGCTGCTCTACAAGTGTGTGGCTCTGGACCAGCTGCCTCCTCTCCAAGGAAGACGTGAGGTCAGATTCACTCCCAGAGGTGCAGGAAGTTCCCTTGTGACTGTGGAATGCTGCCCTACTGGGAGCTGGAGTGGAGAGCTGGCCTTCCAGCCAGTGATCCAGCTGGGCAGAGCGGTCCCAGTGGCAGGCAGGTGTCTGGACTGCAAGCTGGGCCCTTTCCTTTTGCATCTCCTTCCAGAGTGGCCCTGGGACTGGGTCGTAGCCCGGGCCACCCACACGTTTAGAGCCTACAGACTCTGTCAGTTTGCGTTTTGCAAACTAGAAGGGACTGTCCTCATGAGGAGGGTTATTACAATAGAAAGATGGGCCTGAGACCTTTAGGAAGCGCATCATTAATGAGAGAGCAGCCTGCTCAGCAGTGAGGCCCTGAGAGGGTCACAGCAGCTGCAGCACAGGCCAGCTGGCCATCTTCCATGGTTCCGTTGTACGATTGTACAGAGTGCTCTCGGGTGCGACTGTGGCGCATGCCTCAGAGAACTGGCGCTTGAGTTACTCACAAGTGTACTAGTTCAGTGCTCCTTCTCCTGCAGCTAAGCCCCTTGCCCAAGGTCACAGGGGATGGTCAGTAATTGTCCTGGCCAGAATTCAAGTTCTTTGAGCCCTGAACAGCTGCCTAAGCTTGGGGCAGTTTCACCTAAAGGCCCCACTCAGAAAGTGTGCTCGTTTAGAACCTGATTACACAGCAGCCCAGTGGGCAGCTCTGTGAGGGGCCGGTGATGGTGGGGGGCACAGCATCCTGTCTAGCTGCCCCTCCCAAGGATACTTTGGTGGAGCCTCACTCTGGTCTGACCTCATCTGCCCACGCAGAGTTTCCATTTATAGCACTGTCACCTGGCCACCCAGGTTTTGCTTGCTTCCTTCCAGAGATAGGGAACTCACTACTCTGTGGGTAGCTGGGCCCAGTATTTCTAGGTGAGTTGGCAGGATGGAATACAATACCTTCTGCACCGGCCACCATGCTGGGCCCAGGGAGGTGCCCAGATAATATGTGCCCACCTTGCTCCCCATTCCAGGGCAGTTCTTTGCGTTAGAAAGTGGTTCTTATGGTGACCTGAAGCCAATCACACCCAGCCACTGGAAATGTCCTCAGCCTGCCCTGCAGAGCAAGTCTCATTGTTCAAAGTGTCTGTAGAAAACCATCCCGTCATCTGTCATGCCACCTTGAGAGAGGCCTTGGGACAGAGCACATCGCTATTGTCACAGTGAACAAGCGGTACCTGTGAGGAAGGATGGGGCATTCATGGCGAGCCAAATGCGTACCAATGTATGTGATGGCAGCCAATTCATGGCCAAACAAGGCGTAGCTATGTTACTTGCTTTGGCCAGTGATGGTAGACAAAACTGTCAATGCCCCTTTCAGGCAGAAGCTGTAGGAGCAGCTTGTGGTTTACTATGTCTTTGCCACTGCCACCAGGTAGAGAGAATGTTCCAGATAAAGCCTTCTTTGTCACCTTGGGTCCCAAAGCAAAGATGACACAGTTTAGCTCCCCAGCCAACCATAGTGGATGTAGAGCATAAGAGAGAAGCCACTGAGATCTGAAGAACTCTTGTCACGGCCATGAAATGCAGCCTCCCCTGGCTGGTACATACTTGTGCATTTGCTAATGTTTCTTCGAAAGTGGCATCTCGAGTCTCAAGAGGATGTAGGCAATGTGGGGAGAATGGGGCGCCCTCCGTGAGCAGGGGCTATGAGTACATCTGTTACTTCAGCATCTCTTACAGCAGCAGCATACCTGCTCATAACACACTTGGACACAACCCTTTCCTTGTGCACAGCTGGTGAATCAGGACTCCCCCGCTCCCAGCTTCAACAAAGGAGACCTGCACCGGCACAGACCCCTAGCCCTTCGCCTGCAGTTGTAGATTCTACAATTTACATTTGACTGTGTTGCTTTGTCACAGGTCTACCTGTCTAAGCAGCTTTCCACCCATCTATCAATCCATCTTATCTGCTGACGACTTTCCAAGTAAGTTGCAGACAAAGTGCTTACACAAAACGCGTCCAACACCCTGAACATTTCAGTATGCATCCCTTGGGTGGAGATCAATATTTGTTCATGTTTTTTAGTTATATACAATGAAATGCACAAGTCATAAGTTTTGACAAATGCAAACCCAAATTGCTGTCAAGATAGAGAATATTGCCATCACCCCAGAAAGCTCCTTCAGGCCCTTTCCCAGCCGATGTTCATCTCAGCCCTCCAAAGGCCAGCATCGTTTTCACAGGTTCTGCCTGTGATAGAAATACACACAGATGAATTTTACAGTGTCAAACTTTTGACCAGCATGATATTTTTGAGACCCAGAGCACTGCCTGTGTCTGTGATTTCTTCCTTTTTGTCACTAAGCAGGGTTCCGTTGTACAGTTATACCACGATACGTCGATCTGTTGTCCTATTGATGAATACTGAGTTGTTTCCAGTTGGCTGCTGTGAATAACCTTGCTAAGAGCACTTGTGTACGAGCTTTTGTGTAGGTAAATGTCTTTAGCTCTTGGGTAAATATTTGATGTTGGAATCACTGGCTGATAGGTAGGTGTATCTTTAATTTTATATGAAACTGACAGGTCTTCCCCCAAAGTGGCTGTGCCCTCTCACTCCCACCAGAAATGTCTGGAATGCGCCCTCTGCTCCACATTCTTGGGTTACTTTTGAATATGGTTGTCATCCTTCAGTGAGCTCACCATCCTTTCCAGCCAGCACCATCCTTGAGATCTGTTAAAATGCTTTCTATGACCCATCTAACTCATTGCCTAGACTCTGAAGCAGGGTAGAGCCTATGGCCGAGTGTCAGAGGTCCGCCAGCCACAGTTAATTATTCAGTCATTTACAAAAACGCACCGCAGAGCTATAACCTCTGTGCACCGCCTCCAGGTGGCATGAGATAGTTTGACAAATCAAAAAGGCTGTCCTCTAACCTCCTCCTCCTAACGCCACTCAAATATTAAAAAAAGGGGTTCAGGTTAGCGCGATCAGATTAGGGGCCCTGAGCGTTGGTGGCTACTGCCTCCCTCTAGAAGAGTCTGCTGATGCTGCTTCTCAATTCTTACAAACTAAGCTGTTGAATAATTTAAGAACCTTGCTAGAGATATGATTCCAGCCTATCCGTGTGCAGGTTTCTGGATGCTTTCTTTGAAACAGGTACAAAGTTTCCCCATTACTTATCTGCTGGCGTCTTTCATGTCTCTGATTCTTTCAAAGATCACTGATGGTGGGTGCTTGGTCACGTCGGCAGGCTTCAGTCATTCATGAGCCAGGCAGAGGGGAGAGGACAAAGGGAGGCAGACAGTGGGCATCAGTGAACACCTGTTTGTGCTGGGTGTGCAGTTTGTATGTAGCACTAGTTCATCTCCAGTGTCATTACCATCATGCTTTTCAGATGAGGTCAAATCTGGCCTGCTGTTTTTGTTGTAGATAAAGTTTTATTGGAACACGGCTACTGCTTATTTAAGTATTACCTATGGCTACTTCAGTGCCACAGTAGCAGAGCTGAATAGTTGTGGCAGAGACCTAACAGTTGCAAGACCTAAAATATTTATCCACTGACCCTCTAGAGGAAAAGCTTGACAACCCATTGAATAGAGGAAAAAAGTATACGAAAGAATATTGAATAGTACAATATTACATATGTATAACTGAAGTCCTGTTATGGGAGAAACTCCCAGAAATTTGGTTCTTTTCGCCAACACAGTAAAAAATTACATATCAGCGTATCTGTTAGTGTACAAGCATGGTTCATCGGTGATCTGTTCTCATGGAAGACAAAAGCCTAGCTAAGGTAGGGGCTGAAAGGCATAGGCAAAGTAGAGTAAGGCTGGCAAAAGTAAGGGTGGCCAAGAGCTGGGGTGGCAAGCACTCATCCAGGTGGCCAGAGGCCAGGTGTCCTGACGTCAGGCAGTCAGCGAGCCAAGAGAAAGGGTCCTCTGTTCTGAGGACTTACATTGTTGGCTGGATGGGGGTGAAGAAGTTACATGTTGATTGACAGATAAATGTGGTGCCAGCTTTCCCGGGGGAATGTGACTACCCAAACTTAGGTATGTGTGGGGGTCTGTTAATTCGAATTCTTATCTTGCTCCAGACCCCATGTGATCATCTGGTTGTAAAATAGGCAGGAGACAGTTAACTAAAGTTGGGGCAGTCACCCAGGTCACCCAGAGTTATTTACGGGCTCTTCCTGTAAATATTGGGGACTCCCTCATAAAACAGATAGTGACCAGAGGCAAGCAATCAACCAAAGTTGTTTTATGGGCTTCTTCCTTTGGACACTGTGGACCCTCTCCTGCCTCCTAGGCCTTAGAGTGGAAGCACAGTGTCAAGGCTTTCCTTCCCAGATAGTGGAAACGTTACATAGAATGTCAAGGACTGTCCTTCTCCCGTGCTAACATAGTGTTTCCTGTGATGTAGGAATGTCTGGTAATATCACTGGACCAGGCTCAGGACTGCTGAGTCAGTGAGTGAGACATGACTCCCTCCTGCTCACTGCCTTGGTTTGCTATCTACACTCCCTAACAGCTCCAGAAGGAGAACAGAGAATGGAGCAGAATAAATATTTGAAAATAGAATGACTGAACACTTTCCCAAACTGATGAAAGACACCAACTCAGATTTTAGAATCCTCGGAAATTCAAGCAGGGCAAACGCAAGGAAGGCTGTCTATACTTAGGTACATTACAATCAAGCTAGGAAAGGAAGGTAAAGAGAAAAATCTTAAAATCATCCAGAGGCCCTGGCTGGTGTGGCTCAGCGAATTGGGCACTGACCTGGGAACCGAAAGGTCTCTGGTTTGATTTCCAGTCAGGGCACGTGCCTGAGTTGCACACCAGATCCCCGGATGGGGACGTGCAAGAGGCAACCGATCGGTGTATCCCTCATGCATCGATGTTTCTCTCCCTCTCTTTCTCCCTCCCTTTCTCTCTCTCTCTAAATGTAAATAAATCATTTAGAAAATAGAGTCATATTATATTCAGAGAAAAAGCAATGAGAGCTATAACTTATTTCTTACTAGAAGTGAGGGAAGACAGAGGACAATTGAAGAACAACTTTAAAGAGCTTAAAGGAAAAAAAGTCTGTGAACTTCAGCTAATATTAATGTGTCTATAGCTAATATTAATATCCTTCAAAAATAGAAGCCAAACTAACACATTTTCAGACAAACTTGGAAAATTAATTCCTAGGAGAGCTACATTAGAAGAAATACTAAAGAAAGCTTTTCTTCCTGGGAGAAAGCCAAGGGCTAGACTCCCAGGAAGAAATGAAAAGTGCCCAAACTTGTAAACATGGACAAATATGAGACTATTATTTTTCATTTAAATTTTTTGACTATTTAAAGCAAAAATAAAAATACAGAAGTAAAATATATGGTAACACTAGCAGGAAGGACCAAGAGCAATCCGTGAATGACACTGTTGCAAGGTTCATTCGAAATCTCTGCGTGTGTGAGGAGTACAGCATTGAGCTGTACCCTTAAGATTTGTAAGCTTCACTGTATGTTAATTGTGCTATACTTCAACAGAGCATCACTAACATAAGAAGAGAGAGATAGTGGCCGTGACGGAGTTCTGTGAGCCAGCAGAACGCACCAGGAGAGCAGGTGTTCCTGTTTGTCGTGGGGAGTCAGATCCAACTCCCTGGAAGAGGCTGTTACAAGCTGAAGATGGAGTGGGCCCATGTTCAATTCCCTTCCTGCTCAGCCGTCAAGGCAGAAATTTCCTCTGCGACTTACTGCTGCTGGAGCTTGTCCTCCTACCTTCATGGAGACTGGCAATAGGACTTGGCCCATGTGATGAAGGGTCCTGAGGCCTGGCCTTCCTGTCCTGGGCCTTGGAGTTAGGGGTAGTGGGTGGGGTCGGGGGGGCTGGAAGACTGACCAACGCCTTCCTGGGACCCTATCCTTATAGTGGGGAAACTAGAATGTCAGCCTAGGAGAGACTTTGATTCAGTCAGTGTATTGCTGCCATTTTACAGAGATGGGACTTGGGGTTCAGAGTGAATAACTTTGAGAAACTGGACTTGAATCTAGGCCTCCTCTTTGTACTATAACAGCTCTCTTTGGTCTTGAACACAGACAGCTAAAAGAGCCACAGTGATCTCTTTCTCTGTCCCTTTCTTTAATCTTCATCCCACCACTGCTCTTGTTTTGTGAGTTCTGGGGAAACCAGCTGACCAAACTAATTCACACTGGGTGTGAGTGACTTACACCCATTTAAAGCTTGCCTAAAAGGGCATGCATATTAGCCACACCCAAGAAACTGTGTTTCAGTGTGATCCTATTGCAGGAGAAGCTCAGTTCTTCTTGTTGACACAGTAAAGAATTACAGATCAGCAAAAGTCTGTCACTATGTAGGCAGGATTTATTAATGACATGTTCTCGTGGAAGAGAACGGTTCTTATCAACATGTTCTCATGGAAGAGAACGGTTCTTATCAAAGTAGGGGGTGAAAGGCATCAGTTCAGGGCAGGGCAAGGTAAGGGCAGCAAAAAGCATCAGGTCCTTTGTCCTGAGGATTTATATAGTTGGCCAGATGGGGATGAGGAAGTTACATATTAATCGGCAGGTAAAGGTGGTGCCAGCTTCCCCCAGGAGACGTGACTACCCAAACGTAGGGATGTGTGGTGGCCCATTAGCCAGAATTCTTATCTTGCTCCAAGACGGCATTTGGTTATCTTGTTGTAAAACAAATATGTGACAGGAGGCAGTTAAATTAAAGTTGAGGCAGTTATCCAAAGTTATTTTGGGCTCTTTCTGGAAGCACTAGGGACCCCCTGTAAAACAGATACTGACCAGAAGTAGGCAATTAATCAAAGTTGCTTTGTGGGCTTCTTCTTTGGGCACTGTGGACCCCTCTCCTGCCTTCCTCCTCCCGAATTTTCTAACTTCTACCTAACAATCCCATCCAGCATGGCAGGGTAAAGAGAAATATTTTGGGACTGGGGCAGGCAGAGAAGGTAAGAAAAGGAGACGGTATGTTGTGGGAGAGAAGGCAGGGTTCTGCCTCCGCCCTCAGTCGCTGGCTCGTCTTGGGTATGTGAAATGACCTCCCTGACCCTGTTTCTTCCTGTGTACAGCGAAGGCTTGTGGACAAAAAGGGGCCACATACAACTCTAATATTCACTGCTAATACTCCCAGTGCCACCTGAGAGGCATTGTGCAGGCCCTTAATAGTCCATCTGCTCAGCGCGAAGGGGAGCAAGGGCCCAGCACTGCCTGCCTTGCCAGGCTGTGGTGCAGGGCAGAGGTGGTGGGGTGAGGACGGCCCCGGGACCAGAAGCGAGGGGACTGGATGGGACCCCACACAACCCAGGTCGGGGTCATGCTGCTGCTCCAACAGGCTCCAGGCTGTTTGCTCACTGACAAGGTCAACAGGAGCCTGGGGGCTCTGGAGTCCTGAGCCTCTGCCCATCACCAGTGACAGCTCCAAGTGGGTGTGCTCCTCTCTTGATTCAGGGATTACATCTGTTTTATTTCCAAAATAAAGAGAACAAAGCCCCTTTAATGGCAATAATTCTGGGGCAATAAGAGAGGCTTAATGGGTGCTCAGGGAATGAGACACGGCAGCTCTGACAGTTGCCAGTGCCAACCGGCACAGCATCGCTGGCACTGCTCCCTAAGGGACCGGGAAGGAGGGAGGAGGCACGGGAGGTGGCTGAAAGGCACACTTGCCTGGCCCTCTCCCCTGGGCTGCAGGTTCTCCTGCAGGGAATGAGGTTCCAGGGGCAGGGGCTGAGAACCTTGGGGCCAACAGATCCTTGTCCAGCCTCTTCCAGTGCCCTCCCGTGCCCTGTGGCCACAGTGGTAGCAGTGGCTCTCTGGTCAGTGAAGCCATGAATGTGTGGCAGGACAGGGACTTAGAGGCCATCTGCACTAGGTTGGGCGAATCCTCAGTCACATGTGGCCTCTCCTGTGCCCGTCCTGCATCCGTTCAACTGAACCCAGAGGCAGCCTCTTCCTGAACTGGCTTCAGACGGCCATTCCATTGGGCCTGTGAGTGCAGCCCCGAAAAGCCCAGCAACCACGTGCCCTTGTCCCCTGTGTGTTGGGTCTGTGTCCCCAGATCAGCTGTCCCCGAGGAGAAAGAGGCCTAGCTGAGAGCCTGGACCGCCACTTAAATCTTCATCCTGAGCCCTGTTTCCTCCTGCAAAGGTGAGGCATCTGCACTGAGCTCTTACACCCCAAGAGTTCACGTCAGTGTCCACCAGTCAGGAGAGTCCGAGTGCCACGTACCATTGATTGTCCTCCCAGTTGTCTCTTTCCCGAAGCACTAAGACCTTGAAAGGGTGGCGTTGTCCCATTTGGGTCCCATAAATGGAAACTGGCCTCCCTGTACAGTGCCAAACAGGACAGTTCAAACACCCACAGGGGGATGACATGGGTCACGTGTTGGGGGGTAGGAGGGACTGGCTGTGAGCCGGAGGGCTTGGCTGAACAGGGGTGACTGGGTTTGCATTTAGGGTTGTGGGTCCAGAGCTCAACTGCTCAGTACGACAGAGGACGCCCCTTGAGCTCCCAAGGGGGGAGGAGGCACAGAGGGACCGAGAGAGGAAAGGGAGGCGGAAGGGGCTGCACACACACAGGCCTTCTGTGAGGGTCCCTGGTCTTCAGTCATGTGACTGAAACTCAGTAGACGTCCCCTGAACCCAGGGAAGCAGGGTTGGCCAAGAGGAGCAACTCCAAGCTGCCCTTGGAGAAGGGCCTTGGACCTTGGACCACACCTGCTCACCAGGCCAAGGAGAGGGAAACACGGAAGGGCGGTGGGGAGCTGTCCTGGGCCTGAGGTCAGCCTCCGCCGGCTGCTATTTTTTTGGTTGAACAGTGACCAGCCTGCCAGGGGACCCTTGCCAGGTGCCAAAGCAGGGCACAACTAAGGTGCCTTGGGAACCTGAATCCTGAGTTCATCCCTCTGTGCTTCCTCTGCCCAGGACCAGGCAGGCTGGGCCGCCTGGGCTTCCCCGCTCCTGCCGCTCCTGCCGACCTAGTTCCTCCCCAGAGCCCTGGCCCAGCCTGGGCATGACCTGTGGAGTGAAGATGGAGGGAGAGGAGCAGCTCTCAGGAAACCGGCCAGTGACAGGGCCGGCCACTGCTCGTTAGGCTGGCTCTCTGTGGTTACGGTCTCTTGTTCCGATGGAACATCTCTTCCCAAAGTTTCCTGAGAGAAGATGCAGAAGCAGAGGCTTCAGGGGGCCGGGCCCTGCACAGGTCACGTGGGCTGGGCGTGCCTCCAGGCTCCCGGGCAGCTGGCTGCGGCCAGGACCCGGCCTCCAGGCTGGGTGACCTTTCTGGTTGGCTCCCGGCCGCTGGGCCAGCTCCCCCTGACCTTGTGGCCATGTCCCTCTCCCGACGTCCACTGTCACATCCTGTCACTAAGGAACCCCCGGCAGTGATCACAAATACACAAGGCAAGTAGACAACGGAAACACAAATGAAGGGCAACTTTAATTACCAGCAAAGCACATGGCGCTCACATTCCAGGAAAGTATTTTTACTAGAGGCACCTCGTGGGGAAAAACTGAAAATACTAATACGAAAACAGCCCACCCCTGCCTCTGCCAAATTTGGCTCTAACAGCAGCTGCCTCCTGTTTGAGACGACCTATTTCTCAGGAATACTAAATTTTTCATTTTTATTAAAATTTTTGGTGGAGCAGGTGTTATATATTTTTTAACCAGTAGCAGCAGCAGTGGAGGGAGAGAAGGAAGCCCCAAAGCTGGCTCAAAGGGTCCTTAGACGCGGCCACTTCTCTGGGCCTTGCTGGCCACGTGGCCTCCAGAGTCGGTCACCTCGCTTGGAAGCATTGGCGTTAGGATGAACGGCGAAGTCATGTGAGGGAGTGGGGCCCGGGAGGGAGTGCCGCTCTGCCTGGGGTTCCGCCCTCTGCCCAGGAGGTCTCTGGGGCACATGGGCTGGGACGGGGCATCTGCTAGGAAAGGTGCAGTGAAGCAGGTGCGGGCCCTGCCCATCTTCAGGGAGGCTGAAAGGGACTGGAATGGAGTCCACTCGGTGGGCAACTCCCACCAGTGGCCAGCCTGAGGTCACCAACAACAAGGTGGTGACAGTGCGAGCCCAGGGCTGCCCCAGATCCCCACGAACACCACCTGCCTGCGGAGCCACTGGGCTGCTGGGAGTGCTCGGCGTGGACGCACCGGGAGTGCTGACTGTACTTGCCCACAGCGTTGGATCGGGGGCCCTGAACTCCTCCTGGCGTCCAGGAAAAGGGAATCACCCGGTGGTCCACCACCGGGGGCCGGAACACAAAGTTCAGGGGTAACAAGATCACCCCAGTGTGCACTGGGGAGAGGTGAACAAAGCACGGGGGTGCAGGTGGCTCTGAGTGTGCAAGGAGAAACCTCTGACAGTACCAGGCGTCGGTGAGAAGGAGGGCCGTGCGCACAGTAAGACCCCACCTGCTCTTACGCCCATACATGCATCTTAAAAGGCCCACAGGAGTACCCAAAATTCTTAATAACGGTGATTCGGAGGAGGGGGAGTTTATCTTAGACACTGGGTTTTGCTTGAATTGCTATCATGAACACATAAAAATTTGTGCATGTGTTATTTTTATTAATAAAGTAATACTAGCTGCAGTCATTACCTCTGGGGACAGAAACTTGTTTGGGAGGTGGTTGAGAGACACTTCAGCGTTGCCTGGAATAGTTAAATGTTTGTTTTTTTTAAAGAGGTGTTCCTGAGCAATTTTTGAAGCATCTTAAAAAAACTAGGGAATAAATCAAACAATAAAACTCCTGAGCGGCAGCTTCTGAGCCCTCCCACTTTGCCCTCAGCCATTCTGCACGTCCACCGTGCCCGGGAGGCTCCGCTCCGAGGAAGGCCTGCCGAGTCCAGACCCAGAGAGGCCGAGTGCTGCAGCCGGGGCAGCTCAGCGCTCAGGACCCCAGCCCTGGGGGCTCTGGGGGCTCAGAGGCTGCCACACTTACCCAGTCCTTCAGTCAGTTCCGAGGAGCAGGGCTGGAGCCCGGCTCTGCTCCCCAGAAATGGAAGGTGCTTTGACACTGATCCCTGACCACCCCCAGTGGACAAGGCACCGTCCCAGCCTCAAAGTCCTGAAGGCACTCTGCTTGGGTGCCAAAGGGGTCCTCGTGCACCCTGAGCCCGCCTGCCTGAGGGGCCACACCTCTGCCCACTGTAAGGTCTGACCCACCTCTCGGGCTCCTTTCCCCTCACTCACGATGTCTCCTGTTACTGAGGCGATGGCACATGGGCTGGGGGAGGTGTGTGTCACTGGGGAAGGGGCCCAGGCCCCCGCCCACCGCCAGGCTCCCTTCCTCTTCCTTACCCCCTCCACTCGGCAGTGGCTGGCACGCAGCATTGTCCAGCACCTGACAGCTCCCTCGCTCCCTCAGCTCCTGCCTCCTCCATTGTCATGTCAGTTTGGACAGCTGTCAAGCCAGCTCTGAAACACACCCAGTTTTCCTCACTGGATTCTGGAAAGAGCCTTGGCCAGAAGTCAGGAAACCCAGCCTGCAGTCCTCGGTCTACCCCAACCAGTATGGTGACCATAAGCTTCCTTTTCCCTGGGAACTGAGAGATGCGCCCCCTTCCTGCCCAGCTGAGCAAGAACATCAGAGAGCTGAGGAATGGTTTGCAATTGTATCACCCTGATCGAGCCTGATCTCTCCAATCTTGGAAGCTAAGCAGGGTCGGGCCTGGTTAGTACCTGGATGGGAGGAGAGCTGAGGAATGGGGGAGGCAGAGGAAGCAGTGTCTTTGCTCATTTGGTGCTCAGCATTCACCAAGCACCTGCAGCTTACCAGGTGCAACAAATAAGGGAAACCAGACACAAAGGAGAAAGCATCTCTGCCAGTGAGAAACTCTCAGTGAAGGGCTGTGGCCAGCCAACAAGTAGACAGATAATTATGTGGAAATTCCACAGTGATGAGATTCAAACTAGCAAGACGGGGCCATAAGCTGTGCCTGGGGGAACTCAGAAGCTTTGTTGAGGAGGAGGCATGTGATCTGGGCTTTGAGGATTGGCTAAGAGTTCACCAATTAGAAGAGACCAGAGAGGCCTTATAGGAAGCAGCAGGCAAAGCAAAGAGAAAGCAAAACCAGTTTCACCTAGAGGTGCATCAGAAGAGCAGTGAGGGAAGACAAGAAGTTAGGTAGTCAGGCACTGGATAGTGTGGAGTCTTTGTATCAGAGTGCTTTGGCTACAAGTAAAAGAATTGCCAGGCTAAAGTGTATAGAAACACATATGTTTTATTTTGTCACATAACAAACAGAATCAGGGCATTGCCAGGCTGGCTAATTTGCCAGCTCAATGATATGGTTAAGGACCATTTTTCCACTTTGGGCTCCTGTCCTCATGGTCACAAGATGGATGCCACAGCACTAGACGACATGCCCTCACACATCCAAAGATGGCAAAGGGCAGTTTCCTAAGAAGCTTCAGCAGACCCGCCCCCGGGCCCCCATCCCGAGGTCATTTTATCTAGAATTGGGTCACATGACAAGTCTTTCAGTACAAAAAGGGGCTAGAAAAGCAAGCACCTGGCATTTCTCTCCAATAAAAGGCGAAGTGTGCCAGT
Source organism: Artibeus jamaicensis (assembly GCF_021234435.1). NCBI lineage: Eukaryota > Metazoa > Chordata > Mammalia > Chiroptera > Phyllostomidae > Artibeus > Artibeus jamaicensis. The sequence goes on along the minus strand of NW_026521810.1, from coordinate 10,706,445 downwards.
GGGAACATCAGTGAAATAGAGGTCCCTGAAGTAGCCATTGTTAGACAACCAGCAGTGCTTGTCAGGGTCTTGAATGTCAAGCTTATGCATAAAGGGCTTCATGAAGCAATGGGGCGGCTGTCAGAAGCCCATGGCCAGGATTGCGGTGGTGTAGCCTGAGTGCGGGGTCACCCAGTTCTGGAAGAGCAGTGACCCAGCCTGTCAGAGATCCCCTGAAGGCAGGTGGTCCATATGGGGGTCCTGCAGACAGCAGTGTGAGGGAAGGGGCCTCAGAGCTGAAGACAGGCTCAGCACACATGGTGGGCAGGGGCCCTGTGCCCAGCTTCCCCGCCTGTGCCCGGGACTCGCCCCTGCAGCTTTGTTCCTGGGGGTTAAGTGTCGCCCTCCTCTATTTTAGAACACAAACGCCGACAGCAGGGCACAGATGCCCAGGCCACAGTGGGAGTAAGCTGACAGGACCATCATTAGCCCAGAGAGGGCCAAGGCCCCGGGCGTCCAGTTGGGAGGGGGCTCTGAGATGGAGCAAGAGAGCCACCCAAGATGACCTCTGCTGATGCCCCCGGATGTCCTGACACTTTCTCTGAGGGTCCTCCCCTTGCACTGAGGAAGAAGCAGCAGGACACTTTCACAGTGGTAGCTCCGAAGGCCCAGGCTGAGGCTGAGTCAGTCAGGGGAGTAGCGGGGCCAGAGGGAAAGCCGCGTGGTCCCCAGCCTTCCCCAGGCCCCCACGAGAAGGGCCCGACCCCTGACTGCTCAGGCACTAGCACCTGTCCTCTTTACAGACAGGCACCTGGGGCCCAGAGGAGCCGGGAGTGCCCTCAGAGGGGCCAGCAGAGGGGAGGGAAGGCAGAACTTCTGCAGGTGCCTCCACTTGCCCAGGGCTGCCTGGCGATGGTGGGGCTGGGGCTGGGGTGGGGGCTCTCTGAACCTCTGAGCTACCACCCCGCCAGGGCAGAGTCACTAAGCTGGCTTCAGACTCCCCACAGACAGCTGTGAGAGAAACAAACTCCCATCTTGTGCTGTTACGGCAGAAATGGATTCCAATGGACTTTAGCCCCTCACTCTTTGGTGGCTAAGTGCCGTCACTACATCGCATCCCGTGGGATCTGCCAACCCCTGGGGGATTCTCTGAGTCCTCCCATTTGGCAGGTGAGAAGCCTGAGGCCCAGGGCTGTGAGGTAGCCTGCCCAGAGTCTGACCTCCCGAGGTGGCTCCGGCCAAGAGCTCCCTGTGGTTGTTTAGCCTATTTCCCCAAATGAGCGAGCAGCAGAGTTTGTAGATTGCATGGTCCTGAGCCGTTCACAGATGTGCTGCACCAGAATCTGCAGTGACAAACCTAAAACCTGCATTTTCAGCATTTCCTGGTAATTCTGTAGGGAAGGTCAAGCCCAGTGCCTTTGTTTAACTCAGACAGCGGGAGGCAGAGGGAGACCCGAGCCCGCCCGTCCTCGTTGTGACCAGGCTGCGGTGCCAGCTGAGGACCCGACACTCCTCCGGGAAGCTGGGACGGCTTTGCCACCCAGTGCTCGTTTTCCCCCACTGCCAGGTGTGTCAAAACCCAGCTCAGGCAGGCCGTGCCTCAGAGCAGGTTTCTGCAGCATCGCCCAGTGCGGGCTGGCTGTACCTCTTCTGAGGGCACTTGGCCCAGCCCCCAAGCTTCTGCTGTGACTCTGACCTCTGGCTCCCCCGCAGGGCACTGGGCTCCGGCTGCTCCAGTCTTGAACACAGGGTTCTGGCATAGGGCTGGGCCACCTGGACCTGTCCTGACCTCCACAGATAGCCTCAGGCAAGCTGCAGCCCTTCCTGGGGCCTGAACTTTACCTCTGCATGGCCAGGGAGTGGACCTGGATCATGCAGTTGTATATGAGGGCTGGTGGGCCCTGTCTCCATTCTCCAGGGGGAAATCTATCCATTCATTCTTTTCTTATTTGACATTCAACAAATACGTGCTATCCACTAACTTTGTGGTGACTTCTAGACACAGGGGACACCATAGGGAACAAACCAGACAGCAATCCCTGCCCTTCCTGAAGCTGATGTTCCAGGAGGCTGACATGCACATTTGAAATTTTCCTGGGTGGGTGGATGGATGGATGGACTGAGAGGGAAAGAGACATGAACACCTGCTCTACTTCCTGTGAATGGATTTCCATTGCAGGACGGAACCAACTGGCTGGCCCCTAGACGAAGAGTGAAGGGGGCAGTGGCCCAGACCAAGGCAAGGCAGGGCAGGGGCCAGTAGTAAGGCTGGGGGAGATCTGGTAATTCACTGGATGTCGGGGAAGGTGGCCAAGGAGGAGTGAGTGGAGGACGGGGCTGGACAGAGGGTGGGGAGAGCACAGGCTGAGGCCGAGGCTTGACTGCATCGGCCTGCTTCTCTCCTGCCTTTGTCTGGGTGGGAGCCTATCTTGGGAGCCTGAGATTTCAGTGTGAGCTGTGCCTGGTCCCCTGTGCCCCATCAGCGCCAAATGCCAGTTCTGCACCCATCCACTCATCTATCCACCCAGTAAAAATTCTGGGGATACAGAGTGTCGGTGAGAATGAGTCAGGCAACCACAGTCATGGAGCCCAGCTCAGGGCATGGTGAAGAGGGCCCCGGGGAACAGGAGCATCTGGGGTGAGGCGTTCACTGTTTGTGGGGGGTGGCCCCCAAGGGGAAGTAGTGGTGTGGGCCCACAGCAGCCCTTGACCTTCCCTGCAGGTCTGCAGCAAGAGCCTGCTGGACACTGTGCTGCAGGATGGGCATTGACTCTGGGCTGAGGTCTCTACTCCAGAGCCAAGCAGCAGCGGGCAAGATGAGAAGTCATTCCTCATCAGGCTCCAGGAATGCCGGAGGCCACGAGGAGCCAAAGGTGGATGAAGGCCACTCTTGGTGGAGCAGCTAGAAGGGGGAAATCGGGAGGCGCGAGGCAGATCCCCTGTGCACAGTGCTGGGCGCGACAGCAGTGGCTTCTGGGGACGAGCTCTCTCCCCATGCACCCTCTCCCCGCTGCCCCTGACTCACTGGCACCGTGCCCTTCCATTTGGTTTCTGAGAACCTTCCTGTCCCCCACTGTCCTGTGAGTCACTCCCCACCCTCAGCACCCCTCCCACACAGTGCGATCCTCCTCCTCGCCTCCCGGCCCCTTTTCCAGGGAACGCGAGTGCTCTCCAGAGGTTGGCGCCTGGCAGGGGCGGTCAGGCAGGCAGGGTCCTGAGGCGCCTGCCCTCCCTCTGCCTCTCTCTTCCCAGCCCATCATCTCCTAGGTCTTCTCCCCAGGCCCAGGTGCTCTCCTCTGTCAGGTGGAGACACTGAGTTGGAAGGGTGAGGACAGCAGCAGGATTAGGGGGAGTCGTCGGGGTTCAAGGGCACTTGAAACCAGAAGGTGCAACCTTCCAGGCTTCAGATCCATCCGCTCGTTAATGGCACAGCACCCACCTCTCCACTGTTAGAGGCGTACTGCTCCAGGCCATGGCCCTGGGTCTGCACGAGACCCCGGAGATGAGGAGACCTGGCAGGCTGCCGGGGTTCACCTTCAGTTCTCTGCCTGAGGTCATTGCTCAGCTGCTCCCTCAGGCCAGCTGTGCCCCGCTGAGGACAAGGCCTCTGGGCCGTGGCTGCAAAGCTGCCGCCCTTTGTCTTCTCTGTGGCCATCTTTCTGGAACCTGGGTCCCCATCTACAACACGGGGAGGCTCCAACATCAACACGGTCACCTCCCTCTGTTTACAAGTGTGACTTTGGTGAAATTGCCTGACCTCTCTAAAACTCAATGTCATTATGTGTGAAAGGAACCGGTAGTGAGAGTCCCTGAAAATGAGGTTTCAGATGGAAGAATCGTAACAACAGCGACCCCATTGCCCTTCACCATTCACAGGGTGCTTTCACACAGAATGTGTCATGTGACCCTCCCAATGACCCTGTGAGGTGGTGGCACTCTCATCCCCAGCTTACAGTTTGAGAAACAGGGGCCCAGCTATAGGGGAGCAGGTGCAGGGCAGGCCTTGCCTCTAGAATCTCTGTCACCAGCTGTCAGGCCAGGTCTCCAGGGAAAGGCGGTGGTGGCCCGAAATGTCCATGCTCCCACCTTCCTCTCCCCTTGGACATCTCTGGGGAGGCAGGTGCGGGTGTGAAAGGGCTGGGCGATGCTCTGACAGGTGTGTGATAATCGTCACTTCTCTATCGCTGCTAATAGCATGTTTAGCTTGTGACTCCTCTGTTTGCCTGGTGCCTCCCACGGGCTCAGGGCTGCGTCTCTTAGCTCCTGCTTGGATAGAACAGCTATAGCAGAGAGGGCATCCCTGCTCTCATCCCTGGCAAGATCCCGGACCTGGGAGGCACCCTCTGCAGTTCCACGCCCTGGCCCCCCCCCACCAGGGAGTCCTCTGCCCCTGGACTCTGGGAAAGTGGGAAGGGCCTCCTGCACCTGCAGATCTGAGTGTCCCTGCTCTGTGCTCCAGCGCTGTATGGATCTCTTGCCCCCGCACTGGACCGAGTGAGGGTAGGTTCTAGGTCCGAGTGCTTTCCTTCTGCATGGAGTGGGCCTCACGGAACCAGCAGGGCTGGGGCCTGCCAACCTTCAAATTACACTCTCACTCCTCTATCTGACTCCCTTTCTTCCCCAGGGCACCGCAGGACCCATCTTATGTGCAATACGATGACCATGCTGGGTCGGGACAGATTCCCCAAACCCCAAGGTGCAATCACTTCTGATCTCGTACTTGCCAGTTTTGTAGGAAACTCAGTTCACACTCAGGGGCTGCTCCCCCCACCTCACACTGGCTCCTCCACACGCTGCAAGCATTCACGGGCTTCCCCAGAGTGGCCTGTCAGTTTCCGCCTGCAGAGAGGAGACCCTTCTGGCTAGTTGTGCCCTTGGCCTAGCTCCTGTCATACGGTGACCCTGGCTCCTGCCTGACCAAAGGCTAACTAACCCCTCTACTGGGCCACTTCCTAGTGACCTCCCAGCGCAGACAGGATGGAGCCCACAGTGGGCAGCAGCAGGCATCTGGGAGCAAGGATCACGTGCCAGTCTGTCGTCTCCTGTCTCAGGGGGGCTCTTGCCGGATGGTGCTGTGATTCACTGTTCACCACAGGGCTGGCTGTCTGCCGGGAGCTCCCCTAGGAGGGCTGGGCCTTGGTCCCATTCAGGGTGGCCTCTCCCAGGGTACTAGAGCTGTGCCATGGCCCACACGGGCTGCTCGCTGGCACTTGTTGACAGAATAAGTGTGTACAAGTTTGTTCTCTTTTCCCTTAACGTTATTTCACAAACTGTTTTCCAAGTTTGCCATTTTTCCTGGCTGTGTCATAAATATTCTGCCTCATGGACACATCCTCCCCTCCCCTCCACAACTAGCAGGGCCTTTGGCCATCCCAGTTCTTTCTATTATAAATAATGTTGCTATAAACAGCTGTGCACGTATAGCTGTTTTCCCCTTGCAATTATGTCTTTGGGAGGAATTCCAAACAGTGGGGCTGCTGGGTCAAAGAGCATGGCATATTTATGGCCCTGGAGATGGCGGGACTGGCTGTTAGTCCCCAGAGCGGTCCTCTTGTCCCCAAGGATTGTCTCTGAGTGATGCCCACAGACCCCTTTCTGTGCCCCCCAAAGTCAGCCCTAATGCTGTGGGCACTCTCTGGCTCCTGATGGGCTGTGGGGTCAGGCATGGGTCAGGGGGATTGGTGTAGGGGTTTGTGGAGGGGTCAGCAGGAGGGAGCTGTGGGAATGGGGCCCGTAAGGCCTGTCCCCAGCTCCTGGGGCCGGGGGCCCTGTTCTGTGGCACAGGAAGGCCACTTCTTCTCCCCAACCCCCTTCCTTCTCTAGGATCGCCGCTCTCCCATTCTGGAGCCTGACCCCAGTGTCTGAGAGGAAGCAGGGTGCACCCAGGGCTTTGGGAAGAAGGAAGGGAGGAGGCGCTGGCCTCACGGCTATTTCTGACTTCCCCGCCTCAGGAGAGGGCAGCATCTGCGGAGAACCCGGAGCTGTGGAAACTGGTTCTGAGGGAAGATCCACATCAACGTAGAAGAAGGGCCGGAGACCCAGAGACTCCCCAACGCGCTCTGTTTGCCTCCTGCCCCATCCCCTGCTTCCACCCCTCACTTCCTCAGCTCCCTGAGCCCCTTAAACCCACCATCATACCTCCCCCAGACCCAGGGCCTGGATGGCAAAGGGGGATGGGTCTACTTCAGCCCCTCTGGGTCTGCCCTGGTGGAGGGCAGGGAGCCAGAGTGCGCCCCCTCCCGGCCAAACCTCCCCTATCCTGGGGAAACCCATTCACAGTTTGAGGACTCTGCCTGCTCGGCAGACACCTACATTTAATGGGGACCTTCAAGGCTTCACTGACCGATGGAGTCTAGCACTATAAGGTAGTGCGGTGGGGAAGGGGCCTGCTGTCTAAGAGCTGGCTGAGCCCCTGCCTAAGCAGAGAAGGCAGCAGAGGCCCCACTGTGGTCAGTGCTGGGAGGGACAGTTGTGGCTCCTGTGTCCCTGAGCTCGCTCCTCCACAGCAGGCAGCAGTTCTCCCTGTGCCTCCACCCAGGGCCGTTTCGGCTCCAGGCTTCCAGTGACAAGAAGTTCTGCGAAGCAGTGCAGAAGCCAGTGCAGAAGCAGCACAGGCCCCGGAGCTTTCCTCTCACCTCTGGGGCGCTGACACCCACTCCTGCCTGTTCAGCTCCTGCAATGACTTGGGTCATGGCCTCAGCAGAGTGGGTGCAGGTGGCTGACCCAACGCAGAGCCAGACGCATGTCTGGAACACAGCGGGTGGGAATCAGAAGGGGAAGGAGCCTGGTCCCAGATCCTGATGTGAGCCCTTGGCCTGGAGCCAGGAGTCCCTCTAGGGCTGGGGGTGTCAGTCCCCCCTTTTTCAGCTTCCCCTCCTCTTCCTATAGCTCACTCAGGAGCTTTTTGCTGGTTGATGCAGGAACAATGGCTGTGGGAGTGTGTGGGTGCACATGGGGGACTGTGTGATTTTCCTGGACAAGCAGGAGCAAGAGGAAGAAGAAATTATTCTGTCTAAAATCTCAGAGATGAGCTTTTCTCCAGAGCTGGCAGAGCAACTGCTTTACCTCTGGGTGGGGAGGGACATTCCCAGACACAGCAGCAAGGCGGGAAGGGCCAGTCCCCAGGAAGGGTCCCAGGAATGCCACCACAACAGAGATAACTCTTCATGTTTGTCCAGGTGTCACCTGTACAGAGAGCTGTGCCACCAGAGGGACTGTCAGGCAGGCAGGCCTGGTAACGAGCCCAGTTTACAGTGAGGAGACTGAGGCTCCAGGAGTTAACCAACTTGTCCAGGTCATGGAGCAGAGCCAGGCTTGAGCCCGGGCCTCTGAATCCTGAAGTCTAATGGGCGTGGCCCCTCCTCCTCAGTGACCACATGGAGGTGGTGTTTCTGAAGGTGCTGCCAGAGCCCCCCAGAGCAAACAGCAGCTTCAGTTTGGCCGGATCCCCAGGCCGACTTTGTCAAAGCGCCCCCAACCCCGCCCAGCCTCCATCTTCAGAAGAGTATCCTTCATGCTGGAGGAGGGAAAAGGCTGGATGGGTAGGAGTGTCCTACTGGGACCCCAAGCCCCAGGGCTCCATAGGAGTCTCTGGGAACCTGTTGGATCCTAGATTCTGCCATGGTGACTTTTTTGTACCCAGAGAGGGAGCCAGCTAACCAAGGCTAAAAGCCGAAACTCCCTAGGAACCTTTCCATCCTGAGCAACATTCCTTTACTTCGTGAGAAATTCCAGTGTGGGCCAGGTAAAAAGATTGGGCAGGGGTCTTGGTGATAGGTCATTTTGGTAATGACTGGGGCTGTTCACAAATGTCACATCCCTTTTATCCCAGGCCCATTGGAGTAGCTGACTTCTTTTTCCACTTGTCAGGCCTGGCCGTCTAATTTTGATCCAATGTGAGTGAGGGTGATGTGGCCTGTGACTTCCAGACAGAAAATTTAAGATCTCATGTCCTCTTTCCAGGTCTCTGAGGTCCTGCACACACCTGTTGACATGAAGCCTCCATCGAATTAGGTCACTGAGTGACTATGCCCGTGGTAGATGTATTGTACGTGCCAGAAATAAATTGTAGTGATTTAAGCCATTGAGGCTTGGGGGCTGTTTGTTATTGTAGTGCAACCCAGCCTATCCTGACTGATACAGCCATCAAGCTGGCCAATAAGACCCTTGCCTAGGACTTCAGAATTGTGACCTAGGCCTTTCTAGTGGGCCAGACTCATAATATGCAAACCCAGTTGCTATGGGGAATGTAGAAGCAGAGATACAATTTTTTAAAGAGAGAAAAGAAGGCCAACCCACGTAAGAAATGAAGAGGCTTCCCCATGCTCTGTTCCTGCCTAGGATCTGGATGCACAGAAGTCCCAGGTCCTTTTCGTTATACAACTTGGGTTGCTTTGAACCAACAGTCCTAGTACAGAGTGAACAGGGTTCTGGACAAGCCCCCATGTTACAGATGAGGCCACTGAGGTTACAGTGGTCAAGTCACTTTTCGAGGTTACAGATTCATGGTGGACAAACATTCACTTGCTCTCCTTTTTGATAAAGTAATTCAAACAGAAAAGATAAAATGTAAGTCTTCCCTTCTTGCACCCCCAATCTCATCTCCCAAAAATAAGCACTCATATCGGTTTGGCGGGCATTTTGCTGTGAAACCGGAAAAGTCTGCATTCATGCTGCCTGTCAATACCAGAACTAGTGAGTAGAGAAAAGGATTGAATCTTTATGGGCACTTTATTCAGGTGGCAGGTTATTTGAGAAGATGGTGGATTATGTGCCTTGAAGAATCGTCTTAACATCCCATCTCAATCCAACCTTTTTTATAAGGAAAAGGATAGGTAAGGGGTTTGAAATGTAGGGGAAAAGGTTAATCAGATAACAGTGGCAGTCTGGTTATTTTCCTAGAATCCCTTCACCTGCTGGCTGGTGATTACCTGATCCTGGCAGGCAGTTCCCTCCCGGAGCCCACCGGCTCAGACACCATGATGGTCACGTGCAGTCCTCCTGGGGCACAAAGGTCAAACTGCTTGCGCATCTCCTGGAGTCAGAGTAGGTCCTGTCATATATTCCTGTTCCTGGAACAACAGCTGTCCACCTACATTAATCACTAAACCTATTAACTAAAATTTAAAGCTACAAATTTTTAACTCCTGAGTTCCTTCATCAACTAAACCTCTTAAAAAGGTGTTTACAAACATATCTATACCACACTGAAGGAGTCTTATTATAACAATGGGGTCATATTATACCCACTTTTCTGAAATTTGCTGTAGTCATTTATCAGACCGTTGCCACTTTCAAAGTCTATCTGTTCCTGGCCAGGCTAGTGACGTGCGGAGCAGAGGAGCGGTGAGTGAGATCAGGGGCCAGACCCGAAGGCCTGAGGTCAAGAAGCCCCCCAGGTGGGTGGTGAGGCAGGGAAGGAAGCTTTGAGCCTTTGAGGCTCTGTACAACCATTGCAGGCTGCAGGTCCTCTGGCCAGCTCTGTGGATGAGAAGTTTGGCCTTTTGCTTACATTGAAATTTGCTCCCTTCTGAGCCCTCCCGTTGGCCCAATACCTATCCATTAATTTCTGGGACAAGTTGCTTGATCAGCCTTCCTGCCTCCCACAGTAGATCAGGCAGGACAGAAACCCTCACCAGATGGCCAGCTCTGCAGAAAGCAGGAGCAAACACCATTACTGACCAGGAAGAAATCAGGAGCCCAAAGGCAGAGAGAACCTGTTACCGAACAAGAGGAGGTCCAAGGGAGGGGCAATACAATATTTGGCCCACCTAGGGATGCCCAAAACTGCTGTACAACAGGGGCCCCTCCCAAAAACCAAAATACTAAAATCTACTGGGCCCTTCTGTCCGCCGCCAATTGGAAACACATCTCTTAATGCCAGAGATTTGTGAAAAGGAAACAAAATGTTTATTTAATGTTATTCAGGCCTAATGCCACTATTAAAATATCAAAGTCCTTTAGGTTATACACCTACACCCGCACAGCGCTCCCTTCTCCCACTGTCCCAATTCCGGGTACCGTAAATCAGGAAAAGAGCACACGTCCCTTTTTCAGGCCGCTGGCATCGTCAGCTGTGTCACCGTGCAGGCAGGATCTCGAGTTAATCCAAAGTACTGTGGTACCCTCTCATGGTCCACTGGCAAGAGTCCTTTGTACCCAGTTCCAGTCAAAGTCTCTGTTGCTTTTCAGGCCCCGCGGCCAAAGGGGGCACCCCAAAGCCGCGTGGGCCTCTTCTACCAAAGCTGCAGGAGTCCGCACTCCACCAAAAGCATGTGGCTGTCTTCTTCACCTGGCTGCAGGGATCTCCATTCTGGCCAAGCCTTGCCCCCCTCCCCCCTCCCGCCCCTCCCTCCCTCACTCTTCCCTGGTATCTGTTACTTTTTTCTTCTCAACCCAAGGCCTGGGCACGTGGAAAGATAGGCATGGAGAGAACAGGAGAAAAGGGAGACAGCTAGAAGGCAGGCAAGCAATTAAAGGAGGGGGCTGAGTTTTCAATTAACAGGCTCCTCAGCTAGCAGAGGATAATTAACGGATTAGCAAGCTGTTAGCAAGGCTGCTGCCAGGGAGGACTGCGGCAGCCTCTGGGGTGGGGGAGGCCTGGAGCTCCTGATTCCAAAGGAATGAGGCTCAGGAACCTGAGGGCAACTGAGGCTCCTGGGACTGAGTAGGGATGGTGTGAAGGCTGGAAGGTGGAGGGCAGGCCGAGAATGGGGGCAGGGGGAGCAGGGGGGCTGGAGGGAGCAAGTGGGTGGAATGTCATGGGCAGTCCCTAGCCTGAGCGGGCTCTTAGCTTGCAGAGAGGATGGGTAGACTAATGTGAGTTTATGGGAGTATGGGGAGGGGGGGGTTGGTGCTGACACCCCTTGAACTTGCATATCACCATAGAGCTCACAACAAGCCTTCACATCCTTTTGGGCTGCTTAATGCTGAATAGTAAAGAGGGGAGAGGGAGGACTTTGACATTTGACACTCCCACTTCCTAACTGGGTGTTGCTCATCAGACACCCCAGCTGCTCTCCTGGATTTCTCCACTCCGTTCTAGCTAGGCAGGGTCACACCAAAGCACAAAAGAAGCCGGATGTACACCCTTCAGCTGTGTCTTTTCCTGAAGGAGTTTGGGAGGCCACTGTTCCAGGGAGCAGAGCCTGGATCGCCCGAGTCCCTTAATGACCAGCGTGAAGGACATCCCCCTCCAGCCCCTGGGAGCCAGAAGTAAACTGTTGGGTTTAAGTTATAAGACTTCAAAGTCGTTTGTTACAGCAGCATAACCAGTCCAGTCCTGGGTACTACACAGTGTGACCTTTGCCTCTCTCTCTGAGGCTCTGTCTCCTCATCTGTAGCGCGGGTAAGGATGATCCTCACCCTGAATGATTATTTCGAAGTTAGGTAACACGACATACATGTTGGCTGAACAGTGCTCTCAGCTCCCGGATCCCACATCCCCCCTAAGAGAAAGGTATGCTGCCATGGGCCAAGGTCAAAGACAGGGATGCTTGCTCGGCTAAGGCTAGTGGTTGAAATTTTCATAGTGGTGAACAAAGAGTTTACATGTTGAGCCCACATGAGCTGGACAAGGTCCACCAGATGGCAGAGGCCTGGGCTGCGGCTTCCCAGGGGAGGCCGGGTCAGCACGTTCCCTCCCTGGTTCCCTCAGCAGCCTTCTTCCTGAAAGGCGGGGAGAGAGGCCGAGGGCTGTGAGGAGGGCTGACTGGACCAAAGAGTGCTTCTCCCAAACTGCAGGCACCAGGCCACTGCCCTTGGTTCTCGAAGGCCCCAGGCTGAGAGAGGCTGGTGAGCAGGCAGCAGCACTGGCTTTCCCTCTGCCCCTCTCCCGCAGCAGCCCCGCCCCCTTCCCCTGCTGGCCCCTCCTTGCCCCACCCTCTCTCTGTCATTGCCTTCAGTGAGTTCTTAAGCTGGTCCCACTTTCTGCCACAGAAGCTAGCAGGTCACAGCCGTGGAAGTGGCTGCTGATCCTCTGTCACTCTGCTTTTGGCCTGTTCCCCACTGTTCCTGTTTGGTCTACAAGATCAAGCCCAATTTTTTTTCCAGCTGATCTCAGTCCTCCTGGAGTTTCTGATACTCAGCATCCAAAGCCCGAGCAACAGTTTCTGTCCACTTTCCAAATCAGAAGCACTGTCATGCTCTCTGTACTGGCTCCTGTTCCAAGCTCACCCAGTTTTTCAGAGGCAGGATATTCTAGGCACAGGCTTTTAACCTTTCCTTCTTAGCCCACGCATAGCTCATTGGCACTCTTTCCTCCTCGACCCAAGAAGCTACCATTCCCTCCCAAAGCCGGAAGCCACGAGTCCTCTTCTCCAGGGTCTTCCTGCCTACCATGACTGAGCCCACAGTTCCGGACTCTGAGATGCAAACACAGTCAGGTGACCTCATACCCACTGAGGATCCCTGACTGGGAAGGGACTAGACTCTCACATGTACTATAGTCCAGAGCCCAGGCCATATTGCTATACAGGGGGCTAACAGGTCCCTTGTCTCTGTCACAAATGAATCCCTGTTGCGGCTAATGCCAGCTGCTGCCACCCCAACAACCAGAGACCCAGCCACGAGGCCTGGGCTGTACAGCACAGTAGCTGTGGAGCCCTTGAAACATGGGTAGAAAAACTGAGCTGGGTGGTGGGTGCAAAATACACTTGGGTTCTGAGGAGTCAGGATGGAAACAGGAAGTAAAATATCTTACCAGTACCTAACTACCACCACAAAGTATCTCGTTAATATCATAAAAATCTCACTAATTTATGTTGATTACATGCTACATGATCATGTTTTGAATATATGGGATTTAATTATATTATTGAAACTAATTCCTCCTGTCCTTTGCACTGTTTCCGTGTGGGTCCTAGCAAATCTGGAACTGCATAGGCGTCCCTGCACTCAAATTCTAGGGGGCTTCCCTCCTCACAGAGGATGAGAGCCCAGAGCGGGCGGCAGTCCTCAGAGGCATTCATTTCACTTCACTGGTGAAACAGCTGGGCTCTGTGTCAGTGAGGGTGCATTTGGCTGCAAGTAAAAAAAAAACTGCAACAAATGGGGTTTTTTACTTGAACAGGAATTTCTCTTATGTATCAAATCTGTGTGGTCCTAGGATTGCCTCACAGCCCAATAGTCAAAGCATGAGGTTTGCTCATCTGAGACTTTCTTGGTCTTTCCCTCATTGTTGCAAGATGGGTGCTGCAGCTCCAAGCATCATATCCTCACTTATGGTCACCAAACTGGAAAGAACAGAGAAGGCCAGAGGAGGGTAAAGAAGAGGGGGCTTTCCTTCTAGAAGAAAATCCTTCCCGGAAAGAACCCAGAGGGCCCCCCCTTCTTTCTCATTGTCTGGGCATAGGTCCCACGGTCGCCCTAGTTGCCGGGGAGGCTGCCCAGGCAGATACGTAACAAAGGGTAGAGGTGTGGCCACAAGTGCTTACACGGTCATGACCTGTCTGGGCAGACCACTACCGAGCCAGATCAGGGTGTGAAGAGAGAATGCCTGCCAGGTGGGTGACTGATGGGGGACCTGACTTGTTGAGGCCAGGCAGTGACTGCTGGAGAAGGCAGGACTAGAGCCTCAATTCCCTCTCCACCAATCTCTAGGTGGAAAGAACCTCTGTATCCTGGTGTAGCAGATGCTGCCAAGCACATGCTGGAGTAGACCCTGGACATGTGCTCTTGGGGCCGTTCATACCCTTTACCGGTCATGGTTTTCCTTTGCGCTTTGCTGGAGACCGACAAAGTATGGGAGTGTGGTGCAATTCTGGCCAGTGAAATACGACTGGAGCTGCTAGGGAGATTCTGGGAAAAGTTCCCTCACTCTTAAAAAGGCATATCCAGTAAGAGGTGGTCTCCACTGCTGAGTGTTGTCATGTCTGAATGTGAGGCCTGGAACAGTGGCAGCCACATTGTGATCATGAGGGAGACCAGCCTGAGACCAAAGCTGGCCCACTGAGGAAGCAGCATGGAAATGTAGATGAAACCTGGATCTCTGGTCTCGTCACTACACCACTGAGCTAACTTGCCCTGCGCTGTTTTACCTCGGGGCTTTTTTGGCAGAAGGCATATTTCCCTTATTATTTAAGCTCCTTTCAGTTGGGCTTCTTGTTCCTTGCAGCTGAAAGCACTTTAACTAATCCACATGTATCTCTCTGCTCCAGAGGCAGGTGCAGACCAGAACCAAGCAGCTCCACTCTGGAAAAAGCAGCACTACCATTCTTAGCTTGCACGCAGAGCAGAGCCTCTTGAGGCTGGCTGCTAATTATGTAACCATGTTACCCACTGCAGCCAGAAAGAGAACTGTGTTCAAACTCCAAGCAGTGGGGAGGAGTGGCTTGGGTGGGGATGTAATAGGGTGCTGAGCTGAACCCCCCAAATCCCCAATTCAGCTGGGGGAAGTGGAGCAGGGCCATTGAGAGGTACTTTGCATATTTGAAGAATTTGGCCAGTGTTTTGGTAATGTTAAAAGCTGTGCTTGCTCTGAGCCAAGGAGATGGGCATGACTCTAACCCCACTCCTTGATGTGTGATGTAGCCAGAGGGTCTTCCTGCCCCTATGAGAGCTGCTTGGAGGCAGCTCCTACATGTTGCAGTTACGCTTCCCAGGACTAACAACGGCAGCAGAAAAAGGAAGAAGAAACCAGACTACTGGCAGGTGTAACCCACTGTGGGAGGAGTCAGAAATGGGGTTACAGAGGAAGATCCATACCAGGATTTAAACCTAGGTGCAGCAGCCATGCTGGGGCTTAACCATGAGGTTTGGGAGTGAAGAGGAAGCCCACTCTCTCTCCCCCTCCCCCTCCCTCCCCCTCCGTCTCCCCCTCCCTCTCCGTTCTTCCCTCTCTCTATCTCTCTGTCACTCTGTCTCTGTCCGCCTCTCTACCACACTCTCTCTTAGCCATGCTTGAGCTTGGGCCACATGGGAGGGAGAGTAGGAGAGCCATGAGAAACTCTCTCTTTCTCTTTCTTGCTCATGACCACATAGCAGCAGTTCAGGGTCTTGGCCACGTGGTTTGAAAGGATGCAAATGGACTCCCACCAGCCTGCCATGAGGAAGTGCCACATGGATCCGGATTAAGAACAGGAGCCTGGCTGAGCTACGGACTTCTATTTCTTTTCCTGAGATATGGTAACCTGGACTGGCCTGGTTTGGCAAGGGGAGGCAGGACTCTGTGTGTGTTTGTGGGTGTTTTAAAGGGACTTTGGGGTTTAATGGTGACATAACACCATTATTCTGAAACTGTATAGCTTTTGAATAAATAGTTTCTTTCCTTTTTACTAGACTCTGGCACTGAGAGCCACAGTTCTTATCAGCGGAGGGCAAAAAGAACCCAGAGCAAAAGACCCACAGGGGGGTTTCTGTTATAGGGAGATGTTGTGGGGGCCACATAAAGAAAGGCCATTCCTGACCCTCAGGAACCCTGTGTGCCCCCAACCATGGCCCTGCCAAACCCTGCATTGCCCCCAGTGCTGCAGAGACAATGCCAGCAGCCACCCACCAGCCGAAAGACTGGTGGTTAAGTGCTGCAGAAGCCAGACCCTGGGTCTGGGCCAAATGGACTATTGTTGAGGGAGCATGACCATTCTTCCTCCGAGGCCACCTGGTGCAGGATGAATACAGGCCAGTTAAGTACTTTTCTGTCAACTGATTATATGGATTTGCTTCCACATGAGCTCTCTCTTGCAATGACCCAGGACACCTGGAGGGCTCCCTCCAGATACTCACGTTGAAAACATTTTGAGCATGCTAGCTCCTCTGCTCTCAGGGGAAGAGGCTCTTTTATAGGAAGAAGGACCTAGAGGGTCCTATTTTTTTGGAAGAAATGCTAGAAGGCCTGAATGTCAGCACTCCCATCAGGCCACCCACCACTAGCAGCCAAGTGAAGCCTGCAAATTGCAGATCCAATCTTGCTGCCCCTGCCCGGGGATGCTGATGGGGCCCTGAATTGCTATGCCTCATCCAGGCAGCCAGCTGTTCTAGCTTCATGGTGCTGAGTGTTTGCTCATGCCATTCCCTTGCCAGAATTCCCTTATTGTCCCAGGTGGCTGTTTCACCCTGGTGTGGCATCGGTCGTGAAGACTGGTTCAGGCATGAACCCATGACTCTTTACAGGCCAAAGAGTGTCAGCCTTGAGGCCCTTGGGGGAACCTCTGAAAAGGCACCCCACATCTCTGGGTTTGTTAGCTGAAGAGCATACAGGTGGCATTGCGGGGACGATGTCTGTCCCCCAGTAGGGTCAGCCTAAGAATGAAACCAATCCAGCCCTGACCAGTGTGTCTCACTTGGTTGGGGTATTGTCCTAAACCAAAGGGTCATGGGTTTGATTCCCAGTCAGGGCACATGCCTGGGTTGCATGTTCAGTTTGTTCAGTTTCTGGTCAGGGATGCATAGGAGAGGCAACTAATTGATATTTCTCTCACTGTGCTGTTTCTTTCTCTCTCTCTCTCTCTCTCTACTCTCTCTACACACACACACACACACACTGGAATCAGTATATCCTCAGGTGAGGATTTAAACATTATATATATATATATAATTCATATATACACACATATATAAATGTATATATATATGAATATATGAATGAAACCAACCCAGAAGAAAGCAGATTGGAAAGGCATCAGGGGACATCCTGATGACATTATTTGACCACCTGAATCCACCTATACTTCTGTACTTTTCAGTCACTTGTGTAAATAATTTCCCTTTAAAATAAACAGTTTGATCTGGCCGGCCACTCATATTGAGAGTCATTAATAATATGAAGGCCTGACTTCCCACCAGGGAGACCCAGTCTGTCTGGCGTTGCTCTCATAGCACTTACTCCACCTTAGCAGCTTTCTCCATTTCTTTTTTCTTTTGTATTTTTTTCATTACCATGTATCCCCCTTATGCCCTCTTTCATCTCCACCTAGCAATCCCCCTCCCCCAGCAATTACCACGCTGTTGTTTATGTCCACGAGTCCTTTTTGCTTTTTGCTCGATCCCTCCACCCTCTAACCACTTGCCCTCACTACAGCTGTCAGCCTGCTCTCCATCTTTGATTCTGTCTCCGTTTTCCCTGTTAGTTCAGTTTGTTCATTAGATTCCATATGGTACTTGTCTTTCTGTGACTGGCTTATTTTATTTAGCATAATGTTCTCCAGGTTCATCCATGCTGTAGCAAAGGGTAAAATTTTCTTCTTTTTTATAGCCAGGTAATATTCCATTGTGTAAATGTACCATTTACACATTATTTGTGTGTATGGTACAAACAGCTATTTGTACCATAGCTGTTTTATCCACTCATTTACTACTTCTAAATCTTGGCTATTGTAAATAATACTGCAATGAACATAAGGGTGCTTATATTCTTTGGAGTTAGTGTTTCAGATTTCTTCAGATAAATTTCCAGAAGTAGAATCACTGGTCATAGGGCAGCTCCATTTTAAATTTTCTGAGGTAACTCCATTCTGCTTTCCACAGTAGCTGCATCAATCAGCATTCTCACCAACAGTGCAAAAGCATTCCTTTTTCTCCACATCCTCACAAACACTTGTTTGTGGATTTATTGATGATAGTCATTCTCACAGGGGTGAGGTTGACACTTCATTGTGGTTTTAATTTGTATTTCTCTGATGATTAGTGATGTTGAGCATTTTTCATATGTCTATTGGCCATCTGTATGTCCTGTTTGAAGAAGTGTGTATTCAGGTCCTTTGCCCATTTTTCAATTGGATTGTTTGTTTTTTTGGTGTTGTTTTATATGTTCTTTATAAATCTGGAGTATTAATGACTTATCAGATGTATTGGCAAATATGTTCTCCCATTCAGTGGGTTGTCCTTTTATTTTATTGATGATTTCTTTTGCTGTGAAAAACATTTGAGTTTGATTTAGTTCCATTTGTTTATTTTCTTCTTTTGTTTCCCTTGCCTGAAGAGATATGTCAAGAAAAAAAAAGATTGCTACAAACAATGTCTGAGATTTTTCTGCCTATGTTTTCTTCTAGGAATTTTATGGTTTCAGGTCTAATATTTATGTTTTTAATCCATTTTGAATTCTTGTATGTGGCATAAGAAGGTGGTCTAGTTTCATTTTTCTACATGTATCTGTCTAATTTTCCCAACACCATTTATTGAATAGACTAATTTTAGCCCATTATATGTGCTTGCTCCCTCTGTCAAATATTAGTTGACTATAAGGCTTGGGTTTATTTCTGGACTTTCTATTCTGTTCCACTGATCTATGTGTCTGTCTTTATGCCAGTACCATGCTGTTTAGATTGCTGTGGCCTTGTAGTATAGTTTAATGTTAGGTAATGTGATTCCTCCAACTTTGTTCTTCTTTCTCAAGATCACCATTACTATTTGGGGCTTTTTTTGTGGTTCTGTGTAAATTCTTGAAATATTTGTTTTAGTTCTGTGAAGTATGCCATTGGAATCTTGATAGGAAGTGCATTGACTCAAATTGCTTTGGGTAGTATTGACATTTTAATGAGGTTAATTCTTTCTATCCATGAATGATATGTGCTTCCACTTATTTGTATCTGTTTTCATTTCTTTCTTTTATGTCTTATTTTCCAAGTACAGGTCTTTTACATTCTTGGTTAGATTTATTTCTAGGTATTTTATTCTTTTTGAAGCAACTGTGAATGGAATTGTTTTCTTAATTTCCCTTTTTGATAGTTAATTATTGGCATACAAAAATGCAACTGATTTCTGGATATTAATTTTGTATCCTGCTACTTTGCTGAATTCATTTATCAGTTCTAGCAGTTTCTTGGTGGGGTCTTTAGGGTTCTCTATGTACAGTATCACATCATCAGCAGATGACAGTTTCACTTCTTCCTTCCTAATTTCCTTCTTGTCTGATTGCTGTGGCTAGAACTTCCAAACTATGTTTAACAAGGAAGATGAAAGTGGACACCCCTCTCTTATTCCCGATCTTAAGGGGAACACTTGTATTTTTTGCCATTGAGTATGATGCTGGCAGTGGGTTTGTTATATATGGCCTTTATTATGTTCTGTCCATTCCCACTTTGCTGAGAGTTTTTTGTCATAAATGGGTGCTGGATTTTATCAAATGTTTTTCTGCATCTATTGATATAGTCATGTTGATTTTATCCTTTATTTTGTTCACATGGTGTATATTTACTGATTTGTGAATGTTGTACCTACCTCACATCCTGGAATAATCCCACTTGGTCATGATGTATGATCTTTTTCATGCATTGCTGTATTCAGTTTGCTAATATTTTGTTGAGGATTTTAGCATCTATGTTCATCAGGGATATTGGCCTATATTTTTCTTTTTGTTTGTAGTATCTTTATCTGGTTTTGGAATTAGGATAATGCTGGTCTTATAGAGTGAGCTTGGGAGCCTTCTCTCCTCTTGAATTTTTGGGACTAGGTTGAGAAGGAAAGGTGTTAGCTCTTCTCAGAATGTTTGGTAAAATTCACATGTGAACTCATGTGGTCCAGGGGTTTTGTTTGTTGGGAGTTTTTTGATTAGTGCTTCAATTTCACTAGTTGCAATCTACCTATTTAGAGTCTCTGATTCTTAATGACTCAGTTCTGGAAGATTGCATGTTCCTGGGAATTTATCCATTTCACCCAGGTTGTTCAATTTGTTGGCAGATAGGTGTTTGTAATGTTTTCTTATAATATTTTGTATTTCTCTGGAGCGACCTGTTACTTCTCCTCTTTAATATTTGATTTTATTTATTTGGGTCCTCTCTCTTTTTTTCTTGGTGAGTCTAGTTAAAGGTTTATCAATCTTGTTTATCTTTTCAAAGAACCACCTCTTGGATTCATTGATCTTTTGTATTTTTTTAACTCTAGTTCCTTCCTTCTTCTCACTTTGAGCTTTGTTTTTGTTATTTTTCAAGTCCTTTAAGTGCAAGTTTAGTTGTTAATTTGAGCTTTTTCTTGTTGTTTTTTATTTGTTTTTTTGAGATAGGCCTGTAATGTCATGAATTTCCCTGTTAGGATTGCTTTCCCACAGATTTTGGGTTGTTTCCTTCTCATTTTCATTTGTTTCAAGTTATATATTTTTAAAAGATTTTATTTATTTTAGAGGAAACAGAAGGGAGAGAGGGAGAGAAACATCAATGTGTGGTTGCCTCTTCCATGCCCCCTACTGGGGACCTGGCCCACAGCCCAGGCATGTGCCCTGACTGGGAATCGAACCAATGACTTTTGGTTTGCAGGCCAGTGCTCAATCCATTGAGCCACATTAGCCAGGGCTGTTTTAAGGTATCTTTTGATCCCCCCCCCATGATCTCATTGTTGATCTATTCATTGTTTAATAATATTTTATTTAGCTTCTATGTATTTCTGTGCCTTTCAGTTTTCTTCTTGTGACAGATTTCTAGTTCCATAGGATTATGGTCAGAGTAGATACTTGATATAATTTCAATCTTCTTAAATTTATTGATACTTGTTTTGTGTCTTAACATGTGGTTGATCGTAGAAAACATTCCATGTGCACTTGAAAACAATGTATATTCTGCTGCTTTAGGATGAAATTCTCTAAAGATATCAATTAAATTCATTTGATCTATTGTGTCATTTAAGGTTGCACTATTTCTCCGTATCCTCAACAATGCTTGTTATTTTCTGTTTTCTTGATAGTAGACATCCTAATGGGTGTGATTGGTATCTCGCTGTAATTTTGATTTTCAGTTCCTTAATGACTAGTGATGTTGAGTACCTTTTCATGTGTTTATTGGCCATTTGTATGTCTTCCTTGGAGAAAACTCTATTCAGATTTATTATTATAATCTGCACTTCTCTACTAATAATTTTAGCCATCTCCTTATATATTTCTTGGCTTTGGGGGTTTCCCCTTCCAAAAATTGCCTGTTCATAATCTTTGTCCATTTATTTTTCTTGTTAATTTGTAGGAGCTCCTTGTATATTGAGGCTCTATTAATCTTGTAAATTTTAGACTATGCATATATCTTCTCTCACTTCATCATACATCCCTTGGAACAAATAGCTTTAATTTTGACATAACAAAGCCTCCCTTTTTTTTGCTTTATGAATTGTGCTTTGATATTTTGTCTAAGACTCCTTTCCTCCCTCTAGGTCTCAAAGATGTTCCCCTTCATGCTTTTTTCTATCAATGTTACAATTTGGCTGTTTACAGTGACTTTTTTTAGACTTTTAAAAATCCTTACCCAAGGATATGTTTTCATTGATTTCAGGGAGATGAAGTGGAGGTGGGGGGAGAGAGAGACATCAGTGTGAGAAACATCAGTTGCCTCCCATATGCATCCTGAACAGAGATCAAACCTGCAACCTAGGACTCAGGATTGAACCCACAACTTTCTTGTGTATGAGATGATGCTCCAACCAACTAAGCCTCCCAGCCAGGCCCACACTGATGTTTTAATCCACCTTCTCCTCAGCACTTATCTTATATGAGATTACATTGTTTTTTTCTATAAAGCCAGTTTCTCCAGTAAGAACAACTCTTTTCCCACTGATTTTTGATGCAACTTTTATCGAACCTTAAGCTCCCCTATAACCAGGATCCATCTCTGAACTCTCCATGCTGTTCCAATGGGTTGTCCAATTTTCCACTAACACCATATTGGTTAAAAACAATGTTATTATATATCTGAATCTCTGTGATGGCAAGTTTCCTGTGCTCCTCCTTTTACTTAGGCATCCATAGACATTTCTCCCTTCACACATTTCAGAGTAAGTTCATGTAGTTGGAGTTTTTATTAGGATTACATCAAAGTTATAGATAAATTTAGGGAGAACTGATACTCCTCCCAAGAGAATAAGTTAACTCTACTTGAAGTGTAAAACTTCACTTTGCAATTAGCAGGCAATGGATGGAGTATGTTAAATTAATGCTGGAGAGGACGTCTCCAAGAGGAAAAACGAGTGGGCCTGGAAAATTCCTCAGAACATTTCCATTCCCAGCAAGTTAGGCAATGGGAGAAAAAACACTGTTAAATAAAGAATTTATGTATTCTGGATAGAAAAAATCCAAGTAATATGGAGGAAATGCACACACTTGTAAGGGCCCCTCCCTGCCTGAGGTAGGGGCAAGGAGATCACAGAGCAACAGAATAACTTCTGGTTTTCTCTAGGGTGGTCCAACCCTGCTGGTCAGCATCACTTTTTGACACTGGCTGGATCACCATCATCCCTGATTTGTACAGGATCAGTCATGCTTATTAAGCCCATGCACTCCATGATCTTATTGAGACACACCCCAACATGCCAAGTAAGTAGACAGGTTATCATCCTCATTCAATAGAAAATCTAAGACCCATTCATCATTCAACAAATATTTCACAAGAGTCCACAGTGCTGGGTCCTGGGACACAGCAGAGACCAGACAAATGTCACGGCCTAGTGCTGGAAAGCCAGCAGCAGACACCATGGTGGACATGCTGCTTTTATCAGTTCCATCCCTTCCCTGAGGGAACAGTCCCTCCACACTCCATTCCAGCTCAAGGGGTCAATCACAATGTCCCTCTCACTGCAAACAGTTAGGGAAAGGGTGGAGCCAATACAGCATCACACCTCATAGGCTCACTGATTGGCTGAGAAAGTGGCAAATGATCTGAGCAGGACAGAGTCTCCCTGGGGTTTTCATATGGATGTTGAGGGAGAGGCATTTTTTTCTACTAAGGTTGCTACGGAAGGTGGGTGAGTCTTGGGCAGTCATCTTGGTATAGGAGAGAGCCTTCAGAAAGGACAAAAAACAAGCAGAGACAAGTAGTGCAGACACGAGAATCAGAGGCCTGAGAATATTGTTTTGATCACTGGATCCGACCATGCCTAAAGCTAACATGCCTATACTTTCTAGTTATGTGAGTCAACCCATTATCTTTTGGCTTAAGTGTGTCTGAGTTCAAATTAGTGGAAAGGAAGAGTCCCATTGGACAGAAATCCCAACAAGTCCAGCTTTCTGCCCATGCTACTGAGCTGTCACCCCTCAGGTATCACCAGGTTTTCTAAGGTTGGGGGTCTTTTTGGTCATAATTTCCCTTTTCTCAAAATCTCTCTGAATCCTAAATCTGTTGGCAAATACCCTTTATTCCTTTTTGTTTTATGGCAACTGCCAGAAGGCTAAGCTAAACCTGCCTTCCGGGACATCATCCAAGTTGTCGGGGTGGAGGACAGAGCCCTAGAGCATGAAACACCCTTTCCCTCAGGCCATCAGCCCATTAACTTTTCATATCCTCTCTGGCCTTCATAGAATCCCAGATTCCCATTATTACAAAGAACTTGACACCCTCCATCCCAAAGCCTCTCACCTCAAGTTTTTGTCTATAGAGCAGCCAATCTTGGCTGTGGAGAAAGTGGCCTGTGGTTTGCTGCTATGTTTAACAAGACTTTATGGAAGGCTATGGAATAATGGATGGGAACTACAACACAGAGCACAACCAGTGGTTATTTCTAGAGGTGACTGTGCTGAGCTCGTAGACCTGGGGGGATAACCCAGAAGAGCTCCCTTTCCCCAACCCCCTGGTGAGCCCCAGAGACAGGGGTGAGAGCTCCTGTGCCCAGAAGAATGCCAGCCCAAGCCCTCTTCTCCAGATAATGTACATCAGAAAGGCCCATCCAGGGGGCACAGGCCCCCAGCCACATGCCAGGCCTTGATCCCTCAGGGTCCAAGGTGTCGATTACATGTGCCAGAACATTCTGGGTGATGTGGTCTGGCCTGAGTCCAGGATGGGGCTCCCAAAGTCCACACCAGGTTGAGTAGGGCTGGAGAGTTTCTGTTTTGCCCAGGGTCAGTCAGCCACAGTCAATCTTGTAGATTTTGCTACATTGAAGCTTCACATTTTCTGCAAATGACTTGAAGAGGAGGATACTGACTCCTTGGTATCCCAGTTAAGATCCAGGTCTGAGAGGTGATGCTTCTTTTGAAATACCTAAATTGCAACAAATAAAAACCAAAACATATTTCTTCCAAACAAACAACACAACAGAGGACAGAACTCCACTAGAGGAAAGATGGTCTCCGCCATCACAACCTGTCCAACTTTCCAGTTGGAAGCCTCTGTCTTCAGACGACTTCTCAGCATCAAGTCTCCCTACTGACAACTGCAAAACTCAACTGCCTAAATAGATGGAATTCCCTGAGCAAACAGGTGTTGGTCCAATTCAAGTCTGTTCTCTTAGGAGGCAACTTGCAACTTCAAAATAAAGGTATTTTTGTTTTGTTTTTCAGCTTCGAAATATCAGGGTCTAGCTATGGCCAATGTACTCTGATACCAAAGGAGATGAGACAAAATGGATACTGCAAGTGCTAAAAGGACATTGCACATACGGGCTAAAGTGTGTGGACATATACAGTCCGGGCAGATAGACACAAAGGGGCACCATGAAAAGAGAGAGATGGCTATACCCTGAAGGGGAAGGGTGGAGGCAGTTACATCAGAGATGGTGAGTCAGATAAGAGGGAGGAATGTGAACCAGCCTTGCGCTCTCAGACCCAGCCAGGCTCCAACATGGCTTTGCTCCTGCAGTGCCATAGTGTTCGAACTGGAATTCTCTGGCATTTCAAGTGAACCCATTACATAGGTGGCCTTGGGAACAAACCAGTTATTCCATCTTTCATGTAGTCTATATGGCTTGCCTGCCACTTGCTGATCCCCTGCTGTGTGCTGGTAACAGTCAAAAGAGGCACGAGCTCAGCACCTGGAGCTTAGGGCCAAGAGAGGAGTCAGGTATTAATTATATAGCCACGTGAATAAATACTGGCCACAGGACCAGCTGAAATAGGCACCTGGTGACTGCAGCACGTCCCTGACTGGAGTGCTAATCAACAAAGGAAATGACACTTGGGGAGGCTTAATTTGTTTTTCATGACCCAATGCTGGCTTCTGGTGACCCTCTGCCTTTTCTAAGTGTTCCCAACTCAGAATTTTACTTGAGCCTAAACTCTAGCGGCTTATGTAGATCCGAAAAAATTTTTTAAATTTTATTTTTAGAGGGGAAGGGAGGGAGAAAAGAGTGGGAGAGAAACATCAACGTGTGGTTGGTTGCCTTTCACGTGTCCCTCCTGGGACCTGGCCTGCAATCCAGACATGTGGCCCAACTGGAATCGACCCAGTGACCCTTTGGTTCCCAGGCGGGCACACAATCCACTGAGCCACAGCAGCCCTGGTTTGAATTTTTTTTTTCATTAGAACCGGGCTGTCCTCGAGTCCTTGTCCTACTTTAGGGTACCTGAGGTCTCGCCGACATCTCCAGGGATCCTCAGGCAAGGGTGGGGGAGGAGGGGTGTGGAGTCTGGTTGGAAAACACGGCAGGTCCATGCACCCTGCCACAACTCAGTAACACCCCAGGCCCACCGCGGGCGGTCCACACCACAGAGCCCCACACTCAGCCCAACCAGCCTGCCTTGGGCACCGGATCACGTGGCCAAGCAGCTCTCCGCTAGGGTGGAGTGGTGCTATGGGGCGGGGCTTCGGGCACAGCGTGCCTTTCCATTGGCTCCCAGGGCTGTCTTCCTGCTGGGTACGCAGAGCCCTCGTCCGGGCAGTTGGCCTACTGCTAAGCTGCGGCTTTGGCGGGGGTTTTGTGGTGGGTGTGAGGTAAGACCCACCGAGTCACTGCTCGGCAGGTGCAGACGGGTCCCAGGATCTTCCGGGGCCTTCCTGCCTCAGGAGGCACCTGGGTGACCTTCCTGGTGGGGACGGTCAGGGTGGAGGAGCCGTGGCCACGAGGGCCTGCCATGCGGTGATTCCTTGCGGGCAGTGGTGTGAGGGCCTCAGTGGCGACACGCTGTGCTGGGGCCTCACCTGTGGTCACCCTAGTCGTGTGTGTGCGCCCGTGTGGCAGAGTCAGACGCTTGACCCTGCTCCCGGGACAGTTCCCTCTCCGCATTCTCGGACTGTGTAGGGAGCACGCGCCATGGGCCTGGTGTGGGGCCAAGTTCCGAGGGCCGCTGGGCTGAGGCCTACAGGCCGAGTGGTCACGTTCAAACTGTGCTTCTCCGTAGGGAACAGATTGGGATGTCATCCTTGATGGGGGCTTCAAACTGAGGTGTGAGCGGGGCTCAGGCAGAAGGTGGACTAATAGATACGGTGGTGCCTGCTGCCGGGCTAAATGGACAGTGGCCCCCAGGCTCTACCCGCCGAAGTCCTGTGGGCTGCCCACCACAGATGCCAGGTCTCAGAGTTTGGTGTTTTTCCTTGAAAACCATAACTTTTAACCTGACAAGCTCTCTAGTTTTAAATGATGTTAATTCAAGTTTCAGAATAGTGTGTGTCAGAAAGCAAGTATGTGGCCTACATTTGGTTCTCAGGATGCCAGCTTGCCACCTCCGGGAGGGGGTGTTCAGGTAGGACCTGCAGACTGACACAGATCCCCATTTGGGGAACCCCAGTTCCGAAAGACATATCCCAGAGCTTGACCTCTGGATTGTGTGAGGTAAGTAGTTGACGTAATTAGGGAATGGGAGTTACCCCTGGCCCCGTCTTTTACTTTTTATGGCCCCGTTAGAGTTAGCACAGAGCTAGTGGGGTTAGCTTTTGAGAGAGAAGTAGGCTGAGCCTGAGGAGCAGACCTTCTCCTCGCAGAGCAAGCAGGACTCTCCAGCTGGCGTGGGAGCTCCCCATCCCAAGTGTCTGTGAATGGGAAGTGCATTTGGGGTGAGTCTACCAGAGCTCACCAACTGCAGGGATTGTGATCCTAGTACCACTTAGCTTTATAGTTTTAAATAGTGGTAATTAGGGAAAAGTAGGAGAGACCCAGAGGAATTCCGAGAGAGGACATTACAGCCAGTTATCTGGCATTTCCTGGGTCCCTCACCTGTGTAGGCAGACTGGTGGTCAGAGATGGGTCGTTTGCAACCCTGGCCCTCAGGACTCTTTTGGATGACTTGAGGAAGTGAAACCTTAGCTCTGGAGGAGGCTCCTAGCCCCGCAAGCCTGGGCTGGGGGAATCAAGGAGGAGGAGAAAACCCTAGAGGGTGATCCTGAGGCATCATGAACTTAGAGCCATGGGGAGAATTTGGTAGGAAGGGGAAAGGCACACCCACACAAGCATGTGCAATGTGTGGTGGGGACAGGGATAATGTAAATAACCAGACCAACCTACCCATCAGGGACATGGAGAGAGATCAGGGTAGAGGAGTTTTTAGGGCCTAATTTCTGGGCCAGAAGGGGTTCAGTGCTGCTTTATGGAATAGACGTCTGTTAGTTCAGAGGAGTATTATGAGAAGGAGGGGCTGAGGAGACACCCAGTGGGATCTTTTGCTGAGAGTGTGGTGTGAGAGGGGATGTATTGTAGAAAAGTTTGTCTGGTTTCCAATCCTCAGAGCATTCCTTGGGGACAGATATACACAGGTATTTCCCTGTGTCCCAACTCCCCAGCTGTCCCCCATCCGGTACCTTGCCCCTACTCCTGTAATGGTTGAGTAGGTGAAGGGTCATCCTCTTGTGTGGAGAAGAGCAGCTGAACAGGACCTGGTGGCCTTGAAGCAATGGTCCTGTTCCTCTTTGGCAGTCACATGCCTATTTCCTGCCAACCCAGCCTTCTTCTTTCCCTCTGTACAGAAGGGGTCTGAGTCTCCCATATAGCCCTCATCTGTGCTGGGACATGTGGGGTGGGTATTGCTGGTAAGACAACTGATTTCCTTTATGTTAGCCCTCAAGTTGCCCCTGATCTGGACACTGACACTTTTTGAGGACAGCTGGCTTCTTGGTGGGACCAGTTGGGTATGGGGCATGGCTTTGGTCTAAGCCAGCTTCCAGCCCAGTTTCTCATCACTGCTGTCCTGGATGCTGTCTGCCTGTCCCAGGGATGGAAATTTGGTGGTCACCACAGGAATCCAGGTTGTGGCCCAAACTCCAGTAGCCCTTCCATCCTTCCATCTCTCCCCAGGTCGGGCTCTTGTGGTGAAAGGAAGAGAAGTAGGTGGCCTTTCTCAGATCTTATAGGGCCCCATGGATTCCATTTCGGGAGCTAGACTCCAAACTCAGCAGAGGAGCAGCCAGAATGGCCAGGAGGTAGTATGGCCCCTTCCATTCCCAGAATATCCTCTGCCCTCCCACCTCCCCTTCTGAGCACCTCACTCTTGGAGGCTTCCTTTCTCTGCCAAGGACCTTGAGTCTTCCCATCTCTCTCTGTGGCCACTTTCCAGACCAGCCAGTGGTCCTCAGGCTTGGGGACGAAGCTAGAGGCTATCACCCCATTCCTGGGGAAATATCGCCCCTTTGTGGGTCGCTGCTGCCAGACCTGCACCCCCAAGAGCTGGGTGAGTAATGTAAGGCTGAGCCCCACCCTGGGAGCTGGGGGTATCTTGGCTGTGGGAGCCATGGCTTCCCTTATGTCCTTCCAGGCTTGGCCCTCCCTGCCCATGCCTATGCTCTTCTCTTTCAGGGGAATGGAGGCACTGGTTGTGTTGTTGGCCTGGGGCTGGCTCACAGCCCTAGGAGAGTTGGGTAGGGAGGTACAGAGGTACCTGAGAGAACAGAGTGTGGCCAGAGAGCTGGGGTCTGAGCATGCTTGCACAGTCCTGCTGTTCATTTTGGGGGGTCCACCCACTCAGAGTCACCCAATACTCAGTACAGACTTGAGGTCTTCCTGTGTGTCCATGCCTCATGTGCTGGTACTGATGAGATCCACAGTTCCGGTGGAGATCCAGGCTACATCTATGTTCTCTGCAGTAAACTAGAGACCTCAGCGACTTTAATATGCCCCTCTCCAAGTGGCTGGTGCTGTAGAGAAGGCAGCCCTTCTGTTCCGACCACAGGACCCTGTTTCCTGAATAAGCTTCAGGATCTTTTGGGAAATGCTGTGCTACAGTCCTGTCTCCTAGCAGGCACAATAGTCTGCCAGGCAGAGACTGTGAAGACAGAGCAGGGGCTCTCCTTTGCTGGTTTGCAAAGGCCCCCCAAAGTCATGCATGCTATCCTCGCCCTCTCTTGGGCAGGAGTCCCTCTTCCACAGAAGCATAATGGATCTGGGCTTCTGCAATGTGATCCTGGTAAAGGAGGAGAACACCAGGTAGTCAGTCAAAGGCAGGGGTAAGCGGGGCCCTGAGGTGTGGGGCTGCTAGGACCTTGCTTTGTGGTGTCAGTTTCTTCCTCCAATGGGAAAGAAGTCCCTGCCCTTTGCTGCACATCCACAGGCAGGAGAGGCAGAGAAGGACAGAAACTCTCCTACAGTTCCTCCTGTTAGCATTTATGGGTTGCCCTTTGTGTGGCGGTGCCCCACTCAGTGGGAGGGGGTGGGAATGGGACAGGTGCTTCCTCATCCTGCTCTGTGATAAGCCAAGCTCAGGTGTTCCCAGACCATGGGATTGGGGTGTGATCCCTTCCTCATGGACTACCCTCCCTGGGTCCTAGTGGGAGGTAGACCCTGTAAAAGATCTTCACCCTATTTCTGGGGCTGTGCTCAGGTTTCGGGGCTGGCTGGTTCGGAGGCTCTGCTACTTCTTGTGGTCCCTGGAACAGCACATACCCCCCTGCTGGGATGAGCTACAGAAGGTCATGGAAAGCACTGGGTGAGGAGGCAGGGACAGGGGTTGGGATGGTACTTCTAGGATCCCTGAAAGAATGACAGAAGCTCTAGGCAGGGGTGACTGAGAGGCCTGGCTTCTAGAATGTTAGCTTTGCCTAGGTCCCTGCCTTAAAAATGGAGACAAAAGCCCTGGCTGGTGTAGCTCAGTGGATTGAGCGCGGGCCTGCGAACCAGAGTATCGCGGTTCGATTCCCAGTCAGGGCACATGCCTGGGTTGCAGGCCAGTTCCCAGCAGAGGATGCATGAGAGGCAACCATACATTGATATTTCTCTCCCACTCTTTCTCCTTCCCTTTCCCTCTCTCGAAAAATAAATAAATAAAATATCTTTTAAAAAATGGAGACAAAAGACAAAACTGTGCTCTGGGAAGGCTGTGGGGCTGATGGAAATGACCTCAGGAAACTGAGGCATGGCCCCGCCTGACACCACTTCCCCTATACCATAGTGTGCAGAGTGTCATCTCAGGAAGGGCCCCAGGAGGGGCCGGGGAAGGCCAGGTGCCCGGCCTTGTGAAGAAAGAGGTACAGCGCATCCTGGGTCACATCCAGGCCCCGCCTCGCCCCTTTCTGATCAGGTAACTTTGTGCCTTTGCCCTTCTGGAGAGTGAGTGTTGACTGGGCTTGGGAAAGGACTAGACTTGCACTGGGGAGCCAGATGGTGTGTTACCAGAGGGCCCGAGGGAGCCCCTGACCTGGACACAGACCTTTTGAGAGCAGCTGGCTCCTCAGTGGGACCAGTTGGATATGGGATGTGGCTTTGATCTGAGCCAGCCCCCAGCTTCCAGCCCAGTTTCTCACCACTGCTGGCTTGGGTGTTGAATGTCTTGGGGGTCACTCCAGGAACCCCCCCGGTCATGGCCCAGACTCCAGTATCACCCTTTGTCTTCATATCTCCACGGGTCAGGTTCCTGTGTAGAGAGGGAGAAGGGCAGTGGTGACTGGTTCCCTGATCTTATCAGCCCCCCCCAGCCTTCCGCATCCATCCCACTGTCACCACCTGCTCCCTCTCACATTCGTCTGCACAGTTTGAGCTCCCTTTAGGTGCAGGTGCTATTCCAGGGGAATAAAGGGGTGCACAGGTCAGCGAACAGAGATTCACGTGGCTGCAGGGACAGAATAGGGCTGGGGCTAAGACCACCTGGAGGGGAGGAAGAGACTTGCAAAACAGGGAGGAAAGGGGGAAAGGAGCCTGTCTTGGGGGAAAGGGTGCACAGATGGTCAGAACAGCCCCACTTGAGTGAATAGCATTAGCTATGGCCACAGGAAAGGGCCAGGTTTGCTCTGGAACTGAGGTGGCTGGTAGCTGGTCAGTGAGCTATTGGGGATGAAATGAGAGGTAGAAGGGACCAGATACACAGGGCCATACAGGAAGTTTTGATTTTGATTTCTAAGTGTAGTGACAAGTAGTGGAAAGATTTTAATTAAGTAAGGAATTACAACAAGATTAATTAGGATCAAGAGTAGAGAACAGACCATCTGGGAGGCTGTTTTATTAGTCCAGCAGAGACATGGTGATGGCTTGGATGGGAGGTGCGGTAGAAGTTGGACAAATGGATTGAGAGACCAGTGTGAAATTAACAGGACTCACTGACGGACTGGAGGTCAGGGTGGGGCAGTGAGGGAAAAGGGGAAACTCACAGGTGACCTGGTTTCTGGCCAAGTACCTGGTGATGTGGATAGGGGGTGTTGGTTTGGGAGGAGTGAGTTTGTTCCACAAAGGATGTTTTGGATATAGAGTTTCAGATACCTGATGTGCTGGTGGAGGCCTTTATTTATGTGAGCCTGGAACTCAGAAGGGAGGCTGGGGCAAGAGCTGTACATTTGCAGAGCTTTGGTACAGGGATAATGGTTAAAGTGAGGGCACAGGTGAGTTATGGAGGGAAACAGGGCACAGGATGCAGTGTGTCAGGCTCAGCTGTCCTGACAGAGCTGAGAAGTTAACTAAGGAAGGATAGAAAGTAGAGGAGGTTGGTGACTCTGACCAGCTCTCCACAGAAAAGTTCTTTTGACTGTTTTGAGACTTCCAGACCGCTGACCTAGCCACCTTTATACTGGGCATTTGCCCCTCCTGATGCAGCTTCAATCCCAGGGCTCATCACGATAATAACGCCCCTGTGAAGGAGTCATTGGGCACAATTGGTTGTGTTTGAACCCAGCAACCTGCCTTCTCTGTATCGGAGCAGCCAAACCTTGCCGGAGAAGAAAACATGGTGTGGACCTGCTTCCTTCTGAGTGCAGTTCTCCAAGGGGCACAGGCTGCGGTCCGAGAGCCCTTTCTCAGCCTCACCCACTGTCAGCCGATGCCCTACCTCATGCCACCAGAGGCGGCCATGCTGCTTCTCCGCCACCTCATCATGCTACCTGCATCTACTCTTCCGCTCTCATTGAAAGACAGTCCCTTTCAATTTTCCTTTCCTTCTTGTAACACAAAGTCCTCCCTTTTTATTTCACCTTTCCCAGCAGTTCGCAAAGAGCAGGCCAGGTTATTCCTGGAGAGAATCTTAGTCTGCTAATCTCCTTTGGGGTAAACTGGGGCAGGGAGATGTTCTGAAGTTAATGCGAAGCAGCTGTACCAGCAGGTCTTGGCGGTGTATCAGCATCCCACGGGCCTGGGCTCTGGTGTCAGGCCTGTCTGCCAGTCTAGTATTTCTTAGCTTTCTCCACTACTCAGCAGTTTCTGTAACCTCTCAGCCTCACTTTTCTCTTCTGTAAAATAGGGACAGCATTGGAGGCCCTCTGAGATGCTGGGGGGCCCTGCCTTGTGGGCAGTGCCCACCATACCTCAGACTGGTTCTTGCTGCTCTCCAGGCTGTTCAGCTGGGCAGTACTGTGGTTCCTGAACCGCCTCTTCCTGAATGTACAGCTCCACAAGGGCCACATGAAGATGGTCCGCCAGGCTGCCCAGGCGGTAAGCCTTCCCTCCAATGGGATGAGGTGGAAGGAGCAGAGCTAGGCCAAGCCCGGAGTCAGGACCAGCTCCATCCCCTGGTGGGAAAACCCCACTGCTCTTGGATGACCTTCTCTTCGTGTCTCACAGCTCTGCTCCAATGGGCTTCCTCTCATGTCTTTTTGTCATGGTCTTAACAGCCATTACACCAGTGCGTTACCTTAAAGGTTGTCAACAGAGTGGCTCTCCTTTTGGGAAATGTGTTCCAAGGGAGAACTGCACAGCCGAACCCTCGTCCCTCTGTGGCTGCCCTGGGTGTGGAGGTGCAGGGTTTCACTCCCTGGATATTCAGGGTGGAGACGGGTTGGCATTTCCCTCTGGCTTTCCCCAAGCAGGGTTCGCCACTCGTCCTCCTCTCTACCCACAAGTCACTCCTGGATGGGCTCCTACTGCCCTTCGTGCTGTTCTCCCAGGGCCTGGGCGTGCTCCGTGTGGCTTGGGACCCCTGTGCCTGCTCCCCTGTCCTCAGGTAAAAGCTGTGTGGCCCTACACATATATGGCAGCCCCCAGGCCGGGGAGGGGTATGTGGGGGTGTGGGTGGGGGTGTGCTGGCAGCAGCTCCCCACAGGCCCTCTTCTGGGCCCTTTAGCTCCCAACCTTCTACCAGTCCAGCCTGTGGGCTCAGATAGATGGTCAGCTACGGTTTCTGGGGCCATGCCTGGCCTCAGTACATTCAGGCAGAATCCAGGCTGGCCTTGGGTGGGCCAGCGCTCTCACTAACCTCCTGCTTCGTCCCATCTCCTGAGCCCCTTCCCTCATCAGGCTCCATCTGCCCTGTGTCCCACAGAGCTCTGCTGAGGAAGCTTGGGGGGATTTTCCTGCCCCCAGAGGCCAACCTCTCCCTGGACAACTCTGAGGGGGTTCTTGCAAGGGCTCTGGTCCAGGCGGTGAGTGCCCCCAGTGGTGTTTGTATGGGGCCAAGCCAGGGCATAGGTGCCTAGTGCTGTGCTGGCCTTGATACTGCCTCTGCCACTACCTCCCCACTTCCATCTAGGTTGTGGAGCAGCTGCTGGTCAGCAGGCAGCCCCTGCTTATCTTCCTGGAAGAGCGCCCTGGGGCCCAGGGCACTTGGCTGTCAGCCCTGGGCCAGGCCTGGCTGGGACTGGTGGTCCAGGCGGTCCAGGTGGGCGTCGTCCCAGATGCTATGCTGGTGCCAGTGGCCGTCACCTATGACCTGGTTCCAGATGCACGTGATGCACACCACGTGAGACCCCCCTGCCCCTTGGGACTCCAAGTGGATACCATCTCCAGAGAAGACACTGTACATCGTGTCCTGTGGCTGAGTGCCGCTCAGGGCTCGGGTCAGGGTGGTACAAAAGAGTTCTCCCCAACCATCCTGTGGCACCTGCCAAGCTGATGCTGTTACCCTGTTTCATCCTCAGAAAACCCCTCTAGGGAGGGATTTCTCATTTCACTGATGAGAAAACGAGCTTAGAGAAGTCATAGTCATGTACTATTTGTGAGATAAAGTTGAGCAGAGAGCAGTGCTCCAGGCGAGCCAGCTCCCTCAGCCTCTTCCTCCCTGCAGGCCACAGCCCCACTGGGGCTGTCGACAGTAGCTCTGGCTGTCCTTCGGAGCCTGCAAGGCTGGTGCTGCAGCCCCCAGACCTGTGTTCGTGTACACCTGTCCCAGCCCTTCTCCCTGCAGGTACGGAGTCTGTTGGGCAAAGCTGGTAGGAGCTGAGGTCTGTTCTGGGGCCTCTGGCAGCCTGGCCCTCACCACCACTGTGAGGATAGCCTCACCTACCTGTGAGCTGTGTGCAGGTTTCCTGGTAGGAAAGCAGGCAACCTGAGAGCTTCATCCTGGGCAGGAGTACACTATCAATGCCAGAAGCTGTTGGGGCAGCAGGCAGACCCTGGAGCAGCTGCTGCAGCCCATCGTGCTGGGCCAAAGGTAGGGGCAGGGGCGGGTGTGGGCCCCCAGGGCATGGCAGGTGGTCTTTCAGCAAGAGCCTCAGACATCACCAGCTCCAGCCTTCCCTCACCAGATATTCTGGGTCATCTAGAACAGTGCCTGGGACCCCTTCTTGCCTCTAATCTGAGTGTGGGAAATGGCAGAGGCTGAAAGGAGCTGGTGTTACAGGGCCAACTCTGCCCTGGGGCTGGGCTGGCCTGGGGAAACTCTTCTGAGAAAGCACTAGGCTTCCCCAAGACCGTCTGTAGGCTGGCTCCTCCAGTCCCGCCACCTGCGTCTCTTCTAGTACTATCATCCCAGACACTGAGAAGGAGCAGGAGTGGACCCCAGCAACTGGGCCCCTTCTGGCCCTCAAGGAAGAGGACCAGCTCCTGGTCAGGAGGCTGGGCCGTCACATCCGGAATGGTAAGGGAAACTAGGTCTGGGCCTTTAGGGACAATCCTGAGCTGTTCCTCCTGTCTGGGTCAGTGGGCTATCAGAGCCCTCCATTCCAAACGGGTCTCTGCACCTGACCCTCCCTTCTGTGTGACCCACTTGTGATGTGTGACCCACTTGTGATGTGTGAGGAGGAGTGTGGCAGCCAGGGAGCCCCTCATTAGTGCACACAGTTGGCTGCCTGAGCCACAGAGGATAGTGTGTACGAAGGACAGATGGCAGGGTCTAGGCCACCTACCCAAGGTCACCCTGGCCCTGCCTTGGCTCCCCATTTCACCTCTCTTGAGCCTGATCTCCTGAGCTGTATGTAAATGGGGTAACGTTGACTGAGTGGGAAAATGCACATGAGGGACTTCACACCGTACCTATCACAGAGGGGCTCTTACAGAATGATCATTATGACTGTCTTCTCAGGTACCTCTTTGTGGCAGAGGCTGTGGGTTGGTGGGTAGGCCTATAGCGCAGGAAAGGTCCCCGAACTCCCTGCCTGTCTCAGCACATCTGACAAATGCCAGTTCTCCACTGGGAAGGGTGGACCCCAAGGACCGGGCAGGCCTGCTCTCCCCTTCCCTTGGGTGGAGTTGCTGGGGCGGTGGGAGGGTTGCAGTCAGGGAGGCAGGGGACTGTCCTTGGCCCAAACACTGGGTGATGCAACCCGCTGCCGGGCCCAGTCCCCTGAGCCACGTCCCTCCACCCTGGCTGCAGCCAGTGTGGCAAGCTCTGCGGTGATGAGCACAGCCATCATGGCGACGCTGCTGCTGTTCAAGCATCGGAAGGTAGGCAGTGTGGCAGGGAAGGTGGGGCTGGGGAGTGGTATGGCCCTGCTGCTCAGCCCTGCCACTACCCACCCAGGGCGTGTTCCTGTCCAAGCTCCTGGGAGAGTTCGCCTGGCTGACAGAGGAAATACTGCTCCGTGGCTTTGACGTGGGCTTCTCAGGTCAGCTGCGCTGCCTGGTACAGCACACGCTGAAACTGCTGCAGGCACACGTGGCTCTGCTGCGCATTTGCCAGGGGGACCTGCTGGTGGTGCCTCGGTCCAGCCCAGGCCTCATGCGCTTGGCACACCTGAGCTCTGAGCTGCTGCCTGCCTTCTTGAGTGAGGCCGTGGGTGGTGAGTCCTGGTGGCCCAGGAGTGGGTCGGTGTTGGGTTAGGGGATGGCTTCCTTCCTCACACCTGGCCCCCTCCCCAGCCTGTGCAGTCCGGGCACTGTTGGCAGGCAGAGTGCCACCAGAGGGGCCCTGGGAGCTGCAGGGCATTGAGCTGCTGAGCCAGAAAGAGCTGTACCACCAGGTCCTGCTGCTGCTACACTTGCTGCCACAGGACCTGCTACTGCTGCAGGTCAGGCCTCCCCCCAGCCCCCTGAGATCCGGGCGCCCCTGGGTTGTGGCAGGGCTGTGCCTGTCCTGTCCACTGCCTGGCTCTCCTGAGGCCACAGAGACGCCTTTCTCCCCAGCCCTGCCAGTCTTCCTACTGCTACTGTCAGGAGGTGCTGGACCGTCTCATCCAGTGCGGGCTCCTGGTTGCTGAGGAGGTAGGCAGAACCGCTGGAGACAAAGCTCCTGCCTGGGTCTGGCCTCCCTCAGCCTCGCACCCCGAGTGACAGCTGTCCCATGTGTGGGCGGGCAGCCTCTGGCCAAGCAAACAGGGAAGCCAGGGTCTTGCCTCTGCAGCTCTGTGCCTTAGGACTTGTATGTCTGTCATGACAGAACTGCACAGTTGTACCTCTGAGGTTCTCTGCACTCCTCCGGCCCCCACATTTCTTATCCATAGGGCTGTGGCCCTGGAGAATGGGTGCCTACTTCCTCTCACCCTACAGGTCTGCTCAGCAGGTCTTGTGTGGGCTCTTAGGTCTACTTTTACTGGTTGTACCTCTATGTGCCTAGACTGCCATCTACCTGATCTGGGGGACTTGGGACTGAACCTTGGCTAGCCTGGCAGGGACCAATGGCTCCTCTGGCCCCCAGACCCCAGGTTCCCAGAAGGCCTGCGACACAGGGAGACAGCATTTGAGTGCCAAGCTGCTGTGGAAACCCAGTGGGGACTTCACTGATAGTGACAGTGACGATTTCGAAGAGGCAGAGGGCCGGTACTTCAGGGTGCGTTGGGAGAAGCCACCAGGGAAGGAAGCAGTAGGGAGACAGTGGGAGCTGCCCTCACTGGCCTGTCCCCTTCCAGCTCAGTCAGCAGCCTCGCTGCCCTGACTTTTTCCTCTTCCTGTGCCGCCTGCTCAGCCCGCTGCTCAAGGCCTTCGCGCAGGCCGCCGCCTTCCTCCACCAGGGCCAGCTGCCCGACACAGGTGAGGCCCGCACTCCCCTCCCTGGCTGTCCTCAGGGAGGGGCTGAGAGCTCCGGGCAGGGCTCTGCCTGTGCTGGGCCTAAGTCTCCTCTGCTCCAGAGTCAGGCTACGCGGAGCAGCTGTTCCAGTTCTTGCAGGCCTCTGCCCAGGAGGATGGCTTCTTCGGTGAGTCCCAAACATCCAGGTGGTGCCCAGGAGGCAGGGGATTGCTGCCCCCTGCTGGGCAGTGCCAGCCCCATCCAGGAAGGAGGGCTGCAGAGAGCCACCGGGTGCAGTCTGAGCCCTGCCTTGGGCAGTTTCTTCTACCAGCGAGAAGAGAAGCCTGTGCCAGTGGCTGGCTGCCACTAGAGCTTCACTTCTTTCTCTCACTCAGAGTGTGCGGACCCGAGTCTTGCCGTCAGGGCCATCTGGACCTTCAGAGACTTGGGGGTGAGAGGCCATTCTCACCCTCCTCCTATCCCCCTGCTTCCACCTGATAGACCTGCTCAGGGAAGCCCACCTGTGCTCACCCTGGGTTTTCCTCAAGAACAGGTGTGGTGACAGGAGTTGGAGAGATGGGATGATTTTCCTGTCCCTCTTGGTTTCCCAAACCACTGCCTCATTCTGCTCCCAGGTGGGGTGCTGGGGATGGTTTGAGGCGGCCTAAGGCCGGGGGTCTCACTGCAGGAATCCTCCTTGGTGAGTGCTCGCAGCCCTTCTCCATGGCACAGGTGCTGCAGCAGACACCCAGCCCTGCTGGCCCCATGCTCCACCTGTCCCCTGCCTTCACCAGCCGGGACAATCAGGAAAAGCTGGAACAGTTCATCCGGCAATTCATCTGTGGCTAGAACTGTGGGGAGGAGCCTGTGCTGAGACTTCTCAGCCCCAGAACATAGCTGAGCCCTGAAGCCAGAAGCCAGAGGCTGCTGCAAACCCTTGGTTGGCTGATAAAATTGTTGAGGTTTGATCGTCTCTTACTGTCTTTTGCTTCTTTCTCTATTCTATGGTGTGATAAATGAGGGGACCAGCCTGGAAAAGTCCTCTTTCCAAGTCAAGCAGTGTCTTTTGGTGTAGATTCTCAGTGTCTGCTCTCCCTCCCCACCCTGTGACAGTGCCCTCTCTTGCCCCCTGAAACAAAAGACAGGCAGGAGCCAAGCTGCTGCTTTAGACTGAGAAGTTTATTGAAGAGGAGAGTCCCACTTCCTCCTCCTCTACCCAGATGAGCAGCCTTGAGTGGGCTGGAACTGTACAGGGCTGAGTGGGAGCGGGCGCCCCACCTCTCAGCTTGCATCCAGGGCCTGCAGCAGGAGCCGTCACACCACCTTGTTGATAATGACACCCAATTCTTCAATCTCACACTGGACCTCATCGCCCTTCTGCAATGGAGTGGCCGCAGGTGGTCAGTCCTCAGCCTGACACACACATCTGTACATGCGCAGGCCTGGGTTTGTCAGGTCTGAGCCAAGCCTGCCAGGCCTCTGGGTCCCTCGCCCTTTCCTCCTTTTTGCCAACCTACCTTGAGAAAGACTGGAGGTTTCCTGAATACACCAACACCTGGGGGGGTCCCCGTCAGGATGGTATCCCCGGGGTAAACAGTGACAAACCTGGGGCAAAAGGGCCAGGTGAGACCAGAGGCTGAGGTGCCAGAGCCTGGTATGGAAGGCTCAGCTTGGTTGCAGGTGACTGTGTAGGTCAGGGCTTCACCCCACTTACTGGGAGACCCAGGCTATCAGTTCTTCTGTCTTGAACACCATCTGATTGGTGTTGCTGCTCTGGACCACTTCCCCATTCACCCGGCAGCAGATCTTTAAGTTGTGTGGATCTGAAATGCAAAAACACCACCATGGAGCTCCCCGCCAGAGAGGAGACACATGGCAGTTTTCTGCCTTAAAGAGAAGAACATCTGTCCACAGCAAAGGCTGACAAATGTAGATGTGAAAGTGTCAATAATCTGTGAGGCAGCAGGGGAATGGCATGAGCAGGACAGCACAACCCCTGCACCTGATTCTGGGAGGGGCAGCCCACCAGTAAGTATCCTGGCAAACCACACATTTATCTTAACTTTCATCTTACACACTCACAAAGACACCCTCTAAGAGAAGCTGGAACACAATCTAACTTGACTGTTGACTGACCCAACAAGGTGATGTGAGGCTAAAGACCCCTGGACACACCCCCAACCTAAAGGGCCATGCCTTGCCCTCTGCACCATCCTCTTCCCTCCTGGCTCCTGGTGCCCTTGCTGACAGCCAGTGCGGCCCTGGTCACAGTGGCTGGGCAAGATCCTCTTGGTCCTCTCCATCTCCCTGACTGAAGAAAATGCATGGGCTTTGTGACAGTCTCGGTGATGCTCAAGCGCCAGCTTTGCTTCCTTCCAGCCTAAAGCCTCTCCCAGATGGTGGCAGGTAGAGGAAGCCCAGCCACCCATCAGGGGAGCACTGTTCTTGTAATGCACTCGATAAATGCAGATTCACCACCTCTGCACCTGTGGTCTTCCAGGGGGTGAGGGCACGTGCCCGTGGCCCGGCTGAGACTGGCTCTCTAAGGAACCAGTGAAAGGCAGCTGGGGAGGGGGCTCCACATGGAGCCGCCCCCACACCCCCACTTCGAGAGTCATCATGGGGGCTGTGAAAGACCTACCTGCTACACTGTCCTTAGTCACCAAGGCAGGGCCCAGGGGACAGAAGGTGTCAAAGGTTTTTCCCAGCAGCCACTGTTTTCCATTGCGTCTCATTTGCCAGTCACGAGCACTTACGTCATGTGCCACAGTGAAGCCAGCCACATAAGCCATAGCATCTGTGGCCTAGGGGGGCAAGGGATTTGGCCAGATGGGAGGTTAGGTCACGGTGACATCAAACCCTATAATAAAGCCTTTATTCCACACTAGTAGCCAGAGTTCACCGAAGGTGCTAGGTGAGGGACAAGGCAGGTACCCCAGCTGACCACTTCCCAGGGCCAGGGACAGTGGGTACCACTCCTTCAACCTCACCTTGATGTGCTTGCCTTTTTTCCCAATGACCACGGCCAGTTCCACTTCCCAGTCCACCTCCTATAAAGCAGGAAAGGAGCAGTGAATCACTTGGCCTGGGCCTGTTTGGTGCTGGGGGCTGCACGCCATGTCTTCAGCCTGGGCCTCTAACATGGGGTCAGTTGCTGGCCCAGAGTCACAATAAAAACAGAGAGGAGTGTGGGTGTTAAAAACAGGGCTGAGTGGGAGCGGGCGCCCCACCTCTCAGCTTGTAGACCCATAAACCTCGGCAATGGCAGGCAGCACCACTGGATGGAGGCACAGTTCCCATGGTAACTAGAGGACCGACACTGGTCTGGGGACTGAATTTAAAAGTCACTCTTGATACTTCCAAAAAATGATGGATACCAAGTGATAACAGCTAACCCTACCGTGTGCCAGACACCATTCCAGTGCTTTAATGTATTAACTCACTTAAATGGTACAAAGACCAACATGCCAAATAAATGTGGGCAAAAGGCTTGAATAAGCAATTCACAAAAAATACATAGGGCGGCAAAAATGAAAACACACTCAGCCTTTCCCGAATCAGCAAAGTGCTACAAAACAGATGCAACCTAACCCTTCAAACTGCCTGATCTTCTGAACGATCCAGAGTGGCTATGAGCACACCTGATGCCCCACCTTGTCTCTAGTATCGATACCCACTAGAAGGAGTCAGGTTCTCTCAGGGAAACGACTAATCCCAGGTCCAACACAGTACAAAATAAGCCTGTGCTATCTTGGACAGAAAGCAGGAAAGGGCTCAAAAAGTGATGGGGATGGGGCCAACTTGAAGCCCCCCCAATGGCCAAACTGAGATCATTTGCATATTAGAAAGACTATAAATGATGGATTACAATATATGGGATAAAAATAAAAATCAAGAATTCACAGTGATACTAAAGGAATGGAGTAAAAAAGGCAGCCTTTGTTCGCAAAATGCCAGCTAATAAAGAGGAGAAAGCATGACAGAAAAGCAGTTTTCTAACCCCGGTGCAATAATGGAGTCAGGTAAAGATGACCAGGGGTCTGGGGTGAAAACGGTGGGACAGTGAGATGGTTCCACGTCTCCAACAACTGCACCTTCACAATGGAGAGCTCTAGTGAACAGCAAGCAAACTGAATGAATGAGCAAGCTTTAGGCAGCTGACAGGAGCCTCCAGTGAGATGCAGTGTGAAGATACAGTATCTGTGCTGTATAGACTGACTGTGTGTCCCTCCAAACCCTATGTTGAAACCTACCCCCTCAATGTGATGGGATAGGAGGTGGGGCCTTTGGGAGGTGATCACCATGAGGGCAGAGCCCCCATGAATAGAATGTGTCCTCAAGAGACCCAGAGAGCTCCCTGGACCTTCCCTCCCAGAACAGGGAGACATCATCCAGGAACCTGGAAGTGGCCTTCCCAGGCACCAAATTTATCAGCACCTTGATCTTGCACTTCCAGCCTCCAGATCTGTGGAAAATAAATGTTACTTATAAGCCACCCAGTCTATTTTGTTATAGCAGCCCAAATGGACTGAGGCACCTGTGTAGAACTCCTGACAAAGTGTTTAACCTGAATCTAATCATGAGGACACAACCAGGCAAATCCAGACTGTGGGACACACTATGAGACAGCCTGCCTGGACTTCAAATGTCAGCATCATGACAGAAAAGGGCGGCAGGCTGCGGTCAGAGATCAGCAGTCAGCGAAGCACAGCCTGCAGGTGAATCCCACTCGCTGCCTGTCCCTGCAGACAAAGCTTTCCCGGGACACAGCCACGTTCATTCATTTGTATGGCAGCCACGCCACTTTCACACCACAGTGGCGAGGCTGAACTGTTGCAACAGACACCATCTGGCATTGCAAGTCTAATATTTACTAACTGGGTCTTTCTGACAAAAAGGCTGTGGATGCCTGTGGATCTCTGTAGATTACAGGCCCTAAAGAGACATAACCAAATACAATGTGTGGCCTTGTCTGATCCTGGGTCAACAACAAAACAGAACCCAAACTGAAAGTCATCTCTCAGGTGGGCTATACACTAGAGATTGTTCCTGTTAATTTGCTGGGTTGTAATAACACTACTATGTTCATGTAGGAGACTGTCCTTATTCTTAGAAGGTGCATGCTAAATTTTAGAACTGTCTACAGTGAAGATATATTACTTTTATACTCCAAATGGGAATAAATGGAAAGGTCTCTCTTCTACTAATTTTTCCCCCCAGGCCAGTCTCATTACTGTATAAGCCCCATATCACTGTCCCTGGGTTTCTGTTTAATGCACTACTGAGTTGGGTGCCATGCACACTTGTGATGGCCCCAGTGATGCAAGAGGGCGGTGGGAAGGCACCGACCTGGCTCTCAGGCGGGAGGACGATCTCATCATAGGGCCCCACGATGGAGCTGGCAAACTTGCTGAAGATGATGGGCTCCTTTGGCACGGGCACGTTCTGTTCCTTGCAGTGGTCCACGTAATTCATGCCCACACACACCACCTTGTCTGGCCGTGTGACTGGAGCCAGGAAGGTCACCTCTGACCGTGGAAGGACTGGCAGCTGGGCAGCCAAGGCCCTGCAGAGACCAGAGCAGGAGAGAGGGGCTGGTTGGGAATAGGCCAGCAGTCCTGCTACAAGTTTTGCTGTTTAAAATACATTTTTAAATCAGAGTTAATGTGAAAATCAAGGCCAACTATTATCCTTTGACATCAGAGCACTGTTTAATATTTATCCAGTTGGATTTCCTTTCCCCCGCTGGGTAACACACATCCA
Source organism: Artibeus jamaicensis (assembly GCF_021234435.1). NCBI lineage: Eukaryota > Metazoa > Chordata > Mammalia > Chiroptera > Phyllostomidae > Artibeus > Artibeus jamaicensis. Next base: position 10,663,652 of record NW_026521810.1, on the reverse strand, counting down.
TGTAAGGGAATTTGGAAGGTGCAGATGGCAGTGACTGAGAAGGTGCTGCTTCTACCTCTTCCCCTTCCCCTGGCCCCCCTGCTCGGGCCTCGGAGACACCCTGTGTCCTGTGCAGCTCTTCACAGCTACTCTCTTCTTCTCCTCTCCTCATTTTATATGAATGATTCCATACTATATACACCTTATTAAAACTGTACCATATACATATTTTAAAGACCTCGCCATAATAATACATTATGGCTACATATTACTATACTGTAGAGACACACCCCTTCCAGGGATATGGACGTGGGCTCCAACCTTGGCAGAACATGAAGTTTAGGAAACATACTTTTACCCATACTGTGTGCAGATTAACATTTGTATTTTTGCCAGCTTAAAAGGTACAAATGGTATCTCAGAGTGCTCTTACTGCCCATCAGTACCTTTAGAACAGATACCATAGGGCTCCTGGCTTCAGAAGTCCCTATCTAATCTAGCCCAAACCCAAGAATCCTTAAGAAAACTTCTTTGCAGTCCTCTTTCCCCTAAGGAGCCAAGAGTCCAATCAGTCCCCCCACTTCCCAAAGTGCCACTTAGGACTGCAGGTCCCAGACCCTGTTGGCCAGCAGCAACCTCACCCCCGGAGAAGGCAGTACGATGAAGTGGAGCTCTGTGGCCTTGGGATATCACTCTCCCTGGGCCTCAGTCTCCCCCTCTATAAGCCGAGGCTACTGTCATATTAAGATTTCTAAAGTTCTGCATTAAGAGAATTCGGGAGAAAGGAAAGCAGAGGCTACCCTGCTCCCTTGCAAAAGAGCTAGCTGCTGGACCTGTTTCCCAGGCCAAGGAGGGGGTGGGAGAAAGGAGAGGGGAAACAGGGCAACCACCACAGGGCGATGATACCCACTGATTTACCTTCTCGCCGCTGACAGAGTGGACTCTCCCTGCTCCAGGAACTCCACCATCGTCTTGGGCAGGGTGGGGTCGAAGGCATTGAGGTTGATGACCCCCCCACCACTCCCCGACTCCAGGCCCAGATGAGGTCCCATCAGGTGGGGTGCCTGGAACTGCACCAGTCTCATGTGTCTGGAGGGCTGGAAGGGCCACCACTGAGCATGCAGCAGAGCTGTGAGCAACCTTTTTCTAACAGGGAACAGCATCAGAGTCTATGGAGAAAAAAGCAGGTTGCAGAGCACAGAGGGTGCTGGCAAGCTCGCCAGGGGCCAAAGCCCCTTGATCTGCAGCCCCAGGTCCTTCGAGCTCCAGCCCAAGCTTCTGGCACACCACATGGAAGGGGTCTGGGTTTGTAAGTTATTTCATCCTGTCACACTTCATAAGATGGTTTTTCGCTCAGTTCAATGCACACATGACCCCTTTCTAAAGGAGCAAATACGTCATGTCAGGCTCTAAGCTAGGTGCCAGGGAGTCCGGCGTTCCTTCATCCAGTGCTTTCTGAAAGCGTACACTGCCTGGCACGACGTGGCACTGGCACAAACAGTGTAGCTCAGACATACTCAGCCTTGCCATGCTGCCCACAAGGAAGACTGATGTTAACAGCTGATGCCATGTGATTCAGCAATGGGACTTCTGCTGTGACAATCGAGGGTCCTGAAAGTGTGATCATGGCAGTGTGATGAAGTGGAGTTTTGTGGCCTTGGGATAATCACCCTGCTGGGCCTCAGTTTCCCCCTTTATAAACTGAGGCTGCTGTCGTATAAGATTTCTAAGGCTCTTGACTAAGAGAGTAGGTGAGAAAGGAAAGCGAGGCTACCCTGCTCCTTGGCAAAAGAGCTACCTGTTGGTTTGGTTTCCCGGAAGGAAGACTTGTCTAATTTCTTAAGGAAGTGATGCTAAACTGGACTTGGAGTTAGATAAGTGGAGCAAGTCACATGCAAATAACCATTGGGGAAACTGGCTTCACACCTGCCACAAATGCGTCTTTAAATGCCAATTTGATCCTGTTACCCTCCTACTAAAATGCTTTCCCCTGCTGACATTATCAAGCCATAATCCTCCTGTTCCACCTTCTAGGAGCAGCCCCCACCTACCTCCTCAGAGAGTAAACATTTACTTTTTCCTGCTGGAGCACACACTGCCTGAGGCAGGCTGAAAGGGGCAGGGCCTAGGTCTGAGAGGCAACTATGGGTTGTCTCCTCTCTGGTTCTGTGGCCTCGTCTGTCTCTTTTACTGTTGAGTCCACTGTGCCTGGGACACAGAGGCTCTTAGCCACTACTCTCTGCTGAACAGGGGCTTGACTTTTCACTACTTGGGAAAGCTTGGTGATTGCCAAGCTCAGGAAGCATGGCTGTGCCTTCCCTCTTCAAATCACCTAGAAGGTATTGACAGGGCTCAGACCCTGTTTCAAGTTCCAAGCTTCACTCAAAAACAAACCCCTTCATCTTGTTTTATTTCTAACCTAAGTCTGGTCTCCAACCAGTCCCTTCCATAGTTGGTTCCTTACTTTAAAGACCAAGTCTTTGTGTTCAGGCATGTGTAGGTAGTCCCAGACTCCTGGTTCTCACCCCAATGATTCCATCTGCCTTGTTCATCTAGAGATGCATTAGACCCAGGTACGAGCTAACCACTGTGCTGGCTGATGAGTTTGACAAGAAAACGAGGGTTTGAAGCCTCCTGCCGTCCTGTCTAACACAGGTCCAACCATGCCACTGATAAAGTCTGTCCTAGCCAAACTGCACACACTCAGATGCTCCATCCGCTAAAATACAGGGTCTGGCACAAATAACACACCTGTTTATTATAAAATCCTAAGCATATAATTCTGTAATATAGCAATATCACACTCAAGCACACCACAGAACACTTGAGGTGAAATGTTCAAACTGCTATCCATTTCACTGGAGACAGTCACGTACCCTACCAACCACACTCAAGCAGACGTTACTCCTGCTGGACCCTGTATATTCGACAGCAACTGCTCCCACTGAATGCCAGGTCTCATTAAGTGCTTTATCCACATCGTCTGATTTATTATGATGATTGTAGAAGGTTGGTATTGTTAGCCTCATTTTACAGATAAAAAACCAAGGTTTTGCGAAGTTAAGGGATTCTCCCAGGTTTCTAAGGAGGGAAAAGAGCTGGGACTTGAATCCAAGCCCAGGTGGTGTGCAAACAAGACAATCCAGCTGTAGCCCACTCCCACCTTCACCCCCCAGGGCACTTTAGCCCAGAAGACTGTGTGAGAAGTAGGGACCTCCAACAGGAGACCCTCTAGAGACCCAGACACCCTGCCTGCTCTCGGCCATGCTCAAGGAAACTTGGTCACCTGCTGGCTTGCCACCTCAGAAATAAGGCTGGTCACCTGCTCTCCAAGATTACCGCAGGCCACACAGACTGCAGGTTCTCACCTGGGCCTACCACTATACCCTCAGGCAGTGAGCCCCATTTTACAGGCCGTGGCACTGATGCTTAAAAAGGAGCCGTCACCTGCCAAGGTACCCAGTCAGAAAGTGACCCTTGTGCTTCCGCGGTTACCGCTCTGCAGCAGGGCCCGAGCTCCATCCAACTCTGCCAAAGGGTGCCTAGGCAAAGCCGCCAGAACGAGAGGCGCAAACAGCGCACAAGCATCGCAACTTGGAGACGTGTGTACCTGGGACCGCATCCCACCATCCGTCCACACTCACGGCACCCTGGGCCAATCCCTCGATTTCCCTACAGGCTTAGCTTGGTCCCCTGCACGTAGGGGGCGCTCACGACGGCCGGTCCGTGTGGTCCGAGCAGCCGGGGTCCGAGGTCCAGTCCTACCCTAGGCGGGGCGCCTCCCGTGGGGGAATGCCCGCGCAGGACCACCGGAACCCGACCTACCTGGCCGCAGCGGCCGGTCTGTAGGGCGCCCCAACGCTATCGGACTAGGCTCGCTGGACCAGAGTCTGGGGTTGCAGGGCACCTAAAGACTGGTGCCACGTCGCCTTACCACTACGAGCGCCGGGAACCCCCACTGCATTGCACAGGGTGTCCTCTCCAATAAGCTGTCGGCAGAGGCGGCGCTCCGTTGTGACGTCCCGTACGATGCCCAATAACAGGGCTCCTCTTCCTGCTCCGGAAGTCACGTACGGCGGGGCCGACAGGCGCGGGAAGGCTGGTGTTCTGCGGGTTGGACTTTTAGGCCTGGGAGGTGGCCCCGCGGGAGCTTGTTAGACCTTAACCTGTGCTTACAGCGACCAGAGAGCCAGTGGTTCTTTTCGCTTTGCGCTCTGGGCGCCGCCCTCCCCAGCCCTCACCCCGCGCCGCGTCGGGTCCCTGCCTCTGAGCCGGCCACCGTTTTTTGTTTTGTTTTGTTTTAATATGGAACGCTTCTCGAATTGGCGTGTCATACATGCGCAGGGGCCATGCGAATCTTCTCTGTGTGGGTCCAGTTTTAGTATATGTGCTGCCAAGCGAGCACACAGGTACCGTTTTGATATTGGGCAAATGCAGTAGAAAAAACCAAATTAATAGCGCGCTGGTCAACAAAGACAAATCTCTGGCAGATTATTGTGGACAGGAGGGATGATTGCACCCTCTTTGCATATGGGGTTGGATGTGCTTTGCGCAAGATGATACAGGCAGTGAGGCGGGAAACCGCTATTTTTGACCCCAGGTACCGCCTTTTACCACCATCTGCAGCAGCCCTGTCTTCATATGCTGCGTTGGGCTCAGGGCAGGATAGTAGGAGGCACAATTTCCAGCGTCTGAGGCCAGGCATTTTCTTGGAAAGGTGATTTAATTAAATCAGACAGTTACAAAAGCTCTCTAGGCCTCTGGCAAATAACGACCTATAAGGGGCTGTGGGCAAGAGGGCCAGGACTTAAATCAAGGGCCAGATCATCACAGGCTTTACTTGTCCCAGAAGGGAGTCTGAGTCTTATCTAGAACACAAGAGGCCACTGGAAGGTCCCCACAGGGCAATGCATGGTCAGACTTGCATTTGAGTAGTTTTACTCTGGTCACCCCTCCAAGGAGAGGTGTCAGGGTGAGAGTGGTGCAGATGAGAGCCATGGTGGCTTGGTGTGCATTGGAGATGATGGGAGTTCATAGGTGTGCAAGAGGTAGAAATGACAGTCCCCGATGAGGACAAGAGGTGGGGGAAGGAGGGACAAGGCCGCCTCCTAGGCCTGATAGATGGCAGTACCATTTACAGAAATGGGTTCTGGAGGGACAGCAGTTCTGGGGAGAGGATGGAGAGTGTTTAATGTACATGTGGGACAGTCAAGGGCCACTGCAGAGTGGGCAGTTGGAGTGTGGGTCTCTAGTCTGACTTCAAGATAGAGGTCAACACAGAGATAGAAATGGAACCTATGGGGGTGAGTGTGAACAGGGGGATGCACTAGTGAACCTGGCACAAGTCCCAGTCAGGAGGCCCACCCTATAAGGGTGACAGCACCAGAGGAGCCGTCAGAAAAACAGGGGGACACATAACTTAGGCAGAGGTCAGGGGGCCACACCTGCCAGAAGCCGAGGAGAGGAGGACTTCCGCTTCTGAACAAATGGAGTAACAAACAGGATTTATCCTTGCATGAAACCACCAAAAAAACTCAAACAAATATCCAAAACAATGGTTTTCAAGAAACTGGGCCTTAGGTAGTGAAGAACAGTGATAACAGACAGGAAACAAATGAGGTCCCTGCTTAATGCTTTGAAACGGTGTCCAGGCTGTGGCACAATAAAGGGGGACTGAGGTGGGGCCAGCATGGTCCATGAGTTGCAGACAGGGAGCTGGGGGCCCAGTAGGACCTCGGTAGCTAGAGTTTGCAGGACAGTACTGGAGAGAAGACGCCTGGGCAGAAAGAGAACTTGGCATTCTGTAGCGGTTCCTCCTCAAGTGTTCAGCAGGGTCCTCGGCGGTGCATGCCTCTGAAGCAGCTCCCTGAGACTAGGGAGAGCACCATTGAGAAGAATCAGTGGGAACAGGGTCAAGAGACTGCACGAGGCCAGGAACAGTGTCTCTTTCCCCTAGTCAGGTTGGAACGACAGAAATCGTGCGACACAGGGTAGGGTATGCAAGAAGGCCTTGCCTCTGCAGGGAATAATGAGCCCTAGACCTCACGGACAGATTATAAAATCAAGACCCAAAAGGATCAAACTGTTTCCAAGTAGTTTAACTACATCACAGGCCAAGCTCAATGATGTTTATAGAAATTACAAAATATCCAGCAGCCAACAAGGTAACATTTACAAGATCTTATATCTAAAGATAACTCACGTTCCAAAAGATGGAAAACATGATCCATGGTGAGAAGAATCAAGCATTTTAATGCTAAAATGCTAAAAGTTCCACAGCCCAGTTCTAACTAGCTTCCAGTGGAGTGTTGGGGGCGGGAGATCCCATGAATGGCTCATATAATGGCTCATATAAGAATCTAGAGAGTGGGAGGGGCTTCCTTAAGGTATAGTTTCATTTTGAGCTCCAGGGCTGACCCCTCCCCCTTTTCCCCCCACTTTCTCAGTCTCCATCCCTCAGCCGTCCCTTCTGCTCTGACTTCATTCTCATGCCCCCCTGCCAGTGACAAAATGGCAGCCCCGGCCCCAGGACTCACGTCCATGAAGCTTCAGATGTGAGGGAGGAGAGCCTTTCCCAGCATTCCAGGCTTGGGTCTTCCTGGGCCTCCTTGGCTCCAGGTGCCCACCCTCAACCATTCACTGACCAGGAGAGACATGTAGCAATGGGCTTAAGGCCGGCCTTGGAGGCAGGGTCCCAGACTTCTAGGATAGAGGGGCAGAGTGATCCCTACAGAGACTGGGGGTTACCACCAGAGGAGGGAGAATGCTAGAGAGGCAGCAGACTGATCAGCTGACCTTGCTCAGTGCCCTCAGGGTGCCCCAGGGTGTCACAAGAGAGGAGCTCCTGAGGGCCTTTGTCGCTGGGGTAAATGCAAGGGCCAGCTCAGGCAGAGCAGTGGGGTAGACATAGATCCTGCATCCACACGACAGTTTGATAATTTTTGAAGCCTGAGCAGAGCGGGCCCTGTGCCTGAGTCCAGATGTGAGAACAGAGCAGGCAGGGCTGGGGCAGGTGAGTTAGAGACTAGCTGAGGTTTCCTGGTCAAGAAACAGAACAAAAAGGTACCCAGCAGCTGGCAGAGAGCCCAGTTCTAGCACTGATGGCTCCGGGCGGTCGGGGGCTGTCAGGGGGACTTTGTGGGTTGGACAGTCAGTCTCCTGACTGGGAGCTACACTACCCGAGAGAGGGCTGTGCTCAGCTGCCTGCTCAAGACCCTGATGCCTTCCAGGGCCACACCAGGCCTCCTGCCACACCTGCTCCCATCACGCTGCCCCTTCTCCAGGATCTCAAGTCTGGATAAGGGCTGACTAGGCCTGCAGCCTCCCTGTAAGATATATGCAATTTCCCTATGTAAGTGGGCAGGGTATGGGACAGGTGAGTGGAGGTGCTTCCAGACCCCCTTATCTTGGCCCTGTGCAGGCACAGGATAAGTCCTGACCATTCTGGCTCTGGCACTGGCTGTGGGCTCTCTCCCCGTACACATTGGGCCCCACCTATATCCCACTTTCCTCTCTAATCAGCATCTGGTTGAGCTCACTCCACAGGCAGCTAGAGTCTGCACATTTCTTTTATGACCAGCTGGTTCAGACAGTCCAGGCGATTGTCGCTGACCCTGGCAAAGCCAGGTTGTGTATTGTTTTCAGTGGAAGCAATTAATACAGATTCCTGGATACCCCATATCATTGGATACTAGAGTGCTTATATATTTTTTATTTTTTTAAAGATTTTTATTTATCATTAGAGGGGAAGAGAAGGAGAGAGGGAGAGAAATATCAATGTGTGGTTGCCTCTAGTGTGTCCCCTGCTGGGAACTGGCCTGCAACCCAGGCATATGCTCTGACTGGGAATCAAACCGCAGTTGTTTGGTTTGTAAGCTCTCGCTCAATCCACTGAGCTATACCAGCCAGGGCTTGAGTGCTTATATTTTTTCATGTTAAACCTTGTATTTCTAAAATAAACCCAAATCTGTCATGATGTTAAATATATCACATATATATCTTACATGGCTGAAATGAGATTACTAATATTATGATTTTTACCTTTTTGTTTATAGTTGAGAATGTCCTATAATTCTTCTTTTTTATCCTATTCATGAGGTTTTTTTAAAAAAAATCCTGGTAATACTGGTCTTTAAAATGAGTTGGGGAGGGTTCATAGCCAGCTGCCCCTCCACACACCGGTGACTGGATCGGGGAAGTGCTGAGTAGGTGAGTGGGAAACAGATGTACAAACAGAGGGGCAGACGGCTGGATGCTGGGAGGATGGGTGGCAGATGGCATAGGGATGGATGGTGGTTGGTGGACGAGTGGAGAGACAGATGGGCTTTCCCTACTTGGAGCTCTGTGGCCCATTGTGAAGCACATGGTTCAGTGCTTACGTCCAGCCTAGAGTCCCCATCCTGGGTCCAGTCCTGATTCTGCTCGTCAATGGCTGAGAGGTCTTAACACCTTTCAGCTCAGCCTCCTGATCCTGCCCACCAGGCTGTGGTCAGAGTGAATAGGCTCCACACAGTGGCCAGCCCATGGCCAAAGCAGGCCATCCCACCCGACAGCAGAGTCAGGCGGCTCCCTTGCTGGGACTGTGCCAAGGTCCTCAAGCTCAGGTGGGGAACTTTTGCTGTGTGTGGTGGGGGAAGGGGGTCTCGTCATTTGCCCTCCTGGCTACTGCTGATGCCCATCCGTCAAGGCTGGTGACCCATGGAGGCTTGCATCTGCGTCGCTGTGGAGATGTCATGTGGCCCAGGGTCTGACCCTGGAAGACTACCCAGAATCCACCTCTTCTCTACCCCCAAGTTGGGGACCCCACTGCTGCTCCTCCCCTGGCCTAACCCTTGCGGTGCTTAGTTACACTTTGAAAGAAAAAAGCAGGAAAGAAAGACATAGTCAGGCCAATCCTGTTTCTGCCTTGTGACCTGCGCCCTCCAGCCAAGGGGATATGCGGGGATTACTCCCTGGAACAGGCACGGAAAGTGACCTGGGAATAAATATAAAGGGCCCCTCAGGAAGGTACCCCGCCTGCTGGCTGGCTTTTCTCATAAAGGCTACCACTGTGGCCATCACACCCCAACGCTGCCTTTGGCGACATTACATTAGGAGCTGGAAATCCAGCGTAGAAACTGACAAATGCTACAATTTCAAGGCATGTTAAACACTTACCAGGACAGCGCTGGGCAGGAGCCTGGATAACAGCAGAGATGGGAGGAGCCGGACAGAAATTCAAAGTCAGGATAAAGCCAAGGAGAGTCCCTCTCTTCTGTCAAGTTTATTTTATTAAAATATACAGAACTGAACATTGGTGGGCACTGAGAACAGGAAGTGCCCTCCCGGGCTGTGCCCAAGGGAGCTGCTTCTGCCATGCAGACAGGCGGCCAGGCCACGTCCCAGTGTCACCCTCTCCTGACTGGAAGAGAGCCAGCCTGGCCCAGCCGAGGGAGACGGGGGACAGCGAGGGCCCTCCCGAGGGCCTGGGCCCGAGAAGCAGAGCTACGCCAGCTGGGAGGACTGGACTGGGGGCAGGGGGAGAAGATCCCTGAGCCAGGGAAAGCTGACGCCCTCCTGGAGGAGGGGAGAGGGACCCCCCCAGTCAGACTGGAGATGGGTATCAGTGCAACTCCAAGGAGAGGGCCACTTGTGGGTGCCAACAAGTCCCCAGGGCCAAGCCAGACCAGTGTCCATGGCCTCCGCCATCCCACCCTGCCCCGCGGGTCCTGCCCACCCGGAGCCAGGCTGAGCAGAGATGGGGCGGCGGCCGACGGAATGTATGTTGAGAATGTTCCTCAGAAGGGCCTGTGCTGCCTGAGCAGGCAGGAGCTGTCATCTGTCCCCCAGAAGCCCCTGTGAGCCTGCCGCCCACCTCAGGCCCCTCAGCCCGCACTGCTGTTTCTGGCCTCAGGTGGACATTGGCCACACCCCCAGAGCAGAACCTAGCCAAGCAGAGTCCCGGGGTTTGTGCTTTTGAATGTTGGTGAGCTGGGCTGGGGGGAGGTTTTGAGCCCCCACTGCTCTGAGGCACAGACCTGACCCCAGGTTCCCTCCCCGGGCCACCTGTATCAGGGATAGGGGGACTCATGCTCAGCCCACCAGGAGGGCCTCGTCTGGGAAAAGCAGTGTCTTCGGCTCCCCTTGTGGGCTCAACCTGAGCTGCCGGGCTGCTTGTGCTTTTTGTGTGGAGTTGGGGTGCGCCTGTGTGGAGTGGTGGCAAACACTGCTGGGCCGAGGGAGACAGAGGCTGAGGGACCGGGACGGAGGAGCCCTTCCTGGGCTCGCTCTCCACTGGGCTCCTGGGCTGCCAGTCCCTGAGCCACGTGACCTCTTCTCAGGACCTATAATGACCTTGGGGTGGACAGTTTAGAGCCCGAATGGTCGGGGCAGCCCCACTACTGCATCCCCACTGAGCAGGCCTGGGCAGTGGGGGAGGGCTTCTCCCACCCAGCTGAGTCAGCAGACAGGCCCCTCACAGTCTCTATCAGGAAATCCAACCCTGAGCTTAAGGGCCCCCTTCCTGGGATGGAGGGACAGGAGGGCCCTGTAGTCCCTCATCACTGGAGCAGAACTCACCCAGGAGTCCCTTCCAGGAGGCAGCAGGCCCTGCCCCCACTACTTCTTTCCTTGACCCCCAGCTTCCCCTCCAGGGTCCTGCAATGAGCGGCCTTCTGGGAGTGTGGATAGTGGGCTGGGAATGGCTGGGGGAATGAGGAGCCCAGAGTCTGGTGGATGGGTGGTAGGAAAGATGGGGGCAGGAGGGAGAGGTGACTGGGCTCACAAAGGAGGGGCCTTGGCGCTAGAGACTGGACCATCCTCTGAAGGAGCTGAGCACTTTCCTGCTCACATCCAGCAGCCAGTGGCCATACACACTGCTCTCCCATCAGCCCACCCCAGAGGCAGCCTCGCCCTGCTGGCCTGGGACATGGCTGGCTGGGGGAGTGCGACTCATGTCACCTGGACCCAGCTCCCAGCCGGATGTAGTTCCCCCCCCCACCTTGGTCCCCCTCTGACAGCCCAGAGGAATGGGTGTGTTTCTGTGTCTGGAGCAAACTTCACTTTTTGCAAATATATTAGAAAAATGTTTCTCCTGGAGGCTGTTCCTGGTAGGATTGAGGTGGTGGCAGTGGCCACTTGGCAATACCCCATGTGTCCTAGATGACGTTCTCAAACAGCTGCATGGACCTCATGATGTTCTCGTCCTGTGTGGAGAAGGGATGAGAGGCCGGGTCGGGGCAGTGCTCATTTTCGACCACCTTAAGCAGATTCTGCACAGGGACCCGGAATCCATTCTGCAGGGCCTGCTGCCTGTGTCCCTGGGCTATGGGGTACTGGTCAGGCACAGCCTGTGTGTGGCCCCATGGCCTAAGTGCAGCCCATCTGGGATTGACTAACTCACTGAAGGACAAACCTCCCTGGATGCTCACCCAGATGGAGGCCAGGGTCACTGTGGGAGCAAGGTCAGTGGCAGAGGTCCAGAGCGCTCCCTCCCCCACACCCCGCAAGGGTGCTCTGCACTGGAGGGTCAGCAAGCTGGGGAGGCTCCGGGAGCCTGTTCCCCAGAGTGACCCTTCCCAAGGGCCACGTGGCCCCGCCCCCCTGCCGGCCCCACACCTGCCCTCTCTAATTCAAAGCACACAAAGGAGGTACAGGGTGCCCAAGTGGGCTGTGGCTGGCAGGAGCGGGTAGGGAGCAGATGGGTTCAGATGGAAGGGTGGAAGTGGAGCCTGGAGGTGGGGAGTGGCTTGAGGGCCGGCAGGGGCAGGACACTGAGTACTCTCAACTCCCGAGGACACCTACCTTCTGACAGGTCTCCAGAAACTCATCAATGGTCACTACCCCGTCCTGATTCCGGTCCATTTTCTGCAACCCAAGCCACACCCTCAGTGAGTCTGTGTCTCACCAGGGACTGTCGCTGCCCCAGGCCTGAGGACGTGGACTGTTGGGTCTCCTCCACCCCACTGTCCTCTCTGTCCCCTACACTGGATCCCAGCCACATACAGTACCCTTCTGGGCCCCTCCCACCCCCAGCTGCTTCTGACAGTCTCCTGGATGACACTTCCAAGAATGGGCCCTGACAGGCAACCAAGGCAGATGGAACGACTGAGGCACAAGAGGGCCACATGCCCCACGGACACAGAGAAAAGTCACCCCAGCCCCACTCATCTTGCAGTTTCCCAGGTGGAGCTGGGGGAGCTCTCAGAAGGCACCAGAACACTGGCCAGGATGTCAGCCATGACCCTCGATCCATGAGCTAAGGTTCAGCTGATCGAGGAGGGGATGGTGTTTGAATTTGCTCCTCTGGTCCTGACAACCAGCAGAGTGAGGTATGCTCATTTAACCTCCTTGTGGGAGGGGGTGCTCCAAGAGGGGAGTGGCGTGCCCTGGGCGCCCTGGGCAGGGGCCTCTTCCTCTTCCCACTGCCTTTCGCAGCTGCCGCTTACCCAGGCCGAGGGCTCACCTGGAAAAACCTCTCCACATGCTCCAGAGGTGCGTCCTCCCGCACGAGGGGATAGGTGTGCCGGCCCATCATGTCATAGATGGACTTCACGATGGCCAGCATCTCCTGGGGTAGACAGAGGAGCTGGCTTGAGTCCAGCTGCAAGAGTAGGGGGGAGGGTCCAAGGGCCCGAGGGGAGGGGCTGCATCTGCAGTTGGAGAGCCTTTCTAGGGCGGTGTGAGTGAGAAGGGGCCCCCATCAGCTCTGCCCAGGGATAGCTTCGGACTCTCCGAAAGAAGTTGGACATAGGTTTTTTGGCTCAAAAATTTAAAACTATAGCAACTAGTTCATATACAAAAGAATGTTTGAGCCAAAAGAATCCACTGTGGCCCTGAGTGGTGAGGGCCCCCCCCCATCTAAGGGGCCACACTGCCCCTTGATAGGTGGGAGCCAAAGCCAGCCCCACTCTAGGCTTCTCCACCTGTGTCCCCCGAGGCCTTCCTGGAAGAGGGGATGATCCTAGGACACTTGTTAGACTGGATGCAGACGTGTGGTGTGGGGCACACGGCCTCATGCTCCCTGCACTCAGGGGTCCAGGCCGGAGAGCTGCCTGGTGGCTGCCTCCCACCTGGTCTCTGCACGGGGAGGGGAGGCCAGACGGGCCATGCCCCAGCCGCCCCATACCTCTTTGGTGATGTAGCCGTCCTTGTTAATGTCATAGAGGTTAAAGGCCCACTTGAGCTTCTCCTGGACGGTTCCTCGCAGGAGGACAGAAAGGCCCACCACGAAGTCCTGGGAAGAAAGAAGGTCGAGGAGTGACAGCCGGACCCCAGATTCGATTTCCAGTTCACTGTGTGGCTTCAGTGAATTCACAGCTTAGAGGTGAGGAGTGTCCATTACAGAGCATGCAGGTGGTGTCCATCAGGTCGACAGGGTGTGTACACAGATGCACACATATGTGCATGTATGAATGCATGCTCATGTGTGCATTCATGAGCGTGTGTGTGGCAGGGATGACATGGTGGCTGTTACTGATCTTCACAAGTAAAGGCATTCAAACATATGGTGTCCTGGACTGCAGTGCACCGCTATGATGGAGGGGCTCTGGGGGCACTCTTTCATAAAAGGAGTACCCGACTTGTAGTTTACCAGTATCTGCATGTCAGGGTGCTTGAAAACGTCAAGCCTCAAAAGCTAAGCTAACAGTGCTCAATCCTGGGTCAGGACAAACCTCCGAGTGTGATGAATAATTGATCAGTAATGTGACAAGAGAGAAGTTCCAATAGCTTCCAATGGAAAAGCCCACTGTTGTGTTAGAACAGCCGGTGGGGCATGAGTCTTTCCCTCCACTCCTGCAAGCCTGCAGGTGGAGCCCCCGTGCCCATGGGGTCCTCGCAGGGAATTCGGAAAGAAGGGGAGCAGAGAAGGCCTGTCCCGGGAAGGCAGAGGGTGGCGGACTGCGGAGGGACAGGGCCATACTCCACGGGGCGTAGTCCTCACTCAAATGTTATACTTCCTGGATCTGAGGAAGCCTGTGTCACAAATGAGAAAGCCTAAGGGGAACAGAGGAAAGCAACTGGGAAGAAACAAACATTATTACAGGAAAAAGAAAACTGAACAAAAACAGATTTGGAGATTGAAAATCTCCAAATCCCTAAAATCTCACATCCCTAAAATAAGAAGCTATAAAAAAAGGAATCACTGAGAACAAGAGAGAGCTCTTGGGAATTAAAAATAAGAATGCAGAACAACAGACTTAGAAGAAGGGTGGCGAAGTCAGTGGAATCTTCCATGACGTAGGGGAAGGCAGAGCTGCAAACCAGACAGGAATGACGAGAAAGAGAGCCCCCCCCCCCAGGCACGGGGAGGACTGGAGGACACAGGAGAGCAGGTCAAGAAGTGAGGGGAGGTTTCCCACACCTGCAAACAGCTCGCCGTGTTGCCTGTAGGCATATACCCTGATGCCATTTCAGAAAAGCAACAGCAAAGAGAGGATACTACAGGCTTCCAGAGAAGAAAAACGAAACCAAAGAGAAAACCGGAACCGAGTCCCTTGCACAGGGTCAGGGGTCAGCAGGCTCTGCCTTTGACAGCAGCACTGGGGCAGGAAGCCAGTGGCACAGCGGCCACCATCCGAAGGGGCACAGCTTCCCACTTCCGCTCTGGTCCCTCTCAGCATGTCAGGCAAGAGTGAGAACAGAATGAAGACTCTCCCAGACATCCAAACACTCAAAGTTACCTCCCACATACTCTTTCTTTCCTAGGAAGCTGCTGGAAGACGTGCCCCTGAAAAAAGAGAGTAAAGCAGGAAAGAAGAAGGTGACAGGATCCAGGAACCAGGAGACCCCAGTTCAGAAGAGAGGGGAAGAGATCCGCAGGTGGTGCTCCCAGGACCCAGTGGACGAGGGAGCCCGGAGGCTGGGGAGGGGTCCTCAGAGAGATGCCCAGTCAGATGACTGGAGAAGGGCCTGGGGTGGCGTCAATGCCGAGGTCGCAGGTACCAGGCAGGTGAAAACTCAGGACGGTCGTCGAAGGCAGGCCAACTCAGAACACGCGCAGGGGAGGAGAGCACTGCCACAGTTTACCACACGGCTTCCTGGGCTCGCACTCCCACGATCAGGGTAAACTGTGAGTCCTTGTCCAGTCGGAATCCTGTACTTCTGTTGGAAGCTGGGCTTGAGAAGGTGTGTGCTTGGGGGGCCCAAGTCCTCCCCACCAGACAGCCCCAGGCCGTGGCTAAGCCTGGACAGGTGGGAAGGAGTAGGGGCATGCTACCGGGGGACATGGGGACAAAGAGTGGCAATTGGCTACAACAGGAGAAGGCTGACTCCTCAGGTGTGCAGGGTGTTAACTGCTGTTTTCCAAGGTACACCCTGTAACCTATGGGATGCTTGAAGTCATGCGTGTGTTAAAGTGAAGAAAATGAAAGAATGCTGGTATTGAGCAGAAACCACAGGACAGTTGTTTGAGATGGAGGTGAGGTCATCACTGAAGTTCGTGATTTACTTAGTGACGAAGACTCACAGCATCTCTGAGTTCGGGTCACTCCCTCTTCCTGGGTCTGACAGGCTTCCCAGGGGGAGACAGAGATATGGAGTGCCACATCGGACCCTCTTCTCGTGGGGCCATGGGAGGACACTGCTGTCCTCTCCTCCTGCCTTCACACACCTGGGCCTGAAGTGTGGAAGGCCTCGTGGTCAACCACAACCAAGAAATGTCCCCATACAGTGTTCCTAAGTGTGTAAAGTACAGCCGTGACAGCACCCGGAGAGAGGTTGTTGGGGACCACCCTGCCTGGTTTCAGGAGCTGAAATCCCCCATGGCTAAGGCTGAGTGAGCAACCTTCAGACCATAAGCCACTAAGGAGACAAAGCTTGTCTCCCTGACAGGGGTGCTGCCTCCGCTCCTTTTACTTCACCCTGACTGGCCCCCAGTGCATGATCGGTTAGCCGATGACGGGTAAGATTCCTCAAGGGAGGGACGACCTAAGACAGGCATGTGATCACATGGAGGCCCCAGGGAAGGACTTGGGGGGCTATTGATAAAAGGGGTGATGGACCCTTGCCCCCTGGCTTTGACAAAGCTTGAGTCCTCAGTCTGTCTCCAAGAAGTCTCCAAAAATTCTTTGGCTATCTGCCTCCTCTGCCTGACTTAAGCTTGGAAACAGTGACTGAGGGTGGTACAGCCTTGTGCTGAGAATGGCAGGCTCCCCAGGTGATCCCGCAAAGGAAAGAATTCCTAACAATCCTGTAAAGCCTACTTTGCTGAGAATGCTTTTAGGTCAATGATAAAGGCCTAAGCAAAAAGTGAGTTTATGTTCCCAAAGTTCTGTAGCCTTTTAGCTGGCAGACCCTGACTTAGGAGAAGCCTTAATGGTTCTTTGTATACTATCTACTGTTTACTACCTGACAATGATTAATAAGTTGTACCTGAACTCCTGCGCAAAAAAAAAAACAAAACAAAACAAAAAAAAAACAATAGAAGCCTGTCTAGGCAAGGGTCAGCACTCTCTCCTTGAGAGAGTTGCCAGGCCGCTACAAGCCGCTTTCCCCTTGAGAGGGTGGCCAAGCCACTCTGAGGTGCTCCCCGCTTGAGGGAGTAGCCATGTGGTCCCTTTTCCTCCACAGGACTCGGTAGTCCGTGTGAATTTGTCTCATGTCTCATCCATGATGCCGCAGGCACTGTGAGCCAGAGCACACGTTAAGAGGTGGCTGGAAATGTACCCTGCGAGGCCACTGGCCTGTCCTCAATAACACACACACGACCCCACGCCCAGCAGCTTGCTAGTTCCAAACTGCCAGCCCCGCAGAGCACTGCTGCACCTGGGGCCATCCCTAGTTGTATGTGACTGCTTGCTCTTAAATCCGAGGTGTGTGAAGCCTATCACATCCACAGCCCTGTTCTGTGGCTGTCCCTGAGGCAGAGCCCAGGAAGGGTGAGGGGTTCCTACAAATGACGTTGTGATGCAGAGAAACCATAGTTTCCAAGCATCCCAGAGTGCCCATAAGGGGTGCCAGGCAGACCACAGAGCAGGAGCTCAGCCAGAGGGTGGGACCAGAGGGTATGACTGCAGGTTGCAGGCCTTCTCTGGTTGCTCACAGCACACCCTGTGTGGTCAGTGTGCCGGAAGCGAGCTACTGCATTGGGAGGTCAGGCAGAGGCAGCCGTAGTCTTCTTGAGACACACACACACACACACACACACACACACACACACACACGTCGTAACTCTTCAAAAGAGCATCAGCCCTGGCATGATGAATGAGGTGCATTAGCAAGGCCCTGGATTGCATCTGTGTGTGGCACTGTCTGTACTCAGGGGGCAAAAGGAGGCCGGTCCCAGGAGGACAGGGGCAGGAGGCAGGCACTGAGAGAGAATGTGGGACCACAGCTCCAGGTGGCAATGGTAAGGTTAGCTGGTTTTGCCAGTGTATTTTCTGATAGTCTTTCTGGTGAGGGCAGGGAAGTTACACTATTTTCCCATGTCAGTAACTTTAATTAATATGGATCTTAGGACTTCCGCCAAGATGGAGGCATAGATGGATATGCCGTGCCTTCTCACACAACCAAGATTAGAGACAACTAAATATTAGCAACAGAAAACACAGCCAGAACACAGAAAATTGAACTTTTCGGAAGTCTGTTAACAACAAATTCTTCAGCCTGACCGGTAAGGGCCAAAACCAGCAGCTGGTGAAGCGGGGTTGCACAGGAAAACTCGGTCAGACGGACTCAGGCGCGTGGAATCCAGGAGCAGGGTTGGACCTAGTGAGCGACTGAGCGAGCAACCATGGGGGAAACAGCGAGGGAGCAGGGCTGCGGGTTGACTGTGGTCGCACATTTGTGCGCGGATAGACAAGCGAGGGAGTGGAGTGGGCGATTGGACTGGAACCCAGCAGGTCCCCGAGGCAAGCGGCAGGGAGGGCGCCGCCATTTCCCTGCTCTGACCCCACCTCCACATACAGCGTCATAACCCAGCGACTGAGTGGCCCGGCCCTGGTGAACCACCTAAGGCTTTGCTTCTCACCCAGCGTCGTGAAACAGCAGAGGGTGCTGCCATTTCCCCGCTCTGACCATGCCCCCACATACAGCATCACAACCCAGCGACCTGGGAGTCCAAGGCGCACCTCCTCACACTTAAAGGGCGTGAACAGACCAAAAATGGCTCAAGAGGATCTCAAAGCCCCAGAGCCTATAAATCTAAGCAATGAAGAAATAGCAAAACTCTCAGACGCACAGTTTAAAACACTGGTCATCAGGATCCTCACAGAACTGGTTGATTATAGCCACAAATTAGACAAATATATGAAGGCGAAACTAATTGAAATGAATGGAATTGCACAGGACACCAATAGCAATAAAAAGGAAACTGGGAC
This sequence comes from Artibeus jamaicensis, assembly GCF_021234435.1. NCBI lineage: Eukaryota > Metazoa > Chordata > Mammalia > Chiroptera > Phyllostomidae > Artibeus > Artibeus jamaicensis. The sequence continues at coordinate 10,645,377 of NW_026521810.1, read as the reverse complement.
TCAGATCAATGGAGTGGACCAGAAGAAAGCAAATAATGGCCAAACAGAAAAGAGTCAAGAAGCAAGAATTCAAAAAAATGAGGAGAGTCTTAGGAACCTCCAGGACATCTTTAAACGCTCCAATATCCGAATTATAGGGGTACCAGAAGGGGGAAAGGCACAGCCACCAGTGGAAAACTTATTTGAACAAATAATAAAGGAGAATTTCCCCAATCTGGCAAAGGAAATAGACTTCCGGGAAATCCAGGAAGCTCAGAGAGTCCCAAAGAAGTTGGACCCAAGAAGGAACACACCAAGGCACATCATAATTATATTAGCCAAAATTAAAATGAAGGAGAGAATCCTAGAAGCAGCAAGAGCTAAGGGGACAGTCACCTACAAAGGAGTCCCCATCAGGCTGTCAGCGGATTTCTCAAAAGAGACCTTACAGGCAAGAAGGGGCTGGAAAGAGGTATTCCAAGTCATGAAATCCAAAGACCTACAACCAAGATTGCTCTATCCAGCAAAACTTTCATTTAGAATGGAAGGACAGATAAAGTGCTTCTCAGATAAGATCAAATTCAAGGAGTTCATCATCACCAAGACCTTATTATATGAAATGTTAAAGGGACTTACCTAAGAAAAAGAAGATAAAAAAGGTAAAAAAGATGAACAGTGAAAGGACAACAAACTCACAGTTATTAACAATCACACCTAAAACAAAAGCAAACTTAAAAGGACAGCTAGATCAGGAGTGGAAACATGGAAATGAAGATCTCAAGGAGGGTTAGCAACAGGGGAGTGGGAGGAGGAGAAGGGGGGAGAAGGTACAGAAAATAAGTAGCATAGACAGTAGATAGAAAATAGATGGGGGGGGAAGAATAGCATGGGAAATATAGAATCTAAAGGACTTGAGGCACATGGTCATAAACTAAAGGGGGGGTAATGGTGGGGACGGGGGGGTAGGGTGGAGGGGAATGAAGGGGGGGAATAGAACAACTGTAACAGCATAGTCAATAAAAAAATTAAAAAAAATATGGATCTTGTCTCTCGAGAATATACAGAAAAATCGGGGTCACTATAAACACAGTAAACGGACCTGAGTTTCCATTTTCAGAGAATGGAAGAGGCTCCGTCTGAGGCCATGAGGGGGCCGAGTGTCCCCCAACCTGTCAGGACCCTTCCTGGCCCAGGAGCAGCCAGGATGGTGCTCTGCTGGTTGGAAGGTCCTGGGGAGGTACTTGCTCTCCTCCCTTCATGAAAAAGCCTTCCTAGAGTGGAAGCCAAAATCAAGAGTCCTCACGGTAAACAAACACCATGCGAAACTGCAGGATTAACTTCACATGCGGAGAACGTGGAAGGCCCAGAATGACACCAGAGGGTACAGCCTTCTGAGAAGGTGCCAGGCAGAGGGGCTTCAGCACCAGCACCCTCAACTCAGCCACTAACAGCACCCCCACCAAAGACCTGCCCTCAACCACCTTAAAGGGACCACAAGACTCCTCCCTTGGAGACTGAGTCAGAGGGATGACCAGGGGGTAACCTAGACCTTCCCAACACCCACTTGGACACACTGAGCAGTTTGATCCTCTGATTTCTGAACAAGAGTCACCACCCACAATGCCCTGGTGGCCCATCGTACTAGAGTCTTTCCTGCACTTCACTCCCAGATATCTTGGTGCCTCCTGACAGACCCACAGAAACTGGTTACAGGGGAGGGCCTGGGGGAACAACGAATTTTCCTGTTTACTCCTCTATACGGATTGAAGTTTTACTGTGCACTGAGAATAAAGAAGATAGAAACACTGCACGTTCACGCGCGCGTGTACACACACACGCACGCATGCAGGCGCGTGCGAGCCCTTGTGGTCAGCCGGGCAGGGTGTCCGCGCGCCGCAGGGCGGGCTGGCCCGTGAAGGGGAATGCAGCAGCGTTGGGATGAGTTACGAGTTGCTATCATCCCTCCAGCTGCTCCGGGGGCTTTCTGGGCAGCCGCCTGGCCCTGTGCTTTTCCTGCCACTGCCCTTGGGCTGAGTGGTTATCGATCACGCCTGGTTCTCAGCATGGTTTTCTTCCCCAAAGAGGTTTCAGTTTTTCACCTGCAGCTATTTTTAGGGGCCTGGGCTCCACAGAGATGCCTCCTTTAAATGATCCTGTGTCCTGGCCTGGGTGGGGCCCATGGCCACCCACACAGAGCCTGGTGAGGCCCTACTGGGGGGCACTGCAGGGGGACACCAGACTCCTTTAGTGTCTGGCTGGGATGGCAGGAGCCTGCTCAGGTGAGGGGCTGTCTGTTTTCTGGGAAAGGGGGTCAATTCTGGGGCTGGGATCCTGAAACCCCACTGTGAGCACAGATCTCTGAGTGCAGCCCTGTGTCCTTTTCAGATGCAAATTCACCCTGGGTCACTGCCACCTCAGGTGCCTCGGTAGGTCCGAGGGGGTCAGGGGTGGGGGGAGGTTCGGTGGGGCTGGATTGGAAGACAAGGCTGGGACTAGGGTGGTCAGACAGCAAAACCAAATTCCACTGACTTCATAGTTAGATCCAGGGCCAGTTAAGTACAGTCCACTCATTCCCCAGGGGACACCCTGGAGCATGTGTCCCAGGGTCATGCCCAACCCTCTAGACAATCTGAGGGTGTGGCACCAGAGCAGAGGGACACCTTGCAAGATGCGGGGATGTGGGAGGGTATGACAGAGACCTACCTCAAAGCAGATGGCCCCGTTCCCATCAGCATCGAAGGCATTGAAGAGGAAGTGCGCGTAGGTGGTGGCATCTGGGGGAGCAAGGCTACTGGTTGGGGTGTCTTAGGGCCTCCTGGCAGTCAAGTCCCCACCCCAGGCAGCCGTGCTGGGGGTCCACCTGTGTCCTGAGCTGGGGTCCCCCTTCCAATGGGATAGAGGCAACACCAGGCCTCAAGAAAACAAGTGGTGGGGGGAGCACAGAGGTGGAGGTGAGGGTCCCCTCCCCATAAAGGGACACCCACCCTCTGCAGAACTGCCATAGGGACAAAGTGGGGGCTTCAGGAGGAGTGGGGAGCAGGGCATGGGGGCTGGCCTTGGACTCACCTCCCTGAGGGAAGAACTGTGAGTAAATGAGTTTGAAGGTATCTTCATCCACCAGGCCCGAGGGACACTCCTGCAGCAGGAAGCCACCCCCTCAGCAGCCTTAGCCACCCCAGCCTTGTGCCCCAGCCCCACGCTCTGAGGGATGCCTGCTGTCCAGGGCACTGCTGGACTCCACTGAGCCCCGAGGAAAGCCTGGTGATTGGGTGGGTTGGTGCAGGAGGGGTAGGTGGGGGCCCTCGGGCCAATCTGGCCCCTCCATGCACCCCTCCTCTGTGCCAGCACACAGGCACACAGAGGAGCACAGGGCCTTCAGAACTCTGACTCTGGGGCTCGGCCCACACACTCCCAGAGAGGTCTCCCACAAAATACAAGCCTCATCAAGGCCCCAGGATATTTGCTATGCCATGAAAGTTTCCGTAAGGTCTGCCTGGGCTAGAATCCCCCTTTCTGGAGCCAGGGGCAAAAGGGCTTGGTGTGTGAGGGCCTCTCCTGGGGGATGGGTATCACTCACGTTCTTGAAGCCTCTATAGAGGGACTGCAGCTCCTTCTTGGTGAACTTGGTCTGTGCCTGCAGCTGCTCCAGCCCCTCTGGCTGGTGGCGCACCATGGACAGCTCCAGCTCACTGTCGCTGCTATCTGGAGGGGGACACAGACCCAGGAGAGTGGAACATGTAGCCTCCCTTCTCCATCTCGCCACAGGGTGGATGCCAGGCCATGGGCTGATGTCAGGGGCAGAGGGACTTGCTTTGCATGACTAATGTGTATGGCCACATAGGCAGCACACTGCACCAATGGAGGGGCTCTTGTGGAGCAGCACGCTCAGGCCACTCTGCCTCCCTTCTCCTCATACACAGTGAGCCCTCCCCTCTCATCTCACCTGGGGCATGCCCACCCTGTCAGCTACACAGTGGGACAGAGGCTGGGAGCTGGCCCTGTCCTTGAGAAACACTGAACAAGGGGAAGTGAAAGGGATAAAGACAGCAAGACAGACTCAAGGGACCCTCAACCTTCAAGACCCAATTCATGACCATCTCCTCCATGTGGTCTTCCCTGACTTCTGCCAGGAATGGGGAGGTGACCCCTCTTGGCTCGTTCTGCCTAACGCACTGCTGCTGCTTGGCTGCATTTGGTGGGGGGTGTTACTTACATTTGGACTGGAGGTCAGACCACAAGGGCCCACTGGGCAGGGACAAGCCCTTTTGTTTAAAAACAAGACATCCAAATGTTAACTAACTACAGCTGCCTCGGGTGGAGGGAGTTGCATTTCAGGTGATCTTTACTTTTTTATTTATCATTTTTTTATCTTTTCCTAATTTTTTTGGTGTGGCATGGATCACTTTAGAGCTATACACAGAGAAGCACTGAGTACCTAACCTGAAGAGCAGCCTAGTCACATAATTACAGACCTTCCCCCCACACTGTCACCACCCCCACCTCCCCAGGCACCCCACAAAACACTGAATCCATGGTGACCTGTAGCCCCTTTGCACTGCCCACCCTGTGCCTGTGGAGCCCAGGACAGTGCCGGGCATGGAGCACTGCTAACTCGAGCCCATGGAACCCTTTACTGGGCCTGCTCCATGCCCGGCCTCTCCTAGAAGCACGGCTCACTCTCACTAACTCAAGAGCAGCCTGCAAACTGCTCAGAAAGTGGGCTCTACTGCTGTGGTCATGCACACTCCCGAACACTGAGGTAACTATTTCATAGTTTCCTCTTTAAACTGCCAGTACCTCATTCCCTCCATCCCGTACCTCAGGATGCTTCCTATATCACCAAGAATATAGAAGCCACAGAAAACTTCTCCAAGTTCCTACCATCACACCTACCCAATTACTGCATCTATTCCCAGCCTCTGATTTTCCTCCTTCTCTGAAGATGAACTATTCCTGCTCCTGGCTAAGTCTTCCACTTGCACAGTGAGTACTGTCCCCTCTCACCTACTCAAGTATGAGGATCCAGAAATTCTCCCCACTCTTTCCTCTCTCCTCACCATCTTTCTTTCCTCCCTTTAGGATTATCTCATCACCATATGGACAACTGGCAATCTTCAGTCAGTTTAGTATAGGCAAACCTTGCAAGACAGCAATCCCATTCTGGATTCTAACATCCCAAATAAAATCTTACCCAGCTAAGGGGACCTGTTGATTGATGCTCATGGCAACAGTATTTTTTATGGGGATCTGAAGGCATCCCAGGGACCCATCAAAAACAGGATAGAGAAGCACAACATAGGGGATGCACACCAGAGAGAACTGTTCAGTGAATTAGAGGTACACATCAGTACAGAGATCCAAGGAACTCGGTGAACTCCAAGAAAGAGAAGTAAAAAGACAAACACATGTGGGAACAGCACGGTCAAACTGATGAAAACCAAAGAATGAGAGGCAATCTTAGAAGAGCCAGTGGGGAGAGGGAGATACTACAAGAGAAGAGCAGTAAGAAAAACAGCTAACTTCTCACAATAAATTATGTAGATCAAGAGACAATGGAACAACGCTTCAAACTGGTGAAGGAAAAAAACCTTGTTAACCTAGAATTTTATATCCAATGTTAATATCCTTCCAAAAAAGAGAGTGAAATGAAGGCACTTTCAGATAAGTGAGTGACAGAGAATTTGGTGCCAGCAGAATCTCCCTACAAGAAATGCTGAAGGAAGTACTTCAGGACGAAGATAAATGATATCTATCAAATAAAAAATCAAGGTCAGAAGGAAAATAAGAGTTTTGAATTGAATGCATTTGAAAATATAACATAAAATTTGTGGGATGTAGATAAATTACTTAGAGAGATATTTAAAGCATTAAATGCCTATTTTAGAAAAAAGATTTTGAATAAGCTTCCGCTTCAAGAAAATAAAAAATAAAAGAGGAAAATAAACCCAAGGCAAGCAGAAGGAAGGAAATAGGAAGTGGTAAGAGCAGTAACAATGAAATTGAAAATAAAAAATATAGGGAACATTAGTAAAATCAAAAGGTGGTCCTTTGTGGTGGCATAGATGGTTCACATTTTTAGACTTTGTCTGTAAATGTGATGTAATCCCTGAGCATCCTTGGTACCTTCAATTGTTCATTATATACCATAGCTAGATACTTGACTAGCCTGGCTGATTTTCTCTGAATAATATTTCTATTGAAATTCAACTCTCAATACTATGAATGTGGTCTGACTAGATCAGACAACATTGGGACTACAATATCCATTAAAATATGTTCATTAATAAAGTAAAAAAAAGATGGACCTTTGAAAACATCAATAAAATTGATAAAATGTTAGCAAGAATGAAAAAGACAAAAAGAGAGAGAAGGCACAAATTACCAATGGCAAGAATAAACAGGGCAAATAAGTATAGACTCTCCAGACATTCAAAGGATAAAAAAGGAACTTCCAGGAACAAGTCTCTGCATACAAATTCAATAACTGATAAAACAGACCAGTGTCACAAAACCACAAACTGCACAAATTCACCTGCAATGAAAGAGATAACCTGAATAGTCCTGACCAACACTAAACACAAAGGCAAAAATTCTCAATAAAACAGTCACAAACTGAATCCACTGATGTCTAAAAAGAAGAGCATACCACAAATGGACTTTTCCAGGAATGCGAGGCTGATTTAATATTTGAGAATAAATGAACATTATCCCCCATACTAGCAGTCTAAAGAAAAACACATGATCGTACCGATGATGAAAAAAAGGATTTGAAAAAAAATCAAAGGATTTGACAAATTCATAATAAATTAAGTTCAGTAAATGAGAAATGCAAGGGAAATTCCTCAACTTGATAAAAGACACCTACCGAAAAGCTACAGTTAACATGGTATTTAATGGTGAAAGACTGAGTATCTTCCCCCTAAGATTGAAAACAGGAAAGAATATCTGTTCTCCCATCTCCTATTCAACATCATTTTTAAAAAAGTCCTAGCCAATGCATAAAGGGGTTTGAAGGGAAGGGAGGAAGAAAAAAGAAAGGGAGAGAGCAAGGAAAAGCATACCGATCAGACTAAAAAGAAAAACAGGTATCCTTATTTGCAGATGACATGATTACCTATGCAGATAATCCCAAAAAATATACAAAAAATCCTCTAATAAGTGAGTTTAGCAAGGTCACAGCACACAAAATTAACAAAATCAGTCACATTTCTATAGACCAGCAATATACCATTGAAAAAATGTAAAAATAATAGCATTTACAATTGCTTGCCCCACGTATGAAATACTGAGGCACAAGTCTAACAAAACGCACACATAATCTGAATGCTGAACATTATAAAATGCTGATGATGGTAATCGTGGGAGACAGAAATAAGTGAAGAGACATTCCATGTTTGTACGCTGAGAGACCCAACATCACAATGATGTCAATTATCTCCAAAATTATCTACCTACTTACCAAACTTCCAATAAAAATCCCAGAAAGATTTTTTTTGTAGATGTAGACACAACAATTCTAAAATTTACATAAAAAGGCAAAGGAAGCACTAGCTAAAACAGCTTTGAAAAAGAATCAAGCGGGGTAAATCAGTCTATCTGATTTTAAGACTTATTACCATATTTTGCCATGTATAATGCGCATTTTGCCCAAAATTTTGAGGAAAATATAAGGATGCACATTATACTTGGGTAGTACTAATTCCATATCTATATATGTATATAGATATGGAATTATCTATAATCCATAGATATTTATTTATTTTTATTTACATATTTTATTTATATTTACATATTAAAAATCCTTTTATTTACATATTAAAATCCTTTTATTTATATTTACATATTAAAAGTGTAACTCTAGAAAGCAATGATATCCATCTGCAAAATAATACCCTAGAATATGATCATTGGTTTTGTTTCTGAATATAAATAAGTAAAAATTGAATTAAAAAGTTAAAGCCAAAGATTTTTTCCTGAAACTTTGGGCCAAAAACGTGGGTGCGCATTATATGTGGCAAAATACGGTATGCAGCTGTAATCGCTGAGACTGGTCCTGGAGGAGAGAAACGTGCAGATGAACACAATGAAACAGACTGCCAAGAAACAGATCCACACAAATACCACCAGCTGATTTTTGACAAATGCGCAAAAGCAATTCAGTGGAGAAAGGATAGTTTTTTTCCACAGATGGTGCTGGAAAATTGGATATCCGTTACAAGAAAAATGAACTTTGAGTAAATGAAGCACAGATTTAAATGTAAGACATACAACTATAAAATTTCTGGAAAAAACGCAGAAGAAAATCTTCATGGCCTGGGTTTAGGCAGAGTTCTTACACAAGGCAGCAGCAGCACAGAGATTAAGAAAAAAATGATAAATTCTACTTTTTTAATGAAAAAAGAAAACTTGGTCTGTAAGAGATCTGTTAAATAAAAAGATAAACTACAGGCGTGGAGAAAATATTTGCAAATCATGTTCTCTCACAAAGGATAGCTAGAATTTATAATCAACTCTGAGAATTCAGCAGCGAGAAAACAAGCAACCCATGTTAATAAATGGACAGAGGACTTGATCAAATACCTCACCCAAGAGGATGTACAGATGGCAAATGATTACATAAAAGGGTGTTTAACACCATTTACAGTGAGGGAAATCCGAACTAAAACCAAATGAAACACGATCACACACCTGTTAGAATCACTTAGCTCTCGGTAACAAATGTTGACGACCTCAAGCACTGTTAGGGGCGCAGAGTAACGAAATACTTTGCTGGCAGGAAGGAAATGGTGCTGACACTCTGGAAATCAGCACAGCGTTTTCTTATAAACCTACGCTTACCGTCTGACCCAGAAATCCCACTCCTGGTTATTTACCCAAACGAAATGGAACCTATTATACTGACACAAAAACTTAGGCAAACATTTAGAGCAACTTAATTCACAAAAGCTGGAGATAACCCAGGCATCGTCTGACTGGCGAATGGATGACCAAACTGTGCCACATCCGCACAGTGGACCACTAACTGGCAATGAACGTGGACAAATTCCTGAGAGCCACGGTGACCAGGATGGATCTCAGATGTACTGGTAAGTTGAAGAATCAGACTCAAGAGGCATAATGTAAGATGCCAATTGTACATTTTGGAAAATATAAAATTAAAGAAATCATGGACCCTGGCTGGTGTAGCTCAGTGGATTGAGCGTGGGCCTGCAAACCAGAGTATCGCAGTTTGATTCCCAGTCAGGGCACATAGCTGGGTTGCAGGCCAGTTCCCAGCAGGGGCCAGTTCCCAGCAGGGGATGCACGAGAAGCAACCGTACATTGATATTTCTCTCCCTCTGTCCTTCCCTTCCCCTCTAAAGATAAATAAATAAAATTAAAAAGAAAAGAAATCATGGAGAAGGAAATATATCAGGGTCTGAGGACAAGGGATGGGCAGACTACAAGGTGAGGGAAATTTTTGTGGTGTTGGAGTTGTTGGGTATCTTGATGGTGGTAGTGGTTATATGATGCGCATCTGTCAAAACTCACAGAACTGGGAGACACCAGAGTGGCGCACGCAGAGGAAAGACCACTTGAGGACACGGTGAGAAGGCGCCGTTTGCAAGCCAGGAGGCAAAGAGGCCTTGCGAGGAAACAATCCTGCTGGCATCCTGATCTCAGATTTATGAGAAAATAAACTTGTGTTGTTTAAAAAAAAAACAAAAAACCACAGAACTGGGCACCAAAAAAGGCAAATGGCACTGTGTGTAAAAAATCAAAACTGAATAAAATTAGAACAACAGCTACAGAGAAGGAGGAAATGGAGGATTGAAAGGGAAAAGGAAAGATAAACCAAGAGAGGGGTTTTAAATAAGGCAAGACTGATACTGTCCCAGGAACTAAAGAATGTGAGCAACCTAACCCTCTGCCTCAAAGGCCAAAATGATAAAATAAAACAAAAACTTCAAACACACACACACACACACACACACACACACACACGATGCCATTTCTTCTATTACAAAAATAAAACTGGAAAACAAAACTCCCTTGGTCCTGCTTTCCCCTCGAGCGATTGTGTTTCTCTCTCCTGTAACTCACTGTCTTCACTTCCTCTCCTTCTGTTCTCTCTTGAACTCACTCCTCTGGGGCATTTGCCCACCACTCCACACAAACTACTAATGATCACTACACCAGTGATCTCCATATTACTAATGCAGTGATGGACACAGTCATCTTGATTCCTAAGTCATACATGGGCAATGCAAGAGTAAAAATTATAGTGTTGACATGGACGAACCTTATGGACTTTATGCTACACGAAGCAAGTCAGACAGAGAAGAACATATACTGTATAATCTCACTTCTATGTGGAATCTAAAAAAAAAAGCCACACGCAGAGAAACAGAGTAGAGTGGTGTCTGCCTGCAGGTGGAGGTGGGGAGATGCGGAGATGCAGGTCAAAGGTGCTAACTTCCAGGTATAAGGTGAGCGGGTCTGGGGTCTAATGTACAGCAGTGCGGCGGCAGCTAACCGTGCTGTGTTACATACTCGCAAGTGGATGAGAGAGTAGATCGTGAATGTTCTCACCACCAGCACAACAAAAAATACTATTGGTGTGAGGCGATGGATATGTTCACTAACTTTGTTGTGGTCATTGTTTCACATTATATACATGTATCAAATTGTCACATTGTACACCTTAAATTCACACAATGTTATGTGTTAATTATATCTCAATAAAGCTGGATAAACAAAAATGATATGTTCATTTCATTTTGAGCATAGATGAAACCAAATGTTAGCTAATTGAATCCAAGCATATTTTTAAAAAGACTTTACTTACTTATTTTTAGAGAGAGGGGAAGGGAGGGAGAAAAAGGAGAGAAACGTTGATGTGAGAGAAAAGCAGGGACCAGTCAGTTGCCTCTCCTAAGCACCTGGACTGGGGACTGAACCCACAGCTGGGGCATGTGTTCTGACCAGGAACTGACCCTTCACTTTGCGGGTGGATGCCCAACCAACTGAGCCATACCTGGCCAGGGCTCCAATGGTAGTTTTAAAAAATAAAAGTACACTATGATCAAGAAGACTATCTGTAAGAGAATAAGGAGGGAAACTCCCGGAAAATCCTAATGCAAAAGACATTGGTAAATATCTGCATCTATTTATAGTTAAAACGAACAACAACTGAGTTAGCAAACTAGGAAATCAAGGGAACTGCCTCAGCTCAATGCAGCTCACATTTGCAAATTACGTATTTACAGAAAGTTTTAGATTTCATGGCAAAGGCAAAGACACTTTGTCTTTAAGATCTGGCCACAGTCACAAGGTTGGCCTCCATCACCACCAACTCATGTCCTACCAATGCTCTATGAAACTTCAAAAAAAGAAATAAATGATGTGAAAGTTGGGAATAAGGGATAAAATTAACACTATTTGTAGAAAACAAAGTTCCCAGGGACTAAAAGAATCAATATACATGAGAGTTTGATAAGGTCGCCAGAAAGAAGATTAATTCATGAAAACCAATAGCAATTTCCACACTAGTAATAACCACCTAAAAATATAATAAAAAGATAATACAATATCTTTTAATATCATCAATAATATCATAATTGATCGATGAACTTATGATATTGTAAGTTCATAATATCAATAAAAACTAAAAAGTATCTCAGCACTAACCAAACCTGAAAGAACCTCTAGATAGACAGGTAATCTGAATAAATGAGACATTTCCGTTTGGATAGGGCCATATAATATTATAAAGAGGTCACTTCTCCCCAAAGTAATCTGTAAATTCAGCACACTCTCAATCAAAAATCCAGTTGGACTTTTTGAGGACCTTGATAAACTTACTCTCAAATCTAGAATGAGGAATGGAAAGTTCATTAAAGTCTAGAACAGAGAAACAAAGAGGGGGCTTTCTGTGCCGGACACTAATACGTACTGCACAGTCACACAGTAAGTTGTGTGGTTGGTACAGACAGACAGACAGACCAGGGAGTGCAACAGAAGGAGTTTCACAGAAGACCAAGGAAAGGCCAGATTGTTCAGCTGATCGAGTTAAGGAAGCTGGCTCACCACATACAGAAAATGAATCTGGAGCCCTTTATACGATGTGCCAAAGTGGCTTTCCCATGAACGAAGACCCAAATATGAAAGGTGAGCTGCAGAGTTAAAATAAAAAGTATCTTGCCCTGGCTGGTGTGATTCAATGGATTGAGTGCCAGCCCGCGAACCAAAAGGTTGCCAGTTCAAATCCCAATCAGGGCACATGCCTGGGTTGCAGACCAGGTCCCCAGTAGGGGCACATGAGAGGCAACCAACCACACATGATGTTTCTCTCCCTCTATTTCTCCTTCCCTTCCCCTCTCTCTAAAAATAAATAAATAAATAAATAAATAAATAAATAAATAAATAAATAACATCTTTAAAAAAATGTATCTTGCCAACTAAAGGTAGGGAAAGACTTCTGAAAACTTCAAAACCTCAAACCACAAAGGGAAAAATGGATGAATTCAATCCCATTCATATGAAGGGTTTCTGTTAGACGAAGAGCACTGTGACCCGTTAAAGACATTCAGCAGAATGGGAGGAGACAACGTCCAGTGTTCGCAGCTGACAGAAGAAGGATATCTGAAACAGATAAGCATCAGGAAAGGAGACCACTGAGCTACGATGCAAAGCTCAGAAGGCAGGGCCTGGCAGAGAGCGAGCACATGGTGTCACAGGCTGTCTATAGCAGCTGACATCCTTCATTATGTCTTCTGCAAGGTCCCTGGTCCCCACTGGCCAAGGCTGCTGCCTGTTGGGCTGGCTCCAGGGAAGGGAAGAGAGAGGTGGGCTCCTTGGAGGTTTCTGCTAGACAGGGAGGTCAGGGAGGTGGACCGGAGCTGGAGGCTGGGGCACTTGGGCAAGGCCCTCCCTCTCCAAGTCTCTGCCTCAACCGTTGCTTATCTGGACACAGTTGGTGGTTTCCAAGAAACTTAGGGATCTCATATGAAGTCTTATTTGGCAGCCTGTTGAGCGCATCCTCCTTGCCCACTATCCTCTAGCACACAGTCAGTGATGTGGGACTCTGGGGGTCACTTGGGCTGGGTCATTTCTGCCTGAAGTGACGGGAGCTAACACTATGTGCTCCCTCTGGGCTGCGCACTGCTTTCTGAGTTTCGTGCATGCTCACACATTTCATTCCCACAGTCTTGTGAGGGGGGCTCTTCTCACTTTAGATTTGGTCCCCGCAGCTGCCTCCTTTTGGGCTCCCAACAGCTGAGCTGTAAGAGGCTGGCGTGCATGCCCCTCTGCTCTTAAAGAGTTGGAGACACACCCAGGACTGTGCCAAAACCCAGAAAGGTCCTGGCTCCGCCACTCTCTGGCTGGGGAACCTCAGGCAAGTCAGTTACTCTCCCTGAGCCTCAGTCTCATCTATAAAATGAGCCTAAAATGAGGACAAAATTCTGATACGCACAAAGTACCTGACCTTGACAGAGCGCTCGCTAGATGCTGGCTACTGTCATTGTCGTCAGCACCGCAGATCGAGAAACTCTGCCCAGGGGCCGAAGGAGTCCTAGTGGACTTTTGTGGTCTTGCTAGGGATAAGAGCACCCAGGATTCTCAGAGAATCACCAGTCCCAGCAAAGGTAGGAGAGGGTCTGCAGCAGGGAGGAGAGCCAAGAGAAGGGAGTAGGAGGAGTAACAGCGGCCCCTCGGGCCTGCTCCAAGCCGAGTCAGCGTGGACCTTCCAGGCTCCCAGGCCACCTTCCCAAGGCCAGCCCCCCACGGGTGCTGTGTGAAGAAGGCAGCGACAGAGGGTTAGGGCTGCCTGCTGGAAGAACAGGGGTGGCAGGCCGGGCTGTGCACACCTCTGCAATGGGCACGTCCCATTCTCTCCTTCACTCCTCTGTTCTCTTCACCTGCCTACACTCAGGCCTCACCAATGAGCCTCCAGACATTACCACATGTCCACCAGGAGCCACCTGCTCTCAGCAGAGAGCTACCAGTCTAGAACTTAGGAAAACTGGACTGAGATAAGAAGCAGCCAGAGCTAAGCCTTGGGCCACAAGTGTCCAGACGAAGGTCTGGTGTTGGGGCTGTGTCATTCTCAGGAACAAGGCTGATCAGTCCAGTGAGCCCCGCCCCTAGGAGTTTCTTAGAGCCGTGTTCCACTGTTAACTTTTGCAAAGTGCCATAGTTCACCCCACCCCTTTGAAGTGGGTAGGGGGAGTCTATTATTATTCTAATTCTACCGGTGAGGAAATTAAGTCACCCAGTAAGCTGACCAGACTAGGACAGGCCCCCCCAGCCCCCCGGCACAGTGGCCAGAGACAGAGACTGACAGGGGACCAGGGCACAGAGGAGGGCCTTTCGACTCCCGCATCTATTTCTAGAAAGCTGCATCCCTACAACCCGGATCCATTAGTGCCTAACAATCCCCAGAGGCCTCATAACTCTGGTCTCTTTCAGATGAGAACTACGGAGCCTCAGAGAGGACATCCAACTACACACACACAGGCTTGGAAGGGACAGGGGCACCAGCTTCCTTCCCTCCGTGCCAGTTCACACCCAGGTTGGGGTCTAAGGACTGGTGGTCCTGACAGCCCAACTGACAGTCCCTTAGACAGTCCCTGGCCAATGGACCCTTCTAGGCACTTAGCAGGTGCCACTCTACATCAACAGGGAACGCCTGGAACTTATAACACTGTCCCTGTGAGACAGGCAGGGAGGCCCGCCTAAGTGAGGGATGCTTTCAGCAGTGAATCGCCTCTGTAAGTACAATTCATCACTGTATTACTAGTTATTGGTGATGGCAATGGTTCACGAAGCTTGAGCATTTATCACATGCCATGAATAGTTCTGAGGTCATGAAAGCCCCCCTGCCCAGTTACAAGTCTGCCCTAGCTCCACAGGGAGGAATTCCTATTGGCCCTACTGCACGGAGGATCGAACCGGAGCTCAGAAAGGTTAAGGGAGTATTACAGCCGTTTTTGTGTGGGTGGCAGTCTCCCAGCTCAGACCTGGCTGACTCTAGGAGGCTGTGCTCTCCCACAACACCAAGACCCCAGGCCTTCAGGGGGGACAAGTGGGCAAATACACCAGAAAAGAGAAACTCATTTGGGTCTGAGGTGGCTGTTTTAGTGGGTTGAATAGAACCTCCACAGTCTTGTGCATACTCTCCACCTGGTGAAGAAATCCCTTCTTAAGAATTACAGAGACCGATTTCAGACTGGCCCAGACCTGTGAACATGATGCCCAGTGACACATCCCTGACCACCTAGGGCTGTCCATCTGTCAAAGCAACCCCTGGTGAGCACAGCTGGCTCAGCTGGCCCAGTGTAGGGAGATGGGACCCCCCACACACACCCCTATCATAGGGAGGGATAGGGTAGGGAATACGGGCTATGCTAGTGCCCAGCAAGAAGCAGTGTTCCACAGCAGCGTGGGATGCTCAGCCCCCCAACCTCGCCCCAACTGCCTGCATTTTCCGCTAAGTTCCCCATCACGGACTACCCATGCCAGGGCTAGCAGCCAGCTAAGTGCAGACCTGGCTCGGACGAGTTTCTTCTCCAGGTGCAAAGTTTAAGGTGGCACCTCTCCGATCCACCTTGGGCAAGTTCCTTCTACCTGGACCTCTTGAACTCACCTAGAAAAGGTGTGATGGAGCAGGATGGCTTCTGAGGGCCACATAGCCATGAACTTCAGGTAAAGAGTGAGCTCTGGGCTCTGAAGGCAGAATGGAGGTCAAGCATGGCTTCCTGGCCCTGTGCCCCTTCCTGTCCTCACAGCCCTTCACGGGGGCTGCATCCCTCTGTGCAAGGAGATTCGGGCAGTTCAGAGGCAGAGGCAGGTTCTTCCTCCCTCACCCCCCCCCCCCCCAGGTCTCTGGATTTCAGTCCCAGGAGCTGGACCCTGGCAAGTTAAGCAGAGTGCTGAGGCAGGTGGATGCCCATCCTTCTCTTAGAGGACAGCAGGGGCACACAGGTGACATGAACAGGACCAGCTGGCCCCTTCCCTGCAGCCCAGGGGTATAGGGCTGCAACAGCCTCTTTGGAACTGCAGGAGCACAGGTTACAACCCTGGCCAGTCAAGGTCTCCTTCAGAATGAGTGTGCCCTGCAGGGGCCCCTCCTCCCAACCCGCCCAGAGTTTAGGGACCCACCAAGGGTTGGGAAGCAGCTCCAAGAGCGCCTGCCAGGGGTCTCTGGGAGGCGGCAGTGTCTGATTTAAGAGTAGGCCTGTCTCCTCAGTTAATATTTTATTGGGACAGAAATGTGGCGCCTGAGGATTTGATTACTAATCCCGTGGGCCTAAACCTTGCCTGGGCAGGGGAGAACGGGTGTTGGATGGGGGCGAAAGTGATGGCCCCAAACACTCCGCTGAAGCTTTATAATAACTCGTCGCCCGGCACCCTGAGTAGAGGGTCTTCCAATCGTGTTCACCCTGCAATACCTCCGCCGCCCGGCGGCCTAAACCCGCTGTGCTCACAAGGAGCCGCTGGAACCCTGGGAGTCAATACGGCTCAAGGTGCCACCTGGCATTTCGCTCACACCCAACTTAAGCACAGCGGCTCCGTCCCCTCGGAGGTTACTTGGGCCCGAGCCCTCTCCGACCTCTTAGTTCCAGGCCCAGCCCTCCGGAGCCGGGAGGCGACCTGGGTGGCTGAGCTAGGCGTACTGTCCGAGAGCGCCTGTGGCTCCCTCCCCACAGAACGCTGGCCCAGGCGGAGGGCAGCGGGGGGCGGGGACCACAAGTTACCTTCCATGGATATGGGCTCCAGGATGCCGAACTGCTTGAGCACGGCGATGAACAGCAGCACCACCACAGCCATGGCGCACAGCTCCATGCCCTGGATGCCCATGGCGGCCCGCGTGCTGCCTCCGAGGCGCCGGGCCCTTGCTGCCCGCCCGCGGCTCACATGCCCCCGCCAGGCGGGGCTGCCGGTGTCTGCGGGGCCGGGGCCCCGCGCAGGGCGGCGGCGGCTAGCTGGGCCCGGTCGGGAGGTGGGACGCGGTGCGCCGCGGCGGCCGATCCGGAGCGCAACTTTCCGTGTCAGTTGGCAAACTTTGAGGCACGGCGGCGGCGCGGACCAGAAGCGCCTCCATGCCCCGCACGGGTGCCGCGCCTCTCGCGCCCTCTCCAGCCCCGCGGGCGAAGGTGTGCAGGGGTCCCAAGTACTCCTGGACGCCCAGCCTCCATCGCATCTCCCCTGCGCTCATTGGCCTAGGCCCGGCGACCACCCGGGAGGCGTCCCCTAAGCCGCCCCCCCCCCACGCGCCGGGGAAGGGCGGGGTGGGAGAAGCGGCCCCGCCTCAGGCCGTTCAGCCCTGGATGGACCTGGCGCGCAGCCACTGCTTCCCCGCCAGCCCCGAGAGGCCGCTGGGTGGATGATTTCACCGAATCCGCGCTGGGAGGGGAGGGGAAGGGAAGGAAGAGAGCACGGCACCGCTGCGGAATGGGGCTTCCCCTCTCCTGGCTGACCGTGCGAAACGCGGCCGCCGCCTGAGCAGAGTTGGCATTCCAAGGACCCGGGAAGCCCTCTGGCCCGGGGTGTTTTCCATAATCCAGCCCTCCGCCGGGGATTAAAGTTGGCCTTGGTCTCCAAAATTGTTCAGTTTTGGAAACCAGGGTGCGCTCGAGACTTTAAGAGGGTGCGCAGAGTGCACTAGAGTCCGAGAAGCTCAGTTCATGTTCTACCTGACGGTAGGGAGTCGTGGACTTGCAGCCTCCTCCTCCAGGAGGGCCTGGTGCTGGCCTTTCCCGCCGTGGGAAACAGCTAAATGGAGGTCAACCGCTCCGCGTGAGCAGGGCAAGGGAGTTCTTATTCGTCTGTGGGTCACCTTTTTCCTGCCCAGGGCACTGAGTAGTGGGGCGCGGGAGAGCCTCGGAAAGCAAGAAGAAACGAAGGGGAGAGGAGGGGCGCGGCAGGGCGAAGACCCGGATCCTCTGAGTGCCCAAACCCTGGGACTCCCGGGTGGGGGTAGCCGGCGCTGGAGCCGCTACTCTATGTTTCCACCAGTGGGCGCTGCACACCAGCTTGGATGTAGGGGGCAGCACGCGCGCCGCAGCAAACAAGTTCGGTTCTCCCAGTGCCTTAGTGGGAGAAAGCCCAGGCCCCGCCCACGTCCTTGAGCGTGAGCCTTGTTTGCACCTGGGGCCCGAACAATAGTAACTCTCATTTGTGGAACCTCTGCTCCTCCCTCCCTCCCTCCCTCCCTCCCTTCCTTCCTTCCTTCCTTCCTTCCTTCAACAAATGGTGAGCAGGTTCTCCTGTCTCCTGTTCGAATTCCAGGTTGGGTGGGAAACTGCATCTGCGCACTGTGGGCCCTCTTGGAACTGGCAGACCCGAGTCAAGTCTTTAGGGTTACTTGTCATCCTCTAGGGTTCCCGTCGTGGGCATTTCTCTCCCCGATTCTATGGGTGAGGAAAGCGGAACCTAGAGGGCACAGGTGCAGCCAGACCTGCGGGGTTCCAGAGCTGACGCTGCCCCAGGGCACCACACTGCTTCCGTGGAAACTGAAGTGGAGGAAGCTCCCTGAGACCTTTCTTTGGGCTTGCACAGTTCAACCTCACTATTCAACACTGGTTAAAAGTCTGAGTTGTTGGAGATATTCAAAATGCTCAGCTTTCAATTCCATTTTAGTGGGATGCCATGAAGTCTCCGCTGACCAAAGGCAGAGTTCTAGGCATAGAGGCCAAGATGTGAGAGGTCAGGCTGTGCTGCACTGGGCGAGTTACTGAAGTGTGTGAAAGTCTGTAGAAGTTAAAGAGCCTCCATCAGATTGATCAGGGGCGCTCGTGGCCTTTCAGGGTGTGTTCTGGAGCTGGGTATGCCCAGGGTGCCAAATTCAAGAGAGATGGGAGGACAGAGAACCAGGCAAGCAAAGGAAGCCATCTTGGGGTCCTCCTGAGGCCTTCCCTCGGCTGCCTCAGTTTCCTCTGGTGCTCCTGCACATCCTCCTTATGAAAGCTTCAGTGACTGTCCATAAACACTGAGCTATAAACAAGGCATCGATCCCCTGGCTCTGCAACGTAAAATATTAACGATGCCTAAGTAGATAGCAGGGCTTAGAGCAGCATGCTCAGCATCAGCAGCCGGGCCATGGGCCTAATGGATGGAAAGCTGACTCCCTGCTCACTCACTAGCTTGGGGTCTGCCAGCTCTGGGGCCAGCCCAGGTCCACTGAGGCCGGGCTGATGGCCTCGCTACACCTGCTCTTCTCTGGACCTGGAGAGGGAATAAGGCAGACAAGCCCCCAAGCTTCATACGTGCACCTCACACTCAGCCTAGCCACCACTAGCTCCCTGCTAAGGGCCATTGGCCCTGACATGAATTCACCCCTCCCCAGCATGTGGCAGAGTGTATGCTGTTGTTGACAGTGCTCTGTGCCAGTTCCCTGCCTTTGAGAGGGGGTGAGCTAAGGGGAGGGGCACAGAAACCTCTGCAGTTCAGGGTGCTGAGGGCTGCCACAGATGTAGGGAAAGATGAGGGGCCCTGTGGAGGGAACAGCTTGCTGCTTCTCAGGTGACTGGGAAGGCTGGGGCAAGCCCTCACTTGAAGATCTCAGGACATCTGGGACGTCCAGGGAGGCCCTCGTGTCCTGACCTAATTTAGAAAGTCCTCAGAGCCCCAGCTGCTTTGGGGCAGGGTGGGACACACCCCACACCTAGGCTTATACCCCACACCGGAGGTCGTGGCCTTCCTTTTGTCTGCCACATCAATGATGCCACTCCAGCTCTGTCTCCGGAAAGCCATACCGGATTGCACCAGCCCTGCATTAACCCCCTCCTCCTCTGAGCCCTTGCGGCCTCTGCTGCGTGGCCCTGCCACGCTGCACTGAGTTTCGGCTGTCTGCCCAGACATCTTCCATGTCACCCGTGCTCCTCGTGTCTAACCGCAGCTGCACTGTCAGCACCTGGAGGCTGGAGCCCAGCAGTTTGACTAACACCCAGTGCATGCCCCCAGCCTCCTGGTCACGGCCGCCTCGCTGTCCAAGGACTTTTTAACTCTTAAGGGAGGGATTGGACCAGGCCGTATTGTTCCAGGGACATTCCCTGAAAACAGCTCAGTAAGTTGTTCCCAGAGTGAAGGCCTTCCTTTTTTCAGTGCATTCTACTGGGCAGAGAAAGCATTATTCAATTTATTTATCCTTTTCACAGTCTACAAGAACCAGACAAGAAAGCCCCAAAGACAGCCTCCTGAATTTTTACCAATGGACACCCCAAGGTTGCTCAAATGCTCAAATGTAAAGCTGAATTCTGACTTCCTCCCAAATCGAACCCCCTCAATCTGCCCTCCCGAAAGATCCCTGTCTCACATGGGCCAAATCCTGGCTCTTGGCCTAGAACTCGCCTGACCCCACTCCAGCCCAGTGTGTCACCGAGCCCTGGCTCTGCGCCTCTCTCTCACCCATCGCTGCCCCACTGCCGCCAGCCTGGCCACGCCATCACCCCCGCTCTCCCAGACTGCCTCTCCCGCTCTGCTCTGTCCTCCCCCCATCTCATCCATTCAGCAGCCACAATGGTCATTCCAAGGGGAATGTCAGACCTTGTCTTTCGCTGCGTAAAAAAACCTCCAGTGTCTCTCCAACTGAACGCTGTCTGTGCCTGCCTGCTCAGCATGCCTCTCCTAGATTTGGTAAAAGCCGCTCAATTTCCTTTTAGAGCCCCTGCCAGCCTCAGGCCACTGATCTTCAACATTTGGGGATATAACTGCCCGCATAGCATCAATTCTACCTTCCCACTCCATGCCCCTCCTCCACTGCCCTGGTGACTGGCTCAGGGCTGGACCACAGAAGGGAACTAGGACAATGAGAGACTTCCAGGAGACAGGCCCTGGGACAAGGAGGAGAGGTCATCTCTTTCACCGTGGTAACTGGCCTCTCTGCCACCCTGTGGGGACAGAGAGCCTGAGAATGTAGTCACCCCCCTGGAAAGCAGAGCAAACAGTGGAAAGAGAGCACTATGTGCCTGGATCCAGCAGTGCCTGATGACACATCTAAACCTATATTTTTCAGTTTTATGAGCCAATAACCCCCCTAGTGTTGCTCAAGACAGTGTGAGTTGGGTTGCTGCCCCTTGCCTTCTCCATTACTCACAAAACAAGGAGTCAAATCCTTACCAAGGCCCACGCGAGCAGCTGACATCTACCAAGTACTTACTAAGCATGAGGCATTTCAACACAACTCATCTCCTTCATTTCTCACAGCTCCAGAGAAGGTGGAGACTTGATAAGAGGAAGAAATTAAAGCACAGAGTGGTTAACTGTTTGCTTAAGGGCACAGAGCTGTTAAACCACAGCGTCAGGATTTGAATCCAAAACATCCAGTCTCGGAGCCTATGATTTTAATTCCACGACACCCTACCCTTCTAGACCCATGAGGTTGGGCCCCTCCTCCTACTCTCCCTTGTTCAGGAGAACCCAGCCGCGTGCGCAGCTGCCCGAGTGAGCCCGGGACGCTCGCTCCCAGATCTCTGTGCACACTCTTCCCTGAACCTGCTCTTCCTCCACCTCCTCCTCCTCCTCACCTCCTCCCTCTCCCCCTCCCCTTCCTGCACCTCTTTGCCCAGCTAATTAAGGCCTGCTAGTCCTTTGGGTCTCAGCTAATGCTTCCTCTGCAGAGGTGTCGCCCCTGACTCTTCCTTCCTGTGAGTCTCTACCACGGCCCCAGCCCTTTCTGGGCAGTTTCACAATGAGAACTTAGATATTCGTGTGTTATTTGTTTCTGTTTTTCCACTAGATTGTAAGCTTCCCAAACGTACGCATATGACCTGCCTTATATGAATATTTGCAAACTGATTAATGGGGATGCCTGATGATTTCTTTTTCCCAATTATTCCAGCAGAGGCTGTCCTGGTGTCACCAGCAAGACCACGGGACTGCTGTCCAGAAGAGCCAGGGCTGAGTCCCTCGTCCCAACCCTAACCTCCCCAAGCCTCCTTGTAAAATGGCATCACTTGGTGACATTGAGCTACGCGTCAAATAGTGAGCTATACGAATCAGACAAGCTGATAAAAGAAAACATCCCAAAATATACCTGCGGGACCTTTTCCTTTCCTAGGACACTGTCACATGGGGGTTTTCATGTCTGGAACCGGGCACCTCTCTTGACATCATGAGGGGAACAGGCTGTGAGTGAGGATGATGCTGGCGGTGCAGACACAAGAACCTAGATCCTTAGTGGTCCTGCCGGGTCTGAGTGGATGGCCCCGGAGCCCCCTGCTGGGCTTCCTGTGTGGGACATTTCCCCTGGTGGGAGCTGAAGGAATGGAGCTTTTTCTGTTGCTCCTGCTGTAAACCTCCCACATTTCATCTGACGTTGGGCCAGAGCAGACAGTGTGTGGATGGGTTCTGTGTGGTCATGAGATAATGAAAACTAGACTCCCTCCTGTCGCTTCCCAGGTGGTCCTGGTCTGGAAGGTAAATTAGGAATTCCACGTTAAGCAAAAACTAAGAGTATTTCTCCTCAGTAGACACATTCCTTGAGAAATACTAAAGAGAAGCGTCTCCTGTGTCAGAGGCAGCTTCTGGAAATAAGTCTTCCACCGTCACAGAAATCAAGGGCCAGAGTCAAGGCCAGCAATCTCTGGAAGATAAGCCACTGCATGCCCCTTCATTGGACAGTTCTGGTTCGCAGGGTTCTCATCGTCTGGGAAGACTTGGCAGCCGTGGAAGGGCCGAGCTAGTGGCCCTGTGGACACGTGTCCAGGTGTCACTGTGGTAGCGGACCCCTCACTGCCTACTTACGGGAGCACTCTCTGTGGATTGCCCAGCCCCTGTTTGACTGCCTCTAGGTCAGGAGGAAAGGGTCACCCTGTGTGCCTCCACCCCACACAGGGCATGTGTAAATCCCCATCCGCTGTTCCAGGGGTTTACAAGAGTCTAGGGATATTGAACAGTGATACAAAGGGGACACTTAAGGGCCCCTTGTCCTCAGGGCCCCTCATTCTGCTCCCTGCTCTCCTGTGATGCCATATTCCCGGTCCCTCTCTCGTGTGGAACACTCTTCATCTCTGCCTAGGCCTCTTCTTATGTTCACTCAGCTCCAGTCCAGGGGAACCAACCAGCCTCAGAACGACAGGACCGGGCAAGGCTAGCTGTGGCTCTTCCCAGCAGCTTACTCCAGACCCTTAGAGTCGCAACTTGAGTTCAGGCCCATGGGGCACATAATGTCCACCATGTTAGTTCGTGATTCCTTGGGGTGAATTTGTGTTTCCTGGCAGAGCTTGGCTTTCCCACCTCCGTGTTTCCCAGAGGACTGGGTAGGGATGAGTCAGGAGAGCCGGGGCTGTGTGACCTCAGCTACTTTTCTTTTCACCTCCTTCAGCCTCGGCGTCCTCATCTCAAAAATGGGGGGAACGTGCCTTCACCCCTGGCCTGCCCCCTGCTGGTGGCGGTGTGAGAATCAGGAGCACCCACTCCTGTGGGAGTGCTCTGTACGCTGGGGGTTCTGAGCACATGTTAACTGCGTCGTGTTATTTTAATGCCTGGCTGAATCCAGGCGGGGGCCGGTGCATGAACACGTAGGAAATATCGTTGGCTACTCAGAGTTTGCTGGTTCTCCTGGCAGTCACCCCAGTCTCCCAGGGCCATCAGTCCTCATGTTTTATGACACTGATGCTAAGTGCTCGCAAGCCCCTTTCTTGTTGCTGATCTGCAAAGTTGTCTTTGAACTCGAGCTGAGGGCCCCAGGGAGTCTTGGGGAATTTCCATCCTGGATGGCTGGTGCCAGTATCTCAGCCGCTGTGGTGGCCTCTGGCAGCTCGTGGGGGTGTGTTTATTACAGATGCCCTGTGTCAGCTGGATGCAGACAAGTGACTCAGGAATCAGAGCTTTGGGGTCTGAGATGGAAAACAGAGGGGGAGGACAGAGTCCTGGCTCGGAAGCTGGAAGTCCTGCATCTGCGTCCTATCTTTGTTGCCCACGGGCTGGGGTCTCAGCCAGTCCACACTTCTCCCTGAGCTCAGTGAAGCAAGGGAATTAGCTAGTAATAGTAATAATAGCAGCTTCATTTATTGTTTACTACATGCCAGCCACTCTCTTAAGCACTCACATGCATAATATCATTTAATCCCCAGAGCACTCCTATTAACACCCGTATTCACAACTGCAAAGAACAGAGGGCAGAGGACTTACCCCACCTGCCACTTTCCGGAAGCACTGGGACTTTAGTCTGAGCTCCTTGGAAACACCCAGCACCCTCATTCTCAGAGGACTAGAATTGCCCTGGGTGGGTACTTGTGAGGCCATCATAGAGCAGGGGTGGGCCCGAAGGAGGAAACATGGTTTTTGAATCTCCCTTCAAGCTGGAGAGATGTAAGATTCAGAGTTAGAAGAGGCTTAAGGTCATTCATGCATTTACTCAGTTGACACATATTCTGCTAAGTGTCTGCTCAGTGCCCAGCAGACATGGCACTAATGTGGCAGATGTGTCACCGGCCTCAAGAAACTTGCCTTCTGGAGAGAGACAGATGGTGGAAGGGCTGTGACAGGCCACAGCGAGACTATGAAAGGAGAAACACGGCCGAGGGGCTCCCATTCCAGACTCAGGGCCCAGAGAAAGCCTGGGTGTCTCCAAGCCCCAGGACCAGGCTGTGTAGCTCCAGGACAGCAAAGAGTGACATGGTGTGAGCCCGGGCGGGGTAACATGAGCCAGGAAAAAGGACCATTGAGCTGAGTGCGGGGAGATAGGGGGTAGAGCCAGGTAGGGCCAGGAGCTCAAGCTGAGAGTTCAGACTCTGAAAGCAGCGGAGCTTTTGTTTTGTTTTGTTCTCCTGCCTTCTCTCCAGCTGCAGCGTGTTCACATCAGGGAAGGAGAGGCTGCAGTGACGTCCTGCCACCTGCCACTTCACAGATGATGCAAGTGAGACCCAGCCAGGGGCTGTAAAGTCACACAGGGGCACAGTGGGGACAAGAGCCCGAGCTCTCAATTCCTTGGCCAAGACTCATTCCTCGGCCCACTCCTTAACCAACTTGAGCATCTGAAGCCTGGCAATGGCTTGAAGGGGCAGGAGGACCACCCACAGACCCACTGCTCAGCGGAGCAGTGGGCACATCGGGCCTCTGGCTGTCCCATGCTGTGCCCAAGAGTCCAAGGGCACAAGGACTGCTATGGGACACTGCCCAGGACTCCCCTGAAGGGAGCAGTCTTGTCTCTGCTTATCATTTGCATACCTGCTGAAAGAACAGACTCTGCATTCCCCATTTCTAAGTCATGTATGAAAAGTTGAGTCCACATGGCTGCCCATCAAAGCCTGAAGCAGCAAATACACAGAGACCTAGTGACAGAACCCGCACAAGAAGGATGTTCATGTTCACACACTCTTACATGCTATGGAGCAGTTTCATGTCTATCATTTCCTTGGGTCCTAGAAACCTGGAAGATAACTAGGGATGCAATTATGATTCCCATTGAACAGATGAGCACAAGACCCAGAGGGGCAAAAAGTCTTCCCAAACATCACAAAAAGCAAAAAGAGCCGGGTTGAGGACCCAGATCTGACTGATTGCAAAGCCAGCAGACTCCTACCAAACACCTTGTCTTCAAAACGTGTAAAGTGCTTGGATTTGCTGAACCTTATCTGACCATCACTTGTCAGAGGTATTTGACCACAGTCCCTTTTCCCATAATACATATTAACATCCCTCAGCTCATGCTTGGTGGAACATTGTTCTGCCATGGGACCTTTCAGGGACAGCCCAGTTGTCTTAGTTACTGTGACCCCAGCTTGGAGTCAAGCAGACCCCCCCCCCAGGAGCAGACCTTCCTCCTGGCCATGGGGCCTGGAAAAGTCCCATTTACTTCTCCCTGGTTTCTCATGTATCAAGCGTGGCTTCCTTGCTGCATTGCTGGAAAGACTGAATGAAATGACACACTTTTCCTATTAATGACAGTTTCCCATGCTCTGTTCTCTCAACACCTGCTTTCTGCAACTGCTTTTAGATCAAAGTCGAAACTCTCCTCCGTGACTCTTAATTGATTTTTACATTTTCATCTGTTTGCTTTTTCTTTTAGGTAACTTGATGGATATTCTAGGCTAGAGTCAAGTTCATTAATATATTTTTAGGGTGATTATTCTGCTGTTCACACCATCAACGAAATTCTCTACATTTCAGCAATTATGCCCTCACTTCCAAGGCTGTTGATTCTTTGTATGTGTATAATGTCCTCTTGGATCTCAGAATATCAGCTATACGTATTCTAGTCTATGATTTTTCTTCTGTTTGCCTTAGTAACTCTGTTGATTTGCTGTTACTCCTTCATTTCATTGAGCTTAATGTCACTCTTTGGTGTTGCCTCCTCAAATGTTGGGGGGCTCTCCAGCCTGTGTTCACGTCTGCATGGAAAGTGCATGGGGATCTGCCCTCCTGGAGAAGGCGACGCGGGCGTGAGGGATGGTGTGGGGGGTGCCCGGGGCTCTCCTTCCGAGAGGACAAGGTGCCTGTGTATCTCGGGCACAGCCAGTCACCCAGGGCCCTGCTGCGCCTCTCAGCTCCACGTGCCCGTGTCAGCTCTGGTCTGCAGTGGGCACCTCCGTGCACAACAGGCAGTGGGGTAGCCCGCCCCTCACCCGTGGCTCCTCCTTGCACCTCCCTCCTGCTCCCTGTCCCACTCACTCCCAAGTCTGAAATCCCTGGACTCGTGCACCTCTGCACCGCAGCTTCCTTCTTGTGAGATCATGCCTGCCGTCTTTGAGGGGTTCATCAAGACTTACGGCACACTCAGGGCACCCCTTCTTCATGCTTTTCTGTTTTGTTTCCTGTTGTCCACAGGAAAGCCAGAAGTGAATCTGCATAGCATGGCCTTGGCCCAATATCCTAACACATGTGGTCTCCTAACACACGCATTCTCTTAAGATATGCAGTCTCAGAACAAATGTGGTCTCCTCACACATGTAACCTCACCAAGTAATCTCTTCATGCATGTAATCTCACACATGAAATCTCCTAACACAGCAGTCTCCTCACACATGTGATCTCCACACACAGGTAATCTCATATTTGTAATCTCCTAACACATGTAGTCTCCTAACACATGCAGTCTCTTAACACATGTAATCTTCTCACGCATCTAATCTTCTCATACATGCAATCCCCTAATACATGCAATTTCTTCACACATGTGTTCTCCTCATGCATGTAATCTCCTCATTCTTGCAGCCTCCTCACACATAAAATTCCACACATGCCATCTCCTAACACATACAATCTCCTAATAAACATAATCTCCTAACACATGTCAAGTACCAGCCAGAGTTCAATCTCGCTAACCCCCTCCTCTCTCAGAAAGTATGCACTAAAACTTGTGAAGGAGACACTTGCCAAGCCTGGCTGAGCGCTGGACCTCCCTGGTGTCCTGTCCACACTCCCCCTCTGTCCACCTGACTGCTAAGGTGCTGTCTTAAGGCCCCTGGATTGAACTCGCTCGGGCAGAGAGATTTGTTGTACCTTAAACCAAACCACAGGAAGACAGGGGGACAGAAATGACTAGAAACATGAGCTCAAACCATGTCTCTCTTCTCACACTGCCACAGTGCCTATCAGCCTTACTCTCCCCGAATGGTCTCTTTCATGTTGCTTGACACTTGGCTACTAGAAGCCACCAATGAAGCCTGTGTGTCATAGACTCTCTGCTCCAGACCTGTGGCCACTCACTGTCAGAAGATCTGGGAAGGGTCTCACTGGCCAGGCTGAGCCAGGGACCTACCCGTAGATAGATCAACATGGACATGAAATCCTGGGAGCCCTCATCCAACCGATGGTTAGAAATAGGGTGAAGGTCATTTTCGGGAACATGGACAAGTGCCTTTCTGAATAGAGTAAACAATGGAAACCTTCTGCAGACGTCAGGAGCCAAGCTCAGGGTATGGGTGCAAGAGCCAGAGACCTCTAAACGTTGGTGTGCATGTCTGGCTTGGCCCTGCACCACTGCCGTCCAGGCTTTAAATCCTGTCTATGTGCTAATGATTCCCAGTTTTACCTCTCCAGTCAAGCCTCTCTCATGTCCCAGCTGCTAAGTGCCTGCTTCACACTCTGCTGGGTTGTCATCTGATGTGCCCAACCTGACCTGCCACAGCTGAGCCCCCTTCTCCCCTTCTGGCACTGCTCCTCCGCGCTCTCTCCGTGGTGAAGAACCACTCGGACCTCTAGGTGCTCAGGACAAAACCCCCACCTGTCGTTATCCTCTGCTTCTACCTTTCCCCTTTTTCTACACCCTGTGTTCCGTCCACTAGCAAACCCCTTCAGCTCCACTTTCAAAACACCCTGAACCCTCCTGCTTCTTATTCCCCGCCCCAGCCTGTGGCGACCTCAAGAGCCCACTGCCTTCCTGGCCCCCGAGGCTTACTCTCCACCAGCAGCCACTGGAAGGTCGACCCGGGCAGTAGGCTGCCCCCCGCCCTGCTCTGTTCAAACTCCCGGGTTCTGCCCCGGGCTGCTGAGGCCCCCACAGGGGCCCCCAGCCCCCTCTCCATCTTTCCCCATGCCATGACCTCTCTGAGTGTCCCCACATGGGCCGCCTCCCGCCCCCTAGACATGCCTGCTCGCCCACCGCTGCCTGGAAAGCATCCCCTTTGGCTCTTCCCTTCTCCACTCAGGTCTTCATCCAAGTGTCACGTTCCCTCCAAACCCTTCCCCAGGGTCCCCCCTTCTCTCCATATGTAATTTCTGCAGCCCTTTCTAACATATAACTTATTTACCCAACTCATTTTATAGCCAGCATACTCTACAGGGGTTTTCATCTGTCCAGGGCCCAGGGCAGCACCTGCCTGTCAAAATCCACTACTTGTTCAGTAAATGTATCACTGGATGCTCTCATCCTGGCCTGGGGCTGGAGGGCAGAAAGTTCCAGAAATTTCCATGGGACCAGTGGCAGCCTGGCAATCTCACAAAGATTGGGGGCCGTAGCCCCGGAGCCCTGGCCCAGTGGTCCCCTTGCAGAGATGAGCCATCACACACTGGTTCCCTCCTTGCGGCTTGGTGCCCACTTCCATCAGCCTGGCCTGGGTGGCCGTGAGGTCTTCACAGGGCGTGCTCCACCTGGGGGCTCGGGTCATTCTTCCCTACACCCTGGTCACTCTGAGTGGGCCTGGAGGATGAAGGGAAGTGGGCCTCACGATAGTGCTCTTAGTAATCTCTGCCTGGGCAGTCCCCCAGACCACCCCATACGAAGATGGTCGCAGAGGGTGCCAGGGAGCACCCACAGACAAGAGACCCAGGACGGAAGACTGCAGGGTGCCCCCCACGTCCTCGCCTTCCCTCCCCATTCTTCAGCACCACAGGGCTCTCTGGGGAGCAGCGGCCAGACCTCCCTGCCCTGCCTTCCCTCCCTTCAGCCCTGCAGCCCAGTCCCTCCCAGCCCTACTCCCCTCTTCCTCCTGCTGCCGTGGGAAACACAAGAACCCCCCAGGCCGAGCCCAGAGGTGGTGGCAGGTGGTCAGGGAGGCCTCGGTCCGAGGCAGAAAGGGGTGAGGGCCGCTGGCAGGGAGGACGAGAGGAGGAGCAGAGAGGGATGAAGGCCCTGAGCTGGCATTTTCAGGTTGTCTTTGGAGACAATTAGGAGCTGAATTATTAAAGCCGTGTGAGAGCAGAGGCTGTTTTTAAGAAAGCATGAGTAAGCAGGCCTGCCCAGTCACGCACAGGATCAAACAGATCAATTGCTGTAATGGCCGCGAGTACTTCCTCCGCCTGTGTGACTGTGGGCACCAACGTGCACTAACAGGGGCCTGTGCCCAACAGACCCCTGTCAGGCTGCCCAGAGGGGTGTGCGCCTGCAGCCCCCAACGCGTCCCCTGCCACTGGCTGCCAGGCCGCGCTGTGGGTGACCAGAGGTGAGGGCCCCAGTGACATGGGCTTTCCAAGGGAACGGGCCCTGGGGTCAGACACCACCAGGCCCTCCCAGCTTGGTCACCTGGGGTGGCTGCTCAACCTCCCTGGACCTCAGGACTCATCTATGAAATGAGCTGGTGACGTCCACCTCAGTGCACAGAACATGCCCAGGTGGCACTCAGCAAATTCAGGTCCTGTCGGCCTGGGCCCAGGGGGTGGGAAGTGAGGCCCACCTGGGGCAGGTGCCTGGGCTCTGGTCTCTTAACCCAGCTTGCTTGGGCAGAATACAGAACCAGCTTAAGCCTCCGATAGGGGTGCTGTCAATAGTAGCCCCGTCAGTATGAGATGGCCGGGGTGAAGCTCAGCCTTGAGCCAGGAGCCAGAGCACTTACTGTGCTTACTGGGTGCTGGGCACTCCTGGGCTAAGTGCTGCATCTTATTTAGCCCTCACAGCAGCCCAGAGAGGAGAGTTCTGCTACCATCACCCCCTACTTTGATGGCAAGGAAACAGCAGAGAGAGATGCAATATGACTTGCCCAAGGTCACAGAGCTGGTAGGTGGCAGAGCCAGGCCCCTCTCACCCTTTTTGGGAACCCCGCGTTACATTTAGAACCCCTCACCCAATCTCTGCCTTCTCCTCTCCCTCTGTGGCACCCCCTCTTCCATTTAGAGGTGCTCAGTGGCCACCCCCAGCAGCCGACATGCCTAAGGACACATCTAAGAGTTGGCAAAGGCCACAGTCAAAAGGGCGCCTGCTTGTTTGCTGGTCTGCCAGGGCATGTTCCACCCAGCAGCCCCTCCACCCTGCGATCCTGGTTCTCAGAGGTCTGCGCAGGCCAGGCCATCCCAGAGGTCAGTCCACTGATCTCTAAGGACCCCCAATCGTGGATGAGGATGTTGCTGCAAGAACAGCACCCAGTCCTGCCACCCCCGCCCAGCAGGCAGTCTCAAAGGGCACACTGGTGGCAGAGGATGAGCAGACGGTAGGAGTCTGCACACACATGCACACACATGCACACACATGCAGGTGCACACGGACAGCAAGCCGGTGCAGGGCGGGCCACTTTCCATGTGAGAGATCTGTGCTTGAAAACAGTTCAGCCGCCCCCGCCAGTATGAGACAGCTGTGGGGACCGAAGGAAAGAGCACTGTCCTAGGGGTCCCCAGATCTGTGCCTTGACAGTTCCCATTCTTTCTAGCCCCCAGTTTCCCCATTTGTGCTATGAGAATTCAGCAGGTCCAAGAGGAAGGTCGCAGGGCTGGAGGAGGGGTGACCTGCCATTGTATTTGATCCCAGGCTCGGGGAAGATGAGGAGTCGAGAAGGGGGTGAGGGTAAACTGCACTCAGACCCTCGCCTCTGCTCCTACCCCCCCAGAGGGTGCAGAGCGCAGGGGCCCCCAGGGGTGTCCAGCACAGGCTGGCAGCAAGTCCCAAACATCCCCAGCTCAGGCCTGGCCTCAGGGGCCTGACCACAGCACGTTCCCTAGTGTGTTGGGGGAAGGGGTCAGCAAGGGCCCAGCAAGGTGGGGAGGGTGGGATGGAAGACCCCCGGCTCCTCTTCCCTTCCAGCTCAGTTCATGCCTCGGTCCGTGCCAGGTTCGAGAGGAACTTCATAGATGTGTGCTGGGCAGACGGATGGACAGACTATTTGCTCCCTAAGTCTCCGGTGTTCCTGGAACCGCCCACCAGGCAGGATCTGTGTAAGGACTGGCTGAGGGCGGAATTGTGGTCTCAGCACCGCTGGAAACAGAACTCACTCTGCCCACTCCGGTCCCTCCCTGGGACAGCCCCTCACTCTAACCCAGCAGGTGCTCAGAAGGACTGGCTGTAAGTGAAATGATGACCCCGCTTCCAGGAGAACCTGGGTGTGTGTGAGTGTGTGTGCACATTTCCTTGAAGAGCAGATGGGGGACATGCCTGTCACCTCAGAGCCACTGAACTGGGATCCCTGAATGCAATGCGGATGATGAGACCCTGAGTGCAGGGCCGAGTGCTGGCACTCAGTGGCCAAAGCCAAAGCAGGTGTGGTTGGTGTGATGGGCAGGCAGCAGAGGGTCTGACTCTTGAAGTCCCTAGAACTGGGCAAACTGCGCAGCCTCCTGAAGAGCTGCTCGTCCTACACGTGGAAACGCTCCAGGGTGAGCGAGCAGAGCCAGCTGGGATCGCCAGAAGGGAGAGCCACCTTTGTCAGATGCCGTTTGATGGAATGGCGTCTGACCCATAGGAATGGAGCTTGTGGTGATACTGCAGGGCAAGTGCTCTGAGGCGGTGACATTTGAACTTGGCCCGAAATGGAAGAAAGAGCAGCCCAAAGGGGCTCTGAGCAGAGAGGACCTTGCACTAACCTCCTGCTGAGGAGGAGCAGGCAAGAACACCTCCCGAGGGGCTCTGGATTTATTCAAAGTTGAGGGGGCAGCACCCAGGGGTTTGGCAGCTGAGTGGCTTATGTTTGTGAAGCTCCTCTGGCTACTTGCTGGGAGGAGCGTGAGCTGAAGGAGCTACCTCCAGGGGGAGAACTGGCAGGACAGGTGAGAATGAGGAAAGGAACAGGAGTAACTGGGCAGAGAGCAGCTCCCCTCTGGTGCTCTCTGCCACTTCACACGTGCTCCCAAGGCTCACAGAGGTGGAGTGACCTGCAGGGTCACAACCGATGCGGCAGAGCTTGAGGTGAGGGGACACCCTCACACTCCACCCCAAGGCTGCTGGCCCTCTTCATCAGCCCTCGCCCCCCTCGAGCTCTTCACTACCCTTTTGGGGCAGCACCTCTGTTTTAAGCAAGGCAGCCTTTGGCCTGGCAGGGGTAGGGGGACCCCATCTGTGAGCCCCCCTCTCTGGCTCTCTTTCTCTTTTCTTGCCTGAAAACTTAGGTAGTGCAGAGACTCACTGGCCTCTCCTCCCGCAAGACTGGGCTGGGTCAGTACACCTGAGCAACTGCCTCCTTGGCCGCGCCTCTCTGCCTTCCACTCCATTCCTCCCTCCCTCCTTTAGTCATCCACCTGCTGGTGGATGCACTCTGTGTGGGGGCCTGTGCAGTCTCAGACATCCCCACCCCAGTCCCCAGATTCTGGTCACTGCTCTGGCCCAGTCCTCAGCTTGTCTTTCTCTGGGAGGGACAGCTCTTGGCCACCAGAATGAGGGGGACCAGGCTGGTGGACTCCCCCAGCAGCATGGCCACACCTACTTCTGAAGGGAGAGTGTTGTCCCTGAAGCCCAGCCAGGACCCCTGCCCTCCCCAGCTGTCCCCGGCCTCTGCCTCTCACTCTTATCACAGCCCCTTTCTAACCTTCCAGCTCAGCCTCAGCTGGGTCCCCAGGCTTCTATACACCCTTCCTATTTCCCCCAAATTTGGAAGATGCCACAAAAGTGTCATTTTATTTTGCAATGCAAGGGCACTAAAACCAACCAAACAAAAAACACTAACTACTCTCTATCTATAGGATCATTTCAAAGAGAATGAAGGCGTGAACCATTGAAGGGAATTTTCTGACAGTCCACTGCCGTCCTTCCCTATTTCACCCTGGGAAACTCTGCCAGCCCATGAACTGGTGGCCCGCAGCAGCCTGGTCTACCCATCTTGGTAGCATTTGTTTCTGGTCATTATAGCCACTCCGCAGGCCATGCACAAGCCAGGGTGTGCAGGTGGCCATGGGCGGAGCCCGACCCTCATTCACACCTGAGGAAGACGAAGAAAGCCTTCCTGTGTACCACGTGAAGATTCACCCCACGCTCCTAGAAGGGGTGACCCGAGAAGGAACCAGTGTCACCCTAGGGCGCAGGGAGCCCGTGACTGGGCAGGCATTTCAGGGGCAGCAGAGGGGAGGGGATGCCTGCCGTGGAGAGGGTGCCAGACTGTCCTGGGCTTAGCTCAGGGCATCAGGAGCCAGGCTGAGATGAACCATGGCTGAGAGATGGCAGCTGGAAACGCCAGATGCCTGTGTTCCTAAGTCCCAAACATGTAAAGAAGCAGGTATCAGAAAATGCAGAGCTGATGACCAAAATTGAAAACAGGCCAAGGTGGCAGGCACGTTGGGTCCCTGCTGCCCCCTAGTGGGCAGAAAGGGGAATGCCTGTTAAGAGGACCGCACACAGGTGAGCACACAGGTGAGCGGGGAGGCCACAGGAAAGGAGTGGCTAGGCCAACGGCCACCAGACTTGCCAGCCCAGAGCCCCAGTATGTCAGTCACCAAGGTGCTGCCTCTTCCCTGAGCAGCCCCAAGCATGACACAAAGACATTTCTTTCTATCTGGAGTATATGGAAACTATTTCTGTCCCCTCTACACACACACACATACACACACACACACACACACACACCCCAAAAAAGCCCCAGTGCCCTGCCACCCCAGAGTCAGGGACCGGGCCTCACAGCAGCAGGAACACCACACACGTACACACACATGCACTGGAAAGCAGGTCTGGCACAGGAAGGTGGCAGTGGGGCCCAAGAGGCCTCCGTATCTGGGCGAGTGGCTCTCAGGCACCTAACCGTGGGCTCCCCTGCCTGCCTTTCTAGTCGGCGCCCAGCAAACCTTCCCACGGACCTTCCCCCTGCACCCCCATCCACACCTTTTCTACCCATTCTCCTCCTGCCACTGGGAGGCAGGCGATGCGGGAGGCTGTGTGGGCAGAGGCCACTGAAGGGGTGGGGGTCGCAGTAGCCCATTGTATTTGTCTGGGGAACCCTAGCTTGCCCTCTAAAGCTAAGGCATGACATCAAGCTGCTCATAGTTGGCTGTTAATGAACTTCATCTCATAAGCAAGGCCCCGGGAAGGGTTTGGGAGACACTCTGAGCAGTGGAAGGGCAGAGTCTCTCAGGATTTGCAAAGTGGGACAGGAATGGGCAGAGCCTCAAAAGGCAGGCCCCGTCCCAGGGTCTAGGAGCCACAAACACTCCGCGCTCCCAGGACCCTGTGGCCAGCCAAGGGTGGGGAGGGGAGAAAACACAGAATTCAGAGCTGATTCTGGACCTCTCCAGCTCTAATTTCACGGATAAGGAAAAGAAGGGAGGAAGCCCTGGCTCAGAGTTACACAATAATCCCCCATCATTGCCAGCTCTGCCACTGAGACTTCAAGGGAAAACACTGCCCGAGTTTTCTACCATGCTGGTAGAACCCTCAAAACCACCCCTTCCATTATATCCATTTCATGAGTGAAGAAACGGGGTCACAGAGACCAAGTAACTTGCCCAAAGTCACACACCGATATGAAGTAAGCTGATGCAGAAGCACACCCCGCATCAGCTTACTGGGAAGGGGGAGAAGGGAAAAGGCAGAGATTCCATGTGCACCTGGCAACCACTCTCTTAACGACCTCATTATCCTTATGAGCATTTTACAGATGAGAGAACTGAAGCTCAGAGCGGTCAGGAGAAGTCCGCTTCCTGCAGAGCTATGTTAAAGTATTTAAACAAGGAGCTCATGGACTGAGGTGGCTCCCCTACCATGGTAGCCTATGCGAGCAAGCCAAAATCCAAGCCGGAGTCAATGCACTCAAATCTGAGACAATAAAACTGATGAACAGCCAATCACGAAGAGCCAACGAGCCTTTCCCAAGTAACACAACTGCTCAAGCTACAGCTAATCAAATAGTTTGCTTGATTTGCTTCCACATCTTCGCTGTGTCTTCCGTGGCTCTTGTCGCTGGAGCACTCCCAACCTTCCATTCGGTGCCGCTGGATTCAAACTGATGTTTGCTCAAATAAACTCTTGACAGTTTTAATGTGCCTTGGTTTACCTTTTAACAGCTCTGTGTGGCAGAGATGAGATTCTTTAACATTGTTTTTAGCCCTGGCTTGTGTGGCTCAGTGGCTTGAGTGCTGGCCTGTGAACCGAAATGTTACTAGTTCCACCCCCGGTCAGGGTGTGTGGGAGGCAACTTGGTCAATATTTCTCTCCCTCCCTCTCTTCTCTTTAAAAATAAATAAATAAAATCTTTTTTAAATTATGGAAACAGCCCTGGCTGGTGTGGCTCAGTTGGTTGGAACATCATCCCATAACTGAAAGGTTGTGGGTTTGATTCCTGGTCAGGGCACATGCCTGGGTTGCAGATTTGATCCCTGGTCTGGAGAAACAACCAGTCGCTGTTACTCTCTCTCCCTTCCTTTCTCTCTAAAAAGCAGTAAAAAAAATGTCCTCAGGTGAGCGTAAACATATATATAGGAGTTATGGAAACAAAGCCCAAAGAGCGTTGCGTGATCTTTCAGATCCCGCTGCGGCATTGACCGCCACCTGCCGGGACGCCTGACTCTCGGAGGAGCAGAACTAAGCTGTACCACTGACTGAGGCCCAGGCGCTCTCCAGGCCTGGGAAACCGATGAGATGCAGTGATGCCTCTTCCCTGTGGCAGAGACCAGAACCCCACTGGTGGTGTTTTCTCTGCTCTGCATCTTTCTAAGTTTCATTTCTAATTGAACACTTGTATCCTGGTGTTCCTTTTATTTTCACCTTCTTTACGACTCCCCTTGTGTCTTTTTAAATCGGCACCGCCATTCCGCTGTTTCCCTGCTTAAGGACTTCAACAGAGCCTTGACCTGCACTTCCTGTCTCTTTGTAGGGGGTGGATCTTTTCAGCAGCGAGAAGGAGGCTTTGACAGTTCCAGCCAGCTGTGCCTAGCTTTGTCTGTAACCCTGGGTCTCTGCCATTCATTCTGAAGCCGGAGCCCCATTTCCTTGCTTCTGGTCCCTCCCTGCCTCTGCCCTGTGCCTGCCTCATCGCTGGGAGCCCCAGGCCTGGGCAGAGTGGGGTGCATGGCCCAGGAGACAGTCTGGGGAGAGGCCCTGCCCTGTGTTGATGTGGACTCCAAGGGTTAAATGTGACTTTTCCTGATGAGTTTGGCAGAGACCCCCATGGCTAAGATCAGCTATGAAGGTTGCACACTACAAGACTGGGAATCAGCTTTGTGATTCACCCCCCGAACCCCTGGAGGGCAGAGAAGAGGAAGCTTGGTGAGGTGGAGGAAGGGCATGTCTTTGGAAGGGCTGGTTTGTGTGCTGTGCAGTTTCACCTCCTCCCCTCACCCACCCAGTTGAGGGGCTTCTGGGAAGCCTGTGGGGATCTGGGCACAGGTCCCTGGAGTTTAGGAGATGAAGGTCCAGGTGGGTCTGACCTACACCTGGCCAGGTCAGGGTAATGGCCATTGGCTACACTGTCCAGAAGCCACAGGGTTGAGGCGAGGGATTTGGACACCCCGCAGTTGCGGTCATGAAGACAGAAGTGTGTTTCTGTAGAGCTTCTCCAAACCTTGTGGAAGAAATCTGGGCAGCCCATCTTCAAAGTTTTGTCCTCCTCCAAGAAAGACGGCCTGCAGGGGGCACCTTCACACTGGGAGCCGAGGCCAAGGGGCGCCCTGAGCACCGCAGGGAGGTGGCCCTGGCCTGGCCTGGGACCGAGGGGGAAGCAGAGTGAAGCAGGAGCTGGAGGCACTGAGGACCCTGCCCAGGCTCTGCCTTCCTTCACGCTAAGCCTGGACCGTCGTGGGGTCAGGGATCCCAAGTGAATGAGGGTCTGGAACTCAGGCGTTGGACTGGAAAGGAGTCCTTGAGCTCTCGCCGGCATGAGAGATGACCACAGGACCTGCAGAAACTGCATCCACAGTGCAGCAGCAGCAGCAGTTGCATGGAGCGACTGAAAGGGTCGCAGGTGACACAGAACCAAGATCCTTCCTCCGGCAGGTTCCTGCCTCAATGCCAAGAGGTTATATTTTTAGCAGCAGCCCATGTGGTTCTCAGAGAGTCTCCCGTTCACACCCAGCCAGCTCTTGCCTGCGGCTCCCCTCAACCCCGCCACACTGCCATTCCGGGCCAGCGTCCCTCAGCAAGCCCAGGCCTATGTGTTTTTGTTGGGTGAGGGACCTGCGGTATCACTCATCCCTTCTGAGGCAGACTGAGACGGTGACACACACGGGGGTCGAGAGAAAGCACCCCGAGTCTGCAGGATTATCAATCAGACAGGAAAAAGAGTGTGAAGCTACCAGAAGGAAAGACTCCCAGTTACTGAGACTGCAGTAAGCATGCTGTGGCCACCTGCCCCCCACCCCGCCCCGTGACCCTGGGCTCCTGCGCCCCACAGCCCAGGTGCCCTCACAGAGGACCCTGCGAGGACTCACACACCTCCCCCCGATCTCCCTTAGGCAACCTTCATTCTGCCAGAACCCTGTCTTCTTACTTCTAGAGATTCATTATCACTTTTGAGTATTTTAAACATTATTATTCCACAGATTTTGAGACGATTAATTATATGCTTAATTTAATGTTTCTATTCTTCTTAAAATGTTATTGATTAGCATCGAACCACTGACAGGTACTCAGTGCGCCAGGCTCTGGGCCAGGCTCTCAGGACAGGGCAGAGAACTGGGTGGGGATGAGGCCCCACCACCAGAGGGGACACAGGCCGGGCTTTCCCAGCCCAGCAGCACCGAGCGCTGGCACCCAGTCCCTGGGCAGCTATTAACATCTTTGGGCTGCACAGTCAGCTTTGAGCTTTGACTAAAAAGCCAACATGTCACAGGTCTGCGCTCACTCATCTTGCTGTGTAAGGGGTTTATTTTGACACCTCTTTAGGGAATCACCTGATTTCTTTAGTCTTTTTTCCCCTTGAATCCTTCCAATAACAGGAGAACAAAAGGGTCTGGAAGCTGCAGAGGTCTCAGCTTGCTGAGTACAAATCTCCTGGCGCCACCCCCCACATCCTGCCAGGAAACAAGGGATCGCACATGCAGGAGTCCCTGTCCCCGTGCGTGTGTGCCTCCTGGGCCCTGTGGCCTCACCCCAGTCACGTCCTGCTCAGCCCTGGGGCATCTACAAGGTGAGGGGCAGAGGAGGCTGAAGGAATGGGGCCTGGGCCGCCGCGGAGTCGCTCCCACACGGGGCTTCGCCCAGGCCCGCGCACGACAGGGCAGTGTGCATGGCGTCCCTGCCAGCAGTCCCAGGGCGGCAGGTTTTTATAGATTCTGAAAGATGGCTGTCACTGACCCAGCCCTTTCTATTGGATCTGTCAACATATTTGCTCATGTGTCACGCCTGTATTGACAGACTCTGGGAGAGGGGTTCCCGGTGGGGAGGGAGGAAGGGAGAGGGGCAGGCAATGGGGTCTGCACCACAGGCTGCCGCTGGCCCCCTGCCTGCCTGGACAGGGCCCGAGTCTGTGAAGAAGGCACACCCCCCATCTCCTTTCCTCCCCGGCACACAGGTGGGGGAGCCCTGGCTCGGCACTGACTGCGCGAGGGTCCCAGGCCAGGACTCCAGGCTGCAGTCAGGGCCCCTGCCCCCAGTCCCCCTGCCCTGCCCAAGGGGGTGCCGGTGGTCAGAGCCCCACCCTGCCCCTCCTGCACCCTCATCCCTGCCCCTGCAAGGCAGTCCTCACCTCGAGCCAGGTTCCCAGAGATGAAGCGGAAGAAGAAGCTGAGGATGTCACCCAGGAGTTCCTTGCAGCCACGCTGGCATTCCCGCAGCCTCAGTGCAGCCTCCCAGGCCGGGCCCCGGGCCTCCCTGCGCCCTGCCATCCCTGCGCTTGGCCCTGTCCCAAGGCCCCTCTCCTGCCCTTGTTCCTGCTCTGCCACCCCGCCCGCCCTGTCCCTGCTCTGCCTGCCTCTCCCTAAGCGGACACTCGGAGCCTGGTTTTCTAGAACTCTCTCTCTCTCCCTCTTCTGGTCTGCCTCTCTGTCTCTCAGTCTCAGCTTCTCTCCTATAGGTCTCATCCTGTCCCTCGGCGGCTCTGGCCTGTCCACCTTCCTGCTCTCTTGGCCTTTCTCGGACCCTCGTCCAGGGGTCGGCTTCCTCCAGCAGCCCTGTTCCTGCCCAGGCCCGGCCAGGCCCCTTCGCCTTGTGCCTGGCTCCTCGGGACCCCAAGCTCACTCTCCCGCAGGAGGCAGACGCTCCTGCAGCTTCCTGGGCTGGGAGCGGGGTGGGCCTTGCTCCTGAGCTCCCAACACCAATGAGGAGGGACCACTGGTGTGATTTTTGGCTGAGGGTGTGATCACACTGCAAAGGGGCCTCATCCAGGTCTCAGCGTTTCTCTGCAACCAGAAAGGGAGCAGCCCTGTCCCAGCCCAGCCCCTGCTTAGGAGGCTCAGGGGCCAGGGACCCTTGGCAGGGCTGGGGGGGGGGGTGGGACCCTTTCCCCACTGACCCCATTCCCCAGCCCTGCTGGTGCCTCTGCAGAACAGAAGGTGGGGAGACAGGTAGGGGTCCTTCTGATGAGGCGGGTACGGGAAAATCAAGTGTGTGACTGGAGCAGGAACTGCTGACCACTCACTTGCCCCCACATTTATTGAGCACCTAGTGTGTGCAGGCAGCTTGCTGAGGTCCTTCTGGGCACTGGTGCTTTCAGTCATCATAACCCTATGAGGCTTGTCTGGCAAAGAATGCCAACAGTACTTGTTCTCCTCTGCTTTTTCAACTACACAACTCAGATTTTGTTAGAGGTGGAAATGGGCCCAGCTTAAAAAACTGCCACTCCCCCTCCTTGCTTGCAGTCAGAGTGGCTTGGCTGTGGCCAATGAAACCCAGAGTGAACCCTCCAGAGACGTCTGTAAGCGTTGCTTTCTTGCTGGACGCACCACCACTTCCTCCTTTCACTGGATTTCTCCTTCCTTTTGCCTGGAAAGGAGCCATGTGGCCGGAGCCAAAGCAATGACCTTGCAGCTATGAGGGAAAGGGCAAAAACCTTGACTCTGAAAACCTTGACTCTGACATTCCAAAGCTGCTAAACTGCTGCCAGCCACTGCCTAGCCCAGATTTCTCAAATAGGAGGTATGCGCCTCTGCCTAAATTAAATCACTGTTATTTAGGTTTCTCTTATGTGCAAGTAAGTGCAGTGTTCGACGGACCTTCTTGTGTACCACAGCTAAGCAGGCGTTCAGGCTGCTTCCTGAGAGCCAGGAAGGCCTGCAGCAGGTAAGGCCCGGCACTGGCTGCTGTGCCCCGGGGCCTGACGACCAGGCACATTTCCAGGGCACATGCAGAAGGCTAGTTAGGAAACCCTGTGGGGCCGGTGGCAGGCCCCGTACAACATTCCATGGCCGCCTCTGGTTTTAAGCAAAGCCAGGCTTTCTTTGGCGAAGACCCACTCCTCTTCTGACACACAATTACTGGCTCCTTACTGGGCTCTCGTGAGACCCGGGGTGCCCACCAGAAAGGCGTATCGACCTCTCCCTCAGCACTAAAGGGGCTCTGTGCAGGCGCAGGGGCGGGGCATCTAGAAGGCTCAGTTGCATCTGTCTCTCCCCACCCCATGGTGACAGCCACATGCCATCTTCCCCTGGACACACACCCGAGGCCCCCCAGGGAGTCCCTGAGACCATTTGAGGAGAAGCATTTGTATGTCGTTTTCAGAGCTGCTGGAAATGTCGCCCCAGTTCTAAGTGGACAGGGCAGCCCGCTCGGGGAGGGCCAGGAGAGACATCGTCCCAGCGGGCAGCAGGCTGAGCATGCCCGCTGGCCTGTGTGGCCTGGCAGGAGAAATGGCTTGGCACACAGATAGCATTGTCCTGGGCAGCTGCCAGCCACCCATTCGAGAGTCAGGGAACAAGGTGGAGTGGCACCCAGGCGGTGTGAGGGCATCAGAGTCTTTCTCGATGCTCTCCCAAGGTCCCAAGGCCGGAGGAGGCTCCGTGGCCAGGGGACAGGACGGCCTGTTCTGCACCTCAGTCAGCCTGTATTTCTGGCTGCGTGGGCTGAGGCTCCTTCGGTTCCATAAAAGGGCTTCCCCACGGGGGGCCGGCGGCGGGGGGGGGGGCGGCTATCTGCCTGCAGCCGTTGTTGAGTGCCAGGCTGGCCAGCAGGTGGCAGGTCAGCTGCACTGCAACCCTTCCCTCCTGGCTGTGTCTCTGGATTAGATACTCATTCTGCAGGACTTCCTGCCCTCCCACCCCATGTCTGCCAATGCCACCAGCCATCACAGTGTCCCACACATCACTGTTACCCACCAAGGGGCTCATTTCACAACAAGGAAGTGTGGCCAAAGGCCAGTGCTCCCAGGACCCCTGGCCTCACCCTGTCCCAGGGCCCAGGACCCTCCCACAGCAGGGGAACAGCCTGTTGCCCACTGGTTCCCTGACCAGCGCGAGATTCAGGGGCTGTCCTGTCAGACTCTGGTGCTGCTCATCCTCCAGCCAGAAGCGTGGGTCCAGGGACGGAGGGACGTGGGGGTGGCGGCCCTCACACCGTCCCCTGGGCACTGACTCACAGTACTTCTGCCTTTCATTTCCAACACTGCTGACTGCGAACTAGAGGTTTCAGGTCCCGGAGAAGAGGGCCTCCCCAGAGGGGAGGTGCCTCTGCGTCACTGAGACGCACCCCTGCCCCGTGCTGGGGGAGGTCACGCTTCCGGGCCAGGACGGGTGGTCCTCCTGGGTAGGGTGAGGACGCGCGCCTGTCCCGTGCTCCTCCTTTCCAGGGCGTAATCGTTCCAGAAGCCACCGCTGCTGACCAGCTCCCAACTCTTTGTTTTCGCCTTCACAGCCCAAGAGTGACACCAGGGCACCGTGACAGCTGGCGGGCCCTGCCCACATGACTCTGGCCCCTGAGTCCCACCCTCTCTAGGCCGAAGTGGCCCGAGCTCAGTGACTCAGTGCAGTTTCCTGTGCCTAGACCCAGGCTTCTGCCCAGGCTGCCCCAGAAACCCGTCTCTCTGGTTCGCTTGTGTCACTGGAAAAACCCCTGACAGCAAGGACACGGTGTGTCCGAACCCTGACACCTCCCATGGGTAACCGCTGCCCAAGTCCCCAGGCTGGGTGTGACGAAGCTGCGCTGAATGGCACCCATTGTGCCCTGTGCCCAGAGCCCAGGAAGCTCCTGGAGGAGCCGGGCGCCCCATCTGCTCACAGTTTGGCATTTCAG
Source organism: Artibeus jamaicensis (assembly GCF_021234435.1). NCBI lineage: Eukaryota > Metazoa > Chordata > Mammalia > Chiroptera > Phyllostomidae > Artibeus > Artibeus jamaicensis. The sequence continues at coordinate 10,602,752 of NW_026521810.1, read as the reverse complement.
GTGCAGACACGGCCCTCCGTGTGACCAGCAGTGCTGTCCTTGTGGGAACGCACAGGACATGCTGGGTGCAGGAGGCCAGGGGAATCCCGGCTGCTCGGTCCATGAGCAGGGCTGCTGCCCACACACACGCCCAAGCTCCCTCTTGGGCTCCCACTTTCTCTCACATGGAGAGAAAAGGTGTGGCAGACACAGGCTGGGTGGGCACCTTGCCCGGAGCACAGGGCAGGAGCTCCAGGTCAGAAAGCCCACTCTGCCCCGAACTCCATGCAGCAACCTGCTGAGTCATGGGTTCTCCCTGAGCTCCGATCAAGTTTTTGGTAAAACAGTGCTCTGCACTGCCTGCCTCACACACCTAAATAGGGCATCATTTTTTCTGCACTTCACATGTCCTCTGGTTGCCCGGCGCACCGCCTGGCAAGCACATCCTCCCGGGGCTGGGCCAGGGCCGCTGATCGTGTCTCAGGCCTGCCCCCACCCTCTGGTCCCCTCAGCTGTGTGACAAGTGGCTCAGCAGACACATTTAGATAGCTCAGTAGGAGCTGAATGCAAAAGCATGTGTGCCCATACAGGTGTGAGTGTGCAGTGTGTGCATGTGTGAGAATACAAGTTCACCTCGGCACCTTCTGCTGTGTCACACGCAGCAGACACCAAGCATCACCAACAGCCAGCACGGGACCGCCACCTCTCTGTGCCTCACAAACTCCCAGAAGAACACAGGCCGAGTGAAGAGCCAGCGCCAGCCCTGTGTGCACTAGGCAGGCCCCCCCCCACCGCCCCAGGCCTCTGCACACATTGCTGTGCGTCCTCACATGTGCCCTGCAGGGGGCACCAGCCCCTTCTACAGAGGACTTAGGAAGGATGAGTCCCAGCCCCAAGTTACCTAGCAAGTGAGGTGGGTGCCCTGAGCCCAGCCTGTCAGCCTCTGAAGCCGGGCACTCCCCACCCCCCTCAGCTAGCCCAGTGGATCTCCAGCCTGGTCCCTCCCCATCCTGTCTCTACCCTGCATGGACCCGGCTTTGAGCTCAGTGCCCTGCATGGAAGAGGAAAGAGGGGCATGATGAATGAAAACACATCTCCTGATGGAGGCAGAGGTGGTGTGGCCTGCTTTGGGGCCCCAAGGTTGCCTCTGAGCCCCCAGACACGACAGAGTTCAGAACAGATCCCCCAGCCCTGCCCCAGCCCCTACCTGAGCCCTGAGGAGCCGCGCTGGACAGGATCCACTTGACTAGGCAGCACCGCATCAGGGCCTGGCGGGTGAGCCTTGGCCTCTGCCACTGGACACCCTGCTTCTTGCTTAGTGGTGTGTTCCCGGGGTCCCCCAGGAGGCTGCCATCCGACACCTTCATCACCTCCTGCAGCAGGAACAGGCAGAGAGGCCCTGAGCCCTTGCTCACAAAGCGGACCTCCAGATTGCCACCAGACTCCCTGGTCTCCTGGGCGAGGCTGTCCTTCACTCCGCCCAGGGTCTTGTCTTCCAGGGGTGCGTGCTAGGCGTCCTAGTCTCAGCCAGAGTTCCAGGGCCCTGTTCCCCTTGCCCTGGCTGACTCCTGCCCACTGTCTCATCAGCCTGACTCTCTCTGCAAGAGCCGTTGGTCTGCATAGCAAGGGCACCTCGCAGGCACAGAATCCACTGGAAAAGGAGCCCAGTTGCCAGAGACAAGGAGTGGGTGGAGAGTGACGATCAAGGCCACCCTGTGCCTCCCACACACACTCTCCTCTAGCCACACCAACTGGCCTGTGGACACACCGCTCTCTCCCGCACGTCCGTGCCCTGTACCCGGCTGTGGAAAGCCTTCCTTTTATGGCCCAGGGAGCCACAGGTCACCTCTCCCACAAAGTTTCCCGGCTCCTTGGCTGAGGGGATTGGTTCTGCCCTTGTGTGCACGCAGCCCCGCAACAGCAGGGACCTCGCAGCGGAACACCTGGTCCAGGGCAGGGCCCGTGGGCTCCCCACTCTGCACCCTGGTCTGGAAAATGATGGAGCCCTGCAAGGAGGGAGGTGAGGTCCAGGCCTGCTCATCAAACTCCCGCCCTGGCACAGGCCTGGTTGTCAGAGCTGGCTGGCCCCTTAGAGATCACAACCACTCCCTTGACTAAAGCCCAGAGAGGGCGGTGGATCCACACAGTGTCACACAGCAAAGCAGGGCTTCCTCACTTCACTCCTGCGCCCTCTATCTTCTGCCTGAGGTGGGGCTGCATGAGAGACCCCCTGCCTTGCCAGAGGGGCACACTGATAGAGACCACTGCCCTGGTTTGTGCAACGATCTGAATTAACATCTCAAACAACAAACGAGGAATCTGGGAGGAGAAGCCACGGAGGTGTCACAGATGCAGGACACAAACTCCAGCGGTGTGGATGGGAAAGGGCAGCTTGGGCAGAGGCCCCAGCACAGTGCATTTGTTTTTCTGCAACAACAGTTTGAGCCCCCCCACCATCCTGGCTCCCTAAGCACCTACCGTTCTTAATGTCCACACTGGCAGCAAGGAGGGCCCTTGAGGGCAAGGCTCAGGGAGGGTCATGTGTGGCCAGCAGCCATGGTGGCCTTTTGGGGCATCTGCCCAATCTTGTTTGTGGCCTTGTACCCTGCTCTCCTGCTGGGGACAGCTATGCTATAGTGTAGCCTGGCCTACTAGTCACTGCCACAGGCAGCCCCCAGGCTCATTCTGTTGATGACGTGGCCTAACTGCCAGTCGTGAGAGGCAGCAGCACCCCGTGTGGGTGGGTTGGAGGCCAGGGTGATGGCCCGTGGGCTGACCGGTGATGCCCTTCTAGGGTCAGCGTGCTAGGCTTGCATAGCTCTGAAATCTGTTGGTTGTCCAAAGCGAATAACAGAGAGCTGTGCAGTTAGGTGGCTTCCTCAAGTGCAAGGAGCAGAGACTGAGCCAGGCTGATTTCAACTAGAGAGAAATGAGAAGCATGAAGCCAGCCCAGTCCCAGCTTCTCCAGGGAGGACAGCCAGCCAGCCAGGCAGACAGACCAGGGCAAAGAGTAGGCAGCTGGACAGCGAGACCTTGGCCATGGTCGCCCCACGGAAGGGCCCCTGGATGCCTCTGCCGCCCCTGGGTAACACTGGCCCTGCTCCTGGCGCTGCTAACCCAGGGGCCCTGGGCCCGGCACCCCACTGGCCTCATGGTCCTGTCGTCCCCGGAACCTGGAGGCTGCAGCTGAGGCCATCTCAGTTGAGTCACTACCTCCGGGCTCAAGGTTAAGAGTAGAGGAGTCTGTCCCTGACTGGCGTGGCTCATCCTGCAAACGGAAAGGTTGTTGGTTCGATTCCCGGCCAGGGCACATGCCTGACTGGCTCATGGTTGTGGGCCAGGTCCCCAGTTCGGGGCGTGCAAGAGGTAACTGATCAATATTTCCCTCACAAATTGATGTCTCTCTCCCTCTCTCCTTCCCTTCCCCTCTCTCTAAAAATAAACGAACAGTATCTTGTTTTAAAAGGGTAGAGAAGTCCATTGTCCCAGCCCAGACCGTGGCTGCAAGGGGAACAGGGAAACCAGTGTCTAGCCCACTAGATTCTCTCATCGCGCCCTCACTGGGGGCTTTTCCTAAACACGGGGGATACGACACCCACCCAGACTTCTGCATTGTGGAACTTGTGAATGCCCAAAAGGCTGAGGGGAAGCTTGTCTGTTTACCCTGAAGGATCTCGTTAGGTGGGAGAGCCCCAGGAGACCCACACACGTTTGTGGGGGAACGGACCTCCTGGTGGTCAGTTTTGGTTCCGTGGCTGCCTGCACAGGGCAACTCCCAGACCCCTAACTTCTGGAGCACTCCCAAGGCTGGTGGCAGCTGCCAGGCGCCCTTCCCGTAGTCGTCACCACCCCCCCCAGCCACCTCCCGACACACACTTCCCTTGGTAGCACCCTCCCATTCCTCCCCTCCCCCAGGGCTCGCCCTGGCAGCAAGGCAGAGGCAAGTGGTGCCCAGAGCTCCAGGAATCTCACCGTCCCAGTGATGCAGAAGGAGAGGCAGGCAGGAGTCCACAGGGTCCCAGGACGCCAGGGACGCTGAGGGAGGCCCCTACACACACACACACACACACACACACACACACACACACACACGTGCACACACACACCCATCGGTCCTGCCTGGTTGTCAGAGAGGCGCCTTCTCCATTATTAATGATCTTATTCGCGGGAGAAATGACTTCGATGAATAAAGTCTTTATTTTGGTCCCAGCGGGTGGGGTGGGAGGAGATAGGCAGCTGGTGCCTGGTTAGCACACGAGCTCTGCTGTGGGCTCCGCGCCGGTGTTGGCGGGGAACGTCAGAAGGGGCCTCAGAACCCTGGGCCGGACCCGTCCATCTCGGGACAGTGTCGGTGCTGACGGAGGTGCCAGCAGGGCCTGCAGCTGGTCTTGGGGATTCCGTTCTGCAGCCCAGGCCTGAGCTGATGGGAGAGACCCGGCGGTGGTCCTGCGTTCTATCCTCCTGGAGAGGCTGGGGGCCCCCAGGGCAGGGCCAAGACTCCCTGCCTACATTTTATTCTGGGCCTCAGTGTCATCTTACCCTCATGGCAACCCTAGAGGTCGGCAACGCCACCTCCCTTTAGAAATGAGGAAAGGGTCCCAGTGGACACTTTCATTTCAGGGCCACCCTCTGCCCGTGGTCTCCTGCTTCCACCGACCAGGAGGTCGTGGCCATGGGCTGCACTGCTTGGCTCTCCTGGGCCCAGGCCCTGGAGAAGCCTCGGGAGTTGAGGAGGGGCTCCCTAGCCCCCACTCAGTCCCTGTGTGTCCTCCCTGGAGGGGGAGGACAGGGGTCCTTGGCTGGGATTCCCCACCTGGCTGATGGCCAGGACCCCCGTGACCCACCCTCTGTGAAGTGGGTGGGGGGTCCTTGCAGTGAGGAAGGAGCCGCCCCTGGTGGCTGAGCCAGTGCAGGGCCACACGACCACCAGAGGGGTTCAGTCCTGTGGGCAGGGCCTGTCAGACCTCGGGGAGGACAGAAGGGGAGGAGGGACCACTTCTCATCCTCATGAATATTTGACACGTGTCTGTCTGGGAGAGGGTCTGACCGGGCTGCCAGGGCCTGTAATAGCTGCTCCAGCTCCCTCCCCCAACCTGGGAGGCTCTGGGGCACCAAAGGGAGGGGGCCCTGAGAGATGACACATCACCCCTTCACTCCGTGGAGCCTCTGTGCTGATAGATGATAGAATCTAGGACAGCTGGGTCAGTGAGGACACCCCAACACAAATCAAATCCCCTCTCACCCCTGTTTAGAACCCTCATGCCCTGGTTCAGCCTGCAGATCCAGTCAAGCCCTGCCTGACCCTGGCCAGCCTCGTCCAGCTGCGAGCCACCACCAGACCCTTCATTTCACGTGCCCCACACGGCTGCTGTCAGCGCCTGCGTACTTCCCCTCCCCTGCACACGTCCCTTCCTCCCTCCCTCCCCATGCACACTTCTCTCTCTTCACCTGCACATTTTTTTGTCTTCACCTGCACACTTCACCCTCCGGACCATCCAGGCTGACCCTTCTCCCTTTCAGGACTCTTTTAGGTCGGGTCCCGGGACCCCGCCTCCAGGTTGCCATCCCGCATGCAGGCTCCACCTCAGCACATGCTGTGCCTCACAGCATGCATGGTGTTTGAATTTTTCCTATGCAGTAGTTTTTCCTGGTGACTTTTCTGCCTGTTCTCCTCTTCCCCCTACTTACGCCCTCCCTGAGGGCTGACCCTAGCTTGTTGTGTGCATTGCTCTTCCCCATGAAGCTCCCGGCACCCAGGAGGTCCTCACTTCCAAAACCCAGCCATGAAAGAGAAGAGTTTCCGTTAGAGGATGGCAGAGGTGCACAGACATTTCCCCAAGGAGGACACGCAGGTGGCCGAGAGGCACATGAGAAGGTGTTCAACACCATCAGCCCTGGGACACATGCAAATGAAAACTATTATGAGACGTCATGCATGTCTCTTGGAATAGCTAATATAAAAATACCGACAGTGCCAAATGCCAGCAAAGATGCAGGGAAATGGCCTTACTCCGGCATTGCTGATGAGGCTGTAAAATGCTTTGGCCATTCTGGAAAACAAGTGGCGGCTCCTTAAAAAACCAAAAATGTACCCCAGCTGGTGTGGTTCAGTGGGTTAAGTACCAGCCCGCGAATCAAAGGGTCACTGGTTCGATTCCCAGTCAGGGCACATGCCTGGGTAGTGGGCCAGGTCTCCAGTAGGGGGCACATGAGAGGCAACCACACATTGATGTTTCTCTCCTTCTCTTCCTCTTTCCCTTCACCTCTGTCCAAAAATAAAATATATAAAATCTTTTTAAAAATATGCAACTGCCATTTAACCCAGCAATTGCCCCCTTGAGCATTTATCCGAACAAAGGCCTGTGCGCCAACGTTCGCAGCAGCTTTATTGTGACAGCTCCAAACTGGAGGCGTCTGAGATGCCCTTCCTCGCGTCGGTCAAGCAAACCGGTGCATCCTCACCGTGGGATCCCACACGGTGACCAGCAGGAGCACACTGCCCATACACCCATAAACTGGGCGAGTCTCCAGGAAATTATCCCAAATGAAAGAAGCCAATCTCCAAAGGTCATGTACCGTTTAATTCTATGCATACGTTATTTGTACAACGTTTTGAAATGACAAAATTTTAGAAATGAAACAGACTGGGGGGCCAGAGGTTAATCATGGGGTTCGAGGCGAGGAGGAGGCGGGTGCACGAAGGCAGCGCGTGAGGCTCCTGCGCGCGCCTGCGCCCCCCTGTGGCGGTAGGGACGTAAAGCAGCACGTGTACAGGGGGACCCCAAACAAACAGGAATTTATGTATAAGAAACTGTATACTTATCCTTACATGTTCCAACTTCAGTCACCTTCAAAGCACTCTCTATTTGATGCAGTATACCTGCTGAGACCTTTTTCCACTGCTCAAAATCATTTCAAATTTGTTGATTTTGAGGCCTTTTAGGGCTTCTGCCATTTTTGTTTCACCTCTTCCACATCAGCAAAATGTTTCTCTTTGAGGACTTTTTTCATCCAGGGAAACAAAGTGAAGTCTCTCAGGGCGAGATCAGGTGAACAGGGAGGGTGTGACGTGGGGGTCATGCCATTTTTGATAAAAAGCTGCTAAATACTCAGTGTTATGTGGGCAGGTGCGCTAGTAAATCGGCCATCATGAAATGGACAAACGCATTGAAAGAGTCCTCAATAAACATTCACTGAAGCCTAACACAGCCTCTCACCGCAATGCCGGTTGGTACACTGACACAGATGGGTTCCTAGAACAGTCACCTCGTGAGGGAAGCCTGTACTACAAGGGGCCTGCCCTCCAGAAGATAATTCTGGGGTTTTTGGGCCCCCCCTCCCATACATAAAACTGCACAACACTAAGCGCACGCACACAAATGAACACTTGTGAAACTAGGGGGTCAGAATGAGACTGGTGGGCTGCATCGCTGTCCATATGTCACGGTGACCTTACACTATAGTTTGTGAGATGCCACCATCAGAGGAACTGGGGAGAGGGTGGGCAGAATCTGTCTGTATTACTTCGTATAACCGAATGTAGAGCTACAAGTATCTCAATGGATTTTCAACTCAGAAGTACTCTCTTGTGCACAAGAAAGGGCATTAGAAAGATGAACACACACAAAGCCCTCAATAAGCATCCATCAGTGACTGCGTTCAAGCCCCGTGACGCTCTCCGTAACTCGCCTCCTCCCACTCCTGCACCGTAACCGGGACAGAGCTAAGTGTCTTCCATGGGCCTCAGGGCATGGCCAGGGTTGGGTGACAGAAACCGATGAAGCCAGAAGAGCTGGGTCCTCAGGTCACACTGAGTCCCCACTGGCACATTGGGCAGGGGGGTGCTCTGGTACCAGTCCCAGAAATGGCCCTGGGCTGGCCCTGGGGACGGGAGCCTCGTCTGAGGCCTACGGGCGTCCCTCAGGGCAGAGGCTGCAGGTGGGCACGGCCTTTCCCTGACACTCGCCCCGGAGCCCAGAGAGTCGCAGCTTCCGCCTGGCCAAGCGGGCCAGGGGCGGGTCTCAGCGTCCTTCCAAGTGCCCTGACTGTGGGGAGCCAGGGAGGAACAGAAAGGATGTCACATGGCGATGCACCTACTATGTGACAGTCACTGAGTTAGGTGTTGGGAGAAGATGCCTTATTTCATGCTCACACCAACCTTTTGAGGTCATTTAGACCCTCGTCCAATTCCCCCAACCGGAGCCCAAACTCCATACTAGGTTCTTTCTCCCACCCTCTTACGAAGCTCCCGCGGTCCCTGTGCTGTGTTCTCACTCACTCAGGGTGGGTGAGGAGTCAGCCCAGCGTGCTCCACTTCAGGTGTGTGCTGGTGGGCGGGGGGACGGAGGGGGGAGCTCGCTGGCTGCGGGAAGCAGGGCTGTGCCCCCGGGGCGCCTGGGGCCTGCCTCTGCCTGGTACGGGAGACAGCAGCACCTCTGTAACTCCCGTTGACCCACCCTCTTTTACAAGGACAGGGCGGTCTTAGCAGGCAACATACGGGCAGGTTAACGTGATTGTTTTATTTTGGTGGCATTGCTATGGTTACCTCTGAGGAAAGAGCAAAGGATTAAATGGAGTCCCTATAATGAAGCAGCTAAATTACTGAAATCAAGTAGACTGGGGCATGAGGAAACCATTCTACTCTTGCTATAAGTAGCCTGGGAACTTGAATATTTGAACTCTCCATTTATATCTTGGGATAGACATATACGGTTATCTGTAGGATTTATATGTATTTATATTTATACAGATAACCCTCTGATCACCTACTGAAAGAGAAAAGAATGTTCACACATCCAGACAAGCTGGCATCGCCGTGACCACCAGCCAACTAACAGGTCATCTCCCTGACCCATCCGGAGGTGAAGGCAGGATTGGTCGGCCTTCCCAACACTGGTGAAGGCAGACCACAAACAGCTAGGAGACATGGCAGCCGAGAGGCCCCCTCGCTTGGCCAGGCTGAGCCCCACGAGGTGGCCACTGGCCGCACATGCGGCCTGAGCACTTGGGACATAGCAACCCAGCCTGAGATGTGCATGGGGGTTTCGAACCCTCACTTACCAGAATGTAAAATGGCTCATGAGCGATTTTTGTATGGATTGCACATTAAGCGATAATACTAAAATTTACATCGAGTTAATTAAAATAGATGATTAAAAATAATTTCACTTTAAAGAAACTGCCTTTACGTACCGACCTGAACACTTTAAACGGCACACGCGGCTCTCACTGTTTTTGTGGCTCTCAGAGCTGCCAGTCAGAAGGCCTGGAACAGCCCCCCTGCAGGGCCCACCCCGTCCCGCCTCTCCCTCCCGCCCAGGCCCCAGTTCGGGTTGGGCAGACGTATTTCAGAAAGGCAGCCTGCTGGAGTGTGAGGAGGGTTGGGGGACAACGAGGCAAGAGGCCAACTTGGGGGGCAGCTCAAGACCAGGGAGAAAGGGCGGCTGAGCCCAGCCCAGACAGTGCATGGGTGTTGGGGATTCTCATGTGACAGGTATTTAGGATCTCCTATCGAAGTGAGCAGTGATGGAGGGGTCCAGGTGACTCCTCAGTCAATGACACTTGTCACTGTGGAGATGTAGGGGGCAAAGCCTCAGGGTCACCCAGCTCCCCCAGAGTGTGGGACAGACTCTCCACCAGGAGCACAATCACCTGAGCGTCTTCACCTGTCACACCTGTGGTCTGGCCTCTCACACCACAGCAACAGGACACACCCCGTTTGACAAAGCACAGACCTGGACCCAGACGTCTCACTTCATGGCGCCCCGATCCCCACAGGCCCCCAGAAAGGTCAGTAGCCTGCAGTTCACCGCTTCATCCCGTGGGGCCCATCTGGACTGGCTGTTGAAGGTGAACTGAGGCAAGGCCTGTGAGCAGCTGGTCCAGTCTATGGTTCTCGTCAGCTGTGCTCTGAGAACCCCCAGAGAGCAGCCCAGAGCAGGCTTGGCAGAGGCCACCCGTGGGCACGCAGCTGCTGTCCGGATGGGTGCGCAGCTGGAGGCCACGGAGGGACCCGGGCCACCTGCATTGGGCTATCCAGGCTCCTTTCTCATATGCAATGTCATGTGAGTGAGTACACGTATATGTGAAAGGCATGGCTAACTTCTCCCAAATGTCTACAGACACGTATGGATGCCAAGCAGCATGAGCAGCTTCAGAAGGGTCACCAGGACCCACCAGGTACTGGTTCAGAAGACGCACTTAGCAGGGAGTGGGGTGGATTTCAGGCAGGTTAATGTGGCTTCAGGCAGCTGAGTGCAGTGGAAAGAGATCTTGGTCTTCCGGACAGGGACTTGAACTCTGGGCCCTCACCTTCCGGCTGGGTGACTCTAGACAAAGTACCTGACCACTCTGAGCTTCAATGTCCTCATCTGTGAATGGGGATGATAACGTGCCCCCACAGAAAGGTTAACTGAGGTGACGTACACGAAGCCCCCAGCAGGGGTGATTATCACTATTCGTTCTTCTGAATGCGAGTATGGACGTGGCCGCCCAGTCCCAGGGCGCGGCCACGCCCACGGCCCGTGAGATCCAGCCTGCTCTGCTCAACTGGCTGCACGTGAGAATCGTCTGGGGTTCCCCACTCCCTGCCTGCTGAGGGCTGCACTGCTTGACTCAGTGGGGCCTGCACTGCTGTATTTATAGTATTGTATAAAGCCCCTCAGTCCATTTGAAATTACGGCTCAGGTTTAGAGAGCTCATTCCTCAGACCGGAGGGGCTGGGGTTGGTCGCTGAGGGGCTCCAGGTCTCTAGGCTCAACCTCGCTCCTCCCGAGAGGACTGCCTTGGGGCCAGAGCCTGGGCCAGCTGGGGACCTGCAGGCCTGCTCAGATGGAGGGCTGCCCGGCCCCCACCCAAGGCGATGCTGCAGCACAGACTGGCTCACTGAGCACCACTTGTCACCTGCTCTATTTCCATTACTTGGGACAGATGGCAGGAAGTGGCGGTGGGCGTTGTGTCGTGCCGCGCCGAGCATTTGGGATAGGGAGGTGTCTGGGAGCCTCAGTTCTCCATCCACCCCTGAACAGAGACAGATGTGGGCCAGCAGCCTGTCTGGTGAGAGGGGAGCTGGGTCACGAGTCCCTGCAGACACTCACAGGCGCGCTCCCCCTCTCAGAGCGCTGGAGCGGAGAGGAGAAACTGGCTTTGGTGACCACCACCTCAGCCAGGGCACTCTGCATCCCGCTCGCTGCCTGCACCACGAGGGCGTCACACACCCAGGGGCCCACTAGAGCTGCTCACTGACAAAAGTGAGCAAGCTCACTTTTCTAGGCTCAGCTATGTTATCAGCACACAGTGGCATTGACACTCCCCACATTCAGGAGCTCTCGCCATGTTCCCAGGGCCATGCTAAGAGGATTGGTATGAGATCTGACTTGTAGGAGACCAATGATATTTCCCCAGGAAAATGAGGAGACCTTGGCACAAAGGAGCTGCATACCTTGTCTGAGGACACATAGCCGGCGTGTGTAGGGCCTGGGGCTGAGGCCAGACCCGCGGAGGCAGTCAGGTTAACAGCCCCCAGGGTGCAGCCGCATTACCTCTCTAGGCCTCAGCTTTTCTGGCTGGGGCCCTATCAAAGGGCCCCAAATGGCGGGGATGGAGCGCTGTGACAGGCCAGGGTACATTGTGTGTGTGGGACAGGGATCGACATCACGGCACGGTTGGCGGTCATCCTGAGTTTGACACCCAGCACCTCTGGTCAGCATGTGGCCCGACCTCCTGCAGGGGCTGAGCAAAGGCTATGAGTGTATCTGGTCCAGATGGGGGAACTGGCCCAAGGAGGGGATGGGCTCTGCCCAAGCCCACAAACTCTGCAGAGATTTGGGGCTAGAATTGGCTCTCTGGGGTCACTGCCCAGATTGTCCATCTTGAGAGAGAATCTTAAAATGGGGCCAGGACAGACTGGGTATGGGCATGGCACCAGCAGCAGGGGAACCCAGGTTGCCTCTTGCATACCCTGGAGGTGCCCATGTGCAGGAGGTAGGGAATGCAGGGGTAGCAGGCTGCACTGGAGAGGAGGCTGGTGAGAACCAGCAGCTGCTGTGCCCAGCTGAGCCGGTGGGCTCAGGCCGGCCCGATGGAGGAGGGCTGGGTAGAAACCTGAGGTGGCAGGTCTGGGGGTGGTGCTGGGCCAGCTGGGAGGTGGGACAGGCCCCCTCTTGGCTGTCCTGCCTCAGCTCAACTCAGCCCCCACCATCCCACTCTGATGCCTGCAGGGCCCCTGGGTTCCCTCCCTGTCAAACAGCTGCTCTGTGGGTCTAGGACGTGGGCTGATCACAGCTGACAGATGCACCTGTTAAAAAGGAACATCAGTCAACTAGGGATGGGGCGCTGGTAGGGAAGCCTGGGGGTTACAGTCCAGTGACTCACATCACACTGCGCCCTCCTTTTACTCCCCCTCTCCTTCCTGCCCGGGGTTGGAGACCTGTGAAGGAAGACCAGCCAAGTTCCCTCCCCTATTCTTTCTTTGCCTTGGAAATCCAGGCTGCCCTTGCCCCTCACAGAGGCCGCATTCAGGGCTCTGCAGCTGCTCCTGGGCCTCACAGGGCTGCCTTGGGGTAGGGTGGGAAGAGCAGATGGCCCCAAGCCAGACCAAGTTTGCAAAGCAGCTCCCACTCTTTCAGAAGGTTCTGATAAGAAAAGAGATCCTGAATTCAAAATCCTGGGGTCCTTTCCTTTGCAGCTCTGGGCCTGCAGCCCAGAAAGGGGCTGTTGAAGCTCAGGGTTGAATGGCTGATCCGGGGACGTGGATGGGTGTGGTGTCTGCTGGTGCTCAGTCACTGAAGAGTCCAGAGGATTCAAAGGCCACAAGCCTACAGAAGGGACAGGGTCCCTCCTCTGCCACCTGGTTCCAGGCACACATATCTCCCCTGCAGTCTTTTCCCAGGACACCCTGCACTCCAAGCCTTAGGGAAGTGAGCTTCACAGTAAGACAGAACAGGTTTCAAATTCCAGCTGCAATGCTGTCACTGCAATCTAAGGCAAACCTCAGGTCACTCATCTGGGAAGTGGGTACCATGCCAAGAGCTACCTCATGGGCTGCAATGTGGGGCCAGGAAGATGATGCAGGTACAGGGTCAGCCCTGACCTCCTGGGCTCTATCTGGAGAACAGTCAGCGCCATTTCAGGCATCTGACTCATGCCCCATCTCTAGCTGGGCTGATTGAGGGAGCAAATTGAGGCCCATCTCCTGACAGTTCCCTGCAGGAAGGCTGGCAGCCTGTCAGGTGGAGGCTCCTGGGGCACGTGCTGGGCCATGAGGACGTCACTCCCCGGAGCCCCAGACAGCAGGCATGCCCACTCCAGCAGAGCCCATGGCTCTGTTTGTTCTATTCATGGAGTTCAAGTCTGGGTGTGTGGGTGGGCTGCTCCTTCCTCTGAGCCTTGGTGCCTGCAGGAGACAGTGACCGTGCTTGCTCTCTCAGGCTGCTGTGAGGACCCACGAATGACTGGAGGGAATATGCAGGAGGCTACGAACTGGGCACATTATTCGAGGCAGCACTGACGGTGACAGTGACAGGCAGCTGAACACAGACAAGTCCAGCCAACTCCCAGCCTGTGCTCTGACTTGCAGTCCCTGCTGCCACTAGGGAGGAAGGTGATTTTCACAAGCAGTCCCCCTGCTGACCTTGGTGAGTGGCTAGGGGCAGCTTCCCTGAGCTGTCCCTACCTGGCCCAGCACAAGCAGCTGAGGGACCTGCTCCAGTCACAGGAAGGATACTGGCAGGTGCCAGGCCCAGCAAGATGTGTAGGGCAAGAAGCCAGTTGGGGGTGGGGTGGAGGGCAGACAGCAGTGTGGGGTCGCGATGGCCAAGGAAGGAGCCAGGTGCAGCTACAGGACTCGAGCTGCTCACTCCACCCATCTGGCAGGGACAGAGATGGCCGAACTGTCAGGATAAGCTCTTGGCAGTTAGGGCCAGCAAAGGAAAGGCAAGAGGAGGAGGACTGTCCTCTGCCTGGTAGACAGAGTGGGCTGCATGCAGCCCAACAGTTCAGAAACACACCTCTGGGAGCAGGCCAGTTGTGCCGCCCAGGGAGCCGGGGCAGTGGCTGCCTCTGGCCATGCAGTGTGTGCTCACGCGGATGCCTGTGGATACACATGGACTGTGCTGCAGAGGCCTGTGAGTGCAGTGAGCACGTACTATGTGAGCCTGAGACAGGCTCTGAGTTCCTCTCCTGCCCTGCCCACCTGGAGGTGCTGGAAGAAAGAGCCCCTTTCAACCCACCCCGAAGCCATGCTTGAAGAGTTTCTTGTTGTCACCTCTGCTAATTCTCCTGGCACTCCTGGGAGGTGGTATAGACAGGGCAGGGGCGACCCGGGCCCCTGGGCAGTGTAGCCTGAAGCCAGACACAAGCTCACTATTGTTCCCATGGGTGAGAGACTGGAATCTGTCTTTTGGGGTGGCGGCGGGGGGAGACTGTGAGATGCCAGCCCAGCATCCATTCTCCCTTACTCACAAGACCCTCGTTGTATCTGTGATTTTTTGCCCTTCAGGTCACTTCCAGAGTGGAAGCCAGGGAGACAGACAGAGCCTGAGTCTCCGCTGACCACGGGGCCTCTGTGCCCACCCTCTGTGGCCTCCCTCTGGACTTCTGTATGAAAAAGAACTGCAACCAGCCTTGTTCGAACCGTCGCTGCTGGGGGTGTTCAGCTGCGAACAGCCTAATCTCAGTGCCACTGCCTTCCGAAGAGAGACCGCCCCGAACATGCGAGGAGCGTGGAAGGCCTCGGGACGTTTCTGAGTGTGAACTCTACTCTGGGGGCCGGCTTATTTTCCTTTCCCTCATTCTTCTTCATTTCATGCTTCTTCATCCTTCCCACCACCCTGTCACCATTTCTTGAACCCTACCCCAGGCACTCCCTTGTATTTTCTCTCTCTGAACTCCCAACAGCCCCCAGAATGAGAACTATTAGCTTGTGTCCCTGTTAGGGGTCTCGTGGCCCTTTAGGAAGTAGGCATTCATTAATTTCTTGAGTAATTAATTAAAAGGTGCATCCACTGACCAGCCCTCAAGCATAAACACCCCCTCCCGGCATTCAGCCATCCCCTACTCTCAGGGCTATGGAGTCCAGGCTCGGGGTCAGTTGCCCAGCACCTGCCCCAGTACCTGCCCCAGAGACCCCATGGAGCAGGACCTGCCATGTGGCTGACTGGATCTCCTCTGTCCAGCTTCTGTCCAGCAAACACCGAAGGCCTCTCCCGACCAAAGGGGGTCCCAGGAGTCTAGCTCCCCAGCTAGGACATCCCAACACTTACTTTCCACAAAGCGATACAGGGACAGCAAGAGATGAATTCAAAAGAAGAGGAACAACGAGGTTCTCTGATGGTCCAGGGCAACCCCAGAAGCCCCTGCCCCACCTCTCAGTCCCCAGCCTTCACCCACCTTGGCCCGCTGCATGCCGGGTGCTGAAGGAAACTGCCGCTGGCCTCTCCTCCTCACAGCCCAGGAGACGGAGACTGCGGGGCAGGGCTGGCAGCCGCCTCATGTTTGCCTGGGCTGGCGGCTCCTCGCCCACCCCTCCCTGCCTGCCTGCCTGCCTCTACCAGCTCCACCCCTCCTGCTCGCAAAGCCAGTTTGAAGGCTCTCTCTCTCTCTCTCTCCACCCCTCCCCCTTGTCCCCAGACATCACTGTCCCACTCTGAATAAATGGGTAATCTGGCTCTCCTGGTCTCCCCTCAGCCCCTGTCACCAGGCCTTCTTACTGTGCCACCGCCATTCTGTCCCTTTCTCTAACACACATGTTCTCTGCTCCCCCACCTTGGTTATAGGGAGGGTGGGATATGGTGAGGGGTGCAGAGCCCAGGCTCGGGGAGAGGAACCGTGGCTTGAGCTCTTGCCCCAAGCAAGGGGGCAGCCCTCCCCTCCCTGCCGGCCCTCTCCTCCCTGCGGGCCCCTCCTCAGGAACACCCTGTGGAGAGACCCAAGGAGGACCTCAGGCCATGCATTGCCTTCAAGACCCTGAGGTCCCCCTCAGCCAGTTCTCCTTCCCATGAGGACACCATTCTGGAGTGTTGGGTCCAAAATGACCTCACAGATGGAAGCTCACTGCCTGAGATGGTGACAGCTACGAGGGCCACATCATGTGGGTCACACCCAGGGGTCCTTCCACCTCTTTCACCTGTCACCCCTTAATTTTTTACCCATGGGGCCTTGCCACGTGAGAACCTGCCCAGATAGCCTGTCTCTCCAGGGCCGGTCATCTGTCCCCATCTGGGTCCCAGGTTGGAACCCCATCAGGGCGGCTGAGGGACCTCATCAGATCTGTCGGGTGGGGAGTAGAGGAAAAGGGTGAGGGTCCCTGGCATCCTCCGGAGGGGGGCAGATTCTGCTGTATTCACTCAGGTGCCTGGAACCTCTGCCAAGTTTCCCTTTTCTGCACCCAAGAGCCTGCCTGAAACAGTGGTTCCCATGGAAACGGAGCCCTGTGACACCCTCCGCTGCAGCGGACACAAGGCCCTTACACGCGCTTCTCCTTCATTTTAGCCAGCCAGTGCGCTCCAACCCTCAGATCCTCGGGGAAGAAGTGGCCTGGGGCTGCCAGCCCACTGAGTCAGGAGGACCTCTTGCAGAGTGGGAGGCAGCCCAGGCGTGTGGCCGGCTGGACTTCCAGGACAGACTGGACCTGGGAGGAGGTGCGGGGAGCCCCTCCTGCAGCTGTGGGTCAGAGGCTGAGCTCCCTGGGAGCTCTGGGGCCTCCCACTGAGTGGCCTCTGGCTCCAAGCAAGGTCCCACAAGAGGCTTCACAGTGGAAAGTGTCATCATCTCCTGTGGTGGAGTGGGACCCAGGAAAGTTAAAGGACTTGCCCAGGGTCAACTGGAGAGTGACAAAGCCAGTACTGAAAAGTCTGTTTCTTCCACTCCAAATAGAGCAAACGGCTGAGACCCAGGTTCCACACACAACTTGGAAATTTGCCATCATGCTCCCCAGGACGGGCTGGGCCTGCTTCTGTCCCGGCCTGAAAAGGTAAGACCAAAGACCACTCAGAATGGCTTTCTCTGAGTTAGAGAGCCCCGAGCTGTGACAAGACAGGCCCAGGACAAATGCCTCCCTGGCTAGGCCTTCACGTCTTTGGGCCTTGGTAACTTCCCACTGCAGCTACCACCCAAGGGTTGCCCCTCATAAAACACAGATTCGGGGGGTGCCCTGCCGTGGCCCTTGCCCACCCCTGCCCCCCCTCCCCAGCATCCCAGGCACTGCCAGAGGTGTCCCTCCCCTGGGAGTGGAGGTGGAGGCCACCCCTGGGAGGCCCCAACAGCAGTGTGGGCACATGCGATGGGCAGACTTTCCCCAAGAGGATCTGGGCCTTTCTGTAGAACCCTTGGAAGCGTGCCAGACCCAAGACAGAGTAAAGAAGGCAGGACAGGTCATGCTGACCGGTAGGACCTCCTGGTCAGTAAGAACACTTCAGCCCGATAGGGTTTCAGCTGTGGTTTCCTCACACTGGGGGTGAGGGGCAAGGATGGGGGAGTTGGAAACAGAGAGAGCTAGTGGCTGTTTCAGAAGGCTGGGTTTTCTTGTTTCATTTGAGTACACTGCCTTTAAGAGGAGGCAGTGGAGAGCCACCTCAGCTGGCTGGGGCCCTCGCTCTCACCCCGGCTTAGTGAGGTGCTCACAGCTCCCCTGCCCACAGGTACTGGGTCTTCTGAGCCTTCCTCCAATTGCCGGTCACAATCCCTTCCATCTGGGCCCAAGGTCAAACCTTTCTCAGTACGTGCCCAAAGCTGGCTCCATGGAGCTCTTGGGCTCCACGGGCCCTTTTCTTGGGCTCTGGCTCTGCCTACCCCCGACCAAGGGCAGTGGAGAGTGAGAGGAGGAGGAGGAGGAAGAGGAGAGAGGGAGGGAGGGAAGGGGGAAGACTGAGAGAGACACTCAGTACAGTTCCAGGGTTTGGGCCCTTGCTCACCAAGAGCCAGTGCCTGTAAGGAAAGACCCTCTGTGTAGAGGCGGGTCTCACCTTGCACATGGACTTTCAAGAAATGTCTGTTGCCTCAAATCAGCCCTCCCCTGGACCCCTCCACCCTGGGGTGTCCCTGTGAGCCAGCACAGCTGTGGAGTTGGAAAGCCACCTGGCTGAGGCTTATCTGTGTCTCCCACTGGCCCTAGAGCTCCTCTGTCGCCTCCCTCCCTCCAGCACCTGGGTGGAAACCCAGCAGAGCCTGGATGCCACCTGCTGGGAGACCCAGTGGTCCTGTCACTCACTGCGCATCACACGGGACAGCCTGTGCTTTGGTCCAGCCCCTGTCCTGGTTGGCACTACCACTGGGCAGCCTGCTGCTGGACCAGGTAGCTCCACCCACTGTCTCTCGCTGAGGTCTGGTCAGCTTCGGGGCTGGACCTGAGGACCTGCTGGCTGTCCCTTTCAGGAGGCCTCACCCGGGTCAGTGAAGAAGCCAAACTGTCTCTTGCCCTGTAGGCTTTACAGGTGGGGATGAGACATTCGTCCACTGGCTTTCTCAAGCTGCAGGGACACCATGAAGCTGTAGGGGACTCTCTTTAAAGTCGTTTTCTTTCTGGCTTGAAGTGAAGAGAGGACAACCTTTCCCTCCCTTTCAGCTCAGCTCACCTACCCCATATCCACCCCTCTGACCTCCACACCTGACTCCTGGGCCCCCTCAGTGTGGTGGGGCTGTAGACCTAGCTTCTGCAGCCCTTGCGACAGAGGGACATCATCTCTGCACATACCCACCTTCTCCTCACCAGGCGCTGCCGTGGTGCCCAGTCCGTGACTGAAGCATGGGTGACGCTGACTGCGCCAGCAGGGGCAGGCCCAGGCAGCACCTGGAAGGACCGGGGACCACGGGGAAGGGGCTCCATCCAGCAGCACGTGGTATGTGGGCCACACTGGACAAGTCGCCGGACTCAGGCCCTGGCATCAAGGCTGGAGATGGGTCACTGGGAGCTAAGCCTAGGGCAGGCCCGCCTCTGGGACAGTGGAGAAAGACAGTCCATGACCACCCAGAGCAGGGCTTCGGGCTGACCCCAGAGGATTCAGGTATCCCCTGAAATGCCCCAATTAAGAGCCGATTCCTTTGGGGAATGGTGCCCTTTCTACTCAGCCTGCACAGTCTCGGCGCTTCAGCGTTCTCAAGTGTAAATAGGTAAATAGCACTGTCAGCCTCTTAGTTAATACATGTAAAGTGCTTCGCACACTTCCTAGTGTACGCTCATAGCTCCGTTAATGCCTCTGCCCCTTATCCACGTGGCTCTTCCTTTACCCACCTGAGGTGGCCATAACTGGCCAGGACAGCAGCCTGGGACTGCGGATGCCATGGCCCTCAGGGCATCTGTCAGCAGCTACCCCTCCGGCTCACAGGCCCTTTGCTCGGGGATGGCCCAGCTGGAGCAGCTGGCAGAACTCCCAGGACCTCCAATCTGCCGTCCGTCCTGCCACAGGTTTGGCAAAGGTACTTGTGTTAAATCTCCTCGGAGACAGGCTCACGGGAATGGGGACTGGCGGCACGCCCAGGAAGGATCCTCTGGGGCCACCAGGAGCAGGGTCCCTAAATCCAAAACAGGACTGGGCTTCCACTTGGGAGACCTTGAACCGGCCACCCAGCTTCTCAGAGCTTCCTCTGGTCAGTGTGAGACAAGGACAGCCCCACCCCTTTCGGTGAGTGTCGTGGTAACAGGTGAGCCCGCGACCACCAAGGGGCTTTGCCTCACACGGAAGTAGGGTTTGCAGTTTAGGACCCCCGCGCCTTAAACTCACGGAAATGTGTGATATCTTTTTCTCTGTGGCTAGCTCTGTGTCTGTCACCTGCCAAGTGCCACCCCTACCCCAAGTTCCAAGAGCTTATGGTGATACTCTCCAGACTAAGCCCTTTGAAAAGCTGGGGTTCAGTGTCTGAGCCAAGGTGTCTGGACACCAAGTTCAAAGAGCAACAGCCTTTTCCCAGTTCACAGGGGAAACTGAGTTAAATTTTTAGGATTACTACTTCCCATCGTGGTGGACTAAATCCCCAACCGAGCACAACTTAAAGGCTGATCCAGTACATTTTTTAAAGTCTAATTGGGAGTACTGAGGAGCAAACACAGCAGCGAGGGATCACGGGGCCAAGATCAGGGAAGGGCAGGAACCCAGAGACACGTGTCTGGCGTGTGAGGCTACTTTCTCTGCCACTGGTCCTGCTCGGGATGCTGCTGAGTAGAGCTGGGGCCACCACGAGGAGGGGTGCCTGGCAAACCTTTTATGTTTTGGGTCGGGACTCCAGGGGCCTTGGTCCCAGAGTGTGAACAAGAGCAGAACGGCCCTCCAGAAGGCTGCAACTCAGCCTCAGAAAGTTGAAAGCCACCCTGGTTTGTTAGATCCCAAGTCAGACGTAAACACAACCTTGTGGGGAAAGACAACTTCATCCTACACCTCAAAGTATTTCTACAAGTTTCAGGTGTAACATACGGTACCTGATCAGAAATCGCCGTATACGTGAGGAGACAAGACAAACCTAACAAACCGAGAGAAACAATAGACACCAGAAACAGACCCATGGGCGCCCCGTTAGGGAGTCACTTGAACTTTAAATAAAAGGCCTAAAATAACTATGCTTGGTATGCTCAAGTATAGCAAAGATAAGACAGGCAATTTTGATAGAAAGCTGAAAGTTATGTTTAATTCTTTCTTTTTTCATCTATTTTATTCTTAAAATGCAGGGGCTACAGTTTCCCTGCATAGAGCAACATGTAAGAAACAAGAAATGAGATCTCTAGGAAAAGCCACAAGGAGGCATTTGGGCTACATCCTGGGGCGTTCGTGTGGGAGTGCGCTTCTAACAGTGACGACATGTTGTGTACGCACCACCCACTTCCTAGCAGCAAATTTGTTGCTGGTTCATAAGATGCAGTTAAACACAGACACTCCCAAAACCCAGCAGACCACAATCTTAAAGTGCCTTTGCCCAGGGGCGCATCTCCCTCTGCCCTGGCCCAGAGCAGTCACGGCAACATGTAGCAGCCTTTGAGCGTGTGTTTGGGGCCAGGCCCCTGCCAAGAGCTGTCCACACGGTGTCGCAACCCTGCGAGGAGGCTATGACTCTTCTCCCTTTTATAAATAGTGAAACCGAGGCCTAGGCGTCCCGTGTGACATGTGCAAGGTGTCTCCACTAACAAGCGTTAGAGTGAGCACGCGGACCCAGGTCTGCCTGCTCCTGGAGTGGGCCGCTCTTCGCCTGCTTATTGTAGGGGAATGCCTGTGACCAGAGCAGGCCTGGGGTTCTCTCTCCACAAACACTCATTAAACACCAACTGCATACAGGGGCCCTAACCTAGGATACTTAGTGGTAAGGACCCAAAGCCAAGGCTTAGAAAGTGAGAGCACTTTAATGTACCAGGGGACCTCCTCTCTCTCCTCTTCCTCTTCCTCTTCCCTTCTTCTGGAACCCAGGACTCAGCATGCAGAGTAGAGGGATGGACCAGGGATAACCCCAGGACACATGTACAGGAGAGAAGGAGTAAGGGTCATAGTGCAAAACCCCGTTGTGGCCCCAGATCCCTCCTGGGGAAGCTGGCTGGGGTCTGTCAAGAGGTCACCTTCCGGGGAGCCTGGGGAGCGGCCCCGCCCTGGCGCAGGTCCCAGGCTCCTTTCCCGGGGAACCGATACTCAGAGAGTTGCTGATGAACAACAATACTGTTTCCAGTCAAGGGTGTAGGAAGGGGACTCAGCCTTTATACAGGCTGTGGGGCCGGGAAACCCAGGCCAGGGCTTGTGGAGGGTACAAGTCACCAGGCGGCAGTGGGTTTGGGGGCCACGATGCAGCCAGCCAGGCCTGGGCCATGGTGGCCCCTTGTCTGATTGGCGGCTTTACCTGATTACTTTGGTCTTGCATGAGGGGTCCCTGGGGACCAGTAAGGTAGTGGGATGAGCTGAAGAGAGGACAAAGGGGAAAGAGCTTCCCCGGAGGAGGGGACAGAGTGAGGCTGGGGAAACTGGGGAGGGGCAGTTAAAATAAGGGCCTGGAGAGGAGTGGGGGGCGCGAGTGTGTAGGGGGAGGGGTGAGTGGTGACAGAGTAAGGTGGCAGGGCCTCTGTCCCACCCAAGGGGCTGAGAAAGCGCTTCCACTAGGTGGAGAATGGGGTCTTCTAGGTGCAGACATGTCACAAGGAGGAGAAGGGATGGATACCTGGAAGAACCTATTGGCTCTGTAGCTCAGTAGCACTTAAGTCTGCTTATGAGAACAAACAAAGGGGACTGTGGAGAGACAGGGGTAGAAAGGGAACAGGCAAGGTGGGGTCAGGAAGCTGGGAGCGGGGGGCTGCGCAGGCCTGGATGCCAGCCTGGGCTCTGGGAGCAAGAGCGACAGAAGCCCTCTGGTCCAGGCCAAGTCAAAGGCGGAATGTGGCAGCGCTGGCATTACTTTGCAGCTAGCAAACTCCTGTTGTGGATTCAGAATGAAAGAGGTGAGTGACAGGGATGGGGGGACAGGCCTGGGCTTGTCAGTCCTACTGCTGGATGGACCAGATTCCACACTCAGACCCCACCAAGACCCAGAACCTTCCTGCCCTCCTGAGCCCTGGGGACCCCAGATTGTAGAGAGGGTCTGCCTCTGGGACAGTGGAGAAGGACAGTGGCCCCTGACCACCCACCCAGAAAAGGGCTTAAGGGTCCCTTCCCTTCTTCCCCCTATTCCCTTGCCCCTGGCACTAAGGAATTAAGGGGGAGGACTCACCCAGAGTCCTACAGCTTCAAGGAGGTGACCCGGGGGATGTGGAAGAGCTGAGTCTCCTCAGAGCTACTGGAGCTGTGGCAATGTGAACAGAATGTGTGACCCTGGCACAGACCCTCGACCTGACACAGGGACAGACCCAGAGCCCTGATTTTCCTGCCTCAGAAGCTCGCCAGAGGAGGCAGGGCTCCAGAAAGCTGTGCCCGCTGGGTGTGCTGCAGCAAGGGCATGGGAAGAACTTCCCAACCTGGAGCACCCTGAGTGTGTGGCTCCTTAGGGCCAGCGTGTACCTCCTCTGCTAGTGGCGGGTGGGTTCAGGAAGTGGTGTGGCAGGGGACTGGGGCCCAGAGGCTGGAAAGACTTCTTCCTGGGCTCCCGTGGCCCCCGCAGCCCTGGTAGCCCCCTCACCTAAGGCGTTTCCAGATGGGATGGAAGTATTTGGAGGTCTTGATGGCAAAGATGATACTGGGGACCAGAAAGAAGGTACACCAAGCAAGGCAGAACCAGGAGGCATTCTGGAACAAGGGTGGGGGGTTAGCTCAGTGGAGCTGGGCAGTGACTTCTCATGCCACTCAGAATCCCAGGCCCCCACTACTCAGAGCTGAGAGGGCGGGCTGAGGTGCCACTCCTCGCCTCAGGCCCTGCTCATGCACCCCTCCCACAACGGCCTTAATGTCCATGAGCCCAGATGAGCTCCCCAGCACTCACCCATGGGTCAGCCATCATGTCACACAGGATCGCACGGCCATTGTCCAGGGCTCCAGAGAGGGGCTGGCAGGTGGCAATGCGCTGAGTCACCTGTGGCATCAATATGAGGCAGATGTACCAGGTCCCATGGGGCACACCCCATAGTCAGAGAGAGAAGTTGACAGGGACGTAGATAGGCCCAGGGACACAGCTGTACAGGCACATGGACACAGGAACACAGAGAGGCAAGGACACACTGACACAGGCTCAGCTCCTGCCCTTTCCATGCCATGCACCAGCCTCTGTGAAGCCCCTACTGTGTGCCCAGCACTGTGCTTTCAGCCACACTCCCACTGGAGAGGCTGCACAGATTGCAGAGCCTGGGATCAGCCAGCGCTGGAGGAGGAGGTGAGCTGGAGGGCTTGTTGGCCTCAGACAGTATGTGTAAGGGGCCAGCCCGAGGAAGGGTGTGGGGGCTGGGTGTGAGCAGCACATTCTGGGCCCATGGCTGCCCCGCTCACACTCAGGCCTCAGAGAAGGGCTGCCCAGAAGGTGTGTGTGCAGAGCCCAACCAGCGAGCAAGGGCATGGATGCCAGGTTTGGGAGTCTGGGTTCCAGAGCATCTCCACAGCATCCCCCAAAGAGTTCTAGGGATGAAAGAGGGATAGAGCAAGGTGAATGGCTGGTATGGCTGGGAGTGGGTGATTAGTAGCAGTGCTGAGGCTGGCAGGGGTCTGTGCCCCACTCACCTCCTCTCTCACCCAGGCCACATACTGGAAAAAGTATCCCATCTCCCGGGTCAGGAAGCACTTGCTTTCCTGCAGGAAAGAGGGGATCCCTGGGCTAGCAGGAATCTCAGGAACCTGCACCCCAGCCCCATGCCTGGCCCCATCAGGACAGGCTGAGCTTGCCTTCCTGGGAGTCACGGTAAAGGAATAGGCCTGGAGGAGAGGCCTGAGGTGGGAGCCCTGTGTGGGTCAGCCCTTCAACCCAGCTCTGCCTCTGAGGTGGCCCCCATCCCTCTGCCATCCCCCCACTCACATTCTTCAGGATACGGGCAGCCCAGGCAGGTAGCTCTTCTTTTAGGTGAGTGACCCTGTCTAGGACACCTGAGGTCTCCAGCTGGGGAGAGGAGAGGGACTCAACTCAGCATCCTGCTCAATCAGGGAGCAGCCACTCCTTCCGGAATGCAACATATAACACACAATATACTGAGCTTGGGAGAGGGGGAATTAAGCCCTAAGGACACAGAGGCCAAAGACAGTGGTCCTCAAGGATCTGCTCACCCACCCCCAACTCTTCCCAGCCCAACCCTCAACCTCCCATGGGACCAGGCAAAGCAGGTGAGGTCCCATGTCAGCTGGCCCCTCCCTGCCTCCCTCTCTCTGCTTCCCGTTTGCTCCACCCGACTCCCGACTCCCCATCTCCAGAAGCCACCTGGAGGCTTGGCGCTGAGAAAGCCAGAGCCCTGGCACTGATGTTGAGCTTGGCCTGTGGAGGAGAGATTGGGGCTGGTTAGGGGAGAGAGGGATCTGGCACCTGCCTCCTCTTTTGTGCCCCCTCCCTACCTTCCCTCTTCCCCAGGCCCCAAGCTCACTGGGCCCCCAGACTTACCACAAGGTGCTGCTGGGGGAGGACCTTGTTCTGGTAGAAGTTTTCGAGCCCTTGGGCCTCCTGCTGTAGTTGCTTCTCCAGCACAGAATCGCCCTGAGGGGGGATGGAGATAAAATGGCTCTGTTCCCAGGATAGGACAGCCTTTGCCAACTGCTCAGCCAGTGTGATGAGGGCTGTGAATGCCGGGGTCAGACAGAGACAACAGAGGCCTCCTTGAGCTTCCGGGCCTGATCTGGGTGCAGGGGCCTGAGCCCACGTTCTAGGTCTGCCGCCAGCTCACAGGCAACCCTACGTTAGCCGCAGAGCCCGTCTGGGTGAGGGCGGCATCTGCTGAAATGGTAGGGTCTATAAGATACCTGGAAAATAACTTTTTAAACTTCAAATATTTGTAAATACAAAATGCCACTTTTCCCAGTGGAGTTGCATGGGCAACTGTCATGATATCTGACCCACTGCCCCGTCCTCATGCCACCTGTCCTGGTGGCTCCCAGAGCAGCGAGCACCTAGAGACACTTGCCCCAGGAGAGAGGTCAGGGCGGTTACTTCATCTGAGCTTTACAGATGGAAGAGATGAGCCCAGGGACACAGAATGACTTGCCCAATGCCACACAGCCCACTGGTGGGCAAACTGAGTCATAGCTGATACTGCGAAACCCTTCGGCTCTGTCAGGGGTCCAGAGCCTCACTGGTGGGGGCCCTCTACCTGGTCTCTGCCCTCGCCCCCTCCCCTCGATCCAAACACTCTCACCCTCTCCCGCCTCTTGGGCTTCCCCAGACTCCTGCCTTCCTTGAGGGGTCTCTGCTCCCTTCTCACCTGAGAGTGGGCCAGTCCTTCCAGCTCCTGGGCCAGCTGCTCCACACTGGTGTTCACCACCGGCTTTTGGATCTGGAGGCAGATGGAGAGGCTGAGAGGGGATGAACCCCCAGTCTTTTCAAAACTTCTGCACACCAGGAGAGTCTGCTGGGGCACATCAGCCCAGTGGGTTTCACCTGAAACCGTGACTCATATACACCACTTTCCATTCAGATCGCTGAGAAAAGTGGGGCGCCCTCTGGTGTATCCCAAGGAAGAGGCGACTCCCTGCCACCATTTGCCACAGGAGAGGGTTCAGGACCACGGACAGAGTCTGGGCAAAAGGTCTGGGTACCCGCCAGGGACATGGGGAGTTGAGGGAAGATGGAGGGCTGGGGCAAGGTGAGATGCACCCCCCAGCTCCTCTGTGGACCCCTCTGTCCTGCAGCACTCTGGCCTGAGGGGCCCACTGCTGACCTGGATGAAGAAGCTGGAGTAGTGGATGCTACCAAGCCCACTGCTCTGCAGAGCCCTCAGGTCCCGCTGGCCAGCTGGACTCAGCAGGTCCAGACTCTTCACATCCACCGTGAGGTTCTGCAACTCTTGCTCCAGGTTAGCCATATACTGGGAGGGAGGGGACAGGATGAGGGCATGCCCAGGCACCGAGCCAGGACTCCAGAGCAGCAGCTCACCAGGGTCCCCACCCTGGATCCTCCCAGCCTAAGAGAGGGCCCTGCATTCCCCTACTTCCTTCCTTTCCCCCCAACCCATTCCCATCAAGACCCTGCCCTCCTCAGGTACCTATCTGGCTACCAGGCAGCAATGCAGACCTTCCTGGCCACCCAGAATAAAAGTGCTTCCCCAGCCCATCATTATCACATCACCGTCTGACAAGGTTTTTAGAGTGCCTATTGCTGTGACATTATTTATGTGTGCACTTGCCTACTGTCATCATCTCTATGAGAGCAGCACCTGGTACACCCATTCTGAACCAAACGTTTAGTGTCTAGAGCAGAAGCTCACACGTGGTAGGTGCCAGACAAGTGTGTTGAATGTGTAAAAATGAATGGATGGATGGTGAATGAATGAATGAATGAATGAGTGCACACAATCATACTTCCAAGACAGATCACAATTTAAAAAGGGACACTCAGTATTTTCCAGCCATTGCTGGAGGAGACTTAAAGGGCATGGCATTTGGCCCCAGTGTTTAAGAGATGAGAAACTGAGTCCGGAGAGGAGCATTCACCTGCCCGAGGTTTCACAGCAGCTTAGAGAATGGAGTTCAGCTCTGGTCCTCCCCCTCCCACCCACCACCCTGCTTTCCCAGGGGGAGCAGGGCCAGATTCTTTCTCAGAGGCATTGGTAGCAGACAGGTACAAGAGATGTTTGAAGGTGGCCAGAGCCCTCCGCCTGGTTCCCTGGAAAGCACACCACATCACATTTTCCTCTGGCTTGTCAGCTTCTTATGATCTCCTTTGAGGACAAGCACTCTTAAGATCATGTTTGATGTTGCCAGATGGCCCCCAAGGACTGATCAGTCCCTCTGAACCTGAGGCCCTACCTGTCCAGACACTCCTGTGAGTGGACCATTCCCCTCCCGGGACTGGGGATGAGAACCTTCCCATAAGAGCCGTGACTCCCAGCCAGCAAAGCACAGGCCCCTCTGCCCAGCCACTGCTGAAGCCCTCCCTGGCCGCCAGCCTTCCTCCACAGGCAGTGTCTGTGACTGAGAACCTGGCGTCACCTGCTCTGCGGGCGTCTCGTCTGGTTAGAGACAGTGGAGGAGGAGAAAGCTAAGGCACTACAGAAGCTGGCCCAGTTACATAGGTCAAGTTATGGAGTTGGGGCTGTCATCTGGACTCCACTGGCCGGTGGGCTGAGCAGAAGTGGTGAGTCCAAGAGGAGTTGGAAGGGCTTCTGGATGGAGAATCAGGAGTCAGCATGCTCGGGGGTGGGTCCCCAGTGGGCGTGGGAATGGCTCTCTGAGGGCCCTGGAAGTCCAGCTCCTCTCCCCCCACCTCTCATAGGCATGGAGAGTGGAAAGGAGAGAAAGTACACCCTCAGGAGAACCCCATTCTCTAAAGAGGTCCCTTTTTTTGTGAAGTAGTTCTTCCTTCTCTGTCCCAGAACTATCTGTCATCAGCATGGACCTTTTCCTCCAGTTCTGTACACCAAGTTCTGGCCAAGTTCTGGCCAAGTCTGGCGGCTGAGGAATTGAATCCTGCCACCACCTACTGATTGTGTAAGCTCAGCAAGGAGCCTGTGGGAGCCCTTCCCCAGTGGTATTCAACTTGGTCACCACCATTTTCACTGTCACCCTGTCCCAGCTGCAGCACGCCAGCCAGCGCCTGCCTGGGTCAGGACACAAACACCCTCAGCCTCTCACCACCATTAGACTTTCCTGCTGTAGCCTCAGCTGCATCCGGTTTTCCTGGAGCACAGTGCTCAGAGCTGCTCAGAGCCTCCAGGTGCTCTCCCACCTACCTGCACATCCCAGACACCTCCTGGGCTCCAGCCCTGGGCCAGACCCTGAGCTAGCACCTGGGGCCTCTGCCCCTGAGACACCTCAATTGCTCTTGCAGACTTCTCAGGTTCAAGGAGATGATTTCACCATGGAGTCAAGACTAGAGGAGGGAGATCTTCAGGAGGAGTCCACACAGCCTTCTGGAAGTTTCCCTTACCTGGCTCATATCCAGGTACATCTCCAGGTCATAGGAGTCATTGAGCTGCAGGACCTTCCAGAGTGGGGCCCCTTTCCTGCACTGCCTGGGGAGGAACAAAAGTCATCAAAGAGGAGGGAAGGGATGGCCAGTAGGGGCAGACATCACCTGAATGGGGCACCCATCTCAGCTCCTCCTCATACCCTGTCCCCAGCCCAAGCTTCCGACTCACTGATAGGCCAGGAGGATGCTGATATTCTTCTTCAGGCCCAGAAGGTGGGGCAAGTTCATGGACGAGGGCAGGTTCCCCGGAGTGTCAACAAACTGGAGATGGGTTAGGGAGAATGAGCCTGGAGTGGGGAGGGGCAAGGCCTCCCAGCCAAGAGCCAAATCCCATGACCCCCTCGCTCAGCAGAGACCATACCCAAATCTGCCTCGGACTCAAATCACTGGGGGCCTTAACTTACTGTAGGGACCCTCCTAAAACAGAGAATTCGGGATTACCTGCTAGAAGCACTGGGGAACCAAAGTCACCACTTTGCAGACTCAGAGCTGGGAGAACAGAGGGGCTCAGGTCTGGGTTCAAGCCCTGGGAGTTCCTGCCCTGGGCTGGGCATCGCCCAAGGACTCATGGGCTCTGTCTCCCACTCCTCACCTACTGGTGGTTTTCTGCTTTTTGTTGGGCCGTCTCCATCGCTCTCCCCACCCCCATGCCCATCCTCTTGCCTTCTCTGGCGCCCACTTCCTTCTAACCCTTTTTCTATGCTCACCTTACAGCAGAGAAATCCCCCTCACCTCTACCCACCTCATAGAGTTCCCCGCTCTCCCAGCTCCGGCACACCAGCGTTTGCACGTTGCCACCCACCAGGAACGTAGAGAAGACGAGGAGGATGAGGGGCCCAGCAAAGAGGAAGCTGAGGCCCACACCCCTGGGGAAGGCAGACAGGGGTAGGTGAGGAAGGAGAGATCTTCCGCTGAACCCACATCCCAGGCCAACATGGTCAAGTTGGCCTCAGGGTAGAGCCCTCTGGCGACAAAACTCAGAGGGCTCTGCCACTTGGGTCAGGAGTTAGAACTGCTGACTGTCCCCACCATGTCCACCCCATCCTCGCACTATTTCTGGTACTCTGGCTGGCCCTGGCAGCCTAGAGGACAGGGTAACTGTTGTGCTCAAAGAGACAGGACTGCCAGCCTTTAGGCCCAGAGCACATAGTGGCGACCAGCTCCAGAGTGCAGCCCTCAACGGGGCCACCTGTGCAGCTGGCCACAACCCTCCAGGAGGACCAGCAACCGAGAGAGTTTGAGGAGGACCTCAGACCTGCAGGTCTTTGGGAGGCAGGCGGAGCCCTGTGCCAAGATCTGCAAGGGTGTCAAACTCATTTTCACTGGGGGCCGCATCAGTCTCACAGTTGCCTTCAAAGGGCCGAATGTAATTTTAGGATTATATAAATGTAATTACTCCTTAGCTAGGGGCAAGGAGCTCGGCATTGCTGCCAGGTAGAAACAAGGTGGAGGGCCAGATTCAGCCTGCAAGCCTTGTATTTGCCACCTGTGGCTTAGAGAATAAAACATGGGCTGGACTTCAGCCCCTACTCACTCCTTCAGCCAAGGACTCTTTTGCAGTGACCAGCCTACACAACTAAACGTGCCGGCCCTGCCCTTGAAGAACAGGCCCAGTCAAGAGAATAACATTCAGCTTCACCCCACTGCCCTGCTCCTCTCTCAACAAGCTTGCTGTTGGTGGGTGAGGGGCAGCATGTGAGGGGCCAACTAGTCCAGGGATGGCAAATAGATTCTATCTCTGGTGCCACCTCCTAGTGGTGGTGCTGCCTGGATGCTGGGTTAAGAAAGACTCCGAGGCTCTGCCTGTGCTCAGGGGGAAGGAATGCCCACTGGTTACTATAATTATCACTGATGTGGAGGCAGAAGTGCTTCTTTGTTGTCATTCCTGCTCTAGTGAAACCTTTTATGCAGATGAGGACTCCACAGCCCAGATGGGTTTCTGATTTGCCCACAGCCACCCAGCTCGTCAGTACCAGAGCTCAGTCTCGCCATGCCCAGGACAGGAGCTGTCTGTGAGTGAAGAGGGCCCTGGCCAGCCTGTTGGGAGAGACATTACCCCTCTCTACAGCCCTTCTTACACCATGAGGATGCGGGCTCCAGCCCTGCCCTTGGCTTCCAAGTGGCTGGGGTGCTCCCGGGCAGACAGCCCCCAGATGCCCAGGTTGAGGCCCACCAGGTTACAGACCACCACCAGCAGGACCGCAGAACACAGCACGCAGCCCACAATCCACCTGCCACAGAGAAGGTACAGGTGTCACTGGGAAGGGATAGGCCAGCATAGGACTGACTGCCTGGGTGGGGCCACTAATCCCTGCCCCTATGGGGTCCTCAGGCTCAAGGCCACACAGTCGAGGTGGGGACACAGAAAGGATCTTGGCTGAAAGGCAGACAGAGGCTTAGTACAACAAGGAGTTGATGGGGGGCTGGAATCGGGCCCCGCTGGCCAAGAGGCTGGGCTGCCTACTCCACCCCCCCCCCCCGCCATGGGTTTTGAGCACCTGTACTTCTCGTATCTCTGCACCTCCTTCAGGTAGGGGCGACTATTGTTTTCCACCTTCTCCAGCGCCTGGCTCCAGCGAGAGGCTGCCTCCCAGTCTGGGAATACTTTGGCCATTGTCTTCAACCCTTCGGGCTGCTGGGCCACCACCTTCTTCAGCTCTGCCCAAAGCAGCAGGGGCTTATGGGTTGGGGAAGGCACCCAGGGGCCCCTGGGAAAGGATGGTCGGGAGAAGCTCCTGACCTACAGAGGGCCCACTCCCTGTCCAGGCCCAGCCAAGGGAGCAGCCTTCAGCCTCCCCCGCACTGCCCCGCTCCTCTCTCCACAAGCCTGTTGTTAGGGGAGGAATGGGGTGGGGTGGGGTGCTAGGCCGGCCTTACCTGTGACCACATCGGCCATCTGCAAGGAGGCCAGGAGTGGGAGGGCATTGAAGGTGCTGTTCTCCTGCCAGAGCAAAAGGTAGCTGAGCCTCCTGCTCTCCAACTTGGGGTATCCCAACTTGGGGACCCTGACATCAACAGGCCCAGAAGGAGGAGATCCTACTCGGTGCTCCCAACTCAGGAAATAAGGAAACAGCCTTCCTTTGTTCCCCTGGGTCAATGGCATCTTCTCCCCTTCCTGGGCCCCACCTGATTCAACTCCCCAAACAGTGCTCCTCAAAGACCCCTCCCTTGTTTCCCCATCCCCTCTTGCTGAGACAATCGCAATAGACTCCCCGCTATTGTCTCATCTCTCCCATCCATCCTGCACATGGCTGCCAGGTCTATTTCCCACAAGTCCAGCTCTAACCTACTCTTCCAGGCTCACCTCCCACTTCTTTCCGTCTGGAACCTTCTGCTCCAGCCGTTCGGCACAGGTGACTCACCATTTCCTCAACTCAGACTTTCCGGGCCCTGGGTCACAGGCGTTGGCTGTGTCGCACATTCCCCCACGGCCCGCCTTTACACAGGAGATCCTGCCTGCCCCCTGGGGCTCAGCTGCACGCTCCCCCCCTTGCCACTCCAGCGCCCCACGCTTAAGGGCCTAGCTCTTGCTTCTGAGTTCCAGGCCTGCCTCCCCCACCAGCCTCTGTGCACTCAAAAACTGGCATTGTGAGATTCCGGCCCAGGATCCCATGTGACAGGTGAGGCCAAATTTGGTCCAAATCTTAGATTTAACTGGGTACCCACCCAAAAGGGGAAAACGGAGGCCTCTCACTCGTGAGTTCCCAGGCAGGTGGGGGAAGTCGGGCAGACTGGGCTAGGCACTCACCTCCTGGACCATGCTGGAGAAGTTGGCCTCTGGGACCCCCTTCAGGTGATGTAGGACATCATCCACTTGGGGCACCTGAAATTGGAGAGGGGAGTGGGTGATGACAAAGGACCGAGAGGGGCTCCTGAGGGAGAATGGGAGGCTGGGAGCAGAGACTGCTGTACTCTCAGTGTCCTCTTGTTTAAAACGTGGGGACCTGCGCAGCTCTCCTGTCCTGGGTGGCAGTGAGCACTCAAGGAGGCAATTCACAGGACACTCACAGCACAGTGTGTACCCCGGGTCTGTGGAGAGGGAGGGGGTCTGCCTCAGGGAACATGGGACCCAGGCTGCCTGGGTATTCCTATGGCAGCAGGTAAAAAGGCCTCCCTTGCTCTAATGGCTTCTGTCCAGCCTGCACCTGGCTGAAGTCAGCTCCCAACTCCAGGTCTTGGACCCGGCTCAGGGTCTCTGCACAGCTCTGGCAGTCAGGCTCCTGCAGCAGGGCATGGAGGTGCTCCCGGTGTGCCCGAACAGCCTGATCCAGCTCCTGCTGGCCCTTCCACAGCTCCACAAGAGTGGTGTTCAGGGCTCGGAGGTGGTCCACGGAGACCTGTAGGGCTGAGACCCACCCACAC
Organism: Artibeus jamaicensis; assembly: GCF_021234435.1. Lineage (NCBI taxonomy): Eukaryota > Metazoa > Chordata > Mammalia > Chiroptera > Phyllostomidae > Artibeus > Artibeus jamaicensis. Next base: position 10,569,929 of record NW_026521810.1, on the reverse strand, counting down.
ATTGATTGAGCAGCATCCGCTGCTGCCAGAGTCCTCAGAGCCCTTGCAGGAAGCAAAACAACTTCCCTCCCCACGAGTCAAATGGACCTGCCAACATTAACCTCTAACCTCAATAGTTATAATGGATATGACCTCAGGGCACACTGAGGCAGGATGTGGACAAGGGTGTCCAAGGGGATCCTAGGGTAAACCCTAGGGGAGGGGCTTGCCCGCAGGAGACATCACCCTGGACCCTGATCCCACTCACCATGGCCCAGGCTGAGCAGTGAGGCCAGCATCTCGTAAACTGTGCTCCTGAGCTGGGTGTGGATTGTGCTCCCGATGCTCGTGGCAACACCTGAAGAGCACAGGCATCTGAGGGCTGGTCCCCAGGAGCCAAGAGCCCTCCCCACCCGTCCATCCGGCCTCCCCAGGTTCTGCAGCAGACTGGCTGCTGTGCAGCCCCACTGGCCCAATCTCCACCCAGTAAGGGTGTTTCCAGGTAGAGCCCAGATGAGGGAATGAGAGGGCCCTTCGAGACAGGCCTGGGCAGGAGGTCCTGGGGCTGGCCTGCCTGCCAGCCAGCTGTAATCCTCACCATCCAGGTCCTTCAAGACACGTTTCTGGGGAAGGGAGAACTGCTGTGCCACAGCCTGCAGCTCCTAGGCAAACACAGGGCCATCACTTGACAGCCCTCCCTCTGGTGGTTTCCCAGACCTTCCCAGCATTTAAAACGTGGGGACTCTCCAGCATTTACGTATTACAGAGACTTTCCAGCAGGGGGCAGTCAGGTGCATGTTGGAAGTGGCACGCTGTGGAAATTTGTAGGGCCCACTCTGCTCTGACCTGCCTGGGGCCTGGTGCTCTTGTGGGTAGGTGAGGGTGAGGGGTTACCTGGTGCTCACCTGGGGAACATCAGAGACCAGGCCCCGGAGGCTGAGCAGTGTCTCAGGCACAGCCTTGGCACTGGGGCCCATCTGTTCATGCACACGCTGGTTGGTGACAAAGGCACAGACAACGCCAATCCTGCAAGATGGGGGCGGAGAAAGGGACTCGATGGATGTCCTCTGGCACCTGCACCTGGACCCACCCCTCCCGCCGGAGCCAGGCACCCCTCACAGCAGCACGAGGGTGGTGAGCAGCAGGAAGGTCATGAGGGTGCCACGCTCACAGGCCATGTCCTTGTGCTCCGTCTTCACTCGACCCCCACAGCGCCTCTTGCGGCCACGGCAACAACAGAAACAGAGCCCGGCAGCGGGCACCACCAGGAGGTAGAGGCCGGCGATTACAGCACACACCACGTAGCCAGTCTCGTACTGCACCACCTGGCGGGGCGGCAAGGTGGAAGAGCTGTTCTGATTTCACCAGGCAGCCTGCCCCACAGAACACCAGAGGGTAACCAGGAGGGGGCGATGCACACAGTGGGCACTTTCACGAATGTCCTTGAACCCGTGCAAGGTGCACGTGTCCTTACTGTTTATCACCTTGTATCTGGAGAAACTGCCCTCCAGGGAGGTCAGGGCTCGCTGCACACACGTTAATGGCAGAGCTGTTGTTTGAAATCAGGTCTGCCAACTGCAGCACTCATGAAAGAGGGGGAGGGGTGCCCAGACTCCACCCCCCTCCAACCCAGGGGACAGCCAGCAAGAGGGGCTGAGCTGAGGGAGCCTTCCTATTCTGGCCCCCAGGCTCAGCCTGAACTCCTTCCCCTGCCCCGCCCCCTCCCCAGCCTCACCTCGTCCACCTTCACGGAGGCCGGCTCATTCAGCAGCGCCCTGGCCAGTTCTATGGAAAGAGTCACACAGGAGACTTGGGGAATGCGACTGCCCTCACACAGTTCCCACCCCCACTGCCAGGAGAAGTTGGGCTCTCCAGAGTGGCCCCTCCCACTACCACGGCACACTGGGAGAAGGCAGTGCCGCTACAGCCCCTTGCCATCATGCCCAGGCCTCAGGGTGGAGTGGCTGAGGGGAGGCCTGGCTGGCCCCTCCTCCTGGAACCTGCAGGTTGGCCCTGCAGCAGGAAGCCAAGCCATCAGCCTGGTTAAGGGCAGAGGAGAGCCTGGCCTAGGAGCTCTTTCCCTCAAAAGGCGGGGCAACAGGCTGAGAGCTCCCTGCAGCCCCTCCTGTACCTCCCAACCCCTGGTACCACCAGACCCAGAGAAAATTTTAGCCAGGCCTTTGGGGACTTCTAATGTAATCTCCTCCATATTAAAACAGAAACTAATACTCAGAGGGGGTAAAGGTCCCCCTTTACAGAGGGGGTAATACTCTAAGGTCACACAGAAAGGTCCTGGAGGGGTCTCCAGGTGATGCCCCTGGGCAGGAAGATGGGGGTGGGGAATGCTGGAGACCCTGCCCTGCAAGCACCTCATTCCGTGGTGGTGGGGGATAAGGGTGCTGGCCAGGACCCAGCCCTTCCCGAGGCCCGCCTGGGAGAGCACACTCACCGGTGGGGAAGGGTTTGGGCTGCACAGCAGAGAGGAAGCGGCGCACGGTGCTGTAGAGGTGGTCCAGAGGCCCAGGAGCGCGGACACGAGGAGCCAGCCATAGGTCCCTGGCTGTGGGTGTGAAAGTCAGGCGTGAGGCTGGGCCGAGAGACCCACAGTCCACGGCCTGCGCCCCCCGCAGGCTCAGGGACAGCATCAGGCCCAGCAGACGTGCTGGGAGGCCTGGTGCGCTTGCCATGAGGAGCAGGCAAATGTGGGGCTCAGGCGGCAGAGAGTGTGGGAGGAACGCAGGGCCAGCCGTGCATCCTTCGCCAGCCTCTGTGCTCCGGCTCTCAAAACTGGCCCGACGGGTTTGGGCTCCCGAGCTACCTGGGCACAGGCCCAAAGCGCTGGAAGGGCAGGGTGGAGGCCTGGAGTTGGAGGCAGGGCCTGGTCAGACCGCCCTCTGAAGCCTGGGGTGGGAGCCTGGTGCTCTTACCCCTCCCCAAGCCTTCCTGGGAGGGCTGCCTCCGAGTTGGGTAAAGGAAGTACTCAGTAGCTGTGGATTACCTAGGGTGGTCCAATTTGTAAATACTATATTCTGCGTTCAGACTCTGGGAAGCCCTGGCCCAAACATGACCAGTGCAGCCTTACAGGCCCAGGAACCGGGCTCCTCTCCCAGCTCCTTCTGGAGCCTTCTGCCAGGCCTGTGGAGCAGAGAGGCCACCAGGCTTTGTCTGGAGCGGCTCTTGGAGGCTCCATTCAGGCAGGCACAGTCCTTTGGGAGGGCAAATCCTCGCCAAGGCGGGCCCTTTGGCCCAGCACAGCCCCATCTAGTCACAGCTGAGAGAGCTGATAGAAGCTATGCCCAGAGATGTAGCTACACAGGCCTGTGTTTTCCTAGTGGCTGTGTACCTGATACCAAGAGGCTGCCGGTAGCTGAGCAGGTCCTGGGGAAATAATGCTACATGGATGGAGATGATTCTGGCAGCATCATTCTTCATGCCAAAACACCCCTGATGGCCACCCAGACAAAGGAATCAGTAAAACGGGCATCTCACATTATATACCAGGCAGTCATTAAAGAAAATACTGTGGAAATGGCTCTTTTGACCTGAGAGATACCCACAATGCACTAATGAGAGCAAACAGCTGATCACGTAACAGTACATGGAGGGAAGATGTAAGACACCGATCACCTCTGGGTAGATCTGGCTAAAATCCTGGGCCATTTCACTCTCTTCTGCTCATCTCTACTGCTCCTTTTTCTTAGACATGTGCTGCTTGTGTTAAAAGAAATAATGGAGTTTGTGAATTCCCATGGCAGCCCCTCCCTGGGAGCCCTGGACGGAGGGGCTGCTGCCCTGGTTTGGGGGGTGGGTAAGTTTGTACAGGAATTTTTTGTTGCTCATGGTGGGGTGGGTCACTGAAGTCCGAGTCTGAGCCAAGCCTGCAGCAGTATCCTTCCCCTTCCCATGCTGCCTCCACAGTGTTCTTAGAAGCAGAGCACAAAAGGCGCAGTCGTAGAAGGAACAGTCCTGTTTAATAACAGGGTGCACACAGGAAGCGGACCTCATCAAAGGGCTACTCAGAGACGAGGATCAGGGCTGCACTGAGGGACTGGCTGAGGGCATCCTGGCTTCTAAGGTCGGGGAAGGGGGTGGTCTGGGGCCAGTACTGCCTCTGGAGGCCCCTGACACTGTGCCCGAGACTATGCTGCATAAATGCAGGCAGTGTCCAACCCTCCCCCTCTGGGCTGACCCACAGGAGCCCAGCACCTGTGGAGGACCCGTGTCCCCTGGAGGCTGCCATCAGGAGGGGCTGGTCTCCCCAGAACCTACCTGCCCCTCCTCTTTCTCTCCTCCAACGTGAGCTGTTAAAAAGTTACTCCCCCGGCCAGTGTGACTCAGTTGCTTGGGTGTCGTCCTGCAAACCAAAGGGTCACCTGTTCAATTCCTGGTCAGGACACGTATCTGGGTTGTGGGTTCAGCTATGCAAGAAGCACCTGATCAGTGTTGCTCTCCCTGTCTTTCGCCTCTACCTCCCCTCTCTCTAGAAGCAATTTTTTTTTAATTTAAAAAAGTTACTGCCCTGGCAATCACGTTCTGAGTTCAGTTCTGCCACCAGCAGGATGGAAGTAGCCCTTTCCCAGCTGGATCTAATCCACCTGCTCTACAGTTGGTAGTGACCATTTAGGCTTTTTTGTGTTTTCTGAGTTGGGTACACTGGAAGCAGTAGAGTTGAGCTTCCAGCTTCCTGGGCAGCATTTGAAACCCTCAGGGTGCCCAGGCTGCTTTGACTCAGTGGATTGAGTGCAAGCCTGAGAACCAAAAGGTCACCGGTTAGATGCCTTGTCAGAGTACATGGGTTGCAGGCCATGTCCCCAGTTGCAGGTGCACAAGAGGCACTCATAGATATTTCTCACACATCAGTGTTTCTCTCCCTCTCTTCTCCTCTCTCTAAAAATAAAAATATGAAAGAAAGAGTGAGCAAGAAAGAAGAAACCCTTGGGGCTTTGAGCCATAAGCAGTCCAGGCCTCCAGCTCTGTCTCCCACTTTTCTCACTTCCTAACTCCAAGGCAGGATTTCTCCAAGAAAAAAAACAAAATGTAGCAAACCTCAATGTTAGCTGAGGGGCAGAAGGGTTGATAAAGACACTGAATCTTCCTACTTGACAGGTGGACAAAACAAGGCAGAAAGAAGAGAACTTTAGCAGTCAGTGGCCATGCCAGGGCTCCCCTACCCAAGCAGGATCTCGATGGAACAATCTATCGGCAGACTGGCCAGCCCGCCCCAGACTCCTCCCCTCCCACAGCCCCACCAGGAGAACAGGTTGGGCTCAGGGACCAGCCCTGGGTGCAGGATAGAGGGGAGATGAAACAGCTGGTTTAACTGAATTCCTCGGAAGGTCGAGCAAGTGGGCTGTGTGGGGGCTGGGCCCTCTCACAGCAGCCATGCCCCAGCAGCAGGGGTGGAGTGCTTTTAGCAGTGGGAAGGGTCCTGTTCTGCTGCGTCTGTTTATTCACACCTACTCTGAGCACACCTGCTGGTGCCTTCCTCCTGCTCCCCCCACCCCCAGGGCCCTGGAAATTCTTTGGTTGACCTGAGATCAGCTAACCCTGGTTACCTTGGAAACACTTCCTGGGGGAACTTTCCCAACCTGTGACACACCTTCCCAGAAGTTTGATACGCCCCATATCCTACAGCCCTGAGGTGGGAGAAGAGAGTGGGGAGGGAGAGACCTGGACAAGGGGAGGGACTCTGGCCTTCGTAAACCAGTTGGGAGGACGCCAGCTGTGGTGTTTCCACTGGAAACAGAGAGGAGGAAATGTCGAGCTGTCCTCAATCATCAGGCTAGAGGGCTGGCTCCTCTTTTTGCTGTCCTCAGGTGTCTACCCTGTGCCCAGGGAATAGGTCGCAAACCAACCCAAGGGGACAGAGACCCATTCATCAGATCACCAAGGCTAGAGCATGACATTGCTATAGTGAACTCTCTTTAGGTGGCAAGAGGCAGACACCTGCTGAGACTGCCGAAGGATCTGAAAAATGAGAATTTATAGTAGAGATCAGAGGCACTGGATGTGTGCAAGCTTGGGAGCTGGAACGGAGGCTTGGGGACTCAGAGCCCAGATCATGTGCCCCTTGCTCTGTCTCAGATGGTCTGTCTGGGCCCAGGCTCTCCCCACAGCATGCTGTCTGGGATCCTCTGCATCTAACAAGGCAGAGCAGGCCATCCTGCCAATCAGCGGCAACCTGTTCTCCCTGGTAGCCTATCAACACAGCCCACAGCACCCAGGCCACATTCTGAATCATGCTTTCCCCAGCTGGAAACGGCATCCCCCAGGCCGCCACAATCTGGCATTCTGACAGCCTTACACAGTGCAGTCACAGCTGCTGGGCCACGACTGGGCAGTGGGGATGTGAGGACAGTCCTCTGAGAAGGAGGTAACACTGAAAATGTGTTGGTCACAGTTGTGGGAGAGTAACTCTTGTTCTAAAAGCCACCAAATGCACGGGTCACCCAGTGAATGTCATTCTCAAAACTGGGAAAGACACCAGAGTTTGTACTGTCTGTCACGTGCCAAACCCAATAAGCAGAAACAGGGATTGAGTCTTTATGGGCACTTTATTCAGATGGCTGGCGATCTGAGAAGATGACAGTTCATACCCCAACAGACCATCTTACATTTTTCTTCCAAGCCAACATGTTTTATAGCAGGGAATAAACAAGATGCAGTGAGGGAGTTTGAGATTCAGGGAGAGTCAGGTGAAAGAAACCGCACATTCTCGCCCTGGGCAGTCCCCTGTTCCCAGGGGCGGGCGAGCGGTCATCTGTCTCTCCCTGGAACACAAAGGCCCGGATGCCTCCACTTGTCCCCAGGCGGTAATCTTTAGTGCCCCAGGAGGTCAGCTCCTAGGAGCCAGGATAGGCCTTATCTGTAGTTTGTGAAACAATAGCTTTAACATATACATTACCTACTAGGCTTATAACTGTTTACCTTAAACTAAAATTTTCCAACTCTTGAGTCCCCTATCATTGTGAAAAGCTTTGGTTGAGAATCCCATGAGAGGGAATGCAGAGCTACCTTGGGGAGAATATTTTGGAGAATTGCCACCACCATGAGCCTCGAATCACCCCTGACTTCTCGTCCCTCACTCCTGCATCCAGCCAATCAGCTGTGTCCTTCCACTGCCACCTCCCAAGCCTGGCTCCACTAGAAACCCCAGAAAATGCAGGTCAGACCATGTGACTCCGTGGCCTCATGTAGCCTCAGGATGAGAGTGAGAGCCAGCCTCTGTCCTCCCAGGGCCTTCGCACCGGGCCCTCCCAGTCCCCTGGCAATTTCCTGTCAGTGCTCACTGTCACTGTCAAATCGCCCTCTGTCCTTCTCTGCCCACGTGGGGTCCCTTCCTCCACGCCTCTCTTTTACCCCATTTCCCTCGTCCTTTAAGACTTGGCTCTGTGGCTTTTTCTGTAGGAGGCACTGGTCCCCCGACCCCCTAGCGGAGTAAGGGATCTCTTCAGGCCTCGTCCACATTCCCTGTGCACACGTCTGTCTCCTCACATACACAGACTCGCGGTCCCCCTCCTCAGCCCTGGCACAGAGCCCAGCACATGGCCATTCTCCGTAAATGTCTGCCTGGACTAGAGGCAAGTGGATTTCAAAACATTAAAAGACACAGCATTTTCTTGCAGGCAGAGTCTGACAGTGAATGTGGTACCAGGGTAGGTGGAAGGGCCCCTCGCCAAAGTCTAAGGGTACGGTGGTAAGTGAACCGGCGAGGGCAGGACGGGGTGGGATGGGGAGGCTGCTCCGCATCCCCGGGAACTTCTTCACAAGCCTCGTTAAGCAGTAAAGATGTGCGTGGGGAGTTAGCAACATGCTGGAGAGTTCCTGTGACAACCACTGAAGGCAGGTATGGCTCTTGCAGGGCCACCTGGGCATGGCCCAGGAGGCCACAGGCATTTGGGGACCTCAGGCAGGCCCCTTAGTCAAAAGTGATCAGAGTTGGGAGGGCAGGGGCTCAGGCACACAGGGTCACTGTGGTAGGGTAATACTCTAGAAGCAGCAGCCAGGACTGAATGGGTCCTCTAGAAAGAAGCTGTAGGGGATTCAGGTCAGCTGAGGACCCCAGTCCTGGTGGTCCAGGCCCCGGGGTAGTTCTGTATCCTCTGCATGGCCAGGGGAGTCCCCTTGGGACCAGAGGGTTATCTCACCTTCGAGACTTGGTGTCGGTGTCAGTTGAGAAGAGAGCATCTTCCTCATTACCACCCCTTCCTCACCACACTCCCTCTCCAGGGTTAGGGCCCCGACACTTCTGACTCTGATGTCAGCTCCCTCCTCACCTGTGGCACTTGTAGTTGGGGTCCCTAGGGGAGAAGATAAGCAAAAGTCTGGTTTCAGAGCCTCAGGGCAGTGGGGGCCTCGCTATTGTCTATGAGCATCAGGGAGCAGGCTCTGCCCCTCAAGAGCTTGACTTCGAGAGGAAATAATCATAGTTGGTAAAAGGACAAAAAAAGCCCCTCTCAGGACCTCTTTACCAGTGCTAGCTCTGTCTTTCCTTAAGTCTCTCAGGCATAATTAACTGCTGTTTCTCTGATCCTCTATTCTCAGGACTGGGAAGATTACTAAAAGCTTCCCCCGTGCTGGTGTTTTAAAGCTTACACAGACAGAACACACCAGACCAGGGCACTCGGACTCCCAACCCAACCCATAATGGCGAAAGGAACTGAAACCTGCACAGTCAGCCCAATACCCCTGATTTACAACTAATTGCCATGACTACCCAGCTAGGACACCCTCCCCCTTTCTAATCCAATAAAAACTTGAAGCCCTACCCCTCAGGGCTGTCTCGGCACCTAGTCCTTTCCCTCTCTTGGGAAAGTAAAGATAAAACTGCTCTCTGCTTTCACAGCCCGCCCGCATCACCCACCACCCTAACAGTTGGAGATGAGCCACTGGCCTGTGGAAATGTCTTCTCAGTCCAGTCTTCCCATCACAACAGGTACAAAAGGAGGCTGTTGACGTTCCCTCTCTGGAAATGCCATGTGTCCTTTTCTATCAAGGACTCCCGGCAGGACCACTGATGGGACTCCCTGGAGTTCAGGCTGACCCCTGAGTCTCGTTCTGGGCATGTGTCATATTGCAGGTAGAAAAGTGCCCCCACCCCCACCGTCCCCTTGAGACAGCACAGGAAGGGTGCAGAGTGTAGGTGTGGAGGCTCCTTCCAGTGAAGCCTGGAAGAGGGGGTTAGGCCTGAAAGAGGAGCCCACCCAGCCATAACCCGGAGACCAAGGTAGGTGGCACCCAGAGGCTGGAGCACTGGTGCCTGACGTCTGTGTTACCTGCTCTGGATCAGAACCTGTCTCCCACTCAACACCACCGCACAACACGCGGAGGAGAGGCGCATGGCCTGATAACAGAATAAGGATTCTGAAGACTCTCCATCCACTGGAAGGGTGGGTTCAAACCCACAGCAGGACAGAGAGCTGGGAGAAGTGTGATGGCCAATTCACAGACAGATTCTGAGATGCATAACTGTGGAAACAAAAAGATAATGGATTAGCTGACAGTAAGTTGGCACGAATCAGTAAAGAGACAACTAAGATGCCTTAATAATGCTAGAGGCTCAAGAGGTCAAAGGTCCCCCCTGCAGAGGCCCAGTCTTGTGCTGCGAGGCCCTGCTCCGAAGCTTTCACTCCCTTTAGAGACAGCCATGAGCAGATGAGGCAGGGCCACAGCACCTGTGTCTAGGCCAGGAGCCACCTGAGGGTCAGGATGAGGGTGCAGGAAGTTCAGGGAAAGACCCCACTGTCTTCTGCTCTTTGTGCCAGAAGCAGCCAAGAAACCTGCCGTGCCCTGCCCTGTCTGCTCCCATCACTCCTCGCCTCCAGCCTCTGCATCTCTATAGACCTGGCCACCCGAGACCTGTCGCAGCCTCTGAGAGAAGAGGATGGCACAGACCAGCTCTCTCCTGGTTCCACTCCCAGCAGAATTTCCCTTTCTTGTGTGTGCTTCCCAGGCCAGGATGAAGCTGAAGTTGCCGCAGTTCCCCAAGACCAGGGGAGAGGACAGAGGAACCACCCTGACTCCCAAAAGGTCACAGGCACTAGTGCACCCTGCAGCAGCCCCTCAGAAGTGCATCCCCCAGGAGGCAGGATGCTGTACACAGGAAGAAACTGGATGGTGGATTTTCTGGGATTCTTTGCAAAGGAAGGTTTTTCCTCTCTGGGCGAGCTGCAGCAAGAACTCTGCCCTCACCCCGCCTCCATAAGAGAAGGCCAGCTCCACAAGGAGGCTCCCCCTGTGACAGGTGTTGCAGTGCATGCTTCCTGCTAACTGAAACTCAGGTGTCACAAAACATAAAATGTGGACATGTTCCCCCAGGACAATATGAGGGTATGATTTACACAGCAGCCTATATCCCCAAAACAACAGAGCAACATATACTGTAGGGGGGTGCTTCTAAATCACATACCTTACCCATGAAATGAATGGGGACAATGGGAAAACTGTTCATTCCCATCGGACACCATCTCTTCCTGACAGGATGAAATCCCCAAACCCTCCATTTGAAGAACTGGTCTCTTTGGGGCCATAGGGAGATGTCACCTGAGCAGAATCTCTGCTGCTCCCCCAGCAAGAACAGGTAAGAGCAGAATGAAGGGCTCCACACAGTTGAGGGGACCACCGGTTGCCCACCAGAATCACCTGCCAATGCTCAGGCTGCACCCCACTAAATGTGAATCTCTAGGGCTGGGGTCAGGTGAATGGAGCCCAGGGGTCCTGATGGGCCAGGTGGACTGGGAGCCACTGCCATGGGCTGTCCCAGCTCTCTCACAGGTCTCACCCTGAAGGGCAGGGGCACCGCTTCCTTGAACATTCCTGGTTTCCTGTAGGGGCTTGGGGAAGGGCTGCCAGGATTCCACTCCTGTCTATGGCCAACTCCACTCCCACCTTCCCTATCTACATACTGCGCTACGAAGCTTTGGGGACCAGGCGAATGCAGGTCTGGGGAGTAATGTGAGAAGGGGGTGTGGGAAGAGCCCTGGGTCCCTCAGCTGTTCCAGGATGGGGGGAAGGGAGGAGCCTGGGCTGCAGATGAGCTCCATAAGCACCTCTGGGGAACTTTCAGTTGGTTGCAGGCCAGCTGGAATTTGGGGAGTAACACCCATTCCCGAAATGTTTGGAGATACAGAGAACTCCCTGCCAAGGTCTGGACAGCTGGTTCCCTTGGGGACTGTTGGGGCCAGGAAGGTCATAGGAGAGCTCTTGGGGATGGGCTGATGTGACAGCAGGACAGATGAGAACAGTGACCAAAGCAGTTGAGCCACAGTGAGGGTCCCACCTCACTCCAGTTGGTCATTCCAAATGCAGAGGACAGTGGGAGAGGGACTCAAAATCAAGATGACACTGGCCAGTGACACCCAAATGCAGGGGACAATGGAACAGTGGGGCAGCACTTCATCTGAACAGAGAGGCGAGTGACATAGTCTTTCAAATACAGAGGAGAGTGGGACAGATGTAGAGGACACCGAAGCAATTCTTTCAAAAACACGAGACTGGGCCAGTGACTCCAAAAGCAGAGGATATTGCATCGGTGACATCCAAATGCAGAACCAAGAGCTCTGGTGCCTCTAATGTGAAGGACAGCAGGCAGTGCCCCTGACACAGAGGTGGGTGACGCCATGCCTCCGTGTGCAGAAGACAGCTGAGCAATGAAGTGAAGTGACATCAGAGCTGTGTCTTCCACATGCAGAGGACAGGGGGACAGTGCCACTGAAACACACAGGACAGTGGAGCAGGTACTGCTGAGGAAGCAATGAAAGCTACAGTGATGTCAAAGTACAATGGATAATGAGTGGGGCAGTGCCTCCAATGGCAACAGAGTGCGCCACAGTGCCTTCCGCAGATCTTGGAGATGATAAAGTTACTACCTTGTTTTAAGCCACTAAGCTGGTGGTAAATTGTTTAGCAACAACAGAAAATAGATACAAAGACCTGATTCCCTTTATCTAAAATATTAAACTATGACCTTGCTGGTGTAACTCAGTGGATGAGCATGGGCCTGCGAACCAAAGGATCGTGGTTCAATTCCCAGTCAGGGCACATGCCTGGGTTGCAGGCCAGTTCCCAGCAGGGGACACATGAGATCCAACCATACACTGATATTTCTCTCCCACTCTCTCCTTCCCTTCTCCTCTAAAGATAAATAAATAAAAATAAAAATCTTTAAAAAATGAATCAAAATTATAAATAAAATAAAATATTAAACTATTGGCAAAATAACACATGCACATTGATTTAAAAATGAAACCATGTGAAAGGGATTATACTGAACACCAGCAAAGCTGTCCCTTTACTTTCTCTGCCCCAGTCACACTTCACCCTCTTGATTCTGTTTTCTCATATCACTTCCATATTTCTATTTTATTAAATATATTTTACTGATTATGCTATTACAGTTATCCCATTTCCTCCCCTTTATTTCCCTCTGCCCTGCATACCCTCTCCCACCTGTATTTCCCCTACCCTTTAGTTCAAGTCCATGGGTCATACATATAAGTTCTTTGGCTTCTCCATTTCCTATACTATTTTTCACCTCCCCCTGTCTATTTTGTAACTATCATTTATGCTACTTATTCCCTGTACCTTATCCCCCATTCTCCCTCCACCCCCTCCCCACTGATAACCCTCCATGTAATCTCCATTTCTGTGATTGTTCCTGTTCCAGTTGTTGCTTTGTTTACTTTTTTATTTCCTTTTTAGGTTTGGTTGTTGGTGGTTGTGAGTTTGTTGTCATCTTACTGTTCATAGTTTTGATCTTTTACTTAGGTAAGTGCCTTTAAAATAGCATATAATAAGGGCTTGGCGATGATGAACTCCTTTAACTTGACCTTATCTGGGAAGTACTTTATCTGTCCTTCCATTCTAAATGATAGCTTTGCTGGATAGTGCAATCTTGGATGTAGGTCCTTGCCTTTCATGACTTGGAATACTTCTTTCCAGCCCCTTCTTGCCTGCAAGTTTTCTTCTGAGAAATCAGCTGAAAGTTTTATGGGAAGTCCTTAGTAGATAAATGTCTCTTTTTCTCTTTCTGCTTAAGATTCTCTCCTTACCTTTGATCTTGGGTGATGTAATTATGATGTGCCTTGGTGTCTGCTTCCTTGGGTCCACCTTCTTTGGAATTCTCTGAGCTTCCTGCAAGTCTATTTCCATTGCCAGATTGGGGAAGTTCTCCTTCACTATTTTTTCCAAAAAGTTTTCAACTTCTTTTTCTTCCTCTTCTCTTTCTGGCACCCCTATACTGCGAATGTTGGAACGTTTAAAGATGTCCTGGAAGTTTCTAAGCCTCTCCTCATATTTTTGAATTCTTGTTTCTTCATCTGTTCTGGTTGAATGTTCATTTCTTCCTTCTGTTCCTAACCGTTGATTTGAGTTCTGGTTTCCTTCCCATCATTGTTGATTCCCTGTGCATTTTCCTTTAATTCACTTTTCTTAGCTTTTACTTTTCCCCCAGTTTTGTGACCATACTCAACCATTTTTGTGAGCATCCTGATTACCAGTGTTTAGAACTGTGCATCTGATAGATTGGCTACCTCTTTGTTGCTTAGTTTTATTTTTTTCTGGAGCTTTGATCTGTTTTTTCATTTGGGGCATATATATTTTTTGTCTTGGCACACCTATTACCCAGTAATGAAATGGCCCCATTTCATTTGGGGCATATATTTTTTGTCTTGGCACACCTATGGGAGTCTTAGGTATTCATCAGGGTGGGGCAGGGGAGCAACCTAAGTCTCTGCATAGTGGTACTGTATGTGGGGAGGGGTCCAAGAGGGAACAGTGTCACTTGTTCAGCTCTCCATCAGCTTTCAGTCACTTTCTCTGCTATCCATAAGCAAATTGGGCCTTTCTAGTACTGATTCCTGGGTGGGTGGTGTGTGTATATTCTAGGACCCTGTGGGTCTCTCCAACAAACTCTCCTGTGAGGCTGGGAGTTTCTCCCACTACTGCAACCCCCATGGGTTTTTTCAGTCAGAGGTTTTGAGGCTTTATTTCCTCGCATCAGAACCCTGAGTTGTGCAGCCTGTCTTGCTCCCCAGTTGTTCCTCCTGGTTTATCTGCATGGGAATGTGGGACCACCCAGTCTGACAGCTGCCACCTCACCCAGTCCATGAGCTACTGCTTTGCCCACCCCAGTCCTCCAGGCACAGCCTTGACATAAGTCCTCTCTGCCCCGGCTGCCAATCTCCACTACCCCTCCTACCAGTCTGAATGAATGTTTCTTCTTTAACTCCTTGATTGTCAGACTTGCATACATTTTGAGTTTCCATCAGTTCTGGTTGTTTTCGTTTTTAAATTTGTTGTTGTCTTTCTTTTGGTTGTGCAAGGAGGTACAGTGTATCTACCTACACCTTCATCTTGGCCGGAAGTCACCTCCATATTTCTAAAAAACAAACTTAGGTTGCTTTTCTAGATTTATGAACTGTAGACATTGCAGATTCACTTCCTGTTATGAGATATTTAAATTGTTCCTGGAAAATGTGTTCACCCCAAAATGATGGTACAAGCCATGAATAAGAAAGATACAGGGAACCAGCATCAGGAACTAGTGAAGCTAAGAGAGGCAAAGAGAGAGCTCAGAATGATAGCTTTTCAGCAAGCCTGCAGATGACCTGGCCAGACTGGGGTGAGGAAGAGCAGTGAGTGAGAAGAGAGGAAGGGTGTCTAGGGAGTGGGTTTCTAGAGTAAAGAAAAATTCTATAGAAGGTATTTGGAAATAATTAACTGTTGGGAACCACTCCGCCTGGTTTTGGAAATTGTAACTGCCTCCCACAGCTAAGACTGAGTGAGCAACCTCTGGAATGAGAGCCACAAGGAGACAAAGCTTGTCTCTGGTAGCAAACACTGCCTCTGCTTTATCCCACTCCCCCAATGCATGGTTGGATAGCCCATGATGGGTAAGACTACTCAGAGGAGGAGCAACCTAAGCCAGACACAATCACTTGGGAGGGCATCATGGAAGGACTTGAGGGGGGGATGCAAAAATGAGGGAGTGATGGACCCTCACCCTTTGGCTATTCTGACATAGGCCGAGTCCCCATGTCCTCTGGGAAAAGCACTTCCTGGCTCTAATCCACTTAAGCCTGAAAACCTGTGATGGGGAGGCAGCGCAGCCCCTTGCCAAGCTAGAGTGGGATCCGGAGTAATCGGGCATAAGAAAGAATTCCTAAAAGTCCTGTGAAGCCTGCTTTGCTAAGAGTGCTTTCATTCATATGTTAAGGGTCCGAGCAGGAAATGAGTATGTCTCCCAAAGTTCCTGCAACCCCCTTTCCTGACAGACAATGACTCAGACTAAGCCCTCAGATTTCTTTGATGTGTTATCTACTGTTTGATCCTTACCACCTGTATTCCTGTGTATTACAACCCAATAAAAGCCCTTGAGGAAGGGGCTCCTGGCCTTTTTCCTCTGAGAAATTGGCCACCTCTCCTCCCCAAGCAGATCATGTCTTGGTAGTGTTACTCTCATCCATGGAGGATGGGGGGACTTGCGGGCAAAGTCGTCCCCACAATTAACCATATTTGCCTACTAAATTATGCATGTTATCAAACAAGGGAAATTATATGACAGAACAAGAAAGAGGATTCAGTCACAGCACACATCAGTTAGGCCAACCCTAAATACAGAATTAACTCAGTGTACAGGTGTTTTGGTGTGATGAGAGCTATGGTATAAAGAGCTCAATTTTAATCTTTTAAAACAGAAAGTGAATCCACAATATCTGCAGACCCCAGACCTCAAATCATTACAAAGTATGACTCATGGGTGACCCATCTAATTCTAACACTCTCTGACTAACATCCTCCAGGCTACTTGTACCCCTAGTAAAGTCCTGTCCCCAGCATCTGTCAACCACTGCTCCAAAGGCAGCTCTCCACATTCATCCAACCCCACCTCCCGTCACTTTTGGAGATCAAGAGAAACTGTATTTTCCAGCTTCCCTCATGGCTGGGTGGGGCCATGTGACTAATTCAGGTGAATGGGCTCTAAGCAGCAGTAAAGTGAGTTACTCCTCAGCTAAAGCACAGCAAAGCAGGTGTGAGGTCCACTACTTCTTTCCCCTGCTGGGGGTCCTGATGCTACATGTAGACATGGCAACATCACAGGATGGTGGCACCTCCTACAGACTGGACTCCTGAGCCCTGGCAGAGCTGCCAAACCCAACACCTCTCACCCCAAACCCCCCATACACACACACCAGCCCTGGCCAGCATCAGACATTGACCAGAGTGAAAAATCAATCCTTGTTAGGCTATGCACCGAGATCGGGAGTTAACCTGTCATTGAAGCATCACCTGGACTATCCTAACCAAACACAGCCAGTGTGGACCAGGTACTCTGGCATTTTCATAACCTGGGGTCAAACCTCTCATAATCAACTACAAACTCCAGAAACATCTGCCACTTCTTTTCATCCCTGGACACAGATATTGACATTGTCTCTACTCCTGGCATGTTAGTCCTTCGTGCATTCATCCCTCTGCTACTGGACATGCTGTGTCTTGACTCAAGGACCCTCATGTAGTTCTCCAGGCTAAGCCTCTGACTGCACCATCCAGCCAGGTCTCCCCCAGTGCATCCAGGCCAGACCTGGGGCTCCAAGGTCTCAGACTATCCCTATGTCCAGACCTCTCCTCTAACTGAACTTGAGAAGTAGTTCTCCATCACTGGAAGAACACAGAGCAGGCTTGCTGGAACACATCTCAGAACAGGTTTTCTATTGCTCACTGACCCAGCACAAGAGTCAGGAGGAATGAGACTTTTGAGAAGAATTAATCCTCCCCTCTTAGCCCTTGGATAGTCCAGGTTATCAGCTTGATGTCAGATAGGCTGGACAATGCATGCTGGGTGTTCTGAAACATTCTTTCCTGCATACTTCAGGGGGTGGTCAGAGGATTACCTATAGTATTTATATAGATATTTATATAGATATATATTTATATAATATAAATATTAGACCTTTATGTTACACACACATACACACTGTATTTTTCAAACTATAAGATGCACTCTCCCCCATTCTGAATTTGGGAGGGAAACGGGGGTGTGTCTTATAGTCTGAATGTAGCTTTACATTTACACTGGTGAAATATTATGTTATTAGATATTTTACCATTTTTTTGCTTTAAAAATTTTTTTTCCTATTTTCCTCCTTCTAAAACTTAGGTGCGTCTTATGGTCCAAAAATATGGTGTATACACACACACACACGCACATACATAGACATAGCTGGAAAGTTCAAAGTTTAAGTTCCCAGGCTACTTGAAATAAGAGTAGAATCATTTCCTCATGCTTCGGTCTACTTGACTAGTAATGTAGCATCATGGTCATGGTTACTCTATTCTATTTCTTCACTCCTTCTTCATGTTGGAAGACTTTGCTTGGGACACAATCACCTGCAGAGATGTCTAACCTTTTGGCATCTCTGGGCCATGCTGGAAGAAGAAGAGTTGTCTTGGACCACACATTAAATACATTGTAACACTTAATCACAAAAAATATTTCATAATGTCTTAAGTAAATGTATGTTTTTGTGTTGGGCCTCATTCATTGCCACTCTGAGCTGCATGTGGCCTGCAGGCCACAGGTTGGACACCCCTGAAAGGGTACATTTCCAGGCAAGGGGTCTCAGTCTCACCTCCATGCACAGCCAGAAGGAGCCTCACCTCAAGGCCTCTCCTTTTTGGGTCCCCAAGAGTCTTCCTCAGCCCCATCCACCCAGCATCTTCCAGGAGATTCTCCTTCCTGCATGACAAACAAGGGTCAGAACCATCTTCCCCTATCCTAAGACCTCTGGATGTTTCTGTGGCAACAACCTTATAGACCTGACTCAATTGGTAATTGGGTGATAAGCCAATGTGCTGCTGCTCACTGGTCCTGCACAGGCTCAGAGTAAATAGGGGGACAAAGCAGCAGCCTAAATTGAAGGGTTTGGGGTACAAAGATGGGCTGAGTAATGACAAGAGTAATTTTCTTGTTTTTCCATAGGTGAGTCTTCTCAAGATACCACCTAATTAATTCTCCGTGACAGAGACAGACTGGAGTTCTGAATGAAATGCCAGTAGGTCCATGGGACATCCTAGAATGACACACCCTGGGCTGGGGAAGCCACCCCAGAGTTCAGACAGGTTGAAAATCAAAATGCTGTTACAGAAATGTTAGCTGAAACATGTCTCCTATAGTTTTACTCTAATGCCAGACTAGGAGAGGCCAGGCCCTCTTGGCTTGATTGTGGGCTGGAGTCTGACAGCCCACATCATGCCCTGCTCCCTCTTGCTGGCACTGGGACATCACAGAACCCCTTTCATCTGTTACTTCACCTGAATATTGGGTTTATTATGAGTCCCTACTTCCTACAGCAGAAATGATATAATGTGTACTCGGTACTTAAAACAGTTCCTGCTACATGGCAAACGTTCAACAAATTTTAGCAATTATCAGGAAAGTGGGCTCTTTGGTAAGTAAAAAATTGGGGGACACGAGTCAGTGAGGGATGAACTACTGAAGGTGAATCATTTAGACATTTCCAAATTCCTCTGAAGGAGACCATGACACAAGTCAGCCACACAGGGAGATTACATTTCCTTATGTGGGAACTCCTCTTCCACCCAGTTTTCAAAGGGCCCTTAAGTATGTAGTGATGATTACTGCAAGGGTGGCATGTTTGCATCTAAGATACAATTTTTGGAAAAAGATAAAAGTCATTTTCAGCTAAGCCTGGTGAATTAAGTAGGTAATGCTTATGAGTAATGTTTCTTACTCAAAAGTGAGTGGTGATGACATAAGAAAAACAGTTTTTCATGGCTCCAGACAGCTGGGGTATCTTCTGTGATCTTACCCCTTTAAGGTCCCCAATGGACTGCCAACTGGTGACTCCAAACAGAAAGACTGGGAAGTTCTTAAAAATGCAAAAACAGAGACTTCCAGCCAGGAAGGTATAAGTAAATACATTTTACCCCCTTATACAACAAAAAGAAGGGCAACAACAAATTTTAAAACAACCTACAACAACAACCGACATAAAATTGAATTGTATGGAAGTCCATCAATTAAGGAGTTAAGGAAGAAACATTCATCCAGATGGTAGGAGAGGTGGAAACTGGCAGCTGGGGTAGAGGAACTGTAGTTGAAGGACCAGGAAGGTGAGGTGGTGACTGGTGGTCCCACATTTGCATGTGAGGAACAAGTGGGGAGTAAGACTGCACAACCCAGGGTTCCAGTATAGAAAAAGAAAGCCTCAAAACGTCTGTCTGGAAAAATCTGTGGGAGTTGTGACAGTGGGAGAAACTCCTGGCCTAACAGAAGAGTTTATTGGAGAGACTCACAGGGCCCTAGAATGTACACAAACCCACCCACCCAGGAATCAGTACCAGAAGGGGCCAGTTTTTCTTGTGGGTAGCAGGGGAAGTGACTAAAAGTGGGACAAGAGCTGAGCAAGAGGCATCGTTCCCTCTCAGACCCTTCCCCTACATATAGTGACATAGCCCACATACAGTGAAGTGGGTTGCCCTGCCCTGGAAGATACATAAGGATCTTCCCTTTACAAGGTAACAGGAATGCTGAGACAAATAAATATAGCCTAAATGAAAGAACAGATGAAAACTTCAGAAAAAGAACTAAAGGACAAGGAGATAGCTAATCTATCATATGTAGAGTTCAAAACACTGATAATCAAGATACAGAAATGACTGAGTACAGATGCACAATAAAGGAAGAAGTGAAGTCTATACAAACTGAAAAAAAGAAAAATACATAGAGAACCAACAGTGATGGGAAGGAAACCATGACTCAAATCAACAATTTAGAGCAGAAGGAAGAAATGAACATTCAACCAGAACAGATGAAGAAACAAGAATTCAAAAATATGAGGAGAGGCTTAGGAACCTCCAACTTTAAAAGTTTAAAAGTTTCTACATCCGAATCATAGGGGTGCCAGAAGAAAAAGAAGAAGAGCAAGAAATTGGAAACTTATTTGAAAAATTAATGAAGAAAAACTTCCCCAATCTGGTGAAGAAAATAGACTTCCAGGAAGTCCAGGAAGCTCAGAGAGTCCCAAAGAAATTTGACCCAAAATTCTGGCCAAGATGGAGGCGTAGGCAGACACACTGTGCCTCCTCGCACAACCAAAATTAAGGACAACAAAAAATTAGCAACAAACAAAACCCAACCAGAACTGACAGAAAACTGAACTGTATGGAAGTTCGACAACCATTCATCCAGACCAGTAAGAGGGGTGGAGTCGGTGGGTGGCAGAAAAAAGTGGTGGCTGGTGGACCTGGGCATGCAGGCAGCGGTTGGCAGACCCCAGGTGCACAGGCGGTGGCTAGCAGACCCAGGGCACAGGGAGGCAACTAGCAGACCCAGTTGAGAAGCGCAAGGCAACTGCAGACTGCAGTCACACATTCGTACACAGATAAACCAGACAAAAATGGGCAGTGAGACAGGCTGCACAACCAAGGATCCCAGTGCCAGGAAATAAAGCCTAAAAGCACTAACTGAAAACACTTGAGGGGGTTGAGGTGCTGGGAAAGACTCCCAGCCTCACAGAAGAGTTCGTTGGAGAGACCCACAGGGTCCTAGAATGCACACAAGCCTACCCACCCAGAACCAGCACCAGAAGGGCCCAATTTGCCTGTGAGAAGTGGCAGAAGGGCCTGAAATTTGAGAGAGAGTGGAGCAAGAGCCATTGTTCCCTCTCTGACCTCGCCCCCACATACAGCGTCACAACCCAGTTTCTGGGTTGCCCTGCCCTGGTGAACACCTAAGCCTCTGCTTCTCACAACACAACAGGTGTGACCAGACCAAAAAAACAATGGCTCAAACAGAAGAACAGATCAAAGCCCCAGAGCCAATACTTTTAAGCAACCAAGAGATAGCCAACCTATCAGATGCACAGTTCAGAGCACTGGTGATCAGGATGCTCATAGAATTGGTTGATTTTCATCACAAATTAGATGAAAAAATGAAGGCTACACTAAGGAAAATGAAGGAAAATGTACAGGGAACCAATAGTGATGGGAAGAAAACTGGGGCTCAAATCAATGGAGTGGACCAGAAGAAAGAAAGAAACAACCAAACAGAAAAGAATGAAAAAACAAAAATTCAAAAAAAAAAATGAGGAGAGGCTTAGGAACCTCCAGGACATCTTTAAACATTCCAAAATCCAAATTATAGGGGTACGAGAAGGAGAAGAGGAAGAGCAATACTTGGAAAAGTTATCTGAACAAATAACAAAGGAAAATTTCCCCAATCTGGAAATGAAAATAGACTTCCAGGAAGTCCATGAAGCTCAGAGTGTCCCAGAGAAGTTGGGCCCAAGGAGTAACACACCAAGGCACATCATAATTGCATTACCCAAGAATAAAATTAAGGAGAGAATCCTAGAATCACCAAGAGAAAAGGAAGCAGTTAACCACAAAAGATTTCCCATCAGAATGTCAGCTGATTTCTCAAAAGAGACCTTACAGGCAAGAAGGGGCTGGAAAGAAGTATTCCAAGTCATGAAAGGCAAGG
Organism: Artibeus jamaicensis; assembly: GCF_021234435.1. Taxonomy (NCBI): domain Eukaryota; kingdom Metazoa; phylum Chordata; class Mammalia; order Chiroptera; family Phyllostomidae; genus Artibeus; species Artibeus jamaicensis. The sequence goes on along the minus strand of NW_026521810.1, from coordinate 10,548,445 downwards.
ACCTACATCCAAGATTACTCTATCCAGCAAAGCTTTCATTTAGAATGGAAGGGCAGATAAAGTGCTTCTCAGATAAGGTCAAATTCAAGGAGTTCATTATCATTAAGCCCTTATTTTATGAAATGTTAAAGGGACTTATCTAAGAAAAAGAAGATAAAAACATGTATAGTAAAATGACAGCAAACTCACAATTATTAACAACCACACCTAAAACAAAAACAAACTAAGCAAACAGCTAGAACAGGAACAGAACTACAGAAATGGAGATCACATAGAGGGATAGCAAGAGGGGAGTGGGAGGAGGAAAGAGGGGGAAAAGGTACAGAGAATAAGCAGCATAAACAGTAGCTAGAAAATAGACAGGGGGAGGGCAAGAATACTATGGGAAATGTAGAAGCCAAAGAACTTACATGTATGACCTATTGACATGAACTAAAGGGTGGGGGAATGTGGGACAACTGTAATGGCATAATCAATAAAATATACTTAAAAAAGAAATTGGACCCAAGGAGAACACACCAAGACATATAATAATTAAATTACCTATGATTAAAGGTAAGGAGAGAATCTTAAAAGCAGAAAGAGAAAAGGAGATAGTTACCTACAAAGGAGTTCACATAAGACTAGCAGCCAATTCCTCAAAAGGAGCCTTGCAGGCAAGAAGAGCCTGGAAATAAGTCTTCCAAGTCATGAAAGGCAAGGACCTATATCCAAGATTACTCTATTTAGCAAAGCTGTCATTTAGAATGGAAGGACAGATAAAGTACTTACCAGATAAGGTCAAGTTAAAGGAATTCATCATCACCAAGCCCTTATTACATGACATATTAAAGGGATTTATCTAAGAAAAAGAAGACCAAAACTATGAACAGTAAAATGACAATAAACTCACAACTATCAACAACTGAACCTAAAAAAAAAAAAAACTAAGCAAACGATTGGAACAGGAACAGTATCACAGAAATGGAGATCACATCGAGGGTTATGAGTGGGGAGCGGGTAGAGGGAGAATGGGGATAAGATACAGGGAATAAGTAGCATAAATAATAGTTACAAAATAGACAGGGTGAGGTTACGAATAGTATAGGAAATGGAGAAGCTAATGAACTTATATGTATGACCCATGGACATGAACTAAGGGGGGTGAGGGGTAGAATTCAGGTGGGGTGGGGTGTACATGGCAGAGAGACATAAAGGGGGGGAATGGGATAATTGCAAAAGCACAACTGATAAAATATATTTTCAAATGAAATGAGTAAATAAACAAAAATAGAAAAAGACTAAAAATAGAAAAAATATATATACATATATGAAATGAGAGAGAGAGAGAGAGAGAAATGTAGCTAGTTTTAAAAATAGTATATTTGAATGAGGAGTGTGTGGGAGTCTTCTGTACTATTCTTGAAACTTTTTTATAAGTGTAATTATTTCAAAATGAAGTTAAAAAAAAGTTAATGGGAAAGGTGAAAGGAAATCTGTTCCTCTGCTTGTGTGTCCAAAGGCCTTTTGATGAATTTTTGTGTGACAGATGAATATTTGTATGTCTATATTGCTAGATCCAAACTCTCTAGGGGAAGTTCTTAGTGCTAAGGCATGGGCTGTACAATAAGTTTTCACTATTAAAGTTACATAGCTCCATTGTAGAACTAGAAAACACTAGATACAGACTATCTATTTACTCCCCCTAAGTATTCTAACTAAGTGGGTGGAGATTTCCTGTTGGCTTTTATGGTTTTCTTTTGTTTGGAGGAACACATCTCAGACACAGCATGTGAGGGGGAACCAAAAAAATCCCAGAATTTATTTATAAAAAATTGTGTATTTATACTTTCATGTTTAAACTTCAAAAAAAAAAGACACTGAGGAAAATAAAATTGGAAGCATATATCGTGTCCACGGACAGAAATAATTAACATCATTAAAATGTCCATGTTACCCAAAGAAATATACAGATTCAACACAATTCTTTTTTAAATACCAGTGATGTATCTCACAGATCTAGAACAAACACTCCAAAAATTTATGTAGAAACACAAGAGACCCCAAATAGCCTCAGCAATCTTGGGAAAGAAAAACAAAGTTGGAGGTACCACACTACTTGATATCAAACTATATTACAAGGCCATAGTAATCAAAACAGTGGTACTAGCATAAGAATAGGCATAGGAATCAATGCAACAGAATAGAGAAGCCAGAAACAAACCTACACCTTTATGGTCAATTAATATTTGACAAAGGCCCTGGCCAGTGTGGCTTAGTTGATTGGAGTGTCATCCTGTAAACCAAAAGTTTGCACTTTCAAATCCCGAGCAGGATACATGTCTGGGTTGTGGGTTTGGTCCCTGGTCAGGGCCCATGGGGGGGCAACTGATACATGTTTCTCTCCCTCTGTATCTCCCTCCTTTCCATACTCTCTAAAATCAATAAACATGTCCTCAAGTAAAGATAAAAATAAATAAAATACAGTCATAAAAATATTTAAAAAGAAGGCAAGAACATACAACGGAGTAAAAACAGTCTCTTCAATAAATAGTGATGGGAAATGAAACTAGACCTTCAACTTACATCATGCACAAGAATAAACTCAAAATGGATTAAAGACTTAAATGTAAGTCACAAAACCGTAAAAATCCTAGAAAAGAACATAAGCAGTGAACCCTGGCCAGGTAGCTTAGTTGTTTAGATCATCGTCCCAATAAGCCATGGTTGTATGTTTGATCCCAAGTCAGGGCATATACAAAAATCAACCAACAAATGCATAAATAAGTGGAACAACTACTCAATGTTTCTCTCTCTCTCCCTCCCTTCCCCTCTCTCTCTAAAATCAATTAATAAATTAAAAAGTATACAGACAGTAAAATCTCAGACATTTCTCATAGCAATATTTTTGCTGATACAGCTCCCTGGGAAAGGGAAACAAAAGGAAAAATAAACAAATGGAACTCCATCAAACTAAAAAGGTTTTGCACAGCAAAAGAAACCATCAACAAAATGAAAAGGCAACTCACTGAATGGGAAAACATATTCACCAGTGATACATATAATAAGGGGTTAATTTCTAAAATAGATAAAGAAATCATACAACTTAACACCAAAAACAAACAATCCAAATAAAAATTGGGGAAAGGATCTCAGTAGATACTTCTCCAAAGAGGACATACAGATGGCCAATAGACATATGAAAAGATGCTCAACATTACCAATCACCAGAGAGGGACAAATTTATACCACAATGAAAATCATCTCATACTAGTAAGAATAGCTATTATCAATAAATCAACAAACAGTAAATATTGATGAGGATGTGGAGAAAAGGGAACCCTTGTGCACTGTTTGTGGGAATGCAGATTGGTGCAGCCACTGTGGAAAGCAGTATAGCATTTCCTAAAAAAAATTAAAATGGAACTGCCTTTTGATCCAGTGATTCCACTTCTGAAAATATATCCAAAGAAACCCAAAACACTAGTTTTAAACAATATATGCACCCCTATGTTCACCGTAGTGTTACTTATAGTAACTAAGATCTGGAAACAGCCCGAGTGTCCATCAGTCAATGGGTGGACAAAACAGCTGTGGTACATCCCTAGCCAGGGTGGCTCAGGCAACCAGTCCATGTTTCTCTCTCACATCAATGTTTATTTCTCTTTCTTTTTCCCTTCCCCTCTCTCTAAAATCAAGAAACATATGCTCAGGTGAGGATTAAAAAAATAGCCATGGTACATTTACACAATGAAATACTGCTTAGCCATTTAAACAAAAAAGAGGAAATCTTACCTTTTATGAGGAGAGCATGGATTGACCTGGAGATTTATTATGCTAAGTAAAATAAGCCAATCAGAGAAAGACAAATACAATCTCACTTTCATGTGGTATCTAATGAACAAAGTAATTTAATGAAGAAAATAGAAATAGAAGCATAGATATATAGAACATGCAGACAGCTGTCAGAGGGGAGAAGGGTTAGTTGAAAAAAAAAGTAAAGAGAAATTGGAAGTTAAAACCATACCAGAGACCACTACACATAAACCAGATAGTTAAAATTTAAAAGGCTAAAATTACAAAGCGTTGACAAAACACAGAACTAGAACTCTGATGCTTTGCTGATAGAGATGTTGAAAACCACTTGACATTATTTTATCAAGCTAAACAAATGCCTGCTCTATGACCCTGGAATTCTGCTCCTAGACTTATATACTCAAGAGAAAAGTATAAAACTACCAAGAATGCTCTTGGCAGTTCTATCCAGAATAGCCAAAAACTGGAAACACCTCAAATACTCAACAGTAGAATGGAGAAACAAACTGTAGTATATTCATACTACAGCACCAGTGAAAAAGAACAAATTACTGATGCATGCAAGATGGTTCAGTCACACAAAATATGGAGCAAAGAAGTCGGATAGAAAAGAATGTTACACACTATATGATTTTATTTAAATGATGACCAAGTACAGGTAAAACTAGTCAAGGATGACAAAAAACAAAGCAGTGATTACTAGAGGACAGGGAGGTGAGAAGTGGGGAAGATGAGGTGGGGGGTGGATTGCCTGGAGGGGAGGTAGAAACAGAAAGCTCTTCTTTTCACAAAAATGCCAGCCACCAAGTGTAGAAGGAAGAGTAGAATTTAGAAAGCACCATTTTGTAAGTACTAATGCAATAATTATTCAGGTGAGGATCATCAGAGGAGTCCAAAAACACTAGATGAAAGGCTGTTGGAAAACAAAATATTTATAGATTACTTATTAAGTCCAAAGGAAAGATTGTTAATTATAATGAGGAAATCTGGACAACATGTGAACAAAACAAACAAATTCAGCTTTAGGAAAAACAAGACAAGTGGGCATCTTGAGTTTCTTGCATGTGACTTAATGAAAATTATACATCTCTATATAGATTTATTGCCAGAAATGCTTAATCTACATCTAAACATAAGAAAATACTCAGAAAACAGGCCTGGACTCCTTAAATGTTAATGTCATAAAGACAAAAAGAGGTGGAAAAATCATTTTAGACTGAAGGAGACTTAAGAGATAGGATGAATAAACACAGTGTGTAACCACTGATTGGAAATTGGACAGTGGAGCTGGAAGTAACACTTAGGGATCACTGCAGATAAATTAAACTGAGCATATGTTAGATAATATTACTGTAGAGATCTTAGGTTTCTTGGGTTGAATAATTTGGAGAATGTACTTGCCCATAAAAGATACATGCTGATACAGATTCTTATAAGATATATGACATTACAAATGAAAATCATGATGTTGGCAATTTAGTTTCTAAATAGTTCAGAAAAGAGAAACATACATAGACAAAGATAAAGGAAATTTTGTAGAAGGAAAAGGAAGGGAGGGAGGGAAGAAAAGGCCTTACCTCTCTTCTAGTTATATCAATAATTGTGGCAACAATGGTTTCATTGTGAAAACAATTGGGTTAATAAAATGTTGCATTTCTAAAAAAGAAACAAAACCAGAAATTTCCTGCTTTACATGCCAACCTTAACAACCTGGGACATTGGGATTCAAAAGTTAAAGCCAGAAGACTGGGAGTGACTGGGGATGGGCAGTGGTGAAGCAGATCTAGGACACCATGCATGGCGGAGACCTTCAGTGAAACAGAAGGTATAAAGTAACTCTAACCACCAAAAATGGGAGCACATAGGGATACTTACACATCTATCAGTCCCCAGAATGGGGTGATCTTCCCCTAGTAAATCGTAATCATACACCTGTCCCCAGGAAGGTTTGGCATTTGAAGTCTTATTTCCTGCGTGGTCCATGAAATCTTAGTTCCAAACATGAATTTATTCAATTCTTCTTTGGAGAAACACCCACAACACAAGTGTTTCATAGTAAGACCAGAAATAATTAGGCTCACAAATCATCATCATGAAGTCATAGAAAAGCTCGGCCAGGCAAAAGTATAACAATATCCTTAAAGGGCTAAGAGAAAAATAACAGGCACCAAAGACCTTTATACACAATGAAAATATACATTAAGAACTGGGGCAAGAATAAAGACATTGTTCAACAAAAACTTAAGTCTTATGGGTTCTGCTTCTCTCTGGAAACCCTGACTAATATAGAATTTGGTACCAAGAGTAGTTCTAGAAAAACAGAATTTTAAGGGTGAGTTTTCCGAGTTGGTTCTGTGAGTTCTAATTGGCTATCTGATTAGATTTAAAGATGCTGATGACTATCTCCAGTAGTAAAAAGAGCACTAAGAGTCCACGGAGTGCCTGGCAATGGAGATACACAAAATACCTGCATTGGATTCTTCTAATCAACCTTTTAGAGAAGCAAGGCACTAGAAGAAACATTTTTGGAAAACTAACTGTAGTGTAAGTGCCTAACATTAAGCTTTTAGATTATCATGTAGTGCCTGACATTAGGCTTTTGATTACCAAGGCATCCATCTCTAATAAACACACAGCCAGCTACATAGAAAAAGATCCAGGCCACCACAACCACAGAGTTCCCTTTTAGAGAACCCTGGGTAACCTAGATAACTGACTGTTTCAGTGACTCTGGTCTCCCCTTCCCACACCCTAATTCTGGCTCTTGTGTTTTTAATTTGCCAATAACAAGTAAAGCTGTGAAACCCTAGGCACTCCACCCTTGGCCCCCTATAAAGGCAAGACCCAGGTCCATACTCTTCCTCTCTCTCTACCCATGAGCTTGCTATATGGCCCTTGAGTGTGCCAGGTAGTCTTCAGGGTTTGTAAGTAATAATGTTTTTTTTAAGTTCTGTGATAGCTGGTAGTGAGGTCCTGAAATCATAGTAAGAATCACAAAGGCTTTTCCAGCCACAACATCGGTTCCAGTCAGGGAAATGTCCAGCATTTCTAGCCCATACATTATTATCATAAGCTGAGACAAACACAAAACATCAGTGAATTTAATAATATTGGCTGGTTACTCCTAATGTTGCTGGACAAAGTGTTAAAAAAAAAAGGATAAACTCAGAGATTCAAATTGTCAAGTGCACATGGAACATTCTCTAGGATGGATCACATGTTCTGTCACAAAACAAGTCTTAACAAATATAAGAAGATTGAAATCACACTATGTATCTCTTCAACAAGATGTGGAGCAGCCTCCCCAGCAGATCTTTGTGAAGATCCTCACTGGCAAGACCATCACCCTCAGGGTTCAGCCAAGTGACACCAGTGAGACCATCAAAGCTAAAATCTAAGACAAGGAAGACATCCTGCCTGACCAGCAGCAGCTGATTTTTGTAAGCAAACAGCTGGAGGATGGCTACACTCTCTCAGGCTACAACATTCAAAAAGAGTTCACCCAGCACTTGGTGCTTTGTCTGCAGGGTAGCATCATCGAGCCCTCCCTCTGTCAGCTCACTCAGAAGTACAAGTGTGACAAGATGATCTGCTGCAAGTGTTACTCCTGGTACTATCAACTCCCACAAGAAGAAGTGTGGCCACACCAACAACCTGTGCCCCAAGGACCCACAGGACAGCCTTCTGCCTCAACTTCATGGCCCTGGGACCTCTATAAAGTTTCCCTTTCATTGTCTAGAGTAGAAAAAAAATCACACTAAGTATCTTTTCCAACAACAATGGAATGAAACTAAAAATTAGTAGCAAAAGGAAAACTGGAAAATTCACACGTGGAAATTAAACAACACACTCTTGAACAACCAATGGGTCAAAGAATAAATCACAAGAAAAGTGAGAAAATATCTTGAGACAAATGAAAACAAAACCACAATATACCAACAACTATGGGATGAAGCCAAAGCAGTACGAACAGAGCAGTTCATAGTAGCAGATGACCACATTAAAAAAGATCTCAAACGAACAACCTAACTTTACACTTCAAGAAGGTAGAAGAACTAAATTCGAAGTTAGCCGAAGGTAGGAAATAATAAAAATTAGAACAGAAATAAATACAATAGAAAATAAACAGTAGACAAAACAGTGAAAGAGTTGAGTATTTTAAAAGGCCAAGAAAATTCATGGGGCAGAGAAAATGAAAAAACTATACTACATCCCCCACACATACACAGTTATGATGGTGGTCAAACAGGTATTACATTAGTCACATTTAACAGACACTTTAAATGGGTGAATTTTATGTAAAGCAAGTATGATATTGCTTTATCAGTAAAGTTGATATTATAAAAGACTGAAAGTTAATTCTTTTAAATGACTAGTAAAACTAACAAACCTCTGGAAATCTAACCATGAGGAAATAAATACAAACAAGTAATTCTGGGAATAAGAAGAACATAGCTACAGATGAAATAGGGATTTAAAAAAAATAAAAATATTTTAACAATTAATGGTATTTATTTATTTATTTATTTAGAAAAACCTAATTTAAAAAATTTCCAGAAGAGCCCTGGACAAAGTAGTTCAGGTGGTTAGGGCATTGTCCTGATATGCAAAGGTTGCAGATTCTATACCTGGTCAGGGCACATATAGGAATCAATCAAAGAATGCACAAATAAGTGAAACAACAAAAGTGTCTCTTCTCTCTCTCTGACACACACACAGGAATCAATCAATGAATGCATAAATAAGTGGGACAACAAATATCTCTCTCTCAAATTCAATAAATAAAATTTAGAAGGAAAAATATTTTCAAAAGATAGGACATCTGCATAACCTCTAAAACCAATCAAAACTCACACGACACACACACAATTAACCTCAGCTTACCAGATAAATTCTAAACATTCAGGGAACACAAACTATTCCAGGATGAGAAAACCACTAAATCAGGTAAATCCTAGAAATACAAGTATTCTTTAACATTAGAAAATCCATGAAGAGTGTATGGAGGTGGCTAGTAAAGGGTAAAGAGGGCCAAATATATGATGACAGAAAATGTTTTGACTGTGGGTGGTGGGCATACAATGCAATATACAGAACACATATCACAGAAATGTAAACTTGAAACCTGCATGATCTTATTAACTAATGTCATCCAAAATTTGATTTAAAAATAACTAGAAAATTCATGAACATAATTTACTACATAAACAGGTTTTTAAAAACCTGTTAGGATCATCTCAAAAGATGCAGAATATAACTAGTGTTTAAGAAAAATTATTTTTAAAAAGATAAAAAGACACATTCCACTATTTCTGTAGTCATTTTTATTGGGCTATACCATCGGAAAGCATACATGGTGGACAGGTCATATAAAGGACTCTGTAAACAATACATAATGGTTATATAGCACCTGATAGCTTACAAATCATTTTGGACCTATGATCTACCTAATCTAGCCACTCTCAAGAAGGTATCACATTTTTAAAAATATATAAATGAAGAAACAGATTTAAAGGGGTGAAGTGAGTTGTCCCAAATTCCAATTATTTCTGTTCTTTATTTTGTTGGTTTTCTGATATCCTGTGTTATACATTAACTTAAAAATGACAGATATCTAACTATAGGTAATATATGATTCAAAAAAACAAAATCTGAATCCAGTTCTCTAGTGTTTCCCACATGGTCTTGGAACAAAGAAGCAAACAGAAATGTTTAACTCCACAGTTTATATTTAGTCATATCTACCTTTCCTTCTCAAATTGTAATCTACAATTGAAGACTGACATTTCCTCCACTTAAAAGCTATAGTTTCTTCAAAGCTGGATGAAGCTTGCAGACTGGTAGTTTCTACCTACCAACCTGGCAGCTTCTCTGGGGAACCAGTGAGCACTCCCTTTTGGTAGTTAATCCTGACTGGTCACAAACAACCTAGGTATGTTACAATGTCTGACAAAGGTCACATGTCACTTCAGGGTCAAAAGGAAGGATGTCATGGGAAAGGTGGAGAAACACTCTTCCCTATTCCTCTAAGTATAACTAAAACACTGGGCACAACATTTAAAACAATGTAAGAAGATTCTGGAAGGTGGAGAAGATTCAGGGAACCTAAAGAACAATATACCACTGAGTCCCTTGGGCTTTCTTTTTGCCTCACCTATCCCAGGCTGGGTACTGAGGAAGCTGGTAACCCAGAAATGCCACAGGCATAGACCAAAAAAAAGGTCTAAGAAAAGTCTGCTCTTTTGAGTCAAAGGACTAGCAAAGGAGCAACCTCTCAAGACAGAAATTTTTTAGACAATAACCACTCTCCTCCAGCCAAAGGCCATGACAGAAAACTTCAGCACTATCCGTAAAAACAAAGGCTGAGTCCACCCTCACCGAGATGAAACCCCACCTGGAGTTCAGTCAGAGAAGTTCAAGTGAAGAGACAAGATTTTCAAAAACCACCTCTCTCCCATTCTACCCCAGCAGTGCCAATGGAGACCCTGTTGGGAGACCAGGCTTCTAACATTACCGAGAGACCAGATTTACTGGTCTCTCCCTTCTTTACTGGTTTGGACAGTGGAGGCATACTGGAGGGTCAGGACTTTCACCAATGACCAATAGTCATAAGGTCACTCCCCACCCAACCCTACCCCATGTCAGTGGAGGCCATGTGGGGAGAAATAATGAGACACTCCTGTCCCTCCCAGCTGGATGGTATCAGTGTGGCCCTCATGGGGAGCTGTAACTCCCACTCCTGCCCAGCAGTATTGAGGACCCCTACCCAAATAGAGGCTAATGATGAACCTAGACTTCTAACACCAACTTACAACATTCCTCCATTAGAGCATTGTCAGAGGCCAGCCCAGATAGAATATTTAAATAGTAAAGAGAATCTCCTAACATAATACCCAAAATGTCCAGATTTCAACTGAAAATCACTCATCACACCAAGAACCAGGAATATCTCAACTTGAATGATAAGACAGTCCACAGATGCCAACACTGGGATGACCTAGATGTTAGAATGATACTAGTTTAAAACAGCCATCATAAAGATGCCTCACTAAGCAATAACAAACATGCTTGACACAAATTTAAAAACAGACTGTCTCCGCCAAGAAACAGAATGGAGAATCAGATGGAACTAAAAAACACAGTAACAGAACCCAATGATAAGCTTGCTAACAGAATGGAAGAAACAGAGGGGGGGAAGCAATGAACTTGGAGATAGAACAATATAAAATACCTATGGAAAACTGTGTCCCCTCAAATTCATGTTGAAGCCCTAACCCACGATGTGACTGTATTTAGAGATGGGGCTTTTAGATGGTAATTAAGGTTAAAAGAGGTTATAACTGTGGGGTCCTAATCTGACAGGGTTGATATCTTCTAAGAAAAGAGAGCTCACTCTCCCTCTCCCCTTACACACATGCATGTACTGAGGAAGGGTTGTGAGGACACAGCAATAGGGTAGCTTTTTGTAAGCCAGGAGGAACTCTCACCAAAACCAAATCAGCTGGTACCTTGATCTGACTTTCAGTCCCCCAGAACTGTAAGAAATAGGTTTCTGTTCTTTGAGTCTCCCAGTCTGTGGTATGGCAGTCCAAGCCAGCTAAGACAGATTTTGGTACTGCTAAGACAGATTTGGGGTGCTGCTATAACAAATACCTAAACATGTGGACATAGCTTTGGAACTGGGTAATGGGTAGAGGCTGGAAGGGTTTTGAGGTACATGCTAGAAGTGCAGATGTTAAAGGTCGTTCTGATGAGGTCTCAGTCAGAAATGAGGACATGTTACTGGAAACAGGAAGAAAGGCGATCTTTGTTGTAAAGTGCCAGTGGACTTGGCTGAACTGTGTTCCACTGTCTTGTGGAAAGGACAACTTGTGAGTAATGAAACTGGATATTCACCAGAGATTTCCAGGCAAAGCACTGAAGGTGAAGCTTTGGTCCTCCTCACTGTTTGTAGTAAAATGTGAGAAGAGAGAGAGAGATGAATTGAAGAAAGAATTGTTAAGCAAAAAGAAAAAAGAACTTCGAGATTTGAAAAATCCTGTCTACCTATATTGCAAAATATGAGAAAGCTTGTTCGGCCGTTGCTGACTAGCTTTTAATAAAGAGATAATGAGTGTGACTCATGGATTTAATCAATCACCTCAACAGAAGTCAGAAATTGAGATGAAACATTGCCAACTGGTACTAAAGGGGACAGAAAACACTAGACAAAATGAAGGGAGGCTGTCAGACTTCTTAGATCCTATAGGACCAGACAACAGAACAATAAACATACCCTATTCTGCAAGAAAAGAGAAGAAATAAATTCAGAGGTCATCAGGTTGCCTCCTCAGTTTCAAAGGCAGGGGAGATGCCCCTGAAGTGTCAACAGGCCACATGGCCTCAAACTAAAGTTTGGGGGACAGGGCTACCCAGCTGAGCCTTGGTGTTGGGACTGCTGCAGCAGTGAGTTGTAAAGGTGGGACTCCTGCTGCAGTGGGTCTGGGAGGTAAGGCATCAAGATCTGATGGAATTCACCCTGGCTGGTGTGGCTAAGTGGATTAAACGCCATTCAATTCCCAGCCAGGGCACATGTCTGGGTCTCTAGTCAGGTGCCCAGCTCGGGGGTGCAAGAAGCAACCAGTTGTTTGTCTACTTTTCTTTCTCCCTCACTTCCTCTCTCTCTGAAAATAAGTCAAACCTTAAAAAACAAAAACAAAAGCAAAAAGATCCGATGGAATTTATCTCATTGGGTTTTGGACTTGCTTGGGACCCATTACCCTTTCCCTTATTCCTAGTCCTCCTTTGGGAATGGGAACATCTGTTCAGTGCCTACCCTATCACTGTGTTTGGAAGCACATAACTTGTCTGGTTTCACAGGTTCATAGCCAAAGAGGAATCTGCTTCAGGATGAATTATACCTCAAGTCTCACCCATATCTGATGTATGTAAGACTTTGGACTTTAGAGTTGATGCTGGAATAAGTTAAGATTTTGAGGGTTATTAGGATGAAATGAACATATTTTGCATGTGAGAAGAACATGAACTTTGAGGGCCAGGGGAAAATGCCATGGACTGAATTGTTTCCCCCCAAAATTCATATGTCAAAATGCTACTTCCAAATGTGACTGTATTTAGAGGAAGGGCTTTTTGGAGGCAATTAAGGTAAAATGAGGTCATAAGGTTAGGTTCCTAATCTGACAGTGCTGGTAGCTTTTAAAGAGGAATAAAGATCTCTCTCTCTCTCTCTCTCTCTCTCTCTCTCTCTCTCTCTCTCTCTTTCCACAGGCATGCATCAAGAAAAGGCCATGTGAGGACACAATCAGCAAGAAAGCCAAGAAGAGATCCATCACCAAAGACTAAAGCTGACACCTGGATCTTGGACTTCCAGGCTCCATAACTGTGAGAAATAAAATTCTGTTGTTTGAACCACCCAGGCTGTAGCATTTTGTTATGGCAGCCTGAGCAGATTAAGGTAAATATATACTGGAAAACAATGAACAGAGCCTCAGGAACCTGTGGGATTGCATGCAAAGACCTAACATCTGTATCAGCATCCTGGAAGGAGACAAGGGGCAGGAGTCAGGGCTGAAAATGTATTCGAAGAAATGATGACTCACCCTGGCTGAGTAGCTCAGTTGGTTAGTGTCTTCCCAATATACTAAGTTATGGGCTCAGTCTCCAGTCAGGGCACATACAAGAATCAACCAATGAATACATGAATAAGTGGAACAACAAATTGATGTTTCTCCCTCTGTCTTTCCCTTTCTCTCTAAAAATCAATCCAAAAAATTTTTTTAAAAGCTATGTCTGAAAATATCCCCAATTATGAAAAAGACATAAACCTACATATCCAAGCTCAGCAAACAGAATAAACTTAAAGAAATCCACACAGAGACACATCTAAGGTCAAATGTGGGAACTAAAAACACAGCACTCAAAATGTTTCCAATAATAACCTTCAAGGTTTCAATTAAAATATATATATATCATGTCACCTGCCTCTACCCAAGAGTAAAATGGGAAAGGCAAGTATTTCAAAAACCTCAAATTTTCACAAGCTAGTATGCAGTGTCAGTTTAGGCCTACAACTAAATTTTACTATAGTATGAAAAAGTCTAAAGTATAAGCAATATATAATTAGGGTAAATCTTCATAAATAAGCATACTATCAGGTAACAAAGATAACTTAAAACAGGCTGAAAACATCAAAGGTCCCTCTGTACTCCCTTTTTCTAAGATACAGGTTTGACTCTGGGAGTTAATGTGATTCTCAGTAGATGTCTCAATAAGGAAGTCTAAAAGACACAAAAAGTGCAGAAGTGAACAGCCAGGCCAGCATCCTCTGGCTTCAGGGGAACTGCCTCATAAAAATTTTTTAACTGACTGACTCATGTGTCTCATTTTTTCCTGGGTACAAGTAATCATTTGAGTAGTTATCTCAATCAACAAATTTCCCCTCAAGAATTGTTGATTGAGATAATTACTTAGATGATTACAATTTTGATTGAGATAACTACTGAGATGATTACTCACAACCAGGAAAAAAATTCATATAGTTTTTATCTAGTATGAATTCTCTTTTGCTGACCAAAGGCTCAATGCTCAGTAAAGCCTTTTCCATATTCCTTGGTTTTCCCTCCAGCATGAGTTTTCTGATGTTGAGAAAGGGATGAACTCTGGCTAAAGGATTTTCCACATTCCTTACACTTATAAGGTTTTTCTCCGGTATGAGTTTTCTGGTGCTTTGTGAGAGATGAGCTCTGGCTGAAGGCTTTGCCACAATCATTACACTTGTAAGGTTTTTCTCCAGTGTGTGTCCTCTGATGACGGATGAGGGCTGAGCGGTCACTGAAGGCTTTGGCACAATCGTTGCATTTATAGGGTTTCTCTCCTGTGTGAGTTCTCTGATGTTGAGTCAGGGCTGAACAGTAGCCGAAGGCTTTCCCACATTCATTACACTCATAAGGTCTCTCCCCAGTATGAGTTCTCTGATGCTGGATGAGGCCTGAACGATCACTAAAAGCTTTCCCACATTCATTACACTTATAGGGTTTCTCTCCAGTGTGAATGACCTGATGCTGAGTAAGAAATGTACTTTGGCTGAAGGCCTTCCCACATTCATTGCACTCATAAGGTTTCTCTCCAGTGTGAATTCGCTGATGTTGAGTGAGGTATGAGCTCTGATTAAAGGCCTTCCCACATTCATTGCACTCATAGGGTTTCTCTCCAGTGTGAATTATGTGATGCCGAATAAGGGCTGAGCGGTGACTAAAGGCTTTTCCACATTCGTGACATTTGTAGGGCTTCTCTCCAGTATGAATTCTCTGGTGGAGAGTAAGGTGTATGCTCTGGCTAAAGGCTTTACCACACTCATTACACTCATAGGGCTTTTCTCCTGTGTGAATTCTCTGATGCAAGGCAAAAGCTGAATAGTAACTAAAGGCTTTCTCACATTCATTACACTTCCAGGGTTTCTTTCCTGCACAAATTCTCTCATGCCTCATTAGATCTGAATTTTGCTTTAGGTTCTTTTTAAATGAATCACAATTACGTAGTCTCTTTCCTTGCTGTTGAACAAGTAATGACCTCCGGCCAAAATTTCTTCCAAATTCATCACATTGGTAACGACTCTCCCCTGAAGATTTCTTCTGAGTGACAACTTCTTGTATTAAGTGTTTCTCATGGTTTTCCTGCTGACTCTCTAAAGAATCCTCACATCCACTGTCATCTTCCTTTGGAAATCTTTCTATTAACACACTAGGGTTTGACTCCTCTTCAGAAACATCCTGCTCTGGAGTTAGCTCCTTGCTTTCTGGTGTCTCCCAGTCTAACAGAAACAAAAATGTTTATGTATCATTTCCTACACTGACAGTAAAGTAATTACTATGGTAAGAAAATAATAAAACAAACAAAAATGCTACAAGGAACACATGTACTTGAAAGCTCTCAAAAATAGCCTTGTCATCTTGAGAGAATGCAAGGAAAGAAAGATGACTGGGCAAAGAAGTGTAGCTGCGAACAGGGAAGGGGTGAGCAGGCACTCACAATTCCTCTATCTAGTGGGTAGGAAATGAGAAACAATAACGAAATAAGGCTAAGTACAGGTGATAAAAAACAGAGTCTGGGGAAAGAGGGATGGGATCAGAGGAAGATGGTTTCCCAGAGACTACTCACTGGCTGCCACTACACTTGGAAAGATGTAGATTTGACCCTGTTCTCAAATGACTATACTTTCTTTAGTCTAATCTTGTGTAATTGAGGTAGCAGAATCCTGCAGAATTCCTACAGTGAGTTTCTGACTCTGCTAGTTCTGTATTTCTCTATCTTCTTTTAAGGCATTTGACAGTCTACCTGCCTAACCATTTTAACTTCTCTGTTCTTCGACTTGAACCCTTAAGACTTTGTACCTCAAGAATGATCATCATGAGCTGATCTCCTTCCACCAGTCTTTTCCCATTTCCCAAAATGTCCCACTCAACATTAACAGACTAACTTTCCCAAATTATCCCTCTTACACAAAAGTCTCTATCGGTTCCACTGTCTCGAGATGAGTTGAATATTCTAGAAACTAGCATTCAAAGTGATCAAGATCAATGAATTCAAATAATCACACAGCTTACTAAATAAGAAGCAACTGATTGTCTCACATCCAATAAACTGCAAAGAGCAAGACAAAACCAACTTTTAAAAAGCAATAAATAGCATTAGAAAGGGGAAGGTCAAATCCCCATGTACTTACATTGGTCCCCAACCTGTGGGAATATCTTCCCCCCAATTCTAGTCTTCCCAGCAAGAGTTTGGGGGGAAAACTTCACTGCTAAAAATGTTTAAATATGTCTTGGCTTAAATAGTCTTTAATATTCATCCCAACCATGATGGTACATAAAATAATCAATATGATCCAATGTTCTTAACTATACATCCTAATTAGGGAAGTGCCCAGGATTTTAAAGGACAAATAGGTAAAAATAGGTTAAATGTTAATGGACTTCCAGCTAAAAGGAGTTTGAAAAACTAAAGCCCTGAAAAACTAAAGCCCCAAGTGTGCATGGAGAACACACAGTTAGTGAGGAGAGTGAGACACTTGCCTGTCTGGTGTTAAGAGTTCATGTTGGAGAATAGAGAAGGTAAAATGGTTAGGCAGGTAGACTATCAAAGCCCTTGAAAGAAGGTAGAGAAATACAGAACTGGCAGAATGAGAAATTCACTGTGGGGAATTCAGCAAGATCCCACTGCCTCAATTAGACAAGATTAGACTAAAGAGAGTATAATCAGTTGAGAGTCTACTGCAATAATTCAGCCTGACAGAAGCAACAGGGTTAAATTCACATTTTTCAAAAAGTTACCAGGATTTAATCAACAGGTATCATTTGCTTATCATATAGCCAGTTACTGCTCTAAGTATTTCTCTTGGATTTTTTTCATTTGATCCTCACAACAACCCTGAGTTAAGTGCTATCATTATCCTCATTTACAGTTGGAGAATTTTAGTCACAGAGAGGATAATTCACTTATTAAAAGTCACAGAGCTAGTGAGTAGCTGAAATTGGATTTGGACCTAGGAAGACTGGGTCTAAAGTTACACTCCTAACATATGCTATGCTGCCTCCGCTTAGATAGAGAAGAAGGCAAGGGAAAACTCAGAGATCAATTTATAGTCATTGCTGTCACACAAAAAGGTACATTATCCTACAGAGATGAAATAACATACATAAAAAAGCCTGGTTTATAGTCTTGTACCCATGAACATTATTAACATACCTTAAAATGCTGATTTCATTTTACCTTATGGGGGAAAAGAATTCATTTGAAGGAGTGGAAAGTATTTACCTTATAAAAAGTAAAATTATGAATTTATAACAGATCATCATCCGCAGAGGGTAAGTGTGGCATGGAAGAAAGGGACTTCAGCTTCTCCATGGATCTAGCAAAATCTGGAAAGGCTGCTGCACAAGCATTTCAAAGATGCTTTTCCCACTGACCATCTGGATTTTAAGTTCCCTGTTTACAACACTGACTCACCTGGACTAGTGGCTTTTGCGGCTTCTTTATCCAGCTTCTCCCCACACCCCAACTGAGAGACTACATCAGGCTTGGAAATTGGAAGTCCTGTTCATAGGGAAAGAAAAAAGAGTCTGGTAAAAAGCCCAAGGTTAGCTCTTTGGTCATTAGGAGAGACAGTATAAAAGAGAGGTAGGTTCTAGATTTCTCTCTCACCAGTACTCAGGAAAAAGGCAGAAAGGATGATACAAGGTCTATTTGTATTCAGAACAATTGGGTCACTTGTTTTACCTCTCCCAATTAAAAGAATAAGCACCTATTTCTTAAGAGGTGTTTTCACTAGAACTTCATCTCAATATCCTTGGTCAGGGAATAGAAAAGAAGTCTGCTACTACCTGAGCAAATATAATAAAAAGGAGTCCATTTCTAACTCCAGGAGTACAAAACTACATCCAGAAACACAAAGCAAAAATTACCTACCTCAGGCCTTTCAGGAATTAAGACTATTTGAATCTAAGAACCTCAGAGTTCCTAGGCACTGAGGAAGCAAATTACCACACTGAGTAAATTCACGGGGTGACAAGGAGTCATCCTTACCCAGTAAGACCAGGTTCCTATGCTTCTTGGGCACATCTCCCTGAGCAGGGTTCAGCTGCTCCCACTGGGTGAGAGCCTCGGCCATATCCCTGGTCATCAGTGACTCCTGAAAAACCAAACATCTGTGCTCACCAAAGGACCTCCTTCCAGACGCCTCTAGGAAGAACTCAAACTGACAGCATAGAAGGAAGACAGGAAGGACAGGAAGGTTACACAAAATGACCTCTAACAGGCCTTCCAACATGAAGATTCTCTTGTGAATAGTAGTCACCCTTTATCCATGTGGGACATGTTACAAGATTCCCAGCAGATGCCTGAAATTGCAGAGAGTAGAAAACCCTATATATACTGTCTTTTCCCATACATACATATCTTTCCACTTAAAAGAAGCACTTATAGCTTGTCTTTGGTATAGCTGAATTGCCACCATCACTACTCTTGTGCTTTGGGGCCATTAATAAGTAAATTAAGGGTGACTGGAACACAAGCACTGTAATACTCTGACAGTCAATTTGATAACAGAAATAGATCCTAAGTGACCAATGTGTGGGTAGTAAAAACAGTGTGGTGCTGCTGGAAAAGGAGATGATTCACATCCTGGACAGTATAAGATTTCATCATGCTACTCAGAAAAATACACAATTTAAAACTTATGAATTACTTATTTCTGAAATTTTCTACCTTTAATATTTTTGGACCATGATTGACTGCAGGTAATTGAAATAGCAGAAAGTGAAACTGCAGACAAGGGGAGATGGTTGTATTTGTAGTCACAGACCAGCTCCTTGCCTCCATGCAGTAGGACTGCATGTTACCTGAAAATAGGAAGGAAGCACCTTTGATGTAAAATCTGAAGGTACAATACTAAGTTATTAATTTATATATCAATAGATTAAATTACAGAACTATAGAAAACCTTACTATGAGGTGGAATGCCCCCCTAAAAAAAAAAGAAATTATCTTCTGGAGGTTAGGCCCCTTGTAGTACAGGATTCCCTCTCTAGTACAGGCCCCTTGAGTATGCTAGGAATCCACCTGTATCAGTGTACCAGTTGGTGCTGTTGTAAAAGGCCGTGTTTGGCTTCAGTGAAAAAAAATTTTAAGACACTTTCATCACATTTGCCCATTCATGATGGGTGATTTATGAGCATATCTGCCTACACGGCGCTGAGTGTTCAGTAGTTTTTTACCAAAAACAGCATGACCCCCATGCCCCACCCTTCCTATTCACCTGATTTTGCCCCTTAGCAACTTATTTTTGTTTCCCCAGGTGAAAAAATCCTCAAATGGAAATATTTTGCCAATGTGGAAGAGGTAAAACAAAAAAAAAAGTCAGAAGCACTAAAAGGCATCAAAATCAACAAGTTCAAAACTGTTTTGAGCAGTGGAAAAAACATCTTGATACATGTATTGCATCAAATGGAGAGTACTCTGAAGGTGACTGAACTTTAAACACATAAGAATGAATACACAATTTTTATAAATAAATTTTGGGGGGTCCTTCCTTGTATTCAGACATGGGAAAGTAGAGAAGATACAATTATGAATGAAGTATTTTCCTTACGGTATGGTTTTAAAACACAAGAGGTTCAAGAAATATAAACTATTTATCTCTACAATTTTCCTTTGAGAATAAAATCAGTACAATAAATATTTAACATTAAAGTGTTTGCTACACACATCACAGAAATAGATTTATTTGTAAAACAGTATTATTTAAAAAGTTTCCAAAGTATTCTTGTCATTTCTCATGGAGGCCCTGGATGGGTCTGACTCCCTCCTGCTCCACCATCTACCCTCGTCCCCATCATACATTACTCCTCCTATGGTCTCTGTGGTACAATTGGTAGCCTCCTTTCAGCGACTTGAAATGTATGCCACAGTCCCTTTGGCCTTTTTCCACATGCTTCTCCCTGTTCCTGAATACTCTCCCCCTGCATGTCCTTTCAGCTTTTTAAATCCCACTCATACTTCAGAACTCAGCTCAGGAGTTACGTCCACAGGGACACCTTTCCTGACCCTCTGGATTATACCACCACATTCCTTCCCTTCTCTTGAATTATGCTCACATTAAGGAGATTTTCTGATTAATATCAGAAAATTCCAAGCTTACCTTGAATAGGACAGAGTCAGGTCTGTCTGGACTCTGAAAGCAGAAGTCAGGTCTGTTTTTCCTCACTGAAGAAATTGGCACACAGCAGGAACACTAAATTTTTGTGAGATAGTTGAAGGAAGGAGGGAACACTTGGTCAAGAATTAGTAGAGCACTGTCTTCTATGGCTCAGTTGGTTGGGCGTTGTTCCACAAAGTGGAAGGTCGCTGGCTCAATTACTGGTCAGTGCACATGCTTGGGTTGCAGGTCCCATCCTGGACAAGAGGCAATTGACTGATGTTTCTCTCCCTCTCTTTCTCCCTCCCTTCCCCTCTAAAAATAAATAAATAAAATCTTTAAAAAAGGAATTAGTAGAAACAACTTTTTACATGAGGTGTTCTATAAAAGTGTGCATGGAAATAGAAGTGGGGAGGGGAACAGAAGTGTATCAAACATTGACAACACTGCGGGAATGTTTACTCTAGCCTAACCTTGGTCTAGATGACAGGCACAAACTTTAACTGTCTACTAAAATGTGGGGGAAGGAGCAGGATGGGTAATGCTCCTTTGAATCTATAGCTGAGTTGTTTACTGTTGATAAGAGAAATGCCTAATAATTTTTCTAATTCTGTAAACAAATTTCTATATAACTTCAACTTAAATGAGACACATTAACATAGGGGATGCTAGTAAATGAACCAGTCTAAGCCCTTTTTGAACTACCACTGTTGCCACAGCCCCCTGAACATATGTACAAATATAATGGTTAACTTTATGTATATGCAGTATATAAACGTTTATGATATGGCCCTTTAAGAATAACAGGTAAAACAGTTCACATAATAAGTTTAAAAAACTACCTACTTTGAAATCTCGTGGCCAAAATAATGTAATTCATTATTTTAATACTTGAATGTATAAAATCATTACTCTCTTTATTTTAGTTTATGGTCCCTTTAACAACACCAGGGTTTTAGAGGTACCAACCTCCCACCATGCATAGCTGAAAATCCATGTGTAACTTTTGACTTCCCCAAAACTTAATTACTAATAGTCTGGCCTTGACTAGAAGCCTTACCAATAACATAAACAGTTGATTAACATATTTTTTGTATGTTACATGCATTGGGTTGGCCAAAAAGTCCAAAACAATTTTGTTAGAGTGCATTGTGACAACTGTCACATCGATGTGCATTAAAAGAAAACTTATCAAAATTGGTGAGTTTTGTGCAGCCATTTTAATTGAAGATGAAAGAAACATGCAACATTTTCAGCATATTATGCTTTATTATTTCAAAAAAGGTAAAAACACAACTGAAATGCAAAAAAAAGATTTGTGCAGTGTATGGAGAAGGTGCTCAAACATCAAAAGTGTTTTGTGAAGTTTCTTGGTACTATTGACATATTGGCCAAATAATTCTTTGCTGTGGAGCTGTTTTATGCACTGGAAGATGTTTAGCAGTACTCCTGGCCTCAACCCACTAGATGCCAATAATGGGAGATAGCTGACATACTCAATATATACAAATCAATAAAGTTATGGTGAAAATGAAAAATATGTCTTTATGGAAAAAAACTAAATGGACTTTTTAACCAACTCAATATTACATACCATATTCTTATAATAAGTAAGCTAAAGAAAATCATAAGGAAAATACATTTACAGTACTTATTGAAAAAAAAAACCTGACATATAAATGAACCTGTGCAGTTCAAAATGTGTTATTCAAGGGGCAACTGTACTTTAGTCGTCTTTCTTTACAATGTTCACAATATAGACAAACTGGCAATTCCTTTCAGACTTCAGTTCCCTGAGAAAACCTCAGTAATCAAACTCATTTATGGAGCTACTGTTCAGGGTGCAAGTGCTAGAACAAGGGACCTGGGCAGACTAAGCAGACGCTGTCCAGCAGATGCTACAACTTTCTCTCCCTGCTTTGCTCTATAGGGGGTCTACAAATTCACAAAATGCTAGCACTGGCATTTTCTCCCAGCATTTTATTTATATATTTATTTAAAATGTTTTTATTTATTTATCTTTGGAAGGGAAGGAGAGAGGGAGGAAAACATCAATGGGTGCTTGCCTCTCATGCACCCCCCACCAGGGACCTGGCTCCGCAACCCAGGCATGTGCCCTGACTGGGAATTGAACCACAATCCTCTGGTTCACAGGCCCATGCTCAATCCACTGAGCTACACCAGCCAGGGCTCTCCCAGCATTTTATATGAAGCATCAGCACCTGTGTGCTATGAGGCCAGGGCTGAGGCTAATAAGTAGTTCTAGCACCTTTACCAAAAGGTCTGCCATTCACTCAGTGTCCTAGGCCAGACCCTAGAGCATTTTGACCAATTTTCTCTAATCAGTTGTGGCATGTTTCATCTTGCTCAGACTCTAAAAACTTTAAGGGGGCCTTATTTGCTTTAGAATAAGACCCAGAGTAGATGTTCCTGTGGTTTTTCTGGCTACAACATATCCCTGCTTCCCTCACCACACTCAAACTCACTCCACAGCGACACACATACTTGAAGACCCCCAAGTCTCCCATCCCTTGGAGGATCCTTCCTTCCTTCCTTCCTTCCTTCCTTCCTTCCTTCCTTCCTTCCTTCCTCCCTCCCTCCCTCCCTCCCCCCCTTCCTTTCTTTCTTTGCAAAAGCTGTTCTCTCTCGGAATTTTTCTGTATTTTATTCTCCAGTTCCCTACTCTCTTGTTTTTCAAAGTGCAACTTTTATCCCAGTATTTTTTTTAATTTTTATTTATTTTAAGAGAGAGGGGAAGGGGGGGAGAAAGAGAGAAACTTCTATGTATGAAAGAAACACCAATCAATTGCCTCCTTCACACCCCCAGCTGGGAACCTGGCCTGCAAGCCAGGCGTGTGCCCTGAACAGGAATTGAACCAGCAATCTTTTTATTTGCAAGTAGGCACTCAATCCACTGAGCCACACCAGCCAGGGCCCAGTTTCCTCCCACCCCCAAATACAATCTCTAGAGGATAAAAAACCTCTTCCATGTCCTATTGTCTGTACCAGTCATTTCTGCACTTAAAAAATACGTATTTCTTCTTGCTGTTGAACTATTTTACTTATCTACATCTAACCTCCTCATGAGACAGGAGCAACTGACTTTTATTTGCCTCTCACCATGAGGCCAATTAGACTACAGCAGAGCTAATAAGTGTGCATCAAACACATCAAACACTAAGTGGGTAGGGAATAAGTAATGTCAGGAGGGAAAGTTCTACACAAGTGACGGACATTTATTATGAAGTTCATCACTCATCAGTTTATCAGGGTGAACACAGTGGTCTAGGATTCAGGGCTGAGCAATTCCTCAACAATGGAAGAAACCACATCCATGCTCTGAGAACAGAAGGAAGAAAAAGAAGTAATCTAGACCCACCTGGGATACAGGGGTCAGCAGGGCAGTGGTTAGCAGCATAGTGGTTGCACCATTTTCTTCTGAATCTCCAGCATGGGGAAGGTCTGAGTCCTCAGAAAATGGCCCTAGAAGTGGAGACAGGAACCATAACGATTACTCTTGCCTTGCAGTGAACTTGTATAAACTGCCAAACACAGCTACTTGTCACCTAAGAATCAACTCAGAGAACCAAGGGACAATCTCACAACATCCTGGAATCAAGGTGGCCATGACCACAGCTGTCTCAGGTTACTCCTATCCTCCTCTGTCCTTAAACTCCAATAGAACTCTGCTAGGAGAATCTGAACACATACATTAAATACATATTTCTTCTATCTGTCATCTGCTGAGTGGTGGTCAAAATAATAATAAAAGAATCTGTGTCAATCCGTGCTTCACTTAATGATTCATTCCTGTTCCATTTCAGGCTCACTGGATGAAGAAAGACTGAATTCTTTTCGAACACTGGTTTTTCGTATACAATACTGGCTTTGGCAGAAAAGCGATGGGTCTTACAGGGAAACATCCAGGATTCTAAACAAATCCCGTGGCTTCTCAAATTCTCACTTTTCCCATCTGCCCAATGGGTCTAATAGTCTCCTTCTTACCCCCTTTTGGGGTTCCTGTGAGGACAAGAGGAAGTCATTCCCCAAACTCAAGTTGTCAGCTCTGTTGATTTGGGGGGGGGGGGGGGCAACGGAGGCATGCATCGTCCTGCGGGCCAGCAAGCAGTGCAGGTAGCGGCTCCCCAGGAAAGGACTCTCCCAGAGAAGACAGGCTTCCCGTGCCCCAGCCGGCCCCGGCCAGAGGGCTGCCTTTTTCCTTTCATCTCTCTCGCAGGCTTCGCGCCGCTTTGCTCCGAAATTCTCACCTCTGCCCCCGGTTTCAATGGCGACTCCCTCCCGTGGACGGGCAGGAGAGCCCGTGGTGGGACCAGGGGTCCACTGTTCTGTCCACCCAGAGGCCCGGGGATGCGCGGGACCCCCGCTGGATCTCCCGGCAACCACCCGGGGGACCTCCCTGCCACCTTCCCTCCACACTCAGGGTTAGAAGGGCCCGCAATCCAGACCCTCCTCGACCCCAGGCTGGACCTCACGCGAGACACGGAGGAAGCTGGGCCGGCGGCAACAGAGGAGTCTAGGAGCCCCGGGATCTAAGACACACCGGCCGAAAACAAGGTCGAACTACTACTCCCAGAACCTTCCGCGCCGCGAGGCGCGTCACCGGAGGCCGGCTCCCAACGGCAGTCGCGGCTCTCCAGTCGGGCAACCTTCCGCGGTTAGAGTCTCCGGTCCCCTCACGCGGTGAAACTACACCTCCGGCTGCGCCCGGTCCTTCAGAAAGCGTCCTGTGGGTACTCGGAGGGTCACCTCTTTTTCGAGGGTATCTCTGGGCTCTGGCCCCTAAAGATGCCCTCGGCCGCGCCAAACTGCGCCTCGCAGGGAACCTTCACTCCCTGCAACTGGACCTCGTGGAGGGTGGTCCCCAACGCGCAGGATTCCCTCCTCGGCCTCGAGGGGAGGCGCCTGTACCGCGTCCCCTCAACTGCGCCTCCCTAGGATGTTTATTCCAGGCTGCACCTCGGAATAAGGAAAAGTAAGATCTCAGCCCCGGAAGTTACCTCAACCCAGAAAAAGCCGGGTCCCAATAGTCCCGCCGGCTTCGGGGAGACCGGAATCTGAAAAGTCCTCCAGACTCCCCTCGAGCTCAAGGAGCTGCGGGCCGGCAGTGGGTGCCAGGCTCTGTGTCTCTAACCGATTTTCCATCCATTTCAAATCCGAGAAAGAAAATCAAGTCAGCCAGACTGACCGTTTTTCGGTGCAAGCCACAATGTTGGTTTGTTCTTTCTCTATTTTTAAAGTCCCCACTTTTAGCTAAGTCTCAGGCTTTCCAGATTTAAAGGTTACATTTCTCACCAGCCCTGCCTCTTGCGGGGGGGGGGGGGGAAGGAAAGGAAAGTGATTCTTAAAATGAACAGGAAAGTGCCTACATGCTGGCTGGAACAGGGACAAGTCATTTTGAGCATGTGGACAAAGTTAACACCCTAGGAATTGTGAAGCGGCAAGACAGAAGGAAGTGAGCCCCTGGCAGTTTCCTGGAGCAGAGCTTGGGCTTTATTTAACGTGAGAGAAATGTAAACTGGTATTTTGCGTAAGCCCCTATTATAGTGGGTTTCTGCTACACAGGTAGCCACAGTTACTTCCTACCTGGTTTCTAGTTTGGCTGCTTTTGGTCTAATGGCTAGGCCTGGAGGAGAGGGCGCGTGTGGTATGTATAGCCCTGCCAACTCAAAGAGCTGCTGGAGGGAGTCCCCCACCCTTCAGTCAGAAAGAATGGGCAGTTTACTTTTAAAAAATGGTGTGTATGAAAGTGCCCACCAGCTGACATGTCTGGAACATGAGGAAATACCCTTCTAACTTTGGTTAACCATCCCCATCAGAGAAATCCCCCCCCCTTTTTTTAGCCAAATCTATGGTCAGTTCTCAGTCCTCTCACTTTACTAACAGTAGTTGATAAAATTGTTTATTTCCTCCTGGAAACATTCTGGTTATCTTCCTTGACTGGCCATTCCTCAGTCTCCTTAAGTAGTTCCTCCTCTTCCCAACCTTTACACCAGTGCTTCTCCAACTGTTTGTTGCATGATCACAATTACCTGGAAGCCTTGCTGTACACTATACTGAAAACACCCTTATCAAGATGTCTGGGGTGCAGCCTGAGAATTTGCATTTCTTTTTTAAATATGTTTTATTCATTATGCTATTATTGTTGTCCTATTTTTTCCTGCTCTTTACTCCCCTCAGCCCTGCACCCCCCTCCCACCATTCTACCCCCCTCAGTTCATGTCTATGGGTTGTACATAAAAGATCTTTGGCTTTTCCATTTCCTATACTATTCTTAATCACCCCTCTGTTTTGTACCTACCATTTATGCTACTTATTCCCTGTACCTTTTCCCTCATTCGCCCCTCACACACACACTGATAACCCTCCATGTAAACTCCATTTCTGTGATTCTATTCCTGTTCTAGTTGTTTGCTTAGTTTGTTTTTGTTTTTCTTTCGTTTTTTTAGGTTCAGTTGTTGATAATTGTTTGCTGTCATTTTACTGTTCATATTTTTTAAATATTTTATTTATTTATCTTCAGAGGGTAGGGAAAGAGAGAGGGAGAGAAATATCAATGTATGGTTGCCTCTTGTGCATACCCTGCTGAGAACCGGCCTGCAACCCAGGCATGTGCCCTGACTGGGAATCGAACTGTTATCCTTTGGTTCCCAGGCCCATGGTCATTCCACTAAGCTACACTAGCTAGGGCTACTGTCCATATTTTTTATCATCTTCTTTTTCTTAGATAAGTCCCTTTAATGTGTCATATAAGAAGAGCTTGGTGATGATGAACTCTTTTAACTTGACTTTATCTGGGAAGTACTTTATCTGTCCTTCCATTTTAAATGATAGCTTTGCTAGATAGAATAATCTTAGATTTAGGTCCTTGTCTTTCATGACTTGGAAGACTTATTTCCAGCCCCTTGCCTGCAAGGTTTCTTTTGAGAAACAGCTGTTAGTCTTATGGGAACTCCTTTGTAGGTAGCTGTTTCCTTTTCTCTTTCTGCTTTTAAGATTCTCTCCTTATCTTTAATCTTGGGTAATGTAATTATGATGTTCCTTAGCTTGTGCTTCCTTGTGGCTAACTTCTTTGGGACTCTCTGAACTTCTAGGACTTCCTGGAACTCTTATTTCTTTTGCCAGATTGGGGACATTCTCCTTCATTATGTTTTCAAATAAGTTTTCAATTTCTTGTTCTTCCTCTTATTTTTCTAGCATCCCTATGATTTGGATGTTGGAACATTTAAGTTGTCCTGGAGGTTCCTAAGCCTCTCTTCATTTTTTTTTGAATTCTTGTTTCTCATTCTGTTCCAGTTGAATGTTATTTCTTCCTTCTGTTCCAAATCATTGATTTGAGTCCTGGTTTCTTCCCATCACTGTTGGTTCCCTGTACATTGTCCTTTATTTCACTTTTCATAACCTTCACTTTTTTCTCTATTTTGTGTCCATACCCAACCATTTCTGTAAGCATCCTGATTACCAGTGTTTTGAACTGTGCATCTGATAGGTTGGCTATCTCTTCATCACTTAGTTCTGTTTTTGGAGCTTTGATCTGTTCTTGCATTTGGGCCACATTTTTTGGTCTCAGTGTACCTTTTGCATTGTAAGGGGTGTAGCCTTTGGTATTCGTCAGGTGGGACAAACCATGCTGCTGCATTATGGTGCTGTATGTGAGGGAGGGTTCTGAGAGGGAACAATGCCACTTGCTTGGCTCTTGGCCAGCTTCCAGTCTCTTCTCCTGCTACTCACAAGCAAATTGGGCCCTTCCGGTACTGATTCCTGGGTGGGTGGTTTGTGTACATTCTTGAACTCCAAAGAACTCTCCTGTGAGGCTGGGAGTTTCTCCCCCACAGGTGTTTTCAATCAGTGGTTTGAGGTTTTATTTCCCTGAGCTGGGACCCTGGGTTGTGCAGTCTGTCTTGCTCCCCAGTTATTTCTCCTGGTTTATCCTCAAATGTAGGACCACCTAGCCTACCAGCCACCACCTTGCCACACGTCCTCTCTGCCCTGGCTGCCTATCTCCACCCCTCCTACTGGTCTGGATTAATGTTTCTTTAACTCCTTGGTTGTCAGACTTCCATACAGTTAGATTTTCTGGAAATTCTGGTTATTTTTTTGTTTTTAAATTTGTTGTTGTCCTTCTTTTGGTTGTTCAGAGAGGCAAAGTGTGTCTACCTATGCCTCCATCTTGGCCAGAAGTTCAGAATTTGCATTTCTAAGAAGTTCCCAAGTAATACCAAAGCTGCTTATTTGAGAACCAACTACATAAATGCTGCATGTCCCAGAGCTCAATGGATAGTGGGGGATACCTGTACCACCCAAATGTAGTAATTCCCATTTACATGTACAGCCATTAAAATCCACATTCCAGGTGGAAAGAAACAAAGAACAAGAGCAAAAGGGAGTTTCTTAAGCTGTCCTTCTCTTAAGGTACCTTTCCAGAAACCTCTCCAACAAGTTCCAAATATATCAAAATGTCATTGGCCTGATAGTTCATATAGCAGCATTTCATTGGCCTGATACCTCACTGCAAGAGAGGCTGAGAAATAAGGCACTCTGCTGCTCAGAACTGACTCAGATTTCCTCTTATTAAAGAGAAGAGCCCTGATGTGGCTCAGTGGATTGAGTGCCAGCTTGCAAACCAATAGATGGTCACTTCAATTCCCAGCCATCCACATGCCTGGATTGCAAGCCAGGTCACCACTTGAGGATGTGCGAGAGGCAACTGATCATCTCTTCTTTCTCTTCTTTTTTTAAAAAAATATATTGATTTTACCATTACAGTTGTTCCATTCCCCCCCTCCATTCCCCTCCACCCTGCACCCCCACCCCCACCATTCCCCCTTTAGTTTATGACCACATGTCTCAAGTTCTTCAGATTCCATATTTCCCATACTATTCTTGCCCTCCCCCCTATTTTCTACCTACCATCTATGCTACTTATTCTCTGTACCTTCTCCCCCTTCCCCTTCTCCCACTCCCCTATTGCTAACCCTCCATGTGATCTTCATTTCCATGGTTCTGCTCCTGATCTAGCTGTCCTCTTAGTTTGCTTTTGTTTTAGGTGTGGTTGTTAATAAGTGTGAGTTTGCTGTCCTTTCACTGTTCACCTTTTTTATCTTCTTTTTCTTAGATAAGTCCCTTTAATATTTCATATAATAAGGGCTTGGTGATGATGAACTCCTTGAATTTCATCTTATCTGAGAAGCACTTTCTCTGTCCTTTCATTCTAAATGAAAGCTTTGCTGGATAGAGCAATCTTGGATGTAGGTCTTTGGATTTCATGACTTGGAACACTTCTTTCCAGCCCCTTCTTGCCTGTAAGGTCTCTTTTGAGAAATCTGCCGACAGTCTGATGGGAACTCCTTTGTAGGTGACTGTCCCCTTATCTCTTGCTGCTTCTAGGATTCTCTCCATTTTAATCTTGGGTAATGTAATTATGATGTGCCTTGGTGTGTTCCTTCTTGGGTCCAACTTCTTTGGGACTCTCTGAGCTTCATGGATTTCCTGGAAGTCTATTTCCTTTGCCAGACTGGGGAAGTTCTTTATTATTTGTTCAAATAAGTTTTCCACTTGTTGCTCTTCCTCTTCCTCTTTTGGTACTCCTATAATTCGGATGTTGAGATGTTTAAAGATGTCCTGAAGGTTCCTAAGCCTCTCTTCATTTTTTTGAATTCTTGTTTCTTCATCCTTTTCTGTTTGGTCATTTTTTTCTTCCTTCTGGTCCACTCTATTGATTTTAGTCCCAGTTTCCTTCCCATCACTATTGGTTTCCTGTGCATTTCCCTTCATTTCAATTAGTTTAGCCTTCATTTGTTCCTCTAATTTGTGACTAAAATCAACCAGTTCTGTGAGCATCCTGATCACCAGTGTTTTGAACTGTGCATCTGGTAGGTTGGCTATTTCTTGGTCGCTTAGAGTTATTGGCTCTGGAGCTTTGAGTTCTTGAGCCATAATGATTTGGTCTGTTCGCACCTGTTACATATGAGTGGCGGAGCCCTAGGTGTTCACCAGGGTGGGACCACCCAGATTGTTGGGTTGTGATGCTGTATGTGGGGGCAGGGTCAAAGAGGGGCAATAGTGGTCTCCTCTGCTGCTTCAGGGGCCTTTGAGGTACATCTCACTGCTCGCTCCTTTGCCTGGTTTATCTGCATGCAAATGTGTGACCTTGGTCAGCCTGCCACCTTGCACCCTTACTGGGTCTGCCTGTTGCAACCCCACACCTGGGATCTGCCAACCGCTGCCTGGGTGCCTGGGTCAGTCTGGCCAAGTTTTCCTGTGCAACCCCACTCTGCCAGTAGCTGGCTCTGCCCCTTAGCAGTCTGGCTGAACAGTTCGTTGTTGTCAGACTTCTATATAGTTCAATTTTCTGTGTTTTAGTTGCGTTTTGTGTTTTTTTTTTTTTTTACTAAAACTTTCTTGTCTTTAAACTTGGTTGTGTGAGGAGGCATAGTGTTTCCACATACGCCTCCATCTTGGCCAGAAGGGCTGATCATCTCTTGCACATTGATGTTTACTTTCTTCTCTTTCTCCCTCCTTTATCCTCTATAAATAAATAAATAAATAAATAAATAAATAAGAATAATGACTATCTACAAGTTAGGCAACTAACAATTCCTGCCATAGTAAGCATTACTCAATGCTCATTATAGATAATTTAGCTATTGCATGTTACTTTATCATGAGGTTCCATAAAATGGCTCAATACGTTGAATAGTTGATCCTAGGATATTTGGTCATTTGCCCCTTCTGCAATCCTTGCACAGGTTTAATACATATGTATGATGGAAAGAAATCTACATCTTTACACAGTACCTCTGGCATGTTCAACAAGCTGGGGACTACAGCAGGGGCCAGGTCATCATGGGGACTGATCTTCGTGGCCTCTGCTACTGGACTTCACCATCATTCCATTTGTCCTAAAGTCCCAGATTCCTGCTTATTAGCAAGATGAAAGGAGAGAATACCATGTTAATTCTCCATTCTTCATCTGCTGAAGTGTCAGTATAGCACCCAAAAATTAATGTGCTTTTTAAAAAACACCTAGACATGAGGATCTCATCCTTCTCATCTTGGTACCCAACCTCTCTCTACTTTCTCTGGAATAACTGCTTTATTACTAAGCAGGAACTCTCAGAGATGCAGATGTGAGGAAGTCAATCTGTCTCTGCAGTGTAGATGTGGGTAGGGGTCTGCATTTGGCTTCACAAATATGTGATGTTGAGGGCAAAAAGGACATTGTATCTAATAGGACTTGGTGGCCTGGATTTTAGTTACATTCTCATGTATGCTGCTTTTGTACTGAAGGATGACTACTCATGGATAAACTATGTCTTGAGTTAACTTTGACTTGGTGGCATTTTTTTTTTAGATTAAATATAGCCCATCTCCTGGTTCATTGTGGCTGACTTCTTAAACCTGGACACTCTTCTCCCCGAACCTCACCCCACAGCTGCCAGGGCTGCAGCTGACTGTTGCAACTGGACTTGGAACTTTTTGGTATATTTTCACCTTCAGGAGCTACAAGTAAGTGAAGAGAAAGGGAAGGCATCTTATCCAGGATATCAGTGGAATAGCAGGACCAGGCTAAGGAATCTTAGTCATTAATAAGATGAAAACAAAGATAAAAACCACCACCCTAGAAACAAGAACAGTTAGGTGACAGGTGGTCCCACCAGAGGTCAGAAGAGCCAAAGGTCATGAAATTTAAGGGCCTTAAGAAGTTGAAGAACAAGCACAACCAGAATCAGAGCTACACAAAGTTCCATGTAGAGCAGACTAAGAGCTAATAACCCAACTGTGAAAGTATCTGCATTCCTAAATCAATATTAGTTTGCTGTTTATTTTCCTACCTTAGTTTCTAATTATAGAAAGTGCATATTTGAGACTCAAGTCTCATGACTAGACATGTACTTGTTAATTCAGTGCACAGACAGATTTTTCTCCATCTACCGTATCTACCAAGGGAAGGTAGGGAAAAAGTTCTCTAGTATTGCAGACTTTCCTGGCAAAAGTTGATTTGTGGAGTGCTTAACTTGTAAGTATTCCATTTTCTTTTAAAATTTAGTTAGGTCTTATTTAAGCACCAGAGAGATTATTTCATTCCCTCAAAATTAATTTCACCCTGGCCAGGGTGGCTCAGGTGGTTGAGTGTTATCCTGTAAACGGAAAGGTTGTCAGTTTGATTCTTGGTCAGGGTTCATGCCTAGGTTTTGGGTTCCATCCGTGCTTGGGGTGCATAAAAGAGGCAACTAATCGATGTTTTTTGTGTTTTTTTAAATTTTATTTATGTATTTTTAAAGAGAGGGGAAGGGAGAAAGAGAGGGAAACATCAGTGTGTGGTTGCCTCTCCTGTGTCCCCCGCTGGGGATGTGGCCTGCAACCCAGGCATGTGCCCTGACCAGGAATCAAACCAGTGACCATTTGGTTTGCAGGCTTGTGCCCAATCCAGTGAGCTACACCAGCCAGGGCCTCTCCTTCTTTTTCTCTGAATCAGTAAGCTTGTCCTCAGGTGAAGATAAAAAAATAAAGTATGTGTCTGTCCTGACTGGTGTGGCTCAGTGGGTTGAACGTTGTCCTGCAAACTGAAAGGTTGCTGGGTCAATTCCCTGCTAAGAGAATGGCAGGCCAGATCCCCAGTGTGGGGCATGCGAGAGGCAAGTGATATTTCTCTTTTTCCTTACCTTCCCCTCTCTTTAAAAATAAAACCTTCTTTTAAAAAGTATGTCTATTTGTTTAAAAAAAAAATTTCTGTCATACTTCCAATTTGGTTGGTTTCTGATTCCAAGATTGGATCTTACTAATGGCGATTAGGTGAAGTTAAAACCACAAAATTTAATGCCTCCACTACTACATGCCCTATTGTGATACCAATTAAAAGATAAAATGGCCCTTTCTTCAGAACTTTTAGCAGATGGAACAGTATTTCACATTTTTTTTTAAATCTGCAGAATATATTTTAAAAGGAAAACAATTATTATATTTGTGTCCCCACTTGGTTTTATTTACCTCTGTCTGTACTCAATAATATAAAATTTCTGATTTCTGGTTGCATTTTGCTGATGTTGTCAGAATGTCTTAGGGAAATGTTTGATCCTCAGTTTACATTTAACAAGGGAGTAAATAAAAGATGCAGAACTCTCAGTCATCAGCCAAAAGGATATCAATAGTCCCTTTTATTTTTGTCTTAATCTTATTAAATAATACCCAATATTATCCATTTCAATAGATTCTATACTGTTTTTCTTCAAGTTGCTTCAAAAGTCCACATATGAAGCTTTCCCTGCCATTCATCTGCTCAAAGGGGGGCCAAAATCCACAGGGATATTAGTAGGTTGAAGTCCTCTCCAGGCTTCACCTTAAGCAGATACCTCGAGTCAAAGTTGCCTGATGCCTGACCTTCAATTCAAAAAATTGGGCTGAGGCCAGGGAATAGAAGAATTTGGAGAGACAAGACTTAAAAGTTCAGCAATGGGGGATCACATCAAGCTAAACCTTTATATCTGGGGACACATCACTAATTGAGACACAATGTTGAGTCCTAAGACAAAGATGGATAGAAGGGTCATTTGGAAAGAATGGACTATAAGAGGCAATATGTAACAGAAGCTGTTGTTAACCAAATATCGAAGTGCTCGTTTCCTTTGCTAGCCTTTTAAAAAAAGTATTAATTTTTAGAGTGGGGAAGGGAGGGAGGGTAGCACCAACGTGTTGCCTCTCACGCACCCCCACATGCCTGGCCTGCAACTCAGGCATGTGCCCTCAGTCAACAGGCTGACTTTTAACCCACTGAGCCACACCAGTCAGGGTGTACTTTCCTTACTTCTTGGTACTGATACTTGGTACTGGGTTCTGGCTTATGAGATGTGGATACAAGTGATGACTCTTAAAAATAACTCACAAAATCCTCCAGCTTTTTCTTCCATGATGACCTTGGAAGCAACATGTTCTAAATGATGAGGATGGAGTACACAGACTGACATCAGGTTTTATATGAGAAATTAATCTTGGTCTATTTGGGGTTATGGTATCATGGCTTAGCATATCTCTCTTCAGTGATGAAGAGGGAAGAACTAGAATCAGAAAGTGACTACTGCAGTAATGAGTCCCTTTGATGATAAAGGTATAGGCTAAACTGAGAATTCAGAGAAAGGATGTGAATACAAGAGATGTTTTCAATAGAACTGGGGAACAAGAAAAGTCATTAATTCAGATAAATATTTATTGGGCACCTATTATTTGCAAGGCACTGTGTGAGCTACAAAGACACAGGCCATGCTTCCAAGTGCTTACAATCTAATTAAGTAGCTAACACATGCACTTCAATTACAAAACAAACTTTATAACATAACAGTAAAGGGAATAGATTTTGAAGGTAGACCTGTCTTCAACTTTTTCTAGCTGTCACCTTGGGCAATTTATTTAACCTCTCTAAACTCTAGTTTGCTCACCTGTAAAATGCAGGTAGTAAGAGTACCTACTTAATAGGGTTGTTGAAAAGATCAAATAATCTTGGAAAACTCTTAGCTGAGTGCTTACCTATAACAAACGTTCAATAAGTGCTAGCTATTAGTAGTAACCATATTAAAGAGATCTAAAAGCTGGGGCTGAACAAAAAGATCAGTGCCCCAAAAAGCTCCAAGAGAGGGACTAACAGCTATAAAAGAAACTATTTGGGAAACAATAATCCTGCTGATACAATTTTGCCTTTCCCCTCCTGTTGTAGCCTCCAGTTATTTAAAGTGCAGTGATGCCAGGGGCCTCAGTTAATAGGTGTGTGTGTGTGAGGATCACCTCCTAACATTTATCCTATTGTCTGAGAAACTTCTGCAAATTGTTGACTCTATATTTATAAAGTTGCACCTTAATTTCCAGCATCCCACTTCAGTTCTATAATGTAATAGAGTTTTTATTCAAATACTGTGGTAGCAGAGACAGGAGAGTAGGTGCCAGAATAGCTAGAATGATCAATCGATGGATTTAAGATGGGGAAGACCTATTTTAAGTTTTCATGAAGGTCCTTTGACTAAAGCTTTCACCCAATTCAGTCTATTCCCTGTTTGGCATAGCGCCGTTGATGTTGAATAACTGATGATTTAGAACTGAACACTTTCCCACAAACACTGCATTCAAATGGTTTCTCTCCTGTGTGAACCCTCTGATGTCGCGTGAGCCGGCTTCTCTGGCTAAAGGCTTTCCCACATTCACTGCATTCATAGGGTTTGTCTCCAGTGTGAATCTTCTGATGCTGTGTAAGGGATGAGCGGTCAAAGAATGCTTTCCCACACTCACTGCACTGGTAGCGAGGCTCTCCAGCATGAGCTTTTTGATGTCTATTCAGTGATGAGACACCATAAAAGGCTTTCCCACACTCATTACATTCATAAGGCTTCCTGCCGGTGTGAATTAGCTGGTGTCGAGTAAGAATGCTTTTCTGGCTGAAGGCTTTCCCACACTGACTACATTCATAAGGACTTTCTCCAGTATGAATTCTCTGGTGTCGAGTGAGGGAAGAACGGTCAAAGAAAGCTTTCCCACACTCGCTGCATTTAAATGGCTTCTCTCCAGTGTGAATTCGCTGATGTACAGTTAGGGATGAACGGTCAAAAAAGGCTTTCCCACATGCACTGCATTCATAGGGGCTCTCCCCAGTATGAGACATCAAATGTCTGCTCAGACTGCATCTGTGACTGAAGGCTTTTCCACACTCACGGCATTTAAAGGGCTTCTCTCCAGTGTGGATTCGCTGATGTACAGTTAGAGATGAACGGTTGAAAAAGGCTTTCCCACACTCGTGACAGTCATAGGGCTTCTTTCCTGTGTGAGTCCTCTGATGGCGGATAAGGGACGAATGGTCAAAAAAGGTCTTCCCACAACTGCTGCATTCCTGGTCTTTGTCTTTAGTGAGAATTTTCTTGGGAGGAGTTGACCTTTGTCGCAAGCTTTCCTCCCGGGAAAAGGATTTCTTGCAGGTCTCCACTGCAGGGCTCGCCTTCTCTGTTTCCAACCCACCTTCCAGTGCATGAACTTCAAATTTAGGACACAGAGGACCTTTTCTTCCAAGCTTTTCCCTCAACATTCCTTCTGATTTTTCTTCTGAAGCACTTTGAATCTCGGGCTTAGACTCCCAGTCTGGAATAGACAGAAAACACAGATGCAGTTTCTTTTCAGGAATAGAAAATATTATAGCAAAAAGAAGAGGTACTATGATAAATCTGACAAGTAATATGGTCATTGTATTGCTTCCTCCCACAAATAGCCATATTCTTTAGGGAAAGACTGAGACTTGGGAATAAAGAAAAAGGCAGGGAATAGATCTGATGCTGGACATCTCAGAAGAGAAAAGAATTTCTATAGGAAACATGGTCAGGATAATTAGGAGAGTATGCTAAGTGGAGAGGATGATGAAAAATAGGAATCAAATTGTGAATAGTCAATATAACAGATCTGACAGTAGCATTTGGTGAATAAAGATGAATAATATCTTTAGGTATAGGAAAAATGAAAGCTAGTGGGGGAGAAAATAGCACTAAAGCAGAAGATGTGAAAAAAGATGTGGCAATACTCCCTGCCACAAACCCCCAAATAAGCACAAAATAAACTGCCCCACCCTGCTGATAATGCAGTTACCTAGAGAAATGTTCCCTCTCTCATCAGATCCATGAAGATCAACTATCCAAGGCTTATCCTCTCTCTTCAACTGGAAAATCACATCAGGTTGAGGAACTGGAAGTCCTGCTCATGGAGAAAGAAACAAGCCAGGTATGAAATGAAAATGCACAACCACTCCAAAGCTTAATCTCAGCCTCTAGGACTTTCACAGAGAAAATACAGAAGGCAGACCATGCATTCTAAGAATATGGACTACAAAGTAATGCAGAAGATGTAGGCACATCTGGATAGAGGTCAACACTGAGGTTCTAAAAAGGAACAAGTAGCACTTGGTCAAGAATTTGATAAAATTCCCTTGAATGTGTTTATTCTTCCTCCAGAGGCAAATGGGATGCTCTTGGCCTTAGTGCTGGTAGGATGGGTGGATACAGTCCTTGGCTCAAGGAAGATAATGAAAAAAAGATCATCTTGAATAAAAACATGTAATAAAAGTGCATGTTTTTGTTTGCTTACCCTTTAGTATTATGCTTCTATTTAAAGAAGTGACTCATGTTTAGTGTAGGAATATTAGAGGTTATGTGTAAGTCAAAAGAAAAATATTTTTCGTACTTTGTATTATTTTTATTTCTATTCATCTCAGTTCAAAAAGATACCTATAGATATAACTGTGAAAAACTGGATAATGAAATAATGTTGATTTGTAAACTTCAGTTTTTCATGTAAGAATAAATTTAAAAATTATTTCCATTAACACAGACCTAATCTCACCATTTAAATGACTACCTGATACTATATTGTATGGAACAATCTAATTTAATCTCCTGCTGACAGACATTTCAGACTGGTTTTAATATTTAAAAAATATATTAACTTGTATATGCAGCATGGGCCTCTAATCCTATTACTTCCTCAGGACAAATGTCTAGAAGTGAACCTATCCATTTTGGTTATACAGATTCTCCTCCTAGAAATAGTCTTGAGGTCTAAACTTCCCTTGCATTAGTCCCCCAACTTAGGAAAGAGAAGTACGTTCTTACTGGGCCCCAGAATCATCTATCCAGTTGTATGCTGATTTTCTGCTGACAAAGTGGCCACATTCATCACTTCCTTAGGGCTTCCTGTCTCTGGTCTGATGAATTCTATGTTCCCCGGTATTTCATCCCACCAAAGCCTATGACAAAGGTTTAGTAGTCTCCCTTAATACTCCATGAACACTATTCTATTCTCCACATTTGGCCTATTTAGGCTAATCCAGGAGGTGTTACACTTGTTTTTTTGACGTGCCTTGCAAAAAATCTGCAATGTGATTCCTTTTACTGCCACCTGATGCTTATTGTAAGCCTGGCTCTAAATCTGCACATTCTCTCAGCCCCTTATTCTGGAAGCTCCTGAGAGGTTCCATTACCTACAGGAGCCCAGCTTTACTTCTCATGAATACCTCACATCAGCAGTCATTCTTAATTTTTCCTCTGTCATGAAAGTCTCTAATTACAAAGTGTCTTCTGTGGGCATCTAAGATGTCAGTTAAGACAAATATTCAAAATCAATAACACTTCTAGTGACCTACTCTAAGGTACAACCTTGTATTCCAACTCCCACACCACATTCTTTTAAAGTAAAACACGTCTCCCCTCCTTGTTTGATTCTGAGGAGATATTTTCTTTCAAAAAGATGGCCCCTCATCCACCCTTAGTACTCTGGATGGAGCTGACTAAGTTACTTGCCTGATGAGTTGGGGAAAGAGCTGGGCATAAAGAACTTGGCTTCTTCTGTTTGCCCTCTCTGGAGAGCCAGCTCCCTGCAGGAGGTACACATCTGCTCTACTTCTCCAGGCTCTTTGTGCTGCAGGGCCAGGCTGCTGAGCAAGCAATGGGAGCAAGTCTGTCCAATGCTGGGGTTCAAGATTAGGAAGCCCATTGTTGCTGTACACTTAAGCCACATCCTCCTACTCTTCCATTTTGTCTCTCAGTGGTTCAGAACTCAGGTGGGAGAAGAAGTATCAATTTATTAGCCCTTCAACCCCATATCAACATGGTACAGAGTCCAGCTACTTATGGGAAGCTCTTCTTACCTAGTGAGACAATGCTCTCATAGTTCTCCAGCATCACCTGCTTGTAGAGATCCCTCTGAATAGGGATCAGATGCCCCCACTCTTCGTCTGTGAAAATCACAGCCACATCCATGAATGTCACTGATTCCTGCAAACACAATTACATTCTCCCTTACTCATAACCCTTCTCTTTACATGGACCAGACAAAACTGTCATAAAGATGAGAGCCCTAAAGGTTGTAGAGGGAGGGGAAAGAAAATGGTATGACAAAGTAGAGCTTTGATGCACTTGGAAAAAGTAGCATAATCCCTATTGGTCATAACCCCACACCACTATAGTCACAGCTGAGCCTCTGAGTATTAAGGCTCTTAATTTTCGAACTTACAGAAAACTTGTAAGAAAGAAACAAAGAATTCCCATGGACCCTTCCCCCAATTTCCCCAAATGTTAACATTTTCCACATTTGCTTTATCTTCCTGTCTCTCGGAGTATACTTTTCTTCTCCTATATTCTTCCTGAACTCTTTGACAGCTAACTTGCAAACATGATATCCCTCTACTCACTAATATTTCAGTGTACATTTTGTGAAAACAAGATATTCTCTTGTATAATCACAGTTATAAGTTAATCAAGAAAATAGTATTAACATTTTACTATTGTCTAATCTACAACCTTATTCAAATTCCACCCATTGTCTTTTTTAACAAATCCTTAATGATGTAGATTAGATAAATCTTTAGGATCCCTCTCAGTTTCTCTAAAGGTCTGTGATTTTTGTAAGATTGCACCTTTATCCTCCACCCTAAAACCCCAGATGAGTCTCTAGTGTGTCTGCAGAAGTTTTAAGTCAAAGCACAGAATTCAAGACCCTCTGCCTTTGAGTGGAAATGGGGCAAGCACAGGTCTCTGCCCACCAACTCTCAAAACTCTTATGACCTCATTGAGGTGCTCACATTCCCCAGCCTAACCCAACACTCCCTGGAGTACATGGGGCCTACTTTCAGTCCATACATGGATATACAAAGAAAAGATATACAAAGAAGAACTAAACCAGTCCACTGTTCCCCAAACTTTCCAATCAGACTTGTACAACCTTTTTTAGGCAAAATCACTCAGAGTGAATGCCACGGGGGCTATGTGCCTGATGACAGGCTAGTGAGCCCATGTTCAAGGCATGAAAAGGTCACTGAAGGACACCACAAGTCAAAGGGGAAGGAAGCACTCCCGATGGAATCCTTCATGTACCTGGTGGGTTTGACCAAAAAAGCTCCAGGAGAGAGAAAGAAAAGGGTTTACATTCTACAGACTAATAAAGTATTTCAAAAACAGAAAAGCCTACATCACCTGGTATCTGGCAGTCGGAGCCACAGCAGCCATTCCCTCCTGTGTGCTCTCCGTGTGGATAAAGGCAGAGTCCTAATAAAGTAAAGGTGTGGGATGGGAAGGTAAGTATAAGAAAGACTAGTCTTATTTGTACTTTTCTGACCCATGAAGTAAGAATTCTCTGTGTACCAGTGGGTTATATATCCATCCTCAACTCAACATCCTATAGAAAGGGAAGGAAAGTAAAGCAAGACGAGGGGCAAGCCAACCCTGCCCCAGCACTACAGCAAAAGGCATGTACATTGCAAGTCAGAACACAATGTGGTACTTGTTTCACCATGATTCTAGAGGCAAAGTTTTGTTCCTGGGAGTCGAAAACAGATTAAGGCTCATACTACACTTACAAATTCATTCAATATTGCCCTGACAGTTACTGGATAAAAAACATAAATTTTATAAACTACATAGATAACAGTCAAGTAAATACCAAAGTCTCTTTAAAGATACTCTATTTATAACCCTTTGCCCAAGGACAGCCAATAATTAATAGGCCACAGGTGGGCATTTTACAGGCTGCCCAGCAGGTTGAAATGTGACCTAACTTGAAGAGATAACATCCTTCCTCAGGAAGGTGAACTAAGAAACACCAGGACAACAAGTAGATGATGAGCTAAAAAGGTACCCTGAGGGACAGAGTAGCCACAAGGATTAGGGAAGCCAAAGTTACCAGAAGGCAGAACCCCTGGCTATGTGGGAAGCAGGAACAGTTGCAGTCAGGGGAAAGAGCAGCCCAGCCACATTAGTGGTAAAGCACTGAAGCCAAGTCCTTCCATTCCCCTAGTACCACCCATGGGCTTCAGTGTGCATAGAAACCTTATTTATTCTTGACTTCCATAAGACTCCAACCCTCTTTATTAGGCTTTCTGTGAATCCTTATCACTACAGTCTTTACTTGATTTAGCTATGTCTCGGTTTCTTACAAACAAGAGTCTAATTAAAACATAGTTAAATCAAGCATTGCTGGGATTTATGACTGGGATGGGGAGAGAGTATGGTTCTGGGAAGAAGGCAGAAGAGATATGGGTTACTGACTGCTCTCTTGCTGTCAAG
The DNA here is from genome assembly GCF_021234435.1 of Artibeus jamaicensis. Lineage (NCBI taxonomy): Eukaryota > Metazoa > Chordata > Mammalia > Chiroptera > Phyllostomidae > Artibeus > Artibeus jamaicensis. The sequence continues at coordinate 10,506,865 of NW_026521810.1, read as the reverse complement.
GGGGTATGTTCACTGATCTTTGTTTTTTCATTCATCCATTTATCCAACCGACGCATATTCAGCACCAACTATTGATACCAAGCCCAAAAACTGTATATTGCCCTTGTCCTCTAAAAGCTTATATGTAGCCTAGCATATTGGACAAGCAAGTAACCAAAATAAATTTCACTGTAGGATGAATAAGTACTGTAAAGAGATATATACAGAAAACTCTGATAGACATCAGAGGCTTGCCTAACCCAGATGGGAGGGAGGAAAGAACAGGGCAGGTTTCTGGGCAGAAATGGGATGTAAAATAAGTTGTGACTTGGGGGAGGAGATTCTAGCTAGGAAAAACACCTATTTTTTTTAAAACAAGGAGGCAGGTCTCTACATGGAAAGGATTAACAATTGTAACTACTTTAGAATGGCAGATGTCTAGGCTGCGAGCAGAGCTGTGGGAAAGGATGAGGTTGGAGAAGTAGGCAGTCACTGGCTAGATCCAGGAGAGCCCTGTATCCTCCCTTTTCCAGTGTGGCAGTGGGGATCACTTAAGGATTTATGCATGTGTCATTATCAGATCTTAGATCATTTCGATTTGTATCAAGGGCCTTGAATTATGTATATTCTTTGACCCAGCCATTCTCCCCTAGTTTATCCTAGGAAAATAAGAAAGAATATATGCAAAGCTTTTTCTTAATCATTAACATTAAACTTTATTGAGTACTATGTGTGGAAACCTTCTAAGAACTTTATGTGTATTATCTCACTTAATCCTTCAATAATACAGACAAAATCTGAAATATCCTAAATTTCTAAATAGGAGATTTGATTAATTTATGATCCAGCCCATCAATACAATGTAACACCATTAACCATCATATTAATAACTAGCATTTTTTGAGCATTTGCATTTGCTACTGACCAGGCACTGTCCTATCTTTTCAGAAAATAAATCATTATAGCACAGAGGTTAAAAAGTGCTAGACAGCACTGACCAGTGTGGCTCAGTTGACTGGGTGTTGTCCTACAAACCAAAAGATTGCTAGTTTGCTTCCTGGTCAGGGCACATGCCTGGGTTGTAGGTTTGATCCCTGATTGGGGTACATACAACAAGCAACCAATTAATGTTTCTCTCTCACATCGATGTTTCTCTCCCTTAATTTCTCCCTCCCTTCTTCTCCCTCTAAAAATAAATAAATACAACTTTAAGGAAAAAAAACAGACCTGAGTTCAAATTCTACCTAAGCCTCTCACAAAACCTAAATTTACTTAACTGTAACACAGTACCTAGCTTACTGACTTTATGAGGATAGAATTAAACTATCCTCAGAAGGAATACTTAGCACAGTGCAATTCTTGCATCTCACAGTGTTTCTGGAGAAAATGTTCTTCAAATTCTTGTTTTGTATCTTCAAATGAGCCCTTGCCTAAAAGCTTTTACTGTTCCTCTCCTAGCTCTGTAGTTATTTCAAACCTCCATGGCTACCACTCAATTTTAGGAAATCAATGTCTTTTACTATACTGAACTTCACAAGAGTTCCAAGGGAGGCAGGACCATGAGGTAGAAAGCAGTCTATAGACCTGGCATTATTAATTGATTACTTATGCTAACAGTTGACCCCCAGTTGTGTAATTTCTACTTCATGGACTAGTTGTAAATAGTGAGATAATTAATGTAAAGCATTTATCTTATAGCCTATTCAATAAATTTTCCTTTCTACTGCCCAATACAAACCCATTTATCCTACTATTCAATGAAAATTATGCTCTAGGTAGCAGGGGAGTGAGGTCAACAAAACAGCAAAGTCTGTGTCTGTGACACTAAGGACTCTACCTTAGTGTCCCATAACTGTGTCTTACTTTCTTTTTCACTATTGTACCTGTTCAGAATTGGCTCCCTGCATTACTCAGTTTTTCTTTCTCCAGCATCTCCCATCTCTCCTGTACCTTCTTCCCATATGTTCAAACAGATATAATCCTCCTCTATCTGAAACTATCTTCACTGAATCCCGTGGCCTCCCTCTAGCAAAAACAGTTCTCATTTAGGTTTTCCTTTCATGACCAAACTTTTTGGATGAGTAATATATACCTATTCACTCCACATCATCACCACATATTCTTGAATCATTATTCCAGTCTTGCCACCCTTCACACACCTGAATCTGCGTGCTTGAAAATTAACAATGCCTTTCAAAGCTCTAGTTGCAATAATCCTTTTTGCCTTATCTTTATTTCTTGCCAGCTTCTGACTGTTTTGTCAAGTTTCTGCTTCTTCAAGTTGCTGTAGCTGTTCTGATAATGCATTAGCCTAACTTTCTTCCTCCCACTAACAGCGCAGCTCTCTGTGACTCTTTTTCCCAGTGTTGCTCTGGGAACATGGATGCTGCCCCAGGCTCAGTCTTTGTACAGTGTTCTTCTTGCTATCCCTCAGAAAGTCCATTCACACCTAGCACTCCATTTCTACTTCTACAGAGATTGTTCCCAGTCTAGTCCCAATGCTTCTTCCAAACTCACCTGCAATTTTAAATTAAACATTCAAAATTCCTCCAAATGATGGCAATTTTGAATTAAACATTCTCCCAGTACCTCAAAACCATCTTCCCGTCTTCAACTCCCCACATCAATTCCTCTCCATTTTTACATTTCTATCAGATGTTCTAATACCCTCCGAGGTGCCCCAAATTCACTCTTACCTCACTCTCTTTCTTCCCAAATCTAGTCAGTCACCAGTTCCTTTTGACTCTTCTTTTGCAGTGTCATTTGTATCCTACCACTGACACCATCATAACTGAAGTCCCTAACAGCTTGCTTCAGGATGACTACCAACTATTCCTAACTGGCTCTCTGCCACTAGTCCTTTCCTCTCTCTGAGTCTTGGATATGACCTCTGTAACAACTGTCCCCTAAAAGTTTTATTATTGTGAGTCCCAAATCAGACCCATACAATCCACCTTGACTGTGTGTCTTGTCCTGATCCTCTATGCAACCACTCCCATAAACACCCACCCCACCCATGACCACTTGTGTGGAGGCCCAAGGTAGGGAGCTAAATAATCTGAGGTTTCTGGAAAAGACAGAGGGACTGAAGTAGGCAGCATGCTAGATATAGTATCAGTTCCACCTGCATTTAGTGAACACCCACAGGAGGAAGAAGGGGCGGGAGGAGAGGAGTACTTTAACATACCTTCGTGGCCAAATATCCGGCCATTTTTGCATTTTGGTCTCTGGTTTTGCTTAAGAGACTAGGCAACTCTGCAGTTTGAACTCTGACTCAGTCCACATGACAAACTGCACTTTCTGCCTACATTGTCTGTTCTATTATTACCTGTTTTATAAGTTTGTTTTACAAGCTCCAAGGGAAACTGAAACAATGGTCTCAGTCTTGTGATACCCTGTGCTGCCGTCTCATGACTCCAACCGTTGGCCACATTTCCTAACTCTACCTGCTGACCACGAATTAACGGAAACTAGAAAGCCTGGTTGCTTTAACCAAGCAGAAAATGTATACTGTATACCTATGACTCTGCTTCTCTGTGCAACCAATCCCATTAACGGTCAGCGTTTTTCTGTGGTTTTTGCCTTTAAAAACGTTGCCCCACATTCCCTGAGGTTCATCCTGGAGGCTGTGTCTCCCTGGTCTGCAAACCATTTTGAACAAAACTGTTTTTTGTCTCTCAGAAAGGTGAGTCTCCTTAAGTTTTCGTTGACAGGAGTAACGCTCCAAACTTCCAATCTGAAAGCTGGAATATGGTATATAGTGTACAGTGGCTGTTGCCCGCACCCACCGGACCGACACACACACATTCGGTCGTGTCACTAAGTTCTACCAGCACACTCGTGGGTCGGGGACAGAGAACTTTCTGCCCGCACCACTCAGAGCCGGGACACTGCCAAGCGCGCAAGCGCTCCCGGGCCGGTGCGTACACACAGCGGAAGGTTCTTCCAAGATACCCTACTCTACTCCCATAACACCTCCCCCCCAGATTCTTGGCGTCCCTTTCTCACGACAGCTGCGCTCACTCCGCATCTCGAAGACACAAACCCGCCGCTCTCACCTCGGATACACAGTGCTCAGAAATCAGGAAGACAGCGCCTCTTCAGGTTGGGAAAGCAGTGCGCCTGCGCAAAGGGCTCTGACGCCTGAGCGCCCAATCAATGCTCGGTCTCCTCACGGACTGTATTTCCCAGAAGTCTAAGCGGCCTGTGCCCTTAAATATGACGTATGAAACCCTCACCCAGGCCAAGCCGGTGAGACCTTGTAGATGCTCGGGCTAGAGGGGAGGGTTTACGTTGTAGTGGCTGCAGGGAAAGGAAACTGGTGTGGATGTCTAGGCTTATGGTCACCCTGGAAGTACTGACCACGTGTGCTGTCACATTCCTTATGTCCTCCGGTGGGAAATGTGTCTTTCCCATCCTTCAGACCATTCCTATTTCTGGCTTTCACCTCCGGGGGAAGACTGAGAACGATATTGAGTTTTTTGGCACTCGGAAGAAATTTATTTCTGCTTTAGTTTGTCTAACTTGGTTCTCAAATTTGGTCCAGTGAAACGCAGAATTTTGTTCTGAGAACGGGCTGGGCCTGAGTGAGGTAGGGCATGCAAATATTTTTCCTCCAGAAAAGAGCCGAGGACATGTGTGTATTTAACTGGGGAGCTGCCCGACTGATCAACAGCTGGAGCCCGCACCACCCCACAAGGACCCTGGTTAGAGACATTGCAGGGATTCTTAACCTCTGCTGCACAGGAATCACCTGATGAGCTGTAGACTTAACACATTGGGGCCGGGGGCCTGCTGAGGAGTGGGCGTTAGAAAAGAGCTACAGGTGATCTTATGAGTAGCTAAAGATAAGAACCAATGAGCTTCTAGAGCTTCAGGGAAGACTGCTGATCACACAAAAAATATGGTAAAACCCTACTTCACGAACAAGTCTACCCTTGATACAGGGTGCAGCCAAGGGGCGCCCCAAAAAAAGATTTGGAATGGTGTCCAGAATTCAAAGTGTATAGGAATAATGGAGAGACATGTAAGATGTCCTCACCCCTTCCCCCCACCCCCCACAGGTGTGAGTTGGGGGGAAGGGACAGTGTTGTACAGCCACAGCCTTGCAGCTAATCCATGGCATTGTCTTTTAACATATCTATAGCCTTTGGCGGTCACTTGGATATGTTAAATGGCTGTGGCCAGGCTTGGCGCTAGGGGGATGAAGTCACTTACCCTCAAGATGTAACTGGGGGCAGGTCCCCCAAGTTACAGCGCCTGCGTGGGGGCTTGGAGAAGATTGGCTCGAGGACATGGAATGATTACTGCCCAGACTAACGATGGCAGCCCAGTAAACTTGTATTAGTACAGAAATACTGGCAGGTGTAACTGATCTTGGGAGGAGTCAGAAATAGGGGTACAGAGGAAGATGGGGGCTAGGATTTAAAAGCCAGACACAGCAGCCATTGAGGGGGGAGCCACGCGGTTTCAGCAGAGTGAAGACCCCCCTCTTGGTGAGGTGAAAGAGGGAGCCACGTGGTTTTGGCAGGGTGCGGACCCCCTCTTTCCCAGGTGAAAGGGAAAAACCACGCAGCTTTGCCAGAATGGAGATCCCTGCAGCCAGGTGAAGAAGAAAGCCACATGCTTTTGGTGGAGTGCGGACTCCTGCAGCTTTGGTAGAAGAGGCCCACGCGGCTTTGGGGTGCCCCCTTTGGCCGCGGGGCCTGAAAAGCAAGAGAGACTTTGATTGGAACTGGGTACAAAGGACTCTTGCCAGTGGACCATGAGAGGGTGCCACAGTATTTTGGATTAACTGGAGATCCTGCACAGTGACACAGCTGATGGTGCCAGCGGCCTGAAACACAGATGTGTGCTCTTTTCCTGATTTACGGTACCCGGAGTTGGGACAGTGGGAGAAGGGAGCGCTGTGTGGGTGTAGGTGTACAACCTAAAGGACTTTGATATTTTAGTAGAGGCATTAGGCCTGAATAGCATTAAATAAACATTTTGTTTCCTTTTCACAAATCTCTGGCATTGAGAGATGTCTTTCCAATTGGCGGTGGACAGAAGAGCCCAGTAGATATTAGTATTTTGTCCTTGGGAGGGGCCCCTGTTGTATAGCAGTTTTTGGCATCCCTAGGTGGGCCAAATATTGTATTCCGCCCCCCTCCTTGTTCGGTCACAGTTTTTGGCTTCCCTGGGTGGGCCGATAATTGTCCCTAGCAGACCAACCCCCTCAGGTGCGAGAGAGTGAGGCTTTGGAATTTTCCCAGTCTCTGAGGATTTCTCTGCGCTCTTGAGGGCATCGGCCGCCTAATCACGCCTGGAAAGGTGAAAAGGAAACGAAACGGGGAAGGGAACAGAGACGTGAAAGAGTTTTGGGTTGAAAACTTGGTTTCTGACTGCTCTTTGGCAATAATGGAGCTGGAATTGTGGGCGATAGCAGGGGAAATACCTGGTCTTTACGCCATCTGTATTCTTTTTGCTCTGAATCTATGTTTGCTTTGTTGGAACTGTGTGAGTAGTTCTGAGCCGGTGCCTAAGTGGAGTCCACTGGGCAGAATCCTTAGAGATTGGGAGAGCTACCGCGCTAAGTCGACATACAGAGATCCTTTGGCTAAGGAGTTAATGATTTACTATTGTAACACCGTGTGGCCTACTTATGTTTTGAGTGATGAGCTGAGATGGCCTGTGAATGGTTCTTTAAGTTACTGCATCATTACTAGATTGAAACGGTATTGCCGGCAGTGTGAACTCTCCGAGGAATTACATTACCTTAATGCATTTATAATATTACACAACAGCCTTATGCCAGAGACAGAGAAGCGTGTAATGGTCCAGAAGGAGAAAAGGGTCTCAGAACCCCTCCCTGATAGTAGATCACAGGAGGAGAAAGATGATGAGGAAAGAAACTTAATTAATGCTCTGAACCCAGGGAATGGGGGACCCCAGAGAGCTGGAACTCCTTCTGGGGAGGTGAGGCCCACTGCGGCTTCTCCTGCCCTGCAAGTGGGAGAAGTCTCCACCACAGACTCGCAGCCTCTGCGACTGGGCTCTGCGCAACAGGGGTTGCGAGGGTCTTCCTGGGAAAGGGGAGCTGCAGGGCCCCCACCTTCACAGGTGGGCGGAGACTGTTCTCCACCTGCACTGGTGACTGCAGCCTCAGTGCACTGCCCCCAGTGGGTGGAGGGTGGCTCTGTGGCGCCCCCACACCTGCAGGTGGGTGGAGCTTGTGGTCCACCTGGGCCTGTGGCCTGGGAACCCAGACCCCAGTGGGTTGGGGGAGTTCCCCCTCCGGTACCAGCAAAGGTGGGCGGGGCCTCTGCCCCACCTCCACCAGTGACCGCAGCCTCAGTGCACCACCCCCAGTGGGTGGAGGGCGCCTCTGCGGTGCCCCCATGCCCCCAGGTAGGAGGAGCCTTTGGAGCCTCAGGGGCTCCTGGAACCGGAGTCTCCGGGGCTTCACAGGTGGGCGGAGCCTGCTCTGTGCCTCCGCCCCACCCCCTGGGAGTGGGGAGCATCTCCACTGGCCAGATCCCCTCACAGGTGGGAGGGGCCTGGCCCCCTCTGCAGGGTGAAGCCTTGGGGCACCACTCCATTCAGGTGGGAGGGACCTCCATGGGGTTGCCGCCTTCACAGCTGGTGGAGGTTTCTACATCTCCAGCAGCACAAGTGATGAGAACTGCCACTGCCGTGATGCCTCCCCTTCCACAGACGGTGGGAGCCAGCTCAGTACTGTCTCCTCCCAGAGCTGCCTCTGAAGCTGAGACTGATAAGCCAACTGCTACACCCTCAGCTGCTGAGGAATGCTTCTCACCCCCGAGAACTCGCCAGGGTACCTCCTATAACCGGGGAGCCTCCAAAGGCGTAGCCAGCCAATACCCTTTGAGGCAATACCCAATAGGGGGCATAAATGAAGAAGGTCAGCCTGCTGGCTATTATTGGGCCCACACACCGTTCTCCACTTCAGACTTACTGAACTGGAAGAATGCCAACCCCTCATACAGGAATGATCCTCAGAAGATGGCAGATCTTATCGCCTGTATTTTTGCCACTCATCACCCAAACTGGGCAGACATACAGGCCCTCCTGAACATTTTACTAACGGCAGACGAAAGACGGTTGGTTCTAAATAGGGCTGATCAGGAGGCCCAGCGTCTCCATGATGATGACACCGAGGGGATCCTCCGCCCAGCTGAGGCAATTCCTTGGGTGGACCCTAAGTGGGACCCGAATAGCAGAGACGGTTTAGCCTCTTTGGGACACTATAGAAGGTGTATATTAGAAGGACTTAGGAAAGGAGTGCCCAAGCAGAAGAGTCTGAACTTGATACAGACTCTCCAGCAGAAGCCAGACGAGGATCCTTTTGAATTTTTAGGAAGGATCTATCAAGCATATAGGAAATACACCGATGTTGATCCAGAGGCACCAGAAAATGCGAGAATGATAAACACGACTTTTATTGGACAGAGTTCTCCGGATATCAGAAACAAACTCCAGCGTGTAGACGGAGTACTGGGAATGAGCTGCTCCCAGCTAGTAGATATAGCATTTAAAGTCTACAATGCTCGGGAAGCAGGGAAGGCAAAACGGGCCACAGTGTTTTTGGAATTAGCCCAGGGAAACCAAAAGAAGCAGGACCATGGGGCAGAGAAAGGAAACTCATCAGGTGCCCACCACCGTGCCAGTGGCAAAAGGGGCCCTAAGGAGAAGAAGAAAGGCACAATAGGCATTAATCAGTGTGCCTATTGCAAGGAGGAGGGGCACTGGAGGAATGAGTGCCCACATCGCAAAAGGGAAAGTAAAAGTAAGAATCCAGGTCGATTGATGGTAAAGCAAGAAACAGAGAATGACAATGAATGAGGAGGCCCAGGGGCTCCATTGGACATCTCCTGACCCATCACTAGTTCCCCACAGGAGCCCCGGGTGCAAGTGACTGTGGGGAACAAGCCAATTGACTTTCTTGTAGATACGGAAGCCACATACTCAGTGTTGAATACAAAGTTGACTGGAAAAAGCTCAAATGAAGTAACGGTTACTGGTGTGCCTGGCCAGGTACAAAAACAGACATTCCTGCAACCTCTGGAATGCCAGCTTGGGGGTCAAAAGCTTACACATAGTTTTTTGTATATGCCTGATTGTCCCATTCTGTTGTTGGGCCGAGATTTGCTGTGTAAACTGCATGCACAAATAACCTTTTCTCCCAAGCGACAGCAGCTGTGTGTGGAGGTTCCGCTGGAAAATGCCCTCCAGTTGCAGGCTATCCTGACCTGTTCTGGAGGCCCTGGAGATGAACCCTTCCCACCTGAGATCTGCAAGCAGGTCGATCAAACTGTTTGGGCCGACGGAACTCCAGGTAAAGCAGTTAACGTGCAACCCATAAAGATATATCTGAAAGAAGGGGCGCGGGTCCCACGAAAGAAGCAGTATCCCCTCAAAAAGGAGGCTTTAGAGGGGATCCAGCCAGTGTTGCAGAAGTTTTTGAAATCAGGACTAATCCGGCCTTGCCGGTCACCATACAATACTCCCATTTTGCCGGTCAAAAAGTCTCACTCAGACGAGTACTGGTTTGTACAGGATCTCAGGGCCATCAATGATATTGTCCAGGACATTCACCCTACTGTGCCTAACCCTTACACCCTGTTGACTCTGGTGCCTGGGGATAGCAAATGGTTTTCAGTCCTAGACTTAAAGGATGCATTTTTCTGCATCCCGATAGATGAGCAGGCTCAGCAACTGTTTGCCTTTGAGTGGCAGAACCCAGAGACTAAAGCCACGCTCCAATATTGCTGGACTGTGCTGCCACAAGGATTTAAGAACTCACCGACCATATTCGGGGAAGTACTGGCAAAAGACTTAAGGGATGTTCAGTTGAGATCAGGAGTTCTTCTGCAATATGTAGATGACCTATTAATAGCCAGCAGTAACTATGAGGATTGTCTGCACAACACCATCACGGTTCTAAATCATTTGGCAAAGAAAGGATATAAAGTGTCCCCTCATAAGGCCCAAATTTGCAAGCAGGAGGTGGCGTATCTGGGATTTCAACTGAAACAGGGTACCAGGAGTCTAATGGCAGATAGAAAGCAAGCCATTGCTACACTAAAAATCCCAGAAAATCGAAGGCAGCTTCGTGGGTTCTTGGGAATTACAGGGTTTTGTCGGATTTGGATTCCAAACTTTGGACTCATAGCAAAGCCACTGTATAATTCCCTAAAAGGACTGGACTCTGAACCCCTAGATTGGACAGGAGATTGTCAAGTAGCATTTGATACTCTGAAGGCGAAACTGTCCTCAGCCCCTGCATTAGGATTGCCGGACTTATAGAAGCCTTTCAAATTGTATATTCATGAAAGGCAGGGGATAGGACTGGGGGTGCTGACCTAGACCTTGGGAAATATCCCCTGACCCATAGCCTATCTCTCAAAGAAGCTGGATCACACAACAAAAGGATGGCTACCATGCCTCCGAGCTGTAGCAGCCACCTGTGATATCTTACAGGAAGCTGAAAAGTTTACCTTGGGACAACCTACTACAGTGTTGGTGTCACATCAGGTTCTGACTCTGTTAGAACAGAGAGGAGGATATTGGCTGACAGCTGGGCGTATGGGGAAATACCAGGCCATTCTGCTGGACAATCCTAATGTTACCTTGCAGACCACCACCACCCTAAACCCAGCCACCCTACTCCCAGATATGGAGGGAGACTCTGCCCTTGAGCATGAATGCTTGGAAATAATTGACCAAGTTTATTCTAGCAGGCCAGACCTGACAGAACAGCCTCTGGCGTCACCATACTGGGAGCTGTATACAGACGGGAGCAGCTTCATGGACAATGGCCAGCGACGAGCTGGGTATGCGGTGGCCACTGCAGAAAAGGTAATAGAAGCCCAAGCTCTTACACCAGGAACCTCAGCACAGAAGGCTGAATTAATAGCTCTCACAAGAGCCTTGCTGCTGTCCCAAGGGAAGAAAGTTAACATATATACAGATTCCAAGCCTTTATGGTAGTTCATGCCCATGGAGCAATATGGAAAGAGAGGACTCTTAACCTCGGGGAACAAGGATGTTAAACACGCAGAGGTGATTTTACAATTGTTAGAGGCAGTGAATGTACCGGACCAGGTTGCTATAATGCACTGCCCAGGACACCAGAGGGATGGTTCCCACACCAGTCAGGGAAACCAAATTGCTGACAAAGCAGCAAGACAGGCAGCCAAGGAGCTGCCACACCTAGCAGCCTTGGTTCCCCATCTGGACTTATCAGAGTTTAAACCTCATTACACAGAACAGGATGAGGAGCGGGCCCGTGAATGGGGATTCACTAACACTGATCCCAATTCTATGTGGAAAGTCAATGCCCATGGTATGATTCTGCTTCCTGAGGCTCTAGTGTATCCTGTGCTCAAGCACCTACATGAAGGGACACACTATGGAAGGGATGCTCTAATGGACTTCATTAGGCCGCATCTAAAAGGCCCTTATTTGCAAAGGACTGTCCACAGGATCAGCCAAGCCTGTCAAATATGTGCCAAAAACAATCCTAAGACAGAGCGTGTTCCCACAGAAAAGGGAGTACAATATAAAGGGATGTGCCCCTTCGAGGACTGGCAGGTGGACTTCACGCAAATGCCTAAAACAAGGGGAAACTTCAAATTCTTGTTAGTCTTTGTGGATACCTTTTCTGGGTGGGTAGAAGCATACCCCACCAGGACTGAAAAGGCAACTGAAGTGGCAAAACTGTTGCTTAAAGAAATAATCCCCAGGTTTGGGCTTCCCCAGAGCATTCAAAGCGACAATGGACCATGGTTCATTTCAGAAATCTCCCAGAAGGTTGGACAGGCATTGCAAATACAATGGAAACTGCATACATCTTGGAGACCACAGTCCACAGGAAAAACTGAGAAAATGAATCACACCATAAAGAAGACTCTGGCAAAAATATGCCAGGAAACACATTTAAAACGGGACCAGGCATTGCCCATTGCTTTGCTCCGAATCAGAGTGGCACCCAGAAGTGGGCTTAAACTGAGCCCTTTTGAAATAGTTTATGGAAAACCCCTGCAAGTTTCTGTTTTAGGTACGCCCCCTCTGGATTTGGAGCGTGAGGCACGAATTAAGCAGTATGTGCAGCATTTAGGACAAACACTAACCATTTTGCACAAGTTTGCTCATTGCAGGTCTGCCTACCCCTCTGACAAGCCTCTGCACCCGTTCCAGCCAGGGGACCAGGTCCTACTAAAGATCTGGAAGAGCCAAGGCCCTGAGCAGCAACTGTCTGAACAGTGGACTGGTCCCTACGATGTCCTATTGACAACATATTCCTCCCTGAAGCTGATGGGAATTAAGCCCTGGATTCACCACACACGGGTAAAATGGGCACCGCCTAAGGGAGATGCAGACCCTACTGCTGCAGTAGGGGCAGAAAGGGAAAGATGGACCTGCACTCCGGAGGAAGGTTTGAAATTCCTCTTCTGGAAAAAGACAATGAACCCAAATATAGGGTGACAATGTTTGATATGTCATGCAAGTGTTTGTAAAGCTGGGAACTTTTGGCTGCCAGATACTAGGTTTGAGTACTGAGCTTAAGTATAGTCCTTCCCAATGTGGGAAAGGGACCAAGAATAAAAAAAGAATGATAGGTGAATCTAGATAGGTAGAAATATGTATAAAGGATATGAAAGTTTTAAACCTGGAGTAAAAGAAACCTCAACTACTTGTTTTCTAATTTCATGGGAAAAGAGCAAATTTCTCACATGTAGTTCTGTTTCTGATCAGAAACCCTGTACTGTAAGACCTAGTGAAGGTCACTGTAGCCGATTGGGAAGAATGCTTTTGCCACCTAGGACCCAGGAAGGGTCAATTAGGGCTGACGAGTGCTTCAGCCTGAGGCAAAGAGCATGTCTCTGCCATGAGACTAGGCCTGAAGGAGCATGTCTCCAAACCTGTATCTGAAGACCTGCTGTGCTGTTGGGGAGAAAGGAAGGGCAGCGAGGCAAAGAGTGTCTCTGCAGAGACGGCCTGAAGGAGCATGTCTCTGCCAGGCACCAGTGGACGCATTGGTGCAAGAGAATGTCTCTACCTGTATTGTTTCGGAACTCTGTTTTGGATTTTGCTCTGTATCTGCTCTGAAAAGGAAATTGAGGATTCCAGAAAAGGTTGAAACTTCATACTCTGTAGGAAAGTGTACAAGGAAAAGGATTTTCCATTATAATTTGTATTTTTCTCCTTACCTGATCTATCCAGAATTTGGCACTCTGAAGTATGAGTGATGACATAAGGTTTCTTTGCATAAAACCAATAAGACCAGTCTTTAATAGTGGTTTTGTTAACCAAGACTTTGACTGGAACGTCACGCCTGAAGGAGACATGTATGGGTTCTGGTCGTTACCAGAAAGCCCTGAGGAACTAGGATTGACCTGTGAAGCTAGTGAAAGCCCACAAGAAAAGCCTGGGACTTTAGTTGGTTGTGCGGTTCGTGCCAGTATTTCTAGGGAAGGAACGAAGGTTGCTTTCCTGAAAGTTGGCTGAAAAGGAACCTGTAGGCACAATGGAGGCTCAAGGACTTGAGTGAAACAACTGGTTCAGGCAAAGCCAGATGGCAGGTGTGTGGCTCTGCTTTTGTGCCCTGAGGGGCGGACTGAGAAGTCAATCTGAAGGTTCCCTGTGTCAGTTCCAGCAAAGTAGACTTAGAGATCATAAGTGATCCAGGCTGCTCTTGGTGTGTTTATGCAAACGAACAGTCAAAATCAAAAGCGGGACCCAAAGTAGTCCCTGTAATAACAGTGAGGGTGATCTTAAGGAGAAAAATTGTAATTCAAGGAAAATCACAATGCTTAGTATTGGACATCAGAATGGCGCAGCTAATTGTCTTGGAAGTTTGTTTTCATTTGAAAGTTGAAACCAGGTTTGTGATGTTACCGAAAATGTACAATTTACAGGTGCAAAGGATCTTGCAATGGAATGTCTTCCCAAAAGACAGTCTCACAGATGCAGAAACTGGTTTGGGGATTGTTGTGTGAATTAACCTGTGTGTTCTTCTGTTTTCATAGAGCGTATGCCTATGACCTGCCTATGCCTATGAGTGATTGGTTGCAATATAGGCCTCACTTAAGGAGCCCATCTTCGTCATCGCCCCCCTGAGACTCAACGGTTTGGCTGAACTAAGTAGTTGGGTTGGTAAAGGGCTGGGGCAGTCTGTGGCCTTCACTTGAAACTGATTTTCCCTTTTCTGTCTTGATGGCTTGGACAGAAAGGGCTCAGAAATCTGAAAGGAGAGAAATCTTAATGTATTCCCCTCAGTCTGAGTGAAGTATAGTGGAGCACAAGAGTTTTTAGATAGGTGTAACATGCCTTGTACACCTTCCACTAGATAAGCCATTCTTTACTGAAGTATCTGCCTTTGTCAATTAATGGTTATGATTTAATTGTGCTTCCAATTTCTTACCTAATCTGTCACCTCCAGAATATGACCTGACCAGAATGCCAACAGTCCAGTAATGCCAGATTTGGACACCAAGCCTGCAACTTTCAGGTGACAGCCAACTGACCAGGTCCCTGTAAGGTCTTTCCCCTTACAGGAAGGACTCCCTCCATGCTGCACCCCCCCCTTTCAGGGCACCCCTGACCCAGGAGTAGGACAGCGTCCATTTCCAGCTCGAAGCAGCTACAAGAAGATAAGACCTTCGTCCATTTTCCTTTATATGATTATAAAGTGGGTGTATATCTGAAAGGAGGGATATTGATACAGGGTGCAGCCAGGGGGGGCCCCCAAAAAAAGATTTGGAATGGTGTCCAGAATTCAAAGTGTATAGGAATAATGGAGAGACATGTAAGATGTCCTCACCCCTTCCCCCCCCACACACAGGTGTGAGTTGGGGGGAAGGGACAGTTTTGTACAGCCACAGCCTTGCAGCTAATGGCATTGTCTTTTAACATATCTATAGCCTTTGGCGGTCACTTGGATATGTTAAATGGCTGTGGCCAGGCTTGGAGCTAGGGGGATGAAGTCACTTCCCCCAAGATGTAACTGGGGGCAGGTCCCCCAAGTTACAGCGCCTGCGTGGGGGCTTGGAGAAGATTGGCTCGAGGACATGGAATGATTACTGCCCAGACTAACGATGGCAGCCCAGTAAACTTGTACTAATACAGAAATACTGGCAGGTGTAACTGATCTTGGGAGGAGTCAGAAATAGGGGTACAGAGGAAGATGGGGGCTAGGATTTAAAAGCCAGACGCAGCAGCCATTGAGGGGGGAGCCACGCGGTTTCAGCAGAATGAAGACCCCCCTCTTGGTGAGGTGAAAGAGGGAGCCACGTGGTTTTGGCAGAGTGCGGACCCCCTCTTTCCCAGGTGAAAGGGAAAAACCACGCAGCTTTGCCAGAATGGAGATCCCTGCAGCCAGGTGAAGAAGAAAGCCACATGCTTTTGGTGGAGTGCGGACTCCTGCAGCTTTGGTAGAAGAGGCCCACGCGGCTTTGGGGTGCCCCCTTTGGCCGCGGGGCCTGAAAAGCAAGAGAGACTTTGCTTGGAACTGGGTACAAAGGACTCTTGCCAGTGGACCATGAGAGGGTGCCACAGTATTTTGGATTAACTCGAGATCCTGCACAGTGACACAGCTGATGGTGCCAGCGGCCTGAAACACAGATGTGTGCTCTTTTCCTGATTTACGGTACCCGGAGTTGGGACAGTGGGAGAAGGGAGCACTGTGTGGGTGTAGGTATACAACCTAAAGGACTTTGATATTTTAGTAGAGGCATTAGGCCTGAATAGCATTAAATAAACATTTTGTTTCCTTTTGACAAATCTCTGGCATTGAGAGATGTCTTTCCAATTGGCGGTGGACAGAAGAGCCCAGTAGATATTAGTATTCTGTCCTTGGGAGGGGCCCCTGTTGTGTAACAATATTTGGCATCCCTAGGTGGGCCAAATATTGTATTGCCCATCCCTCGGACCTCTTGTTCGGTAACACCCTTACCCTCTCAAAAACCTAAATTGCCTACCATAACAAGGCATTGTCATGACTCCTTGTGACCACTTCTGTCTTCGATACTTTATTTTTCCAGAATGTCATATAAACAGGATTGATTATACAGTATGTAACCTTTGGAAAGTGACTTTTTCTTTCAGCATCCGAAATCTTTTTAATGACAAAGCAATATCTGGGTTTGTTTAAAAATATAGAACACTTCATGAATTTGCATGTTATCCTTGGCAAAGGCCATGCTAATATTTCCTGTATCTTTATAATTTTAGTATATGTGCTGCCCAAGCCAGACAGAGAGTGACTTTTCACCCAGAAGAAAGCCCTTAAGACCCATTCATGTTCTCATGGGAGAAGTGTGTGACTACAAAGAAGCAGCAAAAGGGAATGTTGGGGGTAATGGGTAAACATCAGGCTACTTGGGACTAGAGCTCCGCTGACAGCATCCAGTAGCACACCCGAGCACTCTGAGTGGGGGAGGAGACATCTCTGTTAAGCTATTGATTAACTCTCCTAAGTAAGATGAGCCTCTGGATCAAGATCTGTCTGTCTGACTCCTCAATAAAAGCGGGAAATTTCAGACACTAACTGGCCAATGATAAAAGGCAAGGTATCAGGGACAGGCAGTGCCCTGCAAGTACATATGAAGCAGTTCCACATCTATCTAGTCAGGCTGAACCGTCGGTGAGATGAAGATCTGTCCTCGTTTGCCCATCCCCTCACCTTTTTGGTTCCAGAGCAATGAAGAGACTAAAAACTCCTGTTCCAGCCATGGTTCCCAAGAAGCCGCCTGCCTCCTGGAAATCCTTAGCCTCCTTAGCTGGCAGATTCAGAGTGGGTCTCAGGCTTTTCTTTTTAGCATATTTTCAGTGATTTCTGTTGCACGGCCCCAAACCTGGCTACGGGCCCAGGATGAAAATTGCACCCAGTTCCCAGCCCCAGGAAGGAACGGGGTGAACTCCCCAATCATGTCACTGTTGAGATTGGCCAGTCTGGACTCCACGCACGGGCGCAGGATGGGTCTTCGAAAGCGGGTCCAAGGCAACCTTTGTTCTTTGTGGGTCCGGGCTCTGCGCTGGCCGGTGATGGCATTGGGAGTGACCCTCTGTCTGCTTCCTGCAGGGACCTTGGAGGCCTGGACCAGGGGACAGTGGTCTGTGTCCCTGCAAGGCCCTTCCCAGAGTCCTGTCTTTCTCCCCATCTCCGAGGTGCATTGGGCTCCAAAGTCACGGGTTTGGGTACCATAGTACCTGATCCTGGTGTGGTCACCCCTGTGGCTGGGTCTGCATAGGAGCTGGGTTCAAGAGCTTGGTTCCCCTCTCCCCCCACCAGCAGCTTCCGGGAATTGGGACATGTGCGCCTCATGCGAGACAGCAGCGTCTGTCTGTCTGGGAGTGTCAGCCCTGTTCTGGGCCCTGCAGTAGAGTGGGTATCTTCCCTGAGTGGGGGTGCCAAGTGTCACCCAGCTTGTTCCCTGCTCCTGGAACCTTGGGGAGGACAGACCTGGACACAGTGAAGGGATGTCGCCCTTTAGCCCCAGCTGTGGACAGGGCTAAACAACATCAGGTTTGACTCTTCAGGGTGCAGAGGCCCAGACGCCTTCCTGGGAAGTTACTACCTGGCCTAGGGGAAGGAGGGCCTTAGGAAGAGGCCAGGGCTGGGGTCCTGGTGTGAGGCTGGGAATTCCTTTCTCTCAAGATATCCCTCCTGAATTTCTATTCACCACACAAGGATTTGGAACAAACTTGTTCTGTGTTTCTGCCCCTCCTACTAGTCTGCATGGATTTAGTTTTTTTATTCCATAGTTGTCAGACTTCCATTCATCTTGATTTCTGACTGTTCTGAGTGATGGCTGTTCTATATTTTAATTGTAATTTTGATGTGGTTGTGTGAGGAGGTGGGCTGTGTTTACCTGTGCCACCACCTTGATTGGAAGTCCTAAGCCATTCCTTCTCAAAGTTTAGCATCTCCTGTCTTTCATCAAATTGGCCTTTTTATTTGATTTTTAATTCTTCAGCATACCTGGTCAAGGTAACAAAACTGTCACGTGGCAGGATGGGACCAATCTTTGGAACTCTCACTTCCTGTTTTTCCCTTATGCCCAGAAAGCTCTTTAGAAATGCATCTCTTGCAGCAACATTTTCATTGATATGTCCCCTAGAGCAAGGGACATAGAGGAAAGAATACACAAATGGGATCTTATCAAAATAAAAAGCTTCTGCATGACTAAAGAAAACAGTATTAAAATAAAAAGAACCAACCGTATGGGAAAACATATTTGCCAATGATACCTCAGACAAGGGTTTAATCTCCAAAATATATAAAGAACTCACACAACTCCACTCTAAGAAGACGAGCAACCCAATTAAAAAATGGGCAAAGGACTTGAACAGACACTTCTCCAAGGATGACATACAGAGGATGCAGAGATGCATGAAAAGGTGCTCAGTGGCAATAGCTATCAGAGAGATACAGATTAAAACCACAATGAGATACCACTTCACACCAGTCAGAATGGCCATCATAAACAAAGGAACAAACGACAAGTATTGGAGAGGATGTGAAGAAAAGGGAACACTAGTGCACTGTTGGTGGGATTGCAGACTGGTACAGCCACTGTGGAAAACAGTATGAAGTTTTCTCATAAAACTAAAAATGGATCTGCCTTTTGATCCAGCAATTCCACTGCTAGGATTATATCCCAAGAACCCCGAAACACCAATCCAAAAGAACCTATGCACACCAAAGTTCATAGCAGCACAATTTACAATAGCCAAGAGCTGGAAGCAACCTAGGTGCCCATCAGTAAATGAATGGATCAAAAAACTATGGTATATTTATGCAATGGAATACTATACAGCAGAAAGGAAGAAGGAGTTCCTATCCTTTGGGACAGCATAGATGGAACTGGAAAACATTATGCTAAGTGAAATAAGCCAGACGGTGAAAGACAAATACCATACGATCTCACCTTTAACAGGAACCTAATCAACAAAACAAGCAAGCAAAATAAAAACAAAGACACTGAAATAGAGAACAGGATGACAGTGACCAGAGGGGAGAGAAGAGGGAATTTCAGGGCAAAAGGGAAGGGTTTATAGGAACAAGTATAAAGGACACATGGACAAAAACTACCCTACATGGGGTGGAAGTGGGAGGGAGGTGGGGAGGGCCGGAGGGGTGGGCTGGGATCAGAGTAAAAGGCAGAAAACTGTACTTGAACAACAATTAAAATTAAAAATAAATAAATAAATACATCTCTAAATCTCTTTAGAAATGCAGCCTCTCAGGCCCTTCCCACAACCACTGAGCAGATGTATCTCTCACAAGACCCTCAGAAATCCACATGCATGTTGAAGTTTAAGAAGTGCTGAACTAACCATACTATGCTGGCCTTCCCACCTCCATGCTTCTGTTATTGTCAGGCATAATCACTTCTCTGGCTGGTTGGTGGGTAGAGTCCCTCTCACACCACATCTCTCTGACTAAGCCAGGAAGTGTTCTCTCATTTTAAGGACTCATGTGATTAGATTGGTGTAGTAGACCGCTCTGCTTAGTTTTAGGAATTGTATCTCTACCCCTTGTGGCTAAGAGCAAGAGATGACCTTTGGAATGCCAGCCACAGGAGACAAAGCCTGTCTCTGGTAGCAAACACTGCCTCAGTTCCTCTCCCTGCCCCCAAAGCTTGGTCGGAAGTCAATGACGGATAAGACCCCCTCACAGCAGGGCAACCTAAGCCAGACTCTATAACTTGGGAGGCATTCATGGAAGGACTGGGGGGGTGGGGCTGCAACAAAGAGCAATGGACTCTTGCCCCCCCCCCCCCCCCCGGCTTTGACATAGCCCGAGTCCCCACGTCCGCTGGGAGAAGCACTTCCTGGCTGTAATCCCTTTAAGCCTGAATATCTGATGGGAGAGGTGCAGCTCCTTGCCTTGCTAGAGCGTGTCCTGGGGGAAAATCTGGCATCACAAAGACTGGCTGATAAACCCGTGAAATCTGCTCTGCTAAGAGTGCTTTCATTCATATGATAAGGGTCCGAGAGGAAATGAGTATGTCTCCCAAAGTTTCTGCAACTCTTTTCCTGACAGACACTGACTCAGACTCTGAAGCCCTCAGATCTCTTTGAAATGTTATCTACTGTTTGATCCTTGCCGCCCTGTATTCCTGAGTATTACAACCCAATAAAAGGCTATGGAAGAGGGCGCTCAGGGCCTTTTTCTCCTTGGAGAAACTGGCCACAGCCCACTCCTCCTCCCCAAACAGATCCAGCATGTCTCGGCCATATTTATTCATTCACGCATGTCCGTGGCACTGGGGGGACTAGCGATAGTAGTTGCTCCCACAGATTGGGCCTACTTGAATGATCCATGATTATCTTCCATCTCAAGGTCTGGGCCTTTAATCACATCTGCAAAGTACCTTTTTCCATGTAAGTTAATATAGGTTCTTGGGATTAGGTCATGGACATTGTTGGGGAGAATTATTCTGCTTCTACCACATTATACATAATAATACAGTACATATTATATGTATGCACATATAAAAATGTACAATGTGAACTGTGGTGTTGAGAGAAGACTTGGGCAGGCATCTTCCTCCCCTACTTTCATCTTTACAGTCTTTGGACTTACCTCATGTACTAGAATCCAAACACTATTTTCTCAGGTTTTCCTAATCTCCAATCATCTGCTTATTTCTTTTGCTTGACATCTCCAAAAGCTTCCACAGACATACACCATTCTTGGAAGAAACTATACACCTCTTTTAGATACTATTTTAAAGGTTAGTTATCCTACCTCCACTCTAGGACTTCACTTTCTCTTGGCACAGAGAACAGGTAATACTAGAATGTCTCCCCCGACCCACCCACCCCCTCCCCCCGACTGGGAGAGAAGGTCTAAAATCAAGGAATCAATACCAACTCGAGGAAGTTCCAAAGAATTATTCCAGATAACATCAGCGGAAGAACATAGTAGAGATGAAGTCTGGTCCTCCAAACTGAAAGCAGCCTGTGATTGCGATGACCAGTTAGACACACATCCAGAAAAATGGGAGAGACTTCTGACAGAAACATCACTCATGCACAAATCTGTTACCACCCTTAGGGGAAATCATAAATGGAGTGAATTGGGGAAAGGTTTAGGCTTAAAATCGGTTCTTGTTAATCAATGTGATATTACTACCAGAGGAGGATCCTATACATATGATACAGGATTCAGACAGACTTCAGGGAGAAATAACTCTCAGAACTCATCCAGGGAAGAAATCCTGTACATGTAATGAATGCAGGAAGTCCTTCCACTTCCTGTCAGAACTTAGGCACCATCAGAGATATCACACTGGAGAAAAACCCCATGAGTGCAGTGAATGTGTCTTTGCTTGTATTTCATCCCTTAATAAACATCAGAGAATTCACACTGGGGGAAAAGCCCTACAGGTTCAGTGAGTGTGGAGAGCCTTCAGCCAGAGCTCATCTCTTGTCCTACATTATGTTTCATACTGCCTACAGGATAAATCCTCCCCCCTCAGTTTGGCATTTAACACCCGCTTCAATCTGTCCTAACGTCCTGCTGCTCCTGACAAGAACCCCTATTTCAGACAAAGCAGCTTGGTTGCCGTTACCTCAGAGGTGGCTCCATACTTATCTAAAGCCCAATAAGTCAGAACCTATTCAGATGCCCCTTCCTCAGGGAAGAAGTCTGTTTCAACACTGCTGTGAAGCCATATCTTAATCATTTGCAATTGAAAAAGCATTTGGTGTTTGCATATGGTTTTAAAAATAAGAGGTTCGTGGACTTGAGATGGTTCTTACCACTGTCTTGATCTATTAATTTAAATCATTTGTTGTGAATCATCTTGCCACTGCTCTCCTGAGCCACGTTAACAGCTGCTGCAGGTCACTTCTCATACTTCCTCTCAGAAAGGAGCACAAACTGTGTGCTCACTAACCATGTGTTGATTTGAAAAACAACTTTCATTGCCCATGTTTTCTCTGTGCTTCTGATTGACTTTGACTTTTATACCAGATGAAAAGCTTTCCTTGTAGAAGACCATCAACTAAATATTTTCTTAGAAAAATATAATGTTGCTTCCTGTAATTATTTTTCAAATTCAAATATAGATTACCACTGTTTCATCTTTTGGGAGTGGACTGGCATGTGTGTACATGAAAGTTCACTGCTATTTTCTTTTGTGGTGCTACCGTGACTTCTCATACCAATGACCCAGAGTCAGGCCAGACTTCACAGGTTAGGGATACAGACCAGACAAGACTGCTTTTGCTTCAGATCCCAGCCACAAATTTGGGGGTCCCTATGTGAACTTCTAACCAGCTAGCTACAAATTTGGGAGTTCCCATTACTTTTTCAGGTTCTGTAATTCTGCAGAACAACTCTCAGAACTCAGGAAAGGGCCATATTATAACTTTATTACAGCAAAAAGTACAAATCAAACCAGCCTAGGGAGGAGACACATTCGGAGAGATCTAGAACTATTCCAAATGTGAGGCTTCTGTTTCCCCCAGCAACACATCACCTGGCTGGCATATAGATGCATAACAATGTGCAGAGTACCGCCAACCAGGGAAGCTCACCAGAGCCTTGTCCAGAGTTTATATTGGCATTTCATTACCTTGGAATGATTAATTGACCACACAGTTTAACTCAATTCCCCCTGGATGAGGGGTTGATAATAGTACATGGCCCAAAGTCCTGGCCCTCTCATTTCTTGGTTGGTCTTTCTTGCATGGTAAGCCCCCATCCTGAGTCACCTCATTAGCATAAACTGCGCGATATGGTCGCAGGGTCCTAATATGGATATCTCTCAGAAAATTCTAAGGATTTAGAAGTTCTTTAGAAGAACCTGGGACAAAGGCCTGCCAAGTTCTTTATTACACAAGCACACACAGAAATTAATGTGAAAATGTTTCTTCAAATGTTATTCACATAAGTCCCAAATGTTAACACTGTACTTTATACATCCCTTAACAGATAACTGCAATATACCATTTCTGCTTACAGACCACTGGCAAGAACTTAGACATAGACCCAAGTGAGTCTGGAAATTGAAGTCCTTTTCCTGGTCAGCTATGGGCCCAGCTAAAATTTTGAGATTCTACTACTAAAGAAGAAATGGAGGATCAGTGTTAACAGGTGACCAGAAATCTGTGCCTCAAGACCCAAATACTCCAAAGCCATTTGGGAGTGAGGTCCCATGCATGGTATTCTCTGGGTCTCAGTCTTCTCTTCAGTTAGATGAAGGACTTTGCACTTGTGGAAATAAATGAAGACTCCTAAATGAGAACAAAGAGTCTATTTATTCTGAACTTGATATAACAAAGAATCAGCCACTATCACCTGTGTTTGGCAGAGAACCAAAGACATGAAGAGAGGAATAAAACCTTAGAATGATAAAAAAATGAAAAGGAAGCTTCAGGTATACCCTAATTCAGGTTGTTGGCACCGGAAAGCTGGAGGGAGCAGGACATCTTATGTGATTGGTTTGGGAGCGTATTTGGCTTCGATGGTTGGTCCTAGGTTGGAAGTTGGGGGGAGGCTGGCAAGTAGGAGAACTAGCAGTCATTGACCAAGTTGTGACTGTTGTGAGCTGACAGCAGCAGAGGCCACGGTTCGTTTTTCATACTGGTTGCTGGAAAGGTGCAAGTCAGAGTTCATTGTCATATGTGGGGTATCCATTGTCCACTGGTATAATAAGTCTCTCAGTCCCCCTTTTGGCCATTCTCTTGCTTGAGAGAGGCTGACCAATTCAGAGATCCAGATCTTCACCGCTCAGAGACTGTTCTATTGTCCCAAAGTAAACAATATTATGAGATCTTTTGGATTTTTTCTTTGTCCTTACCCAAGGACATGTTTTTATTGATTTTAAAGAGGAAGGGGGACAGGGAGAGAGAAACATCATTGAATTACCTCCAGTATGCACCCTGACTGGGAATCCAACCAGCAACCTAGGTATGTGCCCTTACCAGAGATTGAACCCACATTTTTTGTGTACAGGACAATGCTCCAACTAATTGAGCCACTAGCCCAGGTGATCTTACGGGTCTTTCATGTTGTATCATCATGCCACTCATCTGATGAGACGACAGTTGTGCAGAAGCATTGCCAAGTGTTTTTTAAAGTGATATGGAGCCTGTCCTACCATGCCTGTTTCATGGATCCACATACAGTGAGATGTAATAGCAATGGCCCAGATGCTACTGCAATTAGTCAATAAGAAGTTTATGTGCCCTGGCTGGGTAGTTCAGTTGGTTGTAGTGTCATCCTGTGTACCAAAAGGTTGTGGGTTTAGTCTCTGCTCAGGGCACATACCTAAGTTTTGGGTTTGATCTCTGGTTGGGGTGTGGATGAGGGGCAACTTACAGATGTTTCTCTCTCACATCGATGTTTCTCTCTCTCCCCTTCTCTCTCAAATCAATAAACATATCTTCAGGTAAGGCTTAAGAAAAGATTATACAATTGCCCATGACTACTGGTGTCACTGAATGAGGCAGAGCTGCACATCTTTCATCGAGGGAAGAGGTGCTGTCTTGGTGCTGCCAGAGGCAGTAGTAGGTCTCTTATAGTATTTTTATTTCCCATCACTGGAAACACTGCTCTATTCACATGAACAATGAGTCAGCAATTCTCCAAGGCAGTGCCTGAATAATCAAGGGTGACCTTGTTTTGGAGCTCTTGCCTGAGTTGGAATTTCCAGTATTGGTGACTTAGTTAGGATTTCTGTATACAGATAAATCTTTGCATACTGTTCCTAAACTGCATGAGGATTTAGTCTGAGGAAAACCAGATGAGTTGACCTGGCTGCAAGGAAGTAAAATCCAGGGTGGGGGGCACGCAGAGATCCAGGAAAAAAGGAGTTGTTCATGATGAGATCCAAAGGCTCACTGGTTCAATTCCCATGTGAGCACATGCCTGGCTTGCAGGTCAGGTCCCCAGTAGGGGTCTCGTGAGAGGCAACCACACATTGATGTTTCTTTCTCTCTCCCTTCCCTTCTCTCTAAAAATAAATAAGTAAAATCTTAACAAAAGAAAAAGAAATGCTTCAACCCATCCTGAAAACAGACTTATAATAACTAAAACATATTCAAATCTCATGAAGGGTGAAAGCCAGATAAACTTCATCTGAAGGTGTCCAAGGACCCTTGAGGCTTTTGTTCCTTTACATTTTCCCCAGAATTATGTTTACAGGTGATATATAACCTAAAAATACCCTGTTAAAAATCTTCCTTTTAAAAGTTTATTTACCAATGTTAATTTAAGATAGTAGCCAACTTGTAACATAATAGATGATTTCAAGGAAGTTAGCTGATAATCCATTTGAAATCCTCTGGCACCACCAAGCAGCCATCTTGGGAGCACCAGAGATGACCAGAGTAAAAAGGTCCCACTGTTAACAATTTTTCAGGATCAGGGGTTAACCACTGATATCTTAGAATGACCTCTCTGAATCCTCTTGTTAGGAACCTTGTCAGGATGGGCAGGGTAGGATAAAATGGCAGCCAGACTACAATCTGAATGGTGCCCAGACTACAATCCAGAAGAGACAGCTGACGTCAAACCAGAGAGCCAAAAGGACGGGCTTTGCTAAAACGGATATCCGTGTAGCAACCTGAGCCCAAGGAAAGCCACCAGTGATATATTGCTGCTTTGTTCAAAGGGGACCAATACCCAGCTCCCAGGAAGAGAGCCAACCACAATAAAACCCTGCCATATTCCCTGCTTGGGTGAGACTTCCCTGCCCCCACTCTGTGGACCAGAGAACCTCGCCCGGGTGTGCAAACCCCATATAAAGCTCTATACTGCCTAACTTTGTGGCTGATTGGCATTTCTTCCTCAGCAGAGCCTAAAAAAAGCTTTTCAAACCTCATCTTGGTTAAGGCTGCTTACTTGGCACAATGATCTGCTAGGACATTTCCTTTTACTTCCATCTTTTGCATGAGCCTCCACCTTATATCAGCCACGTCTCTAGGAAGTAGGAAAGAATCTATGAGTTCCTTAGCTTTAGTCCATTTGGGTGGCATTTCTGCCAGAGGTTAGGAGAACTTCTTTGTTTCCAGAGCATCTCAAACTCATGTACTGATCTCAAGTACATCTGTTATCTGTGCATATACCTATTCTCTGGTCTTTCGTTAGTTGACAAACTATATAAGATCTCTCTGGTGAAAAGTCCAGCCATTGTTAATATAACAAGAATGGTTTGTGCAACATTGATGTAACCTGACAGCCAAGGAGAATGGACTGGAATGCTCACACATGAACAATGACGACTTCACTGTATTAGTCAATAGGAGTAGTGGACACTGTTGAGTGAGCATGTGTACCCTGTGGCTGTCACATTCAAAATGACTGAGCAATAGAGAAATGAATCTGCATTAAATTTTGCATTAAGTTTGGAACAGTCCTCCACGAAAACTATTCAGATGATTCAGAAGGCCACAGCTATGGGCAACTGGTGATTGGCAGCTTCATCACGACAATGTATCTGCTCATGCATCACATCTCCTTTTCAGTGTGACATCAAATCACCCAGGTGACTCAGTCCCACTACAGCCCATATTTGGTGCCCTGCAACTTCAGGCTTTTCCCAAAACTACAATCACCTTTGAAAAGGAAGAGATTTCAGGCTGTTGATGACGTTCAGGAAAATACGATGGGGCAACTGATGGTGATTGGAACTTTGTGAGGTCCCCAGGTGCCTACTTTGAAGGGGACTGAGGTACAGTCCTGTGTACAAAGTTTCCTATATCTTGTATCTTCTTTAATAAATGTCTCTATTTTTAACAACATTTTATTTATTTATCTTTAGAGTGAGGGGAAGGGAGGGAGAAAGAAAGGGAGAGAAACATTGATGTGTGATTGACTCTTGCACACCCACCAACTGGGGACCTGGTCTGCAACCCAGGCACGTGGCCTGAGTGGGAATCGACCTGGTGACCCTATGGTTTTCAGGTTGGCATTCAATCCACTGAGCCACAACAGCCAGGGCAATGTCTCTATTTTTCATAGTACACAGCTGGATACTTTCTGGACAGACTATATATATATATATATATATATATATATATATATATATATATATAGTAAGTTTTACCACCTGGGCATGATTTTACCTCATGCAGAGGACTATATACTAAAAAGAATGTAATTAGTAATAGCATATCCTGGTTGATATCCTTCAGTTTCATTTTTGAGATATGATTCATTAACAAAAAATATTGGTTCAGAGTTTTTAACTAGAGTCTCCAATAAATCTGAGCAAGGTACAGAAGGTTCCCCACTATGGTAAGACAATCATGAGGTTCTCCTGTTAGGAGCAGGTGAGTGGCAGGGTTCAGGATGCTGCAGCAACGTGCAGAAATGTGAGAGGGACAGAGTAACATTGCCATAAGATGTTAATTACCTCACTGAAAGTACAAAACTATCTTTATTCATAGATGGCATGATCTTATGTATACATAGAAAATCCTAAGAAATACACTGAAAATCTACCAGAATAAATGAGTTCTGCAAAGTTTCTGTATACAATTAGATCAATACACAAAAATCAATAATATTTCTAAATTTTATCCATAAAAGAAAATACTTATATATTGGACTTCAACAAAATTAAAAACTTTTGCTTGGTGAAATACCCTGTTAAAAGAATAAACAGACAAGCTACAAACTTGGAGGAAATATTCCACGAACAACCTGTTTGAAAATGTACTCATATCTGGAATAAATAACTCAAAATAATGGTAAAAGAAAGCAAACAATCCGACTAAAGAGTGAGCAGCCATTTCACCAAAGAGGGCAACAGATGGCAAATGGACACATGAAAAGAAGTTCAATATTATTACATATTAAGGAAGGGTAAGTTGAAACCATGATGAGATATCACTACACAACTATCAGAACAGCTAAAAAAAATTTAAGTGACATTAGCAAGTGCTACTGAGAATACACAGGGATAACATCTCTCACACATTGCTGATGGGAATATAAAATGGTATTTTCCAAATGGCCATTTGGAAAAGAATTCAGCAGTTTCTTAAAAACTTAACACACTATACAGTCCACTGCTTGGCATGCACCCAAGAGAAACGAAAGCATATGCATACACAAAACCCATATATGATGGGTATACACCCCAAAGTACTGAAAGCAGGGAGTCACAAAGACATTTGTGCCCACCATGTTCATAGCAGCATTATTCACAATAGCCAAAAGATCTGTTGGCAGATGAATGGATAAACAAAATGTGTTCATACATATAGTGGAATATAATTCAGCCTTTAAAAAGGAAAGCAATTCTGACACATGCTTTGAGGACATCATGCTAAGTAAAATAATCCAGTCACAAAAGGACAAAAAAATGTATGATTCCTCTTATATGAGGAACCCTGAGTAAACAAACTGA
The DNA here is from genome assembly GCF_021234435.1 of Artibeus jamaicensis. Classification (NCBI taxonomy): domain Eukaryota; kingdom Metazoa; phylum Chordata; class Mammalia; order Chiroptera; family Phyllostomidae; genus Artibeus; species Artibeus jamaicensis. Next base: position 10,478,507 of record NW_026521810.1, on the reverse strand, counting down.
TAGAGATAGAAAGTAGAATGGTAGTTGCCAAACACTGGAGAGAAAAACGAAGGAGGGCATTGCTGTTTAACAGACAGAGTTTCAGTTCCACAAGAAGGAAAGAGTTCTGGAGATGCATTTTGGTGACAGCTGTACAAGGATAGAAATGCTCTTAATGCCTCTGAACTATATAGTTAACAGTGGTTAAGATGGTACATTTTATGTTATGTGTGTTTTATCAGAAATAAAAAAATTTAAGTGTCAGAAAATATACATGGATATTCACAGCAGCTTTATTTGAAAGAGCCAACAATTGGAGACAAACTAAATATCCTCCAATGGGTGATGGTTAAACCAAAAGTTTGCATGCATGCAACCCTGATGCATGCAACAACTTGGGCAGACACCAAGGACATTATGGCAAGTAAAAAAGCCAACCTCCAGAGGCCACACACTGTAGGATTCTATTTATATCACATTCTCAAAGTGGCAAATTTATAGAGATGGAGAACAGATTTAATGGTTGCCAAGGGTTAGGGGAAGAGAGGGAAGAGAGGCAAATATGACTACAAAGGGAAAACACCAGGGATGTCTGTAGTGATAGAGCACTGTCTGTCTTGGTGGTGGTGGTTAGAGAAATCTACATGTGATAAAAATGGATAGAACTACATATACACACCACAAATGAATGCATATAAAACTGGTAAAATCTAAATAAACTCCGTGGATTGTACCAACATCAATCCCCTCACTTTGGTATTGTATGGTTGTTATATGTTACTCTTGGGACAACTGGGCAAAGGGTGCATGGGACCTTTTCTGTACTAGTTTTGCAATTTCCTATGAATCTATACTTATTTTGAAATAAAATGTTAGAGCCCTGGCTGGTGTGGCTCAGTGGATTGAGTGCTGGACTGTCAATCAAAGGGTTGCTGGTGCAGTTCCCAGTCAGGGCGCATGCCTGAGTTGTGGGCCAGGTCCCCAGCTGGGGGCACATGAGAGGCAACCACAGTTGATATTTCTCTCCACCTGTTTCTCCATCACTTTCTCTAAAAATAAATAAGTTAAATAAATAAAACTAAATTGAAAAAAGGTTACAAACAAGTAAGAAACACACTAACCAATACCTGAATGCTTGACCATGGGCCAGCAAATTCCCATGTGGCCTGAGCTGTCTGCGAAGACCCATCTGCTACACCAGGTCATGAAGTTGGGTGCACAGCAGCACTCCATCAAACAAGTGGAAGTGATTTATATGCAGCTGGGTTCAAGCAGATCCTGAAGGCACAAGTAACTGTATGATTCCTTATGACCACAGCCTCTACTCCTGCTACACTATCTTCATCCCCACCCACAACCCAATGAGAAGTTCCCATTACCAGCTGCTTGAAGAGAACTCAGGTTCTGCTTGATATGCAGGCACCACCTGAAAGTGGACAGTGGTGAAGGGAAATCTCTCAATGGAATGGCTTTTTGAAGACTTGATTATGGTGTTAGGTAGATGGTAACATATCGTGGGCTGGGGCAAGGTCCTCCAGGATGCTAAATAAGCATCCAATATATAATGCTGTTTCTCCCATAACAGATTATGGGTCCAGTTATCAAGGGCTGGGCATGAGAGTGCCTTCTCTCACTATTATCCCTGCTAATTGACTGGCAAAAAATTTGCTTCCTGTCACTGCTTATTTAGAAGTCTTAGTTCTAGACAGTGTAATACTTCTACCAGGTGACACAACAATGTTTCCAGCCATCTGGAAGCTGATATTGCCACCTGGCTACTTTTAACTCCTCCTGCCACTGAAACAATAAAGAAAGCATTCCTTCTGGTCCTGACTATCAAGAAGAAATTGGGTTGCTGCTGCACAATAAGGATAAGAAGGAGCATGTATGGAATGCAAAAGATCCCTAGGTGACCACTTAGTTCTCTCAAGGCCTGTAATTAAAGTCAGTGGAAAACTACAACAACCCAACCCAGGCAGAACTTCTAATGATGTAGGTTCTTCAGGAGTGAAGGTTTGGGTCAAACCAACAGCCAGGAACCTCGACCAGTTGAGATGCTTGCTGAAGGCAAAGAGAACATGCAATGGGTAGCAGATGGTAATTATAAATACTAGTTATGATCACATAACCCATGATCATAATGAGATTATGCTGGTTCTAAGTTATTAGTCCTTTATTTTGGTGTTTGCATAAAAATAACAAAATATTTTGTTTCCTTTCTCCCTCTTATCCCCTTAACTAGCAAAATATATTGATAATAATTTTTTATCTCAGTATTTAAATTATAGGATATAAAAGAGGAGTATGAATCAGCCAGAGGAAGAATGACCATCACACAAGGACAAAGCCACCTCTGTATTCTCTTTTTGGAAAGGTATTTGTTTTTGGTTGTCCACAGGACAGTTGTATCATGTAAGGCAGAAGCATGACCTTTTTCTTTATGTGAAGATTAAATATGGTTTAAGGAGGTGTGTATCGGTGCCAGGTTGACATGGGGTGGACTGTTACGACTATTAAATATGTCAACTTGGCTAGGCTGAATTACATGTCTTTATGTGGTGACTGGATACCAAAGAGATTAAAATGGAAGCTGCCAGTCCTCTTATGCCTTGGTTGGATGTCCCCAAACACCACTTCTTTCCAATGCAGTCTTCAGCTATCTTTCTGTCCCTTTTTCTCTCTTCACCTACTGAGACTACCTTTCCATGTATTGCCACCAGTCTTTGAAGTTCAGTTAAATTTTTTTCAATCTTTTTTCTCTGTTCTTTGCATTGGGTGATTTCTACTGTGAACCCTAAGAAAGAAGACACCTACTAAGAATGGATCCTGGTGGCTAACTGGTCTAGTTTCTATTAAAAACAAAACAAAAAACACATCAACCAGAGCCTAGCAGCAATTTCTACCTAGGGCCCTCTTGCACAAACTGCGCTTCAGGAAGTCTGTGCTGAATTGCCTGCTTACACTGTGTTTCTGCTAAACTATCTCTTATAAAGGAGAACTGAAGCTCACCCCCCCTCCCCCCATTAAAGCTGCATAGCTCCAACCAACCAGGATGATTCTACTCTGACCAATCAGGTCAGTGCCTTTTGGAGCAATCAAAAGGAGGATCAATCCTCCTTTTGGAGGATTTGGAGTCCTCATTTGCATCGTGACAGACCAATCAAGGACCAGGGGAGGGGCCTTTGGTCCCATAAACCAGCTCCAGGGTGGCTCAGGGGATACACTTTCCCTTTCCACCAAAGACTGGAGAGTGCAACTTTCTCACTGATTTGAAACACAAGATATCTTACAGCATTGTCTAGCCAAAGGGGCCTGGCCCCATGGCTTCCTCACAGCTGTTTTATAACATTTGAGTTGTTTTACACTGAATAAAGGTCCTTTCTTCACCACACCCAAACTGAGGATTGCTGTTGGGATTGAATTGGCACAAATGACCATGGGTTAACACGATGTGATCACTGTTTTTCTCTTTTGCTTCCCCAGGACACCTTACCCCATTCTCAGCTGATCGAAGTAGTGTTAGGTCAGCCTGGATTCAATGTAGGGGTATAAATTCCATTACTTGGCAAAGGATGACATGCAACTACAGGAAGAGGAGATTTTGGGGGCCATACACGAAGGGGGCCAATTAGGCAGCAATTCTCCATCCCTAAATAATCTCTACTTGTCTCCCAAACCTCTGCCAGCACTAGGTTTAGATCAATCTCTTTTCTTTAAAATGAGCCAATTTAAAATAAGCAGGAGTGAAACCAATTGTTTAGTTCAGCAAAGGAAAAATAGTAGATGAAGGAGCTATCAATTGTGATAACCTTGGGCTCTATCTTGTTACTGTTTGCTTTTCTGTATGTTTGAGTATTTTACATGAAGTCTGAAAGCGTCTGTCTGAGCAGTATTCCTAGCTTCCTGCAAGACGTCAGTGTCTTTCCCCTCCTGGGTACCTGGATCATTCTGGAAGGGCCAGATATAGCCATGCCCAAGTGAGTAAAAACATGCCCAGACGTGGGATACAAGTGAGTGGCCAAACCTTAGAATCATATTAAAGCTAATGAATTCCACAGCATTATTGGAGTGGGTATGAACGACTTCCCCACATTTTTTGTTTTACACCAGGTCCTCCACTCAGACCTTTCCGCTGCCATCTCTATCTCAACCACGTGGACCCAGGATCCCTGCGCCTAGCGCGCGCCGGCTGGAAAGCTAGGTCACTGGACCGCCCCGGTCACCTTAGAGAACCCGCTGGTCCCGCCCCATCCCGCCAGACGACTCAGAGCCTGCCCAATCCCAACCCGCTGCGGCGACCAGCCCCACCCCGCTCCCCGGTCCTCACGCGAGGACCCTGTCAGGTTGTCCGCAGCTGCGCCGGTCTGTTTCCACCCTGGTGCAGGTCGGCACGGTCTCCCACCCGGGGCTGCGCGGCTGCACAGCCGCCTGGCCTCGGGAATTCAGTCGCGAGGAGCTGAGGCCTGCCTTGCTACAAGCTGCAGTTCCGGCAGGCGGTGGGGAGGGCTGCCTGCACGGGGCGCCGCTGGGGCTCCAACATGGCGGCGGCGGTTCGTGCGGCAGGCCGCCTCCCTGCGTTGTGCGGCGCGCCAGTGGGTGAGACCCGGAACGCGGGGCAGGCACTGCGAGTGGGCCGGGGGTCTCTCCTAGGCGGAGTAAAGCAGAAAGCCGCGCGCGGACCGTGCGGCGCTCACGCCGGGCTCCGTCCTGCCCTGATCTGCGGTGTGACCTTGCGCGCGCCCCAGGCATCTGTGAGCCTGCAAAGCGCGGGAGGGCTGGACGAGGTCATTTCTCCAGACCGCCTGCGCGTGCTTGGCAGGGAGGGGCCGGGACCCGCAAGCGTGCGTCGCCTTCCCGACGGGCGCGACCCACAGATTCATCCGGTGCGGTCGACACCGGGATTGAGTGGGCGGCGAGAGAGCGGGGTCGTACTGCAGCTGCAGTCGGATGGGATTATTGTCAGTCGTGTGAGATCTCGGGCTGGTCAGGGCCATTATTAAAAAGAGTGATGCTTTGAATGTCAGTAGTTTTGCTGTCGCCCTTTTACGCCTACCCCGTTGGCTGTTTGCAGCTGTGCAGGAGGGTCCTTAATTTCTCCACATTTTCGCCATCATTTGTCAGTGCTCTTGATTATAGCCATCTTAGTGAGCGTGAAGTGGTATTCTGATTTTGATTTGCATTTCTTTGATGGCTAATGAGCATCGTTTTTTATTGCTTATTAGCCATTTGCTTATGGTCTTTAGAGAAATGTCTGTTTACGTAAGTCTTTGCCCGTTTTAAAATTGGGCTTTTTATTAGTGAAGTGTAAGAGTTCTTTGTATTTTCCAGATGCAAGTACCTTGTCAGATATGTGATTTGCAAAAAAATATGGCCCATTCTGTGTGTTGTTTTTATATTTTGTTGGTATTGTCTTTTGAAGCCTAAGTTTTAAATTTCAACAGAATCTGATTTTTTTGTTTTTGTTGTTTATACTATTTGTGCCATATCTAAGAAACCATTGCCAAATCCAAGGTCTTGATGATTTACCCTTATGGTTTTTTCTGCGTATTACAGTTTTTGCCCTTACCTATAGGTCTTTGGTTCATTTTGAATTAATTTTTATGTATGATGTGTAGTGGGGCTCTGACTTCATTCTTTTTCATGTGGATATTCACTTGTCTCGCCACCACTTATTGAAAAGATTATTCTCTCCCCACTGATTTGCCCTAACACCCTTTTCAAAAGTCAGTTGCAGACTAATGCTGTTAGAGCCTGTTGTGAAGCACTGGACTCTATGAAATGATACTCAGGACAGTTACAGCCTGTCACTGTGGAGGAGAGAGGGTAGCAGAGTGTTGGGGTAGCACTGTGGCTTCACTAAGAGGTGCTTTTTCAGACAGACCACAGACTATGTCAGGGACACAAAAGGGTGCAAGAGCAGAGTGTGTTCAAGACTGACTGAGTCTGGTGTGGCCACAGGTAGCGTGGAGGGAGTGAGGCTGGTGTGGAAGGTGGGGTCTAAGTTGCAGCCCCGTAGGCTATGCTGAGAAGTTTTGGCTTTGTTCTGCAGGCAGTAGGTGATAAATTGTGGCTGTGAAGTGACTAGCAACTGGACCTGTTATTTTAGAAAGGCCTGCCTGGCAGCAGATGGTGAATTACACGGGGACAGACCATAAGCAGTAAGACATAGTAGGGGATTGTTGTTAATTACCATGTGGCTGAGGGGTGATGATGCCTGAACTAGAAAGGGGAAGGGAGACCATAGGAGGGTTCAGCTGACAGGTGGATCGATTTTTGAGGAGAATTTATAGGGCTTGGTAGCTGGTTGGATGTGAGAATGAAGGAGATGTGATGTTACTTGGGCAAGTGGTCATGGAACCCAGAAATCACTCATTTACCTGTCTTGGTTCTTTTAGTCTATAGATATTAACATTTACAGGGGTTTTACTGTTTTTGACATTCTTTTTCATGCCATAATGTACCTTTATTTTTTTTTAATTTTACAGGTCATTCATGGTCCAGGCAGCTTTATATCAACACCTTTCCAATAGCTTCTACTTTGGCGTCAAAAACTGTTCTCAGTAATGGTGAGATTCATTTATCCAACTACCTTCTCTTATAAGATCTAATGTAAGAGTACATTATGTAGTTTTTAGAAATGTGAATGAACAAAGCACATTCTTTATCATTGGAATGTGTAGGGTCTAAAGAATATTATTCATGATTACAGTTATTACAGTTCTTGTCTTTAAAAATATCTGCAGTTGCTTCCTTTGTCTCTGTAACTTGTTTCCAGAGCCCCTACCTCTGACTTTCTAAACTCTCTTTCTAAATAAACTTTCTCTTACAGTTTGAAAACAAAAGTGGCTACAATGTATTATTGAGTGGTTACTGTGTTTCAGGCTTACGACATGTAATCTTGGGCAATTCTCACACAGGTGTTTATGAGGAATTCGTTACTGTCATTTTACAAGTGACAAAGTAACAATACTCTGAGAGGCTGGCTGAGTGACTTGGCCAAGGTCATACAGACAGTAAATGGCAGGATTGGGTCCCGGGGTGTCTGGATGCTGTGATGTCTCCTTTTCTCAGAGTTTTTGTAGAGGCCTCTGCTCCTACACCAGCATAGTGCAGGGCTTTATCTTCAGTCCTCTCCAGAAAGGGTAGAAGCTGAGCCTTGCTGAGCCCATGTTGTGCCTGTGGTCAGTTTAATCCTGCCTTTTCACATGAGCTGTGAATTGAAATCTCATTGCATCCTTGAGTTTCTGGAAGTCTGTGTGCTGGGCTTTACTTTTAGTGTTATTCCCTTTCATTGTTAACTCCATCTGTCAAGATGCCTGTATACATTGCCCAAGATGTCCAGCAGAGAAATCTGGTGGACCTGGGCTCTTCCCTTTATTTATTCATTTGTTGGTAGTGTGATTCATTCATTTGTAAACTATTTACTCCACCCTTTACTATGAGCCAGGCAGTGTCCCCCAGCTGGACTGATGTGAGGAAGTCAGAGAGGAGCACCCTTGGCTGCGGGAATAACCCTACAGAGACCCTGAGTGCAGAAGAATGCTGACTGGCAGAATGAATGATGGCATACTTCTCTGACCCAGCACTTTCTACCTTTTCAAACATGGGCAAATGCCACCCCTCAGACCCTCAGTTTCCACATCTGTAAAATAAGGATAGTAGTCCTTTCTTTGATGATTGTTGTATCGTATCTTAAAATATTATATTTCTACAGAATACTAAAAGGTTTGTATCTGGAAGCCAGTTCTCTTTCCTACTCCTTCCCATCTTCCATCTTGTCAGATACTTTCAGTTCTTTCAGCTTTCTTCTGGTTATATTTCTAAATAGATTGTGCATATTGTTTTTGCCTGTGTTAACATTGTTATGCTAATTTTTAGTTTTTATTATTAAATTTGTTGGGGTGGCATTAGCTAATAAGATCATGAAGGTTTCAAGTGTACATCTCTATGATACATGATTTGTGTATTGCACTGGGTACCCACTACCCAATGTTATGCTAATTGAAGAGCTCTTACACCTCCATCCCTCCTTTTTCCTAGCACAGTTTTATGCACAATTTTGATGGACTCTGTGGATGCTATTTTCATTATTAAGATTATATGTATATTGTCATCACAGCTGAGCTAGTTACTGCTCTGTCATTATATTTTCTCCTAGAGTTAATAGTTGCCTTGATTTTAAAAAGTTGCTGAGTTTCCTTTAGAAACATAACCATAATTTTTCTAAAATCTCTTAAATGTCACTAGTTAACCAGCTTGATTTAATAGAAGAAACCTAGTTAAAAGGAAGAAATTCTTCATGGTGAAAACTGTTGGGCAATAAAATGAGACCTTCAGGTACGCACTCTGTGCCTTTGAAGAGGTTCACCCAAGGGGGCTTCTTGGGCTCCGCCCTCTGTAGACGTCATGGTGGTTGTTTCCTGAGACGGGATGTCATGGTTTGAAATTAAAAAGAAGTCAAAGGATCAGAACAAAAGTGATCAATGATTGTCAGTGGGTGATTATCTGTAACTAAGCTTCACAATGTGACTTAGCAGGAGCTGCTGCTGTCTTTTGTTTTAAAGATCACAACACAATTTAAGTAAACTTAGTCGTAGTGATTATATATGGAGAGGTTATTCCTAAACTCTTAAAATTGAATTCTTTCTAGTTTTGACAGTTGGACCTTTTTAAGGTAAATACATTATTAGCTGTGATTAGTATTTATCTTTTTTAAAAAAGATTAAGGAACTCTAAATCTGATGATACTGATTTTTATTATACTTGAAGTATATCAAGTGTATCAGATTTCAGTTCTAAAGGGTGTAAGATAAAAATTCATATCCAGTTGATATTTTGTTGTGAATTGAGGAGATTACAAGAAAAGCTAAAAATGTGCCCAACAGAATGGGGTTTAGAATGATTATTTAATTAAACCTAATTTTATTTAAAATGAAAAGCCATTATTTTCCATTTACTTTTTATTGCATAATTCACTAAGCAGACTACCTCACAGTATCATCTGAGCCAGCTTCCACCTTCATGCCACTGAGTAATTCATTTGCAATTGAAACTGGTGTTTAAATCTCATTTACTAACTCATCTAATGGCTTCTGGCAAATCCCTGACCTTGTAGGCTTAAGTTTCTTGTGAAATGAAGGGGTGGATGAAATGATTTTTAGTTACTAAAGGAGATTATTTCTTTATTTTTCAATGTAGGTAGATATCCACAGTGGATATTTTGACAGTTTATTGTAGTCATAGTATAAATTTTCCTCATACACTCAACCAGATTCTTTTTCGTTGCCACGAAGATATTTCTGGTGTTTGGCCCTTTGTGGGATGAAGCAGTCGTTACCATATTCTGCATAACTTCAGACTGGAGGGAGAGTCGCTGTCACTCTGACTGCCTGTTTGTCAAGCCTAGTACCCTTAAATGACCTTTTTTTCACTACTTCCCTTGTAATCACTAGGTTCTCCACTGAAATGCAAAAGCTCAAGCATGTGCAATTTTTCCAATCAGTATTTCCACTTCCTGGAGTCCACTGATTCCTCTCACTCCTGTCATCTTCCTCACAGGACACCACTATCCATGGCATTGATAAAATACCTGCCTCTAAGACTGGGCTGTTTAAAAACACTTTTTAAAGTGATACATATATGTTGAAAAAAGTTTCCCCCCAAAACAGTCTCTCGTCTCCAGCTTTAAATGTATCTGTTTTCTTCCCCAAAGGCAACCACTGTTACCTTCTTGTATATGCTTCTGGAGTTGGCCTGTAAAATGTATTCACACCCCACTCCTTATTTGTTAAATGAGAGTCTGGATGCTCTAAGCACTGTTCTGCACCTTGTTAGTCTAACCGGGTCTTTGCTTTCTGCATGGGTCTTTCCACTGTCCGGCAGCACACAGCAGAGGGCGCCATTTGCTGGGAGGAAAGTGCTGTGCCTGGGGTCCTATCCTGCAGCATAGCAACCGGCTGTGTGGGCGCGTCTACTTCCTTCTTTAGACAGCTCCAGCCATCGTGTGGATGAACTGGAACTTCTCTAACTAGAATGGCCATTTTGATCACAGTCCAAAGTTTTGTTTTAGTTTTAAAGGAAACATTGTCTTCAAAATATGATTCCTGAACTTAAAAGTTAAGGATTTTAGTGACTTATATTTATTAGGAGTGATTAATTACTTGGTGCTGGCAATGCTTCTTCACACACATGGAGCATCTAACTCAAAGTTTTTTACTCCATCTATCTACAGGTCCTTTGTCGTCTCCAGGAACCAGACACAGTTGTCCTTTCAGCCACTTGACCCGTGCGCTACAGACACAATGCTGGATTTCTTCTCCCAGCAACTCGATGGGCCAGCAGTATAGATCCTATAGTTTCTTCACCAAATGTACGTAGACTGGCCATGAGCTTCCCATTTCATGAAACAGGAAAATAAAAGGTGCTTTTATATCTTAATATTTCTGATTTTTCTTCCTTAACTGAATTAATATTTTAGTGATTAGGATATGATATACTGTTAAAATAATATTTCTTCATATACCTTGTAGAATGGTCTCACATGCTACCAGTGGTAGTATTTGTATTTTACTTTGGGGACCACTGGTGGACTTCAATGGCCTTGTTTGGGGTATCTGAGGCCAATTTAGAGTCACACCAAGAATATACTCAGTCTGTTTTCAGTTGTGCTTTAGTTGAGGTAGGACATCTGACCAGGAACAGTTCATTTTAACTAGACATTTTGTTAACACTACTCTATGACTTGTGGTAGAATTTGAAAGAGTCCAGTCTGAACTGAAATAAATGGAGATTGAAGTTACAACTCAGCATCAGGCAAATTTTTTAAAACTAGAATTATAAAGCCAATTTATTTAAAACTATTGGATAAATACAGAAAATCAAAAAAAAGAAAAGCACATATAACCCACTGCCCTGAAATCCTGGGTTTGCCATCTTTTCATGCAGCAGTGTGTTACACTTTTTTCCACATTAGTTCATGGACTCCTGCAGTGCAGTGTTACAGTGGTTGGGAATTTCTCTGTGTGGGTCTAGTTCACTGTAATGTGGAGGTCTCTCATAACTAGGTCCTTTGTGTAGCAATGCAAGAAAGAGGACCAGGTGGTAGGGACGTGACAAGTAGCGTAGGCATCAGGGTATCTGTGGATTTAGGTGCAAAGAGAAGAGAGAGGTGGATGGAATTGGAGTCTCCTGTGCTCCTAGCCCCAGGTGTCTCTAAGAGCTGGCTTTGATGTTTAGGGGCTATATCACACTCAGAGGCCTTGGAAATTTTTAAAGGAGTCTTTGCCCTGCCCTAAAAGGCCTTTTCTCTAACTCATCTTATTCTAGAGGTACCTCTTGCCCTCTTAGGCCCCATCCCTGCACTGTTCTCCCACCAGCCTGTGACTCTACATTAACCTATGTTCTTTCTCAGTTATGATATCTTATGATTTTATTGCTCCCAAGTCATATCGAGATTACCTTCAAGGGGACGGACTCAGTTGAAATTAGTAGGGGGCTAGTTTTTGCTGTTTCAGTAGGAAATAATCTTTGATTTTCTGAATCTCCTCTAAGAAATTAAGAAGAGAATTTGTTCAAAATTCATTAAGATTTCCTAAGAATATTTGTTTTAGTTTACATAACTATGGTAGTTAATAGGAGTATATATATTAACCTACTTATACCCTTCCCAAAAAATGCCAGAAAGAGTTGAAATAATAGTAAAATTAGAATGGAATTCTAGAATTCTATTCTAAATGGAATTTGAGGTTAATTAGAATCCTAAACGAGTATGTCCTGATATTAAAATAATAAAATCTTTGTCAAAACAATCTAATTTAACTTACAGCCATTTAAAAATTATGTTCATGCCCTCACCATGTGGCTCAGTTTGTTAGAGAATTGTCTCGTACACAAAAGGTTGCAGGTTCAATTCCTGGTCAGGTCACATACCTAGGTACCCAGGTTGGGCGTGTGATCCTCAGTTGGGGTGCACACAGGAGGCAACCAACTGATGTTTCTCCCCCCCCCCCAAACTCTTTTGCTCTAAAAAAAAAAAAAACTGTCCTCAGGTGAGGATTAAAAAGTTTTTTTTAATTGTGTTCATGAATAATATTAAGAATATGAGATAAAGCTCACAATGTAATAAGTAAAAGTACAGGATACAAAATTGTACATATGTTATAATTTCAATTTTGTCTAAACAAAAATGTATACATTTATATATGTGTGCATGAATAAAGAAAAAGGTGGAATTTATATTATAATCTAACAGTGATGGGATTATGAATTGTTTTTCAAATTCTTCATACTACCTATATTTTCAGGATTTCAGAAATAACTTTCTGTTATAATCTTATACATGATTAAAACCATTTTAAGTAGATTGATGGTATTCAAAAGTTGACAGATAACTTGTCTTTGTCCAATGTAGTTAGCAGTTTTTTTCCCCCTTATGTAAAAATAAAATGAGCTAAACTCTTTAGTTTTCTACATCTTTGTCTAAATACCAAGTTATGAACATAGAATAACTTACTCTGATTTGCTTATTCGGATTCTAAACAATGAAAAGCTCTGTAATCATTTGGCTTCTTAATATGACCCCATTAGAAATGTTCTCATTGTGAACTTCAGGTTTGAATGGCATTTGTAGGTACTATAATTTTTAAGCAATCAGGAAAGGAAATCAGATCTTTAGAGTTTAGTCTGAGGTTGGTAGTTTTTCTTTAAGATTTTCAAGAACCAAAAGATTTATTTTTAAGCAGAAGGGCAAGGAGGGAGAGAAAGAGGAAAGCATCCATGTGTGAGAATCGGCAATAGGTTGCCTCTGGCACACCCCCATCCGGGACCTGCCCAGCAGCCCAGGCATGTGCCCTAGCCTGTAATCAAACCTGCAGCCTTTCCCTTCCCTTCATAGGACGATGCCCAACCCACTAAGCCGCACCAGACAGGGCTGCAGTTGGTAATTTTACTTTGAACCTATGGTTCTTATAAGTGAATTAACGTTATCCTAAAATTTGAGCCCAACCTAAACTCTGCTTTCATAATGGATATACAAAGCAGCATGTGATGTGGAGTTACGACCTTCAGTTATGAAGATCAGCTGTAATAGTATGTGTGTATTTTGAAAAATGGTACACTGTGCAGGTAAAAGCGTTTATCAGTATTATAAATCCAAAATATTTTTTTCTTTCCATGTTGCCTACCTTGAGGGTCAAGGTAAGGCCTTCCACAAAGCAAGCAGATAGAACTCTTAAACTGTAAGGGCCCATAAGAAAAAGAGAATGAAAGAGAATGAAGATGCTCACTTGTGTCTTCTAGAATATGTTTAGTCCTTCAGGCATGCAGCCATATGCAGCTTAGATTTTTTGCCAGTACTACATTTATGTGGCTCTTGATCCTTTATTAAATCAATTATGTAACAGTCTGGGGCTGTACAGTCAGTTGGTGTTACCATGAAAGGCTGGAAATCCTTAGGAAGAGAAAATTTAAATCTAATAAATGGTGTAGCTACACCAATAAAATTCAGAAGTAAAGAATCTGAACATTTCACAAGCACAAAGGGGAAAATACTGATTGCAGTGTATAGTAGGAAAAGATGTTGGGATCCTAGAAATTCACAAGTGGAGATAAATCAGCAGCATCAGGGTCTGTACATAAGTAAAAGACAAGTATGATTTTTTTATCCTCGCCTGAGGATATGTTTATTGATTTTGGAGAGAGAGCAAGCAGGGCGGGGGGGGGGAGAGAAAACATCAATGTGAGAGAAACCGGTCAGTTGCCTCTTGTATGTGGCCTAATTGGGGATTAAACCTGCAACTTTGGTAGCTACCCTGGCCAGAAATTGAGCTGGCAACCTTTCAGGCAACCTTTTAGAGTTTGAAACAACTCTCCAACCAACTGAGCCACCCAGCCAGGGCAAGGCACACATGATTTAAGAGACACACACTCACATGCAAGTATTAACTACCAGGCTCATACTCAATTTTTCCTGTGGATTGATTAGACTTTAATCAGAGTTGAAGGTGAATTTGGGCATTTGATTTTGAAGGATACACAGAGATGTTTAGGGCATTCACAAAAGAATAGAGCAAAAAAGCCCAAATTATTAACATTTATTGATTTAGATTGACATACCAATTCTTATTTGGGCTAAAAAACCTTATTTAAGAAGGATAGTTGTTGATTATCTCAATGGTTACAATGGAGGCAAGAGGACAGGGAAGAGACCTGTAACATAGCTGATTAAATGTCTGGGAAACAAATCTGGTAAATGGGGGGGTGTGTGTGTGTGTGTGTGTGTGTGTGTGTGTGTGTGTGTTGAGATTTAAATGTTGGCTATCTTGTGGAGGAGGGCCTTACTTGAAAGTGGCAGAATTGCCTCTTGGGCTTTCCAAATGTAACCATGTGGTAATGGGCAAAGAATGATTTAATGTTGCTTTCATTGCTGCAGTGTTGCAAGTGAAGCTGGGTTCTTCTGGCTCTTTGTTATTCACTGGGAGACCATGGATCAGTGCTAAAAAATTTTGAGACATAAATAAATAAAAACCTATTTCATTATAGTGACAGCAGATGAGTTGTGGAAAGGTGCTTTAGCAGAGACTGGTGCTGGAGCAAGAAAAGGAAGAGGCAAGAGAACTAAGAAAAAGAGAAGAAAGGATTTGAACAGGGGTCAGATCATCGGTGAAGGTAAACTCACTCACTTAAAAAATAGCTGCTGTACTCCATGCCCCATGGCCCCTGCCCCCCTGCCAATTTTATAGATCTTTGTACAGTCTAAAAGCATTAAAACATTTCTCGTGAAGGGCATTAGAATCTGCTGCTTATTGCTCCAGGATTCTGGGGGAGAAAAATTTCATAGAAAGGGATTCATTCATTCCTTCAATAAGCCTTCAGTGCCAGTGTGGCATCTGCTTTGACACTTACCTTCTTCAGGTAATGATTCAGGGTAAAAAATGGAGTAAATGGAGAGTTGGCAAGCTGTCTCTGCAAAGGGCTAATAAATAAATAGTCTCAGCTTTGTGAACCACATGGTCTCTGTTAAACCATTGAACTCTGCCGTTGGGGCACAGAAACTCTCATGGACAATACATAGCTTGTTCCAATAAAAGTTTTAAGTGGTAGACTGGATTCAGCCCATGGCCCATAGTTTGCCAACCCCGGGAACATATGATTGTTTATTTTTGTGTTTTTTGAAGAATAAAAATAATATGGTGTACTTGAATTGCCATTTTGTACTGTGGTTGCTGACAAATTATGGTTGATAGTAATAGCCTTGTAGGCATGAAAAAACCACCTTCACTGTTCTAGTTACTCATGTCCACTTGGATGTTTTTTTTCTGACTTGGCTTGTATTCTATTTTATAACACTTAAAAATTATAATCATTATACATAAATACTTCTCAGTAAAAAAAGCAGACTGTAGGAGGAACCTAAGTCGTCCTGGTGCCCTTTCAGTAACTCCCTTCCCAGTTGTTACCCCAAGGAAACCACTGATGGCATTTGGGTGTGTTTCCTTGTGACGTTTTTAATGCTTTTATATACCTAAAAATCCTAAAAATATATTTTTTTCTTTTAAAAATAATTAAATTATGTGGTGCATACTGTTCTGTAATTTACCTTTTTCACTCAGTAAGAGGTCTTGGAAATTGTTCCACATCAGAATCTGTAGAACATCCTCATTATTTCAGTCTAGTGCAGAAGATTTCACAGGTTAGAAGTGCCATGGTTCATTTAGTCCATCAGTGCTGGGCGTGTAGGACATTGTTTCCATTTTTTGCCTTTACAAATGTCACTTTAGTGGACATCCTTGTCCAGGCACACATAGGCCTCTTACCTGTGTGGGAGTATTTCTTTATGCAGTATCATGAAGTGAGATTAATAGCTGTTAAGGTAGATACATTGAAAATTTTTATAAGTGTGCCAGGTGTGGCCTGCCTAGTGATTATGTCATTTTAAGCACCTACAAGCAGTGTCACCGGTACACCCATTGCCTGGCATTTTAACAATCAAGAAATGAATGTTTAAAATTTTTTTTATTCATGTATGTTTTTAAACCTTCAGGGCGTAGTGGCTTTCTATGGCCTGGTCTGAATGTCCCTCTTATGAGGGATGGAGCTGTGCAGACCATTGGCCAAAGAAGCAAAGAAGAGCAGGAGAAGGTACAAGCTGACATGATCCAGCAGAGAGAAGAATGGGACCGGAAGAGGAAGATGAAGGTTAAGCGGGAACGAGGCTGGAGTGGAAACTCATGGGGAGGTGTCAGTCTTGGCCCCCCCGACCCTGGTCCCAATGGAGGTAGCAGAGTCCTGGTTTTGCTTACCTTTGTGAGAGAGTACTTGTAGTTCTGGAGTTCCTTAGTATGATTTTACTTACTTATCTGTTTAGATTTTTTTTTCCAAAAAGGGATTTGAACATCGTTGAAATAATTGTATATTATTATCCTGCTGTATTTTATGGAACATTAGAGGCCTGTAACCAAGAAATGTCCTATAAACAGATGCCAAGCCCTGGGTTCGGACATTGTTATTGTGTGGTTCTCAGAGCCGTAAATGTGGTCATGTGCGTTATGGAGCTACGCAAGCATGTTCCCAAACATAACAGATCATGGGGTGTCTGTGGAGCAGCATGGCGAGGGAGCTGTTTCCATAACAGAGGATGAACCAGATAGTTGTGGTTAAGCCTCATTAAAGTACACATGAAAGAAAAAATGGTAATGCTTACCAGGCCAAATTAGAAAACAGAGTCTTCCTCACTCCCCCACCACCTGTGTAAGTAGAGAAGTAAAAATCATCTCAAATTCATTCTTGAGGTGAAGATGAGGAAATAGATAGGAATGGGGCTGCTTTCTTAAGTTTGGCTTAAAGAGAAGAGCAGAGGTTGAGATGGAGAGACTCTGGGGAACATGCTCAGAGCTGAATAAAATGCTTCAGAGGGGAGAAAGGTACGGGGGGAGACAGGAAGAAGCAGTCAGCTAAGTCCCTAAACGGGGCCCAGATTGAGAGCAGAGAGAAGTTAGTTAACTCACGACAGATTCGGGCGAGCCAGTGGTGTTGGTAGTGGAAGTGGTGGGGGGGACAGGCTGTGAAAGATGTCTGTCTGGTGGCTTCGATTAGACTGTGAGGAGGAGAGGCATCTGCTGAGGGGAGGGTGGGGCATGATGAGCATGGCCACTGAATATTTTGATGAGAAGTTGGGCGTTTGGGACTGGCTTCCAGTGGAGTGGTAATTGAAAAATTGAGAAGAAAGAAGACTGACCATGAGTTGGTACTTCTTGAAGCTGGCTAATAAGTACATAAGCTGTCTTTGTAAATGATTGAAATTTTCTGTAGTAGGAAGGTAAAAACACAGTATTTGAGGCTGTGTGGTGAGTGGAAAGAGGCCTGACTAAGGGGACACAAAAGGCGGACGGGTGGCAGGGAGACTGTGAATGTTCAGGGGCCCCTGTGTGGACTATGCTTTGACTTCTGTCCAGCAGCAGCACCCAGCAGGCCAGGGGTGGCCAGGGGCAGCCAAATTGATTTAGGCCTAGACAGTGTGGTGGAGAGAAGAGGGTGAGGCAGCCGAGGATGCACAAGATCTGGTGGAAATGATGGACTGGGATGTTGGCCGAGTGGGAGAGGCTGTGAAGACCAGAGAGGGTGAGAGGGAAGAGAAAACAGTGGTCGAGAGTCTGGAGGTGCTGGGAGCTGCAAGAGCCATTGCCTGGGGAGTCAGAGTGAGAAAGCTGGAGGGGTAGGAGGATGCAGTCAGGGAGGTGGTGGCTCCGTTTATGGATTTAATGGTGGAGCCGTCTGGTGACGGTGGAGGGCCAGGGCACGTCCTGGGAAGTGGCACCAAAAGAGCCGAGTTCTGTCTCACATAACTTTGATGACCGTGCCTGTGTTGAAAATGCTTTTGTATGCTGATTGTATAAACACGTATCTATATGCTTGTTTCTTTTCTTTCTACAGAAACATATGGTGATTTTGATACCAGGATACTGGAGGTAGGCATGCTGAATTTAGTACCCAGTTAGGCCTTTGGAGAAGTTGGGAAAGTTGGGGCGGGTAGAGTGGAGATAGGGCAAGATGACTGTGAGGAAAAGCCTTGATGCGTGATGTGTTTTCAGACACAGAGCTGATTTGGGTAAGAAAATAATGAAACTTGAGTTTCAGTCACTTGGTACTGATTCTCCTGACTGTTGCCCTTTTGTGGGGGCTACCAGTTGAGACCTTCTGACAAGTCAGCTTTGGTGATGTTGATAACAGAAGTTGGTGATTATATTTATATTTCCCTCCTTCCTTATGCTAAAGTAGCATTAGCAATCTGTCCTTGAATTACGAACCAGCTGTATCTGGCATCATTTCAGTGAGCAGAGACTGTAGGAGCCACAGGGCAGGAGTGGAATGTGTGGAGCTGCTGTGAATATACTGCTCTTAATGGGAAATCACCCAGCAGCCCTTGGAGACTGAAGCCTGTGTCAGGTAAATTTCAGTCATTTTCCAGGGCAGTCCCTGAATTAGGCATCTTCCCTTAGAGCTGGTGCTGCAGGCTTGGTCATTGTTAACTGCCATATGGAGTAATCATTTATTGAGTTTGTGAGTGGATTTATGTATTGTTTCTTCAATACCAGTTGTGTTAAAATATGTTTACAGCTATTTTATATCTTTGGGCCCTAGTGTATATGTTTTGAAAGTTAATTCCCTTGAAGAATTCTTGTATATGTGGGTGATTTCCTGTAAGGTGATCCACAGGAGTGGACTCTAGCTCCCTTTTCCTTTAACCTCATTTTATGGGAAAGGGGCTGCTATGTACGCAGTTTAGTTAACACTCATGGTTCTTGGCCTTTTATATACTCCCCTCCAAAAGCAGGTTTTCCTGTAGTTCATAATCAGGTATTTCCAAATTTTTTCTGTTTTCAGGTGAGCCTAATCCTTAGTGTAGAGATCCAGATTTATGCTAATATACTGTATTTTATTCCTTCTAAATACACATTTTTTTCATATTTCAACATCTCTGATATTGGATGTCTTATAGCCACCAGCTGTAAATTATGTCAAAGTTTAATCAGTAACTTTTTTCTTTGTATACATTGGTTAAAATGGGGTACATTGAGTTGTATGGTTTCAAATCCCTTTAAGTTACCTCAGTTGAATTGCTACTACCCTGTGAAATAAGAAGAGAGAATCTTACTTCCATTTCACTCCTGAAGGAATAGTCTAGGGAGAGGCTTCCTGTGGAGGAAGTGTGTGTTTGAGCTTATGGTCAGAGATGGCGTGTCTCTGTTCACATTGAGTGTGCATGTGTGTGTGCATGCACATGTAAGGAGGCCACTCCAGTTTCCCACTTGAGAATTTTCTTAAGGTGTAATATTTATGAAACATTCTACCTTTTAGGTACGAAATGTTTTCAATATGACAGCAAAAGAGGGAAGAAAGAAATCCGTCCGTGTCCTGGTTGTTGTGGGGAATGGCAGAGGCGCCGCAGGTGAATGGGCTTTGGGGACAGGGGCGGTGCCGGTGGCAGTGTTGGTGGTGGAGGCGGGGGGATATGTGTGGCCTGTACTTGGCTTTGAGTCCTTGGGCACATGCGGCTGGCCAGACTTTTTCTACTGGCAAATGAAATATTTTAGGGTTTGAGCTCACAAACCTTGTGGTCAACGCATGAAGTCCCTTGGAAAAGAAAGAACAGATCTTCCCGTATCTGCCTTTTTCTGTGAGGACCAGTGGATGTTTTAACAGGCTTAAGAAAAGACTTGGGAGTAAGGATATACTCCAAAAAGATTAATTATGTTTACTCTAATTCATAGGTTTGCCACTCAGTTAAATTTTCTTTATACTTTTCTATAGGTTTTCATAGTGAACGTCTATTTTTGAAGTGTACCTGATTGTGTAAGGGAAAGAAAACTGCCTATTAAACTACGTTGACACTTTATAACAAGTCATACATATCGATAGTATATTGCCAAAGGAGATCAATCTTAACAGTTATTTTTGTATCTTTCCAGAAATTATTCATGTATCTTTTTATAAAAATTTACACAGAGGGATCATACTACATCCATAATTTTGTACCTTTCTCACTTTGTGTTACCCAAAGATCTTGCTGTATGAGCATAAGTAGATGCCCCCTCATTCTTTGTGCCGATTGCATAGCATTCCATTGTGTGAGTAAATTTAATTTTTGTTACTTTTTCTCTATTGATGAATATTTGTTGTTTCAAATTTTGTAGCATTTATTTAAAAGCACAGCTTATTGTATATGTAATTTGTTGTGCTTTGGCAAGAATGTCAATAGAGGAAATTTCTTGTACTGAAATTGCTGCCTCAAAGTCATGTGCACTTAGAATGTTGACAAAATACTGCCAGAGCCCTCCCAAAAGGTTGCACCACTTTACGATCCCCTGAACCCTCACACCCTTGCCAGCCCTGGATAAAGTCAAACTATTGATTGTCAGTGTCATAGTGAAACCTATCTCTTTATTTTGATTTGCATTTCCTTAACTGTGAGAGTTTGCGCACTATTTTATGTGTTTATTGCCATTATTGAGATCTGTCAGTTCATTTGCTTTGCCCATTTTTCTGTTGGGTGATTGTTCTCCTTGTTGAGGATATGGCTCTTCGTAGGATAAAGGCATCGGCCCATTGCTATCATATATTTTAATTGAGTTTCTTTTATTTTTTCACACATAAGTTTAAAATTCACAGAAGTTGTTTAAATCTTCACATAGCAAATTTATCAGTCTTTTTTTACCTCTAGTTTTGTGTTTGCTTTTCTGGTTTTATACTTAGAAAACCTTCATCTGAAGGTTGAAAACATTTACTCATGTTTTTCTCATGGACTCTGTGGTTTAATTTGTGTTTTAACTAGAAATTAGACTCCTTTTGTCCCCAGTACTCAGGTGTCTGTTATCTCTCAGGGAGCGATACTGTCTTATGTTGCTTTCCTGTACGTTATAACTTTCAAGTACATTCTTCAGAATAAATAATATAATGGTGATGGCAACCAGTGGAGGGGTCTCCGGTAACTTGTGACAAACCTCATTTACGGGGCTAAGCGCTTACACAGTCAGGAGTCACCGATTATATCTCCTGGTTCATTGAATCTGTGTTGCATCGAGAAGTTCCAGTGAAATCATACCTTCACTCTGTATCAGTGTATGTTTTCCCAACCTTTCTGGTTATTTTCAAAAATATTCAAAACTGTGTGCATTATTAATTTAGGGCATGGTTAGGTTTTATTTTTTTGTTGAGTATATATAGTTTTATGTAGAGATTTATAGAAGTGTAGTGTTACAGATTTCATAGATAATCAAATGTACTGTTTCCAAAATGCCCCAAAACAGATCACCAAATCCCTGTAGCCTCTTTGGATAGCAGGTGTTCTGTGGGCAGAAGAAAAATGAAGTGCCGTGAACTACTGTGGGAGCTGAAACTTGAAATGTGATGTACCAGATGTATGCCCCTTTTCATAGCTTGGCTTTTTCTTTCAAAGGTTTTGCCGTTGGGAAAGCCACTGAACGGTCGGACGCTTTTAGGAAAGTACGTGCATTTTTTTGTTTGTTGACAAGAGAGCAGCAGGCTCTGGAGACGCCATGGGGACCACGCACAAAAATAAAATAGGAACCCTCCCCAAGGCTTGCCGTCTGAGTTTCCATCTCTCACAAACAGCTGTTTCTGAAATGCCTGTGTTCTTTTGCATCATTTTCATCAGACTTGTGATCGTTACCAGAATTGTGAGTCAGCTCAGAAAGTGTCTCACACTAACAGAATGTTTGAGGACACTGAGGAATTATTGTTAACTTTTTGAGATGTGATAGTGATATGAAGATTAAGATTTCTTTTGCCCTGGCTGGGGTAGCTCAGTGGATTGAGCGCGGGCCTGCAAAGCAAAGCATCGTAGTTTGATTCCCAGTCAGGGCACATGCCTGGGTTGCAGGCCAGTGCCCAGCAGGGGACTCATGAGAGGCAACCATTCATTGATATTTCTCTCCTTCTCTCCTTCCCTTCCTCTCTAAAGATAAATAAATAAAATCTTTTTTTAAAAAGATTAAGATTTCTTTTATTAAATCATTAGCTTTTGGAAGTGTATACTGAAATTTGTTGTGTATGTTTGAAATTTTCCATAATAAAGTATTCTGTGAAAGGTATTTTTTGAAATCTCTGAGAAAATGTAAATTTCAACAGTAGATTTAAGAAAAATATTTTTCTTCTTTTAGGCAAAGAACAGAGCTGTTCACTATTTGCATTATATAGAACGATACGAAGACCATACAAGTGAGTGTTAATCTTTTAAAATTTGTTGGGTTGCACTTTCCCGTTACGTGTGGCAGTATTTCTGTGGCAGCTTTGTTTCTCTCTGCTTGTTGTTAGGTTCTGACAATATA
This sequence comes from Artibeus jamaicensis, assembly GCF_021234435.1. Classification (NCBI taxonomy): domain Eukaryota; kingdom Metazoa; phylum Chordata; class Mammalia; order Chiroptera; family Phyllostomidae; genus Artibeus; species Artibeus jamaicensis. The sequence goes on along the minus strand of NW_026521810.1, from coordinate 10,456,185 downwards.
CATAAAAAAATGCAGAAACAGATTTTCTTTCCTGAGAAGGTGGTGATGAGTGAAATCAGACTTGGTCATTTATCCTTGGCCACTGGGTGTTGGCTGCTTAGGCTCTTAGTTGCTCTGTGGTGTTTGCAAGGTCATTAATGCTGTATACCTGATTCTGCTGCTCTCTGTGTTTTGACTCTCCAGTATTCCATGACATCTCTTTAACATTTAAAAGGACACATATCAAGATGAAGAAGCAACCCAGAGGTAACTAAAAAACTCATAACAACTTTTTGAAGATAAAGCAGAGCAGTTACAGTGGTTCTGTTGGTTCCTTTCTTTTTCTCCCTTTTACTTGAGCTCATTTTTGAAAGGCCTAAGTTAGATTTTAAGAAGGCTGAATGGTTTTATACCTAAATGGTTTTTGAAAGACTGCCCCAATCTTAATTTAATTGTAGAAGTTACCATTTTTTATCTTCCCTGTCTCCTAATTCATGCTGTATTTTTCAGGTTTCTATTGAAGATATAGTTTAACCTACTACTGTTCATTGGGGTTAAATATTGATTTTGAAGCTAAAATGGTATATTATAGACAGCTTTTTCTAAAGTATGTTCCTGTACGCCACTATTTCCATGAGAAGATATTCATAGGTGTTACTTCAAAAAGAGCCCCAAGTAGGAAAACTGGATAAAGGAAAGTCAAAAAGATGTTGTGTATCTTTGTGAGTATCGCGGTCTTATGCCCTGCTGCGCAGCGTGCATCTCCCAGAGGGGGGTCAAGGGTGCAGCATTTCCAAGCTTACTTAACTGTGGGACACTTCTGCCTGCAGGACAGGACTGAATTTCTCACCCAGCACTACAAAGCATTTCCTATACAAAACACACACACATGCACGAATTTAGCTTTTATTAAACAAATTTTTTTTTACATAACCCCTGCCTGGAAGTCTTCACAATCAAAGTCCATACAGGGAGCCCTCGCATAACATTGTTGGGAATGTTCTGCAAAGCAATGGCTACCATTGGTAGAGTGTCCGGTGTGGTCCAGGTGCTGGGCAGCGGTACATGCCTTTCCTTGAGTGATCCCTGTCCTACCTGGGTCATCCCTCGAGCAGTGGCAGGGCAGGGTGTGCTTCTGAGGTCCCACGGACACTTGCCGTGCACTCTTTTGCATGTGCACCTCCCCAGGGGTGGGTGCATCTGTACTCACCAGTATGTGTGTACACTGTTCACACACAGACACGTGTGTGTATAACTACAGGGGACAACAAACCACCCCACTGTTAACCTGTCTTTAGCCACCCTCTAAAGCCCTCAGTTCTCAAATGATATGGTGTAGCTGTAGAGTCCACAATTATTTTTCTCTTTCAAATAGAAAAGACAGTTCTAGGTAAGAATATGTTATGTATTTGTATTCAAATATAGTTTTTACATGCATATATTGAATCACCAAGGAAAGTGCTATGCCTTAAAGTGAGTGGGGAAGTTGCTGAGTTTCATGCCTGTCTAATGCAAATGTTAACATCTAGACTTCAGGCTCTTTTCTCTCACTACCACCTGCATTTGCCAGGTGCTGACCTCAGCTCCAGGGGCAGAGCAGTAAACAAACCATATCCGGCTCTCATGGAGCCCACGTTCTACTGAGGGGAACATTGGATAGATAGGTTTTGTTGAGGGCCTGAAACAGCAGTCAGGATGCTGGTGTGTGTGTGTGTGGCGGGGGGGTCCTGCCTTGGGGAAGGAAGGGTGACACCTTCAGTCTTGTGGGAGAGGCCTCTCTGAGGAGGAGGTATTTGAGTGAGACCTTAAAAGTGAGAAGTAGCCGTAAGGGGAGAACGGTCAGGGAAACACCAAGTGCAGAGTCCCTGAGGTGGAGGCAGAGTCTCCGTGTGCGGGCAGCAGGATGTCAGATCATAGAGGGCTTTGTGGAGTGGAGTTCTTTCTTTCTTTTTATTTTAATTCAGAGAACAACGGGAAGTGGGTGCTTGAAAGGGGAAGCGATGTGTTTGGTTTGTGTTTTTGAAGCTCTTCCTGGAGAAGGTATTAGTAGACATGAATAGGGCATGTGGCTGGAGGGAAGGCCAGCCAGGAGGTGAGAGGGGACGGGCCAGACGAACATTGGGGGAGAGTGTAAGCAAAGCTGAAGGGGTCTCCAGGAGGGGAAAGTGGGCGTCTCTGCTCAGTGCAACCAAGCAGTCACAGGCAACAGAGGATGTGTCCCTGGATCCTTACTTCTTAGCAGGGTGCCAAGGACTTTTAGGCAGGTCAGTTAGTCTTCATACCAACTTCGTTCTTTTTTTTTTTGGCCCATGTGCTCAAGAAATCTATGTAATTCCTTTAATCTGAATAACATCTCATTTAAGTAAGGTAGGGGTCTTCAGGGAAATCAAGTAAGTTGTCAAGGGTCACCCAGCTGGGACGTGATGAAGCCAGACTGTGAGAGTCCTAAACCCAGAACCTAGAGCCCTGGGAAAGCCAACAGGGTGACCCTGACTTTTCCCTTTTCTAGGCTATGGACTCCGCTGTCACCGGGCCATCATTACCATCTGCCGTCTTGTTGGCATCACAGACATGTATGCTAAGGTCTCGGGGTCCCTCAACATGCTCAACCTCACCCGGGGCATCTTCCACGGACTCTCTCGCCAGGTAACCCTGCCTGGGTCTGAAACAGAAGTTGTAGTTTGCAACCCACCTGTGTGCGTTGAGACTACTGTGTCCTGGGGCTGCCTGAGGAGGACACAGGAGTTCTTTGCTTTCTAATTAGGTAGTTAATGCCCTGAAGAGTTAATTCATGAAGATTAGCCTTTTAAAAAATACTTTATGGAATTTTTGAACTTTCAAAATCAAGTATTTTTTAGAGCCAGTAATCACAATCTGTATTTTATTATGAAAAGAGTGCATGCTTGTTCTAAATCTCCAACAATAGAGAAATTAAAATAAGAAAAATTTATTTTCTAATTTAGTCCTTTCTGCTTGGACTGGGGTGAAGTCCCTCAGCCCCCTCTCTCCTCCTGAGAGCTGTCTTCAGTAGAAGCAGCCCATGGTACTTGCACAGGGCGTTCAGACAGATACCTGAGTTAGGAACCACGAGCACTAATATGCCAGGTTATTTTTCCACACAGATGGGAGCCCTGGGCTGTGGCCCATCCACCCCTTTAGCCTGGGTGGGCTCATAGGCGCTCTGCTCCCAGCAGACACGAAGGGCTGACTGTCCCTGGAAAGGAGGGACAGGAGAGACAACCAGGTTTAAGAGAATTCTTTTCCTGGCCTCTGTTTATTGAGGATTTATTGAGGTTTTAGGTAGATTATTCTTATAACTAAGTATACTTGTTCAGTTTTGTGATATTTTTGTTTTATGTTAGTACTTTGAATCTTCTACTATAATTACTATGTATCATGCAAACCACCTCAAATGCCATCAGCTATAAAAAAGTTGCATTATTTAATGTGCTACTCGAGAAAAAAAAGGCCACCAATTTAAGTAACATGCACTGATTTAACATGCATTGGTTTTCATGAAACAACTCACCTCCTTTCTAATTTCAAACATGTATAGACTTGGAATACTGCAAAGTGGACAGAGTCTGGAAAAATGACATTGAACATACCAAGTATTTTAATAAGCCATCTGCTAAATGTATGTGCCTGTTTCCAGACTTTGTGCCCACTTTCCTTCGTGAGCCCCCGCACTCCTGTGCGCCATCAGCAGCGGGCGGCAGCCTGTGGTTGGTTTTGTTTTTCAGCACCACCCCCACCCCGGTGTAGTTATTTTGAACCAGATCTCAGACATCTTTGTATTTCATCCATATATACGTATCTCTGGGAGATAAGGATTTGAAACTACCCCACGATACTATTATTTTCTTACCCAAAGAATTAACAGGAATTTAGTACTATAACACATCTATCCCATCAGTGTTTATAGAAATGTTCATTTGTTAGATTTAAAAAAATTACACAGTTTGGAATCAGATTGCAGATAGGTCAGTACATTGTAAGTTTTTGCTATGTCTTAAGTCACTAATGTGTAGGGTCCTCTCTTTTTTCTTGCATTTATTTTGTTGAAGAAACCAGATTGTTTGTCTTGTGGTTTCCCGGTCTGGTGCTGACAATTTATCTGTGGACCCTTCTTTTTGTGTCCCGTGAAATGGGAGCTAGACTGGGGCTTGATGAGATTCCAGTTGATTTTGGGTACAACCTGGCACATAACTGGGAGGGCTTGGAAGACCAGAGGCCAAGGCCCTTTCTCCATCCCTGTTGGGGGTAGAGAGGCAGGGCTGAGATGATTCCACCTGTAGCAGGTCACCCCAGAATCAACTGAAAGGGTATTTAACTCCCTTAAGTAGTAGAGTGCTATCACTGCCGACTTCTTCCTGGCCGAAGGCAGATCCTGCTCTTTGAGGACAGTTGTGCCTCAGAGACCTAACTGCTGTTCTCCATTCGGTCTTGCCCAGGAAACCCACCAGCAGCTGGCTGATAAGAAGAGTCTCCATGTTGTGGAGTTCCGGGAGGAACGCGGCCCTCTGCCCATTGTGGTCGCCTCTCCCCAGGGGGCCTTGAGAAAGGATCCAGAGCCAGAAGATGAGGTTTCAGACATCAAACTGGACTGGGAGGAGGTGCGGGCAGCGCAGGGAATGAAGCGCTCTGTGTGGTCGAATTTAAAGAGAGGTGCCACCTGATCTCCCCTCGGCCTCACCAGCCACAGTGTCCGTCAGGTCAGCGCCTGGAGGAGACTCTCACACCTTGAAAGAAGAATGGGCTTTTCGTTGTTTTTAGGGAAGGACCAACTTTAACTTCTTTATTTACCAATAATAAATAATTACAACTTTATTTCTTTAAGGGTTTTATTTATCTTAAGAGAGGGGAAGGGAGGAAGAAAGAGAGGAAGAGAAACATCAATATATGGTTGCCTCTTGAGCAACCCCTCCCATGGACCTAGTCCACGACCCAGGCATGTGCCCTGAGTGGGAATCAAACTGATGACCCTTTGGTTTGCAGTCCTGCACTCAATTCACTCAACCACACCAGCCAGGGTGCTTTATTTCCTTATTTTTTTTTAATCAAAGAAAACTTTTTATTTTTCTAGCTTTCTTTTTTGTTCAGTGACAGTTGTCCCCATTTCCCCCCTATTACTCTCCCCTGCCCTGCCTACCCTCTACCTCTTATTTTCAGTCCTCCCCTCACTCTCACCATTGTCTTTGTCCATGGGTTCTTTATACGTGTTCCTTGGTGACCCTTCCCCTTCTTTCTCCCGTTATCCCCTTCTCTCCTCCCATCTGGTCACTGTCAGTTTGTTCTTAATTTCAGTGTCTCTGGCTATATTTTGTTTGCTTATTTCTTTTGTTGCTTATGTTCCAGTTAAAGGTGAGATCATATGGTATTTGTCCCTCACTGCCTGGCTTATTTCACTTAGCATAATGCTCTCTAGTTCCATCCATGCTGTTGCAAAGGGTAGGAGCTCCTTTTTTTTCTCTCTGCTGCGTAGTATTTCATTGTGTAAATGTACCATAGTTTTTTGATCCACTCATTTACTGATGGGCACCTAAGCTGCTTCCAGCTCTTGGCTATTGTAAATTGTGCTGCTATGAACATTGGGGTGCATAGTTTCTTTTGGATTGATGTTTCAGGGTTCTTAGGATATAATCCCAACAGTGGAATAGCTGGGTCAAAAGGCAGTTCCATTTTGAGTTTTCTGAGGAAATTCCATACTGTTTTCCACAGTGGCTGCACCAGTCTGCATTCCCACCAACAGTGCACTAGGGATCCCTTTTCTCCACATCCTCTGCAACACTTGTTTGTTGATTTGTTTATGATGGCCATTCTGACCAGTCTGGAGTGGTATCATTATGGTTTTAATTTGCATCTCTCTGATGGCTAGCAATGCTGAGCATCTTTTCAAATGACTCTGGGCCCTCTGTATGTCCTCCTTGGAGAAGTGTCTGTTCAGGTCCTTTGCCCATTTGTTATTTCAGTTGTTTGTCTTTCTGGAATGGAGTCATGAGTTTTTTATATATTTTGGAGATCAAACTCTTGTCAGAGGTATCACTGGCAAATATATTTCCCCTGTGGGTTCCCTTTTCATTTTGATGGTGTTTTTTCTTTAGCTGTGCAGAAACTTTTTAATTTTGATGAGATCCCATTTGTTTAGTCTTTCCTTTATGTCCCTCACTCTAGGGGACATACTGGTGAAAATATTGCTGTGAGAGGTATCTGGAATTTTCCTGCATTTGTTCTCCTCTAGGACTTTTCTGGTGTCATACCGTATATTTAAGGCTTTTATCCACCTTGAATTTATTTTTGTGTATGGTGTAAGTTGGTGGTCGAGTTTCATTTTTTTTGCATGTAGCTGTCCAGATCTCCCTAGTAAATAATTATAGCTTTAAGTTAATGAGTACGTGATATATACCAGTCACTGTGATACGAACTTTGCGTAATATCTGTTCAAGACTACTTTAACTATTAATGTAAACTAGTAAAAATAATTGCACTAGGGAGCTAGGGCTTGCAGTCTGACCTAATCAGAAGTAATACGCAGTTACGTTGTAGTTACTTTGACTATAGTCACACAACTAGAAATGGAGGAAGATGGGCAAACCTTGTTTTTCTTGTTTGTTTTTAGATTTTATTTATTTATTTTTAGAGAGAGGAGAAGAAAGGGAGAGAGTCAGGGAGAGAAACACTGATTGGTTGCCTCTCATATATATGCTGACCAAACTCACAATCCAGGCACGTGCCTTGACTGGGAATTGAACTGGCGACTGTTTGCTTTGTGGGACAACACTCCAACCAACTGAGCCACACCAGTCAGGGCTAAAACTTGTTGCTTTAGACTCTAGAAATTTTATTTTTATGAAGATATTTCTGTGTAAAATATCTGTGTAGATATTTTAGTATTTGCTGTATGTGTTACATTATGCATATGTCACTTATCACCAGTCTACTGATGTTGCCTTTTTACCAGCGGGGCGACTATAGAAACCTTACCTCCCTTTTAAATTCCTTTGTCCTCACTATTTTTAATTGTTTTTAAAAACCCTCTACCTACATTGAGAACCACATTAGACAAATGCTCCACTTCCTGCTTCAAGCATCAGACATAATAAAGAAAACTCAAGAAGAAGAAAAAAGCATGCTTGTTTACCCATAGTTTCACTCTTTCAATTGCTCTTTCTTCCTTCCTAATATTCCAGTGCTCCTTTTTACCATGTTGAGTAGGATAAACCCAGTTCTCCCCTGCTTCTCCTTAACCAGCGCTACGACCACACTTACAACACTTTGGACGCCAGCTGTGGGGGCTTTCCTCGCACCAGGCAGTCTTCAACACCAGCATGGTGTCCTACAATTAACTCAGTTCTGAACTGCCTGGATGTAGCATCAGATCCCGCAGGTTAAGCGCTCAGTCCCGCAAGACTGCCCTCCCCTCATTTCAAATACCAAACCCAAGTTGGGTTGTCATCTGTGCTTCTGCTGGCCAGTCATAAATCTGAAGTTCTTGCAGATGTCCCCATTGGGTTCTAGTAATTTGTTAGAGTGGCTCACAGAACTCAGGAAAACAGTCTACTTACATTTACCACTTTATTCTAAAAGGATGAGACAAGATACAGATGAACGTCCAGATGGGAGAGATGCGTAGGGTGAGGCATGTGGGAAGGGGTGTGGAGCTTCCATGTCCTCGCTGGGCATCACTTTTTCAGCACCTGCCCATGTTCCCCAACCCACATAGAAACTCTCCAGACCCAGTACATTTGGGGTTTTATTGAGGCTTCATCACAGGCTTGATTGATCAGTCAGTCAATCTTATTTCTAGCGTCCCTCTGGAAGATGGGACAGAGGAGGAGGGGGCCAGGTGTTAAAAATTCAGAGCTTCTAATTAATGGCTTGGTCTTTGTGGTGACCAGCCTCCAGCCCATCCAGAGTCACCTCATTAGGACAAAGGACATTCCTATCACCCAGGAAATTACAAAGGGTTTAGGAAGTCTATGAGGAACCATGGTCAGACCATTTTCCACAGTGGCTGCAGCATTTTACATTCCCACCAGCCATGTATGAAGTTTTCTCCACATCCGTATCGACATTTGTCTTTTGGTGATAGCTGTTCTAGTGTGTGAAGTGCTATCTTGTGGTTGTGATTCACATTTCTCTAATGGCTAATGGTGCTGAACAGCTTTTCATGTGCTTATTGGCCCTTTGTATATGTATTGTGAACAAATGTCTATTTAGGACATTTGTCCATTTAAAAAATTAAGTTACTTGTGTTTTTATTGAATGTAATAGCTCTTTATAGATTCTAGATACAAGACCCCTGTTAAATATATAACTTGAAAAGGTTTTTTCCTGTTCTGTGGGAATACTATTTTCTTTGAATATTCCTTCAACTGCGCCCACATCCTCCTGGTACCAACTTGGCACAAATGTTAAATCTTTAGTTATGGTCCCACACACTCCTGAGGCTCTGTTCATTTTTGTATACTTGCTTACTCTTTTGTTCAGATTCAGTAATTGCTATTGTTTTATCTTCAGAGTCATTGATTCTTTCCTCTTCATTCTGCTTTTATGCATCTCCATTCAGAATTTTTGTTTTGGCTGTTGTATTTCAGTTCTAAAATTTGCATTTGGTTTTTTCTTTTTTATCTTCTATTGATGAGATTTTTTTATTGTTTCAAATGTGTTTGTGATTGCTGAAATATTTTTGTGGTGGCTGCTTTGAAATCTTTATTGTGTAATTTCAGTATCTGTCATCTGTGGCAGCATCCTTTGTCTTTTCCCAAGTTGTATATTTCTTGATTCTTGGCATGACAAGTGATTATGTCTATATCCTGGACATTTCCAGGAAATGGGTATGAAATTCAGGGCGTTTGTTAAATCCCTCGTAGCAGGCCTCCTCCTGGCTGCACAGTTGGGATGGGGCACTGCGTCTTTGCTCTCAGGTCGGGGTGGAAGTGCAGGCCCCTCCTCAGGCTCCCTCCGGGCCTCACTTCTGCCTGCGAGGATGGGGAACGGCCCAGCCATACTGCAGGACAGGGAGGCCTTGTCAGGCAGGTTGGTGGTGAAAGTGCTCAACTTGTGACATCAGATGAGGATGGGGCTGCATTGTTTGGTGTGATGTTTGGCCTCAGTAAAGAAGTGTTTTGTCTTGCTAGGTTACCCCCCCCCCCTTACATATCTAAGAAATGTTAATACACTGAACTTTAGGCAGCAAAGGACAATAATCTCTTGGAGATGGGAAACAAAATTATTCCCACCTAGTATCTGGAAAAAGTTAAAGGCTCCAGGAAGGCTCGTCCTGTCATGACCTGGTCATCCCCTGCATTCAGAGATAGTGTTGGGAGTCAAGGGAAGTCAGTGTGGCCAAAGTTCACAGGGGAGAGTTCCTGAAAAGGGAGAGATGCATAGGAAGAGAACCGATGAAGTCTGCAGAGCGACCCAGCAACTAAGTCTCTCGTGTAGGAAACAGTGTATGCTTGTGAGGAAACTGTCTGAGGCCAGGGAACCGCCTGCCCGAAAGGATTAGAGGAAACAGTGTCAGAGCTGGAAGCAGCTTCTGCCTTCAGCAGCCACAGTGGAGAACCTCATAATCCATGTGGCACTGGAGGAGGAGTAAGAAGGCCCTTGATTTACGGGTGGAAAAATTAACCCCACACTAAACCTAGCTCTGATCCCCACTCCCAAATCTGAAAAGCACGGCCCAGCCAGAGGACAGCTGTTTCCAAGTAATTTAACTGTGTTCCAGAATAAACCTCAAGAATATTTGTAAGAATACAAAATAAATCATCCAGTGAAGTATAATTCGTAGTACCTGGCCTCTAAAAAGACATCACCAGGGATGCAAAAAGCAAGAGAATAAAACCCATAACAAGGGGGAAATCAGCTAATTGGAACTGAGCCAGAAATAACATAATAATTGACTTAGTAAATAAGACATTGAAACATTAGTAAATAAGGACTGTATTCCCTGTGTGCAAAAAACTAGAGAAAATGTGTTAAGGGGCATGAAAGACCAAAGATAACGCAAATCAAACTAGGGATGAAAAGTGCATTGGATGTGGTTAACAGCAGGTTAGACTGCAGAAGAAACAAGTGGACCTGAAGACAGCAATAGAAGAAATACCCCAAATTAAACAGGAAAATGACTGAGGAAGGACGGGTCCCTGGGCGGTGGCAGCAGGCCTTGCACGATGCCTTAGTCCTAGTGCTGATGCGCAAACCCCGAAAGAGCCAGACAAGTCAGAACACCAAACTGCATCTGCCCGTGTGGTGGTCATACCCAAGAAAGGAAGGGTTATTTTCATCCATCCTTCTCCTGCACTGCCCTCCCAGCCACCCGACCACCTGCAGACCCTGATGGCTACTGCAGGCATGTCTGTGCTTCCTCACAGATGTTCTGTCTGGGAAGTAACTCACCTGGGCCCGAAGAGAACAGAGCTTGCTTAAGTAAGCCAGGGGCTTCTTACTGCTTCTCAAGACTGAGAGCTAGTGGTTCTCCCACCTTAGCAGGAATTCTTACTGAGAGAAGAGTTTTGGGACAGAAAAGCCTGGGGTCCTATGTCTGAAACATGATGATTAAGGCCTTCCTCGGAGATTTTCAAGGGTCTTCCAGGACAATAGCCCTAATAAGCCCAGAGTGAATGGGGCAGTGGAGAACTTGCACTCAGCGAGGCCTCAGGGCTGGGGGGGAGACAGTGCTCGGGGAGGCAGGGTCACGGGGAGGCACTCATCTCCGTGACACCCCTGCAGGATGGCGCTGTCCCGCCTGGGCTCCAGGTTGTCCTGCCCCGGCTCCAGGCCTGGCTAAGCCACATAGCAGGGGCCCCAGTAGGAATAATTCAGTGTCAAATAACCTACTTCTTTGCCTGCACCTAAGTGGGAATGACAATGGCACCTACCTAATGGAATTATCATTGGCAGTAAAGAACATGGGTAGCTCTTAACTTCAGTCAGTCACACTGAGAATGACACCAGTGACTGGGGACCTCATGTTCACCACTGAAGGGAACAAAGCTGAGCAGAGGGTGCTGACCTGAATGGGGCCCGACGCTGACCACCCAGCAGCTATCTGCCCTCCGTCACCTTCCCCACCGTCCTCCCTAGTGAAGCTAGGACCCCAGCCCTTTTCCATTATTTTGGGGGGCTATGCCAGGGCACAGACAGCACACGGGGGGCAGACTCCCCCAAAATTGTCAGACACCTTTGGCTTGTTAACATCAGGGGCCAGTGAACTTGAACTGTTTGACTCCAGTTAAGTGGGGTGAAGGAAGGCAGAGGAGCCCTATCAGAGCATCTATCTGGCTGCCCAGACCAGCTCACTGGGCACGCTGTCTCCGCGTGCATTCCTGCCTTTGTTTGCCCAAGGCAGGGCACAGGCCAAGACTGGGGGCCCCAGCTCTGCTTTTAGAAGTGATAGGTCCATGAAAATATGCTGTCTGTCCACCTGCGCTTCCCCTGCTGGCCATCCCTTCCAGGCCTGGGTAACAGGCGTGAGTCATAGGAGGGACCCTCTGGGCCAACTCACTTCCTCCTCCCACAGCCACTTTCCATCCTGGGAGCTGCAGGGCGCAACTCTGTCCTAGCCTTGCTCTGCCTGGAATGTGGTGGAGTGGGAGTGGGGTGTGGACAGCCAGGATACCCAGAAGCAGGAGCCTGCTGGGGCAAGGGCAGCCCCCTGGAGTACGTGGCCTGCCAGCTGGGCAGAGCTTAGTCCAGTGGATGACACTGTGGTTGTCATCGTCATCATCATCGTCACCAACATTCACAGTACCGGGTATGAAGAGTGTGCTGGAGGTCAGTGTGTGATGCTCAGCACAGCCACGCCTCACACCAGTGCTGGTGGGTGTGTCCTGTGTGACCCACAGGGTTGTCATCACCTCTAACCCCAGAAACCGAAGGCCTTCTGGAGGCCACAGAGCCCAGACACTGTCCCCATACTCACAGGGACAGCTGACTTCCCCTTCCTGTCGTGTCGTTGGTGCAGGTTGCTAATTCTGCCCTGTGTTCTGCCTCGGTGGCAGCAGAAAGCAGCGGAGTACCTTGAAAGAGCAGGGCATCATCGTGCCTGAAGGTCCGCCCGCGCCGTCGCAAGTGGCAGGATGTGCTGCTGGTTCTCCCTCTGTTCATGTGCTGACGGACACTTAGTCACATCCGTGTCCTGGCTACTGTGAATAACGCTGCTGTGAACACGGGGGTGCAGACGCTCTTTGGCGTGGTGACTTCCTTATGCTAAGTGAAATGAGCAAACCAGAAAAAGACAGATGTGTGTGATTTTGTATGTGGGATAGATTTTTAAAAAAGTCTTCAGAAATAGAGATCAGATTTGTAGTTACTGGAAGCAGAGGCTTGAGGGGAAGAATTGGGTGAAGGTGGTCAAAAGGTACAAATTTCCAGTTATAAGAGAAATAAGTCGTGGGGGTGTAATGTACAGCAGAGTGACCAGAGTTAATAATCACAGATTATGCATTTGAAAGTAGCCAAGAGCAGATCTTAAAACTTGTCATTACAAGGGAAAAAATGAGTAACTGTGCAGTGATGGGTGTTAACTACACTCACTGTGCTGACCATTTCATGGTATATACAAATACCAATCATTTGTTGTACACATGAAACTGTTCAATGTTATTTGACAATTATATCTCAATAAAACCGGGGAGAAAAGAGGAGGGCAGGAAGACGAGGGGGTGGCAGGCCTCGGCGAGTGTCAGGACCCCCGAGGCTGGGTGCTCCCTCCAGCACTAATGGCTGGGTGCTCTGGGCCTCCTGTTACCTCAGTCCCACCCGTGCTGCTGTCTGGGGGGAAGTTGGGAGGCTGCTGGGTCTGGCTGGCTTCTCATGACCAGGAACTGCGGGGTCTAAAGCATCCAGTTGGATGACCGTGACCCTCAGGCATTCACTGTGTACTTCCCTCAGAGGTCAGAGGGCTCTGGCAGAAATGGACTCCTTCCTAAGGGACTGAAGCTGGGTTTACTAGGTGGGGCTATTTTAAATTGTCATGGCCAATTAAATGTTCCATTCTTTGGGAAAAAGCAAAAATATCCATCCAAGTTCGTGACAATGTCAGGAACATGGTTAATGAACAAACATGCTGTGAACAACCATTATCTGCCTGGGCTAGAAACTTGAGTAATATTCTAGACCCTTCCCTTCTCATTTCTGTAATTTTTCAGGCTTCCTTCCTGCCAGGGACTTTCCTGAGCCAAGTCCTGGAATTTTCCCAGCAACGTATGAATGTTCCGATTCTGCAGGCAAGGGTGCTGAGGCTGAGACAGGCCACGCACGCTGGCTCAGGGATCCATGGTGTTTGCCCACCCCTTCGCTGTCTCAGTTTACCAAAATCTGTTCAAGTCTGTCCCACCATCCCAGCCCAGCCTTTCTGGTCACTCTACTACCCAGACCCTTAGCACCTCTCACCTGGGCAGCTGAAGCTGTCTTAGGTACAAGCTAGGTTGCAGCCGTGCCCTCAGCAGGGCACCCAGGGCCCTCACAACCTCCTGAGACCTTCCCTCCCCCACCCTCCCCCTACCTGGGATGGATCACACTCCTCATCTCAGGCATCACCCCCCGCCCCCCAGGCAGGTTGGGCTTCCAGCTGGGTTCCCGACACTTGTCATGTGCCATTTGGAAACTTCAGTATCACTAGTCAGTATTGTGGGTGTGCAGGCCTTGCTTGGCATGTCCGTGCCCCTTGCTCTCAGAGGGACAGGGGCCCTGTCATGGTAAGATATGGCAATGACAGATAATTTGTGTTGGGGGCCCTAGAGCCAGACCCCTTAAACTGGAATCACACTGACTTGCTGTGTGACCTTGGGTAAATCACTTAACCTCTCTGTGTCTCAGATACCTCATCTAAATTGTATCCGTCACATATGGTGGTCACAGGATGAAGGAGTAAAGTGTTTCCAGTAGCCCCAGGCACCCACTGTCGTTGGCAAGTCTTCTCCCTCCGGGCCCTAGTGTCTGCGTCCTGCAGGCTCCTGGTGGCCATGTGTTGGTTGAAGAAAGCCTGGGAAGCTGGGCACCCTGCATGTGTCAAACCTCCCGGGGTACCATCTGTAGAGCTTGGAACTGTGACTGTCCGCCTGTAAACAGTGAGTGAAGAAAGAGGCCACAGTAGGAGCCTCAGCATCTGCCTCCATCACCCCAGCTTTAGAGGTGGCCACAACCCAAGATGATGGAAACACGACAAAGGCCTTTGAATCATGCAGAGAATGGAAGAAATCACTGTAATTTGTTTTTCCAAGTTGTGTTATTTTAAATGCCCTGGGTGTGTGCCCATGTGTGCAGGGACACTTGGCTGAGCCAGAAGTGCTTTGTCCCCTAAAAGGCCCCATTGTGACCCTGAACTGGCCAGAGTGATTCCCAGAACAACAGGCCCTTGTGCGGCCCCAAAGGCTACTCACTCGGCCCCTGGCTGGCAGTGCAAGGGTTTTGCTGTCTGTAAGGTCAGCGAAGGGAGGCTGTGGGTTTCTGGTAAGTGGTGCTCTTTACAGTTTTAGTCTAGAATGTCCATGAGGCCCAGCTCCTGTCAATTGTGTCTTCGCCAGGAGGGCAGATCTTGTGGGGACCAATGTGAGCAGAATGGAGGGTCAGCGACCTGTCCCAGAGGACTGAATGCAGGCAAAGCCTCTCCCAGGTCACCCTGACCTGCCCAGGGAAGGCTCCCAGGAGGGGCCTCCAGAGCCCCCAGGAAGCACAGGCCACAGCCACTGAGGCCACAGGCGAGAACCTGCACCCCACCTGGCTGGATCTGATCCACAGCTGCCCTCACTCTCTTCCGTGACACACACCCTCACCACACACGTGTGGTGACTGCGGGTGGTTCCACTCTGAGAACTTTGGCTCTGGGTCACATTGCAGACATCAGCTTCTTACTCACCTTTACACAGCTGGACTGGGCGGGCCTTTGGCTTTGAGGGGGCTGCAGAGTAGAACTGACTGGTTGGCTGAACACAACTGGCATTGTTATGACTTTGCAGCTCAGAACAACCAGTCCCTTTAAATAAGACAACTGAGTCCAGAACCTGGACCCAGCACGTGGCCTCCTGCCAACCCTCTTAGTGGTCAGGGGCTGTCCCTCTGAAGGCCCCTGCCCACCTGTGTCAGGTACACTATAAGGTCTCATCTCCCTATCAGTTCCCAAGGGGCTAGGCAACAGACCCGCAAGGTGACAGGTCTGTGCCCTGGAGGGCGGTAGGTGAACACAGGGCTCTAGGGGCAGAAAGAGCAGGTGCTTAGTGTAGCTCCTATGCTCTGTTCATTCTCAGCAGCTGAGCGAATCTGTTTCCTATAGAGCGACAGTAGTGGTCATCTACTTTTTGGCCAAAGAGAGGATGACAGGACTCTATAGGTATATAAGATGCATGTACATTAAGGACCTGGCCCAAGGCGAGAGCTCCATAGATGGCGGCAAGGTGGTTACACAGGTGCAGATGTGGCTGGGTCTGTTGGGAAGTGAGGCGTGGATACTTGTTTTTTGGTCCAAGTCAGGGCCACCAAGCAGGCAACATATAAGGAATGCCCCACCTGCCCTTGGGGTAGCATCAAGATATGCCCCAGAGGAGGTTCCTTCCTGCCCAAGATCCAGAGGCAGAGATGGGAGGCATGGTGGCCAGAAGAAGGTTTAGGGGCAGACACCATCCCACATTTGAGGGACCAATGGTCCTAGCACACAGTAGGTGCTCAGACAATGCTCATTCTTTGTAAAAGACCTGCCCATCGACCAGTATTTGGACCTGTAAACTCTTCCAAAATAGCTGGATGCAAAGGAGCTGAGTAGTGAGATGCATGGGCAAATTGAGTTCAGGAGAGGCCATTCGTGAGGCTGCCCATCCCATTAACGTGCATGTGAATCAGATGCAGATCAAAGGCCAGATGAAACTGTAACATTGACTTGGAATGGGAGGAAAGAAAACTCATGCTGGAGGATCTCCTGCAAAGCCTTGGGCTAATTGAGGGTGCCACAGTTGGACTCATTTGCAACTGAAAGAGAAAACAGAGAAAGATCATATCAAAGTTTCTTCAAAGAGAAGGATTCAAATTTTGAAACCTCGAGAAACCCTTGAGAAATTCAACCTAGCCTTCCACTTTTCTTGACGGGGGTAAAAAATGAGGCTCTTGTTAGCACCATGTTGCTGGCTCACTGGCAGTTTTGTTCAAAAAGACTTCCCTCAGTCATTTGATTGCAAATATGTTAAATGCATGACAAACTTCCTCTCATTTCTTAATCTGTACTTTGATCTTTCAATATAAAGCCCCACTCGTCTTTGCTCCTCATTTCCTATGGAGATTTTACTCACATTTGGTGTTATGTGGACTCACTATAAGAGCCCCTTTTCTGGTACCATTACTCTATGATTACAAAAGACAACCCAAAGATGCCACTGAGACCTAATTCAGTCATGGGGGCTGTGAGCTGGACAGGAAGTAAACTGTCTACTGGTCAAACCTCTGCCTGAGGCTTCAATCTGTGCCCTGTGTGGTTGCTAGTGACAGGGGACTCAAGACTTGAAAAATTTTAGCTTAAGGTAAAAAGTTTTAACTCTAGCAAGTAATGTGTATGTTAAAGCTTTTGATTCAGAAACTACAGATGAAGCCCATCCTGGCTCCTGGGAAAATAGCGGACCTCCTGGGGCACTGCTGAAGATGACGACCTGGGGACAAGTGGAGGCATCCCGGCCTTTGTGTTTCAGGGACAGACAGATGACCGCCTGCCCCTGGGAACAGCTAACTGCCCAGGACAGGAATGTTGCAGCTTCTTTTACCTAATCCTCCCTGAATCTCAAAGCCCTCACCACACCTTGTTTATTTCCCATTATAAAAGTCTGGCCTGGAAAAAAAAGGGAAGATTGTCTGGTAGGGTATGAACCCTCCATCTTCTCAGATCGCCGGCCATCTGAACAAAGCGCCCATAAAGATTCAATCACTGTCATTGCTAATTGGCTTTGGTAGTGACAGGCAGCCTGAATGTCAGTGTCTTTTCCAGTTTTACTAGCAAGAGGTGATCTGCCTGTGAACCGCTGTGGCCGAGAGTTGACCAGTGTTTGAGGCACCTGTTCTGATGTCCCGGGTGTGACATATCAGTGACTTCCTTGGGTGATGGGACAAAGGAGCATTGATAATGAGAGCTGGGCTTTCATGAGTCCTGAGTGCCCTCCTTCCTAACTATCCCATCCTTTCAACCCAGATGTCTCACACCCACAACGTGGCACTCACCACTTGTCACACCTCTCTCTGTAGTCTGGTCCCCATTCTCTCCTATGAGGTGACCCAAGGAAGTTCTAGTTCACTATCCACATTCCAAATTGGAGCAGACCTGCCTAGTGCAATTCTGATCAGCTACACAGAGAATGAGAAGGAGCTTCTGCACCTCGTTTCTTTGGCTTAAAGACTTGCTCACTGAGCACAGGCCCCTTCATCCTGTAGGAAAAAGAACGGCATCCTTGGGCTGGTACCTGGGGAGTTTCCAGGGAGGTGAAGCTCTCCTGGGGAGGGTGGGATGCCCGGTGCAGTGGCCAAGCACACACAGCTGTCACCTGAACTGCCATTCGATGCTGCCTCTAGGGTCACTCTGAACCAAGGGTTCCTCGGAAAGAAAGCTGACACGACGGCATTCCTCATACAAAAAACGCCCCACAAAATTACTGAACATAAAGGCACTTTATGAGGTGTCTCAGGGGTTTGTCATCTTCCACTGTGGACATTTGTACATGTTTGTTGGGCGAGTTTTACTCCCCATGGTAGGCAGAACCTCTGTGATGACTTAGAAACAAGCCAGGAGATGGGTGCGCAGAGAGCCCATGAAGAATTCCGAGAGTTCTCAAGATCCATCCAGAGGTTGGCAGGGCATCTTCATTTCATGGTCTCTCAGACCACAGTCCCCACTTCCCATGCCACACTGACCCCCCAAAGCAAGAAATAACCCAAGAAAGATAGCTGTCATTTGAGGTTAAAGGTAGCTGGCCCCAACCCTGACATAAAGGTCTATGAGACAGTAAACATAACACCCACAAGAAACAGAGTGTTGCTTTTTTTTTTGGTTTGTTTTCTTTTTTCCATTATGGAGAGCATGCCTGCATTCTAAAAAGTGATGCTGGAAGACGGGCTGATCAATTAACACCGTCTGGGTGTTCAGCTATAGTTCTTCCTCCTCTGCTTTATGAAGATTTCCATCGGATTAAAGAATACACAGCGTGGACCACATACAGCAGAGTGGCTACGTAGGAAAACACCTGAAACCAAGATAAATGACCATTAACAGGCATATATGGGGCTAGGGCAAGGCAGGGACAGGCTGGATGCTTCATGGCACCCATTCAGGATGACAGACCTGCTGTGTGTGGCCAGCCACTGCTTCCCACCACTCACGTTACACCCTTCCTCCCACCACCTTCCTGTTACACCCTTACAACCCCAGTTGTGGCCCCTGATGCTGTTGGCACAGAGCTCCAGCTGACCGGACAATGCAGTGAACTTGGCGTGCAAGGCCAACTTTCTACTTTCTCGTGTGATTGATTGCACAGGTGCTGCCCAACTGGAAACGGCATCTCAGAAGCAGAAGAGTATCAACTACTCTCCATGGAAAACTTCCCTCCTCCACACCAGTAAGACCAGAGTCCACCAGGTGTGACCCCCGGCAGCCTCTGCTAACAGAATACGTCCATGTGGGTCTGCTGGCTCTGGTCAAGGTCTTGATGCTGCCTGGACGTCCTCAGACCTCATTCTATGACTCTTCACACCACAGGCCTGGGTAAGGGGGCCAGGCTCACAAGAAGTGAGGGGCAGGGACACAGAGGAGGGACTCTGAGGTTTTGCACGAAAGGAAGTAGCTTTACTGGGAAAGCAGCTGGCCAGCTGCTTTGGCACTGGGAATGAAGGAAGGCCTTGGAAGTGTGGCAACTGGTCACTCGTTGGCTGTCACAGCCCTGACTTGCTGTGTTCACTGGGCACCATTTACTCCTATCACTGTATTCTGGTGGCTGGCCTCCCTAAAGGGAGGCTGCCTGCCTCCAAGTCAACAATCTGTACCTGCTTTGTGACCTTAGGCTCAGGGTCAAGAGTTTCCAAGCCAGGCACAGTATTTAGGGTGGCCATGCTTCCCTGACTTTGGAAAATGCCCATAAACAGTGGTGGCACCGTGCTGCTCTGTCCCCTACTCCACACATGGGTGAGCCCTTCAGCCCCGTTGGCCAGAGGCGATGAGTAAGCTGAGTTACTTAATAACGAATGTAAGAGAACTCATTCGGGGACTCTTAAGTACCCAGTCTGGGAGGAACAGTCATACGTGTGTGGCTGGCCCCCTAGAAACAATCCCCCCTCTCGTTGGCAGGGAGCAGTTCACGTTCTGGGCAACTCCGGACCCGTGAGAATGCTTGGCAGAAGCACCTCCGAAGTCCCACTGGGAGGAGGCAACAGATGTGTTTCCCAAGTGAGACCACAACATGACACTTTGGGGACACTGAGAGCCAGGAGCATGAAGTGACATTCTTAAGCTTTCAGAAACCCCTCTCCCTAAACAGTGGCCATTAGCGCCAGCCACAGACCCAGAGACCCCCAGATTTCTGCAGAAATTTCCTGCTGCCCTCAGTCAACTCCACCAATCCCAGGACCCCAAGGGTCAGGGCTGTGGGAGAAGGGATATGAGATACCTCCCCACACCCAGACTGGCCACTTGCCAACCGTCTGAAGGGCAGGTTCTGCTTGGCTAGGGTCTGGGGCCAAATCCTGAGTAATCATGACTCCTGTGCTGCACACCCACAGTGCTAATACTGCTGGCAGAAAGGTGTGACTTTATGTGGAAATGGGCTCATGTTTCTGTGAGGTTTCAGCCCAGTGTGTGCCTTCGGAGGACACTTTCGTCCTGATTCTGGCACAGTTGACTTTGCCTGGGCACACTCATGATTCTCAAGCTTAATTAACAAAAATTTGGGCACGTGATCAGTCGTGGAATGGACTAACACGTGTTGGTGCTTCCATTGAAGCCTGTGCAGCAAAAAGAATGAACACTGCACATCTCACCCAACCATGTTGGGGCACCTCACAAGCCTGAGGTTGAGAAAAAGAAGCCAGACATAGAAGAATACACATAGACGACCTCACTTACATGGAGGTCAAAAGCAGCTGGAAGTGACCTGGGCAAATATAAGTCAGGGTGGGGGGTTATCCTCGGTGTGGGGGAGCAGTGACGGCAGCAGGACAAGAAGGGATTCTGGGAGCTATTCTGTTCTATTTCATGATCAGGATGCTGGTTATACAGAGGAGTTTATTTCATGAAAATTCATCAAGCTGTACACTTACATCCTGATCACTTCTCTGGATATAAGTTGCATATTGATAAAAAGTAAAGGAGGAGAGTGGGAACCAGTAGAGCCCAGTGGTTCTCAACCAGAGACCGATCCAGGGGGCAGGGACATGAATTCATGCCATTGGTTTGTGTCATCAAGTGCTGACCCACTGGACACATTCCATCTATGCTTCATGACCATTATCCACGGTACTTTTATGGAAATGATTGTCAAATGCCTTGCTGATGTTGCTTGAAGAGAAGCCTTCTGGGTAGGGATAGGGGAGGTCTGAGGCTCTCTAGGTAAGGAGGTGACCACACGGAGTCATTTGAAGGATGACCAACCTCCCAAGGGAAGGAAAACTCACCAAGGTGCTGCCCGGTTTTGCTACCACTTCACAATCAGCCTCCTTGGAAAATGAGCCGATATGGGAGCCATTCCATACTGTGGGACACTGAGGGGTACCAGGCACCTTGAGGTGGCCAGGCTTATGAAACCAGGGAGTGTGCTGGGAGCTTAAGGGGAGCATGTGGCTTCCCCAGGTTGGGGGATGGGCTCATAGGGACCAGTGGACAAAACCTTGAGGAACTTTCCTCCAGACCCTTGGCTCTGGGAGCAGGAGGAGCACCCTCACCAACCCCCTTCCCAGGGCCCAATCTCTGTGGGCTTCCTCTCAGGTGCTACTCCACCCTTTCCCGACAGGAGGAACAGCAGGGCTTTGGTGTCTAAAGCTGGCTATCATCACGTTGCATAATTCATAGGTCAACCTCTAGAAATCTAAAGAGTGCCATTTCTGAAACATTTTCTTGTTTCTTAAAGAAGTTATTTTTTAAACATAGAAATCCATGGACATCGGGCATTAGTGCCCCAGTACTGGCCCACGCACATGCGACTCTGTGAAAAACTTTGTGAAACTATCTATTCTTGAACTCCCTGTCATTCTGATCCTTTTCATGAAAAAGGAAATCCAGGTTCTGACCTTGCAGGCCACCAGTGGGTCTGGCTCCACCATCAGAGAGCATGTTTTTAGAGCTCAGAGACCTGGCCCCTGTCACACACAAGTTGGCACCCCCACTTCTTCTCCTGATTGGCAGTGAGGTGCAAGCCCCTGTCACACCCGCTGCTCACTGGGAGGCCTCAAAAGAAGTTGTTCACTACCTCTGCATTCCTCAAGGGAGCCAGACAGGAAATACATCCATTTTACAGATGAGCAAGCCAAGGCTGAGAGTACAAGGCACCCACCCACACAAGGAATCAGTGGAGATGTGACTCTGGTCCCTCCTCCTCCCACAGGTCCTCAACTGTCAGGCAGTAGACAGCGTCATGGCGTCTGAAGCAGCAGACACCCACAGCTGTGGGTCTGGACCAGGGCCTGGTGAGACACTGGCCACTCGATTTTCCAGCCTGGTCTCAGTGCTCTCCAGCCCCGACTAAGCCTTGATGGCAGATGGACCACTCAGTGAGTTCCAGGAGGGCAAGTGGCCAGAGTCACTGCTTCAACCTGGTGCTGAGTGGGTGCAACAGAGCACCCGGCTGGGACACCAGGCCCTGCCAATTTATGTGTTGTTGGAGCAAGCTGTGCATGTTCTCGGTGCCCTGGTTCTCCATCTGTGTAATGGGTGTAAGAACAGTGCCTACATCCTAGGGCTGCTGTGAGGGTTCAATGAGATTGTTCACGGAGCTCAGACGGTGCTGGCGCCCAGTGGTCATGCCTCCTCACACACTTGCCCTGAATAAAGCCCCCCAGGCACAGACTCCTGGGCCAGCCCAGGCCCGAGCAGTGTGACACTGGCTGATGGCTGGGGGAGTCTTGGGCACATCACTTCTCTTCTCCGGGGCTTTACTTCTTCAGAAATGGGGGGAAGGTTTACTTCATTCAAAAGTTAGTGAACTAGAAAAGCAGAAAGAAGGGCATTCTTCAGCTCAGACCCTGTGGGTGGGTGGTAGGAGCTGGGACATGGACGGCTGATGGGGACTCACCACAGCAGAGATGTTTTCGTGGTATTGCTTGTAGGTGAAGCCGTCATGCATTTGGATGGTGGCCAAAGCTTCCAGGACCGAGGCGCTGAGGTAAAACAGGGCGGCAGTGCAGTGGTAGGCTGCGTCCTGCGGGGCCAGAATGGGCGTCAGAGAGAGAGATGGAGGCCCAGACGTGGACGTGAGGGCAGCTGCGGCCCAGCAGGGCCTGTCCACACCCCACCCGACCTGGCTTGGCTTCGGTCCCTTTATCCGCCTATCGCCACAGCTGCCAGTCCCTTCCTCACACATCAGCACTTCCCAGCTGTTTTTTTTCTTACTGGTTTGGACATCAGAGGTAGGACTTTGATGAAGAAGAGACTCTGCTTTCCCTTGAGGTGGAACCAAGAAAAAGGTGGGGGCAGGAAGAACAGCTCAGGATTTAACAGGTAGAAATGGGTTCTGGACCTGAGAAGGGTCACACGTGGTCACAGTCCCAGTTAGGATGTGACCTTGGTGGCCAGTGCAGGGAAAGAGAGGCCCACACCGTTTCCATTGTTTTGTTGTTCAGTTTTTTTGGGTGGGGGGCAGCCCAGTTATGTCTAAAGCAGAAAAGGAGTTTTGAGAAGTTGTAATTTGAAAGTGATTTTAAAGTCTCAGGAGGAGGCTTTTTTTAGGGAGAGAGGCCCAGCCACACCTGTCCTCCATTCCAGGGCAGATAATGGCAGGTGTTACATGTGTAGGTTTTACTCTCTTCATGGGTCCCAAGGCAGAGTCTATGCAGATAGAGACCAAAGCTCATCCCTTGCCCCCTCCGAGTCCCTCTCCGGTGAGCCTGCTTTAGAAGTCATGCCTGGGAGCCGAGCAGTAAGCACAATCTCCCCCCGCCCCCAAGACAGCCAAGGTGGAAGCCGGCCTCCTGGAGGAAGGAGGGTGCCACTACCGGCACCTGGCAGGTGCAGGCAGTATGGACGGGGGGTTGGGCTGCTGGTTATCTGTGGAGAGGGCAGTCATGGAAGAGAAAACAGAGTGGGCACAGAGTGGGCCCAGAGAGTCGGGCAGTAACCATCAGCCTGTGCCTCCTCTCGGCCTCCAGGCCACAGGGAGCCCTGGGTGCTGGGACAGCTCGGAGCTGAAGGCCTGGCCAAAGCCAGCCTCCTGGGGAAGAGGGTCCAACACTGCCCGCCCCCTTGGACATCTCAATCTGGGACTCACCAGGGTGACCCAGGAAGCCTCCCCGCCGTGGGCACCCATCATGTACAGGACGAGCAGGGTGGTGGTGGCCACGAAGCAGAACACAGACACGAACATCACCCATCCCTGCACCAACGCCAAGGGCACCAGCGAGGAGGCGATCAGGATCCACACCAGGCCTCCGAAGACCTGCAGAGGGAGTGCGGTGAGGTGAGCGGTGAGCAGGAGGCCCGCAGGGGCAGACGCAGCGGTCACACTGGGCGGGGGCGGAGGGAAGGCAGAGCACAGCGGAGAGCGTTTTCTCACCGGAAATGACTCTCATCCCCTCGAGGCTCCAGCCTGGACCTCTCATCCCCATCTGTCCGACCCTCAGCCTGCTTGTCTTTTCCTCTTTTTAAAATACCTAACCCAATTAAGTTTTTTAAAATTTAACAAATGCTTATATCACATTTATATACCAGGCACTGTCCTAAATACTTTAAAAACATTACGTATTTTGCCGTGTACACTGCGCACCCACGTTTTTGTGCGCATCATACATGGGGTTATTACACCCATTTCTACCCGTGGTAGGTGATCATTATACCCATGTATAATGTGCATCCTTCTTTTTCCCTCAAAAATTTGGGCAAAAATTGTGCATTATACAGGGTAAAATACAGGGACTCGGTGAGTCCTCACAACAACCCCATGAGCAAAGTACTGACCCATTTATCAGATGGGGAAACTGAGGTTCATGCAAGTTAGGTTTTTCATCATCCCAAGAAAAGACTTAACATCATCCATCTAGATTATCGCTAGAAGGGTTGTTCTTTATTTTGAGGTTATATCCTTCTTAGTGTTTCGATATTAAAATATCCTTTCTTTTATGAAATGGCAGTAACCAGAAAATAAATTAGCCACACTATGTCATTAGCACTTTGTTTTTTGAAATTTGACCCCTGAAATCCCCAAGTCCAGGAGGTGCTCCAACAACAGGAGTCCAGGCTGGAGTGGAGAGGGCCCAGGTCAGCTTGGTCCCCTCAGGTGGCCTAGGACACTCATGAAAAAGCAGCTCCTTTAGTTACCCAGAAGACACCCTCATCTACGTCCACAGGGCCAGTGAGCCTCAGGCTTTCAAAGAGGAGCATGAGGACAGATAGGATGGTCAGTGATGCCCCTCAATGCCACTTCTGCAAGCATGCACAAACCCATGCTGGCCTTTTCTGTATGCCTTTCCCTCTCCTTGTCCCCCTTCGTCACAGTGAAATCAGCTCAGCCTCACCACCGCCCCCACCCAGAGAACTCTACTTGGAGCTGGATATGTGTGGACATGGCTTTGTGGTTAAAGGTCCCAAGGAACTGTGGCTCCCTGAACATCTGAGGCCCTGGCTCCCTGAACATCTGAGGGCTGAGAGAGGGCTGTTGCCCCCAAGCCCTGTGTGCCCTGTGGTATGAACTCATGTGGTACCTGCTGCCCACCTGCTGGGTAAGAGACCCCACTGTCCTCACAGGTGTTCGCAGCCACTTAGCTGAGAAGCATCAGGAGAGAATCACATTTGGATGGAAAAATCAGTGCAGTGAAGAATCTGGACTTATCAAAACAAGGCTGGACCTAATGAGCCTCTCTGCATAGAAAACTTTCTTACTGGACTTCCGCCAAGATGGAGGCATAGGTGGAGACGGCGTGCTTTCTCACACAACCAAGTTTAGAGACAACAAAATATTAGCAACAGAAAACATAGCCAGAACACAGAAAATTGAACTTTCTGGAAGTCTAATAACAACAAATTCTTCAGCCTGATCAGTAAGAGGGGCGAAGCCAGCAGCTGGTGGAGCGGGGTTGCACAGGAAAACTCGGTCGGAGGGACTCAGGTGTGCAGACTCCAGGAGTGGGGTTGCAACGGGCAGACCCAGTGAGCGACCCAGTGAGCAACAGGCAGACCCAGCGAGGGCGCAGGGTGGCGGGTTGACTGTGGTCGCACATTCGTGTGCAGATAGACCACTGAGGGAGTGGGTGGTGAGGAGGGAGTGGGCGGTGAGATGGGACCGAGCAGGCCCCAGCAGCAAGAGGCAGCAGAAGGGGCCTCCATTTCCCCGCTCTGACCCCGCCCCCACATGCAGCGTCACAACTCAGCGACCTGGGCGGCCCGCCCTGGTGAACACCTAAGGCTCCGCTCCTCATACTTAATGGGCGCAAAGAGACCAAACATGGCTCAAGAAGATCTCAAAGCCCCAGCGTCCATAACTCTAAGTGACAAAGAAATAGCAAAACTTTCAGATGCACAGTTCAAAACACTGGTGATCAGGATGCTCACAGAACTGGTTGATTTTAGTCACAAATTAGAGAAACATATGAAGGCTAAACTAATTGAAATGAAGGCAAATGCACAGGAAACCAATAGTAATGAAAAGGAAACTGGAACTCAAATCAAGGGAGTGAATCAGAAGGAAGGAAAAAAATGACCAAACAGGAAAATATGAAGAAACAAGAATTCAAAAAAATGAGGAGAGGCTTAGGAACCTCCAGGACATTTTTAAACGCTCCAACATCCGAATTATAGGGGTACCAGAAGGGGGAAAGGAACAGCCACCAGTGGAAAACTTATTTGAACAAATAATAAAGGAGAATTTCCCCGATGTGGCAAAGGCAATAGACTTCCAGGAAATCCAGGAAGCTCAGACAGTCCCAAAGAAGTTGGACCCAAGAAGAAACACACCCAGGCACATCATAATTACGTTAGCCAAGATTAAAATGAAGGAGAGAATCCTAGAAGCAGCAAGAGATAAGGGGACAGTCACCTACAAAGGAGTTTCCATCAGACTGTCAGTGGATTTCTCCAAAGAGACCTTACAGGCAAGAAGGGGCTGGAAAGAGGTATTCCAAGTCATGAAATCCAAAGACCTACAACCAAGATTACTCTATCCAGCAAAACTTTCATTTAGAATGGAAGGGCAGATAAAGTGCTTCTCAGATAAGATCAGATTTAAGGAGTTCATCATCACCAAGCCCTTATTATATGAAATGTTAAAGGGACTTACCTAAGAAAAAGAAGATAAAAAAGGTGAACAGTGAAAGGACAGCAAACTCACACTTATTAACAACCACACCTAAAACAAAAGCAAACTAAGAGGACAGCTAGATCAGGAGCAGAACCATGGAAATGAAGATCACATGAAGATCACATGCAATAGGGGAGTGGGAGAAGGGGGTGAAGGTACAGAGAATAAGTAGCATAGACAGTGGGGAGAAAATAGACAGGGGGGAGGGCAAGAATAGTATGGGAAATATAGAATCTGAAGAACTTGAGACACGTGGTCATAAACTAAAGGGGGAATGGTGGGGGTGGGGGGGTGCAGGGTGGAAGGGAATGAAGGGGGGAATAGAACAACTGTAATGGCATAATCAATAATAAATAAATAAAGCAAGCTACTATTAAAAAAAAACTTTCTTACTGATGAATCGGGGGTTGCCCGTAGCCCTGTGACAGAGCCAGTAGGAAATACTTTACACTTTATAATAAGGGGAGAAAATAAATTAACTATAAACCCTAAAACAGCCATAGAATAAGATATGTTTGCAGATTTCACTCATGGCAGCCTTTAGGATCCAACGAATCACTTAGCCTTTTCCATAATGGGCACTAACAAAGAGGCATGAGATGGCCAAGTAGGATGTGGATTTTAGGAGGCAAGAGAGAGTGTGGCATGGAGAAGAGGGAGGGTCATGCCCGCCTGGATGATTGGCAGAGGCAAGGGTCTAGGACACTCCTCTCCTGAGCATCCTTTGCCTGGTGATGATGCAAGGAGGACCTAAGTCAGGCCCCTGTCATGTGATCTAGAAAGCCTTGCATTTTGTTTTTGCTGCACTAAGCCCCAAACAGGTATAATCGGTTACAATATGGAACTCTGCCTGACCAGGTGATGGAGGGGATGAGGTCCCCTTTGCTCAGGGCTAACTCCTGGGTGTGGGTCACATGTCCAGCCTGTCCAGCCAGGCATCAGGGTCTGAGTCTGTTAACCAGCCTCAGGGTCCTATTACATGGGTGTGGCTAAACTAGAGCCACACGTGAGCCAATCCCGAAGGAACAGCTTGGGATGCCCATGGAGGGGAGTGCACTCGAGACAGAACCTGTGTGGGACCCAGTGGGTTGCAGGTGTTTATACGTGGTTGATGGACATGGCCTTGAGGAACCCTTAATGCCCACCAGGAAAGTCATTCTCTTTTTCGCTTTCCAGCTATTCTAAGGCAAAGATAGGCTCGGGGTGGAGCCAGGAGTCTGGAGCTCCTCTAGACGGGTGGCCAGAGGGGATCTGGGTAATAACCCTATTTTGTTTTTTTTAACACAGTGATATAGTTATCTGGGGGAAAGTAACTGTAAAATACATATTACAGGTAAATTGATGCACAGGTGGTGCCTGGAAATGGCAAAATTTGAGAAGGTGGCTCTTAGGTCCCAGTCTGCAGACCACTTAAATTTCATCTGGATTCTTCCCTCAGTTGCTGGGTCAGGAATCAAAGGCTGGGAAGAGCAGGTGGATTTGGAGTGAAGTCACTGCACTGGGCGTCTGCCATGGAGTCCTGAGCTTGCACACACTGAATGCAGCTGCAGCTGGTGCGCTCGGGCATTCAGTGGCAGAGGGGAGCGTCAAGGCTAACCCAGACCTGCCGAGCTGCCTCGGGGGTGTGTTTTTACCTGATGAAGACTGTGCCTCAGCTCCCTAGAAAACATCTCGAGCTCTCTCTCTCTTCCCTGCCTGCTGGGTCTCTCTCTCTGAGACTCCTGGATTCTATGGTAAGAACCCATCCTGACTCTGGGTGTAGCCCACCTTGCAAAGCTTCTTTAGAAAATTATACCGACTTTCTTTTCATGCTTTATCTATCACAGTAGGCTTCACGGAGATGGCGGGGAGAAATTCTTTTCTAAAACAGCTTCAGTGAGATATATAATTCACATGCCATACAATCACCCATGTAAAGTGGACAATTCAATGGTTTTTAGTATATTCACAGAGCTGTGCGAACGTCACCTCCAGTCCATTTTAGGATGTTTTCATCACGTCAGAAGAAACCCTGTGCCCTTCAGCCCTCACTCCCCCTCCACCCCTCCCATCCCTACTTGGCAACTCAGCAACTTTCTGTCTCCACAGAGGACGCTCCTGTTCTCAGCTCCCACGAGAGAGCATCACATACTATGTGTACTTTGGTGACTGGCTTGTTTCCTTTATCATGTCTTGTGAGGTGAGAAATCCTCTCTCGAGGGGACTTTTACAAAACACCTCCACATCACAACACACTCGCTGCCCATTTTAGCCCCCACCGTTTGGGGGACACGGGGTGACTGACTGTGTCTCCTCTCTCTGGGGCCTCCACGCTGGGAAGAGCTGGGGAATCGCTGGTTCCCAGGGAAGCTCTTGTAGGACAGATGCCACCAGGCCCCACATGTCCCAGAAACATATTTCAAGTTACACATCAAAAAAGGGGGATGTCAGCACAGGTGAAGTAATTAAGACCCCAGGGGTCTGCTCCCCAGAGACAGGCAGTGGCCTGCCCTCTCCCCTCATGGCCCTGCCCAGGAGGTGCCCATGGGAGAAAGTCATGGTGGCTGCTTCCACAAAGAGCCGCAGGGTCCACCTGCAAGGGGTGCTGAGCGGGGAGCAGAACAGCCTCGGGGACAGGAGGCTAAACTAGGGAGAGAACCTATTCCCAGCTACCTGTGTGTGAGCAGGGCCCTGGGCACAGACGCCACTCTCGGAGAATCCCGGGGCAGCTGTGGGTCGGGAGCTGTAATAGCTACGAGGGCTCTGCTCCCCGGGGTGGGGGTGGGGAGGCACATGTGAGGTCTCGCAGGACCCACCTCACACAGCATTCGCACGTGAGTCCCAAGGCAGACACCTGCACATCTGATGGCAGAGACTTCAGCAAGCAGTCCACCCATACGGCCTCAGTTTCCTGGTCTGTAACTGACCATCTGCAGTTGTCACCCCACATCGCAAACTGGTGGCAACTATGGATGTGAATGTGAAGCTTCTGGCACCATGCACAACACCACCCGGCAATCGGGATAAGACACGCTCGCCCAGGAGACCCACAGCCCGGTGGAGACAGACACAGAGGCTACTAGTTACTCTGCAGGGTGATAACCAGCTCTGAGAGGGCTGAGGCAGGCCCTAATCAGATCTTGAAGGGAGAGGTGGTTAACTGGGCCAAAGGGTCAGGAAGTAACTTTCCAGGGGGAGGAAAGAGGACAGGCCAGCCCAGAGGACACTGAAGCGGCAGTGAGGGAGTCCAAGCTGGGAAGCCGCGCACGGAGCTCGAGGGAGGGTGAGCCTCGAGAGCGAACCTACTGGGCTAGTGGGGAGGCTCCCAGGCCCACACAGTGCAGAGCTGAGATTCTGTGTGAATCTTGGTACCAGGCCAGGGCCTACCCCACTCCACCACACAGAGTGTACAGAGAGCAAACAGGACCAGGGCTGCACCCACATCTAGCTGATAGGACATCTGGGCAAGGAGCAGTCACCCTGTCCCAGCTGCAAGACCCCACTGGCCAAATATTTGGCAAAAGCAAGAGGGTAGGTGAGGGTTCAAGCACTTCCCTTCATAAAGAACACTCTAGGCGGTCCCAGCTTCCAGGAAGCAAATGCTCAGAGGCCATCACCCACCGCTGCCTGCACCAGGTCACGATCCCCCATGACAGAGATGGTGCAGCTGCTAGGGTGGTCTCGGGCAAAGGGTTCTAAGTCCCCTGGGCTGAGCTCTCTTTCTGGGACCCAGATCCCCCAGCTAGTAGGGGCCCATGGGGCCTGGGCTAACGCTGCATGGCTCTCAGCTCTCACTCTGCGTTAGAATCACCCGAGACACCTTGAAAAATCCACCAATGCCAAGGCTCTGACTGTACCAAAGAAAAACAGTTACAGGACGAGAAACAGACACCCAGGTTCTCCTCAGAGGCCTTGGAACATGTTTCCACAGCAGCCCATGGAGGACGTTCTGGCAACTGCTGTCGGACAGAACACGGAGTAGCTCCTGTCTGCAACACCCACCACGCATGTGGCTCCTGGTCCTGCCTGCGTTCTGGGTGCAACGTTCCCTCTCCTTCTCTCCCCTGTCTTAGCTGCAGTCCCTGTCTTAGCTAGAACATGAGCTTGTCCTCGGGTGTCCTCCCATAGGACACAGCCTATGAATGGGGACTGAGCTGGTGGTCTGCACCCTACCTACACTAGCATTTCAGGACCAGAAACCTGTCTTTAGTTCAGGCCAATCTGGATGCGGAGCATAGCTGAGGTTCTCTGAGAATCAAAGATAAACCGAAGATAATGTACGAAACTAGATTTAAAAAAAAATCCCCAAAGACCCAAAAAGTTCCTATGTGTGGTCTACCTGATCAAACGATTTTTTTCTGTGAAAAAATTTCCTCAGGAGATTGTCTGGGGGGGGAGGGGAGGGGAGCTTTTGTGTAAACTCAGAGAAGGTCCTTCCTTTTTCTATCTGAATTAATCCAGGGGAGGCAGGCGAGGGTGGCTCAGGGTGTAGACTTTAGAAGAACTGGAATCCTAGCTCGGCCTTGCTAGCTGGGTGGCCTGTTGTCCCTGGGAGTTACTTAAACTCTCTGTTCCCTACCTGAAAAACAGCAAATGTGCTGGAGCCCACCCTAAGGATGTGGAGTGAAAGGGGATGATATTTGCAGAACACCTGGAACATGCTATAGTCACAAGTCTCGTGATGAGGTCACAAACTGTAACTGTGTGAAAATCCCGGGAGGTCTAGGATCTCCACATGTGCCAGTAGCCACTCCAAACCTTGCTGGGACCCAGAATTTAAAAATGCCTCCAAGCCCTGGCTAGATGGCTAATTTGGTTGGAGCATTGTCCCACACACCAAAAGGTTGTGGGTTCAATCCCTGGTCAGGGCATGTGCCTAGGTTGCGGGTTCGATCCCTCCCCATCCGGGTGCATACAGGAGGCAATTGATCCATGTTTCTCTCACACACAGATGTCGCTCTTGCTCTCTTTCCCTTCCTCTCTAAAATCAATAAACATATCCTTGGATGAGGATTAAAAAAAAATCTTCAAAAACATCAAAAAGAGAAAAACCTATGATTTCCCAGAAATCAAAAGTGGAGAAAAATGTGTCTCACTTTGTGAAATAAATATTAAGAACATCAAAGTATGAGAAATCCTTCCTTCAAACAATGAGCCTTGGTTACAAAGTGGGAAAGGAATCTTGGGCACATTCTTGAGATTCCCCAGGCGGGGCCGTGCTGCGCCCACAGGGGCCCGCTGTGTCTGCTGCCGCGCTTTCACCACCGGGCTCCGTGCGGGGGAGTTGCCCACATTCTCTGGATGTTTTTCTGGGGCTCCACTGTACTTTCTTAGGGGCTCCACCAGCAGACACTCTTCCAATAACACGTATGTGAAGACGTGAACCAAAGAGGACTCCCCACGCGGTGGCGTGGGCCCTACAGCTCCGAGCATCTGGTGTCAGGATGGTGCACGGGAGCAGAAGTTCGTGCCCTGAACTCCTGAGAAGTAAAAGAAATTGGTCAGAAAACACAGCACTAAACTCTCCTGCCATTTTGGTCAGATCTCCCCAGGAAGGAAAAGAAAAGATGGCCACAGCAGATGGGACGCACCCCCACGGGCATGAGCACCAAGCCCATCTATGCTCCCCCAGGGCCACAGGGACAGCCACCCCAACCCGTGTTGCTGGAAATGTTCTACACTCACTAAACCATCTCACAGTCAGGGACAACTGCAGTGCCAGCAGGGAACAGTGAGCGGGTGACCAGCACACCAGGGGGGAGGAGGCTGCACAGGGAGGGAGCTCAGAGGGGAAGACCCAACACCTCCAACCCCGAAGCCTTCCTCATGGTCCCTTGGCTCTTCCCTTCAGAAAGTGAGGCTGAGAAAAGCTGGGGGACTCTCCTATTCTGAGGGGTGAAGATGGCAGGAAACAGAGAGAGGGGCACATGCCAGCTTCTCTGGTTCTTGCATGAGCCCGACCTCCCTTGTGCAGAAACTCAGCTCTCAGCAAGTCCAAGAAGACACTTCCTTCACTTGTTCACTCACTCACCCACTCGTTCATTCATTTGTCCATTCATGCATCTAACAGGTGCTAGGAGTGACCAGGAGTAAGGTCAGCACCGAGGGCAGGTGGGTGCACCCAGGAGACAGACTTAGCCGAAGGCACACACCACCAAATGGAGCCCATTTCTCCTTTCCTGTCCCCTCTCTTCAGGGTTGCTACCAGGCCCACTGGGGCAGTTCCAGGTGGACCAAGGGCAGAGCCCTGGTGAGAGTATCTGGGCCCCAGGGAGGGTGACCAGCTAACTACCTCTGCCCAGCAGAGAGCCCAGAAATTTGCACAGGATCCCCTACCCTGACTCCATGGGGAGGTGGCTGGGGCAGGTCGGAAGATTGTGTGAGGGACCCCTCCCCTCTCTGCCAACTGAAAAGGCAGCATATTAGGAGTCTGACCTCTGAGGCTCTCCCAAGGTATACACTGGGAGTGGTGCGGAGGACCCTGACTCAGTTTACCTATAGCAGGGGCTCTGCCCTCCTGGTTCCTTTATCCACAGGTTCCTTCCTCCCAGAGGGACCCATCATGTCCCTCCCAAGGGGTCTTAGATTGTGTCCCTTTAACTAACCTGAAAGCAAGACCAGGACTCTGGGAGGTGAGGGCTGGATTCTGTTTGTGAAGTAGGGAATAGAGATTTGGGATTTAAAGAAATGGGGGTGAGTGCACATGCCCAGCTGGTGTTGACAGGGTGAGTGTGGCCTGAGAGGCCCCTGCTCAGGCTGCTACCTCACTTCCCTCAAGTGACAGGGGAGTCTGCTGTTGCTCTGGACCCATCACACCTCTGTTCCACCGCGCAGGCCAGGAGCATGCTGCCGGGCTATGGCTGAGCGCACCCTCCCTCACCAGGCAGAGCACAGCCACCAGGCCCCAGATGAATGGGAACTCCTCTCAGAGCCACAAAACCAGGGGCTTTCCTCAGGCATGTCCTCAGTTGGATGGAATTTTTTTCCTGCTACTCCCATACCTACTGGCTTTACCCAGCGGCATAAACAGGAACAGGAGGTTCTGTGAAAAATAAGGGTAAGCCACCTGTGAAAGACAATCCACCTGGGACATGCTGGACCAGGTGGGAGTGGCTTTCGTGCAAAAACAAAACAAAAGGCAAGAATGGGAGTCACCAAATCGGTTAGCGATGTGAGCAAACAAAATAGGTGTGTACCTGCAAACTGCCCCAACAGGGCCCCCTGCTCATCTCAAGGGTCCTGGGGCTCTCCTGGGTGGAGATCGTCAGTTTCATCTTCCGTCTGCTCTTGGGGTCAAAGACTCACCCTGTGACTCTCACCCAGGTGGGAGACAAGATGCTAGCTCCCGTCCCTCCAGTGGGCGAGGACAGCTGTTGAACAGTACACGGTCCACGCCGCACGTGGACCAACCTGTGGTCTAGTCAGGAGACGGGCCACAGCTGGGCATACAGTTCAAGTGCTGAGTGTAGGAAGGGCTGGCTACCAGGAAGAGGTGTTCGGTAAGCTCAGGCCTGAAGAATATAGGAAGGACTTGGCCCCCACCATGCCACCTGCACCATAGGAACACTGTCGATGGAGAGAGGTGAGGTCTATGCGGCTGGTTCTGGAAAGGATCCTAAGGCCCAAAGCTGGTGGCTCCCTCCCTGCCAGGTGCCTCAGTCCACCTGTGCCTGGTTTAGCAGCAAGCAGTGCAGGGCAGGGTGGAGGCTGGGAAAAGGCAGGGCACGCTTCCTTGCCCGGGCACGCCTTCCCCTCTTTGAACCCATGGCCTTCCCCATGGTGATGCACTGACACCATTGACACCAAATTGTTTTTGAAAGGTTTAATCCTGGGCCCACTGGTAATTTGTTCCTTTGCCTTCAGGGAGATTCAGTGATTTTCATCACACTCAGAATTCACAAAGCTCTCCCCACCCATCCTGGTACCAGGCTGGCAGGAAAGAAGTCAGGAAGGACCCCACCCCCAAGGCAGAGGCAGGACAGGACAGCTGAGGCCTCCCTTCCCCCTCGCCACCCCATCTGCCTGGCTGGGGGCAGCTCTGAGCAGAGGCGCCACTGGGAAGGCCACACAGAGGGTGGTATCCGCAGTTCTTTGTGATCCTGGGGACAAGTCCAGTGTGTCCTCCACAGCCCCACACAATCCCAGATCCCACTCACCCTCTGCCGTGCACTCTGCTCGAGAAGGGCATCCAAGGCAAAAAGGGGGTGTGCGATTATCCTCCGGCCCCCTTCCACGTTCAGTGGCCACGTGACCTTGGAGCGGGTGTTTGAGTTTTTGTGAATTAATAATAATTGACGCTAAGAGCTATTAAGCAGGAAGTTCTGGGCATCAAGTTATTGTGAGAGCTTTGTGGCTTATTTCTCACGGCGATCCTAGAGGTGGGTGCTGTTATAACCCCACTGCACAGCTCTGAAGGCTAACTGTGGAGCCCGGGTCAGGCCTCCGTGCCTGTGACAGTTCCCCAAGGTGACCAACAGGCCGTCCGCCAGAAAACCCCCAAGAGAACAGTAACATGGAGGGAGCGCAAAGGAGCCCATTCGCCTTCATCCTGCCCCCGCCGCCCGGGGTCCAGGGGAGGAGACGGCAGAGCAGGTGGCCAGGCGGAGGCTTCCCTCCCCCACCCCCCTCCACTGCTCCGTTGGCTCCGCTCTTTTAGAGGAAAAGAATAGCAAGGTTTGTGTTTAAGCCAGAAGAGCAGAACTCAAGGACCTCATCCCCTCTTCTGCAGGCACAGGTCACAGCCCTCATCCTGGGACCATCAACACGACCCTGGTCATGACCTGTACCACACCCACCCCGCTAACAAGTGTGGGGGGGCGGCTTATCCTCTATCCTTGCCCATTTGCTCTTTCCCTGGAGTGCCCCCCACCAAGCCTGTACCCTCAGCCCTCTAAGGGCCTGAGAAGTTGGAGCCAGGAGTTTCTGGGGTCCTCCGCCCCTCCTCCTTCTCCTCTTCCCTATCCCTCCCCTCCCACCCAGCTGCATTCGAACAAGAATCAGGCCCCTGGGGTGAAATTTCAGGTCTGCTGGCCCTGGGCCTTCCTCTCTGCACTGCTGTGGGTATCAGTGTGCGATGGCTGGTGACAGGCTGTTCTTTTAGTTCCTACATGTTTTTCTCAGGCCCCGGGGCCTTGATGCGTTAAAGTGATTCAACACAGAGGTCGTTTTGCCCCAAAGTAGGCAGAATATAGGCTATGGGTGAGGTGGGAGTGGTAGAGAGCCTGGAGCTAGGGATAGCAGAGAATCCATGCCTGTACATCACCCTGGTGCCCTGCAGGAGCTACCAGGAACCAAGTCCTTCCTTCCACCCAAATGAAGAAGGCAGGTCAGGCCCAGGATGCAGAGAAAACCAGGACCCTGCTCAGTGCTCCGAGGAACAATTTGCAACCTACAAGGAGTCAGCCTACACATCCCTGCAGCTTTAGTGCTCAGGGACAGGAGTGCCACTCACCCACTGTCCTCACATCCATCAGCACCTGAAGAGAACACCAGCTGGGGTATCTTATCAGTCTCTGCTTCAGGTGGCCTTTGGTCCAAAACACTACTGAGAGGCTGGAGGAAGCCCCCGCTGACCTTGTGTCCCATAGAAGCCCCAGGACTCGGCTGCATCCAATAAGAGT
This sequence comes from Artibeus jamaicensis, assembly GCF_021234435.1. Classification (NCBI taxonomy): domain Eukaryota; kingdom Metazoa; phylum Chordata; class Mammalia; order Chiroptera; family Phyllostomidae; genus Artibeus; species Artibeus jamaicensis. Next base: position 10,420,148 of record NW_026521810.1, on the reverse strand, counting down.
CAGCCCCCAACCAGATCTGGACAAGCTGGCTCCATCCCACCTGAGACAAGCCTCAGGTAGCTCAGTCCCCACCCCCAGCCCTTCTCTCAGACTGTGTCTGGAGCCCAGGGCAAAGCTAAGGCATTCCAAAGATGGCAGTACCACATGTTCCCCACTCTGCATGGGCAGCAGGCACGGTGGGTGTAGGTGCAAACAGTCAGCCTTTGTCCCTGGCCTGAGCTGCCCCGGCAGTGGCATCTGGGATCCTGCCCCTCTCCTGAAAACACCCAGAGGGGGTGCCTCAGACCCCTGCAGGCATTGCGCTGTCTGCATCAAGTGGGAGCGACCCATGGAAGGCTGAAAGGCCCTCTTCTCCAGCTTGGTCGTGATGACAGGGCGGCCATCGGGGCTGAGCGCCGAGCACCACGCCACACCTCACAGTTTCCAGAGAACAGCACAAAGTCTGACTCCGGGTCAAAGCAGCCCTCTGGTTCTTGAAAAACTGGAAAAGTCACTTCTCAACTCTGAGAACAAATCCCTTAGAGACCTTTCCCTGGAATTCTTCCCTCCCTTTAGAGAGGAGGAAAGGAGAAACCTTAGGCAGTGCCCTTACCCCATTCTAAACAGGGACAGAGAGGGCCCCCCTCCCCCGCAACACAAGACGGGGACAAGGACAGGAGTCCGTGGACACAGCCACAGAAGGCCATTCTCAGTCACTGTCCCGCGCTGGCTGGCAGGGCCAGCCCCCATGCTCCGAAGGAGAGGTCTCTCGCTGGGGCAGCAGGACAATTTCCCTCGGAGCAGAGGCGGTACCTGTTCAGAACCGGCAAGAACTTCAGGGCACCTGGCTCCCCTGCCCGGCCTCTCACTGAATACTTTCTCCACTAACCTTTGTTTTCTTCAAGATTAACTTGAATTTATTAGATAAGCAAAAACCGAAAGAAAAAGCTATAAAGAGGATGATCCAGCTACAGAACTATTGGTGTGAGAAATGAAGGGGAAAAAAGGTGTCACTAGCTAGTATCAAAGTGCGTCTGAATTGGTCATCAGAGGAAATGCTGCCACGACTTTATCCACATGCATTAAAGCTATTACAGGTCATCTCGACAAGAAGACACCGTTCTACTAAGTTTAAAGTGGTGTCTCATCAGGTCAAGGTTAAACCAAATTTTAAAAGGGAGAGGTTAACAAATTGACATGAAAGTAATGAAGAATTAGAACTTATTTCTCATGAAACTTCACATATGATCATATATGCAAATGATGATACTGCATAAAATGTAGTATCTACTAGTAGACTGTACTATCTGGGAGATCAAAACTGTTTCTCATTCACCCCAACACCCACCGTGTCTTGCAGAGTGCCACCAGCTTTCCCATCTGCTCGTCAGCTCTCTTCAGCCCTCTTTAAATCTTGTTTTGTTTTTTTTTTAAATTAACTTCTTGCTCAGGAAGTTAACTGCTTTAATTAACTGCTGCAGCACACATAAAAATTCTGCATCAATTTTTTCCAACCTGGCTACCCATCGCTGAAGAGAAACTTCAGGCTGAGATGTCGGCCAGCCTGGGGCACCACTGGCCAGGTGGTGGGCCCTGGGGAGTGGGGACAGGCAGGGAAGTGGTGTCTGGGCTCCTGTGTCCCCACTATTCTCTCGCCCCATAAAAACACTGAGGGGTGGGCTGGCCTACAGATGGCTTTGGGGCCTGTGCAGCTCTTATCAAATGCAGATTCTTGAATCTGCCTTGGATCTAGTGTCTCTGACACCCCAGTGTGTTTTTTGACAAGCGGGCCCGGGAAATTCTGCGTTCCCCAATGGCTCTGAGCTGTCCTTTTATTCTCAGGGAAGGAGAAGTGAGTGGGCCTTGCCCAGGGCTGCCTGGTGGGCAGGGCCACCGGTCAAGGACCCTTGTGCTGTAGACCAAAGTGCACCATGGGTGTCTGAGGAAATGCAGAAACCTGCAAGCGACTTGCTGCCACTTCAGGAAGTGCCACCCTAGAGACCAAGTTACCTGGGCAGCTGCCTCTTCTCTCTGACCCTCGGTTTCCTTTCAGCTCTGCAAAGCGGGGTTTCTGTGACTGTGTATCTCTCCTCTCCCAGGAGTTCAGATGCTGCCTTCTCAATGTCACCAGAACAGGGACCACCCTTCAGAAAACAACGGTATCATGTGCCCCGCCAGAACCCCAGTGCCCAGTCCTGGCAGGTGAAAATTCAGAACAGGTCCCAGGACCTGTCTGGTTATAATAAGGACCTATCAAATAATAAGAGGTCCCCAATTGCTTTAGGTCGCAGAATCAGTCTCATTTTAGTAACGAGACGACTATGTCCAGTTAGCTGTAAACGGATCCCAGGTGGCTCCCTCCGCTCCACCCCTACCCAAAAGCAGAGCCCACGAAGCAGTGCCTCTCCCCCACGTGCAAGCAGGGAAATGCAGCCCCGGATAGGTGCGCGGCGCCCCAGCACACTCTTCTCAAAGACTGTTCTTTCTTAATCCCAGCCATGCTTTGAGTGGCTCCACTTCTCACATCGGCTGGGAGGAGGCTGTCAGTTAGTAATTTCGTAACCTGTTCCAGGACTTCCTTTACAACTTTTAAAAGTGTGTGTAGGGGAGGGTCTCTCCTGGCACTTTGTGAGAGGCTTCCTGTTAGGGTTATGGCTAGAGCTGAGACAAAAACCACCCCACCTTAGTACCCTGTTCTGTGAATAGTCACTGGAGCATTATGAAGCCCTTGATAAAGGAGGAGGAAGAGGAGGAGGAGGAGGAAACAGAGACTGTGGCTTCAAAAGAAAAAGTCCCCCATAAGGTGGGGATGGGGGGCACAACAGAGAGCCCTGGGGTGACTTGTTAGGGCAGGGGAGACATTGAACATTCCCCCTAGGTCCACGGAGGGTGCACCTGTGCCCCCAGGGCCTGCAACAGCAGCACGGCCCCTGTGGCTCTGGGGATGCTCACTGTGAGGACCCTGCAGAGTTCAGAGGTCAGGAGCTCTGGGGTAAGGGTGCTGGGCCTGGGCGAGGCTGCTCTGCCCTGCCCTGAGCCACCTCTGTCCCTGCTCCCTGACTTGGAAGGAGAGTGAGCTCCACCCTGGTTACTTACCCCTGGAGGCTGAGGTTTGATGCCTGCAACTCCCAGACTACTGGCAGGTCAGGCATGGGAACATGAATTGTGATTAATCGACAACTCACTGGACTGCAGATTTTAGAAAAAAAATAATCAAGCATTTCACACCCAATGGACAAGCAGAAAATGTTACCAAGTGTGGCAAGGATAAGAAACAATGGTGATTTCCATAGGGTGCTGGTAAGAATCAGGAAGGTCCTGGTTTAGCCTGAAGCTTATACAATTTGGGGACCTTCTTTATAAAAGAATACACAATAGGTCAGAGTCTTGGAAGAGGCTGAGCCAGTGGGGGTCCTGAGCCTAGTTAAGTCTCAGCAGCATCCCAGGAAGTCTGCTCCAGGGGCGTGTACATCAGAACAACCTGGCGTGGACAGGCATAAACCTGCGAGGACGGCGCATGGAAAGCGTGCTGCAGGAAGGGGTGTGCGGGAGGACGCTGTGCGCTACGCCCTCGGACAGAGGGAGCAGCCCACCGGCAGCTCACAGCACTCAGCCTGAGGGTGGCCCTGGGGGTGTGTGGAGCAGCATGATGTAATAGCATATCGAGTGGGCTTCGATGCCATTGGAAAAGCTCTATTTCCTTCATACTAAAAGTAATAAGGCAAAATATTAAGGTTTAACAAGCTGAGTGGTAATTACCTGGATGCCTATTAAAGCACGTGTGTATATATGTACTTTCCTGTGAGATGAAATATTTTTACAATTTTTAAAAATTGAAATGATGTACAAACAGCATAAAATTAACCATTTTAAGCTAGCCAATTCAATGACCTTTAATATTTTGACAATGTTGGGCCACCACCATGGCCATCGATTGTCCAGACACTCCCATTACTGCAAAAGGAAACCCGCACCCACTCAGCAGTTGCGCTCCTCTCCCCTCCCCTCTCAGCCCCTGGCCGCCACCGGTGTGCGTTCTGTCTGCACACACTCACCTGTCCTGACCACCGGTGTGTGTTCTGTCTGCACACTCACCTGTCCTGACCACCGGTGTGTGTTCTGTCTCTGGACACTCACCTGTCCTGACCACCGGTGTGTGTTCTGTCTCTGCACACTCACCTGTCCCGACCACCGGTGTGTGTTCTGTCTCTGGACACTCACCTGTCCCGACCACCGGTGTGTGTTCTGTCTGCACACTCACCTGTCCCGACCACCGGTGTGTGTTCTGTCTGCACACTCACCTGTCCCGACCACCGGTGTGTGTTCTGTCTGCACACTCACCTGTCCTGACCACCGGTGTGTGTTCTGTCTGCACACTCACCTGTCCTGACCACCGGTGTGTGTTCTGTCTCTGCACACTCACCTGTCCTGACCACCGGTGTGTGTTCTGTCTGCACACTCACCTGTCCTGACCACCGGTGTGTGTTCTGTCTCTGCACACTCACCTGTCCTGACCACCGGTGTGTGTTCTGTCTCTGCACACTCACCTGTCCTGACCACCAGTGTGCGTTCTGTCTCCGCACACTCACCTGTCCTGACCACTGGTGTGTGTTCTGTCTCTGCACACTCACCTGTCCTGACCACCGGTGTGTGTTCTGTCTGCACACTCACCTGTCCTGACCACCAGTGTGTGTTCTGTCTCTGGACACTCACCTGTCCTGACCACCAGTGTGTGTTCTGTCTCTGGACACTCACCTGTCCTGACCACCAGTGTGTGTTCTGTCTGCACACTCACCTGTCCTGACCACCGGTGTGTGTTCTGTCTCTGCACACTCACCTGTCCTGACCACCGGTGTGTGTTCTGTCTGCACACTCACCTATCCTTATCCTGACCACCAGTGTGTGTTCTGTCTGCACACTCACCTGTCCTGACCACCGGTGTGTGTTCTGTCTGCACACTCACCTATCCTTATCCTGACCACCAGTGTGTGTTCTGTCTGCACACTCACCTATCCTGACCACCAGTGTGTGTTCTGTCTGCACACTCACCTGTCCTGACCACCAGTGTGTGTTCTGTCTCTGGACACTCACCTGTCCTGACCACTGGTGTGTGTTCTGTCTGCACACTCACCTATCCTTATCCTGACCACCAGTGTGTGTTCTGTCTGCACACTCACCTGTCCTGACCACCGGTGTGTGTTCTGTCTCTGCACACTCACCTGTCCCGACCACCGGTGTGTGTTCTGTCTGCACACTCACCTGTCCTGACCACCGGTGTGTGTTCTGTCTCTGGACACTCACCTGTCCTGACCACCAGTGTGTGTTCTGTCTGCACACTCACCTGTCCTGACCACCAGTGTGCGTTCTGTCTCCGCACACTCACCTGTCCTGACCACCGGTGTGTGTTCTGTCTCTGCACACTCACCTGTCCTGACCACCAGTGTGTGTTCTGTCTCTGGACACTCACCTGTCCTGACCACCGGTGTGTGTTCTGTCTCTGCACACTCACCTGTCCTGACCACCGGTGTGTGTTCTGTCTCTGCACACTCACCTGTCCCAGGCATTTTATGTGAATGGAACCAGACAATAGGTGACTTTTTCTGTCTGGCTTCCTCTACCTCCCATGGTGTTTTCAAGGTTTCTCAACTTTATAGTATGTATTAGTACTTGATTCCTTTCAATGGCTGGCAAATACATCATTCTATGGATATATCACAATTCATTTATCTGCTCATCTGTCGATGGACCTCCGGGCCATCTCTACCTGCTGGCCATTGTGAATGGTGCCGTTGTGAACATGCCCATCCACACAGCTGGTCAGGCCCCCGCTTTCAGTTCCTTTGGTTGCAAACCCAGGGGTGGAACTGCTGGGTCACATGGTCGTTTTACCTTCCCATCAGCATTGAATGAGGATTCCGTTTTCTCCACACCCCAGGCAGTGTTTACCATTTTCCATTGTTTTATGTCGTCCTAATTTTGTGTGAGGTGGCACCTCACTGTGTTTTGGGGACTGTTTTCCTTAATGATGTTGAGCACCTTTTCATGGGCTTATTGGCTATGTGTGTATCTTCTTTGGAGAAGTATCTGTTCATGTCCTTTGCTCATTTTTTAACTGGTTGTTTATCTTTCTGTCGTGGAGTTGTAACAGTCCAAAATTTAAAAATACCTCCCAGGGTGGCAGCACCTCCTTGGCCCTTTAATCCTTTACTTTTCCTGCACATCCGCACACCAACCCTGTAGCTTTCTGTCTACACTGCTGCAGAGGAAAACTCACAGGACTGTGTCAACCTTCTTTTCTGCTCTCCCAGCCCCCTGGGAGCCCACCCCAACCTAGACAGGGAGAGAGAGAGAAGACAACGGATGCATCAGCCTCCCGGGAAAAGGACAGAGGGAGCAGGGTGTGAGGCAGAAGAGAAAAAAAGACTTCTAAGGCAGCTGAGAAGGAAGTGTTCTGTCAAGGAAGAATTAGTTCTGGAAGCCCCGTCGCCGCAGGTCACATACAGCCCCGGAGGAGTAAGTTTCCACTAATCCCTGGCTCCAATTCTCTTTCCCACAACTCCGTTCTCTTCTTTCACTTGATGGCTTGATGGGGGTGGGGGGTCCTTCTGTCCCCTCCTCTGAAGATCACCCTGCCTGCTGGGCTGTTCCTACCCTCAGGGGCACTCCTTCCCCTAAGCTGCCATACCAAGAAGAAGCAGAAGACTCCTGGAAGCTATTCTTCTTATGAAGCCAGACGCCTGATATCAGCCACCACCTGCTGCTACCTTAGTCAGCTCTTGTGAAGGCAAGAGAAGGAGGGCACATCAGAATCCTCTGCATGGAGTCCAACTAACACACTCTCTTAAGGTTCTTGTTATAATGCTTCCCAAACAATGACACAGGCAGTGTGAACCACGCATTGAAGCAATTTAAGAGACACTAAGAAGAGCTTCGGTTGTTTAACAACGTCTCTGCCCCATCACACCTGACCATTAGCCATCATCTCTTTGGTCATGAAACTCTCCCTTTGTAAAAACAGTACGGTAGCCTGTAAAGGAGCTCCCATTCCAAAGGAGCACTGCATGCTCGGATTTTCAGAAATCCAGCCTCAGGCGAGCACAGGCTGCGAGCTGAATAGAAGCCCGGAATGGGCCATTTCGGGAAAGAATGTTCCAGTGGCACAAGCCCTTCCTCTCTCTGGAGGCGGTGTGTGTCCCTCTCTACAGGCCGGTGGGGTTGAACTCAGGGGTACCCAGGGCTTCTTCTACATGTCACTTCCTTGATTCTGGCTTGCCCTGGGATTTGAAATCCCTCTGGACACACCCAGGTTTGGGCCACCTCTCGAAAGTTCAGTGATCTCTGCCACCAAATCCTCCATGGACGACGGCACCTGCTTCCCTGGCTGATCACTCTCCTGTCTCCGTGAGGCCACCTTTCCCCCAACCGACCCTCTCGGCAGTGCCCTCTGAGGCAGGGGTGCAGGAAAGGAGGCTCTGTGCCTGTCCCATACGCACCCACTGAGCAAACACAGCTGGCCCCCTTCCAGGTAAGAGCTGGCGGCCTCTGGGGAGCACCTTACCACCCTGCAGCCACTGGGGAAGGAGAGACCAATGGCAGCTGCAGAGGCCTTGACTGTTCAAGGTCAGCCCAGGCGCAGGTTCGCTCTGCCAGCAGCCCGCCCCCCCACCTCTCTCTCTCTCTCTCTCTCTCTCTCTCACACACACACACACACACACACACACACACACACACACACGGCAGAATGACTGGTAGAGCAAACCACGGCCTGTTTTATTATTTCCATATCAAAGACTGTCTTAAATACATTCACTTGCCAGAAACTTTCAAAGGCCAGAAGGGAATGATCTGGATTCGGCTCCTTCAAGGACACAAGCCCCACCTCGAAATGTCGACAGGTGAACTTTTGCAGACTTTAAAGAACGAAATCCTAACGCTCTAGACAAAGTTGGGCACCTCCCTGCAGACATTGCTTTTCAATAAGGGCTTCTTTTGCTTGGCCCATGCAAGCGGGTCTCGGGTGCAGTTTTGGAACCTGCGCACAACTAAGAGACCTGGCTGACTTCCAACATCTGACCCAGGCTGAGTATTTGATTTTCCTTCTAAGTCTGTGTTCCCCATTGTCGTTGGTCCAGAAGGGACCAAACGACTGGAAGGGGAGAGGTATCTGGGAGGGGGAGACCCTCCTCACCCTGGCCCCCCTACTCCGATGTGGCCAGACCGGTGCAGCTCTTGAATCTGGTGCGGACCGCCCATCCTCCCCACTCCCCGGCGCGGCCACGAGATCCACTCACAAACTCAGGGATGAAGAGCAGGTCAGGGAAGGTAGTGAAGACAGCGAGGCCGCTGGGCAGGGAGCTGCCCCCTGATGTCGCTGCAGGGGCCATGCCGGAGGGCTGCGTCGGCCTCGGGACTGGACGCGCGGCTCCGGCTCCGCGATGACCGCTGGCTGGCTAGGCAGAGGCCAGTGGCCGGGCGCCCCCGCGCGCGGATTAAGAGCAGGGGCGCCGGGAGGAGGAGGAGGGAGGAGCCCAGGCCGCCGCCTGCCCCGCCCGACTTACCGCGGGGCGCGCCCCAAGTTACTTGATTGGGGAGAGGGGGGCGCGCTGCTGACACCGCCCTGACCACTCAGAGGGGCGCGTCTCGGCTGTGGAACGAGGGCTGCGGCCTTGCCCTGTGTCCCACCTCCTGTGCCACCTCCCTCGGAGAACAAGAATAAGCCACTTAGTTTGTGCACTCTTCGCAGGTGATCACCAACCCTTCGGGATGCTATGTCCCCAAGTTCCTCACTGTGGCGCCCTTGAGGTGCTGTTGCTTTAACTCTTAAGTTGGGTCCCTCGTCTTTCTGCAGGGGTGCGTTATTATTCGCGACCTCCGAGTCCAGGCTCACGGTGGGCCAAGTTCCTAGTCCTGCTCCCCGAGGAATCTGCAAGAGCGTTGCCAAGAGCATCTCTAACCGTCCACCCCTTCTTTCTGTGCTGGAAACCGTGTGCAACCTTAGATCACTGTGAGCTTTAGCTGTGAGTCTGTCCCTCTTAGGGTAGGACGCTTTCAAGCAGTGCCAGCCCCGGAGGAGGGCTGCTGGAGCCGCCGCCGCTGCTGCTGGGGCAGATCTGCATTGCACCCAGGGGACATGATCAGATTTATCCCTTTCACTCCGAGGGGACAGCTGGCGTCTCAGCGATGGGATTGTTCCTCTTCCTCCTGCACTTTGACTGCCTCTTAACTGTGGGGCTTGTTCTTGTTTTCATGTTTGTTTGGTTTTCTGGACCACAATTTCTTTTCTTCTTCTCCTTCTCCTCCTCCTCCTTCCTTTATTCTTTTAAAGGAGTATGACACTCGCGTAGTTGCCTGTTTGTTTAAATTAAGGCGCTCTTCCCAGGGCGTGCGCCCAGCTCAGACTCCTCAGCGCTTTGGTGGCTTCCCCCACAGCTGGTAGCAGGCATCCAGCTCTCCTCTCTCCAGTGGGACCCTCACCCTTTCCCTCTATACAGCTCTCTTTCCTTCCCTTTGATAAGAAGTAAATTCCTGAACACATTTTCCCAAACGAAAATCCTTTCCTATGTGGTACCCATTCTGGCCTCTTTTGGAGAGAGACCAGGCATTTGAGGTGAGAAAATCACACTGCCCCCCCCCCCCCCCCGTGAACTTCCTAGGGGCTGTTGGCTTTGGTGGCCTGTGACCCAGAGGACCATTGTCCCAGGGCCCATTGCCCCCCTCTCCTACCAGGTCCCCAGAGCAGGACCTCTCTCTCAGGATGAGCCTTCGTGAGCACATGGGCTGTGAGATTGTCAGGGCCTCCCCCAAGTCCTCACCCACCCAGGTGTCTTATACTGAGTCATTTAGGCCTGGGAGGACATCTTCTCCCTCCCAAAGGACTTTAGTGGGGACACGCCTCAGACAAGGTAGCCAAAGAAAGCCACAGCCCTCAGTGAAATCCCCCCAAAGTAACAAAAACAAACAAACAAAACCCAGTAACTGCACAGCAGTTTCCCTATTGGTACTCACTAATTTAAAACAAAGGTCTTATCAACTCCTTGTTTAAAGATTTTATCTATTTATTTTTAGAGAGAGAAGAAGTGGGGAGAAAGAGAGGGAGAGAAACATCAATATGGGGTTGCCTCTCACTTGCCCCCTACTGGGGACCTGGCCCACAACCCAGGCATGTGCCCTGACTGGGAATCAAACTGGCGACCCTTTAGTTCTCAGGCTGGCACTTAATCCACTGAGCCATGCCAACCTGGGCAGAAGGACTCCCATTTTAATGGTAATGTAAAGGAGGCTCAGAAAAGTTCATTAGCTGCCCAAGGCCATAGGGCTGGTGAGGGGTAAAGCTCAGCCTTTAACTCGAGGGATTCTGCACTGGCCCCCAAAGCTACAAGTACTTAAGACCATGCTTAAGCTGGACAATTGCCAATCAAATGCTATGCTCCCTGCAGACCATCGGCAGCCACCCAAATCCAATCTAGAGTGGTCATCTCAAGCATGGCACTGGGCTTGTTCCCTGAAGTATCTCTGCCCAGCTGAGAGGGCTCTAGACCCTAACAAGGAACAACAGAAGGTTGGAGGTAATCATCTCTGTTTATGGCTGGGGAAGCTGGATGAAGACCAAGCCCGGAGAGCTACTGTGGGCCAGCATTTATCCCAAGGGATCTTACCTGATTCACAGTCGCCACAGCCCTGGATTTCCACCCAACACATTAAGCAATGAGGGCGCCTGCTGGACAGATGGGTTACTGACAGTCACAACCAACTTGGCTGTAGCCCACTAAGTGCCCAGCACCACCATGGACACTTTGTCCACATGACCTCATTTAATCCCACAGAGCCTTTCTAATAAGTGCCATCCCACCGTACAGGCTCAGAGTGAAGAGGGGATGTACCCAGGCCACAGGGAGGGTAACAGGACCTTTTGACTCCAGAAGGCAGACTGTCCCCACTACCTCTGTGTCTACTGCATGAAATGCGTACCCTTGAAAACTAGAGGTGGTGTTTGCTCCCCAGAGAGCAGTCCCTTGATGGACCAATGGGGCACCTGTACCCTGCTCCCTCCAGTGACAATGAGCCATTGCATGAACTTTCTCTCTTTCCCAACCTTTTCTAGGCTCATGTGTCCTAGTGTCAGGGAGGTTAGGCACTCCCCCCCCACCACCTAGGAGTGTCATTGCCAAGTCTGAGATTCCGAGCATGCAGCAGGGGCTGGCGTTGTCTGGGTGTCTCAGGGACAAGGACAGAGGGTGGAGGGTCTGCGAGTCCTGGCTCCCTTGGGTGAGTTCCATCTGAAAGGGGCATCACATACGGAGTCAGGAGACACCAGAACAGGGCCTGCACTGACATTTTCCTGCTTCTCTCAAATGCTGAGCAGTGAGGCATGGGCCAGTCACTCTACACCAAGGTCCGGGTGGGGACAGCTCTGCATTTCTGAGCAACTGTTGGGAGCACTGAAGATGTACGCTGGTAGAGAACCCTGCCTGCTGTCCTCCCTTCAGTATCAGCTCGGCAATCACCAGATAGCAGGTGTAGCAAGGGAGTAGGGTGGGAGTGATCCCTGACTTTCTGAACCTTAGCATGGATTGCAGGAGACAGGGATCAACCAGATGTCCACCTAATAAATGTGGGATGAGGTTTGGTACTAGAAGGAGAGAGCAGGGAGCCCCAAGAACATCAACCAACACGGCCTGGATTGGGGGAGCTTGTGGGAGGAAGCGACTCTTGAGTGAGCGAGCAGTGATCAACTGGGGGAGGAACGGCATGCACTGGGCCCCTGGCTGTTCCTGGAGGAGCATCAGGCACTGCTCCGCACACCGGGAGGGCTGCAAGTACAAAAAAATCTATACTAAGAGTTGGAGGCCCTTGGGTGGGAGGACAGCAGTGCAGAAGGAAGTAGACACTGGCAGTGAGTTCTGGAAGAAGACTTGAGAGAGGCTGACAGGGGTGCTGGAGGAGGTAGAAAGGGCTCGACAGGTGGAGGGAGCAGCATATGTGGGTCCTCGAGGTCAGAAAGCTTTTGATCTCTGCGGGGAGCAGGGTGGCTCCCAGGACAGACCTGGAAAGACCAAGAGCAGATTGGCTCAGGAGAAAAGAGGCAACATTCACAGGGTGTAAAGCGTGCTTCAAGCTTAGTCATTTCCCTGTTCAGCCCTGAGAGTAATCCATCTCCTTCTGTTCGCTGCACCTACCTCTATACCAGAGTCCAGGACCTGCCCAGAGAGTCACACTGAGAATTTGGCCCAAGTTGCCTGAAACATCAGGAAATATCAGAGGCACAGAGCAGGGCTGGGTCCTTGGGTTCTCGGAATGTGGTCCAGGCAGGTGTGGGGTTGGGCTGACTTGCTCCCAAATGAAGAACCTTCCTTCAAGGTTTCACTTACCTCTCAGGTAGCCTTTGCCACACAGCACGCTTCTTAGACCTGGAAGCTATTGCCAAGTAAAGATCAGATTTTAGCAGATGTGCCCTGGGACAGACTGGCTCCAGGCCTTTCACTCTCAAACTTATACTTCTACCTGGGGCCCCGTGGGAATTGACCCCTCATGAATGACAAGGAACCCACATTCCAGGAAAGCCACTTGCCTCCAGTCATTGAGAAAGTAAGGGCCCTTTCTCCCCATCTATTCTTCTTAGCATTCGTGTTTTCAGTTGGAAAAAATATTCTAAAACATAGAAAACATATAAAGGAAAATTGTGCTAATGCTCTCGATTTTTCCAAATCAAGACAACCATTTTCATCCCTGCAAATTCTTTTAGAACTTATGAAGAGACAGACACATCACTTCTCCGAGCTTCTCTTTCCACAGTGACTTGTCTGTTCATTCAGCTTCAAACATACCCTCCAAGTGCCATGCCCAAGCTGTCTGAGTGCAGGCAACCAGGCTGGAAAGGGAGGTATGTGTGGAAGCCTCGTGGTGGTAGGGGGGGGCAGTGTACCTGCGAGCATTCCAGGTGGGGGCCATCAAGACCCTTGCCAAGGCCAGTGTGAGTTCTCCTCTGGGGAAAGGAAGGGAAGTCTAGCAGGTGCAAATGTCTCTTTAGTCCTTACAATGCTTGGTTAGTGCCAAGCTCTTGAAACAGAGCCAAAAAATACAGGGGGTCAGAGAGAACGTCCCAGAGCTCTCTGAGTTAGCCCAGAGACCCAGAGGTCCAGATCAGCATGGAATACAGAAAACGCAGTAAAACCATAAAACCTCAACCAAGCAGAATGAGAAGCTAGGTGCAGAAGAAGAATAGAGTGTTCTCATGGAGAGTAGTAGGAACTTGCTCGTTCATCAGTTGATGCCAGTTCACGGGAGGAGCAAGGAGTGAGGACAAGGAGAGAGGCTGGGGAAATGGAGAGAAGGAATGAGGGAGGCTTCTGGAAAGCAAGGGACCCTCAGGCTCCACAGGGGCTGTGTTCTGTTGGTTCCCTAAAATTGCCAACCGTGACCACAGTGTGTCCTTTGGGTGAACCGATTCCTATAACATGAATGGGCCTGTTTTTTCGACTGTGAGGCCTAACGGAAGAAGAGGAAAAAGCTCTTGGTTGCCCCTTGTCTTGGTCTATGACTCAGAGCAACAAACTAAGCCTTTGGTAGGAAGGGAGGAAGCTTTCTGCTGCCTCACCTGGATTACGGAGCAGGAGGCCCCGGAGAGGTGCACGAAGAGGTGTACAGGAAACACCCTGGCCAAAGAGGGTGGAGGCCAGCCATGAACCACGGGGAGGAAGCCTGGACCCTCATCTGACCAGCCTGGCTGGTTTGGGAAGTAGCCCAGACTGTGTGGAGCTGGCCACTGTGTCGTGGAAGATGACTCAGACCCCATCGCCTTGGTATCACCTCACAAAACTGTCACATCCCAGACCCCATCGGCTCCCACACCCATCTCCTCTCAGAGCCAAGACCTCCCAAACCACATTTTCCCAAAGTGTCACCTCCCAGAAACATCACCTCTCAAATCCATCATCTCCTCTAAAACCCTTAAAGACCAGATTTTTAGCATCACCAGGTTCCCTGAGATAAAACATCCTTTCCCCACTGTCTCCACCTCTGATCATCGCCCAGAGGGAGTCGCTCTATGGGAAAGGACAACCCCTTCTCAAACATCCACTTGGCATAGGACAAGTCACCCAGACACATAGGGCCTGTGCCCACACAGTGGGATCCCATGCCAGTAAAAGAAGGCAGCAGACATAAGAAGCTGGCCAATAGAGCATCTTTTGTAGGTGAAAAGAGGAAGTTGCAGATCAATACATAAAGCATAATTCATGTTTTTTCTTAGAAGAAATGATAAGTTTGTAAATGTGTAAATGAAGTAACTGGAAGGAGAGAGAAGCCACACTTTTCACAGTGGTTCCCACTGTGAAAGGGGGTGAGTGAGGGAAAGGTGGGCCTGAGGATCAGAGAGAAGTACCACTTGCTCTTTAAATAGTGGATGGAGAATATAGAACTTGTCATTGGAAAACCTATTAAAGGAAGGCACATTGTGGCTCCAGTGTGCTAACCTGAGTCCCCTTCGTCCTGCCATGCTGGGAAGGCCTGTATGCTGCAGAGCCAGACTGCGGTGGTGGCAGGAGTCCCCGGATCTCAGAGCTCCCCTGGAAATGTCAGTTTTCCCCGGATCTCAGAGCTCATCTGGAAATGTCAGTTTTCCCTCTTACCCCAAATGATTCCAACCTCCAAGAGACAGGCTAGAGGTGTAGCTGGAGAGAGGGGGGTTCATTCTGAGGCCGGGGACAAGGTGGTGTGCCTCCTGGGGCTGGGCCTTGGCTGGTGACACTCCTGCTTGCTCGTGCTGCCTCAGTCTTCCGGTGGCCGCAGCCCTGTTGCTCTGGGTTTCCTTCCCACAGAAGGAAGGCAGCCTTCAGGTGTCTGGCCCTTCTGAATGCTGACCTCTGGCTTTCTCGTCCACAGATCCCCAACCACAAAGACAGCCACATATGGAGTCAGGTGTACACCTCTGATTTTATCACAGCCACCCCCCTCTTTCTGGTTCCATGTTAAATATACAACAGACATCTAATGAGAGACCCTGGAGAGCCTTCAGATTATGGAAAGAGAACTTGAGACTTAGGTTAAAAATCTTTTTTCTGCTATTTATTCACTATGCAACTTCAGACAAAATACTTGATTTCGTGCCTTAGTGTCCTTATCTATAAACAGCAGTGATGATCCTGCTTTCACAGGGCAATTGTGGGTTAAATGAGATATTCTGGGTCGAGTGCCTGCTGTTAGGTAAACTGCAGGACTGATATATTGTCACAAAACTCCACCAGGTTCATTACCGTCACACATGTGTGTGTGTGATCTCCCACATACCTTCACTCTCAGGAGAAAACTTTTGGGGAGTTCCCTACATGGACGCAGAGTCCCTTAGAGAACATTCTGGGTCTCATTCACACACCTGCATCTCTGCCTCATTTCCCAGCCACCACCTCCCAGGCCTGAGGCTGTTTCTGTCCCTTCCCGTTTCAGCCAGTGGAAGTTTCTGTTCTGGTCACTGCAGGAGTCATCAACCGTGAATTCCTACAACCCAGAAGATGGGAGGCTGTGAGAGCCAATGCCACAGTGGAGAACTAAAGCAAAGTGTGCGTCACCACTACTTGACTTTGAACTTTTAGAAAGGGGTCCTCACAGCATTGTAATGCTAGGGGAGGAAAATAATTTTGAAAAGGTCCCAGAATTTTCATCAGCAAGTAAAATCTCTCAGCCTCAGTAGAAACCTAGCCACTGGTGGACTGGCTTTCTCCTTGGTTTACCCCCATTGCTCTCACTGTGCCATCAGCGGGCACCACGTCATGATGTACAGCTGGGGGCACACCTGGGGCAGCAGTTAGAAATATGCCACCCACCTCCAGACCTTAGTCACTCAGCCAACCTGTTCTAGAGGTGTCACCCTCCATTGACCTCTGGGACCTGTCGGGTGGGTGGAGGCCTGCCCAGCTCACAGGTAGAGGGCAGAAGCAGAATTGCCACTGGTAGCCCCTGGGGCTCTGCCTTGGGACAGGCCTGGTTCACTGGGCTTCTGCTTTCAGCCCAGAAGGCTCCATTTGGCCTCTGAAAACCTCTCACCTCTTGCCCTGGCATTGCCAGCTCAAAGGGGCTGGGTCCTCTCGCCTGCTCTACAACTGTGCCAGCCTGTCTGTGAGTCAAACCCTGGGAGGGGATGAGGGTGAGACCTTACACCTCCTTGGTTAAGTTAATCGCTAACTATTCTATTCTTCCTGATGTTTTGTAAATGGAATGTGTTTCTGAATTTCCTTTTTACATCATTCATTGTTCATGATGGAAATGCATGATGGAAATGCAACTGCATTTTGTATTCTGCTACTTTGCTGAATTTATTTGTTCTAACAGTTTTCTTGGTGGGATCTTTAGGGTTTTATACATATAAGATCATATCATCTGCAAACAGAGATAACTTTATTATTTTTTCCAATTTGGATGTCTACATTTCTTTTTATTGCTCTTTTTTAAAGGATGAGAAGACATGTTATCATTATTTTACTATGTGAAATAGTGGTGAATACACTTGATTGCATTTTCTCAAATGGCAAATGAAACATAGGATAACATTTTTCTTTGATTACTGAAAACCTCAATGTCATCTGAATTTTTGTGTGTTTTATTTTATTTATTTTAATTTATATTTTATTATGCTGTTACAGCTGTTCAATTTTTTCTCCTTTGCCCCCTATCACCCAGCACCCTCCACTCCCTCAGGCAATTCCCCCACCATTATTCATGTTCGTGAGTCATGGGTATAAGTTGTTTAGCTACTCCATTTTCTATACTGTGCTTTACACCCCCATGGCTATTCTGTAACTACCTATTTGTACTTCTTAATCCCCTCACCTCTTTGTCTATGCCCCCATTTACCCCTCCCGTCTGGCAACCATCAAAGCACTGTCTATATCCATGGTTCTGCTTCTTTGCTTAGTGTGTTTTTTTAGATTCAATTGGTGGCTTGTATTTACTGCCATTTTATTGTTCACAGTTTTGATCTTCTTTTTCTTAAATAAGTCTCTTTAACATATAATAAGGGTTTGGTGATGGTGAACTGCTTTAGTATTTTATTGTCTGGGAAGCTCATTATCTCAATTCGAAATGATAGCTTTTTTGGGTAGAGCAATTTTGTCTGTAGTTCTCTGCTTTTCTCGACTTTGAATATTTCTTGCCAGTCCCTTCTAGATGCAGTTTATTTTGAGAACTCAGTTGACAGTCTTATAGAAACTGCGCTGTAGGTACCTAACTTCTTTTGTCTTGCTGCCTTTAAGATTCTCTCTTTATCTTTAACCTTTGGCATTTAATTATGATGTGACTTGGAGTGGGCCTCTTTGCATCCATCTTCTTTGGGACTCTCTGTGCTTCCTGGACTTGCATGTCTATTTTCTTCATCAAATTAAGGAACTTTTCTTTCATTATTTTTTCAGATAAGTTTCCAATTTCTTGCTCTTTCTCTTTTCCTTCTGGTACCCCTACAATGTGAATCTTGGGCCTCTTGAAGTTGTTCCAGAGACTGCTTTCACTTTCCTCATTTTCTTGGATTCTTTTTTCTTCTTGTTGTTCTGTGTGGTTGGTTTTTGCTCCCTTATGTTCCCAATCCTTGATTTGATTCTCAGCTTCATCCACTCTACTGTTGTTTTCCTGTAAATTGTTCTTTATTTCAATTAGTGTATCCTTTATTTCTGACTGGATCTTTTCTATGCTCCAGTCAGCATAAAAATGGGTCCTAACTAGGTTCCTTCAGCATTCTTATAACCAGTGTTTTGATCTCTGCATCTGATAGATCGCTCATAGCCATTTTGTTTAGTCCTTTTTCTCGGGTTTTGATCTGTTCTTTCTTTGGGTCATGTTTCTTTGCTCATCTGTTTGTTTCTATGTTATTAGGTAGAGCTGCTATGACTCCCTGTCTTAGTAGCATACCTAATATAGTAGGTGTCCTGTAGGGTCAAGTGACACAGCTTCCCTTATCACCCAAGCTGGGTACTCAAGGTGTGTCCTTCATGTGGTCTGGGTACACACTCCTCTTGTATTTGAGACTTCATTGCTGTTAGCAGGTCAATAGGAAGAATTTACCCAGGCCAGTCAGCTGCACGGACTGGCTGTGACCACTGACCACCAATGTCTGCCCTCCAAGGAGGATCAGGTGTTCAGGGCATGGTCGTGGGGCTCCAGTGTGGCCTAAAGCTGTCCACTGAGAGCACAGGCTCTGAGATTTCCCAGGTGGTACAGACTAAGGTCAGCACTCACCTGTGTTTTTCCCAGGGCCACCCTGCCTAAGCTATAAAAGAATCTGCAGGTGGCTGCTACTTGTGCTGAGTTTGGAGATTCCCAGGCAAAGCCAAGCTCTGAATCTGGGCTGCTTGCTGCTAGTGCCAGGCTTGTGGCCACTTAGCAAGAGGTACAGGGGCTGGGGGCTCAGCCCCCAGGCTGAGGTTGGCTGTTGCTTGTAGAGAGGATTTAGGAAATTATGAGGCATGAGCCAAGACCAACACTTCATATAGAAATGCAGCTTGGATGGGCTTGTAATTTGGGTGAGACAGAGTCTCAAGGGATCTTCATGGTGGGGCAAACAGTATTAGCCAAGCTGAGGGAGTCTCAGATATGGTACTAGCCTGCTGGCTCTGTTGCTCTGTGAAGCAAGGGTTCAAAAAGGGACAATGATCTCTGCCCACCTTCTGTTCCCCCCAGCTCTCACCTTGATGCCAGACACTTCAGTTTCTGCCTGTATATCACTGGTGCCTTTCAAGTTTCTACCCTGGTGCTGGAGCTCAGAGGGAATGAATCTGAGTAAGTCTGTGTGTGGGTTCTTTAAGAGGAACTGCTTGGGGCTCTAAAATTTTTTTCCATTGACTCAATTCTCGCTGTTTTTTTTTTAAGCCAGAAGTTATGGGGACATATCTTCCTGGCATTAGAACCTTAGGCTGGAGAGGTAAGCGTGCAGTTGGAATTCCTCATTCTTGAAATATCCCTCCAGAATTTTTATCTACCACATGTGGATATAGGACCAGCCTGCCTGCTCCATGTCTCCAACCCTCTCACCAGTCTGGGTGGATGTGATTTCTTTAATTTCACAGTTGTCAGACTTGCCTTCAACTTGACTTTTGCTGTTTCTGAGTGATGGTTGGTCTATATTTTAGTTGTAATTTTGATGTGGTTGTGTAAGGAGGTGAGCCATGTTTAATTATGCTGCTATCTTGACCAGAAGTCTCATCCATTTTTAGGAGGATTCAATTTCTTACAACAGCTATGATACTTCCCACAAGAATACTTCCCACCAATGGTGCTTAGTAATATAGAACATTTTGCTAAGTAGTTCTATAATAGGTCTTTGTTCAAAGTGTTCATCTCTTTGTTCTAATCTGTTTTTTAGTGCTTGACCCAGTGTTTCTTCAAAATTATGCACAGGATCTGGCCAACGGATAACTTTGTGTGTTATTATAGAATATCCACAAAAGGATGGTAGCAAACTATCATCGTGCCATCAGATGTCAAAACAAGCTTTACTTTGCAGCTATAGCCATCTGGAAGAGAGTATGTGAATTTATGACAAACACACTAAAAAGCTCCATCATGAGCCCACCATCTTGGCTTAATCCCAGGCACTGCTTTTTATTTCTAATTCTGGCCTAATTGCTCTGGTTAGAACTTCTAATACTATGTTGAATAGAAGTGTTGAGAATAGGCATCCTTGCCTTTTTCCAGATCTTAAAGCTTTCATTGTTTCATCACTGAGTGTGATGTTCACTGTGGGTTTTTCATATGTCTTATTATGTTGAGGTAGTTTGCTTCTATTTCTAGTTTTTTTAGTACTTTTTTAAAATCATGAAATGATGTTGAATTTTGTCCAATGCTCTTTCAACATCAATTGAGATGACAGTGGTATCATCATCCTTCAGCCTTTAATGTATTACATTGATTGATTTTTCACATGTTGAACCATCCTTGCATTACAGAAATAAATCCCACTGTCATTGTGTATAATTCTTTTAATGTGCTGCTGAATTTTGTTTGCTACTGTTTTGTTAAGAATTCATCAGTTTTCATAAGTGATATTGGTCTATAGTTGTCTTGTAGGGTCTTTGCCTGTCTTTGGTATCAGAGTAATGTTGGCCTTATCAAATGGATTTGGAAGTGTTCCCTCCTCTTCAATATTTTGAAAAATTTGAGAAGGACTGAGATTACTTCTTCTTTAAATGTTTGGTAGAATTCAGAATTCATGAGTGAAGTCATCAGGCCCAGGGCTATTTGTTATGAATGGTCTATTTTTTTCTGTAACTTAGACTTGGTAAATTTTGAGCTTCTAGGAATGTGTCTATTTAATCTAGATTATCCAATTTATTGTCATACAATTGTTCATAATATTCTCATAATCCTATTTCTGTAGAGTAAATAGTAATGTCCCCACTTTTGTTTCAGATTTTAGTAATTTGAGCTTTCTTTTTTCTAGCCCACCTAGCTAAAAGTTTGTCAATTTTGTTGTTCTTTTTGAAGAACCAACCTTTGATTTCATTAATTTTTTTATATTCTTTTTATTTTATTTATCTTTGCTCTAATTTCTATTATTTCTTTCCTTCTCTAGTTTTGGGTTTAGTTTGTTCTTCTTTCTCTAGTTCTTTAAGTTGTAAAGTAAGGTTGATTTGAGATCTTTTTTGTTTTATAATGTGTTTATAGCTATAAATTTCCCCCTTAGCACTAATTTCACTGCACCCCCAAATTTTTGGTATGTCATGTTTAAGTTTTCACTCATCCCCAAGTTTTTAGAATTTCCTTTATGATTTTTTTCTTTGATGTTGTGATTGTTTAAAAAGTGTCATGAATTACTCAGTTTTCCTTTTGTTTTTGACTTCTAACTGTATCCCATTGTGGTAAGAGAAGATATTTTGCATAGTATCAATCTCTTTAAATTTACTGAGACTTCATTTGGGGTCTAACATACATTTTATCCTGGAAAATGCCCCATGTGCGTGGGAGAAGAATGTGTATGCTGTTGTTGAATAGAGTGTTCTGTACATGTCATCTAGATCTACTTGTGTCATAAAGTCCTCTATTTATTTATTTATCTTCTGTCTCATTATTCTACCCATCATTGCAGTGAGGTATTGAAGTCTTCCCTTGGAAGCTGCAAGTCTTCAATGGACTCCAGAGTTCTCCAAAAGTTACATCAGACAGATTCTACCAGTGTAATTATTATTCGGGCAGGGAGACAGAGTCCTGGTGCTTCCTGCTCCATGTCTTTCCCGAATCTTCTTCCCGAGTCTTCCCAAAACAACACCTATACTTTTTAAAGTGGGAACCTGTCAGTGCTGTGAATGGAAAGCAGCATCATTTATCATATATAGAAAGGAGCTCTGAAAATAGATATAATGAAAACTGAACAGCAGGGTTACATTCCAGAAGATTCTGTGGTCAAGTCAGGGTCTCTACCAGGTCCTGAGAAAGTGTGGTAATATGGCCCCAATGACAGCGTGAACAGAATAAGACCTGCTGGCCCTCGGGGTGAGGCCTCACCTGCAGTTCCCTGTGAAGTGGGGTGAATGGATTCTCCCTCCCCAGGTTAGGGAACTAACCATTACACTGAAAAGAACAATTTATTTTAAAAATTGGGAAGGGAATATTATTATCCCCATACTTACAACCTGAAATCACCTGACTTGAGACTGGCTCTCTGAATAAGGAGTGCATTTACAGTGCTCAGGAAGTGGGTAACTGTTAGGCTATTTCTAACAGACTTAGTAAATCTACTCTGAATCTTTCTGGGTGGTTGCTGTTGTCACCAAGGATATTTTTCATTGGTTCTCAACAGAGAGGAAGGGGAAGGAAGAGAGGGACACACAAACAGACAGACAGACATTGACTGATTGTTTGCCTCCTATACGCATCCTACTGGAGATCAAACCGGCAACCTAAGCATGTGCCCAGATTCAGAATTGAACTTGCAACCTTTTGGTGTATGGGATAATGCTCCAATCAAATGAGCCACACTGGCTAAAGTGGTAGTTATTGTTCTTAGTATGCAAAGGACAACTGGCTCTCTGAACTTCCTGAATAACTTGTAGACACCTAGGGGAGTATCTACGAACTACAATGGGTAATGTGATGTTTGGTATTAGAGTTCAGCATTGCCCTAAGAAATCTGACTGGTTGAGGACAGTTTATAGCTAAGACGTCTGCTGCTGGATATGCACACACCCATGTGGGTGGTTACAATTTTTACAATTTTGAGAAAGATCACTATATCACAGTGTTTTCCTGAGTTTTCCCTGGCTTTTATCTGCTAACCTTTCATGTTAATTAAAATAGCTGAGAGTAAGTTACTGCTTTCTTTTGTTGACTGCTTTGTGTGCATGTTGCTGCATCATTTCCACTTTCTTGTGGTTTTTATAGTCACTAAATTCTTTTTTCTGGAAAGCAAGATCCAGTCTGGTGGCTATTATAGTGTAAACCCTCATATTCCTTCTTTTTTTTTTTTTTTTAGTGCAAGAGCCTGACTTAAGCTTTGATTGCTGAGGCATCCACTTCAAAGATGGCTATCTGGGGCAAACCATTGTTGGCCAAGCAGTAGCTAAGAGCCCAGCCATTGAGTCTCCTTTGTGTTAGAAATCTCACTGGATTCAAATAACTGAACTTTGAGCGACTTGTTTATTTTGTTTTCCCACATTTTAAATTCTTGATCTTTTTAAAAATTATATTTTATTGATTATGCTATTACAGTTGTCCTGATTTTACTCTTTTGTCCCCCTCCACTCAGCATTCCCCAGTCCCTCAGGCAATCCCCCCACCATTGTTCATGTCCATGGGTCATGAATATAAGTACTTTGGCTACTCCATTTCCTATACTGTACTTTACATCCCCATGGCTATTCTACCTATTTGTACTTCTTATTCTCCTCACTTCTTCACCCATTCCTCCACACTCCTCTCCATCTGGCAACCCTCAAAACACTCTCCATATTTCCATGGTTCCATGGTTCCATATCTCCATGGTTCTGTCTCTGTTCTTGTTTGCTTAGTTTGTTTTTTAGATTCAATTGGTGATAGATTTGTATTTACTACCATTTTACTGTTCATATATTGATCTTCTTTTTCTTAAACAAGTCCCTTTAACATTTCATATAATAAGAGTTTGGGGGTGATGAACTACTTTAGTTTTTTCTTGTCTAAGAAGCTCATTATTTGCCCCTCAATTCTAAAAGATAGCTTTGTTGGGTAGAGCAATTTTGTCTGTAGGTCCCTGCTTTTCTTGACTTTGAATATTTCTTGACAATCACTTCTAGACTGCAAAGTTTCTTTTGAGAAGTCAACTGACAGTCTTATGGCTCCCTGAACTTCCTGAATAACTTCCTGAATACCTACAGGGGAACATCTCTGTAGGTAATTAACTTCTTTTCTCTTGCTGCCTTTAAGATTCTCTCTTTATCTTTAACCTTTGGCATTTTAATTATGATGTGTTTTGGAGTAGGCCTCTTTGCATCCATCTTGTTTGGGGCTCTCTGTGCTTTCAGGACTTGCATGTCTATTTCCTTCACTAAATTAAGAAAGTTTTCTTTCATTATTTTTTCAAACAGATTTCCAATTTCTTGCTCTTTCTCTTCTTCTGGCACCCCTGTGATGCTAATGTTGGGCTTCTTGAAGTTGTACCAGAGACTGCTTTTACTTTCCTCATTTTTTGGATTCTTTTTTCTTCTTGTTGTTCTGTGTGGTTGTTTTTTGCTTCCTTATGTTCCAAATCATTGATTTGATTCTGAGCTTCATCCACTGGGCAATGTTTCTTGGTCTCTGCATTTTGGCAGCCTCCCTGTGTTTGTCTCTATGTATTAGGTAGAGCTGCTTTGACTCTGTGTCTTAGTAGTGTGGCCTAATATGGTAGGTGTCCTGGTGGCACACCCTCCCCTATCACTCAAGCTGGGTACTTGAGGTGCTTCTTTCATGTCAGCCGAGTACACGCTCCTCTTATAGCTGAGACTTGGTTGCTGTTGATAATCAATGAGAGGGATTTATTCAGTCTCATCAGCTTCAGGGATTGGCTGTGACCACTTACCACCAACTTCCACCCTCCATGGAGGGACAGCTTTCAGGGGCAGGGTGGTGATGCTCTGACCTAGTCTGTAGCTGTCCACTGTAGCTCAGGCTCTGGGGTTTTCTGGGTGGTACAGGCCAAGTTCAGTCCCAACCTGTGCTTTGCTCGAGGCCACCCTGCCTGAGTTATAAAGCATTTGAAGTGGCTGCTACTTGTGCTGGGCTTGGAGATTTTCAGGTGAAGCCAAACTGGTTACTGCTAGTGAGAGTATTTAGGAAGTTGTGAAGCATGAGCCAAGACCAGCTATTCACATGGAAAAGTAACTTGGGTGGGACAGTAAGCTGAGTGGGGAGGGTCTCTGGGGATCTCCGAGGTATTAGCCAGGTTGATAGAGTCTCCAATACGGCTCAAGCTCTCCAGCTCTGTGGTGAGAGGGTTTAGAAAAGGGACAATAGCTTATGTTCACCTTGATGCCAGGCACGTCAGTTTCTCCCTGTGTACTGCTGGTGCCTTTCAAGGTGCAGCTCCAGTGCTGGAGCTCTGAGGGAGTGGATCTGAGAAGGTGAGTTCATGTGTGAGTTCTTTAAGAGGAACTACTTGGGGTTCTAGTACTTTCTTCCACCTACTCATCCCCACTGTTTTTTGCAGCCAGAAGTTGTGGGGACTTATCTTCCTGGTACTGGAACCCTGGGCTGAGGGGGGTGCTGGTGTGGGGCTGTGACTTCTCATTCCTGAGATATCCCTCCCAAATTCTTATCCACCACATGTGGGTGAGAAACCATCCTGCTCCACATCTGTGCCCCTCCTACCAGTCTGAGTGGATGTGGTTTCTTCCATTTCTTAGTTATCAGACTTCCATTCAACTTGGTTTCTGCTGGTTCTGAGTGATGGTTGATTATATTTTAGTTGTAATTTTGATGTGGCTGTGGGATGAGGCACATCGTGTCTGCTTATGCTGCCATCTTGACCGGAATTCCTAAATTCCTACTCTTACATTTTATTTCTTTTCAGATAAAGAAACATTTATTTGAGGTTTAACATGAAATTATAAAAATAAAATTTCTATAAACACAGATGTATAGTGCATTGAAGTCATAATATAGATAGCAAAAGACAAGGTAAAACAGAAAACTATTTGTAGTCATATACAATTGGACACAGTTGTGTCTTGTATGCTAGAAAGTCTTTTATAAAATAATAATCTTAGATCAACAGACCAATCTTTAATGTTGTCCTTCAAGATGTGTTACTTTAGCCATCTTTTTCCTTCTCCAATGTCCTCCTTTGGTATCACTGTTCAGTGGTTTGGTGATTGCCACCTCCTCAAGATACCTTGAACTAAGTGCTATTATGATTTAAATTTACCAATAAAGAGTGAGCCCAAGAAACCCTAAGCCCCAACTCTCCACCTCAGTAAAGGCAGAACTCCAGGCCCCTGTCACTTTACTGTACAGCCCCAAGTATGTTATGTGTTCCCAGGCCTTGTAAGTAATAAACCTGTATCTTTCAAAATTTCCTGATGGTTATTGCTAAAGGGTGTCTTGCAATTGTAATAAGGACTGCAAGTGCTGGTCCAGCCACAACACTGGTTATCAACAGGCTGAGATCAAAACAAAACACTGGCCACAAAACCTTGAAACCCTTGGCTCAGAAGCCCCCCAGGTGGGGCCAGAAGGAAAGGGAGTTCTTAGCTCCCACTTCTGGGTTCTGTCTGCTAAGGCATCCAGCAGAGAAGAACAATCACACAGGTTTGCTTTCCTGGCTGTGGCCTGATCAACGGTCATAGCACAGACAAGAGAGCCTATCCCTGGAACAGCAGGAGCAGAGCCTGAGACCAATGCCAGGAAGGATGGCGGGAAAGGGAGGTTGATGGGATTCCAGAACACGGAGCTAAGAGTCAAGCCAGAAGGCTCCTCTCCCACTTGAACCATGGGCCTGTGGACACCCATTCAGCAGCTTGATTTTCTTCTCATTGGCTTCACACCAAAGCCTACAGAGTCTCCAAAGATGTCACCCAACTGTCCATTTTTCTCCCTCTCCCCCCAGCTCCCTGGTCCAAGCCCGAGGCTGCCTTGGCCACAGCCTCTGTGAAGTCTCGCTGGCCTGGAGGAGCTTTGTGAGCCATGCCGAGGGCACTTCAGGCCCGTACCTACAGCATGTGCCTCCACGACATGGCCCACCCTGGCGCACCCAGCCCTAGCTCGGTTGTTCCTGCAGTCCAGGGTCTCGGTGTCCTCCACACCATTCCTCAGACAGAGGCCAGGGCCTTTGTGCTCTCTGTTTGCTCCTCTTGGAACACCTCTTCCTGAGGGACTGAGTCACAGGATCTCCTAGAGGGACCTTCCCTGACAAGCCCTCACCAGAAGCCCCTTTCTCACTATGTCACTTCTTATGTCCTCTTGATCATTTCTCATGGAAATTTCTTAACTGAAAATTGTCTGTTGTTTACTCGCTTAATGTATTCTTGGCCCTCTGGAAAGCCTGCCTCATTCTGCATGCCAAAAACAATGCTGGCACTGAGCAGGTCCTCGGTCAGTCACTGCTGACTGCAATGACATTTTCTGAGAAATCAGAAGCCAGCCTAATTCCTAAAGCATGGCTGGCCCTTACGTTTCCACATATGAGGATTAGTCTGTACTTAGCCCCCAAGACTGAGCTCTCTTGGATCAAATGCCCACCGTGGGGACCTGGGATGGCAACGCTGGGTCTGAGTAGGTCAGGACATCACATTCTAAATTGTCTGAAATCTGCCTCATGGTCTGCACAACTCAAGAGGCTGCCCCACACTGCTTCTTTCCTTCCCTCCCTCCTTTCTTTCTTCCCTAAAAAGAGGTTTCTACTGCCTTTGGTCCAAGTTGGTGTTTCACATTATGTCTTGCTTCCAGGGCTTCTGGGTGGGGCTGGTCACAGGGAGGGCCTCCAGTGGAGGTCTCTATACACTGCTTGGCTGGGGGGAGGGTACAAACATGGAAGTGGGGGGTCTGGCTTCGCCTCAGCCATTCAGAACTCCATTGTTCTGCCTGGGCCTCAGTTTCCTCACTGGGAGGGTCCTGGGGAAATCCAGTCCCTCACGATGCCTAAAATACTTGGGGACTATGGCCTGGCCCTCTCCCAGGTGACTTCCTTCCTAATAATACCTTCTTTCACCATCCCCACCCCATTCTGCCAGGAAAAAAATGTATTTTTGTTTTGTTCAAAGTGACTGAAACTTCTGTAGCTACAAAAACCAGAAACTGATCAGCAGAGAACAGAGAAGAGGCGCGGAAGGAACAGGAAGTCATTCGGGCCAGTTTCCTTCCCTGCACAGGTTTCTCTCCTCCCGAGCCTGCTTGGGACATTTGCTACCTGGATGTGCCCTGGCAGGGACTCCAACCTCACACACATCTGGGTATGGCCTTCCTAAACCTTCATCTGGAAGCACTTCAATATATGGAACAAAAAGATGAAAACCCAGGAAAAACTCAAAATCCCAGATGGGGTGAATATGGGGAGACCCCTCACAAGAGGGGCCGCAGTAGCTTGCCTCCTCTCAGTAGTAGGGGGGCTACTCCAGGGACTTCCCTGGGCTTGAGCAGTCGCCTGCAGACCCAGGAGCCCCTTAGGCCCCTGGGCCTTGTGGGCAGTACTGGGGTCGCATATGCCAGCCCAGGCCAAAGACCTGGCCACTCTGGTTGATGCCCTGCATACAGCCCACCTGCAGAGACATGGAGGAGTTGTTACTTGTTGGTCCTCAGCTTGGGGTCACAGATGTGCCATCGGGTCCCGTGGCTGTCGTGCCCACCAGGCTGGCACACTTGGTGCACATCTGGGACATGATAATGCACTGGCCTGCCTTCATGGTGGTGTCACCAAAGTTCTGCTCTGTTCTACTTTGTTCTACTCTTTGTTCTACTCTGTTCTACTTTCCTGAGTACTGGATGCCAATGTCCACACCACTCTGCAGCCCCTTTGTCTTAACCTTCCCTGCCAGAGCCAGAAGAGACACCTGTGCATGTGTTGCATTTCTGCCCTCTCAGACAGGTCATTGGCCTCAAACAGGTTTGCAGAGTTCAAGATGATCATGGCCTTGATGAAGTTAGAGAGGTTTTCCAGTTGGTGCCAATGTTGCATGAAGCAGTTGACCTTGGGGACAGAGCCCACCTGCAGCTTATTCATGAGTGCACACAAGATTATTTCAACCCTTAGAACTTTCTGGAAGTCAGGACCAATAGACAGCACCGTGAGTCCCTTGATCCAGCTGTGGAGTTCTACCTCCTTCTGAGGTTCATACTTGGACAGGATCTGGTTCTTGACCTTGGCCGAAAACCCTTATGAGGGCCCCTTATTGAACTGCATGTAGCTCATGCCAGCAGCAGCAGATGGGGAGACAGACCTGCCCCATTTTCTTAAGTCTCTAGCCAACCTCATCTTGCTCTCTGTCAATGTGCACATCCTCTCCTTCGGAGGTCCGTTGGAATCCCCTCACTGCACACTTATTTTGCTTTAGAACCGTTGTCTAATGTTATGCTCACAGGTCCTCAGCAAGGTGGCAGGCACTTTCTCTGCTCTTCTCCGCTCTGTGTACTCACCTTCCACCCTCTTCCTCACCTGATGTATCTCAAGGCCAGACACCCACCTGTGTGGCCCCCTCCACCTCTTCTGCCTGCGCCCTCTGGGCAGTTCTTCTACTCACCCAGCATTTCACCTACATGAATTCTTTCTTATTCCATTTTTCGGTCCTTAAGGCCTGGGCAGTGGTGTCCAAAATTTGGCTTCTCTGCATCACACTGGAAGAAGTGTTTTCTTGGGTCATGCATGAAATACGTTGAGACACGTAATCATAAAAAAACCTCATAATGTTTTAAGTACATGTACGATTTTGTGTTGGGCCGCATTCACAGCCATGCTGGGCTGCATGTGGCCCCCGGGCTGCAGGTTGGACACCCCTGGCTAGAGCATACGTGTTGGATAAACAAGGAAATGATTGAGTCTGTGAGTGAGTGAGTGAGTGAGTGATCGGTCCCTCTTGGCTGTCATGGGGTCTGTGTAGTGGTTTTGACACAGGACTTGCAGGGGACAGATGTGGGCTGGCAGCGAAGGTTGCCTTTTGTGGCTGATCTTGGAGGCAGCCTACTCATCCGCACCCCTTCCTTGCCTACTCTCTTGCTCAAGACCCAGGTTTTGGTTGGGTCCTGGGCCCTGTAAGCTCCACAGCTCCTCCCCAGGCTCAGTGCTTCCCAACCATTCCTGAGTCAGAGAGCGTTTGGTGCACCCAGTGTTTTATAAAATTTAAAGGGTTGTTGGTGAGCACAACACACTCACACTCGGATGAAAAGCAAAATTTCTGTTACTTACAGCTCCTTCAGGCTGCACCTGGGGACAGGATAACACACGCTGGAGCTGGAGGGGCAGCTTATGAGTGGAGAAGGGGATGGGAGTCCTGTGGACTGGCTGATCTGAGTCATTCAGTATCAAAAGGCCCAGGGCGCAGGGCCTGTCCCTGGCCGGCCGGTGCCTGTGGCACCGGCTGCAGAGCGATTGGAGCTGCCACTTAGTGGTGCGGGGGGTGGGGTCCAAACAGGGAGTGGGTGGAGTGTCTTCATGGATCATTCACCATGAGGGGCCACAGATTTTTTCCAGGTTTAAGAGCAGGTGAATCTGGCTGTCAAATGGAGAGGCAGTGGGGATAATCAGCCATTCGTTATTAGATCTTACCTGATAAGTTTTAATACTTGAAAGCCCTGTTTTAACTTACCTAGAGCCATATTTTACAATTATAACTGGGGGTCCACAGGGTCTCATTTTGTCAAACCAACTTGTGAGTGCCAAAGACAATTTAATTTTAACTTATTACTCATGGCTCCTAGTGTCTATGGACTATTTCAGGGCAATGGGTGCTATTACTGTGGTAAATTTAGCCAAGGCTACAGTTAAAGTGAGGCCTACCTGTTTTTCCCATCTGATATTTAATTACTTTGTTAAGATTATAGGGGATACCATGCTTAATTTTAGTGGGGTCCGCAGGAATAACTGCAATTTGAGACTATGCATGAAGTCCGCAAAACTGTTCATTGGTACATTTAACCAAATGTTCCAGGAAATTTAGAACCTGGATTGTAGGGACAACATGCCCATCAGCACTCTTTTTGTCATTGTTGCTGTTGTTACATAATTTTGAAAGTAAATTTTAGATTTTCAGTTCACTCATGTTCTGGACCCTTATTTCAATTTAAGTATACAGATATATGTATACATGTATAATCTACCTATGTGTGTGCATATATATGTACAGAATGGGGCATAAGTAGGTCTGTAGCTGTTTGTATGGCAAATAATAGAATAATAAATAATAACACAAGAATTAACTGTGTTTCGTGTACTTGCAACTATAAATCAACTTTGGCCCCACCCTAGGGGCCAAGTATATTTTAATAAATTTGTCCTTTCTAATCTCCCCATGTATCCAGGGATACATGTCTCTCTTCTTCCGGGGGGAGAAGGGGTGCTTCTAGAATCCCAAAGCCATGATTTTAGTTTTCGTCTCTGATAGCCCAGAGTGGAGGCCTTGGAGGAGATTACAGGAGAAGGGGGCGAGCGGAGACCCTGCCCCGTCTGCAGCCGTCCCGTCCTCCCGGGCCGCCCCTGCCCTGAGGTCAGGGCTCACACTTAGGAGAATGAGAGCGGCCTCCTCTGGGACAGGCAACTAGCCTCGCATCTGAGGTCTTAGGCCCTTTTCGAATTATGTGGGAGGTGGAGGTGCAGCACCAACTTGGGCCCAAGCACAATGGCTTGGGGTTTTGCATACTTTAGAAAACTGCATAACTTTTCGTGCAGTTGTTTGCGGGGGTGGGGAGGGGGTGGGAGGAGGGTGTAATTCACCATAGCCCTGAGGGTCCAGGGAGCAGGAGCTGTACAGATGGCAGCAGCGACCCCTGCGACCCCCACATGAACAACGTGGGCAGTGAGACTGATATGTATCTTCCAGCTCGGAAGAGCCCGGCCAACGTGGGGGTCACCTGAAATAGGCAAACCAGGGTTCTGCCCCAAATAACAATAAAGAAAAATGACACTGAGGAAGTGGCGAGCCCCTGGAAGGGGCCTCTTCTAAACTCTGGCTGTTCTGGAAACACGTTGGAATGCCCAACCTGGAAAAGCGCTAGTGAAGTGACTCGTCACTCCTATTGCCCTAAAGTGGCTCCGCCCTGGCTGGTGTACAGTCCCCAGAGTTTGCCTGGTTAGCACCATGCATCTGGCATACTCCTGTGCTGAGGGAATTGGGGGAAGAAGACAGTGGTGACCAGGACCAGTGCAGGCACGGAGCAAGCGCAAGGCTAACAGCTGATGTACAAGCCCCTCTAGCCATGGTCTGGAATCAACGGGTGAACAAAGGGCCACCTCCCCACCCAGTGGCCAGTTCTGGCCTGCCACGCCACCCTGCTCAGAGCACGGATTGTTCTATAAGATGTAAAGGTTCCTCTGATGGTGGACACAACACAAAGACGCTCAGAGACATGAAAGGCAGACTGTCACTTGCAGCTCCAAACCAGAGTAACAGGCAGCTGGAGCTGTCAGGGCAGCTGTGAGACAAGTGGAGTGGGGTCAGCTAGGATTTTCCAGCTCCCTGTGGACCGGCGGATCTGAATAATTGCTGGGCTCTGAGAAGCACAGCACAGGGGCTGTCCCTGGCTGTCTAGCTCCTGGCCCCTGGTGATTCGGGCTAATGCACAGGGTCAGAGCCACATAAGGGAAGAGGTTGGGGGGTGAGGCTTAATCAGCCGCTCAAAGAAGGGCACTGGCCAGCCTCTAGCCAGGGCCTCAAAACTGGGTCAAAAGAGCATTTTTGAAAAAACTCTTACAACTGTGCAGGCAGCTGGGACTTCTTCCAGAGCTGAGGGGGCAATAGCCCGGGGCCCCAGCTCCTGTGCACTCACACGTAGGAAAAGGAGGCTGCTCTGGGTCAGTCGTGGAAAAGCTGCGGGTCAGGCCTGGGCACAAACTGCAACTCAGCCAGTTATGAAATTACGTGTTCAGTCTTCATTCCTACATTCATCCCACTAGTATCCGCTTAGCACCTACTCTTATGTTGGTGCTACGTGGGTGCTGGGAAGTTCCCACTGGACAGAATAAAGTCCCTTCTTCATGGAGCTTTCACCCTGGTCAGAGAGGTCTCCAAAATGTGGGGGAGGGTGTATGAATCACGTCCCATTCTTCTACGTGGCACTGAAACCCCAATACTCAGGTATAGGAAGGAATGGTGCTTTGACCCCTTGATAGGAGGGCTGTTTGGGTAGGGGTTGGAGTGAGGAGGGGCAGACGCAGTCAGGTGTTCAAGTCCCTCCTGGAGTCACCAGATGTCAAGGCAGCACGTGATATTGGGCCTCGGTGCCGGGCCTTGCACCACAGCGGGGTGCCCCTGGGATGTGGCTCCTTTATGTCCTTGGGCCTTATTGTGTGAAGATGTGACGGCGCTGAGACAGCTTCCCTGCTGTGATGAGGGCAAAGCCATGGGCTTCACAGGGAGGTTTTCCAAGATTAGAGGTGCCACGCCTCCAGTCTTCCGTTAAGTGAGAGAAGGCACTGAATTCTCTGGTGGTAAAGCCATTTTGGGTTGGGGACTGTGCTCCTTGCCCTCTGATTCAGGGTTCACATTATGGTTCTGTGCATTTCAGGGGCCCTTGCTCTGCAGCACCAAGGAATGTACAGCAGCTGTGGGTTCCCTCTGTCTGTGTGTGTGTCTGATGTGACCCTTATACAAAAAACCGAACAGCCTCAATTCACCCTGGAGAGCACTTGGGGGAAGCCCACTGGGGGCCACACTGCCCTGAGGGTCTGAGGGCCATCTTCTGGGAAGAGGCCGTGCCTCTGACAGAACTCAGACAACAGTAGGGCTGAGGTGAGTCTCGGGCCATCCTGACAACAGGGGAGGTCAGAGGCTCACTTAACCGTACAAGAAGGGAGTGTCCCCTCATTGTGTCACCAATGACCAGTGACCTGAGGGGAAGGTCTAAGTGCCAACTACCATGAGACCACAGTGTTGGTAGCAGTGACCTGACCACTAAGCCATAGAGGGCTCTGCAACCAGGAGGAGGGGGAGCATCTATAAAGGGCACAGCCCTGCAGCCTGTGTGTCCTGGGGCCAGAGAGAGCTCACCTGTGGGCTGGCTGGTGTTTGGGGCTCTCCCTTGCAGCCCATGCCTTCTGGCCTAAGTTGTTGGTGCAAGAAGCTGTTTGCCAGGTCTCCTATGGGTGGCTAGTGCCACATCCTGCCTCTCTTCTGAGAATGAGGTGGAAGTGCCATTTATTAAGTTCCAAGGGCTACTTACCCATCACTGCTGATCTTCACAACCATCCTTGTACACAAAGTAAGTGATGCTCAGTGAGACAGAGTGACTGCTGGAAACCCACACACCAAGGAAGCAGTGGGGCCTGATTTAGCCCACGTCCGACCCACAGTGCAGGGCCCACTCTTTCCCTGGCCACCAGCCTGGGTATCCAGAGCCACAGGCAGCTGCCAGTGTGGTCAGCATGGTGACAAGGACAGGCTGGGTCATTACCTCGTCCCCGAGCCTGTCTCCTCCTCTGTAAAGTGGGGCTAGTGCTGTTCATAAGAGTTGAGACTTCTGGAGCTTGCCCAGAGTAGCCCTGACCACCGTGGGGTCCGCCTCCTGGGGGAGTGCCCTTTAAAATTCACCTCCATCACTTTGCAGAAAAAGAGACAGAACTGATAAAGGCATTACTGAGTCAAGCCCTAGTCTTCAAGAAAATCACAGAGAATCCCATTATCTCACCTCTCTTATTGCAAATCCAGAGTGCCGAAGACCTCTCGCCCTCGTGGTCCCCAATGTGCTGGAGTTGGGAGTGCAGTGTCTGTGTCCATACCCCGGGGGGCCACCATTTTGTAGCCTGGCCAGAGACCCTGAAATGTAATCTGGGCTTCCATCATCCCACAGCTGGAACACGCCTGGCCACCGCTGGCCTGGGCTGGGCTGGGTGCCATGCTGGACCGGTGGAGTACGCCGTGGGACTGACTGACCTGGGGAGAGCTTGGGCCCTCTGTGCAGCTCTGCAGGCTCCAAGGCATTGGAGGATATGCCCAAAGGCAGGCCTGTTCTAGCTAAAGGCCTCCTGGGGTGGATGGTGTGGCTGTTTTGGTCAGCAACAAAGGGGACCCGAGGAACAGATGATGGATCACATAGCATGAATTCAGGTCCACTTCTGTTCCCTGGAAGCTGTGGCAAGTTATTTAACTCCCCTAAGCCGAGGTCTTTTTACTGTGAAGCAGGCACACAGTGGCGCCTCCCTTGGGATTGCTGAGGGATTACACAAGTCTTTCTCACCTCAAACCCATTCCACAGGAATGGCTAATAAAGGCCGTGGTTGTGACCCAGATGCCTTCCCACCTATCCCCCTCTGCACCCATATTCCCACCCCTGGGCCCTCCCCGTGTCCTGGTCTAGGACAACCCCTTCCTCTTCACCCCCAAATCCTGCTCTTCCTTCAAGTTCCCCCCTCAGCCTTCCAGCCTGCCGGAGCCTCAGTGTCAATAGGAGAGACCTAGTTCTTCTTACCAATGCGTGTAAAGAATTACAGATCAGCAAATCTATCAGCGTGCAATAAATTTATTAGTGAACTATTCCCATGGAAGAGAACAGGCCTAGCTGAGGTGGGGGTGGGGGTGAAAGGCAGAGAGGTTCAGGGCAAAGCAGGGTGGGAAAAGTAAGGGCGGCTGAAGGCTGGGGTAGCAAGGCCGTGGGCGGCCAGAGGCAGGGTAGCCTGAAGCCGGGTGGCCAGAGAGCCAAGGGAGCTAAGAGAGTGAGTCCTTTGTTCTGAGGACTTATATAGCTGGCAGGATGGGAGTAAAAAAATTTACACTGAGTGGCCAAAAAATGTGGTGCCAGCTTTCCTGGGGGATGGGGGCATGACTACCCAAACTTAGGTATGTGTGGGGGTTTGTTAGCCCAAATCCTTATCTTGCTCCTACTCCACTTGTTCATCTTGTAAAATAGATATACAGCAGGAGGCAGTTAATTAAAGTTGAGGCAGTTACCCAGAGTTATTTATGGATTGCTTCTTTGGGCACTGCGGACCCTCTCTGGCATTTCAGGCCTGCAATGAAAGTAGTTTCAGGGCTTTCTTTCCCAGGTAGTGGAAAAGCTACATAGAATTTTAAGGACTTCCCTGCTTCCTTGCTAACACGGTATTTCTTGTGATGTTGGAACACCTGCAATATTATCAGATCAGGCCCGGACTTCTGAGTTAGTGGGCAAGACCTGTCTCCCTCCTCCTCCCTGCCATGGTTGGCTATTCGTTCTTCCTAAGTGATAAAAGGCATTTCCTGACCACAGGATGCTAGACACTGGCCAGCAACAGCAGCACAGTCTCAGGGTTCTTCCTATGCTGTGTTCTGCCTCATCAGGCACAGATTGCAGACCCTCATTTGAGACACTGTCCACAGTGGGAGCCAAACACAGCAGTGTGGCGTCCAAGAGGACTCCTGACTGAAGAAGCCCCTGTGCCGCCCTGTCTTGGGGCTGGTGTTACCTCCTGGACAGGCTCCCACTTTCTCCTCTTCATGTCTTTCTTGCTCCTTGCCATGTAATCTCACCTCACACTCAACCTGCACAGAGACTTCAGCTGCCAAGGTGCTATGGACCGAATTGTGCTCCCCTCAAATTCACATGTTGACGCCCTAACCCCAACTGTTACAGTATTCTTTTTCATTTATTTTAAATTTTTCTTCTTAGAGAGGGGAAGAGAAGGAGGAAGAGAGGAGAGAAACATCAGTTTGCAACCCAGGCATATGCGCTGATGGGGAATTGAACTGGAGACCTTTTGCTTTGCAGGACAACACCCAGTCGACTTGTAGTGTGGCCTGCCCCGAGGGGAGCTAGCCGTTGAAACAATAGGATGAATGTAATGGCTAATAGCCTGCCCAGGAGGGGACTCACAGCTGAGTCAACAGGATCAGGGAGAGCAAGTAACTAAGTAACTGAGGAGTAAGAACAAAGAGATTTGTATTAACTCTTATCAGCAGTTCCACTTTTTTGCTTTGGAG
Organism: Artibeus jamaicensis; assembly: GCF_021234435.1. Taxonomy (NCBI): domain Eukaryota; kingdom Metazoa; phylum Chordata; class Mammalia; order Chiroptera; family Phyllostomidae; genus Artibeus; species Artibeus jamaicensis. The sequence continues at coordinate 10,384,146 of NW_026521810.1, read as the reverse complement.
CCTGAAGCCATGGTCCACTGCCCCTTACCCTATATAGACAATTGTTTCCCAGTGACTGGGGCCCAGAATTTGGAGACTGACTCCTCTGGGTCTGGGTGCGTAAAATAAAGTTCCACTCCATACACCCGAAAGCGGCTGAGTTGTTTTCTGTAACACTATATTCTTCGGATTCCGAGCTTCTTTGTCCAGACTTGTCTTCCCCTCCCCCATTCCTTTCCCCTTCTATCTTCTCTGTATTTCCTCCACTACCTCTCTGTACTGACCTAGGGGAAAATGAGAATAGAAATTTGGACAAGGATAATCCAAGAATTCTAGCAGTTCAATTTGGAAAAAAAATGAGCAATTGTGTATGTTTCTTGGACTAGAGCAGAATGAAGGAATCAACGTAAAATTTTCCCCAACTTTCTCCGGGACTCGGATGGGTTCACAAAGGAATTTAACTGTTAGAACATGTATTCCTGGCTACTCTGATCTATTCCAGTTACTGTAGCTGCTGGTTTCTGGGAGCAAGAGCAACCGAATTACTAAGAAGGATTCACAGGGGAACCCCTGCAGGGGACTGCGGAGGAGCCTGTCCGCCTTCGGAAATGGAATTTAGAAAAAGAAAGGAGACAAAGCAAGTGTGTCCTTGCTGAGGACAACGAGCAGGAGCTTCCCTTTCCCCTTACTAGTAGTTTAGGAAAAATTAAAAATTACCATAATAAAGGGAAAACTACTTGTAAATACTGAGGTTATTTTATCTGTTCTTGATCACCGGACTAAGATTGCCTTCTCCCTCAGAGTAAAGCTTCTGTGCAGATGGAGGGATATTGTAACCAACCAATGTCTTATTTTTAAAAAAAATATATATTTTATTGATGATGCTATTACAGTTGTCCCACTTTTTCTCCCCCTATTACCTTCTTCTCTGCACCCCCACCCTCATTTGCATTCTCCCATAGGTTGTACTATAAGTTCTTTGACCTCTCCATTTCCTGTACTTTTCTTAAGCTGCCCCCATCCATTTTTGTATTTACCATTTATGCTTCTTAGTCCCTGTACCTTTCCTCATATTCTTCCCCCTCTCTCTGCTGATAACCTTCCATGTGATCTCTATTTCTGTGATTCTGTTCCTATTCTAGTTGTTTGCTTAGTTTGTTTTTGTTGCTATGTATTTTTAGGCTCAGGTGTTGACAGTTGTGAGTTTGTTGTCATTTTACTGTTCATAGTTTTGATCATCTTTTTTTTCCTTAGATAAGTCCCTTTAACATTTCATATAATAAGGGCTTGGTGTTGATGAACTCCTTTAACTTGACTTTTTCTGGGAAGCACTTATTTGCTCTTCCATTGTTAATGACAGCTTTGCTGGGTAGAGTGATTTTGACTGTAGGTCCCTGCTTTCATGACTTTGATATTTCTTTCCAGCCCCTTCTTGCCTGCAAGGTTTCTTTTAAGAAATCAGCTGATAGTCTTATGGGAACTCCTTTGTTGAACTGTCTCCTTTTCTCTTGTTGCTTTTAAGATTCTCTCCTGATGTTTCATCTTGGGTGATGTAATTATGATGTGCCTTGGTGTGTTCCTTCTCAGGTCCAACTTTTTTTGGGACTCTGAGCTTCCTGGAATTCCTAGAAGTCTATTTCCTTCACCAGATTGGGGAAGTTCTCCTTCATTATTTTTTCAAATATGTTTTCCATTTCTCGCTCTTCCTCTTCTCCTGGCACCCCTATGATTCAGATATTGGAATGTTTAAAGTTGTCCCAGAGGTTTCTAAGCCTTTCTTTATTTTTTTGAATTCTCGTTCCTTCATTCTGTTCTGGTTGAATGTTTATGTCTTTCTTCCAGTCCAAATTGTTGATGTGAGTCCAGGTTTCCTTGACTTCACTGTTGGTTCCTTGTTCATTTTCCTTTATTTCACTTTGCACAGCCTTCACTTTTCCCTCTATTTTGCGACCATACTCAACCATTTCTGTGAGCATCCTGATTACCAGTGTTTTAACTGTGCATCTGATAGGTTGGCTATCTCTTTATTGCTTAGTACTATTTTTGGAGTTCCAATCTGTTCTTTCATTTGGGCCATTTTTTTTTTTTTTTTTGGTCTTGGCATGCCTGTTATATAGTAAGGGGCAGAGCCTTAGGTATTTACCAGGGCAGCGCAACTCACATTGCTGCATTGTGGCATTATATGTGGGGAAGGGGTCCGAGGGGGAACAGTGACTCTTGCTCAGCTCTTGGCCAGCTTTCAGTCACTTCCCCCACTACCCACAAGTAAATTGGGCCTTTCTGGTGTGGATTCCCAGGTGGGTGGGCTTGTGTATATTCTAGGACCCTGTGTGTCTCTCCAGTGAACTCTCCTGTGAGGCTGAGAGTTTCTCCTGCCACTGCAGCCCCTGCAGGTTTTTATAGCCAGAGGTTGAGGCTTTATTTCCCCACTCTGGGACCCTGGGTTATGTGGTCTCTCTCACTCCCCAGGTTGCTCCTGGTTTATCCGCACACAAATGTGGGACCACCTGGTCCTCCAGCTGCCACTTTGCTACGTGTCCTCTCTGTCCTCAGCTGCCCATCTCTGCCCCTCCTACCGGACATTTAGATGAATGTTTCTTCTTTAACTACTTAGTAGTCGAACTTCCATACAGTTTGATTTTCTGTCAGTTCTGGTTCTTGTTTTTAAATTTGTTGTTGTCCTTTTGGTTGTGTGAGGTGGCAACGCATATCTACCTATGCCTCTATCTTGGCTGGAAGTCCTCTCTCTGAATGTCTTATTTTAAATCAGAAGTTGTTCCTTTCAACTAGGGAATGCTATAGGGCGATATATATTTTTGCTAATCAAATATACTCCAATTCACCTGTTAGGGCAAGATTTTCTTAAAATCAGTGACACCCACATATCCATTTTCATCGAGGTATTTGACGTTCTTTTTTCCACACTAAGTCTTGGAAATGTGTGTGCATTTTACACTGACAGCTCATCCCGCTTCAGACCAGCTGTTTGTGAAGAGCTCAGGAGCTGCAGGTGGTGGTCAGATGTCAAGGTACCAAAATGTCCAGTCCAGTCTGGAGCCAAAACTGCTATCTGTTATCCAAGTCAACCCTGCCGTGAAAGGGCACTTGGCAGGGACTATTCTTTCTCCTCCCTTTACCTTTTCTTCTACTTGATAGCTGTTCTTTCTGCACCTCCATCTCACACCCCATCCTCTGCCCAGGCTGGGACAATCAATTAAAGGACAAGGACAGAGTTCTCAGAGGGGTCCCCCTGAGTTGTTTATGCTGGGGAGAGGCTCCCCCTGGGCAGCCATTCCCTCAACTGGAGCTTTGTGCCTATGGTTCCTTCTTCTTTTTTTAAAGATTTTTACATGTTTACTTTTTAGAGAGGGGAAGGAAAGGAGAAAGAGAGGAAGAGAAACATAAATGTGTGGTTGCCTTTTACACGCCCTCATCTGGGGACCTGGCCCACACCCCAGGCGTGTGCCGCATCTGTTTGTGGGACAATGCCCAATCCACTGAGCCCCACCAGTCAAAGCTGGGGTTGCTTCTTGTTTGCAGTTCAGCTCTGGGCGGCCGACTCTCCACCCTACCCTGGTTCCTCTGAGGCGGTCACCTTGCTTTTCAAGGCCTCCTGGGCCCTTAGAGATGCCTGCTTATGCCACTGCTCCTGCTGTTGCGGAAGGCAGTGCACGCCTCTGTCCCTCTGCTTTTCGGCTGGAGAAGTGGCTCTGACCACATTGGCAGTGGCAAAAACGGCACCAGGTGTTAGACCGGTGGAGTCAGACCTGATCTTGGTTCAGCAACCTTGGTACTTGAGTTCTGGCTAAGAAAGAATTCAGACCCTAGACTCATACTATAAGAGAAACTTTATTTAGGAAGTCACAGAGGTGGAAGTGAGCTGTAGAAGAAATGTGTTCAGGAAACAAATTACAGAGGCGAAAGAAGGGCTGTTGGAACTTAGGAGAGAGAGTGGTAATGCACCCAGGGTGGGGGTACAGGTTGAAGCGGGGTTAGGGGAGGTGTGGGCACGCTCCTGAGAGGCAAAGCTGCAAGGGGTCTTCCAGCCCAAAGACTTTTAAGGGCAGGGATTCCAGGGGTGGTCCCAGGGGAGGATCTCCGTGGAATATTCGTCAGCTTTCCTGATGTGTCCTTTCAGGGTTGTAGTCTCCACTGATTGGTGCCAGGGCAGGGGGTCATTAGTCAATGCTGCTGGTCCTGATGTCAGTGGTAGCGCCATTTATTTAGTTTTGTTGCTTTCTGGGCCTGGAGCTGAAACGAAACTGAAGCCTAAGGGGTTCATGCTAAGCTTAAGGGAGTGGTCGTGCCAGGGCCCACACGAGAGTCTCACGAGGCCACCCTTTAGCCTCTTGTTTCCCTGAGGGGAGTCTACTGCATAACCAGTGACGTGCCAGTGAAGGAAAGGGCAGGGGGGTGGCCAGTAATATGAAAAGTTAGAGGGTCTAAACCACCGGACCAACGCTGTACTAGGGGAGGAAATGTTACCCCGGGGGCCAGATCCTTGTTTTCCCAGTTTTGCCCATTGCTCAGCACCCAGGGCTTTCAACCCTTGTGACCAGTAGCTGGTGCATCATCCTTGCTCAGCTCATGTCTGTCTGACCACCTACCACAACCACATCTCTTGTTCTTAGATTTTCCAGGCACAAACGTGGTGCTGCACCCTGGTCCCCCATCCCCATATGCCAGTTCTCTGTGGCCTCTTTATTTGTTTGAGGCCACCCTTCCACTTTCATCAAAGCAGGCGAGGGGCTGGCAGTAGTGGCAGAACACTCCCTGGGTGGCTGGACTTCCTGTTAGCTACTGATCTCCATGGAGACGCCAAGACCCCATTATCACCCTTCCACCTTTACAAATACAGCCAAGAAGAGCGTGCCTATCACCAAAATGTGACCACTGGCAGCCCCTGGGTAGAAGCATTCCACATGATTTCTATTTTCACTTTTGACACTTTGGGATTTTCTAAAATATATTTAAATGTTTAAATTAATCATTTCTATATTGAGAATTTTTTGAGAAAACTCATAACTCCTGCTGTCAGATGAGAATATGATATTCAAGGGAAATATACAGAAAGAGTGAAGTAACTAGCAGGTGTTAGTGTGTGGTGTGTGTGCACACACGTGTGAACGGAATGCTGCATATTTGGAGAGTAAAACTTCTCAAACAGCAGCTCCCCTGCCTTGCTCTGCTGTGTGTCATCCCTCAGGCTTCTAGTGCCACTGCTTTGTCTAGTGCTGTGGCCCGTGGTCCTCCTTGTGGGGCACAGAAAGGGAAGTGGAGAAATCAGCGATTGTTCTTTCTCTGTTTCTGGTGGTTGCTCTGGCTCTGGGCTCCAGGTGCCTCTGGCAGTTTCCCCTGGCCCCCGGCCCTCCTCCCCATCTTGTGTCCTCTGGTCCTAAGGGCAGTTCTGATTTTCTGCTATTATTAATCTCTGGATTCCCTTTCATTCCTCTTTTTACTCTTTCAGCTCTTTAAACTATTTGTAACTACCTCCATGAATTAAATCCCATCTGTCTGAAATGTGTAACCCGGTTTCTGTCTTCCAAACTGGATTTAGCTAATCCAGTAACCAAGCATTTTTTTAGCATCATCCTGGAGCTGTTAGTGTAGGCAGCTATTTAGGTATTAACAAAAGAGAAGGGAGCTAACGTGGCTAAGCCAGGGACAGCTATATCCTCTGCCAAAGGGATATTAATCCCCAAGCAGGCAGAAAAGACACATTTAAAAAAAAATTATTTATTTACCTTTAGAGGGGAAGGGAAGGAGAGAGGGAGAAAAACATCAATGTATGGTTGCCCTTTGCGCATCCCCTGCTAGGAACTGGCCTTCAGGGAACAGGCCTGCAACCCAGGCATGTGCCCTGACTGGGAATCGAACCGTGATTGTCTGGTTCGCAGGCCCGAGCTCAATCCACTGAGCTACACCAGCCAGAGCAAGACATATTTTTTTAAACAAATTGTTTTTATTGATTATGCTATTACAGTTATACTGATTTTACCCCTTTGTTCTCTCCACTCAGCACCCCCCCCCACTCCCTCAGGCAATCCCCCCACCATTGTTCATGTCCGTGGGTCACACATATGTTCTCTGGCTATGCCATTTCCTATACTGAAATTTGTATCTCCCTGGCTATTCCGTAACTACTTACTTGTACTTCTTAATTCCCTCAATTCTTCACCCATCCCCCCACACACTTCTTCCATCTAGCAACCATCAAAACGCTCTCTGTATCCATAATTCTGTCTCTGCTCTTCTTGTTTACTTAGTTTAATTTTTAGATTTAATTGGTGGTACATATGTATTTATTGGCATTTTATTGTTCATAGTCGTGATCTTCTTTTTCTTAAATAAGTCCCTTTAATATTTCATATAATAATAGTTTGGTGATGATGAACTGCTTTAGTTTTTTCTTGTATAGGAAGCTCGTTATCTGCCTTTCAATTTTAAATGATAGCTTTGTTGGGTAGAACAATCTCTGCTGCAGGTCCCTGTTCATCATGACTGAATATTTCTGGCAAGTATTCAAAGGTGTCTTTGCAGGTATCCCTTCTAGCCTGCAAAGTTTCTTTTGAGAAGTCAGCTGACAGTCTTATGGGATCTCCCTGTAAGTAACTAACTTCTCTTCTCTTGCTGCCTTTAAGAGTCTCCCTTTATCCTTAACCTTTGGCATTTTAATTATGATGTGTCTTGAAGTGAGTCTCTTTGCATCCAGCTTGTTTCAGACTCTCTGTGCTTCCTGGACTTGCGTGTCTATTTCCTTCATCACATTAGGGTAGTTTTCTTTCATTATTTTTTCAAACATATTTCCAATTTTTTGATCTTTCTCTTCTCCTTGTGGGACCTCTCTGATGTGAATGTTGGGCTTCTTGAAGTTGTACCAGAGACTGCTTTTACTTTCCTCATTTTCTTGGGTTCTTTTTTCTTCTTGTTGTTCTGTGTGGTTGTTTTTTGCTTCCTTATGTTCCAAATCATTGATTTGATTCTCAGCTTCATTCACTGGGCCATGTTTCTTGGTCTCTGCATTTTGGCAGCCTCCCTGTGTTTGTTTCTATGTATTAGGTAGAATTGCTTTGACTCTGTGTCTTAATAGCGTGGCCTAATGTAGTAGGTGTCCTGGTGGCACAGCCTCCCCTATCACCCAAACTGGCTACTTGAGGTGCTTCTTTCATGTCAGCTGAGTACACCCTCATCTTGTATTTGAACCTTGGCTGCTGTTGACATCAATGAGAGGGATTTATTCAGTCTAGTCAGCTTCAGGGATTGGCTGTGACCACTTACCACCAACTCCCACCCTCCATGGAGGGACAGCTTTCAGGGGCAGGGTGGTGGTGCTCTGACCTAATCTGTAGCTGTCCACTGGGTGCCCCAGGCTCTGGGGTTTCCTGGGTGGTACAGGCCAAGTCCAGCCCCTCCTGCATTTTGCCTGGAACCACCCTGCCTGAGCTATAAAGTAATTTGAAGTGGCTGCTACTTGTGCTGGGCTTGGAGATTTCCAGGTGAAGCCGAAGTGTGAATCTAGGCTGGCTTCTGCTAGTGCCAGACCTGAGGCTGACTAAGACCAGCTGTTGCTTGTTTGATAGGATTTAGGAAGTTGTGAAGCATGATCCAAGGCCAGCCATTCATATGGAAAAGAAGCTTGGGTGGGCCCATAAGTTGGGTAGGGAAGGAGTCTCTGGGAATCTCCAAGAGAGTAGAAGCAGTATTAGTCAAGTTGATGGAGTCTCCAATATGGCACTGGCTGACTCGCTCTGTGGTGGGAGGGTTTAGAAAAGGGACAATGACCTCTGCTTGCCTGGATGCCAGACTGTGGAGGATGGTGAAGGCTGGCGTCATACAGCTGGAACCCGCAGGGGTGAAGAAGGAGGTAGTTAAATGGTTAACCACAAGCTCCAGCTGAATGCGACTGTAACTTTTGCAGAAGAAATATTTATCATTTAGATAGCTGGGAATGGAGCAATTATGCCTGCAGTGTTTCCCTGAGTCTACAAAATGTCCTTGAGCTTTATTCGACTAACTCTTATAAAATAAACATGGAGACCATGTTCAGGGTCATTATCTCTCCATCAGAGGACAATGTCCCACCTGGTCCCTGCTTTTCCTTAGATTGTCTGTGCCTGTGTCTTTCTTAATCTCCCCTCACACCCCTCCCTGCCCCACCCTCGGCACAGGGACCTCCTCCCCATGCAGGTGGCAGCACCAGACACTTCAGTTTCTCCCTGCATGCCACTGCTGCGTTTCAAGTTGCTACCCCAGTGCTGGAGCTCAGAGAGAGTAAGTCTGAGTAGGTGAGTCTGTGTGTGATCTTTGAGTATCTGCTTGTGGCTCCAGCAGTTTCTTCTATTGACTCAATCCCTGTTGGTTTTTGCAGCCAGAAGTTGGGGGGACTCATCTTCCTGGCACTGGAACCCTGGGCTGGGGGGCCTGGTGTGCAATTAGGATTCCTCACTCCCGAGAAATCCCTTCTGAATTTCTATCCAGCACATATGGCTGTGGGACCAACCCATTGAACATCTACACCACTCCACCGGTTTATATGGATGTGGGTTCTTTACTTCCGTTTTTGTCAGACTTCCATTCCACTCAGTTTCTGACAGTTCTGAGTGATGGTTGTCCTATAGTTTAGTTGTAATTTTGATGTGGTTGTGCTAAGAGGTGAGCCATGTTTGCCTACACTGCCATCTTGACTGAAAGTCCTAAAAAGACCCACTTTCCAATCTTCCCATGAACAACCAGCCCTTTCCCATAGATCATGGGGGAGGGGTTGTGGAGAAGGATACATGGTAAAGGGGAAATTCCTTTGCTGGGTGCATGGGCAGTAAAAGTCAGATGACAAAGCAGAACTGTGAGGGTTATGCAGTGGGAGATATTATGGAGCCCATAAAGGGGAGGAGCTAGCCTGGGGAAACCTGGGAAGAGGACTGGATTGGTTAAGGGCATGGAACCCCAGAAGATCCAAGAAAGGGATTGGATAGGTGGAGGGCCCAGCACAAGCCTGTGAAGGATTAGGAAGAAGATTTGTTAGTCTGAAAGAACACCTGCTCTCACCCAAGCCCGAGAAAATGTAATCAAAGTTTAACAGAGGCCCCAGGTGCATCTTCTCCATAGCAACCAAGTGGGCTTGGCTGTGGCAGCCACACGGCTGAAGCAAATGGCTAACTGTGGGCCAGGTGGGAACAGAGACACTCAAAGAACCCACACTAGTGCTGGACACTAGTCTCAGATGCCAGGGTAATGACATGGCAGGTCTGGGTCCTGGCCCTCTTGCTGTGCTTGGTGGGCCCCCAGAGGCTGGTCTTCTTATGTAGTGAGATGGAGCTGAGCCACCTGGTCAGGGATGGGGCAGTGTGGCAGCCTCTTCAGGAGCACCTATGCCCTGTGTGCCCTTCCATTTAATCTTGTCACTCTCACTCAAATCCTCCCACGAATAAGCCCCTGAAATTCTTTTCTTGCAACTTCATTTTCAGATCAGTCCAACAGACCCATCTTGGTCCCAGTCCATGTCCAATAGCAGTTCTGTGTGGGTTCAGCCTCCTCTTCCCACTGTCCACTATGAGGCTCCTGGCTGGCTGCCACAGCAGGCAGGTATGTAATTTTAACACAAAGCTCTGGCCCCAGGAGAGCCTCGCCTTCCCAGCAAGTGAGCCCTCTGGTCAGGACTCCTGACCTCTAGTACTTCCTGGCCTTGAGCCACCCCTGGCCTCTCTAGCTCTGCAGCTCCAGGGCACGGCATGGCCTGTGGGCCTCTGTGTTCTGTACACCTAAGGAGCCCGAGTCCTCAGGCCAAGCCAACACCACAGCCATGACTCTGGACTGTCCACATTGAAGGACACCTTTGAGACATTAAACCTTCATCTTTAGGATACGGAAACAAAAATATCACAGAAGCACAGGGAAGTGATCTGCCCAGGGTCACACAGTGATTTGATGGAACAACCATGGAAAAACATAACTTTTTATCTTAGGTCATTGTAGTTTCCCCTGCAGTTGTAAGAAATGATGCTGAGAGATCTGTGGACTTTTTGCCCAGTTTCCCTCAGTAATAACATCTTTCAAAACCACCGTGCAGCCTCACAACCAGGATACAGACATGGATACAGTCCACTGATCCTGTTCCTGTTATACTCATCCCTATTTGTCTGAGTGTGTGTTCATGTGCAGAAGTCAGAAGTAGTATCTTTGTTTAGTTCTTCACAATTTTATCATGTGTGGATGAGTGTATCCACTACCGGAGTCAGTATTGTACAGCTGTGGCTCCATCTCTCTGTTCCGGATCCCTAACTGTCCTTAACAAGCACACCCAGGTTGAGGATTACCTGTGTTTCTAAAGCTTATACAATGTATCCATAAATATTTTTGTTAGTAAGGACTGGAAAGGCATGACAAGCAACATAAATATCAAACTGCTGATAGTATCAGTTAGAAACAATATCTATCACCAGACCATCAGGAGGTACAGACCCCGGTGCACACTACATTCTTTGTTTTGACAATCATTAGTGCCTGACTTATACTATAAAAAGGGACTGCATTCCTGGCCAGGTGGCTCAGTTGGTGAGGGCGTTGTCCCGATACACCAAGGCTGCAGGTTGGACCTGCCGTCAGGGCACATACTGTGGTCAGCCACTGAATGCATGAATAAGTGGAACAACAAATTGGGCTCTCTCTCTCCCTCCTTCCCCCTTTCTATCTCTCTAGACCAGAAGTCTTTGATTTTAGTTTTGGATTATTCAATCCTAGTGTACAGGCAACAATTACTCTTAATGGGCTGTTGGTTAACATTTGGTTTCAGCCACGGCTGGCGTGGATCAGTGGACTGCACAACAGCCTGTGGATTGAAGGATCACTGGTTCGATTCCTCATCAGGGCACATGCCTGTGTTGTGGGCCAGTTGGGGGCATGCAGGAGCCAACGGATCTATGTCCTCCCCCCCCATTTCTCCCTCCTTTCTCCCCTCTCCAAAATAAATAAATAAACAAACAAACGAATGAAATATTTACTTATTTAGTACTAATAAATTTATTACTAATATGAAAAGTGTAATTTCTCTTATATATGCATCATGATGTGGGATCCAAAAGGACCATTTTTAGTTCTTTAAGAATTCATGGTACACAGATTCTTGATGTGGACACAAGACCCCAAAGTGGCTCTGTCAACTCTGAGTGTCCTCCCACCTGTTTGGGAGGCCAGGGTGGCCAGGGTAGGCACAAGGACCTGCCAGCCCCTGCTTAACGGCCCGCCTCCGCCCTGAGCTCCTCATCCTCTGTAGAATCATAGTAATGGCTGCACTCTCTGACAGCCCAGCTCCTGTCACCTGTCACGCCAACCTGGCTGCTATTGCCTCCTAAAATCGCAATTGCTTCTAGTCTAGGACCCTTTCCTTATGTGGCTTCCAGCATGACTGCCCTTCACACCTGGCTGCACCTCACCCTTTAGAACTTCAGCTGGAGCCACTTTAGGCTGGGGAAGGGCATGTAGTCAACTGCCGACCATTCTGGTAACTTCTGGAGGCCCCACTTTCTAGGAAGCCCTTTGCAGATCTCTTCCTCCCACTTCCAGTGGGAATCAGTGTTTTGTTGCTCTAAGATGTGAACCCTCTGGCCCCTGCCATACCCCACTTCCAGGTTCTTAAGATGGGGAATCTGCCCAGGGCCAAGGATAGAGCAGTCCCTCAACAAACCTGCATGCAACAGAACCCAACCGGAGGGTTTTTGCTGAAGGCAAACATCATGGAGGCTCTCAAAAGGCACATACCATGGCAGACCTTTGCTCCTTGCTTGTGCCCCCTGTCTCCTGAATCCACATTAAGGGAGCCTAGCAAGGAAGGACCCCAGGCTTGACCTGGACCTCATGACCAGACCTCTTACTGCACAAAAATGTCCTTGCTTGGTTTCTCCCCCCCTTGATTTTACTCTCCACCATCCCAGTCCCCCTCTTTAGGAGGGGACTGTGGCCTCAGAGGGCCTTTGAGGGCCTCTTCACATACATGTTAGTCCACAGAGAAATAGATGCAGCCACAGAGAGAGAAAGGTATCTAGGACTGTGGACATTAGAGCAGCTGGGACAGTCTGTCTGCATCCAGCAGCAGAATCCAGCAACAAGTAGAGCCAGATAACAGGGCCGGGGCCCTGAACGCCTGCATAAACCTGTCTTCTCAGAGTCCCTGAGGAAGCTGGAAAACTAGGCAGGTCAGGGGTGCCACTGGAAGTTGCTGGGAACCGGGTGTATCCTGCGCAGACAGAGACTGATTAAGGGCACCTGTTGGCATTAACAATGTGCTGACGACTGCAATTCTCCTATAGCCCTGTGACCGTACAGCCTCATCTTTTCCTTTCTCCCTCAGCTGTCCTGGGAGCTGCCACAGCTCAGCTCCTGCCCAGCTGAGGTGCTTTGTTGCCACACGGGCTCACCCAGGGGCCCAGGAGGCTGTGGGCACTTGGTGAGCAAAGCTGAGCACAAAGGGGCAAGTGCGGTGGAGACACAGCCCCTCCTGACCCCTTGCACACAAAGCAGATCTTTCTCCATGGCTTGGGCCCAGCCATCACCCCACCACAGCAACAGAGGACAGGCAGAGGAGTCTTCTGTGCATACCAGCCCTTTCTTTCAGCCCTGATTCAACATTCTGGGTTGGGAACATTCTGTTCTGGGGCCTCAATTTCCCCATGTGTGTGAGGCAAGGGGCACCTGTCTGTCACCCTCTTCAGCAGGGGCAGCCTTCCCTGGCAAGATTCCCTAGGGCCCTGCTGGGGTCAAGACCCCTCCATCGGTCCCCACCACTTCTGGTTCTGACCCCCTGCATCACCTGGAGGACCAGTCCTCTGGCACTCAAGCAGCCCATCTGCCACCTAGTGGAGCAACTCAGGTAACTGCACCGAACTGTCAACTGGTGTCCTACCTCAAGGTGGCTCCTGAATTATTTTCCCTTAAATGCAGTCTTAACTTGGAGAGGAGAAATAGTTCCATCATCTTAATGGTGGTGAGACTGCTCCCTATGGTTGCTGAAGAAAGGGATGTTACCTGGCACCCCCGGGGTTCTCTCTAGGTTTGATTATGCAAGTCAGTGGTGATCACATTTCACAGGTTCCCAAACCTGCAGCCATTACAGGTGTGTCATGGCTGCCATCCCCTCAGTGCACCTGGAGAGGTGACACGAATGCACCTGACATTACTAACCTTGGCACATAATCACACTATAACAGGGCTGTCAAACTCATTTTCACTGGGGACCACATCAGCCTCGCAGTTGCCTTCAAAGGGCCGAATGTAATTTTAGGGCTGTGTAAATGTAACTACTTCTTAACAGCGAAGCTAGTGCTTGGTGCTGCTGCTGAATAGAAACAAGGGCTGGGACGGATAAAACACGGTGGAGGGCAGCATTGGCCCATGGGCCTTGTGTTTGCCCCCTGTGCACTATAACCAAACTGTATCTGACATCATCCACGTTGGCCTACCTCCATGGTGAAGTACCCGTACCTGGATATCATCACAGTGTAGGGTCAGCATCACGCCAAGTTGTGGGTATGAAGCAAGTCTTGAAGAGTCGACCACCCTTGCCTGAGTTCACAGCCTTCTCTGCCCTCATGATCCCCACATTTGGGCTGAACAAGCTACCTGGCAGAGTTGGCCCCAGGAGAGTCATCCGCAGCATCCCTTCGTCCCAAAGGTGAGAGCAGGTCTCCACATAGAGAAACAAGGGTGTGAGGTGGAGGGTGCCCTGAAAAGAGCTGCAGCAGCCCACTGCCAGCCTCCTCCACACAGAGAGTGGAGAGAACCCCGGCCCATGACACTTAAAGGCCACAGTTGTCCCTCCTGGTCCCAAGTCCAAGTGCCTCTCCAGTTTGCCTGTGACATTTGGAGCTGTGGTTTTAGCAGTTCCCTTAGAAGAGCTCCCTGACACACAGGCTATGGGGGCACTCAGTGCTTGTTTATTAACCCTGCTGTGTGCTGGGCCCAGAACCAGGGGAGGCCCGGAGAGCATGCTGGCCAGCCCTGGTAGCGCCAGCTGTCCATAGTGTGGCCAGCGGCAGGGCCCTAAGAGGCCACCCGAGTTGGCTGAGGCACCGGCGGTGGTGAGCTGGGCTCTTCCTCACTGTAGATGAGGGTCGAGTGTAGAAGGAGCTGCATGGCCCCGTGGAAGTAAAGGGACAGGCATAGAACACCTTTTTCTCCCAGGATGTCAGACGGTGGGATGGAGGCAAGGACTGGGAGGGCAGATCCAGCTGTGCTATAAGTCCCTGCTGGCCGGCTATGGCCTTTGCAAGTTCCTGACCCTAGTGCTGGGAAGGGCACTAAGAGCTGAGGTTGGTGGGGCTGGGCCAGGGAGGGTAGGGACAGGTTAAGACAATAGAAACATTGAAGAGCCAGACCCCAGGTTTGGAGAACGTATAGCCAGTGGGGGACAGCAGCACACACCCACGTGCAGAGGCACCGAGAGGATGGGTGAGGAGAGAGGAGTCGGGGAAAACGACGTACAAGACAAACAAGAGTTGTTGGTGTCAACAAGAGGCTCAGGGCTTCATGTGCCCAGGAAGAGGGGGCAGAATGTCCCCCATGTGCACAAACGCAGCAGCAGGGTCGAGCTGACCACAGCCGTCATCCTGACGCAGGAAGGACTGTCAGGGTTGGGGTGGGACAGCGACACAACTGCACACAAGGCAGGGTCGTACCTGCACTGATGGCTCACTTCCCAAGGAGGCTGGACTTTATCCTGAGGGCAGTGAAGGACTTCGGGCCAAGGAGGGACAGAATCTGATCTGTGGCTGGGGGACGGGCTGGGGGTTCCCGAAGGCAGTACCTGGCTCTGGGGATGCAGGCCCTGTGTGCGGTTCCAGTGATGGCCTAGAGTAGCAAGGAGAGGGTGGACTCCAGACCCCCTCAGCAGGGGCGGCCTCCGGGTCAGGCCAAGAGAAGGCTGGGCTCGAGGGGGAGAGGAAGGGGGAACGAGGGCACCTCTCAGAGCCAGGCCGTTCACTGCTGCGTAGCAAGCCATCCACACTGGGAGTCATCTTCCTCACATAAAACAAAACTGCCAAGGAGAGCAGTGGCCGATCCAACAGTTGGTCCGTCAGTGCCTGGCCAACGTCTGTGCTATCTCCTTGGTGGTAGCCTGGCTATGATGTCCTTGTTCAAGGCAGGAGGAGGAGAGGGAAGAGTGGTGGGTATGGTGGTGTTCACCTGGGTCACCACTTCAGGTGAATGGTCCCCTCAGTGCTGGGGAGAGCAGTTGCCACTGACGCCTTGTGTGCCCCCATCCTTGGAGATGACCTGGCACCGATGATGCTGATGTGAGAGACAAAGACCCTGCCCTTGTGACTCACTGCAGGCCAGCTCCCTCTGCTGGTCCGACCTCCCTCACCTGTCCCAGGCTCATTTCCCCAGAGGCTCCTCAGTAAACCTGCACACACACGGCCCCAGGCTCAGAGTCTGTCCCCAGGAACTTAAGACACACAGTCATGTCTGACCCCTTAGTCAGGAAAGCAAATGTTTCCCAGACCCTTTACCCCCGCCCTGCCTCCCCCCGACGTCTGCTTCCTTCTCAGTGGCCAGAACTGAACCCTCACCAATAGCAGGATCGAGGGAGCAACAAAGAAGCCAGAAATGGGTGTCAGGGGTCCTGCCTGTCACGCACCTTAATTTTTCAGCCTGGAGCTAATGCAAAAGTGGGAAGAGGGTGGCTCAGGGCTGGCTGACATTCCTGGGATGGCATTCTGAATGTTGTGGTAAATGGGTCATATTTTCTGTGTTCTGTGCTTTGAAAACTTTTCCTTAGCTGAAGGGTCAAAGTAAGGAAGAAAATGTGGAGAAACACTCCAGATGGCTGATGTTTAAGGCCTTGACCTATGACTTGAGTGTGCAGCTTCTGGCATGAAATTGGGGTGGTTTCCTCTGTGAAGTGAGGATGTGGTGTCGCTGAGCCTTGGGCACGGGAGCTGGGCCTGGTGGGGGGACTGGGGAGCGGGCGGGGCTGCCCTGCTGCTCGGATCCCCTGGGAGATGCAGGTGCAGGCTCTGGAGCAGGGGTGGGTCAGTGGCCTCAGGTCAGCGGGACACTGTAGGGCTGCTGGCAACCAGTGCTCCCTGGACACCCCTGGTAGGTATGTAACAGTGAAGAGGCATCTAGGTGGGGCTTTGAGTCACCCGGGTGCTTTGTCACTAAGTCCAACAGTCTCCTGTGATAAAATACACATGCAGGGCAGAGACGGGCTGACAATCCTGGCTTAAGCTACACAGAGACAAGCCCCCGGGCAATGAGAATGAGGTCTGCTAGGTCAGGAAGAGTTCTTAGGAGCTAAGCCTTTGATGGGGCACCCTGGCATCACCGTGGATAAGCCACGCCTTTCCCCAGGCAGGAGCTGCTGACCCGTGACTGCTATAGTGTACTGTCTGGGGTGGGACAGAGACAAAGACACAGCCTAGGAAGGTGACAGAGGGCCAGGGGTGTGGGAACAGGGGCCTGCTCCTCCTTCAATATCCCTGGAAGGACCAGCTCCAACCAAGGGAGCATCCGGCTTTGCAGGTTCTGGGGGAAATCAACAGATTGGTGCTGCTTTCTCCCCGTCCATCAGGTCAACCAGAGCCTGTGTGTGGTTCTCCAAGGTTGGCGTCCAGCTTTCCCTGAGATGGGCTCCACTCCCCGTCTGTAACACGGAGGCCAGCAGCATATTCAGGGTGGGGCGGGGGACCCATGCCTGTCATTTAGGGCTTTTCTAGTCTGGCTCTGCTCAACCCCAGAGGAATGCTGTTTTTCACACGTTAATGTTTTATTATTGTTTCATCTTTGAAAGATTGTAGCCCTGTTACTGACTGCCTGGGTCAAAGCCACAAATCCAACCTGCTACCAGCTTGCTTAGCATGGCGCAGGGGTGTGACCGGCAGGCCCCTGTGACCACATGCGTGGTGCTCAGGAAGTGGTGCGGGCTGTCTTGGTCTGAAGTTGTATGACATCCTGAGCCACAGACTTGGGTGCAGGATGCTGGGAGCCCCCTGGGAAAGTGGGGTACATATGGAAAGTGGCGTCCAGATGGGCTAAATATTATGCCCTGGCCCACAGGGTGCACTCCTGCTGGGGCACTTTGGGGTCTTCCATGCAGAAGATGGGAGCCTGGGGAGGGCTGAGAGGAGACCATCCCCCAAGGTAGGAAGGTGGCAGGGAGCTGGGAACTGCGTCAGTTGCAGGTGAAGGGATGGGCAGGGCTCAGGGCTGGGCCCATAGTGTCTGCCCAGAGAATGCGGGGCCTGCAGGGCAGTGGGAGAGGACTGCACCCCAGGGAGAAGAGCAGCAGCAGCGGGCAGAGAGCTGGCACAGGGCCTGCTCCCTGCCCACCGAAGTTCTCCCACCCCCACCCCTGGCCTCACTTGGCCCGGCCAGTGCGTCTTCAGCTTTGCCTCAGCTTGAAGTTCGATTCTGGGACTTGTACCCGAACTCTCCTTCCTAAGGTGGAAATGTTGCCACAAGCCCAAACCCCAGAGACAAATGTGGCCTCCCCATGTGGTTGACCAGCAGGCTGGGCCTTGGAAGCCTCCACTGGGGCTTGTGTGGAAACTGCTGCCAGGACCTGAAAGAGTGGCTGGTTCCAGCTTTTAACACGGCCACAGTGACCCACTCAGTATGTGTTACTGTATAAACACCTTTTATTTGGACAGTGCTCACCCCAGACAGCTGCCAGGCTGGACAGAGAAGTGGTGGTTTTTCAAGACAGTGGGGCAATTAGGAAGTGCAGTCAGTGATAGTGAAGCCAGTTTTCTCTTCAGTGACTCCCTGTCCCCGCCCCCCACCCCAGGAGCAGACAGATTCAGAAGATAGTAACTGTGAGCCCTTGAATTAGCCAGGACAAGTCACTCCACGTCATAGCTTATTTCATTTCAAAGTGACAGCAGGTGCGTGCAGTTACAAGCTATGCCCGACTCGAGAGGCCAAGAGACTCACAGTGGAGCTGAACAGTGTGGAGAAATCCCAGATGCATAGCTTTCTCATGAAAAACATTTACTTTGAAACCAAGCACCTGGATTTTATGTCTCTGTGTGCACAACACCAGTCTTTTTGTTGGGAATGGTCCAAAAGCCAAATGCCGCCCGTGTGTCCAGCCTGTGTGAGCCCCTCACTTTGAAGGCAGCAGAGTGGGGCTTCTTTCTCAGCCTCCTGAAATGTCCCTCGTACAGTGACAGCAGCCTAGAGGAGAATCCTTGCACAAAACATCCTGCCTACTTCCTTGAAGTTCTCGTGAGAGGTAAGGTGGCTTCTGGCCCTTGCAGCGTGTTGGGCAACGCAGGTGTCTGGCAGTCACGCAGTTTCTGAGATGGCCTCCCCTCTCCACCAGTCTCTCTGTATAACAGTTTTGTGGGGTCAATCACGTATTTTCCTGCAAGTCCACCGTCCAAATTGGATCCCAAAGCTGGGGAGGAAAGGGGACGGGACAGGACATGGGGGTGGCAGTGTGTGCTGCAAACCCGAGCCTAACCGCAGGACAGGGAAGGGGCCGCATCTGCACAGGGGTGTGGAGGCATGGATGGCACCATGTTGGTTTTGAGAAACTAAGACTGAACGTGTCCCTTACACCTGCTCTGGGGACCCCAATTGCTGAGACAGTCTCTGTCAAGGTGTGATGCTGGTGGATCAGGATTCTCGATGGTAAGGGCTTTGGAGACTGGTTTCCTGCGAGAGCTACATTCATTGTCAGATAATCCTAAGAGCTGGTTGCTTTCCCAGGCAAAAGACAATAACAGCCTTTTCATATTCATCATAATGGATTAAAATGTCCAAGAGGACATGCAGAGTGTGATTTCATCACTCAGTCTGAAAAGATGGTCTGTCGGTCCCACTGATGTTTTGTTGATCTGCTTATCATCCAGATGGCAAATGCTGGAAAGACCTTTGGGAGCCAATGACCCAGGCTTTAAAAGAGCATTTTGCACAGGGCGGGACTCCTTGTTTCCTCAGTGGTAATAGATGCTGAAGGAGTGGAGGATGTAGAGGAGGGTGGTGATGAAGGCGAAGAACTGGAAGCGGATGAGAGTAACTGTTACAGATAGGTAGTGCTGGATGCTGCCCACCCCTCTGAGGGGCGCTCAGCCCCTGAAGCCCAGGTGGACACGTGCTCTGACCCTGCTGCGACCCCTGTCCACCTGAGGACAGCAGCCACCGACCAACTGCTCCCTCCTCCCTGAAACTGCGCACTGTGGGTGCCCTGAGACTGCACTCCTGGCGTCCTGCTTGGGCCTCAATTACAGGCTTATACTTCCCTACCTGCCATAGAGCAGCTTGTCTCCTTCCCTGCCATGGGCCCTCCCTCTCATGCTGTCCTCTGGTCGAGGTGTCTCCCCCTATCACCTTCTGTCACCATCTGTGCTCTGATGACTCCCACAGTTTCACCCACCAGCCCAGACTCCACTCTGAGACTGTGATCAGCTCCTCAACAAAGTCTCAGAGGCCCCTTCAGCTCTCAATGGTCCGGACTGGGCTCCTGAGATTTCCCCACAAGCTGGACAAGCTCAGTCAACTTCAGGACCCTCATCCTTTCCAGCTCCACACACCAGAAATCTGTGACCTCGCCCCCACTGACTCCTCCCTCCCCTACCCGCCAAGGCCAAAGTCAAAAGTCACCTGACTGCACTGCCTGATGGTCTCGTGCTATGTCCACTTCTCTCTTGCCTCAGTGTCATCATCCCTCACTGGGACTTCTCATGACCTCGACTTGTCCGTTTCTGCCCACTCTGCCCCTCCAATCTGCCCGAAATGAGTATGTGATCTTGCCTAACCATCATGTGATTAAAACCATATGATGGGCCCTGGCCTGGTAGCTCAGTTGGTTAGGGCATCATCCCGATATCCGAAGGTTGTGGGTTCGATCCCTGGTCTGGGCACATACAAGAATCAACCGATGAATGCTTAAATAAATGGAACAACAAATCTATGTTCCTCTCTCTCAAATCAATGCTAAAATATCCTTATGATGACCACCACTTCTCAGGATAGAGTCCCTTGCCCTTAACACATGTTCAAGGCCTGGCCAAATGCTCCAGCCTGTGTCCTGCTATCCACTCACACTCTGTTCTCATTCATTCATTCAACAGATGTCTTTTAGGTACCTGCTGTACTTCAAAAACTACAGGGTTGTAACAATGACCATTCAAAAACTCTTGTCTTCCAGGATCAAGGGTGTCCTTGCCCAGGTCCTGAGGCCAGAGCACATCTTTTGTGTCTCAGGGGCAGTGCGGAGGCCAGTGTGGCTGGAGCAGCTGAGTGAATGGTGCTGGGCCAGGCCACGAAGGGCCGGGGCCTGTCGTTGGGGTGGCAGTTGAGGGAGGTAAAATAGTTCAGTGAGAAGGGCAAGCGGGCAGACCGGCCGGAAAGGCAGCTGAATTCTTGTGGCCACCCTAGTGGGTCATGGTGCTTGCCCGGCACCCGTTCTCATGCTGGGATAGCACCCCATGCTGTACCCTTTGCCACCTAGTCCTATGGGAGCCCCCAGTGACACAGACTTGACCTTTCTGGCCACAGTGAGGGCCAGCTGCGCACTAGAGTCCTGCCTTGGAAGTTTTCAAAGTGGGGTTAAGGAATGTTAGGCCTGTTGGAGGAATAATTGATGTCTGTGAGCTTCCTGCCACGAGAGGGCGCCATTTCACAAAGGGAGAAAGGAGGCCGCTGCAGAGAGACGAGGAGGGAAGGCAAAGAGACCCGGAGTCTGGTCCTTGGCACCCAAGCTCCAGGGGTCCTGCTTGTCCCACCATTTGGCTGGGCCAGCTTGCCTTGGGTCCCATCCGCTGATATATTACTGCTGTGGACTCTGTCACTGAAATAAAAGGACACCTGGACGGTTCAGCCATGCTGAGGAACCTGGGCTCCACTCCACAAACAGTGAGAGCCACTGAAGGATCTTCAATAGGAGAGACAGGTGCTCCAATCTGTGTTTTGCCAAAAATAATAATAATAATAATAATAATCTGAGGGCAGTGAAGTGGATGAAAGAGGTCAGAGGTTGGAAAAATGGAAGACAAGCGGTGACACCTGTACGTGGGCCTGGAACACGTGTTCACACACACATGCGCACACACACACACCTCCTCCATCATCCCCAGGGCTCAGGGGGTCTGTTCCGCAGGAGGCAGAACCAAGCCTCCTGGGGCCCCTCCCCGCGGCGGTCGGGTCTCTGGTCCAGCACCCACCGAGGCTGTGGTGTTTATGAAGTAGTTGTTTAGGTCCTGGGTCTCAGAAACGATGGTGGCGTGGGCCTGCAGGACGGCCGCACTCATGTACAGGATGCCGGTGGTCCCGTGGTACAGGCTGTCCTGGAAGGCAGAGCAAGGCCACATCACGTGGGCACTTACGCAGTGAGCCCTGTCCTCTGAACACACCGCTGGGAAGAGGGAGGGGAAGAGGCAGCCGTGCTCCCCAGCTCCTGCCTTTCGTTTTGCTTTGTTTTGTGGTGTTTCTAATGAAATGTCTATGTGATGAATAATAGTGGGTTAAAAAGCAGCAGTAATGATATCAGTACTAGCCAACATTGATCGATAGCCTATTCTGTGCCGAACTCTAGGTTAAGACTTTTTCTCATTTCTCTCATTCGACTTTGTCAGCAATAAGAGAGTTCCTATTTATCATTAGTAACATTTCAAGGAAATGGAAGCAAGGGTCAGGTCAGTGAACAAATGTCCACGCAGCCCTGGCTGAGTTGCTTGGTTGGTTGGACTGTCATCCCACACATCAAAAGGTTGTGGGTTCGACATGCCTCGGTTGTGGGGTCAACTCCCAGTTGGGCATGAATGGAAGGCAACTGATCGATGTTTCTCTCTCTCTTTTCCTTTCTCTCTTTAAAAATCAATGAACATATCCTCAGGTGAGGATTATAAAGAAGAATAGAAATGGCTGAGCCAGGATTTGATCCCAGGCTGCACTAACTCCAAGCCTATGCTCTTAACCATTAGTGTTATGAAGATCCACAGTGTGCTGGGCACTGTCCCAAGATACACACATGTTGTCTCATTTTACTTCACAGCGAATTTAATGAGACTGCTCCATTATCATCTCTGTTTACAGAGAAGGAAGTTGAGGCTGTGCTCACACACGGTAGAGTTGGCAGAGTTGGCTAATCTGATCTAAGAGTTCAGTATTGGAACTTCTACACTGAACTCTACGCCATGTTCTTTAGCTCCACAAGAATGTTACACAGCCATTAAAAAAGGTCATCATAGGCAAATCGGCATTTTGCATCTCTGAATGGAATAGTCAGTTCAGGAAAACTCATCAAAAGATGAAAAAAAGCATTAGAGAAAAAGTTGATGGGGTAAGACTGTCACACTCTCCAAGAGAAGTGCCACCAGACACTGTGTGAGATGTGACTTGAAGTCACTTATGAAGCATTCTTGCCAGCAAGTTTCAACCCATTTTCAATAAGCCTTTAATACTGACTTTCAGCTTACAGAAAGTTTAGGGACTAGAGGGATGAGTCGAGTTGTGTCAGGAAGAAGCAAACAGACAAATCCAAAAATGGGGGAACTTCTACAGGGCAACTGACCCCATTTCTTCAACAGGTCACGGGGCGGGGGGGAGCCACTCCAGACTAAAGGTGCCTGGAACTGTGGCTGCCAAGTGTGACGCACAGCCCTGCTGAGGATTCCGACTCAAACAGCCAACATGGAAAGAGATATTTCGGACATGACTGGGGAAATCTGAGAGTGACCTGGGTGTTAGATGACACCGAGGAATTACCGTTAACATTGTATATGTGTGGAAATGTAAGGAAGGTGAATATTTTTGGAGGTTAGTGAAGTGTGTGGAATGGAATAACATGAGCTTTGGGATTTGCTTTACAATTCTTCAGGGAAAAGCAAAATCAAGGAGACAAAGTGTGATAAATCTTGATAATGTTGGAATCATTGTTATGGGACATGAGGGTCTGTAATATAACCCTCATACTTTCGTGTATATTTTAAGCTGTTCAATATAGAAAAAATGTAATGGTTATCAAGATGCTGTGACAACATGAAAGAATTAATGATGTAATATTAAATTAAAGAATGTACACCCAAAATTATTGGTTCAGTGTGATTAAAATATATATACATTTTGCACAAAACTCGTACAGACAGAATATGGAAGAATGAACCCAGTGATTATGATAGGACCTTGAGACTGGGGTGACTTTCCCCCTGCTGGCATTTCCTTTGACATTGCTCCACTGATTTTACCCAAATAAAATTTGGGAGGAACATGTCAGGATGTGTGTGACAGAAATACAGTCAACCCTTGACTGATGCGGATTTGAACCGTGTGAGTCCCCTTAAACGTGGACTCTTCTCAATAAATCTTGCAAATGTATTTTCTCTTCCTTATGATTTTCTTAATAATTTTTTCTTTTCTCTAGTTTAATTTATTATAAGAACATGCTATATCCTACCTATAACATACAAACTATGTGTTAATCATCTATGTTATCAGTAAGGCCTCTGGTCAACAACAGGCTATTAGTAATTACATTTTAGGGAGTCAAAAGTTGTAAGTAGATTTTTAACGTGTGGGAGCTCGGGGTCCCTAAGCCCATGCTGTTTAAGGGTCACCTGTACACAGAATGTCATAGGAAGTCATAGGAGGGGAGCACAGTAAGATTTGCTCTGGCAGAGCAGGGCTTCCCTTCCAGTTTAGCAGTAAAAGCATTAACACAAAAAGTCTTGGTTCTATGGGGGCCGCCTCAGAAAGTTGTCTTTCTCCCTCTGCACCCAGAAGACCCATTATCCCCACAACACCCAGGATATCAGTCTTGGGGGAGGCCACGGGCCTGAGTCCCCTCGCGGGTTCTTACCAGAACTCTCCAGGACTCAAATCTCTTATAAAATCCGAACAAGTAAGACAACAGGAACATGAGAGAGATGAGGAACGAGGTCAGTGAGACGTACATCACCCATCCTTGCAGCAGCGGGTTCACCACTTGGGTGGCGGCCACCAGGATCCAGACCCAGCACCCAGACGCCTGTAAGAGAAAACGATTGAAGGAGAGACTTCATTTGCTTGTGTGGGGTGCATTTCCCTGTGCAGGGTCTTTCTCCACTGTCTCTGGTTAAAAGTTCTTCAGGTGAAGTTAGATGGAAATTGAGGGAAGGCTGGCCCCCTGAGTCACAGTAAATTTTGTTAGAAAACCAAGGGGTTAACACGGAGGTTGCCCACAGAAGGACTTGGCTAAACCTGGCCTGTGGACATATTTTCTTGGCCCAAACAGTGTTGGCATCTACTGCTTTTTAAATGTGGCTGAATGAATGGCCAACACTTAAAATAAGACATTTCACATGAGAAATCCAGATTTCAGCCATTTCTTGAGAAATGGGCTAGAGTGAACCCATATCCCAGTCAAGAACAGGCTGAAATGACCAAGTGTTCTCAGGGGACCCCAGCTCCCTCCCCTGCAACCCCACACCACCGTGTGGCACGTTGTGTTGCTCACTTTCACTGTGGAAGAGTACTCTCCTTCTCCTGGCTCCTTTCACCCACTGACAGTGCCTGCCTGGCCCTGTGGGCGCCTGGGTTCATGCTCCTTCCCCCAGGTTATAGTGTCTGATGCCCTTGGGGTCCATTACCAGCTGGACAATACAGTTCCAGTTCAATCACCTCTCAACTGTGTTCAGCCATTTATTGCACCCTTGGTGGAGAACAAAACCTTTTTCCTGTCTTCTCTGGGTTCTGCCTTTGCTTTTGGGCAACACGGCTTATACCCCTGTTGGTGAGCCCGGGGAGGAAAAAGATGCCTGTCTAGTCAGAAGCCTCGAGGAGAGGGTCAGCAAGGCTCCACGTGGTTTTGTTGTTGGTTTGTCTCTGGTTCTCTGAGTAACTCTGCTTCCTGGGCCCTCCTTAGTATGTCCTTGCTAGCCTCCTCTTTCTCTTTCTTTCTCTTTATTTTTAATCTTCACAGAAGGATATGTTTATTGATTTGAGAGAGAGAGAGGAAGGGAGAGAGATAAACATCGATTGATTGCCTCCCATATGAGCCACGACCAGGGATTGAACCCACAACATTTTGGTGTCTGGATGTTCCAATCAACAGAGCTGCCTAGCCAGGCCTGTCCCTCTCTTTGCTCCTGTTAAATCTGTGCTTTAAGGGACCACATAGGCTGGATCCCGGGAACCAACTGCCAGCCCATTTCCCTCAGTGACCTTTGGCCCCACACATTCACCTGTTGGCCTACCAGATGTCTCAACTCTCTGTAGAGGCCACTCCTGCACTTGCGTGATGCTGAAAGTGAGTTCCTCATTACACCTCACTGGCCTCACCTGGCCCTATTCCTCAAGCACCTCAAATCCAACAGGTACAAAACTTGAACTCATTGTCACTCCCAGATTCTTTCAGAACCCACCTTTTCCAGCATCTGCTGAGAATGGCCCTCCCTCAGGAGAAAGAACTAGGGAGTTGGGAATCGGTGTACAGAGGCCTCCAAAGATACTGATAATGTCCCACTGCTTGTGCTGCACAGTGAGCACACAGGAATTTATCTTTTATAAAGTAATAAAATAATCTGACAAAGAAGAAGACCGCACTGGGTACGAGCACTGGAGATTTAGGGTGATGGCGGGGAGCTGAGGCTTCCTCCTCGGTTTGTATTTGAAGTCACATCACCAGCTTTTGAACTTTCTATAGAGTCACTGTAATCAAAAGGGTTGTTGGTGCAGGTGACACATTTCTGCCCACCTCCAGAGGCAGCTCCCCTCCTTCCCAGGTCTGTCGCCTTTCCACACAAAGTTCCGAATCAGCTTGTCAATGTCTGAATGGGATTTTGGTTGTGTTGAATCTAGAAATTGATTCAGAGAGAACTGACATCTGTTCTATATTGAGTCTTGGAATCTATGAACATGGCATGCCTCTCTAATTATTAAGATGCTCTTTGAATTTTTTAAATCAATACTTTTTCATCTGGGGCATTACAGATGCTGTGCACATTTTCTCATATTTATGCCTTAGTATTATTTGATTTTGGGGGAGCTACTGCAAATAGCATTGCTTAACATTTAAAGAACTTCCCCAACTGTTCATTGCTAGTGGACAGAAGCAGGCTTGATTTTGTGTTGGCCGTGTATCCTGCCACTTGCTGAACTCACTTACTACTAGTTCAAAAGGGGCTTTTGTTTTTGTCTTTTTGGTGGTGGTTTGGTATATTGCTTGGAATTTTCTGTGTATAATTACTAATGAAATTGAGCTTATTTTCACATATTTCCTTTTATGTGAAATTTTTTATTTTTTCCAAACTTATGTTTATCTTTTCTTATTGATTCACAGAGGTTCTTTCTAATATGTGGCTCTCACTGACTACTATAAAATCACAAATGTATTCTGCCAGCATGTCTCACACAGTTTGTGGTATCTTTTGATGAACTGAGTTTTTAATTTTAATATAATTAAATATTCCAATCATTTTCTTTATACTGTGCTTTTTGGGTCAAGTTTAAGAAACCTTTCCCTATCTTGAGTTATGAGGACATTCTTGCATCTCAGATATTCCTTTGGGAATATCTTCTTTCTCTCTGAAGTACAACCTTTTTCCTTCTTTCTTTCTTTCTTTCTTGTTCTTCTATAAATTCTAATCAGGAAACATTACATTCAGAATTATAGTACTCATAGTGATAATTTTCAGAAGACTATTAACAGCTTCTTTGCCACTGAAGGGATACAGAGGTTACACCTATTTACCTGAATGTGTGCTTTAAAAGAAATTTTTTATCCCTGGCTGGTGTGGCTCAGTGGATTGAGTGCTGGCCTGTGAACCAAAGGGCTGCCAGTTCAATTCCCAGTCTGGGCACATACCAAGGTTACAGACCAGGTACCAAGTAGGGAGTGTGCAAGAGGCAACCATACATTGATGTTTCTCTCCTCTTTCTTCCTCCCTTTCCCTCTCTTTAAAACTAAATAAATAAAATATTTTTAAAAAGAAAAAATTAGCATATTGGTTTTTAGAGAGAAAGAGGAATGGGAAAGAGAGAGACATCAATTTATTATACTACTTATTTATGCATTTATTGGTTGCTTCTTGTATGTGCCCTGACTGAACCCAGACCCTTGGTACATCAGACGATGCTCTAACCAACTGAGCAACCTGGTCAGGGCTGCCTGAATATATTCGTAAGTGCGTGACTACTACCACTCTGATTTTCCTAGGCGAAGCTCTGTTAGAGGTTACTGACCTCAAGTTCATGTTCCAGACTTATTTTGCCAACACAGATTAACTACAAGTGAGCCACCCTTGCAGTCTTAGGATGAATTGGGAAAGGGCCAGTTAAATAAACAGGCCAATCCTTGGTAAAAGTTTTTGTTTTCCTTCCAAATCCATCGTTTTATTGGGCACTTCCATTTCCATCCGTGTTCCTCCTCTGCCTTCTTACACTCTGGCTCTATCTGCTGGATTTTGGCTACACGCACATCATTCATTTGTAGCAGCTGCAGTTGTCCATGGGGTTCTTCCTCATGCATCTTTCTTAAAAGCGCCTTCCTGAGAGGTTTTGCTCCCGTACTTTTGTTGGCCGTCATTCTGACAGCTGAATACCAGGGCTCAGGTTGAGAGGTCCCCTCACATGCCGGGAAATGTATGCACTCATTCTCATCGCACAGTTCTTATCGGAACTAGCACAGACGTGCGGGCTGCAGCTTCCCGGGCCCTTCTCCCACGGCCTCTGCAGGAAGTGGAGCTGCCTGGGCAGCGTGTAGGCCATCTTCTCCTTGCCTAGGACGAGAGTTCTCAGAAGCCCGCTGACACTCCGTTTCACTTTCTCTCTCCCTTTATGGGCCTTGATTTTTTTTTGGTCCAAGCCTTGATGTTCTCCCAGCACTTCTTCAGCGGTTTGAAATCCCTTAGTGACATGTTTGGCTGAGAGCTGTATTCTGTGAGCAGGCGCCTGCCGGGTGCGTTGCTTGAGTGCAATAATTTGCTCATCGCTTTTCTTACACCCCAGCACATGCCTGTACTTTTCTACTAAAGCAAACAGGACACTCTTTCCCAGTTCCAAGAAGTGTACGGCAGGTTTTACAATTTCTTTGTTTTGCATTTTCTACTCTATTTCTCCTGGCCCTTAGCTATACTGAAGAGGCGGCATGGTGACTGGGGAGAGGCCTGCGAGCCTCGGCTTGTCTCTGCAGGCCGGGCTGGGGGAAGGGCCGCGGGAAGGGCCTCGGGCTCCGGAGCACCAGGAACCATGGCCACAAAGCCCAGGAGTCCAGACTCCTTGCCGGTTGGCAGCTGCCTTGGGTCAGTGGGTGGGTGCCCAACATGGAGGGCGCAGCGCAGCTAGAGGCAGTTCTCACACCCCGGAGCTGCCATGGCTTGTTTCTGTGGGAAGGTCAGTTGTTAGTGGGCGGTTTGATTTATCAGAAAATGTCCTTATCGCCCTGCCCCATGCCACTGTGCCCCACGACAGGTGTTGGCTCTCGTCAATTCTAGATATTTTCCTATTGTGTTCTACGTCTTCCCACACCTTTCCAAAGTGCCTGGGCCTCACCGCTGCTGCGGTCCGCTGAACCGCTGCCCCTTTGCAGGACTCTGCTTTTGGTTTCCGGTGCTCCCATGGAGTCCGTTCTCTCTTTGATGTTCTGCATTGTGCGGTGGTGATACAATGCATTGAGGTGCGGGGATCTTTATTAACTTTGCTTGTATTCACTTCATATTCAGTATCTGATCACACCATTAGCTCAGGCTTGGTAGCCTGCTTTCATAGTTTGTGGCTTTTGTTAATGTTCGGTCCGGTTCAAGTCTTCCCTTCTATGTTTAGTGGCCTTTGGTTGTGAGCACATGATGGGGAGGAAGCTGGGTTCTAAATGACACTCTCAGAGACCCTCTGGACTAATGATGCTGCTTCTGCCCAGCTCAGCTAAAAGATACACACTTTCCTTTCAGGTCCTGCTTTTCATAACATACCCCTGGCTTTCTGGGACAAGCAGTTCTCACCTTACAAAAAAAACCCCAGAACACACTAACCTAGGTATACCACCCATCCCTGACGAGGCTTCCCCTGGTCTTGTCCTGGAGAGGAAAGTGCTTTTGAACTTATGAAGAATCCGTGGCTCTGAAGGAGGGAGAAGGAACAGGAGGTTGACCACGAGGCAAAGGCTCTTATGGGCTGGGCAACATCTCCAGAAGTCTGGCATCTCTTGAAGCACCCTCTCTGGGAGACTTTAACGGGAAATCCAGACCTTAACTGGATTTTGGAAGTCCGAGGCTGGGCCTAGGCTGTGAGCCCGTTAGTGTTGCCTTGTCCCAAGGAGGAGGTAGGGAGGGACCTGGGGTTCTGTTTCCCCTGAACTAGGTCCTTGCATGTCAATCCCAGTGACAGGGGCTGCTGATGCTGCAGGGAGGCACCAGGGCTCAGCTTTAGGCACCTGGAGGGTGTCCTGCCTGCTGCAGCAGCATGGGAAGTGCGTACAAACGCCGCCACACAGCCAGCGCCCTAACAGTGCTGGCTCTTAGAGGAGATGGCAGTCAGGGTTTAGTGACTTCACCAAAGCCTGTAATATTTTAGGCTCACGTTAGACCTCTGAGGGAAGAGAATGATCTGTACTCCTCGTGCCCAGTTAGGTCCTGGAACAAAGAAGGTGGGGAGGGGGTCAAAGAACATTCTGCCGAATGAACAGAGATAACACCACTACCACCTCACATTCACCCGGTGCTTTCCAGTTGGTAAAATGCATTCACTCAGACAACCTCATTTAGTCTGCACAGCAATTCTAACTCCTTTGCAAACTTTCTGAGACCGGAGAGCTGCCACTTGGTATCTGCCACCACTTAGTGCCAGCTCACCTGTGCCAGGCCCTGTGGGCGAGGGCGCCTCTGCCCCACCGTGCCTGTCAGTGCCTGCCTCCGCCTGCCATCAGAGGCTGCCCGGACCAGACATACACATTACTTACACATCCACACTTAATTCTCACCACAGACTGTGAAGTGGAGCATGCTGGAGGAGAGTGAGGTCACACAGGACACCAGGCAGGACACCAAGGGTCTCTGCACACAGTCAGATTTCACACCTGGCCTCTGAGCATGTGGGAATCTACTTGGATTGCATGGGAATCTAGTGAAGCGGCTTCAGTGTTGCCCAATCCACAAGACACAAGGGAATGTTATTGACTTTTATTTCCATGCCCTCCACCTTCTGAACAGTAGAAGCGATCGGGGCCAAGGACAAACCCCAGCACAGTGAAGCCCAGTCAAGTGTGTTTTCTCATTTTCCTGTCAAGCAGTCTGGGTTGGTTCTTTTACAGGTTAGGCAATGTCGAGTGTTTGTCTTCCCCCCATTAAAGAAACCCATTAAGCTTTCCACATTTTCTTGGCAGCCTCAACTGCTCTCTCCTTTTAATGCCCATTTTATATTTCCCAAGAGCAGGAGACAGTTTTTGATGTTTGGGGCTGGCCCTCAGAAGTGGAAGGATGTTGCATTACCGCTGGGTGCAGCAATCAAGCATATTTCAAGTACAGTTTAGGCAGAGTCTGTTTCCTATGGACAAACGCAGAATGCTCATCGATGCATTTTCCCCGAGGCTGAGCTGACACTTGGTAGAATCTCTTCAGGGAGGCTAGAGCTTAACAACAGGCCTGGTCACTTGTCTTCCCCCAGGACGTGGGGAACAGCTCCCTCATGTTTAGGAAGCTGGTTGGAGAACCTGCACTGGAGCAGCAGCCCCCAGGCGGAGTCTGGGCTGATGGCTGATTCCAGGTCGGGGGTGAGGACGCAGGGCCTGGACATCTCATCACACCAGAGAGTGAAAAAAACTTGCAAAGATTCCTGGGCTTGGCCGAAAGATTCAGAAGTTTCCTGCTGACCAAGGGAGGGACAACTTTGTTTCAAATAAGTATAAAAGCCACAACGTAGTGAAATCTTTACATCAACTAAGTTGAAATCTATGAGTTAAAAATGGTGTTTTTTTTTAACCTTCTTTGGTCAGCTGTGGAGGATTGTACTTTGGAAGACAGTTGTGCTCACCACTGTGCCATCAAGCCTTACTATTTTTTTTTGGGGGGGGGGGGTGAAGCTTAATAAAGGAAAAGAAGCCAGAAATGTGGCGTAAGGATAAGGAGCTTCAGAAATTCGTAGACTCTGAGTCTTCCCCTCAGGGCAGCACACTGAGTGCGGCCCCCTTCCTCAAAGTCCTGGAATCACTGGGGACTTTGAGGAAACCTCCAGGTCTGGGTCCTGCCCAGAGATTCTGGTTAACCGTGAAGGTGCCTGGTTAGATGCTCCCGCAGTGATGCAGCTGGGACAAGGGCCCTCAGAGCCCATCTCCTCATTCCCACTCTAATCCACTGCAGAGCAGGGCAGCACTACTATTCCTCCTGGGTTTGAACCCCAGTGCTGACTGTTGGGCAGGTTACTTAACTCTGTGCCTCCACATCCCCACCTATGTGATAGAGACACTGGGGATTGCACTGATTCTTCTCATCTGGTTCTCATGAGAATGGTGAGTGCTGGGTAACCTCGTTGGCTGTGCTAGCCATCATCATTTGGAATGACGGAGAGGACGGAGGGTGATGTTCTCTAAAACTCAGAGGAGACTTCTGGCCAAGATGGAGGTGTAGGTAGACACACTGTGTCTCCTCATAAAAGCAAAAGAAGGACAGCAACAAAAACAAAAAACAACCAGAACTGACAGAAAACTGAACTGTATGGAAGTCCAACAACCAAGGAGTTAAAGAAGACACATTCATTTTGACTGGTAGGAGGAGCTTGGACAGGCAGCCAGGCAGAGAGGATCCACGGCAAGGCAGTGGCTGGAGGACTCAGTGAGGCGGTGGATTGCGGAGCGGGGTGCACAGGGCTACAGCAGGCAGACCTGGTCAGGTGGCAGATTGCGGACTGGGCAGTCCCACATTCGCATGCAGATAAACTGGGAGAAACAACTGGGGAGCAAGAAACAACTGGGGAGCAAGACATACTGTGCTACCCAGGGTTTAAGTGTGGGGAAATAAAGCCTCAAACCACTGACTGAAAACACCTGTGGGAGATGAGGCAGTGGGAGAAACTCCCAGCCTCACAGGAGAGTTCGTTGGAGAGACCCACAGGGTTGCAGAACATACATAAGCCCACCCACCCAGGAATCAGCACCAGAAGGGCCCAATTTGCTTGTGGGAAGCAGGGTAGGTAACTGAAATCCACCAGAGAGCAGAGCAAGTGCCATTGCTCCTTCTCAAACTCCTCCCCCCCAAACAGCATCACAACACAGCAATGTGGGTTACCCGGCCCTGGTAAACACCTAAGGCTCTGCCCCTCACTATGTAACAGGCGCAGCAAGACCAAAAAAAAAAAAAATGGCCCAAATGAAAGAACAGATCAAAGCTCCAGAAAAAATACAACTAAGTGGTGAAGAGATAGCCAACCTAAGACGCAGAGTTCAAAACACTGGTGATCAGGATGCTCACAGAATTGGTTGAATTTGGTCACAAATTAGATAAAAAAAAATGAAGGCTACACTAAGTGAAATAAAGGGAAATGCACAGGGAACCAATAGTGATGGGAAGCAAACTGGGACTCATATCAACAATGTGGACCAGAAGGAAGAAAGAAACATCCAATCAGAAAAGAATGAAGAAACAAGAATTCAAAAAAAAAAAAAATGAGGAGAGGCTTAGGAACTTCCAGGACATCTTTAAACATTCCAACATCCGAATTATAGGGGTACGAGAAAGAAAAGAGAAAGAGCAACAGTGGAAAAGTTACTTGAACAAATAATAAAGGAGAACTTCCCCAATCTGGCAAAGGAAATAGACTTCCAGGAAATCCAGGAAGCTCAGAGAATCCCAAACAAGTTGGACCCAAGGAAGAACACACCAAGGCACATCATAATTATATTACCCAAAATTAAAAATAAGGAGAGAATCCTCAAAGCAACGAGAGAAAAAGAGACAGTTACCTACAAAAGAGTTCCCATAAGACTATCAGCTGATTCCTCAAAAGAGACTTTACAGGCAAGAAGGGACTGGAAAGAAGTATTCCAACTCACGAAATTCAAAGACCTACACCCAAGATTGCTCTAGCCAGCAAAGCTTTCATCTAGAATGGAAGGGCAGATATAAAGTGCTTCCCAGATAAGGTTAAGTTAAAGGAGTTCATCATCACCAAGTCCCTATTACATGAAATGGTAGAGGGACTTATCTACCATTTCAAAAAGAAGATAAAAAATATAAACAGTAAAATGACAACAAACTCACAGTTATTAGCAACTATACCTAAAACAAAAACAAAAGTAAACTAAACAAACAACAATAACAGGAACAGAAACACAGAAATGGACATCATGTGGAGGGTTAACAACAGGGGAGTGGGAAGGGGAGAGAGGGGGAAAAGGTACAGGGCATAAGTAGCGTAGGTAGAAAACAGAAAGGGGGAGAGTAAGAATAGTAAAGAAAATGTAGAAGCCAAAGAACTTATATGTACAACTCATGGACATGAACTAAAGCGGGGGGATGTGGGTGGGAGGGGGTATGCAGGGCGGAGGGGAGTGAAGTGGGGAAAATGGGACAACTGTAATAGCATAATCAATAAAATATATTTT
Organism: Artibeus jamaicensis; assembly: GCF_021234435.1. NCBI lineage: Eukaryota > Metazoa > Chordata > Mammalia > Chiroptera > Phyllostomidae > Artibeus > Artibeus jamaicensis. The sequence goes on along the minus strand of NW_026521810.1, from coordinate 10,350,665 downwards.
TAGAAAAGACTCAGGAGGGGAATGCCCAAGGCTGGTCTTCCTGAAGGATGGGAAGTTGACTCTGGAGGAGCTTGGAGACCCATCAGCAGGGGGAGTAGGATACAACCTTGTGCAGGGTTGATGAAGGCTTTGGTCACCTAAAAAAATGTACCTATGGATATGCACATTTTTTGTCTACAAATCTGGGGACCCTCAGACACTCAAGTCCAACTAGAGTCCCCCGATTGGAATCCATTGTCGTCTCAGGTTAAATAATGGTGCCACCAACTGCCTTACCATTTTGAAAATATCAATCAAAACATTAAGTGCACACATTTTTCTGCCCAGTAATTTCACTTTTGGGAATTTGTACTGCAAATAAGGCACATGAGCAAAGTGACAAAGGCATAGGACTATTTGCTGCAACCCTCCCAGTTACAGAGGAGAGAGGAAACTTCCTCAATGTCCACCCGGTGGGGACCAGTGAGACCAATGAGGGCTGGACAGTGGACACTTGGCAGCTTTCAGAAGAATGAAACACTTTTTTATACCACAATGAAACAAGGTCTGAGAATTGTGGGAGGCACAAACCAGTGAGCCCAATGTGCTATGATCTGTAGAAAAAGAAATGGTATGTATGTATGTTTGTGTGTGCGTGCACTTGTCTATAGGTGCACAGAACATTTCTGAAATGAGACCCAGTCAATCAATCAGTGACCTGGCCTCCGGGAAGAACTGCGTGGCTCAGTGACAGGGTTTGAAACTAACCCCAAACAACCAACACGTAAGTTCAAAGAGAAAGAAGAGCCCTGGTCGAGTAGCTCAGTTGTCTACAGCGTTATCCCGATACGCCAAAGTAGCAGGTTGTGGGTCTGATCTCTGGTCAGGGCACATATAAGAAGCAACCAATGAATGCATACATAGGTGGAACAGCAAATCAGTGCTCCTCTTTCTCTCTCTCCTCCCCTTTCTTTCTCTAAAATTAATAACTGAAAAAGAAAGGAGAAAGACACCAAGACCCTGTGCTGGACCACAGAGATGAACAAAAGACTTTTGAACAGGAGAGATGGGAGAAGACTGCCTTTGCTTTGGGAGGATCTGTCCATCTGGATGGAGCAGCCAGGCTGAGAGCCTGGTGGGCAGGGTTGGGCTGCCACAGCAGAGTGAACTTCAAGCATCACCAGGTTCTGAAGACAGACACTGCCCGAGTGATGACCCCGTGTGTAGCACAAAGGAGAAGTCCTAAAGATGCCTGATCTCAGGTGTGCAGAGCCCAGGCTTCTAGCCAAAGCTTGGGGGTGTGGGCTCTGGCCGGGCCCGAGAGAAGCTGAGAGCCAAGGAGGAGCTCCACAGGTGACACAGGTGGCAGGTTTTTCTGCATAGCTGGCAGGATTTCAGCATGACGGGTCTCACCCACCATCGATACTACATTTCTTTTACCACTTGTTTTAATTTTCATGACAGCTTTGCCTCTCCTTCCCTTTCCTCATACTCAGGTGAATACAGACTGTGCCGCCACCACCAAGCCTCAGAACCCTTTAGCTGAGAGGAAAAGGCCCAAATCAAGCCCCGGGGAGCTGGGCACTCTGGGCAGCCCTCCCCCTGCCGCAGGCCTCCCTGGGGCAGCTCAGAGACCTTGATGCCAACGGGGTACGGTTTATGGACCACAGGCAGCTCCTACCCCTGTGTCTGAGGAGTGGCAGCCTTGGGACGCTTTCTGGGCTTGGTCACCTCCTAAACCAGTTCTGAGAGGCCAAGTGATTTCTTCCCTATTTCCCACTGGGACATGGCAGGCCTGGGCCGAAACTCAAGGCCCTCAAACGACTAGCATTTATATGGAACTTCTATGCTCCATATTTCAACCTGGGACACCCGCAAATAAATACCCACTTACTCATTCTGACTCACAGGGGGAGAATTTCTCTCTGTGGCTTTAAGTCTTGCAGGAAATTGCCAGCCTGGTCCCCTGGTCCCCAGTGAGGGCCCTTGTCCCATCCGGTCCACACCAGGAACAATAGTGCTTGCTGAGCTCCATCCAGGCTGCTGCTGGCTGACCATGTCATGTGAGGAGACCTTGGTGCCCATAAGGGCTCTCAGGACCGGGCTGGCTGCCTGCCAAGGAAATCCAGGCCCACCCTGGGGCGTGCTCAGGCCAGGAGGGGCAGGATGCCCCGGGGGGGGGGGGGGGAGGGTGGTGAGTCAGAGCCAGGCCTCCTCTGCCTTCCTCTTGCCCAGCCACTGGTTTCCTTCCCAGGACCGCACCCACTCATTCAGCCTCTGGCTCCCACTAACCCAGCCTTTTACTGACTAACAGTCCAGGTTTACAGTGTAACATAAAAATAGAATAATAAAAACACTCCAGTCCAGCCAAAGTCTAAAGGACTCTTCCTTCTTGTCTCTTAAAAAAAAAAAACGAACCTCAAAACCCAATTCAAAACTAAGCATTTGGGTAAGGCAAGCTTTTTATTTTTTTGTTTTCACTTTTTGTTTTTACATATGCACTTATGCATCTTAGAAAAGTTAGAAAGTACTGAAAACACGCACAGAAGCAGGGTAGTGCATCCTGTCCCCACAGAGGCCAGTGGGCGGTTCCCCCACTCATGGGGCTTCCAACCCTGGTCTCCCCTCTATTTCATTAACCTTGAGTCCCTTTACCTGCTTCCTGGAAGTCACCAGATGAGTCCTAGAGTTGGGCTCAGGAAGGTCCCCCCACCTTCTCCTTCCCCCCAGGAATCCACAGATATTTTGTGACCAGTGACCATGTTCCTGCCCATCATCAGGCACTGAGGACCCAAGGACGGTCACCATTCATTATAGCCCCAGTTAACAGCCTGCTCAGCTCTCCCTTCTGCTACCCTGTCTATGACCAGACCCTCAAGGACAGGGGCCAGACCAATGTCCCCTCCTCCAGGAAGCCTCTCCTAACTATCAAGTCCCCAAGGCACCCCTTGGTGGTTTTCCTCATGGTCACTGTCTCTTTTCACTGCCTCCTTCCCAGACCCGGAGCTCCTGAATGCAGGACTCTGCCCTGTGGTCTTTGTGTGCCCTGTGTGGGGCACAGAGCCTGGCACTAAGCAGGTACTTAATAGGAGCAGCTGACCAACTCAAGAAGGGAGGCAGGAGGCAGTTGCTGAACTCTCTACTTGCTGTTCAATCTCATCTTCCTGGGCCCGATTCCCATGCCGATGGCACAACCTGACACCTCCAGGCCAGCCAGTGTGGCCCAGCCACAGATGGATATTTCCTCCAGGAGCCTGGACCAAGGAGGACAAACACCATTGGCTTCATCCTCGCCCAACCCCTGTGCCATCACCTACAGTCAGGATTTGCTGAGAGGCCGTCCCAGCTCCCTGCCTCCTCCCCACCTCACCCTCACCCTTCGTGTCCTACAATACCACTCAGCCTGGCCACAGGAAGAACTACACAAAAATGTGCTGGCAGAGAGGATGATGTTCAAAGAACACCGCCCCTGCACTCCTCAGCCTGCATCACTTGGACAGGGAGAGGGTCTAGATAGGCGGGGGCTGGGGGGAGCATGTGAACAGAGCAGTGGCAGAAAAGCAAAGCTCTGAGACTCAGAGGGCCTGAGATGGATGGACTTCTCCGAGACAGGGCAGAAGATTCTGGGGCCTGACACCCATGATATCTGGCTCCACTAGATGGGGAGTCTACTGCAGCCCTACTCCAGGGCCCCCCAGGTGCCTTCTAGGTGCTGCTTGATGCAGGAGGGTGGGGAGTTGGGCGTCAGGAGGAGTGGCTGTGTGACGCAGGCAAAGGTGGTTCTGTTGCTACGGGGTCGGGCCTGTGTGGGCCCCCAGCAGCAGACCACGTTGGTCGAGATGGGGAAGATCTGTTGACAGCTGAGGGACAGGGCTGGCTGGCAGGCATGGGAGGATGCAGAGAGCTGGTTTGAGATAAGAGGCAAAAAGGCTGAGGAACCCGGCTCTCGGAGTCCTCCACCCCTCCCTTCTCCGTCCCCTTCCTTCTGCTCGTCAATCTGGACAGTACTCTAGAAAGCTCTCCCGCCTTCCACACGCAGTGCCCCAGGGGAAAATTCTCCAAGTGAAAAGCCCTTGGAAGGGCACTGGTTCGGGTGGGGCACTTCGTATTGGTGAGGCTTCTTATCTGACGCTGCCGGGGTCCAGTGGGTCAGAATGTGCTTGGCTCCTCCCTACCGCCTCTGCAGGAGGCCCCAGCTCAGTCTCTCCTCCAGAGCACTCACAAGCTAGTTAGTGAAACCCTGCAGGGGTGACCTGCCTGCCGCAGCCCTGCTCGCCCTTCTCCTGGAACCTGATAGAGGCAACAGTTTCGGGGAAGGTTTCTCGTGGGTTGGCTGGACAGTCAGGGGAAGAATAGGACTCAGAGTCCAGACACGGGTGGGGCAGCTGTGGGCCTGGAGGGTGCCTTTTAGTTCCCAGGGTCTCTCAGCTCAAGCCTCTCATTCTCTGATGCAGGCTGGAACTCTGCAACCACAGTCCCTGGCTCACAGGTCCTGTCACTGTTAATCTGCCAGCGGTGGCCGTTGGCTCCAACCCCAAGATCCCTGTACTCCTCCTCTAGGGTGACTCCCATCCCCAAAGGCTCTAGTACCAGCTGGGTGGGGCTTAATCTGGAGGCCTGAGCAGTGCCCACTGGTGGTGGCCCTCATGTGTGCTTATCTCTGTCTGCTGGCTTCCAGGTGTCCTCTGCTCTTCCAGCTTTCAATAATGGCGTGAGCAGTCCCCTGTATCAAAGCCCCCTCTGAGTGCAGCACCCACTGTGGTGTCCAGCTCCTTCCACACCCTCATGGGCACAGCACCAGGTACTGGTCTCTTTGGCTAGTCTCCATCTGCCCTGTGAGGCTCCAGACTCCATAGGCAGGGTCACGTCTGCCTTCTTATCTTTACATTCTCATGCTTGGCAGAGACTAGCTGCTCACTAAAGGTCTGCTGAGTGAACACAGGAGATTCCCAGGGGCTGCCTACCTCTTTCCCACAGCCTGACCTTCTCTATATGTTACTTCCTAGACCTGGGCAGTGCCCGGTCCTCGGCAAACATTTCACTCCTCAATCCAAGTCCCTTCAGAGTGCTAGGCCCTTGAGTAAGCTCATTCCGATGAGCCCCTGGGGCCTCTGTCAGTTGTGGTAGAGTACCCCCCAATCCCCAACTTGGAGTGCTCCCCACATGTTCCTGCATCATTCCTGCAAGGCAGAGGTTATGCCTTACCTTATCTGTACAGACTGGATGTGAACCTAACTCACTCCCCAGATTTCCTGCTGTATTTAGCAAGCACATCAAAGGCTTGTAGTTGATGATTATCTGTGTCCCTTAAGATGTGGCCATACATAGTTTTGTTAGCAATGGTCAATGGTGTGATGACTAAGCATCAAACTGGCCCCTGGCACTACTGCATTCTTTGTCCCTTTGTCTTGTCAATCATCAGTACCTGAGTTACAGTATAAAAAAGTACTCTAACAGGCCTTTAGCGGACAATAGCCTGTGCAGGGTGCTGGACCATCTGTCCGCTCTGACCCTGCGAGTAAGTGGCCCCGTAATAAACTCTGTTATATTCTAAAGGGTTGCCTGCTTCGTTCTTCGGTCTTCAGATACCTTCTCGCTACAGTGGCCGCACCAGTGGACATCACCTCACCATTAGACATTACCCCCGATTTTCACCACTTGCTCTTGTTTCTCCCTAAGGAGCAAAGCCTGGAGCTTCATAAATGCTTGTGGATTTACAATTGCAATCTGCTTACAGACCCCTGCTTTCTAGGAAGAGGTCCGGATGACCAAAAGCAATAAAACAGTAAGAGCTGACATTTCTAGAGCAGACTCTTGATCTGTGGCTTCCTGCAAAAATGCTTATGGAAACCACAGAGCTGTCTTATGAGGTCTTTATTGTTCCTCTCCCTATTGCTGAAGGTCAGAGTGGTTCAGTGACCTGCCTGGGGTCTCACAGCGATTAAGTAGAAGAACGGTCCCGCGGACTCTATTCTACTGCATCTGAACACACTGGGGGCCTCCCAGAGCCAGGGCTGGACCTGGTGCAGAGGAGCCAAAGGGGTGCAGGCAGCATGCGGGAGATGACAGGCGATCCTGTGCACATCACCCCTTTGCCCAGCCCACTCTCTGTGTCGTGTTACTCCCCGCTGCCTCCCCCCAGCACCCCCTACCCCCTCTTCCAGGGCCATCCTGGCTGTTCTTATAATGGACTCAGTGGTACCAAAGGAGCCAGGCAAGGCTGCCTGATAGTGAGGTGGGAGTGGGTGAGGGACGGAAGCACTGAAATGATGCTTCGTGAAGTTAACATTTGCCACTTTTCAGAAGAATTGAGAATTGAAAGGGAGTAGACACGAGCAAAGAAAAAGAGTTTTCCTTTGGAAAACTCAACTTCTCAGGCAACGTTGTAATGAAGGGGAAGGAGCCTACCCTGAGCCTGTCCTAAACTGAACCCTGATCTTGCTCTCAGCCCCTCACCGTTGACCTGAGGTTCAGGTCTCAGTCGGTTTCAGATAGGCTTTTACAGACAGACAGAGTGAAAGAGTAGCAGGCTGACGTCTCCGGACGATGGGGCTGCTTCCCCAGCAAGAAGCCCTTGCCTGGAGCAAGAGCATTTCTCTGCCCACCGTGCAGGCCAGGTAAGGAGCTCAAAGGAGAACATCAAACCCCAGGGAATCTCTCACCTTCCAACGTGCCCAGTCTCTGGGTATCTTCTTTGCTATGTTTTTAAATTAGTCAAAAATCTGATTTGTAAGTTAAGTAGTGAAAAGGTTGAAAGTCACAAGACTTCCCTGGACTCTTATTCACAAAATACTGCCTCAGTCCTGGTCCCCTGAGTCACCTCACAGCTTGTAAAAGAGCTAAGAGCTGAGGGGTCATTAGAGCATTAGGCAATCACGGGGTCACCCTGTCCCCATACCCCACCCAGCACTGTCTGCTCTGCAGAGAGAAGTGGGGGTGAGTCATACGACCCCCAGGTCCTGCCTAGCACCGGCACCAGCAGGCACTCACAGTCAGTGAATGGAGGAGATTATATTTTGAAATCAATATTGTTTTCAAATGAGAAATCTGAATTCCACTATAAACCAAAATAAAATATAAATTTGAATGTTGAAATATCAAAAATCTTTCCCTGTTGCTGGTGGGAATTTAAAAGAGTACAGTCACTCCTGAGAAGGGTTTGTCGGTATCTTAATAAAAAACCCAAATATGTACTTATTGTGCAATCCAACAATCACCCTAGGCATTTTCCCAGAGAAGGGAAAACCATGTCCACACAAATCTTGCACATGAATGTTCCTAGCAGCCTCAGTTAGAATGGCTCACAACTGCAAGCAACCAGTGTTCTCAACAGGCCAGTGGACACACAAACCTCAGTAGGCCCACACCAGGGGACACTAGGAAGCAAAGAAAAGGAAGGAGCCACTGATACACTCGCAACAACTTGGGTGGACTTCAGGAAGCTATGCTGAGTGAAGGAAGCCAGTCTCAGAGACCACATGCTTTGTGACCCATTAATTTATCTCACTTTCTCAAAATAACGAAATTATAGAGTTAGAATTAGTGGTTTCCAGGGCTCAGGATGGGGAGAGAGAGGAGCAGGTTGGAGTGGGGAGGTGGAGACTGTATCAGGGAAGCAGGAGGGAGGCCTCTGTGGTGACCAGACAGTGCTGTATCTTGATCGTGGCTGCAGGAATCTACTAAGGTGAGAAAATGACACAGAAGGACAGATTCCTCCGCTACCTGGAAGCGGAAGTCCCTACAAAGCCTTTCAAAGCTGAAATGGTATAAAGCAAAGAAGCTATTACCATTAATTTATATTGAAGACTTTTTGAGTGTTCACAGACCCCCAAAATAACCTACTAAATCATACTAAATATGCTTAATTATCTCCAGTTTTATGCTAAATGAAACACCCCAATGAGCTCTCAGGCGTTTATGTTACTTCAGGACCCGTTTTGCTGATAGACACGCAGAATCAATGGAGGTGAGGCCCAGACGCTCCCAGACCCCGCTCAGAGCTCCGGGGCTGGGTGTGCGGTCTGAGGGCGGTTCTGGGGAAGCAGCGTGGTGGGGCCGCTCTCGCTGCTGGGAGGCCGCCACCTCTACCAGCTGCTAAGTGCTATTTTTTCCCTTTTTATAAAAGCAAAAGTCCTCTTCAGATTGTTCTTGGAGAACAGGTACTGATGTACCTTTTGTAAAGTGAGAACATAGACACACACACCTACACAGACATGCCTCGCCAGCATTCATTTCCTGGTTCGATGCTGTCACTAGTGTCTTCACAGATGTCACCATGGGGGCACTGGGTGAAGTACATGGCACTCCTCCCTGAACCAGCTTTGCAACTGCCTATGGATCTATACTTACTGTGAAATCAAATTTTAAAATATAAATTTTAATGTTAGAGACTCTAAAATAAAGCAAGTTAGGCAAAGATTCTGTGAGAGCGGGCTGCAGGGAGCGGAGCGGGTGGAGAACATGAGAGCCCTGAGCCTGTGCCACCCGAGGCTGTCATCACCCACAAACACAGAAGGGCTGCCCCTGTCTAGGCAGCAGGGGCGCCATGGGGGGCGGGGGTCCGAGGAGCAGAGCCGGGGCCTCGGCGGATTCCTTGTTTAATTCTGCTCCTCTCCCTCCCTGGGGAACGCCCTGGGCATGGGTCCTGCTTTCCAGACTTCACAGCGGACACTCAGGAAACAGTGGCTGAAAGGGCATGTGCATACAGACACTACCCATGTCTGCTCTGGGCCACTCCATGGATGACACCTAGTCTGGGTTACAGATTTTGCCTCTTCTGCCTCGTTTTGCTGTCCTTAGAAAAATATAGATCTGTCTATGATGTCTTGGGTCCCAAGACAAAGAATCTACTGGGACTGCAAGGCCGGGTGCTCTGCGTCCAGCCCCAGTGGGTGGCAGTGGGCAGCATAGCCAGGAGACCAGGGACAGAGAGGAGCTTCCGTTGGCTGACTCTGTGCTTTCCTCTCCAGCCCAGCTTATCTTCTGCTCCATGGGATCAAGAATCACCCACTCACCTAGATGTTCTCCCCTCCTGTCCTGGTTACCTGCCCATCGCCGTCCCCAGATGTGAGTTGCACACGATTCTATATACTGTGCTAGGAAGGCTTATTTAAGGAAGAAGCCAGTGCAGAACAGCATGCACAGAATAACCCAACTAATACGCCCATGTGTGCAGTGGTGCCCCCTTATGCTAGGGGGCCACAGTCCAAGACACCCAGTGAATGCCTAAGACCTCAAACAGGACAATACCGAACCACCTACTTATATCTATATATCTATATCATCTCTATCATCTATAGCTCTATCTACATCTATACCTACACCTATATCTACGTTTATCTATATTCTCGCCACACACATATATACTGTAGTTTTTATATATACATACCTATGATAAAGTTTAATTTATAAATAGGCACAGTAATAGATTACCAATGAAACTAATAATCAAATAGGACATTTTTAACAATATACCGTAATAAAATTAGTCTCTCTCTAGCACAAAGCTTCTTTTACTTCTTCATAATTTCATGAATAGATTTGTTCTTACTTTAGACCTTAGCAACCTGAGCATGCTGTTTTGTTCCTTTCCTTATTACACTGAGAACTTTGACCTTTTTACTTAAAGGAAGCATTTCATTGCTTCTCTTTGGCATCTTCAAATTGGTAGTATCACCAGTCCTGCATTTTGGAATTCTATGTAAAATAAAGGTGACCTTATCTGGAGTACTTCCACCACCCATCTGATAACTGAGATGGCCGCAATGGGCGGGGATGTGAATAGTGTGGAGATGTCAGATGGAGCGGTGGTTCCTGTCCTGGGCTGCACAGAACAAGGCTGTGAGAGACTTCACTATGCCGCTCAGAATAGTGCACAATTTAAAACTTAGGAGTTGTTTACTTCTGGAATTTTCCATTTAATATTTGCAGAGCATGGTTGACCATGGGTAAGTGAGACCACGGAAAGCAAAACTATTGGTAAGGGGGACCACTGTATGTATATGAATATATAAGTTATATTTTTTCTGTGTTTTCTAAGTTGTCAACAGTGAGTATGGATCACTGGTGAAGTAGAAGTAAAGTTGTAATGAGGAAACATTAGACACGTGAAACGGAGGAAATTGTACAAAATAACTAGTCCGTCGTCTCCGAAGTGTTAAAACAGAGACTGAGGAATTGACCCAGATTGAAGGAGAAAAGGAGACATGACAACGAAATGCAATGTGAAACCCAGGACTGCATCCTGGACCAGAAAAATGAAGTCGGTGGGGAAATCAGCACAGCATGCGTTTGGCTCCCCCAGGAATTCCACTTGCAGGAGCCGGCATCACAGGGGTGGGCGCGTGGGATGGCCCCTCTCACCCCCCCCCCCCCCCGTGCCTTCTGGATTCTAGAACGCCTCTACCTCCAACTTCCTGCCTGTTGGTCTTTCCTGCCTCTGGGCGTTTCCCTCTCCTCCCACCACCTCCACCCCCCACTCCCTCTAGCCACCAGCCCGCCCCTGCACCACCCCACCCCAGCCTGGAAGTCCAGCCTATCCTTAGAGATGCAAACGCATAGTAGTCTTCTCCATGAAGACTACTGCCCAGCTGGACCAGGTCAGATGGCCTCTCCTTTCTTGTGCCACAGCCCTGAATGGTCACCTCCTCTAGCACAGTCTGACTAGGGGGAAGGAAGTGCTCACCAGTCTTTCTGCAGCAGTTAGGGACCCTGGGAAGGCAGTGGCACCAGTGGCATGCCTGCTGGACACAAGCCGCCCACATGATTGAGTCAACCACGATCCTGGCAACTCACGTGGCTGTTCTGAGGTGAGGGATGTGCCCGGGTCTTGGCACAGTGAACTTGAAAGAACACTAAGATGTCATCAGCTTGGCAGGATGCCCACTCTTGTGTCCCCTAGGGGGGGCAGGCCTGGTAGAAACTTGCTTTTTGGGTGAGGTTCAGCTGGAGCCGCCCAAGTTCTGGGCCCACCCTGCCTAGCTCCCTGATTGTCATTAGTGGGCGCCCTTTAACCAGTTTGCCAAAAGGTCACTCAACTGGGGCCAGCCTTCTAAGCAGAGGACAAGAGTGAGAGGGCTAGCCGGGTCCAACTGAAAGTTGGAACCACTTTCTATCTTTCCCTCTTTGCCCCGGGCAGCACTGCCACATTCAGAGCCTGTAAGAAAATATCACCCACAAGCTAGGTATTTCAGAAGGGGTTGGAAAAACAGACTCCTTTGCCCTGATTTGTTCACCAGACTTGAGTGTCCCCATCAGTGACAAGGGTATGATGATGGCAGCTTAGTAAACTGTGCTTGCAGAACACTCCAGCTCTGATAGGAATTGGACCACAGTTCAGCGGTAGGTGCCCCAGAGAGTGACCAATGGAGTGACAGGTTCTCATGTGCAGCCAGAGTGGCTCCCCCAATTATTTAATAGCCACGGGTCTCATAAGCTGCCTCCTGTGGGGAGTCCACCTAAGTCAAAGTTCAAAGTCAGCTGGCTTCACAAGAAGATACTGGAAGATCTCCTCCGTCAGGAGGAAAGACAGAGTCCCCCATTTGGAACTTTAGAAAAGCACACACAAGTAGTCGTAGAAAAGAAGCCATAAAATAAAAGTTTCCAACACCTTCCTGCAGATCCATAATAGCAGCTCGACTGCTCCCCACCACCCGTCACCACCCACCCTCCCTGCAGGGGCTGAGGGGAGGGCAGGAAGGAGTGGAGAGTATCCCGGTCACCCCATGGAACAGCCCTGGCTCAGGTCTCCCTTCCTCCCCTGGGAGGGAAGCGCCCCAGCCCCAGCCCCAGCCCCAGCCCCAGCCCCAGCCTATCTGCAGGGGTTACTCACCAGCTCTGGCAGGAAGAAGGCATAGGGGATGGTGAAGAACAGGGCCAATCCTGAGGGCACATCAGGTGGCGCATGGCTGGTGGTGGGCGGTGGGTTGGGGGATGCCATGCTCGCACCCTGCCTGGCACCAGGCTCTGAAGCAGCCAGTCAGCAGCCCGTCAAATATCACCTCCTGCCAGACACACCCATTGGACGTAGCCTGGGAGGGACAAAAAGAAAAAAAAAATGTTCCAGCCAAGCAGGTCCTTCCACTTGCTCCAGCCAGAAATTCTCAGTGAAAGGCAGGCTGTGTATCAGACAGGACTCGCCTGTGGAGCCAGAGCAGCTGGGCGGGCCACCTAGTCTTCCTAGTCTCTTCCTTCCTAATAAGTTTTGAATCCTGGAGCATATTACTCCAGGGATGCCAGCCACAGACACCACTGCCTACCCTGTGCCCAGAGTATAGGCTAAGGCCTTCACTGTGACAAAGACCATTTATTTAGGATGTACTATGAGCCAAGCAACATGCAGACCACCCTGATGCTCCTCACAGCACTGCGCGTAGCTAGTTAGCCCTTTCTCAGGGGCAGAGAATCTGATAGGTCAAGTCAAGTTCACAGTGCTGGTCACTGACATGCTGGGTCTCACATGTATCTGCATCTGTTGCTTAACTCCCTCCCTCTCCGCCCCTGGAGGCCACCCTCAACCTCAAACCAGAGGGAGAGAAGCAGTCCTCACTTCCAGTTCTTGTCCTCCTGGACTTGGTGCTTCCTTCTTTCTCTGCTCCCTCTTCCTGATCCTCCTCTCCTCTTCTCCTAACACAGTAGGGGGAGAAGACCACCCTCTGGGAGAAATCTGCCTCAGCAGGCACCTGAGCAGGGCCCAGCTGGCTGGGTGCTGTCCCAAGCCCCACCTCTTTTCCCTCCCCGCCCTGGCCCCCTAGCCGGTGCCGCCAGGGGCTGGGCTTCAGGCCAAGCAGATTCTTCCTTCCTGCCTCCCTTCTGCTGCTGGCCCAGCACAGGGACTGTGACCTAGAGGCCAGGCAGCTCCTTTCCCACTACAGACTGGCCCTGGAGATGAGCCTTTTCCTTTCTACCTTAGATTTGATTGCCTGCTGCACCCAGAACTTTGGGTTCTAGCACCCAAAATTTGCTGGGTGGCTTGGGGTTGGGTCCCTTCTCCCTGTCCTCATGACCTCAGCCCCAGTCCTTGGTAGGTACAGAGGGATTTGGGGAGAACTGCCTTACGTGTTGGGGTAATTAGATATCCTCCACAAGAGGCCAGGCCTGTCCTCCCTGGCACAGATGGGTGGGCTTTTGATTGATCTGGGGAGAGCCAGGGGAGGGGGGTTGAGGAAAAACAAAGCTCAAAGCTAAAGTCTTGTAAGGAGAAACAATGGGCCCACCAAGTGAACCCCAAAGCAGCCTGGCACCATCTTTCTCCCGGGCCTGTGGAGGTCCAGGGAGGACGTGAGGCCCAGGGCCACCTGCCATCAGCCTCACCTTGTTTGCACAATGATTGCAAAGAAGGCGTTGGCCAGGAATCCCACCCTTGCCTCCTCTCCTGAGTGTTGTGATGAACCCTGTGCCACCCTCATAGGCTGTAGGGTTTGTTGACCAGGCCACTGACAGCATGGCACAGTGGGAACTGCTGAAGGGAAAGCAAAAAAAAGAAGCCTTTCTTGGGCTTATCTCTTATCCATGATGCAGAGGTAATGATAGGACTGGAGCCACTGAGAGACTGGCAGGGCCTGAGTCCCTTTTGCCTCCTGAAGCACTAAATGTATTAAGAAATGAAGGTGTCACAAGACGAGGTCATAGAAAATTGGGCATGTTTTAAACTTTTATGGTTAACCAAGTGGTGGTTTTATTATATGCAACAAAGTATAGCACAACCTCCTTAGGCTATTTATAAGAAAACTATGTAATTCACAATGCACTGCAGACAGCGAGATTCCAGAAAGGATGCAAGTTAGAGCAGTAGGAATGTCTTCACCCTCCAGGACAATCAGTGCATCTCAGGGGCTGGGGTATATGAATGCCCTTGGACACAAGGTCAGAATCTGGTATAAGGCCAGGGGGTTGGGGAGGATGTCAAGAGAAGAGGGCCTGGTTTCCACCTCATGGCACTGAGAATTAGATTTGATCCTGACCATCACTTGAACAGCACTTGATCATAATCGTAGTCCCCACTTTCTCGTTCGTTGACTGGGACAGGTTAAATAAGACGATACATATGAAAACCGGGTGGCACATTTCTGGCTTATGGCAAATGCTTCATAAGTTCTTGTTTACCTAATTCTAATCCTCGAATCACTTCTCTTCTGGATTTCTTTCTTCCTGCAGCAAGATCAGCACCCTTCTGTTAAATCTTCCATGCTAATTTTTAAATCTCAGAATTTTTTTCAAAATTTTATTGATTGATAATACACTTACAGAAAAGTGCATAAGACATATAGACCACCCAGAGCAAGAAGCAGAACACTTGCAGTCTCCGTCCAACCATCTCTCCCGCCTTGCTCCCAAAGCACCTGCTCCTGACGTCTAGCCCTGTGCACTGGTTTTGCCTCTTTCTGAGTGGACTCCTTTGTGTCTGGCTTCTGTCACTCAATGGCATGGCCGCAAAACTCATCCATGTCATCGTGTGTTGCTTCAGTTACCAACTGCAGCACCGTATATTCAGTCTGTGGATATACTACACTTTATCCATTCAATTGTTTATAGACACTTGGGTTCTTTCAGTTTGGTGTATAACATAGACATGAACATTCTAGAACAAGTCCTTTGGTACATCTGTGCATACATTTCTATTGGGGATACAGAAGGGGCACTGCGGGCACTGAGGGGCACTGCGGGTGACATGGTATGTGTTCTTCACAGATAATGTCAATCATGTTTACAAAGTGGTTAAATCATTTATAGTCCCAGCAGAAACATAGTCAAATTCCATTGCTTATAGTTGATGTTTGTGTGTATATTATCACACTTGGTGTTTGCAGAGTATATATTTCTCCACACTTTTACTTTTAACTAACCAGTGTAGCTATATTTATAAAGTTTTGTTGTTGTTGTTATGATATAGTTGTATCTCTCTACCCACCTCAAATCTTCCTGAAATTTGCTGCCTTTAATTGGTATGTTCACACCACTTGCTTTTAATGTAATTACTGATATGTTTGGATTTAGGTCTACCTTTTTTTTTTGTTTTAGTTTATTTGCTTTTTCATGTCTTTGTATTTTTCCTCCATTCTTTTGGATTTTTAAAAATATATTTAGTGTTCCATTTTAATTCATCAATTGAGTTTTTGACTATGTTTCTCTGCATTGTTCAGACATGTAAAGCTGCCTTAGGAGTCACAGTATACAGAGTTAACTTCTCAGTCTATCAGGATTAAAGCTTCACCACTTCAAGTGGAAGGTAGAAACCTTACAGACACATGGGTCCCTCTACCTGCCTGCTTTCCAGGTATAATTGCCATATATATTTGAGCTGAAAACTCAACAAACAATGTGATACTTTTTGCTTTCAACCGTCATATCTATTCTAAATAACTTATGAGAAAAAAATAATCTATTCCATTCACCCAGATTTTTACCATCTCTGCTGCTGTTCCTTCTTTCCTAATGTTCCAGTGACCCCTCTGGTATCATATCCTGTCTGTGTGAAGAGCTTCCCTAAGTACCTCCTTTAGAGTAAATCTGTTGACAATGAATTCTTGGTTTTCATCTGAGAATGTCTTCTATTTTTATTGACATATAATTGACTCAGAACATTACATTAATTTCACACGTACAACATAATTATTCAAGATTTGTATATATTGTGAAATAGTCACCACACAGTTACACAAATTTTTGTCATGAGGACTTTTAAGATCACTTTTTAGCAACTTTCAAAGATGCGATGCAATATTATTAACTATAGTTACCGTGTGGTACACACTATAAACTGTGGAATGCTTCACAAACTTGTGTGTTGTGTTCTGCAGGGGCCAGGCTGCCCTTCACAGAATCATCATCCCAGTTTTAGTGTATGTGCCGCCTCGCAAGCACAATCTGATACTGTCTTTATTTCACTTTTATTCCTCAGGGATATTTTTACAGAATATAGAATTATGGGTTGACAAGTTTTATTCCCCCTTTCTCCCCACACTTTAGAAATGTTCTACTGTCTTCTGGCCTTTGTTTTCTCATGAGAAAGTCATAGTCATTCAAATATTGTTCCCTGCATTTGATGCATTGTTTTTCTCTGGCTTTTGAGATTCTTTGTCTTTTTCCATTTAGTAGGTTATGATATGGGTGGGCATGGATTTCCCTGAACTTACCTTGTTTGGTGCCCACCGAGCTTCTTGAATCTGTAACTTTATGTCTTTCATCAAATTTAAGCAGTTTTTGACCGTTATTTCTTAAAATTTTTTTCTGTACTATACTCTTTCTCCTCCCCTACTAAAACTGATGACAAGAAGGACCTTTTGGTATGGTCCTACAGATGCCTGAGGATTTATTTTTCAATCTGTTTCCCTTCTGTTTTTCACCTCGATAATTTATATTGACCCATGGATCAATTTATATCATTCTATGTATATGGATCTATTTAATTATTTTAAAGTTTATTGACTGTCACATTCTGTTATTGAGTCCATCCAATGACTGTTTTCATTTGGTTATATATTTTTGTTTCTAAAACTTAAATTTGATTCTTTTTGTATCACCTGTCTTTCCGATTAGACCATCCCTCCACTCATTCGGAGGATATTATTTGCCCTTGCTGCCTGCACCATGATTATACTAGCTGCTTTAATGTCTCAGTTCCACTGTGTCAGCTCAAAGGTGTTGTCTCTTGATTGTCTTTTTGCCTTTTTCCTTGACAAACATTGAGATTTTCCTGGGTCTCCAGATATCAAGTAATTTTGGTTTGTACCCTGGGCATTTTGCTTATTGTTATGGGACTGAGGGTCTTGTGTAAATCATATGGAAATGTTGATTTTTTAAAAATCAGGCAATGAGCTTGGTTAGGTTTAGGCTGCAAGTTTCTGTCCACCTTCTCTGGGCTATAACCACTAAACAATGTCTTCTTAAGGCTTCACGGGGCCATTCCAATCCGTTTGGTTTGCGTGCTAATCTTGGGTCTGGAAGCTCAGTTCTAAACCCTTTGCTGTGCTGCCCTGGGTCAGCTTTGGGGTGAGTTCAGACATTCTTATACCACATTATGGGTCATTTTCTTTAGTCCTTCTCCTCCATGAGGTCTCTGACACTTTCCAGTTCTAGGGGACACGGTCCCTTCCAACCTCACCTTGGTCTTTGGCTAAAAATTCAGGGTTTTTGTTACCTTGCTCTGTCAAAAAGCTACATGAGATACATAGAGAGGGAGAGGAAAAAAAGCAGCAGGGATTTCCCCTGTGTTCTTAGCCCTGCAGTTCCTTGGGCAGAGTGAAGTGTCCTGGTCCCTCAGTGCTCTGGTCATTGGTCTGGCTGCCACTGCCATTGCTATCACTATTGTCACTGGCTGCCTGGGGCCTGGGCAGGAAAGATGGAAAACACAGAAATAAACCAGGGGTTTCCATTCTCTCTCTGACTGTTGGGGCTCTTTCCCATTCCTCAGATCCAGAGAATATGGAGATATTTTTGTCTGTCTCCATTGCAGTTTCCATGTTGCCTCCGAGGCCAGGCCCAGAGACACCAGAGCAAGGACAATGGGAAGCTCCAGCAGTTCGGTCGTATTTTGAATTCTGGTTCCCTTCCCAAATCTCCTTGCTCCCATTTATTGCTTCAAGCCTCAGATTGCTGCCCCGTGCCTTTTGGGTGCCCTCGGTGGAGGAGAGCGTGGCAGATCCACCCCCCTTGGACCAGAACAGAAACGCCACCCGCCTGCTGTGATTATCTGTGTGGCCCTGTCACTACCCGATCCCTTCGTTTATTGACTCATTGGTATTTGTGTCTCCCGATCCTGCCCCTTCCAGGCTTTGGGAGAATAGTTACTAGGTGCCTAATGAATACTACCTGGCACACAGTAGGCACTCAGTACATATTTTCTGTTTCTTTTTTATTACTATTTTTTGTTGTTGTTCAAATACAGTTGTCTCCATTTCCCCCCTCACCTCCCTGCCACCCCACCCATCCCCACCTCCCACCCTCGATACACGTTTTTGAACAATTGAATCTACCCTCTCGGTCACAGAGATTTGTGGATAACTGCTTCTTTCTTTTCTGTATCTTCCTCTTCAAACTCTCTCCCTGCCGTAAATTGCTTTACACATTTTTCAGGAAAATTTATTAGTCTCCTGACAAACGAGGGCCAGGTCGAGAGAAATCCTGAGACCCTTAGGGAAAGAACAGACACATGTGTCCATCAGGAGTCTCCCCATTGGAAGGTTAGGAAGACCGATTCCAGCTTTAACCAGGGGAGGGCGTTTACTGCCTCAGGGAAATCAGTTCAGAGGAATAGCGGCTTTAGGTGAGACTTGATCCAGCAACTCAAACAATGCTACTGAGGACGCTGACCCTTTGTGTTCGTCAGCTCTGCCTGTCACTGTTACTGCAGTTGGCTTCACTTTTAACCTCGATCAGTACTACCCCCATGCACACAGAGCTGCCTAGAAAGAAGGGAGACTCAATGGGCAAGGCCATCCAGAGATACCTACCTGTAGAAGAGCTCAGGAAGCTAGGAGCCTTTTTTGTTTCCCCCAAGGTGACCTTATTCAAAAGGACAAAGTTCTGCAAATTTATCTTTGCTGGCAAAGCCAGGCACAAATGAGCAGGTTAAGGTCCAGCCTGCCTCTAGAGCCTGAAAAATAGACTAAATGACAACCACACGACCAAAGTCCTGAGATTGAGCTGTATTCCATTAATGATTTCCGTTTCATACTCCTGCCAACAGTCCCACAGGCCTTCCTTCAGTGTCAGTCATCACTGAGTCACAGCGCCAGAGGCCCAGTTTCCCACCTGAGAGGCACAGCCCTTCACTGGCCCTACTTATGGCTCCACCCAGCCCTTCCTCTCTTTCCAAACCTATTGAGTCTGCACTTAAACACTGAGAGTTCAGACAGAAAGTCTGGGGTTGAGAGGTGCCAGGTTATCTACTCCATCCAAGTCTCAGAGACAGCAAGTACTGGGAGTTCAGACAGCGAGCGACCCATCCAAAAACTGGTCTCTATGATTAGGTCCCCAGGGTCAGGTAGCAAGGCGCCGAGAGGGAGAGTGTGGGCAGGCATGAATGTCCATATTTAGTATATGACGGCTTACTTTGTGCGGGCTCAGTGCTAGGAACATTCCAGATTTAAATATGGTAGCAGCAATAAATAGACACGGGACGTGCTCTCTAGCAGTCTGCACCTCCCTTTATGGTTCCTTTGTGGGATTACCGACCACCTTGTGCATGGTGAGTTAGGACAGACATCATGTCAGGGCCGTTCCCACTGTATTTCCGGGGCCTGATGCTGTGCCAGGGGCTCCACGATACACATTCAATAGGAGAATGAATGGAGGACATGTACAAAGTTCTGATAACCAGTGCCTTAGGAAGTGGGGTTCTGCCTACAACTCTCTCTTTTTGAGGAAGCAACTCACAGCAGCTAGGTGACAGCCACCTGGCCCACCTGCCCACCCTGCTTGAATACTTCCCCAGAGGAAGCCAAGCAAGTCCACGGCTCAGGGTTACCTGTGGCACTGCAGACTGGCAAAGACCTCAGCCAGTGGATGACTTCTCGCTCCCTCCCTGGTTACATGCATCTCCCAAGTGCTACTGGGTTTGTGGGTCACACCTGCTCTGTGTGCATGTGGTGTATTATGCATCTCAACTGGTTTCTTGTGAGTCGTTCTGCCTCACTCACACCTCAGACCATAAAACTGTTTAAGACAGAGATTGTACCTGCTCTGTGGTACATGCCTGTCCTTTTGCCATCCAAGCACCCAGGTGAGGGAATGGCTTATTTTATGGCAGCGTGTTCACCTCCAGGCCTGATGGGTACAACACTCAAGCAGTAAGAAGAAGCTGGGCGTTTGGGGAGAGTGGGCTACATCATTTACTGTTAGAATCCCTGCCCTGGCTGCCCACATGGTTCTGATGTGGGGAGTCCCAGACCCTGCAGGTGGGCCCAGTGTGCCGGGCTCCCTGCGGCTGTCTCCCCAGCATGGCTGTCGTGATTAATTTGGTGTCACTGAGTCATGCTCCTTGACACAGCCCCCAGGACTCATATCCAGGATGTTTTTGGCTCTTGACAACCTCTTCCTGTTTTGCAAGCTAAAAAGTAGCATTTCAAAGCCAGAGAGTTTTCCTTGTTTAAAAAGAAAGATTTCATTGACTGAGGAGAGAACACAAGTCTCAACGGCAGAGCAACTTTCCCTTCCGTGTCTGTCCCCTTTTTTTACACGAACTGCTGAGGTGCCTCGCTTTCTGGCCCACACTCGTCAATCACAACACCTTCAAATGAACATGGAAGACAGTCTGTAAAAACACATTCAAAAAAGCTCTCTCCCTTCATTCATTGAAAGACCTTCACCAGCAATAGTTTCTTTCATTCAAAATGCCCAACTCTGGCTTAATGCTAAGAATAAGCTAAATAATGTTTTTTTTATTTAATTTATTTTTTAAAAGAGATTTTATTTATTTATCTTTAGAAGGGAAGGGAAGGAGGCAGGGAGAGAAATATCAATGTATGGTTGCCTCTCATGCGTCCCCTGCTGGGAACTGGCCTGCAACCCAGGCATGTGCCCTGACTGGGAATAGAACTGCTGTTGTTTGGTTTGCAGGCTCACGTTCAATCCACTGAGCTGCACCAGCCAGGGCAATAATGTTTTTTTTAAAGATAGAACTTAGGAATTAAAGATTCTATAGAAAAATTACTTCACAATGGGGATGAAGTGGTTTCACTTTCCTTTAGACAGGACTGCAGGGTCCTAAGTGGAAGCAACTCAGGAACTCGGTGACAGAGAGGGTTCAAGTCCTTTGTATACTTTCGCTGCCTCCTGCGTGGCAGGAGCAGGAGCCTCAGGATGGCCTTGGGCAGAGGAAGTGGGGGCCAGTAGTTGTGCTAAACCAGGAGAAACAGTGTTCAGGAACTCTCTCTGGAAAAACACCACCACAGATAATTGTGAGTGGATCTGCATCATTATTTGTTAAGTGTTAAATTGACAAACTCTGTTAACTAAAAGCCATTAGGGGTGGGCTGGAGGTGACACAGTGCCCGGCAGGTCTTGGGCTCCGCACCAGGGACTCAGTCAGAGAGCAGCCCCTCTCAGTGGAAAAGAGACCCCAAGTCATGGTGGAGCAGAGAGGATCAGTTCTCCCTCGGTCCACAGGGGACTCTGAGGCCCGGGCTCTCCTGAGCCCCACTGAGGGTGTCTCACCACTTCCATCAAGGAGAATGGGGTGCTGAAGTCTAATCCTGATGACAGGGGTGTGCATCCAAGTAAATGCAGCAATGCGAAGTCAGCTGTAACTGTGTAATTCAATTACAGCACATCAGAGAGTTGTCACATTTTTGTAAGGGAAAGGTAGCAAGTGTTCTGCATGCAATTCAGAGAAAGCAGACCCCAGGAGTCAGATTTGCTCTGAGACTCTCCACAGATAACTAGAGTCTGCAGTGTAGACACTGTCTCACTCAGCCCCTGACACCAAAAGGCTGAGAGGGAATCACAGAGCCCGCCGCCCGAAGGTGGAGGCATCCAAACACGGCAGAGTCTGCACACAGATGCCACCCCTCCCGGCACACCCGTGTGTAGAGGGCAATTTCCACAGGCTCAGGTCCCACAGCTTATTCACAGCTGTTCCAGGATAGCCTTAACTCTGCCAATTCTAGCAAAGGTCAATGTAGAAGTGCTGGTCAGAGGGAGGCTCAAGTAAGGGTACAGTACAAGGGGAAACTCCCCCCAAACCAGAATTATCTTCTGGAGGGCAGGTCCCTTGTAGTACAGGCTTTCCCGGCTAGGTGAGTGTTCTAGGAACCCATCTGTATCAGTGTGCTAGCTGGTGTTGTTGTGAGAGGCTGCATTAGGCTTCAGTGAATTTTTTTGGAAGACTGTTTCGACTTATTTGCCCATTTCATAATGGGTGATTTACTACCACACCTGCCTACACCGCACTGAGTGTTTGGCAGTTTTTGACCCAAAACAGCATGACCCCCATGCCCCATCCTCCCTATTCAACCTGATCTCATCCTGAGTTGTTTTTTTTTGTTTCCTGGATGAAAAAAAGTCCTCAAAGGGAAGTGTTTTACCAATGTGGAAGAGGTAAAACAATAAATGGCAGAAGCACTAAAAGGTATCAAAATCGATAAAAGATTGTTTTGAGCAGTGGAAAAAACATCTCGATAGGTGTATTGCATCAGATGGAGAGTACTTTGAAGGTGACTGAAATTTAAATATGTAAGAATAAACAAACAATTTTTTATAAATGAATTCTGGAGTTTTTGGTCCCCTCTCATATGTACTCATTTATATATATGAAAGTTATATATATATATATTAACTTTCGGGTTTTTTAGTTTGTAGACAATGAGCATTTTAGATTAGAAGTCCAAACACCACGGGCCATGGGTCCATTGTGGCCCACTGCCTCTTTTTATAAACAGTGTTCTGTAGAGATGGCTGTGTGCAGATGTGTATATGCTGCCTGTTGCTGCTTCTGGGCTACCATGGCAATGTTGAGTCACTGTGACAGAAACCGCAGGGCCTGTAAAGCCAAACATATTTACTATATGGCCCTTCACAGAAAACATTTGTTGAATCCTAGATTGGAGCAGACAAGGCGCTACTCACTGATAGTGTGTGTGCTATTGCTTTAAAATGACCATGCTTCTGTGGAATGTGAGCACGAGCCATGCGTTTTTTCTTTTTCTTTTTTGTTTTTATTCTTTTCTCTTTTTTAAATTGTATTTTCCCATTACTATTTAGTCCCCTATACCCTCTTCCTTCCCCCAATCACCACATTATTGTTTATGTCCATCAGTCCTTTTTCCCTTTTGCTCACTCCCTCCACCTCCCACCCTCTCCCTACCCCTTAGCTGTCATCCTGCTGTCTGTGAGTTTGTTCCCATTTTCCTTGTTAGTTCAGTTTCTACATGAACTAACATTAGATTCTACATGAGTGAAATTCTACATGAGTGAGATCATATGGGATTTGTCTTTCTCTGACTGGCCTATTTCACTTAGCATAATGTTCTCCGGGTCTATCCACACTGTTGCAAAGGGTAAGATTTTCTTCTTCTTTTTTTTTTTTATGGCTGAGTAGAATTCCATTGTGTAAATGTCTCATCTATTAACCATTCATCTATTAATGGACACTTGGGGGCTGCTTTCATATCTTGGCGATTATAAATAACACTGCAATGAACATAGGGGTGTTTATCTTTTTTCTAATTAGTATTTTGGGGTGCTTTGGCTATATTCCCAGAAGTGGGATCTCTGGAGCAAAAGGCAGATCCATTTCTAATTTTCTGAGGTATCTCCATACCACTTTCCATAGTGGCTGAAGCAAATCTGCACTCCCACCGACAGTGCACAGGTGTTTCCCTTTCTCTCCATCCTCACCAGCACTTGTTGTTTGTTGATTTACTGATGATGGCCTTTCTGACAGGTATGAGATGATATCTCATTGTGGTTTTAATGTGCACTTCTCTGATGATTAGTGACATTGAGCGTCTTTTCGTATATCTGCTGGCCATCTGTATGTCGTCTTTGGAGAAGTGTCTATACATGTCCTTTGCCCATTTTTCAATTTGCTTTTTTTTGGGTGTAAGTTCTTAATAATTTTAGATATTAACTCCTTTCAGATGTACCAGCAAATGTGTTCTCCCATTCTGTGGGTTGTCTTTTTATTTTGTTGATGTTTTCCTTTGCTGTGCAAAAACTATTTACTTTGATGTCTCATTTGTTTATTTTTTCTTTGTTTCCCTTGCCTGGGGAGATATATTCAATAAAATATTGCTACGAGCAATGTCCAAGATTTTGCTGCCTATCTTTTTTCTATGGTTTTTATGATTTCAGGTCTGACATTTAAATCTTTCATCCATTTTGAATTTATTCATGTAAGAAGGTAGTCTAGTTTCATTTTTTGTGTATATCTGTTCAATTTTCCCAACACCATTTATTGAATAGATTATCTTTTGCTCATTTTATGTGTTTGCTTCTTCTGTCAAATACTAAATGACTATAATTCTGTGGGTTCATTTCTGGGCTCTCTGTTCTGTTCCATCAATCTATGTGTCTGTTTCTATGCCAGTACCATGCTTTTTTGATTACTATTCCTCATAGTATAGTTTGTTTTTAGGTAGCATGAGTCCTTCAACTTTGTTCCTCTTTCTCAGGATCACTGTTGCTATGCAACACCTTTTGTGAAAATTTTTGAAATATTTTTTCTAGTTCTGTGAAATATGTCATTGGAATATTTGTAGGAATTGCATTGAGCCTACAGATTGCTTTGGGTAGTATGGACATTTTAATGGTCTTAATTCTTCCTATCTATGAACACAGTATGTGCTTCTAGTTATTTGTATCTTCCTCAATTTCTTCAGGTCTCTTGGAGACAGCATATATATGGGTCTTGTTTTCTTATCCATTCATCTACCCTAAGTTTTTTGATTGGAGCATTTAAGCCTTTTAAACGTAAGGTGATTATTGATAGATACATTTTTAGTGTCATTTCATTATTGTTAGACTATTTTCCTCTGTTTCTTCCTCCTCCTCCTGCTCCTCCTCCTCCTCCTTCTTCTAGCAAGCCCTTTAACATTTGTCGAAATATTGGTTTGGTTTCACAAACTCTTACTTTTTTCTTCTCTGGGAAGCTCATTATTTCTTCTTTGATTTTAAATGGTAGCCTTGCTGGGTAAAGTAGCCTTGGTTGTACATCCTTGCTTTTCATCACCTTGAGTATTTCATGACACTCCCTTCTCACCTGAAATGTTTCTGCTGAGAAATCAGATGACAGTTTAATTGGTGCTCACTTTTGTGTAACTACTTGCTTTTCTCTTGTGGCTTTTAGGGTTCTCTCTTTTTTTCTTTAAGCCTTGCCATTTTAATTATGATGTGTCTTAGTTTGGGCCTCTTTGGACCCAACTTGTTTGGGATTCTCTGTGGGACTTGTGTGTCTTCTTCCTTCACCAGATTAGGGAAGTTTTGGTCATTTTTTCTTCAGGTAGGTTCTTGATCCCTTGGTCACACTCTGACTCTCTTCTCCTGGTATTCCCATGATGAGGATATTGTTAGACTTCATGCTGTCCCAAAGATTCCTTAATTTCTCCTCATTTTTTAAAGTTCTTTTTTCTTTTTGCTGCTTTGCTTAAATGTTTTTTCTACCTTGTCTTCCAAATTACTGATTTGATCCTCTGCTTCATCTAATCTACTGTTTGTTTCTTCCAGTGTATTATTTATTTCAGATATTGCATTCTTTGTTTTTGACTGGTCCTTTTTTATGGTTTCTATGTCTTTTTTCAGCTGTTGAGTACCCTTGTAATCATTACTCTAAACTCTCTTTCTGATTAATTGATTGCCTCCATTTCATCTAGTTTTTCTTCTGGGAATCTCTTGTTCTTTAATTTGGGACCTATTTCTTTTTATTTCCACTTTGGCTGCTCCCTTGTGTTTGTTTCTATGTATTAGGTAGATCTGCCAAAACTCTGGTTCAGCCCTATGTCAAATGCTGCCTATGACCGGCCCTGGTCAACCAGTTTGGAGCTATCAGTGATCCACAGCTTGTGGTTCCCTCTGCTGGGCCTATTTGTGTGCAGAAAGAAGCAGACTGTGTACAAGGGCTGGCTTTTACCAATGCCACAGCCAAGAGAGGCTCAGCTGAAGTCTCAGAGTTCCCAAAGGTCCTCCTCTGCCTGTAGGGTTTCTGTTAGGCTTAAAGAGTGAAATTCTTCTAGTTGTACTCTTCAGCAACAGGGCTTAAGCACTGGATGGGTCAGAGTAATTCCTGTGGGGGGGGCTATTGCTTCCCCTCAGGCTGATGCCACTTAGAGGGGAGTTCTTTGCCTGAAAAGATGGCTCCTGCAGTATGGGGAATGACTCAGCACAGGGATTCTGGCAGCTGTTCCTTCAGTTCTCTCCCCAGAGCCACCAGCTCCACATTCTCTTCATGTTTCTCTAGTCCACTCTGCTCTCCCTCTGTCAGAGCCCAAGGTAAGTGGCTGCAAAACAAAATTTTATGTTTTGGCCCTTTAGGAGGCTGTATCCTCAATTGTCTCTTCCTGGACAGAAGCCTTGCTGCTTTTCACAGCTGGATGTTTTCTGTTTTACTTTCCTGGACCTGGTGCTGTAGGCTGGGGAGCCCAGCTTGGGTTTAGACCCCACACTTCTCAGGGGGAATCCTCCAGCCACTCAAATATATCTCCAGGACTTCAGCTGCCACCCATGTGAGTCCAGCCAGCCTTCTTGCTTCTTCTGCACTCCCTACCAGTCTCATTGTGGTGATGTGGCTTTTTCGGTCTGTCTGTGGTTATAATAAGGCTTCTCTTAGGCTAGTGCTCAGTTGATTATTAAGGATGATTTTTTCTATAATTTAGTTGTAATTTCAATTTAGTCCTGGGAGGAGGTTAGTGTAGCTTTTATTTATTCCTCTACCATCCTGGGTCTCTGACATGTGTTTTTATCAATGTATGACATGGCTGAGGCCAATTTTATTTTTCCTTCTCCTTCTGATATAGACTTTAAGAGCTAGAAAGATATTTTTAAAGTAAGAAAAATTTGATGGTCAACTGGGAGGCTGGTTTACAAACTTCCCCTCAGCTAAATGAACTCAGCGATCTGAAATGTCACCTGATCAAGTGTCTTTTCACATTAGGAATCTGTCACCCAGAACTTTTCTGGAATGTGTCTTTGCCAGCTTAATGACATGATTTTAACAGATTAAGAGGGGTTATGACTACAGCTACTTTTGCTTAAAAAAAGAAAAAAGAAGAGCCATTATCAGAATGTGCAAGCACACACTGACACTGCATACATGATATTCTCATGGCAAAGCATATTACCTTCTCTGATCTTTTTAAGGTACTTTCTTTCTCAGCCCATGGACTCTAAAAAAATAGAAATGTTATATTAATCTGAGGATTCACAAGTGTTTGCCACAAACCTGCAACTTAACTGTAAGGGAACCTATGGATGGGGCTTAAAATGTTGTAAAGGACTGACACACATCATAACTGAAACTGTGGCCCTGGATGGATGGCTCAGTTGGTTGGAGCATCATCTAGTACACCGATAGGTGGAGGGTTCAATTCCTGGTCAGGGCACATATGTAGGTTGCAGGTTGGATCCCAGGACAGGGCATGTACAGGAGGCAATCAATCAATGTTTCTCACATCCATGCCTCTCTTTCACTCTCTCTTTCCCCACCCTCACTCTAAAAGCAATGAGAAATGTCCTTGGGTGAAAAACAAAACAAAACAAAACTGAAACTGTGAGTACCTATTGCTAACGACCTGAAACCATACTGGCCAGGGAGGGAGAGATGCCTCAGAAGTTCATGCTTCTTACAAGTTAAAACTAGTTTAAGAGCAGAATCAGTGAAACACTAACACATGTATTCAAACTGCACAAACACTGCACCTGAACAATTAAATACTAGCAAGTTTTGAAGGTGAGACAGTAAAGATGGCAGAAAATTCATTTGTCTACAATTCTGTCTGCTGGGAGGATGGCAACGGTCAGGTGACATAAATGCAGCACAGCTTTGCAAGCGAATATTTTCAATCTGTCCACCAGGACAGATCAATGCTTTTTTAAGAAATAAAATCCTGGAGTTCCATTAGCCCCACAGAAGTCTGGATGGAGCTTTCCGGTGCCAGCTCCACACACGGTAAACAAGGCGGCACCTGGCTCTGAGCTGCTGGGTCCTGGGCTCATGAACATGTCCTCCCACGGGTGCCTGATTACATGGGTTCTGTGGATGCATCAGCCCCTCCCCGGTAGGGAGGCCTTCCCTAGAAAGTCCTGTGACTCCCTGGAAGAGCCGCCTTTGGAGGTATTCTCCTAAACCTGCTGAGGCTGCACCCACGTCCTAGAGAGTGTGAAGAGGACCCTTAGAGCCCAGAGTGCTTCACTCGACAAGCCAGGTGCCATCATCAGCAATCCAAGCACAAACAGCAAACTGGACTTCGCTGAGCTAACAACAGGAAGCTCACACATGGCACAGCATGAACTTTGTGAGGAGTCCGGCTTAACACGAATAGCACTCGGCAACTTTAGGCCTATTACCAGCTGGTGACATTTGCCCATTGTTCTTTTTTTTTTTCTCTTAATTTTCACAGGCTGCTCTTTTTATTTAATTTTTTATGGTAATATGAAATACTTACATGGTTCTAGAGTTAATTCTATTAAATAAGATATATGCAGAGAAGTTTAATTTCTATCCCTTTCTCCTCTATCCTATTCCCCACTTCCCCCATAGGTAACATTTTTTTTAAATTTATTTTTTTAAATTGATTATGCTGTTACAGTTGTTCTATTCCCCCCTTCATTCCCCTCCACCCTGCCCCCCATCCCCACCATTACCCCCCTTTAGTTTATGTCCATGTGTCTCAATTCCTTTAGATTCTATATTTCCCATGCTATTCTTGCCCCCCCATCTATTTTCTATCTACTGTCTATGCTACTTATTTTCTGTACCTTCTCCCCCCATCTCCTCCTCCCACTCCCCTGTTGCTAACCCTCCTTGAGATCTTCATTTCTATGTTTCCACTCCTGATCTAGCTGTTCTTTTAGTTTGCTTTCGTTTTAGGTGTGGTTGTTAATAACTGTGAGCTTGTTGTTCTTTCACTGTTCATGTTTCTTTAACTTCTTTTTCTTAGATAAGTCCCTTTAACATTTCATATAATAAGGGCTTGGTGATGATGAACTCCTTGAATTTGATCTTGACAGATAAGGTGCCCATTGTTCTTAAGTGTCAAGGTCCCAGCTCACTTTTCACTGAGTTACCAGGAAGCAGTGGCGTGTTTCACCTACTGTAACTTGGTGGGAACAGAGAAAAACCTGGGAGGCCATTACTATGCACCAAGATCACTCCTTCCTCCTCTGGAGCAAACAGGAGGTCACCTCCCAGCTCCCTTCCAGTTCAGTGGGGCTGTGTGACTGGCTCTGGTCAATAAAATGCCAGCAGAGCTGCTCATGCCACCAGGGGGCACAGGCAGAGGGAGTCCCATGGACAAGTCCCCATTCTCTCTCTCTCTCTCCCTGAGGGAACACTGGGAGCCACTCGTGCAGGTGATGCTATCAGCCTGCACCTTTGGGTGACTGTGTAGCGGGACCTTCCACAGATCCATGCTTCAAGGCACCAGGAGTGGGAGCAGAACCTGAGCTAGCCACCTTGCACAGCCCAGCTTCTCCCACGTCATTCAGGGTGCCACCAAGAGAAGGCACAAGACTGACTGTAGGAACAAACTACTCTTTGGTTTTATCATTTATTATACAAATAATTTGCTGTGGAAAAATTAAGAACATACAGAGGCAGTCACTGTTGGCTTTCTAGAGTCTATTCTCCCAACCTGTTTACAGGCAGCTATATAAATATAAATGTATATACTTAAACAGACTTCGACAACAAATGGACTTTATTGTTTTCCACATAATAGTATCTGTGAACAACTTCGCGCTACTTGAAAAGCCGGTGGTGTATCTGGACACACCCAGAGCTGTGCTGCATGGTCAGCCAGGTCACGGCCCTTCTCTGCCGTCTGCTCATCAGGAAGTGCAGAATTTGGACTGGACCAGCCCTGCGGTTCCTGCTAACACCAACGCCCAGATTCTGTGACTGTTACACACCTAGAGAAACCTCCCAGTGCCCAGCACAGTACCTGAGCCACAGTGGACTCTCATGAAATCTTTATCAAATGAGTCAATGTATGTATGTCCTGTATAACGAATACACATTATGATACTAATGACTTTATAAGGGAAGAAGGAGAAATTCTGCATCATCTAACTACAGTGCCAAATGAATTTGTCTGCAACTATGGGTAATCATATGCCTTGAACATTTGAAGTGATTTTGCTGGAAACTTTATTGTTACTGTTGACACCCCCACACCAGCCACAGCAGCACATGAAATCAGTTTCAAAGTCTCATAAAAATCTCCATTTCTCTGTCAGGCTCAAATGACCTCCTTCCTTACCAATAGGAGTCGCCTCCCAACACAGCTCACCTTCCTCCTGCAAGCGTGCTCCTCAACCTCTCTTGCTGTCGGGAGTTTTCCTAACAAAACCTTCACGCGTCACCCGCCCCTCCCACCCTCCCTTCCTGGACACGAGACCCACACAGGCCGTGCCCATCCACCGGCAACACTCGACCTGCCCCACGGGTCGCTGCTCTGCTCAAGAACACTCTGTAGTCCTTCCAGCCGCAGTGTTTGTTCGTGCTGAGCCCTCCACCTGTAGCGTCTCCCACTCCCATCTCAGCCTGTCAAAATCTGATGTGGCCCCAGCCGGGAATCAGCCAGGACCTCTTTAATGGAACAATTCCTGGTCCTCATTTGCTGCCTTCTTCAAATCTCCAAGGACCTGGGTCATACTTCCCCTGAGCCCCCTACCTTGGTATCTGAGCATCAGCCTGGTAGCCATGGAGGTTTTCTAATGGTCGTTGACCTTGATAAAGCAAGTTTAACTTTTTATAAAACTGACATTTTGAAGATGAAAAAATGGCTGAAAATTGGAGATTTCATCTGGTTCAACTAGCTGCTATTTATGCAGCAGACAGTATATATCGAATTAAACAAAAATGATAGGCGCCCTGACCCTCCCCTGAGAGCTCAGTTCATTTATCTAACAAACCGTTTTGGATTGTTGCTCTTGGGCCACAGCTGGTGGCCATCGTAAGTCAAGGGACAGACAAGAGATGAGAGATCGCCACGGTGTGTGCGGCATGCACTCCACCTGCTTACCGGGTGCTGGGCAGCCTGGGAAAGTTACACTCACACTAGGAAAGGAAGGATGGGACCAAGTGAGCTAGAAAGTGGACACAGATCAGGAGATGTCGTCCAAATAGGGGGAAAACCCTAGAGCAGGTGTTGGAACCTGCCAGTGCGTGTGCCCAACTGCTTCCCCCGCGCCAGGCCACCCACCCGGAGAGCATCCATCACGTCAGGCTGCTGCAGGAGCTGGGGGAAGGTAGCCAGTACGGGATTACTGATTAAATCTGGAATACAAAGACCAAAAAGGATTTTATACAAATTTATCCGATGTTTTACTGCAGCAGAAAAGCATTCATTCTGATTAGGATCGGTGTCACAATATTTGTTGACAACACATTCTAACATTGAATTCTCTAGAAGTCGACCTCTGTCCTCCCCTACACCCATACCCCACAGGGTTCTGGAACGAGTCTGTACCAAGTGGACAGAGCTTTTAGGGTAGAAGTAAAGTGGCTCTGAACAGAATAAGACTTGAAAATTGTGCTCTTCAGTGTTTTTTCCAGGCTCGCTTTCCTCCTATGACGGTGGTGTGGTAGGAGGAGTCAGGAAGCACCAGCAGAAAGGAGGCTGCTGGTGCCTGAGTCCAGTCCCCCTGCACTTGGGGAGCAACCCTGGTGTCTGGGGGTCACGGGATGGTGGTGAATGAAACCGGAAGGCATTGGGGGCTGGGGATTTGGCCCCATGCCTAAATACTGTGTAGGAGAATAGTGGTATTCCACAATAAGTAATGGCATCTGAAAGACCTGTGTGAGGAAGTCCATGAGGAAGAACACTTTGGAGATGATCCTGTGTCTTTAGTGGAGAAAAAAAATCCATTCTCCAGATTTTTCTAGGTTTATTCTGATGGTCAGGTTCAAATGAAGCCAATAATCTGAGCAACCTTCTCCAGGACAACAAATAAGCTTTATCCTTTTTGAGAAGTCGTGTCATCCATGAATTGTTTCTAGAGTCACTGAATTAAATTTAAAGGCCGGTGATGATTAAAAGGCTTGCCTTAACTGTCCTCTCTTAGAATGATAATTGCTCCCTGAGAAATGTCTGTACTTCTCAGACTTGGAGTTGCATTTCCAGTACCCATCTAGGCGTCAGGTTCCTGGCAGAGGAGTCCTGTCTCACCATGAACTCTACTCATCCAGATCCTAAGGCACCACAGGGCTCTCCCTCCCACTCCCTCTCTCTAGCCCCACTGGCCTGCTTTCAACTCCAGTCCCTCCCCCGCACCCACGTTTTCTTGCCTTGAGTCTTCACACAAACTGTGGTCTCTCTGTCCAGAAAGCATCATTCCCCCCACCACCCTCTTTATAACTCGAACTCCTCTCTCAGGGCTTATCTTAACGTTACTTGCCCAGAGAAGGCTTCCCTCATCCTACACATTAATTCAGGCTTCCTACTGTGTACTTTCTTGTGCATTTTTCTTCAGAACACTTATTCCAAAATGTGAAAAGGGTTACTCGGGTGATTTTGTGTTTAAGGTACATCACTAGGGTAGGAATGGGTGTGCCTGTCTCACAAGGCCTGGCATGCAGGAGGCACTCAACACCCACCTGCTTACCGATCTACTGAATTCAAAGACTGTCCAGTAAAGTTAAACTTTTTTTGAGGCAATCCTTGTAACACGAGCATTCCTTGTTGCAGGTTCAATCATGTGTGACAACTTATTAATTAAAAAAATTATTTTTTAAAAGATTTTATTTATTTATCTTTAGAGGGGAAGGGAAGGAGAGAGAGAGAAATATCAATGTATGGTTGCCTCTCATGTGTCCCCTGCTGGGAACTGGCCTGCAACCCAGGCATGTGCCCTGACTGGGAATTGAACCGTGATACTCTGGTTCGCAGGCCCGCGCTTAATCCACTGAGCTACACCAGCCAGGGCAAAAAATTATCTTTTAACATTTTACTGAGAAGAAATTTCATGCTTAAAATAGTAGCAAGAATAAAAATAGTACACAGTAATCCTGAATACCTCTTACCTGGATTTTCCAATTTTAACTTCTCCACTGATATTTAAAGGCTGTGCATTAGGAACTAGTTATTGGGTTGGCCAAAAAGTCCGTTATGTTTTTTTCTATGTGATGGCTCCAGTAGTGCTTAGTCATCTTTAACTGCATTTGAAACAACTTGTTAGATTTTATAGTGACAGCTGTCATATGAACACGCAGTTTTAAAAAACTTATCAAAACTGGTGAATTTTTGTGCAGCTATTTTAATATTGAAGATGGAAGGAAATACGGGGTATTTTTGGCATATTATGCTTTATTATTTTAAGAAAGTTAAAAACACAACCGAAACACAAAAAAAGATTTGTGCAGTGTATGGAGAAGGTGCTGTGACTGATCGAATGTGTCAAAAGTGGTTTGTGAAGTTTCTTGGTACTATTGACATTTTGGCCAAATAATTCTCTGCTGTGGGGCTGGCTGTCTTTTGCATTAGAACATGTTTAGTAACACCCTTGGTCTCTACCCAGTAGAAACCAATAGTGAGAGATAGCCAACATACTCAAATATCCAAATCAGAAAGTTATTCATGAAAATGAAAAATGTCTTATTTTATGGGAAAAACCATATGGACTTTTTGGCCAACCCAATATTTTGGGTGATTTCAGTCTCTTCTGAGAAAGATGATGTGACTACCAAACATGGTATAAACAGAATATTCAGAGACAGTAAGGAAAAATATGATTGTATCTGAGTTTTGGGATCTCAAATTTTCAGAACTAGAAATAAAAAATATGTATATTGTAAAAAATTAAATGCAAAATGAGGTCATGTAGGCTACACACTGAGCATAATGCTTTGCATCTCTGTTGACTTTGATATATTTAACATTTTCATTTCAAATGTCGCCTTTGGAAGAAGATGATATAGGCCAACATAGGTTACATTT
Source organism: Artibeus jamaicensis (assembly GCF_021234435.1). Classification (NCBI taxonomy): domain Eukaryota; kingdom Metazoa; phylum Chordata; class Mammalia; order Chiroptera; family Phyllostomidae; genus Artibeus; species Artibeus jamaicensis. Next base: position 10,317,099 of record NW_026521810.1, on the reverse strand, counting down.
ACAAAAAGCATGATATGTTATTGTAGAAAAAAATTGCGAAGACTTCTTACTAGCACTTTGCATGCTCATCTGTCTTTCAAGAGTATGAGGGGGACACCCTCCAAAAAAAGGAATTCATTTATAAAAAATTGTGTGTTTATTCTTACATGTTTAAACTTCATCCACTTTCAGAGTACTTTCCACTTGGTGCAATACACCTATTGAGACTCTTTTCCGCTGCTGAAAACAGTTTTTGAACTTGTTGATTTTGATGCCTTTTAGTGCTTTTGCCATTTTTAATTTCATTTCTTCCATATTGGCAAAACATTTCCCTTTGAAGAATTTTTTCATCCAGGGAAACAAACAAAAAGTTGCTTGGGGTGAGATAGGGTGAATAGGAAGGGTGGGCAAGGGGGTCATGCTGACCCCCTTAGTCAAAAACTGCTGAACACTCAGCATGGTGTGGGCAGGTGTGCTCTTAAATCACCAGTCATGAAATAGGCAAACTGGTTGAAAAAGTCTTCAAAAAAATTTTGCTAAAGCCAAATGCAGCCTCTCACAATAATGCCAGCTGGTACACTGATACAGATGGGTTCCTAGAACACTCACCTAGCAGGGGAAGCCTGTACTACGAAGGACCCATTCTCCAGAATATAATTTTGTTTTGCAGGGGAAATCTCCCCTCATACCCCTCCAAGAATTTGGCAACAGAATGTCAACAAATGAATGCAGCATATTTCCGATTAATGTTTCTAACAGTAGACTATTAGAGAAGAAAAAATGTATTCATTAAACAGTCTCTACACTCCAACATGCAATGTTCTTTAAATGTGTATTTATTAGTTTAATCAGCTGTCCCAAGTTTAGTTTCATTATTGGAAAAAGTGTGACAATTATAAGGAAAGTTTCTACTCCAAGTTGGCCACATTAAACTTTAGATAATCTATTTTTTTTATGTGTACACTTTCTAGTCTCCACTCTGTTTTGTCATTCCTATGCTTCCATTTATCTATCACCATGTGAAATGTCAAATTTTTAAAAGTCATGAATTATGTGTTTTGGAAATAAAAAGACCAGTCTGCTACAAGTTTTAACAAAGCCATGTGGCCACCCAGCTGATGGGATGAATGCAGAGGAGACATTCACAGTGAGTCCAGACTGTTCACAGTGCTGGGTGGAACGTGGGAGGGTGTGGCAGAGTGGACTGAACTCTGACTTTTCTGCTTCACAGTGATGCAATTTTGGGTCAATTAATTATCCTCCTTGTGTTTTGGTTTCCTCATCTGTGGAATGCAGATGGTAGTGCCTGCATTTCAGAAGGCTAATAAAAGGATTAAAATGAGGAAGGGTTTTTTTTTTTTTTTTAATATTTTATTTATTTATTTTTAAAGGGGAAGGGAGGGAGAGAAACATCAATGTATGGTTGCCTTTCGTGCATCCTCTGTCTCAGACCCGTGCTCAATCCACTGAGCTACACCAGCCAGGGCTAGGAAGGGGTTTTTAATGTGGTGCCTGGTACATAGTCAGGGCTGAAAAACAAAACAGATTACAACATTGAAGTTAAATTAGTATCAGTTTAAAGTATATTGTTATCATTTAGGATGTTGCATGCATTCCCCATAGTAACCGCAAAGAAAAAAAAATCTATAGAATGTACACAAAAGAAAATGAAAAGGGAATAAATGTGTCACTGCAAAAAGTCGATTAAAAGAAGGCAGTAGGGAGAAAATGAAGAACCAAAACTACCTATGAGACATACAAAAGACCACTAACAAAATGGCAATAGTAAGTCCTTCTTTATTAGTAATTGCTTTAAGTGTAAATGGATTAAACTCCCCAATCGAAAGTCAGGAACTGGGAGAATGGATTACAGGACCCAACTGTGTTCTACCTATAAGAGACTCTAGATCTAAGGGTGCTCATAGGTTGAAAATGAAAGGATGGACAAAGATATTCTGTGCAAAAAGTAAACAAAAGTGAGCAGGGATGGCTAAAAATAATATCAGACAAAATAGTCCTTAAGTCAAAAAACTGTTACAAGAAACAAAGAAGGATATTATGTAATGAAAAAAGGATCAACTCACTAAGAAGATATAACAATTATAAATATATACAACAAACATTAGAACTCTTAAACATATGGTGCAAGCATTGACAAATTAGAGAAATAGACAGATCTGTAATAATAGTAGGAGACTTCGGTATCCCACTTTCAATACGGGATAGAAGAACCAGGCAGAAGATTGATAAGAATATGGAGGACTTGAACAACAAATTGTATTGTAGCTAACAGACGTATACAGAACACTCTACCCCACAATAGCAGAATACATATTTTTCCCACAATGAGAAAAATGGAACACTCTGTGGGATAGACCATATGTTAGGTCACAAAACAAATCTTAATAGATTTGAAGACTGAAATCATACCAAGTATCTTTTCTGATCACAATGGAATGGAACTAAAAATCAAGAGCAGAAGGAAAACTGGAAAATTCACACATATGTGGACAACACACTCTTAAACAACCAATGAATCAAAAAAGAAATCACAAGGAAAATTAGAAAATACTTAAAAATGAAAGGAATAAACACAACATGCTAAAAACTTATGGGACACAGTTAAAGCAGTGTTAAGGGGGAAATACATAGCTAGGAACACATTGAAAAATAAGAAAAATCTCACCAACAACCTAGCATTACAATTTAAGAAACTAGAAAAAAGGACAAAATAAACCTACAGCTAGCAGCAGAAGAAAAATAATAAAGATTAGAGAAGACATAAATGGAAGAGACTAGAAAAACACTAGAGAAAGATCAATGAAACCAAAAATTGGCTCTTCAAAAAGATCACCAAATTGACAAACCTTTAGCCAGATGAATTAAGAAAAAGAAATCAAGTCACTAAAATCAGAACTGAAATGAGGATACTACTTCTGATTATACAGAAATAAAAAGGATTATAAGAGAGTACTATGAGCAGTTGCAAGTAAAAAAAATGAATAATCTAGCTGAAATGGAAAAATTCTTAGGAATACAAAACCTACAAAATGAAATCACAAATTAATAGAAAACCTGAATAGACCTATTACTGGTAAGGAGATTGAATCAACAATCAAAAATCTATCAGCAAACAAAAGTCTTGGATGTGGTGGCTTCACTGGTGAATTCTGCTAAATATTTAAAGAAGAACCAATCCTTATCAAACTTTTAGAAAAAGTGGAAAAGAGGGAAACACTTCCTAACTCATGCGGAGGCCAGCATTATCCTAATACCAAAGCCAGACAAAGACACTACAAGAGAAGAAAACTATGGACCAATATCCCTTATGAACATTGATGCAAAAATCTTCAACAAAACACTAGTAAACAGAGGTCAGCAGCATATTAAAACAGAGATTATACACCATGACTAAGTGGGATTTATCCCTGCAACGCAAGGATGGCTCGATATAATAAAATCAATCCAAGTAATAAACTATATTAACAGAATGAAGGAAAAAGCCTTATCAACTGATGCCAAAAAATTATGACAAAATTCGACACCTTTTCATAATAAAAACACTCAACAAACTAGGAACAGAGGGGGACCACCTCAACATAATAGAGGCCAAATATGAAAATCCCACAGCCAACATCGTGTTTAATGGTGAAAGCCTGAACACTTTTTGTTTAAGATCAAGAACAAGAAAAGGATTCCTGCTTTCACCACTTGTATTCAACATATCACTGGAAGTCCTAGCTAGAGCAATCAGGCAAGAAAATGAAACAAAAGCATCCTAATTGGGGAGAGGAAGTAAAACCAACTCTGTTCATAGACAAGATGGTCTCAAATGTAGGAAACTCTAAAGATGACATACAAAACTGTTAGAATTAATAAATTCAGCAAAGTTTAAGAATATAAAAATATACAAAAATAAGTCATATCTGTATACTAACAGTAAATCATTTAAAAAGAAAATGAAAACAATTCCATTTACAACATCATGAAAAAGAAGAAAATACTTAAGGTTTTAAAAACAGAAACAAAATTTCAGTACTGAGACTGCAAAACAATAATGTGAGAATATGATGAGTGAGAGCTTTAAAACCCTGACTCACAGCCCAGACGCTTGGGGCAGAATGAGCACGAGGGTCTGCCTTAGAAGAAACTCCAGATAATGTCTGAAATCACTCTAAACATACATTTTCTAAATGTTATTTTTTAAGAAAGAAATGGCCTCTGTCATGAAGCATAAAGAAAGAACACGGAGATAAATTTCAGAACCCCTGCAAACAATGTCCTCTATCAAAAAGAAATATGTCTTTGTGCTAAGAAAACCACCAAAGATTTTAAAAGACACATTAACTTTTATAAATTAATCGTTTTCTTTTATTTGTAAAATAAAAATTTTTGAAGAAAAAGAGAAAAAGAATCACAGAGGTAACAGTCTCCCAGCCTGTCGATAGGGAACAGAATGAATGTGACGACCCCATGATGGTGCAGGAGCAATGATCCCCTTGGTGATCAGTTTAATGGAATTTAAATAATTGTCTTTGACCACTCCTTAACCTCTGCATTTCTAGAAACATCCAAAAATGTAGGACAGGTTCTCTTGTCACACTTACTACTTTCATATATAACCTTTGGTGTACAAAGTTGGAAATCATCTCTTTCCAACCCTGCTAAATTCTGGTCTTGGGGATATCGGACCCAAATTTCACATGCTGGCTGCAGGGGCCATTTAGGTGGCCCTGACGGCTTCTTGAGCCTTCCCAGGGTTCATGCTGTGATCCCGGAGCTGTTCTACATCCCACCTTCTGGTCCAGGGACCACATGGGTGGTGTTTTAGCTGCAAGCCCATACTCCTGTCTCCAGCAGAAGAACAGCCATTGGCGTGGCAAGGGGAAGGGGTGGAACCTTCCTCCTCTCACAGACCTACCGGGCACCCCGCCCCTCCCCAGCCCCGCAGTAGACGGCTTCACTCCTCCCACAGTGCAGGCACCTCCCCACAGCATGAAGCGATGCTCTCACTCTGTTTTCTTTAGGGAAATCCTCTGATTTTCCCAAACCCAACATGACTAGAAATCTCTGAGTCCTGAAAGGCTGGCTGAGCTGAAGAAGTAAAAATGGACCCACAAACGGCTGGTGGTGGAAGTGCAACGAACATAATACTGGGCCGCAGAGAAGCAACACTTTTGTTTCATTTACTTTTAACAACAATACAATGGAAGTGAGAAAGAAAAGAGGTGAAATGCATTAAAAAGGCAAAGGAAAATAAAGAGACCGAGAGCAAACCTACCCACAGGCACATGCCTGCTTGTACAGGCCAGTTTCCTGGTTCGGAACTCAGGCACTGGGAGTCTGAGTCTCAGTTCAGGGCTTTCCCTCATCAGGAGCCTCTGGACAAATCCTGCTCCTTAACTCCCTTTGGAAAACAGCCCCAGAACTAGAGGCGAGTCTTGGTGAAACTGGAGGCTCCGCTTGCTCCCTCCATCTCATGCTGACAGGTCACCATCGTCACACTGTCTCCACAAAATGAGACCTGTGGGCAGGATTCTGCTGCTGCTGTTTGGTAAAGTAGGTGCGCCTACACCAATCCACTGTATTTTCACAGGTCTCCCGACATCCAGGGGTCCTCACACGTACACCTGCTGGCTGGAGAGAGGGCAGTGGGAGGCCAGCCAGCAAGGATGCCAGGTGAAAATGGGCACTAGTGCAGACTCGAACTGGGCTGCCCGCCCATGGCCCCGACACCACTGTTGTATGTCCCCTGGCATAATGGACAGAGCCCCCCTGTCCTTTCTCCTTTAAGCACAAAAGTTTGGCAAAACCCAGGTGAGGTTCATAAGCAAGGGAGGTGGGGACAGAGGTGGGAGTCACCTTTGCAGGAGAGGAGAAGGGCTGATGTTACATTTCCGGTATTTGCCTTCTTCTCCATTCACTGAAGGCCAGGGGAGAGGAGACTGAAAGATGATCAGTCCTGCCTTGTCTCCACCTCCAGGGCTTACAGGCTCAGGGCACTGATGTGCGAGAGCACCCATGCTGGTGCCCAGCCTTTCGCCTGGAACCCACGCACAGCCCGTGGCCCTGCAGCCACCCCAGGGCTTCTGGCTTCACTGTGCCCAGGACCTGGTTTCTGGGAGAGCCAGCTTGAGCCTGGGCCACACCAGCAGGCACCTCAGTGACACTTGACACTGTCAGAAGGGTACGTCTCTGGACCATGCAGAGTGGCAATTTTAAGACAGAGCTCAAATCTCCGTGTGGTCTAGGAGGAGAGAAGAGCCAAGGTGGGGCTGGGACCGGCAGGGGCAGCAGGAGGCAGAGCACAGCTCCTGAAACAGACACTGGTACACTAGCAGGAAGCTCTCTATCTTGAAATTATGTTTTTGTTTTTGTTTTTTTTAAGATACAAAAGTTTATTTCTCACAGAAAATAGTTCTTGAATTAGGCAACAGAGTAGTGCCATGACATTGTCAAAAACTCAAGCAAGCACACTGCAACCTCTCGCCCATCCACGTCTTTTTCTGTGGTCATAGATGTTTTTTGAGTCCCACCCATCATGGCACATTACATACAGCAGAAGAAGGAAAGAAGAAAAGGACACAATTTTCCTTTAAGGACACATTTCGGGAGTCATGCAGAGTAACTCACCTTACACTACACCGGCCATCATTTAGTCATATGCAGCAGGGGAGGTTAGGAAATCGACCTTGAAATTCTTTAATGAACATTTTTGGTGCCTACTGTGTGCTATAATCAGACAAGCACCTCGGGTCCTGAAGTCTGGGAGACAAGGACTCAGGAACCTTCTTTACAAGCCCAGCACACAGAAAATGCCTGCTTTGGAAGAAGTGCCTGCCTCGTCGACCTCTGCACCACCAGTCATCTTGGCTCTCTAGGTGGTAAAAAATGCCTGCAAACCAGTACTGGGGCCAAAGAAACGCGACTGAAAGCTGTGCTGAAAGACACGCTCAGGAGGCTCTGGGCTCTGGGAGGCTCATCGACGAGGTGGGTGGGTGGAGGAGGAGGAGGAGAAATGAGGACAAGCTGGACGTTGGCTTTTCTGTTACAAAGACTGGTACTGTGCTTTTTTTAAATCTAGAAAAATAACAATTTTACGAGGAAAGATTGGCCAAAAAAGGGAATTACAGGCTCTATAAACATCCAAATGGGGGAAAAAAGCCAAGAGAATGAATAATAACCAGTGAACACATTATTAATGGTTATTGAAAGACTTAACTGTTAGTAATCTAGTTATAAAACACATCTCAGTATCAGAGATAGGGATGAGAGAAAATTAAACTCAGAGCATGATCTCGAATAAGCAAAGCAACTACTCAGAGAAGTTTTCATTTACTTCCTGGCTTCTGGCTAATCTGCAACGGCGAGCAGGTGGTGCTGGCACAGGCAGGTGGGTGCGTCAGTCCTGACCCCACACTATGCTCTCCCTCCACCCTGGTCCACAGGCGCCTTCTGTGGAAAGACCCTTTCCTCCACATCGTCACATGGCCCATCTCTCCAATCCTCCAAAACCTATTTCAATGCCCTGATGTTACCAGCCACATAGCACATCTCCATTCAGACAAATTTTATATGTTGCACCATCTACCTGGCATTATATTTGCAATTATCTGTACATATAATCATAACAATACTCAATAATTACAGCTCACACTTACTGTGCTTTATTTACTGTGTGCCATGCACTATAAATACTAGCTAAGCATTTTATGTTTTTTCATTAACCTCATTACAATTTATGGGGTTGAAAATTCTACTGTGCCCATTTTGAACATGTAGACATTGAGACAAAGAGGCAGAGACAAATACTTAGAGTGATGGACATTTTCTATCTTGCTTGTGGTGATAGTTTCATGACTACACACTTGTCAAAACTCAACTGTAAACTAAAAGAAGTAAACTAAATTATACCTCAACAAACTTAACATTTAAAAAATTCTCTGAAGATAGTTTCATGGATTAGTAAACCCACTTAATCAGAAATTTTCTATACTAAGCTGACCAAGTCCATTCTTTGTGCTAACTAGTAAGTTGAGGAGTAAGCCAATGTGAACTTTATTACTATTCCATTTCCCTTTCCCTACTGATCTTTGGCAGACGAGTTAATAAGGAAATATAACCAACAACAGACTGCCACGTGGGAGGAGAAGCTGAAAGCAGAGATGGTCTCACACGCTGCGTCCCCCAGACAGGTAGGAGCTTTACCAACCTCAGTAGGTCTCTTGATCTTCTGTTCAAAGACCTCAGTTTTACTAGAAGCTGCGGCTGCCTCCTCATTGTCATTATCTGGTAGAAAACACTCCCATGTGCTTAAAAAAGGTAATAAGTGTAAAAAGTTTTCAGTGCTAGGGACAGTGAGTGTAACAAAACAAAGTATTTTAATTTTAATAAATAAAAAAGTATTTTCTTATAACACAACAAAGTATTATAGCGCCAGTACCTATTCCAGGCACCTGCTTAGATTAGGAAAAAGGGGAAGTTTAAAAAGCATGTCTGACTTTAGGTCAAACCACCTGCATCCCAGGCCCCCAACTCCTTGCTGTCCCAAGAAGGGGAGACTGGCACGGCCGGGACAGCAGCAGCGTCCTGAGTCATGAAACAAGGCGGGCAGGTCTGAGCACCGAACAGGGACTTTCAGCACCTTCGGGCTCTGAGCTGCACAAGGCAAGGACCACATTGGTCAGACTCTCCACTCCCACGGTCTGGACTGTGCCTGGTCAGTGAACACAATAAATGAAGGTGCTCGATATTTCTGGAGGGCAGCTTGGCATATACAACCCAACTTCAAATGTCTACATAATTTGACTAGTGATAGGCAATCTCTGAGTTAGTCTGCTTATTAACGTAGCTGAGTGTTCAATGAGAAGGAGCAAATGAGGGTCCTCATACTTCCTCATTACCTACAGCAGAGTCTCCTGTGTGCTACCAAGAAAATAGGTACATGGATAAAATAACTAAGTTTTTAATATTGAATGACATTTAAAAGAATTTTTATTGTTGTTGTTCAAGTACAGTTTTCCCCATTTTCCCCCAACCCCAGCCACCCCCACCTCCTACCCTTGATCCTACCCCTTTTTGCTTTGTCCATGTGTCCTTTATAGTTGTTCCTTGACAACCCTTCCCCTAATTCCTCCAATATCCACTCCCCACCTCCCCTCTGCTTACTGTCAGTTTGTTCTTAATTTCAATGTCTCTAGTTATATTTTGCTTGCTTGTTTGTTTTGTTGATTAAGTTCCACTTATAGGTGAGATCATATGGTATTTGTCTTTTACCACCTCGCTTATTTCACTTAGCATAATGCTCTCCAGATTCATCCATGCTGTTGCAAAAGGGTAGGAGTTCCTTTATTCTTTCTGCTGTGTAGTATTCCATCATGTAATATACCAGAGTTTTTTTGATCCGTTCATTTACTGATGGGCATTTAGGTTGCTACCAGCAGTTGGTTATTGTAAATTATGCTGCTATGTACACTGGGGCGCCTAGGTTCTTTTGAATTGGTGTTTCCAGATTCTTAGGGTATAGCACCAGCAATGAAATTGCTGGATCAAAAAGCAGTTCCATTTTTAGTTTTCTGAGGAAATTTCATACTGTTTTCCACAGTGGCTGCACCAATATGCATTCCCATCAACAGTGCCCTAGGGTTCCCTTTTCTCCACAACCTCTCCGACACTTGTTGTTTCTTGCTTTGTTTATGATGGTCATTCTGACTGATGTGAAGTGATATTTCATAGTGGTTTTAATTTACATCTCTCTGATGGCTAATGATGCTGAGCATCCTTTCATAGGACTCTGGGCCCTCTATATGTCCTCCTTGGAGCAGTGTCTGTTCAGATCCTTTGCCCATTTTTTATTGGGTTATTTGTCTTCCTGGAGTGGAGTTTTGTGAGTTCTTTATGTATTTTTGGAGACCAAACTCGTCTGAGGTATCATTTGCAAATATATTTTCCTATCCAGTTGGTTCTTTTTTCATTTTGCTGATGTTTTCTTTAGCCATGCAGAAGATTTTTATTTTGATGAAGTCCTATTTGTTTATTCTTTTGTTTATGTTCCTTGCTCTAGGAGACATATTGGTGAAAATATTGCTGTGTACAATATCTGAGATTTTCCTGCCTATTTCTCCTCTAGGACTGTATGGTGTCATGACTTATATTTAAGTCTTTTATCTATCTTGAGTTTATTTTTGTGTATGGTGTAAGTTGGTGATTGAGTTTCTTTTTTTTCTTTTGTATGTAGCTGTCCAGTTCTCCCAACACTAATTGTTGAAGAGGTTATTTTTTTCTCCATTTTATGTTTCTAACCCCCTTTGTTGAATATTAATTGACCATAGAGAATTGGGTTTATTTCTGGGCTCTCTATTCTGTTCTATTGATCTATGTTTCTGTTCTTATGCCAGTACCACAATTTTTTTTATTATTGTGGCCTTGTAATATAGTTTGATATCAGGTATTGTGATCCTTCCTACTTTGTTCTTCTTTCTCAAAATTGCTGCAGCTATTCAGGGTCATTTATGGTTCCATGTAAACTTGTGAAATATGTCATTGGTATTTTAATAGGGATTGTGTTGAATCTATAAATTGCTTTGGGTAGTATGGAGATTTTGATGATGTTAATTCTTCCAATTCATGACCACAGTACATGCTTCCATTTGTTTGTGTCTTCCTTAATTTTTTTCTTCAGCATTGTGTAGTTTTCTGAGTACAGGTCTTTTACCTCCTCAGTTAGGTAATAAAGGCCATACATGAGAAACCTACGGCCAACATCATATTCATTGGGCAAAAACTAAAAGCTTCCCCACTAAGATCAGGAACAAGACAAGGAGGTTCACTTCCACCAGTTCTAGTCAACATAGTATTGGAAGCCTCTAGTCAACATAGTATTTCTTGTCCTTGCCACAGCAGTCGGACAAGAAAAAGAAATAAAAGGCATCCAAATTGGAAAGGAGGAAACAAAACTGTCATTGTTTGAGGGTGAGATGTTAGTGTACATAAAAAATCCTATAGACTCCACCAAAAAACTACTTGACCTAATAAGTGAATTTGGCAAAACAACAGTATATAAAGTCAATATTCAGAAATTGAAGGCACTTTGGTACATTAACAATGAAAAATCAGAAACAGAAGTCAGGAAAAAATTGTAACAGAGAATCTTAAAAGCAGCAGGAGATAAGGAGAGAGTTACCCACAAAGGATTTCCCATAACAGCATCAGTTGATTTCTAAAAAAAACCTTGCAGGCAATAATGGGTTGGAAGAAAGTATTCAAAGCCATGAAAAAAAGGATACACATACAAAATTACGCTATCCAGCAAAGTTATCATTTAGAATGGAAGGGCAGATAAAGTGCTTCCCTGAAAAGGTCAACTTAAAGGAGTTCATCATCACCAAGTCCTCATTATATGAAATATTAAGGGACTCATCTAAGAAATATAAAATGATAAAAAATATGAAGAGTAAAATGACAGCAAACTCACAACTATCAATAACTGCATCTAAAAAACAAAGTAAGCAAATAAGTAGAACAGGAACAGAATCACAGAAATGGAGATTCAAGGGCAGTTATCATCAGGGAGGGTGGGAGAGTGGGGGAAAAGGTACAGGAAATAAAAAGCATAAATGGTAGGTACAAAATAGACAAGGGGAGGTTAAGAATAGTATAGGGAGTGTAGAAACCAAAGAACTTATATGTGTGACCTATGGGCATGCACTGAGGAGGGGTGGTGATGTGTGCAGGAGGGGATTGCAGGGTGGAGGGGAATAAAGGGGAGAAAAAAAAAGGACAATGGTAATAGCATAATCAATAAAGTATATTAAAAAACATAAAATCAACCTGATGTATCTAGAGTCTAAAAAAATGAATTTCTACAAAATTATTCATTTGGAAGGAATATATAGCCAACTTACTTTGCTGGAATAGAAATTCCACTGGCATCAAAACATTTAAGAAACACCCAGCCACAAATTAATTCTCCTCTTTTACTGGTTGACTAGAAAATTTGAAAAAGCAGATGAAACAGTGTCTAAAGTGGTTAAATTTATAAGTGCATACCAGGTCCTTTTACATGAATGAAATTACTATTCATTTTAAACTAAAAACTCTTACAAGAAAGTGAAGTGAGTTCGAGTTCTGGCCAAAATGGAGGCTTAGGTAGAAGTACTTCACTTCCTCACACAACCAAAAGAAGAATAACAACCAATTTATAAATAGTAAACAACCAGAAGTGCCAGAAAATCAAATTGCATGGAACTCCAAGATCCAAGGAGTTACAGAAACATTTACCAAGACTGGTAGGAGGTACGGAGATGGGAGTTGGGCAGCTGATGGCAGAGGATGCATGGGAAGGTGGTGAATCACAGGTGAGGCAGGGCTGGCTGAATAGGAAACTATCAACTATCAATAACTGCATAGACTCAGAGCTAGCTGTAAAATACTGCAGGGGTTGCCACAGTGGGAGAAATTCCCAGTCTTACTGGACAGTTTGTTGGAAAGTGGGGCTAGAGCACAGTAAGTGAGTGGCATTGTTCCCTTTCTGACTCCTCCCCAACAGAGAGCACCACAACACAGCAAAAAGAGTTACCCAGATCTAGCAAATACCTAAGGTCCCATTACAACATAACAGGTGTGCAGAGACAAAGAAATATGGTCCAAATAAAGAACAGATAAAAAATCCAGAAAAAGAGCTAAGCAACAAGGAAATAATACTATTTGATGCAGAGTTCAAAACATTGGTAATCAGGATGCTCACAGAACTAATTGAGCTTGGTCACAAAATGAAGGAAGAAATGAAGGCTACCCTAAGTGAAATAAAGCAAAATATACAGGGACCCAACAGTGAAGGGAAAGAAAACCAGGACTCAAATAAATGATTTGGAACAAAAGGAAGAAATAAACATCCAACCAGAAGAGAATAAAGAAACAAGAAGTCAAAAAATGAGGAGAGGCTTAGGAACCTCCAGTACAACTATAAGCGCTCTAACTTTTAAATCATAAGGATGCCAGAAGGAGAAGAACAAGAACAAGAATTTGAAAACTTATTTGAATAAATAATAAAGGAAAACTTCCCCAATCTGGCAAAGGAACTAGATTTCCAGGAAGTCAGGAAACCTAGAGTCCCAAAGATATTGGACCCAAGGAAGAACACACCAAGGCACATCACCATTAAGTTATTCAAGATTAAAAATAAAGAGAGAACCTTAAAAGCAGCAAGAGTAAAGGAGAGAGTTACCTACAAAGGAGTGCCCATAAGACCAGCAGCTGATTTCTCAAGAGAAACCTTGCAGGCAAGAAGGAAATGGAAAGAAATATTTGAAGTCATGAAAAGCAGGGACCTACAGCCAAAATTTCTCTACCCAGCAAAGTTTTCATTTAGAATGGAAGGGCAGATAAAGTGCGCCCCAGAAAAGGTCAAATTAAAGGAGTTCATCATCACCAAGCCCTTATTATATGAAGTGTTAAAGGAATTTATCTAAGAAATAGAAGAAGATCAAAAGGTACTAACAGTAAAATAACAGCAAACTTGCAACTATCAACAACTCAATTTTAAAAAACTAAAACAAAAACTAAGCAAACAACTAGAATAGAAACAGAAACAGAGACATGAAGATCACATGGAGGGTTTTCAGTGGGGAAGGGAAGAGGAAGAATTGTGGGAGAAGGTACAGGGAAGAAGAAGCATAATTGGTAGGCATAAAATAGATGGGGAGAGGTTAAGAATGATATAGAAAACAGAGAAGTCAAATTTATATGTACAATCCATGGACATGAACTAAGAGTGGGGAATGCCAGAGGGTTGGGGGGGTACAGAGAAGAGGGAGGATAAAGGGGAGTAAAAGAATGGGACAACTGCAATAGTACAATCTATAAAATATACTTAAAAATGAAAAAAATGAAGTGCAGTGGCATCCCTTTGTACTTGTAGATCATGTGGTAATGCCCAAACCAGGCCACTCGTCCACTCTCTGTTTCTGAAGCACCTATCACTCTCTTCATCTGTCTAAATCCTACCTTTGCTCTCAAGACACTCTCAAAACCATTCCAAATGTCAAATCACAGAGTGGTCTCCAGAGGGAAAAGGGAGCAGAGGGAGGTAGAAGAGGGTATAGGATGGATTAATGGTGATGGAAGGAGACTTGACTTGGGGTAGTGAACACACAATACAATATACAGATGATACATTATAAAGACCTATTCCTGAAACCTATATAATTTTCTTAACCAATGTCACCACAATAAATTCAATAAAAAATAAATAAAAGATGGGGGCCTTTGAGGGTGTTTATATCATGAGGGCAGAGCCCTCTGAAGCTAGGTCATGGTAGGCCATAAAGCTTCTATCTTGCTCATTAGGATGATCTTGGCGCTGGGAGCTGCTATACAAGGTTTCCAAGTACACAGGGCCACCGTGGCCAAGCCTCACTTGGGTGCTCTGCCCTGCTACCCTAATCCTCACATCATCCTAGCAGAATGCCAGTGACATGTGGGAAGGGCCCAATCACGTGGCTTTTCAGCGCATATGAGCTCTATCACAACTACTCTGGTGTTATTGCACGAGAGCAGCCATTGATAAATATGCATAGGAAGATTTGCTTTTATATTTAAGTGCTCCTATTTTGGGTGCACAAATATTTACAAGGGTTGTATGCTGTTGTGAATTTTTCCCTTTATCATTATTTAGTGATCTTCTTTGTCTCTTACTATATCCTTTGTTTTAAAGTCTATTTTGTCAGATATACATATTACTACCTTAGCTTTTTAAAAAATTTCTATTTGCATAAAATATATTTTTTCATACCTGTACTTTCACTGTATGTGTATATTTCATTCTGAGGTGGGTCTCATGTAGACAGCTTATATATGTGTCTTGTTTTCTTATGCATCCAGCTTCCCCATGTCTTTTGCTTGGAGCATTTAAGCCATTTATATTTAAAATGATTATTGATAGGTATGTATTCATTGTCATTTTAGTCTTTAAATATGTTTCTATTCTTTTCTTTTTATTAAAGAAGTCCTTTTAAGAGTTCTTCTAATACTGATTTGGTTGTAATGAAATCCTTGAGCTTACTCTTGTCTGGAAAGCACTTTATTTCTCCTTCAATTTTAAAAGATAGCTTTGCTGGGTGGGGTAGTCTTGATTGTATGTCCTTGCTTTTTATCACTTTGAATATTACGTGTCAGTCCCTTCTCATCTGAAATGTTTCTGTTGACAAATCGGCTGGTAGTCATATGGGAGTTCCCTTGTGCTGTCTTCCTCTTGCTGTTTTTAAAACCCTCTCTTTGTCTTTAACCTTTGGCGTTTTAATTATCATGTGTGTTGGTATGGGCCTCTTTGGATTCATCTTCTTTTGGACTTTTTGGGCTTCCTGGACTTGTGTGTCTTTTTCCTTCACAAGGTTAGGGAAGTTTTTAGTCATTATTTCTTCCAATAGTTTCTTCATCCCTTGTCCTCTCTCTTCTCCTTATGGTGCCCCCATGTTATGAATTTTGTCATGCTTCATGTTGCTGCTAAGGTCCCTTAAACTATTCTCATTTCTTTAAATTGTTTTTCTTTTTGCTGCTTTAATTGGCTGTTTTCTGCTATGTTGCTTCCAAATCATGAATTCAGTTCTTTGCTTCATCCAACTGACTGTTTATTCCTTCTAAAGTAGTCTTCATTTCTGTCTTTTTTATGGTTTTTATGTCCTATTTCATACTTGTTATCTCTGTGTTTAAGTTCTCTGTAATTTTATCAAATCTTCCTTTAAGTTCCTTGAGCATTTTATATATATAAATGAACAATAAACAGGTGTTGGAGAGGATAGAAAAGGGAACCTTGTGCACTGTTGGTGGGAATGCAGACTGCTGCAGTCACTGTGGAAACATATGGAAACACTTAGAAAAATAAAAATGGAACTGCTTTTTGACCCAATGATTTGACTGCTGGGACTAAGAACCCTGAAACAGCAGCCACTGAGCATTCTTATAACCATTACTTTGAACTCCGTGTATAATGGATAGCTTGCCTCCATTTCATTTAGTTTTTTTTTTCTTTCTGAAGATATCTCTTGTTCTTTCATTTGGGCCATGCTTCTTTGTCTCCCTATTTTGACTGCTTCTTTGTATTTGTTTCCATATAGTAGATGGTTCTGCTATGTCTTCCAGTCTTGGTAGGGTGGCCCTATGTAGCAGGTGTCCTATGGGACCCAGTGGCACAGTCCTCATGATCACCTGAGCTGAGTTCTCCAGGAATGTCCCTTGTGTGGGACATTATAGGTTATAGGGAACCTCTTGCCGTAATTGAGTCTTGATTGCTATTGGTCCATTGATATATGTGGTTGACCCTTAGGCTGTCTGACTGTCAGTATAAATCCTGACCACAGTGTATTAGCTGCTGCGCAGGTACTGACCACATGAAGCAGAATTTGCCTCAGCAGGGCCTGGCACCTGCCAAGATCTTTCTTTGGATATGCTGTTTATGAAGCTAATTGGATCCTGCTCTGATGTTTTCTGAAGCCAGACACTGGGTATATTGGTTCTGGGGACTCTTAGGAGAGATTCTGTTGCTAGCCAATGTCAGACATTGCCTGTCACTGACCCCTGGAAATCTCTTTGGAGCTACAAAGTGATCCACAGTTTGTGGCTGCCTCTGCTGAGGCAGAAGCACCATTTGCCTCATTCTCTGCCTTACCTTTTGTTCACAGCATCCAGCACCTCCTGACTTCACATTATATATTTGTGTGCTGGCTAGTTTGACTCTTCTGCAAACATGCCATCATAACAAACTCTTTGGGTTGTCCACTGAACTTCTAGAGCCTGGCCCATAGGAGGCGCTCAATACATACCTGTTAAAGGAGGGAAAGCATGAATTCCTCTTAAGCCAATCTACAAAGTTAATTAGATCCCATTCAAAATTCCAAGAGAACTTGATGAAATGATTCAAAATTCATACATACTTAAATTTAGAATATGTGTATTTTTTCAAAACAGAAAATTTATTTGCATGAACACATTAAAAAACAATTGAATAATTGTTCAGAAGAAGAACCTATATAACAATGACTATTAGAGAATTATTTATAAAGCAGAAAACAAAATAATTTAAGTCCATTAATTAGAACTAAATTATATAATGTATGACATAGAAGGAGAAAAGATACTAGAAGATATTATTTTTAGAAGTATTTTTAGTATTAGAAGTAAAATATGTTATCAAACAGAAATATAAGATCATTTACAAATATAGGTAAGTATATACTTACATATATGTCTAGCATATCTGAAAAGATAAATACAAAGATATGTATAATTATTTCCAATTTAGGATATGATAATCACTTACTTTAAACCTTTCTCTTGTCTACCTATAACCATGAATTATTTTCATAATAAAGTCTATTTTTATTTTGAAAGAGGAAAACTAGCATCTAGTCCATTTTCTTTATTGTAAAGATGAAGAAATTGGTCTCAAGATATAAATTGAGAGAGTGTGTGTGTGTATGTGTACTTAATACTGAAGATGGGGATAAGGAACTTTCCCAGTATAATCCACCTGGAAAGATCAGCAGGTTTGGTTTTGCCTAAAAGTTGGGAGTTGTTTTAATATTTTTGTAAACCAAATTGTACATATAAAAATAAATCCCATGCCTAGTTATCAAATTGCATTGTCATTGGACACTCAGTTCAGAAGTAGATACACTGAACTAACTGTATCACAGAACATTAATGCAGCAACATACAGTGCACAAATATGTCAGTTTGTTCCTCTTTCATCACACACACAGTGTCCTATTTCTTTGCAGGTCTACCTACTTTATTTATTTCTCAGCATCGTTTAAGGACTCTCAATTGCCTTGCTCTTTGCTAACTATTTTATATTTATTTCTATTTCTATTGTATTCAAAGTCATCAGTTCATTTGCTAAGCTACTTGGTATTCTGTTTTTATGTTTTTCTTCTCTTTAAAATCTCATTCTTATACCATTGAAGGGAAAAATCTATTTTAATGTTATATAAAAAGTCACAACTTCCTAATTATGTTTTAGTTCTTAAAGTTTTTCAATGTTTGTATTAAACAATTTACTCCGAGTTTCTTTTACTTTGTCTTTAAACTTTACCTTTCCTTATTTAGTCTTCTCCCTTCCCTTTATTACCTTACCATGTAGTGTATCTCAGAGGACCCGCCTCTGGTTCAGCTCTATCATTTTTTAAAAATACAATTTCCATTTTATTTTTTTTTCAGGAAACTTTTCTTAAATCCTTAAGGACTAATGTCCTCAGATGGGCTTTGGTGGTGGTTGTGGGGCAGCACCCATTTGTCTAAATAGGATGGGGCTGTGTGGTCCTTCCAGGCTTCATAAGCAGGATTCCTAATGACCTTCCTGCAAGTGGCACACTCACACTGTTGGGTAGCTTCACATTCTGTTTGGGAAGCACACAGCTGTCAAAGAAGCTTCCATTTGCTTTGGAAGTGCTCCCAATGGCTGCTGCCTCTAGAATGTTTCAAATGATGAAATTCTTAATGGGCTTGTCCTTGGGCAGGAATTGGGCACAGCAGGTGCAGCAAATGGTCTGCCCATGGCCGTGACCTTCCTTTGGCACAACCTTTGTTCCATCTTTCCTTGGTTGCATTTGGAGTGAGGACCTGAGAGCAGGTTCCATCATTATTATCTTCCTAGTTCCTTATCATCAAAACAAGCATTAAAGGAGTTCCTACTCATTCTTTGGAAATGTACACATATCCTGCAAAACAGATGGTGCTTATTGTGCTATTCCTAAAAAGAATATTTTGTATTGTCAAGCAAACTTTTATGTAATAGTTTCTTTTTTAAATATATTTTATTGATTATGCCATTACAGTTGTCCTATTCCCCCCCTTCATTCCCCTCCACCCTGCACACCCCTCCACCACCATCCCCCCTTTAGTTTATGACCATGTGTCACAAGTTCTTTAGATTTTATATTTCCTGTACTATTCTTGCCCTCCCCTGTATCTATTTTCTACCTACCATCTATGCTACTTATTCTCTGTACCTTCTCTCCCCTTCTCCTTCTCCCACTCCCCTGTTGCTAACCCTCCATGTGATCTCCATTTCTATGGTTCCACTCCTGATCTAGCTGTCCTCTTAGTTTGCTTTTGTTTTAGGTGTGGTTGTTAATAACTGTGAGTTTGCTGTCTTTTCACTGTTCATCTTTTTAATCTTCTTTTCCTTAGATAAGTCCCTTTAACATTTCATATAATAAGGGCTTGGTGATGGTGAATTCCTTGAATTTGATCTTATCTGAGAAGCACTTTATCTGTCCTTCCATTCTAAATGAAAGCTTTGCTGGATAGAGCAATCTTGGATGTAGGTCTTTGGATTTCATGACTTGGAATACTTCTTTCCAGCCCCTTCTTGCCTGTAAGGTCTCTTTTGAAAAATCAGCTGACAGTCTGATGGGAACTCCTTTGTAGGTGACTGTCCTCTTATCTCTTGCTGCTTCTAGGATTCTCTCCTTCATTTTAATCTTGGCTAATATAATTGTGATGTGCCTTGGTGTGTTCCTTCTTGGGTCCAGCTTCTTTGGGACTCTCTGAGCTTCCTGGATTTCCTGGAAGCCTATTTCCTTTGCCAGATTGGGGAAGTTCTGCTTTATTATTTGTTCAAATAAGTTTTCCACTGGTGGCTGTTCCTCTTCCCCTTCTGGTACCCCTATAATTTGGATGTTGGAGTGTTTAAAGATGTCCTGGAGGTTCCTAAGCCTCTCCTCATTTTTTTTTGAATTCTTATTTCTTCATCTTTTTCTGTTTGGTAATTTTTTTGTTTCTTCTGGTCCACTCCCTTGATTTGAGTCCCAGTTTCCTTTCCATCACTATTGGTTTCCTGTGCATTTCCC
Source organism: Artibeus jamaicensis (assembly GCF_021234435.1). Taxonomy (NCBI): domain Eukaryota; kingdom Metazoa; phylum Chordata; class Mammalia; order Chiroptera; family Phyllostomidae; genus Artibeus; species Artibeus jamaicensis. Next base: position 10,297,273 of record NW_026521810.1, on the reverse strand, counting down.
TTCATTTCAATTAGTTTAGTTTTCATATGTTCCTCTAATTTGTGACTAAAATCAACCAGTTCTGTGAGCATCCTGATCAGCAGTGTTTTGAACTGTGCATCTGATAGGTTGGCTATTTCTTGGTTGCTTAGAGTTATTGGCTCTGGGGCTTTGAGTTCTTGAGCCATGATGTTTTGGTATGTTTGCACCTGTTATGTATGAGGGGCAGAGCCCTAGCTGTTCACCAGGGTGGGGCAATCAGTTGCTGGGTTGTGACTCTGTATGTGCGGGCGGGGTCAAAGAGGGGCAATGGCAGTCCCTTCTGCTGCTTCTCACTGCTGGGGCCTGCGCGGTCCATCTCACTGTTCCCTCCTTCGCTGGTTTATCTGCGTGCAAGTGTGTGACCACAGTCAGGCTGCTGCCTTGCACCCTCACTGGGTCTGCCGGTTGCTATCCCACACCTGGGATCCACCACTGGCTGCCTGTGCACCTGAGTCAGTCCAGGGGATCTTTCCTGCCTGACCCCACTTTGCTGCTGGCTCAGCCCCTCTTACCGGTCTGCCTGAATGGTTTATTGTTGTCAGACTTCCGTATAGTTCAATTTTCTGTGTTTTGGCTATGTTTTTGTTATTAAAACTTTGTTGTCTTTAATTTGGTTGTGTGAGGAGGCATAGTGTTTCCACCTATGCCTCCATCTTGGCCAGAAGTCCTAGTAGTTTCTATGAAGAGAGATTTTGGATCCAAACATGTTTTCATGAATATGCAAGAACAATAATGAATCACTTCTACTTCTGCTGTCAATCCTTCAGTGACTTCATTTTGTCTCAGAATAAAGTTCAAAATATTTAAAATGAGTTCTTGGCCTTGAGTGTTCTGCAGGCCAACTAGGACCCAGGCTCTAGCTGACAGGACAGGGTGTAACTACAGGACAGAGAGGCACCTGTCAGCTCCCAGGAACCACACCTCAGGTGTCCTTCCCAGTGTCTGGTGCCCCAGGAGATACTACACCACAACGTCTAGGGCTAAGCAGGAAGCCATGGACATAGGCTCTCTGGACCGGCCAGGAGGGAGAGTCTAGAGACTCTCCCTGGACTCTACAGCATACAGCAGAGAGTGCTCTATGCTGTAGAGTTGAGCAGCCTGCTGCAGGAGCACTATCTCCTCCAACACTTTGAGTTCCTGGGGCCCGAGGGAGGGGGAGGATGCAGACACCATCAGAGCAGGGGGTGAGGGTGGGGCAGGGGACTGGTCCTGGGCCTTTGCATACATAGCACCCTCCTCCCCCTAATTGCACCCAGGCCCTACCTGTGCTCACACATGGGCATCGCCAGTCCCTCCTGCTGGAAGTTATCCTTGATGCCCTCCTCCCACCCACAGCCACCAACTGGAAAGGTCTCCCGCTTCCATTATTCAATTCTCCCAGGAAATGCCAGATGTGGGGGGATGGAGCCCAGCAGTGTGCTGACCAGGGTGGCTCTGACTGCCTCTTCCCTCCCCTGCCCTCCAGGGAGTGTCATAGCTGCTCACCTTCCTCCTCTTCTCTAAATTTTTCACATGACCCTGCAAGGCAGACAGCCAAAGTCCATCAGAAAGAGTCCCCAAGCCATGACTGTCCCTATGCCCACTCTTTCTCAGGTGAAACTAGGAGGACCTGAATTTTGAGCTTTTATTTGGAAGGCAAAGGTTATCAAGAAAAAAAGAACCAAAAAGGGTTGATCTCGTCACTACGATCTAGTAAATGTGCCCTGCCTGGTGTGACTCAGTTCATTGTGGCATCATCCTATAAACTGAGAGGATGAAGGTTGGGTCTCCAGTGGGTGGGAGGGGGAAACCTGTGAGAGGCAGCCGATCAATGTTTCTCTCTCACTCCCTCCCTTTCTTTCTCTAAAAATATCAAGGTGAGGACAAAGGAATAAAAAAATTGGAAAGATCTAGTAAATGTCTGCACTGTAAATATGAGGAGTTTCTTAATCTGGAAGAGACACAGCAGTTGTGGGATACCTTTGAAAGCCAAGTTCTCAGGATAACTGCAACAATCCACCCAAAGGCCATCCCAGCAAAGCTCCAAAAGTGCATACAAAAACTACCCTTCTCAAAGCCATGCCTGGGAATCCTTTTGAAGATATCCAGTTCCGGTGCCTTCATAAAGATGATAGATGTGAATTTGGTAACTGTTCTCTAAAAATGGAAATGAAAGGACAACTTTGAGAGATGAAGGTGTGCCCAACTCTTGCCCCTCGGAAATGAAGCGTGTTTGAGAAACAGAGGTGAAGGGGCAGAGGTCGTTTCAATGGCACTTCGGGTTTCAGGCTCCTCCCCAGGTTGGCCGTTCTCTTGTTTTTATTTGCCTCCCATTGCAGCTCATGAATGGGAAGCTCAGTGGCATCACAGGATTTGTCCAAGTAGAGTGAGGCCACTAACTCCTCTGTTCTCACAAATGATCATAATGCACAAAGTGTAGCATGATTTCAGCGCGTGACCTTCTCACTGGGATGACCCAGCATCTCCGAGGAGGCAATGACTGGAAACGTCACAGCCCTAACTGTGGCAGCACTGTTCCTGCTGCATCATCTCTCCTGCCCTTCAGCTCGTCTCCCTCTAAAGAAGGAGCTGCCACCTGTGCCAGAGGAAGAGGACAAAGGACCTTCACTGTCTGCCGGTAATCACTGTCTTCTGCCAACCAGAGGGAAAAAATTCCCATTGAAATGAAACACAGTAATTGTCCTTCCTGTACTACCCTAAGAATAGCATTGTGACAAGGAGCTGCCCTCTACGATTTGATTCCCCCGACCCAGCCACAGTGCACATGCCACTAACCCACAGTCACCCACACAAAGCCCTGGGACGAGAGTCTGGGAGAGGTGAGGCTCCTTCTTTCAGAGCTGCAACTCTCTAGCTTAGGGTTTGACTATGATCCTTTACTATGAGACCAGAGAAATCATGGACTTCTAAGTCCTCTTGTGTCCTCTCAGCCCTCTCTGTCTCCTCTATCTCCATCACCTGCTTCCTGGTAAGTAAACTGAGGCAACAAAAGGAAAAGAATGACTTTCAACTGTCCTATTGAAAAACAGCAGTTTTGGTAAAAGTTGAATGACGTGAGTTTGGAAATGACTATAACAAGGTTGGACGTCATCTGTGGGTGTGGCTGTTCCCCCGTCCTTTCTCCTGCCAAGAAGCTGTGTTACTTTCATCTACCCCATCGCAGAGAAGTCAGCATCTCCTCAACCCTCCTCCTCTCCCAGGTGAGAAGGGGCCTGTCCGGGACCTGCCAAGCCTCTCCACCCAGGCCTCATCACTCGGCTGCGTCCCCCACTCCTGTCCTCGGGCAAGGGCTCCCACCATAGCCGTGATTGTCACACCTCACAGCAATCAAGTCAGGGTGTCCGTCTGGCTTGACAAGAGTCTGCCCTAAAAATGTCACTCTCCTGGAAGGGCACCGGCTGGCACTTAGGGAGGCAGTCACAGTCTCACACGTAGGCCCTTCTGCTTTTTGTTGCTACTGTGCAACGAAACCAGCACTGACACCGCACAGTCCTTACTGCACTACAGAGGATTTGCCACCTCTGTTGATAAAACAGGGGGTGCCTGACATTCTGACACATCAAGGTACCCCCGACTCCAGCACAGATTACTATTCGGTCAACACTCATTGACTATGTCCATGGTTTATTTAATGTATCAGTGGTACTCAGATATGTGGTCAAACACTCACCTAGATGTTGCTATGAAAGGTATTTTTTAGATGAGATTAATATTTATATCTGGAGCTTAAGAGAAGAAATGGCCTTTAGGGATGAGGGTGCCCTCAGGACCCCCACCCTCCTTTCCCAGCTAGTGTGCCCCCCGCTAGTCACATTGCAGGTGGGGGGCAGGGTTGTCCCTACATTGTCAGTGAGCAGCAGAAGCAAGCTTCTGAGTGACCTCCAGTGGGCAGTGTGCTCTGGTGGAAAGAAGGAAGACTGAAGGCTGCTTTAAACAAACTCAACTTTCCCATTTGTGGGAGGGTAATAGTCATATTAGCCATCCCCATAATACACAGCTCTCTAATTGGACTCCCAAATTCCAGGTGCCCATTGGCTCCCTTGCCATCTATCAAACTGTCTGACACCTCAGCTGACTCCCAGGGCCCTGCAGACATGGCCATGACTCTCCCGTCCAGCTCCCCCTCACACCTCACCCCTACACACCCCTACAAGCATTCGTGTTCCAGGGCCTTGAGTGAGTCACGGTCCCCGAAAGCTGTCACATTGTGCCTGGTGTCTCGTTATCTTTCTCCATCTGGAACTCCTCCATCAGCACTTGTCCAGATTACTCCAAGCCCAGACCAAGCACCACCTTTGCTGGAGAGGCATGGCCTGAGCATCCTCGCACATCCTTGCTGAGTGGGCCAGACTGCAAGGCCTAACCACCCCTGCCCCTGAGCCATATGGGGCCTGGTCACAGAGGCAGTGAAGTCGGTCATGGTGGCAGTGGTGAGACCACTGCACCACTGCACAGTGCATGGGCTGTCTGTCTGTTCTCGCTGCACAGGGTGCTAACCTGCCAGCCAAGAACCCTCAGTAACCGGGCCCATCGCACAGCTCCAAGGAGCTTGGGGGCAGGGAACCCGCACACCAGGCTGTCTGCTCCTGCTGTCTGCTGTGCTGTGGGTGACAAATGCTTTGCTCTGGTCGGTTGAGTCTCGTGTCTAATTTTGGCTCCTACAGAACTGTGTCAAGGCAGTGTGTGCTTGCTGAGCCTTTCTTCCCACAACCGCATGGTGCGGTGGGAGGCAGGACCATGTTTCCTTGGAAAATCTTCAGCTTTTCTGTTGTAGCATTCCAGTAAAAGTCTCTGCTATGTCGTTACATAGATCAGAAATGACTTACTCACCCTCATTCCACAGAATGTGAAGGAGGATTTCTGTCCCACGTAAGAAATATGCATTGTGTTCCCACTTATATGGGTGACACTGTGCTAGGCATGGCCGTGACAGAGAGGACCAGACAGAGCAGTAATCCCTGGAATACAAGTAAGAAGGAAGTGGGGGCCCAGCATCTGGGGGCCCAGAGGAAGCTGTTCAAACCTCTGGGGGACGGCAGGAGCCCAGCAGCAGCATGTGCGAGACAGTCCTGGGTGTGCCGAGAACACGGAAAGGCAGCCAGAGCAGCGGTGCATGTGTGGAAAACAACGATGCAGACAAGCCTGGGGTCTGCAGAGTTAACTACAGCAGGCCAAAGCAGGAAGGGCTGCATGGCCATGAAGGCCAGGCCACGGGGAGCCACTGCAGAGTGACACGTGGACCTGGCCCGGCCCTGACCTCACAGACAGGAGCACTGTATCCCAGAGCGTAGGGTCTGGCCCCTAACACGGAGCTCGCCATGGAGAGCAGGTCCTGTCTCCTGCTCAGTCTAATGTGTGAACTGCCAAGGCCATGGAAAGTCATTCCACGGGCAGGGATGGCTGCCAGGTAAGTTTTCATGGAAGCCTGAGATTCACCACCGTTTCTGAGGTCCCCTCGGGGCTGTGGCACGGTGTACGCTGTGTCTTGGTGACATGGAGACAGAACTCAGGAAGAGCTCCCAAGGGTGCAGTGCACAGGGCCATCCTTGTTCAGTGTTAAAGAGAAATACATGGTGCTTCCCAGGCCAGGGGAATGATGAAAGGCACCTACAAACCCAAACCTCAGGGACGAAGCTAAGGCCAGGATGGGAACTAAGTGCACCTTTCATGAACAAAGGTGGGACTCCAAAGAGTGGAGTCAGGAAGGCAGTCAGGAAGGGTCTCGGCATCAGATTTCCTGGCAGGGCTGACAGGACAGGAGCTGGTGGGGGACTCAACTGGAGAATGTGGCACCAAGTGCAGGACAGAGTCAGAATGTGCCTGCTGAGCACCTGCTGAGAATGCACCACCTTCCCACCTTCTTGCTGTGACCACCACCTGAGCCCTGCTCCCTGGGGCCCCAGACAGAGCTCTAGACAAGGCACGATGGGCTCGTTCCCCAGGACAGTGTCTGGTTCACACAGGGGCACGTGGTTGTTTCTGAGAAGGGAACAGGGGCTTTCAGGAAATGCTTTTCATTCAGGGAAGAAATACGCTGTCTTTGCTGATGTGTCCATGTGGCTGTGATGGCTGGAACCAACGCAGTCACCTTGCGGTCATGGTGGAGACAGCAGCGATGCGTGGCTATGGCGGAGCAGAAACATACAGAAGAGCTGGGCCCTGGAAACGGTTCTGACACTGAAGTAACTGCCCCTGGAGTGGCTCTATTAACTTGTCAGGTACTATCACTCCTCAGGCTTTAAGTTGTTTCTTGTGTCCTGCAGCCACATGCTACCGAACCAACACACCTGCCAACCCCACCCAGGATGACACCACCAGGGTCTCCCTCTCTCTGGCTGGGAATTCCAGCCTCAGGTTTGAACAGGAACCCCCAGCTGGGGTTCACTTCTCGTTCCTGGGCAGTCTTTCTTGTGGCTTAGTCTCCCACCAGCTCTCTCCTATAACGCCCTTATGGGAGGGAGCTATTAAAACACCTGCCAGCCCCAGCCCAAGGTTATGAGGACAAAATGACATTATAGCCCTAAAGAGGGGGGACAATGTCTAGAGCTCTCATCTGCTTTCAGGGTTAAGGATGTGAGGGACAGGGCTGCTTCCGTCTTCTGGGGCATGGGGAGTGTGGGCTCAGAGCTGTGCTGGTGGGAAATGGGTTGGCGGGTCACTCTGAGGCCCATTCTGCCCTCAGAACACAGAAGGAAACCAGGCAGAGAAATCTGACCGAGAACTGGCCACCGTGGCAAGACACCCGGCTGCTGAGGCACGTGCTCCCCACATGGTGGTGGCGGGTGCACAAGGGGCCTGGAGGTGGGGTGAGGGCGGTCCTGCCACCCCAACCCCCACTGTGATGCCCAGGGTCACAGACCAGGCAGGCACCCTGGCCCTGAGCTTGCCTCACACTGGTCCCACAGGCCAGTGAGGGCACTGTCCAGGGAGAGGTGCTCTGGGGCCCACAGCAGATGCAGGAGGGTTTGGACAGAGGCCTCCTGGACACAGTCCTCCTGTGTGCATGGTGCACACGGGAACTGGGGCCACACAGCTGAGGAAACTGCAGGCCATTTAAAATTTTTTAATTGTTTTCAGACAAGCCTCTGTCTGTAGGAAGAACAGAACTGAGAGGGCTTTCCCCCTGCATGGCACCAAACCCAGCCTCTCTCTGTGGAGAAAGATGTGTGACCTGCAAGAATGCGACTTGACCTCGGCTCCACCCTCATTCCGTGATGCAGGTGGAATGTGCCCCAAACTGATCAGAATATAACAAATATTCTGTTGCCCCAAGGAGACATTGGTGATCTGTTGGATAGGTCTCCTTACAGATGATTCTTTGGAGAAGAAATGAAGTTCTCATAAAAGAAGAAAAAAGCTGAAAAAACCGGGAGCACCACAAAACTGAATTGTGTCTTTCATGTTTGAGTCACCATCACTGGCCGATCTTGGAGAAAGTAATTTAACTGTGAAGTAAAGACAGACTGCTTTTTGGTATCTCAATTTCTGTTCTCTGAACCTCTTGTTTGCACTGGGATGCTATCTTGTGCCCCAACCCTCATTTGCAATCCGGTTCTGGAGACCACGTATCGTGGCTGCTCTATCCATTTGTCCTTCCCTCCATCAACCCTCCCTCCCTCCCTGCATCCCTCCCTCTACCCATCCACCATCATGCACCCATCATTCATCCACACATGTATCCATTCATTATCATCTATCCACCCACCCATCCATTCACCATCACTTACCAACAACTTGCCATGCATTGCATTATGAGGGATGCTGTCCTCATGTAACATCCACTGTTACACTGTTCTACTTCATAGATGCAGAAATTGGTCCCTACTTTATAGATGTGGACAGTGAGGCTTGGGCAGGTGAAGAAGTCTGTGGAAGCCACACTGTGAGTGGCAGAAATGAGACTTGATTCTGAAGCTCGGATGCTGCCTCCACCCCCGGAAGACCAGCAGCCTCAGCCTCTCCCTCCCATGTCTCATGTGCACAGCACTCCCCTCACCTGAGCTACAGGCCCACACCTGTCCCAGCCCATTCCAGCGAAGCCTGACCATTTAAATGAAAGGCATCATCTACATGCTGCAGACCCTGTGGCTGGGTAACAACTTACAGAAGAGCAGAGGCTGCATCTGTGTTCAGAGCTCAGCCGTGGGTCCCCCTTGCTCAGCCCTTAGACTAGGTGGCCAGTCAGCCCAGGTGCTCATGACGTGTGCCCTGCTCCCCACCCCAGGCTCAGCTGCTGCTTTCTCTTACATATATTTTGTTTAAGACAGCACGCTCTTTCTCACAACTCTACTCATTGTGTTAATGGATGTCCCACCCAGAGCAATTAGGCAAGAAAGATCATTAATAAAAGGCATCCAAATCAGAAAGGAAGAAGTAAAATTGTCCCTATTTACAGATAATGTGACTTTTACATGTAGAAATTTCTAAGGCTCCACTATAAAACTTAGAACTATCAGACAAATTCAGTCAAGTTGTAGGATTCAAAATAAACATAGAAAAACTAGTTGCCTTTCTAAACACTAACAATGAATTGTCTGAAAAAGGAATAAATAAAACAATCCCACTTACAACAGCTTTAAAAACAATAAAATACTTCAGAATAAATTTAACCAATATCTATATACTGAAAACTAAGACACTGATGATAGAAATGGAATACAGTGATATCCTGTCTGTGATTCAGGAATATTTTGTTAAAATGTCCATACTAATCAAAGTAATCTATAGTTCAGTGTAACCCTTAGAAAAATTCCAGTGGCCTTTTTCACATAAATTAAAAAGTCCTAAAATCCTTAGGAATGACCTAAGATCCTGAATAGTTAAAGCAGTCCCGAGAAACAACATAGCTGCATCATACTTCCAGAATTCAAACTATATTACAAAGTTATAATAATGAAAATAGTATGATATATCACCAAACACACAGACCAATGCAATGAAATCAAGTGCCCAGAAATAAAGCCTTGCACATAAAATCAATGATTATTTGACAAGGCAGCCAAGAATGCAATACTTAGTAGAAGAAAAAAATCTCATAAGTGTTGGGGAAAGTGCATATTCAATTTTAATAGAGTAAAATTGCACCTTTATCTTATACCATTCACAAACAATAATATACTTCAGAATAAATTTAACTAAGATTACCATATTTTTCAGATCATAAGATGCACCCAGGTTTTAGAGAAGAAAAATAGGGAAAAAATTTTTGAAGCAAAAAATGTGGTAAAATATTTAATAACATAAATAACATAATATTTCTCCAATGTAAATGTAAACAGAACTCAACAGCAGCATTAACAACTATTATTCTTCCCAAATTTGGGGGTGGAGTGCATCTTATAGTCTGAAAAATATGGTAATTTGAAAAATATTAGATTTCTTTTATTCTTGTTCAAGTACAGTTGTCTCTATTTCCCCCCCTCCCACTCCCCCCACCCCAGCCATCCCCACATCCCTCCCTTGATTCCACCCCCCTTGGTTTTGTCCATGTGTCCTTTAAACACGTTCCTGAAAACCCTTCCCCATTTCCTCCCATTATCCCCTCCCACCTCCCCTCTGGTCACTGTCAGTTTGTTCTTAATTTCAATGTCTCTGGTTATATTTTGCTTGCTTGCTTGTTTTGTTGATTAGCTCCACTTAAAGGTGAGATCAATATTAGACTGAAATGTAAGACCTGAAACTCTGAAACTCCTAGAAGAGGGCAGAAGCTCTTCAACCTGGATTTTGTTAATATGTTTTTGGATGACACTGAGCAATCAAAGTAAAAATCAGCAAGTAGGACATCAACCTGAAAGTCTTCTGTAGCTCTGGCTGGTGTGGCTCAGTGGATTGGGCGCCAGCCTACAAACCAGAGGGTCGCTGGTTCGATCCCACCGGTTTGATCCCAGTGAAGGCATGGGCTTGGACTGCAGGCCAGGTCCCCAAAAAGGGGCACATGAGAGGCAACTGCACGTTGATGTTTGTCTCCCTCTCTTCCTCCCTCCTTTCCCTGCTCTAAAATAAATAAAATCTTTTTTAAAAATAAAGCTTCTGCAGAACAAAAGAAATAATCTGAAAGGGAACCACCCCCCCCCCAAATCAGGAAAAACATAAAAATAAGCATTTTCATAGTGATGGTTACTTGGAACTTTAAAAGAAACCAATTGAAAAGCTTTTTATACAAACAAATAGGCTTCCTACATTCAAAAAGCCAGCTAGGAAAAATAGAAAAAAAAGTAGAACTGACTTGAAGTACTAACCAAAAGTTTAGTACTAAGTAGTTAAATTAGCACTAGTATAACAATTTAGGATGGTGGCGAAGTAGATGGTAGCTGAGCCCACTTGCTCATCCACCCAACTGAGACATTTAGCTGATCTCCCAAAAAACAAAGTGAACAGTCCACAGAATCTCAGCTGATAGGAAGTTTGGAAGGCAAAGAGTGCAGAGGATGCTTCAAAATGGGTGGTAAGGAGATTTTACAGGAGGACCGATGAAGTCCCCAGGCGGGGCACCGGAAGCCGCGGATGCCACGGGGACAACCTCGGAGGACAGCTGGGTCAGTGACAGCAGCCTAGCGGCTCCCTCCCCTCCCAGGATTGGGAGATCACAGACCTGGGCCAGGAGAGACCTGAACATGTAAAGTTGTGGGGGGCCGGGGAGGGGGGCGTTGAGGCGGGTGAGGCAGCACTCACACACACAGCTGGCAGTACTCCCAAGCTGGGGGAACAGTTGCTGGCCAGGACAGTGCCATTGTCAGGGGGATCCTGGCAGTACCTGGAACTGGGAGAAGAGGTGGGCTGCGACTGGCAGTGGCTGAGATAGACCCTGGACTTGCCAGACTTGGACTGTGCAAAGCTGGGCAGTGGCTCGCAATGGCAATCACGCCCAAAGAGAGTTTTTTTAGAAGGTGAACTGAGGCACACTGGGTAGGGACTTCATGCACACAACTGTCTGGCCAACAAGGAGGGAGGATTGTGGCCACAGTTTGCTCCCACTCAGTGCATCTTGTGGGTTTCTCAAAGGGGTGCAAGGTGAGGTGGTTTCTCAGCACCAGCCCAGAGCAACTGCGCAGAGAGGAGAGTATGGGCAGCATAGGGCTCTTGAGGGCAGTGGCCTAGAAAATGGGCCCCTGTGATTACTGTAGCCGACTGAGCCCCCCTTCCTTGCCAGGAACCACTGGAAAGGGAACACTGAGCCCGACCCCACACCCCCTGCAGGAGCCAGGAAGATCTGCAGAACCTGCTGGGCAGCCTTGACAACCAGCAGGGGGCTTCCCCCACCTCCAGAGTAAGACAGTAACAACTGGAGCTGAGAGAAAACCAGAGACATAAACAGAGAGAAGTCAGGTGAACAGCGACAGCTGAGACAAATTTCACCTTGCTCTTCATCAGAACGTGTGTTTTTATTTCTCTTTACCTTTTTTTTGTTTTTTACTCTTTTTCATGTTGTATTTTTCTTCTTTCATTTCACTTATATGCCAAATAACTGTATACTCTTGGCCTTTTACTTTGTATTATTTTTATTCAAATGATGTATTTTATTATGTTATGGTTGTTCCAAAACCCACACAGCACCCTTACCTAGTCTTAGTTCATTTCACCATCTTCCTGTGCTTTATTACTGTTGTTACTAAACTTGACTCTCTCACACTAGGCCATGCAGGCCTCCCCTCCTGGTTCACACTGAGGGGACATGAAGAATGCCTGCAAGAGCTCGTTCCCTTCTGGGTGCATTAACAGGAACAGAAGCAAGAACGTTTTCCAAACAGGGCTCGGTCTGGTTTGAACATTCCTCTAGAAGGCCTTTTGGAGTTTTTGAACATCATGGGGTGAACATTTAGTTTCTTGACAGTGTCGTTATTTCCACTCAAAATGGCCTTACGAAGTGGGGGGGGGGTTCATAGCAGACAGGGTTGAAATAGTTGCAACCAGATTTAAAGCACTTACTAATTCAACCATGAAAGGTGGTTGGGTCCCACCTGGAGAGAGTGTGGCCCACGCGTAGGGTGGGTTGAAGTCGGCAAGAAGACAGGTGGAATTCCCTTGTGCAATTTAACCTGGTAAGTTTCAGTAGGGGGAGGTTGGGTGAACTCAGTAGTCAAGTTGGGAACAGTTGAGAATTTTCTAGCAGAAGTAACTACGGGGTCATCGGTTTTACCAGAGGTACAGGCAGCCATGAGATGGCACTGCAGCATGCACATAGGTGCCGTGAGGAGGCTAAGGTTCGAGCGCATTGCATCACAATACTTTTATGCCAAGGTTTCCCACTTACAAAGGTTAAAACATCAAAAACTCCAGAAAGTACTGCATAGTCAGGGGTTAATGACGTGGAATAACTACAACATACAACCTAAAACGTGAAGGGGACCACTTCTCACAAGAGAATTAAGATCACTAAATACCCAGGAAAATAACAACTATGAAATAAATGTAAGCATTATGTACAGCAGACGTTGATTTCAGTGGCCCAGTCTCGGGTCCTGGTCAAAGCCATCTGCTTCAAGTGCCATCTGCCTTTTGTCTGAGCAGCTCTCTGCTCTGGGTTACTTTCACCTGAGGTCTGCAATAGGCTGGGGTGTTCCCTCAGGTGAATGAGGTGCAAGTGTAGGAGCCTTTTTCAATGGAAAACATAGACTCATGGATCAATACCTATTGACCTTGAAACTCAGGCTGGAGGAGGTCCTCGTGGAGATATCCTTTGTGAACAAACAATGTTGTTACGACATTGGCAATGATGTTCAATGTATTTGTCTCTGGGGGGTATGTTGTGGAGAGAGTGGTCCACAAGCTGGCATTGATTCAAGAGCCTTTAAGTGCTTTGCAATAATTTAGAATGTCTCATTAATAGCCCTGGCTGGTGTAGCTCAGTGGATTGAGCGTGGGCCTACAAACCAAAGAAACGCAGTTTGATTCCTAGGCAGGGCACATGCCTGGGTTGCAGGCTAGTTCCCAGCAGGGGACGCATGAGAGGCAACCATACATTGATATTTCTCTCCCTGCCTCCTTCCCTTCCCCTCTAAAGATAAATAAAACCTTTAAAAAATACAAAAAAAAGGTCTCATTAATAAAACAGGTTCTCACATTCCCTGATCTAGTCTTGTAGGTGTTTCAGTAATAATTTTAGAAAGAAAAAAAAATCAATGTTCAAGGGGAATAAATCTCAAACAATACCCAGAAAAGGGCTTGAGGCAAAAACAGATGAAAAGATTCAAGAAGTTTTACCAATTGAAATTTAACTACCTGGTCACTTGGGTCTATAAAACCAGAGGACTAAAAATACTAAATGCAGTGGAAATGCTACACCACCAGGCAAGTTTTGCACACCTGGTGGAGAATCTGTCCACGGAAATGGGTTCCTTGATTCCTGTGGGACTCTTTCCCAAGCAGGAAAAACCCTTTGTACGAGCAGGCTAGTAACTGTTGCAGGTGTAGCCCTTCCACCTGGGAATGCTTCTGCCCCCTGAGGATACTTTTGGATGAATGTGTTTTCATCTGTGAGGGGGCCCGGCCCGTTGGATTGAAATCTGCTTTTCAAAGCTCAAAGAGGCCTACTTAGTTGTATTAGGCCTCATTAGCTTTATTTCCTCCTTTGTAAAGAGATTTCTTCATTTTCATTATGCATTTAATCATCCACTTACAAACTTCACAAGCAGTTATAGACAGTTAAATAGTTCCAAGCAAGATTTAGCTCTTTAAATATCAAGCAAAGACCTGATGATGCAGAGCACGTGGAATCTCTACTCTCCCATTTCCATTTCCTGTTAAGGGCATATTAATAGTACAAAGTTTTGTCCTTTTAACATAGAGAGAAATCCAAATTTTATTTTCGTATTAGTGTAGTTTATATTTGTCATATCTGCGTACTTTCAAATTCACATGTTAACCAAACTAAGTCTCTACCTGCAGGTCCAGAAGACAGCACAGTGGGGAAGGGACTTGTCAGAGTCTTGCCGGGAAGGATCTCCGGGGCCAGGTGGGCAGCAGGGCAGACCCAGTCCCCAGTGCAGCAGGGCAGAGCAGCCGGCCGATCCAAGGGAGACCAGCCTGTGGTGTGTGGGGCTGGGCTGTGTCAGCAGTGCTCTGGAGCCTGCCTCAGCTACACCTGGAAAGTGCTGTGCTCCACCCTTCTGGGTCTCTTGGATAAGTGTCTTGGCCTCCTGATGCCAAGAATTTGCCCATGAGGCCATGGGTGTCTGCCCTGGCTGCTCTGCTGGCAGGTGTAGAATTTTCCCAGGATCCTGTCTGCGGGTCCCACTCTGCGCACAGGGCTGTTCTGAACATCCAGAGTGGGTCTCCTTGCCAGATGTGTCCAGCGTGAGGGGAACAAAAGTGTCAGGCTGACTAGCAGGCATCTTGTTGACACAAGTGTCTCCATTTCCTTTTCTGACACTTACGGCATCTTGATAGGACCAAACCATTTACTGGTCAAGCTGTTGACAAATGTCTGCCTAGAAGCACCATATTCAGTGCAAAGGGACAGTGTGCTCTCCCAGCCAGAGGGTTCTGACATATAAACACAGAAATCGCTGCCCCTGGAATTTTTGCCAATGGAGGACTCCAAATTCTGCTTAAATAAATAAACATCTCCCCTCCCATTGACGAATAGGCCTTGGGGAGAAATTATGAGGTAGGTGGGGTATTTCCCCTCCCTGCTGACTTTCAGGGGACATTCCAAAGGAGCCCTCCAATGTCGATCTTCACCTCGAGCAGAAGGAGCTCATCCAGGCACCATGAAGTCTCGTCTGTGTTCCCACTGGTGATGACGATGTTGCAGTGCCCACCTGGACACTCACTCACACCTGATGTTCTTGGCCTTGAGTGTTGTGCAGGCCAGCTAGGACCGGGGCTCCAGCTGGCAGGACAGGGTGTAACTACAGGACAGAGTGGCACCTCTGAGCTCCCGGGAACCAAACCTCAGGTGTCCTGCCCAGTGTCAGGGGCCCAGGAGGTGCTACACCACAAGGTCTGAGGCTGAGCAGGGAGCCATGGACGCAGGTTCTCTGGACTGGCAGGCAGGGAGAGTCCACCCCTGCCCTCGCCCACGTCCTGCCCAGCCTCACCTCTCCTTCTCGCTGAGCCGCTCCAGGGCCCAGAACCAGGCCCTGAATTGCTCCTCGGGCTCTATGCTGTAGAGTTGAGCAGCCTGCTGCAGGAGCACTATCTCCTCCAACACTTTGAGTTCCTGGGGCCCGAGGGAGGGGGAGGATGCAGACACCATCAGAGCAGGGGTGAGGGTGGGGCAGGGGACTGGTCCTGGGCCTTTGCACACATAGCACCCTCCTCCCCCTAATTGCACCCAGGCCCTACCTGTGCTCACACATGGGCATTGCCAGCCCCTCCTGCTGGAAGGTATCCTTGATGCCCTCCTCCCACCCACAGCCACCAACTGGAAAGGTCTCCCGCTTCCATTATTCAATTCTCCCAGGAAATGCCAGATGTGGGGGATGGAGCCCAGCAGTGTGCTGACCAGGGTGGCTCTGACTGCCTCTTCCCTCCCCTGCCCCCCAGGGAGTGTCATAGCTGCTCACCTTCCTCCTCTTCTCTAGATTTTTCACATGTCCCTGCAAGGCAGACCACCAAAGTTCATCAGAAAGAGTCCCCAGGCCATGACTGCCCCCCATGCCCACGCTTTCTCAGGTGAAACTAGGTCAGGTCCAGGGAGGAGCAGGGACACACAGACACAGGACTAGGACTCGGGACAGGCTCTGGGCTCCAGGGGAGGGGACATGGTCCCTATGATGGGCATGCTGCCCCGCTCCCAGGGGTGGCTGCACTGTGCACTCAGGGCTCAGGACTGAGGCGGGGCACTCTCCTCCCCAGATATCACTCCTGGTCACCCCAGACCAGGCCCCAGGCACAAACCTCAGGGTAGTCTTGTATGGCAGAGTGCAGCATCCCAAGGTCACTGACGTATATTCCGAGGAAGGGAACACACTGGGCAATGGGGGTGAGAGGGCATGAGCTCCTGCTGTCAGGTGCCCCCACACACCTTCCCTGACAGGCTGCCTGCATTAGCCTCCTGGCCCACCCCCAGGTTCCCACAGGGGCAACCTAGGACCCTTCCCTCATCTCCAACAACACCAGGCTGATCTTAATCCAATCTCAGGACCCAGTTTCGGCAAATCACAGGGTCTGTGGCCCCAGGCCCACCCCCAGGGCCACCCTGCACCCATCTCTCCCGGGCCCTCCTTCTGGTCACTGCTAATGGAAGGTTTCAGGGTCTGTGGGAGCAGGAGGCGGGGCTGCAGGAGAAAGGCCTCCTCCTTTGACCTGGGGGCCTCCAGCTGGGAGGGCAGGGCCCCCTCTCCTCTGACCCCTTGGCACCCCCAGATGGGCTCACTCACTTTCTTCTGTGGCCTCTTCAGAGCTCCCCGGAGGTTCATCAGCAGAGTGGCAAACCTGGAGGGCCGCTTCTGCCAAGGTTCAGGACAGCGTCACTGAGGCCAACTGCCCTCACCCCATGGCACCCCGAAACTCTTGACCTCAGACCCTGAACAACTGACCCGAGACGGCTGGTACTGATGCTGCTCTGACCCCAGCACGCTCTGATTCCAGAACACTCCCAGACACAACACTCACTCCTGTGGGACCTGGGGCCTGGCCTCCCTGAGCCCATTCCAACCTCTGCAAAGTGTGAGAGCTCCACCTGGCTCAGGGGCTCTCTTGGGGACTCGGGGTCATGTTCCTGTCACTGTTGTTCTCGCCCTCTGCCCTGCAGACAGAACGGGTCAGAGAGCTCTGCACAGTCCTTTCCTGCCCTGACCCTGGTGAGCACCCTGTGAGGCCTGCAGCCCAGGACGGTCACCCCCATTTCACTGCCTAGGAGGCAGGGACCAACAGGGGTGGTGGCTGCCTCAGAGGCCCACAGAGGAGAGGCCTCCTGTCCCTCCCAGACAGAGGCCTTGTCCCACCTGCCCTCACCTCAGCCCCAGCCTCCCTGCCGACCAGAGCCCTGTCCTCAGGGCTCTCAGGTTGTGCCCAAGCCCCCATCTGGGCCAAGCCTGGGATGCACAGGGGTCTTGGGAGCCTGGGTGAGCACATCCTGCCTGCCCCGCCCCACAGGGTCTGTGCCCACCAGGCTGCAACCGAGGTCACACTGGCCTCCACCTGCCCAGGGAGCCCCGGACCTTCCCCTGCACAGCAGTCTTTCTGCATCCACTCAGGAATGGCGCCCTGAAGGTCCCCCAAGTGTCTGGCAGGGCAGGGGGTTACAGGACACTTGGACCCATCCCTGACAGGAAGCTTCTGAGGTCTGCTCAGGAAGGATCCACTGAGAAGCCGTCAGTGCCCCCGACACCTCTCAGAAGCCATCTGGTCTGTGTTGCCGCCCCCTGGACACTGGGGGAGAACCCTGACTCTGACTGACTAGCAGTGAGAGCTCTAGGGGCAGAGCAGGGAGTCACCAAGGACACTCCTCTCTGTCTCTGGTCCTGCAGTCGGGACTGAGGCTGAGCAGCCCTTTGGTTCACCTGGCGGGTTGGAATCCCCCACAGTGCCCCTCCCCGGGGCAGGCGGGGTGCCCTCCTCTTGGAGATTTGGTGAACACTGAGGGGCACCAGGGGTGTGGCTTCCTGAGGACCTGCTGGGCTGGTTGAGGAAACCAGGTGTCCCATCCACCCATTCACCCAACAGCCTGGAAGAAGCCAAGTGCCAGCGGATGGGCCGGCATGGAAGCCAGAGACCCGCTCAATCTGCCAGGTCAGCACCTTTGTGCTGGAGCTGCCCAGGCACCACCAATTTGTGCTGTGACCCAGGTCTCTTGCCCCTTGAACTGCCCCCACCTGCCCATGGACCAAGCAGCTCCCTCTTCCTGCTAATCAGACCCATAGGGTGACCACTTTCAGAGGATCTTGAACTGACAAAGTAGCAAAGCCTCACCCCGCACAGTCCACCCCCCTCACACCCTGCTCTCTTCCCACACCTCCAGACTGGGCTCTATGTTCCTGAGCTGCTTGGTGGTCATTCCATCCACGTCTTGAAAAAGTTTTCTCAGCACAGCTGAGCTCCTCCTGAGGGTGTGGGAGAGGGAAAGACACGTTTAGGAAGACTGGGGGAGGGGAGTTACAGGCAACTCCTTTGGACAATGGAAGGTTTCACACTGCTCTGGTGAGGGTCCTGTGAGCAGGGAGGTCTTTGTGGGACTGGGGCGGGCCCCGCTATTGGCCATCTGGGCCTCCATCCCCATTCCTATTGGGCAGCTCAGCTTTGACAAGGTTTGGGTTCAACTGGGCACAGGATCGTGTTGCTAGAAAGGCTTGACAATCTCCAGTTGGTTCATGCTGTTCCTGGCATTTAAGGAAACACATTCCTGAAGCAGAGCTGGTGGCCTGAGGTGCCAGGGAACTTAGAGACATCACCCAACCCCACAGTCCATGTCAGCAGGCTGGGCTGCCTCCCGGGACGTGCCAGTTGCTGAGGGGACACTGGGAGACATCTGGGAGACACCTCAGGGTCCATCCTCTAGTGGGGAGAGGCCTACTCACCGGGAAACTTTCTCCCAGGTGTTCTTTAACCTATGGAGTGGCACGCTCCTGAAGGCCGATATTATTCCATGCAAGGAAGCCATATTTTTCAGGGTCTTGCACTCCTGGGGAGGGAAGAGATGAGCTGTGAGCTGGGGAGCTGAATTCCTCCCTTCAGTGCCCTCCAGGGACAGCCCTGCTGGGCGGGCCAGATGCTCAGGGGGGCACCTTTAGGACCCAAAGGCCAACACTCCCTGAGAGGAGGGTCTTAGCTCAGCCCAAGGAAGGAGCCAGCTAGGAAGTGAGCCCCCCAGCACTGGGACCTGAGACTCAAGGTCGGCCTGCCCCTGGCACAAAGGACCTAGGAAGCTTGTTTAGTCTCAGACTCAGACCTCAAATCTGAGAGCTGGGAAAGCAGGCAAGGCAATTGCTAAGGCCCTGGAGAGGCACTCTCCTGGGCTGCCCATCACATACCTGGGCCACCTTAATCCAGTGCTCCACCACTTTGGCCCTGTCTCTGGCCTTCATGCCTGGGTCCCCGAGGCAGGTGGTGGTCACACAGGCCACCAGGGAGTTATATTGTGTGATGGTGGCGCTGACAGTGCGTGCCCGGGGCTGCCTTCCGGGCTTGTTCTTCTTCGGGGGCCAGACTGAGCCCAGGCACTGGTGGGGCAGAGCCTGCTTGAACAGCTCCTGGGGAGAAAGGGGAGTGTCACCCAGCCCTGCCCCCCCTCTCTCAGTGTCCCCAATTCCCTGCCAGGGTCACACTAGTCAAAAAAGAAAAGAGGAGGAAGCTGAGGATGTGGCCTTGAGCCTCGTGTGTGTCCCTGGGATTCATCTCTGTCCACCTAGGGCACCCAGCGCTGGATGACCCAGGACCCCAGTCTGGTGGGGAAGGGACAGGAGCATCTTCCCCAGCGCATCCTCACTGAGTCTGGGACCAGGAAGTGGCATAAGTGTGTTCATCCCAGGGGGCATCTTCCAGCATCCCGGTCAGTGCTGAGCTTTGAATTCCTGTCCAGTGCACACCCCCCTGGGGCCACTACAAATACGAGCTGTGTTTGTCTGTGTCCCTTGGACTCAAGTACACATCTGGAGCCTAATCAGGGCAGAGGCTACTGAGCCTCATGGGCAAGTGAATGGTTGACCCATGTACCTGGCTGCTCACAGGGAGCTCCCCTCTGCACCTAGTGGGCCAGGACCCACCCAGCTTTCTGTGTGATGCTTCACTCTGTGCAGCAGGTCCTGCGAGTGTCCACACACACTGTCCACAGGTGGGCAGTGGAGGCTTGGGCATTGACAGTGTCCCTTAGGACCCATGGGCGGTGTGTGGAGATTCTGTGATTTGGATCCAGGTCACAGGGGTGTGGGTCAGCACAAGGCAGGTGGGGGTGCTGACAGCAGAAGGAAGGCTTGTCCCCCCATCCTGGGAGGCCCACTGCTCACCACGTCCATCCCTGTCAGTTGTTCTGCCACCAGCCTGGGAGGGAAGGTCAGGATGCTCCTCTTCTCCTCCCTTACAAGGGGCTTACTGGTCACAGGGCCTGGGTGGTCTGTCCCTGGGGATGGAGTGGGCAGTCTAGCTGGCTCCAGCTCCTGAGCTGGCCCTGGGGCTGAAGGTGGGGCTGGTGCCTGCCCCAGGTCTGATGGAGGGGCTGGTGGAGGGGACACGGGCTCCAGCACTGGCACAGCTGGGGTGGGATCCGGGCCCGGGTCAGGCCCTTCCAGTGGCACTGGAGCGCTCTGGAGCTCTGGGGGTGGATCTGGGGCAGGGAAAAGAGACAGGTTCACACACGTGCCTGAGCTTTCTCTGCCTCTCCAGAGACAGGAGAGGAGCCTCTGCCTTTAAGGGAGCTCCGGCCTTCCACTCCCTCCCGCACCCCCCACTCCTGATCATCTCCCAAGACTGCAGCCCCTCACCTCTCAGCCCTGCCTCATTGGACTCTGGATGCTCCGGCTCCAGCCGAAGCATGTGGATGAGGCAAACCAGCTTTGCAGCAGGAAATCTGACCTCCACAAAGGCCTGCTTCACAATGAGCCAGGGAGTCAGCAGGGGCTGGCCACAGTGTGTTATGTCGTGTGGCCAGCCTCCCGACACACAAGCAAGGGTCCTGGAGGGAGGAGGTAGGTGGGCAGCAGAGTCAAATTCCTGCCCTTTCCTTCCACATACCCTCCCATGCATGGCACCCTTGTTGAATCTTGGGACTTCATGCCTGCCCCGCCCATCCAGGGGACGACCCCATGCCACCCCAGACCCCTGTGGTTGTCCTGGGAACAGCAGGACAGGTGACCTGGCAGGTTGAACACAGAGTGTGTGTGGTCTCTTCTTCCCACTGACAGCTCTGCTGAAGGTCCTGTACCCGGCCCACCCCTGCCCTCCCTGCACCCAGCAACCTGGACTGCGGGCTGAGACACACGTGTGAGCAGCCTGCTCCCCACAATCCTGTTCTGAGCCTGTCAGCGGGCCTCAGGTGACATGGGTGTGGAGAAAAGCAGGCAGAGTGGGATGGGTCTGTGGTATGGATGGGGCTCCAGAGCACGATTCATCCTACCTCCCCTTTGGTTCTAAGAGCACTGGGACCCCATCCACAGTTCACCTTGACCCCTGACCTCTGGGAGTGGAAGCCACCCGAACTCAGCCCACCCTTGGGAATCAGATGTGTAAGATCACAGTTCTGCCAGGCCCTGTCCAACTACAATCCCCACTTTGCAGAACCAGGAGGCCTTCCTTCTGGATCCCAAGGCCACTCACCGCTCCATCTGGTCGGGTGGTGTGTCTCCCTGGTCATTATGAGGAGGTTGGCCTCCAGATGTCGAGAAGACTCGTATGCACTCAGGTCTGGGTGGTGGAAAGGACCTGTGAATGATGACTATGTGTGACTCTCTCATTCCCTTCCTCGAACTAAGGCCTAGGGATTGTGTCTGCTCCATTCATTCAGTTATGCTAAGTGTCTTCAAATGCACCTGATGGGTGTAAGCACTTAATACACATTGCCAAGCAAAGGAACTTGGACCAGAACCACCCCAGAGATCTGAGTGGGCCTGGGGCCCCCTGCCACCCCAGAGAACCCGAATCTGGCTACGGCAGAGACAAGGACAAATGTCAGCTAAGTAAATTCCAAACTCCTTGACAGGTTGTTTTCCGTGTGCCTTTCCAAACTCAGAAATGCCACAGGCCACTGATGGGTGAGGCTGCTGACTTTTCATGGAGGTGAGAGAAATAAGTGCCATGAACAACCACAGCGTGTCAGCTCCTAGGATCTGCCAGGGCTGTTTTCTAAAGCAGTCACTACAAACACCTGCAAGGTTTATTCTCTACCACGCCAGCTGTCAGAGGAGCACACTGAGGCTCAGACAGACGTGGTGACTTTTTCCAGACACACAGCTAGCGGTGGGCAGAGTCAGCACTGTGCCAAAGAGGGGGCGTGGGTTCACCCAGTAAGCAGCTGGTCCAGGAAGCGCTGGGCTCTGGAGAAGGCCGGGTGGATGGACACGAAGGTGGAGATGTGGCAGGTGTATCCACCCAGGAAAGCTGGTACCAGGGACGCCGTCACCTTCTCCAGTGTGTGTCCCTGGAGGGCCCGCATCCTGCAGGCCGCCCGCAGGTCAGGTATTAATTCGGGTGCACGCTGAGGGGGACAAAGGAAAGACAGGCAGTCAGCACGATCACTGTGAATCACCAGGAGGACTGAGCTCTGTCTCAAGCTCACCCAGGAACTCCCAGGCCCTCAGAAATATGAAAAGGGGAGACACAGGAGTGCCCTCGCCAAACATTTGTAGGTGTTAAAAGGACCGTTAAAGCTGGGGGGGGGGGCGGTTGAGGGTGTGCGTGTGTTCAATTGTACTTTCCAGGCATTTTTTTAGTAGAAGAACATCAACCCTCCTTGTATTGAATCCGTATTAAGAGTGTTGTCCCCACGAGTCCTCAATAGAAATCTCTGTCCTAGAGATGAGAGCACAGAGGGTTTGGGATGACAAATGGCTTCTCAGTGTCATGCAGGTCAGAAAGGGTCCTGCGTCACAGTCCCTCCAGCTCGCTCAGACTTCTGATGTGGATGGACAGTGTCTGGGGAACCTTGCCCTCCCCAGTTTAGACATGGAGCACTGGATAGACACGGCCCATGAACAGGATGCACTTCAAAACAGACACTTCATTTCTCTTCCATTGACTTGAAAGGGTGTTTGAGACCCTCACTCTGAAGATTCCAAATTCCGTAAAAGGGGGAAATGCCTGGGGAGTCCAGACTGGAGAGAGCCCATCACAGCAGCATGTGGGCAGCAGCCTCAGGAAGGAACTTTCCATGTGGCAGGTGAGAAGCTGGGAGGTGACTCGAAGTACCAGGGAGGGGATTACCAGTCAAGGAAGGCTGGGGTTGCCCTGGACACCTTGTCATCAGATGGGTCAAAACGGACAGGAGTGAGAGATGCCCAGGCCAGGCTGCGCACAAGGCAGCAGCTACACCGAGAAACTGCCGTTGGCCCTGTGCCTGCTACAGGCTCTTCCATTTGGGATCTGTCTGCGGCCCTTAAATTTTATAAGTCCATGTCCTTCCACCAGCAGTCCCATCACCCCTGGCCACATATCTCGACCTGGGGGCAGTATATATGGGGGTGAATTGTGTCCCCCAAATTCCATGACTTTCTAACCTGTGGGACTTCACTACATGCTTGTGTTAGGACTTAGGGTCTTTGAGGAAGGAGTGAAGTTCGAGTTCACTGGGGTGGGACCTGATGCAGTATGACTGGTGCCCTTTGAAGAGGTGAGGAGGACACATGGAGCACAGAGGGGAGTCCATGTGACTCAGAGATAGCAGACAGCCATCTACAAGCCAAGGAGAGGCCCCCCTGGAGAAGGAAGCCCCGCTGACACGCTGGTCTCTACCGTCTGGTCTCCTGAGCTGGGAGGAAAGGAATGTGTGCTGTGTATACCCCTGTTGTGGGCCCGGTCACAGCAGCCCGAGCAAACTGCCACAGTCCCCTCGGACACACTTCAGAGTTTCCCGCAGCACTGCTGAAATGGCACCTGAGTTGAATTACACTGAGGTCCAACAGCACTGAAAGGCTGCATTGCTGAGGCCAATCTTATGGATTATAATGTCCTCCTTCATGGAAATATTATGAACACACTTGAGGTCACAGCTCCAGGCCTGGCAAGGCCTTGTGATATGTTGTGTGGATGACGAGTAGCAGAGAAACATAGAGAAGAGCATCATGCCACCCTCCCCTTGTCCGTGAACAAACCATGATGATATGTGTGAGGATGTGTAGACTTGGAGACAGTTTGCAAGGACAGTGGAGCTGACTGCTCCCCTGGTTCCCTGGGCTGGGCAGATAAGACAAGAAAACAGCAAAATGCAGATGTGCTCGTGCTCTGCTATGAAGTGAAACAACGCAGTTTTTTCTCTAATATTCCTACAAATTCTCGAGGAGTGTCTCTATTACCCGTGGAGCTGGTGGGGGCAGCGGAGGTGCAGGTTGCCTGTGCACGGGACCATGGGGCAGTCCAGTGGGGAAGCTCTGCAGGGCCTCAGGGGGCTTCCCCGCTTGGAGTCTGGATCCCTGTCCCTCCCTGCTCATCCTGGGGTCCTGGATGCAGAGACCCCTCTGGACCAGCTCTCACCTCAGACCAGCCCTGGACGGTGTTGTTGGCCCGACGCATCTGCCCCTTGGCCTGGTAGGTGGTGTGGTTGGGCCCGTGGCCCAGCGCCTCCACGATGTCCTTGTTGGAGGTCTGCAAAGGTAGAGCTGGGCACTGAGCTGCTCCTGTTGGCCCAGGAGGCTCCCCCCAGTCTGCACCTCTGCATCATGGCAGACCTAGCAAAGCAGCACACAGTCCCGCAGGGCACAGTGCGGACCTTCCCTCAGCCCTGCCGAAGTGACAGCACCACTGGATCCTGTCAGCAGGGCAAGGCTGAATCACTGAGGAAAATCACCTCCTTCTGATGTTATGGAGATGAATACGGCCAGTGCTCCTCACCTGCCTGCCTACACTGGTTCCCTTTACTTCGGGAGAATAGATTGCAAGAAAGGTATCTCATACCTTAATCCCCCTCATGTTTTTTGGACAAACCACCCTGTCTAGTGTGATGATAAGGCTCTGAGCAGGTCTGCAAGGACAGTGAGCTGGCTGGTCCACAGGAGGCCTAGGGCAGGTAGTTAAACAGTGGAAAGGAGCGAAAAGCACAAACAGCAAGGATTCTGTTTTCTCTGTGCTTCCAACAGAACTGTTGAAACGGTATTTTTGTTCCTTCCCTTCCATGAATCTGGTCAGGAGGATTGGAGGTAAAGGTATTATGAGGGGAGTGGCCCTTTGAAAGCTTCGAGGCCCAGATTTGAGTCTGGGATCTGGTCCCACCCCAGTCAGCCTGGGGCCTAGGTGTGGGCCCCCTCTCACCTCAGACCGGCATTGGATGGTGGCCCTGGCCTGGCCCTCTTGTCCATCGCACCGGTCGATGGTGGAGGTCAACCCCTCAGCCAGCTCCTCCACGATGTCCGGGGTGGAGCTCTAGGAGGACAGAGCCAGGTCCAGGCCAGGAGGCATCAGGGGCCTCCCTGGACGTGGCCCGTGGGGCAGACACCCACCACAAGTTCTGCTCCCCACAGCAGATGCAGAGGGACAGACCTCGAGGCAGTGAGGGAACAAGATGACAGCTTGAGGACTCCCGATGAATAAGCAGGCAGAGGAGCGTCGGCCCCAGCACTGAGCTTCTCATTGTGCCAGCCATCAGCTGGGCAGTGAACATGACCCACCCATCAGGCCTTCAACCCTTAACAATCTGCTCTGGCCCAGGGTGAGTGCCCCTCCTCCCGCGCTGTCCCTCTCCACACTGGACACACTCACACAGGCAGGGTGGGAGGGAAGGGGTGTGTGGCTGCCCTGGTCGGGTCCCAGTTGGGGTCTGTCTGGAATGGCCTGCCCTGGGCTGCCCTCTGTTACCTGAGGGTGCCTGGTGCCAGAGGCTGAGAGGTGTCTGAGGCGAGGTTTGTGCCAACACCTAAAATAAGTGAGACATCTGTCACTCCGGGCTTTCTTCTGCCCAGAGCCTCGGGAAGTCGGGAAACACCAAGGAATCATCCTTGTCTCTCGACTGCTAGCAGTCAAGTGAGCAGTTAGGGGTGCGTGGTTACCAGAATTCTGAATTCTCTTGTGACCTGTCACCAAGGAAGTGAGGTGGCCCATCAAGGTTCCATTACCTGGGCCCCTTCCTACCATCAGAGCCACCCACAGCTTCCTGGGGGCCATTCACTGCCACCAGGCCTTGCCCATGTCATCTGCACACCTGTGAAATGATATTTGACATGGCCCTCCCCACAGCCCCCTGGGAACTGCCCAGGGTCCCAGGCTGCAGGGGACAGCTGAGTCCAGACCTCGTGCACCTTGGCTCTTTTGGAAACTCGGCCTCCTTACAGATGCTCACAGTGCTTTCCATGGGAACTGAACCAGGTTCTGCTGGTGGCCCAGAGTCCAGAAGAGCCACCTGCAGTGGTCACCAGTCTTCTTCCCGCCCTGAGGGCATCTCTGGATGCAGAAAACTAGTTTTCCACGGGCACGTGTCATGACCCCCAGACAAAACTTTTGCCCTTCATCCCTCCCGACAACGTAGTGCTCATTAAATTTTCATGTGTCACTTTTGTCTCTCAAGTCCACTGCACCCTTGACGGTGGGCATGGGGTCCAGGTCAGGTTTTATGTGTTTTCACTTCCATCGCCCAAGTACCTGGGATATGATGGACTGTGGCAGGTGCTTAGTAAATACATGGTGAATGAATGCTTGGATGAGACTGGAGCTCTCATCCCATTTTGGAGTCGGCAAGACAAAGACCGAGAAACATAGTCAGTTGGGGTCCCTCGGACAAGCAGCAGAAACCACACACAGGTCCTCCCTCTGACCCCCAAGGCTCACTACACTCACCCCCCCAGGGCACTGGCTGACTGCAACCACAGAGCGGGTTGTCTGGGGGAAGGGACACCAGTCTGGGTGCACGGGGCCCCTGAGCATGGATCCTGGCTCTTCCAAATCTGAGGCCTTGGCACATGGTCTCTGAGACTGGTGGGTTCACTGGAGGCTGGATGTGGATGGAAAGCCCGTCCTGCCTGAACAAAACTAGCAGAATCAATGACCCTTTTCCATCCCTCGTGCTCACAGCCAGTGTTTCCATCACGCTCCTCCTTTCAGTGAGACCCTCCATCCCGAGCCTGCCTCTGCTTCTGAGCCAGTGGAGCCGGCAGAGCTCACTGAGGGCAGCACCGCCTCAGAGAAGCCAGGCTCCTGGCCCAGGCCTGAGAGCCCACATGTCCAGGGGCCTTCCTGAGACTCACCTGTGGAAAAGGGCAAGGTCATAGGGAGGAGTGCCCAGAGGAGAACTACAGGGGTTCCTGGGAGTGCCCAGAGGAGTGCCCGGTGGAGGACCTGGAGGGGGACTTGGAGGGGCCCTGGAGGAATGCTACTGGGCAGCACTGAGGGGATGGGACGTTGCTCAGCCTGTCCTTTTTCATGGAGTCCCACCCGGGCTCTCTGGTTTCTCACAGAAAACCTTTAAGGTCCCGACATGGGAGGCTTCTCACCTGCACCTGCACGCACTCTCCACTTGGCAGTGGATAAGCACAAGAGTGTTGGGGGTTTTGGATTAAAGCAGCCACTTCAGTTGGTTTGGTTGCCTGGGCCCTTAGCACAGGGATGACACTGTCCCCTCAGTAAGCACTAGCCACTGCTACACTTTTCTGTCCCCATGCAGCCAACACTGCACCCCTGCTCAGGACCCACAGGATCCCCCTCTGTAGTTGTTTGAGGGGCCAGGGTCCCTGTGGTTTCCAACCTCCCAGGCCCAGTGGCCTCAATTCTCCTCAAGAGGAACACCAACGTCCATCCCCTCTGGGCTCATGAGAATGACCTCCCTGAGCCTGAGTGTCCTGCCAGGGTCACGGACCTCCATGTCCCTCCCAGAGCCAGGCCTGCTATTGCCATGCAGCCAGGGCTCCACCCCTTGGCAGCAGGTTCACCCATTACCTGCCCTCCCTGCCATCCTGCCAGTCTCTTCCACTGACCCTCTGCCCAGGCAGCCCCAGGGGACAGTCACCCTTTCTTTGTGACCCAGCTTCTCCTCTACAGGGCCCCACACCCAGTTCACATCCAGCCTGGGTCCATCTCACCCTTCAGTTCTGTGACAGGAAGGCTATGGACACTGTTGAAGCTCCTAATTCCCCTTGTACCTAAACTACCCTCTCTTAAATGGGGAGAAAGAGCACAAGGTGTAAGGAAGGAAAACAAAATGTGGCAATAATCCTTAGTGGGAGAGATCTGCCCATTGTCTACAAGTTGTCTTCGCCACACCCCCTCTTCCTCTGAATGAAGCCAATGGAGACACTTTGAGGCATCTTTAAAATCAGGATTTTATTACAGAGAAGCAGAGTGCCATCACCAAGCAAATGATTCACAGAGACACTTTCTGGAAAATGGGAATAATACAAGCTGTCCCTGTGGAGGGGCGGCATCAAGGGCAGCCCTGGGCTGAGCATCTGCCATCCATCATTCCTGCCCATGAACTTTGTATAGATCAGGACACAGGCTTGCAGATGTTCGGTGATGTCTCCAAGGACACAGCATGTGTGAGACGTGGTTCCATGCTTCCCACCAGGTCTGGGGCGCCCTGGCCCTGTTTCCAGGGTCCCTGAGTGGGGACCCCACTCAGACCAAGGCAGGCAGTCACATGGAGCTTCCTAGGGCATGAGGTGTAGCCCGAAGCAGCTCTGACTCCCGAGCTCAGGGAGAAGCACAGGGGGATCCCCACGTTTGGTTTCTGGTACCCATTTCCGAGCTCTCTCTCTGGATGAGGGCTGTGTGCACATTGCAGCACGTCTGCCCAGTGCAGCCTGAATCAGAACCTGGTGAAATGGATACACTCTTGTGAAAACATACACACACTCTTCTTCACCAAAGGTAATCTAAGCCTTTCACTGATCTGAGAGATTCCCATTTTTTCTGCCTTTTATCTGCTTGTTTTCATTAACCTACAGAAAGAAATGAAGATAAACAACCTGGCAAGACCATCTAGTTCCAGGCTGCACCAGCAGCAGGCCCTGAGAGAGTTAGCTGGCAGGGGGGCCTGGGTGGGCCTCACGACCACCCCACACCTGTCCCATCCTGACAGCGGACAGAGTGCTTTGAGGGCTCTGGTTCCTGTGAAACTCACATACACGAGCATGTGGGCTAATTCTTGAAGAAATTTCTCCCCATCCCTTGCTCACTCGCTCTCTCTCACTCCCTCTGTCTCTATCTGTTCCTCTGCAGAACCCTCAGTAACACAGATGGCATTAAGAAGGCAGGAACTGAAACATTAAAATCTTCCCTGAATCCATAACCCAACCAGATCAGCTGTGTCCTCTATGAGAAAAAAGCGCCCTGAATCTCCAGTGTTCAGAATGAGGCCAGTGGCCCAGAAAGCTCTCTGGCCCCACCTCTGCCTAGAAAACCAGAGCCATGAACTGTGTGAATGGAAACAAGGCAAAGGCACATGAGGAACCGGGAAGTGTACAGAGCCCTGGCCTCTCCCACCTGCTTCTCCCACGTGGAATCTCCTGACTCCTCCCACTCAGAATGCGCCCTGGGAGAGCTCAGGACCCAGACAGAGCTGGCCTGATACCCAGGCCCAGCTCCACACCCCTAACTCCCAGTCTGACCTGGGCAGCTTGGTAGTTCTCCTAGCCCTGTGTTCCTCCTGAGCTCGTGGGCATCACCTAACACTATCTGACAGTGGCAGATGCCCTTTTACTGTAACTGAGACCCAGGTGTCTGTAGGAGTCTCTCCCACCCACCCCTCAAGAGCTTGTCTGCTAAGATGAAGAACAGAGACCCTCCAGCAGTCTCTGGCAGCCATCCTCTCCTCCCTGCCTCTGACCAGGTGGCCCTCAGCCACAGACGGGTCCTGACTCCTTTTCACCAGCACAGCCTCTGTTTCTGCCCAGGCGATGGGCCCCAAAGGGCTAGGCTGTGAGCCTAGTTACTCACGGGTAGGACCATCTTCAGATGAGAGTGAGGGGTCACTTCTCCTGCAGTGTTAAGTACCTGGTCCTGGCCTGGTCACAGGGATTACCTGAAGTGACCAGGGGCTCTCAGAGGGGTCTGGGTTCTCTGTGTGATCAGGGGTGGGTATGATTTCAGGTTCTACCTTTTAAAATATTTTGGCTACTCTAAGTCCTCTAACTTTCCATACAGTTTAGCCTTAGCTAACAATTTTCTTCATAATTTTCCACAAGGAAATCTCAGGCCCTGAAAGCTACACTGATTCTTTCTGCTCAGTATTTTAGGGGAAAACATCACCAATTGCCCATAAACATTTCAGAACACAGAGGAAGAAGTAATACTTTCTACCTCATCCTTTGAGGACAATAACCTGAAATCGTAGACCCGATTCGAGGACTTGCACTACCTGACTTCAGGTTTTTCTATAAAGCTAGAGCGATCATGGGTGTGCACCTGGCATAAAGTTAGATGTACCAGTAGGGATGAATGGAACAGACTAGAAACTCTAAAAAGAAATTTTTATGTCTCTGCTCAAGGGGTTTTAAATAAAGGTTCCTGGTAACTCACAGCGAAAGAATGAGAGTGTTTTCAATAAATCATGCTGGAACATTGGGTAACTATATGTGACACCTGAGGAATTAACATATTTGCAAAAGAATATTCTTGCATGGAGACTATATAAAGAACGAAGAAAACTTAATAATAGGGAAAACCCAATGTTGTAAATACAGAAAAGATCTGAAGAAACTCTTCACTGTCCACTGTAATTGGGTGGGCAAATAGCACAGAAAAGATGCTCAGGTCATTGGACAATAGGAAACATAAAACCTCAGCAGTTGACCACTGCATGCTCACTAGAAAGGCCACTACCAACACAATGACCAATACAATGTTTAAATGTGGAAGTCATGGGAATCTCACACATTGCTGGTGAGAGTATAAATTACTCCACATTAGTGCAATTGATAGATAAACCATCACCTATCAATCTTTTTGGAGTCTGGAAAATCTTTATGAGTGTGGGCTCATTAACAGAAAGAAGTAAGAAAACCCAAATAAATAAAGTCACAAAGGAAAGTGGAGAAGTAAAAAAGGACATCAATAAAATCAAATCAGTAATTAAAAGCTAGCTTCACAGGTGAATTCCATCAAACATTAAAAGTAGAAGTAAACTTATTCTTCTCAAATGACTTCAAGAATTTGAGAGGAATAGGGCCCTTAAACTCGTTTTATGAGGCCACCATTATCCTGATTGCAAAGTCAGATAAGACATCATAAAAAAATATATAGGTCAATATCCTTGAAGAACATAGATGCAAAAACTCTCAGCAAAATATCAGCAAGACAAATATGGCAATATGTGGTAAAGATCACACAGAATGATAAAAGTGGATTTAATCCTGTATGCAAGTTTGGTTCCATACCCACAAACCAATTAAGAGGAAACACCATGTAAAAAAATAAATGATAAAAAGCATGAATTGTGTCAATAGAGGCAGAAAAAGCATTTGACAAACTCCAGATTCCATTGATGATAAAGAAAGTGGGATTAAAGGAAACATACCTCCACATAATATTAGCCACGTATAACTAGCCCACAGCTAAGTTCATACTCAATGGGGAAAAGCTAAACGTGTTTTTACTTATGGTCGGAAATAAGACAAAACTGTCCTCTTTTACCAATTTTATTCAACATAGTATTGTAGGTCCTAGGAACAGGATTTGGAGAAGAAAAGAAAAGCATGTAGATAAGAATGGAAGAAGTAAAACTCCCATTACCGAAGATGACATAATGCTTTACATATAGAACTCTAAAGAGTCCTCAAAAACAAAAAACCCACAAGAAGCAATCATTGAGGTCGGTAAAATAGCAGGATGCCAAAATAATATTCAGAAATCAGCCGCATTTTTATCCACAATAAAAAAACACTATCAGAACATTAGAAAACAATGCTGTTTCTAATTGCATTAAAAATAAAAATAAAATAGCTAGAAATAAATTTGATCAATAAGGTAAAGGCCTGTACTTAGAAAAAATATAAGACATTAGAAAAAGATACTGGGGAAGGTATCAACAAGTGGAATCCCTTCCTGTGTTCATAAATAGGCAGAATGAAGATTGGTAAAATCTCCATACTTCCCAGAGCAATCTCTACATTCAAAGCAATTTTAACAGAACAAATGGCATTTTTCACACAACTAGAACAATTAATCTTGAACTTTATATGCAACCACAAAAGGCCCCAAATAACCTCTGCAACCTCAAGAAAGAAGAACAAAACTGGAGGTGTTGTGCCACCTGACATCAAACTGTACTCTAAGGCCACAGGACTCAAAACAGCATGGTACCCACATAGCAGAACATATATCAATGGAACAGAATGAAGAGACCAGAAATAAACCCAGACTTATCTGGTCAATTAATATATGACAAAGCAAGCAGGAACATAGAATGGGGTAAAGAGATGCTAGCCAACAAATGGCTTTCAGAAAACTGGACAGACACACACCAAAACATGAATCTAGACTTCCTTCTTACACCATATACAAGGAGAAAGTCCAGATGGATTAAAGACTGAAATGTGAGACTTGAAACCATGAAAATCCTGGAAGATGACGTACGCAGTAAACTCTCTGACATGTCTCTTAGTAATTTTTATTCTGACATATCTCTTCAAGCATGGACAAGAAAAGAAAAAATAAACAACCTGCATTAAACTAAAGAGGTTTTGCACAGAAATAAAAACATCAGCAAAACAAAAAGGTAACATACTGAATGGGAGAAGGTATTTGCCAATGATACATCACATAAGGGGTTAATATCCAAACTTTATGAAGAACCCATACAACTCAACACTAGAAAAACACTCTGATTAAAAAATGAGCAGTGGGCCTGAGTAAACACTCCAAAGAGTAAGTCCTAAGGACTAATGGAAAAGTGACAAGATGCTTGACATTGCTAATCATCAGAGAAATGCACATTATCACCAGAGTGAGAGAGCACCACACACCTGTCAGAATGCCTATCGTCAATACACCACAAACGAGTGTGGGTGAGGATGTGAAGACAAGGGAACCCTCATGTCCTGTTGGTGAGACTGTAGTTGGTGCAGCCACTATGAAAAACACTGTGGAGTTTCCTCAAAAATTCAAAAACAGCACTACCTTATGACCCATCAATTTCAGATGCCTGAAAAAACCCAAAACACTAAGCAGACAAGACCTGTTCACTGAAGCTTTATTTCCCATCATTGAGATATGAAGCAACTCAAGTGCCCATCAACAGACAAGTGGATAAAGCAGAAATGGCATGTGTATACAATGGAATATCACTCAGTCTAAAAAAAACAATAATTTTACCATTTATGAAAACATGGGTGACCTAGAGGGTATTATGCTAAGTGAGGGAAGTCATGCAGAGGAAAACACATGCCACATGAGTTCACTTGTAAGTGAAATGTAAAAACAAAACAAACAGACAAACAAAAGAAATGCACTCATAGATACAGACAACAGACTGAAGGTTCACAGAGGAGAAGGGAGATGGGTGGCTGAGTGAAAAAGTGAACAGATTGAGAAGTACAAATTGGCCCTGGCTCGTGTAGCTCAGTGGATTGAGCACCCGACTGTGACCCAAAGGGTCACTTGTTCCATTCCTAGTCAGGGCACATGCCTGGACTTCAGGGCAGTCCCCAGCAGGAAGTGAATGGGAGGCAACCACACATTGATGTTTCTCTCTCTCTCTTTCTCTTTCCCTTCCCCTCGCTCTAAAAATAAATGAACAAATCCTAAAAAAGAGAGGAAAGAGTACGAAGTACAAATCCCTTCCATAGCACTTACTGCCTCCCACGAGCTGTAGAGTTTTCTTACTCATCACGTTTACTGTGTGTTCCCAGACCCCACAGTCACATAAAGTCCTGGAGGCAGAAATGTCTGTCTCAGGTGAACACTGGCGTGTCCTCAGTGCCTGCAGCAGAGGCTGGCACTCGACAGACGCTCGGCAACTGTTTGGTGCTGAAGGCAGCACAGCACAGGCAGGGATGGCTTCTGGGTGGCTGGCTGAATGGACTCTTGAAAGCTAAGTAGAATAATTGGAAAAAGAGATTAAGTTCCCTGGACCTCAGTTTTCTCCTTTGCAAATATGGAGTTTGGTATGATCATATGGCTGTGAGACATTTTAAAAAGCCAATTTTGACAGCCTGAGGTTGTGTACAGTAAGTCCTCAGTGTTGTCAATGGGTTCTGCAACTTGAAGCAAAATGACATATGACAGAACCAATTTTTACCACGGGTTAATTGATATAAACAAGAGTTAAGTTCCTATGGCATCTCCTCAATGTTATAATGAGATGGCTTCCAATGAAACAAAGTTATTTGAGGATCTGCGGCACTTGGGCCCTGACGTTATTGCAAATTTGAACCTTGCTTGAATTCTTGCCCCATCTGTAAGTGACCTTTGGGCCTAAAATAAGACAGATCACATACATTGGAGCCTTGAATGTGGGAATACCTGGACACGTACAGCTGGCAGAGACCTTATTTTAGGTGGAGGAAACTCTGGCCAGAAGGGAGAATAGAGCTGCTGGGGAGGGGGCAGGTGTGTGAGATTAAAAATTGCTCTTAGAGAACCAGTGTGTCCCTGGCTCTTTAAGAGGAATTTTCAATCTTACATTTTTTTTCTTTTGGGTGCATTGTTTCAATGGGATATGTTAGCAGACTTGATAATGGTCGGCCAGCTTTGAGGTAATGTTTAAGTTTGGGTTAATGGCCCTGGTCGGTGTGCCTCAGTTGGTGGGAGTGTTGCCACCAACTGTTAACACTTAAAGGTTGCAGGTTCAATTCCGGTCAGGGCACACACCTAGGTTGTTGTGTTGATCCCCAGTCCGGGCCCAAACAATCCCTACTCCAGGGCCCTGTGGGAGGCAACCAATTGATGTTTCTCTTGCATCGATGTTTCTTTCTCTCCCTACCTCTCTTTTTAGAAGCAATAAAAATAATGTCCTCGGGTGAGGATTTTTAAAAATCATATTTTATCCATTATGCTATATTACACTTATCCCAATTTTTCACCCTCGGCCCCCTTCCACCCAGCAGCCCCCCACCCCTCAGGCCATCCTGACAACATTGTTCATGCCCCTGGGTCATGTGTACAGGTTCTTTGGCTACTCCATTCCCTACACTGTCCTTTACATCCCCGTGGCTATTCTGTAACTACCTATTGGTACATCTTGATCCCCTCACCTCATTCATCACCTGTTTCCTCACACCCACCTCCTTTCTGGCAACCATCAAAACACTTACCATGTCCATGATTCTGTCTCTGTTCTTCCTGTTTGCTTAGTTTGGTCTTTAGGTTCAATTGTTGATAAAGATGTATTTACTGGCGTTTTATTGTTCATAGTTTTGATCATTCTCTTTTTCTTAAAGTCCCTTTAACATTTCATATAATAGTGGTTTGGTGATGATGAACTTCTTTAGTTTTTTTTTTTCTTGTCTGGGAAGCTCTTTATCTACCCTTTGATTCTAAATGATATCTTCGCTGGGTAGAGCAATCTTGGCTGTAGATCCGTGGTTTTCATGACTTTGAGTATTTCTTGCCAATCCCTTCTAGCCTGAAAAGTTTGTTTTCAGAAATCAGCTGGCTGTCTTATGGGAATTTGCTTTAGGTAACCACTGGCTTTGCTCTTGCTGCATGTAAGATTCTCCCTTTATCTTTACCTCTGGTATTTTAATTATGATGTGCCTTGGAGTAGGCCTCTTTGCATCCTTATAGCATGGGACTCTCTGGATTTCCTGGACTTGTGTGTCTATTTTCTTCACCAAATTAAAGAAGTTTCCTTTCATTATTGTTTGAAATTGGTTTCCAATCTCTTGCTCCTTCTCTTCTCCTTCAGGCAACTCTATGGTGCCAATGTGGCAATGCTTGAAGTTGTCCCAGCTGCTGTTTACACTATGGGTATTTGTTTGGATTCTTTTTTCTTTTCTTTCCTTATTTTTTAAGTATATTTTATTGATTATGTTGCTAACAGTTGCCCAATTTTATCTCCCTCTTATCCCCCCCACCAAGCACCTTCCTCCCACCATCATTCCTGCCCTCCTTAGTTCACGTCCGTGGGTCGTACACATCAGTTCTTTGGCTTCCCCATTTTCTATACTATGTTTATCCTCCCCCCTCTTTATTTTGTATCTACAACTTATGCTTTTTAATTTTTTATTTTATTGATTATGCCATTACAGTTGTCTTATTTCCCCCTTCATTCTCCTCCACCCTGCACACCCCTCCCCCACCATTCCCCCCCTTTAGTTCATGAACACATGTCTCAAGTTCTTTAGATTCTATATTTCCCATACTATTCTTACCCTCCCCCTATTTTCTTTCTACTGTCTATGTTACTTATTTTCTGTACCTTCTCCCCCCTTCTCCTTCTCCCACTCTCCTGTTGCTAACCCTCCATGAGATCTTCATTTCTATGGTTCACTCCTGATCTACCTGCACTCTTAATTTGCTTTTGTTTTAGGTGTGGTTGTTAATAACTGTGAGTTTGCTGTCCTTTCACTGTTCATCTTTTTTACTTTTTTTATCTTCTTTTTCTTAGGTAAGTCTCTTTAACATTTCATATAATAAGGGCTTGGTGATGATGAGCTCCTTGAATTTGATCTTATCTGAGAAGCACTTTATCTGTCCTTCCATTCTAAGTGAAAGCTTTGCTGGATAGAGCAATCTTGGTTGTAGGTCTTTGGATTTCATGACTTGGAATACTTCTTTCCAGCCCCTTCTTGCCTGTAAGGTCTCTTTTGAGAAATCAGCTGACAGTCTGATGGGAACTCCTTTGTAGGTGACTGTCCCCTTAGCTCTTGCTGCTTCTAGGATTCTCTCCTTCATTTTAATCTTGGCTAATATAATGATGATGTGCCTTGGTGTGTTCCTTCTTGGGTCCAACTTCTTTGGTACTCTCTGAGCTTCCTGGATTTCCTGGAAGTCTATTTCCTTTGCCAGATTTGGGAAATTCTCCTTTATTATTTGTTCAAATAAGTTTTCCACTGGTGGCTGTTCCTCTTCCCCTTCTGGTACCCCTATAATTTAGATGTTGGAGCGTTTAAAGATGTCCTGGAGGTTCCTAAGCCTCTCCTCATTTTTTTCGAATTCTTGTTTCTTCCTTCTTTTCCATTTGGTCATTTTTTTCTTCCTTCTGGTCCACTCCTTTGATTTGAGTCCCAGTTTCCTTTCCATCACTATTGGTTTCCTGTGCATTTCCCTTCATTTCAATTAGTTTAACCTTCATATGTTCCTCTAATTTGTGACTAAAATCAACCAGTTCTGTGAGCATCCTGATCACCAGTGTTTTCAACTGTGCATCTGAAAGGTTGGCTATTTTTTGGTTGCTTAGAGTTATTGGGTCTGGAGCTTTGAGCTGTTCTTGAGTCATAATGTTTTGGTCTGTTCACGCCTGTTATGTATGAGGGGCGGAGCCTTAGGTGTTCATGAAGGTGGGGTGACCCAGTAGCTGGGTTGTGACACTGTATGTGGGGGTGGGGTCAAAGAGGGGCAATGGTGGTCCCTCCTGCTGCTTCCTGCCACTGGGCCCTGCGTGGTCTGTCTCACTGCTCAGTCCTTCGCTGATTTATCTGCTCACGAATGTGTGACCGTGGTCAGCCTGCCACCTTGCACCCTCACTGGGTCTGCCTGTTGCAACCCCATGCCTGGGATCTGCCAACCACCGCCCATAGCCCGTCCGGGCACCTGGGTCGGTCTGGCCAAGTTTTCCTGTGCAACCCTGCTCCACCAGTTGCTGGCTTTGCCCCTCTTACCGGTCTGGCTGAAGAATTCGTTGTTGTCAGGCTTCTGAATAGTTCAATTTTATGTGTTTTGGCTGTGTTTTCTGCTACTAAAATTTTGTTGTCTTTAAATTTGGTTGTGTGAGTAGGTACAGTATTTCCATCTACGCCTCCATCTTGGCAGAAGTCGGATTCTTTTTTCTTCTTGTTGTTCTGATTAATTTTTTTTGTTTTGTCTTATCTTCCAAATCATTGATCTGATTCTTGGCTTCATCATTCTACTGTTGTTTTCCTGTAAATTGTTCTTTATTTAAATTAGTATAGTGTTTGTTTCTGACTATAACTTTTTCATGCTATTGAGGTCCTCACTAAGCTCCTTGAACATCCTAATAACCAGCCAGTGTTTTGAACTCTGCATCTGATAGATTGCTTATCTCCATTTTGTTTAGATCTTTTTCTGGAGTTTTGATCTGTTGAATTAGGGCCATGTTTCCTTGTCTCCTAATATTGGCAGCCTCCCTGTGTTTGTTTTTATGTATTAGGTAGAGCTGCTGTGACTCCGTTTTGGGAGTGTGGCTCAATGTAGTAGGTGTCCTGGAGGGTCTAGTGGCACAGCACCCATGTCACCCAAGCTAGGTACGCAAGGTACATCTTTCGTGTGGGCCGAGTACACCCTCCTCGTCTTTCAGATTTGATTGCTGTTGGCAGGTCGATGGGAGGGATTTACCCAGGTTAGTGAGCTGCAAGGACTACTGCCTGTAAGCACTGACCTGCAATCTGCCGGCTCTGTGGCTCTCTGGGGGTGGGGGGGGTTCAGAAAAGAGACAATCACCTCTGCCTTCCTTTCTGTCTGGAAGAAAGCTGTCTCTTAGCTCTGGCCTTGATGCCAGACACTTCCATACACCCTCGCTTGCCACTGGTGCCTTTCATGCTGCTACTGTGGGGCTGGAGCCCAGAGGGAGGGAGTCTGAGTAAGTCTGTATGTGGGTTCTTTAAGAGGAACTGCTTGGCACTCCAGAAGTGACTAAACCCTCCCACTGACTAAACCCTCTCTAGTTTTTACAGGCAGAAGTTTGGGGGACTTACCTCCCTGGCCCTGGAATCCTGGGCTGGAAAGCCTGGTGGGGCTGGGCTTCCTCTATCCTGAGATATCCCTTCCAAATTTTTATCCACCACACGTGGATGTGGAACCAGACTGTTCTGCATCTTTGCTCCTCCTGCCAGTCTGGATGGATGTGGTTTCTTTAATTCCAGAATTGACAGACTTCCATTCAACTCGATTTCTGATGATTCTGAGTGATGGCTGTTCCTAGTTCAGTTGGAATTTTGATGTGGTTGTGGGTGGAGGCAAACCTGGTTTACCTGTGCCACCATCTTGATGGGAAGACCCCCTCGCCCTGGGGTGAGGATTAAATAAGTAATTAAATAAATACACATGGATAAACAGGCTGAATAGTCACCTGTGATAAATGAATGGATTACAAGCCTGTCTTCTGAATGACTCATTGACCGCCACTGTTGAGTTTGCTGTTTGAAGTGCTTGGGAAGCGAAAGATGTTACCATGCATAGTTCTGGATTTTTATTGGTTGTAATTTAACTAAGGCATGTAATAGTATCGGTTTCCTCTGAATCTCCAGGACCCAAAGCAACAGAGCACTCATTTTACAAAGCCCCCATAAAAGATGTCACTTTGCCATGATTAAAAGGGAGCATTCAACACAGTAGGCCCTTGAATTCTGGCTGGGAAGAACTCTTGTGGGGCCTGTGCCCACTCCGAGTCTGGGAGTCTAATCGCCAGAGCTGTTGCTTTGCAGCCTCTTCCCCTGAACTGTGGGAGGTGAGAAGCCCCGTGCGGTTGAGTGCTGGGCTGAGCTCGCTCAACTGCTGCACAGGGCACACTGTGAGAGGCTGGGGCTAGTGAAATCAGTGTGTTTCCTGGTGGAAGTTTTGAGAGAGGTCACATGGAAAAGTATAATTTGGTAATAGGAGGGGGCACCCTTGTGGGAAGGAGGGGAGGTGGGCAAGCAGCACGAAGCAAATGTGTCTGGTTATGTGATCCACGTGTGAATCGTTTCCTCCCAGGGTGTGCGCAAGAATGCAGGGGATGCTGTGGGGAGAGCTGAGCCTGGATCCTTCCCTTTGGCAGGGTCCAAAAAACACTTCTTCCTCCACCTCTCCAGTCTGTCATTCTGGGGACGTGCACGGTAGAATGGCCCCCTGTAACCTTCTCAGGAAAAACAGGACAATCCTCCAGGTAAGACACCAGCCAGGCTCCTCCTAATTCTGAACTGTGTGGTCATCTATAATTCACTCATGATTTCAACAAGTACAGGTTTCCCCTCTACCCAAAAGTAGAGGTTCCTATGAAGTCTTTTGTAAGCCAGCTTGGCGTTCAGTGAAGAAGCGATTACTATTCATTTCTACGGAAAAACCTTTGAGCACTCCCAGACCCGAAATTCAAAGCAGGCACAGTGGCTTTACTTTGTTCATTATGATCAAAATGCTTGCTTTTGTCCAGTTTTGCGTTGAAGTGTAACGCCCTTATGAGATCTCTGAGGCTTTTCCGATTCCCTAAGGACACAGCTTGCTAAGGGACACACAGAATCAGTGCATATAAAGCCCCAATGCTCCCAGACAGGGCTCCGAGCTGGAAGCTGAGGTGCTGAGGGTGGTTCTGGGGAAGGAGCTCAGTGGACCCGCCCTTGCTGCTCGGAGGCTGCTGCCTCTACCCAGACATGCTCAGTGCTGTCTTTGCTCTTCCCCTTTTTGGTAAAAGTGAAAATCCTCCTCAGATTTCTTTCAGTTAGCGAAGACAGGTACTGATGTAGGTCCTTCACCAGTTTTTGCCTTCCTGTACGCCTAGTTACCTTACAGGAACTAGTTTTGTTCTCATTTGGTCAGACCCCTACTCTGGATACAGAGTCGCCTTCCCCTCACACAGTGTTTCTGCCGACTGCCATCTGCAGACTCGCACAGTCCCTCGTCCACCAGCATGGTGTTCCACTCCGAGTGGCTTCTAATCAAGGGACTCCCTGCTGAGGGGTCCAGCGTGGCCATCAGCCCAGGCTCACGGATGTGCTGGTCTTTCCCGGTTCCCCATCATCTGAAGCAGCTGACCCGTTAGAATGGAGGAACGGGCTGCGACTCTGAGACAAAGCACCACTTGGTGGCGATAGCGCAGGGTCTGGGCAGTGTTCCCAGGAGGCTGCTGAGACTCTCAGTCAGGGTCCATTACATCGCACTGATCTCCGCATGGCCTGGATTCACACGTCCATCTGTCAAGGGTGGACATGGGTGTGGGCCCACCCACTACCACCAATGTTACTCCTAGGGATTTACTAGCATAATTTATACTTTGTGTCCATGTGACCCCATGGGCAGGGGGTCTTCATCCTAAGGGGAGAACTTCCACCAGGAAACACACTGATTTCGCTGGGCTGAAAACTGAGACAGCCGCCTGGCTGCGGAAGGCTCCTCATATTTCTGAATGAACGAGCAAAGAAGGGAGAGGCTGCGGGCTGGGTGAGGGATGTTCATGACCAGGGCAAGCTGGACTGCTGCTCCATAGTGAGGATGAAAGTACAGGAGGTTCCTTAGGGCTTTCTTGGAATTACCAGGCCCTGTGGCCAGAGTCAATTGAAAATGATAAGAAACCAATCCAGGCAGGACTAGTGACGGCCCTGACCCTTCTTTCTTAGAGTTTCCATTCTGTTCCATTCATCCCTACTGGTAGGTCTGTCTTTATGCCAGGTGCACACTCGTGATTGCTTTAGCAATTCCTTAATAGAAAAACTTAAAGTCAGGTAGTACAAATCCTCCAATTGGGTCTATAATTTCAGGTTATTGTCCTCAAAGAATGAGGTAGAAAGCATTACTTCTTCCTCTGTGTTCTAAAATGTTTATGAGCAATTGGTAATGTTTTTCCCTAAAATACTGTGCAGAGAGGATCAGTGTAGCTTTCAGGGCCTGAGATTTCCTTGTGGAAAATTATGAAGAAAACTGTAAACTGAAGGTAAATGCTATAAAAATTTGGAGGACTTAAAATAGCCCCTAGAGTAGCCAAAATATTTTAAAAGGTAGAACCTGAAATCACAGCCAGAAAACGCTATCCCACGAGGATACCATAAGTCAATATCCTTCATGAATGTAGAGAAAAATTCATTGGAAAACACTGGCCAATAGCTGTAGCTGGTGTGGCTCAGGGGACTGACTGAGCGCCAACCTGTGAACCACAAGGTCACCGGTTCGACTGCCAGTCAGGGCACATGCCTGGGTTGAGGGCCAGGTCCAGGGTTGGGGGCCTGCGAGAAGTAACTACACACTGATGTTTCTCTCTCACATCAGTGTTTCTCTCCGTCTCTTCCTCCCTCCCTTCCCCTCTCTCTGAAAATAAATAACTAAAATCTTTAAAACACAAATAATAAAAACATTGGCCTGTAAAATCCAACAATATGTACACAGAATTGTGCCAAAACCTGGTGGAGATTTATTCCAGGAACGACTGGTTCTGTCCACATTGAAAGCCAACAATAATGAACATATGTGTAGACTGCGTCTCTTCTGTCATCACCGACTAGGGTCGGCCTCTGTGCCCCTGGGACCTGGCTTTCTAACATCAGTGCCAGTGCTCCTGTCACTGGGATGCTCGGATTTCTAGAGGAGCCCCAGCCAGGCCCTGCAGGAGTGCATCCACTCCCTCGTCCCTTCCTCCCCACCCCCCACCCCCGATCACACAGAGGCCCCAGACCCCTCTGAGAGCCCCTGGTCACTTCAGGTAATCCCTGTGACCAGGCCGGGGCCAGGCACTTAACACTGCAGGAGAAGTGACCCCTAACTCTCAGCCCATTTGAAGACGTCCCTGTATATGACAAATTGTGCTCAGAGTCATACTTGCTGTGGGGACAATCACAGACCCATAATACTGACGTGTTTTACTCACACTGCAGGGATTGAGCAGAGGGGTAGTGACTGCGTCTGGAGACTGGGGAGCAGGGACACTGGCTAGAACCCGCCAGCTGCCTCTGAGAGGCTGTCCTTCCCTGGCAGAGGAGCTGCACCAGCTGTGCCTGTGTCTGGCTGCTCCATCGCCCAGACGCCACAGGTTTGGTTCGGACACAGGGAGCAGACCAGCATCTGGGGAGCAGAGACCCGTGGGCACAAGTGCGACTGGGGAAGCGTATATATGTGGTTGTGCAGCACCTTCCCCTGCTCACCTAAGCCCTGCGACCTCTAGAAGAGTCATGTCTGCCTCCAGGGGTATCTGTGAGAGTTAATTTTCTGTGTCACTTTGTCTAGACCATGGTACCCCCACATGTGGTCATATATTACTCTGGAAGTTTCAGTGAGGGTGACTTGTGTGAGATTAGCGTTGAAGTCTCAACTTTGACAAGCAAATTGCCCTCTCTACTGTGGGTGCATTTACCCAATCAGTTGATGGCCTAAATAGAACAAAAACTTTCCCCTGAGCAACAGGGAATTC
Source organism: Artibeus jamaicensis (assembly GCF_021234435.1). Lineage (NCBI taxonomy): Eukaryota > Metazoa > Chordata > Mammalia > Chiroptera > Phyllostomidae > Artibeus > Artibeus jamaicensis. The sequence goes on along the minus strand of NW_026521810.1, from coordinate 10,254,537 downwards.
TGCCAGCAGATCACTTTGAACTTGAACTAGAACCCTGACTCTTCTGTGGATGTCCAGCCCCACAACCCACCCTGCAGACTTTGGACTTGCCAGCCTCCATAATCACATGAGCCAGCTTCTTGAGCGAGTGGCTACACTGTGAGTGGCAGAAATGAGACTTGATTCTGAAGCTCGGATGCTGCCTCCACCCCCGGAAGACCAGCAGCCTCAGCCTCTCCCTCCCATGTCTCATGTGCACAGCACTCCCCTCACCTGAGCCACAGGCCCACACCTGTCCCAGCCCATTCCAGCGAAGCCTGAACATTTAAATGAAAGGCATCATCTACATGCTGCAGACCCTATGGCTGGGTAACAACTTACAGAAGAGCAGAGGCTGCATCTGTGTTCAGAGCTCAGCCGTGGGTCCCCCTTGCTCAGCCCTTAGACTGGGTGGCCAGTCAGCCCAGGTGCTCACGACGTGTGCCCTGCTCCCCACCCCAGGCTCGGCTGCTGCTTTCTCTTACATATATTTTGTTTTAAAAATGTATTATTTACACTTTGTTGCTAAAAATAAGTCTGTTGAGAGCTTGGGAAACAATACTCACTTGCTAGACAAGTGAGTATTTAATGACTGCTGGCCAGTTTTGTATTTAATGATTTTGTTCCAAGATCTATTGATTTTTTGAACATCTTAATATCGTAGCATGATAGTTTTATATATATCTATATATCTATATCTAAATCTTAACATCTATATTAAGATTTTCAACTTAGTACTTATCAACTCCATATATTCTTTAAAATTGTGACTTAAAAATAAATAAATGTCCTAAAACAGAAGTTGCAGTGACCGCTCTCTGAGAGCTATGGCTGGAAAGGCCCTAGTGATGGGGAGGGTGCAGACAGTGCTTAGTATGTTCTGGACTGTCTTTCTATGCATCTCACAAGAAAAACAGTTTTCATGGAGTTTTAACAGGTTTTTCACTAGTCAGCTTCACAAAGTTTGATAAACTATCCTATTTATTAAATTTTGTTCCAAATAACTCTTGGCTGTTTTCAAACATTAAATCTGCCTTCACAGGACAAAATGTTACTGACCATTCAAGATATTCAAGTATTAGCCCACAAGTTCTGGGGCCCGTGGGCGGGGGGCCTGCACAGGGCGGGTGCGTGGGGACCGCAGCGAAGCCTGTGGGTGATGCGGTGGAACCAGCCCTGAGCTGCGGTCCCAGATCTGTCACTCAAACCATGTCTTTCCAATGTATGTCCCTGGCTTCCTTGAGCTTCCTCTTCTCATTATCAAGTGAGGGAGCCAGAGCACATGATTCTGAGGCCTGTATCTTTCTTTAAAGGGACAACTTCAAAATGAGTGAGGACTGATGGTTTGCTGAATACTTCCTGAGCCCTTGTTACATGTGCGCAAGGTACGCTGTGGGTGCTGTGGGGAACCCCAGTGAGCCCCGTCACTGCTCATCGGCACTGGCCACCCGCACTGGCTGACCGACGGACATACAGGCCCGACGCCACACAGACCAGGCATTCGGAGTATTAGGAGTTTTCTCTTCAATTAGACAGTGGAAGAGCGGTCATATTCTCAAAGATAGTTGGACGCCACGCAGTGGGAAGGAGGACAACAGTGTCCACGGAGGCACGTGGCTGGAACCATAACCCACTGTGGTGGGGCACGTGGACCACGGGGGCAGCGATGCACTTGGAAGCAGGAGGGTTATGGAAAATCTCTGTTCCTTCCTCTCAGTTCTGCTGTGGACCTAAAACTGCTCCAAAAAATAAAGTCTATTAAAGAAACAGAAAAATTTTGCTCTGCAAAAGACCCTGCTGAGAGAATGAAGAGACAAGAGAAGGGTTAAAAAATGAGCACACTCCTCATGGAGGAGCAGGGACACAGGCGTCAGGGGCATCCCCTCATCTACAGGCACCGCCCAGACGCCGAAGAGACCACTCCACCTGCGTCCACTTGTCCAGCTCCTTTGGGCTGCGAGGGAGGCTGGCAATAGGCTCTGTGTCCTGGGTCCTGTCACCACACACAAGGACCAGGTATGGTCCCCATACAAGGAGGACGGCACAGGAACCAGACCAGAGAATGGCGTCCAGAGTGAGTTCATTCACCCGCGGCAGGGCCGATGGTAAATAGCAGGCTGACACTTGCATCCGACCTGCCAGGCTTTGGACTTTAACTTTTAGACATTAAGCCTAAAGAGAGCAAACTCGACAAGCCTCTTCCTTTCCTCTGAGCTGCCTCTGAAGAACAGGAAGCTGAGCATCAGATTTGGGAGCGGGGGAGGTGCAACCTGATGCAAGGTGGGGGAGCAGGCCCTGCACCACCAGGGCTCCTCCTCCAGGCAGCTCAGCCGCCAGGCAACACAACAGGCACAGCTCCTGTTTCCAGGCACAGCAATCTGGCTTCAGCTGCAGGTAATGACGTTCCCGTCCCTCCCACCGCATCCCCACCTGGGTGGGGTTAATCCTCCTGGCTACATTGTAAAGCTGGGATAAGTACATTTCTAAAGATACTTATTTAAGGGGTGCCCACGAAGCCCATTCTCTTTCTTCTAAGAGGCATTCCTGTATGTGAGTGCATCAGGCCCTTAACATCTAGAAGGTGACATGAGTAAGTGACATGCTAGATTCATCTTCAAAAGCTCCCACACTGGTGCATGGACAGGGAAGAGGGCAGCGGACTCTCATGGCTGCCTTGCTTCCGTTGCCTCTGCACTTGCCGCACCTTGAAAGGAGCTATTTAGTTCCACAGCCAGTGAAAGCTGCTGGAGCCCAGAGATGAAAGAGCCCAGATGGAAATGGGGGAAGGGAAAGCCCCTCTGCCTTCATCAGGGTCTGGGACCCCTCGGGCCTGCCCCCCGGCCTCCCCTGGGCTCTTGCTAATAATTATAAATTACAAAGAATCTCCAGTTTAATTGCAAAGGGTAATGATGCAGCAAGCCTGAGATCAGATTCACCACACAAGGCAATATCCTTAAACAATAAAAAAAAATTGAGGGGCTGGGTGTGAAGGTGGCAGAACTGATCGGAGAGTCCAGTATTAAATGCTACGGCCCAGGGCCACAGAGTGATATTGACAGAGTGCTGACCGTGGATGAAAGAGGAGGGGCCGAGAAAACTAAGTGGGTCTCTGCAGAAAATGCGTTACAGATGAACCGCCACGGTCAAATTACTCTGAGACCTGAAGGTCTGCAGGCACATGCTGAGTCTGATTACAGGACAGCAGCACAGCTCGGGGTAGGACGACAGCCTGCTCCATCCTAACACCTGAGGCTGAGGGTCACTAGCTTCTGGGCCTCTTGCCGGGAGCATCCCGCTGAGGTGACTCCACTCACACCTTCCCAGACCAGCAGCCGAGCTCTGTACCCCACTCACCCCCAAGGCTGCTTCCCCTCTGGTCTCCCAGTGTGCAGTTCCTATGGACACCACTGAAATGAAGCTGGAGGAAGGGGACAGACTGACCCAGACTCCCCAGCAAGCCCCTCGGCAGCGGGGACATTGCCAGTGTCTCTGCCCCAGACCCAAAGGGCCACAGGAAACCATCTTAGGCACTGAGTTTCTTTCAAGTCCTGTTTTTTTCCAGAAACTTTGGGTGAAATTTGCATTGCATTCCGTGATAAAAAGAGATGCCTTATTTTTAATTTTAAAACAGTGATTTTCCCCCTTAAGTATTATTTATGAGCACAAAAACTGGCCAAGTCTTTATTCCACACTGAAGGCTGTGAGACTCCCTTCTGACCACGTGGAGTCTTAAAACTTTAAAAGACACTACGTATTTTAAAAAGTATGATTCTGTGTCACACACTGATAAAGTTAAATCATTACTCCTGCCACCTCTTCAGCCCAGCGTGGTGACGAGAGGGTTTGTCTGCACTGTGAGGCACCGTGAGGGGAAGAGGTGAGAAGCTTCACAGGCACAAACACCCACAAGCGCACACCTGGCATGAAGGCCCTCGACCCCCCCAACTTCGTGGGTGGTCTGCCCCAACCCAGGTACGTGTGATAACCTTTATCATCTCGAAAACACAGCCCGACTCCTGGATGGCAACCGGGTCTGAAGGTGGCCCTGTGCGCTGCTCTGCATGGAGCTCTGTGCGCCAGTCGCTGCGAGCTGCTTGGTGACGTGGGGACAGATGAAGGCACGTGGCTTCCACTCAGCCAGAGCAAAGGGCGCTGTGGGGCCTGACATCTGCCACTGTGCTTGTCATCCCCGCTTCCTGAGCATGCTCACGTGGTGCGGAGCGCACAAAACAGACGCATTCCTCAGAGCGGTTTTATTTGGGTTTTCCCAACAAGGCGCACACTGCTTCTTAGCTTTCATAATTTCATCTTTGAAAGAAAACCCCTGTCCCTCTGCAGGACTGCCGTGGACTTGCTGGTGCTCCCTGGCAGGAGGCACTGCCCAGGGAGAAGGAGCACCCCTCTGTGGGTGGTCTGGTCGGCTTCTCCTGATTCCACAGCATCTGCTTTCTTAATCCAGGAGACCAGCCAGATAGATACCCGACGTCACTCTGTCCCTGACACGGTCCCCAGGACCCTCACAGGGAACCAGAGGGGAGCTGCCATCCAGTGGGACAGCCAGGCAGTGGCACTGCTAGTGTCGGCTTCAGTAGGGACCACCCCACCGGGAATCTGAGTGTGTGTTCCCCTGCCCCTCTGGGGCCCTCCCTGGGCCTGCGCCTCGGGGGCGGGGCCTTCACGGCCACCGTCCAGGTGCTGAGAGGGGCCTGCGAGACAGACAGGGGAATGGGAACAGCACCGCATTTCGGACGATCCCAAGAGCCAGGAAGAAAACAGACCTAGGGGATGTGGCTGGGGAGTGACAGGGATGACGACGGTTTCCTACTGCTGCCCTGACGCATGACCTCAGAGGGAGTGGCCCAGACCACAGCGTGTGCCATTGCAGCTGCTGCGTCCGAAAGCTGAGGCGGGTTCCTCGGGCTGCGCTCCTCCCCAGAGGCTTCAGGAGACCGATCTCCAGTTCTAGAGGTGCTGGCAGAAATCCTCTCCTTATGGGACAGTTCCCTTCTGTGTCCCTGCCAAAGCCACTCTCAACTTCAGGAGCCACCCACAAACCTTGGCCCATGGTTCTGGCCTCCAACCTGAAAGCCAGCAACTCAAGTTGAGTCCCTGCCCCACCCTCCTACCCACTTCCCACTTGCAAGAACACCTGGTCACCTTGGCCCACCTGGCTGACCAGGGATGGTTGCCTGGGTCTCACCTCTGTGACCTGTCTCACCTCCGTGACTTTTACTTCTGTGACCTGTCTCACCTCTGTGACCTGTCTCACCTTTGTGACCTGTCTCACCTCTGTGACCTGTCTCACCTCTGTGACTTTTACCTCTGTGACCTGTCTTACCTCTGTGACCTGTCTCACCTCTGTGTCTTTTACCTCTGTGACCTGTCTCACCTCTGTGACCTGTCTCACCTCTGTGACCTGTCTTACCTCTATGACCTGTCTCACCTCTGTGACCTGTTGCCATGTGACACCCCACAGCGCCAGGCTGAGGTTTGCAGAGTGACTCCCAAGCAGGCTCAGAAGGGCTCCCTAAGATCTTGTCGTACTGAAACCCAGACGTGGCTGTTGAGACAGAGCTGGACACACGGAGAACTGTGGGAGCCTCCCCCAAAGCAAGAGCCCCCAGGATGGAGACAGCAAGGCTGGCTGGGGTGCAGGACAGGGTGGGCGGGGAGAATAAAGGGCCCCTAGGTGGGCTGAAAAGGCTGCCTGAACCATTAAGGCTTTTAGGCACAAGAATGAGTAGATCTGATTTATATTTTTTAAGATCACTGTGATTTGACATTTGGAATATTTGACATGTGACTTGAGAGCACAGGTAAAGTTTAGACAGATGCAGAGGGTGAGAAATGTGCTTCGGGTACAGAGAGTGGGCCCTGCATGCAGCCCGGAGGCAAGAGCTCAAGTCCCAAGAGGCCTGTGAGTGCCGGGCTGGGGAAAGGGAACAGAAGACCCTCCATGGAGGGGAGTGGGCAGAGGGGACAGGGCAGAGGGGACTGGGGACCCGCCATGGAGCGGGAAGGGCAAGGGGGACAGGAAGTCCTCCATGAAGGGAGCCAGGCAGGGGAGAGGACCCTCCATGAAGGCCAGGAAAGGCAGACAGGGGACTGGGGGAGGAGGCAGGACAGAAAGAACACGGCAGCCTCCATTAAGGGCAAGTGGACAGGAGGCCCTGTATGGAGGGAGTAAGCGGGGCGGGACCTTAAGACGGGTAGGAAAGGAGAAACAGGGCAACATCTACAGCAGGGGCGATGCATGGTGAACAGGAGCTTCTGGGAGGAGGGGAAAGGAAAAGTGGGGGGCCCTGCATGGCGGAGGCAGGACAGGACAGGAAAGACAGGACTCTCCATGAACAAGACAGGGCAGGGGAGACAGGGGACCTTGGGAGAAGGCAGGGCAGCGGGGACAGGAGACCCTCCATGGTGAGGGGGGCAGGGTGGACAGGGGATCCTGGAAAAAGGCAGGGCCAAGGGGACATGGGACCCACCATGGAGGGGACAGAGCCTGCCCTATAAGAGAATAGGGCAGGGGTGAGAGGGGATACTGGGGGGGCAGGAAAGGGAGAAAAGAAAACCTCTATGGTGGGGGCAGGCGGGGGGACAGGGGACCCTCCTTGGAGGGGGCAGGGTAGGAGGGATAAGGAAGCAGGGACAGGCGACAGGTACTCTCCCCCTGCACAGTGGTCCCCTGACCCCCCTCATGGAGGGTCCCCTCTCCCCCTGCTCTGTCCCCTTTCCAGGGTCCCCTGCCTCCCCATCCTTCCCTTATCTCAGAGTCCCCTGTCCCTTTTGCTCTGCCCCTCCCAGGGTCCCTTCTCCCACTCCCCATATGTCTCCTGCTCCATGGATTGTCCCTTCCCCTCTGCCAGGTCTTCTGTGGTCCTGCCCCGGCCACTCACTCACGGGCCTCTGATGGGCCTGCACTCTGGCCTCTGGTCTCCACCTCTCCTGCCTCCTGGCTGCGTGCCCCCCACTCTCTGTACCTGAACTACACCTCACCCTCTTCATCTGCCCAAATGGGCAGTTTTCAGCTGCTGGGCTTGAGTCGCACTGCAGCACCCAGTTTCAAAACATGCGGTTCCTAACTCTGCAGTCAGGGCCACTGCCTTCTTTTCCCTTAGGGTATGAAGTGAAAGAATGCCACCACGGTTTCAAAGAGGTCAAAGAATGTTCTTTCTATGGCCTATTGGCCATTTCAGAACTTAAGAAATGTCATCATTGATTCTTTAGAAACATTTGAGAAAAGAGGAAGGAAAAAAGGAGAAAACAAAATTTAAAAGGTAATAATAACGCTGATCGGAGCCTTGGAGAGACCAGTGCCCCGGAATCAACAGTCAGGTGACACATGCTTATGGTACCCCTGCTGCCCACCAGGGGGCGTGCGGTGGCGCACGGGCCGAAAATCGCAGGTGTGACTCCTGCCTGTGCTGTCCAGACACATCGCAAACATTGCTCAGATGTCAACTCACAGAGTAGCCCCCAGAGGGGAGGGTGGGGGAGGCAGAAGTGGTACAGGGGGGTAAATGGTGACGGAAGGAGCCCTGACCTGGGGTGGACAACATGTGGTACAACATACACGTGATTCACTGTACAACTGCACACCTGAAACCTATATAACCTGAGAAAACACTGTCACCCCAATCCATTATTAAAAATTAGTAAAATGAGTGTGTCTCTAGTATGATTAGATCATGAATAGCATTAATACTCTTTTAAAAGAGACCCCAAACTAGACTTAGCGAGCAGATCACTAGTCAGTTACAACATATAAACGTGCAGCACATATAACTAACCACTGTGCTGTACACCTGAAACTAATATTGAATGTTAACTCCAGTTGAAAAATATTTTAAATTATTTAAAATTAAAAACAAATCATAGCGATCTTTAAAAACTATAAATCAGATCACGTCATTCTCGGGTCTAAAAGCCTCAATGGCTCCAGCAGAAGTCAGCTGCCAGACAGAACCACGGCCGGGGTGGGTCACACTGATGGGAGAACTCTCCTACTCACTCCCCCAGTGTCCTCCGTCACAGGTGGGGTGGCATCAGGCGCTGGTTCTAGGCAGAGCTGTGCTCCCCTGAGAGTATGTTAAATATTCACTATGGCTGCTTAGTTCTAGTGTGGGAGCAGGCACAGAAAAAAATTAATAGAAAAAAGTCTTGATGATTATGAAAGCATTTTAAATCCCGCCCCAGGAACTCTTCCACCTCCCTGCCCTCCCCTGCACTCCTCCACCAGTCTGGTTCCCCGAGCTGTGGGGGCAACGGCTGGGAGAGTTCCACCGGGGCAGCCAGGAAACAAGCACCTGGTTGGTCGTCTCAACAGAACAGTTCTCTTAGGAAGGAAATAGAGAAAGACAGCTGCTAGAATCAGATGCATATGAGGGGATAAACTTTTCATAACACAGTGACGGAACCACAGCTACATGACCTGGCCATGCTGTCTCCTCCCCATCACATCCCAGGGGCCCCATGAATTGCCCACAGCAGGAAGCAGCTCCCTGACCACTGACATCCCACACACCCTCTGCAGAGCCTTGAGTGCTCACACCTGATCTCAGACTATGGGTCCTGGACACTTCAAGGCCTGGAATATTGCCTGTTTTGAGTATTTCATGCTCCTGTTAAAAGCCAGGTCTGGGTCCCCCATACATTACTCAAAGGTGTACGAGCACCCAAGCAGGTGGCAGTTACACCTGATACATCCTGGGACATTTGCTGAGTGGCCTGAGACCCAGCATTGACACCAAGCTTTAAACTGCATCAGTCTGGTGAACACTACTGTGACTCACCGAGAACCTACCTCACACAGCTCCTGTACTTCAAGACACTCTTTTAGCGACTGAGCCTAGGATGCAGCCGGTAGGTGGAGGCTGGCAGAGGAGGATCTTGGGGTGCCTTGGGACCCTTGCTGACCTGTCCCTGGGCCCACTGGTTGTAAAAGCCACCGCAGCTGTGCTGCTTGGTCCTCCCTGTGCTCAACCAGGCCCCGCGCAGGCAGCCACACACTGCGGATTGCTTCATAGCTGCAAACTGGTTGCCCAGGTCAGTCACATGCAGCATCTGATATAGGTCAGCACCAGAGTCCCTCCAGGAAGCCCCAGAACGAACGCGCCCTGTGGCCAGCCTCAGGATACAGCACAGCAGGATCCGGTTAGCTTCACAACAGCAAATCCAATGGGAGACCAAAGCAGGCACTGGGCCCTCCTGTGAAGGGACTTCTGCTCCCTGTGGTCAGCACCTGCACAGCTGTCCACACAGGGTGGTCGTCACAGTCACCCTGCCTACGGCTGACAACACACATGAACAAGCCATGACGATCAAGACTCGATTCCAACAGGAGGGCCCTCAGAACCCACACATGGTATAATCCCAGAGCCCCCAGCTCAGGTGACCAAGGACCTGCACCACTGATACCACAGGACACCTAAAGTATAAGGCCACCCTGCCAAGGCTGGAAGTCAGAGCATATCTACCTAATACACAGAAACAAAACAAATGCTAAAAGAGGACACAAATAAACATGCCCCAAATGAAGAAAGAGGAGACATCTCCAGAAAATAAGGTAAATAAAGGACAGGCTAGCAATCCACCACATACAGTTAAAATCAATGGCTAGGAGGATGCTTGAAGAACTCAGGGAGAAAGCATAAGTCAGTGAGAACTTGAGCCAAGAGAGTATGAGCAAGGGCACAAAAACCATAAGAAAGTCAGAAATGAAGGATACACTATCTGGAATGAGGAATACACTGGAGCAATAAGGGGTCAGTTGGAGGAAGCAGAAACTGGAATCAGTGTTTGAAAGATGAAGTAGAAGAAATAACCAGAACAGAAAAAGGAAAATTTTAAGAAAAAAGAGGATAGTTTGTGGGATCTTGGGAACAACATAAATTATAACAACTTGCACCTCATAGGGGTCCCAGAAGGAGAAGAGAAAGAGCAAGGGATTGGGAACCTGCTGGATTGAAAATTTCCCTGACTTGGAAAAAGACAAACAAGCCCAGGGAGTGCAGAGTCCCAAACAAAAGGAACACAAAGGCCCGCACCAAGACACACCGTCACTAAAGTGGCAAAGGGTAAAGACAGAGAGAGGATCATAAAACCCGCAAGAGAAAGATAGTTAGTTACCTACGGTGGAGCTCCCATAAGTCACTGATTTATTAACAGAAACATTTTACATGACAAGGAATTATTAGCACAAAATATTCAAGGTGACAAAAAGCAAAAACATATACAAACAAGACTACTGTTCCCAACAAGGCTATCATTGAAAATAGAAGGAGAAATAAAGAGCTTCCCAAACAAGAAAAGACTTAAAAAGTTCATTACCACCCAATTAGTATTACAAGAACTGTTAAGGGTCCTTTAGAAAAAGAAAAAGAAGGAGGAGGAGAAAAACAATATAGTTAAAAGAATAAAATATCAATAAATATGTACCTGTTAATAATCACTGTAAATGTAAAAAGCCTGAATGATCCAATGAAAAAACACAGGACACCTGAATGGATATGAAAATCAAACCCACATATATTCTGTCTACGAGAGACCCACCTCGTAATGAAAGATACACAGAGACTAAAAGGGATAGAAAGAAAGAAAGAAAGAAAAGAAAAAGAAAGCTAAAGAGACCAAAAAAAAAAGTATAGTGATGGAAAAAATGTTTCATGCAGAGAGAAAAAAAATAATTGGGGTAGAAATACTTTATCCGACAAAACTGACTTTAAGACACAGGCTATAGTAAGAAACAAAGAAGGTCACTATATAATGATAAAGGGGACAATCCAACAAGACAGTATCTTCCATAAACACTTACACGCCCAATATAGGAGCACCTAAGTATGTAAAGCAAATCCTGACACACATGCAGGGGGAGATCAGCAGTAATGTGGTCATGATAGGGGAATTCAATCCTGCTTTATGTGGATTTTAATCAGATAAATGAATATGTCTTCCAGACAGAAAGAAAAAAAAAACAACAGTGGCCTTAAATGACACATTTTATCAGATGGATTTAATCGATATCTTCAGAGCATTTCGTCCTGAGCAGCAGAATACTTGTTCTTTTTTTAAAGTGCATGTGGACTGTTTTCAAAGATAGAACACATGTTAGGACACAAAACAGGTATCAATAAATTTAAGAAGATTAAAACCATGTGGATCATCTTTTTGACTGTAGTGGCATGAAACTAGAAATCAATCATAAGAAAAAAACTGAAAAACACACAAAGACATGGAGGCTAAATAACATGTTATTAAACAATGAATTGGTTAACAAGGAGATCACGGGAGAAATAAAAAGATACCTGGAAACAAATGAAACACAACAACCCAAAACTTACGGAGCACAGAGCAAGCAGTCCTAAAAGGGAAATTCATAGCATTCAAGACTTACCTCAAGAGAGAAGAAAAATCTCAAGCAAAGGTGTAACTTTACATTTACAGGAACTAGAAGGCCCGGCTGGGTAGCTCAGGTGGTGAGAGCATTATCCCAATCTGCCAAAGCTGCAGGTTCAACCCCTGGTCAGGGCACATACGAGAATCAACCAACAAATGCATAAATAAGTGGAACAACAAACTGGTGTTTCTCTTTTTCCCTTCTTCTCTCTTGAAAATCAGTAAATAAAAACTTAAAAAGGAGAAATAGAAAAAGAACAAAAAAACAAACAAACAAAGCTCAAAATGAGCAGAAATAAGGAAATAGTGAAGATGACAGCAGAGCTCGGTTGGTCAGACCATCGTCACAACAGGCCAAAGCCGTGGGCTCAGTCTCCTGGCGGGGCACGCGAGAAGCAAGCAGTGGAGACGTGAAGAAGTGGGACAACAAACCGATGTGTCTCCGCCTCTTTCCGTCTCTCCCTCCCTTCCTCCTACCCCTTCTCTCTCTAACACTCGATTCTAAAAAATAGACTAAATAAATAATAGACGAAAGAGAGAAGACCCATATAAATAAAAGCAGAGGTGAAAAGTCGAGAAAACCTGGCTTCACAGAAATACAAAGCATCATAAAATATCGCAAAAACTATATAGCAACGAATCGGACGATCTGGCATAAGTGGATAAATTCCTGGACACATACCATCTTTTAAACTTCGTCGGTAAGAATCAGAAAGTCTGAAAAGACTGATCACAACAAATCGAATTGAGGAAGTCACCAAAACACTCCCACCAAGCAAAAGACCTGGGCCAGATATATCTTCAGGAGGATTTTTCCAATCACTTAAAGATGAACAAAAAGAATCCTTCCCTAAGTACTCCAAAAATTCAAGAGGAGGGGAGACTCACAAGCCCATTTTCTGAAGCCAGCATTATCCTACTTCCAAAACCAAAGAAAGATACTAGAAGGAAAGAAGATTGCAGGCCAATATCTCTGATGAACAGAGATGCTAAAATCCTCAACAAAATGTAGCAAACTGGGTCCAACAATACACTAAAAAGATCATACACCACAATCAAATGGGATTTATTCAAGGAATGTGAGGTTGGTACAACATCTGCAAATCAATAAAATGTGATACGTTATATTGTAAACAAAAGGAAGAATAAAAATCACATGATCATATTAAGACACTGGAAAAGCATTTGATATTGTAAAAACCATTTACAATAAAAACTCTCAGCAAAATGGAAATAGAGGGAACATACCTCAACATAAAAAAGGCCACGTAGGAGAAACTCACAGCCAACGTCACAGTCATGGGCAAAAATTGAAGTTGTTTTACTTAAGATTGGGAATGAGGCAGGGATGTTGTTTTTGACGAGTGTTATTCGACACAGTACTGGAAGTCCTAGCTAGAGCAAACAGACAAGCAGAAGAAACAAAAGGCATTCGAATTGAAAAGGAAGAAATGAAACTATCTGCTGATGACATGATCCTAGGAACAAAATTTAACCTAGGATGTAAAAGACCTTCTTGGCACCTTGGCTGGTCCTGGCGCTCTCACAGTCACAGAGCCCGTGAGGGATGCTACTCAGGGATGCAAGATCACCAGAGGGAAGGATGCACCATCGCAGGAAGCATGTGCTTTTTAATGACCTGCACATCCCAATTGCATAAATTATTCTTCTGCTCTGTCAAAGGTAAGGGATGATTCATCACATTTCTCTGTGAATTTGGCAGAATGGTTCTCAAAATTATGGTAAAATAACATACCTTGTCTTCACAGGCTCTCCCTTCCAGAGATGACTCCACTTTATCTTTCAACTGGGCTGCAAGAAGGGAGAGGTGATGGTGGTGGGTGAGATCAACGCGCCTTCCAGCAGGGGGTTGAATGAGATGAGAGACAGAAAGTGACCCATCGAAGCCCAACACTCACTCAGTGCTCAGGCCAGGAGGATTCTAATCGCCCATCAGACACTGTCAGGGTGATTATGTCACACCGTCACACAGACTTTTCACTGTCAGAGCCCAGTGGGCTCTCTGCTTCCTACCTGGGAGCCACTGTGAGTCATCCTCTCCACATAGTGCCTCAGGGACCCGGGGCTTCCCCAGGAGAAGTAGGGACCCAGGGACCCAGGATAGTAGGCCGTCAATGTTCAGATCTGCATTAGTTGTTAAAATTAATATTGTATTATAAATCCAATATAGCATAATGATTCAAAGCATGGGCTTAAAGTCGGATGACCTGGGTACCAATCCCAGGGCCGCACTGCTCTTGGAGGAGTTTTCTAATCATTCTGTGCCTGGGTTTCCTTGTCTGTAAAACGTCAATAAGTAGGACCTCCCTCGGAGGAAGTTCTCCCTTCCCTGTAAGGAGAACTGTGGCCTGGCAGGTGCTGGCGGCTATTTTGCAATCCCAGCCTCCCTTGTGCGTGGTCATGTGATCTCATCCCCTCCCATGGAAGGAGTGGAAACGACCCCTGTTATTTCCAGGTTGGGTCGTGGAGGAGCAGGGGTCTGCCTCCACACTCCTGTTCTCTGCCTCCGATGGCTGGACCAGCAGTGACCTGAACGACTTTGGGAGGCACGTGCAGACAGTGGCAGATGAGCCGTCAGCCTGACCTTGTGGCCTCACCAGTTTGGAGCTCAGACTGTCACGTGAGGGAGAAGCAATCTTCAGTCTGGTTAGAGCCGCTGAGTTTTTGCGTCTCTTCTCTCAAAGCAGCTGTTGTTATCCTCACTAAAACTCTACTTCATGGGGTGGCAGGACTATTCGGCAAGTTAATAAATACAAAGGAATGAAGATGGTGCTGGCATGGAGCCGTGGTGCACAGGTGTTGGCTAACAGCACCAGTGATGAAAACGACGAGGCAACCTCACCAGGCCACCCAGAAGGAGGAGCATGTGTAAAGGGCCTGTGGTACACACCAGCGCCGCGCATTGGTGAGGGGGCGCAGTGTGGGGTTGCCACTGTCCAGCCCATAGCTCAGCCCTGTGGCCCAGACAATCTGCAGTTGATTGGGAATAAAAAAATGGAAAGCAGTGTCTCATTGGATTGTGTCTCTGGTCACAAGAGCTGTTTATGATGACCGAAATAGTGTGGCCTACTCTAAAAGTTCCCAAGAAGCATGATTAGAAACTTGTGCCGGGGGACAGGGACAGACTGATGGTTACCATGCAGATGACTTTCAATTACCTAGAACTAAAATGTGAAGAAAATGTATGCATCACCTGTTTTCTAAAATTGTGGTATTTTTTTGTGTGTTCTTCCCTGACTTCCCACTCTTATATTTACACGTCGGGTATGTGCATTTTTAGAAAATTTTCAGAAAATCCTGGGGGTTCGTGACCACCGTGGAGTGCACGGCCCTACAGCCATCACCCCGGCAGGCGGGCTCCCCTGGCTGCCTGGTCACTGGAGGAGACAAGGAGAGCTGCAAATCAACAGGAGCTGGGAGCAGGCAGCCCAGAGGACCAGCAGGAGGACTATAGAACTATGGAGTTGCCAGGAGCCTTTCATTCCAATAAGTGCACACAATTGCTGCCACCCGGCTGCGTGGCAGTCCCTGAAGAGATTGTGTCCCCACTGTCAGTCAACATTATAAACTACAGTGGAACATTGATATAATAGGCAGGAAGGAGGTTGGGTTGCTGGCTTTGGCCTTGGAACATAGAGAGGAAATGTGAGAATAAAGGTGGGGGTTGAGGAAACTTGATTTCTGGCTGATCCTGTGTGACCTTGGGCAGGTCCCCACCTCTCTGAGTCTGTGTCCTCAGTTGTTTGAGGGAAGATTACTCTCCTAATTTCCTCAGGGCTTGCAGTGTAAGTTATGAGTCCAGGAACTCATGAAAAACTCCGGAAGCCTGAGCCATGGATGCTCAATGGCCCTCACATCTATGTCTGTGTCCTTTCACACGGGGTTCCCCAGTATGGTCTGACCAGAGCTTCCTGGTTGTGGGGAGAAAGTCTGCTCCCCTCACCCACCTCATACTTTTCCTAACCTGTTGGACCAAAGGACAAAGAAGCCTCAACTGGTCTTGGCTTCAGCCAGATCCTACTCCACCCCCCTTTGCCTGGTGGGGCAGCCCTGACTCCCACACCCAGTCACCTTTCTCTGAGGAGCCTTTGCAGGCCCAGCCGGCACATGGTCCCTTGGGTCAGGGCCTCCCAGACACCAGGAGAGTGAGCAGAACCCTCCCTTCTGCCCCCTTTCCTAGCCCATCAAGCATTTCTCTTTTCCAGGAGCCTCTTCAGAGCTCAGGTGAGCACTCCCCAGGCCCTTTGACCAGAAGTCATGGTCCTGCATTACCTTCTAAGCCTTGTGCACCTGAGCCTGGGTCCTCCTCCTTGGGGGGGCAGGTGGCACAAACAGTGGGACTCTGCCTCCCTCTACATGCAGAGGTAGCAAGGCTCAGATTGTTGTGGCAGTCAGGAGACAGAGTCCTCCCATCCCAGCCATGGCACTGAGGTGTTGCCATGGTAAAGGGGGATCGGCAGAGCAGCTGGTGCTGGAAAAACCATCAGTATTTAGAAGTGACACTGATGCTGGTGAGTGCACCGCACACACCCAGCTGCCTTCTGCTCCAATAGCACAAGGGAGGAAGGGCCTGTGACTCCCGGAAGGGTTTTATTGTCACCTCTGCTCCAAGTTCAGCCCTAAGGACTCTGAGGGTCGCTGCTCATTTGTGAACTTAGGAGACAGGATGAGACACAAAATCCAGTGCTTGACAGCTGCCATCTAATGTATGAGACCATGTCACCAAGCTCCAGGACAGCAGAGAGGGGAAAGGCGGAGCGTTCCCATTCCTGCATTTATGATCTGGTTGGGGAGACAATGGTAAAGAGACCAGTGCTGAGCGCGGATGAAGACTGAGTCACGCAGGGAGGAGTGAGTCCGGGCGCCTGTCGTTCGCACTGGCCCTTCAGTTCTCTCCCCTGCTCAGAGCGTGGCTGGGGCTGAGTTCATGCTGCTACCCTAAGCTTCCCAGCGGGTCCTGATTGGTGCTGCCTGCTGGTACCTCTCAGTATACCAGCTGGCACCACCCGAGCGCCACCCTCCCAGATGGGCTCATCAGCCCCACTTTCCACCAGGGGAGAAGCAAGCTCTGAAAAGTTAAGGGGAAGAAAGCAAACTGGTTTGTCAGATTTCTAAACCAGGGGAGGATGGGAGTCAAGAGACCGGCATAAAAGAGATGAGCTTTGAACAGGCAGGATCTAGGGGACCAGTGGGAAAGGAGTATGGCAAGCAAAGGGAACAGAACAAGAAGTTTTAAAGAATGGAATGCAACACGAGAAACATTTTGCCATTTATTTGTCAATTCAGGTAACCTGTGCTGTACATTTGCTTCTGCTAAAACTCCACGGAATTCTTAATCTCTCTGAAATTCAGTTCCCTCTCCTGCAGAATGGGGTAACTTACAGGAGGGATGTGGCGTTAGATGTAGCATCAGCCTTGAAGGTGCTGTTGGGTGTGTAAGGCACTGCAAGTGCAGGACAGCGTTGTTAAATGGTTCGTGTTTATGGGGGACTGATGAGTCACAAGCAGTCTTGTGAAAAACACCCAGTGTATGAAGAACTGCCAAGAAAGAACGGATGGAAAACCTCCCAGGCTCCAACCGAGAGACAGACAGCCTTGGAACCCACTCACCGAGGAGGTAGGAGAGACTGCCGCAAGTGAATGGCGCCCTCGCGCGGTCACTTTACTGAACGACAGCTCCGCCCGCGGGTTAGCGCCGGGAAGCGCTACTGCGCTGGTCCAGAGGACAGATGATGAGCAGTCCCCAGGCTCCCAAGGCAGTGCCGGCCCTTCCTGCGCTGTGCGGCTGTGTTCCTCTGGCACCGGCCCTGAGACTCCCAGTCCCCCTTCCTCCCTCTGATCTGGACCCCACGCCTCCCCACCCCGAACTCTGCTGCGCCAGCTCACTTGGCCTCCACCAGAAAGGCTTTTTTTTCTTTCTATTTATCTCCGTATTTACTAAATTTAACTTTATTTCTGGAAAACTATTCAAAAAGGGGGAAAAATTCAAAATAGAAAGTTAAAATTACTCCAAAGCCCACCACTTAGAAATATCTTAAAAATGTTTTGTGTGTGAATGTTATTTCAGAGGCTCCCAAACCTGTGTGCAGAAGAACAGATTTCTGGAAATAATTATATAAAATGGGTTTTAGTACACAGCTTTTCAAAATGTTTCCTGGGTGCGGGACTCTGGGCACAGCGCTGTCCAAGCACCAGGCTCCCCAGCGCTTTCTGTCCACTGTCCTGTGGGCGCAGTTATCTAGAATGTCCGTCCGACCGTTGTCCTGCTGTGGGCAGGCGGGGGCTGAGGGTGCAGCTCTTGGTTGGGAGGGAGGTGGCAGAGGAGTCGGGATGCAAGTTCGGGTCTGCCCGACGACGTGGGAGCCTGGGCCTGGAGACCCTTTCTGGAAGCAAATGAGCTACATGTGAGATGTCCAGGTGCTTACACTGACAAGGAACAAAAACTGGATGAAAGGTTTCGAGAGCAGCTGGGGACCTCGGGGCTCCATTAGCCCAAGCAACACGAGAGGGCATTTCCCTCCCTGGCTTTTCCTACAGGAGTTTGGGATGCTCTCCTCCTCTCCCACCTTGGCAGGAAGTAGGCTCCAGAGGACAACATTCAGCAGATGCTGGCACCTGCGCAGGCCTGGGCTTCCAGAGCTGACGCTCTCATGCGGATCGCCATTACCAAGTGATCAAAATCCAGGGAGCTGTGGGTCTCAGATGTTCCTACAACGAGGGTGTATTTTTTTTTTTAGGATTTATTTTTTTTTTCATTTTGTTTTTTTTTTTTTTATTTTATTTAGTTATTTTTCAAGTACAGTTTTTTGTCTATTTTTCCCAGGCCCCGCCCCTTGCTCCCCACCTCCCTCCCATTTCCACCCCCCTCGAGGGTGTATTTTTTAAAAAATGGACATTCAAAAGTGATCACAGGAATAATTTAGTTTTTGCAGTTATGACTGAGGTCAAAATGGAACAGTAAGTACACATGTTTTGAGAGCTTGCAGCTGAAAGCCAGCCTGCGAGTGCCAGCGGCCAGCCCCAGTGACACAGAGGCAGTGAGATGAGCCAGTCTGTCTGACACCATGCACCCGGGACACTGCACCTGCCACCGCCAGCTGCAGCCCACCTGTCAGCCCTGCAGGATCAACAGAGCCACGCACGAATCCCACCAGTTGAGGGTGCAGACAGGAGACAGAAATCACACCAACAATTTGAGCAGGGAAAATGTAACATAAAGGGGTATTAACTAGTAACAGGAATTCACTGCTGAGGAGAGATGAACAAGCTCTAAGGGACACCACAGGTCTAAGGGGCAGTTTCAAGGAGGGAGCAAACGTGGCTGGGATTCAGGCCTCAGGGAGGGGCAGAACTGGTTTTCTGTGCTCCACAGCCTGAGCCACGGCTGCAGCAGGCAGCCGCCCCCACCCCCCACCCAGGGTCTCAGCAAAGCGTGTTGGAAGGGAAAGCCCTGGGTCCCACACACCCCTAGCAGCCACGCTGCAGACGCAGAGTGGGAAATCACTCAGAACCAGGCAGAGAAGCCCTTCCTTCCACACTGGGCTCCCTCCCAGACCCTTCTAGTGACAAATCTAACAAAAGGAAAAGTGTTCATAGAGTCCAGCTCCAGTACCACAAAGGAGGACAGAGAAACGTGGCTTTGGAGTCGAGAAGCAATAGATGAACACCTGTCCACAGCACTGTGGACAACGGCCCCGAACTGCAAGTGACCCAGGTGCTGGCCTACTAAAAAGGGTGAATTAACAAAATGTGAGAGACGCACAGAGGAATGTGCACTGTGGTGACAAACGAGGGACTTAAGCCACACACCACCAAAGATGAGTGGGGAAAACTGCAAAAGATGACATATTTCTACAGCTTAACAAGTAAAATGACATGCCATATGGTTTAGTTATACATACATCTATGGTGAAGCTATTTTAATATGAGCGAAATAATGAGGAAAACAATAGGCAGGAGAGTGGCTGCCTCTGGAGGGGCCGGAGGGGAAGATGGGAGTGGGGGTGGGGAAGCACACAAGGCAGCTTCAAACGTGCCGGGAACGGACTAGTTCTTGTAATGTTCTAGTTCTTGTATGGATGGCAAGTTCATGAGCACTCATTTGATTACTGTGTCTCATAACTTACTTGAATGTAACATCTGTTACATAGGTACCTCTGGATGTGTCAAGTATCACTTAAGGAAGCAAAAGGAATCAAACCGTAGAAGGTGGTTTTGGAGGTTGTCTGGTCTCACAGGGCTCCTGTCTGAAAGGAGGGATGTCTTAATGCCTTATGAGCTAGCACATTCCAAGTTGCTGGGAAAACACATGCAACTCTTTAGAAAACATAGGTGAAGTGTCCAGAACGATGGAAGCTGTGGTTCTCCATCAGTCTCTGGGGATCGGATAACGTCGGGCAACCTTCCTCAGTCCTGAGGGTCCTACCGGAGGACGCAGACCATCTGGGCACTTTCCAGCAGCGTGAAGGCCAGACGTAGCCACACGGTCCCAGAGCTCACAACTGGGAGCAGTGGCAGGACAGCGAAGGGCACTGGATCTCAGCTCAGTTGAGAGAAGCACGTGGACAACTGGAAGTAACAAGCGTTGGCGAGGATGTGAAGGAATGGTAATTCTTGTGCAGAGTCGGTGGGAATGGGAAATGCGGCAGCCACTGTGGAAAACAATAGCAGGGACTTCCTCAAAAAATGAAAATGGAGCGAGCATATGACCCACCAATTCCACTTCTAGGCATATACCCCAAAGAATCGAAAGCAGCAGCTCAAACAGACATCTGTACCCCTGTTCATAACATCATTATTTGCAAGAGCCAAAGGTGAGACAATGCAAGTGTCCATTGACAATGAGGAAACCAAATGTGGTCCACACATTCACTGGAGTATTATTCAGCCTTTGAAAGGAAGGGGATTCTGACACAGGCTACAACGGATGGACCTTGCGGACATCGTGCTGAGACAGGCCAATCACAGAAAGACAAACACTGCGATTCCACTTCCGGGAGGCCCCTGGCTAGTCACACTCATGGAGGCTGCAAACAGAAGGGCTGGGGACGGGGAGTGAGTGTTTAATGGGCACAGAGTTTCAATTTAGGAAGATAAAAAAATTCTGCAGATGGATGGTGGCGATGGTTGCATAACGATGTGAATGTGCTTGACTCCACACAGAACTGCACACTTGAAAATGATGAAAAAATGGTGAATTTTTTGTTGGGTACATTTTATCACAATTTAAAAAAGAGAGAGAACCATGAGCACCAACTAGAACGGGCTGTCTCAGTGGATTCTGTTGCTGGGAAGGCCCGCACAGAGCTCGGGTGAGCATCCTGTCGGGAACGGTCTAGCCGGGGCTCTCACAGCTCTGGCCAAAAGCTCTGCCTGCGGGAACCCCCAGAGCACAGTCTGGCTGTGGGAAAGTGGCTAAGACAGGCCTCCTCCTGTCCCGAGGGCTCAGCTTCCACCCAGGAAAGGCAGCTGGGCCTCCCCAGTAGCTTGGGCTGCATCCCATTGCTGACACTCAGGGCTCTGGGGAAGAGCTGCCTCAGGAAGCTGGGACCCCCCCATTGGCACAGGCCCCCCTCAGAAGTGAGTTTGCCTGCTTTGGGGCTCAGGCCCTCAGAGCCGACATTTGTTTCATCTTCCATAGTGCCATCCGTGGTGGGACCAGCCCTCAGGGTCAGTTCTACCGAAGGGTGTCTGATCTTGGCCCCCAGCCCCGTGCTGACCTCCAGTCTCCAGCCTGAGCCGGCTGACGACACAGCTTCCTCCAACCCCGTCCTCTCCCACTGCTTCCTCAGAGTGTCAGAGCCCAACAAGGTGAACTTCAGCGTGGTCTTAGTGATCCAAACTTAGGAATCCAAACTGCGAGCTGCCACAGATACCCAGATGGGAAAAAGAAAAGCTAGAAGCAGACCCTGCCCAAGCTTCCTGACAAGTTTGAAAGTGCAGTCTGCAACAAGAACAAAACCTAGACCTGCTTTCAGCCTACCCTCTGGCCTGAATTACCTATGAGAAATGTGTTTTTACAAACATTAAATTGACCTCCTTACCTGTTCTCATTCTTCAAGACTCATTTTTGAAGCCCCCTCCCAGAAGTTGCTCCCGACTCCTCAGGTGTGATCAGGGGTCCGTCCTGTGCGTCTTCAAGGGCGTCCGCCCCGTCTCACTCCCACTGTGCTTTCTTCCCTGTCAGTTCCTGGGATCCAGCCCAGGGCCCAGTATGCCGCAGACCCAGCCCGTTCCTGTGGAGAAGTGAAGGCTGCATGAAAATGAATCCAGTACAAGCGTAATTTTTAGCTATGGGCCCACATTTTGCTTGCTTCATCATGACCCCTGCTGGTGACTGATTTCCATTACGGACCCAACAAAATCAGCATCACTCCACAGGGCACTTTCTTTTGTTCAGGTAAAGACCTTCTGAGTGCCAGCTATGAGCCAGGGCCACCTGGTGCAGGGTGGAAGCACGCCCCTGCTCACCAGCACTGTCAGCGTTGCTATTAACACCACACCGTGACGCGAGGGACCCGTGGGCTCCGACGGGCACGGAACCAGCGTGGAGAAGGGCGGCCCCTGAGGGACGTGGAAACTCTGTCATGTGAGCTCCCTCAACACCATTCTGTTTATCATTCCCTTAGAGGGAACTTGGGTTCCCGTTTTATTTTTGACTTCAACCAGCATTCCCGTAAAGTCAACACCTACAGCGGGTCCGGCTTCCCCGCTCCTCCTGCTCTGTGCAGAGCGCGTGCTGGGGAGGCAGGTTCGGAGAGAGAGGACCCAGCGCTGGCCGTGGCCTCGGTGTCTTCCAGCCCCTCCTCCCGCTGCCTCCCCACCCGAGGCCTTCAGAAACGAGCCCTAACTGGATAACCGGCCACTGCGGAAGCAAAAAGAGAGTTGGGCCTCTTATAGTAAAATTATAATAGAATAAAACAAAGTGAAAATACTGAAACACTAGGAAAAAAGCATAAGTGGCTTTAAAATATATAAACACATACATATATGTACATACACACTCCTAGGCCCCAGTACATACGTATATGGGCCTCAGTAACTTCTATGTACAATCAGAAATTATAAAGGAAAACTGAAACATTTAACATTGCAATGCTTCTATATGGCAAAAATGAAATAAAATTGAACATAAATAGGCAATTTCAAAACAAAGATAAACTGAGAAAAAATACAAGTAAACACATGACAAAACGCTGGTACCCTCAACATGCAAAGAACAATATCAAATTTTAAAAGAATACCAGGAGCCCTGGCAGGTGTGCCTCAGCCGGTCGGGGTGTCATCCCACCATCAAGGGGTCCCCGAGTCCCCCGTGTGGCTGCTGCAGTCCTCGGTCGGGGTGCGTGCAGCGGGCAACCAATGGCAAGCAGTCGATGCTTCTCTCTCACACGTTTCCCTCTCTCCCTTCTCTCTCTGAAAAACATTGCAAAGAATGTCCTCTGGCTGCAGGGGGAGGAAATACCTCAGTAAAAATGGATAAAGAGCAGGTGAGTTTCAATGTCAACAAATGACCATTGTATGAAATAAACAATGCCATTTGCCTGGTTGACACTCACAGTTCAGGACTCCTATGCTGACAAAGGCGTGTGTGGGGGTGCGAGGGGACACTTCCGGGGCAGACGTGTATCAGACCCTCCGAACAGTGGACACACGCATCGCTCACTCAGCAGCCCCGCTTCTAGGAGGATGCACGCACAACTGGCCGACTCCGTGAGGGCAAATGCACAGCGTGTTCGGTGAAGCATGGTGTGTGTGCGTGTGTGCATGCATACACACTTAAACCTGGAATCGCTTGTCTTCCCATAATGTGAAAGAATGGTTTTTAGCTGTGGGCTGAGTTTTCCTCTGCTCACTGTGACACCCTGTGTCGTTGTTAAGTGAAGGACGGTGGGCTTGTCCTGAGGAAGGTCGGTTATCACTGCGCATGAGGAGATTGTTCGTTATCCTAAGATAAGTCCAGAACACACTTAACAACAGCAATAAAACAGTTAGAACTATCTCTAAATCCATGAAAAGATTATGACTTGAAAATATATTCATCGAAATGTTAATAGTGTTTTACCTCTGTGTGACTGGATTTAGGATAGTCTACTTTCTTTGTTATTTTTTAAAAATTTTATAAGGTAATAAAGTATTGTTTTAAAATCAGAAAAACACAGGATATTTTCCTTCTCTCTCTTTTTCTCTCTCACATACACACACGCACACACACACACACACACAAAATTAACCCTGCCTTTCAAATATGCCCGATCCAGCTACCACACTTGACTGCTAAGGCAGCAGATGTAAAGACTTATAGAAACACACAGGCATATTGATTAACTGATACATAGATACATAGAAATGTTGCCTTGTGAGAACAATGGAAAAGCCACATTTTGAGATTCAAAGTGAGCTGTATGATTCTTACTTTCCTCTGGAGTGACACGATCTTTTCAAATAGCCCTGTTAAGAGGGACACTGAGTACAATTCCTAAGTACATACACCACAAAAATTCAAACATAAAAGCAGCCATCAGCTGAAGCTTTGGGTTTTCTATGTCACAGGCTCTGGTAGAGCTTCTCTGCCTAGAACAGACTCTTCCCAAAGCTCACCTTTATACTGAATGTAATTACACGTTAATGATGTGTACCTCATTCTGACCCTTTCCCCAAAAGGGTCTTTACCCATGTGTTGTCTTTACCAACATTTGTCCTCTGATTCACTGATGAGTATTGAGATCAGGAGCTGGCTTTTAAAACCACAGTTGCCTTAATCCTATCGCTGACTTTTAAAGTGAAATAACAGCCTGTGATTAAAACCGTGCAGCACTAGCAACCTGAGTGGTATTCTTGACCAGCCCTCAGCACCGGTTCAGTAACAGGAGACCTCGGCCCTGGTGCTGGAAGGCAGGACGTGGACAACAAGGGTCTGACCTTGGCTTTGTGGCTTTGCAAGGTGCTTCAGAGTCCTGCACCTCAGTCCCTGTGAAAAGTGGCAGCGATTCTTAGATTCCTGTCTGGCAGGCCTCCCCAGGGAGGGTGATCAAAGTGACCCCAGGGCTGGGCTCCTCGGGACGTGTCCTGGGGTGGCAGCTCTGCCCACTCGAGTAGTGCACAGGGGACTCCCATGGCAGACGAGGCTACTGAGGGTCTCCTATCTCATCACACACCATGGAGAGGTGGAGTCCATGTCACCTCCCCTTGAATCTCAGGCTGCTGGTGACATCTTCAAACAGTACAGAGTAGTGTGAGTAACTCCCTGTGGTGTCTGGGACTCAGTCACAAAATACCACACAGCTTCCTTCTGGCTGTTTACACGTGCTCTTGAAACACTCACTCTTCGAACCCAGCTATCCAGATGTGCAGAGCAGGGCCGGGAGCAAGGTGTGAACAGGTGCTCTGGCCGGTGGCCCAGCTGAGCCTGGCCTTTGAGCCACTCTCACCTGGCACCAGACAGGTGCGTGGAGGACCCCCAGCCACCTCCCAGCATTTCAAGTCTTCCTCACAGAGGCCCCCAACATCGCGGAGCCAAGACAAGCCATGCCCACTGGGTCTTGATGCACAAAATGTGTGAGCCCCATAAAAGGCTGGTTGTTTATGCCACTTGGTTTGTGATGGGTTATTGGGCAGTAATAGCACCTGGAGCTCCGGGTCTGATCTATGAGTTCACCTAATAAACACTTACCTAGTGCTTACCATGTGTGAGGCCCTGTTCTAAGTAAGATGCAAATATTAATGTATAATTATAAACTTTTATAACATCCCCATGAGGTCCATGCTAATACCATCTGTATTTGACAGTCAAGGGAACTGAAGCTCAGAAAAGCTAGGCAGCTTGTCCGAGGTCACACAGACGTGAAGTAGCAGCAAAGGCAGCATTCAGATGGGGAGCCGTAGCTCTGGAACACACCCCAACCACAGGACGGGTACTTTGTTTCTGCCCCAAATTTGTAGCCAAAGCTCTCTGCATCAGCTCCACCTAAGGGCCCTAGCATCCACTCAGCATCCTTTGTCCCTCTCTGCCTGTTGCTAAGATGTGACCAGGGGCTCCAGGGAAGCACACTTATTTTGCACACCTGGAGAAAAGTCTGATTAAAAAACACTTTCTGCCTAAGGAAGGGCAAGTGCATTGTGTGCCTTTCAGACCAGCCTCGTGAGGACCCCTGGTCCCGCCCTGGTTTCTGCAGGCCCCAGGCAGGAGTGGACTGACATCAGGGAGACACTCACAGCCAGAAATTGCTTCAGGAGCTGCAAGCCCCAGCTTAGCAGTCGTTTTGTGTGGGTCCACGCCAAGTTTCCTGAGTCCCCGTGTGCTTACTCAGCAGGCCGCTGTCTCCAAAAGAGGAGGGTGGGGATGGAGGCCTCCAAAGGTATCGGGTTTCTTTGCTTTAGTAACCATTTATATGTACCAGGTAGCAAATCCTTATTTTAAAGATGATAATGCTTTGTGGTCTTTTAGCAGAAACTCTTTTTCATACTTCTTCCATTTGAAGGTTTTTTAGAGCCATGTGGTCGAACACTGATTGTGGTGCCATTAGGTCATGCAAAAGTCCTGTGCTGAAGTGTCCTCTACTTTAGCAATCAATCGAAAACCAACAAAACTTTTTAGGTTGATCCTTCCCCCCAAAAATCCCTGAATAAAAATGGTTTAGCTTCTTACCCACCTACTGTTCTATCTACAGAAGAGAAGGAACTAACTCATTAACGCAGAAATAATTGCCAATGCAGGGCCTCCCCTCTCTCTCCTTCCATCCTCCGCTCCATCTTTCTTTCCCAGCCTCCCTCGCTTCCTGCCTTCTTTCCCGGGAGGGTGCGCTTTCTGGGTTTAGTGTGAGAACCGTGGAAGGCACAAATAAAGTGCGGCCTGGGAGAGTGCTGGCAGGACGGCGTCTGCTTGACATAAGTCACAGCGTGTTAGAGATCCGGAGAGGCAGATCATACATGACTCAGAATTCATCGAAGGGAACACCCCATCCCTTGTTTGCCAACAAATGTATCTGCTAACACTGAGAGTTCACTCTCCCAAGACCTCTCCTGCCAAGAACATGTCAGGCTGAATAAAGCAGCAGGACCTGTGCAGGCACGTTAGGAGAGATGGAACAAGGTGCCAGGGAGGGAGTGCTCTGGTCAGAGAACTTTCATTCTGCTCCATGCCCTGGACCTGTCTGGGTTTATTTCTCCCATACTTGTTCAACGCAATGAAAAACGGAAAATGTGCCTTGAACCCAGTAACCTCCATCTTTCCCTCTGAAAGTGGTTCCAGGCTCCCTGTGAGCTGTGCATTATTCTAAAAGAATTCGCACCTTAGACGGCTAGGAGAGAAGGGGGAGGGCCCAGGTGCGGCTGGGCCCAGCACGTGGCCCAGCGTTGCTCAGGGGCCCTGTCCCTTTCCACGCTGACGACATTCCTGTGATTTAGAGGGTGCATCTGTTAAGAGGGCTGATGAACACTCTGCGGTAACCCATTCACCTGTTTTGCAGGAGACTGTAGACAGAGAAGAATCAATGAAAAAAAAAAAACAGCGCTTAGCCCGTGAGGAGAGGATTGGTCGTCTGGGGGAGTTCGATGTGCCGCACCGTGAGAGCATAAAGCCTCATGAGCTTCCTCCTGGGACACCAAGAAAGTGAGGGGTAACTTCCAAAGAGAAAGATGCGTTTCTTAACATCCTAAGAAAAATATAAAAGAGCAGAAAATAAAGTATATTGTGCAATGAGAATTATGTAATGGTGGAAATACAAAGGAAAAGAAAGGTATATGAACTTCTCCAAATAAGAATGCTAAAAGATGTGATTTAAGATTTTTTAACTTATGTAATCTCATTAGTCAATGTCACCCCAATAAATTAGTTTTAAATATTAAAAAACTGAAAGATTTTTCCCAAATTGTATTGAGACACTTGCCTTAAGAGTTCCTGGGTTATGTGAGGCCTGGGTCAAAATTGCAAGTATTAGGACTTAGCAATTAATCTCAAATGAACAAATCCAGCATGATGCCAAAGCTTCAATGCCCTCAAAAAAATAGGAAGCTGCTGATGATAATGATGCTGATGTTGATGACAATTACAATAATACATCAGAACTTTTCTGAGTACCTTACAAATCTTAGCTCAGTTCTTCCTCACGATAACCTGAGGAGCTGAGTTGGATCTTGTTTATAGTTGAGAAAAACAAGGCATGGGGAGGTTAAAGACAGTTGAATGGCACTGTCAGAAGCCGCCAGTTCTGCAGCAGGTGACCGTGAAGAGGGAGCGACTTGTTTATGAAGGTTGGTTCTCGGCGGGGATTTTGGAGTCACCTCAAATTTCGGGGTATAGTCCTTGGCCTGACATATTCAAGAATATCACTTGTTGAGTTAACCCAGAGGTAATCAAGCCCCAGGGATCTGTACCAACCAAAAGGATTTCAGATTTAACTATAAATGAGAATGCCAATTTATAAATGTAGAGGTTCTCATACTTCCATTGGCTCATAGCTTAGAAGTTTTCTCACTGTTGTCCCTAAGCCAAAAGGAATATCCAACAGTCTCTTTTATTAAGTAGTTAGGGCTAAACAACTTAATAAGCACATGTGTCCCAAAACCTTTTAGCAGTTTTAAAAACATATATGAAAGTGAAAGAAAAATACTATGCTCACTTTGTTACTTACTGATGTGATCTGAGTGCCTGCTGGGTTCTCACCACTTTAGCCCTGAAGTCTGGTCGAATCCTGCCTCTCCCTCTCCCTTCCTGCTCCATGTTGACTCTTGAGCTGTACCTGCTTTCCTCACAGCAACTGCTAAACCCAGCTCTGGAACGACACGACACCATCAAAAGGAACACGGTGAAGCTAACGCTGACTGGGAACTCCTCAGAGCCAGTAGGCCCTGCGGTGCTCGGTCAGTGTGCCGCATGGCTGTGTTCCCCTTGAAACCTGAGAATGTTCTACTCCCGTGAACTTCAGCAGGGAACTGGGGCACCTCAGCACACCGTTTGGGAAGTGCATGAACTTACACGAAGAAATAAACTGCCAAGTGTCCTAGACTTCTCACTTTCCTCCCCATGTCACATTGGGAAAGCAAACCAGAATCAGAAACCAACAGACGTCCCCTGGTTCCCTTTGGGAACCAACAGATCTACCCTGTCTTGGACTTAGTTACTCAGTGACGGTCCAGCCCAGTGGTGTGGTTTGCTTCAGTGTGTGTGTGTGTGTTACTCTGTCTCACTTGGGTCTCTCAGATCCAAATGAGACAAATAGAACAAACAGTTGCAAGCTTTTAATTGTTTTGTATAATATTTGCTTAAAGGCAAAGGTTTTATCTAACTTTTTACAAACTACTTTTGGTAACTTTTAATGAAATGTATATGTATTTTGAAATGTTTTTTTTAAAATTCTTTAATCACTATCTCAGAACAAGTTACTCAAAAAAGAGAAGTATTGGGTCTCAATTATAAAAACCTTAGTGCAGCACAGGAGCCCCAAACCGGGGAACTGCTGAAATGTTCTTGGTAGTCCTTACAAAACCGCTTGGTGGACCAGCTGATGTGGACATGCAGTTTATTTCTCACATTACAGGGGAGCGCACCCATGACGGGTGGTTGGTGCGAGAGGCCACACCCCCTTCAGTCCGAGGTTTGCCGTAAGGGTCTCAGACAAAAGAGGCACGTGTCCGTGTGTGACGGTAAACTACATACCTCAGTGTGTACATGCAGCAAGAGGCAGTCACAGGACAAGGCGCTGCTCCCCAAAGGATTGTAAGGAGGGAGTTTCCAATCCATCCCCCAAACAACACGCATTCCTTCTGGCCAGTGGCCACCCCATCAGTCTGCATCATTCACCCCACACTTTAGTAAGTACACAGGGAACAGAAGCAGCATTTTTCCTATTAGCAAGTTGGTATTTTCAACATTTTAAATGTGGATAAGCAGATTCAGAGTTAATGATCTACTTTCAAGGTTAAGAGCTAGAATGTTCAAGTTGAAATAACTAATGCACTTTCATCCACTGAGGGATGTAACTACCTCATTTCATCAATTCCAAGCGGTTTTCTTTCCTTCCCAACATCTCTGAGGGCAGGGAGCCTCTCAGTCCCTGTTAAACAGGCAGCAATGGTGATCAGGTTGTCACTGCCTGCCACCTTCTGGCTGGATCTGGGAATTGCAGCATCAAATCTAGCAGAACAGGGTGTCAGAGCTGACCTCTTTGTGGAAGGACATTTTAGGAATACCTCAATCAATTTATTTTGCTTCTACTTCTATTTTTATGTATGAACGAGAGATACATGACAAAAACCTATGTTTCAATGTGTCTAAGCAAGCTCTTTCAAATGTATAAACAGAACTAACTTGCACCCAATTCCGACTCACCTTGCACCCCCAGCACTGCACCTAAAAGGTACATAGGCCAAGTCTGTCGCGTCTGTCCAGCCTCTCCTCCCACACACAGACACTTGCTCGGTCTTTGGGCAAACACAGCTGGGAAGTTCAGGGGCGTGCACCCCTGGGAGCAGCCTTCAAGCAGTGGGGGCCGGAACTGTGAGATAAACACCTCAGCTCCATCTGTAGGTGGACAACTGTGCTTCTTAGAGGTCTCAGAGGGACTGAGTCCCATCTCCTGCAGCGCTGGCCTCAGATTCTCACCCTTATATTGGCCGTCCCCCTTCCCTGTGCCCCTCACTCAGCTCCTCACGCTGGCACCCTGGGATCGCCTCTTGAACTCTGCTCTCAAGACCTTGGCTCTGGCTGGGCAGGGGGGCAGACCCAAACTATAGACAATCAAAGTACCGAGTGCACCTTTCTCACATTCGTCACCATTTCCTTTCCTATGTGACTCACGAATGCTGGTCTTTGCTCCAGGGATGTCACTGTTTTTAGGCCCCCTCAGCTGACAGAGCAACACAAACATATGTGCTTACTAACCTGTGTGTGTGCACTACCTAAATATATAATCATCTGTGTCTATATTAAACCTAACACGCATGTGTTATGATGCCTCTGACTCTACTCCATCACCACATGGGTCCTTCTAACCTCCTCAGGGTGCTGTCTCACACTCTAACAGTGGGACGTGTGGCTCCCACCGTCTCCTACCCACTCACTTAAGCCGTTCAGTTCTAGTACATATGCATCGTTGCAGTATCAGAATTGTTAACCCACACTGTCGTGAGAAATAACTTTACCAACCAGAGGACGATGCTTATGCGGTTTCTTTTGCTGTTTAGTCTTACAGACTCTGCTTATTTCCACAGTTACTCAGGTCAGAACCTTTCCCTCAATCCTTTCCCTTCGGTTGTTTCATACATTTATAATATAGTTAGGTTGTTTTGTCACATCCTGAATTCCATCCAGGGATGACCGGACTCCCTAAATGAAATTTTTAATTTGCATAATGGGCATTTTGATTTCTCTGTGCTGCAAAAGTGTATGGGTTTTGACAAATGCATATTATCATATCTCCACCATTATTGTATCATTCGGAATAGTTTCACTGCCTCCCCAATCCCACGTGCTTTACCTGTTCAACCCGCCAACCCCCTGGCCACCACCGATCTCTGCAACAGCTCCAGGGGTCGCTCTCTCCAGCACACTCTATCACTGGGATGACACAGCACACAGCCTTTCAGACTGGCTTATTCACTTAGCATCCACTTTTGTGTGGGAGGCTTGATAGCTTTTTTTTTTTTAATTGCTGAAGAACATTCCATTGTATCCAAGTGCCAGAATTCATTTAATGATTCATCTATTGATATTCGGTTGTTTTGGTTTTGGTTATTATGAATAAGGCTCCTATAAACATTTGTGTGTAGGTTTTCATGTGGATGTTTCAAATCACTTGGTTAATTAGCTAGGCACATGACTTCTGGGTTATATGGCAAGACTATTAAAAGTATTATACATTTATATATTTATAACGATTACTATTTTGGTTTATTTCTGATATTGTATTTTGGATTTTCTATGGTTCTATCTTTTGTTTCTTTTTATTATTCCTTCTAGTCTTCTTCTGAATTAATTGAGGTCCCCCACCTGTGCTCCCACTACTTAAAAGTTATTCACTGTTTTTTTTGTTACCTTGAAGAAAATATTTTTAATGCATATCTTTGCAAACCACCTGAGTATGTTTTAAGGGTCTAACATTTGGACTCCAATTAAACCCACATCAATTTTTACACTTTTTATTTTTAGTTCTATGTTATTAATGCTACAAATAAGACATTACTTGTTTTGTTAAGCAAATGTTCATGCAGATTCACCCATATTTTTTTGGTCACCTTTCTTTTTTTTAAAAAAAATAGTTTATTGATTATGCCATTACAGTTGTCCTATTTCCCCCCTTCATTCCCCTCCACCCTGCACACCCCTCCCTCACCATTTCCCCCTTTAGTTTATGACCATGTGTCTCAAGTTCTTTAGATTCTATATTTCCCATACTATTCTTGCCTCCCCCTATCTATTTTCTACCTACCATCTATACTACTTATTCTCTGTACCTTCTCCCCCCTTCTCCTCCTCCCACTCCCCTGTTGCTAACCCTCCATGTAATCTCCATTTCTATGGTTCCACTCCTGATCTAGCTGTCCTCTTAGTTTGCTTTTGTTTTAAGTGTGGTTGTTAATAACTGTGAGTTTGCTGTCCTTTCACTGTTCATCTTTTTTATCTTCTTTTTCTTAGATAAGTCCCTTTAACATTTCATATAATAAGGGCTTGGTGATGATGAACTCCTTAAATTTGATCTTATCTGAGAAGCACTTTATCTGCCCTTCCATTCTAAATGAAAGTTTTGCTGGATAGAGCAATCTTAGATGTAGGTCTTTGGATTTCATGACTTGGAATACTTCTTTCCAGCCCCTTCTTGCCTGTAAGGTCTCTTTTGAGAAATCTGCTAACAGTCTGATGGGAACTCCTTTGTAGGTGACTGTCCCCTTAGCTCTTGCTGCTTCTAGGATTCTCTCCTTCATTTTAATCTTGGCTAATGTAATGATGATGTGCCTTGGTGTGTTCCTTCTTGGGTCCAACTTCTTGAGATTCTCTGAGCTTCCTGGATTTCCTGGAAGTCCATTTCCTTTGCCAGATTGGGGAAGTTCTCCTTTATTATTTGTTCAAATAAGTTTTCCACTGGTGGCTGTTCCTCTTCCCCTTCTGGTACCCCTATAATTCGGATGTTGGAACGTTTAAAAATGTCCTGAAGGTTCCTAAGTCTCTCCTCTTTTTTTGAATTCTTGTTTCTTCATCCTTTTCTGTTTGGTCATTTTTTTCCTCCTTCTGGTCCACTCCTTTGAGTCCCAGTTTCCTTTCCATTACTATTGGTTTCCTGTGCATTTCCCTTCATTTCGATTACTTTAGCCTTCATATGTTCCTCTAATTTATGACTAAAATCAACCAGTTCTGTGAGCATCCTGATCACCAGTGTTTTAAACTGTGCATCTGAAAGGTTGACTATTTCTTGGTTGCTTAGAATTATAGGCTCTGGGGCTTTGAGCTGTTCTTGAGTCATAATGTTTTGGTCTGTTCACATCTGTTATGTATGAGGGGTGGAGCCTTAGGTGTTCATGAGGGTGGGGTGACCCAGTAGCTGGGTTGTGACAATGTATGTGGGACCATGGTCATAGAGGGGCCACCCAGGTCACTGGTCTGTGATGCTATATGTGGGGGCAGGGTCAGAGAGGGACAATAGCGGTCCCCTCTGCTGCTCCTCTCCACTGGGGCCTGCAGGGTCCATCTCACTGCTCGCTCCTTCACCGATTTATCTGCGCGCGAATGTGTGACCTCAGTGGGTCTGCCCAATGCTCCACACCTGGGATTCGCCCATGGCTGCTGGTGCGCCTGGGTCGCACGCCCAGTTGGTCTGGTGGATCTTTCCTGCCCGACCCTGCTCTGCTGCTGGCTCTGTCCCTCTTACCAGTTTGGCTAAAGTGTTGGTTGTTATCAGACTTCCATATAGTTCAATTTTCTGTGGTTTGGCTGCATTTTTGTTGCTAAAACTTTGTTGTTTTTAAACTTGGTTGTGCGAGAAGGTACAGTGTTTCCACCTACGCCTCCCTCTTGGCGGAAGTCCAATCTGGTCACCTTACTTTCTTGAACCTCAGACTCTCATCAGATCATCGTCCTTCTGTACACAGTTAATCTTCTAAATTTCCTTCATTTAGAGTCTATTGGTGACAAACTTACTCATTCCATGTCTGAATGTCTGTTGCACCCTCAAATCTAAAATATAGCTTCACTGGGTACTAACATTTCTTGGTTAATATCTGTTGTTTTTCTTAGTCTACTGATGATACTGTTGCAATCTTTCTGGCTTTCGCTGCGGCTGCTCAGAAGTCAGTGAGCCTTACTGTAGCTGTATCCTGTATCGTAGGTAATCTGACTTTTCTCATCAACTGCTTCTACTAATTTCTCTGGTGTCTTGAGGAGTAGAAAGGTAGAATGACTGGTTCTCTTCGGGGCAGGTGGCTTGATTGGGAAATGTGTCAGCTAGTACTGAGAGAGACCAGGATGGAAGTTGCTCCTTCCCCAGTAGCAGAAGTCCTGAGAGGGCCGTGAAGAGCTGGGGTATAGTGGCCCCACAAAGTCATCAGGAATATTATCCTTGTTGCTTTGCCAAGTAAGCTGCAAACCCATGTACACTTCAGCCAGAAAAAAGAAGGGAATTAAGCCTGAAAGGGGCACACGCCAGTTGTTTCTCTCAAGAAAGCTTGGCCAGGACCCCCGGTCCACTCTGTCCACCTCCCTCTGGCAATCCTCAGCTCCAAGGGAGGCTGGGAGTTTGATCTTTCACCTGGTCCAGTTGCTGCTTGAGTGAAACTGGAGAATCCTGGATACTCGGCCGGCAAGTAGCAGTCTCTGCCACAGGACCCAACGCTTTTACTGCCTGAGGCTAGGCATCCAGGGAGAGACTGAAATCAGGATGATGATTTACTGGAACCAATTGTAAAGACTATGGGAGAGAAAAGGGTCAACAGCACAGAGGGAGGGTTTGGACTTCAAGAGTAGGCACATCTTCACTTGAGACTAATGAAACAGAAAACAGAGCTACCACGCCGGTATGGGGTGGTGAGACCGAGCGCTGAGGGAAGTCCTCAGGGCACACAAGTGACGAGGCCCCCCAGTGGAGCTGCTGAGTGGGGAGCAGCACGCAGAGGGCAGAGAGCCGGGCCCATCTGCTGTGTGAATGTCAACACGACCGGGAATGCGTGTTGAAAGCCACTTGTCAGAGGCTGCATTTCTGAGTAACAACCGGTCTCCATGAGCAGGACAAAACCACTTTCACCAGAACATGTTTCTAAAGTAGGAAACACAGTCACAGCACACTTCGGTGGTCAGCCTGACACAGTGGAAAAGCACTTGGTCCAAATTTGGGCTCATTATGTAAGAGAACTGAATTGAAAGCTGAAGGTAATCAATGAACCCCCCCCCACACACACACAAAAACAGTTTAGGCCTTGGTGACAGGGGACACCCTTCTAAGCAGCCCTTTCACATTTCTCATGAAGCGCCTTTCCCACCCAGTCCAACCTTCCTGCTGTACTTCCAGCCCCGCAGGGAGCCCCTGTGTGAGGGGGTTTCCCTCTGTCTGAACAACAGTCCGCACCCTTGGCAAGTGAGAGTTGTAAACATGTTTGCAATGGAGGAAGTGCACTCAACCTACCAACATTCCTTTTCTCCTCTACAAGTAACGAAAATAACGAAGAATCCATTGCATTTGACTATAGCCTTAGTGTATTCACTCCTCGAAGAAGAAGCGCTAGGCACCACTCTTGCCTGTTTTCCCTGGTCGCTATGTTTTTCAGGTGTGGACTTAGATGAACTCAATGCTTAAGTGCCAAATTGTATCACCTCTGCCCCATCGCAAATGCTCCAGATGAAATAGGAAGAATTAATGGTGAATATTGTGGGAAAGTCTTCCAGAACTACCAACCTATGGAAATGTGCAGGTTAGGTTCCAAATTACAATACTAATTTTAGGATAGAGATGCTTCTCTCTTTTTACAGAAGATCAGGTGCGTTCAGGGTGTATGGCTGAAGACAGTCCCTCTCTTTTAAATCAAGTTCAGTCAGCTGACTAAATAGCAGGAGCCTGGGTCCCTTGTGGCCACACAGGGCTCAGAAGCCAAGTCTACGGGTACCTGAGCTTTCGTTGAGCTCAAACTAAGTGCTTCAGTCAGGCCCAGAGGCAAGTTCATGAGGAAGTTTACGTACTTACATAGCTCAAAGCAGCACAGCAAATACTGAGAATTACGACTACTATGGGCTCCATCACTGCGGACACTGCTCACCCTGCCTGCAACATCCAGGCAGAGCCGTCTTCTCCTGGCAGCTGTGCAAACTGCAGCTCTTAGGCCGCTGCTATCAGTGCTCCAGCTTTTCACCTCCGTCCCCCGCCAGTTCTCCGAGTCAATGTCCACTAACAGAAAACCTGTGAGAGCAGCTCTCCCACAAAAACCCACGGAACCAGTGTTCAAGTGACAGAGCTGACCAAGCTTGTATAAGCCCTGCAGTTAAAAGTTCACAAAACAGTCCTTAAAGCTAAACAGTTACACGGAGCAGCTTTTCTGTCAGCAGTGCTGGCTCTTCTGTGTGTAGAAAAACAAATATTCACTAACAGACGATCCTGACAGACTGAACGGGTCACAGCTGCTTGTGGTTCTTTGAATTACAGCAGAAATTAATTTTACAGTATAATCTGAAGTAACTCTATACCTTCTCTGATTCATAGTTTTAAGATTCAATCCAACATTAAATACTACATCACCCAACACAAATATTAGGGAATAATATTTTTCCTAATTATTTTATTAATGTTGATTTGATAAGAAGTGAGGAATGCTAAGAGCAGTCTAGGCAGAAAAAAATATCTTGATGTGTTTTTATTAATTGATTGAGACTGTTTATCTATGTGCATGCTTACATGTTTAGATCTAAAACAAAAGAACTAAGGTAGCTTTTTTCACTAATTGAAAGTAGCTGATATCTCAACAGTTTGAGAAAAAATTTATTTTAACCTGGGAAAAATATTTAACAAAAATGGCAGTAAACTGAGATCCTTCGGTTATTGCTTTAAGCAGAGTCTTTGTTTTTATAAAAATTATCACCTATTTCTTCTAGATAGGATGAATACTAAGATTTTTTCCTATAAATCATTCATTTTGAGTAATTAATTCTATTGCTACCTTTATAAAAGAATAAACAATAATATAACTGCAGAGTTTGCAATTTTTGCACCGTATAAATTACTCACATTTAAAAAAACCCTCTATATTCCTTTTTATGTAGCTGTATGTGAATAAATAGTGAATAGTTACATAAGTGAGGAAAATGGAGACATTTGCCATACCAACAATTGGTTTTTATTTTAAGAAAATATTAATTTAAAAAGTTCTAAGAAATTCAATAGGACTCCCAGAAATGATATTTCTGAGATCTATGAGATTTGAAACATAATTATAAAAGTCTAAAAACCATAGGATTCATTCCTACTTTTTCCTTTTTAAAAGAATCCAGACGCTCTGTGACATGAGGAAGTTCAGCCTGCTACCCAGCCGGCTTGGCCTCACTCAGTCTTCCTCTTCAGAGTCGCTGCCCCTGCTCCTGGGGGCGGAGCACCGCACCGAGGACAGCAGGGCGTCTGGGATGGGTTTCTTAGGGTTTTCCTCCAGGTCCGTCTTGATTGCTCCAGACTCAGCCAGTTTCCACTCCAAGTCTAGGCAAAAAAGTAAACCTTATTATATGAAATGTTAAAGGGACTTATCTAAGAAAAAGAAGTTAAAAAAAAATGAACAGTGAAAGGACAGCAAACTCACAGTTATTAACAACCACACCTAAAACAAAAGCAAACTAAAAGGACAGCTAGATCAGGAGCAGAACCATAGAATTGAAGATCACATGGAGGGTTAGCAACAGGGGAGTGGGAGGAGGAGAAGGGGGGAGAAGGTACAGAGAATAAGTAGCATAGACAGTAGATAGAAAATAGAGGGGGGGGCAAGAATAGTATGGGAAATATAGAATCTAAACTAAAGGGGGGTAATGGGGACGGGCAGGTAGGGTGGAGGGGAATGAAGGGGGGAATAGAACAACTGTAATGGCATAACCAATAAAAAATAAATTAAAAAAAAAACAAACAAATTACCTAAGGTAGTCTGCACTGGGCCCTCACCCTCGAGTCTATCAAGATGGGTTTTTGCCATGTACAAACTACAATCATCAACATTTGATGACAATTTAATTTTAGTACCAGAATTATAAGGTATCCAGAAGAAAGGAAAAAAACCAGACCTTGAAGCAGGAAAACAAAAGTACTTTTGAAACATGCCCACACAACGAGGTCGAAAGACATATTGCCACACAGCGGGACCTATGTGGGGACCGAGAGCCTGGAGCCATCTGCTCCTGACTACAGCTTCTGAGACTGCACAATTTCCCGGGAACGAAATCAGCATGAAACACCCAAAGGGAATACTTCTCACAGTCCTGCTGACTATCTAATCATCAAATCTAATTTTAACAAAAGGAAATTCTGAAGCCTCATGTCCAGTATCTCAATCTATTAGGGTCAAAGAATAAATGACATCCTCAAACTGACACATTGGTTCCAACTAATAATTTTTTCAAGTACCAGAAAATGAAGAATCAGTGACTACCGGCTCAATTCCTGTATTTCACTCTCTTATTATAATCAGTGGAACTGCACATGGGTGGGAGACCTTGTGAAGCAAAATCAAGTGATGCACTTTACCACTGCAGAGAGGGCTGATGTAGGATCAGGGAACTGGGTGAAAGACTCTATAACAAAAAGTCTGGTTTAAAGTGATGCTCTGTTGATTAGGCACTTCCACTAAAATCAGACAACCAAATTGACTGAAGTCATACTAATTTAAAGTGCTCACAGAGATGAATAACACTAGCATTTTCAGCTCCAGGTACCTCACTTAAATGTTACAAAAACTCAACCAAGTTCTTAAAAAAAAACAAAAAAACCCAAACTGAAGATCTGAATCTTGACTCAAGAATACATTTAAACGTACACATACATTCATACCTGTAAGTATATGTATTTAATATTACTGTTCACTCATGTAGTAATCATTGTTTTAGTAAGTTCATTAATCCTCAAGACTTGTTCTGGAAATAAAAACTGTAACTACTATTGTTCATCTACCTTTCTCCCCTCATGGCACAGTCAAAAGACCAAATACGATGCAAATATGTATTTAGTTTAAAGTGGTGTAAGCCTTTGAACGCTGGAATAGTGAATAACTAATGTAACATACATGTGTGTATATAAGTATGTATGTTTATACTTTTCCCAGTTGAATATCTTCTACAGAGTTATATACAGTAGTATACAATCATACTTTAAAATGCTTTTAAAACCACTGAAGCACAGTTAGACATTATGTCAATAAAGAGATAAAGAATCTGATTTCTCAGGAAGCCCTCAGACCTCAGTCCCTCTCACATTATGTGTGTATATGTACTTCTGACACCTCTGTGTGTAACGGGTAAAAAGGAATAAAAAGATGTCCGCCAGGAGTTAGGAGGCAGAATCAAATAACATTTTAATTTAATTTAAAAGCTACTAAGACATTCAACTCAGAAAACCTTTCTACGGAGATGATTTACATATATATTTTATATATATTGCATATATATACATCTGTCCTTATATGTTCATGTGAATTAAACAAAAATGATGAGATCTTGAGCTACGACCTAAAACATTCAACTACAGGGATGAAGAAACATATTAGACATTAATACTAAATCCATATATTTTAAAGTCCACTGTGGCCTCTTTTCACTGAGAACGATTAGAGCCCGGATGAATCTGTCCCCTTTGGTCTTAGATGAGAGATTAAATGTGCTTCTTCCCGTCTCTACCATGCACTGGCCACGTCTCATGTGCCCTGGACCATCTCAAAGAGGCCCTTACCATCTCTCGTCAGGTTCATGCCACCAAACACCAGGGGTCCAATAAACTGAGCCTTGATATCACCTTCAAGATAAACAAATATTGTGGGCAGATTCCGATCAGGATAGTTGGGTATGCAGGTTGTTGAAATGGCTTTGATAAACTTGACATCGGGAAACTTCCTGGCCAGTCCACTCAAGTGCTGATTTATCAGGGCACAGAGGGGAATCCTACAAAATGGAAACAGGACACAGTGGTGAGCGGGAAAATCCTATAAAGCAGAAACAGAAGCAATTATGATTCTGCATTTATACAAAACAAAGCTCAGCTATCCTTCTACCCTAAGTAAAACCTCACAAGTGGTTCTGTTACTCCAGCCAAAAAGAATGAACATTTTTAAAGAATCTTCTATTATGTTTAGGGAAAATGAAGAACTCAAAATCCAAAATTCAATTTAATTTGACCCAAGAGTAAGTCAGAAAAACAGCTTCAATGTAAAAGATAATTGTTATGCCCGTATCATGACAGACATTCAACCTTTAGAACGTGTAAAACAGGCCAGAGAGCACTTCCTGCTCTAAAGAGCCCCACTCGGCCACGCACTCTGCGGCCGAGGACGAGGCTGCAGGTGAGAAGCGCTGGAGGGCCCTGCGCCACCTGTTATCGCAAAGGTCGCCCTTGCCACCTGTGAGAATGATTCGTGCATGGAATTTTAAAAAGCAAGAATTTCTCTAGAGGGATAATAACTTAGGAATGTATTATCAGTAAAAGCCAAGTCTTCATTGCTACACCATAACAAAGGCATTTGTGTTAGTCACAAATACTAATCTGAAAGTCTAAGGACAAAAATTAGGCATTTCAGATTTCGGCAAATCAGCAACAAAAACACATAAAGCGCCCTCCGATGTGAATTAAACCCAGGATGTTCAAGATATATATTCAAATGAGCATTTAAAGACAGAGAATAACATCACTCACCCTTGTTTGTAAAGGTGCAAGATCACCCACAAGCCCTCTCCAGCTTTGGTCACTTCCTGAACATAATCCTTTCCTGAGATCTCCAAAACTTCTCCAAATTTACTCTTCAGCTGAGTTGCTTTCCACTCAGCCAGTCTCTGCTGCCTGCACAACAGGAGGAGCGAGTCATCTCTATCTCTCTCTCACATATACACACACAGTCATACACATACACCCCACTCAGACAGCAACCTTCATAAAAGTCCAGGTTTACTTATTTACTGCATGGCAAAAGTCTAAGATCAGTTCTCTGGAATCTGAAATATTATTCTTTAATTATGGTCCTTTCCAAATGCTATCTCAGTCAAAAAGGTCATTTACTAAGGGACACACATTTTAGTGCCACACAAAAAAACAAACAGTCCCTCTGGGTGGCACTAACCTGTACATTTCAATAGCTCGTTCATCTTCCTCATTAAATTCATCTTCATTATCCTCCAATTCTTCCAAAGTCATATCTTCATAAGTTTTCACTGAATGCAGTTAAATTAGCAAAAAATCAAAAAATGTAAAAGATGAACAAACATGCATTTTTTCTTTTACTTTTCTCATAAAGATGTGCATGCAACCAAAGATTCCCAGAGCACCAACACCAGAACACAAAGTATTTGAGGTGTTATGCTAGTGCAAAGAAGTCGAGGGTGGTAAAAGATGGAACTAGTGTGTTGACATCTGAAGGCTTGACTCTCCTACCTACACACCACGGAGAGGACATGGATGAGGAGTTTCCCAAGTTTGTAAAACAAACACTGCACTTGCCCGAATCCACCTGGTCTGATCATCAAGCACACACACTATTGGGCAGATGCATCACAGTTCTGTTCCCACCCAGGAGGTGAGAGGACACCAGTGGGTGTCCTCCCACGGCAAACACAAGGACCTCCCATAACATCTGCATTTTGTTTGTATTGACATGACATAAACATGCTTTTTAAAAAAAGATTTTATTTATTCATTTTTAGAGGGGAAGGGAGGGAGAAAGAGAGGGAGAGAAACAGTAATTGTGGTTGCCTCTCGTGCATCCCCCACTGGGGACCTGGCCCACAACCCAGGCATGTGCCCTGACTGGGAATCAAACCAGTGACCCCTTGCTTTGCAGGCCAGCACTCAATCCACTGAGACACACCAGCCAGGGCTATTGCCATAAACAGTCTTGCTTCTGGCCACCAAATCAGGCTTTTGTCTCCGCATCCATCCCAGCACTACAAAGAACTGCTCTATCAACCTCAACAATGACCTTCATTTCTTGACAGATGAACAGCCTGTGATCCAACCCCACGCTGCCTCCTCTGTGAAGGACTGCCCTCTTCCACCCCCACCTGTGGC
The DNA here is from genome assembly GCF_021234435.1 of Artibeus jamaicensis. Classification (NCBI taxonomy): domain Eukaryota; kingdom Metazoa; phylum Chordata; class Mammalia; order Chiroptera; family Phyllostomidae; genus Artibeus; species Artibeus jamaicensis. Next base: position 10,212,895 of record NW_026521810.1, on the reverse strand, counting down.
ACTGCCCTCCTTTGGACCCTCTCCTGGTTTGGCTCCTTTCCTTCTTTATCTATACCTACTCCCTTGGTGACTGCACCTCATGGCTTTAAATACTGCCAATATGATGACAATTCCCAATTTAGGCCTCCAGCCCACATACCCAATGGCTCACTTACCACCTCTATTTGTCTAATAAAAATCTCAAAGTTACTATGTCCCAAACGGACTTCCTGATCTCACCTCAAACCTGCTCTAAGTCCTCATCCCTGTTAGGGTAACTCCATCCTTCCAGTGGCTGAAGCCCAAAACCTTGCAGTCATCCTAGACTTATTTCTCTCACATCCCTCAAAAGATCCATCCATCAGCAAGTCCTGTTGGCCCTACCTTCAAAAATGTCCAGATCTGATCACTTCTCACCACTTCCACCAGCACCACCACTCTGGTCCAAGCCAACGGTACCTCTTGTCTACATTTGTGCAGTAGTTTCCAAGCTAGTCTCCCTACTTCCTGCCTTGCCCAGCACTGTCCATGCTCAGGAAGGCAGCAACAGGATGGTGCTGTCAACATGGAGGACACGCCACTCTTCTGTTCAAACTCCAATGACTTCCAACTCATTACATAAAATCAAGGTCCTTATCAGAAGTTGCAAGGTCCTAAATGGTCTGACCCCCAGTTACCTCTCTGAACGTACTACTCCTCTCCCAATCATACTGGCCTCCTTACAGATTTTCCAACATGCTTTTCATTTGCTGCAGTAGCTCAGTTCACTTCCCTCAGGTCTACCCACCTGTCTTCCTAGTGAGATCCTCTGTGACCCTATCTAGAATTGTACTCCTGCAACCCTTTCAACACCCTTTCCCTGCCTTACTTTCCTATATTTCACTCATGTATCATTTATTGTCTGTCTCTCATGGCAGTGTAAGTTCCACCAGGATGGGATTTTTGTCTGGCCTGTGTGTGGCGAAAGCCCCATTGCCTATACCACCTGGCACACAGTCATCATTCAATAAACACTCACTAGATAAATGCTTTGTAACAAATCCTTCTGTAAATTAATTCTAATATGTAAACAGAGGACAAAAATACTGGCTCTGTGATCAGCAGTTCTCAAACTCTGGTGTGTGTCACAAATCCTCTGAGGCACTTGTCTAAAATGCAGATTCTTGGGCCTCATCCCCCAGAGATTCTGATTCAGTAGGAACTGGGTTTCTACAAACACCCTAGGCATTCCAATTCAGGTGATACAGCTACCTTCGAGAAAATGCTTTTCTCAGACTCCATATGAAGCTTCCCCAAATCAAGCTATTTAAATATTCTCAATATATTTAAATATATTTTCACAAAAAGAATATAGTATAAGCTCAGGAGAAAGCTCAGTCGATCTGAGCACCATCCCTGGTCAGGGTACATATGCAAATCAACCAGTGAATGAGAAAAAATGAGTGGAATAACAAACCAATGTTTCTCTCTCCCTCACTCCCTGTCTCCCCCTTCCCCTCTCTCTCTCTAAATTCAATGGATAGAAATTTTAAAGAAAAAAAGAGAGAGAATACAAACACTATACACTGAGCAAATTTCCATGACATTATCCAAAGTGAATAGCAGACCAGAAACTCAAGTCTTCAAGATATCATGTGCTTATCTAACACAAACAAGAAACTGTGGAAATGAAGGGGGCCTCTTAAGTCCCCTAATTCTACAACTCGGCAAGTTGAAGGCAGAGACATGCCGTGCCTTGGTTTGGTCCCAATGTTCATTACAGAGCTTCAATCCCTGGCTCCCTGGCTCTTGCTCAGAGGATCCTTCCACCGAAGCAGTTTAGAGGCTTAGAAAGTTGTTTCCTATCCACAAAGACACAGAACAGAAAAGAGTAAAAGCAAGCTAACCAACTGACTGCTGAAGGACTCGCTGTTCTTCCTCTTCCGCCTCCTTTTCCAGTTCACTCAAACTTTTCTTCGAGGGCAAGATGCCCTTTTTGCGTAAGATGTCATTCCACTCAGTGTCTGCGTTGGGGTCCTAAAACAGGGGGACCAAGGATACAGACCATGAGTCCACTATGGTGCTATGTAGGGCAAGGGGTCAAACAGGAAAGGTGGTAGGAAGAAAAATTCAAATTATTCTGTGATCTGTTTCTGATAAAGTGTCAAAAGACCATAGCCCCTGTGCCATTTTTCCATCTTTCCCCCCGCTCCCCCACCCCCTCACCACTGAGTAGCTAGTCTTGGGGTAAAAAAATCAAGCTTTGATGTGCAGATAGGCTTCAATGCTGGAACCAAGGCTCTGACCTGGTTTTTGTCCAATACTCAACAGATATTTACTATGTACTATATGTAAATTATTGCAATAGTAGGGAAGAGTGGTGGATGCCAGAGCCATCTACTCTGCAGTCAAGAAGAAGAGTCAGGCATTAAACAATCACATTAATATTACAAACTGTGGCAAGTGCAATGGCCAACAGGCTGCTGACCTATAGAGTCACAGGGGGGCTGAATTCCATAGAATAGGTGGGGATGTTCCTCCAGAAGATGTGACATTTAACCATCTCTGGAGGGTGAGAAGAAATCAGACATGAGGAGTGAGAACCTAGGAAATTACTTTCCAAGCAGAAAGACAAGAATGTTCAAGGGGCCCAAGAGCAGCAATACTGAGTATCTCAAAGTCTTGTGGCTGCAGTAGGGTCAGAAGTATCAGGAGGAGGAGAGCCTGATGCTGGGCTGCCAATTTCTCTAATGGCCAAACCTGAGAGAGAGAGAGCTGAGGCCCCATGGAATAGTTCACAACGGCTAACAGTTAATGAATTCTAGGTGCAGGATACATTTCTAAGCCCTTTACCTGTATCTACTTAGTTAACCCTATGAACCCTGGGACACACACATTTAGGAAGCCATGGACATGCTGCAACAAGTCAAATTTATCAGAAGCAAATGTCAGAAGGATAAATGGCAAAGTAGGCTCTTAGCTCCAGAACCCTGCTGTGCAAACACTGGTTCTGCTTAGCTTGGCAGGAACACCACTAATGGACCTGGTGTGAAATTTGTAATCAAGAAGTGCTATGGAAAGAGCCCTGGAGCTTCCTCCTCACGGTTTAAGAGGGTCTGGTTTGTGGCAGACACACTGAATTTGCAGAGGATCATCCTCTTCAGCCCCAACCCAACCCACACTAACTCCATTTCCCACTGAGCCCGAAGTCAGAATTCCCGACCACAGAGAATTCTGGAAGGCAGCAGAAGACCTTTGGAGGACGGTTCTTGACAACTTAGTTGTTGCATGTTTCTGTTTATAAAAGCATCCATTTCCATCGTGTCTTCATTCATTTTATTTCGCTTTTCTTTGGGTTTTGGTCAAATTCCCAAGACAATAAAAGGACAATGCTAGGGAATCTTGTTTTAAGGCAGAAAGTAACTGAACATAGGAGACCCCCGGACTGAGCTCTGGAAGCCAGGAGAGCCCGCCTAAACCTGAGCACCAATGTTAGGGATAAGAGTGTAATTAACCCCTCCCCCAGCTCTTAGTGAAGTCAGAAACAGGGGTTCCACCACTGTTTTAAGTTATGAGACCCTTAGGAGCGACCCTCCATTTCTCCAAACCTCAGCTTCCCGGTCCATGCACAGGGTCCATAAACACATCTGCTCACATGCTCACTATGAGAGTTAATAAGTAAGAGGTAACTTTGTCGGGCGGAATAAGATCTCAAGGAGAGGTAGCAACAAAGGACCGACATTTCAGTTGGGTGGGATATACCGAGGTAGAGACGCCCTGCCCGTAGGACCACGCCCGCCCTCCCGCACTGCGCCGGGCCTCAACTAGCAGGCTCTCCTCGGTGCCTGGGACTCTGGGCACTTCCCGTTGAGCCTGACGGGACGGCCCACCGCCTGTTTGGACTCGGCGAGGCAAACGAGCGACAGCAGCCTACAAGCCCGGCGCCCCCCAGCTTACTCACCTGCATCTTGGCTCAATTGCCCAAGCCAGGCGGGTCACAGCGCCTGGGCCCCTCAGTTTTCTCCTGCGCAAGCGCGTAACAGCAGTCCGGCCTATTCTCTCTGCCCAGGTTTCGCCCCGCCCTCCAGAAGAGTGCTGGGCGGAGCCAAGGAGCAAGCGAGGCTTCTGCGTCTGCGCGCGCGAGCGCTGGCGAAATGGGAGATTCCCGCGGTCCGTCTTTACCGCTAGTCACTTCCTCTTGCCTTATTAGGGCCGATCTTCGGCCTTAGAGCAGTAGGCTGGATGGAGGAGGTACCAGTATCTATCCAACTCTAGACCTAATTGTGCAAAAGAGGTTTATGTTCAAGAAGTTAGAAATGTTTCAGTGATGCAGTGTTACAATTAAAAATGATACAGGGTCACCTGGAGTTAACACTGTCATTTCAGCGTCGGATAAGGCTATTTATTTATTTATTTTAAAACATTTAATTTAATTATATTGGAAGAATAAAGGAAAATATATATAGAAATTTTCTTAAAATAGGAAATTTTTTATATTTTAAGGTTTTTTATTTTTTCAATTACAGTTTATATTCAATATTTTTCTGTACTAGTTTCAGATGTACAGCATAGTGGTTAGAAAATCATGTATTTACAGAGTGGTTCCCCCTGATGCTTCAGGTACCCACTTGGCCCCATACATAGTTATCACACTATTATTTACTGTATTCTCTATTCTGTAATCTACGTTTACATCTCCATGTCTATTCTGCAACTGCTTAATCCCTTCACATTTTGCACCCAGACCCCATCTCCCACCCCTCTGACATCTATCAATCTGTTCTCTGTATCTATAAGTCTATTTCTGTTTTGTTTATTTTTCTTTAGATTTCACATATAAGTGAAATCATATAGCATTTGTCTTTTTCTGACATGTTATTTAGAATAAGACCTTCTAGGTCCATCTATGCTGCGTGAAAGGTAAGATTTCATTGTTTTTAGGACCAAATAATATTCCATTGGATATATGTACCATCCCATTTTTATCCACTCATTTATTGATGGGCATTTGGGTTGCTTTCTTTTCCTGGCTGTAGTACATAATACTATGATGAACATAGGGGTGCATATATTCTTTTGAATTAGTGTTTTGGGTTTCTTTGGATATACTCCCAGAAGTAGAATCTCTGGTTCATAAGACAATTCCATTTTTAATCTTTTGAGGAATTTCCACCCTGTTTTCCTTAGTGGTTGCACCAATTTTCATTTCCACTAACAATGCACTAGGCTTCCCTTTTCTCCACATCCTTGCCAACACTTGTTGTTTGATGATTTATTGATAATAGCCATTCTGACAGCTGTAAGGTGGTATTTCATTGTGGTTTTGACTTGCATTTCTCTGATGATTAGTGTAATGTTGAGCAACTCTTCATATGTCTATTGGCCATCTGTGTGTCTTTCCTGCAGAAGTATCTATTCAGGTCTTCTGCCCACTATAATTTGGGTCATTTGTTTTTTTCTGGTGGTAAGTGATCTGAGTTCTTTATACTTTTTGTGTATTAACCCCTTATCAGTTGTATGATTAGTGAATATCTTCTCCCATTCAGGAGGTTATTTTTTTGTTTTATTGATGATCTCCTTGCTGTGCAGAAACTAGTTTAATGTAGTCCCATTTGTTTATTTCTTCTTTCGTTTCTCTTCCTTGAGAAGATAGAGTAGAAAAAGTTTTACCGAAAGAAATGTCTGAGATTTTACTGTCTAGGATTTTTGTTATTTCAAGTGTTACATTTAAGTATTTTATCCATTTTGAATTTATTCTTTTTTAAAATTTTTATTTAGTTATTTTTCAAGTACAGTTTTCTGTTTATTTCTCCCATCCCAGCCCACCCCTCCCCCATGCACCCCACCTCCCTCCCATTTCCACCCCTCTTAGTTATTGTCCCTGTGTCCTTTATACTTGTTCCTCTAAATCCCTCCCATTTTTCCCCCTTAAATTCCCTTCCCTCTCCCCTCTGGTCGCTGTCCCCTTGTTCTCTATTTCAGTGTATTTGTTTTTATTTTGCTTGCTTGTCTTTTTTGTTGTTTAGCTTCCTGTTAAAGGTGAGATCATATGGTATTTGTCTTTCAACACCTGGCTTATTTCACTCAGCTTAATGCTTTCCAGTTCCATCCATGTTGTTGCAAAGGGTAGTAGCTCCTTTTTTCTCTCTGCTGCATAGAATTCCATGTTGTATATGTACCACAATTTTTTGATCCATTCATTTACTGATGGGCACCTAGGTTGCTTCCAGCTCTTGGCTGTTGTAAATTGTGCTGCTATGAACATTGTGGTGCATAGGTTCTTTGAAGTTGATGTTTTGGGGTTCTTAGGATATAATCCTAGCAGTGGAATTGCTGGATCAAAAGGCAGGTCGATTTATTTTTCTGAGAAAATTCCATACTGTTTTTCATAATGGTTGTACCAGTCTGCAATCCCACCAACAGTGAACTAAGGACCCCTTTTCCCCACAAGCTCTCCAACATTTGTTGTTTGTTGCTTTGTTTATGATGGCCATTCTGACTGGTGTAAAGTGGTATCTCATTGTGGTTTTAGTTTGCATCTCTCTGATAGCTAGCGATATTGAGCATTTCTTCATGTGTCTCTGGATATTCTGTATGTCCTCCTTGGAGAAGTGTCTGTTAAAATCCTTTTCCCATTTTTTAATTGGGTTGGTTGTCTTCTTAGAGTGGAGTCGTGTAAGTTCTTTGTATATTTTGGAGATTAAACCTTTGTCTGAGTTATCATTGGCAAATATGTTTTCCCATACAGTTGGTTGTCTTTTTAATTTAATACTGTTTTCTTTAGCCATGCAGAAGCTTTTTATTTTGATGAGATCCCATTTGTTTATTCTTTCCTTTATATTCCTTGCTCTAGGGGACATATCAGTAAAAATGTTGCTGCGTGAAATATCTGAGATTTTCCTGAGATTCTCCTCTAGGACTTTAATGGTTTCAAGGCTTATATTTAAGTCTTTTATCCACCTTGAATTTATTTTGGTGTATGGTGTAAGTTGGTACTCAGGTTTCATTTTTTTTTGCACGTAGCTGTCCAGTTCTCCCAACACCAATTGTTGAAGAGGCTATCTTTACTCCATTTTATGTTATTGCTCCCTTTGTCGAATATTAATTGACTGTAGAGAGTTGGGTTTATTTCTGGGCTCTCCATTCTGTTCCATTGGTCTATGTGCCTGTTTTTATGCCAGTACCAAGCTGTTTTGATTACAGTGGCCTTGTAATACAATTTGATATCAGGTATTGTGATTCCTCCTACTTTGTTCTTCTTTCTCAAAATAGAAATTTGGGCTCGTTTTCGGGCTCGTTTATGGTTCCATATAAATTTTTGAAGTGTTTGTTCTATGTCTGTGAAATATGCCATTGGTACTTTAGTAGGTATTGCATTGAATCTGTATATTGCTTTGGGTAGTATGGACATTTTGATGATGTTAATTCTTCCAATCCATGAACAAGGTATATGTTTCCATTTGTTTGTGTCTTCCTTGATTTCTTACTTCAGGGCTGTGTAGTTTTCTGCGTACAGGTCTTTTACCTCCTTAGTTAGGTTTATTCCCAGATATTTTATTTTTGTTTTTGCTATATCGAATGGGATTTTTTCCTTGATTTCTGCTTCTGCTGATTCATTGTTGGTATACAAAAATGCCTTTGATTTCTGGATATTGACTTTGTAACCCGCTGTCTTGCCAAATTCATTCATTAGTTTGAGCAGTTTTTGGGTAGAGTCTATAGGATTTTCCATGTACACGATCATGTCATCTGCAAACAGTGACACTTTTGTTTCCTCCTTTCCTATTTGGATGCCTTTTATTTCCTTTTCTTGCCTGATCGCTGTGGCTAAAACTTCCAAAACTATATTGAATAGAAGTGGTGAGAGTGAACATCCTTGTCTTGTTCCTGATCTTAGTGGAAAAGCTTTTAGTTTTTGCCCATTGAGTATGATGTTGGCTGTAGGTCTCTCATATATGGCCTTTATTATATTGAGGAATGCTCCCTCTATTCTCACTTTGCTGAGTGTTTTTATCTTAAATGGGTGTTGTACCTTATCAAAAGGTTTTTCTGCATCTGTTGATATGATCATGTGGTTTTTGTCTTTGCTTTTGTTTATGTGATGTATTACACTTCCTGATTTGTGAATATTGAACCATCCTTGCATCCCTGGGATGAATCCCACTTGTTCATGGTGTATGTTCTTTTTGATATATTGTTGGATGCGATTTGCCAATATTTTGTTGAGGATTTGTTCATGGTGTATGTTCATCAGCGATATTGGCCTGAAGTGTTCTTTCTTTGTTGTGTCTCTATCTGGTTTTGGAATTAGGATGATGCTGGCTTCATAAAAATGCTTTGCTCTGGCTTCATAAAAATGCTTTTCCTTAAATGCTTTGTAGAATTCTCCTGTGAAACCATCTGGTCCAGGGCTTTTGTGTGGTGGGAGTTTTTTGATTACTGCTTCAATTTCATTTGCTGTTATTGGTGTGTTAAGATTTTCTGCTTCTTTTTCATTGAGTTTTGGAAGATTGTATTTTTCTAGAAATGTGTCCATTTCTCCTGGGTTTTCAAATTTCTTGGCATACAGTTCTTCATAGTAATTTCTTATAATCCCTTCTATTTCTGTGGTATCAGTTGCAATCTCTCCTCTTTCATTTCTGATTGTGTTTATTTGTGTCCTCTCTCTTCTTTTCTTGATGAGCCTACTTAAAGGCTTGTCTATTTTGTTTATCTTCTCAAAGAACCAACTCCTGGATTCATTGATCCTTAGAATTGTGCTTTTAGTCTCTATGTCATTTAATTCTGCTCTGATCTTGGTTATTTCCTTCCTTCTACTTGCTCTGGGCTGTCTTTGTTGTTGTTCCTTGAGTTCTTGCAGGCGTAGGGTTAGGTTGTTTGTTTGAAATGTTTCTATCTTCTTTAGGTAGGCCTGTATTGCTATAAACTTCCCTCTCAGGACTGCCTTCACTGTGTGCCATAAGTTTTGGGTTGTTGTGAGATCATTTTCATTTGTTTCCAGAAACGTTTTGATTTCTTCCCTAATTTCATTTTTGACCCATTCATTGTTTAATAGCATACCATTCAGTCTCCATGATTTTGGGTGCTTTGGATTTTTTCGTTTGGGGTTGGTTTCCAATTTCAGTCCCTTGTGGTCGGAGAAGAGGCTTGGTATGATTTCAATTTTCTTGAATATGTTGAGGCTCGTTTGTGTCCTATCATGTGGTCTATCCTTAAAAATGTTCCATGTGAGTCTACAGCCATACCACCCTGAACACACCCGATCTCGTCTGAAAATGTTCCATATGCATTTGAAAAGAATGTGTATTTAGCTTCTTTGGGATGAAGGGCTCTATATATGTCAGTTAAGTCCATTTCATCTAGTTTGTTGGTTAATGCCACAATGTCTTTGTTGATATTTTGTTTGGAAGATCTGTCCATTTTTGACAGTGGGGTGTTAAAATCCTCTACTATAATTGTGTTGCTGTCAATATCTTTCTTGAAGTCCTCTAAGATTTTCTGGATATATTTGGGTGCCCCTATGTTTGGCGCATATATATTTATGATGTTAATGTCTTCTTGGTGCATTCTTCCCTTGAGTATTATGAAGTGACCTTCTGGATCTCTCTTTATGGCCCTTTTTTTGAAGTCTATTTTGTCCGATATGAGAATTGCTACCCCAGCTTTTTTTTCTTGTCCTTTTGCTTGGAAAATTTGTTTCCAGTCTTTCACTTTTAGTCTGCGATGGTCTTTTGTCCTGAGGTGGGTCTCTTGTAGGCAGCATATGTGTGGGTCATGCTTTCTTATCCATGCTGCTATTCTGTGTCTTTTGATTGCAGCATGTAATCCATTTACGTTTAAGGTTATTATTGATAGGTACTTATTCATTGTCATTTTTTTTACCTGTGTTCCTCTTTGTTTCCCTCTTTTCCTTCCTTTCCTTAAAGCAGTTCTTTTAACATCTCTTACAGAGCTGGTTTGGTGGAGGCATATTCTTTTAGATTTCTTTTGTCTTGGAAGCTCTTTCTTGGGCCTTCTACCTTGATCGAGAGCCTTGCTGGGTAAAGTAGCCTTGGTTTCAGGCCTCTGGTTCTCATTACTTGGAATATTTCTTGCCATTCTCTTCTTGCTTGGAGTGTTTCCATTGAGAATTCAGTAGCTAACCTTATTGGGCTCCCTTGTATGTTACTTCTTTTTTCTCCCTTGCTGCCTTTAAGATTCTCTCTTTGTCTTGGAATTTTGCCATTTTAATGATAATATGCCTTGAAGTGGGCCTCTTTGGGTTCCTCTTGATTGGGACTCTCTGTGATTCCTGGATTTGTGTGACTTTTTCTCTCATCAAATTAGGGAAATTTTCTCCCATTACTCTTTCAAATACATTTTCTACCCCTTGTTCTTCTTCTTCTCCTTCTGGTATCCCTCTTCTTTGGATATTATTACGTTTCATATTGTCTTGCATTTCTCTTAATCCCTCTTCATTCTTTCTGAGCCTCTTTTCATTTTCTTGCTCTTTCTGTGAGATGCTTTCTGCTTTGTCCTCCAACTCGCCAATCCGATCATCCACTTCATCTATTATACTTTTGAAACTTTCTACTGTGGTCTTCAATTCGGAAATTGTATTCTTCATTTCCTCTTGTCCCTTGCCGATATTTTCTATTTCCTTTTTCTTGTTGATGTAGTTTGCAGAGAGATTATTGTAGCTCCCCTGTAGTTTCTGGTAGTTCATTGTGAGCTTTTTGAACTTCGTAATAACCAGTGCTTTGAATTCAATATCTGATAGTTGATTAGCCTCTGTTTCATCTAACATTCTTTCTGAAGTTTCTGCTTTTTCTTTCATTTGGGGATTATTTCTTTGTCTTCCCATTGTTTGAGACTCTTTTTGTTAGTCTCAGCTTCTAAAATTGATCTGTTCTGGCTCCCTGGGTTTATGGTGTGAACTTCTGTGGTATAATACCTGTGAATTTCAGTGGTGCAGACTCCTTCAGGCATCTTGCTGTTCTCTGTCTCCACCTACTCTCAGGCTGGTCCTCACGCTGGTCCCTGCACTGGTTGCCTATTACTTCTGAGTGTCCCAGCTCCCATAGCCGACTCCCCGGTGCCCAGGCCCATCACAGGGGCCACGAGTGTCCGGCTCCCATAGCTGACTCTTCGGCGCCCAGGTCCATCGCTATGGCAGCAGCACAGGGGCTGCGAGTGTCCAGCTCCTGTAGCTGACTTCTCTGATGCCCAGGCCCATCACAGGGGCCGCAAGTGTCCTGGATCCCGTAGCTGACTCTGCCGCTGTCTGGTGTGTCAGGGTCAGTCACAATCTCTGGTCTTTTAATTTCATAAATGCTGGGTAACTGATGGTTTATTGTACTGTTTCTCTATAGATCTGCCAGGATTTTCACCCACAAGTACGGGAGCTAGAATCCACTCCGTCCTACTCTATCACCATCTTCCCAGCATCCGGCAATTTATTTATTAAGACATATTTATCGAGGCCTGCTTTTTACCAGGTGCTGTTTAGTCTCTGCAAATATAGCAGTGATCACAGCAGACAAAAACACAAACAAACAAACAAAAACAGGAAAACCGAAGTCATTTCACCTGGTCAAGCCTCAGGCAATCCATGTATGCAAAAGTCCTTAGACCTATATGGGCACACAGGAGGCACTGAGTAAAAATCTACAGAGTCTGAATTATAAAATGAAGGACGTAGGTGCCAAGCTTCTGCCTGCGCAGCCCTACAGATCTGAGTTAATTCGATATCCATCCCTCCTTGGACACCTGGGCTGGTGGTGCCCTTCTTTGAGATTTTTCTCTGCCCTCCTTCCCCTAGCTGGAACCTAATGCTGAAGCTGGAACCTTCATGGATTAGAGAGGAACTCACTCTTGACTGACTACTTCACCCGCATAGACCAGGAGCTGTGTGTATGTTGGTGGTGAGGCAAGGCAGGGGTGGGAGTGGTGCTGGAAACTGGTCCCACTCCAGGTTGCAGCCACTCCCACTCTTCACTATGGATCTTTTGTGGCACAGAGCCAAAGAGGATGAGATCTGAAATTCACTGGTTGCCAAACCTACCCATCTTTAGTTCTAGAAAGCTCGGCAAGATGGGAACTGTCATTCATCTGTTCAGCCCATGAAAGTATCTCTTCTGTGACACAGTGCTATGGTGGAAATGGAGGTTCTTCTCTTCGTGGACACTGTGAACTGTTACTTGATTGTGGAGCTCACTGCAACAGCTGTTCAATGAGGCAGAACTGTGGGGACACAGATGCAGCCCCCAGCTTCAATACCATGGATTTTCACTATTCCAGCTAAGTTTCCATAGATTTGGTTGATGTTTCTCAACCTGTTGTAAACTCTTTGGTCGATCTCTAAAGATTTTGAATGGTTATCTTTATTAATGTTCACCAGCTTAATGGATGTCTCTCTTGGGTAATAGTTTCCCTGAACACCTCATGTTACCATTTCTGAGGTCGTACCTGGTGTAATTTATTACATGGCACAACTAATACAACAGCCAAGCAAGGAGACTAGAACTTAAATTAAGATAAGCAGCCATTTACAGGCAGAGCTGGGAAGGTAGTTCAACCAGGAGGAGCAGAAAGTGCAAAAGTATGGAAGGTAGAAGCACTGAGGAAGAGCTGACTTAGAGAAGTGGCTCTCAAAATGTGGTCCTTGCATCAGCACCATCAGTATCACCTGGGAACTTGTAGCAATATGAATTTGGAGTGCCCCTTCAGACCTACTGAATCAGAATCTCTCAGGTTGGAGTACTGCAACCTGGGTTTCAGCAAGCCCTGCAGGTGTTTCTGAAGCACATTAGAGTCTGAGAACCACTGGAATATGAGTTGTTTGTCATCAGCTATAATAGCTGGGTCTTAATGTGTCCAGACTCTCAATGTTTTTATTTTTAAGAACTGAGAGAAAAGGAGTGAATATGTACTTCCTCTCAGTGATGTTTTAGGGCTTTAATGGGCAAAAGATTCCCCAGTAGCAATCACATGCAAGTGGTTGTGCCATAGCAAGCAGGTGCTCACGCTACTTTTGCCAAGAATAAGTCGCTTCTGATTTTAGTCTAAACTTTACTTAGCTCCAGCTGTTTTAATGAACCACTGTACGGTTGTCCTGAACATGCCACCTTAGGCTTTGAAGAATTTTTCTCCTGTGTGTGGTTGATGGTTATAGCTGTAAAGGGAAATGTGGACATTTATTTGGCTTCAGTGTGATTCAAAAGAGAATAATTAAAATTTGGCTAAATCCAGTTAACTGAAAGAACTAAAACTTGTCTGGGACTGGGAGAGTGAAAATAAGTCCTGCTGTTAACCAGTCTGGGAGGACAGGTTCAGATAAAGCCAAATGCACAATTCACAGAGAACAATCTTTCTCCCAGGGTCAGGCTGCAGTGAAATGCCATGACAACACCCACTTTGGACGACCACTGCTTTCTTACCAATGATGCCCCTGGACCTGTCTTACTGCACCCATATTTTGCTAGGGATTCCCAAATGCTGAGCTGCCCTTGCTCAGGATGATATTCAACCTCTAGTTGGTTCCCACTTCTCATAGTTCTGCCTCGGCAACTGCAACCAGTACTGCCAATCCCCACTTCCTTTGGACCTTCCTCGGATCCTTCAGCCCAAGACTTGACCTTACAAATCTATGCTCTTACTGAGAAGCACTTCACAGCTCCTCTGGAGTACATCCTTCGGGGCATCAGGTGGATCTGATTTTGCTGGACTACAGGCTTGTCCCTGGTAGTCTTTGTCTGATTAAGCTTTAATAGAAAGAAAATGTCCCTTGCCCTGCATGTGTTTGTTTGTTGATATTTGACTTGATTACCAATTTTAGATCCCAAGTCACAGAAAGGAACCCAGAGGCCTGGCCACCATGAGATTGTCAGTAATTACTTCTCATCACATTTCAAATCAATCCCTATCTCTGCCTCCCTATAATCATTAGATATTTTCTTGCAGAAGACCCACACAGAGATCTGACATTATCAGTCGTGAATCAAGTGTAGCATCCTTTCATTTAATCAAATTACAACCTCTGAAGTTATTAATATTATTTATAATAATGATCATGAATATTTGCAATATTTTATTAATAATGATATTATATTATTAATAATAATAACCAGGATCTTCTACCTAAGGAACTTGAACCAATAATTACAGCAAACAAGAGATAGGAGTGTGACTTAATTGATGCAGTCTCTCTGAATTATTAAGTTATTATATTACTTCAGTACCTTGAATGTGGAGTAAGCACTTACCTTTTACTTGTTCCTTTACTTATCCATTCCCTCAAACACTTTCTGAGAGCCTTACTCTAAGCTACACACTGTCCTGGGTCTTAGAGCTTAAAATGACTTAGACAAGGCCCCAGCAAAAAGCTTGCAGGAAGATTGGGGAGAGAATCAGTAGGCAGCCAGAGTGAAGAGATAAAAAACTCTGCTAATGAGAAGGTCAAGAACTCCAAGCCCAGAGTGTCAGACAGATGTCCACAGCAGCTTTAACCCCAACCTGGATGACACAGGACATGAGGTGGAGAGGAGGACCATGAACAAATTACCAGATCCCTCAAGGGAAGAGGGAGTGCAACTAGGATGTCTAGATGACAGCACTGAGGGGAGGGAGGATGACTGAGCCAGAAGAAATGAGCCACCAAAAAGCGTGGAGGCTTAGGGGAGGATGGAGGACCATTGGCCTGGAATACTTAAGGCGGTGTGGGGGATCCTTGATGTGCCCTGGGACACCTGGTGTGCTGGACACTGAGCAGCCTCTCCCAGACCACCCCCTTCCCAGGGGTCCTCAGGAAAGAGAAAAGAAGTGGAGGTACTGCATTTAGGAAAGAGATTGCATAAACAGGGTTTTTTTTTTTAAAGATTTATTTGTTTTTAGAGAGGGAAAGGGAGAGAGAAAGAGAGGGAGAAAAATATTAATGTGTGGCTGCCCCTAGCATGCCCCCTACTGAGATGGGAGCCTGGCCCACAACCCAGGCATGTGCCCTGACTGGGAATCAAACTGGGGACCCTTTGGTTCACAGGCTGGCACTCAATCTACTGAGCCATACCAGCCAGGGCTAAACAGGAGTTTTTATCTAGGCCCAAAGGTTCAGCAAAAGGAAGAGGAAGAGGTGGCACTGGAGAAGAGGGAGGCAATTGGAAAACATCTAGAAGGAAAAGATTCCAGAGAAGCATGTGCTTGTTTCTTCTTCAGTGGAGGTGGTAGCAGCTGGTAGTGTGTATGGTGGCTGTGTATGTGGGGAGTGAACAGGTCCATGGCTTGGGCTGGGTTGTCAGTCTGAGCAGCTAGCAGCAGTGATTGGCTTGGGTGGGGTGCTCAAAGCCTGGGTAAATCAGGTTCCTGGGTCAAGTTCTGAAGCTGATGTAGGCAGACGCGAAAGGGAGATGGCTCTGAACCTCTGGAATGTTCTGGCTGCTCTGGGAGGGATCCCAACTGCATTGGATTTCAATCCCTTCATCAGCATTGTCACAAGCCATTCTTTTATTGAGTACCTACTATATGTTGAGCATGTCTTAAGAACAGAACGTATAGCATTGATTTAGACAGTTGAGGTCTATGCCCTCCTGCCCTCAGGATGTTTTAATATCTGGAAGAGAAGACAGACATTAAGTCAGGAATTACAAGAGTAATAAGTGGTACAAGGGTAAAGCACAGGTTATTAGAGTCTAATGTCAAGGGAGATTTTCCTTGTGTGGGTCAATAGGGGCCCTGCTGAGAATCCCTTCCCTCAGCTGGATTAGAGAACTGTAGCCCCACAGGACGCTCCCTGCACCCACACTACAGTGGAAGAGGGTGGGACAGCTCATTCTTAAACAAGTCACTTACACACCCCAGATCCAGAAGAATTTCAAAGCAGTTCTTCACTTCAGATTCCAGTCATGCCTTCTCATCCGTTTAAAGAATATTCACAGGAATGTGCAGGGATAGAGTCTACCATTTAACTTGTCTTCTCTCAACCAATATCTCTTCAATAGACATGGTCTTCACTCAGTGTCACAGGACAGCTCCACATATCTGACCCTTTTTGCAGTCACTGAGCCACAAACCTCTCCTCTCTAGACCCTCTCTTTCTCCTCTTTGTGGTAATTTGGCCCACAGAACCCCACCTCTTCTCCTGGACCACCAGGTTCAGTGGACAGCCATTAAGCTCATCAATTTCCACTTGGCTGAAGTGGGAAAAAAGGCCTATTGGATCCTGCAGGTAGAGCCGGCTTTTGCACTATCAGTGCCCTGTACCCGCTAGCATATCACAGCATTAGTACTTTGCTGAAAGAATCCCTTCCCCTTCCTCAGCGTTGAGTTCTGTGTTAGACACTTAGTTGCCCACCAAGAACTTCTCTCCTCTTCTTCTAAATCTAAGGCAGTAAGGCTGTAGTAAGGCAGCGCTACCCAGGTATGCACTACACCTCCTGGATGTGGTCCTGTTTCTGATTTCACCCCAAAGGAGGGAAGTGATATTTGCCATTTCCAGGCCCAGGACTTAAAACATTGTGCTGGAGCACAGACTGGTGGCAACCCAGCTTTGATGATGCAGGGTATAGTGAGGCAATGTTTTTCAGGGTCCTGTCCTTCTGAACAGCTAAAAGAATAGAGGTGCTCTACCAATCTGGGTCACCCACATTGGGACTCTAAATAATACAAGTCCCATTACCAAAACATCTCTTTGTTTTCTAGCTGAGTGGGAAGGGACTTGATAAAAAGGTAAGTTTTACAATGCTTCCCATTGCTTAAGTTCTACTCAAGCATAAAATGACTCTCCAGTGGCTTTCCTTTGGCATTTCCACAAATGCCCCTCACTCTTCCTTACCCCTTTGAGGTCATGTGGAGTTTTCCCCAGGGATGGTGATAAACCGTAGCTCTTCCCTTGGCCACCTCTTCTTCTGAGTCGGCAGCCACGCGGCCTACCACCCAGCTCCGCAGAGCCCCAGCAGCCCAGCCGCCACGCAATGAATACCTCTCCTCCCAGGCTCTGCTTATTATAGCAATTCCGTACATTCCATTTCACCACGGTCTGGGAGGCCGAATGTGAAATAAAATAAGTCCTATTGCCTTTTCCTTCAGGGTTTTTATTGATTGTGACAATTTCTTGAGGCAAACTGATGATTTAATATTAAGCTGAAGTACCAGGAGTAAGCAAAGAGATCAGAGAATTGAACAAAAATTGAAATTGTCCAGAGCGGAATTTTTCCAGCTCTCCAAAGGGGTTTGTTTGGTCCAGGCATATCCATTCTTTCAAGTACACAGGGATACACAAGATAAACACCTTCAGAAAGACTAAGAAAATCAGAGTGTCTAAACATGGTGAATTGGAAAAGAACCCGGAGCCCCAAGCAGAGGAGGGACAGAGTCTCTGCTTAACTCCCCCTAGTTTATCCGGATGCCTCCTCAGCCCCAAATCAGGCACTGCCCTGCATTACTCGGTGGTGGTGAACTATTGCTTCCCTGTTTTTGCACTAGGCAGATCATCTCTACCTAACAAGTCAGGGCTGGGGTGGCCGGGCTTGTAGCTTTGCATGTACAACTCAACCATGTGCCCTCCTCCCATTCCACTGCCACCCCAGCCAAAGGCTGACTGTCCCTGGGAGACAGCCTGTGCTGGTGAAGAGCCGCAGAGACTGGGGTCAGTTGCACCCAGATCTGAATGGTGACTGATGTTTAGTGAAAGACCCTGGGCTAGTACTGAATTTCTTTGAGTGTCAGTTTTCTTATGCCCTAGGCATAATAGTTTTACTACAACAGAGAATGACTAGCCGCTCGCCAGATATGCACCCCCCTCCTCCAGGTCACACAGCTAGGTCACAGTTCCAGCCTCCTTTCCAGTCAGACACTGTCACAGGGCTGCGCTCCACTGGAAAAAATGGTCTGGCCCACAAAATCCTCCCTCCTGTCTGAATCTGACCTTCCCCCATACACTCCAAGTCTAGAGTGGGCTTGGAGGCCTGGCAGCCCATCCTGGGCAGAGCCTACCTGAAGGAAGGAACTTTGATTCTGAACTGAACAAGTGGGAACACTTGCAGTGGACTCTGTGAGAGCCAGAATAAGGTTCTACTGTGCTGAATGGAAGCCAGGATGATTTTGCTCTCATGAAATATGGCTTTTAGGAGCCCCTGCAGCGGATAGTGAAGATGATGGCTGCAATGGTGCTGACACCCCTGAAGCAACCTAGAGGCCCCTGCTCCCTGGATCCCTGCAGGAGTGGCTCTGAGACTTGCACCCACTCCCTGGTGACAGCCAAACGCCCTCGGGTTCTGCCTCCTCGTTTTGCCCCTCTTTCTTGGGATCCATGTCTTCTGCGTCACCTGTGCACTGCCAGGCAGTGTAATTCGCAGGCCCGAAGTGCAGACCGTGTGTGTGGTGCTGGGCTGGAGCCACAGGAGGACTCGGGACTGCGGGATCACCTTATCAGTGTCTTCATGTGACACCTTTCCGACCACGTGACACCTTCCAACCACAACATAGTCAACCTGCTCACCAGCTATAGTATCTTCCTGGCCATTCTCTATCCTGAATGTGGTACAGCTTCCTGCACTTCAAGTTCAGAGACCCTCTCATCTCTGCAAGGGTGTCATGTGACTCCTGAGTCTCAGAACTGCTGTGGTTGCTATTCATCCCTTTCACAGTGCATCCAGTTGCTCCATCCTGTTCATTGGTGGCCAGAGAATTGGGCCAGACACAGACATGACTCACTCCCGCAAATAAAGCACAGAACACGAGGGGCAAAGACACTCCAGACTGTACCCCCAGTCAGCGTGGACTGGCTGTGCAGATTTGACGTTTGCCAACCTACCTGAGGGAGCCGTAGCTTTCATACCCCAACACATCACTGATGGGGCACAGTCCCAACCACAGCCTCTGTCCCCAAGACCCCAGCACAGTGCCTCTCTTGCAAAGTAGGCAGGCATGCGATGAGTTTAATGATGATGACTTCACAAGCCCTCTGACATTGCTGTCAGCCAGTTCCACTGCTCTGGCCCAGTGAACCCTCAGCCCCCAGCCCTAACATTTGCCAAGTCTTTCTGGGCTGGACAGGAAAGCTCACAGGAGCCCAAGCAGGTGCTGAATGAATGAATGCACAGGAGAGACAGAGGTTGGGAGACAAGCTGGACAGGATGACTGAGCACAGGGTGGCGGCCAGAGCCACGGGATGGAAACTGGGGCCATCCTCACCCAGCTCACAATGGGTGGGATGGATGGATGGTAGAAAGGGAGAGATGGAGCTGCCCTCAATATCACTTTAAATTCAGGGCTTTCAATTTAAGCAAAAAAAAAAAAAAGAAATGTGGCCTCTACACTGGTCATAGAACTTAGGGCTTTTGTAGTGGCATTAATCACCTCCATGAACACAAACATCATAAAAATAAAATTCCATTTACATAAGCATTCACGTTTACCTAGCATAGTAGTGTAACCTTTAAACATTTTATCAAGCATGTTTTGTTTTATTTTTGGTTTTTAGGAGTTTACAATGTATACATATTTTAACTGGGTCACCAAATTAAATTTGAATAATCTAAACATAACCTCTAAAACTTAAATTACATTTTGAGAGCTTCTACATCAACCCCATTTGTCAAAATGTTATGAAGCTTTCAGTCAGTTAAACTTTTGAGATATATGTGATGAAGAATAAGAGTAAAACATGACTCGGTCCCTATGAAAATAAGTGTACTCAATTAACAGAATTACTTTAATTAAACCAGCATTGCAGGTTAGTTTATAAGGCTATTGGTAAAATTTCAAGCAGAGGTTAAAGTAACACTAAAACTTAAGCCCAGAATAGCTGTTGTTGCATATCTGATATCAGTCAACCATTTAAATTTATCTATAAAATGAACCATCCAACCTTATAACAAATTTTCCTGGAAAGACTACTGTCCAGTCTTTATGTAGGTTGAGGTTAGGGTTTACATTATTTTGATAAAACAAGGCCTCTTTGTGGGAATGGGAGAATGAGGAGGCATAATGCACCACTCATCTTATCAGAGTTATAAGTGGTTGTTTCATAAAAGTATTGTTTCTTTATAGGTACTTATGAAAATATGGTAGTATGCACTTTAATCCTCTGAAATGAAACCATATGAATAGCCTCCCTCAGGTTTATGGTTGCTTCCTACTGATTCAGTGGCATGTGTTACAGTTTTGTTTTCTATACGCTTTTTTCTTAGTCATTGTGATAATACATAATTTTCTATGTCTGCTCTCTCCTTGAGGAGATTATATTTTTAGATAAATGGAGAAAATCTAAATAAAAAACTATTACCAATCTATAGGTGCCTAAGTAAGAAATAATGAGGCAAAAGGGAATGATGGGGTGTTCAGAGAACGACACCACATTTCTTTATACTTAAGGAACTAACTGGGCCAAGTCTTAAGTGTTCAAAAAAATCAGTTTTCCTATAAATATTTCATTGCTGAATAGTATAAAGTATTACTGTTTCAAGACCCAGCTGAATAAATATCTGTAGAGCTGTACACAATTCAGTAAAGCTTTTAAACAAATAAGATGTATTTCTATCTATTCATCAAAGCTCTTCTGGGGAGGAAAAAGGTTAGAAAAATGTTTATTTTACTATTGCATTAGGCAAATATACTTTCTATATACAAGTAAAGTAGTTATCAATTACTTAAATGATACAATAAAACATGTATCCAGAAAGTTTATTAATATTTTTACTTCATTTTGAAAGAAAATTCTACTGGCTAAGCTACCAAGATTCTGAGGTTTACCTGTTGTAGGAACTAGCATTACTTTAATACATTGCTTTACCAAATGGTGAAGGTTAATCAAAGCACCCACTCCCACTTCAGTGCTTAAAAAGACTGTTCCATGCAGTTTAGGTTCATGGCAGGTATCATTAGTGATACATTAAGTGTCAACATAAGTGAGGGCTCACTATACCTCCATGCTAAGCCCATACACGGACCATTTCTTCAAACATCAGAAAAACTGTGTGAGGTGCTATTATTACCAACCCCATTTACTGCGGAGGAGCCTGAGCCACACAGGGTTGGGATGTGACCAGCCCAAGGTCCCCTCACTACAAAATAGAGGAGTCAGGATTTGCAGGCAGCCCATCTGCCCCAAGCTTGCACACTAAATTCTCAATAAAACAAGATAGTTGTGTCATGCTAAAATAATAGCGCAAAAAGGTACTTTTAAAATACACATATCCCATAAAAATATACTGATCCCTCCCTCAAGACCTTTCAATAAGAAATGAAAATGTGTCAGTGCTACTTTATTCTTTATACAACTGAGTATTTGAGTATTTTAGTGAATATAGAATAATAAAATTATCTTTAAATATTATTCACAGAAGGAAACTTGACATTTGTTCAAAATAATTACTGGATTGCCTCATCTGATTCCAGTTTCTCTTCGCCACCGAACTCTGAAAAAGAAAACATGCGGCTCAGATGAAATCATTCTCAGAATCAAGATGAGGCCCAAGGGCATGTTATTATATAACATGTTAAAATTTTACCTCTATTTGACATGTCCTGAATGCCCATGGTCAGTACTTATAAGATTGTTTTTGCTGTATCTAATTAGACCATTAGGCCCAAGTTAACGTCGGGGCCTTAGGGAACACCTTCCCCTTTTCACCTGGGTGGTTCTCTTTCCTGGCATCTGGACAGCTTTCTCAGGAACCTTGGCCTGTGGGAGTTCTGACCACTGCCAGAAGGTGAGGGTCAGGCCCTGGGAGGGAGGCTGCAATGCCTTTGTAGGACAGTGGCCTCATGTCCCTGGGACCACATCATCATGAAAGACAGAGGAGGCCCAGAGCTGGCCTTATACAGGGGTGTCTGCTTACACAGGCCCAAAGGCCAGGAATCTCCCCAGACTGAAACTCAGGTCTCAGAGAATCACTGAATGGAGAGTCTGGCTATACTCTGGAATGTTCCCCCTATAGGGAGCTACCCCTCCACTCCACACCCAGGCATCCCAGGATAGATTTTCCTCATTAGAAGGGCCAGGTGAGAAGTCACAGAGAATCAGTTGAGCCAAATGGAGATTTCAGCTCCTCACAGCTACTGCTGGAGACAACTGACTTGCAGAGAGCCAGCGGACGCTCAGTGGTGCTGAGGACAGGAAAGTCAATGGGGCAGAAGGTCCTCAAGGATTCCACATGGACCCCCTTTCTTTGAACTGTTGCCCCTCTGGCTGCTTCTCATTTCCCCCAGTCAGGCTCATAACATTTGCTTGGAGGAAAAAAGCTTCAATGAGCTGACCTTAGCCTATTCTACTGGGTGTTATCTTCAGTGTTTCTTCCATTCCTTGGCTGAAAAAAAAAAAAAAAAAGCAACTTAGAGATGCTGAAACAAAACTGCCTAGAATGTGTTTCTCAATTTCAGATCCTTTCTTGATGGGCCCTACCACCTTGTTCTCCTAACCAAGATGATAGCAGCCTCCTTGGGGCTCACCGGGTGAGCCTTAGCCTCGTCCTATCCTGTAGGTCCCGTACGACAGAGCTCCAGGGCCCTTGCTGCTCAGACCCTGTCCCCACTCCTCCACTACACCCCTTACCCCTGTTTATGTGGCAGGACAGTCCTCAAACTATTCATCACAGGACCTCTCACCCTGAAGGCATCGTGGAGACACCTTGTTTCATAAAGTACTTTCCAGAGAACAACTATTAGTAGTCAGGTCAATTAAGAAGGTGTAACATGGGTGGCATGAGGTGGTGGGAAGAATTTCCATAAACAAAAATGTTTTGGAAACAGCACAGAATTAAGTTAAACAGGTTGTTTTCTGCCAAACACACTGGTGTGTGTTGTAAACCTTCAAGAACGTTGGGTGCATTGTTTTCCAATCTATTTGATCTTTGTATAGCAGTTCTCAGCACCAATAGCCCACAGAATGCATTTTGAGGGGCACAAGTGTGGCTGATTTGCACATTTTTCTGATGCAAACACTGAGTATCTAGGGGGTAAAGCATAGCTAGTGATTGGTGGGTCAAAAATTAAAAGATAACTCTCTGACTCGATAATCTTTGCAAGAGGCTCCAAGTCCCCTGGGGAGGAGGAGAGGATGGTGCCTAGACCCATCTTGCCAGTGTATTTTGGAACCAGGTATTCAGACCTCCATGTTCAGCAACAGACTCAGGTTTCGGTTGTCCCTCATGTCGTCCATCACCAGAACTCCCACTTCCCACCCCTGTGCTTCCAGAGCCCTGGTGCTCTCAGCCTGTGTCCTCACAGATGAGCCCTTTCCTTTACAAGCATTGACTTTGTAGGAGGAAACATTGAGAATCACCCCCTAAGTAAAGGGTGAGAGAGTGCCCACAGTTGTTCACCAGTTCACCTTGGGGGCCCTGGCTGTGCTCATTCGGCAGGAGCTCCAGACCTGGAGCCGCAGGAGGTAATCAGGGTTAAAACAGAGAAAAGGAAACGTTATACCCTGAAAAGAAAAAATGGCCGTCCCCAGGTAGCAGCATGATCCTGCAACATAAAAACACAAACCATTATGCAACCATGTTGTGCCCAAGGTCTCTCAAACATGTCTACGGCAGCGGTTTTCAGAGCATGGTCCCCAGCCCAAAGCATCAACACCACCAAGGAACTTGTTAGAAATGCATATTCTCAGGCCCCTACAGACTCTTCCAATTTTAATAAGGTCCCCAGGTATTTATGATGCACGGTCAACCTGGATAAGCACTGGTATACAGGGTCTGTGCCATTTGCAGTACCTCCCCAAGTTGGTACAACCAGGAGCAGATGGCCCCAGACGACTCCGCTACAAGAGGAGGTGAAATACTCACAGCCAGAGGATTGTCCCATGATTCCTTTTGGCTGCAGATCAAGCCTAGGGACTCCCAAAATTAAAATTCTCATCCTCACAGAAGATTTTCAGGGGCATATTGTGAGAGCAGTTCTTCCCAGAAGTGGTGTACAGAGGCTGCAAGGTGGCCCCACCCCAAGCACTTCCCATCCTCTCACAGATCTTTCGTGGGGGAGTGTGTTCTCCACGGGGCTTACATACCTTCTTGGTAAAGTCAGGTGCTGCAGCTCCCAAACCCTGTGAGGGAAAGAGACAGGTTAATTTAACAGGAACCACACCCCCGAAGCTTGCTGTGTTCTATCCTGCACCTCCCGGGTTCCACTCTAAGACAGCCAGAAGTCAGGTGCAAAAAAAAAAAAACAGTTCACAGGAACAGCTGTGTAGCCAATTTCAATGTCCTGTTGGGAAAGCAAGCATGTTTTCTTGACTGAGTTACCATATATGTCCGGGACAATGTTACATTCATTTGCTCTTCCCAACAGCCTCAACTCGAAATTAAACCCTGGTTTAGGCACATGTTCAAAATAAGCCATTTCAGCTTCTTCAGCTTGTGTTTGCGTATGAATCTGGCATAACAATGGAGGCAGACCTAACTTGGTCGGTCAATAGCAGATCAGAAAAACTGCTCTATGAGCTTGAGGTGACCAACATATTTCTCAGGAACTGAGTGGTTTCCTCAGTGTCTTGGGGTCTACAGAGCTAGAACCAGAAAAGTCCTGGGCATTCTGGGATGAGCTGGGTACCCTACTTGGACGTACAGTATTCAAAAGAAGTTTTCTCTTTTTTTTCCTTACAACGAAACCTTGATTAAGATTTTGAGGTTCAGCTATTATTAAAACCAGAAATTTCCCAACTTAAACTTTTTTTTCTTAGAAAAACAAAGCTCTGAAGTTTGGAAAAAAGAGTCGGTGGGGCAATGGGAAGCAGAGACTATCAGCACAGCAAATGTTCAAGTCAAGAGGAAGAGGAATGAGCAGGGAAAATGAGAAGACAACACAAAAGCTGAACAGAAAATGTGGGCGGGGAGCTGAGAAAAAGAGAGGGCAGACCCATGCGGGGCCAGTGGAAGGGCTGCAGTGGAGGACATGAGGCTAGCAGAGTAGGTTAGGAAATGTGGGCAAGGTCAGAGGCCCAGAGCTCCCGCCCAGGTGGAGTTTCCAAGAGAGAATGCGAGTTCCAAGGCTAGACATGCATCTACCCTGGTTAAATGTACTTTTACTGGCATAAAAATATGGCAGAAGAAAAAAGCTCATACGTGCTGTAGAAATCTTTTCATCTGTCCATTGGTGAGTTTGGCGGCCAGACGCATTAAAGGGTGCACTGGAGGGAACTGCAAGAGAGGGATGCTGTGAGGGTCAGAGGTAGCTGGCAGCCAGAGCCCAGGGTTATGTGTACCATTTCCACTCATGCTATTACAAATGGGTTTAATTTTCAGAGTAAAATCATTTCTGAGCCTAAGCTTGAAATTTTATGTTTTCAATAAAAAATCGCCTGCCTCGATAGCAGGTTTCAATTCCAACACATCACTTAAAATATCCCCTTAGGGCCAATCAGACTTTTATCTGCATTGACCCAAAGTTTTCTGTGCTTCTGGTCTGCAGTGAATCGTCCTGAAGAAGCATCTCCACTTAGATGCTTTCTGGCTTCCCAGGTGTGCTCTCCGAAGGGAAGAAGTGGGAGGGCAGCACCCCTAACTCTGCTACCGGATGTCTTGCCTGTGACCACCTGCTCGCACTTAGATAAGACACATGCACCTGTGTCTTATCTAGTCTTTACGAGTCCTCCATGAGTCTGGCTCAGGGTCCAAGTTAATTTGTGTCACAGACTATGTTTATCTTTCCCCTTCCACTGTGCTTCCTTTGCAGCGCCCACCTATGCACTACTGATGAATCTTTGCCTTTTAGGGTAAAAACAAAAAAATACTTAGCTGGGTATTTGTTTTTTACGGGTCTTATTGAAGATTTGGAAAGCCTTATTATATAAATAAGTGACTTTCTAATGGTGAGATTTCAGTTGCTGTGACAGGGCCCCTGAATTAATTTTATTCTGTGCTCTTCCTGGTAATTCTGAAATCATTCCCCGTAGAAATTCACTTACACGACCTGCACCTGAGGGTAACTCAAATTTATACTAAGAAAGTTAGAGTGGATGTTTGTTCTTGGAATAGAACACACACATCGTAATGGTTATGGATCAGTATTGGGGGATGGTACTTTCCACTTCACAAAACACTTTTCAAAATTTAAAAAACAGAGGGTAATATGGAACAACATAAATAGAGTTCCGCATTTGCTCTTCTTTGTACCTCTGTTTAAGTGCATAATAAAAAGTTATTTCTTATTTATTTTTCCTTGTCTATAATTTATTCTCTATCTTTTTAGATCTGTCAGCCTCCTCCCACCTCCACTCGAGAAAGGGAGATGCATCATCTCTACAGCCCTGGGAAAAGGCACTAGGAAGCTACAGAGAAAGTGTCGAAGGCCCTTTGCTTTCTATCGATCACTGATTACAAAGGGATAAAAGGCATCCAGAGGAGAAAGATGATTACAGTGCAATACAGACCCCAGTTTTAACTGCATATGTTGGTTATTGAGTTATGGAGTAGTGGAATAAAAACTGAATAAGAAAAAAAATTTTAGTATTAGGTGTCATTTGCTATAAAGCGGAAGTTCCATGCCCTGACTACTGGGCGGGGCAGTACTCACCCTTTTGTATATGCCTTGATTATCCTGGAAAGAGAATTGTGAGGGTAATTACATGAAATTTTATTGCATCAAGTAACTGACAGAATTTCAGTATAAGTTACACCATAAGCTTATATAGGATTTACCTTAATATTATGATATAAATTGCCAAGCTAAAAAGAAATGCATTACACAAAATTAATAAGACTAAATCAAGTTGATGCAGGATCTTATGAGAACAAATTTTCCAGAAACACACTATTATTTTAAAACTTAATCTCATTTTACCCTTTCAAGCATTAGAGGAAAACATACTCTATGATGTATAGAAGTCCTATCCTAATCTAATCCCAAATAACTGTTTGAGTAAGATTTGGAATAAAATAATTATTGCAATTTTTAATTTGCTGCTGGGAATGCCCTAGAATTCAACTTTTTTAATGGTTGGTTCTAACTGACCAAACTTTTTTTTCCTAAAAACTTTCAAGATGAATCTTCACTGTCCCTGCAGGAAGCACAGTTTCTCATGTCTCAGTCCTCATTAGAGCACCACCCCACCCTTGTTTGCACGAATGACAGCCTGGGAAAGGCTGTCTGGGCAGCATATTCTACTCAAGGATGCTATGAAGAGGGGATCTCACAAAATGACAGGAGATTCCATGTCTGTATTTTATCAAATTGCTAGAGATGATTACTGTGAATGCTGTTTTAAATACGTTGATCTGGCTATTGAACATCCGTGTCTCATTTATATTTAAGCATCATTAGATCAGCTCCAATTCCAATTAAGACAGAAATGAAGTTTTTAATAATACTTCCCATGAATATGATTACATCTTCCTGTAAATTTTGTGGCAAGGTTCTGCAGCAGCCCCTGTCTGTCTCTCTCTCTGTTTTGTACATTCATGCACACCTATGCATATAGACACAGATATGCTACCGGGGGTGGGCAAAAGTAGCCTTACAGTTGTTTGTATGGAAAATAATACAAGGATTAGTAAAAATACAGGAATAACTCTGTGTTTCACATACAATTGTAAACCTACTTTTGCCCAGCCTGTGTTATTATCCGACATCACTGAATAGCAGAGGTTCTGTGGAGGTTCACTCTATTTACTTACAATTATCACTTCTAAAATTTAGTATTTTTACAGCTTTTGATCTCTGTCAGCACCTGTTTGCTCTGTGTGTATGTTCTGAAAATTTGCTGGACAAACAATTGTGTGGTTTTTTTGTACCATGTTTTTCAATTTTATACCATTACCTTTTAGACCAAAAATAAATAAATAAAAGATATAAAGGTGTTTTTTCAGTTGCTAAACACCACTCAACATTTTATATGCACCTTCCCTGCTTTGATCTTTTCTTTTTACAGAAAATATTTTTAAATGTACATTTCATCTTGTTTATTTATTTCCCTAACTAGAATGTAAGTCCCATAAGAACAGGCACTTTTGTCTGTTTTGATCACCACTGAATACCCCCAGCACCTGGCAAATGGCGTGCTTTCAATAAATATCTTTTTTGAATGGATGAATAGCAGGGCCGTGTCTACAAGAATCTGTTGCCCCTTTTCCCATATAAAATTCTTCTGATTTCATGTAGTGACCAGAAACACAAAACACAAAGATTTCTCAGGTCGCAGACCATAATACTTTCCTAGTGGCCTTGTAATAAGAGTTCCATGGAGACACAGACCTGGACTCTTCTGGAGACCAGAACCGGAAGTGGACTTAGAGCCCAGGTAAATCACTCAGACATTGGATTGTAGAGGAAACCAAAGCCCCAGGAGAAGGGACACACCAAAGGTTACACCTCAAGGCAGAAGAGCCTCAATCTCCCTGTTAACAGCTTTAAAATATTGGTAGTTTTATTCATTAAGCGATGCCTTGTTCTTTTGCAATTGGAAGCAATGAACAGGATCAGCTATGGGAAAATGGAGGAGAGGGAAGGAAATCCATTCCAAGTGGGCCCTTGCACTTGGGGAGACACACAACCCAATTTAATACTGAGGGCAGCAGATGTGATAGCCACACTTCCACTTCCTCTGCTTATGCATGGGGTCCACACAGCTTTCACGTGAGGGATAAGGAAGCCCCTTCGGTGTGAAAGGAAGTTGCAAGGAGATGGAGAACTTTGAGTTCTTATCCTGAATTCTTTCTCTGGGTACCAAGGTTGAAAAGATCAGTTTGTTTGGTTTTTTTTTAAGATTTTATTTATTTATCTTTAGAGGGGAAGGGAAGGAGAGAGGGAGAGAAACATCAATGTATGGTTGCCTTTCATGCATCCCCTGCTGGGAACTGGCCTGCAGGGAACCGGCCTGCAACCCCGGTATGTGCCCTGACTGGGAATCGAACCTCGATTGTCTGGTTCATAGGCCCACGCTCAATCCACTGAGCTACACCAGCCAGGGCTGAAAAGATCAGTTTTAAAGATGAGAGATGACAATTGTCTTCAAACATGCACATAATGGTAAATTGAAAATAAGGATAAATGGGC
This sequence comes from Artibeus jamaicensis, assembly GCF_021234435.1. Classification (NCBI taxonomy): domain Eukaryota; kingdom Metazoa; phylum Chordata; class Mammalia; order Chiroptera; family Phyllostomidae; genus Artibeus; species Artibeus jamaicensis. The sequence continues at coordinate 10,183,975 of NW_026521810.1, read as the reverse complement.
ATGATATATTTATGAAGTTTAAGAGAAAAAGTGATGTCTGAATCTTGAAGAATGGAAATTAGTTGCATCAAGAAACAATAACAGCTAGCACTTAAGTGCTGTCACTTTGATCTTGTAGACACCATTGAAAATACTTCACAAATATTAAAACCATTTAGATTCAGCCTTGCTGTGACTATTATTTCCATATTACAGATGGCAAAGTTGAGACACAGAGTGATTAAGAAATCTATGGAGGTTTAGCACATATAGATTTTAAACCCAGGTACTTTGGCTGTAGAGTCTTGGCTGCTAACCACAGCTGGAAAAAGAAGCAAAGACATGTTTTGGCTAAGGGTAAGACTGGAAAGATATAAGGGCCCTGTGCATGTGGAGAATAGTAAGAACTTCATTGTGGCTGAAGCATGGTATATTGTGAGTCAGGGAGGTGAAGGAGGAAGAGGAGATGCAGTTCAAGGTGAAAACATATTGTCTATGCTAAGAATCATGGAGTCTACCTTGGTGTTACCCTCTCTTTTTTAAAGACTGTATTTATTTACTTTTAGACAGAGGGGAAGGGAGGGGGAAAGAGAGGAAGAGACATATTAATGTGTGGTTGCCTCTCGAGTGCCCTCTACTGGGGACCTGGCCCACAACCCAGGCAGGTGCCCTGACTGGGAATGGAACCAGTTGACCATTTGGTTCACAGGCCGGCACTCAATCCACTGAGCCACACCATCCAGGGCCCTCTCTTACTTCAGAATGAATCAACATTTACTTTATATCCACTGAAATATTTCTGCCATGGCTACTATAGTTACTATTAAGTCCTTTACATAAAATTTATTGCTTTGAAGAACTGCCAAATCATAATATATCAATTTGTAATGTATGTTAGGCTATATCATAATATAGTCAATTAATGTAATTAGATATGTATATGTGATTATGATAATTGTAAGAGTACAGATGAACTACTAATATCTTACAGTAATTAATATTTAAGAAATTCACTTGTTATTTCCTAAAGCTATATTCTTACACAAACACACACACAATTTCTACTGTAGGTAGCAAGATAGTGTCCTTATTACAGATACCAATTGTGATATATATGTGTACGGCCATAACTAAAAGAATTATCATATGTATATTAGGTTTTTTTACCTTAGGTTGCCTAGAAAGAGTTGCCCAATATGCCAGTTGCTAAAATAAATGAGGAAAATGAATTAAAGTTAAGTATAAATTCCTTAATCAATAGCATTCTATCACAACACATATAATTCTAAATTTGTCCCATTTATGAACCTTGTATTATCTTCTCACACAGTAACAATGAATTTCAATCCAACTGTCAGGATATCGTTAATGAGACCATGAAAACAACAACAGCAAGTCCTGCTGCTGCCAAGAATCTGCTCTTGAAATAGTTTTAAGTGAACATTATCCACATGATATTTTCAAGACCGAGACTAACTAAAAACCTCACATTACTGAATATCAGTGTACCTCCAGCTGCACAATGTCCAAGCCATCTGGAGAATCATCTAAAGGTCGAGAATATCCTATTGTGAGAAATCATAAAAATATCAATTAGGAGAAAAGAGGTCATAGCATTAAGTTTTAAATATTTACCATGGAAAACATACAGACATTCTATAAATACAATGTTGTTAAAAAGGATTAACAAAGAAAACAGACTGTACCTACCACTAGCAAATCTGAGATTTGTGCCAAAATTCATTTAAAGTAGTATTTTTTATTTATTGGGAGTTAACAGTACAAGAGTTAGCAAGTCAGGAAAAAAGGGCAAAAATTCCCAGGTAACAATCTAATCTGTATTTTGATGGAATTTATGAGGATGGAATATCAGGAAATAGTGTCAACAAGTATGTGCATCAGAGTCACTCTTGGGACATTTAAGAAATGTGGATTCCTGTCTCTCTGCTTCACCAGACTCTGGGGGGAAGGGTGTGGGAGGCTGCTACCAGCATGCAGATGGACCCTGTGTGGGTCAACTGTCATCTGACCTAAATGAAGTCTTCATCTCATGTGCTTTGATACAACTCTTGGAGGAACAGCTAATACTGCAATTGAAAGAACCAACTAAATGGGTTAAAACTAACCAGATGAAATTAAATGCGATAAATGTAGAACTCTGAACTGAGATTTTTGAATGTGAAAGAGAGAATATATGGCTCAAGGGCAGTATATTGTTTTTTTAAATCTGAATTGATATTTTGTTCCCAGAGATCTCTCTATGAGCTAAGAAAAAGCTAAAAACTAAGGCAATCTTGTGCTATATTCAAGTAGTAGTGTCCAAATCTTGAAAGGTAACAGTCCTCCTTGAAGTAACAGGATGTATAAAAGAAACTGAACACAGTTTTTGTTGGTAAAGAGAAAAATTAGGAAGGGTATGTTAACTACCTTCAAATATTTTGAGAACTGTCATAAAAGATTTTAGTCTTATTCTATATACACCCCAAAGGAAATAACTAGGGTTAATGGTTAGAAGTTATATGTGATCAGATTTCAGCTTAGTGTAAAGAAGTCTTTGATGACTGGCACCATTAAAAAATGCAAGTTAATTCAAACCAGCTTTATAAGAACTTATTGAAAGGTTATGTGTTAACAGTAAAGACACTAGAGACCCTAGAGACCCATGTGTTAACCATCGAGACACTACCCTCAGGGAATATAAAGTCAAATAGAAGAAATAGGGTGCTGGATATAAATATATAAACAAATAAATAAAAGGTAACAAATTTCCAAAAGTGTTATATAAGCAAGGTTCTATTGGAGCCCAGAGGAGGCAGCTACTGGCGGTCTCAGGCTGGTAGTGAGTTGGGTGTTACTGAAAGTTATCAAGTAGGAAAATCATAAAGGCAATCCCTGTTCTCCATGAGATTAATCAAATGACTTTCACAGTTCCTTGAAATACTTAGAGTTTATGATTATACTATAGGACATAGTTTTAAACAAAAATCCACACTGTTTGAAATATATTTTCTGTTTAAATATATTTTCAAAGATTTGTACTGCCTTAAATCAAAATTCTAAATAGTTCATGTTTACAACTGTAGCTGTTTTGCCACCACATCCTTCTCTGCATCACCTGGAGTGTTACCTGAAGATGGGAAACGGATTCTGACTACTGACCCCGTCCAAACCTCACCCCTGGTTCTCTACAAACACACTGGTTTTGTAATGAAGCGATGCCAGCGTCTTGTCAGCACCTCGGACAGTGCCCCGCCCTGGAAGCTGTGGGGCCTCCCCTGGTTTTTTAGGGTTCCTACGTTCTGGGAGCCCACCAAAAGGCTATGAAAAGATTCCTTTTTCCTGTGTGCACTCCTACCCCTCCCCTCTCCAAATGCCCTCAACCTCCAATCTTGGGGACTAGTTGAAATTCTACCCTCTCTAGTTCTGTTCAGAATTCTGGGACACAAATGTGTTATGAAGTTGGGATTTCCCCAAATCCTATTTCCACACAGTTTCAGCGGCACATACTCAGGGCAGTATAAGTATACAGTCGGGTGGGGGGGGGAAGTTGCCTCCTTTGGTAAAAGGCTGTGACATCTAGCTCTACCCACCCTCTGTTAAAGGTCATGGACAAATGGGAAAACAGTAATTGAAAGGGTGAAAATGAGGGTAGGTGAAGGAATAAAGTTTTCCTTCCTCCAGAAAGATCAAGGAGTGTTTCAGTCTTAAATCTCATGCCAGCTGGAGTCTAATGAAGGGGTCACCTTACCTGAGGAGGGATTCTGTAGCAGGCAGAAGCAATAGATGGCCAGGATGGAAGGGTAGTGGAGAAAAAGATGTTTCATCCTTAAAATCTAGTTGCTATTTGCTGGCCACAGATGTATGCTGCTGGAACAAGAGTTGAGAATTTCCTGAAGTTCCACAGGTAGAGACACCCTCTGCACATCTGATTGTCTGATAAGCCCAGTAAAAAAAAAAAAAGTGCCTTTATTTCAATGTCCCAGAGTCCATTTGCTGAGCACCAATGAGCTTCGCACAGGAGGACTCTGGCTTTCTCATAAATGTCATGCTGGGCCCTTATTTGTGAAATAATATCCTCCTGGTGTCAGCATTGTAGAGAGTCATCTTTTTCACCTGAGCAATAAAAATAAAAAGTGGAGAGTCATAATTGTTATTCTATAGTGGTTTGAGAAACATTTTGGGCTCAAGAAAAGATTTTTCTCTTCTTTTAATCAAAGAACTAGACATAAATCTATGAACTCTTGCATGATAAAGTCATGTTGCCAAAGAAGCTGTTTCTTTTCCATCATTAACAGAGGATGTTTTGTATTCTTTGGTGCATCTGAGAAGAAAAGTTGGAGTCTGGGATATATACCATTACAAGAAACTCAAAAGTTCAATTAAGGTTCTTTAAAAAATATATGGTTGAAAATCAGACCCTAAGGTTTCTCCAGATTTATTTACACAGGCAAGTTAAATATGTTCAGTTAAATCAGTATTCAAGGAAACATGACAATGTTTAATGATAATACTCCATCTACTAAGCTTTTATTTGTTTTCAGACTTCTCACATATATTATTTCACTTAATTCTCACCAAAAACTCCTGCAAGAAATGCATTACTGTCCTAATTTTATGAATGGGGAAATTGTGGCTGGAAAAGATGGAGGAACTTGTCCAAGGTCACCAAGCCATCAAAGATGCAGATCAGGAATTTGAACTCAAGGATGGACATGTCTTTAAGAATGTGGGGTTGGACTTCCACCAAGATGGAGGCATAAGTGGAGACACCATGCTTTCTCACACAACCAAGTTTAGAGACAACAAAATATTAGCAACAGAAAACACAGCCAAAACACAGAAAATTGAATTTTTCGGAAGTCTGATAACAATGAATTCTTCAGCCTGACTGGTAAGAGGGGCAAAGCCAGCAGCTGGCAGAGCAGGGTTGCACAGGAAAACTCAGTCAGATGGACTCAGGCACGTGGATCCCAGCTGTGGGGTTGCAATGGGCGGACCCAGTGAGCCAACCAGTGAGCCACCCAGTGAGCGACTGGCGGACCCAGCGAGGGCACAGGGCAGTGGGTTGACTGTGGTCCATGCGCAGATAGACGAGTGAGGAAGTGGGCGGTGAGATGGAACCGAGCAGGCCCCAGAGGTGAGAGGCAGCAGAGGGGGCCGCCATTTCCTCCCTCTGACTCCACCCCCACATACAGCATCACAACCTGGCGACCTGGGTGGCCCTGCCCTGGTGAACACCTAAGGCTCTTCTCCTCATACTTAACAGGCATGAACAGACCAAAAATGGCTCAAGAAGATCTCAAAGCCCCAGAGCCCATAACTCTAAGTGACAAAGAAATAGCAAAACTTTCAGATGCACAGTTGAAAACACTGGTGATCAGGATGCTCACAGAACTGGTGATTTTAGTCACAAATCAGAGGAACATATGAAGGCTAAACTAATTGAAATGAAGGCAAATGCACAGGAAACCAATAGTGATGAAAAAAAAAACTGGGACTCAAATCAAGGGAGTGAACCAGAAGGAAGCAAAAAATGGCCAAACAGGAAAATATGAAGAAACAAGAATTCAAAAAATGAGGAGAGACTTAGGAACCTCCAGGACATCTTTAAACGCTCCAACATCTGAATTATAGGGGTACCAGAAGGGGGAAAGGAACAGCCACCAGTGGAAAACTTATTTGAACAAATAATAAAGGAGAATTTCCCCGATGTGGCAAAGGAAATAGACTTCCAGGAAATCCAGGAAGCTCAGACAGTCCCAAAGAAGTTGGACCCAAGAAGAAACACACCCAGGCACATCATAATTACGTTAGCCAAGATTAAAATGAAGGAGAGAATCCTAGAAGCAGCAAGAGATAAGGGGACAGTCACCTACAAAGGAGTTCCCATCAGACTGTCAGCAGATTTCTCCAAAGAGACCTTACAGGCAAGAAGGGGCTGGAAAGAGGTATTCCAAGTCATGAAATCCAAAGACCTACAACCAAGATTACTCTATCCAGCAAAACTTTCATTTAGAATGGAAGGGCAGATAAAGTGCTTCTCAGATAAGATCAAATGCAAGGAGTTCATCATCACCAAGCCCTTATTATATGAAATGTTAAAGGGACTTACCTAAGAAAAAGAAGATAAAAAAGGTGAACAGTGAAAGGACAGCAAACTCACACTTATTAACAACCACACCTAAAACAAAAGCAAACTAAGAGGACAGCTAGATCAGGAGCAGAACCATGGAAATGAAGATCACATGGAGGGTTAGCAATAGGGGAGTGGGAGGAGGAAAAGGGGGGAGAAGGTATGGAAAATAAGTAGCATAGATGGTAGGTAGAAAATAGATGGGGGTGCAAGAATAGTATGGGAAATTTAGAATCTAAAGAACTTGAGACACGTGGTCATAAACTAAAGGGGGGCAATGGTGGGGGTGGGGGGTGCAGGGTGGAGGGGAATGAAGGGGGAAATAGAACAACTGTAATGGCATAATGAATAAAATAAAATAAAATTTAAAAAAGTAAATGTAATTTAAAAGAGAAGAGTTGATCTTTCATATACGAGTATGTAAATTCAGGTCTTTACCTATATTAATCTCTTTACTAATAATAGTGTTTGGTGTTCATCAAATTTTTTATTTAGTTTTACTTATATAAGTAATTCATTAATAGTTAATGCAAAAATTTGAAGTATAGGTAATGTAAAAAGTTTTTATGACCCTCTCGCAATCCATTTCTCTTCAACCACTGCTTTTTGTGGGTGGCATGTAGCACCCCACCCTTTTTCTTTGCATTTACCTCCATAGGTACTTACAGAATTACATGTACTATTTTAATAAACTTGTACATGAGTGGAGGTTAGGAGATTTTAAGATTGGCCTTACCACTTTTCAGCGCTTCTCATTGACAGGTGGAGTTTATTTTTCCCAACCCTTGAATCTTGCTGGCGTTGTGACTGCTTTGACCAATGTAATGCAGAAGTGATGGTGTGCCAGTTCTAACAGTAGGATGCAGGACGCCTTGTAGCTTCCAGTCTCCCTGTGTTATAACTCTGAAACCAGCATGAAAATAAGCCTGGGGTAGTCACCTGAGGAATGAGAGAGCAAATGGGAAAAGATTCCAGACATCCCAGTGTACTTATCAATTGATTCAAATGCCTAAGTGAGTCTACCTGACCAGCTGAGCCTAGCCCAAACCATAAAAACTGACAAACTGAACCCAGCCCAAATTACTGGCCTGCAGAATTTGAGCTAGATAAATAATTGTTTAAACAACTAAGTTTTGGAGGGGTTTGTTATGAGTAGAAGCAAACTGATAGTAGACCAATGTGGTGTGTAATTTGGTAACTTTATTCTTTATGCGGCGAAGAGATTGATTTGTCAATACATATAGATCTTATTCTTTTTAACAGTTGCATACAATTTCATATTATGGATATCCCATAGTTTATTTAACATTCTCTCTATGATGGGCATTTAGGTTGTGCCTGCCTCTTTCCTCCCTCCTTTCCTCTCTCCCTCCCCTGTTCATTCTTTTCCTCTTTCTCTTTATTTTTGTATTATAAGTATCTGTAGAGTTGTTGTAAATACCCTACTCTGTATTTTTGTTGCTAATATTGGTTAAGGTATATTTTTCATACAGGTATTTTCAAAATATAATCCACTTTATCAATCTTTCCTTAATGGCTTCCTTATTTTGAATTTTGCTCAAGAGCAATTTTTCATTCAAATACATACTCTATTTTGTCCTAATATAGCAGTTTATATAAGTGTGTGTCTGTTAGCTTTAATTCATTAATCCTCTGGGATTTATTTTTTTATCCTCACCCAAGGACATTTTTTCATTACTTTTTAAAAAGAGAGGGAGGCATAGAAACCTCGATGCAAGAGAGAAGCATGGATGGGATGCCTCCTGAATGCAACCAGACCAGGGATACTCATAACCTAGGTATATGCCCTGATCAGGAATCAAACCCACAACCTTCCAGTTATAGGATGGTGCTCTAACCAGCTGAGCTAGACCAGCCAGGATGAGGAAGTTATTTTAATTTATAGCATGAAATAAGGCTTTGTGGGGACGACTTTTCCCACATGTTTCCCCCACTCCCCACCCCAACCGCCACAGATGAAAGTAAACATGACTGAGACATGATCTGATCTGCTTGGGAAGGAAAGGTGGCCAATCCCTCAAAGGGGAAGGGCCAAGAGCCCCCTGCTCAATGGGCTTTTATTAGATTCTTTTGCACAAGAGTACAGGTAAGGATCAAACAATAGATAGCATTCAAAGAACTGTGAAGGCTTATTCTCAGTCAGAGTCAGATAGCTAATGAGCCATAAAACTTTGAGGAACAAACCTCTTGTTTGGACCCTTATCATTTATTTTTATTTTTATTTTTTTGTTGTTCTCCATGTCCTGCATGGGCTCCTTTTTTCCCCCTTAGCATTTAAATGAGAACATTCTAAACAAAGCAGGTTTCACAGGATTTTTACATATTCTTTCTTATGCCTGATTTACCCTGGATACCTGCCCTTTCCAGCACAGGGTTGTACCACCTTCCCCATCATAGGTATTCAGGCTTTAAGGGGATTAGAACCAGGAAGCACTTCTCCCATAGGTCATGGGGACTTGGGTTATGTCAAAGCCAGAGGGGCGAGAGTCCATTGCTCTGTTGCAGCCCCACTCCACCCCCCGAATCCTTCCATGATGACCTCCCAAGTGATTGTGTCTGGCCCAGTTGCCCCTCTCTGAGGGGTCATACCCGCCATGAACACCGACCATGCTTTGGGGGTAGGGGAAGAAGCAGAAGCAGTGCTTGCTAACAGAGACAAGTTTTGTCACCTGTGGCCCTCATCCCAGAGGTTACTCACTTAGCCATGAGGGGCAGTTACAATCCCTGAAACAAAGCAGGGTGGTTCCCAACAAGGCTTTTTTAGTTTGTTTTTTTTTTTGCCAAATGGATAACCAATTGTCCTAAATACCTTTTATCAAGTAGTTCATCTGCACTAGCTTGCAGTGCCACCTTTACTCTGTATTAAACTGATCTTTTGGGAGACTCTCTATTCCATTCCATTGATTTATTTATTTGTTACTGGATCAATAACAAAATGATTACTGCAATATAACAATTGCTACTACTCTGTAGTACATTTTGATATTGACAAAGTATCATTTTTTATTCCAAAAATTTCTTGAATACTCTTCAATATTTTCTCTCCCATATTAATTTCAAAATCAGTTTTTAAATTCCATGAAAAGTCATTTTGGAATTTTAATAATGATTATACTGACCTTACAGGTTAATTTGCCATCAGTTGAACTTTTAATAACATTGAACCTTGTCATCAAGGGTCTTGATATGCTATTCCATTTATTTATATATTCCTTTATGTCTGTAAAATTTTATGGTTATCTTTCTAAACTCTATTGCACATTTATTCTTTGGTTTAGTTCTCAGTATTTTATAATTTGTAAAGCTTTTTACATTTTCTAATTCATTTTTGCTTGTTTCTAAGAAGATTGCTCCTGAAAATAGTTCCCTTTAAATCTGGCCATTTTGGTAAACTCTTATGCATTCTGATAATTTGCCAGTTGATTCCTTTGGACCTCACTGGGTAGATAATCATATCATTTGAAACTATGGGAGTTTCCAACATTTACTTTTCATTTTATTATTTTATTTTTAAGTTTTTGCATTGAATAGGCTAAATATCCCTGTATTTATATTAGTCTGCTCAAGCTACCATAACAGAAGACCACAGACTGGGTGGCTTAACCAACAGACATTTATTTTCTCACAGTTTGGAATCTGGAAGCACAAGCTCAAGCAAAGTGCCAGCAAGATTGTTTCTGATGAGACTTCTCTCCTCAGCTCTCAGACAGTGCCTTCTTGCTGTGTCCTGTCAGAGCCTCTTCTGTTTGTGAGCATGCAGAGAGAAAGAACTCTGGTATCTCTTCTTTTTCTTATAAGGACACTAGTCATGGCAGATTAGGGTCTCATCCTTGTGCCTCATTCAACCTTAATTACCTATTTAAAGGCCTCATCTCGAAATACAGTCACATGGGTGGGGAGGTCATGGCTTCAGTATATGAATTTGGAGGTGGGGAGGATACAATTTCTTCTGTAATAAGGTTGTTGAATGCAATTTTTTCTTGTTTGTTTCCTTTTCCCATTTCTGAATTATTATAAAAATGAGATTTTAATTTTTATCCTGATTATATAAAATAATATGGGCAAAATATGCAAAAGAGACAAAATAAATTTGGTACAAATCAAAGTTATTGCAGAGGATTATTTGAAACAAGGTATGTTTGTGTATAGATCATCTAGTTCACTGGTCAACACAGACTATATATTCAAAAGTACTTTTTGGTTTATACTTAGTAAAACTGCTAAAAACCATTGCCAAAATGTCCATTAGTAGTTGTGTTTAATTCCATACAAGTGGTTTATGTTCAAAAAGCATTTATTTATTTTCTTCTTTCATTTGGTAAGAGCTTGTTTGTAAGCAGTGGGTATATTTTTATACAAAATATATAATCTCTGCCTCGTGGTTAAAGACCTTCAGTCATTCTCCTCGAACAAAAATAATAAATCCTGTAATGGAAATCTCTATTTCTCACTGTTCAAAGAAATAGACAAAATGTTATGGCTATAAAGAAGTTCATAATTTACACTCTGTTATTAATTAGAAATTTTAGGTCAAAATAGAACATTTTAAATCATAAACAATCTATGTTCAGCAGCTCCTACCCAAGATTAGTCTTGAAATTTTTATTCATTTAAAAATTATATAATATGACTTAAGTAATGTATTGACATGTTTTAGGCATATTGTAAGCATTCAGCAGTTGTAGTCCTTAAAGGAGCAAAATTTAAAGATACACATGATGAAAAATATCCAAATATATTTATTTAGTATATGCCATATAGATTTTCTCTTTTGTAAAAATAATAGCAGACTTCAATTTTCCTCCTTTCTATCTCATTCCAATCTCAAGGAGAGTCTTTTTAGAAAGAAGAGAAGAACTATAACCCCACATTCTTTATTTTTATTTTTATTTTATTGATTATGCCATTACAGTTGTTCTATTCCCCCCTTCATTCCCCTCTACTCTGCACCCCCCGCCCCCAGCATTGCCCCCCTTCAGTTTATAACCACGTGTCTCAAGTTCTTTAGATTCTAAATTTCCCATACTATTCTTGCACCCCCATCTATTTTCTACCTACCATCTATGCTACTTTTTTCCGTACCTTCTCCCCCCTTCTCCTCCTCCCACTCCCCTGTTGCTAACCCTCCTTGAGATCTTCATTTCTATGTTTCCACTCCTGATCTAGCTGTCCTTTTAGTTTGATTTTGTTTTAGGTGTGGTTGTTAATAACTGTGAGTTTGCTGTCCTTTCACTGTTCATGTTTTTTTAACTTCTTTTTCTTAGGTAAGTCCCTTTAACATTTCATATAATAAGGGCTTGGTGATGATGAACTCCTTGCATTTGATCTTATCTGAGAAGCACTTTATCTGTCCTTCCATTCTAAATGAAAGCTTTGCTGGATAGAGCAATCTTGGTTGTAGGTCTTTGGATTTCATGACTTGGAATACCTCTTTCCAGCCCCTTCTTGCCTGTAAGGTCTCTTTTGAGAAATCTGCTGACAGTCTGATGGGAACTCCTTTGTAGATGACTGTCCCCTTATCTCTTGCTGCTTCTAGGATTCTCTCCTTCATTTTAATCTTGGCTAATAAATGATGATGTGCCTTGGTGTGTTTCTTCTTGGGTCCAACTTCTTTGGGACTCTCTGAGCTTCCTGGATTTCCTGGAAGTCTATAGCCTTTGCCACATTGGGGAAATTCTCCTTTATTATTTGTTCAAATAAGTTTTCCACTGGTGGCTGTTCCTTTCCCCCTTCTGGTACCCCTATAATTCAGATGTTGGAGCGTTTAAAGATGTCCTGGAGGTTCCTAAGTCTCTCCTCATTTTTTGAATTCTTGTTTCTTCATATTTTCCTGTTTGGCCATTTTTTTTCTTCCTTCTGGTTCACTCCCTTGATTCGAGTCCCAGTTTCCTTTTCATCACTATTGGTTTCCTGTGCATTTGCCTTCATTTCAATTAGTTTAGCCTTCATATGTTCCTCTGATTTGTGACTAAAATCACCAGTTCTGTGAGCATCCTGATCACCAGTGTTTTCAACTGTGCATCTGAAAGTTTTGCTATTTCTTTGTCGCTTAGAGTTATGGGCTCTGGGGCTTTGAGATCTTCTTGAGCCATTTTTGGTCTGTTCATGCCTGTTAAGTATGAGGAGAAGAGCCTTAGGTGTTCACCAGGGCAGGGCCACCCAGGTCGCCAGGTTGTGATGCTGTATGTGGGGGTGGAGTCAGAGGGAGGAAATGGCGGCCCCCTCTGCTGCCTCTCACCTCTGGGGCCTGCTCGGTTCCATCTCACCGCCCACTTCCTCACTCGTCTATCTGCGCATGGACCACAGTCAACCCACTGCCCTGTGCCCTCGCTGGGTCCGCCAGTCGCTCACTGGGTGGCTCATTGGTTGGCTCACTGGGTCCGCCCATTGCAACCCCACAGCTGGGATCCATGTGCCTGAGTCCATCTGACTGAGTTTTCCTGTGCAACCCTGCTCTGCCAGCTGCTGGCTTTGCCCCTCTTACCAGTCAGGCTGAAGAATTCATTGTTATCAGACTTCCGAAAAATTTTCTGTGTTTTGGCTGTGTTTCCGAAAAAACACAATTTTCTGTGTTTTGGCTGTGTTTTCTGTTGCTAATATTTTGTTGTCTCTAAACTTGGTTGTGTGAGAAAGCATGGTGTCTCCACCTATGCCTCCATCTTGGCCAAAGTCTAAATTACATTTACTTTTCCAAAGTGTTTCATTTCAGGCCATTATTAAAATGTCTGTGACCAGTGGATTTGTCAGTGCAAGCCAATTTAGACATAGTTTTTTTAAATAAATGAAATCATCATGTTGACTTCCCAGGCCATTTAAAACAGAAGCAAACACCAGAGAATTTCACTAAAAATCCCTTCTCCTTCCCACATTAAATTAGCTTCTGCTTTATAAATGGTTATTATGATAAACCTCAGCAGGCTTTCAAGGAACTGAACTTTAATTTTTAGGACATAAAAATAGAATTTCAAAATTGATCATAAGTTTCTATGTTCAAAGTGTAATTCCCTAAGTTCTTGTGGTACCCAATGCCCTTCAAGAACTCTTCAGGTCTAAAGCAAATCATGATGCAGGTACCAGAGCTAATGTTTGAGGGCATTTGTCTATGAACAGGATTTCATAGAAAGTAGTGATAGGTCTGTTTCAGAGGCTGGCTGTTAAATCCTCAAAAAGCTGTTTGGTGGCAGAAAAGGCCAACCTCTTCCACCTGCTAACACTGTCCTCACCCACTTGAATATGATCTTTTTTGCTATTTAGTAGTGGCAGGGGATGGGACAGCCACATAACTTCAGGAGATCCAGGATGTGCTAAAAGACAAGATCCATGAGAGTCACAACCATGCTTTTACCTATTTTATACTTTCCTTTGTCAAGAGTTGTGCCAGTCACTTGTCCACCAGTCTTTAGCTCCGTGAATACATTTCCTTAGTCTCTTGTGATCATGGAGAGCTGGAAACCTGCAAAACAAACTTTCTTCCCAGTTGGCTTCTGTCAATGGGAGAGAAATTTGAAAGATGGAAGGGAGAGGCATTTGGTTTTTTTCTGCTTTGGGTGATACCTTCACCAGAGATGGTAATTGAAACAGCAGTCCCAGTAGAGACCCCATTGCTCCTAGTGGCCAAGGAACATGGGCTCTGTGAATACCATTTTTCCTTATGTTTCTCCAACCCAGTGGGTAGATGGGATTTTCTGCAGTTGCTAACCTATGGAAAATGTCACTTTTGACCATTTTGCACTTCCAGTCAATTTCCAAGATGATTTATTTATAGTTTTATTGATGCACTCTGTATTTGAACTGTATAATTTGATAAATTTTAATGTACATCTATCCACTGTGATACTATCATTACAATACAAATAACAAACATATTCACCACCTCTGAAAGTCTTCCTTGCTCCTTTATAGTCTCTCTCTTCTGTTCATCTGCCACTGATCTATTTTCTGTCATCGCTTGCATTTTTTAGAATTTTATATAAATGGAATGATTATGTACTATATTTTAAAATCTGAATTCTTTACTCAGCATAATCAAACTGACCCAAGTTGCTGTGTTTTTAATGATTCATTCCTTTTTGTTGCTGAATCGTGTTCCATTGTATGTATGGATTACAGTTTGTTTTTTCATTCAGCTCTTAATGGACATTTGGGTTGCTACCAGTTTGAATGGCACATTTATAATGTACTATTACAAATAAAGTGGCTATGATCATTTGTGTGTAAATCTTTATACCAATGTCTGCTTTCATTTCTCTTGGGTAAACACCTATGCTTGGAGTGACTGGATCATAGGGTAGTTATATGGCTAACTTTTAAAGAAATAGTTAAGTTGCTTTCCAAAGCTGTATTATTTTAATTTTCACCAGCAGTGCATAAGAACTCCAGTTGTTCTGTATTTTTATCAACACTTGGTGTGGTTAATGTTTTTATAACCTTTAGCCATCTTACTCTTTCCAACACTTTCATAACCAATTCCTTACATTAAAGTTCCTCTGTTTAGAACACATAAAGTAATTTTTTACCTAACTAGTTGCTGACTCAATACAAGAATTGAGTGATGCAACACTCAACACATATTAGATGCATGAATAAACGATGTCGAAAGGGAAGCTCTTAGGGCTATGAAAGTCTGAAAAAAATCAAGAATCATGACTAGACAGTCCATGACCATGATAAAACAAGAATATAAAGACTCCATCTGAAGCACATAAATAAGCAAGAAAAGAATCTCTAGCAAACACATAGGGGAAGGTTCAGAGGTATTAAATAGGGAACATCCAAGGGGAAGAGTCATCGCTAGTATTTGGAAATAGAGACTAAGTCATTTAAGAGTATAGATGAAGGTCAGTAATTTAGCAAGCAAAAAAGAGTAAATTGGAATGGAAAAGATAATGGCTTATATCAAACAGTTCTATGTAAGGACATAGTTGAATGAGAAAAAGAAGTTTCATTGGGACCAATTAAAATAAGAGTTTAACTGAAAGTCAGAAAACATAAGCAGCTTGCACTGAACTCTGACCAGTCTATCAACAAAGCACACAAATTAAAGAGAAACAAAGGCTGCGAGCAGCACTGATGGCCCAGGATGGGCTCAGGGAATCAGCACAGTTGATCTGACAACGATGACAACACTGGCTCCAGGGGCCTCCCAGCCTGTAGCTTCAGGTGGCTGGGTGGGTAGGTGGAATGAGTCATTTGCTATGAGCAGGCACATGAGTCCTTCTAGCCTGGTGATTCAAGAACTGGAGGAGAACGGAGGACTACTGGATTGGGAAAGAAAGAATGACTTATTTGTGATGTGGAATAGCCTGAAACAGTGCTTCCTCCTCTCAGCTTTGCCATATATTTGTCAATCCCACTGCCTTGTCCATCTTCAGGGGCTTCCTAAGTATTCACTCTGCATCGTGTACTATCTTTAACCCTCAGGATGACAAGGCCTGTTTTTTTTCTAGTTCTATTGCTCTTTCATAGTACTCAGAAAAATGATATTAATTCACTCACTCATTTCTGTAAACATTCGTTCAGCTGCTAGTATATATCAGGCACCAGGGATATGAAGGGGAATTAGACACAGTCCCTGAGCACAAGGAAGTCACAATATAGCAGGAAGAATAGACACATCAATAACTCCCTATGACAGCATGTGGGAAGTGCTATAAAAAAGGCAGCCACTGCAGGGGAAGGAAGCCCGGAAAGCTGTACAGCTGTACAGTGAAACTGGCTTGACCTTCTGGTTTCAAGGACATGTGGGAGTTTGCCAAGCAGAGCAGGCAGGGGAAGGGAAATAGCAGTACAAAAGGTCCAAAGGTAAGAAAGTACCGGAGAAAAGTTTGGTGTTTCCAGAGGTTGGGGTCAGAAGCA
Source organism: Artibeus jamaicensis (assembly GCF_021234435.1). Taxonomy (NCBI): domain Eukaryota; kingdom Metazoa; phylum Chordata; class Mammalia; order Chiroptera; family Phyllostomidae; genus Artibeus; species Artibeus jamaicensis. The sequence continues at coordinate 10,167,987 of NW_026521810.1, read as the reverse complement.
TGACTGATAGCTAGAGTGGGAAAAGAGAGAGTTGTGGCATCTTTTGGAAGGTTGTTAAATTAATGACAAAGATATTGGGGCAATCAGAAGGAAGTGCTCTGTGAAAACAGGTTGTCAGTTTGCAGACTTATAGAGAAAGTAGCAAATGAGGGATGTCCTTTCTATAAGGTTATTCTTTCCATCTACAAACATAGCTGCTCACCCCAGCTATTCTCTGATGGTAGAACTTGCCCTCATTCTGATTGGCAAGGGAAGGGAAAAGGGAGAGGAACACACTGGTTAGGAATGAGCTGGCATGGAATGCTGTATTCAAAGAGCCTGATAGGCCATTTCAAGAGCAGGGAGTATATTGTGTAAATATCAGGAAGTCATCAAGGTTTGAAGCAGAAGATGTTGGGATCTGACCCCGCTGTGGCTACAGAAAGAAGCTTAAGTGGAAAGAGAGACCTGAACAGGGCAATCTGTTAGGAGGCATCTGCAGGTGAAAAATAGTGAGGGCCAGACCCAAGGTAGTAAAACCAGGAATGGAAAGGAGGGGGTGGACTCAGACATTTTAACTAGAGAATTGGCAGGAGTTGGGGATGACTTTCTGGAGGCTGAAGGAAAGGAAGGAGCTGGAGAGACCTGAGAGGGATCAGGCCTGCAATGTAGAGAGGAGAGTGGTTTAATCTTGACTGAGACCAGAATGCAGGTTTGGAGGGAGGAGAGTGGGATGCTGTGTTGTATACATGACTGTGGAGGATACAAATGAAGGTATCCAGCATGCAGCAGGGAACGAGTGCCTTATGCTTAAGAAGAGAGGTGTTCAGATTTAATCATCAGGTCCATTTGTGTGGTGGCTGAAGTCACTTTGGGAGAATGAATGAAGAAAAAGGAGAGCTGTGACCAGACCCTGGGGAATATCAATGCTCAAGGGCAGGGGAGGAACAGAAGCCAAAAAGGAATCTGAGAAGTAATTGCCCGGAGAGGGCTTGCAGAGGGGCATGGAATTAGCAGTCAGCATGTGGTTGGTGAGCAGTGTCAGCAGGGGCTGAGGTGAGGGTGCTCAGACAGGGAGACTGCAGGGGAGGCCAATACAGACCAGCCTTTTAAGAAAGACAGAGGGTGAAGGGGCTGGGGGCCATGAAGGCTTATTCATAAATAAAGGGCAAGGAAGACTTGAGCACAAAGGTAGGTAGAAGAGGAACTGTTGGGAACAGGGAAATGAAATTGAGGGGCCAGAGTCATGGAGTAATAGAAAGAAAATAATTGCAAGCCAAGGGGAGAGATGGTCTCTTGCCTCTGAAACAGGAAAGAGGGAGGTGAAGGCACACACATGCCTGGAGGTGGTAGGAAGGTATCGAGCCAGGTCATGTGACCAGGGAGCCTTTACTTTCTGTGTGAAGAGGAGGCTAAGTCACCTAGCAGAGGCTGGGGGTGAAGTGGGGAGTTAGAAAGGGTAATTGAGATGCAAAACCTCACACATTCCATAATCATTTTAGACATTTTTTGTTAATTTGTTTTAGTTTATAAGTTTTTAAATATTTTAACAAAGCAATCCTGCTTCATTCCTCACAGTGCTTAGTAACAGAATCTAGATCTTGAAATAATAGTTCCCTGTAATTGCCGGTAAGAGCTATCTCAGCTAGTTAAGGAGAAAGTATATTGCTCTTTCTCTAACTGAAACAAAACAGAACAAAAACACAAGGGAATGTTCTACATCATTGAACTATGCTTTTCACTCCCATTTCTAAGACAGAAGTTATGACATATCTGAACTTCACATAACCTGTAGCATCCGTGAAGGTAGTAATCCTAACTGGTCTGGCTTAAAAATGTGTTGCTCTGGTAACAGTCCACTTTGGGATCTGTTTTCTGAAAAGTATATGCATATGTGAGTCTTCTAAGTCAGAAGAGGGTTATGGGGGACTTCTCTTATCTTCCATTGTGCAAAGGTAAAATAATAATAAACTAAACCCTATGATTCTTTTATCTAAACAAAGAGTTTGAAAGAATAACTCATGCAAATTAATGGTAATAAATGCTTGAGAAGGCATCTGGGATATAAAAAATAACAAGGCTAAGCTCACAGTTAAGGGTAGCATGGTCATTGGGGACATTCTTTGTAACTGTGCACTATTCTTCACAGGGTTGCACAGCCAAAGGGACAGAAAAAGGTTCTGGGAGCTCAAGAAGCTGTGGAGGTGGCTCTGGAACTGAAGAACCTCCTCTTCCAAACCAGGCATTCGATGTAGAGTTGGACCACCTCTGAGAGTCATTTTCCTGGGCACTGAGGACCAGCTCCCAGACAAGCTGCTTTGACTGTCTTTGGAAGCCATCAGCAGGGCTGCCTGGTGCATAGAACCACACTGCTTTCTTTGTTTGCAGAGTTGAGCTACCTACCACTTGAGTAGGATGTTCCTTTTGAGTCGCTTTTCCAATATAATAATGATAAAGTCACAGAGACCCAGTAATTCTCTCTGACCAGAACTTTAGCACCAAGTATGTTCATACTTCTGTGAGATGCTAGATGAATTTTTTAGAGTGATCTGAGGCTGGTATTGAAGAGAAGTTAAAACCCTCCCTGTGGAAAGAGCTATTGGTTTTGTGGGGACCACATGTTATCATGGTTTGTAACTTCTGAGGGGCATGAATCCTTCTGAGTATGTGAGGAAAGCTATGGATTCTCATCTCTGGAAAATCCACAAACATATCTGGATGCCCAGTTTTTCATACCATTTCACGGGTTCTGGCACATGTTTCTTTCCACAATCCTTTTTCATGAACCCCCTGTCATGAACAACAACCATCTACACTCAGGAGAAGGTTCCTCTGAATGTTGTTACCAGAACACATGCTTCAGAAATACCTAGGGTGCACAAGAAAAATGCAGGTTCATGGGTCCCATTGCGGACTGTGAATTGCTGGGTGTGGTGCACAAAAATATCCACATTGTAAATAAGTTTCCCCTGGGGTTCTGCTGCAATCTGAGTTTGAGAAGCCCTCCTTATGGGTTCAAGGCCACATTAGGAATCTCAGTTCAAGCAGAACTAGGCAGTTACTCCTTACTCAACAGCTCATTCTCAGCCCATTTCGGGCTCTTTCTGCCTTCTGTCTCTAGCCAGCATGATTCTGGCTTTTCCTTTTCCATCACTTTAGAGATGCTCAGGGCACGCAAAGGTATTTTTGTATTCAATCTGGAAAAATACTAACTGAAAAGGGTTCCTAGACCCAATTCCAGTGTGTGTGTATGTGTGTAGGCTTTTCCACATCAACAAGCAGTTCTCAGACCTCAGCAGGAAGATCGCGAATTCAACTCAATTCTTTTTTTTTTAAAGATTTTATTTTTATTTATTTTTACACAGAGGGGAAGGGAAGGAGAAAGAGAGGGAGAGAAACATCAATGTGTAGCTGCCTCTCACACACACCCCACTGGGGACCCAGCCAGCAATTTAGACATGTGCCCCAACTGGGAATAGAACCAGTGACCCCTTAGTTCACAGGCCAGCACTCCATCCACTGAGCCAGACGAGCCAGGGCAACTCAATTCTGATACACCCTGGCTGGAGATAGAATCAGATTTCACAGGTCAGTGGCTCAGTCCCACAAGATCCACTTCAGATGCCAGCTGCAAACCCAATCTGTTTCTTGTGCTTCTGGCTGACTGGCTACAAATCTGAGGTTCCAACAACCTGGAGGTCCCCTCCAACTAAGATCACTGGTCACAAGTCCAGGTTGTTACCTATACTTCTGACCTAGTTGCTATAAATGACAGGTTTCCACAGTCTGCTCCTTGGGCTTGATTAATTTGCTAGTAGGACTCACAGAACTCAGAAACATATTACTTACTAGATCACTGGTTTATTACAAAAGGATGTAACTGAGGAACAGCCAGATGGAGGAGATTCATAGGGCAAGCTAAGGGAAACGAGCTCAGAGATTCCATGTCTTCTCCAGGTGCACCACTCTGTCCACATCCTCACGTGTTTGCCAACCTGGAAGGTCTCCAAACCCTGCCCTGTTGGATAGTTATATATAACTACATAGTTATATAGTTATGATTAACATTATGTAGTTAACATTATATAGTTATGATTGATTACATCATTGGCCATCAGTGACTGACTCAAATTTCAGCCCCTCTATCCTCCTTGGAGATGGGGGCAGGGGAGGGCTTGTGGGACTAAAAGTTCCAATCCTCTAATAACTTTGTTGACTCCCCTGGCAACTAGCCCCCTACCTGAGGTGCTTTCCAAAAGTCACTTCATTAACACAACCGAAGATACCTTTATGTTCTCATCACTTAGAAAATTCCAAGGGTTCTGGAGCTGTAAGCCAAAAATTGTGGAAGAAGACCAAATACATATTTTTTATAAGTCACAACATTGCACTGACTAAATCTTCTGCTAAAAATAAATAATATAGGACTTCCCAGAAGCCATGTAGAGTGTCCTGGGTGATCTGTGCCACAGCCGGGCTCCATCCCAGCTGCCGATTCTATGGTCTGTGCACAGCCATCTGTGTGTGTAAAAATATCATTTGTGCACTCGCCTCAGCAGCCCTAGTGGGTTGGAAGTTCTGAGGTTTTGATGGCTGGAATTTGTTATTTAGAGAAGTAGTGTACAAACAACCCCCTAGCATCTAGCATCACTGGCTGCCTGCTCTGTGAACTTCTTGGCATTTTCATTTTATGACCCTCTATGAGTAATTCTCACAGCTCTCCATGTCCCCATTAGTCAGGTGTCTCAAGCTCATTTTACTTTTTATCTGGGGCCATACTAAGCCATGTAGCAGTGCTTTTCCTCAGGATTCTGTTTTTATTACCCATCATGACACCATAGGAGCATGCTTCCCGAAGGCAAGGAGAGTACATATTGCCCAGCACTGAGGAAGCAATCAGTTCACAGGAAATAAAACTGGACTGTGACTACACATTTATTCCTCCACTTCTCATGTTAGTAATTTTCTTTTTGGAGAGTTTGAAGATGAATTTATGGATTCAGGTTCCTACTGTGAGGCAGCTACAGATTTCTTGCAATTATAATTACCCAACTGTTATATCTGCCCCCCTTTACTTATCAGAAGGCTCAAATCCAAGAGTTAAGTCCATGGCATACCATTAGGCATCTGCATAGAAAGGCTCTGTGTTCCATCATGAATCTTTAAAAACTGGAATATGGTATTAAAGGGAAAATAAGGATTTATTTTTCTTTTAACTTCAGCCCTGAAGCATTTTGACTATGAACATTAAAATCAACAAACCAAAATCAAAATGACCCACATTTGAAGACGTCTGTTTCACATGGATGATATTAGCTGCTGTATTCATAGAGCAAACTTGGCCTTTGGGGGTCCTTGGTATGGGAGATGTGACCAATCTTGGGGAAAGACCAGTCAATTCATGGAGCTGGGACAAGAGTGTCATCTCCTGCTACCAAAATCTCAAGAAGGCCAATTAGAAACAGGATGGAAAGAACCAGTTGTACCAATATATTTATGAGATCACAGCACTAAACATTGATGTGACTCCCTGGTGCCCTCTCCACCTCCAAGATAATGTAAAAGACAGGTTGTCTTGATTCTGCACCTCTGGCAATGTCCTCTCCTGGGGTTGGCTGCTGAGACTGTCAAATATTCAGATGCGCTTCCATGACAACAAAGGAAATTCCAGAGAGCTGTTTCTTTGTATGAATACCCTTAACTTCCTGTGATCTTTTGCCTTGGTTTGACTGGCTCGCAAGTCAATGAAAAGAGAATGAAACCCAATAATAGTGCAGGTTATCATCCTCACCAGTCTTCACACCCATAGTCAGCACTTGTAGTCTGGCCTAACTCAGGTTTCCACATGGGAAACAAATTATATTTCTATTTCCTCACAACATATACAAATAAATGCTAGGTAGATTAAGTATTAAAAGTGAAATTTAAAAATTAAAAACAAAAAAACCCTGAAAATAACTGGAGAAAGTATGCAAAACTACTTTGTTATTTGGGGAAAGATAATTTCTTTAAACAGCAGAAATTATTAGGGAAAAAAATATATATATATACTATTATATAAATTTGAAACTTCTATCTATAGCAAATTAAACTAAACTTCTTCTATAGCAAATTAAATATGCTATAAACTAAGTTTAAAGACAAGCCACAGTCAAAGAGAAGGTATTTGTAAGAGAACATATGAGGAATTTATGTCCAAATAAAAATTAATATATATGCTATGAATTAATAATAGTTAATCATATGGTGCTTACCATGTGCCGGACAATTTTAAACATATATAAAGGCACTTCATCCTAATAATAACCCTAAAGTTATAAGGTAATCCTATTACACATAGTTTGCTCCACATATTAGGAAACTTAGATACAAAGAATTTAGATAACGTGCCCAATACCACACAGCTGGTAATAGTCTGCACCAGAACTCGACAAAGGATATGAACAAGTAATTCAGAGATGAAATCTAATGATCAGTCAGCTAATATCAAAGAAGTACAAAGTAAAATAATTAAATACTACTTCACACATCAGACTGGCAGAAATCAAAAAGTCTGACAATACTAAGTGTGGCAAAAAAGGGGTGGGTGAGTGAATTAGTAGAGCCCTTTGCAAGCAATTTGGAAATATCTAGTAAAGCTGAAAATGTACCCACTCTATGCCTCACCTGTAGTGCATGTAGGTGTATAAAGAAACTCATGTGTACACAAGGAGACATGTGTAAGGAAGGATATTCAGTGAAGGTCTGTTACAGCCGAAATGTTTGAAATAACATAAATGTCCATCAATGGGGAATAAATTGAGGTTTAGCCATACGATGGAATACTATACAGGAATTAATTAGATAAATAAATTCATCTCTTTTTTCCAAAAATCAACTTTATTGACATGATTTACATATCCCTCATACTCTTCCCTACTCAGTCAAACACCCCTCTCTCCTCCCCTATCTCCCACCCCAAGGAATCACTGATCTGATTTATTTTTATCATTATTAATTTTTCATGTTTTCATTGTATTTTTCTTTCTTTCTTTCTTTTTTATTGTTGTTCAAATACAACAATAAATTCATTCTTAATGTGCCATTATAAGTAGAGCGTAAAAGCCAAATACTGAGTGAAAAAAGCAAGTTATGCCTTCTTCCAGAGAGGGAACAGAGGTACTTTCCTCTGTTTTTCCCATTACACACAACTAAAGGCATTGAACGTTATATAGGAAATATACAAAGATGCTTAAAGGTGAAGAGAAGAAGGCAGACTGACAAGACATCAGTACCTAAAGCACAACATGAGGGGGAGTTCCCTGGGTTTTCTTTTTGCTTCAAATGTCCTGGACTGGGTGCTGCAAAAGCCAACAAGTCCAAAATGCCAGTGGGTGCAGGTCAAAAAAGCCCCAACAGAATTTTGCTCTCTATATCCAAAAAACTTTGAAAGGGTCAGCTTAGCAAGACAGAAAACTTTTAGGGAAAAAAAAACAAAACACTCTACTGCAGCAAACACCACAGAAAAGACTATTGCCTGTCTTGACCCCTATAAGCAAAGGCTGCTTGGGGGGACTCGACTTTCACACTCGCCAGCCTATGACAAGATGCCCAACCCTACTGTCATGGGGATGTCAGAGAAGACTGAGTAGAGCCCCATGGTGCTGAGCAGAGCAGGGTTTTGCGGAGCTATCTCCTCCAGCCCACCCATGTGCATCCTCATCCCTGGGGCCATGCTGCCAGGGCTGTGGAGAAAAACTGCAATGAACCCAGGGGAGCTGGGCAGGTGGTGCAGGAAACACGGAAGAAGCTGGTGCCAGAAAGCAGGTGTGAGGGGCCCACATGAAACAGCCGAGGAGACATCATGGCCCACAACCAGGAGGGACTGCCAGGCCAGAGTCCAGAGGAGCAGCCAAGAACATTACACAATTAAAAAACAAGCATCCTAGGACTCCAGATAGTCTCGGAGAGCTTGAGAAAGAAGAATATAGCTGGAGAGATCACAATACCCGATATCAAACTATGCTATGAGGCCACTGTAATCAAAACAGTCTGGTACTGGCATAAGAACAGACACATAGATCAATGGAACACAACAGAGAGCCCAGAAATAAATCCGTGCCTATACGGTCAGTTAATATTTGACAAAGAATATAAGAACATACAATGGAATAAAGACAGTCTGTTCAATAAATGGTTTTTTGAATATTGGACAGGTACATGCAAAAAAATTAAACTAGACCACAAAGTTACGCCATATACAAGAATAAACTGAAAACACATAAAAATCCTGAAACATAGGCCGTAAAATCTCAGACATCTCTCAGGAATCTTTTTGCTGATTTGTCTCTAAGAGCAAGGGAAATAAAGAAAAAGATAAACAAATGGGGCTACATCAAACTAAAAAGCTTCTGCACAGCAAAAGAAACCATCAACAGAATGAAAAGAGAACCCATTGTATGGGAGAACATAGTCGCCAGTGATACATCTGATAAGGAGTTAATTTCCAAAATATATTAAAAATCTTATATAACTCAACAATGTGAAGACATACAATGCAATTTAGAAAATGGGCAAAGGACCTGACTGTCCATTCAGGTCCTTTTCCAAAGAGGACATACAGATGGCCAATAGATATATGAAAAAAATGGTCAGTGTCACTAATCATAAGAAAGATGCAAATTAAAACCACAATGAGATACCACCTCACACCTGACAGAATGGCTGCCATCGATAAATCAACAAACACCAAATGCTGGCAAGGATGTGCAGAAAAGGGAACCCTAGTGCAATGCACTGTTGGTGGGAATGCAGACTGGTGCAGCCACTGTGGAAAACAGTATGGAGTCTCTTCAGGAAGTTAAAAATAAAACTGCCTTTTGATCCAGCAATCTCACTTCTGGGAATATATCCTAAGAATCCCAAAACACCAATCAGAAGGAATATATGCACTCCTATGTTCACAGCAGTCAAGATCTGGAAACAGCCCAAGTGCCCATCAGTAGATGAGGGGATTATAAAAGCAGTGGTGCACTCACACAGTGGAGTACTGTGTAGCTATAAAAAGGAGGAATCTTACCTTTTGTGACAGCATGGATGGACTTGGAGATTATTATGCCAAGTGATATAAGCCAGTCAGAGAAAGACAAATACTACATGATCTTATTAATATGTGGAATCTAATGAAAGACATATGAACAAAATAGAAACAGAAGCATGGACACATGGAACAGACCGACAGCTGTCAGAGAAGAGAAGGGAGGGAGGACTGGATAAAAAAAGGTGAAGGGATTAGCCAGAGAATATATATATATATATATCGGGGATATATATGAATATATATATATATATATATATATATATATATATAGCAGGTGGCGCTGATGTTATAAGGTGAGGAAGGACTATCTATACCAAGCAATGTAATTCAAGGTGGTATAAATTGCCAATTTCCTCCAAATAAATGGAAAAATTTTCAAAGCAACGAGAGTCCGCTATAATCAATGCCTGTGCTTCACCTTGCTAACTTCACAGAGAAGTCCTTACCGTCCAGCTAGCTACCTGTATTCAGTGGAGGAAAAGGCATAACTGAGTAATCAAATAGAAAAGGACCAGCAACAAACTTGTAAAATGGCTGTCAGTAGAGCACTTAAAAAAAAAACAACACTGCATCATCAATGGTTTCGGTGGCACTGACGGGAATACTGCATAAAATCACTTCTGTCAATGGCTCTAAGCTGAAAAATGATTCAGAAGGATTTGATGTGATGTTTTAAAAATACTTTTATCAATTTATGTTTATTATTATTTCCTTTTTAAATATGTACAGACATAATATATGATTTATAAACTTTATGTTTAAGAGTCCAGGAGTGCTCTTTCTATAATGTAAAATAAAGGATCTAAGTGCTAAAAACAAAGGACAGTCAGGACTGTTATCTCTACTGGGTGGCAACAGTCCTCTTCCCATAGCATCAGTGGTGACCATGCGAAGCGCCTGGACTTCCACCCCACCTGGCAGAAATGAGATGCAGCTTCCATTCTGTAATCGGTGGTATCAGAGGAGACCTAGTATGTCAGGAGCCAACCAAGAGGCATCCCTTGACACAGTTGGGATAGATGAGATGCATCTGCACAGCAGAGGCAACTGTGGCTGGACTTCCTGCATGTTTGTTTTTGCAATTAATAGGTGGGTGGGATTTTTAGACACCTGCATTTCAGGTCCAATGATCTGCATAATTCCAATGAAGCTGTACAAAATGATTTCTTGGCCAGAGAGCAAAGTCCCTCCTAATGAAGTAGTCCCTGAATATCTAGAAGTTGATGGAGTAACAGCCCCTCCTCTATCTTGGACAGGAATATATATTAATTTGAATTATACAGGCAAAAAAAAAACAGGAGAAACTGGTTAGCTATTACAAACTAAGCATGTAGAAACAATTACCAAGGAGTTAGAGTCCATATTACATAAAGAAATATTTTAGACAGAAAGATAGATAGCTAAGTTAGACATCACAAAGGCCTTATAATAAATTTCCTATAACCTCTGCTCAGTCTAGCATATGCTTTTGCCCCATGCCAAATTCTAAAAACTTTAAAAAACAATAAGACATTCAAACTCTGTACATACAGCTATTTCAAATTGTCTGATTAATGACTCTCCTGGTCAAAACAACCTTTGTTTAACATAACTGAAACTATGGACAATCTTGTACTTTTCCTGGTTACCTCTGTATTGTTTTTTTCTGCTTAACTGATCACACCATGCACCTGTTTCTTTAATGTTATGTAACAATCCCTATAAAAATAAAGCCTAAATCAAACTCTGAGAGTTCTGTCAGACCCACAGAGGTTGGCCGTTCTCTGGCATCCAATCGGGTGTCTAACTCATCATTCCTCGCCTGCACCGCCCATTCTTCGGGGACCCTGAGACCTGCTGAGGCTGGACCCTGGCACTAGTGGACATCACTTCATCTTGTGGTGTCAGTGGAGGCCATGTGAGGAGCAGTAACAAAGATCTTCTAATTCATGCAGCCATGAATTAGAAACAGATTCTGTTTTGCACTATAAAACTGTTTGTACCTCTGGGGAAACAGATTCTGTTTTGCACTATAGAACTGTTCTTGCAAATGTTACTGTACTTCAGAATTTTTATATCTAAAAAGTTATAATTTGTTGTCTTAATAATGTGTCACCCTGGATATAATTTTTAGCATCTCCATTCTCTACAAAGTTTAAATACTTTGAGTTTCATTTATTAAGACAAAAAGGGATTATTCTTACATCCTTATTTGCATGAATACAAGAAGTTTAAGAACAAGTAACACTTACTAGTTCATATTTTTTAAATGTTTGAGATACAGTTTCTTTCTCACAGATTTTACAGAAGTGGGGAACAATCAAAACATGCTCTCCTGATCAAAACTATTCCAAAAGATTCAATGTCAAAAGGTGTTTTGTGAGATATATTTTAGGTAAAAATGATTTGGGAAACTATGTAAATATTGCACTGATGGTCACAAAATTATGCATCATGACTCCCCAAGATAAAAGAAAAGAAACACTAACTGAACATTTATGGAAAAAAAGCAAGTCAAATGAAACAGAACAAGCACTGAGTTATATCATGGAGTAACTTACATGTGAAAATTTATGGGATGCAGCCAAAATAGTACTTAGAGGGAAATTTATAGCTCTAATATGTAACTATTAGAAAAGAGAATGGTTGAAAATAGATGATCTAAATTTCTATCTTTAAAAGAATAGCAAATAAATAAGGAGATGAGGGGAAAATAGTAAAGATAGATGCAGAAACCAATAAAATAGAAAGCAGATATATAACAAAGAAAATTAATAAAATCAAAAGTTGATTTAAAAAAAACATTAATATATTATAAATGTTAGCAAGACTGGGCAAGAAATACAGAGAGAAATAATGACCAACATCAGGAATGAAAAGGGACACATTAATGAAGATTCCACAGATATTAAGATAAAAAGATATTATAAATAACTTTTTGTTAATAAATTTGAAAACTTTGATGAAATGAAAAAATTCCCCCCAAAAAACTAACCAAAACTTAAATAAAAGAAAATTAAAAATTTGAGTAGTCTTATATTTGTTTTTAAAAATTGACTCCATACTAAAGACATTTTATGAAAAGAAAACTCCAGTAACAGACTGTCCTAGTGAAGTCTTTCAAACACCAAGAAAAAGCCAATATTAATCTTATAAAATCTCCATGTACCGCATAATGATGTTGTGGGAATTAAATTATGTAATCTTTTGGATTTTCTAAATACAAAATTATTTCATCTGTGAATGAAAATAATTTTACATTTTCTCTAAACTCTAGTACAGTGTTGACTAGAAATGGTGATAGTGTATAACTTTGCATTGTTCATGCAATAAATATAGCATTAGCTATTAAGGTTTTTGTATTTGCTTTTGGTTCTGTTTTTGTTTGCCTGCTTACAGGTGCCCTTTACAATATTATGGAAAATTTCTTCTACATCTAGTTTGCAGAAAATTTTATTAAAAGTAGGTGTTGAATTTTATGAAATGCTTTTCTGCATCTATTGAGATAGCATATTATCTTTCATTTATTCTGGTAATATAGAGAATTATATTGATAGCTTTTCAAATATTAAACTCATTGGCATTTTTAGAATCAACTCCACTTGGACATAATACATTCATTACCCTTTATATATTGCTGTATTCAACTTATCTATTATTTAATTTAGGTATTTTCTGAGTTTTTGAGAAATAATGATTTATAATTTTCTTATAATGTAGGATGCATATTGTTTTGATAAGTGTTAAATATGAAAAATGAACATATTTCTTTTTAAAATATTTTTTATTGATTATGCCATTACAGTTGTTCTATTCCCCCCTTTATTCCCCTCCACCCTACTCCCCCATCCCCACCATTACCCCCCCTTTAGTTTATGACCATGTGTCTCAAGTTCTTTAGATTCTATATTTCCCATACTATTCGTGGCCCCCCATCTATTTTCTATCTACTGTCTATGCTACTTATTTTCTGTACCTTCTCCCACCTTCTCCTCCTCCCACTCCCCTGTTGCTAACCCTCCTTGAGATCTTCATTTCTATGTTTCCACTCCTGATCTAGCTGTCCTTTTAGTTTGCTTTTGTTTTAGGTGTGGTTGTTAATAACTGTGAGTTTGCTGTCCTTTCACTGTTCATGTTTTTTTAACTTCTTTTTCTTAGGTAAGTCCCTTTAACATTTCATATAATAAGGGCTTGGTGATGATGAACTCCTTGAATTTGATCTTATCTGAGAAGCACTTTATCTGTCCTTCCATTCTAAATGAAAGCTTTGCTGGATAGAGCAATCTTGGTTGTAGGTCTTTGGATTTCATGACTTGGAATACCTCTTTCCAGCCCCTTCTTGCCTGTGAAGGTCTCTTTTGAGAAATCTGCTGACAGTCTGATGGGGACTCCTTTGTAGGTGACTGTCCCCTTAGCTCTTGCTGCTTCTAGGACTCTCTCCTTCATTTTAATCTTGGCTAATGTAATTATGATGTGCCTTAATGTGTTCCTTCTTGGGTCCAACTTCTTTGGTACTCTCTGAGCTTCCTGGATTTCCTGGAAGTCTATTTCCTTTGCCAGATTGGGGAAATTCTCCTTTATTATTTGTTCAGATAAGTTTTCCACTGGTGGCTGTTCCTTTCCCCCTTCTGGTACCCCATATAATTCAGATGTTGGAATGTTTAAAGATGTCCTGGAGGTTCCTAAGACTCTCCTCATTTTTTTGAATTCTTGCTTCTTTACTCTTTTCTGTTTGGCCATTATTTGCTTTCTTCTGGTCCACTCCATTGATCTGAGTCCCAGTTTCCTTTTCATCGCTATTGGTTTCCTGTGCAATTCCACTCATTTCAATTAGTTTCGCCTTCATATGCTTGTCTAATTTGTGGCTATAATCAACCAGTTCTGTGAGGATCCTGATCACCAGTGTTTTAAACTGTGCGTCTGAGAGTTTTGCTATTTCTTCATCGCTTAGATTTATAGGTTCTGGGGCTTTGAGATCTTCTTGAGCCATTTTTTGGTCTGTTCGCGCCTGTTAAGTATGAGGAGCGGAGCCTTGGACTCCCAGGTCGCTGGGTTGTGACTCTGCATGTGGGGGCGTGGTCAGAGTGGGGAAATGGCGGCCCCTTTTGCTGTTTCGAGTCGCTGGGTGAGGAGCAGAGCCTTAGGTGGTTCACCAGGGCTGGGACACTCAGAGTTGCTGGGTTATGATGCTGTATGTGGAGGCGTGGTCGAGGCGGGGTCAGAGTGGGGAAATGGCGGTGCCCTCCACTGCCGCTCGCTGTGGGGACCTGCTGGGTCCCATCTAATCGCCCATTTCCTTGCTCGTCTATCTGCGCACGAATGCGCAACCACAGTCAACCCGAAGCCCGGCTCCCTCGCTGTTTCCCTGAGTTCACTCGCTGGGTCTCTCACTAGGTCCAACCCTGTGGCTGGATTCCGCGGAGTCCGTCTGACTGAGTTTTCCTCTGCAACTCCGCTCTGCCAGCTGCTGGTTTCGCCCTTTACCAGTCAGACTGAAGAATTTGTTGTTAACAGACTTCCCAAAAGTTCAATTTTCTGTGTTCTGGCTGTGCTTTCTGTTGCTAATATTTAGTTGTCTCTAAACTTGGTTGTGTGAGAAAGCATGGCTTCTCCACCTATGCCTCCATCTTGGCGGAAGTCCTAATATTTCTTATAATGATGTTCTAGATGAGTGATTTTAAAATGGTCTTGACCAAAACAATGGGAAATACATTTTACATTCTAACCCAGTGGACACAGATGTGTGTGTGTGTGTGTGTGTGTGTATGAAAGCACTTTGCTATTTCAAGTATCCTTTTTTGCATAATGGCTAGAAAGCACTGAATTGATTTTGTGACCCACTTAGTTGCTATGTGAAGTTTGAACAACATTGCTTGTACACAGTAGTAACAATATGCTATATGTTTGCTATTATTATTTATTTATGGATCTCCAATACATGCGCAATACTTTGTACACAGTAAGGACTTGAAAAATGTCTATAAATGAATGAATTTGGTCATCAGTGGCCTTTTCATAGAGGCTTGGGAGTAGTATCCCTTCTTCAGACATTCTTTACCTTGACTCCTACTAGGAACTAGGATGTCCTCTAGATCCATGTTTGTCTCTTACAACTGATAGCAAAGGAAATCTGCCAGCCACCAGAATGAAGAGAAGGCTGTACTGCAGTTGTTGTTTTTGGTGGTGCATGTACAAACTCGCTCATGCAGCTAAGGTACGTAAATTGCTTTGATGGATTCAAATTAGGGTGAATTTTAACTTGAATTTAGATTCCTAATTTTCGTTAACAAAGAAAAGGCTCACAACCATGATGCAGCATTAAATCAGGATCTTTGGGCATGAGCAAGTCAACCAAAGGCAGGGGGTGTTATCAAACCCCTCATATCACAGAATTTCCAAAGCTAGGTGAGGTTACTATAACCAATATATACTTTGCAATAGTCTATTCCAATGCACTGAACTACTGTCTCAAAACCCCCTGACCAACTTTGAAGAAGAGCTTTTGAACATCCAGTCATAAGTGATTCAGTTAAGGGGAGGAAAAGGAACAAAACAGATTTTGACCAAATGGGAAATACAAATAAAACATTAGTGTTCTTTGGTGTATTTCAGAATCAGCCAGTCCTAAGAGTTCTCAAGCAGTTGTATCATGTGCACAGGTTACTGAAGGCAGCTTGTTCCCACGATGCTGTGCATTGCTGCCACAGCACCAGGGGTATCTTTAGACTCTGGAAACAAGAGGACTTGAACTAACATTTTGAATGTGGTACTGAAAAAGAAAGGGTATGTAATTGTAAGGATACACAACTGCTATTTTGACTCAGGAAGAAAGAGAGTTTTAGTACAATTAACGCAGTGTTTTTCTATTCTGGCCCCACAAAATCTGTCCCTTAATTAATGTCATATCTTACAGATGGTGGCATCTGAGTCCAGTAATATCGAGTAATTCCGGGCCTTGATTGTTTCCAGAGCTGGCTTCTCATTGAAATCATCTGGGGAGCTTTTAAAAATTAGAGTCTCCAGGTTTCACCCAGACCCACCAAGTAAGAACCTTTGGGGGACACAACCCTCGGATCTGCATTTTCTTTACACACTCACCCAAAGATCAGCCAGATTTGATAATCAACAGCAGATGGGAAACAAGTCATTCCCCTGTGGTCTGAAGAATCAGTGCGCCTCATAACTGCTAACTCATTACCAGGGAAAGACTTGGATGGTAAAGAAAGTAGAACACACATGGTGAATTTCCAACTTTCCACTTGATGTAGAGCTTTTTCCCAATGCATTGTGAGCTCGGTGTTAGAAGAGAATTAGGACCAATTTTTCAATTATCAACTAGCACTTCATTACTTTACTATAAGAGATGGCTCCACTATTGCATTCTGAACAGTATAGCCTAGATGAAAAAGAGTTTTCACTTTATATTAATTGGCATTATCCTTATTGTAAGAAACATAAAATAGGTCCCATTTTTCTATGCTTGAAAAGAAAATAGTGTATCTATGTATTTTGAAATAACACTGGTTTACAACATTATGTTTCAGGTACACAACATTATAATTGAACTTCTCTATATATTGCATCATGTGTACCACCAAAAGTGTAGTTTCCATGTCAACATACAATTGACCATCTTTACCTGTTTACCCCTCTCTCCACTTCCCTTCTTGTAACCACCAATTTGTTGTCTGCCTCTATGAGTTTGTTTTTGTTTTGTTTTTATATTCCACATGAGCAAAATCACACAGTATTTTTCCTTTTCTGTCTGACTTATTTCACTTAGTATAATACTCTGAAGGTCCATATTGTCACAAACAGCAGGACTTTGCCTTTTTATGGCTAAGTAATATTCCGTTGTATATAAAACAAGTTCTTTTTTACCCATTTATCCATCAACGGACACATTATTTCCATATGCTAGGTTTTATAAATAATGCTGCAATGTACGTAGGTATGCAACATCTTTTTGAATTAGTATTTATACATTCTTCAGATAAATACACAGAAAAGAAATTGCTAGATCATCTATAGTAGTTCTATTCTTAATTTTTTGAGAAACTCCATATTCATTTCCACAGTGACTATACTGATATACATTCCTACCAACAGTGTTCAAGAGTTCCTTTTTTCCATAACCTCTCCAACATTTGTTTTTTTTTTATCTTTTTGATGATAGCCACTCTAAAGTTGTGGTTTTGATTTGAATTTCCCTAATAATTAGTGATGTCAGATATCTTTTCACACAATCCATATGTATGACCTCTTTCAGGAAAATGTCTTTTCAGATCCTCTGCCATTTATTAATTGGGTTATTTGTTGTTGAGTTGTATGAGTTTTTATATGTTTTGGATATTAATCCCTTATCTTATGTATCCTTTTCAAATATTTTTTCCCATTCATCAGGCTGCCTTTTGGTTTTGTTGATGGTTTCCTTTGCTGTGCAAAAGCTTTTTTGTTGGATGTAGTCCTGTTTATTTGTTTTTGCCTTTGTTTCCCTTGTCATTGGCATTAACTCCACAAAAATATTGTTAAGACTGATGTCAAGGAGCTTACTGCCTATGTCTTCTGTGTACATATTTTATGGTTTTAGGTCATATGTTCAAGTCTTTAATCCATTTTGATTTAATTTTTCTGTATGGTTCAACCAACTAGAGCACAGGTGGCAAACACAAGGCCCACAGGTGAATCCAGCCCTCCACCGTGTTTTATCCAGCCCTGCACCTTGTTTCTACCCAGTGGTAGTGCCAAGCTCCTTGCCCCTACTTATGGGACAAGTAGTTACATTTACACAGTCCTAAAATTACATCCGGCCCTTTGAAGGCAGCCACCAGGCTGATGTGGCCCCAGGTGAAAAAGAGTTTGACACCCCTGAACTAGATGGATACTGAACTATCCAACTGCATGCCACATGCACAAAAAATCTACTACTTATTTTTTCTATTCTTATTTCTCCTATTTTTCTTCTTCGATAAATGTCTCTGACGCTTTTTTATTCTAAATTTTGATATTTTGTTATAGGAATTAAACCCAGATATAAATATATATTCCCTACAATGACTGCACCGACTGAGGTCTAACTTCTATAGAATAATCTAATGCAGGAAAAGAACATAGCAGCCATTTAAAATACAGACTGTTTTCCTACTAGAAAACTGGGGCAGTTAAGTGGTTTACCAGAGTCTACTCCAAAGCCAGAATGGAAATCACCTCTCTTGTTAGCTGAGCATTCTTTCCAGCTAGCACTTTGTACACTACACACTGAACACATACTGCAGCAAACGAACTGCAGTATACGTGAGGTTATTTTTTAAAAAATCACTACACATCTACATTTTTACTAACAGTTTTACTGAGATATATTTCACATACCCTAAAGCTCACTCATTTAAAGTATACAGTTCAATGGCTTTTAGTCTGGCCACAGAGTTGGGCAGCGATCACCATAATCTAATTTCAGAATATTTTCATCACCCCCAAAAGAAATCCTGTACCTATTAGTAGTCATTCCCAGTTCCTAACCCCATTCCAGACCGAGGCAGCCACTAATCTACTTTCTGACTCTACAGATATGCCTATTTTTGACATTTCATATAAATGGACGCATACAAAAAGTGGTATTTTGTGTGTGGTTTCTTTCAATTAGCATAATGTTTTCAACATTCATCCATGTTGTATCAGTACTTCATTCCTTCTTTTCTTTTCTTTTTCTTTTTTTGGCCAAGTCATATTTCACTGTATGGATACACACCACATTTTGTTCATTCATTCATTATCTAATCAACATTTGTGTTGTTTCCACCTTTGGCTTTTATACAGTGACACTGTGAACATTCATGTACAAGTTTTGCATAGACATTTGGATAGACAGCTAGAAGTGAAATTGCTGAATTATATGATAACTATGTTTAACATTTTCAGGAACTATCAAGAAGTTTTCCAAGTGACTACACCATTTTATAGTCTTGCCAGCAATGCATGAAGGTTGCATTTCTCCACAGCTCATCAACACTTGCTATTTTCTTTTTTATTCTAGCCATTGTAGATGGTGTAAAGTGGTATCTCATTGTGCTTTTGATTTTCATTTCTCTACTGATTAATGATGTTCAACATTTTTTCATGAGCATTTGGCCATTTGTGTATCTTTTTTGGAGAAATATCTATTTATGTCTTCGACCATTTTTAAATTGAGTTGGATTTTTGTTATGAAATTGTAAGAGTTCTCTATATATTCTAGATACTAGTACCTTATTAGATATATAATTTGCAAAAATTTTCTACCATTCCAAGGGTTGTCTTTTCACTTTCTTGATCATGTCTTATGAAGGACATTTTAAAAATTTGATGGGGTCCAATTTATCTATTTTTTTCTTTCTTTGATCATCTTGATGTCATATCTTAAAAAACCATTTTCTAACTCAAGACTACAGAGACATATGCCTATTGGGGGAGGGCTCCATTTTAGTTTTAGCTCTTGCAGTTAATTCTATGGTCCTTTTGAGTTAATTTTTATATCTGGTGTGGGGAAAGTGCCTAATTCTAATTCTTTTGCATATGGATATTCAGTTGTCCCATACACCATATGGTGAAAAAAACTATTCTATTTTAATTGTCTAAGCAACCTTGTTGGAAATACAATCGACCGTAAATATGAGGGTTTATTTCTGGACTCTGAATTCTATTTCATTGATCTATTTGCATATTCTCATGCTGGTACCACACTCTTGATTACTGTAGCTTTGTAGTAAGTTTTAAGATTGGAAAATGTTACCCCTCTGACTTAGATTCTACTTGTTAAGATTGTTTGGGCTACTTAAGTTTCATGAGTTTCCATGTAAACTTTAGAGTCACATTGGTAATTCCTGCAAAAAAAAAAAAAAGCCAGTGGGAAGATCCATGAGGATTGAAATAAATTTATAAATCAATTTGGAGAGTATTGCTATCTTAACAATATTAAGTCTTCTCATACATTAACATGAGATATCTTGACATTTTTAAGGTGCTCTTTAGTTTCTTTCAAAAATGTTTATAGTTTTCAGAGTATAATTTTTCACCTCTTTTAAAATTTATCCCTAATAATTTTGTTCCTTTTGATTCTATTATAAATAGAATTGTTTTCTTACTTTTATTTTAGATTGTTTATTGCTAACCTATAAAAATACAATTGATTTTTATATTGGGCTTTATCCTACAAGTTTGTTGAACTCATTTTTTGTTTTAATAGTGTTTTAGTGAATTCCGTAGGAATTTCTATATACAAGATCATGTCATCTAAAAATAGAGATAGTTTCACTTCTTCCTTTCCAATATGAATACTGTCAACTGTACACAAAGGTCAAGTAAGTATCCCCTCACCAAAAAGATTTATTGGAGAAAAAGCAAAGATTGCAACACAGCACACACAGCCACAGCAAGCCATGCATTGGGTTGGACAAAATGGACAAAAAATCTGTTTAGTTTTTTCTGTAAAATAAGAGACACATTTTTTTTCATTTTCGCCAATATCTGTATTGACTGGAGTATTTTGAGTATGCCTCCTGTTGGTTTCTAGTGGGTAGAGGCCAGGGATGCTGCTAAACATCTTCCAATGTATAAGACAGCCCCATAGCAAGGAATTACTTGGCCAAAATGTCAACAGTACCAAGAAACTTCACAAACTACTTCTAACACATTTCATCAGTCACAGCACCTCCTTCATAAACTGCACAAATCTTTGTGTTTCTGTTGTATTTTTACCTTTCTTGAAGTAACAAAGCATAATACTCCAAAATGTTGTGTACCTCGTTCCATCTTCAATATCAAAATGGCTGCATGCTGGTATGACACATGGAAAAAAACTAAATGAACTTTTTGGCCAACCCAATACAAAGAGAACAAGAGAAAGCTGGAAGCCCCTTTCTACAGAGGAGAAGAGGAAGTTAAGGGGAGGGGCTGTTATAACCATAGAGCTCTGTTGTAAACATAGAGATCTTCCTGTAGGTATTTTGTGAGAGACACAGGGTATGAGAGCTTTTTCTACAGGCTCTCCATATTCCTTTCTAGGTTAAGGTCTTTGTCATAAATTTTGACAATACTTATATTTTCTTTTCTTGCCTAAGTGTCCAACCTAGAACCTCCAGTAAAATGTTGAATAGAAGTGATGAGAGCAGACATCCTTATTTTGTTCCTGATTGGAGGTGGGGAGGTGGTGTTTGGTCTTTGATCATTAAGTAAGTATGATGATTCTGTGTGGTTTTAGATGCCATTTCTTATCAAGTTGAGAAAGTTCCCTACTATTCCTAGTTTGTTGCATGTGTTTATCATTAATGGGAATTAAATTTTGCCAATGCTTTTTCTGCTTGTATTTATTCTATGGTTTATCTTTTCTTCTATTGATATGACTATTGTTTAGATGTTAAATCAACCTTGCATTCCTGAGATATATCCCACTTGTTCATGGTATATAACCCTGTATGTATGTTGCTAGAATCAGTTGCTTGTGTTTTTTAGGGTTTTTGTCTCTATACTCATAAAAGATATTGGTCTGTACTTTTCTTGTTATGTCTAATTTCAGGATCAGGGTAATACCGGACACATAGAATGTGTTAGGCTGTATTCTATCCCCGTCTAGTTTTTAAAAAAGTTTGTGAAGGTCTGGTACTAACTCTTCTTCTTTTTTTATAGATTTAACTTATTTTATTTTTAGAGGGAAAAGGAGGGAGAAAGAGAGGGAGAGAAACATCAGTGTGTGGTTGCCTCTTGTGCACCCCCTACTGGGAACCTGGTAACCAATCTGAGCATTTGCCCTGACCTGGGATCGAACCGGCAATCCTGTGGTTTGCAGGCCAGCATTCAGTCCACTGTGCCACACCAGTCAGGGTTAAGCATTCTTTAAATGTAGAATTCAACAGTGACATCACATGGGCCTGGTCTTTTCTTTATTGGAAGTTTTAAAATTACTAATTCAATCTTTCACTTTTATGTACCTATTCATATTTTCTGTTTCTTAAGTAAGTCAATTTTAGGTAGTTTGTGTCCCTCTAGGAATTTATCCACCTCATTAGGTTATCTAATTTGTTGGCATACAATTATTCATAGTATTCATTATAATCCTTTTTATTTCTGTAGGTTTGGTAGTAATGTTCCCCTTTCATTCCTGATTATAGTAATTTGTTTGCTTTCTCCCTTTTTTTTTCTTGGTCAGTCTAGGAAAAGGTGTATAAATTTTGTTGATCTTTTCAAAGAGCCAATTTTTGTTTAATTTTTTTCTATTACTTTTCTAGTTTCTTTTTTGTTTTACTTTCACTCCAATGTTTATTCTTTCTTTCTCTTTTTTTGCTTTGAGTTTAGTTTGTTGTTCTCTTTTTAATCTCTTAAGGTAAAAAGTTTAGGTTGAATTTCAGATATTTTTATTTTTAATGTTCCCATCTATAGCTATAAATTTTTGAGCACTGATTTCAGTGTATTCCACATGTTTGAGTATGTTGTGCTTTCCTTTTTATTCATTTTAAAGTATTTTCTAACTTCTTGTGATTTCTTCTTTGACCCATTGGTTATTTAGGAATGCATTATTTAATTTAATTTTATGTATTTTCCAAGTTTCCTGCTGTTTTTGATTTCTAATTTGATCCCATTGCGGTTAGAGAACATAGTTTGTATAATTTCAATCCTTTTAAATTTATCAAGGCTTGTTTTACAGCTTAGCATGTAGCATATATATCTTAAAGTGTGTTCTATCAATCTTTGAGAAGAATGTGTATTCTGCTGTTATTAGGTGGGATGTTTTAAGAGGTCTATTAGGTCTGATTTTTATAGATGAGAAAAATGAGATCAAAATGGGATTAGTGGATTATTCAATGTCACATATCTAGCTGGTTGCAGATGTTGAACCATTAGGGTGAATCATGTGAAATTACCATTCTTGAATATCAAAACTATTGATTATCAGCAGTTTTTTAATAGTTCAAACTTACAGAACCTAAGTCTTCTGTCTTTTAGACCAGTGTTCTTATCACTGAACTAGAATATTGTAATTAGGATAGGCTGTGCCATATAAAGTATATCCCCTGAAGTACCCTTTGCTTAACACAATAAATACTGATTTCTTGCTCATCTTATTCTATGCAGGCACTGCAACTTTTCTCCAAATGGTTACTTAGGGACCACAGCTGCTTCCATTTTGGGTCTGCCTTCTGGAACACATGGCACATTTGGGGGGAAGGAAACTTCAGGATCATATGGCATGTTCTTAAGGGTAAGTCCTATAGGTGGCTTAAATCACTTCTGTGTACATCTCATTGGTCCAGTCACATGGCCCAAACCTACTCTGTGTGGGCATCTTACTTCCCATATAATTTTCTGTCCTAAGCCAAGTACATTGAAAGTGTAGCCTAACCTGACAATGGAATGTGTTTGTAGTCTTTTCTCATCTCAAGAGTTCAACACCTCTTTGGGTTTTTTTTCTTTCATTTTAGGGATATTTAAAGTATATTTTCAACAATTCAAAATGTAGGTCTTAAAAGTGTCTCTGGCTTAAAATATGAAATGAATTTCCTTGGTGTATTTTTCCAAATATGAAGTCCTATCATATTTTAGTGAATTTAGAATAAGTTATTAATAAGATAAAACATCCTTCCATAGTTAATATCTGAAATTTATAAAGAACTCATACAACTTAGCGCCAAAATACCCATACAATCCAACTTAAAAATGGGCAGAGGACCTGAATAAACACTTCTCCAAAGAGGACATACTGAGGGCCAATAGACATATAAAAAGATGCTCAATGTCACTAATCATAAGAGAAATGCAAATTAAAATCTCAGTGAGGTATCATCTGACACCTGTCAGAATGGCCATCATCAATAAATCAACAAACAACAAGCGCTGGTGAGGATGTGGAGACATGGAAACCTTTAGGCACTGTTGGTGGGAATGAAGACTGGTGCAGCCACCATGGAAAACAGTATGGAAACTCCTCAAAAAACTAATAAATGGGACTGCCTTATACATACTTCTGGGTATATATCTGAAGAAACCCAAAACACTAATTCTAAGGAATATATGCATCATTATGTTCATTGCAGCATTATACAATAGTTAAGATATGGAAGCAACCCAAGTGTCCATCAATAGACTAGTAGGTAAAGAAGTGGTGGTACATATATACAATGGAATATTACTTGGCCATAAAAAGAGTAAATCTTACCATCTGTGACAGCATGGATGGACTGAGAAGGTATTATGCTAAAAGAAATAAGTCAGTCAGAGAAAAACAAACACCATATGATTTCACTTATGTGTGAAATCTGAACATAATAAGTGAACAAACAAAATTGGAACAGACTCAGAGAAACAGAGAACAGACTGATGGTTGTCAGAGAGGAGGTAGATGTGGGGCTGGGTGAAAATGGTGAAGGGATTAAAAAGTAAAAATTGTTAGTTACAAAATAGTCACAGATGTAAAGTACAGCACAGAAAATATAGTCAATAATATTGTAATGACTATGTGTGGGTGTTAAATGGGTACTGGAAATATTAGGGGAAACACTTTGTAAAGTATCTGATTGTCTAACCACTATCCTGTATACCTGAAACTAACACAAAATATTAAAAATAAAAATAATATAATAAAAAACCATAAAGACCATAATAAACTCATTGGAGATTTTCTGAGGGCCAGAGCATGGAACCCATCCTGTTTCACTCAGCCACCTCCTGGTAAAACACACAACAAACAAACAAAAACCTTTGAATTGCCCAGCCATTTATAAAGTGGAAAGGGAAATCAACTTGTGTGGGTTTGTATAACCCTTGCTTCAACAACATGTCTACTGAGAAGAGCCCTCTAATTAACTGGAGTTCTAGAACTTTGTGCAGTTCTAGAACTAGATAAGGATGCCTGCTTGTGGCTCTTTTAAAGTCTTAAACTGGGCAAAATCTAAACTCTGGTAAGCTTTTCCTCCTATACCCACCAAGCAAGCCAAGTGCAATTTTTCAGAGGGCTCAGAAAAAGGAACTGGGATATTCACTCCCTGTATGCAATTTATCATTACTTTACAGTCCAGGGTGGCTGACAAGTAATTTCCAAATCCACTTCTTTTAAAGAAATCCCAAGGTCAGTGGCTGGTATCCACTGAGATAGAATGAGAAATAGGAGGGTCGGTATTATGGGAACTGGCTGACATGGAGAAAGCAGGAACCTGTCCTGGGCAACATGGAGAAAGCAGGAACCTTCCATGGTAGGCAGGTAGGAGTTGGGGAAGAGGCAAGAAGGAAAACAATGTCCACTTATAGCACCAACGCTAAAGGACTCCAAATCTGTAAAATGCTAAAGAACTAAGGAGAAGTTTATAAAATCTCAATAGCACAGAATGTTCAGAGGAAATGGCAAATTCCTACTCTTGTAGGATGATGGTTCTCCATATAACCTGTGCCCCTGTAAGAGGCATTTAGGCTTCTCTAAAGGTATCTATTTGATTAATGCACAGGTTTGGTTCAAACAGATGGCACAAGTTTTGGGTGAGTGGTTAACTTCTGTCATTCCCCCAAATCACCTCCAGTCCAGGCACCTCCAGCCTTGACTTTAAAGGTACACACTCGGCAACTGTGGAAGGTAAAACGATCTGGTGTAGTCTTCTTTTAGCATTCATAATTAGGGTTTCTTTTAAAATAGCAGTTTTCAAATGTTTTGGTCTGAGGATCCATGTACAGTTCTTAAAAATTATTGAGGAACCCAAATAATTTTATTAATATAGATTAAATCTACCCATACTTATAATTGTTTTAAGAAATTTAAAACAATTATTCATTAACTCATTTGAAAATGATAATATCCCTCTTATATGTTAGCATAAATAACATATTTTAAGGAAAAATTATTTTTCTAAAACAAAAAATAAGCATTCTTTTCCTTTCTGTAAATCTCTGTAATGACTCACTTAATAGAAGATGACTAGATACATATCTTTGTTTCTGTGTTCAATCTTTTGCAATGTTACTTTGGTCAAAGAATATGAAGAAAATTCTTCCTTGGGCAGATAAATAAAAAGAAAAGAAGTATTTTAATAATATTTTCAGGAAATTTTGGGTATTTTTCTTTAACACTACACCCAAACTCAACAAGTGGTAGTTTCTTCAAGTTTAGTATAATGCAGAATCCACAAACTTATTGATGAACTCCTATTCTGTGACATTAAAATTCAGCAGCTCAGTGTGTTTTCCAACACCAACAACAATTTTCTGATTCACCAGATACAAGATGAATGAAAATCCTTCAATTAAATTCTATTCTGACACCACCTAGAGACAGCGTCAGACTCCACAGCTTCCAGGGCTCAGTCCCACTTCAGATGCCAGTCACAAATATTGGGTCCTCACACTTCTGTCTGGATTGGCTATAAATCAGGTGTTTTCACAACCTTCCTTTCCTCAGTTTTGATTTTGCTAGACAGGTTCATATAATTCAGGAAAACAGTATACTTACTATTTTATTATAAAGAAAGAAACTCAGGGACAGACAAATGGAAGAGATTCATAAGGTGTGGGGGGTGGTGTGCGAAGAGCTTCCATGCCCTCTCCACATGGTTACTCTCCCAGCACCTCAATATGCTTACCAACCTGGAAGCCCTCCAAACCCTGTCATTTAGGTGTTTTTATAGAGGTTTCATCACATAGGCATGATCAATTATTAACTTAATCTCCAACCTCTCTCCCCTCCCAGAGGTTGAGGGAGGTGGGGCTGAAAGTTCCAGGGTCTAATTAAGGTTTGGTCTTTGTGGTGACAAGTCCTATCTGAAACTACCTAGGGGCCCACGTAGAGCTCCCCCATCAGAGCAAAAGATGCTCCCAGGAAATTCCAGGGGATTAGGAGTTTTTGCCAGGAACCAGGAACAAAGACTGAATATTAGAACAAAAGATGATCCTGTCAACCCTATCATTTGGGACATTACAAAAGTTTTAGAAGCTCTCTATCAGGAGCTGGAAAAAAGGCCAGATACATATTCTTTATTTTGCCACAATCAGTCTATCAGTATACCATTGTATATATAGTTAGCATGACCATTGACCATTGTTTTCATCAGAAAACCTTTAAATACTGGGATGCTGTCAAACTCACAGTGGCAGATGCAAGTTTTTCAAAAGTTTGAATTTTCACTTGAAAGCCTGAATCTTACCAGTGATGACAAATACTATCAATTGTTTTCCTTGAAATGACAGGCCCACCGCATTCATTTTGTAGAAAATGTCTGCCAAATACCTAAGTTTGTGAAATCAGTTTGTCAGTTCTTTCAAGTAAAAATGGTGTTCCATTAAAAACAGAGCTGTTTTGCATTGCTAACCGTCGTCTAAGAGCTCTGCCTGTGGACAACCCCATACCTGGGTATGCAGCAGGAGTGCTATGTGCCTTGCCCCTTCCATTCCAAGCGGACGTTCTTCAGTGACACTTTGAGTTTGCCGGTTTGTCTTTAAATGCGTGGTGATGATGAATGCAATGACTACCCAGTCCATTTTGTTCCGATGCTTGGATTCCTGCTGTGTCATCAGTTTTACCCTCTATTACTTCTGTACCATCAGAACAAATGCCTGAATGCTGAAGACAACTAATGTCCTAGTATTATTATGAAAACAGTTTTGACATTGCAATTTCTCTAAAAAGATCCAGGAGACCTCCAAGGGCCCACAGATTACACTCTGAGAACCACTACTTTTGAAACTATCCTACTATAAAAACTGACTACTAAAATTTTGCCGAAGTTCATTTATAGAAACAAAAGGGGGACTGGAATAATTTGGAAAAACCCTACGAAAAATACTCAGTTACCCTAGTCACCAAGGTATATGTGCCTAGAAAGAACTACATCTTTTAATCTAGGGTCTGGCACAAATAACACCTTTTTATTACATAAAAATATTTTCCTACAAAATCATAAGCATGTAATTCTGTAACATAACAATATCACACTCAAGCACACTAAAGGACATTTTAGGTGAAATGTTCAAATTGCTATTCATCTCATGTGAGACATTCACATACCCTACCAACCACACTCAATGGCATTACTTCTGCCAGACCCTGTATTTGAACATTATCCTGGGAATGCAATACATGATAATAATAATGAAAGCAGCTTATGTTTGTTGTAAAGTTTACTATGGTGGGGAACTCTGCTTTGTACTTTAAGTGCAGTATCTCTATATTCTTTTTTTTTTTTTAAGATTTATTTATTTATTTATTTATTTA
Organism: Artibeus jamaicensis; assembly: GCF_021234435.1. Lineage (NCBI taxonomy): Eukaryota > Metazoa > Chordata > Mammalia > Chiroptera > Phyllostomidae > Artibeus > Artibeus jamaicensis. The sequence continues at coordinate 10,139,731 of NW_026521810.1, read as the reverse complement.
CTTATCTTTAGAGGGGAAGGGAAGGAGAGAGGGAGAGAAACATCAATGTATGGTTGCCTTTCATGCATCCCCTGCTGGGAACTGGCCTGCAGGGAACTGGCCTGCAACCCCAGTATGTGCCCTGACTGGGAATCGAACCGCGATTGTCTGGTTCGCAGGCCCGTGCTCAATCCACTGAGCTACACCAGCCAGGGCAGTATCTCTATATTCTTTAGCAAACTCTGAGGTAAATACTATATAATATCCCCATTTTCTAGATGAGGAAACTGGGGCACAGCACAATAAAAGAACTTGACAGGGTTACAAGACAGATGTGGTGGAACAAGAATTTGAGCCCATGTGGTCTGAATCCCAGAGCTTGGACCCTGAAATCCTGCATAATATTCCATGTCACAACACGGTCCAAATGTCTCATGTTGACCATGGCGCTCAAAGAAAGGACTAACTATGACAATGATATTTAGGCCAAGCAAAATGTCTTATAATTTTAAGCAATGCTGGTTTTAATTTCACGTTAAAAGTGAAATCCTGAAAGGCCAAGTCCCATCGATATTATATTTACCTCACTGAGGGAAAAAACCAAGAGGGTAGGCAAAAAAAGGGGGGGCGGTTTTCTTGAAAGCTTAACAAAAATATATGTGTATGTATTTTTATTACTGTATTTGCTAAATAGATATGTAGTTAGATATTTAACAAACATGTAAGTTATATCAAAACAAAACGAGTTTACTTTTTCCAGTGCAATCAACTTCCGACACTTTTGGAAGTAACTTCAGTACCAGGCTCTAAAATCCTACTGTCTTACCCACCTCTGCAGGTTACTAGCATGTTATTGTCTGTCAACTGTAATTGAAAGCATTTCTAAAGTTTTTAAAGTTATAACTCCACAAGGCTGTGCACCGTCCTAGCCTCAGTTGTTTAGTAATCAACTCTACCTTGCCAACAAAGTTACATCCCCCAAATGGCCAGTCGAGAGCGTCTCAGCAAAGAACAGAAGGCCCTACTTTTATTAGGTAAGCAGGCACCCCATTTTTCCAAGGTGATTTTGTTTGTGTTTTTTTTTTTTCTCTAGCACCAAACCTGTGTTCTGGTTGGAGACCTGGTGGGAGGTGGTTTGGTCACACTTCTCTGGGTAATTTCCTGGGGTGTAATTCATTTTCATGCGGAGGAGGGAGCACAAGGCCTGCACCGACATCCGGCACCGAGGACACACCTTAGGAGACCAGGCCCCAGGGTGCCTCTACCACTCTACCTCTGGCCTCTTCAGCGCCTGCCCGCGCTCCGGACCGCTCGTGCACGGTGGGACGGCGGGGACGCGCGGTGGGGCAGGCGGCGCGCAAGGCGGGACAGGCGGCGGCCTGCGCTCCACGGAGCGGGCGGCGGGGACGCGCACAGCCTGCAGGCGGCGCGTACGGGCGCTCGGGGGCCCGCGGGCCGGGCCGCGGCGGGTGGTGGCCTCGCCCACCGAGAAGGCCTGGCGCCCAGGCGTCCTCTTTCCGGCGCCTTGGCCGCATCTTTCCAGGTTTGGTGGGTGGCGCGGGCCCTCAGTGGGGCGGGCCTCCCGCGTTCCTGGACGCTGGACCCGCACCCATGGTCCCCAAGCCTGCGAGGCCGCGCAGAGCGTTGCCTCAGGGCTGCGGAAGGGCTTCGGCTCCACGGAGGGTGAGCTTGGGGAAGGACGGGGGTGGGTGGGTGGATTCCACAGATGCCCACACCCCGACTCCCATCCCACCCGGTGGAAGGAAGGAGCGAGGTGGGGGTACCGGTTTTTCTTTGCGAGCAGCCTCTCAGTGTGTTTGGTGACTTGAGGACCTCCCTAGTTGGCGGGATTAATGGGAAGAACGTTCCTCATGTTAGTTATGCAATGAGGCGGCGTCCTCGCCAGGGATGCTGGGCTGGCTGGAATTATGGACACTCGATGTCTGTAACTTATTTCTTTCATCCTTGGCCGAGATTTTGCATTTGTAATTGGGGGCGGAAATAGGCAGAAAATGTTCCCCTTGGGTGCAAGAAACATGCAGAAGAAAGGGACCAAGTGCAACCTTCCCTAAGTGTGCAATTTTGGTGGGTGAGCGGGAAGGGATGGTTGCAGATGCATGTCTCCTGCTAGACAAGCTCCGAGTGCTCTCAGCTCTGATTTTGACAGTGCAAAGGCCTGTCAGAAGTTGAGGTTGAAGCATACATTTCTGCAATACTGGCTGGGAAGATGAACCGGGTTTTCCAAAGCTGTTGTTTCTGTTTTCCAAGTCTGCTAGAAGGGGCTGGCCGTGAATAGAAAGCAGCGCGTCCAGGTTTTGGTTAGCTGAGCAGGAGCCCCGTCATAAAGGGGTTTTTGTCTGAAACACCCAAAGTCTGGGGCTTTGAGCCATGAAGAGTTGGGTATTGGTCAGTTTTAACTGCCAGGGTGAGAAATGTCTCAGACATTTTTAAAATTAGGCAGTTGAGTTTAGGTCCTGCTTGCTGGTCTCCAGCACCTACCTACCCTTAATCTTTTTCAGTGACTGGGTTTAAAGAGAAAAGACACAAAGAGAAAAGCGGTTTTTTTTTTCCTTTTTCACCCTTAAAATGAGTCCATATTGGGTTAAGATAGAAAGAAAAATCTTTCCACCTTTGCTCTTGACCCTAAAAGAAAGAATCTCCAAGAAATAGCCTAGAGAAAAATTCTTCCCTTCCCTGGAGGGAAAACTGAAATGCTTACAAAGCTTCTTTCCTTTCCTTAAAGGAAAGAATTAGTAAATATCCTAGGCCATTTGTAGTTATAGGCAGGTCATTTTTCAAATGCTTGAGGTTATACAATAAAAAGGTAGGAGAGTTAGAAATGGAAAAAGGGGGAGAGTTGAATGCAGGGCCTTAGAGATTGCAAATGCCAAGAGAGTGTTTTCTCCTGATACAAGTCTGAAAGAATCTGGGTACAGAAAGCTTAATCGTTCAGTCTTCGTGACATGAAATTGCTCTTAATTTTCACATCAAGTTCTGAAGAGCAGACGGAAGCACAGCTAGACTGCTACATGCATCCCAGGCAGCTGGGCAGTATTGTGTGTTAAATTAGTTGTATGTTTATTATCTCTCTACTTCCATGAGTTTGACTTATTTCCAGTTATTCATTCACAATAGGAGGACCTTTGGCTAGAATTTGCCAGGATGTAAAAGCTTGAAGAAATACAAAACCTAGAGAATACCTTGCATTGGAAGATTTGATCATCTTACACAAGAATTCTTTATCTGATAGCAAACATATAAAATAGGTATAATAGGGTTTGATTATTTTTACTATGAAACATATTTAATTTCTAATACTACCTTGCAGAACAGTCTTTTAAACAGCTAGCTCTTTTGATACATTTAGAGTACTTGAAATCCAAATATTACCCACTTCTGTAAGAGACCTGTTATGTAAAATATGCTTGAATAATTAAAGTGGTTAACTCTTCCCAAGTATAAACCAAGTTGTGTTAAGTAAGTTAATCTTGTCCCTTTTAAGCACCCTCTTGGTGCTTTGGGGTTTTTTTATTTATCCTATAAGTGGCTAGAGGAAGCAAGAACCTCAGGCAAAGTAAGTACTACAGGGAAATGCTGCCCCCAGGCCTCAGAAGGTAAATGAAGGAGAATGTGAGCTCACTAGTTACTTGAGATTCATGTCATTTAGTATTTTTACTGCCTCCTTTCTTGCTCATAGGAAGATTTTAAGGAAATTAAAACTGTTCGAGTGTGTACACATAGCCTTAAAAGAAATGTTTTCTTAAATATAATAATAGGAGCAAGCCTGAACTGGAGATTAGTTGAATTTAGTACCTACTAAGAGAAGTGCCTGACATGCAGTGAGCCCTACACAGGTATTTACTTATTTGCTCATTATTGTTATTCATGAGAATCTCTCTTAACCTCACATCCATCTTGTGTTAGAACACAAGTAACTATAGATGATCAATCGTCTAAGGTGGTAAATCATAACGATGATGGACAAGCAGACAAAAATAATTGCTGAACTTAGATGGAGAGAAACCCTAACTATGAATCTAAACATCATAGCGATCATAATAGAACTTTATGAATGCATATGGAATATTTTATTTTATTAAATTGTGATTTAACAATTTTCTTGATTAGATAAATATATTTTACTTAAAACTCAAAAAGTATGAAAAGGTCGGTTTGTTTGTAGTATGTACCTCCTTACTTCAGCCCTTACCTCTCCAGTTTCACTTATCCCTGTGAGTCCTCCCAGGGTTTACCAGTTCCTTACTGTACATCACTGGATTATTTTCATAAAATTTCCTTTAGTGTCTGGATATGTTTTGGAAGCATATTTTAAAAACTGAACACTGGACACATGATCTTTTCCCTGGGGTTTGTGTGTGATGGGGTGGGGACCCAGAAGGCTCCATCTCAGTAAAGACACAATCCTTCACTGGGGCCCCAGCCTTCCTCCCCTCTTGCTCCGCCCATGAGGGACATGGGCCTCCTTGCAGCCCTTGGGATTCTGGGATCCCGAACAAGCTCTTCACCCAGGTGGTGGTGTTATTTGTTTCCTTGCTCTGTTCTGCCTCTTCTCGGCATCATGCCCTCCCAGAGGTACTCCCTTTGTCCCTTACTCATCTTTGTTACTACCAGTGGCATTGAGTGTCCTGTACAGTGGGTATATAGGATTATACCTATATGACCCTGTACATTAATGGCTCTGTTTGTTTATGACACCATAAGAGTAGGGAGTGTATATTGCCTTACATGTCCCCAGGGCCTAGAAATACTCCTGGCCTGGAGTGGGCACTTGGTAGATATTGCTGAATGAATGACATTTGGGAAAAAGCTGTTTTAAACAGTTAGATGGGCTTATTTACCACAGGACTTTTCAGAACCCTTAATAAGCAAATGTGTATAGCAGAAGTGGAGCATGGCAGGTGGGAGTCAAGCTCTGCAGCACAAATACAGAAAGGCTTTGTGCTTTTGGGTGACAACTCAAACACGGGGGTGGGGGAGCCGCTGGCAGGATTGCGATTGGCAGCTGAGCAAAATGGATTTACAAGCATCATTTTGAAAATGTAGGGGACAGAGGATTTGTACCAAAAAAAAAGATGGGAATACAGGCTTACCTTATTTTATTGTGTTTTCTGTTATTGCACTTCATAGGTGTTGTGTTTTTTATAATTTGAAGGCAAGCCCTTCCACCCGCAAAAGTTTATGACTCACTTTATTTCAGTACTCACTTTTTGAGGTGGTCTGGAGCTGAACCCAGACTACCTCCGAGGTGTGCCTGTAGTACCAAACCCATTGTTATTAATTACCAACATGTAAAATGTGTATTTTCTTTTAGTTTAGAGAAAGGGAGAGAAACAGAATAGGATTTCTTATAGGTTCATTCATGTTCTTGCTTCCCTGACCCTGCTTTCCCCATAAAGTCTTAGGTCCCTTAATTACGAGTTCTGCCTTATGGATTTTAAAGAGCTCAACTCTGACTTGAGTTTAGATCCTGCCTTCTTGACACATGAAAATCTCCTTTAATGAGAAAGCTCTGAAGATGGGTATGCTGGGATCAGGGCAACACACTGCGACCACAGGGACCTGGGCACACTCAGGTTTGCCATCATTAGCGGCAAGAGGCATTTTGGGAGTTGTCTTGGCTCCTTGAACAAAGGAGAGTTAATTACAGAAAATGTCAGGCTTTTTAAAGGCCATTTGTCACCAGGCTGCACGGCCTTTGGCAGAGCCATTGAGAAGGACTGTTGATGCCAGGCCCAGTCTCTGCAGGCAGAAATAGTGAGCCTTGCGGGTGTCATCCTTGGACAGGAGACAGACTCCGTGGAGAACAGGTGCACTCAAGCAAGCACTGCAGACGGTGGGGTAGGCTTAGAGGAGCGTGGGCAAAGGAAGCTGGAATGCTTTTTGTTTAAAAAACTGGGTCAAATTATCAGGGTTGTTTCAAGGTCAAAGCCTAATTCTACAGAGTCAGTTACCTATAGATGGGAGGGCTGGAAAAGAGGATAAATGGGAGCAATGATGGAGGTCTTGATTCTAACTAAACTTCTTGAAGCTTTTTTTTCAGAGATCTGATATAATTCAGATCATCAATAGACTCTAGTTGGCAGAAACTCTTTTGCTACCAGTTTTCCTTTTAATAATGGAAAGAAATGACAGAAAAATGGTTGTTATATTAGAATGCCTGGAATCTGCATTGTAACAGGATTCCCCAGGGGATCCCTTTGGTTACTAAAATTTGACAGGGGCTGAGAGCCTGGACCAGTGGGTCTCAGTTCTGGCTGCTCATTAGAATCCTGGGCAGAGCTTTTAAAACTTGCCTAGAATCTATCTCCAAAGATTCCTCTTTCCTGGGCTCCAGTGAGTGATCCTGGGTTTCCAGACATCACTATATTTTTTGAAGGACTCCCAGGTGATTCTAATATACACTCAGGGTGGTGGGGGGGCAGGGGGGAACCACTGCCCTAAACATAAAGTGAGACACCATTAGGTAGATACTTATATTTCATCATGTGTAAAAATGTGCTCCCACATTTTTGGCCCAAACTTTCAGGAAAAAAATCTTTTGTTTTAATTTTTAATTCCATTTTTATTTATATATAAAACCAACTATCATATTCCAGGATATTATTTTGCATACTGATATTAGTATTGCTTTCTAGAGTTACACTTTTAATGCATGAGCATAAATAAAAGAAATAAAAACATCTATGTAGATATGGAATTAGTACTACCCATGCATAATGTGCATCCTTATTTTTCTCTCAAAAATTTGAGCAAAAAAGTGTGCATAATACATAGCAAAATACAGTATCTGGATTCAGAATGCATGTAATCACAAGGCAAAAACATGCACGGCTAACTGGACATAGCACTCTTTAGAATTCATAAAAACTAACCCATCATATATTGTGGATTTTACTGGTTGGTTCATTTGCTGGTTTTAGGGACCTGGATAATGATGTGTGATGTGGAGCATCTGGATGGGCTTGGTTAGAATATTCCTGCTCCATTGATGGAAATGGCCTGAAGAATGGGGAGTGGCCAAGTGGATAGTTGCACTTTTTATCTTTGTGCTGCCAGAAAAATAGCTTCAAAATTTAAGTAGGATCACCACACTACCACCCCTCTTCTCATGTAAGACTCCCTCCATTGACTTCCCATGGCTCACAAGGTAGAAACCCAATTCTGTAACAGCTCTGTAAGTCCCGAGGTTCTCTGACTACACCTGGTTAGGCTCATGTCTAACCGAGCTCTGGAAACTCCCGCCACACGGCCTTTCTTCAGTTACTTAGGGGTCCCCAGCTTGCTCCCTACTACTTCTGGGCCTATGTTCCATGCTGTTCCCCTGTCCCGGAACCGTGCACCTTCACCTCCATAAGTAATTGTGCTGTCCCTGACCTCTCCGCCCAGGTCATGTCCCCTTGTATTGTCCTCTCACAGCACCACATCCCTCTGCTTCTTACCACTTCTCGGATGGATTCCTTGATGCATGTGGGTCTCGTCATCAGACTGCAGGCTCTGTGAGGACATGAACAGTGTGTGTGGTTTGGTGTGGGATTCAGTGCTGTATCCCTGTGCCTGTTCTGTCGGATGGATGGACACACCATATCTGAGGATCTTGTTAAATATAATTGTCTTTAGGTTGTGTCCTTAAAAGTATCTGCAGGTGTACATCTACTCCTGTTTGTCATCATGTGTTGTACACTGTAGAGATATGGGACCTGAGGGGAGGGCAGAGTTTGAGATGGATCAGGCATTCTTACTGGTTCTGGTTGGCGCACCTAGCACGCCACTTGTACAAGTCCCAGTTTATCTAGTTTTTAAATTATTTTTAATAGTTCATTTTTTATTGTATTACCTAAATTTTTAACCAGCTTACTTTCACAGCTTTTTCACTTGAGTCTGTATGTAACTTGTGAATTTTCTTGCTGGACCATGAGAAGGAAAAAAAGTTTAAATTGTGCATCACCCCTTGCTGGGCTTCACCACTGGCATGTTTCTCATACGTAATGAAAGCCTCCTTACAGGGTGCAGTAGCTCCTTGCAGGCCGCAGGCTGACTCTCCTTCCCACCCTCCCCAGACTGCCCTGCCTCCGTCTGGGCCGCAGAGACCACCTTCCTAAGCCCCTGCTGCTGCTTCTATCAGAGGAGCTGTGTCTGATGCGGTAAAAGTGGAACTGCCCCAACAGGGGGCAGCTCTGGAGGGAGAAGGGATTAGGGCTGGGAACTGCATGGAGGAATGCCAACCTTACTTGGACACTTTATTACCTTTTTAAAAAGCTCAAGTACAGCAAAACTACAAGAGTGTGTGTTATATGATCCTCTACACTTTATATTTCAAATATTAAATCATTTTAAAGACTAGGAGGAGACAGAGATGTATTTATTAAATATTCAGGTACATATTGACTTTGTCACTTATACCAGTTTTTCCCAGCTAGAAAAGTCCTTACCACCCTTTCCCATACCTTACAAAGTGGTAAGCGTGCTGCATTTAGTAGCAGTAAAGGTAGAGAAAAAGTAAACCACAGAAATAAAAACAGCAGGGTCCGTGTATATAGGTAGTATTTTCTATACTTTATTGGTTTTTATTATAAAGTGGATACATGCTTACTGTAAAAATATTTTTAAACTAAAAAATTGTACAAAGCAAAAAATGACTCCATTTATTCTCTCACAGTTTTATTCTGTGTATTACATGCATGTATGTGTTTGCATGTATGTATAATCACATACATTCACACATATGTAATTTGTTAGCAAATAGGATCATGCATTCAGTTCTGCAACTTTTCCATTTTTGTTTACTGATATGTCTTGACCATTTGTATCTATGCGATTGACATGCCTTTTGGTGTAAAGTTTTATTTAAAATTAAAAAAATTTTTTTGGACTTCAGCAGGATTTATTAATCTCCCCATTCAGTATGTTTTAAGTTGTATGTCTATTCAAATGCATGTAAGTGCCATGACTTATAAAATATAATTTTATGTTCAAGTAATACTGAAGCCCTAGTAGCTTTGTTTTCTAGTCTCAAGTTAATGGATATTAATATATAACTGCTTTCATGTAGAGACTGGAAAAATATTTTGAGGAGACTGGAAGAATAAAGGGGCCTCCTATTTAAAGACTTTAGTTTGGAAACTCTCAGGGTAGAAATTTGGGCAAGGTGTCTACTAAAGTGCCTCAGGTGTCTCCTGAGTGTTCCTAATAGGTTTCTTGGTTGATGTCATTCAGTGAATAATGATGTTTGGCTCACCATGTGGCAGCATTGTTCTGGTCCTGGCTTACATTCTATTAGGGGAAGCAGCTGGTGAACCCGGGAAAGCATTCAAGCTGCGACAGGTGTAGTGAAGGAAGTGAAACTCGGTGAAGGTATGGAGAGGCTTTGGGGCCGTCCAGTGTGGTCGTGATGGGGAGAGGTGAATCTTCCCTGCTGTGCAGCAGTGAGTTGGAGAGCGTGCCACTCTGTCTGCATAAGCCTACGTCCTGTGGCCCACCAGGGCACCTCCAGCAGGCCTGAGCCTGGTCTGGATGGCTGAAGACGCTGCTCAGGGCCCATGACTGTATACTTCTCAAGAGAAGGTTTTTGAGAGGGGCTCGAGTTTATGCAGGTGAAGCTTTCCAAATCTGCAGCCCCCAGCAGAGTCCCCACGTGTCCTGAGAACCCTTCCTTCCCAGTCCAGGTGGGCCGTGAGGGGATGAGAGGAAGGCAGGAGCCTTGCAGCCCCCTTCTCCCAACCTTGGTGCCATGGCAGGCTTGGAGGGGACAGGTGCTCTAGATATCTTAAGAAAAGTAATTTTAGAGATTGAACTATTTTGAAATAAAATGCCCGAAAGAAGACATGGGATGATACAAGTTGTTGAGGAGGTACTTTGGCACACTGTCTCACAGGGGCCCACGGCCCACTGGTAAGTATGCAGGTGGCTGTTTTACCTTCCCTCATAGATGGGAAAATCAGGCCCATAGCACTGTTCAGTTACCGACCCCCACCCACCAGCTCGGGGAGGAAGAGAGCGCCTGGGTGAGAAAAGCAAGGTGCTCCTGACTTTAAATGAAAATCCAAGGCTTGGGAAGGAGGGCAAGGCTTCAGGATAGGGCCAGACTTACTTTCTGCCTAGTCCAAATGTGGAAATCCAACCCCTAAGGCACCTGGCTTCCTGGAGAGCAGATGTTGTGGTCTTCATTTTCATGTGAGGTTGTTTATTCTTTATCTCCCTACTTTTATTAGTGGGTGGACTCAAATTAGATCCCTTCAAAAAATTAGTTCCCATCAGAAAGTTAAACCTCAACAATCTCCCAGGGGCCAGCCTGACACAGGCAGGGTGCTCAGGGCCTGAAACCCAGGCGGTGACAGGTATGAGCCGATCAAGAAGCTGAGAGTGGGTAGTGCAGGGCTTCTTCTGCCCCCTGCTCTGCAGTGGAGGTGTGTCTGCGTGTGCGAGGGGGTCCCTTTATCTGTGTTCCCTGGTCACAGCACTTAGCAAAGTGTGGATCGCAAGCTTCGGGCCACTCAGCACTGGCCTCTCTTCCTCTGCCTGTAAATCTTCCCAAGAACCAGTGCACAGGAGCAGATGTCTCTGTTCAGTTTGCAAACTGCCTGCCGAATACCTGTCTCCTTCCTCTGTTCTTACCCCCCAACCCACACTGGCCCCTCTGCCTCTCTTAGACAAGGCCGACAGCTCGGATTTCTCAGTGGGGCATTTATATTGTGACCTATGGGGGTAGATCTCACTGAGTGTCACTGTCTGAGAGGGACAAGTCTGTCAGACTCAGCACTGTGGCACCCAGCGCCTCTGGGCACTGTCTGTACCTCACCTGTCGTTAGAAGGGAAGGGTTAGTAGCTTGAGTTGCCTGGGATGACTTTGGCCTTTCTTTGTCTTTCTTCATGGGGCAGACCATCCTGTCACATTAATTTCTGACCACCATGATTAAATCGGTAAGTCAGAGGGTCCTGAGGTGTCGGCCAGTTCCTGTTTGTTGAGGGTCCGCTCCAGGGCAGGGGGGTACCGGTCCTTTATTTACATTTTCTCACTTAATCCCATGACCCACCTGGAAGGAAGACCTGATCTCAGAGATGGAAAACCCAGAGTTGGAGAGGCCAAGTCACCCTCCGAGTCACAGAGCCAGCGAGCGGCAGAGTCTCCCAGGTCTCTCTGCGTTGTGCACTGCTGCCTCAAAGGATGGCGACAGAGGAGGGAGGGAAACTTGCTTGGCAGGCCAGCTGGCTTCAGGCAGGTAGAGAGGGACTGGCTTTCCCCTTGTTGGGTAGTGTTGCCAAATAAAACACAGGATGCCCAGTTAAATTGGAAATTCGGAGAGTCAGCAAATTGTTTTTTTCTTTAGTGTGAGTATGTCCCATGTAATATTTGGGACATACTTATACTAAAAAGGTTATTTGTTGTTCCTCTGAAATTCAGACTTAACTGGGTGTCCTATTTCTGTTTGTTTAATCTGTTTAACCGAGTCCCCTACTTGGGGACCCCAGGAAGCACAGTGGGCCTAATGTGTGGACAGTTGAGGGTGACAGAGGGTGACACACACCACCCTGGAAAGTCAGTGGGCTCCCCGCCGTGGGGCGTCTTCAGGTGTAGGCTGGGTAACCACTTGGTGGAGGGCGTTTGGGTTTCAGTGCCTGGTTACAGTGAGAGTCTAGGAAGTCAACATTCTTGAGACAAGGAGAGTGGGTCACCTGGGTCCTCACTGGGCTCTGTCCCATCTAGTGTTCAGAAGCTCTCCGAAGTCCTTTGCCATCAGCACATGTCGAGAGAACCAGTTCTCCCCGCTGCCCGGGAGTGGTGGGTGGCTTCAGGTCTGATAAAAACCAGCCAGCATGATCTCTTCAAGTGGTTTGGTTTGGCTTGAAGAAGCCCTGTGTTAAAGGTGAAACGAAAACACGTTTGTGTCTGTCTTGCTGAGAACTGACTGTGACTTCCTGGTTCTTTATATGTCTTCTGCAGCAGAGTGTGACTTGGGCGACCTGCATCTCTCCCAGACAGTGAAAGCATGAACAACACCCACCCCCCAGGTTCTGCACAGGCCCTTGCAGGCAAGTAAATGGAGATGGAGAAGTGTTGATGTTCATTTCCCCCCTGTGCAGATTCTCTAGGTGTGGCTACGTCTTGTCAGCAAGTCAGGATACTAACAGCTTGCCCGTGGTTGTGCAGTATGGCTTCTGTCCCCACAGAGGCTGAGCCCTTGGAAGGACTCCTCTTGCCTGCCTGCGTGCAGCCCCTGGTGGGCGCTGGGTTGAAAAAGCCACATTTTGATGTTAGCCTAGTCCAGAAAGCAGTCAAGAGGCAAATCTGAAACAGTAAAATTTTACCACACATTCCAAATCAGGTAGATATGGCTCCTTTCCATTCAGGTGTTTTAACTTTGGCTTAATTATCAAATTGAGAAGTTATTATTAATTAAAAATAAGATGTTAAGTTAAAAACTGAATCAAAATACCCACTGTATCAATAGAGTTTTTAAAAATATTTGTACTGATGCTAGTAACCAAAATCACCTGCTCTTTGTATTACCTTTGTTTAACTGGTGCATTTGTAAGCAGCAGGAGCATTTTGCTTGTGTTTTCCAGGAAAATCAATGAATGGCTGACCTTTGACAACATGCACCACCAGTGGCTTCTGTTGGCCGCGTGCTTTTGGGTGATTTTCATGTTCATGGTGGCCAGTAAATTCATCACCTTGACCTTTAAAGACCCAGATGGTAGGTATGCTACCTTGTGGAATTAATTTTGGCTAACCTAGACCTCACTGTGATACTGTTCCTGGGTACATGTGTGGATGACTGTCACAGAATCCAAGGACTTTCATTTCAAAAGAGAACGTGGAGGTCACGGCAGCCAAATCCTTGACATTACAGAGGTACGAGCAGGAGGTGGAATGGGAGGGGACAGTCCCCCCAGCACCACCCTGGGGGCAGGCAGAATATGCCTTCTTGCCGGTTCTTTGGTGCCTCCTCCATGACGTCCCACAGGCTCGGGATCTGGGACTTTGTTCTGCACGGTGTCCTCAGGAGCTGCTACTCAGTGTGCCTGCGTGCCAGTTGGTGCTGCACACTGGTGGCCGCGTATTTGGACGTCACCGTCAGCACACCAGGAAGAATGCGGTTTAAACATGCGCACATTTGGTGGTCTTTGAAGATTTTAACTCCCCTGGACGTGATGTGGGCAGTCAGTAAGGACTCATAAAGAGTGCCAAGCCCAGCCTCAGCAGAGCTGCTCTAGGTCATGCTTCTGTCCTTGGCTTACCTAGTCCTTGGTGTTTTTCCTTTCAACTTACATGCTACCTGCTCTGATAGCCTCTAAGACCAGCCTGAGCACAGCAAGGCTCTCGGAGTGATCCACGAAGTACTGGGTATGGGCAGGGAGGTGCAGCTATGGTCCTCATTAATTCCTAAGAGACTCCTCTCAGAGGCAGAGTGAGGTGAGGCGCAGGGGAGGCATTGCAGGTGTAGGAGCAGAGTTATGCTGGCCTGATGAGGTCTGCCTAACAAGGAGGATGTCAGTGGCCATGGGTGTGCTCAGCATTCTTTGCACGACACTTCGCCCACGCTTCTGCAGTTAGTGGCCCTTAGGAAAGATCAGAAAAGTATCCACACAAGCCCTGGCTGGTGTGGCTCAGTGGACTGAGTGCCTACCTGTGAACCAAGGGGTTGCTGGTTTGATTCCCAGTTGGGGCACATGCCTGGGTTGAGAGCCAGGGCCCCAGTAGGAGGTGTGCGAGAGGCAATCACACATTGATGCTTTTCTCCCTCTCTTTTTCCCTGCCTTCTCTCTCTAAAATTAAATAAATTAAAAAAATTTTTTTAAAGTATCCACATGAGTAGTTTCCCAGTTTTCTCCTGGGGGCTGCGTGGCCTGTGCTGTCCCTGTGACCAGAAAAGGCTGCAGACCCTGCTCTGCCTAGAGCTCCTGAGTGTGTCCCTGCGGCACTGAGGGGCTGCCCGTGCCCCCCATCTCCTGCTCCCAGTCTCTGTGTTTCCTTGTCTATCCAGGAACAACAAGGTTGGAAGGCAGATCTGCAGGCAGGAGAGGGTAGCCCTGAAATTGGCCCCTGGGTATAGTTCCCAGTGCCAGTTTCCACTCACTAACAGTTATCAGGCCCTCGGTGCTTGGGGCTCCAATGGGCTGTCGTCACAAGTAACCCCTCTACTTTCAGGGGCCCTCATGAGAACCCGAGGGTTTTACATTCTCAGAAAGGTAGTGTCACACCTTCATGTATCCAGGATGGCCAGGAGCATCACAGGTAATCGTGACTTACCCTGGGGACCTGTGCCTTTGTCAGAACAGCAATGGCCCAGTCTGGGAGTCTTGTTGGAATTTGAGGTGATGATCTCATCTTGGCAATTGGGACACTGCTTCCGCTGCTCCAGCATAGTCCATGTTACCGGGAATGGAGACCCTTTGTTAAGTGTTAGAGCAGTGGTTCTCCTCCCCCTGGCACTTCAGAATATTGAGGGGCTTTGTAAACCTTTGCTACTCGGGGCCAACCAGGGACCAAGTGAATCTGAATCTAGGCGTGTGGCCCAGTGGAAAGCCCGCAGTGTAGAACAAAGCTGGGAAGCTGAATAAGAATCGGCGCTGCCGAGAAGATGAAGTCCGTGTCGCCAAGAGTCCGCACTTTTTACTTGGGATTCCTTTAAATGTCACCTGGTAACAGAGGCACTTAAAGGGCAGGTCATGAGGTTAAATTGTTTATGGTTTATTTTTTAAAGTAGGAGAGCAGGTAATACATTTATGAGACTTCCACCAAAAGCAGTTAAATTAGATGTGTGTTTTGAATTGTAGTATTTTCTGGATTCTCTGAAGCACACCTCATTCCTCAGTGGCCACTGATAAACGAGGTGCCGTTCTGCTGTGATGCGCCAGGTTTTATGCTGACTCCCTTCAGAAAAGTGTAGAAGCTCAGAGGGCTTTGTAAAGGGGAGCAAAAAACTAGAGAGAAAGAAGGGAAACCCTACAGAGAAGGATGAAAAGCTCTGGGATTTTCTTTTCTTTTTAAACAAATTTTATTGAATTTATTTGATGCTTTGGGATCTTAGACCTGACAAGAGATGCGTGGTAGTCCTCGGTGCTGCAGCCGAGTGTCTCCAGCCCTTTCGGGTGAGTGGCAGTTCCTCGTTCCCTTTGCCGTTCTCGAGGCCGTGCGATGCTGTGGTCAGTGCACGGGAGCACAGAGGTGTGGACCCCTCCAAGGGGGATCTCCAGACCTAGTGCACACTTGGCCCCACTCCCTCGTTCCCACTCAGGGAAGAATGGCTAGGGCCCGAGAGGGCGGAGCCCACAGTGTTCACCGAACTCAGAGTGAGAACCTTATGTTGTTGGGCGCACAACAAAGGTCAGCCTTTCTCGACCACGTAGGATCTTACCTGATAGTCCCTGAGTACCTGGCTAGAACCACAAAGATGGCTGAATTCTGTATGAAAGCAGTGAGCTCACCGGCAAGGAGGGTCTCGCCAGTTTGGATGATTGAGCCTCCCTGGAGAAGTTAAACACTTAACCCCTGAAGGCCATCGGAGAAGACCTTGGGTGGGGATGGGTCAGGTGTCTGAGCCCTGTGGTTTAGTGGAAACATCCACTTAGACTGAGGGGCCCCCTCTCTCTGGATGGACACTTAAAACCCCTAGTGGATCTTGGAGCCCAGGAAACTGGAAGAGCTTTGTAAACTTGTGTCTGACAGATTTTCTCACATGTTAGAATGTATTTCATTGGTGTCCACAGTATTTTAGCTTTTGAACCAAGAGCCTACTGTGAAGGAGCATCAAGGAAATAGCTGACAACACAGCAGTATCCTTTGTGACAAAGGCCCGCTTCCTGTAAAGCAGGTAGCGAATCCTTGGTCCCAGCATCGGGGGCCGGTTGTAACTCAGGTGTGCGTGGGGCCGTCCCTCTGGCTCTGTTCTCCGGGAAATGGGCCCTGTTCTAGAACTGTTCAGTGGATGTGTGTTTTCTCACCTGCCTGTTCCTAATGGTTTCCCTGCTGGTTAGGCTGATGGGAAGAGATTTGTCCTGAACTCAACTGCTGTTTAAAGCAACACTTACCTTGTCATCAATGTTTTGTGTGGGTTTTTTGTTTGTTTTTAATAGTGTTAAGGCCTCTCCAGCTCAGCAATGAAGCTGTGGAGATATTTGTGGCAATAACTTATCCTTGGTTAACAAATTTCAGTGTCGTGTTGAACTAGGATCAGGGATAATAACCAGCTTTATTGTAGGGAAATAAATCCCATTCAATGATGGGAATTTTACGTCCTGGAACATTGAGACTTGAAATAAAAAATGACATCCTTATGGATCTGGTGCATAAATGTAGGCACATTTTTCCGCTCGCTTTCATTTGACTTCTTCTAATCTTCTTCCTCCACTTAGCCCCTCAACCCGGTTGTAAGCCACTTAAGGGCAGAGCCAATGCCATCACTGTCTTTGCCTGCCCTCTGTCTGTGAGCGCTGGGGGCTGGGCGCAGGGTGGTCAGGGAGATGAGTGTATGTGATTCCCTCTAGGAAAACAAAGCAGCATGTCACTTGTAACTTTGAAGATATTTTGTAAAACATTATATGTAAATATAATGAGGCCTGTAACAAAAGGGTGCTAATACATTTTGAAGGCACCTGGCCATACCTGGAGGATCAGAATCCTTGGTCTTGCAGCTGGAGTCTTGTTCCTGAGGGTTGACGGGGGCAGAGAACCACTCTTGGGTTATAATGCAGATAATGGATCTGCTGAAAATAAGTGTTTTTTGGCAAAGCAATGGTAAAACCAAACCAAACATAAATTGTGCTATCAGTTTATTTCGATCTAGTCAAATCAGGGCCAAGGGGAATTGGGGAGCAAATACCAGGAAGTTTAAAATCATAAAAATGTTCAAAGTAGGCAGATGACGGGCCAGAATATGTGAGCTGTTCCACAGTTACGAAGCCTGTTCTCTGTGCTTATGAGTGTTTAAAATAGGTTGCTTTTCAAAAACCCGTTGATAAGTCAATCGTTTAGAATTCAGGATACATTGTCTTATTTAAAACGTTATTAAGGAAGCTTAGATTTCTACGAAAGCCACTGAACTGTGTTGAACTAGCTAAACATTGCAGTGCTAATAGTGGTAGAGAACTGTGGAAAGACAAGGTGACCAGGCAGGAGTAGAGTGCTACTTTTTTAACTAGTGCATTGGTGCTCACAGATGGTAAGGTCGTGCAGGAGGAGCAGGGACAGATGTTGGTCTCAGAGTCCTCAGAGTGCACTCAGCAGCTTGAGCCGATGGCACTGATGCTTTCATCTAATTTTGCACCATAAATGTAACGCTCTTGGTCCTTATTGCAGGTGTAAGTCAGCTCCTGTGTACAGCTTTGGTTAGGTTACATTTTAACCCAAACCTAGAACATGGAGAATAGATTTTAGTGGGTTTTCATGAAGTTGTGTGACAGAGAATTTGATTGGAGTCAGTTAACTCAAAGCTGTGGGAGATGGGATTATTATTGTCAGGGCAACGGTAAGATGTTCTCATCCTTCCTCTCAGGGACGACATCAGGGCTCTGCTCAGGGGCTTTCTCATGGCTGTGGTGGCCGGGGAGGTGAGGGCCGGGATGGGGGGTGGAGGCTGCGGTGGAATGTGCAGTGTTGGTATTAATGACCTAAGGGGAGTTGGTTTTGATTTTTTTTAAAGTGAACTGTACCTTTATTCATGCTTTGTTATGCTGATTTTAATGCTTTTATTTGCTACATATATATTTTCTTTCTAGTTATGTATTAGACTTTGCAAAGTTTTGAAAGTAAATGCTTGATTATAGAAATCTGAAAATTTTCTTCAGGAAGCTAAACAACAAAACAAACAAGCAAGCAGAAAAAAAAAAAACCCAAAAAACAAAGACACTGAAATAGAGAACAAGGGGATAGTGACCAGAGGGGAGAAGGAAGGGAAGTTAAGGGGGAAAAGGGGGAGGGATTTGGAGGAACAAATAGGAAGGACACAGGGACGAGAACTAAGGGGTGTGGAAATGGGAGGGAGGTGGGGAGCAAGGGGCGGGGGAGGCTGGGATGGGAAAAATAGACAAAAAACTGTACTTGAAAAATAACTAAATAAAAATTTTTTAAAAAACTAAAAAAAAAAAAAAAAAGAAAATTTTCTTCAAAGTTTGTCCCAAAGGCTTCCCAAAATCAGTTTGCTATAAATTACTACTTTCCAAATGGACTAGCATTTTGTAAGATTTCTCTAGTCTCATCTCAGTTCCCATGAATTTTTAAATTAATATGTAATCACTAACATGACTGCTAAGTTTTTTAACTTTTAAATTTTATTTGGGGATCATTACAGAGTCACATGCTGTCATAACAAATAACAGAGTGAGTTCTACGTCCCTCGTGACTCAGTTCCCTCCAGTGAGCACGTCTTGCAGAACTGTGCTGCAGAATCAGGAGCAGGGTTTTCACATTAATATTCAAGCTGCTGAACCACAGGAGTTCTTCCTGTTGCCCTTTTACAGCCACACCCAGCTCCTCCTCCCTGGTAACCACTGATCTCTCCTCTCTGTCATTTTGTTTTTCAAGAATATTATAATGGGAGGGCACTTAGAGGGCTAGGCGAAAAGGAGAGGGAATTAAGAAGCACAAATTGGTAGTTACAGACTAGTCATGGGGATGTAAGGTACAGCGTAGAGAACACCGTCCGTACTGTGACTAGGTACAGTGCTGGATGGGTGCAGTACTTACCAGGGGGACTGCTTCGTGAGTTACAGAAACGCCTAAACACCATGCTGCATTCCTGAAGCTAATATAATACTGAATGTCAACTGTGATTGAAATGTGTTTTTTTTTTTAAAGATAAAATGAGGGAAAAAATTTTATGTCCAGTATGTGACCTTCTAGGATTGCCTTTTACTACTCAACATAAAATAATCCCTGGGAATTCATCCAACTTTAGCGTATCAGTAGTTTGTTGCTTTTTATTGCTGTATTCCAAGGTGGATATACCCATTTGTTTAACCATTCACCTGTTGAAGAACATCTGGATTATTTCCAATTTGAGGCTGTGCAGTTTGGGGCTATTCCAGATGAAGCTGCTCCGCGCATTTGCGTGCAGGGCTTTGGATGAACATAAATTCTCATTTCTCTGGGATAAGTGCCTGGGAGTGCTATTGCTGGTTCGTATAGTAGTTGCATGCTTGGTTTGTAAAGAAATGACCAAACTGTTATACCCTTTTACATTCCTACGAGCCATGTGTGCTGCATAAGTGATTCATTTTCTCTGCATCATTGCCAGCATTTTGTGTTTTCACTATTTTGTATTTTAGCCGTTTTGATAGGTATGAAGTGGTATCTCACTGTGGGGTGTTTTTCCCCAGTTATAGCCAACATACAGTATGATATTAGTTCCAGGTGTACAACCTCGTGATCACACATTTGTAACTTACGAAGTGATCACCCCGATGAATCTAGTACCCCTCTGACACTATACAGTTATCACAGTGTTATCGACTATATTCTCTATATTGTACTTTACATCCTTGTGGCCATTCTGTAACTACGAGGTGTGGCAAAGTAGGATTACAGTTGTGAATACATGAGACACAGTTTGTTTTTACATTGTTATTTATTAATTGTCATATTATTCTCCATACAAACAACTGTAACCCTCCCTTTTCCCCGTACTCTGTCAGTTCCCTGTGGTTTTAATTTGCGTTTGTCCGATGGCTCCTGATGCGGAGCACCCTTTCATGTGTGTTTGCCACCTGTGTACCCTTTTCAGTGAAACATCTGTTCATGTCTTACCCACTTTCTTTTCGGATGTTTTTTTACTGTTGAGTTTTGAGAGTTTTTTATGTATTCTAGATACTACTCCTTAGGCAGATATGTGGTTTTTATTTTGAGGTTTATTTTATCAATTTTTCCAAAGATTTTCTCCTATGTTTTAAAAAATGTTTTACAGCCATACGAGTCCATAGATGTTCAGTTGCTCAAGTACCACTTGTTGAAAAAGACTTTCCTCATCTACCAAAGTGCTTTTGCACCTTTCGAATGCTAGTTGGGCGTATTTGCATTGGTCTGCTTCTGGGGCATCTTTTCTGTTGCACTGACCTGTGTGTCTGCTCCTCCATGAAAGGCATCTCAACCTCTCTGTCTCTTAGCCTACAGCGTCAAGCAGGAGTTCCTGTTGCTGACAGCCATGCCGGATACAGGGAAGCTACAGGGAGACAAGCAGTTTCCTGAGGAACTGAAGGTGGGCGCAGCAAGGCAGAGGGCACTGGTCCGTTGGCCTGGTCAGCAGAGAAGCAGGGCTGCCTGTTCCCATTCGTACTTGTGTGTTTCACCCTGCTCCCTCCCTCTAGTACCAGCAGGGCCCCCACCGATGTGTGGCTCTGGCCTCCCCTCTCCGAGCTCATCTGCCATTTCCACACTTTTGTCACTTCTGCACATTTCTGCTTATCTTTTTAGCTTCTCTTTGGGGGTGGGGGGCACAAGTCACAACTATTTATGTTCCTCACAGTGCTTTGCACATCATGGGTGCTCTGTAAATGTTGATTGTGCCAAATTTCTGGCCAGCTGACAGGGAGCCTTGCTAGGGGAGTGGAGGATGTCAGGCAAGGTCGAGAGAAAACCAAGGGTGTGGGAGACTGGAATCATGGAACTTTAGAGTTAGATGGGGTCTTGGACAGAAGAACCAATGGTATGGATGAAAGAGCTGAGTTTAGGGGAAAGGCTGATCAGCCGGAATCACATGGGAGTTAGGGGCAGAGCCCAAGGCTGCCACTCCCAGCGCTCTCCTTCCTTGACATTCTGATCTCCGTCTTTCTCCCTAGGCTCCTTTTACATGTAAACTCCTAATCAGACCTTAGCCACA
The DNA here is from genome assembly GCF_021234435.1 of Artibeus jamaicensis. NCBI lineage: Eukaryota > Metazoa > Chordata > Mammalia > Chiroptera > Phyllostomidae > Artibeus > Artibeus jamaicensis. Next base: position 10,118,921 of record NW_026521810.1, on the reverse strand, counting down.
GTGAGGGACACCCTTTAAGATCTTCTCTCACTTGCTGGCTCCCATTCTCAATCTGGAAGGTTTAGGCTGAAATTGTGCTGGAAAGAATGAAATGGATAGAGCAAGCTCTAAAGATGTTTATCAGCCCAGAATTAAACCACTGAAAAGGGATAGTTCCTGTTTAAAAGGGATAGTTCCTGTTCATAACTCACAGCATAAAGACAGCAAATTAGAACCCACTAAGTTCAGAAAGCATGCATGCGGTCAGAGTAATAATCCGTTGGAGTTAACTTTTCACAGGACATGGGTGTAATAAAGATCAGATCAGCAGAACTCTTTTATCAGATGGGCCTGGAATGTTGCTTTCAGTGTGAGTTGTTCCAGGGAAAGGAAAGTGTGAATGGACCATAGAGACAAGAAACACACCTAGAGCAAATGGGAGGGTGACTTTAATAGAAAGAATTAAGGAAACTGATATTTGGTGACTTGGATCAATAAAGTAGGGTAAGCATTTTACAAAAGGAATAGAGGGCCTTGAGACAAGGCACTGCTAGGGTGCTGCAGCTTGGGAAGAGGGACACACGTCATCCCGGCGGCCACTCTTTCTGCACAGACTGCTGGCCTGCAGGCGCCGTGTGTGGTGAAAGTGGCGCACCCGACTGTCCCTTGCAGTTACTGGGTGTCAGTGTGTCTGGTGCGGCGGTAGTAGGCCTGGACTTGCCATGCAGTGTTCTCTGTCCCCTTTTTTTTTCCTCCCCTCTCCTGTTGATTCTCAGTAAAATCAGATGTGAGGAGAAAGAAAACGGAACAGTGGTCAGATGTAATTCACTCACTCTGACAATTGTCAGATGATGAGCTCAGCATGTTTTCCTCAAAGAAAGGTGATTTATGAAGGAGGTCAGGTTGCGTAGCTTACCACTAAAAGTTTATTTTGTATATGGTATAGCTGAATATGTGAATGGAAAATGGTAGAAAGTAACATCAGACATTAAAATTGGTTTTATATACAGGGGAAAAATAGAAGGTGAATTATCAGTCAGCAAACACAATTGAGTGAGAACAATTTTTTTCTTTGTAGATAATGCCTAAGCTTTTTAAAAAAAAGCAAATTCAGAAAGCAACAGATTTTTCTGCAGTTTTTCAATAGGACTTGTTTAGAGGTGCTGCCCTGTGATGCACTGCTCACTAGTGTCATCTGTGATCAGGATTAGATCTGAGGTTTAAAATAATTAGAACAGACTGAGAAGAGAGAGACTCTTGGATAAGTGAGTCAGAGAGGGCTTTGATGAGGGAACGAGGTTAAATTAGACCAAAGCAAGAAGGCAGTTTGGCTGGTGCTGGTCCCAGGAGGCCAGGGCAGCAGGCTATGTTCCTTGGGGAGGGAGTATCAGAGGGGTCTCTGCAAAGGAGCAGAGCGGGTAGGTCTGCAGGTGCTCTCTCTCCCTTCCACAGTGTCTTCAGTGCAGGAAGGAGCCATTATGAATCCCTAAGACATTCTTCCCTCTACCAGGAAATTCAGTCAAACGCAGGAGAGAGCAAAGAGTATCCTGCAAAAGGTTATACGTATCAGGGAGTTTGGTTGTAGTAGATCCATGAAGGAAAAGCAGGGAGCTGGGTAGTGGGGCGGAACCTGTATTATCCCGAAATTGCCAGTGTCCTCATTCTTGGAGGCTCATGTTCTCCTCCCGCTGTGTAACTGACCCAGTTCCTTGGGGAAGACAGGGCGTTGCAACTGGCCCATAAATGAACTACCTGGCAAGCCTAAAATATTTTAACAGATACAACAAGGGCATTTTGGTCCATTTAATAAAGTTAATTTAGAGGGACCATCTGCTTTGAAATGTTGGGGAGAAGTTCTTTGTAACTTGAAGGGAATAGATAGATAGAGCAGCAGAAACATTTCAAAATACTGAGTACCAGGGCCATAACCAGAAGTTGCCAAAGGAGTGGGGCTGGAGAGATAGGCTACCTGGTCAGCACTGCCTTTTCCTCACCATCTACCAACACACACACACCCTGCACATCATACGCACGCACATGCAGTGCCATGCATGTTCTTACTTAGCTAAGGCTTTCCCTGTGTCTCCACAAAAATACAGTGACTGTATCTAAGCACAGAGTAAATACTTGTCAAATTAATGATTCTGCAGCCTAACAAAGCAGTAGGATTTTGAATTGAGCATTAATGAAAGGCCTTTATGTTATAGATATTCTAAGTTCTAAAGTAGGTCCAAGGGGTGCCATACTTTGGAATGTGAACTTTTTTTAATCTGTGTTGCCTTTTCAAATCAGCCTTGTTTTGAGAAGGAAAATCAAATGAGCCCATCCTGGGTCCACTTTCCTTGCCAACTGCATGATTCAGCTTCGTTATTTACTGGGCAGTGGAAAGGCCCTGAGGAAGGAAGGCTTCAGGAAGTGGCTGGAAAGAGTGGGTGTCACTCTGTAGAAAAAAGGAGAGAGGGGAGAAGAGAGGGGCTTGTGGGTAGTGAGAAAGGGACAGGCCGGCCCTGCAGGGAAATCCAGAGAGGGCTCTCGTAGAGGTTTGTGGAAGATAGTGCTGAAAAAAAGAGAAAAATGATGTGCTTATTTTGTGGAGCCTCCTTTCGGTACATAAAATACCTGAATGTAGCAGAATTAATCTGCAGGTCACTTTGTAGACTTTTCTAGAACTTTCCAGAAGTCTTTATAGGTGCCCACATCCCTAGCCCATATTTTTAAATCAACTTTTTTTATGAAGAAGTAATACGTACTTCTGTATTTTAAAGAAACAGCCAAAATTGAAAGAAAAGAACATTAACTTATATATATTTCCTTTTTAAAAACTGTTCATTCAGGTTTTATATGGTCTGTGACTCTATTTCCCCAGGGTAAACACAATTATGTTTATCTAATGCAGGTAAGGAGAAGGGCAGCATTTTTCTTGGCAGCCATATTGTACCAGAAGTGTACTGCTGTGGGTGAATGCTGGAGCACCTCCTAACTTAATGTGACCTTTCTGCTCTGTCTCACATAAAGCCCACCCCCACCCAAATATCCTTAGGAGAGCACATTTCCTGAGCCAAGGGTACAGGCAGAAAGGGCTGTTGTTTTCCAGGCAAAATCAGTGAAGAGACATGCACTGAGATATCCTGACAAAGTGATGAAAGTGATAGAATCGTAACAGGAAAAATGCTACAAGCCACCCAGGTATTAAAAATGCATTGGCTACAAAGAAATGACAATGGGGCGGGGTTGACTTCTCTGCTGTTTGGACGCCAGAATACAGTGAAGCCTCTGCTCAAGAATTTTGTAGAGTCCTGGCTGGTGTGCTTCAGTTGATTGAGTGCCAGACTGTAAACCAAAGGGTCTCTGGTTTGATTCCCAGTCAAGGCACATGCCAGGGTTGTGGGCCAGGTCCCAGGTGAGGGGTGCTCGAGAGGCAACCACACATTGATGTTTCTCTCCCTCTCTTTCTTCCTCCTTTCCCCTCTCTCTGAAAATGAATAAGTAAAATCTTTAAAAAAATAATTATGCAGGAAGAGATGTGACTCAAGTATTTTCATTCGAGTTCTGTGTGAAGGCAACAGAGGACCTGTCTTAGCTGCACCTGGGCTAGAAGTTATGCCTCCTGTATACTGTGTTTCTGAGGGGGCGAAAAACTATTAAAAGACCTATTGTAGATAACTCAGAGGAGTCAGAACTAGCACTTCAAAAATGGTGGCATCATAGAATAAAAGAAGTATAGCCATTCCCTTGTGTAGCTGTAACCAAACCCAAGTCCAGCTGCCTGCTGCTACGAAAGCCAATACTCCAGAGGCAAGTGCTGATGTAAAGGAAAGTGGCCTATTTGCAGCTACCGGCCACGTCGAAGATGGGGGACTCATGTCTTAAAGCCCATCTCCACCTCTCAGTGGAGGCAGAGGTGTTTATAAGGAGGGAGAGGGGGAGAGAACAGAGAGATCAGGGGAGGGAGCTGCAAGTTCTCTTCGTGCAGACGAGCACAGTCCATTCTGATAGGGCAAGTGACGGTCTGGTGTGTGTCATCCTGGTTTAGCCATCCCGGCTTCATGTCATCTCAACCTCTTGTCATCCTGGATCCATGGTTGAAGGTCAGCAAATCTCCTGGAGCTGGGATGCGTGAAGGTCAGTGTCTGTATCTTTTGAAGCTAGTTTCTAGGATTCTTATATAAACACGCTGTTTATCTACAAGCTACGTATTAGAGTCAGCACTTACAGGATAATGTCAAAAGAATCTTGGGGTGGGTTATAGTCCTTTGTTACAATTTCCCACTGTTACATAGCTTGGATTCCAGGCTCAGAAACCTAGCCACAGGCTGAGCTCGCAGCTGTCCTCATGGTCCCAAGCTCATTGGGTCTTCCAGCACACCCACCCCTGCTCGGATTTTCGACCCACTTTCCCAGTGGGCATAGGTTTCTGGCATCAGCGCCTTCACCCCACAGTTCACATGGGTTTTCCCACCTGGTCTGATAACTCCTTCGAGAACAAACTACTGCTGGTGTGCTCCAGCACTTGCTCCCAGTGGCTGAACTGCTGTAAGACTGACAGGACTGCCAAGCAAAACCTGCCCCTCTCCTTAACTACCTTTACAGAGATACACCATCGTATGCTTTTCACTGAGGAAACGGAGTCATGGTTTCTGCATTTGCAAAACATGCTGAATGACCTGAGGTTTTCATTTGTTTACTGAATAAACCAGATATACTGTTACACCAGAATAGTTTCAAAACAGTCACCCAGTGTGCAGGCAGCCGGCCCATAGATACGGTCCACATATGCACACTCACAGTCACATGGAGGGAGATGCTAGAGAGAATGAAGGCAGCAGGAACTGGTCCTCACTGAAACCCGAGGGAGAAGCATCCTACAGTTTCCAGGAAATTATGGGTCATCATTCGTCAGCAAAGTGACCAGCAGACAGCCCACCTCCCACCCCTCAGTTTGTCCAAGCTGAGGATGAAGGAACAAGAGAGTTTGCTGTCTCTCTGATTGAACGTGAAGGTGAATCAGGTCCACAGGGCCCTTCTTGTGTCTGTGATAGGCAGAGGTGTGAGCCCAGCACGAGGCCAGGGAGCAGGGCCTCCCGAGGGGCATCCTGTCTTGTACTAATGAAGCCTTCGGGCCCTTTTGCCTCCCTGTTACCTGCAGCCGACTGGGAAAATGCTTTCAGACAGGCAGCTTGTTCAGCCCCTTGTCTATACGGAGCGCCTGGAGCTCATCCGAAATGTCTGCAGGGATGAGGCCCTGAAGAACCTCTCACACACCGCAGTGTCCAAGTTCGTCCTGGACCGAATATTTGTCTGTGACAAGTACAAGATCCTTTTCTGCCAGACTCCCAAAGTAGGCAACACCCAGTGGAAGAAAGTGCTGATCGTGTTAAATGGTGCGTGCTGTGCCTGTTGTCTGCCCCACACAAGAGACCTCGGAGTTTGCTGTGGGAAAGTCACCGTGACCCGGGTGGGGGGACAGAAGGAGGCAGAAAGGAGCCACAGGAAGGGACAGCTCCTAAGAGGGGCTGGCAACCTTTCAGACAGTTCTCTGTTGTGGTTTTCCTACCAGTGTTGTACTTTAAAAGTTGGCGGTGAAAAGTGGACTTAAAATCTTCCATCTTTAAGGTACAATGGCGTGTAGATTATTTTGATATTTTGTTATTCAGTAGCAAAGCATTATGGTCATTAGGCAGTGAGCCTGTGTCTGCTGCAGGAACACGTGTGTTGCAGCGGTGCAAAGTGACGGGAGAGCCACACCGGGTCTCAGCCGTGCGTGCTGTGTTGTGCGGTGTAAAAACAGCCCCAGACAGCAGATTAATAAATAAGTATGGCTGTAGTCCAATAAAATTTCATTTAGGTGCACTCAAAAAAGAAGTCGGTGGGGTTAATTTAGTTACTGATTGTTTTCAGAAGGCCACTGCCAAGGCCACGCTTTCCACAGCAGAGTACCCACCTCAGGCAGCCTGCCCGCCCAGTGGATCCCTGTTCGTCTCTTCAGATTCATAGCATTGATTCTTACTAGTCACCGGCTCTGTCCTCATAAGTCAAGGCCCCACGTTCACTGAGCCGCCAGGAAGCTACCCCCATAGCTGTCCCTCCGGTAGTGAGAAGGGCCCGTACCTCAGTGCCTGGGAGGGGAGCCCTGCCAGTGGGTGTGGGGGCCTCCTTCCCCCCAGACAGCATTCTGTGCCACTTGGGTGGGTAAAGAGGGTCTCCACTTTACACCAAGCATTTATATTCAGAGTATTTAACTGACTTGTTTTAGGAAATCTGATGTGTTCTTGGAAACAGATTAGATCATTGAAAAGTGACCTCCTACATTATAGTTTTTGCTTATTCACTACTCTTTTCACACACCGTGTTTATTAGTTTAAACCCCACTTATCCTGAATGGACCCCAGGTCATTATGGGCTCTGTCACACTCAACTTTGAATGAAGCATGGGTCTGGTTGACATCAGTGCGACTTCTGGGTGAAGAACCAGACCTGGGACTCCTGCAGAGGGTGGCCTGGGCCTCTGTCCTCCAGCCCCTGCTGCTGCCACGTTCTCAGTGGTCAGTGTCTTGCCATTTGGCCTTTTCATTGGTTGGTTGGGGGAGCGGGGAGGGAGGGAGACACTTGCCTCATTTTCTGGTATATAAGGAATGTGCTTGTGCAGTCTGATAGCATGTTGAAATTTTGACTTTGTAGAATAAGGTTACAAATCAAATTTACAACAAATGTATGAGTCTTAGAAATCTGCCACCACAGTAGGAAAAGCATTAGTGTTTAAAGAAGTAACACCCATTTCCAAGGGCAGGACAAAAACAGGAGCAGGTTTGCCAGGTGATCTGGAGGCACACCTCAGAGATCCTGTGGGTGCCGTTCCAGACCACTGCAATAAAGTAAGTATTGCAGTGAAGCAGGTCATAATTTTATTGGTGGAGGGTCTTGCCTTCAATTTACAAAAATTCAGTTTGTAAAAGACACAGCTTCTGTGAAGTGCAATAAAAGAAGGTACACCTGTAGTAGAGAAACAGGTGGTCCTTGTGGCTGACTTCTGCTGGCCCTAGATGCACCTGGATGGGGACAGGTACCTGAGCAGGTCCATGTACAAATCCACAGAGTTGGTTCACTTCACAGTCTTGTGCATTTTAGAGCCATTCACAACAGTTGGCCTACAGTTCTGGGTTGGTGCTCAAACCTGTGGGGGAGGACTGAACTGAAGAGACAGCACAGTGGCCACTGCTCAGATGGTCCGACAGATTCTTCCCTGCTGGACTCCAAGTTAACATGACAGGATTAACACAAGGATGGAAGTAAAGGTTTGCAGAGGCTTGGGTGGGAGCTCAGGTAGTGACACTTTATTTCCATCGTCTAAGATGAGAAAAGAATAAAAACTGCCCAACTCACCAACCCAAGGATGCCTCCCGCCGTCACATTCATGGGCCTGCCTTCCAGCACTGCGGCTCTGGATCCTCTTGTTTTCTTAGTTGCTCCTTGTCCTCCCGGATCCTTGCTTCAGTGTCTGATGTCACTCCCATGATGTTAGCTTCGTTCCCACACTGAGCACCCTGTGCCACTTGCCGTCTGGGGTTCTGTGAGGTTCCCTAGTGATTCAACCTTGACCTGCAGGGTCCATGTGGTGTGGCTGCAATGAACAAATTCACACAGACTGCAGAAGTCATGTGGAGAAAAGGGATGACATGGCCACTCTCTGAGTGAGAGAGGGCCCCAGCCCCCCTGGACAGGCTTTTATTGCTTTTCTAGGAGCATTACATCAAGGATGGTCCTCATTTACTATGCACAGGTTCGCTGTAGGTGATTACCTTTTACAGATAACAAAGGAGAAGATGTTGCTAATTACAAGGAAAAGGATGTTACAAATGCAAGGGGAAAAGTGGTTGAACTAGTTACACTCCATCCTTGGGAGGTTTCGCACAGACTTCAGGGAGTTACTTTAAAGATGTGCAGTAAACATTTTCTGCCTCAATTCAGGGTGAGGGAGTTTTAGCAAAAGCAAGCCTCAAAGCAGCCTAAGTACAATGCAGGCCTGGTTCCCCATAGGAAAACTGATCTGTGGGCCCAGTTCCTGTGTGCCTCCTCCCTCCCACTGGTTTTCCAAATCAGGGGCTGGGCTACATTTGCCACTGCCATGTGGATAGGTTCCCTATAACCTAGGAAGCACCTTAGGCCTAGGGATGTGGTCCTGGGAGCACCTTGCCTCCCCGCAGTAATTGGCCTGTGACCGTGCTATGGGTGTAAACTGTGTTTCATGGTCCTGCTGTGCTGGTGTGTCCCCAGTTTCATGATAGAATGAGTGGTGTTGGTCCCAGGCACTCAGTCCATTCGTCATGGCAGATTTAACCCAATTCCAGTGTGTTCCAGGGATGGGTATTGTCCTTCTTTCCACTCCTTGCTTCCTCCTTCTCCTACCTTGTCTATTTCCTCTAATTGGCTTACAAATTACCAAAAGATTATTTCCCACTCTCATTTTGCTGTGTGAAGTTATCTTACTTGGAATTCAACTGCCTCATCCTGGTTTTGGGGGGTGTCTTGTGGGGAACATGGGCCCAAGTCAAGAGACGGAAATCTTCTCTAAAGATAGCACTGAGGTGGTCAACACAATTTTTCCCTTGTTTACTTCCCAGGAGCCTTTCCTTCCATTGAAGAGATCCCTGAAAACGTGGTTCACGACCACGAAAAGAATGGCCTCCCTCGCCTTTCCTCCTTCAGCAACGCAGAAATTCAGAAGCGGTAGGAACAGGTTTCTGTGGGGAAGGGCATTTTGATAAAACCCCAGGCCCCGTTCCATGCTTGCCCTGTGTCCCAAGGACTCCTTGCGTGGTCGAGAGGCAGCCGAGCGTGTGTCCAGAGTTCAGTGCACTTAAATTCAGAAGTCTTGATGAGAATTTCAGAACAACTGTCCACCCTTATCTTTGTGCAGCCCATTAAGATGAAGGTTGTTATATCATTTTCCTAATAGAAATGAGTGGTTGATTTTGTCTTGCTTTGAGTATGTTAAATTATATGGACTTCTTGCTAAATACAATCATTATTTCATAAGAAGTGTGTTTAGGTTGCACAGAAATCCCACTTAGTTTTTTTTATTTTTCCCAAGAGTGTTATCCCTGCTTCCACGGTAACTGCCCCAGGAGTGCTGGTGTGGACCGGACCTAGCACAGACTGGGAGACTGACGCCAGCAGTCACAGCAAGGATGGGCACTGGCTTTTGCAAATTAGTTAGCTAATAAATTTAAAATTTCTCTTTATGAGTTATGAAATGGCCCCATATGACAATGTTTAAAAGGGATAAGAAAGTCAGGGACCAACTGAACTTTACCCTCTCTCACTCTTCAGCACCTTTTCATTGGTTCCAGCCCTGGGTACGCATTCTTCCCACCCTTCAGTTTGTAGGCGCTAAATGCCAGGGCCAGCATCTGGGCCAGGGCTGTCCTGTTACCTTCCTGAGTGCCTATGTCTTGTGGCTTTTATGAGAGGAAATGAGTCAAGTCCTGGGAGCACTGTGCGCAGTTTCTGGCCTGGAGGAAGCACACTTACAACAACAGCGTCCTCACTGTTTTGTCTTCGCAGTCACCGCTGCAGGCCCTTTGCTCCCCGGCGCCACCATTACCTCTCCTGCAGGTCTCCCAGGCCACCTCTCCTGCCAGCTGGAGCCCGAAGCTTCCCTCTCCCTCATCTCCTACCACATCTTCCCATTTTTGCTGCTCCTGGCAATTTTGGATTGAATCTTTAGAGATATATAAAGTAACTTTCTCTGGCCTGAGCTTTTCTAACTCATTCAGGATTCCTGCCCGTAGGATTTTCTGCTCAAAGGCAAAACTTTTAAACATTCTTACAGTTTCGAAATACCCAAGTAAAACAAAACATAGGTTAAATAGATGTTTTTACTGAGTCCCCCGAGGGTGAGGGGGTGGTACTGTGGCCTTGGACAGTGACGGTGGCTGAGCCTGCCTTTGCTCACCCGAAGCCGGGGCTACTAACGGGCGGTGTTGGAGTGGGTTAAGGAGCAGGCACTCCGGGCTCGCCTGGCAAGGGTTCAGGACCCGGTGGCTGCTGTGCCGCTGTCATTGGCACCACCAACAGCATCCGCTTAACCTCTTGGTTCTCTTCATTTTTTTTCTTCAGCTTGAAAACCTACTTCAAGTTTTTTATTGTAAGAGATCCCTTCGAAAGACTGATTTCTGCTTTTAAGGATAAATTTGTTCACAATCCCCGCTTTGAGCCTTGGTACAGGCATGAGATTGCCCCCGGCATCATCAGGAAATACAGGAGGAACCGGACAGAGACCCGGGGCATCCAGTTTGAAGATTTTGTGCGCTACCTGGGCGATCCCAACCACAGGTGGCTGGACCTTCAGTTTGGGGACCACATTATTCACTGGGTGACGTATGTAGAACTGTGTGCGCCCTGCGAGATAACATACAGTGTGATTGGTCACCATGAGACCCTGGAGGACGATGCTCCTTACATCTTAAGGGAGGCCGGCATAGACCACCTGGTGTCATACCCCACCATCCCTCCGGGCATCACCGTGTATAACAGAACCAAGGTGGAGCGCTACTTTCTGGGCATCAGCAAGCGGGACGTCCGCCGCCTGTATGCCCGTTTCCAAGGGGACTTTAAGCTCTTTGGGTATCAGAAGCCAGATTTTTTGCTAAACTAATGCGTAGGACTGTGAATTCAGAAACCCTCGTTAGACCAGAGGCTAAGCAGAAGGGAACCTGTGCACAGGAACGATGCTTCCTCCATCACCCTCCTTAAGACTCCTGTGTCAGCGGTGGGCCCACAGGCGCCTCGGCCGATGAAGCTGCACCCTGACCGATGAAGCTGCACCCTGACCGTGACGGCGCAGTTTGAACAGCAGGTTCACTGAGGGCCTTCGTCCCCCACTCCCTGCCAATGCCAGTAGGTCTTTGCTCTCCTTAGGGAAAAGAACTACACGTTTGCAGTCTAAAGACCAGGAGGAAAAATTATATGGCACTAGGAGTCATTTCCCTCAGCTGTCAAGGAGGCGGGTGCACCACAGCTCCCCTAGATGGCGGAGATCGCCTAAATGGGGGGTCGCAGGAGTAGCACGCAGCACTTTCGGGAGACCTGAAAAGATGATGGTGTGCAGAAATTGCAGGGGCTAATGCAGGCCCAAATCTGCGTAATAAAATTACTCCCCTGGCCTTCATCTTGGCGCTGCTATACTCATAGAGGTAAACCATTCTGTCCATGACTGTCTTCTTCCTGTGACATTCAGGGGTGACCCAAAGGCACTTTTTGGCAGCCTATCTTTTCCGAATACATGTCTGCTTACTATCAGTTCATATTTCTGAGCCTCTGCCAGCCAAGTGATTATCTCATTCAGCCCTAGATATATAATTTTGGAAAGTGAGAGGAGTGTATATTCTTTCCACCTGAGAAAGCGAACATCTTTGGGGGCCTTAAAGTGGCATGGGAAAAGGAAGAGCTGGTTGGGTTCTGGAGCTCAGGCTGCTGTGGATTTGGGCCTGCCCGTCCTGATTGTTGTCCCTCTTCGTCTTTGTCCTGTCTGGATGGGCAGTGGGGACTTTTCTTCCTTTCTCCTCCGGGGCCCTCCCCTGGGGCTGAAGGCCAGCAGGGCAGCATTGCAGTCAGTGCAATTGACTCGTTTCGGTCTCATCTCAGCCAGCTGCTCACCACTGGACCTGTTTTTGATGGTGCCATCACCCTGGACTCTGAGTTGGATAGTGAGGTTCACCAGCAATAAAATCCTGGGCTGAGGCAGCCTCCAGTAATACATCTTCCAGGTACTGAGGAGCGAGCCACGGCCACTCTGTCAGGTGCCTTCTGACCCCGAGAGCCCTTGAGATAAGGGATTGTTTCCCTGTGACAAGTCCCAAGTGCCCATGAGCCCAGCTTTTCTTCTAGGCAACCTCAACCTTCCCTTTTTCAGAAGGGCTGCCTGAGTCTGTAAATGTGAAAGTAAACTAAATAAAAAATATGTCCAAACCTGACGTGTGCTGCCCTTCCAGGGAGGGTTTTCTTGGCCGTGCACGGTTCCCGAGGCCTGGCAACGGGGCGGGGGAGTGCAGTGGTGCTGGGACGGCAGCCGGTGACGGCCACCGCAGGGAAGGCTCAGTGAGCCTGCCGCAGGGCGGTCAGCGCGGCGGCCTTCCATGCTCAGTTGGCACGCGGAGGATATGACTTATTTTTCTATACAGTCTTGTCAAAGTCATTTCACACCTAATCAGCTGATTGATTACCTCTTTTATATTTGAAATATAACTGTGAATGCTACATGTGAACTTAAGGCCTTAAATTTATTCCTAACTTTTTTTTTTAAATAGCATTTTTTTCTGAAATAAGGGTTGGAAAGTTGGGTCCCCATGTGCTCCCTAGTCCTCTGGCTTTTAGATTTAGGTCGTTTTTCTTTGCATTTGGGTAATTTTCCTAACCAATTTTGCCAAGCAAGTAGGGATCGCCAGCAGAACATCTGGACATTTCATAGTATGTCCAAAGCATTTGTTCCCCACTGCCACCCCCTGCCCTGTGGCTCCTGTCCCCCCACAACTGCCCACCGCAGTCACCCTCCGCTGAAGTCATTCACTGCCTTCAGGTGCCCATTCTCCTGCCGCTGCAGGCAGGTGTTCCCCTTGCTGCCGTGCAGAAGGAGCTTTACAAATGCCACCTGGAGCTAACCTGGCTGGTTCCTTCCTAGAAATGAACACTCTGCCTATAGTGGAGACCTCTGTTGCCTGGCAGGTGTCTTCTGAGCAGCTGTCCCAACCTGTGCCCGCGCCTATTCCAGGAGCTGTCCTCGGGCCCCGAGCCTTCTCTGCTGACCTTGGACCTGCCGAAGGGGTGGGGCTGGAGGGCCCCCATGGACGGGGCCTGAAGACAGGTTTGGGGCTGAGGTGTCACCAAGGGTCAGGGCTCACAGCTTGTTCCCGGGGCAGAGACACCTCCAGTAAGGAGATGGGCAGCTAGAGGGGGTGGTGGATGGGAAATATCTAGGTGAGAACTGAGGAGTAACATTACGCCTAGATTTGAAGGAAGCATAAAAAGCAACTCTGCGTCCAAGAAGACATCTTAAGGCATGGAGGGCTGGTCCTAAATTTACAAATTTAACATTGGATTGACTTACTAGGCTTGTGTCATAAATCGCTTTCTCTTCCTGGATTTCTTTCCAGTCCACACATGTTAGTTTTATCGGTCTTATGTTGAAAACCATTACAGAGACATGTCCAGAGCTGAGATGAGGTTTGATGTGCACAGTGGCTGACTGCACACAGAGATGCTGCAGTTCGCGGCCATGAGGGATGTGAGGGACCCAGGCAGCGTCCCTCTCGGGGTCCTGAGAGCCAGAGCCTCTGGACAGGGAGGGGTCCCAGAGGGGTCCTCAGGGCTGTTGGTCCCCTCCCCCCACCCCGCTTCCCACTCTAAACCCCAGCATGACTGTTCAGCTGAAATCTCCACAAGCGGGGAAGAGCGGAAACCTGGATTGAAGAGGGGGAAATAAGATGGCAGGTAAATATGAGTCAGAGGAAGCCTTACCACCTGTTTGATGAACATGAAGTTGTTCAAGGTGCCTTTTTCAAGCCCCGCACCAGGGCTGTGAGGATCCAGAGCTACGCAGAACAGCAGGCTCAGGGGAAGTGACAGGTACACTGACTGGGAAGATGGAAGGGGTAGAGAGCAGGAATTACAGTTTTACTCTTTGCTCCCAAGCCAGTTTCCCTGTAAACTTAATAGTAGTTGCTTTGAAGGCATATAAGACAAGGCCTGGATTGGGAGTATAATGTTTGTAATGCGTTTCTCAAGGCTGAGTCACTTTGTTTACCTGATGTCTCAGTGGGCCTTGGTCAAAGCCGTTTTTAGTCTTATTTGCTATTGTCTGGAATCTTTAAGTGCTCGATTCTTGTAACTGCAAAGAATTTCCCAAATTTCTGGAATTTTTGTTTGTGCTTACCAGGTTATACTAGTCCATTCTCTCTCTCTCTTCCCACCATACATACCCCCTTCACAAATATGGAGAGGAACAATCAGTACACATTACCATTTTGCCTCTTCTCTAGTAGTCTGTTCTTTGTCATTCATATTATGACAGGTGACAGTTTCAGTCAGTATTTCTCCACCACATAACAACAGAACATGACTCTCAATCTTTCCAGTTCCCTCCCTCTCTCCCTTCCTTTCTTCTTTCCTTCATTTCAATCTCTTTCTTTTCTTTTTTTTCTTCTTCTCTTCTCTCTTTCTTTTTGCCAGCTCCTAACCACTAAACTTTCAGGTATTTTATGTTTCTGTAACTGCAGCACCAGTATCAAGATACAAAATTTCTTTATTAGATGACATTAGCTGATGTAACAAACATGAAGATTTCCGTAACTTAAACAATAAAATTATTTCTTGCACCCATAACAATCCAATGGTCTGTTCCTTGTAGGCAGGGATTTTTCCACTTTATGGCTCCATCATGTCCAAGGATCTCATGGTAAGAGTACAGAGCGCTGGGGACATAATGATGGACCAGTTGTGGAATTGGGCCACAGTCTTCATTGTTTTGGTACAGAGGAATTTCAAGGAGAGCAGAGTCTGCCTCCCCAGTCCTGTCCATATATGTCAAGGCAGATAAGCTAGGTCATCATCGTCCTGCAAGTCTGAGGGCTTGTGATTGCCAACAGAACATTGTATTAAATAAACCTAAATCCTGTTCACACTGCAAGGAAGCCTCAGGTCAGTTATCTATTATTGAAAAGAATTTTAAAATAGATATCGCCTCGTATTTCTTGCTCTCCTTTACCCCAAATCAGCCACTTCCCCTCTTCCCACCCAAGAGTGTATGACTCTTAAGGTTAGGGACGTTTCCCATATATTACCATGGCTGCAGATCCTGAACACAGTACGTGCTCCATGAATGTTGAATCAACCAGGTATAGTCATTGAGAACAGTGTTTTTCTACAGGGATACTCATTGACCCCCTTGGTTACACATCTGCTGCACACCTGGGCATGGCTGCCGCAGCCATTACATTTCCTTCCTCTCCAGATGCCTGCACTTGACTGCGGAGCAGCGATTGGTGGGCACTGCTTCTACCCCACCCCAATGCTTGAGAAGAGAGGTGCTAAATAAAGGGATGTGCACACATAGAGAAGCCAGTTTCTTTTTTTATTTTATTTATTTATTTTTAGAGAGAAGGGAAATGAGGGAGAAAGGGAGAGAAACATCAATGTGTGGTTGCCTCTCATGTGTCCCCTACTGGGGACCTGGCCTGCAACCTAGGCATGTGCCCTGACTGGAAATCTAACCGGAAACCCTTTGCTTCATAGGCCCGTGCTCAATCTACTCCAGCCAGGGCCCAGTTTCTAAATGTATGCTCTTATAGGGTGTGCTTTGCCTTTTCCCTTAGGAAAGTGCCCTATGTAAAAGAATAATAACAATTTGCACTTTCATTTTGTAAAGTAACAGTGTAAGATACACTTTACAACTTCGGTATTCTGTACATGCTAGCACAATGATCTGAGAATGCTCGGCAGCTCAACTCAGGTCACAGTACTGATCTTTCTGTCTCTATCGGTTTGCCTTTAACAGATGTTTCACATAAATGGAATCACACAGTATGTAAATTCTTCAGTATGGCCTCTTTCCCTTAGCAGAGTCTTTTAGGTTCATCCATATTGTCATGTGTCAATATTTCGTTCCTTTTACTGCTGAGTGGGTATTCCATCTTGTGGAAATACCACATTTTGTTTATTTATTCACCATTTCATGGATATTTGGATTGTTTAAATTGTTTGGCTCTTATAAATCATGCTGATATGAACATATACATTCAAGTCTTTGTGTATGTATGTTTCATTTGGGTAGATACCTAAGCATGGAATTGGTGGTCATAGATAGATATTGTTTAATAAAAGGATAAACCAATGTAATGATTTTAAAGAAGTTTCTAAAGGGCAAAAATACTAGAACCAACCTTCATGTTACATAGAGAGTGAAGCTAAAGAACTACCCATAGCAATTCCACTGCACGATTGTCTACAAACTGGAAGAATAATAAAATCCTCAGCGATGCATTCTAGTCTTTATTTGGTCAGTAGATATTAGATATAGTGGCCAAGCCTGTAGACTTCTGGGCCAGTGACCACCCAGGCCAGGAGAGCTGGGAGGCTTCAGGACCTGCTCTGGAAAGCAGCGGTGACAGTCTGTTTTCTCCTCCCTTGCCCCTCAACAAAAACTACATGAAACCTCATGGTTAATTTCATTTAATTTTCTGATGTTTTACAATTTTTGCCACTCCAATTATGGTATCTGTCACTGATCTTCAAAATAGACAGTTGTGGAAATGCATGAAATTTTGAATAAATCGAAACTGGTTCTTGAGGAGAAAAGTGTCAGGGACCTCTGAACTGCATAGCATTCATTATGTACGCTTCCAAGTATGCGAGAAGAGAAATAGGATGGCAGAAGTGAGAATACCTATTTTATGGTTGGGGACATCAAAGAAGGAGCTGCACAAGGTAAGGGGTCCTGGGGCCGCCCCTTATAACCTGCCCCGTTGCAGTAGTTCAGCCAGAGTTGTTTCACCATCGTCCACCAGGGGGCGCTGCTTCCTATGTTAGTTCTCCCTAAATCCACATTCCCTTCGTGTGAACAGGGAAACTCACTAAGATAGTCTTAGAAGCTGCAACGACAGTACAAAACACTACTGTACTGAAATTGGGCCCAGAACAAACATGGTCAGGTTTTCTCTACTGAAAAGCTAGAGAGTAGGAAATCAAACTAAGTCTACAGAGAGCTTGCCAGCAATCTCAGAGCTGTGGAAAAAGAAGTTGTGTTGATTTCATTAAATCACAAGCCCTAAATACAAACAGTAGATTTCCTTCCCAGAAGAGAATTCTTAGTAAAAGGCTGCTGCTAAAGCCTGAAGGGGTTCTCATCTGTTTGTTTGTTTGTTTTTTGTTTGTTTTTTGTTTGTGCTGGTGGTTAGTTTTAAATCTGTAACCCCTTGTTTTGGTCTTTGAATGCCTTCACCATGATTTTACTAATGCTAAAACTTGCCCCAGTGATAGTTGGAATAATTCGAGATAACTCTCTGTGTCTTGTTCTGAAAGCAATGGGGGAACTGCCATGGGCAGCTATTCTGTTTGCTAAGGGCTGTCTCCGCCTGCAGTGCAGAAAGCAGCTGTCTATCACACAGGGCTCAGCTGCCTCAGCCTGAACACACACTCTTTAGGGGTTTGGTGGGGGTTCTATAAAAAAAAATCTTTCTCAATACCTGTCCACAATTTTACACTTATCAGCATCAACAAAACCCAGGTATGAGTAATTTTCCTGTTCAACAATCTTGTGAACTTCAAATTATTCTACAGAATGAACTTTTTTGCTTAATAAGAACCCAGAAAACATAGTAATCTATATAGACATAGTCATCAATTGAACCCTGGGTGGTGTGGCTCAGTTGGTTGGAGCATCGTCCCATAACTGAAGGGTTGCAGGTCTGATTCCTAGACAGGGCACATGCCTGGGTTGTGGGTTTGTTCCCAGGTTCGGGAGCCTATGGGAAGCAACCAATTGATGATTCTCTCTCACATCGATGTTTTTCGATCTCCCTTCCTCTATCTCCCCCTCTCTCTAAAATCATTTTTTTAAATGTCCTTGGGTAATGAATAAAAAGGATGCAGAAAAAGTTTTGTGTGAGATATATATGTATGTATATATCTGTGTATGTACCTGTGTGTCTATCTGTACACAGATA
Organism: Artibeus jamaicensis; assembly: GCF_021234435.1. Lineage (NCBI taxonomy): Eukaryota > Metazoa > Chordata > Mammalia > Chiroptera > Phyllostomidae > Artibeus > Artibeus jamaicensis. Next base: position 10,101,228 of record NW_026521810.1, on the reverse strand, counting down.
CACACATGTACATATATCTGTGTGTAATTTAGGTTAGCTTCAGTAAGCCTACCATTTCCATTCTTGGCAAACATAAAATGTATGCTTTGTTTTTATGTGAATCCCTTTGTTTTCATTCTTTAAAAGCTTTGTCCTCTATTCACTGACTGGTATCTTGCTTTCCCTGTTACCTATCATGTACACATTCCAATGACAAACTTCAACCTCTGTTCCATGAGATCACTGTCTCCCCTGCAGGAAAGCCACAGCATCCCATTGATTCTGCCTTCTCAGTATTAATAGAAGATAGCTTTTAAAAATGTAGGTAGTGCCCTGGCTGGCATGGCTCAGTTGACTGGGTGTGATCGTGCAAAGTGAAAGTTCCCAGGTTCACTTTCCAGTCAGGTAACAGGCCTGGGTTGTGGGCTCGGCCCCTGGTTGGGGCGTGTGTGAGGGGCAATCCATCTATGTTTCTCTTACACATCAATGTTTCTCTCCCTCTCCTTCTTCCTCCCTTCCCCTATAAATAATTAATAAATAAATATCTTTTTAAAAATAAGAAATAAAAATGTAGGTGGGAACCCACCAGTCATCTGCAGAGGCCGTGGTGGGTGTGGTCCTTTAAACAATGAGTGGAGAGTCAGGAGTGCAGTGAGGGAGCTGAGAAGTGGGTACCAGGCCCAGAAAGAGCTGTGAATGCAGATGATGCAGAAGGAGTAGGTTTGTTTTATGCCTCCCCCCACCGCCCACTGCTTGCTTTTTCACCAGATGATTCTGGAGAATGAAAACAAATAGCCTGGAGGTATATGAAACTGAGTTATATATTTAAGAACTACTTTGTAAAGAAGATTTACCAGGAAGGTACAGAAAGGAATGGTTCAGAGAAATTTTCATTGTAATGCTGTACAGGCTCAGTTTCAAGGAGCTCCAATGGGGAAAAAGGCCACAGAGCTTTTGTCCAATCAACATCCTCATACTGTTTCACCAGGAACTCCAGGAACACCAATGATGGCTTGTTTCTGCTTTTGGCCACAAGTTCTGAGCTTTAAGAATGGTGGTTCTACAGAAACCCACACCATCTCCTGCTCACTGTGTCACAGATAGTTGGGGTGTTTCCACACCTTATTTTTCTTTTTTTTCACACCTTATTTTTATACTGCATGAATCCTATGACCGATTTAAAGAAAAAAAATCTTGGGGACGGGTCCAAAGTAGCAGCACAGGAGACCTTGAACTCAACTCCGCTCGTGGATCTGTAATTATAGCTACATTTTATGGATTGGTTCCCTCTGAAAACTAGATGAACTTGCTCCTTCATGACAGAGATAACCACATCGAGATGAGTGGGAGAGGCCGAGACTCGTTCGCACCAAGAACAACCCCATCCTTGGTCGGGTGACACGCGGTAGGGAGGGATCTCTTTAGTCTGGTGCATGGTCCAGCAGAGCGAGTGGTCTATGGCCTACACCGGGCACCCCAACACTTGGAATCTCCACCACGGAGATGAGAGCCCAAAACATCTGGCTTAGAAAACCAAGGGGACTGATGTCTAAGGGGCCCAAAGGGCAATAGGAAACCGAGATCCTCCTTTGAAAGGACTTGCTGAGGTCTCACTAGCCCCAGGACCCAGCACAAAAGCAGAAATTTGAAAAGCACCTAGTGTATGTATGAAGGATATTCATTTGCTGATATTAAAGCACCTTCTGGAGGAGCGGTGGACAGTTGAAACTCTGGAGACACAGGCGCTGGCGGATGCTATGTTTGTTTTCCACTTGTCCTGCTAACACGGGGGCGAGCTTGGACATGGCATGCTTCTGCCCGTGGGGGCAGTTGCAGCATTCCCCACTCCTGGCTGGGGCCGGCAAGTGCAAACAGTCATGGCATTCTCCCGCACCCGCGCTGAAGATGGCAGGCATGCGCAGTGAAGACACTCCCTCACTCGCTGGCGTAGTATAGCATTTATGTAGTATGTGGCGAGCAGTAAGGTCTGGGAAGTATGCCCTGCCTCGACCTACAACACAGGCTACTCCCAATTTCCAGGTGGCCAGGTGGAAGTCCACTTGCAGAAAAACAAACATCAAGGTGGAAACAAGACCACAGTCAGCCCTTGATTATCCAGGAACGAAGTAACTGTGACAGGTACAGCAGGAACCTGCATCAGAGGGGCTGATCTCCCCAGCAGGCACTTCTAATCAGGCTGATAATTGGACGTCAGCTAATTATAATGCATTTCCACTATCACAGTCCAAAAGAAGAGAGCCAGCAGACTGGGTGAGCAGCCCAGGAATCACACTCCTCCGTTAGGGAGGGAAAATGGGGTGAGACCTGAAGCCCAGCCACCCTGGTTGCCCTGGGAGGGAGCCAAGACTAACCAGGAAAGATGCGCTTACCTGGTTATGCCGAGCTTCGACCATAGTTAATCCACAACATGCGACCAAAACAATGCAGAGGTGATAGCACTCGGTAAGGTAATTCCTGAAGGTGAACTCCTGAGGGACCCCATCATGACAAAAGAGGGTCTCCAGCAATCTGGCTCTGGGGTGCTTACCCACTGCTCTGCCCAGGCTCTCCATGTGGAAGGGTCAAGCCCTGTGACCTCTGCTGTGTTCATGACGTGTAATCTGGCCTCTCATAACTGAGAGCACCCACTATAGATGCTTTAAATTACTCCCAACCTTGATATAATTTTGGTCACTCTAATGATGGTAATCCTTCTATCTGACCTTTTATATTTTATGTAGCACTTTCATGTACACTAGCTCATTGGATCCTGAAAACAGCTCTGGGGACTAGATGGAACACTGGTCATTGCCTCATTTATAGATGAGTGAATTGCACCCCAAATTACATAGTAACAGTTACAATAAAGACTGGAATCCATGTTTCTTTATTCCCAGGCAAGTCATCTTTCCATCATATGGCATGGGTTGACTATTGTTCTTAATGACCACTGCGGTGTGCTGGAATAGTTTTAAATTAATCTTGTTAAATGAAGAGCCTGTGAAAAACCTGAAGTACCAATTTCTTTCCTTTTGGAATTCCTGAGGCCAGAAAAGCTGTTTGCTTTAGTAGTTTTCTTCCATGTGTTTGTTTCACCTATTACCCAGTTTAAAGTTATATTGATCTGAAGAGTGGAAGAATTGTTTTTATTTCCCTAATAAATATTGAGTGTGTGGGATAGTTTATTTCCTATTATTCTGTGCATTCCAAATTCTATCTATTTATCCACGTGACTCTTCAACTATGTACTCCATCTTTCCGTCTGGAGGCACGTTCTGGACCTACAGCAGCGAATGGATCCCAAACAGAGGGTAGAATTCTCTGAGTTTAGGAAGCAGAGATTGGATGACAAGCAACTGGAAGCTGCGGTACAGAGTACAAGAGAAGAGAGAGATACAAAATTAAAGACAGAAAGAGCTACAGAAATTTGCATGGGTGTCCCCTTGAGTCTTTCCCGAATAATGTGATGTGCAGGATGAGACTCCATGAGGCAGAGCAAGTAGAGATCAGAGAACAAGGAGCTTAATGGTTCCCAGAGCTCACGCCGTCCTAGGAATTATGCAGACCCACCATTATCCAGAGTGAAAGTCCTCCTTAATCGTCCTGGTACTCAGTAGAGAGCCCCAAAAGAGCCACAGCGTAGAAGTGGGGCTAGTCTATCCCTAAAATAAAGGTATCCCTAGAGCCATCATAACAAATCTTAAAAGAAGCCTCAAAAGGGACTGAAAGTAACTTAACCTGCTACCAGAACAATGGCCACACTTTTTAAAAAATCCTCACCCAAGATCATTTTTTTCATTGCTTTTAGATAGAGGAAGGGAGAGAGATAAACATCAATTGGTTGCCTCCCGGACATGCCCAGATGGGCCTGGACCAGGAATTGTATGCACCTGGACCAGGGGTTGAACCTGCAACCTAGGTATGTATGTGCCCTGACCAGGAATCAAACCCAATACCTTTCAGTTATGGGATGACCAACCAACTTAGTCACACTGGCCAGGGCAATATGCTACACCTTTCAAAGAAAACAAAATCCAGATGCTCATCAAAGCAAAAATTAACAATTTCCAGCATCCAATTAATAATTGCTAGATGTGGCCTTGACTGGTGTGTCTCAGTGGATTGAGTGCCGGCCTGTAAACTGAAATGTCCCCGGTTTGATTCCCAGTCAGGGCACATACCTGGGTTGTAGGTCAGGTCCCCAGTTGGGAGCATGCAAGACACAACCAGTTGATGTATGTCTCACACATTCATGTTTCTCTCCCTCTCTTTCTCCTTCCCCTCCCCCCACTCTAAAAGTTAATAAATAAAATCTTTTAAAAAAAGAATGGTTAGATATGCCCTGAAACAGAAAATAAGTGACTCTTAACTAGGAGAAAAATAATTATTATAATTATGCTTAAGTGTTTAAAAGTAAATATTCATATAGTAAGTGGAAAAGTGTATAAAAGAACAAAATGGAATCTGTAGAGATTAAAACCAACATCTGGAAATTTTTTAAAATCACCAGATGGGAAAAAGAAATCATTGATTAGGCCCTGAAGGAGAAAAGATTAGTGAGCTTGAAGCATTAGCAATAGACAGCAATTATTAACTATCCACCAGGAAGCATGGAAAGATAAAAGGCTGAAAACAAGGAAACAGGGTCTCCGTGACTTCTGTGGCAATATCAAATAGTCTACCATGCATGTAATTGGAATACCAGAGGAGAAAAAGAAGGATAGAAACATATATTTGAAGAAATAATGGCCCCTGAACCCCCAAATTTGATTTTAACTATACACCCACAAGTCTAGCAAGCACACTAAATTCCAAGAAAGGCAAACACAAAGAAAACCACTCTAAGACACATAAGATTTCTAAAAAAAAAAAAAAAAAAAAGAGTGAGAGAGAAAAGTTTAAGAGCAATTAGAAGAATAAAAGAACATACATAAAGGGGAACAAAAATAAGAATGATCACGTATTTATTTTTTTTAATCCTCACCTGAAGGTATGTTTCTATCGATTTTTTTTGAGAGAGAGAAAAACATCAATGAGAGAGAGAAACATTGACTGGTTGCCTTCCATATGCGCCTCGAGCAGGTGTCAAACTCACAACCTTTTTGTGTATGGGATGATGCTCCAACCAACTCAGCCACCCAGCCAGGGCATAATCACAGATTTCTTATCAGAAATTATGCAAGCTAAAAAAAAAATAGAATCACGTCTTTAAAGTGCTGAAAGAAAGTAACTTTCAACATAGAATTCTGTGCTCATAAAATATAGTTTTCAAAAATGAAGGCAAAGAATTTTTTCAGAAAAAATCTAGGACATATAGTACAAAAGGGGGTGTGTGGAGAATGTAAAGTGTGTGGTTTAACATTTTTTGCCTTATTACTGAGCTGATAAAATCATCTATAATAAGCTGATGTAGCAGCCAGTATGAATGTTGTCAACTGTAAGTCAAATCAAAACCCTTCCAGAGCATCCCACCTCACTCAAGATAAAGGCCAAATCTCCACATCCCGTGAAATTGGACATAGTCTGAACTTCCTCCCTATTCCCACCACTGTGACCTCAGTTAATAATGCACTATCAGAAATGTATGCTTATGATCTTATTTCTTTTATAAAGTTTCATCATGAATTTGTGATTACCTTTTCTCTGGAAAGTATGAAGTATGCCTTTTTAAGGTACAAGGCACATACCAAATAATGTCAGCTTCCTTTACCTTGTCTGTAATTCACTCTAACACGACACAAAATTTCTCAAAGTTCCCATCACTCCTACTCTGCCAAATGGTCCTTCCTTCTTGATTAGAATTAAAGCTGGAACAGAAGTTCTGGCTCATTGCCTTAACTTTGAAAATAACTTTTTTTAATGGAAATAAATAGCCTAAAATAAATCACTCTACTTGAGCAGACTTCCAGCAGCTGTGAAAATATTGGACTCCTATGACAATTTTGTCCAAATTTTAGGCAACTCTAATCTGTATCAAGAAACCAAATAATAATAATAACAACGACAATACTAGTAGTGATGTAGGAATAGAGATATGCCTACTTGGTGAGAGGTAGTAGAGTTGTTTTTTTTTTATCAGAACAGGACTTATTGACTACCCCCAACCTCTTTTTTAACCTGTATTTATTCAGAAATGCTCAAGTGAATATGAAATGTGCGTGCGTAATAAATTTCTATAGCATTCACGGAGTTATCACTGACTCCCATTTAGCTGTTATTAAACTGTATCAGTTCATGTATGGGTTGGTGAATGTTATTTAGTACAATAGACTTCCTATGTAGTGGTTCTGTTAACCTCAGTATTTAGCTAACTATTGAAGGGAAAGGGGAACAAAGGGAATTAGACACTGAGCTTAATATAATGGGGAGCATGAGCCTGCTTACTTAGCAGGGAAGCTACAGTTTTACGCCCCAGGGAATCATAGCATTGCTCTGCCGACGGGATTAACACTCCTCCCACAGAGGCCTGTCAGTCTAACTAATGGGTGGGTCTATCAAAAGCCCACAGACACTTGGGAAGTTGATCAGTCATTTTGAAAAAAGTACCTGGGATCATAAAAGCCCAAGCCAATATGGCCCCAGGGGAACAAAGAAGTGCTCTCGAGCATGCGTAGCCTTGGTAGCACACTCGCTCCCTGGACTTGCACATCCTCTCTCCATAGCCATGTGGCCTTAGCAGCCGCGGTGACCCATGACTGTGTGGACTACACACATAGGCTTCAGGAGGGAGCCGGAACCACAGCACAGCAGTGGACTGCAGCTGGAAACACTGCTAAGATAGCCGGATGCTGGGTTGGACTGTACTTTAATACTGAACTGAAACTCTTGGCAGTGACCTTTATACCGGCCCTTCTGAATACAAGATTGGACATATCTCAAGGCAGGACAGATGGAGATGGGACATTGGGAAGTCAGGAGGGGGGCTGTCTTATTTTGCATCATCGATAAAGTTTACCACAGATCCCCAACCTCCCGTGTGGGTCTCAGGAAATTCTTTTCCTCATGACATCACATGAACTCACTTTCCACCAATAACAGTTGGAGTATATACGTGTGATTTGACAAATTTGGAAGTTGAGAAAGAAGCAGTGTAGCTGGATGTTGAAGACAGACTAGCAAGATGGGTTAGCACTATCTCCTCAGGAAGGCAGAATCTGGGAGAGATTGAAAATCCCCCCAGTGGTTAGGAGAATGACATGCAAGATCCAGCAGGCAAGAGTGGGGTGGGGAGGCTAGCAGAAGCCTTGAAAGGGGGGCTGAAATCTGGACATGTCCCCGTCCTTCCCAGTGGGGAAGGCAGTACAGAGGTAAGATCAATCCTTTGCAAGTCGGGGAAGCCTGGCCGTGTCTTTGCAGTCGGATTGCCACTGCACTGGGCCACCGCCGGGCACAGCCGCCGGTCTTTCCTCCCCTTGTTCAATAACTCAGGTAACCACTATTATGTTTAGAGTCAGAATATGTTTAAACATAAATGAAAACACCACTTAAATCCAATTAAGTTTTAAACTATTGTTCCATATTAATGTTTCATTACCATGCTTGATGTGCAGGTAGAATTTTTAGTGTATTCTCAACATTAGCCAGGTCTCCTATGAATATCATTATCACGCCTGAGCGTTATTAGCATCAACATAAACTCTTCTGAATATCATAAAATAATAATACAGAATTCTACTTTAGGGATTCTTATATTTCTTCTAGGGAAAAAGAAAAGAAAAGAAAAAAACTCCATTATTCAAGAAAAGAGTTGAAAAGAAATCTGTTTGGTAAATCCCACGTTGGCCTATCTAAGGTGGAGGAACTGCTGGGACAGAGACCACGTGTCACATTCGTCGCTTGAACTGTCAGGGCTCTCAGATCGTCCCCACGTCACAGAACCCGTCTGCTCTGCTACCCCAGGTCAGTTCACTGCAGCGAAGACTGAGCAGGAAAACCTCTTCACTCGCTGACAGTGCGGACACAAAAGGATTTCTGCCTAAAGAAACCGCACACAGTGATCCGATCATAAATTACGCACTGAGCAGCTCATGGTGGGTAGTCACACCCCGGGTGCATAACTTCTTTAGTAAAAGGCTCATTTTTGTCTTAAGCAAGCCCTCTCCTTTGTGTCTGTGTATCTAGGTTAACCCGGCTCTGAAATGCTTTTTAAAAGAATCCTCCTTTTATTTAAAAAATATTTTTTATTTATTTTCAGAGCGAGCAGAAGGAGAGGGACAGAAACATTGATTGGTTGCCTCTCACATGTCCCCACCTGGGGACCCAGCCCACAACCCAGGCATGTGCCCTGACTGGGAACCAAACCAGTAATCCTTCAGTTCACAGGCCAGCACTCAACCCGCTGAGCCACACCTGCCAGGGTGAGAGCTCTTCTTCTAAAGCTTAACTGCCCACAAGGGAACATAATCATAACTATCCATAATCTGTTCCCCACCTTGCTTTCTCCCACCATGTATAACCTTCCTTCCCTGCCCTCCTTTACTCCAAATGCACACGAGAAGCTGCAAAACTGTCACTCCCAAGCATTTGAGATCTTGCTCTCCTGCAGTTGTCAGGTTGGGCTCAAATAAACTCTTAAAAATTCTCTGTGGGTTTGGACATTTAAAACGTGGACACTAGTAAATAAATTTACGCATGTATAAAAACAGTAGCCACTATTTCCTGATCTCCTGAATCTTTTTTCTCTTTCCACTTCTGTTTTTGTTCAATGACAGTAGTCAGATGACTCTCCTGCCCATGTTTCTGATAAACCCGTATCTATTTATTTATCTATCCTCTGTTTGTAACTTGTTCAGTTTTGAGTAAACACGCCTGTGAACCAGCACCCACATTGAGAAACAGCATTGCCAACACCTGAGAAGCCACCCTTATTTCACCCCAGGTACTGTACCCTGACTTCTGAGAGGTTAGGTTCATTTTTCCTGGTTTTGAACTTTTAATGAGCAAGATCCCACTGCAGTGCCCACTCGGGTATGCGCTCTTTTTCCTCAACAGCATGTTTCCAAGATGCGTCCGTGTTGCTGTGCACAGTTGCAGGTGTTTCTGCGGATTGCTCTGCAGTGTTCCGCGAGCCGAATGCAGCAGATGCGTGCCGTTCGGATCACTTCCAGGTTTCTCTCACTGTTGGAAACAGTGCTGCTGTGGACATTCTTGTGCATGTCACTCGGTGAATGGGCCTGTGCATGTGTGGCGGCACTCAGAATAGAATTGCTTGGCCACAGAGATGCACTTGTTCACCTTATCAACACTGATGAGCAGTTTCAGAGTGACCACATCCAACTGTACCTGCAGTAGAAGAGTAGCAGCCTGGAGATATTATTTGTTTATTTATTTTTCACTTTTTATGGAAGTATGATATAAACACAGAATACAACGTTAATTTAATTAAAGTCATCTTCTCCAAAAAGTTTATTCCGCTAAATCAATTAAATCTCCCCTTTCTGCAAAGGGATTCTGGCATCAAAGCCAGACAGCACTCCAAATCTGACAACTCAGCGGAATCCTGGGACGGGACCTTTGTTCCCATCTCGCCTCTCCCCCCACAGGCTCTGCACTGGTCAGACCATCCAGCCTCTCTATTTTCTGTTTCTTCACCCATGAAATGAAAATTTAAGAAAAATTTTATACCCCTAAATTTTTGTGAGACTTCATTTTATTGTTAATAATTTATAAATGCATGAGTTTAATTAAAACCTCCTAGAATCTGTGAGTAGGAACAGTTTAAAATTTGTTTGTAATATTGCAAACTTAAACTTTCTTCTTTCAGGCTTTGCAAGGTGCCCCCAATTCTAATATTTCAGGATTAGTAATTAATTCATAGACACCTTTTATCTCTGCATAAATGTATACGCATAATCCGACCAACTTCTCTGACTTACTTTATATTTAAACACATTGCTCTAATACCTAGACAGAACACCAAAGAGAGCTGCTAAATTTCATAGCCGCTAACATAATTAACATGTGTTATCTGAATGTATTTCAACATGGTATTTCTGATGATCCTCAGTTTTATCTACCTGAACATGAAATAATCCTCTTTTATTTAGTGCATTGGATTGGTATTTCAGCCTTATTGGCCTGCCAGAAATCATGAAGTAAGACATCCTTTATTCATTCACACTAACCAATTGGTTATCCCTTATAAAAATGACTATCATACATTAGAGACATTATTTAAATATCGCCAAAGATAAATGGGTTATTTTTGTAGAAGATCATAAGGTTAGACTAGGGAACCCAAGATAATGTAGAAAACAGAAGAACTTGTAAAAATATTTTCATAGGAGGTAACTTCCAGGTGAAAAGTTGAACGAAGGGAGGCCAGGGCAGGGAACATGCCGCCAACTGGAGTGCCACAGCCGCCACTGCAAACGGCACTGCAGGTGACTGCGTCCTGGCAGTGAGGAGAGACGGCAGCCGGGCGTGCTGTGGTGGATCAGAGCAGAGGATACCGGAACCCATTGCCAGGATTCAAATTTCCTGAGTCGAACTCTCTCTGCCTCAATTTCCTCATTTTTATTTTTAACATAAAATAAGAGAAGTGAGGAAGAAGTTGGGGAGTTACTGACTTCTATTGGTTGGGAGCAGCCTGGGTGTGCTCCCTTCATTAGGAGATGAAGCATCTGAGCACCTGTCTGGGCACAGGTGCGTGCATACACCTTCCCTGTTTGGCCCCAGAGCTTTGGGGTGCTCAGGAAGCTGACGCAGATGCTGTAGTATTCCATCCGCCCAGTGCAGCATCACAATGTTCTTTCTGTGGTCTCAGCTGTGGGCTGGCTCACTCTGGCCTTTGGTGCACTATTGCTTACACAGCTGGTGCGTTGGTGTGCCGGGGTCACCGATCCCACCTAGCATCCAGGCCAGGGGTGTCAAATTCATTTTCACCAGGGGCCGCATCAGCCTCGAGGGTGCCTTCAAAGGGCCAAATGTAATTTTAGGACTGTGTAAATGTAACTACTCCTTAACTAAGGGCAAAGAGCTCTCTACATTTGGCCCTTTGAAGGCACCCTCGAGGCTGATGTGGCCCCCTGTGAAAATGAGTTCGACACCCCAGATCTAGGCGGTTGGGTCTGATTCCCCTAGGCATCCAGTACCCATCTTGACAACTGTCAAGGAAGGGGGTGCTGTATTGTTTGTGCAGCGAGATCCAAGAGGCTCCTTCTCAGCTCCCTAGCACATAAGCACGATCGAGCTCTTGCTCCAAATGGCTTGTGATGTTAAGCAAATCAAATCATTGAAAGAAAATGCTCTTGTCTGGATCACTAAGCATAATGCACTTGGCTAACAAATCAATTTCCTTGCTGCCCTCCCAGTCTTCAAAGTCAAAAGCACAACACATTTTAGTGTGTGCAGTGTGTGCGCATGTGTGTGTTTGAAGTGGGGTGTCGGGGGTGGGTTGATAAAGGAAGTTCCCAGTATGGCCATTCTTCTGGGTTTAGTTATTCATCCAGTGGCACCAGTGTCCTACAGAGTGGAATCAGCGAAGGTGCCACAGGGTCATGCAGGCTTTGTGGGCTTAAGAGAGGTGAGGCACTCATTCTGCAGAGGTTTATTGGGTATAAACTACCAGGCAGGCTGCGTGCTGTGAGGTGTCAGGAAGATCATCACCATCTCACACAAATTCACAGTTTCGTGAAGGAGGCAGGCACATGGGGCCGGTGGTGAGGGAGTACAACACAGCTAACATCTTCCAGCTGCCTGTGCCAGTGGCTCATGGTCCCTCTCATATTTTTTAACAAATTAAGCAGTTTTAGGGGATTGACTTTTTTCCAAATTTATTCTCCAAATCAAACTGGGCCAGGCTTTCATGTACTATATGTTGACCAACCCCTACCAGCATATATGGATTTGGCAACCGAGCAGCCTGTGGTCCAGCCACCTACTGCTGCACACAAACATAACATGGAAACAGGTGAGGAAAGAAAGAGGTTTTTATAAATGGGGTTCCCACTTTGGGGGAGCTGAGGTCTCCCCTGCTCCAACCTATTCTCTTCCACAAAACACAGAAATGCCCCTGTTCCCAGAAAGACTGAATTCCAAACCCACGCCCAAAAGTGTCCCATCATTCCTTACTCACCCTTTTGGAGGAGCCCAAGGTGTCTATACGAACATGTCTCTACCCTCAGGCTCTCTCCCCATGGGGTGTGCACTTGAGGGATCCAGTGTTACCACCACCTCATGCTATTTCCCTTTCTCTTCTGGGGCCAGGTACACGCCAACTCACTCCAGCCAGTTGTGCAAGGGGCTCTCTCTTTGGGGCCCTGGCACCCGATGCTGCTCACACCACTGGGGCTGAGGAACTCTCCTGGCCCGCACATCTGTGTGCCTCTCTCAGGGTGAGAGGATGGAAGCAGTCCAGGACCCTTGCGAGCCATGTAAGGTTGCCGTGTCATGGCGGCCCCACCGCTGGTGAGGTGCACATTTTGCAAGTGGGCCTGTTCCAGACCACGTGATCAGGGCAAGACAAGATCTGTGAGTGGGACTGGCTTCCCACAGAGTCCCACAGGTACTCTTGCCCCTCCCCAACTGGGGGCACAGGGCGAGGAAGAGTGAGCTCCTGCATGAGCGCCATTTTAAATCTTTCCCCCCAAATCCCACGTGCTGTGAAAGTGTCCAAATCCCAACTAGTTCAGATAATATCTGCCATGTTTCCAGCCCCACAGTGTCTCTGCCCCTCTTCTAGCTGCCGTTTTCGGGAGTTTCCCAGCCTCACACAAGGGTGCAAGCATCTTGGCCAGAGGAAGGGTGTCCCGCCCCCACAGCCTGTGCGGGCTCTGTGAGGCCCAGGTCAGGACTGCTCACCTGCTGCCTCCGCACACAGATTCATGCAGCCACATGGCTTTGTTTACAGTTGCCCAGGGGCATGGAAGCCTATCAGACGCCAGCTCCTATCCTGTGCTGTGCTCGGTGATTCTTGCAACCCCCTCCCTTCTGGGGAGGAGGTGCTGCTTCTGATACTGCTTCTGGGGTCCCCGCCTCTGCTCCCCAGTGATCTGACAAGACCCACTCTGTTACAATTCTGGGATTAAGCTGGAGAATTTGTGTTGTTTCAGCTGAGCTCTGTTTGTAAACGTGATAATGAGGTAGGACTGGGTATGTGTGGTGGCTCCACATTTGGTGTATGTTACTGCCTGAAAAAATAAGAAAAGAGGTGGGCTGCAGAAGCATGGTGACAAATGGGTCCCTAAATACTGGAGCAGCATACATTCATTTGTTTTAATTACTTTCCTTTTTAAATATGAACAACCTCCTAGAGGATTAAGGCTCGTGAATAAGCTTAAATCACTGCACACAAGTAATCATCTAGCACCTCTTGGAAAGTGGATATAAATACTTTAAAATTTGGGTGTTTGAGGAGAAGCATTTGGAGAGGAGGTGGCCAGTAGTGAAATATTTTGAACAGAAAGAGGAGGTCATAAAAGCAGGGAGTAAAGATTCACTAAATAATTTACCAAACAGTGCTGGCTCTATTCCTTTCTTTCTCACAGAGGCCAAGTCCAGATTTAACCAGTCCTATCCCTCCCTCATCAGTCCCTAAAACCACACCAATTAGAGATTCAGTGAATTAACACTCACAATGTTCTGGGAGAGTTGGAAAGGAGAGGAAGAAGAGGAGTAAGCATCAATCATTTCAATCTGATTAATCTGCATTAAGCAAATGGACATTCTGAGGGGGCAAAAAGGGTAGGGATTTCTACAAGGCACTGTTGTTCAAACCATCTTTAATTTTGAATGCATTGCAGGCAAATACTTTCAGAAAACACAATAAAAATTACTAGAAAATAAAAGGAAATAAATGAAGGCACACAAAATACAAGCCCAGGATTTTAGGAATAGATTCAACAGATTATGTTCAACATAAAATTACATTTCAATAAATATGATAAACATGGATATGCTGTAACTTTATCTTAAAAAATTAAAAAGAAAGAAGCGAGTTAGTCCTGGCTCCCCTTGGTTCACCTGGCCCGTGTACAGACGGAGGAAGGCATATTAGATCAGCCTTACTCATCACTTAATATGCTGTAGTCAACAGAACGGGTCACCTTTGTCTCCTCCTTTTGTCCTGCCCTCAACTGTACAGATGTCCTTGCTGGGGCACTAGTGATACTGAGTGTTGGCCTTTTGTGTTGCTGTCTTGCCATCACCCATTCCTACAGCGACATGAAGGAAGGGAGGGATGCGGGATGGGGGAGTTACAGAATTCAAGGGCTAATTCACCTGCTTCATAATTTCTCCTAGTTTCAGCCCTAGTTTTAACTATGTGAACGACTGAAGAAAAGGCCAAAGTACTTTTGCCTGAGTGTGAGTTCTGCTTAGTGGTTCTGTCTAATGTAAGGCATGGTTGATTTTTATATTATTTATAAATTTCAGGTGTGTATGTGTGCTCGTTCTAATTAGATTTTCATAAGATTTGGTAAATGGGACAGCATATACCTCACACTTCTAGTAAATATTATGAGTGACACATATTTAGTTGTCTTGTTAAATCTTTAGTACAACTCCTGAGCTACTGAAAGCCAAGCCACTTGCCATAATGGAAATGAGGAGAAGAGAAGAGGCTTGTTTCTGGGAGTAAAACGCAAGTCAGGAACATGACGGACCATGACTGGGCCGTAGGCACTGTGGACCCACTGGGCCAGTAACTATAGGAGTTCACAGCTGGTTGTTCATCACCATCAACCAGAAGAAACTCCAACTCTGTGTCTAACCTGCCACATTCCTCAGGAGTCCTGAAGTCACATAGGACTAGGTTCTATTTTCATACGGGACTAAGTTTCTAAAAGGCTCTCCAATGCCATTACTATTCTGAGAGGCAGCCTTAAGTTCACCTGATAAATTGTTGCCAACAGTCTCCTGGGATACTTCTTTCTGAAGGACAATGAGTCTGTGAAAAGATTGCTGGACTCAGTCAAGACCCTTGGGATCTAGACATAGTTCTATCATTGAATAAGTGTGTGTCTTTGAACTAACTACTTAATCTCTCAAACTTTAGGAATCTGCAATTACATAAATTAATCCTCAAATAAAGAAATAAACGGGGTTGAATGGCGCGATCCTTATGTTCCTGTCCGGTTCTACAATTCTGTAATTTAACCACCAGAAGACAACTCACCCTGGATGTAAAACAAGATTTGGGGCCAATTAACAATGTGTGTCAGTGGCACGAATGTGTAGGCACAGTGCATTCGCAGTGTTCCCCAGCCAAACCCTCTACGGTTTACAAAGGTGTGCCAAGAGACCCACATCATTAAAGGAAGTGATAGCATCTAATTACATTTATTGTTTTAAGAGTTAATGAATAAAATAGTGATTTGAATGGTCTTACCCTTTCGATCAAGCTGTTGCAGAGTCTCCAAGTGTGGATCCAGTGAGCACAATGTCCTTCTGCCTCAGTGTTGGGCCAGGTGCCCCTGGCCCCCACAGGGTTGTAACTGTTATCCATTGGTACATTCTTTTTACTTTTAGGAATATACTGTTTAGTCCACTTCCATAGACAAGTATTTGTAATAAAAAAAGTGATGTTGAAACACAAAAAATTAGTAAGGAGTTTTAAAATATGTTTTAAGAGAAACTTTGTTAGCAAAACAGAACCAGAGACTTGGAAATAAAGAACAAACAGACAGTGACCAGTGGGGAAGGGGGATGGGGATGACAGTAAAAAAGGGGAAGGGAAAGCAACACGGAAAAAGGAACACGAATAGAAGACTCATGGACATGGTCCAAGCATGGATTGACTGTGGGGGTGGAGGGCGCAGGGTAGGGGTCAACAATGAGGAAAAAGGCAGAACAAGTGTAACTGAACAACAATAAAGAAAAAAAAGCTGTGTTCTGTGAACCTCAACCCATAGAAACATAAATAATACAGTCTTTGTCCCAAAGAACATGAATAAAATCTATGAAATACTCAGAAAAAAGAGAGAACTTTCATTAGACCAATGAACTGTTTTCTTGTCACCAAAATTCTAATAGTGGACACAAAGATGTCTAGTATTTGAAAAGTCAATGTTAAAAAATTCAGAATATAGTGACAATTACTTCTTTTTGCTTTTCACACATGGGTTGGGGGCAACTATCCACATCTGTAATATACTGTTCTCAGATGAAAGTTCTAGGTGTAAGTCCATTATCTGGTTGTTTACTAACAAAGTATAATTTATAAGTAGGAGACTGTTGATTTTTTTAAAGTATGAAGTTTAAGAATTCCAAACATTAAAGCATAAACACAGTGTATTTATAGGCCCAAACACATGAATAAATAATAACATATACTTTGGTACACATTCGTTTCTGAGAACGAGAACAATGTGCATTAACAAATTCGTAGACAAATTTTTTTTGTCTACATAACTAATTAATATAAATTAGATGATGTGAGTCTTTAACATCAGAAAAACTATTTTTATTTACATATTATTTTATAGATGGTTTAAAATCAATTTTATAATATAATTTAAAGCAAAATTCTGTTCTTAAATTTTTTAACTTAAAATCATCTTCTGCTTGTATGTCTTGCAAAAATTATTTTAAGATGTCCTCAAGGGGGCCTTACATATTTCCATGAAAAGTGTTCCCTAGTAAAATAAGACTGGGAAATTTTATCCTGCATGATCTTGTAATAAGAAAATGGGGTATGTCAGGTCTCTCTCCCTCAGGAAGGAACAGAGCAAAGCCTGGAGGGGGGCAGAGTGAGGAAGCTCATCGTGTGAGTGAGCGCTTGGCTCTCATTCTGGCCAACGGTGTCCTTTCAAACACAGAAGTCCCTCTCTGCTACCCTCAGCCATGTTCCAGGACGTAAATACCATAACAACTTCTAGAATGTGCAGAAAAATTATATTGTCCCAAAGATATCGTTACAAAGACATTTCATGTATAATTTCTAGTTGATCTTCATAATTATACTACAAAGAATATATGGTAGAGTATTATTCTCTTTTCCTACAGGAGGGCACAGAGGCATGAGGTAAGAAGCCTGTGATGATAAATATTTGTAAAAGTCCTGCAAGTAAGAAGCTTATAGTTGAAAGGAAAAAAAATCTAAACTCTACTGTTTATCAACAGAAAAATATAAAAGTGATTTAACTTATTTTATAAGTAATCATCAATGTAGTATAACAGTTATTGGCCAATTGTTGAAATGTGAGGTGCTGTTTGGAACATATTATTAATACCTGTCTTTACAATTTGTACCATTCAGTCCAGTGCTTTAAGACACGATACATCACAGTATCTACTACATTCCCATTTGTGATTGAGAAAGGAATACTGCTGGCCAGATTATCTGCAATTAGTTATGATGCCAAGTGGTCTTTTTATAGCGAGTGTTTCATAATCAGCTCTCTAAAAAATAAATCTCTAAATGCAATGACAATCAGAGTTCTAGGAACTCTTATTTGCTTCTTTTAGTTGTCTGCACTCACAGTAAGTGCCAGTGAGCAATTACTCCTTTGAAATGTCAGTCAGATCACTCTCTGTTACTAAAGAATTAAGCAAAGTTGTTTTAAACCCAGGTGTTTAAAAAGGTTAATATTAAAACACTCTTTACCTTTGGATTATGCTAGGAAACCAACTTGTTATTTTATACAGATAGGTAAAAAGTTTTTCTATTCAAATTATACCTTGGGGTAAATAGATCATTGATAACAACAGACAGCCTGTCCGACCACAGGGAGTGGACAGGGAACAGGAGCTGCCTGCCCCCCCCCACCCCCCCCCACCCCCGCCCACACAGCCCACACCGCCACTCCCAGGAAAGTGGGCCCTGGGAACCGGACCTGGGAGTCCTTTGTGTGCAGAGCTACACTCCGCCATAAGGGTGTCAGAGGTTCAAGTACCGAAAGAATGGCATGCAGTAAAGAATGCCTTCACAAACCACCCAGTTCCTTGGCGAGGACACTGAGTTTTGCAGGGCCAGGCTGCATTTCTGGGGACTGGGAGACTGCGTTGCCCAAGTAACCAAGCTGTGCCTTGCGGCAGCTCCACCCCCCAGTGTGGAGGTCCTGCTCCTGCCTGTAGAGGAGATGCCTTGCCCCTCCCGCTGAGACCTCCCGCCCTCTCTGGTGCTGCCTGAGAGGATTATGTGGGGGTGGTTCCAGGGTCCCTTTACTTGGGCTTCAGTTTGGTTGTGTTCTGTTGGTGGGTCCTGAGTGCAAGGAAACCCACTGCACTGGGGAGACTGGGGTATGAGAGATGCAGAGGGGACGGAGTGCCAGGAGGGTCTCCTGGCTCTCAGCCATGATGCTGGCAGGGGAGGTTCGTACACTGAGAGTGCACAAGGCTAGAAAGATAATTGGATGGAGGGGGAAAGTCCTCCTACCCTCTTCTGGTACCAGATTAGGGGTGGGGCTAGGAGAAGGCAGGCACAACACAGTTGAAGTCAGAATGGTGGCAGGGAGAGGTGCTGGTCCATAGAGGCCTGTCAGTCTAGCCCCGGGAAAGAAGAGGTTGGTAGCGCGGTGAACCCACTCAAACTGCGTGAAAGTTTGGGAAGTTAATCGGTCATTCTGAGAAAGCACCTGACCTATCCCACACCCAAAACAAACATAGTCCCAGTGGAGCAACGAGACGCTCTCTCTTGCTTATCACTCACTGCTCAGAGACCTACATTTAGCTAGTGCACTGGCCTCTCCTCTCTTTGGCCACGGGGCCTTAGCAGTTACTGTGGCCAGCGGCCACCAGGAGGGAGTCTCCCTCATTACTTTTTGTCTGCCTAAGAAGTCCCATCAGTGTTTTCTTAAACGTTTTGAGGCTGTTTTATTACATTCCCGCTTAGATTTTATTATCTTCATGATGAGTTAAACCTTTCATCATTAGGTGTCTTTCTATCACTAATGATGCTTTTTGATTTAAAATCTATTTTATCTGCTATTAATATAGTCATTGTAACTCCTTATGAGTGTTTATCTTAATTTTTCCATCTTTTTATTCTTAACTTATATTTGTCCTTAAAATTGACCTGTGTCACTGTAAAATAACTATAAAATTTATGTGTCACTATAGTTGGACTGCATATTTTCCAATTTAACATAGTCTGTCATGAATTAGTGAGTGTAGTCCTTTATTCATTCATTCATTCATTCATTTACTTATTTATTTATTTAATTTTAAATTTCTTTATTGTTATTCAGTTACAGTTGTCTTGCATTCCCCCCCCACCCGAGCCAAACCCACCTCCCTCCCTCGCTTCCACCCTCCCCTTTGCTTTTGTCCCTGTGTCCTTTATAAGTAGTTCCTGAAAATCCTTCCCCCCCACTCTGACCTCTCCCCTCCCCTCTGGCTATTGTTAGATTGTTCTTAATTTCAATGTCTCTAGTTATGTTTTTTTCCTTTTTTCTTTTATTGATTATGTTCCACTTAAAGGTGAGATCATATGGTGTTTGTCCCTCACCTCCTGGTTAACTTCACTCAACATAATGCTCTCCAGTTCCATCCATGCTGTCACAAAGGGTAGGAGCTCCTTCTTTCTCTCTGATGCATAAAATTCCATTGTACAAATGCACCATAGTTTTTTGATCCACTCATTTAATTGATGGGCACTTAGTTGCTTCCACCACTTGGCCATTGTAAGTTGTGCTGCTATGAACATGGGGTTGCATAGGTTCTTTTGGATTGGTGTTTCAGGATTCTTAGGGTATAATCCCAGCAGTGGAATTGCTGGATCAAAATGCAGTTGCAGTTTTAGTTTTCTGAGGAAATTCCATACTGTTTTTCTTAGTGGTTGTACCAGTCTGCATTCCCACCAACAGTGCACTAGGGTTCCCTTTTCTCCACAACCTCTCCAACACTTGTTTTTTGATTTGTTTATGATGGCCATTCTGACAGTGTGAAGTGGTATCTCATTGTGGTTTTAATTTGCACCTCTCTGATGGCTAGTGATGCTGAACATCTTTTCATATGTCTCTGGGTCCTCTGTATATCCTCCTTGGAGAAGTGTCTGTTCAACTTTTTTGCCCATTTTTTAATTGTGTTTTTTGTCTTCCTGGAGTGGAGTCGTGTGAGTTCTTTAAATATTTTGGAGACCAAACCCTTGTCTGAGGTATCATTGGCAAATACGTATTCCCATGTAGTTGGTTTTCTTTTCATTTTAATGCTGTTTTCTTTAGACATGAAGAAGCTTTTTAATTTGATGTGGTACCTTTTGCTTATTCTTTCCTTTATGTCCCTTGCTTTAGGGTACATATCAGTGAACATGCTACTGCATGGAATGTCTGAGATTTTCCTGCCGATGTTTTCCTCTAGGACTTTTATGGTGACACAACTTATATTTAAGTTTTTTATCCACCTTGAATTTATTTTGGTGTATGGTGTAAGTTGGTGGTCGAGTTTCATTTTTTTGCATGTATCTGTCCAGCCCTCCCAACACCATTTGTTAAAGAGGCAATTTTTACTTCATTTTATGCCTCTTCCCCCTTTGTTAAATATTAATTGACCAGAGAGACTTGGGTTTATTTCTGGGCTCTCTGTTCTGTTCCATTGGTGTATGTGCCCGTTCTTATGCCAGTACCAGACTGTTTTGATTACAGTGGCCTTATAATACAGTTTGGTATCGGGTGTTGTGATCCCTCCTGCTTTGTTCTTTTTTCTCAAAATTGCTGCAGCTATTTGACATCATTTATGGTTCCACATAAATTTTTGAAATGTTTTTTTCTATATCTGTGAAATATGTCATTGGTACTTTAATAAGGATTGCACTGAATCTATAAATTGCTTTGGGTAATATAGACATTTTGATGATGTTAATTCTTCCAATCCATGAGCATGGTACATGCTTCCATTTGTTTGTATCTTCGTTAATTTCTTTCTTCAGTGTTGTGTAGTTTTCTGAGTCTTCTACCCCCTTGGTTAGGTTTATTCCTAGGTGCTTTATTTTTCTTGTTGCTATATCAAATGTAATTTCTTTCCTGATTTCTGTTTCTGATATTTCATTGTTGGTGTATAAAAATGCCTTTGATTTCTAAATATTAACTTCATATCTTGCTGTTTTGCCAAATTCATTTATTAGGTCAAGCAGTTTTTGGTGGAGTCTATAGAATTTTCTACGTATACTATCATGTCATCTGCAAACAATGACAATTTTACTTCTTCCTTTTCAATTTGGATGCCTTTTCTTTTTCTTCTCTGATTGCTGTGGCTAGGACTTCCAATACTATTTTGAATAGGAGTGGTGAAAGTGGGCATCCTTGTCTTGTTTTTGATCGTAGTGGGAAAGCTCTAAGTTTTTGTTCACTGAGTATGATGTTGGCTGTAGGTCTGTCATATATGTCCTTTATTATGTTGAGGAATACTCCCTCTATTCCCACATTGTTAAGCGTTTTTATCATAAATGGGTACTGTACCTTACCAAATGCTTTTTCTACATCTATTCATATGATCATGTGGTTTTTATTTTTCATGTTGTTTATGTGCTATATTATGCTTATCGATTTGCAAATATTGTACCATCCTTGCATCCCTGGGATGAATACCATTTGATCATAGTGTATAATCTTTTCAATGTATTGCTGGATGTGGTTTGCCAATATTTTGTTGAGGGTTTTAGCATCTATGTTCATCAGCGATATTGGCCTGAAGTTTTCTTTCTTTGTTATGTCTTTATCTGGTTTTGGGATTAGGATGATGCTGGCTTCATGAAAAGAATTTGGGAGTCTTCCATCTTCTTGAATTTTTTGGAATAATCTGTGAAGGATGGGGTTTAGCTCTCCCTTAAATGCCTTGTAAAATTCTCCTGTGAAACCATCTGGTCTAGGAGTTTTGTGTGTCAGAAGCTTTTTGATTACTGCTTCAATTTCATCAGCTGTTATTGGTCTGTTCAGGCTTTCTGCTTCTTCTTCATTGAGTTTTGGAAGATTATGTTTTTCTAGAAATTTGTCCATTTCACCTAGGTTTTCAAATTTCTTGGCATACAGTTCTTCATAATAATTTCTTACAATCCTTTGTATTTCTGTGGTGTCAGTTGTAATCGCTCCTCTTTCATTTCTGATTGTGTTTATTTGAGTACTCTCTCTTTTTTTTCCTTGATGAGCCTACCCAAAGGCTTGTTGATTTTGTTGATCTTTTCAAAGAACCAGCTCCTGGATTCATTGATCCTTAGAATTGTGCGTTTAATCTCTGTGTCATTTAATTCTGCTCTGATCTTGGTTATTTCCTTTCTTCTACTTGCTGTGGACTGTCTTTGTTGTTGTTCCTTAAATTCTTGTAGGTGTAGGGTTAGGTTGTTTATTTGTAATGTTTCTATATTTTTTATGTAGGCCTGTATTGATATGAACTTCCCTCTCAGGATTTCCTTTGCTGTGCCCCATAAGTTTTGGGTTGTTGTGAGTTCATTTTCATTTGTTTCCAGAAACTTTTTTATTTCTTCCTTAATCTCATTCTTGACCCATTAATTGTTTAATAGCATGCTTTCAGACTTCATGAGTTTGAGTGTTTTGGGTTTTTTTCCTTGAGGTTGGTTTCTAGCTTCAGTCCATTGTTGTCAAAGAAAATGCTTGATATGAGTTCAATTTTCTTGAATTTGTTGAGGCTTGTTTTGTGTCCTATCCTTAGGTCTATCTCTGACAGTGCTCTATGTGCATTTGAAAAGAATGTGTATTTTGCTTCTTTGGGATGAAAGGCTCTATATATATCAGTTAAGTCCATTTCATCTAGGGCTTTGTTTAACACACTATCTTTGTTGATATTTTATTTGGAAGATCTGTCCATTTTTGACAGTGGGGTGTTAAAATTCCATACTATAATGGTGTTGCTATCAATATCTTTCTTGAAGTTCTCCAAGATTTTTTTATGTATTTGGGTGCTCCTATGTTGGATGCATATATATTTACAATGTTTATGTCTTCTTGGTAGATTCTCCCTTGAGTATCATTAAGTGACCTTCTGGGTCTCTTTTTATGGCTCCTTTTTTGAAGTCTGTTTTGTCTGATATGAGTATTGTTACCCTTGCTTTTTTTTTCCTGTCCATTTGCTTGGAATATTGGTTCCCAGCCCTTCACTTTTAGTCTGTGTAGGTCTCTTGTTCTGAGGTGTGTCTCTTGTAGGCTGCACATGTGTGGGTCATGTTTTCTTATCCATTCACCTATTGTATGTTTTTTGATTGGGGCATTGAATCCATTTACATTTAAGGTTATTATTGATTGATAGTTATGCATTGCCATTTTTTTCATACCTGTGTTCCTCTCTCTCTCTCTCACTGTTTTTCTTCCTGTTCTTGAAGAAAACCCTTTAGCGTCTCTTACAGAGCTAGTTTGGAGGAGGTATATTCTTTGATGCTTCTTTCGTCTGGGAAGCTCCTTATTTGGCCTGCCATTTTAATTGACAGCCTTGCTGTTTAAAGTAGTCTTGGTTGCAGGCCTCTGGTTCTCATTACTTGGAATATTTCTTGCATTTCCTTCTGGCTTGGAGTGTTTCCATTGAGAATTCAGCTGCTAGTCTTATTGGGGCTCTCTTGTATGTTACTTCCTGTTTTTCCCTTGCTTCCTTTAGGATTATGTGTCTTGAAGTGGGCCTCTTTGGGTTCCTCTTGATTGGGACTCTCTGTATTTCATGGATTTGTGTGACTTTTTCTCTCTTCAAATTAGAGATGTTTTCCATTATTACTTTTTCAAACAGGTGTTTTATCCCTTGCTCTTCTTCTTCTCCTTCTGGTATCCCTATTATACAGATACTATTACATTTCATGTTGCCTTGCATTTTCCTTAACCCCTTTTCATTCTTTCTGAGCCTTTTTTTTCCTTGCTCTTTATGAGTTTTTTTCCTGCCTTGTCCTCCAGCTCACTGATCTGATTCTTTGCTTCACTGAGCCTGCTTTTGATTCTTTCTACTGTGTTCTTCAGTCCAAAAATTGTATTCTTCATTTATTCTTGGCCCTTGTTGATAGTTTCCATTTCCCTTTTCATACCGATATAATTTGCAGTGAGTTCATTGTAGTTCCCCTGTAAGTTTTTGGTAATTGTATGTGTAATATAACATATGTTATATAACTATATGTTTGGTAGTTTTATGTTTATTATAATTGTGAATATATTTGGACTTATTTTTGTCATCCTAATTAGTCATAGTGTTTCATTTTATTGCCTGTTTACTCACTTTTTCTTAACTTTTGATATCTGCATCTTTTTTTTAACAGTTAAGTAGCATTCACTAGATTTTCCTTTGTTTTGTTACTACTTTGGGGGATTTATTCTGCTGCTTTTCTCCCTCAAATTTTTGAGTTGAATGTCTAGCATATTGCTTTTCAGTTTTTATTCTTTTCTAATTTAAGCATTTTATTCTTTTCTAATTTAAGCATTTCCTACCAGATATAGCTTCAAGTGTATCTTGCATATTTAAATATTTCTAATTTTTAAGTTTCTCTTTTTAAATCTATGAAAGGTTCTTAAACAGCCCTATTGACATATAATTGCAATATAATAAACTACACATATTTGAAGTGTATAATTTGTTAAGTTTTGACACATTGGTATACCCCCAAGACCATCAACACGATCAGGACAATGTATACACACATCCTTGCTGAATGTTTCCTCATTCACCTTTGTAATCCCTCCTCCCAGGCCCACATTACCATTGTTCAGGTTTCTGTTACCATAGATTGTTCATATTTTAAAGATTTTTATATAAGTAAAATTATTTCTATGTACATACTCTCTCTTTTCTGAATTCTTTCACTCAGCATAATTATTTTGTTTTTATCCCTGTTGATGCAATGTATCAATAGCTCATTTCTTATTATTATTAGTTATATTTCATTGTGCAGACCATGATATGTTTATCTGTTTACCTGTTGATAGATATTTGGATTACTTTTAGTTTTTGAGTATTACAAAAAAAATCTATATGAACATTCAGGTACCAGTCTTTGAATAGGCATGTGTTTTTATTTCTCCTGACAAATACCTAGAAGTGGAAAGGCTGGTTGCTACAATAAGTATGTATTGAACATTTTAAGAAACTGCCACGAGGGCGGGGCCACCCAGGTCGCTGGTTTGTGACACTGTATGTGGGGGTAGGGTCAGAGAAAGACAATGGCAGTTCCCTCTGCCGCTTCCTGCTGCTGGGGCCTGTGTGGTCCATCTCACTGCTAGCTCCTTCACAGGTTTATCTGCACACAAATGTGTGACCACGATCAGCCCTCAGTGGGTCCAATGCCTTGCACCCTCACTGGGTCCGCCCGCTTCTCCATGCCCTGGTAAACAACTAAGGCCCCGCTCCTCATGCGTAACAGGCACGAACAGATCAAAGCATGGCTCAAGAACAACTCAGAGCCCCAGAGTCAATAAATGTAAGCGATGAAGAAATAGCCAAACTTTCAGATGCACAGTTCAAAACAGTGGTCATCAGGATGCTCACAGAACTGGTTGATTTTAGTCACAAATTAGAAGAACATATGAAGGCTAAACTAATTGAAATGAAGGGAAATACACAGGAAACCAATAGTGATGGAAAGGAAACTGGGACTCAAATCAAAGGAGTGGACCAGAAGGAAGAAAAAAAAGACCAAACAGAAAAGAATGAAGAAACAAGAATTCAAAAAAATGAGGAGAGGCTTAGGAACCTTCAGGACATCTTTAAATGTTCCAACATCCAAATTATAGGAGTATCAGAAAGGGAAGAGGAACAGCCATGAGTGGAAACCTTATTTGAACAAATAATAAAGGAGAACTTACCCAATCTGGAAAAGGAAATAGACTTCCAGGAAATCCAGGGAGCTCACAGAGTCCCAAAGAAGTTGGACCCAAGAAGAAACACACCAAGGCACATCATCATTACATTAGCCAAGATGAAAATGAAGGAGAGAATCCTAGAAGCAGCAAGAGCTAAGGGGACAGTCACCTACAAAGGAGTTCCCATCAGACTGTCAGCAGATTTCTCAGAAGAGACCTGACAGGCAAGAAGGGGCTGGAAAGAGGTATTCCAAGTCATGAAATCTAAAGACCTGCAACCAAGATTGCTCTATTCAGCAAAGCTTTCATTTAGAATGGAAGGGCAGATAAAGTGCTTCTCAGATAAGATCAAATTCAAGGAGTTCACCATCACCAAGCCCTTATTATATGAAATGTTAAAGGGACTTACCTAAGAAAAAGAAGTTAAAAAAACATGAACAGTGAAAGGACAGCAAACTCACAGCTATTAACAACCATACCTAAAACAAAAGCAAACTAAAAGGACAGCTAGATCAGGAGTGGAAACATAGAAATGAAGATCTCAAGGAGGGTTAGCAACAGGGGAATGGGAGGAGGAGAAGGGGGGAGAAGGTACAGAAAATAAGTAGCATAGACAGTAGATAGAAAATAGATAGGGGGGCAAGAATAGTATAGGAAATATAGAAGCTAAAGAACTTGAGACACATGGTCATAAACTAAAGGTGGGTAATGGGGATGGGGAGATAGGGTGGAGGGGAATGAAGGAGGGAATAGAACAACTGTAATGGCATAATCAATAAAAATAAATAAATTAAAAAAAAGAAAATTGAAATCATATCAAGCATTTTCTTGGACCACAAGAGCCTGAAACATGAAACCAATCTCAAGGAAAAAACTAAAAAACACTGAAATTCAGGGATACCAAATAGCATGCTATTAAACAATGAATGGGTTAAGAATGAGATCAAGGAAGAAATAAAAAATTTCCTAGAAACAAATGAAAATGAACTCACAGCAACCAAAAACTTATGGGTCACAGCAAAGGCAGTCCTGAGAGGGAAATTCATAGCTATACAGGTCTACCTAAAAAAGATAGAAACATTTCAAATAAACAACCTAACCCTACCTCTACAAGATCTAGAGGAACAACAAACAAAGCCCAGAGCGAGTAGAAGGAAGAAAATAAGCAAGATCAGAGCAAAGTTAAATGACATAGAGACTAAAAGAACAATTCAGAGGATCAATAAATCCAGGAGCTGGTTCTTTGAAAAGATTTTAAAAAGCTGACAAGTCTTTAAGCAGGCTCATCAAGAAAAAAAGAGAGAGAACCTGAATAAACACAATCAGAAATGAAAAAGGAGAGATTACAACTGATAGCACAGAAATACAGAGGACTGTAAGAAACTACTCCAAAGAACTGTATGCCAAGAAATTTGAAAACCTGGGTGAAATGGACAATTTCTAGAAAAACACAATCTTCCAAAATTGAATTCCTTTGGTGTAGCTGAGCTACTCCTTCTTTCCAGTCTCTTCTTGCTAACAGTGACATAGCTTCTGGTCTGCTGTGTTGCTGTACCCATGTTTGTCTGGGCCAGTGGACCTGGAGCTGGTTCGCCTGTTCTCAGAGTAAAATGTATGTCTTTGTGGCCACTGTTTGTAACACAAACCCTTCATTTGCTTTCATGTTCAATGCTACTTTGTAGGCGACTATGTGATGAAGCAATGTCTAAGGGTGGACTAAAATATAAACAGAGAAAACTCCTGTTTTGTTTCCACTGTATCTTCAAGGACCATAATGCATACCGGAGGTTCAGGAACTCTTTGTTAAATGAATCAATGAATGAATGAATGATTATATCATTCATTGGCTATACATAGATTGCTAATGTTCTAGAAAATAGAATATAATAAAACCAAAATGCAAAATCATATGCAGAAATCACTTCTTTGGTGAAGAAATTACTTCATGAGGAATTACTTCCTGGTAAATGACTTCCTCATATGCATGATTAATAAATATGAATTATTGATTGTTTATGTATCTACAGAAGTATTGGCTAACATAATACCAAGTAATGCAAAATTTTATGGTATTACTATTCAGTAAAAGGATACTATAAGCTAACAGTTTATAAAATGCTTGTGTCATTAATAATAAAATTTATGAATTAGTATTATGAATTAAGTAAAACTTGTTTCTGCTGTTTTTTCTCTGACTTAGTCTCTCAAACACAGTTGTTTCCAGAGGTTGACCTCCTAGGTCAGTCAGTTCCAGCAACACATGTAGTGTGTTTCACATAAGCTAAAGGAAAAGTTGGCAATATCTTTAGGCCTCACACAGACATAAGTGTGTTAGAAATATGTAGAGTCAATGCAGGCTCCAAAATACAACAAGTTACTAAGGGAACAGAAACACACTGAAACCTACCAGGTCCAGGGCCCTAGCTCTGCCAAGGTGGCTCTGCACTAGCCCTCAACCTTTCCGTGACCCAGGTACTTTGTTAGTGCCATGTAGACAATACCTATGGCATAGTGCTGTTTTAAGGCCTAACTTAATTTATATGAAGCATCTGCAGTTGACATCTGCTGTAATATTAGAATGTCAGTAAAAAGAAAAAGCTATATTCACAAATTCATATGCCTAAGCTTACAACAATGTACGTACACAGGGTAAAGTTTTTCAGCCACATATGACCACTCAGCACATTGATCCTGGCACTTTTTCATTCAGTTTCCACCTACTTTCCTTCCTCATCTGGTCTTAATTCCTTTGTTTTTGTGTACTTGAAAAGAATGTGTATTCTGTTGCTTTGGGGTGAATGCTCTGAATTTGTCATTTTTCTTTTCTTTTTCTTTTTTTAATTTTTAAATTCTTACTTCTTTTTCTTTTCTTTTCTTTTTTTTTTTTTGAACAACAGTTTAGGATGTTGAAAATCTCCAGTAGCTCCCATTATGTAACAAAGGATAAATTCAAGGCCATTTGTGATGTCAGGCCAGCCTTACCTCCAGCCTCATTTTCTACTTCTTCCATTTACATATCACACCTGCTATCCAGTTCTCTAAACACAGTTCGTGTCTTTTTTCCTCCATGCTTCCCTCTGCCTGCAATTGTCTTCTGGTTCATCATTATACAAACAAATCTAGTCAACTTTAAAGTCTGAAAAAACACTTCTGTATTAATACTTTACTGTTGCTTTTAAAGTGAAAATTGGAAAAGATCTAAACATGGGTTATGTGAATAGTTGACTAAATGATGATATAATCAAATATATGGTTGCACATAACCACTAAAAATAATTA
Organism: Artibeus jamaicensis; assembly: GCF_021234435.1. Taxonomy (NCBI): domain Eukaryota; kingdom Metazoa; phylum Chordata; class Mammalia; order Chiroptera; family Phyllostomidae; genus Artibeus; species Artibeus jamaicensis. The sequence goes on along the minus strand of NW_026521810.1, from coordinate 10,072,312 downwards.
TAATAACATGAGATAAGCTTCTATGGTATGGTGTTAATGGGGAAATCAAGATGTTGTAGACAGACAGGGCAAATAGATTTCCATTACATAAAAAAAGTGCCAGTTTCTATGTTGGGCATATATTGTGTTTATATCAAAGTAACAAAGGCCATGAATCCACTTGGCAGGTGCAACAGAGGCCACTATTTTATGTGTAATAATGAATTGGTAAATGCTCATCTCTTTTTCCTTGATCAGGAGGAAGGTCCAGAGTATGAAGAACATCATGATATGGTTTATCCACAGTCTGTTTCCTGGTTTGCTTTACTCCAGGATCACACAGTAGAACAAAGTTTAAGTCACTGTGGGTTACTGGCAGACAGGAATCTGAGCCTCAGGTGTAGTCTCTGTTTTTCTTTTATAGTACTGTTGTTTGCTGCTGTGATGTGCTGAGACAGGTTATTCTACAGGGAAGTGTGGCAGTGCAGTGCTGTATACTCCACTGTGGTAGCTCCGAGGACCAGTTCATTCATGAGCAGCCCTACCAGTAGTGTGAGCCTTTTGGAGCAAAACAATAAATGCTTTCTGATTAATAAAAGGAAATTTCTTTCTATCAAAACTCAGGTTTTTTTTGATTGGCTGTCAGCTTTTGTACTTGTATTTCTCCTACCAACTCTGTAAAAAGTTAAGTAGGAATTTTAGTTTTTTGGTATTAACACTTTGTGTTGTACCTTACATTACCTTGCACCCGGTAATGAATAAATGAAGAGAAAATCTCTCAACTCTTGTTAACTTAGTAGCTTTCTGTCCTTTGCGATGCCCCTATTCCATCATCACAGGCTTTCTTGGGCTCTCCAGGAGTGCTTTTGGGGAAGCCGGTTCCTTCAGTGGTGACAGGGTTTCAGGTACCAGGTGCAGACAACTCCTCTCATCCATGCTTGGGAGACAGAGCCAGGCAGGGATGGCTCAGGGTTGTGCCCGAGAGCATATGTTCCTCCACGGTACATGCGCACACCCATCTTGGAGAAGGGCTGGGAGCAGGACCAGCTCCTGGTGGGTTTAGGGTAAGGTGAAATGTCTTTTAGAACTTTGTCATCCAATTTTTGTCTCCTTTTCTGTCCCTTGTGAGCATCTACCTTTTAATCCTACCTGAGTTCTTTTTTAAAATCAGGACAGTGCTTTGAACCAGAGACACACTGATGGCTTCTAAGCCCTTCCGCACTCTCCATTCCCTCGTACCCCTCCTCCTACTCTGTCTTGCACCTCACATTCAGAAAGCAAGGGGATTAGACGAATTCACATTAAGAAATGAAGCACTCTTTTGAGTAGGGATTTTAATTATTAATCCGCATTAATCTCTAATTGGGAGTTGTATTAGCTTTCTACTGGTGTTGTAACAAATCACTCCAATGTAGTGGCTTAAACGATAGGAACTTATTATATTACGGCTCTGGAAGTGAGAAGTCTGGCACAGCTCTCACTGGACCCCGATCGGGTGATGGCGGGACCTTGTTCATTTGTAGCGGCTCTAGAGGGGAATCCATTTTCTTACCTTTTCCAGCTTCTAAAGTCTGACTGACATTCCTTGGTTCTTGTCCTTCCTTCTGTCTTCAAAGCCAGCAACATTTTGCTCTCTGACCGTTCCTTTATAGCAAGTATCCCTCTGATCGCAGCCCTGCATGATGGATCAAGCCCACTGAGATAGTCAGCATCATCTCTCCATCCCAGGGCTATAGCTTACCCACATCTGCAATGTCTCTTTTGCCATGTAAGCTACCATGTTCACAGGTTTCAGGAATTAGGATGTGGACACATTAGGACACTATATTTTCTTCCTACCATGGAGGCTTTAGGTAGTATGTGAGAAATACATATTTTTTAAAAATCACTGTTCTTCTTTTAAAGACTTTATTTATTCATTTTTAGACAGAGAGGAAGGAAGAGAAACTCATGCGTGCCCCCATCAGGGGCCTGGTCCACAACCCAGGCATGTGCCCTGACTAGGAACTGAACCAGTGACTCTTTGGTTTGCAGGTCAGTGCTCAATCCACTGGGCTACTATGCAAGGCCCTTCCCATGAAGCGTGCTCCTCAGATGAGGAGGGAAAAGGAGGGTTATGATATACAGAAGGTTGTTTTCTCCAGCACTGTGCCTTCTGCCCTCACAGGGGAGGTTGGTGCCTTCTCACAGTGACTTGGCTAAACAAGGGCACTTTGGCCTCGGTGTTACTCCTGACCTTTCAGCACAGTCTACTTCCCCCTAAGGGAAGGGAACCCAGAGTCCATGCTCCCTGCTTCCCAGCTGGGATTCCACACCTTTGGAGTGGGAATGGAGGAGAATCCAACACACTGGAAACAAGGAGGCCTGGATATCTTAGTTCAAGCACCAGAAATATGAAGAACAACATTATGATAATCTTCTGCTTAGAGCTCAATCCAAAAGTGCCTGTTCACTTATCTGAAATAAAGGCTATCAGGTGACACAGTAATTCTTATATATAACTTATAGTAACTGCCATATATAAGTCCCCTATATAACATGGCATAGATCAATGCATTCGGTGGTCCTGTGTGTCCAAGATTAGCAACCAGGGGTCAAAAACATTACAGGCGGTTTATTGAAGAAAATCCACATACAAGCGGACCCAGGAAGTTGAAGCCTTTGTTCTTTAAAGGGTTAACTGTAATTAATAATAAGCCATACATTTAAGGGTAGGCAAAAGGAGGTTTACAGTTATAAAACAAATAATACAATAATTAATAAAAATACAAGAATAAACTGTTTCATGTGGTCACAATTGTAAACCCACTTTTGCCCACCCCTGTATAAATGTTTCATATATATGCAATTTGTGGCATTGATTTTATTATAAGATTTCCTTATAACAGTTGAACACAAATTTTGGCCTTTTAATATTATACTTCACAGAGTGGGTTTAAAAGTTAAACAATAACACAGAACATAGAAAATAGGAGGTAAAAATTACAGTCTCATCTTCTGACTGGTACACACTATTAACTGCAGCTTTGAGAGAATAGATCAACTAATTCACAGAATTTCCTATCAGAGATTCTTTTCTTTCAAGCCTTTTTGTGAGTTCCCCCACTTTTAATTCTGTTACATAAGAATAAAATATGGTTGTGAGTCTATAAAAATTCTGGAAGAAAACATAGGCAGTAAAATTTCAGACATTTCTCACAGCAATATATTTGCTGTGATAGCTCCTTGAGCAAGAGACACAAAAGAAAAAACAAACAAACAAATGGGACTACATCAAACTAAAACACTTTTGCACAGCAAAAGAAACCATCAACAAAATGAAAAAAAAAAACCACTGACTAGCAGAATACATTTGCCAACGGTACAGCTGATAAGGGGTTGGTTTCCTAAATATATATAGAATTTATACAACTCAACACCAGAAAGACAAACAATCCAATTTAAAAACGAGCACAGGACCTGAACAAATACCTCTGCAAAGGAGGACACGCAGAAGGCCCAGAGACTATGAAAGAATTCCCAACATCACTAATCATCAGAGAGATGCAAATTAAAACCACAATGAGATATACCACTTTACACCAGTCAGGATGGCTATAATAGACAAAGCAACAAACAACAAATGTTGGAGAGGGTGTGGGGAAAAGGGGACCTTAGTTCACTGTTGGTGGGATTGCAGACTGGTACAACCATTATGGAAAACAGTATGGAATTTTCTCAGAAAAATAAAAATTGACCTGCCTTTTGACCCAGCAATTCCACTGCTAGGATTATACCCCAAGAATCCTAAAACATCAATTTCAAAGAACCTGTGCACCACAATGTTCATAGCAGCACAATTTACAATAGCCAAGAGTTGGAAGCAACCTAGGTGCCCATCAGTAAATGAATGGATCCAAAAATTGTGGCACATATACACCATGGAATTTTATGCAGCAGAGAGAAAGAAGGAGCTACTACCTTTCGCAACAACATGGGTGGAACTGGAAAGCATTATGCTGAGTGAAATAGGCCAGGCATTGAAGGACAAATACCATATGATCTCACCTTTGACAGGAAGCTAAAGAATAAAACAAACAAGCAAACAGAATAAAAACAAAGACGCTGAAATAGAGAACAAGTGGGCAGCGACCAGAGGGGAGAGGGAAGGGAACTTAAGGGGAAAAAGGGGGAGGGATTTTGAGGAACAAGTATGAAAGACACAGAGATGAGGACTGGGGGGGGGGGGGGGAATGGGAGGGAGGGGGGAGACCGGGCGGGGGGGGGAAGAGAAAAAAAAATGTACTTGAAAAGTAACTAAATAAAATTTAAAATAAATAAATAAGAAAAAAATTTAAAAAAAAAGAAATATATGAAGAAATAAGAATTCAAAAAAATGAGGAGAGGCTAAGGAACCTCCAGGACATCTTTAAATGTTCCAACATCCAAATTATAGGGGTACCAGAAAGGGAAGAGGAACAGCCATGAGTGGAAACCTTATTTGAACAAATAATAAAGGAGAACTTACCCAATCTGGAAAAGGAAATAGACTTCCAGGAAATCCAGGAAGCTCAGAGAGTCCCAAAGAAGTTGGACCCAAGAAGGAACACACCAAGGCACATCATCATTACATTAGCCAAGATTAAAGTGAAGGAGAGAATCCTAGAAGCAGCAAGAGCTAAGGGGACAGTCACCTACAAAGGAGTTCCCATCAGACTGTCAGCAGATTTCTCAAAAGAGACCTTACAGGCAAGAAGGGGCTGGAAAGAAGTATTCCAAGTCATGAAAACCGAAGACCTACATCCAAGATTGCTCTATCTAGCAAAGCTTTCATTTAGAATGGAAGGACAGATAAAGTGCTTCTCAGATAAGATCAAATTCAAGGAGTTCATCATTACCAAGCCCTTATTATATGAAATGTTAAAAGGACTTATCTAAGAAAAAGAAGATAAAAAATATGAATAGTGAAAGGACAGCAAACTCACAGTTATTAACAACCACACCTAAAATAAAAGCAAACTAAGAGGACAGCTAGATCAAGAGTGGAAACATAGAAATGAAGATCTCATGGAGGGTCAGCAACAGGGGAGTGGGAGGAGGAGAAGGGGGGAGAAGGTACAGAAAATAAGTAGCATAGACTGTAGATAGAAAATAGATAGGGGGAGGGCAAGAATAGGGGAAATATAGAATCTAAAGAACTTGAGACACGTGGTCATAAATTAAAGGGGGGGATTGTGGAGGAGAGGTATGCAGGGTGGAGGGGAATGAAGGGGGGAATAGAACAACTGTAATGGCATAATCAATAAAATATATTTTAAAAAAGAGTGAGCAAAAGTGAGTTAAAACTCTAAGTGCATTGGGCTTCAAACATACAACCAAATTAGTGCAGAGAGCCCCTTGATAGCATACCCATCTCATTAACTCCATGGACTCAAGTTTGGAAATAGTCATTTTCTATTAGGATTTACATTAGAAATTAAGTCTGTCGGTAAGTGTGAGTTTGCCATCTATCCACTAATATATATAGATATTTAAAAGCTGCTATGAAATGGCAATCTGTCTATTCCAGAAAAACATACCAGGAGAATGTTCAAGGAGAGGGAAGCTGGTATGGGATATTAATATTCAGCAAGTTTTCCTCCAAAGCAACCTAAAAATTATCTTTGCCCCTCCCTCCAAGTTTTACTATGATCAGAGCAAGTGTTATCTAGTAAAGAACAATAGGTATAATTTCTACCCCCTAATGCATATTGATAAAATTTGACCAGAATAACTAACCATTTGAACCTGAGATACTGAATCATTCTCACTAGCCTAACAAGCTGGTGTATTTAGTTGGTATCTTGCTCTCTGAGATGTATGTTCTCAACTGAAAGATAACAAGAACCAGACTAGAGAGAAAATTATAGCTGTAACTTTTGCTTTATTAATTCAAGGTATACAATTTTCAAGTTTAAAAAGATATAATACCAACCAAATGATAGTGGTTTATGGTAGAGGACCAGTTTGTTTTAGTCTGGCAAACGTGACTCAGCTCTGTATGGAAAACCTATAGAAGCGAGGTGGTGGTCAGGAGCCAGACCTTCAAACCGAGTTTTCCCATGGGAATCAGGCCTAGAAAATGCATACAGACTGTTAGTCTCACTCTTGCTAAAACTCCATCACCCTGGTCTAAAACAACAAATGTGTATTGTCTATCTTCAAGGTAATATCCAAACCTTGTGTGAATTTGTCCAAGGACATAGCTAATCGGCTCATCACCATTCCCCTCTGTATGTTATTTTCATTTCCTCGACTGTACCTAAAATGTAGACAATAATATTCTGTGTAATAGGTAATAAATTTTTCTCTGATGTAAGACCCAAGGAAAACAATAGAAGCCTATCTAGGCAAGGGTCAAGGCGCACTCTCCTCTTGAGGGAGTGGTCGAGGCATCCATAGGCACTCTCCCCTTGAGAGAGTGCTGTTCCCTTTTTCTCCACAGTATTGCTGTTGCCTGTGCATTCATTCTCATCATCATCCACAACAGGTGGACTCTGTTGGCCAGAGTCCACCACAGTTTATGAATCCATCATGCATTAGAGAGATTTTTATAATCATTTTTTTAAAATTCCCACCTGAGGATATTGCCATTAACGAGAGAGAGAGAGAGAGAAACACCAATGTGCGAGAAAAACTTAGACTGGTTTCCTCCCATACACACCTGGACAAGAGATCAAATGTGACAGTGCTCCAACCAACTGAGCCCCTCAACTGGGGCTATAATCATTTTTTTATTATTGTAGTTTTCAATATCCAAAACTCAGTTTCATCAGGTAAGTGGGAAAATACTATGCTTGTGTAAACTGGTCATGAAGAGAAATTTGAAAGTATTTCCCAATCATATGTTTCACTTAATTGTGAATCTCAGATTTCATCTTGAACATGGTTTAAAGGCCATTTGAACAAGTGATTTCCAAAAGACTTTATTAATTCATGTACTGTATTAACAGTATTCTACTTTCTTAGGCATTATAACTGAATCTGATCATTTGAAAGAAACCAAAACTGCATTTGCTGTACCAGAAGACCTGTATTAGAAATGGTTCATGAAAATGGGTATGTATTAACCAGTCTCTTTCTGTTTTAGAAGATCTTTTTCTGCCTTAAAACCATGTCTGGATAGTTATCATTGCTGTTTCCATTCGCAATGTCTAAATAACCACAATGTGATCATAATTTTCCTACTAGCCTTCCTAAAGTTAAGTGTCTATGCTAAGAGTATTATGCTTTCCCTATAAGAATTAGAAGATACTGCTTTTTCAGCCCCACTCTTTAAATGTTATAACACACAATTCTTTAACAAGAACCATTAAGTTATGTCTTCCTGATTCTGTCTGCCTCTTTCTGAGTCATCTTCTCATTCTAAATGTTCAACAGTAATGGTGTAGGCTAGAGCAATAAAAGTTTTCATTGCTTTGTTTCTTGGACACCAAAGGGACTTGACTGATCACTTCATGCCCTCTGTAGAGTAGGCAGCAGGAGGAGATTGGTGCTTCCTGAGCACTTAGATTACATTTATTACTTACTAAGAAATAATATTACAAGTCATGTCATGAGGGAAGCTTTCTTTTAAAAACTTAAAAAAAGAAAGAAACCCAGACTCCAGTTAGCTACGAATGTAGTTAAAGGAGAACAGTCCCCTTTCTTCTCCCCCTTTGCTCCCACCTACCTCTTTTCTATCACAGAGATGTCATTTCTAAGGATTTCTCAGAAAATAATGTAATCTATCCTTAAAAGTCAGAGCATTCCAGTTTAATTTTACTGAAAATATTCCAGCACTAATGATCTAGTTACATGAAGATAAAAAACATAATCTACTTAGAGTAATCGTATTGGGGAGTAATTATTTTTCTTTAAGTACGGTACTTGAACTATAGCACACTCTGTTTGGTATTTTCACAACCACTCTCCTGAGTGGCTTGGCTCATAATTCTATCCCTTCATATGTTTTTGAAATGCAACCGATGAACACTGCTATAAAGAATAAAATGGCAATAAACAAGTTTCTATCAATAACAATCTAACTGTAAATGGAATAAGTGCTGCAATCAAAAGACATAGGGGAGCTGAAAGGATAAGAAAACATGGCCCATATATATGCTCTCTACAAGAGATCCACCTCCGAACACAGGATTCACACAGAATGAAAATGAAGGGGTAGAAAAATACATTCCATGGAAATGGAAAAGAAAAAAAGCTGTGGTAACAATACTTACACCTGACAAAACAGACTTCAAAACAAAGGCCATAACAAGCAAAGAATGTCACTATACAATACTAAAGAGATTGATCCAACAAGAGGATATAACCTTGCAAACATATATGTACCCACCATAGGAGTATATGTGTGTGTATATACATATAAAATCTTGGTGGACATTAAGGGAGAGGTTGACTGCAATACAGTTATACTAGGGAATTTTAACACCCTACTGTCATCAAAGGATAGATCTTCCATGATGTGGCCCGCAGTGTCCACATCATTATGGATGAAATGAGATATTCACACAGACTACCAAGTTCAGTGGAGGAAAAGGGACAACATGGCTTTTTCTCTCAAGGGGAGCAAAAGCCGCAGCCATTGCCGTGACTCATCTTTATTGGGTTACTTAGCACATTTCAAGATGGTCCTCACTTACTATGCACAGGTTCACTTTAGGTGGTTACCTTTTACAGACAACAAAGGAGTCAATGCTGCTAATCACATCACAGAGGAAGGATATTAGCAAATGAAAAAGCAAAAGTGGCTGAACTGGTTACACTCATCTTTGGAAAGTTTCGCATGGATTTTAGGAAGTTATTTTGCAGTAAATGTTTGCCACAAATCCAGGTGAGGGAGTTTTTAGACTCCCTCACCTGGATTTGTGGCAAAATATTCAAGACTCAAAGTGGCCTAGGCACATTGCAGGCCTGATTCCCCACGAGAGAACCTATCTGTGGACATGGGTCCTATGCATCTCTGAGTGGGAGCTGGACCCATGCCATGCAGAACAGTCTCCTACACTTCCAGACAAAAAATTAAGATAGCAACAGCAACCTTAAATTGGACTAGAGAGATTTAATTAATATTTACAGAACATTTCATCCCAAAGCAGCAGAATATACATTCTTTTAAGTGAAGATGAAACATTCTCAAAGATGGACCACAAGTTATCACACAAAATAAGTCTTAACAAATTCAAGATTATAATCATATCAAGCATCTTGTCTGAAAACAATGGTATGAAACTAGAAATCAACAACAATAAAAACCCTGAAAAGTATTCAAACACATGGAGGCTGAATATCATGTTACAAAACAATGAATGGGTTAACAATGAGATTAAGAACGAAATAAAAAATTACCTGGATATAAATGAAAATTAACACATGACAACCTACACTCTATGGAACACAACAAAATCAGTCCTGAGAAGGAAGGTCAGAGCATTACAGGCCTACCTCCAGAGGCAAGAAAAACCTCAAATGAACAGTTTAACCCTGCACCTAAAAGAGCTAGAAAAAGAATAACAAACAAAACTTAGAGTAAGTAGAAAAAAAATATTCAAGGGGAAACATATGACATAGACACTAAAAAATCAATACAAAGGAACAATGAAACCAAGAATTGGTTCCTTGAAGATAAACAAGATTGACAAACCTTTAACCAGAGTCATCAAGAAAAAAAGAGAGAGGACCCCAATAAAATTAGACATGAAAGAGGAGAAGAAGGAACTGGCATACCAGAAATACAAAGGATTATGAGAAAATATTACAAACAACTATTAGATTAAAATTACTACATTTAATAAATGAATTTGGCCAAGTAGCAAAATATAAAATTAATATTCAGAAATTGATGGCATTTTATACATCAACCTGGACAAATTGATAAGCTCCTAGAAACATACAATCTTCCAAAACTGAATCAGGAAGAACCAGAAAACCTGAATAAACTAACTGCAACAAATGAAGCAATAATAAAAATTGAGCAAATTGAAGCAGTAATAAAAAAAATCCCAGTACACAAAGGTCCTGGACTAAAAGGCTTCACGGGTGAATTTTGCCAAACATTCAAAGAACTAATACCTATCTTTCTCAAACTATTCCAAAATATTCAAGAAGAGGGAAGACTTTGAAGCTCTTTTGTGTGAGGCCAGAGTTATCCTAATTCCAAAACCAGATAAAGACATTACAAAGAAAGAAAATTATAGGCCAATATCACCAATGAACATAATGATAAAATCTTCAACAAAGTATTAGAGAACTGATACAGCAATACATTAAAAACATCAGGCACCATGATCAAGTGGGATTTATTCCAGAGATGCAAGGTTGGTACAATTTTTGAAAATCCATAAAAATCCACATAAACTAATGGAAGGGTAAACTACATAATCTCAATAGATGCAGAAAAATCATTTGATAAAAATTTTCAGGAAAGTTGGAATACAGGGATTATACTTCAACATAATGGTTACATATGACAAACCTACAGCCAACATCATACTCAGTGGGCAAAACTAAAAATATTTCCCTTAATATCAGGAACAAAACAGGGATGTCCATGTTCACCACTCTTATTTAACATAGTACTAGAAGCCCTAGCTACAGCAATCAGACAAGAAGAAGAAATAAAAGTCATCCTGATTAGAAAGAAGGAAGTAAATGATCATTATTCACAAATGACATGATATTGTACATAGAAAACCCTAAAGGTTCCACCAAAATAAATACTAGATTTAATCAATTAATTTGGAAAAATAGCAAAAAATAATAATATTCAGAAATCAATGGCATTTTATACATCAATAATGAGGTATCAGAAAGAGAAATTAAGAAAACAACCTATTTACTATTATAACAATAACAACACAAAAATAGGGTACCTATAGATTCAACACAATTCCTATTAAAATACCAATGGCATATTTCACAGATCTAGAACAAATATTTCAAAAATTTATATGGAACAAAAGAGACTCCAAATAGCCTCAGCCATCTTGAGAAAGAAGAACAAAGGGGGAAGGGTCACAATACCTGATATCGAACTATACTACAAGCCCACTGTAATTGAAACAGTCAGTACTCGCATAAGGACAGGCATATAGATCAGTGGAACAGAACAAAGAACTCAGAAATAAACCCCTAGCTTTATGGTCAATTATATTTGACAAAGGAGGCGAGAGCATACAATGGAGGAAAGACAGTTTTTTCAATGAATGGTATTGGGAGAATTGGGCAGGTATATGCAAATAATGAAACTAGAGCACCCACTTACAGCATACACAAGAATAAAGTAAAAATGGATTAAAGACTTACCTTTAATCTTACCTTCCGTGACAGCATGGATGGACCTGGAGATTATTTTGCTAAGTAAAACAAGCCAGTCAGAGAAACACAAATATCATATGACTGTACTTATATGTGGAATCTAATGAACAAACTAAACTGACGAACAAAATAGGAGCATGTTGGGAACCACCCTGCCTGGTTTCAGGAGCTGTAACCCCCCATGGCTAAGGCTGAGTGAGCGACCTTTGACCTTCGGACCATAAGCCACTAAGTAGATAAAGCTTATCTCCCTGGCAGGAGCACCACTTCTGCTCCTTTTACTTCATCCATAATTGGCCCCCAATGCTTGGTTGGTTAGCCAATGATGGATAAGATTCCTCAAGGGAGGATTGAACTAAGACAGGCATGATCATGTGGAGGCCCCAGGGAAGGACTTGGGGGCTACAGCAAAAGGGGGTGATGGACCCTTGCCCCTCAGCTTTGACATAGCCTGAGTCCTCATTCTGTCTCTGAGAAGTCTCCTAATCTCTTGGCTGCCTTACTTCCCTGACTGACTTAAGCCTGAAACAATGACAGAGGGCGGTGCAGCCCGGTGCTGGAAAGGGTGGGCTCCCTGGGTGATCAGGCCTAAGAAAGAATATATAAAATCCTGTGAAACCTGCTTTGCTAAGAATGCTCTCAATTAAATAAGAGTCTGAACAGGAAATGAGGTTGTTTCCCAAAGTTTTGTAGACCTTTAGCTAACAGACCCTTACTCAGAATAAGCCCTTGTAGTTTTTCATATGCTATCTATTGTCTGATCCTTACTCTGACAATGATTAATGAACTTTACCTGTATTCCTGTGCAAATTGAAACCCAATAAAAACCTGTTGAGGCAAGGGTTGGCATGCTGTCTTCTTGAGAGAGTAGCTGGGCCACTCCGAGACACTCCCCCCCTGAGGGAGTAGCCGTCCCATCCCTTTTGCTCCACAGGACTCAGTAGTCCATGTGAATTTATCTCGTATCCCATCCATAATGCTGCAGACACTGCAGGCCTCTGCGTCAGGAGCAGAGTCATGGACACATGGAACAGAATGACAGCTGTTAGAGGGGAGAGAGGAGGGAGGACTGGATGAAAGAAGGTGAAGGGAATAACCAAAAAACACATATATATGTCACATAGACTTAGATAACAATGTTGTGATAGGCAAAGGGAAAGGTGGTGGGGACTTGGTAGGGGTGGGCAAAGGGGGGAAAATGGGGATGGAACGAGACTTTGGGGCAATGGTGTGTGAAGATGATATCTTATTGAAACCTATATGTTTTTGCAAACTGATATCACTGCAATAAATTCAATTTAAAAAGTTACTTTAATTAAAAAGAAATGTGCCCTGGCTGGTGTGGCTCAGTGGATTGATTGCTGGTCTGTGAACCAAAAGGTTGCAGGGTGGATTCCCAGTCAGTCAGGGCACATGCCTGGGTTGCAGGTCAGGTTCCCAGCAGGGGGTGTGCGAGAGGCAACCACACACTGATGTTTCTCTCCCTCTCTTTCTCCTTCCCTTCCCCTCTCTTTAAAAATAAATTTAAAAAATATTTTTTAAAAAGTGTGAGTCTAATAATAATACCTTGGTGTATTTCTCAGGTCACAATATCAGGTTATGCTGGTGGAGGGTATGATCTCTTAACTTAGTAAAGCATAGTAAAGAGATGGGTGGTAGGTGTGACCACCAGGGAAAAGGAGTGGCCTTGGTTGGAGATGCAGGAAGGAGGTCCCGGTGGAAGTGAGAGGGGAGCAGCAGAAGAAAGCAATGGGAAGTGAATGGTTCTCTCCCAGGGATCTGAGGGATGACTGATAGAAGGCACATGCTTCTTGGGAAAAATAATAATTGCCATTAATTTTTGGAATAGTGTACAGACAGTATTAGCCTCTACCAGATTCCCTTTAGGCATGGAAGTGTAGGGATTTATGTTTTGGCAGAGAGAAAGGAATATACCAGGATTATGGACTAAGCAAACAGCAAGCTCAGTAACACAGTAGAATCTACAATATTGAAGAAAGAAAAGTAAAAATGCCCTGTGTCCAATCTGTGCCTTAGGAAAGACAGCCTGTGGGCAGAGTTCTTAGGGTCTGGAGTAAAGTTATCTCCAATTGCAGCTTGTGGACTGGGGAGATGTCATCTGAGTGGTGAGCTTCTGGGGCAGGATGGTGTCATTGGCATTTAAGTGGATACCTAGTCCTATTGATGTGGGTGTCGGCATTGTTACCTTTGGTTGAAACCGTGGCTTACTTAAGGGTTAACAAACAGATGAAAGCACTTGGGCCAGCAGTAAGAGGAACAGTCAGCAGAATGATGTGTGGCTGCGTGGGCAGAGTTTTTGTTTTTGTTTACTTGGTGGGAGTTTAGGCTCAGTTGGGTCCCGTATGAGATGAGCAGCTGCATGCATGACTTGTGGGGAAATCTGTGATTAATGGGTCCCAAGAGAGTGTGTGCCCTGAATCCAGCCTTCAGACTTTATTAGATGGGGCAAGACTGAAAAATTTATAAAGGGAGGGGGAAATATCATGAAAAGGCATAATATGTAATGAGTTATTATGTACATGAAGGCAAGACATTTCTCTCTTTATTTTTGACATTTCTCTCTTTAAATATAGAAAAGGCTGATGGGAAAGGTTTTTCCAACTTTACTGAGCACTAATAGACAGGTGTAATTGTGTATATTTAAAGTGTACAATGTACCCCTCAGGAAGAATAAAGAGGAAACATAGATCAAAAACAAGCTCTTGACTCTGAATATTAGAACTGTTGGTATTAATTAGTGTTAACAAGAGCAACATGAGTTTATTATTAAATGATCAAGAAATAAAGATCACTTATTTTAAAAATTAAAAAAGTGTACAACGTGATGACAATATACATATACATTGAAACAATTAGCACATCTGTCTCCTCACACAGTTAACCCTGTGTGTGCATGTGATGAGAACACCTACTGTCTCTCAGCAGCTTTCCAGTATACAATGCATGTCACGGTCACCAGGCTGTGAGTTAGATCCTGAGAACTTACTCCCCTTAAAACGGAAAGCTCATACCCTTTGACCTGCATCGCCCCATTTCCCCTTCCCCCTAACCCCTGGAGACTACCATTCTATTCTTTATTTCTATGAAATCAGCCTTTTTTAGATTTCACATATAGTGACAACATACAACATTTGCCTTTCCGCCTCTGCCTGATTTCACTTAGCATAAGACCCTCCATTTTGTCACAGACGCAGGCAGGGTTTCCTTCCTTTTAAGGCAGAACCATATTCCGGTGTGTGAGTGTGAGTGTGTCAGATTTTCTTTATTCGGTCACCTGTGGGCGGATACTCAGGTGGGTTCTGTGCCTCGGCTTTTCTGGATGCTGCTGCAGTGGGAATGGGAATGCAGCTATCTCTTTGAAATACTGAATTCATTTCCTACAGTGAAATTCCCCCTCCTTTATTCCCCTCTACCCTGTACCCCTCCTCCCACCTGCAACCCCCCCCCCCTTAGTTCATGTCCATGGGTTGTACATATAAGTTCTTTGGCTTCTCCATTTCCTATACTATTCTTAACCTCCCCCTGTCTATTTTGTACCTACTATTTATGCTTCTAATACCCTGTACCTTTTCCCCCCATTCTTCCCCTCCCCTTCCCCACTGATAACCCTCCGTGTGATCTCCATTTCTGTGATTCTGTCTTGTGTGGTTCCAAATAAATATTATGATAGTTTTTTAATTTCTGTGAAAAATACCATTTGAATTTCTTTAGGGATTGCATTGACTCTGTATATCACTTTGGGTAGTGTACACACTTTAACAATATCAGTTCATCTAATCCAAGAACACAGGATATTTTTCCAATTTTTTTTTTGTGTCTTCAATTTTTTAATCAGTGTCTTATTTCAGGGTATAGGTATTTTACCTCATTACTTAAATTTATTTCTAAGTACAGCAGGTCCTCAAATAACATCGCTTATTTCAACATTCTTTCATTACAATGTTGGTGAGAAAAAATATTGATTTTCAGGGTGGGGAGGCATTGTTTGTGTGGAGTTTGCCCATTCCTCCCATGTCCGTGTGGGTTTTCTCTGGGGGCCACAGTTTCCTCCCACACCCCAAAGACGTGCTCATGAGGTTAGTTTGCATTTCCAAATTGTCCTAGCCTGAGTGGGTGTGGGTGCAAGAGGTCCTGAGAAGGATGGGCATCTGGTCTGGGGAGGGCATCCCACCTGACACTGCACCACCAGGAGAGGCTCCAGGCAACTGGAATCAGCAGGTTGGAAAATAGTGATCTTACTTAAATGTATGCAGAGTTCACATTCATTTATGTTTAAAATCAGAAGTGTCGGGGTCTTCATTTGGAAGTTTGGTGATGTTTTGTGACCAGAAATATGCCATAGGAACTCTTGTTTATATCAAATATTTTGTGGTAAAATTGTCTTGTTTTACATATGCCATTTTACTTGAAGTTGCAGTTTCCAAGAACCTATTGATGATGTTAAGTGAGGACTTGCTGGGTTTTCTTCTTTCAGGTGCAATTGTAAATGGGATTGTTTTCTCAATTTTTCTTTATGATAGACTTTTACATATCAATTTTGTGTCCTGCAACTTTACTGAATTCATTTATTAGTTCTAACAGTTACTTGGTGGTATCTTTGGGGCTTTCAATGTGTGAGATCATGTTCTCTACAAGTAGAGGTAATTTTATTTCTTCCTTTCTGATTTGTATGCCTTTTATTTATTTCTCTTGCCTAATTCTCATGGCTAAGACATCTACTTCTGTCTTTAATGAGTAGGCGTCCTTGTCCTGTTCCTGAGCTTGGAGGAAATGCTTTTAACTTTTCATCATTGAGTATGATGTTAGCTACAGGATGGTCATATATGGCCTTTACTATATTGGGGAGCATTTCTTCTATACCTAATTTGTTGGAGTTTTTATGGAAGGACATTGACTTTTATCAAATGTTTTCTGTGTATCTATTGAAATGATCATAATGGGTTTTTTATCCTCATTCTGCAAGCATGGTGTACCACATCAGCTGGTCCACATTATGTTGAACTATCCTTGTATCCCAGACACAAATCCCTCTTGATTACGGTTTATGATCTTTTAAGTGTGCTCTTGAATTTGGTTTGTTGAGGATATTGTGAATCTACTCCATCAGGGATAATGACCTATAATTCTCTTTCGTTAGAATGTTCTTCTTTGGCTTCTGTCAGGGAAGTGATGGGCTCATACGATGAGTTTGGGAGTGCTCCTTCCTCTTCTATTATCTGAGAAGATTTGAGAAGGATTGGTAATAATTCTTTCAATGATTTTTTTCTGTTTTTGAAAACCAGAGAAGACATCTGGTCCTGGGCTCTTTTCTTTTTGGGAGATTTTTTATTACTAATTCGATCTCCTTGCTTATTATTGACCTATTCACATGTTCTATTACTTCATGGTTCAGTCATGGTAAATTGTATGTTTCTTTGAATTCATTCATTTCCTCTAAGTTATCACATTTGTTGACATATAAATGTTCAGATTACAGTTGACTCTTGAACAAAGATGGGTTAGAGGAACCAACTCCCTGCACAGTTGAAAATCCACACATAACTTTTCATTCCCCGAAAACTTAACTACTCAAAGCCCACTGTTGACTAGAGGCCCTACAAATAACAAAAACAGTTGATAAGCACATTTTGTATATTACATACTGTACTCTTACAATAAGGTAAGCTAGAGAAAATACATTGTTATTAACAAAATCATAAAGAAGAGTAAATACTTAACACATTATTGGAAACGCTGTTACATTATTTAAAAGCACTTACTTGAGATGGTAGGCTGGTATGCTATTTCACCACTTATGAGAGAGAAAAGCCTACTGTACGGTAATGTACTTCTTTGAGAGCAAATTTATAAAACAGTGAGAAAACTAACACATCATTAATTTTATATGTGAAATATCACTCACCTCATACCCATGGAAATTAAGGCTGTCCCCTTTCAGACAAGTTTCGCACACGACGTCCCACATGGTGAATGATTAGGAGATGATGATGATGATGACAACAACACAAAATGTCTCATCTGGTTAATGCTGTACGGTAATTATATTTTCACACACACACATACAACGTAAGTTTATTAATGGTACAGCATGATGACTGTTTACTGTTTAGTAAGTGGAAGTGGATCATCATGAAGATCTTCATCCTCTTCATGTTGAGTGGGCTGAGGAAGAGGAGGAGGGCACATTTGGTGTAACTTCACAGAAATACATGATAATTTTTGTGTGACTCTTTTGCTTTCTCATTTCTCTAAAAATATTTCCATACATTTGCTTCCCTTTCAGTGCCCGTATCATAGAAGGGTCCATGCCGTAAGTTAGGAGTGGAAATTTCGGTTTCTGGTAGGACTGGTGTGTCATTTGGTCCAAACTAGAGCTTTCTCTTTTTAATAAACTAACAATTGTTGGATTTCCAATCTTGCTTTTCTTCTGGAGCTAATTGTTGGGCTTCTCTGGACAGTTTTTCTAAATTATTAGCTTGGGAAATATCCCTTCAGACCATGACAAATGTTTAACTGATTCCTTTAAGGGCAGGATCCCTTGCAGAAATGTCAGCGAAGTTATTTCCCTCAGCTTCCAGAGAGTCAAGTTTAGAACGCCCTGGGATCTTAATAACAGCTAATGCAGCAGGTAAGA
Organism: Artibeus jamaicensis; assembly: GCF_021234435.1. Classification (NCBI taxonomy): domain Eukaryota; kingdom Metazoa; phylum Chordata; class Mammalia; order Chiroptera; family Phyllostomidae; genus Artibeus; species Artibeus jamaicensis. Next base: position 10,054,344 of record NW_026521810.1, on the reverse strand, counting down.
GTATAGCATCCAGTAATTTCTGAACATATGGACCATTCTAAATGTTATTGCCACTGGAAAAAAAGAGATCATATTATTTCCATAACATTCCAAAGTCACCAATGACTCCAAAGGCATATCCACTGTTGGTATATATGTTGGCAGTTTTTCCCTTGACTAAATACATGCCCCAGTGAAAGCATATCATTAAGCCTCTGTGCTGAAGAAGCCAGTGGTGAACATGCTGCCTCAATATGACTTCAAAAGCACTACAATAACCAGCACGGCATTTGCCATTTTTATTTAAAGACTATGAAGCATCTGTAAACCATGAGAAATAAGCTCTATCCAAAGGTGTCTCCTGCAAATTGTCATGTGGACTCAGGAGGTGATCTGTCAGTGCCAGGCAGTCTTCTGGGAACTCTATCAGTCCCGGGAGGGTGAACAGTAGTGGAAATGAGGTTATGACAGCATGAGGGAGTTATGTGAGGGGTTCGTGCTGCATGGGGTACAAAAATGGTTACAGGGGGTCTTGCCACAATTTCCTCTGTGGCCTCAACCAAGAGGACAGACACAGCAATGGCTTAGGACAAGTGGGGTGTCCCAAGCCACAGGGTCCAGTTTCTGGCTATGATGATGATCCCCATGTTTTGGGGTGAGGACCCCAAGGGCATTTCCTTTGTCTTCATGTACAAAAAGTAAAAATTCTGGTAGTAGCCAACTAGCTTAAGGAAGCCTCAAACATGACACTTTGTTTTGTTCCTTGAGAAACCTAGGACACTACGAAGCATAGGTGGGTCCAGGAGTAGTCCTTGTTCCAACAGCAGATACCCCGAATATCTAACCTGGGTTTGGACAAACTGCAGTTTTTCTTTAGAGACCTTATGTCCCTTTAAGACCTAAAGTTCTAACGGGTGGATGCTGTCTTCCTATGAGGAGACCTGGGAGGAGGAGCAGAGAAGTAAATCATCCACATATTGCAATCAGGTAGAACCTTTAGGGAAACTTAAATCATCTGAATTGGCTTTTGGAACTTGTGAGAAATAAGAAGGGCCTTCACTAAAACCCTGCAGCATCCCATCCACGTAAATGGCCAGGACCCTGTGTTACCTTAGGGAATTCTTTAACAAAGACTCATAACTCAGCTTCAGTCTAGGAACATGTGAAACTTGAGGTTTATTAAGATCCTCAGAGAGCATAGTAACTTTAAATGGAAAGATGCTGATAAGTTAAGAGGAAGAAGGATCAGGAGAGAATTCAGGGGAAATGTGCCTGAAGCAGAACCACAGGTAAGGAAGCTGGCGTGGAAGGCAGAATGGTGTTGGAGGTAAAGCTTGAAATGGGCAGAGAAGAAGAATTTGAATTTGTGGCCTTTTTAATATTCATAGCTTTGATCTTCTTTTTTAAAATAAGTCTCTTTAACATTTCATGTACTAATGGCTTGGTGATGACGAACTCCTTCAGCTTTTCCTTGTCTGGGAAACTCTTTATCTGACCTTCCATTCTAAATGATAGCTTTGCTGAATAAAGTAATCTAGGCTATAGGTCCTTGCTTTTTATCACTTTGGATACTTCTTGCCAATCAATAAAATATACTTAAAAAAGAAGAAGAAGAACTTGAGCCTGCTGGTGAAGAAGCCTGAGGCAAAATGTTGATAGACTAGGGCAGTGATGTCCGACCACTGTGCCACAGAATCTTAAAACGTGCAGTACCTGACCACTCAGTCAGGGGCACGGACCTCTTTTCCTTAGATTCTCAAATAAAAAATGACAACAGCCAATACAACAAAAGCCATCTGGTGTGATTGAATCAAAATTGAACCTGTGTTTTTGTCATATCAGCAAAAAAATATATATATTTTTACTGTGCTGCAGAATTTTAGCAATTATTTTATGTGTGCCATGAGATGAAAAAGTTTGAAAATTGCTGGACTAGGGCAACTTAGCTGGATCTGGAGACTGTTGAAGAGAGAAGGGCAAGTCAGTGCCAGAGGGAAGCAATTTTCTCTGTCTCCCAAAATTCAGTAGCCCCTGTTCATCCCAAAACTTTATCCCTTAAAGAATCAACTTCAATTTTTTGGCCCTATTTGGAAGACTCATGATATCTTCAAAATAAGCATTCAAATAAATAATAATACTCTTTTTAAAAATAGGGATTCCAATCAGTTTTGCCAATTTTAGCACTATTATCGTCCATTTTAGCTTTAAGAAAATTAAGTTTGAGAATCTCAAAAGTTCCCCACAGTGGCCACTGATTTGCTGAATGACTCCTGCCTATTTAGTTAAAATATGTGCATGAAAATTGTCCATGGCCTGCCTTTCAGCGTGTATTTGGCTGGGGTCCCTGAAGAAGGATGGTCTTAAAATATTTAGATCACCAAGATCCCCTTTTCAGAGACTTCTTCAGAACAGAGGATTCAAAGCAATCTGCAAGTCAGACACCAGCCAGCCTCACTCTAGAACAACCTGATCACAGAAGATCCAGCCAAAGGCTTAAAAGCCAATTCTAGGAAAATAATCAACTCTCAGGAGAGCCTACTTAGGGGCTGAGCCTGACACACTCTTCTCAGTGAGACAGCTGGGTCCAATACCAGCCATGCTGACTGATTTCGGTAGAAATGGCCCCCATTGCAAAAGGAGTCTAGGCAAAAGTCAGCTCAGTCTCAAGGAGCGATGGGACCGTGAAGAAATCAGGCTGGTGTGTCAAATGGAGTGCTCACAGACACCCAGGTAAACAAGACCTGTTAACAACTGAAAAGACCCTGCAATCCATGACCCTGCAATCCATGAAGAAAGCCCAGAGAGCTTCACAACTCAAAAACCAGAAGCTCAATTCAAGGAGAAGACTCTCCCTAAGCTTCTGATGGGGAGTGAGCAGTGACCCAAGCGGCTTCCTGTGGTACCAACATGGTGATTGACCACCTCTCCTGGCGCTGTCGGGTTTTTTATTCTCTGGACCCCCAGACAAGCCCCCCAAATGTCAACTGGAAAACCGAACTGACTAGGTATTCCATCACCAAAATAATTTATTTGGGGAACAAAACACAATCTAGTGTGCGCAGCCATCCATGGGCTGCAGCAGGTGTGTACTTTGGTGTTTTGTGTATCTGTGAGGCATGGATTCTGAAAGCTCTTTTACCTTGAAAGGACAACCCTTAGGTGAGGGTCCAGCAGTTTGTAAAAATATGCAGATGGATCATTTGCCATCAGAGCATCCAGGGCTAAGATGACTGCCTGAAGTGTGGCCAGGTGCACTGACCCTTGGATCTTGTCTTTGTTAGGCCCATCCTGGCTAAGACCCAGAACGCAGCAGCCTTCCATGGAGCTCTGTCATTTTTACAATGGTTGGCAGTGCCATTCAAAGTTTGTGCACTCCCATTGCTGTTCGGCTGGTCAATCTCAGGGGCTCCTCGGGTAGCCAAGAGGTCTGGGGGTGGGTGACCTCCAGCACCATCTGACAAGATGCCCTCAGCATCTGACAAGAGACTGAGGACAGGGGAGGCCACCCATTCCTGTGGTGGACTGTGTCAGAGGGCCAGGTTTGGCTTTATCTTAAATCGAGGAGGACTCTGTAGCCATGCCAAGCTTGTGGGACCGGAGACAAAGTAGCTGCAGGGTACAGAAAGGGTCACAGGCTCAGGGTCTGTGAGATCCCTGTTTTCAGGAGAGTCAGTTTGTGGCCAGTCATTTGCTGTTTCATGATGTCTTGCATGAGGCCAAGGGGTCAGTTTCTTGCATCCAAAGCCTTTGGTTGACTTCTGGCCAGCACAGGTGGCCCAAAGACCCCAGGAGGCCTGAGAAGAGGTTGCCAACATATTTTCAGTGAAGGAGTCTCTGAGGGCACTAGTGAGACTGCTTGTTATGATCTAATTTGAACAGAATTTAGAGGGTGTTTTTGAGGGAACCCCACTTAAAGGGAGCTGGTTTATAAGTATCAGCATCAGTGAGATTAAGTATGATTTGTTAAATGAGGAATATGTTGCCATCAGAATCTCAGAAGTACTGAAAGATGTGCTTGTGTGTGCTTAGTGGGCGTGTCAGATGAATCCTCCCGGGAGAGGATGCCATCTGTGTGATGTCGCATGGGTGCTCTGAGGAAGGGGGAGGCAGGGATACACTTGTCTGCAAGGCTCTTGGGGTGCCCAGGGGAGCCTGGAAAGGTGGATCATGTCCCTCCAAGATGAAAAGTTTATATAACTGAAAGACAAAAAGATGTTAATCGGGTACTTATTTTTTGTGCCTCAACTTTGTTTCTAAATTAACTGTAGCATTTGCTAAAATGTAGCAATTGACAAAGCTTCGTAGAGTTAATCAGTATAGGGGGAAAAAGGTATACTTTAACTGTAGCCTTGCCTAAATTTCCCTTAGTGATGGTTGTTGACAAAATGTATAATTTAGCAGTTTCAGTTTCACAAGTTGTTATTGGTAATGTCATTTAAATTATTAGGATTAGGACTTCCGTCAAGATGGAGGCATAGGTGGATGGGCCGTGCCTTCTCACACAACCAAGTTTAGAGACAACTAAAAATTAGCAACAGAAAACACAGCCAGAACACGGAAAATTGAACTTTTTGGAAGTCCGTTAACAACAAATTCTTCAGCCTGACCGGTAAGGGGCGAAACCAGTGGCTGGTGAGGGGTTGCACAGGAGGACTCGGTCAGATGGACTCAGGCACGGAATCCAGACGCGCGGAATCCAGGCGCAGGGTTGAACCTAGTGAGCGACCGAGCGAGCCACCAGGCGAGTGACCGCGAAGGAGACAGCGGGGAAGCGGTGCTGAGTGTTGACTGTGGTCGCCCATTTGTGCACGAGCGGACAGGCGAGGGAGTGAGCGGTTGGACCAGGGCCCAGTGGTCCACGTGGCAAGCAGCAGTAGAGGGCGCTGCCATTTCCCCACTCTGACCACGCCCTCACATACAGCGTCACAACCCAGCAACCTGGGAGTCCAGGGCGCCGCTTCTCACACTTAAAGGGCCAGAACAGACCAAAAATGTTGCAAGTTCTCAAAGCCCCAGAGCCCATAGATCTAAGCGATGAAGAAATAGCAAAACTCTCAGATGCACAGTTTAAAACACTGGTGATCAGGATCCTCATAGAACTGGTTGATTATAGCCACAAATTAGACAAATATATGAAGGCAAAACTAATTGAAAGGAATGGAATTGCACAGGACACCAATAGCAATGAAAAGGAAACTGGGACTCAAATGAATGGAGTGGACCAGAAGAAAGCAAATAATGGCCAAACAGAAAAGAGTCAGGAAGCAAGAATTCAAAGAAATGAGGAGAGTCTTAGGAACCTCCAGGACATCTTTAAACGCTCCAACATCCGAATTATAGGGGTACCAGAAGGGGGGAAAGGCACAGCCACCAGTGGAAAACTTATTTGAACAAATAATAAAGGAGAATTTCCCTAATCTGGCAAAGGAAATAGACTTCCAGGAAATCCAGGAAGCTCAGAGAGTCCCAAAGAAGTTGGACCCAAGAAGGAACACACCAAGGCACATCATAATTACATTAGCCAAAATTAAAATGAAGGAGAGAATCCTAGAAGCAGCAAGAGCTAAGGGGACAGTCACCTACAAAGGAGTCCCCATCAGACTGTCAGCAGATTTCTCAAAAGAGACCTTACAGGCAAGAAGGGGCTGGAAAGAGGTATTCCAAGTCATGAAATCCAAAGACCTACAATCAAGATTGCTCTATCCAGCAAAACTTTCATTTAGAATGGAAGGACAGATAAAGTGCTTCTCAGATAAGATCAAATTCAAGGAGTTCATCATCACCAAGCCCTTATTATATGAAATGTTAAAGGGACTTATCTAAGAAAAAGAAGTTAAAGAAACATGAACAGTGAAAGGACAACAAACTCACAGTTATTAACAACCATACCTAAAACGAAAGCAAACTAAAAGGACAGCTAGATCAGGAGTGGAAACATAGAAATGAAGATCTCAAGGAGGGTTAGCACCAGGGGAGTGGGAGGAGGAGATGGGGGGAGAAGGTACAGAAAATAAGTAGCATAGACAGTAGATAGAAAATAGATGGGGGAGGCAAGAATAGCATGGGAAATATAGAATCTAAAGGACTTGAGACACATGGTCATAAACTAAAGGGGGGTAATGGTGGGGATGGGGGGGTAGGGTGGAGGGGAATGAAGGGGGGAATAGAACAACTGTAACAGCATAATCAATAAAAAAATTAAAAAAATAAATTATTAGGATTATTGTCAATTTTAAAAACACCTAATTTGAGATTCTTCTTTTATATCTGAGCTCTAAGGTTCAGGCATTTTTCAAGATACTACATATAGTGACTAATCTTTAATTTTTCAGGACTGTCCAGGTGAGCTTTCATGATGATGGAAACATTATCTTTGCTGTCCAGTATGGCAGCCACAGGTAGCTGTTGAGCACTTCAAATGTGATTAGTGTGGCTATGAAACTGAATTTTAATTCCGTTTTAACCCTTGGCTCTTAACACAGAAAGTTGCTACTCCCAGCCCTGTGGCCCACCTTCCTCCAGACCTGGTAACTGTCAGCAGACTGGGACCTGAGCCAAAGAATTGGGTGAAACTAACAAAGGGTGTGGAGGTATGAAAGAAATTGTCTACCTCACCCACCAGTGTGTGCTCAAAATGATTATTGAATCCACAAGTTTAGAAACAAAAAGGCAGAAGGTTCTGGATCAGGTTCCTCTTATGTTCTTGAGACTTGAGAGATCGTTTTCCTTCTTTTAGCAGGGAGTCAGATGTATCAGTGAGGGTAGGCTACATGATGCTACAGTAACAAACATACCCCAAATCTCATCGTCTTCTAACCGCAAGGGTTTATTTTTGCTTATATGACATAACTATCTATGGTGGGCACTAGGGAGGCATGGCCCGGGAGGCATGGCCCAGATCCTCTTCAGTGTGGAACTGCTGGCTTTACCTGCTGGGAAAACTTTTGGCTGTCAGCTCCTTTAGAGGACCACATCACCCAAAGTCACATCCCTCTCACATTCAGTAGCAAAGCAATAGCATAAAGGTCTGGCCACCTCAGTCCAACGCAGGACAGCTCTGAAGGGACATGTTAGCCCCTGAGCTCCCTGTGAGTCCAGCTGAGGCTGCTGTTGTACCTGTGGTACAGCTAGACTTCCCTTTTGGCTCACTCCTCTTCCTTTCTTAAGTATGAATCCCACAGGTGTTATTCCCAAGGCTTCTCCTTGATGAATATCCTGCAAGCTAAACTCTCATCTCAGGGTCTGCTTCCCTGGAGCCAGCCTGCAATAGTTAATACCAAGAGTGGGCCAAGAAATCAAGTGGTGAAGTGGGGTTTGGGAGCTGGGTCACTCGCCACTTTCTGGCAATAAAAACTCCATCACTGTCCAGAGATCCCCTGGTGCAAAGTGACCATCTAATTTTTAAAACTTCCCCTCATGGAGGCTGCCAAAATGAGGAGACACAGAAACATAGCCTTAAGGAAAGAACAGATCAAAATTCCAGAAACAGAGCTAAACAAAATGAAGAAAAGCAATCTGTCAGATGCAGAGTTCAAAATACCAGTTGTAAGGATGCTCAAGGAACTTAGGAATCAACAGCATAAAAAATATCCAGTCAAAAACAAAGGATATACTAATTGAAGTAAAGGACAATTTACAGGGAAACAACGGTAGAGTGGATGAAACCAAGAATCAAAACAGTGATTTGGAACATAAGGAAGCAAAAAACCAGAATGAAAAGAAGAAAAAAGAATTAAAAAAATGAGGATAGAGTAAGCAGCCTCTGGGCCAACTTCAAGCATACCAACATTCACATCACAGGGGTGCCAGAAGGAGAAGAGAAAGAGCAAGAAACTGGAAATCTATTTGAAAAAATAATAAAAGAAAAATTTCCTAATTTGGTGAAGGAAAGAGACATGCAAGTCCAGGAAGCACAGAGAGTCCCAAACAAGATGGACGCTAAAAAGACCCACTCCAAGGTACAATTAAAACTGCCAGAGGTTAAAGATAAAGAGAGAATATTAAAAGCAGCAAGAGAAAAGCATTTAGTGACCTACAGGGGCATTCCCATAAGATACAGGGGAGTTATCTCATTTCTCAAAAGAAACTTTTCAAGCTAGAAGGGATGGGCAAAAATATTAAATGTCATGAAAAGCAGGGACCCACAGCCAAGATTACTCTATCCAGAAAAGCTGTCACTTAGAACAAAAGGGTTTCCCACACAAGAAAAAACTAAAGGAGTTCATCAGCACCAAACCATTATTATATGAAATGTTAAAGGGACTTATTTAAGAAAAAGAAAATCAAAACTATGAACAATAAAATGGCAATAAATACATACCCATGAACAATTGAATCTAAAAAACAAACTAAGCAAACAAGAAGAACAGAAACAGAATCATGGATACTGAGAGCATTTTGATAGTTACCATATGGGAGGGGTTGTGGGGGAAATGGGCAAAGAGGTGAGGGGATTCAGAAGTACAAATGGGTAGTTACAGAAAAGCCATGGGGATGTTAGGTACAGTATAGGAAATGGAGTAGCCAAAGAACTTATTTATGCACATGACCCATGGACATGAACAATGGTGGGAGGATTGTCTGAGGGAGTAGGGGATGCTGGGTGAAGGGGGGGAAAGGGGAAAATCAGGACAACTGTAATAGCATAATCAATAAAATATAATTGAAAAAAGAAAAAATTATTCCCTTGGGGTGAATTGGGGCAATTACTAGTAGACAAAAATGCATTAGTTTGTGCACTGTATGAGGCCTTTAAGAAATGTGCAGTAGTTATAAGGGCAATAAAATTGGGTGGCTATTGCTAAGACTGATAGATACCCTAGAAAAAGATATGATGCAATGAGCAATTAATCACTAATGGAAAACCCTTAAAAATTTTGAAAACCCAGATTCTTCTGAACCTTCTGAATCTACAGAAATAGCTGAGAGATGATACAGGTCTCCTTCCTTAGAGGCTGACAACATGTGCCCCTCAGGATCCACCCTACCTGCCTTCCTGGTCACTTAGCCTGTATAACAGGGATTAAATCACAGTAAAACCCACCGAGGGGCATTCTGAGCCTGCAAAAGGGTCAGAAGAACACTGTGTCCCAAAGGAACTACAAGGCCTAGCCCACATGTACCCACAGAAGGCAGGCGACTGTCCTGGCCAGCAGGGAGTCCTGCCCTGGCTGCTGCTTCTGGGGCGGGATTGGGAGGAGTGCATTAGGATCAGATAAGGGTTGGGTGCCAATATAAGGTGAGAAAGCTCTGCATTTGGATATCCATAGTACAAGTTGGGTGTAGCAAGGGAGGTGTGGGGTGCTAGCGGTAAGAATGCAGTGGCCACCACCAGAGGTGGTGATATTGTTACAGAAATACAGGGTCCAGGGGGGGTGTAATATACTATTACCGAAAGGACCCCCCACTAGGTTCGAATTGTCCGCCACCACATCTCTCAATGCCAGAGATTTGTAAAAAGGAAAGGAAATGTTTATTTAAAGCTGTACAGACTTAAAGTAGTGACCTAATGTCTTCATTAAAATATCAAAGTCCTTCAGGATACCCATAGCTGCACACAGTGCTCCTTCTCCCTCTGCCCTAATTTAGGGTACGGTATCTCAGAAAAAGAAGTAGATTCAGGCTCCTGACACCATCAGCTGTGTCATCAGCCAGGATCAAGGCACATGGTTCTCCTCTGTAAAGCTGCGAGGGGGTCTCCACTCTGCCAAAGCTGCGTGGTTTCCTTCTACATGGCTGCGGGGGTCCCCACCTTGGCAAGAGCGTGTGATTCTCCCCTCACTGGCTGCCACATCTCAGTTTAAATCCCTGCACCAATCTTCCTCTCCAGCCTTCTGACTCCTACAATCAGCTACACTTGCCAGGACTCCCATATTCTTCCAGCTTTACTGGGCTGCCAAAGTGGGTCTGGGCAGGTGTGGCCCCATGGCGTGGAGCCAATCATCTCCAAGCTCTCACGCAGATGCAATAACCAGGGGGAGTTGCCTCCTAGTTACAACTTGGGTGGAGGTCACTTCCATCCCCCTGGCTCAGAGCATGGCCACAGCTATTTAATGTATCTATGCAGCCAGTTAAAAGTTATAGATGCTGTAAATGACCATGCCAGAGGTTAGCTGCAAAGCTGTTGCTATGCAAAACAGCTCTGCAAGTTCCTGCTCCATGTGTCCCCTCCTCCAACTCACACCTGTTGGGGGAAGGGGTGAAGACACCCTATATATCTAATATTTCCTGGACACCTTGAGTTCTGGACCCCATTCCAAATCCCTATTTGGGGCCCCCCTCTTGGCTGCACCCTGTTACAATATGATGGCTTCTTCCCACTTCAACCGACCTGGGGAGAAAGGCTTCATCCCTGTAACATACCCCAATGCGAGCAAATGTCAGAAGCCTTCAGGAGTTTAAGATGGAACTTTATTGGCCAAAGTTTCAAAGTTTTACCTGCGCAGGGGCGAACTCTCGGGGTGCCTCCGGAGACACACGAGTGCCAAAATGGCTGCAAATGAGAGTCGCCCCTAACGCTTACAGGCTAGGGTTCTTATAGAGGCGAGCAAGCAAGCAACTTCCAGAAGCAGAAGGTGGCAGTTAGCTATTGGCTCAGGGGCTATACTAAGGTGCGTGATCTGACCAAGGACTGGTTACTAGAGCTCGTGGACAGCTCGTGATTGGCTCTTAAACCTCATGCTGTGGTTGTGGTCTTTTTACCGCCCCCCCCCACCCTTGCTTGGCGTTCCAGGAGCTGACTTAACACAATCAGCTCTGTACCTCCTTTAAGTGCACCCTGTCCTTATGGTCAAGCGAGCAGCTAAAATTGAGAACAATTACTTCCTCATTTCCCTGGCTCCTTCAATCCCAGCCTGTTAACTAGGCAAGTTTTTTTTTCTTTTTTCAGTCCAAGGTGATTTTTGCCTTTAGTCTTGGCAGATGTTTACTCTTTCACTGGTGTTCAAAAGATACTGAACAAATATTCATCCCAACCATAATTCCCTAGAACACAGGAGTATTTCTCATATTTATTATGTACATAATATTATGTAGATTTAGTAAAGAACTTAGCTTTAGACTTTTATAGATATTTGATGAATCAAGAAATAAAGGAGGAGAGAGGACAGAGAGCGGGGAGGAGGGGTGGAACAGAACGGAGGAAAGCAGGGAAGCAACAGGCGAGGGAGCCACAGTTTTTTAGGTTTCCTTCTAAAGGACAAGAGATATTTTGCGCCATCTTCTGGACACTCTGAGTACTGCAATGGGTTGAGGTGCAAGGGTGAGAGTTTGAGGTTGGGGGGAGGGTCAGGGTTTCAAAGAACTTCCCAAAATGATAAAGCCTCAGGCAAGATCCCCTGACAAATGGCATCAAGAGAACAAATCACAACTGTCATTACACAGGGAACTGATTGTGGAACACAGTGCTTCCACTGGTCCACTCTTGCCATTTCTCCTCGCTATCAGAAATCCTAGGCAGAGCTGGACTCCCCTTTTGGGGAGAGGCGAGTTGGAAAATTTTGGTCATGCGTGCAGCTCCGTTTTCCCACTGATCTACATTGTGACGTAGGGTAATTTCTGGCTGATCTTTGGCCCGTTTTATCAACTGGTATTTAAAAATTCTGGAGATCTCCAGTTAAGGGAACTTCGGATGACTTCTTTTATGAAGTCGAGACTTTTTAGAAAAATGCTCACCCGAGGATATACTTACTGATTTTAGATGGAGAGGAAGGGAGAGAGGAAGAGTGAACTGATGTAAGACACAAAAACATCGATCAGTTGCTTCCCTTACATGCCCTGACCGGGGAGTGAAACCGAAACGGTTCTTTTTTTTTTTTTAGTTATTTTTCAAGTACAGTTTTTTGTCTATTTCTCCCATCCCAGCCCCCCACCCCGCCCTGTGCTCCCCACCTCCCTCCCATTTCCACACCCCCTAAACTGTTTATTTATTTAATTATTTTTGGTGTACGAGGCTCTGCGCCAACCGACTGAGACTCCCAGCCAGGGCCCAAGAGCCTTTCTACAAAGCAAAAGGATTTATCTGTTTTACACATTTACATGATTTTTAAAAATTCAGTACGAAGAGTAAAAGATGACAGACTGATGGGATGTTTAAACAGAAAGCTCAGATTCGTGTGGAAGGTTTCATGGGAGATGATGGAGTCAGCAGCAGGGCAGAAGGATGAGGGTCTGGGAGAAACGCACCTGGGCAAACTTGCTTATTTACACACAGACCTTTCTGTTTAAGGTTCTGCCCTCCCAGCAGCCGAGGAGGCGGCAGCAGCACCCTTCTTCTCCAAAAGGATGTTTTAGTTTCTTTCCATTGGCAATTAAGAATCAATGGTAAAGAAGCCAAGTGAGCAGCTTTGAAAGCTGCCCTTGGAGCCAAGTCCCTGGGCAAGTCCTGTGGTTTCTCCCCTTTCACTGGTGCCAAAGTGTTAAGACCATGGGTTTTAGGTTCAGATTTTTATCTCCAACACTCACTAGCTATAGTGCAGGTAACAACCTCCCCAAGGTTCATTTTCCTCACCTGTGAAATGGGGATAAGAAACTCTAGCTGGCAGGGTTATTATGAAGATAAATGAGATAACAGGCACTGCAGATGTATTATCACCATTAGTCACAGATGAGGCTTCTAGTTGTCTATACCCTCATTAGCCCCCTTCCTTGGAATAGTCCCAGCTTAGAAAACTATAGTTCCAAGTTTCCTTTACAGATAGGGATGGACAATAAGATATAAGGGAAGCTATTGAAAAAATAAGAAAAGCTAGTTAAAAGGAAGATTACAGCTCTGGCAAATGAGCTTTTGCCTTTGTTCCATCTTTCCTTTTTCTTTCTGGAACTCAGAATCGATGGGTGGGGCTCTACAATCATCCTGTGACCGTGATTCAGCAGCCTGGTTGAGGGTGGAGAGGAGGTGAGCAACAGGGCAGGTAGGGGGGAAGAGACGGCAGAAATAGATCTTAAGATTAGCTATCTTGTTCCCCGTATTGCTGTCTTGTCTCCCAAATACCGCTTTAAGGGTTTGCTCTCGGCCCACGTCTGAGCTGAACGGTTCCGGAGTCAGCACGCCAGAAGGATGTTTGCCCCAGCAAGTTCAGCCTAACTCCTCCCAGTCAGAGCTGCTTCTGCTGCCCCTCCCCCTCAGTGGGATGAAGGCAAAGCTTTTAACCAAGGAATCAACCTGATGATTTTTTTAAATGAAGAGCAAGTCAGCAAGTGGTTAATACTGAGAAATGGCCTCATGGGGGCACTGCGCACACGGAAATGAGGGACACCAGCTGGGGGTCTGTCTCTTGTGTGTTTGGATTTGAGAAAGGAGGTGCCTGTGGTTGGGGTTGAAGACACTCTTTTTCTGCAAAGCTGAGCTGCCAGGAAACCACTGAGTCCATCCTTACAGTCAGGAGGGAAGAATCTTGGTACAGTCTTTGACCCCCAAAACAGGCTCCTGGAAAATTACTGTTAGATATTTTCATTGTGAGAGAATTTTGGAATTCTTACATAACCTTTTTTTTTTTTTGGCTCACAGCTGATGACAACTATAGACTCTCTCTTTTAAAAAGTTCAAATACTCATTACAGTAAATCAAGGTCAAAGCCTGTGCCTCAAAGGGTCCTGATGGGGAGTGAGGGTCTGGCTCTGGCTGCTGCTGGGTGGCCCAGGCGGCGTGTGGATGGGAAAGCACTGCTGTGCAGCACAGACATGGGCTTGAATCCCATGCTGAATGCAGAGCTTGTGTGTGAGCTGCAGCACTTCTTGGGGCTTGATTTTTTAATTTATAAAATGGGAAATCTAATACCCACCATGGTTTGGAGTTAACATACATAAAGCCCCAGTCAGTGGACCAAGAAGCTGGCAGTTGGTCAGCAGGCACAGGTTGTCTCCATGGGCTGGTGGGAGAAGGACAGCAACATGGGCAGTGGCTACTGCGGGCAGCACGGGGCGATCCAGGGCAGTTCTGCTGCGTCCGGGGCCTGCTGCAGCGGTAGCCTGGCTTCCCGGCACCGGTGGGTGCAGGTGTGGGTGCAGGTGTGGGTGCCGGTCTCTCCGTCCCATTCTCCTTTCTCTGTCACTGCAGGTCTTGGGGATTCAGCGTCCCCCATCCACCTCTGGGAGCCGTCTTCTCTGCAGGGTTGAGCTGGCTTTAAGCTTCTTAATGCACTTCTGCCCCTGCCACGGAATAGAGATTTGGACAGTCTTCCAGTGGGAATGTCTGGCTGCAGAGTGGGGGCGGGCTGCCAGGCTCTGTATGCCCTCTGACCCCAAAAGCGCATGCGCAGCACTCTCCCATTTCCAACACTGCTTTGATGACCGGAGAGGAGCTACAGAAAACACATGTGTGGTCAATTTGCAAAAGCTTCCAAATACTGCAAATTCTTATAGTTCCCGACTTCTACTTGGAATGGCAAATGGCAAGTTGTCAGGGTGCAGGGACAGATTTCCGAAATGAGTATTGCATGACAGAAAAGGACTGAGAAACGTCGCACGCACGCCATCGGCCCCGTTGTCAGCTCGGTCCAACCCTGGCAGGTTCCATTCGTGGTTCACAGTTGTTTCTAAGGAATGAAAAGTGATAATAGAGTGGCCTTTATGTGCTGGTGTACCCCGCGTCCAAAGCCTGAGTGTGCACATGTGCACACACTCACATACTCACACACGCGAACGAGGCGGTGAGCACTGGGACCTGGCCTCCTCTAGTCTGGCAGACTCCGCCCTCTGTGCCCACTGCCAAGCCCGGGGAATGTGGGGCTCCTTTGAAGAACTAAACAGGTAAAAAAGAACCTCAGCCAGTCACTTTGTCTTTAAACTTGGATACATCCTTTGCACTGTTCTTCTGTCATTTCCCAGTAAGACAAAAGCAGTAACCCTCGCCCAGCACGTGCTCTCGAGCCCTCCACACTGTCCTCCATGTACTCTTGCACTAAGTGCAGCTATGCCCAACTCGATGGAGGCTTCATGTTGTGTGACCAGGCCCCAGGGGACAAATTTGTCCTCTCCCGAGGTTCGTTTAGGTTCTTTCCATTTCCTGTCCTAGAGGAAGCTGTCAGGTATGCTCACCAGCGCTGGGCGGAGCGAGGTGTTTGTAGCGTCAGGCCATCTGACAGGATTGAAACGGTGCCTCTCTGTGGGTTTAATTTGCATCGTCCTGCTTCTGGCGAGGCTGATGATTATTTCTGATGTTACTGGCTTTCCTGCTGTCTTCTGGGAATTGCCTCTGCCCTTGGTGTAGACAGTTTCTGCACCATGCCAGGAGAGTGTCCGTCAGTCATGTTTATGTCCCAGAGGAGGCCCTGTTGGGGTACAGATACTGGTGAAGGGTGAAGCGAAGGTCCTGAGGAGGCAGCAGGGGGTGGAACACAGAACCTAGGAGGAAGATTACACCTGGATTAGAGAAGGGGAATGTCCCTTTGACTCGAAGGCAGGGAAGAACGGCACCGTTCAGCAGGTGGAGGCAGCAGGTGGGGGATCCGATAAAGCCAGTGTGCACTATTGGTGTTACCTGCCCGTGGTGGGACGTGGTCGTTATAGGGGGCTACCAGCTACTTCATAGAGCAACTAACTGTGTGACAATCCGCAGGATAAGCTTCCTAATGCATTTCTGCCCCTGACATGGAATAGAGACACTGGAGAATCTTCCGATGGGAATGCCTTACCAGCAGAATGCCTCAGCAAAGGAAATATTCAATAAAGGTGTAAATGATCCCAGTAGCTGGAGGGATTTGTTCAGCTGCTTCTTCGGGCACCTCTGCTGGTCCTGGAAATGATCTTCTGTTGGTCTAACAAACTAGAGCTCATCTTGCTTTTAGTCACAGTGGTTTCACTAAGCAATTCCTCTAGAAACCTTTGCAGCTGAAGCTGCCATGTGTTTTGAAAATGCATTACAACATTGTGTTCATATAAAACTATGTGTATTCGGCCCTGGCTGGTGTGGTTCAGTGGATTGAGTGCTGGCCTACGAACCAAAGCGCCCCTTTTTTGATTCCCAGTCAGGGCACAGGCCTGGGTTGCACGCCAGGTCCCTAGTAGGGGGAGCGTGAGAGACAACCACGCATCGATGTTTCTCTCCCTCTTTTTCTCCCTCTTTTCCCCTCTAAGAGTCTTGTTCCCCTACAAATAAAACCTTAAAAAAAACTATTTGTATTCATTTCCTCAAAGGCTGTCATAACAAGTTGCCACAACATGAGTGGCTAAAAACAACAAGAATTTATTTATTTGTTTATTTTACCATTCTGGAAGGCAGATGTCCCAAATCAGGGCGCTGCAGGGCTCCTCTAGAGGATGCAGCAGAGGGTCTGTTCTTGCCGCTGCCGGGTTCAGGCGGCTGTCGGCCTTCCTTGACGTGGCTGCATCACTCGACGTCCGCCTCTGTCTTCACGTGGCCTGCCCTGTGCGCCTGAGCCTCTCCCTGTGTATCTCTTCCAAGACACCAGTCATTGGGTTTAGGGCCTACTCGGGCAATCCGGGATGATCTCAAGATCCTTAAATGGAATTCAGCTACAAAGATCCTTTTTCCAAATAGGGCCACATTCACAGGTTCTGGGGGTTAGGGTGTGGATGTATCTTCTCGGTGGAGCACCATTCACCCCTCTATGGTACTGCGCAGGCCAACCTTTTAGAAAGCAGGTGTAACTGAAGCACCTAAGACCTGTGACTCAGGGACCCCTGCAAAATAAGAGCTGTAGGGGTCACAGAGAAGACCTCACACTGGCCCCTTGTGCAAAGGAGACCTGTGAGGTGGCAGAGCCCAGGATATACTGGTGGTAGTTTATGTCCTAGAAACAAACTCTGGCCCTGGAAACAATATTCACTTGCACTTTCTGCAAACAGGAAGCCTTGGCTGAACATCATCCCTTCAACTAGAAGCCAAGGTCATGAGCAGACTCAATGGCACTTATTCAGGGCAGAATATAGGAAGCAGTAAACTACTGGTTTTGGCTTAAGCTCTTAATGCTTCTTGGGTTATATAAATACCACCCCATGACGGTCCTTCTCTTTACTTGATGCCTGGAATTCATTTAATATTTGTTGATGAGCACAGCTGATTTTAAATGTCCTTTGTTGTAAACATCTGTGGCTATGCTGTAATATATTTTATGACAAACGTTTGCCCCTGCGAGGTTTTCAGAGAGGGACAAGCTGGAGCAAGGGCCTATGTTTGAAATCGTTTCTGACCTTTTAACTACTCAGCTGTGTGTCCTGAGCCTATTAGCCAACCTCTCTGAACCTCCGCTTCACTCATGAAATGGGGCCACTGACCCCAGCTCTCAGAGTTGGCTCAAGGGTTGGTGAGACAGTGGTCGTGAAAGTACCTGGCACGTGGTCAATTAGTGGACAAAGAACTTTGAATTTTGCCTTTTAAAGGAAAGCAGTTTACAATCTAGACAGGAAGATCAGTGGTGATGCTGACAGTAATAGCTGAGACACATACATGTTAGAACTCATCCAAGTGCATCGCACATATTCACTCGTTTAATCCTCTCATCAGCTCTGTAGGCTGGCACTGTTATCAGTCTCACTTTACATGTGGGGAAGTGGAGGCTTTGGTGTGGACGTGACTTGCGGCAGGGCCCAGGGCTACTCCGAGTCAGAGCTGGGAGTTGAGCAGCTGTGAATGTGCTGGGAGCTGGGCTCTACGCTGCCTCCCCAGCGTTTCAGGAGGAATGTGATAGGGAGGGGGGAGGAGCTCAGGCTGGACATGAGGGTTCAGAGGGACAGAACACCTCTGGTTGGAAAAATGCTGAAGGGCTTCTGCACACTGGTGGCATGGAAAGGTTGGGCTGGATTTGAACAGACTTGGGCATGAAGCAGGAGCGACTTAGGTGTCTACCCAGGGACAGGGCAGCCTGCTCTTCCCAGCAGGTCTTAATTCCCTCACCTCACACTGGCTCACTCAGCGTTTCAGAAGTAGGTTGATGATGGGGCCAGATTTCAGAGGCCAAGGAGGTGGTGCTGGCCCTCAAGTCTTTTCCACCTGGGGTGGTGACCATAGTTGTCCAAATCAAGACACCCTGGGGCGTTATTGAGCTAGGACAAGTGGAGTCGTCTGGGACTGTCCCAGCAAACTAGATCACATAGTCCCCTTGTCACTGAGCAGCCAGCTCTCTGGGACCACAGGACCTATGGAACCACAGCCAGCACTGCCCCTCAGGACACGGGCTCACTGGTGGATGTCCAAACCCAGTAAGAGACTCTTGTGGAGCCCTGTGTTGGGGGCAGCAGGGGAAAGGCAAAAACACCCCTTCTGCCTGGACACACTGTGGCAACACCCCCAGAGCCCTCTCTGTGTCTGGAGATTAGGAAGAAGCCACAAGCAAAAGACCTCAAGCCTAAACTTTCCATTGAGAAGGGACTTTCTCACTTAAGAAAGGGAGATGCCACAAGGTTGTTATTTGAGTAACTCAGGCCAAAAAAAAAGTGCTTACTGGAATAACTCAGGCAGAAATAGCCTTGTGGGTTGTTTTTCTTCTTTTCGCCAAATGGGCCTTTGAGAGGGTCTGTGGCGTGTCCCACACAATGATGTGTCCCTAGAACTCTCAGTTCCCCCTTGTCTTGCTCACCAGGGAGTAGAGGACATGTATGAGGGCCCTAAGGGTGTGGGGTGCAGACAGTTAGTTGAACTGGAACATAGTGAGGGGGGGTGCCACTGGCCACTCAAGGAGGGTGGACGTGACAAACGTCCCTTCTTCACACCAGGGCCCCACGCAGGGGCTGCTGTGGGCTCAGTCACAGCATCGGTGACAGATTGGATGAGAGCAGGTTCCCAACGCTTCCAGTGGGTATGAGGTGAAGGACAGGCACGGCCTGGGGACCCCCTCATGACCACACTCCTTATCCGTCCACGTCCATGTCCCCACTCCGGGTCGCCAAGCCCTTTTCGGGACCGCACTGCAGTGTGACAAGCACATATTAAGAGCTTGGGCTTCCTTCTGGAGCAGAATCACCCGCTTAGCAGTGGCATCCCATGAATTTGCTTTGTCTCTGAGGGAATAATTAACTAGTGTTAGTATGATATCAGAAAATTGCTAATTATGGCGAGGAACTAACACAGCAATCTGGGAACTTGTGGAGCTATAGTTAGTGATGACAGAAAAGGAAAATATTTGACTGTTTTGTGCTGCACCCAGGTTCTCAGGAGGAGGCGGGAGACGAGGCTTGGCACCGTGCCAGGCTTGGGGGCCCTGGTCCCCAAGTGTCTGTTCTTCTCCTGGGAGTTTGGAGTAGAGGCGCCGGCTGGGAAGTTCAAGATGGTATGAGGAAGGACGATGCGGGGGCTTGAGTCACTAGGACATAAGGCCTCCCAAGGGACCGGGTGTCACACTCTCATTCTCATACACTTACGTGCACACTCACACATCATACACATTCATTCACAAGCATTCATGTTCTTACACAATTTTGTTTATATACCACATTCGCATACATCTGAACACTCAATCATGTTCACCTGACCTCACACACACTCACAATTCACGTACATACTCCACACACACACATTTCAAACCGAATTAGAGCTCTCTTCCTTGTCCCAGAAAGGTGATCGCCCCAGTGTTGGGGCTCAGAAGGCTTGGGTTAGATCCTGAACTGACCTTGGTACCTTAAGAGTGACTTCTCCACCTTCCCGATTCTCTCACCACTGAGGGGCGCACTGGGCTCCAAGGAAAGGCGGGAAGAATGCTGGCAGTACGGGGCAAAAATTCTGCTATGGCTTAGACTCTAGTAAATGTTGGTACAAACAGTATTTGCAAGTTAGTGCGAAGAAAAAACTTTCTATGGAGTGCATATATTATCTGGTAATATGTTGTGGTAGGTGGTAGAGTGCCGTATTGTATGAAGCCTGGCAGACCCACGAGGAACCACCCACCACGCTACAGTCAACACCCAAGGTGCTTCTCACGTGCACTCGGGGGTGTGAGCCACTGTGATCTACCCGGTGCCTCCCAAACTGTGCTGCACATCAGATTGCCAATCCTGACGCCCAGCCAAGCCGCTTGGTTTCTGATACATCCCCCAATAAAAGGAGCCAGGGCTCACTGGAAAAAATGGCCAATCCCAGGGCCAGGGCAGGTAAGATGCATGATGAGCCTGGAGCGCCTTGCAGCCCCAGAGAGTAAGGAAGTGCTCACAGGGCACCTTGAGGAGCTGGTCACAGGGACACAGGAGCAGCTGAAAGACCAACCAGTGCCAAACCTGGACAGTATGAGCCGTGAAATGAGGAACCATAAGCAATGTATAAAATTAACACCCATGAGTCCATACTGATATAAATAAAGTATTGAGGAAACAAATGGGGAGAACAGGCATATCTCCTGTACAGAAAAATTCCAGATAATTCATCTAGATACTCCTCTCTCAGTGAGGTGGGGTGTACCTCCCAGTCCCTCACTGTGGGATGTACACAATGAGTTCCAAAGAGTATAGACTGGAAAGAGGGAAAAAGGGCAACTTTACGGTGGAGAAAGCTGACGAACCCTACCTCGGCCAGATGAGCAGGGTCAGTATCAGCAGGGGTAAGCCATGTACCCTTGACTGGTGACTGCCTCTGAGGTCTTCCTCCCAAAACCCATTACCCCAGTGTAACCATGAGAAAAACAACAAATGAACCCAGACTGGACAGGCTGCAAAACACCTGAACAGTTCTTAAAACTGGCAAGGTCATCAGAAATAAGACTGAGGAACTATGGCAGTCCACAGGAGCCTAGGAAAATGTGATAGCTAAATGGAATGTCCTATCCTAGATGGAATCCTGGGGCAGCAAAGGGCATTAGATTAAAAAAAAAAACACTAAGGTTCTCTGAATAAAGAAGGAACTTTAGTTAATAATAGTGTGCCAATATTGGTCATTAGGTGCGACAAAGTGGCCGTGGGATGTACGATGTTGACAACTGGGGGGACTTGGTGAAGAGTGTACAGAAACTCTCTGTATCACCTTCAACTTTCCTCTAAATCTAAAAGTATTCTACAATAACAAGTTCACTTTTAAAATCCCAATTCCCAGGACAACCATACCAATGAAGTCGGACTGTCTGGAGCGGGAGCCAGGCATCAGGACCATCGTGAGTTCCTGGATGATTTTGATGTGCAGCCAGAGTGAGAAGGTTCAGGCCAGTTTGTGCTATACCAACAGCCAAGGCCAAAGTCTCAGGTGCTTAAAACAATGCAGGTTTATATGCCCCTCCAGCTTCACAGCTATTGTAGGTAGGCAAGGGGTCCCAGCTGGTGGGGCCAGTCACCATCTCCAATGTTGCCATGGGGGCACGGGCCCCGAGGGAGGGTAGACTCCTGGTGCCCTGTTCTAGTCATTATAGCCAGTGACAGAAGGGACAGGTGCCAGTTGCTCTCAGAACTGATTGGCCAGACTAGTCACCTGACCCCACCCAAGTACAAGAGTGCAGGGAATACAAACCTAGCGTGTCCTCAGAGGGGTATTTGGCAAACAGCTATAATGGCTACACCTGTGTGCACCAAGCTCAGCAAGAAGGATTTAAACAGAAAAGTTGTTCCTCCTGATGTGTGGTGTTGATGAGGGCCTGGTTCCGCCTCATTCCAAGCCCTACCTCACACCTCGGTTTTGTGTCCCTGCTGTTTCTCAGCACCCCGTCTAGGGCTCCAGTCTCTCTCAGGGTAGAGACTAGCAGAGACTGGAGTCCCACCGAGCCACCTCCTACTTCAGCAGTGGGTGGACTAGGTCTTGCCATCTGCTGACTGAGTTCCCTCAGGCTCCTTGACCCTCACTTTCTGAAGAGGGTCTCCTCTGAATTCCCTGTTCACCTGGAGATTGCAGCTCAATTGGCTTGGGTAAAAGTCCATCACCTCGTGGGGAGAGGGCCCACTAGATGTAAGAGGACTCCAAGAA
The DNA here is from genome assembly GCF_021234435.1 of Artibeus jamaicensis. NCBI lineage: Eukaryota > Metazoa > Chordata > Mammalia > Chiroptera > Phyllostomidae > Artibeus > Artibeus jamaicensis. Next base: position 10,032,533 of record NW_026521810.1, on the reverse strand, counting down.
CTGTTTCTAAGAACCAGGGGTACTATTTTAGATTTTAAAAATAGTGTTTTCTAAGTCAGCCATAGTTATGCTGGCAACAATAAAACACACTCCTAGCTCAGAACAAAGTCCAGTTGACCCTTAAACTGTGCAGAGGTTAGGGATGCTGATACCCTGCTCATTTGAAAATTTATGTGTAACTTTTGACTCTCCAAACTTAAGCTGTCCCTTGGTAGCTGAAGGGGTCCCAGAACCCCTGCAGATACCCAAGTCCGCAGAGGCTCAAGTCCCCCGTGTGAAACAGTGTAGATCCGTGCATGCGGTTTGTTGGTCCCCCGCATGCACAGACTCCCAGGCGTGGATCAAAAATGCATTTATTTTTAAAAGTCCATGTGTAAGTGGACCCATGCGGTTCAAACCTGTGTTCTTCAAAGGTCAATTGTAGATTCTTTAAAAGAAGAATTTAAAGGGAAGCAATAGTATTTGGGTCAAGAAGTATGGATTTTTGTGCTCTATGAAACAAATTTTAAGAATTTAAATATATTTTATTGATTAACTTTTTTAGAGACAGAGAAAGGGCAAAACATTAATTTGCTGTTCCAGTTATTTATGCATTCATTGGTTGAGTTCTTGTTTGCACCCTGACCAGGGATTGAACCCACAACCTTGGCGTATCCCACGACACTTTAACAAACTGAGATACCAAACCAGGGCCTAAAATATATTTTATTTTAAAGTAATGGGGGCGTTAATCTTATGCAGCTAAACTACTGCTTATATATTTGCCTAGCTGACTTAAGAGTTCAGAAAATTGTATGAAGTTTTACTTTTTGACTCTAAAGCCTTCGTAATAAAGCCTTTTTATATTTAAAAAACGTGTGGGTTTTCCACTTACTTGTGTTGACTTAATTCATCAAAACTAAGCAGTTCCTCTCTGAGTCTGAGGAACCTATAGGGTTGGGATGCACATGGTAAGACTGAATGTGAAGAAAAGAACAAAACACAAAATCTGGAGGAAGCCGCAGGAACTCTGGGGTGCCCCGGCCTCTCCCGTCCACATGTGTCTGAGGCCTTGTGAGTGAAGGGCCCTGGCTGGGTCTGAACGTGTCCAGGCCTTGGGGCCTCAGATCCAGTCTCCAAGGCCTCCCTAGAACAAATACATGAAGGAAAGGAAAGTGGACAGGATCTTGTGAAGACACTCTGTGGCCTGAGTCCCTCTGAGCAGTGAGCTGCTTTTGCCTCCAGGTGGCACTCTATAGCCATCATCCTGCATCTGTGGTGGGGGTGGGGGGAGCGCAGCATCCCCCACCAGGCCTTCAGCCAGAGTCTGCCACAGAGCAGGACACTACCCTTTCCCAAGTGAGGGGAGGAGAAGAGAGGAAAGCATCCTGCCTCGGCAGAACCGAGAGGCCATGGCTAGCTGCCCCTTTCTCGTTCCCTCCTGTCACCTCCTCCTGATCTTTGCAACAGTTCACATTCACCTGGTTCCCACAGGTCTGAGAGCTCAACACACACAACAGGATGGGGACCTCCACCTCCTGCAGCTGGCACTGCTCAGGTAGAAAAGGTCAGTGAATCCGCAGTGCTGCCCGAGTGAGGGTGTTCTGAGTGCAGGACAGTGGTCAGTTTCCGCCCCCCCGGGAACCTCTTTTTATCACCAGCCAAGAAGCGACTCTTTTCTGCAAAGAAGCAGAGGATAAATCTCCCTTCCTGGCTGTGTTTGGAGTGAGGATCAGAGATAGTCAGCACGGGGCTGTGCCGGCTGCAAGGGGTGCCAGGCAAGCACTTCCAGGGCAGGGCAGCACTTTTCAGAGCATCCTGGAGGGAACCATGTCTTCTCTGAACTCCTGCCCATGCACTTCCACTGCTCGGCTTTGAACCTGATCCTGGAAATCACAGCTCAGCATAAACTTTGTAAGACAAGCAAAATCCAGGGCAGAAAACAGGCAGAAGCCAAGAAATCGGGACCAACTCGGAGCAGACAGACTCCCTTGCCCTTGTGCTTAAAGATGCTCCCATGTTTGGTAGGATAAAGAATTAAAAATTAATATTAAACTCTTCTCATATCACCACATAAAGTGGTGATGCTTGAGTTAACTGTATAGTAAACAGTCTTTTGTCCTCATTCTAGAGCAAGGACCAGCTAGCTATGCCTTTAATTTTCTTTTGTGAAAACCCATGTTAACCGAAGCTCTGCTGGAGTTTGCCATGGACCGAAATGAGCCAACAGTCACGTTTAAGGAGTGTCCCTCTAAGAACCTGTGCTCCCCTTGGGTTCTCCAGGAAACCCAGGTGTGCAGTGGCACATTTAGAAACAGCCTATGTTCCTTCCTGGTTCCCCAAAACACACATCCTGACACAAGAGCTGATTGAACTGGTTTATTTAGGGCTCGGGTGGCAGAGAGCAGGAGTGGGCGACAGAAAAGCACACAGAGAAGAGATGTGGTACCAGGGTACAGGCAGGGGTCCTGGATGCTCTCTCTGTGGAACGCTGAAGAATCAGTAAGTAAGGCTTAGAACCACGCCCTGAGCAAAGCATAGGAAGCACTGGCCCCGCTCGCCCATGCCTCACAGGTGAGTGGGTGCCTCGCCGGGCATGAGCTCTGCCATTCCAGGTGACGTGTGTGTGAAACGGCTCCTGCCGGGTTCCCACACCTCAGCATCACAGAGAAGGCCTGAAGCAGGCGTGCAAGGCACGGGCAATTTACACCTGTGTGGAGTTGGTTGCAATCTGCAGATAATGGGTTCCCACGGCAGTGCCGGGATAGGAGGTGAAGCCGACAGGAGCTGAGGTGATGCACAAAATGTCCCCCTCATAGGCCTGGGAGCAGCAGTGTTGAGTAGCTGGCTGACATTTAGACCATAGTTCTCCACAGAAGGGCAATAGGGGTAGATGGAGGCTAGCTCACTCTGCGGACCACGAACAACTTGGGTCCCAGACTGGACGGGTTGCCTAGGGGAAGATAATGTCAAGGCTCTTGCTCCGGAAGACAGCAGAAAAACTATCACATTAGCTAAACAGTCTATGGGAAGTTCACCTTGAACACTCGTGTCTGAGGAAGGGACTCTCCATGGAGAACAGTCAGAGACTCTCAGAGATTGAAAGACACCTCCGAGCACTTTCTAGAGCTTTGGAGACCGAGAGCAGCAGAGCTCCCTGTGGCGAATACAGACATGTCCTTTCCTGGATGCACTGTGATCGACACCACCACTTTTACACCATTCATCCCTAATTTTCACTCGCAAACGGATGGTAGAGACTTAGAAAGTGGATAGAGATTTCCCTGAAGGAACTCCATGAGTCGCAAGAAAATAAGGAGGAAAATGTTGGAGAGCATACGGACGGGCACGTGGGAGGGAGAGGTGCATGGTGGAATCAGCTAGTTCCGTTTAATTCTTGACAAGACACTTAAAGGCCACGGGGCCGAGGCGGGAGGGCGAGGGCTGGGGGGAGGTGCCTGAGGACCGAAGAGGGCCGGGCTGCTGGCGGACGGGGCAGGGCGGACGGAGTGGGGCTGGGCCCACACAGTAACTGCTCAGGGGAAAGAAAACATTTCTTAGTGTGAGGGTGCCGGGCATGGGAACCCCCGAGGCTAACTTGCCTTCTTTAGTATGTTATGCTCATATCTCACTGTCATGAAGGGAAAGCTTTGGGTTTTCTGTGGAGTCGTAGTTCTATCCCCACACTGTTCTCACAGGTTAGGATTTCTGTAAGATGCACAGAGGCTGTGACACGTATTGATGCCTAGTTCCTATTTCCAAGCATATCACTTGATCTCAAACAGATGTATGAAAATGCAATTTTTGTATTTTATTAAGTGTGACTGCATTGTGACTAAGAGAGGTGCTGGAGCAGTCTCGCCTCAGAGCCGAGGCTGAGGTCCCCAGACTCGGATGGACCCAGGGTCCGGGCCCTGGCTCTGTTGAGGCCCTCCCTCCTCACCGTAGTCTTGCCTTGGGGACTTCCCTGCCACTCCGACTCGCTGTGCAGGAAAAGAACCGCACTGTCTCCTTCTCCGCCTGGGCAGGCAGGCACAGGACAGACTGGAGTATTAATAACACGTTCAGAGACAAGGCCTCAATCTTATCTGAGGTAGAAAGGGGTCCGGCTCGTTATCCAGTCTGCCGCCTTCGACTTATCTTAACCACACAGTGCAGAATTCATCCTTCAGTCTCAGAGCTCCCAGCGCCCCAGCGAACCTCCCCTCCTTGGAAACCTGAGAAGGTTCGCTTCAAACAGGCCCTCTGGGCCAGCAATCAAGTTGGCCTGGCTCCCCTTGATCTGCTGTCCCGGAGTCTGAGTCAGTGAGCAGTGGGGCAGCTGTGGTAACTCTACCCCGCACCGCGCACTTCTTTTCTTTTCTTTTCCTGGACAGGATTCACGTGGCAGGGGGCAGCCTGACCGCAGACATTCCCAGGAGAGGCCCCGCTCCCACTCCCCACGGCCCCTTCGGCTCCCTGCAACTTAACTTTAAGATGGGCTTTAGATAAAGCTGGGTTGATACTTAAGGGAAATTGAATTTGTCTGTGATTGAGAAACCACTTTAAACAACTCGATTGTGCTAACCCTTAGGAGGGACTGGAGGGAAGAAGGAAGGAAGAATCCGAGCCATACATAACCTGCATTTTAAAGTGCCTTGTCTACCCTGAGGCTGGGTAGAGTAGTAGGCATGGGCCTGCAGTCAGACATAAACCCGATCTGAGTCCTAGCCAGCTCGCTTATTGGCTGTGCGACCTAGGATAGTTTACTTAACCTCTCTGTGACCAATTTTCTTAGCCTCTAAAACGAGGATAACAATTTCATAGGCTTGTGAAGTAATGAATATTAAGCACAACCCCTGGCACAGGGAGAGAGGTTATTAAATATTAGCTATTTGACAAGTAATAATTTAGTCATCTAGTTAATCCATTTAAGCCACGGAGCCAATGGTTTTGCTGTTGTTTGATATAGGCCATTATTGACAAGTGGACAGGAAATGAGTGACCCAATCAAGCACAGAACCCGGCTGTGATTAATCCTCACCTAATGCTTCGTCCAAATGAGCCAGGTACCCACTGCTAAGGATGATGGGGAGGGAAGGGAGTGCTAGTGACATGAAACAATAAGTTACAATGTGCACAGAGCGTGCTCTCTGCATGTGGGGCGCTGGGGATATTTTCCACCAAACAGCTGTGGACGCGGCGGGCGCAGGCGCACTGCTTCCGCAGCAGCGGGGCAGAGGAGGTGCTGGGCCCGCAGTGGGTGCCCTGTTATCTACCTGGCGGGGTGGGTTCCAGGCAGCCTGGGCCTGGATGCTGATCAGAATAGTGGTCAGCTTCTCCTGCCACCCTGTCTTTACAAGGACTGGGGACACTACCGTTCTCCCCGGGAGGGGCCCCAGCTTTGCCGAGTGTTTGTTCTGTGTGGCAGGGATGCACAGCTTGTCTCCACCGTCTGTCCTCAGAGACAGCAGCCGAATAGAAAAAAGATTTTTCAACTTGGCTGACAGTTTCATCTCAAAAACAAAACAGAATAAACACTTGTTTCTGTTGGCCACAGTGGCTGGACATTTGTATTTTTAAAAAATAACTCAAGATAATTTTCTATGGAACCTCTTTTATTTTGCTCCTTTTAAAAGTCATCCCAGAAAATGCCTGCAATCCACTGAGTTGTGATTCAGTTCCCCAGGAAATTGTTGCCACAGCCCTTCACCCCACTTCAGGTCTTCCACACACAAAGGAGGTTGTTTTGGAGGAGGCCCTGTGTGTGTGGACACCCGAGAAGGACCTAGGCTGGTCTAAGAATGGTTTTATCTTAATATCCTTGACATTGGATCCAGCCATTCTTTTTTATTCAGTACATGTTTGTTATGTGCTCAGCTGGACAGACCGAGGCCCTGTCCTCAGGGTCTTCTGCTCAAGGAAGACTCTGGAAGCATCATCCTGAGAATTCTTCAGTTCTTCCTGCTGCCCCAGCCCTTCTTTCAGTCCTCCCTGGACCTCTCTCTGCAGCAGGCTGTGGTAGGAGGGCAACCCAGGAAGTGAGGTGAGATGCCCAGGGAGGCTTTTGGAGACAAGGAGCCCTGGCTCAGTGAAGCTTGGGCCTCCCTGGGGACTCCAGCTGCACCCTGCCTATCACCCAGCCCCTGGGAAGACACAGATAATTACTTCAGGGACTTGTGGAGAGATTTCCATTCCCTAACTAAATTTATTCCATCAGAGTTTTTTCTTTGCCTAAGTGTAATTGGTGCAGTCATTATGTCAGAGCGAATGTTATTATTTGAGTCAAAAGCAGTAAACTAGAAAAGACTTTCTGAATTACAGCTCTCCTCTCTGTCCCAAGGCTAAATCCTTAGGAGAGACAAGGCCCGATTGTGTACTGTCGCCACCAATCCAGACCTTCCAGGGCCCTCAGAGAACAGATAGAAAACTGGCCTGTTGGGTTGTTTGGCCCAGATCGTCTTAAATGAGGCAGTGAATGTCTACATAGATAGAAAAAATAGCTCTGCTCATACTCTTTTCCTTCCAGGACGGTTAATCCTGCTGGATTCCTCACCATGCAGTCTGTCTCAGGAAGGAAGGAAGGAAGGAAGGAAGGAAGGAAGGAAGGAAGGAAGGAAGGAAGGAAGGAAGGAAGGAAGGAAGGGAGGGAGGGAGGGAGGGAGGGAGGGAGGGAGGGAGGGAGGGAGGGAGGGAGGGAGGGAGGGAGGGAGGTGGGTGCAGGGTCCATGTGTGTGACGAGGTGCCATGGTCATGTTGCACGAAGCAAATTAAACAACAGCTCCACCTTTGGTGAGCTCAGGTCCTGACTGTCTGTTGGGTGTTGGGTGACATGTACCAGGAATGGGAAAAAAAATACAAACAGGAATTCAAGTTTATCCTTCCACCCAGCAAGATGTGTATCAAATTACAGAAAAATCAGGATGTCTGTAGGTAAAATTACAGTGCAAAGTCCTATAAAGTCATCAAGGTAAATCCAATTCTGTAAGATTGCCATAAAATTGCATGTGTTTTCAGGGCCCTAATTCAGGATACATTCCTTAAACAGAGAACATCTTGCTTTAATTCCATTTGTTTTGGAGCCCATAATCTATGGATATTTTCTTCTGTAAGATTATAAAAATGGAAGAATGGTAAGTCAAAAAATTAGATAATTTTGTCAGATGTGTAGATTTCCAAGTGGCAATTATACATAGGACTAAAGCATGGTTAAACACAGTCAACTGCATTTGATTTAATTATCATCTCATTTTGGGGACTTTCTGCTTAGGGTAGCAGCTTCCTGGTATTTGTGCTTCTTTAAAATCTGTCAGTTAGTACACAAATACCTCGGGTGACCCAATGCTACCCTCAATGTGTAGATGGTTTGGGGGAGGTTTCCTGAGAAGTGAGGAAGATGCCACGGGAGGTCCATGTTCCTATTTGGGGTCAAAGGCACATGACTCTGGCTTTGCTGTATTTTAATGTGCAGCTTCACACCTGAGAACTCTTGTAAACTGTCCAGGTTTCACTTTGCAGGACTTTGAAAAGGAGCTCTTGCATTCGTTTGCTAGGACTGTCATAACCAAGTGCCACAGACTGAGGGCTTAGCAACTGAAACGTAGTGCGCCCTCGTTCTGGAGGCAGGAAGTCTGAGGTCAAGGTGTCAGCAGGGTTGGTCCTTTAGAAGGCTGTGGGGCAAGGATCTGCTCCAGGCCCCTCTCTTTGGCTGGTAGATGGCCATCTTCATGTTCACATGGCATTCTCCTCGTGTCTGCATCTGTGTCCAAATTTTCCTTTTTGTAAGGCCCACCCTACTCCATCAGGACCTCATCTTTACTAACTTTATTGGCAATGATCGTATTTCTAAATAAGGTCATATTCTGGGGTGCCGGGGGTCAGGACTTTAACATGTAAAATTGAGGGAATATGAAGAGTTCTATCCATGTGCCATGATTTCGGAGACTGAGAAGGCCCCTCTCCAGCCACTCTCCTTCCCCCTGCCCCCTTCCTGTCTCTTCCCAAGCCTTTCCCACAGGCATCTGAACACCCTTAGAGATTTGTCCCTTTGCTTCCTGAAGATGACTTGATCTTCAAGGATCTCCCCCAGACTGCAGCCATGCCCAAGAGAGAGAGAGCAATAAACTGTAATCAGTCAACTCTTTAGCATAGTAGCTCTCAACCTGCGTGCCACAAATGTTCACTGACAAATTCTGATCAATATGTGAATTTTTATAAAACCGTAACTGTTCTATCACCTGACCATCTCTCAGAAGGGATGCTGGCTCGGTGGGCCCAGGAGTTGTGGAAGAGCTGGTGTGACTTACATACAGCAATGAATGAGCAGAGGCAGGAGGCGGGGTCAGGCTGGCATGCTCGGCCTTCTGAGTGTGTGATGGCAGCAGGCGGAGCTTGGAGTGCGAATGGCCCCACTCACACAGGGACACAGGGCTGAGCCTGAATGATCCCAAACATTATTAGATACTGAGAGGCAATGCCACATTGCGGGAACAATCATTTTGCAATTATTGCTGAGGTGTCAAACTGATTTTGGAATATCTATTAACAGCGACACTCCAATGTATTTGGAAGGGCATCACAGACAGATAGATGAAGAAAGCCTGTTTTTGGCAGGCCCAGCCAAAAACTGGATGGCTTATAAGGGTAAAAGAAATGGCAGATACCACTGGGAAAAGCCAAAGGCAGCAATAGCAGAGTGAGAAGGCCCAGGCAGAATCCTGACCTAGTCTCTGGCTGGCTGACTTTGGACGAGTCATCCAGCCTTTCTGTTCAACCATGTCCTCCTCATCTGTTCAATGGCCATCGTAATGCCTGCCTCCCGTGGAGTTGTTATGAGGAGCAGGAGGACACAGGGGGCCCACGGGGTGTGTTATAATGGCTATAATGTCCTTGAATACCTTCATCTTTCTCCCTGGGCCCAGCCCTAGCTGGCAGTAAAGGCATAAGCTCTGCAAGACTGTCCCAAGTTCACTCAATAACCACAAACTTGTCTTTGCCACAAAAGCTGCTCTTAACATCCAGTGTGGGCCTGGAGCCCTGTGCCCCAGGCTCCTGGCCTGCTGTCGAGTTCTGCACATGCAGCCAGCACCGCACAGCTTCCTGAGCAGCAGGGAGGCTGTGGGCAGGAAGGGGAAATGAGAGTGGCCGAGGCTGTGCACACCTGGGCTGGATCAATGGCCACGTTGTGGAGCAGGCCCTCAGGGCAGCCCGAATGCTGGGCTCTGCAACTATGTGTCAGTCATCACTTCTGAGGGCCTTGGTCTGCTTTTCAAACGTCTGTTAGTGTGCTCTGCACCTCCAGTAACTCATCTTTAACTGCCCTCTCTCCTCACTGACCCAGCTCCCTTCACCAGCCATAGTCATCTTTTCTTCTTCCTAACACATTTTTTCCCTCTCTCTTTCTAATTTCCTTTAGTCAAGTATAGTTGGGGAAGCAGAAGACCTGGGATGAATGAGAGAACGTACTAGAGTGGGAAAGGCCACCTAAGGTTTCTGGAAAAGTCTGTGGAGCTCTCACTCAGAGGAGGTCTGCCCGCTCTCTCTGCAGTGGTCCTTGCAGAGGGCAGCATGAGACTGTGTTGCTAGGAGAATCACTTCCTCACTCCACTTATCTGTGTGCTGAACCCACCCCAGCCAGACCTTGAAAAGGACACCATGCCAAAGTGCAGTTGCAGGTAAGAAAAATAACACTTCAGGAAACTTGAAATTACTTGTTCAAAGACCCACAATCAATGGCAGCTCTTGATGTGAGGAGCTAAGTAAGCCCTGACACATGAGTTTTAAGTTCTTCCCTTGTTTACTCACACTGGAAATTTGTGTCATAGAGCCTTTAGGAAATATCACTTCCTATGCGCGCATGTTTACAAATGTCATGAATAACTCTTGCAAATATCTCTCAGATGGAAACGTGTTTGACAATTTTGCTAAAATGTGCCCTACCTTTCTGTTTGATTAAATGATGCAAAGTTATGTAACATTCCAAATTTTACTAGAACGTACATAATCTCACTCCTGGAGCACACTGCCAAGAACCGGTGCGTCATTCTCTATCTTCTCTCTTACTCGAACATTAACTCTGTTATTTTTGCTATTGATTCATTTGCATACGGCCTTATACTGTCAGTGCTGCTCTGAGCTGGCATTGTGCACTTTCCATCTCAGTAAAAGAGATCTAATTCATTCTTAAGACATGCATAGTATCCCATTGTGCGGATATCCCAACATTTATTTAATCTCCTTCAGAGTTCATTTGGGTTACTTCCGTGGTTTTAATACTTTCACGTTTTCAAACAAAGCCACAAGGAACATTTTTGAGGCTTTGAGCATTCATAAAAGGGTTTTTGGAAGCTTAAATCTTAAAAGTAGAAATACCGGGTCAAAAGTTATGAATTTGAAGCATTTCAGCAGGTTTTGCTAAGTTGCAAGCCCAAAAGGTACTCTGATTTACACTTGCACCAACAACCAACCATTTATTTCCTATACCCTTATCAATGCTGGTCCTCACCAGCTCATTCCCAGCTTTGCCAATCTGATAAATGAAACAGTATGTTATTGTAGTTTAATTTGCATATTTTGATGATGTCCTTAGGAAAGCTGGGGCAGTGGCTTCCCAGGTCTGGGTTAGTTTTCTCCAGGCTAGTTTCTGCTCCTCAGCTGTTTTCTGACCCATCAAATATATACACTTTTTAGTAAATGCCTTAGCAAAGCCTAACTGGAAAGGCAAATCAGATTCCAATTCACACCCTATAGTTCAGAGCAGAGAAGAATTGACTGTAGACTGGAGGTACCACCATATGCTTCCCTTAGCCCAGCTAAGTCGGTAAATCACCTTCAAATCTCGTTGCAGAGATGCTTTCTGGCTGCTTTGACACAATAAGAGTGATGGTAAAGAGTAGCTCAGTGGACTGAGTGCGGACTGTGAACCAAAGTGTTGTCAGTCCAATTCCCAATCAGGGCACATGCCTGGGTTATAGGCCAGGTCCTCAGTGGGGGCCGTGTAAGAGGCAACCACATGTTGATGTTTTTCTTCCTTCTAATGAATGAATGAATGAATGAATAAATAAATAAATAAATAAATAAATAAATATTTTTTAAAAATGATGGTAAAGGGAACAAGAGCACGTGTATGGATGATTCTATTTTGTAAGGATGTGTCTTTTCTCCAGCCAGGCAGGCAGCTGTCTTAATAAGCATTCATGGGATCCCCTTCAGATCAAACTTGGGGACAGAGCCACAGCCATGGAGCCTCAGACCTGCTGGCCTGCCACCTCCTTCATCTTCCTGGCCCACCCCCACCGGTGACCTGGTTCTCAACTTAGCACAGGACACACAACAGCTGATTGTTTTTTCTGTTGGATGTGGGTCTCACCTTCCCAATAACATTATAAAATTCTCGAGGGCAGAGATCAGATCTTATCTTCATTCGGTGCCCAACCAACCACAATAAACCTCCCCCATGGGTGTGCAGGCACTGATGGTGAGGACAGGAAGTTGTGGGGCGGATGAGCTCTGACACCACCCTGGACCTGAAAGGCCCTGCTGTGCACCAGGGTCCACTCTACCCATTTTCCCAACAGCTTGACCTGTTCTCCCTCCCACTGGCTCCAATTTCACCTTGTCTAATGAGGCTTGGAAATGAGCCAGTCCGGAGCTGGCAAGAAAGCTGACTTGTCCAGGTGGCCGTAAGACCACCCCCAAAGCCAGCTTGGACCTCTGCCCCAAAGTGAAACTTCTCATAAAACATGTTCTATGTTTCTTCTCTCAGACACATACTCCTGAAATTAACATGTCATCACCCTTGCCAGGGCCTCCTGCAGGAAGGCAAACTATGTATACTCATGTACCCAGCAACGATATCTGATTTTTTTAAAGCTCATATCTGTAGCACTACATATATTTCTTTAATTTCAGAAGCTTCATTTTTGAGTACCAGGTTGCTTTCATAGTGCTTGGCCTAAACATAATTAAGGCTCCTTTAGCTAAGATTTACACTTGAAGAGTGTGAATAACATAACTCATTCAATCCCACTTATAAAAAGAGGAAACATGCAAAGCTCATTAGTGTTTCTCGGGCATTCTTTCAGGAACTAACCGCCAGATTTTATACCCCATTAGAACCTTTCCAGCTCTTTAGGAGCCATTCTTAAAATCAGGATTTTATTAACACTTTTGAATACATTTGCTCTGTGACACCTCTGTAAAAGGAAAAACTCTTTTGCTTAAAATTTCATACCTACAGAAGGATATTACGAACTATAATATGAATAAAAACTTTTCAAGGGTTGTAATGGGCTAGGAGAGACTGTGTTGCAAAGGGCCCAAAGGATGTTTAGAGGGGTGAGGGAATGAGATAGTCAGACCTTCTGGAATAATTCAGCCTGTGGAAGAGAGATCCTGCTGAGTGACTTAAACAACATAACACTCATGGAAGTTCTCTCCATCATAAAGCTTTTAAACCTTTAAAAGGTGGTAAGAATATTCATGCAGTTCTATGTATATTTTTAGATTTCTTTTAACCAGTGGATTATTTAGAACTATTTGTTTAATTTTCAACTGTTTAGAGATTTTCCTGTTTCCTTTATCTTTTAGGATTCTAATTTGATTCCATTATGGTCAGAGAACATAATCTGTGTGATTTCAAGGCCTTTATATTTTTTGATATTTGTTTTATGGCCCAGAATATGGTAGGTCGTGGTGAATGTTTCATGAGCACTTGGGAAAAAACAGTGTACTCCACTGTGGGTTGGAATATTCTGTGTCTGTTATATTGAGTTGGTTGACTGCCTTGTTAGATCTTCTCTATCCTTGCTTATTTTTCCTCCTAGAAACTCTGTTGGTCACTGAAAAAAGGGTTTTCAAGTCCCCAACTATAACCATGGATTTGTCTAGTTTTTCTTTCAAATATATTAGTTTTGCTTCAAGCTTTTTAGACTGTTTTATTTAGTATATACATATTTAGGATCATTATTTTTTCTTGTACATTGATTAATCCTTTTATTACTATATATGAGGAGGCACCGTCAAGAACCCGGAATTATTTTCTGGAAGGCAGGCCCCTTGTAGTACAGTCTTCCCCCGCTAGGTGAGTGTTCTAGGAATCCATGCATATCAGTGTACCAGCTGGCATTGTAAGAGGTTGTGTTGGGCTTCAGTGAATTTTTTTGAAGACTCTTTCAGTGCATTTGCTCATTTCATGATGGATGATTTATGAGCGCACCTGCCCACACTGCACTGAGTGTCCCACCCTCCCTGGTTACCAGATCTCACCTGGAGTGACTTTTATTGTTTCTCTGGATGAGAAAGTCCTCAAAGGGAAATGTTTTGCCAATGTGGAAGAGGTGAAACAAAAACAGCAGAAGCACTAAAAGGCATCAAAACTGATGAGTTCAAAAACTGTTCTGAGGAGTAGAAATAGCTGGGAATCAAAGTGGCAAACTTTTGGTTCTCAGTCCGGCACTCAGTCCACTGAGAGACACCAGCCAGAGCATAATGTTATAATTTTAGCTTCCCTAATTACAATGGGTTATGGAATTCATGAGGAGGGTGGTCTTATTGCACATACCTGTAGGCATTCTTTTTTTCATCATTTTTCTTCATTTCTGGTGCTCTAAGAGTCTTACCTTTCTGTTTGAAGCATGTGCTGTAGTCCCTCATTAGGGGCAGGCTTTCTCATCAAAGGCAAATTCTGTGTTCTATCTGACAGTATGTTTATTTCCCCTTATTCCTGAAGGATAGTTTTGCCAGATATAGAATGTATGGTTGGCAGCTTTTTTCTTTCAGCACTTGAAAAATATGCCATTTCCTTCTAGAGTCTATAGTTTTAGGTGATGAGAAACTCACCATCATATAAATTATTTATAATGCGTCATTTCCCTCTGGCTGCTTTCAAGACTTTTTTCTTTCTTTCTTTCTTTCTTTCTTTCTTTCTTTCTTTCTTTCTTTCTTTCTTTCTTTCTAGAAATTTAACTACATGTCTTGGATTGGACTTTTTTTTAATTTATGTAATTTAGGATTCACTCAGTTTCTTGAGTTCGTAGTTTGAGGTCCTTTCCAAATTTGAGAAGTTTTCAGCTATTATTTCTTTCAATTCTCTTTGAGCCACGGTGTCTTTTTCCCTTCTCTGAGACTGTGGTATAACAAATGTTGGAATTTTTATTATTGCCACTCAGGTCTTTGAAGCTGTTTCTGTGGCTGTTTTCTCTCTGTTGCTGTGATTGGGTAAAATCTAGTAATATTTCCTGACGTTTACAACTCCATCCTCTCACATCTTCACCCTACTATCGAGCCCACCCAATACATTTTTTACAATTTTGGTCATTGGGTTTTTCAGTTCCATAATTTCCCATTTGGCCCTTTTTTATAACTTCTATTTTTGGTAAGTTTTTTTATTATTTTAATGTGTCAGCATAATTTGTAACTGAGTGTTGAAGCATTTTTGTGATGACTGCTTTAAAATCTTTGTCAAATGATCTCAGCACCTGATTCATCTCAGCATTGACATTGGTCGATGATCTTTTTGCTGTGATTTTGGTGTGATTTTTCTGGCTCTCGGTATGACCGGTGACATTTTATTGCATCCTGGATATTTTAACTGTTATGTTAGCAGTCTTTTTATATTTAGCACTCAGGCTACTTTTGTGGGCTATGGTTACAATAATAATTGAATTTTCGTTTTCTTCATGGTGCTATGTTGGTCTGCTTTGTTTATCCACAGGGATGGAGTGAATTTCCTATGCTGGTACTGCTAGATGAGGGAACAGACCTTCCAGGAACCAGAAATAAAGAATGATTCCTGGACAGGACAGGATCCGCCATGCCTTTGGGGGCAGGTGGTTATTGTGGCAAGTTGTCCCTCACTGATGCCAACCTGTTACTTGGTGTTTCTGGGTGGGAGAGAGGGGTGTTGAACCTTTGCCAGGAGGCAATGAGGCTTCCTGGGATCAGGAATTCCTATGGCAAGATCCCCCTTGCCAGTACTGTTCAGCTCCCTTGTGTCTCTTAGTGGTGGAGAAGGGTCTCAAGCTGGTAGGAAAGGAGAGGACTTCTCCTTGCCAGTTTTCCAGAAGGTTCCTGACCCACCCCTTGGCATTTTTTTGGCGGGACTCCTGTTTCATCCAGGAGAGGGCCATTTTCTATTGCAGAATTGGGGGTTAAGAAACATGTTGTTTTAATTTGCAATTCCTCAATGACATATATCGTGGAACATCTTGTAATATGCTTTTTTAACACCTGGATATGTTCTTTGGTGAGGTGTCTGTTCAGGTCTTTGCCCATTTTTTATTTTTATTTTTTATTGTTGAGTTTTAAAAGTTATCTGTATATTTTGGGTAACAGTATTTTATCAGATGTGACTTCTGCAAATATCTCTCCCGGTCTGTGGCTTGTCTTCTCACAACCTTGATGTAAGTATTGAGGTAAGTATTCCTCGTTGTGTACATGGCTTGGAAATATTTTATCTCAGCCTGTAGCTTATCTTTGCATCCTCTTTGTAGGGTCTTTCATGGAAAAAATCTTAAAAATATTGATGAGATTCAAATTATCAATTGTATTGTGCTTTTGGTGTCAGAACTCTTTGCCTGGACCTAGATCTCAAAACTTTTCTCTTTAATGTAGGAGGCAACCAAAGGAGATCTCTGAAAAGTAGAAAGAGAGACTGAAAACTGGGGGAAAACAAAGCATCATGGGTGTTTACCCAAATGAACTGCAACCTTATGTCACGTAAACACCTGCACATAGATGTTTATAGCAGCTTTATGATTGCCAAAAGTTCAAAGAAATCAAGATATTCTTCAGTAGGTGAATGGATAAGTAAACTGTAGTACATCCAGACATGGAATATTATTATTCATTGCTAAAAAGAAATGAGCTGTGATGTCATGAAAAGACACGGGGGTACATTTCAGTGCAAGTAGCCAGTCTCTAAATGAAAGAAGCCAGGCTGAAAAGGCTACGTATGTTAGTTGGAATTTTGATTCCAACTATATAACACTCTGGAAAAGGTAAAGCTATGGAGAGAACAAAAAAATCACTGGTTGTCAGAAGTTAAGGGGAAGGGAGGAATGAATAGGCAGAGTGTACAGAAATTTTAGGGCAGTGAAATTACTCTGTACAATATAATATCCTAATGGATACATGTGATTTCACATTTGCCCAAACCCACCGAATGTTCACCACGAGTCAGCCTAAGGTGAGCCATGGACTCTGGGCAATGGATGATGTGTCAGTGTAAGTTCGTGGATTGGAAAAAATGTGGGGGGGGGGTTGACCCCCCTCTGGAAGGGGGCTGTTAACCCCCCTCTGGAAGGGGGCTGTTAATAGTGGGGGAGGACTGTGCTTGTGTGGGGGACAGAGGACTGTGCTTTCTGTTCAATATTGCTATAACCTAAAACTGCTGTGAGAAACAAGTCTGTTGAAAAATAAAACCTCAACAATGAAAAAAAACAGAAAGAATCAGAAAGTGGGTAAGAGACATGAACAGACATTTCACTGAAAGATATACAGATGGTGAATAAGCACATTAAAAATATTCAGTATCACTGACCTTCAAGAAAATATAAATTAAAACTACTAAAAACATATCACAATGGTTAAAATAAAAAATAGTGACCATACCAAATGTTGGTAAGGGTGTGAAGGAACTGGATTCCCATACATTGCTGGTGGGAATATAAAATGGTTCAGCCATTCTAAAAAATAGTTAGGCAGTTTCTTATAAAACTAAACATGCAATTACCATATGTCTCCGAAATCACACTCTTTGGCATTTATCCCAGAGAAATGAAAACTTAAGTCCATAGAAAAAACTTTACATGGGTGTTTTAGCAGCTTTATTTGTAATAGACAAAAACTGGAAAGAACCCAGATGTCTTTCAGTGGGTGAACAATGAAAGAAGCTGTGGTGTTTCCATACCATAGCACTTTTCAACCGGTGTGTTGCAAGAATTTTTAAAACATGCAGTACCTGACTATTCAGTCAGGACACTGATGTCTTTTCCCTTAGATTGTCAAATTAAAAAAAATGGCAACAGCCAACACAACAATAGCCTTCCAGTGTGAATGAGTTAAAATTATACCTATTTTTGTCAGATCAGCAAATAAATGGATTTTTTGGTGTGCTACAAAATTTTAGTGATTAGTTTATGTGTTTCATGAGATCAAAAAGGTTGAAAATTGCTGCCATAGACTGATATTCAACAATAAATTTGAACCAAATATTGATACATGCAAGTACTTGGATGAATCCTTTTGAAGGATCTATAAGGAATTGTGTTTAGTGATGAGAAAGCCAATCCCAATAGTTTACACAGTACACCATTCCATTTATATAATTTTGTTGGAATGAAAAATAAAGAAAAGGAAAGCATTAGTAGTTGCTAGAGGTCAGGAACAGGTGGGTCAGAAGAGAGAGTCTTATGATGAGGGAGCACTGTATGTCGACTGTGAGGGTAGAAGCAGGAACCTACAAATATATTAAAATTGCATAGAATTCAACACACACACACAAACACATGTGCGAGTACCAGTACAGCTGAGGCCATCTGAGTAAGCCCAGTGGGTTGCATCACTATCAACGTTCTGGTGTAGAGTTGCACAGCAGAACTGCAAAATGTTACTACTGGGGGAAACTTGGTGATGGTGTCTCTGTAATGTCCTGAATGTGAATCTACAATTATCTCAAAAAATTTTAATTGCTTTAAGAAAACATTGATGAATCATTCATGTTTTTGGGGGGACTGAAGCTGGGCTCTGCTTGTGCAACAGAAGAAAGCCTCAGGCTTAGTATTTATGACTTTGGGGTTCCATGCAGCTAACTAGCATCTCCACTGTTCCCTTCAGCTCCTCCTGGTCTCTGAGTGGTGGGTAAGGAGAACACTAGATGGAGGGGTCATCTCCTTTGTCACATCTCCTCTTCCATGTACCACCAATTTGTAACTAAAAAGGGCTCAGTCAAAGCATTATCTGAAGAGAAACGTAATTTAAACCTTTGGAGATACAAATTGTAGACACTGAGTCAGTAATCCTGCGCAGAATCAGAATCTCCAGGTCCCTAAAGGAACGCTATGGACAGCTCTCACTCCTTATGGGGATGACCTGGAGTCTTCCTCGAGGCTGATTTTTAAACATTTAGTATCATATTATGTTACAAACAGTTTTCCATGTTAATAGAATCATTAATAAACATAATTTTAGTGGTTTTATCATGTTCAATGGATTATACATTATCATGTTCCTAATGGTGGGACATATAGATTATCTGCATATATATATGTGTGTGTGTGTATGTGTATAAATATATATCTCCTTGCAGTTTGTTATGTTCTTACGTGATATTCCCAGCAGAATTACCAGATGAAAAAGAATGAACATCTTGATGTAATATGATGCATTTTTGTCCAAATTTTTTCCAAAGGTGTTGTATAAATTCACATCCCCTAGAGGGAAAGTTCAGCACCGGAAAGGCTTTCCAGAATCTGGCAGTGTACACTTAAAGAGAAACATGTGCTAATTTAGTAACGGGAAAATAGTATCCCGTAGTTCTTGTAAATTGCTTTTCCTTGGTTGCTAGGTGGGTAATACTTTTCCCCGGTGTGTCTGTTAACAATTTGAAGTCCTTTTTGAAAATTGTTCCTGTCCTTTGAGTAATACCTATGAGTGATTTCATCAATTTTATTGACTATGTAAAATTCCATCTAGGAGTGAAATTATAATTTACTTAATCATTTGTTTGCCATTGCACACAAGTTGTTTATGAATTCTACTATTATAAATTAATTCTTTTTTCATACAGAAGATGTTAAAAGGGTGGTTATGCCTCAGTCACTGTTTGTATAGCAGCGAACTGATCGAACAAAGGGATTTGCTTTCATGGGGCTTACACTCCCTTGTAAGTAAAGGAGACAGACTCTGAGCAGATAAGCTTATGATGTGTCAGCAAGCCAAAGGGCTAGGAAGAAAAACAAACAGGTTAAGGTGAGGACAAGAGCGTGGGTAGGTAGAGCCTGTGCTATTTCACAGAGTGTTCTGAGAAAGTCTGATCCATAATACTCCAGGAAGAAGTAGGGAGCAAGTGGGGCAAGTGGGGTAGAAAGTATTCCTGGCAGAGAGTGTATAGCAAATTCAAAGGCCATGAGGTATGCATTAGAGAAAGGACAAGGGGGCCAGCATTGCTGGTAAGCAGCAAGTTAGGAGGAGATGAGGGGAGATGAGGTCATAGAGAAACCAGAAACCAGATTTTACTGTAAATGAGATGGAAAGCTATTGCTAAGCTTGGGGTATAGAGGTAGAATAATATAGATTATATGATTTATACTTTTTTAAATGCCCATTCTAGATACTGTATGGATAATAGATTATAGAGGTCACAGGAGGAAACAGGGAGAGACCCGTTGGGTCATTGCAATATTTCTGGTAAAGTTATGGTGAAGGTGGTGAAAAAAATGGTTGGATTTTAGATTCGTCTGAACAATCAGATGATGAATTGATTGCGGCATGTAGAAGAAAGAGAGAAATCAAGGATGGTGCAAAGAGTTTTTGGCTCAAAGTACTATTCATTTAGAAGGGGAAACTGCATTTGCTCCAGTTTCATTTGGATATAGCAAGTTTGACATAATACTTAATTTGGAGGCAGATGTCATGTTGGCAGTTGGCTACGAGTCTGCCACTCTTGGAAGAGACCTGGGCTGGGGGTATACACTCAGCGGTCCTGAGCAATGAGAAGCAGTGATGCCTCTTAGGGAGTGGGTATAGAGAGAGGAGTAGAGATCAGAGAAGCAAGCTCTGGGCACTCCAGGTTGGACTGCAGACTGAGAGGACATGATGAGGTAATAGGAGAGAGGGGAGAAGGTGGTGTCCTAGAAACCAGGTACATAAAGTGTTTCAAGAAAAAGATGGTGAGTAAGAGGAGGGCTGGGAACTGAGAGCTAGGTTTAGCACAGGGATATCAACAAGGACCATAACAAGAGTTGTCAGTGGAGGGATGAGAATGAAGATGGGGTTTAGCATGACCTGAGAAGAGTGGCAGGGAAGTGAAGACAGACTACAGACTGCCCTTTTGAGGAGTCTTGCTATAAAGAAGAAAGAGGAATGAGGCTAAGGCTTTCAGGGCATGAGCTAAAGAGTCTCTTTTTTTTTAAGTTGGTAGATACTTATTTGCATATTCATGTAGAGAGGGAGAAATTATGATTTGTTAAAAGGAGAGGATAATAGCTGATGTGAAGCCCTTGAAAAGGCAAGAGGAGAGGGGATCCAATGACCAAGTGGAGGTATAGGCTAAGGTAGAGACATTTTGTTATGATGTCATGTTTCTGTCCCTTCAAAATTCATGTATTGAATTCCAAAGGGATGAATTCCCTTTGGGAATTGAATTCCTAAGTTCCAAAAGGATGGCATTAGAAGGTGGGGTTTTAGGTTAGATAAGGTTGTGAGGGCAGAGCCCCCCATGATTCAGACTAGTGTCCTTAAAAGAAAGAGCTCATTCTCTCTGCCATTTAAAGACACAGTGAGTAGAGCCCTCACCAGAACCATGCTGGTGGTACCTTGATCTTGGACTTGTCAGCCTCCAGACCTGTGAGAAATAAGTATTTGTTGTTTGAGCCACCTAGTCTGCGATATTCTGTTATAACGGCCTGAAACGACTAAGACACACAGTCGGTTCATCCATGGTGACAGGAGTGAAGGCAAAGTGCCTAGGTCCAGACTTAGGTGAGTTAGCAGGTTTATTGTAGAAAATTGTAGAAGTTATTTTCTGATTGCTTCTATCTTTTCAATGGAATAAGAATCAAGCCCATCAGCTGAGAGGGTGGTTGGAGAAGAGAGGTGTGATTGGCTGTCAGGAGAGTGGGAGGGTGAGTGAACCACGGCAGGGCAGGACTGCTGGTAGCGCTAAGGTACCACTTGAAGTAGGTGGTCAGGACTTTAAGTCAGCTGAGTCTGCTGACTCTGTGCTTTTCTTCAGCCCTATTCAGGGGCTCAGCTGCCAGTATTAAAAAGTTGGATTTCATTATGACTGGGATTTTGCCAGGCAAGGATAGTGCAGGGAGAGAGAGCCAGAGAGTCTAGGATGTAAGCAAAGGCATGATGGATCCTACTGGAATTTAAGGCTGGGAAAGAAACAGACAAAATTTTTAGGGATCTATTGTGATCTCCATGAACATAGCTTCTCCCATATTTAGGCCCAGGTCACAGCAATGCCTTTTCAGAGGCTTAAATGGAAAGCTAGGAAAGTTTAAGAAGGGAGATAATTTGGAAAATTACCTTAACAGTTAACGTCTAGGTAACTTATTTAACTAGATTCAGGAAAAGCTAAACTTTGCTAAGACATCTCCCAGAGATAATGTCTTCTCAAAGAAATGTGGTAATATTCTGGGCATTAAATTTCATTTATTTTTTTACTTGGGAAAAGGAAAAGAAAATTGTCCTTGAAGATGCCTAACCAACATGATGGCCTCCGCTTTACTCAGCTGGCTGTATGGGTCCAGGAGAAACTGTCACAGGACTAAGCAGGTCTTAAGTTCAACTTGTGGCTGCTTGAGCCTCAGGCAGCATAAAAGATGTCCTTACTGGACCCCAATCCCTTCAGTGAACAAATAGCAAAACCTCTGCTTCTGTGTAACTTGCAGTCTAGAGAGGAGAAAGACATAACAGAATCGATAAGTAAAATGCAAAGAAATCAAAAGGATAGAGATTTTAGGGGTGGGAACAGATTAAATTTCATTTTTTAAATCTTTATTCAAGAACATTTTTATTTGCTTTTTTAAAGAGAGAGAGGAACATCAGTGTGAGAGAAGCACCGATCACTTGCCTCCACATGCATGCAAACTGGGGATCCACGCCAGGACCAGGGATCCTATGCATCCAGACGGGGGGTCACATGCACAGGTGCCCAGACTGGGAATCAACCCGCAACCTAGGTATGTGCCCTGACTGGCAATAGAACCTGCAACCTTTCCAGTATGGGGTGATGCTCCAACCACTGAGCCACACTGGCCAGGGCTGAAGATTAAATTTTAAATAAAGTAAACAAGAACAGCCTCATTTTAATGTGATGTTCTTGTAACTATCTGGAGGCAGTAAGGGGGTAAAGCTGTGACTATCTGGAAGAACACTCTTCCAGGCAGAGGAAACAGGAAGTGCACGGGTGTGTCTAAGGAGACCACTGAAACAGAAGCAAGTGGAGAGGTGGAAAGAGATGAGGGCAGAAAGATGGCGGAGGGGGGAAAGCCACATGGGGAGAGTCCTCGTGGATCACTGTAGAGCTTGTTTTTATCCTGAGTGAGACAAGAAGCCACTGGACAATTCTTAGTTGAGGAATGACACAATCTGACTTATGTTTGAACACAAACATTCTGGCTCCCGTGATGAAGACAGAGTGTGCAGCAAGGGCAGAAGCAGGAAGAGCAGCAGGAGGCTCCTGGAGTTACCAGACAAGAGGTGTCTTGGACAAGGAGGAAGTTTTGATAGCCATCCATTCCTTTCATGCAGCTCTCATTCTGCCTTAGCAGACCCAGGGAGGAAGAGACCTACATACCTCAGAGACAAGGGGAGTCTCATTAAGAGGGAGCAGTTTGAAAAGCTCTCCTTTTAGGAGTGAACTTGGAGAACAAGTTAAACATTAGGGCCTCTGGTTTCCGTGAAGGAAGGAAATCAATAAGTAGTCCAAGAATGAATGAGAACTTGGTTGGATTCCTTGAGTTTTGAAAAATCTCCATATTTATTAGCATGGCACCCTCATCCTATTTCCATATAATGATCAGCAATAACAATGAAAACGTCTCTCTCAGAGATAGCCAGGTGACAGTGGAAAATAAATCACAAGAAACCGAGCCCATGATGACAACTCTGAGAAGCTCTGGTCCTATGGGGTGAAGAGAGGTTGTTGTTGATGATGACAACTCTCTAGAGGCCTGTGAGCCATTCAAGAGGAATAGAAAACAAGAACATTTCTGTATGATTTTCCCAGGGGGCTCACCACCTCTAAGAAGCCTTCTCCAGCTTTAGAGAAGAGCTATAGGCATCTCACTTAACACCTGCCACATTCTGTGTTGGACTGAAAAATGATGGCATTTCATTTCATCACACTTCTGCTCATTTATAAGTATATATTTAGACTGAATGGTTCAGGGAGTTAAACCTACTCAAGAAAAATTTCTAAATGCTGTGACCACACAGCATTTAGAAAAAAGAAAAGGACTCAACTGCAAGTGTCAATCCAGTGAGGTCTCTGAGACTGTCCACTCTTAATGGTGACATGATTCTTGTAAGAGCTTCCCAACTAACAAAAATTAGAAATTCTGAATAACAATTAGAGAGATTGAATTAGTAATAAAAAAACAAATAAACTACTCACTGATGAGACCACTGTAATCCTAATACCAAAACCAAAGACATCGCAAGTGAAGAAAGCAATAGGCTAATATCTCTTACGAGTACAAATGCAAAACATTCAAAATGAAATAATAGCAAATAAAATCCAGCAGCATGTAAAGAGGATTATACACCATGGCCAATTGGTCCTTATCCTAGCAATGCAAGGTTGATTTATCATCCAAAAGTTGATCAATGTAATACACCATATTAATAGAGTAAAGAACAAAGCCACATGTTCACATCAGTAGAGGCGTAGAATATCTTTGATAAAATTCAACCATCTTTTATTACAAAAATACTCAGCAAACTGGAGTTAGAAGGGAACTTCCTCAACCTGATACACGGCATCCAAGAGAAACACCCAGCTATATCATACTGACTGGTGAAGGACTGCATGATTTTCTCTAAAGATCAGGAACAAGATAAGGATGCCCTCTCATCACTTCTATTTGAATTGTCCTGGACGTTCTAGCTAGGGCAATTAAGCAAGAGAAAGAAATAAAAGGTATCAGATTGTAAAGGAGGAAGTAAAACATGTTTGTTCACAGATGATATGATCTTGTAGTATGTAGAAAACCCTAAAAAATTCACTTAAAATACCACTATAGCTAATACATGAGTTCAGCCAAGTGGCAGGAGAATATATATAATCACAGCTGTTATTTCTATACACATGCAATGGACAACCAGAAAATAAAATAAAGAAAACAGTTCCATTTAGAATAGCATCAAAAACAAGAGCCTCAACTGTTTTCTGTGGGTCTAGGTGTTAACATCCAAGACCACAGCTGCAAGTGGCCCCATGAAGGTGGTTGTTCCCAGCTGGCGTGTGGTGGGACATGTTCACAGCTCGGTGAAGTTATCCTGGGTCCCATGCAAAACCACTTCCTTCAGATCACACCCCCGCTGCGATCAATAGGAGTATGCTTAAATACCCACAACCAGGTAGCTGCCTGTTAGTGAAACTTGGGGGACCCAGTGTGCCTCTGTGTCCCTAAATTAGTCCCTCGGTTCCTCACTCGGAGAAGTTTAGCAGTTCCAATCAAGTTTTGGTTCCTGTAACCAAGAAAGTGTCCCTGCGAGAGACATTTACATTTTTGTTTAATTGAATTTATAATCCATTTCATTCCATACATGGTGATAAAAATGAAAAGAGGTTGGGTAACTCTGAGGACCAAAAGATAAACTGGGAAGCAAAGTGTGATGAGAACGAACTTTCCTTGGTTCTCAGTGTTGACTTCAACCCCTCTGCTCACGAATCAGAAATATAGAAGAATCCATATCCTTGGATAAGGCTGTATAGCTGATAAAGCACAACGTGATCTTATTTTGTCTTTATAAATAACTCAACAAAGTAAGCACGAAGGTGAGTCTCATCTTCAGGGGAAGAAACTATAGATAATGACTACCCCAGGCCATTCTGCCCTCAACCAGTCGAGCTGGGACTTAAGCCTCAGTTTCCGATCCCCAAGTCATGTGCTCTGCCAATTACACTAATGTGGAAGGAGCCTATGCTGTTGGTTTTTTTTCCAGACAGAGATTTTAGTCACAGCTAGTATCCTTTATTATGATATAATCATTCTTTAAAAAATAACTTTAAAGGAGTTTCTTAGATCAACTGGAAAATGAAGGGAAGAATTACAAGCACTCCTTTCATAAATTCGCCACCAGAATGCCTCAGCTCATGTTCTCCCCCCAAGGCCACATACCACAGAGGGTGTGTAAAATTGCTGTGCCATCAGCCAGTGCTTGAGAATTTGCCGTTTTAATTCAGGTCCTTGATGCAGCAGCCACGTTCTGACAAATGAATTGAGGCATATTTCAGAACTGGCCCTTGCCGGGGGGCCTTTGATTGAATTACTTATAAATCCTGAGAGAAATGCTAATTATAACAGCATCTGAGCTGTTCAGAGTCAACTGGAATCTGCCTTACCCAGGAGTACCTGTGTTGGTGGCCTGAAAGTGGGTCAGGGATTTTTTTAAGATAAACATTCTTGTATTTCCATATTTAACACTATGTAGGTCATTGCCTACCTAAGGGCTCAGTTGATATTGAAGCTGCAAGAATCAGAATCGTGGCTGAGCAAGTGGCTGCATTTGATTTGGGGGTAGGTGCAGGGTGAGAGAAAAAACAGAGGGAAGAGCATGCTAGTCTCAAGTCCTCCTCCTGATAAGCAGCAGCCTAGGAGGCACTTACAAGGACAGCACAGGGCCCCCAAGTTAGGGGGACACTTTTGTGAGCACACACAAACTGCATCCCCATATCAGGGGACTTGGTCATCTCCAGTCTTCTCTGCCTGGCAAAGGGAGCCTCTTGGGGCCAGGAGTAGGCTCTCATTAGCTTAGAGAGGCTCACTAGCCTAGAGAGGTGGGCATGAATTTGGGGGTGCTGAGGACTATGACAAATTGTGCTCACTTAGCAATGCAATTTGGAATCTCTATACCTTTGTGCTTTAGAGGCTGTGGTGAAACCTGGGGTCCTCCACCCTAGTGAGGACTCTGTTAATGAGGACAGCATATGGACTTGAAGGATGTCACCTCCATGCTTGCTACTTTGTTCTGTAGTCTCAGGATTTCCCGCCCACCTCTATTAAAACTTTCAAGTGAGAGAAAACGTTTTCTGGGAAAATAAAGGGATGTATGTTGCATCTGGATATTTTTTAAACATACATTTGAGAGAGTCAGACTTCCAAGGAGTGAAAGCAACCTTGGCCATGTGACTTTATTTCCCTGGGCATCGATCTATTCCGCTCGGGCTGGTTGATCTAATATCTGTAGGTTCCCTGAAGACCCTTTCTGCTCAGGAAAGTCTGGAGTGTGAAGGTGTCAGAGGGAGGATGCCAAGACCTTACACTGAGGCTGTAAGTGTGATCACAGTGAGGGCTCTGCATCCACGTGGGCTGTGGGCGGTCCAACATTCTGAGGGCCAGAGAGAGGTTTTCTCATACCAATTCCCAAATTGCACCTGCTTTCCCCTTCCCAGATGGGACCCAGGACACAGTTTTCAAAGTGATTACTTCTACTGCTAGTGAGCAGCGGGTCAGAGGGACCTGAGTTTGGATCAGGCGCCACCAGAGACAGCACAGGGACATCAGGAAAGTTATTTAATTCCTCTGAGCATCGCTAAATCTCTTTATTGGTAAAATGAGAATAATGATTTTGTTGATTCTACTTCATAGGTTTGTTACAAAGGTAGAATACATGGGAATTTTCTAAGCACAGGGCCTGACGTATAAAATGTCTGCCAGAAATGGTAGTCACAGCAGCCACCTCAGAGAGAGGGGCCACAGGACTGCGTCTGCACATCTTGGCTTTGGAGCTGCACAAAAGTCACCACCTTCATATATGTGCATAACTGTCTTATGGGGGAGTTATTAAAGCCCTTGTAAGTGCCTCCAGAGGCAGAGTATGACCAGGGGCGAGGGCTACACATTTCTTTGGCTGAATGTTCAGGTCATGGAAAAGGTTCCAGTGTTTAGTTCCGAAAAGCCCTGGAAGGGGATGAAAGCTGGTAGGTACGAGTCAGGGTGGACACTGTGAGAGGTCCCCCAGATTCCCTCAGGAATGAAGGACTGACTTCCCCAAACGTTCCAGTGATGCTGGAAGACAACCCTTGGCTTCTGCCCTCTTCAGGGATAACTATTTAGTACAGGGGTACAAGGCCCAGCTCTGTCCACCCACCTGGCTTAAGACACCTCTGAAGGGCCATCTCTGCTCCTGGGCTCTCTGTGGGCTTGGCTGAGGCTTTCTCCAAGATAGTGCTGTAGCCCAGCTTCTCACCCTGTCCAGCCCTGCTTCCTCCCTTCCCCTCCCTGTCCCTTCCCTTCCACAGGAGTTGATCCTAGGAGGACCCTTGATGGTGAGGTTGGAAGAACAGACAAAAAGCAGGAAGACCTAAGTGAGATCTTGGGGATTCCCTCAAAACCTTCCTTTTCCAAAGGTTGTACTAAATAATCCTTGATGTGTCTTGAGTCTGTGCTCTACGTCTGCATTTCATCAAGCATGTTTCACAGCCCAAGGGGTCTGTAATGCTTGATGACCTGGAAGTTTCCTGAGCAACACCTTGGCCCACACCCCCTGAACCAGACTCACTGAAGTGCATTTTAACAGGCTCCTGTGTCATCCTTCCAACCACAAGGGAGGACAGCTGCCGTACAAGGTGGACCTCGTGCTTTTTGTTCCAGGAGCAGGTACAATAAGGCAGAAAGTTCCAAGGCATCTGAGGCCAGTGTGGGATTTAGCTGATGCTTTTCTGGGTATAAAGGAAAAGGGCAGAGACCAGCCTGGAGAGAAGTCCTTCCCAGATGCAACCCTCCTTTGAGAGAATGTCAGCACCCACTAGCTGGCTCTTCTTGGCCCAGCATGCTGTCCTCACACCATCAGAGTGAAATGACCTCCAGGTTTGAATGGTTTTGCTGTTCATATTTCCTACTAGGCCTTTTACTCCATGTACATTTTTTAAAAGAGGTAATTTACATAAGCATGGGAGCCAGAGATCATTTGCAACTTTTCAAGGCAATTATTGAAAGATGTTGATTCCCACCCCAAAATGGAAAAATCTCCAATCAACCACTAAGTTTTTATAGGTCACCTTATTATTAATTTATATCAGCAGGAACTCAGGAAAGCACCCAAATTTTGTAGCTGAGCTAGTCATTCAGCTCTAAGCCTGGCCACAGAAAGTGAGTCTGAATCATTTCAGGAACTTGTGCAGTGAAAATTCAGACCTCAGGTTTACAGTTCCCTTACCCACATTTGAGCTGGCCTCCAGCCTTGCACCAAAACACTTTCTCTCTGATGAAACCTTGCTTCTCTGAGACCACAGTCAGGGCAGCATGCTCAGAGTCACAGACCAGCTCCAGCACAAGGCTGTTCTGTGACCTCAGGCATACTGTTTGCTCCACCTGCCTGATTCTCACCTCCCTGACCTGTAAATTGAGGCCAATAAGCCCCTTCCCTGGCTGATTTCTTACAGGAATCCTAGCATTGAAGCTCCTAGACCAGAAAGGGCTGAACAAATGGTTGTTATTCTATCTTCCAGTGGGATTAACTGGACCTGGGTGTACAATAAGAAGTTAGCTATCCCTTTCTGCTCACAATTTTAGGCACCTTCAAGTGCCCAGAGCCAGGGGTGGAGGGAGAATAAAGAGGTTGTAAAGGTACTTATCACCTACCCTGGGGCAGAGAAACAAAATGACAAATGACAGTACAAGGAAGCAAATGTTAAGCATTGAATAAGTGGCTAAGATAAATGTTCCAGGATTAATATTTCAGAAACACAAGATCTGGGAGGCCCAGGGTGGCTTTTTGAGGTTGTGTTTCCCACATTCAGCTGTATGATCGCATCATCTGAGGAGACTGAACCAAGTGCCAATGACTGAGCCCCACCCCGGAACTCTCTTTAATTGGTTTGGGGTACAGCCTGGCATTTGTATTTCTCTAAGTCTCTCAGTGGATTTCAATATGCACCAGGTGGGGGCCTGTTGTGCTGAGGAACATGGCTTGAACCAGGCAGGACTTCCTTAACTCTGACATTTGAACAGCACTTTGCCATTCCAAGCATTTTCAGTTTAATTTCAAGAGACTTGGGAGAGGAGGCATTGGGCCAAAGGTTCGAAGGCCAGTGTGACAATGATGTTTCCATTCTAAAGAAAACTAAGGCTGCTCCTGGGGCTCTGTGCTGTGAATTCCATGACAGCACTTATTCCTTAGGGAGGAAAAAGGGCTGTACCGTCCAACAGCTAAATAACCCACAGAAATAGCAGAAATGGATCCAAGTCTTCGGAGTTTATGCAATTTGAGGAGACTTTATGAAACAAATGATACAAAATTATAACTACAACCATGTTGAGATTCATTAATTTAGGCTAGACCAGCCCCTGGGAGTATCAGGTTAGTAACATGCCTAAGGACCTCCTGCTAATAAGGGGTGGAGCTGCCATTGGAGTCCAGGTCTACCTCCAATCTCTTCATCACAGTTGGAAGCCCTGGTGCCTGCCTTATTTTGCGTCATTAGAAAGTCCTTATTTAAATGCTGGTCCCACAGTGGAAATTACTGCTGGTTCACAGTGTTTCAGCTGCACTTCCCCAGTTGAGTCCTGAGTTGTAGTTTCTGTTTCCACAGCAGGTACTGTCCCAGAGGTGTTTCCCAGGAAAGGTGCCCAAAAGCATCTGCCGCAGCATGAAGCTCCTGTCTACATGGTGAAGTCCTCCCTTAAAAAGCAGTTCAAGGCACAGCTCCAAAGTGAGCAAAGGGAAACCTCTGCTGTGGTGACTGCTGCCTCCAGCCAGGCCAGGGACATATCCAGAGCAGCCCTGCCAGGAGACTTTCAGGGATTTAAAAGCTGAGAACTGGAACTAAGTTCTTTCAAGGTGGCAAGAAGCCAATGAAGGTGCTGCTGATGGTGAGAGGTGCCCTGCCTGGGAGCGCATGGGCTGGGGCAGCGTGAGAGAGGGGAGCTGGGGAGGGACAAGGTGAGAGGAGCCACCAGGGCCCTCTGTCCTCAGAAGGAAGGCTGACAGAAGAAGGAGGCCAACCCCACACCTCAGCTGTCTACAAACTTAGCGCCCTGCTCCGGGGTGCGTGTCAGGGGCAGCCTGGCCTCTCATGTCCACACCCGTAGTGTGACTTTAGTTAGGGCTGTGTCTCTCTTTTGCCCCAGGTGCTGTTTTTAACTATTTTTATTTATTTATTTTATTTCATCTTTGTTGTGTTTACTTGCTTCAGGTTTTTCCACTGAAAAGTGGGAGGTAATTACAGCTTCTGCTATGGTGGTTGTGATGGCTACAGGAGAAACACAGGAGATCCGTGGAGACAAAGAGCTCAGCAACCCACAGCTACCCTCACACCCGCCCTTTTAGAAATTTTATTTATTATTATTTTTTATGAGTAAGGAATAATACTGCTTCCTTTTACCATGCAATAGACTTTAAAGTTTGTGAGAGCCTCAAGGCAGGGATAGGAGCCTTGTCCCTTCCTGAATCACCAAGGCCCTTAGAACCCAGTGGCCTGTAAACAGCCTTAAAGGTCAAAAGTTTTCCAGGTGGGCTTGGCGCAGGTACTACGCATGCTCAGAACTTGCAGAACCTGTAATGGGGTTGACTCCACTGATCTAGAGCCACTATCCAGCGGCAACGTGGAGCCGATGGTTGCAATGAGACGTGTGAACCATGGTCCTGAGAACGTGTGCCAGTGTGGGCTTGGGCAGAATGCGTGGCTCCCAGGTCAAGTCACACTAGGGAAGTCACAGGTGAGCCTTTGGGAAACCTTTTCTGTTAAGAAGGAAAGGATTCTTTTTAGCAACACATCACACATGGTCCTGATAAGAAGTGCATGATATGCAGGACTCAGAGCCTGAGGGCTAGAGTCCAGGGCTGGCTGTTGGCCAAATGTGTGACCTGGGGGTGGCCTTCCCCGCCACCAGGGCACTAAAGGCTTCATTAACCAAATGGAGATGTGGCCTGGATGATCTCCAAACTACTCATGCACTTTACTTTACCTATTGAAAAAAGTTCATGAAAATGCATGTAATAAACTAACTGCGGCTTTATTATCAATGGTAAATATAATCAGTCAATGAACAAAATCAATCAACCAGGTAATTATAGAGGACTCAAGGGTCTAGAATTGTTCCAAACACTTTGGGGCATTAAAGAGAGATACTGCCTACAGTTGGATTCTCAGCCTTTAAAAAACCTACAGCACAGCTAGTACCCACTGCAGTGGCCTCTCCGATCTGTTGCCCATCTCTTTGTTTGAAACCTTCTATACACATTCATCTTGGTTTATATAGGTCATTCTCCAATACAAGGAACCAGGGCTCCTTGGAAAAAATGACTGATTCCAGAACCAAGGCAAGGAAGTACAAGATGGACCTGGATCATCTTGTTATGCCAGAAGGTAAGGAAGTGCTTACAGAATGATGGGGATGTGTAAAGAAAAGTCAGAAGACAAGAGCCAGCTTGATTGTGTTCCCACTGATCAAATCTGGAACAATTTGAGCATCAAAACAAATGAGGGCAGTAATTGATTCAATACCATTAAAATGGTAGGTATCCATGAGTCCATACCTATGTGAATATGTATATAGAGACTTCCAGCCAAGATGGAGGCATAGATAGACACACTGTGCCTCCTCGCACAACCAAAATAAGGACAACAACAACTTAGAAACAAAAAACAATTTTCCATCAGTCTGACAGAAAATTGAACTGTATGGAAGTCCGACAACCAAGGAGTTAAAGCAGACATATTCATCCAGACCGGTAGGTGGGGCAGAGTTGGGTGGCTAGGAGGATTGGGGTTTCAGCAAAGCAGTGACTGGTGGACCCCAGGCATGCAAGGCAGCAGCTGTCAGACCCAGCGAGCCAGTGGATTGTGGAGGAGCACAGTGCACAAGGCAGCTGGCAGACTGAGTGGTCCCACATTCACACGCAGATAAACCAGGCAAAACTGGGAGTGAGATAGACTGTGCAACTCAGGGTCCCAGCTTGGAGAAATAAAGCCTCAAAACACTGACTGAAAACACCTGTGGGGGTTGAGGTTCCAGGAGAAACTCCCAGCCTCACAAGAGAGTTTGTTGGAGAGATCCACAGGGTCCTAGAATGTACACAAACCCACCCACCCAGGAATCAGCACCAGAAGGGCCCAATTTGCTTGTGGGAAGCAGGGGAAGTGACTGAAATCCAGCAGAGAGTGGAGCCAGTGACATTGTTCTCTCTCGGACCCCTGTCCCACATACAGTGTCACAACCCAGACACTGGTTGACCCACCCTGGCGAACAACTAAGGCTCTACCCCTCACTACATAACAGATGTGCTGAGACCAAAAAAAAAAAAAAAGGCCCAAATAAAAGAACAGATCAAAACTCCAGAACAAATACAACTAAGCAACGAAGAGGTAGCCAACCTATCAGATGCACAGTTCAAAACACTGGTAATCAGGATGCTCACAGAATTGGTTGAATTTGGTCTCAAATTAGATGAAAAAAATGAAGGCTATGCTACCCTGGCCTTCAGTTTGTATGCTTCACTGGCTGTATGCTACAGCCAGACTGGCCGCTGCTGGCCTTTTTCCTCAGAGAAACTGGCCACTGCCCACGGCCTTTTCCCTCTGGGTAAATGGCCACTTCTCCTCCCTAAGCAGATCACATCATATCTCAGTCATATTCACTTTCATCCGTGGCAACTCCGGGGACTTGCGAGGGAAGTCGCCCCCACAAAATATGAATTCTAAAAAATGAGGAGAGGCTTAGGAACCTCCAGGACATCTTTAAATGTTCCAACATCCGAATTATAGGGGTATCAGAAGGAGAAGAGGAAGAGCAACAAGTGGAAAAGTTACTTGAACAAATAATAAAGGAGAATCCCTTGTTGGTTTTGAAGAAGCAAGCTGCCATGGTTTTGAACTGTCTTTGATTTCATAATTTCCTATACTTTTCTGCAATTAAGAGATACACTAATCTTATCCTGATCCCCTATTTTCTGACATTTTGAACTTGAGTTTGCCATAAGTGCCCATGCAACTATTCTTTTGTGTTTAAGGGTCATGGCTTAAAAATCTCATCAGAGGCACTGTGAACTGAAGCACCCCATTATTTGCAGTGTTTCTAAGAGGAGAGAGTAGGTACTCATTGTTTTTCAATGCACGACTTCTGTAAAGAGTCAGCAGGATTTTGCAGGAATGGGGCTACTTAACACAATGGCCTATAATTGTGGTGAAGGTTCAGACCTCCTACTGGCTCGGTTCTCTCAGGGGAGGCCATCCTCTGCCAGAGTTGCTCTGGATGGTCCCCATACCCCAATCAAACACAGTATTTTCTCCTCCAAGTCTCTCTTAAAGCCTGGGAAAGCCATATTGGCAAGATGATGACAACGATACCAGCGGAGGTCATTTAAGACAGTTGAAAAGCGAATGTCTTAAGAAGAATTCCTGCTGTTATTGGAATTGAGGCAGAGGATGCTGATGCCCAGATGTGGACAGAATGCCAGAGGCTTACACCTGACTTTCAAGAAGTAGTAGAGTCAAGAAATTTTAGTAAAGTTGGCAGCTTGGGGAGGAGGGACTCCAGAGAACTGGGTGGACCAGTGTTTTATGGTAAGCGAAGTCCCCAAGATTACCTGTGCCTTAGTGTTTCCATCTGTGAATGGGCCTCCTTCCTAGAAATGGAGTGAAGAAGAGCTGATGAGTCTGCCATGCCCAGGTAGTGGGGAGGCTGGTCGGCACTGCCCCACTCACCCCTGCTCTGTGATCAGCACCATGCTCACTCAGCTGTGGCTGTGGGTCTGGGACCCCAGGCCTTCCGGATCTCCGAGAAGGAATTATTAATTAGCCTTTGTGCCTGCTACAAACCAATGGCTAGTCATGATTTTCTCATAGAAATAGTTCCTTTATTCCCAATGCTCCAATTTTCTGATCAGTTTTAGCACATGGATGGGTGTTGCGCTCTCCACTCGTGTGGGAAACAAAGCCCTAGCAGCATCCTGATTCCAACATGCTGGGAGAGCCCGGGGTTCAGAGTCCCGGGTGAGACAACTGAATGCCAGCATCTCTGTGTTTTCTAAAGGGAGTCATGAAAATCTTGCATTTATACTAAAAAGTGTTCCCACTTCATTGAAATTCAGGCTTGAACTATCCACCCTGATCACGTCCAGAAGCCCTTTCTCTAATTTTGGAAGCAGCGATCTCAGGAGAGAAGTTTTCCATCTGTCTCCTTCTGATGCTAAGCTGTTAGTGCAGTTGATTATTTATTACATCTCCCACTTTACGTTAAACTATGATTTTCTTTTTTGCCGGGGTTGGTATAAAAATAAGGTTGGTTGGCATGGCTTCTGCAGAATGATTTTTTCTACAACAGCATTTTGTGGTATTGGGGGGGCGTGTTGTAATTATTTCCAAACTGCTTTAATCTTAGCTGGTACTTGATACTGACTCTGGCTGTTCACACTCATGCTGCCTTGTATCAGACGTCTGTGTGACTGACGTGTGTGTGTGCAAAATCGGCAATAAAGATCTATATCTTCCAAAGCTCTCATGTGTGATTGTATGGCGTGTGGGGGACGGGCTGTTCGCCCGCAGAGGCAAGGAGATGAGAAGGGAGCACATCCACAGCACTGTGCAGGGTCTCACAGACAAAATGACTGACATTCAAAACATCTCCTGGTCCTGCAGGAGAACCAGAGCTGTGCCAATGATGTGTTTATTGGGGCAAAGCTGCCCAAGCCCCCATGGAGAAGGGAGCTGGGCTTCTCAGGCCTGGAGCCTTCAGCTGGCTAGTGGTCCCTGGGAATCCTGGCCTTCCAGCCTGGCAGGGACACAGCTGAGAGCACCACCATTTGCTGGGAGTGCACTCAGGGTCTGGAGGAAAGAACTGGACCCATGGCGCCAGCATTCTTGCAGTTAAATCATTATTATTCACTTCTACAAGCAGGAGAGT
The DNA here is from genome assembly GCF_021234435.1 of Artibeus jamaicensis. Lineage (NCBI taxonomy): Eukaryota > Metazoa > Chordata > Mammalia > Chiroptera > Phyllostomidae > Artibeus > Artibeus jamaicensis. The sequence continues at coordinate 9,997,776 of NW_026521810.1, read as the reverse complement.
TCTCTTCCCGGCAGTCCCTGGCCACTCATGTCATGCGAACAGAGGCTCAGGGATGGTGAAATAGCCGTGAAGGATGGTTATTTCATTGCAGTGGAGTCTGATCATTTTCCGCCCAGCATCTTGTTTTTAGAAGTATCCTATCAGACACAAAAGGAAAAGGTCTGTATCTTTAGCACATAATTAAAGTATCACTTTTCTCAATGAAACATTATCTGAATTAATCCCCCCAAAAGTGTTGTTTACAACAGTGCCTGTAAATGTAACATTGCCAGCTAGAACAGCACAGAAAACGTTAGCTAACGCACCGTCTCCCTGTCTCCCCGCAGTCGCTCCTTTGATGTGCTGGTTGGAGTAAACAGGCTTATCTTTCTTGTCATACAACACTGTCTTTCATTTAATGAAGATGTTATTAAGATAAAATCTCTATTCAATTCCGTATTGTACCATATTAACACACACAATTAGTAATGCTTTATCAGTTATAAAGAAAGATGATGGCTGCTTTTAAGCTAAATTACCTTTATCATGGTAGCACATGAAGGAAACTAAAAATATTTACCCAAGTGTATGCTAATTCTTATTTAATTTTAACACTGCTTTTATCAACCAAATGAACCAATGAATTTTATTAAAGGGAATGTTATTACAGACCAGAGCTTCCAATACTGCCTTCCATCTGCTTTTATTTATATAATTTTGATGGTTTCTTTTTCTCTTTCATTTCATTTTTAATTAAAAGGAACACATGGAATATTGAACGTTTGGGCCTAATTTTAGCAGAATTTGGAATAATTAGATCTATGTTCTTGTTAATATAAAGACTGTCAGTGTTGGGACTGCAGGGCTGTGTCTGTTCATTTGAAACGCACCTCTCCCACCCCCACTGGGTAAATAGGATGGGGAGGGTTTGTTAGGGGCATTGCCACGACCTTCAGACTCCTGAACACAACACGTGGCAACAAAAAAAATTTACCTCGGTGATTTTACACCTAGGGAAGCCAAATAATTCCTTTCCATAGCTTAATAAATGCAGCCTGCAGTTACAAAGGAGGAGAGTGCTATAGCAGAAAGCACCTCAAAATTCAAGCGTTTCTTCCCAGCAAGACGTAAACAAATTTTGCTTCCTTTGGTTCTGGGGCTGCCCTGGGGTTTAGATTCTACTCTCTAATTGTGGGTATATACAGATGGGAGAGGCTGCAATTAAAAAGACAAAAAACTCTTGTATTGAGGAGCTTCTTGACCTTTTTGGACTAAGACTTTCTTCCTTAGCTTTCTTGACCCTTTTTTCCCCTAGTAAAAATCAAGTGTAGTAGCAGTCAGTCAGTGGGAATTACTATATTCCTGGGGTAGCAGTTTGCAGTTATAAGATATAAGCTCAAATCTTAGTGTACTTTAAAACTTGAATAATAATAAATTTTTTACTTGCTATTCAGAAACCTTGGAGACCGAGCTTAAGCTCACCTTTAACCACTTTCAGAAAAGCACACTAGGGTGACTGAAGGAATAGCACCTTGCCAAGTGTCTCTCAGTGCAGGGCCAAAGAGCAGAAGGCCCCCCAGGCCGGCAGTGAGGGGTGATGGCGCAGCTGGTGTCCCAAGGACACTCAGAGTACTGGGCAGCACAGTTTGACTGTCTCTTCACATTGATCTGATGGTAACTGTGCAGAAGTAGACATCAGACCAGGAGCCAGGTCCTTTGCACTGGTCCACAATGGCCAGGTCTAATATTAAAACTCATGTGCTTACCTAAGAGTCATTCTCAGGGAAATTGTAATGAAAGTATATTTAAAGAAAAAAGTTAGCAGTGAATGGAGTGGTGTGTATTTCACATCATGAACATTTTATGTCTTGTGGTTAAAAGGCTATTGATCAGGACACCTGAGTGCTGCTAATCTTAGTGTGGACACTTACTCACTCATGTGACTCTGAGCAAGCCAGGTGGTCTCACTAAGCCTCAGTTTTTAAATCTGTAAAATGAGGCAGGTAGCTGCCTAATCTATAAAGTATGAGAAATACTACAAATCTTCTAATGTTCAGGATCTCCTAAAGAGAGACTGAGAAAATAAAATTGTTTTTAAATATTTGGAATAATGACACAGTACAAACTATCATTATCATTTTTTAACTGAAATCTGAGTCATTTCTTACCCTCTCTAAGCCAAAATTATCTGAAGATGTTACTGGAAAGTAGGTTAGAAAATGTCTGTGGTTGAAAGGAAAATAATTTCCAGTACCAGTTCCAAACGGGCACCTCTGACACTCCAGCTGATGCCAAGGGCATGAATACTCTTATAACCACAAGGTGCTTTGGGAAGTTGGAAACAAATACTTTGAATTGAGTTTACACATGCCAATATTCAAGTAGCAGTTTCCTAGTAGTAGAAGCATCATTCCTTTCTATGAGTTACAGCTACCTGAAAGCCCCATTATAATGGATAGCCTTATAGAACTTTACGGCAACCCTAAGTAACCATGTAATGGACCCACGGCCTCTCTACCCCTTCCTGGCACCAGCACTTCACAGCTGCGGAAGACTCATAAAATTCAGAGGTTGGCAATTTATATTTAATACACATGAAGACCCCGCGTGCAGGGAAGCTCTCCACTCCATTAGATGGCTTGAGCATCAGCGTCCTCAGCTGTGTACAAGGCCTATCACAGTAAGCATATTATTAATTCACTCCTGCGGGACAGAAGGTGAGAGCAAAGCCACTGCAGCAAGCCATTTGCATTCTTTATTCCTGAAGATGGATCCTTCATTTATTTTCATCTTGTAATAATGCACTTGCCAAATATACACGAATCTCATTTTCTACCTCTACAGCGTATGTGTCTCCTTACTGTAATATGTCTTGTTTTTAGGAAGTAGCATTGTTTCAAAATTACATTTTAAACAGGAAAGGAAAATCAGTCTCCTTATAATTGGGGAACATAACCAGATTATTTGCAATCAACATGTACGTAATGCCTTATTACCCTAATGGAAGTTATTGTAAGTGATGATAAAATTGTCAGAAAGAAGTTATGCTAAGTGATGCTAAAACTGGCATTATCAAGGAAACATGTGAGAGATGTGATCTCTCTGCCATCAGAGGGCACAGCAAGAAGGCAACCAGTCTGCCACCAGGAACCGAACTGGCCAGCACCTTGATCTTAGATTTCCCGGCCTCCAGGACTATGAGAAATAAATGTCTGTTGTTTAAGCTGCTATTAGTTACAGCAGACCAGGCTTACTGAGGCAGAGGGACACAGCAGGTCAGGGACACCCACAGCCGGAGGAGACGTTGGAGGGCAGACGTGAGATGGGAAGAGCTCAATCCCCATGTTGTCACTGTTTTGCATGGTTTTGCCCATTTGGTGCATTTCTCTTTGTTCCTAATCTGTGGTTTTTGCTGTTGATCTGTGATTCCCAGGCTTCATGTCAGAGAAGGAATCAGAAATGAAATGATTATTCGGTAGGCAGGAGGAAAACAAAAGCGGCGGTGTGCACGTGTGAACGAGTGGCGTCCTCAGGCCAGGAGAGCATGCTTGTGAGCCTCCAGACCAGGAAGAGGGAGTGAGGGAGGAAGTGCTCTCCCTGTACCCAGTGATTCGCTCACAGGCGTCTGGTACCCATGTGACTCCACCACCTCTTTTTATTAATGCTTTTGTGAGAAGTTGAGGGGACAATAAATAAATATGAATTTCTAAACTAGATGCGGCCAACTGCAGCTTCTCTCCTAACAGCCTGATGCTGTCTTGCACGTTGGCATTAGTGGGGCGATGAGGCAGCTGTGAGCATGTTCCCAAGGGGGAAATGAACAGCAGTCTCGGAGGAAGAGTTTGCAGGTGAGTCTCCAGCCCTGCAACTCCTGAGTGATAATGCTCTTTAAAGGCAAAGCAGTATGTTTGGAACATCACCCCTACCAGAATAAGCTCTGTGCGGTGGCTGCTTTTGTTTAGTCCTTCACTCCTTTCTCCTCAGCACCTAGGACAGGGCCTGGGGGCTGCTCAACAAATAAATACACTTACCTAGAGGCACACATGAAGATCTCTTCATGTGTTATAAAAAAACAGAGTAACTCATATTTATTTGAGTTACATATTCAACTGAGGTGATCTCTAGCACCTCCATCTAAAAAGAGGAAAAGAAGTCCATCACCCCCAACTTGCAAACCTTCTCATCTTCCCGTCATTTTTATTTCTGCCCGTTACCTCTGTCTTTTGAAAGGCCAGTGTTTGGAATCTCCAGACCATTTCATTCTTTTTCTATAGCTCATCACATCTCAATAGATGAAAGATGTAGCGCATTCTGATCTAGTGTCCATTTATTCCCTCCACAGTGGTCCTGGGCCTGGCCCTCTGGCCTAGGCAGAGGTGCCAGCCTCCTTACAGGTCCCCCTGCCTCCACAGTGCATCCTACAGTCCAAGGCTGGACCCGTCTCCCTTCTGTATAGCTGTTATCATTTCCACTCTGTCACAATGTGCTAACGTCCCCACTGACCATGAGGCCCTGCATTATGAAGCCCAAACTTGCTGTCTCAGCCTTGCCTTTCCTGTGTGCATGATATGTTGGTAGGGCCTTTTTGGTGCCAGAGACATTTGACATGTCTGTTTTAAAATGTGGGTTTTACCAAAAATGAAACAAATAAACAAACAAACAAAAATCCAAACAAAATCAATATAATTTTCTCTACTTCTAGTATATCCTCGCAATCATCATCGCTAGCTTTCACTGTGGTCCTTTGCAGATTATTCAACGTTGCTTCATCTCATCTCATTCTAATAGCTGATTTCAACCTATATCCTTTTCTGAAAATGGCCTATCAGTTGCACTGACCTCACTGGACTGCTCAATCCACTGTGGAATGGTGTTTAAGGACTTGGAGCTCTGGAATCCAAAAGATCCAGTTAAACCCCTGCTGGGCCACCTAGGGGTTAGAGGACTTGAGAAAGTTGTTCTCTTTGCCTCAATCTCTTCATCTGTTCATGGGGTTGATAAGAGTACCAATCTCTCAGGTGTAAAGGTTAAAAGTAATTAAATTTGTAACTGGGTAAGTCTTCCAAATAAATATGAGTTACTCTGGGTTTTCTTTTTTTTTATCAAAATATCTCTTACTTTCCACCACAACAGTGATGTGTGATACGGCTTTGCTAGCCTGGGTTATGCCTGCCTTGTCAGTCAAGACAACAGTTAAAGTGGTTTGAATAGTAGACTTCCCTACCTAGCTCCTCCATTTGTTTGTTTTTTTTTTTTTGGTTGTGACTATCAATTAATCTTAAATGTCAAATGTCTCTATTTGTAAAAGGTGATTATGGGTATCTTCTATCGCATTGTAATACATTTCTCAAGGGATATATATAATGTAGAAAAATGTGCTGTTCCTATATGAGTAAAAATGATGATCTTTGAAGACAATGTGATATTCAGAAAGTTACTCTTACTAAAGAGCAGACACATGTACAGGTCTCTGCACACTCTTATCTAAAGAAACTGAATGCATTGGTCTTCCTGAGCAGGTGAACAGAATTTCATTACAAAATGCCTGTGAGTGACTAGCACATCCCCATCTTCATAAGGCCTAAGACTAGAGGAGGAAGCAATGTGCAACGTGGTAGCTAGTAGCATACAGGTAGAACAGGGAACATGGTCACCAAGAGGGACTGAGTGGGGCCATCACGATTCCCCATGTGACAACTATTGTTTTCTACAAGGGCATTTAGAAGGGGACTGTGCACTCTTCCCCCAGTGCTACAATGGAGAACTTTCCTGGAAAACAGATTTCCTTCCCAACCAGGGTATATAAACATGGAATCTCCTAGCACAGTGGCAAGGATGGAGGTTGCATGGGTGAATCTTGCAATGGGCAAGATCTACTAAGCTCACCATAGATTGTATTAAGTATCTCCTTTGCCTCTTTTTGAATTGCAATGAACACATGGCTGACGACAGCCCTGGACTGGCCAAGAGAGAGAGGACCAGGAATACACCCAGCAGGAGAAAGAAATAAAGTAGCTGTCCAATGAAGAACTAACCTGACCTTAGAGAAATCTGGCTTTTGCCCTCTCCCATGTAGTGGGGATCTCTAAGCTCACGGATGTCCTGACAGGAGTGTTTTTGTTTGCCTAGGAGCTTTGGTCATTGGACGGTATAATACTGTGATTTATGACAGGGGTTTTGGGGCAGCCCATATCAGTTCTGACCTCCAGAAGGGGCTGGAAACTAAAGGTCAGCCATTCAGGCAGTATGTGATCAAGTTCCAATAAAAACTCTGGACGCCAAAAGGCTTGGGTAAGCTTCACCCATTGGAAATGCTATGAACATATTGCCCCACACATCATGGTCAGGACCCCACCGGGAGAAGACAAAACGTGGGAGAACCAGCTCCATGTTTGGGCCCTTTCTGGACTGTCTTTGAATCTCTTCCCTGACTGATTTAAGTTGCAGCCTTTTGCTACAATAGAACTGTAATAATAAGTATATCAAAAAACAAACAAAAATAAAATATGGGTTTTATTATGATTCGGATATGGTGAGGCCAAGTGATTAGGAGCCCCATTAAAAAGGTAATTTGTTACTCACAATTCCCAAGAGCAGGGTGCCTGCTATACAGCGCAGGGCCACATGAGGAAGCACAGAGTTAATCAGGAGGCAGACGGAGTGAGGGGAGTGTGTGGGTGGGCGAGAGCCTTTACTGTGGTTCCTTTGGGAAGGAATGGGTGAGGCAGGGTAAGCAAGCATGGGGTTGGCTACTTTGAGAAACTTCAGTGGGCTCCAGTGTGTAGGGGATGTAGGGGCTGCGCAGAGTTGTCTGGTGCCTGGCCCTGGGTGATCAGGGCAGGGGAAGAGTGGCACTGAGTGTGAGAGCCTCACAGAGGTGGTGGGGACTATAGGCTCTGGTTAGGTTAGTTTGCTTACAAAAGTCGTGCTCACGGGCCTAATTAATTAGCCCCGGGCAGGAACAGTCTCTCTGGGCCTATCTAGGCCCCAAGATATCAAACTATCAGGAAATACAGAAAACAAAAAACATAGTTAATACTGTGGTTACCCCCTCCCCCACCATCATTAAACTACTGAGTAATACCTAAAGTAGTCAGCCTCCCCTATTACTGGGCTTCTCCCATTTCTAATACCCATTCCCATGCAGATGCCCCTCCCCTAATTCCCACCCCGTTTGACTTACCTTTAATTTGCTACAAAATGCTCAGCAACTGATGGGAAATTACTTGGCCTTTCCTGTCTGCTCCGTGGGGATTGCTGATCCTCACAGTCAGGTGGGCCCCACACCCTGGTCTTTGTGCTGCAGCCACTTCCATGTCTGAAAGCCTGTCGTGGTCCATTTCCTTTACAATCAGCTATTAAGAATCAAAACCAGTCATCTGTTCAGCTAGGTATTTGCCATTTGCCAATTCACAATGCTTAAAATAGTAATCTCGAGCCATTTTGTTAATTTTTAACGGGCTCTGTCTGTGCTGCTGGACGCCAGTTCCTGAGAACAGACTCTCTGCTCGGCCTCCTGGTTACTTACGAACTTGGCCAGTCCCCAAAGGCTTTTTTTTTCCATCCCATAGACTTTTATTCCAGCTTTAGAATAACATAAATTCCACCTGATTACTCACTTCCCTATTTTTTTCTCGTTTAGTCATTACTCGCTTTTATTAAAAACGGTGGGGACCCAACTTGCCAACGCACAAAGAAGTAGTTTCCTTCAGCATTTGTTCGAGGAGCACCCTCTTTTGATCATTTTTAAATGTCACTTGTTTTTGGAGAACAAATGTGGATAATAAACAAAAAGATGAAAGTGGAAGATTGTCATTTCTTCTACATGCCTCAAAATTTTTCCTGAAAGGGATGTATCATTCCACCCTCTTAAACTATTTCACTGTATTTTAGTAGCTTTTACAAAACTTCCCATTCATGTATATAGGATACAGGTTAAGTAAACTTATTAAAAACCATAATGAAGTTTTATTCCCTAATCTGACATTTAAATAAAATAGATTTTTAAAAAGTCTTTATGATTAAATTTTTCTCCCCAAAATTTCTTTCATGACTGAGGATGAACAAAACCATCAAAGTATACTTTTGATGTCTGCCATTCATCCTAATGGTGCTTTGAGTGCACTATAGATTTCTAGTCTGTGTATAGATGTATAAGAATAAAGGACATTCAATTTTGAATACTTAACTGCAGTTAACCCTAAAGGACAAAATCATTGCATAAAATACATAGAACCAGGCCTGGCTGGTGTGGCTCAGTGGATTGAGCACTGGCCTGTGAACCGAAGGGTCAGCAGTTGGATTCCTAGTCAGGGCACATGCCTGGGTTGTGGGCCAGGTTCCCAGCATGGGGTGTGTGAGAGGCAACCACACACTGATGTTTTTCTCCTTTTCTTTCCCCTTCCTTCCCCTCTGTCAAAAATAAATATAAATAAAATCTTCTTAAAAAGTCTCTAAAAAACACATAGAACCAGCAAATGTCAAATTTGCTTATTACTGGAGATGTTCAGTGTGGAACAGAACTTTCTTAAGTGGACTATAATAATGACTTTGGACACTGTGCTAAATAACCTACATAGATTTTTCCATTGAATCTTTAGAATATGAGGTAGGTACTCTGATGATCCCCATTTATCAGATGAGAAAACTGAGCTGAGGCTTAGAGGGCCTGGGGACCTTGCCCGGGTTGCCCAGCTGCAGAGCCAGTCCCCCGACTGCCTAGGACTGAGGGTCTTCCCCACTTGGCCACCTCCCTCCCCACACTGCAGCCAGACACAGGCTCACCAGAGGACACAGTTCATCAGTATGATATGCCCTTGAGGAAAATGAAATAATTCACTACAAACGTCCTGGAGATTTGAGAAATAACTGTTGGTGACATTTGGACTAGGAACTTCAATTGTACCCACTGTAAGCTCCTTGAGGGCAGGACACATGCGAATCTTCGTTTTACTATTCCTACCAAACTGCAACCCACTGCTGGGCACTGGGCAATGCTGAGGAAGCCTTGGGAGGTCACACGCTCAAGTCAGAACACCTGGTTTTGACTCTTCACTGTGTGATATCAGGCAATTCACCTTTGTGGATCTCAGTGTTCTCATTTCTACAGATGGGGGTGAAATCTGCTTCCTGTGGTGGGTGTCAAAACAAGTGAGAAAATTATTGTGAAAGTGTTTTGTAAAGTGTTATTAATACAAATATAAGCAATTAAGCGAGGTCCAGTTGAGTTGCAGCATGCTTATGTCTAGGCACAGAGACTTCAAGCTGCCTACTCTCCAGGCAACTTTGCCATTCTAGAGACTCCAATTTCTGAGTCCACAATGGACAGGTTATGGAGAATGCTGAGAATAAAGGTGAAAAAGATGGAATATGCCAGGGATTCCCAGCCAAAACTCCTTAGAGCCAAGTGATGCTGGCCATGCTCCGAAAGTAGAAGAAACTATAATCTTTAACACTATGGTCACTGTTACTCAGGGTGTACCGGCCACTAGATGAGCCATGGCCAGCATGCACTGCTTTGACCCCATGTACAAGTGAAGGGACTGAAGTGTACAGAGGCTAAAGGGCTCACTCGAGATCATGGGGCAAGGAGGTGGCAAAGGCAGCCCACTGATCAGTGCGGTCTAACCCCGGAGCCCTCACACCCTGACCACTAGGCTGTGGACTGCCTAGCTCTGATCTCTGAAAGCTTGAGGAGCTTTGTAGAGGAGGAGTAGCTGCCTGTCCTCCCCACAGGGGCCCAGTTGTGTGGGAATAGAATGCCAGATACTACTGGTTCATTAAATAATAAACCTTCCTCTGCACACCACCTACTCCTCACCACTCCTCACATACCTCAGTACAACAGAGAGAAATGTCACGCTCTTGCGGACTGAACTTTGTGGAGGGCGGATTGGTTCACGGCCAGGCCCTGTGAAAATGATGCCCTCGAAGCCTTGGTGAGGACAGATGTGGGCACCCCCGACAGAAGGGAGAGCTGGCCCGGCCTGGACAGGGAGGAGGACCCACAGGGTAGAAGCCTGGGCTCTGCCTGAGGCTGGAGAGGTGGTATTTGTTTTTGTTTTTTTATTAAGGAAATTCTCATAAGATAAACCACTTTAAAGTGCCATTTAGTTCATTCACAGTGTTATGCAACCATCGTTTCTAGTTCCAAAACATTTTCATCACCTCCGAGGGAGACCTTGTGAGGGATGTAAAAAAAGTTGTAAGGTATAAAGTAGGTAACATAACTCCCAACCTCCACTTCTGGTCAGGTCCTCTTGGCAGCTTCTTTAGCTTTTGCATAAATGGATTCCAGTGGGGGTCCTAAAGGGGGTTTTCCCTGTATCGGGACAAAGGACATAGAGAAAAGGAAGGTAGGATCCAGACCAAGAATACATCTGGGGTGTTCCAGAGTCATCGGGAGGCCACTGGGGGCTGGGCAAGTCAAGGTTCCACCCCAAGAAGAATGAGGCCTCAGCTGACATCTGTGTTATATAAGCAATTTGTGTGCCTAAGAGGCAGCTTCTCAAGCTCAGCACAGAACATGTCTAGTACATAAAATGCTTTCCTCAGAGCTGTACTCACTGTACCTTGCATCACAGAAGCGACTGTACTTCAGACAGCTGTGGTAAATTGTCCCAGAAGCAAAAGCTGTTTTCCTATTGGCTCTAGAATCATCTTCAAGACAAAGTCCCATCTCTGATCATTTCGGCCTTGGGCAAAGCAGACAAGGACAGAGAGGAGCCCAGAGCTCCTGGTCTTGCTGGCAGTGGCCTCCTTGGACAGGCACCAACCCCGGCTTCCTGGAGCCACAGAGGAGCAGGCCTCCTTCCATCCCAGGCTGAGGCTCCGCTGTGCCCCTCCCCCAGCCGACTCCTCCTGTCTGGAATTTGAGCCACATTTTTTCATTTCCCTCCTGGTGCATTTCTGGTATTTCTTAGTTGCTTTTCTGACAAAGTCACTTTGAAAAAGATCTGTATTCTTTGAAACAAGGCATACCTTGCATTCTTGTGCTAAAATTGTATTTTATTGAGGATTCCCTTATAGTGTGAGTATTTAACGGTCAATCTGCCCTGCTGGGAATGGCAGCAAATATAACTATTGACAGGGGGAAAAAAGATGCACTTCCTGAGACACATTTGGCAAAGTAAATCCCACTTCTTACAAGAAAAGAATGTAATAAATTTTTCTCTATTTTTAGTCACGCAAAAATCCCTTTAATATGGTTGAGCTCAAAACTCTGTATTTGTCTTGGTCTGAAGTTAAAGCTGCGGGCTAAGTTGGAAGGACAGAGTATTTGTCCAGTGCTATGTATTGGGCTCCCCAAGTGGAGAGAGGGGTCTGCAGGGCCCTGAGTGTCAGAGTAACCCCAGAACAGAGACTCTCCAACACACATGGGTGGTCAAGGAAAGGGCTTTCTCTACTCAGACGGAGGAGACTGGATAGGGACAAGGGCCCACCAAGAGCCGGGGAACTCCAGTTTTAATGTTCACTCTGCGTAGATGGGAGGGGATGATTCTGAATCCAGCCCCTAGGTGATTTAAATGAAAGCCCAAGTGGCAGGGAGGGGAGGCAATTATATTGGCCTGAGAAATGAAGAAAAGGGCTGTGGCACTAGGCTCACCGTAAGACTCCAAGCCTCCCTATTTCAGAAACGCGACTCAGTAGACTTCATTAACAAGAGAGAGCAAGGCCATGTCAAAACCTGAGTCACGTAAGGGCCACATAATGTCACTGGCCCCACAAGGAACAGAGACACTGAAGCTCATGAAAGTGACTAGGGAACAGCGTGCTCCCTACCCCAGAGAACACACGTGTGAGTAACCACAGGGCCCTGAGAGAAATCCAGAGGACTTTTGGTGTGTTTCGGGGGAGAAGAGGGGTAGGCAGGCGAAGGGGCCAGCAGGCCCACACGTTCTGGACCATGCCCTTCAGGTCGCTATGTTCTGAGAGCCTTACCTATACATTCTTACATCAGAACGACAAAACTGGAATGGAACCCCAACCTTTATAGCTCAGAGTATCTGCAGTGCAGACATCCTCCAGTTCTTACCATGCGCCATGTTAGTGGTGTTAAAGAGAAATCTACAGGCCCAGAATGGTGTCTCTTGGGCTAAAAGCCCATGATATACCATGGCTATATTTAATACCTGATGTAATCACATTCTCAGAAAATCTCAATCAGCCGTTCTGGAGGCTTCTGGACAAGCACTAGTAAAATAATCTGGGTTCTCGCCTTCATCCTCCATAGAAACAAGAGGCAATTTGTGTGGTAAGAACCCTCCCCCGTTGTCCCTCCAGAAGTTGTCCTGGTCTAAAAGTAATCCTTTCTTTTCTTTTGTTAATAATTCCCTTGCCCCACTCTTTTTCCTATAAAAACCTTTCACTTTGTACAACCCCATGGGGCGCCCTTCTCGTGGCTGGATGGGATGCTGCCCCAGGACGCAGCCATGCCTGGCAGACAGCCTGAGAGGCAGGCGCATCGTGCTGCGCCTGTGTGCCAAGCTCTGTGCTCCTTCAAGGACCTGAACATGTTTTCTTCTTCCTTTTTTTAATAGATTTTATTTACCTTATACATTTATTTTTAGAGCAAGGAGAAGGGAGGGAGAAAGGGCAGGGGAGAAAAGTGTTGATATAAGAGAGAAACATTGACGTGAGAGGGAATCATTGATCAGCTGCCTCTCAATTCTGCCCCGACAAGACACAAAACCCCGCCATGTGCCCTGACCAGGAATTAAACCAGCACCTCTTGCTTTGTAGGTTGACACTGAACCAACTGAGCCACACTGGTCAGGACTGAACATGTTTTCATTCTGCCCCGTTGGACCTCAACGAGGCAAATGAGGCAAAGATGTTCATCTTAAGTGACTCGCTCTGAAATCAAGCCACAGAGACTCAGCCACTTCCCCGGGGTCAAAAGCCCTGCACAGGAGCACAGGTCTCTTGACTCTCCTTTAGATGGATTTTCCACAGCCCTACCCCACTGTTGGGATATAGGCATCCAGTTGGAGTGATGCCAAGAATATCCTTTTGAATGTACGTGGAAAGGATACAAATAACTACTTTTAAAAAAAACCCTTTATACACTTAAAGATTATAAAGTACCAAGAATCTCCTCCGTGAGATTGCCCAGTATTGACAGCACAAACTAATGGGAAACTGGAAATCAATCAATTTCTAATGGATAGGTCAAACACTTTAATGTAAGCTCTTGTTAAAGTCTTTTTAAAAGGACCTTGTTATCCTCAAAATCTTTAAGTGCCTTTTGTCTTCTCATTGTTCTCTGAGTGTAAATAGGGCCACCCTGGGCCCCTTCAATGTGGTCACCAGGTGTGCCCGCCCGTCCAGCCGTAGAATTTTATTGGGAAGGCAACAAAACGGCACAACTGTTGTCTTGGTCTCATTTTCCAGCCAGATGTTTTGGCTCATGTAGAGTAGGCTTTGAGAGTTTTCTATGGGAATTCAGTAAGGGATCTGTTCCAAATTTTACGTTCGAAACTTGCACAATTTGAATAACAAGGAGCACCTGAATCCCTCCCAATCCACCACCATTTTCACTCCTTAAGGACATAAATCAACAGCTGGCTGTTCTTCCTGTAATGGTGGAGGAACAAAATCCATCCCAAATGTTCCTCTTTTAAATATGAGTAAATAAAATTGTTACTGGAAAGGGGACCTGACGCTGAGCGGGTCTGCTTAGGGGCCAGCCTGTTAGCCTGTGGGTTCTTGACTTCATGCCGAAAAGATTTCACAGCATGATTCCGGGTGATTTTTGAGAGGATGTTTATTAAGGTGGGGGACTGTGAAACAAGGAAGGGCTTAGGGATAGAAGAAGCATCAGGAGAGCCTGAACAGGGCTGCTTCGGCTCTCTGGAAATACTAGAAAAGAAATGAGCCTTGGCGGGGGTATTTGAGCTCACTGGGAAAGCAGAGAAAAAGGGGGCTTGGGAACTGGGTCAGAGGGTTAGCCAGGTATGAGCTGCTGCTGCCCATTGCTCCCTGGTTGCAAATCTTGTGGGGTCCTTTAGGGTATAAGAGATGCATGCCTGTAGGGGACGGAGAGGGGGCAGGGAAAGGCATGGGAGTGCTCCCAGGAGGCAAAATCTGCAAGCCAGGGACCTTTATTCTTAGGGGTTTAAAGACTGGAGGTTTACAGGAAGTCTTAGGGAGGAGCTCAATTGAATATTCATGAGCTTTATGCATTGTACCAAAACAAGATTCAGTCCCTTAACTTCTTCTGTCCTTGGGTGTGGTTGGTAAATGGCACTAGTAATTGGATTTCTGCAATCTAGCTCCCTGAGTGGGATGATTTAAGCCATTTACCCTATGGTTGGGGAGAAGTACAAACCATTGACTCTTAAGCCTCCTTTGTTTAGGGAGGATAGGATTTACTAGCTGGCTGCAAACTGCTCATTTAACTATCCTTCTCAGTTTCCCTGTTTCACTTGTCCTGGCTTACAGGCCTGTCTCAGAAAGACCAAACTAATCCACATCTTATTTTTTAAGGGAATTAAATTTTGAGATGAGAACATTTAGGCAAGTTTTTTATTTAATTCAGAGCTACAGGGAAATCTAGATTAATCACAAAAGCAGTTTCCAACCTTCCAGTATTATTGAAAACAACACAGGCTATGTAAGCCACTGCTGATGTCTGAATTCCACTTAATGGGCTTGGTAATTGAAGAAACAAAACAAACCCCCCACCCCCATTCTAAGTACTTTTGTTTAGGTTTTTATTCCCCAAACCTATGGTTGAAGTAGGGAGCTTCTGCCTCAGTGAATGAACATATAGGTGCGGTTTACAAAGGGCAGCTAGGCCTGGCCGGTATGGCTCAGTCGGTTGGAGCATCCTCCCATAAAACAATAGGTCACAGGTTGATTTTTGGTCAGGGCACATACCTGGGTGGTGGGCTCAGTGCAAAGCATAGGAGAGATGATGTTTCTCTCTCTCTTTTTCTCCCCACCTTCACCTCTCTCTAAAATGAATAAGCATCTCTTTGGATGAGAACGAAAAAAAGAAAGCAGCTATTTGCATGCACTAGTAATTGGAAACAGGGCAGAAATATCTGTTTGGTTTGCTTTATTTGTTAGTTATTATTTTTTGTACAAACAAATGCACAACAACAATAAAACAAAGTAGGCAAAAACAATATTTTTTCTACTGACTTCAGCCTCAGCTCTGGGGTGATGGGAACTAAAACTAGACTCACTAATATCAGAGGGCCCTAAATAGAGTCAGGGAGTCATTTTGGGAAATCAGACTTACACATATTTGCACCCGAGTGAGTTTGGGACTGATGGACTTCTGTGCTTGCTGTACAAGTACATCCTGGAACCCTGGGCTTCGTTCTCCCCAGAGGGTAATTTGAGTTGCTACCTGTATCTATGTCTCCCAGATTGCAACTCTCTTTGCTCAGATAAATGCTTTTGTTTTTCATAATAGTCTAAAATTAATTTTGGTTTACAGTGGTCCTTTCTTGGAAAGAGTCTACACTAGCTTTTCTGTGTTTGCTGCCCACCCAGGCTCCTTCTTCTCCCTGCTTCCCACTCCTCAGTGCTCCGGGAGCACATCACCTTGGGGCCCTGTCTAGTGGATTTCTGGTTGGACTCAGCCAGTGGGAGAGATTGGCAGAAGACTGGTGGGCAGGAAGAAAGGCAGGTTGGGACATTTCTTCCTAACTCGCTCTGTACGTTGATGCCAGGTCTCTAATTTTAACCAAGCCTTACACCTCCAGCTGTCATTTCCAAGGGCACTGTTTCCTCTGCTTGTCCCTTATTCTCAGGAGGGGTGATGGCCTCCCACTGTTGTAACAACAGCCCCTGCTGTTTCCTTGACTTGTCCACAGCTCTGTGTCTGGCCCCTTTACCAAATTCTCTTTGGTTGAACCATCTGGCATGAATTCTATTTTCTGCTGGGATACAGACATAGATTCTCTT
Source organism: Artibeus jamaicensis (assembly GCF_021234435.1). Taxonomy (NCBI): domain Eukaryota; kingdom Metazoa; phylum Chordata; class Mammalia; order Chiroptera; family Phyllostomidae; genus Artibeus; species Artibeus jamaicensis. Next base: position 9,981,879 of record NW_026521810.1, on the reverse strand, counting down.
TACCACCCGAGCTAACTTAATTAATTATCCACTAACGACCCTCCACATTTTTTCATTACATTTTTGCAATGAAAATGTCGTTACATTTTCGTTGGTCTTCTCATTAGACCATTGGCTTACTGAGGGCTAAGGCTGACCTAGTACACTATCAGTTAACCAATACTGCCTGAATGAACATGTAATTGTAGGTTAAACAACTTGGGTATAAATGCTCTTCTGAGACAAATTATATACACTTTACTTCTCACTTTCATTAAACACCTGCCACATTCGGCCCTGTGCTAGGTGATAGGAACAGAACCATGAACAAGACCCTCAAAAAATTTATGATCTAAGGGAATGTTTAGGGAGTGGATAAGAAAATGAATAGTTATGGTAGTGAGGAGGGAAGGGTATTTTGTAAACATCCAAGAAAAATCTAATCCAAATTGGGAGTGGGCAATCAGGAGCCATCTGAGCCAGGGTTGGCAACCTCAGATGCCTCACGGCCAGACAGGCAATATAAATGAGTTAGTCTGTCCAGGTGGGAGCTGAATGAACTGGCCAGAGCACACCCTGTCCAAAGTGGTCACTGCCTTCAGCTTGAACAAATGGAGTCCTGTGGTCATGTGGTGCTAGTATCTGTTCCTGATTTTTAGGAGAAGTCAAAAAGCTTGAGATTTATTGTTAAATGTTCAAGACTGATCCAAAAATATAAAAACATTAAGGGGAACCAAAAAAAATGCCACTAAACCAGGTGCTATTAGCTTCCCATTACTGGCCTAACCACTGGTCAAAAGAAGGAGCAAGAGTTAACCAGGTGAAAGTGTGTGGGTATACGCATGTTGGGGGCAGGGGCAGGTGCTCTGGTGGAAAGAGGGTTTCAGATGAGAATGGCACAAAGAGATACCCAAAACAAAGTCAGGACCTGGCAGGTGGACAAATATAGTGTAACTGAAGAATAGAATGTGAGGGAATGACGCGGACACCAGCCCACAGTGTCCGAAGTATGGATGAGATATGAAACAAATTCACATGGACTACTGAGTCCCGTGGAGGAAAAGAGATGGAGAGGCCACTCTCTCAAGAGGAGAGCACCCTGACCCTTGCCTTGACAGGCTTTTATTGGGTTCAATTTGCATAGAAATAAAGTTCATCAACCATTGTCAGTCAGAAATAATTAAAAATAGATGACATTCAAAGAACTCTGAGGGCCTATTTTGAGTCAGGGTCAGATAACTAAAGGACCATTACATTTTGGGGAAATAAACTCCTTTCAGGCTTGGACCCTTATTTAAATTGGGGGCATTAGCAAAGTAGGTTTCATAGGATTTTACACATTCTTCTTAGGCCTGATTGCCCTAGGGAACCTGCCCTTTCCAGCACAGGGTGGCCCCCACCTCCAGCATTGTTTCAGGCTTAAGGCATTGTTTCAGGCTTAAGTGAGTCAGGGGAAGTAAGGCAGCCAAGAGCTTAGGAGACTCCTTGCTGACAGAATGAGGACTCAGGCTATGTCAAAGCTGAGGGGTAAGGAGTCCATTATCCCCTTTTTCTATAGCCCCCCAAGTCCTTCCCTGGGGGCCCCCTATGATCATGCCTGTCTTAGGTCATCCCTCCCTTGAGGAATCTTACCCATCATTGGCTAACCAATCAAGCATTGGGGCCAGGGAGGGTGAAGTAAAAGGAACAGAGGCAGCACCCTGCCAGGGAGATAAGCTTTGTCTCCTTAGTGGCTTATGGTCCCAAGGTCACTCACTCAGCCTTAGCCATGGGGGGTTATAGCTCCTCAAACCAGGCAGGGAAGTTCCCAACAAGAGAGACATGGCAGGAGAGGAGGCTGGATAGGCAAACAACAGGGTCAGACAATGAAGGGTCTAACAGGCCTGATGTGGTGGGCAGTGCTGATTGCCTTACCCTAGCCCTTCTTCTTTGCTATGTTGTTTAGCTACCAGGTAGCATGTGATTGAGAGAAGGGAATGCCCCTCTTCACACCAGGAATCTCATCCCCTTTCTAGAATACAATACTTGCCAGTGAGACAGAGGGAACAGTACTTTCTTTGCACAAAGGTTTTCTTGCTCATTGAAAGAGTCAAATATAAGCAAACACACCCTTCCCCTTTTTATTTTCCCTGTGGCTATATCCTAGCTGTCATCTTGGGATAAAAAGTAAAACCAACCCTAGAAGACAAATCAATATACTAGAAATACAGAGCATCCAGATGAGGAGACTCCATATTCATGACGAGGTCATTGAGCAGATGAATGAAGCAGGTCCGAGACTTCTTATTATGTGAGGTATTCTTACTGTTGGCACATTATCAGCATTGTGTCATCTGATAATTATCACAGGAAGTTCATGAACTGAATCATCAAGTCAGGGAGTTGTAACTTGATTCTCAGGGTACTGGGAAGACACTGGAGGGTTTTAAGGAAAGAAGTATCACATGAAGATCTGTTTTAGAGGGATCACTCTGGCTGCAAAAAAGACAAATGACTGGTGACAGGGAGGAACCTGTACATATGTTTCATTTTGCCCATGAAGCTCTAGGATCCTTGAGGGTAGGAGTCGTGTTTCATTTGTCTGTCACAATGCTTTTCGTATGGTTGGCACTCAGTGTTTGTTCAGTGGATAAGGTCAACTGCTGAGTGGTTATATCCCTTCCCCTACTGCGAGAAAACTTAGGGTCAGCCTCTAGCTGTGTCACATATAAAGTACCTATAGGTCCTCGCCAAGAGTTGCCAGTAAACTTTTTAAACTTCTTTTTTTCTTTTAGGGCATACAATATTTCTATAGCCAGAACCAGCTTCATCATTTACAGAGAACACCACAAAATAAATACACAGAGCCTTTTGTCCAAATAGATAAAGTGTCATTACAGGTACTAAAATAAAAAGTACCTTTGTATTTTCCTTACATGTATCTCCTCTACTCACACACATGTGCCATTGGACTTCACTTATAAAACATAAGTTCACAGAATTGTTAAGAATTTGAAGATGACCCTGACTGGTGTGGTTCAGTGGGTTGGGCATTGTCCTGCAAACCAAAATGTTGCCGGTTTGATTCCTGATCAGAGCACATCCTTGGGTTGTGGGCTAGGTCCCTGGTCAGGGGGTGTGGGAGAGGCAGCCAATCGATGTTGCTCTCCCTCTCTTTATTCCTCCCTCCTCCTCTCTGTAAAAATAAAATCTTAAAAAAAAAAAAAGAATTTAAAGATGGTGAGACCAGAGCATTAAATCTCCGGCCAGGTCCCATTTGAGTGTGGGTGTCTAAGACAGCACAGGTCTCATGCCCACGAAACCAATGTTGCTTGGGGCCAAGGGCCTTGGGCTGTAGGGCACACAGTGAGACGAGGGCCAGCTAACGGGGAGGGACACACAGGGTGGGCATCTAGAGTGCTAACTGCATTCTAGTTACAGTTTAAGTGGCTTTATTATTACAGTTTACTGCAAATTTATGTTTTTTATGTACTACTGTCTATTTATGTAAATAGTACTTCCTAACAATACAAATTTAAGTGACTTACGAAAAATAAATTTGTTGTGACTCTAATAAATTTTCTAAATTACCCTCTCCTGGGAACTTGCCCAGTTTTCATGATTGTTTTAGGGGTTTCTGTCATCTCATTCATTCCCTTATACCTTCTCAGGACTGATTCAGACTCACAAGTTCCAGATGGCACATGTCTCCATGATCCTACCCACAATCGGCACACTCAGAATAGAGTTTAGGAATGCATTAGAGTTAACCCTCTCCAAAAGCATTAACAGACCAAAGAAGACCTGTGTCACATATCAGAAAGCATGACCAAATCTAGTCAGTGCACAGGAAATGTTCACCAGCCCCATTATGAATGAAATGTTTATCCCCCATAGGCCTTGTTTTTGGGTGAAAGACCAGAGAACCAACTCCCTCTCCAAAAGAAATAGGATTGGAAGTCATGCTAACAGAAGAGTTGGGCATGCCCCTAACCTCCACCCCAATGGTGTGGACTCCAGATGCCTCCTTCAGCTGTGGGGACAACACTATTATTTCTGTCCCTCAGGTCCATTTGATAGCTGAGCTGTGTACCCCTTGCCCACCTAATTGAATTATTAAATGGAAATTTCTTATTGAGATGGCTATACTACAGGAATCTTTATATCAAGCAATGAGCTACAAAACATACTTACCTATCACATTTTATCAATAGTGCCATCACTTTGATGACAGAAATTATTTTTTTAATTTTATTTGAACCTTTTTGGAATTAAGATAGCCTTGCAATCAATGACATCTTATATTCTTTGCCAATGGTCATGCCATAGTTGCCATTGCCTGGGCAGGTACTGACATTGAAAGTGCCAGCATCCAAACTTGCAGAATGGGGATCAGCAGCCTGGAGGAAGAACACAGGATCACAGTGGAGCACTGCACTCCCTGGAACCAAGTGGTTGTCCGGGTGTATTGGGGAAGAGCTAAACCAGGACATTTGGGAACATCCTCAAATCAAGAACCACAAGTAGGCTGGCTTTTCAGAAAAACAGCATAAGTGAAGAGCCCAGCACCCACTGTGTTCAGGGCCTATTAAAAAAAATGCCACATCAGCAATGGGCTTGGGGGTCCTAGAGCATGATGTTGGGTGGGAAGACAAACTGAACGTGAAGAAGTTTTAGGGGTGTCTGAAACGATTGATTTCCCTTATATTTTCCTTTTTATACATGTACAAGAGTAATAATGATTAAAAAAATCTGTGCCTAACTGGGATGATTATTATAAAAGAAAAACAAACAGAAAATTACAAGTGTGGGGTGTGTGGAGAAAGTACAGACCTTGTGGGAAGGTAAAGTGGTGCGGGCACTGTGGAAAACAGTCTGATGGCTTCTGAAGAAATTCAACACAGCATTATCATACCCGGAAATTCCACTTTTGGGTAAACACCCAAAAGGGTTGAAAGTGGGGACTCAAACAGATATTTGTACACCCATGGTCACAGTAGCGTTATTCACCATGGCCAAAAGGTTGAAACAACCAAAGTGTCCTTCCACAGATGACAGCATAAATAAAAATGATATAGCCACATCACTACAAAGTAATGAAATTCTGACACAGGCTATAATGTGGGTGAACCTTAAAGACATTATGCTAAGTGAAATAAGCCAGCCACAAAAGGACAAATAAGGTATGAACCTAGAATAGTCAAATTCATAGACAGAAAGTTTGAGTCATGGTTGCCAAGGCTCTGGGAAGGGAGGAATGGGCACCTGCTGTTTATTTAGTAGGTACAGAGTGTCTGACTGGGAAGATGAAAAGTTCTGAAGGTGAATAGTGGGGACAGCTGTACAACAACATGAATGTACTTGATGCCATTGAACTATGCACTTAAAAATGGTTAAAATGGTAACTCTCGTGTTATATACTTACTATAATAAAAATATGTCTTATTAAACCTATACGAACTCTATTAATAATTATATAACAGTTTTAACTGATAAGAAAGCCTTTTGACATAATTAATTGGCAGATTTTTCTTTGTTATTGGTATATAAAATAGTGGGGCACCTTTTAGTCAGTGACCTCCTAGACTTGTGAAATCCGGCCATATGACTACCTTCATCTCCTCCTTCCACCTAAAAAAGGTCCATTTGAGAGGTTCAGCTTTGAAGAGGAAATGTTGTACCCAGCAGCTTTATGTCTCTGATCAGTTAAGATTTACTCCTTGCCCAGCACTGTTCTGGGAGCTGGGACTAGAGACCCAGTTCTTGACTTCACTGAATTTATGGATTCTTGGTCAGGCAAAAATAATGCAAAATGCATAGGTAGAATGATAAACTCTGGAGCTGAAATATGAAAAGCATGGTTCTAATCTAAACTCCAGGCAAGTCACTTCGTTTCTCTGGTGTCATCTGTAAAAACAAGATGTTTGAATTAATTTTCTGGGGTCCCTTATTACTTATCTGCATCTGTGGAAATAGACAAAATATTGAATATAATCAAAGTGAGGCATGAAAGAATGTAGCAGAGACAGGATTTGCGTGCCCCTCAAATGGATCCCCTTTCTCCTGAGCATGGAGTTCAACTACATTTTTCAGTGACCCCAGCAGACAAGTGGGGCCAGGTGACTGTGGCCATGCAACCATGTCGGTCAGAGATTAGGTATGCCCCTCTCCAGCCTGGCCTTCCACTCTCTTTTCCTGTCCATGGTGCCCTCAGAGGCCACGGTTGAAGGTGACTGTGCAAAAGGGAAGGTGCTTCCTTCTGGGGAGGTCATCTAGGGAGGTTGCTGAGCCCATGTGGACTGTGATGTGAACAAGAATTACATCATCATCATTAAGCTACTCAGATTTTGTTTTGTTTAGTCAAATAATTAGCCTACCCTGAATAAAACAAAAAGCAAAGTATGAATTCAATAATGTTTCTTTAGATGTAGAAAGATCAGAGGAGAGATCATTGACACAGGCCCTAAGGCAAAGACAAAAGAAGAGGCAGGCATTCCAGCCGGTCAGGAGCCCACAGATTCAGCATTTGGAGATTCGGATGTGGTTTGTTATGAGAGCCGAGATGAATATTTGATGTGGTAACCCACCTCAAGTCCCACCCCCCAAACCCCAGAGACACACTTCCAATGATGTCCATCATCCAGTAGTAACACTGGAAAATATGCAGATGACTCTGAATGGATCCAGTCATGTAGAATTAAAATATGCAGCTCCATAAAGAAGCCAAGGCATCATACAGCTAGGTATATTAACTGTGCAGGTGCTGTTGAATTAGCGCTCACCTGAGGTCAATCTTCAATTATAAGCTGGGAAACCTGAAAAGAGGAGGTGTGAAGCAGGAATGAGACTGGGTACATGGAATCCCCATGGTGCCTCTGGTGTGCGTTGTGTTGCCTGGATCTTCCCAGGAAGAAGGGGAAGATGAATTCCAAGTCCCCCACCACACTGAGAACAGGCAGTGTGAGCACTGAGGGGCAGAAACCACACCCACCAAACTGTGCTGGTAGGACCCCATCCCAAAGGTGGGTCATTGCCTTCTTCCTGGGGCATTAGGTAGGGTGAGGGAGGGGAGACAAAGAGAAAGGAAGGAAGGTTAGTCAAGAGAAATGGACTTGACCTGGTAGAAGGTAGCTGGTTAAAAATTCTAGGGAAGGGGTAAAACCTTCCTTTCTCCTGGTTCAGGAGAAAATGTCCAAAATGTCAGCTGGGCCTTCTTCATGATCTCCTTACTTTAGGAAGGGTTAACATTTAGGCAGAAAGCAAAAATGAGAGGTTATTTTCCATAATCTACACATACACCTCTGCATTCATATAGCTTCTAGAAGGGATGTCAGCCATCCCAAGAAGACTCTTGCAGTGCTGTGCTGTAACCTTAGACCCAGAGACATCAGGGAAAAGCACTTTTGCAGGTGAGCAATGATTGTGCATTGATTGGCCTTGGGCAAGAGTGGAAACAGCGATGGGCAACAGATTAGAAGCATGCTGGGGACAAGGATGGCAAACAGAACCTGCATGTGCTGGTCCCTCTGTCTGGAAGAATCCATCCCATTGCTGTTTGCATGGCTGGCTGCCTCACTTTTTGAGCCCTCTAATCTGACCACTGCAAAGAAACAGGAAACACCTCAGGAAACACCATCTTCTTACCCCGCTTTAATTTTCCTTCATTACATTATTTTCCCTGTCATACATTGGATTGTATATCTGTTTGTTCATCTTCTATGAGGGCATGGTCTCTGTTGTATTGTCTGCTGTGTCCATGGGACCTAGAAGAGGTCCCTGGAGCATAACAGGATTCATAAAATACTCACTGAACAATCTTGCTAAGCCACGTCGGTAGCTAATGGCTGATTGAAGGGAGGGCTGTATTGATTTTGAGCATCAGAGAATGGTAATCAGTGACTGATATTGTGCCTGGCCATAGGGAGGCAGAGCCAGACGGCAGGCTGGCAACATGGCTGCCTAGTATGGCGGTTAAAAACAGTACTGAGTTTGGACTTCTCTAATGTGCTAGGCAATAAGTCAACAATCTGGGTTTACGGGTGGAAGAAGTGTTATAATGAAAATGTGGTGGCAGGAAAAGAGATTTCTCCTCACAAGGCATATAGGTCAGGGCAGAATGGAGCTGTTGTGGGAATTAAAGTGGATCAAGGAGGCTGTTGGAAGTAAACCAGGTCTAGGGAGGTGAAGCCCTCCTCAGAGTCAGTGCTCAGAGGCCGCAGGAGGAGGTGGGTTTGTTTGAGATCTTTCCCAGAGTTAGGAAGAAATGATTGAGACAAGGAGGGCCCACTCCATCCACTTGCCATCCTCTGGCCTTCTCAGCGTCCTAATGTCACCCTGAGCTATCCTGCCACCCTGCTGATTCAGAGCAGGGCTGTGAAGAATTCATGAAAGAGGAGAAAGCAGAGAATTAATGAGCTCGCAGGTTAATAAGTCATTAGATAATATCCTTTAAACACACCTTAAGTTTGAACCTCTGGCATAATTTCTCTTGGTGTAGTATTGAAACTCCCTCATTTTTCCAGAATCTATCAGACCAGGCAATGCTTGTATTCTTTTTCATCGTATTTTTAATTGTAAAGTAATAGTAGGCTCTTAAGTGACTGTGTTAGTGCCCTGCCAGTGGTAGGAGTCCCCTGCCCCCCCCCAATATTTCTCTTTTTGAAGTAAATAAGTGAACATCACTGAGCATCTTGGAACTATAGCTCCTGATTTCTGGGATGGGACACAGAATTGATGGGCACATCTTTATCCCTCCCCGCAATATGTATTCTTGTGTAATCATCTCCTTCTCATTTCCTAGAGCCTCTCCCAGCCAAATGATGACAAACATAACACAAACACCACTTGCGGAAGAGATGGTCTTTTATTAGTTCGTAGAAAGGCCTTAATTTCCTTCCAGGCTCATCTTTATAACTGGGAAGCAGCTGATGGTAGTGAGTGAGACAAATAGATCAGAACAGTGAACATCAGGGTTTAGAAATACGGTCTGCTTCTCATGGCAAAACACAATAATGATCAGCAGGGGCCTTAAAACAGGCTTTACTTTACTCTCAGGAAGAATTGTACTATCACAGTTTTCTGCTAGATTAAGATTGGAGTTTTAAATGATTTCATTGTGTCTCTCTTGAAGTAGTGCCACTTTATCTCTGGAGATAGAAATGAAAAAATAGTTGCATATATATAATTTTTTTTCTGAAGAGCTGTTTGGATTTGAGAACCATTTTCTCATGCAGAAGAGACGTGGAAATATCAGGAAATTATGCAGGACTCCATTTCAGTGATTACCATACGGGATAATGCAGTCAGGTACCAGACCAGTGTTCCTGCTTCTGGAATGGAGGTTCTTTTTATGCAAATAGAATTGTACAGAAATGATCCCAAATCTCAGGTTATTTATTTCTCAATTGTTCGCCATTCACTTTTAAGCAAGAATTGAGTTCAAAAGCATCCTAGTTATAGATTGTATATATTATATATAACTTGTGCCACCTACAGGCCCCCTTTCTGCACTAGTGACTTTGTTGATCCTGCTTGAAATCAGCAGCCTTTAGGGTTTATTTCTGCAAATCTACACACTTCAGCCAAGACTCTGTGGATCATTAGTGGGCACCAATGGAGACTTAGAAAATGAGTGCCCTCTAGCACTTGTCACTTCGCTTTGACTGGTGCCTGGTCTGATGAAGTGGAACGAGTCAGCCAGCGAGGCTTTTCTCCCAGCTACGACATTAAACTTACATAAAATGAGACAGTATACTGGGCTGAGGCAGTGAGATCTCACCAGAGACAGTCATAAATGTGCATCTCCCCAGTCACTCAAGGAAAAGATTTCAGCAGATGGCAAGAGACCTAGTGACAAAGAAAGCTAAAGGTACAATGGAAAGGACCCTCTGAGGCTGCACCTTGGAGAGAAGAGACAATGACTGTGGACCAATTACTACAAAGAAGTTGAAGGTGCTGGTTGTGCACCCGGTACTTGTTTTCTGAGCAATTCAAAGAGCAGAAAGGCTAGCCCAGTGTGTACTGTCTAATGAATGCAGGTGGTGAGTGTGGGCAGCTTTTGGGCCTTTCCTGATCTGTCCTAACCTAAGCCCGCACTGTGAGAGCCACAGGAAGAGTTCCTGCAAGGTCTGAGTGGCTGGACCTCCTGAAAGATTTCCACCATTCCTGGAGGCCTTTTTCTTCCATGCCGAGCTCTCCTCCACTCAGCTGCACGACATCCCTGCACCTGCAGTGGGTTAGAGAGCTTGGGGATCCCTCGCCCACTCCCCTCCACCCAACCAAAAAGACAAACCATCCCAGGATGACTGGGAAGAAAGCCACTGCCTAATGAAAAAAAAATGAGGGCCATTATACCTACATGATAGTTATGAATTTATGCCAGAGACAAAGTACGGAAACTACCCTGGTGACGTTTTTGTTGCCAAAACAAAGTAAACTGGTAGAAGTCCAGAGAGGCAATTTCTTCCTTTTAAATAGCATGTTTTTTTAGGATGACCAACTGGTTCACTTGGGCTGTTTTCAGGATCAGCTCCTGGGCAAACCAGGATGGTTGGTCACCCCCAACTTTTAGTTATTATCATAGCAGCAGGTTTAGGATAGTATTATATAAATGAATAAGTTTTTCAGACATAGATAACAAAAATCTAATACATGATTCACTTCTTCAGCTTTATCTACAGAACTAAATGCAATCAATTTAGGAGGTAGATCCCAGTGACTCCGAGTCAGGCTCTGAGGACTTGAACACTGGCTCCAACACCTACTGTCCATATGTACTTTGATAGGTTATCATTCAATCCCTCTGTGACTCAGTTTCTTTATCTGTAAAGTGGGGATAATAGTGAAACATTTCAGAGGATTGTTATCTGAATACACAGAAGAGGCTGATAACAGCACCTGGCACATACTGCTTAATATGTCTTAGTTATCATCATCATTACCACCATTATTTCTCTTCTCATAAATCCCACATTACCACCAAGTACAATAAGGGTTAAACAAACATAACTTTTTCACTGTGTTAAGCTCTCACATCAGTACTTAACTGTTGTAATCCCTATATCATTACACAGTGTCTCCTTTGAGACTTATGAATGTGATTGTTTTTTCTTCTTGACTCTGCACTGACCTGGAGCCTTTACCCATCTTCTGGCCACATCTGTTTCATTCTTCTCAGAGAAAGGCATCAGTAAGTATCCTCTGCCAAAGCTCTCTCCTTAGCCTGTAGTTCAAACACTTTTTACCTGCTGTTTTCCATCTCAGCCTTAGGGCTCTGACTGCCTCTCCAACACACGTAGATATGTGTACACACATACCTCTATCCACCACACACATGTGCATACACCTCACACAAATACACACATACATACACTTCTACATGTGCACGTGCACACACCACATGTGTATGTATGTGTATACATATATACATACAGGCACAAAGATACACACAATGCTGTGCACCACACTCCCAGGGAGCTGTGGACTCTTTCCCAGAGAGCATGGTGGAATGTTTCCACCATTTCCACATGGATTTAAAGGTGGGTCTTTTTTCCTAATGAACCTTTAGGAAGAAAAAAAGATGCTTTAAAAGGAAATTATATGTGGTTTTCTTCTCTGATATGTTTCACATATCACCTATGTAAAAGACTATATCAAGTATCAAAACTTTGGTGTACATGCTGGTCATTTAATTTATTCAACAAAAAGTTACAACTGCATTGTTTGTAAGACTTAATAGTTGACAAAATGCTTCCTGACAAGTTATTTCATTTAATGAGGAACTTCTATGGGAAGGCATTGTATTTGACACTGTGAAATTGTCTGGCCTTGAACTGAGGGTGAGTCTGTTTTGAGGGGAGGGCAGCTTAAATGTGAACTATTTGGAGCTGAGATTAAGACAAGAAATATTGCCTGGAAGTGGAAGGAAGAGGCTGACCTGGGTCAGAAAGTACAGCTGGTGGTCAAGCATCATGTTCCACTGGGTAAGTACAGTGGTTCTGATTTTAGAAATGATGAACTCTAAGTGACCAAATGGGAAGCTGAGGAAAAGCAGAGGAAGATAGCATTCTGGTTCCTGGAGATATGCCCATGGCATGTGGAGAGGGAGGTTTGGGAACCTGGAGAGAGGAAGCTGGAGACAGAGATGGTAAGATTGAGGGTAGGTTCAGATAGCCAGGTGGGTGGATCTGGGGGTGGCACATCAGTTGTAGAGGAAAACCAAGGAAGGAGAGCATCATACAATGAAGTTCAGTCCAGATAGGAGGTAGGGATATACAGGCTGGAGGGATGCTTCTAGTTTTCCATACATTGTATGCTTGGAAGGAAAAGAGACACAAGGGTGGTAATGGTATTTGTGGCTGCATCTCCTGTTGACCTTACCTCAGGCCCATGCATCCCAAGAAGGGGCTGAGACCTATGTGCCAGTCAGGGTCCTGGTAGGACACAGGAAACACATGCAAATTGGGTAGCTGGAAAATTTTATAAAGAAGCCATTGATAAGGATATGAGCAAGTTTAGGGAAATCAACAGAAGAGAGAGCAGTACCCAGCACTGGAAACAACCATTACCAGCCCAAGCTTGTGTGGAACCCAGAGAGAATGGTGGTATGTGGAGAGGGCTCTCTGACAGAAATGGTAGCCTTCTTCCGGGAGGTCACAATCAATCCAGTACACAGGGAGTTGACAGAAAAATACCTCCACCTCACTCTTCTACACCCTCTGATACCCACTGGTGCCTCCCATTGGACAAGTCAACCAGAAGGCTGAAGGCAAGTATGTCTGTAAGTGTCAGCCATACAGACCCGCCTCCATTACAGAGTGGGGCAGAGAAGTGTGGAGAGCAGATCTGGAGGGTCCATGGGAAACAGACTTCATTTCCTTTTGCCCCTCAGCTTCCTCACTGTCTTTTACTTGGAAGTAATTGGTATCCTCAACCAAGGGACACATAAATTTCTTCTCATGACTATCAGGGTCATTTGCTCATATTCCCTTCTGAAACCTAAAATGTTAGCACTACTAGTACTCCTCATATCAGGGGAGAAAACAGGATTAACAGCAGTTCATAACAAACACAGAGCTGCTATGGCCCCACTTTTGTAGCTGGTCACTGGTCAAAGTTGATAACAGATTTCTTCTTCTTCCACAAATTTTGTGTTCCTTTTCCCTCTGCCAGCCTGTTGGATATATATAGTTATAGCTGACATACAATATTACATTGACTTCAGGTGTACAGCAGAGTGATTCAACATTCATATACCTTACAAGGTGATCATACAGTAAACCTGGTAATTATCAACTATCATACATAATTATTATATTATTGACTCTATTCCTTATGCTATATATCATATCCCTATGACTTAGTTTATAACTGGAAGTTTGTACTTTTTCATTCCACTCCCCTTCCCTCCCATCCCTCACCACTTCCCTTCTGTCAAATACTGGTTTCTTCTCTGTTATCTATGGGTTTGTTTGTGTTTTAGATTCCACATATAAGTGAAATCACGTGGTTGTTTGCCTGACTTATTTCAGTTAACATAATACTTTCTAAGTCTATGTTGTTGGAAATAGCAAGATTTCATTCTTTTTATGGCTGAGTAATATTCCATGCTATATATGTACCACTTCTTTATTCATCTATCAATGCTTCTTCATTCATCTATCCTTGCTTCTACATCCTGACTATTGTAAACAATGCTGCAGTGAACATAGGGATGCATATATCTTTTCAAATTATTTTCATTTTCTTCAGATATATATCTAGAAGTAGAATTGCTGGATTCATTCAATAGTTCTATTTTTACTTTTATAAAAATCTCCCTACCGTTTTCCATGATGGCTGCACTAGTTTACAATCCCACCAGCGGTGCACAAGGTCTCCCTTTTCTCCACTTACTCATCAACACTTATTGTTTATTGCATTTTTGAAAATAGCCATTTTGACAGGTGTGAGGTAATATCACACTGTGGTTTTGGTTTGCATTTCTCTGGTGATTAGTGATGTTGAGTATCTTCTCATGTATCTGTTGCCCATCTGTGTGTCCTCTTTGGAGAAATATGTAATCAGTTTCTCTGCCCATTTTTGATGTTGGGTTGTAGGAGTTCTCTATATATCTTGGATATTAACCCTTTATCGATGTATCATTTGTAAATAGCTTCTCCCCAGTAGGTTATCTTTTGATCTTGTTGATGGTTTCCTTTGCTTTCTTCAAAAGATTTTTTTAATTTGATGCAGTCCCATTTCTTTTTCCCTTTTTTTGCCTTTGCCTAAAGAGATGTATCTTTTTTTAAGAAGATGTACCTTAAAAAATTAGTGATAAGAGCAATGTCAAAGAGTTTATTGCCTATGTTTTCTTCTAGTAGTTTTATAGTTTCAGGATTTACATTTAAGTCTGTAATCCATTTTGAATTTGGTTTTGTATATGGTGCAGGAAGTGGTCTACTTTCTTCTTTCCTTTTGCTTTTCCTTTCCCCCCTTCCTTCCTTTTCTTCTTCCTTCTCTCCTTCCTTCCTTCCTCCCTCCCTTCCCCCTGCCCTGTTTCTCTCTCTCTTTCTGTATTGTATCTGTCCAGGTTTTCTAGCACCATTTATTGAAGATACTGTCTTATCCCATCCTTGCATCCTTTGTTGTATATTAATTGACCATATAAGCATGGATTTATTTCTGAGTTTATTATTCTGTTCCATTGATCTATAGGTCTGTTTTGTGCCATCATTATACTGTTTGGATTACTGTAACCTTTTTGTATAGTTTGAAATCAGGCAGTGTGATACCTCCAATTTTGTTCTTCTAAAAATACCATTACTCTGGCTTTTTGGGGTCTTTTGTAGTTTCATATAAATTTTAGGCTTATTCGTTCAAGTTAGTGTTCTAAATTTCTTTGGTATTTTGGTAGAGATTGCACTGAATTTGTAGATTGCTTTAGGAGGTATAGACATTTTAATGATATTAATTCTTCCAATCCATAAGCATGGTATAATCTTCCATTTATTTATGCCTTCAATTTCTTTTATCATTGTCTTTTATTTTTATTTTTAAAAGATTTTATTTATTTATTTTTAGAGAGAGGAGAAGGGAAGGAGCAAGAGAGAGAGAGAAACATCAGTGTGTGGTTACCTCTCACATGTCCCCCACTGGGGACCTGGCCTGCAACCCGGGCATGTGTCCTAACTGGGAATCAAACCAGAAACCCTTTGTTTCACAGCCTGTGCTCAATCCACTGAGGCACACCAGCCAGGGCTTATCATTGTCTTTTAGTTTTCAGAATACAAGCCTTTAACCACTGTGGGGTAAGTATATGGCCCTTCCCTGTCCCATGACTCAGGGATAGTCAAAAGGAGTGTGTATTGTTTTGAAATGAATTGTAACTTCTTCCTTACCACCTTTTGGGAGTAGTGTCCTGTCCTGTGACTGCTTATTAACCTTTCCTTTACACTGAGGTGGTGCTCTTTAGAGTCATGAATAAGACACATGCCTCTTTTTTTGGGACCCCTTAAAACAAGTTTCAGACAGAGACATGGGTATACTATCCCGCTTCACTGACCTGCTACCATCGGTGCTCCTTGTAATGTGAGTAATAAAGGCTATGTCTATTTCATTCAGTCATTCAGTCATTCTTATGAATTTTTCAACTTTTCTGAATAAACAGTCGAGATCCCTGGGCTTGACCTCCTATATTACAACCACCTTGGCTAAATGTATTCCTAGGTATTTTATTCTTTTTGATGACATTATAAATAGAATTGTTTTCTTAATTTTTCATTCTGATAATTTATTATTTGTGTATAGAATACAACTAATTTATAAATATTAATTTTTATCCTGCAATTTTACTGAATTCATTTATTAGTTCTATAGTTTTTAATGGAATTTTTAGAATTTTATATTATAGCATCATATCATCTGCAAATAGTGACCATTTAACTTGTTCCTTCCCAATTTGGATACCTTTTATTTATTTTTTCTTGTCTGATTGCTGGGGCTGTTACTTCCAATACAATCAATAAGAATGGGCATCCCCTTCTTGTTCCTAGTCACAGAGAAAAAGCTTTCAGCTTTTCACTGCTGAATGTGATGTTAGCTATGGGTTTGCCATTTATAGTCTTTATTATGTTGAAGTATGTTTCTGATCTAGATTTCTATTCCTGCAAAATTTCAACCTTTGGCAGTCTTGCTTGGATTGGTTGTCAGTTTATTATTTGTCCAGGGCTACTGGGCAAATGAGTATTAAGAGGCACCTCAGGAATATCCTGAATTGCAAGCATAATTTTTCTTGTCCCCATTCAACTTCCTTTTGGTTATCATAATCCCAGGCAATACAGTGATCACTTTTCTTTCTACTGGTTTAATGACAGGAGGAAGCCAAAATGATCAGAAGGCCTTCCAACACAGCAGAACCATGACTGTTGCCCCAGGTGGAGCACTTCTCCTTTGGCTACTATTAATTCTAAACTGTTTGCAACCAAGACTTTGGGGACAGAGTCCAAATATTCCAGTGCTATATGATGTGTTAGTAAGAAAAGCCACTTCCTCCTGCAATATTTGGTTGCCAACATTCTAGAGGAGATGGTACCATATAACAGTAGCTGGTTTAAGGCTTGTACTGCTTCCTGAAAGATAACATGCCAACCTGTCAGGTTCTTCAGCAGGCCTTTGCACCATTCTGTCAAGAAAGCTATAGATAATAGGACATACAGGAGGGCCAGTGAATTCCATGCATGAGCCCATCGTCCCAATTTCTTTGCTATAAAATGTATCCTCTAACCATAGGAGATCTTATGTGGGGTAATACGATGATAGTTAAAATATTCCCTAAGACCATGAATGGTAGTACCAGCAGAAGTGCTTCAGGTGAGGAAGGTAAATCTGACCCTAAGACAACAAACCACTGCCCCTTGGTGACATAAGTGATATAATGTAACCAATTTTTTACCAAATGGATGGATGATCCACCGACAGAAAAATGCCATATCAGGGCCTTAGCTCTGGCCCTGAAATTGACAGGATGGACACTAAGCAGTGACAGCAGCCAGATCAACTTTGGTAATGGAAAGCACATGCTGTTGCAGCTATTCATAGCCTCTATCCTTGATGCCATAGCCACTTTGTAAGTGGGCCCCTCAAGCAAGGACCAGAAGGTCTGGAGAAAGAGGATGAATGGCATCTGCAGATGGGTCTTGTCTACTCAATTATTGAGAGCCTCCTCTGCAATGGGTACCCACAGGGGAATGAATGTCTTCTGAGAGTTTTATTACCTCTCCCTTAGAGCTTGTGTCATTAATCTTTCAATCCTGTGTTTTTAAAAATCCCCCACCAACCAGCCAAACCAAAAGTCACTGCACTTAAATAAATGTGTATTTATTTTTCAGTCCACATGTCTTTCCACATGAAGTGGACAACCAGATGTTCTACCTCTAGGTTTGCCCACTTAGAGGGTTCACTTCACCATTGTGTTTCAGGGCCACTCTAAGCGGGATTGTACTGCAGCATCCATCTACTTCCTTCTTTCCCAGCCATCCCCATTTTACTGATCATAAGGAACTTCCCATGAGGCCATCCGTTGAGGGAGGAGAAGGAAAGAGGAGAGACAAGAGCAGGAATCATGGAACTATGATCCATTGGCTCAGGGAGTGTATTCATGCCGTTCGGACCTGCTCTAGCTCGATTTTATATTTACCATTTTGCATTCTATTATGAGTGCTTGTTAGGCATGTCCTCTTATTATTTGGTAGATCAAAGAACATCTCATTCATGGTAGCCAGATGAGATTGCAGTTACTTGGTACCTGTAGTGGATTACAAATGCCTGCAGTCTCTTTGTCATTCTCTATCATTGAGAGGTAGATTTTATTTCCTCTTCTTTTGAAAATAGACTGATCAGCTAAGATAATGTGGTAGAGGGCCACTGTGCCACTGTGTCACTTTGTGACAGGTCTGGACATTAAAAAGATTGGGAGCATTCATTTCTTCTCTCCCTTCCTCCCTGGAAGTCAACTATCAATCTGTCAAAAGCCCAAGTATCACAGAGAGCTTATATGTAGGTGCTCTGTTCAACAGCCACAAATTCCTTAGTCAACAGCCACCATCAACTACCAGCCACATTGGATTTTATGAGCAATTTTCAACTTTCTAGGTTAATTGAGTTCTCAAATCATGCAGCTCAAGCTCATATGCAATATAAAAATTGCCCAGCTAATCCCAGCCAACCCAAAGAATCATGAAGGATTACAAATAATTGTTTTAAACTACTAAGTTAACTTACGTAGCAATAACAAAAATAGAGTTCCAGGATCAGGTGTTTGGTCTCCATTAGGACTCAGTGGCATGCCAGGACTTGCTTCTCAAGTCGAGATTTACCAGCAGATAAGGACATTGCATTTCAAATCACCACAGTGTT
This sequence comes from Artibeus jamaicensis, assembly GCF_021234435.1. NCBI lineage: Eukaryota > Metazoa > Chordata > Mammalia > Chiroptera > Phyllostomidae > Artibeus > Artibeus jamaicensis. The sequence goes on along the minus strand of NW_026521810.1, from coordinate 9,963,528 downwards.
ATCAATGTTGTGGATCAGCATGATTTTATGTTAGGTAACAAGAAGACATTTTGGTGGTGAGTAGGAGACATGACAGCCCTAAAGCAGGACAGTGATGTGCCTTTCCTTTATGTGCAAACTGATTCAGATTATCTTTGATGATATGGAAAGGGAAAAAAGGGTATGTTAGGACTGTAGCTACATACCAGATACCAGGAACAATGTTGATTTGTTTCTGATTATAACACAACCAGAAACACAATCATCATTACCATCTGCCTAAGTCTGTGGTCATTGTTATTCTCCAGGGGTTATTGGAATGTTTCAACATGTGATTTAAACAGAGATATGACTGGAGCTTCCACTCCTGCATATGTTAAATCTTTTATGGCAACAGCCCTCTCTGTAATTCCCAAGAACATGATATTTCTTTAGTTTACTTTCTTAATGATGGGTTTGCAGGTAATTTCAGGGACTCCTGCTTTTCTCTTTCTAGCATAAATCTTTACTCCATAGGTCAGGGAACCAGTGTCAAGATTTGGCTAGTTCCTGCTTTATCTAGTGGGGAAATAAACCACAAGATGAGTTCATTGTGTCCCTAGACCCACTGTGAAACAAAATAGAAAGATTTCATCTACACTTATCTCAAAATGCCCCCACACTCCCTGGTTTTTTGGTTTTCTAGGGATTGGCACCAGTTCAGAGCCAATACCTTAATAACTCCTGGAAAGTCTGATTATCTCAGGGCACAGTCCTGAAAATGGCATTGGAGGGACCTTTGCAAGACTATTCACAGTATTCTATACCTCTGTACTAGATTCTTCTACACAGGAACCCAGTCACTCATCCTCAATTAAGAAGATTTTAATCTATGAACTGGCTTATGTCTGAGAATTGCACAAGAGGTATTGAACTCTCACTATAGCAGCTTGGTTAAGGTTCTATCTAACGGACCTATATTTTTTCACCTATACATATATGTCAAGCAGCACCCCAGAAGGCTGCCCATCTATTTTATTCCCAAACACTCTAGGGACTCGCCTCTCATCATAAGCATGTCAAAATATTGTGAAACAGCTCTTTTTTGTGTATTGTGATCATTACACCTACCTTGTCTCTAAATGTTAAATACAACCACCTGGCTTCTAAAACCTTAAGTTCTCATGGAGATGAGAAACTCAGCACATTGCCACATCTTCCAATATCTCCACAGTCTTCAGAGGACAGCCACCTCAGAGCTTTTTAAGAATTCCAGGGCTCTTCTCACAGTGCACCTCCTGTGGCCTTGAGGAAAGGCAAATCCTTTCATGATTTAGTTTTAGGGGATGTCTGAACAGGTTGCACTTAGTAAACCTATCACAGCATTGCTATCACCCTTAATCTTCAGACAACTTTCTCTTCAGGTACCTTTTGAATGCTACAATGCTATTTGAAGTCTACCTTTAGTATAGGCATCACCTGGAAGCTTGTTAGGTTATCAAGTCCCAACCCAGACCTCATTCATCAGTATGTCTGGAGGAGAGACCCAGAAAATTGTATTTTAATGCTCAAGCTCACCAAAGTTCACAAAGCATTACCAGTAGAATTTCACCTAATTGACCATAGGTCACTGAGTCAAGGCTTCAATTAATCTTAACAATTATGTCACTTTCGGATGCAAAAGTTAACACTTTAAATCCAAAATCCTGAGTAAGTACACCTGTATTAATTAATGTGGCCCAATTATGTTTTATATTTCTTCTTCCTTGGTTCCATACCCTCAGAATTCACTTCTGTGTATGCTCCTTAACTTCTGCTGGTAAAATTCATCAAAGTGCCTCAGTTCTCCTGGGTGTAGAGGTTATTGTCTTTCAGAGCAGATCTTGTACATCTTTATCAGGACTACATGAGGATGGAACTCTCTTTAGGATTTACAGGCAACAAGAGGGAATAGCCATGGGTCCTGTGATACAATGGCCCAGCCACAGTTATTGGAAGGCTGCATGTAAGGTGTTCGAGAAAGGAGTGAGGGGTCTGCTTTGCACTATCCAAGGATTAGAGGGATTTGGTAGTTCAAAGCGCTCAGCCTGTCCCTGCCCCATTTCTTAGGGTATATCTTATACTTTACAGTGCCCTAGTGCAGTGACATAAGAAATCTTAATATGAGCCCTGGTGAGATTGGGCTTAATGGAAGCAGAAACACTGTAGCTGGTACTACTGGACCTTAGCCTTGGTCCTCAGCTATGCTTTCCTTATAGCTGCATGAAATAAGAAACTTTGCTATCATCGTTCAAGTACAGTTGTCCCCATTGTCCTCCCACCACTCTCCCCCACACCACCCAACCTGACCTCCTACCCTTAATACTACCCGTTTTGGCTTTGTCCATGGGTCCTTGTGTATGTTCCTTGATGAACCTTCCCTTTCTTTTCCCTTTTATTTCCCTTTCCCCACTCCTCTGATTACTGTCAATTTGTTCTTTATTTCAATGTCTCTGGTTATATTTTGCTTGCTTATTTGTTTTATTGATCAGGTTCCACTTGGAGGTGAGATCATATGGTATTTGTCTTTTACCACCCAGCTTACTTCACTTAGCATAATGCTTTCCAGTTCCACCCATGCTGTCACAAAGGGTAGGAGCTTGTTCCTGCTGCATAGTATTCCATTGTATAAATGTACCACAGTTTCTTGATCCACTCATTTATTGATGGGTACTTAGGTTGCTTCCAGTGCTTGGCTATTGCAAATTGTGCTGCTGTGAACATTGGGGTGCATGGGTTCTTTTAAATCGGTGTTTCTGAATTCTTAGTGTATAATCCGAGCAGTGGAATTGCCTGGTAAGAAGGTAGTTCCATTTCTAGTTTTTTGAGGAAATTTCATACTGTTTTCCACAGTGGCTGTGCCAGACTGCATTTCCATCAGCATGTACTAGGGTTCCCTCTCTTCACCTCATCAGCACTTATTGTTTGTTGATTTGTTTATGATGGCCATTCTGACCAGTGTGAAGTGGTATCTCATTGTGGTTTTAATTTGCATCTCTCTGATGACTAGTGATGTTGGGCATCCTTTCATATGTTTCTGGGCCCTTTGTAGGACCTCCTTGGAGAAGTGCCTGTTCAGGTCCTTTGCCTATTGTGTGTGTGTGTGTGTGTGTGTGTGTGTGTGTGAAATTTTTATTTATTTATTTTTCATATTTTTTTCTTGTTGTTCAAGTACAGTTGTCTCCACGTTCCTCCTATCACTCCCTCCCACCCCAGCCATCCCTACTTCTCAACCTTGATCCAATCCCCCTTTAGTTTTGTCCATGTGTACTTTACATGTGTTCCTGGAAACACTTCTCCCTGTTCCCCCCATTATCCCCTTGAATTGTTTGTCTTTCTGGAGAAGAGTCATGTGAGTTCTTTATATATTTTGAAGATCAAACCCTTGTTTGAGATATCATTGGCAGATATATTTTCCCACACAGTTGGTCCCCTTTTCATTTTGCTGATGTTTTCTATACTAGCCCAAAATAGACAGGGGGAGGTTAAGAATATTATAGGAAATGGAGAAGCCAAAGAACTTATACGTACAACCCATGGACATGGACTAAAGTGGGGGAATGCAGGTTGAAGGGGGTGTGCAGGGCAGAGGGGAAAAAGGGGGGGAAATGGGACAATTGTAATAGCATAATCAATAAAATATATTTTTTAAGAAAGAACAAAAACGTGACCCACATATATGCTGTCTACAAGAGATCCACCTCAAAAGATCTACACAGACTGAAAGTGAATGGATGGAAAAGTATTTTTAAAAAATGAGCATAAAAAATATCTGGGGTAGCAATACTTATATCAGACAAAATAGGCTTCAAAACAAAGGCGATAAAAAGAGACACAGGAGGATACTTCATAATACTCAAGGGGAGAACCCATCAAGAAGACATAAACATTAGAAATAAATATGCATCCAACATAGGGGCACCCAAATGTAAGGAAAATGTTGGAGGACTTCAAGAAAGATATCAACAGGAACAAAATTATCATAGGGGATTTTAACACCCCACTGTCAACAATGGACATATCTTCCAAGCAAAGAATCAACACTGAGCAACACTGTAGTTCAAATGATCTTACTTGATATATACAGGACTTTTCATCCCAAAAAAGCAAAACATACATATACATTTTTTTCAAATGCACATGGAATATTTTCAAAGACAGATTATGTGATAGGACATGAAACAAGCCTCAACAAATTCAAGAAAATTGATATCATATCAAACATTTTCTCACATCACAAGGGCTTGAAACTGGAAACCAACATCAAGGAAAAAAACTCAAAACTATTCAAATAGATGGAGACTGAATAATATGTTATTAAATAATGAATAGATTAACAATGAGATTAAAGAAGAGATAAGAAAGTATCCAAAAACAAATGAAAATGAATACACAACAGTCCAAAACCCATGGGACACAGCATAGGCAGTCCTGAGAGGGAAGTTCAAAGCAATACCGGCCTGTCTAAAAAAGATAGAAAAATCTCAAACAACCTACCCTATATCTACAAAAACTAGAAGAAGAGAAACAAACAAAGCCCTGAGCAAATAGAAGGAAAGAAATAATCAAGATCAGAGGAGAATTAAATAATAGAGACTAAAATAACAATTTAAAGAATCAATAAATTCAGAAATTTGTTCTTTGAAAAGGAAAAGAACATCAACAAACCATTAACCAGACTCCCCTTATCCTCCCAAAACAAGAGAGTACACAAATAAATCAAATCAGAAATGAAAGAGAAATTACAACTGATACCACAGAAATACAAAGGATTAGTGAAATTACTATGAACAACTGTATACCAAGACATGGAACAACCTGGGTGAAATAGACAAATTTCTAAAAACATAAAAGCTTTCAAAACTTAGTCAAGAAAGAGCAGAAAACCTGATTAAGCTGATAACAACTAGTGAAATTGAAATAGTAATCAAATAACTTCTGGCACACAAAAGCCCTGGACTAGATGGCTATACAGGCAAATTTTACCAAACATTAAGGAAGAGCTAACTCAGATTCTTCTCTAAGCTCTGAAAAATTCAAAAAGAGGGAAAACTCCCTAAACTCTTTTTGTGAGACCAGTATTATCCTAATTCCAAAACCAGATAAAGACACAACAAAGAAAAAAAAACTATAGGGCTGTATCTCTGATGAACATAGACACTAAAATCCTCAACAAAATATCAGCAAACCACATCCAGCAATACATTAAAAAGATCATACATTATGATTAAGTGGGATTCATCACAGGGATGCAAGGATGGTACAATATTTACAAGTCAATAAACATAATACATCACATAAACAAAAGGAAAGACAAAAATCACATGATCATATCAATACATGCAGCAAAAGCATTTGAAAATGTACAGAACCCATTTATGATAAAAAAAAAACACTCATCAAAATGGGAATAGTGGGAGCATACCTCAACATAGTAAAGGCCATATATAAGAAACCAACGGCCAACATCATACTCATGGGCAAAAACTAAGTGCTTTCCCACTAAGATCAGGAACAAGACAAGGCTATCCACTTTCACTACTTCTATTCAACATAGTATTATAAGTTCTAGCCACAATGGTCATACAAGAAAAATAATTAAAAGGCATCCATAATGGAAAGGAGGAATTTGCAGATGACATGATAGTATATATAGAAAACCCTATGGTCTCCACTCAAAATCTGCTTGACCTAATAATTGAATGAAGCAAAATAGTAGGATAGAAAGTCAATATTCAGAAACTGAAGGTGCTTTTGTACACCAACAATGAAATATCAGAAAAAGAAACTAAGAAAAAAATCCCATTTACTACAACAACAAGAAAAATAAAGTACCTAGGAGTAAACTGAACCAAGGAGGTAGAAGATCTGTACTCAGAAAACTACACAACACTGAAGAAAGAAAATAAGGAAGACACAAGTAAATGGAGGCATATACCATGTTCATGGATTGGAAGAATGAACATCATCAAAATGTACTTACTACCCAAAGCAATCTATAGTTTCAATGCTATCCCTATTGCAAAACCAATGGCATATTTCACAGGTCTAGAAGAAATATTTCAAAAATTTATATGGAACAAAAAATCACCCTAAATAGACTCAACAATCTTGAGAAAGAAGAACAAAGTAGGATGGATCGCAATACATGACATCAAACTATATCACAAGGCCACTGTAATCAGAACATTCTGGTACTGGCATAAGAACAGGCATATAGATCAATAGAACAAAATACAGAGCTCAGAAATAAGTCCATATTTCTATGCTCAATTAATATTTGACAAAGGGGGTAGAAGCATAAAATGGAGTAAAAATAGCCTCTTCAACTAATGGTGTTGGGACACCTAGACAGGCAAATGCAAAAAAAATGAAACTCCACCTGCAACTTACACCATATACCACAACAAGCTCAAGATGGATAAAAGACTTAAATGCAAGTTGCAACACCTTAAAAATCCTAAAGGAGAACATAGGTAGTAAAATTTCAGATATCCCCACAGCAATATTTTTGCCAATAAATCTCTTAGGTCAAGGGAATGAAGGAAAAACAAACAAATGGGACTGCACCAAATTTAAAAGCTTCTGCATGGCTAAAGAAAACATCAGCAAAATGAAAACGGAACCAATTGTATGGGAGAATATATTTGCCCATACAAGTGTTGCCTGAGACAAGGATTGATCTCCAAACTGTATAAAAAACTTATATGACTCAACACTAGGAAGACAAACAATCCAATTAAAAAATAGGCAAAGGACCTGAACAGGCACTTCTTCAAGGAGGATATACAAGTATGTCCCAGAGACATATTAATGAAAGGATGCTCAACATCACTGGCCATCAGATAGATGCAAATTAAAACCACAGTGAAATACTACCTCACACTGGTCAGAATGGCCATCATAAACAAGCCAACAAAAAACAAGTGCGGGTGAGGTTGTTGAAAAAAGGAAACCCTAGTACATTGTTGGTGGGAATGCAGTCTGGTGCAGCTACTATGGAAAACAGTATGAAATTTCCTAAAAAAACTATAAATGAAGCTGCCCTTTGCCCTGCCAATTTCACTGCTTGGATTATATCCTAAAAATAATGAAACACCAATTCAAAAGAAACACTAATTCGCAGCCCTAGGTTCATAGCAGTGTTATTTACAATAGCTAGGTTATGGAAAGAGCCCAAGTACCCATCAATAAATGAGTGATCAAAAAACTGTGATACATTTATACAATGGAATACTACTCAATAGAAAGAAGAAAGAAGGAAGAAACTCCTACCTTTTGCAACAGGATAGATGGACCTGGAGAATATTATTCCAAGTGAAATAATAGGCAGTGAAAGACAAATATTGTATGATCTCAACTATAAGAGGAACCTAATGAACAAAACAAATGAGCAAAACAGAACCAGAGGCATGGCTGACAGCAACCAGAGGAGAAGGGAGATGGGGAAAAGGGTAGTAAGGAGGGGAAGGGACTATTCAAGTAACATGTATGAATGACCCATGGACATAGGCAACAGAGTGGGGATTGACTGTGGGAGCCAGGGTCTGCTGGGTGGAAGAGAGCAAAGGGAGAAAAACTGGGACAACTGTAATAGGACAATAAAATATTTAATAAAAAAGAAATTAATACATTGTCATGGCAAATGAGAGAGAACCAAAGCCACCCATCTTCCAATACTTGATCCCCACCCACACTTCGACCCATGCTGCTACAGGAAATCACTGAGCCATGTTGCCTCTTACCCCACTCCCAAGACTTGGTCATACTCAGCTTTGTTATTGTCCCTCAACCATTTGACTTTTGTGCACATTGAACTTTGAGTTTCGTGCACAGTGAAGTTTAAGACCATTGTCTTAAACCATAGGTGCTTAGGTAGGAGTTCTTTGTCTCAAACCTTACTGGAATGAGTCTTCAATGGTAGATTTAGTGGGAATGGCAGTCAGAATGGAGTATGCTTTGGAAAAGACCTCTTAAAAAACCTCATGCATTTTGGTGATTTATGATGATAATTATTTTTGGAATCTGAACATCTAAAATCCCAACCATACCACTATTGGGTGAGTAGCCATGGGTAGGTTATATAATATTCCCATGCTTCACTTTCCTTGGAACACCCACCTTATTACATAACTTATTTCCTCCTTTTCTGACTCCAGGGTTCTTCCATGTATAGGCATGGTGTAATAAAGAATAGGAATGGTCTCAGATCATTTGGTCAAAGACGGGTAATTCTTTCCTTGGGAGTGTCATGTGAAGTTCCTCAGCAGTTGAATTATTCTCACTGCTTGCTGATCAGAATGCAAGGAGGGTAATGCAGGTCAGTGTATGCAGGCCCTAGGACCTCTCCTGCGCGCACTTCTATCTTTCTGCCCTTCCACTTCTCTGTTTTATTTTCTGTTTCTCTCTCCCCATAGCTAACTCTTTTCTCTTCTTTTTATTCTTGCCAACTCACACATTTCTGGCACTCCAACACTTGTCTCTATTCTGATCATTTTAAACATTTTCCTATCCTTCCTAGGGTCATAAGCTCCTGCCTGCTATGCTCTCACTTATTACCCCACAGTCACTTCCTTCTCTATGTCTTTTTCCCTAAGAAACCTAATCTTTTTTTCTAATGTATTTAATTTTTAATGGAATTTCTTGGGGTGACATTGGTTAATAAAATTATATAGGTTTCAGGTGTACAAGTCTACAACATATCATTTGTACACTGTATTCTTTACCGCCCCAAGTCAAATCTCCTTCTATCACCATTTATCCCTCTTTCACCCTCTTCTATCTCCTCCAAACCCCTCTTCCCTCCTGTAATCACCATACTGTTGTCTGTGAGGTTTGTTTTTTTTTAAAGAAACTTAATCTTATTGCCTTAGTAACTAAACTATAAGATGAAGGAATTTGAGACACAGCAGCATTTCCCAGCAGTGGAAGAAACTTTTACCACTATTTTATTTCAGCTCATGTCTAGACCCTGGGGCTTGACCTTCAACCCCATCCTGATGGAATGCTGCACCAGGTATGAGAACACCTGTGGAGGAATCACCTTGTCTTTCCTATTAGTCATGACCTCCGGGTTTACCAAGCCACCTAAGACCAGGAAGTAACTTGGCTCTGTTGAAGCCTGAAAATAAAAACATCCTTGAGAAGCTTTTATGAAAACTCTATTACTGGAATGTGGATTAAAAAGTCTTGCTGGGGTGAGATGCTAAATCTTTACAAATGTTTAGGATGAGGCACAAATGAGAAAGAAATGTTCAGCTAGGCTTTTTCATTTGGGCTAAATTGTGCTCTTAGGTCTCTCCTACTGAGTGCAGGCCAGATGGCAAACCAGTGTCCTGCTGTACTTGTGGGCACTTCTCCTCAAGCTGCCTATGCTCCCTGTTTCTCTCCAAGTCTCCTCTCTCCCTCTCTCTCTCTCTCTCTCTCTCTCTCTCTCACACACACACACACACACACACACACACACACACACACACTCATGACAAGGAAAAGCACAGTATTTTGAGTACTGTTTTTTAATAACATTACAGTATCTATGGCCCAGAAACACAATCTTCTGGGCCACAGGCATGCTTTTTAGATGGAGGCAGAAACTTAGGTGGGCTAAGGTTTCTACTAATTAGAGAGCTGAAAAAAAAAACCTTATAAAATGGCAGTGAGGGGAAAGTAATTAACTTGTGGGGAGAAAGAATGGAACTTCTATAATTTTTTAGTATTTAAGTAAAATTATTTTTGAAGTATAATACACATATAAAATTATATGAATCATAAATGTATAATAATGAATTTGCAGCAAATGAATCATATGTAACCACCACCCAGATCAAGAAACAATATTGCCAGCCCCTCAGAAGCCCTGTTTCATCACTATTACCCCAAAGGTAACTGCCATCAAGACTTCTATCATCATCAATTAGTTTTGCCTAAAATTATAAGTATGAACTTTTTTGTGTTCTCTCATGCAAAACTACCTTTGTGAAGTCCATAAATGTTATTGGATGTAGTAGTAATGTATTTGTTGCTATTGGTCTGGAGCAAGGAAGGACTGGCAGCCCGCAGCCCACCACAGCCTGCTCTTGTAAAAGCCACCAGCAAAGACTGGTTTTTACAATTGTAAAGGCTTGTGAAAAATATCAAAGAAGGATATGCAACACAGACAATATGTGGCCTGTAAAACCTAATATTTACTCTCTAAACAGAAAAAGTTTGCTGACCCCTATTATGCTGACCCTTATTGTGTTGTATGAATATACGACAATTTATTGATTCATTCTTCTGTCAAGGGAAATTTGGGCTGAAATTTGGACTCTTTTACTTCTTAGCTGTCATGAGGTGTGCTGCTATAAACATTTTTACCCTTGCGTTTTGGCATACATGTGTACACATTTCCATTGGGGGTATACCCAGGAATTCCATTGGGGGTATTCCATTGGGGGTAGATTATTGTGTTATAAGTATAAAGTTATTCACTGTTAATAGATACAGAAAGACAGTCGTACAAATTTACACACTCTCAAGCGGTGTTCAAGAATTCTAGTTGCTTCACATCCATGTCACCATTTGGTATAGTCTCTCTTTTGAATTTTAATCATTTTGTTGTACCTGTATCTCCGTATGGCTTTGGTTTGGTTTCACATGGTGCCTCATGACACATGCACTTTTTCATATCTTTGTTGAATATTTGCATATTACTTTTGTGACATAACTGCTCACATGTTTTGTCCATCATGTTTGTATTTTCCTTATTGATTAAGAGTATCAAATTCTGTTAACATAAGTTGTAAATACCTCGTTCTACTTAGTAATTTGTATCCTAACTCCTTCGATGAACGGAAACTCTTAATTTTAACATAGTCTAACTTACCAGTTTTCTTTTGGGGTCAGAGCTTTTTATATCTTATGTAAGAAATCTTTGCTTACCCTTGTGTCACAAAGATATTCTCCCACATTTTTTTCTAGAAGCGTTAGTGTTTAACTTCTACATTTAGAGCTATAACTCATCTAGAAGAGGTTTTTTCATATGGTGTGAGCTAGCTGTCAGAATTCATTTTGTTTCTTATAGTATCCAGTTATTCAATACTCCTCTTATGAAAAAAAGATCATTTCTCAAATATATTTCAATGACACCTTTGTCATAAATCAGTTCTAGAATATGGCAGTTCTGGTCTGGACTCAATAAGGTGTTTCAGAAGAATTTGTCTGTAGTTAAGTAAAAATTCAGCTTTATTCAAGATTATATTGCCTCCTCTTGGCTCCTTTCATTTCCATATAAATTCATTGACTCGAAGAGGAAAAAGGATTTTTTTGTATAAAAATGAATATGATATATTCCTCTATTTATTTAGGTCTTCCTTAATTTTTTGATATGCTAGCTTGTAATTTTCAATGCAGAGAAATTATATATCTTTCTTTAAATTTATTATTAGTTACATGATGTTTGTTGATGCTACTTTAAGAGGTTCCTATTTAAAATTTGTGATTGTTCCTGATTATTGAAATATATTGAAATATAATTGATTGTTATATGTTGATCCTGTATGTATGGATATGTATTCAATGGTCTTCCTAAATGTATTATTAATTCTAAGTATTTGTAGTGTTTTGGCTGTTCTACATACACAGCCATGTTGTTGTGAGTAATATGTTTTATTTTTCCTTTTCCAATTCTTGTAACTCTTTTTCCCTTACCTTGTTGTATTGGTCATATTATATGGTATATAATGTTGAACAGAAGTAATGATAATGAGCATCTTTGTTCCATTCCCTATCACAAGGAAAAAGCTTTCACTATTTCACCATTAAGTGTGTTTGTTATAGAATTTTTGTAAATACTATCATATTAAGGAACTTCCCTTTCATTTCTAGTTCACAACTTTCTACAAATAAATAAATAGATGTTAAATTTGGTCAAATGCTTTTTATAAATCTGTTCAAATGATAATATGTTTTCCACATTTATTCTGATAATTAGTAAATTATATTGAATGATTTTTCAAAATCATTACTAACATTAACCCAATATCTTTGTAAGATGTTATACTTTTTATAAATTGTAGGATACAATTTAATTTGTTTTTCAGGTTTTACCTCATAAAGGAGATTGGCTGGTAGTTTTTCTGTTTTCGTGTGGTTTATTTTGTCTGATTTGGTATCAAGGATATTCTGGCCTTATAAAACTAATTAGGAAGTATTTTCTTTTCTATTGGTTCTCTAGATGAGTTTATGCAGGATTGGTGTTATTTATTCCCTAATGTTTATAAGTATTCATCAGCAAATATATCGGGAACTGCATATTTCTTTGTAGGAAAACTCTTTATTTAAAATTTAAAACAGGTTTTCTGAGGTGTAATAAACAAATAAAAACTATATACTTAATGTGAATAATTTGAAACTTTTGAATACATGTGCACACCCATAAACCATCACTAATTGCCACAATCATGATAGTGGAAATAACTTCCACCATAACTGTGGATTTGTCTATTTCTCTTTGCAGATTTTCAATTTTTGCTTCATATAACTTAAAGCTCTATTTTACAAACAAATGTTAAAATTGTATGTCCTCTTGATGACTCAATCTTTTTATCATTATAAATGACCTCATATCCTTGGTAATTCTTGTGGTTCTCAAATTGACTTCACTTGAAAATAATATACTAATTCAAGCTGTCTTTTGACTAGTTGTAATGTGGTATATTTTTTTCTGTTCTCTACTTTTAAGTTATTTGTGTTGTTATATTTCAGTTAGATTTCTCATAGGCAGCATATACTTGGGTCTTTTTTTTTAATCCCATTTGAACTATGCCTTTTTTAAAAATTATTTTTCATTGTTCAAATACAGTTGTCTCCACTTCCTCACCACCACTATTTCCTCACCTCACCCACCCCCACCTCTCACCTTCAATCCTATTCCCCCTTTGGCTTTGTCCATGGATCCTTTATATATGTTCCATGATGACCCTTTCCCCTCTTATGTCCCTCACCACTGCCCTTTGGTTACTATCAGTTTGTTCTTAATTTCAGTGTCTCTGGTTATATTTTGCTTGTTTATTTGTTTTGTTGATTAGGTTCCACTTATAGGTGAGATCATATGGTATTTGTCTTTCACTGCCTGGCTTATTTCATTTAGCATACTGTTCTCCAGTTCCATTTATGCTGTCATGAAGGGTAGTAGCTCCTTTTTTCTTTCTGCTGCGTAGTGTTCCATTGTGTAAATATAGCACAGTTTATTGATCCACTCATTTACTGATGGGCACCTAGGCTTATTTCAGCACTTGGCTATTGTAAATTGTACTGCTATGAACATTGGGGTGCATAGGTTATTTTGGATCAGTGTTTTCAGGGTTCTTAGGGTATAATCCCAGCAGTGGAATTGTCAGATCAAAAGGCAGTTCCATTTGGATTTTCCTGAGGAAATTTTATACTGTTTTCCACAGTGGCTGCACCAGTCTGCATTTCTACCAACAATATACTAGGGTTCCCTTTTCTCCACAACCTCACCAGCACTTATTGTTTGTTGATTTGCTTATGATGGCCATTCTGACCAGTGTGAAGTGCTATCTCATTGTGGTTTTAACTTGCATCTCTCTGATGACTAGTGATATTGAACATCCTTTTATATGTCTCTGTATATCCTCCTTGGAGAAGTGTCTGTTTGGGTCTTTGTCCATTTTTTAATTGGATTTTTTTCTCTTAGAGTGGAGTCATGTGAGTTTTTAATATATTTTAAAGATCAAACCCTTGTATGAGATATCATTGGCGAATACATTTTTCCATACAATGGTTCTCTTTTCATTTTCCTGATGTTTTCTTTAGCAATGCAGAAGCTTTTTATTTCAAGGGAAGAAATCAAAAAGTTTCTGGAAATGAATGAAAATTAACACACAACCAATTGAAAACATATGGAACACAGCAAAGGCAGTCTTGAGAGGTTCGTAGTGATACAGACTCACCTAAAAAAGATTGAAACATTTCAAATAAACAACCTAACCCTACATGTACAAGAACTGGAGAAACAACAACAAACAGAGTCCCGAGGGAATAGGAGGAAGGAAACAATCAAGATCAGAGCAGAATGAAATGACATAGAGACTAAAAGCACAATTCAAAGGATCAATGAATCCAGGAACTGGTTCTCTGAAAAGATAAACAAATTTGACAAGCCTTCAACAACATTCATCAAGAAAAAAAGAGAGAGGGCCCAAATTAATACAATCAGAAATGAAAGAGGAGAAATTACGACAGATACCACAGAAATACAAATGAGTGTTAGAAATTACTATGAACAACTATATGCCCAAAAAATATTGAAAACCTGGGTGAAATGGACAAATTTTTAGAAAAACACAATCTTCCAAAAGTGAATCAAGAAGAAGCAGAGAGCCTTAAAAAACTGATAACAGCTGATGATATTGAAGCAGTAATCAAAAACTCTTGGCACACAAAAGCCCTGAACCGGATGGTTTCACAGGAGAATTTTACAAAACATTTAAGGAAAAGCTAACCTTTATCTTTCTCAGACTGTTCCAAAAAATCCAAGAGAGAAGACCAATAAAATATTTCAATGAGGTCAACATCATCCTAATCCCCAAACCAGACAAAGGCACAACAAAGAAAACTACAGGCCAATATCACTGATGAACATAGATGATAAAATTCTCAACAAAATATTGGCAAACCTTATCCAGCAATACATTAAAAAGATCATACAGCCTGATTAAGTGGGATTCATCCCAGGCATGCAAGGATGGTATTTGCAAATCAATAAATGTAATATGTCACATAAACAAAAGGAAAGACAAAAATCACACGATCATATCAATAGATGCAGAAAAAGCATTTGAAAAGGTACAGCACCCATTTATGATAAAAACACTGAGCAAAATGAGAGTAGAGAGAGCATTCCTCAACATAATAAAGGCCATATATAAAAAACCTACAGCCAACATCATACTCAATGGGCAAAAACTAAAATCTTTCCCTTTAAGATCAAGAACTGTTCCTTCAAACTGAGGTGTTTAGACCATTAAATGTAATTATTAATATGACTGGACTTGATTATCTCACTATTTGTTTTTTATTTGTCCATCTGTGTTTTATTCCCTTTCCCTCTTTTTCTTCCTTAATTTTGAATTAATTGACTGTGTTTTTAACTTTTTCATTGTGTATTAGCTACAACTCTTTGTTGTGTTATTTTAATGGTTGCCTTAGTTTATGGTATACAACTTTTAATTATTGTGATCTGCCTTCAAATGATACTATGAAGCATTTTACATATAGTTTAAAAGCCTTTCAAAAGATTGTTTTCATTTCGCCCTTTCTGGTCCCTGTGCTGTTGCTGTCACACAATTTTTCTTCTACATATGTTATAAAGCTGATAATACATTATTACTGTCTTTCACAGAAATTTTAAAAATAAAAATTCTCAGTTTACCTATTGTTATATTTTCTGGTACACTTAATTCTTTTGTGTACATCCAGATTTCCAACTAGTTTGGAAGTTACCTAAAGATATCTTCCAATTGTTTCTGGCTTTTCCTTCTGCCTGAAGAATGTCACATAACATTTATTGTGGTACAAAACTGATCATGATTAATTCTCTCAGCTTTTGTATGTCTACAAATATATTCATTTTTGCTGAGTAAAGAATTCTACATTGACAGAGTTTTTCAGCACTTAAAAAATTCACTTGTGTCTTCCAGTTTCCATTGTTTCCGCTATGAAATCTGCTGTCAGTTTTATCTCATTTCCTCTCTATATAATATCTCCTTTTCTTTAAAATTGAAAACTTTTTAGTTTTTCTTTTCTCTGGTTTTAAGTAATTTGATTGTGATATAGTCATATTAGACATATAGTCATATTATAAATAGTCACTTGAAAAAATAGTCATTTGTTTTTGTTGCTATTGTTGTCTAGAAATTGTATTTTGTCCACAGTTTACAATTTTCATCTGTGAGAGGGTTAATCTAAAACGGGTTAGTTACTCCACCATTACTGGAAACCAAACCTTTTATCATTCACTTCAAAATATTTGCCAGTTTCCAGTCTGATTTCTTCTTTGACCCAAAAGTTATTTACAAATCTTTAAAATTTTTAAACATTTGGGGATTTTTTGACATATCTTTTGTTACTGTTTATGGCTTATTAATTTTGCTGACAGATATGTTTTAAATGATTTTGCTCTTTGCTCTCTGGATCAGAATATGTCCAGTTTAGGTAAATATTTAATGTGCATTTCAAAAGAATAGAGTCTGTCAATTTTGGATGCAGTGTTCCATATAGAACAATCAGTCAAATTTATTAATCATGTTCTTCAAGTCCTTTATGTCCTTACTGAATTTCTTGTCAGGTTGTTCTGTCAATTAATGAGAAATGCATGTTTAAATGTCCCAGTAGAATTTATTTCTGCTTTCTGTTCTGTCAGGTTTTGTGTTCTATATTTTGTAACTATGTAATTAAGAGCATACAAATTTATAATGTTTGTATATTTCTTGGCATTTGACCCTTTTATTATTATGAAAATCTCTCCTTATTTCTAGTGATGTCTCTTACCTTAAAGTCTGCCTTGCCAATTGACTAGTCATTGGTTGGTTAATACAGCTATACCAGCTTTCTTCCACTTTGTGTTTGCATTTTTATATATCCTTTAATTGAAATATTTTGTTATTCACTATTTTATTCTTTTCATCTTGCTTTTAGTTGTGTATTTCTGTATTATTCTTTAAATAACTTTCCTAGAGAATACTATCTATGTTTTATACTTATAAAAGTTCAATATAAATTTGTTGGGTTTTTTTTTTACCACTTTTATGCTAAGACTACTAACTGTTTTTACTAATTCCCAGCTTTTTGTGATATGGTTGTCATGAACTTTGATTGTATACACATTTCAAATTACGAATTGCTGTTACAGTATTATTCATTTGCATGCATTTCCATTTTTCTTCATTCTTTTCTGTATTTCAGTCTGGGATTATTTTCCTTCTGCCCCAAAAGCCCAGCTTAGTGATTTTATATAGTGGCCCATGGCAATAAATTTTGTGTGTCCAAAAGTATTTTTCTTTAACCTTTAATGGATATATTTTCTGAGTATAAATTTGGAAATTACTTGTTTGGAAGTTACCTAAAGATATCTTCCAATTGGAAGATATCTGGCTTTGGAAATTTCTGGCTTTGGAAATTTTTGTTGAGAAGTCAGGTATTAGCCTTATTGTTCATTGCTCATCTGAAAGGGCTATGTCTTTTTCGTTTGGCTGCTTGTAGTATTTTTTTTGTTTGTTTTTAAGTTTCTTCATTTTTACCATGATGTACATAGATATATGGGGTTTTATTTATATTGCTTGAGGGTCAGAATGATCCCTGAAGTGGATGTAATGTCTTTGTCAGTTTTGGAACTTACAGACATTATCTCTTTAAATATTACTTCTGCCCTAATCTCTCTATCTACTTCTGAAATTCCAGGTGCACATATTTTGGACGTTTTCATTATAATTCTTAAGTTCTTAACACCTTTTTTGTATTTTTCCCTCCTTCTGTCAATGTGTATGTTTTTCTACTGACCAAAGTTCAAATATATTTGTCTTCCTTTCAATTGTTTTCAACTTGCTACTAATCCTATTTATCAATTTCTTTTTAAACTTTAGTTGTATTTTTAATTTTTAGAATTTCCCTTTAGTATAGTAGAGTTTTCTTTTGAAATTCTCCATTTTATTACCTACTTTCACAAATATGTTAACCTATATAATAACTGGTTTGTCTATTTTTTGTGTCTATCTACATTGCCTATTTTTCTCTTGACCCTGCTTCATACATACTTGATATTTTTAATTAAATGTCAAACAAGAGACTAGGGTAACTTTTTGTCTTTCTTCAGAGAGGATTAATGCTATCCTCTGCTGGACAGCTCAAATAGAGGCACATTGCCTTAATCCTTAGTTCAAAGCCATGTTAGAGCCTTTGTAAGACTGAGTCTATCTCTAATTCAAATCCACATTTTGTATATACTCCAGACTGTCACTCAGAGCTTGAATGTTTACTAGAGCTTGGAGGGTACTGGATTCTAATTTTTGTTTCCCCATATATATGCAGTCACAAAAAACTTCTGCTATATTTTCCAGCTGTTTTTTTCAGAGGTTTCTGAACATTTTTATTGCACTAATTAAGAACCAGCAAATGCTGCAGGGGAAAAATTGCTGTGCAATTTCAGGCTCACTTTTAAAAAAATTTCTCTTTGTGTACGTGAGCCTAAAAGTCTTAGCTGCCTTGGCAACTCCCAACTCCTATTTTGCCTCTTTATCCTTGTGAGATTATCAAAACCTCCTCTGGTTTGTCTGATTCTTGGTAGCTTCCTCTGTCCAGTTCAACCTTACCATCTCTGTGTCAGGAATGAGAAAATGTACTAAGAGGAAGACTGGAATGAAAATGGTTGAGGTCTCACCCTTTTCATGAAGGTGGCACCCAAAGTGAAGAAGGAAACCCTGCCCTTCCCAAAACCAAAGCCAGAGCCAAAGCTTTAAAGGCAAAGAAAGCAGTGCTGAAAGGCATCCACAGCCAAAATTAAAAGAAGAAGAAGGAGGAGGAGAAGGAAAAGGAGAAGAAGAAGGTCCTCACATCACCCACCTTCCAGTAACCTAAGACACTGTGGCTCTGAAGACAACCTAAGTACCCTCAGAATGCTACCATTAAGATCCCTCTGATTAACATGTTAGCATGAAGGAGATAGAGAAAACAATACCCTTGTGTTCATTGTGGAGGTCTAGGCCAACAAGCACCAGATCTAATAGACTATGAAGAACCTCAATGACAATGATGTGGCCAAGGTCAAAACCCAGATCAAGCCTGATGGAGAGAAGAAGGCATATGTTTGACTGACTCCAGACTATGATGCTTTGGGTGTTGCCAACAAAACCTGAATCATCTAAACTGAGTCCAGCTGGTTAATACTAAATATAAAAATTTTATACCGTAAAAAAAACTGGCTGAGTTCTCTTCAGTGAGCTTCCCTTTTCTTTGGACTTTGGCCCCTCAAGTCCTGGCACCTGTCCCCAAATCTCTCTAATGTCTTACAACACATTTATATTCACTTTTCTGTGTGTTTTCAGCTTTAGCATTAGTCTACTACAAATCATTTTATCATAGCCTATAGAGAAATACACTATAGGATTTTTTTAAATCCTTACTCAAGGATATGCTTTTATTGATTTTAGAGATACAGGAAGGTGAAGAGAGAGAGAGGAAACATTAATGTGAGAGAGAAACATCGATTGGTTTCTTCCCATGCACACAGGGGATTGAACTTGCAACCTCAGTAGGTACCCTGACTGGGAATCAAACTTGCAGTCTTTTGGTGTACAGGATGATGTTCCGACCAACTGAGCCACCCAACCAGGGTCTCTATAGGGTTTTAATAAAACAAGTTTGAATTGTGAGCACACAAATGCCAAAGATTATATATTAATTTAATTTGATGATAGTTGTTCACACTTACTTATACTTGTGTTCATGAATGTTCTCATAATAATATTTTCTGTTGGGTTTATGATAATAAAATAATTGATGGTGGTATTGGTATAACAGTGGTTGATTCTATGGAAGCATAGAGCTTTGAGATATTAATCTCCTCAATATTTCCACTTTTTGCTTTTATCTACTGATACATTTACTTTGCTTGGTGTCTGTTGTCCTATGTGACAATGATAGAATACAGAGCCAAGGAGGTCTGTCATTCTCTGCCTTTGGTATTCCAAAAGCCTAGGCCTTCAGACAACTTAGAGAATGAGAGGCCTCAGTAGAATTCTAGAGAGAGACAGGATGGAGAGATTAGAGTTTTTCCCACTCTAAGGCAAGAAATTAATTCCCCTGAGTTGGTGGCAAGAGAAAGAAAGAGTGATGGAGGTGAGAGCCATCCTGCAACAGATGCTATGAGTGCCCCTGCCCCTCCCTATGCCCTGAAAATAACTAGCTACCGTTGAATATGCCAGTCTGACTTCCCACTGCTAATGTTTGTGCTTCTTTGACTGAGGGTTTCTGCTGGCCTCCAAATCTTACTTTGCTTTAATTTGTGGCAGACTTGAAGTGCTGATGAACTAGTGCCTCCAGCAATCATCCTTCAACCATTGTCAGATAGAACTTGATATATAAGTGCTCCAGCCCACAGACCCTTGGGTTTGTGTTTTACACTGGTCCCCAGGTGATTTTCTGGGTTTCCCAGGTTTTACACTGACTCCCAGTAGTCAAGTTCCAGTTGGCTTCAATGGCTTGATCATACTATACCACTTTTTGGCTGTTTTCTCCTCCTTGGCTCTCTCCTCACCTCCCCTACTGGTGTTTCCTGCA
Source organism: Artibeus jamaicensis (assembly GCF_021234435.1). NCBI lineage: Eukaryota > Metazoa > Chordata > Mammalia > Chiroptera > Phyllostomidae > Artibeus > Artibeus jamaicensis. The sequence goes on along the minus strand of NW_026521810.1, from coordinate 9,943,197 downwards.
TCTCTCAAAGGAATGATTTGCATTACAATCCTTGTCTCAGAGTCTACTTCTGGGGGAACTAAAACTAAGACATGGCTTAGACTAGTGCAGATGCACCAGGACCTACTCCCAGGCAGCAAGAGGAGGAGATAACAAGACTCAGAGATGAAAGTCTCAAAGTACATGAAGGCTTTGGGCCATGGAGCATGGTCAGCCTTGCAGGATGTTTGTTGAAGAAATGTTGGATTAAAAAAATCTTTTACACTAGTGAGTGGTCTATTTCCAAATTGGGTGGGTAGTGATAAGCTACATCTTGAAAAGAAATGAATGACTCAACAGCTAAAAATACATGCTTTCCTTTGCAAGTGTAGCCTGGACTAAGCTTTTTATCAGAATGATGCATTCTGATTCTTTTGCCCTTATGTGTCTTGTTTTAACAGTAAAAATGTTCAAAAATGAAAATTACCCTGAATGTTTAGAAGCAAATAGATTTTAATAATTATTCTAGATGACATTCATTTAGATCTTCTAAAAGTCTTCAGAAAGAATCCAGAAGCAATTTTATTTTAATTTTTCTTAAGCCATTGAAAGTGTGACAGCAAATGGAATGATTTCCACCTTAATTCCTTTCTGAAACTTACATTTTGCTTATTAAACCTTGTAAGTCAGGTGAGATTGTAAAACTGGCGATTAAGGCTTGAAAGCTTAAATATGGCCACTTGGCTTCAAAATTCCAGAAAGCATTTCCAGCAGTTGAAATGTCCATTATTGCTAGATGGCTCAATAAATTCATTCAGGCCATATAAATGACAACTTTCTGTGTGTGCATATCTATATACAAATATATTCCCCCTACTCCACACACAATATACCTTTTATTTTATTTCTTCTCTCAAGGTAGAAGGAAAACTTTCTACCACATTCCTTTAGAAGGGAAACTGCAGGAGATGATGTACCCTCAGTATTCATCATCCAAATCACTCCAGTTATGATGTAATGTAGCAAAGACAAGATATAAAACTACAAGATCTGTAATAAATGGAGCACCTATTAAGTTTGTTCTCTTTACTTATCATCAGAATCTCTTGAATCAGCAAATTAACATGTTTTGGGTCAGTATAATAGATACTTTTATGTGTCCTTCTAGATCCAGTTTCTCCCTTTCAACCCTGTGTCCTGAGAAGCTGAACTCTGTCATTGTAATCAATGGGCTCCCTTGCTCTCTGGATTCCATTTGGATTTGGCCAATGGGTGTCACTGGAAGGAGACCAGAAGACAATAAAAGAATGATGACCAGATAATTACTCTCCCAGTTCCCTCTCAGTTGTTACTGAAAATGGCCTGTGTCCTTTTACCTCAATCTCAGCTCCTTTTGTGGCTTCCTTCCCCTCCAGCTATGGCTGTGCTCTTTGGGTCACAGGTGGGAGGTTGGGGCATGGAAGTGGCTAGTAATGGCTTCCTGCTGTTGCTAACCCAAATATCCTTCAGCATCCTTTACTGCCCAACAACATTGTTTAAGCTTTTTAAAAAAATTAAAGTCTCTTCAGTTACATAGTCTGAGTATGCCATCTGTTTCCTGCCAGGACCAAGACTGGAGCGGTTTGCCCCTCCCCATTTGTCTGATGTGAACAGGACCAGACAATGCACCACAGTAGATGTGCAATGTAAGTCGGTTGCAAAGTGAATTATACACTCTGCAAAAGGTGGTGGGATTTCATGAAGCAAATGAAAGTGGTTTTGGAGAACTCTTCGAATCACATCTAGAATTATTATTTAATGTGGTTTAGCAGAGCTTCTCCAGTTAAAAATTGAAGAGAAAATCAACAATTAGCACTTTAAAAGAGAGTGATTTTAATGTTAAGAGATTAGGAGAGGCCTTAGGCAAATATATAAATCCTTTGCTTCTTTTTTTTTAAATAAAAAACATACTTTCTGTATGTTGGTGCCATAAAGCTATGTGAAGGATGTCTTCATATGCTACCCCACTCTTTTGTCAGGAATACTGCATCAAAAACCACCCAAACAGAACTCAGTCTTTTCTCCATGTTTTTCTTGAGAATTAACACACAATTAAAATTGTAACCTACATTTAATAAATGTGAGATAAACTTACTTTCATAATTTTTACTTTATTTTTAAAGATGAAGTCACAATCAAACTTATAGTTCTATTGAGTGTCAAATTTTGGTCCCCACTTTAAGAGGGTTCACTCTAACTGACTTTTTTCCCCAGGACCAATTTCATCTTTGGCTAGGAAGGCCTCTGAATATCCTTGCAGGAGCTGCAGAAGGCCACTGAGGGAAGAGGTTGTCTGTTCCTTGTCAGATCCCTTCAAACTTGGGGTTGGCCTCTGTAATCACACAGTCTGGAGTTCAGATTTCAGCTTCGTCCTCTGGGCCGAGGCCAGCACCCCAGCCCGGGGAAGCCCACTGCTGAGTCTCATCTTTGCAGCATTTAGCCCATGTTCCTGGTACATGGTAAACACTCAGTTAACGTCAGCTCCTACCAGAATCACTAAAATTACTGTGCTATTAGTAGTTCTACTTAATATGCTGCTCTGTTGAACATTGTTATCAGTCTCACTAAAATTAAAACAGTAAATATTGCTTATGTTTTGCCAGTTTAAAACTGACTATACTTAAAGAATAAAAGACTAGTGAAATTAACATAGGATCTCTACCTTTCAAACAAGTTAATACATAATTCATATAGAAAATTAAAACAAGGGAAGTAGCAAGAAATATAAAAAAGGAGAAGCCTTTAAAATAACAAAAGCCAAGTAAATTAATTAAGACAATTCAAGTAAATGGGGAAAAAATTCTTTTCTAAAGGGTAAATATCAGATGAAACATAAACTCCAGTTGAGCTATTAGGCTCCTAATATATAAATTTAAATGGCAAAGAAATATTAAGTTAAAAGGATAAATAGAGACTCTCAGGAAAATGCTAAACATAAAGGAGGCAGGGGATATGGTATTTCTACTTATACAAAGAAAATTCAATGTAAAATGCATTGTTATTATAATGAGAAATTGAATCATTTTACAAATCAGTATACAGTATAATCAATGACAAAATTAAAGCAGGCAGGAACATTTACGTACGTACCCCAAAATAGCATTAAAATATAGAAAGCAAAAATTTTAAGGCCATCAAGTTTTTTTAAAAGGGAATGATTACCTTTAACCTGTAGGAGAAGTAATAATTTGATATTTATTTTAAAATGTTAGTTCCAAAAATAATACTTCAAATACATAAGACCAAGCAATAAAACTAATGAAACAGGCACACACAAAATATCAGCTAACATTCTGCATTAACGCTCAGGACTCCATTTAAAATTTATTCTGGTAATGGAATGTAGTTAAGCCTACATGGTATCAATTTAACCATTTTCCCCCACTGACATGTTTTAATACCATGTATGAGGTCTTATCGCTTGTCCTGTTCCAATGCTTTCGGCATCTCATTTATATGCAAATTCTCTCCTATGCAACTTATTCTCTGGCAAATACTTACCAGCGAATTGAGTGTCTCTGTAATTATGTCTCATCCCTGCCTACCCTGTTGGCTTCTTATTATGTCACTACAGCGTCCCTGCTTCATGTTACAGTCATGAATTACAGGGGGGCTATAACAGCAACTTTTCTTATGAATGCTGAGCTGCTCTGCCTCCCTCTCTTTAACTTGTTAGCCACTGATCCAAACTTTCTAAACCAAGCATGTGACACTTGTTTCTTCTTCCTTCTACATGTTTCCTTCTGTTATTTATTTTTGAACTAGAAGTCTTTGGTTTTAACAGAGAGAAGTTGTTCAACTAACTAGTTTAGCTCCTTCACTCTCCTTCCCTCAGTTTGATTTGTGATACTGAAATAGAGGGTAAAATTACTTTGTATATATGTGTATGTTTTGGGCAGCTCAGTGAGGCCGGTAAATCCAATGAAAGTCTCACATGGATGGTCATGCTAGGAACAAAAATTATGCTTATAGATTTACATATAAATAAAAACACAATGTGTATACCTGCCTTTACACATATGTGTAAAGTGAGTGTGTATGCGTGTGTGTGTGTGTGTGTGTGTAGGGAGGAAGATAAAGACTATGTGCTCTGGAACAATAATGTCTGTGTTTGAACCCTAGGTCTATCATAAGTTATCTGTGTAACCTTGGGCCATTTCTTAAACATCTGTGCTTCTTTCTCCTCATTGTTAACATAAGGAAAAAAATGGCATCTTTTTTCTCAGGGTTCTTGTGAGGTTTTAATAAATTAATATAAAAAAGTGCTTCTCAGTGAATGTCTGCATTTGGTAAATGTCAGCTATTTTTATTATCACATAGAATAAACTACAGATATATAAGATAAGGGGTTGGCCAAAAAGTATGTTTAATAAAATAAAAGACACATATTTCATTTTTACCAATAGCTTTATTGATTTGGCTATTTTGAGTATGTTGGCTTTCTTCCACATGGTATAATGTTGATTGTTCTCAATTAATGCCTCGATTTGATCGCTATCAACTTTAACTGGTCTACTTGACTGTGGAGCATTGTCCAGTGAGAAATCTCTAGCACAAAACTTCGCAAACCACTTTTGACATATTTGATAAGTCATAGCACCTTCTCCATACACTGCACAGATCTTTTTTTGCATTTCATTTCCATTTTTACCTTTCTTGAAATAATAAAGCATAATATGCCCAAAATGTTGCATGTTTTCTTCCATTTTAAACATTAAAATCACTACACAAAAATGCACCAATGTTGATGTTTTTTTTTAAAATGCACCCTGATATGACAGCTGTCACAATGTAATCTAACAAAATTGTTTCAGATGAAGGTAAAGACAACTAAGCACTACTGCATTCATGTTGCAGGAAAAAAACAACAACAAATGGGCTTTTTGGCCACCCAATAGATACTGCTTAGATTAGAGTTCTATTCACTCAACTAAAACTCCTTCCTAGCACCTGCTGAGTGCCCGGTGCCTCTCAGATGTGCACCCATGACCCTGCAAAGTCCTCCAGAGTGAGGACACAGTGGGCCTTCACCCTCAGTTTTCATCCTCCGTACCTTCACAGAATAGGCTGCCAACACCACTCTGGTTGGAAATGATGACAAAGGCCCTGGTCTGCACTAACCAGTTCTTCCTCACCCACTACCAACTTAGCTGTTCCGTGTGCCCAACAGGGAATTGCTGGGATCTGGAAGCACTTCTTTATCTCAGCTGCAATGGCGAGACTCATTCATGTGGCCCCTCAGTGTCTGGCAAGTACAGCCAATGTGGGCTTGTGTCTAGTCCTGGCAGACAGGACAAGCCTGATTTCTAGCAGAATCACTCTTGCGAAGGGCTTTACAGTTCATGACCTGCTTTGGTAATTGCCCTGTTCCTGTGAGGGAATACATATCATTCTTCCCATGTTATAGGTGAGAAAATTGAAAGTCTGAGATATTTACAACCTGCTGAGGGTTACACAGCATGACAAGAGTAATAAATGACCAAACTTGGGCTCAAAATCAGTTTTACCCAACTGCAGTATAATAAACTTTTCATTCATCTACTCACTCAACAAATATTTATTAAGGGCCTACTATGTACCAGGTCGTGCAGAGGAGCTGGCACCAAGTCTAACTCACAATGAAGATGCTAAGTCATTGAATGTGATTATGTGTGGTGGGTGCTGTAGCAGAGGAAGTGCATTGGGCCACCTATTTTGCTGGAGGCTGGAAATAAATTTAAACAGACACATCTGTGCCCACCCCTGCCTTTAGGGACCTATTGCTGCTCATACTCCATATCTGCCTTCTCATCTGTCCACCATTCCCCCTGGGCGGGGCCATCTGTGTGGGGCACGTGGGGTGCTCACTGACAGGAGCATGGGCAGGCTCCTCTGGGTGGCCCCGGTCAGGGCCGGGACAAGCAAGAATTCATGCAAAAAAAGCACATGAACAGGTGCAGCCCAGAGTGTTCAGCAACCTGCCAGTGGTGGGTCATTGCTGGGTGAGCAGTGGGGTAGGAGGGGAGGAAGAAAGTGGAGGTCACATGGCTGGGACGTTGGCAGAGGTCCACACATAAACAGCTGGCAGAAAATGCATGCTTTGAATTTCTGTTACATTTTGCCTTAGTGGGAGTGGCTCTTCTTGCTATGAAATTTAAGAATTTTATAAGGAATTTGTCAGAATAGTAAGGCAAACAAACACATAGCTATAGTAATATTTCCCATCACTTACTACTTACTGTGTCCTTTACGTACATATGCTGTTTAATTTTTACAATCACTCTGTGAGGTGGGTATTATGAAGTTGAGGAAGCTGAAGTTAAGTGGTGCACCCAAGGGAACACAGCTAGTAACTGGTAGAGGCAGAATTCAAACCCAGGTCTTTCTGACATCAGAGCCTCTTAACCACTGAATCACCCCCAGTACCATCCAGCATGGAGGCCATGGCTTCAGTTAATACATGGGATGAATTCTGCCTAAGAAAAGAGTGATAAGGCAGGGTTTTTAGCAACCATGAGGATTTGCCAGACAGCCAGTGGAAGTGAAGGCACCCCCAGTGGGGAAATAGCATGGGAAAAGACAGTGGCCAAAGTAGCCTGGGCGTTCAGGAAATCACCAATGGTGTGGTATCATCGGGTGCTGAGGAGGGAAGTAGTGAGCATGATGAGAGATGATGTTGGAGAAGCAGAGGCTTCTGCATCCAAGCATATCATCTACCCAGGGATGTAAATTGGGGTTTTTCTTATCCCCAGAGGGTATAGAGATAAGGGATGGGGAGCCATTGCAGGGTATAAGGACTAGGACTTTGGTGAAGGTATGCAATGTTATCATTTTTTCAGTTTCTTACAAAAACAATTTAGAGGCATTTTAGAAAATATGCTGGAGGCTGTCACCTGAGAAATGAGTTTGGAGACCACATATGTTTATTTTTCTGATCATGCACCCTCCTCAGTAAAGATATCTTCACAGCATATTCCCAATAGGTGTATGACCATTCACAAATGATCACAATACAGTTGTATTCATATATTACATGCATTAAGATATGCACAAAAAGTAAACACTGAAAATTATAAAAATAAATGGGAGTCCAGGGACTAGATGGAGGTGGTAGTTGTATAATATTGCGAATATTTTCAATGCAACTGAATTATACATTTTTAATGGTTAATGGTTAACCATATCACATCAATCTTCACATCAATAAAAATAAGCAAGTAAGCATGAATAGATGTTCAAGTCTTCTTCCATATCTTAGTGCATTTCTTTCCAGGCCATGTGTACTCATGCCCCTTTGTGGACTAGGTAGTGATGATGAGGCCTGGAGTCAGGGCCTGGCTGTGGGGGAGGAGATGAGAGAAAGGACTGGAGGTATAGTTTAAGAAGTAGAATTGACAGGGCTTGGTGATTGAAGGTTGAGAAGTACAATGGAGAAGGCAGGAAGACTCCATTTCTGGTTGGGATATAGGAGAAAGGCTTTACCTCTTGTCTCAGACCTATGCAGCCAATACTGTAGTAATTTCTCAGGATTGGGTGGGGCTGTTCCTAGGTATGTTCAGACATGAATCCAACCTGAGGATACAGGGAGTTGGCCCTATTTGGATGAGGATAACCGAGGGTCAAACCTGAAGGAAGCATATCAGCCAATAGCAAAGAAAGAGGTCAGAAGAAGTCAAACTCCGAGCGAGAAATGAAGAGCAAGTTAGAAACAAAGCAGGAAGGATTTCACAGGCCACATGAAAAGTGGAACAGAAGAATTACAGACTACGTCTTCATTTTGCCCATTTAAACCTTAGTGCCTGGCTGCGGGGGGGTATCCTGTGGGAGCAGCAGAGACTTGTTAAGTACAGACATGGGCTTGTGAAGTAGCATGTAGAGAGAGGAAAAGGCCACCATAGACAACATGATCCACTAGACTGAGAATGGAGACTGAGAAAGATAGAAACTAAGACATTGACAGAGGAATGAAAGCCTGACAATGAGAGATCACCTGACCAAAAACCAGAGGAACGTGGACTTATGCGGGACAAAGAGGAAGCTCCCAAAGGAGAGAAATGATCACTGGTGTCAAACACTACAGGGATAAATAAGACAGGACTGAAAATGTGTCCATTGGTAAGCTCCCTGGTGACTTAGTGAAAGCAATTCCAGAGACGATGTGTTAGAGGGAAAGAATGTGAGGTAAGAAACTACTGCTATTAGTTAACTAGTGAATGGAGATGAGGAGTTCGAAACCCTTCCAACAGAGCAGCCTTGGTTCATCTGATTTCTTATTGATGCTTTTTCTGCTTTCTTGGTTCATCTTTGTCCTAGAAAGTTCTAGAAGACAGTACCATACAGAAGAGAATAAGGCTTTTGGTTCTGGTCTCTTGGATATCTAGGCAATTAAGGAATGAGCAGAGTTTTGGACAAATAAGTATGCATTTAAATCAGCATACTTTAAGGGGTTCTTTTAAGGAGTCTGCATAGAGTTAGGGAGAGACACAGCCATAGAGAACTTCTTCCTTGGTTTTCATGACCACATTCTTCTGGTTTGAGTCAGGTGGTCCCCAGAATGGGGCCCAGGCTCCTGCCTCCAGCCTCTGGTAGATGTTGCCATTCAATGGGTGAGAGGAGACCAGTTGAATGTCTGGTGGGGAAGTGCTATTGGTTGGTTTAGTCACTCGCCTCCACACTTTCACATCCTCTAACAACACCTGCACACTTGAGTCCTGACCACACACACTCTTCCTGTTTATGAGAGAGTGCCATTCAGAAAGCCACCAGTGAGAAGGGAGTGCTGCACTCAGCCTCAGAAAAAAGAAGTTGAACGACGTATTTGGGAGAAAAAGAAAACGAGTGTGGGAGCTGAGAGGTAAGATCCAAACCAGAGAGCATCTGGGCTCCAGGGCTGTCTTGGGTGGGAAAGAAGTGACCCTTACTCTACACCCTTCAAGGGGCAGTGGGAGTAGCCTGGCCGGTGCTCCTCAGGGCTGGGCAGCCAGGAGCTCACCAATCTGCTCCAGGGAGATAATGCAGCCTCTGGTGAATGGCTGGGCAGACTGCAGAGGCAGACTTGGAATGTGATCAAAGAGTCCCAGAATTCATGTGGCCTAACATGTAATGAATACACGAGTTAGGTATGAACATGTTCACACACATTGAGGATGGTAGCTGGGCCTGTGGACCTTAGAAAAGGCATGCCTGACACTCATTTAGGCCATTAACTACACCTCAAAAAGAACCCAAGAAGGGGCCCCAGAGTGAGCCCCAGAGTATGATTTCACATAGGCTTGGGCACAGGAACGAGAGAGTGTGTGTGATTCACTCTGAGGCACCACCACTCCTGCAGAAATAACTCAGAACACACGACTTCCTTACCATCAGGGCTAACAGCACTATGTCCATATTCCTTAGATAGCATGTACATGTGCCTGTGTGCACACACATTTGTACACATAAGCACATGTATCATGTAATACAAAATAGCAGCAGGCACCATGTTGGTGAAACCAGAGAACTAATGATGTGATGAAGAATATTTTCCCCAACATGTGACTTCTTTTTTATTTAAGTCTTACATATGCAAAGGTGAAATCATGTTTGGATATGTGTTCCATAATCCTTTTACTCAAAGAGTTGAAAGGTCCATGAGATGAAAACTATTGAGTTAGTCTGGGACCTGATCTTGCAACAAGAACACCTGAAGACCAAACGTTAACTAACACCCACAACGGCAAAGGAAGGGAGTAAACCCACTCTGTGAGTCTTGGGTATACACACTTAATACCAAATCATTTTCTTAAAAATTAATTCTGCTTTTATCTAAAGCATTGTCCTAGGTGCTGAGTTGAGAAAGGCACCTTCCATTAATTAGAGCTGTCAAGATTTCCCATCTCACTGGTGAGGTGAGATTATCGCAGTGAAGATAACACAAACACTCACTATTCCAAGGTTTTGATTTTGTGTCTGTCGACTCTCTTCCCTTGCTTTGGATGTTGCCTGTCCTCAGTATTTAGTTATGTCATACATATTTTAAATCACTTTGCGTCTTTAAAATGGAAAAAAAATGTGTTGCTCCTTCACTAGACTTCTGGGTTCGAGTTCCAACTCCCACACTCACTAAGGCTTTAGGCAAGTTCACTACACTTCTCAGCATCAGGGTTCTGCATCTGCGATATGGGTACAATAGTAGTCCTCTCTCTTAAGTATGGGTGATGGCTGTGAATTGCTTGGTCTGGTACATTGATAGGGCTCAATAAGGGTTAGTGGCCATTATTGTCATTGTTATTATTATTGTTATCACCACCCTTTGTGCAATCGAGACTTGAAGAGAAGTGGTAGGAAGGTGGGACAGAATGAGGGCGAGAGGTGGGGATGTGTAAGCTTGCCTCCTGCCTCTTGAGGCTGGCAGAGGCAGCGCTCCTTCAACAAGTCACTTTCTTTTCCACGCCTCAGTTTCTTCATCAGTGAAGTGGATGTAATAACCTATCCTAGATACTTCATAGGGTCTTATGAGATTCCAGTGAGGCTACACGTATAAGGAAAAAAATGGTGAAAGTGACTTTCAGTAAAGGCAAGTTAAAAGAAGAGTACAAATGATCTTGGTTCTTAATGATACATCATTAAATATGATTTCACTCACTCTTTTAAATGGCTTCTTTGCACTCTCTGGTAATGGTATTTCATAATTTATTTAACCAGGCCCATATCTGGAAAATTAATTTATTTCCATTTTTAATATTCCAAATCAAACAGTAATGACTATTCTACAATTCCTTTTAGTGTAATCATTCTATCAGTTCTTTTAATTTTGCAAACCTGATAAGGACATGGTGTCATCTCATTTTTGTTTACATTGCCTTTTTTTTTATTATGAGTGAATTGACTCGAGTTGTAAAATGTAGCTTTGCAAAAAGCTAGAAATACTATGTCTCATCCAGAAACAGCCCAAGCATATGTTCCTTTTAAAGTGAAGAAGCATCATTTTTCTTACGATTATAATACAAGCAGGTATTTGCATACAAATATAAACCTATTAAAAAGCACCTTGCAGAAACATTCCTCTTTATAGCTTTTATTGGTGCTAAAAATGGGGTTGTAATGAATACAAGACAACTAGACTCCCGCAATAACTAATAAACATGACAATTTGATTTATTGCTGTTCCTCTGCTGTAGCCTGTTGACAGATTTTTCTTTATGGAAAAATTACCATGGTTTAAATCTCTATCATATGGCACTTAATTCAATCAACAATATGTTACCAATTAGATCCTGGTTAAACTACCTTCAGCCAGCAGACCACGGAACATGTTAAGTAGGATGACAATCAGATAACTAGCAAAATGCTTTGTGGCAGCTTTCTCAGGAACAAGGGGCAGCACTGAGATAATGGATAGTACAGAGAGAAAGGAAAAACAGCATTTACTTCTCCCCATCCTGAAAAAAGGAAATGTTTCAAGTTCTCCTAGAAGTATACAACGAGTTTGTGTATGACTTGATAGTTGTGTAAGTTGATATTTGCTAACTCTTCCTATCCCTCCATCCTCTTGACCCCTTTGGTGATAAATTTGCAAACTGAAAGGCATTCTGTTCCAAAATCCTCTCTAATGTGACAATGCGTAACTTTAACTCAGCCTCCCATTGAGTCGCATTTTACAATTTCACCTTTCCCCCAAGCCCTGGATATTGGCCATGGTAAGAAAGAATGCTTATTAAATGGGACGAGCCTCTTTTCTTATTTTTCTTCTTGGAATTTTGCTGTGTCAGACAGTAATCTTGTTGCAAGAGAGAGAAACCCAATTGAGCTGTGCTGAACCAGACGGCAATCATTTGGAACAATTCTGGGGGCTGAGCAAGTGAGGGGATCCAAAAGTCAGGCAGCCAGAACCAGTAAGAAACCCATTAAAAACCAGTTATGGAAACATGAGCACAGTCTGGGTCACATAATGTGGCCTCCACTATAACACACGTGATCTCAATTTTCCCCACATTGGGGCATCACTTACATAAAATACAGAATCCCAGAAAGAAAGGAGAGAGTGATGAGCTGCATCCAGATCACGTTCCTGTCCCCAGGGAGAGGTCAGATCCATCCTTTTGACTTCAGGCCCCATCTCAGGGAGGCATCTCCCAAAACAAGACTGCAGTGGTAATAGGAAGGGGTGGGTGGTTGGAAGGTGACAGCAAAAATGACAAATGTCTTCCACATGGTTACAGCACAGCAATCTCTGGGTAGAGGCTGGTTAGTTAGAGATATGAGAAAGCAGCCATTGGTTGTTTGTCCAGACAGGTGCAACCAGGGAGAAGTAGGAGACTGACCCCACTACTTCCTGCAACCTCATCCTGGTCACTTTACTTCTTCAGCTGAGAGTGGAGGATGACCAAAGAATTTTCTCAAGAACCTTGGCAATGATCTGGAACACTCTTCTAAATCAAAGTAGTAAATACCATTTCTTCTAGCTCCTACTATGCCTAGCACTTTACAGTAATTTTCTGAGTTCCCACAATAGCCCCACCTGTTAATATGTTACATTCAATTTACATATGGAGAACAGAGGCTCTAAACTGTTAAATGACCTGGCCAAGTGCATACAGTTAGATGTGGAGTTCAAACCCAGGCTGTCCAGCCCTAAAGCCTTCCATGAACCTGCCTTGGGGTGATCCCGAGTGCAGGCTGCACAGCGGCAGGACATGTGTTATTACTTTAGTGAAACCCCTTTTCCTCCAGGATACCACAGTGTGTGTGAGTGCATGTGTGTGCTCAGGCGCACATAACCATGAAGAATGCTGAGAGGAAAGTTATGGAAAAACATCCCATATGTTATAACTTTGCCTGGGCTGTCCCTGTTTCTAAATACCATGACAATATTTTTTGAAGCAAAGATCAAAGGACATGTGGTCTGACTCATGGGTTAACAAAGGGAAAAAATATTTGAAATAGGGAATTTCTGGGACAATTTGAGAAGTGTGGCTACAATCGTTCCCAGAGCACCTGGAAATCATGGAGTTCTCTGGGAAACACTTTGAAATACTGACATAGTCAATTCCACTCTCCAAACTAGGATTTTATCAGCAGAAATTAGGCAGCCTTATGGACTGGCTATATGATTCCATAGCTGTGCAATTTCTTTGCCTGTAAAAATAACAAAGGTGTTGAAATATGTTTGCATAACCTATAAGATCATTAGAATCACTAAAAGAATTTTTATAGAGAAATAGATTTCTTACAGCAAAAATAGACAGTAAGAAAATGCAATGGGGAAAAAAGAGGATAAAATTCACAAAAGCCACTAAAATTTAAATACGTAGAAAAGAACTTAAAACACATGAGACCCATATATTTTTCAAAAATCTACTTAGAGATATAAAACATAGATGGGAACATATACCATGTGGAGAGTAGATAAGCAGACAATATTAACTCTCACCAAATCAATTTGTATGCAAAAATACATATAAAATAAAATTTCCAATGCATTTGGGAAAAAAGAGGACTTAATAAAATTCCAATCTAAAATTCTGGTGAATTTTAATTTAGAATTACCAGGATATTTTTGTGAAAAAGAAGAAAAGGTGACAGGGCGAGGTTGCATGGAGCTTGTTTTGTCAAGTATGAAAGTTTCAGTGGTTGTGTAGTTCCAGACGGATAAACAGATCAGTGGGAGAGAAGAGAAAGTAAGTGTGCACATGTTCACACATATGCCAATTTAGCATATGATAAAAGCACCTTTTTGAATCAGTGATACTAAGAATGAACACAGTAATATGAAGAATGGTCAGTCCTCATCAGATTGGGTCTTCAGAGGATCTGACACAGTTACTCACACCATCCTCATTGGAACACCTTCCTTCTCTCCCTCCAGAACACTATTCTCTTACTTCTCCTCCTATCTCCCTGGACACTCCTTCTCAGTCTCCTTTCCAGGTTCTTCCTCTACCTCTTCTGCATCTCTAGATGGCAGAGTGCCTGAACTCAGTCCTCCAACTTCTCTGCTGTGTCCACATTTACTCCTCAGGTGACCTGGTCCAATCGACCATTGAAATACCAGTCATGTCCAAACTTACATCTTCCAGCCCTGTCCTCTTTTCTGACCAGACACCCAACTGTCCAGTCACACTCAGCATCACTACTTGAATGCATGTTCAGCTTCACAACCTTGATATGTCCAAAGCAGAATTCCTGACTTCTTTAACTCCAACCCTGGCCCTCCTGTAGCTTTCTCACTTCTCAGTAAAGGTCCCCTTCATTTTACCATTGTCAGGCCAGCACCCCGAAGCCACCCTTTACTCCTTTGTTTCACTTCTCACATCTAATCCAGCAGCAAATCCCATCCATGTGACTTCTGAAATATACCCAGTTGGATCTCTTCCCCCAACTTCTTCTTCAACCTCCCTGTCTCTTACCTGCTCTGCAAATTGGTCTGCTTTCCACACTCCCTTTCTTCATTCTCATTCTGTTCTCAGCACAGATCCAGAGGAATTCTTGTAAAACTTAAGTCAGATCATATGATTGCTCAAAACCTTCCAGTAGCCTCTTTCCTCACTGTTTCAATTATCTATTGCTGCATAACCAACTACCCCGAAACATGGTGGCTTAAAACAATCTTTCCACTTTACTCACCATGGTCAGGAAGCAGGCGAGTTGGGTATTGGCTGGACTGGAGGACTCCTGCCAGGACAGCTTCTTCACTCACATGCCTGGTGACTGTGGCTCCTTGGCTTCTCTCTCCCTTCATGTGGTGTCTGATCCTCCAGTGCTCTCATGTGGTAGTCTCAGAGTCTTTGCACTCTTTCCATTATGATTGTCTTTGAAGAGGCAGGAAGAAGAAGCTGCTAGACTAGTGAGGAGCTACTCCAAAAACCAGCATTGTATCCTTTCTGCCATTAATTTATTATCCAAAGCAGTCACTGGGTCTGCCCAGATTCAAATAGGGCAAGAGACAGACTCCATCCTCTGATGGGGGCACAACTGTTACACTGCAAACAAAGAGTACATGGGTTTTTGCTATGGCCATCTATGAGAAATGCCATCTACTCCGCTTGCCCAGTCCTTAATCCAAAGTCCTTACCATGACCTGTCAGGTCCTACATGATCTGACTCCTGACTTCTCCTAGTACCCTCTCCCCTAGTTTGTGGTAGTGTTTCAGCTAGAAAGTCCTGTCTGTCATTCTTTAAACACACCAAGCATAATCTCACTGCATGGTCCAGCACCTGCTGTGTCTTCTGCCTGGAATGCCCAACCCATGATGAACAGGTCACCTCTCATTTTCTTCTGTTCTCTACCCAAATGTCACCATTTAAGAGAGACCTTCCCTGACCTTGTATAAGGTAGCCGTTCCAGCCCCTCCTTGTCCAGCTCCTCTGTGTCCACTGTATTTAGCACCACCTGATATATGACATTTAGTTTCCATGATCTGCCTCTATCCCCTCTGAGATGAATGCCTGATCACTGTAGGTTCTGGATAAATACTTGCTGAATAAATGAATGACTGGATGGGTAACTTTTCAGTGAATGATGTTGGCACACTTTCTAACTGTTGAGGTGGTGAGGAGGAGAATAAAATTAAATGCATCCCCAATACATTAAACCAAAATAAGTTCTAGAAGGATTTTAATGTAGTATAATAAAGCTTGAAATTTACCAGAGAAATTCAAGTAAAAATTAAATAATCTTGGGGTGAAAAAGTTTTTGTGATCCTAGCACTAAATAAATGAAGCATAAATAAAAATAAAGGTAGATATGACTCTGTTCAAACCACCACACAACAAGTAAAAAAGATGAACGGCAAATTTAGAAAAATACTTCAATATACAATGAATTCATACTGCCCTTAATACATAAAGAAGTCTGTCAAATAAATTCAGAAAAGAAAAAAAATACAAATGCCCCCTAAGCATTCTGGAAGAAAAATTCCACAGCTGTATGTTGGCAGGTGAGATCCTCAGATCTGTTCTGTGACAGAACGCCATACAGGGTCAATGGGGAAACACACACACCTTTCTGAGAACAGTGTCTGGGATATAGTGGGTGCTTATTAACCACTGGCTTTTAATATTATTATTATTATCTCTCAATGCCATGCATGACACATAGATGGAACTTGTTTATCCATTATTTTGTCCATTCCTTCATTCCCTGGGATGCACTTGCAACCCCTCTTCAGAGGCAGCACCCTGCTTTCTTCCCCTGCAGGAGCTCTTTAATTCTTGAGAAATCTATTTTAAAAGGTTGCTTCTCCCAGGAAAACTCCATTTATATCATATCAACAGTACTAACTTGGAAAGTCATACTCATTCAGGTAGTTTCAGGGCTGAGAAAGCACCGTGTAACACACTGAACCAGCACTTCCTCAGTTGGTGAAGAAAACAATGAAGTATGGCCCAGGAGCAGTAGGCTGCTCTGTTCTTAAAGGAAAAGGGATGTTGGAGAGCTGGAATGCCAGGTCCATTTTTTTTTCCAAGTAGCGTATTTACAATCTGGGGTCTAGAGAAACCCTTGGGCTGAAAATGTTGCTGGGGAATTTCTGGCCATTCATTTTATGAGTCTATTATTCAATCTTTATTGTTGGCTGGCCTGCAATTTTCTTTTTGTAGTTTAGGAGATGCTTGACAATCTTTATTTAGAAATAAAGAGTGAATGGTTGACCTTCTCAGCTGGCAAATGCCCCTCTGTCGTCCCAACTGAAATTTGAAACTGCCTCTTTGGTGTGTGGCTCTTTCATACACGGGGCAGTGATTTGTGCAGACAGTGACTTGCACAGGAGCACACTGCTGAGTGCAATGGAAGGAAATAAAATCCAGCCCACATTTTATTCACCAGAAGGAAAAGACACCTTTGCTGAAATTCACAAAGGCAGCAGCATCTCACCAAGCCCTGAGCCCCCAGGGCTGCACCCTCCAGAGCAGATGTCTTATGCATGTACACATGACAGGCCTGGGTGATGGGAGTGCCTGGTGTGGCAGAGATCTTTGGGGCATCGGAGGTGGGGACAGGAAGCTACATGGAGCCTTGCCTAGAGAGCAATTGGAGCACGTCATTTTTAGGAAGAATGACACCTGCAAACTGAGAATCGAGCTATAGATTCCATTAATCCTGAATGTATTGATGAACTTCTACAAATTCCTTTGTGCCTCCTACCCAAGTTTGGAGACTACTACTATCTTAATTGTGCTACATGCTTTTAACTAATATGGAACTGCTCAAAGTGTGGCATAGAATATGCCTTCTTTGAAACAGGGATCCTGCCAGTGACGCTTGGCTGTGACACACCTCCTTTTCATGGACATTGCCATTGTATGAGGCAGAACCACACTGAGGCTAAGAGTAAGTGCTTTGATGAGTGTTAGGCCTTGACTCAAATCCCAGCTGTGCCTCCTTGTATAAAATAATATTAATGATCATTCATCTAGTACTTCTTGTGTACCAGGCAATAGAGTTATTTCACTGTGGGCAAATTACTTTCTCTCTGAGTCTCATTTTACTCTTCGGTTAAAATAGGGATAATAATATAGCTCGGTTGTTGTGAGGATTTAGTGTGGTTATACTGTAATGTATGCAGAGTGCCTGGAACATACTAAGACTCAGTAAAAAGTAGCTATTTTTTATTATTTAGACACTGGAACTGCATCAACTTTAACATGCCAATTACTTGAAGAATGAACAAATTAGACATTCTGGGAAGAGGGTTAATTCCTCAATTGGTGGAGCATTTTGTGAACCACAATAGTAATTTTCTAAATGGCTCCGAGTAACCTGGAAAAGAGCATGCGTGTCGGGCAGGCCCTGTTGCTTTTCTGAAGAGTAAATTGCCCACTGGATTGGCCAGATCATTTCTTGCTCACAATGTGGATTGCATGTATGTGTGTGTGTGGTTATAGTTATAGGATGTGTGTGAGGGAAAACTACTAGGCTGGTGTTCGTGCCTAAATAGCCAGTCTTTGTCTCAACGAAGGTGTCAAATATATGATTTACAGTTTGTGTTCAGCTGATTTTTTTTTTACATTAAGGAGCATCAGTCCAGAGTAGTTGGCAAGTGGTATACATTCAAATGATATGATGATAGCTCTGCCATATTTTCCTATGACTCTGGAGGGAAAACTCATTAGAGATTTTTGTTTCAGAATCTCGTCAAAATAGACACTATGGTTTAGTTAAGTGGATGCTGCTGTTAAGCTGTTAAGTTTGTCGATGGTGACAATGTAGCTGAAATCAGGACGACTCTGACCCATGAGCTGTGGACCTGCATTCTGCCCAGCTTCTCCGCTTTGTGTCACAGCCAGCACATGCCTGGCTGGACTCAGTGGATGAGCAGTTTAGGTTAACAAAGGCGACAGCTGGAATGGAGATGCCTGACCATAGCCCTGACCCCTGACCCAGCTCCCTCTCTGTGTGCTCCAGAAACGTGCCCATAGGAGGGATAAACAAATTAAATCTCTCGGTGTTGAGACCTTAGAGGTCATCTATTCCAACCTTTTTCTTCTTTTCCAGCACATTTGGATTGAGTAGTCATCAGTTCTGTTTAACCATCTCTGGCCAACAGAAACCTTAAGGCCCCTTAATACAGCCATACCTTTTTCAAAGAGTTCTAATCAGTTGGAAATCCTTCATTTCAAACCAAAATCAGCCGTTTGGTAATTTTGACCCTTATTTCCCATTTTGCCTTCTGGTGTCACAGTGAATAAATATAAGAATATGTGATTGACTTACTCACACAGATTGTAATTCTTTGTATTCAGAGCATTCTCCGGGCCAAGAACAATGGTCAGCAATTTCATTAATCTCCTCTAGCATAGGCTGAAAGACGCAGACTCTGGTAAACTCATCGCTTAAACTCTGAAATTAACCTTTGAGTGGGTCACTATGATCATCCTTAACCAATCACAAGAAAGCATCAGAAAGCTCTTGAGAGCTTTCCTTGTAAGAATGGGTGCGGGAGGGAAGGAGGAAAGGACAAGGAGAGAGGGACAAAGAAAGGGGGAGGAGACAGAGAGAGAGAGAGAAAAAAAACCAAGAACTAGAGGTGGTATTGTTCATACCTGTTATGAAGGAGCCCCAGTTGAGAAAGGAAACTAGCAAGAGAGGGTCAAAGATCCACCTGCTCCATAGTTCATTGTTTCCCGACTAATGCCAACTCCTGTGTGAGAATGTCATATCTCTCGAGAGTTCTCCATATCTCTGGGAGGTATCAGCAACTAGTTGGAGCAGAAATGTGCTTGGAGCTGTTCTTAGGCTTTGCTGATTCAGGCATCCAGAGCAATGTGTAGCAGGGGTGTCGAGGAATGGCGGGAACTCTGAGGTCAGGCAAAGTAGGGCCCGAGGTCAGAGAGTCAGCAAGAAGTACCCTCCAGGAATCAAACCTCCCCAGATGGTCTGGCTCTACTGGCCAGCAACCCTGTGGCCCTGGGCAGGTGTCCTTAACCTTTTCAAACCAGGTGTTCCTTACCTATTAAAAGGGAATAACCAACAACAACATCCCACCTATGTCAGAGCAATGATGTCAGAATCAGATGAGACAATGGAAATAGATGACAATGAGCACTCAGCTGAAATGCCAGACAAAGGGAGTAGTACTGAACATTCTGATTAAAATGGGACAAACGCAGGTCAGTAGTCCTAGATTTTCTAAAGAGGTGCATCACAGGCCCTAAATACCTGGGTGTATCATATACTTTTCTGTGACTAGATGAACTGTGACTGCAGACTTACCTCCCAGAGATGAGGGGATGAGGCACTGCTGGGCCACCCCCCGGGATTGCCAACAATATTCCTGCAACCTCACAGAGCAGCCTGACAGCTCATTGAAGCAAATTTATATGCTTCAGCACTGTTTTCATCTTAGACTTTAAACAACTTTAATTAATAATACCCTCCTTTCTCAGTGTGTCAACACAACTCCACCTTTTCATTTTGAAAGAACTTAAATAAATATAGAAATAAAATATTCAATTATTGGAACCAGAAATGAGAAAATATAATTGATTTGAGAGGCTTTTGCTACAAAAATTCCCTGGGGCCACTGACTACATTTTATTAAAAAATATCACACACTTCTATTTCTACATTTCTTATGTAATAATTTTGAGTTTCTCAGGGGGGAAATAGTATTATTGAAGGAAAAATAATTATGACAAGTGTTAAAGATTAGTGAGCCGGATTCCCCTGGTGTGCAACCAACATCCTGGGAGGAAGTTAAGTGCCTTCGAAAGCGACACACACTCTCCTCGTTGAGTAAATTACTGTTTCGATGCACTAACAAGGACCCTAGTGGATTGGAAGAGTTCATTCAGCTTCCCAGAGCACCAGGCTAATCCCCATGCAGCCTTTGTGCTTTGTGAGAATCTGGATTTGGGTTCATCCACATCTATTTCGGTCTTCTAAGAATAGGCCCTTCTTCGTGGTAGAGCCCATATCTTTCCAATTATCATTGGCATCTGGCCCAGTCCCATACTCCTGAGAGCCCAGTAAACACTTCTCTGCCTTCTTGATTAGAACAAGCTTTGCCACCAATCAATGCCTAAATCGTCCTGAGAATGTTTTCTACATCCATGCTAAAACAGCACCACGACTTCCAGACAAGCACCAATACTTTGCTAATAAGGAAATCCAGCCATTTCCCCCAACATTCTCAGAATGTTTCATTCAGCTTATGCCTTAAGTACACAATGTATGCAATAAGTTGACCATATTCTACTAGGTTATCTAATATATAACATTTTCTTTTTCTGTGGTAGCTCTAAGTTATTAGATACTGAAAATCAAATCCGAAAGTCCAGTACAGCTCTGGCTGGTTAGCTCAGTTGGTTAGATCTTTGTCCCAATATGCCAATGTTTGATCCCTGACCAGGGCACAAACAAGAATCAACCAGTGAATGCATGAGCAGGTAGAACAACAAATCAATATCTCTCTCTCTTTCTCCCCTTTCCTTTTTCTCTCAAAAAAAAAAAAATCAAAAGCCCAGTATACTCCTTATTTGTCAAACACAGAGCCATTTGGGAGCTCTGGTCCCAAGTGCATGTGCAGGAGCGCCCAGCCTTGCTGGTGGTAATGAGGTACGAACAAGCCACAAGCCTCATGTCGCATTTCTTCAGCAGCCTCAGTGTGGCCTTGCCTTCTTTAACAGGCTCTCACACGGCTTTCTTCCTACACCCCACTCTGCCCCAGCCTTCTGGATCTCCTTCCTAGCTGAAGTTTTCACATATATTTTCTTAGCCTGGAACAAACACTCTGTTCCCTCACCTGGCTGGTTCTTCCTTCAGGTTTCACCTTATCTGTCACTTCCCCAAGGAAATCACTACTACCAACAGCATGCTCCATTCTTCCATGTGCTCTCACAATTATAATTTTTTTCATCAAAATAACATCTTCATCAGGTAACCATTTGATGTTGGGAAGAGACAGCCTCACTCCCAGTACCATGCCCCAGAGTCAACTTCGTTTTGCTCACCATTTATCAAGCCGGTGTGAAAGCACCATTCTAGGTACTAGAGATACACTGTGCAGCAAATGAGACGACGGAGATCCTGTTCTAAGGGATCATTTCCATTTTTCAATTCTTCTGCTCTTCCCTCCATATAGACAACAGGCCCATAACTCTATTTTTTATTAGAGTTAGAGAATAGAAAGCCCGGAAATAAATTCAAGTCTCTGTGGTCAATTAATATGTGACAAAGGGGACAAAAACATAAAGTGGAATACAAATAGCCTCTTCAACAAATGGTGTTGGGACATCTGGACAGCTATATGCAAAAGAATGAAACTTGACCACCAACTTACAACATATACAAAAATAAACTCAAGATAGGTAAAAGACTTAAATATAAGTTGGGATACCATAAAAGTCCTAGAGGATAACATAGGCACAAAAATTTCAGATATTCTATGCAGCACTATTTTCACTGATATGTCCCCTAGAGCAAGGGACATAAAGGAGAGAATAAAAAAAAATGGGACTCTATCAAAATAAAAAGCTTCTGCACGGCTAAAGAGAACATCAGGAAAATAAAAAAGTAACCACCGTATGGAAAATATACTTGCCAATGATATCTCATACAAGGGTTTGATCTTTAAAATATATAAAGAACTCACACTACTCCACTCCAGGAAGATGAAAAAAATCCAATTAAAAATGGACAAAGGACCTGAACAGACACTTCTCCAAGGAGGACATACAGAGACATATGAGAGGATGTTCAGCATCACTAGCCATCAGAGAGATGCAAACTAAAACCACAATGAGATACCACTTCACACTGGTCAGAATGGCCATCATAAACAAATCAACAAACAATAAGTGCTGGTGAGGTTGTGGAGAAAAGGGAATCATAGCACACTGTTGGTGGGAATGCAGACTGGTATAGCCACTATGGAAAACAGTATGGAATTTCCTCAAAAAATTCAAAATGGAACTGCCTTTTGGCCTGGCAATTCCACTGCTGGGTTATACTCTAAAAATCCTGAAACAACAATTCAAAATAACCCATGCACCCCAATGTTCATAGCAGTACAATTTACAATGGCCAAGTGTTGGAAGTAACTGAAGTGCCCATCAGTAAATGAGTGGATTAATAAACCATGGTACCTTTACACAATGGGATACTATGCAGCAGAAAGAAAGAAGGAGCTACTACCCTTTGCGACAGCATGGATGGAACTGGAGAGCATTACGCTAAGTGAAATAAGCCAGGCAGTGAAAGACAAATACCGTATCATCTCATCTTTAACTGGAACCTAATCAACCAACCAAATAAACAAGCAAAGTATAGGCAAAGACATTGAAATTAAGAACAATCTGACAGTAACCAGAGGGGAGAGGGAAGGAAAATAACATGGGAAAGAAGAGAAAAGATTGTAAATGAACATGTATAAATGACCTATGGACAAAGCCAAAGGGTGGGTAGAATCAAAGGTGGGAGGTGGGGATGGCTGGGGTGCGAGGGAGTGGTGGTGGGGAAATGGAGACAACTGTATATGAACAACAATTTTTTAAAAAGAGAGATTTCTGGCTGGTGTGGCTCAGTGGATTGAGCTCTGGCCTGAGAATCAAAGGGTCGCTGGTTCGATTCCCAGTCAGGGCACATGCCTGGGTTGCAGGCCTGATCCCCAGTAAGGGGTATGTGAGAGGCAACCACACATTGATGTTTCTCTCCCTTGCTTTCTCTCTCCCTTCACCTCTCTCTAAAAATAAATAAATAATTTTTAAAAGAGAGAGAAAAAATAAAAAACAATAAAAATAAAATTAATTTCATACTGGCAGAAAAAGAGATAAAGTTATTGGCACCCCTGCCCTTCCCTCCACCTTCCATGTCCCACTTTGTCAGATAAATATTTACTTTACATTTGGTTCTGAAATTGCAAGCAAGTTTCCATGATTCATCCACAGACTGATCAAGACACATGTCAGAAATATATTCTTTAAACTTTTTAAATTTTTACTAACTTTTAGAGAGAGAGGAGGGGAGAGAAATAGAGAGGGAGAGAAACATCAATGTGTGGTTGCCTTTCATGTGAATCCCACTGGGGGACCTGGCACCCATCCCAGACATGTGCCCTGACCGGGAGTCGAACTGGTGACCCTTTGATTCCCAGCCCACGCTCAATCCACTGAGCTATACCAGTGAGGGCAAGAGTATGTTCTTTTTTTAAAAATTTACCATTATAGCCCCTGGGCCAATTAAGAAAAGATATTTTCAGCATTAGGATTCAGAAAAATTTGTCTCTGTGTTTATCCTTTAATATCGCCACATTTTAGTTTGCTTCATATATAAGTTATAATTTTATTATACATTCAGCTTCATTATACATTCTTCTACCTTACCACTGATCCCTGGAGTTTCCAATAGATTCTGTTGTTTTTTCTTGCATTATTCCCCTTTGTGATTAATTTTCTCAACTCTATCTTGTCCATTAAGCCCCCCTTTTCTGATAGAGAACCCTCATCCCCAGTTTTTCCCCAACATCCCCCTGCTCCAGTCTGTCCTGGTTGCCCTCCAAGCCTGCTATGCAATTATCATGTTGTAAAATTTTTCCACTGCTATCAGGAGTCTGAATTGGAACCACACATTACTAGACTCCACTAACTCCTTATTCTACTCTTTTGTTCTTCTGGAATATATCTTTGAGTACTTTAAAAGAAAAGATGTATGGGAAGTAAATTTTCTGAGATCTTCCTCTCTGAAAATATCATTATTATGCCCGCATGCATGATTGATGTCTATCTGGGGATAAAAGTCTCTGGAAGTTTCTTCATTTCTTTGGTACTCTGAATCAGAGTGTTTCTAGATATGGCTCTCTTTTCATTCCTTGTCCTGTGCACTCAGGATGCTCTTTTAATTCTGAAGAATTTTTGTCCTTCAGTTTTGGACATTTTTCTTCAAGTATTTTTTTGATAGTTTTTTTCTCTAACCCTGTATGAACACCTCCTAAGCTGATCTTCAGGCTTTAGACTGATCTCTTTCCATTTCTTTATTTTTTTCTCTCTATATTCTGATAGTGTCAGGAGAATCTTCAGGTTTATTTCTATTCTAGTCCTTTAATTAAAATGTTTTTCAAGCAGTCTCATTTTTCTTAATCTGAGAGATTAATTCTCTTTTATTCTCTAATTGTTTCTTTTTCTTAGCATTTGTTCTAATTTTAAGGATATAATATTTTCTCCAACCCACCCTGGCATATTAATTAGAGTGCTTTTAGTGTTGTCTTTTGTTGCTTAATTGTGCTTTGTTTCTTTCTGGGTCAGTTTTTGTTTCTTTTGGATTTTCTTTTTCATGCTGCAGTTCTCCTTGTCTACATGGTGATCCTTAGTTTTATATTTTCCATTTAAGGCAGAAAGATTAAGTGACTGCATGCATTTCATGTGTTTATTATTGGTAGGTCTCTTTTCTGGTGGATATCTGTGCTTTAGAACTGCGGGATGGGGCATGTCTGCTGGGAAACTTTGCTTTGGAGTAGAAATCCTGAAGACTTCTAAACGTCACAGTGAGGCAGGCTGCGTTCTAGCACTCCAACCTGATCGATGCCATTTTACACAGAGGAGTTGGAAGCTCAGAGACTTGCTTATGGTTAAATAGTCAGTGAGTGATGAAGCCAAAATTTGAACCATTTTGCCTGAAGAACACATTTTCATTCCACAAAACCAAATAAACTGCAAAGCAAAGTGAAAAATAGTGTTATTTGAAAAATTAACTCTTTTTTGGTAAATATACAAACTATATCGTTCAAGTTTCCACCTTCCCTGTGGTATCTTCAGCAGTTCACCTGGGACTCTGCACCCTTCCACCCATGTAACAAGCCATTTTTTCCTTTTCAGCAATTAATCTATTCTCTGCTTTTGAAGAAAATGGGATGATTAAATTTTACACTAAGAAGGCATCTAAACAGAATTAACAGTTTCAGAGAATAATTTTTCTCACGATTGGGCAGGCCATGAGATGGTAGAAATTTTAAAAATTATTTTTAGGGCCATCCACGCTGTCACAAATGGTGACTTCACTTACATGTGGAATCTGAAGGAAAAAATGAACTAACAGAATCTATGCAGACTCATAGAGACTGAGAACAGACAGATGGTGGTTGCAGGAGGGGAGAGGGGCTGGGGGGCTGGGTGAGGAAGGTGGTTGCAGATTGGTAGTCACAAAACAGTCCTAGAGATGTAAAGTACAGCACAGGGAATAAAGAAAAATAAAAATAAAAAAAATTATTTTTAGTAGATGTTAAGAAAACTACGTTCTTTTCAATGCTGAGGTTTTGTTCTGATTCTGAAGGTCATGGCTACTTCACTTTTTTAAAATCCATGTTTAAAAAAACTGTTGATAACTAATAATTTTGTTACTAGAGAATTACTTCTAAAAACTAAAAAAAAAGCATTTATTGATAACCTAGTATATAACAAACACTATGAAATTAAACATTGGTTTCTGAATTCAACATTTCCCACACCTTCCTAGAAGACAAGAATAGATTTCCCATGGGAAAAAAAATGCATTCCAAGGTCAAATAAATTTTATCAAATCTAGGTTATATGACGTTAGTTGTCCTTTGCTGCTGGTCTTCTCAGCCCCTTTCCCTGCTAATATGCATTGTGATTATCTAACAGATTTACAATCTGGAAAATGCACATTTAGGGAAACAATCTAGAAAATTCACACTTTGAGAGACATTGACTTATTAAGAGCCATTTCACTTTGCTCTCCTCTCCAGAGACACAGTTGCTGTCGCTCGTGTTTGAGCCATGTCTCCGGCTGGGTGGCTTCCCATTCCAGAGTCACATTCAGTTTTTTGCTTTGGGTTGGGGAACTTTAATTTTAAAACCACCTGCCCCACATCCTTGAATAATGCTGTATTTTAATGTCTTGATTTCCTCATCTACAAAATATTGGTACACAAACGTGCTAGGCTTTAGTGAGAAATAAAAAAGAAAAATGACAGCCTACATATTACATGAATATGATAACAAAACATTTGAAATAAAATTCCTGCTTTTGGAGAATTATCTCACGATCATCCCTCAGCCTACAGTAAACAATACCACATTGCAGTAAATAAGTGAAAATAGACAAAGACTCAGGCTCTAGGACAGTCACAAAATGTACCAATAAGAAAAGGTTACAGGAGGATTCCAGTTATGTAAATATGGAGAAGGGCAGCTTTATGAATTTCCCAATTTGTTGCAAAATATCATGCGTGTGCTGTTAATTTCACTGACACCTTCTCCTCCACCTGCCATCTTGTTGAGTTTATGGCACCAAGGCCATGCATCTGCCTCAGCGAGAACTTCAAAGTCATCCTCACCCTTTGCATGTGCTTTCCTCTCTGACTTGAACTAATCCCTTCTCCATTGCTAAAATTCATCCCTTAAGATCCAACCCAAAGCCTTGACCAGCTCAGACACTATCTAAATATTTAAATGTAGTCCCCAACGAGCATTTGTTGAGTACTTAGTATGCTGGGCATTACCCAGCATTGCTGACTGGCAGTATACAGAGCAAATACATGAGAACTCCATTTATATATTGTCACTGTGGAAAGCCACTGCTGTAGGCTACATGAACATTCCTCCTTTGTCATCACCATCCTTGGAAGTGGTATTTTAGACCGTGTCACCTTCGATTGTAAACCTTGGCATTAGCAATTCCTGGATGTCTTTCTATGCTTGCACTGGTCAGATTAGGTTAAAAGGCTAAGAAGTGAAAGACTACTCAATCTCACAATAATTTCCTGTAGCTATATCTTGTCTCAAAAAGTTAAGAGGAAATTTATTTTTGCCCCTCAGATAAGTGAGTGTCCTCAGAACTGTTTGTATAAATGTAGTCGTCCTCACCCTTTTGGCTTTAGGCTTGTCTAAGAAGGCGAGGCAGCAGGAGCACCATGTAACTTACCAAATTTTATTCCTACTACAAGTTCATTTCACCTCCATAAAAGATCCTCAAGTGCAATGATGTCTGTGGAAGGCCTGGGTATGGACTATTAGCATCCTTATTGGGGGTAAACTCTGTAATAGCATTACCCACCTAATGTATCTGGTCAGTGATTCCTGTGGAAACACCTGTTCCAATTGGGCATAGAAGGTTAATTTTACACAGGCCTGCAGGAGTGTTACATTTCATTTTGTTAACTTTAATACAGTTTCTCTAAGAAGCTTCTCAAGAGTTGCTAAGGCTTACTTTTATGGATCATCTATTAAACATCATCACTTACATGACAAAATGATATCTCTTTGCTCCTCATCCTGTTCTGAAAGGTTGTTTTTGATGTTCACTAACTTATTTGTTTTAATTAGATTCTCGGGCTCTATTCTTATCAGGGTAGTTTTTGAAAGCACAGTCTGTTCCATCCTAACAGAGCACTTCTGTAGAATGACTACAGACCTATTAATTTGCTGGACATTCCGTCACAACTCCATACCAGCATCCCCCATACTAAAATGGCAGTCCTAGTTTCGCAATCCGATGTTCTATATGGAGAGCACACAGATTCTGGGAATGGCCGACATGAACCCTGTAGCCCGTGTGTGGCCTCAGGTTAAATACTTTACCTCTGTAAACCACAGTTCCTCCCCTGTAAAACAGGGTTAATGATAGTGCCTGCCTCATTCGGTTGTTACGCAAATTGAATAAGAGCATGTGTGCACATTGCTTGCCACATTGTAAACATACAATACTTGTTAGCAACTATTAAATCACAATTAACTATTGTTAAACCCTCTCATTGTTTCACAAAGTCTTCCAAGAATAACATAACGCGTTGTTTGCTACTTCTATTGACTTTTCACCAGGTTTTGAAGCTGGGGTCAAGACTAAGTTAGGAATTAAGCAGCATGAGGTCAATGAAGACTCCTGTTATTGATGTTTAAATGAACATGCTTTCAAGTGCTCAACAGGCAGCATTGGCAGGAATAGCCTCCTGAAGAGTGTATAGTCTTTAGACATGTAAAACAGGACAAAGCTGTTTAAAGTAGGGCTGTAACAATGAAGCCCCTAGGGGAAGTCATAGAGACTTTTTCCCAGTGCACATCTTTGGCCTCACCTGTAGGTGAAGAGGGAGCTAATAAAAACATTCAAATAATTAGGGCTGTTGTAGAAACTTAGACACATAACCAGGAGTCTCACACATCTCTCTCTGCATGGGTGTATGCTTTAAGGCTATACGTAGGCAAAATCAGAAGTTTCCTTAACTGGAGTTTGTAGTTGACCCCAGAACGCAAAGGAAGTATTCTGCTGGGTACCCAAGTTCTAAAATGTGAACATTGCTAAGCTTTAGATACGGAAAAATTACAAAGCAAGTATTGCCAGAAACCAAAAGTCATGATCTAAGACTTCCTGCCCAAAATAAATCACTAGAAAAAATCTCATAATTATTTTAAAATTATTTTATTATTGTTCAATTACAGTTGTCTGCATTTTCCCCCACAACTCCCCCCTGACTCCAGCCAGTCCCACCTCCCTCCCTTGCTTTCATGCCCCCCTTAGTTTTGTCCATGTGTCCTTTACAATCGTTCCTGAAAACCCTACCCCTAATTATCCTCTCCACTTCCCCTCTGGTTGCTGTCAGGTTGTTCTTAATTTCAATATCTCTGGTTATATTTTGCTTGCTTGTTTGTTTTGTTATTTAGCTTCCTGTTAAAGGTGGGATAATATGGTATTTGTCTTTCACTGCCTGGCTTATTTCACTTAGCATAATGCTCTCCAGTTCCATCCATGCTGTTGCAAAGGGTAAGAGCGCCTTCTTTCTTTCTGCTGCATAGTATTCCATTGGGTAAATGTACCAAAGTTTTTTGATCTACTCATTTACTGATGGGCACTTAGGTTGCTTCTAGCACTTTGCTATTGTAAATTGGGCTGCTATGAATATTGGGGTGCATAGGTTCTTCCAGATTGTTGTTTCAGGATTCTTAGGGTATAATCCCAGTGGTGGAATTGTCAGGTCAAAAGGCAGTTCCATTTTGAGTTTGCTGAGGCAATTCCATACTGTTTTCCACAGTGGCTGCACCAGTCTGCATTCTCACCAACAGTGCACTAGGGTTCCCTTTTCTCCACATCCTCTCTAACACTTGTTGTTTGTTGCTTTGTTTGTGATGGCTATTTGGTGTAAAGTGGTATCTCATTGTGGTTTTAATTTGCATCTCTCTGATGGCTAGTGATACTGAGCATCTTTTCATATGTCTTTGGGACCTCTGTATGTCCTCCTTGGAGAAGTATCTGTTCAAGTCTTTTGTCCATTTTTTACCATAATTATAATTATTTTAAATCTAAGTAGTACCTTTGGCAAATGTTATTAAATATTTAAATAGTTAATATTGAGTAAGAATAGTTGGTTGCTTATACTATATGCTAACCCTGTATTATTTCTTTGCAATATTAGTTCATTTGTTTGTCAGCAAATAAGCTATAATCATCGTGTTTTACCAGTGAGAGTAGAAATCAGAAATTTTAAGTTTCCCAAAATCACACTGCTACTAGAAGCAAAACAAGGATTTGAACCAGATTTGCTGGCTCCAAATGCTGTGCTTTAAACCAATACAAAGAATACTTTACTGTCATGCTCTGAAGGTCACTGGAAGAGAAAATTATCCAAATCCAAATAGAACTTTGTTTTTTTCAAAGCACATAGGCATCTATTCAGTTCATTTAAAGAATTTTTTTGAATAATTAGACTATGAAGGCATTAGATATGAAAAGTCAAGTGAAGAATTTCATTGCCAACTTCCAGAAGAAGATAGAGATTAAACGAAGAGAATTTAGGGTTTAGGATCACTTTTCCCTGGAGAGCTATCCCAATTTTAAAGGCAGTGGTGGAGGGGCTAATGCCAGTTGTTGACAGCCTTTCTGTGGCTCAGGTGCTAATAAAGGAGTCAGGGTCCACACAGGAAAAACAGAGCATAGGGAATCCTCATCATTTGGAATGCTGAAGGCTACACCCTAAAAAATAGAGACTTGAAAATAGACATGCTCCCAAACTATACTGAAGTTCCTAGTTTAAAGTCCTCACAACCTGTAAAAGTATATAAGATAATCCTGAATGCTAATGCCCCTAAGAACCTTACTTATTTGGAGATAGATAATATCACCTTAGGCATCAAATTATTTCTGCAAATTATTTTGCAAATACAATGCTCATCATATAATAAAAAACTGGATATAAGGAGGTAACACAATATGAATGACATGTTGTCAGTAGAAAAAAAAGGCAGGAGAAATATACTCATGGGGAGTCATTAGATACAAACTTAAAATAACTGCTTACAACATCCACACTGAATAAAGGTAAGATTAAGAATTTTAGCAAAAGATGAGAAACCTCAAAAAACCTTAAATGTGAATTCTAGAATTAAAAAACCATGATACCCCATATTAAGAACTTAGTGAATGGGTTTAACAGCACACTACATTTAGGTCATGAAAGAATTAATTAATTGGAAGGTATAGTAGAATAAAATATTCAGAAAGAAGGTTTAGAAAGATAAAGGGATTAAATTTAAACAACAGAGTAAAAGAGAGAAAACAGTAAAAATTTCTAACATGCAAAAATTGGAATCTCAGAATGAGATGAAAGAATTAGTCAAAATCAAAACTAAAGAGATAACTAAAAACTTACCAAAACTGATAAAAGATATCAAACACATACAAGAAGTCCTATGAATCTCAAGTAGAATAAATACAAATAAATGTACATGTAGGCACATACCATAGTGAAACTTTTGAAAGCCAAAAATAAAACAAAAAAAAAAAAGAAAGAAAGAAAAGAAAAATTTTAAAACGATCAGAGGTAAAGAAGGTTTTACCTTTATAGGAACAACAGTATAATTGACATACAACTTTTTAATAGACATAGAGGCAGGAAGGCAAGATATAATGTCTTTAAATAATTTTAAATTGCTGGAGGTGGGGGTTGTCTGTCAACTTAGAATCTTAAACCTAACAAAAATACCCTTCAGTAGTAAAGGTAAAATAGAGAGTTTGACTAAGATACTGACATGGGAGACAACTCCCCTCCTCCCATGGACACATCAAACACACAGCTATGCACAAATCAATTACCTCTACATCAAGCAAATGAGAAAATTCCCAGATTCAGATGGGTGAGAAAGGCTGTGACACTGTGTTTCCATGAACCCCATCCCTGACACAGTGCCAAACAATCAGGAGGGAGCTCCCAACTCCCAGATTCTTCCTTAGAAGTGAAGGATGTGAACCCCACTTTTAGTTCCCCTTTTAAGACTCCCACCTGAGGGACAAAAAATGTTTTTAAAACATCTAGTTCAGAAATCTAGGGAGTTTGCATCTATAAGACCCACAGGCTATAGCAAACAAAATAGCAGTTAATTAATGGCACTCACCCTGGCTATCCCCACAGGGACATCCCTTCCAGGGTTCAGCACAGAGGGGGCAGGGAAAATCACCCAACTCCCAGTCTTTTCCTGAAGGGAATCCACATGCATACTTTAAAAGCTGATGCCTGAGGATCTGTCTCTCATTTAGGACAAATCTGGAGGCTGGAGACTGGGGAAACCAGAAGACATCTCCCCATCTCAGCTCTCTTCCTCTAGTCTACTCCAAGTTGCCAGTAACTCCCTGGAAGATACATAGAGTTTTGCACTCCAGTATTTGCAATGCCAACCAAGGGATAGGTTCCCAGATTTACTGACTTGCACAACCAATGGATTTCCATTCACAATTCCCACAGGATGCCCCACTGTGGATACATACCCAGACCTTGCACAGAGGAAGCAGGCAAAATCACCACCTCCTAGTTTCTCCCTGGAAGGAGTTTAACTACATACTTTTCCAGCTTCTGTTTAAGGGTCTGACTACTAATTGGCCTGCCTCTAGGTCCTGAATGGGATCCTCCCCTTTGGGACACTAACAGGCCTTCGCACATCCTCAACTACTGGGAGCTGCTATTAACAAAGAAGGCAGTTTGGACAATCATAAAGGCTTGACAGACAACAAGGTGCTCAGGATAGGCTGATTGACAAAGTTCATCTCCTGCATGAGTTAACTCTGTGGAAACTGAGGGAAGGTGGCTGCTTTATCTAATGCACCTAAACCAACACAAAGAAGGAAAATGAAGAAAAACAAAAATGTTTCAAAGAAACGAACAAAATAAATATTAGAAACAGATGTCAATGAAATGAAAATAAGTAATTTTCCTGTTATAGAGTTCAAAATGACAGTCATAAAATTTCACTGAGGTCAGGGGAGCAATGCATGAACAAAATGAGAATTTTAAAAAAGAGACAGAAATTTGGGAAAGTACAAAAGAGAAGTCACAGAGCTGAAGAATAAAATAATAGAACTGAAAAATTCAGTAGTGGGGTTCAACCAAACTAGATGAAGTGGAGGAAAAGATGGATGAGCACGCAGACAGGGCAGTGTCTTTCACCCAGTCAGAGGAGCCAAAAGAAACCAAAATGAAAAACAGTAAAAATAGCTTAAGGGACTTATGAGAAACCAACAAGAGGCCCAATATACACATTATAGGGTCCCAGAAAAAGAAGAGAGAGAAAGAGAAAGGTCAGAATGATTATTAAGGAAAATAATAGTTGAAAACTTTCCTAACTTGGGGAAAGAAACAGAGATTCAGATCAAGGAAGCCCAAGCAGTGTCATGGGAATGAATCCAAAAAAGACTTACACTGAGACACATCTAAATTGTGTCTAAATTTAAATTGCCTAAATTAAAGAGAAGAAGAGAATCTTAAAAGCAGGAAGAGAAAAGCAAATTGTTACAGACAAGGGAACCCCCATAAGATGATAAGAATATATTTTTTTTCAGCAGAAACCTTGCTGTCCAGAATGGAGTGGGATGATATATTCAAAGTTCTGAAAGAAAAAATACTTCCAATCAAGAGTGCTCTACCCAGCAAAGTTTTCCTTCAGAATTTAAAGAGAGACATTTTCAAGATAAACAAAAGCTAAAAGAGTTCATCACCACTTAACTGGCCTTACAAAAAATGTTAAAGGGAGTTCTTCGAGCAGAAACAAAGGGCACTAATAATTAGTAACAGGAAAACATATTAAAGTACAAAGCTCGCTGGCAAAAGTAAATATATAGGTTGTAATAGTGGTAGGTAATTCACTGAGAACTCTACTATAAATATCGAAATGCAAAATTATTAAAAATATACTCATATACAATAATTCACTAATGGACACAATGTAAAAAATGTACATTGTGATATTAAAATGTGAGAGTATAAAAAATGTAGAGCTTTGGTATGCATCTGAAGTTAAGCTGCTATCTGCTTTAAAAAGACTGCCATAAATTGATCTACGTACACCTCTTGTTAATCACAAAGCAAAAACTTGTAGTGAATACACAAAAGGCCAAGTGAAAAGAATTAGAGCATACCACCATAGAAAATCACCAAATCACAAAGATCAGCAAGAGAAAAATAAAGGAAGAAATTACAAAACAATACAAATAATTGACAAAATGGCATAGGAAGTTCAAATTTATCAATAATTACTTTTCATGTAAATGGATCAAATTCTCCAATCAAAAGACATAGAGTATAGAATGGAGTTAAAAGTGAGAACCAAACTGTATACTGTCCACAAGAGACTTGCTTCACGTCTAAGGACACATGTAAAGGGAAGGAGAAAGATATTTCATGAAAATAAAAACAAAGTAAAAACAGAGAGAGAGAGAGAGAGAGAGAAGAAACATGGAAAGGAAGGGAGGGAAAGAAAGAAGAAAACAGGGGTAGCTATACTTATTTTAGACAATATAGACTTCAAGCTAAAAGGTAACAAGAGACAAAGAAGGCCATTATATATTTACAAAGGCGTCAATTAATCAGGAGGCTATAACATTAGCAAATATTTACACACCCAGCATAAGAGCACCAAAATATATAAAACAAGTATTAATAGTTCTGAAGGAAAAAATAGACAGTAATACCATAGTAGTAGAGGACTTCAATACCTCACTTTCAACAATAGATAAAATCATCCAGACAGAAAATTAATATGGAAACATTGGATCTAAACTACATGTTAGATCAAATGAACCTAACAGATATTTATAGAACATTTCATCCAACAGTATCACATAGATAGATATCTTTCCTCAAGCATACACAGAACATTCTCCAGGATAAATCACGTATTCATTCACAAAATCAGTTTTAATAAATTTGAGAAGTTAATCATATCAGACATCTTTTCTGACCACAATTGAATGAAACTAGAAATCAATTATAATAAGAAAACTGGAGCCCAGCTGGGTGGCTCAGTTGGTTGGAGTGTTGTCCTGTATACCAAAAGGTTGTGAGTTTGATTCCTGGTCAGGGCACACACCTAGGTTGTGGTTTTGATCCCTGGTCGGGGTGGTTGGGGTGCATGTGGGAGGCAGCTGATTGATATTTCTCTCTCACATCCAGGTCTCTCTCTCTTTCTCTTTCTCTCAAATCCATAAATATATCTCTTGGGTAAGGATTTAAAAAAATAACACTGGATAATTCATGAACATGTAAATATTAAACAACATGCTACTGAGCAACCAATAGGTCAAAGAAGAAATAAAAAATATCTTGTGATCTGAAACTGAAACAAAACATACCAAAACTTATGGAATGCAGAAAGAGCAGTTCTAAGGGGGAAGTTTATCGTGATAGATGCCCACACTGAGGAAAAAACCCTGAACTTTACCCATCAAGGAACTAGAAAAAGAGGTACAGACTGAGCCCAAAGTTAGTTGAAGAAAGGAAACAATAAAAGAGCAGAAATAAATGAAATACAGACTAAGGAGACAATCGAAAAGATCAATGAAAGTAAAAGTTCTTTTAAAAAGGTAAACAAAATAGACAAACTTTTAATTATAGGTACCAAAAATTAGAGAAAAGACTCAAAGAAATAAAATATAGATGAAAGAGAAAATATTACAATGGATACCACACAAATGAATACAAAGGATCAAAAGAGAACACTGTGTCTAATTATACATCAATAAATTAGATAACTTAGAAGAAATGGATAAATTTATAGAAATGCATAACCTAATAAGACTGAATCATGAAGAAATACAAAATCTAAACAGACAAATTACTCGTAAGGAGAAAATCAGTAATCAAAAAACTCCCAGCAAAGGACAAGATGACTTCACTGGTGAAGTCTAGCAAACATTTAAAGAAAAATTAACACCAATTCTTGTCAAACTCTTCCAAAAATCTAGAGGAAGTCACACTTTCAAACTCATTTTATAAGGTCAGCATTACAAGCAAGACAAGATTAGCAAAGCAAGACAAGAAAAGAAAATTGTAGGCCAGTATCACTGATGAACTTATATGCAAATGTCCACAACCAAATATTAGCAAACAAGATTCACTGGTACACTGAAATGATCATATGCCACGATCAACTGGAATTTACTCTAGGGGTGCAAGGATGGTGCAACATCCATAAATCAATTGATGTGATACACCACATCAAGAAAGACACCAAAAAAAGAAAGACAAAGACTGCCTGACATTACTTATGTGTGGAATCTAAAACTAAACATAGACATAGCATAAAAGTTGTTGTCAGGGGCTGGGGTGGGAAATAGGGAGGATTTGGTAAAAGGGTACAACTTCCAGTTATAAGATGAATAAGATCTGAGTATCCAATGTATAACATGATGACTATAGTTGATAACACTGTATTGTATAACTGAAATTTACTAAAAGAGCAGAGTGTTAGATTGATTTAAAGAGAGAGAGAGGGAGGGAGGGAGAGAGAGAGAGAGACCATAACTAAGCACTATAAGGAATGAAAAAAGTAATAACTGCAGATCCTACATATATTAGGTAGATATTAAGTAAATATTATAACTTAAAGAAATCTATTTGAAAATTTTCATGACTCAGATACCTTTCTAGAAGAACACAACTTACCAAAATTGACAGGAAATACACTTGAAACTATTAAAAATTAAAACTATAACTTAAAATTTTCCTTCAAGAAAACTCTAGGCTCGGATGACTTTACTGGTGAATGCCGCTAAATAATTAAAGGAAGAAATCCTGCCAATGTTACATAAACAAACCCAGTGGATAAAAAGAAAAAGAGGTAAACCTCTCCAAATTCATTTGAAAAGCTTTCTTAACAAAAGCTAACAAGGTCACTTCAAAATGGGAAAATTCAACACACTTATTCATGACCAGTGGTGCAGAAATCTTCCCACCCAGTAAAAGCACACTGAATCTAGCAATAGGTATATAACAAGTATTGCATCACCACCAAGATGGGTTTATTCCATAAATACAAGGCTGGTTTGACTTTTGAAAATTAATCAATGTAATTCCTACATTAACCATGTATAGAAAAAAGGAGTCAAACAGTAGAAGCACCTCAACAGGCTACAGAAGACATTTTACAAAATTCAGCATCAATTCACGATTTCAATAAATAAAATAATAAATAGTTTTGAGGTTAATAAACTATGAATAGATTGAAAATTGCCTAATTTTGAAATCAGAAATAAGGCAAGGATGTCTACCATTACTGATTCTACTCAAAATTGTATTTAAAGTTCTAGTTAGTAAGACAAGTGAAGACAAGAAAATAAAGGTGTAAGGATTGCAGAGGAGGAAAACCCAGCTCTATTCACCTAATAAATTATTGGATTATTATATGCGTAGGAAATAAAACTATAGACAAATGATTAGAATGAACAGGAAACCAACCTAGTCATTCTCATTAATGTATTAAAGAAAAAAATCCTAATACATAATACCAAGATCTTTGTGCAGAATAATATGATACATTATTGATATAAATAAAGAGAAATCTAAACAGAGGGACACAGCATGTGCAGGTATCAGAAGGCCCAATATTGTTGACACACTAGTTCTCCAAACTGATCTAAGTTTAAAGCAATTCCTGTTAAACTAAGAGGTCTTGTGTGTATGTATGTAACTTGACAAGCTCATTCTACCTTCTGAGATCAGAAGTGATTCTAACATGACAATTTTTAAAAAAGGCTGGAAATAGATTATCTTAAACAAGAAAAGGTGGGCTCTACCAACCCACTAATGTTTCTTAGAAAGCTACAGTAATTAATAGTGTGGAATTGACCTAAAGACAGACAAATAGACCATTGGAAATGACAGGGTCACCAAAGAAAAGGACTTGGACCAGGGCCAGAAAGACACCTTATCCTGGCCACTTCTGTGATAGCTTCCTGAGTCCGGGACTCCTCAAATTCATTCCATACCAATTAAATCAGCATCTTGGGGTGGGGTAGACCATTGGAATTTTTTCCCCAGGTAATTCTAATCTGCAGTTAGGTTTGAAATCCCCTCCCCCCCCCCACACACACACATGTATCTGTCTCCCTAAACTTTGATGAGCAATGCAGTTTTTAATTTAAGGC
The DNA here is from genome assembly GCF_021234435.1 of Artibeus jamaicensis. Classification (NCBI taxonomy): domain Eukaryota; kingdom Metazoa; phylum Chordata; class Mammalia; order Chiroptera; family Phyllostomidae; genus Artibeus; species Artibeus jamaicensis. Next base: position 9,905,390 of record NW_026521810.1, on the reverse strand, counting down.
TTATTAGGAGGATAGAGAATGTAATCACATCATACTGCAAAAATGTAAAAAATCCCATTGAGGTATTTCTGTCTTTCCTCCAAATTCTGTTCCTTTAAGCTACTGCTCCTTCCCTTCCCTTCCCTTCCCTTCCCTTCCCTTCCCTTCCCTTCCCTTCCCTTCCCTTCCCTTCCCTTCCCTTCCCTTCCCTTCCCTTCCCTTCCCTTCCCTTCCCTTCCCTTCCCTTCCTTCTCTGGCCAAACTCTTCACTTCTTCCTGTACTCCTGTTTTTATTTATTTTTCTATTTTGCAGAATAGTTTTCCCCTTCTCTTAGTTTCCCTAACCTACATCTCCATCATCACCTTGCCTAGCAAACAGAAGTTTATCGAGGACTTGCTCTTACAGAAAGAGGAGACAAAGATTGAAAGTACTACTTACAGTAATTGAAAAAATTCACCCCACACATACAGCTGTGCAGGGTTTGAATTGTCTTCCTCTGTTGTCTATTTTCAATACAATTTTGCAACAAACTCAATTGCAGGGGGTATCTGTGTGGTGCAGGCCATAGGAGTGCAATGCTGTGTTCTACACATGCTGTTCAACCAGTCCTTGGACGATGTTTCACTAACAGTCACCCTGTTAGTGAAAAGGTGCCCTGTGGCACAAACACCTTAGCAGCCAAGCTTTATGGATGTGTGACCTATACGGTCACATGGGGCCCCACACTTGGAAGGGTCCTGTGCTTGATTTAATGCTCTGCTGCCATCAGGTTGAAAATCTTGATAATTTATACACAGGGGACTACACATTTTCATTTTCTGTGGACCATTCAAATGATGGTGGCCACCCGTGCTGAGGGAGGTGGGGTTACAATCTTGCTGGATTTTACAACCAAAAAAGAAAAAACCTCTGAGCTGAGTGCTCTGTGAAGTACTTTCTCTGGTTTCTCAGAAACCGTTTCCTCTTTTCAATTCAGTAGTGCCCTTGGGCTTGGCAGCTGGGTATTCACTTGCTGCTCTCCTGAATCTCTGATGCTCATTTCCTGCTCACTTTAGATGTTTTCACAACAGCAAACAGGGTTCTTCACACCTGTCCCCAACCTCTTACCCTGGCCTTGGCTCCTTTTCCCTTACCCTTCATTCTGTCCCACCCTGAACCCTGGATGACTTCCACACCCCTCAACCCCAGATGCAACACTTTGACCACATAGACACTTTTCTGTTTCTAGAACATGATATACTTCTCACCTCTGTGCTCTCTCATGTGCTTTTCCTTCTACACGCAAAGCTCGTCCATCACTGCCACTGACTCTACCTTTGACTTTCATCTTTTTAGACCTAAAAACCCAACCTAAATGTCATCTTCTGTATGAAGAGTACGTCAGGGCAGAAGTCATTGTCCACTGACTCTTGCATGCATGGCTTTGCAGCCACACCTCTGCCCGAGCAGGCAACAGGACAGCATGCAAACTTTGTTCTTTTCTTCCGTTTTCTCAAACCCACTTTGCTCTGGATAATTCAGTTCTTTACTTGGAATACTAGTCAGTCATTCCTCCTGAAATATCTCCCTGAGTACTTGCATTTCCCTTGTCATAGCACTAATCACATAACATAGTTGGTGCCCCCCCTCCCTGAGACTGTGTCTGTTTCACTTAGGATGTTAACCTAAGTGCCTAGCAAAGTTCTGAGCATATAACTGGCTCAATAAATATTTGTTAAACTCAAGAATGAGTAAGTGAATCAAGATATGTGTGCGTTATCTTCCAGACTGTGAGCTTTTTTAACTTTTTTTGACTTCTCACTCTCTCTTTATTTCTTAACCCACTCATTAGCATATACAAGGTGCTCAATAATGTTTGTTCAGAAAAAAAACCCCTGAAATTATCTATGTGATCATTGAGATTTTCCTCTTGGGGCCTGACTCTAATTAGACGTGGGCTTGGACAGGTACCCTAAATTACTTCACCCCTGATTTGACATTGTGTTCTTCAAAGCAGGACGAGAGGATGACAGCATGGGAATCTGGGCTGACATTCACTCAAGAGGATGACGTTTCCTTTATGTTGCAATAAATCGCATATTGTTGTCTAGAGAATGACAGAAAGTAATGCTAACTTCATAAAAATGTAACTGTCTGTGCCAAGTATGTGGAATTATAATAAGCACCACAGGAGAGTGGGATCCTGGGAAGAACACTGGGGACCACCCCTCAAAGAGTCATTGTATTTCTCTAATGGGGGAAGAGGCTGACTCTTGGACTCGGAGCTCTAATCAGGACTCCATCCTGTCCTCATGCTCCTCCTCTTATCATGGTCTGGGTCCCCACTTTCTACCTTCCTCTGTCTGGCTTCTTCCTTGAGAACCAGCAGGGCGATCTCTTCATTTGAGGAGTTACCTGCCTCCCTATCTTGTGGTGGGCACATTCCTTCTTGTGGCCAGCTCCAAGTTCTTTGTGAATCTCCCTTTTCCCAAGAAACCAACTTCTTGTTGGAAGAATTCAGAGTTTCTCTCATTCTCCTGTCCATGTGTTCTTTTGGAGAAACAGACTCCTCTTCTCTACATAGTATTCCCAACTGCAGAAAGAATGTCCTTTGCCAAAAGTGCTAAGGAAATTTCTTGAGGCCATGAATCTCAATATATGGAGGACTGAGTGAAGGAATTTGGTGAAACTTAGCACTAACAGAGTGCTATGCTATGAGCTAGTCATATGCTAAGAAATGATAGGGAGAGCGATTTGGGATTCATAAATATAAGGATAAATGTTGTTTCTGTCAGAGCTGAACTCCTTAAAAATGGAATAGGAAACTTTTTGAAAAAGTGAGCTGCCCACCATTAGAATGTTCATGTTTAGGCCAAACATACCAGGGCTGATAGTGAGGGAATTCTTTCATTGAGAAAGTTAGGTAGAAAGCCTCTATGGTTTCTCTTGACTTTTAAGCTTCTGTAATTTTATTATAGGGTTGTAATCCTATAGTACAGTTTATATTTCAAAATACTGTACTTAATGAATTGTTTTTCTAAACTCCTTTTGAAGTAAATCAGCTTCACACAGTGGTAATTAGTCTATGGATAGAAACAATGACAGGGTCTAAAACATGCATATTTTTGTGTATGTGGCAGACACAAGAAAGGCAGACTATTATTATTCCTGCACTCTTTTCTAGAAATCAGATCTTCTAGTATCCCTGTGAGAACGTAAGAGTAACTTCAGTTAATAAGTAATTGAAAATAAAGAAACAATTATTAATATGAAATATTTAAAAATGCTGGAGCCACATTAATCAGTCTTCAAACAATCCAACATGGGTTTCTTAATTGAAGTGAACCCAGAGGGCAAGATTATATTTAAAAAGACAAACACAAGCTATTCCAAATTACAGCTACTCCTCTTGCAGGAGCACATAAGCTGGGACATCTGGTAGACCTTACTGTGGCAGTGTACAGGGCACACTGGAAGGATCATGACTTCTCTATCAGTAATAACTGAGACACAACTATAGTAGTTCAGTCAGACTGGGTCTTGTTTTGTCCCCAAAAGTCCAGAGCTAGATTGGCGGTTCAAAGATGGAACAACTGTATGAGGAAACCATCAAGGATGTAGCCTCCTTTTAACTTCACATGGGCCAACTTTAGTCTGTGAGTTTTGCTCTCATGGTCCCAGATGGCCGCCCTACCTCAGAGCACCAGTTGCATTCTGGACAGAAATAAGGAAGTGACCTAGAGGAAGGGACAGTGCCTATTCTAGGAAAGCAAAACTTTCCAGGAAATTCCAGCTGTCTTAAGCTTATGTCTCTTTGAATCAAGCTGTATCACATGTTCAATTCTTGTTGAACTGAAGTTATATAATAGAAACTTGGAAATACAGTTATTTCAGCTGGGGTTATTACTTCCCCAAACCAAACTTAAGTTTTGTTAGTAAAGAGGGTGAGTGGGTGTTGGGTAGGCAACCAGGCATGACTGCCATCCCATGTTTGTCTCAAGCTCCCAAAGAGGTAGGTTCTGCCTGCTGTTTCTTCTTTGTCTGGACTGGAGGGCCTCCACCATGGACTTTGAGCTGCAGGAGATGCCTCTGCATGAAAGACCTTGTCAGGATCTTACACTGCTTCCCTTTGTCCACCAATGTTTAACTCATCAAAATATAATTATGAAATTCTTTGTCTGTAGGCTGTGAGTCATAGTTGGTCCACTTTGAACTTCAGTGTCATGTGAGGGCTTCACGAAGATCATTAGCTCCGTGCTCACATACTCTCTGGTGCCACGGAGAAGACTCTGACACTCACAGTTATGTTTTGACTTTTGCCCACATTTCCTCCCAGACCTAAGCTAAGTGTCCTTCTCTTGGAGACTTGGGTCTTGTTGGCTATTGACACTTAACAGAACAGTAATCACTCCTGTTTGGAACAGACCAACACCTTGAGATTTATTTAAGGCAAGGAGGAGCTCCCACCTTTAAACAAGGAAAGATTTATGGCTCTCTTGACATACTCCAGGGATTTCTGTTCGGCAGCACTCAGGAGGAGCAACTGAAAACAGAATTCTAACATTTTAGAATTGACAGAGACAAAGAATGTCCAACCCAGCCTTCTCATGTTGCAAAAGAGGACACTGAGACTGGACAGAATGAGTGCCTTACTTCAGGTGTGGTATGGCAGTGATCTGGGGTCAAAACCAGAGGAAGCAGAGGCAGAGGCCTCTCCCTTGCCTTCTGATTAGGTTTGTATTACATTCATTATATAAATACTCACAGGCATGGGGATGATCCGGTGCTGTAGATAATTAAAGCAAAAGTCATAGGAGGTAGTATGGCATTGTGGCTTCTAGATCCGGTGCCTAATCTGCCTGCTTTGGATGTCGATACTTATCTGTTCCTTAGTTTACTCACCTGTAGGATAAGAACAATGGTAACACAACTCATATGGTTTCAGGAAGAATAAATAGAGTGGATAGTTAGAACAGTACCCAGTACATCATAACATAGGAATGTTTGCTATCATTAAGACTTGTTATCTCCTATTTGTAATAGGTTCAGAGTCTTTGAGTCTTGCATGATAGCCAGTACACATCTTGAAGAAGCACAAGAAAGAGCCAGTGGGGGTATTTTTAAGCAGATGTTTGGTTCTTGTTAAAAGAACTAGGGAATCTTCTCACATCACAAATAATGGAATTATCCTACAAGTAAATCACTATCACACAAAATACATGGTCAACAATAGGAAATACTTTTCTATCTACTTTTGTGAATAGCCTGTATCTTTGCAGCCTGAATTTTCATCTTCAGTACCTGTGCCTGCTTTGGTTCTTGTGCTTTTTAAAAATGCAGTGAGCTTCACATACTAGTCTTTTGTACCAGCAGCATAAGGAGCAACTACCATCAAAGACATAGTGCATGGAATTCTTCTGCCAGAGCAACTTAAAAAACTAACTCTTTAATTGGACAATACTTTAATTCTCTCAAAAATGTTATGGTAGTTGACCATATTTTGAAATTATCTTTGTCTTGTCTGCTACTTGAATGGCATGGAAAATTTCCCTCCACTTTTTTTACCCTCTCCCGAGAGTCATTTTCTTCGCTCTTTTCTCTGCCCTGCCTGGCCTCTGACCTTGCCCAGTTCTGCCGTTTCCATGGGCTCCTGAATCTAATTAATGCCTTAGTGTCTATAGAACTGAATTATATAGGCAGGAGGGTGTTAGAAACTTCGAGGAAGGTGCATTTGTTGGGAATACCTGGTTTTGTTAAAACAAATAAAAAGAAATGCACATTGTGAATGGTAGAATGTCAGTAAGGTGTAAAACGCTAGTAACACACTTCACTCGTTAAATATCTGTTGCCTGATGAGCACATGCAACCTTAGAATCATCTCTTTTGACATCTGGGCAATAATCAGCCATTATGGAAGCTGGCTGAGGGGCAAATAGTCCAAATAAGCCACTGCTGCAAATGGGCCTCAGCCATGTGATGTGGGTACTGGTCCCCCATCCCTTTCCCTCCCTTTTCAGGCCGGATCACAACCATTTGTGGGAAGTGTGTGCAAATGGTCTCTGAAATGACCCTGGCTTGGGCCAAGGAACATTCTCAAACTCTCCAGGATGTGGGCAGACAAGGAGGAGGGGCCCAGAGTGCTGAAGTTCTCTGCCAGAGGATACTGTCAGAGAGCCCAAGGCAGAGATGGTCCCTATGCCCCATGTTTCCATGGAAACATAGGAGGAGTGATGACAGCCAGCACAGCCACACCATCTGCTCGGGACCGGGTGAATGATGAAAAAAATAGACACAGAAAAGCGCCTCGATCTCAGTGGTGAGGCAAAGACCTAAAGACACGAGAACTCCTAGGTGGATTAAAACCCAAGCCATCCTGGGCTTGACGTATTAGCAGGTAATTTGCAAGCAGAAAACCTTGAGAGTTTATTCTGCGATCCATAGATATAGTTACAAACACCCAAGAAGCCCCTGGAAGGAGGAACAGACAGCCTGTGGGTCTGCAGCCTGGCTGGAACAGGAGAGAAGGTGCAGTGACAAACCCTGCAGAGGAAGGTAGAACAGAGGCTCCCGTCACCTTCCATCCAGACCACCTGCACAGCTGGCTTTCAGCCAAGCATCTTTTTCTAGGGGAATGGGGAGATTATAAAAGGAAAGTTCCCACGTGGTCACAAAGGTGGCCTCTGAGTTGCAGCCATGTCTTCAGAATAAGGAATTAATAAGGCCATGGAAGTTCTTTCTTCTATCCATTCATAGCCAAAGGGAGATCTTAGTTGGATGCCACGGATTGGCTTCTGGGTCTACTTAGGAGGCTTCCCATTCCAGATGGGGGGATATGAGTGGAGCCCTTGCTAAGTGCACTTGTAAGTGTGCCCCAATCCCAGCCGGATTCATTCCTTAGTTCCTTTTTTCATAGATTTTGCCTAAACAAATAGACCTGGCCAGGAAGCCAGCAGCTCCTCTCACTGAAATGCCTCCCCCACAGCTCTCAGGAACTGTGGTTTCATTCTGCATTGGTAGAACTGCTGGATCTATCTCAGGAGAAAATCCCTCAAGTCTCAAGGTCTTAGGTGCACAGATGCTACATCAACTTTATAGGAAACACCAGCATTTATTTTTATTTTTAACTAAAGCTCAAGCCCTTTTTTGCTTTGTATTAAGAATTTAAAATTTGACAACTAAATTAAATGATTGTATACTCTGGTTTCTCTTCAGATCGCATAAATCTTTCGCCTTTTACTAAATTAAATGATTGTTTTGGTACAGGTACATAGGGGATAGAGAATAAGGAGACCATCTTAATAAACCAGATTAATGACAATAAATGATAGCAGATCTCCTTATTAAGGCTCTAATTAACTATTTTTACATTTTACTTGTAAATACTACTCGTTAAGACTTACTTCCATGACACCTTAGTAAAAATAGTATCTGCAACTATTTGGGTTTCTTCAAATGCCCTTATTCTCCAACTGGACATTCTACACACACACAAAAATACAATGGAAATAAAAGTAGTAATGCAACTTCCCCCAGGCTAGATGCCCCAAACAGAAAATATGAGCTATTTCTGATAAGAAAAAATGTAAATACCCATGGTGAAATTGCTTTAGATTCAACTACACTCATGTATTAACATAAAGCGCAGTGTTTAAATTCAAATATAAATCTCCCTTTGGAGTAAACTGCTTCGATAGCTCCATATACCCTAGTGCTTTCTTTTTCCCTTTCTGGGACCATGTATTTATTATCTTCAGCCTCCATGGTGAAGGCAAATCTGTATCTTGAGCTTCGAGCTCTGGATGGGACTCCCAGTAAACATGGTTCTGTTTGTCCTTCAGCAGCCCTCCTTTGTATAAACAGATGTGGTGGGAAGGGAAGGAGAGCCAGATCTCTGCAAGGGGTGGGAGGTCTGCTTTCTGGCAGCTTCCCGGCTGCGGCCCCCAGCACAGGGACAGGATGTATTCCTTGTCCAGGCTGTGGAACTTGCAGTTCTTCCAGAGAGGGGCCGTTCCCTCCTCTTCTCCTCCCCCCCCATCCTTTGTTCCTGGGAATGCTGTCTGGATGGCTGAGGTATCTCACTTTTGCCAGAGCAAATATTTCCAGCAAAGGCGTATGCTAAGGAGTTATTAGGAAGACAGACTTTTTTCTTCCCTTTAAATACACTGTGGACTGGGATTTGGGAAGACAGCCCTTCTCACCTGTACTTTCTCCTGTATTCAGGGTCTCTTTGTTCTCCTGTGGCCTTGGTACTACCTTCAACTAATGAGTGAGGCTTTTAGGGACCGGTGTTGTCAGCCTGTGAAATAACAGTTTTGTTTTCTCAAACTATGTGGACACTCACTCTGCCTGAATTTGTTTTGCATTTTGCACATTAATTATGGATGCTAATAAAGGAAGGACTACTTCAGAGCTGGAGGAAAAAGGGGGATGAACATTTTGTCATACAATTCCAAATGGGAAGTAATTCTCATTGGTCTTTTTTTCCCCTGCTTGCTCGCCAGACTTCGTTTGTTAATTCTCATTCACAGGTCGCAGAGGTGAGAGGGTGACTCTCAGGCTTGACCCTAGAGGGATCCTGTGCTGTCTACCCAAGGGTCTAGAGTTCCAGGGACTCCAGTCAGTGGGTCTTCTAGTTGAGAAAGAACAAAGGGGAGAGTGCCAGAAAGGCCTCTCCATGGCAGGGAGTGGGAGTATGGGGCCAGAGGTGGGACCTAACTACATTGCTTTGTATTGTCTTCTCCGGAAATCTCTGGAATCCTGAGTGGGGATCCCAGAGCTGTGTCCAAGAGGACGAGGAGGGTTGGGAGACTGAGTAGGATTCCTGGTTTTGGAGAAAAACATCTAGACGTGGGCTTCTCAGCATGTCTATAAAAGTCAGGAAGGGGAAAATGTTCTTTAAAATAAAGGAAGCAATAATCGGGACTTGATTCTGGGGAGAGGCACAATGGCACTCTATCACCCTTACAGCTGACAGACGACACTCCAGATTGGAGATGGGGCAGGAAGTTTGCAGTCTACACTCAGAGGCCTGCCCCCTTTCCTGCAAGAAATGAAAAGGGGGTAACTTGGCTTCCAGGGACTAGCCAGCTGGTGCATGGTGGGACCCCCACTGCAGGCCAAACTGCAGGTCCAGCCAAGAGAGCTATCCTCACGCTTCTCATTAATTTCCCTTAACTTACTGACTCCAGATATTTTAAACGGTTTGTTTACGGCGCTGCTGGAGGCGGCACAGTTAACTCTCACGGGCCTGGGGCGGTCCCGAATTTCCCGGCACAGACTCCAGGTCTGCAGCCTCCCCGCTTCGAGAGAGCCCGGCAGGGTCAAAGTGGATCCTGGGCCCAAAACAAGAGCTTGCAGACTCGGAGGAGCTGGCGGGCCGGGGTGGGTGGCAGTAGGTGCGCCAGGCAGCCCGCTCAGCATCCCCCGCCCGGCGCCGCAGCTTGACCCTCCGACACACTGGCAGGGCCGCCGTAGGCGTCCCGGAACTGCCGAGGGTCCGGCGGGCGCCAGGGGTGCAGGGAGCCGAGCGGCACGGCCTGCGGGTGCCGCGGGACCCCAAGGGGCCGCGCGGGGAGCGCAAGGGCGCGCGGGCGGGCGCGGCGCGGGGCTCCGGGTGCGCGCGCCTGGGCCTCGCCCGCGCACACGCGCCTCCCTGAGGAGAAAGAGGCGGCGGGCGGCGCGGAGCGCGGCGGAGGGGGCAGCGGGCCGGGCCGCGGCGGGGCGGGGAGGAGGAGGGGCAGGCGCGGCGGCGCGGCGGCGCGGCGAGCTAGCGGCTCTCCCGAGTGTGCCTGCGCGGGAGCCGGCGAGCGGGTGAGTGTGGCCGCTGCTGCCCAGCCGGCGCGCGTCGGGGGCGGGGGCGGGGGGAGCCCGACCGAGGTAGGGGGGTGATGAGGGGGACGGGCGGCGACGGCGGCGGCCCCGGCGCGGCTGGGATGCACCTTGAGCGCCGTTTTTCGTTGCAGCGCGCGGGCGGCCCGAGCCTCGGCAGCGGCGGCAGCACTGACACCGACACCTCCCACCATGGACAGCTTTGACTTAGCTCTGCTCCAGGAATGGGACCTCGAGTCGCTGTGGTGAGTCCCCGCGCGGGCCGCCAGGGCGGGCGGGAGCGACGAGGATTCGGCCGGAGCCTCACCTGGGCCGGGGGCTGCGCTGTGGGGGTGGGGTGGGTCCGGGCGCCCGCCGCGCCCGCTTCTTCCTGCCTTACCGGGTGGATGCGCGGCCGCCTGCTGGTTTTCTTGCCCCCTTTCCAGTCTCCTCTCCCCAGTGCTGCCCGCCCCAGCCCAGGGCTGATGATCTGGGGAGCCAGGGGCAGAGCGCAGCCATGGAAAGAAAAAGAGAACCGATTTCTAGAACGTGTCAATAGTGTCCGGACCCACCCTTCTTCGATACCCTAACCTCTCTCCTTCCTTCCCTCCGCTGAACCCCTTCCCTCTTCTCCGAGAGCATCGGGTTCACACCAGCGACCCCCTGGAGTTGGGGCTGCAGCAAAGTGCCCTTAGAGGATGCTTCAGCCACTGCCTGTCCGCGCAGGGTCTTGGCCGCTGCGTGCTTTCTGCCCTTCCCACCCACTCCCACCCGAGATGGTAGTGAGCCCCAGCGCATGGGGCGAGTGTTTCACCGTGTGGGAATTCAAGAGGCCTTGGCCCAGGGACACTCATTTCCTCGAGGTTCACAATTCCTTTGGGCCCTTTCTGCACACCTCTGCACAGTCCTCCTCCTCCTGTTACCCACTCAACCCACCCGCGCCGCGCGCAGCCCTTTCTGCCCGGTTCGCGACTCAACGCCCAGGGTGCCGGTGGCCTGGAAGCCCTCCGGCTTCAGTGCCCGGGTTCTCACATTGAGGAGCTGCTTGAAGCAGTTTAATTCCGGTTGCGGGTGTTCTAAAAATCTCATTGGCTGCTTCTACATCCTTCTAACTGCCCCCCCCCCCCAACCCCCGCCATCGCCTAATGTTTCCAACTAGTCCCGTTCAGGTGGTAACATTACCGCCTGCACATTATTCCTGGAGGAACTTGTGTTCTGTTTAATATTTACGGGAATGAACATCTGCTGAAACAAGCATATTAACTGCACTGTGATCTGCCTCTGGTAATCGCTTATTGTAGAGCTGAGCTTTTTTTTGGGGGGGGGCGGTTAATTCCGTAAGGAGTTCACATGTCTTCAACTCCAAGTGGTGTGCACATGAATATTCAAAGTGCAGTTTTAAAGCTAAACTGCTCTATGATTTATAAATCATAGATTGTCGAGATGATATGTGGATGTATGTATATTTTCAGTGATTTACGTTTGTAGTGACTTTTTATCTTTCTAAAGCCAGGTGTCACAAATTTGACACAAAGCTAGCGCATTATGGAGCAGTTTCTTATAAAACACATGAGGATGGGCCCTAATGTAATAAAACTTTTATATGTTACACTGTGGAAAATTGGGAACTTCAAAGAGCCAGTATAGAAAGAATATGAAACATGTTATTACTCTATAAAAGTTGCTAATTACTGTGTTGTTGCTCCCAGGGATATTTCAGCCTTTCATTTACAGATACCTATTATTTTACAGATTTACATTTAGGAATGTTGGTTTCTAGCACAAATTCAATAGGTTTCTAGGTAGAAACTGTGCCTCAAAAATGACATTTGCTTTTAAAGGCAGGTTTTCAGTCAAAGGGAAGAACTTACTGTTTTGTCATATTTTCATGCTGCTTGTCAGCCTGCTGTCTCAAACGGAAGCCCCCTAATGATTTCTGGGTAATATTTTGAAAGTATCAGCCGTAACCTGTGGGCTTTTCCAGCACAGGGCCTTGAGCCTGTTTCCTTTCGCATCCTTAGTTCCCAGGTGAGTTACCTGGAGCACAGTTACACAATAAATGTCTGTTGAGTTGACCTGAAATTTACATTAACCACAATATACTTACTATTATAAAGTGAAAAAAACCCATTTTTTAAAAGTTGCTATACATGAAATCAGATTTTAGGTAATGTATCAACTTATTTTTGGGTTATGAAAGCATGTTGGCTGTCTTGCTTACAGTGTAGGACAGTTTGGCTTGACTTGAGGGAGTGTTCCTAGTTTACAGATGTAGAATTACATTTTACAAAAGTTTACATATTTCTGATAAAGATAAACCAAACTGCTTGAGTTTGGATTTTAATATAGACGTTTTCTCAGTCATAGATGAATTTTTGGATGGCATGTTCTAACTCAATTTTGTGGTTTACTTTTATGCTTATAAGTTTTTAAGTTTATGGTTTGCTTTTAAGCTTATAGGTGATCCAAAGTAACTAACATTTGTGTACTTTTTGTGGGTCAGGTGTTTTCATATCTATTGTTTTTTTTTTAATTTGAATCTCATAACAATCTTAGAGGTAGCAAGTGGTAATAGTCCCATTTTATAAATAAGGAAGTAGTGGCTTTGAACTGTAAAGTGGCTTTACTGAGACTATAAAGCAAATGGACAGTTAGTGAACACTTACCATTTACCACATACTCCTCTGAATCTATTACGTGTTAACTCTTCTAAATACATCATATGTTTGCCTGGCCAGTGTGCCTCAACTGGTTGAAGTGTTGTCCCATAAGTGAAAGATTGCCGGTTCAATTCCTGGTCAGGGCACATACCTAGGTTGCAAGTTCGATCCCCCATCCCTGGTTGGGGGCTCATGCAGGAGGTAACCAATTGATACTTCTCTCTTCCATCAATGTTTTTCTGTCTCCCTTCCTCCCATTCTTCCTCTCTCTCTAAAAGCAATGAAAATCTGTCCTTGGGTGAAGATAAAAAAATACATTTCATGTTGTAAATTTATTTAATCCTCTCAATAACCTTGGAAGCAACTACTATAATTATTCCCATTTTACAGATTGGGAGATTGAGAGTGGGAAAGCTCCGATGATTTGCCCAGGGTCATGTGTCTAGAACAGGAGGACCTAAATTCAACTAGGCATTAATTGCAAAGCTCAGTTTTCTGATTTCAAACCCAGTGCATTCTCTACAGTCCTGCAAATGTCTCTCAGTTTATGATGGCGGCTTTGAAATTAATCACAAAACAAAATTTTGATGGGCTGGAAATTAAGGTTTTGTTAAAATATGAAAGAAAAAGTCAGAGCCCTGAATGATATTGATCTAAACCTAAAAATGTGAAAACAAAATACCGCAGTGTAGGAAATTATGCCTACCTTATATGAATTAACATATATATTTAAAATATATTTAAATTTAATATATATTTATATAAATACATATATATTTAAAGTAAACATGTAATATTAAAATAAAGACCACCCAAAACTTCTTTCTTTAATTTATCTTTGAAAAACACTTTTTTCTTTGTAGAGGGTGGGGGGAGGTATAGGTTAATGGAAAAGAGAATAGTATTTTAATCCCTAACAATATTTTTCTAATTGGTGGGCATTGTTTTCCAATAAAACATATTGCACTTTGTTAGTTATGACTGTAGGTTTGAACCTGAGCTAGCTTAATCTAGTGGTCACAGAAAGTGTCCCCAGATGACTGTATAGATAATACGAAGAGAAAAGGTTGGCACTGTTGAATATAATCAATATAGACAGTTAGTTGATAATTCAAGAACCATCTCTTCTGCCTCCTTACACACCCTCCCTCCCCAACTCAGAAACACCTATACTTATTTTTCAAGGGAGGTTTTTTTTTACCTCCAGATAGCTGCTTCAGCTTTTCTTTCTAGACAAACCTTAGAGTTGAGAAGAAATTTCCATTTCCAATTCCATTTCCTATTTCTGATTGGAAGCAAGAGTGGACAGTTTGGACCACGGGAAGACGCTTGTTCTGCGCCTGCTCCGCAGCTCTTCACCGGTAGAGTTGAATATCTGAAGATTTTGGGATTCAGTCAGCTTGCAGGGGCCGATATCCAGAGGAACAGGGCCTCTTCCCAGGCTCCCACTCCATTCCTGCTGCTCTTCCTGCTTTCCACCAGCTTCTGATCAGCTGCTGGGCATATAAGCCATTCCTTAGGGCCTTTAAAAGAATGACCATTCCTTTTAAAAGGCTAACCATTGGTTTTACTCACTTAACAAATATGTATTGATCATCTCTTAAGTACAAGACTTTGTGCTGGTTGCTGTAGGAATACAAAGGTGAATAAACTGCGGGTTGGTATGTTATTTTCTAGTAGGGGAATGAGAAGGGTGAAAAAGGAAGTTTTCAACATTTTTGATCCAGAAGAGAGAAAAAGCGCACTTAGGACTGGGGCGCATGGTGGAGGAGGGAAAGAGGAAAAATTGAGTTGCATGTGTGTTTTTTTAAAGGCTTCGAAGGAAAAGATGGCCTTTGAACTAAGCCTCGGAAGATGAATGGAATTTTTACATGTGGTGGGGGTGGGGTATTGGCAGGACATAGAGGCATCTTGGGCAAAGAAAGAACTTGAACAAAGGCTTTCATGGTGTTTCTGAAAATCCTTTCATGAATTGTGGAAATACCTATATCAAGTGTTTTAAAGATGCAGAACTTAGCAATCATGACTTGTTTTTAGTGAATGAGAAAAGTTTTCCAAACTGAACTTAGTCAAAATGGGATTTAATCTTCCTTAAATATAAACACATTTTATTTATTGAGGAGAAAGTCTATCTCAATACAATAGTAAATATTTAGATTCCTCTTTGCTACCCCTTCCCCCAACAGCTTTACATAGGCCAGAATCCATTTACTTTTGTCCAAATAGGCATTATACTTTATATTCTTTCAAATTTGAACCTTTGAAGTTGTAATTCATGGATATTTCATACTCATTAATTTCTTTAGTAAACACTCTTAGAGTATTAGGAATAGCGTGAGTCCTGTAGAGAAATGGCTTTCAAATGTTTGAAACCGTGACTCACAGCAACAAGCACGTTTAGTGTGGCAGCACACTATGTTCGAGAACACACATGCACATAGCTGAGACAGAAATGTAATGAAGTTACACTTATTTGTACTATGTATGATGCACTTTGACAATTTCTTTTTTTTCCTTTTAAAAAAATTTTTTTCCTGTTCATGGGTTTCAAAAAACAAAACAAAACAAGATAAAATAAAACTCCCCACTCTAGGGATGCAAAGGAGAGTTTTCTGGGAGCCAGCAGGAGAATAAGCAAAAGCTGACACTGCTTGTTTCAGGGGGACGAGAGCACATCCCCTTGAGAGAGTGAGACCTTCATGGCTAAGTGGCATTTGACACAGATCCTGGAGAAATAGAAGTTTAGGAGAAAATAAAAGGGAGGAACATCCACGGGGAGAGAAGACTGTGAATAGAAATAAGGGGGAATGAAGTGTGGAGCCGTTCTGGTGAAGATGAAGTTATTACCTGAAGGAGGGTGGGATGGACGGTGCTCCATTGCCGGCAGCGGGCGAAGCAGAGCTGTGACAACTTAGTCTCCACATGATGCTCCCTGTAGTGCCTACTGACACTCTCGGCGCTCTCCACTCAGCTGCCGGTGGACATAATCGGGCCATGGCTTCTTCCAGGCCTCCTTAGACAGGCTTCCCTGGCCCTTCCTAGTGTCAAAAAACCGCCCCAGACCCCTGATTTTGACCCTTAGGTGCCTCAACTCTTTCCTCCAGTCCCAGCAAAGCAAACATTTCATAAGGCCTACCCTGTTCCTTTTGTCAGTCTTTAGAGGTCAGAGTGGTTCTCCAGGACACAAAGAGCAGAAGTTGAGGTGCACAGTGGTGGGACCACCTCCCTCACTCAGGTGGGTTGAGCCTGGGCCTTAGTCTTGCAGTGATTGATTGATCTAGAGCAGCAGTTTTTTTTTTCTCAATAATTTTATTTAGTTATTTTTCAAGTACAGTTTTTTGCCTGTTTCTCCCATCCCAGCCTCCCCCAATGCTCCCCACCTCCCTCCCATTTCCACCCCCTCCCAGTTCTCATCCCTGTGTCCTTCCTATTTGCTTCTCCAAATCCCTCCCCTTTTTCCCCCTTAAATTCCCTTCCCTCTCCCCTCTGGTCACTGTCCCCTTGTTCTCTATTTCAGTGTCTTTGTTTTTATTCTGCTTGCTTGTTTGTTTTGTTGTTTAGCTCCCTGTTAAAGGTGAGATCATATGGTATTTGTCTTTCAACCCCTGGCCTATTTCACTCAGCATAATGCTTTCCAGTTCCATCCATGTTGTTGCAAAGGGTAGGAGCTCCTTCTTTCTCTCTGCTGCATAGAATTCCATTGTGTATATGTACCATAATTTTTTTGATCCATTCATTTACTGACGGGCACCTTGGTTGCTTCTAACTCTTGGCTATTGTAAATTGTGCTGCTATGAACATTGTGGTGCATAGGCTAGGTCAAAAGGCAGGTCGATTTTTATTTTTCTGAGAAAATTCCATACTGTTTTCCATAATGCCTGTACCAGTCTAGAGCAGCAGTTCTTAACCATTTTCATCTCATGGCACACAACTAATTACTAGAATTCTGTGGCACACCAAAAAAAATGTTTTTGCTAATCTGACAAAAAGATAGGTATAATTTTGATTCATTCACGCTGGCCAGCTATTGTATTATGGCTATTGTCATTTTTTAAAAATTTTACAATATTAAGAAAAAGAGGTCAGTGCCCCTGACTAAATAGTCAGGTATTGCATGTTTTAAAAATTCTTGGAGCATACTGGTTGAAAGTCGCTGGGTTAGAGCATTGCAATTGGTGGCACTCAATCTCATTGGCTAGAAGTGGCTGTGTGATTGGCTGTGGCACTCTCATTGTCTTAGAGCCCCAGAGTGCCCCGGAGGTAGGAAGGGGTCTCAGTAGGTATGGGGTGAATACAGGGATTGGGCAAAAGTACAATAGGTTTATACTTGTTCATATGGAAAAATATGTAATGTGAGAGTAAACTCCGTTTTGCATATCCACAACTGTAAACCTACTTTTGCTCATCCTTGTATATTTCCAAGAAGAGTGGCTTCCAGGCCCAGGGCCTCTGGGCTGCTGCCTTGAAGGGGCTGGTGGTCAGCCTGAAGGAGGTAGGGAGATGTGGATGGGAAGCAGTGAAGTGCTGGGGTCAAGGAACTGGTTACTTCATCCACCTAGTGCCGTAGGTGGTGTGTGTTTGGAGCAGGGAGACTGGTTAATTCAGGGCACAGAGGACTGGAGTTCAACTAGGGGCCACCAGAATAACGGGGAGGGTGCACGCTGAGTGTGCAGATGGGGTTTTAACCAAATGCCTTTTTTTTTCCAAATGCCTTTTGATGACGCTAAGGATAAGTATTGTGTCAGGGGAAGTGACTCCTTCCTGTACTCCAGATTCTTCCTTGTGAAAATGTAGAAGGGTTATAAAATGCTAAGAATCTATTTTAGGAGAATGTCCCTCTGAACCAGAGTGGGTCTACTCAGTGACACTTTAGGTTTAGCAACTTGAACCGAGACCCTTTCGCATAATATTGATTAAAGTAACAGTCACATTAGGAAAAAATTAATCTCTTAAAATAGAATGCAAGATGTGTGTGTGCGTGTGAATGGTATTTGTAACCTGGAATAAATTTGCCTGTTTAAATTTTCTTTATTTTGGGAATAAAACCTCGGTGGCAAAATCAAGGCCACAGAAGATGATTTTAATATCATTTAATGGTAACACAATGTCTCCTTGTTTTATTTCAAAGTGAAATCCATAAAACTTATATTCAGTGTTGCCTGTTCCCTTTTGTCTGGGAATTTAATTGAACTTTCTGAATTCAGCTGTCTCCAGCCTTGCTTTCTCTTTGGCCCTAGGCAGATCACAATTTTTCTCATTTCCTATTCTCAGTCTTGGTTTAATCACTTATAAAATGACAGCACTTATACTGGCCTACCTCATAAGGTTGTGATGTTAATAATAAGTGTCAATTGCTTTGTGAATGCCAAATGTAGTTCTTTTGTATCCTTTGCTTCCTTAGAAATGCCTTTTCATCATAAACAAGAAAGGCCACATTGGGGTAGGTCATCCTTCTGGTACAGAGTTCTGTCGCTGGTGATGAGACCCTGGGACCTTTTTAAAGTAGAGATTGGTAGTTTTCTTAGTTGTACATTATACTCTAGCAGACAAATAGGCCCTTGTTTATGGTTGTACTGCTAACATATGTAGATACATTAACCATTACATAATCTTTGATGTTTCACTGAGAATGTATTGCATTACTACCCATTACATCAAATGACTTCATTTGGTACTGTGGGTCTCATTAAATTAGGTCAGGCTAATCATAATTTAGTTTCAACAGAAACAAAATACATAGTTACACCAAGGTAGGAGGATACTATACCATCCAAATAGTTCAAGTCTCTGGAAACTCACCCCTGAGGACAGGAGAGGGGCCCTCAGAGTGTCTGAAGGAGTTGGGAAGGAGGAGCTGTTCAGGTTGCTCAAGGGCAGGAGGAAGAGAAGTAGATGTGGCAGTATCTAACAGTAATGTGACACCCTCTGTTTTAGAGGTCACAATTAGCTGTTTCCCAGAGGCTGTAGACCCCCTGCCAGCAAGAGATTCCTAGGTAAGTGGACCAGCAGCAGTTATCCCTGACGGTCCTTCTCCCTTCCGAAGTCTGTGATCATTCCACTGGTAGGGTTGTGGAATCAGAGTGCTAACGTCATCAATCGTATGTATTGTACTTGTGTCTTTTCCCCTTTGTAAATTTTCCACTCACAGGTGGAGAAAGGCAGAAGGTATTTAAACTCCTTCAGGTAATTTCTTCCCAGGAGGTTCGTTGTTGACTGAGGTAAACAAAAATGTCTGTAATTTGGAGACCACGCTAACATAGGAACTCAGTTTACAGCCATGCGCTTAAGTTGATGGTGAAAAATCTTTTTCCTTTCATATGGACAGGAAATCGGTTTTCACAAATCCTCTCTTGTCATGCCTGTACTGTTTTACATGAATTATGAAGTGACAGAATGAAGTTTCAGTCAGTGCTCGTTGAAACGTTAATTAGTGACCTGGATAGAAAAAGGTTTTGCAGGGGTATCCGGCCTTTTGGTGTCCCTGGGCCTCACTGGAAGAAGAGTTGTCTTGGGCCACACATTAAATACATTGCAACACGTAATCACAAAAAAACTTCATAGAGTTTTAAATTTACTTGAAACCTCATAAGTAAATTTATGATTTTCTGTTACGATTTTCCGCATTCATAGCCATCCTGAGCCGCATGCGGCCCGTGGGCTGCGGGTTGGACACCCCTGTGTTTGGTGGATCATCACCAGTTCTGGGAAATAACCTGACTCTGTTTTCACATTTAAAAACATATTTGTTTTTGTATCAAATATATTGTGAGGAAGAAGAGACCCAAGGCTTAGAAAACTCTTTTGAAGACGTAGGTAGGTCAGTGTATTCTCTTTACTTACCATCACCCAGGTCAGCGCTTCCTAGACACGTGCATCCAGATGTCTCGGTAACATATTGATCTGGACTTAATAGATCCGGGGAGGGGCTCTGATTCTGCATTTCTAATCAGCTCCCGGGCGCTACTGCTGGTCCACAGGCCTAACTTTGAGTAGCAGGAAATAAAGGGATAAAAATGCCTTTAAATTGAAGGTCTTTCAAAATACTTCATTTCTCCTCTTTATGTTGGGGAGGCTTTGTATAATAGCATTACAATTCCATAATGCTGGGAGGTTACATTTAGATGTAGCATTTATTTCATTTTTGTGCGTCTTTCTGATATTTCTGATGAGTGAGGGGGTGGTTAATTGTATCCTAGTGGGGATATAGTGGGAAATAAACATGAAAACCTAAATAAACAAAGTTTGTAATACATAGGCTAATTACTTTTTACAGCTTTACAGTTCTTGTCAATCCTTCAAAGGCTGCATCCTTCTGAGTCACAAGAGAATGCTGAGTAACTAGATAGTCTCACAGACACTTCTGGATTTGTCAGGAATCTCAGAACAGCTCCTGTAGGTGCCCTGGATTCAGACCAAATGTCTGCCTTCTCTCCCAGCTATTCTCTCTTTGTGAGGGAACCACGGTGGTGGAGGTGGCATTGGTGTGTGTGGGGGGAGTGGAGGGGCGGAGGGGGGTCGTGTGGCTCTTTGTGGAATTGCTGTAGTGCCCTGCAGCCATAGATGCAGATTGCAACTTTCCTGTGTCCTAGGAGCAATCACAGTTCAGCTCCAAGTAGAGCCAAATGGCAAATGTCAGACACCCCTGATGGGGACCTTCTATCTCAGGACAGCCAGCCACCTCTCCCTCAGCCCTCTCCACAGTGCCATAAGTCCATCAGGTGGTCACACTGAGCTGCAGTTTCTGTGTTTAATTTCCAGTCTTATTTCATTAGAAAAAATATGTGCAGACAGGACTGATTATGTGAGTAAACATAGCACAATTGGCTTCGAATGTGCTGTGAGATTGGCGGGAAGTTTATTTACTTTATCTTCTTAATGAGGGTTTGGGTGTGTGCATCACACCATATCACACACATACTGCTATTCTCTGAGATGGCAGAGAAAACTGTTGCTAATAGGAGAAAGCCAGATTTGGTTTAAACAACTGTGGCTATTTCAGATTTGAAAAGATAGCTGACTTTTTGGGAACAGTAGTGTCCAATTTAAATCTCGCAGCCTTGGGACACATGTGAACCCAAAGAGGAAGTGCTTGCAGTAGTTTTTAGCCCATTGTTTGGGGCAGTACTTTTCATTTGTGCTTCTAGTTGTCATGATACTGCCATGACATCATAACGCATTGTGCTATCTAATTGTATTTAGCCATTTCTTGTGATATGCAATGATATGTACCACTGATGTGATTTTTCTTTCTAGACTGTTGCCGTCAGCACAGAGACAGGTTAGGCCCATAGTGAGGAAGGTAAATGCTTGGTTGTTGCTTTGGTTTGTACTGGCGTCATCCAGTTCATACATTTTCTTCACACTGGAGAAAACACTTTGTTGGCTGTTAGTGTATGGTACGAAGAATGGTGTAGTCAGGTGATGTAGACAGCTCTTGGGGGAAAAAGGATTCTCGGAGTCAGTGGTTTGCTCAGGTAGATATTAAGGAAAAACTTCCTTTTTGTTCCTTATGAGAAAAACACTGCCGATGATGGTCAGTTAAGTTTTGCACTTTGGTTGCATTATTCAGGCGTGGGCTTGGACTGAGAAGACAGGCAGTCAGCAGGCCCTGTTTGCTCCCTTTCATGCCAACCAAACTCCATGGCAGGGAGCCCCTTGGTGCCCTTTCTCCGAAACGCTGAGGTGGAACGTGCCCTTGGAGGTTGAGGGCTTCACCTCAGACTAAGAGTCAGGTATCTTTACTGACCTAGGACTGCAGTTTACTGACATAGAGGTTTAGGATCCTGAATGTTTGGTCTCTCTGCTTTCTGAAGTCTTCTGCTCAGCCCCTCTCCTGGTCTGTAGCTGTGGTGGATTCACCTCTTGGAAAGTGTAGCTTTAGAGACCCTCTGGGCCAAATAGATGAGCCGTCTGTTACAGACGTCAGCGTTAGCAGTCATGGGAAGACCATACTACTGCAAATAACATCCATATGTAAAAGACTTCTCTTTTCAATGTACAGTGAAATAGTTTGCTATTTCATAGTGGTATACCTCTATATCACTATACCACTAGTTGTACCTTTAGCTGTGTAACTGGGTGGGAGGAGGACTTCAGCCTGCCTTGTGGCCAGGGTTCAGGCTGAGTGATGCAGATGAAGTCTGTGCTGTGTCTGAGCAGCACTGATTGTCTCCCGTTGGGGGATAATCTGAGCTCAGGACAGATGTTGTGTGCAGAGCCTGCTGAGTCCTTCTCAGAAGCAAGTCCATGCCCAGGAGAGGGCCGCTCAGCTGGTGCTACATGGATGCTAGGTCCTTCCCCAGGGTATGGCACAGCCTCTTCTGAGAACTTCACCTTGCAGGTGACTGTCCTTTAGAGTGTTTGTCTTTTAATAAGTAGAGTTTAATATTTTAGTGTGCAGAATACCTGAGAAAAGTCTTCCGTGGGAAAGCTGGTGAGTTTTACCTACTGTCTAGTCACCCTTCTTTCCCCTTTCCTACCTTTCCACTTGAATTATAACTCCAAGGCTGAGTTTTAACAAGTTCTGAGTATGAAAATTAAATATTGATAGTTTAAAAAGAAAGTATAGTTTTTTAGTTTCTAATGTTTAGGTAGATAATTAGTTTACATAAATTAATTTCTATACTTTTTCCTTACTCTTACCCACAGCAGGATAAAAGTAATGTTTTAAAGTCCTAAAACATTATGTATACTAATGCAAAACAGTATCAGTGCTTTAACTTGCTCTTTGTAACTTTCTTCATTCAGATTTATCGGTTTCTGCATTGAGATAAACAGCCATTAGTCGAGCTAGACACAGAAGTGAATGGATCACCTTTTTTGTTCTTGATGTGTTTATACTCTAGCCTGGAACAGATGATTTCAGATAATCTCTGTAGGGTCTTTCCATGCTCTGATAGGGAATTCTAATGAGTACCAGAAGGGTAGGTACCCTACAGATTGTGGAGTTTTAGGGAAGAATTCTTGGAGAAAGTAACTTCTATTTGAGTTTGAAAGGATGAATTGGAGTCAGTCAGGCTGGGAGCAGGAGGGGTGTGGTAGGTGCAAAAATGTCAGCAGAGGCAAATTGGTGGGAAAAAAAATGCATGTTGTGAGCAATAGCAGTGAAATGGGTAAATTGCAGGTCTGGAGCATTAAAGGTGGAGAATGACAGAAGATGAGTTGGGGAAGCGGAGGCCCAGGGGCTAGGCCTTGGAGGGCCCTGCGCGGCATTCAAGGAGCTTGAACATTTTCCAGGAGGTGCTGGCCTGCTGTTGAGGGCTGTGAGCAGGTGAACACAGTGGTCACATTTGCATTATATTATTTCTAGAAGGTATTTCCCATGGATGAATCTGGTGGCTGGGGGATCAGGAGGTCAGGCAGGGTGTGATGGCGCTTGGCCCAGGCCAGTGAGGATGGAGAGAAGGAGAGAGCTTAGAGAGATGTGTAGGGGATGGCGTTGGCAGAACTTACCGGTTGACTGGACTGGGAGAATGAGGGAGATGAGGGGACAAAGATGCTTTTAGAATACTCAGCTCGTGTGGTGAAGTAGGAAATATAGGAGGAGGAGCAAGCTGAGTGGGGAAAGATAATAGTGTTTGGATTTGAATATGTTGCCTTTGAAGTGCCTGTGGGCCATCCAGGTGAAATTGCCTGTAGAAGGTTTGCTGTGTGATGGTGATATTTAGAAAGAAGGATAGGACAGAAATAAAGACCTGGGAGTTATCAACATACAGGTGCTGGTGACAGCTGTGAAATCAGACAGTATTTTCCAGGAAGAGTGAGGAGAGAATGAGAAGTAGGCTGAGGATACTGGAAGAGCAGTGGGAGGGAAGGCAGTTTAGGAAGGAATTTGAAAAGAAATGGTCAGGAGAGGGCAGAGGGCAGAGACCAGGAGAGAACGGAGTCCATGGCCAGCTGCTTTAGAGCATCACTGAACTTGGGAAGGTTTAGGTGGTCTATGGAGTGGGCAGTGGGCGTGAAAGAAGGAATGGGAGGTAAAGGAGTGGAGACTGAATGCTCTCATTCTTGAGGGGAAAGGTGGGCAACTGATGGAGGAAGGTCTCAGAGAAGTAAGCAGGTAGGCCAGACCCATAATAAGAGGAAGAGCATGTGGGTGATCATAGATGTGGATAAGTTGGGTTGTGGAGACTTTTAGAGCACATCTGTGAGGAAAGGAAGTTTCAGAGAACAGAATTACAGAAAAGAGGATGGCCTCAAGTATTAGCCTCTGAAATGTCAATGGTAAGTGTTTCATAGATATTTTTGAACCAGGGACTAATGAATGAAAAGTCTGCATAAGCCACTTTAGCACAAACTTATGTCATACCATCAATAATTAATTAATTAATTAATTAATTATTAAATATTTTGTTTATTTATTTTTAGAGTGAAGGGAATGAAGGGAGAAAGAGAGGGAAAGAAGCATCAGTGTGTGGTTGTCTCTCACGTGGCCTCGTACTGGGGACCTGGCCCACAACCCAGGCATGTGCCCTGACTGGGAATCAAACCAGCGACCCTTTGGTTCGCAGCCCGAGCTCAATCCACTGAGCTACACCAGCCAGGGCCCCATCCATAATTTAATTACAGTGTTTATACAGGTAGTTTTGAGTCAGAAGTAATTAGGTGAGGCTACAGAGCCAGGAAGAATTAGTGGACTTTTCTAATTGTGGACTATTAAATAGATTTTTAGAAATTGTTTTTAGACACACAAGACTGAGAGGTAACCTAGCGTGTTCTGACATTGAAAAGCACAACTCCTTAGAAGGACACTTAACCCATCTGCCCTAAGGGCTTCTTATTGTTTCTTATATGTAAGGAAGTGTAGTGAGTCCTTTACCTATACCATATCTCATTTACTGGGTGTAATCTCTCATGTAGTTTCTGTTAGTCCAATTTTATAGAGAAGGAAACAAAGGCATGAAGTATTGTAACTTGCCCAAAGACCCATCGCTAGTATGTGCCTAGCTGGGGTTTTACCCAGGCAGTCTGGCTCCAGAGTCCATACACGTGGCCACCGTCCTGTGAGAAGTGTTTCTCCACGCTGTGACAGAATTGTGGGGTGTGAGTTCTGAGATATCTTCCAACCTCAAAATATTTATGATCATACACACACACACACATATACACATACATATATACACACACATATGGTCTTCAGCAGGTACAGTGAGGTATGTATGGAGAAAAATCTTGAGGTTTACTTGGGCTTTTTAACTCAGAATGAATAATATGCAGTATCTAAATTATTCTATATTTTGGGCAAGGATTATCTATAATTTATTGTTATTTAAGATACCAACTTTTTGTCTGTATTTAAAATGTATAAAATGTATGTATATACACTGTCTACATATCTTCTCAATTATTTGTATACTCATAAAACCACTAATTTGACAAGTATTACATGTGAAGAAAATGGTAACAACTATTTACTATAGCTGGTCGAATCTACTGTAACACCCAAATGTAACTTTATTAATAACAGTAATAGTGGTGCAGCAATAAAATTAGTAAAATTGCCTATGAAAGTAATCTGAAATAGTTGCGTTAAGGTGATTCTTTTTCATGTAGATTATCTTGAGTTTCTTTTTTTTCAGTTTCTACATACAGACAAACTCTTTTCTAGCTGTATGACTGATTTTGTGAAAAAGTGTTGCTTTGATGACAAGGGAAGATTACATGGGCTTAATTTATGTCACAAGCTATCTGGGTAAAGTTAATAAATTCTTGGCTCAAGGAATTGTGACATATTGAAACACATGACAAGAATAACTTTAAATGTGGTCTTTAAAAATTCTTGAGAGTAAGACAGATTCCAAGGCAGGTTAAAAAAAGCCCCACTTGACTAAATTGCAGAAAGACATCATTTAATAATAGGAAAGGAAAGGGGTTAGGGGCCAGCATGCAGTGGGTTCAAATTCTGACTGTGACTTACCAGGTGTGTTATCTTAAATGAGTAACTTAACCTTTCTGAATCTCAGTTTTCTTAAGTATAAAATGGAGGTAGCAATGCCCCTGCCACTGGTTTGCTATGAAGATTAAAAGACTTCTACATAAATAGCCTGACCCAAAGTAGGGCCTCAATATATGGGAACTTTATTATAATTCTTCTTTTCCTTCTGTCGTTACTTAATGTTTTTCTTTTTGATTAGCAATCATATTCAGTGGGTATATCCGTTGTGTTGCTTAAAACATTCAGAGTTATACGTGAGTTGTTATTTCAGGTTGTATCTTTTTTTCAAAAATGGTATCTTGTTTTGAGGTCTGGTCTTGTGTTTATTTAATAACTGTGGCAGATGGGTAAGGAGGAGAGTCTAATACTTTTCTTCTGCAGTGCACAAGGACTCATTCTTATTACTTCACAACCCTCCTCGGTGCTGATATAATGAGCCCTAGGCGCTGTAGGTGCTAATAAACGTTTTAAAACATTTTTGTATGTATATTAATTAAAACAACTTGAAAATTGGTGAAACAGTTACATTGTTAAATTGTTTAGTTTAGGTAAACATGGGAGCAGTGACTTTCGATAGCCCAAATGACAAAGTTTCTAGTAATTCTTTGCTGTCAGTGTCAAACTGATGTCTTTCTGCTATCTCCGATGAATGGCCGTCCCTTGACCTCCTAGGTCTACTTTGATCCTACCCATGTGGTGGCTCCTCACTTTCTGGACTTCAAATGACCCCATATTCCCCAGCTGGATGACAGCCCACTCTGGTCTTGGGACAGTGAACCCAAGTCATGGATTCATTGTTTCTGTGGACTTCAGATTTGGGTGCTTTCTCTTGTCTTGACTCCCTTCTGTCATCATTGCCTTAATTGCTGATGCAGAACCTAGGATAGCTTTACATCAAATCGCTTGATTCTGGCAAACCTGGGGATGAACCATTCCATACTTCTTTCATACTGAATTGTGAAATCAGTGTCCTCAAACAGTTATTTATGACATCTACCAGGGAAATTGAAGTGACAAAGGGAGTTAAATGTTAGGATTACAGTTTGTACGAGTTGGCTTTCGTCTGGCAATGCTGTGGTAACAAACAACCCCCAGATCGCAGAGGCTTAGTTTCAAAGTGTAGTACTTGTCCATGTTACATGGTAGTTGAAGGTCGGCTGTGCTGTGGTGTCTTTTTCACTCTAGGACCCAGGCTGACAGAGAGTGTACCTTTCCACTTGCCGAAGGGAAAAGAGGAGCTTGTGCTGGATGGGGCAGATGTCCTATGGCTCCCATTTCATTGGCCTAATAAGTCATAAGACCAAGCATGATATCAGTATGGTGGGCAGAATCTCTGTTCACAAAGCAGGACTGCAAGTCACCTGGTGGCCAGCAGGATGCTGTCCTCCTAAAAGGAGGGCAGGGAAACGTGGAAAACAACGGTACTATGTTCTGTGCAGTTAATCAGTGTTTTAAATTTAAAAAAAGTAGGAAGATTTACAAAAAAGCCTATAGAACTGCCTGGTAGCATGTTATTTTATATTATAGATGATTTCTGCCTTTGGCCAGTGGGTTTTTTTTTTTTTTTACTGAATTTCTCTCTTTTGAATTTTCATTGTAAAAAGAGGAACTGATGAAAAAGTTGGTGAAATGTTTTTATCCAGAGAGCCAGAGTTTCCACAATATAGGCTTACAGCATTAGGGAAATTGTTTTAAAAAATATGTCTATTTAATATTTTATCTCTAAACAGTTTGCCTTTACCATGTAGAAAATAATACTGTAATTCAATTATTATGCCCTGATTCTTGAATTAATAACCTGACTTTCCTTGCCTCTGCCTAATTATAATAAAATTGCGAATGAAGAGCAAAATCTCTCTCTCTCTCTCTCTCTCTCTATATATATATATATATATATTGGAAGGGAATTAGGTGATAAATGATCAGTTTTACAGAAAAACTAAGGCTTAGTAATGTTTTTTTAACCAAACCTTTACTTATAACTTGAGCCCACTTTCAATTTTTGAAAGAATTTAAACAACAAAAGAAGATTTGGGAACCTATAGATACTTCAGGAGTGATAAATGACCATTGATGTGAATGAATGAATGTGTTAGTTTATTGAGGTCCTGAGGTAGAGTGTACAAGCTAGAACTTAGCAAGATCTCTCAGTTTAGGCTTATGCTTGGCCCACTTTAGGCCTTATGGATTTTAGAATAGGTAGGGTTTGTATTCAAGTCTTCAGAAAAGTAATAAATATAATCCTTCTTTGAAACATAGAACAATATTCCTTTCTTTGTATATTTGGTTTTTATTTCCTATAAAGAAGTACATTCAATATTGTTGGAATCAGATACCACTTTTTGTTAATTCTCATGAAATTGAAAAAGGCAACAGTCTATACCAATACTGTGAAGTGCTTATTGTTAAAAATCTCTGGGAGACTGGACCAAAGTAAAAACATAAAATAAGTAAGTGAAAATTTAGTCATTGCTCCCTAGTTTGTGTAAGCATCATGAAGCAATATTTTGAATTGATTGCAACTGCAATAAAGTACTCTGAAGAAAACCCAGTAGAGGAGAATTAAAACTTGAAGAGATTAATGTTCTTTAGTGGGTCTAACAGAAGATCTTTTGTTGCTTCAAAATCTTTTCTAATTCTCATCACTGAAACTTCTTGGCTATATTAACAAAAGTGCCTTTCCTTCCACATTTTCTAGAATTGTGTATATCAGGAAACATTTCTCAACCAAATATCACAGATAGTTTTAAAAAAGCTAAAGTAAATTCTGAATTTTATATTCTCTATAGTCAGGTTGAGACTATAGAGAATATGAATGACATTAAAAAAGCAATACAATATTTTTAGTTGCTAGTGATTAGTGATAGAAACATGAATCATCGATAGTTTTACATTTTATTTTGTATGTTTATCTCACATCCTGCAGCCTTGCTGAATGTATTTCTTAGTCCTGACAATTGTGAGTGTGTGTGTGTATTCCTTGTGATTTTATATATACTGGTATATGATCTCACATCATCTAAGAATAGAAATAGTTTTGCTTCTTTCTTTCCACTCTGGATACCTCTTCTTTTTCTTGCCTGATTGGCCTATTAGAGCTCCCAGAACAGTGTCGAATGGCAGTGGTAAGAGTGGACGGACATCTGTTGCTTGTTCCTGATCTTAGGAGGAAAAGCTTTCAGTCATTTGCTGTTAAGTGTGACATTATCTGTGGATTTTCATAGGTTTTAGCAGGTTGATGAAGTTCCTTTCTATTCCTAGTTTGTTGAGTGCTTTTATCATGAAAGAGTATTTGATTTTGTAAATAGATACTTTTTCTGTATCTATTAAGGTGGGCATGTGGATTTTATCCTTAATTCCGTGAGTGTGGTTTATTACATTGATTTTTGTATGTTGAACCAACCTTGCATTCCTTGACTGTCTATCTCACTTAATCATGGTGTATAATATCCTTTTGCGCATTGCTGGATTAATTTTGCTAGTACTTTGTTGAATGGCTTCTTTTGAAAACAGATTTTTTCTAAATGTTTTTCTTTGCTTTTAGAAGCTCATGAACACTGGAGAGAAAAATAAAGGAACATATCTTTCCTGGCGCTTCCCCATGGAAATATAGAAGCTTCCTTTCTGCACATATTCTGAATGGCTGACCTTTAAGGGATAACCAAATTTCACAATTCCCACATAATGTTATTTATTATATGACACGTTCAGATTTAAGGTCTTGACCTGTGCAGGTCGCTCAGTTTTTTTTTAGATTAGTTCCCTAAAAAGTAAACAGGATTATAAAAAGCAAATAAAATATGCTATGTGAATATGTAATGTGCTCATAACATATTATATGATGGTAAGATATAATT
Organism: Artibeus jamaicensis; assembly: GCF_021234435.1. Lineage (NCBI taxonomy): Eukaryota > Metazoa > Chordata > Mammalia > Chiroptera > Phyllostomidae > Artibeus > Artibeus jamaicensis. Next base: position 9,876,173 of record NW_026521810.1, on the reverse strand, counting down.
ATTTACCTTTATATAAGTATGTAAACAATTATTTAACCCAAGGGTCATAAATTCAAATACCTTCCTTCTCGGCCAAGAGGACCAAGTAGATGTCTGAAGCAGTAACACAATCAGATGTGATGGGGCTTGTGGCCAGTTGGAAAATCTGTAACCTTGCTTCACTACATTTGAATTCAAAGTGAAAACAAACAAACAAACCACAATAAAATGAACGAAATAAACCCCAACCCCACACTGTCCTGGCCAGACATCATATATCTGCCTCTTTTCTGATTCTAAAACACCAGCTAGAAAAGTCCCCTTTTAATAGAATGAGCTTGGTAATAGAAGCATTTAAGGTAATAGATGCATTTAATATATTTCCTGGACTTGAACTTTTACCTGGATTATCCCATTGTCCTTACTATACAAGGAACCACTGTCTTGTTTTTCTTATCATTACTTTCTATTAGGTATGTGAATTCTTATTCACATACAGCAGTGTGCTTCATAATTTTCACAAACCAGCTGTATTATTGGTACACACTTTCTGTGGTTTCTTTAACAAGTAAACAAAGTCAGTATTTGTATTTCCTTGGTACCCTAGTATTTGAAAGAGTGATTTCTACAGTTTCCCAACTATAGTAAGTCAGGTGCTGATATCTTGAAACCTGTGTAGGAGGTTCTTTTGGAGCAAGAGGTGGTAACTCAGCATCTGCAAAAGGTTTGCTAAGTAGCCCAGCCACAGCAGTGACTCCGGCCCACCTCACAAGTTCTCTTTGTTCAGCAGGATGTAGTCGTAGAAACTCATGATCCTAAGTATCAAGCTACTACTCTGCAGAAAGGAGGGTGTTGGCTTGGAACACAGAAAAAGCACTATGGCCCCTGCTCCAGAGAAGCATGAAGTCTGGTTGGAGAGAAACCAGTATCCATAAAATAACTCCAAAAGCCGGAGTCACAGATTCCTAGCTTTGTTTGGAGGGAAGCTTGGAGATCATTTGTCCAGCCCTGCTCCCTCGTTTTACAGTATAGAAGGCCGATACTCACAATTCAACCTTAGTCTGGGGTTCTCAAATCTAGTTGCTTTCTAGAATCACCTAAGAATCTTCAGTCTCTGGCATTAGGGAACCAGAAATTTATATTGAGATACAAAAGACTCACAGTTCTGGGTGATTCGGACATAGCCAGTTTGCTTAATGGATTTGGGAATGGTAATAGGCTGTGAGTGGTTTTGGAGTTTAAGGTGTAGGGAGCTGAGTGGTGGAAGGCTTGCATGTTGCAATCAAGAATAGTAGGATTGAGGTGGACTGGGAACTTTGTGGATAGAAGAGTAATTGCTGAGGGTACGGAGTTGGAAATTGGTGTGGCGAAGGTGGTGAGTAAGATGTTTTACATCAAATGACTCTCAGGTAATTGCAAGGGCTGTAGGGGAATTCATACACTTGCATTGGTAAAGAGCTAAAACATGCCCAAAACATCCTAATCATCACTTTGACTTTGTGTGTGTCGGGGGGGAGGTGGGGGGAAGATTTTAAGAAAGTGTTTGATTGCATTACAAGTAATTCTGCAATCCCAAATTTATTGTATTTATCGAGTGTATTTTTTCTAGTTAATCATTAGTGTGACAGTTAGAATCTTCATTGCCTTCCCCAAATTATTTTGAGACAGACACTGATCATTTTGTATACTCAATTACTGTATTTCCTGGTAATAAAGTAGTTGATATGCAGTATGCTAATAACCATGCTAAAGAAGTACACTGTGATAACCATTGGAAACATCCATATTTATAAACTATTTTTTGTTGAAGATAATTTTATTTTCTCAAGAAAGTTATCTGTATGATATTTTAAATATTATGACATTAAATTGTACAATATCTTCATAATAAATATATATATTGAATCAGTGTATATATGGCACCAAACAGCATTTCTTTTTTGTAAAAAACATCTGTCCACTTTTTATATATTTTTATTGTTACATTCCTTTCACTGTGAAAATGTCAAACCTCTTGCGTGTGTGTGCTGTGACGGTCCTCCCTGGCGCGTGACTTCCCTGAAGGCAGGAGTCACACAGCAGTGATGAAGAGCATGGGCTCTGGACCAGATGTTCCTAGTTCTAATCCCACTCTGTTGCTTGCTCATTATAGATAATTATTTTGTCAACTGTGAACACTGGAAAAGTTTAATACCTATCACAAAGGATTTGTGTCAGATTAAATGAGTTCATGTGTGTAAAGTGCTTTAAAGTTACCTAGTTAATGCCTCTCATTGTGTGCATTAGGGAATCGTATTCTAAGTACTTGCTCAAGATAGAAGTTACAGCCTGGACCAGAACCCAGACTCCTGGTCCCCAGGCTGGGAGAGAAGGGAAAAAAGTCACTTATCTTTGAAGCACTTCTTCCAGAGTTCTGTCACTTGGTTTGGCTCTCTGTCACTCTCTGTGTCCCTTTCTTCCTCTTTCCTCTTTCCCCATCTCTGCCGTCAGTCCCATTCTTGCTCCTTACACCTTGTAAAGCTGGGGTTCTTAACCTGGAGGTCAGGGAACTCCCTCACATCATGTGTGCATTTGACCGCCCCTCCCGTCCCCATTCCTGTTTTGCTCTTGTCTAAGAAGAGAGCTTATAGCTTTCATCAGGCTCCGGAAGGCACCCACAACCCCACTTCTGTGCGGGAGGAAGAGGCTCTGGCTGCACTGTTTCCATCATGAGCAGGAGGTGAGGTAGCACTTGGAGAAGTGTAACAACTCTAATTCCGCCCTGGCTGGTGTAGCTCAGTGGATTGGGCGCGGGCCTGCGAACCAGAGGATCGTGGTTTGATTCCCAGTCAGGGCACTTGCCTGGGTTGCAGACCAGTTCCCAGCAGGGGACACGTGAGGGGCAACCATACATTGATATTTCTCTCCCTCTCTCCTTCCCTTCTCCTCTAAAGATGAATAAATAAAATCTTTAAAAAAAAAGAACTCTAATTCGTTGTTAGTGTTTCCAGCCACAGAGGAGAGTGGATACTAACAGGGATGCTTGGCAAAGCCATTCTGCCAGGCAAAGTGATTTTATCATGAAGACCCTGCCGAATCTCTTCCTGACTGTCTCGAACAAGCAGGAGGCTTGGAGTTACACAGCCTGAGCATGAAGGCAGTGCAGGCCACGGTTTGGAAGGTAAGCCAGTAAGAACTCAGAGCCCCTCCAGGACACCCCCTTTGGCGTGGTGGGACTGAGGTGGCTTAGATTTGTCTCAATTTTCAATGAGGTGATTGACAGACTTTCTCATAATTGCTAAAAGAAAAATATTATTCTATGTTTAAAATAAAACTAAGGAGACTAGTGTTGTATATAAGGACTAACTAAGGAATTCAATACATTATTTTAAGAGCCGTTTTATAAGAATGCATATCACATTATATGACAAGGACTTTTCAAGTATTAGTCATAGCTTGAGTTATCCTGAAGGTCATGACTCGATGATAAAATCATGAGCAGATAGCTTCACATGCACCTTTTATAGCTGTCACGTAGCCCTTGATGTTTTCCTTTACTGTGTAATTTCCAAATTGATCACACAACAGCTTTAACACAACTGATGCACTTTTTGTGGTAGTAGTGAGATCAAGGGCTTTTTAATATGGTCTGGCTGGAAGAGAGAACTGATCTCTTCTTTCCCTGGCAGTTACCGTACCTGTTGGGGGCATTTAAGTAAGTGTGGCCAGCCAGGAGAGCTTCATCAGAATAACATTCTTTTGCTAAGTATGTGTGATAAAGCCACAGTGAGACTTTGGGAATTTGGACCTGGTCTGCATTTAGCACCCAAAAGCCATTGTAGAGCTGTTACTGGTTCGAAGTTCCCAGTCACAGTTCTTGCTAAAGTTATGTAGTTTAAGCAGATAGGACAGTGGATGGTGTCTTCTCAAGTTTGTTAGTGTGTTTATTTATTTATTCATTAGTTCATATTTTAACATGTTCCAATTTTTCCTGACATTATGTTTACTTACGGGACATTTTTAGAAGGATCTGAATTATTTATTTATTTATAATCTTCACTTGACGATATGTTTATTGATTTTAGAGAGAGAGACAGACAGGCAGACGGACGGACATGGATGTGAGAGAGAAACATGTATCGGTTGCCTCCTTGGGTGCTCTGACTGGGGATCTAACCCACAACCTACGTAGGTGCCCTGACCAGAAATTGAACCCAGAGCCTTTTGGTGCACAGGACAATGCTCCAACCAGTTGGGCCACCTTCCTAGGGTGGATCTGAATAATTTTTGATGAGAAAACTTATAAGGAAAAATTAACATTAAGAAAACACATAAGCTTATATACTTTGGCAAAGCCCTCTTTAAAAGTTTTTCAAGGAACTAGATATTAAAAATTACTAAATCAAAGAAAAATGTCAGTAGGAATTTCTTTTTTTTAAAGAATTAAAAAAAACATATACACAAGAGCTGTTAGGTTATATCTCACTTTTTCCCCACGAATAGACAGAATTCCTTTACAGAAGCTGCCTGTTGGCTATTATGGAAGAGGTATTGATCAATGAGGCCAGATGTGGACTTAACCTCTGGCCATGCCTCTCATTAGAATCTAAGTTTTTATTTCCGTATCTATAAAGTAGGAATGAGGATACTATCCTGTGCAGCTCCATGGAGTGGTATGAGAATCAAATGAATGAAATCTCACAGTTAACCCAGGACAGTGCCGTACACTCAGCACTCAAAAGATCATGCCTATCTCTCCCCCAATAATTGTGAGCACTAGAAGGAGCTGTGGGGTGCATTAAAGTTAGTGGTGGAGATCTTGCTATCCTAATCAAAATTGCCCCTCCTCTTCTTTCATCTGTGAATCTAGAATGTGGGTGGGGTATGGGCCAAACAGGTCCTAAGCCAGGTGAGGGGGAAGAATGCTTCTGTGGCTTCTGGCTGCTATTCAGGTTGCATTGCTGGTTTCTGAGCCCACTTTTTCTTGACCTCTGTGTGGCGCCCAGGTCTCCACTGCTGTGTGACTTTTTAGCCTCCTCCTGATTACTAGTTCTAGGTGCCACCCATTCTGCTCTGAACCCAGAAAGAGTCCCACTTTTAGTTCCCAACCTTGCCTTCACCTTCATCCTAGGTTTCTGCCCTCTTTAGAGCCATTCTCTTTTGGATAAGTATAGACTTCACTCTCCAGGTCCTTTGGCAGCACCCTGGGGTAGGGAGCAGGGGATATATTTTCCTGGAGGCTGAGCTGGGTGACTCAGGCCGACAGGATGCTCTAAATGGCAGTCACTCTTATGGTCTCACTTAACAGGTGGGACAAATAGGACAATGAGGGGTTAAGCACATACCCAGATGTGGCCAGTGAACGCTGGAGTCGGGGTTACATTCTTGTTCTGATAGGCAGAGGGCTCTTCTTCCCTTTGTCTTCAAAAGAGAATGGTGCCCTCCTGGTCTGAAGTAGAAATTTGTCAGAGAAGCCTAAAAAGTGCAGTGATCTTAATCTTTTTCTGTTAATTAGCCATTTAGCCCAGACAGTACAAATTATTTCTTTAAAGGAGAACATCTGAGGCAAACTGGTTAGTTCTTGGTGCATGACTCTTGGTACATGACTTGGTGTTTTTTTTTCTGGAGTCTTAACCTCTTGTTTTTTTCCTGATATAGACCTTATCCTTTCTTTCTTTATGTAGCTAAGATGGTAGGCTTCACTTTGTCTCTTGTCTTCAGGTTTTAGGAAAGTGATTTATAGAAGGGGTAACAAATCTGCATTGAGTTTTGTTTTTTAGCTTCAGCTAATGCCCCAGGTATAAGTGTAAAGTAAAAGAAAACCTTCAAGATGAACTATATTAATGTGTTAATTGAAGTAATATAGTCTTTGACAGAGCTAAAAAGGATTGCAATAAATAGCCATGTAATACTATACAAATAGGAATAATGGTTAAGAGTTACTAATAACTAATAGCATTCTATTGACATTCTCTCTAGTCACCATCACCTACCACTGCAGTCAGATGAGGAAGCCAACATATAGTTGGGTTTAAGCTCAAGTATGACAATGGACATAGTGTCATTCTACTGTGCCATTCTGATTTTAAAGCTAAGCAGGTGTACTCACTGTCTCTTTTAAAGGATGTTGCAGCTCTCTTAAATTGTTTTTGTAAATTGTGTCTCTTATTCTTGGTCAGTTTGTTTTGTCTGAGTGCTACATGACTGGGGAGGCCACCATACTTGAGTGATAGTGTCAAGAGTAACAGTGAAGTGTGCAGTTAGTCCAGAACAAGGGGAAGTAAGGCCTCATGTTCTGTCTTCATGACCAGGAGCTCAAGGACCGCCAAACTCCAGGGAGCCTGACTTCCTAATCTTGTCTTACAGTGAGTGTGATAGCACCTTATCCAGCACTCAGACGCAGAATACTCAACTATCAGAGATAAAATAAGCCTCAATTCAAGGAGCAAATCCTGGTCTAAAAACTGGACCACGGGAAAAAGTTTAGATTGTATCTGCGAGTGTTAATGAAGCTGGGGAACTTCAAGTTCTGTTGAAGGGTGAGAAGAAAGTACAGTTCATGTTGTAAATGTATTTTAGAGGATCTCCCCATTTCTGAGAGCTAAGCACTGTCTGTGCATTCCAACTGAATTCAACACATACTGATCATGCACCATTTTTAAAAGATGGGGCAATAGGCAAAGAATGGAGAGGTATGTTCAGATGGTGTCTGCCCTGAGGAGTTTACCACTTAGTTGAGAAACTTGAATTTTGCTAGTTTTCTAATTTCTGTTTGGCTCTCTTCTGAATGTAACACTTAATTCCATTTGACATAATATTATTTTTAATCTGATTTTTAATCCATTCTTTGGGAGATGTTTGGAAGTTCACTTCACTCAGTTCAGCCTGCAACTGAACAAGCCTGTTCTCTGTGTCATTATTTTGTGCCACTGATTGAAAGCAAGACTTGATGCTGGTGCCAGAAACAGGGGCCTCTGAGATACTGCTTTGTGCTTCTTGGTCAAAACCAAGTCCTATCTATATGATCATGTAGAGGAAATTCTCTAAATGAAGAATTGAACTAAATGATCTTTAAGTCTCTTCCAGGTCTAAATATACTCATGTGCTACATAATGCCATTTTGGTCGATCATGGGCTACGTACACAATGGTGTTCCCATAAGGTTACAATGGAGCTGAAGCTTTCCTATTGCCTAGTGATGTCGTAGCCACCCTGTGTCATAGCACAACATGTTACTCATGTGTTTGTGGTGATGCTGGTAAAAACAAACCTGCAGCCAGTCATACAGAAGTATAGCACATACAGTTATGTGTGGTACCTAATACTTAATGATAACAATGGATGACTGTGTTACTGGTTTATGTCTCTATTATACCTTCCATCATTATTCTAGGTTGTGCTTTTTCTACTTAGGAGAAAAGCATGCTATATGACAGTATGTTGTTACACCGGCAGCAGCGTCATACATCTCATGTTTACCTGTCTCTTGATCACATCATTTTCTCTTGTGCTTCACATCATTTGATCTTGTGTTGTTTTGCACGGTAACTGCTGTACAGGCTTGTGGCCTAGGAGCAGCCGGCTAGACCATATAGTTTCATAGTAGGGTATACCATCTGGGTTTGCATAAGAACCTTTATGATGTTCGCACAATGACGAAATCACCTAACAACTCATTTCTCAGAACAGATCTCAGTCACTAAGTGATGCATGACGGCATGTAATTTTGGTTCAAAATAATAAATGTTAAAAAAGCCTTGCAAAGCTGTGAGTTTGAAGTGGTAAAACTGTTCTCTGTATTTTGGATGGTAGTCATACAACCTGGAACTCGGCAAACCTGTATGTTTTATATGTTCTGCATTTTGGGAGAAGCTGAATTCACCTGGTTTCCAGACGTCTGTGTTTGGCAGCCTAGTACTCCATCTAACCTCATGAACTGTGACGTAGTGATATGAACTGAATTTCTTTGAGCCAGTCTACGTACTTATTAGTTGGAAATTGAGATACTTATTTCAAAGGAAAATTTGCCAAGGGAATAGAGGACAAAGGAAAAATGTATTTCTGAGGGACAGAGGTGTTCACAATACAGGCAGGAGACAAGAAATTTAGAGATTGAGGTTAGAATGTCACTGATTGACTGGGTCTTTGGCATACCTTGTACCTCTCTGAGTCATATTTTTCCTCTTGTATAAAATTAGAGGTGTGATTTAAATGGTCTAGTAAGAGTTCTGCATGCTGGGTAGTCTTCAAGTAAAAGGCACTTCACCTTGGTAGCTTATGTTAGGAACAGGTCATCGAGAGTTGGAGTAATAGAGGAGTGGCATTTGGGTATTAGCAGGGCATTTTTTCCATTTCTCCAAACTCCTCCATTGTATTAGGTCCAGAGGGAGGAAGTAGCACATCTTATTAGTTCCGTTGCTGCTGGAGCAAATTACCACAAGGTCAGTGGCTTAAAACACACATTTACTATCTTCTAGTTCTGAAGGTTGGAAGTCAGAAACGGGTTTCACCGAGCTAAAATCAGGGTGTAGGCAGGATCGTTTTCCTTCGGGGGGACCTCCGGAGAATCTGTTCCCTTACTTTCTCCTGCTTCTGGGGTCTTTTCACATTCCCTGATTTGTGGTCTCTTCTTCTATCTGGAAAGCCAGCAGTTTCCTCACTCTGACCTCTGCTTCTCTGACTCTCCTGCCTCCCTCTTATAAGGACCTTTGTGATTAGATTGGGCCCACTGGGATAATCCAGGATAATCTCCCCAGCTCAAGATCCTTAACTTAATCACATCTGCAAAGCCTCTTCTGCGTTGTAAGGTAACACGTTCACAGGTTCCGGGGATTAGGACGTGGATGTCTTTGGGGGCCATTATTCTACCTACCACACATATATAATGTTGATAGCATTGCTCTGGCCCAGGAGACCATACTTCTCACTCTTGAAAGAAAGATTGCCAGTGGATTAAATCATTTTTAGCATTCACGGGGGACCTTCATTGCACTGCTCCAGCCTCTTGTGCCTCAGCAGGGAGTTTATTAAAAGGAAAAAGGGGAGAAAATGGGAAAAGAACTACACAGTTGGGAGGCAGTTTTATCAACTCAAATGGAGTCAACAGCAAGGCCTTCAGAGGGAGAGTGTACGACATACTCTTATTCAGTATGAAATAAGAGTAAAAGGCAGAGAAAAAGGCAGATATGTTTCAAGGGCCACAGACACTGGCGTTGGGAGATGTGTCTCTTAGGAAATTTGGTTAGATAGTATATTAGGTTGGAAGTTCTCCAGGCATTAGCTGCCGTGGCTGCCTTGCTTTTGGTGTTGAGGTCACATGCATTTACTTTCCAGTGGTGGGCTTTTTTGAAAGCATTGGAAGTTTTCAGATTCTCTGTGGGAAAGAAATTCCTGCCTAGAGTCTGAATGTGACATTGACAGTGTTTATAGTTCTCTGCAGCAGAGCATTCTTAGTATCTCAGGGGTGACATTTTAATTATCACTGCATTAGATAAGAAGTTATCTTGTTTTGTAGTTGGAGACAGAATTGACAGAGGACAAGGCAGAGTTCGGGGGAACAAATCAGTGACACTGAAGCCACATTTTTTTTTTGCCATAAACTCCAGCCACTTTGCATTCATACTCTGATTTGACAGAGATAGAGGGAACTCACGTGGTTTGCAAACAGATTTACATTTCTCCAGTTCATTTTAACTTTCAAATCTGCTTTGATTTTGAACATGCTGACCTGCCTTAAAACCAGACTTCATGCTACCTGGTCAATGTCAGAGCAGCACTGACCGGTGCTTCAAGATGAATCTGGGCTGTGTCTGGGTGTTGCTGTGTCCGGTTAGCCAGGTGGCGTGGGGCTTCATGAGCTGGGCCCCAAGGCGTTTTGACAACATGTGCCTTTAAGCCATAAATGTCTTACCAAGAAGGGACCCACCGAGAAACTAGCAGCAGGAACAATTGCAATATGATATTCTGTGTTTGCCATCATTTGAAACTTCATCAGATAAATGCATGCTGGGAATTTGGCCAGAACCTATTTTTAAAAAGTGAAAGCTGGAGACATTGATCAAATACCAAAATTTGAGATTTTTTCCCTAATTATAGTGAAGTTTCCTTAGTTCATATTTCCCTAGTTAACAGTTTTTTCCCTCCATTACCATTGCCATGTCTAGGAACAGGATTATTCTGGCCCGGCACTTTCTAGGAAACACCAGTGCTTACTGTATGCTCTCTTCCGGTTGGGCTCCGGGGAGGGGCATTTTAGGGGGGAATCTAAGTGGGATGTTCTGAGCAAAGGCAGCAGGCAGCTTTGACAGTCATTTGTTGCTCTTACTGTGTGTCGTTTCCCTTCAGTTCCGGGGCTCTGCAATAACGATGGCCCCTTCCCTACACAGGCATAACCGTAGCCCCAAACATTGTCATGCCGCCTAAGGACTTGTTTACTAAATGAAGGTGTGGATCATGGCATTTCTTCTTCTTCTTTCATAAATAATTTAACAATTATTTATTGATTTTTTTTTAGAGAGAAAGGAAGGGGAAGAGAGAGAAACATTGATTGGTTGCTTCTTCCCCTGACTGGGGTTGGAACCTGCAACCTTTTGGTGTGTGGGATGATGCTCCAACCATCATGGCATTTCTAACAATGACTTTGGAAGAGGGACAGGGGCATTTGCCATGGTTTACTTGGGAGCCTCGACATTTAACTTGGTTCATGGCCAGCTGCTTTGTGCTTTCTGTGCCCTAACTGGGTCTTCTCTAAACTTACTTCATCACCCACCAGGGCTTGACACAGGTTATTTATTCTAGGGAAGTGAAGGCTGCTCCCTGGAGCACAGAGCTCTCTGCTGTGTTTCCTTTCTAGAGGGGCTGAATTTTTAGCTCGTTGTCACATAATTAAATGCTCTATTTACTGTCAGGAATTAGGATTTTATAATGGTCCTTTTGAACACTTAAATTAGAATTCATGCCCTGGCTGGTGTGGCTCAGTGGCTTGAGTGTTCACCTGCGAATCAAAGAAAGGATCACTGGTTCAATTCCCAGTCAGGGCACATGCCTGGGACCAGGTCCCTGGTGGGGGTGCACGAGAGGCAACCACACATGGATGTTTCTCTCCCTCTCTTTCTCCCTTCCCTTAACCTCTCTCTAAAATATATATAAATAAATAAAATCTTTAAAAAAATTCTTTTACCTATCCAGACTTCCTGCTGCCTCTTCTTGCCTTCTTCTCTGCCAACACTCAAAGTGGACTTTAATTTGCCTCCAAGTGGCAGTGACTGTTTCCAAAATACTCCTTAGTTCTCCAAGATGAGAGTTTGTGCTCTCAGGATAAACAAGGTCAGTAAGCCCTCCATGGGGTCTTTGTCCTTTAGTTCTTCCCATTCAGTCTTAGGCAGGACCTGAGCATCCTCATGTTGGATACTGTTAAAAGCACATTGCCTATTTCGTACCCCCCTGATTCAGAATTCAGAGACAGATTGGGCTTTAACTTTTTACCAGGTAAAATGAGGTAAAAGCTGCTAAATCAAAGAATATTGTAAACAAGTGGCTGGAATGAGTTCATCTTCTTCAAGAGATTGATCTATTAACAAGCCATCTTTCAAGTTATCTCCATGTTGTGTTGATCAACTGTGAAAATACTGTTTAGCAAAAGTATAAATCTAAGCGTATGTAAGTACAAGGCACAATATTATGTTAACATAGCTGTTTTCCTAAACTTTGCTGCTTGGGAGGAGAGGGATTAGGATGGAAATACACAGGCTTGGAAATGTTGGGCCGGCTCCTCTGGGAGAGCCTGGGAGTGACAAGAATAAAAGCGAATTGAGGAGTGCCTTTCACAGGAGGAGAAGGAATGGGGAGGCAGCGGAGCCAGGGGCGAAGTCTGAAAGCGGAGAGTGGGAAATTTCAAGGGTGAGGGTCCACGGAGTGAAATATAGCAGAGTCTTCTGGTTCAGTTAGATCTGGACGTTGACATTGGATGGGGCGGCTGTGCCTGAGACAGTTGACAGAACCACACGAGGAAACCAGTGCTCAGAACAGTAAGTGTCTGACCCACAGCCAGGCCGTGACGAGAACCTGGAAGTGGTCTTCCTTCTGGAGTTTCCTGCTTAATCTTTTTATATCTGTGAGAGACTGGCTTCTCTGATGCGACTCGTTTGCAGTACCCCATTATATCAGCCACATGTTCTCATTTTTTTTTAGTTTAAAAATTTCTCATCTTTTTAGTCTTTTATTAGGTATATATCATGAATGGAATAAAATGCTTTGTGCACACTAAGCTACTTATTTACAGTTTTGAACTTTGGCGTAACACTTAAAAATTTAAAATATAAAAACATAAATCTGATTTCCATGAAGTGATCATCTGAAGACTCATGACTGCCTGACCATGATATGTGAACTTGCCTTTATTTGAGAAACATTAGTGTCTTATTTATTTGGCTCTATGCTACCTTTGATTTGACCAGATAGCACATTTTGTTGAGCTTCTTGGTAAAGAGAGGAAATGTATGGTGTGTGTTTTCATTTGCTAGTGCTGTTGTAACCAAGTACCACAGACTGGAGGGCTTTAGTGAGAGAAATTTATTGCCTCCTATTTCTGGAGACTAGGACTCCAAGATCAGGGTGTTGGCAGGGTTAGTCCCTTTGGAGGGCTGTGAAGGAGAGTCTGTTCATGCCTCACTCCTGGCTTCTTGTGGTTCACTGGCAATATTTTATCTTCCTTGGCTCAGTATTCCTTTGGTGTCATCCTGGTTTTTACCTTCATGTTCACATGACCTTTTTCCTATGTGCCTGTCTGTGTTCAAATTGCCCTTTTTTATAAGGATACCAGCTATGTTGGATTAGGGCCCATCCTATTCCAGTGTGATCGCACCTTATTTGATTACATCTACAATGATCTTATTTCCAAATAAAGTCACATTCTGAAGTAGTGGGAGTGATATCTTTAACACACATTTTGGGGGACATAGTTCAACCTATCACAAACTATAGCATAGTAAAATACCCCAACACTCAGGTAGGGAATCTGTCCTCGACATCCAGACTACAAGTGTTGAATTTTATTTTACACTTCATGAAAAATGACATCTGAGTCATTTAAATTTAAATCTGTAAATTAATTAGCCAACATGGGAACAGAGAAAGGACCCAATTAAAGTAAGATGGATGGCAAGAAAGAGGAAAAAGAAGACAAAATGGCAAAGATAAAGAGAACACAAAGAAGAAACAAATGATAGTTATTTTGGGAGCATGTTTCAAATGGAATTTTCTCGGTATAGAAAATCTATGAAGTGTCCCAAATACTTTATTGTAAATAAGACCAAATAGGTCAGTATTTGTGACATGGTGAATTCTTAGCATTCATGGCATCAACCCTGCCCTTAATAAACAAGAAGAACAAAGGTGAAGCTATCGGTTGTTGGATGTTTCAGTTTGTAGTCCACGACTTGTCACCTTCCTTGGGTGGCAGCCTTTACCTACAGGACAGGCCACTCACAGTGTGGCCCAGCCTGCAGGCCTGCCTGAGCCCAGCTCAGGGGTCACCTTCCCACAGGTTCTGCTCTCTAGAGGTCTGCAGCATGTTCCCTTAAAGACCAGGGGGTCACATAGAGGACAACCTGACCACATGGACATGAGGTCAAAATATCTCACTTGGTGTTAAAATGGAGGTGATTTTTCTAGCCATCCCATCTCATAGACTAGAAATCCCCAGTTGTCAGTGATTCTTTCCTTATTTATATTTAGTGACAGACGTCAGAAGGCATAAAAATACATGATAAATGGTGTTTAGTTGAGCAAGCTGGATTTACAGACTGTACTACCTGCTGATAACCACATCTGCTGTGTGGTATGTGCCTTGAATATATACTCACTGAGACTTGGAAATGGGGAGGATGGTTTTGTGGGGAAAAGGCAGCTGATTTGCAGACAGAAAAAGGAAAAAAATGCACAGTTCTGGTTCTTAAATAAAGTGCCAGCCCATTTTGTCTCATTATTTTGTATTTACTGATGGTTTTGCTCAAAGAGATTTTAGGGCTGCTCCTTCCAGTTCTAATAGCCACACCAGCATCAACCCCTTTAGAGGAAGACTCTAATATCGAGCCTCCTCATTTGCCCAGCTTTAGATTAGAGCCAAAGCTTGGTGCTTCTTCCTTCAGACCCGGGGCCTCGCAGAACCACACTCCCTCCCTCCAGACGGGTTTCAGGGGTAGATAAAGTGTGTGTGTGCTTTACTGCACTCTGACTGTTTTTTTAAATCTAAGTGCCTGGTTGTAGAATATGGTGTTATAGAGACACCTCATTCATAGACAGTCTAGTGTATTTTTACAATTCATATTTCATACACTAGTCACATAAAAACTCAGTATTTGGAGCTTTGAACTCCTCCTGTATCCTTTATATTTTCATTAAAAAATACCTCACATTTTTCTCTTGTCAGCCATTTTTGTTTTTCAAAGTTTCTCTATTTTATATGACAGTTCCAGAATTAAAATAAAAGCTTTTGCACACATTGTTTCTTTTAGAAACAAGTCATACACTATTAGACCATTGTTGATAAGAAGAAATTTATATTATTAAATTAGTTTGTTTCAAGTCAGTTTTAATGCCATAACTTCTAACATGTAGAATCTTTTAAACAAATATTTGAGCACTTACACTCTGCTGAACAAGAATATAGCCATAATGATATTCTATTATATATTTGCCTGTGTTATAAAATGTTCATTCCTATCAGTAACTTTATAACTGAAAACCAGAAACAATATGTTCCATTTTAAGAAAAACCTCATTTATTAAAATGTAAAGCAGTCAGCCCTGGCTGGGTGCCTCAGTTGCTTAGAGCATTGTCCTGTAGCTGAAAGGTTTTGAGTTCAGTTCCTTGTCAGGGCACATGCCTAGGTTGCGGGCTCGATCCCCGATTTGGGCATGTGCAGTCCCTGGTCTGGATGTGTACAGGAGACAACCAACTAATGCTTATTCCTTGCATTCATGTTTCTCTCTCTCTCTCCTTTCCTTTCTCTCTGAAAGAAATGGAAGAAAAGTCCTCAGGTGAGGATTAAAAAAAAATTAAAAGACTTAATCAAACACATTCATTAGAGATGGAGTTTTATAATACAAAAAGACCTTACCAAAAACTGCCTTTAGAGAGTAGATCTTTCAAGTATTAAAGATAATTGCTTCATCCTGCAAATCTTGATTTAGCATCTGCTATGACCCAGACACTTCATGTACCAGGAGCAGGCATGGAGCAGGGGAAGGGAGCAGGGAACTGTAGAAGCTGTGGCCAGTTAGACTCAGTCAGACATGGAGCTAGTACAATCCTAAAATTACCATGTGTGGAGCAATGTGAAAGTAGAGCTGATGATTAGAATTCACCTTACACAGCTTTCCAGGAACACATCCGGAGAATAATGATGAACACTGCATAACAATTTGGGGGAACCAGAGTGTGCACATAAATGAAAGGTAGTGATTCTTTCTAAGTCATGAACAGGAAAGTTGACCCAGAGGCATAAAATGACTACTCCAAAAAGTGATGTATCTTCTAAAAGTGCTCAGATTTCTCCTTATAACAATTACAGCAATGGTGATTTCACATCTGTTAGTCAGCCTGTTTTAATCTGCAAAAGGTGAAGTGTTTGACAGTTCCTTGTTCTCACATACAGATTAGCTGTGTGGAGTTTAACCTTTAGATGTGCTTAAGCAGCCACACTTCACAATTTTTTTTTTTGTATAAAACCAGCCAAACAGAAAGAGTCTGGTAACTTGTAACTAGGAATACAGAAATCCGACAAACTTTTTTTCTCTTGATATAAATTGCTCCCGTTATCTCCTTTCGTCCTTTTTGTCTAGTGGTATTTTAACACTCACCCTAGTGTTTAGAAGCAACTTTACAATTAAAGAATTGAAGCCATTCTCAGTGATACTAATGTCAGAACAGGACAGTTCTTCCACTTGAATGCATTGCGGGGTTTTAAGTAACTAAGCGTGACTGCTTGCTATAGGGAGGAAGAGAAGTGGAGCCTTTTATCTTTACCTGAGAATGTGAAGATAAACATGTGTTTTAAACTCCTTATTTGTAGAACATTTATATTTTGAGCTTCTGATTGTTGCAAAAGAACCAAACTTCTCAGACTGTATAGTACACAGTCAACTTTTAAATGCAACTGTGTTAAATTAATTTTAAGGTAATACGCACATAGATGGGGCATTTTATTCAACTAATGCAAATGATATGGCATTGGATTCTGTCCATGTTGCCTGAAGAACATGCGATGAGAAAATAAGAGATGGCTAAGTGTGAAGTTGACATAAGCCAGCCTGTCCTCATTTTTAATCAGTGAAGGCTCTCAGGCTTGAACACATGCTGCAGAGAGCACATTTTTAAGGGACTATGAGTGTTTACTAGATATAGGCACCAGGCTAAGCATTTAACATGTTATCTTACTTAAATATCTATATGATTTCATTGAGGTAAAAGCTATCATTAACTATTTTTCCAATGAAGATGTAGGCTAGAAAAGTTTACTAGTGGTCCCCACATTGGTCTGTCAGAAAGTCATGAGGGAGCTTTTTATTTATCTATTTACTTTTTATCCTCACTGGAGGACATTTTTTATTGTTTTTAGAGAGAGGAGGGGAGCCTGGCTGGTGTAGCTCAGTGGATTGAGCGTGGGCCTGTGAACCAAAGGATCGCGGTTCAACTCCCAGTCAGGGCACATGCCTGGGTTGCAGGCCAGTTCCCAGCAGGGGACCCACGAGAGGCAACCATACATTGATATTTCTCTCTCTCTCTCTCTCCCTCCCATCTCCTCTAAAGATAAATAAACAAAATCTTTAAAAAAAAAAGAGAGAGAGGAGGGGAGAAAGAGAAACATGGATGAAGGAGATTGGTTGCCTCCGGTACACGCCCAGACAGCGGGGGGGGGGGGGGGTTAAACCCACAACCCAGGTGTGTGCCCTGCCCTGGAATTGCCCCCAGATCCCTTCAGTTATGGGATGATGCTCCAATCAACTGAGCCACACCGACCAGGGCTCTGTGAGAGCTTGTTAAAAATAGAGATTCTTAGAGTAACTTCTGGAAAGTAGGATTTAGAAGTTCTAGAATATGGATCTAAATATCTTTATGGTTAAGTAGCTCCCCAGTTGATTCTAATAAACACCTAGGTGTGGAGGCCTTACTTGTTTGGAAGAGCCACCTCACGTCAGTTATGAAGCAATGACCATTATGGAGGCCTAAGTAGAGACATTGAAAACCACCACCAAACCCTAGAATTTGAAAGAGTCCTAGCTTTTATTTGGTTTTGCGTCTTTCCCAGTGTGGGCTGACTGTCTCAACGTCCTTGACTATGGGCATCTGAGCCTCTGCTGGGGGCAGGTCGGAGATGAGGCTCTGATTTTCCCAGACAGCCCTGGCTGTGGCTGAGCAGTTCTGATTATTAGGGAGTTGCTCTCTGCCCTGGACATGTATATTCCTCTTGCCCATCACTCACTAGTTTTACCCTCTGGAGATATTAAGAATAAATCCAGCCCTTCTTTTGCATGACAGCCTTTGTGGTATTCAAAGAACTCTGCTTTTTCCTACTCTAGGCTAATTGTGTCAGGGGCCAAGTTTGAATCCCCTGCCTAAAGAAATCCCATGGCAGCCTACACAAACAACCGTGATATCAACCACAGAATCCCCCAGCTCACTAGGAAGCATGTACTCTGGCTATTTCTCTCTAGTGTCCTATCACTTTATAGCCTTCTAGAGTCCCCAAGTAATTTTCCTTTTCTTCTTTACTACTTAGCTCTGTATCAGAATTAGGACACCTGGTCATTATCTATAACACAAATCTAAAGTTTGCTTTTCAGAAAAGAATGGGAACCGGGGGCTTTAAAAGAGAAGTTGACTGTGCTCAGTTCTACAGTTGACGACCCTGTGGTCTGCAGCAGTGCAAGGCCGGCCTTCGCAGGGGAAGAACAGGCTGGGCTGCTCCTCGGCAGCTCCTGCACTGCAGTAAAAAGCAAACATATTTTCCTCCTATATTGAACCCTTCAGCCCTTTGTGTGTAAACTATTTCCCATCTTGTTTGAACTATTTTTTCTGCAACAAACATTTATTGTAGGCAGTGTAAATAACAGCTGACACTGTTTGTGTTGACTTTTCTATGACTCTTCTGGGCTGTTATTTAGTTAGCAGAGAGTTTGGAGACCTGACTTCATGTCTCTACTTTGTCACCAATTTATAACTTAGACAAGTCTTTTAATCTTCTGGGCCAAAGTTTTTTTGTGGAATAGGGTTAATGGGTACCTTTGCCCTACCTTGTGGAGTAAAGGATGCTGAACACTGGCTACCCAGAGTCTTGAGAGTCCAGAGAAATGGGTTATATAAAACAATGTAACACTATTATGAATATTTAATTGCCATTATTAGTAATGCCACTGTCAGCTTATTAGTGGAATGTAGACTCTTTCTAACATGTTATGTGCTTTTTAATTTTGCTCTTCCTGTTAGTTTAAGACAAGATAGAGTTATCAAAAATATTTACTAGAAAATTCTGGCCTTTCAGGGAACAGACTGATCACTCAGAAACAATTCTCTTAAGAGAGTTGTCAGAGGAGTGTGGAGAGTGGTGTGTGTGTGGGCACACGTGTGCACTCACTTGCATTTGTGTGCTGGCTGCATTTGTCCTCAAAAAGGAGCCAGATAAGAGATGCTTTCCCCTGTCCATTATCCAGATCTTTCCTGGGCGGTAGATTGGACTAGAAGAAGTACAATTTGTACATCTCCTTAGGAGACAGCGGTTTGGGGTTATTTGTCTGGCCTTTTGAATAACACATTTTGTTAGCAAGTGAGGGTGTGAGCAAATCTTCAAGTTCATGAGAGGGAAATAGATATGGGTTCGATGGTTTAGATGGAGAAACAAGTCAGTGCATTGGGGTTCCCCGGGGATCGTGAGCAGCATTCCCTTCGGGCTTTCCCACTGGACTTGAATGTCTCAGTAAAGCGTGATTTCTTTTCCAGTTGCCTTTTGTAGAAGCTCTCAGATTATTGTCAGGTTTTCTAAACATTTGTCCCATGTTCCCAAGTAAAAGGCCATTATTGGACAACATATCCTGTACCTTCCTCTCCTTGCAGAGGTGCTGTGAGGGTTAGTTAACTAGGTTATTAGCAATTGCTTTGAAAATTCAAAGGTACTTCAGAAATGATAAACATTGTTTGGCTCTCATTTGGAGTTAGTAGAAAAGATACCTCATTTCTTTAAAGTAATGTACAGAAGATGGAAGAGAGAATGTTCTTCTTCCTGTAGTGACACTAACTACTTAGTGATGTACTTCTTTGGTCATATTATCATGCAGTCTTTATCAGGGAAGAAATAAATGGAACCTCGATGGGTTTGCCAGAATCTTAATACTGCAGACTGTTACAAACACATTAAACTGTAATTGGCATCTAGTAGCTGTGTGTCTATAATGTGCCAATTAGAATATTTAATTTGCAATGAAAGAGGAGTTAATAAAACATCTAAGAAATGGCAAATCAGATTAGAAGTGGCATGTTGGCCCCTATTCAAGTGTCATGGAACAGGAAAGGACATGGAAACCTCGACCAGCTCACTTGCCGCTGGCTCGTTCATTACCAAATGTCTGCAGATGTTCAGCTGTCACCCCCTTCCTCCCAAGCAGTCTGCCCTCAGTTTGATTCAGTACCATCTCATTGTTTAGTGACATGGAAGTTTTGGAAGTCAGCTTCAGAATAAACCAAAAAATGAGTTAGAACTACAATTTGTTGATCACTTGCTGGCCTATTTGCTTGTAAGATAAATTGTGTAGATTTTCTTTCTTCCCTTCAAAAGTCACTTCCCCCATAAATACCTGGAGTTTGGCTTTAAAAAAATTTAACCACAATTGAAGTGCTGTTCAGCAACTTTAACTACAAACGTGCTTCTTGGCAATTTAATCACTATCTCATTGCCTTCTTTATTTCTTGTTTAACTGGTGTATATTATAATCACTGATTTATAAGTGTGAGCTGTGATAATGTCAACTGCCTGCTGTCATGACTGGAAAACTTAGGAAGTGAAGTTAATATTCTATTTTATTTTCTTAGAAACTCCTTTATACTTAATTTAAGCAGATAAGTGACATAAAAGTTCAAGCCACTAGAAGACAATGCATTTAGAAAATACTGATTGATGAACTTATGCTCGTCTAACTTTTAAAAAAAAGATTCTACTATACCTTTTGAGAATAGATTTTTGACATAAAGAAAAAAATACTCTAGGATAGGTGGATAAGATGCCAGAAAAAAGAAAATTGAAGGGCTCTGTCTACAGGTTTTTCTCTCTTCAATAAGTTATTTTAATATTAATCTTGGAATTCATATTTTAGTCATGGTTGTCTGTTGTGGAAAATATTATTTATCTTAATAGTTTTAATTAAAATAAATGTGTGTGTTTTAAGCAAAACAGTTTATGTTGTCGTACCAGCAACATTTTATGCATCCTTTCTTTGCTGGATTTCCTTTTAGAGATAATAATCTTTCAGGCTGTTTTCCATAAATATGCATATCATATTCATGTTCCTGTTTAATGTGTGCAGGAGTAGGAAGCCCTGAATTTGATTAACTTTATTAACCATAAATAATGAAGTGTACTCTTTTATGTTAACCCTTATTTTATTGTGTATCAGCCTTTAGACATTTGGCTATCTGGACAAGCAATCATTTATATCCTTTTAAAAAATATTTATTGCTTCTTTGACTAATTGCTTCTTATACGACTTAAAGCCTTGTGCAGTGGTACCATTTGTTAAAACACAGCCAGAAGCAGGCAGAGCAATGTCATTTTTCAAAAATTTAGTGTCATTTTTATAGACAAATAACACTTGTAAATGATGGATAACAGCTAGCAGCATGCTGCACGGTATAAAATGTGCATGAATTATATTTTCTGGGAGTTAGAAGGTTAACTTGTCTATAAACTAATTGAAGGGCTTTATGGTAAATGCAAAATGCTGTGTGCACATTATCGGCAAGACTGAAACCAGCTGAAAAAGGGATTTTCCTTCCCTGGGGTATTATTCATTATCTCATCCTCTTTTCTGGCTAGCTGCTGTATAAGGAGAGCATCTCATCATGATGCATCTATAGGATTTATAAAAGAGCGCAGTGGAGATGCTTTCCCGAGTCTGCAGATTAGAGCTTGCACATTAGAAAAGGGAATGGAGGTGAGTGTCGGCATGGAAGTGATCACTGCATAATGGTATTTTGGGGTGTTTACACGGGCCATGTTTTCCAGGCCCGGTGGTTCCTGGCCCTGGGAAAGCAAATGCTGGGAGAAGTCCTTGGTCTCTTCAGCAGCTGGCAAATAGGAGTAATAGGAACGTATCACACTTTATTGAGGAAGGGTAACTCACAGGTCTCTTTTTATACCCTTTTACACTGTACACTTGTGTTCAGTTGAAAACACCCAGTCTCAACTTAGTAGCGATTGGAAAGTTCAATCAAGCACGTTAATGCAAACTTCAGAAACTTCACTCATTTCAAAGGTAAGACTTTCCCTGACCACCCCAGGTCTGGTTGTAGGCGCTCATCCTGATTATAGGGAGGGAGGTGTGTGTGGTATCCATTTCATTTCCCCTCTGCCTTCCGACTGCTCTTTCTCATTGGGGTTGTGTTTGGGAAGAAAAGAAGTTGAAGAAAAGGAGGTAATTGTAAGGAACAGAGAGGATTTCGTACTTGACCGGTCTGGTCATAAGCTGGCTTTGTGTGTTCTGGGCTTAGCTGCTGTTTGACATCTCTTTATCTTCGGTGCTTTTGTTTTATTATACCAAGTCTAGGTTGGATTTCTTTTTATTTACCCTAATTAGTGTATCCATGGATTCATGTCTTACCACCTCTGGGGAAGTTTCAAGTTATTATCTCTTTAAATATTTCCTTTCTGCCGTTTTTTTCTAGTCTTCCTTTCTAGGATTGCAGTTAGACTTCTTTTAGACCTTCTCACTGTCTTCTGCAGGTAGGTTAACATCTCTTCTCTGTTTTTCATCTCCATGTCTCTCTTGTGTTGCTTTTTAGGTGATTTCTTCTGTTCTGCCTTCCAGCTTATTAACTTTCTTTTCAGCTTTGACTAATATGTTATATAATCTTGCTAGTGAATTTTTTAATCTTAATAACGATAATTTTTAAAGAATTTTATTTGGTTCTTTCTAAATTGGCTGGTCATTTAAAAAACTTGTAGTAAAATACACAGAGCACGAAATTGGCTGGCCACCTCACCATCGTTAGGTCTGCAGTTGCTAGCATTGTGCAGTCAGCCTCCAGAACGCTCTTCACCTTGCAGAACTGAAGCTGCCTGGTCGTTTTTGACAGCCCCTTGTGGCTTGCTTACTTTTGTGATTCTGTCTTTTAATTCTTTAATATGTCATTTGTCTGTAGTTATTTTATTTTGTAAAGATTTTATTTATTTTTAGGGAGAGGGTAATGGAGGAAGAAAGAGAGAGAAACATCAGTGTGTGAGAGAAACATCTTTCCATTGCTTCTCGCACACCCCTGACTGGTCGCCTGCCACTCAGGCACGTGTCCTGACTGGGAATACTAACCGGCAACCTTTTGGTTTCTTGGGATGATGCTCAACTCACTGAGCCTCACCAGTCAGGGCTATATGCAGTTATTTTATAGTCTGTATCTGGTAGTTGAAACAGTGGAAGTCTATGGTAGTCTAAATCTGTTATTTGTTATTTCTCTTGATGCTTACACATGGTGTTTTATTACCATGTGCATTTAGGAAGCCTTGATCACTATATTTGATTGATCTGTATTTGTAAAAAAAGCCTTGGGACCTAAATGAAGGATTCTTTTCTAGGAGAGTATTTGCTTTGTTTTAGGCAAGTATCCTTGGGGTGCTGCTGTTCTGATGCCCTTTCACCCCCATCCAGGTGCCCTAGTGTCACCCAGGGGTTTTAGTTTAGTTCTTCCACCTGACTGCATTCCTAAGGCCCTTCCACAGACCACGTTGGAAGCATTGCTGTCCCATTTCACTATATTTAAGGTAATGAGATGGACTAAATTCCATTGTTCTACAACATGAATGAACAAATATTCAATATATAAGCTCATTTTGCAATAATACATATTCAATATGTAGATATATTCTGTAATAATATACAACAAAATCTAAAAACACAAACATATAAATAATACTAAATTTACAGTTTTTTCAAAATAAAGGGACGGAAAGAAAGAAAAAGCGAGAAGCACTGTCTCTCATAGAACCATAGAACCCTTCCGTTTTGGGAGCCTATCACCCAGGGTTTTGTGTTTGTTTGCTTTTTCTTTTGTGCCCCTTGGTGATTTTTCTTGCTTTTTCGGAGCTCAACAAAAACAATAGTAATTGTTTTTATTGAGGATCTGACTGTTTTACTGGTAGATACCCGCCTCCCCACTCCAGGCATTTAGTTTGCCGTACTAAGCCTTGGCTGACTTAAGCAGCTCACGTTTTTGATTCCTGTGCTGAGCTCTCCAGCTTCAGCTCACTTGCTAGGGCAGCTTCTCCTTCAGATGCACCCAGGCTTTTGATTTGCCAGAGGTCTGCTCTCTGTAGCCCCTGTTGGGGGCGTCTCATTTCCCAGAAGAAGTCTCTTGAGCAGAATGAGCTCTGGCCAGCATTCCCACCATCAGCTCTACATCTGACTCCCCAGATTGAGTTACCTTTGTTCCACTTTGCAGTGGGTACTCGGGTGCAGGTACCTCCTGGTGCAATTTTAGTAAACCTCTAGTCCTCTCACGGTGTGGCAGCTGCCAGTCCAGGATGCCTCCCAAGTTCTAGGGAAACCATCATAAATGCTGTTTTTCAACTTTGGAGCCTATCTCACTAGACTTGAAGTGAGAATAGGCACCCCAACCCTATCATGCCACTCCTGACCCATTGGTGGTGGTGGAGGTAATCACAATACAGCTTGTTTTCCTCAAAGTAAGACAGCATTCTCTCCTGACCTCCTTTTCAATCAGAAGATTATGGTCACAAAGTTGTTTTATGACATGTTGATTTTTAAAAGTTCCTTTAAAAAAGCCTGACACCTTGGAAGTTCCTATCTGTTGTAGATTGGTAGCTCAGTCAAAGCTTCCAGTTTAGTATTTGTCCTGCAAACATGTACAGCATTTGCCACCTCCTCCGTGCACAGGATAGTTTTCTCCTTCCTTCGACCTCCTGCCATTCCCTGCTTTCTGGGGAAGCCAGCTGGTTCACTTTCGTACCACCTTGCAGAAAGTGCGTCTTACCTGCTACAATTCTGCGTGAGCCCCGGAACCGTCACAGGGTCACTGTAAACAAGGCTGGGCAGTGCACTCTCATTTGGCATGTTTCATTTTTTAAAATGTCATGCCCGATTAACTCCATTAAAAATCAGGTTATGTTTATATAGCTACCCATATCCCCAGAAGTGGAGCTTAACTCCCCCCATTGCTGGAATGTGAGCTGCATTGTGTGACTTCCTTCCAAAGAGCAGAGTGTGGCAGGGGGAGAAAGTAACTGAGGGAGAAACCTGGCAAACATTTCCTCAGCCAGGTGATCAGGTTTAACACCAAGTGCCCCTCCAACAGGATGCACCTGTGGTAAGATGTGAACGGCACTTCACCTCTCCAGCCTTCTAAAAACCTGTCATCCCAGTCTCAGGAGGAAAAAAAAGCAATAAAACCCAACTCGAGGGACATTCTACAAAATGCCTTAGTAAAACCAAGGAAAGTGAGAAATTGTCATAGGGTAGAGGAGGTGAAGGAGCCTTTGCTACAAACTGTAGTGGGATGGGATCCTAGAACAGAAGCAGAACCAAAAAAAAAGGTGCAAAATACAAAGCAAGTGTGCCATTTAGTTAATGGTAGTGTGCCAGCATCGGCTTCTTAGTTGTGACAGGTGTACATAGTAACGTAATATGCTAACAATAGGGTAAATTGGGTGATAGGATATACTTGTATAGGGATTCTCTGCCCCATCTTTGCAATTTCTCTGCATATCTAAAACTTGTAAAATAAAAAAGGTTATTTCAATTAAAAATTTCAAATAAATACAGTTAAATAAAGTAGATATTTAATTAATTTTCACAGTAGTGTAGAGAAACATATTTGAGGTGTTATCTGTATTTCAACAATACCTTTGACCATCTAGAAGATGCGATGAAGTCTGTTGGATAGGTAGGTAGCACAGTTAGGTAAGCAGCAATTAGTACGGTGGTTAAGGGCATAGCTTTAAAGCCAAACTGACTGGGTCCGAAGCTCAATTTCATTCCTCCGAGCTCTGTGACTTTAGGCGAGTTAACATTCATGTGTCTCATTATCCCCATTTGCAAAATAACTGTCCCATGTTGGGTGGTTGTGAGAACTAATGAGATAACACTCATAAAGCCCACCTGCCATGTACCACAGCCCTGTGTTAGAACAAGGTGGTTGGTTTCCTGTACTTTCCCAACATTTTTACTACCTGTACACATGACTAAAGGCTGACAGGTTGGTGGATAACACGGTTCCAGGCAGATCCATAGGACATTATCTGTTCTCAGAGGCCTTGAAATGATCCAGGACAGAGAGTGTGTTTCCCACGTTGTTCAGTAATAACATTGTCACTTGTGCCTCTGGGATGCTTAGGGTGCTCTCTAAATGTTAACAAATGGGTCGGATTAATACACTTAGTTATATGTCTTGTGTTTGTGGTTTTGCAGAACATAATTTATTTATGATCTTAAAGAAACTCATCATGTGGTTGGGATCATAAAGCTTGTTGTGTGGATGCTGCTGTGTTAGCAGATGAGCTTTTGTTGTCCATTTTCAAAGGCACCTGCAAGGCACCCAGGTCCTGGGCCGTCTTCCTTTAGTCCTGACATCTGGCTTCTTGGCTGACCCTCCAGCCAGGTGGGAGTGTTGATATGGCCTCTGGGTCAAGATTAGCCCTCTTTTTCTCATGGCCCTTTTGTTGACTTGCTTTGGATTAGAAACGAGGACATGGCATTTTCTTTTTTATAAAAATAGGTGTATTCAGATGTAATTCACGTAGCATACACTTCATCTATAATAGTTGTACAGGGATTCACAGACTTGTGCAACCTTCACTACAGTCAGTTTTGAAACATCTCCATGGCCCTCCACAGTAACCCTGTACCCTTTACCTGTCACCCCCCAGTTCCTCACCGTCCACAGCCCTTGACAACCACAAGTCTGCTTCCTGTCACCATAGATTTTCCTGTTCTGACATTCATATAATATGTGGCCTTATGTGTTAACCTTATTTTTCTTAGCATAACATTTTTTGGGTTTCTCTATATACTTAATTCCTTTTTATTGCTGAGTAGTAAGTAATCCATCGAATGTATAGGTGAAATTTATCAGTTCATCAGCTAGTGAACCTATTTGTTTTCAGTTTTTGGTTATTATAGTAATGCTGCTTTGAACATTTGTGTATAGGTTTTTCTGTGGCTGTGTACTTTTAATTTTCTTGGGTGTGTATCTGGGAGTGGAATTGCTGGTTCATAGGTTGTAACTCTGTCTTAACCTGGCTGAGGAAGTGCCAGACTGTTTTCCAGAGTGTCTGCAGCCCTGCGTATCCCTGCCTGTAGCATATTAGTTCTGATTTCTCCACATGGTTGCTAACACTTGTCTTTTAGATTACAGGCATTCTAGTGCTTGTGAAGTGGTATCTTGTGGATTAGATTGGCATTTCCTCAATGTCTAGTGATGTTGAGCACCTTTTTTATGGGTTTATGGGCAGTTTGTATAATTTCTGTGGAGAAATTTCTATTCAGATTCTTTGCCCATTTTTAGATAGGCTATTTTTATTTTTATCATTGACTTTTAAAAATTTTTAGAATTCTGAGTATTAGTCCTTTATCAGATATATGATTTGCAAATATTTTCTCCCATGTGTCTTTGTATTTCTCGATGATATTCTTTGGAACATAAAAGGTTTTAATGTCGATAAAATACACTTTATTTTTTGTTGTTGTACTTTTGGCGTTGTATCTGAGAGTGATTTGCTAATTAAGGTCTTGAGGATCTATTCCTATATTTTGCAAGATTTTTATAGTTTTAGCTCTTGGATTTAGGTCTGTGATCTGTTTTGAGTTAATTTCTGTGTGCGGCACGAGGAAGGAAATCTCTTGCTTTCCTTCCTAACAGAGCTTAGGAAGTCTGCTTGGATTCCTCCAGACTTCCCTTGTGTCTTTTCCCTTGTGATCCAGATTCGTATCCTTACTTCATGTCTATAATAAACCTTAGTTATTAATATAAATAATTTGGGGAGTTTATGTCCTTTCTGCAGATACTTGAGTACGGCGGTGATCTTAGGGCTGCCTAACACAGGGTCCAGTCTCATCCATGTGAGTATCCAGTTGTCCTGTCGTCATTTGTTGAAAGAGGACATATGGTCTCAAAGAGAAATGTAGCTCCTGAAAGCTCAGGAGCGCCAAATGTCTTATACATGTAGTGAGTATGTAGACTAGGATAGGAACCCATCTTAGTTCTCTCAGTTCAGGGTATCAGAACACAAATACTGTAGACTCGGTGCCTTAACCAACAGACACTCAGCCCCCACAATTCTGAAGGCTGGGATGTTTAAGATCAGGTGCCAGCTGATTCCCCTTTCTGGTTTGTAGACAATGACTTTGCTACATTCTCTCATGGTGGAGAGAAAGAAGGCTCTGGTTTACTCCTCTTCTTATAGGGGCACTAATCCCATCAGAGGAGCCCACCCTCTTGACCTCGTCTAAACCTTATTACCTCCCGAAGGGCCCAACTGCACATACTGTCACACTGAGGGGTAGGGTTTTAACATACAAAGTTTGGGGCACACAGACATTCAGTCTGTAAGAGAACCCTATATTTTAAATTTAGGACCCATTCTGGGCCACCTTATATTTACTCACTTTTTCTCTGGATGGGATGTATCAAAATGGTACTCTCCTTGCATTTGCTGGCTGTATACTTCATTGTAGTTATGTGCTTCAAGCTACCAGCCTTGTGTATATGACATATGTCTTGTGTAAAAAGCAACCTTGGATATCTGGCTTTCATTATCCAAAATTACTGCTTAAATTACTTAATGAAAAGGTGTATACATTTCTTTAAAACTATATGTAAATCTTACCATCTTGCTTTTTTCATGGAGGCCTTTTATCTTTCAACTGTGTCTCAAAAAGTCTTGTAGTCTTCATAAAAAAATAGCATGGTAACCCTGGCTGGGTGGCTCAGTTGGGTGGAGCATTGTCCCATACACCAAAAGGTTGGGGGTTTGATTCTCAGTCAGGTCACATACCCAGGTTATAGCTTTGATCCCCGGTCAGGGCACATGCGGGAGGCCACCAGTCTCTCTCTCTCTCTCAAATCAGTACGTGTGTTTTTGGGTGAGGATTAAAAGAGTGGCTTGGTATATCTGAATAAGCGTGAACCATGGATGTAGAAGACCTGCATGAATGCTGGTTCTACTACTCACAGTTATGCAACTGGGTGACTGAATCCTCTGAGCCGCAATTTCCAGCAGAATTGTTGAGCAGAGTAGCTGAGATGATATTTATAATATACCTAGCTTATCATTTCCTGGCATGTAGTAGTCATTCAATAAATAATGGTTGCTATTTTGTAGTTGATAATTGAAACTCCAGCTATCACTTATTTTTCTGTGATCTTTTTTTTTTTTTTTTGACTATCCTGTTTGAATATGCTTCTGGTCAGTCTTATTCTTAGAAAGTTAATGTAGTTACTCCTATAGCTAGTGTGATTTGCTCTAGCTATTTGAGAGTTGAAACCTCTCAGGCTTCAGGGTGTGTTCCCAAGGGATCGATGATGGATAGTAGTTAATCTTGATTCCAAGAAACATAGGTGCTGAGGGATTCATGGAATATATGTTTGCATTTCTGCCAGAGCAGCTCACAAATTAGGTCGGTTGCAAACGCAGGTGGCTTCTTTGTGAGAGGAGAAACTCCCTCTAAGTAATCCAGCTTTCTAGTGAGGGCAAAATTTCTTCAGTAAGATGGGAGAGACTTTACAAATTGTGGGGAGGTAGGGTTGAGTTTAAACCAATAAGAACAGATTGTTGAGAAAGGAATGTGACTAACAGAAAAGGAAGGACAAATGGCACCTATAGAGCAGAGAGTAACAAATACTGTGATGTTGTGGAGGAGGTGGCTGGAATTAATAACATCGATCATAATATTTATTAGTAGTTATAATAGGTGTCATTTATTGGGCATTTACTATGTGATATGTGTACTGTGCAAAATGCTTTGATCATGTATTTATTCATTTAAGAAAAACAAAGGTTCCATAGGGTAGAGTCAAGAGTTAAACAGGTTAAATAAATTATTCTAAAGTTACACAGCTAGTAAATGACAGATCCAGAAAGTATATCCAGCGTGGCCAGAGACCTCAACAAAAATGGTTTTCCCTTTTTCTAGAGTGTATGACAGACCTGAGAACCCACTGGATCTACTGTCTACCCTGTTCTTCTCAGCTTTCCCTCTGGGACCAGCTGTTCAGACTGGGTACTTTTCAGAGTGAAGAGGGCTCTATTAACAGTTAACTTCAGGGCAGAAGATCTATACCTGACTGTCTCGGGCACACCAAAACATACGGTCACCTCTGCATGGGATTTTTAAAGCAAAGACATAGACTTATTTCGAACAGATGGTGTGGTGTAAACAGGGGACATGGAGACACAGAACTGCTGGACTCCTATTTTGATTGTACCATATTTATCAGGGAAAATGACCTTAAAATTGGAAGGGATGGAATAAATGTGGTTAGGAGAAATTAAAACTCAAGATAGAAGAGATAATGAGAGCTGCTTACGAGTACGTTTAGGTCTCCTGGGCACTGAGAGAACCTGCAGATGCGATTGTGGCACCACTTCAGATAATGTTTCGTGAATCAAGGAGGCTGGAGTGCCAGAATGTTGTAAGTGATTTCACCGACCATGTCCCAGTTTCTAAGGGGGAGAAGCATAATTTAGAAGCTACAGATGGGTGAGCTTAAGTCAGTTTCTGATGAAATTCCAGAAGCAATTTTAAACAGATGTTTGTGAACATATAAAAAGGCAGCAGTGATTACTGGGAGACAGGAAGAATTCTGTAAGAACAGGTTTGTTCCTGTTTAAATGGGATCATTAGTGTGATGGAGGAAGGGAATGTCAGAGAGTGAATATTGATTTCAACAAGGCATTTGAGAGTCTTTCATGAATGGCAAGATGGAGACATGTGAGCTGGGTGATAATACAGTTTGATGAGATTATATTTGATGGTACAACCATTTTAAACCTGGGTAATGAATGGATTAATTGACAAGTCCAGGGACCAAGTATGGCCTGCCACTTGTTCTTGTAAATAAAGTTTTATTGGAATAGTCAAGCCGTTCATTTACATATTATC
This sequence comes from Artibeus jamaicensis, assembly GCF_021234435.1. Lineage (NCBI taxonomy): Eukaryota > Metazoa > Chordata > Mammalia > Chiroptera > Phyllostomidae > Artibeus > Artibeus jamaicensis. The sequence goes on along the minus strand of NW_026521810.1, from coordinate 9,845,840 downwards.
TGTGGCTGCTTGTATGATACAATAGAAGGGCAGCAGTTTTGAAAGAGACCATATGGCCCACACGACCTAAAATATTTGCTATTTGGCTGTTTTACAAAAAATGTTTGCTGACCTCTGGCCAAAGAAAACAGTGGTTTTCAGACCAGCTACAGATTAATAGAATCTAAGAATTAGAATCTTAAGAAGTTTCATTAATTTCCTAGCTTGTCCTCCTCTACCCTCACCAGCTGCATAAGAATCTCTGAGGTTGAGTCTGACTTTAAAAAAAAAACAAAACTCCAAGGTAATTGTGCTGTGCAGTCAGGGCTAGAGACGGCTGGCCTGGAGGGAGAGTGTAGTGGGCGATGCTGCCGGGCAGGGGGCCAGGGCTCACCTTGTGTGAGAGATGATAGTACATTAGCCAGTCTCAGGATGATGCAGGTGAGAAGAAGAGATGGTCCTCCAGGTCACAGAATAAGAACTGCAGAATTTCCACCCCCAAGCCAAGGTAACAAAACGATGTTGATTTTAGTAATAAATGCCGAGTTCTATCCCTAAGTACTAAAGGTCCTCTGAAGAAGTGTTGGGGGATGATTTACTCATGGTAATCCATGTGAAAGTGAGCTAAGAGTTACCTGCAGACTCAAGATTAGCTGACAGTATACAATGATCGGGAGAACGAAACTGAAACAAAACTAACAATAATATCTGTGGCAGTCTCAGACTATGTTAACATAGTTCTTATGAAACCCAAAGGCAAAAGTTTCACTATACTCTGCTTAGGTGAGGTCACATCTGTTAGATTTAAGCTCCTGACTGCTGAGAAGATGGTTAATTTGGCTTTGGATTCTCACCAAGTATGTTGTGTTATGTTATGTTATGTTATGTTATGTTATGTTATGTTATGTTATGTTATGTTATGTTACTTTTACTCGGTTCTACTCTACTCTTTTTTATCCTCACTCGAGGGCATGTTTATTGACTTTTTTAGAGAGAGGGGGAGGGAAAGAGCAAGAAAAGAAGAGGAACATCTGATCTGTTGCCTCTCACACACGCCCTGACCAGACACCGAACCCACAACCCAGGCATGTGCCCTCACTGGGAATCAAACCTGAGACCTTTTGGTTTATGGGGCAGTGCTCCAACCAACTGAGCTACACCGGCCAAGACTATACCACCACCCGCACCCCCCATCCCTCCCCTCCAACCCCCCTTTAAAACAAGATGAGCTGCTTGGGAGGCAGGGAGGTTTGGCCCCTGGGGGGAGGGGGCGGTGTTCAAGCGCAAATTGGATGATCATTTGGCAGAATTAGAGTTGGAAAATATCTGGTGATTGTAGTATCAGGTTTTCCAGAGAAACAAAACTAATTGGCTATGTGTGCGTGTGTGTATATACAAAGAGATTTATTGTAGGGAATTAGCACCCATGATGTGGAGGTCAGCAAATCCCAAGACCCACAGGGTGAGTTGGCAAACTGGAGAGGCAGAAGAGCCAATGATGGAAGTTCCAGTCTGAGTTCTAAGGCCTGTGAGCAAGGAGAACTCATAGTATAAGTACCAGCCTTAAGGTCTGTAGGCTTAAAACACACGAAAAGTCAATGTTTTAGTTCAAATGTGAGGGCAATTGAATGTCCTAGTTCTTGTCCCAGTTCGAAGGCAATTGAGTGAAAGAATTCTCCTTTGCTGGGGGAGGCCAGCCTTTTTGTTCTATTCAGGCCTTCGTAGGATTGGATGAGGCCCACTGGTGTTGGGGAGGGTACTCTGCTTTATACAGGCCAGTGATCCAAATGTTAACCCAATCCAGGAATACCTTCACAGACACACCCAGAATGTTTGATCAGATGTCTGGACACCCTGTGGCCTAGTCTGGTTGACATAAAATTAACCATTACTGTGACTGTCTAACGCAATGTCCTCATTTTGTGGATGAGAAAACAGTCTCAGGAGACCTGAATCCGGGATTTGGGTCTCCTAGAGCTCTTCCTGCCAGACTGTTGACTAGGTGCAGAGGGTGTGCTAGTGACCTATATAGGATTCTCTCCAGTTTCTGGGATTAGATGGACTCTGCTGGGGGGAAAAAAAAGAAGGGATGAAGTATTGCCTAGGAGTGAGAAACCTTAACTAGGAAAAGAGCTACAGCCACTGCAAAGTGTGGTGTGCGGGTTGGAGGAGTCCGTTCATCACCTGGATACAGAGGGGCTCAGTGTGCACCCAGTTGACAGCCATAGGCTTCTGTACTTGGATTTTTCTACATAAACACCCTTCATGCCTCTTCAAGGAGCACCAGATGCCAGTTAATCCTTTAATGCTGTCAAGAGGATGAGGAAGAGAGATCTTTAGACAGGATTCATGCTGGTATGTGTGATTAATTGAATGAAGGTCACCATCGGCCCCACAGACGGAGCCCTTATGTTTTCAGCATATGGCCTGGCCTTGTTGAACCTGAAGATGATTTGGCCAAAAAGAGGCAAGGCACTCAAAGGTTAGTTCTTTCTCTCCAGGACCGTTCCTGACAACCATGGTGGCAGGCTAAGCACCTACCCTGTGTCAAAAGCTGTTTCACATACCTTATTTTTTCTTGGTCCAAAGATATCCGTGGAAGTTATACATTATTATCCCCACTCCACAGGTGAGAAGTCTGAGCTCCAGACACCTTTTCTTCATCATGGGAGAAATGGTTTGAAAATGATACAGCTTCTAATGTAACTCTCGCAGAGTCAACTCTCTGTTACTGTCAAACAGCAGAATTTGAAACTCCATGGCGGCTAACCTGTTGACACCCAGCACACTTCAGGTGTTGTATAAATAAAGTCAACAGGCTGACTTTTGAGTAAAACATAATTTTTCAGCTGCTGCTAAGAGGAAGATAATTGATGAGAAAAGGTAAATATCAATGCCTTTTTGATTACCTGTTGTTTTAGATTGCCTCGGCTTCTCTTCATCATTGCACAGAAACTTAACAGCTATGCAGAGGAGCCTCTCAGTATAAATTTCCTCCTTTCCACTTCCCTCTCGTCACATTTCCTCACACCCTTTAAGAGAAGCCCTGCTCCTGGGGAAGGCAGGAATTAGTTGTTAACTTTCTAATTATTACAAGTGTGTTCAACAAATCCCTGAGGAGAGGCGTGCATGTTGCAGGTGCCCATGTGAGAGCAAATCCATGAGAGGCTGCTGGAGCAGACGTTACAGGTGCGCCCTTCCCGTCCTGCCCTCCAGGAGACGTAATTTAGGGTAATAGTGAATGGATTGTGAATGCCGAGGAGTTTTGTGTCTTGATTTACAAATGCATTATCATTAAGCTCTAAACTGTATAAATTGGAAAATGGATCCACCAAGCTGAATGGCAATCTCTAAATCCAGCTCCTGCACTTAGAATAGGGTAGGGTCAGATGGGTAGGCAGTTGGAGAGTTTGGTGTTAACATGGGGTTCTTATGAATCCATGCTAAGCAAGAATAGTCCTAGAAGGCAGCTCTGGATAGCTACCCAACAAACTGGGCAGGACACCCTCATGGCCCTTTCCTACATTCACTTATGGATGAGAGGCGAGGGGGTGAGAAGTTAGCTGATTCTGAGCTACTTCTGCCATTTTTCTTTATAACTTTACAATTTACTTAAGTTTTGTCTATTTCTGAAATCATAAATAGAAATCTTAATCTTATTCTTTCCTCTATTAAATTAATTTTAATACTGAAACTTGAAAAAGAAACTGAGTGTGGCATGATAGCTTATCCCTACATTGGCTCTTGGGTAAAATAAATTTAGTTCATACGTGAGCAGCCAAACAAACACGGCAGTAGCACACCGTCCGTACAGTAAGCTCAAAAGTCTGTTTTCCATGCCGCCCCGACTCCAGCCCCCTTCTGTGATTGAACATCCCAGGGCCCTTTGAAAATGCATTTGTGTTTTTTGTTGAATGCATCTCAGGTCTTGAGGACTCACAGCCTGGAGAGGTATTGATTGCATTTAAGGGTCCATTACTTAGGTAAACCAAATAATGTAACTGATCTTGGCTCTAATTGATCAAATCTTTCCCACAGTGTTGGAAAGATTGTAATCTAATTACTTTGGTTCCTGGTTTCTAAGGTGAAGGTTACATTTTGCTGAAATTTATCCTGTTTCAGCAACCTCTCCTTATCCGATGTCCAATCTTGAAACACAGGTACAGTGTGTGTTGTACAAGTGTGAACTTGGAGGTGCACACATGGAGAGACATAACAAATCAGCTGCACCTCTGAATCTCCCTGGGTTTTAATTTCTACTCTTTATGAATGACAGATAAGAAATGTGAGCCATGTTAGTTTTTTCCTTTTAACTTTTTACAGCATGACAGAGGGTGGTAGTGCCTCATCAGGTCCACTACTAGCCTCTCTTGTTTCTCCTAACAAGCTTTGCCTCATCCTAATTCTTCCCCTTTCTCGAAGTAGAAGATCTATTACCAGCTTCAAAACATGCAAGCACAGAATGTGTGAAGACTGTTGTTAAAAACTGTTGAGCTGCTGATTTATCCATGTATCAGCTACCCTGATCTTAATGAGCTCTTAACTAGTCTTTTTTTGACTGTTAATATTTTTTATTTTTAATCACAGTTGACGTACAATATTATAATAGTTTTCAAGTGTATAGCTCAGCGATTAGACATTATATATCTTACTAAGTTATCATCCTGATAAATCTAGTACCATCTGACACCATACATAGTTATTACAATATTATTGACTGTATTCCCTATGCTGCACTTTACGTCCCCATGACCTTTTTTTTTTCTTTTTTGCAGTCAAGAATGTTACTTGTGCAAGTCAGAATCTGATACCAATTAAATGGTGAAAACTTTGCCAGTAAACAAGAATATGCTCTTCCATGGCTAGGAGGGGAGACTGCCACAGTTGACAGGTCCCAAAGACATGTGGACGCCATGACTGTTCTTTAACAGCCAGTTTGTACTCTGCAATCCCATCACTTCTTCACCCATTCGCCCAACTCTCCTCCCATCTTTAAGGGAGACCTTTTAACATTTTCTGTAGTACTAGTTTGGTGATGATGAGCATGAGCTCCTTCAGCTTTTTCTTGTTTGAGAAGGTCTTTATCAGATGTCTTTAGATTCTAAATGGTAGCATTGCTGGGTAAAGTAATCTTGGTTGTAGGTCCTTGCTTTTCAAAACTTCAGATATTTCTTGCCAGTCCCTCCTGCAAAGTTTCTGTTGAGAAATCAGCTGACAGTCTTATGGGAACTCCCTTGTAGATAACTGCTTTTCTCTTGCTGCTATTAAGACTCTGTCTTTAATCTTTGCCTTTTTAATTACCATGTGTCTTGGTGTGGGCCTCATTGCACTCAACTTGTTTGGGACTCTCTGTGCTCCCTGGTATTGTATGTCTGTTTTCCTTCACCAGGTCAGGAAGATTTTCTGTCATTTTTTTAAATACAGGTTTTCAATTCTCCATTCTCTCTTCTCCTTCTGGCAACCTCATGATGCAAATGTTGGTATACTTGAAGTTGTCCCAGAGGCTTCTTATACTCACTTAATTTTTTTGGATTATTTTTTCTCTTTCCTGTTCCGATTGGGTGTTTTCTGGTTTCTTATCTTTCAAATCTCTGATTCAGTCCTCTGCTTCCTCTACTCCACTGTTGATTCCCTGTAATACAGTCTTCATTTCAATTAGTATATTCCTCATTTTTGATTGGTTCTATTTTTGTGTTTTCTAATTGTTTTTGTTCCCTCTTTGTTGATGTTCTCACTGAGATCACTGAGAATCTTTAGAACTAATGTTTTGAACTCTGCACCTGATAGATTGCTTATCTCCATGTTGTTTAGTTGTTTTTTTTTTCTGGAGTTTTGTTCTGTTCTTTCATTTTAGACATGTTTCTTTGTATCCTCCATTTGGCAGCCTCCCTGTGTTGGTTTCTATGTATTAGGTGGAGCTCCTACATCTGCTGGGCTTAGTAGAGTGACCTTATGTAGTAGGTGTCCTGTGGGGTTTAATGGTGCAGCCTCCCATCACCCAAGCTGAGTGCTCCAGCTGTACCCACCCCCTGTGTGGGCTGTGTACTACCTTCTTTGTAGTCGAGCTTTGATTATTGTTGGCACATTAATGGGAGGGATTTACCCCCAGGCTGAATAGCTGCAAGGACTGGCTGTGACCATGACCACTGTGGAGGATCAGCTGTGCTGGGCCTGACCCCACGGGGCAGGACTTACTTCAGCAGGGCTCTGGTGCCCACTGAGCCCTCCTCTTGAGTGTGTTGTTTGTGGAGGTGGCCTTGTGGAGGTTGCAAGTCAAGGTCAGCCACCACCTGTGACCGCCCCAAGCCACCTGGCTTGAGCTGCAAAGTGATCTGCAGATGAGAGTGAGTAGACACTGCTACTTATGCTGGGCTTGGAGGCGCCCAGGGGAAGCCGAGCTATGAATCAAGGCTGGCTGCCACTAGTTCTAAGTGGCCTGGGGCCACTTAATGAGAGATATAGGGAACACTGAGGCCAGATGCTGCTTGTTTGAGAGATTTTAGGAAAGTCTGAAGCATGAGCCAAGACAGGCTGTTAGTATGGAAAAGGCACTGGAAATAGCTTGGGTGGGCCCACAAGTTGGATGGGATGGGATGTCAGGGAGTCACCAGGGTGGGGCAACAGTGTTAGCCAGGTGTGCTAGATGGTTAGCTAGATACCGTGCCAACTTGACAGCTCTGTGGGGGGGGGGGTGGCTCAGAATAGGAACAATGGCCTCTGGAGCACTTCTCTCTGGGAGAAAGCAGCCACTCCAGCTCTTGCCCTGACATCAGACAGTTCAGTTCCTCCTTGTATGTAGCCGGTGCCTTTGGGGCTGCTATCCCAGTGCTGGAGCTCAGAGGGAGTGAGTCCTAGTAAGTCTGTTTGCAGGCCCTTTATGAGGAACTCTCTTAGCCACAGTCCCTATTGGTTTATGCAGCCCGAGTTATGGGGACTTCTCTTCCCAGCACTGGAACCCTGGGCTGTGGTCCTGGTATGGGGCTGGGACCTCTCACTCCTCAAGGGGGACCTCCATAGCCTCATAATCTCTCTGGATTTTTATCCACTACATGCGGGTGTGAGACCAGCCTGATCTGCATCTGTGTCCCTCCTACCAGTCTTGCTGTGGCTTTTTTCTCTATATCCTTAATTGTAGGACTTCTGTTAAGTTAGACTTCGTGTGGTTCCGAATGATGGTTGTTCTGCAGTTTAGTTGTAATTTTGATGTAGTTTTGGGAGGATTTGAATACTGCATTTACCTATGCTTCCATCTTGAATTCAACTAGTTTTAACTAGTCTTGCTGGCAGCCCTCTGCACCTTCCTGAGAGGTATTACATTGGCTCAGTTTGAATTTTCTGGTTCTTTCCAGAAACAATTTTAAGCTTCCTTAGTTAGACCTGGTTTAACCTGCAGGTTAAAATGTGGGTCTGGGGGGAGAGTGAGCGGATGCTAAACAAAGTGGCTTGTTAACTACCCTAACTAGTAGTACAACCATATTTAAAGAAGACTACCAGAATGACTGTTGGAGTTAAAAAAGACAGATCATGCTGTGGGCAGAAATCAGAAATTGAGTTAAAAGATAATATACCCAGCATTCCTGAAATGCCATAGTTACCAGAAAACTTGGTGGCAGTCTCAGGGTGGAGCAAAGAGCCAATTGTGCACTTCTTCTGTCTAGATAGGGGAGGATTGGAAATAGACCCTGGAATGTCACACTTTTCCTTCAATGGCACTGTCTATCAGTCTACGTTAATTAAAGTGCAGCAGGCATGCCCTCACCCCACAGAAGAGATAGTCAGCATCACTTGCTGTGTGGGAGTTAGTGAGTGTGGTCCAGCCTATCTGCATTTGTAGGAACAGCATGGAGACTAACTGGAGATGAGTAGGGGACACTCTGCCCTGTTGGTTTTTGGGAATTTCTCTTGGTTGGGCAAAATCTTACATGTACCAGTCTTTACTACTTTGTTAAGAATGTGTGTTTATTAAGTATAAGTGTTGTGGGACTTACACTGTAAGTAAGTAATATCTTAAAATTAAACAAAACACAATCTATAGAGACATCTTTTCTAACAAAACCAAGTATTAGAACTCTCAGCCAGGCTGGTGGGATGCATGAGTCTGCATGAGAAACGTCTTATCTGCTGTGTGGGTGGATTCTCTCTAAGGCCTAAAAATGTAAGGTGACTAGAATGTGCTTCACAGGAATGTTGTGAGTCGATATACTGAGAGTTCCAAGTGTAATTCTGCCATTTTAATGGGTTTAATCGTCATGCTAAGAAGCTGAAATGCAGAGGAGCGCAGTAACATTTCTTGAAAGTCTGTATGAAAGAAATGCAGAGTATACCTGACTTGGCCTTCCTCCCACTCTGCCCACTGGACTACTTATATTTTCCCAACTCTTGATTTCAAGCTTATAGAGAAGTTGAAACAAGGGTGTAATGAACTTGAAAAATGCTCTCTACCCCATTCATCAGCCATTTTCCTACACTTGCTTCATAGCTCTCACTTTGCGTTCTGAATATTCAGAAGAATGTTGCATATCATGACAGTTCATCCCTAAACATTTCAGGTGTATCTTCTAAGAATTAGTTCATTTTCTTGTGTTATGTGCTGGAGAGTTGGCTCTGACTCTCGGTGACCCTGTGAATGACTGATATCCACAGTGTCCTGTCCTCAGCAGCCCTGCTCAGCTCTCATAGACTCATGGGTATGGCTTCTTTTATGGTGTCAGTCCATCCCACACCAGGTCTTCCTCTTTTCCTGATGCTTTCTGTTTTCCCCAGCCCTGTTATTTTTCTCCAAAGAACCCCATGTTTTCATGATGTGCCCAAAGTAAGACAGCTTTGATTTCATCACTTTTGTCTCCAGTGATCTCTCAATCTGTTATCATTAAAACATCAGGAAAATGAAATTTCCCCAATTGTTTCAATAATTGTAGGGTGTTTTTTTTTTTATCCCAGATTTAGTCAAGGAACACATATGGTATTTATTTAGTTGGCACATCTCTTTTGTCTGTTTTTATTCTAGAATAGTCCCTCAGCTGTTTTAAAGTGTTTTGTGACATTGACCATTCTGTCAGTCCAGGCCTGTTATTGTGGAATGTCCTGCTGTCTGTATCTGGTCAATTGTTTTAAAATGCCACCTAAGGAGAGTTGCCTTCCCCACGCTGCACCTCGGGGAGCACACAGAGTCGGTCTGTCCTGTTTGTGGTGGTGTTAGATTTGGTTATGTGGTCAAGTGGTGTCTCCTAGATTTTTCTACCCTAGAGGCACTTTTCTGTGTTTGAGACCAGGTGAATATCCCATTGTCCAGCAGTCTTTTGTAGGAGTTTTAACATCTACTGGTAGTCTTTGCTTGAATCAATTACAGGCATGTCTCATTTTATTGTGCCTCTTTTTATTGTGCTTCACAGGTGTTGCATTTTTTTACAAACTGGAGGCAAGACCCTCTACCTTCAAAAAGATCAACTCGTTTTTTTCCGACACTTATTTTGACATGGTGGCCCAAATTCGCATGTCTCCGAGATATGCCTGTATCACATTGGTGGTGACTGTGCCCTCATATTTAAGAAAAAAGTCAATTGTACTTTGGGTACCAGAGATACAAGTTTAGGGAGAGACAGAAGTATGTCCTTTTTACTAAAAAAAAAGAAATTTGCTTTTAAAATTTTTTAAACGAAGTTTTAAATGGAATTTGTAAATGTAAATATCAATAAATAATATCCTGTTAATTTTGAGTGCAGATTTTTAAATTTTGAGTTTATTTGTACACTGTAGTTTAAACTTTGCATTAACAATTGCAGAGTTGAATTCTTGTTATTGGTAGTTACTGCAATATTTGGAACAGAAGTTGGTGAACGCTTTTAGTTCCTGAGTGAAAGATCTCAATATAGATGTTTAACTGTAGAAATATCACCAAGGAATTTATGAAGCTCTGAATGAACCTGTTGTATTTTTTAAGCAGTGCTTATTTGAGAAATTACTTGTGATAAATGAGTTTCACTAATTAAATCATACACTTCCATAGTCCATTACAGATAAAACTAGACTAGGAAATAAACATAATTAAAGTAAACATGCCCTTGTAATTAGTAATTGTTTCTGCCATTTTAAGCAAATTTTAGAGTCAGAGAGAGCTGCTTCACTATAAACCTAATAATGAAGCTTGTGATAACAGGTGTAAATTAACTCAATGGAAAACATTTACACTGTAATGTGCTAAATTAAAAATGACATTAACAAGTCTCATTTTCAAATTCTCCATAATTAGCATTTGTTCAACCTGGAGATGAGTAAGTGCTGTGCAAGGGTAGGTGTCTTTATTTATAGCTTGTGACATTCGTCATGGCCTCTTCTTTGTTAAATTGTAACCAGCAGAGATGAATTTCTTCTTAAAATAGCTCATATTTATATGATCTTAGGCAGTTCCAGCAAAGGGTAAAATGTGACGTTTACTGCTGTCATTGCTCTGAGGAACATGCAGGCTTTGGTCAAGGACACAATGGCCGTGAAATACTGAGGGTGGGTTGAGTGTGGAGATACAAAGGTACCACGGCAATAACGTCCAAGACACGATAAAATATTAGGATTCCCTCGAGTGTCTCCCCGTAGTGCACATATGTGCTTCTAAGTGCTTTGAATCGATGTTTGTTTCTGCAAATAAATATTATCTTAAAGGCTTTCTTTTATGGCGCTCGTTAATATAAGTGAGAAACCAGAGAGCAGAGGAAACAGCTTTGCAGCTTAATTTGTCACAAAGGACATGATGCTCTACTCCTTACAGAGAATTTCATCAGTACTCTAATGATGGAATGAAGAACTGAAGCATTGTTGCACTGATAAACATTGGCTTACAGCTTTTGGTTGACTTTTTTTTTAAGGCAAGATTTTAATCACTCTAACTGAATTTAAAAAGAAATTGTCAAGGACATGTACTGTGGATTTTTTTTTTTAGTTTTTTGTTTTTCAATTTTGAGTTTATTTTATTCAGGTTATTTTGTGGTTTACCCTAGAGGTAAAGGATAAAAAGGCTTATCAGAACAGGGTCTGTGCTGTGCCCTTCTTAAGCTTGGCACATCGAAGGCACTCAGTAATATTTGGAGAAGCCTTAAGACTCAGCATCCACTGAGTTCTGAAGCCTACAGTCTTACTGGGGAGACGAGGTACAGCAGTGTTTGCTTTGTACTGTGGGCTCTCGGAGTCTGCTGCCTGCCCTCTCACCCCGCAGATCTGGGGGGGACTCGTCAGCCTCCTCAATTGCAGGAGCCAGTTCCTTGTAACAAATCCACACACGCACACACACACACATACCCTGTTGGATTGGTTTCTCCAGAGAAACCTGACTCATACACTAACATAGCAGGGTTGTAGAGGAGGTTAGAAATAATATTTATGTATTTATATTTCCCAGAAGAGTAAATATTTATTGGTACCGTAAAGGGAAGATTTAAAGCAGTTCTTAGCTGAATGCCTGACAGATCATGAGAACTCCATAATGATAGCTGTTCTTCCTAAGAAGTTTGCTCTCACTTGGCTGTTTCCTGTGCTTCTTAGGGGCAGAAGGAGGACACTGGTGAGAATGTGGCTGCTGCCGGTGGCTGCTAACGGCTGACAGTCAGCCGCTTCCTAGATCATCAATTGCTTGCTATTCTGAGGTGATTTCACAGTCTTTTCTGGCACTTGATTAAAGAAAAGAGTCAATTCCTCTGCCTCCTCCTGTTCTCAACCCCCCTCAACCCCCTACCCTTTGCCATGGCCAGCTTCTCACTCCTTCCACTCCTGCTCCTTTTAGACCAGTGCTGTGTCAGCCCTCTGCATTATGAGGATGGCTGCTTAGGCAGTGGAGGTGCTCAGGAGCCTCTGGGCTGAGGCTGTTTCTCCCAGACCGGATTGCCATCTTGTACTTGCTGCCCCCTGCCACTCCCCACGACCCCTGCCACCCCACCTTGTTCCTATCAGCCTCTTCAGGCCAGCTTCCCTGCTTCTTGTGCTGGTCTGACTTACCAGACAGCAAGACAGCAGTGGGACAGGAAGGGTTGATGGGCCTCTGAATGGACAATATTGTTTTCTTTTTCCTCTTCGGCACATGTGCAGAGTAGTTTTGAAGGGACGTAAACGTAGCAACTTCTTCGAAACTCAGTTTCAGAGATCAACCAAACCCAAATGCTGTGTTACACATCCACTGGCCAGTGAACCAGCAGACAGCAGGCTGCTAACCCACAGAGAGGGAAGGGGTAGCTCTGCATAAGTGCAGTACTTTCATCTGGAGATTATCTCCTTGTACCATTCTCAGTATTTGTGTCTTAGAGGGCAGGGGCAAAGGAAAACAGAAAGAGCCATTTTACTCAAAACATGGAAATGCCTATGAATATATAGATATCATTTCTGCCAGGAAATGAATGTTTACGAGCTCTAACCCACAAGATATTATTCTGCTAGTTGTGGAGGGAGGGCAGGCGTGGAGGACGTGAGCTGCAGGCACTGACTGTCACTGATAAGATGGTGAGGAAGGGTAAGCCAGCAAGGCTTGCCACCATCACAGCTCCCAAATACATTCCCTCCTGGCCCCGTGGCCGGATGGGAAGGAAACTGTCGCCATGAGATCTAATTACCAGAGCCGAGATGCTCAGGTGCGAGCTGCCTATTACAAAAGCCCAGGGCACACGCTCTCAGGAGGATGACCAGTGTTGAGATACTGAAAAAATAATTTTGGCAGCAAATTTAAACTCAGATGAGCTCCACAAGGAGCTGCAGATGTAGAAATGCAGTCTAGGTGTTCATAAAAAATGAAAACAAAAAAATCTCCACCACAACTACAAAAACCTTTGAATTCAATATTTCAAGCCAAACCATAGTTGTACAGGAATGTGTGAAAACGAATGCACATGAATTCGTTTTGTAAGGCCTTTGAAAAGCTTGTAATTAAGGCAAAGATCACAGTTGATAGTTTGGTAGATGGCAATAGTAAACAAAACTGCTCTTTGTTGTACGTATTGGTTGAAAAAAAACACTTTATTTTCTAGTATTCTTCATCATGAAACTTTTTTTTAATACAGCTCTATTTTCCCTTCTTTTATGTCCAATTTCTCTGAAAATAAAAATCTCAGGTGCAGTGAAGCTATTTTGCATCTTTTCCAATATCACAGTCTCCCCACGTAATTGCACAGAATGTATTTTCATGGCCCTGGACCAAATCCTACCAATTCCTATCCTTATGTGCAGCAGAGCCTGTGTTCTGCACATGTCACCAAGCCTGGGAGCTACACAGTGTTGCTGTCAGAAGAAGATGCTTGCTGAGGGCACAGAGGACATGCATTGCACACTGTCATCCCACCTGCCCTTCCTGTTTGGGGCTGAGGCCCCAGGTTTTTTCAAAGCCAAATTGATATTCTTGTGAAAGGAGCATCTGGCTCTTTGGCAGACCCACAGAAGTTATCTTGGTCATTCGAGAGTTTCTTCTGCATTTATCACATGGTTTAGATATTGACAGGGTTCCTGGCATTTTAATGTCCTAGATTCTGGGCATGAGAAATGTGAAAAAGCTGAAGTCTGTTTGTACTTGCAAAGCCTCTTTGAAATTAGTAAGGCTGAAAATATCTTTTTTCCTATTTAAGAAAGTTCTAACTTGTGTCATACCTGCATTCATGGATGATTTTTAAATTTTTAATATCCACCTGATCTGCTTTATGCTAGAGAGAAATCTCAGTAAGAATTACAGAGAAGTGGTCTTGAAAACTATTCACTGAGAAAACTAAAATAAAATTTTAAGCTTTTCTTTAAATATTTTGAAATTCAGTGCTATTTATTGAGCGACTACGGTGAGCCAGGCAGTATGTGCCAAGCCAGACACCACGGGTGAGCTCAGGCTGCTGTAACAAATCTACCATTGTCTGGGTGGCTTAAATGATAGCCTTTTAATTCTTAAAGTTCTGGAGGCTAGAAGTCCAAGATCATGGTGTCAACAGATTTGGTTTCCAGTGAGATCTCTCTTCCTGGCTTGCAGAAGGCTGCCTTCTGGCTGGGTCTCCGTGTGGCAGAGACAGAGAAAGTTTGGTCTTTTTTCCTCTTCCTGTAAGGACACTAAACCTGTTCTAGGGGCACCATTCTCATCACCTCATCTAAAACAAGATACCTTCTGAAGGCCCCCAAACACCATCGCATTGGGGGTTAGGACTTTAACATATGGATTTGGGAGAGAGAGAAATATTCAGTCCATAACACCACGTTAGAAATTCGAGTTATTCTTTATCAAACCTCAGAAAGCCTTTCCAGCCCATGCCACTCATATTTCATGTGACCCTTCTTTCTTTTATTAAATAATTTATTCACGTGGATGCATTGAGCTAACTTTGGTTACTTAGTAAGTTTGGTTTTTTTGTTTGTTTCTTGGCTGCTGTTTGCCCATTTGTTTCTCAGTCATAAGATAGTTTCAGGGGTGTGTATCTCCACGTCTGTAACTCGCTCCATCTTCTAGCACAGTTTTTGTTTATGTAACAAAAACCTACTGTGGACCTACTGTGTGCCAGGCATAGTTCTGGCAACAGCTTTCCTATTGGAGCTTATATTTTATTGGACCAGATAATCAAGGAACAACTAACTTCAGACTGAAATATATTTGTGCTATAGAGAAAGTGAAATGGGTACTAGGGGGCTAGATAGGGAGTGATCACAGGTGGAGGGCAGCACTCATTAGGGTGGCAGGGGAAACCCCACTGGCCAGGAGACATTTGACCTAAGATCTGAGAAGTTAGCCACACAGAGGTCTTGGGGGAACGCTTTTCAAACAAAGGAAACAGCAGGGACAAGGGCCTTTCTCCTAGCTCATTCACAGGACAAAGAACAGAGAAAGAAGGCCAGTGTGCAGGAGCTGAGCTAGCAAGCAATGGTCATGGGCTGGAGAGGTGGTGGGGTGAGGTGGGGGTGTATGAGATGAGCTTGGTGGGGGGAGCATGGCTGGAGCTTTGGAGGCGATGCTAAGGAGTTAGGTGTTTATTCTAAATGCAGAGTGAAGCCATGGGTGGGTTTAAAGCAATAGAAGAACAAGATTTTATTAGCACTGCAGGTTTATTCAATAAATACCATGATTATAGTAGTAGTGAAATCTGTATGTAATTATACATAATAATTGCTGTGTACTTGCTATGGTGTGAACACTCCTTTCCTACTCTGGGTTAAAAGACAAAGGGAACATTTTATACAAAATGAACAAATGAATTCTATATCTCTGTGTTTCTAATGGTTTAATATTCATCATTTGGAGAAGATACACATTTTTATCTACGTGTGGCATAAATTGCTCATCGGAGCAGGGCATGTCAATTTTAGCTAAGGTCGCCTCTTAATTTTGATTGTGTATCCCTTGTGGCTGCATGTCAAAATATGACATATCAGCATGGGCCAACTTGGATTTAATGACTAGGAAACCATGGAATTTATATGATTTGGGGGGATGTGGCGGTTTTTCTAATGCCAATTCCAAGGATAAATGGCATGGAGGTTATCTGATTAATTGGACAAGCATAAACTCTAGCTTCAGCCGTCTGCCTGTCATCTGAACACAAAATAAGATTGGTCGACTTAGCATTCCAGAATTAAAATCATGACACTTCTTTTACTGTTAACAGAGTATTTTGCTTTGTATTACACTTTTACATAAGCATTGAAAGTGCCCAGCATATTTATAATAATCATTCCTTATGAGTGAGGTATTTTCCAAGGTGTATTTCAAAAACACCCTGGCTCTCTGAAGTTCAAGGGTGACCAAAGCCATGTCTTTGCAGTGAGACCCATTTCATCGTTTCTGTAAGAACCTATTTGCTACTTTTGTGGAACTGGAAAACCCCATGAGCTCAGGAGGCTGTTACGAAGCTTCTTTGCTGACATGCTACTGGTAGAGCCAGGACTTGAATCCTCATGAGATGATTTTTTTTTTCAGCACATGGTTTTAGCTCTGCATTGGCCTTGTTTCAGAAGATCCAGGGAGAGACCTGGTTTGGCTTAACTCTCAAGGTGATGAAGAGGGAGGCTGTTACCCTGATGAGCATTTGACTGGGCTGTCTGCGAGCCCAGGTGCCACCCTGACCCCATCAGACGAGTCCCTTGGCTGGAAGAGCTGGCGTTGAGTCTGTATACTTTCCTCCAGGGAGTAAAATAAATAAAGATTCTGCGATGTTTGCAACTGGTAACTTTCACCACTCCTAAGAGGACCAACCACTGAAATACTCCTAACACATTCAAATTTAATTCATATGTGTTTTTAAATTGTGAGAGTTTGTTACTTTTTATGAATCTCAGTAATAACATTTAGTAGTAGTTGAGCCAAATACTCAGAGCGTCTACAGAACCCACTGTATAGATTTTAATGTTTTGTTATTCATGCCAGTTTTTCTTTCATTGTATTAACATGTCCTGCTTTTTTTTTTACTTGAGTAATGTCTTACAGTGCAGGAGCAATTTCTTTGTTAAAAGTATAGAAAGGATGTGTAGTATGCCCTCCTTACAGGTAAAGACACTGATAATTTTTGAGAGGTAGATGTCTGGCAAGTTGTGGAACTTGCCAGAATGGGTCTCCCATTCCGGATGTACAGACATCAAGCATTGCACTTCCACTGCCGTTTCACACTGCCTTTCTTGTAGCAGGAAGAAACTGCTAAATGCCAAGGTCATTCAAGTTGAAGTCTTTCCAGTTAGGAGGGAGGCATCCGGATAGTAAATATTCACCTAGAGTATTTCAGGATTTCTTTTGCACTGGTTTATTAGGAAGTTCAAAGTGATCAAGGATACAGTTCTCTTCAGGATTAGGATCTGTTTGTGTTGAAATGGAAGTGTATCTGTTTTAGAATTCATAGACTAGAATTTGATAAGATTTAGTTCTTGCATTGTTCTGTTGAACTGGGGACACAGAAAGATGTTTGGACCAGACAGGATGGTAATAGGGGGAGAGGGAAGAAAGGTTTATATATTTTTCCATATATGCCTGTGTTTCTTAGGTTTCATGAAAACTCTCACTACCTTTTACTTCGTAAGTCCTAATAAGAGGGAAAACATATGGAGGCTAAGAAACTTGCTGCAGTATGTAACGGACTACAATTACAACCGAAGTCTGTCTGACTCCACTCAGAAAGCGTATTCCGCAGCTGATTGAGGTTTCACCCTTTAGTCCCACCTCCTCGTTCTCCTCTTCGTATGCAGCCCAGTGGGTCCTCTCCTCTCAGGGGATCTGCCCCATCACTGTTCAGGCTGACTTCTCAGCCAGTCCAACAAAACAACACTTCCCAAAGCCCTGAAACCATGTTTTCTAACACTGCTTTCACTTGTGGTGGTCCGTGAGAAAACCCTTTATAGAAGAGGCTAGCCTTTAAGTATCACATAAATAAGCAAGTGCTTTACAGTCTCAGGTCTGCATTGCTCTTGGGGGGCATGTGCCGCAGCCCTGGACATGCTGACACCAGTTTTAGCCACCACCTCAACATCCTGCTTTCATCAGGGGCCTGTGGTAGTCCTCTGCTGTAAGCGATAAGAATGCAAAAGTAGAACATCATCTCTTACTCCTAATGACTAGAAATGTGGTCTGTTGTAGTGTTCTCTCTTTGCCCTTTCCTGATGAGAGGGAGGTCTCCAAGACCATTTGGAACTTTTGAAGCTCAGTGATGTATGAGGGCTGAATTAGTAAAATAATGGCCTCTTAGCTGGATTGGACTCTTTCTTGGAGCAAAGGAATGCTGGTGTCACTGGGCAGGGAGCTGACTCTTTGTGTGAAGGGCTGTGCCAGGGACTCAAGGGAAATGGAATTCCAAGTTGTTTGTCACGTTTTCTTTCTTTAAGGAGATTATGGTCTAATGAGGGAGGCTCTAAGCAACAGTTATCTTAGTACTTAATAGCATTGAACAAACAGGGTCAAAATGACTGCAGGTTTAGAAAGGTTTAGCAGAGAAAGTAAGGACAGATGAGCATGGGGGAGCAGTCAGCAGAGTTTGGTGAGGAGGAGAAGCTTTCTGTGAAAGAATGACAAGGGTCAGGAGACAGGGTGGTAGACAAGGGACACAAGGTAGATACAGTTTCAGTTGGAGAGCGTGGTGTGTCAGTCAGTGGATTTTAAATGGTCAGTCGTATTGAGGCAGATGCTTGCCAGGCTGAATTATTATAAATCTATGTATGGATATTTTTAAGAAATAGAATGGTTGAGATGAAAACTCAGTACATTGTAAGAAATAGAAAAATTAAGATGAAAACTCGATTTAACAAACATTTATTCAGTGCTCCTTTGATCTAGGTTCAGGGGAGAACAAAGATGAGTGCCCGCCTCAGAATTCTCAGTCTCCTGAGAGAGATGTGAAAATGAATTTTAGGGATGTGAACCCAGCGCGCCTGGAACAAGGAGGAGGCAGCAGTCTGCTTCCTAGAGGAGAGGAGGGACCTTTCAGTAATGGCCACAGTCAGTGGGGCCTGGGGAAAAGAGACAGAAGAGGGATTTCAAGCCAAGTAAGAAGGTTAACAAAGGCATGTGTACCAAAAAGAGCACGAAGCACTGAGGAGCAATCCTGTGTCTCTAGACTGTAGACCTGTGTAGGAGACCCACTTGGACAGAGCTAAAGAGGGAAGCTGGAAGTTCATGGGAGGTGGGAGAATATCTTCTTTGTCATGTGGAAGGTTCTGGACATCAAGTGTGGTAGAACATATTTGAGAAATTGTGAATTTGATTGGATAGCTACTAGGAAGCCATTACAGGTTTGTGAACAGAAAAGTGGCATAATGAAGGTGGTATTTCATTTACCTGTAAGTTCTGTTGTAATAGTTTTTCCCATTATAAAAGCAAATTACAGTAATTTCAAAAAATTCATAGGTAGAAAAACTATAAAGGAGGAAATCAACATGTGGCATAGTTCCATGACCCATAGAAGTTAAATCCTTTGCGTGCTTTGTTACATTGCAGTCTTGTCGGTGCATATACGTGTCACCGGTGAAATCATGGGAAGATTTTGGACTGGATCCCAATCTCTTTGCCCCCAACTACAAGCTGTGAGATGTCTTTCACTTGCTTTCTTCAGTACTTACAAAATACCTGAGAAATAAAATCAAAACTGTCTTTGTACTGTTAGTCCACAAAGTGGTTGAGATTGTTTACTCTTTTCTGGGTCTTTCTGTAAAATACTTTTGCTATGTGAACCCTTCTCTTTCTGCTGTGTACACACTTGGACATTGTTTTGGGGGCGTCTTGGTCTCTCCAGATCGTTTTCAATTTGAGGAAACTTCAAGTCAACTTGACTGATACTGAAGACTGGAATCCTGGAGAGAATAAGGGGCCAGGTGATGTGTTTGGCTGAAATTTGTGGAAGTGGGAACGTCCATGAACGTGGCAGGAAAGCAGCAGGGTGTGGTAGATGTGCACACTCAACCCCAGTGTCCACCGTGCTCTTCTGTGTCCTCTGGAGGACCCGCCCCATGAGGTGGCTTCACTACAGAAGAATGATTCCCGTATTGTCTTTGCCTTTCCTCCTTTTTTCTTTTTCCCTTAATAACTTGATGAGTATTTTGGGGGTGAGAAGAAATGAAGCCAAGAATTTTGTAATTTGAAACATTGACTTTGAAAGTCTTCCCTTTGCTCCTACATTTCCAAGTCTATAGAAACCCAAATCAAACAACTAAAAACCGAAAACCACAGCAACCCTCAAGGTTGATGTTGAGAATACTGTCATTGATTTCCTCATGGAACCATATATATAAAATGTGAGCTTTCATATTTTACCTTCCTCCCGTGTGTGGATCATACCCTGTTGTATAGTTTTGAATCTTGCATTTTTGCTGATATTGTACACATTTATCATTAAATATCATTACATTTACCATGAAAACAGATTCATAATACTTAGTTATATAAATGTACCATGTGCTATTGTGGACAATCTTGTATAGAATTCATTGCACATGTCACTGATAATTCCTTTAGCAAAAATTCTTAAAAATAGAATTCCTAATTGGAGGATGTAAGCCTTTATATAGTTTTAGATATGTTGCCAAATTAATTTCCCTCCAGAAAGATTTGACCTGTTTTGCTATCAGCAGGAGCATATGAGACCTCCTGCTATCCTGCACTGTGGTTAGTATTGAAGATTATATTTTTTAGCTCTTTGCTTACTGGTATTTCTGGTTCTCTCTTTTTAAAAATTACTGGTAATCTGAGCCCCTTCCCCATATTTGGTTATTTTTATATCTTTCCCTCATATCTTTTATTTTTATATTTTTGTGATTTACTGTTCTTGTCCTAACTCAGCTTTTTAAAAAATTAAGTGTAGTTGGTATAAATATTATATTGATTATATTAGTTTCAAGTATACAGTATAGTGATTTGACATTTTTATACCTTATAGTGTGTGATCATCCCACTAATTTTAGGAATCAGCTATTACCATGAAAACTTACCACAATATTATTGACTATATTCCCCTTCATCTTTTTCACTTATCTCCCCCTTCCCTTCTGGTGACCTTCTGGTGACCGTCTTTTTGGTCTCTGTGACTGTTGAGTTTGTTTTTGTCTTGTTTGCTTGCTTATTTTCTTTTTTGTGATTCCACATACAAGTGTATTCATATAATATTTGTCTTTTTCTGCCTGACTTCCTAACTCGGTTTTATGTAATTTTTAAAAATAATTTTCTTTATTTCTGAGAACTCTTTATATATAGTCAGACTATTATCTCTTTTCTTATGTGTTTCATATCCTTCCCCCAGTTTATCTTTTAACTTTGTGGGTATTTTATGATACATAGAAGTGTATAATTTTTACATGGTTAAATATATCAAAGTTTTTGGCATTCTTTTTCATTGCTTTAATGATTAGGAATGTCAGCCCCTTCCAAGATCACACATTTACCTATACTTTCTTCTTGTTTTATTGTTGCTTCATTTTAAAACAATTATCTTTAGTCTGTTGGGGTTTGTTTTAAATGTTAGGTATAATAAAACATTTCCCCCCAAATATTTTATTATTTACCCCATAACCCCAAAGTGGATTAATGATATAAAGTTAGGTTTTTAAAAAGTTGGTAAGATAATAATGGCCCAGGGCCATCCCAGGGCTAGTGAATAGAAGGAGTGGGATGTGACGGTAAATGTCAGACCCCTCAGACCTAGGGCGCTGTGAGGATGCTGGTGCCGTCCCTGCTAATGAGATCGTTGTCAGGGAAGAGCTGAAGAGTT
The DNA here is from genome assembly GCF_021234435.1 of Artibeus jamaicensis. Lineage (NCBI taxonomy): Eukaryota > Metazoa > Chordata > Mammalia > Chiroptera > Phyllostomidae > Artibeus > Artibeus jamaicensis. Next base: position 9,824,688 of record NW_026521810.1, on the reverse strand, counting down.
TTCCTTAGCACTTCTTTTTTTCAGAGTCTGGCACACACTTTCAGTTTTGATAAGAACCATATCAATTACCTCTCTCAGTGGACTGACCATCTTTGTAGGCCAAGAGGAAGATGAAATGGTTCAAGGGACAGAGGAGAACTCTGGGTTTCGAAGGCCATGTTCCTTGAAGTACCCTTGTTGTAACCCCCCCACACACTTCCCCACTGCAGTAATGCTTCTTCACTTAGAACTTATCCTTGTAAATACTTTATGGTTAACAGATAACTATTCAAATAGATATAACCAATATCTATTAATTTACTTCTTTGTCACGACAACCGTAGATCTGCACAACAATGCGTAGAAGGCATGTACACATTACTATGTCCTTGTTTTTAAAGATCTGGAAATTTATATCAAAAGACATTAGGAGTCTAAGGTCACAAAAATATATTTTCTTGATCTTCCATTGGATAAATACTCATTGAGGGCTGAGCAGTGTTAGGTACTGAGCATACATAGATGAAAAGGAAGGTTCCTGCTCTTCATGTTAAAACAAATGACTAAGCTGGGAACTAAAGTGCTGACCCAGTGACCAAGTGGTGTTCTTTCCACTATATCGTACTTTTTGACATATGTACCCAGAAGCTTCTCCACTGAAACTGGTTAAAAATGATTAGGTTGCTTCATTTATAGAGACTTGACCATCTTTTGTTCACCGAAGAGTCAATGTACACTGCAGTGGTCACTTTTATTCGTAATTGATATATCTGATGACTCCTGTTGAGTAAATATGGTTCATTCACATGTGGGAGTCCCTTGCACACCTACAGTGTTCCTCGATAAGGAAAGAGGTTGACTCATTCAGTGAGGGTTACTTTAGCATAGATTGATGCAGAGTGCTGATATGTAGGTGAAATACGCTTCCTAAGCATCCTTGTTTTGACAGAGCTGATGTAAAGGAAGACTGGCTCTTGGTTTGAACATCCTCAAAGCATATTCTACTTGTGACTCCACAAGTGCCTGAAGACTAAAATTGCATGAAGGAAGTTGGTCATAGCCATAGTGAAGAAAGCCATGTTGGTACATAGGTGTGCATGGCTCGTGGTGGTGTAGGACACTGCTCTGCCTTGCTGGTAGCCTGAGGATGCTCGGATTAGGGGACATGATGATCACCAGGGGAATGGACACTGGAATAAGAAAGAATCTGATTCCTTTCCTTGGTCAGACTTTACTTTTCAGAGCTAGGACTTGATTCTTATGGACTCATCCATAAAAATAGCCCTGACTGGTGCGGCTCAGTGGATTGAGTGCAGGCCTGTGAACCAAACATGACTGGGTTGCAGGCCAGTTCCCAGCAGGGGATGCACGAGAGGCAACCATACATTGATGTTTCTCCCCCTCTCTCTCCTTCTCTTCCCCTCTCTCTAAAAATGGATAAATAAAATCTTTTAAAAATAAAAAGAAACTCATGAGGCAATGAACATGGATGGCATTTAATACTTCATGCATGGTGAACTTGAATGAACCTTGATGGAATGAGGGAACTTGGGTAATGATTAGATCAATGTATTATGTTGCTTTCTCCCTTGGTTTCCAATATATACCTTTTTGGGACTTTTTTTATTGGCGCTAGATCAAAATCCAGACATCTGTATTTCTTGGTTGTTATGTAAAGTAAAATTTGGAGTTACTTAGTCTTTTTGTTTTAGAGAGAAATATTTTCTTCACTGATACTCTGATGTAAATGTGCCAGCTTTATCATCCAGCTAGGAAGTTTAGTGTTTGCAGATTAAAAAAAAATAAACATACCAAAGTTTCTGTGGACTTTCATTGTATTAGGAGAAGCTAATTTTGAAAAATAGCCAGCTATTTTGAATTTTAAAAAAATTCTGAATTGAAGATATATTGGTGTATTTGAACACTGACGATGGAAAGAAATGTGATCAACTAATTTTTTCAGTTTTAATTTATATATTTTTTGCATGTAAGTGTATTCATATGCATGTTAATTCTTTTATACATTTATGTTAATTCTATTGTTATATGTATATTTTATGTGTAATGCCAGTTGATACTTCCATTTCATCTTATATTATTATACAGTGTACTTTTATATGTTCCAATAAACTCACTGTTTTTAAATATGTTTTCTGATTGACAAGTTGAGTAAAGAAATTGACTGTCTTTGGCATAAAACTAAGCATAAAGTCACACAGGAAAGCTTTTGGAAACCAAATAGAGCAGTCCCTCTGTCAGTGCTAATATTTCAGTTTTTAAAGTCGCTCGTGTGACTAGAGGGCTACCCAGTCTTCCAACAAGCATTCGATAGTGATTTGTCAGTCTAAAGTAATGAGTTAACCGATTCATTTCTTACCAAGAATTAAAAATAATCCTGTGCCCTGTATAATAGGAATCATGAGAATTCTCCTGCATGATTCATGTGCTGCAGTGCAGCAGGGGTAAATGGTGAAGAATCATGTGACTTTCAATAAGTATATAATTTTATTATATAGTAAATCTTAATTTGATTTACAAAAAGCTGTTACAGAAGTTCTTAAAAAGTTCCAGGATACATAGTATTATAAGGATTTGCATCTCTCTCTCTTTTTTTATTAATCCTAATGATTTCCTAGCCCATATGGCTTCTATTATCAAATAAAAATCATAAATGGAGAATACTGACTGGTTTACAAAACATAGACCTTTGTGCAAGTCAGAATTGATAATCATTCAAACCCGATATAAGAAATAAAAAAATCTATGTTGTTTCCTCTTCTCAAAATTAAAATATGAAGTTATACTTAGGTATTCTGTGTTTCTTTTTTTTTAAAGATTTTATTTATTTATCTTTAGAGGGGAAGCGAAGGAGAGTGGGAAATATCAATGTATGGTTGCATCCCCTGCTGGGAACTGGCCTGCAACCCAGGCATGGGCCCTGACTGGGAATCAAACCACGATCCTCTGGTTTGCAGGCCTGCACTCAATCCACTGAGTTATACCAGCCAGGGCTGTATTCTGTGTTTCATGTAAAAATGAGACAGTATTTTTTTTTTTGCATATTTTAAATTTATTTCCAGGATTTGCCATCTGGTAAAAGGCTTGAGTTAATTTCAGTGAGTTGCAAGTAACTCAGACATTCCATACAGAAATACCGATTCATGTGTCCCGTATTTGTGTGTGTCAGTATTTATGCAATAAGCTGATTGTAGCTCAGATTTAAAATAAGTCCAGAGTTCATCTTTAATCTTTTTCTTCTAACCCCCCTTCTCCTACCCCAAGGCCATGGGATTTTTAGTGCCACAGATTTTTTTTTAAATAATGGAGGTTCATTTATTGCTAATGCTATGTGTTCATAATGTGTCAGTGGGCACCGGAGCTCTTGGGACATCGACTCCACTCAGGGACCCAGGAGGAGGTAAACCCTCTCTCCATGATTCCATATTTGCCACAGGAGAGAATGTGGATATGGCAGATCCAAGGACGTGCATACTTGTCACAGAGCAGCTCCCTACAATTGTATGTAGAATTGTGTGGAAATTGAGAAGCTGATTTCAAAATTATGTATTAAAAATAAGATCAGAAATACTGAGACAATCATGAAAAAGAATAAGGTTGTGGGACTTACTCCACTAGATGTCAAGATTTTATTATAAAGCTGTGGTAATTAAGACATTAGTGCTGGCACAGGGGTGGACAATAGATAAATGGAATTGGAAAGAGAGTCCAGGGACAGAACCACACTTTTTAACTAATAGTGCCAGGTTATTTGGCTGACGATAAGGAAGAAAATTGAACTGATTCCTGCATTACATCAAAATCAATTTCTGGATTTGTTTGCTTTTTTTTTTAACTGAAATTGGTTTCATGCTTCATGTGCAGTAGTGATCAAGTTTAATTCATCAAGTTGTTTAGGTCATTGACGGAACATAAATCAAATTTAACAGATTATTGCCAGAATCTCAGAAATCTCTTCATCCTTTCCATCACTATCCTTTCTCTTCAGAGAGAATCATCATCCAGAATTCCAGCATTCTGGTTTATGTTTACTTGTTTTTGTATATTGTACGGGTAGAATTATAACGTGCTCCTCTTCTCTGTATTGCTACTTCCACTCAGTTTATGTCTGTGAGACTCACTTACGTGGTTGCATGTAGTTCTCAAGGAGTGTGGAGTTAAGCTTCATCTCCCTAAAGGTGAATGAGAAATTGTTTGGAGTTATTTTGCATGGGAGATTTATCTGCTCTCTCTCTCTCTATTTATTTAGCCATCTCTTTTTATCAGTATGGACTCATGGGAAATTATTTTATACTTTGGGTTATAATCCCATACTACTTTATTTATTTTATTGCTCAGGTTTCTCCATTTTGGTCACTGGAAGCTTTTTCAGTTGGCCTCTGTCTTCCTTTGACATGTTCCGCCCATCATTGTGATGATGTATTGTGCTTTGGGCAGATTCCTAGGATGAGATTAGCAAGGCAGAAGATCCTTTTCAATGGCTCAGAATATGTGCTACAACATGTAGAGTTGTTCATAGGAACTTTGTTCTCATCTACACTCTGCAGCCATGTGGGACATACCATTGTCACCCAGCTCTTATCAGAATTGAAGAATATTTTTCCAATTCATTAAGGAAAAAACCCCAGCTTTTCCAATTGGGTACACAGCAATGGTTTTACGTTGATTTGGTTTGCATTTCTCTAATTATTACTGAGGCTATGCAATTTTTGCATATTTATCATTCTTTCTTTGGTGAATTTATGCCTGATAAAATAATTGACATGGATAGCAAATGGCACATTGAAGTCGCAGAATTACCAACATTTTCATAGCATAAAGAGATGCTAATAGTCACAGCCTTTAATGATTAAGGAAATGCAATATGCCTAATATTAATGTGGATAGTTTTGAATTTATTAAGGATAATTTCCTTGCTATATAAGACTTGTAAATACTTGTCAGAGAGAACTGCTTAAAATATAAATATTTGAAACAGAGAAAATATACATTAGAATCTGAAGAATAATTCTTTTTAAAACAAAATTCTAATTTTATTTACTAATTTGAAAAGAAATAATAAATATAAGCAATGGTATTTCTCAAAGAGGAAATAAAATTTGATTGGGTAAGAGAGTCCCCTACAAAACCCCAAGAGCACTGGCGAAATTAGAAGGGAGGAGAGATTTGGGCCAGGGGGATGGTCAGGGTGTGGAATGGACATTAACAAATCTGTAGCCAGGAGAATAGAGTTCATAGTTCCTGGAGGGCCTTAGCAGTTCAGTACACTCTTTCTGAGATATAGTGCTATTCCACTATAAATTAAAATTTCCAGATGCCTCTGTATCCAGGTTTATGGTCTTAAGTTTCTGTACCTCTTAGAAGAAGCAGACAACTTGAGTTCATAAGGCCATGTTCCTACACCTGGTATTAGATGAGCTGGTATCTTCTGAGTTATTCTTGGGAATCATGAAGAGTATTTGTCTGAAACTGGATTATGCAGTACTAGAGAATGCAATTATAAGTACCGTTAGGATGAATATGGCAATTTTTTTTTGCATGCCTAAATACAGTAGAATTACTGAGATATTCAGAAAGCCCTTGCTCACTGTGCAGTTTGGTTAGATTAAAGTGTAAATTTAGGCTTGTGGAGAGATTAGTTTGTCCTTGGGGCATGGGACTGAGAGGGGTAGGAGGAAAGCAGAGAAAACAGGCCTGGCTTGGTAGGAGAGCCAGGATCCTGGTACAGTGTAGCACAAAATCCCGTGCTGTACTTAACAATCATTGCCTTACATTTTTCATGTTTATAGTTGGTTCAGAAGGGGAAGAACGATTTAAAACTTTACACTGTCAATATTTTAAAAATAAATGATTTTTATTTTAAAAAGTGCTTTTAAAACATCCAGGCAAGACAGAAGAATATAAACTCCTTCCAAACCCTGCCACTCCATCATTTACCTGAGACAACTATTTTTAAACTTTCATATGTCTGTAACAGTGATTTTCAACTGGTGTGCTGCTAGAATTCTTAAAACATGCAATACTTGATTATTTAGTCAGGGGCACTGACCTCTTTTTCCCTTAGAGTGTCAAATAAAAAATGACAGCAGCCAATACAACAATAGCCTTCTGTTGTGCTTGAATCAAAATTTAACTTATGTTTTTGTCAGATTGGCAAAATATATTTTTTGTTGTGCTGTAGAATTTTAGTGATTTGTTTATATGTGTGTGCCATGAGATGAAAAAGGTTGAAAATGGCTGATCTATAAATATACATGTTATTTTACATAAAAGAGATGATATCATTCATGGTTTTCTATAGCTCATTCTTTTCACCTAATGTGTGAGTATGGGTTGGGTAGTCTCTATGCCTATACACTTAGCTCCCCTCCGTCCAAGGCTACATGGCCTTCCATGTAAAGTACTGTAATTTGTTAAGTATGATATTTAATTGGCTTTATATTTGTTTTTGTTTTGTAATTTAAATAATGCTGCAGTGAAATCCTAAATGTTAATGGCGTGTTACTATATAAGAAATGCCTTGGTCAAAGTCGTTTTTAAGGACAGCTCACTCAGGCCACCTACTTGAGATGTGGTAAGGAGTGGTATTTCTTTCTGAATTGTGGATATTTAGTCACCTTTCATCCAGGTTATTAATAATGTTTTACCTTAGCAGAGCACTTTAACAGTTTCAGACTTCTTCATTCATGACCTTATTTGCTTTTAACCAACCACTGATCAATGTATGGATTGGTTTTATAATCTTGCTTGAGATGAGGGCTTAAGGCAGGTAGTGGCTCCAGGCTTGTTTATGGCTGGACCTTCCCTGGGTCTCCCCTGACTCACTGACCCACTGACCCACTGTTAGTATCTTTGAAAGTCCTTGGAAGTTTTGGGCCCAGTGGTAGGAAATATACTTCTTCTCCAGTGGGATGATTTGCTGTGTTGCCTCTTCTGTAATTCCAAGTTGAGACCCTAAATCATTTGCTTTTTATTCAGGAAGGCTTCAGGTTCAGTAATTATCTAGTGTGTTTCCCATTGAGATATGACGGTATCTTCTATTAATGCATATAGACTTTTAATTATAAAAGGACAACATGACCACTTCCATTTCTCCTTGTGCAAATCATTAAAAAACTATTTGGTAAAATAATCTATCAACTCCTTGAGACTGTTTCTTTCAGAATGCACTCAAAAGGGCTTTATGTATCATAGCATGTGCTTTACTGTCCCAAGACGACCAGACAAATCTACTCACAGTATTGTTTATCCTTCCTGGCAATTCATTGAAAGGAGTGGGTTGGTGATTTATGTGTGCATCCATCCATCTATTCATTCAGCAAATGGTAACTGAGTGCCTACTATGAGCCAGAAATTGTGCTCAGCTAATTAATTCTGAGCTGTGAGCTCTAAAAGTCCAGGGCAGGGGAGGCACCTAAAAGGCTCAGAAAGCCAGGAATTCAAGACAGAAGCCCACAGAATGGAATCCTCCTGCTCACTCAGCAGAAGGCTAATTGATGATGAACCTGCAGAAATCAAAGATGAGGAGAGAAGTGAGATGTCACCTATCTCCCCCTATATTGTGTGACACTAACTGCCCAACCTTACCCATCTAGATCACTGAAGTCTTTATTCTGTGCACAGCATTTTGAGAGAGAAGAGCTTTCTTCATATTAATAAATTTATCTTAGCATCACAGAGCTGCCTGTATTACCTTTGGCATTGGACTTACTCTGTTGTGTGTGGGTATACATGAGAAACATAAAAATAGGAGTTGGGGGAAGAGAGGGAAGGAAAAGGGAAGGAGGGGATGAAGACATTTTAGGATAACATGAAGCAAATATGCTGTCAGAGTTAAACAATGAGTATCATCTTTACAAAGTTTGTTAAAGCATTGTGATAATTGTCATCATATCTAGGCAACCTCATAACATAATATTTCTAATGTTCTAGGGGTCAAATAAAATATTTTTAGGTTAGATCTTATGTCTAATTAAAATTGGGACTTGTGCGTGATACATCAGTGATAGGAGGACCTGTTGGTATTCTGACACTGTGGGACATGGATATTTAGAATTAATCATCTTTAGTGTCACGAGCACAGAATGAATTATAGAACTATGGAGTTCAAATAATCAATAATTCTTAACGTGTTCCCTTAAGTCAAGCATAATTGACTACAGGGTTTTCACCATGGGTAGTTAGTGTCCTAAAGAGTCTCTGTGTTGAAGCAGGGCCATGAACATTTTTATGTCTAGCTGCCACTGTATGTAATAAGTGTTTATTTAATATTTTTTAATAAAAATGTATTATTTAAAAAACTAGTTGTTTGTAATATCCAGAAATGCCTTGGAACATAGCATTCTGATTCTAATAATTGTTGTTTAGGCAAATCATTTAAGTTTTCTAAGACCCACTTTTGCATTGATGAAAGGTGTTTGTAAAAGGAACACAAGAATATTTATGGCACATGGGGTATTATGTAATTTTTATATTTAAATGTTCATTTATTGAAATGTTATGTTTTGCATAAATAAAGGCTATGTAACAGGTTTGTTGTTAGGAATACATACGGTAACTGCCCCACACCAGACAGTTGCCCAATATTACTATTATTGTGACCCTCATTGTTATTCTGTAACCATATTCTGTTATTTCGTAATGATAAAAGACATAGTGAGATCCAGGATGAAATGCATTTTCATTCTGTTTGCTCAAATTGTGGCATGTGTATTGGTTAAATTTTGAAAAGGAAGGAGAAAAAAATCATTTAGCATGACTCTTTAAAGTATTATTTTTCAATGCCCACTCTATATGCCAGGCAGTATTCTAGGTGCTAGGAGTACCATTGTACAGAAAGTAGACCTAGGCCCTCTTCTTGTGGAACTATGTGTTTAATGGAGGATTCAGATACTTGGTATAAGAAATGTGATTATGGAAGATGGTGGTGGAATAGGTGGAAGCTACACTAACCTCCTCCCAGGACCAAATTGGAATTACAACTAAATGATAGAAAAGTCATCTTGAGTAGCCAGCTTTAAGACTAGCTGGAGGGAAACCTTATGACCAAGGACCTACAGAAGAAACCACATCACTACATTGAGACTGGTAGGAAATGCAGAGGTACAATAGGGCTGAAGTTCTGGAGGCATGTCTCAGCTGTAGGATGTGTTCCCCATGAGAAGTGTGGCGTCTAAACTGTAAGCTGGGCTCCTCAGCTTAGAGCACTAGGACCAGGACCAGAAAAGGAACCCAGTTTCATCTGGCCATGAAACTCAGTGAGGTTTCCATCTGCCAGGGAGACGGAATGGTAGAGACACAGCTCCCCTCTTAAAAGACCAATGCACAAAATCTTGTTTGCAGCCACTTATCCTGGGCTCTGGAAGAGGGAGAGCAGGTGGACTTGAACTGCCTAAGAAGTGTCTGAAGTTGGTGGTCTGAATTTGGGCAGAGAGCTTAGAGGTCAGCCACCAGGGACCTTGTGCTCAGTCATTCACCACACTGCAGATGCCATCTTTCTTGGACACAGCAATTCTCCATATGTGGCATCAGCCTGAAGGGAAGCAATAGGCCCACCTGCAGGAATCCCTCTCTTTCCACCTTGTTGTACTTCAGCTCTGGTGAGGAGTGCAGCTCGAGTAATTCTAACAAGAAGCCTGCAGATGGAGGTGGATTTCTGGGTGCTTTGAGACTTTAGCTAAACCTCCCCTGGGGCAGGTGTTGGTAAAAACCAGTCTTGGCGTGCAGTTGGTTCTTTCAGTGCACACCCAGGCCCAGCAAAAGGAGCCACATGAATCACTGATATGAATCACTGATAGCTACAAACAGGTTGCCCAGGGCCAGTCACAGACAGCATTTGAGCTACAAACAGGTTGCCCAGGGCCAGTCACAGACAGCATTTGACATTGGTCTGAACCAGAGTCTTTGCATATCTACCTAGTACCTAGAAACGAACACAAAGAGGCAGCCAAAGAGGGGAAACAAAGAAACAGGTCCCAAATGAAAGAATGAGAGAATTCTCCAGAAGAGGAGCTACATGAAGTGGAGGCAAACAATTTATCAAATAGAGAGTTTAGAGTTATGATTATAAGGGTGCTCAGCAGCATGAAAAAAAAAGACATAGACATCATTAAAAAGGACCAGTCAGAAATAAAGAATACAATATCTGCAGTAAATACATTGGAAAGAATAAACAGTATGTTAGATGAAGCACAGGATCGAATCAGAAGTTTGGAAGACGAGAGAAAAAAACACTGAATCAGAGCAGCAAAAAGAAAAATGAATTTAAAAAAAGAGGATAGTTCAAGAGACTTTAGGGAGAACATGCAGTGTAACAACATCTGCACCATAGGAATACCAGTGGAGAAGAGAGTGAGCAAGGGATCAAGAACCTAACTGAAGAAGTAATGACTGAAACCTTCCCTAACCTGGTGAAAGAAAAACACATACAAGTGCAGGAAGCACAGAGAACCCCAAACAAAGCAGACCCAAAAAGGTTCACACCACGACACATCATAATTAAAATGACAAAGCTTAAAGACTAGGAGAGAATCTTAAAAGCTGCAAGAGAAAAGCAGTTATTTACCAACAAGTGTGCTGCTATTAGATTTTTGTCTGATTTCTCAACAGAAACATTTCAAGCCAGAAGGTATTGGCATGAAATAGTCAAGGTGATAAAAAGCAAGGATGTACAGCCGAGGCTACTTTACCTAACAAGGCTATCATTTATAATTGAAGGAGAAATAAAGAGCTTTCCAGAGAAGAGAAAGGTGAAGGATTTGTTAATACCAAACCAGTATTGCATTGAATGGTAAAGGGCTTGCTCTAAGAAGAAAAAGAAAAAAGAAAAAGAGGAAATAGTTACAAAATAAAATGGCAATAAATAAATACATATCTATCAATAATCACTTTAAATGTAAATTGCTTAAATGCTCCAATCAAAAGACACAGGGTAGCTGAATGAATGAGAAAACAAGATCCATAGGTATGCTGTCTTCAAGAGACTCACCTGGGAATAAAATACATACACAGACTAAAAGTAAATGCATGTAAAAAGGATTTTATGCATATGGAAAGGGAAAAAAGCTAGGGTAGCAGTATTTATATCTAACAAAATAGACTTTAAAACCAAGGCTATAGTAGAGACAAACAAGGACAGCACATAATGATAGAGGGAGGAATCCAGCAAGAGGATATAACCCTAGTAAACATTTACACACCTAACATAGGAGCACCTAAATATGTAAAGCAAGTCTTGATGGACACAAAGGGACAGATTGACAGAGACAATTATAGTAGATGTTTTTATACCTCATGGAATTCAATAGTTAGGCCATCCAGACAGAAAATCAACAAGGAGATAGCATCCTTAAATGACACATGAAATCAAATGGATTTACTGGATATCTTCAGAGCATTTCATCCCAAAGCAGCAGAATATGCATTCTTTTCAAGTGCACATGGAATGTTTTCTAGAATAGATAACATGTTAGGGCACAAAAAAGTCTCAGTAAATTTAAGAAGATTGAAGTAGTATCAAGCATCTGCTCTGGCCAAAGTATTATGAAACTAGAAATCAATCACAAGAAGAAAACTGAAGAATACACAAAGATATGGAAGCTAAATAACATGTCATTAAACAATGAATGGGTTAACAGTAAGATCAAGGAAGAAATCAAATGATACCTTGAAATGAATGAAAATGAGAATACAACAACCCAAAATCTGTGGGACATGGAGAGAGCAGTTCTAGAAGGGAAATTCACAGCATTACAGGCCTATTTACACTTAAAGGAACTAGAAAAAGAACAACAAACAAAGCCCAAGTGAGTATAAGAAGGGAAACAATAAAGACCAGAGCAGAAATAAATGAGCCTAAAAACAATACAAAAGATCAGTGAAACCCAGAGCTGATTCTTTGATTGGTAAAACTTTAATCAGACTCATCAAAAAAAAAAAAAAAAAAAAAAAGAGGACCTAAATAAGTAAAATGAGAAATGAAAGAGAAGTGATAACTGACTCCAAAGAAATACAAATGATAGTAAGAACATATTATGAACAACTATATGCCAGCAAACTGGTCAATGTGGACAAAAATCAGTAAATTCCTGGAAGTACACAATTTTCCAAAACTAAATTAGGAAGAATTATAGGATCTGTGTGGATGATCACAACTAGTGAAATTGAAGCAGTAATAAAAAAAACTCCCAACATACAAAAGTCCTGGATCGAATGGCTTCGTGGGTGAATTTTACCAAAACTTCTGAGAAGAACTAATGCCTCTCATTCTCAAACTATCCCAAAAAATTCTTGAAGAGGGAAGACTCCTAAGCCATTTATGAGGCCAGCATTAAGCTAATTCCAGTTTCAGATAGAGGCACTACAAAAAAAAAAAAGAAAAGAAAAGAAAATATAGGCCAATATCCCTGATGAACATAGATGCTAAAATTCTCAACAAAATATTAGCAAGCTGAATACAGCACTATATCAAAAAGATTATAGTTCTTGATCAAGTGGCATTTATTCCAGGAATGCAAGGATGGTCAAATATCCGCAAATCAATAAATGTTTGCAAATGATCACATAAACAAGCTAAAGGATAAAAACCACATGATCATATCAATAGATGCAGAAAAAGCATTTGATAAAATCCAGCTCCCATTTATGATAAAATATCTAGTATAGTGGTAATAGAGGGACCATACCTCAATGTAATAAAGACCATATATGACAAACCCACTGCCAGCATCATACTCAAAGGGCAAAAATAAACAGGTTCCCCTTAAGGTCAGGAACAAGACAGGGATGTCCACTTTAACCTCTCTTATTCAACATAGTACTGGAAGTCCTACCTGCAATAAGAAGACAAGAAGAAGAAATAAAAGGCATCCAAATTGGAAAGGAAGAAGTCATTATTTGTCTTCTAGTAAAACTGTCATTATTTGCAGATGACATGATACTATATATAAAGAACCCAAAAGATTCCACCAAGAAACTACTAGAACAGATAAATGATTTCAGGAAATTACTAGGATACAAAAGTAATATCCAGAAATCAGTTGCATTTTCACATGCCAATAATGAACTCCTTGAAAGGGAAATTAAGAAAACCCACTTGAAATTGCTTCATAAAGAATAAAATATCTAGGGATATATTATATTTAACCAAGAATGTAAAAGATCCGTACTCGGAAAATTATAAGACACTGAAGAAAGAAACTGAAGAAGATACAAATAAGTAGAGGCATATACCACATTCATGGATAGGAAGAATTAACATCATTAAAATGTCCATACTGCCCAAAGCAATCTATAGATTCAGTGCAATTCCTATCAAGATACCAATGACCTATTTCACAGAACTGGAGGAAATATCCAAAAAATGTATATGGAACACTGAAGACTTCAAATAGCAACAGTGATCTTGATAAAGAAAAACAAATTTGGAGGAATCATGCTACCTAATACCAAACAATACTGTGAGGGAGGAACCCCCTCCAAAATCATAATTATCTTCTGGAGGGTAGGCCCCTTGTAGGATAGGCTTCCCCTGCTAGGTGAGTTTTCTGGGAACCCATCTGTATTAGTGTACCAGCTGGTGTTGCTGAGAGAGGTTGCATTTGGCTCCTGCGAGTTTTTTTGAAGACTCTTTCAACGCAATTTTTCATTTCAGAATGGGCGGTTTACGAGCACACCTACCCACACTGTGCTGAGTGTTCACAGTTTTTGACCAAAAATGGCTTGACGCCCATACCCCACCTCCCTATTCACCCAGTCTCGGCCGGAGTGGCTTTTTGTTGTTGTTCTCCTGGATGAAAATGTCCTCAAAGGGAAATGTTTTGCCCATGTGGAAGAGTTAAAACAAAAAGTGGTAGAAACACTAAAAGGCATCAAAATTGATAAGTTCAGAACTGTTTTGAGCAGTGGAAAAAGATGTCTCAGTAAGTGTATTGCATCAAATGGAGAGTACTTTGAAGGTGGCTGAAGTTCAAAATATGTAATAATCAATACACAATTTTATATGAGTAAATTCTGTTTTTTGGGGAATCCCCCCTCATATTCCCATTAATTCTCCCCTTCCTGTAAGATTAGCTCTTTGTTTTCATCCTAGCCTAGGGCTAGTTCTGTACCTCATAGGTATGCTATTTCAGTTAAACAGATGGCAGTAGCCCAAGTAGACTCTCTCTTCTCAGAAATCCCATTTCAGCCAGATAGTGCATTTCTTATAAGTGGTTCTGGGGGGAAAAAAAGAAGTTAAGGACTTGGATGCGGGAAGAGCAAGAACCACTTTCTAAGGGCTAACATTTGGGGTCTTGGTGCTTTTGTATTTAGGAGCCAGACCCAATTGACTTAACTCCCTTTGTGGCCTGTGGCCTCTGACTTGAGGCATCACGTCCATGACTCTGAGTGATCACACAGGGGTCGTATGGAAGGGCGCCATGCTTAAAACAGAGTTTGCTATGAAATAGGACCCTTCCTGATGCCGTTTCAAAATTCCTAGGAGCTGAAGTTTGGAAACTGTGGCTGTAAAATTATACTGAAATCTAACTGAGTATTGGGTGGAAGAAAAGTAATTTATTGGCTCTAACATGGAAAGTCCCAGGAGTAAGTCTCGCCCTCATCGTGGACCCTGTGATTGATGCCGGCTCTGCTGCTGTCTGGCACTGTGCTCTTTGAAACAGCATAGTAGGAACTTTGCAGGTGAGGCCCATTGGATTAAGTGACTGCTTTTGTAAGGCTCTGCTGCATCACTATATTCTACCAAGGAGGAGGTGGTAAATCAGAGGAATTGCTTCATCCCAAGGCACTTTTAAATTGTAATGGAAAGGAGTCCTGTTAAGAAGCTCAAATTAACTTCTGCTGTTTATACCATATGGAAAGCCTCTTTGAAAGCTGCTTGTCATATAACCTGGCAGTTTATTTCTCATGGAACAATTCCATTAGAACCCGATGCTTGTTCTCAGGGCACTCAGACTTCCGGTCCTTCAGAAACAGCGTTTAACCCTTGGGTGTGCAAAGCTGTCATTTATCTGTTGTCTGTCTAAAAGCTCACTGGAGTATATTTACAAGAGAGATTTGGAACAGCCATCATTTCCACTGAGTTAAAAATGAACCTGGGACTCAGGAAATGATCAGTAAGGAACTGAAAAGTGTCCAGTACCATACTGCAGCAGTGGCTTGTCTACGCTAGCTATATCGTAAGATGTGTTTACTATGGTGGTCCATAATCCTCAAGGAATTCACTGTACAGAATTCAGAGACTTGAGTGTTAATTGTTAGTGCCGACTCATTTGAATTGCTTATCCCAGTTATATTTTATCGGTTTTAGAAGAATTCTTAAAGTTAATGTATATCAACCAAGGATGCTTAGCAGATCTTAGAAGAATGAACTGAAATTGTCATGATCTGAAAATTCATAGCCTTCTGGCTGCTCTGCTAACAAAGGAAGGGGTTCCCATTTGTCAAAACCTGTCAGTGAGCAAGTCCCACAGGGGGCCAGTGGAGCAGAGTCCAAGAATTTGGTCTCTGGTGCCAGACTGCCTGACTTCAGACCTCAGCATTGTTGTTCCCTGGGTGTAGAACTTGGACATATTAACTAACTTTAGAGCCTCTGGCTTCGTCACTGGTAGATGGGGATAATGTCTGTTAGGGTTCTGAAAACTAGGGAATGAAATCATGCATGCAAAGTGCTTTGTACAGTGACTACATGGAGTAATAAAGGGAAGTTTTTGTTACTAGCAAAATTTAATATTTGCCTGATGGGTCTGGGGAGGTGGCATTATCATAAGAAAAAAAGGCTGTTTTTCTTTGGAATGTTTGTGGGCTAAAGTTGTGCGTGGATGTTTGTTAATTTGTGACTCCCTTCTGTTTCCGAGTATCACAAAAGCTGTGGTATGTGTGGGAGAAATGATGATAGGATAAAGTGCCTTCAATTTTTTTCCCATTCTCATAGAATAGATCGGCAACCCTAAGGCCTCTAGGGATCTGTAAATGCTCTCAGTCTCCAGATTGGATTAAGATCGAAATAACCTTTGTGGTCATCAGAGACTAACAAGTAAGGTTAGACTGACCTTTTTGAGATACCCATGGTAGAAACAATATTGGGGGTCACACAAAGTTGGTGATAAGGCAATGGTATAATGCTCTTGGGGAGATGGAGTAAACAGGCATGGAATTACTGGACTCAAAAGGAAAGGCCTGATGTAAATGAGCAGAGGCATAGTGATGTACTTCAGGGTTCAAGGTTTGTTATATTTGCTGTTGACCTGTTCTGACTCCTCAGCAGGTCTTTAACCACCACCAGCCTTCACTGACCTTATCACCACTACTTCACCACTGCCATCTGCACTGCCCTCAGCACCACTCCGACCACCACCACCACCACCATCACCGCTACCCTCACCAAGACCATGGCTGCAACAACTCAGGATCCTGAAGGACTCCAGTTGGGAGGGTACTTGCCTCTTTTCCGAGCTGTGGTTCCAACACCATCTTCTCTCTGCCTGGCCACCTTTCTTTCAGTCCACCAGCTCTGTTTGTAGACTAGAGAGGATTTGCAAATAAACTTCAACAGCTTTGCTCTTCTCTGACTTAGGAAAGAATTACTGATCTTTTGTCATTTGCTTTATAAATAACAAGAGATGTTAATTAGTTTGACTCATTAAATTTAAAGCAATTGTTATAACTTTGCAGTGTTTAAGTTCTTTAATTAGACGGTTTCTGATGTTGCTGCTCTGAGAGCAGGAGAGTTCCTGGGGAACAAACGTTCTTCTCCTCCTCTCCCTTTAGTGCCTCCTCTTCTTCCTGTTTGCCCTGTGGCCGCCAATCCACACCCCGGGGACAGGGGAGCCTGTTGTCCCAGACCTGTAAATGTTCCGTGACTGAAAGGATTGTCTCCTCTGTGATCAAGCTATTCAAGGCCAGGCCTGATGCAAATTATAAATAAAGTTTTTTCACTACTTTACTCCAAAGTGAAAGCACCAAAGCTGCTTTTAGAAAGAGATCAGATAAACTTATGTAGTGTGAGGTATCAGTGACAGGTTAGCAGTGGAGCAAATCAAAGAAATGGAAATACTGTTTAAAGAAATAAGATGGTATGGGGAGGGCAAGGGTAACCTCTTAATACTCTCAAAGGCCACTTCATAATAATTTATGTATATGCACCTTTAAGCTCTTCTTTTTATCTTCCCTCTCCTCCATCTGCCCCTTTCTCAAGACCCAGCTCAAAGGTGATGTCTTGCAGGAAGCGATCCTGATTCCCTGTGCTCCACATCACATGATGTCAACATTCTCTGTTCAGAATGGGCACTGTCACCTTGTTCTCCATTCTCCCTCTTCCAAAGGTGTCCAACCTTTTGGCAT
The DNA here is from genome assembly GCF_021234435.1 of Artibeus jamaicensis. Lineage (NCBI taxonomy): Eukaryota > Metazoa > Chordata > Mammalia > Chiroptera > Phyllostomidae > Artibeus > Artibeus jamaicensis. The sequence goes on along the minus strand of NW_026521810.1, from coordinate 9,807,351 downwards.
CAGTTGGGCCACACTGGAAAAAGAAGAGTTGTTTGGGGCTACACATTAAATATATAAACACTAACTAAAGCTGTTGAGCAAAAAAAAGGTTTTAAGTTAATTTACGATTTTGTATTGGACCAAATTCATAGCCATCCTGAGCTGCATGGGGCCCATGAGCTGCGGTTTGGACACTCCTGTGAGATTTGGCAGCTTCTCAGCAGCAGCCCTAATTGTCTGCCTAGCATCTAATACCTTGGCATTCAGGAAGTGCCTTGAGACTACAGTGAATTGTAGTTCTATTTGCTATTTGAAGAGGGCAATATTTTTTAAACATGATAATTTTTTTCAAAATTACGTGAGAGGTTGGTTGTTCATTCTCTTCTCTCTGAAGTCACTTGTTCCTGGATCCCAGCCTGGAGATACACCAGTAGGTAGGATAATTTTTTTTTTTAAAGAATAGAACACTTTGATGATTCTAGTCAAAGGGTATAGTTGGCTATTTATACCCTTGGTTGAAAGCCTCCTTCATGGCCAGTTCACTTTGCTTAGAGGAAAGTGTTCAGGTCTAAACAGGCTGTGTCTGGATCAGTGCAGAAGGAAGGGGAGCTGTCTCTCCTGGCCAGCTAGACCAGCTGGGTCAACCCTGGGCCCAGCTGGAGGAGGGCTGTATGAGCTCCAGACTCTTGTCTCTGGTAGGGTAGCTTGGGCAAAGATTGGAGCAGGCCAATGAATGGATCGGATTTTATGAAAAAGGTGATACCATCTGGCTTACATTGGAATCTATAATTTCTTTGTTTATCTGTCCTCTATTTCAGTTTTCTATGTTATGTGTATGTGTGCAGTGGAGAGAGACTGATTTTTGTCTTTTGTTTTAGAAATATAAAAAAATTATAATAGCCCAGAATTCTCCTTTTAGTTCTTTCTGTGTGAAGAATAGCTTCCCTTTGTTTTGCTTGCCTTGTTTGCTGCTGTGGGGCTCATGATCACTATTTATTCAGTCTACTGGGCTTGTAGACTGAAAGGTGTAGCAAGTGTGGCCACTGCTGGGCTCATAGGCACTTCCTCTTACCTGAACAGACAGGAAGAAAGAACTCTGGACATTGCTGTTTTTTTTTTTTTTACATAATGTCTTCTTTATGACATCATTTTAATGATCAAACTTTTATCCTAAGTTTCCTGATCTTTAAAAAAGTTAATCTAGCAATATGTAGCATCTCTGTCATTCTTCAGTGGACATTGTAAGGATAATTGAGGAACAGATGTTTTGAACTCAGTGTAAGGGAGAAGCCATCAGGCTCAAAGGTATTATTGTTATTTAGCTCCATACTGTTAACATATGATCAATAATGCATTAATTTTTGGCTCTGGCTGGTGTGGCTCAGCGGATTGAGCAGGGACCTGCAAACCAAAGGGTCGTCTGTTTGATTCTCAGTCTAGGGCACGTGCCTGGGTTGCAGGCCAGGTCTCCAGTAGGGGGCGCATAGGGGGCACGTGAGAGGCAACCATACATTGATGTTTCTCTCCCTCTCCCCTTTTCTTCTCCTCTCTCTAAAAATTAATAAATAAAATCTTTAAAAAGTACGTTAATTTTGGAAATGACAGTAAGATTGTGTTTGGACATCTATTCCTATTTAATCAGCACAATTGGATTTTGTCTGAGCTCTACAGAATACCTCAATTTGTATATTAAAAACAAATCAATGGGAAATGATCAGAAAGTGTTTACTACATTTTCTATTTATCAGCTATTTTTTAATTCTAAAAATAAGTGTCTTTAAAAGGAGTTTATTAAAAAGTTTCATTTTCTGGAATGTTATACATCTGTAATACATAATAAATAATGTAGCTGTCGGCTGCCTCCACTTTCATGCAAAATAAATGAATACATTTGGTGACATATATTTGAGGGGTTTAGTTCTCGTAATTTTCACAGAAATCAGGAACAACTTTGCAGATGATAGAAATTTTACCATCTGCTAGTAACAAAGAAACATAGCTCGCAACACAAGGCTCTTATTGAGTCTAGCGTATATGCTTGTATCGGCATGCCAGGATTCAGAATTCTCTATAGCTCAGTCTCCAGAGAAGCTGGCCTGTCAGCCTGTCATGGGAAAGGTTCCTTTGCTTTTAAAGCAGATGGCATGGTCCTCACATTGCTTGAATGACAGAGGAGGGAAGGGAGCTGAGTTTTAATGGCAACAGATCAAGAGAAAGGCATTCTCCAGGATTGTGAGTACCTGCACAGATTTCACTTGTAATTAGTGGAATGGTGGACTCACTGTTGAGAAGATACTGTCTTTATGAATCAAAACATTTAGTGTTGATAGAGATCTAAGTTCAGATGTTTAGGAAGAGATGGGGGTGGCAGGTACAGACTTTCTCTTACAGTGACATTGGCTTTAAGCAGGTGGCATCTTTGCTTCCTAGTTCTGACATGATGTGTGGGGGTTGTGGTTAAGGATAAGGTACGGATGGGCCGAGAAGAGCTGAGTGCTTCATGGAGACTACAGAGATGTCTACCAAGGAAGGGGACGAGGTTCCTCTGGAAAGGAAGGTGTTGTAGAAGTGTTGCCCCTCTTCTTAAGTTTCCTTTGTTGTCATCTGGAGAAGGGGGATGATTGTCATTTTTGGTCATTTTGATTTTATCTGACGGTATGGAAGGTACTGCATGACACAAGCGTCAGGGTGGTCCCATAAAAGATGGCCAGTGCATTTTGTTGGTGTATTATGTGTAGGTGGTCCTGAGGGTGCTCAGTCCTTTTTAGTATGAGAAGTCGTAGGCTAGGTACTCAGGCAGGACCTCATTAGAGAACTTTAGTTAGCAGCGGCCTGCATCTTGGGGTGCTTTTGGTTATCTTCAAGCTTAAAAAGGTTGGGGAATGAAACAAGTTTTGTTAAGGAGGAGGAGCTTCCTCCTCTCCTCCATCTTCTCCATGTTTGGAAGTGATTCTTACTTCTGACCCTGGAAATGCAGTGAGTCTGATATCTGCCTAACTGATTTTGATTTTTACCCAGATGTCTTTTTCTTAAATATACAAGCCAGGATGCAAACTGGGTGGGGTTTATAAATTTGTTTTGTTTTCATTGCTACACAACACATTGTCCCTCCCTTTTCTTGTCACACCTCCCGTTTGGAGCCCCTTTGTACCTCCTTACCCTTGGGGGCAGAAAAGCAGACAGGCCCATGCTCACTAGGATACAAGGACTGATCGGGCTTAAATGTTTTCCCTTCTTGTGGTATCTGCATTTCTTACAGGGGAGAAGACATCTTAAACCAGAGGAATGACTCTCTAGTTGTGGAATTTCAGTCATCAGCCAGCCGATGCAGGAGGTATTATTTTGGGCATGGGTGCCTTCTCAGAAGCCCAACATCACCCTAAATGACCACCTGCCTGCTTCATGTTACATAAGACCACGTCGTGCATCACTTATGTGTTTGGTTGGCTTGACCAGCCTGAGGGCAGGGAGCATGTTTGTGGGAGTCTCTGTGCATGGAGTTGGGCACAGCACACTGGGTGCCTCACAGGTGGCTGTACATTCTGGCAGGGGAAGGAGTGTGATGCATGCAATGCAAGCTTTTTTTTTCCCCCCTTACTGCACATGCTGGTATTGGTCCAAAAGTTAGCAAGTTCTCAGTGAAACTGGAATTCTCCTCAGTGAAAACCCACTTTGTATCCATACACAGCATGAGTCATGTGTCTTTGGAGAAGTCTCCATTTGAAACTCATGGAATGTTCATGAAAGCTGGGGTTTCATATTGTGAACATCCACAAGGAGGGCAGGATAGTTGTATTCCCTCCATTGAACTAGAAGCCTGTTTGTGAATAAAAGTGTCTTTTCCATCTTGTGCCTCCCTTATGCCATGTAAGTGTCACCATGGCCACCCAGAGAGTTCTTTGTGATGGCAGTGTGAGGGCTGTGAGCCTCTCCGTTAGGCTGTGGCCGCAGTCTCTCTTTATATGAAGGTCACCAGTTGGACTCCCAAATCTAATAACTTTGGGTAATGTACTAAGGATGAATTAAAATGCTAATAGACTACATGTTCTTTTTTTTTTTTTTAACATTCCCTACTCTTAAATTTAAATGCAGTGCCCTAGGTGCTCTTACAGCCTCACTGGGAGCATTTTTAGCTTTGCCAAGGAGACAGTGAATTTAAAGTATGCTCTGGCCAATGGGCAGAGCTGGGAGAAAAAGCAATATTTATTTTATGATTATTTTATTTGTGCCCTCTATAGTTATATAACAGAAATATTCTCTCTGTTCTCTCTTTTACTCAAGATAGCAGTTCAACTAAAAAACAAAACAAAAAACCTTATTATTTTCTTAAGTTTCTTTGAACCCACAGATCCTTTCACTATTAACAGTATTTAATAGCAATACATTGGATTTGGGCACCAAAAGCCATTCAGAAGCCCTTTTCATAGACTACCTTTCCTGTTTAAACCTTACACCACCACCATGAAACATCCCTGTTCTATAGTGGAGGCCATGGGTACAGACGCAGCATGTGGCGTTTTCGTCCTCATGTCACTGGTGAGGGGAGAACCACGGTCAGCAGGTCATTGTCTTGCTCCCAGCTTGAGCATCTGCCCTCAAAGGACTAAGTGGGGGGGTCTAAGCAAAATGATAGTAAGTCACTTAAATGAGATGCTTCTGCTAGGAAACAGAGGCAGCACTCATTTTGAGGGACACACACGTTCTTTGTAGTTGGTCGTGTTGGTTCTGTGTCTACACTGAGGCCAGATTTATCTACGAGCTGAAAAAAAAAGTGTTTCCTTCTTTCACTAAACGGGTCACTTCCTTATCATTAGTTGAATTAGGCCCTTTATTTTGTCCTTAATGGGGGGAAGGAACACTATTTCTTCCTTAGTCCTCCCAGTTATCTGGTGTCTGGTCACTTCATAATTGCATTTTAGGAGAAGAGATATTAATTTTCTCCAACGAAAGGCCGAGTTCCTTGATGACACACCATAATTCAATTTCCGTTCTTTCCCTTCATTGCCTGTGCCTCTTCCTCCTGGCACATTTTTCATAGTTAGGAGGAGTGATAGTGTCAAAGATATCAAAAGGAAGAATTGATTCAGTTCTCGTTTGACGACTTGACTGATTAACAGAGATCAGAAGAAGGCTCGTAACTGTGAAAGCCACTGCAGCGTGGAGTTTTAACAGCTCTTTAGGGAGCTGGTTAATGAAAGAATCACTACAGAAACATAGTCATGCAAAAAAAAAAAAAGGAAAGATCAGGAGCATTCCCATATAATGTTCAAAGACTGTGTCATAGGAGGAAATGTGCTCATAATTTCTATTTACACATTGCAATAATTACTGCCTGCCTTGAGATTACTTTCAGTCTTCTGCTGTCAGAGTTGCTTAGATATTTCCTCTTTCACATAATAGGCAGAGAGGTCTAGTACTGGTTGAAACTTGTCCTAAGGACTTTTTTCCTTCTAAAAAATGTGATTATCAGCCCTGGCTGGTGTGGCTCAGTAGATTGAGCACGGGCCTGTGAAGCAAAGGGTTGCTGGTTTGATTCCCAGTCAGGGCACATGCCTGGGTTGCAGGCCAGGTTCCCAGCAGGGAACACATAAGAGGCAACCACACGTTGATGTTTCTCTCCCTCTCGTTCTCCTTCCCATCCCCTCTCTCTAAAGATAAATAAATAAAATATTTTTTTAAAATGTAATTATCAGACACCCGAGCTTATACTGCTTGATTAGACCAGTTTTAATTCGATCCATGTTCTTGTTATCATCACCATTTGTCCATGAACCAGACCTCTGCACTTGGGTGAATGTGAGATTGGACTTTAGCCTTTAATTTATGTATGTGTGTGTATGTGTGGTTATTCTCTTTTCTTTCTCCCGATGCAGTGTCTATGAACCAGATAGAAATGTGTTACGGAGGAAAGAACGAGAAAGGAGAAATCAGGAAACTCAGCAGGATGATGGCACATTTAATTCCAGTTATTCCCTCTTCAGTGAACCCTACAAGGTAAATGGCTTCCGGTTGTTCATCTCCACCCCTCACTCATTGGTCCCTCTTACCTTCAGGATAGCAGTCTTGACCAGAAGAGTTGACCAGTCAGATTTCACTTAGTTTTCCTCCTGTTCAGCCTAGGAAAGACAACCCAGCCACTTAAAATGAGGCCTTCCCTGACAAATCTTAGTGTCAGTATTGAGAGTTATTTGCTGTAATTTTTATCAATAATATAGACTTCATCTCTGCATTAATTTTCAAAGTCAGTAACATTTGTTATGTTTTCTGGGGTGTTAGGAAACACTATTTAAAGAGGTTAGGTTACATGTCTGTCACATGTAGATCTTGGTGGGATCAGAGTCATCTCATGGGGCTAATAACACAGAAACTTGGATTGGTTCCATTACAGAGAAGCTAGAAATATAGCTACTTTTTCAAAGTGGAATATCATCCCAATCTCACTAGTGTCTTAGCTTAGGCTGCTTGGAGCTGTGTATAGTTTAAACCTGCAGCTTCATGCTCATTTAGCTCCATATTCATTTTAAACTTCACTCTGCCTTCTCTTGCCTGTCACAATTACTCTGACAAGAATAATTACATATTTAGAAATTGAAAAAAGAACAATTTGAGCCAGATCTGAATTTTCAAGGAAAGCTCCAAATGGGACTACAGAAAAGAAAAGGAGACACTCCTGGAGAGTCTTTATGAAGTTGCACTAGTCCAGTGTGTGATTTCCTCAGCTGCCACACAGTCCCAAGGACCGGTGCCTTTTTTGCCTACCCCAGGGCCCTCAGCTTTCTGGATGTGGTGCTCCCAGACCTCTTCAGAGATGACGATTTTGATTCACCCATCAGCTCGCATTGTGCATGTGACAGCCCAGTGCTCTGTGGTTGAGAAAGGCACCTGTCCATCATTTGCCGTGTTTCCGTTGTCTCTAACAACAGGGTGTGTTTTTCTTTCTCCAGACTAACAAGGGGGATGAGCTCTCCAACCGGATCCAGAATACCTTAGGCAATTATGATGAAATGAAAGACTTTTTAACTGATAGATCTAATCAAAGTCATCTCGTTGGTGTTCCCAAACCTGGGGTTCCTCAGGCTCCTGTGAACAAGATCGATGAACATTTTGTTGCAGATTCAAGAGCCCAGCCCCAGCCCTCATCTGTTGGCAGCACTGCATCTTCCACACCAGCAGCTGTCCCTGTGCAGCAGAGTAAGAGGGGCACCATGGGCTGGCAGAAGGCTGGGCACCCGCCACCTGATGGCCAGCAGAGAGCAAGTAAGCGTGGACACAGGTTGATTGATTTGAACAGATCTGCTAATCCAAAGAACCATAATAAAAAACCTAACCACTGTGTGTCAAGCCCCTCATCCTCACCTTCCTCTTCTTCTTCTTCTTTCAACTCAGCACAACAGGGCTCTCTCAGGACCTTGCTTGGAGATGGTGTTGGCAGGCAGCAGCCACGGGCCAAACAAGTGTGCAATCTAGAGGTGGGTCTTCAGACCCAGGAAAGACCACCTAATATGCCAGCCAAGCACAGCAGCAGTGGACACTGTGTTCAGAACTTTCCTCCATCCCTGGCTTCAAAACCCAGCCTGGTTCAACAGAAACCGACCGCATATGTGCGGCCAATGGATGGCCAAGATCAGGCTCCTGATGAGTCTCCGAAGCTTAAGTCTTCCACAGAAACCAGCGTGCACTGCACGTCATACAGGGGAGTCCCTGCCACCAAGCCGGAGTCCACCAGAGCCAAGGCCAAGCTTGCCAAGTTCAATATCCCCAAACAAGCAGAGGTAAGCCTTTTCTCCTTACTGCTTACATGCATGAGTAGTTCTGTGTGACTACCTCACAGTTGTGAATTCAGTTTTCATGTTCCTTTACTTCGGTGTGTGACTGACTTCATGTGGTAGGATTGCAGCAGTCCATAAGGAAGTATGTACGCATAAATAATGCTTTCTTAAAATATCAAATTGATTATAGTCAGAATTTTTAAAATTCTAACTAATGTAGTTGTATGTGTGTCTCATTTAGTTCAGGAAGGAATGTCTTCTGGAATTTTGTTGAAGGGATATTTTGTAAACAAGCCAGTGTCAATGGAGATATTAGATACTAAAAATAAAAGTACTTTAAAAGCTGTGATTTTTAACCCTGACTGGTATAGCTCAGTTGTTCAGGCATCAGTCCCACAAAGCTGATGGTCACTAGTTTGATTCCTGGTCAGGCACAAGCCTGGGTTGCAGTTTGTTCCCCAGTCAAGGCACCTGCAGGAGGCAACTGGTCAATATTTCTATCCTTCCTTCCCCTTCTTTCTAAAAATAATATCTTTTTAAAAAAGTTATAGCCCTGACTGATGTGGCTCAATGGATTGGGTGGTGTCCTGCAAACTGAAAGGTTGCCAGTTTGATTCCTGGTCAGAGCACATGCCTGGGTTGTGGGCCAGGTCCCTGGCTGGGAATCTTTGAGAGGCAGCCGATCAGTGTTCCTCTTGTGCATCGATGTTTCTTTCCCTCTTTTTTTCTCTCTCTAAAATAAATGAAATCTCTAAAAGTTCTCTAAAAAGCTATAATTTTTAGTATGTAAGCAAGATAATTTTTTATGTAAAAGAGTTCAGAAATTTAATATTTTGGTCAATTTTGGAATGTTTCAAGACAAAGTTAACAAAGTAAAACTCAGAATGATTTTGAAAGTAATTTTTAAATGATTCATTGCTGATTATGGTGAATATTCAAATGTATCAGATGCCCCATCCATATAATAATATTTAAGATCCAGGTTCCTTGGTCTTAATTCAGTAAGGAGTCTCTATGTCCTATAAAAATTATCTTAGGTTATAGGAAGAGAATGAAAGCTTTTAGTTCACATTCTCCTGGTTTGCATTTTGACTTGATTTAAATGTGAAGATTGAATGTATGGAATATTAGAATTTAAAACAAGCAAATCACATAGTCACAGAGATAGCAAAGAGGCCATGACTAGTAACTTGAACAGAAATCTGGATGGAAAATGAAGTTTTGTTGTAGAGAAGTACATTTCATACTATATTCTTGATTGATGACAGTTGTCAAGAGCAGATGAATAAGAAATATGACTGCACATGTTTTTCCTTTTGCTGTGATATGGTATATAACTGAAATAAAATGTGAGTTCTAGAATGTTGTGCTTAAGAATGGTTCAACTTTTTTTTTTCTTTTTGGCATATTCTTTTTTAAAGATGGAGTAACATTGTGGCCAGAATAGTCTTTGTATCTTAATTTGATTTAATAACCAAATGAAGCAAAGAATTTAACATGTCCTTTTGAGTATCTGACAATGCTAAACTTAACCATTTTTGAGCTATCATCTCAGAAAGCATCATGCATGAGCAGAGAAATCAACACATTACTGTTAGAGAAGACTTTTTGTTAACTTTGAGATACACAGGTTCTTATGAAGAAATTAGTGATGTATATAGGAGTAACCAGTAACATCTTTTGCTAATTCATTTATAATGGATCCAAGAACATGTGCATTAGGAATCAATAGAAGAAAAAAATGTAACTTCTGCAAGAATTTACGTTTTAAAGTTTGTAGGAAACACATGTAGATACCACCTTACAAGCCTGAATTCATCAAGCCCTTTGATGATTTTTGTTATTGTCATCAAATGGCCAGAAAAAAAAAGTATGGTTTATCCTTGAATAGAGTTGACTGCAGCCATCAGGAATCCCTTTGTAATTTTAATCCAGATTGATTTCTTGCTAAAATGATTTTTATGTACCAAAGAAACTTCAAATTCATTTCATAATAATTTCTTTATTTTGGGATCTAATGAGTTGACAGAGCTCTGGTTGGAAGCTGTGTTTGGTCACCAATCCAGCTTATTAACTAGATAGTTTTCATTAGTTTTTTTGGGTGTGTTGTTAATAATGAGGACACTTTGAGGATGCCCTTGCAGGACCTCAGATTGGGAGTGACGTACTGAACTGGTGTTCGGTAATCACAGGAGGAGGGAAATGCCTGAGATAGAGTCAGACTGACAGAAATTAGAGCTTCGATACAGGAAGTGTTTCACTTCCCCATGTGTAATGACATTGAACCAGTCAGCCTGTTTCTTCCCAACATTCTACACCAAACACTTTGAAGAGCACAATCACGAATTGATAGGAAAGAGGTAAGAACTGTTGCTCATAGTACAAAGTTATAATTGGTGGATTTTTTTTATCATGGGATATACAGTGCTTACTTTAGCAGAAAGCTTTGCATTTTATGGAAAATAGGGTAGTTTGGATCTTGTTAACACTGCTGTGTTTAATCAGTCCCCTATCATAATAACGAAATGGCTCTTTCCAGTTAGTAGCAGGGTGGTAACCTGTAAGTTACATTTCCCAACCTCCAGACTCAGAGGGGTTTTTTTGTTTGTTTGTTTTTACTCTAGGAAATTAAGAAATACGCGTTGGCAGCTATATCATTTTACAGGGCAATTTAATAAAATCCACATTCTTAACATAGAAACTGAAGAATTTTATCAACCTGTCAGATTGTACTTTTGAGGGAATATTTGCTTTTGTTTTTTGGAGAGAATAAAACAGTTTTTAAAATACCAATGTCTATTTTTTTCTTACACAGATACCACCTGTATGAAAATACCTTCTCAATAGTTGACTGATCTCCAGTGAAGCAGAGAATGTGTTTTTTTAGGGAAATTGACAGAGGAAATGACCTGAAGGGAGCTTGTATTTCTCTACTATACTTTTTTAGGATGATAGCTGTAGAGCAAGACTATGACAGTGTGAAGAACTTGGGAGCTGAAAGGAAGTGTTAGGGAAAAGTGGCAGAGACAGGGAAGGTACAGATATAGTTGTGCGGCGTTGTGTAGGTATGTTCCTCATGAGAAAATCACATCAGTGACTAGGTATGGTGTGATGTGAGGCATTATAAAAAAAATCTAAGCTGTGGTCTCTGCTTCCAAGAAATTTACATGAATTGAATAAATTAAATGCCAGCACTTAGCTTATACTTCTCAATTTCTGTCACTTAAAGTCCAAACTAAATTTAAAATTATCTTTCTAGCCCTAGGACAATTCTCTCATTTTCATAATCCTTGTAGACAATATTCTACATTATTTTAAAAAATTGAGAATTTGTGAATCTCTTTTGCCTGATTTTACACTTATAAATTCTTCATTCTTTCCCTTATAACACCTGCACTGTATCTGCTGCCATGGCAAGTTATTTCTCGTTATTCTTTAGTCTTCTATGATAGGTAATTAGTGTAGAAAAATTTAGTGCAATTTGATGTGGAAGCTAAAGACCTCAGGGGAATTCCTTAACTGATACACCTGCTTCCTGGCTGGCCTTTCTTAGCTCAGTTTTGTGTTTAATGAAAAACATATTTTTGTTGTTATAGCCAAGTCTTTTACTCTTGATGCCACCCCTCATTAAGTGGGCCTTCCCTGGAGTGCCACTTGGAAGGGTGACTGCTGTTAGGTGAGAGTCAGGGGACTTAACAAATGACCGAAGCATGTGTTCTAGAATGTTCTAGGGTAGAGCACACTAAATCTTATTTCTAGTTGATGTGAATTATTTTTTGTTTCACACAGAAACACAAAATTAATATTTTGCCTTTAACATGTAATTCAAGATGTGGATATTGGAGACTATTTACCCAGAGGGCCAGATACAGGTTTTGTGGGACCACAATAAAATATAATGTTTTGGGGGTCCTCTTTAGAAAAAACAGAATAGGAAAACATCTTGCACTTGACATTTTTCCAAAATCATATATTAGCACATTGCTAGGTCCCTTCCTGGGGCCTTGGAGAATAGGGGTATTCAGGAGGCCCTGAAGCGGCTGTGTCATTAGCTTCCCAGTGTATCTGTCTTTGGCTCATGGAACAATAATAAATTATTATTAAAATGAGAATTTTAGATTTGAAAAGAGTGCTTTATATTAGCCTCAAACTTAATAGAATTTATCAGTGATGCTAGGTGATGTAGGCAAGGCAAAAATGAGACAATACTATGAAACAGTCTAATATGCAGTGCTATGGAGACAGAGTATGGGTCTCAGAGGCTGTGAAATTGTTTGGCAAGGTTACAATTTCAGCAGTGGTATTCCAAAACATACACAGTTTAGTCTCTGTTAGCTGTTAATTTAATAAGTAGCCGTGATTTGAAACTACTCTTACAGAGGGCTCCGATAGCTGGAAATAGAATGCATTTGAAAAGCCAGAGAAGGAAGGAAACCCGTGGCTACTGCCCTTACTTAGTGATAAGGGAAGAAACACCTAACTTCGAATTTCCGTGAATAGACTGTGTTTGAGGAGTTTTTGTTGTGGTTGAGAATTCATCCTCAAAAACAGAGTAGCCATTTTGGTTGATCAAAATTTTATTTGCTAATATAAGTAACTAAATAGTTGAAGATGTATTGATTAATCATCGTGTTCTCATGATGGGCATTTTAAAATCACTATTTATACCAGGAATAAGAACATAAAGCTAAAGTATAGTGACTCTACAAAATAGCTTCCTGGAAAAGCAATTAACTGTTTTTTAAGTTCATAGAAGATAAATGGTGTAGGCTTCCTATTTCCTGTCACTCTTGGTTACCTTTGTATGAAAGTGGGTTTCTTCCACATTAAGGTCGGCACCAGCCTGTAGGACCAAAAAGGCATCTGCAAAGCAATGTGTACGTTACGTATTTGTGCCAGTCCAAAGTTCTTAATTACATTTGAGATGTCTAATGTTTTCAAATCCAGCTATGCTGTTTGATTGTGTGTTGATGAGATGAGGGTGAGTGGCTAGCCTGGAGACTCAGTTTCCCTGTCTGTTGTAGAACCGTCCTCCCCATCACCCTCATCTCCATTCTCCTTCACCCACTGCAGACAGAAGCCACGTCCTGCCGGTCAGGTGACTTCATAACAGCACCGGTGGTTATGCTCTGCACATCCTCCTGTCTGCACAATGCACATACTCCAGTCTCTTCCTGGGAACGTGGGCAGCTTGTGCTGTGTAGTCTGAGAAGAGTGAAGACTCAAAACTTTGATCTCAGATGCTGGATGAAAGTACTTGTTTTCCTTATTGTAGAGGGGTCATTCTGAAGGTCATCATGAAGGCTGGCAAGCGGGAATGTTTCCATATTTTTTAGTACTTTTATATGTAGCCAGCAGGGCCCTTAAGATAAGGCACTTAAGCACTGAAAAATCTGAAGAATGCATATTAAAATGTGTCCTGTGGTGCGAAGGTGCTGGTGCCCCGTTCCTCCCCTTTCCTTCAGGGCTCCTGCAGAGTAGTGTTCTAGCTGTAAGGTAGGAAGGAGGTGGCTCCCAGAGCTGGAGGCGTTGTGAACAGGCCCCAGGCCCCAGGGGGAGGCTGTTAGCAAGCCCCACTCTGTTTTCCTTGCATATTTCCTTGGTTCTCATAAAGCTTTCTCGCTCAGAAAGCATCTGGACAGATTAAGGCTGTTTTCCCTTAAACTACAATCTTATGTGTTGATCAAGAGCCTGGGGCTAATCAGAGCCTTGGGCTCTAGGGCTAATCAAGAGCCTGAGGCCTCTCGGTATTTGGAGCCACTGGAAAAGATGACATGATCCAGCAATGCTCCCACCATGGAAAAATGTCACTGGACAGTTCAGTGAGAAATCCTTCTTCTTTTGTAGTTTATCTTTCCTTGGTTGGAAATTGTGTGTGAGCACAGCGGAACAACCGTGGCTCTGCAGACCAGCAAGGACTGGGTTCAAATCCTTCCTTTACTACATATGAGCCATGTGGATGGGAGCAATTTATTTAACTTTGTTGGGCCTCAGTTTCCTCACGTGTGAAGGGGAGAGATTGATAATATCTGCTTAGGAGAGTTATTGCAGGGAGAAGTAAAGGAGACAAAGCATGTAATGTGCTTAGCACACTGATAATGTAGTAAGCATTCAGTAAACATTGGCTACATTATTCTTACTAGCAAAACCTCTGAAACAGCAACAGCAAACAAAATGTGAAAAGCAGATATTGGAAGTAGGGGTGTGTGTGTTTGTGCATGCGTGCTAGATGAGGTGGGAGAAAGGAAAACGAAATTCTGAAAGTTCTTTTGTATTTGTTAGAAATAACTGAAGTCTTTGAAGATGAGGGTGATCTTGGATTAATACAGCAAAGCCGGAGTGACCTGACTCCCTTATTTAATGCTTGCCCCCCCATCCTGCCCTGAGATTTTATTGATGAGGCTGAAAAAGAATTGTCTCTCTGGGTAGTTGGCTTTTCTGAGCTATTATCTATATGGAACAAATCATACCTGAGCTGTATCCCCAGCTAAATGAAATACACAGTCAACAAGATTTGGGCTGAGGAAAAATGTTAATATTTTCAGATAGTAGGTTTTTAGAATGACTCACTGAAATAGAGCTCTTTGAATGCACAGGATGTTGAATAGCAGGTTTAATGGGGCTGAGTAGTAGAATTACTTTCGTGATTAACCAGTGTTGGCAGGACCTTTCTGGTAGATGGAAGTGGACTGTCCCTGCTGCTCAGGATCCATCTCTCTGCCAGAAATGGGCTGATTTTCAAGCAGAGTAAGGACTGTGATTGCTGCTGCTAGACTCTGAGTGATTCTCACTCCATTTGCTACCCAGATGACCTTGTGTCTCATTGGCTTTATTTGTGACAAGGAATCATGGTTGTACCTTTATTAGTTTTCTGGGCTGCTATAACAAAGTACCACGGGTTGGCTGGCTTAGAACCACAGAGATTAATTATCTCACAGTTCTGGAGACAATTCTTGATGTCTCACAGTTCTTGATTTCAGCTGAAAGTCTCTGTGTCAGGGGGTTTGGTTTCCTCTGAGGTCGTGAGGGAAGTCTGTTTCAGTCCTCTCTCCTGGGCTCATGGATGGCTGTCTTTTCTCTGTGTCTGTATGTCCTCTCCCCTCCATTGTGTGTCTGTCTGAACCGCCCCTTTCTATAAGGTTTTCACTGGTACTGGGTAAGGGCCTACCCTAATGACCTCATTTTAACTTGATTATCTTTATAAACACTATTTCCATTTAAAATTTAAAATGTGAGGGACACAATTCAATGTAATGGCACGTATCATAGCATTTTAGTGACTACTTAATAAGTTAATACTTGTACTTAGGATAGTGACTAGCACATGATAAGCACTCTGTGAAATCCACAGTAATAATAACTCATAATAATTAGTATACTTATTCATATTAGCTCTGTTTGTTTCACATTTACCTTCTAATGGGCTCAACTCTAGATGGTTTGAGATCTCAGGATTCAGAAATTGAGGTTAGGTAGATGAATTTCACTAAAGTATGAGTGCCTCAAAGGGAAGGATTTTTGTTTCGTTTTTACTTTTTAATTTAATGAATTAAATTAAATATCCCTAACTGTGCCTGGCACATGTTTGGTGCTCAGCACATATTTGTTGAATTAGTTAATCAGTTTAAGGATATGAATGAAGGGAGTCACTCCCCTGCAGTCACTGACCTCCTCCCGTTGGGGCCTCAGTAATTCCTGCCATACCTTTATGGGAAAAAAGGAGTCAGATACTTCTAATATATAATTTATAGCTGCTGTTACAGAGAGAAATAGGAACCGTATTTACGGATGTACGTAAACATAGCCCATGTAAAATAAACTGTATTGCTCCGTGTTGACCTCAGAACAAAAGCTAAAGCAGACAGTAGCTCCGCCTCATTTTCTTGGTTCTCTTTTGTTTGGTTTTCCTGAGTGGACCACCTGGCTTGGGGGCAGTGTGTTGTGTGCTGAGTCCTATGTTCTTTGGCAAAAGAAGGTGGTAGGAACAGGAGTGGAGATGCTGGGGAAGGGGGCGGTAGGGGAGGGCCCAAATTTTCAGACTTCTTGCCATATGAATTATGTTTTGATAGATTTAAAATAGCCTAGACTACATGAAGTTCTTAGGGACACCCCTTGGTTCCAGTGGGTCCTGAGTCCCAGAAGGTCCTCTGGGCCTTTTTCTCTGCATGTCATTATGTGCTTCACTGATCTGATTTCTGTCATGATATTTGTTTCGCTTATTTATGGTAATGCATTGTT
This sequence comes from Artibeus jamaicensis, assembly GCF_021234435.1. NCBI lineage: Eukaryota > Metazoa > Chordata > Mammalia > Chiroptera > Phyllostomidae > Artibeus > Artibeus jamaicensis. Next base: position 9,791,365 of record NW_026521810.1, on the reverse strand, counting down.
TCATACTTTATGCTAACATAGTCCAGATATTTATCCAGAGCTCTGTTTATTTGTTGTCTTGCAGACATATCTTTCAGAAATGTTGCTGGTTACATATCATTGGGGTCCACAGGCCCTTGGAATGATTTAATACCCAGTAAATGGTTGACCCCTTAGCTGTGCGACAGAATGGTAAACAGTGGAAAATAGATAAATGTATGCATTTAGCTATTTTTACAAGCCCTGCAAAAAAAATAAAGACCCCCCCAACCCCATTTTTAGATGCCTTGAAAATCTCATGGACAGCATCAAGGATGGGCATCAGTTTGACTATCTGTCATATCCCTTTCAAGTCTCACCCTTTCTATGTTCAAATCCCACAGCTTAGAAGGAACTTAGAACCTCCCAGATAGCCTTCCCATCTTTGGTGCGGCTCCGTGGATTCAGTGCCAGCCTGTGAACCGAATGGTTGATGGATCGATTCTCAGTCAGGGCACATGCTTGGGTTACAGGCCAGATCCCCAGTAAGGGGTGTGTGAGAGGCAACCACACATTAATGTTTCTCTCCTCTTTCTCCTTCCCTTTCCCTCTCTAAAAATAAATAAATAAAATCTTTTAAAAAATGGATGAGGATCCCACATCATTGAGTGGACTTAAAGTAAGTTTTGTGTAGATATGATATTCTTCAAGGAAAAATTCTTAGATATCCATCTAATTTATAAATCCAAACTTAACAAAAGGTTTTCATATATAATCTTTTGTGAATTTTGTTCATGTTCTTTACCCATTTTTCCTGTTGAAATATTTATATTTTTTCTTACTGAATTATGAGTTCTTTAAATAGTAAGAAAACCTTTCTTAAATATATTAAAAGCAATTTTCCCAGTTTGTTGATCAACCTTTGTTTATAACAGAGAAATTAGATTTTGTATCTCTTCTCTTTTGACTTCTTCCTTTGTAATTATGGTTTAACAGGCTATTTTTGTATGTGTAGTAAAGATTAAATCTGACATATGAAACTGTAAAGAACTTGAAAAATTGACTATCTGGAATAGATTAAAAATTTTTTTAATTTAATTATTGTTCAAGTACAGTTTTCTGTCTTTTACTCCCATCCCAGCCCCGACCCCCCAGTGCTCCCCACCTCTCTCCCATTTCCACCCCCCTTAGTTGTTGTCCATGTGTCCTTTATACTAGTTCCTGTAAATCCTTCCCCTTTTCCCCTGAAATTCCCTCCCCTCTCCCCTCTGGTCACTGTCCCCCTGTTCTCTATTTCAGCGTCTTTGTTTTTATTTTGCTTGCTTGTTTGTTTTGTTGTTTAGCTTCCTGTTAAAGGTGAGATCATATGGTATTTGTCTTTCAATGCCTGGCTTATTTCACTCAGCATAATGCTTTCCAGTTCCATCCATGCTGTTGCAAAGGGTAGGAGCTTCTTCTTTCTTTCTGCTGCATAGAATTCCATTGTATATATATACCATAGTTTTCGGATCCATTCATTTACTGCTGGACACCTTGCTTCCAACTTTTGGCTATTTTAAATTGTGCTGCTATGAACATTGGGGTGCATAGGTTCTTCTGGATTGGTGTTTTAGGATTCTTAGGATATAATCCTAGCAGTGAAATTGCTGGGTCAAAAGGCAGGTCAGTTTTTAGTTTTCTGAGAAAAATTGCATACTGTTTTCCATAGTGGTTGTACCAGTCTGTAATTTCACCAACTGTGCACTAGGGTTCCCTTTTCTCCACAACCTCTCCAATACTTGGTTGTTGCTTTGTTTATGATGGCCATTCTGACCAGGGTGAAGGGGTATCTCATTGTGGTTTTAATTTGCATCTCTCTGATAGCTAGTGATATTTGAGCATCTTTTCATGTGTCCCTGGATCTTCTGTATGTCCTCCTTGGAGAAATGTCTGTTCAAGTCCTTTGCTCACTTTTTAATTGGGTTGCTTGTCTTCTTAGAGTGGAGTCATGTAAGTTCTTTGTATATTTTGGAGATTAAACTCTTGTCTGAGGTGTCATTGGCAAATATGTTTTCCCATACAGTTGGTTCTCTTTTTATTTTAATACTGTTTTCTTTAGCCGTGCAAAAGCTTTTAATTTTGATGAGATCCCATTTGTTTATTCTTTCCTTTATGTCCCTTGCTCTAGGGGACATACCAGTAAAAATGTTGCTATGTGAAATATCTGAGATTTTCCTGCCAATGTTCTCCTCTAGGACTTTCATGGTGTCACGGCTTATATTTTGGAATAGATTTTGATATAAGTTGTTTCTACCTATTTGTTTATTTTTTAAATAGTTAAATTTCAGCATGAATGATTTACTAGTCTATCTTTTCTTTATAATATTATTAAGAAAAAAGATAAATACACCATCTTTATGGAATTTTGGTATAAATATAGGTTGGGATCCTAGAATACACTTTCTTGTGGAACTGGAAATCAATTAAATCTGAATGCTCCAACTTTTCTTTAAAATCTAGTGTAAGCTCTGCCACTTCTACAGTCTGATCCAACCATTGAAGAGCTTCCTTTCTTCTACATTCTCATTGTGTTGACATTTGTTATATTACCATGTATTATTATTTACTTTTCTTTGTGTCTTTCTGTTCTCACAAACGTATTGTAAGTACCTTGAGGATGGGGTCCCCTTTCCATTCATGTTTGCAACATCTTCTAGAATAGGGTCCTATTAAATAGGTACTGAATTATTTTCTCTCTTAGGTCTGAACATTACATTTCTGCACCCAAAAAACAGAAAGACAAACCTACTTTATCTTGTTTGAATGATGTTAGGTAAATCAATGATGAAAATAAAAAATAAACACCAGAGCGAAGTACAGGTGTAGCATATAATCTGACCCGGGCTGCTTTTCCACCTGCTTCCAGGCTTGTTGCTGTTTCCTAACTGTCATTTTCTTTCACACTTTGCTCTCTTTGCTTATGCCCAGAGTGTTCTCCTTTCCTAGTTTGCCTGTCAGATTCTTCCTTCAAGGCTGGTTCCTCTTATATTGAAAATAATACTTGGACGTTAGAAAGTCAGTCACCACTAGAATTGATCATTGTTAATGCATTGGCGTATTTACTTTCCATATTAATTCTTTATATTTTTCTCTTTAATTGCTCATTGTTTTTCTTTTAACAGGTTACATATTCATTTAAGTAATTTAAATAATCAAGAAAAATGAAATTTAAAAATCAACTGAAATTCCAGCATCCAGGGAGAAAAATATCACAAATACAAGATGAACTTCATTCCAAATGATATTCTCTCTCTTTTTTCATCTCTTTCTCTGTCCTTATATTTCTTTGGTTTCATCAAATTTGGAGCCTCTCTTGAGGTTTGAAATATATTTTTCTAAAATACCCATCTTATTACTTCTGTAGATGGTTTGCTCTTTCTGCATGAATATCTAAAGAATGATTTTTTAAAAATTTTTGTAGCTTAACCAAAATATGTCTCAGTATTGAGTATTTTCTAAAACATGGAGTGCTCTTTCAATCTTTCAATATTAGTTCATTCTACTAGTTCAAGGGGATTTTTGTATGTTGTGTTTGCACATGTGGTTTGCATGTACTATTTTTTATTTACCTCCTAACAGACTTACTCTTACATTGAATCTTTTCCTTTCATAGTGTTGAGTTCCTTTCTAATTTCTTTAACCTGTGTTTTATTTACCTGCACTCACTACTGTTTTCCTAAACCTTTTCTCTATGTCAGTAATTCAGTTTTTGGTGTCTATTCTGTTTCTTATGATCTCTAATTTTTTTCATTAGTTTTATCCCATGATCATACAGTTTTGTTTTGAAAAATTATGCCCTACCCAATGATTCCTTAAGCCATTCCTTTCTAAGAATTTACTACATTTTAATTATCATTTTTATTTTAATCATAAGATTAATTTATTGTCATAATTCAAAGTTTTGTTTTTCATGAAAAAACTAAAAATCAAACTTTATGTACACTATGAACTTATTTAAATGGGCATTTTGCAGTACCAAGAAGCAGCATCTGTATTACATGTGAATGACTCTTTGGTGCTGCTTCAAGCAATGGGTTCCAAAAACACTGGGTTAAAAACAAGGCGAAAGTTTATTTTTCTTTCATTATAAATCTGAGGTTGTATATTGCTCCTGTTCTATGACATCCTGTCATGGTTCTGGGCTTTAGATTTTTTTTCTTTAGTTGCTGTGTCACCTATAGGAGTGTTATGCTTAGCCCCATGATCCAAGATGGTCCATGTTTCTTTCCAGCCCTCAGGAAGAGGGAAGGGGAGGAAAGGGCATATCTTGCCCTTTAAATGTTCAACCTGGAAGGGTCATAAACCACTTTCTCTTACATACCACTGGCCAGAAGTAGTCACCTGACCTCTTAGCTTCAGAGAAGAAAGACTGAGATATGTATTCATCCATTACGCTGTGTCACTGTGTGTCCAGATAGAATTATTTATCATTATGGAAGAAGACATGAATGGCTATTGCAGAAAAATAAGCAGCTTATAGCAGCTATTACTTTATATCAGTGGTTGTATGTTTAAGGGTTTATGTCATGACTTTTGTAGCTAGCTATTCAAGGGAAGGAACTGTCTTCCGCATCCTTATTTTCCCACAGTGCTTGAGTTCAACATATAATCAGTGTTAATAATTTTTTTTATTAAATTTTATTTAGTTACTTTTCAAGTCAGTGTTAATAATTTTTTTGTTGAATTGTTTTGAATTACAAAATACACAGTCTGTGTACTTTTTTGGATTTCTGAAAGAATGAGGTATATAAACTCATAAGTGTTTTAGAACATTCTAGAAATTTTTGACAAAAGGAAAAAGGCTCCTGTTATATTATTCTAGTTTGATAATTGTCCCTGAAATCAATGATAGCTGCAAAGTACATGGATTTGATGGAAATAAGTATAGTATATATAGCCATTACCGTAGGCTTTTCTTACTCAGTATGAAAATGTCTTAGGGTAATAAGTGGATTCCTATCTAAATTCATGAGTTTTCTTATGACATTTGGGTTAAGCCTGAAATGGATTAATCTTTTTCTGATAAAGTTTCTTAAGCTGTGATTTCTCTAGTGACCACATTTAATTAGATATTTTTAAGAAACTGCTTATCTTTATGCCAACAGGTTTTGTGACTGCATTTTTCTCCTGAGAAGTATTTCACAGATTAAATTGCTAGCAGAAGTAAATAAATATACTAAAGTATTTAGTAAATCATACTATCCTAAGATTAGAAATTAACAACATGTCCACATTTAAAATGAGAAATAGATATTTAAGCTTAAATTTAAAAAACAGAGATAGGTAGCGAAAATAAATTCATTTTGCTTTTCCAAGTAGTGTATTTTTTCCCTAGAAATTGGCTATGCTTCTTTTTAGTGGAAAAATTCCATTTAATCTGCAAGGGCCAAAATATTTTATAGTAAGATTCTGAAGGTTTAAATTAAAAACTTGAGTTTTCTTTTTGTAAAATACTGTACATCACTGTAAGATTCTACAACTCCAGTGTATTGACATTCTGACTCAGCTCCCTTCCCCCAGGTGTTGGAATGCAAAGAGACTTGCAGGCCTTGTAAATGTTCAACAGGCAAGATTAATTTAACCTGTTCTTTTAGTGGATGGAAACTATGGAGATTGATCTGGAAACCCCAGATGACCTTTTGTACAGACCAAAGCAAGAGAATTTCTGAGTTTCCTGAATTACTAAAACCCAGTATGGAAGAAAGATCAACGATTGTCAAATTGCCTGAAGGCATAAAGTTTGTAAAGGGTTTATTTTTTTTCTCAGTACTGTTGTTTCCTAGAGTGAAGCAAATTTTTAGAAGAGACTTTTACCCTCCAGAACTTCCCTTAGTTCCATCAAATTGGAAGTAAAATGATTTTTACCTTCCTCTCTTAATCCCTTCTCCTTCTCCAGTAAACTTCAAGTAAAGAGTATGTAGAGATAGGTGAGTCAGGTAACCGCTCTGAGAGAAAAAGTGGGGGTTCAACTGGTTATGGAAAGAGTCAGTTGGGGCTCATCTGAGTGTCTGGTTCCAGTTTCTGGCATGTATTTGAATGTGGGGGCTGGGGATAGGTGGGATGGGGGGGAGCATAACCGGGAGAAAATGGGGACAACTGTATTTGAACAACAATACAAAAAGAATTCAGGTAAAATGAGGCTGTTAGGGTAGGTTCTCACCCAATATGACTGGTGTCTTTATAAGGAAAAAGATTTTTAGATACATTCAAGCACAGAGGAAAGACCCCTAGAGTAAGAAGGCTGTCTACAAGCCAAGGGGAAAGCCCCTCAGAAGAAACCAGGCCTGTTGACACCTTGATCTTGAAAGTCCAACCTCCAGAATTTTAAGAAAAAAAAATTCTATAGTTTAAGACACTCATTCTGTAGTACTTTGTTGTGGAAGTCCTCACAGATTGGTATCTTTGGTGCCTTGGTGGTTAAACATCATCCAAACTTTAGTCAGTCTTATTTTTCCAGCTGCTTTCTGAGTAGTTTCATTGTAATGGTTTAAATTCAGGTTAACTTAACAGTGTGTACCATGTTCTCATTGGAACTTGATGTCCTGGAATCGTGTTCATTCTTTTTCTGCATGTATGCCATATCCTATTGATTAACCTCAAAAGTCTCTTACATTCTTTCAAATCCTAGTGCTAGCTTATTATTTAACTATTTCATGTTCATACTAACTTTTCTAGCTTTTGAATGTTCAGCTAATCAACTTCTTTTAACTCTGAGCAGCATTATTTGATTAATCACCCTAAATTTTTAGTTTCATTAGTTTTTTTACCAGCTAAAAATATTGGCAAGTTTCCTATTCCATGCAGAATATACAACAAACATTTTTAAAATATATTTTATTGATTATGCTATTACGGTTGTTCCATTTTCCCCTTTATTCTCCTCCAACCTGTACTACCGCTCCCACCTGTGTTACCCCCTTCCCTTAGTTCATGGCCATGGGTCATACATATATGTTCTCTGGTTTCTACATTTCCTATACTATTCTTAACCCTGCCTCCCATCTATTTTGTGCCTACTACTTATGCTTCTTATTCCCTGTACCTTTTCCCCCATTTTCTTCACTCCTCTTCCCTACTGATAACTCTCCCTGTGATCTCCATTTCTGTGATTCTGTTCCTATTGTAGTTTTTGTTTTTATTTTTTTTAAGTTAGGGAACTTTACTTTTTTTAAAGTTAGGTTGTTGATAGTTGTGAGTTTGTTGTCATTTTACTGTTCATATTTTTTATCTTCTTTTCCTTAAATAAGTTTTTTTTAACATTTCATATAATAAGGGCTTGACAATGATGAACTCCTTTAACTTGATCTTATCTGGGAAGCACTTTATCTGCCCTTCCATTCTAAATGATAGCTTTACTGGATAGAGTAATCTTGGATGTAGGTCCTTGCCTTTCATGACTTGGAATACTTCTTTCCAGCCCCTTCTTGCCTGCACGGTTTCTTTGGAAAAACCAGCTGATAGTCTTACGATCACTCCCTTGTAGGTAACTGTCTCCTTTTCTCTTGCTGCTTTTAAGATTCTCTCCTTATCTTTAATCCTGTCCTTATCTTATATTCAATGAAGTGGCAGCCACTGGAATCTCAGTAATAACTGTGCTGCTGTCTCCCTTTCCCTGGCATCTCCATCTTGAGCAAGGCTGGTTCTTCACTCAGATTAGACACTTGGTACTGTGTGCTGACTGGCTGTGATGGATGATAAGACCGTTGTTGATGTAGGATGTTGCTTTTCCTGATCACCCTTCCAAGAATTCAGGCTAATTGCATGATGTTCCAATGAAATACATTTTAATTCTATCAAGAAAAAAGTAGCTAATGTTAACACACTCATATCAAACCAATTAAAATTAAAAAGAGAACATGTTAAAGGGGCAAAATGCTTTTCTAATATCTGTTAATGATCTTATTCAAGTGAATTATTTTCTTTTATTTGCATTCTCAAATGCTTTAGAAATAAGTAAAATGAAAGAGAGCATCATATTTTGAACTAATTTTCAACCTTGTAATTTCATACAGTGAAAAATAATATAATTTTTATTAAAATTTTCAAGTGGACTTTTCAGGCTTCTTTTTCAAACTTAAGCCCCTGATTCTTCCTTTCTTTTTTAGTTTTTAAATAATTATTGAGCTAGTTGCAAGGAAGACTAACTGCCTATAAGACTTTAGTCAATTCTCTTAATTGCTTTGGCCTTCAGGTATATTTAGTTAGACCCTATTCTGTCCCAAACATATTTTGGTTGCTCAATGTAGCAGTGACTAAAGTAAAAATATAATATAGAATATTGTCAGGCTCAGCTCTACATTGTATTCTTGACAAAGTAAAAGAGAACCATTTACATTACAGTAAAACCTTAACATTATAATAAAAGTACAATACAAACACCTTAAGATTATAATATAAAAATGTCACATGTCCATATGGGATGATTAATTAACTTTGTATTTCATATGTTGAAATATCGCTATTTTGGATTTTGTGCTCTTTTTTTTCCTACTTGTTTTCCTGGGGGGACTTTATCCATTTCGATGATTTCATATGTTATCTGACAATAATATGCATCTCTCATCCTGACCTTCTAAGCCGTAGTGCCTTATTTCTACCTGTTTTCTTGAAATGCCCATACGGATGTCTTAGTGTGCTGGAAATGAGCAGCACTGATCACACTGCTTTTCTGCAGAGCAGGCTCCTTCTCTCCCCAGGGATCTAAGTTAGAACCTTGGCATCCTTCTCATTCGCTGCTCCCAGCATTCCACCTCTACTCCCCCACTGACTCCTTCGAATCTTATCAAGAAAGTTGCTTGAGTGGGATCCCCCTCATCTCTGTGTTCTATCACCTCTTGGCTTCTTGCCATTAATCTCTTTCAAACTTAGTTTCACATCCACATCACTACAGACATGCATGGCTGAAACCCTATTTTTTTCTAATGAAGAGGAAATGAAAAGGAACAACTAAATCTGATCATTTTACAGCCTTGCTCCAACACCCCTTTGTCTCCCTACTTTCCTAGAGCAGTTCTCAGTGTTCTCGTGTGCATTGTGCAGAACCTCGGTTTTGAGGGATGTCAGTAGTTCTGTAAAATGGTGTTCAAGTTAAACTGACCTTTACTGCCATAGTTCTCAGCCCTGTTGATACCAGATATATGTTATGAATCCCCAAAAGGAAGCTATCAGATGTAGTGTTTTCCCAGCTTACTTGATCACAAAACATTTTTTGCAAAGCAACTCATGGAATTAGCATTGTGAGGAACAGACACTAGAAAATACTAACCTAGAAGATGACAAATCTAGGTATTTGGATCCAACCTACAGCATACTTCACAGTCTTACGTAAACATTTTAGCTTTAACCTCATGACTCTGAGCCCAGCACACTACACTTCAGCCATTTAAAACTGGACTGCTGTCCTCCCAACATGCTGTGGGTTTTTATACTGCTTTGCTTTTACAGTTAATGTCTCCGTACCAGAAATCTGCATTCACTCACCCCACTCCATCAAGGCCACTGTCACTAAACCTTCTTTATCGTCTCTGTGAAACCTCTTCTTCTCATAGAATGAGCTGCTTTTGTTTTTTTCCTGGCTGGCATGGCTCAGTGGATTGAGTGTGGGCCTGCGAACCAAAGAATCGTGGTTCGATTCCTAGTCAGGGCACATGCCTGGGTTGCAGGCCAGTTCCCAGCAAGGGACACATGAGAGGCAACCATACATTGATATTTCTCTCCCTCTCTCCTTACCTTCCCCTCTAAAGATAAATAAATAAAGTCTATTTTTTGAAAAAAGGATGAGCTGCCTTTTCTGTGTTCCTCCACAACACTGCTTGTCCCCCCATTTATTATCCATTTGTCCATCCATCCACCTGTCCACCCATCACATATGTTTCCTGTGTACCAGTTTGTAAGTGACTGATCAGACTGGCACTTTGTCTTACTCATCTCATATCCTTGGCACTGAGTACAGTGCAAAACATGCAGGTCCTGCACAATTAATGTCAAATTAAATTTTACAAGTGTTAGAAGTCACATACCACTTCTTTTTACAAAGGACTCAATAGTTCTTTATAAGCAAACATTATCTCAGGCTAGAGATGGAGGAAGTAATATACTTTCTATCATATGCCCTGTCAGAATTCTGCCTGGACATTAAGTTTTTAAATACCAGAGAATACATTTTGAAAAGATACGGATAGTCCAAGAGTAAGCTCCTGAATAAAACCTTCATTTTGGGTAGCAGGTGATTGGTACGAAAATGTTCACACTTTTGAGTGAATAGGAATTTGAAATCATACAATTTCATCAAGGATACATATCTAGGTTCTTTAAATTCTGGCTACAAAAGAGTTCTTTAAAAGAAATAAAATGCTCATTTTGGTATATCAGTGGACATATAAAAATGCCCATTGTTTGATATAAGCAACAGTCTAAGTAACATTGCTTATTGCAGCTACCATTGAGAATAAATTAAAATTAAATGAGCACTGTCTTAGGTCCCCAGTTTAGATTAAGAATGACATTAACAAAAGCAGCTGTGGTTGGATTTAAACTAACAACTTAACACACCAGCTCCGAATGTGCCTGTCTTTTAGTGGAATCAGTGCATTGAAAGCAAAACCTAATGCTGCACTATTTTAGTGCACCTTATTTATTATTTTTTGAAGATTTTATTTATTTTTACAGAGAGGGGAAGGGAAGGAAAAAGAGAGGGAGAGAAACATCAATGTGTGGTTGCCTCTTGCACGCCCTATGCCAGGGACCTGGTCTGCAACCCAGGCATGTGCACTGACTAGGAATCGAACCTGCAACTCTAGTTCACAGTCCTGCGCTCAATCCATGGAGCCACACTAGCCAGGACTATTTTAGTTCACTTTAGCAAAAACCAGTTTGTGGAGCATTTTGTTATGGTAGGCACATGTTCTCCAGGTCTTTCGCTTATAAATACGGATACTGCGTAGATTAATGCGAAGCCTATGGATGAAGTTTTCCATGCCCCTTTCTTTCAAGTTTAATGGTTTAACATTAATTACTGTGTAAAATCAAGCTATCAGAAGAGAATTCAGCTTTGCAACCATGTTGAAATAGATGAACAGACATAAAGGAAGAGGTCAGAGAGACCCTCCTTTTAGGGTAAAGAAAGTCTCTTTAATGCCTTTGACCCTGGTTCATGCATTGATGGTCAGCATTTGAGAAGTGCAGCTGTGAAGCCACTTAAAGTAAAGCATGTGTGATTACACTTGCAATGATCGGCCTTTTTGTTTCTCAAAGAGCTAACTGGGATGAAAGTGTGTAAAACACCACCCTTGTCATCACTAGTAAGTTGACTTCTCCAGGTACTCCAATGGCTTAATGCTTATTTATAGCACAACTTCTGAAATTGTGATTCTAAATGAAAAGTCTACCACTATTTAACCTACCAGTCAAACACTACCAGATTCCCATTGGATATTTTGGTGGTGGTAGTGTTTGGTGGTAATAGTATTAGAAACTAGTAGATCAACTTGTCAGAGTAGGCGTTATCTTGCATTTCTTTTGCTTTTACATTACTTGTTTACATTTGTGGATTTTCATAAGGATTCCTTTTCCTTAGGTAAAACTGTGTAATAATGTCATTTCAAAATGTATTTAGAACCACATTTTACTGATACCTACATGTTTCTAACTGCTTCTTTGCTTTATAGTTGTGATAGTGAAATAAAAAATAAAAGTTTATTTAACATTTACACTGTTTGGGAGATAATCAGTTTAATGCATTAGACAAGAGACTATCCAAGAACACTGTGCTATTAATTTAAGCCTAAACCTTAGGCCCGTTTAGTCACTCAAAAAGTAAAACTTATGGCTTATTGAAGATTGTACAGAAGGACACCACTGTAATCATGTCAGGAGGTTCGCGAACACTGGGTGGGGGCATGTGAAGAGGTTGTGACTAAAATTGGTGAACGGGTGCTTAAGTTTGACATTGAAAATCACAAAGTTCAGTGCATGTCTTGTTTATCTTTTTAATTTATTTTAGATTTTAAACTTTTTGTGGCAGTACAGCTCATGCAGAGAGAAAAGTGACCCTTGAAGAGTTTTTACAAAGTGAACACATCTGTGTTCATTCACATTCAGAAATGTAGTATTACCAGTTCCCAAGAAGCCCCCTTGTGCCCCCTCCCAGTAACTACCGCACCCACCCAAGAGTGACCACCAGCTGGATTTCTAACAGCAAAGTTACTGTTGCCCATTTTTGTACTTTTTATTATTGGCTTCTGATCAGTATTGTGTCTGTGAGCTTCATCTGTGTTGAGTGAATTGAAGATTGCACATTCTTGTTGCTGTGAAGTGGCATTCCATTGATTTGTTCTTTCTTATTCATTTTAAAAATAATTTTACAATTTCATTAATTTTATTTCTCTGATTTAACTGCACACCACTTTGCCTTTAAAAAGGTCAAATGCTATTCCTTTTACTGCACATGCCATGCAATCTTTTAAGACATAGATAGATGAAGCAGCAATAAATTTAGCAAATTTTATGAGTAAAAGAAACTGGTAGCACACTTTCATTATTTGAAAAGAGGTCATGTTCGTGGCCGTCCATTGCAATTCTGAATATATAAAAAGAAAGAAAATTCGGTAGAATGCCAAAATAAATTTAGTTGTAAGATGATGACAGAAATGCAGTTGTACTTAAGGTTTGGACATTGCCTTATGCGTTATCATTGATTGGATGACACTTTTAAGAGAATATTTTAAAGCAAAAATGGTAAATTTGGATCGGTTACCCAGTACAAAATTTTGAGCATGTAAATGCCTCACATCTGTGTATTTGTTTTGCTGCAGACATAACCAGCAAGAGTTTTGCGATGAAATCTGTTCTTAATTATGAGAGCAGCTGTTGGAGTGGTAGCCCTTTTTTTTTCCTCCTGATGTGAGGTTGCCTGGTTTACTTATTTTTGCCAGCATTTTTCAGGGTTGCTAGTGCAAAAAAAGGGCCCCTTTGTGAGAGGTTGCAATTTGTTTTCTGTATGAGAGCCAGTGCAAATGGACTAAATCTGCACAGCAGGGTGGTTTTATCTGTCCTCCTCCCTCACTGCAAGCTGCCCTACCTCTGCTCAGCACCAGAGACCTATAAAACCATCCAACAAATGAGGGGGCTGTTAAGTGTTCTGGCAACTCTCAGGCAGCAAGCAGCTCATGTGAATTAAGTAGGTCTTTCTGATGGGTGGCAAATTAGATGATTCAGAACTGGAGTAGAGGATATTAACGTACTATTTTGTTTTCAATGTGTTGTAGATTTATTAACATACTTCTTTCCATTATTTTTACACCCGTGGGCTGTAGCATATATGATCATGGAGGTTCACCAACACAAAGCAAAACCATGTTCAGGTGCTCTGCCTAGGCCTTCGCAGAAGGGGCCTATTTTAATTTCTTCAGGTATTTTGTAGTATTCTAAAATAAGGGCTTCGGATGAAACTGATGTGGAAGCTGAGTGAAGATGATCTTTCATCATTTAAATTTTTGACCCAGGACTGAATTTGAAAGCTTCATAGATTTTTTTAATATCCAGAAATCAATGAATTGTTTAGTTGAAAGTGATTGATAACTCATGTATCAATCTTAGATGCTTTGCATATTTTTTCATGATCTGTGTCATTTCAGCTCTAGCCATAGTCACCTTAGCACTTGAAGTTTGACATTTTAAATACTAAGGCAACTTAAAAATAACAGGCAAAAACAAAAATGCATAAACAAAGTTTTACTCTTAACAAACTTGGAGGAAAACACTTTTACAGTATTTTATGTTATGGAAAAGGAGAAAGAGGTTTTTTACCTCATGTTTAAAAAGCAGGGCCTCTTAAGCCATGTGAAGTGGGTTTATTCCATAATTAGTGAAATTAAAACTAATGTTGTTCAATTGTTCTGCTCTGCTGGCACTTTCTGAAGCCGTGCAGCACTATTGCAAAACCTTTGGAGCACTTCTTATTCTAAGCCTTCTGAAAACTGCTGGCCTGGCAACATTTTCCCTTTCTTATTTTAATTAAATGCAGACCAACCAGAACAATTATATGAGCAATTCAGTCCTTTAAAGCCTCTTTTACACAAAGAATTCAGGGAAAAATGAGTTTTTCTCACCAGAATTGTTCAGATAATTTTTGGTTTGTTCTTCCTGGCCTTTCTGAAATCAAAGATTAAAAAGACACTGGTACCCCCAGTCTTCAGCCTCTCGCCTCAGAGCGCAAACCACCCAAGAGCCTGGCAGGCCAGGTCTGCCTTGATAGTGGAGATTTTTTTCAAGTATTTGAAATTCTTTCAGTCTGTACTGATAACAGTAAAAGTAGTAATAACAAAGACATTTAAAAATAATTTACGGTGGTCCACAAGCAATGATTTGTATCATCTTGGATTAAGGAAAAAAGTAGATATGATCATTATCCTTTATATGAATTATTGAGAAGTGTATTCAAAGCAGAATGGAGGGAATGGGCCTGGTGAAGAGCTGGCTTCATTCATTTCTGTTCTTTCTGCAACTGGGATAGATGGTGACTAAAGGAAAAGTGAATTAACCTCAACACTTGTTCTAGGCTCTTCTGACTAAGCAGAAATTAGATTTCATCTAATACATATCTAACCTCTTATGGTTGAACTCTTACCAGCCCAGAAGTGTCTAGTAATTCTTTAAGGGTCTGAGACTTCTGTCTTTATTAATGATATGTGGATTACCCCATGGATGCCTGACCCATAGCCTTGAATGTATGAATTGGTACTTATATATCATGACAAAGCTATGTCCGGTCTCTCAGGAAAAGTACCTGTATGTGGCAATTACCTGAGTATTTGTAGGTGAGTGAACATCATTCATAAAGGCAGGAATGAATGTCTCTTCAGTTTTGTCTTCTGTTAAACCCTCCCCTGTCTTTCATTAGGAAGTTTTTTTCCTTGTCCTTTTTGATTTTCTGTATTATTTCTGATATTAGCTCTCTTCTTGATTGCCTGGTTTTCACTTTCATTTTGACTCCAATTCTCCATGTTTAATGTTTTCTGAAAATTTCTAATAAATTTGATATTCTGGGTCTACAGTGTGAGGGAAGTTGGACCATCAGATCCAGAGAGTCATTAAGAATATTTCCAGTAGTTAACATGCCAGAACGTGACCCAGAAATTCAAGTGATCAATGTGGTTGCTCAAGCTGGGTTGCATTTTTCTGTTCTGTTTATGTCTCTCTCGTTTGGTCACCTTGGAACTCCAAACTGAATCTTGGAGGACAGTTTGGTCCCAGACTCCCTTTGCTTGCTTGTGTGTGGCTCCTCTGGCTTGAGGAAGAGCCTTGTGTAATATCTTTGGGGCATTGCTGGGCTCACATCATTAATAAAAAAAAGATGGAAATTACTGGCAGTTTTTGTCTTCTTATACTTGTCAGTCAAAGACTCTCTTTTTCA
This sequence comes from Artibeus jamaicensis, assembly GCF_021234435.1. NCBI lineage: Eukaryota > Metazoa > Chordata > Mammalia > Chiroptera > Phyllostomidae > Artibeus > Artibeus jamaicensis. Next base: position 9,775,956 of record NW_026521810.1, on the reverse strand, counting down.
AAAAGTCTAGTGGTTTTATATTTTAGGTGGTTAACAGTCAGTGGACAAGTTCAGCACATAAAATACATCTTTGTATTTTGATTGTTTTAAATGGAGCAATTCCCAGTGACTGCTTGCGGTTCATATGAGAAATGACACAGATAGAGAAGTTCCTATTCATTTGAATTTTTAAAACATGATCCCAGATTTAAAGACAAATGACAAACTGGGGAAAAATTATAGTCCGTTAATATCCTTAACACAAAGGACTCTTTATTTTTCTTGTTTTTGTTTTTTAAATTATATTTTATTGATTATGCTATTACAGTTGTCCTAATTTCTCTCCCTTTGCCCCCTTCCACCCAGCAACCCCCACTAGCTCAGGCAATCCCCACACCATTGTTCATGTCCATGGGTCATGTGTATAAGTTCTTTGGCTACTCCATTTCCTATACTGTACCTGACATCCCCATGGTTATTCTGTAACTACCTATTTGTACTTCTTAATTCCCTCACCTCTCACCCATCCCCCTGCACCCCCCCGTCTGGTAACCATCAAAATGCTCTCTGCATCTATGATTCTGTTTCTCTTGTTTGCTTTTTTTTTGATTCACTTGTTGATAGATAGGTATTTATTGCCATTTTATTGTTGATAGAGCACCACCAACCTGCCCCAGCATAGCTGATATTCCATGGAGGGCAGAGGTTGATGGTCAGTGGTCACAGTGAGTTCTTGCAGATGTGTGGCCTGGGTAAGTCCCTTCCATTGACCTGCCAACAGTCAAGGCTCAACTATAAGAGGAGGGTATACTCAGCCCACATAAAGGGTGTACCTCAAGTACCCAGTTTGGGTGACAGGGGAGGCTGTGCCACTGGACCTGATAGGACACCTACAACATTAGGCCATGCTACCAACACAGGGAGTCTTAGCAGCTCTACCTAATACGTAGAAACAAATACAGGGAGGCTGCCAAAACAAGAAGACAAAGAAACATGACCCAAATGAAAGAACAGATCAAAACTCCAGAAAAAGAACTAAACAAAATGGAGATTAGCAGTCTAATCAGATGCAGAGTTCAGAGGACTCTTGAAATATCAATGAGAAAAAAACCAATGCTCTAAAAGAAAACTGGGTAAAGTTCCTGTGAGCAAACAGTTCACCAAAGGAGATATCTAGCTCTTAAAAAAGGAAAAATGAACATAAAGATAAGCAAATGAAAATATTAGTGTCAATGTGGTACCTCTCAAATATTTAAAAAACGGAAAGCCGGAGAGCAGACTCTCTTATAGAAGTTTTAGTGGGGAGAACAAATGTGTTTATTAATAAAATGTTCCCCATTATAGCCTTTCAGATTTCGGACAAATTTAAAAACTTAACTTTCTGAGGAGCAATTTTGAGTATGAATGAAGAAGTTTTAAATAATCATCCACAGGAACGTGCATCACAAGAGTATTTAGCACATTAAGGAATTGGAGATAATTCCTTTGCCCTATATGACATTAAATTGTGATTTTGAAGAGGACTTAATGTCATGAGAAAATTTTCATGATATGTTACCTGAAAAATAAGTTTATAAAGCAGTATATAGTCCAGGCTGGTGTAGCTCAGTGTATTGAGTGCTGGCCTGCGAACCAGAGGGTCTCTGGTTTGATTCCCAGTCAGGGCACATGCCCGGGTTGCAGGCCAGGTCCCCAGTAGTGGGCACATGAGAGGCAACCACACATTGATGTTTCTCTCCCACTCTTTCTCCTTCCCTTCCCCTCTGTCTAAAGGTAGATAAATACAAATCTTTAAAAAAAAAAGCAAATTAAAAAAAAACTAGCATATAAAGGATGATCTCAATTTTATAACTACAAAGTCTATTACAAGAGATTGTTTTGATTGGTGGCATTATTGATTATTACATTTTTTTCATGCTTTTTTAATTTGTACTTACAGTGAACAGGAATTACTTTTACAATCAGAAACAACTCATGTAATTGAAAAATAACTCTATGACTTTAAGTTCTCTTAGATTGTCTATATAAGGATGTTATGCCAACAAATATTTTGGTCAAATAAAATACAGTGACTGAAAGGCACATTTTTTAATAGAATTGATCTGGATAACAGAAAATTGATACAGATAATAGCTGCTCAGGGAGTATTAAGCAAGAGCAAAATACCTGGCCTGTGCTTTAAAAGGTCAACAAACCTGGCATTAATGGAATCGGAGAAAGAAAAGCAATGGCCACAAATCAAATCCCCTCAGAGAATGTGTCTGTCTGTTATTCTTTTGAAATCTAAAAATTGCCACATATCGGGAAAGAGAAATCATTGCCTTTCTTTGTGTCCTCCTTGTACAATTGTTTCTGAGGATGTGCCCTGTCTCTAATTGCCACCTCATGAACATTCGTGTCAGAGTGTCATTATATCTGCACTTAGAGGAAAGAAAACACCGACATTGTGTCTGCTCAGACTTATCTTGTCTCTCCTGTCCTGGCACAAAGGCCAAGTATGCCAGACAGCTCTCGAGGCTGCGTCGATTGCGAACAGCAGGGAAAGGCAAACAGCACAATATTTATTTGCATAAGTGGCCTTACTGCTATGCATATGAAACTCAAAATCTTTTATTAACTTAAGTGAAGCAAGAGATGAGGTTGAATAGAGTGCTCTAACAATAATGGAGCTGTAAACCCAAGGCCATTGTCATGAGTTTTTACATTAAAAAAATTGGCCAGAAACTTATATTTAATTAAGGCTCTATGATTATGGTAGGAAGTGTAGTCGAAAAGCACAGATAGTGAGCAATAGAGACAGGAAGGCACTCAGAGCAGTGTGTGCTTATCTGCATTGCTTATACTTTATGGAATTCAGGTTCTTCATGATACTCAAGAGTTCAGAATGTATTTGCAGTGGCAAAGGAAATATTTAATATACAGATTGTAGAATTAGGGAATGATTTTTATTTAAAGGTGAAGAATGGAATAAAGAAAAAAGAAAACTTAAAAACGTTGTTTTTTCCTCCCTACGGACTCTGAATGGTCTCTTTTCATGGCTTATGAGGCTTCTACCGGAATCTAAATATTCTCATGCAGCTTTAGATGCGTGGCTGCTCTGAGCTTGTGATCAGCCATCTGAGTTCTTTTCTGCAAAGACTGTGAGAGTCACAGAAAAGCTCTTCTTCCTAAAATGAGCTAGTTCTCAGGCACTGACTTTTCCTTTAAGAAAATGCAGTCCAATTCAGTATAAATGTTTGTTGAACACCTACAAGGCCCTGGGTGATCGGAAGACTGCCAGCACCAGTCCTTGTCTTTGAAGACAGTAGTGGGGAAGACAAGTGTATTTATTAATAAAATGTTCTGCATTTATAGCCGCTCAGATTTCGGCAAATTTAAATCTTGTTCATTCTCTGGCATTCATCTCTTCTAGTTGCAGAGTCCGACTATTTAGTTGTCCATCTTTTCCTGCAGTGTCAGGCACACATCTGGCACTGTGGCTTTGTCTGCGAGGAGGGTGACGTTCTCACTCCTGTGATGATGTCCAGCATTTCTGTCCTTAATGTTGGCTGCTGGGCCTGTGTTCTCAGGGAGATGTCAATGATGATTCTCACTGTTGGATTACTCACATTGACACTTGCAGTTTTTCATTAACTAATAAGTAATCTTGACAGTGGAACTATCCATAAATCCATAATGTCATTCTCCAAATACTTTTTTCATATCGAGTTTATTAGCCTCTTTCAGTTTCTGCTGGGGTTGTTTGCTTTGTGATAAGGCACCAACAGAAATACACACATTTTACCCGATTTAGATTTTCCTGTGGATCAGAGTTCTGGGAGCAGTCTCCACTTGTCAAGTGTATTCAGACAGTGTATTTTTTAGATTACAGTGTATTTTGTTTCCAGTTAAGGAGAGGTGGCACTGACCTTATAGGAATCCTGCTCCTGAGCCTCTGAGGGAATGTGCATTGCAGCTGTCATTGAACCTTATAGCCCAGGCGAATGTCCTGCAATTAGACTTTGAGTTTCACAAACTGCTGTGCCATGGACACATACGGACAACAAGAAAAGGTGGAGGTCAGCCGAGTTCCTTTTCTTGTTTAGATCAGAACAACTTTGGGATGGGCTACTTGGAGGCAGTGAGCTTCCCAGAGGAGTCCTGGCAGGAGTTGGGAGATCATGACGGGGGTAGCTGGGGGCATGCATGCAGATAAACACCAGTCAGGTGTTTTCCAGGACTCTGAACAACTCAGTGTCTCTGAGCCTGTTAGGACGGGACTGTGGGAGTTGGGGGGAGCTGAGCTCCCTTTCCCTTAAGTGTTCCCCCCCTTCAGGATTCACACAAAGACATCTGAGGCCAGCCTGCAGGTCTAAGTCTGCAGACATCTCCGTTTTAAGTTGGGACAGGATTGTCCATCAAAAAGGGAAAAAAAAAGGCAAAAGCAGCCCAGTGTATAGATGGTTGTTTGGAAGCAGAGCTGTCTGTTCCCTTTCATCAAGAGAGAAGTGTGCTCAAGTTTGATATGATTTAAGAACAACTGGCATTCATGTAATATAACACCTGAGATCTTTGTTTTTCTTGACAATTTAGGATCTTCAAGGGATTGGTGGGGGGGTGGAGGGATTAGGAAACACTGCCCTCTTTCCTGTGGATACCCCTTCCAACCTCAGACAGGAGGAGACCTCAGGTGACATGGCGACATGGTGGCTGGTGGAGAGATGGTAACTTTATGAGGTTTATTGATTAGCTGTGGCCACCCCCAGTTAGAGACAGGACTCTGGACCTTCTGGGCTAGTGTTTGAACTCCCAATACGCCTATCGTACCCTGAGATTTTTAGGCCGGGTAGGGACCACTGGTGGCAACATTTCATTCTCCTGACTTCAGGCAGGACCACATCCCATCTGTCTCAGACATTAAATATCTATCCTATTTTTAAAGTCTCCGGAAGTGATCTTTCAGTCTCTCAGTTTAATATTATGAACACTTCATGTCAGGAAATTTAGCTTAAGAGCAAACTCTGATTCCTCACACTTTAGTTCAAAGACCATTTCCTTTGGCTATCTTCCTCTCTCTGAGTTTCCTTCATGTATTTGAAAGCCAATATTAAATTGGCTTTCAGCTTTCTCTTCTCCCCAGGTGGAGTAATTTCAATTCCAGTTACTTGAATTTAGAAGAAAAAGCTAGCTGGGAAATTGAAATCAAGTAAATATAAACCTTTTTAGGAAAAAAATAGGAGAGACAGAGTTAAAAAGAAGAAGAAGAAAAGAAATGTTTTTTTAGCTGAAAATGTCGCGTCTGAAGTTCAGATTACTTGAAATGAAGTAAAAAGTTTTATGTTAAATTTCCATCATTGCAAAATTAACTGCTTCCCATTCCCCCTCTAGCAAGAGCTGGAATTTACTTTTCTTGCAGGCATTATGGATTTTCTTTGTGAATTTGAAAGCATTTTTGTGAATTGAGGAGATTTAGGGGCTATTGAGAGAAACAAGATTGTGGAGCAAGGATTTCTTACTTTTGCCAAAGCCTCAGCTCTCTCTGAAACAGGTATTATTAATCTTTGAGAGAGTCATAGACCCATTTGAAAATCTGGTAAGAGCTAAGAACCCTTTGCTAGAAAAAATGTATATATACATACAGGAACTGTTCCATACAATTCCTTTTAGCCCCTGGACCTCAAATCCTAATCCCCAAACCTAAAATAAGCTGCATGTTAATTAGAGGTGAAAATGAGTCATTATGCATAAAACTCTTAATTTATTACCAGAAAGAAAAAAGTGAATTTTCTTTTTATAAGTGTAAAGTTAAACAGATTCCTATTGAGGTATAGTTCTCTGTGACATAATTGGATATTTAATTTGGTTTAAATTGAAAATGCTTTTTCATTTCTGAGGTATTCCCACCAGAAATCCATAAGGTCTAGTAGAATTCAATCTTGCACACGTGTCGGTGTTAAGCTCCTCCTTACAAAGCAGTGAGCTATGTGAAGCAACCTAGACAAGCACCAGGATAACAGGTTCTTCTCTTATCTCTGCTGCTGGCCGGTCGTATGGACCTGGGTACATCTGTCACCTTCTTGGGCCTTATCTGTAAAATGCTGCTTTCAAACTGTTTCTTAGCTTTGTTTTTCTGTATTTAATTTCTCATTTCCTTGGCTGTGCTCTCTCAGAATTTAGTGAGATGTTCCTTTGCACGGCCCTTTTATAATCTGGTAGGGCAGCCTGGCAAAAAATAAATGGAGGAGAGGATATAATGAGCTGTTGGTATAAAGGGTTGTGGCCAGAGGTGCTCATTAAAGCACATGTGTCACTCATCTCATCTCAGCCAAGTGGGCTCCAAACATTGTACAGTAAAATGCAAACTCAGATGCCTCTGCTCTTCCAGCCCATGTGTCTGCTTTAAAGATACAGGCAGGATGCATGAGAATCTGGGTTTCCTAAACAATTTTCTTCATTTCGGTCCCGCTATATTAGCAAAATGCCCTAGTAAATGACTTGATTTATAAGCAGTTATTAAGTTATATATATTTCCATGATCCATGTTGGCACCCGTAGATTTGAAATTAGAACACTTTCCCACTGTCATTGCTAGTATTTCATAAGCAGTTATGGCTTATCCAAGTTCCATCCAGATAGTTGGATAATTTGGATAGATTACTGAGTTTTGTCTGCTTTGTGCGATACTTGAGAATACCCAATTCTATACTAGTTCACTGAGGTTGAAATGAGAGATCAGTGATTGCATAGGTCTGAGTGGATTCCAGCCTCAAATCAGACTTGTATTGATCGCTTCCTAGTTTAATGGCTATCAAGAGAAAAGGCCCAAAGAGCTTGGTAAAACATGAAATCAAGTTTACCTTAGAATTAGAGTAATGAATGTGATACCCAGGTTAAGAACGCCTTCCACTTCAGCAGTGGCCAGTGTAGCTCAGTTGGTTGGAGTGGCATCCTGTAACTGAAAGGTTGTGGGTTTGATTCCTGGTCGGTGCACATGCCTGGGTTTCAGGTACGTTCCCCCATCTGGGTGTGTACATATGGGAAGCTACAGATCAGTACTTCTCTCTCCCATCAGTGTTTCTCTCTCTTCCCTCCCCTTTCCCTTCCCCTCTCTCTAAAAGCAATGAAAAAAAAATGTCCTTGCATAGGGATTTCAGAAAGAAAAAAAAAAGAATGCCTTCTGGTTCAGCAGATTTCTTGGTTGCTTCACAAAGTCCTGGTCATTTTAAGTTCTGAATCAAGTAGAAAATCTTAACATCTTTTTAGTGGAAATGTGTTGCTAATGATCATCCACCTGGAATGGCACCTGATGGCATATTTCCTCCATGTTACCTCACCACCGCCATTGTGATACATTTTCTGCGCTGCCCTTGGCCCTGGTGGGGTTTGTTAACGTGTTCAACTTGGAAGAACAACATGCCTGTAGCTCCATTGGTACCAAAGGGTGGACGGGGGAGAAGGGATTCAAGCACATCTCATTAGTTAGCCCTTCTTTTTTGAAATTTTATTTTACTGTTCTGTTACAGTTGTCCCAGCTTTTCTGTTGTTGCTCTCCACTGCCCCGACCTTCTCCCAGTCAGTCCCTCCCTGTTGTCCATGTCCACGGGTCACTTATACACATTCCTTGACTAGACCCTTCCCCTTCTTTCCCTCCTTCTCTCCTTCCCCTCATTAATTAGCCTTTCATTTCTGCAGCATGATGACATATGTCAGCTTTTGTCTTTATTTTATACCCAATTGCTGAACTGAATCTCCACACATGGAAGAGACCTTCACTGTTGCAGGAGCAGCAGTGAAAAATCACTTTACTTTTTCATTGGTCAGAGGGACAAAGGGTGGTCATGTTGGGTGGAGACAGGTTTAGATAAATGCCGAAGGGCCCTCATGGTAGGAGAGAGGGCTCTGTTTGGAACACGGCAACGATTACTCATGCTTTTCACGGTATGCCTTTCATCACTGCAATTAGCTTCTTGTCTGTGAGTGTTTGGATACAGAATCTGTGGTTGTCATGCAGTCAGTGTCAAAATCGTTCAACACTGTGCTCACTTTTGTGCTTGAGTACACTTATTGATGAGCACACAGGTGTTAAATTAGATTGGGTTCCATCCATTGTATGAAGTCGCCAGGCACCAACTAATCCCCCTCTTGCTAAGGTTTATGAAGTCTAGGTTACAGGAAAATGGGGAATAATTAGGTATTTTTAATCAAATAGGAATTCTAAAGATTCACTTAATTTGAAAAAATTTCCATCACATTTTACCTAAGGGAAAAAAAATAAAACAACTTTTGATAGCAAATAGACATTTGGATAAGATGTATACATTTTACATAACAATGCCTTTGACTTTCATTTACCTCTATTAAATTAACATAATTTGTACATATTCAACATCTAAAGTCCCTTACTCCCCAGCCCAGAAAAATCACAGGTGAAATTGTTCTTCAGGAGTTACGTTTAAATGCAAATTAGAAAGACAGCCTCAGAAATTCATGAGCATTTCTGCTCCTTGGGGTGTCTCCCGTTGCTCTGGCTCCTGGCTCAGGACAGGGCTCTTATTACTGAAACAGCTCATTATCGCCTGCATTTCAGAAGAGGAACCCTCTGTGGGCACCTCTGCCCCAGAGCAGGGCACAGCAAAGGGCCGGCTTATAACCAGGCAAACTAATTAAAATAATAGCTGCAGAGACAGAATGGAAATGGAGGACCTGTACCTGTAGCAATAATTTTCCATTAAAGGTCTCATTTTTTAAAAAACACAAGACACTACCTAGAAAGGGGGAAACGTTGAGAATTAAGATCAGGCAATTAGGCCTTATGCAGTGCAAATTTGGATGCCCAGGTCAAAATGTTGAGCATTATTTCAGTGGACCTGAATGCATAATTATAATTTGTTGTAGCACAGATTTGGTGTTATTAAACTTAGGGGAAATTGGATCTGTTTAAGTGATTTTATCCCCCTCTGTGCATAAAATAGGATAAAATATAACCATCTTAGGTGTCAGTCTGAATTTCTGGGTAAAAAAAACATACAGGAAGTTTTCTGAATCAGTGTAAGTGGTGGGAGAGCAGAGTCAGGAGAACAGCTTGCTTACCTGCTCTCATTTCCCGCCTTTGCTTAAAACAGCACCAACGGAGGAGAAGTCCGAGGACAGATGCTTTCTCACCTCACCTCAGATCTCAGCAATGAAGTGTTTTCCTATTGAGTGTGTGGACTGCTTCTTAGTTGCATGTGTGCTGTAATAATAAAATACAGGAGCCTAGTTAGTAACAGGTAAGTGGTTCTAGCAAATGCCGAGAACAGGTTTACCTACAGTGAGCACTCAGCATAGAGCAGCTAAGGGTCATGTCAATGTAGGACTTGGAAAATTGTATAAGGCATATCAGAAAAAAATATTATCATGGGTTGTTTTACAGTCCATTCTGATCAGATCAGGTACGTCAAAAAGGGTTCTGTTTCACCAAATAGAATCACCTGAGCAGAAGAGCTCGCCCATTTATGTATACTTAACCATCTGTGTGTATTGAGGTATTGCTTTGCCATTCTCCATCCTTTCTAGCTTGTTATAAATTCTTCATACCATTATTGCCATCTGCAATTACCTTACTCATTTTCTGGTTTATTGCCTGCTTCCTCAATATTTGAAGGACCGTGTCTGTCTTGTTCACTGCTGTATGCTGGGCACCTACAGCAGTGCTGAGCATACAGTAAAGGGCCGGTAACTTGAGTGAGTGAAAATAGCATCCACAGTGAAAAGTAAGGTAATATAGATGTAGAATATGTACAGCCCATGAAACTGTGTGTGGAGGTCACTCTTTGTCTTATCTGATGCCTGTATCCCTGTGATTCCTAAAATTATAAGAAAGGGCATCCCCTGGGATTTACCTTAATCAAGAGTTAACCAACTATTGCTGCTCTGGCTGTCGGTGATTTTCTTGGACTTACTCTGTCCAGATCTTCTTCTGAACAGATCTTGTGGCCTCCATGTGGCTTCCGTATCTGAGGATAGACCCGTGGGTGACTGCGAGGCTAGCCTGTGTCTTCTGAGCCTGACACACTCCCTGTGGCAGCTGCACTAGACCCTCGTTGACCCCGGCTTCAGGGGTTGGGATAGATTCTGGGTGATACCTAGTATTATAGTCCTATGCTCTCAGTGCCCAGTGGACTTACTGGGACCACAGGCCCTGGCAGATGGTCAGCTGGTCCTAAGTGGGAAGATTTCTGTGCTACAGGGAAGGACACTGGCTTGATGTGGATCTAATCTGAGTTGTTTTACCTGTCGATGGATTTAGGCTTATTCTGTCTTTTCAATAGATAAATGGGTCAGATTCTTTTGGTTTTCCTCTTATGGTTTAGACAGTGGAAATCAAATTGTTGTTTTGTTTTTTTTCCTATAAAATTTTGTTCCCTAGGCCTTAAGATATGTTTCCAGATAAATGATACTGAGCTGAAACCTCCAGCTAACATGTTGACTTTTGTTGCTCAGATATGGGTTTGGCCTTGAGCCTGACTCTTTCATATAGGGCTGGATGATGACATTATTTAAACCTAAATGGACTTCAAATTATAGTTTTGTGATCATATTACCCTGCTTAGAATTTTCAGCATGAGATAGGTCAAACACTACATGCTTAGTCAATAGTGGATTACCATGTGGATTATACAAAGTAAATATGAGACATATTTTTAAAGAAAAAAATATATATGTAGTTTTTCAAGGAACTTTTAGCCTGGAGGGGAGAAATGACATGTATGTTTAGGAGTAGATGGTTTTGGTTTTGGGTCAGTTGGAGATAATTTTGAGACTGTGGAGGAGTTTAAAGCCAGGCAGAAGAGTTTGGATGTATTCCTAAGCAGAGTGGGAATCATAATCAGTTTAGGAAATAGGAAGAGATTATTATGGAAGTTAAATCTCAGGATTATTGTTCTGGGGTAGCAGAATGGGTAGAGAATAGAGAAATGAGAAAGGTCTGGGTTAGGTCACTGTGAAGGCCTGGGCTGCAAGAGTGGAGAAGAAGGGATAAGAATGGGAAGAATGAACTTGTGAGACTTCTCAAAGGAAAGCTGAAGGACCTGGACATGCACCATATGCTCCCTATGCTGACATGAAGGGAGAACAAATTAGGGAAGCCATTGTTCTTGTGACTTAATAGAAAGGACTCCTTAGAGTAATAGGGGTGGCAGGAGAATTGATATGACAATGCTTTTGGTCTATTCCATAGATGTAAAAACCACTCAATCATTACAACAACCCTCTGGACAAGGCAGGGAGGATGTTTGACTCTCATAAATGTAGATGCTCAGAAGTCTTCGGAAATAAAAGGCACAAGGCTAATAAAAGTGGAGAAGCAGACTTGTAGCATAAGTTCAATGGTCCAGAATTGATAAATTCTCACCTGGATATGTTGAATTTGAGTTGATGTTAGAAAATCCAAGTGGAATGCTGAGGAAGCATTTGAAGATATAAGGTAGGTGCTTGCAATGAAAATCCTAGATATGAAAATTAAACTAAGAAAGAAATGATAATGGAATCTCTTTAGGAAGAGATTTGGAGAAAGAAGAGTAGGCGGCTAAGGACCTGGCTGTGGAGACCCTGTATTGCTGGGGGCAGCAGAAGACCCCAACAGAGAGTATCTGTAGGAGGAAGAGAAACGGATGTAGAGTGGCTTATAAGTGAAGAGAGGGGAGCATGACCTTAAGAGAGAGGCAGTGGTCCACAGTGTCAGATCCCTTGAGAAGTTGTGAAGAAGGCTCATTTCTGTGGCAAAAAGGTCATTGTTGACTTTTGTGAGCGTGGTAAAAAATAGAAAAATCATTGGGTAGCAACTTAAGCCACAAGGTAGATTTCAAAGTGAGTAGATGAGTGAGTAGGTGGGTGAAATAGAGATTTTGATTCTAAATCAAGTTTAGAAATGAAGAATGATAGTGGGAGGGATGGGGAAATAGAGAGACAGAGAGATAAGTGCAGGCAGAAGGAGGAGGAGAGAGATGGCTTCTGGCAGATAAACAGGATCAATCAGTGGGTTTTTCAAGCTGCAGAAGATCTGTGATTGTTGAAAGGGGCAGGGAAGGGCTGGGCTGTGCTCTTCATCCAGGTGCATGTGCTCTGAGTCCCAGAGTTAGCCCAGGGAAGAACGGGCGCTCTTCCTTCGTGTTCGTGAGAGGATGTCTGCATTTCGTTGTCAGCTATAGAACAAATGTCCCAAAGAAAAAAGTTGGAGCCCACCCTTTCATCGCCTGCATTTTGCCTTTTATTTTCTCCTTTTCATCTCTCATCAGAAAGATCTCTTGACCTCTCACAGAGACAGTACCATTTGTATGATATTCTGTGATGCTACATTTCCTCTTAGTCCAAAGGGTAGTACAAAATTGAGGCTGAGGTAGATTACCCTGTAAATGTTTTGTGTTTCTTAGGAGGAAAATGTTATATAAATGTGTGGTGCTCTTGTGATAATTAATGTGTAAAATTTCAAAAGCCCTGATTATAAAAGATGGTAAATAAATAGTCAGTCTTATAAATACTAAAATTATTTGATTTGGTAGGTATTTATTAATTTTCAGTGTGGATTTAGATGATCTGAAAGAAAAGGTATAGGTTTTCATGTTAACTTTCTGTGCATAAAACAACCTGTCTTCATAAACAAGAGGGTTTAAGCTGCCTGCATGTGTAGGTGGAGTTGTCTGAACATGGACCCTTCTACCAGTTAGTACATTTTGTTCAAGGCAGTGAGGTTGCCAGTCACCAAAAGAGTAAGCGAATGTCAGCATTACCTCTGAAGGGGTTAGAGGGAGTGGAGGTCTGGGTGGTGGGGCATCCATGGGGAGTCTGGAATAGGAGATGCTGACTGCACAGCCGAGCAGTGCCTCTTGGTCATCTCCTCACCTTTGTGCTCCAGCAAAGAGGGAGAACAGAAACCAGAACACTGCTCCTGTACTCCATTCCTTCCTTGGGTCTTAGGAATACAGCCAGGGTACAGGGCAGAAAGCAGTTTAGTCTGTCTGACTCCAGAGCCTGTGTTCTTTCTATGGTCACCTCCCCTTTGCTTCATTTTCATCTCATCTCAGCTGTAATCCTAGGTCTGTGATTCTCTTCTGTTGCAATGGCACATTACTAAGTACTAGACATAATTGAGAGGATGTGGCTTTATTTTTCTTAGGAGTGAGGAGCACAGAGGTAGAGGGAAGTAAAGGCTGATGAAGGGCAGTGGAAAAACTGTATGAAGTCAAAGTGGTTGTGGTTTTCCTGAGGTATTTGCTGACAAACCAAACCTCCTGTAGGCCATGTGTTTTCTTGCTCCCACTTCCAGTTTACCCGTTACTCATAAATGTTGAGGGCATTCCTCTTCCCGGTTCCTTGATGGTACTGCATGCTGACTTACTCCAGGGGGTGGAAGCCATCTCAACTCCAAGTTGTACCAAATCAGAAATGTCAACTAAATTATCTTTAATGAAATAATTATCTCTTTTAATCATAGAATCAACCAAAGGAGAAAAAAGATTTGCTTTAATTACAGGCACATGGAACACCCAACCTGGGGTTCAGTATCTTTTCATCTTGTGACAGACAGAGTAGGCATTCCTAACTCTGTAAATACTTATGGTTTGGTAATAATTAGATTGGGTTAGAGAAGCAACATGAAGGAAATAGATGGTTAAAAGAAGAACAATCTTTGTCAGTTAAGAGCAATAAGAGGGTTTAAAAAGTGGTGGAAGTGAAGTGGACCGTTCACCACGGTGGGCGCACGTGAGACATAGAAGCACAGGGCCGGAAGAAAGACAGTGCTGCACACAAAGGTTGTGTAGCCGTTGAGAAGAACTAGTTGACTTCCTAAGGGGGGATCAGAAAAGGGGCTTCTTTGCTGAGTGGCCTTCAGAGGAGGATGAGGATGGGGACGTTTGAGCTTAAGGGAATACAAAGGAAAATCACCGATGGAAATGTGTAGGCACATATTGTGTTCAGAAAACACAGATGATCTGTGCTTTGGACTTTGTTTCTTAGAAAATGGTGAGCTACTGAGGCAGAATTGAATGTAACAAGCTGTATTTTAAGGGATAGAAGCCTGTGGCTGTGTGAGGGATAGATCGTGTAATGAAAGACACAGTCAAGGGACCAGTTAGAAAACTGTGGCAGCAGTCTAGGCGCACACTCGTGATGGCTTGAATAAAGTGGTGTCTTTGAGTGGAATGCCAAGAAATAATAGGGAGGGATCCTGCTTGTCAGTTTCCCTGGTGTAGCTACTCCCACCAGAGCTGGTTTTATCTTCCTATGCTGTCACCAAATGTGGAGTTAGAACAGACACATAACATCTCAGTACACAAGCTGTTTGGAGCCAGCTTCTACCGTGTCCAGTAGGTTGTGGAGAAAGGTGCTAGGTCCAGTTTTGAATGGTTGGACTCCAGTGCATCAGTAGAACAACCATATGGAAAGAGTCTAGCCGGCACTGGAGACATATTTATAGCAGGCACTCAGAAAGGGCAAGGCATGATAAGGGAGCTTGAAGTCAGCAGCATTAAAGGGGGAGGGCAAGGCGAGGGAAAGTGACTGGATAGGGAAGGAGGGAGGGCGACAGAATGTACAGAAGGGGCTTAGAATACAACTTTGTGGAATCCCTATGTATAAAGAATGAACTATGGAAAATTAAAGTGAAAGGAAGACTCGGGAAGAGAAAGTAGTGGAAAGGGTGGGGTAAGAATGGGGAGAAGGCAAGATAGCAGGACTAAGAGAGCAGAGGGTTCAAGCAACGGAATGATGTCATCAGTGTAGGATGTTTTGACTTCCAACATTTTAATCAGAATTGGCCCAGCATGAATTAATTTTGATGAGGTTCCTGAGGGAACATCATTAAGCCAATTTAATTCCTTCCCATAATCAATTTTCCATAGAGTGCTGTTAATATGTTTCCAATTTCTTTCTGTTTTCATATTTATCTTAATGAAGTTATTTAAATCAGGATCAATTATTCTCTTCATAAATATGATAAAGGTTGAATTTATCAATAACTTTAAAATCTCAATTGAATTTCTGATTATTTCGATACTGATTATATCCTTTGTCATTCATTTTATTTTGAGGCCATCATTTCTGGGTACAGTTTCCCTGAGTCATTTATTTATTTATTTATTTATTTACTTACTTACTTACTTACTTATTACCATTAACAGCAGGTGATTTTTTAGGCACTATTTCATTTATATAAATTCTGTGGCCATTATAGCCATGTTGTTTTACTTTGTCTTTAAATGCTATTAAATTAAGCTCATCTAAGTCGGTTACTTTTTCCTGACAGCTCCCCTGTGAACAGGGCTTTAAGAGATAAGCTGGGAATCCTAATGGCAGATAAAGTAGTTTGGGAAGGTCTTTCTCCAGTCCTCTGTATCATAAACTCAGTGGAGTTAGTTAATAAAAGTGTTGATGTCTAGGATTGGGAGAAAGTAATTTCTTTCCTCTATTACGACAATAATTTAAAAATTTTGAATTTCCATAGTGCGTTAAACTAAGCAAATGAAATGAAATTATTTCATGTGATAGAATAGGAGATATGGAGATTTCCCCTATTTCTACTGGTCACATGGAAATTTCATTAATGTAGTCAAAAATGCGAAAGCATTATATTTAATTTGGTAGCGTTGGCAGAAGACTGACTAGTGGATTCAAAAAGACCACACTTGACCCCAGGAAAAACAGAGGAAATAACCAGTGCCATGAGAGTCAGCCCTGCTTCTAAGAGGCCACTCGATGCCATTTCAGTGGTAAATTTGCCACAGCATGTAGGCTGGACCTTGGGCTCAGGCAGCTTGTTTTGCCACCAAACTCTTAAGACTGCACTCACATAATCTTACAAGACTGATATGTGAAACTAGAATGTCCACTAACTCATTTAAGCAGGAAAAGAGCTACAAATTTGGTAGAGAATATTGGACTGAAATCTGGCTTTCCTGGAAGGAAAAAAGGTAGATATGGATGCACCAGTGGCTTTCAGCTAGTTATGATGAGATCCAGGCCTAGCATGGATTGCTAAATTTATTTACTAGCCACTCCAGGAGACAGAGAAGGACTAGAATATTAGAAGTCCAGTTAGTACAGTTCTGTGCTTCCATCTCAATAGTGCAAATGCCTTCCTAAGAAGGTATTAGGAATAGATTCATCTAAGGCTTCTTCCTTTTTCCCTGGGTAGAGCTGGGATGGATGTCTCTTGTCTCTCTTCCCCACCCTCTCACCCCTGGGCTGGCATGGTTGCTTCTACCCTTCTGAGTCATGTGACCTTTCTTTCTTTGAGGATTTATTTTTATTTTTAAGTTTTAAAGATTTTATTCATTTATTTTCAGAGAGAAAGGAAGGGAGGGAAATAAAGAGGGAGAGACACATCAGTGTGTGGTTGCCCTGGTGCATTCCCAGCTGGGGACCTGGCCTGCAACCCAGGCATGTGCCCCAACTGGGAATCAAACCAGCGATCCTTTGGTTCACAGGCCAGCACTCAGTGCACTGAGCCACACCAGCCAAGGCTATTTTTATTTTTAAATATATTTTATCGATTATACTATCACAGTGTCCAGTTTTTCCCCCTTTCCTCCCCTATACTCAGTACCCCAAGTCCCTCCAGCAATCCCCCTCTTAGTTCATGTCCATGGCTCATACATATAAGTTCTTTGACTACTTCATTTCCTACACTGTTCTTAACATCCCCTGTCTATTTTGTACCTACTAATTTGTGCTTTGTAATCCCTGTACCTTTTCCCCCATTTCCCCCATCCTCCTTGCAACTGATAATCCTCCAAAGAATCTTTATATCTATGATTCTGTTTCTCTTCTGCTTTTTTGCTTAGTTTGTTATTTGGATTCAATTATTGATAGTGGTTAATTTTTTATTGCCATCTTACTGTTCATCATTTTCATCTTCTTTTTATTATATCCCCGTTAGCATTTCATGTAATAATGGCTTGGTGATCATGAACTCCTTTAGCTTTACTTTGTCTGGGAAGCACTTTGTCTACCCTTCAAGTCTAAATGATAGCTTTGCTGGATAGAGTAATTTAGGTTGTAGGTGCTTGCTTTTCATCACTTTGAATCCTTATTGCCAGTTCCTTTTTGCCTGCAAAGTTTTCTTTTGAGAAATCAGCTGAAAATCTTATGGGAACTCCTTTGTAGGTAACACTCTGCTTTTCTCTAGCTGCTTTTAAGATTCTCTCTTTGTCTTTAACCTCTGGCATTTTAATTATGATTTTTTTGGTGTGGACCTCTTTATGTCCATCTTGTTTGGGACTCTTCTGTGTTTCCTGGATTTGTATGTCTATTTCATTCACCAAATTAGGGAAGTTTTCTTTCATGATTTTTTCAAATAAGTTTTCAATTTCTTGGTCTTCCTCTTCTTCTGACACCCCTATGAATCAGATATTGGTACATTTAAAGATGTCCCAGAGGCTCCTTAGCCTATCATTTAAAAAAAATTCTTTTTTCTTCCAGTTGTTCTGAGTGGTTTCTTCTTCCTTATGTTCCAAATCATTGATTTGATTCTCGGCTTCATCCCTGCCGCTGTTGGTTCCTGTAGGTTTTTCTTTATTTCACTTAATGTAACCTTCATTTCTGCCTGGGTCTTTTTTATGTTGATCATCCTGATAACCAGTGTTTTGAACTTTGCATCTGATAGGTTGCCTATTTCCTGTTCATCTTGTTCTTTTTCTGGGGTTTTGTTCTGTTCTTTCATTTGGGCCATATGTTTTTGTCTCCTCATTTTGGCAGCCTCCCTGTGGTTTTTTTGTGTGTGTGTGTGTAGGTAAAGCTGCTTTGACTCCCTGACTTAGCAGTGTGGCCTGTTGTAGAAATGGGTGCCTGTAAGTTGTCTGGGGCAGAGCCTTAGGTAGTTGCCATGGCAGGGCATCCTGTGTCACTGCTCTGTTGCTCTGTGAGGGGGAGGATTCAGAGAGGGGACAGTGCTACTGCCTGGCCTCTGGAATCCTGGCAAGAAGGAAGCTGTGTCCCGGCACTCACCCTGTTGCCAGTCACTTCACTTTCTCCCTGTTTGCCACTGGTGCCATTCCAGCTGTTGTCCTGGTGCTGAATCCCACAAAGGGAATATGGCCTTTCTTTAGATAAGTAGTTTCAGTCAGATTACAGTATACTAAGCCTAGCATCCACACTAATTTTTTGAAAATTTACTTACATATTTTATCTTTCATTCATTTTGTGTCATTCACAAAGTTGATATCTCAGGGAACAATCAAAACCCCTCAGTTTGGGGGAGTCTAACCCCGGAAGAACCAACAACCACAACATGCTCAGTCTTTCATAACATTAGATCCTTAAGATTAATGATTGAGCTGAATTACATTCATCACCCACAGATGTTTTAATTACATTTTATCTGGAGATCACTGTAGACTTACATACAGTTGTAAGAAGTAATACAGAGATTCTGTGTACCCTTTGCCCATTCCCCTCCCGTGGTAACATCTTGCAACCACCATGGTACAATATCACAACCAGGATATTGGCACTGGGACAATCCAGATACAGGGAGCTCTGGGACATCCTCATGTTGGACATAGTTCATAATTCCTTTTATGTGTTGCTAGATTTGATGTGCTAACACTTTACTGAATATTTTCACATCTAATATTTGCATCTTTCCTCTTTTCTGATGTAGATGTTTAGTACTATGAATTTCCCTCTCAGTCCTGTTGTTGTTTGGTTTGTTGCATGCCACATGTTTTGATATGTTGTGTCTGTCATATTTATTTCAGTATAGGGATTTTTAATTTCCTGTGAGATATTTTATTGAACTGTGGTGTCTTTAGAAATACGTTGTTTAATTTCTAGGGGTTTGGAGATTGTCCTCTTGTTATTTCTAGTATAATTCCATTATGGTCTATGCATAACCTCAGTTCTTTTAAATTTGAATTTTGTTCTATGGCTCTGGATATGCTCTATCTTAATGAATGTTCCATGGGCACTTGAAAAAAGAAATGTGTATTCTTCTGTAATTCAGTGGAGTTTTCTACATTATGTCCATTAGATCTTAGTAAGTATGATGTCCAGTTCTTCTATATCGTCATTGATTTTCTGTCTAGTGGTTTTACCTGTTGCTAGAAGTGGGGTTTTTAAATCCTAAGCTATAATTATGCTATAATTAATCCTAAGCTATAATTATGGATTCATCCATTTCCTATTTCAGTTCTGTCAGGTTTTGTTTCATGCGTTGAGAAGCATTTTGTGGTTGTTTGGTTCATATACTTTTAGGATTGTAATGCCTTCTCATTGCATTGATTGTTTTATAATTATGTAATATTCCCAGTTGTCTCTAATATTTTTTTAAGTCTGACATGAATATAGTCACATCTGCCCTTTTCATTGATATGTAGTTGGTACACCTTTTCCCGTTCTTTTATTTTGTTTACCTGTGGTGTTGCATATGAAATGAGGCTCTTGTAGACAGCATACTGTTGGATCATGTTATTTTTTCCAGTCTGACAATCTCTGTTTCTTTGTTGGTTTTGTTGTTTTTCATTCCTCTGTTTCTCTTTTATTTTTATGTGGATTATGTGAGTATTTTAAATGATTCTATGCTGTTTTATTTATAGTTTTTTTAAAGTATATCTCTTTGTATAGTTTTCTTAGTGGTAACTTTATTGCAATACACATAGAAAGCTTACAGTCTACTAGTATTCATGTTTTACTATTTTTAAGTGATGTGTAGAAACATTATTGCCATGTAGATATTCTTACCCTTCTCTCTCTCCTTAAATCTAATTGTTTTAGGTGTTCCCTCTGTATACATTGTGCACCACGTTAGAGGGTGTAATAATTTTTGTTTCAACCAACAATTTTACCTGTTCAGATGTAAAGAAGTGCCAGTTGCTCCTTCCCTGTTTAGAGAACTTCCTTTAGCCGCTCTGGTAGGTTTGCCAGCATAGATCGTCTTCATTTTCCCTCATCTGAGAGTGTTTTTTATTTCCCCCTTCATTTTTTAATGATACTGTTGCCAGATAGAGAATGCATAGTTGGCAGTTCTTTTCTCTCAGTATTTGAAAAACGATGTGCCATTTCCTCGTGGCCATCATAGATTCAGATGAGAATATAATTTTATACAAATTGTTGTTCCCTTATAAGTAATACATCTCCCTCTGGCTCCTTTCAAGGTTTTTATGTCCTTAATTAAAAAAAATTTAATTATGATGTATTGTGATGTGTTCTTTTTAAATTCTCTTTGACATTCAGTTTCTTGAATCTGTGCATTTATGTCTCTCACCAAATTGAAGGGGTTTTTAGCCATTATTTTTTTTGAATATTCTTTCATTCATGCCCCCCCTTCTGGTACTTTTATGATAAAATATATTAGATTTCTTTTTATTGTCTCAAAGTTCTCTGAAGCTGTTTCTTTTTCCTTTTCACTCTATTTATCTTCTATTGTTTAGATATAGTAAACTCTATTGATATATCTTCAAGTTCATTGATTCTGTCATCTGTCATCCAGACTTTATTATTAAGGCTATTCAGTATTTTATATTCATTATAATACTTGTATTTTAAAATTTCAGTTTGTTCATTTCTATAACTTCTAGGTTTTTTTCCTGGGGTTTTCTGTTTTTCAGTTGTTTCAAGAGATTTTATTGATTGTTTATAAAATTATTGAAGCATTTTTATGATAACTGCTTTAAAGTCTTTATTAGATCATTGTAATATCTAATCATCTCAATGTTGGCATCAGTTGACTATCTTTTTTTCATTCAACCTGGACTTTTCTGGTTCTTAGTATGATGGGTGATTTTAAATTTTTATCTTGGACTGTATAGCTGTTACACTGAGCCTCTCTTTTTAGTTTTAGCACATAGGCTACTTTTGTGTGATATGATTACAGTGACATTTAACATTCAGAGCCATTAGAATGTCATTTTGATCTGCTTGGTTTATCTTGTGTCCTGGCACTGCCTGAGAAGAAGGAGGGAGTTTTTGCAGGCTGGGTTCCCTGATGCCCCCAGCTCAGGGAAGGGAGTCCCTGGCCCGTGGGAAGGACTACAGTAGAGAGTGCCTCCCGGGTCAGGTGTTTTTGTGGCAGGATTGCCCGTTTGTGGTGTGTCTCAGTTGCAGAGAGCATCTCAGGCCTGGCAGGGTGGGAGAACATCTCTTCTGGTCGATTTTTGTCAGTGGGGCCTCACATGTATCCCTCTTACCAGTTTCTGCCTTACGTGGTGTTGCCTTATTCAGGTTGCAGAAATAATGAGTCTGCCTGGGCTGTCCTCTATTGCTGTAGTTGTGGGTTGGGAAATGCCAGGACTGGGTCACCTTATGTTGGATGGGGCAGTCCTCAGAGGCCCTGTCACTCTGAGGACCTCTGCACCCAAGGCCCCTAGCCAAGTTACTTTATTTACTCTTGCCACCTCTCAGACTTTTCCTTTACTTGCTGCTTGTGTTATTTCCAGCATTCATTCTTATGGTTAGAGAGCAGAGCAAGGAGAAAGGAGTCTGTACCATCTTATCCAGACCTGACATCCATAGGTCAGTCCACAAACATTTTGAGACTTAGTTGGTATAGTCTCTGGAAAATGCAGACACATAATCTACAGAACCTTTGTGTGTCAAGTGAAATGGCCAGTTGGGAACAAAGAACTATAGAAACAGCAAAATTGAAACCACAGATGTCTCTAGGCAAAATGTGATTAATTGCCAAGTGAATGACATGGGCAAGAAACACTGGGGACTCAGAGGGAGGAAAGATCAATGTGTCTCTTCGCCTGACCTGGGCAATTAATCACCACGGTTTTTTAATGGCCGTGGCACCCATAGGATATAATCTTCAGACGAAAGAGGCTTCTAGCTGGTAATATGGAACCGACAGCTAGAAAGTAACTTTTTAAAACAAGTCACCTTCCCCCAAGTCAGCTATGCTCTGCTTTGTTGTAATACTTAGGCAGTGGGAAGCAGGGTGGTGAGATACCGTGGAGATGGGTGATGGGCAAAACTATGGGATATTGGCTTTCAAAGTGACTAAAACTCTGAAGACAGTGACCAGGATACTGCAAAAGTGTCTGGTTAACTCTGTGTGATTTCTGGTTTTGAGAAAACAGGTAGCAGGCGTGCTGTGTGGAGGGGAATGTGACAGTGGGAGATCCAGAAGCACAGGACTGTGTGGAAGTAGGTCACAGGCTTGGCAGCCGATCCAGACAGCTCAGAAGGAAACAGCACAGTGTAATGGTGACTGGCAAAAGGTGGAGGCCAGATCCTGAAGTAGCCTAACAGTGTGCTCAGAAGGGGCCCCTCAAGGCTCACCTCTTGGATGTGTGCACTGTTAACGCCCATTGTGCCTCAGAACCTGCAAGTGTTCCTTCCTCAGCTGCTCTAAGTGTCTGTTCCTACGTGGAGGGTGCCTGTACTAGGTGGTCTGTGGTGCAAAGGAGGGAAGATGCAGGGGAGGCAGAGATGAAAAATAATGCAACATGGATGGCAAGGTTGATGTTTTAATAAAAGGTTTGTAATGGGCGCAGCACTTGCTAGAAGGGCAAATGTTTCAGGGTTATTATAAGGATAATTGCACTTAATAAAATGGAATATCCCAGCAGGATATCTCTGAGTTAGCCCATATGGTGCTAGTGATTTTTTACTAAACATTAAAAAAGGAACTATAAATAGTGATATTAAATGCAACATCAGAAAGACTATTTTCTTTTAATGGTTTGGAAAGTGTGAAGTTAAATATGACCAGAAATTTCTACTTGTGCCTAGAAATCATAGTAGAAAAACCTATATTATTACTATTATAGTTATTATTGAAACTCAGTTAAAAATTTAAAGATGAGTGCAGGGAGAGTGATTACTTGGATGTTAACAACTGGAGTGCCCATCAAAGAAAGGGAGGATTTACTCTCTTCATTTGTGCTGTCCATTAAAATCACGGATAGCCTAACCAAGCGAACAAGTAACAAAGCACCTAATTTTATTTTGGGTTCTTCCGCATAAGTTAAAAGTCTGTTTACTTTATCCAACAACAAAATATTTTTTGATCACAAAGTCTGTGCCAGGTACTCCTCTAGGCCCTGGGAATGGAACAGTAAACGAAACACATTAAAAACCCATGCCTTTGTTTGTTCTGTCTGGAACACTGTTAACATACGTACAGTTTTCTCCTTGGGTGTGGATGTGATTGGGTGTGGTGGGGAGAAGCCATGAACTGCCAAGTCTAAAGAAGAAGC
Organism: Artibeus jamaicensis; assembly: GCF_021234435.1. NCBI lineage: Eukaryota > Metazoa > Chordata > Mammalia > Chiroptera > Phyllostomidae > Artibeus > Artibeus jamaicensis. The sequence goes on along the minus strand of NW_026521810.1, from coordinate 9,752,821 downwards.
CAGTGTGGAGTTTAAATGAGGGCACCTACTGTAAGGGTACATTTAACAAGAGTGGACTGTGTTTACTGATGGGTAGAAAGGACTGATTTTTAGGAAGAAAGATGCTCATAATCTCATATATATTTATGCTAAACACTATTTTAAAATATAAATTAATTTTTTTGTTTAATTCAACAACCAGTTTTGAGTGTTTACAAGGTGCTGGACTAAAAAGTATTACTAGGAACTGAGTGGTTGTGAGTAAGACTTGTGCTTCATTTCCCTAAATGACAATGTTGTAGTAATGTGATAAAAATTCTCTTTAAATACAAGTGTGCCTTGGAAATACAGGTTCGACACACGATTCGGCCATTACTATCCTCATTATACTATATTTTTCACGCCAAACTAGACTTGCTCCTCCAACCTCTTATACTTTATTTTGCACTTCCAGGTCCTTGTTCATCGTATTCCAGGTAATGTGATTATTCTTTACTTTCTCCTCAAAAAAAATCTCTGGCTTTCAAAACTTTATCCATCCCCCAAAATGTCCTCTCCGAAACACGAGCTTTCCCTCCTCCAAGTCCCCACAGCTCTCTGTGCTTCTGCAGTTCTGCCTCGAATTAGCTGTTCATCCCACTCTCCGCCACCTGCATTCGATTGCGCACACCCTAAGGACAGGGCCTGTCCTCCCCCCCCGGTCTGCACTGTCCCTCCAGGGACCATCTGTGGGGAGTTGCTCAGTAAGTATTTATTGAATGTATTTTTTAATAAACCTTGAAAGGCTTGAGGATTAACTTTCCCATTCCCCCCAATTCTCCAGGCTATACACCTGCAGGTCCCCTAAGGCTCAACATGTCCAAAATCTTTGTCTTTTTGTTTGTTCGTGTTTGGACATTGTCTCTTACAATGTGTCTAGAACTGAAAATAATGTTCTTATAGGGGCCAAGTACAGCAAAACCACTGATTTTCTTGTTCCAGGAGGAAAAATTAGCCTCTAGTCTGAGAGTTATCTTGTTTTAATTACTGTTGGAAAGTCAAGTCAACCAGAAGTTCTGAGTCCACAATGAGCCTAAGTCATGCTGCCAGGCCTTTTGGCCAGTGCCTGCTTCCAACGTCCTACTAATCTACCTTTGAGACTTCCCTGCCTCCCTTGCTTTAGACACCAAGAATGTACATCAAACAGCAGACACAATTCTGTTTCCACACTGAGTGGACTTTCCTCTGAGAAAGGTTTAATGTTCAGACTTTCTCATCCACAAATCTTGAGAGCTGGCTTCCTTTTTGCCTGCTACCTACTACTTTATCTGAAGGGTCTTTCTAAGCTGCATGGTCCTCTTCACACTTCACAGCAGCTCTGGCCGCAGCACTGCCTTTTGAACACCCTACTGAGACCGACAACCAGAAAGTTGGTTTTGGGGACTCTGTGCTGTATCTTTTCACTCTGTGAAAAAAATGCACTCACTCACTCCTGTTTTCTTGTCTCTCTCCTTTCACATCCCCCACACATACTTGAATGAATATTTTGACTTTACAGCCTGTGGAGGTAAATTTAAGTGAACTATCATGCTGGATTATTGTTCTTTGATTTTAATCTGGTTCTGCTTGCGGTTTTAAAGTGTTAAGCATTGATATCTTTCCTATTAGGAGTGATGCATTTAAAAAAATTAACTTTGGAATGCCTTACCAAATCTTTAGGGGGTCAACATTTTAATTAAGTAGAGGTACCTCACCTTTAATTAAGGCAGGTGTCTAGCTAATGATGCAGGGACACACACACACACACAGCCTGTGAATGTGAGGGGCCTGTGCAGTTCACCCAGGATAGACCCCTTTTCAGATCATAGGCATCAGGGCGCATTTTGTCTCTTAACCACATGGCTCTAGCGTGGGGCCTTGCATTTATAGAAAAGCACTCTCAGCTACATTTGCTGGACTTTTCATAAGTTCTAATTTTCATAGTTAGGTGCTTATATTATTTTGTTTTATGCTCAGCCTCCTTTCACGTTGTGATTTTTACAGCATGGAGCTCACATTTCCACTTCAGTCAAAGGCAACAGTGGTGACTTATCATACACTATTGAGTTACTTCTTTCCTTTTTCATTTCCCGTTTCTCTCTCACAAATTCCTTGTCAGAATTGCCTAGCCTCATACTCCAGGTAAAATCTGTTGCCTGTAGTTCAGTGACACTGAAGTGTTCTGTTATGAATAGAAATGAATGATGAGCACATGTGCCTCTGAAATTTCTTTACTGGCATCCTTTTGAGTTAAAATTAGATATATTTAAGGAATGTTGTTGAATCATTTTAATTTCTTTTAGTGTAAAAGCCAGGCATTTCAGATGAGAGATAATGCTTGTATTCATTTAAAATCAGGTTCTCTAACCATAACTTGCTTATAAAAACTAGATGTCAGACTTTGCATTAGTCAGCTTAAGCAACACGATGCTGCAGTGACAAATAGCCCTGATTTAGTGGTTTTCAGTGCAGTTGTTTATAGGACATGTCAGTCCTGGTTCCATTTCACTTCTACCTCAGGAAGTAGTTATTCAGAGTCTCAGGCTTATTTGTCACATCAGTGAAGGAGTCCCTGTGCTGACTGGCAGTGTCTCCCCTCTTGTTCCCATTCTCTCACTCTGAGCTCTTTTTTCAGTATGCACCCATCCATTCAATTCTTCCTTGAATTCAATGTGCCTGTCATGTTATCTTCACTTGTACTGAGAGTGTCTTTGGACTAAGACATCTTTTGGATTAAGAGCATCTAAGTAGATAACAAGAAAGTGTATGAGGAGAAAAATTAAATACATTTGGAGTTTTGATAGCTGGTCTACACATGTGTACACATGCATGTAGAATTCTCAAATTTACTGCTTTGATTTTGCTTATCACTGCACCTGCACACCTATTTTGACAAAAGTCATTTTCAAGTAGGCAAAAAATTTATCAATGTAAAAACATTTGAAAGCCTAGCCTCCTCCCCCAACCCCACACAGCGTAGAGAAGTTTATTTATGTTTATAGCTGCCTGCATGTGAAGAATTCTCTGGACTCCGACGATGCTGTAAAAAGGCCAAAAAGAGAGATTTTTATACCCATTTAAAAATTTAATGCTTCCCTTAAGAATATTGAATGGCTTTAGGAAATGTTGTCCTACTTTCTTAAATGGGGAAATGCACTGGTGTAAAAAATTTGGCATAATTATCAGTGAAGATATGTTCTGCCAGTCTTTCTGCAGAATATTATTTTTGCATTAAAACAAATTTTTCCCCTTCGTATTAAACTATGCTTGGCCTTGGCTTCAAGCGCATTAGACATTTCTTTTTTTTTTTTAAATTTTATTTAGTTATTTTTCAAGTACAGTTTTTTGTCTATTTTTCCCATCCCAGCCTCCCCCGCCCCTTGCTCCCCACCTCCCTCCCATTTCCACCCCCCTTAGTTCTTGTCCCTGTGTCCTTCCTATTTGTTCCTCCAAATCCCTCCCCCATTTTCCCCTTAACTTCCCTTCCTTCTCCCCTCTGGTCACTATCCCTTGTTCTCTATTTCAGTGTCTTTGTTTTTTGTTTGTTTGTTTTTTCTGCTTGTTTGTTTGTTTTGTTGTTTAGCTTCCTGTTAAAGGTGAGATCATATGGTATTTGTCTTTCAACCCCTGGCTTATTTCACTCAGCATAATGCTTTCCAGTTCCATCCATGTTGTTGCAAAGGGTAGTAGTTCCTTCTTTCTCACTGCAGCATAGAATTCCATTGTGTATATGTACCACAATTTTTGGATCCATTCATTTACTGATGGGCACCTAGGTTGCTTCCAGCTCTTGGCTATTGTAAATTGTGCTGCTATGAACATTGTGGTGCATAGGTTCTTTGATATTGATGTTTTAGAATTCTTAGGATATTATCCTAGCAGTGGAATTGCTGGGTCAAAAGGCAGGTCGATTTTTATTTTTCTGAGAAAATTCCATACTGTTTTCCATAATGGTTGTACCAGTCTGCACTCCCACCAACAGTGAACTAAGGACCCCTTTTCCCCACAACCCCTCCAACATTTGTTGTTTGTTGCTTTGTTTATGATAGCCATCCTGACTGGTGTAAAGTGGTATCTCATTGTGGTTTTAATTTGCATCTCTCTGATAGCTAATGATATTGAGCATCTCTTCATGTGTCTCTGGATGTTCTGTATGTCCTCCTTGGAGAAGTGTTTGCTCAAGTCCTTTTCCCATTTTCTAATTGGGTTGGGTGTCTTCTTAGAGTGGAGTCGTGTAAGTTCTTTGTATATTTTAGAGATTAAACCTTTGTCTGAGGTGTCATTGGCAAATATGTTTTCCCATACAGTTGGTTGTCTTGCTAATTTAATACTGTTTTCTTTAGCCATGCAGAAGCTTTTTATTTTGATGAGATCCCATTTGTTTATTCTTTCCTTTACATTCCTTACTCTAGGGGACATATCAGTAAAGAAGTTGCTGCGTGAAATATCTGAGATTTTTCTTGCCAATGTTCTCTTCTAGGACTTTAATGGTGTTATGACTTACATTTAAGTCTTTTATCCACCTTGAATTTATTTTGGTGTATGGTGTAAGTCTGTGCTCAAGTTTCATTTTTTTGCACATAGCTGTCCAGTTCTCCCAACACCATTTGTTGAAGAGGCTATCTTTACTCCATTTTATCGCATTAGACATTTCTAAAGGGAGAAAAAGTTTGTCCTGTGGGCATCAAAAATGCAACAGGTGCAGCAGAGTCCTGACTGTGTTAAAATTCATTTCTGTTTGTTTATAACACACACATCTTTGAGTTTATGGCATTGTTTCCCATTGAGATGTTAAACAATCATAAGGATTTTTGGAAGCCATTCTCAGTCAAAATGTCTTGAGTTCACAGTAATAAAGTGTCACAGAACAAACTTAAGGGTTTTCTATGAATTTAATTGCTGCCTTGAAGTAATTATGTCTGGAGGACAGAATACTGTATATATTTTATTATGCATGAGTTTCTTTTTTAATAGGAGTGCTGTGCTTTGTACAAGTCAATTATTTTTGATAGTTTCTGTAATTAATGTTTAATTGTATTTTATTATCCCCATTTTATTACATCACCGTGGTGATAATCAAAGCATTTCTAAACCCTGCACTCCCAAGGAGCGTTTTGTATGTGCACACCATGACCTTGTTAACTTTTCCACAGAGTGTCAGGATATATGTATACACACACACACACACACCTATATATATATATATATATATATATATATATATATATATACACACACATATATATACACATACCTGCCATTGTGTATTGGAAAAATATATGAAATCTATCTTCTCTACAGCTGTAAGTCAGAATAGCCCTCACATATGACTGAAGGTAGAAAAAAATCCTTAGCAATGCCTTCTGTGTACAGTTATCAGAATGGCAAACTGTTAATTATGTGGGGGTCTTTTGTGGGTGTACCAACCACAGCATTGTAATTTCCCTGCATTTATATGATGCTTAGTGGGTATGAAGAGACATCTCTGACACTCCATTGGTAGGAGTTAATCTTTGAGGATTGGGTTCTTTGTGTGTAATAGTGGGAAAGAATCTATATTAGTCCTTCACTCCATTCACACACGTTCATGAAAAGACACCGGAAATAGTACGCAAGGCAGATTTAAGCCACGATTGTGGCCAAGCAATCAAACCCACAAGACAACCTCTCTATTCTTACAAAGTATTTGTTACATCTCCCCAATAGCTCTCTCAGGTGTGTGAGTGAGAGCTGGGTCTCTCCTGCTGTGGACTGGCATCAAAGGAAGCAGAGGGTTATGGGAGGAGAAAGCCGGCTCCTCCCGTGGGTCCTTCCACACCATTCTGTCTGTCTCTCTCTCCCCTTATTGCACCTTCCTGTGTTGATTCTACAGTTGTTGCCATCTACTCCTTGGTCTCTTCTTTTCACATCCTGCCTATTTTTTAACAACTGGTGTTTTTCCTCCCGTTCTGTATAAAACACATCCCCAGAAAGGATATTACAATGTAATTTTCTTGGTTCATTGGTCAGCCACTTCAGTACAGGATGAAATAATAAATTCTGATGAATTTGAGAAGTTATAGCTATTCCTGATCCTCAGTCTTTGAAAGCCTGTAGTTTGGACATAGAAGTATTTAAAATTAATCAGAGTGACTTTTATTTAAATGGCACAGTCTCTTCTAGGTATTTGCAAATTGAATTTATGGTTATTTTTATGAAAAAGAGAAGGGGAATGAACATTTGTGAGTATCTCTGCCAGTCTGTTTTAGATACTTTCTGAAATGGGTCTTTTTTTTCCACTCGTCCTCATCCAAGGACAGTTTTTACATTGCCTTTAAAGGGAGAGGAAGGGGGAGAGAACTAGCCATGCAAGAGAGAAGCATCCATTGCTTACTTCCTGTGGGTTTCCAGACCAGGGATGGAACCTGCATCCTAGGTATGTGCCCTGACTGGGAATTGAACCCTCAACCTTTCGGTTATGGGACGACACTCCAACCAACTCTGAGCCATACCAGCCAGGACTTGAATGTGTCTTAGTACATTCATTCCCAAAACCTTGTGAGTTAGGAAGTGTTATCTCCATTTTTTACAGTATAGGAAAGAAGTCCAAAGATATCAGATACTTAATCTAGAGTCATATAGCTGCCAAGAAGCACAGGCAGCATTTGATGTCTGCTCCTGCTTCCCTGCCCCCAAATCACACAGCCTGTGAATGTGAGGGGGGCATTTTGAAGTTCCTGCCCTACAGGCCGCTTTCAGGTTTCAGGGCCCAAGAGATGTGTATTATCTCTGACAAGACTCTAGTATGGAGCCTGATGTTGTGAGCACTGATGCTTGAAGTCCCCAATAAGAATTAACACTTAGTACTGATGGGGTACCTGGCCCCATTTTAATCACTTTACTGTATATGACTTCTGGCCAAGATGGAAGCGTAGGTAGACACAGTGTGCCTCCTCGCACAACCAAAATAAGGACAAACAAAAATTTAGAAACACAAAAACAACCAATACTGACATAAAATTGAACTGTAAGGAAGTCTGACAACCAAGGAGTTTAAAATGGAACACATTCATCCAGACCAGAAGGAGGGGTGGAGTCAGGTGGCCTGGTGGAAAGGGGTCACAGCAAAAAAAGCGGTGGCTGGTGGACCCGTGCAAGGGGTGGCAGCAGGCGAACCCAGCAAGGTGTGCAAGGCATGTGAGGCAGCTGGTGGACTGGGTGGTTCCACATTTATGCACAGAAAAACCAGGAGAAACTGGGGAGCGAGACAGATTATGCAACCCAGGACCCCAGCACAGGGAAACAAAGCCTCAAAACACTGATTGAAAACACCTGTGGGGGTTGAGGTGCCAGGAGACACTCCCAGCCTTACAGTAGAGTTCATTGGAGATACCCACAGGGTCCTAGAACATACACAAGCCCACCCACACAGGAAACAATACCAGAAGGGCCCAGTTTGCTTGTGGGACGTGACTAAAATCCAGCAGAGAATGGAGCAAGCACAATTGTTCTCTCTCGGACCCCTGCCCCACAAACAGTATCACAATGCAGAGACCTGGATTGCCCTGCCGGGGTGAACACCTAAGGCTTTGCTCCTTACCACATAACAAGTGCATCAAGACCCCCCCCCCCCAAAATGGCCCAAATGAAAGAACAGATCAAAGCTCCAGAACTAATACAACTAAGCGACGAAGAGATAACCAACCTATCAGATGCACAGTTCAAAGCACTGGTGGTCAGGATGCTCACAGAATTGGTTGAATTTGGTTGCAAATTAGATAAAAAAAATGAAGGCATGCTAAATGAAATAAAGGAAAATGCACAGGGAACCAATAGTGATGGGAAAGAAACTGGGACTCAAATCAATTGAGTGGACCTAGAAGGAAGAAAGAAACAACCAAACAGAAAAGAATGAAGAAACAAGAATTCAAAAAGATGAGGAGAGGCTTAGGATCCTCCAGGACATCTTTAAACATTCCAACATCCCAATTATAGGGGTATCAGAAGGGGAAGAGTAAGAGCAAGTGGAAAACTTATTTGAACAAATAATAAAGGAGAACTTCCCCAATGGGGAAGTTCTGGCAAAGGAAAAAGACTTTCAGGAAGTCCAGGAAACTCAGAGAGTCCCAAAGAAGTTGGACCCAAGGAGGAACACACCAAGACACATCATAATTATATTAGCCAAGATGAAAATGAAGGAGAGAATCCTAGAAGCAGCAAGAGCTAAGGGGACAGTCACCTACAAAGGAGTTCCCATCAGACTATGAGCAGATTTCTCAAAAGAGACCTTACACAAGAAGGGGCTGGAAAGAAGTATTCCAAGTCATGAAAGGCAAGGCCTACATCCAAGATTGCTCTATCCAGCAAATCTATCACTTAGAATGGAAGGGTAGATAAAGTGCTTCCCAGATAAGGTCAAGTTAAAGGAGTTCACCATCACCAAGCCCTTATTATATGAAATGTTAAAGGGACTTATCTAAGAAAAAGAAGCTAAAAAAGCATGCACAGTAAAATGACAACAAACTCACAATTATTAACAACCACACCTTAAACAAAAACAAAAACAAACTAAGCAAACGACTAGAAGAGGAACAGAACCACAGAAGTGGAGATCACATGGAGGGTTAGCAACAGGGTAGTGGGAGGAGGAGAGAGGAGGGAAAAGGAACAGAGAATAAGTAACATAGATTGTAGGTAGAAAATAGACAGGGGGAGGGTAAGAATAGTATGGGAAATGTAGAAGCTAAAGGACTTATGACACATGGACATGAACTAAAGCAGGGGAATGTGGGTGGGAGAGGGTGTGCAGGGTGGAGGGGAGTCAAGGGTAGGGAAATGGGACAAGTGTAATAGCATAATCAATAAAATATATATTTTTTAAAAAGCACTTTACCATGCATTATCTCACTTAACCTTCTTACTGACTAGAGAGTGCAGCACTGTTATCACTCCCATTTTACAAATAAGAAAACTAATGCCCAGAGAGGTTCGAGAATTTATTCAAGGTCACATAGTAAGCTAGAGAACCAGGACTGGCACCCAGCTGCACATTCCGAACCAAGAAGGTGTATTCACCTTGCAGGTGTTAGTCCTTTGAATAGGAGACAAGGGCTCTGGTAAAGGGAAGTGCGTCATATAAGAAGGCTTCTGCACATGCACCCTCTTTTCAATCATAAATAGTATAGTTCAGGTGAGTTTTTTATTCTAAGGAACTATTTTTTTTAGTAAAGCTTAGAAATACTAATAGACAGGACTGGAAAACCATGGAAGGAAGAAGAGCAAGACATTGGAGGGCAGGTCAAGGAGAGTGTTTTCAAGGTGATACCATAGGATGGAGGGAACCAAGTAAGCTTTGGGTGCTTGGAAAGCAAAGGACTGTTCTGAAGTAGAGGAAGAGAAACTGAACTTAACTGGTACCTCTTGTTCTCTAAACAAGGCAGCTTAGTACCTCACTTTACATTCTCCAAGCCTTCGTTCTCAGGGAATTCAGTCAGTGTAGGGGCTGCAGAGAAAATCAAGTAGTTGTATTTATTAATCAACTGACCATTTATCAAATTAACCTTTACTCAAATCTCTCTCCTTTCCTAACCTGGCATCTGTCCATTTGTCTCTCACTATGAGGTTGTAAATATCTGACACTAACTTGCAAATACAATGCAGTTTAGAAATATGAAGTGCAACTATTACCAGAATGAGGGATTTCATGACATCAGTGAAATGATGTAGAACTGCTTGAATCGTAGGCAGAGCCACTGGCCAATGAGCAGCCAGAATGATGACATGGTAGGTATCTTTTTTTTTTTTTAAGAGAAATCTTTGGAAGAATCACAGCCACTCTCAATTATTTTTGCAAAAGTGATCCTCCTTGTGGATCAAAAACGACAAAGATGTTTTTTCTCAAGGCAATCATACAGTGTTTGATTCATCAGGTGACTGTCCAAACTGAATTGATACAGTTGCACATATAATTAAGATTTGGCTTATAAAATCATTTTGTTAGTAATGCTTTGTTATCTGTTTCAGCAAATTGCTCTTGGAAATTTGGTTTTTAAAATTTATCATGGCAAGGAAAAATACAAGAAAGTGTTTTTAGAAGTACTTGGGAAGAGTGAAAAATATTTTATGGCTACTGTGTAGAAAGACAGTTTATTTCATTATTTGATGGTTGAAACATTATTTTAAAGCTGGAGAAGACGTAGATGCCTATGAATACACATGCTTTCCCCAAAGTTTACCTTTTCTTTCATATTTAAGGGAATTAAGAAGAAACAAATACTTAAGAAGATGGAAGTGGTTAATTAAATAAACAAAAGTTTAGATCCATGAATATTAGCAGCAATAAGATCTCCTAAATGAATAGGTTATATACTTTTAAATGCATTGTCTTATTTAATTGTTGGCAGGCCCTTTAGGTTAGTGCTATTATTTTTTCCATTTTACAAGTGAGGAATATGAAGCCTGAGTAATTGCTCAAGGTCACCTTGAAAATGGCAGAGCCAGGACTGAAATCCATAGTTGTTCTGATCCCCAGCCTGGACTGGCTCCCAGCTTGCTCCTATAGCATGGCCTCCTAAGTGAAATAAAAATATGCAAGAAAGCAAACCTCTTTTCTGAAATTGGAAGAAATAAGAGCTTATTTGAAAATATTATTTTTAACAAATGCCCTCTTTTATGTCTCTACTTCCATCTTTCCAATTATAATTTTATTTGGAGGAATTAACAGGTTGCATCTAGAGGTTTTTCACCCATTTCCTTACCAGTATTTGCATTTCTCAAGTGGGGAGAATTGGATGCTGTCATGAGCTAATGGTAGGGAAGACCAGGTTTTGTTGTTGTGTGTGTGCACGTGCATGTTTGCACCATGGTTTTCTCAGGTGTTCTCCCACATGGACTGCCAGTTTGGGATGAGAGGGGGCTACACATACCAGTGGCTCTGCCATGGACTTCCTGGGGCAGTGTCTTTAGGACTTTTTTTTCTTTCTTAGCATTAGGCAGGCAGGTCCATTTGAGGATGGCAGGAGAATCTCGAAGAAGCTAATTTGGGAGAGGGGAATAATTTGTCCTTCAGTGAGGCCCTTGTTGTCCACTATTCATGTTCATCTCATTTCTCCTTTGAGATTTTCTGTTTCAGCTGAAATATGATTGATATTATTTTATTTATTTATTGGTTTTAGAGATAGAAAAAGGGAGGGAAGAGGGGAGAGAGAAATTTGTTGTTACATTCATTTATGTATTTATTGGGTGATTCTTGTATGTGCCCTGGCTAAGGACTGAACCCACAATCTTGGTGTATCGGGATGATGCTCTAACCAACTGAGCCATCTGGCTAGGGTGATTGACATATTTTAATGAGGACCATTTTATTTGGAATGTGGTGCAAGGCCCTCTGGGTGATATACAATGCAAAGACATAGTCACGACCATAAAGGTTTGGGATTGGTTTGTTAGTTATCGTACAATACATAATTGAGAATTGGAAGTGCCTAAGATACAGGTTTCCCCCACTATCCAAAAGTAGGGCATTCCCATGAAACCTTTTGTAAGCTGAAATGGGATAAAGTGAAGAAACAGTAACCATTAATTTATATGGGAGAGGTTTTTGAGCCTTCCCAGATGCAAAAGATAACCTACCAAGTCATGTAAAATACACTTGATTACATTCAGTTTTACACAAAGTGTAACACCCTTATGAGCTGTCATAGGCATTTCCGACACTGTGGGACTCATCTTGCTAACAGATGCACAAAATGAATGAGGCTAAAGCCCAGACACTCAGTGACATAGCTCAGAGCTCTGGGGCTGGATGCTGAGGGTGGTTCCCAGGTGAGCAGTGCCATGGAGCCATTCTCGATGTTTGGGGTGCTGCTGCCTCTGTAACAGCTGCTGCACAATAAATGATAAATGCTGTTTTCACTTTTTACCTTTGTATAAGTGAAAGTCCTCTCCAGATTTCTTCAGTTAGCAAAAACAGGTAGTGATGTAAGTCTCTTATAAAGCCAAGTGGCATAATGCACTGTTGAAAAGTGGGTACACCTGTACCCCAGTGTCCTTAGCAGGTCACCTATGTTGTTGTACCCACATTGCTAACCTCAGTACTATTATATCCTTAAACAAACCATTTTATACAAGTATCTGAAAGATGTCAACTTTGGCCTACTTCCTATTCATCTATTATTGATTCCTAATTAGGGTGGCCCAGATGAATTTGTTTTCTGCCATTCTTGATTACTGTCAGTCTGCAAGGGAAGTTCTGTGTCTGAGCCTGGGGTGTGTTGTGGACAAATTCTGGAGACAGTGGTGCATCACAGCCCCCAGCAGGGTCTTGGGCCTCTCTTGCTCTTCACCATCATTGCCCGCTTCGCCTCCCAGACAGATCCACCTCCTCACAGTAGGGCTGTGTCTTTTAGAGCCAGACAGAGGGCTGCAAGAGGGATACATGTTTCTTGAATTTTATTTTCTTTGAAACATTTAGAGAGTCATTAAAACAGGTGACTGAAGATTAGTATTTGCCAGTTTGGTTAACTGCCTTTGCATATACATGGTCATTTATATCAATCATCCAACAAGTATTTTTTTATTATTTGTTGTTCAGTTACAGTTGTCCTCAGAAGGTGTATTTTGAATGCCATCAGATTTCCTCCGGTGTGTGGCAGGTCCCTCTGTCACATCCCTCACAGTTTTCCTGAGAAGCGCTGCATCGTTGATAAGACATTGGTCGACAGCCGCTGTTTTCTAACCCCAGGAGTCTCCACGTGCATGGCTCACTTTCTGGGGACGTGGCTTCTGTGATCATTATTTATCCCAGAGTTTAGAGCTGAGCCTTCTGAAGACTAGGTTTTCAAGTCAGCAAGAAGCTGTCTGAAGGAATCAGTTTTTGCATAATCTGGATCCCATATAGTTTCCCAGTGAGGGTGAGATAGATGATAAGGTTCTCATTTTTCCCACCTAGACAACAGGGGACAGAATTGAGCAAGTGGAAAAGCAAACACTGTTCCCAACTCCTTGTTCACCGCCTTCATGAAGAGGAGAAAGGGCTGGTCCCATCACAGGAGGTGCCTGGGTGGCAGGTTACTTCTGAGGTGAGAAGGCATGATGGGAACAGAGAAGACTCAGTGAAGCTCCTTGACACCAGCTCTCTGCCCCATCTGTGGAATGGAGAAGAGGTCTGTTTACCATGAGTCTTCAAGGAAAGTGTGAAAGCTTGCTTTGTAGTTCCCTTAGACTCATGGTTTTACCTGGTCAAAGAGCTGGGTTTTTGGTGCTCATTTTACTTGGACTAGACACATAGAGACTGATTTCTGTCTTCTGTAAATATGTGCTAGTATGATCCCGAGTGTCTGAACAAAGGCAAAATGAAGACTGTTTTTTTGGAAGAATTTCTGTTCTAAATTAACATTCAATAACAGCATTCCAGTTCTTAGAAATCATGTTTGTCTTCTAAGGACCAGCTAAAGGCTGTTCTGTGATTGCTGGTTCCTGTCTCTACATCAGCCCTTATCATTCTGCTTACGAGTTAGGCTGTATATTCAGTCATCTCTGAGGACGAGGTCTCGTCAAGGGCAGGGATCACACCTCACCTTCGTTACTCCAGCATTAACAGAGTACCTGGTGTAGTAGGTGTCTAACTGCGGAATACTTAAATGGGTGAATCAAGTTCATGAATTTTTATCAGAGATTCCTGTAAACTCCTCATGACTCCCATTTTCTCTAAGTTCGCTTTTAAAGATCTGAAAGATAATCTCTTGAAGCTCAGTTCTTAATTGAGTGTAAAATATGATACCATTTAGTTTTTGATTATTGCATTTTAGCTTGGGAAACAGTGCTGTCTGTGGCCGTGGGCCATCGACTGTAAGTCCCCCAGCTAGAGAGGGGCTCCTTGGCGGTTGTATCACTCACTGCCTCGCCTTGTCCTTCTTAGGGCCACAGCCGCTGAGACATCCAAAAAGCAAAAAGTGGTAGAGCATGTCAGCTTTTCCTACACCGTAAACTCCTTGGCCGGCAGTGAAAGAAGGGCTGGCTCTTGCTGCGTGTTGCTCAGTGCCGGGGCCCCAGCCGGTGCTGGCCATTCGATGCAGGTGGGGAGCTTTTCTAAGGAGGGTCTGCATTTGTAAAGAAGTAAGAGTCTGGGTGCTTCACCACTAGGCCTTCACAGAGGCTTTGCCCTAAGTTGAGTTTTTGTCTAAGCAATCCTACTTTACTTATTAGGACATTTCCAAATACAGATGTTATTACTGATAGGGGAAAAGGTAATACATTTAAGTAGCTTTAATCTTACAGTGAGAAATATTTACACCACTATAGCATGGAGAGAATCTTTACTCCAAACCAATATTATCAACTCCAATCCCAGTTTGGGCCAGTAGAACAATAAGTCTGTATAAGTAGGCTTATTTTAAACACAAAGATCTCGTGGAAGACAGAATTGGATTAGGTTGGAAGCCCACATTTAGTCTAATATGACATCCAGACAAAAATTGCAGGTAGGGACTTCAGTGGGAAAAAGTGATGTGCTTGTCCCAGAACTACTGGGACTACTGAATGCTTCACTGAGAACAACATATAAGAGGGAAATCACCAGAAAGTGTTGCTTCATTATTAGATGGGAGACTGTGGCAGTCAGCAGAGGGGTAATAGAAAACCAACGAGAAATTATTTTTCCACATTTGACTTATTTTTTAACCAAGTGGAACTCATTAGCAGCAGATCACCAAGTAATAATTTGACAATTATTGAGTGCAGTAAATCTATGAAGGGAGAGAAAGGATAGATCTTTATTAAAATAAAGAAAAAACACTTTCACTTGGAAAAAAACTCATTTTTTTCCCAAAGGAAAAGACTTCTTTTTTGGTTTGAGAAGAGGACAATGTTGCATTTTTTTTTACTGATCCAAGAATCCTGGTCTGTATAATGCCATCATCATTCCCTGAAAATTAGATATATTGCCTCCAGAGTCAGTGAACTAGTGTGTTTTTACATGTCCTAATGTTTAAATAATGGTAACTAAACTAGAAGATTAAGGATGTCATTGTCTTCTTGGTATATGCTTTGAAGCCACTGAAGGATAGCGGCTCACACGTCATTAGGACCGACTTAGGGTTTAGAGGAAGGGGGACAGGTTGCCTTACAATCTCTTGCCTTGGTGCTCACTGCAGGGTTGAGGTTCTGGGTGCTGTTTCTCTGCTACACTAGTTTGGCCTATGACTGGTTAAGACACAGTTGACCTTTTGAATTGATGTACCTGGCAAATTTTAATCAGGTACTGTGTTTTAGTGAGCTTTTGATGTGGGAACAGGCTGGGTCTTATTTATGACAACTGATTTTGAAGTGGTAGTGCTACTGGAAAGTATTTTCTTTCCATACAAAAGAAGGGTCGGGGGGCTTCCTCTGTTCTCTTTTTCCCCCCTCCAAGTCCCATGTGATTGTGGCTCAGGGAAGTAAAGTATGTTGAGAGTGAGGGACAGTTAGTGGTGTCACTGAGCCAGGTGTGAGGTGGAGTGGGTGGAGGGAGGATTTTGTTGCTGTGCTGCTTCTCTGGTGGGACTTCCATGCTCTAGAGAAGAAGAGAACTTGGCTGCAGCCAAGGCCAACCTGGGATAGTTTCCTTGAATTCGCTTTCTCCTCAATTAGAACTAAGTGCTCCTTTCTGTGAGTCAGCACTGTCCTCCACCAGGCTAAGCTTATTCCTGCCCCAGGACCTTTACACTTGCTCTGTGTTTTGCCAGCAATGTTTCTTTTCTAACTCTCCACAAGGCTTTCTTTTCTCTTAATCTAGGATCTTAGTTTAAATATGACTTTCACAGAGAGGCTTTTTTCTGGCCACCATATCTAAAGTAGTCACTCCTATCACATTGCCCTTATTTTCTGAACTTGTCTTGTGCATTGATTTTCTTCTTTCTTATCTTTGTTTTCTTCCCTTCAAGTTGCTCCTCCCCATGCCATCTGGAATATAAACTCATCATCATATCCCCAGAGCAGTGAGTTTCAACTGGTGTGCTGCAAGAATTTTTAAACATGCAGTACCTGACTGTTTAGTCAGGGGCACTGAGCTCTTTTCCCTTAGCTTGTCAAGTGAAAATAACAACAGCCAGGACAACAATAGCCATCTGGTGTGAATGAATCATAATTGTACTTATTGTTTTTGTCAGGTCAGCAAAAAAATATATTGTTTGGTGTGCCACAGAATTTTAGTGATTAGTTTCAGGTGTGTCATGTGATAAAAAGTTGCCATAAAAAGATAATAAAAATACAGATTTCACCTTCTGTATTTCAAGTGTTTCATTATTCTAGCAGAAGTAGTCAAAGTATCAAATGTTTTGGGAAGCTTAATTTTAACAAATAGCTATATTTATCTCTGTCTGAGGTTAAGAAATGTTGAATAAATTGTTAGTTTCTAATTTAATATATCCTAGTGTTTCTAAAGCTGCATATAGTCCTTGAATGTTTCATTTTGGGTAATTTGGTTTAGTTTCTTACAAATATTTAAATGTTCCGTAGATAGAATGTGAGTCTAAATTGAAAGGAACTGTTCTGTAGGAAAGGGGCTTAGGTTTTCTTCAACAGAGTGATGAAGGGCACTGGCGGAGGCCTTTTTTTCTCTTCTCAATCAAAGAACTTAGTCGTGTGTTCTGTGATTAGTTGAGTTAAATGTAGAAGTCTTTGCCCCATGGAGTCATCAGGAAGTTTAAATGTTATTTATGTTTATCTTAATAAACATTTGCATTTATTTTCCGATAGAAAGGAAACAACCAGGTTCACGTTAGGCAGATCTTACTTTTTCACATTCTGCCAGTGTTCTCAGGCAGCTGTGATCACACAGGACGGTCCTTGCCAAAGAAGTTAATGAAGATGAATCCTTGTTTGTGATATTCATCTCTCACACTTATTGTCTTCCTTGGCCACAAAATAATAATAAAATAATAACATTTGTGTGTTAGGATCTGCCACAGAAACAGGACCAATAGGGTGTGTGGGGTGGGCAGAGAGAGAGAGAAAGAGAGGAATTGGCTCTGTGACTGTGGGGGCTGACAGGTTCAGAATCTGCAGGGCGTGCAGCAGGCTGGACAGTCAGGGGAGAGTTGGTGGTGCAGTCTCTGACTCCGAGGGCAATCTGGAGGCAAATTCCCTCTTCCTCAAAGGCTTCAGTCCTTTTTTTCCTGAGGCCTTCTACTTGATCAGACGAGGGTCATCCACACCGTAGAAGGTAATCTGCTTTGCTCTTGATTTAAGTATTAATCTTATTGAAAAATATCTTCACAGAGATATCTAGACTAGTATTTGGCCAAATATCTGGGTACCATGGACTAGCTAAGTTGACATACAAATCATTGACACATCACGTTGTCATTACTTACTGTGTGCCCAGTGGTATATCAAGCACTTTCCATGTGTGTAACTCACAGTTCCTTGCTACAACCACAACCACATCAGACACATCCTCTCACTACAGCCATCTGGCAGATGACAGAAGTTTAGTCAGCGAGGTCAGATAGCATGCCTGCACTTCGGTAGCTAGTCTAACTTGGTTGTGCATATGTTCATCCTTCCTCTAAGTCTTCCTGAAGACACAGCTGATTTTATTCTTCTTTCACAGGTGCTCAGTAATTGTTTACTGAGTGAATAACAATTATACCATTTGTGGAACAGTTACTTTGTGTTAAGACTGAGTTAAGTACTCTAATATTTAAAATAAAGTAAGGGGCTAGGTATTTTAAACGATGGGAAAGCCGAGGCTCTAAGAAATTAGTAGTAGCCGGAACACAGTTGCGGAGCTCTGAATGATAGAGCCAGGATCCGCATTGAGGCCTCTGTGATTTTCAAGCATCTGTTAAAATCTACCAGGTATTAAAAGGGTAAAGCCAATATGAAAGGTTAGATGATTCTGGACATAAATAAATGAATGCTTTCTCTCTCTAGCCTTTTCCATATAGTCCAGGGCCCACATATTCTGAATAGTCCAGGACAGTGTCCCCAGTTAGGGCCACCCTCTCATAAACATTCTCATTAGGTAGACCATGTGTCACTAGACTTAGGATCTTTAAATGAAGTCTGTCACTCTTCTTTCAATTTATTTAAGTTATACGGCCTCTATACCTGCATCCCCCTGTTATGCTTCTGCATATTCTGTGAGTTACCTTTTTCTTTCTCTTCCAGCCTTTCAGATTGGCAAATCATTAGCTCCCATGCCTGTCTACCATGAAATATACTGTACTTTCTCTTCTGCTTTATTCATGAATATAAACTGTTATCTTAGAATGTGATTTTTTTAAAGGTTTTGGACCCATTAAATAGTCATAGATGTCCTTGGGTTATATCTGAGTCTCTGAGGGCCACACTTGTGGAGGACGCCTGAACACTGATCGTGGATACCACCACAGTTAACCCAGCTCTGGCTGCAGTATGGACTGAGGGCAGAGATGCATGCCAACAATTACTGAGGGAAAGAAACCTTTTCTTGATGAAGGCCATTAGTACTTTAAAGTCTTTGCCTTTCTCACAAGTGTGCTTACACTTCCTGTGTCCAATAATTTCAATGAGCCATCTCCAAACAAAACAAATGCACCTTGATTCCTTCTCCTTCCTGGGGATTTCTGAGCTTGAAGTCAGACTCTGTTCCTTTAGCATTATGTGACTTTTACTTGATGTTCTAACAATAAAGTGCACATTCACTCAGCTTCAGTGGCATCTCCTCCCATTTGTGTAGGAATGTGTATGGATTTGATGGATAACAGGAATGCCTTTGTTCTCAGCTGGCTTCCATGTCTCTTCAGTTCCTGGGTGGTCTGATTAGGGTAAAACCCATCATCAAAGTAGGCCAGGTGCTGACACTTAGACTATGAAGCTGTTGGGAAATGATTCTCCACATTTCCTGGAAACTCATACCTACACAGCCTCACCAGGCCATAGCTGCTTCTGGTGCCCCTTGCCCACCCCAGGTGAGGGATTAGCCAAGCTTCATGTGGCCAGTTCTTGTTAATCCTTCCTACCAGTGAACTTAGATCCTCTAATTAGTATCTAGCTAATACCCAAATCCGTTTCCCCAAAGGCTGAGGTCTCTGAAGGATAGGAAAAAGCAAGAGGGGGAAAACTCAAAATGAAAAACATGATAGTGTTGAGGTTTTATTTATGTTTCCTTCTAAGCATCTTAGAAAATTCTCTCTCCAGTTCACTCTATGAATGAATATATATCTTCCAAGACCAGCCAGTTAGTTTGTGATTTTCCTCTTCTGAGTTTGGGGTATAAAATGGAGGCGGTTTTTTAAATTGTGTTTGAGTTCATACTCTTACTTCCTATCTGCTTCCATTTCTTCCTTTTGTTCTTATTGAATGCTTCATCTTGCAGCTCCTATGATGGAGGGTAAATAGCTGGTTTACTTACCAAGAAGACTCTTTATTTGAAGTTGCATTGTTTCAAGCAGATGTTCTCAATTCCTACCTCCATGTTGTTGATTACTCTGCTCTCCTAATACCTGGAAGTGGAATGAAAAAAATTGAAGTGTATTCAAATTTTGAGTGTAGTAAAAATAAAGAATTGGTGATCGAGTTTTAGGAGAGACTATAGGCCTTATGGTATGGGGCTATTTGTAGGGTCCTAGAAATACCATGGCGGGACTAAAGTCTCAGGAAATTCTCAGTCATCATTTTTGACATAAGATTGCCACCTTCCTTAATGAGGGATGGCCTGCCATCTCCGGGAATATTTTTTTCAACCCCTTTCTTTCTAAATTGTACCCACTGGTGTAGTGAGACTATGACTGCTTCTCAGTTGGGCTCACAGTGCTTCACTATCCTCAGGACTTTATTTTAAAGAAATTCCCTAATGAAAATGCCTGCTGCCTTCTCCCCCATTTGAGTTATAAGCTGATGAATAAATATTTGTACAGTGAATGAATGAATGAATGTTGAGAGTGATGGCCACAGATAACCTGTCTGGCTAATAGTAAGATAGAGTTCTTCAGGAAGTCAGTGTCCAATATGCCAAAATCTAGAATAACAAATAGGCTATATTTCATGCTGCAATGGCAATTTATTGGTGGTGGCTGACCCCATGAACACCATGTTGAGAGGGGTTCTGAGGTTCTTCATGATTCAGGAGGAAAGAATGCCACTCGTGCTGGAGTAGTCATTTGCCATCCCTGTACTTTGCCCTGTGCATGGATGTACCTGGAAGAACATTATGCTAAGTGAACTAAGCCAGTCAGAGAAAGACAAATACCATCTGATTTCATTTATATGTGGAATCTAATGAACAAACTGAACTAACAAGCAAAATAAAGACAGACACATAGAAAGAGAACAGGCCAACAGCTATTGTTAAAGGGTGGAGAGATCAAGGAAAAAGGAGAATGGACTCATGGATGTGGATGACAGTGTGGTGATTGCTGGGGGAGGGGTGGAAATATAAGGGGGTTAAATGGTAATGGAAAAATACAATAAAAAATTATAAACTACATTAGGTGATCTCTGTTTTTCAGACATAAAGGTGTTGGGGTGTTAGGAGGTGTGTATACATACTTGTTTATTTCTCTCCTGAATTGAGAACTGATTGAAAAATGAGTCAAGTGTAGGTTGAAATATCAGCTGATAAAGGGGAACAGAGAACATCACCATCGATCCCGGTATTGAATATGCCAGTTGCAGTGGACTTGGGTCATGAGTGACACAGCTGCAGCTTCTCCTGAGGGGCAAGTCCAGCTGGTTCAGCCTCCTAAATGGCAGGAGACCACAACAAAGTGTACTGTCTTCATGGAAAGATTCTGAAAGAACAGGCGCAGCCATGTGCCTTGATCCTTGTCCCTTAGGCAGTAATAGGGTATGGCCTCCTGCCCAAGGAGGGAGTTGTGAGTCAGATTGAGTGGGGTTTGGAAATGCTCCTTCCCAACTGGGTCTGAGGAATAGAGAGCAAGCTACTTCCCTCTGTGTCAAAGGAGAAGAGCAACTAGTAACACAGTAATCAGTTATGCGCAAACATCTATTATAATATAAGGTGTCTAGAAAGTTCACGTGGATCTACCTTCTTACTGTGTCTGGGTTCAGTGCAACCCTCACTGTTGAATTAAATACTGAGGCATCTCTTAGCCTATCCCATAAGTGGAGGTTTTATAGGACATTCCTTCTCTGTTTTCACTCTCTGCTTCCTGACAGGTGATTTCCTTTGGTTATCTTTACTTGCCTGTGAGGCACCTAAGGGCCTTTGAGGCTCTCTTTGTCTGAGGGAATTGCCTTTGTAATTCTATATGCTGGGTCACAGAGGAGGCTTCTCATAAACTTTCCAATATCTAGACCTTTATGTAAACAACATATTTCCTTTTCTAGACCTGAAAATACCCACTCAATAGGTCAGTGTAAATGTCGAACCGTGGAACTGAAAGAGACCACACGTTTGATCTAGACAGCACTCGATCACTGTCCCCTCCCATGGTATGTTGGAGAAGCAGCATCAGAAGTCCAGCCTAAGCCCAGCTTCTGATGGGGAAACTTTGGGCAAGGCTTTCATTTTTCACTTGCTGTGTTTTTTTAGTATAAGGGCCCATTCGATTCCTGTGCTGTGGTTCTAAAGCACTGTCCAGGACTGACCAGCTGCCCAGAGACACTGCTGCCCTAAGCTGGAGTGCACGGTGGACACTGCACAGAGGAAGTCATGGGAGCCAAGGAAGGTCATGATGCTGAGCTGGGGTTAGCACTGAAGTTGCAGCCTGTTCCCCACTCAGGACAAGCCTATTCTTAAATACCTCCAACCACCTTTAATTCTCTTTCCACCAGCTGTCAACTCTTGTGTTTCAAATGCTTAACATAACTACCACCACCTATAGTTTAAGCACATTGCTTCCCTCATGGGTCTTCCAGGGAACTAGTTCCAAGCCATAGCTAAGCCTTTAATCTTTAGAATGTTACATTTTCAGAGAGATCTCAGGTGAAATTTCAATTCCAAATCTTAAACTAGCAGTTCTTGGAATTTCAGCATGTAAAGGTTTAGTGAGGTTACTGAATCACACTCGATGTACTGTGAGCACCATTGTAAATATGTGCTTTAAAAAAAACACATCCCTGTCTCATCTCATAAAAGTATCATAGAAATGGAGCATGTCTCTGAGAACCATGGATTGGAAAATACAGGTACTTGAGCTTCTGTTTTGAGGCTAACTTCCTGGATTCTTGTGGTAAATTTAGTACATTAATGGTCAGTGCTTTGAAGAAATATAAAGGCTAGTCCTCCCCATCCTCCCATAGATCTGCATAGTAGGCACAGGCATTAATCAACACAGACAGATTTGGACCTTGGTTACAGATTGCCTTGTTCAGAAGTCTAGTTTGTCCCAGAGTACAGAAGTGTAGGAGTTATGTGAACGATAGAGAAAGGAGGGAGGGAGCCTACCTCACCTACCAAAGAATTCTTTTCTTCCTTCTCAAATCAAGTTTCTGGCACATTTATATGACTACATGGTATTCATGGCTGGAGTCAGGGCTCAGCCTAGACTTGAAGACTGAGAAGGGCCACACAGAAGACGCAGCTGACAGTGCAGGCTCAGGTTCACTGTGAACTTGGAGCTCATGTTACTATGAGCACTGCAAGGCCCTTCCTGAGGGCCTGCTGGTTTGTTCAGCTCTGCTTCTCTGTCTTGTTAACAGATTTCTGTCCTTGCAGAAAAAGTTTGAAAGTTGTTTCATTCTTCAGATATGAACCATTTTTAATCACTTCTTGGCAAGTAGCCACAGGGTTTGAATAAACCAAACTCATCTTGTGGACTTCACCTGGGGCACACTGAATACTCCCTGAGCCCACAGTTAGCGTCCTCTTTAAGTTTCTAGATGCTGGTGTCAATCTCTGTACAATCTTGAGAATACTTTGTTTATTTTAATGTTCCAAGATTTTTTCCCCTGAATTTGAAACATATAATAAAGTCAGATGTTCATTTTAAAAAATTAAAAGTCTAAGTGTTTGATAGTGTACTTACCCCTGGTTCTCTTTCACTGAAAATGTCAAACTCTCTGTAAAATGATGCTCATGCTCAGACATCTGCTGGCATTCCCGCCGTTTCCATTGTTTTGGAATGCTGTCGTAAAGTTGTTTTGGTGGTAAAACATTATGTTCAAAACATTGACTTAAAAATTTTTGAATTCTTTTTTGCTTTACCGTACTATGAACTCGAATAAGTTCATAGTGAGGGCAATGAACCAAGTGAGGGCAGTGTGGTGTGATGTCAGAAAATGCTGTAAGAGGGCATTATTCTGTAGGAAGATGTGCTGTGAGTAATGTGTTTTTTTTTCAGATGATTAATATGAGAAGTCCTGGGAACAAGAAACTAGGTGCGTTTAAAAAATAACTGAGGTCAGCATAAAATTACTGAAGAAGGTAGGCAGTCAGACTTAATGATAAAGTAGAGGAGTGTGTTTTCTTCTTCTTGAACTGAGTTGATCTAGAGACTTAATTTTGATTATGTAATATAATTGGTTGTGAGTTTTCTCATACTTTTGTTTATGCATGCCATTTCTTAATGGCCTGAAATGAATGAAACTGGTCTGAAATGCTTTTTGCACTTAAAAAAAATGGAGCTTTAATATACAGCATTTAATTCAAATCACCGAAGTTAGGTTTCTGTGGTGTTTATGTGATTTGTATGAAGCACACTGCTATGCAAGGTGTTGTGATAACAGTTCTTATAGTCAAGGGCTGTGGGAACTCCAGGAGAGTTGGGCTGAACTTAATACGGATGCGTTTGACAGATTACTAGGGGCTGGGATGATGATAAAATTCTTTGTTCAAGTGAATTGAAGTTGGGGCCATCACAAGCCACAACAGTGGTATTACTTTACCCCACAAACCGCCAAGGTCTGCCTGAGGAGCTGTATCTCTCTCTTTTTTTTTGGCTTCTTTCTGTGTTCCCTATTGAAGCATGAGTAGAACTGGCCTTATTTACCCCAAGTGATAGGATAAAAAGAGTAACCTAACTTAGTTTATACAGATACAGTTACTGAGCTTTTGAAGAGAGATTCTTTTATCAGGAGTAGCTTTCAGGTTCCACCTGATACTACTGGCAAACAAAGTCCAGTTTGTTCTACTTATACAAATATAATTAGGTGAGTATGTTCCTCAAAGATGACCTATAAATATCAGCCTCCACTTGCAAAAATCTATGAGGACAAAGAACCTCAGGAAACTCATATTCCAGGAGGGGTCGTTGGCTTCATATTGTGCATATTAAAAACACCTAATGCTATTTAGCTACCATTTTGAGGTTTCATGAAGTTATGTAGCCTTAAACTTCAGTTTCCTTTTCCATGATACATCCGTCCCACAAAAGCTTTAGACTCTGAGGCATGAAATGCCTCCCACGTGCTCTGTGGCTTCTCAGCATACAGTCATGGTCCTCTGATTAGGATGCCGAATATTTTTAAGGTTTAGAGCACAGGAGAGGCTTTGGGCTGGATTGTTTCTGATTCATTTGGAAACCTTTGAAAGACTATCTAGTTGCTCATGTTCTAGCTTTTGACTTCTAAGCATGCGTTGGCTTACACAGGTAGGGGCATGCTGAGAAGTAGGAAGATGAAAGGGGCAGTTCTCACATCTTTTCCTTTATAAGGAAGCAGGAGGCTGCTCTTGAGAGTCTTAGTACCACCTTACACAGCAGCTTATGGCTGAGCCTCTGTGAGGCCCCAGGGGCTGGTGGGAGACTGAGTAGAAGTGACCCAGAATTGGCATCACATTGCTGGGCTACAATATTTTTGTTTAGATTCTTTGGAGATTTAACATTGTGGGCAAAATTCTGATTGTGTTTGACTTTAGAAATGTTATTTTATTTTTAAAAATTGTATATATAAGCAGAAAAGAAACTAGGTTTCTAGAAGGAGGTCCATTAAATGTATGTGGTGTTTTTGAAGCACAATGTAGAATAATAAAAGTACAGATCATTCCTAATTTTAATTCTGCAGCCTTGCAGGTGCATCAGGCCTGCCCCCATATCTAGGTCCTTGGTGTATGAGATGAAAATTGTACTTAATCAAACTGCCCTTGAGAGGCCTTAAATTTCTCATAAAAACCGCTTATATCTTTTCTGATATATTCATTCCTCTGTGGGTGTGTATATTGTATATACATTAATTAATAATGTGTGAGGTAGGTGGTTTGGGTTTAGGGGCTTTGTTGCATGGAAAGTACATTTATTTAAACCATAGAACACAGCTCGGTGTGGGAGATGAGAAGCGTGAAGAACTGGTGCCTGCCCCAGGTCCTGCTCTGCACATCCCACTCACCGTAGAGGATGGCAGGTGCCATCAGGAGCTTGGTTTTAATTACAGGCACATCTCGTTTTATTGCGCATTGCTTTATTGTGCCTCACAGATGTTGCAGTGTCCAAATTTAAGGCAAGACCCTCCACCAGCAAAAAGATTACTACTCACTTTATTGTGGCACTCCTTTTATTGCAGGGGTCTGGAACTGAACTTCGCTATCTCTAAGGCCTGCCTGTACTTTCGTGCTTTTGCACCCATGTGTTTGAACTTGCCTTTCTCATTCTCCAGCTTGCTCTCTTTCTTTTCCAGGAATGTGTATGGGGATTCTGGTATTGTGTTTAATTGGTTTATATTATGACTGTACGTACCCCCATGGCAGGGAGCTCCATGAGGATTTAGGTTGAATTATTTATTTTTGTATCCTCAGTTCCTGCCACAGTTGAATTGGGTGGGACTCAATCAGTGTTTACTAAATGTATAAAGAATGACTTCGTTTTCTTATAAGCAGCCTTTGCAGGTGTTAAATTTAAGAAGATAGCAAAGGCTGCACAGTTGCCTATAAAAGGGGACATGGGCTCACTTCCCAACATTACCAGTTCCTGATTCATAGTTGTGAGACCTTGCTTTAATCCTTGATAATAAAAAAAAAACTTGGTAAAAGAAGGTCAGCCTGTGAGCCTTAGAACAATGGGAGCCATCTAATTGAAACATGTACTGAATGTCTTCTGTATGCTAAGCCAATGTCAGTGTCTGTGTCTGCAGCCCCTGTCTGTGTGTGCCCTCCACCCAGCCATAGAAATGAAGAGACCGGACCCCCAGGGAAGTACAGAAAGGCAGTATAAAGGCAGTGGAAGGATGAGATTTCAGCGTGCTGTCTTCAATTTTGAGTCATCTTTTCACTGCCCAAGATGAATTATAGAGTATCCATTCCACAGATTTCAGTTGGTACTTACTATGTGCCAAGTGTTGTCCTGTCTGCTGAGAACATGAGACATTAATACGTAGACCTTGACCTCAAAGAGATCAAAAGCAGTAGACATAAATTCCTAGATCATTCTCTGTGACAATGAAAATTATTCCTTGGAAGGGCTTGCATTCATCTACAATAATAAACATATTTTGTAGGAAAATACCACTATTGAGCTTGAAAAAATAGAGGTTGATTATTCACACCAAGACTGAAGTAAATTTTAATGAATCAATATGTACAAAAGGAAAAAAATTGTAATCATCATAATAATAAAACAACCTTAGTCATTTGCATCTGATGCTGTAGTTCTAAAATAGAAGTCCCATTTTGGAGTGTGTAGACACAGGAAAATTAAGTTGATGAACTCACATTTGGGGTTTTATATGTTTTAATAGTTTTTAAGTCTGAAACATAGCATGTGATAGAGTAATTGTGACGTTGCTATTTTTGCCAGATCATTGTTGAATTTATAAAAATAAACTAGGCTAAAGAGAAGTTTGAATTTATATGTAATGTGACTGAAAACTGGTGATAGTCATTAGAAGCTGGATTTTCACTCCATCATCTTCCTAATAATGATAGTGCTCTTAATGACAGGTTCCATACTTAAGTGAAAAGGTCAGCAATTCAGCTGTTAGTTAGTGATCACTAGCTGCCTGCAAGGTGTTGTGCTAAACACTGTGGGCAGAATTCAAGAGGAATAGAGAGAGTCTTGAAGTATACCAAATGTACCTTAGATGTAAACTACAAATCTCATCAGGATCAAGTAAGAGCCACAGTAGAGATGCAAACTGTGATGTGAGTAGGAAGGTCAGTTTCTTTAGGGACTAGGAAAGCAACTCAAAGGAGATGCCGTACAAGTAGAACCTTGTATGTAATATTTGTGTTAGCTGAAGTGAGAGGAAATGCATTGTATGTGTATATGTGTGTTTTCCGAAAGAACCTAAGCCTCTGAGGCAGGGTAAAAGAAATTGCCTCAATCCCCATCCACTGTAAGGAATAAATAAATACTTGTTCATTGGTTTTTGGAGGAAGGACAGGGCAGGGCAGCTTAAGGAGGGATGTTACAACAAACTTACAGGAAGTAGCTTCATTTGGGTAAAAATTTGATACCCTTGTTTTGCAAGTCGTGTCTTGTAGGCTCGTTTATGGTCGTGCTCACTCCCAGCAGACCCGCACTAAGCCATGTGCTCTGACGCTCTCGCCCATTCCATAGTGAAAACCCAGAGATGGCTCCTACAGTGGGACTTCCTTATCTTTTGTGTGTACCTGTTCATTGATTTTACTTTGTACTTTGGTTTTACTATAATTGTAAGAATTGCAGTGTTAAAAATAAATTCCATGGTGTGACTGTACAGAGACAATCAGTATGTTCAGTACATTTTGTAGTGGGGTGGATTACAGCACATTCTCGTTCCTTTTTGAAGAACTATTTTAATGTCAGAAACCAAGGATACAAAAATTTTCTATTTTGCCAATATTTGTCCCAAAAGAAAAATTGAGTTTTTATCACACACGCACAAAAAACTATGGAACAAGTAATTTTAAAATATCTGATTCACATGATTTACACAGCATGATAGACATGCTTATATGCCATTGAAGAACAACTATTGTCTCTTTCTGCTTTATTTGTTTTGAATGAGTTCATTGGACCTTACTTTCTAGAAAGGTCATGACCTAGATTTTAGAAGATCCTAATGATCTTTAATTATTCCTTTTGCAAAAATACAAATTAGCTCCTAAGTTTGTAGAATGTGTAATTGTGGCTCTTGAGAATACTTGGGTAGAATGTGAAGTAAAGTGCCTGCTAATTTTTAAGCCCAAAGCATATTTCTTTCCAGCTATTCCAGATGCTTTTCAGCATTAAGAGTTTATATCTGGAAATTGACAATCTGTACCCCAGTTAGCATCACAAATGTGGTTCTGACCAAAGTCCTGATTAACTTTGCGGACATTGTCTAGTAACTCCCTAAAGAACCATTTAATTTTGAGCAACTTGACATTTAGTTTGAGGAGGTGGCAACTGTGAGAACATCCTGGAGAATCAAGCTTAAACAGGACCCCAGTTCTGTCATCTTCAGATTTCCCCTATGTCATCATATTTATTTTTATTTTTTTAAATTTTATTTAGTTTTTTTTCAAGTACAGTTTTTTGTCTATTTCTTCCATCCCAGCCCCCCCTACCCCGTGCTCCCCACCTCCCTCCCATTTCCACCCCCCTTAGTTCTCATCCCCGTGTCCTTCCTATTTGTTCCTCCAAATCCCTCCCCTTTTCCCCCCTTAAATTCCCTTCCCTCTCCCCTCTGGTCACTGTCCCCTTGTTCTCTATTTCAGTGTCTTTGTTTTTATTCTGCTTGCTTGTTTGTTTTGTTGTTTAGCTTCCTGTTAAAGGTGAGATCATATGGTATTTGTCTTTCAACCCCTGGCCTATTTCACTCAGCATAATGCTTTCCAGTTCCATCCATGTTGTTGCAAAGGGTAGTGGCTCCTTCTTTCTCTCTGCTGCATAGAATTCCATTGTGTATATGTACCCCAATTTTTTGATCCATTCATTTACTGACGGGCACCTAGGTTGCTTCCAACTCTTGGCTATTGTAAATTGTGCTGCTATGAACATTGTGGTGCATAGGTTCTTTGAAATTGATGTTTTAGGATTCTCAGGATATAATCCTAGCAGTGGAATTGCTGGGTCAAAAGGCAGGTCGATTTTTATTTTTCTGAGAAAATTCCGTACTGTTTTCCATAATGGTTGTACCAGTCTACAATCCCACCAACAGTGAACTAAGGACCCCTTTTCCCCACAACCTCTGCAACATTTGTTGTTTGTTGCTTTGTTTATGATAGCCATCCTGACCAGTGTAAAGTGGTATCTCATTGTGGTTTTAATTTGCATCTCTCTGATAGCTAGCGATACTGAGCATCTTTTCATGTGTCTCTGGATCTTCTGTATGTCCTCTTTAGAGAAGTGTCTGTTCAAGTCCTTTGCCCATTTTTTAATTGGGTTGCTTGTCTTCTTAGAGTGGAGTCATGTAAGTTCTTTGTATATTTTGGAGATACATTTTTACTGATACGTCTCCTAGAGCAAGGAATATAAAGGAAAGAATAAACAAATGGGATCTCATCAAAATAAAAAGCTTCTGCGTGGCTAAAGAAAACAGTATTAAATTAAAAAGACAACCAACTGTATGGGAAAACATATTTGCCAATGATACCTCAGACAAGGGTTTAATCTCCAAAATATACAAAGAACTATGTCATCATATTTAGAATGAAGCTAGGTTACTACCATGCTTCCTGTAGGGTGAGGAGAAGAGTTTGCTCAAAACATACTGCATTTGTCATGGTTGTTTAAAATTCTTCCAGAAATGGAGATCACATGGAGGGTTATCAACAGGGGAGTGGAAGGGGAAGAGAGGAGGAAAAGGTACAGAGAATAAATAGCATAAGTGATAGGTAGCAAATAGACAGGAGGAGGTTAAGAATAGTATGGGAAATGTAGAAGCCAAAGAACTTATATGGATGACCCATGGACGTGAACTAAAGTGGGGGAGTGTGGGTGGGAGGGGGTGTGCAGGGTGGAGGGGAGTCTAGGGGGAGAAATGGGACAACTGTAACAGCATAATCAATAAAATATATTTTAAAATTTTTTTCCAGAGATGAGGGGGTGGTGAAAGTCTCTCTTCTTTTTAAAAGTTTGTAATATGTTGATGGTCTAGATGGGATTGTTGGGAATGGCACATGCATGAATATAGTACAACGTTTGAAAAGTATTTCAGGTACACCTGTTGAGCAGTAGCTTGTATTAGGCAAGAGCTCCAAAAAGGTGAGTAAAAAAATATTCACCACCATTCCTGGAGAAGTGGCCGAAGGACTGGAGAGGTTTATTTCAGCCGCACAGTAGGCAACAGTGTAGGCATAAAGAAAAAAACACATGTTAACTTAAGAATTTAAAATGGTTCTTAATTCTTAGGAACTGTGAAATGTTTAGTTATTAAGTGTGCCTTTCAATGAATTACAGTAAATGCAAAAACTAAATCATATCTCCATGCCTCTTTCTAGTTACTTCCCCTGGCCACCAGGAGCAAATCCTGATCTGATTTCTGTAACCATGTTGACTTTACCTACTCTAGAATTTTGTAGAGATGGGATCATAAGTATGTGCTTTTCATTTACGGATTTTTAAAAAATCATAAATTTTTTAAAAATGCATTAGTAATTTCTTTTTATTTTCCTTTTTCATTGTTGAGTGGTAATCCTCTATATGAATGTGCCAAAGTAGGTGGATCCCTTCATGGAAATCTGGGCTATTTTTAGGTTTGGGTTATTAAGAATAAAATAGCAATAGAGGTCCTTTTGCAACATGGTTTGTATTGGTGGATTATAGAGTAGATGTGTTCAATTTTTTAAGGAATTGCTTCAAAGGATTTCCAAAGTGATTTATCATCTTACAGTTGATCAGCAATATTGAAGAGTTTTGGTTATTCTGTATCCTCTTCAATATTTGGCAGTGTTTGTCTTTTTCATTTATTCATTTATTTCATTTATTTATGGGTTAGTGTAAGTATCTTATTGTGGTTTTAATGTACATTTCTTGAACAGAAATGATGTTGAACACTTTTTTTTCATGTGCTTATTGATCATTTGCTTATCTTTACTTGTGAAGTATCTCTTCAGGTATTTTGCCTGTCTTTTATTGTGTTGTTCTTGTTGTTTTTTAGGTATCAGAGTATTTTTTATACACAACATACAAGACATTTTTTAGAAATCTGCATTGGAAATATTTTCTTCTATCCTGTGGCTTACCTGTTTATTCTTTAGATGGCACTTTTTGATGAACAGATATTTTTAATTGTGATAAAATCCAAGTTATTTTTCTTTTATGTTTATTCCTTCCTTTATTCTCTCTAAGGTATTTTGCCTACTTTAGCATCATAAATATATTACACATGTTTTCCTAATAGCTTTTAAAACCTTTTTTATTTTGAAATAATGATAGATTTACAGAAGTTCATAGAGTACACTGAATTTCTATAATGCCCTTCCCACACTCCACTTTCCCTGAGGTTAACATCTTATATGACAATAATGGAAAATAAGAAATTGACATCAGTGCAGTGTATTCAGTAAACTACAGACTTTGTTCAGATTTGACCAGTTTTTCCCTTAAAGTCCTTATTGTGTTCTAGAATCTAATCCAGTATACCATGTTGCATTTAGTGATCACAAGTCCTTAGTTTTTTTCAAATGTAACCTTAGTCTCCCCTTATCTCTTATGACCTTGATACTTTTGATGACTACTTCAGGAATTTTGTGGAATAACCCTCAATTTGGGTTTATCTGATATTTTTTCATGATTAGACTAATGTTATGCATTACTGGGGAGAATGAATACTACAGAGATGATGTATTATTCTGATTGTTTCTAATAGCTTTTTTGTTTTAACTTTTATGTTAAGGTCTATGATTGTCTCAGATTTTATTTTTGTGCATTTTCTTTTTAGAAAAGCCTTCTGGGATTTTGACTGGAATTATATTGAATCTTTAGATCAATTTGGGTAGAAATTACATCTTAACAGTATTGAGTTTTTCCATGTATGTGTTCATGGTATCTTTCTATTTATTTAGTTCTTCTTTCATTTCTCCCAGTGATGTATGAGAGTTTTTAGTTTAAAGATCTTATATGTCTTTTGTTAAAATATCCCCAAATATTTGAGTTTTTAATATTTTGTAAATAATATTGTTTTAGCAGTTATTATTGGTAGTATATTGCCTTTGTTTCCTGTGACTTTGCTAAATTCATTTATCAGGCCTAATTGTTTTCTTACAGATTTATTCAGACTTTTTAAATACACACAGTGTTGTCATTGAATAAGGAGAGTTTTAGTTCTGCTTTTCCAATCTTCATGCCTTTTATTTCTTTTGCTTATCTGATCGTACTGGCTAGGACCTCTGGTAAAATATTAGTGATGCTGACAGCAGACATTTTTGACTTATTCCCAATCTTACATAAAAACTTTCAATATTTTACTATTAAGGGTTTTTAGCTGTAAATTTTTTTTTATGTCCATCACAGGCTGAGGAAGTTCTCTTCTGTCCCTAGTTTACTGAAAGTTTTTCACATAAATCGGTGTTGTAACACAAATGGGTTATCATTTAACATAAACTGATATGCCAGATGCTTTTTCTGTATCTATTAATATTATCATGTGAATTTTCTCCCTTAATCTGTTAATATAGTCAACTACATTAATTAATTTCCATCCTTTAATTTTGGAATAAACTGTACTAGATTATGGTGTATTTGTGTATTTCTAGGTGATTTGATAATACTTTGTTACATTTCTGTACAATGATGTTTGTGAGGAATTTTGGTCTATAATTCTCTTTTTTAATAATGTCTTTGCTTTTGGTATACCAGAATTATAATGACTTTATAAGATGAGTTGGAAAGTATTCTCTTCTTTGTTTTCTAAAAGATTGGATGTGATTGGTATTACCTCTTCTATTAATTTTTAGAAGAATTTAACAGTGGAGACATTTAGTCTTAGAGTTTTCTTATGGAAAGTTGTTTATTTACAAATTCAGCTTCTTTAACATAGAATTATTTAAATTTTCTATTTCTTTTTGTGTCAGCTTTAATAATAAGTTGTATGTTTAAAGGAATTTGTCCATTTCATCCAGGTTATCAAATTTATTAGCATAAAGTTGTTTATATCATTTCCTTATTATACTTTTAAGTTTTGTACAGTCTATAGTCATATTCACTGTTTTATTCTTAATATTGATAATTTCTGTCTTTTTGTTTTTACTACAAAATTTGATCATTATTGCTAGATGGTTATCAGTTTTATCAACTTTTTAGAAGAAAGTATTTCTGGATTTCTTGATTTGTTTGCTTTCCATTTCATTAATTTTTTTCTTATATTCTGTTTTCTGCTTATTTGAGTTTAATTTGTAGAATTACATTACTCTTCACCTTTGCCTTAGAAGAAGTATTAGTAGGGAAAATATTAATTATATGAAAATTTTTAAATAAGGCAAATATTTTTATAAAAGTCCTTTTAGGTAAGTTGAACTTGATATCAGCTTTCTAAATACAAGCAGAGTTCACTTATCAGACCTAAAATAATCTGAACAGACTTTGTTGTTCTGGTTTTGGTGGCAGCTGCCCAGAGCATCGGGTTATTTTACATGTGGAACCACCCCATATTACACAATGCTTTCTCGAACTGGCAAAGTAGCATCTCCTGAAAGATGCCTACCGGAGGGCATACAACAGGTCTTCTTCACACAATTAAGTTCATTTGAAACATGAAAATTGCACATTAGTTTTAATTGATGTCTTCAGCCATGGGCATTGATGTGAGAAATATGGTAATTACTCTTAAGAGATAAACATGAATAGTTTTATGCTCAGGGATCATTCATAAAGGAATTAGGTTTCCCAAATGTTTTCTATCCTCGTCCTTTATGAGGGAGAACATTATAGTGGAGGGAAATGTGTAATACTATGGGGAATTAATGATTATTGTCTATATTCATAAAGACCAGGCAGTAATCTGAGGTGTACCATAAGACAATAACAGTAATGATTACTAGAGAATTAATGGTACCTTCTTGCTTTTCAAAGCATGAAGGCAGGCATTTTCATAGCGCATATGAAAACTATCTTTACTGAGGCTAAAGGAGATATAATGGTTTTGTGCAAAAGTGGTTTTGGATGACAAAGAAAGGGTTAAGATATCCAAGTTTAGTCTTCATACTGAACTCCTTCTACAGAATTTAGTATTTTTGTTGTTCTTTTTCATAATAATCTTTGAAAACGAGGTTAAAACTTACGTGAAGTTTGCCATTAGGGGCTGGCTCTGTTAGGTCTTGGCTTTAAGGAAGACTTATCCTTCATACCACACTTAAATAAACACCACTTTTGTAAGGTATCCTTCAGGTTAGCACTTCCTTTGGCAGTCATTTAATACAGATTTGTGTTATTTATGTCCATCTCACATCATAAATATTTGTTGTCTGAATGAATGGATAATCAATCCCGATTGTTAATCAAAATTGGAGCAATTAATATTACAGACACTGACACCAGAACAGATGCTTTTCTGATGGTGGCCCCCTCACTGTGGAAGGCAGGAGAGGGACATTGTGGGTGGTGACTTGGTCACCTGAGAAACTAGGAATTGGGCAATGAAGATGTTTGTTAGTAGTTTTTAAGAACATAAATGTGATGTACAAGCCATCAAATTTAAATAATTTTAAATTATTTTAAATAGCTCCAAATATTCCCAGGATATTTTAAACTTGGACCGAATGCCTTTTTCTTATTGTCTCCAAAGAAAGATGATGGTGTTTTGAAAACTTTTTTTTATGACTTCTGAGTTATCATGCTCATTAATTGAAAGATATACAGCCACGTAAAGGGCAAGCCAGGAAAAAAACAACAACAACAAAAAACAGCTCTGTTTTGTTTTGCAACAGCAACCAGAAAATATTTTTTTAAATAATAGGAGAGAATTGCTTGGTTGAAAGAACAGTAAATTATTTATTCCCTTTAGAAAACTGCACTGAAAGAGAAAGGCTTTCCCCCCACCTTTTTGTATTAGAATTGATTGTACACTAGCATGTTACTATTCAGTCCTATAAGGAAGGATTTGTTAGGATTTTTTTCTCTTCCTAGGGTTTTTATTTCTGTAATATTTTCATATAATGGCCAAGTAATAAGTACCCTACAGAAATGTTTTCAGGCTTTTTGTGGAGCAGATAATGTAGTTTCCTTGTCAAATAGCAAACTACTTTCATCATTTACTTTTCTTACTATAAAATGTTGTATCTCATGTAGAAATATATGTTGGTGCAGAATTCTGGCTATTAATGAGATAGGTATTATTAGAAAATTGTAATTCTGATACTTTTAGGTCATTTTTAGTATCAGAAAATCTGACAGCCTTTTTAGTAACCTACTATATGATCACTAAATTATTGAGACTATATGATATGATATGATATGATAAGCTCTTTAGAGGACACAGGAAAAATAATAAGTGGCCCCTACCCTTGAAGAGCATAGAGTCTAGCTGAGAGAAAGAAGGCCAGCACACAGGAAACAAGGGCAGAACTCAAGCAAGAGAGGATACAGTGGTGTACCCCTTATTACAGATGTTTAGAGCAGGGAGAAGTCATTGTCACTATTTGGAGTTTCTTCCTTTTGCCTCTCTCAGATCTGTTCTCCCCTGTTCTCCTTCCTGTTTAGTGTCCTGTAGACACCTATAAGTACCCATTATTCTTTTCTGGCCTCTAGCTTCTTGTTGAGCTCAGCCAATGAGGAGCCCAGAAGGAGGGAGGAGCCTGGGGTTCCATGGTATCCCCTCCAGGCAGGCCCTCTGTTAGCAGTGCCTGGGCTCTGGCCCTTCAGGCTAAGGGCAGCCAGGCTCCCTTTGTTCCTAATGTCAGGCAGTGTGCTGCACTGGCCTGCAGAGTGGCAGGCAGACAGTTGCTCTATTAAACTCTCATCTATCCAGTGGCGGCTCTAGTTTTAGTTAGGGCAGGTTTTATGAATGGAAGCTCCTAGCAGTCCTAGAGGTTGGGGGTCTTAGAAATGGGGAGCATCATGAACAAGAGCAGACACACAAAAGTGCACATCTTCTAGAGAGATCTCTGGCAATTCTAGTCTTACCTGGGTGGCCCCAGGGAATCTGTGGCCTTATTGCCAGGCCTTAACCTTTGCAGGTATCTTTGCCTTGTGGCCTCTTAAGTATGCTATTCTCACACAGTTTTATCCAAATGAAAATGTGAGGTGACCAGAATTGATGGCACTGGGAGGTTGCTGCCCCAGTGGCACCTTCTAACTGTTCTGGAGTGTTGCCTGGATTGTTTACTGAGGGCTGGATTGGAGAACATGGTTTCCAAGGACTGGGTGTCCCTGGCCACCCTCAAGTCTCTTGGAAAATTTTGCTCTGAGTTTGTTGTAAAAGCATAGACACTTTTGGGCCTCTTTCCATCTCTGCAAATCCTTCTTTTTGTCTCTTCCTTTTATTCTAAATTCATTTTATCAGCAGACATTAGATGCTTGATGTGTGCCAAGAACTCTTAGCTCCTTGGAGTATAGTAGGGGACAGGAATATACAGCTCCTTACCTCCCAGGGCTTATGTTCTAATAAGAATATAACATGCATAACTGCATAAATAAATGATAGAATTTCTGAGAGTAAGGGCTGTGATAAAAACAGAATAGGTGAGGAGGTGGAGTGATGGGCTATGAAGGAAGAGAGGGACTGCACGTGGGTGGCTTAAGAAAACTTTTGAAGGGGTCATGTTTCAGCAGGTAAGTAACAGCCGAGGATTCAGACAAGGGAAAAATACCCAAAGCAGAGTGGTTTTCTTTTAAACTGAACACTGGTTTAGGGCAACTCCACTTTGAAATGCAGAGTACTCTTTGTTTTCAGTTTTATCATCACAAGGCTAAAAATCTTAAGACGAACTTGAGAAAAAAATCCTTTTTTAACTTGAAAAAAAACATTGAATTTCTGGGGCTACATAACTTATGATGCCTGGTACAAAATGAAAATCTGTCACCCCATGTTAAAAAGTTATTAAGAATTTCACTAAATAACTTACAGTAATGTTTCATCTGTGTTTTTGATTACGTAAATGATACTGTAGTATGCATGACATTGTGCGACTTGCCTGTGTTGCTCACCGTGTTTTTGCCATCTGTTTCTGTTGACACATGTAGCTCTGTATTTTTTTCACGTTAACTGCCTTTAGAAGTTGATATAGGATATTTAATTGATGTGTTCCACTATTGAGTTAATATTTTTAATCTCTTCATCTTTATAATGTTAAAATATTTATTTTGAAATAATTTCATATGTAAAAGTTGCAAGAAGAGTCAAACTTTTCTTACACTTTTCACTCAGATTTCCCAAATGTTAACACTTTACCACGCTGCTTTATTCTTCCTCCCCTCCCCTCCCCTCCCCTCCCCTCCCCTCCCTCCCCTCCCCTCCCCTCCCCTCCCCTCCCTTCCCCTCCCCCTCTCTTTGATTTCTGTATATTATGTGTATAGTGTAAAATATATTAGCATATGTGCATACAATTTTTCTCTGAATCATTTGACAATAAGTTGCTGGCATGATGTTCATTTATTCCTAAATGGGAGTATTTGCCCCCAAACAAGAACATTCTCTTATATAATCACAACATAGTGACCACTACCAATGAACCAGATTTCTTCAAGAAGGTCATAACTAGAGATGAATCGTGGGTCTATGTCTGTGATCTGAAAATGAAGTCATCCCAATGGAAGTTGTCTGGTTCTCCGTGCCCAAAGAGGGTGCAGCAGTCTCAGAAAGATTGAGACCATGTTAACTGGGGTTTTTGATTGGGAAAGTGTTGTCCATCATGAGTGTGCCCCTCCAGGCCAAACATTTAGTAAGGAGTGCTACCTCAATGTTCTTCTTCATTTGAGAGCTGCAATACAACATAAACAGCTGAAGCTATGGGCCACTTGTGATTGGCGGCTTCATCATGACAATGTGATGGCTCATGCATCATGTCTCCTGAAGTCTTTTTGTGGAAATCAAATCATGTAGGTGACTCAGCACACCCTATAGCCCAAATTTGGCACAGTGAAGAGATGCTGGGAGAACTGTGTGAGGTCCCAAAGTGCCTACTTTGAAGGGGACTAAAGCATCACTGTCCTATGTACAATGTTTCTTGTACCTTGTGTCTTCTTCAATAAATGTTTCTATCTTCATATTACATGGCTGGATACTTTCTGGACAGACCGTGTGTGTGTGTGTGTGTGTGTGTGTGTGTGTGTGTGTGTGTGTATACTACATGTACACACAGTATATATTGGGTTGGCTAAAAATTCCGTTATGTTTTTTCTGTACATGGCTCTAGTAGCACTCAGTTGTCTTTAACTTTATTTGAAACAATTTTGTTAGATTGTATTGTGAGAGCTGTCATATTAGCATGCATTAAAAAAGCTTATTAAAATTGGTGAATTTTTGTGCAGTTATTTTAATTAAAGATGGAAGAAGATATGGAACATTTTTGGCATTTTTCTGCTTTGTTTTTTCAAGGAAGGTAAAAATACAACTGAAATGCAAAAAAAAAATTGTGCAGTGTATGGAGAAGGTGCTGTGACTGATTGAACATGTCAAAAGTGGTTTGTGAAGTTTCTTGGTACTATTGACATTTTGGTCAAATAATTCTTTGCTGTGGGGCTGTCTTATGCATTGAGAGCTGTTTAGCAGCACTCGAGCCTGTACCAGGGGTAGAGGCCAATAGCGAGAGAGAGCCAACATACTCAAAATGTCCAAATCAATAAAGTTATTGGGAAAAATGAAAAATCTATCTTTTATGGAAAAAACGTAACAGAGTTTTCAGCCAGCCCAGAATATATACATATACATGTCTGTGTCTACTTCATTATCTACTTAACATCATTCATCCATCTATCCGCCCATATATCTATTTAATGTTTATATCGACAGGAATCAGGGTTTATACTGAAACCTCTAGTTCCAATCCTATTCCACAGGGCTCATTCTAGTCTTCTCTCTGTATTTATAACTCCCTTTTCAGATAGTGAGAAGCCTTGTTCCTATTATCTGCAATATGTTTTCTTATTTTTTAATACTAGAATGCACAAAAATAGATAAAAAATTTCTAACACAAACATACTATTAATAATTCAGTATATGTTTAAAATATTTATATAAGGTTCTTACCACAATAGACACAATAGTGGTATAGCTGAATAAAGCATTGTCCTTTTTGTTAAATTACTTCAGCTCTTCCTCTTTCTTCTCTGTGAATGGAAGGAATGTGATGGCATTGGGTTTGCCCTGGGTTTTAGAATGTAGAAAGGACTGCAGAGTTCAGGCTAGAGTTCAGGCTAGGCGTTAGTGGGAGATAACGCATTGGGCGTGTGGTGGAGGTTGTCCTTTCTCTTCGCTGCTTTGGTACTATTTAGTACCTGTGTCCACGGAGAGAACAGCACCTCACGTGCATCTTTGTGCTGTCCTTATAGGAGTGTATGGGTTAGCTCTTGCTCTGTAACAAACCACCTTAGTGGTTTAAAACTTAACAGCTTTATGATAAATTCTCGTCATTTATTTTGCTCATGGATATGCAGTTTTGGCAGAGCAAAAATCAATTCCTAATTCAGAAACTGTAAGCTAAGAATTTGTTTCCATGCATTGTCATTTGGGATGTATAACCCTGTGAGATTTTGATCCTCATTAAATTTATGGCTTCCTGATTATTATGTAGCCCCATGTTTTTTTCATACACTAGCAATTCCTGATCTTGAGGGATCATTTGGTGGGAAATACAACTACATTTATTCAGGTTAAAATGGGACCTTTTGAAAGTTCAGTGTCACCGGAAGAGACCCTAACAAAAAAACGTTTTCACAATCAGTGAGCAGAGAAGGAATTTACTGGATTTTATTGAGGACGTACAGCATAGTTATAAATAGGAGGACATGCTATAACAAGTTTTGTGGTGTTTGGAAGCACGCATGGTATTAAGTGTGACTTTTGGCAAATAATTTTTACTAATGCAAATTACCAAGTGACATTTATGGACTGTGTCATCAAGCATAATACTCTAGCTAAATGTAGAATATTGATCATCAGTTTTATGGACAAATATTTTCCCATGGGTCACAGTGGATTTTTGCCTTAAGCTTCTAATAATGCTGGGTTCTTAAGCTAAATAGAGTGGCCTTCCTTTTATAGCCTAATCACATGGAGAAATCAGGATTCACTGTTCCCTGGTAATGTGAATGTGGCCTTGTTCTCCTTTAGGTGAAAGAGCAATCTGTTGCTCCCATTGATCTCTGAATTACTTCCACATGCCAAGGAATATTGTGTCTGAAGCTTGATGTGCTGTCTGTGGATGGATTCGTTCCTGTCTTTCATTTGAGTACTTTCCCCTGCCAGCTATGATTTTGTGTTTATAAATTCTGCCACTCTCTACGAGGCAGTCCTGATGAATCATTAGAGAAGTTAACCTTTACCATCTAGAGCTTTTAAAATGTTTAAATGGCTTTCAAATACCAGGTTCTGCTATTTCACATCATAGCTGTAACAACATGGGGGCCTTCACCACCTAGCACAGGTATTTCCTAGTTATGCATGTCTGCCCTTCTAGCTCATTGCCTGCTGGAACTCAGCTCACACCATTCGGTTACCACTCAGCATCCTTTCAGGTGGATGATGGCAGCTGCTGCTGGGTATAACAGTGTATTCTTTCAGAAGAACATTTTGCAATAAAACATAACATACACATTTTTACTTTTAATGGAGTTCAAGTGTTGATCAGTAGAATTCTTTATGAATTCTGGGGCACAGGAAACCCCTGATGAGTATTCAAGCTTCCTACTTAGAATTTTGCCATATCAGAGGTCAGTACTTGCCATAGAAACCAGAGCCACCTCCTGTGTGAGTGAACATAAAACGTGCAAATCTTTAAACGTGCACAAATGTCCAACAAAACCAGTTTTGATCTATTGAGGCAGGCTACTCTGTAATTTCCAGTTTCTACTGAGTTTTTGAGAGGAATCCTTTTCATATATATATATTATCTTTTTGTACTAAATGTTGGAACATTCTCAGTCTTATAAAAAATAACACAGAAATAATAGGTCAAGTGATGATTGAAAAAGATTGGGATGTGATAGCCACACACAAAACCACAGACTCTTGATACCACACCTCCTGCAATACAGGCCAATCCACCATCAAAGACTAAACATCAGACAGCTGGCAGAATAAATGAACTAATATGCTCCACCCTGGGAAACCCACACCCCGGCCGCTCTGACTCAGATACCACACTGGGTTATATTATTCTGTGCGTACATATCAAAAGCCTTTTTATGCCTTCCTTAACATTTATGTAAAAGCATTCTTTTAGGATTCTTCGGTTAAACTTCACCAGTTGTCAGAGTAGCCTTGGGTTCCTCCTCCTCCAGAGGAGGAATTGTAGAGTCCTTAATTCAGTATTTGAAGAAATATGTGGGGTTAGCCATACAGCAAAGCCAGTCAGAGTCTGAAAATTTTGCATTTAATTTAGTCTGCCAAACTGCAGTTTCTCTTATGCAGAAAAGGATGTAAAGTAGCTTGACAAAATTCATACAATTACTGCATAGGAAGTAAAAGTAGCCTGTAAATTGACTCAGAGAGCCCTAGCAGCAATAGTGAAAAGAGAAACTTAACGGGCTTTCATAGTCACATTGTCCTTACAATTAAACTTAGTTGCATGGGAGATGCAGAGACTTTCTTTGTATTATAGTCCCAGAGGTATTATTACTCTTGTATACCCTCATACACAGTGGTATAGAAGATGTTTATAATATTCTTGCAATGACTAGAAATGTTCATTAAATTTTTTTGTTGCATCCCTTTGCACATATAGTGATCAAAATGCTCAAAATTAGTACTTGGTGGAGAATGAACACATTGTCACTTTACCTCTCCCCTATCTAGATCTTTCCTTAATGCTACATCCAAATGCTACTACATAAAGAGTATTTTAAATTATTAATCAAGTCTAAATTTTTAAAATGTTCTCAGGAATGAAAATAAATGAGCAATAAGAATGTTAACTAACAATTCTTAGTGAATAAATTATGGGAGGATTGTTTTCAATCATTTCCTGAACA
This sequence comes from Artibeus jamaicensis, assembly GCF_021234435.1. Taxonomy (NCBI): domain Eukaryota; kingdom Metazoa; phylum Chordata; class Mammalia; order Chiroptera; family Phyllostomidae; genus Artibeus; species Artibeus jamaicensis. Next base: position 9,710,960 of record NW_026521810.1, on the reverse strand, counting down.
GAAGTGCATTTATTCCCAAATCAAGCATTAAGAGTGCTTTTCTCCTCAATGGCCATTCCAATGCAGTTAGATTTAGTGAGCACTCTTTGTGGTAGACCATAACGTGTGGTTATGCTCTTTTCAGCCCCAATCAACACATTTTGAATTGAACATATTGCTGCTATACATTAAAAGGGATTTTTTCTATTTTTATTGTTTATTTTATTACAGTTGTGCCAATTTTTTTCCTTTTGCTCCCTTCAGCCCAGCTCACCCCTCAAACCCAAAGTCAATCCCTTCTCCATTGTCCATGTACATGCATTATTCATACATGTTCTTTAACTAGTCCCTTCCCCTTCCTTCCACCATCCCCACCTCCCCTCCTCCTCTCCTACAGCTGTCAGTCTGTTCCATTTTTCCATGTCTCTGGTTCTGTTTTCCTTGTTAGTTAATTTTGTTCATTAGATACCAGTAATAAGTGAGGTTATATGGTATTTGTCTTTTACCAACTGGCTTATTTCACTTAGCATGATGCTCTCTAGTTCCATCCATGCTGTCACAAAAGGTAGGTATTCCTTCTCTCTTTCTACTGCATAGTATTCCGCTTTGTAAATGTACCACGGTTTTTTGATCCATTCATCTATTGATGAGCACTTAAGCTATTTCCAGCACTTGGCTATTGTAAATAGCAGTGCTGTGAACATAGACCTGTGTTAAGTTCTTTTGAATTGGTGTTTCAGGATTCTTAGGGTATATTCCCAGCTGTGGAATCACTGGATCAAAAGGCAGTTTCATTTTTAATTTTTTGAGGAAATTTCATACTGTTTTCCACAGTGGCTGCACCAGTCTGTATTCCCAACAGTGTGCACACTATAATGTACTATGACAAGTACATGGTTGCCAGTACTTGTTATTTGTGATTTATTAATGATAGCCATTAGTACTTGGTGGAGAATGAACACATTCTTGGTGTGAGGTGCTCTCTCATTGTGGTTTTATTTGCATCTCTCTGATGATGAGTGATGTTCAGCATTTTTTCATATGTCTATGGGCCCTCTGTATGTTCTCCTTGGAGAAGTGTCTATTCAGGTCCTTTGCCTATTTTTTAATTGGGGTGTTTGTCTTCTTGACATCAAATCATATGAGTTCTTTATATATTTTGGAGAGTAAAAGGTGTCCCATGTGTCATTGGCAGATATGTTCTATCCGGTCAGTTCCCTTTTCATTTTGATGATGGTTTCTTTAGCTGTGCAGAAGGTTTTTAGTTTGATGCAGTCCCATTTGTTTATTCTTTCCTTTATTTCCCTTGCCCTAGGAGATACATCAGCAAAAATATTACTACATGGGATATATCAAATTTTACGGCCTATGTTTTCTGCTAGAACTTTTATGGTATCATAACTTACATTTAAGTCCTTTATTCATTTTGAGTTTATTCTGGTGTATGGTGTAAGTTGGTGGTCTAGTTTAAGTTTTTTGCATGTACCAGTGCAGTTCTCCCAACACCATTTTTTATAGTTATTTTTTTATTGTCATTCAAGTACAGTTGTCTCCATTTTCCCCTAACTACTCCCTTCACCACACCCATCCCCACCTTCCGCTCTCGATCCTACAGCACTTTGGCTTTGTTCAAGAGTCCTTTATATGTGTTCCTTCATGACCCTCCTCTTTTTCCCACTGTTATCCACTTATAGACGAGATAATTTGGTATTTGTCTTTCACTGTTTGGCTTATTTCGCCTATAATACTCTCTAGATTTATCTTTGCAGTCACAAGGGTAGTAGCTCCTTCTTTCTTTCTTTCTGCTGTGTAGTATTTCATTGTGTAAATGTACCATAGTTTTTTTGATCCATTCATTTACTGATGGGCACTTAGGTTGCTTCCAACACTTGACTATTATAAATTGTGCTGCTATGTACACTGGGAAAATAGGTTCTTTTGAATTGGTGTTTCAGGAGCCTTAGGGTATAATCCCAGCAGTGGAATTGCCAGGTCACAAAGTTCCATTTTAATTTTTTTGAGGAAATTCCATATTGTTTTCCACAGTGGCTGTACCAGTCTGCATCCCCACCAGCAGAGTACTAGGGTTCCCTTTTCTTTACAACCTCACCAGTACTTGCCATTTCTTGATTGGTTTATGTTGGCCATTCTGACTGGTGTGAAGTGGTCTCTCACTGTAGTTTTAATTCATATCTGTCTGATGGCTAGTGATGCTGAGCATCCTTTCATCTGTCTCTTGGCCCTATGTATGTCCTTCTTGAAGAAGTGTCTGTTCAGGTCCTTTGTCTATTTTTAATCAGTTGTTTGTCTTGGAGTAGAGTTATATGAGTTCTTTATATCTTTTCGAGGTCAAGCCCTTATCTGAGGTGTCATTTGCAATATATTTTCCCAAACAGTTGCTTCCCTTTTTTTGCTAATGTTTTCTTTGGCCATGCAGAAGCTTTTTATTTTGATGAAGTCCCATTTGTTTATTCTTTCCTTTATGTCCCTTGCTCTAGGGGACATATCGGTAAAATATTGCTCTATGGAACATCTGAGATTTTCCTCCTTGTGTTCTCCTCAAGAACTTTTATAGTGTCATGACTTATATTTAATGTCTTTTATCAATATTGAGTTTATTTTTGTATATGGTGTAAGTTGGTGATCAAGTTTCATTTTTATTCATGTACCTGTCCAGATGTCCCAACACCATTAGTCGAAGAGGCTGTTTTTACTCCATTTTATGCTTCTTCCTTCTTTGTCAAATATTAATTGACCATAGAGACATGGGTTTATTTCAGGCTCTCTATTCTGGTCCATTGATCTATGTGTCTGTTCTTAACGCCAGTACCAGACTGTTTTGCTCACAGTGGCCTTGTAGTGTAGTTTGATGTCAGGTATTATGATCCCTCCTAGTTTGTTTGTCTTTCTCAAAATTGCTGTGGCTATTCAGGGTTGTTTTTGGTTCTACATAAATTTTTGAAGTGTTTGTTCTATATTCATGGAATGTGTCATTGGTATTTTAATAGGGATTGTGTTGAATCTATAAATTGCTTTGGGTAGTATGGACATTTTGATGATGTTAATTCTTCCAATCCATGAACATGGTGTATGCTTACATTTGTTTGTGTCTTCTTTAATTTCTTCAGTGTTTTGTAGTTTTCTGAGTACAGGTCTTTTATTCCCTTGGTTAGGTTTATTCCTAGGTACTTTATTATTCTTGTTGCTTTATCAAATGGGATCTTGCCCCCTGATTTCTGTTTCTGATATTTTGTTGTTGGTGTACAGAATGCCTTCAACTTCTGAATATTGACTTTGGATCTTGCTGATTTGCCAAAATCACTTACAAGGTGGCGTAGTTTTTTGATGGGGTCTGTAGGGTTTTTCTACGTACAGTATTATGTCATCTATAAGCAATGACAGTTTTGCTTCCTTCTTTTCGATTTGGATGCCTTTTATTTATTTTTCCAGTCTAATCACTGTGGCTGGGACTTTCAATACTATGTTGAATAGAGGTGGTGAACAGAAGTGGTGAACAGACAAAACAGAAGTTGTCTTGTTCCTGATCTTAGTTGGAAAGCTTTCAGTTTTTGCTCATTGAGTATGATGTTGGCTGCAGGTTTCTCACATGGGTGCTGGATTTTGTCAAATGCTTTCCCAGCATCTATTGATATGATTGTGTGATTTTTGTCTTTCATTTTGTTTATGTGATACATTATGTTTATTGATTTGCAAATATTGAACCATCTTTGCATCCCTGGAATGAAACCACTTCATCATGTATGATGTTTATGTATTGCTGGATCTGGATTGCCAATGTTATGTTGAGGATTTTAGCATCCATGTTCACCAGAGATATTGGCCTGTAATTTCCTGTGCTTTTTTGTTACCTGGTTTTGGAGTTAAAATAATACTTGCCTTGTAAAAAGTGTTTGGGAATCTTCCCTTTATTAAAATTTTTTGGAGTGGTTTGAGAAGGATAGGTGTTCGTTTTTATTTGAATGTTTGGTAATATTCACCTGTGAAGCCATCTGGTCTAGGGCTTTTGTGTGCCAGGAGTGTTTTGATTACTGTTTCAATTTTGCTAGTTGTTATCAGACTGTTCAGGCTTTCTGCTGCTTCTTGATTCAGTTTTGGGAGATTGCATGTTTCCCGAAATTTCTCCATTTCACCTAGGTTGTCCAATTTCTTGGCATATAGTTATTCATAGTAATTTCTTACAGTCCTTTGTATTTCTGTGGTATCAGTTGTTATTTCTCCTCTTTTGTTTCTGATTTTATTTATTTGGGTCCTCTCTCTTTTTTTCTTGATGAGTCTGGTTAAAGGTTTGTCAATTTTGTTTATCTTTTCAAAGAACCAGTTCCTGGATTCATTGATTCTTTGGATTGTTATTTTAGTCTCTATGTCATTTCATTCTGCCCTAATCTTGATTATTTCCTTTATTCTACTCACTCTTGGCTTTGTTTCTTGTTGTTCCTCTAGTTCTTGTAGATGTAAGGTTTGTTTGAGACTTTTCTATTTTCTTTAAGTAGGCCTGTATCACTATGAACTTCCCTCTCTGCAAAGAGAATTTTTAAACATCTTTTGATCAGTGACAGGAGTGAAAGGTTGAAAATTATGTTTAGTGGCTCATAGATGACCAATTATTGGTTTTAGACCAATAGATTGGAGGAGTAAAATGGCCAATACGTATTCAGAATTATTATGGGAAATGGGAGTAGTGGGCAAGTATTAAGCACCTGAATAGAAACAAGAATGGGATAGAGTTTTGTCAAAGCTACAGATAAGGTATGTGAGCATTACATAGGTGTAAGGACAGTATGTGTTTGACTCAGGATGGAGAGTAAAGAATTAGGGTTCTCTCTGCTTAGGAGAAGAGAAATGCCAGGGGGACTGTAGTGGTGTAAGGACAGGTATAGTGGACCCGATACTGAACGTGGTTGGTAAGTACTAGCTCCATAGTAAGAATAGCACTTGTCAATACTTCAGAATCTCTTATGAGAAGACTGAATCCCATGTTAGCTACTTATAATGAGGGAAAAGCAACTAGTCTCCACAGGCAAGCTGCTGAAGTGATTACAAGGCTAGGAACATGATTCTCAGGGAAGCATGACGGGAGCATGGATTATTTAACCTGAAGAGAAGAATTGGATTTTCCAAACTGGCCTCCGAGGAATAATATTTTGGTAATGCTAGGAATCCTTCACTTTAATCTTGTGCATGGAATGACTGAGTTTCGCACGTACTTGTTAATTACGCAAAATAGTAAAATTGTACACAATGCAACGGAATTGAGCTCGTGTTAGGACACTTACATGGATTTTACATTCTCTTAACATCCTTTTTGCCAATGACATGATAAATATATTAGTGACTTCAATTATACAAGGAGGAAAAATTGTTTTTCACTTCATTAATGATAAAAGGAACCCCAAATTACGTAAGGAAAAATAGTTGTACATATTGTTAGAATTAAACTAACTGCCATTAAGGGGTTGGGGCAGGTTGGTTTTCAAGGATACAGTGTATCCAGTATTTTCCTGGAGTGTACTGTATGTGTAGATTTGCTGTACATTAATAGGTGACAGTGCCTAACACATTATTGGCTCATGATATCTTCTTAATCATCAGTACAGTTCTCAGATGGCCAGGGTTCCAAGAGAGAATCAGAAATGGTAGGAAGTATATATGGATACATATAAATAAAAGGTAGGTAGGTAGGTAGGTGAATGGCAGGTAGATTTATTGCATTGACTTGGTTTGTATGATTGTGAGGAATTGAGAGGCAAATACACAGAGCAGACCAGGAGGAAAAGCAGACTGGAAATTTGGGCAGCAACTGACGCTATAGTCTACCAGTGGAATTGGTGGAATTTCTTTTCCAGGGAAACCTCAGTTGTGCAATTAAGCCTTTCAACTGATTGGATTAGGCTCACCTAGATTATGCAGGATAATCTCCTTTATATACAATCAACTGATTGTGGATATTAATCATATCTGAAAAACAGCTTCACAGCAAGCAACCCCTCTGTGATGAGTGTTTGATTAAATAACCAAAGCCTGTATCCTAGCCCAGTTAACACGTGCAGCTGACCATCCCAAGTGGGTGGGGGCAGGATTATGTTTATTGGTGACAAATTAGTTCTAATGCACTCACTTTGCAGCTGAGGAGTGTAGTTCTGGAGCCCACCTCTGCCACCTCCTGGCTCCATGCCTGCTGAGGGCATCCACTAACCTTTTTGCTTCTGTTTCCTTGTATATCAAATGGACTTAATATGTCAAATCTCTGGGTTTTGTATGACAATCAAGTGAATATCTGGCATGATAAAAACACAGTTAAAGGTAGCTGTTTGGGTTTGGTGTGTTTTAAGGTTTAACGTAATTTAGAGTTGTATCTTTACATTGTTTGGAATGACATCCAGATATGTAAGAATGCCTTAAAATTTGCTGGATTGAGTAGCAAGAAAGAAGTTGGAGCATATTGGTGTTGGGACTTATAAAAGCTTCTTTCTTTTTCTGTCTCTTGGCACACATTAGTTGAGCCTGGTTTTAATTCTTTTTTAAGGTACAGAGCAAAGATGATCAGCCTATTTATCAGAGGGAAATGAAAAGTCCACTGAGTGGGAATGATTCTCCGATGTCAGTGGAGGGCATGACACATGCTAACATTTCTGTGAATGCCAAACGGAGTCATTAGATTTCTGCTGCTGTGAACATAAACTGAATTCGTGATGACGGGACTCTTAAAATTCTGTCTCACTTAGGTTGTGAGGAAGTGATGCACTTAAGTTTTCTTTTGGTTTATTGCAGCCCTTAACAAGCATGGCTGCTAGTAAGCAGGCAGTTAAATTAAACTCGTAAATATCTGTTACCGTTTTTAAAACATGAAATTGAAACAAAAGGTTTATATTCCTGTTTGTACGGATGCACTGAAATGCATGAATCACCCCTTTTTGTGGATCTGAAGCAAGGAATAAATACAGGATAGCAAAAGAGGAAGCTCACCAGGGTGATTCCTCCTTGGCATTTTATAATAATGAGCACCTACGATGATGAGAGGAGAAACTGTAACTGATGATGTGATCTTAACTTCTGAGGGAAAGGGAAGGGTGGTGGAAGGGCAGGCAAGAAGCATTTGGACTGAGGATGAAAGGCATGTCAACAGATGCTGTCCTTATCCTTAAGATCACCAAGACCAAGAGAGCTGTTACATAAGTTTTCATCAGAAGCTTTTCCCCAAACTAGCAGAGTTAGGCTGGCAGGAACTTGAACAGACATCTTCAGGGCAACTCCTTAAAGACCTGGTGCCCCTGAGGAGAAAGAGCAGCAGAGACTCCTGGATGGCACAGCACCATCAGATGTCAGACGCACAGTTCCCACCCTTGAATGCTGGCCATAGCGTGGCATGCTCAGAGTGGGAGAAGGAAATGTGGAGAGTGACAGCACAGAGTAGGAGCCAGGAGGTATGAGGGAATGGGAAGAAGCCAGCATTACAGATCTGCCAGCAGCAAAGGGAAGAGTGAAGGAAAGGGAAGGCAGAGGAATGGTGGGCCACCAGGCACCTGGGCTTCACCTGGAGCAGCTGGTGGGGATGGCCACAGGGCAGTGCAGACACTAGATGGGGAAGGACTGTAACTCTAGACCCTAGAAGGCCCTTGGGAAAGAGGACTGAACAGATTATGTCAGTGGTCCAGAGCATCTTAAGAGAGACAGTCTTATAGACCTGCCATACTCATTTGGAACCTTCTGTCTCCAAAGAGAGAGTGACTCCTGGAGAGTCTAAGGGAACAGGCGAAGGCAAAGTTGATCATTAAAGAAACAGAGCAAAACAATGTGAACAAGATGGAGAAACGTTGCTACCAATATTGCTTGCACTGAAAATTTATCAGTAAAAAGAAAGCCCTCTTTTAATGAAAAACTCTACAAAGCAACTAAATCAGAGCAATCAAATCCATGCACATCTTGGAGATATTGCAGGTCCGTTTTCAGACCCCGCAGTAAAGTCTCACAGTAAAGCAAGTTGCAATCCTGTTGCTGGTGAAGGGGCTTGCCTTTGATTTGTTGAAAACTCAGTATCTGTGAACCACAATAAAAGTAGATATGCCTATATTTCAGATTTCAGAGTCTCATGTTTTTTTATCAACTGGTGTTTGCCTCAGAAGATACTGAAAGGAAAGGGTGTAAAATGAAGCAATTCAAAATCAAATGAAAAGGGCTCGAAGCCAGAGTATATTTTTGGATAGGACTTATTTTCTGCATTTTAAATTTAACCAAGTGGAATTCATTTGTAAGCACTGTTCTATTCAACCTTTAGAAATGAAGGAATTGCCATTTAATGAGAGATGTGCATTTTATTGTAAACACAGAACACAGTGCCCTTGCTTATTCTCCAGAGGTGCAGACCCTGTTTTGCACTGTGCATTGAGCACAGAGGACACAGATTTATCTCAGACCCAATAGACCAGCATTTATACATGAAGATGAAGGCTTGGGGAAGCCAGGCTTCTGTTCCCAGTAGAATGTCAGATGGCAGATCTATCAGAAGTGACATAACCAAGTTCTGGTTTCATATTGATGAGCCCATGAAAGCAGAACAAGCAAGTAAGGAAAGGGGAGTTTTCAGATGAGGGATAGAGTTCATCAAGAAGATTTGTGATGTGATTGACTAAAACTCGGCAAATTTAAGCAACAAGTGAGAAGTTTTTGAAGTCTTTCTTCATGTATTGAAGTTCTGTCTACTGGGCATATTTTAAAATATAATGTCAGCTAGAGGAAGATAGCTATAATAGAGAAAGAACTGTTCATGAAGTATACTTAGGAGGAAGATTTGTAATTGGTGACATCATTGGGTTGTCAGCAATTGTGAAATAGGGCATGATTTAAGATGAAGCCTAAGGGGTGTTTGTTCAGTCACATTAAGATAACCCAGACCTTGGAGATAAGTCTGGTGTAAGTCATGAGCTTAAAGTAAAACTCAGGGGAAAATCTATTGCAAACTGTGTCAGAATGGCACAGGAAGGCAATCACTTTAAAGTCTAGTTTAAAAACTCTCATCAAATTTATGTATGATTTTATTTGTATGTCTTTAAGTCTGATAATTATCTATTTAGTGGAAGTTTGTAAAGAAGTTATCATTTATATTCTAATTTCCTGAGCTGTAATTTAAAAGAAGAGACAATTTGGCATTAAAAAAAACAACCACTACTCTTTAAAACTTGTGGTCAGTGCCCACAATTTTCATAATTGTCCTGTATGCAAGATATTTATTTCACTGCTTTAATTTACTTCTTTTTTTTTCACTCACTCAACAAATATTTACAGAGTGTTTACTATTGCCAAGCGCTGTTCCAAATGCTGGAGATAAAGTTGAACAGAATCTATTTATTGGTTTCAAGAGGCATATTTTCTTATGTTTTAACGTCTCTGAGGAATGTGTCTTACAATCTATTACGTGTCATAATTTGGTTGACAGAAGTTTTTCTTTCTAAGTGGCATTCGACATTGTGGTGCATCTCACAACTAACAGCATCTTATAATGGTTGGAATAGAGTATAATGGAACAATTATAGTTAGACACATACACACACATACACCTAAGCAACTGTTTCCTATTTATTTATTGGGGAAATTGAGATTATTCTTCCAAGAAACTAATTCTGTTCCTGTGGGGAAAAATGGCTCCAATATAGAATGTTCTGTATGTTCTTGATAGTTGTAAATTGAGAGTAAAAAAGAATTTAATTAGCATAAAATGGAATACAAAAGAATAGAAATGCTAAACTTTCCTGCTGGATTTCTTCCCTCATTGTATATGAGAAGCTTAAGTGACAGCTTAATCATCTCAGTCTTTGTGTTTTGTAGGATGTTGGCAATGTGTGTATGTGTATCTCATATTACTGTTTTTTCTTTGTGTTTTATTTTGAGACTAAAATCAATTTAATTACTGTATAATATTGTTATAAGTAAATTCCATTATGAAAGTCTGGATTATTCAAGAAAGTTAAATTAGGAAGTGATTCTTTCCTTTGAACATGGAATTAGCATAGAATTTGCTCAAATGAGACATTTAAAATCAACTTTGAGTCACAAAAAATCAGTTTGCATGCAGTTTAAAAAACATGGCTGTCATATAAAATGAGGTACACCTGCATAGTCGAGCTGAGTCAACAATTGAATTCAGCTGAATATACTAAAAAACACATAGTAAGCTGCATAGACATATATATTGATTTATTTAAACATTATCCAGAAGAGTCACTCACTATAAATTAGAATTTATTACTCATTGATTTTAAACAAATGCTCACTTTTTCTGACCATGAAAGAGAACTATTTTCTCCATTGTGTATTTATAACAAGCCAGTACTAATGTGTTTATAACACATTGGTGTTTATAACAAGTATTTATAACAAGCCAGTCACAGTAGCATGTGACTCCCAGATTTTAGAACTTTATATGGCTATAAATTATTTATACTGTGTATTAAAGTTTATACTTTTTTAGTGCATGAGTTTACAGTCTCAATAGTCATGAGCAGATATATTTCCTAATAGATCTAAAATCTGTATGTCATGAGCAGTATTAGTGACTACACACAGGGAGTTCTGTGGCTGCACCCAGAGGGATCTCACTTTCAAATCTGAGGAGCAGAGTCTAAGCAGAGACTAAAAGAATACACTGGGGCAGAGGGACAAACATTTGCAAAGCCTAGAAGGGTAGGAGGGAACTGGGAGAAACTGGGAAGTGTGCAGCAAATTAAATGGGATATTTCTAGGCCAGATCCTGAAATGCCTTCTTAGCTGTGACAAGCAGTTACCTTTTCCTTCTAAGGGCACAGTCATCAGTGTCTCAAGCAGAGGGGCATGACATGATGAGACTGGTATTTGAGATCACTATGGCTTCAGTGAGAGAACCCACTTCAGCTGGACTGACTACGGGAAGATGTGATGAAAAGTGACTGCAGCAATTAGAGAAGAAAGAATGGAAGTGTGAGCTAGACCAGATTCTGCAAGAACAGAGCGGGGTGTGCAGAGAAGAGCACTTCTCAGGAAAGCTTGATAATGCACTAGATGAAATCAGGCCAACTCATTGAGGCTGTCTCCTAGAATCCCACCTTGGGTAGCTGGAACAATGGTGGTGCCATTCTCAGAAATCATAATCACATGAAGGAAAGTAGATTGGGGGCAGGGGGTCAAGATAATGAGTTCACTCCAAGTGGAGATGTACCACTAGCCACGCAGAGAGACAATGGAGAGCAAGGGCTTAGTCAAGCCAACAGAATTTGGCAGAACCTTTTGGAATCTGGGAGAGGGCTGAATGGAGAAGTTCAGATTGCCACACAGCCCAAAGACCCAGAGGAAGCCCAGGTCTGCCTGGTCTTGTTTAGATTTTTTCCAGCTGTGTCATATAACCCACATGGAGATGACATCCTGGTAAAGGGATTAGAAGCCTCAAATAATCTGCACTGGGAAGGCAGGATACCACAGAAGGATTGGGAGGGAAGAAGGAAAGAAAAGAAAACTCCCATCATACCAAATGTTGCTTATTATCTTAGTGACATAATATCAGAGGGACTGACTGTAATAAGTTAATGGAGGGGATGTATGCACACATACATTCTATTCTCTCAGTGAGAAGGGACATTGCCATTTGAGTAAGGAATGTATTTCTACCCGAACTGTGGCTAATCCTGTACCTTCAGCTTTGAAGGAGGAGGAGAGTGGTGAGCATTGTACCCTCTGTGGATTATTTCTAGTGACCTGCCATCAGGGGAATGTGCCAAACCTGTTTCTGAGACTGTCCAAGCCTGCCAGACAGCCTTTCGTCATGGGCATTTCCCCCTTTGACTGTACCCATGGCTACCACTCCATTCCCACCCAGGGTAGCTTTAGCAGCTGTTGGAACTGCGTTGCCAACATCCTGCGACTCTCAGAGAATCCCAGGCCTGGTCTGGCCACCCAGACATTTTCAGTCAGTAAATGCCATTGTATCCAGTGCCCACTGTGTCCTGTTGGGCATTGCACCAGCCCCCAGGAGATATATTCCTTTTAGCAGCCTCACCAAATGCTGAACAGGCTTTCCTCCAATAAGGCTCTGAAAAGTGCCCCTCTGGGTAGGGGTCTTTGAAGGCAGCTGTGCCCTGTGTGAAGGAAAGATGAAAAACGAGGAGCTTCTGAATGGGTCCTGGGTAGTTATTGAGGAGAGAACCAGGGGCTGGCTTGAATCTAAGAGCTACATATTCAGACTGGAAAACTTTTACAGTTTGAGAGCTCTTTCTGAGATCACCTAACCCAGATTTATAATCATTTAGCAGGCTCTGCATCCTGAAAGCTGTGCATCTCCCTGGGGTACAGTCACTTAACTGAAGTCATTATTGGACTGGAATTACAACATCAACTTGTGTCCTTTCATCACCATTTTGTTTCATCACAAGACAGTAATGCTGTCTTCACACAATTGCAGTAAAATCTTCTTGTCAGGGTAATTTCTCCTGCTAAGTTATAGCCTCTTCACAGGGTTTCCACTCTTTCTACACTTGAATTAAAATTCTTTTGGAGCCTTAATACCCATTACAGCCATGATGTTTTGTGTTCTCCATGGCTGTGCATTGAAATTTTTATGGGTTCATTGCGGTGCCAGTAAGTGGTTATTAGTACAACATCATTTAACAATAAAGCCCTACAAAACCACTTCAGAGACTGCCCCATTCTGATTTTTTAAAGTCTAAATAGCTATACTGTTTCCAAACATACTTCAAAACATCCAAAGACATTTGTCTACCATAGGGACTCTAGCACTTACTTTCTGATTAAACAGAAAACAACAACAACAGCGACAAAACTTTGTCTGAATTTCTACTTCACAGGGGCTTGACTTGTGGGCCCTCTTTTTCTTGGCTACTGGGACTCAAAATTCTACTTGGGCCCACATGGATTATGTAGAAAGGGTAAAAAGGATGTTCTTATATGGGTAGTTATCATTAAAACTGCTAAAATCGTAAGCCAATTGTGTGTCTTTCAGATAGCAGACTTGTCGGTTCTTTTTTTCCTTCAGATCCTTATGTCAGCAATACTTCTTTCGTGATAACATTTATTTATCAAAGTTGATGCTACTTTGACTTTATATAAAATACCAGTGAAGATAAATGGATCGATTGACCCCAAGAGCAGTTTATTTATCCCTTTAGTCACACTTCAGTGGCAAAATCAATACCCCTCTGAAATAGCTGATGTTACAGCAGTTCCAGTAAATAGTGACATTCCTGGGCTCTGTGCAAGGGGAACTAAAATTTATTATCAAGTTAGATTTTTTAGTACCTGTATTGATTTTCCTGAGATGCTTGTGAATTTTTATTTATCTATAGCCAAGCAAGTGACCTTTGTTTCACAAAACTACAGCATACATGTGCCAAGATTAGGGGAGTTGGAAGGACTTGCATGGATTTGTGAACATGGACTGAAACACAGAAAAGTAAACAAGAAGTGGGTTTTTTTTCCCAAAAGTGAGCTTTTTGGTTTTCTTAAACATTCAACATTTTGCATTCTTCTTGTGTTGGCAAATAAGACATTTCACAGTGCTTATTAAAGACATGTTGTGCCTAGAACCCTGATATGTGTTTTAGGGGAAAGGGCACTGGTTATGGTTTTAAAGATGAGGTTAGCACAAGCAGAAGCTTGAGAGAAGAGAAGGAGGAAGAGCACGAAGGAGGCTAGTGAGGAAGGAGGAAAAAGGAAGGAGAGGGGTGAGGTGTGGCCCTGCTGCGGCAGGGGTTGTAACAGGGATAAGGTTGGCCAGCATGAGGGTGGGGTGTAAGTCAGCAGGACCTTGAAGCAGTGGGAGCTGTCTCGGTTTTTTAAGCTGAAATGGAAATGCATTGTTGAAAAATTGGTCTGGTGGTAGAAGGTGTCAGAGTGGATGGCTGCAAGAGGATTCTTGAGGGACTTGAGCTGGGCCCAGCCATGCAGGCTGGAGGCAACACATTGTGGACCAAAGTGTTCACACAAGCAGGTGCAGGACTGAGGATGAGACAAGTGATATGATGCCTGCGGGAGAAAAGGAGATGGTAAAATAGAATGTGTCCAAGATGTGGTTGCTTACGGAAGTGCTCTTCCTGATCATGACCTTACTCTTGAGGTTTGAGATGTGGGGATCATGGAGTGCAAAACAAACAACAAAACAAACAAGCAGAAAAAAAAAAGACACTGAAATAGAGAACAAGGGGACAGCGACCAGAGGGGAGAGGGAAGGGAAGTTAAGGGGAAAAAGGGGGAGGGATTTGGAGGAACAAATAGGAAGGACACAGGGATGAGAACTAAGGGGGGGTGGAAATGGGAGGGAGGTGGGGAGCAAGGGGCGGGGGAGGCTGGGGTGGGAGAAATAGACAAAAAAAACTGTACTTGAAAAATAACTAAATAAAATTAAAAAAAATAAAGCAAGCATAAGAGAAAAGCCACAGAGAGAATACCAGCAAAAAAAAAAAAAGAGCTAGGGCTTTGGAATCCCATGATGGTGTGAAAATGCTGATTGGGAGCTGCCTAGCACTCTGTGTGCTTTGGCATCCTCATATAAGTTGTGGCCCTTAGGGCTGGAGTGACAATTAAATGCAGTAACACAATTAAAGCATTTGTCACCATGTTGGGCCCAGAGCAGGTGCTCAGTGCACATGAGTGGTTATTATTTTGAGGATTTCCTAGTGGAAAATGTTAAGACTTAAGAAAGCCAAAACAAAAAAAGAGAATTCAGGCTTATCTCATTCTGCAAATATGTTTCTGAATTAACAGAAGGGGAGAAAATCCAGTTTTGTCTGTGTGCTATCTATAATTCTATAATATGCTCAGTGGAAATTGCAGAGAGAGTTGGAAGTAATAAAGTTTTAAGACTTGTTGACCTAGCTTATCAGATAAGCACTCCAGTATTTTTCCAAGGTTAATCATTTTATTTTTCTTATCAATTCACAATTCATGTGTTTTTTTTAAACTGGCAAGTCATAATTCTTTATATGGTTCAGGGTTCTTAAATATGTAATATTCATTTGCTGTGCCTATATCATGTATTTCCAACTAAACATTTCAATTCAGTGTTTACCGAATTTGCCAACTATATGTTCATCGCTATTCTGGACAAATAAAAAGGTATAAAGTATGTGTTTTGCTCCTAAAGGGCAGGTGTCTTATCAGAAAAATAAAGATTATAAAATGATGATATAAAAAAAGTAAATGAATAAGGACTAAAAGGAGTGGTACAGACAGTAAGTGCTTCAGAAACTGAAAGAAGTTAGGAATGTGTACTGACATAATCATAGAAGGCTTCACAAAGGGAGATCAGCTGGGCCCCGAGGAGCCAGGGCAGTGCAGGCAGTGGAGTGAGTGTGAGGAGAGGTGAGGACATCGGAGGAGGAAACAGGGCTGAGCCTTCAGCAAAGGATGGTCACATCTGCCTGGCCAGAGAGCTCCATTGGATCAGTTCGCAGGGCCCCACTGCCGTGGTCTATGGGGACTCTGTTTCATTCCTAAGTTTTTCAAAAGAATCTGTTGGACTGGCCTTTGGAGCTGGGATGGTCGAATGGGGGTGGCTTTTTAAAACAGGATAAATTATTTATACATGATTGGAAATTAAATTAAGTGTAAATGTATAAATTAAGTACATACATAAAGTATATTATGTTTTGTTGCTGAATGCAACAATTCTGAACAATGCATTTTAAATGTTGGTCTCTGTTGTGTTAAAATGGTGATCACACATATGGTAAGTTAGTTGAATTCGCCTATTAATGTTATAATAAATGTCTATTTCATTTAACTTTGGCAGATAAAGTAACCGGCCATTATTCTGTTTTTGAATAAACCTTCACGATACAATTGAAGAAATAAAATAATAATAAAAAATAAAAGTAAATTTATTCTTCAGAATGTATTGGGTGTGCTTGCACAAAAGTTTATTTATACCCTGGGTAGATAACTACTAAATAAGAATGTATTTTTGACAGGGGAAAAATGAGCACAGGAAACATCTTGACTAGCAATATAAAGTACTTTCACTTAACTCTGGTCTCTTCAGATGGAAACTTCTGACAGGTTCTTGACTAAAGCTTTGGGCAAAAAACATTGGATGCTTTTTTATGCCAGAGAAAATATTTCTAGAACCGGAGATGCCTGCAAATAGCAGGAGTGGCACGGCAGGTCAGTGGCTGCAGTAAGGAAGTAGGTCAGGCTGGGCTTTTCTGTATTTCTGGAATTTGAGGATAATAGGTGAGTACTTCGGATGGTGTTGATGGGAAGTTCCTTGACACTGAAGGTGTTAGGCTCATTCCATAGTACACAGTTTCATACAAACTTAAAGTCTCATATAAATTCTGTATTTATTATACAGCTGACTTAGTCCTCTCTGGTTGTTGATTCAGAAACTGAAGGTAAACACAGGTGATTTCTCAACTGAGATTTAGTTTTAAAAAAATGGATAGGCAACAACAAGCTGAACAGAAACAGACTTGTAGGTACAAAGAACAAACTGATAGTTACCAGAGGAGAGGGCAGTTGGGGGACTAAGTGAAAAAGGGCAAGGGATTAAGAAGTATGTACACATTGCCAGTTACAAAATAATTACAGGGGTGTAAAATATATACAGGGCATATAGTCAATAATATTGTGATAACTTTGGTGTCCGATGGGTACTAGACTTATCAGGGTGATCACTTTGTAAGTTATATAAATGTCTCACCACTATGCATACCTCAAACTAATATTGTAGGTCAACTATAATAGAAAAAAAAAAGTGGAGGAGGACAGAGCCAGAGGGGGAGGGGAAGAGCTAAGTAGAAGAGAGGAAAGAAAAGAGGCAGCCCTTTGATGTGTAGAAGCATCTACTAGGGGTGTACTAATATGGCTTCTTACTTTAATCAATTCACTTTAAATCACTTCCACCAAGTGTGAGATGTGCTGCTACTTCTGTTTCACTGGCCTGTGTAGAGGGTACAGCCCAGACCTTTATTGCTGTTGTCACCATGGCCAAGGGGTTCTGCATGACAGTGTTAGAGGTCAGGCTCTAGCAAGGGTTTTCTCTGCATTGAGCTTGGTGACTTTATAAAAACTGACTTAGAAACATTGGTGAATAGATGCAATTAAATAACATAAAAAAGGCTCTGATCCTTATTCCACAAGATCTCTGCTTTTTAGCATATCTGACTTTCAACATGTCATCTTATTAAAATCAAAGGTATGTTTCTACACTCTGTTATTGAAATACAGTTCAACTTCAAAAACACATTTACATTTTGTAAATCAAGTTTTCTATTAATTTCCTTTTGAAGTATGGGGAAATGCTGTGGTGGTGCAATTGTAAACCAGTATTGTCTTTTCAAAGTGCAACATGGCAATATCTGTGAGCACTTGAAAGTATGTGCCCTTCTGGCTGGCAGGTCGATTTCTGAGAACATTTCCATCAGAAATACTCACACGTGCACAAAGAATTTGTAATATTGTAGTAAAAAACTGTCAACAGTCTAAATGCTTTCCTATAAGGAAGAAGTGAAATTGTGGTGTAAAAATATTGTGGATTATTATATGTCATTTACACAAAATGAAGCAAATCTATATGTGCTAACATTGAAAGAACATCAAGAAATATTAAATTAAAAGGAGTTGCAAAACCAATATATAGTATGAGCCTACTTTTGTCTTTAAATGATGACATACACAACTATTAGTAATTGGCTATTTTTGGAGAGAGATACAGACTGGTGCAGAAGTAAAGGGGGATTATATTTTTAAGTCTGTGTCCTTTTGCATTGTGTGAAAGTTCTAAAAGTATATATTTATGAGATTAAGCTTTTTAAAAATATTTTCCTGACGTTGAACATTTTAAATGCTTACTAAGTACCAGATGCTGTCCTTCCTTCTTTCCTTCCTTCCTTCTTGAATAAGTAATTTTTTAAATTTAAATAATAGTAAAAAAGCTATACAATGAAATATTACTCCCCTTGTCCGGTGTATCCTGTTTTGCCCCACTCCATCTCCAACACTCAAAATAACACAGATATCTGTATTTATTATTCTCTTTTGATCCTTCTAGAGTTTCCTTTAAGTTGATACAACCACATAGGAAGAAATATTCTTATTTTTTCTCCTCCTTTAGTCTTTCCTTCCTTTCTTTCTCCCTCCCCCCTTCTCTCTCCCTGTTTCTTTATCTTTCTCTTTCTCTCTTCTCTCCACCCTCCTCCCCATCCTCCTCCTCTTCCTTATAAAACAGGTACCATATCAATATGTACTATTCTCTTTTTTTCACTAAGTTTATCTTGGACATCTCTCTAGAAGCTAACTCATTTTTCATGCAGCTGCATAATATGGAATGACAAACTTTTCTAAGCACTTATGAAACATCTTTTTTAATCCTGTTATTAGTCTGATTTTATAGAAGAGCCTTTATAGAGAGCTGGGGCCTTGAAAGATGAGAAAGTGGCAAAATAAGATGTAAAGTCAGTCTGAACCCAGATTCCTAGTTTTGAGTTCTTTAAATACTGATGGGTCAAACTCTCAACTCAAGCTGAGGATAATGATAAAGGTATTTAGTACTTTCTAGGTCTTTCTTCCTAGTCCCTCTGTCTAAATTAATAAAATCAAATAGTGTTAATAGCCATAAACTAACTGTATTAGTCTTTATGGGCTGCCATGACAAAATATAGACTAGGTGCCTTAAACCACAAAAATTTATATTCTCAAATTTCTGGAGGCTTGAACACAGAGATCAGGCTGCTTGCAAAGTTGGGATTTAGAGAAGGCCCTCTTCCAGGCTTGCAGGTGGACCCAGGGTGAAGAGAGGGCACTCAAGCTGTCTGGTATTTATCCTCATAAGGGCACTGATCCTGTGAGGAGGGGTCTACCCTCAAGACCTCATCTAACCCTCATTATGTTTCAAATACTCCACCTCCAAATACCATCATATTGGGAGACTGATTTTCAACACATGAACTTGTGAGGGGACACAAAAATGCAGTCCTTACTACCATCTAAATAGAGATTGTCAAACTTCTGGTCAGCTAGTAATGTTTATTAAATACTTGCTTTTTATAGCACACTATAAAATGCTTCAGATATATTTATTAGAGAAATTGCTTCTGGTGTGGGAGGTTTTGAAAAGCTGTGAACATCATCATCCTGAGCATAACATTTGAGAAGTACAGAGAGCAGGCAGGCCCAGACAAAGACACTAAGATAGTATATTTGGATTTTAAAAAGTATTTGGCAACCAATAACTATTATATCTATCCAGGTGGTAAGAGCAGGATTCCCCTCCCCTCCCCTCCCCTCCCATCCGCTCCCTTCCTCTTGCTTCCATGCTTTAAAATTTTTTAAAATTTGACTTCCAGCCAAGATGGAGGTATAGGTAGATGGACTTTGCCTCCTCCCACAACCAAAAGAAGGACAATAACAAATTTAAAAACAAAAAATAACCAGAACTTCCAGAAAATTGAACTGTATCGAAGTTCAGCAACCATGGATTTAAATAAGAAACATTCATCCAGACCAATAGGAGGGGCAGAGACAGGCAGCCAGGGTAGAGAGGATACTCGGGACAGTGTTGGCTGGCAGACCAGGCAGTCCCACATTTGTGTGGGGATAAACCGGGAGGAACAACAGGGGGCAAGACAGATTAAGCAACATAGGGTTCCAGCATGTGGAAATAAAGCCTCAGAACATCTGGCCGTAAAAACCTGTGTGGTTGTGGCAGTGGGAAAAATTTCCAGTCTCACAGGAGAGTTTGTTGGAGAGACCCACAGGGTCCTAGAACATACAGAAACCCACCCACCCAGAAATCAGCACCAGAAGAGCCCAATTTGTTTGTGGGTGGCAGAGGAAGTGACTAAAAGGCAGTGGAGGACCGAACAAATAGAATTTTCCCCTCAGACCCCTCCCCCACATACAGCACCACAATGCAGCTACATGGGTTGCCTTGCCCTGGTGAATACCTAAGAAGACTCTGCCCCTTACAACATAACAGGTGTGCCTAGACCAAAAAAAAAATGAGGTCCAAATGAAAGAACAGATCAAATCCAGAGAAAATTCAACTACATAATGAAGAGATAGCCAACCTATCAGATGCATAGTTCAAAACACTGGTAATCAGGATGCTCACAAAAATGGTTGAGTTTGGTCAAAAATAGAGGAGAAAGTGAAGGCTATGAAAAGTCAGTTAAAGGAAAATGTACAGGGAACCAACAGTGAAGGGAAGGAATCCAGGGCTCAAATCAACAGTTTGTACCAACAAGAAGAAATAAACATTCAACCAGAACAGAATGAAGAAACAAGAATTCAAAACAAGTGAGGAGAGGCTTAGGAACCACTGGGACAACTTTAAATGTTCCAACATCTGAATCATAGGGGTGCCAGAAGGAGAAGAGGAAGAGCAAGAAATTGAGAACTTATTTGAAAATATAATGCAGGAGAACTTCCCCAATCTGGTGAAGGAAATAGACTTCCAGGAAGTCCAGGAAGCTCAGAGAGTCCCAAAGAAGTTGGGCTCAAGGAGGAACACACCAAGGCATATCATAATTACATTACCCAAGATTAAAAATAAGGAGAGAATCCTACAAGCAGCAAGAGAAAAGGAGACAGTTACCTACAAAGGAGTTTCCATAGCTGATTTCTCAAAAGACACGTTACAGGCAATATGGGGCTGGCAAGAAGTATTCCAAGTCATGAAATCCAAAAACCTACATCCAAGATTGCTCTATACAGCAAAGCTTTCATTTAGAATGGAAGGGCAGATAAAGTGCTTCTCAGATAAGGTCAAACTCAAGGAGTTCATTATCACCAAGCCCTTATTATATGAAATGTTAGAGGGACTTACCTAAGAAAAAGAAGAGGATCAAAAATATGAATAGTAAAATGACAACAAACTTAAAATTATCAACAACTAAACCTAAAAAATACAAAAACAAAGTAAGCAAACAACTATAACAGGAACAGAATCACAGACATGGCAATCACATGGTGGGTTATCAGTGGAGAGGGGAGAATCAGGGGGAAAGGTACAGGGAATACAAAGCATAAATGGCAGGTACAAAATAGACAGGGGGAGGTTAAGAATGTTATAGGAAATGGAGAAGCCAAAGAACTTATATGTATGGCCCATGGACATGAACTAAGGGTGGGGGGGAATACTGGTGGGAGGAGAGTGTAGGGCAAAGGGGAATAAAGGGAATAAAAAAATGGGACAAGTGTAATAGCATAGTCAATAAAATATATTATTTTTTTAATTTTAAAATTATAGTTGACATACAATATTTTATTAGTTTCAGGTGTACAACATAGTACTTAGACATTTATATAATTACAAAGGGATCACCCTGATTAGTTCCAGTGCTCAGGTGACATCATGCATAGTTATCACAATGTTATTGATTGTATTGTCTATGCTGTACTTTACATTGCCATGGCTGTTTTTATATCTGGCAATTAGTACTTCTGCATTCCTTCACATTTTTCACTTAGCTTTCCAAAACCATCCAATCTGGCAAAAATCAATGTGTTCTCTATGAGTTTGGTTCTGTTTTGTTAGTTCATTTTTGTGTTTTTTAGATTCCACATTTAAATAAAATCATGTGGTATTTTTCATCCTTTGTCTCATTTCACTTAGCATAATACCTTCTAGATCCATCCATGATGTCTCAAATGTTAATATTTCATTCCTTTTTATGGCTGAGTAATATTCCTTTGTGTATATATGTACTATATCTTCTTTATCCAGTTAATGGACACTTGGGTTGCTACCATATCTTGGCTGTTGAAAATGTTGCTGAAATGCAGTAGGGGTGCATATGTCTTTCCAAATTAGTGTCTTGGATTTCTTTGGGTAAATATGCAGAAGTGGAATTGCGGGATCATACAGTAGCATTATTTTTAATATTTTTGAAGTTATATTTGTTTGTTTAAAGATTTTATTAATTTATTTTAGAGAGGGGAAGGGAGGAAGAGAGGGAGAGAAACATCAGTGTGGTTGCCTCTCATGAGCCTCCTAGTAAGGAAGGATCGGGCCTGCAGCCCAGCCATCTGCCCTGAAGTGGGAATCGAACCAGTGACCCTTTGCTTCACAGGCTAGCACTCAATCCACTGAGCCACACTAGCCAGGGCTCTACTTTTAATTTTCTGAGGAACTACCATACTGATTTTCATAGGACTTCACCTATGTTGGTCAGTTTGCAATCTGACCAACAGTGTGTGAAAGTTTTGTTTTCTCCACATTCTTGCCAATGCTTATTTATTGATGATAGCCATTCTGAGAGGTATGAGATATCTCATGTGGTTTTAATTTGAAGTTTTCTGGTGATTAGTGATGTTGGGCATCTTTTCATATGTGTATTGGCCATCCGTTTGTCCTCTTTATAGAAATGTCCATTCAGGTCCTCAGCCTAACTGGATTGTTTGGATTTTTTTTTTTTATGTTAAGTTATATGACTTTCTTTTTTGTTTGTTTATCCTCATTTTTTATTTTAAATTGTTTAAATTTTTTTGGTGGGATCTCTCATTCTTTAATATTCTATTTTTAAAATATATTTTATTGATTATGCCATTATAGTTGTCCTATTCCCCCCCTTCATTCCCCTCCACCCTGCATACCCCTCCCCCACCATTCCCTTTCTTTTAGTTTATGTCCATGTGTCTCAAGCTCTTTAAATTCTATATTTCTCATACTATTCTTGCCCTCCTCCTATCTATTTTCTACCTACCATCTATGCTACTTATTCTCTGTACCTTCTCCCCCTTTCTCCTCTTCCCACTCCCTTGTTGCTAACCCTCCATGTGATCTCCATTTCTGTGGTTCTGCTCCTGATCTAGCTGTCCTCTTAGTTTGTTTTTGTTTTAGGTGTGGTTCTTAATAACTGTTTGAGTTTGCTGTCCTTTCACTGTTCATATTTTTATCTTTCTTTTTCTTAGATAAGTCCCTTTTATATTTCATATAATAAGAGTTTGGTGATGATGAACTCCTTGAATTTGATCTTATCTGAGAAGCACTTTATCTGCCCTTCCATTCTAAATGAAAGCTTTTCTGGATAGAGCAATCTTGGATGTAGGTCTTTGGATTTCATGACTTGGAATACTTCTTTCCAGCCCCTTTTTGCCTGCAAGGCTCTGGGGCTTTGAATTCTTCTTGAGCCATAATGTCTTGGTATGTTTGCACCTGTTATGTATGAGGGGCAGAGCCCTAGGTGTTCACCAGGGTGGGGCAACTCAGTCGCTGGGTAGTGACGCTGTATGTGGGGGTGGGGTCAAAAAGGGGCAATGGCGGTTCCCTCTGCTGCTTCCCACTACTGTGGCCTGAGTGGTCCATCTCACTGCTTGCTCCTCCACCTGGTTTATCTGTGTGCGAATGTGTGACCACAGTCACCTTGCTGCCTTGCACCCTCACTAGTCTGCCCATTGAAATCCCACGCCTGGGATCTGCCAACCGCCGCCCGTGCGCCTGGGTCGCTCTGGCCGAGTTTTCCTGTGCAACCCCGCTGCACCAGTCGCTGGCTCTGACCCTCTTACTGTTTTGGCTGAATGGTTTGGCTGAACGTTTCATTGTTGTCGGACTTCCGTATAGTTCAATTTTCTGTGTTTTGGTTGCATTTTTGTTACTAAAACTTTGTTCTTTTTAAACCTGGTTGTGCAAGGAGGTGTGATGTTTCTACCTACGCCTCCATCTTGGCTGGAAGTTCATAAATTGTTTAATTTAAAAAAATTTTTATTTAATTGTTGTTCAAGTTCGGTTTTATATCTTTTACTCTCATCCCAGCCCACCCACCGCCAGTGCTCCCCACCTCCCTCCCATTTCCACCCCCCTTAGTTGTTGTCCATGTGTCCTTTATACTAGTTCCTATAAATCCTTCCCCCTTTTACCCTGAAATTCCCTCCCCTCTCCCCTCTGGTCACTGCCCCCCTGTTCTCTATTTCAGCGTCTTTGGTTATAATTTGCTTCCTTGTTTTGTTGTTTAGCTTAGCTTCCTGTTAAAGATGAGATCATATGGTATTTGTCTTTCAGTGCCTGGCTTATTTCACTCAGCATAATGCTTTCCAGTTCCATCCATGCTGTTGCAAAGGGTAGGAGCTTCTTTCTTTCTGCTGCATAGAATTCCATTGTATATATGTCATAGTTTTTGGGTCCATTCATTTACTGCTGGGCACCTAGGTTGCTTCCAACTCTTGGCTATTGTAAATTGTGCTGCTATGAACATTAGGGTGCATAGGTTCTTTTAGATTGGTGTTTTACGATTCTTAGGATATAATCCTAGCAGTGGAATTGCTGGGTCAAAAGGCAGGTCGATTTTTAGTTTTCTGAGAAAAATTGCATACTGTTTTCCATAGTGGTTGTACCAGTCTGCAATCCCACCAACAATGGATTAGAGTCTCCTTTTCTCCACAACCTTTCCAACACTTGTTTGTTGCTTTGTTTATGATGGCCATTCTGACCAGTGTAAAGTGGTATCTCATTGTGGTTTTAATTTGTATCTCTCTGATAGCTAGCAATATTGAGCATCTTTTCATGTGTCTCTGGATCTTCTGTATGTCCTCCTTGGAGAAATGTTTGTTCAAGTCCTTGGCCCACTTTTTAATTGGGTTGCTTGTCTTCTTAGAGTGGAGTCATATAAGTTCTTTGTATATTTTGGAGATTAAATCCTTGTCTGAGGTATCATTGGCAAATATGTTTTCCCATACAGTTGGTTCTCTTTTTATTTCAATACTGTTTTCTTTAGCCGTGCAAACGCTTTTAATTTTGATGAGATCCCATTTGTTTATTCTTTCCTTTATGTCCCTAGCTCTAGGGGACATACCAGTAAAAAATGTTGCAATGTGAAATATCTGAGATTTTCCTGCCAATGTTCTCCTCTAGGACTTTAATGGTGTCATGGCTTATATTTAAGTCTTTTATGCACCTTTAATTTATTTTGGTGTATGGTGTAAGTTGGGGCTCGAGTTTCATTTTTTTGCATGTAGCTGTCCAGTTCTCCCAACACCATTTGTTGAAGAGGCTATTTTTAGTTTATTTTATGTTGCTGCCCCCTTTGTCAAATATTAATTGACTGTAGAGACTTGGGTTTATTTCTGGGCTCTCCGTCCTGTTCCATTGGTCTATATGCCTGTTCTTATGCCAGTACCAGGCTGTTTTGATTACAGTGGCCTTGTAATACAGTCTGGTATCAGGTATTGTGATCCCTCCTACTTTGTTCTTCTGTCTCAAAATTGCAGCTGCTGTTCAGGGTCATTTATGGTTCCATATAAATTGTTGAAGTATTTGTTCTATGTCTGTGAAGTGTGTCATTGGTACTTTAATAGGTGTTGCATTGAATCTGTAAATTGCTTTGGGTAGTATGGACATTTTAATGATGTTAATTCTTCCAATCCATGAACATGGTATATATTTCCCTTTGTTTGTGTCTTCCTTGATTTCTTTCTTCAGTGTTGTGTAGTTTTCTGCATACAGGTCTTTTACCTCCTTGGTTAGGTATATTCCTAGGTATTTTATTTTTCTTTTTGCTATATCGAATGGGATTTTTTTCTTGATTTCTGCTTCTGCTGTTTCATTGTTGGTATACAAAAATGCCTTTGATTACCGGATATTGGCTTTGTAACCCGCTGTTTTGCCAAATTCATTTATTAGGTCGAGCAGTTTTTGGGTAGAGTCTATAGGATTTTCCCTGTACACTATCATGTCATCTGCAAACAATGACAGTTTTGCTTCCTCCTTTCAAATTTGGATGCCTTTTATTTAATTTTGTCTAATCGCTGTGGCTAAAACTTCCAATACTATATTGAATATATAGTGGTGAAAGTGAACAACCATGTCTTGTTCCTGATCTTAGTAGAAAAGATTTTAGTTTTTGCCCATTAATTATGATGTTGGTTGTAGGTCTCATATGTGGCGTTTATTATATTGAGGAATGCTTCCTCTGTTCCTACTTTGCTGAGTATTTTTATCATGATTGGGTGTTGTGCCTTATCAAAAGCTTTTTCCACATCTATTGATATGATCATGTGATTTTTGTCTTTGCTTTTGTTTATGTGATGTATTTCATTTACTGATTTGCAAATATTGAACCATCCTTGCATCCCTGGGAAGAATCCCTGTTGGTCATGGTATATGATCTTTTTAATGTATTGCTGGATGTGGTTTGCCAATATTTTCTTGAGGATTTTAGCATCTATGTTCATCAGCAATATTGGCCTAAAGTTGTCTTTCTTTGTTGTATCTTTATTTGGTTTTGGGATTAGGATGATGCTGGCTTCATAAAAAGAGTTTAGGAGTCTTCCATCACTTTGGGTTTTTTGGAATAATCTGTGAAGAATAGGGGTTAGCTCTTCCTTAAATGCTTTGTAGAATTCTCCTGTGAAACCATCTGGTCCAGGGCTTTTTGGGTCAGAAGATTTTTTATTACTGCTTCAATTTCATTTGCTGTTATTGGTCTACTCAGGCTTTCTGCTTCTTCATCGAGTTTTGGAAGATTATATTTTTCTAGAAATTTGTCCATTTCACATAAGTTTTCAAATTTCTTGGCATACAGTTATTCATAGTAATTTCTTCCAATCTTTTGTATTTCTGTGGTGTCAGTTATAATCTCTCCTCTTTCATTTCTGATTGTGTTTATTTGGGTCCTCTTTCTTCTTTTCTTGATGAGTCTGCTTAAAGTCTTGTCTATTTTGTTTATCAATTCAAAGAACCAGCTCCTGGATTCATTGATCCTTAGAATTGTGCTTTTAGTCTCTGTGTCATTTAATTCTGCTCTGATCTTGGTTATTTCCTTCCTTCTACTTGCTCTGGGCTGCCTTTGATGTTGTTCCTCGAGTTCTTCTAGGCGTAGGGTTAGGTTGTTTGTTTGAAATGTTTCTATCTTTTTTAGGTGGGCCTGTATTGCTATGAACTTCCCTCTTAGGACTGCTTTTGCTGTGTCCCATAAGTTTTGGGTTGATGTGAGATCGTTTTCACTTGTTTCCAGAAAGTTTCTGATTTCTTCCCTAATTTCATTCTTGATCCATTTATTGTTTAATGGCATGCTATTCAATCTCCATGATTTTGAGTGTTTTGAGTCTTTTCCCTTGGGACTGGTTTCCAGTTTCAGTCACTTGTGGTTGGAGAAAATGCTTGGTATGATTTCAATTTTCTTGATGAGGCTTGTTTTGTGTCCTATCATGTGGTCTCTCTTTGAAAGTGTTCCATGCACATTTGAAACAAATGTGTATTTAGCATCTTTGGGGTGAAGGGCTCTATATATATCAGTTAAGTCCATTTCATCTGGGGCATTGTTCAATGCCACAATATCTTATTTGATATTTTGTTTGGAAGATCTGTTCATTTTTTGACAGTGGGGTGTTAAAATCCCCTACTATAGTTGTGTTGCTGTCCATATCCTTCTTGAAGTCCTCTAAGATTTTCTTTGTGTATTTAGGTGCTTTTATGTTGGGTACATATATATTTACATGAACCACCAAAAAAATCTTGGTGGATTCTTCCCTCGAGTATTATGAAGTGACCTTCTGGGTCTCTTTTTATGGCCCTTTTTTGAAGACTATTTTGTCTGATATGTGTACTGCTACCCCAGCTTTTTTTTTTTCCTGGTCTTTTGCTTGGAAAATTTGTTTCCAGCCCTTCACTTTTAGTCTGTGATGGTCTTTTGTCCTTAGGTGGGTCTCTTGTAGGCAGCATATGTGTGGGTCATGTTTTCTTACCCATTCAGGTATTCTATGTCTTTTGATTAAAGCATTTAATCCATTTACATTTAAGGTTATTATTGATAGGTACTTATATATTGTCATTTTTATACCTGTGTTTCTCTTTGTCTCTCTCTCTTTCTTCCTTCCCTTAAAGCAGCCCCTTTAGTATTTCTTGTAGAGCTGGTTTGGTGGAGGTGTATTCTTTTAGACTTCTTTTGTCTTGAAAGCTCTTTATTTGGCCTTCTATCTTGACCGAGAGCCTTGCTGGGTAAAGTAGCCTTGGTTTCAGGCCTCTGGTTCTCATTGCTTGGAATATTTCTTGCCATTCTCTTCTTGCTTGGAGCGTTTCCATTGAGAAGTCAGCTGCTAACCTTATTGAGGCTCTCTTGTATGTTACTTCCTTTTTCTCCCTTGCTGCCTTTAAGATTCTCTCTTTGTCTTGGAATTTTGCCATTTTAATGATGATGTGTTTTGAAGTTGGCCTCTTCGGGTTCCTCTTGTTTGGGACTCTCTGTGATTCCTGGATTTTTGTGACTTTTTCTCTCATCAAATTAGGGAAATTTTCTCTCATTACTCTTTCAAATATGTTTTTTATCCCTTGCTCTTCTTCTTGTCCTTCTGGTGTCCCTATTATTTGAATTTTATTACATTTCATATTGTCTTGCATTTCTCTTAATCCCTCTTCATTCTTTCTGAGCCTCTTTTCCTTTTCTTGCTCTTTCATGGAGTTTTTTTCCCACTTTGTTCTCCAGCTTGCTGATCCAATCTTTTGCTTCATTGATCCTGCTTTTGATTCCTTCCATTGTGTTCTTCAGTTCAGAAATTGTATTCTTCATTTCTTCTTGGCCCTTGCTGATAGTTTTTGTTTCCTTTTTCATGTTGATATAGTTTGCAGTGAGTTCATTGTAATTCCCCTGTAGTTTCTGGTAGCTCATTGTGAGCTCTTTGAACTTCCTGATATCCAGTGCTTTGAATTCAGTATCTGATAGTTGATTTGTCTGTATTTCATCTAACATTCTTTCTGAGGCTTCCTCCTTTCTTTTCATTTGGGGATTGTTTTTTTTGTCTTCCCATTGTTTGTGAGACTCTTCTTGTTAACTCCAGCTTCTTAAATTGATTTATTCTGGCTTCTTAAATTGATTTGTTCTGTTGTGAACTTCTGTGGTGTAATACCTGTGAGATTCAGTGGTGTAGTCTCCTCGATCTCCCCAGCTCACTAGTCTTGGGCTGTCCTTTATGATGGCCCTGAGTTTGTCTTTGGATTTTTGTTGTTTGGGGGTCTTTGTTTTGTGGGTCCTTCCCACCAGCTGGTGAACTGATAGTCCGTCTGTCCACCACCCATTTTAATTTGTTGTGCTGGTGAGGGCAGTTTGTGTTGAAGCTAGTTCTTCTGTGTGTACAAGGTTTTGAGGATTCTCTTTTGTTCTTGTTCGGTTGTTTGCCCTGGGTAGTTTCTCCACTTTTTAGTTGTATTTCCATATAGGTCTTGGATTGAGGTTTGTGCGGTTTCCTCTCCCTCCTTCACCTTCTGTTGTTATCTGTTGGTGGTTCCTCTGTTGTTGGGTTTCCTCTTCCAG
Source organism: Artibeus jamaicensis (assembly GCF_021234435.1). Classification (NCBI taxonomy): domain Eukaryota; kingdom Metazoa; phylum Chordata; class Mammalia; order Chiroptera; family Phyllostomidae; genus Artibeus; species Artibeus jamaicensis. The sequence goes on along the minus strand of NW_026521810.1, from coordinate 9,681,744 downwards.
TGGGTATCCTGGTGTTCACTGCTTCCACCTACTTTTTTTTTTTTGTGTGTGTGATCAGTTGGAGGCGAAGGCAAAATGGTTTATGACAGGCGGAGAGTATTTTATGCCATGTACAGTAGCAGCTGGTAGAGAAGAGATAGGAGATCCTTTGTGTATGTATAGTGATAACCATAATCTTCAACCCAACTAACCACTTTTTAGAAAGGATGGGAAAAAGGTAAGGCTCTTGTTAGGGAGGGAAAGTTTGTGAGTTGGATCTAGAAAGCAGTGAGGTTGTGGGAGATCAGATTCTGAGGTAAGGTGAGAATAAAATGGTAAATAGGTGTAGTGTGAGAGAGAATAGAGTTAACTACTACAGTAGTTAGGAAGCAATGAAGTGGGCTAAGATCTGGGAGGGCGCTTGTGTATTATTTACAATAGTATGGAGTAGCTATTATTTACAATAATATTAGAGCAACAGTCTACGGCCATACCACCCTGAATACGCCCAATCTTGTCTGATCTCGGAAGCTAAGCAGTGTCGGGCCTGATTAGTACTTGGATCGGAGATTGCCTGAGAATATTAGAGCAACAATCATATGACAGAATGTATGAGATACCAAGAATAGGGAGTATTGTACCTTCAATAGTGTGTTGATGGGGCACAGGTGAAGTAAAGGACAGTAAATTAGCAATAGACTATGTATGAGGGGCCAGGGGAAACCTGTCAAATGATACAATATATCCAGCCAAGGCAAAGAAGACTATACAGAACGAGGAAGGATACAAAGATACTATTAAAGTAAAATATGTAAGAATAATGAAAAATAATACAAATATGCAGTAACTTGTAGTTTCTCTGCTATAGTAAAGTGAAATTTGTCTCTCTGTCTCTACTGTTGGGATGCGCTCTCTTTGGGTCCAACTCTAGTCTTTTCGCAGTTTTAAGTTTTTTGTCTCACTTGTGGGGGGAAGGGGAAAAAAGGCAGCATAAGGGAAGAAAAAGCAATAAGTTTGGAAAGAAAGGAAGAAGGAATAAAACAAGAAAGAAGAAAAGAGGAAAAATGTATTGAAAGATAAAACAATAATAAAGTGTAAAAAATAAAAGATAACTTAAAGAAAATCACCTCTTGTTGGTTTCCAGCTGGCCAAACCGTTTTTTTTCTGGTCTCACTGGCTGCAGCAGGCTGAGGGTCTATTGGTGTGGCCTTTCTCCCTTCTCGGTATACTCAGCCAGTCTCACAAGCACTCTCCCAAGATCCAGGCAGGCGCCTCTCCCCAGTACCCCACCTAGAGGATCCAGATCCTCTTTAGAGTACTCTTTTCCTGGGAGTCACCTCCATGGGCTGGGGTGCGGGCGCCCAGCCAGGCTTCCCTGGTCCCACAGGCTTGGGAGCCAACCTTTTCCAGTGCTATGGGGGAACGCAGGGGCGACTCTCAATTCTCCCAAGCCAGCAACCACAGACTCCACAGGTGACCAAGGCCCCCTTGTTTGCTTCCTTGTGCCCATTCTTCTCTCTGACACTTCAAGCAAACAGGTCTCTCCCGGTATTTTTCAAATCACACCTGGCCGGGTAGGGAGGGAGCTGATGACCCAGCTCTCTCTCAGGGACCCTGCTGCCATCCCTTGGTTCCCAAAGAGTCCTTGGCACACCTGGCCCAAGGCCCCTGGCACCTGGCCGGGTAGAGGTGGCAGCCGCAGCCTGCATCCTCTGCACTGGTCCCTCGGACCTTATTGACCTGCAGCCGTCTCCTCACTGTCATCTTTCAGTGTCCGCTACAGTTTCCGGACTCCTATTTTCCTGTATGCTGGGGCACTGTTGGCTATTTGCTGTGTTCCTCTGCAGATCGGCCGGGTTTTTCTCCCATGTGGGGGGGGAGTGGAATCCTCTTTGTCCTACTCTGCTGCCATCTTCCCCATCCTCTCCTATGGGTTTCTTATATATTTTAGATATAAACCCCTTTTTGTTTGTGTTGTTGGTGAATATCTTCTCCCTTACAGTAGGTTGTTTTTTCATTTTGTTGATGGCTTCCTTTGCTGTGCAAAAACTTTTTGGAGGCAAGCATAAAAAATATTACTCAGAGCGATGTCAAAGAGTTTTACTGCTTATATGTTCAAGTCTCACATTTAAGTATTTAATCTTTTCTGAGTTTATTCTTGTAATGGTATAAGGTAGTGATTCAGTTTCATTCTTTTGCTTGTATCTGCCCAGTTTTCCCATCACCATTTGTTGAAGAGACTGTCTGTAACCCACTGTATATTCTTCTGTCTGTTGTCATATATTAATTTATCATTTGGCATGAGTTTATTTCTGTGCTTTCTATTGTATTCCACTGATCTGTGTGTTTGTTTTTATGTCAGTACCATGCTGTCTTGATTACTATGGCCTTGTAATATAGTTTGATATCAGATAGTGTGATACTTCCATCTTTGTTTTTCTTCTCAATTGTTTTGACTATTAGGGTCTTTTGTAGTTCTGTTTAAATTTTAGTATTATTTGTTCTAGCTCTGTAAGAAATGTCGTTAGCATTTTGATAGATTGCATTGAATTGGTAGATTGCTTTGTATAGTATGGACATTTTAACAATGTTAATTCTTCCAATCCATGAGCATGGTATATGTTTTCATTTTTTGTATCTTTGATTTTTTTCTTTAGTGTCTTATAGTTTTCTGAGTACAGGTCTTTTACCTCCTTGGTTAAATTTCTTAGGTATTTATTAATGTAAGTGTAAATGGGGTTGTTTTCTTAACATCTCCTGATATTGGTATATAAAAATGCAACTCGTTTCTGAATATTAATTTCAGATTCTGCTACTTTTATGTTTTTAATTTCTTAGTCTGATAAATATTTAAAATTAGGATAGACATCATGATGTATACAATACAGTATATACAAAGATTTATTCCGTAGTTGTACATTTATTTTCCTGATTCCTGATAGGTGGTCTGACATTGCTCTGAAACCTACAAGAATATCAGTTCATTTTGTAAGCACTGATTTAGTGCTGAGTTTGACCAGGGAGTTTTACATTTATAGTCATTTGAAATCTAGAACCAACACAAATACAAAACTTGGAGATTCCAAGGGTCTCATGGGTTTAAACTTTATTTTGTTTTGTTTTTTCTAGTGACTTTCATAGGTGCAGCTCTGATGGTTGGTGAATTTATGATATGAAAGTTTAAAATATTTTGTAACTTAAGAACAGTTTCAACATTTACTGAGAGTTTATTATATGCCAAGCATTATTATAAACATTTAAATTCAATTATTATAAACATTTAAATTCAATTATAGCAGCAGAACCCTTTATGGTAGGAGCTGTGATCCTCATTTTACATATGAGGAAACTGAGGTTAAGTAAATGACTCCAAAGTCTCAGTTACTAAAATTTAAATTTGGCTGTCTGGTTCCACAGCCTGGTCATCATGGCTGCCCTCTATTTAAGTTAAGCCCACAAATACTATTATTATCAGCTTATTAAAGTGTGCCATTTCATTTTGATAATCATACCCTTTTGCAAAGAGTTTTATGTTTTTTTAGAATAGAATGAAAGACTTTAATGACCAGGAATGCTGTGGTCTGATATAATTCAATTCCCAAAATGCACACAGAAAAATAAGGGCCAGCCCAGTATTGAGACTTGCCCACATAGCCGAGGAGTGGTGGCACTATAAGGAGAACTTGGGTCTTTGGAGTCCTTGTAGGTGCTCTTGGCAGGCATTCTAGAAACTCCATTTGGAATCTCTGTGTATTTGAATAATCTCATCTCCTTTGTAATAGTTGATATTATATCCTAGTGTGGAAGGTGTCAGATGCTGCAGTAAGCAGTGAACAGAGGCCTTGAGCCATTTCTCTGCAACAGGCCCATTCCTACAGGGACCTCAGAAGCTACTTTCTATGCCCGGTGTGGTAGGGGCAGGGATATGAGTAGATAGAGCCCAAATTTGGAGCAGACCAACTCAGGCAAGGTTCTTTTAAGACCTCCAAGGCGTAGACCTGCTCCATTTGGTAGCTTCACCCTGTCCTATTGAACATACTAAAATAGACCCACAACCCACATTAAACACAACATTTTATTGTTGTTTTATTTTAATGCTATACCATTTCTGAAAGGGCCTTTGTAATTTTGCTTTTGAAGTTATTTGACTATAACTAATTCATTTAATTTACAGTTGGTTTCTCTGTAATCATCAGGCAAACTCAGGAATTCTTGGGAAGTGAAAAAAAACTAAGCTACACATTATTGTCAAATGTAATGGGTTTTTAAATGAATACTAAATGTAACAATAAAAATGACAGTTTTTTGACATTTAATTATAAACATTTATGAATTTTGACATCATACTTTCTCTTTTTATTTTGGAGCTGACATATTTTTCTTTTTCGGGTCTTAAGTATTTGTTTGGGACCTTAAAAACCTGGTAGACTTTAAGCCCAGTGCCTAAGGTACAGAATAATCCTGAGTCTGGAAATAGTTCCTGGCTCTACTACCTGCTCATTATGTGACATTGGGGTAATATTATGTGTACTTTCTTGGTGTTGAGTGAGACATCAACCTGCACCTTCTTCCATTTGTTGTGGGGACCATGGTAGAAGAAGGTTCAGTAGCCCTTTTGACCCTTGCCTGAAATAGGGTAAGGGGGTCTGTCTTCCAGCCTCAGAATTCCGAAAGCTGGATGGGACATTCTTACCTACCCACTGCACCTTCTCTTCTGTATTAATCGTGTGTTTTTATTCTGTGTTTTTGGTGCCTTGACATCTTGGGGCCAGCTGACCCTAGAGAGACCACCATTCCCAAAGCCAGTTGATTCCTAGAGATAGTAAATTACTCTCCAGCTGGGGATTTGCCTTTCAGATGCAGACCAGATAATCCAGAGTCCCCACCCACAGTCACCTCTTTCATCTGGCCACTGTCTCCTGGCCTGAATCACTCTGGGGCCTGGTACTAGAGATCTAGGGACAGCTCCTGTGAAATTATTCAAACCAGTCCACCCAGGTAAACCAGGGCAAGTCTGTTTACCCCGTCTGGCCTGTTTCTTCCCTGGAAACTGCAGTAAAGGCTGTTGGTCACTTTCCTCCAGTCCCTCTTCCTCCTGACTGACCCTGGTGTTCCCCGTGCAGCCCCAAGGCTGGCGTGCCCATTTCTCTTGGGATCTGTGACTAACAAACTTTTTTTCAGTACTTTCCTGATGTGTTGTCTCCTATCACCATACCTGAATAACAATAAAACATACATATAAAAGACACCCAGCCCAAGGCAAGCCCCAGTGAGCCAGAAAACTCTCAGTCCCCTTGGGTCTTCATGATGGTGGTGGGGAAGATCCAGTGGCAGGCCCTTGATCCTGCACCTAGTAGGCCAGGGGCACATGGAGGTCACATCTACCCAGAGAAAGTAGGAACACCAAAATCTGTCTCAGGTATCCTGATGTTTGAAGGACAGGTCGGGGAGGGGCTGCTAATGGGCAGTGTGTGAGAACACGGTGTTGTGAGAAAGCACTTGATTCACAGAAGTAACGTGCCTCTTCCTACTCCAGGTCTTCTGCCTACTCTGACCTGTGAACATTTGGGTTGCCTCGTCAGGCATCGTGGTGTCCTAGACAGGGCTTGCTCTGTTTGTGCCTCCATTAAAATCGAGGTGCTTTAATCAAATGTGAAAACTTGATTATGTTTTCTAACTTCTGTCTCTCCATTCCTTATTGTATTTTTGATGAATTTTACATTGGAAATTAAAAACAGAAAGAAATGATTAGAAGCAAAACATGTCAGTGTACAAAGATACTAGTCCTGAGAACCCTAAACATATATATAGTGACAATACTGTCAGTTGCCTAAATTGCATAGAAAACAGAAAGCACTCCTTCACCTGCTTTGACAGTTCTCCTCTGCCCATTGGGCGAGAGTGGCCACCTGCGGTTCTCCAGGATTTCACACACCCCATGGTGTTCTGTGCTTCTCTCTCAAGGTATACTCTGGCATAACAGCACAGAGTATAGGAGGTCAGGGGAGGCTGCTGTGGATAAAGAGGATCAGAGGAAAACCTCAGCTCATTCAGAACTTGCCTGTGTACAAGCAAAATGACACTCATCTTGTGTTTTTCAGTGGACGAGGCAGGGGCAGCTTTACTATTAAGCTTAAATCTCATAGCTCCTGGGTTGTGTGGTCCCTCTTACAAAGCCTTGTACCTGATTTTTCATTTTTTAAAAGAAAATTTCATAGCCTTTTGGACCCACAAAACTTCTGTGTCTGCCCCTAGGAAAGGTTTATGTGGGTAGTATGTGATGTGTTAAGATAACATGTCAACGTCATTAAGAAACAATGGCACTGGTACCACTGCTTATAAGTGTGTTCCAAATGCATTATTTATAGCATTGTGAAAGAGTTAAAACATCTTGTTTTTATTTATAAGATTCAGATCTATTAGAAATCTATTTGATCTGTGAGAAAAATGATTGATATGTAAGTGCTTGTATGTCTCAGCTATATGTGTGTCCTAGCTTTTATTTTTTATTTTTTTGTTATTGTTCAAGTACAATTGTCTCCATTTTCCCACCACTTTCCCCCACTCCACCCACGCCCACCTCCCACCCTCAATCCTTCCCCCCTTTGGTTTTGTCCATGGGTCCTTTATCAGTGTTTCTTGACAACCCTTTCCCTTCTTTCCCCTCAAACCCCTCCTAAAAATGATTTTTGCAAGATTTCAAGCACACAGTTGCATCATTACTTTTATCATGGTCAGATTATTCCTTCATCTACCACTTGAAACCAATGGTGATTGACAGTCCTGTTTTCTTACTTTAATGATGTCAACCTCATTGAAAATGAAGATTCTGGAAGATAAAAAAAGGGTGCTGTGACTGCTATTGATTAACACTCTTATTCACTTCTTCATTCAGCCCTCATTGGCCTCTTGGGCAGAGGGAAGCCAAAAAATAACAGTGCTGACATTTCCTTGAAAGATGTAACACTTTAACAAAGACATTGAATGCTTTAAAAAAGATAGTTTTGATGTACATTTCAAAAGTACGAGTGATTGATTACAGTACTTAAAGGAGAGACTTAGAGTTATATCGGGTTCAAGATCCACCTGAAATACTTAAAAATTGTTGTTGAGGGTGGCTCTTAAACACCACACTACTCATATCATTTTTTGAAGGAAATTGACAAAATAGGAAGAAATAAGGGAATGATACAGCTACTAAGGTAATTATAACATTCATTTAAATAAACATTCCTAGTCTCATATCTATGAAATTCTGAATGTAGTTTTCAGTATGATACAGAAGATGAATGCTGTTTTTAAATGACAAAGTTCAAATAGTATACATATATATGCTAAAGCCTCTATTTGACAGTTCTTATTCACCTGAAATTATGTATAATGGCATTGATATCTGTGATTTATAGGTAAGATTTCTTTAACTTATACCAGCACTTCCATTATTTACTCTCTTCATTTGTTCTTAAGTTACAGTGAAGTTTTACAATATTTTATTTTTAGACTTATGCCTTCCCATCCCAGAATTTTATTGGGAATAAACTCTTTCATCTCTTGCTTTGGAATTATGTCTAAAGTACTCACATCAGGTTCATTACCAAAACTCTTTATGCACAGTTTTGACTGTGTATGACAGTGTTTGTGAAGTTGTTAATATAGCACTTGCTAAATCTGGTTACCAATAATCAGTGCCGTAGGTCACTCGTAGAATCTTGTGTGTTCTCGGATGTTTTGTGCATCACTTGGTAACCTGTTTGGAGTTGGGCAAACTGGTACTGATGCCTGTCTCCTCCCCTTACATCAGGATTATCTGGAGCAAGTTACCTACTTACCAGGTCTCATTAACCCATCTGTGGGTGGAGGGAGTAATACCCATCTCATAGGTATTACTGCTGCAATGAAGGTAAATCAGATCAGGTATGGAATGAGTTTAGCACAGTGCCTTTTACAATAAGTATTCAATATTTGATAACTATTAAAACAGGTTAATAATAAATAGGTACAAAAATGATAAAATGTATGTTTATTGAATGCTAATTGTGTCCCAAATACCATATCATGAATTGAAATAAAAAAGAAAACAAAATAACTCCTAACATTAAAGAGCTTATATTTTCTGGGAAAAGTACATATATTTAAGCAATAATTATAACATAAATAACCACATTACTATTAATACACACTATGATATTTTGCGAGCAGGAATAATGTATTGCTTAAAAAAGCAATCAACTTCGGCCCTGGCTGGTGTAGCTCAGTGGATTGAGTGTGGGCCTGCGAACCAGACAATCGCGGTTGATTCCCAGTCAGGGCACATACCTGGGTTGAAGGCAAGTTCCCTGCAGGCCAGTTCCCAGCAGGGGACACACAAAAGGCAACCATACATGGATGCTCCTCTCCCTCTCTCCTTCCCTTCCCCTCTAAAGATAAATAAATAAAATCTTTTTTAAAAAAAAGAAAAAAGCAATCAACTTCGTAAAACTGAGCAGATGCTGAATTAACAAACACAGTGTTAATACTGCCCTGAATATCAGTTATAAATACAACTCACAGTCCAGGAAGCAGTCATTGTCTTTCTTACCTAAAGATTATCTTAGTAACAGTAGCGGGATTTTTCCCCCCTGTAATTTAGTGTTTCTAAAAATAAATTGTCAGGAAATTGTATTATTATTTCTTCTAGATTCAGAGACAGGTTTTCTGACTTAGGGCTGAATTTTCTAGATGTTCTTTCCCGTAGACCTCTTACATTCTAGGGATTGAGGCCAAATTTAACATCATGGGGAGGCACAGGTGAATGGATTAGCTCAGCTGGCTTCCATCCTCACACCTGTTGCTTTTAGGTGCTCTGCCCACCAGAGCAGGGAGGCAGCTGTGCCTGCGAGGGCAAACAGTGTTTCCACAGTGTTTCAAACAGTAACTGGTAGTACATGTTTAGATGCATGAGCTGGTTCAGCCATCCCATGAGGGGAAGTTGGGAAATTATTACTGATGAAATGTTTAAAATGAGGAGTCACTAGAAACTTATTTAAGAGAAATTTGCTCAACTTAATAGATTTAAAAAAATTTTTTTTAATTTTTCAATTATAGTTCACATATGTAGTCTCGACCTGGCTTCTTCTGTGTGTCCTATATTTATAGGACTTCTGTTCAGCTAGACTTCCGACATTTTTCAGTGATGGTTGATCTGTAATTTAGTTGTAATTTTGATAAGGTCATGGGAGGAGGTGAGTGCGGTGTTTACTCTGCCATCTTGACCAAAGGTCCTTGGAAGGCAATAGATTTTAGAGATTTTTTTTTCTAAATTGAAGTCTTTTATGACAATAAAATTTAAAAAAAATTCCAGATTAATGTAGTAAAAACTTTTTCATGGACACTGTTGTTCTTTTGCCATTCACGAAATCTACAAATCAAATGCTATCATGGGATCTCTTCAGCAGTTTCTTTGATATAATAGATGGTGGGGCAAAAGTAGGTTTACAGTTGTTCATATGGAAAATAATACAATAATAAATAAGAATACAATAATAAAGTTTCATGTACTCACAACTTAAACTGACACTTGCCCCACCCTGTACATGTCTGCCTTGTTGTTAGTAATTTTTTTCAATTTGGCTAATAAAATTTCTTTTATGGAGAAGGGTATACAGAACTGTTTAAGGTCCTCCAAAGGACCCTAATCCAGTGGACTTGAAGTCAAAATAGCCCAGAAGCAATTAGAGATTTTCCGATAGCAAACTTTCATCCTTTGCATGTTTTCAGCAAGGAGGAGAGTCAGCAGGGAGGGGAGACAGCAGGGGACTCATCCCAGGCCTGACATCATGGGAATGTGCCCATCCTGCCTAGTTAAGGGGGTTTTCTGACTATGTGTATCCCTTCTTTGTTCCTGACAAAAAAAATTTGGTTTAATGACTGTAGTGTATTCACTTTAATTTAGCCATGGGCGTCTTAGAGCATTGTTGTGCTGTGGTAGGCTAAGGCCAATCTGAAGAAAAGGTTCTCCAGCAAGAGCTGGCCAGGGATAAGTGTTCTTCCAGTTTTGGAATATGTGGGTGTAAAGTAATGATAAGATGTAACTAGTATGAGGCCGAACACCCTGTCTTTAGGGTCTTGTAAACCTTTTTGAAGTAGGTAGAGGTAGCAAATCTAAAAGGCCCAATTAAACTGAACAAAAAGTGAACAGAGCTGGATATCAGGCAGATGGTGCCTAAGAAGTATATTTAAAAGAGATTTTGCATATATTTTGAGGATTTAAGAAAGAACTGCACTTCTGATTCAGGCCTTGTTTCCCCTTCTCCAGATCAATCACTAAGAGTAAAATGAAGACTATACTTTCAGGGATCATTTGTATAGGTCATTACTAAGAGTAAACTGGATTGACAAACTTTTCCCGTCTACATGTCCCCTGTGCCAGTGTCCTCTGGCAGCTCTCCAGACCATAGGAGATGAAATAAAACTAGCTGGTAATGAGTAAGCCCCCCTTGCCAAAATAATATAGTTGAAGAAGGTAGGAAGAGAAACCCTGTAACAAGATTGATTCCAAAGCTGGTCCTGTAGGTTAGATCTGCCCCCAAAGTGGGGTCTTTCCTCCAAATGACCTTGTTCAAATGGCCCAAGCAAGTGGTTGAATTTCTCTCCCAAGTAGAAGTAAAATACGATGAATGAACAGTCACTATGGACAAGTTGGTGATCATTGAAAAGAACCCCAAAGGGCTCCATACCTCATCTTACCTCTAGAACTTACAAGGAATCAACTTTCAGGTCTTAAAAGACCTCTATACCTCCATTCCTGAGTCCAGCAACTACTGGGTACAAATACCCCTTTAGAGGCCTGAGTATCTCTGTGAGATTCCTGTTTCCCCTAATTGAAGATGGAAGCAGGAACATAGTTTTCAAGAACATGATTACTTTTATTTAGTGTTTACCTTGGGTAGGCTACGTGCATGACAGTACCAGGCATACTTCCAGTCCATACTAAACAAAGCAATCTACCAATTTAATGCAATCTCCATCAAAATGCTAATGGCATTTCTTACAGAGCTAGAACAAATAATCCTAACATTTAAACAGAACTACAAAAGACCCTGATAATCAAAGCAATTGAGAAAGAAAAACAAAGATGGAAGTATCACACTACCTGATATCAAACTATACTACAAGGCCATAGTAATCAAAACAGCACGGTACTGACATAAAAACAAACACATAGATCAGTGGAATACAGTAGAAAGCATGAGAGATGTGGGTAGAACTTAAGCAGATGGGATGTTAAAGAGCTCAATAAGACAGGAAGTATCGCGTATCCAGCAAGAGAGGTATAGATATTGGGTTTGGGGAGGAAGATGAAAGACTTCACATATGCAGTAGGGTTTGAGCAGACCTTCAGAGGAAGAATTTGAATGGGAGGAGAAAGGAGGGCCTCCCAGCAAGAACAGACACTGTTCAGAAGGAAATGACCAAATGAACCAGACAAGAAGCCTTAGTGTGGCACTGTGCTTAGCTTTAGGGACTGTAGATTTAGGTGATGGGGAGTCATTAATGCTGGGTAAACATGCAGAACTAAATGATGAAAGCTCTGTTTTAAGATTAAACTAGTAGTAGAGGATAAAGTGCTTTGGTGCAGGTGGGTAGCAGACACACACTGTGGGAGTCATTTCTGGCTGAAGAACAAAATATGCAGAATACACATGGATTGTTCCAGGGAATACCCTTGAATCAAGGGCCTTGATAAAGAGAAGGACTGGAGTTGGATGAGGATAAAAGAAGCAAATTCAGTGAATCCAGCAACCCCTAAGAATTACTTAGAGGTGGGCCATCACTATGCACTGTCCCACAGTATGGGTGCTGCACCCCAAATTCAGCAATCCCTGTCAGTCAGAACAGGTCTCCTCTGGACTTGGCTTATGTGGTCTTCACAGTGAAAGTTGGGGATAATATAGGCATATTCTGCTATAAGTAAACACCCAACTTTGAAAAACCTGAATTCATAAATAAACAAATAAAGGAATGATGCTCTTCTTAAGAAGATATTATAGTGGGATTACTTAATAGACTAAGCTATCCTAATGTGTTTAAAACATGATGTCTAGCCCTGCCCTGGCCAGTGTGGCTCAGTTGGCTGGAGCATCATCCCATAATCGAAAGATTGTGGGTTGAGTTCCCAGTCAGGACACAGAGCTAGGTTGCAGGTTCCATCCCTGGTCTGGGTGCATACAGGAGGCAACCGAACAACGTTTCTTTCTCTGTGTCTCTCTCTCCCCACCTCCCCTCTCCCTTCCTTCCTCTTTCTCTAAAATCAATAGACATATCCTCAGGTAAGGACGTTTATTCTGACTGCACACAGGCCTCATTCCTTCATTTGGCCTGTTAAATAAATCAACATTATTAATGTTTTGTGGTGACTTTGTGAAATAATCAAGCTGAGTTCAGTGTCTGCTCGATAAACAAGGACCCCTGCACTGAACAATAAAATTGCGACCATTTTTAATGTAGCACAATTTTGTTAACAATAATGCTTCCTTCTTCCTGAAAATTCCATCTAGCCTATTTTATTTTCACATAGAACTAAAACTAAATTTTAGTTTCATTCTGACTAAGTAGATGGATGTCTTTTGATTTTAGATTTCAGTTGAGAAGGAAAAAGAAGCCACCATGGGGGGGGGGGAGAATGGGGAAATGATAATAGAAAGAGCATGTTATTTACCTTCTCTCCACGAAATCTATGGTTTGCCAAAAGAAAAAAGACCTTTGTGAAATGCACTAGTTCTCTTCCAAAGGAAATTGAAGGGTCACTCCAAAGATTAATGATTCTGGGATGTTAATTCAGCGGAGAATTTATTTTTAAAGGCTGTGATATATTCTCAGCCAGAGGATTCTGAGTTCGGCTGGGGGACTAATGAAGCATGCATTTTATTTTGTGGAGTTCCTAGCGGCCCTGTCAGTCATTTAACATGGGGCCCATTTGCAAGAATTTGAAGATCTGGCTAAAAGTCTGTGCATTCAAACTGAGATCCTTCTTCTCTGGGAATTTTTTCAGAAAACATTTAAGGAGCAGCTTATTTCTTTTATACTTGAAATGTTTTATGTGTGAGGGTTTATATTATTAGTGTGAATTTTATTATTAACATATTGCAAAGGTTAAAAGCATTTCATCACAGTAGGGGGCACTTTCCAGTTCTTGTATTGTACATTGTATTTCCTACCTGGAGGTCAAGAATAAAACAATTTATTGATATCCTACCCAGTTATCTTCCCAGACTCCAGATAAGGCTTAAATTCACTTTAAAATATGCCTCTTGGTGTACAGTACTTTTTCAGGGTTAATATCTGTATAGAATGATAATTCCTTGTATTGCTCTGTCAGGATTAGCATTCATTTTGTCACTCAGACTGCTTTCCCCTCGTTTCTTGTCCCCCTTGTCCCCGGTACTTCGCAAGGCCTGTGGACACACAGCATTAGCTTCTCTGTCACTAATCATGGCTGTAGATCATAACCTGATCAATGTGCCATCAAAATGTTCATTATTAGGAAAGCGAAAGGCAGAAGTGAAATGTCCATGGTTTGGGCTCAAACTGTAAAGTTTCTGTATGTGGCCAGCTCTCATGCTGACAGTCTTGAGCCTTGCATTGACTTCAACTCGATCATTCTGTAAAAAAAATTCTCCATTAAATTGCCTAGAACAGTATGTTCAGTGGAAGAGGCAGGCTTCATTGTGAGCTACCATTTGTGATGATATGCTCTATGATTAGCCAAACCTTCAAAGAGTTACTTAGAGGTGGGCCATCACTATGCACTGTCCCACGGTATGGGTGCTGCGCCCCAAAGTCAGCATCCCAGTGAATCAGGCAGGCTTTGGGGGTTGATCTTAAGCCAGACCATCAGTTGGTTATAGCCAGTGCAAGAACCCAGGCTTTCACAGAATGCTGTTCACTGGTTTATTTCTTTCCCAGCTGGATGGTTTCAGCTCTCCCCTCTGGGGTATTTCCCCAGCATTTTGACCTCATAAAATATAATGTCTCTAGAATACCTAGACTGGTTAATGATAATTTATTCTGCAGATTGGGGCTGGAGTAACCCCCTTGGGCAGATTAATGGCTGTTCCCTGGACAGGAGGTAAACCTCAATAGGGCAATTATTTGTATCTTCATTTTATATACATTCACTCACACACACAGAGCTAAGAGCTGGAGTGACACATGGGTAAGCTGAGCTCTCTCATACACAGGGACAGCCAGAGAATGCAAAGAATGATTTATATGTTGTAATAAGAGAGGATTGGGTTGGGGGGGAGGGACACAGAGAGGCAAATGAGGACCGATCCGGCCAAAATGAGACATGATTTGTTGCTATTTTCCTTTCTCGGTGTATTTTTCCTGGATCCCTCCCTAGCAGTGCTGCTCAGTCACTCCTGTTGTGTGTGCTCATGCATAAATTCAGGTCAAGTACAAAACCCTGATTTCTCTGTTCATCAGAGGAATGGGTAATGTTCTTATCAATACATAACAAGAAATCACAACTAATTTGGCTCCTGACCTTATTCTTTTATCATTAATGGCTGAAATGGTGTTTGCCTAGCCATTAATGCATTCGCCTCAGTAAACTAAAGCTGTTTGAAATTTTCACTAATCCTTTCTCATTGAGGGCCTCCCTAGACCAAATCACTTCTGAATAAAACAAGAAAGCAAATGCATGCCCAGGTCCCTAAGATTTTCCAGATCAAACATAATTTACAGGGCACAGCATTTTAAAATGAGGTTTTGTTTCTTTGAAATTATAGATTCCAAAGTATTGAAGAATGAATGAACTGTTTACTGAAAATATGAATTGCATGAACTTACCCCATAAAGTGTTCAAGTGTTGAGGGCTTATTTTTTTTTTTGCCAGTGCAAAAATGAACCAGTATATAAGAATAAAAGTAGAAAAATGGTTTAACACCTAGCACAAAGATGCTTCTTGAACGACTCCGTCTTTGCTGTTTAATTTACATTTTGAGGGCTCATTAGGATGATGAATGACATGACTGGAGAATAAGGCATACTTCCTGAACAAAAGATGATGTCTGTAGCCTAATAACATTTTATGCCAGCACTTACATTTGTCAGAAGTGGATGCTATTTATCCCTATGATTATTTAAAAATCATTTTTATTGTCCTTTGTGCTGTGTCCTCTTCTGGGAATTTTAATTCAGAGTTTGACACCTACTTATTAACTTCAGTGAAGTATGGAGTACAAAGGCTGATACTCTATAAAGAATCTCAACAGCCATGTTTATGTTGCCTGCAGCTGTACACAAATGAGCTCACTTCGGACTTGTTTCCATCAGAAACAGAAGGCCCGTCGAATAGCGTGTAACCTCTGCTTCCTTGGCAAAGCCAGCAATCTCTGTCTGAACCGAGCTAGACTTATGGAGTCGACAGAAGGGGAATTTTTCCTAATTATGCTCCAGCCCTTATGCATCAGTACATCACTTCCATCCCTCTTGCCTCCTCCACCCCCCAAACGGCACTCTGTCATCTGTCACCACTGATGTCCCTTCTCTCCTCTCCGATCGCCTTGCCCAGCCTACACTCTGACTCCCACACCCTCACTATTATTCCACATTGCTTCTTCCTCAGCCATCTGTTTTCCTGGCTGTGGGTTTTCACAGCTCCTCAGTGGGCTAGGTTTCTTTTTAGGGTGGGTAGGACCCCTCTGAAATTGAGGAGGAGTTCTATATATATACGATGAGATCCACAAGGGATTCTCCCTATGGCACAGCCATGTAAGCCAGCCTACGCTGCCTGGGCAGCAGCCACAGGACCGTCCGGCCCATCACATGGTCTCATTTCCAGCCATGATTTCCACCCGCCACCTCCGAATGCCAGTTAATTTTGCTTATGACTCATCCTAGAGTTTTTTATAAAGGGCAAGTGTCTGGTCTTTCCCAAGAGGGAAAACAGCCCTGGTGCTGTGACTCAGAGCCTCAGAGTGGGCCATGTCCCTGGAGGTCCCCGGCTGGTCCCATGGGGCTCTTGCAGGGTGTACAGCATGCTTCTGTCCTCTTCAATTTGATGTGCAAATGTTTCATCAGAATCTCAGTCTTCAATCTAGATTCATGCTTGTATGCTTCAGGTGATCTTACCTTTTCTTTTTTAGCAGCCTGGAAATAAAACAGCCAAAACCAAAAAGTCAAAGACGAATATTTAGAAAATAATATTCTGGTACTAATTTTAAATCTCTATTATCAAATGATACTTGCTGATTGTACTTCAAATCCATGTTCTGCAGGAAATCCAACTTTGAATTATTGGTCTGGCTTCATTAGCAATTAAATGAACATATAACCATCTTACCACTTTCATTATTATTTTAAATGATTAAAAAGGGAAACTATTTCTGTTTGGTTTTTAACTGCTCTAATATTTTAATTAAAGTTACAATGATAATTGATGATAGCTCATACTGTTAAAAGAGGAGCTAATTTATCTGTTTCTGTGGGCATTAATAATAATCAAAAAGGGCGTAAAATCTCAAGAAGAAGCGAAGACATTAAAACCAGGGTTTCCATACTTAGGGTGAGAACACATATGTGGCCCCAGGGCACATTGGTAAGCTCTGCTGCCTTGTGAACCTGCCCATGTCTGAAATGATGGCCAATTTCTTTTGCTGCCTTTTGCAGAATGTAAGAGATTATAAAGACCAGTCATTTGTGCCCAATTAATGGAGTAAACTATGCAAAAGTTCCAAATTACCTTCACTGGGAACCTTTGACCATGTTCCTCATATGCAGTAATAGAGAAGTTTTGTGAAAGTGGCTTGCTGTACCTCAGGGAAATGGAAGAAAAACTGATGTACACTCTGTAGTTTTTATGTAATACTTCATTAATATTTTTAATATTGTTATATAGACATTTATGGAGCTACTAGGAAGTTGATGAGCATGGCTCAGAAGATATAAACATGGTCCCTGTTCACAATCTGAATTTAAATAAGCTTAGAGATGGATGGTATAAACAGAAAAATTCAGCTAAAGGAAATGATTTCAAGAAAGGAATTCCATGAATCTGCAGACCTCATTATGGACTGCGTGGGGAAGTCACTGATTTTTTTTTTCAAAAGCATAAATAATAGATATCTTTGTTAAAGAACATAGTCTGGAAAACAGTTTTCTAACTGCACGCTCTATGTTTCCATCACCCTGACCAGCTCTGCGAGTTCTTTCTGGGCCTGTGTTATTACTTCATTGCTTCTGTCCAGCAGACCCAGGGTGCCCATGAGTATAGACTTCATGTGCACAAAGAAAACCTGGCATCTTCTCCTTAGTGACCTAGTTTTATGGCCCCAGGGTTGTCTAGTTGTTTTTTTTTTTTTTTTACCTCTGCTCACCTTTAATTCAGATATTTGAAAGATTTTCCACAGACTTAAAGAATCAAGTTGTGTAAAAGGATTACAGCTTAAAATCTGGATAAAGGTATTGACTAGGATGCTGTTAAATCAGAGAGAAAAACAAGACTTGTTGGTAGACTTTGGGAATCACCACTCACTCACTCTTCACTTGAAAGACTTCATGTTTCCAAATTAAGAGTTTAGTGATAGCTTTCTTATGTAGTTGATTGGAATATCTTACATGTTTTTAAATTTATACATGCCATTGATTATTTTTAGGTTATATCAATTTTCATGGAAGTATAGTTCCAGAGAGCATGAGAATTGGAAGAAATATGTCACTGCCTACTGACAGAACAGAATTTTTTTCTTTGTTTATATTAAAATCTGCTTACTGTAAAGTAACATATTAAAGGGAGAAATCATGAGATTTGGGAAGCTCTGAGGATTAAAAACTCTATCATGAATGGGTAAAAACACTTAGTGTGTCCTGATAAATAGGTGATTGTAGCATGGAATTTTTCTGACTCTGAAGTACTTAAAAACGAAAATGGAAGATTAAGTCTAATTACACAGGAAAGAACGTTCCATAGCAGGAACTATTTTTCCCAAAAGTTGTAATTGAGCCACTTAAAATTCAACTAAAAGAATTTTGTTCTACAGTCAAATTGCCCAGCTTTGATTTTTCTTCTCACCTCATAGCTCACTGTTGAGCTGGAGAATATTGCATAAACGTTATACAAGCTTCCTCTTCCTGCCTTCTGTTTTCTCCTACATATTACTACTATGAAGTTGTGTTTTATTGGATGTCTTTTTTAACTCTTAGGTACTTTTGCAGCATTTAATGCTAACTAATCAAGGTAAGCTGACCTTCAGAATCGTGCCTATAGAATAGGAAAACAGTGCTGGCGGTGTAATATAATAATAGTGTGATTCGATTTGACTCACTCATTAAACATGCATTTTGTGCCTTCTATACGTCTTTCTTACCACTTTATTCCCAGCACCTAAAATAGTGTCTGACACACAGTGGGACTCATTGAATATTTATTGAATGAAGAGTGCAGTCTTTTGTGAATTACATTGTTTTGGAATGGAAGAAAATTAATATCCACTATCTAGACGATAGTTTCTAGTCTCTGTTTAGCAATGTTTATGCTAGTGACAAGTCAAAGTTATAGTTTACTTCTAAACAAATGAGTGTTTTGTGCTTGTAAAATAGTTTTACATCTCACTTAACATTTTTATAGCATTACAAAAGTAGTCATGCTGGCTGCATGTGTTTTATCAATATGACATGAACATGTGGCTACAGAATAATGGACTTTAATAAAGTATCAATGATAATCTCAAATCACAGGTGGTTCCTTTATCAGAGTGCCAACAGTCGTAATGGCTTCTACCACCCATGGGCTCTCAGCATCTCTTTCTTTGTGTTTCTTCTGAGCTCCCTTTCTGATTCCTCATAGTGGTGGTTCCAACCTATTAGCACCCTCCACAGCCCCCATCATGGCAAATGATGGACACTTCTACCTGGTGTCCTGAGTGCATGCCCCAAACAGAGTTCCTTATCTTCCTCCCACCCTGTGTGCCGAAGGTATCTCCTCCTGCACACTCCATCTCAGTGGTGCCACTGTTACATCCTAGCTGCTCCAATTCATCTTCCTTTTTTTTTTTTTTTTTTTTGCCTCTGTAAAATAGAAATTTGATTTAAGGCACTTTTCCTGCTTAAAGTTTTTCAACAAATGCCTATTAAAAACCAAGGTTCTCATGGATCATTCAGACAGAAAAGTTGGGGAAAAAAGTATTCCAGGCTAAGGAACAGTATGTTCAAAGACCTTGGGATAGGAAATATCTTTACGCTTTAGAGACACTGAAGGAAGACCAGTGTACCTAGATCTTAGTGAGCCAAGGTGGAATGATGGTGAAGGGTGGAACAGACGAGATCGTATAGGACCAATAAGACTGTGTTAAGGATTTTGGCTTTTATCTTGTAGAACATAGATGGTTTTAAGCATGGAGATGACATGATGTGACTCCTCTTTTATAAAGGAGACTGTGGCTGCTATATGAAGAGTAGAATTTGGGCAAG
The DNA here is from genome assembly GCF_021234435.1 of Artibeus jamaicensis. Taxonomy (NCBI): domain Eukaryota; kingdom Metazoa; phylum Chordata; class Mammalia; order Chiroptera; family Phyllostomidae; genus Artibeus; species Artibeus jamaicensis. Next base: position 9,662,313 of record NW_026521810.1, on the reverse strand, counting down.
GAAAGAAGCTAGGAAACAGGTTAAAAGAGGTGAGAGGTGATGATACCTTAAGGTAGGTGATGGAGATAGATCAGAGTACATGTGATACAGACTCCATCCAGCAGGGTCCATGTGTTGTGGCTACCATAAACAAATTCACACAGACTACAGAAGTCCTGTGAAGAAAAAGGGACAGCACGGCCCTTCTCCGAGTGAGAGAGCACCCGACTCTTGCCTGGACAGGCTTTCATTGCTTTTCTGGGCACATTACATTGAGGATGGTCCTCATTTACTATGCACAGGTTCACTTTAGGTGATTACCTTTTACAGATAACAAAGGAGAGGAAGTTGCTAATTACTAAAAAGAGAAAGGATATTTGTAAATGCAAGGAGAAAGGTGGTTGAACTGGTTACACTCCATACTTGGGAGGTTTAGCTCCTAACCGATTTTAGGAAGTTACTTTAAAGACATGCAGTAAGCATTTGCTACCTCAATTCAGGCTGAGGGAGTTTTAGCAAAAATCAAGCCTGAAAGCAGCCGAGGTACAATGCAGGCCTGGTTCCCCACAGAAAACCGATCCGATCCGTAGGCTCGGTTCCCATGTGCCAACTCGCACCCCGCCAGCTTTCCGAACCAGGGACTGAGCTACGTTTGCCATGCCACTGGGATAGGTTCCCTATATACACAGGTGTAAAATATTTCTTGGAGGTAGAATTGATGTGACTTATTGATGAAATGGATGTAATAGGAAGACAGCAAGTGGATTTCATAGGGTTCACATTCCCTAAGGTGAGAAGGATGGAAGAAGTTTAGTAGAAAAGATTGAGTTCAATTTTAGAAATTATGAGATCTCTGTTAGATATTGAAGTAGTTGTGCTAACTAGGCAGCTAGATAATGAGCCTGGAATTCAACAGTAGATCCAGGCTGGAGATACACTTTTGGGAGTTAATAGACAAATGACATTTGACACCATAGGAGAGCATGACATGGCCTAGGGAATGAGTATGGCATTAGGTGTGAAGAACTGAGTCTTTTGAACCACTAGGACTATTTAGTGATTGGGGAGGAGCTGGCAAAGGAAAGGGAGAGTCCAGGAGAAACCAGAAGTCACCAAAGCCACAAGGGCAGAAAGAATGGTGTCAGTGAAGAATGGGCCCACTCTGTAATGCTGCTTAGAATGACAAGGAAGATAAAAAATTTTTAAAGCCTGTTTAATTTGACAGCATGGCTATCATGTGTGACTTTAGCATAAACAATTTGTGTGGCATGATGGGGAGAAAGCGAAACTGGGATTTTTCAAAGAATGAATGTCACAGTGTATGCCTGGCAGACTCTAGACAAGCTGCATATGAGTTTCTCTCTGTAGTTAGTGAGGTCACTAGCTTTCTACAATATAGTCCTTTTTAGAGTAAAAAAAAAAAAAACCTCTCTAATCTATTCATTCCTTCACATATTACCATTTAGTCGAAACAGATTTATATTGAGTACTCAATATGCCCGGTATCCCTAATGGTGGAAGAGTTTGAATGCCCACTTCCAAGTAGTCCTCAGAACATCTGAACATTCATTCAGCTGGCAAGTATTTAGTCAGTGACCACAGTGTTCCAGGCACTGTTAAGAGAATTGAATATTGGCCTATGTTTTGAAGCATCCAGCACACAAATCTTGTAACATTAGTGACCAAAAAAATACAAGGTTTCTTCTGCCCTCAATGGTGAATAATTCTGTTACAGGAAGATAACTAACTGTAAGTAAATAAAACATTTCAGATACTGATAATTTTACTTAAAAAATAAACCTGGGAATGGATATATAGAGAGTGGCTTGGGGTGGTAGTGAGGGAGCTCTTTTAAACAGGATGGTCGGACAAGGCCTCTGACAGGTGTCACCTGCTTTAAGACCTGCCTCTAAGGAGGAGCCGCCCTTGGAAGAGTACAGCCTCGGGAGTGTTTCAGGCATGGAGAACACCAGGGCAGTGGGCCTCCAGCAGAGCAGATCTGTGCCCGTTTGAGGGTCACACAGGAGGAGCATTGGCTGGAGTGCTCTGAGCAAGGCAGGAAGCTGGATCAGGATGAGGCCTAAGAGAGCAGCATGGAACAAATTGCCAGTGAGCAACATCATTAGTGAAAAACTGTATTGTCTAAAAAATTTGTACAAATTTGTATTTTGCTCCACTATACATGTATCTGCCTTGATTTAAAAAAAAAAATCACAGTAGTGCCATCAGGGGAAAACAAACTCCAAAATCAGTTTCTTGCCTTGTGGGTTAAAGGGAGAGATGTTTCTGTCCTGAGTCTGTCACTTTTTGCAGTGACACTGAGCTGCAGAGAGCTGACATGGAACATCAGCTTCAGGGTCCAGGCAATTTCTCCTCTCTTTCAATGCCACAGTATTTTGAGAACCCAGACCCACACGAAGACATGAATATAAATGTCAGCTTTTTTTCTCCAGTGCCTTGAGTGACGTCTGAGCAACTCCTAAGGGGAGCTTTACAGAATAGTGTGCAGAAGTGGGGGATGTGGTTTTCTCAGCCACATCAGAGGAGATTCAGCAAGTAGAGCTTTTTAAAGGGAGGCATTTGAAGGCGTCTCTGACCAGTTTTAATGATGTCAGGGAAGTAACCAAGAATTTTTTTCAATGGAAATGAGTGATAGATGTTCTCCTTTTTATTAAACCACTGAAATGATTATTATTTTTTAAAGATTTTATTTATTTATCTTTAGAGGGGAAGGGAAGGAGAGAGGGAGAGAAATATCAATGTATGGTTGCCTCTCATGTGTCTCCTACTGGGAACTGGCCTGCAACCCAGGCATGTTCCCTGACTGGGAATTGAACTGCGATCCTTTGGTTCACAGGCCCGTGCTCAATCCACTGAGCTATACCAGCCAGGGCTGAAATGATTATTTTTATTATACCCAAATGAACAAAGGGTCTTAAATGGTCCCTGGTCCCCTTTTAGCCATTTTTACATGGCACTCTCCGTAGGTCAGCTTTGTTCTTTGGTCTTTACATGCTTTATTGCATTGAGTCCTCATGACCTTATGGGATATGTCCTACAAATTATCTCCATTTTATGAAGAGGAGAAGTGAGGCCTAGAGAGGTGAAGGAATCTACGAAAAGTGGCAGTTACTGAAGTAACTGAAGGCCCTAGACCCTAACATTGCGTACATCAGATTGAAGCTGTCTTCACAATAATACAGAAATGGTATGTGTCATTTTTCACTGTGTTGACATTACACTAGGTATAAAAACAGCGGAGTGTAAGACTGCAAGTCCCTTAGCATGAGTGACAGCAGTGCCACCAAACTTTGTTAGTCATCGTTGTATTCACTGCCATGTACTCAGTTTAAAAAAAGATTAAGTTTCATTTAAGAATATCCCTCTCTGGTAAAGAAGTAAAAGTTATTAATTTTCTTAGATCTCAGCAGCTGAGTGCATGTCTTTCTAATACTCCACACACGGGACCGTGTCCAAGGCACGTCTGTTGCCTCCCTGAGGATGATTGTCGTGAAGAAAAAGCCACTCAGTGGCACTAAAGTACATGAGGACACTGTTTACTTTAAAGAATATCTGAGAGACAAACTGTGGTTCTCAAACTTGGGTATTTGGCAGACACATTCTCAAAAGTGAATGAAGTAAATTGCTTTAAGATTGATAAAACTTATCAGAATTTAAATTGCTAAAGCTTGAGCTGTCCAGCAAAAAATAGAGTTTGGGAAACTTTACATCTGCCACTAGGAACTTGACAATGAATTTAACTTTAGTACTTAAAGACTTTTTTGATGACACTAGTTGTGATTTAAACAAATGTGATTTTTTTGGTGTTCCGCAGTGAAATGTGTTAACATGTGGAAGATACGCATAAAACATTCGAACCAGTGTTTTCCAAGTGACCAGTGAATGACATCACACAGTTAAGCTTCTGTAAAAGATGCATGGACAAAGTGCCCAAGAAACCAGTGGATTTGATGTAATTGAGTTTGAAAAATTTACTGCGATGATTTCAGAGTTCGCATTTACTTACTTATTTACTTTTATTTCTCACTTTTTTGCCATTTATCATAAAAATATCTCCAATACCCATAAGACTACCTGCTTCCCAGGCACTTTGTTAGGTGCATAGCAAAGGGCCTGACACTACTAGGCACACAATAAGATGAGCTATGAACATTACTATTAAATGTTTACTTATATCATGACACTGTCAGGTTCTACTGTATTCCTCACTGTACAGGTGAAGAAACTGAGATGCCGAAAGGTTAAGTAACTATTATGTGACAGAGCCAGCATTCACACTCAGGCAGTGTACATTCAGAGTCCAATTTTTAATTCTACTTTATGGAATTTAAATCAATCTGAGGGACAGAGTGGTTTCTGTATGTAATTGGTCATTTTTCAAATACTGGTTGCCAACTTTTTTTCCAGTAAAAGTTTATTGTTTAGCTCATCCCACAGCTTAGTATGGGAGGCTCCAGAGCGGTTAAAAAGCTTCCTCAAAGGCCCAGGAGGCTCCTAGTCGCTGGGGCCAGTGTTTTCCTGGGGTTCTCACCCAGCTCACTGGGGGCCTGCCAGTCTGTGAATGATGGTTAGGTGGCCACCCATCTGCAGAAAGTCATGGGGAGGCAGTCTGTGTGGGTAGATCCCCAAGGCTGGTACAGTTGCTTCACAGGGAAACACACCCATGTTGCTGCATCTTGGTGACTTTCCTGCATGGTGGGAGAGGACAAGTGCATCCACCTGTTTTCCTCCAGCTACGGGGAAGTGAAGTCTAGGTCCAGAGGAAGTTAGGTGCAGGAGGCTGGTGCAGGTGGGCCGGGCAGCTGGCTGTGATTTCACTGTGGGAGGAGTAAGCTATTGGATCTGGAGTTCCTGTCTGGTCAGTGACAAGACCACAGAGAGTGGCATTTGCTGCTTGTAGAGTCAGAGCAAGCAGAAGCTAGGAGGGGCTTGAGAGGGTTTCAGAGGTCGTTTGGCTCTATTTGGTCTAAACACTGGTATTGAAATAAGAGATAAGCCTGTAAGACCACCAAGCTCGCAGTCTGGTTCATTTTCTGAAAATGTACTTGCAGATATGCTGAGGAATCACAGGTGCACAGCCCTGGTGATGGCACCCCCACTAGCTGCTTTGTGCCTGGCACATTTGACATTGTGAGCTCCGTGGCACACCACGGAGTTATCTGAACAACCTCTCACTGAACAGAAAGACACGTACTCTCTGAGTTTTGAGGACCACTGTGAAATTAGCTCTCAGAGAAGATCAGAATTTCCACTAGTGAAGAGTGGAAGAGTATATCCACTAGTGACATTTTGAAGAATATATAACCTCCCCTCTTTCTATCAAAGCGACCCTCTGGGTCAAGTTTCTGTCCCTGTCCTTTGACTTCAGTTGCTGTGGGGCACATCACTGCACACACTGGGGGACTCTTCAGGGTGACCCGGGGCAGGCTGCGCTACCCCGATGTCCACTGGAGGAGCACACAGTGGTTGGCAACAATGTGGGGCTGGCAATAAACTTAACACATGTGAATACTTCTCGTTCAGCATTTCTGATTAACCAATAAAATTTTGTGGCAGTTCTAACACTTCCTCGGGACAGATGTCATAATTTCCAAGATTGGATTAGTGACCTTTTGAACTGTGGAAGTGTATGCAGTAAGTAAGTAGTCTATCATAGTTGTATTGAACTCCCTCCTATCTACTCATCTCCATCCTCTGACCCTGCACCTGCCACATGGGCAGAAAAACTGCTGAGTACATGTTTATTGAATGAGGGCCCCCTCTTCTGTATAAAATGTGAAAGACCCTTGCTGAGATTTAAGAAATACCATAATTTTATCAAGTCATTACAAATAAACTCTGTTGGCTGTTTTCTGGGAAAATTACTGATCTCATCTATTCCAAATCCTGAGCATGTGTTAAATTTATGGATCACAACCCTCTTTGTGTATGTTGCTGGAGGCTCCACTTGGCTTGGGGTCAGTTTGGTGAGCCCCTGAGCTGACTGGGCCAGGTGGGTGTGGCAGGGGCCACCTAGAAAAGTCCAGAACTAGGAATGTTTATTAAAAATAGGACTGTTGGATCCTGGCATAGCTCTTCTTCTCTATATAAAGAGATAGCTTCATACAAAGAGAACACACTGCCCCCCTAGATAATAGTAAATTTATCTGCTTTACCTCTTTGATATTGTTTGGGGGATCATTGATGAAACTGATTAAAATGCTCGAGAAGCCACAGGGTCATCAAAGACAGACTCATATTCTCAGTACTCTTTGCCCACTCCTCATTATCTTGCTGTTTCTGCTCAAAACTCCCAACCCCTTTTCTAGAACTTTCATAACAAGATGAAAGCCTGTCCCCCAAGTCCCTCCTGCTTCAGGATGTGTCTCCCTCAGGGCACCACCTGTCAGCAGGCTCACTCGCCTGCCCTGCTGTCTCCCCTTCTGGCCCGACATTGAATTTCAGTACGCTGCAGCTAATGTTGAATATATTTCAGATGCTGTGCCCTCTCTGTGAACTATGAAGACAAGATTAGCAGATACAATTAACTGCTTTAGGATTGAAAGAAAACAATAAAAGAACGAGATTTTAATTATTTCCCTATTGGTTATTACTACTTGGAACATTGGCTTCTGTAATCATCTATTTCTGAAGCAAAAAGAGAGTGGGGAAAGGGTAGAAATTAGAATACAGGATTTTTTTCTTCATAAGGAAAGAAACCCAGCACACTTTCAGAAGCTGTGAAAGCGTTCTCATGATCTGGTAGATCCCATCTGTGCATTTTTCAGTGACATACTTCAAGTACATGAGCTACAGTCAAAGGACAGGGAGGAAGGAAGGAAGGGAGGGAGAGAGAGGAAAGACGTGGGTGTTAATGAGAGGGCCCCAGCTTGACAGCTGTGGGGAAAGCTAATCTCTCTCCACGTGCCCACCTGTCCCAGGGGTACAATTAGCATTCTCTCACTTCCTGGAGGAAGTCTGGCGTTGTGAGGTGTCACCCAGAGTCCACAGTGCCCCACTGGATGCATCCTGAGCTGTGAGGTCACTCTGGCTCTGACCCCAGCACTGTCCCATGGAAACCACAGTGAAATTGATGGAAAAGATGGTGAGCACCTCCTCTCTGTTTTCACTACTGGGGGTGGGGAGAGTGTGGATGGAAAGAACAGGTCTTGCTTAAAAACATTCAGACCATGAGCTGTAAGACATCTGCAATTCTAGCTTACCTATGGAGGATATCAAATGACTTTCTCTAGAGACTTTTAGAGAAAGGGGGCTGCCACCCATCATTTTGGAAGCACAGGTCCTGGGGACATGTGGTGATGGATTTCCTGACTGATGGAGGGGTCTTCCAATCCTGTGATCCTACTGAGTTATTCCTGGTCACCACTGTGGTAATTAGTTTTCCACAAGGCTGATTTAACACACTCTTCTGCCGTAATACAACCGGAAACTCCCCAGTTTCTCTTAGGTTTTTCTCCTGTTACCAGTTTTTTTGAAATCCACTATGACAATTTCCAATCAGTGTTAAGCATATTTGCAAGAGAACATGACTATCAGAATTATTCCTAAAAGGAGATTTGGAGAAGCAAACACTCCTTCTGATATTAGGGAAGTTATTTTACCAAGTTTAATTTGTTTTATCTTTTGGCCTTCTGTTTTAGTTATATGGCTTTGTTAAAGTGTCATTGAGAGAAGAGTTGCTATCACTTCCATTGAGTATTTTTACACCTTTACTAATTTCTTGGGACTTTCAGCATATGAGCACCGTGGTAGGAACCCCCCCCCATGAGACAGAGCCCACCTATCGAGGCTGAAAATGCCACATACTTGACCTCCCAGCTTCCCTTAAAACTAGGACTTAGGCCCATGATCCATGCTCTGCCAGTTCAACTCATCCACTCCAGACATTAACTAAGAGGCTAGTGATGTGAGAATGTAGGAATGCACAGAATCCATCCCAGTGAGGATGGGGACAGTGGTGGCAGTTTCCTGGACACCGTTTTGTTATAGCACCATCAGCGCTCACCTAGAGTGATGTGAGTTCCTCATTCACAGCAGAGGTGTCCTTACCAGGCCAGCTTAGCCATGCTCGCTGGGGACCTTCTCTGTGAAAGAGGTCTTCAGGCCTAGCTTCACAGGTCTCCTGGAGACTCTGTGAGAAACCCTCTATCTTCTTTAATAAGTGCCATTTTACCAATGTTGGTTTCTGTTGCTTCCTAATGGTTTATTTTTATTGTATTTTTTCCAATACCATGTATCCCCCTTATGCCCTCTTCCACCTCTACCCACCCTTCCCACAGTCACCACGCTGATGTCTGTGTCATAAGTCCTTTTTTCTTTTTTGCTCTATCCCTCCCCATACCCACTCCCCACATCCACCCAGAGCTTTCAGTCTGCTCTCTTATCTATGAGTCTGTCTCTTTTGCTTTTTAGTTCAGTTTGTTCATTAGATTCCACGTATGAGTGAAATCATATGGTATTTGTCTTTCTCTGACTGGCTTACTTCATTTAGCATAATGTTCTCCGTGTCCCTCCACGCTGTCACTAAGGGTATAATTTCCTTCTTCTTTACTAGTAGTATTCCATAGTGTAAATGTACCATAGTTGTTTCATCTACTCATCCACTGATAGACACTAGGGCTAATTCCAGATCTTAGTGATTATAAATAATGCTGCAGTGAACATAGGGGTGTTTTATTCTTTCAGATTAGTGTTTTAGGTTTCTTCAGATAAATTCCCAGAAGTGAAATAACTGGGTCATAAGGCGGATCCATTTATTTATTGAGGTATCGTCATACTTTTTTCCACAGTGGCTGCCAACAATGTGTGTTCCCATCAACAGTGCAAAAGGGTACCCCTTTTTCCACATCCTTGCCAGCACAAGTTGGAGGCAACATGTTAGTCTTAGGCTGGTTGGAAGTGGTAATTGATGTTAGTTAGTCTTTTTCTTAGAATGTGGGAGAACTGAGTAAGAGAGATGCACAGTGGAACTCATGTATGATTATAAACTGCTCTCAGGTTAGGAGCTTAAAAGTCATTGATTAATATTTCCAGCCAGTCCGAGACTAAAATGTAGCTTTCAACTTTTGCCTTAATATCTTCAGAGACCATGGACTCACTGCATCCATAAGGCAATTTGTTTCTGGAAAGCTCTCACTATTGGGATAATTCCTTTATCTTCCAATTCTCTGCCTAGCACAATGCCTGACTCATAGTAAGAGCTCCACAAATTGTATTTGTTGAATGAATGATTGAACTGTAATGTCCATCTGTGGTTCTAATTTTGCCAATAGTGGCCACATAGAATAATTGCAATCTCTTGTTTACATAGCCCTTCAAAAACAAGAGGGCTTTTTGATGTCCTTGAGTTCTCATATCCCCTGAGCATTTTCAGTGATTTCAGTGTTCCTCTTCAAACATGTTCTGAATGGATGCATCCAGAGCCCAGCACAACTGTTCCATAAATAGGGTTGTCCTGTTCTTTTTCTGTGTAATTAACCAAATTAATTTGTTGGTCAACTTTGCTTCTTTTTTTGAAGATTTTATTTATCTATCTTTAGAGGGGAAGGGAAGGAGAGAGGGAGAGAAATATCAATGTATGGTTGCCTCTCATATGTCCCCTGCTGGGAACTGGCCTGCAACCCAGGCATGTGCCCTGACTGGGAATCAAACCATGATCCTTTGGTTCGCAGGCCCACGCTCAATCCACTGAGCTACACCAGCTAGGGCTGCTTCATTTTTTTAAAATAATGTTTTTAATTTTTCACTTACAGCTGACATACATTATTATATTAGTTTCAGGTATACACCTCAGTGATTAGACATTACATAACTTACTAGTTAATTATCCCTATAAATCTTGTACCCATCTGCCACCACACATAATTACTAGAATATTATTGACTGTATTCCCTGTGCTGTATTTTATAACCCCATGACTCCCAGATGTAACTCCTAAGACTTAGACAGGTAAAGCTCCTCAGCTCCAAGTTATAGGTTCTTAGAGTTGTATCTTTGGACCTGAATACAGTTGTCATGATGTCTATTAAATTCCATTTTGTTGGTATGGACCATCCAGCTTAATGAAATCTTTCTGAATCTCATTCTTCCATCAATCATGAACTATGTGAGGCTAAAATAAGCAGTGTGACAACTAGGACCTTCCATGCTCATATAAATAATTCTTTGGTGTACTCTAGCACTCCCTATTTCCATACTTCATTGCTCACAGGCCAGAGCTACCCACTTTTTGTCCTTGAAGCTCCCACAGCATTTGTTCCAGGAAGCTCTCCCCTTTACACTGGTTAGGACTGTTCCCTGTTGTTTCTCCCAGCATGTGATAGCTGGGCCATAGCTATTGAGGCTATGCTGTTGTGCCCTGAGAGCATTTTATCCACCCATATAGCTCCTGCTCACTTCTGATCAGCATCTCATGTAGTTGTTGCTTGACTGTCTGGTTTCTATCCAACCTCCACGTGTTCTCAGCAGTGTGGGCTCAGCAAATATTATTGCAGTGTTGTCAGATTGACTCTGTTTAAGAATCTGTTTTCTTTCTTTTAAAAAATATATTTATTGATTTATGTATTTATTTTATAGCATATAAAATATATTTATATGCCATTACAGTTGTACCTACATTCCCCCTTCGCCCCCCTACACCTAGTAGCCCCTATTTCTTCCAACAGTCACACCTCCTTAGTTCATGTCCATGGGTCATGCACTTAAGTTATTTATTTGGTTTCTCCATTTCCTATACTGTTCTTAAAATTCCCCTGTGTATTTTGTGTCTACCAATTATGCTTCTTATTCCCTGTTACTTTATCCCCATTCTTCCCCTCCCCCCTCCCCACTGATAACCTTCCAAATGATTGCTGTATTATTCTTCTTCTGTTCTGCTTTTCTTAGTTTGACTTTTAGATTCAGTTGTTGACAGTCATGAATTTATTGCCACTTTCTATGCAGAGGGTGCTTAGGGAATACTAATTAAAATGCCTAAGAATCAATATGTGACATCTGTGTCACCTCTAAGTCTCCAGATGCAAAGAATGCATGCCTCTGCCCTTGTGTTTGATTCAGGTTTGTGGGGCCTTAATGGTGCTGAACTTTTATCACCCTCCCAAAGACCATATCAGCTCTTACTTAATATTTCATGTTCAGGGAACATATTTGGTTGTGAAACAGAATTTGTACAAGGCTTCCAACTTTCTTTCCTTGATGAAACTCTTTGGTTGCTTGCAGGATTCCCTGGCATCGGCTGACACGTTAACCTTAGGCTTCTCTTGGCTAAGTGTAGGTGCCTTCCTTAGACAGTAGTCACCATATCTGGAAAGTAGGCATTATTCAGAGCAGTCATGAGCAGGCAGCTTTTGAATAGTTGGTCATATGGCTGGTTGAATGGCTGGTCATAAGGACTTTTTATGACTCTTGGTAGCCTATTAACTTAAGAGACTCTCCCAAAGGACTTGATGCATAATTCTATCAGTCTAAAGAAAAGAGACTGAACAGAATGGAAGCCATCATGGAACTTCGCTTTGCTCCAGGCCCAGCGGAGACAGTATTTGTTCAGACATTCTTGCCACTCTTGGCCTCATCATCATCAAAAAGACTAGGTAGACTTCTAAAGACATGTGGGGACTTTTATTAGCAGGTAAACTTATCAAGACCCCAGACTTCAAGTCCAGCAATGATCAGACACCCTTGATCATATTCTCTGTTTTTTGTCTGTGTTATGCAGCCATCATCAGGCACCTTACATCAAAAATCTATATAAAACTATAATTCTTAAAGATCATGGTAGGTGAGATTAGGAAGTAAATAATGTAGTCAGATGTTGCCAGTGGTTGTGAACCGTCTGTCGGAACCATAGTGACAACTTTCTTCCTTGGCTTCCCTTGGGAAGGCAATTCTGTGGAATCAAAGTAGCAAGTACATAGTTTATATCTACTTCACTTTCCTATAACTTTGATGGCTTGGAAGGGCCTTGTAGTATCTTTTTGTTTCTTTGTCATCTCCAATGTGGAGAATTTGCTCTACCATTGTGAAAGAAATAACATCTTTTTGGCATGTGGATTTCAAATGAAAATCAATCATAACCCTGTCATGTTATTTCAGCCAATGCATTTCCCCTAATCTGCCTCCAAACTGCCCAGTTAGGGTGCTGTCAGCTGACTCATAGTCTCTTGCCACACTCGTCCCAATATCTTCCGCATGCAACCTAGATGAAAAAGGGTCTGTTCTATGGATAAGTTAGTCTCCATTAAATAATAGTTTTGTATCTTAGGATCAAAGCATAACATATACATGAACAGTTGATTTCTTAAAATGTTGTCTATAACATTGCATGTAAAAAAACAGACCAGTAGAGGAATACAAATATTTTTCATTGTCTCTAAGTCATGCTTACATTTATTTAAGATACCTTATTTGGTCGATAAAGGATTAAGGTTGAAGTTATGTGAACACTCTTCTGAATTTCTTTTAAAAGAGAAGACAAAATAAATAGAACAGTCTGACTCTGTTGTTTGTATAGTTTAAATCAGTCATCATCTGACTTCATGGCCCATGAAAAAGTAGAATATTTACACTGAAATAGTAATCTTCATAGCACCAAAGTATTACTTTTACTCTGAGATATTTATCCATTTAGCACAAGATAAATTTTTACCTTTTTTTTTTTGGTCTGAAATAGGCAATGCAGAGCTCCTTAGTGAATGACAAAAACATCCACCTTTTTAAAAAGCTTATTTCTTCTCAACCTCTGTTATTACCTGCAAAAATCAGTGGTCATAGGAAATGAACAGTGGAGTTCTTTATCAAGCAAGTTGAATGGATTAGTTTTGAATTTTTTGTCATTCCATTTCCTTTACAGGAAAAATATCTATTGAGATATTGTATTGTATTTTATTGAGTGCTTCCATTTAAAACCATACTTATTTTAATAAAGAATATTTGTAATATTAGTTTTCCAAAACAACATCATTACATGTTAGGACTGATTGAAATGCAGATTAGTATAGAATGAGCAAAGGGGTCTTTTTAATTGCCATTATAACTATTAAAAAGGACAGAAGAAGGGAAACTTGGGGTATCTGGCACTAGATTTTAATTTAGAAAACTGAGTAAGTTTAATTGCAGCCTTATTCACTTTCTTTTGTGATACCTTAGCCTTTAGCATACTAACACATCCTATAGGTTTCAAAGATCCCTTTTATATTTGTAGAATATTAATCGTTTTTTACTTAGCTCTTGCATGGGTTAAAGAGCGTAAGGAATGAGAGGAGGCTGTGTAAATTCCCTGTTGAAGTAATTCAGGCCAGTGTCAGGACCACACAGTGGGGCGCTGGGACGGGCTGAGGATACTAAGCATAGCTGTAGACACTGAGGAATTAGTTGAGGGCATCCTGAGGAGGGTAGAGGAAACCTTACAAAACTAAGCAGTGAAAAAAAATGACCATTGTGGGGAACAGAACATCTTTCAAAATCTATGACAGTTCCCTAGTTGAGGAGAATGGGAGAGCCTAAAAAAATGTGGCAGGTGGAGCATATTAAGAAAATAGGTCATAAAGAATTTATGAGCAATTTACAAAGTTTCTTTAAAAATAGTAAACAAATAGGTAATAAAACTGTAATGAAAAGCAAGGGAATGGCAAGCACATTTGGGATAGGGAAGGCTAGGTGATGACATAGTAAGGAGCTCAATGGATCCCAAAATTTATTGTTATATATCTTCCTCTTAAGCTGTTTGGGGACACATATATGTATTTTACTGTTATTCCTTAAAATGTACATATACATTGTGGGTATTCTGTTGCATATATGATATATTTTGAAATAACACATTTAATAAAACAGAAAGGGGAAGTGGCTAATATAAAGGAACCCAACTAAAGATTTATAATGGTGCCAAGAATACACTCAAGGATTTCACAATAATAACCACAGCAACTTGCATTTCTTGATTTCTGATGAACCAAGTACTATTCAGCACACTTCAGTCTAATCAGTCATGTATTGCACAGGCTTGTGTAGTATGCTCTTGTCACCCTATTCATAGAGTGGGGGTAACTGAGACACAGAATGTAACCAGGGCATAATTATAGATACTTGGGCTCCAAAGCCCATGCACTTGGCCACTTTTCTATACCACCCATATAGTAGCAAAGACTAAAATTTTGCATTGGTTCTTACATAGAAAAGATCAAATTGTTTTTTGAGTCAGAGAGTTTAGAAGCCACAGAAGAAACCAAATCAATGGCAATTTGAAAACTATTGACCGAACCCCATCGCTTAACTGGCAAATTGCTAAAAACTGGCCAGCTACCAATTCCACTTATTTTTCCATAAGAAACTCAATGAATTAAGATTTGTGAGTCAGTTCCATGTGAGACCAGCTAGTGAACTCCATTAAAGGGAGGGAACATTGAATGCAAAATGTAAGGGTGATTCTTCGTAGGGTAGGGAGTGTGGCTTCACTAGGGCAAATATCTAACTCGAGTACCACATTTTTTTGAAAGAAGATACAAATTTGTTAATAAATAAGCTATTAAAATAAATTATTCAGATTACTAAACAGTCTCTGAACTGTTCCATACTATGGTTACTAAAAAAAAATTTGAACTTTTGAAGTAATTAAAAGTGGAGGGAAGAAAAAGTCATGTATTAAAGTAGATAGAAAATGATCGTATAGAAAACAAAAATAAGGATAAACAGATATATTTATGGATGATATATGAGGTCTGTCCAGTAAGCCCAACCATTGTTAATATAATGAGAACAGTTTGCGCAACACTGATGTAACCTGACAGCCAAGGAGAGTGGACTGGAATACTCATGTGTGAACAATGACAACTTCACTATATTAGTCAGTGGGGCACTGGATGCTGTTGAGTGAGCACATGTACTGTGTTGCCATCACATTCAAAATGACTGAGTAGAGCAACAAGTCTGCATCATATTTTGTGTTAAGCTTGAATATTCCTCCATGGAAACTATTCAAATGATTCAGAAGGCTGCAGCTATGGGCAGCTGGTGATTGGCAGATTCATCACAACAACACGCCTGCTCATGCCTCGTGCAGAGTTTTTTGGTGAAACATCAAATCACCCAAGTGACTTAGCCCCTGCTACAACCCAGATTTGGCACCTTGCAACTTTTGGCTTTTCCCAACACTAAAATCACCTTTGAAAAGGGAGAGGTTTTAGGCAATAGATGAGATTCAGGAAAATATGATGGGGCAGCTGATGGCAATTGGGAGAACTGTGTGAGGTCCCAAGGTGTCTACTTTGAAGGGGACTGAGGTATCATTGGCCTATGTACAATGTTTCTTGTATCTTGTATCTTCTTCAGTAAATGTGTATCTCTATTTTTCATGTTCCATGGCTAGATACTTTCTAGACAGAAGTCATATAATAATTTAAATTTTCTAGGATTAGGTATTGGCTTCGCATCTTCTTAATTAACATATTGATAGTATTCAAGTGTTTCACAAACTTTGCTATAACATAAGATCCCACCCCAGAAATTATGACCCAGTAGTTCTGGACTGGCCCAGTAATTAGTAATTTTAACAAGAGTTCTAGGCAACTGTGCTGTGGGTGGTTCCTGAACACTCCCCCCAAAAAAATCCCTCCTAAAACTGTTGTGATTCTAGAAGAAAGGGTGGAAGAGTGACATATTTGCATATAACTCTATTCTTAAGAATAGTGTACCAAAATGGTGAGGATAAATCACAGGAAAATCTTGAAAGACTGAATAAACAGGAAAGAGAAACATTAGCCTTAATGCAAACAAGTCTAAGATAATGCCATTAGTGGGAAGCAATCTGGACTTGATTTACCACTGTACTTAGGGCCTAGGAAAGCAGAGATATTTTATTTGGGGGATTATTCCAAAATGTATCTTAACCAGACATATTCACAGTAGATGAAACCCTATATTAATGACTGTATTAGACAGCTATTACTGTGGAACATCCCACCCCAAAACTCAGTGTCTTGAATCAACAATCATTTATTCTTGCTCTGTGTCTGGGCCTGCCAGTCTAGGCTGGACCCAGCTACACCCAGCTCCAGTGAAGCTGGGGATGTTGAAGATTGGGTTCAGGTCTGTTCTAAGAGTAGATCTTTCTTCAACCACATGCTACCTGGGACATATCTTTTTTATGGTGATAGCAGGAGTTCAGAAGGGCAAGCCTAGCTGAGCAGGCACATTTTAAGCCTTGGCTTATACCATGTCCACTAGATTCCATTTGGCCCAAACAAGTCACTTGACCAACTAAAATCAAGGGTAGATAGGGAAGAATGTTCCACCCACAGTGGGAGGGAAAGTGGAGTGAATATTTTCTGAATAATAATCCAAAATACTACAGTAGAGACATTTTCCTTTAGTTTATGTTATGGGGGGGAAGCTATTAATGAGATCCCCATGGGTTCAAGGTCAAGTTGGGAAGGAAGACTCACCCAAATAAAGGTAGGCTGGGAGAAATGTGACAATGGAGACACAGCCAAAATACTTTGGGAGAACATAAAAAGGAATGATTAATGATTGTGGGGACCATCCAGGAAGGTTGAGTTAAGTAGGGTTCATATGGTAGACGGTATCTTTCACCATTAGAAAAAGAAAGTTGATCTGACCCATGCTGGGATTTGTGTTCCAGGGTTAAATTTCTATATGTTGGTGTTTCTTGTATATAAAATCCACAGCATATATTCCCCTTAGTTTATTTATTTAATGAGTTATTGATAGAGTGACTTGGAAAAACTTCTAAATTCTTGGAACTAAAGCAAACAATGAAATAAAAAGCTGTATTCAGGATCAGTGAATACAATAATTATATTAAACATTTTCTAAATGTTAAAAAAAGCTAAATAATACAGAATAATTTGGTAATCAGCCTAATTATTTTAGGATTAAAAATTATTCAGTGTTATAAACAAACTGTGGTAATTTATCACAATTAATGCAAATAAATAGGGTTCAGTATTATGTTCTGATTTATTCAATTGTGCCTGCAAATGAGTGGCACAATTATAGGAACAGTTTGCTAATGAGCTCCCAAACATAGATACCAATTATGATTGTTCATTTATTTAGAATGAAAGATGATCAGTTTTACAGATATTTCCCTTAGAGAAAGTAAATATTTATTTGGACAGTCTTCTTAAAACCTATATATGTGTTTCCAAATGATTTAGTAATAAGTAAAAATAAAAATTGGAGTGTTATTTATCTTGCTAAGAAAATACTGAAGAATTTAATGAGAGGTACTCTATAAAAGAAGAGCTCATTGATTTCTAACAATTTCAGTGCCAGAGGAACAGTTTCATAGTTCTCTCCTACGTGCCCCATGTCAGCCCAACAGCTGAGTCATTACTTGAGACTTTTCTGAGAGATGTTAATAGCATTAAGACATGCTTATATGTCTCAATGGACTACTACATTTACACAATAAGAATACTATTTGGTCCTAAAAAAAAAAAAAAAGAAGAAAATCTTAACCTTTTGTGGCAACATGGATGGACCTGGAGAGTTTATGCTAAGTGAAGTAAGACACTCAAAGAAAGACAAATACCATATGATTTTACTTATAAGTGGAATCTAATGAACAAAATAAACAAACAAAATAGAAACAGACTCATAGCACAGAGAACAGACTGACAGCTATGAGAGGGAAGTCGGGTTGGAGGCGGGGTGAAAAAAGTGAAAGGAAAAAAAGAGAAAAATTTATGGACACAGACAATAATATAGTGATTACCAGTTGGAAAGGGGGGTTGAGGGAGGTAGAAAGGATAAAAAAGGAATAAATGGTGATGGAAGGAGACTTGACTTGGGATAGTGAACACATAATACAGTAACCAAATGATGTGTTGTGAACCTATATAATTTTAATAATCAGTGTCACCCCAATAATTTCTTTAATTGTTGTTCCAGTACAGTTTTCTGTCTTTTACTCCCATCCCAGTCCACCCAGCCCTCCCCCCTTCCTCCCATTTCCATGCCCCCCCTCAGTTTTTGTCCATGTGTCTTTTATACTTGTTCCTGTAAACCCTTCCCCTGCTCCCCTGAAATTCCCTCCCCTCTTTCCTTTGGACACTGTCCCCCTGTTCTCTATTCCAGTGTCTTTGTTTATATTTTGCTTGTTTGATTGTTTTGTTGTTTAGGTTCCTGTTAAATTTTTTTAGACATGCTTATATATAATTTGTTCCCCAAGTAATCAGAACTGTCATGTTCTTGGGTTTAAGATGAGATCTATAAGGTATTTACTATGTTTTTAAAAATGTTTAGTCATCAATTTAAGAAAGGACTAGTTGCCGGAAGATTTTTTCAACTGATTGTTTGAAACAAAATAATTTCTCAGAGAGACAATGGTATAAATAGTGGTGTACTTCCAAAATAGTCCATAAGAATCAACTTATCTCACACTGTAATTGGAGTAATACTAATGTATTTTAACTATATTAATCCTTTTAAAACTTTCATTTTATTCATTTTTGAGGCATGGTATATGTATAATAAAATCCACCAATTTTAAATGGATGATTCAGTAAATTTTGATGATTTCAGCATCTGTGTAATTTCATTATTAACATGTTATCTTTTCCCATATGAGTTGAGATTTTTTTTGGTTCTTCATATGCTCAGTAATTTTGGATTATTTTTTGATATTTTGAATATTGCATAAGCCAAATAAGAATACTGTATTTCCTGTTTAAGTCTTATTGAGAGTGTTGATCCTTTTGGTTTAGCAGGCAATCAGCCTGGTGGGATTCAGGCTTTAAATTGTGATTTTTGTGGGTTTTAGTTTCAGCGTCAGTTCTGTTTTCAACTCATTTACATGCTGTCAGACCAGTTCTGGTTGTATATGCCATGTAGTGTCCGGTCTGGGACCATCTCATCCCAGAGTTCAGGTCTATGGTCTGCTGTTTAGAGTTATATCCAAGCACTTGTAGCTCAGTGGTAAGCCCAGGAAATCATTAAAAACAAATTTTATATGGGTAATTTTCCAATCTTTCTTTATTCCTCTAGAATCATCTGGATCTCTGGGGCTCCACTTTTAGACATTCTGCCAGAAACTTGGAATTTTCTGTCACCCTGTCAGATACTATCTGCAACTCTACTCAGGGGTTTGCCCCGCACTTTTAGGAAAGTTCATCTGATTCAAGCTGGGCTTTGTGTGTACATGTGTTTCGTTGTTACGTTCACATAGCTTTTGCTGATTGGGAATTTCCCTAATCAGAGAGGGAAGTTCTCTATCACAGTCCTAGGCTCTTGCTGGCTCTTATTGCTGCCATGGTCTATGATGCCATACCACCCAAGGATATTTTGAGAAATGAGAAAATGGAGAAAAGAAAAGAAAGTAGGGAATCCCTTCACTCTCCCTGAGGGCCAGGAGAATCTCTCCCTCTGAGACATGTTTGCAGGTTTCTTCCTGATACTCATTCCCTCCTTCTCTCTACACAGTGCCTACTTGTGGGTTTCAAGTTTTGTGGAGTATAGACCAGGAGATAACAAATGAAAAAGAAAATGATTCACCTGGTACTTTGAATTCTGGTCTTCTTTCAGTCGGCCTGCTGTTGTTTGATATTTCTCACCTGGGCATTCTATATAGGTATTTTTAGCCACATTCAGTGTGAGAAAAAATGATAAAGTAGATTTGCTCCATCTCACATGCAGCTAGAAATAAGCACGTTAATGTATTGAACTTAGGCTTTCAAATAGATATGGATTGTTATCTCATTGGGGCTTTAATGCGTGTTCCCTTTTTAGCCAGTGATGTTGATCATCCTTTCATGTGCTTATTTGGTACCCCTTCCTTTCTTTGGCAAAGTGGTTTTCAAAGCATTTTCACATTTTTTAAGAAAAAATAAACTTTCTCTTGCAGTATAGCTTTAGATTTACAAAATTTTCAGAGTACTGCCAGTTCTCTGTTCCCTGTTCTCTACACCCAGTTTCCCCTTATTGCTATTATCTTATGTTAGTATAATACATTCACCACAACTAATTTGTCCCTGGGATGCAAGGATGTTTCAACATACACAAATCAATAAATGTGATATACCACATTAACAAAATAAAGGAAAAAATAATACCATCTCCATGCATGCAGAAGCAGAATTTTGACAAAATTCAAAATTATTTTATAATAAAAAACACTGAACAAATAAAGTAGAAAAGGAATGTACCTCAACATAATAGAGGCCATACATGACAAACCCATGGCTAACATGGTACTTAATGGTGAAAAGCCAAAGCTTTTCTTCCAAGATCAGAAATAAGAGAAGTGTCCTACACCAGTTACTTGCATTCAGCACAGTACTGAAAGTTGTAGCCAAAACAATTAGGTAAGAAAAAGAAATGTGTTTCAATTCCGGCATCTGAAACCTTTTCTTCTTTATTGTAAGGACTACTTGGGGGATAGAGAAGAAAGGAACCATGCTGTGTTTATAGGCATCTACATTCTGCTTATAAATCTTTAACTTTTGCAAATAAAATGCTGCTCTAGGCCAGAGATTTACCAGGTGCCCTGAATTAGAGAACAGAAGGCAAAAGTGATAGAAGGTGGTAGGCTGTAACTTATGTTTATGTTTTTTATGTGGATTTGGTCGATTTGGTTATATGGGTTTTTCTGTAATAGGTTTGGGACTTCACAACTGCTTATCGTGCTGACTTATTCTGCTCAAGTTGTTCTTGTAGTTATATGTTTATTTTTTAGTTTATTTATTACTCCTTGAATCCCTCTCTTACAAGGGATTTAAAGGGTTGCTAAAGGCAGTCAGATTGCTAATCAGTCAGAAGCTTACAATCATTAGTCAAAAGCAATAGATTAATGTGAAGTAAAAGTTCTGAGGAAGTGTTTTATAAGACCATAATATAACTTTCTGCACCGACACTGATGCCTGTGGCCATATCCATCAGTAACTCCTTTCCTGGTTGATTTGTAGACACAACTAAAGGGCAGTGTAGCTTTGCAGATTTTCAGAAATCACTGACAACATGTACATCTATTCCTGGTGTGGTTTTAGCATTTAGTGGTGTTACAATTATCATTTCATTTATATTATGACATTTAGAGAATTGTAGTTTTTGGCAAGTGTTCCTTCAAACTGACTTTCTTCAGGATCTTCTAAACTATTCATCAGGTTGTTTAAATGTGTGCTTTGTTATTTTTTTAAAAAGACCTCTATGTTCCAGATCAGGTAATACTGATTTTTACCTATGACTTAATGCTGCTGTCCAGCAATCATGTGTTGGTTTCCATTGTATCCACAAGACACTTTGCAAAGCTATTAAGTTCAATGAAGGTAGTATTTTAATGTTAACTCATTTGAAACCCCAAGGATTTTTGTTATAAATTTGTAATTCTCTAGGACTTTATAAAATTTGTACTTTTTACCAAACATTGGAATTGGCTTATGTGATGAGTTATGAACCCTAGTACAACCTATGGGTTTCATGTTGCCTTTCCATTTCATAGGTTGAAATATTTATCACAAACACTCAATTTGACCAACACACATCTCTGCAAAGCTAGTCGGACAGTGTGTAGGTGCAATTGGCCTACCCTTGGACAGGTGTTGGAAGTGTACTCCAGCATAAACTCTGTTTCTCTGATGGAGATGAAGTCACTTCTCTGGTAGTGGGTGTTTAGTTTATGTGGTAGGACTTACCATCTGTTACTGACAATGTAAATGATGGCTTGGTGCATGTCATTTTAAAAGTTAGGTTGAAATTTTAGGCTTCTGACCTAGTATGGGATGCAGAGTAAGTTTTGCTGACCTTTACCTTTTAACTTCTTTCTCAAAAACCACACTGGCAGTATTAATTCACTTGGTTTCCTCCATTTGTTCCTGGCTTTCCCCAACTCTGTGATTCTCATTCTGTTCTCTGCCTCTGGAAGAATTTTCCTTTAGACTGCTACCTCTGTTTTTTTCTTTTTCTTTTTTGAAGGTTTCCATTCAGTTTATTTTACTAAATTAAATGTATTGGGGTGATATTGGTTAATAAGAGTATATAGAGTTCAAGTATACATTTCTGTGATACATGATCTGTATATTGCATTATGTGCCCACCACCCAAAATGCCATCGTTCTTTAGAGTTTAAGGCACTTCTCCAAGAGTCCCTTCTTGATAAGACAAGGGAGGTCTGTTCCCTAAATACATGTTGATTATTTCTTAACCTTGAAAAGTCAACTCAGGTTTTTCCACAGAAGCGTCTGAACACTAATGTGTTGCAGGTAATACCAGTTGAGAACACAGACGTGGCCCACAAAGTTGGGTTAGGACTATGGCCCTGCTACACGCGAGCTGTAAAACCTTAAGGAAGTGCCTCTTCTACAAAAATGTGGATAATAACGGTATCTACTGTGTAAAATTTTGATGAGTGAATGGTACAATGAATGTTCAAGCACTTACACAGTGTCTGGAACATTACAGTAGTCAATGAAGTTAGCTATTATTACTGAGAATGTGAGATCACTTATGGATAAATCAATAGACCTAAAACGAGATGTGTTCAACAAGTTATATGTAGTCACCTATGTGCCCCTTCTTCTGGAACAGTTGACTTTAATTTTCCTCACTGTATTATCTCCTACTTCAGAAAGGGTGAAATGAATATTATGAATCTAGGTATAATTCAAGAAGCTGTAAATACCAAGGAAATCAACAGGAAAAAAAAAAAGGTACTCAAATGAGAAAAAGAAACATGTCTTAGAAACCATTGGGTTGAAGTAGGAAATGCAAGCAGGGCGAATTTTTTTTTAACCTGCTGTAGGGCCATATGGTTGCTGAATGTGTTGATGCTGGTTTTAAGATTCTTGAGTATTTTAAACTTGACATGTTATTTTTTTAATGATTTCAAACATCATTTCTTTTAGAGCCTTATCCCAATATTGCCGTAATATTGAACAGATGGCTTAGCAGCATTTACATTTGCATTTTGCAATATTGCCATGTTATTTGCAAAATTTCTTATCAAAAACCTGTGGTTCTTTCTCTACCTTTTCAGTATGGCTGCAATGAAACTGTGAATAGGTTTTTTCTCAGCGTCTTGGGGATGTGATAGAAGTTGGGATCACATGTTGCTGCTGCTTTTCAATATTCTGTTGTTATATTTTGGGGCTTTACACCCACCATATTAGTACACTCTTTCATCTTAAACAGGCCTCTTTTCATCCAAAGGACAGAAAGTTCTCATTACACCATTGCAGTATGAGTAAAAATGAGGTAATATTCTTGCTGAAGGCAATCTTGATGGTTATACCAGCCCTTTCATGTCACCGTGTTACTTTTCGGTAATCATTTGTCACTGTCTGAAGTTGTCCTGTTTATTTGCTGTCCAGCTCCACCATAAAATGCAATAAGCACCATGAGAGCAGGAGCTCTGTCTGCCTTGTTTTTCCACCCCGTCCCCAGTACTGGCACATTGTTGGTATCCAGTTATCAACTGTGAATGAAGGAGTGAGCAAATGAAGTAACTAATAAGTGACCTTCTAGATACTGGAGTTTTTTCAGGAGCAGAGTATGAGTTCCCTGAACATCATTGCTTTCTCTAATGATTTTATGTTTATTTTACTCAAATATGTTTTGAAAATGTTTTTTCAAAACCATTCTCTTGATAGGCTCCCCTTGTTTTTATGTTTTTATTTTTAATGAACAAGACTGTATGTTTATAAATAGTCCCTTTGGAGGTTTTATTCCGTTTGGGGACACAGTGGGATTAGTGCCAGCATAGAGGCGTTTTCTTGCTTCACATATTGAAAAGGCACAGGAAGCAGGAGAGGCTATATTGATCAGAGCTGACTATAGGTCTTTCCTTTTAAAGGTATGGAACAAAAAATAAGCCCAACACTAAGTCTGTTAAGATTCTGCGATTTTCTTTTTAAACGAGGATCCCCAGAATGCCTGTGCCTCAGAGGGCTGTTGTGCCGCCGGCCACCCCGTGCCTGACTGCCGGCTTCCTTGCTCACATGTATCTAGGTTTGTCCTGGGCTGCAACTGCCCCCAACCTGTGACCCACATGAGACTGTCTCTGTGACTTCAGGCTAAGAACCAGTCTCAGGTTTCTTAGTCTCAGCCTTGTACATACAGGACAAATTTAATATTTAAGGTTATACTATGTTGTATTAGAAAAGGACTGTTTGCCCTGATTTGTGCCAAGTCTTAGCAGGTTATTTGTCCATAGAGTAACATTCTGTCTCTCAGCTCAGAGGTACAGTCGGAGGTGAAGAAACACTTATACTGCTACAATTATGTATCTAGAAAGCTTTGGAGTCTTCACTGTGTAGGTCTTTATAGATATTATAGTTTCTGTGAAGAGGGGCAGGAGGTTTACCTCTGCTGAATGAAAACTTTGATTTTTCTAAAGCCAGAATTACAAAAGGATTTGAGAAGGGAGGGTTTTTATACCATGGGTTTACGTTTTCTACTTCTGAACCTAGATTTTGCCACTGGCAAGCCTGCGAGAAGCATCCACGGTGCTCAGAGGAGATTCAATGCTGGAGAGGCAAGCTCCAGCCCAAATGCAGGCCCGAAAAAATTTTTTTTAATTTCTTGGTCTTCACAATACACAAAATATTTTTGTAAAACATTTATGTAGGTGAGATTTGAGGAATCAGGAAGACAATCTAAAAGTTACCAGCTGGAGTTTGACCATTATCAGTATAGTGGGATTAATTAAGCCCAGGGAAGGTGTGGAATTTCATGGACTCCTGTATTGCCTGCCACCTCATCTTGGGAAATCTTACCTGTTTCAGCATAAAGCTTCATTTGTTACATATTCTCTAAGATAAGACTTTGAATTACTAGGTTCAGTGTATAATACTGCCTATGTATAGTATTGTCCTCAATAATGAGTTTAACCCTTTGTTTGCTACAACCAGTAGCCAGGTGACCCTTCTCTCTGTGAAAATGAATACTAATTGCTATTATAAACAGTTCTTCTCATTATATTTCCATGGATGGAATATGTTATAGGTTGCTAATTATAAGCACACAGAACTGAAGTGTTTGAAGTTAAATAATGTAATCAGGGTTGTAATGTACATGTATTACTTAACTATTAATTAAAATTTCTAAAATCTCTACTCAATTAGTTTATTTAATTTATTGAATACTTTAAGAAGTCTTATTCTGTACTTGTGGAATATTCTTTTTATTCTTTTAGAATATCCTTTTTCTCCATAAAAGCTCATGTAGACCAGACTAAACCAGAAGAGAAAGAAATTTACATTCAACATTTTATTAGTCAGAAGTTGGTTGGAAATGACCAGAATTATAGACTTAAAGGTAGAAAGACTCACACTTAGTTAGACATGAGGTAATAAATAACTCCCACTCAGTCATTTCACTTCTGGTTGGACATGTAATCGATCATACTCGTTCTCTATTTGGATGATTTTAATTCTGAAAAAGAACTTTCAGGAAGCTAAAATGAAAGTATTCCTTCCCCCCATTGGTCTATACTCCCATGTCTAGAATGACCCAGAATAAGTTTAAACCTTTTTCTATGATAATTCCCTTTTAAATATGTTAAGACACCTCCTTTGGCCTTTGTAACTCTTCCTCCCATGACAGATTATCTCCACTTTCTTCCCTATTCTTCAAATGCCAGACCCCTCATTAATCTTGCTGTCCTTTTCCAGACTCATGGAGCTTTTAACTCAGCAACACAGGTAAACATTAAACACACAATTATTACTAAGAATAATAATATTCTCATTGTGGAAGGAAAAAAACACTATAGTTTTATAGGTAGGGAAAGAGGGAAGGGAGCGGGCTAACCTAGCCCAGGTCTTATCTCCGAGATACCAAGCTCATCAGATGAACAGATTACAGATTTACTACCCTGTCCCACATTCCCAATCCCCTGACCTGTTATAGTTTTTCCCCCATACTATTTAATCCTCCAGAGTATGGTATAATTTGTTTATTATTTTACTGTCTTCTTTCATTTGAATCTCAACTCCACGAGGGCAGGATTTTTTGTATGTTATATTCAGTTATGAGTCCCTGGTATAGAACGTGCTGGACACATAGTAAGAACTCAGAACTAAGTTTTACAGAACAATACTTACTCGCAGGTTATGGCTATTCTATTAACTCCCAATCCATCTATCTGTACTACCATCCAATTCATAC
The DNA here is from genome assembly GCF_021234435.1 of Artibeus jamaicensis. NCBI lineage: Eukaryota > Metazoa > Chordata > Mammalia > Chiroptera > Phyllostomidae > Artibeus > Artibeus jamaicensis. Next base: position 9,636,198 of record NW_026521810.1, on the reverse strand, counting down.
ATTTCCATCTCACCCACCAGGAAATCATGACAGAAAATGCAGGTTCATTATATATTTTTAAAATTTTGTTTATTTATTTTTAAACAGAGGGAAAGGGAGGGAGAAAGAAAGGGGGAGAAACATCAATGTATAGTTGCCTCTCGAGCAGCCCCACTGGGGACCTGGTCCACAACCCACACATGTGCCCCAGCTGGGAACTGAACCGGCAACCCTTTGGTTCGCAGTCTGGCACTCAACCAAAGGGTCATCACCAGCCAGGGCAGATGCATTATATTTTAAACCAGGGGAAATTGTAGAGATAACATCACCTGGTCTTAGTAAACTCATGTTATTGACTTCTAATAGTCATTGCTTCCTTTTCTAAGTACTAAAACACTGCCTAATTCTAAAATAAAATAATTGTTCATATTTAGTGATCAACTATCATGTGGAAGGCACCCTGCCAAATGCCTTAGTAGGTTTCTATATTCCCTTATTTAGTCCTCCCATTTAGTACGTATGTATTATTATTCCTATTTTACAGATGAGAAAGATGCGGTCTAGAGCAGTTAGGTAACTCCCCCTGGGAAATATGTGTGACTAATGGCAGGATTGGTTTTGCAGAAATCCCTGCTTCTGCCCACCGTACCATACAGCCTCTGCTGGGATTGTCGGGCCCTTAGAGCAATATCGAGTCTGTAGTTTGGGGATCTCTCTTAGGAAGAGCTAGAGCATTTGCCCTTTCAGTTGGGCTACGGTTTCTCTAAGGTGGTAGGTCTGTGACCATATCAGTGCCATTAATGCATTTTTTTCTGGGTGGCCATAAAAGTTGTTACAAGTACTCTCAGTATTCCCTAACTTGGGCATGAATTCCCTCTTAATTTGTTCTACTCGTTATAATTTTTGAAGATGGTTCTGATTGTGAAGACAGGAGTGCAATAGAAGTTGAATCATGCTTTTTTTTCTGTCACCTGTTGATTTTGTGCCATTTCATAATACACCATCTACCTAAGCAGTGACCAGCCTTTTTGAATGCTTACATTTTATAGTAACTTACAGGTTTTTCAAGTCCCCTCTCCAGTTGTAGATTACATTAAATAGTCTATATCACTTACTCCTTCACGAGTGGTAGGGTTCTGAGTGTCTTTGTTCTGTAGTCTAAAGGAAAGTGTTTTCTAAAAATTACCTACTTCCCCAGTGCCGGAAATTGAGTCCATAATCAAACATTGCACGTTAGTCATTGGTATTACATCAGAGAGAGGGTTGATAGATAACTGAGTGATTCTTTTTTTTTTTTTTTTTTGCTTTTTTCTATAGACCTTTAAGCCATACTGTTAGATACAAAATAACCTTGACTAATTTTCATTCACACTTTCTGATTTAATGGACTGCTCTTCTTGGTATTTATCACAAAATGATTATTTTTATTAAGTGTTTCCAACATAATCTTAAGTGTGTTCCCATTTGATTTCTAGTCTTTTTTTTAAATAAACATAGTTAAAATGTTCTCCACTCAGAAGAGAGATTCTTGGTGCAAAAATCTGCCTTATGATCAGTTCTGTACTGTAACATTCACTGAGAAAAGCCAAAGAATCCAAAGGTTGTGAAACCAAAAAGTGAACCATGCAAATAGATTTCATTACAACTCTTCACTGTCTGTGAAGGATTTTGCACATGGTGTTATATATATCATTGAAGAGGGGGATGTCTGTGTTCTGTCCAAATGAGATCTTGCCATAATAATCTCAGCATAGCTAAAATGTGACATTTATTGCTTATTGAACTTTGTTTTGTAAAACCTTTGTTTTTCTCCCTCTGGATTGCAATCCAGTGGATTTTGTGACAGTGGTGAGGGTATGAAGATAAGAGAGAGTGAGCTTCCATGCGACATCATGCGGAGGCTTTGGAATAGGGATAGAAGACAGCCTGCCCTCTTTATGGTAATGACCTAAGAGCTGATGGATGGGTCTCTTCTCTCCCTGAATTGCCCGGCAAGGACCACCGTAAAGGATTACTGTGTCTGGTGATGTTTTACATGGAAATTCAGGGTGAGCAGGCACTTTCAGGGGCCTCTGAGGCCTGCCTTAACAGAGGAAAAGGCAAATGTGTGGACTAATATCTAGTCCAGGCACACCAAGTTCCAGAGGTGAACAAACTGACTGGGCCCTACACTGGGGGTCACATATCAATTTTAAAGGATCTGAGCATTTTATGGGAGTAAGAGAGAAAAGATCAAATCCATGGCCACCGTGACAGTTCTCCCAACAACCTACAAATATTTTCTAAGACTAATATGAGTCAAGAATGAAAATATTGTAAATGTACACAAATTTTTTAAAAAGTGAAAAAAAACTCTTTAAGTGTGGCATTGTAGATAGATTTGTTTAAAAATATAAAACTTCGAGTGTTTAAAAATTTTCACCAGCCAATAAAAATATGTACCAGTTTCCCAGTGCTACCCACTCCCACCTCTCAGGCAAACCTTCCCCCTGCACCCCTGCCGATTTCAATTGTAGCCCTTTATTTGGCATTTGTTTGTAGCGTTATTTCCTCAGAGAGCACAGCCAAAACCAGTTGATGTCAGGACACACAAAAGGGATTCTGCTCTGAGGATGGGACAGACCTGAGATCTTTTTGGAAAGGTGAGGTGATAATGAAAAAAGAATCATAAGAACATGAAATTTTAAGGGTTATTTGTGAATCTGCTTTTTATTTCTTTTAGCAAAATGCTGAAATAAAATAAATAGAATATGCCAAATAGAACATTGTCAAATACATAGTACCACTTTTGCCATTTATGATAATCATTTCGGTTTATGGCTAAAGAGAATTGATTATCTGGCTTGCTGTGGGACACAAATTAGAACAGTCATTAGTATGTTTAATTGGTTAATTTCTTCAGCCACATTGGGTTAGTGTGTCCATTGCACAAGCTTTTGTGTTTAGAATTTTGTCATTAGAAAAGAAAACCATGTTCCCACCTGTAAATGATAATTAAATGTGTTTTTCCTGAGCATTTCCCTCTACCATTTAAGGAAGAAAAAATGGCTATATTGTAGGGATGGTCTCTCAGCAAGCCTCCTCCTTCCTGCAAGTAACACATTTGTTATTAGATTACATAGATTGGATGCAGGGTGCCATTCAAGAAAATGTTAAAAAGGAAATGGCCTGTTTCTTAAAAAATTTTATTTTAGCCCTGGCTGGTATAGCTCAGTGGATTGAGCTCGGGCCTGCGAACCAGACAATTGCGGTTCGATTCCCAGTCAGGGCATATGCCTGGGTTGCAGGCCGGTTCCCTGCAGGCCAGTTCCCAGCAGGGGATGCGCAAAGGGCAACCATACATTGATGTTTCTCTCCATTTCTCCTTCCCTTCCCCTCTAAAGATAAATAAATAAATTTTTTAAAAAATTTTATTTTAGAGAGAGGGAAGGGAAGGGAATGAAAACAGCCCATGTTAGAAGTATCACCAGTGTCTGCCTGTCATGTGAGGATTTAATAAGTTCAGCATCGTCACTCTTGTCTGAGCCTGTGTAGTCATCCCCTTGCTAACAGTAATGACCGAACAGTTTTAGATGAAAGAACACAGAGGTCTTGAAGTATTCTTGTCAGTGCCAGATTATAAGTGGGAAGCATGTGTTCATCATTACTGTTCTGTGGTCTCTGCCCAGTATTGACAGGACAATGTGGAAGATGTCTCCAGTACACTGTACTCAGCACCTTATTGAGACGTGACCCTGTGGAAAAGCACTCAATATCAATTAGTGATCGGGATGTAAGACCACTCACTGCCTCTGGTTCTAATCTCTGTATGACAGCAATAGCTTTTGACAGGGTCCTCGCACTGACAGATCACTAGTTTTCATTATGAAAATAATAACATAATTGAAGGACCTACTCCTGTGGTTAATACTGATAGAAAGTCGATTATTAACTCTTTAACAACAGTGCCTGTTGCTGGAAGGCTAATACTTCTCTAATTTTTGGATATTAACATGGAGTTTAGGGAAGTAATGTAACTTGCTAAATTAGTTCTGTACTCGTAAGCTGTATTTTAATGAAGTAAATAAATGTTGGTGTTCTAAGAATTGGTCATTGAGATAACTCATGATTTTTTTTGATAGAGCAGACATCCCTTATAATATAGATGACCAGCCATATTACTTTTTAAATAGCCTCTTTTATTTAGTATATTGGGCACTGATTTATTTATTCATTCAGCAAATACCACTGAGTGCCTACTATGTGCTACCAAGAACTCTGCCAGGAGCTGGTCATAAACGCATTAATGAGAGATATATCAACCATAAAATCCACTAATACAAGTAAACAATAATCAACATTTTTCTCATTTTGTTCTTTTAGTTCACTATAATATGTTCATTAAAGCAGTCATTTAAAAAGTTAGTATGAAGGGGGATATGGAGAAAGTACTCAACGAGGCCAGAGGTTTTCTTTGAAATGACAGAAACGTTTGGGACTGGAGGGAGGTGATGGTGATTCACAACACCGTGAAGGTAGAAATGCCACTGAATTGTACACTTTAAAAAAGTGGTTGACTTTCTATTGTGTGGCTTCATCTCAACTTTTTTGAAAAGGTTTTTTAAAATTTATGTTTAGAGAGAGGAAGGGAAGGAGAAAGAGAGGGAGAGAAACATGAAAGTGTGGTTGTTTCTCATGCGTCCCCACTCCCCCAACTGGGGACCTGGCCCACAACCCAGGCATGTGCCCTGACTGGGAATCAAACCAATGACCCTTTGGTTCACAGGCTGGCACTTAGTCCACTGAGCCACACCAGCCAGGGTCACCTCAACTTTTTTTAAGTTAATGCAGTTTGTGGTTTGCTTCCCTTGAGACAGCTACCTGGCTTTGTATTGTATGTGAGAGTTGGGAAGTATTTGAAAAGTTTACCTCTGATCCCCAGGGGTGTGTGTGTGTGTGTGTGTGTGTGTGTGTGTGTGTGTGTGTGTGTTTATTTTTCAGTAGAACTCTGAAGATTTTTTCTTAAAGGTTTTGAATATTTCTTATTAAGGTTATTCCTCATTTATTTTTTTTTATATTATAGGTGGGATTTTTTTCTTATTTTTTACATTGTTTATTGGCGCTGTACAGAAGAGCTGTTGATCTTTATTTATACCCAACCATATTTTAAACTCCATTTTCAATAGGAGTAACAGTGGAGTCCTTTGGATTTTTCCAGGTTTAGTTTGCATTCTCAGGTTTATAGGTCTAATCTCATTTTTTTATTTCTTATGTCAGTTTTTTTTAGAAATCTGCCAACTTCATAAAAAATTTATTAGTATTATAGTCTACTTTAAAATTAATATCAAATTCTTATCTCTTCTGTATATTTTATCTCATTCTTATATCAAATTATGTTTATTTGCACTTTTTTTTATTAAACATACTTTGAAGTCAGTTTCTGTTGTTTTGTGTAGTACATTCTGTTTTGTTTTTTAAGGAATTATATTTTGGCTTTATAAGTTCTACTGGTTTTTTTTAATTTTATAAAAATTTCTGCCGGGGCTGGTGTGGCTCAGTTGGTTTGAGCGTCATCCTGTAACTGAATAGTTGGGGGTTCAGTTCTCAGCCAGGGTGCAGACCTAGGTTGCAGGTTCAATCCCCTGTACAGGTACGATCCTTGGAAGGGCACAGGTGCTTGCCATTCCCAGTATAGCACTTAAGGGAGGTGACCAATCAATGCTTCTCTCCTGCATCAAGGTTTCTCTCTCTCCCCTCCTCTTTCTAATAAAGCAATGGAAAAAAATGTCATCAAGTGAGGATAAAAAATTTCACTATTTTTTCCTACTTATTTTCTTCCTTTTATATGTTTCTTTTTATTTTAAAAAATTTAATTCCTTAGTACATAAATTTCCTTTTAAAAAATAATGAAAGCTTTCAGTGTTTGAATTTGCTTCTAAGAATATCTTGGGGTCCATTCCTTAATTTTGTTTTGCAGTATTTTAATTTCATTTTCTATAAATATAAAGAGTTATTTGTAAGTGTGTGGTATCTGTTTTATTCCAAGAATTCTAGATTTTATGTCTACACAGTGTGTGATTCATCACTTGTTTTGATAACTTGCAGTTAAAGAGCATGGGCTATAAAACAGCTACTTTTTGGAATTCTTTGAAGCTCTTTCGTAGCTGCGCATATGACCACTTCAGGAACTATCACTTTAGTAACTATCTCATGTACGCCTGAAAAGTTGGGGTTTCCTCATAGCATTTCAAGTTCATATATCTATCCATTTAGTCTCCTTTAACTTTATTTTTCGAATTATATTCTTATATAGTTTTGAAGGGATAGCCTTTGTCTATTAGGAAAAACAGGGATAGATTAAAGACTCTCAAACATAATTCTCTTTGTCTTCCTTTTTCCTAGCATACCTTATTTTGATGCTCTATTCGTGCCCTATGTTTTACCCATTCTGTATTGTGCTGATTCTTTTTTCTGCAAACTTTTAGTTCTTATTAATATTGCCATTGTCTGCTGTCATTTTCTTTATATTTTTTGTGATATATCTTCATACATCTTTTCTGGGGGGAGTTGGCTTATTTTTTTCTCATATAAATGGCTAGAGATGATGGTGAGAGTAGAATCAGAGAGGAAGAGATGATGTGAATGGCAGAAAAAAGGTGACCCCATAGACTGAGCAGATTCAGGAGAAAAGGGTGAGGGCGGGGGCTCACTGCTGAGTAATGAAACCAGGCTTCTTCTGGCTTCGATGATTGGGAACAGAGTGTAGCCCTTGGAAGGGACGGCATTAGATTGGGTGTAAGACAGGCTGACTTTGTAAGAGAATTGGCTGGCTGCCTTCTTATCCACAGGTGGATAAGCCTTCTTAGCCTCAGGTGAGGCTGGGGACAGGCATTGATTGAATGAGCTTCACACAGAATTATGATGATCCCTCAATTTGAGTTCAGATCCTTACCCACTGCTTAGATAGCATGGAAGGCACACTTGGTTTTTCTGTATCCCAGTTGTAAATCCAGAACAGTAAGATATATTTTAAAATACATCTGTAGAAGTATTTAAGAATGTGCATGTAATAAACAATTTCTAAAGACTTGAGGGCCTTTTGAGTGCTTTCGGACAAAGGCATTGTGACTTTAAAGTAGTAGTATTTTAGGATAAAAGTTCTGCATTAAATGTCTGATGAAGAGTTAAGCTATTTTTAAAAATAAGACCCGTGCAGATTTACCTTCATTTCCCACTGATTTGATCAAGTATTTTCTCCTTAAGTCTTGCTTGCCTCTTCCAGGGCTCTGTGCTTGGCATGGTAATTAGGGACTTGTGCTCTCAGTGATAGAGTGCTCCTAGCTCTTTCTTGAGCTATACAATAAGTCCTCACTTAGTCATCAGTAGGTTTTGTGACTTTAAGAGGAATGACACATAACAAAATTTTACCATAGACTGATGTAAATAAGAATTAAGTGTCTGTGGCATCTCATCAATGGTATAACAAAATGGTGGATGGAATGACATCATTTGCGGACCTGCTGCACTTAGTGCCGTGTATTTCCCCAGCAAAGTGTGTGGTTGTGCATTCTTAAGTGGTAGGATTTGGGGGGAGCAGTTCCATGAAAAAAGAATGTGATAGACAAAGCTGTGGAGGAGAATCAGCTGGGGTTGCTAGCTTTTAATTGAAGTTTAGTTGGAGGTTCAATGAGGTGAGACTGTTATGACAGATTTCAAAATGTAATGATAGCAGAATGGAGTGGGTTCATCAAAGTCGGAATAAATACAAGCAACGGCTCAGCAACTCAGCATGAAGCAACAGCCACAAACCCTCAAAAAATCCTGAGTAATTGAAATTCGCATTGTGCAACCCTCCTTCTCAGTGGGTACCTTTCCAAGGAAAGCAGTAACTTTATTGTGAAAAATATAAACACAAATTTGGAGATGTAAATTACATGCATGTTTTAATCTTGTTCATAAACACTGAGCATTTTAAAATGCAATTATAATCAAAGTACACAACTGTAGCTCAAGACAGATTTGAGAAAGACCTCTCAAGAAGGTGAAAGGCCCTCCAGTCCCCCTCACCCCCACACCCTGCCCACACAATCCTCCCCACCCGCTCCCCTTTATGTATCGTGGAAAAGAAGAGGTGGAATTCCGTCCTGTGGTTTCTGAACACACAGATCCTTGTCTCTCATTTGTTAATGTCACAGAAGAGATGGTACTTTTAACCCCTTCTCTCCACTTGCTCTCCTATCACTTCCCCCTTTGGTCTGTACACCTGATATCAGAGGTTAGTAAGAGACAAAGCAGCTCAGTGTTGGAAAATTTGCAACATGAAAAGGAAGGATGAAATTTACCCAGTTGCTATCCAGATTCTTTTATTTCCATACTTTAAGCATGACAGTGACCTCAAATTGAGCCAGTTCTAAGGGTTGAACTTAGAAAAATAGCATGAGATAGTAGACCATTCACTGAACTGGTGTTGAAGAAATGCATGTGGCTTCTGCCTTGACTGCTGCTTGCTGCCAGAATTTTGAACAAAGCCCTCCAGTTCTCTGGGCCACAGTTTACCCATCTGTTAAAGTCAGTGAGTGGCCTAAAATGAATTCTGAGTTTTCTTGTAACTCACATTTTCTATAATACTGTGCCTTATGCATTCATTCCAATCCAGATGGCATCCTGGAGATTTCAGACCCAATGTAGTACCCGTCTTAGGTCCCCAGGTGTCCTAGGAGTCAGAAATGTTACAGAGGAGGCCCAAGAGATTCCTCTGCCAAGGAGTTTCTATACTGTAATTTAAAGCCAGGATTTCCTGACACTGTTGTTAGCAAGTCCTCTGTCCTGGCCTCACCTCCTCAGCTTTGCCAGGGGCCCTCCTAGTACAGAATGACCTGATGTCACTCCAGACCATCAGAGCTCGTGGTCCGAGCTGCTGCTGAGATGACCCCATGTAGTGATCCTACATACTCCATCTGTGTTAACAAGGGAAGTAGTTAACAGGGCATCTACACTGCATTTCTCTCTGTGTGTTCTTTGTTCTTTTTCAGAGTAGGGTCATGGAAATTTATATAAATCTGTTTATGTAAATCACTTTAAATGGAATTAAAGTGTGATATTCAGGAGAAATTTAGCTTTAATTAATCAAACCCAAAGTTTAATTTGAAGAATCTTTTTAGTGTGTTTTGTATCTGGGTGAGTCCATTAGGAGAACATGAAGTTGAGTTTTCCTTAATTAATTGTTTTAAGGTGGAAAGTAGAAAGTACACTGAGAACTTAGCATTTGCTCTACTGGTATGTTATGTGGTAGGAAAGGGTTGAGACTTGGCAGTAGGGTGAGAGAAGTGGTTATGGGTTTGAAGAAATGTATTCCAGTTGAGACCACTCATTCCACCACTGAACTCCAAAGGAGATCATTTCAAAGGGGCATCAAGCCCTGGCCTGACAAAGAATTTACCAGCAGCATTTGTGATGGATGCCTCGGGCTGCCTTGGAAAGGAAGCAGATTTGGGATGGGTTCCAAAAAGAGCTCTCTGACCCAGTTTGACTGGAGTGTCAAAAGAGTGAAATTTCCAGAGCAGTCCTGGAATAAGCCATTGGGCGATGGGAGTGGGGACTCATTAGTGACATGTCACCACACTGTAACTCTCAGGAGAACAGAAGGAGAGGTGAATGTAGGAAGGGGTAAGGAAATATTACTTGTGATCCTTTCATCATATTGAACACAGTTTTTCTTCATTTATAAGGATAAATACGTATGTTGTGTTCATGCACTATTAGCAACAGTGGCTGTGCCTGACACATTTTGTTCTCAATCTTTTTTTAAAGGTTTCATTTATTTATTTTTAGAGAGAGGGGAGGGGAAGGAGAGAGAGAGAAACATCAGTCGGTCGCCTCCCACGTGCCCTTCTACCGGAGACCTGCCTGCACCCCAGGCACATGCCCTGATTAGAGCTGAACCGGCAGCCTGTCGGTTTGCAGGAGGATGCCCAAGCCATCGAGCCACCCAGTCAGGGCTTGTTATCGGTCTTTTAATAAGGACACTAGAATGGAGTAATCTGTATAAGATAATGTTTCTATTTTGACTATAACTTATAAAATAATACATAAGGAAATAAACTTTACCTAAAAATTTCCAAACTATTGGGTTAGAGACCTAAATATAAAAACTAAAACTGTAAAACTCTTAAAAGAAAAAGGGTAAATCTTAATAACCTTGGATTTGGCAGTGTTTTCTTAGACATGACACCAAAACCATAACAATAAAGGGAAAAAAACAGATAAATTGAACTTCATCAAAGTTAAAAATTCTGTACATCTATGAACACTATCAAAAGAGTTCAAAATACAGCCACAGAATGAAGAAAACATACAAATCATATAGCTGATAAAGGGTCTAGTATCCGGGATATATAAAGAACTCGTACAACAAAGCCAGAGTGGGGGGGAGGGGGGGATACAAACAACTCAATTTCAAAAATTAGCAAAGGACATTTTTCCAAAGAAGCAGCAAATGGCCAACATGTACATGAAGAGATGCTCAACATCATTTCATTAGTCATCAGGAAAATACAGATCAAAACCACAGCGAGATGCTACTTCACACCCACTGGAATGGCTACTGTCAAAAACAGAACTGAAAAATAAGTGTTGATGAGGATGTGGGGTAGTTAGGACCTTCAGACAGTGCTTGTGCAGATCTGAAATGGTTGATACAGCCAGTGTGGAAAGCATTTTGGCGGTTCCTTAAAACGCTAAGCATGGAATTGCCATATGACCCACCAATTCAGCTTCTAGTTATATACCCAGAAGAACTGAAAACAAGTGTTCAAGCAAACGTTCATAGTTGCACACAAATGTTCATAGAAATGCTATCACAAGAGCCAAAGTGGGAACAACCAAAATGTCCATCAGCTGATGAACAGATAAACAAAGTGTGGTATACCCATACAATGGAATATTATGCAGCCACCAAAAGGATTGAAGTACTGCTCATTGTGTGACATGGATGAATCTTGAAAGCATTATCCTAAGTAATACCAGCTAGACGTAAAGGCCACATATTGTATGATTCTATTTATATGAAAAGTTCAGAATAAAAAAAGTTCATAGTGAGAGAAAGTATATTAATGGTTACCAGCAGCTGAGGAAAAGGGAGGGAAGGAGAGTTACTGCTTGATGGGCATGGAGTCTCCATTCAGGGTGAGGAAATCTTAGGATGTCATGCTGAATTGTGGTCAGTACCATTGAATTAAAAGAAGAGAACTGTATCTCCCTGAAAGCATAGTAGGACAGTAGGCATGTCTACCTACTATGTAGAAGTGCTATTTTCATGTCTGCACAAAACCATTTCCTGCTTTTTGGGCTGTGTCACCAGTAGTTACCACACATCACTGGAGCTTAAAATGCTTGCCAGAGTCATCTGTACCCAAAGCTACCATTCCTCAGAGCCCTTAACATCTCCACAGGACAGGGCAGTAAGGGTCATGGAACAAGGATCTCTGGAGTGTGATACCCAGTGTGACCTGCAGATATTGAGAGGATGTTTCTCCTTTGGTCTTGTGGGTTTGGCCCATCAAACCAATAAATCTAGGTTTTAAGGGCAGTGGAACTATGAGACTTTTTACTTAAGTCGTAAAACCCTTGCATTTGGCAAGGCCATCCTCAGTATTTGAAGGGTGAACCGGATCTACTTTGCATTGGAGGCCATGTGTCCATGCTTGATAGAGCCCAAGGCAAAGAAAGTTCGTATGTGCAAGTCATATGCACGTCCTGCACTGATACTCCTAGCATCCCAACTGGCTTAGAGTCAGGGTGGTTGGGTGGCCCAGCGCTGAGCTCCAGGGCATGTCCGGCGTTCTTGGCAGGCTTGTCCCTGCAGTGCACAGTGCGGGGAGGGACAGCGGTCTTACTGTTGTGGGAGCTACAGGGAAGGAGCTTATCAGTATGTCCCAGTTTAGGCGTTTCCCTGAATCCAAGGTCTATTAACTTTGGAAGCTTATGTGTCATCTTTTCTTTGTAACCACTGTCAAATCTAGACCGTCAGGCTTATTATTATTTTTTCCTTTGCTTTCAGGAGAGTAGATCTGGAGAAACCAACATCTGTGTGGAAGAAATAATTCGGGTAAGAATATTCCTTTACAAATCTTTTCAAGTGGTTGGGCACAGATTCCAAACAGAAAGGAGTCATGTGGCTGCATTGTCTGAGGGAACCTGTTGTTTGTTGTTTGGCATTGACCTTTTCTGAGGGTAGTCACTTTAGTTGCCTAAATGACGCTTTACAAAACCACAGCACTTTCTGATATCTGGGAGCTACACCTCAGTCTGGTGCCTCTGCTTGGGCTGAGGTGACACTGCATTACGATGATCAGCTGGAAATCAGAAGAACAGCATTGAGGCGAAGTACATGATTGTGCTCACATTTGGATGCCTCCATTAATCACTCCACTGTTTAGAAGCATCTTTTAATTGTTTGTACTTTCCAGTCAGGCAGGGTTGCCTTGTTAGTTTTTTTCAAAACTTAATTAGAATCAGGAGCACTCTGACAAAGAGGTGTCTCAGAGTCTGGAGATTTATTTCTATATTGTTTTGCATGTTATTACTCTGTGCTACTCTTGTGAACCTGCCCTTGTCATCAATGTCATTGTGAGTGGATGCCCTCCATCAGCCATTTCACACCCAGATTCACTTAGGTTGGGCTGTTGCACCAAATTAGTGCTTTCCTAAGAATCCAAACTTATAATCAGGATGTATAATCTTCATCCCATATTTTTCCCCACTCAAATTTTTCAGGAGCATAACCTAGTAATGTACAGTTCTCAGAAAGCTGACACCACACTCAGCAAAACACCAAGACAAATTAAACCAGGTGGTATGGCAATCCCCTATAAAGAAAAAAAAAACTTTATTTGAATATGCTTCCAAGTTTTGGGCATCTTACACACATTTTCTTGAATCTCTACTGCATTACAGTAATATAATTATTTGGTTAAAATTTTACACAAACTATCTAATTTTTTCCAGGGGTAGAGTATTTCTTTTTCTTCCTAAAGTCTTATGTCATAAAAAAAACTTTTAAGTCCAATTAAGCAAAATAATTAATTAAAGTTTGATTTGTTGAATTAATACTGATTTTTGTTTTTCTGGCAGAGATTTATATAGAAAACAATTGGGTAAATTCAAAAGTCAAAAAAGTCAAAGTGGGTAGATTCTTTTCTAGCATTTAAGTATATGTTAAATAAAACACGCATTGTATTTTATATCTATGTTTTCTCTATCCTGGAGTTTTGTTTCAGATCACAGAACCGATAGTGTAAGATACTGATATACTCTTTCTGTGTCAACACACTTTCTTGTTTGAGTCCAGATATTCATTGTTTAGGCCATTTTCCTTTGATTGGTTATGGTGTTTACATCTGCAAAATAATAATACCACAACACAGCAATCCTCTCTGTGGTGTTGCTATTTTAGAAAACTCTCTCTACCCTTCATCCCTTCTAATCTTCTCTGAGGATATAGAAGAAATCTGTCGTTTGACCTTTCTTCTCTATACTTCAAACAGAGCTTAAAGTTTGAGTAGGAGCTTGAGTAATTCACAGACCAAAAGGTTATAGTTTAAGTAATGTAAAATGCACCTAGGATAAAACTGAATGCTACAGCCAAGGATTTAAAGCATTTTTTTCTTCTTAAGAGAGCTAATGCGAGCCTCATGCTCCTTTACCCCTTCCTACATTCCCATGATACTGACCCCCTAGTACATCACGCCACTGGTCTGCCACTGGCATGGCCCGCCTCGATTCAGGCGTGGAACAGAAGGAAAAGCCTGGACCGACCAGATAATTGATTTATATGCATAAGCAAGGTTAAGGGTAGTGGAGATGTGGAGATGATGACTTCAATAGCAGACACCTGAGCTCTCTGTAAGTTCCACTCTTCCTAGAGCCCATGAGGTGTGGTCCTGGATGGGAGGTACCAGAGAGTTGGAGGAAACAGAGGTGTTGGTGGTGCTAGTACTGTGTAGGTGAGCCTTTTCCTCTCCCCTTACCTGTCAGCCTAAGGTAGTAAAGTAGCTCCTAGAAGACTGTGTCAGCGTTCCTGTTTTCCTTGGACTGTTTTCTGACTGTCCCCTGCCTCACTCATACCAGTCATTCTCCAGGATCAACTTCCCCTCTTATCCTAAGCACATCCTCTCCTCCAAATGCAAGCACAGGGCTCCTTCTCATTCACAGCCTATTGTATTTTTGTCGTTTGTCTATTACACATCAGTGTTGCTCCTACATTGTGTCCCCAGTGTGCAAAATTTATAATTCATGATTTTGTTGCATAAATAAATTAATGAGTGATTGATTGAAAAACAAACCCTCTACAGAAGAAAGATGAGTATCATTGTGACAGCTCGCAGACATTCTTTTTGCTCTCCGTCATGGACGTGATGCACCGGCCTTTTTAGTGCTGGGTTCCCATGGCCGATCTCTGTGGAGCCCAGTTTTCCATATCAGTTTCTCTCCCCTGATGATCCAGGGTCACCAGAGGTACTTGTTACTTGCAGCCATCATGTGTAAATGATGGTTCCCTTTTGTCATGGAGTGAGAGCAGGGTCATGAAAACATGCCTTAAAATGATAAAAATTGAGGTGCTCATTTGACATGTATTAACATGCCCTTTCCACATGGGAGCCACTGGGAGAACAGTGGTGGGCCAAACAGACATGCCTCCTTGCCCTCTTCAAACCAACAAAAGATATAGCTACTAAGTTTTTAAAAATTCTGTAAACAAATGTAAAATGTTCATTTTGATGAATACTTAGGGTTTTATGGGAGCTTACTTACTATAGGGTGCACGACCCAGTTTTGGGTCAGGAACAGCCTCCCTGAGGAAACGACATTTGAACTGATCATTGGAGAATGACTAGGAAATCAGCCTAAGAAGAATGGTGAGGGTTCCAAGCAGAGGAAATGCAAGAGCTTGGCTTGTTAGAGACCCAGAAAGGCTGAAGAAGGCTAGAGTGGCTAGAGAGCAGGTGGGTAAAGCTAGATGGGGGAAGCCAAATATGTGGTACCTTCTCGGCCATGTTCAGAGTCCCAGAAGCACAGGGAACCAGTGAAGGATGTGAGCAGAGAGGGTGTGATCAGACTGGCAGTTTAAATGCACTAGTGTGGCTGCTACAGAGAATGGATTGAGGGGAAGAGGGAAGAAGAAAAGGAATGGGAGGCTGCTGCCAATGTCCAGGTGGGAGATGCTTTGTGGGATACTCACAAACATGGGACATGGAGGGAGCTGCTGGTTTTGAGGGTAGAGAGAAAATCACAAATTATTTTTAGACACGTTGAGTTTGAAGTACCTTTTGAGACATTCCAGTAACATGGAGAATGTAAATGAACATACATGGGTTTAGAACTCAGAACAGAGGTCTGAGCTGTAGACCAACATTTTGGATTAATTGGCATATTGGTAATAAAACCATAGAAATGAGTGAATTTGCCTGGAGAGAGACTAGAGACCAAGAAGCAATCAGCATCTAAATTCCCACATTCGAAGGTCAGGGAAAGGAAGATTTAGTGGCAAATGAAGGAGAGAGGGAGTGGCCAGAGACACTGAGGGAAAATCGAGACAGTGAAAAGTCATAGAATCCACGGAAAGGGAATTTCAAGCCCAACAGTGCTCAGAATTTCCAAGCAGACAAGAGAGACAAGGATGGAAAACCACCCAATGGATTGGACAGATGACATAAAGGTCATTGGTGACTTACTTGGGTGCTGGTTCTATGGAGAGATTGGACGGAATCCAAGCCTGACAAAAGGGTATCAGTGGATTCAGAGACTTCTGGTGAGGGAAGGCCATAGTTTCCATTCAGATCCTTTTTCATTTGCAGTAAATCTTACATACAGTACCAACTACCAAATGACGAAGAGCTAACATTTATGGAGTGTGAGACATAAGTTTCTTGTAGGTGTTAACTCATTGAACTGTCACAGCAGCCCAGATGGAGGTGCTGTTAACATCCCCATTTCACAGATGAAGAAACTGAGGCAAGAAGTTAAACACAGCCTGCCCAAGATCACAGAGTTAGTAAATGGTAGAGCTGAGATTTTAACTGGCACCATCTGGCACCAGCATCCTCTCTATTTCTTAACAACTATGGGGTTTTATTAAATCAAGAAGCAACATTCCCCCTCAGCCACCCACCCCACTCCCTGGTTCATTGATGAAACCACTCAGGTATTTTGCTGTGAATGGGAGGTTTTCCATTCTTACGTGTTTATGAAGTTCAGAAGTGCTAGCTCCAGCATTTATGCACTTGAGCTCACAAAGGTTTTATGGCCAATGTTACCAACCTTATTTTTAAACTTCTTTTTTTCTCCCCCCTCTTGTTTTTTGCTGAGGTGACTGTTTTCAAGTCATTTAAATATTACATTATGTTCTAAAGTGTACTTATTTTTTATTCTTAGAGAATTTTAATCCTGGAACTTAATAAATTTGTGTATTATTGCAAAATTCACTTAACCGAGGGAAAAATTATAACTGAGTTCTATGAAGATGTGTGATAAGGGCTGGAAACCCTCATGGCTGACATATGTTTATAACAGACAGCTTTCTAAGTTATACAGTATTTCACCCCTAAGGGCTCCAGTTCTATAGTACTTAGGTGCTTTTTCGTAGCATTATCCATTAACATAGAATGGCATTAACATTTGTTCAAATAAAATCCACTTACAACTTAATGGGGTTGTTCAGGGCTGCATCCTAGGATGCACAGATTTTATGCAAGAGAGGTTTAGATGGCAGTTGTGGAGAAGCAGACTCTCACAACGAGTGAGCCTTTGTAGTAAGAGACCAGTGTTGGAGATTCCGGTTCGGATTTAAGGGATGAATTTAGAGACAATTTCAGTGCAACATCTGAGCGGATTACCTGTTTGGCTTTCATCTTTAGTCATTAATGCTAGAGTCCTGTGAAATATTTACAGGGAATATCTACATAGATTTGCATTTCTGTTTATACGAAGCAGGTAACTGGTAGTTGTGTAAATTCTGGAGACCCAAACCAATCTTCTGACACAGTAGTTGAACACACTTCCAACAAATAAAGGGAACTCCTTTTCCCAGGTTTTCTAGAAGCAAAGATTCCAGTACGACCTTGGGAGACCTGTGAGTATGGAGAGTTGAGAACAGTAATGCAGGTTATTATGTCCCACCCCCCATGTGTTTAGATCCTGTAGGGTGGGCGAAGAGGAACCTTGTGCTTCAGCGTCCACATGTTCCTTAACCCAAATGAAAATGTTAGCCACTGTAGAGAACTGGAGAATGAAGAGATGACTCGTTTTAAGTGACCTGTTTGGGCCATTTGCAGAGCTGGACCTAGGTCAAACCTCCCCTGCTTCAGACCAGACAGGCTTTTTAAAAATAACTTACTTCATTTGTTAAAACAGTAAAGATGTTACTAGTGACAAGAAGAAGCCCACAAATGGCAAAATCAATCCGGGTGTAATTATGGAGGGGCCCCATTAGTACTTCCCATTGCGGGTTGTAGCAAAATAAAATCAAAGCAAAAAACAATGGAATGGGATGTAGGTATAGAAAAATTCACTTAGCAAAACCTGCAAGCCTTATCCAAGATAGATTAGCTTTGCTTGATAGTGTTTTGTTTTGATTTTTCTTTCTTCATTTTTAATAGATTGTATTATATTTGTCCTTTTGGTTGAGACCAAAAGCCCTACTTAAATGGCTCTACTTCTGCCTGCCCGGGGCACCCTAGTGCCTGTGAGGCTGTACCACAGCCTGCTCCTGTGTTTCTGGGCCATTCGGCTGTACTCTGTAGACTTTGTAAATGGTGCTGGAGGTGTTCTGTTTCTAACAGAGCTGGAGCAGGAGACCACTGTGATTCAGGATCTGTTCTGAGCCCAGGCATTTTGGGGGGATGGCCAAAGGAATCCTGGAGGTGCTGAAACTTCCATTGTGAATGAATGGCTTTGCCTTTCTATATTCCCCTGTCTCGTTCTAATCTATACCATGAGAAATCACAAAGGTATTTACATGGGCATAGAGATCAAGGGAATATTAGCAGCCCAACTAGCTGAAGGTCTGTGGGAATATGTTTTATGCCCTAAAGAGTGAGTTCTGGTGCCTCAATCAATATCTTTTAATGGGTGTTTGTCTGTATGTCACTGGAAAAAAAGGAAGCACACAAATAGAGTGTTAACCAAAACTAGATGTTACTGGCTATGATTGAAGCCAGTGGTGCTGAGCCCCTCCTGCACCCAGGCTGCAAATACTAGGAGGGTGTGAGGGGAGCATGTTGCCAGACAGAGTGCTTGACGGGCCAGGTGTCTGCTAATGTCAGAGACACAGCTTCACAGGTTCTTGCGAAGATACTTGGAGAACTTCAGCACTACATTTGAAGATCAAGGCATTAAAAACACCTGATTTTTTTTAATGTTTCCTGTTGCTCTGTGTACCTGTTGCAAGGTACATCAAAAACAAAAAAAAAGAAGTAATAAGATTCAATATGACTAAAAAAGATATAGATTTACTTAGTGCCTAAGAACACCTGCTAGACACATTGCAGGGACCCAGCAGAGGCTTGTGGGATGAGTGAACTAGAAACGGAGTGTGGGGAGAAAATGTAGACACACACTCCTTTCAGGGCCAGTCCTTAGAAAGGTGGTTTGTGGAGTCTAGCCCCAACCACACAGAAATGCAGGCAGCGGCACAGAAGTGGAGAGACCGTCACTGTGCTGCAGTGGCGGGCACGTGGTCCACTGGACGACACAGTGTATGTTCCACTCAGGTTTTACGGCATCTTCACATTATTTTGCTTGTTTATATTTCAGCAAGTCTTTACTTTCAGAAAAAGAAGTGCTTAAACTTGGATCATGTAGAATAAAAAGTGCAAATTTTTGTCTTTGTTAATGAATGAGGTTTACATTTGCAGTACTGTTTTTATTTTACTATATAGATTTGAAAATATTAATACATGTAAAATTATAATATCCAAAATACTTTCAAATGTATAAATTCTTCCCAAGGACATACTTTTAAAAATATTTATTTTCAATTATAGTTGCCATACAATATTATATTAGTTTTAGGTGTGCAGCATACTGATTAGTCATTTATATACCTTGCAAAATGATCACCCAGTAAGTATTACCCATCTGACATCATACATGGTTATTACAATATTATTGGCTATACTCCCTATGTTGTACTTTAAACCCCTATGACTACTTTTGTAACTGGCAATTTATACATCTTAATCTCTTTTACTTTTTTCACTCATCTCCTCAACTTCTCTCCTATCAGGTGACTATCAGTTTGTTCTCTGTATCTATAAGTTTGTTTCTGTCTTGTTTGTTTACTTCGTATTCTAGATTCTACATTTAAGTGAAATCATATGGCATTTGTCTTTCTCTGTCTGACGTATTTCACTTAGCATAACACCCTCTAGGTGCACCCATGCTGTCACAAACGGTAAGATATCATTGTGGTTTACGACTAAGTAATAACCCATTGTACACATGTACTACGTCTTCTTTATCCAACCATCTATCAGTGAACGCTTAGTTTCCTTCCATATCTTGACTATTGTAAATAGTGTGAATGCTTCAGTAAACATAGTGGTGCATTTATCTTTTTAAATTACTCTTTTGGATTTCTTTGCATAAATGACCAGAAGTAGAATTGCTAAGTCGTATGGTAGTTGTATTCTTAATTTTTTTGAGGACCTCCATACAGTTTTCCATAGCAACTGCCCCAATTTTACATTTCCACCACCAGTGCACAAGGTTTCCTTGTTTCCATATTCTCTTGTTGCATATTAATTTATTGATGACAGCCATTCTGACAGGTGTGACATGATACCTTGCTGTGGTTTTAGTTTGCCTTCCCCTGATGATGTCGAACATTTTTTAATATGTCTATTGGCCATCTGTATATCTTCTTTGAAGAAGTGTCTCTTCAGGTCCTCTGCCCACTTCTAATCAGACTGTTATTTTTTATGGTGAGTTGTATAAGTTCTTTATATATTCTCATTATTAATCCCTTATTGAATGTATCGTTGGCAAATATCTTCTCACATTCAGTAGATTGTCTTTTCATTTGGTTGATGGTTTACTTTGCTGTACAGAAACTTTTTGGTTTTATGTAATCCCATTTATTTTTTCTTTTGTTTCCCTGCCTGAGGAGATATATCAGAAAAAATATTACTAAGAACAATGTCAGATTTAACAGCTTATAGTTTCTTCTAGGAATTTTATGGTTTGGGGTCTTATATTTAAGTTTTAAATCCATTTTGAGTTTATTCTGGCATATGGTATAAGAAGGTAGTCTAATTTAATTTTTGCATTTGTCTGTCTAATTTTCCCAACACCATTTATGGAATAGATTGTCTTTATACATTGTCTATCTTTTCTTTCTTTGTCATAGATTAATTGACCAGATAGGCATGGATTTATTTCTGGACTTTGTGTTCTTTTGAATTGCTTGATGTGTCTTTTTTAATGCCAGTACCACGCTGTTTTTATTACTGTAGCCTTGTAGTATAGTTTGATATCAGGTAACATGATACTTTTAACTTTGTTCTTCTTTCTCAAGATTGCTTTGGCTATTCGGAGTCCTTTGTGGTTTTATGTAAATTATAGGATTATTTGTTCTACTTTTGTGAAAAATGCCATTGGTGTTTTGATAGGGATTGAATTGAATCAGTATATTGCTTTGTGTAGGAGGGACATTTCAACAATGTTAATTCTTCTAATCCATGATCATGGTATATGCTTCATTTATTTGTATCCTTTTCAGTGTTTTTCTTCAATGTTTTGGACATTTAATTTGGGTTTCTTTTAAGTGCTTTTCTTCTACAGTGAGATGCTAATGCATTACTAGCCAGCCAACTTGTTTATGTCCTTTGCTAAATGTGTTTAATAGAACCAACTTAAAGAATATCAGAACTGACAACGATTTATGCATTATTGTATATTAGGTCTTTTAATAAAGAATACTTTAGAGTATTAAGAAGCATAAAATATTAAACTATTTGCTGAAGTGATATTAATATTAAAAATACAAAGGCAGATTCTCCTTGTTTGCAGAAGTATTTTGGAGTGTGTGTGTAAAGCCTTTGTGTTAGGACACTTTTAGCATGAAGGTTCTGTGACCTTCTTCACCTCTGCCCTGCATTTTTTAATTCTCTCTCTGACCTAGAAATTCTCTCAGGCAGCTAATCCTCACAAACAGGTCCTAGAATACAAGTCACCAAGACATGTTGGGACAGTGCCGTTTGTCCCATTAGATTCCCTAAGATCACCACATCCTTCTCTTCCCAGTTTCAGCCTGTGGCAGCCACAGCCATGCTCGAGGCATTGCCCTCCTCTAAGCAAGGTCCCTCTGTTGACGGTACCTCTGCCCTCTTTCTGTTAGCAGGGCACCGTCATGATTGGTCCCTTGTTCAGTCCCAGAGTCCTTACCAACCCTGAGTCTTTCCAGAACTTCTGGGATGGAGCAGTCAAACCTCTCTACCAGCCAGCACTGGGGACTGGGCTGTGGGCTGCTTCAGGCAGCCAGCCAGTTATGACCAGTCATTTATGCTTAATCCCACTTCCAGGGCAGGGTCATGGTGGCTGGACTATTCCATCTCCCTCCGGGTATGACTTACTCTCTCTGGAGCTCACTGTTGTCATGGTGCTTACCAGGCCTCATCACTGGCCGCAGATATTTCACACCTTTGTCAGTATTTTTCAACAATTTTCATGATCAGCCCCTAAGGAACCATTTTAGACACTCTTTTCCTAATCACTCCCCATGACATTTCATTACCACAGACATACTGTACATCTATTTCTGTATGGCATGGGTGTCTGTATTTATACAGAGAGAATGAGACCTTTCTGTCCCCAAGCACCAGTTTCATATGGTGAGAATGCCTGGCTTAGTCAAACCGTCCCTGCTTGCCGTACACCTCTGGCAGCCTCCCTCCTTCCCTCCTGTCACTGAGGACATAGAGGCTCTCCAGCAGGAGCCATGGTTCTGCTGCCCTCATTCATTCAGGGCCAGGTGATGTTCTGGGCCCTGGGGGATAGCAGTGAACACACAGACACAGACACGGCCTTCCTGGAGCTCCCACATTCCAGTCTGCTGATGGACCGGAATCACCCCCACCCTTCTTCCCTCTTTCCTATTTCAGGACGCATCCCTCCCCATTTGGGGGGCAAATCCTTGTTCCTTTTTCTCTGAGTCCCATCCACCCCTGCACCCCTGCAGGAGCTACAGGCAGCCCCTCTCCAGGTTTCTTCTAACCTCACTCTCTCTGACTCTTGTCTTCAGAGTGAACATGTACACCTTATTCCCATCTTTAAAAGTAGAAGTCTTCCATGCTACATTCCTTGTGGCTCCTTCCCCTTCCCAGGTAGAATTCATTAGCCAGAGACCCTTTGTTCATTCACTCCTGTTTTCTCATCAGCTACTGCTATCTGGTTTCTCCTTATTGCTGTGCCAAAATGACTTTTTCCATGTCACCACCCCGAGCTGGTGACATTAAACACAGAGACCATTCCTTGTGTGATCTTTTCGTGGGCGTTCGATGCTGCTGACCACAGGTCCTGTTTTAAAATGCTTGTGGCTTGGTATCTTTGACACAACACTCCCTCTGGGTTTGTTCCCCACTTGGTGGTCATTTCTTGTTGGTCTCCGCTGCCTGTAACTCTCCCTGAGATATTGGGGTTGGCTCTCTTGTCTTCCAACAAGCTGCAGTTTCCGCTTCTCTCAACGTCTGTGCCGTGATGCTGCTAGAGTGTGTATCTCAGGCCCAGCTCTGTTTCCCGAGTGTCGTGTGCCCTTCTCCAGCTGCTCCCCTACTGTTCCACTCAGGTCTGTCATGGACACCTCCACCCCAAGGTCTCCTCACACCTCCCCCGACTCTCCTCCAGTGTGGATTGTCCTCATCACCTGGCTGCTCAGTGTCAGGCTCTCCACCCTCATACTTGCCCCAAGTCAGTTCCTCCCCAAGTCCATCATTTCTGTCTCCTGAATCAGCCTCAAGTTTGCCCACTTCTCTTCATCTGCATGCCACCTTCCTTGTTCAGCCCACCATCCTTTCCCATCTAGATTGTTCTGAGACTTCCTCTTTGGCTTACAGCCTACTGTCTGGCTCCAGCCTGCCCTCCGCTGTGAAGACAGAATCAGCTTTCCAGAGCATGTTTACTTAAAACATTTGAATGACACCCTTGGCTCAGGGTGGAGTCACATTCTGGGATATGTCTGCAGAGCCACACACGCCCCAGCCCTGCATGCCATGCAGCCTGTCTCCTGCCACTGGCCACCTCACACGCCATACTACATTTCTGGAAGCATGGTGCCACTCCTCCGTCCTCACCTCTGGGCTGAACTCACGCACTTCCTGACCCTGAGAACACGCTCTGTCTACGCCTGACCCCAATCTCAGCCCACTGTTTCCTGCTTATCTTCCAGGCGTCACTTTGGATGTCAGTTTCTCCAGAAAACCTTCCTGATTCCCAAAGTGTGACTTAATAAATGCTCCTATTCTGTATTTCCCAGGTACTCTTTATTCTTATTCTTATTGAGTCACGCTGGCGTTCCTTACCCTCATTAGGCTGATACTGTCTATCTCCAGGGGCCAGCAAAATGACTGGCATATAATAGATGTTTAATATTAATAAATACTGAATAAGTAGATGAAAAATAATGAATGAATGACTTTGACCTTCTACTCCATATCTGTTCCTGCTCCCCACCCTATCATCCCTCCAGTCCTGCAACAAAAAAGGTTGAGGTGTTATTTGTTTAACACACCAGCTCTCCGAGGACTGCCCAGGCTGTGCCGTTGTTACCTGGGAGCAGGAGAGTGAGCGCCTTAGCGGTGGCACAGGTGCGAGGGATCTGTTCCGCTTCCTCAGGCCTGAGGGCGGGGAGTGAAAGGGAGTCGGGAAGGCTCAGCGCTCTTGTGTCTGCCATTTGTACTCTGATTATCTTTCATGAGCCTGAGTTTTTCATTTTGATAGATAATAAGTGTAATGTACAAGTTGAAGAATCAAGATAATAAATTCACAGGGATAATTTGGTTAATTACCATGTTGCTGTTGTAGAATCAAGGGCTGGGAGTCAAAGCTATTTCCACTGCTAATGTGTTCTGTGTAAAGCAGTTCTTAGAACAGTTAAAACGCATCTATTCAAAGTGATCAACTCAAGACATTCATTTAAAAGTTGTATTATTTTTATAAAAATCACCCATAGTCCTTTGTTATTTTTTCCAAATTGAGGGTTGTGAAGTAATACCAGTTTGCTGCAAATTACTATTATATATACATAGGGAAGTGTAAAATAATTTCTAAGATATAAAATGATAATTTGAGCATTGAGAAGATACAGGCCTTGAAAAATTAGACCATCTAGATATTAATCATACATCTGAAAGGAGACATAATCACCTTCAGTTCTTGTACTGGAGTATTGTACCCTAAAAAACCTAGAAACCTGATTTTTCTTTTGCTATTTCATTTATATGTTCTGATAAATTTAATTTTATAGCTGTGTAATTCTTTTGTTTCTATGGTTGTTGGATCCAGTGAAATGTAAAGCATTTTTAAAATGCAGGAGTCGGACCAGATATTTTCCATAACTTTTAGGATTTGCTCACATGTTTCTATAACTTTTAGGATTTGCTCACATGCCCTGCATGTTGTTTTGTCCTGGTTTTTAAAGCTATCCACACAGTTTGCAATGTCAGAATAGGTGACCCAGCGTCGCCATTCTTTGATGCCCCAAGTACTCTTCCTTGAGCATGAGGGGTCTCCCTACTCATGCATAGCTCTGTTCCTGGGCCTCCTTGGACCTCCTGCCTTCGCAGGAGTGCCAGTGAGAACCACTGCCCGGCCCCTCCCCGCTCCGGAGACCACGCCTCTACCAAGTCCTGCTTTCCTGATCGCCTTTACTTTTGGAATAGAAATCAGGAAAGGTGCATCTCTTCCTGTGTCTCCAGATATTAGGTTTGAAAATCATTGGCATATGCCAGAACCAGGTGATTTATTTTATTTATTATTGTTTCTTTCCTCTTCCCCTGCCCATCCACTTAAAAAAATCTCTCTCTACATTTCCTAGAAAGTTACAGAAGTTGTAATCTGTGGGTAGTTCACTGACATTACAAATTTTTCTTTATAATGTTTGTACTTAAGTGCCTTATGTGTTGTTATAATTCTAAATTAGAGGTCTGTGATTCTATGGAATTAAACATATTAAGGATTTTATATTCCATTTCTAACTTTAAAGTATTTTTCTAGAAGTATTGATTTGGCTTCTGAAACCTGATTTTAAAATCTTGAGATCAGCCTGCTTATTGCTGATTTATTATACATTAATTTAAAAAATCTATTCTTGCCCTGGCTGGTGCAGCTCAATGGATTGAGTGAGGGCCTGCAAACCAAACAACCGCAGTTCAATTCCCAGTCAGGGCACATGCCTGGGTTGCAGGCCAGTTCCCAGCAGGGGACGCACAAGAGGCAACCATGCATTGATGTTTCTCTCCCTGTCTTCCCTTCCCCTCTAAAGATAAATAAATAAAATCTTTAAAAAAAATTATTTGTTAAAAAAAAAACTATTCTTCAGCTACTGGTAAATAACTACTAATAGTCTCAAATATAGATGTATTTCTATATGTAAAGTACATATTTCTTAGGAAATCACCCCAGGATTTTATATTAATTGATGGAACACTGTCAAAGTGGTCGTATCTACCTATTTACTTTATGAGGTAGTTTAGCTTTCCTTCTCTGGCAGTAACGTATGACCTAACAGTGTTTTTGTTGTTTTTAAAAAATATCTGTGAGTTCAGCTGAACAGTGTATATCTGTAGTGGAATGGCAGGGCAGAATGGGCTCTTTAAAACAGAACCTTTAAAATTAGCTCGAAATGTTAGTAACAGTTTCTCAAAAATGACCAATGCCCTGAAACCTACCCAGTCTGTGTCGCTGGAAACCAAATTACGGATTAAGACCCTGCTGAGTGTAAGATAGCTTCAAATACGAACGCCATTTGGAAACTCCACTGCAGATAACCAGAGGGGACAAGGAAAGAGAAGAAAGAAAAATGCAGCCACCGTGCAGTAAAGACGACAATGCACAGAAAAAAATAAATAAATAAAGCAACAGGTTCTCTCTAGACAGTGAGATGAAAACCCCTCCCCTGGTCTGCCACATAAGCATTTATCATTCTGACTTTTTAACTTTCTATTGCCTTGCTTTTTTTTTTTTTTTTTCACTGAAATCTCTCACCACCCCCTCCACACATACCCCAACCCCAGACTCTAGAAAAAGGCAAGAAATGTACCCTGAGTTGTTTGGGAGGTTCACTAGTTATTGTTGTATGAAATGGGCCCACAGTGATATGAATAAAAACCCAAGAGCAGATTCCTAGCCTGTTAAAACAGTGTGGACGCTGGGGGAGGAGGGGGCCTGGTAACTGGAGTCATCTAGACAAGCCATCAGCAGCCCTTGGGTAGTTGAAATGATTAATCACTTCAGCACAAAAGAACACAAAAGGAGGTTTGTTAAGAGTGCCAGCTCCAGGGGGGACATGCTTGTCCGCTTGATAATGTATTTTTAAAGTGTGTGCCACATCAAAAGCAAAGCACATGCAAATGAAGGAAAAATGAAAAGGCAGTGAGCAAAATGTTTGGTGGATTAGAACAAATGTTTAGGAAATCAGATCAGTGATAATTTGGGCTTGGACAATTTTTTAAATGTGTTCCTTTACCCTACCCTGCCCTCTATACCACTGTCTTGACAGTACTGGGAGCACTTTGATTCCCTCACAGAATGTGTGCTGGACCTTTTATCGCTAAAAATAATCAAGAGCCGATCAAGTCAGTAGTGTATGATAACCTCCCTTTCTTTGAGGTCAGAAGATCCAAACAGCCTCTTTCGACTAGAGCAAACTCCGTGACTTTAAGCAACAGAAACAGCTACGGCATTGCTTAATATGTGTTGATGGCTTACTGTGCTCTTAACATCTAGTATCTGTTTTAATCCTCACAGTAACCCTGTATGGTGTCATTTTCATTTTACAGAAAAGGAACTTGAGATGTAGAGAGGCTAACACAACAACAATTAAAAGACCTGATTAGAGCTTAAACTCAGGTCTCACACACTCCAGAGCCCAAGTTTATAAACACAACACAGTATGATTTTTTTAAATCTAAACATTTCAAAATGGAATATTGAGCAAATTCTTCTTGTGGAGCTACATCAAGACTCTTGTGTTTGTACCACCTATCTCACAGCCTGGAGGAAACTAGGTGATGTACCATAAGTGCACTTGTTGCTTCTGTGAAGAGAAGCTGCCAGGGGTTTGCAAGGAGTTAGATTGAAAACTGATGCCTCTAGTCTGACTTGAACTGATCTCGAGTGTGCACGCTTGTGTAACCTCGTTACTGGGTAACGCATCTTGAAACACTGGGCTCTTCCTCATCAGCCTGTGTTATGCGCCCTTCCAGGGGGCCCTGAGTTACTGACACCTCCTGGTGGACGCCTCCTGCCCATGTTAGCCCTGTGTAGGGCAACAACAGTCAATACTGCCCTTGTCCCCAGGAGAGGGGCAGGTACAGGTGGAAAGTCAAGAGACACCAGGAGAGGGTGCTGGGGGAAGAAGCCGAAGCGCCCTTCACTGTCAGGATGTGAGTTTTCACTCCTGCGTTCGACAGCAGCTCTGCCACCCAGTGGCTGGGGGATGCTGAGCCAATAGAGACTTCAGTATAATGTGCGTTTTGCAAAGGGAAACAAAGCTATTGTCCTCATTCATTATTCGACATGGTCGTAATATCTGTTGCTGGATAAATTTCTGAATATGAACATCTTAATCAGTTAACATGTCTTAACAAATGTTTTCATTTATCAATGGGGTTCTTTCTGGAGGTAAACTAATTTTGTAAGTGTGTCATTGATATAAGCATTTTATTTTGGAACTAGTGACTATTAGCTGCTATATATTCTTGTTAGAATAATCAGGTGTTTTCAAATTCCTTAGAGATCAGGAATTTGAAATCTTAGAAATCTCAATCTACAAATTCTAGTTGTAGGATATTTGTAAGATTATCTTTACTGCTAAGAAACAATTCCTTTGCTAAAGGATTCCCGGCTGTGTATAGGAAAAGATTAACCTAGGATTCATAGCAAATTCCCCTAAAGATTCTAGATATTTGCTTACAGTAAAAACTTAACATTAATAGAAAAACAAAAGTGTAACAAATCACTTTGAGTTTGTTTGACAAACACTAATAATAAAATATAAAGACAGAGATTTCTGGGAATAAAAATGAAAGCCAGTGGGACCCTACAGATCACTCTACAATAATAGTTATTTTTACGCAACTGTTCAGGTACACACACTAAGTAGCTGCACAGGGAATAAATGCAGACTACACCCCCTGCTGGAACATTTGTTTGGTAGGTGGTTGATGGCTTTTTATCACTTTAAGTACAGTTAAAGTGCTTATTTAAATTTCTTTGCCTTCTTAGTTGATTATAAAACTATGTTCATTTATGTCAGCTTATGCTTCTAAGTTACTTTTATAAGTATATGGTTATACTAAGTACATCTAATTATGAATCAGATTACCAAGCAAAGTAATTTTATAATATATGTCATAGACTACTGTGTGTCTAAAGACTCCTTTTGGGAGCTCACAAAGGATTAAAAATCATACATAACTTCTAGCTTACAGCAGTATTTTCACATCGGAATAACCTTGGTAGATTGCGTGGAACAGCCCTCTAGCTTGTTGGCAAATGACATAGAACCCTCCTACTTCGGTATAAATCCTTTCTACGTAAAGACTTAGGCAACTGAGGAAAGCAATGTAATACTCACAAGTCTCCTTGGACCTGACAGGACAGTGAATCGAGATAGTGGAAGTCTTCACAGATGTGGAGCACGAAATCCTCAGCCTTCACACGGACCCTTCAAAGAAGGCACGTGGAGGGAAGTGGACAGCATTCCTTCTCCGTGTGTGAAGGGTTGTGCGCTTTTTTTTAATATTGTATTTTCTCACAGATGTATGGATTTAATTCCAATTAGAATCAGAAGACCTTTCTGTCTCAATGATTTTATAGCACTCAGCAACAAATCTCAGTAAGTGAATGATTTGTTGGAACTTCAACTTCATGAGAAAGCTGATTCATTACATATTTAAAGACATATACTTTCAAGTATGGGACATATTACTTGTTAAATTGTACTCAATGCCTTGAGTTATTACTATTTTTAATAAAAAGCCAGTGATTTTTAGGGCCCATAAATGAGTAAGAGCTGTAATTTTTTTTTAAAGATTTTATTTATTTATCTTTAGAGGGTAAGGGAAGGAGAGAGGGAGAGATATATCAATGCGTGGTTGCCTCTCGTGTGTCCCCTGCTGGAAACTGGCCCCTGCTAGGGACTGGCCTGCAACCCAGGCATGTGCCCTGACTGGGAATCGAACCGCGATCCTGTGGTTCGCAGGCCCGCGCTCAATCCCCTGAGCTACACCAGCCAGGGTGAGCTGTAATTTTACATATGGGAAATTCATGTCTTCATGGGAGCTCAAAGGCATCTAAAATTAGAAACTTTGTTTTTGCCTCTGGTAAGAATCCACTTTTGAATGAATCAGGAGTTCCTGATGATACCTATGATTAGTTGAAAATGAAGAATTAGGCATGCTAATTCGGCATAGCAAACAGTAAGCTTCCTAAATGATTTTCCTCTCTGCCTGGAGCGCCTCTCACATGCTTCACCAGGCCGGTTGTGCAGCCCCAAGGAGATTGAGGATGGCACTCGACTTGGTGAGTGCTGTGAAAACAGTGTTTCAGCTTAGAGCTGCAGGAGGGAGAGAGTTTGAAGGAGCGTCGTTTCCACTCCTCCAATGGGGAAAAAAGCTGGAGAAACAGCAAAGTAACCACTCTTATTAAACCTGTGAAAGAACTGAAATCACAGGGCAACCCATTAACCTGAAATATGAAGAGAGACAGGCACCTTCCGAAAGAAAAAAGACCTGAGCATTTGCTTATGTGGGACACCACTCAAAGCCATATAAACCAGTAAGAGTCAGCTAGAACCGTGCAGTGATTGCTAAAGGTGAATGTTGGGCTCATGGGGCTGGGGCGGGGGGCGCCAGCAGGACAGTCTGCACTGTCTTGCAGGCTTTTCCTCTACCAGGTGCTCATAGGGAAGCCAGGGGAGTGTGCTCAGAGGCCTCTCCTGTGGTGTTGGCTGGGGAGGGGAATAGCAGCCTCTGCTGAACCCCCACCGGACTCTCTCCTCTGTGTCTCCTTCTGACTGAGCAGTTGAAGTCTGCATCTGCAGGAAGAAGGGCACAGAACTGCAGCCAGATGCACTGGGGATCCCCAGTCAGGGGAGCAGAACGGCGCCCACCACCCAAACTCAGCTCAGACCCATTTCCCCTGTCATTCCTAAGGGGAAAAAGCCTTAATCTCTATGGGAAAGGGCAACCCAGATGGATCTTGAGGTCACTAGGGGGCGCCCACTGTCCCTAGAGGAGGAGAATAAGAGAAAACAAAAAGCTCTGCCCCCCCCCCCCCCAGGGAAGGGGCAGGAATGTGAGCTACCTCACATTCCATGGCACCTGGAGGAAGGCCAAGCTACCAGGACTCATGCTCACAGAGCCCAGCTGAAACCAAGGCTTTAATCAGAACACCAGTGGCCCTCTTCCCAACTCTCCAATCAACACACTGACGAGCACTGGGTGCAAATGACAGTGTGATACACCTGGGGAAGCTGTGCAAAGAGAAGACCCGATGCCAAGTGGGGAGACTCAGCCAAGCGGAGAGCAAATTTTACATCCAGCCCAGCTTCTCCCTTGGATTAACACAGACCTCCACTCAAAAGACCTAACAGAAAAGAAGGATATTCTCATTTCCAAGCACAGAACAAAATCACCTCAGAATCTGCTATTCCATACAGCATGCCTGGCTTTCAACAAAAACTTTTGAGACATATAAAAAAGCAAGGAAAAAAAACATAGTCTAAGGGACAGAGCACTTGTCAGAACCAGAATCAGATGTGACCCAGATATTAGAAATATCAGATGGTGAACTTAAATGGCTACAATTAATATTTTAATGGCTAATGACCCTTAAGGGAAAGGCAGACAGCATGCAAAATCATATAGGTAATTTCTCTAGGGAAATACAAACTATTAAGAGAGGGCCACATGAAAAATTTGAGAAATGACAGAGTAGTGAAGAATACCTATAACAGGCTCATCAATGGACTAGACACAGCTGAGGAAAGAATCCACGAGCAACCAAGTAAGTCAATAGAAGTTACTCAAACTGAAAACAAAGAGATAAAAATATGAGGGAAGAAAAACAGAGTATCCAAGACTTGTAGGACAGTATTAAATGGTCAGGCATTCATGCAGTAATTGGAATCCCCAAGGCAGGGGCGGTGGGGGACAGGGCGGAAGAAATAATGGCCAAGAATTTCCCAAAATTACTGACAGATACCAGACCATGTATTCCAGAAGCTCAAGCTCTGGAACGCCCAACATGATAAACACACACACACACACACACACACACACACACAAGCACATAATATGCACCCCAAAGTATATATTGTCCTAACTGCTGAAACTAAAGACAGAGAAAAGTCTTGAAGTCAGCCAGAAACAAAGACGCATTACCGACAGAGGAATCGGGATAAGGATGACAGCAGACTTCTCGTTAATAACCAGGCAAGCAATAGATAAGTGACATCTTTCAAACGTTAGAAGAAAAAAACTGTCAGCTCAATTATTTCAGCAAAAACATTCTTCACAAGTTAAAGAGAAATAGAGTTTTTCAGACAAACAAAAAATGGAGGGAATTCATTACCTGCAAGGCTACTTCACAAGAAATGTTAAAGAAAGTTCTTGAGGCAGAAGAAATAGGATGTAGTCAGAAACTCAGTTCTACACATGCAAAAATTAGAGTGTCAGACATGAAATAAATAAAAGTAGAAGAGCCAGAACAGCCTAGTAAATGCAGAAGCCAGGACCAGGCCTTATACTGAGTTCTTTTATTTATTCCTTAGAATGCAACCATTACACATGACTTCATAGATACGTAGTTTCAGTTTAGAAAGATGAAAAAGTTTTATGGATGCTGGTGATGGTTGCGGGACAAAGTGAATGTACCTAATGCCACTGAACCGTACACTTAAAAATGGTTACAATGTAAGCTTTATGTCATGTCTCTATTACCACAATAAAAAATGCAACTGTAGCCAGGGCTAGGTAGTATGGTTGCTTAGAATGTCATCCTGATACACCAAGGCTGTGGGTTCAATCCCCCCAGGGCACATACAAGAATCAGCCAATGAATGCATAAATAAACAGAATGAATATCGATTCCTGTCTGTCTCTCTCCAATCCATAAATGAAAAATGCAACTATTACATCTGAGAAGTTTCAGTCAGATATTAAGCAACTCTAGTTTTGCTCTTACTCTTCTTGAAACCCTTCTTGATGGCTACTTCTCCCCTTACTCCTGAATGGAATCTCAGTCGTTCCCATGGCTTTTCCAGACACCAGTAGATGTTTTAAAAGTCCTCTAGAGACATGCACCGGGCAGCGTGGCTCAGTTGGTTGGGCATCACTCTGCAAACCAAAAGGTAGCTAGCTAGCTGTTTTGATTCCTGGCCAGGGCACATGCCTGGGTTGCAGGTTCGGTCCCCAGTCAGGGCGCATACAGAAGGCAGCCAGTCAGTGTTTTTCTGTCACAGCAATGTTTCTCTCCCTTTCTTTCTTATTCCCTCCCCCACTCTAAAATAAAAAATAAAAAATAAATAAATAAAATTAGAAGTCCTTCAGACATGCTTAGTCACAAAAAAAAGTCTTCTCATTTCAATAATTAAAATGCCCAGTCATAGGCTATTGTCAAAGCTCTGAATTTCATTTAAAGATTCTCTTTCCCCAGTGAGGGCTTCCTTCAGGCCAGAATCTTAGGAAGGAGGAGAGAGGGGGCCATGGTTGTTCCTTCTCTGTTTCACGGGCCTGCGTGTTTCTTTTTTTCAGCTGGGGCTGCTGGCTCCTCCGGGCGATAGCGGGGGCACCGATGGAGCGGTGAAGGGCCACAGCAGTTGTGCTTGTCTAGACCTTGTGAGGACGCACTGGCTTTCTTTCCAGGTGGTGTGTCTCTGTCTTTGGGAGAGGAAGAACGCACTCTCTCATGCGATTCTTTAATGGTTCCAAAAAATATTTGCCCCACAGTGAGTATCAGCTGTAGTCCTTTGATGAGGGTGACGCCTCTCTTTCAGTGTTCCACGTGAGCCTCTCTCTCTGTTCCCACCGTTTTTGCCCCAACCAGTGGTATCTTTGTTCTCCCTGTAGGAGCAAGTGCAGTCCATCTAGGGCCATTCAGTCAGCCACTCCCCTTTTGATTTTTTCAGACTTAAGCAAGGCCTCCTCCAAGTTCCCAGAGCAAATAAAAGTTCTCTGAGGTGTGTGTGTTTGTGTCTGTGTGTGTGTACGAAAACCCTTTCACTTAGGCCTGAGGTAAGAAGGAACTATTTTCTCCTCACGCACTTCAGATGGGGGAGGAAAACGTCAAAATATCACAGCAGCTTTCTCCAAAGACATTCTCTTTCTGGGGCTCAGATGAATATTGAGTAGACCATTCTATCTATTCTTTATTCGAAATCAAAAACCAAAGGCAGAACAAACTCCACTGGCATTTCTGCTCAACAGCGTTCAACTTTAGCACGATCAGGAGACGCACATTTAGCTAGGTAGGCCACACTCAGTAAAAGGTTCCCCAGGGTGCTCTGTGCCACTGCAGTGTCCGCCGTCCAGGTGGTAAATCAGGCACCAGTGTGCTGAGGCCTGCGGACGTGCATCCCTGGCCCCGGCTGGCACCTCAGGGACAAGGCTTTCACCAGGTGGAAACAAGTGTGTCTGTTCTCCTTTCATTTCCTCGTGTTCTCGGCCTTCTTAATTCTTTTACATTTTCCCTTTGCCTTTTTTGTTTTTGCAGTAAACTTGGTGTCAGACAACATGCACAGACCTCACTGAAATCATGAGCCACCACCTGCAGGAAGGTCATGGGGTGCAAGCCGTTCTAAATGGGTTTTATGACTTCAGTGCAGTCAGCCAGAGGACAAAATTTATGCTTATTAAGAGCTAGTTCTCTTTTAATTTAGTAATGTTTGTCATCCCGTGTTTCCCAGTACTACTTAAAGAGCTATTTTTAAAAGATCATTTTTAGCTTTTGAATAAAACTGGTACAACAGTCTGCTTACACAAATAGTATCTTTGTTTAAAATGAGAACACCACAGCGCCATTGAGCGATAGTTGGAACTGGTGCGGCTCATCATCAGAGGCGTCTCAGGCAAGCAGTTCCACAGTCTCCCCCCTCCACTCCTGTCCAGCCTCTGCCCAGCTGTCACGGTGTATCATCACTTAGCACTGGTACCTAACAGTGTCCTTGAAAAACTTGTTTAGAGCATGTTATCACCTAGCATGAAGATGTTCGAGAAGGGAAGTACGGGCTTTTAAAAATATGTCAGTATTCCCTGATTATCTTTCTTTACGAGGTCAAACCCTTCATTTTGACACTTAATGAATAAAATGCCCATGTTGCAAGAAATGAGATAATGAATTGTAAAAAGACATAATCAGCAATGACTAAATAATTAAGGAAATTGAAGTGCAGAGTCATTTGGGACTACATTAATAATAACACGATTTGTTCCATATGCTAAAGAATTCTGTGTTCAGAAAATCAGTCATCACACATGCTCCATGGCAAAAAATTAATGTTGACTAATAAGAACTGTAATTAGATGTTCTGCTTTTAAACAGCTGAATAAAAGATGAAATCATATAGAAAGTATATTTAGGTACAAGTCAGAAAGTAAACTGATTATTATTCATAGTACTGTTAATAGGAACTATAATTTATGCCTCTAGTGGGAATTGTGTTAGGCAATTAAGAGAGGGAGTCACACTTGACTTTCTTTTATGAATTTACATTTATGTATTTTACTACATTGTACCAGTAACTCTTTTTCACCATAGCTTTCACCAACTTCAGCTTCAGAGTCACGTTGTGAGGTGGCGCACAGTGAGCACTGGGGGACTCTGGGGCTTGCAAGGCCTTCCCTGCAGAGGTGCTGTGCCAGGATACTGCTTGGCCAGCTGTCCCATGCGCCTGTGTGGCCTTACCATCCGGCACAGTGACTTTTCAGCCACTTCATGTTTCACCTTCCGAGGTTTCTGGGAGGAAAACAGTAATACTTTTCTTCTAGAGGTCACTGTGAGCGGCCTAGACAAAGGTGGTGGGAGAGAGTGAGCACACGCAGTCGCTGTGGCCTGGGCCTGCGTGTGGAAGCCAGTCGTCAGCAGTAGCCGCAGCAGCACACCTTGTACGCTGGGACACAGTCATCCTTCCTTTTTTTTTTTTAGATAAGACAGAACAAATGTGTGAGATTGTGGCGAGAATGAATGGAATGAACAAGTTTCTTATCTTGGATTCTCCATTAAGATGATGTACCTTTTTGGAGAATAAAATAACTCACAGTGCAAACAGAAGTGCGGGATTTTAACAATACTTCTAACCTCTCTGCTTACCTGTGTGCGTGTACACGGTTGCCAGTGTGCACACAGAATAAAGCTGCCCTGCAGCTGCACTAATCTATTAATATGAAGAACATCGAACCATAGAGTAAGCAGGTCCCTTTAACCGTGGGTGTGAAGTGCAGGTGGTGCTTGCTGCTCATCAGCCCTCAGTGACTTTGCCTGTGTGCACGGTTCTTCCTATCCTTTGGCTCCGTGATTGTGTCGCAGGGAAAGGCACTGAATTATTGGGGAAGGATTCCCCTCAGCTCCGTGAGACACTTATTTTGTGCTCTTTAGTAGGTTTCTGACTGACCTCGCATCTGTTTTTCCTTTCACAGAATACAAACCCGATCTCTCACTGCTTCTTTGGGGTTTATGTGCTGGTAGGACACATAGGTAAGGGTTTTGCTGCATGGGTAACAGAGAGAGGGCCGGACCACCACTCTGCATACCTGGGTTTGAATCCGCTGTTTTTGTGGCCTTAAGAAAATCCCTCCGGTCCTGGCCAGGTACTCAGTTGGTTAGAGTGTCATCCCCATATGCCAAGGTTGCGGGTTCAATCCCTGCTCAGGGCACATACAAGACGCAATCAATGAATGCATAAATAAGTTGAACGACAAGTCAGTGTTTCTCTGTCTCCCTCATTCTCTGTCTCCTTACCCCTATTTCTAAAAATTAATTTCTCTTTGTATCAGTTTACTAATCTACATATCAAAGATAATACTTTTCTTGCCTGTCTTGTAAAAAAGTCTCAAAGTCAATAAATATATGATTAACCCATGAACAATGTGGCGATTAGGGGCACCAACACTCCCACTCACTTAAAAGTCCGCATATAACTTTTGACTCCCACAAAACTTGACTACTAATCACCTACTGTTAATAGGAAGCCTTACTGATAATGTACATATTTGATTAACATATTTGGTACATTATATAATTACATACTGTATTCTTATAATAAAGTTAGCAAGAGAAAAGAAATGATATTAAGAAATTCATAAGGAAGAAGCCCTGGCTGGTGTAGCTCAGTGGATTGAGCATGGGCCTGTGAACCAGACAATCGCGGTTCAATTCCCAGTCAGGGCACATGCCTGGGTTGCAGGCCAGTTCCCTGCAGGCCACTTCCCAGCAGGGGATTCACAAAAGGCAACCATACATTGATGTTTCTCTCCCTCCCTTCCCCTCTAAAGATAAATAAATAAAATCTTTAAAAAAAAAAGAAATTCATAAGGAAGAGAAAATACATTTGCAATGTTTATTAAAGTAATATGCGTAGAAGGGGGCCCATGCAGTTCAAACCTGTGTTTTTCAAGTGTCAACTGTATATGTCAGAGTGCTCTGCAAACTATGTATTATGCTCTCAACATCGGGTGCATTTTTGACTGCAGTTAATATTTTATGTATATATCACCTTCCTTGGAACGCAAAGTTCTCAAGGCAGTAGAGAGCCTTACACAGGTCCCCAGGATGTACCTGTGTAATTTATAACCCATCATTATTCTCAGTAGACAAATAATTACTTACATGCAGACATTCACTGTGGCAGGCAGAATAAAACCCTCCTTACTCCCTAAAAAGTTGTTCCCGTCCTAAGCCCCAGACGATGTGAATGTGTTAGGTTACATGGCAAGGGGAATAAAGGTTGCAAATGGAGTAAATGTTATCAGATGACTTTGATATGGAGAGACTGTCCCAGATTATATGGGTGGGTCCCATATAATCACAATGGCCTTATATCAGTGGAAGAGAGGCAGAGAGAGAGAGAGAGAGAGAGAGAGAGGAATATGAGACAGACTTGCCCAATGTCACTGGCTTTGAAGATGGAGGAAGGAGCCATGAAAATGTGAGCAACCCTTACAAGCTGGAAGGGTCTAAGAACACTTCTCTATTTAGAGCTTCCAGAACAGAGCACAGCCCTATCGACACCTGGATTATTGCCCATTCTAGACTTCTAAGCCATCAAACTGTAAGATAATAAGCTTGTGTTATTTTAAGCCACTAAGGTTGAGGTGATTTGTTATAGCAGTACTAGAACATCAACACACAAATATGTTGACTGAAGTGGGCAGACAGCCCCGGCTGGTGTGGCTCAGTGAGTTGAGTGCCATCCTGGGAACCAAAAGGTTGCCCATTCAGTCCCCCCAGCCACCACTGCCCATTCACCCTATTGATGTTTCTCTCCCTCCCTTCCCTTCTCTCTAAAAATAAATAAATAAAATGTTTTTTAAAGTAGGTAAACAAGAAAAAGTAAGTAGACAAGATTTTTCAGTTATTAATTTTGAAATACCCCAAAGCCAAGACTGCACGTGGTCACAATCACCTTGGAGAATATGAGAGCCTCATGCTTCCACTAGTGTCTGGTTTGCCCAGGTTTCGAGACTAATCCTCTGCTTTGCCTTAGCTTTATTTCCTGGCTTAAATAAGCAGTGAGTTTATTGCTTTGTGCCCTGTGGATATTCCATAAATATCTGTTGACTCCCTGACAGTGTAAGTGTTGTAATCATTTCCTAGATGAGGAAGCAGGTGAGGTTAGGGAAGCTCGGTGAGACAGGGACTTGTTTGGGGTTGCATAGCAAATAGAATGATGCTCAGCTGCCATCAAGCAGTCTTCACCTGTAATCCCCTGCCCTTGCCATTAAACAGCACATTCCACGTCAAATTAGCATCTAGTGACAACAGACCTGTCTTTTTGCCCATCTCAGGCTATTTCTTAAGTACCAGTATTGACTCAAGTTTCAGAGATTCCTGAGTAAAAATCACTACTCAGTCAGCCAATTAGGGAAAGCTCAAAATTCATGAGTGCATAAAGTTGACCTTATACATAGTTATTGAGCACTTACTCTATTCCTGCATGTGTTAAAGATGGCACTACGAATGAGACAGACCCATTCCGCCAAAGGTTTTGTAGAACTAAGCATTCTTTGACCCACAGATTGTCCATCTACATTACTAGAGGTCTCCTGAATAAAATGCTCTATTCAGAAAATAGTTTTTAAAATATAATACATGTCCCTAAACTAAGGAATTAATAATCCCGAGTAACAGTGAATAAGAAAAAATCTCAGAAGCATGCAAGTTAAAAGTGAGCATAAATGTACTGTAGTGTGATGTAGGCTTATCAGGAAAGTTTGTTTTGTATTGACTTGCTTGTTTGCTTCTTTCAAGGGAACAGATTTTCTCCTTAGATCTTTGGGTACCAGAACATCCCTCATGGCTGGAAGTCAGTAATAGCCAACTGAGGCAAAGATGGGTGGTGACGTTGAAGACCGATCCACTTTTGAATTCCAGCTTTTCCACTTATTAGATGAATGATGCTGGGAAAATCACTTC
This sequence comes from Artibeus jamaicensis, assembly GCF_021234435.1. Taxonomy (NCBI): domain Eukaryota; kingdom Metazoa; phylum Chordata; class Mammalia; order Chiroptera; family Phyllostomidae; genus Artibeus; species Artibeus jamaicensis. Next base: position 9,597,336 of record NW_026521810.1, on the reverse strand, counting down.
ATCTCATTGAGCCTATTTTCTGCTTCTGTAAAATGAACTTAATTTCATAGGAGGATGACATGCGATAATGTGTTTCAAGCCCAAGTGCAGGGTGGGCTCCCTTCCCCCACCTGCCAGAGCAGCAGCTGTGTTAGGAAGGAGAGTCCCCTGAACTGCAAGCTGCCCATGTGGCCACTAAGAGCTCAGCAGCACAATAGCTACCCTTTCTTCTCTACCCGCCCCTCCACTAAAGTTGCACCCTCACCTCATATACAAGCACGAACCTCGGAACCTCAAAGGCTTTCTGCCTTCCAGAAACTTCTTTCATATTCCAAAAAATATTTCAAAAATCATTAAGAAGTACTAATAATGTATTTTAACTTCATTGCCTATTTTCCTTTTAAAAACACACACACAAGACCACTTTTTCCCCCTGTTCTCTCACCTTTTGTATGTGAATTCCGGTGTTCTGACTCATTACCTTCTTATCTATTGAATTTTCCTGCCCAGGGAATGAACCTGTGAGCTTAAAAATGGAAACCAAAAAACTCCTCCCTCTTCTGTAGCTGCTGCTTCACTTACTAGTCATTAAGTAAATTCAGTGTTTAATGCACTAACAAAAACACATGATTGTTTAACAGAGTATATTATAGAAAATGGTAGCATTAATAGTCTCTGTGGAGTCCTAGTTGGGGAAAAGTACATTATAGCATTGCAAAGGCAGGGGGCAGGTTTTATATGTGAAAATAAGTTACTGACACTGTGCATCATTTTTATATCATGTTGCTAGGCAACACATAAGAATGTGGTTATTGCAAATGTATCTGCTTTCTTGTTGTTTTTTTTAAGCCACTTCTTAATTCTGTGAAATTAGCCCTGTTATTGATTCTGTGGTCTTTCCTGAGTGTATTGATTGAGGTTCATCCATTAGCTTGGGCAGGAGGGAGGAGGAGGAGGAGACAGAGACACATCGGTGTTTGTCACGAGAGCACACACATTAGTACTAATCATTAGTTCTCTTGCTCATCGCTCTTTGTTTTCATACAGACACAGGTAGAGTTCCGGTGCCCTGGGAAGTGATATGCTATTCAAGGAACTAGCATAAAATGCAGACAGAATCTGCTAATGGATTAAATGTATAATTACACATATTTTCTAGAATAAGTTTCTGATCTCTATGGTCCTAAGACCCCAGAATATTTTGTTTTCTTTTTCCTAAAGTGTGACTGTTTCGTTTTTTTTTTTACTCTGTTCGCTTTTTCTTGTGGCTGCCATTGTGCTGCATCAGCAGCTATACTCATGCCACCGATGAAAATTCAGAATGGTCTTCAGAGGAGGCAGGAAGTGTGAGGAAATGTGCTTTCTAAATTCCCATGAAGAGAAGTTCTTCTGGCCTGTCTTTAACCCACTCTTCCCAGGTTCCTACATCTTCCCACAAACACGCACCTGCTTTTATTGCCTCCTCTTCCCCCTGTTGGTGAAGGAGTTCCTGCCCTAAACTAATGAGGATAGCCAAACATGCAACACCTGACACTGGACGGATGAAATCAACAGCTGTTTATTGGTCACATATATTCCCAGTCTCGAGCAAAGGACACAAAGGCACACGGGACTGTGGTCTGGAACAGAGTGCACCAGCAGGGGCTGTGAGAGGCAGGCTGTGTAGGAACGAGAGAGGATGGTGCCCCCTAGTCCCCACCGTGGTGAGATTGGCTTGTCTGAGTATTTCTGCTGACTGGCATGGGAATATGCTCATTGTTTGGAAATAAGCAGGAACTATGCCAGGTTCCCTTGATAAGGAAGATTGTTTGGCCAGGGGATTTCATCTACTGGGCAGAGTGGGTGGGAGACTTGTGATGAGGTCATGGGAGACCCTCCTGGTTTCACCAGATGTCAGAGCAACGTGGAAAAGTGAATCTTAATTCCAGGCCTTATACTACAACAGCAGGTGATTAGATTGGCTCTTTTGACTTCAGGGGGGAAAGAAAAAAACAGAACCAAGGCATGGAACTTGCAGTTTAGGGCTTATCAGGAAGACCTTTCTACCAACTGAGATATCAAAAGGGTCTATTTCAGGACATAACAAACAGAAACTGTGTGTGTGTTGGTACAGATGTCTGCCATTAGTTTTGTGGCTAGTCCAGCATCCTTTAGACACCTGGGACTCTGTGATCTTACAGGACTTTTGAGAACCAACAGACCAGGTAGTAGTCCGTGTACCAAGCCATTTTCTCTCACTGTCCCATACTCTCTCCCATTCCCCACAGGACCCTGCTTCTCCTTTCTCAGGTGACAACAGCTGATCTCATGAACCAAATTGGCATTTCTGGTGTCAGGTTTTAATTCACGCACATGGTAACAGTGGCCCTCTATCACTATTTGTTGAAGGATGCAAGGAATTGCTCTAGTGTTGCCAGTAATGCCCCACAAACAAAACAAAGAATTTGGGGGGCTGGGCTAAAATCTATGCCCTCCTCTCAGTTCAAAAGCTTCAGCTGAGCTTTGAGACCTTAAACATGGCCTTGATAAACTCCTGAGGTTATAATCAACTCCATGATGCATGATAATTAGGAGGCTTCCAAGTACTACCACATTTTGTTAGTATATCTCTTTCTTCAGAAATGAAAAATTACTGAAAAAAAAAACCACTCAAATATACTATGCCGCAGATGATAAGTGACACAATGCGCGGATTCAGCATTCAAGCTGGAATACTTACCATTTGCCAGACAGCATTTTGGACTCTAGCCTACCAACTTGTTTCCCAAGAAAGACACCTTAAGAACAATGCCTGTGAATTTTTATTTGGAATGAGGGTATGTATAGAAGGAATGGGACTCATGAGACTAGTGGATATGCTACTCCAGGTCTGGGACATTGGGTGGTTCTACGTTACTTACTCTGTCGTATGAAGTTCAACTTGGATTACCACCCCCCACCCCGCATCAGATCCAAAATGGTCACCTAGAAAAAGCAAATAAGGAGCTAGCTTCCTGGGGTGGGTGCCTGTTCTCCTCTACACTCTGTGGTCCTGGCGCACACTCCCATCCCTGGGCTGCGCACATGCACTGCTGTGTTTGCTTATGTGTCAGACCAGTTCCTGGCACTCAGACTCCATGCAGGTAGGGGCTATCGTTTCCTGCTTCTTGCTGCATCTTCCATGCCCCAGCACAGTTTTACGTATAGTAGACAGAAGCTCAAGAAATATTGATGGGAGTAATTAATGAATGAATTGCACATGAACCTATTACAGATGAACTCATAAGATGGCCAGTGATGGCTCAGTCTGCTGAGACTGGGCTGATCTTGAAACCAGGCTGATTGGTTCTAACAGTTGCAGACCTTGTTTCGCGTAGCCAGTGTGATACACAATATGAAGATTTAGCCCAAGGCTTACTCTTCTGCTTATTTTTTTCTGCCATTTGTGTGAGGCATATTTTCTTATTTTGTACATGCTTTCTTTTTTATATCCATAAATATATAATCATTTGAGAATGATCTTTATGAATATTTTCAGGTTAAACTTTTAGGTTTTGAAAGATGTGCTGGTTACATGTGTTGACAAAACACTCACACTCTGCCATAAGAAGGGCAGGCAAATGTCCCTTCACTCTGTGTGTGGGGGTTGGGGGAGGGTGTGTAGGACTCCCGTGAGCATTCAGTATGTGGGAAATGTGGGAACACAGTTTCCTGCACTGAGTACTTGCCCTCCTGGAACCTTCTAAAGAAGCAGCAGACAGATACACAATCATGAGATAATGGGATAAGTATTATATTAATAAGTATGTACAATGCAAAGTTACAGGCTTGAAGAAGGGTAGGAATTTTCCTGCGCAGAAAGTAATCAACCGTTGTGCTGATTTGGATCAGAAAAATCAATAATTGATTGCTGGTTCAGAGAATGAAGATTATTTCCTCAAGCACCAAATTATAACATTAGATTTTTTTAAAGTTTTCAAAAGCTATTACGGCCCATAATCTCTCTGTCTTATTTATTGGCTTATGTGTCTGTCTGAACAACGTAAGCCAAAGAACACACCCGATTCCTGCTTCCATCCCCAGAATCTAGCAGTATTGACTTATCATAATTCTATTGAGGAAAGGCAATAAAAACTTTTTAAAAAATTATTATTTGAGTTGAAATTAAATGCAACCACATATATTTTTTGTTGTGGAATAGATATATCATCAACATCTAAAGTAGCATCATACCTCTGAGAGCAAGCAAAGGTATAACAGCTTTCCCGGGGGGAGAATCAAATACACTGTTTGCTGAATTGACCAAAGCACCACTTTGGGCAATGACTTTCATACTGATTGTCACTACTTACTAGTTGCAGTCAATTATGTTCAGGAGACTTTTCATATCTCTGTCAGAGCAAGTTAATAGCGCGGTCAGACCTCATGCACGCTTCACGAGTGCTGCCTTTTTGTCTCCTCCTGTCAGTGAAGGTTTGTAATATTTAAATAAAGTTTAAAAATCCATTAAAATATTTGAAAGCATTCAAGACATCAAATGCAATAATTAGTTACTGGTTACAAATTGTGTTTTCAGTTCAAATAATTTTTCAAAGGCCTAGATCATGAACTTTAATGGTTGCCTCCTCATAGATGCATTATTCATTTAAAAAATAATTTCCATAAATTTTTAAACTTAGTAATTACATGTTTTAATTATGTAATTATACATTCTAATTATGCAGTTAAATTCTGTTACACTAATTATGTAATCATGGTAATTGACACATAATACGCATGTAAAAACCTGTGTAAGTATGTATTTAACAAAAGAAATAGTTTGAGGGAGATAGTTAAGAAACAGTCACAAGAATATGGACTTACAAAAAAGAGGAACTTGGCTAATTAATGACTAGAAATAAATATAGAAATCCTTCATGTGATTTATACTATGTAAGTAGTTTTGCTACAGCATGTGTGTTCACGATTTCTACTTTTCTGGTCAGAGGCAAGCACTTGAAGTGAAGAGGTGGAATTCAGATATGGATAAGAACACGAGATCCTGTACTGTCCAGACAGGAACACAGTTGGTGGACATAACTGTCCACCAGCTCTTTAACAGAGTTTACTCTCCTCTTTAACAGAGGAGCCTCCTCCATCTAGAATTGATTTTCCTGAAGGAAAGAAGGATAGGTTCTGAGCCTAGGTGACAGGAACTTGCTATTTCCTGTATGTGAGTCTCCTGCTGAGATAGTGGCTGCCTTCCATAGGGGCCCACCTTTCCAATTAACAGCCCCATTGGTTCACTTTCATGACGAAGTACCCACAGTCACCAAAAAGGCCTATGACAGTGAAGACCAGGGTAATGACAATGGAAGAAAATACCTTGTAGCACATTGGGATGAAGGTTAGAGAAGAAAGTTAACCTATAAAATTACACGAAGTTAACATACTTTGAAATTTCTGAGAAATTCCTCAAAATTATTTAGCTAATTTTGATGAAAGTGACACTGCTGGAAGCTTATAGAAAGGATTACATGTGTGCAATCTAAATTGTATAGAATTGAGAGGAAATAGGAAATAGTTTTGCATTTCTTCATTGAGGTATAGTTGACATTGAATAAACTGCACATAATTAGAATACCAGCTTGATAGGTTTTCATATAAGTATATATACCTGTAGAAACATCTTCACGTTCAAGGTCATGAACATATACATCACTCCCCAGACTTTTCTCAGACCCCTTTGTCATTCACCCCTCTTACCCTTCTCTACATTCCCCACTATGCTTAGCTTCCCCACTCAGTAGCCTTCCCCACTCAGCTTAGCTGAGTTTGCGATTTTGAAGAGTTTTATATTAATGGAATCATATAGTAGGTACTGTTTCTTGTTTGGCTTCTTCCACTCTGCACAGCTGGTTTGAGATTCATCCATGTTTTTGCTCGTGTCAGTAGTTCATTCCTTTTCATCACCGGGCAGTGTGCCATTGCATGGACATACCAAAATTTGTTTACCCATTCACTGCTGAAGGACATTTGTTGTTTCCGTTTCTTGGCTATTATAAAGAAATGTATTCTAAACGTTTGCACATATGTTGGGTACGTACAGAGAGTCTTTCTGTGGAATTATGTTCTCTTTCCTCTGGAGTAAACAGCCAGGAGTGGAATGTTTGGAGAAATGATAGAAGTAATATGTTTAATTTTTAAAGAAAAATCTACAAACTGTTCTCAAAAGTGCTTATACCATTTTTCATTCTCACTAGCAATACATGAAAGTTTCTATTCCTCTACATTCTTGTTAACACTTGGTTATTTTAATTCTAAACATTTTAATGGTAATAGTATCTTGTGGTTTTACTTTGTGTTACCTTAATGACTAGTTTTGTTCAGCATCTTTTCATGTACTTACTTGCTTTCCGTCCATATATCTCTTCAGTGCAGCGTCCAAAAGTTTTGCCCTTTGTGGGATTTGGCTTTTTAATATTTATTTTTGAAAATTCTTTTTATATACTGTATGTCTTTTACATACTTTGCAGAAACATGCTTTGCAAATGTTTTCTGTCCATATGGGGCTTGTCTTTACATTCTTTTTAACAGCAGATTTGAAAGATGAATAGTTTTGTTTTTTAATTAATTTCAGTGAAATCCAATTTATCTTTTTTTAATATGTTATATTTTTGGTGTAATAGCTACATTCCCTAATCCAAGGGCACAATTTTTTTCCTATTTTTTAAAGTTTTATAGTTTCAGGTTTTACATTTGGGTTCAAGATCCACTTTAAAGTATGGATGGAGGTTCAATTTTGGCACATAGGTATCTAATTGGTGGAGCAACAATTATTAAAAATACTGGGCTTTCTCAATTGAATTGTTTATGCACTTCTGCTGAAACTAAGTTGTCCATATATGCATGGTCTTTTTCTGCGTTCTCTATTTTGTTCTATCTGTCAATCTTTTTTACACCAATATTGCATTCTCTTGGTCACTGTAGCTCTATAATAAGATTTTCTGTGAAGTAGTGTTCTCCAATTTCATTCTGATTTTTAAAAGATTTTTATGTTTTTTTAACACCTTTGCATTTCCATGCAAATTTTAGAATCAGGTTGTGAATTCCTATAAAAAGAAATCTTATGGGGTTTTAATTGGAATTGTATTTAACCTACAGATAAGTGGAGAGAATTGAAATTTTAGCAATATTGATTATTCCAAACCATGAACACAGTGTATAGCTTCATATATTTAAATCTCCATTAATTTCTCCCTGCAGTGTTTTACAGTTTTTAGTGTACAGAATTTGAACTTTTCTCAGATTTATCCTTGTTCGTATTTTATACTATTGTTTGGAATTTGTTTTTTAATTTTAATTTCTATGTATTAGTTGCTAGCATGTAGGTACATAATTGATCTTTGTTTATTGACCTTATATTCTGCATATAAGGATATAGGGTAAGGATAAGGAACTAACATTAATTTTAGTAACTTTTAAATAGATTTAACTGAATATTCTATGTACCAGGGGTGTCCAAACTTTTGGCATCTCTAGCCCACACTGGAAGAAGAAAAATTATCTTGGGCCACACATTAAATACACCAACACTAACAAAAATGGATGAGCAAAAAAAAAGGTTTTAAATAAATTTACGATTTCATGTTGGGCCATGTTCATAGCCATCCTGGGCCGCAGGTAGCCTGTGGGCTGCAGGCTGGACACCCCCAATTAAACTATCGTGTCATAGTATTGTTCAAGGCTGCATTCTGGCTGATCTTTCTACTCATTCTGTCAAAATCTAAGGGAGGATTATTGAAATCTGGCTAAAATTATGGGGTTCGTTTCTTTCTCTTTCCTCTTATATCAGGTTTTGCCTTATGCATTTTGAAAGTTTGTTATTAGGCACACAAGCATTGAGATTATAATGTCCTATTGATGGATTGGCTTCTTGAACATTAGAATATAACCATCTATTGGGAGATATACTTTGATATGAATATAGCCACTCTAGCTTTCTTTTGATTAATATTAGCATATAATACCTTTTTTTTCACTTTGTTTAAATCTATTTGGTTTTTTATATTTAAATTTTTTAGTTATTGATTTTAAAGAGTGAGAGGAAGCGGGGGAAGTGAGAGAGAGGGGGAGAGAAATATTTGTTTGTTGCTCTACTTATTTATGCATTCACTGGTTGATTCTGTATGTGCCCTGACCAGGGATTGAACTCCCAACCTTGGTATATCAGGATGATATCATAACCACCTGCACTGCCCAGCCAGGGTCTGGCTTTTTATATTTAAAGTGCATTTTTTATAAGGAACATATAAGCAGATCTTGACTTTTTATGCAATCTCACCATTTCTATCTCTTAATTGGGATTTGAGAATTTTTACATTTCATGTGATTACTGATATAATTAAGATTAAGTTCTTGTCCTTGTGTTTTCTATTTATTCTATGTTTGTTTTCCTTCCCACCTTTTTTTCCTTATTTTGTATTCATTGAGTTGCTTTATTATTCCATTTTATCTTACTTGGTGTCTTATTAACTATAACTCTTTATTCTGTTATTTTAGTGGTTTCTGATTTATAGTAGACATCTTCAAATTACCACAATCTACTTTCCAGCGATAGTATACCACTTCATATATAGTAGGAGAACTTTTTGATAGGATACCTTCATTTCTCCCCTCCCAGCCTCCTTTATGCTGTTGTTGTCATATATTTTACTTACGTATGTTATTAATGCCACATAAATATGTATGTTTATTTAAACAACCAATTATCTTTTGAACACAAATAATAAAATCTGTATTTATATACTTAACTCTTTAGTTACCATTTCCAGTTTTATACTCCATCACAGGCATCTATATTTCCACCTGTTACCATTTTTCTTCTGCGCAAAGGACTTCCTTTAACATTTCTTGTACTGCAGATCTGCTATTTAAAAATTACATCAGCTTTTGTATATCTGAAAATGTCTTTGTTTTACCATAGTTTTCCAGAGATATTTTTGCTGGTTATATATTACTGGGTTGTTACTTTTTTATTTCCAAATTTTTAAGATATTGCTCCACTATCTCCTTACTTGCAACAAGAAATCTGTCCTAATTCTTATCCTCATTTCACCTTATTGTACTGCTTTTAACACTTTCTGTTTATCACTGATACTGAGCACTTTGACTATACTGTGTCTTCACATAGCTTTCTTTATGCTTCTATGTTTAGAGTTTACTGAGTTCCTTCAATCTACGGATTTTTAACTTTCATCAAACTTGAATTCTTTCCTTTATTATTTCTTTAGACATATTGTCTCCCTCCCTGTTTCTCATCTCCTTCAAGGGCTCCAGTTCCTTGTACACTAGAACACACATGAAGTTTTCCCACGGTTCACTGATACTCTTTTGATTTTGTTTCTTACTATTTTTTCTCTCTCTGTTTCATTTTGTGTAGTTTCTATTGCTGTGTCTCCAAATTCATAAGTCTTTCCTAATACCATCTCTACTCTAACATTAATTGCATTCAGTGAATATTTTCATTTCATACATTATTGTTTTCAGTTTTAGAAGTTTGATTTGGGTTTTCTGTATACCTTCTATGTCTCTACTTCACTTTTTGGACACATGGATTACAACTGATCACTGTTTAATATCCTTGTATGATAATGTTGGCATCTCTATCAGTTCTGAGTTGATTTATAGTGATGGTTCTCACCATGGGTTTCATTTTCTTGCTTCTTTGCAGGTTTGGTAATCTTTGCTTGGATGTCAGACAGGGAGAAATCTACCTTTTGTATTTCCATAAATCTTGAACTTTGTTCTGGGGTGCAGTTGAATTGATTAGAAACAAGTTGACCAAGTTGACCATTTGCAGTCTTTTTTTTTTTTAACTTCTTAGGTGAGAATAGAGCAGCATTTCGTCTATTGCTAATTATTGCCTACGACAGAGACAAGATTCTTTTGTGTGCTGTATCTAATACTGCATTAATTCTGTGGTTTTCCTCTGTAGCTAGTGAACTCAATTAGTGTGGGCCCCTCGTGTGAGCACCTGGTGTTTACTTTATTATCCTTTCAGATGCTTCCTTCTTCAACCCCTGGTTATTTCTTCACAGACTTGTGTTACCTGGGACTCTGCTGAGTAGTCAAGAAGGATCACTTGCCTCTCTGTGCAGCCGTCTCCTCTTTGGCACTCTGTCCTGCAGACACTTGTCAGTTTTTTCTCCCACACCCTCAGCCCAGGCTGTCCAGTGGGCTCCCCTCTGTGTGCCGTAGCCTGAAAAACCATTTCAGTGCCATAAGCTGGGGCAGCAGGACAACGCATCTTACTTATTTTTCATCTCCTGTGAATCAGTGTCATTGGTTGCCTGATACCCAGTGTTGTAAGATCCTTTGTTTTATATATTGTTCCCAAATAGGAAACTTTTTGAATTAAAATATTTTTCTTAAAAGGAAAAAAATTATGACACAATGTTAAACTTATGTAGGGTCTTATAATAACGTGATTGTGGGCACAATGTGTTCATATGTGTCAGCTGCAATGGGAACTATAGTACGATATTAAATATAGTTCACTGGAAGAATTACAGATACTCTTCCAACATTGAAACTCACCAAAATTTGGCAGATTGCTTAGATCATAAACTATAGAGAATAAAATATAGATCATAAAATCTCCATACCGAGGTTTTTACATTTTAAAATTCTGAATTTCTAAATGGATTTCAACTGTGGTTTAGAGTCCAAGAAGAAGTAAGATGATTTGGTTTTCAGAGGACTTTGGGATTGTTTAGCTTTGCAGGTGATATTAAGTGAGACCATAGATATTGGACAATTTCTGAATTGCCCCTGTCACTCATCCTTTATCCCACTGTTCACAATTATTGCTTCTGGATTAATTTTTCATAAGCCTATTTCTTGATTTTGCACTCACTTCCTCAAAAACCTAGGTAAGCAAATTAATACAGTATCATGAGGTATATGCCAAATGAGATACAATAACTATATAAATGTAAAGAAAGACAATGTATAACCACCTAAATAGAAAAAGAGGAATTTGCTAGGTAGACAAGAAGAGAGGTGCCACAAGCAAAAAAAAAAAAAAAAAAAGAGCACTATAGAAATAATAAAGCTTTAAAGAATAAAAGTTGGTGGAAGATGAAATGGAGGTGATGTCATGAGAGCCTAGAACCTAAGCCAAGACATATGACAATGAGAGAGTCCCAATCTTCCTGTGATCATTTGGTGTGTGCCTGTTATCATAGTACCCTTCCTGATTAGTATTTAGCACTTCAAAAATATCCCAACATAGACAGTAAATTACGTAGTCAGCTTTGAAATATTTTAAGCGAGAGAGTGACATCATCAGGTTTATAGTTTTGAATAATTACTTTGGTTCCTCTGATGAAGGAATTGATGGCTTACAATTTGTCCTTCTGCCATAAACGAATAGAATACCTCACAATATATGTGAAATAACTATTTTTAAACATTGGAAAACAGAATTGTGCAGAATTGTGATACTCTAAGAAGGAAAATAAATTAGGTGACTCCTGCAGTCAGTCACATTAGAGTTATGCTCCGAGGTGTTTTTCCAGACTGCAGTGTGGAGAGGCAGCTTCAAGCAGAACTTAGAAGCCTCATTGAAATGAGGGGAAAGGCAACAGTGGTTAGAGAGGCCTAACAAGCTGGAATTCGCAAGGCAGAATACAAAAATAGAGGCAACCAGAGAAAGAGTTCTAGAAATCTGCACAGGGAGCCCCTTGAGTCTTCTGCTCTGAATACCAGTTCTTGCATACATAATGTGAAACTCCACAAGGCCATGCAAATAAAAATTTCCAAGGAGCTATAAACTGAACAATTCCCAGAGCTCATGTAGGGCAGAGGTACATTTGAATTCTCACAAGCCATAACGGAGAAATCTAATTTAAAAACCAGAGCACCAAGTAGAGACGCTGAAAGAGTCATGCCTTAGTAAGAGGTCTAAAATATCCCCAGAGTAAAGGCTGCTTTGGATTCACCCTAACAAACTTTGAAATTAAGCTTTATAAGGTTAAATGTGATCCACAAGTAACGAATTTCATCAATCTTTGAAGAAAGAAAAGAGTTGAAACAATTACCAACGCACACCTGTTAGGATGGTTGTTGTCAAGGAGGCAAGAAATAACAAGTATGGGTGAGGATGTGGAGAAAGGGAGCATTTGTACACTGTTGGTGGGAACATAAATTGGTGCAGTTGCCGTGAAAAGCAGTATGAAGGTTTCTCAAAAAATTAAAAATACAACTACCATGTGATCCAGTAATTACACTTCTAGGTATTCATATGAAAAAAAAATGAAAACACTAGTTCAAAAAGATAAACACACCCCCATGTTTATTAAAGCATTATTTACAATAGCCAAGATATGGAAACAACCTAAATGTCCATCAGTAGTTGAACAGATAAAGAGAATGAGCTATGTAAATAAATATATAAACAAGGTCTGTCAGATAAAGTCCAGCCATTGTTAAAATAACAAAAATGGTTTGCATGACATCAATGTAACCTGGCAGCCAAGGAGAGTGGACTGGAATGTGCGTGTGTGAATAGTGACAACTTCACTGTACTGGTCAGTGGAAGTAGTAGATGCCATTGAGTGGGTATGTGTACTGTGTGGGCATTGCGTTCAAAATGACTGAGTGAGTAGAACAATGAATGTACATCAGATTTTTGCATTAAGCTTGAACATTCCTCCACGGAAACTATTTGGATGATTCAGAAGTCTGCAGCTATGGGCAACTGGTGATTGGCAACTTCATCACAACAACACACCTGCTCCTGCATCACGTCTTTGGCAGAATTTTTTGGTGAAACACCAAATCACCCAGGTGACCCAGACCCCCTACAGCCTAGATTTAGAACACTGTGACTTCTGGCCTTTCACAAAACTAAAATCACCTTTGAAAGAAGAGATTCAGACCATTGATGAGATTCAGAAAAATATGATGGGGCAGCTGATGGCAATAGGGAGAATTGTGTGAGGTCCCAAGGTGCCTACTTTGAAGGAGGCTAAGGCACCGTTGTCCTATGTACAATGTTTCTTGTATCTTTTTCAATAAATATCTCTATTTTTCGTATTACATGGCTGTATACTTTCTGGACAGACCTCGCATGCATGCATGCGTGCGTGCGTGCCTGCATGTGTGTATGATATATATAAATATATATAATGAACAATTATTCAGCCATAAAAAAGAATGAAATCTTGACCTTTGTGATAACATGGAGGGACCTTGAGGGTATTATGCTAAATGAAATAATTCAGACAGAGAAAGACAAGTACCATCTGACTTCACTTACATGTGGAATCTAAACATAAATATAAAAACTCCGAAGAGATATGGGAGTGGGCAAAATGGAGTGCATGAAGTAAAAAGATGCAAATTTTGGTTATAATTTTAGTTATAAAAGAATTAAGTCGTGGGGATGTAATGAATAGTATGCTGACTGTAGTTAATAATGCTATATATATTGCGTATGTGAAAGTGGCTAAGAAAATAAATCTTAAAAGTTCTCATCACAAAAAATACCTGTAACTATATATGGTACACAGGTTAACTAGACTTTTTGTGGTGATTATTTTGCAATATATATACTAATATCAAAACATTATGTGGTACACCCAAAACTAGTATAATATATGTCAATTATACTTCATTAAATACTGTTTTGCAAAACAGTTACCATTGTAACACTCATACTGTTGAGTGTACATTCCAAAATTATTTGACATACAAAAAAGCAGCAAAATGGAACCCATAACGAAAATAAAATGGTCAATAAAAACATTTCTGGAAATGAAAGAAATTGTGGAATTATCAAACAAGGCTTTACAGCAGCTGATATGAGTGGTCTGGAATATTTAAAGGAAAATATGAACATAATGAGAGAAATTGAGCTAAAAGTACACTATTTGAAATTTAAAATTCACTGCACACACTTAACAGTCAATTGACATTTCAGAAAATAAAAATCAATGAAACTGAAAATATTACCACAGATACTTGCCAAAATGAAGCCTAGGAAGAAGAAAATACTGAGGGGGGTTGGGAACCGAACCTCAGTGGTTTGTGTCACAATATCTAGGTGTTCATCATAATGTGCACTTGGTGTCCCAAAAAGGGAGGAGAAAAAGAAGCCAAAAAAATATTTTGATGAAGTAATGGCCAAAATTCTTTCATTCCAAGTTAGGTAAATACAAAGAATGACATATCAAAGCAGATGATACTTACAATGCTAAAAATGAGTAAATGAGTAGCAAAGAAAATGTTTAAGCAGCCAGGGAAAAATAAAAAGAACCCTATACACAGGGGAACAAACAAATACACAGCAGTGCCTTATTGTGAGAAACAGTGCAAACAACACCACAGTGGAATGGCATCTTTTTTTTTTGGTGTGGGTGTGATTGATGTGGTGCGGGCAAAAGTTTTTTTTTATTTGTTAAAACATTTGTTTGTTGTTTGGGGAAAGAGAAAAAAGCTGTCAATGTAGAAATCAATATCGAAGGAAAATATCTTTCAAAAAAAGAAGTCAAAGTAGAGTTTTTCAAATAAATAAAAGGTGGGAGAATTCATTCCCAGAAAATTTGACTAAAAACATATTAAAGAAGGTTCTTCAGGCTTAAGAAAATATAATGCCAGATGGAAACTTGGAGCTATGTAAAGGAATGAGGAGCTCCGGAAATGGTAAATATATTAGTGACTATAAAATATTTTTACTAATTTAATTTTATTTTAGAGATAACTGACAGTCTAAAACAAAATGATAACAATTTATTGAAGTGTTGGTAACATATGTGGAAGTAGAATGAATGTCAGCAGCAATTCAGTGGACTGGAGGGAGGAAAGAGATTACTATCAAAAAGCTCTTACATCAGAAGCAGAGTGACATATTACTTTATGGCAGACCATGATAATACATATTTTAAACTGAAGAGCAGCTACTTAAATATTAAATAGAGATATAGCAAATTAGCCAATAATTTGGAAAAATATAAGAAAGATTCAATTAATAAAGAAGAAAGCAGGAAAAGAAAGAAAAAGGAACCAAAAATAAGGAACACACATAAAAAACAACTATCAGGATAACAGATTTAAACCAAAAACATGAAGCAGTATACACTTACCATTAAATTAATTGAATTACATAATTACATTAAATGACATGGTCTAAACACTGGTTAAAACACCAAGATTGTTAGAGTGAATGTAATAAAAGCAAAACTCAACTATTGTTGTCTACATGCTTTAAATACAGAGATAGGCAAAGTTAAAGGATAGAAAATATGCAAGTATTACTCTAAAGAAAAATTGAGGGGCTATGTTAATATCAGCCAAAGTAGAGTTCAGGACAAATACTATATTGCCAGGGACATAATTGTGTGTTTTAAAGTGATAAAAATTATATAGCAAGTCATCAGAAGTATATAACAACCTTATATATGTATGCATGTAATAAAATAGCTTTTTATTACACAAAGCACAACCTGGTAGAATTGCCAGGAAAACTCAGCAGATTCACAATTTCAGCTAGAAATTTCAGCACTCAATGTTCTTATTATTTGATAGACCAGAAGACAGAAAATTAGTAGTATCATAGAAGACCTTAAAACATAAAAAGCCAACTTACCCTAATTAAACACTGTGCCCAGTAGTGCTATACCGAATAGTTTTATTTTTACTTTTTTATTGAGTTTATTGGGGTGATATTGGTTAATAAAATTACATAACTTTCAGGTTATGTACAATTCCATAACCCATCATCTCTATAATGTGTTATGTGTTCACCACCGCAAGTCAAGTCTTCGTCTGTCACACTGAATAGTTTTATCAGTTAACCTACAAAATACCATACGCAGCAGTTCTGCACCCAGTGTTCTCTATCAGTGCACATGGAGTGCTTGGTAAAATAGACCACATTGTGATCTATAAGACAAATTTCAATAATTTAGCTCTCCTCAGTTTTTAAATTCTTTTTTCTTTTTGCTGCTCTGCTTGAGAGTTATTTTCTACCTTGTCTTCCAAATCACTGATTCAGTCCTCTGCTTCATCTCACCTACTCTTATTCCTTCCGGTGTATTATTAATTTCATATATCACATTTTTTATTTCTGACTGGTCTTGTTTTATGGTTTCTATGTCCTTTTTCATTCAGTTGAATATCTTTATAATCATTACTCTCAACTCTCTATCGGATGTATTGCTTTCCTCCATTTCATCTAGTTCTTCTTGTGGAGAATTCACTTGTTCTTTCATTTGCGGTCTGCTTCTTTGTTATTTGTTTCTGTGTATTAGGTACATCTGCAAAGACAGTGGTGCTGGGCTTTATCAATGATGCCACTTGTGACTGGCCCTGGGCAACCTGTTTAGAGCTGTCAGTGATCCACAGTGTATGGCTCCCTCTGCCTGGCTTGTTTGTGTGCAGATAGAACCAGGCTGCACATCAAGGCTGGGTTTTACCAGCACCCAGGCCAGGGGGTGGTCAGCTAAAAGTCTCAGAGCTCCCAGAGATCTACCTTAGTTGTTAAACTTAATCAGTTATGTAGCCTCAAACTATACTCAGAAACCTGGTATAAGCTGCACAGCGTAGGGCAGAGTAATCTCTGTGGGCGAGGCTACTGCTCCCCTCTGGCTTATGCCACATGGAGTGGAGAAATCTGCCTGAGAAACATGGCTTCTGCATTATGGGTGATGACTCAGCACAGGGATCCTGGTGGCTGTTCTTTCAGTTAGTTCTCTCCCCAAAGCCACCAGCCCTACACTCTCCTGTGCCTCTAGTCCATTTTGCCCTCCCTCTGCTGGGGCCCTGGGTAAGTGGCTGCAAATTTTGTGGATTGGCTCTTTAAGAGGCTCTTTGAGTCTCCAGTTGTCTCTCCCTGGCAGACAGGAACCCTGTTGCTTTTTACAGCTGGATCTTATCTAGGGTTCCTTTCCTAGCTCCAATGCTGTAGTCTGGGGAGCCAAGCTTGGGGTTTAGACCCCACACTTCTCGGGGGAACCCTGCCCCTGGCCATGGAAATGTCCCTCTGAAACTTTAGCTGCCACCAATGGGAGCCCAGCCAGCCCTCTCACACCTCCTCTGCCCTCCCTTCCACTCTCATTGTGGTGAAGTGGTTTCTTCTGTCTGTCCTTGGTTATATAAGGCTTCTCTCCAGCTAGTGTTCAGGCTATTCAGGATGACTTCTCTACAATTTAGCTGGAATTCCATATTGGTCCTGGGAGGAGGTTAGTGTGGCTTCCACTCACTCCTCTGCCATCTTGGGTCCTAAATTTCAATAAATTTAGAAGCGTTAAATTAGAGTATGTTCTCTGGCTAAGAAAAAAATTAATTTAGAAATCAAAAATCAAAAGGTGTCTGGAAAATTCCCCAATGTTAAAATGTTGAATATCACATTTCTTAATAGCTCATGGGTCAAACAAAAAAATCACAAGTGAAATTGGAATGTATTTTGATTCTAATGAAGATTAACATAAAAATCTGTGAGATGCAGCTTGAGCAGTATTAGAGGAGATTTTACAGCTTTTGTTGCTTACATTAGAAAAGAGGAACCAGAGGGGAGAGGGAAGGGAATTTAAGGGGAAAAAAGGGGAGGGATTTTGAGGAACAAGTATAAAGGATACAGGGATGAGGACTGGGGGCGGGGATGGGAGGGAGGTGGGGAGCACGGGGCAGGGGGGGCTGGGATGGGAGAAATAGACAAAAAACTGTACTTGAAAAATAACTAAATAAAATTTTTAAAAAAAGAAAAGAGGAAAGGTTGGAAACCAATTATGTAAGTTTCCACCTTAAGAATTTAGAGTACAAGTAGCAAATTAAACCCTAAGGAAGTAGAAGGAATTAATACACATAAAAGCAGAACTCATTCCAATAAAAAATGAACAAGCCATAGACAAAATTTTATGAAATCTAAAGTTGATTCTTTGAAAATACTGATTAATGAAGTCCTAAGCGAGCTAAGAAGAAAAAAGAGCAAACACATATTATCCTTATCAGCAACGAAAGAAGGGGCATTACCACAAATCTTACATTAAAAGAGTAATAAGGGGCTATTATGAGCCACTTTATGTTGATAGATTCAAAATTCAGGTAAAAACTAACAAATCAGACACCAGAAAAAATTGATATCTGCCTAGTCCTGTATGTGTTAAAGAAGTTGAATTTGTTCAAATTGAATTCCCCAAAGAAAACTTCACTCATAAATTTTACCAATCAGTTAAGGGAGAAATAATATTAATCATTTATACAGTTTATCAGAAAACAAAGAATAGGAAATACTCCCCCAAATACTTATTTGAAGGGAGCATTAGCCTGTTAAGGGAACCAGACAAAGAAAACTATGGACTAGTATCTTCCATGTACATAGACTCAAAAATCCTTCATGAAATTATAGCAGATCCAGGAGTATGTTAAAAAAAAAGTCATACTGTGACCAAGTAAGTTATCCCAGAAATGCAGGAAAAGTTTAACGTACAAAAATCAATGTAATTTTTCATATCAACCAATAAAGGAGAAAACCGTACCATTTCAATATATGGAGAAAAAAATTGGACAAAATTGAGTATAATTTAACTCAGCAAACTAGGAACATTAGAGAACTTCAGCTTGATAAAGGGCAACCTCAAAAAAACCATAGTAATAATATAATGATAAAGAAACAAATGCTTTCCTCCTAATAAATAGGGCAAGGATATACACTTTTTCGCCAACTCCTATACACAAGTAATGACCAACACAAAAACGAAATAGCCCTGGCTAGTGTAGCTCAGTGGATTGAGCACAGGCCTGTGAAGCAAAGGGTTGCCAGTTCTATTCCCAGTCAGGGCACATGCCTGGGTTGTGGGCCAGGTCCCCAGTAGGGGACATATGAGAGGCAACCACACATTGATGTTTCTCTCCCACTCTTTCTCCTGCCCTTCCCCTCTCTCTAAAAATAAATAAACGAATGAATGAAATAAAATAGTCCATTGAAACAGCAGTGAAAGTATGAAGTACTTACTGATAAATTTAGCAAACTACCTGCAAGAGTTATACTCTGAAAGCTATACAAAAGTATTAAAGAATATTAAAGAAAACATAAATAAATGGAGAGCTAAACTGTGGTTCTTGGAAAAGCAGACACTGACACAGACATACAAGTGTAATAAAGAACTTAGTTTTATGTGTCTTTTTGTTCAAAGACACTTTATTTAATATATAGTTCTGGTTCATTAACATTGAACTGATGGCCAGTACAGTAACTCAGGCCTGAATGAATCTTATCTAGTGTAACACACATTTTCCCTGTTCTGCACATTATGGCTTTCTTGCACTTAAAAACACAAAACAGCACTTCAGTACTGCATTTTAAACAGTGATATCACCAACAAATAGCACAGAAATACAAAAATGTGGCATCCAGTATACCACAAACATGATACTTGTTTATAGTATGAGAGGTAAAAGAAGGCAAAGCTTCATCTTGTTGAATGTCAGCTGGGCACATGCACATTGAAAAATTTAAATTGTTCACCCTTCTATGTGAGCAAGTCTATGAATGACCACTATGATACTGTGATTTATGATAAAATGTATATATTTGGTCTTCCTCCTTGTTTCTAGCATAAAGCTCCTAAAAACCCTTGGCGTGTCCTAAGTAATAGAGAGATAAAGGTTTCTTTTGTTACTAATAACAAACCTCTTTCGACCACACCTGAGTTTAGGTTAATAAGGTGATTTTTGGAAATCCCTGTATAATTTAAGGATGGAGGCTAGTTGTCAGGAGAACCAACCATGAAGTTACAGGGTTGGAGGTTCCCGGGTGGAGAGAGGGGGTTAAAGGTTGAATTAATCTCCAGTGGCCAATGATTTATTCAATCATGCCTAGGTAATAAAGCCTTCATAAAAACCCAAAAGGATGGTGTTCCAGGTTGGTGAACAGAAACTCATTCATGCACCGAGAGTGGTGCACCCCACTCTCTCATGGCTCCTGTGTTTCTGGAACTCACCCTATGTGCCTCCTCATCTAGCTGTTCATTCTTATCCATTCATTTGTGGCTACTCCTTTATGGATATATGTCTTCATTTATATTGGGCAAATACCCAGGAGTACAATTGCTGGGTTATGTGTTTCCCAGCCTTGGTGCTATTGATATTTTGGGCCAGGTAATTCTTGGTTGACAGGACTGACCTGTGCTTTGTAGGATGTGTAGCTGCACCCCTGCCTTCTACCCACTAGATGCCAGTAGCACCCCCTCAGTTGTGGTTGCCAGAAATGTCTCCAGACATTACCCCTGGTTGAGAAGCACAATAGAATTTGGTGGCCACTTAGTGGACATTGATAATAATATTGCAAAAGCAAACAGCTCCTAGTAAAGGAAATATTTTATCTTCACATGCATGCATGCTCCTTAGAGTTCCTTTACCAGGGAGAAGCAAATCTTAGATCTCTCATTCATTCACAAAAGTTCTATTTACTATGTTTTATTCAAACATCCCAAAGCATTTAGGCTTATTATGTCTAGATGTTGAAAGGCATGTGGTAGTTTCATTAGTAAATTTTTTGTTGTTTTGTTTTTGGTGCTACTGTTGGATACAATAGTTACCATATTTACTTGGTTCTTAGTCGTGTTTCATGCAGTTCTTATAGCACTTCATGTGTTATAGAGGCTTTTCAGACAGTTCAAGACTCTAATGTTGCTGTCACATCCTTCCCTTATCTGTGTGTGCTGTTTACACATTTTTGGACAAGAAACATGAGCTTGCAGTATTTTCTAAAGCATGTTGGTAAATGCTTGAGTCATCATATTGTTAGAAGAATTTATTGCAGGCAAGAGCATTTCACATAGGAACGTATGTATTTTCTGATGAGCAATCACTATTTTTGCAGAAGCTGCCACCAGGATCTAATTTTAGGTGTCATCACCAGCGTCCATGCATGTGTAATTTTGACTGGATCTACATTCCTCTCATTGTTGAAATTAGTTGAGTGATTCTGTAATTTGCTTTAAAATGCAAAGAAGATCATTTTGTAGCTATATTTTAATTTGCAGAGCTTGTGCTTCTACCACTAATGTTTATTTTTCCTGACAAGACTTTAAGAAGTGTGGAGAGGACTCAATGCTGTAACTTCCTGGTGGAGGCAGCCTGACTCCTTGGGCAGAACCTGGGCAGCATCTCCTGCATGACCCATTCTCAGTGCTGACCTTCAGCACTTCCAAAACAAAAGAGTGCCTGATGCCGGGGGCAGGAAGAGGCATGGCCACCTCCACTGCATATGATTCCAGCTGGTATCCAGAGAAGCCTGGTGGAGGTGCCTAAAAAGGTGGCCATATTGTCATTCTGGTCCCATTTTCATGATTCTTAGGGTCTCTAGAAAAGTAAGTACCAGTGGCCCAAGTCCTTAGTAAGTATTTGAAGTATCAGAACAACTCTGGGAGGCACTTTACAGATGAGAGATCAGACTCAGAGGTTGGCCAGGCCCAGATCACAGAGCTAGTACATAACTGAGCAAACTCAAAGCCAGGCATCTGAGTAAAATCCAGGATTTGTTTTTCTGCTCTGCCAAAACTGTGTCTGTCCAGATTTGAAGCCTAATAGTCGGTAATCAGAAATGTTTACACTTTCAGACAAGTAGCCCCTGATTAGAGCTCTCCAGGTCGCAGTCTGATAATTAGCTGGTCACGAAACATAATAGATGACCTGTCTGTGGCAAGGGGTGAGAGGCAGCTGGTCCAGGGATGCCGTTGCCTCACAGCGAGACACCTCACTTCACACTGCACACTGCAGGTGCGGTATCCAGGAATGAGGTAGAAACGTGGGGCTGAAGAGAAGACAGCCTCCGGAGGAACCTAGGTCATCATTTTTGCTTGATTTCTATCCTCCATGCCTCTGCCTGGCAATCACGGGCCTCTGATTTAAAGAGTTGAGTTTGCAGGCAGTTTGCTAATTATGACCACACGAGGCACTTCTGGCTTCGGTCAGACTGAGGGGGTGGGAGCCAGCACACAGCCCTGGCCTCCCATCGCCATCTGTGATTTAGAGCAAAATCTTTCAGAGAAGTGTAACTGCCTGAATTACTGCTCTTTTATATGTTTTTAAATGAGAATGTAAAGGCCAAGGGCATTTTTTCACATTTACTACTATTAAATCCATCATTAAATCTCTCACTGAACGCTAGCTGATTTTAATGATGCCCTCAAGTCCGATCCTGGTGCTTGACTGTGTTAATATTGTTGTATATATAGAGAGAGATAATATAGATGGATGCAATAAATAATGCTTAGCTAAGATGCTGTGAGGAGCATGGCTGTGTGTATCAATAAAAATACTCGTGCTAATAAGACCAAGTGTCAGGAACAGATGGAGTGGTGGGAATCCAGCCATTGGAGCTAAAAGTATGGTATGGGACAGAGCCCCATGGCACACTGCATCTGCCACTAAACCAGCCTGAATCCGCTAAATATTTTACAGGAGGTTGGCATAAAAGGATTAATCTGAAAGTATCATGTATATCTTTACCATCTTGCTTTATAGCTTATGGCATCAAACCCCCAATTCTTTGCAGTATCAGTTCAATTTCCTGGCTGTCACACCCTTGACTTCTGGGCAGAGTCCAAGATGGTTTTACCTGCCTGATAACTTACCACATTGCTATGTTACATTCACCTCTTTATCATACAGGACCAAGAAACAGAATGTGGGAAATCTGGCTTTTATTTTGTAAACATATGTCATTTTGAAGGCAAAGCATTATTTTTATCTGAATAGCCAACATTCTGTCCCTCACTTTGTGACTACTTTAATCTTCAGTAATAATTTCAATAGCTACAACTAATACTCAAGGGCATACAAGGAGCTCGTGTGTGTATCTCAGCTGAGCTACCTCTGGCCTTGTGAGTCAGGTATTATTATCAGTCCCCATCTGTAGGTGAGGAAACTGAACTGAGAGGCTATATAACTTTCCAGAGAGTACAAAGCAGAATGACAGATTCACACCACTCCAGTCACATCACGGAGCTCAAACTGTTCACCTGCTGCCCATGTGTGCACCACGCCAGCCATCTTGCTGGGTGTGTGCACATTTTCAGAGCAGGCGCAGTGCAGTGTCTCAGTGAATGTGTGTGCAGTGGGCTGCAGGGACTATGTGGTTGTGTTGCTTGGGTGAACTCAAGTTCTTAAGTAACTCCAGAAACAACTTTTTAAAGTTTTTGCTGACTCCCACTCCCAGAATTTCTTGAGTGATGGGAATAGTTGGAAATTTGGGGGAGAGTTCTAAACTCTTCTATATATTCAATGGAAGAAGGTACATCACCAAAACCTTTCATCTATAATATTCTTTAAAATTTAGGTATTTTCTAGAAACCTGAAGAGAAATAAAACATCTCTTTTTATTGCCCTTATAGAATAAAGATGGAGTAACATGTTCTTTGTAGGCCAGTCTCCTTGTCTTTAGTAGTTGTAACCTTTTCAGGTAATTGTTGGAGATTTGGATATAATTTTTGAATAGTACTTCTGGTAGGTAGAACCTACTTTGGTGCTATTATTTTTGATTTAGAAATGGCCACTTAATGTGAGTGTGGCGTGAAGGTCGTGCTGTACAACTTCATTCCTCGTACACTTTATCACTCTAAGTTTCTGTTCTCTATTTGATTCTCTTTCTGTTACAGAGGTCCACACAGATTTGGAGCCTGGAATGGCTCAGTCAGAGTTTGATTAGAAACAGACAAACCTCAGCCTGATACAGTAACTATAACTCACTCTTCTGCTTCTTGTCACCTCTGTGCCCTCTTGGCCACTGGGACACAAGCAGAGATGTAAACAAGGATAAAGAGACTAAAATCTCTAAGGTCCCAACTTCACCTCTGTGTGTAAACACCAAACAAGGTGCAAACAGTATAAGAAACTGCAGTTAGATTCCCTCAATAGATAATTTCAGAACTACAGTTAAGGTATGAAGAAACATATAAAAGAAAGAATCAAAAAGAGCTTTGCAAAGAGGAAAATTAATACAACCTTATCACTCATTATGAATTTCTAAACTCTAATAACTTAGGATGTACTCATGACAGAAATAGCCTCTAAAAGTAATAGAAAGGGTATGGAATAAATTTTAAGGTAGTACAGTTGCATTTGGTATATTCTTACTTTGAATCCTGAAATTAAAAATGGCCGAAAGCATTTAGTTCACATTATTCAATAAGAGAAAATGGCTTTTGTGTTTAGTGCCACATGGGGCTTGTTCCCCACATGCTGAGAGCCGAACATTTTAAATCTGAAAGAAGGATAACCTAATACTGTACAAAGCTTTATACAGCTCTAATATCCTAATATGTGATGTGTACTAACACATTTCCTAGTCTGTGCAGTTGTGTTTGCCAGCCCAGTGACCTTTGGTCCATTCTTTGTTCAAAGTCTGTTCCTGGCCCCTGTAGGGATATGGGTCCCAGGCCTTGTTTCTGTCATCTCTGTGGGGTGCACCATGGGCCTTTTGCGGGACCCCTTGTATTCTATGCAATTGGGGGCCTGCAGAGGTTTGACAGAGTATGACTGCACTGAGACACACACACACCCCCAAAGAGTGCCCTTGGACTGCCCGTAAGGGTGCCGGAGATGGCAGACCAGACAGCTTGCCAGAGTCTGATTTCCAGGCAGAAGAGTATTTGGCAAACTCCTGAGAACTCTGGGCTTTTTGGGCCTTTCTGATCAGTAGGTATTGCCTCCAGACTCTGCGGACTAGACTCCCTGAGGGACCTAGGGCTTAAATAAGCTCCTAGCTAATCATTCAGTCCCGAGCAGCTAATTAGGTAAATCCATGCTTCTAGCAAGGCATCTGTGAAGGTTATGTTGAGTACTATTAGGGAATGCCTGGGTACACCTAAAATGCACTTTTGATCAGAGTTTATGCAGTTTACCAGGGCACTGAGAGTTACTGGCACATGGTTGATGAAGTGCAGTCACTGTGCTTAGTGCCCAGTAGGTGCTCAAAAGAGAATGCTGATTTACTTCTCTAATCAAATATGGAAGCCTCTTGAATCACTTTGCCTTTTCATGAGGGCCCTGTCTTATACTACCAAAGCAAGAATAAAATATTTTGGAAGATTGTCTGGTTTTATATCTTCAGAGTAGCATCTTGATCATTCTTTCCTTTTCTAGAAATGTCCACAAATGACAGCGTCTGTATCACACTATGTGCCTGGAATGTAGAAAGACAGGCCAAATGAATTACTACAGACAGTTTGAACAAAGAGTTTGTTTGGTTGAGAAAAGAACACCCATTTCTGTCAGTGACCAAGCTTGACTTAGTCCTTAGGACAATGTGTGGTTCAAGTGAATGCTCTTATGTTGTTTAATCCTTAGCTGTCACATGCTGCCTTCTGTCAGAAGATAGCAACTACCCCCGTGAGAGAGGTCTAAGTTATACATCCTAAAATAGAATGAATTACCTCGCAATTTCAGTGCAACATTGGCTATTGGCACAAAAACTGCTGAGTTTACATGTATTCCTCCACCCCGTTTGCACTGTCCACCCAGAATCCGCGGGCAGTGACAGCACACAAGCACCTCAGAGCACAGGAACTCCAGGAAGGAAGTGGTCTGCGACAGCTTTTCAGAATTCCCAAAGGTGCCAGGCGTTTTAATCCTTCGAGTTAGGAGGAAGATACTAAGGAATATTCGGGTGGGTGGGGGAGCCAATACTTCGTAATCATCAAACTTAAGGATAGAGCAAAAGCTTTACTGCCATTTTGAAGTTGGGTAAATAGTCAAGTTTTCTCATTTAAATCTCTGCCCATGGTTTGTTTTCCACCTGGGAGTGATGTATTTTATCTAACACTATCTTTTGCAAAAGAGATCAGGAGGCCACCTGGGATCAAATTACTAACACTGCTGTCGTTGTACCCATTCAACTCTCTAAAACTGTGGGATCCTGTCTAAAACAGCAAGGCAAAACAGACATTTTCGATGTTCAAGAAAAATATTTGTTTGGAAAACATTCAAACTTAAACAGATCCTCTATACACTCATGGGCCAAAATAATCATTTGTGTCTTTTTTGCTTCTGTATATCAAAATGTCATTAGTTTTAAATATTTTGAGTCTTATTATTGGGCTTTGGAACATTCATTTTGCCCTCAAGAAGCCTTGTCTCAGAATTCGCCGGAAGTGCTGTGTGTGTGTGTGTGTGTGTGTGTGTGTTTCTGTGTCTGTGTGTTGGACTGGGGTGTTTGTCCACTGACTGAACTACCAGTTTGAATAATCAAATCAGGAGATACCTGAGCCTTGGATGTTGCATTAAAACTAAAGCACAAGCGGAACTGAGCAGATGCTTCTTGAGCCAGATCTCTTAAGAACCAGTGTTGCAGGTCAATATTAAAAAGTTTCAGAAGTTTCAGTTGGATTGCCATGGAATACCCGAGGGTCAGTGTCGGCCCCTCATCCTGCAGCCACAACAAAGGTCACAGCTCCTCCAGCAGTATCTGCCTTTAGTATTTGGTGGGGACATTGTACCATCTTACAAAAATTTAGTGCTGACCTTTTGCTTTTTGGGATTCTGTTCCTTCCTTTCTATCTCCCATGCTGGGAGAATTAGTGCCTTTTTAAAAAAATAACATCATAAACCTGGAATCCTATGTCTTTATTTTATAATGTTCCCTAACGTTTACAGATGTTTGAGTTACAAAGCTTTTGGTAACATCTACATTAAGCCTTTCAAGTGCACTCTGTTTATAGTTACAATGTGAAGGCCCTAAATCCAAAAGACTGCCTTCATGCCCAAGGGGAAATGGAAAATCAGAGCTTTGGCCAGAATAATTTAAAGATGAATAAGGAAAAAAACCTTTTCAGGCTTCTGAAGAAATAGTTTTTGGTATGTTCGCATTTGTTTATTTGGACTGAAGTCTCTCATATAATAAAGTTCTGTGTGAGCTTAAATGTCACAGAAGCTAGCAGTATTCCTCACAGAATTTGTTTCATATCACGTCAAAGAAAATACATTGTGTTCACAATTCACAGAAAACAGAATTACAAAATATTTTTTTATATATTTGGACTTTATTATGTTCAAATCCCTATTTATATTTTGCTGTATTTGGTTAATGTAGTAGCAAAGGCAAATACCCTTTTTAGATGACATTTCTTAACCCCACTTCTTTGTTTCTTTTCTTCTTTCACTCATTCATTTGTTGAACAAGTGTGTTTAGCACTCCTATCATATGCCCAGATGGAATTCTAGGCCTCAAAGCAGGAATCAGCAAACTTTTTTTTGCCAAGTGCCAGGTGATAAATGTTTTAGGCTTTATGGGTCATACAGTCTCTGTTGCAACTCTGCAGTCTTGCCTTTGTAAGCACAAAAGCAGCCGTAGACAACCCCAGTGAATGAATAGGTATAGTCATGCCCCCCAAAAACTTTATTTACAAGAATAGGTGATAGGCCACTTTGCTCTGGAGGCCATTGTTTACTGGCCCCTACTCTGGGATAGAGCAGTGAACTAACAGAGAAAAGTCTCTGTTCTCGTGGCGTACATAATAGTGGAGGGAGACAAGCAATAAATAAACTAATAAGTATGTAAATGTCAGGGCGAGGGCTATCCATGTCATCTTGCTGGCGCCTGAGATGTGCCTCATAGGTAATCCCCTTAATAAACTCTTGGCAGTACTCTCTAAATTGATCTACAGATGCAGAACAGTCTCTATCAGATTTCCAACTGCCTTTTTGCAGAAATGGACAAGCTGATCTTAAAATTTATATGGATGTGCAAGAGATCTCCAAAGCCCCAAAAAGGTCTTGAAAAGAAGAGCAAAATTGAAGGGCCCACGCTTCTTGATTTCAAAACTTGGTACTTGGCATAAGGACAGCATATAGACTAATGGACTAGAATTGAAAGTCAATTTTAGTCATGATTTTATGGCCGATCTTTGACAAGGATGCCAAGTCCACTTAGTGGGGAAAGAAGAGTCTTTTCAACAAATGTGCTGGAACAACTGGATGTGCACATGCAAAACAATGAAGTCAGACTCTTACATCATATACGAAAATTAACTCAAGATGGATTAAAGACCTAAATTTTACAGTCAAAAACTATAAAAATCTTAGAAGAAAACATAGGAATAAATCTTTTAACCTTGGATTAGTCAATTTTTCTTAAAGATGACATGAAAGTATAAGCAACAAAAGGGAAAAAAGTTAAGTTAGACTTGATTAAAATTTAAAACTCCCATGCTTCAAAAGGACACTATCAAGAAAGTGAAAAGGACCTGGGCTGGTGTGGCTCAGTGAATTAAGTGCCGGCTTGCAAACCAAAGGGTTGCTGAATGGATTCCCAGTCAGGGCACTTGCCCCAGTTGCAGGCCAGGTCCCCGGTGAGGAGCGCTCAAGAGGCAGCCGCTTGTTGATGTTTCTCTCCTTCTCTTTCTCTCTCCCTTACGCTCTCTCTAAAACTAAGTAAATAAAGTCTTTTAAAAAAACAAAGTGAAAATAAAACCCACAGAATGGGAGAAAATATTTGCAAATCATATATCTGATAAGAATCTATTATCCCAGAATATATAGAGAATTCTTACAACTCAACTAAAAAATGAGCAAAGGATTTGAATAGACATTTCTCCAAATATACAAATATTCAATATATATTGTACAAATGGCCAAGGAGCACAAGAAAAGATGCTTGTCACTCATTAACCATTAGGAAAAAAAAAAACATCAAAACTGTGAAATAACACTTCACACCACTAGGATGGTTAAATAAACAAAAAATAGTATTTGCAATGATGTGTAGAAATTGGAACCCTCATACATTGCTAGGGAATGTAAAATGGTGCAGGAGCTGTGGAAAACAGTTGACAGTTACTCAAAAAGTTAAATGTAAAGTTACCGTATGACCCAGCAGTTCCACTCTGAGGTATATGTGCAAGAGTACTGTCCAGCCCTGGCTGATGTAGCTCAGTGGATTGAGCATGGGCCTGTGAACCAAAGGGACACTGGTTCAATTCCCAGTCATGGTACATGCTTGGGTTGTAGGCCAGGTCCTCAGAAGGGGGCATGATAGAGCCAGCCACACATTGATGTTTCTCTCCCTCTATTTCTCCCTCCTTTCCCCTCTCTCTAAAAATAAATAAAATCTTTAAAAAAAGAGAGTACTGTCCACACAAAAACACTTCCACACAAAAACTTGTACGTGAATGGACCTAGCAGCATTCTCCATATTAACCAAAAAGTTGAAACAACCCAAATGTTTAACAGCTGATATATTTATAAACAAATTGCAGTACAATTAATTATTATTTGGCAATAAATAAGAATGAAATACTGATACATGCTAAAACAAGGATGAACTTTGAATGCATTTAGCTAAGCAAAAGAAGCCAAATACAAAAGGCCATATATTATATGATTCCATTTATATGAAATGTCCAGAATAGGCAAACCCATAGAGACAGGAAGTAGATAGGAGTTGCCAAGGGATTGGGGGAGAGTAGAATCGAAAGGTTCAAGGTTTCTTTTGGAACGACGGACATGTTCTAGAGTTAGATATGGATGACGGTTTCACGGCATCGTACGTAAGTAACTGTGTAGTTTAAAATGGTTAAACTCGAGAATTTTATATTATGTGAATTGTATCTTGATTTCTTAAAGGTATTTTGTAGGTCCTACTAAAAACACAACAAGAATTTTAGGCTCCGGTGTGCCATATAAATACAACTATAGCATATGTTTTTCTGGGAAACATCAAGTTCTCCAGGATGAGCCTCTCCTCAACACATACACGCTCACACACACAAACCCCAAGTGGCTTTTCTTTCCTGCTCTTTCCTTTCTTTTCATTGTGAAGGTAGACCGTTGAAACAAACAAAAATAGCAAAAAGAGCTTTCCCATAGAAAATGTTCTGTGGTAAGTTCAGTCCAACAGTCTCGTGATCATCTTTTTCTTTCCTCAGACCCTTCTGAATTGAGTTCTAGGAGTCATGCATCAGCTGGTTTTCCTGTAGCAATTAGAATTGAAAACAGCTTTAGATTCTCAACATCATCATTGCTGGACATCTGAAGTTAGCACCAGTAAAGTCTTTAATTCATTTTAACATTTCCTGCATGTGAGCCGATGAGAGTTCTTCTTAGAGCTTCTTTTTATCATCACTAAATTCAAGATGATCCCTAAGGAGGGACCGTACTTATTTAAATGTGATTTTTCCTGATTATCAAATATGGTGTGTTCATTTAAAGGTGATCCTGACTTTAATATAATGTTTAGTCATTTTCCTATCCTAAAAACTACAAGTCCACAAAATTCTGTTTTCAGAAAGGCATCCTTATACCGAAACGTTTCTGGTTAAATGAAGATGGCTTTTCTAAGCTCCTTTCTGTGTGTGTGTGTGTGTGTGTGTGTGTGTGTGTGTGTGTGTGTACACATGCCAGACACATATGTAGTACACTCAGATGCCCTCACAAAACACTCTTGACAAATGAATACATCATAGATACGTAGATAGGCACATCGATCTGTAGGTTGGTGGGTATCCATATGGATCACACTGATATTCACATAAAGAAGAAGATGAAGGTGGGGGTAGGAAAGAGATAGGCCGCCAGTCTCATCCAAGCCAGAGTTTTTGAGAGTTGGGGGAATACTTCTGTTGCTTTCTACATCTGTTGCTAATCCCCTAGGAGGGTGTTTCCTTTACCCTTCATCCTGGTCACTGCCTGGCTGAGACACCATTGCTTCATCCATTTCATGGATCAATGGTAAATTTCCTCATTCATTAAACAAATATTTGTTGAGCTTCACTTAATGTTGGGTAGGTACTATGTAAGGTGTGGGGAATAACCACGGGCCTGTAGGAGGTGCCAGCTGAGGAGGAGGCAGAAGAGGAGGAGGGTGGCAGAAGAGGATAACAGAAGAGGAGGAAGGGGAGGTGTGCACCAAGCAGAGAGTGTGCCCACCTTGAAGGCCTGACAGAGGATGCTAAGTGAATGTGGTGACCACTCTGGCTTTGGTACTACAGAGGCCACGCTGCCATTGGCTCTCAGACCTGGAACAAACCCACTGAAACCTGTCTTTATTACAGTCAGACCTGCAGGGGCCAGGCCATGTGTATGTACAGGCTGCCCCTTTGAACTCACAGTGCTGGTATTAATTTTCCCAGGTGTTCTGATTTTGTTTTTGAAAGTAACCTTGGGTCTGCTTTGGTAATGCTATAGAAGCTCACCTGTCCTCCCAGGCCAGGTCCAAGGTGCTCAGACTGCAGAGCAGCTCTTCTGCATGACCTGAGGTGCTGGTGGATGTGGCTGCCTGGTATGTGTACCTGAACATGGGACTGCAGGGAGGTTCTAGGTGAAGACCAGCTCTTCAGGGCATTTTTGTGGCCATGGAAAGGAAAGGAACAGAATAGGAAGCCTGCCAGATGATGGAGGAGTTTAGCTAGCTATCCTTATCTGAGGTAATTTAACAAAGTTAGAAAGAGGAATCTTGTACTAAACCTGATACAGAAGTTTACAAGGCAAGGCTGTGGGAATGTCTAATCCAACCATGGCCAAGCAAAGGCCACATCCAGTGCAGTGTCTTCCCTCCTTAGGGAATAGCTGGGAGGGTCCACTCACCCCCAGCACCCAGCATGGTCAATCAGCAGATGCCCATGACCTAGGGGTTCACTGCCTTTGAACAACATGCCCATGGGCTACACTGGCCACTGTCTGTTGTCAGCTGGTCTAAGACCTGCAGAGAGGAAACCAGGGTTTTGGGCCCGGAGTCAGGCTTTCTCTATGCAGAGAGAACTGGGGACTCTGGTGGCACTTTTTCACAACATTCCTGGGAAAGAAGCAGGTGATTTAGAGGACCTGTGCAGGGACTGAGCATGGAGCCCCACATGCTGAAGGCTCTCAGTAAAGGTTAATTTAAGAACTAGAGCACCTAAGCTATAACTTACTCAAAAGCTGGAGTGTTTATTTGAAAAATCATAGGCCCCTTGCTCTGGGCCAGAGATGACCTTATTCTCAGGACACCCCCTTAGTACCACACACCTGCTTACCAATAGTCTATGTCTAAAAGTACCTAGTTCTTTAGGTACTAGCTCTGCTTAGAAAATTATACTAGTAGAAAGTATTTTCTGAACATCTGGCCAAGATGGAGGCGTAGGTAGATATGCTTTGCCTCTTTGCACAACCAAAAGAAAGACAACAACAATTTAAAAACAAAAAATAACCAGAACTTCCAGAAAATTGAACTGTGCAGGAGTCCAACAACCAAGGAGTTAAAGAAGAAACACTCATTCAGACTGGTAGGAGGGGCAGAGACAGGTAGCTGGGGTGGACAGAACTCGTGGCAAGGTGGTGGCTTGAGGACTGGAGTGAGCGAGGTGACAGCGAGAGGAGCAGGCGGTCCTACATTCCCGTGTGGATAAAACTAGAGGACCAACTAGGGAATGAGACAGACTGCACAACCCAGGGTTCCAGCATGGGGAAATAAAGCCTCAAAACCTCTGACCAAAAAAACCTGTAGGGGTTTTGGTAGCAGGAGAAACTCCCAGCCTCACAAGAGAGTTCATTGGAAAGACCCACAGGGTCCTAGATGTACACAAACCCACCCACCTGGGAGTCAGCACCAAAAGGGCCCAATTTGCTTGTGGGTAGGTGGAAGAAGTGACTGAAAGCCTGCCAAGAACTAAGGCAAGCAATATTGTTCCTTCTCAGTCCCCTCCCCTACATACAGTGCCACAGCACAGAGACGTGGGTTGCCCCACCCTGGCAAATACCTAAGACTCCACTCCTTACAATGTAACAGGTGTTCCAAGACGAGAAAAATAAGGTGCAAATGAAAGCACAGATCAAAGCTCCAGAGAAAATTCAGCTAAACAATGAAAAGATAATCAATCTATCAGATGCACAGTTCAAAACACTGGTAATCAGGATGCTCTCAGACATGGTTGAGAATGGTTGCAAAATAGAGGAAGAAGTGAAGGCTATGCAAAGTGAAATAAAGGAAAATGTACAGGGAACCAACAGTGAAGGGAAGGAAAGCAGGATTCAAATCAACAGTTTAGACCAGAAGAAAGAAATAACATTTGACCAGAATACAATGAAGAAACAAGAATTCAAAAAAATGAGGAGAGGCTTAGGAACCTTCAGGACAACTTTAAATATTCCAACATCATAGGGGTGCCAGAAGGAGAAGAGGAAGAGCAAGAAATTGAAAACTTGTTTGAAAATATAATGAAGGAGAACTTCCCCAATCTGGTGAAGGAAATAGACTTCCAGGAAGCTCAGAAAGTCCCAAAGAAGTTGGACCCAAGGAGGAACACACCAAGGCATATCATAATTATATTCCCAAGATTAAAGATAAGGAGAGAATCTTAAAAGTGGCAAGAGAAAAGGAGACAGTTACCTACAAAGGAGTTCCCATAAGACCATCAGCTGGTTTTTCCAAAGAAACCTTACAGACAAGTAGGGGCCAGAAAGAAGTATTCCAAGTCATGAAAGGCAAGGACTTACCTCCAAGATGACTCTATCCAGCAAAGCTGTCATTTAGAATGGAAGGGCAGATAACGTGCTTCCCAGATAGGGT
Organism: Artibeus jamaicensis; assembly: GCF_021234435.1. Taxonomy (NCBI): domain Eukaryota; kingdom Metazoa; phylum Chordata; class Mammalia; order Chiroptera; family Phyllostomidae; genus Artibeus; species Artibeus jamaicensis. The sequence goes on along the minus strand of NW_026521810.1, from coordinate 9,563,852 downwards.
CAAGTTAGAGGAGTTCATCATCACCAAGCCCTTGTTATATGAAATGTTAAAGGGGCTTATCTAAGAAAAAGAAGATCAAAAATACAAATGGTAAAATGGCAACAAACTCACAACTATCAACAACCAAACCTAAAAAAAACAAAAACAAACTAAGCAAACAACTACAATAAGGAAAAGAATCACAGAAATAGAGATCACGTAGAGGGTTATCATTGGGGAGGGGGAGGGGAGAAATAGGGGAGGAAGTACAGGAAATAAGCATAATTGGTAGGTACAAAATAGGGGAAGGTTAAGAATAGTATGGGAAATGGAGAAGCAAAAGAACTTATATGAACAGCCCATGGACATGAACTAAGGTGGGAGAATGATGGTGGGAGGGGGGAGTATAGGGCGGAGGGTAATAAAGGGGAGAAAAAATTGGGACAAGTATAATAGCATAATCAATAAAATATATTTTTGAAAAAAAAACTATTTTTCCTGAAATGTCAAATTATCTACATTTCAGAGAGTAAGTGATAAAAATAGGGCTTTCGTCTCTGGGAGCATTCACTGTGGAACCTTGGAGATCCTCCCTATTCTGCTGCTCTCTCGGCGGCTGCACCCAGGGCTCGCTCCTTGGCAGAAGGCTGAGGGCAGTGGGAGCAGGCTCAGCAGCCAGTCTCCCTGGGGAGTCTTGAGAAATCCCATTCCCACTGTAGGTGGGCACAGAGGTTGGGTGGCTCAGAGGTGGATGGAGACATCACTCCTTCACCTCCTGGCTGTATGACCCTGAGCAACTTCTTTAAGCCCTCAAATCCTCAGTTCCCTCATCTTTAAAATGGACAGTAGTGCTTCCCTCACACTTGTTTCAAGGATTATAGGAGATAATGTGAGGTAGTGAGCATTCACTACATGGTGCTACAGTGTCTTAGATGCTCTTGCTCTGAACAGTGGTAGCCCCAGGAGCTGAACTTGTCAGTCTCACACCTGCATTGTAATTTTAGATGTGAAATTTCCAGTTAAAGGTGACTCAGTGAATGGCGAATGTTGCACCGGCCATTCCTTTGTACTATTTACTCATCAGTTCAGATATTCTTCTCCTTTCTCAAAGCCCAACACGTTCTCTGTTTGAAAGTCTTGCCTTCATAAAGGGGAACAGCAAGAGTTCTTCAGGCAGTGCCACTCTGCTCATTTTCAGGCTCTTCATGCTTTTTAAATTATTTGGTCACTGATTCTAAATGTCTCTGAACCTGTATCCCTTATGATCTAAAATATGTAACATTGCCCTAAATTACATGCCATTTGGGGATGCTCACTAACTGATGTGCATTCATCAGGTCTCCAAATTGTAAGTGTGACTCTGCTGAGGGGGGAGTACTGCGGTTTATACTTTTTCTGTACAGCCAGAAGCTGGGCAAAGACAAAATTAAGCCCCTAAATGCAGTTGAATAAATCAGGTGGGTTGGTATACATTTTTTGTTTAAGTTAAGTACAGACAGACCAGGTCTACTCCTACCTGCAGAAAAGAAAAGGAGAACCCAGGAGAAAAAAGGGAAGCTTGTTTCACCCCAGCAGTGCCAGGGCCAGTCCAGGGTCCGCCTGGTCACACCATCACTGTCATTTGTCTCAGCCTAGCCCACGGTGTGCTCTCAAAACTGCCTTCGAAGGGGCCTCTTCTGAGATCAGAAGTTGGCTCCACACGCTCTTCTCTAAAAGCAACCCCTCACTTTGATGCTAAAGCATCTGACTTTTCCTGGAGTCCGCCACTTTCTCATTCCCAGCCTATTGTAATTATATTTCTCAACTTTTTAAAAAGCTTTTCTTCCCAGAAGGTTGCCTTCCTGTCCACTGTCCACTCTCCAAACTGACATTTTGCTGCTAAGTTGCTCTGCCGAAAGCAGCACCTGACCCATGTGATCCTCCACATTCAAACCCTCACTGACCTCCAGCTGCCACCTCATACTCTCCATGGTGCAGTCTTGAATTCAGAGCCCTTGTGTGGACCATACTCATCACCCTCTGCAGATCTCCATTTGAGCCGAGGTGACTTATACTTGTCCCTTCAAAATCCATGCCAGCTTGTTCCTGGAATTACCCAAATCTCACTTTTGTTACTGGTTTGTGTGCTCTCTGCCTCCTCCAGGCAGTCCTCCATGCAGCCTTGAGCACACTAGCACACAGTGAGCACTGCCCCTCACTCCCCCGGGAGCATCACTTCCTGTTTCTGTCTTGCCACATATGCCTGAGGGACTGTGTTGTTTCTGCACATGTGTATTTATAGACTGCTGTCTCCTCAACGGGACTGTGAGCCCCCTTCAGTAGAGTGTATGATTCCCGTTTTCTGTGTCCCTTGACACACTCACCCAGTGCCTCCTTGCACAAGCCGCCTCTCCATCATCTGGTGTAGACCAGGATCGTGACACTCACAGTGATCTGCCTTCTCCCTTCGGCAGGGCAGCTCTCAGATGCCTCAGAGCCAAGCCTGCTTAAATTGTGACTGAACTCCACATTGAGCCCCAGACAAAGCTATTTCTTGTGCAGACAGGAATAATAAAAGTTGACTTTAGCAGTTTGTCATGGTTGTAGCAGCAGCCCTTCATCTGAGAGCCTGAAGCCCTACAGGAATGGTGGCAAGAGTGCACGTTTTCACACCAGGTCCTTCTCCCTTGTAATTAGGAGGCTGGCTTGTTGGAAATACAGTTTCACAGGTGCAGGATTCATCCTCAACAGGTGATTGATTATGTTTTGATTTTTATCATCTGCAACAGAATAGGAAAAGGGATTTCAGACCATAAAGTATATTCCACTGCAAATGAGATATTAGTGTTAAAAATTTGTCAATGTTGCTAAATATTTATCCAATACAGGGTGTCTACCTTCTGCCAACCTGAAGCAGTTTCTTGGCAAATATGCCTCGTGGAACTTTGGAAGTCTTTCTGCATTACTCCTCTAACTACATAAATACAACCATCTGTCTATACTAGGTAAACAGACTGGCCTCTGTTCCTCTTGTTTTTAACCTTTGTTTCAATTTCTTGAAATTTGCCCAATGTAATCCTGACTCTGCTGCTAGTCTTTGTTAGAAGCCAAAAAGACACAATAACAAGGAACCCCAGAAACATCTAGTGTGCTCCTTTTGGTCTCAGCGTTATTTGAAACCCCTCTGAGAATTATAATTTAAAAGTTCCCCACACTTCCCCTCCTCCTGAGAGGGAGTTGTGCATTTTCATGTGTCTCTTGCTGTTGCATTATTTTATTGTTCTACTGTAGAAGCTTGATATTTATTTGAAAGTCCATATATGCACAGAACCAAACTATTGTTCTACCACAGCTGTGAATAAGATTAGGTCAATGGGTGTCGAATTAATTCCTACTGTGTGCTCAGTTACTAGGTTTAGTTTTTTTTTTTTAATAGTAACAATTGGGGTATTTCAGTGCATTCAAAGGGGTCACTCATTGCCCTTCAAAAAATCATCTTGAGAATACTCATTCTAATGATGCCATCTCTGAAGCATTGCTAGAACTGCTTTCTTCTTGAAAGTGAAGAGCACAGCAATGAAGAGCCGGTGTCCTTCTTGGTTGTGATCCAGAACAGCTCTCTCTAGCATGATCGGCCACTTTATTGAGGTCTGACTCTGAGTGACTTTTCATCCTCCCTGAATTCATGTCCACTGTTAGCACTGAGATTCCCCACCTCATTCATCCCCTGGGAATTCAAAGTACTGTGATGTAGAACAATTGCAAAGAGGATTGCAGAAACATTTGAGCTATCATAGCACTCTTGGAATTCAGTAAATCACATGAATGTATGTTATAGCATGGTAGTTTAACAGTCAGCCTCGTTACCTATCATACCTCATACCTGAAGTAACTACTCATTCATTAACAAGTACCTACCATTTGCACTGTGCTATGCTGGACACTAGAGATGGAACAGTGAACAGAAGAGGGGGTCTCTGCCCTCAGAAGGTATAACTGTGGTCTTAGTTGGTGGTTGACTGAATACTGTAGACTGTTAGTGCCCTAGATATGCCAAGAAAGGAAGAGTTAAGAAAAGGAGGTCATAAGCAGATGTTTCCTGAATCATATGGGTTTGAATTAAGATGTGACGGAAGGGTAGGTTGTGGACAGGGAAGTTAAAGCAGATGTGCAAACACCCAAGAAAAACTTGTAGGTGGGGTACACAAAGCCCCCTTCCTGGAAGAAGCTCCTGTGGAGAGCACAGTGGACATGTCAAGTTAGCCAGGGCCTGAGACAAGGCTGAGAACTTGGACCTAGTCTAATGCATGATCATAGGCACTCTCAGATTGAGCAGACTCTTAGGTAAGCAGGTGGCATGATAGAAAAGGTACTTAGGGAGTATTATACTGACATCAAGATTAATGACCTTTCCCCTGGCTGCAGTCACCCTAACTTCCTTGTGTTCAAGTCCATTGAATGATAGATGGTTCTAGAATTATATGTTGGAGATTGGGACATGAATTTTCCCATGTTGGAAAGCAATTCAAGATTTAAAGCATGGTGGTTTAATACTACAGTAAAGGTGGTATGTAGCTTAACCACGTCTCTTGAAGCTGGACAAAAATAAATTGTTTTTAAAAGTCACTGCCGTGTCTTTCTGAGGAGATACAAAAGATAACAAAAGGAAAGAGGCAAATATCAGAGAATGCAAAAACATTAAGACTTTAGTTATATATTGAGATAATGTTTCCAGAGTAGCTAAATGCTTTCCATTTCTGTCACTTAGAACAGCTGGACATGGCCAGGCAGTTTCTACCTAAATGTCAGCAGGAATCCTGGTGTGTGTGTGTTCACAACTGCTCTTGACGGGGGGTGGGATGGAGCCATCTGTTGACTTCTTTTATTTTTTAAGTTATATTTTATGAATTATGCTATTACAACTGTCCCAACTTCCCTCCTTCGCCCCATTCCACCGAGCACTTTCCACTCCCTCAGGCAGTCCCCCCCACCATTGTTCATGTCCGTAGGTCATGTATATAAGTTCTTTGGCTACCCCATTTCCTATACTGTACCTTACATCCCATGACTATTCTGTAACTATCTATTTGCACTTCTTAATACCCTCACCTCTTCACTCAGTCCCCCACACCCCTTCTTCCACCTGGCAACCATCAAAACACTCTCTGTATCCATGGTTCTCTGTTCTTATTTGCTTAGTTTGTTTTTTAGACTTATTTGTTGCTAGGTATGTATTTATTGCCATTTTGTTGTCCATAGTTTTGATTTTCTTTTTCTTAAATAAGTCCCTGTAACATTTCATATAATAATAGTTTGCTGGTGATGAACTCCTTTAGTTTTTTTTGTTTCTGGGAATCTCTTTGATTCCAAATGATGACTTTGCTGGTTAGGGCAATCTTGACTGTAGGACCCTGCTTTTCATGACTTTGAATATTTCTTGCCAGTCCCTTTGGCCTGCAAAGTTTCTTGTGAGAAATCAGCTGACAGTCTTATGGGAACTCCCCTGGAGGTAACTAACTTCTTTTGTCTTGCCTTTAAGATTCTCTCTTTATCTTTAACCTTTGGCATTTTAATTATAATGTTTCTTGGAGTGGACTTCTTTGCATCCATCTTATTTTGGACTCTCTGTGCTTCCTGGACTTGCATGTCTATTTTCTTCACCAAATTTGGGAAGTTTTCTTTCATTATTTTTCAGATTGCTTTGTAGCTCATACAGAGTGGCCCCAGGCAGAACACAGGTGGGGGATGACCTTGGCTGCACTACCAGGGAAGCCCCAGAACTTGTGAACCCAGTAGACAGATACAGACCACCTCAGAGCACCACCACCCTGCCCCTGTACATCTGATCCTCCATGGAGGGTTGAGTTTGGTGGTCAGTGATTGAGGCCAGTTCTTGCAGCTTACTGGCCTGGGTAAATCCCTCCTGTTAACCTGACAACAGTAATCAAGGCTCAATTACAAGAGGAGGGTGTACTCAGCCCACATAAAAGGCAAACCTCAAGTACCCACTGTGGGTGACAGGGGAGGCTTTGCCACTGGACCCCACAGGATACTTACTACATTAGGCCACACTAACAAGACAGGGACCCATAGCAGCTCTACCTAATGCATTGAAACAAATACAGGGAGGCTACCAAAATGAGGAGACAAAGAAACATGGCCCAAATGAAAAAACCAAACTGCAGAAAAAGAACTAAACAAAATGGAGATAAGCAGTCTGTCAGATGCAGGGTTCAAAACAATGGTTACAAGGATGCTCAAGGAACTTAGTGAGGACCTCAACACCATTAAAAAAAAAAAGATCCAGTCAGAAACAAAGTATACATTAATTGAAATAAAGAACAATTTAGAGGGAAACAACAGTAGAGTAGATGAAGCTAAGAATCAAATCAATGATTTGGAACATAAGGAAGCAAAAAACACAAGCAATTAGAACAAGAAGAAGAAAAAAGAATCCAAAAAAAATGTGGATAGTGTCCGGGACAATCTCTAAGATTCCAACATTCACATCATAGGGGATCCAGAAGGAGAAGAGAAAGAGCAAGAAATTGGAAATCCATTTGACTCCTTCTTTTAGTAAACTCTTTGATTGCCTCATTTCTTCTCATGGTAGTCACAGAGGAGAAACCAGAAGCCCAGCAAAGTCATACACACTTCTGTCAAGGACAAAGCAAGGTGTCCTGACTCCTGTTGCACTTGTCTTCACCTGCCCCTTATGCCCCTGCCACCTTACCTAGGTCTGGTCTCTGTTCTTTTCTTCCCCCCTTTTTTATCCCGCTTTTTTTTTTTCATCATAAGGAGGAGGGTTGGAAAAAAAGAGGGAACCAGAGTTCAGTCAGAAACATGACAAAATCAATAATGCTGGAACAGGGTGTAGATGGCATTTGCACTCAGGAAATCCTGGCAAAGCTAATTATTCTGCATTAAGCAGCCTATTTATGAAATAATTTCAAATGCAGTATCTTACTTAGTTCTCACCAAAGCCCAATGAAATGTTCTTATCACTACTTTACAAACTAAAGGACTCCCAGCCCTTATTTCACATTCTAGCTGAACCACGGAATGACTTTGTGGCCTTGGGCAGATGATTTCTGTGGGCTGAGTGCTTTCATTCACAAAATTATAATGCTCCCAAAGCATCCTTCACCTCCAGATTCCTTGGTTTGCTAGGACTCTGGGACTAGACTTGTTCTCTCCTCATTCCAAGTCCAGTGCCCTTTTCTCTGATTCTTCGCATATGTTATTCTCTTTGTCTCTGGAAGATCTAAAATATAAATATTCTATAAATAAGGTGACAGTTGGAATTTTTGTGTCTCTAGCAGTTGGTTGACACATCCCACGTGTGCCAACCTTCTTTCTTTCCGAACCGCTCTTACCATAACATCTGGGCATAGACATCTTCACTGACTTGATGTCTGGTCTGAATTGCTCTATCTTTAAAGGCTCCCATAATCTGTGTGTCTGTTACTTAATTCATTTGCATCTCTCTCTGTGACAGTGCTCTCACTACCCACCCAGCACCATCCTCCATGCCCTGGCAGCATTGCACTTATTGGGTCAGACCCTTCATCACAAACCTGCTGCTCCTTCTCTACAAATCCTTTCTAGTTAAAAGGGTATTTATCATCTTAGTACCTGTTCTATTCTGATCTTCAGGGCATCATTGAGCACTATACACCTCTCTCTTTCACAACTTTATTGAAGCAGAGTTTACATATCAAAAACTAACCCATTTCAAGTGTGCAATTTAATGATATGTAGCAAATTTACAGAGTTGTGCAGCAGTATAACATGGTTTTAGAAGATATCATCACTCCAGTAAGATTCCTCATATCTGCTCTATAGAAGATAATCACGCATAAACACACATTTACACACATACGCATTTACACACATTGTCACACTCACACATCCACTCTAACATCTAATGGTTCAACTAGAATGTTACTGATATAATATTATACTGCTAAAACCCTTTTTAGGCTTTAGCAGTAAAGCCTAAATTTCACATTTCAAAATTCGGAAATGTTTGCTGTAGACAGTAAAATTTGCCTGCCACACACTTTGAAGATTATAATGAATACTTTTCAAAAAATAGTGTTACTTTCCTTTTTTTTCTCGAGTTGCTTTTCCTTCTAAGTTGTCTTTTCCATTTTTATTTCAGGAATTCTTTTCATAAAGATGTGATATGGAAATATATATTTAAGCAAATAGCCACAGAGATTTAGAAAATATAGTCAATAATATAGGTATGGGCCAGGTAGGTATTTGAAGCAGCAAGGGGACCACTCAGTAAAGCACATGATTTTCTAACCACTTACCTAGCAGGTGAGACAGAGAGCTAATTTTCTAAATACTCAAAATACTCTTTAAAGGACAACATGAAAAATATATATTCTGATACAAAAGCAGGCAAAGATATAAATAGGTATTTTGGATAGGAAAAGAATATGTAATAAATGTGCTGTATTAAAAATTAGAAATGCAATTAAAGCAACAGTTCAGGCATTTTTTTTCTGTAAAATTGGCAAAGAGGTAAAAAATAATGCCTTTTTTATTGAAGTGGAATGGACAGATAAAATCTTAATATATTTAAAGTGTACAAGAAGATGATTTCGGTGCACATAATACATTGTGAAAGGATTTCCACCACTGAATCAATTAAGACATTATCACCTCACATATTTACCTTTAATTTTTTTGGTGACAACAGAAGTTCTACCCTCTTAGTAAATTTCAGCCATACAGAGCAGCATTTACAACTCATTATCAACCATGTATCAGATCCTCAGACTTCATTGATCTCACACCTGGGAGCTTATGCCCTTTTACCAGCCTCTCCCTGCTTCCCCCACCTCCTGCCCCAGGCAGCCACCATTCTACTCTGTTTCTCCACCATATTTGTCTTTCTCTCTCTAGCATATTTTATTTAGCACAGTGCCTTCAGGGTCCATCCACATTGTTGCAAATGGCAGGATTTTCTTTTTTAGGGCTGAATTTTATAATTTATAATATAGACATAGATAGCTCACATTTTCTTTTTCCATTCTTCTGTCTAGGGACATGTAGGTTGCTTTTATACCTTGGCTATTTCATTAATGCTGCAGTGAACATCTGAGCGTAGATATCTTTTTGAGATAATGATTTTGTTTCCTTTGGATATATACAGTAAGGTGGGATTGCTGTATCATATGGTTGATCTTTTTTAAATTTATTGAGAGAACTCCATACTGATTTCAGTAATAGCTGTACTAACTTACCCTCGCAGCAAAAGTATAAAAGGGTTCCCTTTTCTCTACATCTTTGCCAGAATTTATCATCTTTTGTCTTTTTGTTAATCGCTAGCCTAACATTTGTGAGGTGCTATGTCACTATGGTTTTTATTTGCATCGCTCTGATGATTAGTGATATTGAACACTTTTTCACGTATCTGTTGACAGTCTGTATGTCTTCTCTGGAATAACATCTATTTAGGTCCTTGCCCATTTTTTCATTAGGTTATTCAGAGAGTTTTTGACTACTGAGTTATAAGTTCTATGTAATATTTTGGATATTATCCCTTTATCAGATATGATGTGGTTGGCAAGTGTATTTCATAGGTTGCCGTTTCATTTGTTTCTGTTTTATTTGCTGTGCAGAAGCCTTTTAGTTTAATGTCCCAATTGTTTATTTTATTTTTGTTGCTTTCCAAGACCACCATCAAGGACTTATATTTTCTTCTAAGAGTTTTATAGTATCAGGTCTTACATTCAAGTCTTTAATCCATTTTTACTTTATTTTTTGGTATGGTGTAAGATAGGGGACCAGTTTCATTTGTTTGTATGTGGATATTCAGTTTTCTCAGCACCATTTATTGAAAAGAATATCCTTTTCTCATTTTATATTCTTGACTACTTTGTTGAAAATTAACTGACTATATATATATATATATATATGAGTTTAATTCTGGGCCCTCTATTCTGTTCCATCATCTGTGTGCCTGTTTTTATGCCTGTACCATTGTGTTTTTATTTCTGTAGCCTTGTAATATAATTTGAAATTAGGAAGGATGGTGCCTCCAGCTTTGATCATATTTCTAAGGATTGGTTTGCGTATTCAGGTCGTTTGTGGTTTCATACAAATCTCATGATTGCTTTCTTGTATCTTTGAAAAAATGCCATTGGCATTTTGGTAGGAATTTCATTGAATCTGTAGATGACTTTTGGGTAGTTTGGACAGTTTAGCAATATTAATTCCTCCAATTTATGAACACAGAATGTCTTTTCATTTTTCTGTTTCTTCTTTAATTTCTTTCATCAGTGTTTTATAGTTTTCAGTACACAGAGCTTTCTCTCCTTGGTTAAATTTATTCCTAAGTATTTTATTGTCTTTGATGTCATTGTAAATAAGGCTGTTTTTCTAAATTATCTTTCTAATAGTTTGTTAGTGTATGGAAATGTAACTGATTTGTGAATATTGATTTTATATCCTTCAACTTTTTGAATTCATCGATTAATTCTAACAAAATTTTGGGGGAGTCTTTAGGATTTTCTATATATAACATTATGTCATTTGCAAATAGAGACAGTTTTACTTTATCATTTTTTATTTATATGCCTTATTTATTTTTCTAGCCTAATTGCTCTTGCTACTACTTTCAATATTATGTTGAATACAAGTGGCTGGATTAAGCACCCTTGTCTCATTCATGATCTTAGAGGAAAAGCTTTCAGCTTTTTGTCATTGAATATAGTGTTACTTGTGGGCTTGTCATATTTGGCCTTTATTAGGTTGAGGTAAGTTCCTTCTGTAACCAATTTGTTGAGAGTGTTTATCATGAAAGGATGTTGAGTTTTGGGAATTGCTTTTTTCTGCATCTACTGAGATAATGTAATTTTTACCCTCCATTGTAAATTGGTATAACTCATTTATTAAATTTTGTATTTTGAACCATCCTTACATCCCTGGAATAAATCCCACTTGATTAATGATGTATATGATGTATGAACCTTTTATCATGCTGTTGAATTCTGTTTGCTAGTATTTTGTTTAAGGTTTTTGCAATTATCTGTTTATCAGGGGATATTGGTCTATAATTTCTTGTTTGTTCTTAACAGTGTTCTTGTTTGGCTTTGATATCACTGTAATGCTGGCCTTGTAAGATGAGTCTGGATGTGTCTTTCTCTTCAGTTTTTCAGAACAGTTTGAGAAGGATGGGTATTAATTCTTCTTCAGTGTTTAGTGGAATTAACCATGAAGCCATCAGATGTCTTTGACTTTTCCTTGGGGGGGTTTGATTACTGATTCAAACTCCTTCCTAGTAATTGGTCTGTTCATATTTTCTTCTCATTATGACTCAGTCTTGGAAGGTTGCATATTTCTAGGAATTTATCTTCTAAGTTATCTAATTTGTATAGTTGCTCATAGCAGTCTCTTATGGTCCTTTCTATGTTTGTAGTATCAGTTCAATGCCTCCTTTTTCATTTCTGATATTTATATGCATTTTCTTTCTTTTTTCTTAGTCTAGCTAAATATGTGTCAATTATGTTTACCTATAATTAGATGCTTCAATGTTGAGTGCATAAATATTTAAAAGTGTTACATCCTCTTGATGAATTGACTCCCTCATCATGTGATGAACTTTTGTCTCTTGGTACTGTTTCTGGTTAATGTCTGTTTTGTCTAAGTATAGCTGCCCCTGCTTTCTTTTGGTTCCCATTTGTATGGAATCTCTTCTTCTATATCTTCACTTCAGTCTATGTGTATTCTTAAAGCTGAAGTGAGTCTCTTGTAGGTAGCATATAGTATCATCTTGGTTTTTTGTTTGTTTTTTATCCATTCAGTCTTTCTATATGTCTTTTGAGTCAAGAATGTTCATTTACATTTAAAGTAATTCTTGATAGGTATGGATTTACTATTCCCATTTTGTCCATTTTTGTCTGTTTTATAGTTCTCCTTTTTCTTTATTCCCCTCTTATTCTCTTTCTTTGTGACTTGATATTTTTTTTATAATGGTAGGCTTTGATTTCTTTCTCTTTATCTTTTGTGCATCTACTATAGGTTTTTGCTTTGGGTTACCATGACGCTTACATAAAAAATATAACTTTCTGGCCTCTGTAAGCATCTTTTTTATTGTCTTATGTATAAACCACTTATCTTTGTTTCATTAAGATCGGTTCCTAAAGATTTTTCTCACTCTTTTGTTTGGAACACGTTCCCTTATTTCTTCATTTTCTGAAGCATTCTATTGGTTTCCTCACATTAGCTAAAACAGCCACATCTCCTAGTACTGATACACTCGTTTCCCATAGGAGATGAACCTTGTTAATCAGCCCAGTCTAAGCTCCTGGTTAACTTTTAAACTTTGTGACTGTCCCATCTGCCATCTTTGTTTTTAGTGACTCTCTGTAGTTGAGTGTGCCAACACCCATCATCGTTCCAAAGGAGAGGAATGTAGCCGGCACATAGCTGCAGGCTGATCAGAAATCAGACACTCTGGCAACAGCTAGGAAGGTACACGGTCAAACCCATTTCAGGGACAAACTGGGAGATGGGTGTTTCTGCCTGCTCTCTGTGCTGAGCCTGGGTACATAGTCACAGAGTTGCTTCTGCACCCCTAAAAACTGCTTCTTTGTTTGCTACAGTCCTGTGAGGTGCTAGATGTGTGGTCCAGATGGTTCACTCCTCACAGGGAAGCTGGGGGTTGTAGGGTTTCTTCCCAATTATAGTGCTGGGGCTGGGATTTATGGCAAGTTTGTCTCAACATTTAGGTTTTGAAGATGGTGTTTTCCTTGTTGCCCAGTGTGCAGAAGTTACTCATCTAGTTTCTGGATTTTTCTCAGAGAAAATTGTTCTATGTGTAGGTGTGTATTCAGTGAATCCCTGGGAGGAGGGAAATTCAGGAGCCTCCTATGTCACCATCATGGTCCAGAAGCCACTTCAAATATGATTTTTAACAAGAGCATTAGTCAAGATGTTTAGAAACAGGGACTCTCATATGTCGTTGGTGGAGATGTAAATTGGTAAACCATTTTTGGAGAATAATTTGACAGTATATTAAAGTTTACAATATTTTTGCAATTTAGTTTGAAATTCTATACCAGAAATTAATTCAATGGAAGAAATAACCGAACCCTAGAAAAATAAGTTTACAAGGAGTTTTGCCAAAGTGTGGTTTGTAGTAATGAACAAACAACTACTCAAAAGGAGAACATTGGCAAGAAAATCTCAGATATTTCACGCAGCAACATTTTTACTGATATGTCCCCTAGAGCAAGGAATATAAAGGAAAGAATAAACAAATGGGATCTCATCAAAATAAAAAGCTTCTGTGTAGCTCAAGAAAACAGTATTAAATTAAAAAGACAACCAACTGTATGGGAAAACATATTTGCCAATGATACCTCAGACAAAGGTTTAATCTCCAAAATATACAAAGAACTTACACGACTCCACTCTAAGAAGACAACTAACCCAATTAAAAAATGGGAAAAGGACTTGAACAGACACTTCTCCAAGGAGGACATACAGAATATCCAGAGACACATGAAGAGATGCTCAATATCGTTAGCTATCAGAGAGATGCAAATTAAAACCACAGTGAGATACCACTTGACACAGGTCAGGATGGCTATCATAAACAAAGTAACAAACAACAAATGTTGGAGAGGTTGTGGGGAAAAGGGGTCCTTAGTTCACTGTTGGTGGGATTGCAGACTGGTACAACCATTATGGAAAACAGTATGGAATTTTCTCAGAAAAATAAAAATCGACCTGCCTTTTGACCCAGCAATTCCACTGCTAGGATTATATCCTGAGAATCCTAAAACATCAATTTCAAAGAACCTATGCACCACAGTGTTCATAGCAGCACAATTTACAATAGCCAAGAGTTGGAAGCAACCTAGGTGCCCGTCAGTAAATGAATGGATCCAAAAATTGTGGTACATATACACAATGGAATTCTATGCAGCAGAGAGAAAGAAGGAACTACTATCCTTTGCAACAACATGGATGGAACTGGAAAGCATTATGCTGAGTGAAATAGGCCAGGGGTTGAAAGACAAATACCATATGATCTCACTTTTAACAGGAAGCTAAACAACAAAACAAACAAGCAAGCAGAATAAAAACAAAGACACTGAAATAGAGAACAAGTGGACAGTGACCAGAGGGGAGAGGGAAGGGAATTTAAGGGGGAAAAAGGCAAGGGATTTGGAGGAACAAATAGGAAGGACACAGGAATGAGAACTAAGGGGGGGGTGGAAATGGGAGGGAGGTGGGGAGCATGGGGTGGGGTGGGCAGGGATGGGAGAAATAGACAGAAAACTGTACTTGAAAAATAACTAAATAAAATTTTTTAAAAATAAAATCTATCCCTGCACTTGTCTGTATACTTCTCAAAAAAAACAACTACTCAACTCTCCATTACTTGATTAAATCAACTATTATTTCAGAATAATAAGATGGTCTGTGCAGCTCTTAAAAAGAAGATGTGAGTTTTGCTAGAAAAGAAGAAATGAAGTTAGGCCTTCAAACAGTTTTACCTCATAAAAAAACATGTACGATTCCCATGTTAGTCTATGTGTGTAAACATCAGATAATTTTTGTACCTCGTTCACTTTGCACTTTTTTTCTGAATTTTGTATTTTTAACTTATTAACAAGGAATATGTATTATTTAAGCAGAAAGATTCATTGAGGATACTTCTTCAATTGAATTAAAAATTAAAATGAAGTTGTATGTCCCCAGACTTCCAGAGACCACATATGCAGCTAAGGATTTCATTGAATCAGCAGATAGAAATAGACAGAGAGGACAGGGCCTGCCTCAGGCCTGCATGTGGCCCCACCAAAGTCATCAGGAAGATGGTGCTCTAGACTTGAGACACCCAGAGACCTCCCACTCTAGCTAGAATCCCAAATGCTTCCAAGATAAGCAGCTCACTCTTTTAACAAATGTCCAGTTTACTGTTGGGTAGTTTTAATGGTTATTATGTTATGGTATGTTACATTATGCTAAGCATTGTGTTATATAATGTTATATAATATTGTGTACATGTTTACTATCTATCTCATTTTCGCCAGAATGTAGCCTCCATGAGGACAGGGACCTTATTCACAACTGTATTCCCATCTTCTTAAACAGCACTTATTAGCACGTAGCACGGGTGTAATACTTAGTGACAGAAATTGTTGGAAAGTTCAGAAAAACCAAAATCTCTCTTGTAGCTTTAACACATTGAGTCTAATTGTGCTTCTTGTCTCCACGAGCCACATGTCATGTTTTCTCCACAAAACAACTCCTCAGCTGTCTGACACAGCAACCATGCCCCCTCAGGCTGCTTTTATGCCAAAATGCTAATTAGACTCATCAGACCAGTGTAGCATGAGGAATACAATTCCACCACCAGCACCTATTAGGGCCAGGATGGGTGTTGGTGGCTGGGTTGGCTCCATCATACACACACACCAGCACAAAAAGAACACAGCAACCGTGAGAAATATGAACCTGTTGCTTTTACATTTCTTTGTTCATTGTTTATAGCTTATCATTCCCATTGTTTCTCACACTTCCTAAGAGCAGGGCCATGTCTGCTGTTTTCTGTATTGTACCCACTTGGCACAGAGTGACTGCTCAAATGTATGTTCAGTTGAATGCATGTCTGGATGCACTAGTAGAAACTGAACTGATTGGCTTTACTAAGTCATAAACTATCCATCATGATTGTAGGCCCCTTCTCAAAACCAGGAACTATGTCTGTGTTGTGAGCGAGAATCAAAGAATGGAAACATCTGTCTGAAATTTGTGGACTGTCCATTTGCCCTTGTGTATTCTGACCCTTCCTCCTCACATTCTTCCCTTGAAGACTTCTGCACGGTCCTCTTCACTTCCTGATTTCCTGGTGTTCTTTTCTTCCTTTCCCCATTTGAAGATACATTTGGTAGTGGAGTTTGGGATCTTATCCTCTTTAGTTATCAGTAATTTGGTACCTTCCTCTTTTATTTTTATTCCTTTCTTCTCACAGAATATCTTTTCCTCAGGGGTAAGCTCTTTGTCAGGCTATACTGTCACTTTAAATGCCTTTTCTTCTGATGAAAGTAGTTGACATCCTGTTTTTATTTTGGCCCTATCTTCTTTTTCTTGCAGACCTGTGTAGTCTTTTGCGGGGTGGGGGGAGCGTGTTAATTCTTCTTTTTCTACTTTTTAACGATATTTTAACCTCATGGTTTTTAAGAAAATTATTGTTTCTCCAGAGCTAACCAGTTTCCTCCAGCCTCTGGATTTGGCTGTCCATATATCCGAGGGACTTCAGTAGACATTTCCTGTCTCCTGAAAAGTCATCCCACCTTTCATGAAAATGCATCCTTGGTACTAGGAGCCTGCTAGACTAGGGCAAGGCCATTCAGTAATGCATAAATCACCTCTCATACTGAGAAGAAATATTTGGGCGAAGTTAATAAAAACCCATGTGTTCAGCAGGAACTTAACCTGGGAAAGGGCTTGAGAGGAACAAAGACGCATGCTTGCAACTGCACTCATAACTGCCCAGCACCTGACCTGTGCCTCCCCTGCAATAAACCAGAAGGCCTGCTGTCCCAGGGACTTTCGGGTCAACCCCAATGGCTTTCAGGGCCTGTTCTTGTCCAGCCTGGCCTGCCCTTCTCTGTATCCTGCCCAGATGCTAACCCCAGCTACCACGGCACAGCAGCTGTTCTCTCTACACGCACATGTCCCAGCACCTCTGCCAGCTCACTTGTTAAACTGCCCTGAACGTAACCCCTAAACCTATAGGACTAAGGGTGAAGTTTCTGAACTCTTTAGAACCCCAAACCAGCTTTTGCAAAAAGTATGCATCCTGCTTACTGGTGATTGCCCCATTTAAGAAAAATAGCAGACACTGGGATGGCGCCACTGCCCTCTGTGCTTTAGTGGCAAAGGGAGTTAGGGAGGCAAATTATTGTTTAATCAGCACACTTTCATTACCCCTTCTATTTGACTATGAATAATTCACTAGTTAAATATTAAATAATTAACTGAGTGAAGTAGATTAAAAAACAAGTTCATAAATGTCTTTTCCTATATTCATCCTTTCCCTTCCAAGGTCCACACCAAAAGCTACCGACACTAATTACAAAGATAGTAAAGCAGCAATAATTGCACTCTGAAGTGCACCTACTTTGTGCCAGACACCACACTTGTATATTTATCAGTAATCCTGCCAGATAGCATTCTTAACTCCAATTTACAGATGAGGTTACCAATAATCAGAAAAGTACCATTGCCCGGGGTCATTCTGCTGGTTCCTGGCAAGGCCAGGATTCAACAAGGTTTCACAGAGGCCAGCTCCAGACCTTTTTTGTTCTATTATTCTGCTTCTCTGTAATTTAACAGAGGCATAGGTTTTGTCAAATGCACAGTTCCAAATTATTTTCTGTGGAAAAGAGTTTGGGGACATGTTAATTGGTAAACATGGCCAACAATGTAATTCTCACCCTCCTCCCCTACAGTCTTCCCCTCTGTCCCAAATAAACCACCTTCACTCTCAGATGCATGTGAAAGACCATTCTGACTACTGCAAACTAGAACTCATGCCGAAAGTAACTATAATCTGTATGTCTATTAGGAGGGCTAATTTCTGGGTGTTTGGACTACCACTGAAAGGTGTTATGGAGACCAGAAATAAAGTGACAGTGGCATCATTAATAACACGACCTTTCTCATGAGCTGGTCAGAAATTAAGCTCACTTACAAACCTAGACTTAACATGATTTATCTGTCAGATATTTTCTCAGAAATTAACTGTCTATTCCAGCCTCAGATTCAGAATTTGAGAAATCCACTGAATACCCTTCAAGTGTTGAGTTCTTTTTTTTTAAACCCATTTTAAAATTAGACTAATTAATGCTTCTCATCATGGGCACAAGGTCTGTAAGAACGCAGGAAACCAGCAGGTGTCTGTGTGCTACAGCAGGAGCTCAGAGCTGGCGTTGTTGCCTGGGCTTAGCAAGAGTCATTAAGTTCCTCCATCTGTACACTCAACATCAAAGCCCTCTTCTTCACATTCTGAGAACCCAGTGTAGACTCTCTATTTTTAACACAATGTTCAGTTCTAGAAACAATCCCCAAACTAAAGAACGGGAATTAGAATATGTTTGAAACACGGAAATAAAGTGAACCTGAAAACCGGGTGAATCTAAAAATGAATTTGAGGGATGTATGCTTTTTCTCATTCCAAAAGGTCCCAAGTAAAAAGATGGAACCAAGAACATGCTGAACACAGAGGGACAAGGGCTAAAACAGGTCACGTCCATATTCCTGCCCCAAAAGACAACTGGAAAACAACAAAACTGCATCTAGAACAAGAAATCTTTAGTAAAGTCCAAAATGAAGGGATCTATTGAACTGATTAAACTAAAAATGAACTATTTTTTAAGAGGGGAAGTTGAATCAACTGCAATCAACGTCCTTACCCTTTTCGATGGAGAGTTCAGACTTTGTGCGGACACCTTCTAAAGTTAGGGGGATGAGAGGTGGATCTCCAGTGCACAGGGTTGATATCCTTACAATGCACAACACTCTTTACGATGCAAAGGAAATAATGAAGATTCAGACACCTAGTGGCCTCAGCTTTTTGAGAATTGGAAACTTACAGACAAAGGAGCACGTGTAATGCACAGGTCTAAGGTGTGTTTGGAACCAATTTGAAGGCTTCCTATTTTATTCAGTGGTGCCCAATGCTCTTCCTGCCATAAGCCCTTGGGGTCATATTGTTAATGCACATGTGCTTTTTGTCTTTCTCAGTCTGTGAAACCTGAATTGAAAGCTGCTTCATGAATCGGCTCCATTAATCTTTACCTACAGGTGCACCCTCTGTTTTATCCATTGGGGATTAACCTAATTGAGAGCAGGGGATAGACATAAGTTAAAAGAGCTGTGGCATTGCATTAAATTAGATTAGTTGGTGTTCCATTCTCCCATACAGGAGGTATGCACAAGACCAGAAAATACAGATATAGCAGCTGGAAGTCGCCTTCTCGGGTCAACTTTGGTTCAAATTGGGCATGTTCCTGGATTTTCAGTTTAAAGAAATGAGATTTCACTGTGCTTTTTAAAAATGGTGTTATTACAGGTTTTTATTGGTTTTTTGCTTATTTGTAATTTCAGCATCCGAAATTATGCTATGAAAAATTATTTTTAAAAATCTTAGGAAGGGATGTCTTTTAGCAGCTACTGTTTTTGTAAAACTTTTCATAAGTAATGTTTTCATCGAAATAATGGACCTGAATATATTACATTACCATTATTTTTCAAACTATGGGTTTTTCTACTATATGAGAATAAGAATATTCTTGGATTTTTGTTGATTTAGGCACACACTTAGATGTTTTGACTGTGATCTTGTTCTGACCCCACATCTGCCCAGCCTTCGGTCTGACCTTGGAGCCCGTGGTTGAAGGCCAGGGACAGACTGATGATCAGGATGCACGTGCTAGTCCCAGTTCTGTTTCTTGCACTCTGTCTACTCGAGGGCCGGGGCTCGGCCTCCCAGGAGCAGGCCCACTGGCGCATTTCCCCCTTCACCAGATCCAGTGCTCCTGCACACTGCTGGAATTTAAAGGATAGACAGCGTAATAAAAATTACCATGTTCTGCTGTTGACAGCACTTATCTGATCAGAGTGTCATAACACAAGTCACGCGTGTGAAAGAACTGAAAAGCTGAGTGATTGCTCTGATATGGAGACTGAAAACAAAATAACGCTCTGATCTGCGGCAGCCACTGCCGCACAGAAAAATCGACTCTGGCACTTCACATTTCATTCCCAAGTCACAGAATTAATCCAGTGTTCTACATAGAAAAGAATAAGTTTCTGAGTTGAAAGAATCCTGGAGTTAACCCTGGTCATCTGCCAGGCCCGGGGAGAAAGTCTCTCCTTCCCAGCAGACTCTGAGTTGGCAGCCCATGTTGAGACATTGCTGAAAGAGAAAGAAGTAATTTAATCGCTCTCTATCCTGGCAGCAGTCGTACGTGTTTGGTAGGACACGTGTAATTTACTGTTGCCGTCCTTTTACAGGCGAAAAAAAGAACCCAGAGTGATTAAATGAATTCCTCTTATTGAACTCATTGTGTTAGGCCTTCAGGAGTTACAAGAGAGTTATTACACATGATCCTTTCCCTCAAAGAGGTCATAAGCTAGTAGGGGTTACAAAGTGTATAATCCGATAGTGGTGACACACAGAACGAAACCTCACAGCCCCAGGCAGCATGTAAATATTAAATTCATGGCACAAATTGTTGTAAAGGAGGGTAAAGCGTGTAGCCCTGGCCGAGGGTAGCGCTGGTCAGTGAGCTTCCTAGAGAGGCAGGGACCAGAGAGTAAAGAGAGGTGACTGAAGTTGGAATAACATGAAAGGAAAACAAAAAAATGTTGGCACAGGAAAACCTAGAGCAGGACAAGAGGAAATGGGATGTTAAACCATCTGGCTTGGGGGAGGACTATGTAGAAAAGGAACAGGCAGTAACACTGCAGCATTTTTCCTTGATGGCACCGTGGGACAGAGTATCTGAAATGTTTGGAGCAGGGTCACTGGAAGCTTTTGGGCAAGTAGACGTAGTTAACGATGTCAGAGCAAACACTCCCGTGGCTGTGACTGAGACAAGTTGTGGTGGGGAAACAGTAGACAGGAAAAGAGGCCAGGGAAAGTGTTTTCCTATTCACTGAAAAGTAGAGAAATTAAGATATTGTTTAACTTTTTTGTGATTTAATCTATCTGCAAACTAAATGTACTTTGCAGATCTTCATAACTATACATTTTGAACCCTACGATTAGCTATCAGGCTAAAATTCTATTTTTTTCCTCTCTTTAAATTACAGAGACCTACACTGCTTAGTGAATGGATGTTCTAAGCATCAGCCTTTTGTCCTAAGACAGGCTGATGCAGGTGACATCACTGTACATGAGTAGCTACATGGAGGGAGAGGAGGCTTGTGCAGAATGAGCAGTCTACTCATCTTGAAATTGTGGATTTGGGGACTCATGGTCAGGCCAGCTACACAATAGATGTGAAAATGGAAACTGTATACATGTGTCCTGGCCTTCTGAAAATTGGGGGAATGGAGAAAAAACTGGACAGTTAATGAAATGCAGGGTTGTATACTTTTATCATTTAACCATCTGTTCTTAACATTTAGGAGAAAACTGAGTGTATTTGCTATAAAGGGAGTTGGCATTTTACGCCTATGAAATAAGAAGACACCCTGAAATGTGTCCCTTGGGTAACAAGACATCTGCTTAGAGCTGGGACTGGTGAGGCTGTGTTAACAGATATGTTGATTCTTAATCTTGTCAGTTGGCTAAGGAAGCTAGGCTCAAAACTGAGGACCTTTCACTGGTGGGTATAGTGTATGACCCCATTCCTAAGTGACAAGAAAATCAAAAAGGAAGGAAGGCAGACAGATCAAAGAAGTGTTAGAAGGGTTTATAAGGTCAGGAGGTAGCCACCTAGACTTCGGAATACTTGGCTTTAAGCATTTTGATTCTCTTCCTGTCTTACCTGTGGTCCAGGATGTGATCAAAGGACGCCCAGGTGGAGGACAGAGGTGTAAGACAGCAGTGAAGGAGTGGTTGAGGCAGGGAAGTCCGGAGCATGGGCAGTGGTGGGGATGGTGCGTACACTAATCTTTCAGAAAAATAGCACTCTTTCCTTGTGAAGGGAGGCACACCAAGGGAAATTTTAGCAGTTATGAAATGTTCCTCTTTGCTTACATTAAAGTGCTAATTAAAGACCTTTTAATCAAATTTTATCTCACTGACTACTATTATTATGTCAGAGATTCATTCCCATGAGAACTTAGGGACATTTTGTCCAATGTAAAATACATATCACACTTAAGAATCATAATAATCTCTTTAAATAACTTTGTGTTTTAGAAATGTAGTTTGTATTAGTAATTGCTAGCTTAATTACAGATTACATTGGCATAATAATTCATTCTTCCATAAAAAACACTTTCCCATCTAAAGCCCAGAGAGAAATTCTATTTCTCATTTTAGAGATAAGAATTCTGAAATTCAACTTGATATTAATCAATGTTTTATTGAATGATTAACCATAAGAAGACCATGCTATTTTCTATATATTGTCTCATTTAATGCTTATGATTAAACCGTGAACTAGTTAGCACCTTTATTTATTTGGTTCTAAAATAGCACAAATTGAGATCTGATGGATTCCAAAGCCTATTCTTTGAAATCACTGCAAGTTACTGAAGATGTGACTTAACCTAAGCTCACTGAGCTAGTAAGTGACAGAAGAGGAAATAGAAATAGTCTCTTTGCCCTTAATTTTTCCATGCAACCCTAATGGAGAATTTTAATGTACTGAACAATCAATAAGTCTTAAAAAGTCATTGTACATTCATTAAAAACAAGTATTGAATTAGTTCATGTAACCAATTCTGGGTTTTTGAAAATTCTAACATTGAAATGTTTCAAGATACCTTACTGTCTGTATTATTTTTTCATATATAAAACAGCACTAATTATGTAGAAAATTACATCAAAATACTTTGATAGGATTAAAGTAATGAAAGTAATGTCAGTGAGCAATTTTGCATTGAAATATAGGTGTTTTGTTCAATTCAACAAGTTAATTTTGAGCACTTAGTCTATAAGAGGCTTTATTGACATAGATGAGTAGGCAGTATCTCTCTGAAGAAATTTGCAGTTCGTCTTTAAAGGATATGTTTAATAAATCTGAATATTTTTGAAAGAAATTACTAGGGGTCCTATTTGGAGATTATGTTTAGTAAAACTGAATACCCTTGAAAGAGATTATTGGGATTCCTTAGTATGATTTTTATTCTGCATTGGGAAAAGGGTATCAGATGAAAGCAAAATAGTTAAGTGCAGATAGAGGTGTATACTTGTAAAAATAAACAAAGAAAAAGAATCTGAGCTACAGTGAGACAAAGTGCTTCAGAAGAGCATGAGAAAGGAACTGTCATGCTGTATTGGAATAGAGGGGGAACCAACTAAGGCCCCGTGATGTAAATGACGTTTGAGATGAGCCCTAATGGGTGAACAGAACTCCAAAAGGCATATGGGGGTAGGGCATTCACACACAAAGGAGGAGTGTAAGTAAAATCAGAGACTATAGTTTTTCTTATCCGTAGTGCATGTGTAGATTAAAAAAAAAAACACCAGGCTGACAACAGGGACCTTGTTGTAGAATGTCTTGAATCTGTTTGTATTGGGGAAATGCAGTAGAGTGAAAAGCAAACACTGGGTGGGGAGGAAGATGTGTGTGAACACTTCAGTGGTGGCATTTGTGAACTGCATGAACGTGAGCAAATCACGTACTCTTTTTGAGCTTTAACTTCCTCATCTCCAATATGGATATAATAATAATTACTTTAAAGGTAGGGTTTAAATGAGAAAACTTGCGTGGAAGTATTCCAAAGCTGTCGAGCATAACAGGAGGCATCATTGCCATCGTCATCATTGTTGTTACATATGTGATGGTCTATATAGATACTGAAGAAGTGGCACTTTCATTTCAGTCTGCACTCTAGGAAAAATGTCATATGTCTGAAGGATGGCTTAATAATAACAGAAGAAAGAGAACCAATCAGGAAGCTCCTAAAGGAATTCAGGTTACAAATAACTGAAGGTGTGATTAGGGTGATAGTTCATGTAACTGGCTGGCACAAAAGGTGAACCCATTTCAGAGATACTGTTTAATTTTCCATTCATTCAAAAATAGGTTGAGTACCCACTCTGTTCCTTGACATAATCCTCACAAAAGAGACAACAGGGGGGTAAAGACACAGAATACAATGTGCAGACACTTGGGGACTGAGGTAAAGGGTCACTGGGTCTTCCTTTGCTTTCTATTGGAGAAACTTTGGTACCAGCAGCATGGAGAAGGGACCCCTCAGGTGCATATGCACTTAACCCACCTCTGGCTCAGGAGTCACAGTGGGTGGGAGATGATGTAGGATCAGTAAACCCTTCCAAGAAGGGCTTGAATACACTCATTCCCTGTGTGGGTGTGCATCTGAGGTGCTGGGGGAGGAGAGTTACCCAAAGAAAGGAGACCCAAGACCATTTCAAGAAACTTTCACTCCAAAAACCCAACAGAATCCCTTTCAACATCTCCCAACACCAACCAAGGGAGGCGAGGATATGTCTTCGCCTAAGGAGCAAATTTCTCACTTCTCTCAAAATGGACCAACTGCTTATATGCTTGCTTATGTTGGGAAGTGTAAAAATCAAGAAATAGGGTTCAGAACCTATTTGTAAACTCTAAGTCAGTTTCCTGGCAATCAGAAATTGATTCAATTTAATTCCAAAGTCATTTAGTGAATGCAGATATCTTCCAGGAGATGGAACTGATGGAGAATACTGGAAGTGACTAAAAGGACCCCTCGTCTCTCTCACAGCTTAGTGAAAGTGTATGTCAGAAAGCATATGACAGAATATCACATGTTGAGCTAAAGTTGTCTTTTTATACTGTTGTAAACATCACAACATTTTGTTTGTTTGTTTGTTTGTTTGTTTCACAGGTCGGTGCTCAATCCACTGAGCCTCTCTTTGTTTCTTATGTGTGATTTGTGTTTTCACTTCTCCATGAAGGACATTTTTATAAAGACCAAAGTAATGTGTTGGGGCTTGTTGGACACTCAGACTAATATGAGTTTCTAATAAAATAAACAAGTCCTGTGATAAAGATTCCTGACATTGAAAGTGCTTTATACATTCCTTCAGAAACACCCTGTGCATCTTGTGGGATCAAGTCCCAGAGAAGCAGCCCCATTTGTATGGCTGTTTCCATAGGACTTATATGAACAGGTTGTCCCTTTACTCTGGTGTTTATTTAAAATGAAAATAGGACAACCTTGTAGACCTTTTTAAGGTATAAAGGGGGCATAGGGATAGCTGCAGAACCAAAGATTGGTAAAATTAGGGGGGAAAATATGAAAGTGAGTTTCACATTCTTTTTTTAAAATTCCCTTTTATTCCTTATTCGTCTCTTTTTCATTTTTTTTACCCCTTCTCTGCCTTACCAAGGCAGGCTTTATAGCTGATTTACATGCTGCCAACTTTAAATACTCTCTATATATCAGTGCTGTTTGATTTTCTTCCCTTTAGGAGATGACCTGGCTTCCACCACTTTCTGCTATTCAGGCACCTGGCAAAGTAGAAGCAAGCAAATTTTCATTTCCAAATAAGGTAAGATCTGTGTCACTCAGGAGCAATATGCTCTATTCACGCAGAGATTTTTCATGGACAGTGGGTTCGCCTTTGATTGTCCTTTCCTTTCTAAATATTCTTGCCAGAGGCATGTGGATCTCATTGTCAACATTTTGCAAACATAGATTTATTCATCAAAGGAGAAAATCAAGATTGCAATTTTACTTACCTACCTTCCATATTTAACGCAAAATGTGATGCGTATTATACTGTCATTTTATCTTAAAACATTCGTGAAGTTGAAATGCATCTTATACTAATTTTGTACATTCAATGTGATTGTATGCTTGTTTTTGTTTCCTCATAAACTGTTATTGAATTAATGATGAGTCTTAAAATCAATGTCTTAGAATCAAGGACATGTAGTATTTAATTCCTCTTAGATATCTTTTATAAGCCATAAAATATTATCTAGGACTTTAAAAGAAAGGATTTCGATGTTTTCTAAAGACAAGTGTACAAAAAATTAGCCAAAAAATATATTTAAGTCTATTAAATATATTTAAATATCAAAATATATTACATGTAAATCTAATATGTTTTATTTGACTACAACTAAAATAAAACTTCATATTCATTATAAAGATGAAATTACACAGATAGAAGGAGCAAAACACAAAAGTTCCCAGCACCTTCATCTCAATTTTATTTCCCTACATAGAGATTACGGTCAAGAGTTTTATATGTAGCAGTTGAAACATTCTCTCTGTACCTTATATATACATATATGTGCATATGCTGTTTTCAAAATTATTTTATTGTTGTTCAATTACAGTTGTATGAGTTTTCCCCTACCACTCCCCTCCAACCCCAGCCAAACCCAACTCCCCTTGCTTCCACCCTCCCCTTTGGTTTTGTCCATGTGTCCTTTACAGTAGTTCCTGAAAACCTTTCTCCCAATTGTCCCCTCCCGTCTCCTGGTTATTGTTAGATTGTTTTTAATTTCAGTGTCTCTGGTTATATTTTGTTTACTTTTTTTGTTGTTGTTGATTATGGTCCAGTGAAAAGTGAGATCATATGGTATTTGTCCCTCAATGCCTGGCGTATTTCACTTTAGCATAATGCTCTCCAGTTCCATCCATGCTGTTGCAAAGGGTAGGAGCTCCTTCTTTCTCTCTGCTGTGTAGTATTCCATTGTGTAAATGTACCATAGTTTTTTTATATACTCATTTACTGATGGGCACTTAGGTTGCTTCCAGCACTTGGCTATTGTAAATTGTGCTGCTATGAACATTGGGGTGCATAAGTTCTTCTGGATTGGTGTTCCAGGGTTCTTAGGATATAATCCCAGCTGTGAAACTGCTGGGTCAAAAGGCAGTTGCATTTTTAATTTTCTGAGGAAACTCCATACTGTTTTCCACAGTGGCTGTACCAATCTGCATTCCCACCAACAGTACACTATGGTTCCCTTTTCTCCACATCCTCTCCAACACTTGTTTGTTGATTTGCTTATGATGGCCATTCTGACCAGTGTGAAGTGGTATCTCATTGTGGTTTTAATTTGCATCTCTCTTATGGCTAGTGACGCTGAGCATCTTTTCATATGTCTCTGGGCCCTCTGTATGTCCTCCTTGGAAAATTGTCTGTTCAAGAGTTTTGTATATTTTTTAAATAGATTTTTTGTCTTACTAGAATGGAGTTGTGTGAATTCTTTATATATTTTGGAGATCAAACCCTTGTCTGAGGTATCATTGGCAAATATGTTTTCCCATATAGTTGGTTCTCTTTTCATTTTAATGCTGTTTTCTTTAGCCATTCAAAAGCTTTTTAATTTGATAAGGTCCCATTTGTTTATTCTTTTTTTTATGTCCCTTGCTTCAGAAGACATGTCAGTGAAGAGGTTGCTACATGGAATATCTGAGATTTTCCCGCAAATGTTTTCCTCTAGGACTTTTATGGTGTCATGACTTACATCCACCTTGAATTTATTTTTGTGTATTGTGTAAGTTGGTGGTCAAGTTTCCTTTTTTTTGCATGTTGCTGTCTAGCTCTCCCAGCACTATTTATTGAAGAGGTTATTTTTACTCCATTTTTTGCTGCTGCCCCCTTTGTCAAATATTAATTGACCACAGAGACTAGGTTCATTTCTGGGATTTCTGTTCTGTTCCATTGGTGTATGTGCCTGTTCTTATGCCAGTACCAGACTGTTTTGATTATAGTGGCCTTATAATAAAATTTGACATCAGGTATTGTGATCCCTACTTTGTTCTTCTTTCTCAAAATTGCTACAGCTATTCAGGGTCATTTATGGTTCCATATAAATTTCTTAAATGTTTTTCAGTAGCTGTGAAATATGCCATTGGTACTTTAATAGGTATTGCATTGAATCTGTATATTGCTTTGGGTAGTGTGGACATTTTGATGATGTCATTTCTTCCAATCCATGAACATGGTACATGCTTCCATTTGTTTGTGTCTTCCTTAAATTCTTTCTTCAGTGTTGTATAGTTTTCTGAGTAAAGATCTTTACCTCCTTGGTTAGGTTTATTTCTAGGTACTTCATTTTTTTTGTTGCTATATGCAATGGGATTTTTTTCCTGATTTATGTTTCTGATATTTCATTGTTGGTATATAAAATGCCTTTAATTTCTTTCTTTTTTTATTGATTATGCCATTACATTTGTTCTAATTCTTCCCTTCATTCCCCTCAACCCTGCACAACCCTCCCCCACTATTCCCCCCCTTTAGTTCATGACCACGTGTCTCAAGTTCTTTAGATTCTATATTTCTCCTACTATTCTTGCCCCCCCATCTATTTTCTATCTACAGTCTATACTACTTATTTTCTGTACCTTCTCCCCCCTTCTCCTTCTATCACTCCCCTGTTGCTAACCCTCCATGTGATCTGTGATCTTCATTTCTATGGTTCACTGCTGATCTAGCTGTTCTCTTAGTTTGCTTTTGTTTTAGGTGTGGTTGTTAATAACTGTGAGTTTGCTGTCCTT
This sequence comes from Artibeus jamaicensis, assembly GCF_021234435.1. Taxonomy (NCBI): domain Eukaryota; kingdom Metazoa; phylum Chordata; class Mammalia; order Chiroptera; family Phyllostomidae; genus Artibeus; species Artibeus jamaicensis. The sequence goes on along the minus strand of NW_026521810.1, from coordinate 9,535,712 downwards.
TCACTGTTCATCTTTTTTATCTTCTTTTTCTTAGATAAGTCCCTTTAACATTTCATATAATAAGGGCTTGGTGATGATGAACTCCTTGAATTTGATCTTATCTGAGAAGCACTTTATCTGTCCTTCCATTCTAAATGAAAGTTTTGCTGGATAGAACAATCTTGGTTGTAAGTCTTTGGTTTTCATGACTTGGAATACTTCTTTCCAGCCCCTTCTTGCCTGTAAGATCTCTTTTGAGAAATCTGCTGACAGTCTGATGGGAACTCCTTTGTAGGTGACTATTCCCCTTATCTCTTGCTGCTTCTAGGATTCTCTCCTTCATTTTAGTCTTGGCTAATATAATGGTGATGTGCCTTGGTGTGTTCCTTCTTGGGTCCAACTTCTTTGGGACTCTCTGAGCTCCCTGGATTTCCTAGAAGTCTATTTCCTTTGCCAGATTGGGGAAATTCTCCTTTATTATTTGTTCAAATAAGTTTTCCACTGGTGGCTGTTCCTCTTCCTCTCTGGTACCCCTATAATTCGGATGTTGGAGCGTTTAAAGATGTCCTGGAGGTTCCTAAGCCTCTCCTCATTTTTTTGAATTCTTGTTTCTTCATATTTTTCTGTTTCATCATTTTTTCCTTCCTTCTGGTTCACTCCCTTGATTTGATTCCCAGTTTCCTTTTCATCACTATTGGTTTCCTGTGTGTTTCCCTTCATTTCACTTAGTTTAGCCTTCATATGTTCCTCTAATTTGTGGCTAAAATCAACCAGTTCTGAGCATCCTGATCACTAGTGTTTTGAATTGTGCCTCTGATAGGTTGGCAATTTCTTGTTCGCTTAGATTTATGGGCTCTGGGGCTCAGTTCTTCTTGAGCCATGTTTTGATCTGTTGGCGCCTGCTACGTTTGAGGAGAGGCGCCTTAGGTGTTCACCAGGGTGGGGTCACCCAGGTCATTGGTTCGTGACACTGTATGTGGGGGCTGGGGGGCGGAGTCAGAGAGGGAGCAATGGCTGTCCTCTCTGCTCTCTCCTGCCTGTCTGCCTCACCACTTGCCCCTCCCCCCCACCTGTTTATCTGCATGCAAATGTGTGAACCCGCCACCCTGCACCGGGGCCTGCTCGGTCTGGTCTGTCTCAAGGCTCGTCTCTTTGCTAGTTTGTCTGCGGGTGAATGCAAGACCACGGTCAGCTTGCCACCCCGTGCCTTTCCTGGGTCCGCCCATAGCTACCCCGCACCTGGGATCTGCACCCTTGGCTGCCTGCGCACTGCCCGGGTCGGGGGATCTTTTTTGCCTGACCTGATCCGCTGCTGGCTTCACCCCTCTCACAGGTTTAACTGAGCAGTCGTTGTTTTCGGACTTCCTGTTGTTCGATTTTCTGTGGCTTGGTTGCGTTTATTGTTGTTAAAACTTTGTTGTTTTTAGATTTGGTTGTGCGAGGAGGCAAAGTGTTTCCACCTATGCCTCCATCTTGGCAGAAGTCCTAAAATGCCTTTGATTTCTGAATATTGACTTTGCATCCACTGTTTTGCCAAATTCGCTTATTAGGTTGAGTAGTTTTGGTAGAGTCTATAGGGTTTTCTATGTACACTATATCATCTGCAAACAGCTACAGTTTTACTTTCTCCTTTGCAATTTGGATGCCTTTTATTTCTTTTTCCTTTCTGATTGTGTGGCTAGGACTTCCAATACTATGTTGAATAGGAGTGGTGGAAATAGCCACCTTTATGTTGTTCCTGATCTTAATGGGAAAACTGCAAGTTTTTGCACATTGAGGATGATGTTGGCTGTAGGTCTGTCATATATGGCCTCTATTATGTTGAGGAATGCTCCCTCTGTTCCCACTTTGCTAAGTGTTTTTATCATAAATGGGTGCTGTACCTTATCAAATGATTTTTCCACATCTATTCACATGATCATGTGATTTTTGTCTTTGCTTTTGTTTACATGATGCATTACATTTATTGATTTCCAAATATTGTACTATCCTTGCATCCTTGGGATGAATCCCACTTGATCATGGTGTATGATTTTTTTAACGTATTGCTTGGATATGTATCAATATTTTGTAGAGGATTTTAGTGTCTATGTTCATCAGTGATATTGGCCTAAAGTTTTTTTTCTTTGTTATGTCTTTATCTGCTTTGGGGATTAGGATGATGCTGGCTTCATAAAAAGAGTTTGGGAGTCTTCCATCTTCTTGAATTTTTTGGAGCAATCTGTGAAGGATGGGGGTCAGCTCTTCTTTAAATGATTTGTAAAATTCTCCTGTAAAACCATCTGGTCCAGGGCTTTTGTGTGTTGGAAGCTTTTTGATTACTGCTTCAATTTCATCAGCTGCTATTGGTCTGTTTAGGCATTCTGCTTCTTCATTGAGTTTTGGAAGATTATATTTTTCTAGAAATTTGTCCATTTTGCCTAGGTTTTCAAATTATTGGCATATATTTTTTTGTAGTAATTTCTTACAATCCTTTGTATTTCTGTGGTATCAGTTGTAATCTCTCCTCTTTCATTTCTGATTGTGTTTGCATATGCTGTTTTTAAAACTCATAAATGATATAGTACTGATAATTTTTTCTAAGAGTTGATTTTCTCCAGATAACCACAATATATAAATATCGTTGCTAAATATTATCACAACTTTCTCAAATGAATAATTGAAATAATTATTTACTATAATTATCATCATAATAAATTTCATTCTAAGAGTTGATTTTTATTTTTTGTAACAAAGTATATTTGGATATATGTATTTGTGAATATATATTTTCTTCATTCTTTTTAAGAGCAGAAAAATATTTCATAGTATGAATTTGATTTAATTTATTGAATCAAGTTCTTTTTGATGGACATTCAGATTGTTTACAGTTGCCTGTTATCACAAACACTGTTTCAACACAGTTTTTTTAGATGCTTCTTTGAATGTCTCCAGTGCTGATGCCTAGAATAAGAACTGTGGTGCCGGGGGCATGAGAAGCCATAATTACCCTTGATTATATTTCAAGAGTACATTTTTATGCATCTTTGCCAGTATTTAATATTACCTGGCTTTTTATCCTTGTTTCCGGCTGAAACTTTGCTGTCTCATTGGTTTTATTTGCATTTCTCCAATTTCCTCTGAGTATGAGCATGGACTGTTTTTCCTTTGCAACTCATCCATTGATAGTTGTTTGCCCATTCATATCCCAGTTTTAAAAATTATTTGTAGGAACTTCTTATAGCTTATTCATGTGTTTATTACATGTGATACAGCTGTTTTTGTGACTTGATTTATGTACCTTTTATACTAACTTGATTTATCTCCTGTTTAATTTTTGTCAGAGATTAAAGAAAGTCTTCCCCACACCAATTTTCTAACAGTGTTCTCTATTTTATTCTAAGTTTTTCATAGTTTTTGGTTTTAAGTTTTAAAAAAAACATTGGGTGGTATAACATAGGATTCTAGTTTTATTTTTACCAATGGCTAGTAAATTATTGCAACTCTATTAAAAAATTAGCCCATATTCCCCCCACCACTGTTTTTGAAATATTACATTTATCAACAATTGAATTTCTCATACATTTGAGAAATTTAAATTTGTTTCAGGACTACTTATTCTGTTTTTTTTTTCAGTATATCTATCTACTTCTTTACTAATAACTCATTGTTTAAATCAAAGGTTGACAAAGTTTCTGTACAGGCTCAGATTTGCAGACAATACATACACTAATGACTGTAGCCGTGTTCAAATAAAATTTTATTTACAGAAACAAGTGATAATGTAGTAGATTTTAAAAACTCTTATAATTCAACAACAAAAGGATAACTCATTAAAAGAATGGACAGAGGATTTAAATAGACATTTCTTCAAATAAGATCTTCAAATGACTAATAGGAAAAGATACTATCCCTATTATTAATCATTAAGGAAATGCAAATCAAAATCACAATGAGATAGTCATACCTCCTTAAATAGTTAAAATCAAAGACAAACAATAGCAAGTGTTAGCAAGGGTATAGAAATATTGGAAACCGGCTGTCAGTTGCTGGTGGGATCATAAAATGGTGCAGCCTCTTTTAAAAATATTTAGGCATTTCCTCACATACTGCATTCTTTATGATCCAGCACTTTCACTCCTAGGTATGAAAACACCCAAGAGAATGAAAACACGCCTCCACAAAAACATGCACATGTTCACAGCATCATTAATCATTATGGCCAATAAGTGGAGACAAACGAATGCCCGTCAGCTGATGAATAGGCAAACAAAAGTGATACATGCTTACAATGGAGTATTTTTCAGGCATAAAAAGGAATGAAGTGGTGGTGCCTGGTACAGTGTGGATGAAACTTAAAACTGTTATGCTAAGTGAAAGTGAGAGAAATCAGTCATGTACAACCACGTGTTATATTATATTACTTCATATATTTGAAATGTCCAGAATAGGCAAATAGAGGCAGAGAACAGATTAGTGGTTGCTTGCAGCTCAGAGGTAGGGAGGTGGGGTTGAGTGATGGCTAAAAGGTAAATGATTTCTTTTTGAAGTGATAAAAATATTATAAAATTAATTATGGTAATAAACTCCAAATGTGCTAAAAAGCATTAAATTGTTTGAAACAAATCAGAGGGTGAGCTGCATTTGGTCTGTAGGCTGTAGTTGGCCAAGTCCTAGTTTAAATTATTGATGATTTTTGGCGTATTTATACATATATGTGGTGAGGCCAGTAGCCTTCTGTATTATACAAAAGTCCTGCCTGTTGTACATTTTTCTCTTCCAGATCAATTTAAGAATCATCTTGGTGACCTGTTGCTCCTTATAAAAATCCTCTAGCAATTTTGTTTGGGTTCTAACTTAATTTAAGGAGGTATATTCATCTGACAATATCATCTTCCTATCCAGGAATTTGAAATATCTCTTCACTTCTATTTATATGTTCTTTCATGTTCTTCGGTAAACATTTTTTCTTGTAGGTCTTTCACCTTGGTTCCTTGGTTTATTCTCAGATATTTAAAGATACTTGTTTACTTTTCTATTTAAGTGAACTTTTTAAAGGTTTTTATGTTTTCTAAATAGTCCTTGGTTGTATAAAGGAAATTTACTGGGTTTTATACATCTACTTACTGAACTTCTTTTGGTTCAGGTGGATTTTTTTGGTGAACTTTTATTTTTGTAATAGGGGAAAGCAGAATGAGTAGCAAGGACACTGAATACTGATGGTGACTGGGATGCATGAATTTTCAATAGAAAGCTTAAAAAAGACCTTCCTGAGGAAGTGACATTTGAGCAACTGCCTGAAGGGGGCAAAGGAACACAGGGAGGATGAGTTGCACGGAGATGGAAGAGTAAGTGAGAGCAAGTTGCCTGAGCAGGAGCCTGCCTGGATGCTGGAGGCACAGCAGAGCCAGCGGGGCCAGGGCAGAGCACCTGGGCTTGGCACAGTGAATGACCCAGAGGAGGACCGCAGGGACACTGATGGGCTTTACTCTGCTGCTTTTTGCACATAACAAGTTTGTTCTGTTTTATTCTTACTGTGTCAGCTAGAATGTGTGCATCTTTGCCTTATTCATGATTAAGGAGGATGATTCCAATGTGTTATTATTGAGTTTAATTGCTTACTCTGGGTCCAAGTGAGGTAGCTTCTTTCTATTCCTGGCTTTCTGAACATTTTAAAGATTTGAATTTTCTTTCCATTTTTAAAAATTAAGGTATAATTTATAAAGAGCAAAATTCACCCTTTTTGGCATCCTGTAAGTTTTAAAAAACATATGTTCCTGAGACCTCCACAGTCAAAATATGGAAGCAGTCTATCACTGCCCAGATTTCTACTTGGCACTTGGTAGTCACTCCCTCCCATACCCCAGTCCCTGGCAATCATTGATATGTTTTCCAGAATATACATAAATGGATGGAGCATGTTTGAGTTTAGTTGAATGGTTTATTCAGCTTGTATTGACATATTCATAGTTTTTCTTTAATCTGTTAATACAGAAAATTACATTGATTTTTAGTCACCTATACAGTCCTATGATTCCCCTCCTTAATTATGGTATAAAGCTCATTTAATATGCTTTTGGACTTAATATTCCCCCCCTTTCCCTCCCTCTCCCTTCCCTTCCTCCCCTCTCTCCCTCCTCCCCCACCCATCACCGCTCCCCTCAGCTGCTAGGGCCTTTCTTGTGCTGTAAGTTGCTTCCCGAGCCCATTTCTTCTATGGCTCATTTTTTCTACCTCTGTGACTTTCTAAATAAACTTTTTCTTTTAAAAAAAGAAAAAATGGATCTCTATCTTCATTTTCTTCTATGCCTATTGGCTTATTTAAAATATCTACTTCTTCTTGGGTTAATTAATCTTTCTTTTTTCTTTTTTCCCACTTTAGGGTTTTCAGACATACACATAATATTCTTTTTTTAGTAATTGCCTTTAAATTTTAATATATTAATATATTTTAATTTATTTTATCAATAGCTACAATTAATTAGTATCTGTGCCCTACCCTCAAATATGGAACATGTAAACTTGGTTTTAGTTAGGCCTCTCCACCGCCATCTCTCAGTTTTGAGATCATCTACACTAATTCAAAAGATCATTATTCTGACTGTTTTCTAGCATTATGCCTTGATGTTTATTTGTTAGTTCTTTAATGTATCATTGTTTCTTGTGTCTAAAATCTTTCTCTTTTTAAAATGTATATATTGTTTTGCTAGGGTTTATTTTCTAGCAGACTTTTTGTCCATTCTTGATGTGAAGTTTGTAGCAGACCTTTTCTGCAGTTGCCTTTAGTCACTCCTCCCCCTGTTTGTCACTCCTTCAGTGACCTCATGTGGGCCCAGTGCTTTAAATACTCTGTATCCCAAACTGACGGCTTCTAAATTTGTATTTCTAGCCTCTTTTCCACCCCCCAAATTTCATGCTTGTATTTCAACTTAACGGATTCAACATCTCCATTTAGATATCTAACAAGTATCAAGCTCGACATATCAAAAGCTGAGCTTTAATCCCCCCACAAACCTTGTATCTGTGTGTTTCTTGGTAAGTGGCCCCTGCATTTTTATGGTTGGCTCAGGCCACAAGCCTTGGAGCTATCTCTGTTAGTTCTCTGGGGCACCTTTAACAAAGTATACATACTAGATAGTGTAAAATAAAAGAAATTTATTATCTTCCAATTCTGGAGGCTAGACATCTGAAATCCAGGTGTCAGCAGGGCTCTGCCCCCTCTGAAGGCTCTGAGGGAGAATCCTTCCCTGCCTCTTCCAGCCTCTGGTGACTGCTGGCATGCGCCACAGTTCTTGGCCTCTAGCTGCATCACTCTAATTTCCGCCTCTGTAGTCACATGGCTGTCTTCCTTTGTGCATTTCTATGCCCAGACCTCCCTCCTCTTATCAGAATAGCAATCATGGGATTTAGGGCCCACCCTAATCCAGTATGACCTGCAAGGCCCCTGTAATAACCCTGTAAGGTCAAATTCACAGATTCTGAGTGGACATGAGACTTTGGGGAACACTATCCAACCCAGTACACCATCCTTGACTCTTCCCTTTCTCCCATATCACACATTCAAACCTTCATGAGAAATCATGTCCACCCTACTTACAAAATACATCCTGAGTCTAAATGCTTTCCCCACCACCAGAGCTGCCACCTTGGTCTAAACCACCATCACCTCTTGCAGTAATTATTGTGATAGCCTCCTAACTGGTCTCCGTTTGCACACTTGCTTTACCTTCCACTCTTCCGTGCCATTGTCCCCTCTAGCTTAGAGTATTAGAGTCCTCCAACCACTCACCTTAGTCCCTAGTATACCATCTGTTCTCACACAATAGCTTTTCATAGTATTAAAACTCTTGTCACTTTAGTATTCAAAATTTTCCAGTGGCATCCCACACTTCAAATACAATGCAATAATTCTTGCAATTTTTGTACATAATCTAGCCAAAATCTGGCTTGACAGAAAATACAATCAGGTAAGCATTTCTGTTGTATAAACATATGCATGGTATAAATACATTTCCTGATAATTGAACACATATCTCAAGGCATATTTTACTGTGACTTTTCCAAAAGGATTGTGCCAGTTTACTTTGATGAATGTAAATAGTTACATTTAAGCAACAATTTAACTCCTGAGATGAAACTAAACATGTCAAATTATTAGTACAAAAATTCATTTTTAAAAGCAGAAAGCAAGTCACAAGTATCTTATTTTCCACCCCAAAGGTACATTAGAATTATATGGCACAGAATTTCAAATTTAAATGAAAAAAAAAGTGTCTTTTCTTTAGGACTACTATAGTATTTGTATGGAGGTATTTAAACTCTTGATCTTTTGCCTTTCCCAAGAAAGAAATGAGTGATTTTACAAAGTGTAGGGACATTGCATGATTTTAACAATGCTTTTCTTTCAAAAAGTGTACAATAAGTAATTTATCTTATGCAAATGAAAGATAAGACCGCATTAGTGTCTTAATTTTGCTATAACAGATTACTGTAATTTTAGTAACTTAAGACAACACAAATGTGTTAACTTACAACTCTGGAAGTCAGAAGTCTGAAATCAGTATTATTGGGGTTAGTATCAGTATCAGTATTATGGGGCTAAAATCAAGGTGTCGGTAGGGCTCTGCTCCTTCCGAAGGCTTCGGGGGAGGATTCCTACTCTTGCCTTTCTCGGCTTCGACGGGCTGCCCTGTCACTGACTCCTGGCTTCCTTATCATGTCTCCTCTGACTCGCTGGCTTCCTTCATTCTTGTACAAGACCCTTGTGATTTTTATATTGGGCCAACCTGGATAATCCAAAATAATCTCCCATCTCAAAACTATCAATTCAATCACAGCTGCAAAGCCCCTTTGTCATGAGAAGGGACATATTCACAGGGTCTGAGAGTGAGGGCACATTGCAGACGTCGGTGGGGGGGGGCCTGTGTCAGCCCATTACAAATGCTGTCATTAATTTTGAGACACACTGCACCTCTTCCAACCTGTGTCTTAGCTAATTAATATTCTGTCAGTTGGAGGCTTGCATTTCCTTAATTAGGTAAATTATTAACATTGAGATTATCACTGTATTGCTAGTGTGCAGAAGCTGGAATTGTTGATAGAATTTGAGGGGCAAAATGAGTAATAGATAATTAAATTAAGCCCTTATTAAGATTAAAGGGGCAATTTGACCTCACAATGAAAGTTGATTTAACTCTGCATTCTGAGTTGCCATTACCACTAAGTTAATTAGCTAAATACTTCCGAGAATTTCCCCAATTTGTCTGGGTATTGAAGGACATAATATATACTAAAGTCAATTGTTACTGAATTTGGATATTCCCTCTATTCGCTGAACACTTAATTTGGAGTCACTGTTTCCTACAAAAACACTACCAGACATGTCTGCCTCCTTTTTCAAATCTCAAAAGTAATTGAATTTGGTAAAGAAAAGAATGTATGGCTTCTTTAAATTGGTTGCCATTATTAGGAATTTCAACCAAGAAGAAAAGAAAACAATTTTCTCTGGCCTTTCCCCTTCATTTCTGTGGCAGTATCATAAGTTTTGAAATGTAAATAAAGAACCCAAAATTGTAGAGTTTTTCCCACCCTCAGAAGGCATATGGACAAGCTTTCTGAGGGTGGGCATTTCACAAACATTTCCCATAGCAATAGATTCTGAATCTGGCAGGATCAACTCTAGTCTGAAACTGTTCTTGCTGATTGATTTTTAAAGCATTATACAAAAGAATTCTGGCATCCTCTTGCCAGAAATGAGAATCCTCTTGCTGTTCTCTCTGTGCCCTAGAGAGAGAGTGAAAGCCAGCAGGTTTGAAGGGAAGTGCTGAAAAGTTAGAAAGTTTACCTCCCTCTTTGAGTTGTTAGCATGCTTCAAAAACTACCACAAAATGTTTAGAGTAAAAACTCCATGTTTAAGCATTACTTCATAGTAAACATTGACATTAATTGTAAATTCTAGAATGAGATTCAGAAGAAAGTCATCAGTGGGGGTGAAGGGAGACCAAACCAAATCGGGTGGTTCTTTTTCCTCTAGTAATTAGGTTGATGGAGGCGGGGATCTGAAAAGAGGAGAAGAGTCTATATTTCCATGTCTTGCCTTTTATAGTTCTAATGGTGGGTTGGCAAGCAAACAAGGAGAGGTATGAGTGGTCCAGTTCTCAAACGATTCCGAAAAGCTGTTTTGAAGTGATGCTCTCCCAATGTAAGTTTTATCCTCTGTCAGCAACATGGGTTAAGAGCTGCTGTGTTCTGTTGATCTAAGGTGCACATTTTTTCACATTTTAAGTTTCCTAAAATCAGGATTTGTTTTACAGTTGGTGGCATCTTACAAATCCTTGGGAGCAGTTTTCTGTCCTAGTAGTACCTGAGCTAATGCAGCCTCATACAATTTTGAAGGCATGTTACACTTGATCAGATACAGTATTTATTATGGTGCTTTATTGAAGTGCTTTCTCGGTACCGATGTGCTTGGTGATTTCTGTCTTCAACAAAAAGTTTGCACAAACCTTACTTCCCAGCTAAATATTCCACGTATAAAGAAGTTTTAGGACTCCCATGTACCAAACAACAGTTTGGGTTTGGGGAATTCAGGATTTAAAGGTGGAGAAGTCATTTCCATCTGTAAGTATTCTCCTGAGTTAACTGAGTGGTTCTCGCTCTGTGTGCATGACTGCCAGCCGAATCACACTGGCAAACCATTAACCTTAGAGACGACCTGAGATAGGATTAGAGGCAACTTCTTTATACTTTCCTGTTTCACTGAATTTTCTTTAATGAATAGATATCAATATTACTTTTTTGTTTAAATTCTAAGTGCTACTTAATAAAATAGAACAGTCCTTGGGTCAAGAGCATAATAGTAGCATTCTTTTAATGATATTTACTGTCAAATCGTATACTTTGTATATTTTCAGCATATGTTATATTATTTATACCTCAGTAAAGCTGCTTTGTTGTTGCCGTTTTTTAAGAGTCATAGTTGAAAAGAGAAAACGTGTTCAACCTCATTAGTCATTAGGGAAATACAAATCAAAACCAGAATGAGAAACCACTTCACATCCACCATGATGACCAGAGTAAAATTTTTTTGAATTAAAAGACAGAAGATAGATTCTGGTGAGGATGTAGAGAAACTGGAACCCTCATATATTGCTAGTAGGAATGCAAAATGATTCAGCCACACAATAATCCAAGGAAGACAGTTTGGGAGTTCCTCAAAACATTTAACATAGAATTACCATGTGAACCTGCAGTTCTACTCTTAGATGTGTCCCTAAAGGATTGAAAATAAGGACTCAAACAAGTGCATGTCCATGTGTTTATGGCAGCTCTATTCACAATAGCCAAAGGGGGAAAACAGCCCAGATGTGCATGAACAGATGGATGGATAAACAAACTGCTGTGTGTGCATACAGTGGAATATTATTCAGCCAGAAAAGGAATGCACTACTGATACATGCTATGACTTGGATGAATCTCTAAGACATGCAAAGTGAAAGAAGCCAGGCACAAAAGGCCACATATTTTTTTAATTCCACTGCCATGGAATATCTAGAATAGATAAATTCATAGAGACAGGGTGCTGATTGCTGATTGGTGGTGCCAGGGACTGAAGGGAGGGGACCATGGGGAGACGCTGCTTAATGCCAAGGAGTTTTACTCTGGAATGATGGAAATATCTTGGAACTAAGAAGAGTTGGTGGTTGTACAACATGGTGAAATGTACTGCCTACATTTCACCATGTTGTACAACCACCAACTCTTCTTGGTGGTACTGCATGCCACTGAACTGCCTACTTTAAAGTGGCAGCTTTTGTATTATGTGAATTGCACCTCAATAAACAAAACAAAAAGTCCATGATACAGAAGAGAAGTGATTGTGAACTATATTACCACAACGTAACAATCACATTCATGTAAATGCTTTTCATTGTAGTAGCTGGTAGAAATTATGACTGGTGATTAGTTTCTGAATGATCAGGAATATATCTCACATTCAACTTAGATTTTGGAAGTCAAAATAAGAAAATTAATTGATATTGCTTTTTTTTTTTTTTAGGAGTCTCAGCTCATTTCCTCCGGACACAATAATCCAAGTAAGAAGGCTTCTCTCTGTAGCGTTATGAGTGGGCGGTGGAGGCAGCAGGGGCAAGTAGGGGAGATGCATGCAACAAACATTAGGTAGAAAAGAATTTCACTAAAAAACAAAATCAGGTGGGGGAAAGAGGGTCGTTTGTTCACGTACTTACAAATGTCTGAGACGCATGGTGACTTTGAGGGCTCCTCTGTTTTTTTCAGGGGAAGGAGGGATGAAGCACAAAACGGTGGGTTTCAAAGCAGTCATGGGCTGAAGGAACATCATTCTTATTACAGTTGGTTTCTGGTATATGTGGAGGGGAACAACTTTTTAAAGGCACTAATGAGTTATATAAATTGAAAGAAAAGATTGGTACCAGTCAGAAGAGAGAGAACCAATCAGAAGACCTCAAGATTAATGGCCTTAGAATTCATAAAGAAACCATGCCCTCTCCCAGAGACAGAGTGTCTAGGAAGGAATTTCCTTATTGAATCCAGTGTCTAATAAAACACACAAGCTTCATTGTCAAAGAGAGGATGTTATCATTCCATGAGGTAGTGTTTTCATTCTCTTCTTTGGCACTACTAGTTGCTACTAATGTTTTCTTGAGCATTAAAAACACACAAGCTGTCTCATTCATGTCACGAACACCATCCACAGAGACTGGGGTCTGTTAGTCTGTGACCAGCCAGACAGCTGAGAGTACCCCTTGCCAATTGCAAAGCTGTGTTTGAACATGAAAATCACTCTGAGCTAGTAGATGTATCTTTGGAACCGAGGCTCACCCACTGAGCACCTGTGAGGGCAGAAGGGTTGGGGAGAAAAGACATTCAGACAGATGTGTCAGAGAGTCCCAGACTTTTCATGCTTATCTAGAGAAAGGTCAGGGTAGGGCAATGATGGCGCAATGATGCATAGGCAGTATCACTTAATCATCTCACCCTCTGTTGGAATTTGCTGTGAGCACTGGTACCAGTGAAGAGGAGAAATGCCAAGAGACTTGAAATCTAAAGAAAATAATAAATTCAGCAGTAATAAAAGGAATCAGAAGAAATGCACGGTTAAGTCCATGAGGTGTGCAGGCATCAGCATCACGTGCCAAAGACTAAAGCATACTGAACAAGTTGTTCTTACTTGCCTCATCATTTCTTCCCGTTTGAATTTAAACAGCTCAGCATAGAGGGAGGATATAACAGGTGAACAAATGCACCTTCTCTCAACTTGGGGTTTTTGACATAGAGAAGAACAAAGGAGCCCTCACTGATGTGGCTCAGTTGCTTGGACCATTATCCCATAAACTGAAAGGTCACAAGTTCGGTCCCTGGTCAGGGCACAGGCCTAGGCTGCCGGTTTTGTCCCCTGTCAGGTCATGTACAAGAGGTAACCGATTGATGTTTCTCTCCTCCTCTCTCTCTCCTTCCCCTCTCTTCTCTCTAAAATCAGTAAGCATGCCCTGGCTGATGTGGCTCAGCGGACTGAGTGCCAGCCTGCAAACCGAAAGGTTGCCAGTTGATTCCCAGTCAGGGCACATGCCTGGGCTGCTGGCCCAGTCCCCAAGTTGGAAGCGTGTAAGAGGCAACTGACTGATGTTTCTCTTCTTCTCTTTCTCCCTCCCTTCTTCTCTCTCTAAAAATAAATAAATAAACCTTAAAAAATTAAATGAATAAGCATGTCCTCAGGTGAGGACTTAAAAAGAAAAAAAAACGAGATAAGTGTTGTCTCTTCCATATGCCGCACCTTCACTTACCTTGACTTACATTACTTCACTTAATCCCAGCAATATCTGTATCAGGGAGGCATTATCATCCCCATTTTGCACATAATGAAAATGAGATTCTGAGGTTAATAACCATCCTAGTTTTTAGTGACTGAAAGTGACAGCTAGGATTTAAACGCAGGGATGTCAGCCCCAAAGACAACAGACTTTCCATCCCATTACCTTGACCCCAAAAAGGTTGCTCTGCTAGTTCAGTGTGAGATTGACTTCTTGTGCAATAACTATATGCTGTGATTTTTGTGTTCACCTGGCATATTTTTGCAGCATGTCATAATACTGACATGCTAAAACTGCATCTGGATTATGCAAAAGCAGACCCATGCCTATGGAATGTGATGTGGCGCCTGCCTAGTGTGGTATGAAACCCTCTGGCACTTCATCACTTGAGGAAGTCTGTGATTGGCTTTTTCTTTTGTGGGGATAGGGAGATTATTTTCTTTGTACTTTTTAAAATAACCCCTCCGCCAAAGCCAAGCACATCTGTATAAAGGTAATATCACTAAAAGCCTGAGCATTCACACAGGTCATAGCACACTTGAAGCTTTAGAAGAGCTGGTCTCACCAGCACTTCTGTGCTATTTCCCATACTATTTGGTTTGGAATCCTTAAAGTTTTGGAACTGTGACTCTAGTAAAAATGTAGAAAATAGAAAAAAAATGTACTTCAAAAAAACCAAACACAAAATGTGTGTGTGGCTTGATGAACTAACCTTCACCATTTTAGGTCAGTGCTTTTATTTTCTTTTTTGAAATTAGAAATGTTATATAGATACTAAGAGAAAAGAGTATACAAAGTAAACAGAAACTTATCTTTAATTCGAATCTTTTAAAAGATAGATACTTTAGTCAGTTTGCTGAATTGCTGGTTAATTTCATTTAGCTTTAGCAAATAAAAGCTTATTACATAGTGAGAAACAAATATAAAACTGGTGACCTATGTCCACATTTTATTAAAGTTTGGAGCGTATCCTGTTCAAGTAGCAGACTGAGTATAAGCGCTTTTCTGCTCCTTCATAATTCCCATTTAAATAACCACAAAGGTACAGTGGTGGAAATAAATTTGTAACAGCACTGAGGACAGAAAGGGATGCATCAACAAACCAGAAATTCAGTTGAGTTTCTGGAAAACAGAAAGTACATAGGACCCTCCTATTAAATAATCCTGCATAGGGAAGGTCACGACCAGAAAAGGAAAACCATGGAATGACCAGAAACAAGCTCTAGCAGTGGTGGGAGACAGTCTTCAGGAGCTGCGCGCAAAGTCCCACTCAGTCTCATGGAGAACAGGCATGGAGTGCAGACCGTGGGAGGCACCTGGCCGCTCCTTCTTCCACCTATGACCCTCTCTCCATCCTGGTTCTCATACAGAGCTTTCCATCTGGATTTCCATGCCCTCCCCCACCCAAAAAAAAGCACCAAAATACCAAAAACACAGTACCATTTGCGAAAAAAAATGAGCAGTTGACTGGATAGAATTCCTAGTTGGGAGTTGATACCTAAAAGGGAAGGAGAATAGATTCTGAGATAATACTAGACCTTAAAAATAGAGTGGTGGAAGAAGAGTTAACTTTTTTCAAGCTGGGGATGAGCAAAAATGCCACATGTCCACACGTCCGAGTAAAGTACTTCTTCTAATTTGGCGGGGATGGAGGGGGGGAGTTGATGACATGATAAGGGTTCCCGGCTGGTCTCAAGGTCTGTCTTCTCCTGAACCCTAAATGTCCCAACTCACATACCCTGTCCACTTACAAAGAGCTCTAAATCAGTTGTTTTCTGCAAGGGATATGTGTTTTAAGAAAATAGATCAATATGCTTATATAGGAAATCCATATCCATTAGCTTTGTTAACCAACCTGTTATCATTCAAAAACACAAATGTGTAATCAGTTAGCACCAAAATGAAGGACTGACTCCAGAGGAAATCTACTTAATTCAAGAAACAGAAGAAAAAATGTCAAGTATAATTACAGTCTTCAGAAACATTTGAAATTATTTGTATTAAATAAAGAACAGAGTGGTATGAAAAAGAAGCAGTTACAGTACAAATGAGTACTTGAGAATTAAAAATATGGTCAACAAAAAATTATTAGAAATGATAAGTAACAGCTGAAGTCTAGAATCTGTGATATAAAGCTGAAAACTTTTTTTCTGAAAATATAGCAAAAAGCAGATGGAAAATATGAAAGGAAATTAAGATACATGGAAGATCAATCAGGGTGAAAAGGTCAAAATCCAGCTAGTAGGAATAACAGGAAAAGAAAACAAAATGGAGAATAAATAATAAGAGAACTATAATTCCAAGAGAAATGAGCAACTCATTATCACAAACACTGTACAATGAAATAAGAGACCCTGAACAGGAAAGAGTACTTACTTTAATTTCCAGAAATGAGAAGATTGAGAATATAGTTGAGAACAAGAAGATTTGAAGAAGTACTAATCAAAACCTCTAGAAACAATAAAATAATATTAAATTATCATTTCCTTGGTCAGGTTTAACAGCAGATTGGATATTGTTGAAAAAAATTAATGAATTGGGAAAAATTAATGAAGAAATTCTCTAGAATGCAGCCTAGAAACAGAAGTGGAAAATATAAAGTGTAAGTCAAGAAATATGGGGGATCAAGTGAGAAAGTCTAACATATATTTAAGTGGAATTTCAGAAAGAGGTACAGGAACAGATGAAATATTAAAGAAGAGAATGGCTGAAAATTATTTTTAGAATTGAAATACACTAACCTACAGATTTGAGAAACCCAGTGAATATTAAGCGGAATATATAAAAAGAAGTCCACACTAGACACATTATATGTAGTTAATCTGCAAACCACATAAAGAAACAGTTTTTAAAAAGCCCTTTAATACCTTCAGAGAAGTGACAGTTAAACTTCCGCTTGACTTCTTTCTCAGCAGCAGCAGTGGGAGCCAGCAGACAGTGAAATTATAACTTCATTTATGTGTATGTGGAAATTGATGAGGTAATTTGGAAATTTATTTGTTAGAACAAATGGCCAAAAATAGCTCAGATGCTCTTGAAGAACAACAGGGTAGGAGCATTCATTGCCTTGCCAATATTAAAAATAAGTAAATATTTTTAACTATGTAATAGACAGTAATAGACAAATTGAGCAATGAAGGAAAATGTAAGACCTAGAAACAGACCCCCAAACATATGAAAATTAGATCCCTGACAGAGCTGAAGGGCAGATCAATGACGAAACAATGGGCTTCTCAATAGATAGTACCAGAATAATTGGTTATCTATGAGAGAAATGAAATTGCCCATTATCATATTTTTAAAAAACTATGCCAGGTATTTGTAAAAGATCTAAATGTGAATGGTTTAGGTACACACTTTTCGAAGACAATGTGGAACATATATCTGGTGTATCTCTTACAACACCCAAAGGTATCAAGTACAGGAAAATATTGCTAAATTCAAATAAATTACAATTGAGAATTTGTAATCATCCACAGATACCAGAAAAAGACTCACACTGGGAAAAGTTACTTGAGGGTGTGTGTGTGTGAGTGTGGGTGACAGAGAATGTAGCAAGACAATGAAGTTCTTCTATGAGTTAAAAAAATTATAAAAATATGGCTTTTTTTAAGAAATGAGGACTTCCGCCAAGATGGAGGCATAGGTGGAAACATTGTGCCTTCTCGCACAACCAAGTTTAAAGATAATAAAGTTTTAGTAACAAAAAACGCAGCCAAAACACAGAAAATTGAACTAGACGGAAGTCAAACAACAATGAACCCTTCAGCCAGACCAGTAAGAGGGGCAGAGCCATTGGCTGGCGGAGCAGGGTGCACAGGAAAGATCCCCCAACCCAGGCAGGCAGGCAGGCAGGCAGCCACGCGTGGACCCCAGGTGTGGAGTAGCAATGGATGGACCCAGTGAGGGCGCAAGGCGGCAGGCTGACCACAGTCACACATTTGCATGCAGATGGAAGGAAGCAAGCAGTGAGCAGACCATGCAGGCCCCAGTGGCGGGAAGCAGCAAAGGGGACCATTATTGTCCCTCTCTGACCCCGCTCCCACATACAGCATCACAACCCAGCGACCTGGGGGGCCCTGCCCTGGTGACCACCTAGGGCTTCGCTCCTCATACGTAACAGGCACGAACAGACCAAAACATGGTTCAAGAACTCAAAGCCCCAGAGCTGATAACTCTAAGCAACCAAGAAATAGCCAAACTTTCAGATGCACAGTTCAAAACACTGCTGATCAGGATGCTCACAGAACTGGTTGATTTTAGTCACAAATTAGAGGAACAAATGAAGGCTAAACTAATTGAAATCAAGGGAAATGCACAGGAAAGTAATAGCGATGGAAAGGAAACTGGTACTCAAAGGAGTGGACCAGAAGGAAGAAAAAAATGACCAAACAGAAAAGAATGAAGAAACAAGAATTCAAAAAAATGAAGAGAGGCTTAGGAACCTCCAGGACATCTTTAAATGCTCCAACATCTGAACTATAGGGGTACCAGAAGGGGAAGGGGAAGAGCAACAAGTGGAAAACTTATGTGAACAAATAAATAAAGAACTTCCCCATTCTGGCAAAGGAAATAGACTTCCAGGAAATCCAGGAAGCTCAGAGAGTCCCAAAGAAGTTGCACCCAAGAAGGAACACATCAAGGCACATCAGCATTACAGTAGCCAAGATTAAAATGAAGGAGAGAATCCTAGAAGCAGCAAGAGATAAGGGGACAGTCACCTACAAAGGAGTTCCCATCAGACTGTCAGCTGATTTCTCAAAAGAGACCTTACAGGCAAGAAGGGGCTGGAAAGAGGTATTCCAAGTCATGAAATCCAAAGACCTACAACCAAGATTGCTCTATCCAGCAAAACTTTCATTTAGAATGGAAGGACAGATAAAGTGCTTCTCAGATAAGATCAAATTCAAGGAGTTCATCATCACCAAGCCCTTATTATATGAAATGTTAAAGGGACTTACCTAAGAAAAAGAAGATAAAAAAGATGAACAGTGAAAGGACAGCAAACTCACAGTTATTAACAACCACACCTAAAACAAAAGCAAATTAAGAGGACAGCTAGATCAGGAGCGGAACCATAGAAATGAAGATCACATGGAGGGTTAGCAACAGGGGAGTGGGGGGAGGAGGAGAAGGGGGGAGAAAGTACAGAAAATAAGTAGAATAGACGGTAGGTAGAAAATAGATGGGGGGAGGGCACAAATAGTATGGGATATATGTAATCTAAAGAACTTGAGACACATGTTCATAAACTAAAGGGAGGGATGGTAGGAGGGTGGAGGGGAATGAAGGGGAATAGAACAATTAATGGCATAATCAATAAGATATATTTTTTTAAAAAGAAAGAAATGAGAAGGAATGTTACTAAGGAGCAAGCACAGAATATCTACTTCATTGATACACACATGCAAATATTACACTGAAACATCTCTAGAAACGTCTCCTGAGTGACCAGCTTAAAAAAATTTCTTATGGAGAACTTTCTAGCTTGCATGAGTAATTTTCCCATATGTCCGGATAAAGAAGCTATGACTCTTAATGACCTAGGCACTTGAACATTTCAAGTGAACTTCAGAAATTGCATCACCTAAAACTGCAGGATGTTGGAGAGAAATTTGTGTTTCATTCTTTCTGAAGGACAGAAACAGTTTGCATCCCTTTTTCCACCCTGCACTTATTTTCCCCCAGAAAGGTCCATTTGTTGTCAGCACTGAAGGTGCTGAGTGTACTCACTCTCCGGCTGTTCGTAAATGTCTTGTTTAGCCCTGCAGTATCCTTCCTGTTTGCCAGAACCTACTCTGTTTTCCCTGTTGCCACAACATAAGTGCTGCTAAGAGCAGAGATAATCCGCGCAGCTTGGTCCCTACGCTGGGCCAGCCCGCGACTCCCACAGTCCGGGTCCCATGTGCAATAAGGCCTGTGTCCTCTCAACCTGTGGGTTCTTTGGCAGCAGTGTTGGTCAAGGTAAAACATGTTTGTTCAAACATCCAAACAATGTCTTTGTTTATAGTCTCAGTTTCCTGTTTTCTTGTCATAAGTTGTTTGGGAATGTTTACTGTTGCCAGCTGCTGTGAGCTTGGCTGTTCTGCACTCCTTACTGTGATTGTGTGGTGTGACTACTGGCAGTGACAGACTGGGGAAAGCAATCAATTTCTCCAAATTAAAGGTGGGGGGAGATCAATATGTGACTTAAATTTCCATTAGTGTTGTTACATAATGCAGGTGTTGTAACTCTATTTAAGGATTCTGGCAGGAATTGTGGCCACTCAGTGGAAAAATGATTCTGGAAAGGACTAAATTAGGTTATTTTCCAGCTCTAAAGCCAGTTGATGAGGCCTTGCATGTCTCCTAAGTGAGCACACCACAGACCTGGCCTGGGAGACAGAGCATAAATGTATGAGCTGTGAAGCTGGTTTATTAATTTGCTGCCTTTACTTATACTTCAACGTGGTTCATAGGAATCAGGGCTCTGTCTAATCAGTGTTTGTTATTGAGGCAGTTACACAGATGTTGTTCCTTTTTGATGAGTCGCTGTGTAGATAGAGACCCATTAGTGCCGAGTTATATCTAAGATAGATGTGTGAACTGTATATAATGGTCTTTTTTTCACAACTATTTAATTTCCCAAAAGAAAAAAAGAAGATGCTATCAAGTTTCCTTTGGGGTTCAGTTTGGATAATACCTCAGAATGTGGTCCTCACACTCTATGGAAAATGGTCCTGAGACAAGTGCTGGCTGACAGAAGGGGCTTGGTACAGTGCATGGGTCTGGGCCCTAGAGAGGATGGCAGCGGATTCTGTGAGATCTCCAGGCCTGACTCAAAAGAGCAAAGGAAAACAGGTTGCCACCTTCAGGCCCATTTCTTACAACCCACAGCCTTCTCTGAGGTTTATTAAACTATTAGCTTGGCACAACCATCATAACCACAGCCAACTCACACTGGCAACCATGACCCTACTCCTTCTATCTCCTGCCTCAAGGAAATAAAAAGCTGCACCTTACCTCATGAGGATGCATGGTTCAAACCACCCGTGGTTGAGGATCTAAGAATTAATGCTGTGTCCTTGCAAGAAGCATTTGCCTTTTAAAACTACAAAAAGTGACTTGTTCCAGGTTCCCTCAGTTAAAATCCTATTAAATCCTTAATGCCCACCAGTGAAACATTTCTTTACTAACCTGTCAGATAGATAAGATTTCTGGTTTACATCTTATTAGGCATTAACTGGGGGGGCCCCCAAACCTGTGCAAGGGCTCTTGGTCGGGTACAATTCTTGGGGACCCTGTAACCTCAGAAAAATGCTCTTCTCCGAGTTCTGATACAGCCTGATCTGGTTTGGCTTATATTAGCAAAAGGGATCGAAGTTCAAAATGCCTTGATGTAGAATGCTAATGGAATTTATTTCCTTAAATTTTCTGTAAAAGAAGTGGAAGGAAACAGGTTCCATCTGTAAGATACTCATCTTCTGGCAAGGTCTCCACTCTGAGCCTCAAGTTGTTCATAAACAGCTCCTTAGAACCTACTCCCAGATACATAACTGGGCAATGGTATTACAGAAATTATGTTGCAGATCTGGTTCTCAGACAATAAAAATGTTTTAAAAGCCTTCTTCACATTTTGAAAAATTGTTAATAGGAGCTTGGGAGCATATTTAATCTCTCTTAAAATTTAAAGACTGTAACACTCACATGTATTTTTTTCCTACTTCCTTTTTAAGAGAAAGGTGATGCTGAGCCAGAGAGTCCAGACAATGGCACCTCGAATACATCGTAAGTCTCTTTGCTCTTTCTGTTTGTCACAGTGATTCTTTAATGTGCTGGTAACATGAAACAGGGCAAGGCTCTTATAGTAGTTGTAATAATAATGGAAGGAAGGCTGTGGTTCTCCTCATGGTAATGTCTTTATAAATGCTTCAGAGTGCACATGCGTTTGGAGGTCTTTCTTATGCTTTATTACAGTAAGAATAATCTTGAAAACAAAAATGCTTCTCTTCATAAAGTACAAATATAATAAGATGTGAGGGTACATATTGGTGGGGAGAAGAGAGGGAACTTTGTTTGGAGACTTTCGTCATAACTGTTATAAATAATGTAGAACTTCTCACACGTACTGGGAGATACTCTATCCTACATACCTGTGAAGTGCCATTGTCATTTGAAAAGCCTGCCATCAGCAACCTCACCTTGGAACTATGTGAAAAGTACAGTTATAGATAGCTATGGAATCTCATGAGTTTGTTGATGTTTTTGAATTAACAAAAGCAGTTTTGAAAAGATTTTTTATGATAATTTTATTTTTTAAGACTTTACTTATTTATCTTTAGAGGGGAAGGGAAGGAGAGAGGGAGAGAAATAATGTATGGTTGCCTCTCAGGCATGTTCCCTGACTGGGAATCAAACTGCGATCCTTTGGTTCACAGGCTTGCGCTCAATCCACTGAGCTACACCATTTAGGGCTAAAAGATTTTTTAAAGACATTCATAAAACACATGTTCCTCACTCTACATTTTGCATTTTTCCTCTCAGTACTCGAGGAATCCTTATACATTTTAATGATTAATTTCATACAAGATTTATATACCAAAGTTTACCCCTGAACCACCAATGCCCTGATTTATATACCAAAGTTTAAAAGAAATAATTCATGAGCTAACAAATTATTTTAGGAGTCACTAAAAGGTTTGCCCTTTGAAAATTTTTATTATAACTCTGAGGGGTGACATATGGTTTCTTATTCCATGACATGTTTGTGAATTTATCTTTATGTGGATCAGCACTCTTATTACTAAACATGTAAAATGCTACTCAGTAGCAGTCAGAGTTTGTGACATAATATTATTGAGTGTCTCACTTTCTCTAAGACACATTTCTCTGTCTAGAAAAATCCTTTGGATTGCATAGAATGGGTATATGTTGCATAAAGTATATGATTTTATGTTTGTCTTCCTTAAGATGTTACTCTGAAAGTTCCAAACAGTTTCATTGTTATGATTTCTGATGATATAATAAATGTGACTAGTTTTAAATGATTAAAATATCACTAACTTTTACATTTTTATCCTGCATAATATAATGGGGAAAGGGTTTTAATGCCATCTGGAGGCATTGTAGAGAATTGAAAAAGGTAGAATCATTTAAAAATTTGGTTCTTTCAAATAACATTTGAGACTGGGTAAGAATTTATACAACTAGAATATGAGCTATTTGAGAGTAAATTATATATTTCTATAAATAATATTATAAAAGTGCTAATTGTAGACATAACAATTTTTAATTCTCACTAAAAATATCATTTCAAAAACAGACAAAGGAACATACATACAAAATATATTGGAAAACTTCCAACTTCCTACATTTAATTTTACAAATTTTAGAATCTCATTCAGTAGACACCAATTTTGTTAATGCAGTTTAATGTACCATTTAAGTTCTTCTTCCCTTATGCATTTATAAAAAAAAGTCTGTTCTCTAAGAGAATTGGTTTCCATACATCAGTACCTTATGAAAATAAATGTGTTGTCTGAGAAATTGTTTTAAACATTCTAGATATTTGAGAGCAGTGAAAACTTTGAGCATTGCCCCCACATTCCTACCTCTTAGTCATTGACCTCACCTGCGTCTTGAATTAGAAATAGCAGAAATAAAACTGAGGTTGCATGGCTATCTCTCAAAAGCAGAGAACTGTGAACCTGAGCCTCTCAAAGAGCTCTCCAACAGCAGTCCTGTAGTAATTAGACAGGAGGAGCAGCATGTAATAAAAAGCAAGGATTCAGAGTGCCTTAGATTTATAACCGTTTACATTCTTTGTACAGAGCCTTATTTAAGCTTTATTTTTTAAGTAGACAGGTATGGCAGGGACAGACTCGTAAAAGCCATTCAACTTAAGTTAAAAATAATTGGGGTATTTTGCTTTTCTGCCCATTTACCATACTGAGGAGTCAGTGGATCTTAGTAAACAAAGAAAAGCCATGTGTCAGAATCAAGTAGAAAAATAAGGGTCAAATTATTTGTTAAATGGTAAGTGTATTAGTTTGCTAGGGCTGCTGTAACAAATACCACAGACTGGGTGCCTTACGCAAAAAAAAAGTATAATCTCATGATTCTGGAAGCTGGACATCCAAGATTAGTCAGTAGGATTGGTTTCTTCTGTGAAAGAAGGATCTGTTCCAGGCCTAGTGACTTTATCTGTAGATGGACATCTATATCCCTGTGTCCCTTCATATCACCTTCCCTCTAAGCATGTCTCTATGTCCAGATTTCCCCTTTTTATAATAATACCAGTTATAATGAATTAGGGCCCACCCAAAAGACCTTGTTTAATATGATTCCCACTACACAGACCCTGTCTTGAAATGAAGTGACATCCTGAGAGGTTGGGACTTCAACACATGATTTGGGGTGGGGAAGGGGATTCAACTCATAACGTTAAGGGTTAGAGTAATCAGAATGATTCAGAAGCCAAGTAGGCAGAACCAGGAATGTACAGATGCCAGGAGGTAGAACAAGGGCAGAGAACCTAAGTAAAACATCAAAATGATGAGCTCCATGGGAGCAGAAGGGATGAAGCAGAGCAAAAAGAAAACCGTTGGTAACACACCCAAGCGCTAGGAAAGACATCATTTTCACATTCACGTTCTGGTGGCTCAGACTTGGCTTCAGTAACGCTCTGCATTCCTCTGTCTGTATAAGTCCATGGCCCTGTGAGTCATTTAAAACTATCGTATGGGTTTAAATTAAAGTATAAAGTTTGGAGTCTCCAGACAGAGAGCTAATTTCCTGGAAAAGACTCTTTCCTCACCAGAGATTAATTAAGCAAAAGATTAATCATGGTAAATTTTAGACAATCATTGCCTGATATGACAAAGTAATCTGAATAACATCTGAAGATCCCTTCAGGAGGTATTATTTAGTGATTTTATGAGTATTCATAAAGATGAAAAGTGTAGTTTATTCTTAACACAAAAGAACTGATAAATTTGAATTTCTGTAGAGTACCAATTATGTTAATGATGGGAGCCCTTCTATTGGGTTAACTTTCCTGCAGATAACTATTATAAACTCTGGACAAAATACTTTTTAAACTCTCAGAAGGCAGAAAATGTTGGGAATTTGATCCTTGAAAGAAGAAAATTGGATGGGGTGAGATTTACATTCATACAGCTTCCTCCCTGAGAGTTTGTAGATCCACATAGAACAACGAGAACTCAAGGAGAAAACCTTAATCACATTGGCATGAAGTATCAGAGGATGGAATTCAGGGCTGTGAGAGTAAGAAGACAATGTCAAGAGAATGAGAAGGCTGAGAGAAAATGTTTGCGAAAGACATCTGATAAAGAACTGATACTCAAAATAAACAAAGAATTCTTAAACACTCAACAATGAGAAAACAACCCAATTAAAAAGTGGGCCAAAGACATTAACAGACTTCTCAAGAAGAAATACAGATGGCAAATAATCATATGAAAAGATGCTTCACATCATATGTCATCAGGGAAATGCCAATTAAAATAGTGAAAACCCAGAACACAGACAACACCAAATGCTGGTGAGGACGTGGAGCAACAGGAACTCGCTCGTACGCTGCTGGCGGGAACGCGAAGTGTTCGGGCCACTTTGGAAAACAGTTTGGCAGTTTCTTACAAAACTAAACACACTCCTTGGTGTATATCCAAAGTTGCTGAAAACATATCCACACAAAAAATTTACCTCAATTTAAAAAAATAATAAGTAAAAATAAATTTATAGGAGGATAAATATTTATGTGACAGTTTTTCTTCCCTGTGATAAGAGCAGTTACCATGTTTTGAGCCCTTACATTGACCAGGTACTAGTCTTAACACTTGACATATTTTATCACCTCTAATTCTTACAGAAATCCAGTAATACCTTATTTTATAAGCAAAATAGGCTAATTAAGGTTCCTGCATTATATAACTTTAAGTGGCAAGTCAAGATTTGAACCCAGTATTCAGATCCTGGAAGCCAAACTCTTAACCACTGTCCCATTCTGCTGCCATCTCAGAGTTGTTAGGTAGTTTCTCTAGAGACAGTAATTATTCCAGAAAGAGCAGGTAATTGAAGTAATACCTGAAGAGGAAGAACAGAACTGAGATCCTGCTAGAATGTCATCTGCACTAGAAAAGCTCTAGAAGTAAGGAGCAAGTGGAGATTTCCAAAATACTGTGAAGGCCACGGTTTGGCAGGGTCACCATGCTTGCTTAATTCAGATTTTTCCACCATCAACAAATTTGCTCTCAAATTAGAGGTCAACAGCATAGGCTTATAGAAATATCCTCAGGGAGGATCCTTCTATATTTGTAGATGAGCCTCAATTGAACAAAGTAACTATAACCTTCAAGAATAAATGGAAGATTTGAATGGAATTAAACACACAATACTCAACTCCTCGGAGAAAAAAATAAAATAAGGCAGAAGAAAAATGGTTCATCAGAGGTATACATTGTACAGTAAAAGATTTGGAAACTATTATGAGCTTAAATGGAATTAGAGTGACCCATGAAATGTTTTTTTTTTTCCCAGTGTTAATACTGTTTTTTTCCCAGTGTTGGAATTAATCAATAGAAAATGCCCATTACCTAGTAGGCACTCAATAAATAGTTATTACTGCTATCATAACTAGGTTCATGATCTATAAAAGATAGAAAACAACCTTGCCTTGGCAATTGGTTGTGATCAGAGTTTATTAGAATTTTAAATCTCTTCCTTTAAAAAAAAGTAGAAAAGTTAGAAAGGGTTAAGGGTGGTAAAAACAAAAGTTTATATAGGTCTTCCAGTGAAGCTTACAGGGCTGTGAAGAAGAAAGGCTGAGTGGTCAGTCTACTCCAAAGATGTCAACCAAAACGAGCACTTCCCCAAGCCTTCTGATTACGGGACCAAAGACAAGGACACATGGTGTTACCTCTCCCAGTGAAGAGTACATGACCTGGAGGTGGTGAAAGAGTTCACCTCCACCACAGACTTCTGTTTTAAAATGTCTTGGAATACTTGGATGTCACTGAATGGTGGAACAGAGTGGTTCTAGGTGATGCCCAAAGCTCCTTTTTCAGGTATATAATGTGCAATGATGAAAAGTGAAAAATGTTCATGTCAATGAAAAGGGTTTATCTTCATCAGTCCAGGCTACTGTAACAAACTACCATGACCCAGGTAGCTTATAAACAACAGAAGTTGATTTCTCACAGTTCTGGAGGCTGAGACATCTAGGATCAAGGCCCCAGCAGATCCAGTATCTGGTAACAGCCTGCTTCCTGCTTTGCAGTTGGCCATCTTCTCATTGTGTCCTTACATGGCAGAGAGCAGCAAAAGCAGAAGAAAGCTCTCTCGTGTCTCTTCTTATATGAGCATTAATTTCATTCATGAGGGCTCAACCCTCATTACCTAATCACTTCCCAAAGTGCCACCTCCTAATACCATCACATTGGGGATTTGAGTTTCAACATATGAATTTTGGAGGAAGACAACAGTATTCATAGTCCATAACAGTATTCACTAAAAATATTCTATGCCCGTTATAGAGCTATCTTAGAAAACATTAAATGAGGAAGAATATACAGAGAGACAATTATGTACTAAACATATAAAGACACCTATTATTCATGCATGTGCACTTAATAATGTCATGCAGACTGATCTGAAGTTAGGAGATCACAGTCAGTTTGAGAACTGTTACCAAGAACTTTTTTTTTCAGAGAAATTTTAAACCTTCCTGATATTTATTTTGGCCACAGCAATCCATGTCTCAAATGATGAACTGTGGCTGCTCTTTTAGTTTATGAGGTCTCTTTCCCCAGAGGATTTCTTTCCATATCTGCTTAAGTAATTTGCCTTTATGGCTCCTCAAACCCCCTCACTGTGGCAGATGAACAAACTAGACTGAAGGCCTTGCAGAGGTGAGGCCTTATCTGGTCGTTAGGAAGGAACCCCTTGACCCAGCATTCAGGTACCAATGAGTCCAGATGGGGCTGGGCAAGATGGTTGAAGGAGAAGAGATGTAAGGAGATTTTGTCAGTTTTACCCGAAAGGGAAATTAGATACTGCTGTGGTTTTGCTTATACTCTCCGATTAAAACACTAAGTGAAGCCAAACACATGGTTAGAAATTATGCCATTGCAGAACAGGACTACAAACCTTATCTTCCATGTCCTTACACCAGACTGGAAGGCCCATGGTCCCAGAGGTCTAAAAGAGAAGTCGGTGGCAAAGCCGGGGAGTCTGTTCCCCTGTCCCCTCTTTGGTTCCCCAGAGACTCATGCTTTCTCTTTCCTCTACACATTCAGCTCCATCACAAATACCTCTCCTTAGGATGTTATACCTAAATCAGGGTTTTTCAAAATTTTGTTTTGTAATTTAATGTTTTTTTTATTTTAATTGTGATAAATACACATAAAAGTCACCATCTTAACCATTTTAATACATTCCAAGATACCCAGTAGATGCCTGGAACCACGGGTAATACAAACCCTATACAGGCTATGAATTTCCTAGACATATTATACATACCTTTTCACTTAAAGAAAGCACTTTTTACAGCTTTTCTTTGGCATATCCAAACTGTCAACTCCACTGCTCTTTCTTTGGGACCATTATTCAGTAAAATGAGGGTGACTGGAACACAAGCACTGCCGTACCACGACAGACAATCTGATAAGTGAGACAGCCACCAAGTGACTGACGGGTGGGGAGCACGTGCAGCCTGGAGACACTGGGCAAAGGGATGATTCACGTCCTGGCAGGAGAAAGCAGGACAGCAGGAGAATTTATCACACTACTCAGAACAGCACACAATGTAAAAGTTACGAATTGTCCATTTCTGGAATTTGCTGTTTAATATTTTTGGACTGTGGTTGACCACAAGTCACTGAAACTGCAGAAGGCAAAACCACAGGTCGGGGGGCTACTGCACAGTTCAGTAGCATTAACTGCATCACTTTGTTGTGCAGCCATCACAGCCACGCCCAGAACTCCTTTCATCTTCCCAAACTGAACCTCTGTGCCCGTTAATATGCCAAATTAATAAAGTGCCACAGCAAATAACTCCATTGTCCCCCTCCACAGCCCCTGACAACCACCATTCTATTGACTCTTTCTGTTCCTATGATTTTGATGACTCTGGGTACCTCACAGAAGTGGAATCATGCAGTGTTTGCACCTTTGTGACTGGATTATTTCACTTAGCAAAAGTTTTCAGGGTTCATCCATGTTGTAGCATGTGTTAGAATTTCCTTCCTTTTAGAAAAGGAATTTCCTTTTTAAGGATTTTCTTTTCTTTTTGATTTTTATTTAATAATTTAGAGAGTGAGAGAGGAAAAGAGAGAGAAAGAGAGAAACATCGTTGTTTGTTCCACTTATTTATGCATTCATCGGTTGATTCTTATGTGGGCCGTGACTAGGGATTGAACCTGCAATGTTAGCATAAGGGGACAATGCTCTAACCAAGCGTGTTACCTGGCCAGAGCCAGGAATTTTCTTTTTTAAGGCTGATTGATATTCCCTTGTGTGTGGGTATGTCTGTTTATTCCTCTATCCATGGCACTTGAGTTGCTTCTGCCTTTGGCTGTTGTGAATAATGCTGCTTACAAACATGAGTATGCAAATATCTCTTTGAGTCCCTGCTCTCAGTTATTTTAGGTGTATACTCATCTCAGCTATTTGAACATAACCCGTATAATCAAAATCGCATTTTACATCATATCCTACAAGGGTATATGTACTGAATCTGGTGTCACAATATAATTACCAACCATTACTCGGACATTTTCCATTCTTGTGTAATATTTTTAAATGCAGGTCATATCACAGAAGTTCACTTTTCTCAGCCATAGTCACAAAACGCAATAGTTACTGACTAACTAGCAAGGCAGTTTGTGCCAAGGAAGGAAGGAAGAAGAAGGCAGTGACAGGAGTGAGCCCTACTGTGTTCTAACCCTGGCTGAGGCACTATGTAAATGACCTTGTCAGTCCTCCTGATGGCCTAGTTCTCCCCTCCCCATTCTACAGATGAAGAAACCAAGGATGAAAGGGGATAAGAAGTTTTCCCAAAGGCTTAAACCCAGTGCATCTGTTTTCACTCAGATCTGCCCCCTTATCTGGATGTGGGCAGGATGTGACTGGTGTACATGGCACCCTACAGTCCTCCCCTCAGAAGATTCAGACAAGCATTCTAACAGGACTGAGGCAGGCTTTAGTGCAAAGGACTGCTGATTCAGAAAGTCTTAGGACCCATTCAAAGGCTCAAGAAGTTGGTATTTGGGAAGTATGTCATGCGAGAAGATAAAGTTGTTCAGTGACCCCTAATTAGACCACATAAGCAACTGCTCCCTTCACTAAATGGTTAAGATGTCAGACAGAGTCTCTACAGGTGAGTTAGGTACCTGCACAGTCAGTGACCTCCTCATTCCACAAAGATATTAATGAATATACTGTAGCTACTGTATATTCACTGTGGCTTTGACAGATGGCAGCATTTTTCTGAGGAGTCACTGGGGCCGTGGGAAAGTGTGACAAATCAACAAACATTACCATATTTATTGATTGCAGTGGGTAATTAAAAACATTGCCTAATATTAACATACTGAGTATGCTTCCTTCAGATGTTTGTTTTCATATAGTTCCTTCTTGCTCTTATGTGTAAGCCTTGCCCAGCATTTAGAACAGAATCCTTGTGCAGCAAGAATTACTGGTGTGAATGAATGAGTGCAGAATAACACAGGATGGTTGAAGAACACTTGTGGTGCATTTTATTGTATCTTTTTCAGAAATACCATTAGCTAATTTGTTCTTTCTCAGTGACAGATTTTTAACTGAGATGTAAACCTCCAAAGTGCAGAGCTTATGTACTGACAGACTGAAATCCTTCCCTTCCCCACACTGTGCCCAGATCACAGACTCCCTCTGCGCCCCATGCTCATCCCTTCCCAGGCATGAAACTTCATGCATCCGTTGCCTGCTTTGTGTCAGGCACTTGAGTGAACACGGTGTCTTATTTAATTCTCACGACAATTCATTGAGGTGTATTATTACATTATTACATCTTATATTACAAAAGAGAAAGTCAAGATTGCAGAGAAGTGTGTTGGCTTGTGGAGGTTTCAGCTGACAGAGCTGACATTCGGTCCAGGTCGGCTCCAGAGCCACTTGGTGACAGCCCTTTAGGCCTGTGGCCTCATGTAGAGGGCCACAGACCTGAAGAAGTGGAAGGGATAGTAAAGAAAAATCCTGTGTCTGAACAAAGAGCTGGTGTGGCCCTAAAAAGCTCTTAATATCTGCATTCCCTCCATATTTTCAAGAGATTGTGTCCCTGTAAAGCAGCTTGGAGGAGGTGGGAGGATACCTGGTCACAGACAAGGAGTAAAGGTGGACTTCTGTGCAGTGGTGGAGGTCATGGAATAGCAGGGGCTGGAATCTGAAATTCATCTGACCAGCCAGTAGCTGGCAGAAATAAAAGGACAGCTCCGCAACCTGGCCTACCTGTTCACCTCAGAGGGCCTTCAGCAGTTGGCTTAGGCTATTGTGGTAAAGCAATGTTCACGTGACCCCACCAAAGCATGGAAAGTGAGTAAGCCTCTGCCCACACCATTCTACCACAGAGAATTCCACCTCCACTTTTAGCTTCTTACATGACTGAAATATACAGGGCACAAAGAGATAACGGGCAGCTGACCAAACTCACACACATGTGCACACACATACCTTTCTACCTTAGAAAGGCATGCCTGCTTTAAAAATGAGGACTCTGTGGGAGTTAAGGCCTTTCCATAAAACAGTACCAGTGTTGATACATATATGATTAAGAGCTAACAAATACTGTGCAGTAACTGTAGGCCAGACTGTATACTAAATTCTTCATAAACATAGAATCACTATATAATAGGAGGTAATAGTTATTCAGGGACAACGGTTGTGAACTAAAAACCCTGTAGGGTGAATCAAGTCTTTGAATCCTCACAAGCACCTTGAGAAAGTACACAGCGTTAAAATCTCCCTTTTTATTGATAAAGAAACCGAGGCTCACACAGGGAGCATTGCCAAGCCAGGGTATTGCTCCAGAGGTGTCTGACTTGAAAGCCCTCTTTCTCTGACACTGCCTTGGCCTGCAGACACCTGAGCTGTGCCGTTGTGTGGATCCAGCACTGCTGGACGCCACTGCTGGTTCAGAACACAGACAAAGGAAGTTCAAAGTGGCCAGATGGCAGCAAACCCAGTGACCGGGGACTATTTCATTTGAAAGTCTGTTTAACACTAAAGCTGGAGGACTGAATTAGATCAGTTGGCTTTTAGGGATGGGAAGAGACTGTTCTTGGTTTGCTTTTGGAGTTTTATAATACAGAGAGAATAATCGGCAGGTAAAACAAGAAAAACCACCCATGTTAGGCAGGACTATCAACCACATAGCTTCACTCCTTGAAACCATATGATGCTAATTTCATAAAATACTACAAGTTGTATACTCTGAAAATACAAAGATTTTTAATGAATAAATACATAAAATATTGTTACTCACTATTTTGAAAAAAAATATATGTTTTTCATTTGATCACCAAGAAAAATATCTTTCTTCTTGTGAACCAATTGTAAAAATGGAGACAGTCTCTCATTTTGTGTTTTGCTTTCCAATTGACAGTTCGAGCTCCGTCAATGAATTTACTGAGCATTTACTATGTGCCAGTCACTACTCTATTTACTTACTTCGTTCTCACAGCTCTCTGGAATGGTAATCCCTATTTACAGATCAGGGAAGTGATGCACAGAGAGGGTGAGCCCAGAGTCACACAGCTCATGTAAGGCAGAGCTGGGAATTGAGGTCAGTTTGACTCCTGAGGTGATGCTTTTACCCGCACTTCTATGCAGCCTCCATTTTGGCTCTTAGACTTCAAAACCTTTTCAAAATATTGAATATTAGCATGTCTCTGAGTAAGAGAATAGCATTTCCAAATTATGTGTCAACCCTGAGTATACATTAGATGCTAGAAAATACACTTGAATTTGTAATTAATGTCATTAAGATCTTTCTTATCTTTAAATGTCTAGAGCTTACCAGTATTTTTGTCTGCTCTTTCAAAAGTCCAAGAAGAGGTCATCATTTTGTTACATTTGAATTCTATTTTTTCTAGTAATTACTGTTACTAGTTGTACTAAATCTCAGGCTGAGAAGTATACAGAGAAAACTCAGTGCCTTTGAAAAGACTAAATTTTATGTTCAAATTCTGAAGAAAAATGATCAATAAGTAGTTGTATGATTTTGCTGCTGATCTAAATCCCATGTTGTTTGGGGGATTGATTTTGCAAGTTCTAGACCAGGTGGTGCTGGCTGAGACTGGAAACCCTAGTGGACTTCTTCAATGTCAGGATGCAATAGGCTCTGTGCAGCTTTTCATAAACTTGATGGGTCAAAAAACAAACTAAAGTAGTACCATAGAGGTTACACCTAGACAAAAAGCATTCAGAACGATGGAAATGGAAATTTCTCTTCTTCCAGGAGTTGTAAATGGATGTCTTTGTTGTTTTTTTATCCCTTCTGTTTAACTTTCAAACTAGAATTGCCAAATAAAATATAAGACACCCAGTTAAATTTGAATTTCAGATTAACAAGGAATAATTTTTTTAGCGTAGGTCTGTCCATGCACTATTTGGGAAGAATTATTTAGTATAAGTATGTCTTTTTTAATTATTTTATTGTTGTTCCATTACAGTTGTCCCTGGTTTTCCCCCTTTGCTCCCCTCTGCTCAGCCCACCCCCTGCTCCCACAGTCAGTCCCCATCCTGTTGTCCATGGGTGTCTTATGCAATAATTGGGAAATACTTACAATAAAAAAGATTATTTGTTTTTTACCTGAAATTCAAATTTAAATGGGCATTCTGAATTTTTTATTTGCAAAATCTAGCAACCCTACCAAACACCACATACAGCATAGGTCCAACTAGACTTTAACTTAAATCCATAATTTATTGAAGAATAGAAGATAGACAAGGTGAAGAAGGGAGAAAAATGAGAAGGAAGAAGAGATAAGGTAATACAAGGAAAGAGAGAGGGAGAGAATGAATTCTGGCAATCTGCCAAGTAAAACAGCTAACATTTTGCAAGAAAGAAATCCTAAAACTGAGATCATGGGATGGAAAAAAGTTTGTTTCACAGACTCCAGCCTGAACATTAGCCAAAAAAAAAAAGGCATCCTATTAACATCTGAATACCAAAGCTCTTCTAGGAATGGAAAGTTTTGGAACTTAGAGATTCTTAGCTTCCAGCTTTGTTAGAATACCACAATTCTTTATTAATTGCAAGGAGGATTTTGGTTTTTCAGTGAGATGCTTCAGTAATTCGATACAAAAAGAAGCTAACTAACTTCAGTTTATGTTACTAAGATGCCTTTGAAACTTTCTGGATAATGTTTTGTCTCTTTGCTTTGCAATGAAATGCAAAAAATTATCAGATACCTGATATGGAGAAGAATTTACCTCTTTAAAAATCACACAGTTCTGCTGTGAAACGTGAACATGGAATTTTTTTTAATTAGAAAATATTAACTAACAGGTTCAAGGCAGATTTTTCTCTTTAATCTCTAATCAGAAAAACTACTATAAGCAAGAAACTTCTTGCCTCGTTCTGGACACGTCACAGATGTGACACTTCTGTAGGAGATGGCTTTTTAACTGTGGAGGGGAGCAAATAACCTTTGGAAATTTTAGGATGTTATTACAAGCAAGTTTACTAGTTTTTGACTTACTGAGCCACAGCTGGAGCCAGACTTCATCAGGGTAAGAGTATTTCCATATTACTGTTATATCTTTCATATTTCAACTGTTGGATTATTACGGTTTGGGGAATATGGCCTTTGAACTTGCACTGTCTGTTGAGTATGCAGAAGGAATGTCCTATAAAAGGGGAGAGGACTGACAGTTTCCTTCTCGGAAGATCATTGGGGCCCCTGGAGCAGGAATTGGATTGTACCATCATTTTGGATAAAAGAAAATTTTGGATTTTCTTTGAGAGGCATTTAAAGGGCTGGGGTTATATCTTACCTGAGAGCCACACAAATAAGGCTCTCAGTTCTGTAGCTGTGTTGTTGTTGCTGCTTTAAAAAAAAATGACCTCGCAGTGCAAGGAATTTTCTTATCAAAGTAATATGAATCTGCCTGAAAATATCTTCTTTAATATTTGTGAAATATGAGCAATCATTGCATTTGCCATCATCTTTTCTTCATCCTACAGCTTACTGGTTTTTTTTTTTTTAAATAAAGTACATTGGCAGTTAGTTCAGAGAAAGAACAGTGTTATTCTGTATGCTTTCCTTAAAGAGGCTTCAAAAAATTCTAAAGCCAGTTTCTCTCCAAAGAGCCAGACATGGCATCCACGCAGGCCTGGCTGCCTACAGACATGCACAGAGAAGCTGCAGGGAACCACATCAGTCAACCTGTGATAGGCAGGTTAAAAGCAGGTGCTGTTTTGATTGGAGCTTTGATAGCTAAAGGAATTGTCAGGTGACATAAATAACAGAGAACCAATCAGGATGGTGAATTTGTGTATCATCTCCAACTAGTTTATTTTTTTAATACAATTTCCTCACCATGATTCTTAACGGTGTGCACAACAGACCATCTAGGGAGCTTTTTACAATATTAATAGCTCTACTCTACGGAGTATTGGTCAGTCAATGCCTGCCCCCATGTTTCTGATAAACATCTGTGGCTTGAAAACCATACTCAGGAGGTTCCAAAAAGAAGCAGTCCATCAAAATCACTGAGGAGTCTTTAAAGTGCAGCTTCCTGGGCTCCTTCCACAGAGATTCCGGTTCACTCTGCCTGGGTTTGTGCCTAGGAATCTGTATTTTTGGAAAATTTTCCAATTAATTTTGATGATTAGGCAGAATTGGAAACCACCTTTGCCCTAACTGAATCACATTAATTTCAGCAAAAGGGGGCATAGGTTGATTTAAAAGAAAAATAATTTAATCTGGTATACAGGGCCTTAGGAGCAGCTGCCTCCATTTCCATTGTTTTCACCTGAACTTTCTCCTAGTTCATCCTACCTGCTTCTCTAACATCTCAGAAGTGCCTGATTCTCTTATCTGCTGCCCCTAAACTCACCTGTTTCCACTCTCCTTCTTCAGACCTGTCCTGTTCTTTTCTTGGATACTCTTCCTGCCTGAACCTATAACATGCTCATATTTTCTCAAAAAAAAACAAAACAGCCATATCTATCAACCATTGTAGCCATTGAGCTCTCTCTATATATCATTCCTTTAAACTCTCGTAGGCCCTCCATTCTAGCCACTGTTTACCACAGCTGCTTTCTGGCATCTGTACTTAGAGGCCACCAGACCTTTTGTCACTGGGCCAAACCAGGGAATGATCCTTTCCCATTCCTTAGCTTCGTGATGTCTTTGCAGCCTATGACCTGTTGATCATGCCTTCTTCGAACTGATGATTCCTTGTCTGCCTCCCTGCTGCATTTTCTTGGTTTTCTTATGAGGGTGCAGTCTTTGGTCTCTTTCTTTTTCTCTAGATCCTTCTCATGATGTGTGTGGGTGGCTCCGCCCCTTACCCACCCACCCCCAACCACCATGGATGAGAATAAGTCTACCAAAACATGATCTGCTTGGGGAGGAAAGGTGGCCAAACTCTCAAAGGAGAAGGGCCAAGAGCCTTTTCCTCAATGGGCTTTTATTGGGTTCATTTTTGCAGAAGAATACAGGTAAAGCTCATCAATCATTGTCAGGCAGTAAGGATCAAACAATAGATAACATACAAAGGACTATGAGGGCTTATTCTGAGTCAGGGTCAGATAGCTAAAACTTTGAGGAACAAACTCACTTCTTGTTTGGACCCTTATCATTTTAATTGAGAGCATTCTAAACAAAGGAGGTTTCACAGGATTTTATATATTCTTTCTTAGGCCTGATCACCCAGGGAACCCACCTTTTCCAACACAGGGTTGCACCACCCTCTGTCATTCTTTCAGGCTAAAGTCAGGCAGTGGAAGTAAGGCAGCCAAGAGATTAGGAGACTTCTTGCAGACAGAATGAGGACTCAGGCGGGACTTCCGCCAAGATGGAGGTGTAGGTGGAAACACTTTCCCTCCTCACACAACCAAATCTAAAAACAACAAAGTTTTAACAATAAACGCAACCGAACCACACAGAAAATCGAACAGTATGGAGTCCAAAAACAACGAAATGCTCAGCTAAACTGGTGAGAGGGGCGAAGCCAGCAGCGGAGCAGGTCGGGCAAAAAAGATTCCCCCCACCAGGGTGGTGTGCAGGCAGCCGAGGGCGCGGAACCCAGGTGCGGGGTAGCTACAGGCGTACCCAGGGAAGAGGCACGGCTGGCTGTCTGCAGTCAGTCACACATTTGCTCGCAGATAAACCAGTGAAGAGGCGAGCATTGAGACCGTGCGGCGCAGGGTGGGGGGCTCACACATTTGCGCTCAGATAAATAGGTGGGGGCAAACAGTGAGGCGGACTGGGCGAGCAGAGAGGACCACCATTGCTCCCTCTCTGACCCCGCCCCCACATCCAGCAACCTGGATGGCCCCGCCCTGGTGAGCGCCTAAGGCCCTTCTCCTCATACGTAACAGGCACAAACAGATCAAAAACATGGCTCAAGAACAACTCAGAGCCCCAGAGCCAATAAATCTAAGTGATGAAGAAATAGCCAAACTTTCAGATGCACAGTTCAAAACACTGCTGATCAGGATGCTCACAGAACTGGTTGATTTTAGTCACAAATTAGAAGAACATATGAAGGCTAAACTAATTGAAATGAATGGTAATGCATAGGAAACCAATAGTAATGGAAAGGAAACTGGGACTCAAATCAAGGGAGTGGACCAGAAGGAAGAAAAAGATGACCAAACAGAAAAATATGAAGAAACAAGAATTCAAAAAAATGAGGAGAGGCTTAGGAACCTCTAGGACACCTTTAAACACTCCAACATCCGAATTATAGGGGTACCAGAAGGGGAAGAGGAACAGTCACGAGTGGAAACCTTATTTGAACAAATAATAAAGGAGAACTTCCTCATTCTGGCAAAGGAAATAGACTTTCAGGAAATCCAGGAAGCTCAGAGAGTCCCAAAGAAGTTCCACCCAAGAAGAAACACACCAAGGCACATCATCATTACATTAGCCAAGATTAAAATGAAGGAGAGAATCCTAGAAGCAGCAAGAGATAAGGGGACAGTCACCTACAAAGGAGTTCCCATCAGACTGTCAGCGGATTTCTCAGAAGAGACCTGACAGGCAAGAAGGGAATGTAAAGAAGTATTCCAAATCATGAAAACCAAAGACCTACATCCAAGATTGCTCTATCCAGCAAAGTTTTCATTTAGAATGGAAGGACAGATAAAGTGCTTCTCAGATAAGATCAAATTCAAGGAGTTCATCATCACCAAGCCCTTATTATATGAAATGTTAGAGGGACTTACCTAAGAAAAAGAAGATAAAAAAGATGAACAGTGAAAGGACAGCAAACCACAGTTATCAACAACCACACCTAAAACAAAAGCAAACTAAGAGGACAGCTAGATCAGGAGTGAACCATAGAAATGAAGATCACATGAAGGGTTAGCAACAGGGGAGTGGGAGAAAGAGAAGGGGGGAGAAGATACAGAAAGTAAGTTGCATAGATAGTAGATAGCAAGTAGATAAGGGGAAGGGTAAGAATAGTATGGGAAATATGTAATCTAAAGAACTTGAGACACATGTTCATGAACTAAAGGGGGGGAGTTGTGGGGGAGGGGTGTGCAGGGTAGAGGGGAACGGAGGGGGGAAATAGAACAAATGTAATGGCATAATCAATAAAATAAAAAATATATTTAAAAAAAGAAGAAAAGAATGAGGACTCAGGCTATGTCAAAGCCAAGGGGTGAGGATCCATCATCCCCTTTTGCTCTGCCCCCCAAGTCCTTCCCTGGGGCCTCATAATCATAGCTGTCTTAGGTCGTTCCCCCCTTGGGGAATTTTACCTGTCATTGACTAACCGATCAAGCATTGGGGGCCAATTATGAAGTAAAAGGAGCAGGAACAGTGCTCCTGCCAGGGAGAAAAGCTTTGTCTCCTTAGTGGCTTATGGTCCGAAGGTTGCTCACTCAGCCTTAGCCATGGGGGGTATAGCTTCTGAAACCATGCAGGGTGGTTTCCTAAATTGGTGATCTCATTCATTCTGCTATCTCAATCTAGATGCCTCCCAGATGGAGATCCCTAATTCATGATTTCCCTGAGCTCCTAACCAGTCTTTCCAACCATCCACTCAGACCTAAAATCCTACACATCCAGAATCTCACATTTCTCTTCATCTCCCTCAGCCCTCCCAGCTTTTTCTCTTATATTACCTACTTTTGCTAATGATGTTACCCAGACTCAAAACCATGGATTCTCTTCCCTTTCTTGGCCTCCAAACTCAGCCACTTGCTATATCCTATCAATCTATTTCTTAAAATTCCTATAGCTTCTCCTATAATTCTGTTCCTTAAAGTTCCTGTGGCTACATGTGAGTTCAGGCCTTCCCTGTTTCATTCCTTGCCCTGTGTAGAAGCCCAGTCGCCCTGCCAGCAATTTCTTCATTCCATCCACATGATGCTGCCAGATTTAGTCATTTAAAGTGCAGTTCTGCTCATGCCACTTCTCTGCTCTAAAATATTTGATAACTTTGTACTATGAAAATTTAGTTCAAATTTCAAGCCTGGACTTAAGAATCTTTTGGTATCTGCCCCATTTATTTTTCTAGCTGCATCTTCCACTTCCTACCCTCAGCCCCCACATACCCAAAGCACCATCCAAGCTGTTAAGTTTGCTATTCTTCTGTCATGCCCTGGGATTTTTCTTCTTTATGCCTTGTTCATGCCATTCTGTCTGCTCAGTGTGCTTTCTTCTACTTCACCTATGAGAGTCTCTCATGAGTCTCACATGAGATCCTCCCCCACTTCTTCTATGAGAATGATACTCAGGTTTCAAGATCCAGCTCAGTTTCTACATCTACCATCATACCAAATATATTCAGTACCCAATTTTGTCTCTAATATATTTAATCATACTATAATGAATACATTAGTGATAAATATGTGACAGGCACATAAAATTACTACAAAATGGAAATTCACCTTAGTTATTTCCTGAACATTTTGAAATGTGGGTTAGCCAGGTGGTAGTGGTGGTGGTGGTGGTAGTAGTAGTAGTAGTAGTAGTAGTAGTAGTTGTAGTAGTAGTACACTGACCTAGGAACACAGTACATCCCATGATCCAGAATTGTGTACTTTAATCCACTAAGTAAATGATCCAGGGGCTAGGAAAGCAACTGAGGGCAGGATGCATAATTAGTTGATTATTGGTTTTAAATTCCAAAATTTAGAGATAGTATAGGAACCAAATCCTGAAAGTGGAGTGGCTCTCCATGGGGGAAACCATACCTTGCAATACCCAGTACTTCATCTTCCCAATTATAGTCACAGATGTGATACTGCATATTGATGCTTATCTTCTACCTAGGGTTTTTGTCTTACATACGAAGTCTGAAGCATAGTAGATGACTATAGTCTTATGTTTCTCTAAGGTACACCCATGGGCATAGGAGAGAGTGTGTTACATGAGATTCCTGTAGGCCTGGTATCTGTACCAGTGGGGTATTACCAGATGAAGGAATGGCTCTGAGATCTCAGGGTCAGACCAGAAGTTCAGGAACTGAACTTCTGCAATGTACTCAAAGACATAAATAAATCAAAGTGAAACTCTAAAAAAGGTTTAAGTAACCCATATGAAAGCAAGAAAAAAGAGAAATGAGAAACAAAGAGTAAAAAACAAAAGAAGTGAATAATATGGCAGACTTAAGCCCTATCAATAATTATAATCAACATAAATGCTCTACATATACTAATTAAGAGACAGAGTTTGGAAGAGTGAATTTTTAAAAAAGCACCAACTATTTCTTTGGGTCTATAAGACTATAAGAAACTCACAGTCTACAAGAAACTCACTTGAAATATAATGATATATGTAGGTTAAAAGCAAAAATACTAGAAAAGTATACCATGCAAACATTAATTTAAAAATCAGGAATCACTATATTAATATTTAAAAAGATTTCATAGCAAGAAGAGAGTTACTAGGGACAAACAGGGAAGTCATATAATGATAAATGATCAGTCCACCAAAAAAGTATATCAGTCTTAAATGTATATGTGAAAAAAACAGCATTTCAAAGTGCATAAAGCAAAACTGGTAGAGCTGAAAAGATAAATAGACAAATTCACAATTATATTTAGTAACTTCAAAATCCCACCCTCAGCAATTAACAGACTACTAGACAGGAAATCAGCAAGGATGTAAAGAAACAGAACAATACCATAAAAAAACAGGATCTAATTGACATTAATAGAACACTGTGTCCAGCAACTGTAGAGTCCACATTCTTTCTCTTTTTAAGATATTTATTTATTTATTTTTAGAGAGAGGAGAAGGAGAAAAACATCCCTGTGCAAGAGAAACATCAATTGGTTGCTTCTTGCATGCCTACTACCAGGGACCTGGCCCACAACTCAGGCATGAGTCCTGATGAGAAATCCAACCTGCAACCTTTAGGTTTGCAAGATAATGCCCAACTCACTGAGCCACACCAGCCAGAGCAGAACCCACATTCTTCTCAAGCACCCATGGAACATTCAAGATAAGCCTTATTCTGGGTCATAAAACAAACTTTGACAAATTTAAAAGAATTGAAATCATATAAATATATTCTCTGACCATACCAGAATCAAACTAAAAAATCAATAATAAAAAGAAAATAGGAAAATCTCCAAACTCTTGGAAATTAAACAGCATACTTCTAAATAACCTATAAGTTAAAAAGGAAATTACCAAGGAAATGTATAATATGCACAGAAGTGAATGAAAATGAAAATGTGTGGGATACAGCTAAAGCAGCACTGAGGTGGGAATTTATACCACTAAATGCTTATATTAAAATGGAAATAGATCTCAAATCAATTAAGTTGGGCCTCAAGAAAATAAAAAAGGCACGAAATAAACTGAAAGCAAGAAAGGGAAATAAAAGATAGAAAGCAATGAAATTGAAAACAATAGATAAAATCAACAAAAGCTGATTTTTGAAAAAGTTAATAAAATTCTAGCAAGATTGATGATCAAACACAGAAAGAGAAAAAACACAAATAACCATATCAGGAATGAAATAAGGGATATTGCTACAGACCCTGCTGGGGACAAAAAGATAATGTAATCCTGTGAACAACTCTACACACATAAATTTGACAACTTGTATGAAATGGACCAATTACTTGAACACCACAGTTAGTAAAACTCATCCAAGTTGAAATAGTTAACCTGAATAGCCCTATAACTATTTTTTTTAATTTACTTTGTAATTTCAAAGTCCACTACCCCCAAAAATAAATCTCTAGGCACAGGTGGTTTCATCGAAGAATTTTATCGTATATTTAATGAAGAATTAACATTAATTTTATATAATCTTTTCCAGAAAAAAGGGGTAAGGTGAGGCTTGAGGGAGAGAACACTTTCCAAATCACATGAAGGCAGAATTACCTTGATACCAAGACCAGACAAAGACAAGAAAGGAAGAGAAGGAGGAAAGGAGAGAGGGAGGAAATTATAGGCCAATAGCTCCTAGTAATTTAGACATTAAAAAACTTTTCCAGAGACATTGAAAAAAAAGAACAAACTGATGGTAACCAGAGGGGAGTTGAAAAGGGATGATGGAGGAAAGGAGGGAAGTTGTCAAGGGACATGTATAAAGGACACAGGAACAAAGCCAAAGGGGATTAGTATCAAGGGTAGGAGGTAGGGATGACTAAGGTGGCGGGGGCAGGGGTAAGGGGAAATGGAGACAACTGTACTTGAACATCAATTTTTTTTTCAATTTTCCACATGCAGTTTATTTTTTTTTTTTTTAATAATTTTATTTGGTTACTTTTCAAGTACATTTTTTTTCCCTCTCCCCCCCCCCCCGCCCGGTCTCCCCCCTCCCTCCCATTCCCCCCCCCCCCCAAGTCCTCATCTCTGTGTCATTCATACTTGTTCCTCAAAATCCCTCCCCCTTTTTCCCCTTAAGTTCCCTTCCCTCTCCCCCTCTGGTCGCTGCCCACTTGTTCTCTATTTCAGCGTCTTTGTTTTTATTCTATTTGCTTATTTGTTTTATTCTTTAGCTTCCTGTCAAAGGTGAGATCATATGGTATTTGTCCTTCAATGCCTGGCCTATTTCACTCAGCATAATGCTTTCCAGTTCCATCCATGTTGTTGCAAAAGGTAGTAGCTCCTTCTTTCTCTCTGCTGCATAAAATTCCATGGTGTATATGTACCACAATTTTTGGATCCATTCATTTACTGATGGGCACCTAGGTTGCTTCCAACTCTTGGCTATTGTAAATTGTGCTGCTATGTGAACATCAATTTTTAAAAAAGGAAAAAAATTTTTTCCAAGTAATTTAGGTGTATAGAATTACACACCTAAAACCTATATAAATTTTTTGGTCAAGTATTTTGTAGAATGTCAACTTGAGTTTATCAATTTTCTTTTTTTAATATATTTTATTGATTATGCTATCACAGTTGTACCATTTTCCCCCCTTCACTCCCCTCCACCCTGCACACACCCTCCCATGCACATTCCCCCCTGTTAGTTTATGTCCACAGATCTTTGGCTTCTACATTTCCTATACGATATTCTTACCCTCCCCTTATTTGTTTTCTATCTACCATCTATGCTACTTATTCTCTGTACCTTTACCCCCTCCCTGCCCCTCCCACTCCCCTGTTGATAACCATCTATGTGATCTCCATTTCTGTGGTTCTGTTCTAGTTGTTTGCTTAGTTTCCTTTTCTTTTTGTTTTAGGTGTGGCTGTTAATAACTGTGAATTTGATGTCATTTTATTTTTTATATTTTTATCTTCTTTTGCTTAATAAATCCCTTTAACATTTCATATAGCAAGGGCTTGGTGATGATGAACTCCTTTAACTTGACCTTATCTGGGAAGCACTTCATCTGCCCTCACATTCTAAATGAATGTTTTGCTGGAGAGAGCAATTTTGGATGTAGGTCCTTGCCCTTTGTGACTTGGAATACTTCTTTCCAAGCCTTAGCAAGTCATTTTTGTGACTTGCTTGTAAGGTCTCTTTTGAAAAATCAGCCGATAGTCTTATGGGAACTTCTTTGCAGGTAACTATCTCCTTTTCTCTTGCTGCTTGTAGGATTCTCTCCTTATGTTTAATCTTGGGTAATATAATTATGATGTGCCTTGGTGTGTTCCTCCTTGGGCCCAACTTCTTTGGGACTCTCTAAGCTTCCTGGACTTCCTGGAAGTCTGTTTCCTTTGCCAGAATGGGGAAGTTCTCCTTTATTATTTGTTCAAATAACATTTTCCTCTTGTTGCTCTTCCTTTTCTCCTTTTGGTACCCATATAATTCGGATGTTGGAACGTTTAAAGATGTCCTGGAGGTTCCTAAGTCTCTCCTCTTT
The DNA here is from genome assembly GCF_021234435.1 of Artibeus jamaicensis. Classification (NCBI taxonomy): domain Eukaryota; kingdom Metazoa; phylum Chordata; class Mammalia; order Chiroptera; family Phyllostomidae; genus Artibeus; species Artibeus jamaicensis. The sequence continues at coordinate 9,491,411 of NW_026521810.1, read as the reverse complement.
TTTTTGAATTCTTGTTTCTTCATTCTTTTCTGGTTGGATGTTTCTTCCTTCCTTTTGGTCCACACTGTTGATTCGAGTCCTGGTTTCCTTCCCATCACTGTTGGTTCTCTGTACATTTTTCTTTCTTTCACTTAGCGTAGCCTTCATTTTTTTCATCTGCTTTGCAACCAAATTCAACCAGTTGTGTGAGCATCCTGAGTACCAGTGTTCTGAACTGTGCATCTGATAGGTTGGCTACCTCTTCATTACTTAGTTGTATTTTTCTGGAGCTTTGATCTGTTCTTACATTTGGGCCACTTTTTTTTTTGTCTTAACAGGCCTGTTATGTAGTGAGGGGTGGAGCCTTACGTGTTCACCCAGGCGGGCAACCCAGGTTGCTGTGTTGTGCTGCTATAAAAAGGGGTGGGTGGGTCCAAGAGGGAACAATGGCACTTGCTCCACTCTCTGCCAGATTTTAGTCACTTCCCCCACTACCCACAAGCAAATTGGGCTCTTCTGCTGCTGATTCTGGGTAGATGGGCTTGTGTAGGTTCTAGGACCCTATGCGTCTCCCCAAAAAACTCTTTTGTAAGGCTGGGAGTTTTTCCCATTGCTGCCTCAACCTCCATAGGTGTTTTCAATCAGTGGTTTGAGGCTTTATTTCTCCGCACTGGAGCCCTTGGTTGCAAGGTCTGTTTTGCCCCCCAATTGTTTCTCCTGATTTATCTGTGCACAGATGTGGAACTACCCACTCCACCAGCCACCACCTCACAGGGGGTCTGCAGGCTGCTGCCGCCTTGCCTCGACTCCCCTCCACCTGGCTGCCCATCTCCACCCCTCCTACCTGTCTGGATGAATGTTTAACTCCTTGGTTGTCGGACTTCCATACAGTTCAATTTTTTGTCAGTTCTGATTGTTTTTTGTTTTTAGATTGTTGTTGTCCTTCTTTTGGTTGTGCAAGAAAGCACAGTGTGTCTACCTATGCCTCCATCTTGGCCAGAAATCTGATCATCAAAATCTATATAATTTGATTAACCAATGTCACTCCAATAAATTCAATAAAAAAGAAAATTAAAAAATTAAATTATTTACAAGATTTTAAAAATTGTTTTCAAGAAAATTTTAACAAGTTGTATTATTCTTCTATATACAGGTGGGACAGAAAAAAGGAGGTTTATAGTTGTGAGTACATGAACACAGGGTTTATTCTTATATTATTATTTATTAATTATTGCATTATTTTCCATATGAACAACTATAAACCTACTTTTGTACCACCCATATATAAAAGAAGAATACACTGCGACCAACTGGAATTTATTCCAGGTATGCAAGGCTGATTCAATATTTGAAAATCACCCAATGTTGTCTTTATAAACAGGCTGAAAAAGAAAAGACACATGAGTATATCGATTGATGCAGATAAAGCATTTGACAAATTTCAACAATAATTCATTACCAAAGCTCTCAGTGCACTAGAAATAAAGGGGAACTTTCTCAACCTCATAAAGAACATCTGCAGAGTTCTTACAGCTAAGAGCTAACATCATACGTAGTAGTGAAAGAGGGCATGCTTTCCCTCTAAGATGGAGAGCAAAGTGAGGATATTCACTGTTACCACTCCTATTCAGTGTAGCACTAGAAGTTCTAGCTGCTGCAATATGACAAGAAAAGGAAATGGAAGGCATAAATATTGGGAAAGAGGAAATAAAACTCTCTATTTGGAGACATCATGCTTGTGTATATAGAAAATCCCAAAGAACATACAAAATATGAGAATAAATGAGTGCTGTAGTATTATAGGATACAAGATCAACACTCAAAAATCAACTGCATTTCTATATATTGACAAGTGCAAACAAAAATAAACAATATATTAATTTATAATTGCTCGAAGGAAATTAAATACTTAGGTGTGTATCTAACAAGATGTGTACAGTGTCTCTGTGATAAAGAATACAAAATAATTGATATCTAAATGCCTAAACTATTTGCATTTGGTGTCTGCTCATGCATGTCTGTCAGCACTGTGGAGCAGTTGCTCCTTGCAGAGAGTATTAACTCTGATCAATAGTAAGCCTTAAAAATTGCTGGGTAAATATGTAAAAGGTCAGGTGCTTTAATGGGTAAGAATTATTGGCAACGCCTATACTGATGTAAAAGTTTTCTAGTGTCTCAATATAAAAAATCCAAGAATGCAATATCCCCAAAGTAGGTCACAGTGCTTGGATCCTTTCACATGTGTGTAGTCAGTCAGGATTACCACCCTTAGAGTTGAGATTGAGGTAGAATTTCCAAATGTTGCAAATATGTGACAACCACTCAGCCCCAATGCTGGGCAGTTCAAGATATGAGTCACAAGCAAACTCTTGCACAATCAGCTCACTGAAGAGATTGCCAGTTCAGTTCCAGCATGCCTTCATTAGTGGTGTTGGAAAACATGTCGGTCCTGGGGACAGGGATATGAGCTTTAGAAAACACAACTAAGCTGCTGAAACAGAAGTCCAAAGGCATGAATAAGAGATACCTGGGTAGAGACTGTTGCATAGATTACATTAGAGTTTTTAAGCTGGGGAGAAGTTTAGAGATGGTCTGGTTCTTGGAATTTTGGGGGAGGTCCAGGAATAACATAGCATTCTGCCATTATCCAGTCCTGCAGATGATATACACTTTGAATTCTATTGTGAACAGTCAAGGGATATGCAGAGAAGTTTTAGAGAAAGAAAACCAGATACAGACATAAAACATCATAGATGAGACATTGTGACACAGGTGGTAGATAGACTAGCAGCATGCAAATTCACAAGATTAGGATTTTCTTTACTACCTTATTTATGGTCATAAGACAGTGTTTTTCAAAGCACTCTCTACTTTATCACATTGTGTTTTCTTCAGCAACAACCTGTGAAGAAGGCAGAGTTGGTTTCGTTATTCCCATTCTAATGAAACCACAAGAAAATTCATGGCTAAGTGGTTAACATCAGAACCAGGAGGAGAATTCAGATCCTCAGATCTACTGATTCTCAGCTCTGAAACCCCCACAGAGCTTTCAGACCCTGAAAGGAGTTGTCAGGGCCTGGGTCTTTAATAGGACTTATTTTTCTTTTGTCCTTATCCAGGGACCTTTCTGCAAGAGCAAAATGCCTTGCTTATTTAAAGCTAAGATTAGCCTTTCCAATGGAAGTATGTACAGATAGCTAACTCATCATCTTGCTAAATGGATCTTCCTTACTACATTTGCTCTATAGACATGAAACTTGCATTTTTTTTCTCTGAAAAAACTCTGGGCTCTTGACAGTTGGTCTTAGGGTTGGAAAGTCTTTTTCATGGTAAGAGATGTCCTCAGTGTAAGACACACACACACACACACACACACACACACACCTCACACTTAGAGCAGGGATAGGCAGACCATCCCAATCCACCTGCAGCGCTCCCCAGCTGAGGAGCAGGACTCCTCACAGCATTGATCCAAACTTGTTAAACAACCCCTCACCAGCTTTCTAATGTCTCCTTATGAAGAACCAGGTGAACTTTTTTTTTCTTGGAGTGGGAAGAAAAGTTGGGTCAAGAGTCCTGATGTTGACTTCCATCCAAGATGGAGGTATAGGTAGATACACTGTACCTCTTTGCACAACCAAAAGAAGGACAACAACAAATTTGAAAACAAGAAACAATTAGAAAAATTGAACTTTGTGGAAGTCTGACAACCAAGGAATTAAAGAAGAAACATTCACCCAGATCAGTAGGAGGGGTGAAGATGGGCAGCAGGGGCAGAGAGGACTCACGGCAAGGCAACAGCTGGAAGAATGAAAGGGGCAGGGCCGTGGCTGGCAGAGTGGGCAGTCCCACATTTGCATGCAGATGAACTGGGAGGAACAACTGGGGAGTGAGACAAACCACACAACCTGGGATTCCAGTGCAGGGAAGTAAAGCCTCAAAACCTCTGACTGAAAAAATCTGTGGGAGTTGAGGCAGCAGGAGAACTCCAAGCCTCACAGCCCAGTTCATTGGGGAGACCTGCAGGGTCCTAGAACATATGCAAAACCAACCCCCAGAATCAGCACCAGAAGGGTCCGGTTTGCTTGTGGGTAGACCAAAGCTGATGGAGAGACAAGCAAGCAGTATTGTTCCCTCTTGGACACCTCTCCCACATACAGTGCCACACACAGAGACGTAGTTTGTGCCACCCTGGTGAATATCTAAGGCTCTGCCCCTTACAATGTAACAGGTGTGCCTAGACAAAAAAAAAAAAAAAAAGAGGTCCAAATGAAAGAACAGATCAAAGCTCCAGAAAAAATTCAACTAAATGATGAAGAGTTAATCAGTCTATCAGATGCACAGTTCAAAACACTGGTACTCAGGATGCTCACAGAAATGGTTGAGTGTGGTCGCAAAATAGAGGAAGAAGTGAAGGCTATGCAAAGTGAAATAAAGGAAAATGTACAGGGAACCATCAGTGAAGGGAAGGAAACCAGGACTCAAATCAACAGTGTGGACCAGAAGGAAGGAAGAAACATCCAACCAGAAAAGAATGAAGAAACAAGGATTCAAAAACATGAGGAGAGGCTTAGGAACCTCCAGGACAACTTTAAACGTTCCAACATCCAAATTATAGGGGTGACAGAAGGGGAAGAAGAAGAGCAACAAGTGGAAAAGTTATTTGAACAAATAATAATGGATAACTTCCCCACTGTGGCAAAGGAAACAGACTTTCAGGAAGTCCAGGAAGCTCAGAGTCCCAAAGAAGTTGGACCCAAGGAGGAACACACCAAGGCACATCATAATTACATTACACAAGATGAAAGATGAGGAGATAATCCTAAAAGCAGCAAGAGACAATGAGACAGTTACCTATAAAGGAGTTCCCCTAAGACTATCAGCTGATAGTCTCAAAAGAGTAAGGTCTCAAAAGAGACCTTACAGGCAAGAAGGGACTGGAAAGAAGTATTCAGAGTCATGAAAGGCAAGGACCTACATCCAAGAAGACTCTCCAGCAAAGCTATGATTTAGAATGTGAGGGCAGATAAAGTGCTTCCCAGATAAGGTCAAGTTAAAGGAGTTCATCATCACAAAGCCCTTGTTATATGAAATGCTAAAGGGGCTTATCTAAGAAAAAGAAGGTAAAAATATGAACAGTAACATGACAACAAACTCTCAACTATCAACAGTGGAACCTATAAAAACAAAAGCAAACTAAGCAAACAACTAGAACAGGAACAGAATCACAGAAATGGAGATGACATGGAGGATTATCAGTGGGGAGGGCAAGGGGGGAGAATGGGGTAAAAGTACAGGGAATAAGAAGCAAAAATGGTAGGTATAAAATAGACAGGGGGAGGTTAAGAATAGGATATGTAGAAGCCAAAGAATTTATCTGTATGACCCATGGACTTGAACTAAGGCGAGGGTGGGGAAGTGCTGGTGGGAGGAGGGGGTGCAGGGGCAGAGAGGAATAAAGGGGGTGGGATAGGACAACTGTAATAGCGTAATCAATGAACTATTTTTTTTTAAAGAATAGTGTAGGGAATGAAGAAGCCAAAGAACTTATATGTACAACTCATGGACATGAACTAAGGGGTGGGTGAGGAACGTGAGTGGGAGAAGGGGTACAGGGCAGATGGAAATAAAGGGGGGAAATGGGACAACTCTAATAGCATAGTCAATAAAATATATTTTTAAAAAATAAAGAGTCCTGATGTCTTTCACAGCTTGAAGGTGCTGGCAGGTGTTTCAGCCTCTCAGGAGAAATAGATGGTAGAGGAGAGCGAAGGGAACAGCAGGGCCGGTCAGCTCCTTTATAGCCAGCAAGAATTCCACCAGTACCTAGAAACTACACCCTGCTCTAAGATGGGCAGAGCATTCCTTAGTCAAGTTCTGGGCTTCCAGAGACCAAATGTCTACAACGGAAAGAGGAAAAAGCAATATAATATAATATAATAAGTATAAATTGATTCTTTTTGTGGCACACTGAGTGGATACAGATACAGCTGTCTAGGTTGCTAATGCACATCCTGGATTAGACTTTTTGCATTTAAATAATAGAATCATAGGATACTCCTGCTTGAAATTGCATGCTTTTCCGCTAAGATGCCATGATTTTTCTGTGTATAAGCCCCCTGGGCTTTGATGCTGTGTCACGCTGGGATGTTGGGATGAGATGGAAGAGAATGAAGCTATGTTGATGAAACTTTCTACCACTCTACCAAGCAGCCAAGATTTTATGTGATAATATGTCAAATTGATTTCTCAGGCAATTCATTTGAGGATTTATCTGCAACCCCTCACCAAAAAAAGATCAATTTTGTTTGAATGGGTTGGACAGCTGTGTGTGAGGCCCACAGCTTGTGAAGTACCCTTCATGGGAGCTAATGACTGATGTTTAGTAAGTGCCCTGTTGAAGTGGTTTGGGTGCTTCCCCCATGCAAGTAATCTTTTCACAGATTCTGGAGAGGTCTTTGGCTAAAGATAACAACTCTGTGATTGATCTTTATTTTTAGAGATACTTTATTTCGGCTTTTTTATCAGCTCCCTTATTTTATGGCATTAAAGTGCTTATAAGTGCCCACAGATTCCAAGTATTACACATTACGAATGAAATCCCATTCCTTACCAGTGAAAAAAGGAAGTGCAGTGCTCTGTTGTGTAACTAGACACGTTCATTTATAATGAACAAAAGTGAGGCAGAGACAACAATCCCGCCTCCTCCATCCTGTGTAGCTATGGGCATGCAGGTAAAGTCATAGTTTTTATAAGAAAATACATTTCCCACGTTTTATCCTTGCAGTTTAAGGGCATACTTCTAGCACACCTCAAGAAATCTGACTAAAAAGAATATATTTTTGCTCAAAGAGATAGGTACCCGGCACCAAATCCTCTGGTGGTTGGGAAGCTAATTGAATTGAGTCAAATTTCACACAGCTGAAAGTACTGAGGACACCAGAGACCCACCTTGGAGAGCCACCCAGTGAAGAACTGAGGGTTGGCCGGAGCTCTGAGGTGGGAAAGGCTGGCCTGGCTCTGGAATCCAGGGCTATGCTGTCAAGTCCAGAGCCACCAAGCACAGGTGAGTCTGAACTGGGATGGGCTGTACATGTAAAAGACACACTGGATTTTAAAAACTTTATACCCAAAAAGAGAAGTATCACTAGTAATTATTATCAATCATATGCTCAAATAATAATATTTGGGGTATATTAGGTTAAATAGCTATATTATCAAAGTGAATTTCACCATGTTAAAACTTTTAAAATATAGGTACTAGAAAATTTTAAATGACATAGGTGGCTCATACTATATTTTTGTTAGACAACACTGTTCTAGACAATTGACCAGCATGTAGGGTGCGCAGGGGGAGTACTTATAAAAAGCAATGCAGACTATTTCAAACTGATCTTCAAAGCCCAGCTGCCCCACTTAGGGGTATCTCTCTGGCTTTTTTTTTTGCGGGGGGCGGGGGGCAGCTTGAGCATAGCCAGCACCAGCCTGTGGCCAGCTGCCAGCTCCCCTCTCCTCACCTCTGCCCAGCTTGCCTCCTCAGCCCCACCCTCCTTCCAGGATGGCCTCACACTCCCAAACTTCTCCTCTTGATGGGCTGAGCAGCTCCTCAACCCGACCTCCACTGACTTCCCTCAAGGTGCTCAGCAGAACACACGAGTCGTTAATAAGACCCATTCTCCTTAGAAAGCTTTTCTTTACAGTATTGACCCCCTGTCTCTCTCCCTCGATTCAGAAATCTAAAAAGCTCCCAACTTAAAAACTCATTTGGTAGACGTGACTGAAAGCTATTTTATGGCTTTGACCTCATTTCCTGTGACTACCTACTTGCTGGACCACCCTAAACCCTGTCCAGGGTGTTATGGAATGTGTGGTATGTAGACATCAGTTTGCACTTCTGAATTACAAAAGAACTTAAGAATCCTGAAACACATCCAGAATGGAAGGTTTCAAGGAAGGTTTGTGGACCTGAAGCAGTTTCCTTTCCTTAAAATCTGGCTTCCCTTACCCAGTCCTCTATCTAGGCAGCCTTAAAGATCGTCTTTATGAAAGGTTTAATCAGGTCATTGTCCTCCTTTAGGTCCTCTGAAGGATCCCACATCCTCAGGACCAGTTTCCATTCCTTAACAGATGTCAAGCCTCCTTATCAGCAAGTGTTGATCACCTGCTATGGGCTCAGCCCTGAGACAGGGACTGATGGGACTTAAAAGACACTTGAATATGATCTCTGACCTCAACAAGGGGAGATGAAGTGTCAGGAACCACAGTGAACAATAGAAGGATTAAGGGCAAAAGTGAATGAAATTGGCTATGGGTATGGGCAGAATGAGAAATGAGAGCAGTGTCCACAGAATGCTGAGGAGACAGGCAGAGCAGGTGGCAGGATGTGGGGGAAGGGGCAGGAGAGGGAAGGAGAGGGGATTGTAGCTTCCTGCTCCCTCACCTACTCATCTGTCTTCTCCAGGTAGTTAATGAGGATTGTCTGTTGCCTGCCTTTTCAGTGGGCTCAGAGGATACCGCCTGAGAGAATAAAATGAATGTACTCCCTGTGTTTTGTCATTTGAACTGATACCTTAGAAACATAACCAGATGATGAAGTTCATTGTTTTCATCCCTGTGTCAAAATCACCTCTCGGCAACATGTCAAGGTGCCACGAATTAGTTGTTATTTGTTAGCCCCTCTATTCAATTCCCACCTAATGCAGTCCTACTGGATATATCTCTGGGCTTATACCATCCTAATTCCTCATATTCTGTGCTTTAAAATTTGCAGAATTCCTTTGTCTACATTAGCTTATTTAATTCCCCGATAATCATTTAAATTTGAAGGGATGTGTATTAGTCATTCTCGCTTTCCATTCAGAAGTGGAGGCCTCAAAGGGCGAATTTACTCAGGGCCAAAGAGCTATAATAAGTGACAAAGTTAGAAGTCCGGCTTTTTCCGGTACACGTTGTCAATGACTTCCTGCATCATACTGTAATTTGAGGGGTTAAAAGCTTTATTTTAAGTAGATGTATTGGACCTTTGAAGGTTGTTGAGGAGGTACAGATGAGTACCTGCTCCTGGGCCAAGAAATGTAACTTTTCATTCTACTTGCCAAGTGGCCAAAGCCTTCAGCTACTTTCCAGGATAAATCTTAACAGTTAGAGTAAAATTTAAATGATAACCAAACTTGTGAAGGGAAGGTTGACCTAGCCATCCTTTCTTTATCCTGTCTGAAACAGCTGGATGGAGCAGAGGAGGCAGCAAATTGTTTATGAGTATCGGCAGCAAAGTGAGCCAGGGTGCTGGATCAGCTGCCCCTTGAGGCTGTGTGAAAGGGAGGTTCAAGGCTTTAGTAAATACATTGAATGGTTACACAATGCAGGATGTCGTATAACCAAATGATAACTGTTGATGTTTTATTCCTGGGAGTACAGAAGCCTTTGTAAAATGCTGTTTTTCAAATACAACAGTTTCAAGAGAGTATTTAATTTCCTCCTTTATCGAGAAGGAAACTGACAGTCACTGTTCCCCAAGCAATTAAAGAAGGCTGGGGAGTAAAGATGCGGTATCACTCAAAACCAGAGCACTCGCCTTCCTCTGGGCTACCAGCGTGACCAGCAGCTCATGGCCCACATTGACTGTGCCCCATCTTTGTACCTGCTGCATGTCTCGGGGGACAAGCGTAGCCAAATGGATCTCCTTCTGTCAGAATTTGACCTTACGTCGATAAAGTCCTTTGAAAGTCTGAAACATCCATCTCTAGTTTCTTAGCTAGAGTTCTGAAAAGCATTGAGAAATAATAACTATGTGTTTACACAGTGAAAAAGGTGGATTTTATGTAAGATACCCTAACATTGGAAATAGCAGTGCAGTGGGAATGAAAGAGGAGCTTTTCTTATTTACCAAGTTAGAGTATAAATAAGGTACCAAAATCGCTGGCTGTCACGTTTATTCTTTTAAAAAAATTAATGGCTTCATTTTTCAGTAATAGGGAAAGTTAGAAGTATGTGTTATCAGAGGACAAGAAGAGTCATTACTGGGAGCTGGTAGCAGCCACTTCTGTTCCCCAGGAACCAGTAGGGAACCTAAGACCCATGGTTTTCAGGATCCAGGAGTCAGTGCCGTCTCTGGTACACCCACTACCTCTTTAGTTTTCTGTGTTTGGAATCGCCTTGATTTCTAAGAAAGGCATAAGTTTGTTCCCTTAATAGAAAAAGATGTATAATTACTATAAATGATAATACTGGATAAGAAATCCTGGTGGTATGTAAAATAATTCAACATGAAATTTAGATTTGGGCACATCTAGCAATATCTGGGACTTATTTCCTAGAAAGAGCACTTATTTCCTAGAAACTGGCTTGCCCAGCCTCCTGGTGCCCTCTCACCGACAGCAAGGTGACCACTCACATTGTCACTGTGCTACTTCCTGGTGGGAGGGGTAAGTGGCTGGTAGGCTGGTTTGAGGCCCCTGCCTTCCTACACAGGTTTCCCTTTGAAGAAAGGGTTGAGGTGTGCCAACAACAACAACGAAAGTTTATAAACCTCATCTCGATTGTCACCAAAGCCTCATTGCCTTTAAAATTTCTTTTAAGAGGGTTTTCCTGCTGCCCAAGCGTATTCATGGTCTGAGTCCTTTCAGTGGCTTTGGGTGAAGGATTTCTTTGGGGACAAGAGCATGAGAGCATCAGCAACACAGAATGCTCCAAAATAACGCTGTCCCAAACTACAGGCCATGCAAGTTCCAGTGCACACATTTTTGGGAGAGCTGTATATGGGATTTGTAATTTTCATGAGAATAATTTGGGCACAGGTATATTGAAAGATCTTATACAGACCTCTCAATGACAAATGAGATTCTAAATTTCCCCCTTAACATCTGACTCAGCCTAGAAGGTGTGCACACTAGCTGGGCACAGTGTGGAAACCAGTGTTGGTGACCTGGCAGCCTAAGATTGTTCTGGAGCAAGCAGTGCATGGCAGGTTGGGAGATGAGGAAATTCTGGTTAAGATTCATTTGATGGAGAAGAAAAAGGGCAGGAAGGGAGGCTCTGACAGGGCTTGAGAGGACCTGCTGGGTCTCAGTTTTCCTAAGAAACTGGTTTTCTAGGCTCCAAACAGCATCACAGCGAAGTGAGCAGGAGTCCCTTCAACACGCATTTCCCACATACCTTTGTCACTGCCTCCCGTGCCAACCAGGACATTCCAAGGGACACACACCCAGTTCTCCTCACACCTCGTACAGCACGCTGGTAGCTTTGTTCTAACCCTTGTCACTCCTCCTGGCTCCCCCTGCTCCCACCTTCTCCAACAAGAAAATTGAGAAGGTATATAAAATAAAAAGCTTCATTTACTATGCCTGTGTAGAAACGCTTCAAAACACAAGTTAAATTTTCTTGTTAAAAAAAGACTAAGATACCATTAGCCAAAATATATTTTCTAAAAGCCAGGTTTTTGCTGGGAAAAAGCTGGATGGATATAAAGTATTATACGTGCAATATCCAGCCTTCCTATAGGAATTCTAATAGCAGTTCTGTCCCCCAGTGCTGCCACTTAACATTTCATCAGCAGCCACTCAGCCTGTGGTGGCCCCAGGCTCTCCACAGTTCCCAGCTGCATCCTTTAGCTGTTGGTCTGACTCTGTAGTAGAAAAATGTGGCCAACTACCTTTTGTTTTTGAAATTAATAGACAGTTTTCAAACATGTTATTACAAATGTAAGTGATTTTTAAATGTTTTTATATAATTTGTTTGAGCTCATTATTTCTCAGTTTGTTAAAGGTGTATTTTTAAATCCATTCTATTCCCGCTGGAGTCATGGATCAGGTTTTTCTGGTTACCATTATAGGTCTTGGCTCCTATTATGCAAGAGGGTGTGGCTTTTTTTTTTTTTTCCAATTAAAGAAATACCTTTGTCCCAAGAAGTTCCCCTCTTGGGACACAGAGAGGAATGAGACCAAAACTTCCCTCAGAGAGCCCCAAGTCAGATAAATAAGACAGACTCAAAGACAGCAGGCATAACACAGGGTAGCAAGTGCAGACATGTACAGAAGAGGGGAATTAATTAAGGTCACTGAGCATCAAGAAGATGTGCCCTTTTGGGTCACATTTGAAGGGTCGCTGAGAACAGGAAACAGAGAGAGGGGGTTTTCAGGCAAGAGAAGAGGCCAGGCCAAGATGCAGAGAGGTGGAACTGTATGTAATTTGTATTATTCCAGTATTGAGTTCAAGGGCTTTGACAGAGTAGCAACTGCAGTGAGCTGAGCCCCAGCCATCATGAGACATATGAGCCTTAGGAAGCAAGAGAGACTGAATTTAGATTGTAGGTAGACAGTGACCACGTGGGAAACAGGACCCAGAAGGACTGCAGGGAGGAAGTAACCTGATATACTGAGAACTGGAAGTGTGAGTAAGGGATGGAGAAAGAGATGGGTTCAGAAGAAAGCTCAAGAAACAGGGCAGACACACCTAAGAGTTTTATTGTCTGTAAGGAGGACAGAGAGGATGTCAAAAGCCATGTGCAGATGACCAGTTAAGTGGCAGTGCCACAGATCTTGGTACAGAATTTAGCAGTGAATGTTGGATTTTGGGTAGGGACGTAATGGGTTCTGGTTTGGGACAAATCAAGGTGGAGGCACATCCATATGGAGATGTACTTATTTGCTCAACAAACACCTGTAGTATGGTCATTCTGTGCCTGACATTTTACTAGATACTGAAGGTGCCCTGGGAGACCATCAAAACTACATGAGCTCTACTCTTGAGGAAGCCCCAGTACAGAGATCCCCAGGGTGTGGTTGGGCCTGTGGAGCAAGCACTTGGAGGACAAGGTCGAAGATGTCATCCTCGGGAGGAGATGAGGTACAGAAAAGAATTGAGGGCAGGAACCTGGATAACGTTGACCTGTGGAGAGTGGCTGGAAGGCATAAGTGCAGGAAGGAAATGGGAAGTCAGATAAAGGCAACCTTCAAAGTTAGATAAACTATGCAAGGAGCATTTCAAGGAAGGAGTGTCACCTCAGCCTCACATAAATCAGTGTGGTCGAACAAGACAAAGAAACAAAGGTGTCCATTTGTTTTGGCAATTGAGTGTCCCTGAGAGAATTTCTTAACTTATTAGTAAGGATGGATTTGTGCCTTATCTTAGGCATTGAGGAAATAGACCCCTCCCCTGGGAGTATTCAAAAGGCACCTAGGGGAAAGGTGGAGCCAGACGAGCTGATAGACAGTCCTAGTACAATGCACTACATCTGTGCAAAGTTAGATAAGACCCGGAGAAGTCTGTCCTGTGGACTGGAGATGGCTTATGGAGGTGATCATTCATTTGAAATTAAGACAGCGGTTCCCAACCCTTGCTAAATGGTAGAATTATTTTGGCTGCAAGTCAAAAATGCTAATGCCTGTGCCTAATCCAAGACCAGTTAAATCAGAATCTCTGGGGTTTTAACCTATGAATCAGTATTTGATCCCTCCAGTTAATGTGAAACCCCTATGAGGCTTGATACTTTACATTTTGCTTTCACCCTTATTGTTTTATTTGAGACTCAGCTATCACTCCATTTTATCAACAGACAAACCGAAACTCAGAGTTGGAGCTTTATCCGAGGTCTGGAGCTATTCAAGGTCTTTAGCTGTTCAGACTCTCTATCCAGTTCTGTGTACTTGTAGTGGTTCCCAAACTCTGCTGTGAATCACAATCCCCTAGAGATCTTTTCACAATCTGAATGCCCAGATCACACCCCAAACCTAATACATCTGACTGTGGGGTGGGGAGGGAACCAGACACCAATACCTTTCAAAGATCACAAGTGATTCCAACATGCAGTCAAGTTTAGAACACTGTGTTATGCATTACTCAAGCAACATGTGAGGTTGGTGTAGTTTAAAGTGCATGCACTTGCTGATTAGGAGATTATGCTTGGTTCTCTTTTCTAATCCTAATCATTTATCTGTTCAAATAAATCTCTTAATTAAGAGTTGTCTTAGCAATTAACTTGTCAATAACAATAGCCACAAAAAAATTCAAAAGCTGGTATTGTGAACCAAAGAGCATATCTGAACCTGCTGTACCTTTGACCCTTCTAGAGTCCATGGGTCTCACTCTCAGAAGTTATCCCTTAAGTGAGCAGGCCATTAGTCAGCAAACACAGTGGGCAACCTGCTCGGTAATGTACTGACAAGCAACTAATATTTGACATCACACACTTGAACCAAATACTTACAAATCTCAGTTCCTTTCTGGTTAGGGACAGATTCCTCTGCAAAGAGGTATAAGCAAAGACATGCCCACTGTTGTATCTATGCGGCCGAGAAAACTTTTTGTTCCCTGTCAGTGTCCTCTGACCTCTCCTCTAGTATCTTCTCTGAAAACGGCCCTGCTCCTTCACACACTGTACTTGAGTTCGTGAAGGCTTGGGAACTTAATTTTCTAATACTGAGAACATAGGGTTCAGAAACTAATTTTCTGGAAGTCCTTGTAAGAAACAAGGACAGGAATTTTAAAACTACCTTTGAGGAGGAAGTGTTCCTTATCAAAGTACTCTTTCTAAAGCCCCAGTTTTTCTTGGATAGAAATTGTAGAGTCAGTACAGCCCTCTTTCCCTGTAATTCTTTCAGGAGGAAGCAATTTTCAATTATAATATGCTCAGAGAATGCTACTTTATAACCATTGTCTACATTGCCCCAAATGGAAAAGATGGAGTGTTTTCATATTTTTACAGTCACACAAACTGGCTGTGACATTTACATCTTTCTGAGTGGAGTCGTGGGATGTTCAAGGAAAGTGGGCCCAGTGTTCCATTTCTCCCAGACAAAGCACACCCTCTGGGCTGCTTGGCACCCCAGCTGCAATGCAACTTCAAGTGAGAGGAACAACCTGCAGAGTTTCAAAATACACAGCCAGAGAGAAAAAACACCTAGGATATTTCACGTAACTTTAGTGAGATGTGTCTGTACTACATCCAAGTGAAGCAGGGACCTGACAAGTGAAGCAGGGACCTGCACTTGGGGACCCTAGTGTACAGACCTCCCTTGCCACAAGGCGCAGCATTTGCAAGGCTGCCTCCTGTTTTCTTCTGTTTTCCTGGGCCGTGACTCATGAGCAGGCCCCTCCTGTGGGCCACCTGCAGCTGTGTGCTAATTTCTTTTTCCACCTCCCTCCTTATTCTCCAGCAGTATTCCAGACTTTCCACCCATTGGTAAAGGCACAGACCCAGGGAATTCACAGCAAAGAGAGGCTTCATGTTAGACAGGAAGAAATGATGTCCAGAGAGATTAAATGATCTTCCCAAATCCACAGAGCTAGTTATGCGCAGAACTCAGACTAAAATGCTTGTGGCTGCCATTTCAGATCTCGTTCTACCACCCTACAGTCTAATCCCACTGACTGTGTCCTTTTATTAGTGTTGAGTTTCACTTTTCTCTGATTTCTCTTTATCCTATATTAATATGCTAGATATGGGTCCTGTCAGGAAAGGCCACTGCTCAGTTGAGATTTTAAAAGACATATGTTCATTCCATATCTCACCAGGGTTTGGCAGGTTTCCTAAATGATGTTGCTTTTTTCAAGAATTTTAAATGGTAGGAAATGAGATTCTATCCCCCAGGGCAGATATACCTGTGAAGAAGGTAGCAGGTAGATTCGGCTTGTAAATGGGAGAAAAGACCATTGGAATCTATTGTCCTTAAGAAAAAATAAGGTCATAAGCAGAAGAGATACAGTGCACCTTTGCACGAACATGGCAGAATGAGACCTTTTGTGATTTCATTGACCACCAGACCCTGAAAAGAGAAGCTCAGGAAGGAGGTATGTGTGAGCAAATGCCATCTCCCTATGCATCACCATTGCTTCAAAAGATGTAGCTATGACACCTTGGGTAGGAAAACATCAGAGTGGAGAACTCTTAGGTCACCTAGTTCACCCCTTTGTCTTGTTCCTGATTTCTGCATTTGCTTCCAGACTAAGGTACTTCATGTGTCTTGGACATACTACATCCCCCATCCCCCAGTGCAAGCCAATCCTAGACTCCCTGGTCCCAGTTAACTGGAGTGACATGACCTAAATTCTTCTCAATAAGTACAGAGGGGAAGGTGGTCACCCGTTTATGAAAAATAAGTCCAGGTGGTAGCACTGACCGAACAGAGCAGTGGACTTGAGAAAGAATGAAATGAGTTACATAACTTTCCCTCCTGTGTTCCAAGCAGTAGAGATGATGGCTTAGGGCATACCTTCAGAGGGGGGTACTTGTGTAACTTGCACACTGTCATGCACTGCTAATTGCTAGAATAAATACCTGCATATATGAGTATGTTCAAAGGAGAGTCATAAACATTTCTCTTTGGCTTTAAATCTCAAATAGAGGGGATAGCAGTACCACCAGCTATGGAAACAAATCTGGAAATCAAACAGCCCAATTAAAATTCATATTTTTTAAAAAGCCCTTAAGGTATACCTAAATGAAATGAATTTTAAAATACTAAAGTTTTCTGTTAAGGACCCCAAATCACAAGTAATTTCCCCAAATCCAGGGAAAATCCATTACTTAAAATCCTATTACTCTTCTGGGAAATGACTGCCATTATGTTTGCAGGTGGAGTGCCTGTTTGCAATACCTGTGTAAGACATGGATGAGCATGAGATGCAGCTGGCCGTCTGTTAAGAGTAGGCTACTATCTCTGCTCCCTGAGAAGTTTGGGGGCCTGCAAATGGAAGCACCAGCTACAACATAAATTTGTCTATGGCTCAATTAAAAATAATGTACATGGGGAAGTTGCCATAATCAAATATTCAAGTCTCTGGGGTTGTATTGAATTCCTCCCTTTCTGAGAGTTACTGAAGGAAGGTACATTCAGATGAGGCATTTGAGTTCTGTTAGAATTATGTTACGTCAGAGCATCACAATTTTAAGGCACTTAAAAATGGCTACAGTGGCAAGGCTGGTTTGACTGTCATATGTAAGGGGAATCAGCCCTGGGAGACAGGTGCTCTCCATGGGTAGTTGGCCACCACCCAGTGAACACATGAGTGAGTTAGTACATGGCTGAGAGTTTGGATGGCAATATTCCTGTTGGTGATGAGGCAGAGTTTCCATTCATCCTACACTTTGAGAGAGAGGTCCACCTGAGATGACACTTGGCCAACTGCTAGGGGAAATGTTTGTACTCAATTCCTCCTTTAGAGTCTGAGCTGACTCCTATCACACCCTTCTATACAGGTCACGCAAGGCCTTCTCTCTCTGCATGAAAGCTAAGACTATTTAGCCCAGGGCTCAAAACACTATGGTCCTTTGCACTAGCTGTTTGGGGACATGTTATAATAGGCCTGGGACAATAATCCTAAGAAACTGTTGTCTGACAAAGTTCCCCAATTAGAAATGGATAGAATCTCAATCACCTAACTACATGTTAAAGAAAAATCCTGCTTGAATGCCTTATGTGTTTCAGGTCTCAGTTACCTGGCAGACCTCACTGGGAAGTCATAGTCAGGCACTGACCTGATGTGCTTCTGACAGCAGTTCCTGGGGTGTTCAGGGCATAAATCCAGGTTTCTCTCACTGCTGGCTGCACCTCTGCTCTCTGGCCTTAATTTGATCTTATTGTCTATTTTATTTTAGTGTCCCTGTTGTCATCAGGCAGTGGGTCCTGCTGAGGGACCGGCCACGAGGCTGACCACAGCTCCCAGCATGTATCTCCTTGTGTAGTTGGGCTGATGGACATGTTTCCTGTCCTCTGTAGACATAGTCACATCGGATCAGTCAAAGATGGTGACAGTTATAACCTAAAATGTACATCCCCCTCCACAGCCTCTAGAGAACATCATCCTCTCTTTTCAAAAGTGGCTCAGTTTGAAGACTATATTGCAGAAGCATATTTGTCTCCTAAATGGTTACTCATGCAAATTTCTTAAATGTTCTAAGGCATTACCCTCAAAGGTAAAAGGAATGTTAATAAAAATGAACATCGATTGCATGCTTATTCTGTGCCAATTTCTGTGCTAAGCACTTCCCAAGGATTGTGAGTGACTTCTCTGAAAAACCTTGAAGGCAGTTGTCCAGTCACTTGGCTGGTTGAGTGTCAGACTCAGCCTGGGCGGTCTGACTCCAGAGCCCATGGCTCTGACCACCACACCTGCTGCCCAGTAGTGCTTACCTCAGAGGGGTTGCTCTAGGGATAGGATGAGGTGACGTCTAGAAAGTGCTCAGCAGGCCTGGCCAGAACAGTCATTCAGCCTTGAGAGCTGCAACTGTATGGTAGGAGCTCAGTCACCTTGGAGCACTCTGAAGGACGTGAAGGGGAGGGGTTCTGGGTGGGTGGCATCATCAGTTGAAGGCCCATGGTGCTCTGATGTATGGGTGTAGGGGTGTGGCAGGGTCCTCGGGCATGCCAGCATGGTGCTGAAGCGCAAACCCTGTGCTTATGTGCAGGTGACCCATCCCAAACTCTCCTCAGCCTTTCTAAGCATCAGTGTTTGCCTGCCTTCCTTTTTCAAAATGTAATCAGAGATCCCCCACCCATATACCATGGCTAAGTGTTGGCTTAACCAACACTTAGTTGGCATACTCTTTTACTCTTGGTTTAAAGTTTTTGTTTGTTGCTTGTTCTTATTTAATACACCTGTACTAGTCTATTTCCTTTTGAAAGTAGATAAATGATAAGAAATGTTGTTACGTGGTTGGGATCGGAGTTGGGGGCACAACTACAGTGGTGACACTGACATGCGTGTTTCAGTGGAGGCAGCCAGGCCTCTCCTCCTAGGCACACGCTGAGCAAGCACTGGCAGTATTTAGGGTGCTGTGGCTATCACAGTTGTCTTCTTCTCTGGCCATGTTTTGCTGTTCAGCTATAACCTCCAATACTCTCTTGTTCCTCCTTAGGCTCTCTCAGAGGCTACTTGGATATTTCCCACATTAAAAGTGGGCAGTTTATGCTACATTTGATCTTAGCCAAAAGGCCAAGAAGTGATGAAAGTAAGCACTTTATTAATGTTAAGCCAAACTTGCAGCATGTAGTGAATGGGAATAAGTGCTGTGCTTTGGAAGTTGAGTCATGGGGACTCCGTGCTGTGGCCATCAGAGCAAAGCAGAAGGGCCAGGTCATATTCCTGGATGGCCTGAGCCTCAGTTATCTCAGCATTGTGTCTGCAATGGACTGGGGGCTCTGGGTGGCAGCAACTGTCTTTTCCTGGCATGGGTCACATGTGTTGGGAACAGCAGTATTGCTGTGGGTTGTGTCTCTTCGATTCATTGCCATTTCCTCAGACTCCAAGGTAGTCTGAAGTTTAAATGGATTCTAACTTCTCTTGAAGTCTCTAATGAATACAGACTATTTTTACATTTGATCACCAGTTTTTAGATATTAACCAGAAACATAATAGACTCCCTTTTTATATGAGAAATAGATTCAGTGTTAGAGAGATTACTACCACAAAGCAAGGTGGATCTCGGCTGCTTTTCTTCTGGAGATGATGACCAGAGGGATGATCTCACTACAGACATGACAAAGCTGGGTCCAGAGGGGCGATTCGCCTGGGATCAAGGGATGTGAGGGACAAAGTGAGATTTGACCAGAAACACATTCGTGTGTCTAGACATTTAGCACATGTTTTAAATGAACAAAACTGAACTGAACTCTCTACCTTAGAAGAGGCCCTGAGACACTGTTTTTACTGTTGTAGTTACTTTCAGCAATGCCTGCTTCATGTGCTGACCTAGTCGCATGGCTGGTTTGCAGCCAAGCCAAGTTCCCTTGCTTTGGGGTGTTTTAGTTTCCTGCTCTGGTTGACAGTGGCCTTCAGATCTGTGTACATGATTGCCCAAATAAAGATGAAATTTCTCAGTTACCCCTGACGTGACTTCCATGTAACAAAGGGGTTGTTAATGATGATTGTGTGTGTTCTCCCTTTCTATCCACTGACAGGACCACCCACGCTTAGAAAACCCAGTGCTCAAAGAGCAGCCTGTGATATTCAACCAAATTGCAGTTGGCAGTTTACCCCCAAAGAGGGAGTAAGGGGTGGAGATGAGAAATGGCCCTGCTCCCTTGGCATTTTTCATCAGAAAGGCATGTGAAAATAGGCCACCTTCTTGGGGAAGGTGCCCAGACCAACCCACAAACTGGTATCATGCTGTGTGTCTTCACTGTGCTAGTCCCCAGAGACTCAAGGACAAAAAAAACACAGTCCCCTTCCTAGGCT
Source organism: Artibeus jamaicensis (assembly GCF_021234435.1). Lineage (NCBI taxonomy): Eukaryota > Metazoa > Chordata > Mammalia > Chiroptera > Phyllostomidae > Artibeus > Artibeus jamaicensis. The sequence goes on along the minus strand of NW_026521810.1, from coordinate 9,471,260 downwards.
CTTCCCAAACAACGCTCTAATAAATCACCACGGTGTCTCTTGTCTTTGAAGCCTGATGTACGAGTTCCTAGAATCAAGGAAAATGAATGACAAGTCAGATGGCCATAGCAGTTGGGAACATAGCTCTACAGTCTTTGTTGATGTCGTGTTTGTTTACTTGAGGTTTAAATAATCAGTGAGTGAGACTTCTTGCTGCTGGTAGAATCGCCATAACCCATGAGGAAACAGACATGGCATCCTAATGGTTATGGCTTCAGTGATATGTCAAAGTTGTTTAGCAATTCCTCAGTACAGGAGTTTTCCTACTTTATAAAATAGGTCCACGTCCAGGAAGTTAAGTGACTTCCCCCAAGCACAAAAAATCTGGGTTGGGCAGAACTCTGCCCATGTCCCAACCTGGGAAGTTTTTATCCCGCTTTCACCCCCAAAACCACTGACATGATTAATTAAAATAGAGAAATACAATGATGATAGGGTTATAGTTGGCTTTTAAAGGAATCAAGCGCAGTTGAGGGGACAGTCTTTGGAAGGCAACTTCAAGGAGGAGAGTAAGGCCTTTCGAGCACATGGGCTCAAGGGCCTACCGACTGATTGATCTCTGATGCCCCAGGGTTCTTCCGAAAAGTCTCTCCCCACTGCCAACAGAATAGCTCTACAGTCATTTTTGTTATAAAGTGTCCCTAAGTGAGACTTCTTTCAAAATGACTTCATCTGAAAACTATATTCCATAAAGAAACAATTCAGCAATGCTGATAAGAAAATCATTTTATCATCATCAGAAATCACAGGACCCTGGTCTGTGTGGCTCAGTTGGTTGGAGCATCGTCCTGTAACTGAAAGGTTGTGGGTTTGATCCTCGGTCAGGGCACATACCTAGGTTGCGGGTCAATCCCTGGTCCTGGCAAGGGTGTGACCCTCCCGTCCAGGCACATATGGGAGGCAACCAATCAATGCTTCTCTCTCACATAGATGTTTGCCTCTCTCCTTCCCCCTCTCTCTTCCTCTGTGTCTAAACGCAATGAAGAAATGTCCTCATATGAGCATTAAAAAATCAGTGTTTTAAAGTATTTGGGGTTTTTTTGTTGTTTTTCTTTTTTTATGGACCCAAAGGTAGCTCTGTCATACACATCTGAGGGATGCAGAGGGCACTTGGGAGTTGCCCTCAGAGTCTTTCTGAAAGGTTCTCTCCTATTTGGTCTTCCTTATCCAGCAGAGTCTTTGGGCAGAGCTCTGACTTGTGGAGACCTAAGCAGCTGTAGCTCACACTTACAGCTCTTGGCAGAGGTCTGCTTGCCCTTTGATTCTGTTTACTAGGAATGGAAATGGAGACATAGCACAGCACCTGCCACATGGAAAACACTGAACAAGTAATTGTGGGATTAAATTTCACAAGGAAAAGCAGCCCATCTTATCCTATGACTAATTATGAGGGTGAATTTTCATGATGTGGCAGTTTGTCACTCCTAAGTGCATCACAGAAAAAGGGCTTAAAATGAATACTTTTTAAAATTAGTTAAGTCAAATAGACTTATTATGGAAACACTGTTCTAATCCAGATACTTTGTTGGTAAATTATTTTGAATTTGCTAACTATCTGTATTTCTTTGTTCCTTCTTCCAGAATGCTAGAAGATGACCTTAAGCTAAGTAGTGATGAAGAGGAGAATGAACAGGTAAGGTTATCTTTTACATTGTGCTGTTTGAATGCGGCATGATGATGCTGCCCTGAGAGATCGACCTGGTGTCCCCTGAGTCATACAAATGCTGACTTATGTTCTATGATGCTGGGTGTCCTCTGCTAATTACAAGATGCAATGCCATTGGGCAAGTCTGTTAAAATATCTTGGCTCTAATTTCCCTTAAAATTGTAACTTTGTGCTTTTTATGGCACTGAAACCAACAACAGCTATTATAAGGAAGCTGACTGGGGTCAGGCTTGCTTCAGTGAAATAGAAACTCTTTTTGGAAAGCTAACCAGCCTTCTAGAGATCAAACATGTGATCTTAACATCATCAGCATGCAACAGGCAAGCTGTAAGCATTAAATATTGAGAAGTCTTATACAGATATTATTAACATTGAAAAGATGCAAGCATGGAGGTGAGCTAAAATGATGAACAAAAAATCATCATGTCAGAATAGCCTGTTTGTCTTAATGATAAATGTGCTTGAGATGTTCTCCTTTGGTGTTGATTTATCAGCTCAAGACACCAGTCAGGGGTTTGTAAATGTTCTTCTGATCAGTCCGTTAAAGTGAAAAAATATCCACTTAACATTCATCACTTTCACCTCCATACTTCAGGCAACGCTTGTACTTTAAAGCAAGTTTGAAACCGCTGAAGACAGATTTTCCTACATTTCTGTTTCCTTTTTCTTGTTACCAGTATTGTATTTTGTCAGGTTTGGATAAATGTGATAGGTCTAAAAACGATTCAGAGGTTTTTTCTAAGTCATTTTTACATGTGCTACAAGACACTTGTGCTATTCAGTTGCTCTTGAGAGAGTCGATTTTTTATAAGGTATTACAGAATGCAGCGCAGGTAATGCCCCTGTCTAGACATGTGAATGCAAATAATGCACAGAGAGTGCAGAGGTGAAAGAAAAGTCAAAGGAAACTTCCAGGAAGAGCACCTGAGGCGAATGTGCTGTGGGGTCACAGAGGGGTCTCTCTCCTTGTGAGAGGTGGGGAGGCAACCAAAGAAGAGACGGAGCCTGAGACAGAACTCGGTGAATCTTGAGACCGGATGGGCGAGTGGAGAAAACCTCAGGTGGAAGGATGTTAACCGCGTGAGGGAGACCACTCGAGCCTTGGAGGCCTAGAGACTGATGAATTTGTTTTAGGTGCACACACCAGGGTGGGCAGCTATGCATAACACAGCAGCTGTGCTAGAACCGGAGAATGACTTCACTCCTAATTTTGGTTCCTTGCCTCTGTGACTATAAGCAAATGATTTCATCTCTGTGAGTGTTTTCCCAAGAAGTCCAGATAGGTGTATTGTGGATTAAGTCATATCAAATGTGTAGATTGTGTAAACTTTGTGATAGAAGAGGGGTTTACAGCCCTGACCAGTGTGGCTAAGTTGGTTGGACATCATCCCACAAAGCGAAAGGTCACTGGTTCTATTTCCAGATAGGGCACACGCCGGGGTTACAGATTCAGTCCCCATCGGGGAGTGTACGAGAGGCAGCTGATCGATGTTTCTCCCTCCTCTCCCCTCTCTCTAAAAATAAAAAATAAATAAAATCTTCTAACAAAATATTACAGGAAAGGAATTAACAATTTCATTCAGCAAGACTTTTCTTAATTTGGAAAGAATTTCCTGAGTTATTTCCAGGAAATATTTCTACTGCAAACTCAGTTTCAAAAAACCAGCTATCGAAGATTCCTTGAAGGCAGCAAGAACTTTTTGTTACCTCCTCTTGCTTTATTAGTGACTTCTTTCTCATCTATAGCCGTTGATAACATTGTATTGTGAATATAAGGTCAAACCCTTTATTCTTGCATTTGGTCCCCATTCGTTTGCAGCTTCCTACCTTTTGCAATGAAAGCAGCTGACAGAATGAATGATTTTTATACAGTAATCTCCTGTCTTTTAATTAAGGCTTCACAGAGTGGTTTTTGTGTGGTAGTTTCAGTGATTGCTGTAACACTAATTATATTAAGTTATTGGGCTCTGGCCTGTAATTATACCCTGGCCTAATCACAAAATTGTAATTTCCATGCTTCTAAAAAAAAGTCTAATAATATGGTATTTTTTTTCTTTCTAATACCAAAATACAACTGTGCCCTGAAAGAATGGATGGAGCCTGTGCACACTTGTAACACACCATGCACATATGGCAATTCCCGGCATTTGGCCGATACTTAAACAACACGAATGATTTTTCAGATGTAATCAGTTTGTGTCTTAACTCAAAACCTTTCAAAAATATATTGTGCATTTCCCTGTCTACGTAAATATAGTAAAGTAAAATGCTTAACTTTTCCTTACACAATACCTAGTTGTCCTGAGACTATTGGTCACTAGCCTTCATAGCCACTGTGACAAAGAGACACCTACAGAGCATCCAGTTGCTGCATCTGCTTGCCCTTCCTAAACTATCCTCGGACACTAGTGTGTGTGAATACTCCTATCTAATGTTTCCTTTCTCCTTATTGTCTTTGTGCTCTCAAAGATAAAGAAAAGGTAGTTTAGTGGGTTAGAACAGGTTCAGCAGCCCTGCTCCCAGGGTTCAAATCCTCCCTTTACTACTCAGTAGTTTTACAACGTTGGTCCACCTCCTGAACTGCTCTCTGCTCTAGGATCACCATTTGTAAAACTGGAATTAATATGAGGTCCCCAAAGCCTGCCACTCCCTCGGAACTTGTGCTTACCTGTCATCTTCATGTCACCGGATCCAACAGCCTTCCATCCTTTTTTTGTTAACTTATAATTGAGCAAACCATACATGGAGAAAAGTACATCTAAACTGAGAATGCAATTTTGTGAACATTCAGAAGCCACACACAATTCAACTTTTTGGTGAGTGTGTTCAACTTGAGTAGATTATCCCAAACCATTTTCCAAAGTGGTTGTGCAGTTGACACTCCTACTGGCAATGTAAGAGTATTCTAGTCAATCCACGTCCTCACATTTGCCTCTTTCTGTTCATGAGAAATACCATTCTTATTTTTCAATTATAATATTTTTATTGATTATGCTATTACACTTTTCCCAATTTTCCCCCTGTATCCACTCTCCACCCTGCCCCTGCAACCCTCCAGTGTTTCCCCCCTTAGTTCATGTCCATGGGTTGTACCTATAAGTTCTTTGAGTCCTCTGTTTCCTAAATAATTTGGACCTCTCCCCAGCTATTTTATGCCTACTAATTATGCTTCTTCTTCCCTGTACCTTTCCCCTCCATTCCTCCCTTCCCCCTCCCCACTGAAATCCCTCCATGTGATGTCCATTTCTCTGATTCTGTTCCTGTTGTAGTTGTTTGCTTAGTTTTTCTTGTCATCGTTTTTCTTTCTTTTTTTTTTTTAGGCTCATTTGTTGGTAGTTGTGAGTTTGTTGTCATTTTACTGTTCATCTTTTTTATCTTCTTTTTCTTGGATAAGTCCCTTTAATATTTCATATAATAATGGCTTGGTGATGATGAACTCCTTTAACTTGACCTTATCTGGGAAGCACTTTATCTGCCCTTCCATTCTAAGTGATAGCTTTGCTCAATAGAGTGTTCTTCAATGTAGGTCCTTGATTTTCATGACTTCTAATACTTCTTTGCAGCTCCTTCTTGCCTGCAAGGTTCCTTTTGAGAAATCAGCTGATAGTCTTACAGGAACTCCTTTGTAGGTAACTCTCTCCTTTCCTCTTGCTGCTTTTAAGATTCTCCCTTTATCTTTAGTCTTGGCTAACTTAATGATGATGTGCCTTGGTGTGTTGCTCCTTGGGCCCAACTTCTTTGGGACTCTCTGGGCTTCCTGGACTTCCTGGAAGTCTATTTCCTTCACCAGATTGGGGGAGTTTTTCGTCATTATTTGTTCAAATAAGTTTTCAATTTCTTGGTCTTGGTGTTCCTCTTCTCCTTCTGGCACCCCTATAATTTGGATATTGGGATGTTTCAGGTTGTCCCTGAGGTTCCTAAGTCTCTTCATTTTGGGGGATTTGTGTTTCTTCATTCTGTTCCAGTTAGATGTTTATTTTTTCCTTTTGTTCCAAATTGTTGCTTTTGATTCCTGGTTTCCTTCCTGTCACTGTTGGTCCCCTGGACATTCTGCTTTACTTCACTTTGGGTATCTTTCATTTGTTTTTTCATTTTCCAACCAAGCTCAATCATTTTTGTGAGCATTTTGATTACCAGGGCTTTCCATTCTCCATCAGATAGGTTGGCGATCTCCTCCTCACTTAGCTCTCTTTCTGAGGCTTTATTCTGTCCTTTCATTTGGGCCATATTTCTTTGTCTTGGCGCAGTTGATAGGTTGTGAGGGGGCAGGGCATTAGGTTTTCACTGGGGCAGGGAAACCGTCTTTGCTGCCCTGCAGCGAAAACCTGTTGGGGAAGGGCCAGAGAGGGAATAGCGTGGTGGCCTGCTGGTCTCTAGCGTACTTTTCAACGGACTCTTGTGTGAGACTGGGTGCTTTTCCTACCCCTGCAACTGCCGCAACTGCCACAACTACCATAGCCCACAGCCACCTCTGAGTCCCCTTAAGTCAGCCCCTCCCTCGCAGCCCACCAAGCTGAGCAGCCAGCCCCACCCGTAAGGTCTGCTGCACCCTCAAGGTTTTTTTTGAGTCTGCTGCATGATCCACTGCCTTAGCGGTCTGGTTGTTCTGGTTGATTTTTTCTTTAATTCCTTTGTTGTCAGAGTTCCATTCAATTTGATTTTCTGGTGTTTTAGGTTGTTTATTGATTTCAGGTTGGTTGTTATCCTCCTTTTGGTTGTGCAAAGAAGCAAAGGGTCTCTGCCTATGCCTCCATCTTGTCTGGAACTCAGGATATAAATATCATTCTTAAGGTTTCTTGTTTTGTATCATCTTTGTCTGGTTTTGATATAAGGCAGGCATGTCAAACTCATTTTCACCAGGGGCCACATCAGCTTTGCAGTTGCATTCAAAGGGCCAAAGTAATTTTAGGACTGTGTAAATGTAACTACTCTTTGACTGTTAAGGAATTGAAATTACATTCGGCCCTTTGAAGGCAACCATGAGGCTGATGTAGCCCCCAGTGAAAATGAGTTTGACACCCCTGATATAAGGCAATAGTGACTTATAAAATGAATTGAGAAGTGTTCCTGCTCTTCTCTTCTTTGAAGAGATTGAATAAAATTAATGGTACTTCCCCTTAAATGTTTGTCATAATTCCCTAGTAAAACTATGGGGGCGTGGAGGTTTTAAAAACTTATACACATTCTGTTTTTTTTAATAGTTAATGGGTTATTCAGATTTTTTTATATTGGTTAGGTTATGGTAGTATGTGCTTTCCAAATAATTACTCCATCATGACGTTTTAGTTGTCATATTTATGTGTGTAGAACTATATTGTCCTTTTGATGTCTGGGGTTATAGTGATAGCCCGTCTCATTCTTGATACTGATCTTCTTTATTTTTGTCTTTGTCATTCTCTCTGAACATGTATTGATTTTATTGATCATTTCTTTTTTTTTTTTTTAAATTTTATTTAGTTATTTTTTCAAGTACAGTTTTTTGTCTATTTTTCCCATCCCAGCCTCCCCTGCCCCTTACTCCCCACCTCCCTCCCATTTCCTCCCCCCCTTAGTTCTCGTCCCTATGTCCTTCCTATTTGTTCCTCCAAATCCCTCCCCCTTTTTCCCCTTAACTTCCCTTCCTTCTCCCCTCTGGTCACTATCCCCTTGTTCTCTATTTCAGTGTCTTTGTTTTTTGGGTTTTTTTTTTCTGCTTACTTGTTTGTTTTGTTGTTTAGCTTCCTGTTAAAGGTGAGATCATATGGTATTTGTCTTTCAGCACCTGGCCTATTTCACTCAGCATAATGCTTTCCAGTTCCATCCATGTTGTTGCAAAGGGTAGTAGCTCCTTCTTTCTCTCTGCAGCATAGAATTCCATTGTGTATATGTACCACAATTTTTGGATCCTTTCAAACTTTTTGTTTCATTGATGTTCTCTGTCAGGTTTTCTATTTTCCATTTTGTTGATTTATCTTTATTATTTGTCTCCTGCTTGCTTTGGCTCATTTTCCTCTTCTTTCTCTAGTTTCCTGAATAAGCTTAGATTTTGCTTTGAGACTTATCCTCTTTCATAATGTAAGCATTTAGTGCTGTACATTCCGCTCCCACCACTGCCCAAGCTGTATCCCACAAATTTTGATATGTTGTATTTTCATTGTCATTCAGTTAAGTGAGACTTCCTTTTTGGTACATGAATTATTTAGAAGTATATTGTTTCATTTCCAAGTGTTTAGAGATTTCTTGTCATCTTTTATTGGTTTCTAGTTTGGTTCCATTATGTTAAAAGAACATCTTCTCTGTGATTTAAATTCTTGTGAATTTATAGAATATTTTTATGGCCCCAGATATGATCTATGTTGGTATCTATTTCATGAACACTTGAAAAAATCTGTATTCTGCTGATGTTGGGTAGAGTGTACTATAAATATCAATTATATCCTGGTGCTGAGTTATTCTGTGTCCTTGCTGACTTTCTATACAGTTGCTCTATCAATTGTTGAAAGAAGAGTGTTGAAATCTCCGACTATAACTGTGGACTTGTCTATTTCTCCTTCCCATTCATACACTTCACATATTTTGCAGCTTTGTTATTTGATGCATAACATTTAGGGTTGCTCTGTCTTGGCTGATTGACCCTTTTGTCATTGCAATGTCCTTTCTGTCTGTGCTAATTTTTTTGTTCTGAAGTCTACTTTATCAATGTAGCCACTGCATTATTCTTTTGACTAATGTTTGTATAACGTAACTATTTCCATTCTTTATATTTTCAACCTACTTATATCATGAAAATTTGAAATGAGTTTCATATAGACAGCATATTGTTGTTGTGATTTAATCCACTTTGCCAATGTCTGTCATTTAATTGATATGTTTGGACCATTTGCATTTAATGTCATTATTAATACATTAGCACTTAAGTTTCCCACTTTATTTTTCGCTTTCTGTTTGTTCTTTTATTTTCTTTTTTTGTTTTCCTTTTTGGCTTCCTCTACTTTCCTTGAATGTTTTGTGGAACTCCATTTTTACTTATCTATAGTATTTTTTATTTTTATTATATCTCTTTGTGTAGCTTTTTTAGTGCCCGTTCTAGGTATCACATTATGTATACATAACTTATAACAGTTCACTGGTGATATCATTCTATAAGTTTTTTCCCTCAGTATCCTATAATTATGACCATCACAGAATGGATAATATGTGGATAATATGGGACTTGTTTTTCTATCTTCTTGACTTCCTGAGTGAGCATCCTGAATCCCATTTTGTATCTCATTTCTTTTTATTTCCCTAGTGAATACCATGGCTGGCTGGCATCTAATAGGAAGGTCTCACCTTCCCATAACCAGATCCACACAACTACCTTTATCTTTAATCTTTCTCTCCCTTTCCTCTATTACTGAAAACACTACATTCCTCTTATCAAAAATCCATCCCATTTCCTCTCAGTTATGTGGGGACTTGTTCCCTTAACTTCTGTCCCACCCCTCCACCAGAACTACTCATTGGATCAGCAGTGACATCCACAGATCCAAATGTACTGGGTTCTTTTCAGTCTCTTATCTTACCAGAAAATATACAGCATTCAGCACTGAAAGCTATTGATCACCCGCCTTTCTTGAGGTGTCTTATACCAAACTCATCTGTTTCGTTTCCTGCCCTTCTGGCTGTTTTTTCTCAGGCTTCCTTGCTGACTGCTCCTTCTCTACCTAACCTTAAATTTTGAAGCCATTTAGCTTTTATTCCTGATTTCTCTTCTCCACTTCCTTCTCTCGACTTCCTCCCCTACTCCCTTCCTCTCCGTCTAGGTGACCTCATCCGTTCCCATGATCTTATGTGCTTACAATTTCTAAAGTTATATTCTCAGCTCAGAGCTCTCTTCTGAACTGCAGACCTACTTGACTTTTCCACTGGGATGTCTCATAAGCACTTCACATTCTGGTCTTCCACTCCTTACCCACCCACACTCAGATATGCTCTTCTTGTGAATGTTTCCACTTCTAAAAGTGGAACTGCCAGATGCACTGTTTTTCAAGCCTAGAAATGCTGGATCATCCTGACGACTCCTGTTCCCACTTAAATGTTAGTTTCATCACTAAGTCCTGTAAATTCTACCTCCAAAATTAAGTATTAGTCCATACTGGATCATCTGGATCATCTCTTTCCATCCTGGATCATCTGAACCAGTCTAGTAGACACTGGCATGTTTCTATTCCTTATCTTCTATAATACAATTTCCTCATACTCATCTCTTAAAAATGTAAATAAGATGAAGTCTTTTCTTGGTCTAACACCCTAAATATATTTATCATTCCACTTTGGATAAAACCCAGGGCCAACACTACCCTACGTAGCCTGGCCTCACCCACATCACCCACTCTGCCCCTTCACTACACATTGAGCTCATTCATAGTACTTCAGCCACATGGGCCTTCTCTCAGCTCCTCCAAGCCACACTCAGCTTCCTCAGGGCCGTCATAGTCTTCAACGCTCTCATTTTCCCTGACCATCACCAATCTACCTAGAAAATGCAGTGTAACTTTCACTTCCTCAAGACGCTTCCTCCTTATCTAAATTGGACCGTGATTAGTCCTTTTCACAATAACTTCAACCTTTCTTCTTAAGTCTCATTATAATTTTAGTTATGTGTTATTTTTACATTTTAGAATATCTATTTCTACCAACTACACTGGAGGTTTCCTGAGGGCAGCGACTGTGTCTAGCACAGCAGAGGTGCTAAGTTATTGCTGAATGGATTCATGGTTCAGAGCTTGGTGTTGAGATGAGCTGACAGCATTTCCTGCTGTCCACTGTCCATTGTCAAGGATTACTTTCTCTACCTTTATTTCTTTTACCGAACACTATAATTTTTCAAATTAGTCCTACCCAAAGATCAAAGGTATTGACAGAAGACCGAAACATAAGACCCAAGATCATAAGTTGACTATAGATTAATGCACAAATAATTTACCTATTTAGGAGGGAGGCATCTCTCCAGTCTCCATATAAATGTTTATAGCCACTTATTTAATAGGCTTAATGCCAAGCCATATTGAGGTTATAAATTTTCAGAAATTATCTCAAACAGAAGTCTTCAAAACTAAGAGAATGGGTTTCTCCACAACTGTCCCTTACAAGGATAGCAGAATTTTTACTATAACCTCTAGAGATGGGGTTGTGATGTTTTTTACTCAGAAAGTTTAGAGATGTAATTGAAGTGGAAGCATATTCTCACATTTGCTCCTATAATGTTCATACTTGATGCGGCTCAAAGTGGGAGTAGGACAAACAATAAGAGAATCAGTTCCCTTGTTTATCTTGGTACAGGAAGGACACATGACACATGTAGCATCTTTGTTTGGTGTCCTTTTCTGTAATTATTGGTTTCAATGATTCCAAAGAGCAGTGTTTTTCTGGAAGAATGTGAAGTAATTAGAAGATTACTTCTAAGACAAAATCACTTCTTAAGACAAAATTATTCCTGAAGTTACTAAGTACCAAAGAAACATTTAAGATGGATTTGGAGGGAAGATATGAATTATATTGCACGTCTTTCCATTTGTTGAAAAGGACTGCCTTGCCTTTCATGTCAGGGTGAGCTGGGGAGGTTGGACACAGCAGATATCTAGATGAAATTGTTACAGCTAAGGCATCAGGAGAGTTACACAGGATTAAGGCTCTCAGCAAGGAGCAGCCAAGATAGTGTCAAGTGAAGGTAGTGTTTCAGAGATGGCAAATACAAAAGCTTGGGGAGTGTAGGGAAGCAGGATCCAGCTTGAATGGCTGCATATGTGCCTACAGCTTCCAGTAATTATATTATCCACACGTATTAGGCAGCCTTTTCATTTTAATTATATAACCGCATTTTTCTCTGTAAACGAGCAAGGTTTGCCCACTTAAACTGACGATTTTAATTTTGCAGGCCATGATCATTGGGTAAAATGTGTAAAGGGATATGTTCCTACTGGCATAATTTACTTCTTACCATGAAGAAAAGTTACCTTTTAATCCCCAATCAATATTTGGAGAGCACAATTCATTTAATAGACATCTAGGTAGTTAACATAAATCTTCTAGTTAAAGAGCCTATCCATGTCTTATTTGAGTGCATGGACTACTAATCGTATCTCTCTAAAAGAATCTCAGTGTGACTTGAGAGCCTGGCTGCACCAGGGTGTCAGGACTGTAGGTGGGACAGCTCTGAGTGCTGAATTGCTCTTCTTGCATGTTGATACCTTGGGCTTCTCGTGGGGAGGCACAGGGAATATTCCTGTGCTGATTCTCTGCTCTTTACCTTAGAGGTCACTGGAAAACAAACATCAGCTTGGGGTATAATATTAAAAGCAGATTGCCCACTGCAATGGATGTTGTTCATTTTTTCCCTTGTTCCTTTTTAATATGACAATTGCATAACAGAAAGCCTGTCAATCAGTGACCAAATGAATTAGCTGAATGATATGCAGACGTGGAATAAAAATATAGGAGGTTTTCGCAGCCCAACTGCACTTCCCTGGGTACATTTTTCTTCTCAGGATCAGCTTGGTTGATGCTGAAGTTCTTGGCCTGTGAAAATTTATTACCCGCAGAGTCAATCTGCATTCAGGCGGCCAAGTCTGAATAAATAGAGTCATTGTGCTTGTCTGGGATTTGTGGCCAGAGTTCATCCAGTCAGCTTGACATTCACATCCCAGGAGATTCATAAAAGCCAACACCCTGGTATGTGCTCTTGAATCCTGCCAAAATTGTGCAGAATTTTATAAACAGGAGTTGAAATAGTAATCAGGACCAGGTTTGAGGGGCAAGGCTCCAAAGTCAAGTTTCTTCTGCATTAGAAATGAGCTGTATTGTAGATATTATTGGTGGTCAAATAAGAGCTAGAAAACTTTTATGTAAAAGTAATTCTGAGAATGATCTTGAATGCCTCCTAAGTGCCATACTTTGTACAAGATGCTGGCTCATTGATTTTGATGAATTCCAGATCAGTAATATTCCTTATGATAATTTAGCCTCAGAAATTGGAAGTGAATTTTAAATGCCAGGAAATGCCCTTCCTTCGATGCCTATACAAAACCAGCATTTCGTATTACATATGCTAAACCTAAGAGCAAAATAGAAGAAAAAGAGTAGTTTAACTTTGTATGTTTAGTCTTATGCAGTTTAACCATACTGAAAAATTGGTTTCTTTTTAATATGGACACAGAACAATAATTCTAACTGAAAACTACTGCCTTATCAGATCTTCGTCATTGGTATGTGAAATAATAATATATTAGAACCTTCAGTCACAATCAGTGAAACCCAGTGTTCATCAGATGGTTTCTGTTTGTTTTTTTTAAAGTCCTAAAACTTAGTTAAGTAATTACATTTTATCAGGAAGATGTTACTGTCACCATTAGGCAAATGTAAAATTCTTTTAAGATGACCAGTTTCATTATATCATGCGGCTCTATATAAACATTTGTGAAAAGTCCTGGCCTAGGTGGAGAAACACAAGAGTGTAATTGCCTTTTTTTCGTGTTAATGAACTGTAATTTCCAAAACTGAAATGATCAGCCACCTTAAATGTCACTGAACACAGATGTAAAAAGGCCCAACCCTGTTTCCTAAAATATTTTCTCAGATCTGCTCTGGGGACCTGATTGAGATCAATGTAGATTTGGTTGCGTCCGACCAGGCTGGACCATACGATACACTGTCAGTCGGAGGACCCTGAATGGACATCGGGAAAGTGGAAACATTTTATAAATATTACAAGATGATCCATTCAATTTGGTAAAACAGATAACACAAAAATGAGAATCACTGCTTTATGAAGCTGAAGAATTCACTAAAGGAGATACATTTTTTTAAAGCTGAGCCAAGTTTTTGTTACTGGTGCATATCAGTACTACCAAGACAGACTCTCCACGTGGAGAACAGAGGGGCCACGCATCCTCAGCTGATGGGCACACTCCCCTCCAGTACAGCTGCCAGCCAGCAGGGCCGCTGGTTGGCAGAGGAAGTGGAATTCTCCCTCCAGAGGATGCTCCTATTTAACGCAGAGGAATAGCCCTTTGTCCTATGTCTTTAACAGTTTTTTTTCCTCGAGAGCTTTTTCAGAGGTGTAACCGTCCAAGAGTGGATGCTCCCTGGAGTGTACGCTATCAGTGCTGTCCAGGCTTCGGTGGTTTCATACAGTAAAGGCTTGAGCTGAATCATTCAGGTGTTTGGTCCAGACATACACTTGGAAAGTTTGGTTTTGCTTGTGTTTTTCCAAATATTTTTCAAGTGGGGCTAGTTATCGCATAAGAACAGTTTTTCTCTGGAGATTCCCTTAGCCTGTTGTTTCTACATGGAGCACAATCATTTGTAGTAATTCAACGCCCACAACACTTCCTAGTTCCATCGCGACTCAACCTGTAGCTGACGGGTTGTGCTGAGTGGAACAAGACCATCTTCCACAAGTGGACAGGACAGTCCCCAAAATGTCCGACCACCAAACATGGCTCTGTTTTCACTACAAAAGTGTGAGAGTGCAAATTAACCAAAGTCTCTCTCTGGGAGCTTTGGTGCAGCAGCATGTCTCTGGGTACCTCTCCCTTCCACCTGGACTTTATTCTTAAAGTCCAAGGCAGTTAGTTCACGGAAGAGAGTAATTACAACATACTACGTGAAAACCTTTCATGTGTAACCCATAAAGGTGTGGTCACTTGAGAGGTGAAAATTCTAACACCAGCAATAACGCAATCAGAATTGGTTCAGCTTTCTTTTACGTTATATAATTGATTTGCAAAGTGCAATTCTGAAAATGTTTCCTAACCATTGCAAACCTGTTTTCACCTTCAACTATTGCTATTTTGTCTGAGTAAAAAGAGACATTTAAGTGAAACATAAAGACAAACTTAAATTTTGGCTCTTCAGACACAGGTTGCATGTTTAACAAAACTATCAAATCATTTATGTTACTTCTGTCTTGCCTTTATATGAGAACAGAGTAACATGTGCATTCCACAGCGTAGGCCTGAGTTGCATTCATAATAATCAGCCACCTACCAAGGTCAGTGGAAAGTGAATGGGACTCCACCAAGTATCATATCGAGGTAGCATAAGAACTTGGCTCAAAGCTCCAAAAGGCATTTGGCAAACCCAACAAAGTGGAAGGTGACTAAACCCACTATCCACCTGCTGTGCCAAAGATGAGCATTGTTACTGAGCCATCACCATGTTGGCTATACTCTAGGTCTGGCCTGCACTGAAATTGCCCAGTGAGATGAGTTCCAGGAGTATGTGGTGACCAGAGCCCTGAGGAGCAGGCCACCAAGCCCAGGTACAACCTGCAGGACTTAGATTGCATCATGCTTCATGCCCCAAATTTAACCTTCTACTCTCAATAACCAGAAATTTAAATTCCCATGCTATCTATCTCTAGGTAGGGCATCTCCAAGCAACTCAGCCATCATCAGATATGCTGGTTATTCTAGTGCATTTGCTTTCACTTTGACATTGTAGATGTCAGATAAGCACACATGTGCACATGCACACACTCACATTCACTCATGTGGAAGGCACAATAGCCTTGCCAGTGCTCTGTCCCAGAATCCAGGTCTTTCTGCCAGTCTCACAAGTCTGACAACTGACCACCGAGCTTGGATCTCCTGCCATCATTCAGCAGCACCAGTGGGTTGGGCCCATTTGCCTGAGGAATCCTCAGCAATCTTTCACCTGCCTGGACCTGACCTAGGCAGGCACTTGCTTTGTTTATGCCGTCCTGTTGTGGTGAGGCCAGGTGTAAAAAGAATTCTCCCCTAGGAGTTTCTGGCAAGCTGTCAGACAAACAATATGATTTTACCTATAAACTTCTTGAGGAAAAGATACTAGTCCCAGAAAACTGAAACCCTCCAATCTTCTTTGCAAATGCTAGTCTAAGAGACAATGCCTGCACTTCCTCTTTTTAGCATCCCCTGAGAAAGCTTGGCTTGTGTTAGCATCCACTCAGTGTCTTATCGGTTCTCTCTGCACTGAAACTGGCAGAATTCAAACTTTGTCCAGTCCCCTTCTCCGCACCCTCTGTCCTGAATTACGCAATGAGGCCAAGGCAGGGTTGGGCTTGTCTCTGGGGTCTGCCCTGTCAGCATGAGCAAGCCAACCTTGACAAACCTGGACAAAAATACTAAAGTAGGTTAACAAAATTGTGGGGGGCGACTTTCCTCACAAGTCCCCCTGCGTGCCACGGATGAGAGTAAATATGACCGAGACATGATGTGATCTGCTTGGGGAGGAGAAGTGAGCAGTGGCCAGTTTCTCCTAAGAGAAAAAGGCTTCAAGCCCCCTCCTCCAGGGCCTTTTATTGGGTCATAATACACAGGAATACAGGGCGGCAAGGATCAAACAGTAGATAACATTTCAAAGAAATCTGAGGGCTTACTATGAGTCCAAGTCTGTCAGGAACAAAGTTTTAGGGTTTCCTGCTCGAACCCTTAACATATGAATGAAAGCACTCTTGGCAGAGCAGATTTCACAGGTTTATCAGGAAGTCTTTGTGATGCCAGATTTTCTCCCAGGACACCCTCTAGCAAGGCAAGGAGCTGCACCTCTTCCCAACAGGTATTCAGGCTTAAGGGGATTAGAGCCAGGAAGCGCTTCTCCCAGAGAACATGGGGACTTGAGCTATGTCAAAGCACCGGGTGGGGGGAGGGTGGAGAGTCCATTGCTCTTTGTTGCATCCCCCCCAGTCCTTCCATGAAGGCCTCCCCAAGTGATCGAGTCTGGCTTAGGTTGCCCCCTGCTGTGAGGGGTCTTACCCATCATTGACTTCCGACCAAGCTTTGGGGGCAGGAAGAGGAAACTGAGGCAGCGTTTGCTACCAGAGACAAGCTTTGTCTCCTGCAGCTCAAACTCCAAAAGTCATCTCTCGCCCTTAGCCACAAGGGGTCAAAATACAATTCCTAGAAGCAGGCAGAGCGGTCTACAACACAAAATAGTTTATATTGATATAAGTTGATATTATAGACATATATCTGAGTGTAAAACTATTAAAGTTTATATTTCTATATCCTCCCAAACCCTCCATTTTTCCTTTCTTTTCCCCTTAAAAGTGTTGTTTTTTAAAGGTATATTTTATTGATTATGCTATTAGTTTTCCCAATTTTCCCCCTGTGTTCCCCCTCCATCCTGCACCCCCCAACCCTCCAGTGTTTCCCCCCTTAGTTCATGTCCATGGGTTGTACCTATAAGTTCTTTGAGTCCTCTGTTTCCTAAATAATTTGGACCTCTCCCCAGCTATTTTATGCCTACTAATTATGCTTCTTCTTCCCTGTACCTTCTCCTTCCATCCCTCCCTTCCCCCTCCCCACTGAAATCCCTCCATGTGATCTCCATTTCTCTGATTCTGTTCCTGTTGTAGTTGTTTGCTTAGTTTTTCTTGTCATCGTTTTTCTTTCTTTTTTTTTTTTAGGTTCATTTGTTGGTAGTTGTGAGTTTATTGTCATTTTATTGTTCATCTTTTTTATCTTCTTTTTTTTTTTTGGATAAGTCCCTTTAATATTTCATATAATAATGGCTTGGTGATGATGAACTCCTTTAACTTGACCTTATCTGGGAAGCACTTTATCTGCCCTTCCATTCTAAGTGATAGCTTTGCTCGATAGAGTGTTCTTCAATGTAGGTCCTTGATTTTCATGACTTCTAATACTTCTTTGCAGCTCCTTCTTGCCTGCAAGGTTCCTTTTGAGAAATCAGCTGATAGTCTTACAGGAACTCCTTTGTAGGTAACTCTCTCCTTTCCTCTTGCTGCTTTTAAGATTCTCCCTTTATCTTTAGTCTTGGCTAACTTGATGATGATGTGCCTTGGTGTGTTCCTCCTTGGGCCCAACTTCTTTGGGACTCTCTGGGCTTCCTGGACTTCCTGGAAGTCTATTTCCTTCACCAGATTGGGGGAGTTTTTCGTCATTATTTGTTCAAATAAGTTTTCAATTTCTTGGTCTTGGTGTTCCTCTTCTCCTTCTGGCACCCCTATAATTTGGATATTGGGATATTTCAGGTTGTCCCTGAGGTTCCTAAGTCTCTTCATTTTTGGGGATTTGTGTTTCTTCATTCTGTTCCAGTTAGATGTTTATTTTTTCCTTTCGTTCCAAATTGTTGCTTTTGATTCCTGGTTTTCTTCCTGTCACTGTTGGTTCTCTGAATATTTTGCTTTATTTCATTTTTAGTATCTTTCACTTGTTTTTTCATTTTCTGACCAAGCTCAATCATTTTTGTGATCATTTTGATTACCAGGGCTTTCCATTCTCCATCAGATAGGTTGGCTATCTCCTTATCACTTAGCTCTCTTTCTGAAGTTTTACTCTGTTCTCGTATTTGAGCCATATTTGTATGTCTCAAGGCACCTGTTAAGTTGTAAGGGTACAGGGCCTTAACTGTTCACCAGGGCAGGGCAACCCTCCTTGCTGCACTGCCGTGCTGCCTGTGGGGCAGGAGCCAGAGAGGGAACAGTGCAACTTCCCTGCTCGGTTCTAGCCCACTTTCCAACCAACTCTCATGTGAGACTGAGAGTTTCTCCCACCACGGCAACCACCATAGTCCACAGTCAGCTCTGAGTCTCAGTTTCCAATTCAGCCAGCTCTGCTCATGTGGTCTGCCACCTCACTGGGGCTTCTCTCCACCAGCCCCGCCTGCACGATCAGCTGTCTTGTGGTGAGTCTCTTCTTTTTGTGTCTCTTCTCCACCCACCATCTTACTGGTCTGGTTGTTCTGATTGACTGTTTCTTTAATTCCTTAGTTGTCAGAGTTCCATGCAGTTTGATCCTCTGGTACTTCTAGTTGTTTGTTGATTTTAGATTGGTCATTATCTTCCTTTTGGTTGTGCAAGGAAGCAAAGGGTTTCTAGCTACACCTCTATCTTGTCCAGAACTCTCAGGAGTGTTCTTTATTTGCATTACTGGAACTTTTAAAAAATGCTTATTTAAATAATGGAAGGAAGGGAGTACAGGAAGAATGTAAGTTCATTGCTTTATATAAGAAAAGACAAGGAGTTATAGAAAAACAGGTCTGGAGGTGGGAGGAGGAGAGAATGGTGGGCTGGAGTTTTGGAGGAAAGAGTGAGGAGAAGGGAAGGAGGCAGGGGGAGAAGAGATAGGAGGCAGCTGCTGCACGGTGGGGGGGTCAGGCAAGACAACGAAGTGCAGAAGATTCTGAGGGGTACTACGGGGTGTGTAGCCCATCCCCCTTGACCCTTTGGTCAAGACCCTTTGATATTTACCTTATTTTTTTCCAAGGCTTTTATGGAACTTTCATGTTTCTCTCAGATGCAAGACCTTGCTCAGACTGGTCCCTGGTTTCGTTGTTTTACATGTAAAGTAGGGATAGAGTCACACCAAACAGCTAACAGTAACCGTGGTGGGATGGAGGCTGTTTTTTGTTTTGGTTTGCTGTTGTTTGGCTTGTTATATGTAGTAGTTTTTCCTACAATAAACACATACCACTTGGACAAGAGAAAATTATGTAAAAATTGGGACCTAGAGTTTAAACTTGTACCCCTAATTATGTATGACATACAACAAAAATGTTTGAAATTGAAGATGTTTCTATATTGTTACTTGTATAATTCTGTCACTTCTCAAAGCAACCTAACCATTTTGAGATTATTAGTAACAAGCAAACTAAGCTCACAGTCAATAGGGTTTTGTGAACATATTCTTTAGGAGCACAAAATATTTATGTTTTGGGGACAGAAGGTTAGAAGCTGATAATACCACCTGTTCAGTGGGGATCACAGTAAGTGGGGACCCCTTATTTTTGTTACCTTAAAGAAGCCTTTACAGAAAAACACTGGTAAAAAAGTTATTTTCTTATAAGGAAAGCAGTTTCATAGAGATTGCTGTTTTGATTTTTAACAAAATAAAAGCGCGGCTAATGTTTGTCCGATCCTTTTACCTAAAACAATAGTTGGTAATTATTTAAAAGCAAAATATTGTCTTGTTAATTCCTTTAAACAAACAAATAAAAGAATGCTTTGCTTGTAATTGTACTAACAGAAGCTTGAATAAA
Organism: Artibeus jamaicensis; assembly: GCF_021234435.1. Classification (NCBI taxonomy): domain Eukaryota; kingdom Metazoa; phylum Chordata; class Mammalia; order Chiroptera; family Phyllostomidae; genus Artibeus; species Artibeus jamaicensis. Next base: position 9,451,555 of record NW_026521810.1, on the reverse strand, counting down.
TTTTAGAATCTATCTTAAAGACTAAACCCCAATTACCAGTTTTGAGTTCTCAAAACGTTTTTTGCAATGAGGTCAAATTGAGTGAATGAATGAGATAAAGGCTAATCTGTCACCCACCATGGGGTCAGGAGAGGTTCCGTTCGGGCTTCATCATCTGGTGATACTGTATTTGTCAGACATTTGCATGCCCTGTGCTGTTGCTTAGACCTTGTAGCAAGGGTTTTTCAGTAATGTAACTGGTACCCACCTCCTGTTCTCAAGGAACTGATTGGGATCTGGCCTCTCTATCACTGGCTGTTTATGGGATAAATGTCCAGCTACCCAGGTAGAAGCAGCTCATTAGAGTGGGACAGTGATGCCACATCTCTTGAAATACAAATTGCTCCCCATGACCTGGCCAGGAGCTAAATACTACCCATCTTACTTCTACATGTCCCACACCCCCTATGCACACACACACACACACACACACACACACACACACACACATTATGGCAAACACTAATAGCCTCACACGTGGCCATGGGTCTTTCTACCACAATCCTTCCACTTCAGACTGGCCTCTCACTCCTGTATCAGCCTCCCCTCCCAAAGCCATCCTGCATCAGTCCACCGGGACCCTCCAACCCCCAGTGTTACCCTCGTGATAGATAGTAAGGCCCACCGTCTAGGGGGCCCTGGCTCCTCTGAGAGGAATCTGATAACAGTCACTGTAGACAAGGGACAGCCTCCATTGTGCTCACATTATCACCACACCTTTCCCTTCTCTCTCCTAACTCCTAGCAGCTGCTAAGTTTGTATTTGAGATAGAAAAAGAAAAAAAAAAAAAAAAAAACAGGGCCTGGAAGCAGAGGGGACCACATGGCAGGTGTCACAAACTGTTCATAGTGTATCCCCAGTGAGTAAAATGTACTGGAAATTCTCTTAACCACTTTCAGAAGATCTGAATTGCCAAACTGAGACTATTACTGACCATTTGACTTCAAACCAGGCTCCCGAATCAGTCAGTTGGTAATAGGATACAGATGGTGACATAATGTCATCCAGGCAAAATTCATCTGGTATTGTAGATCCTAACCAGCATTTTCATAGGAGATAATAGGTGTTCCATAAATGTGTATTACTGTCTTTATTGGATTTCTGGTATGCAAAACTAATCTAAGCAATCCAGTGTATTGAAAAAAAAAAAACTAGTCAAACTTTCCCCAAAGCAGAAGAACATAAAATAGAGAAAGAATATATAGCCAAGAAAAAAATGTGTTTTTTAACAAACCTCTTAGATTAGAGCCATGGAAAACACTAGGTTAGCCAAAAAGTCTATATGTTTTTTTCTGTTAAATTAAAGACACATTTATCATTTTCACCAATAACTTTGGTGATTTGGATGTTTTGAGTACATCAGCTATCTCCCACGTGGTATAATGTTGATTGTTCTCAATTAATGTCTCAATTTGAGCACTATCAACTTCAACTGGTCTGCCCAACCATGGAGCATTGTCCAGTGAGAAATCTCCATCACAAAACTTCACAAAGCATTTTTAAACACATTCAGTCGGTCACAGCACCTTCCCCATAGACCCCACAAGTCTTTTTTATATTGCAGTTGTGTTTGTACCTTTCTCAAAATACCAGTAAAAAGCATAATATGCCAAAAATCTTGCATATTTTCTTCCATCTTCAATATTAAAATGGCTGCACAAAAATTCACCAATTTTGATTGTTTCTAAATACATGCAGATATGACAGCTGTCACAATACAATCTAGCAAAATTGTTTCAAATGAAGTTAAAGACAAGGCACTATTAGAGCCATCTTACAGGAAAAAAAAACAAATGAACTCTTTGGTCATCCCAATAGTAGTTCCTGCAGAAGTTACCTCCTCACATCCTAACTATTGATTGGCAGGTAGATGATTCACTACATGCGCTGTTGATCATAAGGAAGCTCTTTCTGGTGGGGGTGGGGGATGAGCTAGGATCTTCTGCCTTCAGTGATCTTCCAAGATCTTGAGGAGCCAAGGCTAAAATTCTCATGAAGCAGATCGCAAACTTTTCAAGAAAGAAAAGAAGCCAGTGCTCATCCAGGTTATAGATGAGGAGTTCTGAGAAAGGTCAACAAAAGTTTATGTGGTCAAGGAACACTTACAGGAAGAATCTAAATAGAAGGACACATGCCTGGGTTGCAGGCCAGGTCCCCAGTAGGGGACACAGGAGAGGCAACCACACATTGATGTTTCTCTCCCTCTCTTTCTCCTTCCCGTCCCCTCTGTCTAAAAATAAATAAAATATATATTTAAAAAAAAAAAGAAGAAAGGAACAGCCAGAAAGAACCAGAAAAGCGACAGAAGCATTGGCTTGACTTACCAAGACACCAAGAACCGAAGTGACCTGTCTGCTGCTGACTCCATTCAGAGCCCTTTGCTTTATTGACAAGCTCCTCAGCTCCTAAAATTCTGTCTTCTTATCCTGATCTTACTTTTATTTGCACAGAGTCTTCTTTTTCAGAGCAGGCATATAGCCCAGTGTGTCAGAAAAGCAGTTTCTTCCTGTTGTCCCTAACTATCCCTAATTCTCATCTGGTTAGCATACCCTTTCACTCCCCAAAATATTTTTATTTGGATGATGATATATAGTGTCATCCCTGACTCCACCTGACCCCTGCAGAAAACAGAATAAGGGCAAAGTCTACTGAACAGAATGCTTCCTGGAAAGCATTTCTAGGCATCTGAAAATGCAAAGTACATATTATTACAGAGGGAAAAAATAGAAAAAGCTCTTTCCTTTGCCTTACAAATATTACTAAATTTGTTGAACATCAAATAGAAGATCACAACGGAAAAAGTTAAAAGACTCATCAACCAGGACTCAAATGAAAAGCAACAGCATAGAAATAAAGTTAATGAAACAAAATGTATTGATAGATGTAGAAGGAATTTAAACAGTTGAAAATATTCATAAATACAAGTCTCAACTTAGGAAGAATGGAAAAAAGAAAAGTAAGGCCTTACAAGACAGAATGCCTGCAAAGATACAGGATTTGACATAAATTTCAAAGCATACTTCAGTAACAGCAAAACACAAGTGACCTAAAATGAGCTGTCATGACATTTATTCAAGTAGTTAAATGTGGATGAAGTTTTCTCACAGGTGAGGCAAAATGATGAAAATCACTGCTACAGAGATGCCACTTTTATTGTCAGAAGAAGAAGCCTGATAGTGTGAATAGCAAGGATGGAGGTTATGCATATGTGGAATGCACAAACAAAAATGTGTTCTAACCAGCTGAATCCTATACCTACTTCTTTTAGAAGAAGAGCAAAATGTAGATGAGGAACATTAAGCCATATATCTCCTTCTTATGACTGTTATTGGTCAACAGTATGTCAGTGTTTGGTACTTCATTGGAATTTAACAGCTGTGATCTCACATATCCAAGTATGGATCTCCTACTCAACACTCCTACATCTCCTACTCAACATCTCCACTTGAACATCTTAAAAACAGCTTGAACTTCACACACTCAAAGGTAAACTCTACCTTTGCTCTGCTCCTGCACCCATCTTTCCTGTCCCAATCAGTGGCTCACTATCCATACCGGGGACCCAAGCAGGTACTTTTTCTCATTCCTGCCACCAAACTTGGTCTGCCACATCCAGTCATCTCCAGTGCTACCACACATTTATCTTGCCTGGATTAATGCAACAGCCTTAAACACTGCCACTTCCTACCCAAATCCATTCTCACACAGAAGCCAGAGTGAGATTTGAAAAATGTAAATCACTCCCTACTCTTTTTTCTTTTTAATTATAGTTTTCTCAGAAGATACAAAGAATGTACAGGCAGGTCCCATACATTCTTTACCCAACTTCCCCTAAAGTAAATAATTTAGTCACTTCTCATCACCCTAATAGAGCATACCCAAAATTCTTAACTTGATCTCCAAAGCCATTGGGATCTGCCACTGTACTCACCACTCACTGAGTTCCTTCACAGTGACCTTCTTCTAGTTCTTCAACTGAGCAAAGGATCTAGGCCTGCCTGGAGCTCTCTCTTCCCGACCTGCCCTCATTTCTCTGACTCAGTAACTTTTCATCCTTCAGGCATCAGCTTAGTTGTCCCTTACTTAATGAGCCCTCCTCAACCACTCATTCCAAGTGAGGTCCCCTTCATATTTTCTTTCATAGTACCCTCTCCTCTTCAGTCATAGCCCTTGAAATCTAGATTGTTTGTATATGTTTAACTTTTTATGGCTGGCTCACCTCTAGACCCTAAGTACCATATGGTGAGGGCCTTCTCTATGTTGATGTCGCCCAAGCCAAGCCTGTTACCTGCATATATAGGGACTTAAGGTTGAATTATGGAGCTATCCACTTGTTAGTTCTGTTTCTATCAAGTAAGAAAGAACTAGACCATCCTGGCACCCCTCTGATTTTAGTGTCTTCCCTTTGCCTTCCTCCCCATTCCAATATCCATGAACTTGTCCTGTGTTCCACCCAATTACAATAAGGGCTCACTTAATTTTTTCTTTGATTTCCCTTCGATCACAGCTTGTGACTAGTAATTTATTTAGTTTATATTGAAACCTGAATTTCTGATTATGTTCCCAAGCACCAAGCTTGCTATATTAAAGACAGACAAAAGATGGCATTTCTTGAAGAGAACTGGGAAAATGATTATTTCTGGCAGAAAACTTGTTTTGTCTCATAAACCTAATGCTTTGAAGTCATTCATGAATGAGTAGTGAACTCAGGAAAGATCAATGAAGCATTCCCTTATTCCTCCCAACCTATTTTGCTGAGAACTGGATGAGAGGAAAGTTACTAGAGGAGGTGATGATTTGGGAAAAGAGAAATATGGTTGCTGTAACAGACAATCCTTGAAAGAAGGAAATTGAGCAATTCATCTAGTTTTCTCTGAGTCGATTTTCAAGTTTCAATTATGAGTCACCTAACTAAATTTTTCTCTGTGATTTAATTCCAGTGTTTGTTTATTTTATTATTTTTCAACAGTAAGAGAAAATAGTGTCCAAAAGCCAAAGTATATTTAAAAGAAGAGCAGTAAAAAAAACGGACAGTATTTGCTTTGGTACATGACATGCAATTTTAATTTAATGCCATTAAGCTTTTTAAAGCTATTATTTAAACTTTAACACATTCTTATTGCCTTCCTTGATGGACGATGAGCCATCCTCTGTAAAGTTTTTAATTATGTAAAGTAACTGCAAATTAAGTAGTACAATCAAAATCAGGCATTAAAAACTGTGGTGTAGGTAGTTGATGGTGCTGGTACCACATTGTTAAGTATGTGGAAACATATATCATGTGGACAGGTAGAAGAATGAGGATCACACGAGATGGAGGCATAGGTAGATATACTGTGCCTACCAAAAGAAGGACAACAACAAATTTAAAAACAAAACCAATCAGAACTGCCAGAAAGTGGAACTGTATGGAAGTCTGACAACCAAGGAGTTGAAAAAGAAATATTCATCCACACCAGTAGAAGGGGTGGAGATGGGCAGTCCCTGCAGAGAATACTCCTGGCAAGGCAGCGACTGGCAGACTAGGGTGGTCCAGGCAGCAGGTGGTGGAGTGGGAGGTTCCACATATGAGTACTGATAAGCCAATAGGAACAACTTGGGAGTGAGACAGACCACGCAGCCCAGGGTTCCAGCAAGGGGAAATAAAGCCTCAAAAACCTCTGACTGAAAAATTCTATGGGGGTTGAGGCAGTGGGAGAAACTGCCAGCCTCATACAAGAGTTCATTGAAGAGACCTACAGGGTCCTAGTAACCCACCCACCTGAGAATCAGCACCAGAAGGGCCCAATTTGCTTGTGGGTAGTGGTGGAAGTGGCCGAAAGCCCCAGAGAGCTAAACAAATGTCATTGATCCCTCTAGGCCACCTCCCCCACATACAGCACCACAATTCAGAGACATGGATTGCCCTGTCCTGGAAAATACCTAAGGTTTCACCACTTATGAATAACAGGTGTGCTGAAACAAAACAAAAAGTCCCAAATGAAAGAACATATCAAACCTGCAGAAAAAATACAACTAAGCAATAAAGAGATAGCCAACCTGTCAGATGCACAGTTCAAAACACTGGTGATCAGGATGCTCACAGAATTGGTTGAGTATGGTCACAAAATAGAAGAAAAAGTGTAGGCTATGAAAAGTAAAATAAAGGAAAATGTATAAGGAACCAACAGTGAAGGGGAAGAAACTGGGACTCAAATCAACAGTTTAGAGATAAAGGAAGAAATAAACATTCAACTAGAACAGAATGAAGAAACAAGAATTTTAAAAAATGAGGAGAGGCTTAGGTACCTCTGGGACATCCTTAAACATTCCAACATCCAAATCATAAGGGTGCTAGAAGGAGAAGAGGAAGAGCAAGAAATTGAAAACTTATTTGAAAGCATAATGAAAGAAAACTTCCCCAATCTGGTAAAGGCAATAGACTTCCAGGAAGTCCAGGAAGCTCAGAGAGTCCCAAAGAAGTTGGGCCCAAGGAGGAACACACCGAGGTACATCATAATTACATTAGCCAAAATTAAAAATAAGGAGAGAATCCTACAAGCAGCAAGAGAAAAGGAGACAGTTACTTACAAAGGAGTTTCCATAGCTGATTTCTCAAAAGAAACCTTACAGGCAACAAGGGGCTGGCAAGAAGTATTCAAAGTCATGAAAGGCAAGGACCTACATCCAAGAAGACTCTATCCAGCAAAGCTATTATTTAGAATGGAAGGGCAGAAAAAGTACTTCCCAGATAAGGTCAAGTTAAAGGAGTTTATCATCACCAAGTCCTTATTGTACAAAATGTTAAAGGAACTTAGAAAAAGAAGAAGATCAAAAATGCAAACAGTAAAATGACAACAAACTTACAACTATCAACAACCAAACCTAAAAAAACAAAAACAAAAATAAACTAAGCAAACAACTAGAACAGGAACAGATTCACAGAAATGGAGATCACATTGAGGGTTGTCAACAGGGAAGGGGAGGGAGCAATGGTGGAAAAGATACAGGGAATAAGAAGCATAAATGGCAGGTAGAAACTGGACAGGGGTAGGTTAAGAATAGTATGGGAAATAGAGAAGCCAAAGAACATATATGTAGGACCCATGGACATGAACTAAGGTCGGGGGAATGTGGGTGGGAGGGGGTATACAGGGAGAAGGGGAATAAAGCAGGGGGAATAGGACAACTGTGATAGCATAATCAGTAAAATATATTTTAAAAAAAGAGTGAGAATCACAGCAAACCACTGTTTAGTGACTGGTGGGATGCCCAGTATCTAAGCTCACAAGGACCTTCTGGACCCAGCATCACATCCACCTGCTAAAGGAAAGCAGCCTGTGCTCCAGGCTTCCAGCTCAGCTTCTATTCGAGAGCTTGGCCAACGGCAGTCCTGTCAGGTTTCCTTAGCAGGTACCACCACCTGGGCTGCACCACTCCAGTGATAGCCCAGCAACTGAATTTCTTGGTTTTTGTTTGCTTTTTTTGCTTTTGCTTTTTAAATAATTTTCTTATAAGATGCACATTAACAAGCCCTGTGTTTCCTTATCACAAAAATCAGCAAGAATATTTGGAGGCAGGAGAGGAAAATGTCAATAGACTTTTAAAATATTGGCAGCCCTGGCTAGGGGAAAATTTAGATGCCGTGTTAAAGATCTCTGTTGAACTTTCATTCACATCTCTTACAATTTTTGTTTCCTGGAAGAGTCATTCTCCAGTGCCTTCTGCTGGGACTGAATTAATAATGCATGCCATCTTTCCTTTAGGGAGTTCAAAATACTTTTTGTATATTTAGCCAAACAGAGCCAGGAGTAGAAAGTTAGGTTCTTTTCAAATGTAGCTGCCAAAAATGAAAGCCATCTTGCTGAATGGTAAGAGAAACCTTTTAGAAGACAAAACCTGGGGACCTAGATGGCTGCCCGTCACCTGCTGGGTGCTTTTGTGAACGCTCTTGGGCTGGCCCTCCAGGAGAGCACAGAGGGAGGGGGGAGAGGAGAGAGAAGAAGTACCATCCTCTGACCTATGGGAGGGGCTCCTGGTATCCAAGTCTTCCCTAGACTTTCTACCTTTTCCCTGCCTCATTCTACTCCCTAATACAGGGGTATCAAACTCATTTTCACCAAGGGCCACATCAGTTTCTTGGTTGCCTTCAAAGGGCCAAATGTAATTTTAGGACTGTATAAATGTAATTACTGCTTAACAGGTAAGCAAGAGCTCAGCATTGCCACCAAGTAGAAACAAGGCGATGGGCCAGATAAAACAAAGTGGAGGGCCAGCTTTGGCCCACAGGCCTTGTGTTTGCCACCTGTGCCCTAAGGTGCCCTCATCAAGAGATAGCTCTGTAGATAATTTTTCCTCTCTTGAACTTGGGAAGACCAGGGCATTTGGGCCTTAATTCACTGGAATCGAGGGAAGAAGGAGTGGGCAATAGCCCCATAGATTATCCACATTACCCTGGACATTGGCTGACTACCTCCCTCATCATCCCATTTAGGACAGAAAGAGCAGTTTGGAAGCTGGCACTTGAGAGGCCCACAACATAAATAAATGGTAAAACCTCTCTCAGAATGGAAGACTTTCAATGCCAAGTTCAACAGATTTTTATGTTTTTTCCTGAATCAGTGTGGTTATATCACTTGTGTAAATTGTTGACATTCCTGTTATTAATTTAGTTTTGGTTCTGTTTACCAGGCCCAGAAGCTAATGATCCCCATGTCACTTCTGTCAGATTTCTTTCATTTCTTTGCTGCAGTGTTCTCCACAGAAATACCCTTGTCATTTTAAGGGGATCACTCTTCTTGTACAAGGGACCCTTTTGATCTTTGAAAGGCTCTAGCATCCCTGGCCCCAGGCATTAATTGGCAGTAGTGATCTCCCTCACTATTAACACACAGAAACACCCCTACTCAATTCCAGACACCCTGGGGGTTTGGAGAAGTGGCGCCCCAGTTGAGAACAACAGAGGCCTGAATAAGCCCTTGCTCTACCTTGTAGTCCCGTATCACCAATGCCTCTTTCCCCCTGAACACACACCCCTTCTGTCTTTAAAGTTTTGCTCAAGTAGTAGTGGGAAGGATTCCCTAATTGATTCATTCATTTAACATTCATTCATGAGATATTTACTGAGCACCTACTAACAGTCCCAGGCACTGATTGAGAAGCTGATGGTCCACCAACCATCAACTATCACTCATATCTGTACCTCTTTCTTCAATTTTTTATTTGCATATTAATTTATAAGTTTCTTCAAGTCATCCCTGGACTTTATTATGACTTCCTGCCTAGGGATTTAGCTCCTCCAAGACTATGACTACTTCCTCTGCCTTTTCTTTATCCCTCCTGGAGCCACAGTCTCTGCAGTAGTCTCCATGTTGTAGAAATTCAGCAAGTGTTGGACTGATTGCATGATCCAAGACATGCATTTATCCCCAGGAGTAGATGTCATTTCTGTAATAGGAATCATGGCTCTTCTGGGTCATGTTTTCTAATCTGAAGATTCTGTCTGTTTTGTCTGCTAACAAAATGTAATGAAGAATAACATGGGAAACATTTTGGTGTCCCTGGTAAACAGTAAGCTTGACATGTGTAATGGACAAAGTTAAACAATCATATGCACTTCTTATTTCTTGGCACACCCTGCATAAGCCTCAGTCCCACAGGCCATGCGGTGGTCCCCTCCCAATAATGACTTCTGAGACGTAGCTCAGAGTGTGCCCTCTGCCTTCTGAAGCCTCAGAGTGCTCAGCCATGGAAGGCAAATGGACAAAAAATAGAAGGAAAGTGAGTCCCAAACTGGGAAAATCTGATGGAGCAATGGAGGTCTTTTATTTACTCTTTTTTTGTGTGTGTTTTATGAAAATTTTCAAAAACAGAAAAATATCTAGAATAATATAACAGTCCTCAACAATGTGTTCATCACCTAATTTCAATAGTTACCAATCCAAGGACATCATTTCATTTACATGCTTACCCAGTCTCCCTTCCTTCCAAATATGTTGTTTTAAGGCAAATCCCAAAACTATATAATTGTATTCATAAATATTTTGATATGAATCTCTAAATTAAAATTGCCACAAAATCATTGCTTAAAAAAATAAAAAATCTCATATCATCACATCTCCAGTCAGTGTTCCAATTTACAATTGTGGTAACTTTCTCAATAAATCTGAAAACTGGGTCAAAAATTATACTTTTATTGGGAGAGATGCCATAAAGGAACTAAAACAGATCTTTCTTCTTGCAGGAAAGTAGAATAAAGCAATGATAAAGTGATTTCAGGGAGTACAAATAAAATAGTTCTGGCTCCGGGGCGGGGGAGGGGGTGTCTCCTGAGACCTGTCTAAACTCACCAGTCCAGTACTTACCGCCTCCCCTCCCCACGCTCACCCCCCCGGTGGCAGCTGGGCACTGCAAGGGGTCAGTTAACTCTTCAGGAAGTTCATTTCATAACATGACAGAGCTCTTACTATGTTACTAGTAGTTTAATGTTTGGCCACATGGCAAAAATGTGTGTGACACAGGTCTTTTTTTTAAGTGTTGATTGAGCACATAATTTAAAAGTCAGAATATTAAATAAACATCTCTGCCCTTTCTTCCAGCAGGCAGCCCAGAGAACCGCTCTCCACGCTCTGTCTGACAGGTATGTTTTGTCATTTTTATGAACTATAAATTGCCTTATGAAACATTGAGCCCTATTTATTGTGGCATATAATTCATAATCGGATTTTGTCCCTCAAGTATCTGGGAACTGGGATGTTAAACGTTTTGCATGCTTGGATTTGTCATGCCCGTGTGGAGTTTATTATTGCAAAAATCTCCTTGTTGTATTTCACAGAAAGTGTGGAGAGTCCCTTGTTGTTCAATGAAACAAGAGACAAGGAACTGGAGAAAAGGCCTGAATGGCGCAGTAAATTCTGAACTCTGGTATTGGTTGAGATCTAAGCTCATTTTTCAGCAATAAGTACTTCATTTATTTTGAGATGCTTTCTGCAGACTCTTTCCATATCATTTCCCCGGGAGCTATCTGTCTTTTGATGAGATTCTCTCTTGAAATACTTTATGCATGTCACCCAATTCACAGTCCTGAGTGCCTGACTTTTTACTCTGTGCTTCGGCTGTTTTTTCTGACTTGTATCATTGAATGAGAGCTAGAAACCTAATCAACTAACACACTCGAACTGTATTTCACATCCAGCTTTGCTGTATAAAAATGGTTGAACAGGAATCTATAGTTAACTTTCTAGAACCAATCAGGCCGTTTTTTATTTTGGTCGTGTTTTTTTGTTTTATTTTTTCACTTGCTAAGGTGGGGTGCGCACGTGTGCATGTGTGTGTGTTTCTTAAAGAATTGTCAGATGTAAAGAGGAAGTCCCCCAGCCTGGCCCATGTGGCTCGGTTGTTTGGAGCATCATCCTATAAACAGAAAGGTCTCAGGTTTGATCCCCAGTCAGGGTACATGCCTGGGTTGTGGGTTTGGTACCTGGTCTGGAACATGTGCAAGGAGCAAGCAGTCAACGTTTCTTTTTCACATCAGTGTTTCTCTCCCTCTTTCTCTCTCTCCTTCCTTTCCCCTCTCTCTAAAATCAGGGAGCGTGTGCTGGGGTGAGGATTTTTTAAAGATGAAGCCCCTGTCTCTCCACAATGGAAGTTCTTACTGTGTCAGAAGCAGCTAGCAATGTTCTTCCCCTAGCCGGCTGGTGGTCACCTCCATGTTACCTAGTGAACTGTCACCACCTCCCCTTTCTCCCCAGTTCTTTTTTGCAGAATGAGTGGTAATTGACAGTGTAAACGAGATCAGTTCAGCTTCTCCAAGGTAAATGCTGCCGCTTGGGCATATTACCTGTGCACGTGGGTGAGAAGTGTTTTCTCTGTGGTGGCAGGCCGAGCCCCAGTGTGTTTATTTCAAGTGAAAAGCCTGCCCCATCACAACCACACAAGCCAGTGTGCTAAGAGTGGCTGCCACGTGACTTTCTGCAGTTCCTACTGGGATTCTCACAAAAGCTGATGACTGTAGTGCTTTTGAGGCTATTGGTGGAAGGAGGAGAGACTCTGGACTAAACATTTAAAATCCGACACAGTAATTCTTTTTCCCCTTTGGTTTCTTAAATAAGTGATTCCTTCAACAAAAGGCACTGAGAAGCAAAAGAAAGCCCTGTTTATAATGTTACACCATTGCCAATGGTTACAAGGTTTCTTTTCAGGGTATTGAAAATGTTGGAAAATTAGATCGTGGCAGTGGTTTCCCAACCTTATAAATATGCTAAAAATCATTGCGTCTCATACTTTAAATGGGTAAACTTTATGCTGTATAAATTACATTTCAGTAAAGCAACATATTATAGATGCAAAGTGTCAGTATGACCTCTGGTGGAAAGAGTCAAAACTTCTTTGAGGAAAGTATGCACTCCCCTTGGAGACCCGGGTGCAAAATACAATGAGATATCAGAAACCAGGAGTGATAGATACATTCTGAGGCTTCTTCCCAAAAGATTCATGACCCTGTCCTGTGCAGAAAATGGTGCATGGATTTTCATGAGGAGATACATGAGTTCTCTTCGACTCTGTTCTCGTATCCTCTCCAATTCCTCCCTGGTCAAGCCCAACAGTTAACAGCTAGTAAGCTAGCACCTCAGCCCCTGTGAAGTGAAGAGCACAGTGAGAACAAGGTCCATCCCCTGGAGACGGAGAGACAAAGGCTCCCGTTGTCATTGCTCTTATGAATTTCTCTGCCTTTAAATGTAGTAAAGCATCTCCCTCCCCGCCTTGAATATAACAGTTTTTCTGTTCAAAACTGGGGGAAAGTGGCTCACTTCAAAGTAATGAGACGACTTTGTCTGCTGTTCTAGCCACGTGGTGGCGTGGCACTATCTTCTGTGTTTTTCCTGTTCCGTTTTGCCATATGAAAATTTCCCTAAGTGCAAAGCATCTCTAATCATTCGGAGGTACAATTTAAAACCTTTCTTCAAAATAAGGACTTAAAACACCTACTGAATTAATTGGCTTAATTTTTTCTAGTTTTCTTAACTTAGAGAATGCTAATTTTCAAGGACAGAAGTCACTTTCTATCACCTTACTTAATCTGTTGAATAAACCGGTATTTTCCATAAAGTGATTGGCATGACTCCTCAGCAGACCACTGCATGAACTTGCCTAATATTCTATCTATCAGAGGAACCACCTTAAGGTGGGAATGGAACTGAGTAAAAATTCGCTTCAGGTTCTGACCTACCCAAGGTGGAGAGCTAACCCCAATATTTCTGGCTGCCTATAGCCCGGTATTCATCTAGTGTACATTCATTTGCACAAACTATTCTAGTTTCTAAACTATTACTTTTTGGCATGTTATAGCTCTTGATATAAAAATTCCATAGGCAGCTTTTTCTCTTTAATCCTAAAAACATAGAGGACTTTTTAGTGTCAACAGGTGCTCCCTCTGGTGTTGACCAGAGCAGCCCAGGCTGGCTGAGGGGGGGCCACCCGCACAGGCTCCTCGCTTCCGCATCCTGCTAGTGTGCTCAGCTGCGGGCCCGTCTCACTTCCATTTAGCCATGTAACTGCCTTGTGTCCACCAGGACATCTGATACAGGAGTTCGAGCTGTTTTGTTTCAAGATGTGCAACTCGATGGTAAAATAGGATTTGTTTGACTGGGGGTGTGGGGGTTGTGCGTTTACAGCATAGAAATCCTGTTCTCTGCCTCCAAGTCTTCGAGACCGCACCTAATGAGACTAGTTATAAGGCGAAGGGGTGGCATTTTCCTTTCCTTTCTGAAGACCGTAGAAAGCTCATCCCTTCGAGGTGTGAGAGGGAAGAGACTATCCAGATGCCTTCTGAAGGCCAGTCTTGTCTGTCTTTTCATTTCTCCAGTTTCCTGGTTTAAATCGGCATTCTAGGAGGAATTTAATATCTGGCAGTTAAGACCATATGCTTTAAAGTTTAGTGACTCCATAATAATCAATACACAACCTTGATAAATTAAAACTAGAATATATTTCCTTACCTAAATTTCAGAATCATCTGTGGTCAACCCCAGAGAAAACCTTTGGCCTTGCTCGATTTTTTTGTCTGGAGGGGCTTCATTTATGATTCAGCCAAAACAGCTAGAGTGTCCACAGGTCAGCACAGAATCCAGTGGCAAGGCAAATCTGGGCTTCAGCCCAACCCACTTACCACCCTGCAACAACCAGAAGGGTCACATGGAGGTGGAATGGCCTGTTTTTCATTCTTTCCTACCATCAACTTTAGAATGTTTCATCTATTTTATGCCATTGAGTGTCAGCTGGCATGCCAGAGGCCCAGTGATGCCCCAAATAATGAAAAGAATCAGAGGACCAGGGCGAGAAGAGGGAGCAAAATTCTCAATATCATAAACAAGCCAGTTACGAGAAAACCTCAGTTTGCAAAGGGACACTACTTTCTACTTACACCTTGCAGTGTGCCTCTCAAGCGTCCGTTCTTCTTATGAATGATTGTGTTGGGCAGGGTAGAGAGCGGCAGAGGAAAACGGGGATACACGGGCCTGAGGCTTACTTATAAAGCTGTGTCTAGTGTAGCCACTGCACTGGGAAAGTGCCTCATTGCCAGGAATGTGGAAAATATGCAGAGTCCTGGAGGAAAGGGAAGAATGTGTGTGCGGCATATGAAGTGGCTCTGGATATGATTAACTTCCCTTCCTAAGTAGTAAATAGCAGATAACTGTGATAAAAAAAAAAAAAAAGGATCTCTATGATTTATCAAGCTGAGCAACTGTGCACTTGCAGAGAAGCTGGAGGTCAATCTTGAAATCTAGGGCAAGATGAGCGAGAGGACATTGTGAGGACTCAGAAGTTAATCATCCCCTTGGACTGCCGCCATCTGTCTCAGAGAGACAGAACCTCTGCAGAGCGAGCAGAGATGCTTTATTGCAGGTGATCCGGAATTCATATTTGCTGTGAAACCTCAAGCATCATTTGCAGTAACTTGGGTTTTATAAAAACAGAGCCTAATTTCATATGAATAAATCACATTCATCTAGAAATATGAGGAGCTGCAGCGGGGTGGGGGGGCAGAATTGAGCTTGACTTAAAAAAAAAAAGAAATGAACAAGAAAGCCAATGTGAGAACAGTTGTTGGAGCGATGGCACTTGGAGGGCATGAACAGCCATGTGGTTAAATTGTGCATATAATCATCTTCTGAAATGTCAGCCTGTGACTGCAGAAATGGCTGCATTTTTATAGCCTTGGAGATACATCACCAGACTGTACCCTGTCAGCCCATCTGGCAATATTTCAGGGCCAGGATCCATTTATATTGAAACCCAAACAACTACCATTGATTTATTCATTTATGCCACAAGTATTTATTGAGTGCATCCTGTGAGCTCAGCCATGCGCTGTGCTGGTGTAGGGGTGCAGGGGTGAGCGGGAGCAGCCATGCACCTCCCCTCTGGGCCTCACCATCCAGAGGGGTGCTGGCTCAGGCATTTGCCACTCTCAGTTTTGCTTTCTCAAATAAATCTCACCCATCAAATGTCCTCTCCCCATTAGGGAGAATATGAAATTAACTAAGTGGGGAATAACATAAAATGAAGAGGTTTTACTTCCTCTGAGTCTGGTCTGCATCCAAGAGCAGGACTGGAAATGTCCCCAAAGGAAGGTGGGGAGAACTTTTAAGAAAGCTCTAAATTTCCAACTTAGAAGATGCCCAGGAGGCACACCAGAGAGTAAAGGTCAACCCTGGGGACCCGCAGCAGTCTCTGGTCTCTCCAGTGCAAGAGACTCTTTATAATGAAATTCTTCTGGCAGGTATACCATGTAAATAAAAACTTCTTAAGGAGTTTTAGAGTTCAGAAGCACTGTCATATTGGCAACCACCCTGCGAGATAGGAAAGACTTATTTTACAGACAAGAAAACTGAGACTGGGAAGGTGACGGGACTCACCCAAGTTCACAAGGTAGCAGGTGGCAGAGCTGGGGCTAGACTGCAGGTCCTCTGACTCGCAGTGAGTATAACCCTCTCGTCCTTCATCACTCAGCATGGAAGCAGGCTGGATGGGGCCATGTAGATTCTGACAAAGCGTTTATTCAGTCTGCACTAAAACTTTCTTTGTTCCTACTAGTAATAATAATCATAACATTTCTGGCTTAGTTATCTTTTTATCCTTAGCGCCTAGCACAGTTTCTGGCAATTAGGAGACAGAACAGTGAACAAATGAATGAAGGTTTTAGGGTTAAATGATGACAACTTTGGATTTAAAGTAGAAAACGCTTTCCTGAAACTATGGCTGTCCACTGCTGTAGCAGACCACCTCAGGGGCAGTTGGACAGTCAGGGGCTCATCGCTAAGGGTCCACAGGGTCCATGCCTATAAAATGGGAGAGAACTGAGAAGCACTATTAACTGCCACATGGGCGTGAGGGGTGGGAAATGGAATTATTTTTACTAATCAATCCAAAAATAAGCAAGAAAGCTTCAAAAACTTCAAAAGATTAAAATTGCAATTAAATTAGAGTGGATTAAAGTAGAAATCCATAACCAAAGTGATGCCATAGAGAGCTTTTCTGCACAAAGAGGGAGTGAAGGCCATAGCCTCTGGTTCCTCCCCCATCCTTGGGCTTCACAGTGTCCACAGCACTTAAAATACCCTCCCATCTTATCTCCACCAACTGTTCATGCTTCCTTTTATCCTTTATCCACTTGATGCATATTACAGTTATGAGCTCCTACACTGGTCTCCACAGGAGATACAAAAATTCCTTTGCGCAGAGCCCACTCTACAGGAACTTACAGTGGTAGAGGACACGTAGACGCCTACATGACCCCTGTGTGTATGAAATGTGGACGCGTGCACACAGTCATCAGTCTTACTAGTACATCAGTCATATGTAGAGACTACGCTAAGCATTTCACAGTGTGACTTCATTTAATCCTCACAACTTCCCTCTCAGCCAGGAAGGAGAAATTCAACATTAGGACATGAAAGAGATGACATTTTCAGTGAAGTTTCATTTCATTACATGTTCCAAATACTCTCTCTAAAATCCTAGTAAATCTGGGTTTCCAGAGATATATGACTAACCCCAAACCTCCGAAAAGATCTGTCTGACTCTAGTCAGTGCTCTTAGCTGCTCCATAACACTGTCCACACCCCCCCCCATAAAACAGAAAATGAATATCACTGGCAGGGTACAGGTATAACACTGAAGTACTCTCAGAACACAGAGAGAGGCAAGCGGGTGGAGGCCTGTGAGGTGGGGTGTGACAGGTGAGTGTCATCAGGTCACCAGGATGGAGAAGAGAAGGGCCAGCCTTCTCTGCAGAAAGAATAGCCCAAGCAAGGCAAGGCTAAGGAGATGAGCAAGAACAGCAGGCTCTTCATTGTTCAGGGCGTGGGCACCGTAGGAAAGGGGTCTGGGAGCAGGCGGTGGGGTGCGGGTTGCCTAAAGTTCCACAGTGATTCCCCCATGTGTGGGGTCAAACCTCATCTTCCACAGAAACCTTAAGTAACAAATTTCTCTGACTCCCACAGCTCCTGTTCTTTCAGCACCTCATGTAATTGCTGACACAGTCATGCCTCTACCTTCTGCTCCCTTTACGTATTTATGTCTCAACAGAGTAGAGAACAGGATACACATCTTGGATTTTAGGCAGCTCTATATATAAAATGACTGCTCAAGGTTCCCGGCTAGCTCAGTGGGGAGAGCACGAGACTCTTAAAATGACTGCTCAGTTATGACTTATCAAATGCCTTTCCAACAAGAAAGATCAACAATCCAAATTATGCCACTCATCTCTGCTCTCTTGGTGAGGAGGGAAAACATACCAACTTCAGCATAGACATCAGGAAGCAGACATGAGATTTTGAAGCCTTAAACTTGGGTTGGGATTTGTTTTGGGCAAAGTAGTCACCCATCTGAGTCGGAACTCCCTCGGTTGCATAAACAGGATGGCAAGCGTGTCCCCCTTGTTAGGTTTATGGACAGATTAAATGAGGTGATAAGTAGCAGAAGGGCTCTGTTAATCTAGCCGCATGATAGTAATTTAATCTATTGCACCACTAAGAAGTCACTCCCCAAGATACCATGAGATACTCTTTAAGTCCTGCCAGGAAGCTTAAAAACTAAGAAAAGAAAAATATTAGCGTATGTATAGATTTCAAAAGTGAAGCCATGAATATGTATGGGGCACGTTTTCATGCCAGTATTATAGGAAAATAATGTCGACGTATCCCAAGAACTATCCTTTACTATTGCGCATTCAGGTGAGGCTCACGTACGCCTGCGAGGAGGCCGCAGCCTGTCTCTTCCAAGTCGTCTTCCTGTTTCACTCTTAGAAGAGTCTTCCTGGGGCATTTTCTGACACCCGGTCCAGCTGATCACAAATGAACTGTTTGTTTTACTATTTCAAAGTAAATCATCATATTTCAGAAGCAAAAAGGAATTCTCAGATAACGTGGAATCTCAGATAGAGAGCTGCTTGTGGGCTGTGAGAAGAGAGAGCACTGAATGACAGCTCTGTCCGCCGACAGGCCGGCAAGGCCCGTACGTACTCACGAACGTGGACAGACACCCATGGCCTCACAGCCCCTTCCGGAGAGGCCACTTCAGTGTTCCTCACTGCCCTTTGGTGGCCGTTAGCTTACTAGACCGCATTAACATCGTGAGCAAATGCAGGGTATCAGGTCTAAATATCAGCTTTTTAAAAACCCCCCTAGCACTAATTTCCACAGTAAAACTGAATAGCTCCTGAGAAGCCATTAAAGTTCCATCTGGTAAATAACGCACATTTAAAAGGTCCCAAACTTGTCTTTTACACAATAGAACAGTGCAGCCTGGAAGAAACTGTTACAGTCTTTCCAAGTAAATAAGTTCTATGAAGCCACTAATTGCCCTTTAAGATCATTTAGTGGGTTTGGGGAAGCCTGAGGATTAATATGGCCCTGATGTCTAGTCAGGGAAGATGCAGCAGGAAGGGCCTCTGGGTGAAAGTAAGTTTTCACCCTTTAAGTAGAGCCCACAATTGCCACAAGCCTTCAGGAATAGATGGGATGACTGGAGCTAGAGAGGACTTTAAAGGGGTTTGACCGCTTTTTAAAAATGCTAGTGGTGGATAACTACACAGCCGTGTGAACTGTGCGCTTGGAAATGGTTTAAATGGTAAATTTTCTGATATTATGTTATATATAATATATATCGATATAGCTCCACAATAAAAAGTTTAAAAAATAACAAAAACAATGTAGCCCTGGCCAGTGTGGCTCAGTTGGTTGGAGCATTGTCCCGTAACTGAAAGGTCGTGGGTTCAATTTCCAGTCAGGGCACATGCCTGGGTTGAGGGTTCAGTCCCCAGTCTGAGTGCACACGGGAAGCAAGCAATCGATGTTTCCCTCTCACATCAGTGTTTCTCTCCCTTTCTCCCTCTCTGAGAGCAATGAAAATAATGTCCCCAGGTGAGGGTCCAAAAAAGAAAAAAACAATGTGCGTCTTTGCACATATTAATATTCCAAAGTCTTCAGGATGGTCCCCTTTCTTACATGTCTAACCTGGGAAGCAGTTTTCTCTGTCACAGATTTAGGTGCTGGAGTTCTGGCCTGCAGATTCCTTCCTTTCTTCTCCGCTGGTGGAGAAGACCTCTCAGAAGTGACCCTGATTGCCTGTGGTGGGGAGACCCACCATCCCTCCCCTGCTCCTGTAGCCAGGGGTCTGTGAGCTAGTGTCCACACCCCCTGAGTTAACCAGCTTGGGAAAGAGGGAACCCTATACCCCCAGGAGGCGTGACGTACAATTAGGACCATACTTTAAATTACTTTGGCACACTGTCATCCACATGTTGGCCCCTTTTCCTGGACTCACACTCTCAGAGTAAGTTGATAAAGTTACCGGAGGTTAAGTATTTAAATAACAGAACTCTGAGTTTCTGTCCCTGAAGTTCCTTGTCACTCTTTCATACTCTTTCTAAGCAGCAAGCCACTGTCACTTCTAGACCAAGAACGACAGCACATTATGTGTCTGATGTTTGTTCTTCATTTAATTTTTAATGAATCCATAAAAGTTTTAATTTATTCAGTACATCTCAAAGTTGAAATTAAGAGAAAGAAAACTGTTGTTTAATTAGCATAGTTTTCAACATTTGTCATTGTTGTCTCCTCCTTTTTAAAAAACCGTACCCTTGAAGTAGAACTACACCTACACGTGCTTGAACAGCTACTTAAATTTAGAGAAGCACTTGCGGTCCCGCACCAAGTGTGCTGAATACTGGTTAATTAGCGGTCAGTTCTGTGAAATATTTTAACTGAAGATAACCTATAGTCATTCCCCTCCCACTTCTTAAATTTTGTGCATGTGGCCACCATTCTCAGTGACCCCATCTGGGAAATTGAAATGAACATAAAAGAAACCCAAAGGCAATAAATAATATATTTTATACAGGAAAAAAAGAAAATTCAAAAAAGATGCATTTTAATACACATGCATATTTCTCAACACATCACCATCTTTAGACACATCACTCCTGTCTGCGCCTTTAGTAAAGGAGAGAACCAGCTGCAGAAACATCTGTGGTGGCCGGGCAGTTAAAGCCAGTACATAGAGTAGGGTTGCTGATTTTTGTTTTAGTTGTTTCATTTTGTTTAAAACCAGATTGCTTAGCTGCTTTTTGTGGAACTTTTTAAAATTGTGACCCCACAATTGTTTTTTGTTTTGTTTAAGTTTCCTTTTAATGGAGAAAACTAGACAAAGCCTGGAACCTTCTTTCTGTGCTTTAAGGGCCTTTCAGGTCAGCGCCTCCGTCTTCTCCACATCACCCCCACCCCCAGGAAATTCCTCCCACACCATGCCCGGGCCATTTCACTCTTCAGATTTGCAGAGCCAGCTGGAGCAAGGGGCCCATCCAGCTGCTAACCCTGGGCACAAGGACTTGCCCCCCTTCTCCTCCCCAGCCTCCCTCAATCAGTCTCCCCACAAGCTGCTCCTCCGACTGCCCTCCTAGAGGCAGCCTGAGGCCAGCATCAGCCAAGCTGGCTGGCTGGCCTTTTATGACTGTGTTTTGGAGCCCTGTGAGCTGCCTGCTGCTGTTGAAAGGTTAATGTGCTCCCCCTCAGCTGGAGCAGCCTGACCTTCCCAACTCCATCCAACTCCTTTCCCTGGGCTGGCTCCTAGGCAAGTGACTGGCCACCCAGCTGCCACACTTGTCCCCCAGTGGCCTGCAGAGTGCAGCACCCTAGTCAGCCAGTGTCCAAGCCCGGCCATCTGCATCCTGTCATTCTGGGACATCCACCCAAGCTGCAAATTCTGAGCAGATTCCTCAGCCTTGCCTCCTCTTCCTATAATTCTCCATGGCCTGAGGGTTGAGTTTCCATGCCGCCCTCCACCCACTGCTGCTCCCCTCCTCCTGAGAGGCAGCACTCAGTATGTCAGTGCTTATTAATTAATTATAAATCAGGTTAAAGATTGAAACCAAGCCAACTACTTCTGAAGGGCCAGTCCACGCCCCTTTGTCCATTTCACAGATCTGGTCTCCTGCCGACTGGCCACAGTCTGGCTAACGGGCAGGGCCCCCACTCAGCCCAGACTAAGCCGAGAGCCAAAAGGCCTGCAGCTCTCCACTAGGCCTCCCGTGGCCCCGTTTGACCTGTGAGCCAGAGCCACTCTGACTTATCTTAAATTGGAGACCATCACCCCATTCAGCCAACCAGATCCTGGTGCTGGAAGGAGAGAACAAAAGTCACGTGCGAAGGCACTTTTAGCTGTGAGCTCTGCACAGGCACAGAGAATCAGGGTATTCACTCGTTCTCTTTATGTCACTGCCCCAGCCACTGAGCTATTTAAGGTAGTTCTAAAAGGACAGCAAGCATGGGCCTTCATTCACTATTGTTGGACACTGTTCACAATGCCGAGTGCTCACCCACCCTCTCTGACCAGGGCATGTGGTCCAGGGCCTTGGCTGCCCTCTGGCCTCTCAGAGCATACAGCAGCGCTCTGCGTGGGGAAACTGAAGCCTGTAGTGGTCAGATCACTTGCCCAAGATTGGTCAAGAGCTCGAGCTGGCTGAGGCCCAGGTTTTGGGTGGCAATGTGGCTTTGGGCAAAGGGCCTGGCAGACCAAGCTGGTATCAAAGGCATGCTGTTCGTAGCCTGTTTGCCCAGCGGCTTCATCCTTGCCCCACCCACTGAATCCTCTTAAAATAGAACAAAATCTGGCCCTGCCACAAGGTCACCCAGGACCCAGGGCTGCTTTCTCTGGTGTATTTTCAGAGCGAAGTCACATTTAATCAAAGGGAGCGCTCCTTGTTTGCTCCACATTTGAACAAAACGCAGGAATGAAAATGTAGCTACCATGGGTTCACCGGGGGTGTGCTTTGTAGAACAGTCCTTACCTAGTTCTGTTCTCTCCAGAAATGGGATTCCCACCCTCTTCTGCGTTCTGCACTTAGAATAAATGACAGAAAACTTGAAAAGTGCTGTGGTCATGCTTAGACAGATTTATATGACAACGAAAGGAGAGCCAAGGCAACGTTATTTCCTGAGACTTATATTTCTTAAAGGTTTCCTTTTCCTTCCAGCTGGCTGGAGAAATATTAACTATTCACTAACATTTCAAAGTGAAGGCCAAATTTGGCTCACATCTCTGCAGCAACTCCATGAGCCTTTAAAATGTGAACCCTGCTCATATATGGTTCCTTGGGGCACCATCATCAGTCACCTGATTTCCTAGCCTTGGTCAAGTACAGAGAAGCCCCAAGGTAGCGAAGGCCACACAGACTCTCTCTGGATGTCAGAAGGTCAGCAGCAGTGGGCACCCAGCCAGCATGACTCTTTGTGTCCTCTCCCAGCCCTGGCTCTGTCACAGACTCATTCTGTGACCCCAGGCCCAGAAGTGTTAGTTCTCCCACACCTGCACACATCCTTCCTCTTCTGTCTAGAACAGTCTCCTTTCCCCTTCTCCTCTCTCCAGCTCACCTGGCCTACTCCTACCTGTACTTCAGGTTACAGCTGCCACAACACTCTCCACTTGCCACATGGTGCCTATCAGAACTTGGTGCCTAGTACAGTGCCTGATGCACAGCCTTAACACGTACTGGCTGACTTTATCTCTCTGAGTCCTTTTTCTCATCTGCTAAGTAGAGATAGCAATACTTACTCTGTCTACCGCGAAGCATTTGTCGGGCCTTAGGAGACTGGCTACTCAGGCTCCTTTCCTGCAGCCGCCCACAGTTCTTCCATCTTCAAGACTTAGCTAGTAGCTGCCTCCTTCTGAAATGTTCTCCTCCATCTCAGCTCCACTGAGAACCCCCTGTTCTCTAAAATGTCAATTCATCTATTAGGTGAGTCCAAGACCTGCCAGGCCTCTCTCTTTCCTCCAAGGTATGGACTCCTTAGCTGTATCACAACTGTATGAAAAATGCCCCTGTGGATTCTCGCCAGGCCTATAATCCTTCCTCCACTGGCCTTAACTTCATTAGCTGATAGAAGTTCTTAAGAGAAGGATGAAGATGAGTCTCCAAGAGCTGTTGTAGACATTTCTTTGTTTTCTAACTCCATTGCTATTACTTTAGTTGGTGTTTAACATTTCGATCTTAACCTTCCCCCTTTTCAAGCTGCATGCAATGCATCCCAGTCACACCTTCAGTGTCATTTTTATCTCTGAGCTTTCTAGGGAAGATCATCTGTTGGAAGTCTTAATGCCCAAAACCCTTTTAGAGAACAGAGCTCCCAGAGGAAGTTTGGGTCTTCCCGAGTGCTCCCTCCATGACAGTCACATTTCTGGGTCACTTCTCCTCCACAATTAGCAGTCCCCAAAGAGGAGGCTTGAGTGAAACATGTTGCCTGTAGTCAACCTCATCTATCTCTCCCTCCTCCCTACCAGTTCCCAAAAGGGTAAGCTGCAGCCAGTGCAGGAGAAAGCTCTAATAATAGGGTCTGAGGAGAATTGCTTTCCAAAGGAATTTTCTATCTTTTATGTATTATGAGAATAAAAGCGGCAACAAGAGCAATGAACATGAGCTGGGGAAATGGACTCGAGGCTTGCAGATAACATATTCCTTCAGCACAACACCCCAAGGATGGTGTGTCTCTATTAACTCCAACATTATTCCCAAGCCAGTTCTGCTGAATTAAATAGCATCTTCCACTGTTCTGTTCTGTCTCTTGCACAGATGCAATAGAACACAGCTGGGGGGTGTGGAGCTCAGCTACTTTGGATCCACGGAGGACCTTTCGGTACTGGCATTCTCCATACCTGCACTGAGAGGCAACTCAGACCTATTTTTATAGAAATTCTAATCTCTTTATATGACCACTTTAGGGTTCTAAATTAGTTGGTAGGTGTTCAGTCCTGGAGGTATAAACAAGTTTTGTTTCACTGGGAAACTGGTCCGTAGGCTCACTTTTCATCCCTTTCAACTCATGCTAAAGCTTTAAAAGGCAATATTTTAACCTTTGAATTTTGCAACTTTGAAATAGACATAGGTGATACTTTATCTCCCCTTTACTTTTATCTTCTGACTGTTCTTCCATCATAATGCCTGTTGTATGACATTGCTCTTAAAATATAGCTTTGGCAACTTGAAAGATGACTTCCCAGGTTCCCAAACTTCCCAATCTGTGATTAATTATAATTAATCTTCTCACATGTCATTCCATCTGGGATCCTGTCAAATAACCCAGAAGATACAGCAAAATTGCAGGAGGAAAGCACCCGCGCAGTAGTTCATAGTAGTGCTGTTGCTGGGGCTCATTCATCTTCCGTAGTGGTCCATTCACAACCTTCCAGGAACGTTTCCCCAGTGCTTGGCACCAAACGTATTTTTACATTGGCTGGATGAGAGAGATCGCTAAACCCACGGTTGCCAAGTTTAGCAAATAAAAATGCAGGAATGATGAATAATTCTTTAGTGTATGTATGTCCCTAATTTTATATATTATTCATTGTTTATCTCAAATTTAGATTTCACTGGGCACCCTGTATTTTATACGGCAGCCCTACCCAAACTGTATATAAATTTTTAAATTCTAACCCAAGGATATGTTTTTATTGATTTGAGAGAAAGAGAGAAACATCGATCAGCTGTTCCCATACATACCCCAACTGGAGATTGAACCTGAAACCGGTTATGTGCCCTGACCGGGAATAGAACCTGCAACCTTTTATGGTGTATGGGTCAGTGCTCCAACCAACTAGGCCACTGCGCCAGGGCCAAACCATATTTTGATTGAAAGTGTTTGAAAGTGTTTGGAAATTCAGGCGGGGGAGGTACCATTTGCAGGTTGCAGGCATCTGGCTGAATTCTGCTCCCCCATCCCCTGCTCCCACCATATGTATCCTGATGGAAAGCATCAGACTTCCACTTTCTCTGAGGCATGGGCTGCTGCCCCAGCACCATAGTGACTTTTTGGTGCCATTTCTAACTTGCATTTCACTGAGGTGTTTGTGCCAAGTGCTATCTGTTTTGATAAAGTGGAAGCTTTTTCTTGCTGCCACTGAAGAGAACTCTTGACCTCTTTTCCACATCCGTGACGAGGCCAGAGAGATTTTTCTGTTGACCTCTAGGAACAGCAGGTGATGGAACTAGAGCGTTACCTCCTAGCATGTGGCCCACCAGGCTTCAAGGCTTCTCATTAACAGGATGGTGTTTGGTGGCACTTTCTTCCAAGCTCTGTTTCTCAAGCACTAGGACTCCCTTGGTTATCACATCATATTAATTATTCATCACCCAAGTTTTTTCCAACAGTAATTAATGAGATGAGTTACACAATGGCAATGGTAGTAAATATTGTACAGTAATAGAAGAGCAATTACTGAAGTGGCTTTTTTAATTCAAAATTATGTTAATTACATGGGACTTCCACTTATTTGAAATCCTGTCTCCACAGAGCCTCCTTTGAGCTTCCCAAACTGCTGCTACCTTGGTTACCTGGAGTTTGTCTGTGAAATTTTCTCCCACCTTTATATGAGTGAGTCACTCAGGGTAGCTGGGTGGATCACAGGCAGGAACCGGGCTCCCTCGGGAGACCAGGATCTCAGGAGCCTGGAAGAGTATGTGTGCTGGACATTTTGACTTAGAGAAGGGTGAAGGTAGAAGAAACCTACGCCCCAGGCAGGGCCAGCGACCTGCGGGGGTCTCATAGAGCCCCACGTTCTGAACTCAGTTTAATACTCGGAGGTTGCCTTGTTAAAATTCTTGACAGTTTGATCCCTGAATTTGTGTTTCGTAAGTGAAGTCCAGTGGGAGAGAAGAGCAGTAGCTCGGAGCCTTGGCCTTTGTGGTCCCTACGCCCAGAGATGGGTTCTCAGCCGCCTGCTTCCCTGCCTGGTACCCTGGCCTCTCTCATTGTTCCCCCTCCACCCTGGCAGGGGCTGCTACCATCCTGCACCCCAGGGGTATGGGCAAACTAGGGTTCAGGGTGGGGCACACATGTCCCGATACCATGGTGACACTTTCTGCCCCAAGCTGGCAGTGCTAGGGTCCATCCATTGGGTAGCTCTTCTGGGGTGAGCCTCTTCCCTGCCCTTACCCAGGGACCTCGTATGTCCCAGTGAAGTCACAACACCCTTGGGGGTCCCCCTTCCGGTGTTTGTTGGGTGGCAGGCCATGGGAAGGGGGGATGATGCCTGGCTTGACTTCACTGTCCCTCAGCCAGGGCACCATGTGACCAGTTCCCCAGGTGCCTGTGTGGATCTGGCCTCACCCACAAGTGTCCCGGTGCCCAGAACACATAAGAAACAGTAAATAAAACACGCTGTGACCAGTTCAGAGACCATGGAAGAAAGAAAGACACTATATTTTATTACCTGTAATGGCACCTTTTTGTCTGCTTTTTGAACAAGCAGCTCACATACTCCTTGTGGAAAATGGGCTTTATCAATGATGTGGCGGGTCCTGGCTCCAGGACTTAGGGAAGCTGGGTCACTTCCCTTATTGAGCATCTGAAAAGGCCTATTTTTTAAGGTTTTAAGGTCCTAATGGAGTATTTTCTCTCATATACGCTCTGAGGTCCCAAATGCATTTTGCTTCTTGGAATTAACTGAGGCCCACGCTGCCAGGCGTGCTTTGATGTCTAACTACATACCTCCTTCCTGCACTCTCTTCCTCCTGGCACCCAGCTTCTCCTGTGAACTCTGTAACTTATCTTGTCTTCATTGAAAAATAGTTAATAGGACTACTTCTGAAGCAGAGAAATTCTGATCAAAGAAACAAAGCAAAGCTTCAAGGGGGAGAGCCCTGTAAGCAAGGACTGTCTCTAGCATGTTCTGGTCCTCCTGCCTTTTCCCCAGAGCCCACTGGGGCCTGACTGGCTTTCCCAACCCTGTGGCAGGGAAGGACACAGGGAATGACAAGCTGCACCCCCAGGCCTGGCTGCTCCGGGCCCTGGTGCAGTCAGGCCGTGCTGGGAGAATGCCATTAAGTCAGCTCAGGCCTGGGCCCAGCTTTATGGAACTGCTGTGTGATGCCGGGTGATTGCTGCCCCTCTCAGTTGAAAGCTTATTCCTGGGGCTGGACTACTCACACCGTCTGTGACGGTGGAGCTGGGGAGTCACAGAACTCAGACTTATTGATACCGTATACTCAGGAATAGTAAAGCAAATAAAATTCTATTGACCACATTCTAGTTTATGTCTCCCCCCTTCTTTTCTTGCCACCTCCTCTCTTCCTTTCTCCCTCTATGCTCAGCCTGCCCATAAAACAACCTTTCCATTTTCAGCAAACCTTAAAAGAAACA
This sequence comes from Artibeus jamaicensis, assembly GCF_021234435.1. Classification (NCBI taxonomy): domain Eukaryota; kingdom Metazoa; phylum Chordata; class Mammalia; order Chiroptera; family Phyllostomidae; genus Artibeus; species Artibeus jamaicensis. The sequence goes on along the minus strand of NW_026521810.1, from coordinate 9,423,845 downwards.
AGGGCCTGATTCTAATGTGTCTTTCCTTGAATAAAATGTTGTCATCATAATGTTCCTTTCTCAGGCCCAGCTCTTTATCAGCTTCTGCACGTGGGTGTCACTTTCAGTCATGAGCGTCCCTGCAAGCGTTGTCTTGGGGGCTCAGCGTCCGCACAGACTGCTGCAGGAGAACCCACCTCCCCGACTCAGTCACCCTCCTCTCCAGCAGTGCCCGTACCAAAGGGGACTGGAGACTCCTGATCTAGCGTTTTTCCCCAAGAGCACCCCACTTAGAATAGTCGTCCTGTTTTAAATCACATACACTTGTTTAGAGAATTTCTGTTTTGCATGGTACAAAAAATCAGTCAATCCCAATTATTTGTTCAGCTTTTTTCATCATCGCCCATGTATCTAACAGAACATGTATCTAATAGAAGGGCTTTTTGGTGCCAGACACTATAAAATCAAAGTAAGGCTACGTGGTTCCGCCGCCTGGTCTCAGCCTATTCTGACTCGCCCTGCGCACCCACCCGCTGCATCTCAGTCTCCTGGCTGGCCTCCAGTTTAGTAATCCCACCACTTGGCCTGGAGTCTGCGCCTCCTCCCAGCCGAATCCTACCTTACACTGAGGGCCCTGTCAGCTGCCACTTCCTCCAGGGACTCCTGCCTGAAAACTCCAGCCCTCATTGTTCCCCAGCCTCTAAACTCTTGGAGCTAAGAATTTTGTCTCAGAATTTAGCACTTGCTGTGCACTGTCTTCTGTTGAACAGTGTCCTAGGGCCTCCAGCTTTGAGGACACAGATGAGCATGGCGCTTCCTCCCCAACACTCAGAATGGTGCCAGGTAGGGAGTGAGTGCAGAGCAACAGTGCAAGGCAGGGAGCATTAGCAATTCTTAACTGCAGAAAAATCCTTGTTGACCTAAAACAAAAGTCAAAAGTGTTCTGGAAGTGACTGGCTTCAGGGAGATAATGCCTGTGGTTCATCCTTGAAGTCACTTTACCCACAGCAAGGGAAGACACCTGCAGCCTCCGACACAATGCCTGGCATACCAGAGACATGGTTCATAGTGGACACGGGAGTGTTTGTGATTCTGTAGACACTGGAGTAACAAAGCCAGGATTTTGGCATAGGCTCAACTGTAACACAGTAATAATCCTACCTGCACATTCAGGGAGGAAACACAAGACAGCAAATCACTCCTTGTCTTTGGCTCCAACATTCGCTGGGTTTTATCTTGACCTGCCCACCACTCACCATCCTGAATAGGGGAAAGGAAAAGAATTAACATAGAAAGTAATGTAGCTTCTAGTTAGGAAGTATGGTATTAGGCATTTCTAGAAATAAGTTATCAAAACAAGGTCACCAGGTTTTTCTTTCTAATTAAGTATAGATTCAGCAAAGGACCTTAGGCACTGTCAAATGCAAGCCCATCTCTCAATAGAGGAGGAGGTGGAGACTCTCAGGGCACTGTTAGCGCAGCTGTGACCACAGCCCAGGTGTGCAGGTTTTAAGGCCGCAAAGCTCTCTACTTGAATCTTAGCTGGGGTAACCCATTAAGACATCCTGATTGGTCATGTGGCCAATGTCTGGCTAGATGGACTCATTGCATATGACCAGGATCTCACCGATGGAACAGGCTTTCTGTAAGAGGAAGGCACCGTTGATTGCCTGTCTGAAAGCCACCCTCCACTTCCTTACAAAGAGAGCCCCTATTCATTTCACCCAACACTGAGTGGCAGGTTCTTCAGGGGAGGTTGTTAGGTCTCCGGTCCTAAGGGGTAAGCATTGAATTTCTAAGCCAATCGCAGTGGTCTTACTAGTTTTGTTGTGGGACTGGTTTAGTCATCAACAGGTAATATAATTCAAGCCAGGGAGGCACAAGAGGTGCTGTACTTAACAAGGGAAACCAGAGAGCAGTATTCCTCTCTCTGGACATTGTCATCTGGCAGTGATGACTGTAGCAGCCTCCTTCTCTCAGTGAGGAGAGTCAGCCTGAAGATAAGGCGGGAATGGCAGTGAGAAAAGATGGAAGGAACCTGAGTCCTGACGAGGCCACAGAGCCTCTGAATTAGCCGGTCCTGGAAGTGCCCCTCCTTGGGGCCTCTTATTAGGAGATGTGCATATCCGTACTGTGTTTTTGCTTATTTTAGTCGGAGTCCCTATTCTCCGTCAGGGAACAGTCCATCAGCTACGCTCTATTACAGAGCCTTTGAAAAGGCACTTAGGAACAGCACTCCCTGCAGAAACACCCAAATAGTATTTTACACGTTTGCCCTGGGAGTTCTTAGCCAAGGAACAAGCCCAGCTTGGTTTACAGCAACTAACAAGATCACAGCTTGAGCTGGTATGGTCACAAGTTTGCATCTCAGATGCTGTAAGTTGGTTTCCATAAAAATCCTTTTTTCTCATCATCTTTAAGTCTTGTATTCCTTGGTGAGATGCAAATTAAACACCACATGCTACTGACATTCAGAAGCTTACTTTATTTGCTTTAAACACGGTAGAAAAGTGGAATTGGTTTATTCAGATAGAGATTGGGTTAGGAGGAGGGTTTTCAAGAGCCAGGCGGGATGGCAGACCAAGATGGGGTGCTGCCGTCTCTCTTGAGTCTGCCCAACCTCCCTTGGGAGGCTCCTGTGACCTTGTTCAAGATCATAGCTATCAGGAGCTTTGCACTAGAACAGCCAGATTTATGGAAATGAAAGAAGAGATTTCTAAGAGTGTTTCTAAGAGATTTCAAGTAATGTTGAAAGGTCACATGCTGTGTGGTTTAGACATGTCATGCTGCACCCCTTCTCTGGGAGTCAGACTAACTGATCACTCAAGTTCTTTCCTGATCAAACATTGCATAATCCCCTGAAAAGACCAGGCGGGTAATGCCAGTTAAGAATGCAAGTAAACTGGAGGAACTACAACTTGTCACGGGTACCATGTTGGAAGAAGTATTACAGCTATCAAAAATTAAAGAATAGTGTTAACTTATGTTTATGAGCACTTGCTGTACGTTAGGCATTGTGCTAATTAAGAACATTACATGTATTTTTCTCATTTAGTTCACCTAGCGACCCTGTGAGGTTGGCACCGTTATTACCCCTTTAATACCAGTAAGCCCCTGAGACTCAGAGAGGTTAAGTAACTTTTCCAAGGTCACACAGGCACCCAGCAAAAGAAGTCAAATGTCCATCTGGGTCTAATTGTACAGTTTACCTACCTGTCTCATGTAACAAAATTATCTAAATGTGTCTGACCAGGTCCTGTAAGCCTGACAATTAACCCAACCTGCTGGGAAAGTTTGCCTCTCTGCAGAGCACAGGAGCTTTAGGAGCCCAAGACTTGGCTTCAGCCTTTCTCCTCCACTTACCAGCTGTGCAACCCTGAGCAGGCAGTTTAACTGGATTTCCTATTTTATGGATGTATTGTGAGGCTCAGAGGAGTGACTTCAAAAGAAATGTTTTTGGAAAATGTAAAGAACCATATAAATTCAAGCATCTGTACTATTAAAAGTAGCCAAGTAAGGACCAATGACACAAGGGAAAAAAAAAAAACAGATTCCAGAAGCACATCAAAATTAAAAATGTTTTGCTACAGACAATACCATCAAGAAAGTGGAAAGACAAACCGCAGACAAGCCAGACAAATATATTTCCGATATTTGAAAATTATATATTTGATAAGGGAGTTCTACCTAGAATACATAAAAAATTACTACAATTCAATAACACAATATTTTAAAGGACAAAGGATTTGACTAGACATTCTCCAAAGAAGATATACAAATGGCCAAAAAGCATATGAAAAGATGTTCAACATTTATTCATCAGGGAAACGCAAATCAAAGCCACAATGAGACCCCACTTCAGACCTACTTCTATGGGTAGAATAAAAAAGATGGACAATAATAAATGTTGACAGGCGTGTGGAGAAATTGGACCCCTCATCCAGTCATGGTGGGAATGCAGAACAGTGCAACTGCTCTGGAAAACAGTCTGGCCCTTCCTCGAGTGATTAAGCATGGAGTTATCACAAGACCCAGTGATTCTACTCCAAGGTATACCCAAGAGAAATGAAGAAGTATGTACACGCAGAAACTTTTACACAGACGTTCATAATAACCCCAAAGTGGAAATAACACAATGTTCATTAACCGATGAATGGATAAACAAAATATGGTATATCCATACAATGCAATATTATTCAACCACGGTTCTGTACTAATATGCTACAACATGTATGCCACTGGAAAACATTACGCCAAATGAAAGCAGTCAGACACAAAAGATCACCTACTATGTGCTTTCATTTATATAAAATTTCCATAATAGGCAAATTTGTAGCAAAAGAAAGATTAGTGGTTGCTTAGGAACACTTCAAATAAGTGAATTGTTTGGTATGTACATTACATCTCAGTGAAAGTGATTTTTTTTAAGCAGTGAGGGAGCTTGGGTAAATTTTTGTTGCCTCATGGGTTACAGGGTTCCTGTGAGAGCAGTTGTATGCAGCTGCACCCTGTAAAGATCTCCTTCGATTGGGAATATATAGAAGTAAATTTAAGAACTAGATAAGTATGGACATGGTTGGCAAGGTCTCTAGTGGACTGTTGCTTCAAAATATTCAAATCGTTTGAAGGTACAAGAGGTGCTCTTTACAGTAAAACCTCTTTCTTCCAGTAGCATGGAACTCAATAGGGTGCAGTAGGTCTTGCATGTCCCCACTATGTGATTTCATCCCTAGAAGCTGTCCCTGGGCCCCCTACCCCTGAGGACAGCTAGCATTAAATTGTACTGGGCCAGAATCTCTCAGCATTCTGTGGTAGACCAGGTGCCTGAAAAGCAATCAGGAGGAGGTTCCCTACCCACCTCCAGCAGTCACAGAATTGGGGCAAAACATGCCAAGGAGGTCAGAAGAGCTGCATTTGTTTTATGAGCAGGTCAGACCAAATGCAGCTGAGGTCATTCATCTGCGTGGCCAACTGACTCCCAGCACCTGGAGCGGGAAACCCACCCCTGGCAGCACACTTCCCACCATCAGCCAGCTAGAGCAGGCTCACAGTGGCCAGTGCCCTCATTTCACCCACCCCGTGTCCCCACACTCCCCCACCCCCAGCTGGCCTTCACCCAATGCAGGTATCAGCTTTCTGCCCAGGGAAGAAGTGGGCCTTCCCAGCTTTCTGGCAGTCGGGCCCAGGCCCTCCAGAGCTGTTGCCACACTGCAGCTTTCATCTCAATTGCCAAGAGAAGGATGTTGCATTTCTTACTTTAAGGTGTTCTCTGGGCCCAGCAGGACTTTTCTTCAACTTAGTGTCACTGGTGGTACCACTCACCTGACTGTAAGGGAAGCAAGTTTGTGTCACCAGAGGCAGCTGCTTCTTGGCATAGTCTCTCAAATGGTGCCCAGGGACAGAACAGAAAGGCAACCTCAAGCTCTCTCGCTTAGCTGTGCAGTGCAGAGGTTGCTTGGCCAAACGGAGGCAGGGCTTTCAGGGAAGCATTGACATGGGCTCAAGCCCAACATCCTCCAAGGCCCTGGCGCAACATGAGTCCCAGCTTAAACCCTGGCCATCACACTAACCAGACGTGCAGGTGTTCTCTGCTTTCCAGAGATGTCTGCATAGCTGCACCGCCCAAAAGACTTCTGCCTACAGAAGGGACTGCAGGGCTCCACCCCATTCACAGCCTCCTGTCCAGAGAAGATAGCTGGGTTGAGAATGTTTGTTCTCTGTTGGGCATTTATGAAACATTATTTTAAAAACTATCAGCAGACCCAGGAATATTTGGGAACCAATGTATATTTGTACATTATTGTATTTTTCCTTTATATATGAAACACTTTTCTCCTTGCATGGGTCACAAATGGTTCTTTAGTCAACTAAAGGAAAACTTTGTTCCAAATAAGACCCAGAACTCCAAGCCATAGCTTTTCTTGTTTTAGTCCATCTAGAAGAAAATATTCTTCACCGATCCCCCAAAGAACTGATAAAGCAATCTGATCCCAGAACAAAAGAATTTATGTTCCTTATCAGATATCATTAGTCAGGTGCTAATGCAGACTCAGGAATCATAAGCTGAAGAATGTTGTGCTGTTCAAGCAGATTCCCAGCCATGGCACTGATCCAAGCTAGGGGAGCAGAGCATCAGGCCACTGGTTAAGAATTCTCAGCTTAATGACATCTCATATCATCAATGTCATAAAGGATAGAAATCCAGGGAATGACAAAAGCCCCATGAGGTGGCATCTGTGCTCTCCAGTGTCTGAAATTGGTGGTCAAGGCTTATATCCAAAAAACTTTTCATAGAATTGGAATTTAGGCATTAGTTCCTCATTCCCTGTAGGACTATATACATGGCCCAATAGGATCCTCAGGTAGCTCTCTGGATTCTTTGGTTTGTAATGGAAAGAATTCCATATGCTACAATGGCATCAGCAGTGAACTATGAGACATAATTTGTGTCCAAGTTTATATAGACCTTCTATGTTACTGAATTTCTCTCCTGCTAAATGTGGCATTGGGGGGGGGTGTTTGTTTGTTTGTTTACTTTTATCCTTTGCCTAGGCCACCAGAAGGTTTGAGAGACCTTTGGGATATTACACAGTGCTTAGCAAATCTTCTTTATGACCTTAATCCCTTCCCCAGGCCATCCCCTGTTTCCATCTCATCCTGGTTCACGGTGAAAGAGCTGTGCTGCCTTCCCCTTCCTTCTCACCTTGACCAGATTGCCTTGCCTGAGCCCTAAGACTTCCTCTTCAGGCCGAAGCCACCATCCCACTTGAAGTTTTCACATGTGCTATGCTACACCCCCTATGTTTATTTTTTTGGACCTAAGTGTAATATTTATCTTTCTTAAATGTCATCTTGTATTGAAAAGCAGTCTTCTAACTAACTGTTTAATCAAAATATAACTTAAAACTACTACAACATGTATTTAGAAAGTAAAGAAAATAAAAACACAGCATAGTAAGGATGATTATCTGAAACTATGTGTATATGCAGAGGCAAAATGAGAGTCTCAACTACTTCCATTATTATAGAATAAAAATAGGTGAAATAAGCCTTCAATTCAAGAAGTTTATAAAAGTATTATAAAATAAACGTGAAAAATGTACAAGACAGCACAGCCAGAACATACTAGAATTATTATATAAATCAAGAGCTGTTTCTTTGAGAATAAAATTAAGTAGAAAAAATTTTGACGAATACAATGAAGAAAAGGGGAAAAGAAGACAAATTTAAAACAAGTGATATACTAGACACATTTTCTATTTATAGTAGATATTATATAAATTTTGTGAAATAAATAAATTTTAAAATATAAATTAAATATAATTCTTTGGAAAAATATGCCCCCTAAGAAAGAAAAATTTACCGAAGCAAAATGGACAATAACCAAGGAATTACTTATAAAAGACTCCAAAGTGCTCCCACTCTAAAAGGCTCTAGGACTAGACTGTTCTACTTATTGTAAGTTCTGAACTTTCAAGGAAAGTGAGATGATTCTCATACTATTTAAACTTTTCTAAAACATGATGAAAAGCTAAAACACTATCAGTTTATTTTTAAGTTAAAGTCACCATGATGCAAAAATTGCCCCAAAAATATAAAATAGGGAAATATAAATATGTGTGAAGTTCACCAGTAAATATGGCTCCTCCCAAAATCCTAAATAAACACCAGCATACCAATTGCAATACCATATTAGCAGAATCATCTTCCACAATCAAATATACTTGAAAGGGGTTAGTGTATGTTCTATTGGAGAAAAGGTGAAAAACTGGAAAATATAAGAAAGTTCAGAAATATTTAATCCTCATAATTCTACCATCCAAAAATACCCAGAGGTAACATGTATGCATTTTTCTGTGTGTGTGTGTGTAATTATGATTGTGCTGCTGCGTAGCCATAGACTCTCAGGGAAAGACCACACACATATATCCTATAGATTAGGTCTTCAATTTATGTGTCAAAGGCTACAGAAGCACAGCTGGGGCAGTTTCCCCAGAAAACAGGTGTACCAGGCACCAGCACAGATCCCCAGGTATCCCTCCAGGGTGCTCACCCCTCAGGCCTTTCACGCTTGGACCTCACACAACTAGTCAAGGAGACTTATGCAATCTGTGTGCTTAATAATCCCATGTAAGGACCTGTTTATAGACATGGGAACCCTTTGATTCTTAAATAAAAAACAAAGTCACCAAAATTTTATCCTCTCCAGGGAAAAAGCAGTCAACACCTAGGTATTCCCAATAATTTTTTCTGCATACTGAAAAGCCTATTTCCTTACAAATGTACTATGAGAATTTTTAGTGATAGAAAGTATTCTGCTGATAGGTTTATAATGACAACATACAGAGAAGTATTTCCTCATAAGGCATATCATTTACTGTATTTATTTATTTAACTCATCCCCTAATGTTGGTCATTTTGTTCATTAATCCTTTCCTATTGCAAATCATATAAGAGTATATCTCCTTGTAGATAAATGTTTTTAAATATCCCTGATTATTTTCATAGGGTAAATTTCTAGAAGTAGAATCCCAGCTCTGTCTCTTATTAGGGACCTTATGTTCTCACTTGTAAATTATCAGAATAATGCCTACACTCTGAGGAGGCAATAAAGGCACAAAATAACAAGAAATCCTGGGTCTTGAGGGAGGTATTTTCTGTTTCTCTCCCCTTGGGCACTGGATGCTTCATTCTGACTTACTTATAAAGCTTTTCTTTTGTTTTTCTAGATTAATGAAAAATATGCAGTTTTGCATTGTCCACAGTAGTATTGTAAATTGCTTTATAGTTTTCATAGCTGATTTCGTCTACTTTTTATGATTCTATAGTGTTTTTGGTAGTTACACTTTTTTCCTTGGAGCAGCTGAGTCCTCTGTTCCAGTTTCTCTGCATGGTTGAGTGTCGACTTCCTCCTCCCCAAGCACATGCACACACACACACACACACACACACACATACTGTCATTCTGATGCTCCTGGCACAAAGTTGGTTCTTAACAAATGTCACCCCAATATCACCCCTTACTCCCATACTATTTACTCTAAACATAACTTTTAAAACACTCATCTTTTAATCCTTAACATTTTTATAGCTTCACTTCAGTTGAATCATTTTTCTCACAAGACTACATGCATCATTAGTGATATGTTCTTTGTAGTTCTGAACATATAGTTATAAAGTCTGAGCTTAATTTCTACAATAAGTGGTTATTGAATAAATGAATTAATACCTAACTTGACTGGGTGATAAAATGGGCAAACACTGTAGCAGATAACTTCATGGTTGTTTTATTGATCAACTTTAAGACAATTAACCAGACCTGGAGGTTGGACCTAGTGAGAGAAAGTGTTCCTTCCACTTGATAAATGTCAAGTTGGTATCCCTGTTCTTAGACAAGATACTGATGTATATTTCCCTATTCCTCCTGCTAAGTATAGCTAAAATTGTTGGATATCATAGCTAAAATTCTTAAATATCATATTTAAAGCAAACATAAGACTGAAAGTTAGAGAGAAGGCAGGTCAGCTTGGGACTTCAGGCCCAAGGAAGGACACGGCAGTAAGTTCTCTGAGTTTCCTTTTCTTCCCATATGGCCCACAGTGGATGCTGGAAAAGCTGACAACCTGGAAATGCCAGTAGGCAAAGATTTTTTTCAAACTCCCTGGTAAGCCAGCTCTCTCTAGTTCAAGGACCAGGAAATTAATATCCCAGTAAAAAGAAAACATTTAGACAATAACTGCTCTATTCCAGCCAAACACTGTGAAAAAAAAGTGGCCTCATCCTCATTTTTATCAGCAGAGGCCAAGTGGGAAGCCTAGAATTCCTTCCACTCTTGCCCAACCCTAAGGAGAGACCACCTCTGCACCTTGCTGGTGTGGTTTTAGTGGAATACTGCTAAAACAAGCAGTATTTTTTAAACCAAAGTCTTATAATACCAGATATGTTCTGCATATAATAGAAAATCACTCTTTATACCAAGGACCTGGGAAAATCTCAACTTGAATGAGAAAAGACAACAGATGCCAATACTGAAATGACAAATATTTAAATTCCCTGATAACAGCTTTAGGAGCCATTATAAAAGGCTTTGATGAGCAATTAAACACACCTGGAACAAATTAATAAATTGAGTCTCACCAAACAAGATACAAAGAACCAAATGGAAATTTTAGAACTGAAAAATACAATAACTGAAATTTAAAATCCAGTGAATGAGCTCAATGGTAGAATGAAGAGAACAAAGGAGAGAGTCTTTGAACCTGAAGGTAGTACAATAGAAATTTCCAATATGAACAACAGAGAAAAACTAAAGGAAAACAAAGAAGAAAGGAACCTCAGGAACCTTTATGTCTATCAGAAAAGACCTAACACTTGTGTCATCAGAGAACCAGAGTAAGAGGAGAAAGAGTGTGGGCCTGAAAAATTATTCAGAAGGCATTTAAAGAAATACCGTAATTTTCCAAGTTTTGCAAAACACATAAGCCTACATATTCAAGAAGCTGAGCAAACTCCAAACAGAATAAATCCAAATATATTCATAACATGATAAATCATAGTCAAACTTCTGAAAACAAAAGACAAAAGAAAAATCTTGAAAGCAGAAATAAACACCTTACCTATATGGGTAAATAATGAGAACAGTTTGTTCATTGCCATTTTTCCCCTTTGTACCTGTGTTCTTCTCTCTCTCACTCTTCTTCTTCATCTTCTTAAAGCAGTCCATGTAGCATATCTTCCAATGCTGGTTTGGTGGAGGTATATTCTTCTAGCTTTCTTTTGTCTGGGAAACTCCTTATTTCACCTTCCATTTTAAATGAGAGCCTTGCAGGTTCGAGTAGTCCTGGTTGCAGTCCTTTGCTTTTCATTACTTGGAATATTTCTTGCCATTCCCTTCTGGCTTGTAATGTTTCTGTTGAGAAGTCATGTGCTAGCCTGGACCTGGCAATTCCACTGCTGGGATTATACCCTAAGGATCCTGAAACACCAATTCAAAAGAACCTGTGCACCACAATGTTGATAGCAGAGCAATTTACAATATCCAAGTGCTGGAAATAGCCTAAGTGCCCATCAGTAAATGAGTGGATCAAAAACTGTGGAATTTACACAATGGAATACTACACAGCAGAGAGAAATTTACACAATGGAATAATACACAGCAGAAAGAAAGAAGGCGCTCCTACCCTTTGTGACAGCATGGATAGAACTGGAGAGCATTATGCTAAGTGAAATAAGCCAGGTGGTTGAAAGACAAATACCATATGCTCTTACCTATGAGTGGAGCCTAATCAACAAAACAAACAAGCAAGCAACATAGAAACAGAGACATTGAAATAAAGAACAAACTGGCAGTAACCAGAGAAGCGGGGAGAGGGGAATAATGGGGAAAAGAAGGGAAAGGATCATCAAGGAACATGTATAAAGGACACATGAACAAAGACAGCAGGGTGGAGAACATTGAAGTTGAGAGGTGGAGGAGGGTAGGGTTGAGGACAGTGATTGGGGGGGTGGGGAATGGGGACAAGTGTCATTGAACAACAATAATAAAAAACTTTTTTTATGGGATGGAAGTAAAAGACTGAAAACTGTACTTGAACAACAATTAAATAAATTTTAAAAAATTTTTAAACAATGAGAACACTTTGAATGACACTGGCTTTAGAAACTGTGCAGGCCAGAGGAAGTAGCACATCATTTTTCATGTATTGAAAGAAAATAATTGTCAACCCAAAATTCTATATCCTTTGAAAATTTCCTTCAGGGTTGAAGGACAAATGAAGATATACTGAGATGAAAGAGCACTGAGAGCATTTGTCACCAGGAGACCTACCCAAAAAGAATGGCTAAAGAAAGTTCTTGAAACAGACAGGAAATGTTAAAAGAAGGAACCTGGAAAAAATAAAATGAAAGAAGAAAAATAGAAAGAGTAAAAATAAATACAATAAATTCACCTTCTCTTGTAGTTTCTAAATTGTGTTTGACAGTCAAATGATAATTTGAAAGTGGTTTGAAGTGGTTCTTTATATAGGAAAAATACTTAAGACAATTTAGGTAGCAAGGTGTCTACACTTCACCTAAGCTGGTAAAATGACAATACCAGTTAATCGTGAAAAATTATGTATAATGGAGCATGTAGAAAAGTGATTTAAAACTGTGTACAAAAAGATAAATTTAAAAATACTGTGGGTAAATCAAAATGTAATTCTATTTTTATATCCTTATATAATTCTGTTTCAGTGGTTGCCAGAGGCTGAAGAAGAGGGGGAGGAATGGATTAACTGTTTTGTTTTGGTTTTAGTTTAAATAAATTGAATGTAAATATATAAATAATTTGAATGAAAGAGAGTGAAGGCATTAGCCAAAGAACATACGTGCTTAACCCATAGATACAGACAACAGTGTGGTGAAAGCCAGGGGGAAGGTGTGGTTGGGACTCTGTGGAGGTGGGCAAAGGGAGGAAGGAGACATGGGTAATGGATAGAGAAGAAGATAATTCTAAAACAGATTTTTAAGGAAAGGGAAGGCAAAGAAAAGGAAATAGAGGGATCAAACAAAAAAACAAGTATAAAATGGCATATTTAAGCTCTAACCATATTAATAACAATATTAAATGTAAAAGGCCTAAATTCACCAATTAAAAGATGGAGATTGGCAGAGAGGATAAATAAACATAACCAAACTATATGCTGTCCACAGGAAACTCAGTTGATTTTTATTTTATTTTGTTTTTAATTATATTTTGATTATGCTATTACAGTTGTCCCAATTTTCTCCTTGTGTCTCCCTTCACCCAATAACCCCCACTTTCTCAGACTGTCCCCACTCCATCATTCATGTTTATGGGTCATGCTTATAAATTCTCTGGCTGCTCCCTTTCCTATACTGTACTTCACATCCCCATAACTTCTGTAACTATGAGTTTGCACTTCTTAATCCCCAGACCTTTTCATCCATTCCTCCATCCCCTCTGGGAACCATTAAAATGTTCCATATCCTGGACTTGTGTGACTTTTCCTCTCATCAAATTGGGCAAATTGGGGAAGTTTTCCACCATTACTTTCTCAAACAGGTTTTCTATTCCTTGCTCCTTCTCTCCCCCTTCTGGTAGCTCTATTATATGGATATTACTACATTTTATGTTGTCCTGCAGTTCCTTAACCGCGTTTCCTTCTTTAGTCTTTTTTATTTTTCTTGCTCTTTCTGGGAGTTTTTTTCTACCTTGCCCTCCAGCTCACCGATTCAGTCCTCTGCTTCATCTAGCCTGCATTTGATTCCTTCTACTGTGTTCTTCAATTCAGAAGTTTGTATTCTTATTTCTTCTTGGCTCTTGTTGATAGCTCTATGTCCTTTTTCATGCTGAAGTAGTTTGCAGTAATTCCTCATAGCTTTCCTGTAGCTCTTGGTAATTCTTACTGAGCTCATTGAGTTTCCTTATAACCATTGTTTTGAACTCAATATAAGATAGTTGACTTGCCTCTATTTCATTTAGCATTCTTTCTGAGGATTCCTCCTTTCTTTTTGATTGGGGATTGTTTCTTTGTCTTCCCACTATTCGTGAGATTCTTCTTGTTTGTTTCTGCTTTTTAAAATGATCTTTTATGACTCCCTGAGTTTGTGTTATGAACTTCTGTGGTAGGAGACCTGTGAGATTCATTGGTACAGTCTCCTTGATCTCCTGAACTTGATGCTCTTGGGATGCTCTTTATGCCATTAATATTAGTTCTCTAGATGTAATTCAGTTTTGATTGTTGGGTCGTTCTTTGGTGGTTCCTTCCCTCCAGCTGGTTGACTGAGGATCACCCTGCCCACCACATCTTGTATGCTGTTGCACAGGTGCTGCCAGAACAAAACCATAAAGCCCAGGAAAGAAACCCACATCTGCCAAAATAACATCATCAAAATGTCCATACTACCCAAAGCAATTTATAGATTGAACACAATCCCTATTAAAATACCAATGACATATTTCACAGGCATAAAACAAACATTGCAAAAATTTATATCGAACCATAAACAACCCTGAATAACCACAGCAATTTTGAGAAAGAAGAACAAAGTAGGAGGGATCACAATAACTAGCATAAACTACATTACAAGGCCACAGTAATCAAAACAGTCTGGTACTGGCATAAAAACAGACACATAGATCAACAGAACAGAATAGAGATCCCAGAAATAAACCCAAGTCTCTATGGTCAATTAATATTCAACAAAGGGGGAGGAAGCATAAAGTGGAGTAAAAATACCCTCTTCTTCAACACATGGGATTAGGAGACCTGCCTACTGGGAGCTACATAAAAAATGAAACTCAAACACCAACTTACACCATACACAAAAATAAATTCAATATGCATAAAAGACTTAAATATAAGTCATGATACCATAGAAGTCCTAGAGGAGAACATAGGCAAGAAAATCTCAGATATTCCATGCAGCAGTATTTTCACCAATATGTACCCTAGAACAAGGGACATTAAAAAAAAAAGAATGAACAAACAGGACTTCATCAAAATAAAAAGCTTTCTGGGACTTCTGGCCAAGATGGACGCATGGATAGATACACTGTGCCTCCTCACACAACCAAAAGAAGGACAACAACAAATTTAAAAACAAAAACAACCAGAAGTGACAGAAAATCAAGCTGTGTGGAAGTGTGACAACCAAGTTAAAAAAGAACATTCATCCAGACCAGTAGAAGGGTCTGAGAAGGATAGCCAGGGTGGAGAGGACTCAAGAGCAGAGGACTCACAGCTAGAGGACCAGAGCAGGCAAGGTGGTGGCTGGCAGAGAAGTCGATCCCACATTTGCCTGTGGATATACCAGGAGGAACAACTGGGGAGTGAGACAAACCATGTAACCCAGGGTTTCATTGCAGGGAAATAAGGCCTCAAAACCTCTGACTTAAAAAACCTGTGAGGGCTGAGGCAGTGGGAGAAACTCCCAACTTACAGGAAAGTTGTTGGAAAGACCTACGGGGTGCTAGAAAAGCCACTGTGCTACAGTGACCTACTGGGTGCTAAACAAAGCCACTCTCCCAAGAATCAGCAGCAGAAGGGCCCAATTTGCTTGTGGATAGCAGAGAAAGTGACTGAAAGCCATCTGAGTAAGCCACATTGTTCCCTCTCGAACCCTCCCCAACATATAGTGCCACAACACAAGAGACCTGGGTTGCCCCACCTTGGCAAATACCTAAGGCTTCACCTCTTATTACATAATAGATGCACCAAAGCAAAAAAAAATGGCCCAAATGAAAGAACATATCAAAACTCCAGTAAAAATGCAATAAAGTGATGAAGAGATAACCAACCTATCAAATGCAGAGTTCAAAACACTAATAATAAGGATGCTCACTGAATTGGTTGAGTATGGTCACAAAATAGAGGAAAAAGTGAAGGCTATGAAAAGTAAAATGAAGGAAAAATGGTACAAGGGAACCAACAGTGACAGGAAGGAAACTAAGACTCAAATCAATGGTTTGGAGCAGAAGGAAGAAATAAACATTCAACCAGAACGGAATGAAGGAGCAAGAATTCAAAAAATGAAGAGGGGCTTTGGAGCCTCTGGGACAACCTTAAATATTGTAACGTTCAAATTGTGGGGGTGCCAGGAGGAGAAGAGGAAGAGCAAGAAATTGAAAACTTATTTGAAAATATAAGGAAGGAGAAATTCTCCAATCTGGCAAAGGAAATAGACTTCCAGGAAGTTCAGGAAGCTCAGAGAGTCCCAAAGAAGTTGGATCTAAGGAAGCACACACCAAGGTACATCATAATTACATTCCCCAAGATGAAAGATCAGGAGAGAGTCTTAAAATCAGCAAGAGGAAAGGAGACAGTTACCACAAAGGAGTTCCCATCAGATGATTTCTCAAAAGAAACCTTACAGGCCACAAGGGGGTGGAAAGAAGTATTTGAAATCATGAAAGGCAAGGACCTACATCCAAGATTCTCTATCCAGCAACAATTTCTCTTCCATTCAGAATGGAAGGGCAGAAAAAGTGCTTCCCAGATAAGGTCAAGTTAAAGGAGTTCATCCTAACTCAGTTCTTATTATATGAAATATTAAAGGGACTCATCTAAGTAAAAGATCAAAACTATGAACAGTAAAATGACAACAAACTCATAACTATCAACAATTGAACCTACAGAAATCTAAAGATAGGGTTGAGGAGATGGTGGTGGGTGGAGAGGGGGCAAGTTGTGGCAGGAAAATGGAGACAACTGTACTTGAACAATTTTTTTTAAATGTTCTCTATATCTCTGCTTCTATTTCTGTTCTGCTTGTTTGCTTAGTTTGTTAGATTTAATTGTTAACAGATATTTATTTGTTGACATTTTATTTTTCATAGTTTTCATCTTCTTTTTCTTAAGTAAGGCCCTTTTAACATTTCATGTAATAATGATTCAGTGATGACAGACTCCTTTAATTTTTCCTTATATGGGAAGCTCTTTATGTGCCCTTTGATTCTTAATGATAGCTTTGCTACGCAGAGTAATCTTGGTTGTGGCCCTTGCTTTTCATCGCTGAATATTTATCAGTCCCTACTAGCCTGCAAGTTTTGTGTTTTGTGTTTGTTTTTTGTTGTTTCATTGTTTGGGGGTGTTTGGGGTTTTGGTTTTGGTTTTGGGGGTTTTTTTTGAGAAACCAGCTGACAGTCTTATGGAAGAAACAACTAACTCTTTTTCTCTTGCTGATCTTAATATTCTTTCTTTATCTTTAACCTGTGGCATTTTAATTATGGTGTCTTAGTGTGGGTCTTTTTGCCTTCATCTTATTTGGGACATTATTTGCTTCCAGGACTTGTGTGTCCGTGCCTTCACTATATTAGGGAAGTATTGTTTCATTATTTTTTCAAATAGGTTTCCAAGTCTTGCTTTTTCTCTTCTCCCTCTGGCACCCCTGTGATGTGAATGTTGGTACGCTTGAAGTTGTCCCAGATGCTCCTTACACTATCCACATATTTTTTTATTCCTTTTTCTTCTTGCTGTTTTGATTGGTTGTTTTCTGTTTCCTTATGTTCCAAGTAGTTGATTTGATTCTCAGCTTCTTCCACTGTACTGTTGATTCCCTGTTAATTGTTCTTTATTTCAGTTAGTGTATACTTCATTTCATTTCTGACTGGATCTTTTTTATGCTGTTGAGGTCCTCTCTGATTCCTTGAGCATCCTTATAACCAGTATTTTCTGCATCTGATAGATTGCTTATTTCCATTTTGTTTAGTTCTTTTACTAGAGTTTTGATTTGTTTGTTTATGTGAGCCATGAATCTCTGTTCCTCATTTTCTTGAAGCCTCCCTGTGTTTATTTCTGTATATTAAGTAGACCTGTGATGACTCTTTGTCTTGGTAGCATGGCCTAATATAGTAGGTGTCATGTAGAGTCAAGTGTCATAGCCTCCCTTTCACCCAAGCTAAGTACTCAAAGTGTGCCCTCCATGTGGGCTGAGTACATCCTCCTGTTAGTTGAGCCTTGATTTCTGTTGTCAGGTCAATGGGAGAGATTTACCCAGGCCAGTCAACTGCAAGGACTGGCTGTGACCACTGTCCACCAACCTCCATCCTCTATGGAGGATCAGCTGTGCTGGGGCCTACTCCACAGGGCTCTGGTGTCCGCTGAGTCTACCACTTTTGTGTGTCGCTTGTGGAGGTGGTTAGGTAGTGGTGTTCTAAAATGGTCTGTAGTTGTCCACTGGTTTTGCAGGCTCTGGGGTACCCAGGAGGTGTAGGCCAGGGTCAGCCACCACCTATATTCTATCTGTGGCCAGTTGGCATAAGCTATAAAGTGATCTGCTGGTAGCTGCTACTTGCGCTGGGCTCAGAGGTGCCCGAGTATAGCTAGGCTATGAACCAGGGCCAGTCGCTGCTAGTGATGGGCCTGAGGCCTCTTTGCAAGAGGTACAGGGGCTTGCTGAGGCCAGCTGCTGCTTTTTTTGAAAGGATTTAGTAAGATCTGAAGCATGAGCCAAGGCAAGCCATGTGTATGGAAAATCCACTGTTAATGGCTCGGGTGGGCTTATAAGTTGGGTGGTGCAGAGCCTCAGGGTGAGGCAAGCAATGTGAGCCAGGTTGATGGAGTCTCAGACATCGTGTCCTTCACTCTGTGGCTGCGGGGTAGGGCTCAGAAAGGGAACAATAGCTACTGCCAGCAGTTGTCTGGGAGAAAGCCTTCCACAGCTCTTGCCCTGGTGCCAGACACTTCAGTTCCTCCCTGTGTGCCACTGGTGCCTTTCAAGCTGCTGCCCAGTGCCAGAGCTCAGAGGGAGTGGGTCTGAGTAAGTCTGTATGTGGGCCTTTTAAGAAGAACTGCTTGGGAATCCAGCAGTTTCTTCTACCAAATCAATTCCCACTGATTTTTACAGCCAGTAGTTATGGGGACTTACCTAACTGGCGCTGGAACCCTGGGCTGGGATCCCTGGTATGGACCTCACTTCTGAGATATTTCTCCCAGTTTGCATCTACCATAACATGGGTGTGGGACCAGCCTGTTCCGTATGTCTGTGCCTTTTCCCTTCCTGCCAGTCTGAATGGGTGTGGTTTCTTCTTTAACTCCTATTCAATCGAAGTCCTCCTATGCAGGACTTCTATTCAACTCGATTTCTAATGGTTCCGAGTGATGGTTATTCTGTAGTTTAGCTGTAATTTTAATGTGGTTTTACAAGTAAGTGAGGTGTGTTTACCTATACCACCATCTTGGAGAATTGCTCTCCAAGAAACTCTATTTAAATACAATAATACAATAGGTTGAAAGTAAAAGAGTGGAAAATATATACTATGAAAACATTAATTAAAAGAAAGCCACAGATGTGTTTCATTGAGAAAATACAATAGAACTTTTCGTCGTTGGAACTTTTTAGATTAGTTACTAGCATTTTAAATCAGGAGATTTGATATAAACATCAGGATTTGGGGCTTTCCCTGAAAGATCAAAAGATTTGGTAACACTGGTCTCTCACTTCCACCTGGCACAGAAATGCTGGCATAAGGAGCAGCCTTAGACCAGACTGGGCTCTCCAGTTTGACACCTTCCCTGCCAGGGAGCTAAGGGTTTAGTCTCATTTATCGTCATGTGTTACGCATTTGTTTCCCTTACATACACCTGGACACTTACTCATTTATACTACTTGCCCGTCCCCTGTAGGTTTTCGATTTGTAACCTGTAATACAGATGGTAGATTTCTAAAGATAATCAGTTTTATGAAATCCTAGACAGCCCAAAAGCAACAGAAAAAAATACACATGTGTATATGTGAATATCTCATGGGCTACTTGAAAGTATAATAAAATACATTATATCAAGAATCAGTTTTACACACTGCATCAAGAATCATTATTTTATTAAGTCAGTATTAGTTGAGAATCTATTTATGTCAGACTGTTTACTAGCTTTGGGGATATTCGTTGAGAATCTATTTATGTCAGACTGACCACTAGCTTTTGGGATACAAGTATAATTTAGATAATTCCTATCCTTAATGTGGTAAGGGCTGAAGTAGGGAAATGGGCAGTGTGCTGTAGGGGTTCGGGGGAGGAAACACCCATCATGCCTGGGGAAATTCAGGAAAACTTTACACAGTAGGGTAAAGTTTTTTACCCTACTTTATAACTCGGTGTAGGGCGAGAGGAGAGAACCAGAAAATGGCATGTGCAAAGGCATGCAGCTGTAAACACAGATTGTTCAAATGGTGGAAAATTATTATGGCTGAGGTTTAGGGATGGACTCATTGAAGTGAAGCTGGAGGTCTGATTGAGACGAGACCATGAAGGGCTTCAAAAGCCACATTTTAACAGAAGAATTGTTCCTGTTGATAATGCAGGAGGAAAAGTATTTTAATGCAGGTCCAGTGGTCCTTTCAGTTTCAGTTTTTTTGGAAGATAATTCTAGCAATGTGAGCCCTCTTGTGCCAGCTTTTACCATTTTCATTTCTCATAATGTGATTATAGTTTTAGATCAATTACTATCAATAAAGATGCTTTCAATGCAGGAATACTGTTGCCAGAGGACTGATTACAGTTTGGCAAGCATTTGTTGAGTTCATACTGAGTGCTGAGTGAGAAGGTGCTATAGCCTCTTCTGTAATATTATTATTCAGCCAAGATGTGGGTGCCCACAGGGTGCAAGACACCACGCTGGGCATCATAGCATCCACACAGTGCCAACCAGGCAGAGCGCCTGCTTCCCGATTACTTGTTGGTTGAAAGCTTATGGACAACTGCAGATATTTATCCAGACCCCACAATACACTTGGCAGGAGAAACACCCTTGACTGTGAGATCCAGGATTTGTTACTTAGTTTCCAGGTCTTGTCTTTTACTGTCTGTGTTCAGACTTAGCCCAGGCCAAATTCTGCAAGGAATGTGTCACTACAGCCAAAGGAAGGTACATAGCAAGCAGATCAGCTAAGAACAAAGCCAGGACCCTCAAAAAAACAGGAAGACAAAAATTAAATAAACCACCCAAGAGAGAACTGAGCTTATATCATAGCATATGAATTTAGAGTACATTTAAAGAAATGGTCTCTGAAAGAAAAAAGTGTTAAAATTGGAAGAGCACAAGAGGTGCTGAAATGCTCTTAAATATTTTTTTATTGGAAAAGAGAAATTGTGACCTTTTTGAAAGTTTAAATGCTGTAAAGAAACTTATTAAACCAGTGATGGATTTTTTTCCTTTTTATTTAATTTTGTGGCAGATTTTTTCCTATTGATTTTTTTATTGGGTCGTCACACTGACACCCACTGTGTGCATGCTAGGCTGGGTGACACCAAGAGTGACTCTGCGGTCTCGCTGATGTCCCCTGTCGGCACGCTCCATGACAGTGTGTCTCTGGAGTGGCACAGGGTCCAGGAGCTCTTGTGAAAATTGTCTGAGGCTGCGTCGTCATGTCAACCAACCTGCTGTAGTTTCAGGGGAAAAAAAATTTTTTTATTTTTAGTTAGTTTAAAAAAATATTTTTGGTATGTAAACACGACAACTAGTTAGCATCCTAAAATTTTAAATATATATGGCCTGGTCTTCTTTCAGGAAGGTCTTTCCAGTACGTATTTTCCCATCTTCCTGATTCTGTGTCTCCAAAGAGCCCTCCTTGTGTTAGTACTAGTCTGCAGCGATGACCGTCCCGTCTGACTTCCTAGTCTCTCTCTGCCCCCGTCCCTGCCGCAGCCGCTGCAGCGAAGGCAGGGCAGCTTCATGCCCTCATGACGGGAGCACTCAGCCCCAAGGACCCGCACAAAGACTGGTTCCTGCAGCAGCCTGCACAGAGATGGGGTAGTTCTCTAGATCCCAGAACTGGGGCACGAGAGCTCTTCAGGCTCCCACCCTTAGCATGATCCTTTCTGGCGACATATTCTCTACTCAGACCGCTGAAGCACAAATGTATTCAGTCCTGACCCCAGACCCATTGTAATCCGCACAGCCCTTAAAGCAAAGCATGAAGAAAACCCTAAATACTAGGCTCTCTGAACTGTTTTGAAAACAAATAATAGGTATGCTCTTTTTAAGTGAATTTCCTAATTTAAGGAGGGAAAACATGAAAGTATAAGGGTTTTCTGCCAGTCTAATTCAGATCAGAGATCCCTTCTCCTCGGGTGAGTGTGTCTCATGCCTGTAGAAACAGCAGTGATAAAAGGACGGCAGCCCAGTTACTGCTTAATGGACGTTTTCCCAGAAATCAAAGTGCTGCTTTTCAAAAGACAGTCGGTCGCTTTGCGGTGCAGGCTCCAGGGAACTCCAGACACTTCGCTGCTTCTGCAGCACACGTGCCGCCCAGGCACACATAGTACCCCATCACATGCCTTTGTTGTTTGAATTAAAGCTGGTAGAATGTACCAGCATATAAAACCAATCAAAATGCTCTTTGTTCATCTCAGTTTCCCAGTCTTCAGCAAATGTCATCTGAAGTGTGACAGGGGGACATCTTTCCTCCACCATGTGTTGCTTCGCTTTTGAGGGTTTGTTGATTTGGGTTTGGTTTCATTAATGGGGGGAGGTGTTTGAATTCTGGATTTTTTTTCCTCCAGTGTTTTGGGGCCTCCTGACAAACTGTTAACATGGATTACAAGTGTTCGTGTTTGGTCAGAGCCCAATAGTCCTTTTTTTGTTGTTTTTAAATGGGTCTGTTGATAATAGCCATCTCAACTTTGTCCACGGAAAAGGTGGATTTTAGTTCCTTTACTGCTTTCTTTTAGAGAAGAAAGCAGTATTACAGGCCTCTGATCACTAACCTTTCCTTCCCCGCCTCTATCTAAAGAGCCAGGACTTCTCACTCAACACCAGACACAAATGAGAGGCTTCAAAAGAAATCACTGCAGCTCAGGCAAAGCCCAAGCAGGCAGATGTGGTCTGACATTGAAGAATTTTGTCAGACCACAGGTGTGGATTGTGACATTGGTGGGAGAACTAAAAACTACTAGGGAAGGTTATGTTCCAGTTCTCTCTTTCCCTAACCCTTCCATTCAGAAGGTGCTTTTATTTTCAGATATATCCTGCAAGACAGTTCTTTGTCTTATCATGCTTCTTGGAGCTAGTTTCCAATGAGCATTAACCCCTCAGCACCCACCTCAGTGCTCCCACACTAAGTATTTATAAGATTCTGTCTTTGGGCAGGACATTTGTCAGAGATTTAAGGGGCCAGTGGAAAGGGTCCTTTACCTTGTCCAGGCTGGACTGCACTTAAGACCCTAAACCTGACAAGCTTTCTGGTTCCTGGCCTTTCCCTAATGTCCAGTCCTACTGAAGCAGTGGTCACAGTTGGAAGAAGCAAGCAAATATTTGCACGCTCAACATAAAAGAGGTAATTACTGCATCTGGGTTTAGAATATGATCTCAAAAGAACAGATTTAGATGTTTTTCAATCGATGCAGACTTTGAAGATGTTGAATATTATGTGAGTACCAGAACTTTCTTCTTGGCTCAAACACTCTTTGGATAACTGTCTGCTCTTTGAATTTCTGTGGTTAATTAATTACCATTAGAAAAATGCCAGTTTTTCCTGTTCTTTTTGAGTGTGTAATTTGAATATATAACTTCCCAGCAAATTTCAGCATGAACGTGAACATAAAGGATGTTGAAATGCTATTGCCATCGCTTCTCGGCCTTTTGGCTGAGATCAAGTGAAATGTTATTGCCATAAGCTAGCCACTTTACTGGGATTGCATTTTAAATTCTGGGAATATATAAAGACATGTAAGTGGTGGATCTCCAGTTCTTCAATATAAGGCTCAAAGGGAAATTATTGTTTATTCAGCAAAAGCCAGCTCCTGTAGAGACGACTGCACTCGGTCTGTGGGCGGGGAAGCAGATAGGGCTATACGACTGCTGGTCCCACGGCCACGGGACCTTCCAGTAGCCCCTGAGAGCACAGAGCAGAATACTGTTCCCTTCTTCACAGCCCATGTCCTAAAATAAAGCAAAAGACATTTTCAGTGTTTACAAATCATTTCAAGCATTTTGGATATCCTTGCATTTTTGTAGATGATTAGATCCGGGGGTGCATTTGAAAAGGCGTTCTCAGAAGCAGCAGCAACAGTATAGACACAGTCATTCTGGAATTACATTGCCTTCCCTTCTAAAATGGCCACACAGATAACATGCCAGACTATCAAGGGGTGCCAGCTTTTAGCCCTAGTCTTATTTACATATATGTAATGTTGTTTTAAGCATTAGGATGCCTTTGACCTTGATTGCTCTTCAAGTGCCAAGTGACGGTGGACAGATGTGTGGTCTGTGCCTTCCCTCGCTTTTGGTGGGATGACAGCTTGCTCGGTGGTGTTTTGTGTTTGCTTACTTGGCTTTCCTCCCCTTTCCTCCGGCCCCGTGGGCTGGCAGTGCCTCGGTCCAGCAGGCCGGCTGCAGAGCCTCCGTGCCTTCCAGCAAGGGCAGCAGCAGCAGCAGCAGCAGCAGCAGCGGCAGCAGTTCGTCCAGCGACTCAGAGAGCAGCTCCGGCTCTGACTCTGAGACAGAGAGCAGTTCCAGTGAGAGTGAAGGCAGCAAGCCGGCCCACTGCTCCAGCCCTGAGGTAAGACCTGCCATGGCCCTGAGCCCCAGGAGCTGAATCTGTCTGTCGGGTACACTGCGTCTGACCCCACCCACCCCCCACCTGTGGGCTGTAACAGCCAAGACCCTAAGGCCGCCACCTCTGGCAGCCCGTCAGGGTTTGTGTGGGGTCATCATTTTCTCTACTCTCTCCCCTTCTCAGTCCTCTTTATGACAGAGCTTCCTTGGAAGCACAGAAACTTCATCTTTCATTGTCCAAAAATCTCCATCTCGATTTCCAGAAATTTCTGTAACTCTCACTGACTAGAAACACCCCTGTGGTCAGGTCTCCCTAAGGGTCAGCAAGGCAGTAACCACCATGGCAGTTTACTGTGCGCAGTGTGGCCGTCCGTAAGTCATGGAGGAGTTTTATGGATTAGACATGGTAAGACCTTACATTTTTTGCAGTTTATCATGGATTAGAAGAACAAGAGCTGTAAATATTAATAAAACCTCCTTAACTGTGTTTTCTTCGTGAAAATACAAAAAAAAAGGAAAATTAGCATCAACCAACAAATAACAATGAAACCTTTTGTAGCTACGTGAGTACCTATGTGGGAGATTTAGATGCCTCATATAAAAACATTGTAAAGTACCAATAAAAACATTGCATTTTCCACCTTAAAGGGGAAAGGAGAGAATTAAATAGTATTTCAGAGCATGTAGGTTCTTGGGTGAGTGGTTAACAGCAAATTTCTCAAGTCCGTGGTTCTGTAAGGGTCAATTTTGAATTCTAGAGAAGGAGTAAAAACAGTTTCTTCTTGAGCGTAGAAACAGTTGACATTAACATGGATCGTAGGATTTAATTTTTCACCTAACAACCCTATGTATCACTTTGGGGCCCAAATTCCTTAGGAGGCTCTGAAATAAAACCAAAGCTACTCATGCAAAGCACGGCAGTGAGAGGGACACACCTAAAGGGCAGCACAGCACCTATTTCCAGCTTTCGCGCCTGTGCCGTAGGACACTGGAAAGCCACCACGGTTTTATCTGAAGTCCATAGAGTGGCCCTTAGATTCCCTCAGGATTTTCCCCAGTGTCCCTTCAGGAGGCTGGGCTTTTTGCAGGGGCACTAAGAAACCCAGGGGAGTAGTATTCCCCACACCCCTCCTTCCTTCTCCAGCACCTTTCTGCTCATTCCGGGTGGTCTCCATTCATCCCGAAATGAGCCATCTCTCCTGTACCTGTCTCCCTTTTCCACAGGGTTCACCTCCTGTCTGTCTGTCTCTCTCTGTCTCCCTCCCTCCCTCTCTATCACCCTCCTCTGTACCCTGCACCCCATATAGGGGGAAGTCTCCTAGCAACATTAACCTATAAAAACCACAGGTTGATATAACCCTGACTTTTCCCAGAAACTAAATTATTATTCCTTCTTTATAATTTGATTCATTCATTCATTCACTTATTCACTTATTTGGTATTCATTCAACAAATATTTATCAAGCATCTGCTGCAGACCTGGGGCTTGGCTCTAGGATACAGCAATTATCCGACATCCCTGTCTTCCTAGAGCTGGCATAATAATGGGAATAATTTGAAACAAAAAAAAACCACAAGAGTTCAATAAAACAAAGGAGTTTAAACGGTCTTTTTCAAAGTCAACTTTGTACTGTAATTTGTTGAGAAACTCCAGAGTAGTATCAGTTATAAGAAATAATCAGGCTTCAGGGATGTTTTCAAAGCCAAGGAGGTCAGTAGATGTGGATAAAAAGTGTCAGTGCCTGTGAAGACCCCCTATCCAGGTTCTTCTCTGTGACTTTGAAGGTTAAATTCATGACCAGTTGAGTCTTATTTTCATACCTCAAATGAAGTATGAAACCTAACCTAAGAGGTACAGTTATAAGATGCTTTAACCAACTCCTTTCTAAATGTTCCTGAGATCATTACAAAGACTTGAACTCCTGGTGGTAAAAGGAAGCTTTTGTCATTTCTTGCAGCAACTATTAGAGGCCCCTAGCTAAGGAGAGGGAGCTCTACTGAAGCAGGCCTAGAAGTTCAAGTTGCCTGAGGCCACATAGAGTTTTCACTTTCTTGCTTCTCTATGCAGAGAGAATGCAGAAGGGGCAAGTGAGGTGTTAGCCTCCCTGCAAGTTACTTCTTTCTGCTGAAAAGGAATGTCTTAGTTGGGATAAAAGTAAGTTTTCTTTTAACATTTTCCCAAGATTAATACAGACACATTCCCTTTGGAAATAAAGTGAATTTGCAGAATGAAAATTGCAAAGAAAGGAAGTAGCATAATGGGACTGGCCATCCCCGGTGTCACTGTCCCTCTGACTGAGCTGGCCCAGGCCACTTTACAGAGAGCCGTGAGGCCCGTTTTCCTGAACCCCACATGACAAGGGAGCTCTGTGCAGCCACACACCTCACATTTCACTAGTTTATGCTGCTTAGAAGCAAAAGGTTTCCGACCCTCCTCTTCCCTCCCGGTAACATCCTGACGTAGGGGAGTAGGAGGAGGCCCTCGTGGTGTTTCAAGGACCCTGTGTTCTCCCACTCACCATGCCAGCACCAGAAACCTGTGGAGCTCCACTGAGTTTCACCCGAACTGCCCTTCCCGGCTGTGGACACAGGCAGTGGTTGTGGACAGCCACTGCCTTCTGTGCGAGTCGCTGTAGTGGAATGCCTTGTCTGCCCGCCAAGCACAGAGGAGCCACTGCAAACACTGTTTTCATCTCGCAGATCCTCTCCCTGTGGCCTGATGTTTTATCAGTCTAATTGTTTTCACGTGAGTTTCATCTTCTTTCCTGGCCTGGCACATCCTTTCGCGTCAGAGCTTTGCAGGGGAAACTGCCTTCCCCGCAGCAAGCACATGTGCACCAGCACACAGAGCTTCCTCAGACCTGTGCCGTGTGATTTTGAGAAGGACCAGGATTAAGTAGGTTTAACCCATCTCTTTACTGGAAGGCTTCACCCAGCCCATAAAATTGCTCAAGTAAACTGTGCTTCCCCTTGTACATTTCCCAAACTTACCTGACCATGGAAATCTTTCTTGTGGACTATATGAACTAAAAGCACATTTTGCAAATGCTGCCCTAGATTGTTCTTGAAAATCAGTGAAATGTGGTGCAAGTTATTCATTGAGTGAATAAGCTTCCCCTTAACTAGGCATCTGTGAGGTACATGGCAGTGGGTACTGTGAGGGATGTAGATAAAGCAGGGACTAGGGTACTTAGTGCGGGGCTTATACATGAGTCAGAGTGCAGATTAATCAAGGAGGAGACTAGTGGCTGAA
The DNA here is from genome assembly GCF_021234435.1 of Artibeus jamaicensis. Lineage (NCBI taxonomy): Eukaryota > Metazoa > Chordata > Mammalia > Chiroptera > Phyllostomidae > Artibeus > Artibeus jamaicensis. The sequence continues at coordinate 9,396,614 of NW_026521810.1, read as the reverse complement.
AATATAAAGCAGCGAGCAAGTAACAAAATGCTGGGCAGAAGCCCTGATGGATAGCTCAGGAAGTCAGCCATACCAGCAGTGTGTCAGAATAGGAGAGTCCCAAGCACTGAGTTTCCCCCTTCACTGCCACTCACAGTTAAGCTTCCTTGGCCACATTTGCCCCCAAAAAGCGGCAGACATTCCTGTGCTGCCTAATCTGTGAGGTTGTTCTGAGGAATAAACTATATAATTGAGTGACAGCCCACTGTGAGTTGTTCTTAGGAGCAGAGTCATAGCAGTCTGCCTCCCTAACCTATTAGACTCTGCAAGGGACACAAAGAAACAGAAACCCAGCTCAAGCCTGAAAGAAGTGTTTGGCTTGTTAAAAATACAACGTATACACATGAAATGAATATGAACATCAAAAGGCTATGTAGTTGCTCTGGCCGGGCAGCTCAGTTAGTTGGAGCATTGTTCTGTACACCGAAAAAGGTAGCAGGTTCCATCCCCAGTCAGGGCATACACCTAGGTCACGGGTTCAATCCCTGGTCAGGGTGAGTATGGGAGGCAACCGATCAGTGTTTTTCTCCCTCTTTCAAATAGGTAATAGCCTTGGGTAAGGGTTTTGTTTTTTTTTTTAGAAAAGTTTGTTTAGAAATAGAAGACACAGTTACTGTTTGGAGAGTTAGTAGTATTTTCCAAAAATCGAACTAAATTCTATTATTTCAGGTTGAAGACCAACATTTCTCTAGGGAACGAGGTCCACCTTTCTGGAAGCTACACCAGACAGTAATGGAGGTTAGGCCAAGCAACAGGGGAGAGAACCTGATCTTTAAACCTAGACAAATACAGGTTTAGTCTCGGTGGTGCCTGATAGCTCTGCAGCTTTGGACATGTCGCTTAACCTCTCATTCTCATCTACAAATTAGGGATGATACTATTTCTTCTCTATATGGGTTAAGTTAGATGGCATACGTGAAGGGAGAGGTACATTGCAGGTGTTGCAGCAAGAGAAGATGACCATAAGGTGATGGATGCCCTTGAACACCAGCTCAGGAATTTGGATTTCATTTGAGAGGCAATAGGAGGTCACTGTAGAGCCTTGAGAAAGGAAGTATGATTTAGGAATGTGTTGAAACTCATACTTTAGACTGATTCTTCAGTTCTGAAAGTGGGGGGAAAAGGCCCGAAAGCACATCAGGCAGTGGGCACCATACTAAATTTATTAAATTCTCCCCTTTGCTGTTAATGCTCCCACCAGTAAGTCTCAGTTAGAATCCCTGTGTGCAGCTGTGGTTTGACTATAGGCAATCATCAGAGGTGTGAGCTGGGGAAGGTTCAGGATGGTGGTGGAGGGGAGGCAGTGTTAAACTTGGAGGCAGGGCCAGAGTGAGGGCGTGCTCTGCCCTATTTTCTCCCCCTGCCAATGTGTCCCTTTTCTGCAAGAGGCCCCCATCAGGCTCCATTTCTATTTACTGTGCCCCATTTGTCTAGGGAAGCTGAAGCACACAAGTCACTGACCTGTCAGTGGTCACATAATGAAAGAAATGGGAGTAGGAGGAGACAGTAACAGAAGCCATAAATTGTTTACCACCAAATTAGCTTTCAGCCACACTCAGCTACCTTGGGGAAGGTGAGAGCTTCCCCTTGACAAAGAAGCTGTTCTGTGTCCTGCCTTCTCCATTGCATGCCTCTACTGCTGTAGTATGTACGAGATGTGCTCTGTACAATTCATATGTTCCTTTTCTCCAGAGAAGCCAAAATAAAGTGAGGTCAGAATTTGCATTCAACAACTCAGGGGTGCCAAAAAGATCTTTTCGTTCTTTTGTATCTTGCTCTGGAGCCCTGGTGCTTTTGGTGCATGAAAACAAAGCAAAAAGTCAAGTCAAAGACCAGACTCCCCCGCAGGGCCATGGGGGTGTCTCGTCCCATACCTGTATCCCAGAGAGCAGTCTCTCCATCTGACAGGCCCTGGGCAAGGGCCTTGGATCCTCATGCTGCAGTCCGCTAAAATGTCACTTGCTCTTCCCAGTCACTGGACACCCCGTGCTGGAGTTCCCTGAAGTGCAATTGGTCTCATCTGTTTTGGAAGAACTAGCCGATGTCCATGGTCCCTGCCATGGCTGTAGTGTGAGGTTCCCATACTCTGTGCCCTCTCTGTCTTGGCCCCAGGCCCCTCTGGCCCATCAGAGACTTCTCATCGTCCTGAGCTTTGCCCCACAGACCCCTCCACACTCAGCCAGGACCCTTGTGTCTGCTCACTCCCCTCATAGGGTTTTGTCCCAAATTCTGCTCTTAATATGGACTTCAGTATTGGAAAATAAATCTTGATACATAAAAACAAGCTTTTGAAATTATTGTATAAAAAAAATGTTTTTCTCCTACAAGGGAGCCTGACTTGCTCTGGACTTGATCCAGTCATGTTCGAAATGCAAAGCTAAGCAACGTCTTCTTTACTCCCAGCTGCTATGTCGTCTCTCCTGAAACAGTGGATGCTGTGATCAGAGGGCGGGAGGCTGTCAGGAAGGAAAAATGCATCACCTTCATCACTCAGAACACTTTCCACATTTCACATATAGTCACAAATTGCAAACACTCTGGCTAGCATTCTATACTTATTGATATACCTATTTTCTATTCATAACCACAGATGATGGATAAATGGGCTTTTATTAACAATCAACCAATCAAGCATTTACTCAGTTCTTAACCTTTTTATGAGACAGAGAACTATGGCCTTCTCCTGGAAAGAGGCATCTATGAAACATTTCACATTCTGTTAAGGGGCATTCTTGACCCTTTGGAACCAATCCATGGGGCAGAGTTTAAAACCTATGATGTGCTTTAGGTTAGCAAACCTGCTTGCAGCTAAAAACTTTCATCGTCACTTTCATGTCTGAAACATTCCCGGCAAAGTGGCGTAGAAGCAGGCTGAGGACGGGCTGACCAAGTCCAGCTGCCAGAGCACATGGGGCTCACATAGGTCTCCTGGTAAGTGGAAGCTCCACACTACTGAACAAGCCATCTTCTCAAAGTCACTGCTTCTGCAAGTTTATAACTATGCCCTACTTGCCTTCACCACAAGAACCATATGCTAATTCTTTGGGACTATAGGCTCCATTTAGCTCCCTCTTTGAATTTCCCCCCAAATTGTAAGTCTTACCCCAAAAATGAGTGCTTTAACAGGGCCCCCACATTATTACCCAGTTAACTTTTGGAATCTCGTTTATGTATATATATATAATTATAAAATATATACATTGTATAACACTGAAAGATGCTGAAAATGGGTTCTAATGAAGTATGGTGTTATCTCTGAATTTTTCCTAATTGGTTTCAAAGTATTGCACTGACATGTAAGTGACCTGGGACAGGAAAGGGACACCATCCTGCATCCTGTGTCCCAGAGAGCTGCCACACTTACTCCTGGGCCCAAGTTCCTTGTGCTTCCCATGGGCTTTCTGCTCATACTCCTAGAGGAATAAGTGAAGGTAAACACAGCCAGGCCCCTTTTGAGTCTGTAATAATGTTTTGTTTGTTGCCTGTTTTCTGTTCTTAGGCTGAGCCTGCGTCCTCTAACAAGTGGCAGCTGGATAAATGGCTGAACAAAGTTAATCCCCACAAGCCTCCTATTCTGATCCAAAATGAAAGCCACAGCCTGGAGAGCAATCAGTACTACGCCCCAGGGAAAGACCAAGTGCAGGACTGCGGGAAACTCCCCGATGGTTGCCAAACCAGCCTGAGAGAGAAGGACATCAAGAGCGCCTGCAGGGAAGAGCAGAGGCCAAGGACAGCCAACAAGGCCCCAGGGACTAAGGGGGTGAAGCAGAAGTCCCCGCCCGCGGCTGTGGCCGTGGCCGTGACTGCCGCCGCCCCACCGCCCACAGTTCCCGGTGTGTCCCCGGAGAGTGTGCCTGCGCCCACGCGGAGGTCTGCCAGCAAGAAGCCCCCCAGGCGCACGGAAAGGACCTCAGCTGGCGATAGTGCTAACCTCCAACGTCAGGAGGAGCCCGCGGAGGCGCTGGGGGCAAGCGCAGCAGTCGCTCCGGAGCCTACCAAAGCCAGGCCCTGTGGCAACAGCAGGACAAGCCACCGCAAGGAGCTGCGCACCTCGGTCACCTGCGAGAAGCGCCGCACGAGGGGCTTGAGTAGGATCGTCCCCAAGTCCAAGGAGTTCATCGAGACAGAGTCATCATCTTCATCCTCCTCCTCAGACTCCGACCTGGAGTCAGAGCAGGACGAGTACCCTCTGGCCAAAGCACAGGCTGTGGCCGCTGCCTCTGCCTCTGCCTCTGCCACTGCTTCTGCTGCCGTTGCTGCCTCTGCGAGTGACCAGAGGCTCAAGGAGGCCGCCAGCAGCATCAGCAGTGGTGGTGGCCCCCGTGCACCTGTAGGCTCCATCAATGCCAGGACCACCAGTGACATCGCCAAGGAGCTGGAGGAGCAGTTCTACACACTGGTCCCCTTTGGCCGCAACGAACTTCTCTCCCCCCTGAAGGATAGTGATGAGGTCAGGTCTCTCTGGGTCAAAATTGACCTGACCCTCCTGTCCAGGATCCCAGAACACTTGCCCCAGGAGCCTGGGGTCTTAAGCACTCCTGCGGCTAAGGACGCTGAGAGTGCACCTCCAAGCCACCCCTCCGACACACCCTCAGAAAAGGCTTTGCCTAAATCCAAGAGGAAACGCAAGGTAGGCTTGGGGCTGAGGGACTGGCGGGAAGGAGGGCTGTCCCTTAACTTGTGCTTGAGGTGACAGAGCACACGTAGGCTTCTGGCCTGGCACGTGAGGCAGCAGTTCTGTGTGTCTTTACCCGGCAAACATTCATAGAGTAGTTACACATGCCAAGTACTATTGTAAATAGTTGACATACCTTAACTCAGTTAAACCCCTAAAACCACCCAGCGAGGGAAGTACCATTATTATTCCCATTTTATAACTCTAAATAATTAATGCATAATGAAGTAGGTATGCAGGAAATTTTTACCCAGTCGGTGTGTGCCAAGGCAAGCTGGAAGCTTGGCCTGTAGAAAAGCTAAACACGTGATGAGTCCTATTCTTTGCTGGAAGGGATGCCAGGCCGTGGGAGAAGGGCCCTGTAAGAGGATCACCAGCCTGAGGCCTCAGAGCTGCCATCTGTTGATCCTGGTCCCGTAGGTCAAAGAGTTTGGTGGTAGAGAGGGGCGGGAACAGGGCCCTGTGGAGGAGGGACATTTGAGTATAGTCTTGTGCCCCTGAAAGACTGGGATTCATGCTGAGAAATGCATTGTCGGTGGTTCTGTTCTTGTTCAAACCTCCTAGAGGGCAGTTACACAAACCTAGATGGTCTAGCCTATGACACAGCTAGGCCATATGGGATGGCCTGTTGCCACTGGGCTACAGGCCCGCGCAGCCTGTTACCCTACAGAACAGCATGACATTAAGTCAGGCACAAGAGAACATGATGTGATCAAGAGACAGGTAAACAGGAGATGTATGAGGCTGCTGCCACCATAAAACGGCATAGGGGTTTACAGAAGACTTTTTTAATAAGTAGAAAGAGTACACTGTAAAATAACAATAAAAATATATATAGTAAACCAGTCACATAGTCATTCATTGTCATTATGAAGTATTATGCATTGTATATAAATCCTGTGTTTTTATATGACTGGTAGTGCAGTAGGTTTATTTGCACCAGCATCAGCTCAAACACATAATACATTTGCGCTGTGATGTTAGAACATCACTAAGTGATGGGAATGTTTCGGCTCCGTTTTAATCTTAGGGGACCACCGTTGTACATGCAGTCCATCATTGACTAAAACAGCATTATGTGGCACGTGACTGTAATCAGAGGGTCAGGGATGAAGTGGCACCAAAAGAGGAGAAAAGGGTAAACAAGTTAAGCACAGGAGGGAGAAAGGCAGTTAAGTACAGGGAAAGCTGGAAACACAGGGGGAGCAGCCCAAATGCTCAGCAGCTTCAAAGATTTTTGCCTGGGAACTTAGTCATAAATTGAAGCCAATTTTGAGGATTTTTGTCCTCTCCTGTTATGTATCTTCAAGAGTAACTTGGACCACAGTGGAAAACACAATGGGTGACAAACCAAATGTTGAAGGAATCATGGATGGTTCCCAAATCAGGACAAAATCATTAACAACAGTTAACACATATGTACGTCCTTACAAGGGATGCTGTTCTAAGCACTTGAACATTTTAAATCGTGCAATCCTTATAACTTTATGAGGAAAATATTACTGTCATGCCCATTGTAGAGATGAGGAAACTGAGGCTCAGGAGCCTAAAGTGACCTGCCCCAGGTTCACTATCTGATAAGGGGCAGAACCAGGAATGAGTCCAGCCTGGCTGGCTCAGGGTCTCCCAATAAGGAGCCAGCCTTAGGTTGTGTATCATTTTTCCACAGTGTCCATGCTTAGAAGAGCTTGGGCTTAGAGTTTAATGCTTGTGGTTGCCATCTTCAAAGTCTTCATTTTATCTTCAGATCTGTGTTTTTTAAGTGAAGCATGTGTGGGACCACAGTGAGCTTTGTCTCACTTGCAGCCCCACCTATTTCCCTAAGACAGATTCTGCCTGCCCTTTGCCCCTTTGCACTCCTGGCCCTTCCAGGGATGGGGCTGCTTCCCTGAAGCCTCGGGACAAGGGGCAGGCACAGTGAGGGTCAGGTCAGGTCAGGCATCTTGTGCAACCACGGTCCAGGTACTAAGTAGTCCAGGAGAGTAGACTGCAATCCCCTAAGGGTTGCATGTTTGCCTTGGGTTGGGGTTGGGCTCTGGAAAGGGGAAATGCCTAACTGGACCTCCCTACCCCTCGGCAGGTGGGTCCCACAAATGGCAGGCAGTGGAAACCCTCTGTGGTGGGCCACACATGCACCCAGTCCGCAGGACAGGATTCCCGGGCACTTGAGAGTCTACACTCACTCCCCCAAGTGTGCCAACCCTTCAAGGAGCACAGTATAAAATACCAAGTAAATACCACCATGGAAGACCAAGAGAGAGACTTTGACAGAGAGGAAATGTTTTCTACTTTAGTACTTTACATGTTTTTCTTCCTGCTTTTTAAAAAAAATTGTAGTATAATTAACATTATATTAGTTTCTGGTGTACAGTGTAGTGATTCTATATTTGTATATATTGCAAAGTGGTCACCACAATAAATCCAGTTAACATGCATCATCATACATAATTACAAATTTTATTTCTCCTGGTGAGAATTTTCAAGATCTATTGTCCCATCTACTTTCAAATATGCAACACAGTATTATCAACTGTAGTCCCCATGCTGTACATTACTTACCAGGACTTATGTACCTGGAAGTTTGTATGGTTTGATCTCCTTCACCCATTTTTCCCACTCTCCCCCAAACCCCTCAAACTCCTAGACAACTGCCAATCTGTTCTCTATATCGATAAGCTTGGGGTTTAGTTTTTTTTATTTTGTTTTGTTTTTAGATTCCACATATAAGTGAGATCATACAGTATTTATGTTTTCTTGTCAGACTTATTTCACTTAACATAATGCCTTCATGGTCCATCCATGTTGTTGCAAATGGCAAGATTTTTATTTTTTATGGCTGAGTAATATTCTGTTGTTTGTATATATGTGTGTGTGCTATATAATTTTCTTGATCCATTCATGCATTGATAGGTATGTAGGTTGTTTCCATATCTTGGCTGTTGGAAATAAGGCTGCAGTGAACATGGGGTACATACTATCTTTTCAAGTTAGTATTTTCATTTTCTTTAGCTAAATACCCAGAAGTGGAATTGCAAGATTATATGGCAGTTCTATTTCTAATTTTTTAGGAACCTTCATACTGTTTTTCATGGTGGCTCTACCAATTTACATTGCCATGAACGGTATAGGATGTTCCCTTTTCTTCACATTCTCGTCAACACTTGTTATTTCCTGTCTTTTTCATAATAGCCATTATGACAGGTGTGAGGTGATAACTCACTGTGGTTTTGATTTTCATTTCTCTGACAATTAGAGATGTTGAACACCTTTTCGTGTACCTGTTGGCCATCTGTATGTCTTTCTCTGGAGAAATGTCTGTTCAGCTCCTCTGCCAATTTTTAACCAGATTGTTTGGGGGGTTTTCGCTATTGAATTCTGTGAGTTTTTATGTTTTGGTTATTAGCTCTTTATCAGATATATGACTTGCAACTTTTTTTTTCATTTTGTTGATAGTTTCCTTAGCTGTGCAGAAGCTCTTCAGTTTGATGTAGTCCCACTTGCTTATTTTTGTTTTACTTACCTTTGCTTTTGGTGTCAAATACAAAAAAAAAAATAGTCTCCAAGGCAAGGATCTTTTCCTGCTTTTAAAACAAGGGCCCCAATAGTTTCATTTTGTGCTGAACCAGCAAATTATATAGTCCTCCCTGGCCTTCTGGGGGATCTGAACTCTCACTTTCTTTGTAAAATGATGACACCTTGGCAAGGGCATTGTCAAGGTCAAACAATATAATCCAGTAATATGGGTTAGCTCATTTCTTCCCTACTCATCTTTCTTCATGTTTTCCACTAGATATCCTGCCCTTCTCATTACTTTTGGATTGATTTGACTATTCATCCCTAGGTGGTTAATTAATTGATGAATGAATCAGTCAGTCAATCCCTTGGGGATTGATGGATACATGGTTGGGCTAATGGAAAGAAAGAGACAAAGAACAGAGAGAGAGAGAGAGAGAAGAGGTGCATAGATATATAAGAAACATACAGAGACGAGTTGAAAAACATAGTTTGGAAATATGGATAGCTATATAGGCATACTTAGATGTGCAAAAGACATATATATAAATTCCACAATGTTCTGTGTTTAAATAACTTTATTATTTATGGCCTTTTTAAATTTTAACTTCTGAGACTTCATTTATGCCAAGCCTGACACCCAGCTCACAAAAATCTAAAGAGTCATTATTAAACACAGAAAAGTGAAGGAACATTTTCTTAGTGTTCTTTACTCAGTATCTGAGGTTTAAGGCCCCCAGTGTGGGGTGCAGGAAATGGGACCTCTAGATCTGGCTGCTGAAAGTGCAAAGTCTCACTCTGCTGGAGCCCTGGAGCCCAGGCCTGGGATTCAGAGTTTGGTTTGGACCCCTTAGGGGATACGATTTTATTGGGAGCCTTTGGGAGCCTTGTGAGAGAGGCTGTGTGACAATCCCAGCTAGAGAGAAAGTCAAAGTCTTTCCATCTTTGGTTCTGATGCTTGTCTTCTGGAAAACTCTGTCAAAGCCCCAAATATGCCATTACTGTGATCCTGCTATCCAACGAAAAATGGAACTTTGCAGAGTGCACTTGCATTACACCTTAAAACACGTCTAAAGTTAAACATAATCACGGGGAAAAAATTAATCAAAGTGCTATTTTATAAAAAGGTACTTTAAGGATTCTGAGATGTCATGAAATAGTCATTGTGAACTGGAATTAAGGCACCAAGAGGTAACAACCCTTGCTTGAAATTCATAAAACCATGAATTTCAAAAGAAAGATTCAAGCTTGCCACTGCTATCATGGCATTACTCAGAATGGGCTGTTGATTTGCATATCAGGAATGCCAGGATGAGAGACGTTGAAGCTGCAGTGTGAATTTGGAACAGGGCATCTTTGGAGGGCTGCATCGGGTCTGTTGGCGGTAACATTTTGCCCTGAATGTGTATCACAACGCTGTGCGTTTCCTCTCACTGCACTGTCAGTAGAGAAACTGGAAGATTTCATTCTTACTTGTTGAGGAGCTGTTGGGAGCCTAGACCAGAGCCAAGGAGGCTGCATTCCCATTGCTGCTCCAGATGCTTTCCAGAGGGCCTGAGTAGGCTGCTCTCCCAGAGGCCTTGCTTGGTGGAAGTTGGTGATAGGAGCTCATTACAATCCCTTAAAATCCAGAATTCATTGGTTTTTGCTTATTTCCATGCAGTTTGACAACGAAGATGACTACAGGGAGATTAAGAAGGCCCAGGGAGAGAAAGAGAGCGCTTCACGACTGACTGCCTCTGTCAATAATACTTTGTCTGCTAATCATTGCAACATGAACATCAACAGGTATGTGTGCTTCCTCAAAGGCAGAGTGAGCTAGAGGGATCTCTGGGTCTGAAAGTCATGTGTCATAGGAAAGAAGAGCCAGATTTTTCATGACTGCTCTGGTCTGGGTCTCCAGACTTACTTTGCTTCGTTTCACCCGAGGCTGATAATCATGCCTGGGTGTGTGCCTCCTGTCACAGCTCCAGGTGTGGGCGAGTGAGTAGTTCCTTGTAACAAAAGACCAGTTACTAGTTCCACACAGTTCTGCACTCAGAGACACACTTTCCCTCTGAGAACTTAATAACTGAATTTTTAATCCATTGTTTTAATAGCTCCTGAGCTCCTAGAACACTAAGCTTATTACACAGATAGAGAAATATAAACTTTGAGCAGAATCTTCATCTGAGACACCTGGAGCTCTTAGATAAAGACTAAAATTGTGGCATTAGATAGGATCCGTGTCTACAAGGTTAAATGGCCTCCAGGTAACTCCTCTGAAGGAGTTCCAGATGGACCCACATTGTACTGAATCCCCTGTGTGACAAATGTCTTTCTAACACGGCAAGGTCCCGGATATTTATCATAAGCTACTAGCTTCTTATCAGTCATAGAAGCTCTTTCCATTTAGAATACCACAGCTCGGAAACCGCTTTTCCTCTAAGACACTCATTCTCCCTGACTGTGTACATAGAATTTTTAAGGGGAGATTAATGCTTCAGCACAACACATAAAAATGTAAACTGAAAGGTTAGGAAAAGACATAGAGCAGCACTAAACTCAGAGAGGAAACTGGAGACAAGGGCACAGGAGCCAGGCCCACTGCAGTGGTAGAGTCACCTTGGGAAGGAAGGCCAGAGATCCTGCAGGTCCAGGCAGCAGGGAGAGCCACACATGCAAGCTGACCTTGTTCACAAACTGTGTGCCAAGTGGACAGTATTCCAAAATATTGGAAAAATGTGAATGGGGGAAATATGGTTCCAAATAGTCTTTCAAATGTGCAATATAGTTATACATATGCTTCTTTTTGCATTAGCTTTAAGCAACCTTTCTAACAGATGTAGTAACTACCGTGATTTCTAAGCAATGATGATTATAAATAGTATCCAAGATGCTCAAGTTCAGTGAGAGATTAATGAAAATGAGGATGTGACTTTTTCCATTCAAGTTCACGGAACCCAAGATACAGAAGCTCTTGCAGGAGAGTTTTTGCCTGGCAGAGCCTGCTCACTCTGGTGGTTTCATGTCAAATAATGCAACAGTGCTTATGAAAGTGTTTTGAATACTTTCTAGGAAAAATTGTCTATGTAATTCCGTATTTGTGATGACTGTTATCAAGTTATACCCATGTGGCGTGATGAGGAAACCCCCTATATAAAGTGATCACCCATCCCAGAAAGGAGATCCAAAGAAACTTTCTTTGGTCAACTTGACTATATAAAATTATAATGATGAAGAAGAAATAATCATATGTCCAAAACATCATTTAATAATAATTTAGTTTTGCATGGCATTTAAAATCATATATATATATATATATATATAGAGAGAGAGAGAGAGAGACTTAGAAATAGGACTTTTTCATTCATGTGTCAAGAAATAGTAATATTCAGACTATTCATAATCATCTTGAGCATCAGTGCCTTCATCATCACTAGTTGAGTCACTTTGATTGGCCCAAGGCAGTTTTCTAGAATGCATCTTCTCACTTCTAAATTGTTAGCTATCCATTGCTTTTTGAACCAGAAATCTATTACTACAGACTTCTGGTCAAGATGGAGCCATAGGTAGGTATACTTTTGCCTCCTCACACAACCAAAAGAAGGACAACAACAAATTTGAAAACAAAAAAATAACCAGAACTGCCAGAAAAATGAACTCTGTATGAAAGTCCAACCACAAGGAGTTAAAGAAGAAACAGTCACTCAGACCAGTAGGAGGAGTGAAAAGGGGGAGCTAGGGTAAAGAGGACTCTCAGCAAGACGGTGGCTGATGGAGCACGCAGTCCCACATTTGCATGCAGATAAACCAGGAGGAACAACTGGGGAGCAAGACAGACCACACAATCCAGGGTTCAAGCATGGGGAAATGAAGCCTTAAAACCTCTGACTGAAAAAACCTGTGGCAATTGAGGCAGCAGGAGAAACCCCCAGCCTCACAGGAGAGTTTGTTGGAGAGACGCACAGGGTCCTAGAACCTACACAAACCAACCCATCCAGGAATCAGCACCAGAAGGGCCCAATTTGATTGTGGGTAGCAGAGGGAGTGACTGCAAGCTGCTGGAGAGTTGAGCAAGCCACATTGTTTCCCCTCAGACCCCTCCCCCACATACAGTGCCACAACCCAGCCGCATGGGTTGCTCTGCCCTGGCAAATACCTAAGGCTCTACCTCTTACTACATAAATAGGTTTGCCAAGACAAAAAATAAGGCCCAAATTAAAGAACAGATCAAACCTCTAGAAAAAATACAACTAAGAGATGAAGAGATAGTCAACCTACCAGATGCAAAATTTAAAACACTGGTAATCAGGATGCTCAGAGAAATGGTTGAGTATGGTTGCAAAATAGAGGAAAAAGTGAAGGCTATGCAAAGTGAAATAAAGGAAAATATACAGGGAACCAATAGTGACAGGAAGGAAACCAGGACTCTAATCAACAGTTTAGAGTAGGAGGAAGAAATAAACATTCAACCAGAACAGAATGAAGAAACAAGAATTCAAAAAAAATGAGGAGAAGTTTAGGATCCTCCAGGACAACTTTAAATGTTCCAACATCCAAATCATAGGGGTGCCAGAAGGAGAAGAGGAAAAGCAAGAAATTGAAAACTTGTATGAAAACATAATGAAAGAGAACTTCCTTAATCTGGTGAAGGAAATAGACTTCCAGGAAGTCCAGGAAGCTCAGAGAGTCCCAAAGAAGTTGGATCTAAGGAAGCACACACCAAGACACATCATAATTACATTACCCAAGATGAAAGATTGGGAGAGAATCTTAAAAGCAGCAAGAGACAAGGAAACAGTTACCTACACAGGAGTTCCCATAAGACTATCAGCTGGTTTTTCCAAAGAAACCTTATAGGCAAGAAAGGGCTGGAAGGAAATATTCAAAGTCATGGAAGGCGAAGACATATCCAAGGTTACTCTATCCAGCAAAGTTATCATTTAGAATGGAAGAGCAGATAAAGTGCTTCCCAGATAAGGTTAAGTTAAAGGAGTTCATCATCATCAAGACTTTATTGTATGAAATGTTAAAGGGACTTATTTAAGAAAAAGAAGATCAAAAATACAAACAGTAAAATGACAACAAACTCATGGCTATCAACAACTGAACCTAAGGAACAAAAACGAAAATGAACTATGCAAACAACTAGAAGAGAAACAGATTCACAGAAGTAGAGATCACATGGAGGGTCATCAGCAGGGAGGGGTATGGGGAGAATGGGGGAAAAGGTACAGGGAATAAAAAGCATAAATTGTAGGCACAAAATAGACAGGGGGAGGTTAAGAATAGTATGGGAAATAGAGAAGCCAAAGCATTTATATGTACAACCAATGGAGATGAACTAAGGTCGAGGAGTGCTGGTGGGAGGGGTAGTACAGGGCGGAGGGGAATAAAGGACTGAAAAAAATTGGGACAACTGTAATAACATAATCAATAAAATATATATTTTTAAAAAGAAATCTATCAACACAAATTCTATCCCTAAACATGTCTATTTGCATAATCTCTAGAACCTTGGCTCTATCATTCAGGGCCTGTGTTTGTAATTTCTACACTGTCACCACCAACTAAGGAAATTGCTTTTTGAAGTGACTTTAATGGCTTATTTGCAGTGATAGCCAGCACATACAATTAAGACATCATAACTACAGGAATGATGACTAAATCTTTGTTAAGTGGATTTACTTTTTTTTAACTGACTCTATCAGGTAGTTTCTACGAGCTTCCCAAATTAAGAATGATTCAGTTTCTTCCAGGCTAATGTGCCTCTTCCCAATTTTTTCTCAAAGTTAAGTAACAGAGAAAGTCCTATCAATATAATATACATAGCAAAAACTCAGATATAAATAACTCCATTCTCTGATAATTAATTTGGGGGTCAGGGGAGTTACAAACAATAGTTGTAAAGGAAATAAGGAGCTAGGAATCAGAAAGTGTAACTTCTGATGAGCTTTCTGTTCTGTGTTTATTCTTATCAGTGCCTCATTAGCTCTTAAACCTAACAATGGAAAGTTGCTTCTTGCTTTGTAGGTTATTCTGAGATTCTGTTATTCTCCATGTAATAATTAGTGTAAGCTCAGGTGTTATCAAAAGTCCTTTTAGGGGTAGGGAACACTGCCCTGTCTTGGTGGATCAGTCGATTGGCGCATGATCCCATACACCAAAAAGTCACAGGTTTGAGTCTCTGTCAGGGCACATACCTGGGTTATGGGTTCAGACCCTGATCAGGTCATGTGTGTGTGTATGGGAGCCAAGAAACTGATGTTTCTCTCTCCTTTATTTTCTCTCTAAAATCAATAACTATATCCTCAGGTGAGAATTTTTTTAAAAAGATCTAAGGAACACATATATCATTTGAGTGACTTTCTCATTACTTGCTGTTTACACTTACTAGGAAAACAGGGGGAAAAATGTTGTGTATTTTGAGATCCTTGGATGAAAAAACTTGGAAAATGAAGGTCTTACTGTTCTTAGTTATTTAACTCCAGAATTACTCTTCATCCTGTAGGACACGTAAAGAAACAATGAGTGAAATTTGCTTATTATTTGTTACTGTCCTAATGCCATAAAATTGTTTCCTGGGGTAATAATTCCCTGTAAATGTCTTCCTCCCAGCAGGTGTTAAACAGGAGGGTAGGGTCATATATAAAACGTTTACCTCCCCCTGTGCCGGCTCTGTGACATTCCATTACTGTGATTTTCCTTTTCAGCTTGGCAATACCCATAAATAAAAATGAAAAATTGCTCCGGTCGCCCATCTCACCCCTCTCCGACGCCTCTAAACACAAATACTCCAGTGAGGACTTGACGTCTTCCAGCAGGTCCAATGGCAGTGGTCTGTTCGCATCCACCACCTCCAACAAAAAGCTTAAGGCTGATAACCAGCTGCAGTCTCATGCTGGAGACCTCGCGGTATGTTGATACTCTTCCTGCCCTGATTAAAATGAAAATGAAGCAGAGCACAGCCCTGCATTCTACCTGTATGTAGCCCAGCACAGTCTGGAAATATTCTTGAGGTCCCAGAAAGGATCCCTAAGGCTGCCCTGGGAATGTCCCATTCTGAAATGAAATTGCCCCAAAGTAATATTATTGCAGGACAAAGTAAATTGAGAGTTTGGGACCAACTCACCTTTCCAGTTGAAAAAATTCCTTGACCCAGGACTGAGCTAAACTTGGAATGGAAACCCCAGGCCAAAATGTTGGGATTCCCACTTCAACACTGAGTGACCAGTGTAGCAGCCACAGTGTGGGACCCCTGCCACCACTGCTTTTGCAGTGACCTGCTCAGGGGTGATTCTAGCACCCTACACTCCCCTGGGGAAGGGCAGGGAGTTGGGGCCCACAGTTTGTCTACCCTCATGTCTTAGTGGCCACATGACCTTGGGTCACATACTTCATCTCTCTGAGCCTAATTTCATTTGCAAAGTGGTGTCATAAGATTTAAATGAGATGATGTTATCTAAAGAACCGGACACATGTGGATACCTGTGCAACTCACACTACAGGTTAGTTCCCCTTTACTGCCCCACTCTGCCAGCTTGTGGCCCTGGACCAGGCATCCTCCAGGGTACATTATTTCATTCCAAATCTCTCCACTGCATTTTCTCAGGTCGCTGTGCCTATTAAACCAGCAGGGCTCTGTGAGGCTGGGAAAGACGAGACATGAGAATGTCTCGTGAGTGTCACATGAGAATGTGACTGCCAAATGAGATGGAGCGAGGCAGTTCTTAATGCTTTAACCCATGACTTAACAAGACAAAAAAGGCAGTAGAAGGTGTAGCAAGAGCCTACATTTTATTGCATCATCAGGAAATTAATACCCTTATGCACTGTTATTTGGAAACAATTATCTTTAATTCTAAGCCACAAGAATCTGAGAAAACCATGTTAGAAAAACCTAAAATAAAAAGCTACCAATTCAGATTTAAAAACAAAACTCCTTGCCCCTAGATTCTTATATCATAAGCAAAAAAAAAATTGTGTGGTGTGCAGAAAATTGTTTTAGAAAAGACATTATTTAGTCATTCGTTCACTAGATGGTCATTGAGCAAGTACCTACCATGTGCCAGATACTGTGCCAAGCAACAGGGATACAGTGATGATCTCACAGGTTCAGTCCCCACCTGCCTGAAACCTCCCGTCTAGCTGAGGAGAGCCACTTACGGAAGTGCACAGAGAACAAGAGGCTCTTTTAACAAAGAGGCTTGATTTACGCATAAAATCAGCCCATGTTTAAAGATGCATTTGTATACATTCTATTTTAATTACTTCAGAGGAATTGATTTGAACTTCATGGCCAAAGACAGTTATTTTCTGATCCATGTGTTACATGCAATGGATGCTTTGTAAATATTTGTATCCCCAAGAGTTAGACTTTTAAAATTTTTCCACAGATCAATAGTGTTCCTTTTTCAAACCTGTTTTAAATAATTTCTAGTATTTCCCTCTGGCTTTTTCTAATCTTAACAGACAGAGAATGAGGGCTAGTCAGTTTTTCACCTGAACAACTTCTCTTGTGTAAGGGACTGTAGATACGGCTCGGTTGTTCTGCACGCTCAGTCCCTGGACCAGCCTCACCTGGAGCTTGTTGGAAACGCATGTTCTCAGGCTCTACCCCAGACTGAATGGGAGACTGTGGAGGTGGTGCCCCGCCATCTGTGGTAACAAGCCCCTGAACGGTTCTCATACAGAGTCAGCTTAGAGAACCACTGGTCTAGCCAACTGAGAAAAGTAGGGACCCGAGTGCTAACCCCTGGGCTTCCACCCACAGTAGCTGTTTGAGCTTGGACAAGTTACTTACCCTCACCAAACCTCAGTGTCTGGATCTGAGGTATGGCCATACTAAGCCTTCTCTTTTGATACCGTTATGAGAATGACACTGGACAACACACAGGGTGGAGCAAAAGTATGTTTACAGTTGTGAGTACACAAAACACAGAGTTTTTTTCTTGTATTATTATTTATTAATTATTGTATTACTTTCCATACAAGCAGCTGTAAACCTACTTTTGCCCACCCCTGTATAGGAAAGTCCTCATCTTGAGACCTACAATGCACATATTCCTTTTTCTTTATTTAATCATAAAGCACCACTGATTCTAATACAGAGTACAGAACACAGGATATTCTGTGCAATAGGTTGCTCTTTCAGCCAAGTGGCCAGTTTCTCAAAAACTGGTATGTTGTTTGTTGTTTAGAAAGCAGCTCACCACAATTCGGAAAATGTTCTGCACAAGTCGCGGCTGCAGACAGAGCCATGGTCTCCCGGCTCCAATGGCCACCGGGACTGCAAGAGGCAGAAACTTGTCTTCGATGATATGTAAGTGCGGACTCTTTGTTGATATGGTGAGGGACAACGTGAAATAGAAATTCCACAGGTAGAGGGTTATGTGCATCTAACTTGCAGTGTGGCCGTTCTTATGTGACTTGGTCAGTTAAATGTTGCCCACTCAAAGGGCAGCTTAACTTTGAATGGGCCCCTGGGTCCTGGTGGGATGTTCGAACCCTGAAAGACCAGTGGTAACATCCAGGACATGAGGAAGCTAAGGCAAAAGGCATTAACTAGGTTTTTTCTAAACCTATATTTTAGGACTGTTGGTGGTTGTATGCTACCATAAAGAGAAGCATTTTTGTTCTGGTAAATTATAACAGGCAAAGAATAATAGGGATTCACTCCTGGAAGCTCTTTTCCTCTAAAATGCTGTATTCTTTATAACAGTACAAACAATTCTTACACAAGAAAAAATACCCTGTCATCCTACCCCTATCCTAGAACTGAAACCCAAGTATAATTTCCATTCCCAGCATCAGTTTAAAAGTAGGAGAAACAAGAGAAGCAGATAAATAAAAATAATATCCTGAAATGCTCTGGAGCTGAAAATAACAAATGAGAAATGATAAAAATGATACTGAAAATAATTTAGGCTCTCAGGAAAAATATTTGTCAAGGACAAACCTGGAAGGCAGACGATATGGTTTCACGAGTTTGGCTTGACGCCTGTGTTCAATTTCAGCTGCTCACCAAGCACCCAGTCCATCTCTGTGTGAGGCACTGCTTTAAATCCTCAGGGGCAGCAGTGTGTGATAGTGAGAGACCCTGCCCTCAGGCCAGATCGTTTACAGTCCAGCCAAGGGGACAGACACTGAACCACCAACCCCACCCAAAGTCAGAAAATTAAACGGTGCTAAATGTCTGCAAGTCTCAGCTTCCTTATCAAAAAAAAAGGGATAGTCTTGACATCTGTCTTCAGGGAGTCCTCCCAGGATCCCGTCAGATGATCTCTCCTAAGATCATTCTTTTGGAGAATCAACAACACTGTGCAGACCTGATAACTATTCCATTCTCGCCTGCCTCCCCTCCATTTCTCCAGCCCTAATGGCACCCAAGCGTAGGTGTATTTATCACCTCTCTAGAATCTCTGAGAAGTAGGAATACGAGCTGTGGTTCTCAAGGATTACCTGGGCTTCAGTAAGCTAATTTGGGCACAGATTTTGGGGTTAGAAAGCCAAATACACATTGTTTTTGTTAGTTTTATTTACTGAACATGTTCCAAGGTCATGGATGTACGGAAGGTTAAGGGTGGCCCAGGAGGACATGTGTTTTTCTGCTCTTCCTGTGGCTGCTGCAGCTGTGCTCAGCCCCATGCACACGCTCCTTCTGGCCCTCACCACCGCCTCACCCCTCATCTTCTCCACCGCCCCGGGTGGCAAGGGAGGGGGTCGTTGTTACATAAAAAATTTTCATGGCACAAAACTTTTCCTTTTTTATTTTATTTTTTAAACTTTTTTTATTGATTATGCCATTACATTTGTTCTATTCCCCCCTCCGTTCCCCTCCACCCTGCACACCCCTCCCCCTCCATTTCCCCCCTTTAGTTCATGAACATGTGTCTCAAGTTCTTTAGAATATATATTTCCCATACTATTCTTACCCTTCCCCCTATCTACTTGCTATCTACTGTCTATGCTACTTATTTTCTGTACCTTCTCCCCCCTTCTCTTTCTCCCACTCCCATTGCTAACCCTCCATGAGATCTTCATTTCTATGGTTCTGCTCCTGATCTAGCTGTCCTCTTAGTTTGCTTTTGTTTTAGGTGTGATTGTTACTAACTGTGAGTTTGCTGTCCTTTCACTGTTCATCTTTTTTATCTTCTTTTTCTTAGGTAAATCCCTTTAACATTTCATATAATAAGGGCTTGGTGATGATGAACTCCTTGAATTTGGTCTTATCTGAGAAGCACTTTATCTGTCCTTCCATTCTAAATGAAAACTTTGCTGGATAGAGCAATCTTGGATGTAGGTCTTTGGTTTTCATGACTTGGAATACCTCTTTCCAGCCCCTTCTTGCCTGTAAGGTCTCTTTTGAGAAATCAGCTGACAGTCTGATGGGAACTCCTTTGTAGGTGACTGTCCTCTTATCTCTTGCTGCTTCTAGGATTCTCTCCTTCATTTTAATCTTGGCTAATGTAATGATGATGTGCCTTGGTGTGTTTCTTCTTGGGTCCAACTTCTTTGGGACTCTCTGAGCTTCCTGGACTTCCTGGAAGTCTATTTCCTCTGCCAGAATGGGGAAGTTCTCTTTTATTATTTGTTCAAATAAGGTTTCCACTCGTGACTCTTCCCCTTCTGGTACCCCTATAATTCGAATGTTGGAACGTTTAAAGATGTCCTGGAGGTTCCTAAGCTTCTCCTCATTTTTTTGAATTCTTGTTTCTTCATTCTTTTCTGTTTGATCATTTTTTTCTTCCTTCTGGTCCACTCCATTGATTTGAGTCCCAATCTCCTTTCCATTACTATTGGTTTCGTTTGTATTACCATTCATTTCAATTAGTTTAGCTTCCATATGTTTCTCTAATTTGTGACTAAAATCAACCAGTTCTGTGAGGATCCTGATAACCAGTGTTTTGAACTGTGCATCTGAAAGATTGGCTATTTCTTCATCGCTTAGATTGATCGGCTCTGGGGCTCTGAGTTGTTCTTGAGCCATTTTTGGTCTGTTTGCGCCGTTAAGTAAGCGGAGGGAAGCCTTAGTTGTTTACCAGGACGGGGCCACCCAGGTCTCTGGTTTGTGAGGCTGTGTGTGGGGGCGTGGTCAGAGAGGGAGCAATGGCAGTCCTCTCCACTAGCCCAGTCCGTCCAGTGTCACCAGTGACAGGCCCAGTGCGGGCCTGTTTATCCGATCGGGAATTGTGCGAGCCTGCTGCCCCGCGCCTGCTCCCCTCTTTACTGGTTTATCTGCACGGAGATGCGGGACCGACCGCAGACAGCCAGCCGCACCTCTTCCCTGTGTGCTCCCATAGCTATCCTGTGATCTGCGCTTTCGGCTGCTTGCACACCACCAGGTTCGGGGATTTTTTTTTGCCAACCTGCTCCGCTGCTGGCTTCGCTCCTCTTACCGGTTTAGCTGAGCATTTCATTGTCTTTGGACTCTGTATTGTCAATTTTCTGTGTGGCTTGGTTGTGTTTATTGTTGTTAAAAATAGTTGTTCTTAGATTTGGTTGTGCACGGAAGCAAGGTGGTTCCACCTACACCTCCATCTTGGCGGAAGTCCAGCTTTTCCTTTTTTAATTTTATTAAATTTATTAGAGTGACATTGGTTAATTAAATTAAATAAGTTTCAAGTGTACCCTTCTATAATAGATCATCTGTATATTGCATTACCCTAGACTTGACTTAGTTCACCACCCAAAGTCAAGTCTCTTTTTGTCACCACATATTTGACCCCCTTTACCCTATTCTACCTCCCCCAAGTCCTTCCTCCCCTCTGGTAACCACCATACTGTTGTCTGTGTCTATGAGTTCTTGTTCATTCATTTGTTGTTTTCTGTTTTATATCCCACATATGAGTGAAATCATATGGTTATTGACTTTTTCTGTCTGACTTATTTTGCTTAGCATAATATTCCCCAAATCCATCCATGTTGTTGCAAATAGCAATAATTCATCTTTTCTTATGGCTGAAATGATGGATTATTCTGTTGTATAGGAGTATCACATCTTCTTTATCCAATCATCTATCGAAGGACACTTTGGTTGTATTCACATCTTGGCCACTGTGAATAATGCTGCAATGAACATAGGAGTAAATATATCTTTACAAATAAATGTTTTAAAATTTTTCAGGCAGATACCCAGAAGAGGCATTGCTGGGTCATATGATAGCTCAATTCTTAATTTTTTGAGGAACCTCCATACTGCTTTTCATAGTGGCTGTACCAGTTTACATTCCCACCAGCACTGAATGAAGGTTCCTTTTTTCCACAGTGTCTCCAACACTTGTTATTATCTGTCTTGTTGACAGTAGCCACTCTAACAGGTATGAGGTGGCATCTCATCGGAGTTTTGATTTGTATTTCCTTAATAGCTAAAGAAGTTGAGCATCTTATCATGTACCTGTTGGCCGTGTCTTCTTGGAAGGATTGTCTGTTCTGGTTTTCTGCCCATTTTTTTAATTGGATTGTTTGGTTTTTATTGTTTTGGAGTTATATGAGTTCTTTATACATTTTGCATATTAACTCCTTATCAGAGGTGTTGTTTGCAAATATCTCTCCCATTCAGTTGTTTGCCCCTTTTTTTGATGATGTTTCTTTTTCTGTGCAGAAGCTTTTTAGTTCACTGTAGCTTAATTCATTTGTTTTTGCTTGCTTTATCATCCTTTGCCTTTGAGGTCAAATTCGTAAAACCCTCTCTTAAGACCAAGGTCCATACATTTTCTTCTATGTATTTTATTATTCCAGGTTTTATATTTTGGTCTTTGATCCATTTTGAGTTGATTTTTGTGGATGGTGACAGAGAGCAGTCTACTTTTATTCTTTCGCATGTGGCTTTCCAGTTTTCCAAGCACCATTTATTAAAGAGGCTTTCTTTAACCTATTGTAAGTTTTTGGCTTCTTTGTCAAAAATTATTTGCCCACATGTATGTGGGTTTATTTCTGGTCTCTCAATTCTGTTCCTTTGGTCTGTGTATCTGTTTTTTCCCCCCAATACCATGATGTTTTGATTATCATCACTTTAGTATATAATTTGAAGTCTAGGAGTGTGATACCTCTGGCTTTGTTCTTTTTTCCCAGGGTTGCTTTGGCTATTTGGGGTCTTTCATAGTTTCATACAAATCTGATGTTTTTTTTTATTCTATTTCTTTAAAAAATAACATTGGGATTTTATGGGGATTGCATTTAAAAGGCACAGAGTAGCCAACTGGATCAAAAAACAAAACCCACCATGTGCTGCTTTCAGGATACACATCTAAGCTGCAAGATCAAGTAAGACACAAAGTGAAAAGGTGAAAAATGATACTCCAAGCAAATGACACCCACAAAAAAATGGATGTGGCCATACTTATATCCAAAATATAGATTACCAGATAAAAATGTTAACAAGATAAAAAGATGGACACTTTATAATGATAAAGGCATCAAGCTACCAAAGCTTTTCTTCAAGAAAATGGTTTATTGAGCCAAATGCTACTCAGAACAGAGCCAGGTGCTGGGGTATGCAGACTAATCCACCAGCAACAGGGATAGTGAAGGAGGCAACATGTGTGCCATTCTGGAGTTGACCCATTCCTTTGTATGTTTTGGGGAAGGAAGATGTAAGTTGTTTTGAAAGAATTAACATTGGTTATAAATTGAGGGCAGGAAAAGGTGAAGCAGAGTCAGTTTTAGGATAGGTGCACAGTCAATCAGGAAGAAATATTCACTATTTTTGATCAGTTACGGGCAACAGTCCTAAAAGTTCATGTATATACAGGATGCGGTGGCATCTTTTGTTTGTACAGGAGGTGATTCAGAGCTCTCCAGCACACATTCTGGAATGTGAGCAGTCTGTTGTTAGTTGGCACACAGCTATTAACTGCATAATTACTCTTGTCTCTCTCTCTCTCTGCCCACTGTAATTTAATTTAGGACATCATGGAATTCTTCTCTCGTCATCATTAATCCCCCAGGTGGGGGGAATGGAATGTGAATACAATCAGTTGGTCAGCTACATATATAATTAGAATTTGGTGATGCAAATTGTTCATGTAAGCTTTAACTGTTTGTAAAGACAGAACATTAGAATTGTGTTTAATAACCACACGGAAATTTGCATTTGGAAGTCATGATCTAACAATGTGATCAGACACTAAGGTACATTAGGAACCGAGGTGCCCAAATCATCACACATTTCCAGCAGGTAATGTTAAAGGTGTGGTATTGAAACACACACACACACACACACAGAAAATGAAAACATAAGGAATTTTCCAATGTGTGGACCACAAAGCTAAGTCAGAAACAGTAACAACTAAGTAATTCTATTTCAATCTTCAGTTTCTTGAACTATTTATACAAACAAGTGTTTCTCAATCTATTGGGGCTGCAAACTAATATAATTTTGTCACTGTGTGTATCAACAAAAAGGCTGTTATTGTGCATTCTTCTCATTAGCAATATGCCTAATTTTTCTGGCTGACAGCTACAGTAAAACTGTTTCTCCTTTTATGGATACAGCTATAATAGAATTTTAAAAATCACTCTTACATATCCATCATAGGGAGAGAGAGATGTTGTGTTCCAATTGCCCTGTGTCCCAATTGATTTGAAATCCAAAACAGTGAAATAAACATGCAACTCAAGCGCCACTCAACCGCTAAACTAAGAAAATCCTGAGACAATTCTTGAAGTTTGAAAAGCAGAAATAAGCATTGTGTCTGCCTTGAAACAGTGAAAAAGATTGTCCCATAAGAGGTCCCTGGGCAAGGAAGTCACCTAAAATTCTGTAAAATGTTTCCCAGGTTCAATTGGTATGTGCTAAGCACTTATGAAGTGCCAGGTACAGTGGAAGAAAGGAACTAGGATATGTAATTCATTCATTCTCGGCTGTTAATTCATGGGAGAGGCAGGCACATGAGTGGCCACCCCAGAAAGGTCCCCTGGGACCACAAAACGTGAGCCTCCTCCAGCTTCACTCCCACCTACCTTCTACGGGAGCTTCCTCACGAGCAGCCTCCTGGACAGATGAGGACCTGATTCCTGTGACTTTCCTCGACTTCTCACTCAAGGTGTCAGTGAGCCATGAAATGACCAAGGAAGGCCACCAGTAGCAGAAAAGAACAAGAGAATTAGCGCTGAAGTACCATACAACTGGTACTTCAATGGAAATCCCATTATAGTAACAGATGCTACACTATCATTTAATTTTTAAAGTCCTACCGTGTAGCTTTTTAAAAGAGTCAGCTCATTATTTTGTATTAGAAATACTTGTTAATGATTGAATAAACATGTGATTCAAACAACAGCTGAACCCGGTGGACGCTCAGCAACAAGCATCGAATGAATCCTGCTGAATTATAACAACATTTGGGGGAGGGAGGTATAAAGCCTGCATTTTTTTCTTTTTTCGTGAATGTAAGGAATCTACATGCAGGTAAAGTTAGATACACAGGCTTCCAGGCCCCTTTTTCTTTGTTACTTACCAATTAAAGAGGCACCAGTTTGTGCTTTCAGGATGCAGATGGAACTGAACAGAATAACACATTTTTAAAATATGATCCAGGTCAGCTTGTTCTGCATAAATTGCAGGCTCAGGTTGGTGGCAGTGACTGCACCTCCTCCACTGACATTTAGCCATGTATGACATTCACTACTTGACAGCCACGGTTTTAAGGTGACACTGATGTGATTACCAAACTTTTGTTTAAAAAAAAATCATAAGAATTTATGTCAGTGAGTGACAGCACTTAATTCAACTCATAGCTTAGAAACTGATCTCATTAGTGCAAAGCCAGGAGCTATAAATTACTTGGTGTCATAATTAGTGACAGGGGAGCTCTTGGCCAGAGAAAATTGAGAGAGAACAACCGTGTCGTGAAGGCCTCTGTGCAGAAGTCCTGAGTGGTGAAACACTTGGCTGGAAAATGCAGCCTCTGTTCCCACCAGCCATATTGCCACGCTGGGAAGCCAGGGAACCCGATGCCAGGATGCCTGCAGCTCCCAGGAGGATGTGCCGTCTCTAACCCACATTTCACAAGGAAGTCAGTCACGATCATCACATTCAGCCAAACCGCCAAATGTCCCATCTGTCCCATGGCATCAGTAACGGGAGGCCAGGTCCTTAAACCTCCCAACATTGAGAACTGACCCCCTCTGCCACGGGGCGCTGAAGGCCATGGCGTATGAAATGTGGCTGGTGGGGAAAGAAGAGGGACTTGGCATTTGTAATGTAATTATGCCCGGCAGTCTCATAGCTAAAAGGATTTTAATTTTATAGAGGATGGGAAGATTCCTGTATGTAAAAGGTCAGCTCTCTTGCAGCATGATTTAGTCAAAGGACACCAGATGAAATCCCTGAGTACGTAACATGGCTTCAAGGCAAGATGCTCGCATGAGGGCTTGCCCTGGCCATTGCTCTTCTCCTGACGGTCTCCCCTTCCCAGTTGCTCCACTGCTGGACCCCACCTTTCCTGATTAGTACACCTTCATGTTCTTCATATGGAATTATTTCCATTACAAAATCCCTGTCTCTTAGCTAGGTCTTTATTTTGTTCTAACCAAAACAAAGAGAAAGAAAATAGGCACTAGGTCTGGGGGATTGGGGGGAACAAAGAATTCAGACCTCCCCATTGGAAATCTTACCTCTCTGATCAGTTTAAGGGTTTTGTAAAATTACTTTATTTTAAATGTCACACCCAGACTACAGCAACAATAGAACTGATAAGTTTCCACTTCACCAGAGAGTTGCTTTTGATGAAATGAAAGCCCTGCTGCACTCGCCTGTGCATCCTGGAAAGCACACGCTGTT
Organism: Artibeus jamaicensis; assembly: GCF_021234435.1. Lineage (NCBI taxonomy): Eukaryota > Metazoa > Chordata > Mammalia > Chiroptera > Phyllostomidae > Artibeus > Artibeus jamaicensis. Next base: position 9,370,620 of record NW_026521810.1, on the reverse strand, counting down.
TTCTTTCCGTGGCCAGGAGAAGCCGTTGTCTGCAAGAGCCTGCTGCTGTGAGAGACGCAGTGAATAATCACTGGCGCTTCTGAGAAGCCGGGTTCCAGGGACTCTGGGGTCCCAGCCAACACCAAGGTTATAGAAACAAATGCTGCATCTAAATCCTTGCTTCTTAAATGCAGTTCACCTGTGTCCTTCAGGAAGGACCCATAGAGCCAGCACCACACCTGGAGTTGCTGACTCTGAACTGCCCTCATCAATAGTGTCACTTACTTGGTGCATCAAAATACTATAATTACTTAATTTTTTCAGTTAGAACTGGCATTCGGCGTTAGTTTCAGTTGTGCAGCATAGTGGTTAGACACGTATATAATTTACAAAGTAATCCCTGTGATAATTTAAGTACCCATCTGGCACCATAGTTATTACAATGTTATTGATTATCTTCCCCACACCGTACTTTATATCATGTGACTGTTTCGTAACAGCCAGTTTGTTCTTGTAATCCTTTCACCTTTTCCACCCAGCCCCCAACTCCTCTCCCATGTGCCAACTTCTTACACATTCCTCTTTGTAAAGAAAGTGCCCCAAAGCTTGGGACACTGTGACATCTCTGGGGCTTATCAAATGACAAGCTGATAGGATGTCAGATGTTGAATTGATTTGGTCTGCAGTTGCCTACTTCTCTGATTTGGATTTCAACTTCCCTAAGAAAATTATTCAGATTTCTGCTGTGCCAAGGAACCTGTTTGTTCAAACACATTGAGCTCTCACTCCCCCCAGTTTTTACTGAACAGGCTGGTCCTTCTGGGGCATTGTTTTCCAGAGGTAGGAATTACAGGAAGGACTCTGCCAGCCTCTCCATGGGAATGCACGTTCCGCTGGATCTCACCACCAAGGAGAACAGAGAGCAAGGTTGCTGTAACCCTCCTCCCCAGAAAAAAGATCAGGGTGGCTCAACCCCAGTTGCTGCTCAGAACCAAGGTTGTGTGTTTGTAGGTGGGTTGGTGGGAGGATAAGGAGAAGAAAAGAAAAAAGAAAACATTCTCTTTGGATCAAGTGCTCAGGCTGTTTTTGCTGCTGAGAGCTCTTATAACAAAGGTACATGCGGCTGAGTTTCGCCTCTTTAGGTCACACAAGCCCTATTTGTGATCTGAAGAGCCCCAGATATGCAATTACGTGTATGATGTTTAATTGAACTTTAACCAGGTTTGCTCATGTATCCTCACAAAACGCCATCACAAGAAACAATGTAAAGAATGTTATTATCTAAACAAGAAGCAAAAATTATAGGGTTTTGGTGTAAACAAAATGGATTAGATAACAAATCTGTTTGAAGCCGAGGTAATCAGATTTCACTTTAGTACCTTTGCTGGGTTCTATTTTATAACTGCCACAACAGTGACAACAATTTTATTTTCCTCCGGGCTTGGATGTTGCAGTTGAAGTGATGCCTTCATGAGATCATGCATCCACTGCACCACAGGACAATTGGGTGACGTCCCATTGGTCCCCTTTATATTATATTATATTATATTATATTATATTATATTATATTATATTATATTATATTATATTATATCACCTTTATAATGACCTGGTGTGGGAATGTAACACTAGAAATCACCTAAAAGGAGAAAATGGGCTAATCGTCAGGCAATCTTCAGTGAATCAGTGTAATGAGCTCTCTGTTATATGCAAAGATGAGAATTCCAACTAATATGTTATAAATGGCCTCTGGATGATGCCTTTTTTTCAGCATCTCAGGTTACTGTTGTAGTGGCTGTGATACAGTCAGAAAATTAGATGTGTTACTTATCCACATGCACTATTGTGAGAGTTGGTAACTCAGCCTCCATATCAGGTTTAAAAATACATTCGTGTGCTGCAGGTAAAAGCAGCGTTGATTGAGGACCCCATATAGGAATTAGGAGCCACTGCTATCCATAAGAGTAACTTAGAAAGCTCGTGAAAACTAAGATGTCATAGCTTAATATCAAGAGAATCCTTTTATGAAAATGAAATGCATTTAAAATGATGATCTGTTAGCAACAAGACCTACCAAACAGGGCAAGAAAAAAAATGACCAACCTCATATAGAAGAGTGTAGAGCAGATAATGATGCAGAGAATTTCAGGTTGCCATGGAGACGTTCTCTGGCTCATTGGCTATGTTGCTGCCATCAGAAGCCCCCACTCTCTTCTCAGCTGAAAATGAATTCAGTGCTATTCAAGGGGGATTCGTTTACCTTCTCCCATGTGCCTAAAACTACAGGGTAGGAAAGAGCAAAGAGGCCTGCAGCATGCCTCTGCTGAGAAGATACCAGCTGCAAAGTTGTACGTATGTAGTGACTGAGCCCTGTACAGCCCAGAAGATAATTAAATGCCCAGAGTGTAGTGCAAACAAGAGGCGGTTTCTCAGATTTGGAAAGAAAGACATGAGTGTGGACCAAAGTTACCAAGAAGGCCTCATGGTGGTAAAATTTGAGGGGGAGGTGACATTTGGCTCATAGTAGGCTCATAGTGAATGAGCAGAGAGGAAAGTATTCCAGGAAGGAGAAGGAGAGTGAGCAGACCTCCTAAGCCAGGGATGACATGTTAAGACAGTGAGGATACAACCCCTGTGGTGGAGGGCCTTGGTGAGTGACAGTCGGGTTAGATTACTGGAGGCCTGAACTGAGGGGTCATGGGCCCTGGAGATTGATTTCAGGTCTGTGAGTAGGGTGGCGATCTAATGAAAGCCATATTTTACAAATGTTATTCAAGGGTTAAGGTCTGGGGTAGATTGGAGGAGCATGGGTTTGGGCTAGAGGTGGGGTCTGATCTTCCATTTGGGGGCATGAAGCAAAAGGAAACCAAAAAATAGTGCAGAGAATATTTCGGGCATCACCCATATTGTCCAGCAGTGCAGTTACTCTGTATGATACTATAATGGTGGACAAATATCATGATACATTTGTCAAAACCCATAGGATATACAACACCAAGAGTGAACCTAATGTAAGCTGTGGACTTTGGGTGATAATGATGCATCAGTATAGGTTCACTGAGGGTAACAAAGGTACCACTGTGCTGGGGGTGTTAATAGTGAAGGGAGTCTGTGAGCATGTGAGGCAGGAGATGTCTGGAAGCCTCAGTATTTTCAGCTTCCCATCAGCCTAAAGTGGCTCCAAAAATATAAAGTAGGTCCATTAAAAGCCACCACCAACAAAAATGAGGTAGACTACCAGAGTAGGAGTCAAAGACCAAACAGATAGTCAGTGTGTGATCAGAGGTCAATATGGGGACAGAGAAGGAAAACCACCATGAAAATGCCATACTTCCATTCAGATGAAGGAAGTGTGATGGCTAGGAAATGAACTAAAGAAAACAGAGCTGGTAGGAACAGGGACTTCCAGTGACAGAAACTGCAGGCCTCACCCTCCAGTGAAGACGCAGCAAGATGAATGGAAGTTCGCAGGCCTGAGTGGCAGGAAGAATGGCGAAGGAGGGATAATGAGCCAGCAATGGGAGTTTAATTATACGCATTAAGGAACTCCTACAACTAACTGTGTTCCTCATTTCTTTGTTAGAGAAGTTAAATATTTTCAGCGTGGTACCACAGTCCTGACAGTTTTTTTATGGGGAAGTGAGACAGAAAACCAATGTCTTTCTTCAGTGATTTGTGACCTGTGACCTGAAACTATTTGCTGTCATCCCAGTTTCTTTATTTGTTTAATTTATTGATTGATTGATTAAAATCATTAAAGTGAGAATAATACTTTTGGATGGCAGTAGTATTGGCAACATTATATTCGTAGTTTTTCTAAGCATTTTGATCTTCTGAGATAAAAGGATGTTCTCACCACCTAAATAACTAAGTAAAGAAAAAAGACCCATTAGAATCTGAAAGAAGGTAGTTCAAAATAAGCATGTGACAATTGGTTAGAGAGTCCATGGTTAATGTCACTACTTACATCTTATCTCCCTTTCAGGGAGGCCTGGCTTATATTGGATATTCATAAACAGGTCAAGTTTATTGATTACATAAAGACCCATAATATAAAAAACATTTATGCCAGGATCACCTAAAGTATGCAGTTTTTTTTTTTAATCTATCAGATTAAGCATGTAAAGGTACTTACTTCCTGGTGAGTACCTTAGTGTAACTTGAAGTTATTACACACACTCAGATCAGTTTCTAGATGAATTACCTTCATCTTCCAGCACTGAATCTATCAGAATCAGTGCTGGCCAGGGTTACTGCTTTAATAACACACAGGTCTGCTGTGAATATTCTGGAGAACCGTGCCACATTTGCATTGTTACAAGGCAGACATCGTCTTATAATTACCTTCGTTGTACTTAATGTAATCATGCAGTATTACCTCTTTCCACTTCTCACTGTGAAGCTTTAAAATAATTATATATAGATACATATAACTCTAGGCACCATTAAACACATAAATGACACTGACTTTCATAAGGGTACATAAATATACTCACCCATACATATCCATACAATTATTATGAGGTATATTTGCAGCGTTATTAAAAGTGATTGTTTTATGTAAATATCATGTGAAATAAGATTTTTTACTTCTTAACCATGCAATAAAAAAATCTGATTCACAAATTAGGCACTGGAGAACCATGTTAAAATCACTGTAAATGTAGACGATCGACATATACTGTGTTTTGAATCACTAACTTAAGCAAAATATAATTGTGATACTTTACATATGGGCAGTAATTTGGAAATGCAAAAAGTACTTGATTCCCTGCTGAGCACAGTTTTTAAATTGTGAGTAAACGGAAGGAGTACTTTCACAAGCTTGCTCTTCCACAGCAGTGACATGCGGTGTCACCCTCTCCTTGCAGGCCACGCACTGCAGATTATTTTATGCAAGAAGCCAAACGGATGAAGCATAAAGCAGATGCAATGGTAAGTTTCTCTTCTTTCCAGATTCGTTCTTCCACATTATGTTTTTGTACTGCACCCTCGTCACTGGGGCTATATAGCCGGTATAATTATAAAATCTATTACAAGGGTGGCTGGGTCTGTTAAATGGGAAAATGTTTATGCAATCAAGTGTTCATAGCCCAATAAATTATGGCTTCAACCAATAATGTCTGACTGGGAGAAAGCCCTGGATAAACGAATATTTTAACTCAGTCCTAAGGTTTGAACAGTAACTACAAGCGGTGGAGTCAGTGGGTGGTGTATTTTTTTTCTTTAAAATAAAATCTAGGTTTGCATTTTTGTCTTGTTAGCCTGGCCAACTCTTGTCTTTGTCCCAGGATCTAATCCCTTTTCAAAAAGACTCATGTTCTTCATGTGTATCTGCCAAAATGAATACTTCTTTGCAACTGTGAAACACAGGAATGATTATACTGCAGAAAAGACTCCAAAGTCACCACGATTTGATGTTTGCAAAAAATAACGTTTTTACTTTGATAATCCACTGTTTTGGAAAGCTTGAAGCTTTTCGGGCATTAGATTTTTTTTAATTTCTGTTTTTTTTTCTAAAAGAGATCATAGGGTTATTACATCTTGAGGTCTTATCCAAGGGGACTCTTCCCTGGCTGGGAGTAGCCATTCTGTTCCCCTCCAGCGTTTATAACTGAGATTGGGGAGTCGGAGATGAAAAAGGGATTTCGAATTATCTTTATCATATTATTCCAGTGTCTAAGGTGTTCAAACCATACTAGCACTCCTCTTCCAATGCTATTGATGTTGCTCATCAAATATTTATTTTTATGAAATTCACTGCCTAGGTATACCAGTGTACGAGGGAAATAATGAGAGTATTAGGAAATAAGGGACCATTCTTACCCCCTCAATCTCACAGTCGGATGAACGGTTGGTTCTTCTGGTCACCTGAAGAAGCTGAAGCATGGTCACTATTGGAGGAGAGCATTGAATTTTAGAGCCGAATGAAAATTTCTTCCTAAATCACCCAAGGATTTTCAGGATTATTCATTCAGTGTCATCTTGCCTATCCCAGCACTGCTCCAGCTAGGCTGGCCCCTACCAGCATTTATGCACACCTTGCTCATGCCAGCCAACAGGACTTTTCAGTTGGAAAACCTCACACTCACACACTCACAGCTCACACATACTCACACATTCTCGCTTTCAGGTACACTCACATCTTTAGCACACTCCCCAAATCCTTTCCTTCCCAGTGTCATTTTCAGGTCTCTTCCCCTAGGCCTCCCAGCCTCTGTAGCCCTATCACTTGCTCCCTTCCTACCATCTTATGTGCATTAGTCTCCTTGCTTGGCATTTTGAGTTAGTCACAGACTGCCTTATACTATGAACTGTCTATGAACTGTACTATGAAATGTGGATGTAGATTTTTTCTCTCTAAATGTTTTATATGCCCCTGAAAGGAACTTGTGTGCATCAGGTGCACATAGTACAGAATTGGGTGCTTAAGAAAATACTTAATGAATGAATAGCTTCCTTAATCTCAAAGTGTTGCTAAGAAATATTGCTCAATAGCCTGTCGGGGTTATAAGCTATTTAAAAATTTGATTTGCTAATGAGGGAGAATTATGCTCTAAGCATTCTGTCTTCTAAGGTATCATTATGAACGATAATTTTTTAGAGGCAAGACTTATATTAGTAGTTAGAGTATTTGTATAATCCTGTTTTGATTGATGAGTAAATATTTGAAAACCAGAAAGATTATGCAGTTCAAACTTAAAGTAGGTAATTATCCACAGAGAGTAACAATGTATGAAATGAAGAACTTTATGTGTAAATTTAGATTTATGAGACCCTCAGAATATAAAGCTGATTCTTGCTGTTGTAGGGAAAGCTTGACATCAATTTAGACAACCTCATATAAACCCCAAAACATGTTTTTTATCACATTTCAATTCTGTATCCCATTTTAGCTAAACTGAAATATTGCCTTGAGTTTTATCTCTTCTCCTTTTCTCTCCTTAGTCTCACCCTTAAGTGAGGTCCTAACTCTCAAAGAAATTACTGAAAACACACACATACACAACAGGAGGAAGGCATGGAAATGGAAATTTCACAGATAATATAAAAGGCAATAACCAAGGCCAGAAATCATCAAAGTCAGAGTATACAAAGAAAAGTATGAAAACTTTTATGTGGAATCAGGCCTACCAACTTTGCCATATATTTAGTATAGCTTGAGGGGGCAAGGAATGAAGTTGCCAAGATATTAGGGGTTAGAAAGATGAAACTAGAAATTAAAGCAACAATGAAGTTCTGAGCGATTCTGATTGACAGTTGTTATATGAATTTGGTACAGTTCTGTCTGTAACCATTCACTTATCCTAAACCGGTGGCAATTTATGAAGATAGTAGAAGAGGAAGAATCCCATTTTTTTTCTCTCTCAGCTCCATTCACAGGAATTTGGAACTCAAAAGTTGGGTTTCTCAAATAAAGCGTATAGACACTGCTGTTTCTTTTAAAAAAAAAAAACTGTACTTAAAGAAGACAATGTGTTAACTCTGTTGATCAGGTGGAAAAGTTTGGAAAGGCATTGAACTATGCTGAAGCAGCCTTGTCATTCATTGAGTGTGGAAATGCAATGGAACAGGGTCCAATGGAGTCCAAGTCTCCTTACACAATGTATTCAGAAACAGTGGAGCTTATAAGGTAAGTACTGTTCTATTCTTGCAGGGGAGGGTAGGTGGGGGAGTGAGAAAAGTTTTTAAGTACTCTGAATGCAGAGAAAAGAATTTCAGCTTGCATTATCAGCTACCAAAAACCAGTGTTCATCTCCAAAATAAGAATATAACATTTTGCATGACATTTTCACACCCCTTGCCTCCTTTGCTGTCTGTAAGTGAGGCAGGGAAGCTCCTATAATGCCTAATTGCTGCAGGAAGGAAACTGAGTCTGAGTGAGACATGAATGCCTACTTCACCCAGCTAGAAAGTAACAGATTCTTAACTCATGTCACTTCTATGCTGCTTCTTAAAAATCTGATTCATGTTAGTATAATCTCAATTTTAATTCCATCAATAATGATTCAGGGGTATTGAATGAAAGGAAAGAAGATTCAGGGGGATTTTAGGAAATGAAGTTTATCCTATGATATACTATCTCAGAGGGTCCTGACATTGTTCTAGTGTAATACTTAAATATGAACATCATTTCACAACCTGGATTGAGACATGTAATGTGAGCAGAAGCAGGGTTTCCAACGAGAGCACATCAAGACGGTTGGTGGTAGATGCTTACCTTCCTTGATGGAGACCTAGAAAGGCACATCATTATCATCTCTTTCATGAACCATTAAAGGGATTTCATCTGTTAACCCTACTGAGAAACCTTTGTCACATGATTTGTTTTTATCCAGTTCAGTTTCTTTGGATGATGTCTAATACCCATTATGTGAAATAATTCTTTCCAAAACTAACTAAAAGAAACAAAAATCTCACTGGATGGGCTCAGTAACACAGTGGAGATAACAAAGGATAGGATCAATGAACAAGAAATAGAATTAACCCAATCTGAGTAACAGATAAAATAGAAAGAAAAAAATAGATAAGAGTCTCAAGCCTAATAACAAAACATGCAACATATATCACTGGAGTCTCAGAAATAGAGGAAGACAGTAGGACTGAAGAGTATTTGAAGAAGTAGTGGCAGAAACTTGCCAGATTTGTCAAAAGATGTAAACTATAGGTCAAGAAGCTGAGAAGAACCAAAATAGGACAAAATCTATAAAAAATGCATGTGAAGACATATCATAACTACATTCTGAAAACTAAAAACAAAGAAAAACAAATCCTGATAGCAACCAGAGAGAAATGACATGTCACCTATAAGGGAACACCAATTCAAATGACAGCAGACTTTGCATCTTAGACTGTGGAAACCAGAATAGAATGGCACAATATTTTTCAAGTGCTGAAAGAAAATAAAATATATCAAACAGTGAATTCTAGAAACTTTATTTTTCAGGACTGAAGAGGAAATATATTCTCAGACTAAGGAAAACCCATCCTTAGATTAGCTAATGGAAGTTCCTCAGACAGGAAGGAAATGACCATAAAAAGGAATCTTGGAGCATGAAGAAAGAAGAAAGAACATCAGAAGAAGAGAAATGTGGATATGGGCAATAAACTTCCCTCGAGTTTTATAAATATTATTTGATGATTGAAACAAAAATTATGCTACCACCTGACACTTAAGACAATAACCCACACAAGTGACATTCCTGGAGCACCCAGCTTAGGTGATCAAGAGGACTGTGCCAGTGGGTCCCACAGGACACCTACTACATATGGTCACCCTGCCAAAACTGGAAGACATAGCAGATCTACCCAAATATATGGAAACAAACAGAAAGAGGCAGCCAAAATAGGAAGACAAAGAAGCATGCCCCAAATGAAATAACAGGAGAAATCTCTAGAAAAAGAGCTAAATGAAATAGAAGCAAGCAATTTACCAGATAAGAACTGAAAAAGAAACGGTTATAAGGATGCTCAAAGCACTTAGTGAGAACTACAACAGCATTAAAAAGGACATAGATCCATATAAAAAAAAACAATCAGAGATGAAGAATACAATATCTGAAAAGAAGCAGACACTAGAAGGAATAAACAGTATGTTTGATGAAGCAGGTGCTTAGATCAGTGATTTGCAAGACAAGGTACCAGAAAACACCCAATAAGGGCAGAAAAAAATTCTAAAAAGGAGGAAAGTTTAAGAGAACTTTGGAACAACAGGAAACATAACAATATCCTCATTACAGGAGTACCAGAAGGAGAAGAGAGAGCAAGGGATCAAAAACCTCCTTGAAGAAATGACTGAAAAAAATTCCCTAACCTAGTGAAGAAAAGACATGCAAGTCCATGAAGAAGAGAAGGTTTCAAATAAAATGAACCCTAAGAGGCCCACACTGAGACACATCATAATTAAAATGTCAAAGATGAAAGATGAAGAGAGATTCTTAAAAGCAACAAGAGAAAGACAGTTAGTTACTTACAAGGGAGCTGCCATAAGACTTTCAGAAGATTTATTGACAGAAATATTACAGGCCAGAAGGGATTGCGTGGATATTCAAAATGATAAAAAAAAAAAAAAGCAAAGACCTACAAATGAGACTGCATTTAACTACATTACCCAGCAAGGTTGTCATTTAAAATTGAAGGAGAAATAAAGAACATCACAGACAACCAAACCAGTATTACAAGAAATATTAAAGGGTCTCCTAAAAAAAGAATAGGAAGAGGAGAGCGGGTAGGAGGAAGGAGGAGAAAGGAATAAAAAAAAACTAAGAAGGAAGAAGAAGAAGAAGAAAAAAAGAGGAGCAACATAGTTATAGAGAATAAAATGTCAATAAATACATAACTATCAATAATTATTTTCAATGTAAATGGCTTAAATGCTCTAATCAAAAGACATGGATAAGTAGCTGAATGGATAAGAAAACAAAATTGATATACGCTGCCTACAAGAGACACATCTCAGGTAGAAATATACACACAGATTAAAAGTAAAGGGATACAAAAAGATACTTCATGCAAATGGAAATGAAAAAAAAAGATAGGGTAGCAATACTTATACATGACAAAAGAGACTGTAAAACAAAGGCTAGCCCTGGCTGGTATAGCTCAGTGGATTGAGCACAGGCCTGCAAACCAAAGGAACATGGTTCAATTCCCAGTCAGGGCACATGCCTGGGTTGCAGGCCAGTTCCCAGCAGGGGGCGCACAACAGGCAACCATACATTGATATTTCTCTCCCTCTGTCCTTCCCTTCCCCTCTAACAATAAATAAAATATTTTTTATAAGGAACAAAAAACAAAGGTTATATTCTCCCTCTCATCCCCTCTCTAAAAATAAATTTTAAAAAATCTAAAAAAAATCCCAAAGTCTATAATAGGACACAAAGAAGGACACTACATAGTGATAAAGCAATCAGTCCAACAAGAAGCTATAACACTTCTAAACATTTATGTACCCAACATAGGAGCACCTAAGTATATAAAGCAAATATCGATGGACATAAAGGGAGAGAGTGACAGTAACACAGTCATAGTAGAGGATTTTAACACCCGATTGGCATCTGTGGAGAGATCTTTTTAAAAGATTTTATTTATTTACTTTTAGAGAAGGAAAGGGAGGGAGAGAAGGAAAGAAACATCAGTGTGTGAGAAATTTGTCATTGGTCGCCTCTCATACACCCACACCCAGGGACTGGGCCTGCAACCCAGGCATGTGCCTGCCTGGAAACTGAGCTAGTGACCTTTCAGTTTGCACGCTAGCAGCCAATCCACTGAGCCACACCAGCCAGGGTTCTATGGAGAGATAGATCTTAAAGACAAAATCAACAAGGAAGCAGTGACCTTACATGACACAGTAGACCAGATGGATTTAATTGATATCCTCAGAGCATTTCATTACAAAGCAGCAGAACATACATTCTGTTCAAGTGCACATGGAACATTCTCTAGGATAGAGCACATGTTAAGACACAAAATAAGTCAATAAATTTAAGGAGATTGAAATCATAGCAGGCATTCTCTCTGACCATAATGGCATGAAACTAGACATCAATCACAAGAAAAAAATGAAAAACAAACAAAGATATGGAGGCTAAATATCATGTTACTAAACAATGAATAAGTTAACAAGGAGATCAAGGAAAAAATCCAAAGCTACCTTAGAACAAATGAAAATGAGAACACAATAACTCAAAACCTATGGGTCACAGTGAAAGCAAGCCTAAGAGAGAAATTGGTAGCATTACAAGCCTACCTTAAGGAACAAGGAAACTCTCAAACAAGATAACTTTTACACTAGAAAAAGAACAACAAACAAAGCCCAAAGTGAGTAGGAGAAAGGAAATGATAAAAATCAGAGCATAAATAAGTGACATACAGTCTAAAAAACAATGTGTAAAACAGAACATGTGTAAAACAAGAGCTGCTTCTGTGGAAAGATAAAAAAGATTGACCAACCTCTAACTAGATTCATCAAGAAAAAGAGAGGACCTAAATAAATCAAATCAGAAATGAAAGAGGAGAAGTAATAATTGACACTGCAGAAATTTAAAGTAAGGACATATTACAAACAACTATATGCCAACAAATTGGACAACTTGGATGAAATGGATAAATTCCTAGAAACATACAGTCATGCAAAACTGCATCAGGAAGAATCAGAAAATCTGAACAGACTATTACAACTAAGGAAATTGAAGCTATAAAACAAAAAAAACTCCCAACGAACAAAATTCCTGGACCAGATGGCTTCACAGGTGAACTAATTCAAAGAAGGATTAATACCAAACTATTCAAAAAAATCAAGAGGAAGGAAGACTGCTAAGCTCATTTTATGAGGCCAGCATTATCCTAATTCCAAAACGAGATGAAGACTCTACAAAGAAAGAAAACTATAGGCCAATATCTCTGATGAACTAAAATTCTCAACAAAATATGCACAAACAGGATCCAGCTATACATTAAAAAGATCATATGCCATGATCAGGTGGGATTTATTCTGGGAATGCAGGGTTGGCACAATACCTGCAAATTAATAAATGTGATATACCACATAAACAAAACAAAGGATAAAACTACATTAGCATATGAATAATGGTAGAATAAGCATTTGATAAAATCCAGCACCTATGTGTGATTAAAAACTCTCAGCAAAGTGGGAACATACTTCAACATACTGAAGGCTGTATATGATAAACCCACGTCCAACATCATACCCAATAGACAAAAATTAAAAGCATTTCCCTTAAGATCAGAAACAAGATAGGGATGTCTTTCACTGTTATTTAACATAGTACCAGAAGTCCTAGCCACACAAGAAAAAGAAATACAAGGTATCCAAATCAGAAAGGAAGAAGTAAACTGTTATTATTTGCAGATGACATGATACTGTATATAGAAAACCCTAAAGATCCCACAAAAAAAACTACTAGAAGTGATAAATGAATTCAGTAAAGTAGCAGGATACAAAATAACTATGTAGAAATTGGTTGTGTTTTATACACCAATAAGGAATTATAAGAAAAGAAAACAATCTCACTTAAAATTGCATCAAAAAATAAAATACCCAGGAATAAACTTAACCAAGGATGTAAAAGACCTGCACTCAAAATAGTGTAAGACACTGAAAAAAAAAGAAATTGAATAAGATACAAGTAAATGGAAGCATATACTATGTTCATGGATCAGAAGAATTAACATGATTAAAATGTCCATACTACTCAAAGTAATCTATAGATTCAGTGCAATTTCTATCAAGATAACAATGGTGTTTTTAACAGAACTAGAATAAATAGTCCCAAAAAATGTATATTCATGGTCTCAAAAGACCATGCATAGCAACAGCAATCTTGAGAAAGTAGTACAAAGTTGGAGGAATCACACTACCTACTATTGAACTATACTACAAAGCCTTAGTAGTCAAAACAGCATGGTACTAGCATAAAAACAGACACATAGACAAATAGAACAGAATGGAGAGCCCAGAAATAAACCCACATCTTTATGGTCAATTAATATTTGACAATTGATGCAAGAATATACAATGATGTAAAGACAGACTATTCAATAAATGGTGTAGGGAAAATTGGACAGATATGTGCAAAATAAATGAAACTAGACTACCTTCTTACACCAGGCACAGGAATAAACTCAAAGTGGATTAAAGACCTAAATGAAGACTCGAAACCATAAAAATTCTAGAAGAAAACATAGGTAGTAAAAGCTCGGGCATTTCTTGTAACAGTATTTTTTCTGATGTATCTCCTTGGGCAAAGGAAACAAAAGAGAAAATATACAAATGGATAAACATCAAACTAAAAAGGTTTTGCACAACAGAGAAAACTATCAACAAAATGAAAACACAACCCACTGAATGGAAGAACATATTTGCCAATAATACATCTGATAAGGGGTTAATTTCCAAAATATATAAAGTATATAACTCAACACCAGGAAAACAAACAATCCAATTAAAAAATGCGCAAAGGACCTGAATAGACACTTCCCCAGAGAGGACATACAGATAGCCAATAGACACATGAAAAAATGCTCACCATCAGAGAGTACTAACCATCAGAGAGATGCAAGTTAAAATGAAATTATCACCTCACACAGGCAAGAATGGCTATCATAAATCCACAAACAACAGGTGTCGGTGTGGATATGGAGAAAATGGAACCCTTGTGCACCGCTGGTGGGAATGCAAAGTGGTGCAACCACTGTGGAAAGCAATATAGAGTATCCTCAAAAAATTAGAAATGAAACTGCCTTATGACCCAGCAATCCCACTGGAAATATACCTGAAGGAACCCAAAACACTATTCAAAAGACTATATGCACGTCTATGTTCATTGCAGCATTATTTACAACAGCCAAGATTTGGAAGCAGCCCACATGCCTATTACTAGATGAGTAGATGAGAAAGCTGTGGTACATTTACACAGTGTAATACTACTCAGCCATAGAAAAGAAGGAAATTTCACCTTTTGCAATAGTTTAAATGGACCTGGAAAATATTATGCTAAGTGAAATAAGCCAGTCAAAGAATTCAGATGTGATATTATTTTACTTATATATGGAATCTAATGAAAAAATAAAATAGAAACAGACTCATAGGTACAGAAAATAGAGTGACAGCTGTCAGTGGGGAGGAGCCTTAAGTGGCTGGGTAGAAAAAGAATTAAGCCAAAAAAAAAAAAAAACCCTCATAAACACAGACAACAATATGGTGATTATCAGAGTGAAAGCAGGTAGGGCAGTTAGAAGAGGGTGAAAGTGGGATAAATGGTGACAGAAGAAAACTTGATTTTGGGTGGTAAACACACAATAAAATATACAGATGATGTAGTATAAAATTGTTTACTTGAAACCTATATAATTTTATTAGCCAATATCATCCTAATGAATTTAAGGAATGTCATCCTAATGAGTGACATTAACCAATGTCATCCTAATGAATTTAATCAATTTTGAAAAAAATTTTTTGGTTTTGCTTTCTTTTCTTTCCTCTAGGTATGCTATGAGACTGAAAACCCACTCAGGACCCAATGCAACACCAGAAGATAAACAGCTGGCTGCATTATGGTGAGTTTCATGATATCTGCTTAAAATAGCCTGCCCGGCCGCCTGTACATCCATGGTCATGGGTAAACCAGGTGCTAAAATGCATGTTTTTCTAGTGCCTTCTAACATGCAAAACCAAATGAGCGTTTAATGTCTGCCAGTGAGAGCCCACCCTATTACTTGCTGCTATACCAGCCTTGGTGAGCATTAAGTGTTGGAAAATTGGCTCGTCCGTTATGCAAGGATCCATTTGTGTATATGTGTGTGTGTGTGTGTGTGAAAATCAGATAGGTCTGTGTTTTAATGATTTGAATGTGAATTTTGCCAAATATAGTTTTTCTTGTGTTTAACATTTTAGTTGCAATCAAAATAATTCATCTGTCTCTTTACATGTGAGATTAGTATGACTGAATGAAGATGATGCATTCACATTATCAATACACTAAACTGAGGAGCAGCTCATTACACTGTCATAATAAAAGCTTTTCTTGTAAAATGTTAACCAACATGTAATAGATTTTTATATCTATAAGGATTACAATGATAATGAATATGTAGTTATAATAGTAATTTCCCTATTACATCTCCTCAGAACACCTCACCCCACTATCCCAAATCACAAGACACCTCTTTATTTGTTCCTTCTGTGGTAAGGATCCAGAATATTTTGCTCTCCAAAGTTTTTTTTATTCCCCTGATCTGCACGGTAGGCAATCAAGTCTCAAAAAATAAATAAAATAATGGCAACATATAAAAAAGAGAAGGCCTCAGGTAGTTCTGCACCATCACATCATCTGGAGTTTGATGTGCTAAGAAGAGACCATTACATTTTATTTGATGTGTTGGGAATCTAATATGTCAGTACCACACCTGAGTTAGCAGATAATTGTGACTGAAAAGGATCAAGAAAAAGAGGATATGTCTCAGGAAATGTTCTCTGTACTCTTTTCAAACTTTAAGATCCATTTCAGGATTAACAAATAATGATAATAATTAATATTGTGTAATATTACTACTATGTAAATAAATATATAAAATAGCATGTAGTTATAACTTCACAACATAATTTTTGTTCATAAAACATATATCTGTTCCTTTATTTGAACTAATTATAATCAAGCAAAGTAGTTTAAAGGTAAAGGCTATTCTTTCAGCAAAGCCAATAGTGCCCCAAGGCCAGGGTGTCAAAGGGAAGTAGAGGTGGCTCTGCCCTGATACACCCCCAAGTAAGTGAAAGCAGTGACTTAGAGCTTCCTTACTCCTCTTGTGGGGAGACACTGCCCTCTAGTGGTGGACCAAGAAAATGGCCAGCCCAACACCCCAACAAAGCAATAAAGCTAATACTAAATAAGTTACATTTACTTATGGAGTATAACTCCTTGCAGTTTTGAAGTATATCTTCTGAAAAAAAGGAAGATCAGATACTGACAACCATATGTGTATGTACATTATATATGTAACCATGATATAAATATTGAGTGCTTGAAACAACAAGATTTTTTAAAAGTCTTGTTTGCAAAGGACACACTCATGCTTTCAGGGCTCATTTCTCTTCTTCTGCTGCAGTTACCGATGCCTGGCTCTCCTGTACTGGCGGATGTTTCGACTCAAAAGGGATCATGCTGTAAAGTATTCAAAAGCACTTATCGACTATTTTAAGGTACTGTTTGGCTGATGGGCAGCACTGTTTCTTGTATTCAGTTGTCTCCCCATCAAGGACGTTTTTGAGAATAGAATCCATTGCTTCAAAGATAATACAGGACCTTCTGATACTTACACTAACCCCATTAGGATATACTCATGGTGTTCAGGGCTCGGAGAATGGCCTTGAGAGCCCATCTAATGTATCTCTCTGCCTTGAGTCCAAGTATTTTGATGATCTCAAGAGAAAGAAGATTTAGTGACCAATTTTATGTCATAGTAAATTCATCTTCATGTTTATGTAGAGCTTCTTCTTCTTGGAAGTAACTACTTAGAACTTCTTAGCTAATTCCAACAGCTAAATTCATCATTGATAGAAATGTTCTTTTAACTGGCTGGTGTGGCTGAGTGGATTAAGCTCTGGCCTGCTAACCGAAGGGTTGCTGCTTTGATTCCAGTAGGGCACATGCCTCAGTTGTGGGCCAGGTCCTCCATTGGGGGTGTACGGGAGGCAACCAACTGATGTTTCTCTCTGTCTCTTTATCCCTCTGACCCCCGCTCTCTGAAAATAAATCTTAAAAAATGGCTTTTTAAAGTTCAGAAGCACTGGAACAAATAGCAATATATGAATATAAAGATAGAATTATAGAATTCGAACTTTTACCTGTCTCAGGGAATAAAATCATTTTCACTGGAAAAATAAAACTAAAAAACTTTCTCTTGACTTCTGGCCAAGATGGAGGCATAGATAGATACATTTTGCCTTTTGGCACGCACAACCAAAAGAAGGACAGCAACAAATTTAAAAACAAAAATATATAACCAGAACTGCCAGAAAATTGAACTGTATGGAAGTCCAATTACCAAGTTGCTAAAGAAAAAACATTCATTCAGACCGGTAGGAGGAGTAGCAGTGGGCAGCCAGGGTGGAAAGGACTCACAGCAAGGCAGCAGCTGGAGGACGGAGACAGGCAAGGTGGTGGCTGGCAGAGCAGGCAGTCCCACATTTACATGTAGATAAACCTGGAGGAACAACTGGGGAACTAGACAGACCACACAACCCAGGGTTCCAGCGCAGGGAAATAAAGCCTCAAAACCTCTGACTGAAACCCATAAGGGTTGGTTGAGGCAGGAGCAGAAGCTCCCAGCCTCACAGGAGAGTTTGTTGAAGAGACCAACAGGGTCCTAGAATGTACACAAACCCATCCCCCCCCCACCAGGAATCACCGCCAGAAAGGCCCAGTTTTATTGTGGGCAGCAGAGGAAGCCCCATTGTTCCCTTTTGGACCCCTCCACCACATACAACTCCACAACCCAGTGACATGGGTTGCCCCATCCTGGCCAATACCTAAAGCCCCACCCCTTACTGCCTAACAGGTGTGCCGAGGCAAAAAATATATATATATGGTCCAAATGAAAGAAGAGATCAAAGCTCCAGAAAAAATACAACAAAGTGAGAAAGAGGAACCCAAACTATAGAGATGCAGAGTTCAAAACACTGATAATTAGGATGCTCACAGAATTGGTTGAGTATGGTCACAAAATAGAGGAAAAGTAAAGGCTATGAAAAGTGAAATAAAGGAAAATATACAAGGAACCAACACTGACATGAAGAAAACCAGGATTCAAATCAACAGTGTGGACCAGGAGAAAGAAAGAAACATTCAACCAGAACAGAATGAAGAAACAAGAATTCAAAAAAATGAGGGGAGGCTTAGGAACCTCCAGGACATCTTTAAATGTTCCAACATCTGAATCATGGGGGTTCCAGAAGGAGAAGAGGAAGAGCAAGAAATTGAAAACATAATGAAGGAGAACTTCCCCAATCTGGCAAAGGAAATAGACTTCCAGGAAGTCCAGGAAGCTCAGGGAGTCCCAAAGAAGTTGGATCCAAGGAAGCACACACGAAGACACATCATAATTACCTTAGCCGAGATGAAAGATCAGGAGAGAATCTTAAAAACAGCAAGAGAAAAGGAGACAGTTACCTACAAAGGCATTCCCATAAGCTGATTTCTCAAAAGAAACCTTCCAGGCAAGAAGGAGCTGGAAAGAAGTATTCAAGGTCATGAAAGGCAAGGACCTGCATCCAGGAAGACTCTATCCTGCAAAGCTATCATTTAGAATGGAAGGGCGGGAAAAGTGCTTTACAGATAAGGTCAAGTTGAAAGCATTCATTGTCATCAAGCCCTTATTATATGAAATGTTAAAGGAACTTCTCTAAGGAAAATGAAGAAGATCAAAATAGGAACAGTAAAATAACAAACCCACAACTATCAACAACCAAACCTAAAACAAAAAAGTAATAATAAACTAAGCAAACAACTAGAACAGGAACAGATTCACAGACATGGAGATCACATGGGGTGTTATCAACAGGGAGAAAGTGGGGGAATGGAAGGAGAGAGCAGGGGGAAAGGTACAGGGAATAAGCATAAATGGTAGGTACAAAATTGAGGTTAAGAATAGTATGGGAAATGGAGAAGCCAAAGAACTTATATGTATGACCCATGGACATGAACTAAGGTGGTGGAGAGTGCTGATGGGAGAGGTGGTGCAGGGTAGAGGGGAATAAAGGGGAGAAATAATGGGACAACTATAATAGCATAATCAATAAAATATATTTAAAAAAGAAACTTTCATGTACTTTTGTGAAATAGACCTGAAGTAATAACTAATTGAGATTTGGGGCCTCTTTACTGCCCATCTGTCTCTAGAAACACAAAATTACACCATCTCTACCTCCACCCACCCTTTGTGAGATACAAAACCATCATTTTAGACACTTCAAACCCCATGCCACTTCTTAGAGATGATGTCTGATGACCAGGCTCTGTCGGGGGCTACATCCAGCACGCCGCCTCCTTCCTGGTCACGCAGGAATAGCCAGGTGACAGCCCTGGCTGACATTAAGCCTTTCTCTTCACTTTGGGCACCTAAGGTCGTTTTTTAAAGTTTAGAATCTGAGAACTAATACTAAAGAGAGTTTTCACAGTCAAGAAAAATGCTTCAACAGAGAAGGAATCTAAACTCTGTAGGCCACAGGGGTTGTGACAGAACTTTAAGGAAAACAAGTTCTTAATGTATGTGTACAGTCCATGAATATGTACAAAATGCATAGAGAACACAACTTAAAAATCAGAGTTTCCCCTTCAGAAATTATTGGTAGTCACCCTTAATTAAAGGCTATTTAAATGCTCCTTAAAGTTCCATGGTTATGGAACCTTCAGGTAACAATGATAAATTGTCCGTAAAGAATGTGCTTTATTGCTACAGAGCTGTCCGTGAACAAAGAACTTTGTTCCCACCCAGGATTTTTCAGTCACGGGGCTTGCTTAGTGGTAGTGGAGGGAACCTAAAGGCAACTTCAAAATTGCCACATGTGAGGCCATTTCTTGATGACACCCCCACTAAAGTCAGTCATCACTTTGTAAAGTTCTTTTTAACCAAAAGAAATGTTTTGTCTCTGCAGGACCAAGTTGAGGCTATTGTCTTATCTCTGGAAGGGAAAATTCACATCAGCGTTATAAAGACTTTTTTCCTTAACAGTCCCATACATAGTCTCAGGTCCAAGAAAGCGTTATTGGGCTCTCGGAGAGGAAATTCATCTGTACACTTAGGAACTTTGCCTTGCCAAAGACAGAAGTTTTTGTAAATGCCTGATGTTGACAACTGGCTTGTGAAATGTAACATCCTGAATTAGAATAGTTAGGTAAATCAGAATGTGAGTACCCAGTCGAGAAACATTTTAATCTGTTCTTTTAGTAACTTTCTTTAAGAGAAATACTTTTCAGCCTCATAAATTTAAATAACACAGTGTGATGTCTGGGATTAAATGTATGGCAACAGTTTCTGGAAATATGCCCTACATTTCCATGTGAGGTGTTCTTGCTGGGGAGGGGGAGGCGGGGCACGGCTGGCAGGGCTGCTCTTTTTTCCCTTTCAGAAAAATTGAGCTAGTTTAAGATGGAAAAATTAAACTGGTTCAGGATTCAGTGGACCCTCAGGATTATGGTTTAATTTCAGACATAGAATTTGGTGCTTGGAAGCCCACGATAGGCTGTCGTGGAGCCTGGCAGACCACACAGCTGCCCCCACTGGGTTTCAGAGACAGAGCCAGTAGCCTAGGTCCTGTGACTTCCCAGGTCCATTTCCTAGGAATCTGCATTTTATCCGCAGTGTCAGCCATTACTTCTCTCAACCATCACCTGAGAAAATGTAATTGTCAGCTCTGTAATCCTAAGCAGATGGCTCACTGTCAATATTTTTGTTTTCCTGCAGAATTCATCTAAAGCTGCCCAAGCCCCATCTCCATGGGGGGCCAGTGGAAAGTAAGTTCATTTTTCCAGAGTAAAGGCAATAAATGGGCCCTTGCCTGCTGCTGGGCAGTGTGTTACTTTGCTTACGGTAGTGTCCTGATGGGCTGCCCCACTTCACCTGGTACCAGCCTCTCCACCCTTATCTTTCTATGCTCTCACCTTCCAGGAGCACTGGAACCCCATCCCCCATGTCTCCCAACCCCTCCCCCACCAGCTCCGTGGGATCTCAGGGGAGCCTCTCCAGTACCAACACCCTGTCCCCTTCGACCATCGTCAGCATCCCACAGCGCATCCACCAGATGGCAGCCAATCACGTCAGCATCACCAACAGCATTCTCCACAGCTATGACTACTGGGAGATGGCAGACAACCTGGCCAAGGAGAACAGAGGTATGTGTCCCTCGGGGGAGTATGTGTGTGGTTCGACCAAAGCTCGGGGAGACAACCTGACCCTTGGGCAACATTGGACCAGTTGCCATCATTTACCGAAGAAGAAATCAGGCTGTCACCTACTGTGAAACTTTCCTGTTGACGACCTACTATGTCAGCCTACTATGGGTTGACATAACCTACTGTCACCTACTGTGAAACTTTCATGACTCCTCCCCCTCACTCAGGGCCTCCTATGTATACCTTAATTTACCTTGATCTCCACTGTGGAAGATTAGAGATAGAGGTACAAATACAGATGATACAGATACAAATGACTTCCAGTCATGATAGCGGCATAGGCAGACATGGCTTGCCCCCTCACACAACCAATCAAAATCCCAGCTAAAATATAGAACCACCATCAGAACTGTCAGAAATCAAATTGGATGGAAGTCCAAGAACTATGGAATTAAAGAAACCACATCCATCCAGACTGGTCGGAGGGACACAGACACAGAACAGGCTGGGCCCACACCACATGTGGTGGATACAAATTTGGAAGGGATATCTCAGGAGTGAGGGGTCCCACTCCCACACCAGGCCCTGCCCCCCAGCCCAGGATTCCAGTGCCAGGAAGATAAGTCACCACAACTTTCCACTTGCAAAAACCAGTGGGGATTAAATCAGTGGAAGAAACTTCTGGAGCCCTAAGTAGTTCCTCTTAAAGAACCCACATGTGGTCTCACCTACTCAGACTCACACCCTCTGAGCTCCAGCACCAGGGTAGCAGCTTAAAAAAACACCACTGGCGTACAGGGAGAAGCCAAAGTGTCTGGCATCAGTGCGAGCAGAGGTTATTGTCTCTTTTCTAAACCTTCCCCCTACAAAGCCACAGAGTGAGGAAGCTGGTGCCACATCTGAGACTCCATGAACCTAACACTGTTTGACCCACCTTAGAGATCCCCAGAGACTCTGCCCCACCCAACTTATGGGCCCACCCAAGCTGCTTTTCCATATGAATGGCTGGTCTTGGTTCATGCTTCACACCTTCCTAAATCCTATCAAACAAGCAATAGCTTGCCTCAGGGAGCCCCAGGCATGGCACTAGCATCAGCCAGCCTAGATTCACAGTTTGGCTTCACCTGGAATCTCCAAACCCAGCACATGGCAGCAGCCATCTCCGATTGCTTGATAGCTCAGGCAGGGTGGCCCCAGGCGAAACACAGGTGGGGGGCCAAACTTGCCCTGTACCACCTGGGAAGCCCCAGGGCCTGCTCACCCAGTGAGCAGCAACAGACCTTGTCAAAGTGCCACCACCCTGCCCCTGCACAACTGATCCTCCACGGAGGATAGAGGTTGGTGGTCAGTGGTCACAGCCAGTTCTTGCAGCTGACCAGCCTGAGTAAATCCTTCTCATTGACCGCCAACAACAGCCTAGGCTCAACTACACAAGGAGGGTATACTCAGCCCACAGAAAGGGTATCCCTTGAGTACCCAGCTTGGATGATGGGGGAGGCTGTGCCACTGGACCCTACAGGACACCTACTGTATTAGGCCACATGACCAAGACACAGGAGTCAAAGCAGCTCTACCTAATACATAGATACAAATAATATAAATATATACAGATACAGATATATAGACATAAAGATACAGGTATATACACATTTGTATTTTTCCCTGTAGTCAGTGAGCTCCTTGAGGGTAGGGGTTATATTCTATTTTACTTTCCATCCCTAGGACCTGCACAGTGCCTAGGACATGGTTGGGAATCTGAAACGTGAATTAATGAATGAGTGTGAATGTTACTAGCTGTTTAAATGATAGCTGCTTACATGTAGCAATAAGTTCTATTTCTTTTTTAGTGTTTTTTCACTGATTATAAAAGGAATTCATGTTTATTATGGCCAAATATATAAAGTACAAGAAACTGTTGTAGATAAAAAGCTTTTTATATGATCAGTAATCTTATCACCAAGAAATAATTACTATTAACATTCTATGAAGTTTCTTCCAGTCTCCTCCAAATATGCATGAGTTTTACCAAAACAAGATGATAGTCTATATACAGTGATACACCCTGTCTTTTTTCATGTGATATTACATCTGTCACTTTCCCATGTTACGAACTAGTTCAGAAACACCCTTTATGTTGGTTGTACAATACTGTCCCAATAGTGGTTGTACAGTCATAAAGTATGATTTCTCTGACCATTCCCCTGTTGTCGGACACTTAGGTTACTTCCAATATTTTCCCACTATGACAAATAAGGTTATGATAAATATTTTATACAAATTGTTTTCCATATTTATTGCTATTTTCATAGGTGTGAGTTGTAGAATTTTGGGGTCAATGGGTATAGATTCTGTTAAGGTATATATTGTCATATATCTTGGTATATGTTATTAACTCTTCTTTCCAATGATTATACCAATTTACTACTCAGGTGGAAGTTCAAATCTGAGGTCACTTTCAAATCGTTAAATACAGATTTTGTTCCCATGAGAGCATAAAGCCTCTGAGGACAAGATCAGATGGTAAGATGAGGTCACAGTGTGTGGATAGGCAGGTGGGTTCCGAGTACATGAAACTGACAATAAAACCAGGCAGTGCGTGGCATGCAGCCCAGAGGCACTGACCCTGAGGATCCAATGGGCAACCGGCATGGAACAAGATTATGAAAAGCGAACAGTAGTTGAGTAGCTGAGATGAAGCGAAGTGGGTGTCACAAGTAGACAAACAGAAGGGACAAGTGTATAAAAATCTGCATGGCCAGTTTGGGAGACCCTGCGCAGGCTCAGCTCCAGGGGGTGCTGCCAGCTCCTGCTGGCTGTCTGCTCCCACAGGGCTCAGAGCCATGGCCATGCGTCTAATGCAGAGTCAGCACTGTGGGTCTGACCCTCCTAGTGGTTCTGCCCCGCACTGCTGCCAGGGCTCCCTTCCCAGCCACCGGGAACTGCAGCCTTCTCCTCCCTCTCCCTTGCCTTCCCAGAAGGACCTCATTCAGCACGTGTGTATACAAGCACCTTTGAAAAACTTCTCCCAGGCATTTCTTCTGAAGGGGTGTTGATCAGTGAGCCAGCTATGACAGCATAGCATCCACACGAATTTATTTGTTTCTCTTTGCCACTAGCTGTGATCTCTGAGAGAACAGCGTCTATTATACATAGTATATCCCTACCTCTACCCTACTACACCTGGCATAGCGCCTCGAGACATAATAAATGTTTAACAAAAGAAGACACCCAGAGAATGTCAAGGACTAGAAGGTGACCTCAGCAGAGATATGTCAGAACTGTCTCTGATTTGCCACCAGGAGCCTGGAGCTACTTCCTTGAGACTCTGCAGTGGCTCAGCACTTGCCACAGCTGAGTCTAGGGTCGGGGATGACAGAGCCACACTCCACGTTCAGGGGAATTCAGTTCAAGAAAGTCAGTGTTCTTTTCGGTTTGGCTAAGTAAATGTTATTCATTTGAATTAAAAATGGCCAATAGAGTGTCTATTTGGATTGAAGGATGAGTTCTCTACCTTTGGGTTTTGTTCTAAAGTGGCATGATGAAAGAATGCTTGGTTTTTAAAGAGACCACGAATGGAGTTTTTGAAGTCACTTAGGTCTCCCAGGGTGCACGTCGCATGTGTGACACTCTGACGACTCTCTCTGTCCCCTAGAATTCTTCAACGACCTGGATCTGCTCATGGGGCCTGTCACCCTACACAGCAGCATGGAACACCTGGTCCAGTACTCCCAGCAGGGCCTGCACTGGCTGCGGAACAGCGCCCACCTGTCATAGGGGCCTCGCCCTTGAGCTGAATTGTGCTCTCCTCTCCACGGACAGCTCACTGTTTCTGGACACTGTGCTACTGAAATTCCCAGCCGCAGCATCTGTCAAACTGCAGTGAATATTTTCTCAGCTTTGAACAGTGGTCTTTTCCCAGGGCATGTGTGTTTGTATGTGTGGGTGTAGAGGAAGCAGTCTGTGTGCGTGTAAGACACACAGCTCTTCAGAACACATTTTCTTTGTCTAGTGTTCATAAGCCCAGTCTAGACAAAGTGATCAGAGGTTTCTGATTACAGGAAATACACTTACACACACACACACACAACTTTCTACTTCAAATCTAAACCATGACATTTTAGAACATTCAACCCAAATCTCGAGGTTAGTTAACCAGGTGCAATGCAGCACACCAAAAGCTTGACTGCCAGTTACGAACCTAGTTATTATATTATTGATTACTTTCAGTATTAATATACTAGTCCCCATTTATTCTTTGTATGTATTAATGGGTAATTCAGTTAATGAAAATAAGTCAGTTATTTTTGTGCTGGATGTTTACCAGGTTGCATGTTACCAAATACCTGCCTTTCATTTATACTTGCCCCTCCATCCAACTTTATTATCAACCAAATGTGTTATAAGCAAATGGATCAACTCCCACAGGCCTTCCCTGCCCTGCCCCCCAAATAGTATGAAAGTGGCACAGAGATTTGGTGAGAACTCAGTGCCTTTGAAAGTGAACCAACATTGACGCAGTGACATCTGCGTTTTGGAACTCAGTTAGGGATTGAAATCTTTTGCGCATGTGACAACAAGCCCACCCAGCACATGTGTTTCTTCCTCCTGCCACTGTGACCCAGTGGCTGTAGAGCCACGTGGCATTTGTCAGCCAATATTTTTTTAAGTCTATTCTTTCTGTGATAGCTTTGTTACAAATGTTCTTGGCCAAATTAGGACATCTCCTAGGATGCCCTTCACTAGGAGTCTATCTGTTGCCTATCAGGATGAGAACTACTTGCTGTCCTGATAAGGTCCGATCCCCTCACTCTCCCTGCGCAGTGTGCCACGTTTGGGCGCTTTGAACTGGGGGTGTGTTTCAGGCTCTGACTGGCCAGCTGCTTACTGCGCAGGGTAAGTTGCTCCTGCGATGATCGCAGTGCTGTTAGGGGAGCAGCAGCCGGGACTGTGCTCACACCCTGTGTGTCTGCCATGTTTACATCATGCCCTCAATTCTTTTCTCTGTTTTTTTTTTTTTCACTTAAGTTTACATTTTAGGGTTTTTTGACATCTTGTTTACAGTTTTTGTTTTGAAACTTGTTTCTTTTATAGTCCCTTGTCATGCCTTAGATTTAGTGTTCTTATTAAGTATATTTGGATATAAAAATATTGGTTAAAAAGAAAAACTCCGGGAAAAAAAAGGATGTAATGTTTCTTAGGCCTCTCACTTGACAAAAGTGCACCAGGTTGGTCTAAGGAAGACAGGTGATGCGATTTCTGGAAAAATCCATTTTTCAAGGTAAAGGTGGCACAAAACATTTACAAGAGATGCTTATGTATGCTCTCACTGGTGGTTGGATTGGTTCAGTTTCATTGTTAACATTTTTGTCAGCCTGACGTATAGGTGGAGATAAGATTGCCATAATTCCTGAGCTATAAGCACTGACTCAAAATTGTAGAAATGATTGAACTGTACAAATAGTGACCTGAAGTTAATTTAAAATGAGCGAGTGAAGGGCTCATGAAATTTGCATTTGGCTTTAGCCTTGAGGCTTCTGGAACTATTAACAAAACTTCTACTTTCCATTTACCCAACCGAGGTGCTTGCCCCATCCCTTTCACTAGGTGGTGGTGGTGGTGGTGGTGGTGGAGTTCACAATCCCATTCGAGGTTAGAAATTTAAGTCTAACTTAAGAAATTGTGAATTGTTGTTTTGTTTTATTTTATTTTGTTTTGTTTTGGAGGACTGAGGCTTAGTTCCGCTTACTCTTGCTGAATTCTGATGAAATGCTCAAACTCTCACATAAAGGAATGACCGACCCTCAGGTGTGTCCCTGGGGTGCTTTGCTGGCCTTGTGGGGTATCCACGTGGTGCACTGACCCATAAAACCCCACCTAAACACACCAGTGGCCTCTGGCATTTTATCAGCACGTTGATGACCCGTGTTTCCCAATAAAACTTGACACTGGCCTTTTGCTTCATCAGTGGAGTATTGTGGGGCAGCGGTTTTTGTTTGCCTGGATATAGATGATTATGATAAGGATACATCTTGTTGTCTGTGAAAGTCATTCATAACTTCCTTTTATTTAGTTTTGTTCTAAGTAGAAATACCTTTCTTCTGATTAAAAAAAGTGTCATTGTAAAAATTTAGACAATTCAGAAATTAGAAAGTCATCCCGACCCCCAGCGACAAGCACTGCTCCCAGTTTCGTGTCTGTCCTTCTGGGGATTCTCCCATTTCAACGTATAATATCTATTATTATTTCTTTCTTTTTGAAGACATATTATTTCCTCAGAAGTTCCACACAAGTTCAACCGACCACATCCTTCCATGACCTGAGTGGATGCCAGCTTTTATCACAATGTTAGAGTTACCTTCAAAGAGAGTAACTCAAATACATTCCTAATCAAAATCTGAGATTTGTTACTGCTCTACACAGATCAGACTTATGTGCAGAATTGTGCCTGGAAAGAGAGGTTTGGTTAAAACAGATATTTCTGGAAATTTTCAAATTACAAGTGGAAACTTGGACCCACTATCTAAAGAGGGATGTACTGGAAAAATAGTCTGAGGAGTTGACGAGTTGTGTACTAGATTGGACACGTCGAACACAATGCAATGAGACTTTCCGCACTAAAACTTATCCTAGTATATACAGCAATGATGTGTGTACTATGTAACAGTGATGTGTACATTTCTGACATCCCATGCATAATATACACAGTTTGTATAAATGCATACATTTAAAAATATATATGTACAATACAGCTACCATAAAACTGTAGAACGCCTGAAGGATATTACTAGTGCCTAATATTGAGTATAAGTCACTGCGTGTTCACATCACCTTGGAAGGACAGTAATTGTTATAAAATTATTCAGTGCAACCAACATTATTTATGAATCACATCTTTGAAACTGTGCAGTAGTATATACATATATATTTTTAAATAACATTTTTCACAGTTTTCCAGAGTTACTGTTGAAATCTGTATCACCAAAAAAAAAAAAGCAAGATTTTTTTAATGATGTAGACACTCTTCAGACCCAGTAATCTGTGTGCGATTTCCTGTCTGTAGATGCCCAAGAGACTTTAGCAGTCACCAGCCTTAATGCATGTACAGGATATTATTGTGACTTAATTTATCTGCAGTTTTTAATCCATATGAAATTGGAATTTATAAACTGACTTGGATTAAATATGTCTGCCTTTCTAAGGTTACAAATGTTACATTAAATGATTTATGTTGTAAATGAGAGAAATTGAGTTGTACGTAAAAAGAAAAAAAACCAAACATCCACCAACTTCTGTGACTATTTTTATAAAAAAAACTTTAGAATCAAAGTATGTTCAAATAAGTATTCTGGTCCCCGGTTCATAATCTCTTTAGAAGAAACCTTGTTTCATGAGTTTTTTTTTTAACATAGCTCCCACAGATTCTCATTACTAAGTCTGGTATTTTTCATGGGGGGAAAAGGTATGTTTTTCTTTTTTATAAGTACACTTGACTACTTGTCTTTCCCGTTTCCCAGCCATCTGTGCACTGTGCACACATGCGGGAGACCACAGCCTAGTGATTCAGAAAACACCAAGGAGGGGACCTGAGTTCACACCGAAGGCTGCAATGAGAGGCCTGTCCAACCAGTGGCCCTGGGTCATTGTTCTGCTCACCTTCTGTAACGATGCAAGTTAGTTCCCTGACTCATGTGCGCCAGGTTTTCCCAACTCAGACCAACACAGCGAAATAATGTTCGCAATATCTGGTTGAGTAGAAGAAAAGAATTTTGAATTAACAAAGATGAAACTAATTATTAGACCAGAGTCTTGCCATGGTATAGCCCCCCTGTGTAGGGGTGTATTTTTTTTTGTTAACCTCATTTTTATTCTCTCCCTCCTTTTTTATGCCCCTCCTGCCCAGAGTAAACTAAACTAGGAGGCAGAAACCATCACAAAAACAAACCCATTACTTCAGCTTCCCCAGCCCTTATCCTTAGATTCGTATATGCCTTGGCGTGAAGCAGAACCCTAGCTCCATGTCACCGTGGCGAACACCTCATTCCAAAGATGGCCAGGACAAGAGACTTGGCTGTGCTTACTCTCGGACCACCTACTTGATACTCTTTCACAGATGGTTTGGGCTAAATGCTCAGCGGTCTTTCAAAAACTGTTTCTCTTAGGCTGTTTTGCCTGTTACTCACCCGAAGCCTGTTCCTATGAGAATCATATTTTTTAAAAGTAACACATCTTTTGTAAAATCTGGATCAACTAAAGTCTTGAAAGACTTTTTTTTTTAATGAAAGGAAAAAAAAAAACCCCACGTGAACTGCGTTCCCAACAATTTTGAGCCAGAGTTTATGTCCTTGTTTTCACACTCCCAGAAAGCACAGCCTTTCAATGTTACAGCTTGCTGACAAGTAGCACAAGAAATGCTCAGATATGAGGAGCCCTGGCTGCGCAGCTCATGACACAGCATCGTCCCATCACACCAAGGTTTTGGGTTCAGTCTCCAGTCAGGGCATGGAAAAGAATCAATCAATAACCAATGAATGAATAAATGGAACAACAAATCAATGTTTCTCTCTCTTCCTTCCTCTCTCTCTCTCTCTCTCAAAAAATCAATAAATAAAAATTTTTTTGAAATGTTCAGATTTGAGATACATGTTCTTTTTGTCCAAACTGGATTATTCTGTATGTGTCATCAGAAGGGTCCATTTGTTTTCTTGGCATGAGGAAAATTATAAAACTCTCAAACTAATTACATCTGACCACGGTTTCAGTTTTTATTATTTAATTGGCACTCTGAGGCAGCAGGGGGTAAATTTGGGGTTGGCTCTAAGGGGATCTAAAGTCACGGCTCTCCGAGTAATGGGAATCAGGGGATTAAATCCCTGTGCCTTTCTTCAAAAATCCGCTTACAGCCAGTTTTAAACACATTGATCTGAGGGATGAATTCTAGGTACTAATTGCAAGTCAACACAATAATCAGCATTTGTCTTTAAGCATCAAAAAGCAATGATGAGCCCTGAAAGCTGAATCCAGCCAGGACTTGTAAGCTAACCTAGGAAAGGGTCCTCAGAGAAAGTTTTCATCCTGTTCTGATGTAAAATAAAATAAAACCAATGTTGGGGATTTTCACACCGTGCTGTTTGGTTACTAAAGTAATTACAATGTTTTTGTTTTCCGGAACAGTTTTCAGAAGACAAAACTGATTCCCCCCCCGCCCCCCAAGTATTTATCATCTCTTTATTTCTAGAACCCAAGTGAGCAAAGAGAAAATACTTAACGCTGAGGAGGTGCATCATCACCTGACTGAACACAGCCTGCCCACAGTAGCTGAATGTCTATGACTTTTTAAAGAAGGTTCTTTGAGTCTCTTTTGTTATAACCATGTCGTTGACACAGCAAAAATTCTAAAGAGATAACACACTAATCTTTAGTGATCGACACTTCCGTAGCAGCACCAGCTATCTCTGGGGCCTGTCTAGGACTTGGAGTAATCTGCAGACTGATTATTAACCCCCTGAAGTTCCCAGGGCTACCAGCTCAACCCAAAATGTCCTTTTCTGTGAGCTGGGTTGATTTTTTTTTTGTTCCATTGGGATTTTCCCCTTCTAAGTTCTATTAAGTTTAATATCTTGACTTTTTAAAAGAACAGTGATTAGTGGCAGTGGGGGCTTTAAGGAAACAAAGATTCAATATTAGAACTGTTGATGTTGGGGTGAGAAGTCAGGAAAATAACTAGGGTGCTCAAACACATTCCTCCTTTGCCTGCTGCACCTGATCCTTGAATAAAATCCCTTTCCGTGCCTCAGTTCCCTCCATGTGAAGTGTAACTCAGAATGCTTGACTACCTCACTGAGTGTGAGAATCAACACTGGCCGAGTATCTTTAGATTCCAGTTATCACACTCAGTGAGAGTTGAGCATCTATCAGAACAGAAACACACTGTATCTGCAGGCACCAATGTGCAGGGGTGTGTGGTGTGGGAGAAGGTACTTTATCTTGCCCTGACGGGTTCTGGAGGCCAAGAGGACAACAGGGAGCTCCTCAGCCCCTGTTGTTACCACTTTGAGTCTACCCTGCCTGTAGGCAGGGATCTAATGAACCAATGAGTGGGGTGGGGTCTGCCCTTGCCAGGAGCAACAGAGCTGCCAAGTACCCCAGAGATAGTGGTACAGTCTCACTATCCTTTTTCCCGTCCAGCCTAGGCCTTCAGAAGTTAGGAGTATCCTGATGGAAAAGGGGAAAAGGACCATTGAGTCCAAGCTTCCAATGCATGCCATCTGCCAAGGGAAAGTAACTTGCCTATTGAACACCATGGTTCTAATATCCTCAACCAGCACAGTCTCACTTCCTGTGCTCTCATGTGTGTTCTGTGACTGCTGAGAGGCTGAGTTCTCTTCACGTGTTTCTTTTGCCTTTAGTAGTAATTTTTGTTGTCTGGGGCTGGCAAGTGGAGGACAGCTGCTCTGGGAAGCTTGTCCCTGAGAAAGGAGATCTGTCATGAGGGACTTGGGTATGTCATGAGCTTCAGGAAAGAGGAAACCTCTCTTGAGAAAATAGATGGATTTTTTTTCTCTAGTGTGTTATGTGGTTTTCTCAGTATGATCTCTTAATTATAGGCTACACTTTAGTCAGTATATGAAGAGAGAGAAAAAAATCAACATAATAACTTAGTTATTTTTGTGATGCCCAGCTAGCGACTGAACATTCTAGCCCCAAACATCAGGACAAAGACTGGAAATTTGGCCAATAATCTAAATGTTCCATACCACTGAGGTCAGGTCCCAAAAGGTAGATTGATATGTTTAGCTTTTATCCAGTATTTATATTATTTAGGCACAGGGCTTCCTTAAGTCCCTAAATCAGTGCTTTGAGCTTAGCCAAAATAATCATGAAATACTCATTCAGAAGGAACCCTGCATTTCAGATTCACTGGAAATCCATTTCCTTGCCTTTCTCCAGCTTGAAGAAACAGCAGCTGAAAGTCCTGAGAGATCCAGCCCGATGTAAGCCCAAATCAATTCTAACGCCCTTTCCACAGGAGCACAACACCTTATCCGATGCGAATTCCAGGTGTTGAGGTAAAAAAAAATTCCAGAGTAGCACCACAAGATTTATTAGCATGAAGAGGCCCAGATATACTACAGTTCTGTGGAATCAAGTTTAAAGTCACTCCCACATAGAGCAGGAATTTAAAATTTCATGATTTTCTTATTCTGCGTCATTTTGGATGTTTAGTCATGGAGTCCGCAACTCTAAGTCAGTATTTCAGTGTCAAAATCCTCATGTATCACATCAAACATCATTTCAAGCCCTGGCTGGTGTGGCTCAGTGGATTGAGTGCTGGCCTGCAAATCAAAGGGTCATCGGTCCAATTCCCGGTCAGGACACATGCTTGAGTTGTGGGCCAGGTTCCCAGTGGGGGGGTGTGAGAGGCAACCACACATTGATGTTTCTCTCCCAGTCTTTCTCCCTCCCTTCTCCTCTCTAAAAATAAATAAATAAAATCTTTTAAAAACTCACCATTTCAAATTCTGCATTTCCACCTTGAGTAAGTTATCAGCAACTTGGGAACCTGTTTATCTCCTGCAAGACTCTTCACTGATCCTGTTTTAGCAAAGTGTAGAGCCTTCATCTTCTCAATTCTTACAGGAATTGGTCTTGGTATTGTTTCCCGAATTAAAGAAGATTTTAAATAGGCCAATTCTGTACAGTAATTTATGCTGTAAAAGCTACATATTGTAGCATTGATGAGAGTGCTGTATTAACAATGTCCAATGCCAGTTTCATGGTTGTCTTGCTCTTCAATATTAAAATAGCTTAAGCTCATTTTTTGTCATGTGCTATTCATTTGGGGTTTCTGGTTAGAGCATTTGGATAAGTTTATGGAGAAAGTCCAGAATCTGTGTGGATAGTCACTATGTTAATCCAAATAGTTTCAATGGTCTGTTAAGCATCAACATCGAAGACCACTACTACTGATTAAACTGTGTGCTCTTAGCTGTATCTTTAAGTATGTGAGAAAATCTTAACCCAAGCAATTAACAGACACCAGGGGCTTCATGAAAATCACTTCCTCCAGCTTCCCTTCTCAAAATTCACAAACTTTTTCCAAGGAAATGCCAGTGGATCCCCACTAAGTACCCGGGGTTCTCTTACTCCCGCAGAGGGGTCTCATCTCCCAGCACCTGTTTAAGCCATCTGCATGCCTGGAGCCTGAAGTGCTTCGATTTGGTGGTGGTTCACATCTGCGTAAGAAAGGGCAAATGTTAAATCCCTCTTTTCTGTCTGTCTCATATAAGAATAAAAGTTGCTCCCACACATCAGTGTCATTCATATTGCAGGTAAACAAAACTCTACATTCAAGGTCAATAGTGAATTATTTTGGAAAGATGTTAGGGAGGAGTGAAGCACATCTGGTGGGGGGTGGTCCTATATTTTGTCTGAGTTTAAATTTACATGTACAAAGATGATGGAATCATTGACCATTGATTGTACTGTTCAGAGAGTTTGCTGTATCTGTAAGTCGCATAAAACTCAGGCAGCACAGCCTGTGGGCTGGGGAAACACTGTACTGTAACAGAATGAGCCTTACAGATTTATAACAGGCACTTTTATATTTAAAGATAAATATCAGTGGGAGATTACTTTTAGTGTCCTAATAAACCTTGAAATCAATATTACTGTCTCAAAAACACCCTACTGTCTCTTCCTAGAACTTCTGAGCAAAATATCCTTTCTCGTGTGTTACAGTATTTTGTTTTAAATATAATCAGCTAGTCACAAACTATCTTTATCTCTATAAAAGTATGAATCTACCTGAATTACTAAAATGAACGACAGAATTTTAAAGGAAGGAGAATGAACCTAAAATGCTCTTGGCAGGAAGTAAGTGTCCCTTTTAGAGTGAAAAAGAAATCAAAACCTAAGATAGAGCCTGGAATATCCTTGCTAAGAGAGCTTTCGGTTTTGTGTTTCTACATGTCAAACCTCTGTGTACTATAAAGCAATGTGCCAATGGAAGCTGTGACACCACATGGTTCAAACACAAACAGAAGATAAACATTGAAAATACTGGATACTAAGACTCATTTAAGCCATTTTTAGTTTACTACATTATTTTTCCTTTTTTAAAATATATTTTCAAACAATACAAGAATATGTTCTTCTTGTTTTAAAAATGTGTGCAATACAAACAAACGAAAGTTCCCTTTGGTTCCCACCAGTTCCAGGCGACAGGAGCCACACTTGTCAGTTGGGTGTATCTGTCTATATTTCTTTATTTGTGTGCGTATTTACAGAAATAGGGTCATATTGTGCATATTGTTCTGTGTGCTGCAACTTGCACTTATCATTTAATAGTGGGTCTTGGACATCGTTTAATATTAGTACAGAAAGATCTAATCTACCCCATGGTTTTGACCCTGTGCACAGTATTTCCATAGTATGGTGTAGTGTAGTTTATTCAATATCCCCTATTGATGGATATTTAGACTAACTAATTATATACTTTTAATTGAGATATAATTCACATACCATAAATTTCACTCTTTTAAGTGTGGAGTTCATTGGTTTTTGGTATATTCACAAGGTTGTGTAACCATCACCATTGTCTAATTATGGAACATTTGAATCACCCCAACAAGAAACTTCATACTTATTAGGAATCACACCCCATTTCCTCTAGCCAGGGGCTAGAGGAAACCACTAATTTACTTTCTGTCTCTATGGCTTTTCTGGACATTTTGTAGCATCAGAATCATACAACAGCTAGTCCTTTGTGTTTGGCTTCCTTTACTTAGTATAATGTCTTCAAGGTTTATCCATGTTGTAACAGGTGTCAGCACTTCATTCTTTGTTATGCCTGAATGATATTCCATTGTATGGACAAACCACATGTTATTTATCTATTAGTTGATGGGTTGTGTTCACCTTTTGGCTATTATGAATAATGCTGCTATGAACATTCGTACCACTAGTTTTTGCGTGAAGATATGTTTGAACTTCTCTTGGGTGTGGAATGACTGGGCCACAAGGTAACACTATGTTCAACTTTGTGAGGCATTGCCAAACTTCTGAACAGGAGGGGCAGCATTATACATTCCAGCCAGCAATGTATGTGCATTCCAGTTTCTCTATATCCTCATCAACGTGTGTTATTGTCTAACTTTTTTTTAGTAGCCATTCTACTGAGTGTGAGTAGTATTGCGTTGTGATTTTGATTTGTATTTCCCTAGTGCTAATGATATTCAGCATCCTTTCAGGTGCTCATTGGCCATTTAAAAATCTTCTTGGAAAAAATGTCTGTTCAAATCCTTCATCCATTTTTAAATTAGGTTATTTGTTTTTTGTCTGTTGAGTTGTAAGTGTGCCTTGTGTGTTCTGGATGCTAGCCTTTCATATCAGAGAGATGATTTGCAAATATTTTTTCCCATTATGTGATTATTTTTCACTTTCTTTTTTTAAAAATTTTTTATTGATTATGCTGTTACAGTTGTTCTATTCCCCCTTTCATTCCCCTCCACCCTACCCCCCATCCCCACCATTACCCCCCCTTTAGTTTATGACCATGTGTCTCAAGTCCCTTAGATTCTATATTTCCCATGCTATTCTTGCCCCCCCTATCTATTTTCTGTCTACTGTCTATGCTACTTATTTTCTGTACCTTCTCCCCCCATCTCCTCCTCCCACTCCCCTGTTGCTAACCCTCCTTGAGATCTTCATTTCTATGTTTCCACTCCTGATCTAGCTGTCCTTTTAGTTTGCTTTTGTTTTAGGTGTGGTTGTTAATAACTGTGAGTTTGTTGTCCTTTCACTGTTCATGTTTCTTTAACTTCTTTTTCTTCGATAAGTCCCTTTAACATTTCATATAATAAGGGCTTGGTGATGATGAACTCCTTGAATTTGATCTTATCTGAGAAGCACTTTATCTGTCCTTCCATTCTAAATGAAAGTTTTGCTGGATAGAGCAATCTTGGTTGTAGGTCTTTGGATTTCATGACTTGGAATACCTCTTTCCAGCCCCTTCTTGCCTGTAAGGTCTCTTTTGAGAAATCTGCTGACAGTTTGATGGGGACTCCTTTGTAGGTGACTGTCCCCTTAGCTCTTGCTGCTTCTAGGATTCTCTCCTTCATTTTAATTTTGGCTAATGTAATGATGATGTGCCTTGGTGTGTTCCTTCTTGGGTCCAACTTCTTTGGGACTCTCTGAGCTTCCTGGATTTCCTGGAAGTCTATTTCCTTTGCCAGATTGGGGAAATTCTCCTTTATTATTTGTTCAAATAAGTTTTCCACTGGTGGCTGTTCCTTTCCCCCTTCTGGTACCCCTATAATTTGGATGTTGGAGCGTTTAAAGATGTCCTGGAGGTTCCTAAGACTCTCCTCATTTCTTTGAATTCTTGCTTCTTGACTCTTTTCTGTTTGGCCATTATTTGCTTTCTTCTGGTCCACTCCATTGATTTGAGTCCCAGTTTCCTTTTCATTGCTATTGGTGCCCTGTGCAATTCCATTCATTTCAATTAGTTTCGCCTTCATATATTTGTCTAATTTGTGGCTATAATCAACCAGTTCTGTGAGGATCCTGATGACCAGTGTTTTAAACTGTGTGTCTGAGAGTTTTGCTATTTCTTCATCGCTTAGATCTATAGGCTCTGGGGCTTTGAGCTCTTCCTGCGCCATTTTTGGTCTGTTCACACCCTTTAAGTGAGGAGCGGAGCCTTGGACTCCCAGGTCGCTGGGTTGTGACGATGTACGTGGGGACGTGGTCAGAGCGGGGAAATGGCGACCCCCTCTGCTGTTTTTCACAGCTGGGTGAGGAGAAGCGACTTAGGTGATTCCCCTGGGCCGGGCCACTCAGAGTCGCTGGGTTATGACGTTGTATGTGGAGGTGGGGTCAGAGCAGGGAACTAACTGGTGCGCCCTCCACTGCCGCTTGCCGGGACCTGCTGGGCCGGTCCAACCACCCACTCCCTCGCCTGTCCAGCCGTGCACAAATGCGCGACCACAGTCAACGTACAGCACTGCTCCTCTGCTGTCTCCCCCACGGTCGCTCGTTTGGTCGCTCACTAGGTCCAACCCTGCGCCTGGATTCCGTGCGCCTGAGTCCGTCTGACCGAGTCCTCCTGTGCAACCCCGCTTCACCAGCTGCTGGTTTCGCCCCTTACTGGTCAGGCTGAAGAATTTGTTGTTAATGGACTTCCAAAAAGTTCAATTTTCCGTGTTCTGGCTGTGTTTTCTGTTGCTAATATTTAGTTGTCTCTAAACTTGGTTGTGTGAGAA
Organism: Artibeus jamaicensis; assembly: GCF_021234435.1. NCBI lineage: Eukaryota > Metazoa > Chordata > Mammalia > Chiroptera > Phyllostomidae > Artibeus > Artibeus jamaicensis. The sequence continues at coordinate 9,332,972 of NW_026521810.1, read as the reverse complement.
GGCATGGCACATCCACCTATGCCTCCATCTTGGCAGAAGTCCTCTATTTTTCACTTTCTTGACAGTGTCCTTTATTGTACAAAACGTTTTAATTTTGATGAGGTCCAACTTATGTACTTGAAATTTTGCCTCTTGTTCTTTCATGTCATTTATAAGAAGGTTTTGCCTAACCCATGTACATGAAGATTTCTAAATTTTCTTCAAAGAGTTTTAAATTTTAGCCCTGAAATTTAGATGTATGATCCATTTAAGTTGACCACAGCACACTAACAACTTTTAGAGAGAGAAAGGGGGTCCTATTTTAACATTCTTTTAAACTACAATTAACACCTGGATGGTTTTGATTTGAGCCCCATGAGACCATGGGTTTTGCCTATGTTCTTAGTGCCCAGTAAGGTGGCCACCCTTCATATTCTATTGTGTCCCATGTTATATGTCTGTGGATACTTTCTTTTATTGTTGTTCAGGTACAGTTGTCCTGCCTTTTTCTCCCTTGCTCTCCCCTGCCCCATCCTTCCCTCACTCCCACAGTCAATCCCCCACATTGTCCATGCCCACAAGTCCTGTATTCATGTTCCTTGACTTGCCTCTTCCCTTCTCTCCCCTGTTATCCCCCTCCCCCATCACCTCCGGTCACTGCCAGTTACTTCTTCACTTCCAAGACTCTGGTTCTATTTTGCTCATTTGTTTGTTTTGTTGATTAAGTTCCACTTATAGGTGAGATCATATGGTATTTGTCTTTCTCCAACTGGCTTATTTCACTTAGCATAATATTCTCCAGTTCCATCCATGCTGTGGCAAAGAGTAGGAGTTCCTTCTTTCTTTTTGCTGTGTAGTATTCCATTGTGTAAATATTTTGTTATCCTCTCATTCACTGATGGACACTTAGGCCATTTCCAGCTCTTGGCTATTGTAAATAATGCTGTCATGAACATTGGGGTGCATAGGTTCTTTTGAATTGGTGATTGAGGATCTTAGGGTATAATCCCACCAGTTGGATCGATGTATCAAAAGGCAGTTCCATCTTTAGTTTTTTTAAGAAATTCCATACTGTTTTCCACGGTGGCTGCACCAGTCTGCATTCCCACTAACAGTGTACTAGGGTTCCCTTTTCTCCACAATCTGGTCAGCACTTGTTTGTTGATTTGTTAATGATGCCCATTCTGACTTGTGTGAAGTGGCATTTCATTTGTACCTCTTTGATGGTTACTGATGTTGAGCATTTTTTCATGTGTCTATGGGCTGTCTGTATGTCCTCCTTGGAGAAGTGTCTGTTCAGGTTTTTTGGCCATTTTTTAATTGGATTGTCTTCCTGGTATGGAGTCGTGTAAGTTCTTTATATATTTTTGAGATCAAACCCTTGTCCAAGGTGTCATTGGCAATTGTTTTCCCATACGGTTGGTTCCCTTTTCATTTTTTTAATGTTTTCTTTAGTTGTGCAGAAACTGTTTATTTTGATGTAGTCCCATTTGTTTATTCTTTCCTTTATATCCCTTGCCTTAGGGGACATATCAGTGAAAATAGTGTTGTGTGGGATAGCTGAGATTTTCCCACCTATGTTCTCCTCTAGGACTTTTAGGGTATCACAACTTATATTTAAGTCTTTTAATCATCTCGAGCTTATTTTTGTGTATGGGGTAAGTCAGTAGTCTAGTTTCATTTCTTTTGCATGTATTTGTCCAGATCTCCCAACACTGTTTATTGAAGAGGCTATTTTTACTGAATTTTATGTTCCTGCCCCCTTTGTTAAATATTAAATGATCATACAGACATAGGTTTATTGCTGGGCTCTCTATTCTGTTCCACTGGTCTATGTGTCTGTTCTTACACCAGTACCAGACTGTTTTGATTACAGTGACCTTGTAATATAGTTTGGTATCAGGTATTGTGATCTCTTCTACTTTGTTCTTATTTCTCAAAATTGCTGAGGCTATTTGGGGTTGTTTGTGGCTCCATATAAATTTTTGAGATATTGGTTCTATATCTGTGAAATATGTCATTGGTATTTTGATACGGATTGCATTAAATCTATAAATTGCTTTGGATATTATGGACATTTCGATGATGTTAATTCTTCCAATCCATGAACATGCTATATGCTTCCATTTATCTGTGTCTTCCTTAATTTCTTTCTTCAGTGTTCCATAGTTTTCTGGGTACAGGTCTTTTACCTCTATGGTTAAGTTTATCCCTAAGTATTTTATTTTTCTTGCTGCTAGAGTGAATGGGATTTTTCCTAATTTCTGTTTCTGATATTTCATTGTTAATGTACAAAAATGCCTTCAATTTCTGAGTATTGACTTTCTATCCTGCCATTTTGCCAAATTCATTTATTAGGTCAAGTAGTTTTTTGGTGGAGTTGATAGGGTTTCTTATGTACACTATCATGTCATTTGAAAACAGTGAGAGTTTTTCTTTCTCACTGCCAATTTGGATGCCTTTTATTTCTTTTTCTTGTCTGATCGCTATGGCTAGGACTTCCAATACTACGTTGAATAGAAGTGGTAAAAGCAGACAACCTTATCTTGTGCCTTATCTTAGAGGGAAAGCTTTTAGTTTTTGCCTGTTGAGTATGATATTGGCTGTAGGTTTCTTATATATGGCCTTTATTATGTTGAAGTATGCTCCCTCAATTTCCACTTTGCTGAGTGTTTTTATCATAAATGGTGCTCTACCTTATTAAATGCTTTTTCTGCATCTATTGATGTGATCATGTGGTTTTTGTCTTTCATATTGTTTATGTGGTGTATTACATTTATCGACTTGCAAATACTGTAACATCTTTGTATCCCTGGAATGAATCCTACTTGATCATGGTGTATGATCTTTTAATGTATTATTGGATGCAGTTTGCCTATATTTTCTTGAGGATTTTAGCATCTATGTTCATCAGCAATATTGGCCTTTAGTTTTCCTTTTTCATTGTGTCCTCATCTGGATTTAGAATTAGGGTAATACTGGCTTCATAAGATGAGTTTGGGAGTCTTCCCTCTTCTTGGATTTTTGGAACAGTTTGAAAAGGATAGACTCCTTCCTAAATGTTTAGTAAAATTTGCCTGTGAAGCTATCTGGCCCAGGGCTTTTGTGTGCTGGGATTTTTTAAATTACTGCTTCAATTTCACTAGCTGTTATTGGTCTATTCAGGCTTTCTGCTTCTCTTGATTCAGTTTTGGAAGATTATACATTTCTAAAAATTTGTCCATTTTACCCAGGTTTTCAAATTTCTTAGCATATAGTAGTAATTTCTTACAATCCTTTGTATTTCTGTGGTATTTGGTTATAATTTCTTCTCTTTCATTTCTGCTTTTATTTACTTGGGTCCTCTCTTTTTTCTTGATGAGTCTCATTAAAGGCTTGTTGATTTTGTTTAACTTTTCAAAGAACAAGCTCTTTGATTTATTGATTCTTTGAATTGTTCTTTTAGTTTATATCATTTAATTCTGCTCTGATCTTGGTTATTTCCTTCCTTGTATTTTCTCTGGGCTTTTATGGATGCTTTCTATGTTAGCTTGCCAGAATATCTTTTTTTCATCTCAGGACTTTTTATTTTTTTATGTTGTTTTGTTTTAGATTTATCTCTTACATAGGTTATAAACCACATGTAGTCAGAATGACAATTTTACCACTGTGAATATCTCCATATTTAACAGGTGAATTTCACAGGGTCACATTTATTGTGACTACTGATATGTTTGTGTTTTCCTGCCATCATACCACGTGTTTAATTGCATACTTAATTTCTTTTCTGCGTTTCACTGAATTAATCAAATTTTGTTTATTTTATTTTTCCTCTAATGAGTTTCTTTTGGTGGTTGCTCTCGGATTTTAACACATAAACATAAATGCATGTTTTTCTGAAAATGCCTAGAATTAATATCTATATCCTCTAATGGCAACAACAAAAAAAGACCTTGGCTAACTGGGTTATCACATCTCAATCTCCCATATAGATATCTTTTGGAAATGTTTATTTCCACATTGGACTCTTTTAAAATATATTATATTGCTTATGTTATTGCAGTTGTCCCAATTTTTCCCCTTTGTCCCCCTCTGCCCAGTATCTTCCTTCCCTCCAGCAATACCCCCTTAGTTCATATCCATGAGTTGTGCATGTAAGTTTTCAGCTTCTCCATTTTCTATACTATTCTTGATATCCTCCTGTCTATTTTGTACTTAACAATTATGCTTTTAATCCCAGCATCTTTTCTCCCATTCCCCTCCTTCCCCCTCCCATCTGTTAACCCCCCAAATGATCTCCATATGTATGTTTCTTTTCCTGTTTAGTTGTTTGCTTAGGATTTTTTTAGAGTCAGTTCTTGATAGTTGTGAACTTGTTGCCTTTCTAATGTTCAGAGTTTTGATCTTCTTTTTGTTCTTAAATAAGTCCCTTTAACATTTTGTGTAATAATGGCTTGGCGATGATAAATTCCTTTAGCTTTATCTTGTCTGGGAAGCACTTTATCTGTCCTTCCATTCTAAATGGTAGTTTTGTTGGATAGAGTATTCTAGGTTGTAGGTCCTTGCTTTTCATGACCTTGAATACTTCTTTCTAGCCCCTTCTTGCCTTCAAGGTTTCTTTTGAGAAATGAGCTGATAGTCTTATGGGTACTCCTTTTGTAGGTAACTCTATGCCTTTCTCTTACCACTTTTAAGATTCTCTCTTTATCTTTTACCTTTGGCATTTTAATTATAATGTGTCTTGGTGTGGTCCTCTTTGGACCCAATTTGTTTGGGACTCTCTGTGCTCCCTGGACTTGTATCTGTTTCCTTCTTTAAAAATAATCAACGTTTTGTCCTGGCTGGGTGGCTTAGTTGGACCATCGTCCCATACACCAAAAGGTTGGGGGATTAATTTAATTTATTTTATTTTAGAGAGAGGGGAAGAGAGAAGAGGAAGAGAAAAACGTTGATGTAAAACATCCACTGGTTGCCTTCTGCAAATGTCCAGACTGGGGACAGAATATGGAGCTCACAACTCAGGCATGTGCCCTGACCAATAATTAAACAAGTGAACTTTTTAGTTTGTTGGGGTGATGCCCAACCAACGGAGCCACTCCAGCCAGGACTGGGTTGCATGCAAATTTTCTCCCTGGGCAGGGCAGGGCATATCCCTAGGTTTCAGATTCAATCTTGGTAGGGACATGGGTGGGAAGCAACCTAGTGATGTTTCTCTCTTTTCTCTCTCTCTCTCTCTCCTTTTCCTTTCTCTGTCTCTCTCTCTAAAATCAATAAGTATATCCTTGGGTAAGGATTTTTTATTATACATAAATACATATATAAATAAACAAAATTGACACTTCAGCAAAAGGTACAAGGACAAGTAGATATCCATATACATGTGCAAAAGAATTTGGACCCCTATCTCACAACATATACAAAAACTAATTTAAAATGTATTAAAGATCTAAATGTAAGAGTTCAAACTATAAAACTCTTAGAAGAAAACCTAGTTATAAATCTTTGTGACCTTAAATTCTGGACTGGTTTCTGAGATGTTGACACCTTGAGCACAACCAAAGGTAAAAAAGATAAATTTAATGTCATCAAATTAAAAGCTTTCTTATTTCAAAAGACATAATTTAGAAAGTAAGAAGACAACCCAGCAAAAACATTTGCAAGTCATATATTTGATAAGGGTCTAGCTAGCATCCAGAATATATAAACAACTTTTGCAACTCAACAACAAAAGGATAAGTGACCCAATTTAAAAATGAGCAAAGAATTAGAACAGAGAATTCTTCTTATGATATATAACAATTGTCTATAAGTACTTGAAGTGATCAACATTATTAGTTATTAGTGAAATGCATATCAAAACCACCATGAGCTCCTACTTTATTTTCAGTAGAATGGCTATAATAAAAAATACAGACAATAACAAATGTTAATAAAGATGTGGAAAAATTGGAATCCCCATATATTGCTATTGGAAATATAAATCTAGCCGCCATGGAAAACAGATTGGCAATTTCTCAAAAGTTAAACATAGTGCTACCATATAACTCAACAATTCCACTCCTAGGTATATACGCAGATAATTAAAAGCATAGTCACATAAAATTTTATACACAAATATTCATAGCAGCATTATTCATAATAGCCAAAAAGTGGAAACCACTCAAAAGTCCATAATGTGATATGTTAATAAACAGAATAGGTATATGCATGCAATGGGATACTGATAGACGCTACAACATATAGGAACCTTAAAAACATTACGCTAAATGAAAAAAGTGTAAGACAAAAGGCCACCTGCTACATGATTCCATTTGTATGAATCAAAAGGCCACCTGCTACATGATTCCATTTATATGAATTGTAAGGTGACTGCTGATGGGTTCGGGATTTCCTTTTGGGGTGATGGAAATGTTCTGAAATTAGTGGTGATGGTTGGACTGCTTGTGAGTATACTAAAATCTACTGAGTTGTTCACTTTAAAAGAATGACTTTTTTGGTGTGTGAATCATCTCAATTTTTAAAGTAGTCAATATTGATTTACAATAAGGCTTCCCATTTTTGTTGTTGTTGTTGCTTCTTATACTCCCTGAGTTAATTCTCCTTTCAGATCAGATTTGAGATGTAAAATTTGGAACCCTTGCATTCTGAAAATATCTCACTTTGGACCTTCACACGGTGTCCTAGTTCACTTGTTGTAAACTGCCAATTCAAAAGGATTTGCTTCGGGAGTTTTTTGTTTTCTCTGTATTAAATGTATTGGAGTAACACTGGTTAACAAAATTATACAGTGTACAGGTGATGTGGTGTAGCATTGTGCACCTGAGCCTCAGAAGTCTGAAGAGATTGCTCCAGTTCCTCCGTACCTCCCAGTGGTATCTGTACCTAACACTGTGTAGTAACATAGTCCCTCTGCTCCCTATCCCCCTACTCCCAGAACTATTTAGGGTTCATTCCTTATCATTGATGTCAGGAATTTCTCTGTGATATTGTTTGATAAAGTTTTTGTCTTGTTTGTCCTTGAGTCTGCTCAGCTGTCCCTAAGGCACTTGCACTCTGGAGCCCATGCTGTCCTGACCCAGGGACATTGTCCTCCAGTCCTGTCAGAGGACACTCTCGCTTTCATGGTCTCCATTCTTCTGAAGATCTGTTAGGTCAATCTTGGGAACTTTTGAGTTTTATTTTCCAGTTCTCTTGACCATTTTTTATATTTTCTGTCTCCTTGTTTGTTTTCACTGTTCTGAGAGAATTCCTTGGCTTAGACTTTCCACTTATTCTCTTATAAGCTTCAATGCTTCTGACCATTTACTGAGAATTTTATTTCAATCATCAAAGTTTTCATTTCCAAGTCCTCTAAAACATTTGTTTTTATGAGTGCAATATTATTTTATTTCTCTCTGAGGATTCTAATTACGTATGTGCCAATTTCTGTTTGCTCTACTAATTCTACTACATTGGATGTAAACTTTTCCATGTCTTGGGGGTTGGTGCCTCCCTTTCAGGTTTTTTTGCAAATGTCTATGGATTATTAACTGTGTGCTCAACCTTTCATTTGACTTTTCAGCCTTTCCACCAATGTTCTTTCTGTTTACTGCATCTCGTCTCCTGGACCTAGCGAGCTCCCCATTCCTCCTGGGTATTGTCAGGGCCCCACCTGGCCTTTTATCACAACTATCTGAATCCTCTGCTGCATATCGGGAACTGACACCTCTTTTGCCTGCCTCTTGGCCTGGGGTTGGAAAGGTGCTGCTTCTATATGTTATCCCAAGTGATTACCCCCTACATCCACCAGGGATCCTCCCAGTATTCTTGACCTGCGAGCTTGTTGGCTCCTGGAGCAGCCCTCTGTCTTTTAGTTCTGCACAACCTCAGGACCATGGTTTCCTTCTTTGTGATGATCCCAGGCTTCTTCCATCCTTCAGCCATGCCTCAAAGTGCCTGGACCCTTTAAGGTATTGCTTCTTGTTTTTTTAGTGCAGTTGTGGATTTATTATGGTTATTATTTTGATGATGATATATCTCTTTGGCCAACTTGATCCTCTCTCTTCTTTAATAAAATCAAACCCTAATGTTTGCCAGTGGCAGGAGAATTTCCACACAGGGTTCAAGTTTGATGCAACTCAGCCTTCCTGATGGGATGTCCTGCACATTGCTGGCCTGCATCCCCTCATTCCACCTTGCTTTCTGAGATTCTTGACTTTGGGACTCCACATTGCTGGGAGCCTCACTGAGCTGTCCCCACCAGCTGCCCCCTTAGCTGACCAGCTCTGGTTTTCCTAGTCTTACGGGTCCAGTCACCACTCTGTCCTTTGAAGAACCACATTGCTGCTCATTCCTGCTGCTGCATCCTGCGGTTTTGGACCCCTGGGAAGCCTCCCCTCCCCCTGGCTGGCTGTGCCCTTTGTTGCTTCTGCCACAGCCGTGAGTCTAGTGTGAGGTGGATGTTGAGCATTTACTTCTAATTAAAAATACTCCCTGGAAACAGAAATGTCTTCCCCATCACAGACTTCATTGAGAGCATTTCTACTTGGCCTTGAAAAAACCATACTCAGAAGGCAGACCAGGTACTTCCAACCCACTGGTTGTCAGCACAGCACATCCTACCCTAGGTATGAAGTAGGGTCCTATCCCAGGAACAATGGAAAAAACTGCTGTGAGCGCCGGGACACAGGAGCTGGACCAGGAGCAAGGGGGCTAGACTGTGAGCTGCCAGGACACTGAGATGTGGCTCTGGACCCAGGATAGCCCGGGGTCCAGAGCCTAGGGGGAAGGCCTGCACATGGAGGCCACGTGCCCTCAGCCATGGAAAGGAAAAGGCTGAGGGGCAGAAAGTGAGGAAAAGGATTCTTTCCACCAGAACAATTCTAAATGAACCACTCTGCCCCTAAGGGAACAGCCATTTAACACAGGACACTTCTGATGCAGGACTTGCAGACATCTTGTTTGGTGGCTGCCATCACCTCAGAGCAAGTAAGCAAGGCAAGTAGAACAAAAACGTGCACAGAGTCCAGGGTATTGAATGTTCAGGTAAACACATGAGCCTGGCCACAGGACACAGAGCAGACACCTGGGGAAATGAAGGTGACTGACAGCCAGGTGGCATGATTCATGGAGTGCTGGGAAGACTGGTCTACCTCCCTCTGTGAATGAAAACTTCTGGAAGTCTTCACCAGGCTCCTCTTTGTAAAAGCCCATATTCCCACAAGTGTCACACAGGAAGTTCCTGACACATCCATGACATCTAATCACACTGGTTTTCCCCAGTTAGCAGGAGGAGACTAGGGAGGCAGGGGGGCGGTGCAAGAAAAGTTAGAAAGGCCTGAAGCAGAGACTAGATGAGAAGCCCAGTGGTGGAGGAAGGCCCACAGTCAGACCAATCACTGCTCCAGCCTTGGCACCTTAACGAGTCATTTCCTGAAGGTCATTTACCTTTAAAATGGGACCTTGATCCCAGACAGTTGACTTTGTGTGAACATGCCTGACCTGTCCTGCCATGGGGGCAGCACTGGAATCTCAGTGGAAAGTCCCCAGTGGGTGAGAGCCACTGCTTTGGTGGGAGGGTGAAACATTTATACTGAGCTTGAGGCTATCATTATGATTTATTGGAATGCTGCTTTCGAAATGCCTTTTTCTTCATTTCATGTAAATTAAGCTGCTGGTGCATGTGGGAATGTGCATGTCTGTATTCCTAAGGGGAGTTGTAGAATTCATTAGTTATTGTTTGGGAGGTGCTCTGCAGATAAAAAACTCTCCAGAAATGCCAGGTATTATTATTAGGTGCCTTGGATTTGTAAATCATCTTGAATGGGCTGTTTTGTTTTATTCTGTTTTGTTTGGGTATAAAAATGATAGCTCCAAACACCAAATTCAGCAATGGCCAATGCACATGCATGCAAAGGAACACACGCAAGACTCAAAGACAGGGTTTTAAGTGGTGTTGATCTATTTTCTCCAAGGGCGTGGGAGGAAAAAAGAATTCCAGCTGAGGAATCTAATGTCCAGGGAAGGGTGCCAGGAATCATACTACCTGTGGCCTTGAAAAAGTGCTTTAACTTCTGTGGGCCATGGTCTCCACATCTGGAAACTCGACCAGTTGGACAAATCTGACCCCTATGCTCCCTACATGCACGCCTGCCGTTTACGGAGATCTGCCATCACACAAACCTGATTCCTAGAAAAGGAGAAGCAGGTGGAGGGAGGGAGGCAGGAAGAGATTCATAGTTGGATAAAGACTTAGATCTAATTTCTTTTAATTTATATGGATTTATTAAGACTGGAGGGAGGGAGCCACAGGCAGTGCTAAGATGGACGTCTGTCAGAGGTCAGAAAAACTGTTTCCCTCTTTCAAGGCCCCCCCCCAATGGATCACCCCAGTCTGACAGTCTGACAAGGGTCTGACAGTCTGACAAGGGTCTGACAGGGAGCAGGGTCTGTCTTCACCCACCCATCCTTTCCCACTGAATTGACACTTTATATCTATATTTCTATGAGAGACTCATCTGAAAATGTTCAGGTTCGGTCTGAGAATTTCCAAGTAGTTACTATGGATTGAAAACTCTGTATGTAAGGTCAACAGTTGAGATGTATAAGAGGTAACAGCTGCAACCCAGAGTGTGCATGGAGATAAGGCTCAGGGAGGGCTCTGAACAGGAAGAGGAGTCACAGGCTGGCAGGGGCAGGCTCTTGCATGAGGAATGCTGAGCCTGGGTCCTCCCAGACTTTGGGGAGTTCTGTGGACTGTCCTGACCTCCAAAACCAAAGTGAAGTGCTGTGGTGAGCTGTGTAGGTGGTCGGCAAAGTGTGCAGAGTCTGGATTTCAGTACTGAATGAATGAAATTGTAGATAATCCCTACCCTCTACACTCTTACAATCTAAAAAAAAGTTCATTTTTTTCTTATCTAGATTTGTTGATTTATGGACCCAACACAAAGAAATAAGACTTTCAAACAGGCACTATTTCCTCCAACCATTAAAACAGAAAAATATCCAAAAGCAAACAAAGACACAAATGATTGGGGATTGGTATATTGGTAGGCAAAGGGAACCCTGATCAGTGTCCATTAGGTCAAGAGTCATCTTCTCTTATGGACCTTGGACCTCGCAAATTAAATAGCCGGGCCTGGGGAGATGTCCTGCACCTTGTAGGATGTCAGTGGAGTTCTTGACGTCTACCCTGTAGATACCAGTAGCACCCCTCTCCAAGTTGTAGCACCCCTCTCCAAAATTGTCTCCAGATATTGCCAAGTATTCCCTGAGGGACAAAATTTTCACTCATTGAGAACCACTGCTTTAGAAGGAAGTCTATCCTCTTTGACATATAAGGCCCTTAGTGACCTGGCCTTTGCCTCTCTCATCTCGGCCCATTCCTTCCCCCACAGGGAACTCCAGTCATGCTGAGTCTACTTGAGAGTTTTGAACTGAGCCATGCTCTTATGCCTCCATGCCTTTATACACCTTCTTCCCTCTTCCTAGGCCACCTGTCTCCAACTTCACTCAGCCAGTTCCTTATTAGCTTTCAAAATGCACAAGCATCACCGAGCCCACTCACCTCCAAATTCAACCTCTCTTTACTTCTCTCTCTCCCAACAGCCTTCTTGGTGAGAGGCCTGCCTTTAGACTCCCCCATACCTTGCTCAGAGCTCCATCCCTCCCCTTCCTGCACTACCTGGTAATCAACTGTGTGCAAACTCTTATGGCACCAGATTTTGAGCTAGATTTGAGGCCAGAGTGAGGCCCCACTCTGTCTCTTTATCTGCAGTACCTAGCACAATGTCTAGCACACTGTACATGCTGAGTAAATGAGTGTGAGAGGATGGAGGGAGGAAGGGATGAAGGGGGAAGCAGGAAAAAGGAGAGAAGCAAACAGAAAGGAGAAGAAATGCTGTCAGAGATTTTTCTAATGTTACATGAGTAGCAAATGTTGCTCTCTATATTCAATTTTTATTTCTAGAAGTCCACTAACTCAGGCATAAAAATAAATGCTGGTCCCTCATAAAAACCATATATTTCAATATAGTAAGGCTCTTAGTACTTACATCAGTTACTGGGCTTCTTCTTTTTTTTAATCCTAGGCAAAGTACTTTACCCTTTCTCTGAGGATTACTGCTCACTCCAGATGGTTCTTGCTCAAACACTGACCTTTCTTTGTGTCTTTTCTTGCCGACTATGCTCCTGGCAGTGATTGCCTGGTGGCTGCCTCTGAGTGGGAGGCAGGGGACCCATTGGTGCCCTGCCACAGCCATGGAGGCCCTCAGACAGACTTTATGGGTTGAGTATGCCCTGGCCCCTAACTTGCTCTTTGTTCTCAGACTACTGTTTACTCAATGTGTTCAGATCTGCATTAGCCATCTGCTGGCTCCATCGATTAAATGATCAAAATCCCTTTGAATGCAGTGACAGAGTTCCTCTTCCTCTATCCTGACCACCAGCTCTTGACAAGGAACTGCCCAGGAGGCTCCTGGATGGGACTGAACTGATGATTTCTGAGCAGAAAATACACACTTTGTCCCTTGGCTCCCTTGAAGCCAGTGGTCAACTTCCTACTGCAAACATAGTAGTACTAAGCAGTATGAAAACCAAGTCACGTGATCACAAACCTGAATTCACCTGTGGAATATACACCACTCCCAGAAATCAAGTCAACTAAAATGGCTGAATTAATTGCCCTCATGAGAATTTACCAATTGGAAAAGAATAAAAGGGCAAATATTTATATTGATAGTGAATATATCTCTGAAGTAGTCCACGACTTTGGAATGCTTCAGAAACTAGAAGATTTTCTTACATTGACAGGAACCCTTATAAAAACTGGATGACAAATTAAAGAACTTTTTAACACTTTGCTTTTATGTAAAGAAATTGCTATAATAAAAGTGGAAAGTCATTCAAAATGCAAAGACCTTGATGTCATGGAAATTCTTCAGCTGACCATTATGTCAAAAAAGGCAACACTAACCAAGATAATTGCTCCTGTAATCATTTAAAAAAGAAAGACCTTGGAGGAATTCAAAGAGGCTATTATTAGCTATAGGAGACAATCCCCTGATTCATAAAATAGCAAATGGCAAGAAGTAGCATAATCATTGCACATAGATAATATTTGGCACTCTCAGGATGATCCACTGATAGTATGAACAAAATTGAAAATGGAGCCAGCAAAAATGTTTCATGATAGTGCACATAATAGCAGAAATTAGTTGGCAACAGTACTGGACTAACATTAATGGGGCAATTTTAGAGGTACACAAGGGTGTTTCCAAAAGGCCTCCTACCAGCCAGTGATACAATCCTGGCAAAACTGTGAAGACCAGATGTGGACAGGAACCAAAGCTTAAGGGCCCTTTGAACACTCCATATGAACTTTCTATAAGTGCTTCCTGTACTGGTTTATGACTATATTTTGGTTATTGTTTATTTATTCTCAGAGCAGGTTGAATCTTCTTGCCAAAGAGCTACTGCTCTAACTATGGTAAAAGAAAGAAAGGAAGAAAGGAAGGAAGGAAGGAAGGAAGGAAGGAAGGAAGGAAGGAAGGAAGGAAGGAAGGAAGGAAGGAAGGAAGGAAGAGGGAGGGAGGGAGGGAGGGAAGGAGGAAGGAAAGGAGAAAGAAAGAGAGGGAGAAAGAAAGAGAAAGAAAGGCTAGAAGTTCCTTCTGGCCTTTGTTTTTCCAACTTGGGGAATTGCTACTTCTTTAGTGAGAAGGGCATCTCTTTTACTGGTACTGTTATTAAAGAATTCTGTAAAGTCTTATCTTTTACTCTGAAACTCATAATGTGCAATCCTCAAAACAATAACAACAACAAACAAACAAAGGAAGGAAAGAAGGGAGAAAGGAAGGAAGGAAGGATGAACTAGTGGAATTCTAAAACAAAATTTGCAAAGCTCTCAGAAACCCTTAACTCCCATAGTGTGAAGTATTGCCATAACTCTAATGTCTATAAAATGAAACCACAGATTATCTCTTTGTGAGTAATGAATTAATCCACATGATTGGAAAGCTCATTTCCTGTCTTAGGTCCTGCCTATTGTGGATTGAATTATGTCTCCTAAAAAGACAGCTTCAAGTCCTAACCACCAATATCTGTGAATGTGACCTTATTTGAAAAAGCGGGGGTGGGGGGCATTGCAGATATAATCAAATTAAGATGAAGTCTTGGAACTATTGGTCTACTTACTATATACAGGGTGGGCAAAAGTATGTTTGCAATTGTAAATACATGAATTTACTCTTATATTCTTGCATTATTATTTATCATTTATTGTGTTATTTTCTATAAAAACGAACAACTGTAAACCTATTTTGCCACACCTTGTATGTTCTCAGCTTTGTTGCAACTTATTGAAAGGAACATTATTATTAAATGCATTTGCAATTAAAACTTAGGGAAAAAAAACTCCAAGATATTGGCCCTTGGTTTCCTGTTTCCCAGATCAAAAGATATATGTCACTTCTTCCTGACTGTTGGACCTCTATTTCATCTGAGACCTTAGCCAAGGGTTCTTGGCAGTCCTCCAGAATTTGCCATCTTCAGAAGTGGACAGAGTCTGCCAAAGATGATGAAACAAATAATGGGTCTCCGAAATGGACAGCTCCCACACAAGATGATGGAACAAGATGAAGTTTCAGATTCCTCAACAATTTTATTGTTTCCCTTCGCTCTACTACACAATGTTGCCTATTATTCCACTTTAAAATCTTCTAAAACAAAACACTAACAGAATCCCTCTTACCTTCATCCTTTTATTTTTGACCATCCCCCCATGGTCCCATTCTTTCCTCTCCTTTATTTCCCTCCTCCCTGTAGCCCTCTCCCACCATCATCCCGCCCCCCACTCCACCTTAGTTCATGCCCGTGGGTCATACATATAAGTTCTTTGGCTTCTCCATTTCCCACACTATTCTTAACTTCCCCTTGTCTATTTTATACCTACCATATATGCTTCTTATTCCCTGTACCTTTCCCCCCCCATTCCCCTCCTTCCCCCTCCCCACTGATGACACTCCATGTGGTCTCTATTTCTGTGAATCTGTTCCTATTCTAGTTGTTTGCTTAGTTTATTTTTGTTTTTGTTTTTAGAGTCCATTGTTGATAGTTGTGTTTGTTATCATTTTATTGTTCTTATTTTTGATCTTCTTTTTCTTAGATAAATCTTTTTAACATTTCATACAATAAGGGCTTGGTGATGATGAACTCCTTTAACTTCACCTAATCTGGGAAGCCCTTTATCTGCCCTTCCATTCTAAATGACAGCTTTGCAGGATAGAATCTTCTTGGATGTACGTCCTTGCCTTTCATGACTTTGAATACTTCTTTCTAACCCCTTCTAGACTGCAAGGTTTCCTTTGAGAAATCAACTGATAGTCTTATGGAACCTTCTTCCTAAGTAACTATGTTCTTTTCTCTTGCTGCTTTCAAAATTCTTTCCTTATCTTTCATCTTGGGTAATGTAATTATGATGGGCCTTGGTGTGTGCTTCTTTGGGTCCAACTTCTTTGGGACTCTCTAAGCTTCCTGGACTTCCTGGAAGTCTATTTCCTTTGCCAGATTAGGGAAGTTCTCCTTCATTATGTTTTCAAATAAGTTTTCAATTTCTTGCTCTTCCTTTTCTCCTTCTGGCACCCCCACGATTCAGATGTTGGAACATTTAAAGATGTCCTGGAGGTTCCTAAGCCTCCCCTCATTTTTTCTTGAATTCTTGTTTCTTCATTTTGTTCTTGTCAAGTGTTTATTTCTTTCTCCTGGTCCAAATTGTTGATTTGAATTCTGGTTTCCTTTCTGTCACTGAAGGGTTCCTACACATTTTTCTTTATTTCACTTAGCATAGCCTTTACTTTTTCCTCTATTTTGTGACCACACTCAACCATTTCTGTGAGCATTCTGATTACCTGTGGTTTGGACTCTGCATCTGATAGGTTGGCTATTTCTTCATCACTTAGTTTTATTTTTTTCTGGAGGTTTGATCTGTTCTTTCCTTTGGGCCTTATTTATTTATTTATTTATTTATTTATTTATTTATTTATTTGGTGTGGGTGCACCTGTTACAAAGTAAGGGGTGGAGCCTGAAGTATTTGCCAGGGCAGATCAACCCATGTTGCTGCATTGTGGCACTGTATGTTGGGGAGGGGTCTGAGAGGAAACAATGTCACTTGCTCAGCTTTTGGTGGGCTTTCAGTCTCTTCCTCCACTATCTACCAGCAAATTGGTCCCTTCTGGTGCTGATTCCCATGTAAGTGGATTTGTGTACATTCCAGCATCCTGAGGGTCTCTCCAATGAGCTCTCCTGTGAGGTTGGGAGTTTCTCCCACTGCCTCAACCCCCACAGGTTTTTTCAGTCAGAGGTTTGAGGCTTTATTTCTCCTTGCTGGAACCCTGGGTTTCACAGTCTGTCTCACTCCCCATTTATCCACATGCAAATGTGGGACCACCTGATCTACCAGCCACCACCTTGCCTTGAGTCCTCTCCCCCAGGGCTATCTGTCTCTTCCCCTCCTACCAGTCTGGATGAATATTTCTTCTTTAACTTCTTGGTTGTTGGACTTTCATACAGTTCAATTTTCTGGTAGTTCTGGTTTTATTTTGTCCTAAATTGGTCATTGTCCTTCTTTTAGTTGTGCAAGGAGGCATCTACCTATGCCTCCATCTTGGCCAGAAGTCTCTCTTATATGTTTTTTTCAGACCATGGCTGCTGTTCTGCCTCAATGGGTGGCTGGATCAGTAACTCCTTAACTGGCTCTGTTGAAAAAAACTTAACAACTTCCCTTTAAATCCTTTAGAAGAAAAACTCCCTTTAACAGATCCCTTCTGGCTCTTAAGTCTCCTTCATACAATTAATCCCAACCTCTAATTTTGTCAAAATTGAACTTCAAGCTTCTAACAATGAATTGTTTTTGCTGAGATCACTACAATCCTGTTAGCAAAGCCTAATCAGTCAGGAATAGGCACTAATATTTGGTCTATCCTGATCATGATAGCTTGTTCTCTTCAGAGATAACTTCACCCTCCTTTGCAGGAACTATTGAAATTCACTCAAGGAATTTGTCCATCTTGGGGAGGGGACTCGTTTTTGTAATAAATGATATTTATACTCCTAACTCAACCTGAATTCCACTAGGACATTATTTCTCATATAGACATCAGGCTTATAGTTTTCTACCACATATTCATTGATCCTGTATATTCAGACCAATTAGTAGAGGTGTCCAGACATTTGAAGCTCCATCTTTCCATTGGATTCTATTTCCTTAAGAAGGATACCCAAAGCTTCCAAAGCAGCATGAATTATTTGGGAGAACTTCTAGAAGGATTTCTACAACAGGAATAATAAATTAGAAAAGTGATTTGAAACTCGTCTCTGATGTTAGCAGAAAACATAAATGACACAACTTCTACTCTGGAAACCCAAAGAGCTAGTCTAGACTCATTAGCTAGAGTTGTCATGAATAATCTTATTATCCCTTAATTTCCTCTTAGCCAGCCAAGGAGAGGTTGGTGCCATAGCAAACACTCTTTGTTGCACCAATATAAACACTCCAGGGTAAACAGAACCATCTATAACTAAGTTAAAAAGAAAAGCCATCTGGCTCTGTTAAACGCACTTAGGTGGATTATGGGGCACATTTTTATTGCCTGGCTTTTCATAACCTAGGCCCTTGGCTTCAAGCCCTCTTATAGCAACTAAAAGTCATTTTGCTTCTGATAATAGCCTGTGTGGCAGTTGGCTGATGTATCCTGTCCATCATGCTTCTGCAAAGTCATTGTCACTGAGTTTCAACAACTCATCCTACAACAGAGGGAGAAGAAAAGATTAACCTTAGATCAACCACAGACTACATGCAAAAATACTTTTCTGCTCTTAATAAAAAAAATCTTGGCAATGGTGACAATCTAGGTATCATAATTAATGTCCTGTGGCTTGACTTCATCTGCCCTTGACCAAAAGGGAAGAGAGAACAACAACAACAAAAAAGAACAGCTTCTGACATTCAGAAGCTGGCCTGACTCTAATCACTAAGTATATTAATCCCTTATTAGATTAAGAAAATTTTCAAATGAGGTCACTCTGAGGTCATGATAAAATGAAATAAAGCAAGCCTACTTCATTATTTTGCCTAAGCATGAAACAAAGCAAGGTCATTCTGCCACTCAAAAAGTACAAAATACCCCCTTTCTCAGCCAAACAAGTGACTGCTACTTCTTTACCATTTGCAATTTTATTCTCATTCTAATCTCCTCTCCTTGTAGGTGAGATTTATTGAGACATGTAATCATAGAATTGCTCCTGCTTTTTGACAACATCCAATGTGAAGAGTACCCCACTTCCTTCTACATTTTTCCAAATCACCCAACCAAAGCTAAATCACATAATAGGTTCTTTCTCACCCTCTGACCAAGACGCTGCCCATAATGTGTGATCTCCATAGTGAGTAAGAAAACCAACTTGTTCAACTACAGGAATAATTGGTCTGTGGCTGGAGGGCATTGACAAAGTCTTCACAGGGAGAATCATAATAAATATGATGCTTTAGGAGGAACCATCAGAAAATAACATGTGGGAAGGGCCGCAGAAATGGGCAGTATAATTATTCAGGAAGAGTCATGCTTGTCTAGGAGTGAAGAGATGAAGGATTGTGCTAAGAATGTAGCCATTTGAGTAAAGATGAAGGGACAAAGGACCTTTGGAAGAATTGGTAAGAATTGACTAATTATCATTAATTTATTCAGGCAACCAATGCATGCCAGGTGGTGAGACACAATGCTGAACAAGACAACCAAGTCCCTCTTCTTAGAGAACTCACATACCAATGAGGGATGATGAAGATCGAGACCATCTGAGCATGTGATAGGAGAGGATGCAGATAACAGAAACAGAGATGAGATGGTAAGTGAACAAAAGGTGTGGTGGTGGCAACTCTGACAGTTTGTTCGTGAAAGGTCATTCTGCAGTGGGTGAGCTATGAGCTGATGAGACCTGATTGAGAGAAGAAGCTGGCCAAACCAACCTTGGGAAGAGTATTTCAGGCAGAGGGGACAGGTAAGGGCAAATCCCCAGAGGCAAAGCCAAGAAACGGCACCAAGTTCGGTTGCAGAGTGGTAGGTGAAGGGGAGAGTGCAGCAAGGTGACATTGGTGAGGGAGCAGAGTCATGTATCCAAGGGCCTGGATGCCAAGATAAGAATCTTATTATGAAGAGGGTACCCAACTACATAGGTGCTGTTCACCTCAGAAGCCCCTTTCTTTGTCCTTTCCTCAATATTTTCATCTTTCCTGCTGTACTTCCCAAGTTTCCCTCTTGGGCCTGGGCTTTCTGAACAGTGGTGTCCTAGTCCCAGGGCCATTGGTGGGCCACCTCTTCCTGGCTCTTAAGTAAGGCAACTTCCTAGCCTCTGACTCAGCATTTGAAATTAATTCCCCATATGGGAATTTTCAAATAATCATTATGAAAAGTTAGAGTGTGCTGAATGGCCCACCCATCAGCTTTCCTCCATAATTATTGCAGTAACCTCCAGAAATGCCCACACTTTTCTGAAATAACCTGTCTTAAAATGAGACCAAATCGTGCTTTTAAAAACTCCTGTTACTTTCCCATACTTTCTTTTGTTATTGTTGTTTTTATGTAATCAAAAGTATACATGTGTGTATACATATGTATATATGTATATACATATATGCATATATACACTCATGCGTGTGTGAATACAGACGTACATATATATATTTACATTCAATATTATTTTGTGTTCATTTCAGGTGTACAGCATAGAGGTTAGACAATCCTATACTTTACAAAGTGTTCCTCCAATATTTCCAATACCCACCTGGCACAGTATATAGTTATTACAATATTATTGACTCTGTTTTCTATTGTATGTTGTATTTTACATCCTCGTGACTACCAATTTGTGCTCCTCAGTCCTTTCATCTTTTTCACCAGTCCCCAACACTCCTTTCCTCTAGTAACCATTAGTCTGTTCTCTGTATCTACAAGTCTAGTTCTGTTTTATTTGTTTGTTTATATTGTCTTTTGGATTCTACATGATTAAAATTACATCCCATACTTTCTTGCTGGCTATTTTCCCACATTAGATTTTCATTTACCTGAACGATTGTATGTTCTGATGTAGTCATTCAGTTTTTGTTATTTCTTGGTTTTTTTGTTTTTCCTTCAAAATGACTGTGCTTCTTCCTACTTTGAAATCTTTTTTTTTTTTCACATTGGTTGGGGTTTTTTCTTTCAAGTTTTATCTGTATGTCTGTCTACTTGCTAAACACCTCTGAAACAATAATACCTAAGCTTGCTGCTTTACTTCAGCTGAGATGCATTCTGCCTGTTAATAATCATTTCCACTATCACTGCCCTTCCACTCAGTCTCCTGAATACCAGCTGCTGCTTCTAGAAACAAGGCTCTTCATTTGGGTGACTCTCCAGTCTCTCCCTCTGTGAGCAATAAAAATGTCTTTTCAAAACCTAGTCTTTCTTTATCCCTTTTGTGCTCTGAGCCCCCCTTTTTTCCATGTGAAAATATTGATGTCTTGTGTATGTGACTTAAAAGCCTATGATTATGAATGCTGTTTGTAATATTGAGCCTCTTGATATTTTAATCTTTCCCTGATTAAATTCATATAATGATTAATTCTGCTTGTCTTTTATAATCCCCTTATCTTTATTCTAGTTTTCTCATATATTAAAAAAAAGTCAGAAACAAAAACCTTTTCTATTGTTCTTCCATATTTAATTAAATATATTTTAACCATTTTAGCTCTTTAAAGTTGTATTAAATTAATTGTATTATTCTGAGTATTTCAGAATAGCATGATACAATCATGATTCCAATTCATTTTATTCACTTTTGAAACCTTTAAAATTAAGGTTTCTGTAAAATTTTAGAACTAGGAAAAACATTGTTTACTACAACCCTTTTATTTTACAGACTAGGACTCTGAGGTCCAGAGAAGTTAAACTATTTCTCCAAAATTAAGCAGCTCTTTAGTGGCAGAGTTAGAACCAAAAATCTGGCCCCTGACTTCCTGTCCAACGCTGTTCCTACAACAAACCTGTGTTTCCATTTAAAGTGTGTTTATGTTTGAACACCACCCATGTAAGTCATCATTTTCACAACATAGTTATTCATCTTTTTTGCCTTCAGTGTTTATATTTATAACACCCACAAAAGGGAAATCCTCCAATAAAAGCCAGAAACAGACTCTATCTTTTAAGGTCCATGTAGCTCCCTAGAGTCATTGTCGATAGACTGGGCAGTAAAAGTCCCTGGGCTTTACTTTCGTTTCTCCTGTTGATTTGGTATATAACTTTGGGAGTATTGTGCCCTTGGGCTTTACTCATATGTTGGATTCTAGTTATAGGCAGACCCTATGAATGACCTCCTCTAAGACAGTCTAAAAGCAAGATGTATAGTATTGTTAGGACATTGAATTTGGGGAAATGCACCTACTTTTAATCCAGAATTGTGATTCTCAGTGTCCCATATTAGTTAGGAGTATATTTGTAAGCCCAAGATTTAGAGCGATTTAGAATGTTGCCTGGGTTTACTTACTGTTCTAGTGAAGAGGGAAAAGGAAGTGCTGATAAATTAGGCCTCTATCCTACTGCAGCCTTCTCCATAGGGTAGGACATGACTAGTCCCTGAGACCAGATTCTACTAAAGCCCCACAACTGGTCCAAGGTCATGGGAATTTGCTAGCCCCCAAGAAATTTGAGTTGGAACTGTTAGTCCTAAACCCAGGCTTTGGTTCTTTTTGATGTCATAGGAAGAGATAGACTGCTTTAACTGTCTAGGGAAAGCACAGTCAACTTCCAGATCAGTACAACAAAACTTTTCAATCTCAGTAAGCACCCATTGGTTGCAATTTACTGAGACTAGCTCAAGTCAGCTCAAGCCAGAAAGAGAAATCCACTCCAAGGAGGCAGGTCCATGTCATGGAGCCCAGGGCAGAGCCTGGGCTGACATGGCCTGGAGCCAGGGCCTTGAAAATCCCTGACATGTACCTCAGGATGATTCCTTTTAGGAATCCACTGCAGTAATCTATAAGAATAGGCTTCCTGTCCCCCAGATTACAAATCCACTCAGAATTCTCAGGGCTGCCTACCACAAGGAGATATACCCTTTGTGTGTTCTGATTCCTGGGAATTACCTCCCAGCTGAGGCCTATGATAAATTGAGGTGAAATTCAGTTAAATATATGTGATTCTTTATGACTCTCTACTGCATCCTAAAAATAAATATTCTTAAGGGCATACATACTCTCAAATTCAAACATACACACAAACCCACACACACTTACACATATAAGATCACATTGTCTAAGCTAGTGATGTTCAACTGGTATGCTAAATGTTCACACTGGTGTGCCACAAGAACTTTTTAAAATATGCAATACCTGACTATTTTAGTCAGGAGCACTGGCCTCTTTTTCTCATAGATTTCCAAATAAAAAAATGATAACAGCCAACCCAACCAATACTTGTCTGGTGTGAATGAGTCAAAATTTTACCTATTTTTTTGTTTGATCATCAAAAAATATATTTTTTGGTGTGCCACAGAATTTTGGTAATTAGTTTCTGTGTGCTGTGAGATTAAAAAGGTTGAAAGTGGCTGGTCTAAGCAAATATCACTTGAAATGTTAAATAATATACCATACTTCTTTCTAGGATGGTACCTGGTGGTAGTGTTTGTAGACACTTGGTAAATGAAACACATTGCTTCATGCAAGAGGAAAACAAAGAGAGAGGAGGAAGGCAGGAAGAAAATTTACTACTCAGATTATTGATCTATCTCTTCAGAAAACAGGCTCTGAAACATCTAATATAAGCATTATGGAGGGCCAACTACTCTGACGTAACTAGAGAAAAAATTATTTGTTAATTTTAAAAAATCAAACATGGAGACTTGTTATTAAACTTTGGATTGAGCACACATTATTTTCTCTGACACTTTCCAAATCTCACCAAAAAAATGGCTGTAAAGGGATTTTTTTTAAAAATTTTATTTATTTATCTTTAGAGGGGAAGGGAAGGAGAGAGGGAGAGAAACATCAATGTACGGTTGCCTTTTGTGCGTCCCCTGCTGGGATCTGGCCTGCAGGGAACCTGCCTGCAACCCTGGTATGTGCCCTGACTGGGATTCGAACCGCGATTGTCTGGTTCGCAGGCCCGCGCTCAATCCACTGAGCTACACCAGCCAGGGCGGATTTTTTTTTTTAATAAGAGGGACTTGCACATGGAAAAAGAATGGGAAAGGAGACATGTCAGGAGTTTTGGAAGGTGGAAATTAGAAGGGTGCATGGCGAGTGACCTGCTGACCAGCATAGGCTGAAACTAAGTGTGTCCAGCAGGACAACAGGAGGAGCAATGTGAGAACCTCAGGCATTAGAAGCATTCAATTCCTCTGAATGCATGGATGAGGGTGAGAATGAAAACAGGAAGGTTGTTTGAAAGTCTGCTCCTCTCCTTCCTCCTCATCTGTACATGGCAAATTTTATTGACTTAGTCTTGAAACCATCTTCCTAGTCTGACCGCTTCTCACCACCATACCACAACCAGCCTAGATCAAGCCTACGACGCCACCTCTCACCTGCATCATTTTCTTCCTGTCCTCTCATTTTCTATTGTGTCAATCAAGATTCTGTCTCCACCTTGCCATAGGGCTTTTTCAAATCACTAGTGTCATTCACATTGTTAAATCCAGGGTCCATTGTTGGTCTTGCTTTACTTGAATTATCAGCAGTGTGTGACTCACTCTGATGAGTGAGTCAGATCTTTAGTGAGTCAGATCAGTCATTGATCTTTCTTTCACCTTGAAACATTCCTTTTATGGAGGGGGAGGCTTTCAAAACACCACTCTCTTTTCCTTCTTCCATTTCACTGGGGCTCACCTTCTCTGTTTCTTTGTTGGCTCCCCCATCACCTTTTCTTTTTTTTTTTTTCTAAGACTTTATTTATTTAGAGAGAGAGGAAGGTAGGGAAAAATATAGGGAGAAAAACATTGACATGTGAGAGAAACATCACACGTTGCTGCCCCTGGTACATGCTCCACCCAGGGTCCAGGCCCTCAACCCAGGCATATGCCCACAGAGGGTAGAACCAGCAACCTTTTGCCCCACAAGATGACATCCAATCAACTGAGCTACAACTGGCCAGGGTGGCTCCCCATCCTCTTGATAAACATCCTCACATTAGAGTGCTCTAAACCTCAGTTATCAAATATTTCTCTCTACACTCATTCCCTAATTGATCCAACATCACCATAAATTAACAACTCTAAAATGTATATCCCCAATCTAGACATCTCCCCAACTCTGCATTCGAATATCTAACTGCCTATTCAGCATATGCTCTTGCATATCTACTAGATATCCCAAATGTAGCATGACAAAGCAGAACTGCTGATTTCCCCTTCTAAAACCTCTTCTTCCTCCACTCTTCCCCACATGACAACCACAGGCAATGCTTTAAAAAGTAAGTATAATTCTACATCACTCCTCTGCTCAAAACTTCTTGATGGCCCCATCACACTCAGCATACAGGTCCAAACCTCACCATGATTGGCTGTTTGCCACTCCTTGACTTCGCCTCCAACTATTCCCCTCTTGGTCACTGTAACCCAACTTCACTGACCTTAAATACTGAACCAACTCAGAGACTCTGCCCTCACCATGTCCTGAGCCAGGATGCCCTTCTCTAAGGCATCCACATGGTTTCTTTTCTCCTTCCTCTGGTCTCTACTCAAAACACTGCTTATCAGCCCTGGCCAGTATGGCTCAGATGTTTGGAGAATCATCCTATAAAATGAAAGGTCTCAGGTTCAATTCCCAGGCATGGCACATGCCTGGGTTGCAGGTTCAGCTCTCAGTTGGGGTGTACAAGAGGCATCTAATTGATTTCTCTCTCTCTCTCTTCTGACCTCTCTAAAATCAATGACTGTGTCCTTGGGTGAGAATTAAAAAAAAAAGACTGGTTACCACAGAGGGTGCTCCCATCACCCCCTGTAAATACATTCACCCTTTCCCAGCCCATCCTCTTCCCTGTTTTAGATTTCACCATAGCACCGACCACTACCTGGTGTTTAACTGACATGCTTTTAATTTGCTTATTGATCACCTTTACCTTCTAGAAAGTAAGCTCCACAAGTACAGGAACTTCACCCCATCTGCTGACTGTCATGTGTCTCCAGTACCTAGAACAGACCTGTTAAACAGGCTGGGAGGTCATCTATAGGGCTTTTAGATGACCTCATAGCCTGTGTACCCTGCCTGTTCCCAGCATAAGAGCAGAAGTTTGCTCCTGGAGAGGATCGTCTGGAGAAGTTCTGGATTCAAAGATGCAACACCAGTTGAAAGTTAGGATGCCTGGACGAAAGCAGGGGATTGAATGAAAGTGTATAAACCAGAGGCTGAGATGCCCAGGTTCCTGCCCATCCCTGTTCCTGCTCCAGAGAGCCAGCAACCAGTCTTTGTCTTCCTCAGCAGGACTGGAGGATGGTCCTTTAGAGATATGAGACAACCTTCCCAAAAGATCAATAGTTACTGATGTTTAGAGGTCCCCAACCAAGAAGTCAGGTGATGCTTATTGGCCTTTCCCTACCTCACCCTAAAAGCATGAAGTGCTTTTAGGGCTTCATGCATAAATATGAACAGATAGCCAAGGTCATCAATATTTGAGAAAGGTGTCTGTTGTGCACCAAATTGTATCATCACCTCCAAATTCACATGTTGAAGCCCTAAAACCCATGTGACTATATTTGGAGACAAGGCATTTAAGGGAATAATTAAGTTAAGTGAAGTGATAAGGGTGGAACCCTCTTCCAATAGAACTGGTGTCTTTATAAATAGAGGAAGAGACACCAGGAATGTGGATGCACAGAGCAAAGGCTGTGTGAGGACAAAGTGAGGAGGCTATTGTCTGAAAACCAAGGAGAAAGGCTTCACCAACAATCAACCCTGCTGGCATCTTGATCTTGGACTTCCATCCTCCTCAGAAAATTAATTTCTGTCATTTAAGCCATTCATCTGTGGCAATTTGTTATGGCAGCCTTAGCAGACTACTACAGTGTGTAATGTGGAAGGTAAGAACCAACATTCTCCCTCACTCCCCACAAAAAACAAACACTGAAGAGAAGTAGAGACATAAGGAACAGAAGAAAACTTCTGAAATAATTAATGTCATTAATGTCCATACAGAGGTAAGAGAAGATCCTGGCAATGGGAACAGAATGGTGCTTATAAAGAAACAAGGAACATCCACAGTACAAAAAAGAGCTCTTTGAAATGTAAGAAATATGATAGTAGGAAGTTTTAAAGTTAATTGAAGATTTAGAAGATAAAATTGAGGAAATCTCCCAGAAGGATTGAACAAATGGACAGAAAATGAGAAAGAAAAAAATTTTCAGCTTTATTGAAATCTCATTGACAAATTAAATTGTGTGTATTTAAAGGGTACAATGTGATGATTTAATAGTGTGTACTTTGTGAAAGGATTATCACAATCAAGTTACGAACATATTCATCACATCCCATAGTTTCCATTGTGTATGGTGAGAATAAGATCTACTGTCATAGATCCATGTTCATTAGGAATATTGCCCTCTAATTTTCTTTTCTTCTAGTGCTCTTGTCTGACTTCATAAAAATGACTTTGGAAATGTTCTCTTCAAGTTTTTGGAAGAGTTTGAGAAGGATTGGTGTTCTTTAAATGTTTTATAGAATTCATCAGTAAAGGCATCAAGATGTGGTCCTTTCTTTGTTGGAAACTTTTTGACTACTCATTGTTTGTTCATATATTCTATTTCTTCATGATTAAGTCTTGGTAGGTTATATGTTTCTAGGAATTTATTCATTTTATTTAAGTTATCCAATTTGTCTGTGTATGATTATCCATAGCACTCTCTAACGATACTTTGTACTCCTGTGGTGTCAGTTGTAATATCTCTGCTTTCATTTCTAGTTTATTTATTTCAATTTTCTCTCTTTTTTCTTAGTCTAGCTAAAGGCTTGTCAGTGTTGCTTATCTTTTTTAAATTAAAATGAAATTTTAATTAAATTTATTGGGGTGACAATGGTTAATAAGATTATATAGGCTTCGAGTGCATAATTCTTATTTATCTTTTTAAAAAAACAATTCTTCATTTTGTTGATCTTTTCTGTTGTTGTTGGGGTTTTTTGGTGTCTATTTCATTTATTTCTATTCTGACCTTTGCTAGTTCCTTTTTCCTGCTATCCTTTAGCTTAGTTTGTTCTCTGTTCTAGTTTCTTGAGGTGTAGGAGAGAACATTTAAAGAAATAAATTACTAAAGAAATATTAAAAGAAAACTTTTCAAAATAAATTATGAGCACTTCTAGACTGAAAGGATCCTGGAAGTACCCAACATAATAATTAAAAAAGCACCCCAGTGCAGTATAACTGTGAAATTCCAGAATGTCAGACATATAAAAAAGATTTACAGACAAAAGCAAATGACATCACAGAACTTATCCTAACATGGAAAAATTAGCAAGCAAGGATAGCTAAAAAAAATAATAAAACAAAACAAAACAAAAAACCTGAGGAAGAGTAACAGTGGTAGTCTTACTATCTTAAAAAAAAAACTTTAAGCAACTAACAGAAGTGTGATAAAGAATATAGGTACCAACTTGGGCTACCATTGGCCAAATCTGGAACAAATCTGGAATGAAATGCATTTCATTCATTGTCTACATGACAGTGAATGACATTCAGAATGCACATTATAACAAATTGTTGAATCATCCTAACTTTTGTGAACTATGGTATTTAAATATAGATATATATGCCTGTCTGTGTTGTAGTTGTTATTTTTACTCTCTAAAAACAGGTAATATGTTTAGATGAATTAAGGCTTGGTAAACCAAATTCTACTTCCAACTCCCTTCTTAAATTTCTGTGGGCTTGTGCTCATTCTGCCTTGTTATTTCGCCGTTCAGCATAACATGCTGAATGTCTTACAATATCAGCATGATCATCCTTTCCTGTATGTAAATCACATGAGTTACTGTGTGTGTATCATGCAAGAGACTCAAGGACAAACCTCTGTTCTTTAACAGTTTCATGTTCTTATTTCTGTTTTTGGTATTTAAAAGACTATGTCTGGGTGGATGTTTCTAAGAAAAGTTTACTGCCAACATAGAGGTTAAAGGATAGCGGAGCCATATCCTTACCCAGGGCTGTCCCTACAAGGGTCACCTAAGCTTATAGGCCCCTGGAGATGTCAGTAACTTCAAACATAAACTTTAATGAAGTTCAGAAAAATGGAATGAAGTGGAATGCCCCAAAGAACTCCTTAAAATGGGAGTCCAGAGTTGTCATCTCAGTTGTCCTACCCAGACAGAGATCAGGCCAGCTCATCTTAGACTGGAAAAAATTGTCCTTATGAGAATAAATGGAAGTCGATGAATGAATGAATGTTGGTGAGTAGACAAAATTGAAATAAAAGACTCTTCAGACATATATATGGTGTATATATATGGGATAGCATAACAATATTCTAAAATGGGCAAAAATAAAACTTTGGCTGAATTGTACTCCAAATTCTAGGATTTGTATACATTTTATTTATGTATTTTTCATCACTCTTTCTATCGAGTTTTATCTACAGAACAATGTGAATTGGAGGCTGCCTGCTAGTTTGCACTCAAGTGCAGTTAATATCATCTTACTGTACTTTATAAAGGTGTTGCCAAGGTCAGTTAGCTCAATGTTGTATTTCTTTCTTGAGAAAACACACAAAAAATAATATCTTTGATTGGAATGGGAGAGAGCAAGGAATAAAATTTAACATGAAATATTATAATGGTACATTTCCTGTAGATTTCACAGGTTATTTTTTGATTTAAAAATCAAGTTTCACCATGTCTTGTTAATGGAAATACTGCCATTTAGAGACACATTTAAAAAACATAACTAATAAGGGTTTGCTGCTGTTCTTCTGTGGCATCTCAGCTGATAATACCCTGATGTTGCAGTCGGCAGTTCATTGAGCCTCTTGAAATCAATGCCAATTTGTATTAAATTATGACGTCTCAGAGAAGCATGCAACCAGAACTTGTTAGGTTAGAGACAAGAATACTGAAACTAAAATGAGTTTATAAAAGTCTACAGAGTAAAAAAAGAAAGAAAAAGAAAAGATGGTAAAGTTCTCAATGTAGCTTTGAAAAAACGTCAATTAAAAAGTCTATAAAATGTTAAAAACGAAAGGGCTCAAAAAAAAAAAGAAACAGGTCTTTTGAATATTCTCTGAATTACTAGTAAACGAATCCCAAGTCTGCAACATCAGCTTTCAAAAGAGTTCTTGCTGTTTCCCAAGCTCTTGGAAACTCTTCAGGTGTCTTAAGTAAAGGAATAAGGAGAAAAAGCGCCTTTGCATAGTTCACTTCACGTTTGTGCATTACAAAAATTAAGACTATTATAATAGCAATGTAGGATCTCCTGGCCAACTGACTTTGCCAAGAAAGGAAAAAACGGTCCTTATGGAACAACTGTCTTGCTAGAAGGCCCTCAATTAAAGTTGTATTTAATCATACATAATGTACAATGTATGTATTTTTTTACGTTAGTAGAAAATTGCTTTCGTGTGTAATCCCAGTTCTCCATATGAGATGGGATTCCAGCCATATTCAGATATCCAGTGCGGGCACTCCGAAGACTGGGAAAGGTTTTTGGGCCCCAGCTGTAATTGACAACCAATAGCTTACACACCATGGCGCCGTGTTCATTCCCACCAGCCTCTGTGGGCCGGCCGCAACTCTCGGTTGCTTGGACATTAGAAAGTGTCAGTTTTTTGTGTCCTTTTCTCCACTAGATGTCACTAAATCAATCGCTCATGGAGAGGGATTCAAGCGTGTAAGTGCACAGACAACGCCAGGGTTCTAATCTTGGTCAGTCACCTCAACTGTGTTCTCTCGAACCGGAACACCCACAGCCGGGCGGTGGCGGCAGAGACTCGCTGAACCAGAGCAACTTCAGTCCGAAAGGTCTCTGCTAGCGGCAGGAGCTCAGCTCAAGGGACGTTGAGCGGGCGGCGTGATGTAGAAGGCTGCCAATACCACGCTATCCGGCCCCCAAGAGTGAGACCGTCAGCTGCGGCGGCGCTCGCCCCGCTACAAGAGGCGTGAAAGGGGGCGGAGCCTGGGGGGGTACTGGCTGCTGTAGAGCAGATCCCAGGTACTTGTCTACAAGTCCTGGTTCGCTCCGGGCTTGGTGCGAGGGTGCGCATGCGCCGCGTCGGGTAGTGGGCGGGCGGCGCGGGAATATAGGCCCGCCGACTGCGCCCGCGCAGAGAAGGCCACTGCCCTCAGGGGGTGGGGCGGGGGAGGAGCCAGGGGTAAGACCGTGGGAGGGGCGGTGGGGCGGTAGGGCGGGGTTGTGGCGCGCGCGCCCGCCGAGGGGGTGGGGCGGGGTCTTCTGCGCTGCGCGCAGGGCAGCCTCTGAGATCGTGGGGCGAGCTTGGACTGTGGCGCGGAGCGGTGCGCCGGTGTGACTCCTAGGCTCTCCTCCCGGCCCCGGCGTGGGCACTGTGTGGCAGTGGGGGCGCCGGGGCCCGCAAGGCCGGACAACGCGGCCGTGCCGGGCATGGTGGTCTGGGGCAACGCGGAAGGTGAGCGACCCCTGGCCGGCAGCGGGGTGGGGGAAGGGCGGGACGGGACTCGCGCAGCCCGGAGGCACTGCAGCTGCGTCCTGTAACGGCAGTTCGCGGACGGCTGAGGCGGGGCGAGGAAGGTACCTCGGCGGAGCACCGAAGCCGTTCTCTCGCGGCCTGGCGGCCCGGGGCGCCTCTAGCGCGGCGGTCGCCGGGTTATGTAACGGTGACCTCCCTTCCCCCTCCGCCGTGGCGCGGCCAGCCCGACCCCTCACGATTGCTTGCGGAGGCGCTGCGCGACGACTAGCGCCGCGGCCCTGCCAACCGCGTCCCCGTTCCGCCCCCAGTCCCTCGCTTCTCGTCGGGGACGCCTCTCGGCCCTTCTCCGGCCGCGCGGCAAACTCCTTCTCCTGCGCCGGCGCCTCGCCGGCCATTCAGCGTCGCGCCATTCATTCGTGCACGCGTTTGATCTCCTGTTCACGGAGCGGCGTAGGGTGTCTGCGGTGGCCGAGCGCGGTTTTTTCCGCAGCCTCTCGCCGCCGTGCCGCACCCCCCCCCCCGCCCCCGTTTTCGCTTCATCAAACATCTCTCCCTTTGGGCCCCGGAATTGGAGTCAGAATATCTGAAGACAGCTTTTATGCACTTATTTTTCCCTCGCCCCCGTTGCCTTAATATGCAGAGCACCTTTTTCCATCTCCATACAAGTGTCCTTTCACACTTCCACTCACTGTTAAGTCAGCTCTGTGAACGCGGAACGGGGCATTTCCTTCTGTAGTAAACTCTTACTACCTAAACCCAGTTTGTAAATAAATACCTTAGTACCATTCCTGAATTGACTCTCCCTTATTTAAAAAAAATTGCAGATGGTGTAAGTTTACTCCTTCTGTCTTCCAGGTTTTCTCAGGTCACTTATACAATAGAAATGGCTATTGTTTAGGTAAAAATCATGCGGAGCAGCACATACTGTAAAAGGGCTTTGTAACTAACTCTTAAGGACTTCGTGAAACAGCGCTTAATTGTGGGGTCTGCCTGATCTCTCTGGTCTCTCCAATTAGTATTGGAGAAATAGCCATTTCCTCTTTAGGTGAGATAGGACATACCATAACCTTCCTTTCTCCTGTGGTGTTCACAGTAACCCACCCATCCTGTGGGTGTACCTACTACCAATTTTCCAAATTTGCTGTCTTTGCCTGCCCACATAACCTTGTCTTAATCGGCGCAAATGCAGCTGGAATGTCCTTTCCTCCTATGTTGGCCTCGTCAAGCTCACTCAAAGTTTCTTTCAGTAATCCTCCATCTATGAGGATCTCCTCTCTTCAATTCTTAGGCTATTTATTTGCCACATTTGATTATCTTTTCATCAACATTCAGTTTTTCTCCAACAGTCTTGTAGTCTCAAGGGCAGAGCCTGTTTTTTGTTATAAAACCTTTCACCTATTTTATGATAAACAATCCATATTTAAGATATTTTCCCTTTAGAAAGGTGGGAATCATTTTTCTCGGAGTTAATTTCTGTTAAGTCTCAAGTAGAAAAGTTTTCAGAATAATGTGTTTGAATATGTAAGACCACTCCAGTTTCTCATCTCCAACTTCAAAACTCAGATTCTACATGACAGAAAGAAACCCTGCCCTCACTTGGAACAACCTTGTCATTAGTAATAAGTTAGGGAGGCTACATGTAATACATACATATCTGATAGTCCTTTCTGTGATAGCTGCTCTATTAGAAAGACCAAGGACTTGAGTTACATGTATACTTAAATTGTGGTTCTGTCCATTAGTTGTATGACCTTGGACAATGAAGTTACTAATATCTCTGATTTTTTTCCTCAGTAGAATGACTCAAACCTTCTTACCACAGCTTCTCAAGGCATTATATGGTGTGGCGCCTGATTCTAACCTTACCTCTTAGCAACAGTGACTCTTCACTTGCCTCAGTCTTAAGGGTCTTTTGCTGTTTCTTGAACAAACCAAACTGTTCCTACCTTAGGGTGTTAAATTTGCTGTCCTTTTGCCTCTGCCACCCCTTTTTCTACTGGTTATCTTACCTTTACATCTGTTTGCTGCTCAGATGTCATCACCTCAGATCTCCTCTAAAATAGAAGAAGTCAGTTCCTTCACTTCTGATTCTTTCATTTTGCTTTCTTTTTTCTCTATATCATTTATTACTAGGCGAAGATACAGTATCTGCTTGTTTATATATTCCCCCATTAGACTTCTTTGCTCCATGGCCTCCCCCCATTAGAGAGTACAGGCATAGTAATAAAGAAACAGAGAGACGATGGTACTTGGCCAGGTCACACAGGTAAGAAAGAAGCCAAGATTTCAGTCTACTTCCATTTGATACCATTTTCCCAAGGTTATGACCAATTTGTTGTGAGGCACATAAAAACCCGGTTTCTGTTGGAAACTTGCCAGGATGTTTTATCACATCATCTGTGTTGCTCCTCTTAACTGTTGTGGCAGTTTCATCACCATTTGTAGCTAAGGATTTTTTAAAATTTAAACTACTACTATACTTGGATGTCTGTATATTCTGTTAATAGGCTGATGATATGTCAAATCATTTTCTAATTCTTTTTTTTAATATTTTATTTATTTATCTTTAGAGAGAAAGGGAAGGAGAGAAGGAGAGAAATATCAATGTATGGTTGCTTCTCATGAGTCCCTTGCTGGGAATTGGCCTGCAACCTAGGCATGTGCCCTGACTGGGAATCGAACTGCGATCATGTGGTTCTCAGGCCCGTGCTCAAGGGCCATTTTCTAATTCTTATTAAAGTTATTAAAGATAAAGAATTGTTTGTCATGGTAGGTCAGCTTTGTAAATATATAGTTTGAAAAAGTTTTGTATATAGCGACGCAATGCACTAGATTTAAGAAAACATGAATGTCTTTAAATTTGCTTAAGGCTGAAATAAAGTTCAAGTAGCAAGTAAATACTTAATAAAAATTAATAAGTACAAATAAATGACATGTTTCTTCTGATGTGAGCAAATCTCCGTTTTTAATAAGTAAGGAGGGACATGTGGTAGAACATTTTTGCGCTATGGTAAGCTTTAATGATTTTTGACATCTCTTTGCAAACTTAAAATTTGAAGGGTATGTAAATAATGAGTTGTCGACTTCTCCACACTCAAGTAGAATCAGAGTGCTGGTGCTAGATTGAACCTTACAGGTTCTGTAGACCATGCCCTTATAGTTTCCTGGAGGAAAATGAGACCCAGAGAGTCATTTGAGTGATGAGGAGAAATAGGATTAGAACCTAAGAGGGTGTTTCTGTTTACTTTTGTTTTATACTTTTTTTTTTTAAGATTTTATTTATTTATCTTTAGAGGGGAAGGGAAAGAGAGAGGGAAAGAAATATCAATGTATGGTTGCCTCTTGTGTGTCCCCTGCTGGGAACTGGCCTGCAACCCAGGCATGTGCCCTAACTGGGAGTCGAACCATGGTTGCTTGGTTCCCAGGCCCACGCTCAATCAATCCACTGAGCTTCACCAGCCAGGGCATGTTTTGTACTCTTAAGACCATTTTTTCCTACTCCGATAATTAACTGCCCCTGCTGCTACTTAGGGAAAGACCAGTGTGTATGCTTAGTATCTTCTTTACAAGAGGGTTAGCAATGTATTCTTGTAAACTTGTGGTTTAAAATTTTGAGTTTTTAATCATTGGCCTTAAAGTAATAGAAAAGTTTGTCTTTGGTAATTTAACTAGATATTATGCTTTCTCATATTGGTAGGTAGTTGCCTTATGAACATGGGATGGTTTGAGAAACCTTATAAACACCAGTCTGCTCTCTTGACTTTATTCTTGAATTAAAAAATTGACTTTATCTCTTGAATTAAAAGATTAGATAGGGATGGGCAAAAAAGTTGGTTGTGATGTGAATACTTTTTATTTGAACCCAGTATCTGAGCAACCGAAATGTCGCTTATTTGCTTCAGTCATTTCTGATCATAACCAAGGCTAAAATGAGCTTTTTGGGAGGTTAGACAGAAAATTGCTGAATCTTACCTTTCCTAAACTGTCATCATTTCTACATTTGAGATTTATAAGAATGGACTTAATATATTTTTACATTTAGGCATTTATCTGAATTATGTAATTGAAATTATGATTTGGATACCTTGTTTTTTGTTTCTGGCTGTGTTTTGTGATTTCACTGATGCTCTTATTTTTTCCTTTTTGTTGAATTTATTGGGGTGACACTGGTTAACAAAATGATTTCGGTTTCAGGTACAGAATTCTATGATATTACCTCAAGTCAAGTCTCTGTCCATCACCCTTTATCCCCTCTCTACCCACCTTACTGCATCATCATGCTTTTGTCCCTGTTCATGGGTTATTTATTTATTTTTTTTGCTCAATCTGTGTACCACCCTGCACCCCAACAGCAGTCAGCCTGCTCTCTCAGTGTCACTATTTTGCTTATTTGTACTTTTTTAAGAAAGATTTTTATTTTATTTATAGAGAGTGGGGAAGAGAGAGAAATATTGATGTGTGAGAAAAACATGGATTGCTGCTTCTTGCATGCCCTAGAAGCAGATCTAGGAGGTCTGTGATGTAGGCATGTGCCCTAACCTGGAATTTAACTGGCCACCCTTCTAGTTTGTGGGATGATGCCCAACACAATGAGCCATACTAGTCAGGGAACTTGTTAGTTCATTTAGTTCATTAGATTTCACATATGAGTGAGATTGTGTGGCAATAGTCTGACTGGCTTATTTCACTTAGCATAATGCTCTCCAGGTCCATCCATGCTATTGAAAAGGGTAAGATTTTCTTTTTTATGGCCAAGTAGTAGTCCATTGTGTAAATTGCAGCAGCTTTTCAACCACTCATCTACTGATGGACATTCCAGCTATTTTCAAATATTGGCTATTGTAAACTAACACTGCAGTGAACACTGGGGTGCATACATTCTTTCAAATTAGTATTTTCGGTTTCTTTGGATAAGTTCCTGGAAGTGGAATCGCTGGGTCATGAAGCAGTTCTAGTTTTTTTAATCCTTACCAGAGGAAATGTATGTTTGTTTGTTTTAATATAACCCATTTTATTTTTCTTTTAAAACTACTTTATTATTGTTACATTATAGTTGTCTGCATTTTCCCCTCACCACTTCTCCCCCCACCCCAGCCAAACCCACCTCCCTCCCTTGCTTCTACCTGCCCCCTTGGTTTTGTCCATGTGTCCTTTTTTTTTTTTTAATGTAAATTATTTTATTGTTCAATTACAGTTGTCTGTATTTTCTCCCCACCCCTCACCTTTAACTGGAACATAATCAACAAAAGAAAAAAAGTGAACAAAATATAAGCAGAGTCAATGAAATTAAGAAGAATCTAAAATAGCCAGAGGGGATTGAGGAGGGGACAGTGGGGAGAAGGGTTTTCAGAAACTACTATAAAGGACACCTGGACAAAACCAAGGGGGAGGGTGGAAGCAAGGAAGGGAGATGTGTTTATTTTTAATCTTCACCTGATGATAGGTGTATTAATGTTAGAGAGGAAGGGGGAGGGACAGACAGACCCGTGGGAGGCAGAAACATTGATCAGTTGACTCGGTACACACCATGACTGGATAACACTTGCAACCTAGGTGTATGCCCTAACAGGGAATCTAACTTGCAACCATTTGATGCTGTACAGCTCTCCAGCAGAGCCACCCAGCAGGGGTAGGCAGTTCCATTTTTAATTTTTTGAGATTAAATCCATACAGTTTTCCCACAGTGGCTGCACCAATCTGCATTCTACCAACAGTGCATGAGGGTTCCCTTTTGTCCACATCCTTGCCAACACTTGTTTTATTGTTGATTTACTGATGATAGCCATTCTGACAGGTGTGAAGTGGTACCTCATTGTGAGTTTTTTTGAAAACTTTTATTGCTTATCCATGTGGTTTTAATTTCCATTTCTCTGATGATTACTGACACTGAGCATCTATTCATATGCCTGCTGGCCACCTGCATGTCCTCTTTGGAGAAGTGTCTATTCAGGTCCTTTGCTCATTTGTTAAATTGGGTTTTTTCCTCTGGTGTTGAATTTTGTAAGTACTTTATAAATTTTGAAAATCTCTTCTCAGATATATCTTTGGCAAATATATTCTCCCATTCAGTGGGTTGTCTTTTCATTTTGTTGATGAAAACTTTTTAGTTTGATGTAGTCCCATTTGTTTACTATTTTCTTTTTCTCTCGCCTGAGGAGATATTATCAGAAAAACTATTGCTATGAGAAGTGTCTGAGATTTTACTTCCAGTATTTTCTTTTAGGAATTGTGTGGTTTTGAGTCTTAACATTTACCTCTTTAATCCATTTTCAGTTTATTTTTTGTGTATGGTGGAAGAACGTGATCTAGTGCAAAATTTATTTTGCATATATTTGTCCAATATTCCTAACACCATTTGTTCAATAGACCATCTTTACCCCACTGTACATTTTTGCTGTCAAATATTAACTGTGAGTATAAAAGTGTGGGTTTTTTCTGGGTTCTCTATGTCTTTTTATGCCAGTACCATCAGTTTTTCTTTTTTTTTATTGATTTGAGAGAGAGGAAAACATTGATTTTCATTGTTGTTGTTGTTCCACTTATTTATGCATTCATTTATTGCTTGTTATATGCCCTGACTGGAGGTTGAACCCTCAACCTTGGCCTATTGGGAGGACACTAACCAACTGAGCTACCTGGCCAAAACTTGGATGCTGTTTTGATTACTGTATAGTTTGATACTAGGTAGCCTGATGCCTGCACCTTCGTTCTACCTCAGGATCAGTTGCTATTTGGGGTCTTTTGTGGCTCAATATAAGTTTTTAGAATATTTGTTTTAGTTTTATGCAGTATGCAGTTGGTATCTTGAAAGGAATTGTGTTGAGTCTGTAGATTGCTTTGCGTAGTATGGACATTGTAATGATGTTCTTTCTATCCATGAATGTGGCATATGCTTCCACTTATTTATATCTTCTTCAGTGTCTTATAATTTTTTGAGTATAGGTCTTTTAAGTACTTGGTATATAAATCCTCGGTATGTTGTTCTTTTTGAGCATTTGTGAATGGAATTGTTTTCTTAGTTTCCATATTTGGTAGTTCATTATTGGTATATAAAATGCTTATATCTGATTTCTGGATATTTTGCATCTGCTACTTGACTGAATTAATTTCTCAGGTAGTAGTTTTTTGATGGAATCTTTAGAGTTCTCTGTGTATATACAGTATAATATCTGCGAATAATGACAGTTTTATTCTTGCTTTTCATTTTGAATGCCTTCTAATATTCTTGCCTGATTGCCGTGGCTAGGACTTCCAGTACTATAGTGAAAGTGGGCATCCCTATCTTGTTCCCATTCTTAAGGGAAACAGTTGTAGTTTTTGCCCATCAGGTATGCTGTTGGCTGTGGGTTGGTCATATACGGCTTTTATTACGTTGAGATATGTTTCCTATTCCCACTTTGCTGAGAGTTTTTATCATAAATGGGTGCTGGTTTCCTTATTCTCTTAAATGTTTGTCATCAAAATTCTGAATTTTATCTATTAAAAAGTTATAGTTCTTGATTACTTATTGACTCTTTATTTTAAGCCTTTAAAAAATTGAAGTGAGAAAATTCTGAATTTTAAAAATATTTTTGAAAGCATAACTAAAAAAACTTATTTTATTTTTTTTTGTAATGCTGTATGTCTTAAAATGGGGTTTCATCTCACCTATAAGTGGAACCTAATCAACAAAACAAACAAGCCAGCAAAATATAACCAGAGACATTGAAATTAAGAATGAACTGACAATAACCAGAGGTGGGTGGGAGGGGATAATGGGGGGAAGTGGGGGAAGGCTTGTCAAGGAACATGTACAAAGGAGACATGGACAAAGTCAAAGGGTGGTAGGATGGAGGGTGGGAGGTGGGGATGGCTGAGGTGGTGGGGAGTGTTGAGGGGGAAAGGGGAGACAACTATACTTGAATGATAAGAAAAAAGAAAAAACACACTACACAAATTTTTAAAAAGTGGTTTCATTTGACTTGTTCTCATTTATTCTCATAAGAATCCTTAGAAGAGAGGTAAGACAGTATATATCCTGTTTCGTAGTTGCCCTGTCATTCTGGTAACAACTACTCAGAGTTAGGGGATACATCACAGGTTAAGGGTACAGGGCACAAGACTTTCTCACTTCAGATACCAGCCTGCTGCACCAGGGCTTCCAGGCCACCTGTACTTCTGATCAACTGGCTACAAATTTGGAAGTTCTCTTTACCCTCTCAGGTTTCACAATTTGCTAGAATGACTCACAGAACTCAGGAAAGTGTAGTTATTGTTTTATTGTAAAGGATTCAAATCAGGACCTGCCAAATCAAGAGATACATGGAGATAACCCTGGGAGGGTTTTATAGGTGAAGTTTTCATGTCCTCCTGCCACATCATTGTACGATTACAAACCAGAAAAGCTCATTCAAGTCTTAGCTTCTAGAGTTTTTATTGGAATTTTATTACATAGACATTGAAATCATTGGCCACACAGTTGAATTCAGCCTCCAGCTCCCCTCCTCTTCCAGAAGGTCAGGCTACTATATGGCTCAAAGCCTCAATCCTCATCACACGGTTGGCCTTTCTGGCATGGTCCACCCTATCCTGAAATTGGGTGTGCACTGGGAATCACTTATTAATATAACAGATATGGTCTCAGGGACCCACTGTAGTTAACAGAAACACTCTTATCAGTTATGAAGTTCCAGATGTTTAGAACCTCCCTCTCACCTAGGAAACAGGGACAATGGCCAGCCAAATTCTTTGTTATATAACAGTAACTGAAGTAAAGATAGACTTTTGGCCAGTTTGTGACAGTTGAAACTAGAACGTATTTCTAAAATACCTCAGAGATCTACATTACACTAAGCATGGGAACCATTTACATTCAAATATATTAGGGGGATCCAAACAACTTGGAATTTATTTATAAAACATTGTGTATTATATGTTTTAATTTTAGTCACCTTCAAAGTACTCTCTACTTCATGCAATATACTTACTGAGATATTTGTTCCACTGCTCAAAACAGTTTTTGAAATCATTGATTTTGATGCCTTTTAGTACATCTGCTGTTTTGGTTTCACCTCTTCCACATTGGCAAAACATTTCCCTTTGAGGACTTCTTTCATCTGGGGAAACAACAACAAAAAAATTACTCAGAGTAAGATCAGGTGAATAGGGAGTTGGGGGTAGGGGGATGGAAGTGGGTCATGTTGGTTTTTGGTTAAAAACTGCTGAACACGTAACATGGTGCCAGCAGGTGCACTCATAAATTATCCATCATGAAATGGGCAAACCTGTTGAAAGAATCTTCAAAGAAGGAATTCACTGAAGTCAAATGCAGCCTCTCACA
Organism: Artibeus jamaicensis; assembly: GCF_021234435.1. Lineage (NCBI taxonomy): Eukaryota > Metazoa > Chordata > Mammalia > Chiroptera > Phyllostomidae > Artibeus > Artibeus jamaicensis. The sequence continues at coordinate 9,293,058 of NW_026521810.1, read as the reverse complement.
ACAGTGCCACTGGGGTACACAGATACAGATGGGTTCCTAGAACACTTACCTAGTGGGAGAAGCCTGTACTAAAGGGGCCTGACCTCAAACGATAATTCCAGTGGTTTTTGGGGGGTCCCTCCTCATATGTATATGGAAAGATTGACTTCTGTTGAAGTTTTCTTTTTAATTGATTCAAGATTATTTAAAACGTGGGTTGATGTTTGTATAAGCCAAGTATTTTATTTATATAAATTGTGTTATAGTCAGGGTCGTAAACTACATGCTTTTTAGTATTTTAAAAGCTCAGTAATTCAAGCTGTGGAAAGTTTGATTTTTAGTACTTTTTGAATATTTAAATGTAGGCTTAGATTATTACTCATTACTGTTACTGTTAAATGAAAGGAACCCATGAAGTGAGGTTTTTATTGGTGAGGTAGAGATATTGACAAAGTACTTGTTTTTAGAATTGTAAAATGTTTTAGTAATTGTAAAATGTTTTAGTAACCTATTTGCCCAATTAATTGTCCTTTTGAATTTTCTCCTCTAAGTTGAAGTTACTGTTTACAATGTTGTAGGAACAGGTTAATGTTCTCTTGCATGTTGTTTATGCCCAATAGAAAATTTCTAATTGTCACTGGAAAGTTATATTACATTCACTTGAAACTCACTGCATGTTTCTCAGAAATATAATTTATTAGTTTTAAGGCATGGGATGTCAAACTCATTTTAAGGCATGGGGTGTCAAACTCATTTTCACTAGGGGCCCCATCAGCATCGCCATTGCCTTCAGAGGGACTAGTGTAATTTTAGGACTGTGTAAATGTAACTACTACTTAACTAGGGGCAAGGAGCTCAGTGCTGCCACTCAGTAGAAACAAGGTGCCAAGCCAAATGAAACAGGGTAGAGGGCCGCATTGGCCCAAGGGCCTTGTGTTTGCCACCTGTGTTTTAAGGTATAGAGTGCGAAATAAACTGTACATTGAATTAGATTTCTAGTTCTTGTGTCTTTCTAACAGTGTAGCATCTCCTTAGCATGTCATACTATCTTAAAAAGTGGTGGGTTATTGTTGTTGTTTTTATGAATGATAGGTGGGTATTGTCATGAAACAAGGAAGAGAGGCCAGAAAGTGAGAGTGGCAGTTTCTTAAATGCTTTACTCTTTATTTTCACTTGGAGTTTTGTAACTGAAACTCAGGTTTGGCTGCCTATCACCACAAAAGCCAAACTTGTGAGACAGGTGCTGGTGCAAAAGGAAGGGGGTTTATTCAGTTGCCAGACTTTGGAGAATAGTGGACTCCTGTCTCAAAGACCACCCCTATCCTCTTCCTGTTTAAGCCTGTGGTTCTAACAGGCATAGGGAGGAGAGGGCTTTTTTTTCTATCCATTCATTTTCCTAGCTTTTGGCATGCCCAGTGTAAGATCCTCCTGCTTTCTGTTTACAGTAGCAATTACATTTATTAAAGGATTTGTGAGGAGAGATTTGTTAAAGATGAAACTGATAGATGTAGAAAGGAGTGAATTTGACCATATTTTTGAATTGCAGTTGTATAGAGGGATTTGTTCTTGGTTATGCCATTGCGTGTGCCAATTTACCTTATAATTTCAAAAATCTAAGATGTGTGGATAGAATACACAGGGTGAGGACTTCTGCTAAGGCAGACATAGAGATCTTAGTGTAGATAAGCTCAGGAGCCAGAACCTTTCTGTCTCTGCTATCAGCCCCATTCCCCATAATATACACCTACATAAGTACACTTCCTTTCCTAACTTCTTATAAAGTTTTCTTCAAACTTTTTAGTAAGATATTCAGGGCCTTCTATTATAGTTCCTCAGCTACCTTATTCATCTATCACTACTGGCCATGTCTCCTGAATACCAGCCAATTTTTGATCATGAATTTTCTGTCCTCCTGAAATCCTCCTCTCATCTCCTCCTACTCATTTAAATCCTAGTCATTGTTCTCAGGTGAGATGCACTTCTTCAGAGAAGCCTTCTTAGATGTCTTTAACATGAGGTTCATTGCTGTTTTCTCTGTGCATGTTCTATGTGTGTTGTCAGGAGCCCCTGATGTAGGCTCTCCTGTATTGTATGTAGTTTTATGCAGTAGATAGCTTTGTTTTCTCTTACAGACAACTTTGTATTGTGGTTTATACTTAACTGACTTGAACACTGCAAATTATAGTAAATGCTCAGTGATTACAGAATAAGCTTTTAGGTCAGACATGTAATTGGGGCAAGGAGAGGGAATGAAAGTCAGAATAGGAGATAGCTTATCATCTGCAACCTAATAAAAACTCTTCAGCTTCTGAGTTGTGAGTTTTTTCTGTTTCGTGCACATTGTGGCAATGTTAAATCAAGACATTAATTGAGAGTAATCAACATTATACCATGTAGGAGACACCAACATACTTAGAATATCCAAATCAAAAAAATTATTGGTGAAAATGAAAATGTGTCTTTTATTTTATGGAAAAAACCATACGGACTTCTTGGCCAACCCAATGTTTATATACTCTGTCTCAGTACCTGTGAATTTCTATACTTGTCTCTGTTCTCTCACCACTCTAGATATACTACAGGCAGGAAAGATCAGTGGTTCTCAGAGTATGTGCTTCAGATCAGCAGCATCAGCATTTTTTGGGAACTTTGCAAAATGCAGATTTCTGGCCTTATTCAGACCTAACTGGATAAGAAGCTATGGGGTTAGGGCTCAGCAGTCTGGGTCTAGATAGGCCCTCCCAGTGATTCTGATATCAGCTCAATATGAGAACCCCTGCTCAGGACACAGTTCCCTCTTCTTGGATATTAACTTTAATCTCCAGCTAAGTTCTGACCCTATTACTAAGCTTCTACAGTGGCCTTTGGAATCCTTGATTTACTGCAGCCCCAGACTTTTCTACCAATAATCATTTGGCTTTTCTGTGAGAATATGCCATTCCTCCTTAGTGAAGATACTGGCTTTTTACTCCTCATTCTGAACTCTTGGTTGGCTTTTTGTTTTGTTTTGTTTTCTTTTTAATCATGCCTTCTCTCTTTTGTTTCCCTTTGTAATTAATGTAGTTTTGGACATGCCAGTTTAGAGGTGCATGTGGAATACCCTAGTGGAAATGTTAGATAAGCTCTTGGGCCACATGGATTAGAGGTCAGGAAATCAGGAAAATTGAGGGAAGGTGTTTAGAGACCAATTAATTTTGCTGCTTTCTGGAAAACCAGAGAAGGCAGTTCTTTGTACTTTATTAAAACAGTATCTGTTTTTTCCCCTTCCCTTCTGTGGAAATCTGTAACTATAAGGAAAAAAAGTGTTAGAACACTTCCTTCAACTTGTATTCAAATGACAGATTTTTGTTAAGTCAATCATCTTTTTGTAACTTTGTTGTTATGAATGAAGAGAGAAAATTATTTTTTATAGTGAATTGTTTGGGATAGAAACTTTGCCTTTAATAAGATCGTCCTCAAATTGGGACATAAAAATACTTGTTACACATTTTCAGTTTTAATAAATCTAAATTCCAATTATACATCTTAGTGTTTGTCTCTCTTTTTATATCTGTGTAATTTATTTAAGTATTGACTTTACATCGTAACCTTAAAATGCTGAAATGTACTTAGATTCATTAGGGTACAAGCTAAGCTGCTATAAACAAGTACTTCAGAACAAGGATGCAAGCAATAACAAAGTTTTTCTCCTATAATAGTAGGCAAGCTGTCCACAACTGGTGAGCTGCTTTTTTTTTTTTTAAAGGTCTTTTAGGGTCCAAGGTTCCTTCTGTTTGCTTTGGTATCTGCTAAGGTATTGTTTTCATTCTCACAGTTGAAGCCAATTACTTCAGCTGCTCTCCAGAAAAAGAAGTGAACAGCTTTCTTTAAGAACATGGAACAGGTCCTTGCCAGGGAGACTTAAAATTGGTTGGAGCATTGTCCCATAACCAAAAGGTTGCAGATTTAGTTCCTCGTCAGGGCACATACCTGAGTTGTAGGTTCAATCCCCAATCACAGTACACGATCCTGAGTCTGGGTGTGTGCAGGAGGCAGCCAGGTGATGCTGCTTTCTCACATCGATATTAACTGTTTTTCCCTTCCTCTCTCTCAAAAAAGCAGTGAAAAAAATGTCCTTAGGTGAGGATTAAAAATATGGAAGAGATTTTTGTATAGATTACTCTGCTCATTATTACCACTCCTGGTTTTTAAAAGATTTTTAAATATTTATTTTTAGAGAGAAGGGAAAGGAGGGAGAGGGAGAGGAACATCAGTGTGTGAGAGCAATATCTACTGGTTGCCTCTTGCACACCCCCAACCAGCGACCTGGCCCACAACCCAGGCATCTGCCTTGACGGGGAATCAAATTGCCTATCTTTTGGTCTGTGGGACAGTGCCCAACCCACTGAGCCACACCAGTCAGGGCTCCTGATTTTTTAAAAGAGCCTAGGAAATGTCTCTAATTGGCAACTCTGCTTCCTGCTAAGAGGGGTGGGAAAGGTGTTTTATTACTAAAACAATGAATACTCAAGGACAGTTGTCATTCTGCCATTCTATTGTTTGGGAATTCCAAGACCATCCTTGTTTCTGATACCACCTGCTAGTTTGGGTATCCCCAAGACCTCCCTCAAGTTCAGTGATTATAACTAGAAGGATTCAGAACTCCTGAAAGTGGTTATTCTTGAAATTATGATTTACATTAAAAGGATAAAGAGTAAAACTAGCTAAGGGAAAGGGTGCATGGGGCACACGGGGAAGTTCTATGTGTTACACTTGAGTTGTCCTCTCCCATTGGAGTCTGCTACAGTGATAACTTTTGGCAATGACAAGTGACAGGATGTCTTTGCCAACCAGGGAAGTTTACCCAAGGCTTAGTGGCCAGAGTTTTTATTGGAGTTTGGTCATACAGATAATCGTTTACTGTTCATGTGGTTGACCTTTTAGTATCCATTCCCTCAGAAGGTTGACTGCACATGGCTACAAGCCTCCACCACAAATCACTCTGTTCAGCTGACTTTCTGAGTGACCATGAGCTTGGTAAACAAAGACATTTATCAGGCAGGACATTCCAAGGGCTTAGAGATCACCTCCCGGCAATGAAGGGCAAAGGCTAGACCTCTCTGAATAAGGTTAATAACTTTACAGCCACATCTCTGTTTAGGTACATCTTGGGGTTTTTTGTGTGTGTGGAAGTATAGACAGTTGCATAATACGTAAACTTTTCATTTTAAAAGTGTTTTTGTAAATGGATAGAAGTATAGGATCATAAACATTTTTAAAACTAAGAGACTAGAATTTGTCCCAATTCTAGCTACAAATTAAAGAACTAACATCTGACAGCTTGTAATTTGCTTAAGGTTAGAGAACCAGTTAATAACAAAGTTGATCATCTTTGGGTCTCTACTTTCATAAATATGGACTACTTCCAATTGGGGGACTGGATGGAACCTATTTGTAGGTCATTATTTTCCCCCTTAGTCCTTCTGTCACATATATGGCAGCCAGTGTGACTCACCCAAACAAGTGCCAAGTTTCCAAGTAAAGAAGTATCTGTATTGTTGAATTGTATTAGGCCAGTTCAATTAAATTAGCATGTTCATACTCACTTTTTAGCGTTTATTATATTGATAGCATTGTTAATTTCTTCCTTGAAGATTTGGAGACATAATTTTTTTTAAATTTTTTTATTGACTATGCTGTTACAGTTGTTCTATTCCCCCCTTCATTCCCCTCCACCCTACCCTCCCATCCCCACCATTACCCCCCCTTTAGTTTATGACCATGTGTCTCAAGTCCTTTAGATTCTATATTTCCCATGCTATTCTTGCCCCCCCTTCTATTTTCTATCTACTGTTTATGCTACTTATTTTCTATACCTTCTCCCCCCTTCTCCTCCTCCCACTCCCCTGTTGCTAACCCTCCTTGAGATCTTCATTTCTATGTTTCCACTCCTGATCTAGTTGTCCTTTTAGTTTGCTTTCATTTTAGGTGTGGTTGTTAATAACTGTGAGTTTGTTGTCCTTTCACTGTTCATGTTTCTTTAACTTCTTTTTCTTCGATAAGTCCCTTTAACATTTCATATAATAAGGGCTTGGTGATGATGAACTCCTTGAATTTGATCTTATCTGAGAAGCACCTTATCTGTCCTTCCATTCTAAATGAAAGTTTTGCTGGATAGAGCAATCTTGGTTGTAGGTCTTTGGATTTCATGACTTGGAATACCTCTTTTCAGCCCCTTCTTGCCTGCAAGTTCTCTTTTGAGAAATCCGCTGACAGTCTGATGGGGACTCCTTTGTAGGTGACTGTCCCCTTAGCTCTTGCTGCTTCTAGGATTCTCTCCTTCATTTTAATTTTGGCTAACGTAATTATGATGTGCCTTCGTGTGTTCCTTCTTGGGTCCAACTTCTTTGGTACTCTCTGAGCTTCCTGGATTTCCTGGAAGTCTATTTCCTTTGCCAGATTGGGGAAATTCTCCTTTATTATTTGTTCAAATAAGTTTTCCACTGGTGGCTGTTCCTTTCCCCCCTTCTGGTACCCCTATAATTTGGATGTTGGAGCGTTTAAAGATGTCCTGGAGGTTCCTAAGACTCTCCTCATTTCTTTGAATTCTTGCTTCTTGACTCTTTTCTGTTTGGCCATTATTTGCTTTCTTCTGGTCCACTCCATTGATTTGAGTCCCAGTTTCCTTTTCATTGCTATTGGTGTCCTATGCAATTCCATTCATTTCAATTAGTTTCACCTTCATATGTTTGTCTAATTTGTGGCTATAATCAACCAGTTCTGTGAGGATCCTGATGACCAGACATAATTTTGTAAGAGATGTGTCATTTTTGTGCCATAAACCAGCAGTCAATTCATCAAATATTTTACCCTAGAAGGCAGTGCAAAATAAATACCGATGTGTTGGAAAGACAAATAGATGTGAAGACCCCTTTGAAAAATAAAAGCACTATGGAAATACAAGATATCACTAGTGTGTTTAAGTTTAAACATTTAAAAATTTTTAATTCAAGGAATACTGAAAGGAAGGAGATATAAAGTGTCAGTCAACAGATGAAATTTTTAAAAGATGGTGTGACTGTGGGTATTTTTCCCCTTCCCTTTTCCATTTCCTGTATTTTCTCAGTTTTCTACAATAAAAACATGCTTTTTAAACTAGAGTAGGGAAAACTTTTTGAAAAGGAACACCTAGCATGGCTGAATACTGATAGCATGATAAAGCAGTATATAAACACAAATCAGTAATTGCAAAGATAATACCAAAAATGTCGTAAGGAAAGGTAAAAGGACCAGATTCACATCTAGAAAATGCTTATGTATCCAAGCCTATAATTTCTTGTTTAGAGAGCCTTATATATAGCTACTTTTATTTGATGGATTAAAATACCATGTTTATTTGGTATTGATCAAGATGGTACCTAATATAGTACAGGAATTGTTTTCTTAAAGCAGGAAAGAAATGGGAAAGTGTGTTAATATACTGAAGGTGAAGAAACCAGGTTAACAAGTATTTTAAATATATGAAATACACAGTTATTTAGGGTAATACATGAACAGCTTAGAATGTGTATGCTAAAGACTAGAGCCAGTAGTTGGGCCTCTTGGAAACTGTTACAAGGGCTATTTTTCACCTATGTGTCTGATATTTTTGTTTTAAATAGCTTGGTGAGGGTCTCTTCAAAGTCAAAACCTGACTGCAGTGTGTGGGATGGGGCCGCAAAAAGGTTCTGCTTCCCTGGGTTATGAAATTTAAGAATCTCTGGTGTGTTCTTATAACTTTAACAGTCTGAGAACTTTAGCCCTAGACAATGATAGTGTATGTATTTTTGTGATTTTTGTGTGTAAATGTTACATGAAAAGTTGTTTATCTGGTGTTAAAGCCGTATTCACTGAAGAGTACTTTGGAGCAGACATTGTCAAACCTTGTTTGCTACTATGTACCAGTGTTTCATTTACTTAGTCACATATAAGGACAATACTTGGTCCTAATACATTAGTTCTGCAAGCTGGCTCCCATTGTCCTCCTCTTCAAGAAAAAAATATCCCATACACAGATTTCTTAGGAAAGGAGTCTCTTTCCCAGCTTGGTACTCCCAACTGAATGCCCCAATTATCCCTTCCCTGTAGCTTTGCTACTCATTGTGCTACCTGCAGTGTTTCCAGTGTCCAAAGTCTTTCTTTTATATTTTCTTCACTTCTTTATAAAAATTTTCATTTTTATTTTTTAATTGTAAAATGTGTATAAACATAAAATACACCATTTTAACCATTTTTAAGCATACATTTCAGCAGTGTATTCACCTTGTGCAACCAATCATCAGAACTTTTTCAGCTTGCAAAACTGAAACTCTGTACCCATCAAACAACTCTTTATTTCGCCCTCCCCCACCCCCTGGAAACCACCATTCTACATTCTGTCTCTGAATTTACTCTAGATACTTCATGTAAGTAGAATCATAATATTTATCGTTTTTGTGGCTCACTTATTTCACCTAGCATAATGTCTTCAAGGATATGAGGACATTGTTGTAGGATCTATCAGAATTTTGCTTTTTAAGGCTGAAAATATACCACTGTATGTATCTACCATGTTTTGCTTGTCCATTCATCTATCACTGGACACTTGGGTTGCTTTTGGTTGTTCTGAATAATGCTGATGTTAATATGGGTATACAAATATCTCCTCTAGACTCTGTTTTCCATTCTTTTACGTATATACTCAGAAGTGGAATTGAATTGTTGGGTCATATGATAATTCTCTTTTTAATTTTTAAAGGAATTGTCATGATGATTTCCATAGTGGCTATACCATTTGACATTCCCACCAACAGTGCAGAAGGACTTCAGTTTCTTCACTTTCTCACCACTGTTGAATAGCTTTTGTTTTCTAGTTTTCTTTTTTTATAAAGTATATTTTATTGATTATGCTATTACAGTTGTCCCATTATTTCTCCCCTTTAATTCCCTCCACTCTGCATCCCTCCTCCCACCAACATTCTCCCCCACCCTCCAGTAGTTCACGTCTGTAGGTCATACATGTAAGTTCTTTGGCTTCTCCATTTCCTGTAGTATTCTTAACCTCCCTGTCTATTTTGTAACTACCATTTAAGGTACTTATTCCCTGTACCTTTCCCCCCATTCTCCCTCTCTCTCTCCCTCTCCCTACTGATAACCCTCCATGTGTTGTTAATGTTTATTGAGGACATACCCTAGGTGGTAAGGATAAGGGTACTTTTGCATACACGAATTTATTCTTCATCCATTTTTTTAACTAATAGAACCCTGTAGTTGGCTTCTGTAATAATGCTGCTGCATGTGATTTCCATTTCTGCAATTCTGTTCTGTTCTAGTTGTTTGCTTTGTTTGTTTTTGTTATTTTTTTAAGGTTGAGTTGTTGATAGTTGTGAGCTTGTTGTCACTTTTCATAGTTTTGATATTTTTCTTAAGTCCCTTTAACATTTTTATAAGGGTTTGGTGATGATGAACTCCTTGAACTTTAACTTATACAGGAAGCACTTTGCCCTTCCATTCTAAATGATAGCTTTGCTGCATAGAGTAATCTTGGATGTAGGATCTTGACTTTCATTACTTCAAATACTTCTTTCCAACCCCTTCTTGCCTGCAAGGTTTCTTTTGAGAAATCAGCTAATAGTCTTATGGGAACTCCTTTGTAGGTAACTATCTCCTTTCCTCTTGCTGCTTTTAAGATTCTCTCCTTATCTTTCATCTTGGGTAATGTAATTATGATGTGCCTTGGTGTGTGCTTGCTTGGGTCCAACTTCTTTGGGATTGATTCTGAGCTTCCTGGACTTGTATGTTTATAGTTCCTTGAGCAGATTGGAGAAATTTTTCTTCATTATTTTTCCAAATGAGTTTTCAATTTCTTGCTCTTTTCTCCTCTGGCACCCCTATGATTTGGATGTTGGAATATTTTAGAGTTGTCCCCTAGGTTCCTAAGCCTCCTTGTTTTTTGTTTTTTTTAATTCTTATTTCTTCATTCTTTTCCGGTTGCATGTTTGTTCATTCCTTTTGTTCCAAATTATTGATTTGAATCCCAGTTTCCTTCCCTTCACTGTTGGTTCCCTGTATATTTTCCTTTATTTCACTTTGTATGGCCTCCATTTCTGCCTTTGTTTTGCGACCATACTCAATTTCTGTGAGCATCCTGATTACCAGTGTTTTGAACTCTGCATATGATAGATTGTCTACTCCTCATCGCTTACTAGTTCTTTCTCAGTAGTTTTAATCTGTTCTTTCATTGGGCCATATTCATTTGTCTTGGCTCACTTGTTGTGTTGTAAGGGGCGGAGCCTTAGGCATTCACCAGGATGGGGTTGTAGCTCTGTTTGTGGGGGAAGGGTCAGAGAGAAAACAATACTGCTTGCTAGCCTACTTGGCTCTTGCCCCACTTTCCCACAGGCAGGTGTGCCCTTTCAGTTGCTGATTCCCAGGTGGGTGGTCTTGTGTGTGTTCTAAAATCCGCGGTCCTCTTCAACAGACCCTCCTGTGAGACTGGGAGATTCTTCCCCCACCTCCGGCAACCCCCGCAGGTTTTTCAGTTAAGAGGTTTTGAGGCTTTCTTTTCCCAGGCTGGAGCTCTGGGTTGCACGGTGTCTCACTCCCCAGTTGTTCTTCCAGCTTATCCACACTTAAATATAGGATATTCTTGTCCTGCCAGCCACTGCCTTGTCCACCCCTGACTGCCAGCTGTGGCCTCCTTGTGTGCCCTTTCTGCCCCAGCTGCCAGTCTCTGCCCCTCCTACCAGTCTGGATGAATGTTTCTTCTTTAACTCCTTGGTTGTTGGACTTCCATACAGTTTGATTTTCTGGTAGTTCTGGTTGTTTTTGTTTTTAAATTGGTTGTTACCCTTTCGGTTGTGTGAGGAAGTGAAGCACAGGTACCTATGCCTCCATCTTGGCCAGAACTTCCCCCTCTTTATATTTTTTATCTGTGTCAGAACATTCTCTCCCTGGAGCACAATGACTTAGATACCATTTTGATCATTTCCAGTTCTCCTGGGACACAAAAGTTGAATTGGTTGCAGGCCTCTTAGGAGTCTGGGTAGGTCCAATCATGCATTCCAGCTCCTTTCTACCTGCATTAATCACTAAGCCTGTTAACTATTAGCCACAGCTAAATGTTTTTAACTGTTGAGTTCCCCCATCAATGTAAGATAAGAGTCCAACTTCATTATTTTGCATCTGGGTATCCTCTTTTTCTCAGCAATATTTGGTGAAAATTCTGCTTTCCTCCATTGAGTGGTCCTGGAGAGGTCTCTTTTAAATACATGTGTCTCTGGGATGAAACATACCTTAAGCCAGTTATTAACTAGTTCCTTAATTGTTAGTAAGCACCTTTGAAGAAAATTGACTGCTAACTAAGCAAAGGAAAGAAGCGATGAAGAGGAAAAGAGGTGTTGAATAGTAGTGTGGAAGGTAGCCAAAAGTTAAGTTGTTTTATTTCATCCTTGCCTGGTGATGGACTGGGTGGCCACAGGCTACTTTCTTTGCATTTGTATCATATTCGTGAATAATTATACCACTGTGGTATGCTTATTCATTTGTTGCATATTCATTTGTATATTCCAATTCATTCAGTACTGTTTCTTAAGTAACATAACTAGAGTAATGAGAGTGAATAAAAGCCACTCAAAGTCAGTTTCATTAGTTAATGGTATACTTTATAGAATTACAAATATTAAACCAACAGATTAACAGTGATGAATATATATTGGGGTATTGTCTGAATATGTAGTGGGAATTTTGCTGGTGTGTTATGAACTATTTGGAGTCTTACAATGTTTAATTCTTTAGGAAGTGGATGAAATACCACTTTTGAATGAAAATGATTTCTCCTGGTGATTAACATCATTCTGTATGTACATATCAAAAGCCACCAATAATCATAGTAAAAAAAAAGGCAGAATGATGTTCATTTTCAGTGGGATTTGACAAGCCTTTTAAAATGCACATTGAAAGTCCAGAGTGAAATGTATACTCCAGCAAAAGATGAAATAAAGTTAAGGGGAAAGTATGTGTAAGTACTGTTGTTAATTTTTTAATAATAAGCAGGTCCTTCATGAGGCTCTTCAAAAAGTTTTGAGCATCCCTATTAAAAGAATGGGAGAGTCAAGAAATCTTTTGCATTGTAGGTATTCAGGGTCCCTGGGCTCATTAGCAATAGAGTTCCTGTGTCTTTGCTTTAAACTTGGCATACCTGGCTGGCTCTTGTATTGTATGTTGACACTGGGTCCTGGCATAACTGCACAGGCAGCCTCTAATTTGGTTTATAATTTCATTACTTGAAGATGAATAAGTGAGTTTAGTTAATGCGCCTTTCAAGGATTGGAACATTTCCCCTTTGTAGAGTCACATAGAGGAACATAGAACAGGGCCAGAAGTCTTTAGAATTAGTTTTTAGTTCATTAGTTTTAGTTTTCAATTTTTTTAATTTGAGGTTTTTCTTCAAAAAGAATCTTATCCAGACCACAGATAATCTAAAACTTGTAAAAGCAGGGCTGCCAAAATTGTAGTGGTTCTCTAGCCACATCTATCCTACAATCAGTTCATGGCCCCATAGGGATTCTTTTCAGGGCTAATCAGTGTAACCAAGTTGAGTGCCTCAGTGTTGGATTCATTCCAAATCATATAGCTAGGCAGGGGTAGAACTGGGATTAGAGTCCATCCAGGTCTTGCTTTAGTAAATCTATTAATCTTTTCATTAAGTTGTAGACCGTGGAAAATTTAAAAGAATGATGTCTGGTACTGTACTTCAAAGGGTTTCCACATGATGTGATCTCAATTGATTTCTACTCATTGACCCAGCAGTATATTAGTATACTAGTTGCTCATGTTAATTGAGGATATACCCTAAGTGGTATGAATTTATTCATCTATTTTTTTAACTAATAAAACCTGTAGTTGGCTTCTATAAAAACGCTGCTAGATAAGAAGTTAGTAAGTTATTTTAGGTTGTGCATTACAGTTTCAGAAATGTTTATCACTGTCATCAAGGCCATCAAGCACTGGAAGCAACTAGATTGGAAACCCAGCCTGCAAGAATTTTATCTGAAAACAAGAAGGCAGTTTTTATTTACAAGTCTGGCTTGGTAATTGAATGGCTTGTCCAGTTCTTTTAGTGTGGTTAGTTGAGATGGCACTAATGTGTTATTCAAAATGTGTAATTCAAAAGCTTGTGAGGAATGGGGAGGATGAGAACACAGTTTTATTTCTGAGGGCTATTTCTATCAAGCTGGGATAGCATGGCTTACTGCCCTCCTTCATGCTAGGGAGGGTGCTATTTGAAGAAGCAAATCAGTCATCTAGACTAGGGAACTTTTCCCCTGGATATAGCTTCAGAGGTATTCATAAAGCCCCTTTTTCAGAGATCATTACTGGTTAGCAAAAACATAAGTCTTTATATATGGCATAACAGTTTCAAAGAATAGAGTTTTATGTTAGCTACTTCGTGATTTCACACTACCAGGGAAACACTGTAGTCTTCAGAAATTAAGTGATTTATACTTAATCCTACCTGTTGTGTGGTTCTTGTCAGCCCCAAAAGTGTGTATCATTTGCTAATTTTGTACATGCAACTTTATGAGGAAGGAGTGTCTGTCATGTTGCTCTCTAGTAAACAGCACAGGATTCTATTGTGAATTTTTGGAAAACTTAAAATACGAGAAATAAAAAGATAAGATTAAATATGCAAGGTAGAGTTTTGAATATTGATATATTGGAGTTACTATACTTGGGACATATAACTGTTGCTACCATGCATTATATATAAATTTATTTTCTTTATTCAACAAGAATTTATTGACTTTCTAGCATATACAAGATTAATGGTTATTTATTTTTAATATATTTTATCAATTATGCTATTACAATTGCCCCAATTTTTCCCCTTTTGTCCCCCCTCCACCTGGTACCCCTATTCCCTCTAGCAATTCCCCACCTTACTTTATGTCCATGGGTCTTGTATGTAAGTTCTTTGGCTTCTCCATTTCCTGTAGTGTTCTTAACATCCCCCTGTCTATTCTGTACTTACCAAATTGTACTTCTTAATCCTTGCATCTTTTTCTCCAGTCTCCCCCACCCCCTCCCAACTGATAAGCCTCCAAATGATCTCCATATCTATGGCTCTGTTTCTGTTCTGCTTGTTTGCTTAGCTTGTGTTTTAGATTCAGTTGTTGATAGTTGTGAATTTATTCACATTTTAATGTGAACATTAATGGTCATTTTAATGTTCATAGTTTTGATCTCCTTTTTTCTTCAAATAAGTTTCTTTAACATTTTGTATAATAATAGCTTGGTGAGGATGAACTCTTTTAACTTGACCTTATCTGGCAAGCACTTTATCTGCCTTTCCATTCTAAAGGATAGTTTTGCTGGATAGAGTAATCTGGGTTATAGGTCCTTGCTTTTCTTGACTTTGAATACTTCTTGCCAGTCCTTTCTAGCCTGCAAAGTTTCTTTTGAGAAATCAGCTAATAGTCTTATTGGAACTCCTTTGTACCTAACTCTTTGCTTTTTTCTTGCTGCTTATAAGATTCTCTCTTTATCTTTAACCTTTGGCATTTTAATTATGATGTATCTTTGTGTGGTCCTCTTTGGGTCCATCTTCCCTATTTGGGACTCTCTGTGCTTCCTGGACTTGTATGTCTATTTCCTTCACCAAATTAGGAATGTTTTCTTTCATTATTTTTTCTAACAAGTTTTCAATTTCTTGCTCTTTTCTTGTTCCAGCAACCTTATGATTCACATGTTGGTACACTTGAAGTTGTCCCAGAGACTCCTTAGACTCTCCTTGTTTTTTTGGATTCTTTTTTTCTTTTCACTGTCCTAATTAAATGTTTATTTCTTCCTTATGTTCCAAATCATTGATTTGATTCTTGGCTTCATCCACTCCAATGTTGGTTCCCTGTAAATATTTCTTTAGTTTGTTTAGTGTAACCTTCATTTCTGCCTGGGTCTTTTTCATGCTATTGAAGTACCCAGTGAGTTCCTTGAGCACGGTGTTTTGAACTCTGCATCTGATAGATTGCTCATCTCCATTTTATTTCAGATCTCCAGAAAAGTAGTTTTGTTCTCTTTCATTTGGACCATATGTTTTTGTCTTCTCATTTTGGCAGCCTCCCTGTGTTTGTTTCTATGTATAGGTAGTAGTGTGGCTTAGTGTAAAAAAGCATTGCCATAATTTGGATGGGGTGGAGCCTTAGGTAATTGTCATGGTGGGGTAACTTGTATGAACCAGGTTGATAAAGTGTCAGATATATTGCTGCTGCTCTGTGACTTTGTGTGGGGGAGGCCTCAGAATAGGAACAATGGTTGCTGCCTGAGGTCCGTGTTTTTCTCCAGGAGGAAGCTGTCCCCTGCTATTTGCCTTGATGCCAGACATTTCAATTTCTCCCCGTATGCCACTCGTGCCCTTTAATCTGCTGTCTGGTGCTGGAGCCCAGAGGGAGTGTGTCTGCATAAGTCCTAAGTCATTGCAGGCCCTTGACTCCTGAGAATCCCACAGTTTTCTTCCGCCACCCCAACCCCCACTGCTGTTTACAGCTAGAAGTCATAAGGACTTAACTTGTCTTCTGGCACTGGAACCCTGGGCTGGGTGGTCTGGTGTGGGGCTGGGATCCCACACTCCCCAGATAATCCCTCCTGATTTTTATTCACCACACCTGGATGTGGGATTGGCCCATTCCAAGTCTCTGCGTCTCTGCCCCTCCTACTTGTCTGAATGATTCCTTGGTTGTCGGACTTCCATACAGCTCGATTTTCTGATGGTTTAAGTAATAGTTACTTTGTAGTTCAGTTGTAATTTTTGCTGTGGTTGTATGAGGTGAGCCATGTTTACCTTTGCCTCCATCTTAACTGGAAGTCAGACACTTCTTAATAATGTTTTGTGTAGCTTTCCTCTTTCTCAGCAGGAAGTTTGATCCAAATTATCTAGTTTCCTATTTGCTATGAAGTTTTTGGCAAGTAGAATTTGCGTGTCTAAAATGAAATATGTTTCGTGTTTCCTTTTCCCTTCTGAGAGTCTTAATATTTGAATCCTGGACCAATAGGAGTTTGCTATACATGGGTCAAATTAATGAAGTAATGAAATTACAATTTTAAGTTACTCATTTATTTTATTTTTCAAAGTTTCAAACATTTGTCTGGGAAACCTATATTGTCTGGAATATGGAAAGAACCTTTAAAATCTGTTCTTTGGTTTATTTGTTACATTTTTGTTTCATACTGTGTACCCTCATTAATACATCAATGTGGATTTTCATATTGGCCTTTCTCAGTGGATCGCCAATATATCTTAAATAAAGAAGGCTCTTAAATAATTGGGCAAATGAATTAAACTAAAAACATACTGTATTTTTAAAGTTGCCTCATCAGATTAATTGTTGTATTTAATTTTTGTGAGTATGACTCCCTAACATAATGGCCAGAATTCCCAAACTCTCACTTCTTAGAGCAGATATATGGATTCAGTTTAAATGCAGTCAAGAGTTAGGTGTTAATACATTTTCCAGACTCCTCTTAACGTAAGGGAGAAGTCATGAGGAAATGGACAAAGTGAGCTTTTTGAAAATAAGTATTTAGCAGAGCAAATATGGCAGTGTGGGGACTCATGGTGAACACTGGGTAGCCATGCCCCCCTACCTTTAACAAAGCTGAAAAAAACAAAAATCCTCTCTCCCTCAACACCCACAGTACCTAATCAAAGTTAATTACTTTGGCTCCTGTCTGTAGAGCTCTTTGTACATGGCCCTCATCTCTCTGTTGGATGTAACTCTTTGAGCAGCATATCTGCATATCTTTAGGTTATCTTTTAAAAGTAGACAGTAAAAATTCATAATTAATATAAATATCAGCAAAGAGAAACTATACATCCCACATTATACCAAGAATAGAAATATTTGAAAGAAAATACCTGCTGTTGTGTTCTAAGGTGCTACTCAGTAACAAATTCCTATAAATTGTATCAAATCTGATTTGATGTGGATAATGAATAAGGCTTTTCCAGTGATATATGGTAACTGTTTGACACACACACACACACACACACACATACACATACTTAGTAGAAGAAAAAATGCCTGAATGAAAATCATAATGTAAGATTATGAAGGATAACGTAGTCATGTCTCAAGGTGTAGCTATGTATCAAGTCATGTTTCAGCATGACTTATGCTTTGACTTAAAACTCATTTTAATCCTTGCTAGCCACTAAGCCAGCTGACACTTGAGATGAGCTATCATTTGGTTATATTGATGGTTTTATAGTTGTTCAGTGTTGGTCAGACGGTCAAGTGTTGCTTTAAGGAACATGCCAGATTTCCTAATTTATCGTGCTACTCTGTCTGCATCATATCTCCTAGATCAGTGATTTTTAACCTTTTTCATCTCATGGCACACATAAACTAATTACTAAAATTCTGTAGCACGTGCAAAAATATATTTTTTGCTGATCTGACCAAAAAATGGGTATCCTTTTGACTCATTAACAATGGATGACTATTGTTGTATTGGCTGTTGGCATTTTTTATTTGACAGTCTAAGGGAAGAGAGGTCAGTCTCTCGACTAAATAGTCAGGTATTGCATGTTTTAAAAATTCTTGCAGCATATGGCTGAAAATCACTATTCCTGGATGTATTCTTTACTTCTTTTAGGGCTTTTTGCATAATAGATAAATTACACTGTGAATGCACTGTTAAGTGTCCAGTATGTAATAGCAAAGATAGACTTTAAGAGCTATGTTATTATAGGTCACTTAATGAAGGACTAAGTTTTCTTAGGTTCTGTTGACACTAATTAATCATTAACAAATAATCATGATTATATTAGATTTGGTGATGTTTTATATGAGGTATTAAAATTGATGCTCAAGAGGGCATAACAGTTTTTCCTGTTTAAAGAGGTTATAATTTAAATCTGATAATTATTTGTAGGTGGGTGTTTTTAATAACAAAATTCACTTGTGAAACAGGAGAACGATACGCTTTGGGAAAAGTTTTCTCATTCACTGTTATGTGAATTAAGCATTTATATTTTAACAAAATACAGACAGACCCAGATAGAGAGAGAGCAGGCCGACAGCTGTTGGGGGGTCTGGGATACGGGGGGATTGAGCATAAAAGGGAAAAAAGAACTCATGGACATGGATGACAGTGTGTTGATTGTCAATGGAGAGGAACAGGAAGGTGGAGAAGGGTGTGGGGGAATAAATGCTGATGGATGGAGACTTGACATGGGGTGGCGAACACACACTACAGTGTACAGATGATGTGTTGCATGTAGAGTTGTGCACCTGAAACTTGTATAATTTTGTTGACCTACGTCATCCCAATAATTTCAAGTAAAAAGACGTTTGTATTTATTTATTTATCCTTTAAAAATTGTATTTTTTTTCTTTTTATTGAATTTTTTTGGGTGACACTGGTTAACCAAGTTATACAGGTATCAGGTACACAATTGTACAGCATGTCACCTATACACTGTACTGTGCAGTCACCACCCACATCAAGTCTCTGTCCATCACCATTTGTCTTCCCTATACCTTCTCCTACCTAAACATTTTTTATTTTAGTTTCTCTTGTTTTATACTGTAATAAAATATCAATTAATAATACATTATAAAATTGATTTTTTTTCCCCTAATACAGAGGCTCCACCATGAGACGAGGTGGATGGAGGAGGCGAGCTGAAAATGATGGCTGGGAGAAATGGGTGTGTTTTAAGAAAATAAAAATAATTATATTGAACTGTCTAGGTATTTTTCATTTTACTTATAGTTTATAATGTGACTTAAGGCATTTTCTAAGTTGCAGATTACTTCAGATACCCACTCTGGGTTTTAACAGGGTAGTGAAAGCTCAAAGTTTAACCCCCGAACTTGGAGGAATTTTATAAAAGAAATAAATAGTGTAGTACACAAAATAAATTGTATGGTAATTTAATTGCAGCATTGCTAATAATACTGAGAAAGAGAAAAACTTATTCAATAATAGGGAATTGGATAAATAATTTCTATAAAGCGGGACACTGTGCAACCACTATTTAACCTTATATTCTTAACCTGGCAGATGCCCTTTACTTTAAGGGTATTGTGTTATAAAGGAATTTTTATATATATATCCTATTTTTGTAAAACTGCTATGCTGAGGCATAGACATAAATTTTGAAAATAAGGTCCCAAAATGTTAACAATGAATGGGATCATAGCTCATTTAAAGTTTCTTCTTCATATTTTTCAAAAACATTGTTTTTACAGCGAACGTGTAATATTTGAATGACCAAAAACAGTGACGTCATTTCCATTTTGGAAAATGTATACCACTTCATATAATTATAGTTTTCTTTGAATCACTAATTGACCATTCTTTATCAATCTAGATAGATAAATAAAGTCAGTCGGTAATTTAAATCAGTTAAGCCTAATTATTTCAATATTCAGGAAAAGTGTAGCTGAATTCATCTGTACTTACTAGATTTGTAACATTGTGTAGAAAAAATGATGTTTTTACATTCTTTTCGAGGTTTCTGTTAGCTAGTGAAATTTAGTACTACTGTCAAACAGATTGATTAGATCCAGAATTTAGCTAGTGAATTGTTCATTGTATTCATATTTACATGTATGTAGAATTGTATTGGTTTGTTGAACTTCACTTTATTGAAGTTACTAATTTTAAGCTTCCTATGTAAAGAACATAGTGAAAGCCAGCCTAAAATGTACTCTTATTGACCACTTACCAAATTTTAATTGGTTTAAACTCTGGTGTAACTTTTGTTTGCTTTTATAGATAAGAATAATTTTTGTGGCATTTAAAGTTACTATTTTTGACATTTTAAAATAACTTCTAAGAATGTTGAAGAATTACTAAAATTGAGTCAGTAGAGGGAAAAGTCTCTTTTGACCTGCCTGTTTTATTGCCTTGCCTCTGGTTCATGTTTATAAATTACACCTTTGTCATATTATGCCTTGGTTGCTGGAATAGAATATGATCCTTTTATTTATTTATTATTTTAAAATGGAAGTTTCTTTAAAAGGAAGAGGTAGAAAATACAATTTTTATGATTGGTGTTTACCTTTGCTTTAATTCCAGGGTGGGTATATGGCTGCCAAGGTCCAGAAATTGGAGGAACAGTTTCGATCAGATGCTGCTATGCAGAAGGATGGAACTTCATCTACGATTTTTAGTGGAGTTGCCATCTATGTTAATGGATATACAGGTTGAGTACTTTTTAGGTACCCTCTTTTGGTATGCACTTTTATTAAGATTGAGATGATTTAAAGTCTGTTTTTAATCATTTCTCTTGTATATAAAAATTATAAAAATAAAATCCTTTCTGTAGGTACTCCTTTTGCTTTCTTTTCTACCTGTGCCTGCTACTGTCTTTTAATTTTTATCAAAATACACAGTTTTAAAAAGCCAAATGAGGTTTAAAATAAAAAAACAGTAGTCTTGCTTAACCAGCTGATTGGAAGCACATCGCACATGTGTGGGGGTCTTATAAACTGTAAGCTTCAATATAGGGGGACTTGGTAAGTCTGCCTCATTGGGAAATCTCCCACTGTAATGATCTACAGGTCCTTTGGGGCTGGTGGAAGAAGAGTATGGTATGTGTGTCAGATTTCCCAGGTTCTTGCTTGGAGAAGGATATAAATCTAGTTGCCAGCATTTTAGCTGCCAAAGGTGAGGGAAAGGGCCAAAAGTAGAATTTTATTTACTTCCCTATTGTTTTTTTTTTAATCCCCTACATCGCTTCTCCCACTGCTGCTCTGTCTATTGTCAGTGAGTCCAGTATCTGAAAGGGAAAAGATAGTCTTCCTTGTGAGTGGGAGAGGAGATCTGGAATTCTAATCTGTCTCTTACACAGAACTTCACCGTGAACTTCTTTTTTACCACCAGTATACTCACTTGTCCGTTTTTGGATGTGCATTGTGCCCCTATTCATGAATTTCTCTTGGTTCCCCTGGCACCAAGCAGCTCTTTTGGGCTTCCACACAGCCAGCTTAGATTTTAGCTTTCTCTGCTCTGCAGAGTCAGTTACCACTTGCTCACTGGTTGTCAGATGTTACTGCTAAAGTTTCTCTTCATCCTCCTCAGAATTTCTTTTTTAGTAAGATCATTTTAGTGTGTTTTTTTATGTGAATGGCTGTAAATATTTGTATCAACCTCTTAACATTTTTTCATCCCACTTCTCAGGCTCCTACCTGAGACCTTTAAGAGACCTTAAAGCTAGGCTTCCCCTTCATTGATTGTCTTCCTACTGGTGTAGCTGACTTTTACAGGGGCCTGTGGCTCCTTATTATTTGCCTGCATCTGAGCATTTATAAGATCTTAACTGTAGTTGCTTGTTTATTAGACAAGAGCAAGAGCTACATTTTCATTACTGCTATATTCTTGGTACAGTGTCTGGGTGTAACCATTCAGGAAATACATGTTGAAGTTAAGTTTTACTTCTGGTCAAGATGGTGGCATAGGCAGACATGGCTCATCTCCTTGCCCAACCACATCAAAATTACAACTAAAAAAGAGGACAACCATCATTCATAACTGTCAGAAATTGAGTTGAATGGAAATTGACCACTACAGACTAAAGAAACTAGACAGATAAGGGGTGCAGATGCTGAATGGGCTAGTCTCACACCTATGTGTCGTAGATAAAAATTCTCTCAAAAGAAATTTTGTAAGCTGGAAGGCCTTGGTAGGAAATATTCAAAATCATGAAAAGGAGGGACCTACAGCCAAGATTGCTCTACCCATCAAAACTATCATTTAGAACTGAAGGGCAGATAAAGAGTTCCCCAGACAAGAAAAAACTAAAGGAGTTCATCATCACCAACCCATTATTATATGAAATGTTAAAGACACTTATTTAAGAAAAAGAAGATCAAAACTGTGAATAATAAAATGGCAATAAATACATACCTATCAACAATTGAATCTAAAAAACAAGCTAAGCAAACAAGAACAGAGATAGAATCATGGATATAGAGAGCGTTTTGATAGTTGCCAGATGGGAAGGGGGTGTAAGGGGAATGGGTGAAGAGGTGAGAGGATTAAGAAGTACAAATAGGTAGTTACAGAATAGCCAGAAAATGGAGTAGTCAAAGAACTTATTCACATGAGCCATGGACATGAACAATGGTGGAGGGATTTCCTGAGGGAATTGGGGAGTGCTGTGTGAAGGTTGGCAAAGGGGGGAAAATCGGCTGTAATGGCATAATTGAGGAAATATAATTTAAAATGTTTTTAATTAACTGATATATTTTTGTTGTTGAGTTTTATCAGGCATTGATAATGAATTTAATCTAAGAATGTTACCTCCAAATGAATTGCTGTTACAGCTTTGAGAAGTTCACATGTAACTTTTCTTTAGGTATTCTGGAGCATTCAAGCTTCACAGACCTTCCTGAGATGCATTATAAAAGATTAAAAATGTTAACAAAAAGAAAGAAACATTGCTTGTTATATTAGCCCATTATGGAAGTCCCCAGTTTGCAAGGGCACCCTCATTCACATAAGAGGAAGAAAAAGAGATTGTGTTAGGGGAAAAAAATGAAATATTGTAGTAATCATTTCCATGTTTGAGAATCTGGAATTCTAATGAGTTTCATCACTGATTTTGTGTGACCATAACACATTTTCTCTTTGAATCCATTTTGTTTGGATCCATTATTTTCACTATCCCTTTCTTTAGGACAGAGATAATAATATTAATTTTAACTCTTTTTATTTTTAGGATTACATTATAACTCTACAAATAAAAGTTCCATCCTGTAGAATTTCATAGGGACATGCAAAATGTTATAGAATTTATTTAGAAAAAACATTCTATTTTAGATATTCTGTTTTAGCGAATAATTTGCAGCTTTATAGGTAAAACAGAATCAACATCTGTGTAATGAAGAATAGTGCTCCAGATGCAGTAAGACAAGTAGGGAATGCTATTTTATTATTAATTCTTTATCATGCTTCTTCTGGACTTTAATATTCCAAATTTTCTTGATTCTTTTAAAGCTCCCAATTCTGCCATCTGAACTTCTCTTTGATAATCCTTATTCCTTCCAACCCATTTAGTATTAACCTTGAGCTTGGAGATAAGATCCTCCACTTTTTGGACACTCTTCATCTGTCAGACCGTTTTCTCTTCTTTTTTTTTTCCCCCTCCCTAAAAGCATCTTTTCCCTGTTAAAGTTAATGTCTTTGTCTTTTATCCATCTTCTTAAATTACAAATGTTTTTGAAATAACTGTAGAATCACATTCAGTTTTAAGGAACAACACAGAGCTCATGAACCATTTGCCCTGTTTCTCCCAATGGAAACATCTTATAAACCATAGTACAATAGCAACCAGGAAATTAACATTGATACAGTGAAAATATAGAACATTTCCACACCAGAAGTATCCTTCATGCTGCCCTTTTATAGCCACACCTATTTCCTTCCCTCTGCTTTTAGTCCTTCTACCCTTGGGAACTACTAATCTGGGCTCCATTTCTATACTTTGTCATTTCAGGAATGTTACATAAATATTACCTACAATATATAATAACCTTTGGGGATTGGCTTTTTAAACTCAGCATAATAACTCTGGAGAGTCATCCAAATCATTGTATATATCAGTAATCTTTTCCTTTTCATTATTGAGTTGTCTTCCATTGTTTGGGTACTTCACAGTTTGTTAACCATTCACCTGTTTAAGAATATCTGGGTTATTTCCTGGTTTGGGCTCTGAACGCTTGGTGCATAAGAGTGCAGTTGTCGGATCATATGGTGATTGTATGTTTAATATTATTAAGAAACTGACAAACTTTCCTAAGAGTATAGTGAGATCTCATTACGGTTTTATTTTATATAGCAATTGCTATGCATCCTCACCAGGATTTTTAGTTTGTGTTTTAATTAATTTGGTATTCTAACATATGTAGTAGTATGTCTTTGCATTTTTAATTTGCATTTGCCTGATAGATAATGATGATTATTTGCCACCTGTATGTCCTCTTCAGTGAAATGTCTGTTCATAGATCTTTTGCCTATTTTCTAATTGGATTGTTTGTTTTTTTACTGTTGAGTTTTGAGAGTTCTTTATGTATTCTAGGTTCTACTCCTTTGTCAAGTATGTGGTTTGTAAATATTTTCCTCCAGTCTGTAGTTTGTCTTTCAGCCTCTACATATGGTCTTTGACAAAGCCGGTTCTTTGTTTTGATTAGGTCCGGTTTATTGATCTTTTCTTTTATGGATTGTGCTTTTAAGTCAAAAGTCTGCTTAGCACTAGATTTCAAATATTTTATTTCAAAAAATTTATAGTTTTACATTTGAGTTCATGATTAATTTTGAGTTAATTTCTTGTGTGTGGTCTGTAGAACCGAGTTTCTGTAGCACTATTTGTTGAAAAAAAATGTTCTTTTTCCATTGGAGTACTTTTGTACTTTGTCCAAATTAGTTGGGCATATGTAGGTGGATCTCTTTCTAGGTTCTCTATTTTATTTCATAGATGTATATCTCTCTCTTCATCAATACCACATGCTCTTGACTATGATGTCAACATAGTAAGCATAAAGATCAAGTAGAATGATTATTTCCATCTTCTTCTTTGTCAGGATTGTTTTAGCTCTTCCTAGAGCCTGTGACCTCCCTAAGCTTGTCTGTGTCTACAAAATAAATACCTGCCTGAAATTTTGATGGGAATTACTTCCACCTGTAGACCAATTTGGGGAGAATTTGCACCTTTGTTATGTTCAGTTTTCCATCCTATGGACCTTCCATCTCATTTTACTCTAGTGACAAATACGTTCTGTATGCTGCTTGTGTGATAGTAAATGTGTTTGAACAGAGATGGTGGTTGATGGAAAATGTGGATTTGATGAGGAAGATGGTAACGAGTAGGTGGAAGTGGTGAACTCCAGGATACTCACTGGAAGAGGAAAACCAACAAAAAAGGAACCACCAACACATAACAGAAGAAGGTGAAGAAGGGAGTTGAAACCATACAAACCTCAATCCAGGACCTATCTGGAAATACAACTAAATAGTGGAGAAACTACTCATTACAATCAACTGAACAAGAACCAGAGAAAATCCTCAAAACCTTGTACACATGGAAGAACCAGCTTCAACACAACCTGCCCTCACCAGCACAACAAAATACAAGAGGTGGTGGACAGAGAGACCCTCATTTAACCAGCTGATGGGAAAGACCCACCAAAGAAAGACCTGACAACAATCAAACCCCAAAGACAAACACAGAGCCAACTTAAACAACAGCCAAAGACCAGTGAGCTTCGGAGATCAAGGAGACTGCATCACTGAATCTCAGAGGTATTCTATCACAGAAGTTCACACCATAAACCCAGGAAGCCAGAACAGATAAATTTAAGAAGCTGAGGCTAACAAGAAGAGCCTCACAAACAATGGGAAGACAAAGAAACAATCCCCAAATGAAAGGAAAGGAGGAAGCCTCAGAAAGAATGCTAAAGGAAATAGAGGTAACTTAACTATCAGATATTGAGTTCAAAGCAGTGGTTATCAGGAAGCTCAATGAGCTTACAATGAAATACCAGAAATTACAGAGAAACTACAATGAACTCACTGAAAAATAGATCAACATGAAAAAGGAAATAGAAACTATCAGCAAGGGCCAAGAGGAAATGAAGAATACGATTTCTGAACTGAAGAACGCAGTAGAAGGAATCAAAAGCAGGATCGATGAAGCTGAGGATCAGATCAGTTAACTGGAGGTCAAGGTTAAAAAAAAAAAAAACAGAATGAGCAAGAAAAGGAAAAGAGCCTCAGAAAGAATGAAGAGGGATTAAGGGAAGTGCAGGAAAACATGAAACATAATAATACCCGTATAATAGGGATACAAGAAGGAGAAGAGGAGGAGCAAGGGATAAAAAACCTGTTTGAAAAATTAATGATGAAAAACTTCCCTAGTGTGATGAGAGAAAAAGTTACACATATCCAGGAAATGGATTCCCAATCAAGAGGAACCCAAAGAGCCCGACTTCAAGATACATCACAATTAAAATGGCAGAATTCCAAGACAGAGAGAATCTTAAAGGCAGCAAGGGAGAAACAGGAAGTTACACATAAGGGAGCCTGGATAAGATTAGCAGCTGACTTCTCAATGGAAACGCTCCAAGCCAGAACAGAATGGCAAGAAATATTCCAAGTAATGAGAACCAAAGGCCTGCGACCAAGGCTACTTTACCCATCAAGGCTCTCAATCAAGATAAAAGGCCAGGTGAGGAGCTTCCCAGACAAAAGAAGTCTAAAAGAATACACCTCCACCCAACCAGTTTTGCAAGAGATGCTAAAGGGGCTTCTTTAAGGAAAGGAAGGAAAAGAGAGAGAGGAACACAGGTACGAAAATGTCGATGAATAAGTACCTATCAATAATAACCTTAAATGTAAATGGATGAAATGCTCCAATTAAAAGACATAGAATAGCTGAATGGTTAAGAAAGCATGACCCACACATATGCTGCCTACAGAAGACCCACCTCAGGACCAAAGACCTACACAGACTGAAGGTGAAGGGCTTGAAACAAATTTTCTAAGCAAACAGCCAGGAAAAAAAAGCTGGGGTAGCAATACTCTTATCAGACAAAATAGACTTTAAAAAAAAAAAAAAAGGACATAGAGACCCAGAAGGTCACTTTATAACACTCAAGGGAAGAATCCACTAAGAAGACATAAACGTTGTAAATATATATGTACCCAACATAGGAGCACCCAAATACATAAAATCATAGAGGACTTCCAGAAAGATATTGACAGTAACACAGTTATAGTAGGGGATTTTAACACCCCACTGTCAGAAAATGGACAGATCTTCCAAACAAAAAATCAACAAAGGTATTGTGGCATTGAAAAATGCCCTAGATGAAATTGACTTAACTGATATATATATAGAGCCCTTCATCCCAAAGAAGCAAACTACATGTTCTTTTCAAATGCATATAGCACATTTTCAAAGACCACATGATAGGACACAAAGCTTCAACAAATTCAGAAAATTGAAATCACCAGGCATTTTCTCCGACCACAAGGGACTGAAACTGGAAACAAACCCCAAAGGGGAAAAAACCCAAAACAGTCAAAATCATGGAGATTGAATGGCAGGTTATTAAACAACGAATGGGTCAAGAATGAAATTAGGGAAGAAATCAAAAAGTTTCTGTAAACAAATGAAAATGAACTCACAGCAACCAAAAACTTATGGGACATGGATAAGGCAGTCCTGAGAGAAGTTTATAGAGATACAGGCTTACCTAAAAAACATAGGAACATTTCAAGCAAATAACCTAACTCTACACCTATAAGAACTCAAGGAACAACAACAAAAACAGCCCAGAGCAAGTAGAAGGAAGGAAATAAGCAAGATCAGAATAGAATTAAATGACATAGAGACTAAAAGCACAACTCTAAGGATCAATGAATCCAGGAGCTGAAAAGATAAATAAAATCAACAAGCCTTTAAGCAGGCTCATCAAGGAAAAAAACAGAACACAAACACAATCAGAAATGAGGTATTACAAGTGACACCACAGAAATACAAAGGATTGAAAGAAATTACTATGAAGAACTGTTTGCCAAGAAATTTGAAGACCTAGGTGAAATGGACAAATTTCTAGAAAAATATAATCTTCCAAAACTCAGTGAAGGAGCAGAAAGCTTGAACAGACCAGTAACAGCAGATGAAATGGAAGCAGTAATAAAAAAACTCCCGACACACAAAAACCCTGGACCAGATGGTTTCACAGGAGAATTCTACAAAGCATTTAAGGAAGAGCTAACCCCTATTCTTCACAGACTATTCCAAAAAATCCAAAATGATGGAAGACTCCCAAACTCTTTTTATGAAGCCAGCATCATCCTAATCCCAAAACCAGATAAAAACACAACAAAGAAAGAAAACTTCAGGCCAGTATCGCTGATGAACATAGACACTAAAATCCTCAACAAAATATTTGCAAGCTGCATCCATTAATACATTAAAAAGATCATACACTGTGATCAAGTGGGATTCATCCCAGGAATGCAAGGATGGTTCAGTATTCACAAATCAGTAAATGTAATACATCACAAAACAAAAGCAAACACAAAAATCTCATGATCATATTAATACATGTGGAGAAAACTTTTTCCACATCTATTGATATGGAACAGCACCCATTTATGGTAAAAAAAAAAAAACACTCAGCAAAGTGGGAATAGAGGGAACATTCCTCAACATAATAAAGGCCATAGATGAGAGACCTACAGCCAACATCATACTCAATGGGCAAAAACTAAAATCTTTTCCACTAAGATCAGGAACAAGACAAGGTTGTCCACTTTCACCACTTCTATTCAGTATAGTATTGGAAGTCCTAGCCACAGTGATCAGACAAGAAAATTAAATAAGAGGCATCCAAATCAGAAAGGAGGAAACAAAGCTGTCATTGTTTACAGATGATGTGATAGTATACATAGAAAATCCTATAGACTGTACCCCAAAACTGCTCGACCTAATAGATGAATTCAGCAAAACAGCAATATACAAAGTCAATATCCTGAAATCAAAGGCATTTTTGTATACTAACAATGAAACAGCAGAAGCAGAAATCAAGAAAAAAATCCCATTTGATATAGCAGAAAGAAAAATCAAACTCCTAGGGATAAATCTAACCAAGGAGGTAAAAGACCTGTATGCAGAAAACTACACAACACTGAAGAAAGAAATCAAGGAAGACACAAACAAATGAAAACATATACTGTGTTCATGGACTGGAAGAATTAACATCATCAAAATGTCCATACTACCCAAAGCAATTTACAGATTCAATGCAATACTTATGAAAGTACCAGTGGCATATTTCACAGACATAGATCAAACACTTCAAAAATTTATATGGAACTATAAACAACCTCGAATAGCTGCTGGAATTTTGAGAAAGAAGAGCAAAGTAGGAGGGATCACAATACCTGATACCAAACTGTATTACAAGGCCACTGTGATCAAAACAGCCTGGTACTAGCATAAAAACAGGCACATGGACCACTGGAACAGAACAGAGAGCTGAGAGATAAACCCGAGTCTCTACGGTCAATTAATATTTGACAAAGGGGGCAGCAACATAAGATGGAGTAAAAATAGCCTCTTAAACAATTGACTGGGAGAACTGGACAGCTACGGGTAAAAAAAGTGAAACTCTATCACCAACTTACACCATACACCAAAATAAATTCAAGGTGGATAAAAGATTTGAGTATAAGCTGTGACACCATTAAAGTCCTAGAGGAGAGCATAAGCAGGACAATTTCAGATATTTCACGAACATTTTTATTAATATGTAAAAATGTCCTTAGAGCAAGGGACATAAAAGAATAAACAAATGGGATCTCATCAAAATAAAAAGCTTCTGCACGGCTAAAGAAAACAGTTTTAAAATAAAAAGAGAACCAACTGTATGGGAAAACATACTTGCCAATGATACCTCAGACAAGGGTTTAATCTCCAAAATATATAAAGAACTTACATGACTCCACTCTAAGAAGACAAACAACCCAATTGAAAAATGGGCAAAGGATTTGAACAGACACTTTTCCAAGGAGGACATACAGAGGATCCAGAGACTCATGAAAAGATGCTCAGTATTGCTAGCTATCAGAGAGATGTAAATCAAAAGCACAATGAGATACTACTTCCCATGTGTCAGAATGGTCATCATAAACCAAGCAAGAAACAAGCGTTGGAGAGGTTGTCGAGAAAAGGGCATCCTAGTGCACTGTTGGTGGGATTGGAGACTGGTACAACCACCTATGGAAAACAGTATGGAATTTTCTCAGAAAACTAAAAATGGATCTGCATTTTGACCCAGCAATTCCACTGTTAGGATTATATCCTAAGAACCCCGAAACACCAATCCAACAGAACCTATGCACCCCAATATTCATAGCAGCACAATTTACAGTAGCCAAGTTTTAGAAGTAACTTAGGTGCTCATCAGTAAATGAATGGATAAAACAAGTATGGTACATTCATACAATGGAATTATATACAGCAGAAAGAAAGAAGGAGGTCCTACCCCTTGTGACAACAGGGATGGAACTGGAAAGCATTATGCTGTGTGAAATAAGCCAGACAGTGAAAGACAGGTACTATATTATCTCGCCTTTAACAGGAACCTAAACAACAAAACATACAAGCAGGCAAAATATAACCAGAGACACTGAAATAGAGAACAGGCTGACAGTGACCAGAGCAGGGAGAGGAGGGAATTTCAGGGGAAAAGGGGAAAGGGTTTACAGGAACAAGTATAAAGGACACATGGACAAAAACTAAGGGGGAGGTGGGGAGGACTGGTGGTCGTCTGGGATGGGAGTAAAAGACAGAAAACTGTATTTAAACAACAATTAAAATAAAATTTTTTTAAAATGTGGGTTTTATGATAAATAAGTAAACTCCTGGAGTTAGACCTGACCAGAGGAAACAAGTAGGTGGCAACACAGAGAGTGAGTGGTAATTGCCGTTAGGAGTTAGAGTGTATCCTTTATTGAAGAATTGACATTTATTTAGCTGGGTCTTAGAAGTGTTATTAACGAAAATGGGTAAAGATATTCTTGTCCTAATCTAACATACATTTTCACTTTTACATTCTCTAATTTTGATCAACAGGCTTATCTGATATTTTAGGTTTGGCTTTGTACTTTCTCATTTCTGTGCTTCTGTTTGTGCTTTTGCCTCTGATGGAAAGCTCCTTCCTTCACTTCTATGAACTGGAATCATGTTCATTCACTAAGACCCAGATTAAGTTAGAATTTGCCTTCTCTCTCTATAAGCCATTCTGTAGTACTTAAATTTCATAGCGTTATTGCTAGAAACATTTATTTTGATATCCAAGTTTTGTCTCGTACTCTCAGGTCCTTCTTAGGTACTTTGTTTTTTGGAATTAGAAAGCCCATTTGATCCTTAGCTAAGCATGGATCAGAATTAACACCATTAGGACCTTAAATTTACTGTTTTTTCTCCCTTCCCTAGGACTTTTTATCATTCAGGTCTCTGCTCATACGTTGCATACTCCAAAAGACTTTCCCTGACCACCTTATCTAAAATAGGTGTACCTTGCCCAACAATTGCTTTTCTTACCCCCATATAGATTTAATCATAGAATTTATTTGTGCCTGAAATGGTATTATTTACCTGACTTATGTTCATTCTCTTTACCTAGCGAAGTAAAAGTTTTGTGGAACACAGACGTAACTCTTTTCATTGCTGTATCCCAATGGTCTAGAACCTCGTGTGGCACTTACATTGTAAGATGTTCATAAATATTAGTTAAGTGAATGAATGAATAACAGATTTCATTCATTAGAACGAACAGACACATCACAATGTTAAAATATTTTAAATGAAAATATTAGTAGATTTTCATTCATGCTAATTTAACTCAGTTTTCTTGAATCTAGTTTTTAAATAAGACGTATGCCATGTTCTAGGCTTACTGAATTCCATTATTCTGTGGTGTAGGCCCTGGGCATGTTTGTGTGGTCAGAATCTCTTGGTGAGCTAGTACTTCCATGTGTGAACTGTTACTATTCTCTTCTGTGGAGTAGGATCAGGACGGTTGATATGGAAAGAGGTATTGTGCTTATTTTCTGTGTTTTTCAATGTATGGATCAAAGACCAGACCCAGTGATGGGCACTGCTGACATTGCAGAAAAGGCAGGTGGGCAGGCAAATACTTTGGCTTGATATGCAGTGTGGACAAGGGACGATATACAAGTGTAACACTCTTACATTTCAGGGTTGGGATTTCAAACAAATAGGGATGTGTTCAAAACTTGACCTTATATTGATGTTTTCCTGAGCATATGAATGTTGTGATTTAGGAAGAGAGTCCATTTAATGCTAATGAGTATAATTTTTTAGAAATGGATGCCTTCTAGGAATTATTTTTGTGTGTATATATACATATTGCCTTCCATTTCCTGTGAGACTGCTCTTGTAGGAATTCAACCTCCGTCATGAGAGAGGCTTACTGCATTAATTTACACCCCCTAGTGTAATTTTGCCACTGCCTTAATAGGTATTTGCCTCTGTTAGGTACTTAAAAATGTGTTCTCTGGGCCTTTAAAACTTTTGTTTTATTGCAGCTTTTAGCTGACTGCAGTAAGTCTGATGTAGTTAGGTAGGAAAGGAGTCAAGAGAGAAAGACTGGCTGCTGGAAGAAGAGTAGTGGTTGGGGGTCAGGAAACAGAAGAGACTGTACAATAGCTGTGTAGTTATGGACAAGTCACCTAATTTTTCTCTATTTCCTCATCAGTAACTATGCTAAATTATCTTTTCTAATTTATAGGATTGCGAGATTCAAGGAGTTACTGTAGATAAACAGCCATTTGGTTTACTTGTTTTTGCTTGTATGTAGCACAGCCAACATTTAATTATCTTATTTGTTTTGTTTTTTTAAATATATTTTATTGATTATGCCATTACAGTTGTTCTATTCCCCCCCTTCATTCCCCTCCGCCCTGCACACCCCCTACCCCTCCATTCCCCCCCTTTAGTTTATGACCATGTCTCAAGTTATTTAGATTCTATATTTCCCATATTATTCTTGCCCTCCCCCCTATCTATTTTCTACCTACTGTCTATGCTACATATTTTCTGTACCTTCTCCCCCCTTCTCCTCCTCCCACTACCCTGTTGCTAACCCTCCATGCGATCTTCATTTCTGTGGTTTTGCTCTTGATCTAGCTGTCCTCTTAGTTTGCTTTTGTTTTAGGTGTGGTTGTTAATAACTGAGAGTTTGCTGTCCTTTCACTGTTCATATTTTTTATCTTCTTTTTCTTAAATAAGTCCCTTTAGCATTTCACATAATAAGGGCTTGGTGATGATGAACTCCTTGAATTTGATCTTATCTTAGAAGCACTTTATCTGACCTTACATTCTAAATGAAAGCTTAGCTGGATAGAGCAATCTTAGATGTAGGTCCTTGCCTTTCATGACTTGGAATACCTCTTTCCAGCCCCTTCTTGCCTGTAAGGTCTATTGAGAAAACAGCTGACAGTCTTTATGGGATCTCCTTTGTAAGTAATTGTCTCCTTATCTCTTGCTGCTTCTATGATTCTCTCCTTCATTTTAACCTTGGGTAATGTGATTATGACATGCCTTGGTTTGTTCCTTCTTGGGTCCAACTTCTTTGGGACTCTCTGAGTTTCCTGGATTTTCTGGAAGTCTATTTCCTTTGCCAGATTGGGAAAGTTCTCCTTTATTACTTGTTCAAATAAGTTTTCCACTCATGGCTGTTCCTCTTCCCCTTCTGGTACCCCTATAATTCAGATGTTGGAACGTTTGAAGATGTCCTGGAGGTTCCTAAGCCTCTCCTCATGTTTTTGAATTCTTGTTTCTTCATCCTTTTCTGTTTGGTCATTTTTTTTCTCTTTCTGGTCCACTCCTTTGATTTAAGTCCCAGTTTCCTTTTCATTACTATTGGTTCCTGTGCATTTCCATTCATTTCAATTAGGTTAGCTTTCATATGTTCCTCTAATTTGTGACTAAAATCAACCAATTCTGTGAGCATCCTGATCAGCAGTGTTTTGAACTGTGCATCTGAAAGTTTGGCTATTCCTTCATCGCTTAGATTTATCAGCTCTGGGGCTCTGAGTTGTTCTTGAGCCATGTTTTGATCTGTTCTTGCCTGCTGCGTATGAGGGGCAGAGCCTTAGGTGTTCACCAGGGCGGGGCCACCCAGGTCGCTGGTTTGTGATGCTGTATGTGGGGGCAGGGTCAGAGAGGGACAATGGCGGTCACATCTGTCACTTTCGGCCACTGGGGCCTGCAAGGTCCATCTCACTGCTCCCTCCTTCACTGGTTTATCTGCAAGTGAATGTGTGACTGTGGTCAGCCCTCAGTGAGTCCACTGCCTTGCGCCCTTAGTGAGTCTGCCGCCTTGTGCCCACAGTGGGTCCGCCCGCTACTCCACACCTGGGATCCGCCCACGGCTGCCTGGGTTACACACCTGGGTTGTTCTGATGGATCTTTCCTGCCCGACCCCGCTCTGCTGCTGGCTCTGCCCCTCTTACCGGTTTGGCTGAAGGGTTCATTGTTGTCAGATAATATAGTTCAATTTTCTGTGGTTTGGCTGCGTTTTTGTTGCTAAAACTTTGTTGTTTTTAAACTTGGTTGTGCAAGGAGGCACAGTGCTTCCACCTACACTTCCATCTTGGCGGAAGTCCTCTAATTGTCTTTTTGGATATGCAGAATTAAATGATGACAAATGGGTGTTTTCTCAATAGAGATCTATCAAGGAAAGCTTTTGTACAAGATTTAAAAATTATTGGTAGAATTTGTTTTAACCAAAAGAGCAAAACTCTGCGTAAGCTGTGCCCAGAGATGTGGAAATGGTCTACGTGTGGCTGTTTTAGTGTTAGACAGTGGCCTTTGTGTGCTAAGGTTCACTTGCAGAGCTTTAGGCCTAAAGTGAGGTGGTATGTTTAATATGTACCTTTCAGTGTTACAGAATTTAAATGTTTGTTATTTGTGGTGGTTTGTTTTAGGTAGTCTTGAAATTTGTGGCATACAGAATATTCTCAAAGCACCTTCTGTGAAAGTCACTGTAGGAGTATTGTGGAATATAATTTTAAACTTGATTCGGAAGATAAGTATCCTAGAGTGCCTTCATGGTGTAAGGAACACACCCATTTTTTAATGTGAAATGTCTACTAAGTGTTTGAGTTTTTACAGTTTCAGAATTCTTTTATTGAAGTAGTGTTGGTTCTTCAAGCTCAACACTTTCATCCTGGTTAGTACCATTTGTCAATAGACAGCCTGCTACAGAAAATTATCTGGTTTTCATTCCCCCACCCCACCTTACCCCACCCCCAGTAGTCTACCTTAAAAAGTAAGTGGGCTAGCTAATAAGACATGATGAAAAAGAACAATGAGAGAAGAACTAGGTCTGGCATCTTAAAACCTATTAGAAGAATATAAGCATTAAAACTTTGTATAACTTGTATAAAAATAGGCAGATGGTTTAGAGAAGCTTAAAAAGAAATTCTTTATATAAATTTAATATGTAAGTTAGATATCTGTATATGTATCTGTTAAAAATTAAATGAGTTAATTTTTTTGTTATGTTTAATGAGTTAATACTTATAAAACACTTAGAAACAACCTAGAACTTTAGCATCACATTAAATATTTTAAGTTATAAAGGCTTTTTCCATATATCATGGGGGAAAGAGTAGGATTATTCAGTATAATATTTTGCAACAAATTTGATGACTGGAAAACTTATATGTGAAAATAATAAGAAATAAAACACTAAGATCCCAATTGATTAAAAGGTCGATTTCAGAAATAATCTGTTTCAGTAAATAGACCTGGGTAACAAACATGGAAACAGGTCAACTTCACTAGTAGACAGAGAAGTACATGATGAACCAAGATAGGTTTTTTGCAAAGTGTATTTATTTTAAAAAATTATTTATGTGCTTATACCTAATACAGGTATGGATGGTTAACATAACCACTCCATTGTTGAAAGGAGAGTAGTATAATGCCAGACTTGCTTTGGCAAGTGGCAGTATATGAAATAGATCACAGACGGCAAACACAAGGCTGCTGGGAGGAATCTGGCCTGCCACTGTGTTTTATTCGGCTTGGCAACTTGTTTGTACTGGACAGCAGTGCCAAGCTCTTACTTAACTGTTAAGGAGTAGTTACATTTATACAGTCCTAAAATTCCATTGGGCCCTTTGAAGGTAACTGGGAGGCTGATGTGGCCCCCAGTGAAAATGAGTTTCACACCCCTGAAATAGATTAATAGGTTTTAATAGTTTTATAACCTTTGACTCAGTAATTCTTCTAAGAGTCCATTCTAAGGCAATAAACCTTACTGGCCCCTCAGTATAAGGTTTATATAAAAGATGATCTTATCACATTGTTTTTGTTTAAAAGCAAAGCACTGCATAAGAATGGAAATGTATTTATAAATTACACCATTTACAAAATCACTTAAAACAAAAGTATAAACTATGGACAACTTGTAATAACGCAGAAACATTTTTGGTAAATGAGAAAAGGGTAAGATATAAATCGAAAGTAGGGGATGATCTGATTTAGGAAAAGTACAGGAAAAAATGCTAGAAGCAAGCCTAGTGTTTGCTCTCTTTGAGCCTAGAACTATGAGTGATATATTTTCTTCTCTTTATTTCCCAAACACTTATTTCTAGACATGTTTTCAGTAGAATAGAAAATAACCTTTAAATAATTCTGAACTTTAATATTGTCTTGGAAAACATGAAATTACGTTATAGCCTTTTTGCTTTTAGTCTCAAGACATTGGTGTTGAAATATGTGACTGATAAGATAGATTGCAGAAATAAGGAAAACAAATTACTTATGTAAATTTTTCCAGATATAGTATATGGTGAACTGTATATTTTATTTTTATTTTTTCCCTAAAACCTGCCTGCCCTTTCTGGGAGAGGATTATACTTCCCTTCCTGTTGAAGTCAGGGTTTTCCATGTTCACAAAATGTGAGCAGAAATGGTATATTTGTAATACTTTGGGTATCAAGCTTTAAAAGCCATTTTGTGCTTTAGGTAGAGGTTGTTTGACAATGTGGACCCTAGAGTGTGGCTCCATGGTCATTTAAGAGTGCATGATAGGTATGTTGCATGAGTGAAAAACAAACCTTTGTTGTAAGTCACTGAGACTTTGAAGTCATGCTGTAGTCATGTAACCTACCTTATCGTCTCTGAGCAATAGCTGAAATGGTGGATAAGAGAAATATTTAAGACAAATACTCTATTTTGTTTTAGGTTTCCTAGAGTGGTACTCTGGCTATATTTAAATCGGCATCCTTTCCATATAGGTCCCTAGCTTTGTGGGTTATATGCTCTCCATTGTAGATACTCATCTCCTGTTGTGGCCCCACAGCAGCCAGAGACGGTATGTAAATGAATGATTTGGCTACTTAAGATTACAGACTTTTGGGGTTGGAAGGAACTTTAAGTTTTCAAGTTAATTATTGTCCATGTGGTACCTTCTTCATATTGCTGATAAATAAAGAGACCACCATTGGGCCTCTTGAAATGGCTCCAGTGGTGGTATACTATCTTGAGAGGCAAGCTAGTTCAAACAGGCCTGATTGTTCTGGTGAGCTAACATCTGCATCTCTGTAACTTCTTTTTAAAAATATATATATTTTATTGATTATGCTATTACAGTTGTCCCATTTCCCCCTCTTCACTGCACACCCCCTCCCATCCACATTTCCCCCCTTTAGTTCATGTCCATGTGTCATACTTTATAAGTTCTTTGGGTTCTACATTTCCCTTACTATCCTTATTGTTCCCTATTTTCTACCTTCCATCTGTGCTACTTACTCTCTGTACCTTTTCCCCCGATCTCTCTTTTACACTACCCTGTTGATAACCCTCCATGTGATCTCCATTTCTGTGGTTCTGTTCCTCTTCTAGTTGTTTGCTTAGTTTGTTTTTGTTTTTGGTGTGGTGGTTAATTATGAGTTTGCTGTCCTTTTACTGTACATGTTTTTTATCTTTTTCTTAGGTAAGTCCCTTTAACATTTCATATAATAAGGGCTTGGTGTTGATAAACTCCTTTAACTTAACCTTATCTGAGAAGCACTTTATCTGACCTTCCATTCTAGAAAGAAGGGAGGGAGAGAAACATTAACATGTGGTTGCCTCTCACACGCCCCCTACTGGGGACCGACCTTCCATTCTAAATGAAAGCTTTGCTGGATAGAGCAATCTTGGATGTAGGTCCTTGCCTTTCATGACTTGGAATACTTCTTTCCAGCCCCTTCTTGCTTGTAAGGTCTTTTTTGAGAAATCAGCTGACAGTCTTTATGGGATCTCCTCTCTAGGTAACTGTCTTTTCTTGTAGCTTCTAAGATTCTCTCCTTATTTTTAATCTTGGCTAATGTAATTATGATGTGCCTTGGTGTGTTCTTCCTTGGGTTCAACTTCTTTGGAAATCTCTGAGTTTCCTGGATTTCCTGGAAGTTTATGGCCTTTGCCAGATTGGGGAAGTTCTCCTTTATTATTTGTTCAAATAAGTTGCTCTTCCTCTTTCCCTTCTGGTACCCCTATAATTCAGATGTTGGAACTTTTAAAGATGTCCTGGAGGTTCCTAAGCCTCTCCTTATTTTTTTTTTTTTTAATTCCTGTTTCTTCATTCTTTTCTGTTTGGTTGTTTCTTCCTTTTGGTCCACTCCATTGATTTGAGTCCCAGTTTTCTTCCCATCACTATTGGTTCCCTATGCATTTTCCTTCATTTCACCTAGCATATCCTTCATTTTTTCATCTAATTTGGACCAAATTCAACCAATTCTGTTAGCATCCTGATTACCAGTGTTTCGAACTGCACATCTGATAGGTTGGCTACCTCTTTGTTACTTAGTTGTATTTTTTCTGGAGCTTTGATCTGTTCTTCCATTTGGGCCTTTTTAAAAAATCTTGCTGCACCTGTTATGTATGAGGGGCGGAGCCTTAGGTGTTCTCCTGAGCAGGGCATCCCAGTTGCTGGGTTGTGCTGCTGTATGTGGGGCAGGGGTCTGAGAGGGAACTGTGGAGCTTGCCCCGCTCTCTGCCAGATTTCAGTCCCTTCCCCCATTTATCACAAGCAAATTGGGCCCTTCTAGTGCAGATTCCCGTGTGGGTGGGCTTGTGTACACTCTAGGACCCTGTGGGTCTCGCCAGCAAACTCTCCTTTGAGGCTGGGAGTCTCTCCCTGAGCCTCAACCCCCACAGTTCTTTTCAATTGATGTTTTGAGGCTTTATTTCTCTGTGCTGGGACCCTGGGTTGGGCAGTCTGTCTCTCTCTCTCCCTCCCCAGTTTTCCCTGGTTTATCTGCACACAAATGTGGGGCCACCCAGTCCGGCGGCCACCTTGCATGCCACACTGTGCTCCACAATCTGCTGCCTCGCTGGGTCTGCCAGCCACTACCCTGCATGCCCCATGTCCGCCAGCTGTCACTTTGCTGCGAGTCCTCTCTGCCCAGGTTGCCTGACTCTGCCCCTCCTACCAGTCTGGATGAATGTGTTTACTTGAACTCTTTGGTTGTCAGACTTTCATACAGTTCAATTTTCTGTTGGTACTGGCTGGTTTTTGTTTTTAAAATTTTTGTTGTCCTTATTTTGGTTTTGTGAGGAGGCAGAGTGTATCTTCCTATGCTTCCATCTAGGCTGGAAGTCCTCATGCATCTTTGTAACTTCTGTCCACTGGTCCTAGTTCTTTGAGATTCCCCAGTATAAACCCTGTCATGTCCTCTCAGTGTGACATTCATGCTAATAAACTTCACAGCTCTTCAAAGCTGGATTATATTCCCAATTTGAAAGTGCTTTGAACTCTGTGGCCACATCTTTCCTCATTCCCCCTAACAGCTCTGTTCATCTTTCATCCACTTATCTTAATGTAAATATACTAGTTTCAGGTTCAGTTCAATCAGATATTTTTCAGCTCTCTGTTCTCACAGAATTTTTTCTAATGTATTATTTATTTCATGTTAAAAATTATTTGTGGAATCCTCAGTAAATTTTAAGTGTGATATTTGAAAACATGGGTGTTTAGTATATACTTGTGATTAAATAATGTTTTTATCTCCAGATCTCCTAAGTAATATAATCTGTTGGATGTTTGTTGAAAGTTGTTGGTAGTTTTGAATTGGTTATCAACTTGAGTTCAAAAATGCCTTAAAGTTCCCACAGTCATACAATTATAGTATTTTTAAGTATACTAAAAAGAAATAAAATATACAAATACTCAAATATCTTATTTACTGTTTGCCATCACGTTAAGTAGTTTTTACACAGACCTTGGAATATAACTTCTTTTAACTATTACCAGTTGCAACTGGTAATAGTGCTAATATGTATGGTTAATAGTGCTAATATGGTTCAGGATTTCCTCAGTACTCTGCTGAAATGCAAAATGTTAATAAGCATATGTTACTAACTGAACTTTCATAATACACTTTATACTACTTTTATATTTCCCAGGTATTTTTGGGGGTTTATTGTAAGAGTTCATTTGAAATAAGGGTTCTGCTATTTTAAAAACTTAAAAGTCCTTAGTTTAAATGTCTTCATCTGTCTTCTTCATTAGGGCAAAGCAGGTTCTTAATTTGCTTCCTTTGGTGTTTTTCACATGACTGAGCATCAGTGAATGCTTATTAGCCAATATGACTTGGCTTGAGGTCTATAGAGGATTCATCCCAGTTGATTTTTCTGTGCTTCTCTAATGAAGTTGGTCAGGGTCTCACATATATTTTATCATAACTGGAATCAAATATTTGAGGTACATGTCTGACCTACATGAAGTGGAACAGAGTTATCTCCACCTTGTTTTGCCCTCCATAGTTATGTATCATTTGAGGGAGAAGAGGAGGTAGAGCTAAACAAACCAAAAAAATTGTTAAAGGAATAGACATTAATTTAGCTCAGTCATTTGAGACTTCTTTTTCCTATGTTGTCATTGTACCAGTTCTACATCCTAAAATGGTATACAGTTGTTTTCAAATACAGTATGGAACCTTTATTTTCAATTAGATTTTCCTCATTTTTTTGATCAAGATTACTTTGTTCTTTGCATAAATTAACAACTCGACAGCTTCTATTGCCCAAGAACTATAACCACCTGTTGTCTTAATCAAGTCCTGTATGCAGAATAGGGCTGAGAACACAATCTGGTGGCACTCACCCACCTGTCTTTAGGTAGAGTAGACAGTGCCCCTTGAAT
Source organism: Artibeus jamaicensis (assembly GCF_021234435.1). NCBI lineage: Eukaryota > Metazoa > Chordata > Mammalia > Chiroptera > Phyllostomidae > Artibeus > Artibeus jamaicensis. The sequence goes on along the minus strand of NW_026521810.1, from coordinate 9,252,337 downwards.
CAGTTAGTACTCTCTTGGTATTTTATTTGCTGAGTTACCACCCATTATCCTTAGGAGATAAATTGTTACATGTTTGCAGAGCTTTCTAGGATATTTTTAAGTTTCTTAAACCGTACAGTTTAAGAAATACTGAATATTTCTCACTGATAATATTCCTCATTGAGAAAATAGTAGAAGTGAAGACCCTTTAAATCTTGGCCTCACCCTGACTGGTATAGTTCAGTGGGTTGGGCATTGTCCCAAAAACCAAATGTCTGGGTTGTGAGCCAGGTCCCTGGTTAGGGTTGTGTAAGGGGTAACAGAGTCATGTTTTTCCTTTTCTCTTTCTCCCTCCCTTTACCTTTCTTTAAAAATAAATAAATAAAATATTTAAATCTTGGCCTTCTACTCACAAAGGTTATTAGAATGTAATGCTGTCATATACAGAACTTCCATCATAGAGGATAAACTTAACTGAGCAGGGGTTCTGATACTACACACATCATAAAGGACAGTTTATTTTGACCATATCATCTAAGCACTCTGACTGACTTTTTGATGGGTTGTAGAGTTGATTTTGTAATCCTGGTTTTCTGTGATGGTATTTCATCTAATGGAACCTACTTGCAATGGAATATGAGCCAGTGAAAGAGAATTGTTTAGAAACTAAATAGATTTATAATAGTTTAGGAATCTAAGAGGTCATATGCTACAATCATCCCATTTGACTGTCACTAAAGGACATAGTAGAAAACTTCTTAGTGTCACCCAGCTAATTATGGCATAGCCAAACTAAACTCAGGGTTCAGATCTCCAGTTCACTGTTTTCCTTTATACCATATGTTTTATATTGGCCATACTAGAGTCAGTATTTGCTTTAAGTGCTTTCGATGACTCTAAAGTTCTTAATTTAGTACCTGTTACGTGGATAAGACATTGTAGTGTATTAGATAATCAAGATATGAGTGTGTACCTACCTTTTCCAATATCTTGCATACATAGAGGTTTTGTTTGTTTTCTCCATTATATTTTTTCTTCTATAGTTTGTTTATCCATAAAATTGGGTATAATATGACCTTTTTTTGCATTCTCTTGCAAACCTTTGAAGAAGTCCTCAAATTTTGTTTGCTGAAGATAATGATTTTATTGCATAGAATTACATACTAAATTCTATTTAGTGTGCAGCTCTATGTTTATTGCATAGAATTGTACAACAGCTTTGTGGGTGATCTTAACTATCTAGTCTACCTCTCATTTTATCAGGGAGGGAACAGGCTAAGTGAGATGAGGCAGTTGCCCAAGATGTCATGACTTTCATTGGTAACCTGCAACTGGAAACCAGGCCTCTCTATTGAGAGTTGCATCCTATTAAGGTTGATGAAATATGAGTTTGGGGAGATACAGACTTAGACCTGAATGGTGACCTTCCCATTAGCTGTGTGTGAGTTTTGAAAGTTACCTTCATCTCTCCAATATTTGATTTGTTAATCTACCTAAAATTGGTGCCATTTATAAGAAACTTTATTAAGTGTGTTAATGAACAATAATTTGCTTGTTTTAAAAATTATTTATTTTTAGAGAGAGTGGGAGGAAGGAAGAAAGAGAGGGAGGAAAATATTAATCTGTGAGAGAAACATAGATGGATTGCCTCTCAGGCCTGCCACCCAAGCATGAGCTCTGACCAGGAATTGAACTGATGACCTTTTTTGCTTTGCAGGACAATTCTCAGCTAACTGAGCCACCAAGGCTAATTTGCTTGCTTAAAAATTAGTAGAACTTCAAGGAAACAAATTGATTAGCATATATCCCTTTAAAAATCTTTATTTTTTGAACCACTGCTATATTTTTTATTCCTGGTAAAGTGATCTTTGGGAGCCACCAAGCCTTAGAGACACTATTTTACTTAAAGGATCTTCACCAAAATGTCAGTGATACAATCTGTGGTGATGATTTTTGTTGGTGATTTAGTTGCCTTTTTTACACTCTAAGTTGTTTAATAATTTTATTTACTATTTCAATTGGTCTAGTCTATTTAACTTGGTTAATCTCATTTATACCAGTATGGAAAATGAAATAGTTATTTGATCTCAAAATGCTCCTTTAGTTCTGACATTTTTCTGGAGTGACACCAATGGTAAAGATTTGGAGAATAGCATTTCCCTGGATATAATTTTGTTTTGTTGGATTTTTCATTTTCATATTTTTGCCAGTGCATCTAGGACCTTCTAGAAAAAAAGTTACTGATGGGTCGGCATCAAGAGGATTTATAGGTGGGATTATGGATTGAAAAAAAATGATGCTTTATAAATTGAGAGCAGCCCTGACATCCCTTCCATTTTCCTGTTTTGGAAAAAGATAATAATAGTGGTAATAGCTGATATGTAATTCTCAGTCTGTGAATGGCACTTTTCTTAAGAATTTATAATTTTTGTCTCTCTGAAATCTCACAACGGCCCTCTGATGCACTATTACTATTCCCAGTTTACATACGAGAAAACTGAGGCCTGGGAAGTTAAGTAACTTTCCTGAGGTCCATACAACTAGCAAGTAATAAAGCTAGAATTTAAATCTAGTTAGTCCCACTTAGTAGTCTGCTGTTGGCCTAATTTGTGAGAGACTGAGTAAGTATTTTGAGAATTGGTATATTCATGTACTTGCACTCTTTTTCCTAGAGAGGTAAACTCAGGCAGGAGTCTGATGCACTGAGGATATCAATTCAGCAGATACTTACTGAGCCCCGGCTTTGTGCCAGAAATAGCAGAGTAAGGATTGACAAGGTTCTGGTCCTCCAGGAGCATGTGTTCTAGGGGGATATCTCATGATAAGTAAGCAAATAAGATAATTTCAGATTGTAATCAGTACTATGAAGAAAAGTAACTATTGTACTAGGTTGCGGGTGTGGGGTCGCACCACTCAGTGTCTCATAGATTTCTTAGTGTTGAATACTCTCTCCCAGCTTTCTCTAATTAGCATACATCTGCTGAACTAAAGGGCGTTCAATACAAAATTGAATTTATTATGCAGTCTTCAGAATTATCGTTTATATTCTCTTGAACTTGTAATTTGGGAGATGTTCAATTGCTGAGGAAATAGAGACAAAGAGAACACTATTTTAAAATTTTCAAAATAAAAATAACAATCAAAATAAGGGAGCCACCAACCACATGCGTACCAGGCTGTCTGAGCTGATGGAGCAGTTCCTGGCTGCCATCCCTAGTGCACTATTGGCAGTTTGTGTTTGAAATGTAAGGCCACCATGTGTCAGCATATGTACTGTCTTCCACCATTTTCATACGGTTTAGGGCCAGCGTCTCACGTTATACATGTTACTCAAAAGGAGTTCTGATGTCTTCATACTTTATGATGACAGTTTTTATATTGAGTACTCCTAATGTGCCAGACTTAATGTAGCCTTACTTGTTTCTTTGTAAAGGAAGAGGAGACAGTTTTAAGGAGTTCAATACTTGTTCAAAGTCACACAGCTAAAGAATGTTAAAGCCAAAATTAAATCCCGGTCAGTCTGACACCATAGTTTATGTGATCTTACTGCCTTTTAATAGATTGGTTTTTATGATTCACTCACACTGAAAAATATTCCAGTCTTCAAAATTGAACTTGAAGGAACCCCTTTAACTTCATCTCATAAAAAGGGCAATAAATTCTCCAGACTTTCCAGTTCTAAATTTTTACAGTAATTAGATTTCAAAGAGCAACTCATAAGAGGAGAGAGTGCTTTTACAAGTATGCGTGTGCAAAGGTGGTGTGTTCCTGGCAGCCCGCTGCTCTCTGTTTCAGTCATTTAATACAGTTGGTTTAGGAAAATTACAGAATAACTTGTAAGTTGAGTTTTTATGTTTCTGTGCTTTTTATTGGATTTGATGTTTGTCCATCTTAGTGCATTGTATCTAGCCTTTAATTTGGTACTTTCACTATTATTTAATAAGGTCAGCCAACTTCTTTAATTTTAGGGGGAAAAAGTAAGTAAACTATAGATTCCTGACTAGGTAGTTGTTTAATTTCTACAGTTGTACAATTGTACATTAAATCATTGTGATGCTCTAGCTTAGTTTTTGTGATCCCCAATCCCTAAAAACCTTCCCATTATGACTGTTGAATTAATTTTACTTAAAAGTTGTTTCATTTCTCTTTCTAGTACCATGCCCAATTTGGTAGCCACTAGACACATGTGTTAAGCACTTGAAATGTGGCTAGTCTAAATTGAGATGCGATATAAGTATAAAATACACACTTAATTCTGGAAACTCAGTATGAAAAAAAAGAATGTGGAACACCCCAGTTTTTATATTGAGTACATGTTGAAGTAATAATATTTTGGATCTGTTGGGTTAAATAAAAATAATAAAAGTGATTTCATGTTTTCTGTATTTTTGATGAGGTTATTAGAAATTTTGGTTTTAAATAAATGTGGCTTCCATTATCAGGTAGTGTCAGAATGTGTGATCAGTAACATCAAATAAATTCTACATTGTAAGAATTTATCAAGAATTAACTTGGCATATCTGTATGTGGTTTGTCAGTTTTTTAATTCTTCAGAAGTCTAAAAGTCACCTTATTAGGTAGTTATTATAACTGTCCATTTAAATACTTGGACCTGTTGCTTGAATAACAAAGTAGATACATAAGCCTCCTGTGACACCCTCCCCGCCCCGTGGTACAGTTTTGCTAGGAGAGGTGTGATTTAGAGCTTTTATTAGGATAATAGGTGAAATAGAAAAGCTAATGAAAATAATTAGTTTAATGCGATGGTAGTAAATGCCTGTTATAACATAACTTTAATGAGTCAGACATTTCTTTTTATGGGAAGCATAAATACATTAATTAGAGATATTTTTTAATAGTTAAAATATTTTGAAAAAATGGAAAAATATTCTCTGTCTGCAGTTTATTTTTTTGGATTGGTGAACTTCATATTTTGGCTTTGGTGCAAATTTATATTAGGAAACTGAATAAGATTATTTTAACATATATTCTTAAATAAAATTTAAATTATTATTATTTTTTAAAAAATATTTTATTTTTAGAGAGAGGAGGAGGGAAGAGAAGAGAGTGGGAGAGAAATATCAGTGTGTGGTTGCCTCTCATGTGTCCCCTACTGGGGACCTGGCCTGCAACCCAGGCATGTGCCCTGACTGGGGATCGAACCAGTGACCTTTGCTTCATAGGCCCATGCTCAATCCACTGAGCCACACCAGCCAGGGCTAAAATTATTTTATAGGAGTAAAATCTATTAGTAAGCCCTGCAACATGTCTGCACATAGTATATATGAGCGATTTATCTATTGTTGTATTACAGTAAGTCCTCACTTAATGTCATCAGTAAGTCCAGTGACTTGAAATGATGGATGGGTAACAAAACCAATTTTACCATAGGCTAATCGATACCAACAGGAGTTAAGTTCTTGTGGAATCTCATTAATGCAGTAAAGAAATAATGTTATTTAAGGACCTGCTGTATTCTGAAGGAGCTATAAGATTAGTTGGAGTCTCTGTAAACTGACTCATAAATGATTTCATAGTTCTTAATTTTTAAAACATAAGGTACCAGTATCCAGGTCATACAGCTAAATGTGGTCCAAAGTTGAAAATTTTCTGCTCTAGTGTTAGTATTTGATTCATTACTTGAGGTCCCTGTTTGCTCCTCTAGGCACCTCTTAGCAGTAGAGTGTCTCTGTTGGTTGACTGTTTCTAGCATCCAGGGAAGAGAATGTGCTAAAAGCACAACACCTTTATCACCCTGTGACTTAGCTCCCAACTTGGTTTACTGGTAACATAGTAAAGGAGAAAGTGAACCAGTGGTATGTTCTTTGAATAACCCATTTAAAGGATTATTCTGCTAGGGTTCTACTTTCTTATATATAAAACTCAATATATTTTAATACTAACTTTACAGACCCTTCTGCTGAGGAATTGAGAAAGCTGATGATGTTGCATGGAGGCCAGTACCATGTGTATTATTCCAGATCCAAAACTACACACATTATTGCCACCAACCTTCCTACTGCCAAAATCAAAGAATTAAAGGGGGAAAAAGTAATTCGGCCAGAATGGATTGTGGAAAGGTAAGTTTAATTTTTAATTAATAAGTTTTAAAAAATGGAATACATTTTATTCTATTATAGACAGTAACATTGCCTCTAAACTTAAGGGTGGTGAAAAGTAATTAGTATCTTAAACAACACTGCTGTATTCTTTAAAAACTCACATTGATAATTCAGATGGCCATATAATTTGGCATCCTATCAGAAGTACTACATTAGAAGTACTACATTAGCTGAACATCAGCCACCAGGAATTAGAGACAATGAATTAGGTAAGCAGCAGGAAGTGGTAATAGGAAGAGGTTGACTAAGCCAGTCATTTGGCAGATATTTGTGCACCTATTAAAGGTTAGACAGTGCTCTCTGTTTGGAATTATTTGTTATAAATCAGTGGTAGCCATTCATATTGGCTTTTTAAGTTTAAAAATGTTATCTGAAATGTTGGTAATGAGCCATAACTAAAGTGATTTATATTTTGAAACAATGATATTATATGAGGTCAGTCCGGGAAAACTACAGCCATTGTTAATATAATGAGAATGGTTTGCAGGACATTGATGTAACCTGGCAGCCAAGGGGAATAGACTGGAATGCACATCTGTGAACAATGATGACTTCACTGTACCAGTCAGTGGGGGCAGCAGATCGCGTTGAGTAAGCATGTGCACTATGTGGTCTTCACATTCAAAATGAGCCAGTAGAGCAACAGATCTGCATTAGATTTTGCATTAAGCTTGAACATTTCTCCCTGGAAACTATTTGGGTGATTCAGAAAGCTGCAGCTCTGGGCAGCTGGTGACTGGCAGCTTCTTCACAACAATGTGCTTCCTCCTGCATCACATCTCATGCAGTTTTTTTGCAAAACATCAAATTACCCAGGTGACTCAGCACCTTCTACAGTCTAGATTTGGTGCCCTGTGACTTCTGGCTTTTACCAAAACTAAAATCACCTTCAAAAGGGAAGAGATTTTAGACCATTGGTAAGATTCAGGAAAATACAGCACGGCAGCTGATGGCAGTTGGGAGAACTATGTGAGGTCCCAAGGGTCCTACTCTGAAGGGGACTGAGGTGTCATTGTCCTATGTACAATGTTTCTTATATCTTGTGTCTTCTTCAATAAATGTCTCTTTTTCATATTACATGGCTGTATAATTTCCGGACAGACCTTGTAATTATGAGTGATTGCTAGATTTATTAAAGTTGAGTGTGAAAATACTAAAGTCATAATTTTTGAATAAATAGATTATAGATATTGCATAAGAGTGGTCAGGTTATATTATACAGTGCTAGTGAAACAAACTTGTTATTTTTTTAGTCAATACTTCTAATGGATTAAGCATGAATCAGCAGATTTAATAATGCCCAGTTCTTCTGTATATCGGATGTGGCAGCACAGATTCTATGTGGGAGACAACATAGAATAGGGGGAAAGCATTTGCGTGGGCTCTGGAGACATACCTGGGTTCACATCTGAACTCAGGAATTAAGTATACCTGTCATCTTGTGTAACTTTGGCAAGAGTTATGTAGTCATTCTGAACTTCATTTTCTCATTTGTAAAAGAAGGTTAATATCTACCTGCTATGGTTACATTAGAATTAAAAATAATTTGTGCAAACTAGCACAACTCCAGGCATATTGTACATGTATAATATGTAAAAAATAATTGTTTTTAAATTTATTCTAAAAACATTAGCAAGTATTAAAAAGTAAATTCTAAGAGGTCAAAAGGGCATTTCATTTTTATTTAAAATTTTTATGTATTTTTATGTATTCAGAGAGAGAGAAACATTAATTTGTTCTATTTATTTATGCATTCATTGGTTGTATCTTGTATGTGTCCTGACCAGAGTTCAAACCCACAACCTTGGTGAATCGGGATGACTCTCAAACCAACTGAGCTGTCCATCTAGAGTAAAAAGGGCATTAAAAAAAGAATGCACTTGGTTTACAGAAAGCCAAATGTATTTTATAGATTAAGGTTTTTTTAAGCCTTAGGGGATTGTTGAAGGCCCATCCCTGGAACATCTCACTGATTCTTTGTGCTGTGGTCTCATGACCTAGCCACTGTCCATTAATCATATAGAGTCAGTGAACACAGCCTTTAGCTGTGTGTCTCCTTAAAAAGGAATTAGAAGGTTTTCAGTATAAGAAGTTAGAATCAACTTCTGGCCAAGATAGAGGCATGGGTAGACACACTGTGCCTTCTTGAACAACTGAAATAAGGACAACAACAATTTAGAAATAAAGTAACAACCAGAACGGACAGAAAATTGAACTATATGGAGGTCAGACAACCAAGGCAGGGTGGAGTTGGGTGGCCGAGTAGAGAGGGGTCCCAGCACAAAAAGCGGTGGCACTAGGTGCGCAAAGCACCCTGGGTGCGCAACATGGCAGTGGGCAGACCCTGGGTACACAAGCAGTGGCTGGCAGACCTGGGTCACAGGGTGGCAGTGGGCAGACCCAGCAAGGCGGCAATTGTGATGCAAGGCATTGCACGCAAGGTGGCTGGCTGACCAACAGTCCCACAGTTGCCCGCAGATAAACCAAGCGAAAATGGGGAGCAAGACAGACCGCCCAACCCAGGGTCCCAGCACAGAGAAATAAAGCCTCAAAACATCAATTGAAAAGAACTGTGGGGGTTGAGGCTCAGGTAAAGACTCCCAGCCTCACAGGAGAGTTTGCTGGCGAGACCCACAGGGTCCTAGAGTGTACACAAGCCCACCCACATGGGAATCTGCACCAGAAAGGCCCAGTTTGCTTGGGGGAAGTGGGGCAAGGAATTGAAATCCAACAGAGAACCATGCAAACGCCATTGTTTCCTCTCAGACCCACTCCCACATACAGCCTCACAACCTGGTGACTGGGTTGCCTTGCCCTGGTGAACACCTGAGGCTCCGCCCCTCATACATAACAGGTGCAGCAAGATTTTAAAAAAGGCCCAAATGGAAGAAAAGATCAAAGCTCCAGAAATAATATAATAAGCAACAAAAAGGTAGCCAACCTATCAGATGTGCAGTTCAAACCACTGGTAATTGGGATGCTCACAGAGTTGGTTGAATTTGGTCCAAATTAGATGAAAAAATGAAGGATACACTAGGCGAAATGAAGGAAAATGCATAGGGAACCAATAGTGATGGGAAGGAAACTGGGACTGAAATCAATGGAGTGGACCAGAAGGAAAAAAGAAACAACCAAACAGAAAAAAATGAAACATGAATTCAAAAAAATGAGAGGCTTAGGAACCTCCAGGACATCTTTAAACGTTCCAACATCCAAATTATAGGAGTACCAGAAGGGAAAGAGGAAGAGCGACAAGTGGAAAACTTACTTGAACAAATAATAAAGGACAACTTTCCCAATCTGGCAAAGGCAATAGACTTCCAGGAATTCCAGGAAGCTCAGAGAGTCCCAAAGAAGTTGGACCCAAGAAGGAACAAACCAAGGCACGTCATAATTACATTACCCAAGGTTAAAATGAAGGAGAGAATCCTAGAAGCAGCAAGAGATAAGGTGACAGTTACTTACAAAGGAGATCCCATAAAGACTGTCAGCTGTTTTCTCAAAAGAGACCTTACAGGCAAGAAGGGCTGGAAGGAAGTATTCCAAGTCATGAAAGGCAAGGACCTACATCTAAGATTGCTCTATCCAGCAAAGCTTTCATTTAGAATGGAAGGTCAGATAAAGTGCTTCCCAGATAAGGTTAAGTTAAAGGAGTTTTGCATCCCCAAGCCCTTATTATATGAAATGTTAAAGGGACTTAGAAAAAGAAGATAAAAAACATGTACAATATAATGACAGCAAACTCACAATTATTAACAACTACACCTAAAACAGAAACAAAAAGTAAGCAAACAACTAGAAGAGGAACAGAACCACAGAAATGGAGATCACATGGAGGGTTAGCAACAGGTGAGTGGGGGGGAGGTACCAAGAATAAGTAGCATAGACGGTAAGTAGAAAATAGATGGGGGGGGGGGGCAAGAGTAGTATGGGAAATGGAGAAGATAAAAAACTGAAGACACATGGACATGAACTAAAGGGGGGAATGTGGGTGGGAGGGGGTGTGCAGGCTGGAAGCGAGTGAAGAGGGGGAATGGGACAACTGTAATATCATAATCAATGAAATATATTTTAAAATAAAATAAGTTAGAATCATCCCGGAGTTAGCTGTGTATTTTTGTATACAGACATTTCAGTCCTGTCCTTGTACCAGCGCTAGAATTTTGGTGAAGGAATATTTAGTTTAGCTTTGGGGGGTATGGGATAACTCCACTGACAATAGGAGAGTAGAGATGAAAAGGACTTTTATTGGGTGGGACTTGATTTGCTGAGAAATGCTGTTTTTCATGACAGCTGCATAAATGCCCAGTGTATACTGTATCGTAGCATGGAATCCTTTTGATTATATCAAAGTACTGTTTTCTTTTACACTGTAATCTCAGTCTTATTTATCTTTTTTCCTCCTCAGTGGTATTTTAATATACTTAAATTTTTAACATTTTATTAGCTATTTAATGGATGATACATGATACTCTCTCCCATAATTAGCTTTTTTAGTTTTAATTTGAACAGTTTAAATAGCAACTACCACTTCTAAGTGTGTGGGGTGATTAGTTTGCTTTGATTAGAGTCCCCTGGTGTCTGTGTCTGTGCCATGAAACCTGAGTCAATGTACATGTACATGATTTAGGACCATAACTGCTAAGGGGCAGGAAAGTCCTATGTACATAAGTGTAAGATATGAGACTATTTTACTGAAACCTCTGCCTTGTAAATCCTGCACTTGCATATAGTATAAGTTAGTGATTTTCAAATTTTTGCCATACACCTTTTCTTCAGACAATTTTTTTATTGGGATTTGAAGTGTACAGTAGTTAATGAGAAGCGGCTGTGGTTCACCCCACTGCCTCATCAAGCCATGAAGTACCATGGAGCACAGTTTAAAAACATTGTCCTAGGTCATGACAGGTTGACGTTGTTTTTGTTATTGTTTATTCTGTGTTGAGTCTTTTTAGCATGGGAACCTGCCACCCTCCTTATGGTTAAATTCTTATGGTTTTGCTGTAAGTGTAGAATGTGGTCACCATTGTTCCAGTTCATGCCAACTGACTGTGTCTTCTAGTAACTGATGCTCAATACAGTTTGTCTTTACTTTTCAGCTTCCAAACTATAATATGTTAGGACATTTGTCATATACTCAGATACTCTGAAGATCTCATACTTCATATGGACTAAAGCTTTGTTTCTAATTATATTTGATGTAAATATTGAAGTGCTTATTTAACTCAAATCAAACTTAATTGCAACTTTACCTCATGATTTTTATTTTTATTTTTTTCATTTCTCTTGTGTTTTTGTGTCTAGCTTCAGTTTATACTTCATAGAAAATGTACAAGACTAATTTCTGGTATAGATTTGGCTTTTTAAAAAATTAGTCTTGGTGTCATTTACATTTTTCTCTCACAGCACTACAGAATTCTTCTAAAATTATTTTACTTGGCTAACTAACGAACACACACATTTCAGATTACCCCTTACTGACTTGTAGGTAATATTTTATTTGTAGGTAATACTTTATTAGAAATTATTCCTGGTCTTTAGGAGCTAAAGAATGAATAACTTAACTCTCAGTATCTGTGTAAAAAACAGTATGGACCTTGTAGGAGAAAGAACAAGAGGTCTTACACATATTTTCATACCTGCTAATTTCCTTTTCTGGGCTATGGTGTTTTGGTGAGTGGTTGGAAAGTATTAGGTAATGGGGGTGGGGCAAAGGGAATTTTCATTTTGGAGCATAAAGATGACTTTTGCTTAAAGGTGGAATAGGCAAAACAGTTCAGTTTTTCCTTACTACATCATTAGATTCTTGCTTTACATCTACTTTTGAATTATCAAAGAAGATAGATTCCTGAATAGATGGTTGGGTGCATACACATGTTAGATACTGTTTTTCTAGTAGAGGATGACTGGGACATTGACTAGAACCATAAACCCATTAGATGTGCATGATTGTTTCATACAAAGTGCTGTTACTACAATATAGAGGAAAAAGTTTGTACTACAATACAATTAATGTAGTGATGATTTTGTTGTATCTTAATTTTTGTAAAATTTCTCAAAATCTGATTAACATTCAGTGTAAATTCCTTGTCAATCGATAGAAATAGGAAATAATTTAGAGAACTGTTAGATACAGAGTTCTGTTTTGGAGATAACTTTAGTTATCTCCAAGGGCTGTCCTAGGGCTGTAGGACAAAGCAAGAATCAAGACTCCTCAACATAGATGAGTTTTCACTTGCAATGATATGTGCCTGACCCACTGTATATAATGTAAATTCTTTAATACGTATCAGAATATGTTTTCATTGTAGAATACTGCATGGAAAGCTCAGTGTACAGAGAAACAATTTTTTTTGTGAAATGAAGCTCTTTTTGGTTTCAAAATTTGGATTTTGGTATTTGATTCTTTTTAACATAAGACGAATAGTAGAAAATGTAGGTAGGTACAGTTCCTTTGTGCTCAGCATAAGCAGTGAAATTAGAAAGTACTAGAAATTAATCCCTGAGAGATTTTTAAAAGATTTTAAAAAATATACATTGAAATAATATTTTTGTATATATACAGATAAATAAGTGATAAGTAGGGATAATTAAGAATATATAACTGATAGTGATTAGGGCTTCATAGTAAAAGGATTTCTTGTGAAACGTGTATGGTGCATTGGGCTTTAATTCATTTTACTAGGTGTCTCTGAGGATGTCTGATTTGAGACCTGCCGTATTGAAATTGGCTCTTATTTTCTATCAGTCTCCATAGACTTAATTATATGAGACTAAATTCTGGGTGACATGGCTCTTGTTAGGAGTGGGACAAGATCTTGGTAAAAGATCTTACAGTTGTGAGTATAATCAGCGTTGACCATAGAGAGCACCTTTAAAGACTCTCATCACCCCAGCATGCTGTGTCAGTAGGGTGGGAGAAGCTAGCATAATAATAGGGCAGTTTCTCTCTTCATTGCTTTTTGGTTTCACTTTAGTGTGCAACTGGAACATCAGTTTCACTCTCTACTTATCCTTTAGTTATAGCTCTATGTGATGAAAAGGTGGAAGGCTAAGGTTAGGGTTTTACTTCACACATTAAGTACTTCTTCTGTGGTGGGGGGAAGCAGGTGAGATAGATAATACCACAAGAAGAGAGACCCATAAGCAGTTGAAACCAACAGTTAAAGGAATAAACTTTTGATAAAGGAAAAAGTTAATTAATACATGGTCTAACTTTAGTATTTTGACTCTAGTATTTGAATATAATCTGTAATCTTGATCAAAGTAACTTTGCCTGATAGTAAATATTTAGGTAAATGAAAATTGGTATATTTACAGAATGTTCTTTACCATCATAAGTTAGTCGTTTAGCACTTGGGTACAGTTTAGGTACTTTGGGTAGAATTACTAAATATATATTGATACAATTACATAAAGGACATAGTCTGTAACATAGTTTCATTTTTAGCATGTATCACCACTGTTTTCCTGTGTTCACAGTTAACTCAGTATTTTAAATTGTTTTTTGTTAGCTAATTTAGTCATTTCTTAGATGTTTGTTATTTTTCTTAAAAAATGGTTTGTTGAGTGCCCTTTGAGAAAATTAAATGTGAAAACTGTTGGATTCATGACACAATAAGAAAAGTATATTTTGTTTGTTACTTAGTGATTTTTTCCTTAAATAATTAAAATATGATTGTCTTAGTATACAGTTGAAGTTTAAAACCAGAGGTGTTTAGAAATATTTCCTGATACTTAAGGAACCTGTTTAAAATTTGATGTTAGCATAGGTATATTGATTGGCTATTTTAAAATTTAAGTTGAAAATGATATTTTAAATGGTATAGTAACCATATATAACTCAATTTATGAGAAAGCTAAACTCAGTTTAAGACAGTCTAATCAAACTAGTCTTTGTTCTGAAGTACAAAGGAATAGGTATATGAGTGTCAGTCATTACAGTACCCACCTGGTACTGTAACAGTGCTGGTGTGGCACTGGTGTTTCCTGGTTTCCTTGGATATCTAGTGGACATTTGGAGGAGGACGTGTACGATAGTGTCTGCTCCTCACAGAGCTCATAGCTTCATGTGGTCTCGTCTCTATCACTCTTACACACATTAAAATAGTATGAATTATTTATTAAAGTTAAGGTTCTTTTTTTTTGTCCCATTTTTTAAAATTTTACAGTTTTTCTCATTTAATAGACTTACCTAGGATGAATTGTGGAAATTGAGAATCCTCATCCAGTTTACTTATTCTGAGAAACTTAATATGTAAGATGGGATTTGAGAAAGTCTTATGACTGTATAATTATTTGAGGGGAAATTGTGGTCAATATTAAAGTCAAGATAAAAACATTAACTAGTTCAACTCTATGCCTGCAGTTTTACTTATCATACTGTATATAGTTTTTTCCCCCTCATGTAGGATTGTTGGTCACTGATTTTTAAAATCTCAGTTGTGTGTCTTTTCATAGGTGGGAAGTCATTCTTCAATGTTTAAGTAAAATTATATTGTATTAGGACCACTAAGACAGAGGGAGAAGGACTGAAACTAAGATGGCTTGCTGCAGAAATACTCCCATCATTAAGAACATTGATTTTTGATGAAGCTCATTTCCCCTAAGTCTTGAATTCTTACAGTAGTGTTACTTTTTTGTTGCAGTGTCAAAGCTGGCCGACTCCTGTCCTACATTCCCTATCAGCTGTACAGCAAGCAGTCCACTGTGCAGAAAGGTCTCAGCTTCAATCCTGTATGCAAACCTGAGGACCCAGTGCCCGGTCCAAGCAATAGAGCCAAACAGCTCAACAACAGGGTGTAAGTTTGTCTAGAGTGGTAATGGTACAAGCTGGTTTTTAGCAGTGGGTATAGTTCCTGCTCTGCTGAAGACAGAAACATTTACTAATCTGGCCATTCATCTGTGTTAAACATAGTAAAATAAGTATGCGGGTGTGCTGTTTAATTTTTTTTTTTCATGATAGCTTCTGCCCTCATAGAGTTCATACCTCATAAATAGGAGTTTCACAAATGTAACAGAAAAGGTTTCTCAGTGATTTTAGATTCCCATGTTAAACTGGTGGATCTTAAATTACTAGAAGTAAGATTTTCCATGGATTTTTCTGAAAGTATTTTCACACTAGAATGTTTCTTTCTCAAAAATTGAATTAACTATGCCAGCTATACTTTTGTCATATGCTATGCATAGAGAGACAGTTAACAAAAATGTTAGCATTCCCAGGTTATTTTTGAAAAATTCCAAATTCATAACAGTTCTAAATATATAAATATTTTAAATCAATGAAAATTTAGTTGGTGACCCTAAATGTTACCAAGTTAGAGGTGAATCTAGAGTTTAGTCCATGTGACTGATTCTTTAAAATATATTGATTTAAGTTTTAATTGCAATAATCTTGCAATTAAAGTTGGTAAGTTGGTTTCATAATTGATTGGTGTGTTACCTTAACTTGTGTATCATTTGGTTCATTATCACCATCAGTCTTCTCCTTATTTATTAAATTGCTTGCTTTGGGAGTTATATATATCTTTGCCAAAAGACCAAGAGTCTAACTTGGGAGGATCCAATATCACTGCTTTCTGTATAGTTTTTGTTGTTGTTATTTGTCCTTTAAGTTGTATTCATTTATGAGCATATTCAGATGTTTTCACATTATCTAAAACTTTTCTTTTTTTTTTAGTACCATGAAAAGGTGTACAATAGGTAATACTAGAAAGCTTTTTTGAATACATAACTTCATATTTTTTTCTTACCCACATTAATAAAAGTAGAAAATTGATTCAGTGGTCTCCCCTTATCCTCAGGGGATTATGTTCCAAGACCCCCAGCAGATTCCTGAAACTGCAGATAATACCAAATACTTTATATACTATGTTTTTTCCTACATATACATTACCCATGATAAACTTTAATGTATAAATTGGGCACAGTGAGAGATTAACAATAACAACTAGTTCTGAAGTAGAACAGTTATAACTATACTGTAATAAAGGTTAAGTGAATATGGTCTCTCTACTGTACTCACCCTTTTGATGTGAGATGATAAAATGCCTCAGTTGAAGCTACTCAGGGAGGTGCACAATGTAAAACTTAATGAATTATTTATTTCTGAAATTTTCTATCTAATATTTTCAGACCATAGCCGATTATAGGGAACAAACTGTGGAAAGTGTAACTGCAGATAAGAGGGACTACTATATGTGTTTTTAAAAATACTTTGTGTCAATCTTAGGAAAAATTTACTTAAATCGATTTTACTTCTTAATACTTTTTACGCTGTTGCCTAGTAAGTGTATGTTTACTGATGATGTATTTCCAGTACAGCTACTTTGTAAATATCCACTTGTCTAGACCAAAAAACAGAAAGAATATATGTTTGCAATATGTTTTCTTGCCATTGTATGCATTTCTATGGCACATGTTGCTAGTGAAGATGTAAACAATCTTAATATTAGTGACACAGAAAAATAGATGTTGAGAGTTTTCTAACTTTTGTTGCTTAGTATGATCTTTATTTTTTGGTACATTCAATACATTTTACACATTTCTTTGAAATTCTGTTATGTGACTTTTTGCTCTCTTGCTTTCTGTCTGTAGCTGAAGGGCCAGCCTTCCTCTGACATGTAACAAACTAGGTTTTCTCTCCTTCCTCTTATAATTGTTTGCAGTTGGTCTTCTTTTTCCCTTTCATTGGCGTGATCATCTGTGAGGATTGGACCTACTCAGAGTTGGCTGTCATATTCCATGAGATGGTCAGCCAGAGCCAGAGCCAACCCAGAACTGGGTGGTAATGTTTTGTATCTGACCTGTGGGACTTTTCTGTGTATTCACACTGTTGTTACTGGTATACCATGTTGGTATTAGGATGAGGGACTTTAGATGAAGCCTGGTAATACTGTGGTAATCACACCTATGCCTTGGTACTATATAGGTCACCCTCACCTGGGGCCTGAAAATGTTATTAGATGAATTCTGTGGACATTTCTAAGAATGAATTATTGCTCCATAGTTCAGGTGGTTTTTGTTGTTGTTGTTGTTGGTTTTTTTTTAGTTAGGTGATTTTTGTGAGTGCAAATGAATTTTGTTTATTACAGAGTATTAACCAAGCAAACATCTAGAGGAGCCAGGATGTGAATTTAACGTAACATTTGTCATAGGTCCTGCATTTATAAACCTATCATCAAGAAACTTGGTCCAGATTGCCTTGGACCTCCTTGCCATCTAATTGTGCTTTTCTTAGAAATGAAATGCCACTTCCTTGGTTAATAGGGCAAGTGTCCTCATTTTTCTAGATACAAGTTTTACCAAATTACCCATACACATTGACCCGTTTTTTTCTTTATCCAGTTCGGCAACGGTAAGCCTCATCAATGGATTGATGAAAATGATCTCAGTCTTCTTCTGAGTGAAACTAATACTGGCCTCAGTGTTGTAGCAGTATTGGATTTAATGTGTTGAAAATGCCTTACATAAACCTAAAATTAAAAGTAGGAATTAAGAACGCAAAGCATCTTAACCATTTTTATGGGAGTTGTTCATGTTTCATTAATTCAGCAAATATTTATTGACTACCTAGTACATGCCAGACACTGTGCTACAAACTGGGTATTTAGAGCTTACAGATTCCAATTCATTTTTAGTGGGAAAGGTCATTGAAAATAGTTCTGGATTTTTCTTAACCTTTTAAGGATTCTATTGTATATCTTTTTTGGAGGGTGTCTGGAGCTTTTTAAAAAATGAGTTTTTTTAAGGCTGTTAATATTCTGGAGTTTTCCTAGTTACCTTGCTATTTTGGTTTAGCAAAGAAGTATCCTTTGTTGGAAGAAAAAGAATATAAAATTGGCGGCTTAATTTGAGGGGGGGCAAAATATCAAAGTGTATAACATCAAGACAGTGCTTAAATGAAAAAATTGTTTTAGCTTGAAAGTCAGACATTATTAATTTAAGAATAACTTTTTTTTCTGCTTTAGAAATCATATAATTAAGAAGCTCGAGACAGGAAAAGAAGTAAAAATTAATGGAATGAACAGTTGGAATGAAGAAGATGCAAATAGTGATTTTAGTTTTGTGGAGCTGGAGCAGATTGTTCCAGGAAGGAAACAGAACGGAATTCCGCCTCACAGAGACAGCCCTGCCATTCTTAATGGCCACACGCATGGCTCTAATGGTGCCTTAAAGACACAGGGTTGCTGGGTGCCTGTGGGCAACAGTGTTGCCAGCAGGCTTTCCCCAGACTCTGCCCAGGAGGAGGAGAAGGCTGAGAAAAGCAGCACCAACTTCAGAGACTACAGTGTGCAGTCACTGCAACAAAGCACCGGGAACACAGATGCTTTGCGGAATCCACACAGAACTAATTCCTTCTCACTATCATCTTTGCACACGAACACTAAAATAAATGGTGCTCACCACTCCACTGTTCAGGGGCCTTCAAGCACAAAAAGCACTTCAGTACCTTCTCTTAGCAAGGCAGCACCTTCAGTGCCATCCAGACCCTCAGACTGCAGTTTTATTTCAGATTTCTATTCTCATTCAAGACTGCATCACATATCAATGTGGAAGTGTGAATTTACTGAGTTTGTCAATACCCTACAAAGACAAAGTAGTGGTATCTTTCCAGGAAGGGAAAAGTTAAAAAAAATGAAAACAGGCAGGTCTGCACTTGTTGTAACTGACACAGGTAGATACTTACTAAAATTGTTTTCTTAATAAACAGCCAATGCTTGATCATTTTGTTCTTAAGCCGTCGTTGTTATTCTGATCAATACTAAATTCTCATAATAATAAAAGTCTTCGGGAAGATCAGGTTTTGTAAGTTACAGTAAGTATAACATTAGAGAAAACACTTATTAAAGTATTTTTTATAAAATTAGATTTTAGTATGGCTAACTGAAATTTTTTAGGTAATTTAAACAGTAACAAGGTTCTCAGTATTCATTCCTCACGTAGACTTTAAAATTGTTCAAGTTTTGGACTGTGTACAACATAATATGTATTATATTCAGTGCTTAAATTCCTGTAAGAATGAATTGGTTTGGTAAGAGTAACTTAATTTCTAAAAGCTTGCATCATAATGATTTTTAAATAATTAAATAATAACTTTGACATAGCTGTTATTATTGTAGTGGTAAACATTTAGTGAAATTAAGTATTTTCACATAAATAGATTGGTTGATTGTATTTTGTTTTTTAACACTTATTAAAAAAACAACAAAACCAGCAACAAACTATATTTCTGTACCAGTGATCATAAATTAGTATCTGGTTTGAGGTTTTGTTGCTTTTTGCAGATTATACATTTCCAACTCCCCCACCTCCACTCCCCAAGGGAAGGGATCTCTTGAGAATAATTACCTTTTAATTTATAGCTGTGGAAACTGAGGTACAGAGAGAAGCTCATGGTTCTATCATAGGAAGTGAAAGAGCCTTCCCATGTGGGCTTCTTCTGTTATGTTTTGCTGTTTGATGTATTCCTAAATGGTTTTTGTTATTTCTGAAATATTTCAGAATAATATTATAGGTATTAGATAATCTTGACATCATGCCTTGGCCTTGTAACCTAAAGGTCATTTAATTTTGAAAGCTTCAAAGAATTCTTATGAACTAGTTCCATGAATGAGAATAAATGAGAAATTTTGATATTGTATGAAAGCATTCAGTAGGTGTTTGGTCTATGCATTCTGTACTACTTGAATGTTTAAAGGCATTATTTTGGGTTGTTTGCATATTTGTATAACACTTTAATGTAGCAGAATTATGATTGTTAAGATTTAGTTTATTAGTCATTTCTCAAGGTAATATAGAAGATAGCAAGAAGTGCACAGCTTTGAAGTTAGATAACATAGCCTGACCCAAATCTTGGCTCTGCTACTCTCATGAAGCAGGACCATGGGCATACCAGTTTGCCTCTCTGAGTCTCAGTTTCCTCTCTGCAGTGGATGATAGTTCATGATGCTCACCTGGTGGGGTTATGAGCTTAAGGAAGATAACATGAACAAAGGCTCAGTGCCTTGTACATAGAACTAGGTAAATGCTTTCACAGTCAAAATTTAGAAGATAGAGTGGTCTGAACCTTTGGGCTATAATTGTAAATTTTTGGAAGCCTTTTAAGAAGTATAACCTTCTGTACTAGTATTCTTACATCTATCAGAGGAAAACTCCTTTATGGAATCAGAACTTTTTACAACCTCAGGATTCTTATTGCTGAGACAGTGTGTCTTGGAGGACTAGGGAAAATGGTAGGTTAAGACTGATGTGTAGGGGAAGGCTCTGATTGTGGCTGGGTTAAAATAACCCCAGTGACTCTTCCTGTAGCTCAAGGGGATTAGAAGCCAGAGTCCTTAGAAAAGAACACTTTATCTTTTTAAAAGTGGTATATAAGCTTTAAAGCTGATTTTTAGCAGTATTTAATGGCAGGAGGAGAATTTATACACAGATTTTTGCTGCTTAAACTATTTTTTAAGTATATCTGTTTAGAACAACCATTTTGTGGCTTGTGGGTTCTGAAATCAGACTGCCTGGGATTGAACGTCAGCTCAGTCTCTTATTGGCTGAGTGACTTAAGCAAGTAATTATAAAATGAGGACAATAAGATTACCTATCTTGTAGTCTTGAAATTCTCACATGTAAACCTCTTACGGCAGTGGCTGACACCTACCAAGCACTCAAGAATAGTAGCAATTTTTATTTATTGTTAATTTATTGAGGAATGTTTGTAGACTGCATGGAGTAGTGTTCATTTGAAGTTACTTACCTCCGTGTAACTAAATACATGAAAACACCTTTATACATTTGTCTAAAATAGCACACAGAAATGTTAACCATAAGCATTTAGACAAACTTCTAATTTGAGGCTTTATTAGACTATAAATTTTTTTAAAAAGCATGGTATTTTCACCATTGATTTTAATTTTTGGAAGCGCAGTCTTTTTCAGAATTATTTTTAGAGCTAAAGAAATAGAAATTTGCCTTTTCTCAAGGTGATAGAAATAATTTGTAACAGATTCTTTATTTTTAAGACATAAGCATTTAAAAATTTATAAAATTAGTGAGACCTGTTTTTTAATATTAAAAGTTAGTTTGGGGTTTGAACCTTCTCTTTTTCCTTCTAGGAAATATGTCAGTATTGAGTTCACCCAGACATCAGAGCTGTATAATGCATGTTGATATGGATTGCTTCTTTGTATCAGTGGGTATACGAAATAGACCAGATCTCAAAGGTCTGTATTCTTGTTTGTGTTTTCAGAAAATTGATATATAGTTATAAATATATATTCTAAGGGATCACAACATCTTTTTAAAGAAATATTTCTAGTTTTCCTTGGCAAAATCAATTCCTGCTGCAAAATTTCCACTATCATGAAAAGATAGAGGGAATTTTTCTCCCTATAGAAATCATCAGGTCTTTAGGAAGAACTAATCTTCATCAGAAGGCTCTGTCATATTAGATTGATTTAGGCAAGTACCCACATTGGATGTTTTCCATACTTTTATCTGTATTTACTATTTGTCAATAAATGGGGGTTTTTTAGTAGCATATGTCTTTGCAACTTGGATCACTGTGCTTCCTCTTGAATAAATATCCCATACATAGTAAACATTCTAACTTTTTAATTGTAATTTTATGTTGTGGAATATCACTAAAATATGTTGTCACCTGAGCAGTCTTTGCCTTAATGGAATTTCAGATAATTGTGAGTTAATCAGTACTTTAAAAAAAAGTTTATTCTGGATTTGTCAGTGGTTCTGCGTGTCTGAGAGACGTGACATTTTATTCAGAGAGTGAGTTCTTCTATTGAGGAAAGCACAGGGGCTACTGGGGTTAATGCTGGAGCTTTATTTTTGTCATAGGTAGTTACTGTTTCACCTCTGAAAGGAGTATTTAAATGGTCAAAGAATTGATTTTGGCTCATGAGTGACTTTGATCTCTATTTACTTACTTTTGTCCTCACAACAAATGCATTTATATGTGTGAATTAATTATGCTGTTGCTTTAGAAATTACCTTGTAACTTACACACAGAAGTGACACCTGAAGAATTTTTATAAATAAAGCAGTAACTGAGGACTGTATACTCAACATTTGATTATATAGTAGGTCAGATTGTGATTCCTCTGCATATATATTTATTTTGTGTCTCTTGCTGTAAAATTAGAAGATTAAATATTATCCTACTTTTCTGATACTAGAAAATACTAAAAAGCTATATTAGTTAGCTCCTTTTCTCTCTCTCTCTCTAGTCTGAATCTAGGATCTGAGTTGCCTGTTTTCTAACTGTAAGAAATCAGACAAAAAACATGGAAAGCTAGGTGATAATGTTGCTTTAAAGTTGAAAATATGCATCAGAATTGTCAATTTACTCTTGGGGGTAAGCTGAGAAACTGAAATGATTTGCGCATGGTGATTGGTAATCTTTAAAGATAATAGCTCCTTTATGGATTAACGCCCAAATAAAGCTAAGAAAAAAATGTCATATTTTTAAAAACTTTTGAAAACTTTTCCTTTACATGTTGTCAGTATTAACATTCCTGTACTTAGATTTTAAAATAATTTTATTCTTTTCCTCAAAGGAAAACCAGTGGCTGTTACAAGTAACAGAGGCACAGGAAGGGCACCCTTACGTCCTGGAGCTAACCCCCAGTTGGAGTGGCAGTATTACCAGAATAAAATCCTAAAAGGCAAAGCAGGTACAAATAATGAGCTCTCTTTGAAGTCATAGTGCTCCTGTTGAAGACTTCTGGGTTTTGCTGTTGGTGGTGTTATAGAAATGAAAGCAGAGTTGAAATAATTAGCTTTTTCATTGAAGTGCTCTAAGGTGTCAGTGACATCGTAAAGCAAAATCTGAATGTAATAATACCAACGACTGATTTATAGTTGTGCTTTGTTGAATTGGATGCTATTTTCCTGGGACAAAGTGGAGAAGACTTTGAAAGTTGTGACTACTTTGCTGTGTATAAATTTAGATTGGGGAGAAAAATCTTAGACATGATTTTGTAGAAGCTGCAAGACTCATGAGTTAATTGCTGGTTGTTTGATCACTGATTACAGTGAAGACGCTAAAGTTCATGCTGCTAAAGACTTGTATGAGGCAGTGGAATAATAAACAGGAGGACTAATTACCAGCAATCAACCATTCCTCATATCTTAGTTGAACCTGTTTCATATGAGAAACCTTTTCTCACCTCTCTGGCTTTAAAATTTGGGCTATTAATCAAATAAAAATTATAAACTTATATTAATCACAATGCTATTAAGATTTTTATGTATTTTTTTTCTACTGAGTAAATTCCCGAGAAATATTTGCTTAGAAATTAAATTCTTTGGCATTGATCAGTTTCCTCGTGGATGTCTGCAAAACCAATTTTTTTAAAGTAGTTTGTCTGAAAAATACTAATTGAAAAGAAAGAAATGGAAGAAAAGAAAAATGCTAATTAGAAAGTCAGAAATTAGATTTATAGTGGAATGGAAAGCGTGCAGTTAAATTTCATCCCAATCATTTCAGGTCCTTAAGTTTTCAGTTATAAAACCTTGGGTTTATTTTAGCAGTTATCTCAGTGAAATGAAGGCCAAAGAAAAACTAATGGACATCCCTGAGGACTTTTAGAATTAGTCTTTTTGTTGGTTGTGGTCATCTGTTTACATGGTGTAAGTATAAAAAAAAAAGATTGTAGATACATCTTTATGCTTCATGTGTGTCTGTATTGTCCAGATTTCCTAAAGCTTTTCTTGGTTTTTACATCTTTAAGAGATTTTTGATATTCTAGCATTTTGGGTATCATAAGTAGATCTTGAGGTAAATACTATATTGAGATTTAGTTTTATTGTGGCATGTGACTATATGGGTAGTTTCTTAAGTATTGGTAGTATGGTTTTGTGGTTTTCTTTTTGCATTTTCTGTGTGGCATTAAAAAGATGAAATCTTAAGTTCTAGAACACAAATAAGTAGTTTAAGGAAATGCACAGTACTTGTTACATATTGGATACATATTGGACACTTAAAACTTAATGCACATTGAAAGAAGGAAAAGATATTATGTGCATACTGTTCAGTTACTTAGTGCTCAGTTTTTCCAGTTGATAGAATCTTGGGTTTGCTGCACACGTCCTTATTTTAGCAGTCTGCTTCTGGAATTTAGACCTTGGCAGGCAGACGTGTCTTAGGAGTAGCAAAGAGCCAGTCTGCTTACGTCTTTCCTTCCATTCACAAATGATCTGACCATAAACAGTTTATTAACAAAATACTGTCATTGGTTACTTCTGTTCTTCATTTTAGCCACTGGATTTTCATTATATTGTAATGAACTTCTATAATTCATGTCCCTCTACCTTTGGTGTGGGTGGTAAATTGGAAGGTAAATATTAGGAGAAATATTGAAATTTCACTTGCCATTGAAAACTTCGACAGATTTTCCTGTCACTAGAAAAGGTGAATATGATACTTTGTATTTTATATTATTTTTCTTACCTTCATGTCATTTGTTTTTATACCCTAATAAGCCTTTCGACTCATTAAGAGCTTAACCAAAATATTGTCACATAATAAAGTGAATCGATTGTCCTTTATTCCAAAGTTTGGTTGCAGCTAAGCTTGCACTTAGAACTTGTTTTATCAATGCCTTTGTTCCTTTTTCCTTTTTATTTCCTGTTTATCTTTCTCTGGGTTATCGTTAGATACAACACCAAACTTTAAAATATTGAGGAAAAAGTTAGGAATTAGAATCTTTGACTTCTACACACTAAGCTTTAAAAACATTCAGTTCTAATGTTTTGAGTTAAATGTCTAGGCAAAATATTTGAACAAGTAGCATGCCCTTGTAAAAGTTTTATTTTCTTATTTGTCATATTTGGACATTCTTCTAACAGACAGTGTAAGTAGGGGCCCCCGTCGTGGCTTTCTTTGGTAGGTACCTCCTGAGTGTACTCAGCAGTGACAGTTGTCATTGATGACCCTCATTTTCTGGAATCCATTCATACTCTAGATTTCATGGTTGGGCCTTTTACCCTCCCTGAATTCCAGGATACAGATGTTTCCTATCCCTTCAACAGCTTCAATGTTCATTCTGAAGAACAATAGTTTTTAAAATCGTATTAGCCATAGATTTATTCTCAGCGATTTCTTTTTCACAGACTTGGGTCCTGGCCTCTGATCTCTCCAACCGTTCCTCCACATTCTCCATGTGCCCGTCTAGTTTGTCAAGTTTTGATGAGCAGTTCTCTACTTTGCCCTCCAATGAGGACAGTGTATCCCTGCATTTCCCTGAATCTCCCTTGAAGCAACTCAGTCCGCTGGTGGAGGGATCCACGCACTCTGCTGCACTGTGGACAAGGTCAGCCAGTCCAGCCCAGAGGAAACTGAGGTGCTGCCTCTCAGACAGGGCCTTGGGAGCGCAGGGACCTCAGACACTGTTCTCCCCTCAAGCATGGTTTTATGTAATTTTGAGGACAGGTAGCTTAGATAATTTAATTAGCCCTTCAAGTATAAGTCATCTAACTCCCCAACTTTTAATGCATAACTCACAGTTATTATACCTTTGAAAGGTATAATAGGCAGCTGGTTGTGGCTGTTCAAGATTCAACTTATTTTTAGTAGTAGCCTCTTGATCTGAGATTTCACAATTCTGAAATTCTTAAGATTTTCAGCTTAGAATAATAGACAAGTAAAGCTCATATCTAGTCCTATAAGACCCTTTAGAAGTAGTCTGCTCTGTATTCTGTTCTTAATTTGTCATACTATAGCACATTAGTCACAATGTATCAGAAATCATAGCTCAAATTATATACTCTGCTGTTTTTATTTTTGGTGCAAGTGGGATTTGGCCTTATTAAGACATCAGTCCTCTGAGTTTGGTTTGAATTTATGCTGTGTGTGTATGGGTGCCGGAATCCAGAAATGGCTTGTATGTGTTGCATAGTTTATTAAAAGAGGTTGGCTACTAGAATCAAACCAGGAAGAGTTGTTTAGCTCACAAAGCCAAACACTTTGACGTTTTTCTGGTGGTACTTTAACTTGGCTGATTTTTTTATGGAAATTATTTCTCTGAAATAAGCTGGAGAGAAATGCTGAGTTTGTGAGTTATGTACTGATACAGTGTACTCACAACAGGTTTGTCTAGAATTAGCTCAAGTGGTGTATCTTGGTCTTGGTTTACTAATTAATGGTATTTTTGTTCATAATAGAATTATAGTTGAGGCTGTGTTCTCAGAGTATATTCTTCTTGGAACTTAAAATATTACCCAAGAGACCTATTTGTCATTCAGTAGGGAAGCTGAATGTGGTCTGAAGGATGTGAAGTGGCTGTAGTTTGCAGTGTCTCTAGTCTGTGTGCTTTATGCTCGTGTGTAAAGCTGTCAGTTTGTTTTGGGTAGGGGAGGTATTTGCAAGCTCTACTATTTAGGCTAGAGTTGCATCCTCTAAAGCAGTTGCTATTCTGATGACACTAATGTTTTTAATTTGAACGTACATTATTAAACCAAAAGTAGAATTTTGTGAAAGGGGGGATAATATTGTGAAGCTTTTTTATCTGATGTGTGTTCAAAAGAAGAATCTTAAATTTAGGATGAAATCTCTTTATGGTATGTGACTTAGTAAATTATCGTTTGATCAAATGAGTTGTAGGAACTCGATGTTTGTTGAACATCACATTAGCTTTAAGTATTACAGATAGTTCTTTTAGGAAACAGCATTAGAGAGATTTCTATTTTCCATTAGCTGTTTCCCATTACAGAAAGCTATATAACTGTTTTAAGGTTATAGGCAGGGATTCATCTCCCTGATTACTTCTTAGCCTTATTAATCTCAAGAGATTGGGTTCAGTGAATATTTTATATTTAGTTTTGATACATTTAAAAAAATTATTATTAAAACAGACTACTTCAATTTATTCAAAGTTTATTTGACTGCTGGTAAATAACTATGGAAGCAAACCATTTTAGCATTACAGATTTTCTTCTAATAAGGAGATATATAATAGTGGAGAGAACTATATTTGGAATTTATTAAACTTACATATAAATTTGGTTTTTTAAGAAATGAGTAGAAAATATATTTCTTGAATGGAAGTTAAGGAAAACCAGTTTTTAACATATGATCATTAAATTTTATTATTTTTAAAGCAGATATACCAGATTCATCACTGTGGGAGAATCAAGATTCTGCACAAACTAATGGAATTGATTCTGTTTTGTCAAAGGCTGAAATTGCATCTTGTAGTTATGAAGCCAGGTATGTAGAAATTAACTATGTTGTAATACTTAGGGATAGTTAACTTACTTACTTATTTTTATATGATATTTGGAAGTGGATTCACACATTCTAGTCAAGCCCATGAATTTAAATATGTTACAGCCATGTTACAGAAAGAAATGTTTGTGGCCTTAATTCCTTTAGTTCCTTTTTTTCCCAGCTCCAAATGCTAGATAACTTTAAAAAATTATTTACTTAATTTAATTTTTAAAAAATTTTTATTTAGTTATTTTTCAAGTACAGTTTTCTATTTATTTCTCCCATCCCAGCCCACCCCTCCCCTCCCCCATGTACCCCACCTCCCTCCCATTTCCACCCCCCTTAGTTATTATCCCTGTGTCCTTTATACTTGTTCCTCTAAATCCCTCCCATATTTACTTAATTTTAGAGATAAGAGAAGGAATGGAAAAAGAGAAACATCTATGTGCCAGAGATACATGGATCAGTTGCCTCTTGCAGGCCCCCAACTGGGGACCTGACCCACAACCCAGGCATGTGCCTTGACTGGGAATCAAACTGGGGACCTTGGGTTTGCAGGCTGGCACTCAGTCCACTGAGCCACACCAGCCAGGGCTAGATGACCTTTAGTCAGCAATTTCCTGATGAACCCATGGGTCCTATAGTACAAACAAAAGAAATCGGACACTGTCATTTTTAAATCATTGTCTTTCGAAGCCTGTCATTAGAGAATTAGATACTTCTGAATGGGAGAGGGCTTTAGTGTTCATCTAGCCAATTCATTACTTTAATAGCTAAGAAAAATCCTTGTGATTTAAACCCTTAATGTTCAATGTCTTTTTTAAATTATGTTAAAATTTGGTTGCCTACTAAGTTAAAATTAAATAATTAAGTGACCTAATAATGTCACTTGCAATGTTATCAACTTGTTGGCACTGATTTTGTGTGTTGATATTTATCTTACAGTAACCTTAAACCCTAATTACAACAGGCTGTTTCAATACAGGAACAGACATAACGTGTATATATGTTTCTCATACTTTAAAAAAATTAGTCATTTAAAAATAATCTATTATAATAATTATAAAAGTAGAGGCAGTAAGTGAATTGATTAATTAAAAAGAGCAGTCTTTTTTCTTTTCTGATAATTAAACACAGAGATCTTTACCTTTATAACATAACAAGCATTCATACATTGCTGGCAAGTGTTAAATTACTTAATTTAAAAATTATAAAAACAGTCTAATCAGTTATATTTTTCAGTCTTTTTTTTTTGAAAGAGATGTTAGGTAGCATCTTTATGATTTTGTTCTTCATTCTTTTTTTAAAAATTGAGCTATAATTTTAGGTGTACATCATAATGATTTGATATATGTAACAATTTTTAGTCTTGATTAAAAGTTGGGGTTATTTGCCCTGGCCAGGTAGTTCAATTGGTTGGAGCGTCGTCCCCTACACCCAAAGGTTGTGGGTTTGAATCCTGGTCAGGGCACATACCTAGGTTGTGGGTTTGGTCAGGGTGTGTATGGAAGGCAACCCGATGATGTTTCTCTCTCACAGCAATGTTTCTCTCTCTCACTGTCCTCTGAAAAGCAATACACATATTCTTGGGTGAGGATTTTTTTTAATGGGGTTATTTAAGCAAGTCTAGTCTGAACAAAAAATTTCAACTCAGTATTGTCTAACCAAGATAGTTTGTTTAAAAATTTGCCAATTGTTTTTTTTTAATTTTTTTATTGATTATGCTGTTACAGTTGTTCTATTCCCCCTTTCATTCCCCTCCACCCTACCCCCCATCCCCACCATTACCCCCCTTTAGTTTATGACCATGTGTCTCAAGTCCTTTAGATTCTATATTTCCCATGCTATTCTTGCCCCCCCCTTCTATTTTCTATCTACTGTCTATGCTACTTATTTTCTGTACCTTCTCCCCCATTCTCCTCCTCCCACTCCCCTGTTGCTAACCCTCCTTGAGATCTTCATTTCTATGTTTCCACTCCTGATCTAGCTGTCCTTTTAGTTTGCTTTCATTTTAGGTGTGGTTGTTAATAACTGTGAGTTTGTTGTCCTTTCACTGTTCATGTTTCTTTAACTTCTTTTTTCTTCGATAAGTCCCTTTAACATTTCATATAATAAGGGCTTGGTGATGATGAACTCCTTGAATTTGATCTTATCTGAGAAGCACTTTATCTGTCCTTCCATTCTAAATGAAAGTTTTGCTGGATAGAGCAATCTTGGTTGTAGGTCTTTGGATTTCATGACTTGGAATACCTCTTTCCAGCCCCTTCTTGCCTGTAAGGTCTCTTTTGAGAAATCAGCTGACAGTCTGATGGGGACTCCTTTGTAGGTGACTGTCCTTTTAGCTCTTGCTGCTTCCAGGATTCTCTCCTTCATTTTAATTTTGGCTAATGTAATGATGATGTGCCTTCGTGTGTTCCTTCTTGAGTCCAACTTCTTTGGTACTCTCTGAGCTTCCTGGATTTCCTGGAAGTCTATTTCCTTTGCCAGATTGGGGAAGTTCTCCTTTATTATTTGTTCAAATAAGTTTTCCACTGGTGGCTGTGCCTTTCCCCCTTCTGGTACCCCTATAATTTGGATGTTGGAGCGTTTAAAGATGTCCTGGAGGTTCCTAAGGCTCTCCTCATTTCTTTGAATTCTTGCTTCTTGACTCTTTTCTGTTTGGCCATTATTTGCTTTCTTCTGGTCCACTCCATTGATTTGAGTCCCAGTTTCCTTTTCATTGCTATTGGTGCCCTGTGTGATTCCATTCATTTCAATTAGTTTCGCCTTCATATATTTGTCTAATTTGTGGCTATAATCAACCAGTTCTGTGAGGATCCTGATGACCAGTGTTTTAAACTGTGTGTCTGAGAGTTTTGCTATTTCTTCATCGCTTAGATCTATAGGTTCTGGGGCTTTGAGGTCTTCCTGCGCCATTTTTGGTCTATTCTGCCCTTTAAGTGTGAGAAGAGGCGCCTTGGACTCCCAGGTCGCTGGGTTGTGACGCTGTATGTGGGGGCGTGGTCAGAGCGGGGAAATGGCGGCGCCCTCTGCTGTTTCTCACAGCTGGGTGAGAAGCAGTGCCTTAGGTGGTTCCCCTGGGCTGGGCCACTCAGAGTCACTGGGTTATGACACTGTATGTGGAAGTGGGGTCAGAGCAGGGAAATGGCAGCGCCCTCCACTGCCGCTTGCCCCGGGCCCCGTCGGCCCCGGTCCAACCGCCCACTCCCTTACCTGTCCACCCGCACACAAATGCACGACCACAGTCAACACGCAGCACTGCTCCTCCGCTGTCTCCCCCACAGTCGCTCGCCTGGTCGCTCAGTCGCTCACTAGATCCAACCCTGCGCCTGGATTCCGTCTGACCGAGTCCTCCAGTGCAACCCCGCTTCACCAGCCGCTGGTTTCGCCTCTTACCGGTCAGGCTGAAGAATTTGTTGTTAACGGACTTCCGAAAAGTTCAATTTTCCGTGTTCTGGCTGTGTTTTCTGTTGCTAATATTTAGTTGTCTCTAAACTTGGTTGTGTGAGAAGGCACGGCACATCCACCTATGTCTCCATCTTGGCGGAAGTCCGCCAATTGTTTTATAAAAAGATATTTAAGACAAAAGCATCATATATATAAAATTATAAAATATTTTAAGTTATCTTCCACTTGTGACATGTCACACTTTTACTTCCAGGGTAACATTGTCTTTCTTGCTGACAAAATTAATTTTTTTTCATTGTTAGTTGTTAATGTAGCCAACCTGAAATTACTTGAGTTAAAAAATAACTGTAAAATCAAAATATCTTTTGGATTATTGTATGTTATTGTTATCCCTGGCAAGTTGAGCTGATCTTACATTGTGCCCAGTAGGTTGGTCTTCCCCACCGCCTTCTGAGTTACTGAGTGGTGGTAACTTGCCCTTCTGATGGCTGGACAGTTGTGTCCCCGATCTGGAGGGTGTGACGAAGCTCAGATACTCTGTCCGACTTCAGGTTTTGCTGGTTGGTGATTTGAAAGCTCCACCCTTGCTGTGCTGCTTCCACAGGATCTCTCTTCTCACTCAGGCCCCCAACCTAAGTGCCATATTGGTGTGCTGAGCCTGCCTCCAGGGTAGAAGTGTTACCAGCTCCTGGGGGTTCTGGATTCCAGTAGCTGCAGTTGTGTCTAGACTCTAGGTTTCTGTTAGGGTTTGGATAGTGCATTTGTATTGTATCACAGATGGTGATTGTCAAGCTGAGTGTATGACAAAAACAATTGGCGTGACCATGTATGAGGGCCAAATAATATGTAGAAACCATTTAAGTGCCACTTAAGGTGGCAAATGTTTATTTTAAGGAGGTACAAAAAGTGATGAAGATGCTTTTGACTGTAAGTTGGGGGAAACCCACAAAAGCCACAGCAGTGAGGTTTTTATTCTTTAATTGTAATTTTCCATTTTCTAGAAGGCTTATTGCTAATGAAGATCTCCAGAAAACAATTTTCGGATACCCTCCTGTGGTGTTAACAGTTATATTTTCTTCAAGTGGGAAGATTTGTCTTTAATATGCATATTCATAATTATATCCGAGATATTTCTGGGTTAGGAGTGGACTGGACTGTGGGGCCAGTTAGCCCAGTTTTATGCATTGATGAGTTTTCAGTAAACATTAATAACAGAGTCAGCAAAGGATGGAATGCGAGGTGGTAGAAGTCACAGAAAAGTAGGCTGAGTATGTGGGGTCAGAAAATGCATTAGTACTTTCACCCATACTTAATATAAACAATAAGCTTTGTATGTAAGTGAAAAGGTAGATATGTGGATGAATAGATAATGATATAGAAATATCCTAGAATCATAGATTTTTAAGATTAAATTATTGTTAAACCTGTTTTCATGGGCTTTTGTAAGGACCCTTTGCTCTTCTCAGTTACTGATATATATGGATGTCTTTTAGTATATCCAGTGGACAGACAGTGATTTAATGGTTAATTTGTTTATATTGTTTATCTAACACCAAAAACAATTGAGTGTAGCATATTGCAAAGAGCATGATCTCTATAGTGCACACTGGGAAAAGGGATTCTGCTACACATTCAGGAAGTGTTGATGATGTACCCTGTGCACGATTTTAGTGGGAAGAAGTCACTGGAGTGAAGCGTCACTTCAGACTGTTTTGTCATTGTCTTTACTCATTTAAATTTTTGTTAAGTAAAAATTTTGAAAATGAAAATATTGTGAATGTAAGAATGTTTGTAGCAATTATATAATACATTCCTTTAAAAATGAATACTTCGTAAGTTTAGTTTTTATATGTTGAACCTATATAGCATTATTGAAAATGTTTTACACTGTGAAGGTCCTTTTATGTAAACTTCTAAACTTTTAATACAGTATGTGTACTTTCCTGCCTTACAATGTCCATTGATTATATCCATCTACAGTGGGTGAGGGCAGAATCATCCTTATCACCCTGAAGCTGGTTTTTGTTCACCATCTTTTACTCACCACCTTACAAAATGCCTGAGACACAAAATCTTGTTGAATGAATGAAATATTTTTTTAACCATCTGTTCACTTTCTTTACTGTCATTTCTCCTTCCTGTTCGATATTTCTCTTCTACTAGGGGCTTTGCAGTTAGATGATTTATTACTGTTTTTGTGTATAGGAGAAATGCATGTGATTTTGCCTTTCTTTCTAAGTTGGAGGATCCTTTTCCTTTTTGGCTCTCACTGGTGGTCTGAGATGGGGAGGGTGCCAGAGGCCTCTGAGTAATTAAAGACTATGTTTCTTAAAACAGGGGACACCTCCATACTGAGTAAGCATTTGGTAAATATTTCATGAATGTACGATATGTGTGGAATAACTATTTGATATATTTATATAGGAGTGTGTAATCTGATGATAACATTGCTCGTTTTTTTGCTTGTGATTCCACCTTAATATTTTTTCTTGATTCATTGCAGAGTGATAAAGTGGAATTTTGCTAATTATGTATAATTCCACAATTATACTTTTGTGCTGAATGTACCAAATATCAAAAGTGATGTGTGGCATTGAGAAACACAAAAGATTTAAAATTCACCATTTTCAGTTAGGTCCTTCCAAGGTCTAGCTTCAGTCCAAACTGACGTCCTGCTGTACCCAGTGCTGGTGGCATCTTAGCCACTGTAGGGGCACTTCTGGAGCATGGAATTGGTCAGTTAGGAATTGGGTAGTAGTAAGATGAGTACATTTTATGTTTTTTGTTTTGTTTTGTCATATAGCACTGTTTCGTATAGTTCTTTTGTTTATATTCTTTGTCTTGGTGTCTTTCGGGGATAAGCCCTGGCCATATCATGTCATGTATCAAAAGAAGAGCTCTTTCATAGGACATTCCTTCTCTGTGGTAGCTGTGATGTCACCAGCATATAGCAGCTGGCGTATATGCCAAAGGCCCAGAGATCTGCATCTTAGGAGAACTTGTCATTGCAGACAAGAGCCAAACCCTTTGATGATATATTTTGCCACATCTCCACATGTCATTTACACTAATCAGACAATTGTGTAATTTTGGGGGGGGGGCGGGAGGGAAACAAACCTGTATGTTTTTTAATGCTTATTTTAACCCCTAATGAGAGTGGAGTTAAATGAAAATTGGTATATTAGTGGTATGGGATATGATATCAACATATTTGATATTTTATTTTGCATTTAATACTTTTTAGTATAACCTCCATTGTGTTCTTTTTCTCTAGACAAGTTGGTATTAAGAATGGAATGTTTTTTGGCTACGCTAAACAACTTTGCCCTAATCTTCAAGCTGTGCCATATGATTTTCATGCATATAAGGAAGTTGCACGCACGATGTATGAGACGCTGGCAAGGTACTGTATATGATATTGTCACTGCGTGTCTTTGTTCTCCTGCTTCTTCTGCCTGATATAAACAAAATCCACTTTCTTTCAGATTGTCAGAGTCACTTTTGCTGAACTTCTTTCTCTTTTAGGACCCTTTCCTCAGAATCCCAGTATGACGGTCTTCTCTCCTTTCTTTGAGCAACTTCATAATCGGTAGCACCATCTTTTTGCACTGCTGAACTTGGCCAGAATCAAATGTGAAATCTGATTCTCTGTCTACATAACTTGTAGTCAATAGTTCTAATTTTATTTTGTTTGTTTTTTGTTATTTTTTTTTAACTTGGAACCAGACAGATAAAGGATTGGAATTTTTAAACCTGGTTATTCCCTTTTATTACATTGGAATTACAGTTTTCTTTAAAATTAGAACTGACTGGTGAACAACTAGAGACTCCTTAAAACCCTTGGTCTTCTAAAATTATTAGGTATGCTGAAAGTTTTCATGAAAGTTAGTTTTAGTAATAGTTTCAAGGTGCTTGATTAGTTGGCTTGAGAAAAGGAAATTAGTGGTTAAAATATTTCAGAATTTAAAATAAGTATATGCCAGACCATGTGTGCTCTAAAGCAGGAATCAGCACATTTTTTCTATTACGGACCGTGTAAGGTCTGTGTCACAAGCACTCGACTCTCCTTTGTAGAGCAAAAGCAGCCATGGGCTGTATACTGTGAATGGGTGTGGCTGTGTTCTGCTACCTTTTACTGAGAAAACCAGACATCTGAGCAGTGGGCCAAGGTATGTCGACTGTACTGATGTTCTGAGAAATCGGTGTTTTGCCTCTGTGTTCAAGTCTTCCTGGATTTCCTCGTGTATTATTTTGAATTCCTGATTATTGAGTATCTATTGTTATAAACAAGTGTCGATCCTGTTAGTCCTGTAGAGAATAGTAAGATCAAGTCTCTCTGCCTTTGTGGAGTTTACTTTGACAGTAGGGAGAAAATATTAAGGAACAGACAAAGTTAATCTGGCATTAGTATGTAGGATTGAGTGCTGAACGATGAGACCCAGGTATAATCACAGCTGTCCTTAAGATCCAAATACGAGAATGTTGGTATTGCCAAGTAGAAAGTGTGCTTCTTAAATCCTGTTCCAAAGCTTAGGGTAGTAGCAGTGTCCCAATGAGGGCTGGGAGGGCGCGACTTAGCTGAGTTGTAGTCCTCATGTGTTCTTGGTCCCAGAGCAGACTGCCAGCCTGAACCTCAAATCAGGGCTTCAGTGGCATGTGGCTGTCCTTGAAGAGAGGAAATTAGTGTTATTCTCCTACCACTGTAGGAATCCTGCCTCACCTCATAGTCGCCGTGCCTCAGGGCAGATTTCACTCTGAAACAGATTCCTCAGGCCAGGTATACCCTTTTGCTCTTACAAATGTCATTTTTTATTTAAGTATAAGTCTGATTTGTTACCTACAATAAGGTGTAAGTGAAGGATGAGGCCTTTCCCTCCTAGTATACATTACCAAGGGCATTACTGAAGATATATTTTGACCCTGAAGTCTCTCTGGTTGCCTTCCACTTGTGGTCCATGTATTTAATTAACTTGGTCAGAATCAAATGCAAAATCTGATTCTCTATTACATAACTCGTAGCCAGTGCTTCTAGTTTTCTTTTGTTTGTTTTTGTTTTTTAATATGGAACCATGGAGCCACATGGCAACCGTCCTCTTCCTTTTCCTCTTCTCTAGCTAATTTAAAACAAGTCTTTAGGTGGATCGTAACCAGAAACAAAACCCAAAGTATTTCTGTATGCTGGGGAGGTAAATGATGTGTTTTTAGACAGGTATTTGGGGTGAGTGGTTGCTATATATTGTATCTGAGGTCTCCTACAGCGAATGGTGTGTAATTGTGGTATTTTTGTTCAGGACAGCACTGATTATTTGACAGATTTTTGTGATTTTTTTTTTTTTTTTATTCTTTAAGAATTCTGGTAAACCATGCTTGAAAACTTTTTAGATTAAATGTTGACAGTTCTAACTCACTCACTACTTTTCAACTATTCAGAGGTTTACAAAGGTATTCTCACTATAGAGACACTAGAATGATAATTTCTGCTGTGTAGATAACATGGAAAAGGAGAAAACACTAATTAACTTTGCATTTAAGAGTTATCATAGATGACATTTGGCCCATAGATGACTGGCCCAAATGATGACATTTGGGCCAGTTTAATGAAAATGGTCATTTTTTTTTATCATCTTAAGTCTTTTAAGGAAATGTTGAAGAAAGAGATACATGGAAAGGCTGCATTTTGCAACATCTGTGATTATGGGTGGCAAGCTGTAGCTGTGCTTCATTGCCTTTGCTTTGTGTTGGCAGCTACACACATAACATCGAAGCAGTCAGTTGCGATGAGGCACTGGTAGACATCACTGAAATCCTTGCAGAGACCAGACTTACTCCTGATGAATTTGCAAATGCCATCCGCATGGAAATCAAAGACCAGACGAACTGTGCTGCCTCTGTTGGAATTGGTCAGTGTCTAGCTTCTCTCCTATTGTTCATGTCACTCGAAGCATTGCTTTGGGATCATCGACTATCACTTAATTTTCAGGAGTGGTTTTTAGATTTTTGTTTTTATTATCCTAGCATTGCTCAACATTGTGCAGTACATGAGATAAAAGTATTGGAAATGCAAGTAAATCGTTGATAATATCTTTAGAATAAATAAGTTGGAATATTTCTTACTTATTCTTCAAAAACGGGGAGAACTGAATTCAGTATTTGTAAATAATGCATTTTTTTTTTCAGAAGTGCACAGAAACTGTGTAAAACAGGGTGGCATGGAGGTGGCAGGTTTAGTTCTGTTAAGTTTGAAGCCTTTGTAATTAAGTTACTTCTGAACTTCAGCAGTTCCAGAAGTCACCCTCATGACAGTGCCCTCAGTGATGATCTCATTGCTCCCCATTATGTTTTATCCTTAAGCCTTGCACATTGTTCTCTCAGTTAATCCCATAATTTATCTTTCTGTGCCCTCTGGAACCATCTCTCTCATACCTCAGCTTCCCTGAGTCACCTCCTCTTTTCTGAACCTACTCAGTACTGCTTGCCAAGGTACTTCTTTTCTTGCCCTTCTCTCAAGTGGATCTGTTTTGTACCTGCCATGCTCTATATGCCACAGTCTTGAGAGAGAGGGAGAACTTTCTCTTGCTTCTTGCCTCCTGCCCTCGCGCTAAGATCAATGAATAAAAAATAATAATTAAAATAATTATTGTAAGACACAGAAAGTAAAAATACGGTTTATTCATAGCCTCCCTCTGTTACTAGCTAGCCTGTCTGGGGTTTGGCCTGCAGATCCTTGTCACCATTTATTTAGGACTTACCCTCTCTGGTCTAGTATCAGGCACTGTTTTGGGTTTGGGGGGGTGGTTATTGTATTTTTAATTTACAAGGATGACAATGTGCATAACATTCTTTTTAAGTTCAAGCACATAATTAAAATTTCCATGTGATAGTTCCTCTTGTCAGCCCCCTTTTCTTCTTTGGAACCCACCACATTTATTGTTTTAGTGTGACTTTCTAGAACTTTTTTCCTCGTGAATATCTTTATATCTATATTCCCTGCTCTGGGAAAACAGTTTTTACATAAGTCTAACATAATATTAAGACATGTCACTAATATGTGTCTTCCATAATTTTAGGAGATGTCATTATTTACATACAAGTTACCATGACATCGTAGTTTATCAGGCCCCGACACCTTCTCAGCAGCCTTTGCTCTCGTTTTCATGTTCGTTCCACACCTTGGACCTCCCTGTCTGTATCCATCTTTATTTTTAAATCTCTCAGACTCAGTTTCTATTACATGTGTTCTGACCATAGACCAAAACTTCTGGTTCTTTGGGCGTTCTGTTTTTCCAGTTTGATAGCATTCATTTGTCCTTACTTCCCTACCCAGCCTGGATCTGTCGTTAGTAAATGAACTAATTTTTAATTACTGCCCTCAGCTTCCACAAATCACAATCATTAGCACTACTTTCTCCATTCCTTTACCAGGATAGGGAATGCTGAAAAAGCTACTTATTTTGAAACAAAGAATAACCTCTGTCTAGTAACCATGCTGGTTATAATCTATTATACTTAACAAAATTCCGCCAGTTTTATACTGTATTTGAAATGATCAATATTACAAATTATTTATTTTCTTTGTTTTTAGAAATTTGCTCAGTGACCTGTGTGTAGATGTCTTTGTTAAAAATTGTAAAAATTAGTTGTATTTCTTGAACAACTTTTGTGTTTGTTTTTTTACTGTATAGGTTCTAATATTCTCCTGGCTAGAATGGCAACCAGAAAAGCAAAGCCAGATGGCCAGTACCACCTAAAACCAGAAGAAGTCGATGATTTTATCAGAAGCCAGCTAGTTACTAATCTACCAGGTAAACACAAATCTTTTCTTTTTAACATTTACTATAAACATTTATTAATATTAAAAGTTTATGTTTTATCTCTTTTTCCAAAACATGAATTAAATATTTTGTTTATTTTGAGTACCATGAGAAACAAAATTTGGAATTTCACAATGAGTGTCTCAATTGATTTATCAGGACCTTAATGTTACATTTACTCTTGCTTCTGATGTGTTTTACTTTTAAGTATTTCTCAAGTAGCAAGATAAGGAATTCCAAAAAGTCATTTAAAGTGAATATGATGAAATTGGCTTTTGGTCTTCTAAATAAATCATAATTGAAATAGTGTACTTTTGGTCAAAGATAAAATTTTGAGAATTGAGTCATCTATAAAATTATCCTGTTGGACTACTGACAGTTTTTTTTTATTTTAGTAAGTAAGTAGTTTTAATTAAAAGTATAAAGTATACATGGCATTTTATGCAGAAGAATAAAACCTAACGATGAAGTAATATGTGTGGTTAAAACTCAAAGGTTGAAATAAAGCTTCCATCTATATCTTTCTTGCCAAAGGGGCAGGATTTAGTTATTTTACATTTTTGTGTAGTTACTGTTTGGCTAGCTAACCTAATATGTAAAATCTTTCCATGGAGAAATCATCAGATAACCGTTCATTGTAACTGAAAAATGGTTGCCTTTTAAAAGGCCTTGAAGAGTGCCCTGGCAGGGTGGCGCAGTTGATGGAGCATCATCCTATGTACCAGAAAGTTGCAGGTTCGATCCCTGGTCAGGGCATATACAGGTGGCCACTAATCGATGTTTCTCTCTCACATTAATGTTTGTCTGTCCTTCCCCCTTCTCTCTCTAAAATCGATGAAAACATATCCTCAAGTGAGGATTAAGATAAATAAATATATATGTACCTTGAATAGATATAAGTTTGGGGGGTAGGACAATTTCACAATTATTAAATACTTAGACTTGCTTTCTATGGTAGATGTCTGTTTCTAAGAAATTTTTCTAAACCACATGCCAGTCCTTGATACGATGTCAGATAATCCTTTCCTGTTGGCTGTAAAGCTCCCTGTATTAGCTTCACAAAGTTCTCTTGTGTTTGTGGTGGGAAAGTTCAAGAAGCACATTTTTAAAAAAGGTTTTATTTATTTCTACAGAGATGGGAAGGGAAGGCGAAAGAGAGGGAAACATCAATGTGTGGTTGCTTCTTGCGCATCCCTTTTGGGGACCTGGCCTGCAACCCAGGCATGTGTCGTGCCTGGGAATCGAACCTGCAACCCTTTGGTTCATAGTCTGGTGGTCAGTCCTCTTGAGCCACAGCAGCCAGGGCCAAGACAGCACATTTTTGATGAGAGTTTTTAATTCATTCATTTGTTAAAGATGAATGTAGTGGTATTTTTAGGTACATATTCTTAAGACTAATAAAAGTATATCTGAACTAAGAAATTTCTGTTATAGGACATAAAATACTAAATGATCAAAAGCCATTGTATAATGGGTTAATTTTTAAGCTTCCTAACTCCCTACTAAAACACTTAAATATATTAGTGTCAGAAATGGGAAATATGACATTGTGATGGTCCATTTGAGGTTAAACTTAATAATTAACCTTGGGAAAATCAAGCTAGCAGTTACAGCAGGTCTTTGAATTATATCATCTGTTTCAATGTCATTTTGTTTATGATGTTGATGAGCAAAAAAAACTTCAATTCCCATCAGTCTGCTGTTAGTGTGGAGTCTACTTGAAGGTGGCATGTTCTCCCCATGTCTGTATGGATTTTCTTCAGGAACTCTGATTCCTTCTTCATCCCAGAGATATTTCTGTGAGGGGCATGTCTGAATTGTCCCCAGTCTGAGTGAGTGTGGGTGTGTGTGAGTGGCCCTGCGCTGTAAGGGTGTCCCTTCCAGGGTGGGGCCTGGCCTGGTGGCCTGAGCTGCTGGGAGAGGCTCTAGCTCTAGCCACCACTGGACTAGAATCAGCGGATTGGAAAAGCATTGGAATGCTCTCACTTGGTTTTATTACTCTTTCTTAAATATATGCAAAGCTCATATTTATGTGTAAATATTTAATATTGGGAGTGATTAGGATCTTTATTTAGAAGTTTGGTGATGTTTTTTGACCAGGAATATGCTGTTGGAAACTTAACTATTGTTTTTATCAACTAGTCTAGGGTTAAATTGGTTTTCTTATACCTTTTTTCACTTAAAGTTAATTTCCAAGAACTTACTGATGATGTTAAGTGAGGAATTACTGGACCTATTTAGACAACACAATTTAAATTATACATTTCATTGCAGTTTTATATAAAAAAGAACCTGTATGTTTAGAGCTACATGTGAAATTTGAGTTCAAGTTTATTATTCCAGCCATCTCTAGTAGTTTGCTACAGCTGCTGTAGCAAAATACCACAAAAAATGTATTTTCTCAAGATTCTGGAGGCTAGAAGGCCAAGGTTGAGTTATCAGTAGGTTTGGTTTCTTGTGAAGCCTTCTGCCTTATGGCTTATAGTCCATGTTGTCCCTGTGTCTTCACATGGCATTTTCTCTGTGTGCGTCTGTGTCCTGATCTCCTCTTATAGGGACACCAGTCATGTTAAATTAGGGTCCACTCATATGACTTCATTTTACCTTTCAAGGCCCCATTTCCAATTACAGTCACATAATAGGTATTGGTTATTAGTATTTCATCAGATGAATTTTGAGGATACACAGTTCAGTCCATAACACCATCTTTAAATGTATCATTTTTGTAGGGTTTATTTATTTGTTGGTATTTTTACACAGAAATAGAGAATGTTTAGTTCCTTGGCCCAGCAATCTTATCTTTCATCTTTGTTTGCTTCCTGGCTGGAGGGACTTGATTTAATTTCTTGAAAAGCAAGTATGAGATTACATGTCCTGGTTGAGTTCTTAGGTGCACAGCCTTGAATGTCCTAGTGGATGGATGCGTGGAAGATGGGGCACCAAGGTTGGCTTCCTCTGGTAAGCTACCTTCTCATACAGCATCCTTTTGTCTTCAAAAACCAGTTCTTTTCACCCAAAATTGTATGGTTTTCATGTGTTTAAATTATTGGCCATTATAAAATCCTCAAATTCTTAATTTAGAACATTTCAGGTATACAGAGTGTCAGCCTTCTCTGTTATCCCTGTCCTGAAGGTGGCATTATAATCCATAGTTTCTCACAGTGTGTTCTACAGGATACAAGCTGTTCTTAAAAAAAGGATTTCACATATGTAAGGGGACCTTCACAGGCGTGGGCCTACACAGTAAAAGTTCTGAGAATTCTTACAATAAAGAAACCAATTTGTTAAAAACTAGTAATCTCCCAAAGATATTTGAAGATGGATATGTAATACCTTTTAATATCTTGTGGAACATGATTTGGGGAAATTTTGCTCTCTAACCTATAACCAGTAGAAATTTGGTGTTGACACACCTTGCTTCTTGTCTTCACAAGCTCTCTTTGGCCCTAAATATTTATTATTTATTAGCACAGTATACCTCACACAATATTAGCTACATAAGAAGGAAAAACATACTAGTTAAGTTTGTTTTAGGGAACTCCACAGAATGATTATATGTTAAGCTAACAAATAAATTACTTAATGAGATCTAGTTATCTAATGAAAGACTGGATGTCCCCAACAACTGTTTAAGGACAATAGCAGTTTTGGTGTGTTCCTTGGATCTTTCAAGGCTTTTCTCCTTGTAGGTGTGCTTTTAATTTAAGGACCTTTTCTACCTGTTCTGGGTTTGTGCACAGACTGGGTCAGCCTGTTTTACATCTCTTTATTCTCACAGAAATACCGTGAGCGTGTTTATCTTTATCTTCATAAAGATCTTTGCTGTTCTGATATGGTAGTCCTAGCCAAGGGAAGCTTAGGTACACTAATTAAAGTTACATAAAGTTACTAAGATCTAGTTTCTCAGTTGTAC
Organism: Artibeus jamaicensis; assembly: GCF_021234435.1. Taxonomy (NCBI): domain Eukaryota; kingdom Metazoa; phylum Chordata; class Mammalia; order Chiroptera; family Phyllostomidae; genus Artibeus; species Artibeus jamaicensis. The sequence goes on along the minus strand of NW_026521810.1, from coordinate 9,209,887 downwards.
TAGCCACATATCAGTGCTCAGTAGACACTCAGGTGCCTACTAGATTGAATAGCACAGGTATAGAACATGTCCACTATCACAGACATTTCTGTTAGTGCTCATGCTGTTGTGAAAGCTTTATTCTGAAACTTGACTCTCCTAGGGCTCTGTTGGACTGTCAACTTCTGGATGTCAAGGAAGGGACATTGCTGGCCATTTCTAATCTAAAGTAATTGTTCTCATTCAAGTACAGATACCGAGTCTCTGTCCCAGTAACTTGCCCAGGAGCTTCCACATCTTTGATTTTTCTTCTACCTTTCTCTGAGACTTGGTTCTAAGTTAGCATATTGTCCTTCAGTTTGCCTCTCTAGGTAATTGCACTCAATGTGAACCTCAAGACCCTGTTACTTTCTCCTTAGCCATGCCTCCATTTCTTATAAACACTTATATGATTCAGTCAATGAAACTAGCAGTCCTCTCAGGGTTTTGCTGCTGATTCCAACCTTACCTTTTCCACCCTACTCAAGGTAATAGGTTGTGAAGACAAAGGTAATAGAGGTTGATCCACCCCCATGCTTGCCTCCCACACTAGACTTCAGGCCCATCCTATTGCACTAGGTGAGGTTGCAATGGAGACCATTGCCGCGGTCCAGCCGCAGCGGGTCAGGGGGTCCCACAGGTGAGGGCAAGGCGTCGGCGCTGGGTAACAGACGACAACACGCCTCAAAGGACAGTGAAGCTCTGTTCCGTTTATTGCAAGTACAAGCAGGTTTTTATAATTCTCATTTCAGGTAGTGATTAATATTTGCTGTATAACATGATCATTTGAGCAGAAAAAATCAATACAAAGACAATCAGTAAAAGTACAAAAGTTCTCATAGATTCAGTTAAAAATTATTTTAACTAGGAGAGCCATTAATCAGACAGTTAAAAATATTTTATTGTATACCAAAGTTTCTCAGAATTTGGTATAGGGTATAAGGATACGCTAGACTGAGTAGAGAAAATAGATTTATTATAAGACCCTTGTGATGTCTAACTTAGCTATCTACCTTTTTTGCTTAAAATGTTTTTTCAGTGTACCATAAATTCTGACTCCCTAGTGACTGTTCTTGTAATAACTAACTAGCTTTTGTTATTACTTTGCCTGTCTAGTTGATATATATTCCTATTCAAGGTAAAGGAGGGGCTGTTCCTATGTAGCAGGGGGCTTTCAAGGGTACTTCTTTTAAGTTTCTCTAGGAGTACTTTTTATAAACATGTTTTGTACTTTAATTCTTTCTAAGAAAGTAGTGAGATTATCTTATGATTTCCTAGAGTATTCTATCTTATCTTGGGTGTTTTTCTAATGATTGTTATTGATTAAGCTTGAATTCTCAGATTGTTTTGATTGTTTCCTTGTGCCTATATTCCCTGACGTTCTAGTATGATATTATTGTTCTGTTCATTGAGCCGGGAAAGGTCCAGGCACACTATCTGAATCACTGCCAGGGTATTCATAATGATTAAAACAAAAAGGTCATGATCTCTAAAGCAAGCACAATCACAATAGGTATTGCAAGGCCTTCCATGCCACGTCCACCAGGTTGGAAACTGCTTCCTTGAAGTCTTACACCCCCTCTCAGGACCTTGTCACGGAGAGAGGGATCCAACAGTGGACGCGGCAGTGGACGTGGCAGACCATCTTTTCTTCTCCCCTACAGGGATGGTCAGTTTGGTGGTTTAATACAATAGCCTTTCTTTTGTTCCTGTCAGTGAATAACAATTTTGTTCAGTATACTTAGGACACTCTCAAAACACTATAGGTGTCCCATTGCCCCACCCTAATACACACAAAATCCAGGATTATTATTGCCTCTTGCTGATTTGCAAGTCACTGGGAACAGATTGGCTCCCAGATATGTAAGGGAAAGATCCTGGTTACATTTCAAGGAAGCAAGGCAACAGTGAGAAGGAAAAAATAGAAACAAAAAGCCTTCCCTGAACATGACTAGAAAAACTCTATCTTATCTGACTTTGGCAAACATAGTATATGATTTGTTCATTTCCTTGTGTTTCTCCTCCCTACCTTGAAAAATACTCGAGGTTTCACTTAGAGTTTCACCATTTTGCAAATGGTGTACCTCTGGAGGATTTTTTGTTGTTGTTAATTCAGACTCTAGTATTCCCACTTGTTCTCCATTCTGACTTGGACTATAAAATAGCACAGATGGGAGGCAGTATCCTTAACATCTTTTAGGGAATAAATTCTCTTGGTTTAAACTTGTCTAGCCCACTCCCGTGGCCATAAGTCCTTTGTGAGCTTGACAACCTCCTAACCTTGTGACATGCATAACTGCTACAAGAGGTTCTTCTGGCAGAAATTAGACTTCAGTGGTTGTTCCTTCTACTGAAAACACTCAGCGGATAAGAGCCAGAATTAACAGTAATGACCAGAAGATATCAGACAGACTTCATTCTGAGCTCTCTGATAAGATCTTGCAGAAGACCAGAAACACAACCTTTTCCTTACTGATGAAAAGTATTGATTTGACAGTTTGGAGGCCATTTTAATAAGAGTTTTAGTTTCTCTGAATTGCTCTTAAATACCTTTGCTAGATTTGTGTATTTTTGTTAAGCTTTCAGGCAGATTGAAAGCAACACAACAGAACCCATCATCTTTACATGAGGCTCAAACTTCGTGATTTGAACAGTGTGACATAGGGACTACTAAATGCTGGCCCACCTGTGGAAGGGTGGTGATACCTTTTTAGGAAGATCATCTTTGTTGATAAAAGAAATTAGTTTCTGCCCTCCAGCCCCCTAATGCCACTTGGTTTGCTTAGGAACCTTCATCCCCAAGGTCATTGGTACCACTTTGTCCAGTAACATTTTTGGATTCAGGCCTATGTCGGTAAGTTCTTATTGTACTTCTCATTTAAAGAAAATGTTGTTGCAACTAATGTTGAAAACTTTAGCCACTACCAAAATTGCAGAGGAATCGTAACATTCATGAGTTTCCTTATATGTCTCTAAGTCATCCTATAGCTTAACTAGTTGATTTTGTGAATAAGATAGAAATTTTGGTATTACTAATAATAAATAAAATTGCATTCTTGCCCTGGCCAGGTGGCTCAGTTGTTTGAAGCATCATCCCATACACCAAAAGGTTATGGATTTGATCCCTGGTCAAGGCACATACCTTGGGAGTAGGTTGGGAGTAGGATCCCCAGTCAGGATGCGTATGGGAAGCATCTGATCAGTGTTTCTCCTTCTCTCTCCCTCTTTCTCTAAGATCAATAAACATATCTTCAGATGGTACGTTTAAAAAAATCACATTCTTTTGAGACCTTACATAATACATATTTGAGAAGTTTTGGTTCACCTATATGTGGAGCCCAAATTGAGAAGCTTCTAGAAATTACTAGCATGGTTTGTGTAAAAAATTCTTTAATTTAGAAGCCTAGGACTCCTGGTCAAGATGGAGGAGTAGGTAGATATACTTTGCCTGCTCTCATAATCAAAAGAAGGACAGAAACAAATTTTAAACAAAAAACAATGAGAACTGCCAGCAGATCAAACTGTAGAAGTCTGATAACCAAGGAGTTAAGAAGAAACATTCATCCAGACTGGTAGGAGGGGTGGAAGTAACTTGTAACAGTGGCTGAGGACCGGGCAAAGCTGTAATTGGCAGAGCTGGCGGTCCCACATTTGTGTGTGGATAAACCAATAAACCAGGAGGAACAACTGGGGAGTTAGAGAAACCACTCGACCCAGGGTTCCAGCGCAGGAAAATAAAGCCTCAAAACCTCTGACTGAAAAACCTTTGGGGTGTTGAGGTGGCAGGAGAAACTCCCAGGGTCATAGGAGAGTTTGTTGGAGAGACCCACAGGGTCCTAGAACGTACACAAAACTACCCATCTGGGAATCATCATCAGAGGGAGGGTCCCAATTTGCTTGTGGGTAGCGGAGAAAGTGACTGTAAGCTGATGGAGAGCTGAGCAAGCTGCATTGTTTCCCTGCAGACCCCTCACTCCACATAAAGCACCACAACACAGCCACATGCATTGCCCCACCCTGGCAAATACCTAAGGCTCCACCCCTTACTACGTAACACGCGCAACCAGACAAAAAAATATGGCCCAAATGAATGAACAGATCAAACCTCCAGAAAAAATACAACTAAGGGACAAAGAGATGGCCAAGATAGCCAACCTGTCAGATACACAGTTCAAAACACTGGTAAGCAGGATGTTCACAGAAATGTTTGAGTGTGGCCACAAAATAGAGGAAAAAAGTGAAGGCTATGCAAAGTGAAATAAAGGAAAATGTACAGGGAACCAACAGTGACTGGAAGGAAACTGGGATTCAAATTCAGTGGTTTGGAGCAGAAAGAAGAAAGAAACATTCAACCAGAACAGAATGAAGAAACAATAATTCAAAAAAGTGAGGAGAGGCTTAGGAACCTCTGGAAATACTTTAAACATTCCAATATCCAAATCATAGGGGCACGAGAAGGAGAAGAGAAAGAGCAAGAAATTGAAAATATATTTGAAAACACAATGAAGGAAAACTTCCCCAATCTGGCAAAGAAAATAGACTTCCAGGAAGTCCAGGAAGCTCAGAGACTCCCAAAAATTTGGACCCAAGGAAGCACACACCAAGGTACATCATAATTACATTACCCAAGATTAAAGATGAGAGCATCTTAAAAGCAGCAAGAGCAAAGGAGACTGTTAGCTACAAAGGAGTTCCCATAATACTGTCAGCTGATTTCTCAAAAGAAACCTTACAGGCAAGAAGGGGCTGGAAAGAAGTATTTGAAGTCATGAAAGGCAAGGACCTACATTCAAGATGACTCTATCCAGCAAAGCTGTTATTTAGAATGGAAGGGCAGATAAATCTGTTTCCCAGGTAAGGTCAGGTTAAAGGAGTTAATCACCCAGCCCTTAATATATGAAATGTAAAGGGATTTATCTAAGAAAATGAAGATCAAAAATATGAACAGCAAAATGACAACAAACTCAGAACTATCAACTGAACCTGAAAAAACAGAAACAAAAATAAACTAAGCAAAAAACTAGAACAGGAACAGATTCACAGAAATAGAGATCACATACAGGGTTATTAGTGGGGAGGGGGAAGGGAGGAATAAGGGGGAAAGATACAGGAAATAAGCATAAATGGTAGGTACAAAATAGACAGGCAGAAGTTAAGAATAGTATGGCAAATGGAGAAGCCAAAGAACTTATGTGTATGAGCCATGGAGTGAACTAAGGGGGGGGAATGATGGTGAGAGGCGGGGTACAGGGTGAGGGTAATAAACGGGAGAAAAAATGGGACAACTGTAACAGCATAATCAATAAAATACATTTTTAAAAATCCATTAATGAGATGCTTCAGTTCTATTACTTAAAAATTTTAAGGGTGATTATTTAAATTAATAATTTAATATTTCGATTATGGAATTGATTTAATAATTAAAGAATAAAATCTGAATTCATGATTTCATATTGATAAAGAATTTTTCATAGTTTATGTATAGAACTAAAGAACTCAATATATCCCCTTTCCTAGGAGTTGGACGGTCGATGGAATCCAAACTGGCATCTTTGGGAATTAAAACTTGTGGAGACTTGCAATATATGACCATGACAAAACTTCAGAAAGAATTTGGTCCCAAAACAGGTCAAATGCTTTATAGGTTCTGCCGTGGTTTGGATGATAGACCAGTTCGAACTGAGAAGGAAAGAAAATCTATTTCAGCTGAGATCAACTATGGAATAAGGTTTACCCAGGTACTGATTTCTCATTGGGCGTTGCCTCTTGGTGCTTGAAATTGTCATAAAACTTGCTATTCCTAGAGCTTGCAGAATAGTTTTTTAATTGAATATTCTCAGTAAGATAGTGAATGATGTGCATGTATAATATTGAAATTGTTAGTTATATAGGACATAACATGGGACTTTTCCTATGTATGTTTCCATAGCCCAAAGAAGCAGAAGCTTTTCTTATGAGTCTTTCACAAGAAATTCAAAGACGACTTGAAGCTGCTGGCATGAAGGGTAAACGCCTGACTCTCAAAATAATGGTACGAAAGCCAGGGGCCCCTGTAGAAACTGCAAAATTTGGAGGCCATGGAATTTGTGATAACATTACCAGGTAAACTTATCTTAAAAATAATATTAGGTATTAATATTTCAGCACAATTGTAGAAAACAAAAGAAACATAAATAAAGATTTGTAAACAGTGGTGTTATTTGATATTCTGTAGAGCCAGGCCTCAACCTAAGGCCATTTCAATTATGTTAATGTGGTCAGGTTCAGTCAGTCACATGAACTCATAGCAGTAGGTCAGCCTGTCAGTATGTTCCTGACCTTTGGCAGACCATCCTGGAGTTTTTCAGGGTGGTGTTGACTTAGGTGCATGTCTGTGGTGTCATGAAAGAGACATGACACAAATTCACACGGACTACTGAGTCCTGTGGAGGAAAAGGGTTGGCATGGCTACTCCCTCAAGGAGCGGCCTCGCAACTCAATGGGAGAGCATGCTGACCATTGCCTAGATAGGCTTTTACTGGTTTTTTTGCACAGGAGTTCAGGTACAACTTATTAATCATCACGCAGTAAACAGTAGATAGTATACAAAGAATCATTATGGCTGCTTCTAAGTCAGGGTCAGCTGAAAAGGCTACAGAATTTTGGGAAAACAAACTCATTTTCTGCCCAGGCCTTTATCATTTAACTAAAAGCATTCTTAGCAAAGCAGGCTTCACAGGATTGTTGGGAATTCTTGCTTATGCCAGATCAACCCTGATCCCACTCTAGCTGGCAAAGGGCTGCACCGCCTTCCCCATCACAGGTTTTCAGGCTTAAGTGGATTAGAGCCAGGAAGTGCTTCTCCCAGAGGACATGGGGACTTGGGCTATATACTGTATCACATAGCTGGGGGGCAAGGATCTATTGCTCGCTCTTTGTTGCAGCCCCCAAAGTCCTTCCATGATGGCCTCCCAAGTGATCGTGCCTGGCTTAGGTTGCCCCCCCTCTGAGGGGTCTTGCCCGTCTCTGACTATTTGACCATGCATTGGGGGTAGGGGAGTAAGTAGAGGCAGCGTTTGCTACCAGAGACAAGCTGTGTCTACTTGTGGCTCGCATTCCAGAGGTTGCTCACTCACTCAGTCTTAGCCATGGGGGCAGTTACAACTCTTGAAACCAGGCAGAGCAGTTCCCAACAACCTACACCTACAAAGATAGTTGTGGATTTGGTGGAAGGGACCCGTTGGGAAATTTTAATATAGTAATTTCATAAATGATTTGAATGATACATTTGCTTCATTTAGGGAGGTCTAATTTCTGTTTGTAAAAAGATAATCATTGTAGTCTCTGAAAACTGTTAGAACAGTTTATTTAAACAGGATTATTTAAAAATCCTTTCTTTTTTTGAGGGCAACGAATACAAAACTTCAGTTAAGAATTTGTGACCAATGTGAAAATACTTAGTTTTGCACACCATTTTATAGCATACTTGTACACTGTATTGTATCTGTTGGTCAACCAAAGCTTTGAGACTTTGACCCCAAAAGCCGCACATAAGGAAAGGAAAGCTCATGCTGACTATATGGATCACATTCACATATTTATAGTGATGTTGCTAAGAGTAATGAGATGATGTCAGTCACAGAAAACTTCCAACTTTATCATTAATGCCTTTGTTTACCAGAAAAACAGAAATTACAAATTACACATTAAACAGCATAACTTAATAAAATACATTTTATGCAGTTGATAATCTTGAACTGTATTTTAATGAACATTTGATGTATCCCTATTTCAAGTGGTAGTTTGTTAAATATAGTGATAGTGGTCATTTCTATAATAAGCTATTAGGACCTTACTCTGTATATAATTCTTTTTAAACATGGTTCTTATGGGAGAATCAGGTCCAGTTTATAATATTATTACCTTTTCTGGTATTGTAACCTAGAGCTTTATTTGTTCAAGATACATGGAAAGAATCATCCAAAAATGAAATAATTTTCCTGTGGAAGGAGAGCTGGTAGCAATTAGAATTTCCTTTTGCCATGTGTGCGATTTTAAATGTCTTAGAGTTCCTTAGCATTGTACAGTGTTGTGGTACATTCAGCAGTACTCAGGGGCTCACTCTGTTTAATCTTATTAAGAAAATCAGCCTTTATGTCACCTTGTTTGGAAAAATCCAGGTTGTCTAGAAATCTAATTACAACATTTAAAAAACTGGGGTTTAAATTAAGCCCCCTTTTTTTGTGGGGCTAATAAAAAAAAAAGAGAAAAAAATAAAAAAAGGAAAAAAAAAAAAAACAAACAAAAAAACAAAAAAAAAAAAAAAAAAAGGAAGGGAAGGGAAGGGGAGAAATAATGGAGGGTAGGGGGGGGGGGGGGGGGGGGGGGGGGGGGGGGGGGGAAGAAAAAGGCAGGAAAAAGGGGGGGGGGGGGGGGGAAGGAGGGTATCGAAGGGGTGGGAAAAAAAAGGGGGGGGGATAATGGGGGGGGGGGGGGGGGTGGGGGGGGGGGGGGAGGGAGGGAGGGGAATACTTTTTTACACTTTATTTTTTCTAACCAAGGACAATACAATATTTATTCAGCTTTTTTTTCCGCATGTGTATGTTTACTGTTGTTGGTTTATTTCTTTCTTTTTTTGTCCTGAACTTTTAAAAAAGTTTTATTATGAAAATTTTAAATGTGTAACACAAAAGTAGAAAGAATAGTATAATGAACTCCTATGTATCCATCACCCGATTTCCACAGGGGCTGTTTGCTACCTGAGCATCATCTTCCCCTTGCCCAGGTGATTTTGACGCACATCTCAGCTTCTGTATCATTTCTTCCAGTGTTTCAGTGTTTACCTCAGACAAGATAAGGGTTCTTTGTTTAATGAACATAAGTAGTAAAATACACATTTTGCTGTGCCCTTAAAATACTAACTTTGGATGACACATGATGCAAATGGAGCACATGAGTAATTGAAACAGGTGTCATTTTATAAATGTTACCAAGATGTAGCTAGACTGTAAGCCATTATCTTAAACCTAACTTTGTGGTGGTATTATGACTGCATAAGCAATGCTGTAGGTGAGGGATCATGAAATATTATAATACTGACCCCATATCTCTTCTAATTCAGAGGTTGACAGACTACTTCCTGTGGGCCAAAGGCAGCCTGTGGCTTGTTCTTATATTATTGGTGTGAAGAGAGAATGATTTTTATATACAAGCTTGTGAAAAATGAAGAGTGTGGAAGAGACCACTGGGCACAAGTCATTTACTATCTGGCCCCTTACAGAACAGTTTGTGGATTCCTTCTGTTAGTCTCACTACAACACTGTATTTCACCGTGTATTTCACCTGTATAATGCGCTCCTGTGTATATGGCACACCCACATTTTTGGCCCAGACTTTCAGGGAAAAAGTCTTTTGTTTTAATTTTTCCATTTATTTTTTATTCATTTTTATTTAGATACTTGTTTTTTTTATTATAAAGGAATTTTAGCATTTATTTTTGAATATATTATGGTACAAGAAATTTTATGTAGCATAATGACAAAACCACAAGAACAGATAACAGGGTATTTTAGGTACTGCCCATGTGTAATGTGCATCCTTAATTTTCCCCTCAAAAATTTAAGCGAAAAAGTACGTTATACACGGCAAAATATGGTATTGTCCAGTTGAGTAAGAACTGGTCTCCACATTCTGTATTTCTTCAATTTCTGTACTTGGCCTTAACCAAAAGCTACATTGCAGTCATGTGACTTACAGATTCCAATACATTATGAAATTATAATAGAAATGACAGATTTTAAGTTGCATGTCAGAGCTACATGTAGATTGAGGGCTGGCTTCATTATTCATTTAGGAAAATTTTTCTTATAACACTTTTCCTTTTAGGAAAGGAATTTTTCTTCCTCGGAGTTCTTTTGTTGTATAGGTGTTTTTAACTTGAAATATATACATATATTTAATCAAAGTAATGCATGTAATTGACATGGTGTCACATACAAAGCTTTAAGTCCTCTGCACTCCTCCCCAGTTCCAAGTACCATTTTTTTCAACTTTTTAGTGGTTTCTTCTTGTATTTAGCTCCATATTTTTAGATATGTACTTAAACTGCTATTTCTAGCTTATTTCAGTTTTACAAAATGTTTACTGAATTTTCATTGTAGATAAGGATTTATTATCGATCACTGTTTTCCCTGTATGCATATATCATTGCCCCTAATAAAGTCATTGGGTTTTGGTTCAATCGGTGTCTAGGGTAACATTGTTATAACCATAAATATACTGTACAAGTCTGATCCATGTAGTCCACTATGATTATATTTCTTCTCCTGTATCTTGTTTTGCTTATTTGCTTTTGTGTAAATTTGTAAGAGGTTACCCCTAAACTCCTTCCCAGTACGTTTCAATACATCAGGAATCTATTGGTTCAGTCTTTTTACTTGGAGACCTCTCTCTTGGGGTCCCCCAGGCTGCTACTCTAGTCTGGATCAGTTATTTTAAGACCTCCTGCAAAGCCTTCTCTGATCTGTGTTGGATCTCTGCTTTCCTCCTCCTGGTACCTTACTGAGAATGTATATCTGTACATCTCTTTGAAGCTGTGTGACTGTCCTGGTGCTCGGTGGTTTTGCTGACTTAAAGGTTCTAATGATCGGTTATAAGTTAGTAATCATTTTCCTCTGACCATTCAGAGGCCGTTCTCATCAGTTTTTCAGGATTGCCGTACAGAAGTCTGGTGTCCTCTGGTTCCTGTTGTTACAGGGCCCGTCCTTTTCCTCTGGAACTTACAGCGCCTGTGTCTTGGGTTCTGGAGTTTTATTGTCTGCTCTTTGTCCTTGTGCCAGGTACTTTGTCAGTATTAAATTTTTGTCTCTAGTAATATTTTAAATCTGTGTGTTTTGTTTTGTTTTTCACATATTTAAATATTTAAAGTATCTCTGATTTCAGATTGTAGTATCTATTTGTAACTCTTATATTATTTTTTATAAATTAATTTATTTTTAGAAGGGAAGGGAAGGAGAGAGGGAGAGAAATATCAATGTATGGTTGCTTCCCGTGTGTCCCCTGCTGGGAACTGGCCCCTGCTAGGAACTGGCCTGCAACCCAGGCATGTGCCCTGACTGGGAATCGAACCGTGATCTTTTGGTACGCAGGCCCGTGCTCAATCCACTGAGCTACACCAGCCAGGGCTGTAACTCTTATATTCTTTTATTCCCAGTGTGAGTCTATTGCTCCAAGTTTCTTTTTTCCTGTTTTGGTTGCTGTTGTATTAGAGGTTTTCTCCAAGTATCCTGTCCATCTGATAGTTCTTGGTGGTCTCTTCAGATGTGAACTGTTTGGATCCTCCGATTCTTAGTGGGACATGTAGAACAGTGAGTTTTACCGTAGGTGAATGGTTGGAAGAGCATGCTGTTGGCTTACAACAACCCACTGGTAGTATCTGTGGTCTTTTCTCTTAGGCTTAAGGGTTTCCCTGGACTGGAATCCTCCCATCTCTTGCCTAGGGGGTGGGTGAGAAGACAGAAGGATTGCAGCTGGCATTCTGTTCCTCAGTAGGAAAGAGGGTCTAGAAGGGGAAGGGTGTGTGAGTTTTGTGAGGGAGGTGCCTCATTTCTCCCTTAGCCATGCGTGATAGCTGCACCTCCTCCATGGGGGCTAAGTCTTCCACAGAAGAGGAGGAATCTCATATACATCCTCAGCATCATTCCCCATCCTTTCATACATACCTGATATCTCTAATTACTGAGCTTTTCGGAGGTTCTGTTGCATAAAGAGGCTTACTTGGCTTGGTGCCTTTCTTTAGGATCTTAGCAGGCATTTGACAGCTTACTATTTACTGATTTGCTTTTGGTATTCTAAAGTATGGTTAATGTTTTCTTTTCATATCTTCTCCCATTTCTATCTTTTAAGAGATTATACCTTTTGGGGTTTTGATACATTTTATTGATTATGCTAGTACAGTTGTCCCAGTTTTTTCCCCGTTGCCCCCTTCTACCCAGTTCCCACATTCCCTCTGGCTATTCCCCCCCCTTAGTTCACATCCATGAATCATACATGTAAGTTCTATGACTTTTCCATTTCCTATACTGTTCTTAATATCCCCTTATCTATTTTGTACCTACCGATTTGTTCTTCTTAATCCCTCTACCTTTTCCCACTTCCCCCCTCTCATCTGGTAACCCTGCAAATAATCTCCATATCTATGATTTTGTTTCTGTTCTGGTTGTTTGCTTAGTTTGTTTTTTAGATTCAATTATTAATAGTTGTGAATTTATTGCCATTTTAAGTTCATAGTTTTGATCTTTTTCCTAAATAAATCCCCTTGACTTTCATGTAATAATGGCTTGGCTAATGATGAACTCCTTTAGCTTTTCCTTGTCTAGGAAGCACTTTATCTGCCCTTCCAGTCTAAATGATAGTTTTGCTAGATAGAGTGATCTTGGATGTAGATCCTTGCTTTTCATCACTTTGAATACTTCTTGCCAGTCCTTGCCTGCAAGGTTTCTTTTGAGAAATCAGCTGATAGTCTTATGGGAGGGAACTCCTTTGTAGGTAACTCTTCTCTCTTTTTTTTTTTTGCTGCTTTTAAGATTCTCTGTTTAACCTTTGGCATTTTGATTATGATGTATGTCTTGGTGTGGATCTCTTTGAGCCTTGGGGCTCTCTGTGCTTCCTGGACTTGTATTTCCTTTACCAAATTAGAAAAGTTTTCTTTCATTATCTTTTCAAATAAGTTTTCTATTTCTTGCTCTTTCTCTTTGTCTTTCAGCACCCCTACAAATGTTGATGTCTTTGAAGTTGTCCCAGAGGCTCCTTAGCCTATCCTTGTTTTTTTGGATTCTTTTTCCTTCTTACTGTTCTGATTGAATATTTTTTTCTTCCTTATGTTCCAAATCATTGATTTGATCCTCGGCTTCATCCCTTCCACTGTTAGTTTTTCTCTATTTTACCTAGTGTAACCTTCATTTCTACCTGGGTCTTTTTTATGCTGTTAAAGTACCCATTGAGTTCCTTGAGCATCCTAATAACCAATGTTTTGAACTCTGCATCTGATAGATTGCTTATCTCTATTTTGTTTAGTTTTTCTTTTTCTGGAGTTTTGTTTTATTCTTTCATTTGGGCCATATTTCTTTTTGTCTTCATTTTGGCAACCTCTCTGTGTTTGTTTTTATGCATTAGATAGAGCTGCTTTGACTCTGTGTCTTAGTGGCATGGCCTATTATAGAAAAGCTCACAGATAAGTTGGATGGGGAAGAGCCTTAGATAATCATCAGGGTGGGACAACCCTTATGAACCAGATTGATGGAATCTCTGATATGGTGTCACCAGTCTGTGGCTCTGTGTGGGGTAGGGCGGAAAAAGGACTGGCATCAGAAAGGGGATAATGCCACTGCCTGGCCTCTGGAGTTTTGGCTGGGAGGAAGTTGTACCCCAGCACTCGCCCTGATGCCAGACAGTTCAGTTCATCTTCTCCATGTATGCTACTGGTGCCCTTCCAGCCTGGTGCTGAAGCCCAGAGGGAATGAAGTCTGCGTAAGTCCTAAGTCTGTTGCAGGCCCTTTGAGTGGAGACTCCTAAAAATGCCACAGTTTCTTCTACTGCCCCGCTCCCTCACTGGGCGTTTACAGCCAGAAGTTATAGGGACTTATCTTCCTGGCACTGGAACCCTGGGCTGGGTGGTGTGGTGTGGGGCTGGGATCCCTCGCTCCTGAGGTATTCCTCCCAATTTTGATCCACTACTTGTGGTTATGGGACTGCTTGTTTGCATCTCCAGGTCTCTGCCCCTCCTACCAGTCTGGCTGAATGTGACTTCTTAAATTCCCTGGTTGTCGGACTTCCATGCAACTCGATTTTCTGACGATTCTGGGAAACAGTTACTAGTTGTTTTATAGTATACCTGTTATTTTTGCTGTAGTTGTGCAAGGAGACAAGGCCCATTTACCTATGCCTCCATCTTGACGGGAAGTCCAAGTTTATACCTTCTAAAAATAATTTCAAGTCAGTTTAGTGGCAGTTTGGAAAGAAATTAAGATAAACACATGTTTAATCCACTAAGGTCCATTAAAAATTATACTTTTTAACTTATTTATCTGTGCTTTTATCTGTATTTATGTGAAATACTTTGTTTTTATATTTATGTGAAATCAATTGAAGGTGATTATTGTGTAACAAATCAATGTAGATATTTTTCCATATGATTCCTTAAAGAAACAGGCCCTTATTACAGATGAATACATAACGGCCTCATGGCACTGAAATGAACACAGTACATTTAGTTTTGGTGGCCTCCTTCAGAAGTCCTGGAGCATCTAAGAATTTTATGTTCTGATCCCTCTGAGTTCAGTCAGGATATCACTATATCCCCTTTGTCACAGCTGCCCACACATTTCTTCATTGATTTATAGAGCATCTGAGGGAAAGTGGGATTGTATGAGCAGCTTTACCTCAAATAGAACAGAATGAGTCAAGAACCAAAGTCCAAGGGATTCATCTTTTGGAGTAACAATACCTTACTATATGCGTAATCTTTCTTGGAACCTGAAACCTCTCTTAGAATCTAAAGCAGTGTACTTACTATTCATGCTTTGGTTGCAACATAGTATGCTTATATTTGTACATGCATTAGCTAAAGTACTTTTTTTTTTAAGTTCCAAGTTATTTTTAGTTGACCCAGTCTTTATTAGTTTTTATCTTAAAGTCCTAGTGTTCTGTGTGATTTTTCTTTTCCCCTTGCTGCCAGTATAATTACTTAATTTGACTTCTTTGAGGGAAGACTGTCTCATTCATTTGTAGGGATTATATTTAGTACTTATTTATTTTTTGTAATTTTCTTTATAACTTTTCTGTAACTCTTTGAACAGTTCACTACTACTAAGACAGTAGTAAATACATGTGGAATGCAGCTGTTGTTACCTTTAAAACATTAATTCTACCGCTTACAGGACTGTAACTCTTGACCAGGCAACAGATAGTGCAAAAATAATTGGAAAGGCTACACTAAACATGTTTCATGCAATGAAACTAAATATATCGGATATGAGAGGGGTGAGTATATAATGTTTTAAAATTCTGTAATTGTTTTTCATTTGATGTTTGATCTGAATATGGTCATGGTGGGGTGTAGGGGTTTATTTGCAGATTTCAACTTTTCTTATATAATACTAGCAGAATAGAGACTGAAAAACTTGTCTTTCTCATTTGCCTCAATATTCATATTTTTTCTAGAGTCAGATTTGTTCTGAAATACATTTGCTTTCTATCTAGAATATTAATTTTATATTTTGAGTTTTTATAGTACCTTTCTTTTAATTAACCAAGGACTCATTTTACATACATTATCTTGCTTCCTGTTCTCATTCCTCTGAAAATAGATAGGACTGGGAGGAGTGAAATCTACAAATCTTTGTACCTATCACATATTTTTAAATCAGAAATTACTCTGATGTCTAATGAGGGTGCCCTAGAAGAGTTTACCATAGACTTACAAAGATGCCTTAAGAACAGATAGGTGAGGCGTCTCAAAAATGTGAAAACCTTCAATTTTCTTCAAGAAAATTGGTTGGTTCAGTCCTGTGTGTGCACGTGAGTGCAGGGTCATTACCGACTTGGTGTGGGTTTTGTGGAAGGATTAGAGAGTGCTACCTGGCTGGTGTAGCTCAGAGGATTGAGCGTGGGCCCGAGAGCCTGCAAACCAGAGGATCCTAGTTCGATTCCCAGTCAGGGCACATGCCTGGGCTGCAGGCCAGTTCTCAGCAGGGGACGCACGAGAGGCAACCATACATGGATGTTTCTCTCCCTCTCTCCTTCCCTTCCCCTCTAAAGATAAATAAATAAAATCTTTTTTAAAAAAAGTTCTAAAGCAACTGTGAGTGCTTCTCCTCGCAGTGCTGAGGTCTGTGTTAGTGCCGGGGGGGGGCAGGGGCGGCCGGCTGTACTGCTGCCTGGAGGGTGTCTGTGGCCCATCATCCCCCGGACCTGTACTTTTAATATTATTTTATATGAAGTGTGGTTGAAGGTAAACTATTCCTTATTTAACCTTTTTAATATCTTATTTTAAAAACTTAGCTGGCTGTGTAGAAAGAACCTCAGTGGGATACAGTATCTCACCTTTTTTGGATTTTCTGGTTTTGAAGAGATTGCATTTCGTTGGGTAGAATTGGATACTGAAGACTGAGGGGACTGTCTGTTCAGTGGGTAGTATAGTAGTTATTTTTGTAATCACCTAGAAGGCTGTTAGGATACTTTCATTTAACATCATATGAAACATATTCTTTTGTCTGATTCTAGGTTGGGATTCAAGTGAACCAGCTGGTTCCAGCTAATCCGAACCCTCCCACATGTCCCAGTCGCTCGTCAGTCCAGCCAGGCCACTTTCCTGGTGGGTCACACTCTGTCCGCGATCTCTTCCAAGTTCAGAAAGTCAAGAAACCCACAGAAGAGGAGCACAAGGAAGGTCAGTGGTGTCAGTGTGTTTTCATCTGGGTGCTGCTTATAGCCTTGGGACAGCTGCAGTTTGAAAAGTTGTCTGGCATGGTTCTGTGGCCTTTTAAAGACAAACTGACATTCTCAATTATGATGAGCAGTAATAAAGTTTGTGTATTCAAGTCCCCCGTCCCCCCAGATGATCTGAGGAGGCTATTTTATGTATTTTCTATACTTTTCAGTATTTCTGGCTGCAATGGATCTGGAAATATCATCTGCCTCTAGAACTTGTACTTTCTTGCCATCTTTTTCCACACATCTGACATCAAGTATCAGCCCTGTTACTAACAAAGTAGAGTCTTCAGGAAAATGGAATGGTCTACATTCTCCCGTCAGTTTGAAGTCAAGACTTAACCTGAGTATAGAGGTCCCATCACCTTCCCAGGTATATTTCTATAATTCTACATATGATATATATGCAAAAGTAGTTTTACAGTAGGGGAGAAAGAGCGACTTTTTACAGTGACTGATACTACTGAATTCCAAGTAAGAAATGACCAGTTTAAGTGAAAGATTTGTGCTTCTGCAGAGATTTGCAGCTCTTTTAAATTGTAAAACATGGATGAAAGCCAGTTCCTTGCGCTACCACTTGTCACAGCCTGTGTACCTCTTTATGATAGTAGTCGGTCACACAGCTTTGCTGATCATTAGAGGCCTGTGACGAAGGTATTTTGTGCAGCACATGCATACAGTTCACTGTGGAGTGAATGACTTTCCTAACAGGAACTTCTTTAGCTGGGGTGGGTGGTCGGTGTGGCCTGGTGCTGGAATTTTTACTCCTTGGAAGTGTAAGAGAACACTTTAAGCCAGGTTGGAAGTCTGTTTCTCTGCTGCACAAAATAGCAGAAGGCTAAAGGGTATGTGTGTGCTGGCTGTAGATTAGGGAAACGGCAGCTGTGATGTGTGTGCCCGGGTCCCACTTGCCGCTGAGTTTACCCAGAAGTAGTTGTGCCTGTCAGGTGAGTTGTGCCTGTCAGGTGAGATTGGCCTGCCAGCTTCCAGCTGCTGTGCTTCCTAAGGGATATGTGCTGATGGGCACTGGGAGGACCTGGCCAAAGGAGCAGGGAAGTCAGGTATGCAGCTAGAGAAGTTAGCTTCTAGAAATCTTCTAGCTGGCTGCTCTTGGCCTAGAATTGTTTGGAGGCATATAGTTTCCTATCTGAAAGGCAAACTTCAGGCTTAGAAATTTGACATACCTGTATTTTTGGACTATAAGACACACCTTTAAACCACATTATTTGCGTCAATTTTTTTTCCTATTTTCCTCTTCTAAAACCCAGGTGTGTCTTATGGTGTGGACCATAGACACCTCTAGGTTTTAGAGGGGGAAAATTTTTTGAAGCAAAAAAAAGTGTGTCTTATGGTCCGAAAAATACAGTACATGACATAGGCGTTGGCCCCTGCCCTTGGATAGGGTCTGAGATTTGAGCTTGACAGAGGCTTTCTGTGTGGGAGATTCATTGAATGTATGTGGACTTACCCAGTGCAGTGGGACTGGCCAGGTGCACACTTGTCATCTCTGGAATCCACACATTACTGCTTAGGCTTTGGTGGTAAAGGCTGGTGGGGCAGGGCGGGGTGGGGGCGGGGTGGCTTTCCTGGCCTGGTTCTCTGTATTTGCACCTTGTGTTGATTATCCAGTATGTTAACATTGAAATGAAAGTGAAACATTAATTCCCGAACAAATCATCTCTGAGCGTGACGTAACTGCACACCCTATATGGTATTTTATAGCTCGATCAGTCTGTTTTAGAAGCACTTCCACCTGATCTCCGGGAACAAGTAGAGGAAGTTTGTGCTGTTCAGCAAGGAGAGCTACATGGTGACAAAAAGAAAGAACCAGTAAATGGCTGTAATACAGGAATTTTGCCACAGCCAGTTGGGACAGTTTTGTTACAAATACCAGAACCTCAAGAATCTAACAGTGACACAGGAATTAATGTAATAGCCCTTCCAGCATTTTCACAGGTAAGTTCAATTTAGGGGCCTTCTATCGTAGTTTAAATAGTCTCCCCCTAGTCACCTCTCCTACTGTAGCTCAGGGCATGTCTTATTTCCCATATTCCTTTACACCCAAATGCTCATTAGTCTACATACCATATCCATTGAGGCAGGAGAGGCTGGCTCATTTCCTCTTCATCTGTAGGACAGACTGACAAAGCAGCCCTCTCCTGAAGCCACTGAGGGCAGAGAAGAGGGAGGCTGTGGTATCTGGATGCTCACAGCTGGTTCCCCCATTCACTGACCAGGGCCACTTGGCTGTGCTCGAGTGACAGGCCAGGGATGCATAATCACACCAGGGTCAGTAATACAATCTAGTGTTTCAAAAAACATTACATGTGAGCCTGCTTTCTTGTGTTCTGCTTCTCATTTTCTGTCTGTGCTTCTTGCTTTAGTGTTTTTTTAAATTGCAGTTCATACTCAGAATTTAATTCCTTATTCTCATCCTAAAGCCCCGAGGATTTAATGAGCCTTGATATTGAGGACCTATTAAAAATTCATACAGATCAGAAAAGTATGATTTTAAAATATTTTGTGAAAAGTGTAAACCAGCTGCCATATAGAATCAGCTTAGGTTCGACTTTGAAACTTCTTTTTTCCACTAGGTGGACCCTGAGGTGTTTGCCGCCCTTCCTGCTGAGCTTCAAAAGGAGCTGAGAGCAGCGTATGATCAAAGACAGAGGCAGGGAGAGAACGCTGCACACCAGCAGCCAGCCACCACAGCCTGTAAGCCTGGGAAGTAGCGGTTAACAAAACGAACATGAGACAAATGGAGGCATTGCGTATTATTGTATTTAATGGCCAAAATCTAAGGTCTTAGTCATGTTAAGAGCTCTTCATATTGGGGGAATAGAACCAAGTATACAATACAATAAGTATTACAGTCCTAGTTAGAGTTGTATCTGTAACTGCTTGACTGAAAAACTTAGTTCTTGGCTTTTTTTAAAAAGCCCTTAAAAATAAGCTTGAAATAAGTTTTAATACACTACTTCCAGAAATCTTTTTGGACACTTCTCGGGCCCATTGTTGTTCTTTGAAATTGAGATACTTCAGGGGATGTAGTTTTAAAACACAAAAAATTAGGTTTCTGACCATGGATCATAAATGCCATGTTTAATATAAAAACAGGGTAGAGCCTGACAAGCTATATATTTGTACTTCACCTGCTGAGGTGTCATTTGATCATGTGAGCACCACTTATTAGGTCAGCAGTGTTCCAAAGAAACAGGAGGAAGTGGCAGAGGTGACGAATTGCAAGGTCTGCACTCTCGGCCATTGTCCGACAAGAGGCCTGCTGGGATGTGTGCGTGTGTGCAGGG
The DNA here is from genome assembly GCF_021234435.1 of Artibeus jamaicensis. NCBI lineage: Eukaryota > Metazoa > Chordata > Mammalia > Chiroptera > Phyllostomidae > Artibeus > Artibeus jamaicensis. The sequence goes on along the minus strand of NW_026521810.1, from coordinate 9,190,094 downwards.
GTTGGATTTGTGGGTGGGAGAACCCATCCGACTGTCCCAATACATTAGTTGAGGATCTTCTGTTCATCATCTTTTAGTGCCAAAGAATCCATTACTTCAGCTAAAACCAGCAGCAATGAAAGAAAAGAAACGAAACAAGAAAAAGAATCCCATGAGTCCCCAAAAGAAGATTCAGAGCCCTCTGAAAAACAAAGTACTTAATAGTCCTGCAAAAACCGTGCCGGGAGCCTGTGGTAGTCCCCAGAAATTAATCGATGGGTTTCTGAAACATGAAGATCCCGCTCCTGAAAAACCTCTGGTAATATTTTTTTATACTTTTTAAAACTTGGACCTTTTATTGAGTCTTAACGTAGTCGATGTTATATAAATATAGCACCTGTTATCATTTGTTTTCTTAACAGGGAGAACTCTCTGCTTCTACTTCAGGTGTGCCAGGCCTTTCTGGCTGTGTCAGACCCCCTGCACCCAACCTAGCGGGAGCTGTCGAGTTCAGTGATGTGAAGACACTGCTCAAAGAATGGATAACGACCATTTCAGGTTGGCTTGGGTGGGGCAGGTAGTCAGCCAAAAACCAGATGTGTAATGAACAATAAATCTAATAAGCTTAAACCAGCCAAGCCTTAACCTTTGAGGCTGACTGTGGAAAGATTCTTCATAGCCCGTTTGTGTTGAGAAACAGATGGGCTGGTTTTCATTTGAGGTTTTTCCTCCCTTTAGATCCAATGGAAGAAGACATTTTGCAAGTTGTGAAATACTGCACTGACCTAATAGAGGAGAAAGATTTGGAAAAACTGGATCTCGTTATAAAATACATGAAAAGGTAATTAGTACTGTTAGCAAAAGGGGAAAATGGCATGTCACAAGGGCTGAGGGAGGCGAGGGTCTACATTTTGTAGTGTCTGACAGTTGCCTTACCTGTACTCTGAAGAAGGGGGGGCCCTTTATTTTGAATCCCAGAGAAAGGAGTGTCATAAATATTGACTAAAACAAAGAGGGTCAAAATCAGCTTCTTCCACTCGACCCTTAAATTCTAGAGACTGTATCTTGAAAAAGGAATTATTGGTTTTTCCTGATGTTTGTTTCTCCACCTTTAGGTTGATGCAGCAGTCTGTGGAATCAGTTTGGAATATGGCATTTGACTTTATTCTTGACAATGTTCAGGTAGTTTTACAACAGACTTATGGGAGCACATTAAAAGTGACATAAATGAGCAGGAGCCTAGTGTTCTCCACTGGCTGTGCCATAAGTGCTTGTGAGGTATTTGCAAAGTGCATGATAGTAATGCTCTGAGTTTTTATAATTTTAAATTTCTTTTTGAGCAAGTGTTTTGTATATTTCTTTTCAATAAGTGCCAAATTTGTCAGTATTGCATGTAAATAATTGTGTTAATTCTTTTATTGTAGTATAGATTCTATTTACAAAATGTTTGTTTATAAAGTTTTATGGATTTTTACAGTGAAGTGTTTACAGTTGTTTAATAAAGAACTGTATGTATATTTTGTATAGGTTCCTTTTTGTGAATCCTTTAGGAAATGAATCTTGAACTGTTTACACTTACTACACTACAGGCTGAACAACCTCCAAGCCTGACTTAAGAGACTTGGTGCAAGGTCCCAGAGTGGGTTGTTTCTAACAAGCAAATGTTACTAAAGCTTCTTAACAGTCTTTTCATATCCCCAAGTATGAACACAGGAGCATGTTAAGAAAATCTTTACTTCTTCCAAGTGAAGGAATTTACATATTTTGAATTAGAACACACACGATTGAAGATCAAATTTTTCCTGGGAAAATTATGTCCCCACAGGTGGTTTAGAGGTGTTTTTTCTTTGCCTCTATTGCCCTTGAGAAACTTTAATGAATGGTACAGATTTCCAAATGTATATAAAGTATTTTTGTAGCGTGTTATGGCATACACTTTAAAAAATAGTTTATAATTCTACACCAGTGAATACTTGGAAACATTTTCTTTAAACAAACACCCCCACACTGACTTCATTCAACACTGCTATAAATAGGTAGTAAGATCTTTGAGATCTATTATAAGAATTAATCTCACACTAAAAGGTTCCTTACATTGTGGAAAGGAGTATATATATCATGTGAAAACCATAGAACTAGCTAGAACTAGCTATAATCAGATTACTAATATGAATTAGTAATTCATTGACATCTCTGCAACAATTTAGAAGCACTAAGCCCAAATAGTTATCAATGCCCTGTTGATTGTCTCATCAGAAAATGTATGCATGATAGATTTTCTAGGACAAAATAGGCCAAGATTGATGTATAAAATTCCTACTAATGTTAACATGTGCTGGTACACAAGGTAGGACAGTTAACAACTCCTGTCCTTAAATGAAAGAGCTGGTGACTAATGGGAGAGAAGCTACACTAACACGGAAGCCTAACAGCTCTCTGGTGAATGTGTTTTCTTTATTGGTATCAGAATTGTGCTGATTACAGTGGACTCTCATGACTAGACAAGCAGTAAATAGCAGCCAGCTACACTTTTACACCATGGATTTCATACAAAGCAGATAAAGAAATACCAGAATGCCTAATTTTCTACTTTAAAAAATTCCTAAGGACACATGGCAGAATGCTGCTGCTGTAAAAAAAAAAGAGGAGGAGATGCATAAATACAGTGTTTCTTACATCAAAAAAGTCAAGAATCACAAAATCTGTAGAAGCTTGGTTAATCAAATACTGCAGTACTGATTTAATCAGTATAAAATCGGAAGAGCTTTAGATCTGTAATAAAAATCCAAATTCAGGGAAGGGCAGACTTTAAAACAGCAGCCAGTAAAGAGAGGTTGGGAAGGAGAGGGCAAGTGGACAGGCACATTGGAACTGTGGGGACATGGATTAGACCACTGTCAAACCAGTGTAAGTTTCTTGGTTTCTCATGGAAAACATTTTATACATCTATTTTTTTCCTTCCATTCTTAAGTGCATCAGTGTCCATATGTCCATTCCATTTTTAATCTTGTTTTTTCTTGCACTACTCCAATTCTTGCCCCATGTGGAAAAACTAGATGATTTCAAAGACTTTCTTCAGCTCCACAATAAGCTGCCAGTCGCTCTTCTGCATCTCGTCTCTGAACCAGTCTTTGAGAGCGTCGATGGACTGCCTGCTGATCTGCAGGGGCAAGGCACAAACAGGGCAGATGAAACAGAGTGTAACCAAGTGCTAGAAAAGCAGGTGGCCCCAGTGGTCACCAAATGTCGATTACAGAGAATGTAAGGTAGTGCTGCTGGCCTCTGATCACAGCTGCTGGGCAAGTACAGCAGAAGGGGACCTAGAGGTCCTGGCAGGCACTGGCTGTGAGGAGCACGTGCCTCACTGTATACAGATCAAGCCTGATGAAAAACCCAGTCCTATCAGAATTACTAACTGAAGATAATGAACACAGCCAACACCCCCTTTATTCAAAGGTGCCACTCTGTGGACAGACTTACCTTACTGACAAGGATGTCTGTAGCTTCAAAATGTCTTCCATACATTTTGGGAGATTCACCAGGGATAGGTTCTATTTTGACACATACTTCTTGTCCCTTTTTTGCAACATCCACTTGTTTATGGTTTATTTCAATACTTGTCACTATTCCAATGTCAACAAACTGTAAAATAAGAACAAATCACAATGTAAGCAGAAGGAGGAATCCTGCTAGCCACAGGCTCCCTAGAGCTGGAGAGCTGAGAAAATGGTTTGTGAGCAGAAGAGCCAGTTTCAAAGCCTTAGCTCTGTGACCCTCCACGACCACTTTGTCTCCACAGTGGAATTTCCTCAGTGTACACTGGGGATGACACCACCACATGTCCTCTCTGCCTTTCATGAGGTGCTTTGGGAGAGTAAGTGTGGTCAATCCAGTGTAGTTTTCTATTTCTGTTCCACCCTTCACATGACAGGCGCCATAAAAAAGGAACAGGCAGACACATTCTGAATCAAAAATGAGCTGGGAGTGGTTGGTGTGGTGAGCAGGGGACAAAGAAATAGAGGCAGTCAAGGCCTCGTAGGTCCTGGTAAAAACTTTGCATTTAATGCTGAGTGTAAGACTTATGAGCAGCCTATTTGTAGGTATAGTTTGAGGCTGGAAGAGCACCTTTTGCTCTCTGTCTTGGGAAGAGATACAGGAGAATGAGTGAAAAGCTTGAAGTTATATAGGAGATAATTATTGTAAGTAAACGCCCTAGCTCAGTCCACAGAAACGGAATAGAAACCATGACTCTCCAGTGCCACTGCCCCCTGAAGGAATCAGGTCTGGGGCAGGAAAAGTACTAGGGGCGCCTCACTGCACTGGAAAAGAAGAACATGTTCAGAGTGCATGTGGCTCCCACTAACCGAAGTATTGGCTGTCATACAGTATTGGTAATTACATCACATTTTTAAAAAATCGAGCTGAGTATACAGATATTAATGAAAAGGTCAGGGGGGTGAAGGTTGATAAACAGGAGATTCATAGGAACTCAAAGACTCCCCTAGATCACTTAGTAACATGGAGGGGAAAGAATGGTCTCTAACAGACATGCGGAGCTGACGCACACTTTCCCCACAAATCACAGCGTCACTGATGAGATGGCCTGTATGAAATGCATGAGGCACACAGGAGTCCTTCTACTTAGCCATGAGGAAATAAATCCAAGCTGAGACATACCTGTGAAACAATGGTCTGGACTCTTCAAAAAAGGATAGGACTGTTTCTGGTTGAGACCAAAACACATCACAGCCAAAGGCAGTGTAACTGGAAGGGATTCTGGACCAGGTCAGCAAGTGGAATTATTAAAGACATTTTTGGTACAGTTTGTGAAATGTGAATGGGGGCTGTAAATTGTGATTTTCATTCAGTGAAGGACTGGTATCAGGTGCTAACAATCAAGACTAATTAAGGAATGCTGACATTTAACAAGACCAAGGTATAAATTACCTAAGGCGACAGACAAGCTCTGCTTGGTTAATTTTTTTTTTTTTTTTTTTTTTTTACTTTTTTTGCTTTAAGAGATAGCACATTTGTTTTTAAAGCACAACGGGCACTTACATTTTTGCTAGGGACGCACATGGGGGTCCCTTGTTTCACCTGACCTGCTTCCACAGTCACGCCAATCACTATTGGGTCTCGAGAATTGAAAATATACTGTGGGAGGATTTTCATCTTGCAGGGAAATACTGCTATGTGCCTAAAAGGAAAAAAAAAAATTTATAAGCTTACAAAAATCACTTAAACTAAAAAAACAAGCACAGGTGAACATGAGGCTTCTTTCACTGCACAGGTGAACATGAGGCTTCTTCCACCAGGTTTTCACTTTTATAGCTTATCTCAGCAGTCCTAATGCACTTAGGCCAGGCATTCTCACATCCTCTTCCCCTCCCCATCCATTTGGGTGCATTCCAAGTCTCTCCAAGGCTGAATCGCAGGAGCATCTGGTGCCCAGGCTGAGGGGCCTAAACCCTGGAGCTTAGGAACTTAGAACCTTGGTGGAACCTACTTTCAGGGGTGTGGCACATGCCACATGGTCGTCCATTCTGGGGACCACACAGGCATCAAACCACATCCTTCTTTTCTCAACCATGTTCTCAAATGAGCTGATCCAAGGGCCCACTATTTCCCTGCTTATCAATCATATGCTTAAAGCGTTTTCGTAGCTTCTAACAGTCTTCTAAATAAAATTTAAGTCTTCTCATTTAAGGTTTCACAATATTAAGGTAACCGTGCCTCAATCTGAACCCTAATACTTAGCAGTTACTCTTCAGAATATACCCCAGAATGAGCCACCACCGTTATGGTTACTCTGCATGGAGCCATCACTGTCTCAGGCCTGAACTGTGGGAGCCCTTGACATTCCTTCATCACTAACTCCAGAATCCTTCCCAAGACTACTGGGTCCTACTGACTAGGTCATCTCCTACCACTCTTCCCCAAGGGTCACTGTATGAGGACTGCCTCCCAGGGCTGTCCTGCCTTGACACTCCCATTTGGGTGGTGAGTCACTTTGTTCCCTTCACATCTCAGTGATGAGTTGCCTCCCCAAACCACACCGCTAACTACAGCTCTCCTCTCCTCATCCAGGACTGTCCTTGCTTTATATCACTTAACCCCACTTCTCATGTGTTCACTGTTTGTCTCCTCTGAGCTCCAAGGAGACACGGTCAGGATCATGGCTGAATCCTCTAGCAGCTATGAGTGCCACTGACACTGGGCACTATGAAATTTACAGCAGGAATGAGCTTTGCTCCCATGGAATGCCTTGCCTTGTTTCATTTCCTAGATTTCCACACACTAATTTTTTTACCTCCAAACTCCCCCAAAGTAGCAACTTCTCACCTATGAATGCGACCTAGGTCTGCCAAACTGAAAATGGGAAACAAAAACAAAACCAGAAAGGCCACAGATAGAATTTGTCCCCACACTGCTGGAAGGTCTCAGGTGGACAAGACTTGTCTGTAACTTGCCACCTCAGGGAACTGCCTCTGACAGACAAGCACACTGCACGCTTCTGCTGTCTACACACCCGTCTGGTGTTTTGTAATTCTCCAATTATCAACTTCATTGTCAAAGACACAAAGTAAGTAAAATCACCAACTTACTTAAATTCTTCTTGTTTCTGTTTCTTGTAATCTTGTCTGTACTTTGTAAAGGCATCAAATAAATGATAAATAATTTCTGCACTAAAAATTCTAACTCCTAAACTATCAGCCATTTCTTGTGCATCCCGTTCGATTCTCACATCGAAGGCCAAAATGACTGCATACCTGAAAAGTGAGAACACATCAAAGACCATCAGTGAAAAACAGTATGTCACAAAGGAGAGTTAAAATATTTGGTAGCTATATGAAAGCTTTCATAGCAGGAGAGAGATTACTTACTGAGGATCATGTTCCAACATTACTGAAGCCTTCATGACATCCTTTTTATGGACTGGACCGATGTTAATTCCTGCATACTGTAAACAGGGAGTTTGTGAGACTAGCTACCTGACTCAGGTGACAGAAGTAGCCCCACAAACCATGACCACCACTGACTGTGTGGAGTTGGGTTTGGTTACTTACGGGCACTTCTGACGTTCTTAGGAATTCCAGTAGAGCTTCCAAAGAGCCCAGAGTAGATGCCTGGACATAGACTCCTTTTTCTTCTAACTTGATAGCATTTAGTGTCTGCTTTAACTCATGGATTAATTCATCCTTAGAAAGAGATTGTATTTGACATGGTTATAAATAAATACGACTCTCATCAGTAGCCTAGAGTTAAACTGTGTTTCGCTTTTTCATTAAGTATTCATATGAAATATAAAACCAAGGCTTACGAAAAGCAAAGCACAGTAGAACCTGAGCTACAGAGGAGGGCACTTGGGAGTCATAACTGATCTGTCCTATTTCACCTTTGTCTGTCTGAAGTTTACTAACATTGAAATACATTTAACCTCTCTGCTCCAACTGGCAAATAAGGTAGATGGGAGTGCAATGAAATAATCTTTTAAAAGTTAAAAGTGAGACGCAAATACTGTGTTACAGCAGCCCAACAGCTCTGCTTGATGGTCTTAAGCTTGAAATACCCTAATCTCAGCAGCCCTTTCCTCCATCATTGCTTCTCTGATGATGAAGAGATAAGTATCTCTGAGTAAGTGAAGCAAACCTGTTGATCCCAATAAGATGCAGGTGTCCACGCCACATCTGGGACTGACCAAAGAGGGAGATCTGCCCCATTTCCAATGGCCCTAGGTGGCTGACTCCCTGTCCTGGGACACAGTGCTCCCCGAAGAATAACTGGTTGTCCCAGCACTAGATGAGCCATGGGCTGAGAACAGTAGATCTCTATGGCTCAAAATCCACTTCTGTGAAACTGCTGGACTCGTGAGCCATCTGCTCCTCCACACAGACACGGAGGCTTTAAAATGACTCCCAGTACCTAGTTCTGTCTACACCAGGTATCTAAAGTAAAACACAATTTCTAGATTTTTATTTAAATAGAATATGTATTTTAGAATTTCATTATACATAAATAATGCTTATGCCAATTCATACAATTATATAAACTAGAGTAATTTTAATTTTTTTAAAACTAAAGTAATTTTAAAAGCATAAACTGCTTGCTAAGAGGCAACCAGACAAGGCTCCACAAGACAGAAGTTCCCATTTTCTTCATCACTCCTGGCCTGTGACACACTGATGCACTACAGAATTCACGTAGCTACAGAGGAAAAATAACTTACTTTAAGCACCGGAATTTCATCTTCCTTATAAGCTACCAGGAGGGGTAAACCAGCCAATGTTTTCTCCAGGTCTTTTCCAAGAATCTTTACCCCCTGAGCTGCTTCTACTTCTTTATGCTTTTCATACTGGTTCTAGAGAGAGCAAAACATTTCTTAGCACATTTACTTGAAAAGTGGTAAGCACTATGAGATGATGTAAGAGAATATTTTCATGACCTTGGGGTAAAGATTTCTTAAACTAAACTAAAAAAGCAATAAACACAATAAAAGTATGATAAAACCAGCATTAAAATTAAGTACTTCTGAATACTGAACTTAAAGCCAAAATGGAGACAAAGATAGATACATTTCACCTCCTTGCACAACCAAAAGGACTAACAACCAATCTGAAAACAAAAACCAATCTCAACTGCTGGGAAACTGAATTGTATGGAAGTCTGACGAACAAGGAGTTGAACATTCATCCAGACTAGGAGGAAGGGCAGAGGTGAGCAGCCAGGGGGAAAGAGTGCGTGGCGAGCCAGCCGCTGGCGGACTCACATTGGTGTGAGGATAAAACCGGGAGGGACAAATGAGGAGAGGAATGAGCAATCCCAGCCCATGACAGACCATGCATTCCAGGGTTTCCGCTCCAGGTAAATAAAGCCTCATAACCTCTGGCTGCAAAAATCTGTGGAGGTTGTGGCAGCAGAAAAACTGCCAGTCTCTCAAGAGAGTCCATTGGAGGGGCCCACAGAGTCCTAGAATGTACACAAGCCCACCCACCCAGGATTCAGCACCAGGGCAGCAACTGGAAGGGCACCATTCCCTTTCAGGAACAGGAGGAAGTGACTGAAAGTGGGGCGAGAGCCAAGCAAGCAGCACTGTTCCCTCTCTGACCCCCCTCCTAACCTCTAGCTGTAAAAACCTGTGGATGTTATAGCGGTGGAAGAAACTGCTGGTCTCTCAGAAGAGTCCATCTGAGGGGTCCATGGGGTCCTAAAATGTACACGAGCCCACCCACTACACGAATGGACAACGGGGCAACAACTGGAAGGGCACTCGTCGCTGGCAGAAAGTGAATGTAATTGGGGTGAGATCCAGGCAAGTGGCGTTATTCCTTCTCTGACCCCTCCCCACATACACAGCATGCCCCACCCAGGCGAATACCTAAGGCCCTACCCTTACAACTTAACAGCTGCAATGACAAATTGAGGAAACAAATATGGCCCAAATAAAAGAACAGATCAAAACTCCAGAAAAAGAACTAAGAGGTGAGGAGACAGACAACCAATCAGACGTAGAGTTCAAAACACTGGTAATCAGGATGCTCACTGAAATGGCTGAGTACAGACACAAAATAGAGCCAAAAGCAAAGGCTATGAAAAGTGAAATAAAGGAAAATATACAGGGAACCAACTGTGAAGGGAAGGAAGATGGCACTCAAATCATCAATTTGAAACAAAAGGAAGTAGTAAACGTTCAACTGGAACAGAAAGAAGAAACAAGAATTCAAAAAAATGAGGAGAGGCTTGGGAACTTTAAATGTACCAATTCTGAATCACTGGGGTGCTAAAAGGAGAAGAGGAAGAGCAAGAAATTGAAAACTTATTTGAAAAAATAATGAAAGAAAACTCCTCTAATTTGGCAAAGGAAACAGATATAAAGTCCAGGAAGCTCAGAGAGTCCCAAACAAGCTGGACCCAAAGACGGCCACATCAAGACACACCATAATTAAAACGACAAAGGTTAAAGGTAAAGAGAGAATCTTAAAAGCAGCGGAAGAAAAGCAGAGAGTTATCTCTACAAAGACAATCAGCTGATTTCTCTGAAGAGACCTTACAGGCAAGAGGGGACTAGAAAGTATTCAAAGTCATGAAAAGCAAGGACCTACAACCTAGATTACTTTATTCAGTAAAGCTGTCATTTAGAATGGAAGGGCAGATAAAGGTAAAGTTAAAGGGGTTCATCATCACCAAGCCCTTATTATATGAAATGTTGAAGGGACTTATCTAATAAGATAAAAACTATGAAAAGTAAAATGACAACGAAATCATAACTATCAACAACTGAACCAAAAAAAAAAAACCCTAAACTAAATGAACACCTAGACTAGGAACAGAATCACAGAAATGAAGATCACTTGGAGAGTTATTAGCAGGGAGGAGGAAGGGGGAGAATGGGGGACAAAGCACAGGGAATAAGAAGCATAAATGGTAGATACGAAATAGGGGGAGGTTAAGGACAGTACAGAAAATGGAGAAGCCAAAGAACTTACATATACGACCCATGGAGTGGGGGATTGCTCGAGAAAATGGGGATATGGGGTGGTGGGGGAAGGGGGGCAAAGGGGAAAATTGAGACAATGGTGATAGTATAATCAATAAAATATACTTTAATTAAAAATTCAAGTATTTGTTTCTCAAAGTACCACAGAAAAAGTAAAAACAGAAATTTACAGAATAGGAGAAAACAATGAAATACATACTGACCAATAACAGACTAGTATCCTGACTATGTAAACAACTCATAAATCTGTGCTAAAGACAGCCAATGCCAGGGGTCAATGGGAATTTCACAAAGAAAGAAATTTAAAAGGCTAATAAAATTATGGCCAACCATATTTCAGGCAGGCAAGTACCAAATGAAACAATGAGCTACACACCCACCATAATGGAAAATCCTAAAAAATCTGACAGCATCCCCAGAGCTGAAGAAAATGTGAAATACTGGAAACGCTAAGCTAATGCGGTAGTAAGTACACCACACTGCACTCTCTGAACAGTGTGGCTTTCCCTAGTGAAACTGGAGCTGAGCCTAAGTGGTGACTCCAGCAATTCACTCCTACATGTGCCCTGGAGAAACTTGAGTGACTGCACCGGGAGATAAACATTTACAGTAATGGCAGTGTTGGCAATAAAAACTTAAAACTGGAGCTAGCCTACACTTCCCATTAACGGAACAAGTAAACGACAATATACTCATGCACTGGAACACTACACAACAATGAAACATCTATATATAGATGCAACAACATGAATAAATCTCAACATTTTTTTGACTAAAAGAAGCAGGACACAAAGGAACAACAAGAATGACCATAGCCCTGGCTGGCGTGGCTCAGTGGATTGAGCGTGGGCCTGCGAACCAGAGTATCGCGGTTCGATTCCCAGTCGGGGCACATGCCTGGGTTGCAGGCCAGTTCCCAGGAGGGGACGCATGAGAGGCAACCACACATTGATGTTTCTCTCCCGCTCTTTCTCCTTCCCTTCCCCTCTCTCGAAAAATAAATAAAATATTTAAAAAAAAAAAAAAAGAATGACCATAAAGTCCATGAATGTACACAAGCCCATGTAGTTTTTAAGGTTGCACTCTCAGGTATGAGGACTATGAAAAAAGAAAAAACAGGGAGATTAGTTACTATCGCAAAATGGAAGCATGGTTAACTTTTGGGGAGTGAGGGAGCTAAGACCAGGAAGAGGCACACGCAAGGCTTCTGGGGTGTCAGCGGTGTTCTCATCTTTGATCTGGTTGTTTGCTTATACTAAAAATCTTAAACTTTCCTTCAATGCTTTGTGTACTTCTTTGTATGAATTTTATTTGGCAATAAAAATGTTATGTAGTAGTGGAAAACGACAACAATATGCTTTAAGTTTTACGAAAAACTTAGCTGGTAAGTAAGTAGTTTCTCACATTGCCAAGTCATGGATGGTCCCTCCTCTACGAAGACATCCAAAATAAAACAAGGAGTGAGGGGTGTGTTTGTACTAAGCCAAGCAGCTCTGAAAGTGAGGAAGTGACCTCAGCAGAATTTCCGAGCACTACAAGTCCCCACATGTTACCTTGGCTTACCTTCACTCGTAATTCCTTCATAGGTGGAGGTAACAGGAGGCCTCGGATCTGAGTTACAATAGGCCCTTCTACTCCAGGAACAATAATTGTATCTCCTTCCTTCAAACGCCCATTGATCAATATTACATCTATAGTGGTGCCCATTCCTGGGAGAGCCTTAACCTAAAAGAGATTATTACAAAAGCTGTGAAATATATACAACAATGCACCATGTGTTCATTAAATCTAAAAGCAGTAAACATCCCCACCCAAGAACACTTAAAAAAAAAAAGACAATAAACTGAAAAGATGACCATTACCTCCATCACCTGTGCTCTGAGCTCTTCACAGTGTGCAAGTCTCTTGCTCAACATGGTCTGAGTTAGCTCGACGAGAAGGCAGATGAGACTGCCCATTCCATCACCAGTATGTGCAGAGGTAGGTACCAAGGACACAAAAGTGCGAGGATCTTTATTCTCGTAAAACAAAGCTGCATTCAAACCCTAAAGATATAAAAAGCACAATCATTCCACAAGACCAAACTGGAAGGCAGTGGCAATGACTAGCTACACGCTAGATGAGCAAATGGCTAGTCACTTTGAAACTTCTTAGAGACACTCAAGAAAAGATCATCTATATCCTGAAGGCATTAATTATGTTAACAGAAAAGTAGTGTTTTCCCAACTCATTTTTTCCAAATTTAAATATTCAAACTATAAAGAGAGATCTTTGAAATATCACCTTTCTGATTTACAAAAGAAAATAAGGGAAAATAATGAAAAACACGAATTGCCATTAATAGGGGAACAGAACCAACGACAGTAAAAGTGTAACTTTATTATAAAGACAATGTAATGAAAGAAAAACTTTTCAATGATACAGGCTCTTCGTAAAGAAGGGACAGCTTTCTTACCTGCTGTGCAAATTCCACTATAATAGCCTTTGCTCGCTCCTCAAATTCATCTTTTGTATTCTTCTTCTGCTTCTTTAAAGTGGCAGCCACATCAGAGTCCGGACTTTTTTTCCAATCATACAGCCTATCAATCTGGAAAAGTTTTTTCATAAAAAACATCTCTAAAACATTCATAATATTCGAGAATTTAATTAAGAGTAAAATCTCCAGAAAATTCCTCATGTACTGGGTTGTCCAAAAAGTCCGTTTAGTTTTTTCCATAAAAGACATATTTTTCATTTTCACCAACAAACTTTATTGATTTAGATATTTTGAGTATGTCAGCTATCTCCCACACAATATAATGTTGAATCTTCTCAATTAATGTTGCGAGTCCATCGCCATTAACTTCAACTGGTCTACCCAACCATGCAGCACTGTCCAGCAAGAAATTCTGCAAACCCCTCCTGATCCACTTGATCAGTCACAGCATCTTCTCCATACACTGCACAAATCTTTTGTGTTTTTACCTTTCTTGAATAGTAAAACATAATATGCTGAAAATGTTATCTTCTTCCATCTTCAATGTTACAATGGCTATACAAAAACTCACCAATTTTGGTAAGTTACTTTTTTAATGCATGATGATATGCCAGCTGTCACAATTCAATCTAACAATTGTTTTGAATGAAGTTAAAGAGAACTAAGAGCTACTACAGCCATGTTATGGGAAAAAAAAAGGAACTTTTTGGCCAACCCATTTTTTTCCCCTTTGGTTGCTTTTAAGACTTTTTAAAGGGTTTCATCAATGAGATTATGTCATAGTTTTATGTTTACTCTACTTTGATATTTTTTAGATTTGGGGATTTCTAATCAAGTTTTTAAATATTCTTGGTCATTATCTCTTCATTTATTTTTTTGCTCTCTTTTCTCATTTTCTTTTAATTGTTTGACAGAATTCTAGGATTTTTTTAGAACCTGAATTACTTCTCTTAATATTGTCCCATAACTGACTTTAAGTTTCTTTCTTTTCCTCTTTCATCCTTTTTTTTCTCCATATGCTTGTTTTGGCCAACCCAATACATTACATACAGGAGAACAAAGAATGACTAGAGATAAAGCCAAAAAGCAAGATGATAACGTAAAAATATCTTTTAAACCTAGAATTCTACATCAAGTGAAAATATTCAGAAAATATTTTGATCTAAATGATAATAACAACGAAACCTGTCTATGCAGTACTCTTAACAGTAGTACACTAAGCATGCCTTTAAAACACAGGTGGCAAAACCAAGGCCCGTGGGCCGAATGCTGCCCTCCACCGTGTTTTACCCGGCCTGGCACCTTGTTTCTACCTGGCAGCAGCACTGAGCTCTCACTTAACTATTAAGCAGTAGTTACATTTACACAGTCCTAAAATTACTTTTGGCCCTTTGAAGGCAACTGCGAAGCTGATTGGCCCCCAGTGAAAATGAGTTTAATACCCCTGCTTTAAATGCTTATTATATTAGGGGAAAAAATATGAAACCAATGATCTAAAGCTTCCACCTTAAGAAATTGGAAAAAGAAGAAAGCAGAAAGAAGGATATAACATAATTAACATTGGACATCAATAACCAACAATAATAAATAATAAAGAATATCAATAAAATAAAAAACTGGTTCTCTGAAATACTAATTTCTCTACTTACAACAGAAAAATGAAAAACTAAAATAACCTACACCCACTTAAGAAATTCCAAGCTGATGTGGAGTCTACTGATGAATTTAACAAACCACTTAAGGAAGAAGTAATATTTCTATATTACTCCTTTAGAAAATGGAGGAAATACTTAACTCCTATTATGAGGCCATCATTGCTCAGATATCAAAACCAGTCATAAGGTATATAAGAAAACTACATACCCAAATGCCTCATAAACACAAGAATCTGCAATAAAAATTAGCAAGTCAAACCTAGCAATACACGAAAAAATATAGCACGATCAAGTATACTAATTATGACCAAGGTTTATTCCAGTAGTGCAAGGTTGCTAGCTTAACATTGAAAATATCAATAGTTGGCAGCAATCTGTGCTGGATAAAGCTGACATCCACATGCCAAGATACACAGACTTTACACCCTTCACAAAAATTAACTCAGAATGGATTACAGACCAAATGTAAAATACAGAACACAGAACTGATAAGCTCCACTTTCATTAAATTTAAAAACTTCTGCTCTGTGAAAGTCAAGGTGAGTCAAGACAAACCACACACTGGGAGAAAATATTTAAAAATACATATCTGATAAAGAACTAGTATCCAAAATATATGAAGAACTCTTAAAACTCAACAAGAAAACAAGAATCCAAATTAAAAAATGACAAAGAGATTAACAGACACCTCACCAAAGATATACAGAGGGCAAATAAGCACATTAAAAGATATTTCACATCCTATGTTACCAGGGAAACACAAATTAAAACAATGAGATAACACTCCACACTTATCAGAATAGCCAAATCCAAAACACAAAAGCAAATGCTGGTGAGGATGTAGAACAACATGAAATTTCTTTCACAGATGATCGGAACACAAAATGGTACAGCCACTTTGAAAGACAATTTGGCAGTTTCTTAATAAAACTTAACACTCTTACCACAGGCTCCTGCCATCACATTCCTTAGCAGAAGAATTAAGAACTTATCCACACAAAAACCTGCACACAATGTTTACAACAGCTTTGCCAAAACCTGGAAACAACCCTCAGTGCGTGAATGGTTAAACTGTTGTGGTGCACCCAGACAATGGGGCATTATTCAGCACTAAAATGAAATGCGCTATTGAGCCATGAAAAGACAGAGATGAAACTTTAATGCATATTACTAAGTGAAAGAAGCCAACCAGAAAAGGCTACACACTGTAAGATTCTAACTATAAGACATTCTGGAAAAGGCAAAACTATGTAGACAGCAAAATGATCTGTGGTTGCCAGGGAATGGGAGGAGGGAACAGATAGAGCACAGAGGGGTTTTAGAGAAGTGACACTACTCTGTGTGATACTATAATGATGGATATGTCATATACATTTGTCCAAACACACAGAAGGTACAAGAGTGAACCCTAATGTAACCTATGGACTTTGGGGATTATGGTGTGCCGATGCAGGTTCATCAACTACACCAAGCATACCAAGTCTGCTGAGGGATACTGATAATGGGGAAGCCATGAATGTGTGGAGGCAGAACTCTATGGGAAAACTTTATGCCTTGCTCTCAATTCTGCTGTGAATCTTACACTGCTCTAAAAATCCCAGTCTTAACAATAAAAAGGAAAGCCAAAAACTCAACAGTGGCTCATGTTATTACAGAATAAAGGAGAAAAGCCACATGAACACCTCAAGACACAAAACAAGCATCTGACGAAAATCAACACTCATTCATGACTTAAAAGGAAAAAACCACACACACAACGTGCCCTGCCTGGGTGGCTCAGTTGGTTGGAACACCACTGCATACACCAAAAGGCTATGGGTTCAATCCCTGGTCAGGGGACATACTGGAGGCAACTGATCAATGTTTCTCTCTCATGTTGGTGTTTCTCTCTCTCCCTCTCTACCCTCCACCCCTTCCTCCCTCCCTCTCTCTCTCTCTCAAATCAGTAAACACATCATCAGGTGAGGATTAAAAATAATAATGAACACTCTAAAGCAACCTAGGAATAGAAGGAAAAATCCTCAACTTAATAATAAAGTGCATTTATAAAACATCCTACAACTGACACTGAAAACCGAGCATTTTCCCCCTAAGAGCAGAAAGAGAAAAGATGTCCATCATCACTTCTATTGAACATTGTTCTAGTTAGTGCAGTAATGAAAAAAATTTACAAAGCATACAGATAAGGAAAAGTGTAACAGCCTTTATTTGCACATAACATAATCATGTACACAGAAAATCCCACATGATTTACAAAAGAAGCTATTAGGTCTGATCAGTGAATTTAACAAGGTCACAGATAAAAAGTCAATATATAAAAATCAACTGTATTTCTATATAAAAGTGATAATCAGAAATCCAAAATTTTTAAATGCTATTTACAATAGCATCAAAACCATGAAATACTATGAATAAATTTAGAAAAGTATCTCCATCACATGGACAATGGGGCTATAAAATATTGCCAAAAAATAAAGATCTAAGTAAGTGAAAAGATATCATACTCATTGATCAGAAGACTCAATCTTGTTAAAATGTCAATTCTCCCAGAATTTACCTACAGATTAAATAAAATCCCAATCAAAATCCCAGAAAACTTTTTGTAGAAACTATGAAGCTGATTGTAGACTTTGGAAATTCAAGGACCCTGAGGTAACCAAAATAATTTGAGAAACAAAAAGTTAAAGAACTTACCACCACCTGCTGTCAAGATATTACCCTGAAAATGCAATAATCGAGGCAGGACAACAGTGGCATAAGCATGGACACATAGGTCAATAAACATACGCATAACTAATTTTCAACAAAGATTCAATGAGGAAGTATAATTTTTCCAACGAAGGGGTTTCAAGTGGATAATCATATGGAAAAAAGTAAACTTTGAACCTTACCTTATACAATGCACCAAAATTAACTAAAAACATCACATATCTAACCTCAGGTATCTAGAAACACTAGAGAAAATTTTCACAAACCTGGGGTGGAAAAAAGACTACTTGTATAGAACACAAGAAACACAAACTATAAGAAAATTTCTCATAAGCCAGAATTTGTCTAAATTAGAAATCTCAATTCTTCAAAACACATCATAAATGAAAAGCCGAATCCTCAACTACAAAAGTTTATCTGTAATATACATAAGACTTATAGAGACAAAATTCAACACCAAAACAACAGTCTGATAAAAAACAAGCAAAGGATTTTAAACATATACTTCACAAAGTTAGAGAGATGTCAAGTTAAGTATATAAAAAGATGTTTGATGCTAATAAGTCAACATGGAAATTAAATTAAACCAAAATAATTTAGTACTATACACTTACTAGAATGGCTACAACTTAGGAAGAGTGTGCAGAAATTGGAACTCTTACACAACTCAGGTTAAAATGTAAAATGGCTGGTACAATCCCTTTGGGAAAATGTGTCATCTTCTCCCAATGATGAATATACACATTCCATATGACCCAGCAATTCTATTCCTAAGTATTTAACTCAAAGTAAATAAAAACAAATGTCTACACAAAGACTTGTGTACACAGCTGCTTCATTAATAATTAAGCTAAAATTAGAATCAATCCAAATATCCTTCAACAGGTAAATAAAGTGTGGTATTATTCAGATCATGAAATATGCTCAGCAATAAAAAGGAACAACCTATGATATATACAACACATGGATAATTCTGTAACAACACGAGTAGTGAAAAATGGCAGACTGATTACACACACTGTACAATTCCTTTAACATGAAATTATAAAACAGGCAAATCTAGTCTATAGTGACAGAAAGATCAGTTCCTGTTTGGGGTTGGAGAAGGTGGCAGACTATAAAAGAATATGAGGGAACATTCTGGGAAGAGATGTTCTACACTCTGAATGGTGGTGCTCAGGCACATGTACAAAGTTGTCAAACTACATTAAACTTAGCGTGAGTATATTCTTATATGAAAATTATTCTGGGATATAGTTTTTTAATCACAAAAAATTAAGAAGCATGTTTTCACAATTTACTTTTTCAGAAGGAGAGCTTACCTTATTGAGTGCAACGACAAAGGGACACTTTTTGGATTTCAGAAGGTTGATAGATTCAATTGTCTGAGGCTCCAAACCGTGCATAATATCAACAACTAAAATGGCAATATCACAAAGAGAGCTTCCTCTGTTTCTCAGATTACTGTTGAAAAGAAGGAAAAGATTCATGAGTAGAAATCTTTAAATTAACTTTAAGTTAAAGAAATTTAAAATTTTAATTTCTTTGTAAAACCTAAACAAAAAAGAAAATGAAGTACATACATTAAATTCAAGCATAATTCATTAGCCATTCACTCGCCAAATACTTATCTGACAGTGAACTAACATCAGCTGGAATGAGTTAGTTCTAGAAGTAACTCCTACATTTCTGCCAATTTCAACCAACTTTTTTGAGCTGAGGAACGTGGCCAAGAGGCAACTGGATAAAATTCCATCTGTAATGGGTTTCACAGGAGACAGACCAGGTATATATACTAAGATCTGTTCTTCTAAGTAGAAAAGACTTATCTCTATTAAAAACAAGTACCCAAATAAAATACTACTAAATCATTAAAGCGGAGAGAAGGACTGCATTCATCACAGATAACCACAAAGATTAAGGACTAATCAGACCTCCATGACTGGACTTTTAGACTCACTGGTTTCAAGCAGTTTGCTTGATGACAAAAGACTCAATTTGCTCTTACCTGAAAGACTCATGCCCAGGAGTATCAATAATCAGCATTCCTGGAATACGTACATTCTCTCTGTCGAACTAGAAAAGGTGAAAAGTGGAGCACTTAAGAGAGCCAAAACAATAAAAGCTTCTTTACAAAACAATTATTCTGCCATGAAAACTCTAAACTATCATCCTTTCCTTTTCTAAATGAACTATTCTGAAAATAGTGAGTCAACCAGCAAAGCACAACAGTTCATATCTTTGTTAATATCAAAAGGAATTTTGCAGAAAAAACTGAAATAAGAAAATAATTCCCTTTGTTAAAGTCATAAAACTATGGTATAGTCTAAATTTGAGCTGAGTATTAGTAATAAATGACAGAGTGGTCAGATGAGAGTGACTATAAAAAGCTGACACGTAAGAAGAGGTTCTCAAAATATGGAAAATGTCTCTGGTCCAATTTTATAAACAATTCTAAACTCTGAAAAATATCCCATGTATGTTTTAAAGAAAATTTACCACATCAATCTAAATAGTAAAGAATAAATTCATATTCTGCTTTATTCAAATCACATTATAAACATCTAATTTTCTGGATAAAAGTACATAAATGAATGAAAACATTACAATAGGCTTGATAGGGACATTGTCCTTGAAGACAATGCTATTCAAGAGTAGCACCAACCAACAGATTTACAGATTTCTCTCTCTCTCTCTCTCTCTCTCTCTCTCTCTCTCTCTCTCTCTCTCACACACACACACACACAATTTTTTCCTTTACTATTTATCTGTATTTTTTGACAATCTTCAAATGATTTTTTTCAAAATCCTTCCTCCCACTCTAGTTAGAAAGTACTCGAATTTGCATCCTGATAATCCTAAATTAATATTCACTAAGTGCCATAATTATTTCCACTTCAGTGTCTGGAATACAAACCCTTATAATAGTCATATAAAGAATACCCATAAGAACTTTGACTTCAATACAGGTTTAATAAAAATCAAGCTCTTTAGCCCTAGCTGGTGTGGCTCAGTGGATTGAGTGCCAGTCTGCAAACAAACCAAAGGGTCTTGGGTTTGCAAGCTAACCCAAGGGTCACCAGTTCGATTTCCAGTCAGGGCACATGCCTGGGTTACAGGCCAGGTCCCCAGTAAGGGGTACATGAGAGGCAACCACACACTGATGTTTCTCTTCCTCTCTTTATCCCTCTGTTCCCCTCTCTCTAAAAATTAAAAAAAGTAAATAAAAATCATGCTCTTTAACTATGTTCTAAAATAACACCAGGTTTCAAGTTCTGGTAACTGGTGGAGTAAGCTATTAATTGTATTTTGACAACTGGTGAAATAAACTCCCCAATGACATAGAAATAACAAATAAAATACAACCATAATAAATTTTAAATTAAAAATTTGAAAAACTGCAATTCAAGAAAACTGTCCTAAAATAAAGATTTTAAACTACATTCTTAAATGGAAGACCACTAAACTGGAAAACTGACCCAGAAAAACCAATATGGACATGAAAAAAGACTGTATTACTTTTAAGAAGATGAAAGCCTGCTTGTGATCAAACCTGAAAGGCAATATTCTATATGAGAAGAAATTGCAGTAATTTAAGATACTTAAGGAAATAAAATATGAACCAAGCATTTTATGTGTAGTCAACTGACTTTCCAGAATGAAGGCCACAAGTTAACTCTTCAATATTCAAAAAACTCAAGGAATATTATTGCCATTATTTCTTCCCTAGGAGTAGACCAGTAAACAAGCTTCATAAAACACAAGTACACAAAACAAAAACTAGAGAGACAGGCTCACAGATCTTTTCTACATACAGAACCAAGATAATAGGAACAAAGGGAGCTATGTGTGACCTGCTGTGACAGTAGAACTGGGGGATTTTTTGCAAGGCCCAGTTCCAGATCCGGGCCACATTCTACATAAGAGAAGCCCAGAACATCCTGTTATACCGAACAGCCTGGATGCGACAAAAGACCAGTAAGACAACCAGAATTCCTGTGTCAAAAAAGACTGAGGAGCCAACCACAGGTCTAAGATAAGACTATCTCAGTTCAATATAACTAAAATAGATTAAAACCCAGTAAATACACTTCAATTCAAGAGTTTATAATACTACAAAACCAAGCCAAATTGGCCACTATCTTAAAATCTAGTAAATAAAGATAAAAGATCAGATGTTTATTCTGCCTTTCCCCAATCACAGCAACAAAACTGCAGATTAAAGATGGATAAGGGGATTTGAATATCAACATTTTGCAACCACTAACATAATAACACAATAAAAGATAGAGATCACGTTATAAGTTGTTCCTGAGTAGAAGAAGGCTTTGATTAGAGAGGGGCAGACTGCTTCTGAGGGAACCGGCAGGGTTCCCTCCCTTAATGTGGATGACACAAAGGGTGCCGGCATTAATCATAATGATTCATAAAGCTTTACATTAATCTTACGTGATTTTCTTTGTGTTGCAGTTAGGATAAATGGAACATCTCTAGAACACAGAAAATTAGATAAAAATACATATAATTAACCTGATAGAAGGAAAAAGGAGTGAAGGAAGGAACTCAATTTTAAAACATGGAGATCTACGGAAAAGTGTTAAAACAAGGAGAAGAATATACTCTAACTTCAGAAGACCGATGACCTCTTGGCGCAAGAGGGAAGAAAATGCACTATGAAGGGTCCTGCAATATCTAATGCTTCACTGCTTAAAGAAAGATCTGAAGCAAAATAGGGCAAAATGGCATATATGTTAATTATGAATGCTGAACATATGTCTGTTACACTATTCTGGTTTTCTTATGTTTAAAATAATGTATATCTTTTTAGGGTATTAAAACACATGAAATACAGTATACTTACATTTTTAATCATCTTAGTCTGTTCATTAATAGCTTCAAGGGGAACATTGGTGGCACCAATTTGCTGTGTGATACCACCTGCTTCACCATCTTGTACATGTGTGTGACGGAGCTGAGATAAGACAGCAGATTGAGATTTGTATTTCAAAATGCAAAAAGAAGCAAAAGTAGTAAGAAAGTAGTAACTTATTTACTGTAAGGAGAATTGCATGTAAGTGCTACAGTTTGTATTAGCCTTTTATAAGGTATCATTTATTTACAAAGTTACATCAATGCATAGCAGTATTTTCTTACCTTATCTAGAATTTTTGTCTTCCCTGTGTCCACATGTCCAAGTACACATATAACAGGAGCTCTTAGCTTTTCTGAATTTACATTTTTACTATGTTCAAGTCGCCGTTTCTAGGAAGGAAAAAATCTCAAATATTATTTCAAACCCAGCATTATTTTTTAAAATTATTTTGCCTTGGCAAGAGAATGCTAGCTATATCATCAAGGTCTTTGTTGATTTCACTATACTTTTACATTGTGCAATGTGAGCTTTACAATTTAATTCCCTGCACAGTACCTTTGAACAAGGAGAAACCTGGTTAGAGTAGCTTTAAAAGTAGCACTGTTAATGTTAGTAAGAATAATGTGAAGCACAGGCTCAAATTTTGGAACACTTTTCATGGCTCATTTAATGGAACAGAATGAATAGAAAAGAAATTAATCTTTCTGTCACATTTACTATACAGTACAACCTCTAACTTATGTAGGGGTTATATAAAAAGAGATATACTCTTGCATTCAAAATATTTCATTAGAACTTCAGAGTTATAAAACATTTTAAAGCAATTTATTTCAAAACTTTGTCTAGTACACAAATACTTATGAAAGTATACTTTCAATTAGGAGAAAGTTTACTTAAGCCTCAGCCTAAGACATCCAATGGCATTTCCTACCTTCCTAACATACCACCAAGCATGAGAAAGTTTGTCCTTGAACCACAATGCGTTCTCTGTAGCATTTACCTAAGCACTTTAACTTTCTGAGAACCAAACAAAAACACATCCCAGCAGTTCTTTCAAATGACAACCTTTCACACACAACCAAGATGGCATTGAAATGAGATAAGACTTTCATCCAAACACTGAAGTAGTATCAATTACAACACTATTATACAACTAAAAACCATTTTTGTAGAAACTATTTTTATTTCTACCACTTGACACTGGATCTTTCTGTAGAACATGGAATAAAAAAAGCTTTAAAATGTTAAAATGAGATGCAAGTATTTACTAGCAAAGAGCAGCATACAAGACCTTCACAGTATGTATGACTGGAATGCAAACATTGTAACCTTAGGATAGCATACAATTGAAAACTGCCTTCTTTCCCATACTTGGTGAAGTGTTAAAATTTTCTGAAAGGCAATATAGTATATATTTTAATTCAAATTCTGTCTCTAAGCAATGTCAGGACAAGGAAAGGAGATAAAGATGCATGTGTACAATAGTATTTGTTCACTGCAGGGTTGTTTATAATAGTGAAAATTAGTAACCACTTATTCTTTGGTAGGGAATTTGAGTGTTCCCCAAACTCCAGGCTGATGATCCCTTTGTGGTTGCATATAATCATGTAGGTAGAGACGCTATCCACAATGGAAGTACTTAAGAAGTCTGGAGTGTATTTCAGAAAATAATATGTAGCAAGCTTTGAGAATCATGAAGTTTGTTATGGACTGAAATCTATCTCTCCCAATTCATACAATGAAACCCCAAACCCCAAATGTGACTGTACTTGGAGAGGGGGCCTCAAAGGACGTAATTAAGGTTAAATGAGGTCGTAAGAGCAGGGCCCTAATCTGATAGGTCTGGTATCCTTACAAGAAAAATAAAAACTGAAGGCCAAGTTGAAGACTCAGTGCGAAAGCAGCCATCTGCAAGCCAGGAAGAGAGCCATCACCAGAAAACAAACCTACTGGCAGTTTAATCTTGAACTTCTGGCCTCAAGAACTGTCGGAAAGTAATTTCTGTTGTTTAAGCCAACCAACCTGCAGTATTTTGTTATGATAGCCCAAGCAAATCAATATAAAGTTAAAATAAAATATTTCTATAAAATAGAATACAGTATGTGGCTATTAAGGTGTTGTTTAGTCAGGACTTCTTGAATGATAAAATAAGGAGCTCAGAAAATCCTCTTCCTAAAAAGAAAAAACTGGACAAAAGTGTCAAATCAACCACTTAAAGCTTCTAGAAATTGGCCAAAGGCAGATAACAAATTGAGAAACATTTAACTCAAGAAAGTCAACTGACTATCAGTAAGAGCAAAGAAGCCTGTGCAGGTTTAGTCTGGAGTTGCACCATCACACTCCTCTCACTCCCAGGGCTTCATGGGATAGAAGCAGTATGAAAAAGGAAGATGGGTAATTCCATGCCTTAGAGCACTGTCAAAAACCACACTGATGTCAATGGCAAACGAAGAAATGAGGCTAAAATCACAACCAGACTAAGGTCTTAACACTAGGGGAACAAGAGATAACCTGGAACATCAATCAGAAATTTAACAAGGTCTTTTGACTAAGACAAACAAAGCAGGCAATACTAAGACCCTACTTATTCTGGTGGTCTAGAAGGTTGTGCTCCCTTTGAAGGTTCAAAGGACCCAGGGAGGTCCTTAGTGAGTTACTTGTTCCCAGCTCAACAACAAGCCTTGTGAATGCACAGTGAAAACCAGAGTGGACTATGAAACTGCCAGATCCACTGGCAAACAGTGGAAGCCTTCCTGCCTCAAGGTTAATAAGCACAAGCAACCAAAAAGTCATGTGGCTGACCACTAAAATAAGCTAACCCACTCACAAGACCTAGGCTTAAAAATAACATGATTTTAAAAATGAACCAAAAACTGAGAAGAAAGCAAAAGACTCCACAGAATTAGTCCCCATGATTCACTAAGGTAATAAACAGAGCTAAAACCACCACATTTCTGGAGAACCAATAGAATATAGATCTGCTGTAACATATTCTCTGAGATGTCCACATATCAAAAAATATTTACAAGACATTAAAAGGAACAGGAAAAAGTGACTATATATAAATATATTAAAAATATATAAAAACAAAGGGGAAAAATGGTCAACAGAATCTGGGTCTCTATTTTGGACTTAGTGGACAAAGACTTCAAAGCAGCTATTAGAAATATGTTAAAATAACTAAAGAGAACCACATTTAAAGAAAAGAAATGACATATCAAAAGACAACAGCAATAAGTAGAAATCAATTATTATAAAAAACACATGAAAACCCAGGAATTTAAAAACTCACTAAAATGGCTCAAGAGTAGATGGAAACTAGTGGAAGCAAAGGAATCAAAGAACTTAAAGACAGATTAATAGAGATTTTGTAATCTGAATAATGGAAAGAAGACAAAATGGAAAAATAAAAACCCTACACCCTCAACAGACCTGTGAATACCAATGTACATATAAAAGGAGTCCCAGAAGAAGAAAAAAATCATTTGAATAAATAATGGCAAAAAACTTCCAAATTTTGATGAAAACATTCATCTATGTACCTAAAAGTTCAATAAACTCTACATGGATAATCACAAGCACAGCCACATTGAGAGACATCATGGTTAAATTGTTAAAAGTCAAGGTCAAAAAGAAAATCTTGACAGCAAGAGAAAAATCACTCAATGTATATAAGGAAACTCAAATAAGAGTAATAGCTTAATTTTCAGCACATGAAATAAAAGCCAGAAGGCAATGGAATGACACAGCAAATGGCTAAATAGGAATTAAAAAAAAAAAAAACACCTGTCAAGCAAGAATTTTGCACTCAGCAATATTTTCCTTAAAAATAAAAGTGAAATAAACAATTCCAAGATTTAAAAAGGCTGAGACTTCACTGGTACAGCAGCATGATGAGAAATAGCATAGGAAGTTCATCAGGCCAACATGAAGTGACATCAGGTTGGTAAGTCAACACCACATAAAGAAATAAGGAGCAATGGCAAAGGTCATGATACAGTAAATACAAAAGACAGTAAACATGTACCTTTTTATTTTCTCTGCTTAACAGATTTAAAAGATAACTTCATGAAATAATTTTAAGGTTGTATGGTTAAGCTTATTATATAAAAAGGTGTAATAAATCTTACAAAGAGCCCAAAAGGCAAGGTGAAGGACCAGAGCTTTACTATAGGGGGAAAAAAAGGCAGAAATAACCCATCTGAAAAAAATAAGGAATACTAGAAATGTTAATATTTAAGTTAATATTAAGCTGCTATAAATATATTTTCTCCTTTCCTCTCTTAATTCATTTAAAAGATGTAAGACCAAATATGACATTAATAACATCCACTGTTTTACTGAGACTAGAACATTTATAAACATATATAACAATAACAGCACAAAAAAAGGTGGAAAGAATGGATGTATATTAGATATCTGCATTTTACTACAATTAAGCTACTAATAATCTAAAGTAGGTAAGATACATATTGTAATGCCTTGAGCAACCACTAAGAAAATAACTTCAAAAAGACAAAAGACATGCAATATGTAGAAAACAAATAGCAAAAAGGGAGAAGAAAATCTAACCACATACATAATATTTTAAATGTGAATCAATTAAATACTCTTAAAGGGAGACTATGTACCTAGGTAAAACAGCTAGATTCACCTACATGCTGCCATGGAGACACTCTAGATTCAAAGACACGAATAGACTGAAAGTGGTTATTACTGAAAAAGACACAACATACATAAGACAGCTGGAGTAGCTATGTTAACTCCAGACCAAAAAAAAATGTTACTAAGGTATACAATTCAACATAGGTTAGGAACTTCAATAACGCACTTTCAGTAATAGAAAAACTACATATAAAATAAGAAAGTATACAGGAAATGTGAACACCACTATCAACAAAATTGACCTAATTAAACACCAGACCCACCAACAGCAGAATGCACATTCTTCCTTAGGGCACAGGAAACATTTTCCAGAAGAGACCATATGCTAAGGGATAAGATACCTTTTATTTTTAAATGACAGAAATTATACAAAGCATGTTCTCTGACCACAACAGTCAGAATTTAGCATTAACAAGAAAAGAAAATTAACAACATCTACAAACACTTGTACATTATGACAACATACTTCTAAATAACACCCAGGTCAAGAGAGAAACAGGAAAGGAAATCAGAAAACATTTGAACTAAATGAAAAACCACATACCAAAATTTACAGGATTTGTAATTTTGAATGCATATGTAGTATTAGAAAAGTCTCAAATCAATTAATTTATCATCCTAAAAAAATTAGCCAAGGAGGAAACTAAAAAAAAAAAAAAAAAAAGAAAGAAGATAATAAAGAACAGAATAAAAAGATCAATTAAAGAGAAAACAGAAAAATGAAACCAAATACTGGGTCTTGAGAAGATCAAAAAGATGGAAAAACTCTAGCTAAAGGAGAAAAAAAAAAGCGAAGATACAAATCACCAAATCAGAATCAAAAGAGGAGACACTACTATTGACTACAGAAACTGACAGGATTGTAGGTGATACTATAATGAACAACTGTATGTTCACAACTGAAGTAA
This sequence comes from Artibeus jamaicensis, assembly GCF_021234435.1. Classification (NCBI taxonomy): domain Eukaryota; kingdom Metazoa; phylum Chordata; class Mammalia; order Chiroptera; family Phyllostomidae; genus Artibeus; species Artibeus jamaicensis. The sequence goes on along the minus strand of NW_026521810.1, from coordinate 9,162,334 downwards.
AACATAGTAATTATGAGAAAGACAAAAATGACTGAAAACAAGATAAAAAGGATGAATAAATAATAAGAAATTATATTAGTAATTTTTAAATCTCCCCATAAAAAAAGCTTTATTAGTAACTTCTGCCAAACATTTAAAACAGTAAGTAATATAATCACAAACTCTTACAGAAAACAAAGAGGGAACACTTCCCAACTAATCCTAAGAGGCTAATATTAAACTGACACCAAAGCCACACACATAATATGACAAGAAAGCTACTGGTAAATATCGCTCATGGGTATACATCACAAAATCCTCAACAAGACAGTACAAACCAAATCAAGTAACACATAAAGAGGAATATATACCACAATCAAGTGGGATTTGTTCCGGAAATGCAAGTTTGATTTTACTTTTGAATACCAATTAATATAATACAGCATACATTAATACTGAAAAGGAAAAAGAATGATTTCAATAGACATACAAAAGGCATCCATCATTTATTCATGATAGGAAATCTTAATAAACCAGTAAAAAAAAGAATTTCCTCAAACTGATAAAAGATAGCTATCAAAAACCTACCACAAACACAGTTAATAGTTAAAATCTGAATGAATGCTTTTCTTCTCAAAGACTGGGAACAAGGCAAGTATGTCTGCTCTTATCCACTTCTATTAAACAATGTATTGTTCTAGCCAGGGAAATTAGGCTAAATAAATAAATAAGCAGCACTGAGACTGGAAGGGAAGAATTAAAATTATCCTTTGATAGATAACATGACACTGAATAAAGAAAATTGTAAAGAACTCATGAGAAATTCTTAGAATAAAAATTTCAGTACAGTTGCAGGATATAAGCTTAATCTACAAAAAAAACTATATACTAGCAATGAAAAATATTAAAAATAATGATTCTATTTATAATAGCATCAAAAACAAAATGCTTAGTAAAAATTAAAAAATAAGTTTAACAAAAAATTACAAATCTTGTACTGTGAAAACTATACAACACTGCTAGAAGAAATTTTAAAAGCTCTAAATAAATGAAAAGACAGCCTATTTCCACAGACTGGAAGACTCAATATTATTAAGATGGTAATTCTCCCTGAAATTAACCAATAAATTCAATACAATGTCTATCAAAATATGTCAGCTTTTTACCAGAATTAACAAGCTGATATTCCTATTTATTTGAAAGAGCAAGTGACCTAGAATAGCTAAAGTAATCTTGAAAAAAAAGAACAGCACTGGAAGACTAGCATTTCCCAATTTCAAAATTTACTATAAACCTAAAGTAACCAAGAAAATGTGGTGCTCTCAAAAGAAGAGATAAACAGATGAATGAAATAGAACTAAAGGTCCAAAAATAAACCCTCTCATTTCTAATCAATTCTCTATCAAAGATGCCATAGCAATTCAATGGGGAAAGGAGCCTTTTCCATCAGTGATGCTGGTTACATTCATTAAGAATAAGTTTAGTTCCTTACTTTACATCATACATAAAGATTATCTTAAATCATCGAGCTAAAAATATAAGAAACTAAAAGTATTAATTTTTTAGAAGAAAACAGAGCAAAATATTTATTTGGGTTAGGTAAAGATTTATTCAATACAAAACCAGAAACATGCTTTATTTACAAATTTCAATAAAGTGGATGTTATGAAAATTTTAAAATTGTGCATTTCACAAGTAACCATTAAAAAAGGAAAAGGCTTTGGGCTCGGTGGAGCCTTAGTGCAAACTTTCTATGGTCGTCTGGAATCTGTGCTCATCCAACACCAGATGCCTCCAACATGCTGCCGATACTTGACCCCAATGTGATCAAAGTCATATACCTAAGGTGCATGGGTGGGAAAGTCAGTGACATGTCTGCCCTGGCCCCCCAGATCAGCCCCTTAAGCCTGTCTCCAAAAAAGGTTGGTGATGACATCACCAAAGTGACTGGGGATTGGAAAGGTCTAAGAACTACAGTGAAGCAGAACAGACAGGCTTTCAAAAGAACCACCAAGAGACAGAAAGAAGCAAAAAAAAAAACCCCACCCCATTAAACACAGTGGAAATATCACTTCTAATGAGATCATCAACACTGTCTGAAAGATGTGGCACCAATCTTTAGCTCTAGAGATCTCTCAGGAACTATTAAAGAGAACCTAGGGACTGCTCAATCTGTGGGCTGCAATGTTGATGGCTGCCACTCCCATGACATCAACAGCGATGGAGTGGAATGCCCAGCTAGTTAAGAACTACACAGGAAAATATTTCAACTAAATATTATTTGACAGCCAATGGGAAAAATATGAAAAAAAGAAAATGCTTACAACTCAATAGTAAAAAGTCAAATTACAAAATTTAAAAATGAACAAAAATTTGAATCAATGTTTCACCACTAAAGTTATAGGAATGGCCAAAGCACATAAAGAAATGTTCAACATTATGGAAATGCAATTTAAAACCACCAAGACAAAGTACTTGACATTCATTAAAATGGCTGTAATTTAAAAGACAAACAATAACAAGTATTAGTGAGAAAGTAGAAAAACTAGAACCCTTAACAGGTGGTAAGCTATAACTGTACAGCCACTATGGGAAATACATTGGCAGTTTCTGAAAAAGTTAAACACAATCCACCATACTATTCATCAATTTCACCTCTTAGAAATATATCCAAAAGAAATAAAAACATATTTCCATGCAAAGACTCATATGGAAATGTTTATAACAATACTATTTATAATAGCCAAAAAGTGGAAACAATTCAAATGTCCTTTAACTAATGAATGGTTAATAATAAAATATGGTATATTTGTATAATAAAATACTATTTGGTGATAAAAAGGAACAAAATACTGAAATAACTACCACAAAAAGAGAGTAAGTAAAATAACCCAGGCACAAAAGACCACATTTTATAGGAATGAATTTTTATGGAATTTCCAGAAAAGATAACTCTGTAGAGACAAGTAGATTAGTAATTACCTGGGGCTAGCAATGAGGAATGACCATAAACTAGCACAAGGATTCTTTGGGGTTAATGAAAATATCCCCAAATTAAGGTGTGTTGATGGTTGTACAACTGTAAATTTACAAAATGTCAATGAATTATATATACTTAAAATAGATTGATGGTATATAAAGCATCTCTCAACAAAGCTGCTTGAAAAAGTGTTGAGCTCAGAGGTCCACCGCATATTATTATGGGGAAAAAATGTCTCTCCAAATTCTATTACATACCTTACTTTCAATTAAACATTTTAAAAATTTGACTACACAGCAGTACAAACAAGTCTGAGGAGTGAGATAATGGAGGAACTTTTACTTTCTGCTTTGTACACATTTTGTGTTTGTTTTTAAATCTTCAAACACACAAGAAACTCTAATGCATGGGTATAGAGCAAGGAAGCTGGCGGGGTGGTAGGTGCTATAGGAAGGAGCAGAGTCACAACCAGAGGAAGAGAGGGGAATGCTGCTGGGACCTAGTGAGTGTGTAGGACAGACGCTGTTCAATATCCCAAAATAAAGAGGACAGCCACAGAGCAAAGACATCTCTGGCAATATGCCAGGATTAAGAAATCCCAATTTACAACAGTCCTTCTTACTCCTTTAGAAATTCAGAAAATGTACCCCTGTCCAGACATTGTAGAAGGAAAAGGCAAACACTAATATTCAGGTATTAAAACAAAAAATTAAAAAATTAGAAATCAGTCACGAAAAAATAAAAGCTAAAATAGTTTTTAGGTTTAAAATAGCTTAGCTTCCTCAAGCAAACTAGTTTTTAGTATATTATTTATGCTAAGCTGACATAATTTAAGAAAACTTTCTCTTGACATCTACTGAATTAAACAGGAAAAATATAGCAAGTCTCCTAGGTATGTGCGCTTTTTAATAAATAGAAGCTCATTAACCCACTAGATTTAAACAATTTAAGTGATCAGATGCCATGTAGTGACTAACTTAAATATGCAACACAAACAACTAATGTTTATAAGTAGAGGGCATACCTAGAAACCATCACTCAAAGAGCATGTTAAAATTTTGAGAACACAAGAAAAATGTGATGAATGAAGCAGTCATCGTCTCACTTAGGTTAGGGGAATTAGGTCCTTGGATTACAACAGTGTCAGACCTACTATGTCTCAACCTACAAAAACTGGAAAAGATACTACTCTGAGACTATATTTTTTAAAGTGCTGTTATCATTAAAAGCCTTTGTTGTAGAATACAGTTCTAGCAACCAGAGGACTGTCTAGGAAAGGAGCAGAGAGAAAGGGAAAAAGAAATACCTCAATCCTCCGCTTTGCTTTGTCATAAGTTCGTTCTTCTTTAGTTCGATCATCATCAGAGTCATATTCAGATTCTGAGCTCATTTCTTTACTTGGCTTTTTATCTAATGTTTTCCTCAAATCTTTCTCATCTGACACCTTTTCATCTTCTTCACCTTCACTGCCTTCACTTTCTCCTTCATCTTCCTCCTCTTCTTCACTTTCTTCTTCTTCTTCCTCCTCCTCCTCCTCTTCCTCCTCTTCCTCCGGGTTTTCTTTTACTTCTATATGCACTGTGTTTCCTTCTTTCAGAAAAACAAGAGAATTTAAAATAAATGAAAATTTAAAATGAAGTTTCCATCAAGATAATAGAGACCTTTATTTGTCAAAGACAAATAAAGCAGCAACATTGTATCCTTAATTCCGAATTAAGATTTTCATGTGTCATAAACGCAAAGTGTTTGTCTACATGCTACAAAGACTACTATTTAACAGTGAAAATTTAATGCATAACCCATACATAAGCTAATAAAAAAGAAAAACATTACTAAGCCAGGATCTGAGAGAGGACACAAACCCAGGGTGACAAACGTAATGCTTAGTACTACTTCTCCTCGGGAGTCACTGATTCTGGATGAGGAAGCTAAAAGGCTGAGCAGTGCTTCTACTAGCCCCTCAGCCATTAGGGGGCACTGCGAGTTCAGGCCTACCGAGGATTCAGGGGAGCAAGGTGGAGAGACATTGGATAATGTAAGGGTATTCCCTTACTTTGAGGTGGTACCCTGAAGAACTGCATCCTAGCAGTAAGGATGAACAGGAAGTAAACAGAATCTAGAAATGTTCTGCCATTCTTAGCAGTACACTTCTCGATTCTCTGAATTCTAAATTTTGAATAAGATGATTTTATATTGCTAGTTCACTCCTGGTGGATGTACATAGAAATTCTTTCTGGAAAAAGTAAATACCATCCTTGACCACAAATTATTCCTACAGTTTTACAAGTATAATATCTAGCATAATATATAAAAATAACAAAGCACGCGAGAAAACAATGCACCTGAAGACAGCATTATAGATACCCACAGGGCTTTCACTGAAATTACAAAACCAAAATTTAAAAATGACTACATTTCCAACATCCAAAGAGCAAAAGATGAGATTGAAATTTTAAGAAAGTAAATAACTTCCGCCAAGATGGAGGCATAGGTGGATATGCTGTGCCTTCTCACACAACCAAGTTTAGAGACAACTAAATATTAGCAACAGAAAACACAGCCAGAACACAGAAAATTGAACTTGTCAGAAGTCTGTTAACAACAAATTCTTCAGCCTGACCAGTAAGGGGCAAAACCAGCAGCTGGTGGAGCGGGGTTGCACAGGAAAACTCGGTCAGACGGACTCAGGCGCGCGGAATCCAGGCGCAGGGTTAGACCTAGTGAGCCATCGAGCAAGCGACCAAGCGAGCAACCGAGCAACCGCGGGGAAACAGCGAGGGAGCAGGGCTGCAGGTTGGTCGCGCATTTGTGCGCTGATAGACAAGCAAGGGAGTGGGCGATTGGACCCGGACCCAGCGGGTCCCCACGGCAAGGAGGGCGCCGCCATTTCCCTGCTCTGACCCCACCTCCACATACAGCCTCATAACCCAGCGACCTAAGTGGCCTGGCCCAGGTGAACCACCTAAGCCTCTGCTCCTCACCCAGCTGTGAGAAACAGCAGAGGGTGCCACCATTTCCCCGCTCTGACCACACCCCCACATACAGCATCACAACCCAGCGACCTGGGAGTCCAAGGCTCCGCTCCTCACACTTAAAGGGCGTGAACAGACCAAAAATGGCTCAAGAAGATCTCAAAGCCCCAGAACCTATAAATCTAAGCGATGAAGAAATAGCAAAACTCTCAGACACACAGTTTAAAACACTGGTCATCAGGATCCTCACAGAACTGGTTGATTATAGCCACAAATTAGACAAATATATGAAGGCGAAACTAAATGAAATGAATGGAATTGCACAGGACACCAATAGCAATGAAAAGAGAACTGGGACTCAAATCAATGGAGTGGACCAGAAGAAAGCAAATAATGGCCAAACAGAAAAGAGTCAAGAAGCAAGAATTCAAAGAAATGAGGAGAGTCTTAGGAACCTCCAGGACATCTTTAAACGCTCCAACATCCGAATTATAGGGGTACCAGAAGGGGGAAAGGAACAGCCACCAGTGGAAAACTTATTTGAACAAATTTATTATTGGGGAGAATTTCCCCAATCTGGCAAAGGAAATAGACTTCCAGGAAATCCAGGAAGCTCAGAGAGTACCAAAGAAGCTGGACCCAAGAAAGAACACACCAAGGCACATCATAATTACATTAGCCAAGATTAAAATGAAGGAGAGAATCCTAGAAGCAGCAAGAGATAAGGGGACAGTCACCTACAAAGGAGTCCCCATCAAACTGTCAGCAGATTTCTCAAAAGAGACCTTACAGGCAAGAAGGGGCTGGAAAGAGGTATTCCAAGTCATGAAAGCCAAAGACCTACAACCAAGATTGCTCTATCCAGCAAAACTTTCATTTAGAATGGAAGGACAGATAAAGTGCTTCTCAGATAAGATCAAATTCAAGGAGTTCATCATCACCAAGCCCTTATTACATGAAATGTTAAAGGGACTTATCTAAGAAAAAGAAGTTAAAGAAACATGAACAGTGAAAGGACAACAAACTCACAGTTATTAACAACCACACCTAAAACAAAAGCAAACTAAAAGGACAGCTAGATCAGGAGTGGAAACATAGAAATGAAGATCTCAAGGAGGGTTAGCAACAGGGGAGTGGGAGAAGGAGAAGGGGGGAGAAGGTACAGAAAATAAGTAGCATAGACAGTAGATAGAAAATAGAAGGGGGGGCAAGAATAGCACGGGAAATATAGAATCTAAAGAACTTGAGACACATGAACATAAACTAAAGGGGGGGTAATGGTGGGGACGGGGCGTAGGGTGGAGGGGAATGAATGGGGGGAATAGAACAACTGTAACAGCATAATCAATAAAAAATTTTCAAAAAAAAAAAGAAAGTAAATAAAAACCATTAAATAGTTAAAGGGAAATTCTAAAACTGAAAAATACAGGAAAGAAAAAGTAGCCTAAGGAGAAAATTAATGAACCAGAAGTCATATCAAAAGAAACCATGTAGAATAAACCATGGAGGCTCAATAATGTTGAAAATACAGAAAAGAGGGGAAAAATGCAATGCAATAATATAGTAAGAAGGTCTATCTAGGCATAACAAGAATTCCTGGGGGGAAATAATGGCTCATAACATTGCAAAAATAATAAAAACATAAAACCAAACATTCATAAAGCTCTACAGGTAGATAAATAAAAAGAAATTAACCCTAGCTACATCATAATCAAACTGCTGAAAACCAAAGGCACATAAAAATTTTAGTCTCATACCCAAATTCTCAACAGAAATAATGAAAGCCAAGACTAGATATTATATATATTTTCAGTGTTAAATAAACAAAATTTCAGCAAAGAATTCCTCACTCACTAAATATACCCTTCAAGAATATAGATGAGAAAAAGATATTTTTAGGAAAGCAAAAATGGAATGTCTTACTAACAGACTCATAGTAAAGGAAAAGTCTAAAAGTTCTTTGAGGAGGAAGAAATGACCCCAAATGGAAGGTCAGAGATGCAGGAAGAAATTAAGCACACACACAAAAAAAGCTAAGACTATAGGTAAATTTTTTAAAGACTGTAAAAATAATGATCTATTATGGACAGAAAATTAAAATAAATGAGACAAAGTTTAAACAGATCTCAGTAAATATTATTCACATATTCAATGGTCTTTGCATTGTCTGGGAAGATGGTTACATTGTAAGAATAACAGTTCAAAGATCCATGCTAAAAGTCTCTAAAAAGGTGAAAGTCACCAAAAAGGTGAAAAAGTACATAAATTCCAAGCTCACAGGAGGAAAAAATGTTAATAATAAAAACCAAACAACCCAAAACATAAAGAGGTGAGAAAAAGAAACAAATATAAAGAACTTAGTAAGATGATAAATATAAAACCAATATATTCCATTAAGTACATCAAATGATAAGGGTAATGGGCTGAGTGTACTATGTAAAATATAAAGACCAACAAACTAGATGAAAAATCTCAACTATATGCTATTTAAGGATACAGAAGGAGTAACAAAGATAGAAAAATAGCATGTAAATCAAAGCTGTGTAGCTGTATTAATATCCGATCAAGCAGACTTTAAGGCAAAAGAAATTGCTAGAAATGAATAAAGTATAAAGTAAATATAATATCAATAAATATAATATGAGTCAATTCATTAGAGAAATATAAGGCTCTATTCACTTAATATACAGCACCAAAATATATAAAGCAAAAGTTGACAGGACTCAGAAACACAATCTACAATCATGGTGGGAGTTGCTTTTTTTTTTTAAATTTTATTGATTTGAGAGAGAGAATGGGGAAGGAAGAGAGAGAAACACTAACCTGATATTCACTTATTTATACATTCACTAGTTGATTCTTGTATTTACCATGACTGGGAATCACCCACAACCTTGGCCTATCGGGACAACCTCTAGCCAACTAAGCTACCCAGCCAGGGCATGGTGAGAGATTTACTATACCACTTAAGTAAAAAAAAAAAAAACCCTCAGAACAACATGAAAGACTTAAAACAAAATTATCAGCAAACTTAACCAAACATAGGAAACAAGGTACCCAAGTAGTACAGAATGTAAACCCTTTCCAATCACATATGAAACATTTACAATAATAAACTATTTGCTGGGTTGTAAATTAAATCTCAGCACACTGCAATGGCTAGAACTATGTATGTTAGAAAGTCCACACTTAGTAAATTAAGAAATACACTTTTAAATAAACAGGTGAAATTAGTATATATCAAAATGTAAATTAAAAAAATCAACATATAAGATCGGAACTTGTAGAATTTGAGTAGACACATGCTTAAAAATTTGTAATTTTAAAAATATGTATGTATTGGGAGGAAAAGACTGAAAAACCAAAGAGACAAATATCCCCTAACTCAAAAAATTAGGGGAAAAGCCAGCAAATTAAACTAAAAAAAAGTTGATTTTAGTATAGGACATAATGTAATTACAGACACTTTCTATTCACATTGATTAGAAAGTATACTGTTATTTGTATTGTTTTTTATTAGATTTTAAGTTGAAGGGGCTTTTTATAAACTAGCTTTGATAATATAACCCAATTTATAGTCTGAAAAAATGTACTCTAAATACCAGGCACCCATTTTACAAATAACCTTCTAAAAACATGACTTATTCATGAAATGGGATCCACATGAGGATTTAGGAACCATGACAATGGAGAAAGCAAAACTGTACTCCCCCCAGGAATGCTCATAGGACAGTCATAATTAGGAGACTGATAATCCTTTAAATATGAACACCTCTAACAATCACTGGATTTATCAAGAGGTGCTTATGAGCTATTCACCTTCTTCTCTCTCCTCATCACTGACCATAGCTTCCCAGTCATCCAATCCATCATCCTCAGTATCTTCTTCCTCTTCTGTAAATAAGAGTTTTCATTAAAGACACAGAAAACAGTGGCAAACTACAACACTGACATAAAAAAGAAATATTTTAATCATGTAAAAAATAAAATTTCATTATCTTTGGAACTACTTTTCAATGTAGCAAGCACATTATAATTTACTATCACTAAATGCCTCATAATTTCCTAGTATTCTGAATACAGGTTGAGGCAAAGTAGATTTATAGTTGTATGGAAAATAATGCAATAATTAATAAATAATATGAGAATAAATTTAAAAATTGATGTAAGAGAGAAGCATCAATTTGTTGTTTCATTTAATTTATGCATTTGTTGGTTGACCCTTGTATATGCCTCGACCAGGTATTGAACCCACAACCTTGACGTACTAGAATGATGCTCAAATTAACTGAGCTATCTGGCCTGGACAAGAATAAACTGTTTCACACACTCATGAGTATAAAATTACTTTTGCCCCACCCTGTATACGAGGGCATATGATCACACTTGGTTCTTAAATACAAGTGAAATTTCACATATATATCTTCTTTTTGATCTTTGGGCTTACCTTTGGACTTACACACAAGAATTCATTACTTATTTTCCTTTAACCTCTATTGACACATACAAATGCTATATAAATTACATAGTTGAAAGTACAAAGCTACATCTCTACTCCAGTTGAAAATAAGAACAGATGTGCTTACACCCCCCAAACAGTCAGAAAGCTATTATTATTCATTTATTTACTTTTAGAAAGAGGGGAAAGGAGGGAGAGAGGGAGAGAAACATCAATATGCAAGATACATCAATTGGTTGCCTCTCACACACCCCCAATGTGCCTTGATTGAGAATCAAACCAGCGAACTTGAGGTTTGCAGGCCCGCACTCAGTCCACTGAGCCACAGCAGCCAGGACAGAAAGCTATGATTTTTAATGTTAAAAACTTAATATGGTCCTTAATAATACCAACTCTCCATTTACTGAAATCCAATCAAGCACAACTATCCTCAAAAGAAGAGGGCACAGGTAGTATTTGCTTCCCTCTAATAATCAGCATTTGCCAACAAGTTTGGATAAGTCATCTTGAGAAGGAGGAAATGAACCAAGATCATATGTACAAAATATCTTTCCACTTTAGCAATTCTTTCTACTGCTACAAATACCACCTAAAGTAGTGGACTGCTATTAAGCATATCAACCTAAAATTCTCTTATTTCATTAGGCTAAGCTAAGGCATATCCAGACAAGTGATCCTTTTTACATTGAGAATGGGGGTAAGGGACAGGAACTATCAGTATCTTTTACCAGTGTGGGTTAGTCTTGACATCCTCTAATGTTTCCATTCCCACACCTGTCTGAACACTTGAGGGTCTCTTGATTTTACCAAACACCCAACTCTATCAACATCTAGTCTAATAAATTAGAACAATGTTTATCTTTTAAAAAAAGCCAATTTTCAGACTAAAAACATAAGCAACTGAATAAACTGAACTGATTTAATAAACAGAGGCTGACTTCTAAGAAAGTTTTTAAAATGCCCATCTTTATGACTCGAAGTTCTAATTAAAAATGTTTCCAATTTTCTTTGGAGGCATTAAATACAGAACTTCAGGTCTTCTTGGCACCATGTATGATTTCTGACCTATCAATATGTAACAGAGAAAATCCAGAAACCTTTATTCCCTTTATAAAAATTTTACTGGCTCTTCTGAAAAGAAGAAAATTGATTCTAATCTCACTTCTACACTTTTCCAAAATGGAAATGAACAAAGATGATTTAGAAAGAACTGGAAAAAAGGAAAGCCATCCTGCTAGATAGTTGGTTTCCTTAAACTAACAATAATTGACACATCCACACGGCATAATAGGAATTTATTAGTCAATGCTACTGACCTGCTTCAACAGGAGGTGGAGATTCTTCCTTTTCTGGTATTCCTGGTTCCACAACTTCTACAGCAGCACTTAACTCTATTGGCTCAGACACTGAGTAAAGGGCGGAAACACAGTTAATGCTTTTTCAGTATATAGTTTCTGTTAGGATACTCGTTAAGTATGAAATAAAAATCAGTAGTATAACCTAAATTCTTTACATTTGAATATTGTAAAAACGTTTAAGTATTGATTGTGTATTTTATAGAAAACAGTTTTTCTTATTGCTCAAGAAATAGAATGCAAAATTACAAAAGACTGAGAACACAAAAAGAAAATGGTATTTGTGCTTTCAGTTAAGGATAATTATTCAAAGGGTAACGTCACCATTTTTCAAACAAAAGTACTTTTTCATCACCTCATCATCTCAATCAGTTGCGAATAATAGTAATTAAAAAAAACAGAAACAAGGTATAGAAAATAAGTTTTAATATGCAATTGTTTGTTCATTTCTTTTTAAAAGACATACTGTTTTAAAGGTGTGAGCAAAGGCAAAAATGTTTTTCTAAACCACAGACTATTTTATATACAAACCTTCTTTATTTTCTAGCTGCTGTGGAGTCTTTTTCCTCTTTTTATCTTCATAAATTGGCCTTTTCTTTGGCAAAGAGTCTTTTGATGGCACTTCAACACCTGAAAGGAAACAATGGAAAACTTCAGGTCTATCTACTACTTGTATGTCACCTAAGAAATACTAAACAGGTAACATTTTATTCACTTCAGAGATACCCTAAAACAGAAAATAGAACATACATGGAAAAACCTCTTTATTTATTTATTTATTTATTTATTTATTTATTTATTTAAATCCTCATTGGATATGTTTACTGATTTTAAATAGAGAAGGAGAGGCAGGGAGAGAGAGACAGACACAACAATCAGTTGCTTCCCTTATGCACTCCAATTGGGAATCGAACCCACAACCTGCATATGTGCCCTGAGACCAAGAAATGAACCTGCAGCCCTCAGGTGTATGGTGCAATGCCCCAATCACTGAGCTACCTGGCCAAGGCACCTGTTTTTTATATAAGGTATTCTAAATTTTACAAACATTAAAATTCCATTATTTTAGGGTCCAGTTCTATGAGTTTTGAGAAATGCATAGTTGTGTGACTATCATCACAATGAAAATGCAAAACAATTCCATCACCTTGTGTGGTTCTACCTGGTAAAATCCTGTTCGTATACTTAACTGCTGGCAACATTGACCTATTCTCCATCCCCAAATATCTGCATTTTCCAAATGTCAAAAAATGAACCTTACAGTCTGGCTGCTATCATCTTAAGGGATTTGATGGTCATCCTCTTTGTTGTATGAACCAAGACTTCGTTTCTTTTTAATGCTGCATAGCATTCCATCGTAGTGATGATGGACCACAGTTCCTTAATTCAGTAGACAGTTTAAGGATATTTGAGTTGTTTCTAGTTTTTGACATTTGTAAGTAAAGCTAATATAAATATTTGTATGTAGGTTTTTGTGTGAACATTTTTCTGGTGTAAATATTTTGGAGTTGGGAATAATAGGACATCAGGTAAATATGTACTTAATTTCCTAAGAAACTGTTTACTGTTCTCCAAAGTGGCTTTACAATTTTGCATCCCCACCAGTAATGTATGAAGAGTTTCAATTATTCTATTCTTGCCGGCATTTGGTTAAAACAGATGTTCTGATTTTTTAAATCTATGTATTCTAATAAATGTGCAGTGATATCTCATTGTAGTCTTAATTTGACAGACAACATTCACATAACTTTTATTACAGTATGCTGTTACAATTTTTCTATTTTATTACTTACTGTTGTTGTTGTTAATCTTTTGCTCTGCCTAATTTATAAATTAAACTTTATCATAGGTATGCATATGTAGGAAAAAACATAGTATATGTAGGTTTTGGTACTATCTGTGGTTTCGGGCATCTGCTGGGGGTGTTGGAATGTATCCCCCAGTCAAAGGGGGCCTACACAGTACATACAGGACTGTAGGTTATGTATTTCATCGTGAGCTTTGGTAGTCTGCATCTAGTAAGGAATGTTACTATTTTATCTCAGCTTTTGAATTTGAGTACAGAGCTGCTCATTTACCACCTTTTTAATAACTACAGTATCTAAAATGATGATATCCCTTCCCGCCATTTCACTCCTAATTATCAATAATTTGTCTTAGCTTTTCTTTTTTTTAGTCATTCTAAGATTTATCAATTTTACTGATTTTTTTTCTCAAACTTTTTGGCTTCATTGACTAATTTTTTGTTTTCTATTACATTACTTTCTGCACTTTATTTCTCTCTGCCTTTGTTTTTCTTTTTTTCTTTTTGCTTTGAAGGATGGGAAACAGACTATTGATCAGCAACTGTTCTTTTTCTAAAACAAGCATTTAATGCCACAAATTTCCCTCTAAACACTGCTTCAACTACCTCCCCAAAATTTTGTTGGGCTGTATCTTTTTTAAAAAAAGATACTTTGCAATGTTCAATGGGACTTCTTGAGTCATGGGTTTATAAGAAAGTTGGTTAGTTTTTCAAATATTTATGGATTTTTCTAGGTAGATTTCTATTAGTCTTTTCTAGTTTAATTATTTTGATTCAAAAAAATTCTGTGACTTAATTATTTTAAAAGTTTTAAAGTTTCCTTTATGGCCCAAGAAATAGTCTCTTGGTGAATGTTTGATATAAACTTGTTTTTAGCTGTATACACATACAAAATTGTTACATCTTTTTGGCAAGTTCAACTTTTTTTATCCTTACTTAAAAATATGTCCATTAATTTTATAGAGAGAGGAAGGAAGAACGACACAGCATGAGAGAAATATCGATGTAAAAGAGAAACATTCATTGGTTGCCTCCTAAGCATACTGTGACTGAAGATCGAACCCACAACTTGGGTTATGTGCCCTGACCAGGGATCGAATCTGCAACCTTTTGATGCACAGGATAACACTCCAACCATCTGAGCCACCTGGACAGGACTTGTAAATTCAATTTTCATCATTATGTGACATATTTCTTTTTTTTTTAAGTTTTTTAAAAAATATTTTATTTATTTTTCAAGAGAGGGGAAGGGAAGGATAAAGAGTGGGAGAGAAATATCAATGTATGGTTGCCTCTTACGCGTCCCCTGCTGGGAACTGGCCTGCAACCCAGCCATGTGCCCTGACTGGGAATCAAACCGCGATACTCTGGTTCATAGACCCGCGCTCAATCCACTGAGCTATGCCAGCCAGGGCTATGTGACCTATTTATTCTTGGTAAATTTCTTTGTCCTGAAGTGTACTTCAGGTTAATAATTTAGCAACTCCAGCTTTCTTCTGGTATGTTTTTATCCTTCCAACCTATTATTATCTGTATATTTAAAGTGGATTGCCTACAGATAGCACACAGATGGCTCCTACTTTTCCAACAGTATCTTTTAATTGATGTTTAGACTATTCATAATTAACCTAATTATTAATACACTTGGTTTTTAGGCCTACTGTTATATTATTTGATTTCCGTTGGTTCCCTTTGTTCCATTCCTTTCCCCCCCTTTCTTGCTTTCTTTTGGATTATTTGAATGTTTTTTAGACTTCATTTTAACTTATCTTTTGGGCTTCATCTTACATAGTGGTTGCAGTAAAAATGAGAATATTTGTAACTGACTTTTCACAGTATACTATAATGAATATTTTACCTGGCACATGAGCCATTCAGATGTAAATGGGCTCATGTTTTTTCGGGGTTTGTTCCAAGCACATGCAACTCCGTGGTGAGCCCAGCACTTGTGTCAGTTCATACGAAAGCATTACAGGATCCTCTTCCTCCACTTCTCTCCTCTCCACAATATCCCCTATTCTCTCCCAGGAGCCCCTTTATCTGGTTCCACTGGCCAAAGAGATGAGGTCCACTTAAAATTTTACATTTTATGTTGTGAACTTCCATGTAAGTGGAGCTACCATTTGGCCATAAAAGAAAAGGAAAGAGAAAAAAATGATGGGAAGACCCCTCAAACTCTTCAGACATCACAGACTCCTTTCCCTGTCTCCTCTGGCTAAAGAGACGTAACAAAGTAGTGCACTACTCAAAGGAAAGGAGAGAAGGTGGGGAAGGGGGTGGGGGTGGAGAAGAAAGGGAAAAGGAAAAGAAAGGTAAGACTACTCAACAATGTGTTCAATTCTAAGTGAACAAGATAATTTAAAATTTTTATAGCTGAAAAAATAAAAATTCTGGAGTTTTATCCATATCTCCAAAAGGTCCACAAAACCTCCACTATTACTTATTTTATAAATTTTGAGCTATAAACAAAAAGTACAAAAGCCAAAATAAGGCCATAGGCGAAAGAAGAAAATCATTAACCTACCCTTTTCCTTTCAGAATAAGTGCCTCTAGCAATCTGATAGGAATAGCAGAATATAAGGAGGTTCTAATTTAACACCTACTCTTCCAAACATTAATGCAAAATTTGACATCATTTATGTGCTATCTGATCATAGTTATCATTACTAAGTCATATGTGTCTTTAACTTTCAAATTTAAGGACTAATGTGAAAAGAGACAAGGCAAACAAATAGCATCAAGATAACCTGCTGCACTGGTCAGAGTCATATGCTCGCTGACCTCTATTCAACAAGAGATTCTGGACTTTGAGAGTAAAACATGACACTCACAAATAAAATGAAAACAAGTTGAAAGTGTGTGGTTAGTAGAATAATACCCACACCATCACCAAAAATCCCCATGTCCTAATCCCTAGAACATGTGAATATGATTACTAACATGGCAAAAAGGGTATGAGTAAGGTTAAGGTCACTGACATGGGAAAGATTATCATGGGTAATTATCCAAGTGAGCTGCACAGTCACAAGTCCCTAAAAGTGAAGATCCTTTCACTGAGGCACAAGCTGAGGTAAAAGGAATCCATGACTATAAAAGAATGATCTGAATAATATAACGCTGGTGGCTTTAAAGATGGAGGGAGGGGGTTATGAGCCAAGGAATACATGTGGGGTAGCCTTTAGAAGGCATGGAAATAGAGCCCTACCAGTGTGGCTCAGTGGGTTAGAACACCCTCCCATACACCCATACCTAGGGTGCGAGTTCGGTCCCTGGTCGGGGAGTGTATGGCAACCAATTAATGTTTTTTATATCGATGTCTGTCTGTCTGTCTGTCTCCCTTCCCCTCTAAAATTTGATTAACGTGTCCTTGAATGAAATTTTAAAAAATAAAATAAAAAGGAAATGGATTTTCCCCAGAAATTCCAGAAAAAAATGAAGTTCTGCCAACACCTTACCCATTGAGACCCATGTCAGAGACTTCTGATCTACAGAACTGTAAGATAATAAATTTGTGTTAAGTCACTATGTTTGTATTTGTTACAGCAGAAATAGAACACTACGTATAACAGAAGATTTCATTACCACTACAAAATGAAGTTAGTAAATCGACTTTCAACCATGGCTAGAATGACAGCTGGTTAAAAGCAAATAAAAGTTAAGATTAAGTAAAAAGTGATTTATCCAAAATGAAAAAGTATCATGTCAGTAATTTGTTTTTATTTGAATTCATGGTTATTATCCACTTTTGAACATCTGTTTTTAGACATTCTAATTATAATATTAGAACAAATAAAAAGTCAAAAATAAGACACAGCGGAGCATATATTAAATCTTATTTGTAAGTAACATTATTAAGCCTTAGGAGACTATGTCTTCATCAGTCAACAGTGAATCCCAAAAGCAGCAAAGAGCTTCAAATGGCATAGTTCTCTAACGTAATTCTTCCTCTCCACTCCTGTAACAAACTCATAAGAGAGGTTCCTCATCACCTCTTGGGTTACTAACACAGTCTTTCACTAAGAGCAGAAATTTCACAAGACAACAGAAAAAACTGTTTATTGTGGGTTTTAAATGAAGTTTTTAAAAAAGGAAAATCACTTAAAATGTTCTTAACTTTGAAGTATGAATGTACGTTCTGTATTTATGCACATATGTAAATGCTGAGACTGATTAGAATTGTAAAACCAGAGCCATCAATCACTCTGACAAGACAACTATATTAAACAAACCAAATAACAGGTTAAAACCACCTAAGAATGTGGAGACAATCAGGTTGACCAGGGTTTTTCTATCCAGCATCATATACCTAGTACGTGAAAGGATGGACCTGGGGGGAAACTGTGAGCTGGATGATCTCAAGGGTAGTCCCATCAACACCCCAGATTTAACTGACTGTTGCTCTGGATAGGAATTCTTTAGTCAACTGTTGTATTTGTAATCAAAACCAAGACTTATGAGTGTTCAGACATTCCATTCATCTTACAAACTAAGGCACTACAATAAAGTTCCTGCAGAAGCTCTTCTGCAAGTGGTATCCAGACATACCACTTGAGAGACTGTCTCTTCCAAGTCTGTCCTAAAGACTGATGCTAAATTCGTCCTTTTAAATTGTAATTTTCATCTAATCTAATAAGTGCAAGTCAAACCACTCCATGAAATAGCATTTCTGAGATTGGCAAACTACTCCCTGCACAGTCCCATTCTAATTTCTTCAGCAATGCTCTTTGTCTTTCAAATATGATATTTGGGTGCTGGTAGTACTCAAATTTATTCACTAATTTCATTTTTTACATCCCCAATTAAGAACAAAATTTTCTGAAACCTAAGTACTGTGTTTCTCTAAATACACTGCTCCTGGCAGAACATATAATGCAGAATGAAGAGGTAGTTACTCAGATCAATTTAAATCTCAGCTCTAGGACCTTGGGCAAGCTATTTAAGCTCTCTGAGTCTCCATTTCTTCATCTACATGATGGAATGAAAACATCTATATGATTTTTAGGAGGAAAGAGACAATGTCAAAGGTTTATTATAGCATTAGTTGCATACTAAATATGTAATAAATGCTAGCTATTACTGTAATTACAACACAGCACCAACATTACAGTAATATAAAAACCTGTGGAATGTAGGGACAGGAAATTAAGGAAGGTCCCAATATATTCTTCTTGATAAAGTGGTCACTATTTTAAATCATCTCACTTGTCAAAAACATAATTATATATTCAGATTGTGGTCTCTAAAAGGAACCGAGGCTCTTGGGTGAACAGTTGATTCCAGGTCTAGAGGAAAAAACATGCAAGATGAACCTGAGATATCTCATTCTGTCAGAAAGCAAGAAAAAAATCAAAGAATATTGTAGGCATGTGAAAAAGTCTCAGGGGAAAAAAGTCAGAGACAAGCCCGAATGGCCCCCCTGCTGGCCAAAGATGGTATAATCTTAGTATCAAAAATGACTATGAGATGAAAACACATCAATTTGATAGACATCCACAATAACCTTTTAGATGTTGCTGGGACATCAATTTATTATTTTTAAAATTAATAAAGGGAAAGAATTAAGGGTCTACCCTGATCTTCCTGCATGAAACTGTATTTTAGAGAGAAAAATTTTAGCTAATAAATGCAAATGGAATGACAGAGTATCAGAATTCTGCAATTCCTAATGAAAAACTGAATATAGGCAATGATCACCAAAGGAACATTAAAATTATTAGATGAAAAGTGAACAAAGAACTTTCATAATGAACAAGGCTGCCAATGGGTAAACCCACTGATCACTACGTCATCACTAGAAATGAGGCAACCAGATCATACACCTCTTGACATGAGGTAACTGGAAGTGCATAGCACCACTGAAAAGTAGCCAAGCTGCTAGATCTAAGAAATTACATGGAATAGAGAAGTATATTAGCCAACACCAGGCAAATGCAATCAGATAAATCTAGAATATGAGAAATTCTAGAGAATAATCCAGCATCTTCAAAAGGGGAAAAAAAAAACCCCAGGACATGCCAAAAACAGGGGTAGTAGTGGTAACAGTAAGAGACAGACCTAGCAACCAAATGCAATGTGTGGCCGTAATCTGGATCCTGATTTGAAAAAATCAATCATAAAAGACATTTGGAGACAAGTAGAAAAAATTTAAAATGGACAGAAAATCCAATGATATGAAGGAATTATTAGATGTCATATGTACTTATTCATGACAAAAAGCAAAATGCCCTTATCTGTTAAGAGATACATACTAAAGTAAAATATTAGTAAAATAATATGGTTACCTGAAATTTACTTTAAAATACTCCAGGAAAAAAAGGTGGGTGAAGGAGAACAAAACAAAAATGGCATATATTGATAATTATTTAAACTGAGTGATAAGTAAATGGAGACTCATTTTACTGTAAGTCTCTATTTTTGTTTCTTTTGGGGGACAAAAAATTTTTTATAGATATACTATCATTTACAAGGAAAAATTTTAACAGAGTACAGAAGTCATCCCCCTAAATAAGGAAACTGTATTGCTGACCGCTATTACACCTTTTCACAACGTTTTCATAAGAATTGTTCTGATATAATTCAATTCTCCTTTTGACCACTGTAAAGATATAACTTCATGCCAAAAGTGTCTAGATTCTTCAGTTAATTAAGGATACTACTTACCCTGAGCTTGCAGAAGTTTAAGGGTAGCTTCAGCTCTGGCTCTGGCTTCTCTCTGAGATTTAGTTAAAAGCTTCCCTTCTTTTTTCAATCGTTCTTTTCTTTCTTTTTCTTTTTGCTTTTTCCTTTCTCTTTTCTCTTGTTCCAATCTTTCCTATAAGAGAATATATATCAGACAAAAACTACACAACTTAATCAATTACATTTAATTACATTTAAATTAAATTTCAATATAAACAACCCACACTTCAAACAAAACTTTTGAGACACATGCAAAGTATTATGTTAGGAGATTCCAAACGAAAATATTTTAAATATACATATAATAATATCACATGAGAACAGATTATGTGTTTTGGCAATGATACACAAGCCACTTCTGTATCTCAGGAAATAACGGCAGGATTTTCTATACCTCTTCACCTTATTATTCATATAATATGGACAATAATGTAACTGAGTTACCATGTAATTATGAA
Source organism: Artibeus jamaicensis (assembly GCF_021234435.1). NCBI lineage: Eukaryota > Metazoa > Chordata > Mammalia > Chiroptera > Phyllostomidae > Artibeus > Artibeus jamaicensis. The sequence goes on along the minus strand of NW_026521810.1, from coordinate 9,141,649 downwards.
ATTTTTAGATTTAGAAGGTTAGAGATATTTCATAGAGATTTTTTAAGTTAAACACAATGTTGATGTCAGCAACTTCATGAAGACATACCTCTTCTTTCCGCTTGGCTTCCAATTCTTCAAGCCGTTTTATGCGTTCTTCCTCTTCTCGTTTCTGTCTCTCTTCTTCTTCTTTAAGCTTAGCCAGAGCTTCCTGCATAGCTTTAACTGTGGCTTTGCTAGGTCCTTTTTTCTTCTCTTTTTCTTTGTCTTCCTTTTCTACTTTCTTTTTCTTCTTCTCTTTTTTCTTTTTGTCTCCTTCATTGTCATCTATCAAAAAAGAATAGAGGCGAAGTGTTTTTAAAAAACCTTGTTACCTAAGGCAATGATGATTTTTAAAAAACCTTGTTTCCTAAAGCAATGATGAGCAAACCCCACAATTGGAGGAACACAATGGGCCAAAGAAGATGCCAGCAGCAAGCTACACCCTCTAGGCATCACTGCACCCCCAAAAGCACAGGAGTACCATAGTACCTGCAACAGTTTAGATTAACCAAATTAGCCTCCTTAGAAGCCAACAATGCTGGTGTTGCTCTGAGATGTCCTGAGGGATCCAAGAAGACAGGAGTATCCTGTCAGTACGAAGAAAATATACTGTACCTAATGTAGCTCTTAATCAATAGTGTCTGAATTCCTTCCTTAATTCTATATCTAGTTTTGCTTCTATAAAATGGGAATGATACGAATGATGCCAATCTTAAGATATCTGAAGAATAAAAATATAAAAATTAGGTAATTATATTCTAAGAATGCTATAGCATTATGCCTTAAAAAAAATAAAGATTATAAAGCTACTTTCATGGTGCTTTCCTCAAATATGTCCAGATAATAATTTGAGTGTTTAAAAAAAAACTATGTCAATTTTCCCATTAAAAGTTTTACTAAAGAAAACTACGTGAATCATTTCATCTTTATTCTCATTCCAACTAAGGGGAAATTTTAACCAGGAAACTTATTTTTTGTTAATTGGTTCTGGTATAAAAAAGCGGCTCACAATTGTTTAAAAGGTGTTAACTGATTTTAGCATCTTTTTACTTTACTATTTCACAGGTTGAATTGGGTTTTTAAAAACAAGAAGGAATTCTGATATTATCTGACGGAGTTATCAAAAGGAAGAATAAATTTTTCATTAGGCAACTTCCACTCTTTATCGACAACAAAAAAAATTGTTGTTCACAGTGAATTCTATAAAAATTCTAGTCTGTGCACAAACCACTTGAGAGGCATTTTATATTATATATAAATGTTTAACAATAAACATTAATTCAAAGAGTATGAAGTTTTTAAAAGGGTATATAGTTTTTAAAAGGCTTTCATGCAATTAAGCATCTTTATAACCACAGACAAATAAGAAAACTACTTTGGGGTATAATAATCAAACCTTAAGAGTAAATAAGAACCCAAGCCTTTTGCCCTTTCCCAATAATTTTACCCACCTTCAGTGGCTGCAGGCATCTCTCCTTTCTCGTCAGTGGCAGGAGCTGCTCCAGTGTCAAGAGTCACTTTGGATTTTACAGTTTCCTCTTCAGATTTCCTTTGAGGTTCTTTTTGTTTACTCTGATCCTTTTTACCAGTTTCTAACTCTTCTTTTTCTTTCAGCTTCCGCAGTTTTGCCTTTTCTTCCTCTCGCTTTTTTCTCTCTCGCTCTTTCTTTTCTGCCTTCTTTTGGGCCACAGTCTTAATTTTGAAGGAGTCGTCATCTTCATTCCCACTCTCTACATTAGGACCTGCCTTATTTTTTTTATTTTTTTTCTGTCCTTTTCTAGACTGCAAAACTTCATCTGATTCATCTCCACTTTCCCCTGAAGAATTCACTCTGGAACGCTCTTTAATTTTCTTACTGTTATCCTCATCCTCTTCTGACCCATCCCACTTTTTATTTGATTTTTGAGCTTTCCCTTTAGCTTTTTTAGAAAGTTTGTTAAAATCATCATCATCATCATCATCACTCCCAGAGTATATTTCCACTTTTGGTTTTGCAATCTTTTTTGATTTTGAATCCTTATCTTCTAATTCTTCACTGTCATCATCAAAACTTAGTTTTTTGGCTTTCTGTCCTTTCTTTTTTTTATCTTGTTTTGAGGTGGATTCTTCTTCATTATTTTCTGTTGGCTAAAAAATTTCCAGTGTTAGAAATATTAACAGAATTACATTTTGCTTTAAAATAAGTAACTGTGACTCCTCAGAGTAACATGCTTCATTAAATACACATGGAAAAAATTCTCAAAATAACTTCAAAATAAGGTCCTTTTTATGAGGATATAAAATTCAACCAAGTGCCAGAAGCTAGCCTAGGCCTCAGGCACCTCTCACATTCACTGTGAATGTCAGGATCTAGGTGGTCTAGCCAGCACTAATCACAGTCCACACTTATTAGCTTCTTCAAATGGCACTCAAACCCTAAGAGGGAAATTGAAAGAAGAAAAAAATGCCTATCACTTTCCCATTAGTCTAAGGCCTCTCCAAACTCAAAGGATAAAAAAGAAACACTATAAGAAATTGAAGGTAGAGATAGGAAATGTTGTATCTCTAAATATACCAATTTTATAAATAGGTAACATACCCCAAAATACCTTTAGATTCCCAAATAAACTGTCTTTCTAAAGATTTTAAAAGACATTATTTCTTTCCTAAAAATTGTCTCCCCCACTGGCATAAGAATTTATATAATGTTCTAACATATACACATATAACACACAGGCGCACACACACAGAGCTCAAAAATTTCTAAAAGCATCGCCCTAAAACTGGCAACAGGAAGCACAGCTGGGTAACAAACATCTTTCACCTTTACAGCAGCAGTTTCTCTGTCAGTTTTGATGCCTTGAGCCTCCCAAGACAATTCTTCCAGTTCTTTCAAGATATCATCTTCACTAGAAAAACATTAAAACATATTTGAGACATTGAATAGGATTAGTAAGTGCATCTAGTACCAAAGCTAGTAAGAAGCAAACATATTTGAAACATACTTACTCAAAGTCTTGCCGTTTTTTCTCTTTTTTCTTTTTCCCCTTGGACTTTTGAGGCTCCTGTTCCTTGGCAGCACCAGCTCCTTCTATTTCTGCAGCCAAGGCATCAAGATCAATGTCATCCTTGGCACTTAAATGAAAACAAAGAAGATCTAAATGTTACTCGAGAGTACAGTAATCTAGCATATTCACATACAGAGAAACATTTTTAAAAAGTAATTTTAGCCTTTATCACACATTAGCATCCTACTGAGAAAAACCATTTGGCAAGCCCTTTCACAACAACACTAGTTATATATCCTTATCAGCCTTGCTGCATCTATTCCAATAAAGTCTGAGTTACATTCACATCAGAAAGAGATATATAGCCCTGGCTGGTGTAGCTCAGTGGATTGAGCACAGGCCTGCGAACCAGACAATCGCGGTTCGATTTCCAGTCAGGGCACATGCCAGGGCTGCAGGCAGGTTCCCTGCAGGCCAGTTCCCAGCAGGGGACGCACGAAAGGCAACCATACATCGATGTTTCTCTCCCTCTCTCCTTCCCTTCCCCTCTAAAGATAAATAAATAAAATCTTTAAAAAAAAAAAAAGAAAGAGATATATAATGAAGCACTATGGTTAATCAAGAAATGGAAATTAACTTTTGTTCATACCTAAGTTTTGTTATGTGTATCTGGAGTTATTTATAAAAGACAGATGTTAAATGATGAAACGAGTCTTATTACTTCATTATCAATACCAACATCTAAATATTTGGATACCTATTCATTTTTACTTGGAATAACGAAAATTTCAGATCTGAAAGGAGCTTTAAAGATCAACTACCAACAGGAAAACTAAGATCCAAAAGATCATTTTACCAATAGGAAAACTAAGATGCACAAAGTCTGAATGCCTTGAACAAAACAAGCAAACCAAACCAAACATCCAAATCTAAATGAATTAGGAATGCTTCACTAAGTAAAGCATGTACAATGTCCAAAAATCTAGAACCAAGGAAATTCACAACCCTTTACATTACTGGTTTTGTTTCTGCTTCCATTCTACAATGTCCTCATCTACCAATATAATTTAAAGCAAACCCAACTAAGTTCCAGTTCAAACTTACAGAAAACCAAGGTCAGTCTGAGATACACAGTAGAAAAAGTAGATGAATCCCAATAAATGATATAGTAAAAAAAATTAAAACCATGCAATGACCCCCACTGATAGACACCCTGTTATATAGAAACCTCATTTCAGTAAATAGAAGTTCTAAAGAGAGTAACTTGTAACTATATGATGAATATAATTTTAAAATTATATTAGAAAACTTTGAAGATACAGGATCTATCCTCAAGGAGCTTAGAAGAGACAGCAAACCAGCAAACCAGTCATTGCAAAATGCTAAGTGCCATAAAATAAAAAAAGTTTAATGCTTTTATAAATTTTGTCCCAAGCTGAAATATCCTTTTTATCCTATACTGTAGGACAGTGTACTTAAGGAGGATCATAGAACACTTAACTACTCCACTGGCGGAGACTTCCTGAAATACCAAATCCAAAATGAGAATGTCAGATGCTTCCTACTAGAGAAGAGAACCAAGTACTGGAGGAGGAAGAGGCGTTAACCAGGCAAAGGGGGTGGGCATATCAGACACTAAGAGTGCCTCAGGTCTCAGAAAAGGGTATCTGAACCAACTAAGAAGCTCTTTGTACATTACGGATTTATTGAACCCACCACCCAAGATCTAGGTGACCAGAAACTGGGGTGTGAGGTAGGCAGTATATTTTTAGCAATCTTTCTGGGTGACTGTGGGTCAGATTTGAGCAGTTATTCCATTTTTAATAAATGAAGAAACTGAGGCACAAAGAACATGTGCAGGATCACACAAGGCAGAGATGGGATATGAACCTAGAAAGTTTGATTCCATAGTTACAGCTCTTAACCCTGCTAACATAATCAAATCTCTTTCTTAGAAAGCTACCTCTAGGATGACTGGGAAGGGAAGCTACCCCTAGGATGACTAGGAAGTTGGGGCAGAAGTCCAACTGGATAGGAAGTAGGAAGATCAACCAGTTAGGGAGCTTTCACAGTTAACTGTGATGAGAAACAATTATCCTGCTGCCTCTGCAGGCAAGAGGTGAGTCAGATAAAGATCAATTAGCAACACTTAAGTACCAACTATATAAGACCCTTCCCACCCTCCCACCCCCCACCCCAGCCAAATTTGGGGAAAGCAGGGTGAATCTTATAGTCTGAATGTAGGGGGGGAGGAGCAGCAGTAGAGCAGGGTCTACCTTATTCATCATGCAGGAGTGATCAGTTTATAGGCTTGCCCAAAGATTTTGTCTTTAAACCAAACAGTACAGAATATAGTTGCCACCAGCAAGTCTTTCTAATAATTCCCCTCCATTCTATTACCAATGGGCTGAGATAACCAAGTTCCAATAATTCTAAATAAATTCAGAGAATGTGAAGAGAATATTTACACAGAAAAAAGAAAAACTGAATTTAGCCAGATACCTATAATAAATGTGACTTTTATTAAAATTACAAACTACATCCAAATGAAATGCAGTGTGAATCATATTTACAACATGGCTTGAACAAACCAACTGTGAAAAGTCACTGTGGAGCTAGAAATCTGAAATATGAGCTGGATATGAAACACTAGAGAATTTGTGTTCATTGCACTAGGTGGGGTAAGGGTATTTTGATTAGGTAAGAAAATGGAGAGAAAAAATCAAGATGTCTATGAAATAAAATACACATAGCAAAAATGAGGGTAAAATGCTAGAAATGACAAAAATTAGATAATGAGTATATGGGGGGGTTCGTTATACCACTCTTTCATTTATTTTCTGTGTGCTTGAAATTTTTATAATAGAAAGTTAAAATTTCACATTAAAAAATTACAAAGAGCCCTGGCTGGTGTAGCTCAGTGGATTGAGCGCGGGCCTGAGAACCAGACAATCGAGGTTTGATTCCCAGTCAGGGCACATGCCTGGGTTGCAGACCAGTTCCCTGCAGTCCAGTTCCCAGCAGGGGACACACGAAAGGCAACCATACATTGATGTTTCTCTCCCTCTCTCCTTCCCTTCCCCTCTAAAGATAAATAAATAAAATATTTTTTTAAAAAAATTACAAAGATAAACAAAAAGTAAACCAGGGTTGAAATCAGATAGCTATAATTCGCTCATAATTTCCAGAATTTAGTAAGGTAGTGTCTTCCCAACATTTCATATCTTTAAAATTTTTTTAGTTATTAATGTATCTAAGATTGGAAGTCACTCTTCATAATCATTTTGACCTTGGAGCAAATTAAATTCTTAAGAGAATGGAAGACGCACTAAGCACAAGACTTTTTTTTTCCCCCTCAAAATTCAGTCCTGACAAGTAATTCCTTTAAGGAAAGTAGCATTCAACCTAAAACAAAAAGTCACTGACCTATAGTAGAGGACTATAGTAAAATAAAACTAAAATACTGGACAACAGCACTACAGCCCTTGTACTGTTCTACAGGGCATTAAATATTGACTTTGTATATCTATGGTAAAATTTCAAATCTAAGCACTTAAGAAATAAAAATGGTATGCATAAATTCTAACCTCGAATAAAAAGGGAAAAAAATGAAAGAAAACAGAAATAAAGCATGGCAGAATTGCACAAATAAAAAAAACGAATGGCTGAAATAAAGTCAAATATATTATTAATCAGTAGCAATGTAACTTTAAACTCTTAAAGATAAGTTATCAAATTGTATTTTAAAAATTCAATTTTATGTTGTTTGCCAGAAGACAAACCTAAAACAAATACTATATAGAAAGGTTAAAAGTTAAAAAAAAAAAAAAAGGAATCCTCAAAAACCAGTAGCAAACCAAATCCAAGAACATATATAAAGAGGATCATGCCCTGGTCAGGTGGCTCAGCTGGTTGGAGCATCATTCCATACACCAAAAAGAATCACATGCCGTGACCAAGTGGGAACCACTACAGGAGAGCAAGGTTGGCTGAACATATTAAAATCCATTAATTTAATCCATCAGCTAAAAATAGGATAAAATACAAAAATTTATCATATCAATAGATGAATAAACAGCACTTAACAAAATCCGACATCCTTTCATGGTAAAAAGATTCAGCAAAGTAGGAATAGCAAACTCTCCTCAACCTAAAAAAGGATCTCTAGGAAAAACACAGCTAATATCAGACTTTCCATCCATCACTATACTGCAAGATCTAGCCAGAGCTTTAGGCAAGGCAAAGAAATAAAAGGCACGTAGATTGGAAAAGAAGGAAACTATCTAAACTTGCCAAAGACATGACCATACACATAGAAAACCCTAAGGAATCCACAGGCACAAGACAAAAAATTATTAAAGCTAATAAATGAATTTATTAAGGTTTCAGAATAGAAAACTAATATATAAATATCAATTGTATTTAAACTACACACTGGTAATGAACAATCCAAAAATCAAATTAAGGAAATACATTTACAATAGCATAAAAAAGAAATGCTTCAAAACAATTTTTTAAGAGTTGCAAATCTACTCTGAAAACTTACTGAAATAACTTTTTACAAAAAAATTTATTGAAAGAAACCAAAGACCTAAATAAATGAAAAAACATCCCATGTTTATTGATCAGAGGGCATAATATTGGCAACACTCCTAAACTTAATCTACAGCAGTGATTTTCAATCAGTGTGCCATGAGAATTTTTAAAACATGCAATACTTGACTAGTCAGGGGGCACTGACCTCTCTTCCTTTAGACTGTCAATTAAAAAAAAAAGACAACAGCCAACACATTAGTCATCCAATAATAAATGAATCAAAGTTATACCTCTTTTTGTCAGATCAGCAAAAAATATTTTTTGTTGTGCTGCAGAATTTTAGTGACCAATGTATGCGTGCCACGAGACAAAAAAGGTTGAAAATCACTGATCAAATCCCAGTCAAAATTCCAGCTGCCTCCCTGCCCCTAGAAATTGAGAAGCTGATCCTAAAATCTACGTGGAAATGCCAGGAACTTATAATAGCCAAAACAATCCCCAAAAAAGAACAAAATTTGACAAATCATACTTCCCAATTTCCAAACTTACTACAAAGCTATAGTAATGTGGTACTGCAATAAGGAGAGATATACAATGGAACAGAATTGGGAATCCAGAAGTAAACACCTACACATATCATCAATTGATTTCAGCAAAGAATTAAAGTCTTTTTAACAAATGCTGCCAGGACTACTGAATATCCACACAGAATAAAGCTGGACCCCTACAACATCATACAATCTACAAAAATTAACTCAATCTGGCTCAAAGTAAGGGGTAAAACCATAAAACCACTAGAAGAAAACAGTAAGTCTTCATGACCTTGGATTTGGTGGTGGTTTCTTAGATCTGGTATCAAAAACACAAGCAACCTAAAAATATATAAATCTGACTTCAACAAAGTTAGAACTTTTTGTGCTATACAGAGTATTATCAAGAAAGTAAAACAAAAATTATAGGAGAAAAATAAAGACAACCCACAGAATGGGAGAAAACAGTTGTAAATCATACCTGATAAAGGATTGCTATGTAGAATATATAAAGAACTCTTATTCCTAAATAATTTTAAAATGGGCAAATGAGTTGAATAGACAGTTCTTCAAACAAGAGATACAAATGTCCAATAAATACATTAAACCATCATGGAATGCAAACCAAAATCATAGTAAGACACCACTTCACACCCACAGTAATCAAAAAGGCAGATGGTAAGTGTTGATGAGGATATAGAGAAATTGTATAACTCTAATACATTGTTCATTGGAATGAAAAATGGAGCTTTGGTAGTTCCTGAAAAAGTTAAACACAGAGCTCCCCAGCAATTTCACTCCTAGATATTACATACCCTAAAGAAATGAAAACCTATACAGAGATTTTTATAGTAATATAATTTACAACAGCCGAAAACATGTACGGCTATTTTTTATGGCAATATAAACAATCCCAATGTCATCAACTGATGATTAGGTTAAAAAAATGTGGTATATCCATATAATGGAAATGTAGGACATATGATTCGGAACTTAAAAGAAATTCCAACTACAATATCATCAGAAACAACCATTAGATTCACCAGACTTCAGTACCTGAAACCTAATGACATATATTTAACTAAATTGAAATAAAACAGTACTCAACGGTATTCAGGGACTGCTATGAAAATTTATGGTATAAATAAAGCTTCAGAAATAAAAGAAATATTTCATATACCTGTGGAAAGTATAGCACTAACACAAAAAGGAGGTCTGAAAACCAATGATTTTAAAAATTGACTTCTAAGTGAAAAGTAAGGATTCCTCTGAAAGAATATACCTGAAATTTTATATACCAGGCCTCAAATGGAAAGGAATGAAATATTAAATTACCGATGCTTTCATTTTAAATAGATAGGCTATGGAACAGGCAGGTATACAATTAAGGTTAAGGGAGAAATTCTTTTTAAAAATCTGGCCCTGACTGACCTCTAGACAATGGCTGTCATTTTTCTATTCTCCCTCCTTCTTTAAGTTCTTAATCTTTTACAGATGCTTCACCAGTAAAGATCCTATGTAGACATAAATTTTTATTTAAAGTCTCCATTTTGTAATATCAGAATTTCTTCAATCATGTAGTACAGCACAGAAAAACCCAGAGATTCTTGAGTCAGATATGGCTAAGGAGCTGAGACACTCTAAGCCTCAGTACATTATTATGGTAAATCCCAATTTCCCCTTCTATATGACAGATAGTAGTTTAGATCTTTATTCCTTTTCCTTCCTCCAGATTGTCAATCTAGTTACAGCATGGTTATTGCTTCCACATTAAGTGCTTCATTACTTAAATTATGTAAATATTGTGGTTAATGCAAGGGTAAGTAGTATACTATGATTACATCAATACTATGTATAAAGGTTCAAAATACCAGTATATTTTGTACTTAAATTTCTCAACAGTACATATTTGTTACAAGGCATAAGATGGAAAGGAAGGTAAAAAATGTGTGTCACTAAGACATTTGAATGCTGCTGTAATGTGTTCTTCTCCATGCTCTCCCCCCTTTTACTATTTTCATATCATAACAAACTAGTAATCTAATCACAATTTAGTCCTCACCTTTACACAGCTACTTAATAAGAGCTCAGTAAGTTGGTGACAGAAGACAACCACCTTGAAAAAGTTTTCCTATTTATCACAAAAAAGAAAAATTATAGCCCTGGCTGGTACAGCTCAGTGGATTGAGCCCGGGCCTGCGAACCTCACGATTGCCATTTGATTCCCAGTCAGGGCACATGCCTGGGTTGCAGGCCAGTTCCCAGCAGGGGACTCACGAGAGGCAACCATACATTGATATTTCTCTCCTCTCCTTCCCTTCCTCTCTAAAGATAAATAAAATCTTTTTAAAAAAAGAAAAATTATTACATTAGCAAGCCAAACTCTAAGATACCTAGAAATAATCCAAACAAGAAATATTCTAGCCCTCACCGGGTAGTTCAGTTGATTAGAGCCGACAGGCCAAGGTTGTGGTTCTATCCCCAGTCAAAGCACATACAAGAACCAACCAATGAATACGTAAACGAGTGGAACATCAAATCCATATTGATATCTCTGCCTCTCTTTCCCTCCCTAAAAAAATTTAAAAACCAATTAAAAAAAGTTCAAATATGCTAGACTCAATTGAAGAAAATAAAATGTTACTGATATACAATTAAATAATTAGATTAACCAAATAAAGAAGCATGTCATATTATTATTTGTTGGCCACTGTATTTCCAGCACCTAGAACAATATCTGGCAGTTTAGTACAGGGACCCCCGACCTCCTGGCAGAGGACTGGTGCTGATCTGGGCTGGGCCACACAGCAAAAGGTGAGCTTGATGTAATGTACTTGAATCATCCTGAAACCATTCCCCATGCCCAGGTCTGTGGAGAAACTGTCTCCCACAAAATGAGTCCCTGATGCCAAAAAGGTTGGGGACCGTTGCTTTAGTACACAATAAAATGGGATGATACAGTAACAAAGATATCAAGTGTACCAAATAATCCAAATACTTAATGGAACTCCCAATTAAAATAGACTCCCACAGATTTTTAACAAACCTTTAATCTTTTTTTGCGTTTCAGTTGCACTTTTACCTTTCTTGAAATAGTAAAGCATAATATGCGGAAAATGTTGTGTATTTTCTTCTATCTTCAATATTAAAATGGCTACCCAAAAACTCACCAATTTTAATGTGTTTTTACTTTTTAATGAATGCTGACAACTGTCACAGTACAATCTAACAAAACTGTTTCAAACGAAGTTAGAGAAAACTAAGTACTATTAGAGCCATTTTAAGGAAGGGGAAAAAAAAAACTTTTTGGCCAACCCAGTATTTTCAAAATAATACTAAGAGACTATTAGCCTTTTCCATTCTCGTTTTCTCCCAAGTATACAGTGGAGTTTTCCAGAAGAGACATGATATGTGATGTTTATAGAATGAATACACAAGCAGATGAGAATCAAGGTATCTTCTAGTAAGCCACATAGTAAAGAGATTTGTAAAAATGTTTAATACCACTCTTATCATTTTTAAAAGTGATTATTTAAGGATACTTATTAATATGTAATATGTTTTATTTTTAAATTAATAAATAAGAATTTGTTTAATTTGTAATATGGTAAGTACTGATAGAGATAACCCACAGAGACAAAAAATATTTTGGGTTCCTTAGTAATTTAAGAATTTACAGGTGTCCTGAGACCAAAAACTCTGAGAATTGCTATTCTAACCTAACCACTGACAGTTCCTCAGTTAAAACAATGTTTTGCCCATCTTATAAATCAATGGCAAGACTGGAATAAGTTTTGAAGGATAAGTAATGTACAACTGATGGGTAAGTAACAATACAAGTAGCTGCATCAGTTCCCAATAGAGATCACCAGTATAAAATAAGCGAACAACAGAAGTTTAACCACCTGCTTAAAAAAAATCCTCACCCAAGGATGTTTATTGATTTCAGATAGAGGAAGGCAGTCAGGGACAGAGACAGACAAACATCAATGTGAGAGAGAAGCGTGGATCACTGCCTTCTGTATGTGCCCTGAGGATCAAGTCCACAACGTAGTTATGTGCCCTGACTCTGGGGATCTGACCTGCAACATTTTGGTGTGTGGGACAATGCTCCAACCAACTAATCTATCCAGCCAGGGCTACTATCTGCTTTCTTACAAAGAATTTTGTAAAAAAATTATCTGCTTTCTTACTCATTTATGGCAAACTAGGACTTCTTCCCCTCCTGCAATGTATCAATTCCCTAAAGTGTCCATGTAGGAACAAGCTAAGAGAACTCTCAGATTAAACATCTTTTTTCCTTATCTAAAGTATGCAGATTAAGGGTTTTTATTAATTCATATACAAATGAGAAATAAATTCCTTGGTTGAATCAGTCTACTTGTTATTACACTAGGGCCACTCCCTCTCTGAAAAGCTTTGGAGTACCTGCTATATTCACAGCTCCTTCTGGACAGATTCCTTCAGCAGAGAACCAATGTCTTCTATTCCAGGGGAGGGACCATGCTACCCAGACTGACCAGGATGAATGTCCGACACTAGGGCAATCATCTAAAGTTTAGGCAGCTATCTCAGACAGCCAGAAATCTCAAGAAAGGAGAGTGTATGCCAGTAATGACAGGAGCATTATCTGTACCACTTAAAAGCAAAGAGTAGTAGAATTACTACACTGGCTCACCATCGGTGTAGACTAGAGAACCATAGCAACAAATACGCTGAGGCTGAAGATACCCCAGAACTCGACTGAATCATGAAAGACCTTCTAGTTCCTAAATGACAACCCCACTTCCATAATATCTGACTGTGTGATGATAGATGAAATAATTGTCTTCTTTCACTTTATATCCTTTGGGGAGTGGAGAGGGTGTATTAATCCCATTAATTAAGCTGACATATCATATTCCTTTTAACCTGAAATATATATAATTAGCAGACTCAGGGGAATCAAAAACAAAAACAAAACAAAAAATGGAGGGGGACCAGAATGAAGAAGTGGAGGCTGATTGTGAAAAACTATATAATCCATGTCCTTTTTCTCTGCACACATCAGTTAAGAAATACCATATTGTATAAATGGGAATAGTAAGACATCTGAAAAGCATGCAAGTTCCCATAAAACCCCCATTATGTAAACTGATGACTAGGAAGATTATAGGAAGAAATGAAAGTATTAGCCTGTATTTTTATGAACCACAAATATTAAATCGTATCCCTCATTTTATCAAGTTTCCCCAAATGACCAAAGTTAGGAAAACTTGCTGAACACCCTACTCAAAACCTCATTCTCAGAATTACACAAGTTGGAACAAAATTCTAGAACTTAGTCTTTATACAAAGTTCAGTCACTGTTATGACAAAACGTGTGCTATCCAAATAAAATACTCAGATTAAATAAAATCTACTTTTTTCTAATGTATTCAATTTTAGAAGAAAAGGAAGCAAGATAAAAAGAAAGAGAAACATCGGTACGTTGCCTCTCATGTGCCTGGACCAGAAACCGAACGCACAATCTAGGCATGTGCCCTGACCGGTAATCAAATCAGTAGAAAATTTAATTGTAAATGAACACTGTGTGGCTAAAAAGTTAAAATAAGGATTAATTAAATATAAGAATTGAAACAGTCAAGCAATTTATGTTCTTTCCAAGAACTGAAAAAGCAGCTTCATGCCTTATCTTGATAATAAACAGCTGCTCATTTCTCACCCAATTCTACCTGGCCAAAAACATGCTCTACTTAGGATAACTTGTGAGGGAAGGGGAAGTGGGACGAATATAAAATCTTTAAAATGGAGATCTTTATACAAGAGAGTAAAATCGGATGTACTATGTCATTATACACAAACAAGAATATTAATCCTAAAATAGGACGTCTCCCAGACCTTCTTCCCAGCCTGTTCTTGTTCTTTTTACAAATTTCAAAATGCCCTGGAAGAAAGTACAGGAACACCTTGGAGAGACTTTGGGTTCAGTTCCATACCACCACAATAAAGCAAGTCACACAAATTTTTTGGTTTCTAAGTACATGTAAAAATTATGTTTATACAGTGGTCTCTTAATCGTGCAACAGAATCATGTCTAAAAAACAAAATGAACATACTTTAATTAAAAAATACATATACGCCCTGGCTGGTGTAGCTCAGTGGATTGAGCATGGGCCTGCAAACCAGAGGATCCTGGTTCGATTCCCAGTCACAGTACATGCCTGGGTTGCAGGCCAGTTCCCAGCAGGAGATACATGAGAGGCAACCATACATTGATATTTCTCTCCCTTTCTCCTTCCCTTCCCCTCTAAAGATAAATAAAAATCTTTAAAAAATTATTATTAAAGAAATACATATACATTATTTCTAAAAGTACCATCTACTGAGCCTTTAGCAAGTTGTAATCTTTTTGCTAGAGGATCTTGCCTTCAATTAAAAAAAAATAACACGCAGTATCTGTGAAGCACAATAATATAAGATATGCCTGTACTATCTAAATATACAACAGATCAAACAAACTAAGCAATGGAACTTCCCTTGCCCACCCCCAAATATCCTATGTGAACTGCAAAGTAAAAAGGCCCAGCAGTTCTGGTCCAACTGGACCCTCTGCGAAACCCTAGGATTTGTTACTTAATAAAATTTGAATGGCACTCAACCAAGAGTCCATGAAGCATTAAAAAAAAATAGAAAAATATGATATGAGAAAACTTTTTCAATTACATTGCCACCATTTTCTTCAAGATGAACCTCCCCCCCAAGAACTACAAATTAGTTTGAGCAGGGATTTAAAAAAATAGCATTCCTTCTACAATACACTTCCAAACCAATCTTTAACAACAGGCTCCAGTGTTTACAATTTAAACTTCACATCACCCATGAAAATCTTTATGAATCAATAAGGGATACACTTCCCTCTATGAATACAGACAATAATCTCTCCCCTCTGAATAGCTTCCCCCCCCCCAATGTGAGAGTCTGGAAAGTAAAAACTGTAAGTAAAATAACATATGCATGTACTTTTTAACCTAAGGAACAGACTTCTGTAATCCTGAATCAAACATGCCAATTGTTTAAAAAAACGTTTTTAAATAAGAGAATCAGTGAAATTAGGAAACTAGATACTTCATAATATTTAAGAAACCATTGTTAACATTCCTTAGGCTTGAAGGTGGCATTGTGGTTGTGTTTTATGTTCTGTTTCTACTTTTTTTTTTGGATACACCTGAAGGATTTACACATTAAAAATTTCTGAGAGCTGTTTTAAAATATCCAACAGGTGGATGAAACAGGATTAGTCATAACAATGCCTGAAGCCAGTTAATTAGTACATGAAGCTTCTTATAGGCATCTATTTTTTTTGGTATACATTTAAAGGAAAAAATTATCCTACGCATCAAAACATCCTGTCAAAAGTGGAGAAATTTTATTCCCACTAAATCATCCAAAATTCTGCTATTTTTTTTTTTTTTACTTTTCTACTTCGACTAACAATTACATTTTATTCTTCAAACCAATAAACTTTCTCCAGTGGACCTGCAACTGAAATACCATACGAAACTCACCTTGGTATCTTTCAATCCCACTCATCAGCTGAGGAAACAATCTAGGCTTCCAACTTGTAATTAGTGACCTTATTTTAACTTCAAGACTACATATCCGTTTTGAATCAGAACTATCACGGGTGTTGTTTTAACTTACTTTACTCTCTCCCCTAGTATTTGAACTAAGCTTGGTGAGTGGTATTCACGATGAAAAGTAGCAGATGCACTCCCACTTAATATAAACTCTTTCAATAAGAGTAGAAGACTCAATCCAATGTGACACAGAAAAGTTACCAAAATCTTGGGGTATAACTCTACACACACCCTTATAGTCCCTCCTCGCAAAAGCGTTTTAAATGATGAGAAAGGAGTGACCCCGGATTGGTTTGTTTCATCTTCTCCTCCTTTCTTAGGGGAGGTGCTAGAGAGCAAAGAAATCACCAAAAGACTGGCCGGAAGAAGGAAAGCGAAAAGCAGAGTCTGGACAATCAGCCCTTAAATAATTCAAAACTGTACCCAAATTAAATAAAATTAAAAGGGAGTTAAGTGTTAAACACCTCCACGAGGTGCTTAACACCTCAACGTACACGAGAGGCTCGAAAGTGGAAAAACCTGGCCGTAGGTTCAGCTGATTCAAACTCCCTTCTCTTTTCAAGTATTCACAGGTACAAAGGCGTAATGAGTACTCTTCCTGACCCTTGCCTAAACTTGTGCCACAAAACCCCCACTCGCCCGGCCCACGCCAGGCGCTCCAAAACCACTGCCACACTTCTCAGGCCGGAGACCCCTCTTTTCCTGGCCAGGCGAGCAACAGCGGTGGGACTGAGCCTTATGGCAGAGACAACCCGCCCGCCGCCGAGGCCCTCCGCGTCTGACCTGCACTGGAGTCTCGGACCTGCGGCAGCCACTCAGGGCCCAGGTCCGGTGCCCTGAGAGGCCGCCCTCAAGCCTCCACTCTGGGTACACCCCGCGCTGGCCAGACCCGCGCGACCCCCTCAGCCGCGCTGGCCGCCGCCGACCAGACCCAGCCACTGGCTTACTTGTCTTCACTCTTGTTTTTCTGCTTCTTCCCCATCGCGTGGTAGCAGCGCTAGTGGTTCCAACTCTTCTAGTCGGTCTCTCACAGATTCACTCCTCACGTCCCACTTCGGTCTCCGTTCGGCTCCGTTCCCCACCGAGCAGCCGCCTTTCGCACCGGCTCTCCACAGACCCGCGCAGTGGGACTGGGCACAGAAGGTGTGAGCTCTCTGAGCGCAAGCGCATCGTCCCTCCGCCTCAGCGTGGGGACGCAAAGCGCAGCTCATCGAGAGCTGCCCTTCGGGTAGAGCGTCTCCACTTCACCAGCCCGCCAAAGGGAAGTGCGAGCGCCCCCTTCCCGCGCACCAGCCGCACACCGAGCAGTTTCCACATTCTAGAACCCGTAGGCTGACAATGAGGCTGAAAACTCCGTACGTTGGCCAGTCTGGCGGCGGAATGCAGTAGTGGAGGATTGCAGCTGGGTCAGAAGTAGACCTTTGACTGGGCTTTCCCTCTACCTTTGTATTCTTAGCTGCCCGAAGTTCAGTAAAGGACCACAGTGAACCAAAGATAAGGGTTCTGGTTTTTCCCAAGGGAGATAAATCCAGGACAAAATTGGGTGTCTCAGTAACATCAATGAATTAGGACGTACAGTCACAAAAAAAAAAAAAAAAAGAAAACAAGTAAACCCATCAGGTTCCTGAAATAGGTCGTAATGTTCCCCCAAAAAGTTCTAAAAATTTGTTAGGAAAGTCATGAGGGAACCTACGATGGTGGTGAAAATGTGCCATATCCGGATCTGTACGGTTATATTATGGGTGTTAACTAAATAAAAACTAATCATACTGTATGTTATGAGTCAACTTCTTAAAAAATATTTTCTTTATTTTTAGACAGAGGGGAAGGGAGGGAGAAAGAGAGGGAAAGAAACATCAGTGTGAGGCTGCTTCTACCGCACCCCACACTGGGGTTCTGGCCCACAACCCAGGCATGTATGTGATCTGATTGGAAACTAAACCAGTGATCCTTCGGTTCACAAGCCACGGCTCAATCCACTGAGCCACGCCAGCCAGGAGGAGCCAACTTTTTTTAAAGGTTCTGTATGAGGTAAACGAAGTCTGAGTGTCACTCCTGAGTGAGAGGGTAACTACCTGATTTCTGACATTATAACCTGTGCACTGAAGTTCATAGCCTAAGTTGGAAAACGCCAGACGAGCACTAAGAAACTACAACTCCCAGCATACTTTGCTCCCGGACCGGAAACATCCGTTTCGGGCCACCGACTGGGTTTTTTTGCTAGTACGTACGGTCTCCTGCATCACTTCCTCCAGCGTCGCGGGCTGTAAAGCTTAAGGGCCATAGCCAATCTGGAGGCCAAAGTGACGGCCAATTCGTAGCCACTAGCAGCTGCTGCGAAGGTGAAGCCAGCGTGGATCGTTCTAGAGCCGCTCGTCCACCACTTCTCAGGTGTCACCGAGAGCTCAGGTGAGGCAGTGGTGATATGAAAAACACGCCCACCAAGTTCCCTTGTTAACGGAGGGGCGCGGCCCAGGTGCTGGTGACAGTGCTATTAAGGTGGCTTTGGAGCCTGGGCCCTGGGAGGCGATGAAGATTGGGCCACCTGAACTCTGCCCACATCTGTCCCCGGGGGCTTAAGGAGTGGCTGGATACTTCTGGGGCGGGGGTGTACCTTGGGAAGGTATTGTTCTCAATTAAGGAAAACGCCTCTTGGTTGTTTGGACCGGTGCACCTTGAGGGATCAAAGAAATGGTTTGGTAATTTGAGGACAAGTCCTTTCCCACAGTTCCTGTTGAACTGAAAAATGGAAAAATCGTAGTTACCAGGCCCTGGCTGGCATGGCTCAGTTGTTGGAGCTCCATCCTGCACACAGCAAAGTTGAGAGTTCCATTCCCAGTCAGGGCAGATACCTTAGTTGAGGGTTCAATACCTGGCGGGCATGTATGAGGGGCAACCAGTCGGTGTTTCTCCCTCACATCTATGTTCTTTTCCCTAAAATCAATAAACATACTTTTAATTTTTTTAAAGAGAAAAGTTAACCCGCCTAGCCAGTGTGGCTCCATTGGTTGGAGCTTCACCTATGGACCAGAAGGTCTTGGGTTCGATTCCCCATCAGGACACAGACCCAGATTGCAGGTTTGAACACCCCCCCCCCCCCCCCGCCCGGGGCAGAAGTGAGAAGACGACCTATTCATCTCTCTCTCTCTCCCTCTCCCCCCTCCCCGTCTCCCTGCCCCCTCCCCATGTCCCCCTCTCACTCCCCTCTTCCCCTCCCCCCACAAAAGCCATGGGAAAAAATATCCTTGGGTGAGAATTTAAAAAAGAGAGAAAAGTTAACAGGATTGCTAAACCATCATTTTTCTCCCTCTCTGAATGTGGTGAACACCACCACCTGTCCCCAGAGCAGCTCTTGTTAATCGCTTCTGCTCCAAATTATCCCAGCATTAAATTCTAAGCTCATCCTATAAAACTCCAGGTATAAGCATCTCTATGTTCCTGGTAAGAACAGGTTCTGACATGCAAGTCATGGTATAATATCCAGTTTTCTGCTTCATCCAGCCTCTAGTGAAGGGCACAATCTTACTGACATTTTTCTTGGGAGGAAGGGAATGTGAAATTCTTTTACTACATTTGAAATATAGTCCCTTTAAAATTGTATACCATTTATGAGGAACTTACAGTTTGTTCATTCAGAGTTAACAAATATTTTCAGAGCATCTTCTGTGCTCCAGTCATTGCTAGCTCTAGAAATAACAAAGGTGAAGTATGCATTTCAACTGCTTTTCCTTTGAAGAAAAAGAAATCAGAAGTGAAGTTTGTGGTAAGGCTATATCTCTTTAGTTGAACAGGTATAGAGGGTCTGTGGGTTTGGTCATGTGTCAGAAACTGGTGGATGAGCTCACAGGTTATTTGGATTTTTAAAAGTGCTTTGTTATTATCTACAAATGTATCATAATTAGTTGAGATGCCAACGGCCTCCTGTTTTGATAGGCAAATAATGAATTTTCTTTCTGTACTAATAAGCCAGGAGGACACATAAATATTGCCATCTGATTGTATAAACTCCTATCTCACATAGAGGAGTGATGGAAAAAAATCAATATTCTTAATATTTAGAGTGTTACATCAATGTTAAAAACACTGAGTGTCAGTAAATCAATACCAATACCAATCTTGTGGCCTCATAGATTTTATTAGGTGATGGGAGAACAGGAATGGAAACTAAAGCTTAGGGAACACCAGGCAGAATTCTTTACATAAATTGTAATAGGCTCTTTTAGGGAGCTAAAGAAACGAAAGTTATTTAATCAGAGACCATGAAAAATGTGCTTTTTGCTTAACAGTTAAATGTTACCATTGTTCCGTCACATCTGCTTTGCTTCCCTTTTCCTATGATAAAGAACACTGACTATAGGAGTATCACAAAGTGTTACTTCAACTACTGTAACTCCCAACTACTCACTTCTCTCTGGTCTGTTGATGGTCTTGAAGACTTGTCTTTGCTTTGGTATAATGAAACACATAAATCAGAAGCACCCAGGCTTTGCTCTAGATAGTTTCCTAGTGCTGTCACTAGAACCTACTGAATCACTTAAATAATTCTTAAGCCTAACGCGAAGTGCTTGGTTGTGAGCAGAACACTTTTTTTATGTTCTGAAGAACATGATTTGTGGACTACAAATTATGTACTTGCCAGAATTTTTGAAAATAAGAGAAAAACTTTACTTACTGTTCACACTTTTTAAATAAAGAATTTCATTCATTTATTTTGAGAGACAGGGGAAGGGATGGGGAAAGAGAGGAAGAGAAACATCAATGGGAGAGAAAAACATTGATCGATTGCCTCTTGTACACACCCTGACTGGAGACTGAACCTGCAACCTAGGCATGTGCCCCATCTAGGAATCCAACTGACTGGCGACATTTCACTTTTCAGACCGATGCCCAACCAGCTGAGCCACATGGGTCAGTATTTTGTTGTTGTTGGTGTTGTTGCTGTTTTTTAACTTTGTAAACCTTGTACCCAGCAGCAAGGCTGAACTGTGAAGAATGGAAGCTAATGCATCTGTCGACATGTTTTCAAAAGTCCTGGAAAATCAGTTGCTTCAGGCTACCAAACTAGTAGAAGAACATTTGGATGCTGAAATTCAGAAACTGGATCAGATTGATGAGGATGACTTGGAACACCTCAAAGAAAAGAGACTTGAGGCACTAAGGAAAGCTCAGCAGCAAAAACAAGTAACCTCTCTGCCCTGCTTTCTGAAATTGCTTTAACAGTATGCGCCTAACAACTTAAATATACACATTTGTCAATAGTTACATTGCAGTCCCCCTTTTTAAGGTTTTTTACCTCAAAGTACCTATCATTAAAAATTTGGCTAGAAAAAAATTAGTTTTGAAGACATACTCAAATTAGCCTGGGTAATGTTTTAATCCACAGTCAAGTAAAAGAAATACATGCCCAGGATCATTTTCTGAGCTCAGATTTTTGTGGTTGGAGTGAACTAAGAAAAGCACTGGCAGCAACAGGAGTTGGTGGTTTCCCTGTCAGGTATTAGTGAAGCCTGTCATAAGTTAGCTGAGCTCAACGCAAACAAGATAAGATTTAACCACACTACTAATTACTAATGAGCAACTTAAAAAAAAGTTGTTATAACTATGATATTTTTGTAGAAATCTGAATTTACCTGATTTGCAGTGAGGAACATATATCAATGTCTTCAATGAATGTCAGCAGTTAAAGACAATAGTCTGAGTATTTATAATTGAAAACTAATTGAAGCAAGCAGCTTTTAGGAGTTTTTTTATTAATATACTAATCAATTTAAAATGAATTTGTCATGGAGTAACTCATAGGATCTTATTTTGGAGCTTTCATTGCATTTTGATGGTTTTTGTTAAAATGTTTTGTGAGGAAGTAGCCAAGAAGCCTTAAAGGTTTTTAAAGCTATTCTCTTTGAAAGAGTAGTATAGATTATATAGTAGTTTTGACTTGCTGATCCACAAAGCTATTGGGGAAACCAACGCATACAATGACATAAGCACTCAATAGGCCTATGTTAATCAACATAGGTTAACCTATGTTGATTAATTCCTAATTAAAACTTTATTCCTCGATCAACCAAGCACCCCCCTACTGTTATAGCAGCTAGAGTTGTGAGACTTAGGGAGGGAGCAGAAGAACAAGGTGAGAAGTAGGAAGAGCCCACAAGAGGCTTGGGTGATAACCCCTAAGGGAGAACCAGGTACTGCCCATTTGCCACACATCAGATAGGCTCAGCCTACACTGTTATTTGTTCCCATCCTGCTTGATCCCATTCAGCACACACCTGTGGAGCCCATGTTCTGTGAAAGGAGAGATACTTAAGAGCGCGGGGTATGTTGAGTGTCTTCAGAGAGTTGTCAGGCATTGATGGAGGTTTGGAGTCGGCTTGCCTCCCTTTAAGAAATGGACAGGTTCAGGTCTTCAGCCAATTGGTTAAACACATAGGAATTGGTAATGGAGAGAAATAGTAGCTATTTAAAAACCAAAAATACAGGTTTTTAAGGATATATGTCATTGGCAAGTGAAGAAAGGAATCGAGAAGTGTCACATTATTAAGGAATTATTATTTGAGGGTTTAAACTGTTTATAGACCTTTACCAAAGAAATGTCACATAGAGAGAAGATATCTGGGCCTTCTGTGAGTGTCAGCTCCGTGTGAGCCAGGGTGAAAGAGATACCAAAACTACTGTGTCTGGGCGGTGTTAGCTTGAGTGCAGAGGAGGAAAGGGGATGGCATTCCTGCCCCTTTCTAGTTAGACCTTGTGGAAGACTGCATTCAGACCTCTCCCACATTTTAAAAGAACATGGAGGAATTAGACTATTCAGAGGACAGCCAGAAGAGTAAGAAGTCTAAATATCATTTTGTATGAGAAACAGTCAAAAGGAAATGGAAATTTTAGCATGGAAAAGTGAAAAAAAAAAAAACCATAGGCAAGATATATTTGAAGGGGTAACATGAAAGAAAGATTAGAACTTTTCTCTCATCTTAGGTTCAAGGTGGGATCCACAGACTGAAGTTAGAGATATTGTACTTAAGTGTGAGAAGACCTCTCTAAAAATTAGAGTAGCCCTGGCTGGTGTAGCTCAGTGGATTGAGTGCCGGCCTGCAAACCAAGAGGTTGCCAGTTCTATTCCTGTTCGGGGTGTGTGACTAGGTTGCAGGCCAGGTCCCCAGTAGGGGGCGTGTGAGAGGCAACCACACATTAATGTTTCTCTCCTTCCCTTCCCCTCTCTCTAAAAATAGAAAAATAAAATCTTTTTAAAAATCAATAAAAATTAGTACCTATACAAATGCTTTTTAAGCTCATGTGTCAAACACTGTTTTACTTACCTTTGTGTTGTCTTATTTTTACAACTACACAATGAGATAAATGCTTCATGATGTCTACAGATGAGGAAATTGGGACTCAGAAAAGTTATCAGAATTCATAGCCTAATAAGTAGTAGAACAATTACTGAAGTCCATGCCTTCTACCTGCAAGCCCAGTGCCCCTTTTTATTAAAACTAGCAGCCTGAAAAAGGAAACACATTTCCAGTTGTGATGAAAAGCTTCTTGCCACAGGAAAGGTTCAAGAGGCTGAAAGGTCTGTCAGGTGTGGTTGATAAATTGGTTTGGGAAGTTGGATTATGTGACTTGTGAGACCTTTATTGTTTCTGGGCGCAGTGAGTAGACAACTTTTTCTTCTAGGATACTACCCATGGGCAGCCAGTATAGAAGAGGTTCCTGCCTCTCCATGGTTATCATGAAGAATAAGCAGGCCCCCTGAGCTTCAGAGCTGCAGTATAATCTCCCTCTCCTGCCTTCACCCGGTACCTCGTCCCCAAAGACTGGCTTTATCTCATGAGCATTATTTTTGAAGGCTTTTTAGTAATTTGAATCAAAGGCTTTTTATTTTAGTAGTGTTGAGTACAAAGAAATTTAATGGGCTTAACATCCTAAGTATCTTGAGTCTATACATTTTTATTTTCAGAGTTCTGGGAAAACATATATTCCAAGTTACCGAAACCGATAACTGTCTAAAATATGAGCCATGCCTTAGAGATAGCCACTGCTCACAGACTGTTTTTGCATTGATACTTAGAAAATAAGAAATCAAATCTTTCTCTACAGGCAAAATCAACTTATATGAGATGGGCAAAAGTACATTTCCAGCTGTTCATATGGAAAATAGCACAATAATTAATACAAGAATAACCTGTGCATGGTGTACCCACAACCGGAAACCTCCTTTTGCCCCACCCTGTATTATGTTGACGTGGACACAAACTAAACTGGTACGGAAAGAGATATTTCAAATGTCTAATATTTCCCTTTTCTTCACATCAGGAATGGCTTGCGAAAGGACATGGGGAATACAGAGAAATCCCTAGTGAAAGAGACTTTTTTCAAGAAGTCAAGGAGAGTAAGAAAGTGGTTTGCCATTTCTACAGAGATTCCACATTCAGGTAACTTTGTTTCCTTCAGTGACTATTTTTTAAACATGGAAAGGTCTTTGAATAGAAATATACTGACAGAGAAATTACAAATAATAAAAGGAACTACTTCCTAATTTGCTCCTTTGTACTAGAACTGTACATTAAAGTTAAGCAGTGGTTATTTTAAAGATTAACTTAAAAACCAATGACATATAAAAGGATAAATGAACATTATTAAAAAACAATATTTCTATAGAAATGGCTGTTTTCTGAATTATATTTATACTAAAAAAATCGTAGAAATAAATTTTTAATCAATGCAACAAGAATATTTTTCTTTGACTTGACTGAGTCTTTCACCAGAAGCATAGCTGGAACTGCCAGGCTTGGCTGGAAGGAGAAGAAAGTGATATCTCTCAAACCAATTCAAGTCTATAAACCTCCATGGAGGCAGATCCCTTATAAAATGAAAATACATCCAGAAGAAGTTATATCTTAATCCAGTGGATTCAAGTCATTTTTTAAGCCCCAAAATTTGATTAGTTGCCAACATTTAAAAATCGAGAAGTATTTTTGGTTTTTAATTTAGATTTCAGAATGTTTATGAAAATCAGCAAACTTGATTATAACCGACCTAGATTCAGTATGAAAACAATTGGCTGATGCTATCTATGAGTGGGGCTGCCTTCCTTAGGACATCACTGTGGTCCAGTGCTGTGTCTTTATCATTCACTGTCATATTAGCCTTGCCTTCTTCTCTCATGCCCGTAGAACGTCTGGCCTCTGTCTTAGGTTTAGCACCAAATAAGTTGATTGTTAGTTAACACCTTTCATGGACTGACTGCCTGAGACTTATTGACTAAAAAAATAAAAATGAAAAAATTATTGCAATGGTGAATATCTCCCAAGGGGAAAGTGGGACTTTTCCCTTGGGAGAGTAAAGTCCCACTTTTTTCCCACTATTGGGAAGGTAAAGCGTATCAAGAAAACCCTCTACCGTGTGGCACACTGTCATCTTCCATTGGCACGCATATGCCTTAAGTTGCCAACCTCTGACATAGATGATGAGGTGATTTATTGATATCATATCAGTCTGTAAGACTCATTTGCTCATCCGATTGTTTATTGTTAGATGTTTTCACCCACTAGCTTGTTAGTTTTGTGAAGGTAGAAAGTTTGCCTGTACAGTGGGCCCACTGTTGGCCCACCGTTTGCCTGCACTGTGGCCCAAATCCACTGCTTTGGATTCCTAGCCCTAGAGCAGCAATGGCTGGCACATAGTAGCTACTCAGTAAATATATTTGTTGGAGATATAAACAGTGTAGCACCAGGAGTACTAACCTCCAAACAAAACTGAAAAGTAAAAATTTAAATCATTAGTTTATTTATATATATATATGAATACAGTTACATGTAATATATATAAAATCAAAGTTCCTAGCACATAGAAACTGTGGTGCATACTTTCATGTGTAAAATCCTGGAAAATTCACAGTGAACCTTTGAGCTAAGTAGGTTTTAAACTACCTATTTAGAGACGGAGACTTAGAGAGATTAAATGGCTCATTTAATGTCACTCGGTTACCAAATAATAAGAGGTTTTAAGCCTAAAGCTATTTTAACTGCACCATGACTGCTGCTTCTGTGTCTTAAAAAAATGGGTTAATTACGTAGCCTTATTTAAGATAGGTTCCAGCTCTTTCAGGGACAGTGTCTTCAGGCATTCAGAGTGGCCCAGCATCGGACATGTCATTGGAGGCTCTTTTACAGTCCAGCCTCTATACTCTGGTTTCTCTTTAGATCATATAAGTCTTTCACCTGTTAAAATACAGATTCCAACAAAACTAGGCTGTCTCAAACACCTGGTAATAGATTGTTTACCTTTATACCAAGAATGTTGGGAAAACACCAAAACCCATACATGGCATATGCCAAGGCCGACTTCGCAAAGTCTGTGCTATGAGACCGTAAAATTCAAATGAGGTTGTCTAAAACGAAAAAACATGTCAGTGTCAGCAGGGCCTGTGGCGGATCTGTGTGTGTGAAATGTGTCTGTGACAGGACCAAACGTGCTTTCCTTATTGAGAAAGTATTGAAGGCACAAGCATAGGGTCAGAAAGCTAAATTTAAAAATGAAGCTTTTTTGAGTAATAACAATTAAAAGGCAAAAATAAATAAAATAGCTTCCATATTAGTCCAGTAAAACCATGGAAGTTGATTTATATATGAATGTTCAAGAACATATTTCTCATATAAAAGTTCATTTATCATTTCTTTTGAGCTTCATTCAAACACTTTAATAATTTGTTCCTTCCTACCATTTGCACTGAATTCTCATTGCTGCAGTTTAGGGTGGTATATAAAAAGATACATTTAGAGGGAAAGTGATGAGGCATTAAATTTTAAAGAAACTCACTGGACCCAAACCTAATCAGGAAAAACTACAATCAAGGAGTGCCCCAAAAGCCTAGGCATCCAAACCGGTGCTCTCAATGTTATTGGGCATGAGCAGCACCTGTGTGTTTCCCAGCTGCACTCCTGGCAATTTTTTTGATTCATATTTATATTTTGAAAGTTGGATGTAATGAATACTAACTGTTAAGAACTACTGCTCAAAAAGATTATTACGATAGTCTGTTTCAGAAACAGGATTGACCAGTTTAAGTATGTTCTACTTTAAAGAAATTGTCACTTCCATTTTCCTCTTCAGTAGAAGATAGCTTAATGAAAGTTAGTTCTAGTATTGTAAAACAATAATGACCATATTACAGCCCTTACCCTTAATGTGCTTCTTGCTGACAGAGTTGCACAGCCAGAAGAGTTCCCTCTCAGTGACACCAGTCTTTCCTAATGACTTCCAGATATGGCACTGTGTGCACACTGCTAATTCTGAGAAGTTTCTTCTGAGTTCTGTCAGATCACATTTGTCTCCCTTCAAGCTCCCCGTGTGAGATACCAGGAAACACGCAAAAGAGGAAATGACTTTTTGTTCTTTGTGAACATGACAACAACGTGAAACACTTAACAATTTGAGGCATATATTGAATATTTTGGTTTTTATAAATATCAATAGAATAAATCTGACTATCTAGATATAGATTGTTTTTCTACCTCTCACAGGCAGCTAATCTATAGGGAAATGAGGTCATCTAACAGAAGCACCAGTTGGCTACCAAATTATGAGACTCAAACAAGGTAAACTATAAAGTTACATGTACCTTAGCTCTTCCCAACAGTGGCCACAGGTGACCTCTGAAAGTGGTTCGCTATTCATTTTACCCAGAAAACCCCACAAAGTCATGCAACTCAAGAGGTTCAAATCTTGGTGTTCACTTTAAGAACACTCATGAAACTGCCCAGGCCATCAAGGGTATGCATATTTAAAACGCCACAAAGTATCTTAAGGATGTCACTTTACAGAAGCAATGTGTATCATTTGTCATTACAACAGAGGCGTTGGTAGGTGTGCCTAAACCAAACAGTGGGGCTGGACACGGTCAGTGGCCAAAAGTTCTGAATTTTTACCACATATTTTGCTTAAAAATGCAGAGAGTAATGCTGAACTTAAGGGTGTAGATGTAGATTTCTGGTCATTGAGCACATCCAGGTGAACAAAGCTCCCAGGATTTGAGGTAGAACTTACAGCAGAGCTCATGGGTGAATCAACCCATACCGGAGCTCTCCCTGCCACGCTGAGATGGCCCGTACTGGAAAAGAGCAGGTTGTTCCTAAACCAGAAGAGGAGGTTGCACAGAAGGAAAAGGTATCCCAGAAGAAACTGAAGAAACAAAAATTTATGGCCCAGCAGTAAATTCAGCATAAAATAAATTAATGTACCTTAATGATATTTATTTTTAAAAACAGGATGTTTGTTGTTTTAGCTTTTGATTTTCTGTATTTGTTATTTACAGGTGTAAAATATTAGACAGACATTTGGTGATACTGTCCAAGAAACATCTGGAGACCAAATTTTTGAAGCTGAATGTGGAAAAAGCACCTTTCCTTTGTGAGAGACTGAGGATCAAAGTCATTCCCACACTAGCACTGGTAAAAGATGGGAAAACACAAGATTATGTCGTTGGATTTACTGACCTAGGAAATACCGATGACTTCACCACAGAAACATTAGAATGGAGGCTTGGCTGTTCTGATATTCTTAATTACAGGTAACTTTTAATAAAACAATAGACTTATTTTAATTTTCATTTTCAGAGAAGATTTTTGGGGGGTTAACATTTATTTTATGGAATTAAGATCTTTTGGCTGACATGTAGAAAAACTTTGACAAGGGAAAAGCATAATATTTTTTAAATTGTGTATTAGGAGAATAATAATCTCACAGCAAAAATCCGAGTTATGGATAACAGTGAGTCTTTGAAGCTATCAAAGTTTCAAGCTAACAGATCTCCATGAGTCTAATTCTGCGTAATCTGGAAACCCAAAATGACACCCAAGAATTGACTCTCCCCTGATTTAAACTGGATTATTCAAATTGATAATGACTGACTTCCAAACATTAGACTTTTAATGTATATTCCTGTCTCACTTGTAGAATCTGATACAATGTATAGAATCTCATTTCTATGCTTAGCTTAAATTATTAAGGGGAAAAGTCTTAAGTTTGAAAACCATCTAAACTCCAACTTGCATTTTTCATTCATTTCTTTGTCTTTCTCCAGACAAATAATTCATCTAATCTCACAAATTAGAGCATATCATCTTGTCCTTTTTGTCTGTTCTTTATTTAAAAAAATAATTGGTAAAACTTTGAAGTTGTCATTCCACAGTCATAGTGCATTTCATAAATAGAAGGTTCTATTCACTTTTCTACCCCTTTTCCCTGAATCTCTCCTATATGCGTCTAAAAGATTCCTACATCATGGAAGTTGATTTTGGATATTAATATTAAATAAAAATACTAAATTTTTAAATAATTATTTTGATTTTAAACTAAACAGTTGGAAATAATACAAAGAATGCTCATATACCCTTCACCCACATTTTCTATTTTTAAACATTTTATATTTGTTTTATCTTAAGTTTTTCTCTTAACCATTTCAGTGGAAAATGTAGATGTATTGTACCTTTACTCCTAAATATTTTTGTGTGCATTTCCTAAAAAACAAGGACATTTTCTTATATAACCACAATACAATTATTAAAACAGGAAATTTTTATAATTTACAGATCTTATTCACATTCTATTAGTGTCCCTGTAAGTCTCATGTCAAAAAAAAAAGAAAATGCATTGCATGTAGTCAGTGTGTCTTTAGTTTCCATTAACCTGTAACAGCCTGTTACCCTTCCTTTGTTTTTCAGCACTTTGACATTTTTGAAGAGTACATACTGGTTATCTCAGAGCATCCCCGAACTTGGGTTTGTCTAGTGTTTCAAGTTTAGATTCATATTATACATTTTTTTACAGGTATTCTATGGAAGCAATGCATTCTTCCTTAGTTAGTGCACCATGTCAAGAGGCATGTGATGGTGTGTCTCATTTGTGGTAGAAGTAACAGCTCTGGTTACTCAGTTGTCTACCAGGCCAAATGGTGACTTAAGGAACAACTTTTCCATATCTCACATTAATTTAATTTATTTATTTATATTAGAATGGACTGTGGATTATTTTATTCAATGAGTTATATTCTGTTGCCACTATTATTTACTTTGAGTTTCAAATTGCCCCAGGTTTGGCCAGTGAGAGCCCCTTTCACACTGTCTTCTATAGCCTTTGGTCATGTCCCAGGAATTGGCTGAGCACTTTCTTTCTAGTGCAAATGAGATGTTTTATGGGTGCTCATGTTGTATTCTCCCAAGAACCGTCTGTTTCTCCAAAGAGCCATGGTTCCTTTCAGTGGCAGATGATACTTCAAAACCAAGATCTAGGTGCTAGGTATAGTCGCAGATATTTTTGAAAGAAGAAATTGTCATATTTCATTTATTTCTCAGACATCGTTGAAAAGAGTTTCATACCAATTCCAGTTAATGAATTCCATGAGTTTTGATGATATCCATAGAAATCTAAACAGTAAAAGGTGTTAAACAGGACCAAACCAGTCACAACAGGCTATGAGAAAATATATCATGCTTTTCTGTCATTTTCAAAGTGAAAAAATCTAATACAGGTTCAGCATCACCAAAACAGATGAGGGTAAAAAACCTTAGATTTCCTTCTTAGCCTTTCAGTCAGAAATGCTGTTGGCATCCTATGAAATGTAATCAATAATTAATGATAAAAGAGAAAATAAAACATTGATCTAAAACATTTAGTAGTGCAAAGTAAGATTTAACACTGTTAACTATCAGTATAAAAATATATTGGATATTGGACACCTCTTCCTTGACACCAACATTTTAGAGAAAATTTTACTCTAGTGTATATGTTACAGTGTGGGAAAAAAGATAAAATTTTCTTAAGTTTAATATACCAACTATACTAAATCATAAAGAATAAACGCTTTTTAAATTTGTTTTATTTTTAGTGGAAATTTAATGGAGCCACCATTTCAGAGCCAAAAGAAATTTGGAACAAACTTCACAAAGCTGGAGAAGAAAACTATCCGAGGAAAGAAATATGATTCGGACTCTGATGATGATTAAAAAGCAGTTATAATTCTTTGTAAATTGTCTTTATTTCTGCTTACTTTAGAATTAGATGTGTTTTATAAATTCTATTGATTTTGATACATTGTTCATCTAATGGTCATATTCTAGTTTTATACAGTTGCATCACATTGAAAGACATCTTTAATATTTTTTGTGGAGCTCATATTTAAGTTGTGGAAAATCGATGAGTTCTTAAATTACCTCAGTAGGACCTGAATTCTCTTGTTTTTTACGATTGATTTTTATCACTGGATTGGAAATAGAAATTCAATGAACTATTTCGGGACTACTTCTCACACATTATTTACTTTATACCACAAGTGAAGTAACATTTACTAGTGTAACACACTGTACTTCTAAGTGATAAACACTTGACTTCAGGAATATATTTACACAACTATTAAAGAACTGCTTATTTATTCAGTGTGCTGTGTGTGGTTGAATCAGCTAGTGACAGAAGAAAGTGTTTTCAAATTGAGAGCATATTGCTTATTTAAAGGGTCTTGATTGTTTGTGTTTTAAGACATTCTGAAAAAAATCAGGAAGCCCTTTTGGAATGGCAGCATGAGGACATCCACAGACTCACTGAAACAGTCATAACTTGTAAATATTAATTTTTTAAAACAGTTAAGTTTCTGAAATTGTCGTAAAAGCATGGAGCAAACAAAAACGTCTATTCAAGAACATACTAAATCTTGGCAAGAATAATGAGTCTCTGTGGTATTGGAGCCTTGACCCCACACCCCTCCTCCTAATAGCTCCCATTCTCAGCCTACAGTTTTTCCCTAGAGGGAGCAGACTGCTTGCTTTTCTCTTACACCCAGTCCCCACCTGTTGCACAGATCTACCCCAGGAATGGCAGACCAGGAATACTGTTTCCGAATCACTATTGCCCCAGCTTACTCAAAATCTCATTGAGATTAACAATTGACTTACTCATAAACTGGAGTGATAGTGGTTAGAATGGAGGTTCCATGCAAAGCAGAGAAGACCAGGGGCTACCACTCACTTCTCTACTTGTAAGACCACAGGTATCACTAGGAGAGCAAGCTACTCTCCCCACCCCCAGCTATGGGTTCAATAGCACAGAGGTTCTACTCAGAGGGAGAAGCAAAGTATAAAAATGGCTTTCATTGGGGTGCATCCCCTAAAGGGACCAACTTTATATAGAGCAGAGTGAAAGAAGTTTAAGGGTTCTGCTGTAGACAAAGGAGATTTGGACTGGAAGTGGGGGGAGACGTAAGAGGAGATTAATAGCCCCATGATAGTAATAAGCAAAAGGTGAGAAGTTTTAGCAGAGAATTAAAATGGCAGCAAAGAATAGCCCTAAGGTTGAAACAAGCCTTAAAGACTACAAGGCCCTGAATTTAATTGCATCAAACTGTTTGGCAATTTACACCCCAGTGCTTATCAAAAATAGACTGGTCTGCTAGCAATTAGTGGTTGTTAACAGTGTAATAACAGTAGTAGACCAGCTAGAACACTTACAAGATCTGGGAAATAAACAGTAAAAAAGCCCTGCTAAAACTACTGTAACTGGTTTTGGAGTCAGGGTGACAACATAGTGCTTCAGAAGCTGCAGAGTTAAGTTATATGTTGCAAGGTGAATGGACTTAACTAAAGTAAGCCCACTTATGTCTCTAAACAAATAAGCAAATAAGCCCTGGGGGAGAGGGGAGGATGAGGCCCCAGAGCTGCTATATTATCTAAAGTGCCCAGTTTTCAACAACAACAAAAAAATGATGAGGCCTGCAAAGAAACAGGAAACTGACCCATACACAAGGGGGAAAAGCAATGAAAAGAAACTGCCTTTGAGTGGGCCCAGATATTGAAAGCACACAAAAGCAGCTGTTACATTTTTAAAAAACTAAAACCATGCCAGAGGTAAAGAAAGATAAAATTCCATCAAATAGAGAATAAAGAAGAAATTATTTTAAAAGAATGAAATGGAAATCTCTGGACTAGGAAAGTACAATAACTGCAATGAAAAAAAACATTAGAGGTACTTAACAAATTTGAGCTTGCAGTAGCAAGAATGAGGAAAACTGGAGATTTAGGCAGTACTGATACTACCATCCCAAGAACTGGAGGAAGAAAAACAAACAGCTTCAGAGAAACATGAGAAGTCAATTTATGTGTAGTGGGAATACCAGTAGGAAAGCAAGCAGAAAATTATAAGAAGTAATGCCTAAAAATTCCAAGGTTGATGAAAACATTAGCCCAAGAAAGGAGACTTAGAGCAGAATGATCCATACACAGAAATGTCAGAATAAAAATGTTGGAAGACATGATGATCTTGAAAAGCCACTATGTATAAGAAAACCCTATTAAGATTAAAAACTGATGTACTGGAAACAGTGGAGACCTAGAGGTGGTACAAATAGATCTGTATCAGACTTGGCCAGCCTGTAGGGCAGAGGAAGGCTCAAGTGAGAAGGATTCACAGGAAATGCCCAAGGTAGTTGGGGTGAAGCTGCACTACTAGCATGATATGTGACCAGATTTCCCTAACCCCAGGCAGAGACTTGGTTGTGGGAGGGGGTCTGCACGTAGTCTGTAAGAGACTGGGGAGAGTTATTGAATGTGGAAAAAGCCCTTATTTCATTTCAAGACATGGCAGCAGGGGGAAGTGCTGATCTGCCCGCCTAGCCTGGGAAAACGTTAGGATTGGCTAGGCAGCAGGACCCTTCCAGAGTGCACAGAAGCTTTCCCCAGGAGATTTAAACAGAGGGCAGACAGAACCCCTCCATGACAAGCTTCAGCAGTTGGCAGGGCCCTGGGAAGCTGTAACATGGCAATGGCAGCACCAGCCCCACACGCACACTCCAGGAAGCCTGAAGCCAGACAGCAGGTCCGCCTAGCAGCCTTGTGCTCCAAAGGATAGATAAGGGAGGATACAGTGGGACTTCTGGGCATTGTTTTCAGTTTCAGTCTTTTCCGGTTGTCTATGTGAGATTAGACTGGAGCCGGGGAGGACCGTTTCCCCAAATTGTAAAACACTTTAATAAACACCCCTTTTCTTCCCCACCAACCCTCGTCTTATGCCCATGTTTGGTGGTGGGCAGCTGACCCCAACTTTTGTTTGGTAACATTTTGGCAACCCAGATGGGACTCTGAGGACTTTAGTTAGGTCCCAGCTGCCTGTGGCAGACTGACCCCAAGAGCGCAACTGACGGGATTTCCCAGTCTCAGGGAATCTCCCTGCACCTCCACTCAAGGCACTGGCCTCTAGAAATGCTGGGATGGTGGAAGGAAGCATATCTGGGGAGGAAAGGGCCCCCAAGACCAGGTGAGCTGAACCTGCATGTGCAATGGGGGTTGAGCACTATGACATTGGGTCTGGGCAGAGCCACTTTGTGGAGCTGCTTGGTAGGTCACACCTGCAATTCTGAATTGGCCACATGAGCCCTGGGCCATTCAGGGTGTGCCACGTGGGCACTGTGCCATTTGGGCTCCAGGCAACTTGGCAGGCCATGCCCACGATTTGGGCTGTGTGCCAAATGGGCACTGGGCCATTTGGGTTTTATGCAACTTGGGTTTCAGGCCATTTGGGCTATATGCCACTTGGGCATTGCAGCAATTGGGTTTCTGCACAACTGGGATTTGATGGGGACAGCTCTGGTTCCAGGGGCCATGAATTGGGCTTCCAGGGGGACCATTTGAGGTCACAACTGGGATCTGGTGGGGACTGTTGGAACTTGAGGCCATGAACTGGCATCCAATGGGGACCACTCTGGGAGCCATGAACAGGAGTCTGGATAAGGACTCTCTCTGAGTTCTGAGGGGGGCCACTGAGGAAACAGGAGGGGGCCCCTGTGTGGGCTCTGTGAAAGACTGGTGAGGGTGCTTGACAGAAGGAAAAGCCTTCTTACTCCCCTCCAGAACATGGCAACATGGGGAGGTGCTGACCTGCCAGTCTAGCTTGGGAAAAGGGTGGGATTGGCTAGGTAACTGGAACTTTCAGAGCACACAGAAGCTTCCACTGGGAGATTTACACCCACACTCCAGGGAGCCTGAAGCTAGACAGCAGTCCGCCTAGCAGCCTTGTGCTGCAAAGGACAGCTAAGCAAGGATACAGTGGAACTTCTGGGCATTGCTTTAGGTTTCAGTCTTTTAGGGTTGTCTGTGTGAGGTTGGTCTGGAGCCAGGGAGTCCCTCATTTCCCCAAATTGTGAAACATTTTAATAAAGACCTCTTTCCTTCCCCACCAACCTTTGTCTTATGCCTGTGTTCAGCAGCTGGAAGGCAAAACCCACTTTTGTTTGGTAACAAAGGCAATGAAATGACATGCCAAGTGCTGAAAGGAAAAAAAAAAACTCAATCAAGAATTTTATATCTAGCAAAACTCTCAGAAATGAAGGCAAAATGAGGACATTCTCAGATTTTAGGAATACCACTTTACAAGAAATGCTAAAAAAGTTTTTTCAAGTTGGAAGGAAGTGAGACCACACACACTACAGTAATTCCCTCTTCTTTGTGGGGAATATGTTCCAGGGTCCCCAGCAGATGCCTGAAACCTCAGAAAGTACCTAGTGGTTTGGTACTGTGTGTGTGTGTATGTATGTATGTATGTATGTATGTAGGTTTCATGGTTTCCACCCACAAATTTAGTGTCTTTTCCAACTTAACTAAGCACTTATCAGTTGATGTGGCCAAACCTTTACAGTTTGAGGTGCAACAGCAAAACTATCATGAATTTTTTTTAATTCACAATATTGTGGATAAAAAATTTATTCTTACTATAGATATAAACTTCAGGATATACATATTTTTTAATTTTATTTTTTAAAGATTTTATTTATTTATCTTTAGAGGAGGGGGGAGGAGAGAGGGAGAGAAATATCAATGTATGGTTGTCTTTTATGCGTCCCCTGTTGGGAACTGGCCTGCAACTCAGGCATGTGCCCTTACTGGGAATCGAACCATGGTAGTTTGCTTCACAGGCCCATGCTCAATCCACTGAGCTACACCAGCCAGGGCAGTATATACAGATTTTTAAAATCTCAACACATAGATATGTTTTTCTTATTAAGTAGAAAACTTTTACATTTGCACTTCAGGGAAGCACTTCCTGCTTCTCTTTGGCATATCCGAATTGCCAGCACACTGCTCTAGTGCTTTGGGGTCATTATTAAGTAAAATCCATGTCAGGGTTTCTTGAACATATGCACTACCATGCTGCAACTCTCAACCTGACAACAGAAATGGCTACTACATGACTAATGGGTGAAGGCTGTCTCCAATGTGGGGCTAGAATAAATTTAACAAAGGAAATGAAATACCTGTACACTGAAAACTACGCAACATCACTGAAGTAAATAAGACCAAAAAACTGGAAGTACCTCTTATGTTAATAAATCGGAAGATGTATTAAGATGGCGAAGCTGTCAAAAGTAATCAACAGCCTCCGTAGATCTCTGTCAAAATTCCAATGGGTTTTTATGCAAAAATGGAAAAATTGATCCTCAAATTCATATAGAATTATAACTCACCAACAAAAACATAACCCAATTAAAAAATGGGCAAATGATTTGAATAAATATTTCTCCAAAGAAGATTAATCAAAAAAGCCAATAAGCACATGAAAGATGCTCAATATCATTAGTAATTAGGAAAATGCACAACAAAATCATAATGAGATACCAGTTCATATCTACTAGAATGAGCATGATTTTTTAAAAAGAGCAAGTGTTAGTATATGAAATCTGCCCAAAAGTATTCAGTCATGTATATTAAAAATAGAGACATTTATTGAAGAAGATACAAGACACAAGAAACATTGTACACAGGACAATGATGCCTCAGTCTCCTCCAAAGTAGGCATCTTGGGACCTCACACAGTCCTCCCAATCGCCAGCAGTGGCCTAGTTGTATTTTCCTGAATCTTATCTATGGTCTGAAATCTCTTCCCTTTTGAAGGTGATTTTAGTTTTGGGAGAAGTCGGAAGTCACAGGGTGCCAGATCTTGGCTGTAGAGGGACTGAGTCACCTGGGTGATTTGATGTTTTGCCAAAAAACTCTGCATGACACATGATGCACAACAATTTAATGATTGTCGTGATGAAGCTGCCATTCGGCAGTTGCCCCATAGATGCAGCCTTCTGAATCATTGGAATAGAATCTTAAAGCTTAACACAAAAATTGATGCAGATTCTTTGCTCTGTCATTTTGAATGTGATGGCCACACAGTACGCATTCTCACTCACTGGTGTCTACTGCCCCCACTGACTCGTACGGTCAAGTCATTATTGTTCATGCACACACATTCCAGTCCACTCTCCCTGGCTGCCGGGTTACATCAATGTTGTGCAAACCATTCTTATTATATTAATAATGGTTGGACTTTTTCTGGAAAGACCTCATAGTTGTATATTGGAACCCTTGTACATCTCTGGTAAAATGTAAAATGCAGCTGCAGTGGAAACAGTTTGGTGGCTCCTCAAAGAGTTAAATGTAAAATTACCATATGACTCAGCAATTTAATTTCCAGGTATAGCCCTAACATCATTGAATATAGCTACTAAAACAAATCGTGTATGTGCATGTTCATAGCAGCATTATTCATAGCAGTCAAGAGGTGGAAACACCCAAATGTCCGTCAGTGGATGGATAAACAAATTGTGATAGATGCAACAATGTATTCTTGAGCCTCAAAAAAGAATGAAGTGCTAATACATGCTACGATATGGATAAACCTCAAAAGCATTGTTCAAAGTGAAAGAAGATAGACACAAAAGTCACATGATGTGTGATTTTATCTATATGAAGTATCTAGAATAGGTAAATCCTTAGAGCACATTGGTGGTTGCAAGGGGCTGAGTGCATAGTAACTATTTAATGGGTATGGGGTTTCCTCTTGGAGTGTCGCAAATATTATGGAACTAAATAGATCTGGTTATTTGACATTTTTAACATACATGTACTCAATGTCACTGAACCGTATACTTTAAAATGGTTAAATTTATGTTATGTGAATTTACCTCAATTTTTTAAAAAACCTAAGTAAAAAATGTGGAAATAAGGGTTACAGGTCATTACATGCTCTAATAATATAGATACAACACACTTTTTAAAATAAGGATAGGGAATATATAAACTCACAATTGCCTTGTATATGGACATTATCTAAATTAGAAGCACAAGGAAGGGAAGAGATGAGGAATGAATATTCCTGGCTAACTTTAATGTTGTTTAAGGTAGGGAACCATTAGTCACTAAAAGAGAGGAATATGGAGTTTTTTAAAGGTTTCATTAATTTTTTTATAGAGAAGGGAAGGAAGGGGGGAAGAGAAGGATAGAAACATTGATGTGAGACAAAAAACATCAGTCAGTTGCCTCTCAAACACACCCCAACCAGGGACCAAATCTGCAACCCAGGTCTGTGCCCTGATGGGGAATCAAACCAGCAACCCCTCACTTTGCCAGGTGATGCCCAACCAACTGAACCACACCAGTCAGGACAGGAATATAGAGTTTTATAAAAAGATTTTGTATAAGAATAACCATGAGAACAAAAATACAAACACTTATGAAAGAATATTTGTTATATATTTTTCTTATTTCTAGATTTTTATGACTGGATTATATTCCAGACTTTCATTTAAGAATATTGCCAGAGATGTAAGTCCCTTTAAATGATTTCATTTTCTTATATCCATTCTCCTCATGGTCACTAATTATGCCTATTTTGGATTTCCTATGTCTGGACTCCACATCTATAATTTTCTCACTAATCCTTTTTAACTGTTTACTTTTATTTACTGTGTTCCTTTCTCAATTTTGTCTTCTGCAGCTCTCACCAACTTTTCAAAATATCTGTCTCTTTTTTCCTGATTTCAAAATTCTTTTGTGGCAGACTCACGATGGCCACAATGTATTTGCTGTTCCTCCCACAAGAGGTGGAAGTCAGCCTCCTCGCCTTCCTTAAGCTTGGGCGAGCTCTGAAACTACTCTGAACAATGGAAGATGATAGAAGGGACACTGCCAGTTTCAGGGTCTAGCCTTAAGTGACCAACAACTTCTAATTTCTGATTTTCAAACAGTTGTTTTTAGAACCCTGCTACAATGTTGTACAGACATTTATAGTCCATAGGTCGAAGCAGCCCTCTGGAGAGGCCTATGTAGAGAGGAGCTCTCACTCCTGGCCGACAAACCTGGCTTAGCTGTCAGCCACCTGCTAGTACAAACTTGCCAGCCACTTGAGTGAGTAAGCCACCAGGGAGGTGGATTCTCCAGTTCACTTGAACTGCCTGAGCGGATGCCTCATGCAGAAGAGAAAAGGCACCTCTGTTGAGCCCAATCAAAATGGCAGATTCGCAAGCATTCTTTAGTTGTGGTTTTTAGTCTGTAAGATTTGGGATGATATATTATGTAGATAATAACCAAAACTTCCTTCCTTCTTTTACTCTTTAGTGTGTTACCCCATTTCTGACAGTTCATCTCCTTTTTTTTTTCAAACAGAATTTATTTTCCTGAGACTTTCTCTGTTTTGACCATGTGAGTGGTAACTTGTAACCAAGTTTAGATAACTTACAAAGGATTTAGAATATGTGATGATATGATTATTCTACATTTTTATGTTTTTTAGTGACATTTTTTTTTTCTGGTAAGAGGTCTTTATCTGCCATTTGTGTTTCCTATTTCTTCTCCTTTATTATCTTTTTTGAAACTATGTGTTGAATCCTTTCTGACTAATAATTATCTTTAAATGAGATGAGTTCTTCCTGAAACTATTCTCTGCAGGAGTTGTGGAAGAGACCAGTACTAGGTTCCAGGCTACTGGGAGGCCTCTTATGACGCAGGGCTGTGTGTATGAATGACAGGAAAGCTTTTACTCCTCCCAACCAGAAGAGGTCAGCGTCTCACCTGCTGCTCACGATGCACAATCTTGTTCTAGAGGGCGCCGTCTACAGACGGCTTCCAGTCTGTAGGGCTTGTCAGTGTGTCGTTTATGACAAGTGTGATTATCTTTCAGAAAGTCACATTTCAGCTTCATATTAACTTTTGCATGAATTTAGAAGGGATCACACCACTGAGCACAAGAGGAACTGGGAAAGTGCAAACACTAGTGGAGATTTTCTTATGTGACCAAGAACTACTAAAAGGGAGGCAAGGTCTTTCTGTGAGCAATGATTCTTAGCAGAAAGAGGTGGAGATGCAAGTGAAGATAATCACTACTGTAAGTTCTCCATCTACATTTCTCAGACTCTGATACAGCCTGCTAGGCAATGGTTCTTAAACTCTCAAGCAAGAAGAAATATCTAGGGATTCTGTTAAAGTGGCTGAAGCCCTGGTTGCATCCCCACAGATTTATTCAGTAGATCTGAGGTGAGGCCTTGAGCCTTTTAACGATTGCGAACAATACTGCCCTAAGGATTGCCTACAATTCTGATGCATGTGGGCATGGATGGAACACACTTGGAGAAACAGTGCACTTGGGACTAAGAATCCCTGTAGCTTGGCAAAAGCCTTGACAGATGCACCACATCTGTCCTGGAAAAAGAATAAGCCCGGCTTATTCCATGTCTTTTTGATAACACACTAGTTCAAGGAAGCTCTTGACACCTGTGTGTTTGGTTTTCCTATCAGGGTGTGCTTTGCACCCTTGCTGGGCATTTTCTGGCACTCTGATTGCAACACTTCTGAACTAGCATGTCCTCATCATAGCAGAATTTGAGGAGATACCTGGTGACCCAGACAGAAAGAATTTCTCTTTCTGCCTGGGTCATTCCTGGAAGAAGTTTGCACACAATCCTCATTCCTTAGACTTTCATTTTATACTAACAATTGAAAAAATGCATGTTAAATTTAAAACATTTATTTGAATCATCTGTATTTATCAGGACCCCTTCAGAATGTAGTATTCTATGTGCACTCTCCACAAAAGGAGCCAAAGTGAAGGAAATTGGTTTTTTTCTTAGTTCAGACTTAAAGAAATAAAAAGAGTGATCACACTAGGTAGATTGGCTAGAACACTCAGCTGAGGAACAAGTGGGATTTTCTTAAGGACCTTACACCTTCACACTTCTTCACCCTTTCCTACAGGATTACCTAAATGATGACCAGGGTGAATTCTAATGGCAAGTGTACCAGGCCTTCCGTGGGCAGTGAAATACTTGTTTCTGAAACCCAGAAATGGACTTGACTTCTTAACACAAATTATTATCCCAGACATTTACTTGAGCTCAGTTGAAAAAATAATTAATTATTTTAATGCTATACTGAGTCCTTTTTGACTTTGAAGCTCCACTTTCCTTCTACAACTGTAGTTCTCAACCTCCACACACCTGAGGGGTGTGGTGCATCTGTCAAAGCTTTTGCCAGGCTACAGGGATTCTTAGTCCCAGGTGCACTGTTTCTCCAAGTGTGTTCCATCCATGCCCACATGCATCAGAATTGTAGGGAATCCTTAGGGCAGTATTGTTCTCAATCGTTAAAAGGCTCAAGGCCTCACCTCAGATCTACTGAATAAATCTGTGGGGATGCAACCAGGGCTTCAGCCACTTTAACAGAATCCCTAGATATTTCTTCTTGCTTGAGAGTTTAAGAACCATTGCCTAGCAGGCTGTATCAGAGTCTGAGAAATGTAGATGGAGAACTTACAGTAGTGATTATCTTCACTTGCATCTCCACCTCTTTCTGCTAAGAATCATTGCTCACAGAAAGACCTTGCTTCCCTTTTAGTAGTTCTTGGTCGCATTAGAAAATCTCCACTAGTGTTTGCACTTTCCCAGTTCCTCTTGTGCTCAGTGGTGTGATCCCTTCTAAATTCGTGCAAAAGTTAATATGAAGCTGAAATGTGACTTTCTGAAAGATAATCAGTGTCTGATCCCTAAGGTGTAAACCTGAGATTCTTAATTAATTCCTATGAATAGAGTCTTATGCTTTCCTGAAAGTAATAATAATGTTAATTCATAATATAGCTACTCACTTATTAATTAATGAAAAGCAAATTGAACTTTGAAAAGAAACTGCTTAATTACTGAAAATATTATTTATCTTTGATAAAGGGCCTGTGGTGACTTACCCAGAGAAACTTACTTGTTCAAAAGTTAACAAGAATTACATCAGCATTATGGCAGCATGAGATGCTCCTTTTAATCTACACCAAGTGGGACACGCATAACTCGAAAAAGGTGCCCCTACCCACACACCAGGACGCGGGAGAGAGACGCACGTCTGTGCACCAGGAAGTGGTTGGATTGGATCACACGGAGAAGAGGGCAAACGGGAACAGCTAAGAGGGCCAATGGCTCGGTCAGCTGCGGTGACTGGGCCCACAGTTCCAGCGAAACCGTAACCCGGCACTCACCCCTAATACACCCCCACCCCAGTATTAAAAGACAGCAGCAAGGTGGATGCCCACGACTCTGGCCCCCATTGGCTGCGGCTGTATCTGCAACCCCAAAGAACCTGGTAGCAGCAGCAGAGGGGACACTCGAGACTGCCCCCTTCCGCCTTGCCTGTGGCCACAGGGAACCAAGCAGTGGCAGTGACAAGCCCACACCCCAGGTCCTTTTGCTTCAGTGGCACCCACGATCCCAGCCCCCTCAAAGGCAGCGGTGGCACCTTTGAACTCAAGGACAGTAGAGGAAGCCAGGAGCCTGAGACCCTGGCTCCCCACCCAACCTCGCCCTTAGATTCCACACCTTTGGGGACAGTGCGCAAGACCCAGTCGCCCGATACCCTGCTGACACCGACAGCAATGCCCACAAACACAGCAACACCGGCAGCAGCAAAGCGCCAGCGACTGTAGGGGCGTCAGCAGAGGCCTGGAGGGCACCAGTGGCACTTCTGGCAGAGGCAGTGGAGGTGGAAAATACTGGCTCTCACTTGCAGCCGGACTGAACAAAGGTAAGACGAACCAAAATTTTATATTATAGTGCCACCTACTGGAAAACAAAAGAAAGGCACCCGATTACCAACTTCAACTGTTAGAATTAAAGTAAGCAAAGCTTTACTTGACTAAGAAAAGTGTTCCCTAGTTCAAATGGAAGGGCAGAGGAAGAACTCATCAAGCACAATGAAAAATTATGGTGACACAGTATCACAAAGAAAAATAGTTTTTCAGAAACAAGAGTTAAAGCCATGGGAAGATTATAATCTAACTAATAGGGAATTCAAAGTGGAGGTCATGAGGAAACTCAGTGAGCTGCAAGAAAACTCGGAAAGGCAGTTCAGTGAACTCGGGAACAAAGCTGATGAACAGAAGGAGTACTTTACTAAAGAGATCAAAACCCTAAAAAGGAACCAGACAGAAATTCTGAAGCTGAAGAACCTAAGTGAGGTGAAGAACACACGAGAAATCCTTGGAAATAACTGTCAGTATTTGTGGATGACATGATTTTACATATAGAAAACCCTAAAGACTCCACCAAAAAAACCCATTACAAATAATAAACAAATACAGTAAAGTCGATGGGTACAAAAATCAATATACAAAAAACCTGTTCATTTATATGCATAAACTATGAACTATCAGAAAGAGAAATGAAGGAAACAATCCCATTTACAATCACAACAAAAGGAGTTAAATACCTAGGAATAAATTTAAACAAGGAGGTAAAAAACCT
Organism: Artibeus jamaicensis; assembly: GCF_021234435.1. Lineage (NCBI taxonomy): Eukaryota > Metazoa > Chordata > Mammalia > Chiroptera > Phyllostomidae > Artibeus > Artibeus jamaicensis. The sequence continues at coordinate 9,098,373 of NW_026521810.1, read as the reverse complement.
GTACAATTAAAAGCATAATATATTGTTGAAAGAAATTGAAGAGGACACAAATAAGTGGAAAGATATTCCATGCTCACAAATAAGAATTAACATTGTTACAACATCCATATTACCTAAAGCAATCTACAGATTTAATGCAATACCTATCAAAATATCAATGGAATTTTTTTTCACAGAAATAGAACAAAAAAATCATAAAATGTATATGGATCCACAGATGATCCTGGATAGTCAATGCAAACCTGAGAAAAGAGAACAAAGCCAGACACAGTACACTCCACAACTTCAAACTACTTGACAAAGCTGTAATAATAAAAACAATTTGGTACTGGCAGAAAAATAGACATACAGAACAATGGAGAAAAGAAAAGTCCAGAAATAAACCCACACACATGTACATGGACAACAAATTTATGACAAAGGAGCCAACAACACACAATGAAGAAAGGATAGTCTGTTCAATAAATGGTGTTGGAAAAACTGAACAGCCACATGCAAAAGAATAAAACTGGACCACTATCTTATACTATACACGAAGATGAACTCAAAGTGGAATAAAGACTTAAATATAAAACCTGAAACCTTAAAATACATAGAAGAAAACATAGATGCGATGTTTTTAAAATTTGACTTCAATAGCAAGGGGAATAAAAGCAAAGATAAACACAGGGGACTACATCAAACTAAAAAGCTTCTGCACAGCAAAGGAAACCATCAACAAAACAAACAAAAAAACTCACCTAATGTGGAAAAATATTTGCAAATTATACATCTAATAAAGGGTGATATCCAAAATTTTATAAAGACCTCATACAATTCAATGACAAGAACAAAAACCAAGCAACCCAATTAAAAATGGGCAGAGAATCTGAATAGATAGATATTCTTCAAAAGAAGGCACACAAATGGTCAACAGGCACATGAGATGTTCAGCATCACTAATTACTAGGCTATTCCACTTCTGGGTATATGTCTGAAGAATATGAAAACACTAATTTAAAAAGATATATGTTCATCTCAGCATTATCTATAATAGCCAAGATGTGGAAACAACCTGCGTCCGTGATGGATGAATGAATAAAGAAGATGAGCTATGGACACACACCCTGAAATATTACTCAGCCTTAAACAACGAAATCTTGTCATTTGTGACAACATGGATGGACCTTGAGGGTGTTTTGCTAAGTGAAATAAATCAGACAAAGAAAGACAAATACCATATAATTTCATTCATATGTGAAATAAAAACAAACAAACAAACAAACAAACAAAACAAAAGCGAACTCATAGATGAAGGAAACAGATTGGTGGTTATGAGAGGGGAAGGGGATAGCAGGAGGGCAAAAGGATAACGGAGGTCAACTGTATGATGACGAGGGAAACTAGACTTTTGGTGGTGAGCACACTGTAGTGTACCTGGGTATCAGATTATAATGACCTGAAACATACAATGTTACAAACCAATGTTAGCTTTGAAACTGGAAAAGACACTGGCATTGGTGCTGCCTGTCACATACTGAACCCAATAAGCAGAGACAGGGATTGAATCTGTATGGGTGTTTTATTCAGATGGCCGTGATCTGAGAAGATGGCAGGCTCATATCCTAATGGACTATCTTACATTTCCTTCCAAGCCAGCCTTTTTATAACAAAGAACAAAGTATGGCGAGGGGTTTTGAAATTCAGGGAAAATTACATTAAAAAAAGCCCAACCCTGAAGTATTACCGCCCTGGGCAGTTAGCCGTTCCCAGGGGTGGGTGGTCATCTGTCTCTCCCTGAAACACAAAGGCCTGGATGCCTGCACTTGTTCCCCAGGTGGTAATCTTTAATGGTACCCCAGGGTGTTAGTTATCTCTCCTGGGACTGGTGGGCCTTATCTGCAGCTGCTGAAACAATAACTTTAACTTTTGTATTGCCTACTAGGTTTATTAACTATTTACTTCAAACTAAAATTTTCCAACTGTTGAGTCCCCTACCACTTCTTGACCTTTTCCTTCTGCACATCCACACTGATGTAATGTAACTCTAGGCCATATATAGGTTTGTGCAACCTGGACCCATGCTGCCTTTGTCTGGGACCCTTTATAACAAGCCTCAGACTGTGGGAGGTCTCTCTCACACCAAGCTGCTACCATTGGTGGACTCCCCTGTAACCTGAGTAATGAACAGCATGTCCACACTGCTGGTCCTCTGAGTGGTTTTTTCAGAACGTTACAGACACTTAATCAACTCCCCAGTTTGGGGCTCCTGCATTACAGTTATAGGTTATCCTCATATTTCAGATTATTATGATAAAATTAATGCTCTACACCATATAGAAGATAATATTTTCTTAAGTATATATTTTGCATAAAATGAGTTGGTTACCTTGTACTGAATCAACTTGACAGTGAACTCCCTGAGGGTAGGTACTAAATTTTCCTCATGTTTTTGATTGTTTATGTATGGACCAATATTTAGAGTAAAAAAGAGCTCAAATATACAATAAATTGGAGTTAAAAGAAAAAACAGAAAACTTATGTGAATAGAGATCTTCATCTTGGTTTGGTATACAGCTGTGTGGTCATGGTCAGTGGTAAGTCCTAAATACATGTAGGACATATATAGGACATGTAGGACATATACATAGACATGTAGACATGTAGACATCTTTGTATTATAGAAAGTGTGTTCACATGAGTTTTCCCAATTGGGCCTCAAAAAGTGTGTTAGGTAATTAGGACAAGAATTATTACCCCCATTTTGCAAATGAGGGAACTGAAATGCCAAGTTAAAAGATTTTCTCAGTGGTATATCTATTTCTGGGTCCTAGGATGCTCATCTGTAAACAGGTCAGGGTATTGGTGGGGATCACATGGCCTAGAAACTTCTTTCCTTTAAGTATGTTAGGATTTTGTTACATTCCAATTTTCAAGGCTGCCATGCAGAACAGATTATACCTGACACCAGAGCAACTTTAGCCAAAGTCTTCAAATATAGTTTTAGAAAAAGGTTTACTAATTAAACTTATTACAGGAGGAGTCTGTTTAAATCAGAATTTTTCAACCTCAGCACCACTGAGATTCTGGACTGGATAATTCTTTGTTGTAGAGAGGCTGTACTGAGGCCTATGCACCCCAAACAATTCATGGACTTTTCCACTGACTATGCTAATAACAACGCACACATATTTCACAGGTACATTGTAGGGGTATCAGCCTTATTTCTTACCCCTTTAAGGCCAGATCAATAAATATGCTAAATAAAATAAAGTGACTTCCTGAGAGTTACTTTCTCAGACAACTGACCAGCAGACATTTCACAGACCATGAGGAAATGCTCATATAGTTTCCCTTCCCCCACCCCTCCTGAAGCCCTGCCCTTGTAAGTGTCCTGTCTGAGTTACATCAATGGAAACAGCTGGATCGTGCTTGCCACAATTGTAGGGACACTATGTATTGCCACAAAAAATTACTTTCCAAATTTGTTGTATAAGAGCATTATCAAATTCTCAGGAAATAGGCGATTAAAGAAATTTCTCTACCCAAATGCCATCCAACACAGTCTTAATAATAACCTCAGCCTAACTACTTTAGCCATATCCACGGAGACAGAATATACTGGCCAGTCGGTCTAGTTAACAACCTGAGAAGATTCTGATCTGCCCAAACCAGTTCTGCCAGTTGACCCAGGTCTTGAATCTTTATATTATTGTTGAGTCTGGCAAACTCACCTGTCAATTTGATTATTGCTTTTCCACTTACTCGGTTTAGCTTCTAGATGAGAGGTGTCTCTTTCTCTGAGTGTGGTTAAACAACTGCCCTGCTTTAGTTAATGAAAACTCCTGCAGGCAAGACAGATTGGGGACTCTGATCAGAGACTGGAGGCACAGCCACGAGGAATGGGGATCTGAGCCAGGGCAGCACCAGGGGAGATGGAGGAAAGCAAAGTTGTGTGAGATATTTGGAAATAGGGTTGGATACGGGAATCGGCTGGATGTAGTGCTCAGGTGCCAAAGGGGGAAGGAGTGGTGGGGGGTGTAGTGGAAAATAACTTGCCCGAGTGGCTATCTTTAACCAAACTAGGAGATCCAAGAAAAGCAGTGGTGGGGATGGGAGAGAGAAAATACATCTGGGTGGACATAGGCCAGGAGGAATTAAAAAGAGAAATAAACTAATCATTTACAGAGGAAAGAGAATGTAGATTTACACAAACTAAAAATGCAAAGGTGAAAAAGAAAGACTTGATTAGCTACAAAGGAGTTAAGGTGAAGGAGACTAAGAAGAGGCGACTAGAAGATCGTCAGCAATTGTCGGGGGCAAATCCAGTGCAGTCGACAAAAACAGGAATGGTTATCACCCCAAACTAAAAAACATGGTCTGATGATGGACTTTGATTAATTTATGAACTTATTTATATGAAATCTTCCAAGGGCCCAAAAATATTACATTTACTTAATGAATCACCATCATTGAAAAAATATATATGTAAAGAACTACAGTAAATAACCCATAATGTGTTGTCATCACCATTGTGATTGGGACAGAAGCCAAATATTAGGGAATTTTAGGAATGAAATGAGATGAAAGAAGGAAAAAGGTAAGGGAGACAAATAACTAAAACAATTTAGAAGGGACAGGAGAAGCCACTCCTCAGGTTGTCAGTGGCAGGCTGGAACTGTTCTTGTTGATGGGGGGGCGGGATCTGAGGCACCTGCCGAGGTCAGGACGACCTCTAACTTAACACGGACGTTTCCACTAATTATGCTAATAACAACCCACACACATTTCACCGGGCTAACAATGATTTTGAAGGCTGATCTGAAAGAAGATGGTTTTCAACACAGACATTTGGAGGTAGCATTAAAAATGACTGAATTTGTATGACCCACTAACTATATTCTAAATGTCTATAGGAAAGTGGGGGCAGAGGGAAGCCTTCTTTGGCCGTTTTTACTTTTAATTATTCTGCTAATTATTGTACTGATTATAAAGATAATAATGTAAACAAAAGTTAGAGGAGAACATAGGCAGGAAAATCTCAGATAGTCCACTCAGCAATATTTTCATCAATATGTCCCCTAGAGCAAGGGACATAAAGGACAGAATAAACAAATGAGATCTCATCAAAATAAAAAGCTTCTGCATAGCTAAACAAAACACCAGCGAAATGAATATAGAACCAACCATATGGGAAAACATATTCGGCAATCATACTTTGGACAAGGGTTTGATCTCCAAAATACATGAAGAACTCATACAACTCCATACCAAGAAGACAAACAACCCAATAAAAAAATGGACAAAGGAGTATCGCGGTTCAATTTCCAGTCAGGGCACATGCCTGGGTTGCAAGCCAGTTCCCAGCAGGGGACTCACGAGAGGCAACCATACATTGATATTTCTCTCCCTCTTTCCCCTTCCCCTCTAAAGATAAATTTTAAAAAATGGGCAAAGGATCTGAACAGACACGTCTCCAAGAAGGGCAAACAAAGGGCCCAGGCACACATGAAAAAATGCTCAATATCACTAGCCATGAGAGAGATGCTTGAATTTCCAGCATAAACCTTACTGTCTGGCTCAACAACTAAATGAAACAAACATTGAAAAAATATAACACTTTCCCAGTCTATAAAATCCAGATGAGGCTCTTACTTAGGAGACATGAAATCAATTCTCACCACAACATAACCTTCTAAACATCCTCAAGACTTCCTGCCATTTAATCTTGATATTAATATGGTAGCACTTCCATACTTACCACATAATATATGCCAAGAATAGACACATACACATGTGAACATTCTCATACACACATACATAAATAATTGAGGAGGAAGTTTAATGCAGTCACTTGAAAAAATGAGATTTCAAGTCAAATAGACCACAGTTTGAATTCCAGCTCTGCTTGCTACTAACTCTGTGGCTTTGAGCAAATTATCTTCTTCTCTGGGCATCAGTAATCTCTTTGCCTACCCCTTTTTCAAACATCTAAGAGTGTAGAGAAAAAATTAGTGTTCATACGAATCACCGGGCATTGTGATAACATGCAGCTCTCATTCAGGAGGGTTGTATTTCTAACAACTCCCCAGTAGGTGAAGCTGATGCAACAGGTCCGCAGTGGACTGTGTATTAATCACGTTTATTTTTTTATTTTTTATGTTTTATGATGTGGTAGCATCTTCAAAATTTTGCTGGCCTGGGGAAGACTGCTCCTAGCCAAGGGCTGGGCATGGGGCATACCTTTCACACACAAACCAACCAATCCTGAGCTTTTATTCCTCAACCACCTCCTTTAACTCCCACACGCCAAACTGACATTTTCTTAGTCTTAAATCATTCTATGTCCAGGTACCAGGCAAGCAGAGACCACCCCTGTAGCCAAAAGTTCCCCAAATTATTCAAATCAGTCAGCCCTAAACCATTTACACTGCCTTGCCTTGCTGCCTTTCCCATGGAAACCAGGAAGCCTGTAATGGCGGAAAGAAGGGGAACGGATGTCAAGGAACATGTATAAAGGACCCAGGGACAAAGTTTAAGGGGGTTAGGATTGAGGGTGGAAGGTGGGGGTGGGAGGGGTGGTGGAAAGTGTTGGTGGGAAAATGGAGACAACAATACTTGAACAACAATTTAAAAATCATCAAAAAATATATAAAATGTGACAAGTAAAAATGTTCCTTAATCTCATCTTCCAGTGATAACCTCTTTTAATATCAATATCTTCAAGATTTTGTGCTTCCCTGTACCAGTTTTTTATTTCTAAACATATACTAACATTTGTTTTTATAAAAACAAGGTAATTTGGTGCATTCTATTTTGCAAATTGCCCGCCCCCACCCCCCAGTTAGCTATATGGCTTGAACATTTTCCCATATCAATACACAAAGCTACCTCTCTTTAATGAGTGCTAAATATTCTATTGTACAGATGTTACACAAGAAAATATTTTCTAACCAGGCAAGTGTGGAGGAGAAAAGCCTCTGGACTTCCTGCTGTCTCTAACATACTCCAGTACCCTTATTTATGAAAGACTTGTCCTGTGCCTTCAGCTCCACAAGAAATGAAATGTGAGCTGCTCTGGGCCGGCAGCCTTGGCAATGCTCTTTTTTCTCCTTCACAAAAGAAGTCACATTTCTGATTGAGGTCTCTTCATAAAAACAGTCTTTACCCAAGTACCAGGTTCTCCGTGTTCATAAAATATAAAGCACATATTCCACATTATGAAACAGCCTTAAGAACTGTCTTCACTTTTTAATTGTATGATAAAAAAATATAACTGGTTATAGCATTCCCAATGAGAAGTTGGAGACTGGGGATGAAATTTATCCCATATTTCCAGTTTTAAGTGTCATGTTCCAGGTCAAATGCTTAATTGGGAAAGCATCCCAGAGAATAATGGGTGGGGATTTGTTTGATCAGAAGGGGTGGGTGAGTTGAGTGAAAACAATGTGACTCTTTCTATTTCTTTGATCATGCAGGTCTCGTTAGGTGTCTTCCCTGCCCTCAGAGATCACAGCCAGTGTCCCTCCTCTCCACTTCCCACCCCTTCTCTGAGTGACCCCCAAACTCCCTATCTCCTCTTCCCAGGTCCATCCAAGAAAACAAGTGAATACGTGCCCCCTTCATGAATCTATCTTACACTTTCCTAATCATTCCTCCCTTAAATATGTGGGGAAGGCGCCCATGTATCCATGATATAAATTCTTATACATGATATATATGACATAAATTCTTGTTTTGTATATTTTCAAACCAACTGACTTAATTTCATGCTAGTCATTAGCACATCCTTGTGAAGAATCCATTTTATTATTTAAAATTGTGTCCATGTTTTATTTATTTTTAACTTTTTAATAAAGTGATTTTAGAGAGAGAGGAAGAAAGAGATAAACATAGATTTGTCATTCCTGTTATCTATGCATTCATTAGTTGCTTCTTCTATGTGCCCTGACCAGCGATGGAATCCACAACCCTGGTGTATCAGGACGACGTTCTAACCAACTGAGCTACCTGGCCTGGACAACTGTGTCTATATTTTAAGTCGCATAGGGAAAATAAGAGTTTGATCCTTTTTAAAGACAAAAGTAACCCCAAAGCAGGCTAAATCTCATAAATAAAGGGGAATATCTTGATTAGGAAAACTGGGAATGGGGAGAAACATCAGAACCGTGGTGGTGTAAGATGTCCCTCCTCTTTGCCTCCCGTTTAAAATGAATAATTAGGCATCTTTCCACAGGAGTTGTGGGATCCAGCACCATATGCCAGGGCCCGGGAGAAGTCCTGCCAACCTGTGCATCTGGTGACAGGCAGACAGACCTTGGTACAGGTAGTGGAGCCAGCAAGAACAGGCAAACTGTCCCCAACCCCTCTCAGCCATGGTGGGGGTAACACCTGGAGAGTGCCGACTTTGGCAGACACACCCATGGGCAAGAGAGACTTTGCAGAAGTCCAGCTTTCCTGAGGGGAAAGTCCAAGATGCCACTGGAGAAAATAAAGATTATGGATTTGGTTGCATTGGACAGGGTGAGAGGAACTTTACCAGTGTTGTCTTCATAAGATAGGACTGAACTGGCTACTGATGACCTTGCCCACAGGGAAAAAAAGGAGGGAGGGAGTGAGTGCTAGATACCTTAGCTGTGCAGGGCATTGCTGGAGTGAAACAGATTTCTTTCTAGAGGCACCTAGTGGACTAAGGCAGGACCTCCATGACTGGAGGGGGTGAGGTGGGAGAACTGAAAAGAAGCAGACAAGAATGTCGGAGGGAGTTAAAGGGACATGGTTCCCATAAACTATGCTCAGGATTTCAGCAAGAAGTCTGCCTATGAGCCTCTGGGAGAATCTCACTAGAGGATCCCCTGTCTGGTTCCACAAGCACCTCACAATGCCTCAGTGCTAAACCCGAAATCCTCCCCGCTTACCCTCAGCTGCTTCCTGTGTGCACTCCTCAGTGCAGCGGCTAGAGGGAGCTCCAGTGCTCTCAGAAAATCAGGCCTGGGACTGTGGACAGAGAAAAACCAAAAACTCAGCAGCAACACCACCTCATGGCCAATATGGTGAGTTGTAAGAACCAGAGAACACATAAAAGGTTCAGAATTCTGTCACAAGGAGAGTAAGAATGGTAAAGAATATTCATACAAGGTCAGAGAAAAATCCCGATACAACAGGACCAATGAACATTATATCCCAACTAAAGACAACAAATAAAGATTTGAGGAGTTTGCAACAATACAAAACTTTAAGGAACATGAAGAGTGAAGGAAACATGACATCACCAAAAGATAATCCTCCAGTAACTGAATTCAATGATATGGAATTTTGCAATCTAGCTGATAATTCAAAATAGCTCTTTTGAAGAAATTCAACAAGCTACAAGAAAACACAGAAAGATAATTCAATGTAACCAGGAAAATACATGAACAAAATGATAAATTTAGCAAAGAAATAGAAATCATATGAAAGAACCAAGCAGAAACTCTGGAACTGAACAATTCAATGAATGGATGAAAAGTGCAGTAGAGAACATTTACCTCACAGTAGACCAAATGAAAGGTAGAATAAGAGAGAGAAGATGGCGATGACGTAGGTGGGAGCTGAGCCCACTTGCTCTGTGCACCCAACTGGGACACTTAGCCAATCTTCTAAACAAACAAACAAAAAAAGCGAACAGCCAACAGGATCTCAGATGATATGAATTTTGGAAGCTGAAGTGTGCAGAACCTGCCTCAAAATGAGTGGTAAGGAGGTTTTATAGGTTGACGGGAAAGGTCCCCGGGCCTGGCACCGGAGACCACGGCTGCTGTGGGGACATTGAAGGGTCAGTGACAGCAGCCTAGTGGCTCTCTTCCCTCTCAGAGTGGGAAAGTCCCAGAGCCATGCCAGGAGAGACTTGGACGCATGAAGTCGGTGGGAAGAAAAAAGGCAGCCAGCAACAAACAGCCAGTGGTGTACCCAGGCTGGGGCAGTGGTCTCCAACTGAGACAGTGCCAGAGAATTTGGGGGATCCTAGTGACACCTGGAGCCAGGAGAAGAGGTAGACCATTACTGGCCATGACCCAGATAGACTCTGCACTTGCCACAGAGTCGGACTGTGTGGAAAGCTGGGTGATGGCTCAGATTGGCAGCAGCACCCAAAGAGGTTCTTTTCAGAAGAGGAATTGAGGAGCATCATACAGGAACCTCACCCACATAGTGGCTACGCAAGCAAAGGAGTGTGTGTTCAATTTGCTCCCACTCAGTGCACCTCAGGGACTGATCAAAGGGGTGCAAAACGAGGTGGCTTACTGGCGCCAGCCTGGTGCAAATGTGCACAGAGCTCTGAGGGCGTGGGCTGGAAACTGGGCACCTGTGATTATTGTAGCCTGAACTCAGCCCCAATCCTTGTAGAACCACAGGAAAGAAAACAATGGTGCCCAGCCCCATCTCTGCCTGCAGGAACCAGGAAGATTTGCAGAACTGGCTGGGCAGGCCTAACAATCAGCAGGAAGCCTGCCTTCCTTCCTTCCTCCCTTCCTTTCTTCCTTCCTCCCTTCCTTCCTTCTTTCCTTTCCAATAAGACCTGGAGTTGTAAGAAAACCAAAGATGGATTGAGAAAGAAGTCAAAAGGCAAACATCAACAGCTGAGACAAATTTCACTTTGCTCTTCATCAGAACTTTCATGGTTTAAAAAAATATATATATTTTATTTTATTTTTAAAAATATATTTATTATGCTATTACAGTTGTCCTATTTTTCTCCCCTTTATTGCCCTCTACCCTGCACCACCTCTCCCATCAGCACTCCCCACCACCTTACTTCATGTCCATGGGTTGCACATATAAGTTCTTTGGCTTCTCCATTTCCCATACTATTCTTAACCTTCTCTTGCATATTTTGTACCTACCACTTATGCTTCTTATTCCCTGTAGCTCTTCCTCCTTCTCCTTCTCTCCCAATAACCCTCCAGATGATCTCCATTTCTGTGAATCTGTTTCTGTTCTAGTTGTTTGCTTTGTTTGTTTTTGTTTTTTAAGTTCGGTTGTTGATAGCTGTGAGTTTATCATTTTACTGGTCATAATTTTGATCTTTATCTTAGATAAGTCCCTTTAACATTTCATATAATAAGGGCATGGCGATGATGAACTTCTTTAACTTGACTTTATCTGGCAAGCACTTTATCTGCCCTTCCATTCTAAATGAAAGCTTTGCTGGAAAGAGTCATCTTGGATGTAGGTCCTTGTCTTTCATGACTTGGAATACTTCTTGCCAGCCCCTTCTTGCCTGCAAGGTTTCTTTTGAGAAATCAGCTGACTGTGTTATGGGAACTCCTTTGTAGGTAACTGTCTCCTTTTCTCTTGCTGCTTTTAAGATTCTCTCCTGACCTATAAGTTTGGGTAATATAATTATGATGTGCCTTGATGTGTGTTTCCTTGGGTCCAACTTCTTTGAGACTCTCTGAGCTTCCTGGACTTCCTGGAAGTCTATTTCCTTTGCCAGATTAGTGAAGTCCTCCTTCATTTTTTAAAAAATACGTTTTCAATTTCTTACTCTTCTTGTTCTCTTTCTGGTACCCCTATGACTCAGTCATTGGAACATTCGAAGTTGTCCCCAATGTTCCTAAGCCTCTCTTCATGCTTTTGAATTCTTGTTTTTTCATTCTGTTCTGGTTGAATGTTTATTTCTTTCTTCTGCTCAAAACCATTGATTTGAGTCCCAGTTTCCTTCCCTTCACTGTTGGTTCTTTGTATATTTACTTTTATTTAACTTTTCATAGCCTTCACTTTTTCCTATATCTTATGACAATACTCACCCATTTCTGTGAGCTTCCTGATTACCAGTTTTTGAACTGTGCATCTGATAGGTTAGTTACCTCTTCATCCCTTAGTTCTATTTTTGGACCTTTGACCTGTTTTTTCATTTGGGCCATATATATATTTTTGTCTCGGCACACCTGTTACGAATAAGGGGCAGAGCCTTAGGTATTCACCAGGGCAGGGCAACCCACTTCGCTGTATTGTGGTGCTGTTTGTGGTGAGGGGTCTGAGAGGAAACAATGATGCTTGCTCGGCTCTTGGTCAGCTTGAGTCACTTACCCCGCTACCCACAAGCAAATTGGTCCTTTCTGGTACTGATTCCTGGATGGGTGGGTTTGTGTATGTTCTAGGACTGTGTATATCTCCAATGAACTCTCCTGTGAGGCTGGGAGTTTCTCCTGTCACTCCAGCCCCCACAAGTTTTTACAGCTTTCTTTTCCTACGCTAGAACCCTGGGTTGCATGGTGTGTCTTGCTCCTCAGTTATTCCTCCTGGTTTATCCGCATGCAAATGTGGGACCACCCAATCTGCTAGCTGCCACCCTGCCCACATGGTCCTCCAGCTGCCACCTTGCATCAAGTCCTCTCTGCCCCTCCACCCTGCCTGCCAGTCTCTGCCCTTTCTACCAGTCTGAATGAATGTTTCTTCTTAACTCCTTGGTTGTTGGACTTTCATATTGTTTGTTTTTCTGGCAGTTCTGGTTATTTTTTGTTTTTAAATTAGTTTTTGTCTTTCTTTTGGTCATGTGAGGAGGCAAAGTATATTTACCTAAAGCTCCATCTGGGATGGAAGTCCCAGAACTTGCATGTTTTTAAAAAATTTATCTTTGTTCTTTCCATTTATTTAGTTTATTGCTTGTTTGTCTGTTTTGTTTTGTATTCTCCCCTTCATATTGCTTTCAATTTTTTTCTTTCACTTCGCTCATATTCCAAATAACACACTACTCTTAGTCTTTCAGTTTTTTTTAATTCAGATTATATATTTCTTATCATATTAATGATATTCCAAATCTCACACAGTACCCTTCCCTGGTCTCAATTCATTTTGCCATTTTCCTGAGCTTTATTAATGCTATTGTAAACTTTATTTTCTCTCACACTACATCAAGTTTCTATTCCTTACTCTCACTATTTTTCCTCTGTCTAACCTTGTATAAGCACTCTTCTTTCTTAAGTTAGCTCACATTCTTTTCTCCTCTAATAAGTATGTTATTTCTTTTCCACCTTTTAGAAACAGTGGCCAGTTGGGTGAAATACTATGGTTATTGCTGTACTTCTCCTAAGGAAGTTCTATTTTGTTCACTAGTTGTTTGTACTTTATTTTTTAATTTGTTAAAAATATCTATCTATCTATCTATTTATTTATTTAGAGTGAGGGGAAAGTAGAGAGAAAGAGAGGGAGAGAAACAGCAATGTGTGATTGCCTGTAGTGCACCCTTTATTAGAGACCTGGGCTGCAATCCAGGCTTGTGCCCTGACTGGGAATCGAACCAGTGACCCTTATGTTTCACAGGCAGGCACTCAGTCCACTGAGTCACACCAGATGCGGATATTTGTTTGTACTTTAAATTTTATAGAATACTCTCCCACAGTTTTACTCCATTTCACCTCCCCTTTTCCCCTGATCAGTTGAACGAGGAATTTTATTTCATTGCTTTCTCTCTCCCTCTTTTACTCTCATCTCTTAAACTAGGCTTTACTCCTTACTCTTATTAGTTTGCTCCCCCCATACTCTCAAAATCATTTTTTTTACTGTAGACATTTCATATTTACTTTTTGTTTTTCTAAAATATTCTTATTCCCATTCCACCTTTATTAAACTTCATTTGGCTGTTTTTGCTATCAACCCTGCTGTGGGTTTCCTCAATTTTGCTCCCATTGATCTGTACCTTTTCAGTTTTACCTTAAACCTCATAGTATGCACTCCCCTCTTCTTACCTCATTGTTCCCATCACCCTTTCATTTTACTTACATTTTAAATTTAGTTCTCCCCCTTTCACTGAAGTGAACTTCAGTTCTATCCCAACTCTTATCAATTCTCCTCCCTCTTACCACTTAATAAAATGTCCCCATCTTTTAGTTATCTCACATTCTCTCTGTCACATCTTATAATATTTGCTTATCTCTCTTACCTTTATTAATCTTAGTTGAATTGCAGTTGCTACTGCTGATGTGGTAGGGGGTTCTTTTTTCTGGTATAGGTTTGATTGTCTGGTAATACTGCTTTGTTAACCAACACCTTTACATCAGCATACAAGACAAGGTGGGAGTTGTGACTACCAGTAAGCCCAGTGGAGGGGAGAACCCACCAACAAAGAAGCCACCAACAGGTATCAACAAGACAGCCCACACAAATGGAAGGGAGGACAACTCTAGAGCATCCAGACAAGGAAATCAAAGAGAGTTCACCACTGAGTTGCACAGAAGCCGTACCACAGAAGTTCACCCCCTGAAGTCAGCTGGCAAAGTAGAACATTTGGAATCACAGAAACAAAGAAAAATAGTCACCTTAAATAGGAGACAAAGAAAGAATCCACAGTTCAAAGAAATGGAAGAAACCACAGTAAAAGAGCTAAATGAAATGGAGGCAAGCAAACTATCAGATACAGAATTCAAAAGAATGGTTATAAGGATGCTCAAGGAACTCAGTGACAACTCCAAGGAACTGAGTGAGAACTACAAGAGCATGAAAAGGGACATAGAAACTATAAACAAGAACCAGAAAGAAAAGAAGAATACACTATCTGAAATAAAAACACACTAGAAGGGGTTACAAGTGGGAAAGATGAAGCAGAGGACTGAGCTAGTGAGCTGGAAGACAAGGTAGAAAAAAAAACACCCAGGTAGAACAGCTACATAAAAAAAAACTAAAAAAGCCCTGGCTGGTATAGCTCAGTGGATTGAGCATGGGCCTGCAAACCAAAAGATCCCGGTTCAATTCCCCATCAGGGCACATGCCTGGGTTGTAGGCTAGTTCCCAGCAGGGGATGCACCAGAAGCAACCATACATTGATATTTCTCTCCTTCTCTCCTCCCCTTCCCTTCTAAAGAGAAATAAATAAAAAATTTTTAAAAGACTAAAAAAAAAACTAGTATAAAGGACACCTGGACAACTACTAAGGGGGATGGAAATGGGAGGGAGGTTGGGAGCACTGGTGGGGTGGGCTGAGATGGGAGTAAAAGACAGAAAACTGTACTTGAACAATAATTAAATTTAAAAATCATTTGAAAAAAGACTACAAAAATAAAGATGGTTTAAGGGAACAAACATGAAATGCAACAACATTCTTATCATAATACCAGAAGGAGAAGAAAAAGAACAAGGGATAAAAAACCTCTTTGAAAAAAAAAAAGACAGAAAACTTCCCTAACCTGGAAGGGGAAAAGCCATGCAAGGTAAGAAAGCACAAGGGGCCCCAATCAAGATGAACCAAAAGAGGTTGACTCCAAGACATATTATGATTAAAATTCCAAATTTTAAAGACAAAGGGAGAATCTTAAAGGCAGCTAGAGAGAAACAGGAAGTAACGTACAAAGGAGCCCCAATAAAGCTAGCAGCTGACTTCTCAACAAAAACATTACAAGCCAGAAGGAAATGGCAAGAAATATTCCAAGTAATGAAAAGCAGAAGCCTGCAACCAAGACTACTGTACCCAACAAGGTTCTCAATTAAAATGGAAGGTGAAATAGTTTTCCACACAAAAGAAGGATGAAAGAATATACCTCCACCAAACCAGCATTGCAAGTATTCTAAAGGGACTGCTTAAAGAAGAGGAAGGAAAAGAGCAAGAGAGGGAGGAACACAGGTACAAAGGGGGTAAAATAAGTACCTATTGATAATAACCTTAAATGTTAATGGCTTAAATGTTCCAATCAAAAGACATAGGGTAGCTGAATGGATAAGAAAACATTACTTGCACATGTGCTGCCTATAAGAGACCCACCTCAGAACAAAAGACCTACACAGACTGAACATGAAGGGATGGAAACAAATATTCCAGGCAAATTGTCAGGGAAAAAAAAGCTGGGGTAGCAATACTCATATCAGACAAAACAGACTTCAAAAAAAAGGGACATAAAGAGAGACCCAGAAGGTCACTTCATAATACTCAAGGGGAGAATCCACCAAGAACACATAAACATTGTAAATATATATGCACCCAACATAGAAGCACCCAAATATATAAAGAAAATCTTAGAGGACTTCAAGAAAGATATTGACAGCAACACAATTATAGTGGGGGATTTTAACACCCCACTATCAAAAATGGACAGATCTTCCAAACAAAACATCAACAAAGATATTGTGGCATTGAACAATGCCCTAGATGAAATGGACTTAACTGATATATATATATAGAAAGAGAGCCCTTCAGCCCAAAGAAGCTAAATATACATTCTTTTCAAATGCACATGGAACATTTTCAAAGATAGACCACATGATAGGACACAAAAGGAGCCTTAACAAATTCAAGAAAATTGGAATCATACCAAGCATTTTCTCCAACTACAAGGGACTGAAACTAGAAACCAACCCCGAGGGAAAAAACCCAAAACACTCAAAATCATGGAGACTGAATGGTATGCTATTAAACAATGAATGGACCAAGAATAGATTAGGGAAGAAATAAAAAACGTTTCTGGAAACAAATGAAAATTAACACAAAACAGCCCAAAACCTATGGGACACAGTGAAGGCAGTCTTCAGAGGGAAGGTCATAACAATATAGGCCTACCTGAAAAATATAGAAACACTTCAAATAAACAACCTAAACCTACATCTACAAGACAGTGAGGAACAACAACAAACAAAGCCCAAAGCAAGTAGAAGGACAGAAATAACAAAGATTAGAGCAGAATTAAATGACATAGAGACTAAAAGCACAATTCTAAGGATCAATAAATCCAGGAGCTGGTATTTTGAAAAGATAAACAAAATTGACAAGCCTTTAAGCAGACTCATCAAGAAAAAAAGAGAGAAGACTCAAATAAATAAAATTAGAAATAAAAATGGGGAGATCACAACTGATACTACAGAAATACAAAGGATTGTAAGAAGTTACTATGAAGAACTATATGCCAAGAAATTTGAAAACCTACATGTTATGGATAAATTTTTAGAAAAACATAATTTTTAAAAACTAAATCAACAAGCAGCAGAAAGCCTGAACAAACTGATAACAGCTGATGAAATTAAAGCAGTAATAAAAAAAACTCCTGTCACACAAAAGCCGTGGACTGGACAGTTTCACAGAATTTCAGAAAATATTTAAGGAACAGCTGTATTCTATCCTTCTCAGACTATTCCAAAAAATCCAACAAGATGGAAGACTCCCAAATTCTTTTTATGAAGCCTGCATCATCCTAATCCCCAAAGCAGAGAAATACATAACAAAAAGAGAAAACTACAGGCTAGTGTTGCTAATGAACATAGACATTAAAATCTTCAACAACATATTGGCAAATCAGATCCAGAAATACATTAAAAAGATCATACACCATGATCAAGTGGGATTTATTTTAGGGATACAAAGATAGTACAATATTTGTAAATCATTAAATATAATACTTCACATAAAGAAAAGAAAAAATCACACAGTTATATCAACAGATACAGAAAAAAACATTTGATGAGTTACAGCACCCATTTATGATAAAAACACTCAACAAAGTGGGCATAGAGGGAGCATACCTCAATATAATAAACACCATATATGAGAAACCTACAGCCAATATTATACTCAATGAGCAAAAACCAAAAGTTTTTCCTCTAAGATTAGTGATAAGACAAGGGTATCTGAACATATGAAAGGATGTTCAGCATCACTAGCCACTGGAGAGATGCAATTAAAACCACAATGGTGTATCACTTCGTACTAGTCAGAATGGCCATCATAAACAAATCAACAAACAACAAGTGCCAGTGATCATGTGGAGAAAAGGGAATCAATCATAGCACTCTGTTGGTGGGAATACAGACCGGTATAGCCACTATGGAAAACAGTATGGAATTTCCTCAAAAAATTAAAAATGGAACTGCCTTTTGGCCTGGAAATTCCACTGCTGGGTTATATCCTAAAAGTTATATCCTGAAACAACAATTCAAAAGAACCTATGCACCCCAATGTTCATAGCAGCACAACTTACAATAGCCAAGTAATGGAGGCAACCTAAGTGCTCATCAATAAATGAGTGGACCAAAAACCTATGGTATGTTTGCACAATGAAATACTATACAGCAGAAAGAAAGAAGGAACTCCTATCCTTCATGACAGCATGGATGGAACTGGAGAGCATTACACTAAATGAAGTAAGTCAGACAGTGAAAGACAAATACCATATGATCTCACCTATAAGTAGAAACTAATAAATAAAACAAAGTCTTTATGGTCAATTAATATTTAATATGGTCAATAAAACAAACAAGAAAGCAAAATATAACCAGAGACATTGAAATAAAGAGTAAACTGACAGTACCAAAGGGGAGGTGGGAGGGGGTAATGGGAAAAAAAGAATGGTCATCAAGGAACATAGATAAGAAGAGAAGATCAAATTTAAGGAGTTCATCATCACGAAGCCCTTATTATGTTGGGAGATCTGGGCAGCTACATGCAAAAAAAAAAAAAAAAAAAAAGAAAGAAAGAAAGAAAGTCAACCACCAACTTACACCATATGAAATGCTAAAGGGACTTATCTAAGAAAAAGAAGTTAAAAAAACATGAACAGTGAAAGGACAGCAAACTCACAGTTATTAACAACCACACCTAAAACAAAAGCAAACTAAAAGGACAGCTAGATCAGGAGTGGAAACATAGAAATGAAGATCTCAAGGAGGGTTAGCAACAGGGGAGTGGGAGGAGGAGAAGGGGGGGAGAAGGTACAGAAAATAAGTAGCATAGACAGTAGATAGAAAATAGATGGGGGGGGCAAGAATAGTATGGGAAATACAGAATCTAAAGAACTTGAGACACATGGCCATAAACTAAAGGGGGGTAATGGTGGGGATGGGGGGGTAGGGTGGAGGGGAATGAAGGGGGGAATAGAACAACTGTAATGGCATAATCAATAAAAATAAATAAATAATTAAAACACACACACACACAAAGCCAAAGGGTGGTAGGATCGAGGGTGGGAGGTGGGAATGGGTGGGGCAGGGGGAGTGTTGGGGGAAAATTGAGACAACTGTACTTGAATAACAATAAAAAATGGCAAAAAAGAAATAAATAAATTACTTGAAATAGGGAAGTTGGTTGGGTTTATGAGGAAAATACACCCAGAAGAATCTACTGATCACTCTCATCCTGCTTTCATTCTCAGAAAGCTATGCTGTAGTGTTTGAACACATTTAAGTTTAGTTCATGCCAAGTGTGATTTGGGAGCACTTATCCACAGAAACTACAATTCCTAAATACAAACTCTCCTCATTATGTAATGAACAATGTTACCTTTACTGATGATAAAACATGTACTTTTAGAAGACATTTCATGGTGTCAAAAGTAAAGTATGATAAAACAAGAAAAAAAGTCAGATTTAGATTAGAAAACCAATTCTGTAATAGGATGGTATGTTAACTAGTTACCTATAATATAAAATTTAAAGGAGAAAGATTATTAACAATTACTGAAGCTACTATAATTTGTTAGTGAATATACAACATAAAGAGGTAAATTACGACATCAGAAATATGAAGGGGAAGGGTATAAGTGTGAAGCTTTTGGATGTGACTGAAGCCAAGTTGCTATCAGCTTAAAATAGACTGCTTTAGCTATAAAACATTTTATGTAAGCCTCATAATAACCACAAAGCAAAAACCAAACAAAAATTTACAAAAGATAAAGAAAGGAGAAACAGTATACCACCATGGAACCACTAGTTTACCAAGGTAGGCAGAAACAAGAAAAAAGATACAATGGAACTTCAAAATGGCCATAAATCAATTAATTAGACAGCATTAATAAGTTCATATACATTAATACTTAGTCTAACTGTAAATGGATTGAATACACCAATCAAAAGACATACAGTTGCTGAACAGATAAAAATAAGACCCAATTACATGCTCACTACTAGAGACTCACTTCAGATTTAAAGACACTCATTGGCTCAAAGTGAAAGGATGGCAAAAGCTATTTTATGTAAGTGGAAACACCATCAATGACAAAAAGACAAAGGCAGCTATACTTATACAAAAATATTCTTTAAGCCACATGAGGTAACAAAAGATAAATAAAATGTTATATAATGATAAAGGGGTCAATTCATCAAGATCTTAAATATAAATGCACCCAATTTTGAAACACCTAAATATATTGAGTAAATATTAACAGATCCAAAGGGATAAATATACAACATTACAATAATAGTAGCAATTTTATTTATTTTATTTAATTTTTTTAGAGAGAGAGGAAGGGAGAGAGAAAGAGAGGGAGAGAAACATTGATGTGAGAGAGAAACAATGACCAATTGCCTCTTGCATGGCCAACCAGGGACCAAACCCACAACCTAGGCATGTGCTCTAAGTGGAATCTAACTGACAGCCTTTAATTTGGGGGGATGAAACCTAACTGAGCCATACTGCTCAGGGTAATACTAGTGATTTTAATAACCCCCTTTCAGCAATGAATAGATCTATAAATAATAAAAAAAAAAACAAATAAAAGACCAAGAGGAAAACATTGTTCTGAAATAATATGATAGGGACCCTAAAATACTGGAATTATCTTCTGGAGAGGGAACCCTTGCAGTATAGGTTTTCCCCACTAGGTCAGTCAGTGTTCTAGGAACCCATTTGTATCAGTGTAGCAGCTGGCATTGTTGTGAGAGGCTGTGTTCAGCTTCAGTAAATTTTTTTGAAGACTCTTTCAACACATTTACCCATTTCCTAATGGGTGATTTACGAGCATGCCTGCCTACACGATGCTGAGTGTTCAGTAGTTTTTAACCAAAAACGACATGATTTCTGTGCCCCACCCTGTCTATTCACCCAGTCTCACCCTAGCAACTTTTTTTGTTTTCCCATTGAAAGAATTCATCAAAGGGAAACGTTCTGCTGATGTGGAAGAAATGAAATGAAAAACAGCAGAAGCACTAAAAGTCTTCAAAATTGAGAAGTTCAAAAACTGTTTTAGGCAGTGGAAAAATGTCTTGATAGGTGTAGTACATCAAATGGAGAGTACTTTGAAGGTGACTGAAGTTTAAACATATATGAACACACAAATTTTTAAAATAAACTTCATTTTCAGGGTGTCTCACCTCATACATTAGACCAAATAGAGCTACGGAACACTTACAGAGCATTCCATCACAAAACTTAGTACACATTCTTCTCAAAAACACAAGGAATATTCTCTAGGATAGCTATGTGATAGGCCACAAAGGAAGTTTTAGCAAATTTAAGAAGATTGAAATCATACCAAGTATCTTTTCCAACCATAATATTATAAAACTAGAAATCAAAAACAAGAGAAAAGCCAGAATATTTACAAGCAGGTGAAAACTAAACACACTTCTAAATGTTACATGGGCTAAAGAAGAAATCAGACAAAACAAAACAAAATCTCTCGAGTTCCAGCCAAGATGAAGGCATAGGTAGAGATCCTTTCTTCCTTGCACAACCAAAAGGAGGATAACAACAAATCTAAAATAAATAAACAACCAGAAGTGCCAGAAAAATAAAACTGCATGGAACTCTGAAAACCAATGAATTGAAGAAACAGTAAAAAAGAACAACCAGGCCAGTAAGGCAGTGGACAGAGAGAACTTGTGGTGAAGTGGCAGACCGCATGGGCAGGGCTGACTTAAGGGGAAACTGAGACTTAGAGCTGGCTGTGGACTATGGTGGTTACTGTGGTGGGAGGAGCTCCCAGTCTCGCATGACAATTCATTGGAAAGTGAGGCTTAGCCGGGTAGGGGAGCTGCATTTTCCCCTCTCTGGCCCCTCCATTACAGGCAGCAAGGAGGGTTGCCCTGCCCTAGTGAATACCTAAGGCCCTGCCCATTACAACTTAACAGGTGCCCCGAGACAAAGAACTAGGGCCCAAATGAAAGAACAGAGCAAAACTTCAGAGAGAGAGCTAAGCAATGAGGAGATAACCAACCTATTTGATGGAGAATTTAAAGGCCAGGATTCAAATCAATGATTTGGAAGAAATAAACATCCAAATAAAAGGAAGAAGTAAACATCCATCTGGAACAGAATGAGGAAACAAGAATTCAAAAATGTGAAGAGAGAGTTTTGAACCTCTGGTACAACTTGAAATGTTCCAATATCTGAATTATAGGGGTGCCAGAAGGAGAAGAACAACAGTAAGAAACTAAAAACTTATTTGAACAAATAATGAAGGAAAATTTCCCTGATCTGGCAAAGGAAATAGATTTCCAGGAATCCCAGGAAGTCCCAAAGAAGTTGGACCCAAAGAGGAACACACCAAGGTACATCATTAAGTTACCCAAGATTAAAGACAAAGAGAAAATCTTAAAAGCAGTAATAGGAAAGGAGAGAGTTACCTACAAAGGAGTTCCCATGACTATCAGTTGATTTCTCCAAAGAACTTTTGCAGGCAAGAAGGGGCTGGAAAGAAGTATTTGAAATCATGAAAGGCAAGGACCTACATCCAAGATGACTCTCTCCAGCAAAGCTATCATTTAGAATGGAAGGGCAGATAAATAGATCTATAAATAATAAAAAAAACAAATAAAAGACCAAGAGGAAAACATTGTTCCTCTTGGAAAACAGATAAGGTAAACTTAAAGGAGTTCATCACCACCAAGCCATTATTATATGGAATGTTAAAGGGACTTATCTAAGAAAGGAGATAAAAAATATGAGTAGTAAAATGACAACAAACTCACAACTATCAACAAATGAACCTAAAAAAAAAGAAAAGAAAAACAACAAAAACAAAAACTAAGAAAATAACTAGAACAGGAACAGAATCATATAAATGGACAGCACATGGAGACTTTTCACTGGGGAAGATGAAAGGGAGGAATAGTGGGGGAAGAGTTTCAGGAAAGAAGAAGCATAATTGGTAGGCATAAAATAGATGGGGAGAGGTCAAATGTGGTATAGGAAACAGAGGACTCAAAGAACATACATGTATAATCCATGGACATGAACTAAGGGGGGATGTTGGAGGATTGGGGGGTGCAAGGAGAAGGGGAGATAAAGTGGGAAAACTGTAATAGTACAATCGATGCAATATATTTTAAAAATCTCTCAAAACAGAAGAAAATAAAAACTCAACACACCGAAGTCCATGTGGTATTGCAGTTTTGAGAGAAGTTTACAGCAATAAATGCATACATAAAGAAAATTCATCTCAAACAACCTAACTTTATGCCTCAAGGAATTAGAAAAAGAATGACAAACTAAGCCCCAAGTTATTAGAAGAAAGGAAATAAAGATCAGATGGGAAATAAATGAAATGGAGAACAAAAAACATTAGCAAAGGTCAATACAACTAAGAGCTAGTTCCTTGAAAAGATAAAGAAAATTGACACATGTTTAGCTAGACTAAGGAAAGGAGAGAGAAATAAAATCAGAAATTGAAAAAAGAGACATTACAAATAATACTTCCAAAATATGTGGGATTATAACAGACAATTCTGAACACTTATATGCCAACAAATTATGTAACCTATAGAAGTGAATAAATCCTGAGAAACATACAAAGACTATTAGATGAAACAGAAACTCTAAACAGACCAAAAATAAGTATGGAGATTGAGTCAGTAATCAAAACCCTGCCAACATAGAAAAGCCTAGGATCGGATAGTTTCACTGGTGAATTCTACTAAAAATTTGAAAAAGAATTAATGCCAATTCTCAAACTCTCCCAAAAAATTAGAGAAGGGAACACTTCCCAACTCATTATATGAGACAACCGTTACCTTGATACCATAGCCAGGTAAGGACACTACCAAAAAAAGAAAGCTGTAGACTAATACCCCTGAAAAATATAGAACAAAAATTCAACAAAATGTTAAGGAATCTGATTTCTCAACACATTAAAAGGATTATACACAATGACTAACTGGGATTTTTCTCTGGAATTGAAGGATTGTTTAACAAATGCAAATCAATTAATGTGTTACACCACATTATTGGGATGAAAGATAAAAATAATATCATAATCTCAATAAATGCAGCAAAAGCATTTGACAAAATACAACATCCTTTTAAGATAAAAAACTCTCAACATATTGTGTATAGAAAAAACATACCTCAGAGACTTCCGCCAAGATGGAGACGTAGATGGAGGATCCACCTCGCCTCTGTGCACAACCAAATCTAAGAACAACTATTTTTAACAGCAGTCACAACCAAGCCACACGGAAAATCGACAATACGGAGTCCAAAGGACAACTAGATACTTGGCTGGACCGGTACGAGGAGCGAGGCCAGCAGCAGAGCAGGTTAGCAAGAAAAAATTCCTGGGGCGGTGCGCGGTGCGCAGGCAACCGAGGGCGCTGATCGCCAGCCAGCTGGCTGCCGGAGCGCACAGGGAAGAGGCGCGCATTTACGTGCGGAGAAACCAGTGAGAAGGGAAAACCGCGCGGGGCAGCAGGCTCGCACAATTAGGATCGGATAAACAAGCCCGAGGCGTGTGAGTGACTGGATGCGCTGGGCTAGCGGAGAGGAACGCCATTGCTCCCTCTCTGACCCTGCCCCCACACACAGCGTCACTAACCAGCGACCTGGGTCGCCCCGTCCTGGTAAACAACTAAGGCTTTGCTCCGCTCACTTAACAGCACGAATAGACCAAAAATGGCTCTAAGACAACTCAGAGCCCCAGAACCGATAGACCTAAGTGATGAAGAAATAGCCAGTCTTTCAGATGCACAGTTCAAAACACTGGTTATAAGGATCCTTACAGAACTGGTTGACTTTAGTCACAAATTAGAGAAACATATGGAAGCTAAATTAATTGAAATGAATGGGGATACAAAAGATACCAATAGTAATGGAAAGAAAATTGGGACTCAAATCAAGGGAGAGAACCAGAAGGAAGAAAAAAAATGATCAAACAGTAAGGAATGAAGAAATAAGAATTCAGAAAAATGAGGAGAAGCTTAGGAACCTCCAGGACATCTTTAAACGTTCCAACATCCGAATTATAGGGGTACCAGAAGGGGAAAGGCACAACCACCAGTTGAAAAATTATTTGAACAAATAATAAGGGAGAATTTCCCCAAGATGGCAAAGGAAATAGACTTCGAGAAATCCAGGAAGCTCAGAGAGTCCCAAAGAAGTTGGACTCAAGAAGGAACACACTAAGGCACATCATAATTACATTAGCCAAGATTAAAATGAAGGAGAGAATCCTAGAAGCAGCAAGAGCTAAGGGGACAGTCACCTACAAAGGAGTTCCCATCAGACTGTCAGCTGATTTCTCAAAAGAGACCTTACAGGCAAGAAGGGGCTGGAAAGAGGTATTCCAAGTCATGAAAACCAAAGATCTACAACCAAGATTGCTCTACCCAGCAAAACTTTCATTTAGAATGGAAGGACAGATAAAGTGCTTCTCAGATAAGACCAAATTCAAGGAATTCATCATCACCAAGCCCTTATTATATGAAAATTTAAAGGGACTTACCTAAGAAAAAGAAGATAAAAAAGATGAACAGTGAAAGGACAGCAAACTCACAGTTATTAAGAACCACACCTAAAACAAAAGCAAACTAAGAGGATAGCTAGATCAGGAGCAGAACCATAGAAATGAAGATCTCAGGAAGGGTTAGCAACAGGGGAGTGGGAGGAGGGGAAGGGGGGAGAAGGTACAGAAAATAAGTAGCATAGACAGTAGATAGAAAATACATAGGGGGGAGGGCAAGAATAGTAGGGGAAATACAGAATCTAAAGAATTTGAGACACATGTTCATGAACTAAAGGGGGAAATGGTGGGGGAGGGGTATACAGGGTGGAGGGGAAGGGAGGGGGGAATAGAGCAAATGTAATGGCATAATCAATAAAAAATAAATTAATAAAAAAAAAGAAAAAACATACCTCACTATAATAAAGGCCCACATAGAATATGAGGCTCAATGGTGAAATACGGGAGGCTTTTCCTGTAATATCAGGAACAAAAGTTTCCACTCTCACCATTCTTATTCGACATAGTCCTGGAAGTCCTAGACAGAGCAATTAAGCAAAACAAAGTAATAAAAGGCATCCATTTGAGAAGAAATAAAATTATCATTATTTATAGGTGATATGATCTCTTATAAAGAAAATCTTAAAGAGTCAAACGAAAAACTGTGAAAACTATACAAAATGACCAGTAAAAATGCTGCATATAAAATATCAACAACAGAAATTAGTTATGTTCTATACACTAACAAGTAAATATCTGAAAGAGAAATAAAATAAAATCTCATTTGCAATACCATCAAAAACAATAATATTTTGAAACAAATTTAAAATGGAAGTGAAAGATTTGTACAATGAAAACCATTAGACTTTGATGAAGAAATTTAAAAAGACACAGACAAATGGAAAGATATCCTTTGTTCATGGATTGGAAGAAGTAATGTTGTTAAAATGTCTTTACTACCCAAAACCATGCACGGATTTAATGCCATTCCTATCAAAATTTCAATGGCATATTTTAAAGAAATAGAAAAGACAATAATCAATTTTATATGGGACCATAAAAGACCCCGAATAGCCAAAGCAATTCTAAGAAGAACAAAGGCAGAGGCATAACACTTCCTTATTTCAAATTACACTAAAATCTATAGTAATTAAATCAGTATGGTACTGGCATAAAAACAGACACATACATCTAGACTGATACATCAGTGGAACTGAATAGGGAGCCCAGAGATAAACCCACACATATACAGTCAGCTAATATTTGACAGGAGACCAAAAATATAAAGAGAAGATAGAGTTCCTCTCTTAAATTTAGTGGGATCTCTGGGGTACCATGATGTAAGAACTAGCATCAATCAAGGCCACAAAGTGTTGCTTATTGTGTGGAAAACAATGGTCCATCATGGTTGTATAAAGGTTTTTGTCCTTAGGTGGTGGCTGGGATCCCAGGAATACAATGTGTCTCTAACAAGGCAGAAATTGTTAAGTTGCCTTTGCCTCAGATCAGGGAATAGGGCAGTGTGTCTCAACCTTGGCGTTTTCATTCAGGAATGGAGATTGGATGTACTATATAGCCTCTATAGAAGAGCAAGGAGCTCCTGGGAGTTACTACCTGAATCAGATCATGGGGGAAGCCCAGGACATGGAGCTGATGAGTCACCAATATCAGCTCCAGCATTACCCTGGAAATTCTGAAATGGGGGTTTATCTTGTAGGACTTGTTTCCCTGGAGAGCAAAGACCTGAGTCTCAAGTACTCCTCATAAGCAGTCAATAATTCCAAGCACGGTAGGGCCTCTTTCCATAACAGTGGCCATTTGACTAATCAAAAGGAATAAGGAAGCCCTATAGTTTGTAGGTTCTCCCTTGAGTAATAACTGCCTAGTCTCAGTGTCAAAAGGTGCCTGGTTAAGACTGGCTGGGACCTCCTATCCATTGAGTGAGTGAACTTTCACTTAGGCCAACATGCACCATTTGGTAGTTATATATTGTTATCTCCAAATTAATAAATTATTATGGGATCCATTAGACTTGTAGAAATGAATGTGCAATTGTTCCATTCCAAAATTTCTACTTGGTTCTTTATATATTTTTTCTTTTGCTGAGACTTTTTATTTATTTTCCGAGACTATTTTTTTCATTTGTTCAAGTGTTTTTGTAATTTAGAAATCTTTGTCTGATAAATCTAACACCACTGTCATCTGGATATTAGCATATATTGGTTGTATTTTGTCATTCAGTTGGTGATCTTACCAGTTCTTTGTATGATGAGTGGTTTTCAGGTAAAACCTGGACATTTGAGGCATTATGTTATGAGACCTTTTGTTTTAGCTAGCTTCCTCTGACACAGCTGCAACAGGGGAAGGGGAGGTGCTGTGTGGTTACTGCTGGGTGGGGATGAAAGTCCAGACTCCCCAGTCCATGATCAGAGACACTGAGGGGGAGGGGCTACGAAGTACCGCTGTGCAGGGGTGGGAGATTGGTTCCCCATCAGGTCTCTCCTGACATCCCTCTGGCTGGGAAAGGTAAGAGTGTCCCTGTTCTGCTCCCCTGACACTAAGGTAGGGGTGGCCTCATCACAGCTGGGTGGTGTTTGAAGTCCTGATTACCCACTCCTCCTCTGAGTCACTTTTATTAGAAAGAGGGTGCCTATTACTGCCAGGTGGCGGTGAAGTCCCTGATGACACTGTGGTGAGGGCAGGAAAGTTGTTAGCCCCATTGGGATGAAAGTCCCAGGTCCCTCTGTGACACCATACCTTGGGGATGAATTGGGCACCTTGTTACAGCGTGGCAAGGGTGGAAACCTATGCTCCCCATTCAGCCTCTCTCTGCTGGTGGGAGTGAGGCCATAATTTTTTTCTATGGTGTTTGGCTAGAGTCAAGTAGTAATTGTCTGAATGTTGTCTGTCTTGCTAGTCTGTCTCTTTACTGTTCCTCTGGTTAGACAGAACAGGCTTTTGTTGAGGGTTTCCTTCTTGGGGGGCAGTGGGATTGGGGGAGTGAGTTTGTCTGGGCCTATAAGTGTTTCTAGGTTGCTGGCTTCTTCAGTTTCAAGTCTGGCACATTAGAAGCAAAAAAACAAAACCAACCAAATAAAAAAATAATAACCAGGGAAATCTTGTCATATCATTCTTCAGGTCCCGAGCAGTCTGCCTTCCTTTCTCTACCTTTTAGTTTTCTTATATTTTTGCAATATATAAGGCCCAAGGTTTTTGTTGTACTTAGAGGAAGGATAGGAAGAAATGTATCTACTCCATCTTTCCTGTAGCAAAGTCCTCCATTCCCTTGCTTTTGAAAGATTTTTTTCGCATTAATATTATTTCCCCAAAGGAAATTTGTAGCTTATTTTCTTACTTAATATTATGTTGCTAGGACCCACACACACTGTGTTCAGGGTTTGGTTGCTTTCCAGTGACACACTGTTGGCCACTGCCCTGCACTGTCGATGTAAGTCTGTGAGGTCCAGTTAACCAGTCTCTTTGCCCAACCCTCACACTCATGTGTCCACTAGAGGTGATCTATGACCACACAGCACAGTCCCCATCCATAGTGTTTGTGTTGTCACAGATGGAGATCTGGGGAACCTTGGGTGCCCACAGTGTTAAGTGAAGATTGCAGTAAGCCGTGAATGTGGTCATTGAGAATCTCTGCAGGAAGGGCCCAGCCATCAGTAGTTTTTGAAACTTCCCAGGTGATGTAGGCAGAATAATGGCCTTGAAATGGTTCATGTATTAATCCTGGAAACTGTGATTGTTTTCTGCATGTGAATCAGACAGCAGGTGGAATTAAGATTGCTAATCAACTGACCTCAAAATAGGTAGACTAGCTTAGATCATGCTGGTGGGCCCATTGAAATCACAAGGGTCTTTAATGTGAGAGAGAGACATATCAGAGCAACATGACATGCCTCCACCAGCCACTGATGCTTTTGAAGATGGAGGAAAGGGCATAAGCCAAGGAAGAAGGCAGCCTCTAGAAGCTGGAAAAGGCAAGGAACTGGATTCTCTAAGAGCCTCCAGAAGAACAGTACCCTTGATGCCCAGTGAGCCCTATTTCAGAATTCTGGCCTCCAGAAATGTAAGGAAGTACTACTTGTGTTGTTTTAGGCCACCAAGTTTGTGGTCATTTTTTACAGCAGCAAGAGGAAACTGATACATGAGACCAAGGTTAAGAACTATCGTTGCAGACTTTCTGTTGGCTCTCAACCATCATTTGCCAAAATCATGTCTCAGATCTTTTTTTTAAATTGTTTTATTGCTGCTCAAGTAGACTTGTCCGCATTTCCCCTCCACAACTCCCCCCCCCCACCTCAGCCATCTCCACCTCCCTTTCCTGATTCTACCCCCTCTTGGTTTTGTCCATGTGTCCTTTATAGTTTTTCCTGAAAATGCTTCCCCCTGTTTCCCCCATTATCCCCTCCCACTTCCCCTCTGGTTACTGTCAGGTTATTCTTAATTTCAATGTCTCTGGTTATATTTTGTTTGTTTGTTTGTTTGTTTTGTTGATTAGGTTCTACTTAAAGGTGACATCATATGGTATTTGTCTTTCACTGCCTGGCTTATTTCACTTAGCATAATGTACTCCATTTCCATCCATACTACCACAAAGGGTAGTAGCTCCTTCTTTCTTTCTGCTGTGTAGTATTCCATTCTGTAAATGTACCATAGTTTTTTGATCCATTCATTTACTGATGGGCACTTAAGTTGCTTCCAGCAAAATAACTACTTGACCTAATAAGTGAATTTGGGAAAACAGCAGGATACTAAGTGAACAGAAATCAAAGACAATTTTCTACACCAACAATGAAAAATAGAAACAGAAATCAGGGAAAACATCCCATTTGATATAGCAACAAGAAAAATAAAGTACCTAGGAATAAACCTAACCAAGAAGGTAAAAGATCTATATTTGGAAAACTACACAACACTGAAGAAAGGAAGACACAAAGAAATGGAAGCATGTACCATGTTCATGGATTGGAAGAATTGCATCATTAAAATGTCCATAGTACCCAAATCAATTTATAGCTTCGACACAATCTCTATTAAATTACCAATGACGTAGTTCACAGATATAAAACAAACACTTCAAAAATTTATATGGAACCATAAATGACCCTGAATAGCTGCAGCAATTTTGAGAAAGAAGAACAAGGCAGGAAGGATCACAATACCTGATATCAAACTGTATTACAAGGCCATTGTTATCAAAACAGTCTGGTACTGACATAAGAACAGACACATAGATCAATAGAACAGGATAGAGAGTCCAGAAATAAACCCAAGTCTCTATGGTCAATTAATATTTGACAAACGGGGCAGAAGCATAAAATGGAGTAAAAATAGCCTCTTCAACAAATGGTGTTAGGAAATCTGGACAGCTCCATGCAAAAAATGAAACTCAATCACCAACTTATACCATACACAAAAATAAATTCAAGGTGGATAAAAATATTTTTAAGATTATTTATAAATTTATTTTTAGAGAGAGGGGAAGGGAGAGAGAAAGGGAGAGAAACATCCATTGGTTGCCTCTCATACTCCTCCAACTGGGGATGCAGCCAGCAACCCAGGCATATGTCCTGACTGGGAGTTGAACCCCTGACTTTTGGTTTGCTGGCACTCAATCCATTGAACCATACCAACCAGAACAATTTTTTTTCTTTTATTGATTTTAGAGGGAGAAGTAGGGGGGGAGTGAAAGAGGGAGGGAAACATCAAATTGATTGCCTCTTGCATGTGCCCCGACTGGGGACCGAAACTGCAACCCAGGCATGTGACCTGACCTAGAGTCAAACCTATGATCTTTTAGTTTGTAGGACAACACCCAACAAACTTACCAAGGCCCTTTACCCATTTTTTTTAGAATCAATTTGTTTGGGTTTTGGTTATTGTTATCAAGGTATGTGAGTTCTTTATATATTTTGGATATTAACTCCTTATCAGATATATAGTTTGCAAATATTTTCTGTGGTTTCATAGGATGCCTTTTCATTTATTGATTGTTCCTTTTGCTCTGCAGAAGCTTTTCAGTTTGATGTAGTCCCACTTGAATTTTTTCTTTTGAAGCTCATACTTTTGGTGTCATATAAAAAAATCATTGCCAAGACCAATGTCAAAAGCGTCTTTCCTATGGTTTCTTCTAGGAGTCTTACTGTATCAGAACTTACTTTTAGGTCTTTAATCCATTTGTGTTTATTTTGGTAAGTGACCTCGTTTGTATCTTGCTGCATGTGGTTATTCAGTTTTCCCACACCATTTGTTGACAAGACTATTTTTATTTCCCCATTCAATATTTTTAAACATATAAAAATCGAAGGCAAAATGTCTATCTTACTGGACCATTGACCCCCTTGCAGATTTGGTCACCTAGATAAGTCATTTCATTATTGACTATCATAGTTTCCACATTGTAAAATATGGGTAATGATTATGCTTTCCCTATATGTCACAGGAGTGTCACAATAGCACATGAGAAAATGCTTTGTACCCTGGAAAGTATCCACAACTGTGAGACTGGGTGATCCCTTGGGCAGATTCCCACATTTGGGATATTTTAGACAAACTGCCTGAGTCACAGCATCTGGCAGTTTTATTAGTTCCAGGATAAGACAGTTTTATTGGTCTCACGCTTCTATGCTTGTGGACAATAAAGGACTTTACTTAGCGTTACCTCATCAGGGTATTGCTGGCTGGCTGTTGGAGTCTATGGAGTTTTATGCTCTATACATGAAAGGTTTGACATTGCCTCTGGGGCAGCCAGCAATGCACTCCCTAGGCCCAGCAGAAATCATAAAGCTGTCAGCAAATACCCATTTGCTACCCAGAAGTGAGCTTCTTGAGGGCAAAGGCTGTGTCTTATACAACTTTTTATTCTTAGTATAGCCCATTGTTTGGTGCATTGAGGATACTAAGTAAAACTTACTTAATGGATGAATAGAAATAATTTGTTATGTCAAATTTTAGTTTCCATCTTTACTGAAATGTGAATTCATGTTGACAAATGCTGAGATAGCTTAAAGAATTTAAAATGAGGCTTAAATAGTACTGAATATTGTCTTGCTACAGTTAATTGTATCTAGATTCTAGAAAAAAATAAATGATAGTGAAAGTTGAAAAAATACTATTTCGGAAGGAATAAGGTTATTAGTAGCTTCCTGAAATTCCCTTTCTCCATAGCCAGCCTAGGCATTTATTATTTGCCTTGTTCTGTA
The DNA here is from genome assembly GCF_021234435.1 of Artibeus jamaicensis. Lineage (NCBI taxonomy): Eukaryota > Metazoa > Chordata > Mammalia > Chiroptera > Phyllostomidae > Artibeus > Artibeus jamaicensis. The sequence continues at coordinate 9,065,795 of NW_026521810.1, read as the reverse complement.
TTGTATTTTTGTGGTTACATAGGGTCATTATTTTATTTCACACTTACTGGAGAAAAGGCATCCTATGAATATAATTGCAAAATACACAAATTAGGTTCATATTTCAAATGCCTAATCATTTTTTTGCCCTCACCTGAGGACATTTTTCATTGCTTTTAGAGAGAGGGGAAGAAAGAAAGGAAGGGAGAGATAGAAACATTGATGCAAGAGAGAAACATTGATTGGTTGCTTCCCATACACACCTGGACCAAGGTTTGTACATGCCTGGAATGGGGATTGAACCCATGACCTAGGTATGTGCCCTGAGTGGGAATTGAACTTATGTTGTTCTGTTATAGGACAATGCTCCAAACCAACTGAGCCACACCAGCATGGGCCCAATCATTCTTTTTCTTCATGTAAACTAGAAGAAATTTGAAACAAATTAAAGAACCACCTTTATTCATAGATGATCTCTTCAAAGCTTTCAGGCAAAAGCAGTTTCATGTAATTTAAGTTTCTTAAAAATTAAAAAGTATTTTTCTTGGAGATTTAAAAAATGTATTTTACTTATTTTTAGAAAAAGAGTAAGGGAGGGAGAAAGGAGAGGAAGAGAAACATCGATGTGAGAAAAAAAAAACCCATCAATTGGTTTCCTCTCATATGTGCCTCAGTCAGGGACCAAATCTGCAGCCCAGACATGTGCCCTGACCAGGAACTAAACCTGTGGCCTTTTTCTTTGTGGAAGGTTGCCCAACCAACTGAGTCATACTGGTCAGGGCTCTCTAGGAGGTTTATTAGTTATGAGGAAAGCCAATGAAAGAAAGGTGTTTACATGTCTAAATTTATATAAGTACTCACATTTATAAATTGGTATTAAATCATTGCTCTTAACACAAAAGGGTATTTCACAATTTAGGAATGTGCCTAGCCAAATATAAAAAGAAAGAATGCAAAATAGAGGATCCTTTTCCAGAAAAAAAAAACGAACGTGACAGAACATCTCAATGAACTGGGCTTTGACTATTAAGACAAATCAACTTCCTCCGGACTCAGAGCTTCTCGTGAATGACAGTGATCAATCTTCTCCTCTTCTTCCATCAATCACTCACAAGAAAAGCAGGCAATTGTGAACTAATTGTCTTTGCAGCAACCAGCAGTATATTTAGACATGACACCTTTTTCATAGCTTTTCTTCACTGATCTTAATGAAAACTGGAAGGTGTGGTCTTCTGCAATGAGAACACTTGACTATGCATGGACTTTTGTTTCTGAGGATGGCATCATTCTATGTGAAAATAGCAAAAATTCATAAATTCTGTGTTTGATGTATGAAAAGAAATTGCATGTATTTTATTTGTCCTGGCATTGCAACTAAGCTGTGGTGAAGAGTGGTGATAAGGTTTATGTGACTGTGGGGACTCTTCAAATGAATATAAAGGTTCAGTTGGGGCACATCAGATCAGGTAAGTTTCTTCCTTTGTTATTGGAAAAACATGAACAAGATCTTTCTAGGATATGGGAACAGGAAAGCCTTCTTGAGTCTGCTCACCAAGTGAGTGTACATCATACCCAGTATCCACTGGGTATTTGCTGTGGCAGTGTACCCCAAACCTGTGTCTAGGACCAGCCTCAGGGGAGGGAGAGAAGAGCCGTCAAGGTTTTCCCCAGGAAATGTTACAACAGCATACCACAGCATCTGCCCCATCTAGTCAACCCTTATAAAATGCCAATAGAAGCACTCCTAGACCTCAACATGTACAATAGTACAGAATTCAAAAGACGGGCACTGCTGAAGTTCCCACTAAACAAAGTCAACAACATTTCTCAAGGGGGCACTGAATTCTAGTAGCACATCCTAGAACTGAGATAACTAAAAGTATACCTCTCAATACTTTCAAACAATCCTAACTGAAAACAATTGAGCCCATTCCGGTGAGTTAAGTAGGAAGAAGATTTTGTTTTATGTTTTTTGCTTGTTTCACCAAAAGAAAAACTAAATATAGTCATCAGCCACATAACAACATTTTGGTCAATGACGGACCGCAGATATGCTTGTGGTGCCATTAGATTATAATGGAGCTGAAAAATTCCTATTGCCTAGTGATGTCAAAGCAGAGTGCATTACTCATGTGTTTGTGGTGATGCTGGTGTAAACAAACTTCCTGTGCTGCTGGTCATATGAAAGTATAATTATGTATAGTATATCATAGTTGATAGTAAACAACTATGTTACCAGTTTATGTGTTACTATACTATTATTTTTATCATTATTTTAGAACGTATTCTTTCTACTTATAAAAAGTTTATTGTAAAATGGTATGCTATGTTATGGAAGCAGAATAAACTCTATAAAATTTTGAACAAATGAGAGTTGAAAGTTTTATACCCCTTACCCAGTTTTGCCCTCTATGCATCTCTTCAATATGGCTGTTCCTGAGTTATATCCTTTTATAGTAAACCATTAATTTAGTAAGTAAAATGTTTCCCTGAGTTCTGTGAGCTGCTCTAGCAAATTGATCAACCTCAAGTAGGGGGTCTTTGAAATCTCAGATTTATAGCCAGTTGGTCAGAAGCGCAGGTGACACATCTGGTGTTGTGATTTCCATCTGAAGGAGGAAGCAATCTCGTAGGACTGAGCCCTCAACCTGTGGGAGCTGATGCTGTCTCCAGGTAGATAGTGCCATAATTGAGTTGTAGAAGTGCTTGGTGTGAACCACATTGGACCTGGTATCAGAATTGTAGGGGGCATTCACTGTTTACTTGGCTCTGGGGGCATGGCAGGGAATATTGTGAGCTGTTCTTATTCAGCACACTAAAGTCCAAGGGCAGCAGCTGTCTTTTCAATACTTTTGCCAGCTCCCCCCACTGGATATATACCACGTCTTTGGAATGAAAGTTGTCCATATGGGGTCTGGCTAACAACTGAACAAGCCACAGGACCTAGTTGGGCATCATTTCTGTGAAGCTGTTGCCAGGCCACATGCTAGCAGCTGATCAAGGAGGACCTTCCAAGATGCTTGTGTGAGCCCTCAGTGCAGGGTTAGATCAACCCTTGTGATGTGGCATGTTTGCAGATGGGGCCAGGCATACCCGAATTCTTTCATGCTTTAATAAATTTTAGTTGCCATTGGTGTGTACTAGAACTTACTGGACAAAATAAAGAGAAAGTGTTTCATGGCTTGTACTGGGGTACATTATTTCTCTGTGTTTTATCTCAGTTCTGCCCATAACAGAGAGGAGATTACCGTCATCCCAAATTTAAAGTTTGGGAACTGCCTGGGTGTCCAGGTCTACATCTGCTCACAGTGCCTTACCTTCTGTGGCCTCAGCATCTCAGCCACAGGTAGAGAACAACAAATTCCTATTCCCCAAAGTCTGAGCTGCATGTCAAGTCAGTGACTTCCTGAAAGTCATAAATAACCTTTAATTAATTAATTAATTAATTCCATAAATATTTATTGACTACCTCTTATGTGCCCATTAAGAGAAACAGGAAAGAGATTCAGTCCTTGTTCTCAAGTTCTTTTCAGACTTCAGATGCACACACACATGTGTCACAGGTGCTGTGATAGAAATATCTAGAGGGCAGCATGGAACATGAGAAATTGGACCCTACCCTGGGACCCTGCACTGGGAAAAAAATCTGAATCCCGCTGGGTGAGGTTGTAGAAATTTGTCATGCATTAACTGATTCGACGTATTATTTACTGAATGCTCACAACATGCCAGACTGAGAACTTGGTCATAAATGCACAGCCAAGGTCACACTGCTCAGAACTGATGTTCTGACTGTGGCTGGGCAAGGGGTAGGGGAGACATTATTTAAAAAGTCATTTATTCATGGGTTTTATTGTGTATCCTGTATGTGTCAGGCAGGGTGTTAGATGCTGGGATTATAAAAACAAATGAGACACAGTCCCTGTCCCTAAGGGCGTTTCAGCCCAAGGGAGTAGCCTGTGGAAGGCAGAGAGCAAGTGGAAGGGCAGTGTTTGGGGAAAATCCAGTTCAGTAGAGTTGCAAGCGCAGGGAGTGGTGAAAAACTGGCTCCCTCTTAGTTATGACACTCATCCCTGGGAAATCTGAGGCAGAGTCCTTCCTGGAAACTTCATCACCTAAATCCCCTAAATCCCCCAGAAGTATTTATTGAAGCAGACATTTAAGAACAAGCTCTGGGTACTGGGTGTACATAAAATAGCTTCATCCAGCCTAAGGTGTGGCTCTACTTGCCTAAAATACAGACCAAGAACAAGAATTTTTGACACTCCAAGTTCTTTCTTTTCCTTTCCTTTCCTTTCCTTTCCTTTCCTTTCCTTTCCTTTCCTTTCCTTTCCTTTCCTTTCCTTTCCTTTCCTTTCCTTTCCTTTCCTTTCCTTTCCTTTCCTTTCCTTTCCTTTCCTTTCCTTTCCTTTCCTTTCCTTTCCTTTCTTTTCTTCCCTCTCCTTCTTCCTTCCTTCCTTTCTTTTCTTCCTACCTAATCCATTCCCAGAAACTGTTGGTCCTGGAAATATCAAAGTGAGCCTACAATTAGGATCTGCCCTTTGAGGTGTGGTAAGAAACTAATTGGTTAATGTTTGCAAAATGCCAGAACATTCTTGAATAAAAGACCTTATATAAGTTCAAAGTATTTGTAATTATTATGATCATTACTATAATTTGTAAGACTATAATATGAAAAGACAATAAATCTTTTCATAATAGGATGAAGTCAACACTTTTAAAAAGACAAAGCAGGACAGGGACTGTATATAAGCTTTGGTGGCCTGCCTACCTCTGAGGACAACAGCTAAGGGAAGACAGGTGAGTGTGAACAGAGCTGTGAAATTGATGCTTAGGCTTATCTAGGGTGAAAAATCCTGTCTATGGTGATTGATTGATAATTACTGTGTCTCTGCTGTTCAGGAAACAAGAGAAGTAGAAATCAGATAAAACTAAAGGAACTGGCAAAGAAAACCTAAGTTACAAAAGATTATGTACATACTAGAATAATTTTTCCTGTTCATTAAAATATGTAAACAAATTTTAATTTATTTTAATGTAAGTATATACTTTTGGATTTGTGAACATTTGCAAAACAAAGAACAGGAGAACAGAAATGAGTGTACATTTAACAAAAGCTCTACAGGCTGAATGGATGTCTTTTTTGTTCATTCAAAGCCAAAGAATAGAGGTGTTTGTATTTTGCCAGGGAGTAATCTCTTCTCCTCTCTTATGCTCACTGATGCCAAGGTTACCTTAACCACATAAACCTCAAGTGGTGGTACAATAACAGAGTCCTGTTTTTTCTGGAAACTGCGAAAGAACTAAGGCCAATATGTCTAACAGATTAACCATGATAGAGTAAAAGGATAGACAAGCTTCAGCAGACCTGGATGGAATAGAGAGGTCGTGGTCTCTGTGATTTAATCTTTGTTCAGAATGGGATATTCCTGGGAGAGTCCTTAGCACCAGGAGAGAAGCCTTTCTGGTGTTCTCAGCTCTGGGAATTCCAAATGGTAAAGTGAGGAAAGCAGGCCCAGGGGCCACCCAGATGGAAGGCTCGCTCTTCTAGATCTCTCTGGACAAGGAAAGGATTTGCCCGCAGAGTGTGAAGACACACAATCAATCAATCCTCTGAGCTTTCCTGGGCTAATAATCATTGCTAACAGAGCAGAACGAGCTAACATTTCGAGTTCCTGTATATTTTTGGTGTCGAGACTCAGCATGACTATTTCTGCTTAACTGAGGGAAATCAGGTGGACCATCTCAATGTGGTGGGGAAGAAAAACAAAATGGCTGTGTCTGAGGACACACGCTCCCTTGGTGTAAGAACACTTCACTCAAATGTCTTCCTTACCACCTCTTTTTCACCTTTTTTTTTAATTTAAGATTTTTCAATTATAGTTAGCATTCAATACATGTTAGTTTCAGGTGTACAATATAGTGGTTAGACTTCTGAAGTGATTCCCCAATAAGTTTGAGACTCACCTCAAAAACTCTTTTTGTCTTGAGATGTAATCTATTTCTTGGTGTTTGGAAAGAACCACCCATAAGAACAACCTTGAAACAAGAGATGAGAAGAGCATTATGAAAGTGATGAATGCCATATTTAAATGCACACTCCTACCTATAATGATAGTTATAATTCAAAATGATAGGTAGCCAGGCTTAGCCAACTAAGGGAGGTGATGGGAACACCCTACAGTGAGAGGAGCTGCTGGGAGATGGAGGATTTGGGAGCATATGGCCTGTTCCTCCAGTATTCCCTGGGGTCAACTGCAAACTATGCTCAGTGGCATTTGTGTATTTGCTTGCTAGCAAGTGGGGGAATCAAGGCTCTTTGGACACATAGAAGATGATTAGAGGAATGGTTGGGAAGAAAGAGAGTGCACGAGAGCAAGTGTGAGAGCAGGTGCTTGATGGTGACCAGTGTCAGTTCTCCCCTAGAATGAGCACCTTATGAGTTTAGTCCTAGACCCCTGCCATGACCCACTTTCAAGAGAATTTGACTTTGCTGATGGAAGTAGCCTGCCTCTCCATCCCCCCACCTTGGGCTCTGGTCCAGGTTTTTTCCTGCCAGGGAATTTGACAGAAGAGTAATGGGGAACATGGCTCGAGGTTGCCAAGGGGGTCTAAGCTCTCAGGCTGGGAGCTTAGAGCAGTAGTCAGTGTCTTCCAGCTCCTTCCAACAACCAAAGCAAAGTATGTGTTCCACGACACTTAGGAAAACATAATCTTTCCTCTAAACATGAACACAGTTTTCTCCTTGTTGTATTATCTTTTGACAACAAAGAAACTATTGGGATAGAAACTTTCTTTTCAGGATCTGGAGTCAGGTAATTGTGTTTCTCAGTGTTGACAACCAAAGTATCTTGGCTTCCTCTTTTAAAATTTAAAAAATATTTATTGATGAGTGAGGGAGAGGAACATTAATTTGTTGCTCCACTTATTTATGCATTCATTGGTTGACTCCTGCTTGTGCCCTGACTGGGGGATTAAACCTGCAACCTTGGCATAGCGGGATAACAGCACTCTAACTAACCAAGCCACCTGGCCAAGGCCATCTTGGCTTCTTAAAACAATTAGAGTCCCTGTGGCCAAGCAGGAGTCTTGCCATTTTAAGCTAATTGAAAGGATGGATGGAACGCAGATTTGGCTTTTGCTTTTTTCATTATGATTCAAATAATTTTCTTAGTTCAGACATAGGGAAAGTTGTTCTCTCTCTCTCTTTTTTATATACCTTTCCATATAAACATTATATATTGTTATGATGACAACTGACATTTTCACAACTTTGAGCTAATTTGTATTTTAAAATCACTTTAGGACCCGGAAAGTAGGATCATCAGTATGTCTGTGCTGTGGCTGCTGCTGGGCCTCCTTGCCCTTACTGGTGAGTGCATTTCATTTTTTCCAAATGACCTTGGAGTTGGGAAGGATGAGGAAAGAATTAGAATGGTACTTCTCATATGTAAAAGTGCAGTGCAAAACGTTGTTTTTTCCTAAGCTGTTTGCTAAATCCTGGAGTTAGTAACAGTGCTGGTAAGCAGCCCCTTCTGAGTGTCCCACAGAAGGAGGGACTTCTCCCCAGTGCTGGGTGGGCTTAAAACAGAATTGCCTGATACTGCTCATTGTTTCTCTATAAAAACTCTTTCATCAAAAGTATGTGTTGAATTTATTAATAGAGTGTATATCTCCATAGAATGATGGAGGCGGCTTACATAATGAAACTAATGTAATTCAGTAGAAAACTAGCATGCAGGGGACCAAGGAGATGTGACTAAGCTAACCACTGAGACTGATACCGTTGAATGCTTGAATTTCAGATTTGGTCCTGTTTCCTTGTAGCCGGAGCAAAAAAGGAAAAGTACATAAATAAAGGGAGGAAGTATAGTTCCTCAAGAGAAGCAAAAGCTTTTTCCTGGCTCTAAATTCTAAAAACTTCTCAGATGGGGGTCAGTCTTATATTCATTCATTTATTTGTTGACCCACTCAGTCAACAAATATTTTTAAATTCTTGTAAGGAGTTTTGGGGATATAAAGAACTTTGAGGAACATGTATGTGGTTTGGGAGTGAATAGAAGGCAGGGAGCAATGAATTACACAACCAGTTACTATTAAGGGTATTTGTCACCAATTATAAAAATAGAGTTTCCTAGTTAAAAAGCTAAAAGGACACACTGGCTCATTTAACTTTTAGTATTCTCATAAAAGACCAAGTAATTTCATTTTTTTGTTTCTCTTAGATTACTCATCAAAAGTTTTTAAAATACTCCAAAATACTAGTATCTTCAGACGTTAACCCCATGAAGTTCTTCGTAAGAAAAGAGAACTTTGTTTAGTAAACATGCAGTACACATATGAGAATAAGCAATAGGCATATTTCCAAGGACCTGCAAATCATTAAGATTTAATGAGATAATCTACTTTTGTCAAACAATAAGCAAATTGAAAAGAGTAATAAGGTGAGAAGTCCTTACAGGCTTGTAATAGTGAGATGATGCTTTCAAGGGGCAATTTCCTGCCACCTGTAGTATCTTGTTATTGGTGTGTATGCCCTCTTTCTGGTGGAAGTGATAAATACTTGGGAATGTCCTCTTTAGTGGACTTTGTGGAATCCCAACAGTGTGTAAAACCTCTCCTTCCCCTTAGTGCTGGAAATGACAGTGGTAGTTAGAGAGAAAATGAAGAGCAAAGAGAGAAAGGGGAGAAGTGGAAAGAGGGAGCCCCACTTGGAAACCTGGCCCTGTACCTCACCACATGCCCTTCCACTCTTTGCAGTCCTAAACACCCATGCAGATGTGCACTGAGAGCAGGGGAAGCCAGCTCCATGTCACAGTTTACCAGCAGTCCCTGTTCTTGGGGTCTGGGCTGAGATCCCAGGGAGGCCCAGGCTTTTCTCCAGAACAGATGTGTTTCTCCAGAACAGATCTAAGCATCATATCAGACAAATGAGTTAGAGGTATTGGAGGGAGACGTGCTGAGAGATCACATAAAATGGATGATGAGAACTAGCCCACAGGGAACACAGTTGCTGATTTGACTTCAGCACACCCATTCTACAGCATTGGGCATCTCCAGAGCTTTGCAATGAATAGAACTGCTCCAACAGTTCCTTGTGTCTGCAAGTTATGAGGTGAGAATTTAGTATTTAGGAAGTTCTATAGTAATTTCTTAGTCACTATACCTCAGACAAAGGTTTAATCTCCAAAATATACAAAGAACTTACACAACTCCACTCTAAGAAGATATTTAACCCAATTAAAAAATGGGAAAAGGACTTGAGCAGACACTTCTCCAAGGAGGACATACAAAACATCCAGAGACACATGAAGAGATGCTCAATATCGTTAGCTATCAGAGAGATGCAAATTAAAACCACAATGAGATACCACTTTACACCAGTCAGGATGGCTATCATAAACAAAGCAACAAACAACGAATGTTGGAGAGGTTGTGGGGAAAAGGGGACCTTAGTTCACTGTTGGTGGGATTGCAGACTGGTACAACCATTATGGAAAACAATATGGAATTTTCTCAGAAAAATAAAAATTGACCTGCCTTTTGACCCAGCAATTCCACTGCTAGGATTATATCCTAAGAACCCTAAAACATCAATTTCAAAGAACCTATGCACTACAATGTTCATAGCAGCACAATTTACAATAGCCAAGAGCTGGAAGCAACCTAGGTGCCTGTCAGTAAATGAATGGATCGAAAAATTGTGGTACATATACACAATGGAATTCTATGCAGCAGAGAGAAAGAAGGAGCTACTACCCTTTGCAACAACATGGATGGAACTGGAAAGCATTATGCTGAGTGAAATAGGCCATGTGTTGAAAGACAAATACCATATGATCTTACCTTTAACAGGAAGCTAAACAACAAAACAAAGCAAGCAGAATAAAAACAAAGACACTGAAATAGAGAACAAGGGGACAGTGACCAGAGGGGAGAGGGAAGGGAATTTAAGGGGGAAAAAGGGGAGGGATTTGGAGGAACAAATAGGAAGGACACAGGAATGAGAACTAAGGGGGGTGGAAATGGGAGGGAGGTGGGGAGCACGGGGTGGGGGGGGCTGGGATGGGAGAAATAGACAAAAAACTGTACTTGAAAAATAAATAAAAATTTTTTTAAAAGAATAAAAATGTTAACAAATAAATTTCAAAAGGGTTTCCATTGCAGAGTGAAGTTTTTATTATTGATTTCAGTATAGTTATGTTTATTCATGTCACTTCATTCATGGGCAGAAGGGTGACCAAAACTATTCTAGTTCAATATCTCAGGTTGAAATTTTCTCAATTTGTAGACTCATCTGAAAGTGGCAGCTGGGGATGCTATGGAAACATCCGAACCCTCGATACTCCTGGGGCATCTTGTGGGATTGGAAGACGCCGAGGCCTGAACTATTGTGGTAGCTAGGATCTCATTGTCCACCTTCTCCTCCTTCTCCTCTTCCTTTCTCTCTGAAGGTGACTCTGTTAGGCATGGGTGACTTCAACAGGATTTGTCCCTGCCCTTGATACCCCACACCTATGTCTCCCAGTCATTTCCAACAGGTTTTGATCTTCAACATACCATTTTGGTTTCCACTGTTTCCCACAGTCCCACACTATGAAATGGTAGAAAGAGCACTGGTCATGGAGTCCAAAGACCTCGTTTAGTGCTGCTTCTGCTTCTTCAAGTCACTTAGCTTCCCTGAACTCTGCTGAGATTGGGATAATAGTACTTACTTTACAGTGTTGTTGCAAACTCTGGTCAGTAATGTGAATGACAGTGCTTTTGAACCCATAAAAGTGCTTAGAAGGTTAAGTGGGTTAGCCAGGTATGTTGGGATTGGTTTTCACTTTGCTCAGCATTCTTTGTATTTCATAAAGGTTAAGCACACATGATTTCTAGGAGTCACTGTAGGGTGGAAAGGTGGGCAAGAGTGAGCACGCCTGTCAAAGAAGCTTTCCAAAAACTTCAGGAAGGGTTTGGGAGAATTTCTTCACATCAGGTGTTTGTTGTAGCTGCTGGACATGTATTTTACTGGGTAGCTGTTTGGGTGCTTAGGATGGGGCCAGTGGGGACTGTGCCCATGCCATTTTCCTGGGAGGACACAAGTTCCTTGGCTCAGGGAGAACTGGTATCCACGAAGGACATGTCTCAGGGGATGCCAACCCAAGCTCCAAGGAAGAGAATCACAATCTCAGTTCTAGGAATGGCCACAAGAAATTTCAGACCCAAGCATGGGCTTCTCAGTCCTCAACAGCTGCCCAGAACCTTGGAGTATATTTTCTCTCTCCTTTTGAGCTCCCATTTCAGTGTAAGTCATACCAAGCCACACTTTTTCCTTCTGTATTTGCTTTAGGAGTTCGTGCCTCTGAAAGGCTGGCCGAAATAGATATGCCACACCTACTGAGATTTCAACCCATCATACGTACTGTTGGCCAAAAGTACTGTGTGGATCCTGCAGTGATCGCTGGTGTCGTGTCCAGGGAGTCTCCTGCTGGCAACATTCTTGTCAATGCTGGCAATGTGGGCAATGGAGTCAGGGTGGTACAGGTAACCCTCCATGTGGCCATTGAGCCCAGTTGTGTGGGGCACAACTCCAAAGGACCCCATCACATTTGTTGTGTGGATGGTACCCCTGGGGAATAGCCCCCTTCAGGAGAGTGAATGGGCTCCCTGGAGTGGTGAGAGCCAAGTTCTGCCTGTGAGAGGTGAGCAGCTCTGTTTTGGCTTCATCTTGAGGCGCAATTCCTTTTCAGAGTAAATTATGCTGTTTCCAGGATATCATCATTGTCACCCTGTCATCCAGGAGAAATATCACAGATTGAATCTTTGCTCTGTTATTTCACAACCACATGACCTTGGATAAATCATTTGATCTCCCTGGGCCTCAGTCTCCTCACCTATAAAATGCCATCCTCAGAACTATTATGAAGATTCAATACAATAATGTGAAAAAGTACTTGGCATCTGGTAGATTCACAACAAATATCATATTTTATTTTCCCTCTCTTCTTTCTACACGATTCTTAGTTCTGAAGGTCAAGTTTTATTTCACAGGAATTCTGCCCCGTTTTACCTGAGACTTCCAGGGAACTGGTCATTAATTAATCCACTGTCCAATTAACTCTGTGCTAGGAGAATGAATGGTAGCAGGAGAGAACCTGAGGCCACAATTCTCTGTTACATTTCACATTGTTGTAGTTGTTGAGAAATCTGTAAGTATTGCAGTCCTTTTTTAAGCTTTTAGAAAAGTGTATTCTTCAATGATTTTTAAATTGGCTTCCCATTAGTTCTTTGTATGACACCTTACAATTTTAAAGTACTTTTATTTTTTTTATTACTTTCATTTAGTTATTTTTCAAGTACAGTTTTTTTTGTCTATTTCTCCCATCTCAGCCTCCCCCGCCCTGTGCTCCCCACTTCCCTCCCATTTCCACCCCCCTTAGTTCTCATCACTGTGTCCTTCCTATTTGTTCCTCCAAATCCCTCCCCCTTTTACCCCTTAACTTCCCTTCCCTCTCCCCTCTGGTCACTGTCCCCTTGTTCTCTATTTCAGTGTCTTTGGTTTTTTTTTTCTTTTTTCTGCTTGCTTGTTTGTTTTGTTGTTTAGCTTCCTGTTAAAGGTGAGATCATACTTTACACCAGTCAGGATGGCCATCATAAACAAAGCAACAAACAACAAATGTTGGAGAGAGTGTGGAGAAAAGGGGTCCTTAGTTCACTGTTGGTGGGGTTGCAGACTGGTACAACCATTATGGAAAACAGTATGGAATTTTCTCAGAAAAATAAAAGTACTTTTAAAAATTTTATCTTATTTTGATTGGGGACCCACAATAATGTGATGAACTGAGACAGATGAGGAAGTGAATTTATGAGGAGAATGCCATTACGGAAAAGTCACATGACAGCTAGAAAATGCAGAATGGGGACCAAGGCCAACTTTGATGATTTAGTGCCAGTACCATTTCCGCCGCCCCATTCTGCCTCCTTTGTAAAATCTTATTCTTGGGAAAAGGATGGGTCCATTTCCTTTGAAGATGTAGAAAGAATTCTTGAGTCAGATATTCCTTTGAAATATGGTGAAAGATACATAGAATGATAACCAACAGTATGGAAGAAAAGTTAGTGGTACCCTTAGACATTTTGATTATCTACAATAATAATTACAAGTACAGATTGAAAAGAAACCATTCAGACCTATTTTGTAGGGATTTTGGTTGCAGCAGTGAAGGAGGGCATCAGAATGGAACCTACACTACCTCTCAACCTTGGCTTTCAACCCTGCCTCTCATCACTGCATTGAGGCAGCTGTGAAATGTCTGCTCCTTCCTTCCTTTGCCTAAACCCTTTACCTTTACTATTTGTTCCCAGAAAGACTGAAGGTGGCACTGGTTTCACCAAAGGAGAAGAAGAGAAAGACAAGGGAAATGAGAAAAGCACTGATAGTATGAAGCCACATCACCCTCTCACCTGGCTTACTGGGCTTTTCCTCTGCCTCCTTCCTTTTAGGACACGGGCCATTATGTTCCCACACCTTGGATCAGTGAGTCCCAGCTTTCTCAGATGACTGATGTCCTGACTGTTAGAATCAAAGAAATCCAGAAAAGATTCCCAACCTGGTCCCCTGACCAGTGCCTGAGAGGTAGGTGTAAACCTGGTGGTTTCACTGCATGGTATAATGGGGACAAATGTAATACTTTGTGCCAGATTCCCCCAAACCTCAGTTGCTTATGATAAGCATGAGGAAAGAGAATCTAAGTTAACTGCTGAGCATACTGAGGCAATGAGGGGCTGTGGGGTCAGCATTAACCTGTCTCACAAATTCCAGGTGGACTCTGTGCCTATGTCGGAGGTCCTGGCTACGTCAGAAGCAGCCAGGACCTGAGCTGTGACTTCTGCAATGATGTCCTTGCACGAGCCAAATATTTCAAGAGACATGGCTTCTAATACTTTAGATCAACTCCAACGTCATTCTCATACATGCGGCCTCTTCTGTTCCACAGATAAAACTAGCCAATGGGGCTTGTAACTGAGAATCTGAGTTTGACCTGAAGATTGTTAAAATAACATGGAACCCATTAAAAGGAGAATTATTCTCTGCATTTTGTGGTCTGATGTGTGTGTGTATAAGTTAAGAGTTGCATCTCTTTAAAGCTGTTTCCAAGGAGATGGGCTGTAATGTGGATTTCTGTGAAATGCATCTTATACCTCATTGACTAGCATTGCCAGATTTAGCAAATAAAAACACATAAAGCAGTTACATTTGAATTCCAGATAAATAATGAACAACTTTTTAGTGTAAGTGCCATGAAATATTTGGAAAACATTTGGGTATTTTACCTGGCAACAGTATCATTGATTTCTCTGATAAAAAAAAGTTTCAAATTTAATTGAAAAACTTGATGAAAAAAAGACCATGATGGTGGCCAGCCCCATCTGCTGAGCGGATTAGTCTCAGGAGAGACTCTTATTAACTTTACAGCATTATTTTAACCCTAAGGTAGTCTTTTTGTCACCTAAGTTTACCTCCTTTCCTTTTCTGGACCACAGAACCTGCTATACCCAACCTCTCCTAACTCAGCTAAAATATTCCCTTGTTTGGGGCACTCACCAAAAGAGCCAGGCCACAATGATTCATTTGTTGAAGCTGCCATGAAGGACACTGACCATGTCTTATACTGGTAAATTATTTAATTCTAGGATGTGTATTCTATAAAAGTAATCAATATCCCATTCTATCAACTGCATGATATCACTACAGAGTGTTGTCCTGGAACAATTGTCCTTTCAAACACTACTTTTTGAAGCAACTTGTATGTGCTCAGCACTATATCGGGGTCCCTGCCCTCAGGAACTGGTAAATCACAAAATTTAGTGGGTAATAGCAGCCAGTTAACTACACATGTGCAAAAGGTACAGAATCAGGCCTGTGCCAGGAGACAATGTGAGGATGTCACCTTCTGTGTCAGGGGCCTGTGGAACCTACTTATGACCACTGATGCTCTTGACCTTCTCCAGGGTTACTTCCTTCTTGGTCTCTCCACTCTCAGCCCTCCAAGACCCTCTCAAGGCTGAACCCAGTTGGGGGTTCCCACCAAGGAGAAAATGACAGAGAAGACTTCATGAACACATTCACTGGCACAAGGCAAAGAGACTGTGAGACACTGGTTAGGAGCCCACAGTGGAAACATTTGGGCGAATAAAGTCCTTCTGAAATCACAATCCTGAGCAGGCTCATGCAGCTCCCCCTATGAACATGTACACTCAGTAAGTGGGGGTCACTTGCTGCTGGTGACTGTCATCCTAAGAAAACATTTAGTTGAGGAAGGCTGACAAGGGGCGCTGTGACATCACTATGGGAGCTCTAACAAAGGCACAACTGATGTAGAGGCTGGTAAAATATAAAGGTATTAATTAAACAGCAATTAACCAACCCTTATCAAACACCTCCTGTATACCAGCCACTGTATTATGAACTTCAAGGGCATATCCTTGCTCATGAAGGCTCCTATTCTGGTTGGGATCCAGATATAGTAACACTTAGGGCACAATAAGCTAATTTTTGTAAAGAAGGGATAGATGAAAATTGGTGCAGGAGCTCTGGTGAAGAATTGAGGCCTGAGTTCATAGAAGAGGTAAGGGCATTTATTTGGTGCTGAATTGTCATACCAGCCCAGATGCACGATTCCACTGAACAGACAAAAAAGCTACCAACCAAAACTGTTAAAACGCTTGCTTAGTCACAGAGCTGGTAAGGGACTGAACCAGAGTCTCAATGCATTGCCACATGTATATAATTAAATGATGGTGTGTGTGTGTTGGGGGGTTAGGGTGACCAACTCTCCCAGATTGCCTGGAGTCGATGGGTTTTCTGGGACAGGGACCTTTCAAGGCTAAAACTGGGAAAGTTAAATGGGAACTTTCTGAGCAAGTCCCGATGAGTTGGCCACCTGAACTGGGCATCATCTTTTCTAGGAGGTATTTTAAAACCTGTGAGGGCAGTTTTCTTCTCTCCCTCCCTCTCTTTCCTTTGTTATGGCAGCAGTGCTTGAGGTGAGGGTGAAAGGTGGACATTACCCATATTTTGTGATGGGGCAAATGATGCTGAACATTTCGCAGTTTGTACTAGGGAGGCTGATTCCACCTAGTGAAAAACATGTATATGAAAGGATATTCATATGTATATATACACTTTAATGTATTAATTAATGTAACATACACCATATAAACTTCTCCTGAGTTAGCCTTTTGACTGCTTTACAACCCAGAAATATAATCTTTCAAAAGTCAGGAATCCATTCCTTTGAAATATAAACCTCTAGGGAGAAAGTGCTCCATGTCCCTGTCATTGTGGGAGTTTAGCTTCTAGGCATCTGCTTCTCCTAGAAATAAGAAAATTTTTGTTTTTCCTCTAATAAAGGTGAATTTAGCATAAACTATGAAAGAAAGTATAGCAGATGGTGCTGTTAAGTCTTCTCAAAGGAGAACAGGTTCATCTTGAGAACACACAAATATAATGACTAAAAATAGAGCAGTACAGCCCTGGCTGGTGTGGTCAGTGGATTGAGTGTTGGCTTGTGCACCAAAGGGTCACCAGTTCAATTCCCAGTCAGAGCACACGCCTGGGTTGCAGGGCCAGGTCCCCAGTACAGGTGCATGACAGGAAACCACACATTGATGTTTCTCTCCCTCTCTTTCTCCCTTCCCTTCTGTCTAAAAATAAGTAAATAAAATCTTTAAAAAATAGAGCAATATAAAAGAATTGCACCTTCTTGGCTGTATAAATAGGGTAGACTTTCTGTCTTTATAACTTCTTGGCAAGTGATCAACCATGACCCTGGTACTCTGGCTTATGATTATTCAATAAAGAACTTTTTTTCTTTAAAAAAAGATTTTATTTATTTTTAGAGAAAGAGGAAGGGAGGGAGAGAGAGAGAGGGAGGGAAACATTGATGTGACAGAGAAACATCTATCCATTCCGACCAAATCCATAGCCCAGGCATGTGCAGTGACCAGGAATTGAACTAGTGATCTTTTTTTTAATTTTTAAAAATATTTTATTGATTATGCCATTACAGTTGTTCTATTCCCCCCTTCATTCCCCTCCACCCTGCACACCCCCTCCCCCACCATTCCCCCCTTTAGTTTATGACCACGTGTCTTAAGTTCTTTAGATTCTATATTTCCCCTACTAATCTTGCCCTCCCCCTATCTATTTTCTACCTACCGTCTATGCTACTTATTTTCTGTAATTTCTCCCCCACTCTCCTCCTCCCACTCCCCTGTTGCTAACCCTCCATGTGATCTTCATTTCTATGGTTCTGCTTTTGATCTAGCTGTCCTCTTTGCTTTTGTTTTAGGTGTGCAAACTGGTGATCTTTTGCTTTGTAGGATAACACCCAACTAACTGAGCCACACCAGTCAGGGCAAAACTGCTTTCTTTTTCATGTTTAATTCCTTATAATACTAGAAGGAAGAATATTTGGTTAAAGATCACAGAATTCATGCTGACAGCTGTTATGTAGGGAACTAGTGTCCAATCTTAATCGTGTCAAAGGTTTATCTTTTCTTTTTAAAGTACCAGCTTTTTATCAAGGTGCCAGAGATTTCTTTGTAGAGATTGTAAACTATGTCACACAAATTGTCCCATAGTGGGGTTTTAGAGGGAGCAAAATTATATGCATGTGTTCAACCCACCATCTTCACTTGGAATCCTGGCTCTTGACCACCATGTAATGACATGTTAGGTAAAACTTGAAGAATGAACAGGAGTTTGCCAGGAAATAATAAGGATAAGGATGTTAGGGAAGATATAAGTAAAGGCATGGTAGCTTGAAAAGGCATGTGCTTCCTGAAGAAAGCGGGTGAATGCATGTTACTGGAGCCTGAATTGCAAAAAACAGAGGAAAATTTGGCAGATTAGAATGGTTAGGCAGGATCCAGATTATGAACCAGAACTTCAGGATATGCCAAGAATCCTAGAAACTGTCCCATGGGTAAAACGGAGTCATTGAAGGATTTAGAGGCTTGGATATGATCAGATTTGCTGATTAGAAAAGTCACTCCTGTAACTGTGGGGAGGGCAGATGGCACAAATACAAGCTTGGAGGCATGAAGATAGGTGAAGAGACTTGTTTACAGGGCTTAAAACAAAAAATGGCAGAGGAAATAGGAAGGACAACGTGAGTGGGAAAGAGACTTGGGAGACAGCACTGACATACTGGCAACTGGGTTATGTGACAACTCTTACCTACAAAAATAATTGGTATTAGCAAAAAAGTTTTACCTTCAGTCAAGGAACTTTTCTTTCTATTGATGTGAACTTTGGAAAGTTTAAACATTCTATTGAGAGTCTAGGATTTTCTCATTGAAAAAAACTTTCAACCAGAATTCCTCGCTTCTGCTGTTAATATAATACCTAGAACTTGATTGATAGATTCAGGTGTGGATCACTGTGGCAGACAGATGCCAAGATGCCCTCCTCCTGGTACTCATGCTCTTGTGTAATTTCCTCCCCTTGAGTGTGGGTGGGGACTGTGACTTGCTTTGAACTAATGGAAAAGATGATGGGATGTCACTTCAGTGATGGCATTACACAAGACTGTAACTTCTATTGTGCTAGCCAGCCCTCACCCATGCTGGCTCTGATGAAACTAAGTGCCATGTTAGGGAAGGCCATGTGGCAAAGAACTGAGGGAGGCCTCTGGCCAACCGTCAGCTAGGAACTGAGCCCTTAGCCCACAACTCAAAGGAACTTAATTCTACCACCCAGCATGTAAGTGAGCTGGGAAGCAGGTCCTTCCATTTTCACACTTACAGATGAGACCCAGCCCTGGTTGACACCTTTGTTGTAATCTTGTGAGAGACACTGAAGCAGAGAATGCAGCCGGGTTGTGCCTGGGCTGTGACTCACCACAGAAACTGTGAAATAACTATGTTTGTTTTAAGCCACTGAATTTGTGGCTTAAATATATAACTAATACTACCACTATCGAAATGATGGCCAGTCTACCCTGCCTCCAAACAAAACCTGATTATATTTTGGCAGGGTAATTAGTTTGCAGAATCAAGTACATTACCAAATTAGATACAGATTAGATAAATATAATTGCTTCCCAAATGAAAAACCATTTCTCTTTCATTTTGAAAATTTTCTGTAATCATCACTTTTTATTTTTATTATTTTAATTTTAATTGAAGTAATATAAACACATAAAAAGAAAATAATAAAAAGCAGAAGCATCCCCTTCTCCATCCTGCTTCACATATCCTTGAGGCAACACAATTCCTTTTTATTGTTGCACTGAATTTCATTCCACTATGTGGACATACCATTATTTAATTTCCTAATGGAAGTTTGGATCATCGGCATTCTTCCCCTACATTTTATTGTGGAAATCCTCAAACATCAGGAAAGGTAAAACTTTTCCAGTGAACACTCACATACCCACCACCTAGATTCTACCTTTATCACTTTATGATACTACGTGCTTTATCACATATCTATTCAGCCATCCATTTGCTATTCACCCATGTTCTTGGGTGAATTTCAGACTACTTTTCAGACATCATTACAGTTCCTCAAAAGACTTCAAAATGGGTATGACTAACAAGAGTTCAACATTTGTTTATGGCTCTTTTGGTTGTTATTTTTTTTCAGGTAGGATTTATACACACTGAACTGTACAAATTGAAGTGCACCATTTGATGAGTTTTCAGACAGTGCATCCTCCTACACACCCCAGATCCTGGTGGAGGTACAGAACTTGCCATCACTTTAAACATTGTCTCATACTCTTTCCCAGTCAGGCTCCTCCTGACCAGGAAGATTCCTGACTGCTCAGATTCTTCATACTATAATTTTTCCTGTTCTAGAATTTCATTTAAATGGAATAAATAGCATGTATCTTTGTCATTTGTATGGTGTTTCCAACTCTAATAATGTGTTTTTATTTTAAGGCCTATTTTATCTGATATAATGTAGCCATATCAGTTTTATTTTAGCTAATATTTGCCATAAATGTTGTTTCTATCTCTTTTACCTTCAGTCTTTGCATATCCTCAGATTTTAGGCATATCTCTTGTAAACAGGATATATTTGGATGTTTTAAAAAAGTCTAATTTGTCAATAAACTCAATGGATGGTAAGTTTACTTTATTTTCATTTATTGTAATTAGTTATGAAATGGATCTACTTTTATCACCCTATTATTTTGGTTTGCTTACTCACTTTATATTTCCTCTTAATCTTTCTCATATTTTAAAAATAGCTGATACTTATATCTCTCCCTAAATAAGAAAAGAAATTAACATACTCTCACATTCATTAGTCTCTCCCTGTTGCAACCTTATCAAGTTGATATTTTTCTAGATTTTCAGTTCTGGGTTATTATGAACTTATTTTTACTCCCTCCACTTTTTTTTCCACCCCTGCCCCCTTACCCTTTTCTTCTTTTTTTTTCATTTAAAAAAATAAAACAACAATAAACTTTACTGAAGTATTTACCTTTTCTTTATTTTTTGTAGTCTTTCCTGCATATATTGTTTTTCTTTCTTTAAGCACTTCATCCAAAACTTTCCAGTGTGAGTCTTTTTGAGGCATATCTTCTCAGGCCATACCTCATGATAATTTTTTAATTCCCTTATATTTGTCTGGATATAAAATTGCATGTCAAAAGATATTTACTATCAATATTCTTTATATTAATATTAATATCCTTAAACTACATTATAATGCACGTAGGTATGGATTTGTCCTTATCCTCCCTCTTTGTACTATTGGGGCCCTTTCAATCTGAGGCTTGTCACCTTTTTTAATTCTGCAGAATTAACATTTAATATTTCTTCCAATAAGTCCTCATCTTCATTTTTATTTTTTCTCCCTTTTCTGGGATACCTGCTATATAGATTAATATGTGGACAACACTTCTGTTTCTATCCCTACCTCTTCACTTTTTCTTAAATTTTAAATTAAGCTAATTTAAAATTACTTGTCTCTGCTAATATTTTTGTCTTTGGTGGAATCCACACTTTCTTTTCTATTTGAAGTGCTTCTGCTTTTTAAACATCTAGTAACTGTAACCTGTGAATCCATTTGCCACTGGGATATTGTTTTGCAGGCGGCCATGGAAGCATAGACCTGTCAGTGTCAGTCCAGTGGGTGCTAAGGCCAGGGTAGGTAGGGGTATGTTTAGGGGAGGGAGTCCTGGGCATTAGATAATTATTTCTTGTAAGAGGGAGAGAGTAGGGGAGGTTAGTTAGTCCCCAACTGCTTCTCTTTCTCCAAAGCGCAAGGTTTCTGTGCTGGCTTCATTGGATATCTGGACCAGACTGCAGGTGTAGGCAGGTACAGTTTGTTCTAAGGTAATGAAGAACGATGGTGAAGCAAGATGAAAACACCAATAGTTCCCTCCTATTTTATTCCCTTAAATAGGTTCTGGTACCAATTCCAAAGTTGAGGAGTTCCTCCACACCAATAAGCAATTCTTCAAATACCAGCTGGGTGTCCTACAATTCAACTCAATTTTGACAGCATCTACCTGGAGATAGCATCACATCCAACAGGTTAAGGGCTTAGTCCTGTAAGACTGCTCCCCACTTCAGAAGCCAGTCAGAAGCCCAGGTTGTTACCTGTTCTGACTGGTTGTAGATTGGATGTTCCCGAGACGTCCCCCTCGGGTTTGATTAATTTGCTAGAATGGCTCACATAACTCACAGAAACATTTACTTACTAGATCACTTCTTTACTATAAAAGAATATAACTCAGGAACAGCTAGAGGGAAGAGATGCATAGGGCAAGGTTTGGGGAAGGGGTGTAAAGCTTGTGTGCCTTCTCTGAGCTCGCTAGTCCACTCTGCAGATCTCTACATCAACCCAGAAGGAAGTTCTCCAAAGCTTCTTCTCCTTGTTTTTTGTGGAGCCTTCTTACATAGTCACATTTGATTAAATCATTGGCAAGGGTGATTGAGTCAGCCTCCAGCCCTATTCTTCTCCCTGGAGGTCAGAGGGTGGGAGAAAGTCCCAACCATCCAATCACATGGTTGGATGTGATTGGATGGCTTCCCTGGCAACCAGACACCATTCTTGGGTACTTCTAAAAGTCACTCATTAACATAATAGCAAACAGTTTTATTGCTTTCATCATTTAGGAAATTCCAAGGATTTAGCTCTGTGCTAAAAACAAGAAGACCACATATATATTTTTCTTTTCATTTTTTTTTTAAATTTTTTAATTGATTATGCTGTTACAGTTGTTCTATTCCCCCTTTATTCCCCTCCACCCTACCCCCATCCCCACCATCACCCCCCCTTTAGTTTATGACCATGTGTCTCAAGTCCTTTAGATTCTATATTTCCCATGCTATTCTTGCCCCCCCATCTATTTTCTATCTACTGTCTATACTACTTATTTTCTGTACCTTCTCCCCCCCTTCTCCTCCTCCCACTCCCCCTGTTGCTAACCCTCCTTGAGATCTTCATTTCTATGTTTCCACTCCTGATCTAGCTGTCCTTTTAGTTTGCTTTCGTTTTAGGTGTGATTGTTAATAACTGTGAGTTTGTTGTCCTTTACTGTTCATGTTTCTTTAACTTCTTTTTCTTAGATAAGTCCCTTTAACATTTCATATAATAAGGGCTTGGTGATGATGAACTCCTTGAATTTGATCTTATCTGAGAAGCACCTTATCTGTCCTTCCATTTTAAATGAAAGTTTTGCTGGATAGAGCAATCTTGGTTGTAGGTCTTTAGATTTCATGACTTGGAATACCTCTTTCCAGCCCCTTCTTGCCTGTAAGGTCTCTTTTGAGAAATCAGCTGACAGTCTGATGGGGACTCCTTTGTAGGTGACTGTCCCCTTAGCTCTTGCTGCTTCTAGGATTCTCTCCTTCATTTTTATCTTGGCTAATGTAATTACGATGTGCCTTGGTGTGTTCCTTCTTGGGTCCAACTTCTTTGGTACTCTCTGAGCTTCCTGGATTTCCTGGAAGTCTATTTCCTTTGCCAGATTGGGGAAGTTCTCCTTTATTATTTGTTCAAATAAGTTTTCCACTGGTGGCTGTGCCTTTCCCCCTTCTGGTACCCGTATAATTCGGATGTTGGAGCGTTTAAAGATGTCCTGGAGGTTCCTAAGACTCTCCTCATTTCTTTGAATTCTTGCTTCTTGACTCTTTTCTGTTTGGCCATTATTTGCTTTCTTCTGGTCCACTCCATTGATTTGAGTCCCAGTTTCCTTTTCATTGCTATTGGTGTCCTGTGCAATTCCATTCATTTCAATTAGTTTCGCCTTCATATATTTGTCTAATTTGTCCGTATAATCAACCAGTTCTGTGAGGATCTTGATAACCAATGTTTTAAACTGTGCGTTTGTGAGATTTGCTATTTCTTCATCGCTTAGATTTATTTCTGGGGCTCTGAGATCCTCCTGCGCCATTCTTGGTCTGTTCGGGCCCTTTAAGAAGTGGTGCCTTGGATTCTCAGGTCGCTGGGTTGTGACGCTGTATGTGGGGGCGTGGCCGGAGCGGGGAAATGGCGACCCCCTCTGCCGCTTCTCACAGCTGGGTGCGGAGGAGCAGTGCCTTAGGTGGTTCACCTGGGCCGGGACACTCAGAGTCGCTGGGTTATGACGCTGTATGTGGAGGTGGGGTCAGAGCAGGGAAATGGCGGCGCCCTCCACTGCCGCTTGCCATGGGGACCTGCCAGCCCGGTCCAATCGCCCACTCCAATCGCCCACTCCCTCGCCTGTCCACCCACGCACAAATGCGTGACCTCAGTCAACACGCAGCCCCGGCCCGGCTGTCTCCCCCGCGGTCGCTCGCCTGGTTGCTCCCGCGGTAGCTCACTGGGTCCAACCCTGCGCCTGGATTCCGCACCTGAGCCCGTCTGACCGAGTTTTCCTGTGCAACCCTGCTCCGCCAGCCGCTGGTTTTGCCCCTTACTGGTCAGGCTGAAGAATTTGTTGTTAACGGACTTCCGAAAAGTTCAATTTTCTGTGTTCTGGCTGTGTTTTCTGTTGCTAACATTTAGTTTTCTCTAATCTTGGTTGTGTGAGAAGGCACGGCACATCCACCTATGCCTCCATCTTGGCGGAAGTCCCTATATTTTTCATTATAAATCATAATATACCTTTGCAATCTGCCTGGCTGCCTCCTGCAAAGGCCCCAAGCTGCTCAGGAGGGTTCATGGTTTCTCCACCTTTATTTCCCTCCATAGATTGTCAGAGTTTGACTTTGGATGGGAAGCCATCAATCCTGCTGTACCAGCATCTATGTTATTTTTTTTTGTAGCCCCTCATTTTATTTTCTAATCAAAGTAAAGTATGTATATGCTTTTAAAAGTGTTGAAAAAAGGAAGTCAAAACCTATAGAAAAATTTTATGAGTTTATCTAAGCCAATAACCAAGGACATGCCTGGATGAAAGATCTGGATGGATTGAGAAAACACTCTGGAGAATGAGGGTTTTGACGTTCTTTTTATAAATTTAAAATCAAAAAAGAAAATGGAAGGAAGGTTACATGAAACCTATTAGTGATAGATTAAGGAGGTGAAGGAAAACAAATTGGGAAAACTCTAGGACTGGATAAAAAATAAAATGTAAAATGTTAAAGAGAAAACCACAGGCCCAAAATAGCATCATTTATGATAAAAGTCCATGATACCAAACCTAGATTTGGTACCTGATCTAACTGCAGTTTTAACCTCTCCCAGAAACATAATCTTAATCAACCAGTCTGAAATTTTCTGGTCAACACCGGTGAGGTAATCTGTCACATAGGTATTTTCTACCCCCCATAGAAGGAATAAACAATGTGCATGATAAAAACTCTTCCATTTCCCCCAACCACCACCAAAGATGTGAACCCCACCATCCTTTCTTCTCTTCTGTCAATTAGCTCCTTTACTTCACCTTTCTTCCTTAAAAACTTTCCACTTTGTACAATCCTTTGGAGCACCTTACTAGTTACTAGATTTGTGAATTGTTTAATAAAGCCAATTAGATCTTCAGATTTACTCAATTGAATTTGATTTTGAATAAGAGATACATACTTCATTGACATTAGCGGTTACAGGGTAGTTAACATTTACACTAATTAGAAATGGTAATTGGCAACAAGTTAACAATGAAAAATTTTGTGGTGTGCTGTGGTGCCTCCAAGGGGTCTAGAAAAGAAAATCACTCCGAGGGACTTGTGGCCAAGATGGAGGCATAGTCAGATACACTTTACCTCTTTGCATAACCAAAAGAAGGACAACAACAAATTTAAAAACAAAAAATAACCAGAACTGCCAGAAAATTGAGCTGTATGGAAATCCAACAACCTAGCAGTTAAAGAAAAAAACATTCATCCAGACTGGTAGGAGGGGCGGAGATGGGCAGCTTGGGTGGAGAGGATGCAGCAAGGCAGTGCCTGCAGGACTGGGGCTGGCAAGGTGGTGGCTGATGGAGCAGGCAGTCCCACATCTGCAGGCAGATAAACCGGGAGGAACAACTGGGGAGGGAGATAGACTGCGTAATCCTGAATTCTAGAGTGGGGAAATAAAGCCTCAAAACCTCTTACTGAGAAAACCTGTGGGGGTTGAGGTGGCAGGAGAAACTCCTAGCCCCACAGGAGTGTTTGCTGGAGAGACCTACAGGGTCCTAGAACATAAACAAAACCACCCACCTGGAAACAGCACCAGAAGGGCCCAATTTGCTTGTGGGTGGTGAGGGAAGTGATTAAAGCCACCCAAGAGCTGGTAAGAAGCATAATTGATAGGTACAAAATAGACAGTGGGAGTGGTCAGGAGTAGTATGGAACGTGGAGAAGCCAAAGAACTTACATGCACAACCCACGGACATTAAGTAAAAGGGGAGATTGCTGGAGGGAAGTTGGGTGGAGAGGGCCGATGGGGAAAAATTAGGACAACTGTAATAGCATAATCACTTTAAAATTACTCTGGTATTTCAAAGGCATATTATCGTAGCTGTATAAAACAATATACAGGCTGAATTAAGATAAAAATTAACCTTATAGTAAGGAAGCTATAGGCCTGGCACATGACTACTCACCGTGGCCTGTCTGCTAGGGATTTATGACAGATAACCTGTGTGATTACTTTTGGCCACTGAGTTTTTCCAAGTCTGCTGTGTAATTCCCAGACGGGCTTGTCTCATCTCCTGTGCAGCCCATTTTCTTGTTGTTGTTCACAAAAGTAAAAAAAAAAAAAGAATTTATGATGAAAGGCAGGGACCTTCCACTTAATCTCACCTTGTTTCTAGTCACTCCTTCTTGGGGCCAACACTTTTACCCTTTCTTTTTGTAGCTTCCATGGTATAAACCCCTTTAACTTTAAAAATGTTGTCCATCTTATTATTTCTTATCTTCCTCATTGTTATTAGAAAGTTAACATAGTTGCATAGTTCAATATTGAAATAAAAATTTAAAAATATGTAGAAAAGTCACCCTTCTCCTTGTCCCCAATTTATACACACACACATTGTATATTATAGAATTTACTTATCTTGTTCTTTATTGATGGATGTTTAGATTGTCATTTTCTGCTATTATAAATTATACTTTCATGAATAATCTTGTACAAATGTCTTTTTACTTGTGTGCAAATAGGATAAATTTTCGGGATGTAATTGTTGAATCAAAAAGTTCATTTTTGAGAGAAGGAAACATAATGAACAGCTTCCCTGGGACAAGGTGTACATTTAAGGAACTAGATATTTTTAACTTCCCTTTAAAAGTGAGAACACTAGAGCTTCTGGTCAAGATGGCAACATAGGTAGACATGGTTTGTACTCTCATACAGCCACATCAGAATTACAAGTGAAATATAGAACAATCATCATTCAGGAACATGAGAAATTAGCTGAATGGAAGTCTGACAACTACAGAATTGAGGAAACTGCTTCCATCCAGACTGATAGGAGGAACATGGATTGGAATGGGCTAGCCCCACCCCCATGTATATAAAAATTCAGGAGGGATATCTTGAAAGAGAGTCCTAGGCCCACACCAGGGCCCCCAACCCAGGATTCTAGTGCCAGGAAGGTAAGTTCCGACATCTTCTGGCTGTGAAAAACATGGGGCATTGAGTTGGTGGAGGAGGCTGCGGGAGCCCTAAGAAGTTCCTCTTGGGGAACTCACACATGGGCTTACCTTCTCAAACTCACTCACTCTGAGCTCCAGTACCAAGGTAGCAGCTGAAGAGCACCAGTGATATACAGGGAGAGACTGAAGTGTTTGGCATTGGAATGAGCAGAGGCCATTGTCCCTTTGCTGAGCCCTAACCCCCAGTATAGAGTTAGTAGGCTGGCTCTTTATCTGAGCCTCCACCAACCTGGCTAACACCGTGTGACCCACCTTGGATATCCACAGAGGACCTAACCCAGCCAACCTACAGGACCACCTAAGCTGCTTTTCCATAACAATGGCTGATTATGGCTCCTAAATTCTATCAAGCAAGCAACAACTGGCTATAGTAAGCTCTAGCAACAGTCAGATTAAGGTCACAGCTTGGCTTCACCTTGGAATCTCCAAACCCAGCACAAGTAGAAGCCATCTCAGGTTGCTTTACAGCTCAGGCAAGGTGCCCTGAGCAAAACTCAGTAAGGGCTGACCTTGGTCTGCAACACCCAGGAGACCTTAGAGCCAATGCATGCAGTGAAGGGCTAAAGACCAAGTCCAAGCACCATAACCCTGCCCCTGCACAGCTGATTCTCCAGGGAGGGTAGAGGTTGGTGGTCAATGGGTTGCAGCCAGTCCTTGCAGCTGACTGGCCTGGATAATTTACCCCCATTAATCTGCCATCAGCAATTAGGGCTCAACTACAAGAAGAGGGGGTACCAAGCCCCAACAAAGGGCACAACTTGAGTATTCAGCTTGGGTGATAGAGGAGGCTGTGCCACTGGACCCTACAGGACACATGCTATATCAGGCCACACTACCAAGACATGGAGTCAGAGCAGCTCTACCTAATACACAGAAACAAACACAGGGAGGCTGCCAAAATGAGGAGACAAGGAAACACAATCCAAATGAAAGGACAGATAAAAACTTCAGGAAGGGAAAAAATGAACACTATAATCTCAGAAATAAAAAAAAAAAACACTAGAGGAAATTACAAGCAAGCTGGATGAAGCAGAGGATCAAATAAGTGAACTGGAGGAAAAGGTAGGAAAAAACATCCAGAAAGAGCAAGAAAAGGAAAAGAGAATCAGAAAAAATGAAGAGGGGTTCAGGGAACTTCAGGACAACATGAAATGTAATAATATCCATATAATAGGGAAAACCAAAGAAGAGAAAGAAGAGCAAGGGCTAGAAAACCTGTTTGAAAAAGTAATGATGTAAAACTTCCCTAATTTGATGAGAGGAAAAGTCACACAAATCCAGGAAACACAGATAATCCCAATCAAGAGAAACCCAAAGAGGCCCACTTTAAGACACATCATAATTAAAATGGCAAAATTCCAAGTCAGTGAGAGAATCTGAAAGGCAGCAAGGGAGAAAAGGGAGTAATATGTAAGGGAGCCCTGATAAGACTAGCAGATGACTTCTCAATGGAAATGCTCCAAGCCAGAAGGGAATGTCAAGAAATATTCCAAGTAATGAAAAACAAAGGCCCACAACCAAGATTACACTACCCAGCAAGGCTCCCACTTAAAATGGAAGGCCAAATAAGGAGTTTCCCAGACAAAAGGAACCACAAAGAACATACCTTCTCCAAACCAGCTCTACAAGAGATGCTAAAGGGTCTGCTCTAACAAAAGGAAAAAAAAAAAGAGGGAGAGAGAGAAACACAGATATGGAAAAATGGCAGTGAATATGTATTTATCAGTAATAACCTTAAGTGTAAATGGATTAAATGCTCCAGTCAAAAGACAAAGAATAGCTGAATGGATAAGAAAGTATGACCCGCTCCTACAAGAGACCCACCTCAGAACAAAAGACCTACACAGACTGAAAGTGAAGGGCTAGAAAATGGTCAGGAAAAAAAAAAGCTGGGGTAGCAATACTTATATCAGACAAAATAGACTTCAGAAAAAGGGTCATAAAGAGAGACCCAGTTTGTCACTTCATAATACTCAAGGGGAGAATCTAACAAGAAGACATAAACATTGTCTTCTTCTTTATCTCTTTTATATATATTCATATAAAAGCCAACAGAGGAGCACCCAAATACATAAAGAAAATCTTGGAGGACTTCAAGAAAGATATTGACACCAACACAATTATAGTAGGAGATTTTAACACCCACTGTCAAAAATGAATAGATCTTCCAAACGAAATGTCAACAAAGATATTGTGGCATTGAAAAATGTCCTAGATCAAATAACTTAACTGATATATATAGAGAGAGCCTTTCATCCCAAAGAAGCAAAATACACATTCTTTTCAAATGCACATGGGACATTTTCAAAGATAGACAACATGATAGGACACAAAATAGGCCTCAATAAATTCAAGAAAATTGAAATCCTACCAAGCATCTTCTCTGACCACAAGGGACTCAAACCAGAAACCAACCTCAAGGAAAAATTCAAAAACACTCAAACTTATGGAGATTGAATAGCATGCTATTAAACAATGAATGAGTCAAGAATAGATTAGGGAGAAATCAAAAAAGTTTCTAGAAACAAATGAAAATGAACTCGCAACAGTCCAAAACTTATGGGACACAGTGAAAACAGTCCTGAGAGAGAAGTTCATAGTAATACAGGCCTACCTAAAGAAGATAGAAACATTTCAAATAAATGACCTAACCCCACAACTACAAAAACTGGAGGAACAACAACAAAAACAGCTTAGACAAGCAGAAGAAAGGAAATAACCAAGATCAGGGCAGAATTAAATGACATAGAGACTAAAAGCACAATTCTAAGGATCAATGAATCCAGGAGCTGCTTCTTTGAAATGACGCCTTTAACCAGACTCATCAAGAGAAAAAGAGAGAGGACTCGAATAAACACAATCAGAAATGAAAGAGGAGAGATTACAACAAATATTTCAGAAATACAATGGATTTTTAAAAGTTACTATCAAGGACTATATGCCAAAAAAAAATTGAAAACCTACATGAAATGGACAAATTTCTAGAAAAACATAATCTTCAAAACTGAATCAAGAAGTGGCAGAAAGCTGAACAGACAAATAACAGCTGATGAAATTGCAGCAGTAATAAAAAAACTCCCAATACACAAAAGCCCTGGACTGGGCAGTTTCACAGGAGAATTCCACAAAGCAGTTAAGGAAGAGCTAACCCCTATTCTTCACAGAGTATTCCAAAAAATCCAAAATGATGGAAGACTCTGAAACTCTTTTTATGAAACCAGCATCATCCTCATCCCAAAACCAGATAAAGACACAACAAAAACAGAAAACTACAGGCCAATCAACAAAATATTGGCAAACTGCATCCAGCCATACATTAAAAAAATCATACAGCATGATCAAGTGGGATTCATCCCAGGGATAAAAAGATGGTACAGTATTCACAAATAAATAAATGTAATACATCACATAAACAAAAGGAAAGACAAAAATTACATGATCATATCAATAGATGCACAAAAAGCATTTGATAAGGTATAGCACCCATTGATGATAAAAACACTCAGCAGAGTGGGAATAGAGGGAGCATTCCTCAACACAATAAAGGCCCAAATGAGAGACCTACAGCAACATCATACTCAATGGGAAAAACCAAAAACTTTTCCACTAAGATCAGGAACAAGACAAGTTGGTCCAGTTTCACCACTTCTATTCAAAATAGTATTCGAAGTCCTAGCCACGGCAGACAAGAAAAGGAAATAAAAGGTATCTAAATTGGAAAGGAGGAATTAAAACTGTCATTGTTTGCAGATGACATGATAGTGTACATGGAAAATCCTATAAGCTCCACCAAAAAACTACTCGACCTAATAAGTGATTTTGGCAAAACAGCAGGATACAAAGTCAGTACTCAGAAATTAAAGGCATTTTTCTACACCAACAATGAAATATTAGAAACAGAAATCAGGGAAAAAAAAACATTTGATATAGCAACAAGAAAAATGAAGTACCTAGAAATAAACCTAACCAAGGAGGTAAAAGACCTATACTCAGAAAACTACACAACACTGAAGAAAGAAATTAAGGAAGACACATAGAAATGGAAGAATATACCATGTTCATGGGTTGGAATAGTTGACATCATCAAAATGTCCATACTACCCAAAGCAATTTATAGATTCAATGCAATACCTACTAAAGTACCAATGACGTATTTCACAGACATAGAACAAATATTTCAAAAATTTATGTAGAACCATAAATGACACCAAATAGCTGTAGCAATTTTGAGAAAGAAGAACAAACTAGAAGTGATCACAATACCTGATGTCAAATTGTATTACAAGGCCACTGTAATCAGAACAGCCTGGTACTGGCATAAGAACAGACACATGGACCAATGGACCAGAATAGAGAGCCTAGAAATAAACCCAAGTCTCTATAGTCAATTAATATTTGACAAAGCGGGCAGCTACATAAAATGGAGTAAAAATAGTCTCTTCAACAAATGATGTTGGGAGATCTGGACAAATATGTGAAAAAAAAAAACTTGATCCCCAACTTATACCATACACAAAAATAAATTTAAGGTGGATAAAAGACTTAAGTATAAGTCATGGCACCATTAAAGTCCTAAAAGAGAACATAGGCAGGAAAATCGCAGGTATTCCATGAAGCGGTATTTTCACTAATATGTACCCTAGAGCAAGGGACATAAAGAAAAGAATAAACAAATGGGATCTCATCAAAATAAAAAGCTTCTGCATGGCTAAAGAAAACAGCATTAAAATGAAAAGAGAACCAACAGTATGAAAAAAACGTATTTACCATTGATACCTCAGACAAGGGTTTGACCTCCAAATATATAAAGAACTCACATGACTTCACTCTAGGAAGACAAACAATCCAATTAAAAATTGGTCAAAGGATTTGAACAGACACCCCTCCAGGGAGGACATACAGAGAGTCTAGAGACATATGACAAGATGCTCAGTGAGACTTCCGCCAAGATGGAGGCATAGGTGGATGTGCCGTGTCTTCTCACACAACCAAGTTTAGAGACAACTAAATATTAGCAACAGAAAACATAGCCAGAACACGGAAAATTGAACTTTTCGGAAGTCCGTTAACAACAAATTCTTCAGCCTGACCAGTAAGGGGCGAAACCAGCGGCTGGTGAAGCGGGATTGCACAGGAGGTCTTGGTCAGCCGACTCAGGCGCAGAATCCAGACGCGCGGAATCCAGGCTAGTGAGTGACCCAGCGAGCTACCAGGCGAGTGACCGCGGGGGAGCAGTGGGGGAGCGGTGCTGCGTGTTGACTGTGGTTGCACATTTGTGCGCGGGCGGACAGGCGAGGGAGTGGGCGGTTGGACGGGGGCCTGGCAGGTCCCTGAGGCAAGCGGCAGTGGAGGGCGCCGCCATTTCCCCGCTCTGACCCCACCCCCACATACAGCGTCTTAACCCAGCGACTCTGAGTGGCCCGGCCCAGGTGAACCACCTAAGACGCTAATCCTCACCCAGCTGTGAGAAACAGCAGAGGGGGTCGCCATTTCCCTGCTCTGACCACGCCCCCACATACAGCGTCACAACCCAGCGACCTGGAAGTCCAAGGCACTGCTTCTCACACTTAAAGGGTGTGAACAGACCAAAAATGTCGCAAGAAGATCTTAAAGCCTCAGAGCCCATAGATCTAAGCAATGAAGAAATAGCAAAACTCTCAGACGCACAGTTTAAAACACTGGTCATCAGGATCCTCACAGAACTGGTTGATTATAGCCACAAATTAGACAAATATATGAAGGCGAAACTAATTGAAATGAATGGAATTGCACAGGACACCAATAGCAATGAAAAGGAAACTGGGACTCAAATCAATGGAGTGGACCAGAAGAAAGCAAATAATGGCCAAACAGAAAAGAGTCAAGAAGCAAGAATTCAAAGAAATGAGAGTCTTAGGAACCTCCAGGACATCTTTAAATGCTCCAACATCCGAATTATAGGGGTACCAGAAGGGGGAAAGGCACAGCCACCAGTGGAAAACTTATTTGAACAAATAACAAAGGAGAATTTCCCCAATCTGGCAAATGAAATAGACTTCCAGGAAATCCAGGAAGCTCAGAGAGTCCCAAAGAAGTTGGACCCAAGAAGGAACACACCAAGGCACATCATAATTACATCAGCCAAAATTAAAATGAAGGAGAGAATCCTAGAAGCAGCAAGAGCTAAGGGGACAGTCACCTACAAAGGAGTCCCCATCAGACTGTCAGTGGATTTCTCAAGAGACCTTACAGGCAAGAAGGGGCTGGAAAGAGGTATTCCAAGTCATGAAATCCAAAGACCTACAACCAAGATTGCTCTATCCAGCAAAACTTTCATTTAGAATGGAAGGACAGATAAGGTGCTTCTCAGATAAGATCAAATTCAAGGAGTTCATCATCACCAAGCCCTTATTATATGAAATGTTAAAGGGACTTATCTAAGAAAAAGAAGTTAAAGAAACATGAACAGTGAAAGGACAACAAACTCACAGTTATTAACAACCACACCTAAAACGAAAGCAAACTAAAAGGACAGCTAGATCAGGAGTGGAAACATAGAAATGAAGATCTCAAGGAGGGTTAGCAACAGGGGAGTGGGAGGAGGAGAAGGGGGGGGAGAAGGTACAGAAAATAAGTAGCATAGACAGTAGATAGAAAATAGATGGGGGGCAAGAATAGCATGGGAAATATAGAATCTAAAGGAATTGAGACACATGGTCATAAACTAAAGGGGGGGGTAATAGTGGGAATGGGGGGGTAGGGTGGAGGGGAATGAGAGGGGGAATAGAACAACTGTAACAGCATAATCAATAAAAAATAAAAAAAAGAAAACAAAAACAAAAACAAAAAAAGATGCTCAGCATAGCTAGCCATCAGAGAGATGCAAATTAAAACCACAATGAGATACCACTTCACAATGAACAGCCATCACAAACAAAGCAACAAACAACAAGTGTTGGAGAGGTTGTGGAGGAAAGGGAAGCCTAGTGCACTCTTGGTGGGATTGCAGACTGGTACAACCACTATAGAAAACAGTATGGAATTTCCTCAGAAAACTAAAAATGGAACTGCCCTTTACCCAGGCAATTCCACTACTAGGGTTATAACCTAAGAACCCTGAAACACCAATCCAAAAAAACCTATGCACCCCAATGTTCATAGCAGCACAATTTACAATAGCCAAGTGCTGGAAGCAACCTAAGTGTCCATCAGTAAATTTGTGGATCAAAATGGTACATTTATACAATGGAATACTATGCAGCAGAAAGAAAGAAGGAGCTCCTACCCTTTGTGACAGCAGAGATGGAACTGGAGAGCATTATGTTGAGTGAAGTTAACCAGGAGGTGAGGGACAAACACCATATGATCTCACCTTTAGCTGGAACATAATCAATAAAAGAAAAAAGGAAAAAAACATAACTAGAGACATTGAAATTAAGAACAAATGGACAGTAACCAGAGGGGAGAGGGGAAGGCATAATGAGAAGAAAAGTGTGAAGCCTTTTCAGGAACGACTATAAGGGACACATGGACAAAACCAAGAGGGTTGGAATCAGAAGAGGGAGGTAGGGATGGCTGGTGTGGGTGGGGGGCAAGGTGAGTAGAAAAGACAGAAGACTTTACTTGAACAACAATAAAAATAAATAAAATAAAATAAAGAGCTAAATGAAATAGAGATAAGTAGTCTATCAGATGCAGAATTCAAAATACTGTTTATGAGAATGCCCAAGAAACTTAGTGAGGACCGCAGCAGCATAAAAAAGACCCAGTAAGAAATGAAGGACACACTAATTGAAATAAAGAACAATTTACAGGGAAACAACAGTAGAATGGATGAAGCCAAGAACCAAATCAATAATTTAGAACATGAGGAATCCAAAAGCAGCCATGCACAACAGTAAGAAGAAAAAAGAATGTAACAAAAAGATAGTATAAGCAGCCTCTGGGACAACTTCAAGACTACCAACATTCACATCATAGAGATGCCAGAAGGAGAAGAAAAAGAGCAAGAAATTAGAAATCTATCTGAAAAAAATAGTGAAAGAAAATTTGGTTAAGGAAATAGACATGCAAGTTTAGGGAGCACAGGGAGCCTCAAAAACATGGATGCAAAGAGGCCCACTCCAAGATACATCAGTATTAAAAGATGCCAGGTTAAAGATAAAGAGAGACTCTTAAAAGCAAGAGAAAAGAAGTTAGTTACTGGAAGGTTGCCAGATGGGGGGGTGAGGGGAAGAATGGGTGAAGAGGTGAGGGGATTAAGAAGTACAAATAGGTACTTACAGAATAGCTGTGGTGATGCAAAGTAAAGTATAGGAAATGGAGTAGCCAAAGAACTTCTGACCCATGGACATGAACATGGTGGGGGGATTCCTTGAGGGAGTGTGGGGCATTGGGTGGAGGGAGACAAATGGGGAAAAATTAGGACAACTGTAATAGCATAATCAATAAATATAATTTTAACCTCTGGCCAAGATGGAGGCATAGGTAGACACACAACCAAATGTGCCTCCTCACACAACCAAAAGAAGGACAACAACAAATTTAAAAATAAAAAACAACCGGAACTCACAGAAAATCAAACTATATGGAAGCCCAACAACCAAGGAGTTAAAGAAGAAACATTCATCCAGACTGGTAGGAGGGGCGAAGACAGACAGCCAGGGCAGAGAGGACTGGTGACAACGTGGTGGCTAAAGGACCAAGGCAGGCAAGGCAGCAACTGGCAGAGTGGGCATTTTCAACATCTGCATGCAGATAAACCAGGAGGAACAACTGGCGAGTGAGACAGACTGCACAACCCAAGGTTCCAGCTTAGGGAAATAAAGCCTCAAAACCTTTGATTGAAAAATCCTGTGGGGATTGCCAGGACTGGAGAACTCATGTCCTCACAGGAGAGTTCACTGGAGAGACTCACAGGGTCTTAGAACATACTCCAACCCACCCTCAAGGGAATCAACACCAGAAAGGCCCAATTTGCTTGTGGGTAGTAGGAGAAGTGACTGAAAGCTGGTGGAGAGCTGAGCAAGCAGCATTGTTCCCTCTTGGACCCCTACTGACAGTACCACAATGCAGCAATAAGCGTTGTCCTGCCTTGGTGAACACCTAAGACTCCACCACTTACTACCAAACAGGCATGCTGAGACAAAAAAAAAAAAAAAGGTCCAAATGAAAGAACAGATCAAAGCTCCAGAAAAAATGCAACTAGACAAAAAAGAGATAGCCAACCTATCAGATGCACAGTTCAGAACACTGGTAATCAGGATGCTCACAGAAATAGTTGAGTATGGTTGCAAAATAAAGGAAAAAATGAAGGCTATGGAAAGTGAAATAAAGAAAAATGTACAGGGAACAAACTGACAGGAAGGAAACCGGGACTCAAGTTAATGATTTGGAGCAGAAGGAAGAAAGAAACATTTAGCCAGAACAGAATGAAGAAACAAGAATTCAAAAGCATGAGGAGAGGCTGAGGAACCTTCAGAACAACCTGAAACATTCCATCATCCAAGTCATAGGGATGCCAGAGGGAGAAGAGGAAGAGCAAGAAATTGACTTATTTGAAAAAATTATGAAAGAGAACTTCCCCAATCTGAC
The DNA here is from genome assembly GCF_021234435.1 of Artibeus jamaicensis. Taxonomy (NCBI): domain Eukaryota; kingdom Metazoa; phylum Chordata; class Mammalia; order Chiroptera; family Phyllostomidae; genus Artibeus; species Artibeus jamaicensis. The sequence goes on along the minus strand of NW_026521810.1, from coordinate 9,029,168 downwards.
GAAGGAAATAGACTTCTAGGAGTCCAGGAAGCCCAGAGAGTCTTGAAGAAGTTGGTCCCAATGAAGCACACACCAACCACATAATAATTACATTACCCAGGATGAAAGATAAGGAGAGAACTTGAAAGCAGCAAGAGAAAAGGATACAGTTACCTACAAAGGAGTTCCCATTAGGCTATCAGCTGATTTCTCAAAAGAAAACTTACTGCCAAGAAGGGGCTAGAAAGAAGTATTTCAAGTCATGAAAGTCAAGGACCTACATCCAACATACCTCTATCCAGCAGAGCTATCATTTAGAATGGAAGGGCAGATAAAGTGCTTCCCAGATAAGGTCAGGTTCAAGGAATTCATCATCACCCAGCCCCTGTTATATGAAATGTTAAAGGGATTTATCTAAGAAAAAGAAGATAAAAATATGAACAGTAAAATGACAACACATTAACAACTGAACCTAAAAACAAAAACAAACTAAGCAAATGACTAGAACAGAAACAGATGCACAGAAATGGAGATCATGTGGAGGGTTACCAGCAGGGGAATGGTATGGGGAGAGAAGGGGAAAGGGTACAGGGAATAAGTAGCATAAATGGTAGGTACAAAATAGACAGGGGGAAGTTAAGAATAGTATAGGAAATAGAGAAGCCAAAGAACTTATGGACGTGAACTAAAGGCAAGGGGGTGGGGTGGAATGTGGGTGAGAGAAGGTGTGCAGGGTGGAGGGGAATAAAGGGGGAAATGGGACAACTGTAATAGCATAATCAATAAAATATATTTTAAAATAAATATAATTTTTAAAAAGCTAATTAAAATTTTTTTAGAGACAGGGGAAGGGAGGAAGAAAGAGAGAGAAACATTGACTGGCTGCCTCTTCCATATCCCCAAATGCCACTAACTGAGCACCTGGCCTGCAACCCAGGCATATGGACTGACAGGGAATTGAACTAGGGACCTTTTGGTTTGAAGGACAACCCCCAACTCATTGAGCCACACCAGTCAGGGCACAAGGCTCTTTTGTAAAACAGCTTTATTGAAATATATATATATATTTAAATTTTATTTATTTATCTTTAGAGGGGAAGGGAAGGGGAGAAGGAGAGAAACATCAATGTATGGTTGCCTTTCATGCGTCCCCTGCTGGGAATTGGCCTGCAAGGAACTGGCCTGCAACCCAGGCATGTGCCCTGACTGGGAATCGAACCGCGACTGTCTGGTTCGCAGGCCCGTGCTCAATCCACTGAGCTACACCAGCCAGGGCTGAAATATATTTTTAATTCTATTTAATTCATCCCTTGGAAGTTTACAAGTCAATGGTTTTTAGTTGGAAATAAACAAAGACCGATCAATCAATTGGGAATAAGCGAAGGCTATTCAGAGCTGTCTATAGCAAAAGAATCAGCCACCATTACACGCATTTTTGCAGAGACTCAAAGATAGGCAGAGGGAGAGGGAAACATCTGTAGTGAGAAAACGTGGAACCTAACAACAAAACAAACAAGCAAGCAAAATATAACCAGAGACACTGAAATAAAGAACAAATTGACAGTAACCAGAGGGGAGGAGGAAGGAAGGTAATAGGGAAAAGAAGGGGAAGGGTTGTCAAGGAACATCTATAAAGGACCCATGGACAAAACCAAAGGGCAGTAGGATTGAGGTTGGGAGGTGGGGGTGGGTGGGGTGGGGAGAGTGGTAGGGTGATATGGAGACAGCTGTACTTGAACAACAATAAAAAAGGAAAAGAAAAGAAAAAGGGAAGGCTCAGATGTGCCTTGATTGATGGCTGTTAGCATATGGAATTAGAAGCCAGGTATCCTATGTGATTGGTTAGGGTGCACATTTGGCTTTCTCCTGTTGGTCCTAAGCTGCAAGCAGGGACAAAAAATGAGAGAAGCTGTCAGTCACTAATGAAGTTCTGGCTCTTTTGGGATTCCTGGACCAGTTGTTGGAGGTAATGCTCTGACTTCTTGCAAGTCTGGCTTAAAGATAGCAGGCAAGCTTTTGGTCTGGTTACTGTAGATACTGGGTTGGTTTCGTGGGTTCAAGTGCTGCAGATTGTGGGGAAGAACTGTTCTGTTTTTATAGTCATTGTTCATTTTCATATTCAGTCTCTCATTAGTATGTTCACAAAGTTGTTCACAAATTTTGCTGGCTTGATTCCCAGTCAGGTCACATGCTTGGGTTGAGGGCCAGGTTCCCAGTAGGGAGCATGAGAGGCAACCACACATTAATGTTTCTCTCCCTCTTTCTCCCTTCCCTCCCCCTCTCTCTAAAAAATAAATAAATAAAACCTTTAAAAAATAAAAAAATACATTCTGGACCAATATTTTACACTGTAAAAAGGATAACTTCTAAGTACCACCTTGTTTTAACTATTGAGTCTTTATAGAACATTTTATTTTCTCATAGTCTGGTTCTTTTTTCACTGCTCTTATTTTTCAGAGGTTTCCTGACATTGGCCATTGCAAAGAATTTGATCTATTCTCAATTACTGAAAAAATAAAGCCAGTAATTTCAAATCACTTTATAGCATAATTATTGAAAAGTACTGGCAGTCTTCTGTGTTAAGAGCCCAGGACTTAGGTCTTTTAGGGCTGGAAGTGAGGCCAGGTGGGTGTGTAGGAGGTGGAGAATTTATAGAAGACAGGGACATGCTGAAGTAGTTCTGGAGAGTCCTCCAGCTGCCATTGTCCCTTCTTCATATTAGGAATATCCTGTCTCCCCTTACACTAGTGTTCTCCACTCTGGCTGCAAAATGGACCACCTGGAAAGCTTTCAAACTACTGGCACCCCAACCCCAGAGATACTGATGTAATGAATCTGGGATGTGGGCTGCTTTGGGGATTTTTTTAATTCCAGGTTCCATTTCCAGGTGATTCTAATGTGTAGCCATGTCTGAGAAGTCTTGCCATACTAATTCCCCAGGATCACTTGAAATAAATAATGTTCATGGGTAGCTTCGTGGATTCTCTAAAGCACGCTAAAGTCTCCTCTTGCTTTTCATAGCTATTCAAGCCCCAGATTTCTCAATGATGTGTGCAATGTGCAGTGCTTCTGGCTTAGCTGGGCAGATGGGAATCAGGTACCTTATGTCTTGCTGGGTGAGCATGTCCAGCCACTGAATTCATCCTGTCTCCTCTTCTGTGAGCCCCGCTGCAGCCTTCTCCAATCCAATGCCTTCTCCACACAGCCTTCAAGCAGGCCCACAGGTTTCTTAACAAAATACTGAGGTTGTACCTGGTCAAAACAACTCAGTTTCCCTTATCTTCAGCTTCCCTGTATAACCCAAATCTATTTTGTTTTTTAGCACAGACATAGTAGACATTTTATATGTCCAGTAATATGTATATATTTTGGGGGGTGGGGAAATTAAAAGGGGAATTCTTAAGACCCTGAGTTAATGCTGTTTGAGAAGGCAATAAGAACTAGGCCCCTGAAATATCTTTCTTTAGAGTGTGAGGCTGTGAACAAGCAACTCTCCAAGTGTCACCATGCCTTCAGGGCTTGTAGAGTGGAATGGGCCTAGTCCCAAAAACAGCGGGTGCTAATGACCCAGCTCATCACATGGGTCCTGCAAAGCACCATGCTTGTTCCTCCATTAACTCTGTAATTAATAAAAGAAACTTGGTTAATGGCTTCACCTCACGCATTTGGAGACATAATCATGCACCAGCCTCTGCTGTTTCTCCCCCAAGCTGAAAAGCTCTGAATAATTCAAAAGATGAGTTCATTCTTACTTCTGAAAAACAAAAACAACAAACCAAAAACATATTGATAGACACACAAAGGAAATACTTTTATGCTGGAAACAAAAAACTTTTATGTTGGAAATAAAATGAAACTGTTGTGATTTTCTCAGATCTTGAAAACAGAATATAGCATTTCATTCTCCCCACAAGAGCAAAGTCATTGATAAGAGCTGACCATGTGGTGAGGGTCACACCAGGCAGATGATGCCAAGGTGGTTCCAAGAGTACTGGGACTCCTCCTGTCTCCCTGCATATATTTGTCCCTTGACACTGCCGTCTTCTTCTCCCCGCTGGCTGCTGCATATGTTGTTACAAGCCTTTTCCTCACCACATCTATGTGACACATCACTGGTGGTGACCAGATGATTTTCGTTTTATTTTATTAGGTAGGAATCTCAATATAAATTTTTGTTTATAAGTATGGAGAGGTAAAATGCAATAAAAGTTTAACGTAAGAGGATCTTCTTTCAAAGCAAGAACAATGAATGGACAAACTTGTTATTTGTTCTGTGCCTAGGTTTAATTTACAAAGGTGACTGAGTGACCACAGGGAGAGAGGTCAATGCCATTGTAAGAAAAATTCAATGTTGTTCACAGTTCCTCTAGAAACTAGAGGCATGCCCTCAGGGCCTCAGGAGGAATACCAGCTTTGGGTTATGAGGCAGAAGCCAGGAGCAAGGGGAAAGCCACAGTTATAGGCTGGAAAAGGCAGCAAGGCAAGGCAGTGTAAATGGTTTAGGGTTGACTGATTTGAATAATTTCTGTGAGCTTTTGGCTACAGGGGTGCTCTCTACTTGCCTGGTACCTGGACATAGAATGATTTAAGAATAGGAAAATGTCAGTCTGGAGTGTGGGAGTTAAAGGGGGTGGTCGAAGAATAAAAGCTCAGGATTGGTTGGTTTGTGTGTGAAAGGTATGTATGCCCCATGCCCAGCCCTTGGCTAGGAGCAGTCTTCCCCAGGCCAGCAAAATTTTGAAGATGCTACCACATCATAAAGTATAAAATATTTTTTAAAACGTGATTAATACACAGTCCACTGCGGACCTGTTGCATCAGCTTCACCTACTGGGGAGTTGTTAGAAATACAGCCCTCCTGAATGAGAGCTGCATGTTATCACAATGCCCAGGTGATTTGTATGAACACTAACTTTTTCTCTACACTCTTAGATGTTTGAAAAAGGGGTAAGCAAAGAGATTACTGATGCCCAGAGAAGATAATTTGCTCAAAGCCATAGAGCTAGTAACAAGCAGAGCTGGAATTCAAACTGTGGTCTATTTGACTTGAAATCTCATTTTTTTCAAGTGACTGCATTAAACTTCCTCCTCAATTATTTATATATGTGTGTATGAGAATGTTCACATGTGTATGTGTCTATTCTTGGCATATATTATGTGGTAAGTATGGAAGTGCTACCATATTAATATCAAGATTAAATGGCAGGAAGTCTTGAGGATGTTTAAAAGGTTATGTTGTGGTGAGAATTGACTTCACGTCTCCTAAGTAAGAGCCTCACCTGGATTTTATAGACTGGGAAAGTGTTATATTTCTTCAACTTTTGTTTCATTCAGTCGTTGAGCCATACAGTAAGGTTCATGCTGGAAATTCAAGCATCTCTCTCATGGCTAGTGATATTGAGCATTTTTTCATGTGTGCCTGGGCCCTTTGTTTGCCCTCCTTGGAGAAGTGTCTGTTCAGGTCCTTTGCCCATTTTTTTGATTGGGTTGTTTGTCTTCCTGGTATGGAGTTGTATGAGTTCTCTGTGTATTTTGGAGATCAAATCCTTGTGTAAAGTATGATTGGCAGATATATTTTCCCATATGGTTGGCTCCATATTCATTTCGCTGGTGTTTTGTTTAGCTATGCAGAAGCTTTGTATTTTGATGAGATCTCATTTGTTTATTCTTTCCTTTATGTCCCTCACTCTAGGGTACATATTATTGAAAATATTGCTGAGTGGAATATCTGAAATTGTCCTGCCTATGTTTCCCTCTAGGACTATTATGGTGTCATGACTTATATTTAAGTCTTTTATCCATATTAAGTTTATTTTTGTGTACGGTGTAAGTTGGTGGTTGAGTTTCATTTTTTCCCATGTACTTGTCCAGATCTCCTAACACCATTTATTGAAGAGGCTACTTTTACTCCATTTTATATTCCTTCCCCCTTTGTCAAATATTAACTGGTCATATTGACATGGGTTTATTTCTGGGCTCTCTATTCTCTTCCATTTGTCTATGTGTCTGTTCTTATGCCAGTACCAGACTCTTTTGATTACAGTAGCCTTGCAATATAGTTTGATATCAAGTATTGTGATCCTTCCTACTTTGTTCTTCTTTCTCAAAATTGCTGAAGCTGTGCAGGGTTATTTATCATTACATATAAATTTTTGAAATATTTGTTCTATGTCTGTGAAATACGTCATCAGTATTTTTTTGATAGGGATTGCATAAAATCTATAGATTGTTTTGGGTAGCATGAACATTTTGACGATGTTTATTCTTCCAATCTATGAACATGGTATATGCTCCCATTTGTTTGTGTCTTCCTTAATTTCTTTATTCAGTCTTGCGTAGTTTTCTGCATACAGGTCTTTTACCTCCTTGGTTAGGTATATTCCCAGATATTTTATTTTTGTTTTTGCTATATTGAAAGGGATTTTTCTTGATTTCTGCTTCTGCTGATTCATTGTTAGTATACAAAAATGCCTTTGCTTTCTGATTTGTATCCTGCTGTTTTGCCAAATTCATTTATTAGGTCGAGTAGTTTTTGTGTAAAGTCTATAGGATCTTCTATGTACACTATCACGTCATTTTCTTTATTTCCTTTGTACAGCTTTATTTCCTTCTTTTCAATTTGGATACCTTTTATTTCTCTTTTTTGTCTGATCTCTGTGGTTAGAACTTGTTTTTTTAAAATTTTATTTAGTTATTTTTCAAGTACAGTTTTTTTATCTATTTCTCCCATCCCAGCCCCCCTGCCCCGTCTCCCCACCTCCCTCCCACTACCTCCCCCCTAGTCGTCATCCCTGTGTCTTTCACACTTGCTCCTCAAAATCCCTCCCATTTTTCCCCCTTAAATTCCCTTCCCTCTCCCTTCTGGTCACTGCCCCCTTATTCTCTATTTCAGTGTCTTTGTTTTTATTCTGCTTGCTTGTTTGTTTTGTTTTTTAGCTTCCTGTTAAAGGTGAGATCATATGGTATTTGTCTTTCAATGCCTGACCTATTTCACTCAGCATAATGCTTTCCAGTTCCATCCATGTTGTTGCAAAGGGTAGTAGCTCCTTCTTTCTCTCTGCTGCATAGAATTCCATTGTGTATATGTACCACAATTTTTTGATCCATTCATTTACTGATGGGCACCTAGGTTGCTTCCAACTCTCGGCTATTGTAAATTGTGCTGCTATGAACATTGTGGTGCACAGGTTCTTTGAAATTGATGTTTTAGGGTTCTTAGGATATAATCCTAGCAGTGGAATTGCTGGGTCAAAAGGCAGGTTGATTTTTATTTTTCTGAGAAAATTCCATACTGTTTTCCATAATGGTTGTACCAGTCTGCAATCCCACCAACAGTGAACTAAGGACCCCTTTGCCCCACACCCTCTCCAACATTTGTTGTCTGTTGCTTTGTTTATTATGGCCATCCTGACCGGTGTAAAGTGGTATCTCATTGTGGTTTTAATTTGCATCTCTCTGATAGCTAACAATATTGAGCATCTCTTCATGTGTCTCTGGATATTCTGTATGTCCTCTTTGGAGAAGTGTCTGTTCAAGTCCTTTTCCCATTTTTTAATTGGGTTAAATGTCTTCTTAGAGTGGAGTTGTGTAAGTTCTTTGTATATTTTGGAGATTAAACCTTTGTCTGAGGTATCATTGGCAAATATGTTTTCCCATACAGTTGGTTGTCTTTTTAATTTAATACTGTTTCCTTTAGCCCTGAAGAAGCTTTTTATTTGATGAGATCCCATTTGTTTATTCTTTCCTTTATATTCCTTGCTCTAGGGGACATATTGGTAAAAATGTTGCTGCGTGGAATATCTGGTATTTTCTTACCAATGTTCTCCTCTAAGACTTTAATGGTGTCACGGCTTGTATTTAAGTCTTTTATCCACCTTGAATTTATTTTGGTGTATGGTGTAAGTTGGTGCTCAAGTTTCATTTTTTTGCATGTAGCTGTCCAGTTCTCCAAACACCATTTGTTGAAGAGGCTATCTTTACTCCATTTTATGTTACTGCCCCCTTTGTCAAATATTAATTGACTGTAGAGAGTTGGGTTGATTTCTGGGCTCTCTGTTCTGTTCCATTGGTCTATGTGCCTGTTTTTATGCCAGTACCAGGCTGTTTTGATTACAGTGGCCTTGTAATACAGTTTGGTATTACAAGGTATTGTGATCCTTCCTACTTTGTTCTTCTTTCTCAAAATTAAAGCAGCTGCTATTCGGGCTTGTTTATGGTTCCATATAAATTTTTGAAGTGTTTGTTCTATGTCTGTGAAGTGTGTCATTGGTACTTTAATAGGTATTGCATTGAATCTGTATATTGCTTTGGGTAGTATGGACATTTTGATGATGTTAATTCTTCCAATCCATGAACAAGGTGTATGTTTCCATTTGTTTGTGTCTTCCCTGATTTCTTTCTTCAGTGCTGCGTAGTTTTCTGCATACAGGTCTTTTACCTCCTTGGTTAGGTTTATTCCCAGATATTTTATTTTTCTTTTTGCTATATTGAATGGGAGTTTTTCCTTGATTTCTGCTTCTGCTGATTCATTGTTAGTATACAAAAGTGCCTTTGATTTCTGGATATTGACTTTGTATCCTGCTGTTTTGCCAAATTCATTAATTAGTTCGAGCAGTTTTTGGGTAGAGTCTATAGGATTTTCCATGTACACTATCATGTCATCTGCAAACAGTCACAGTTTTGTTTCCTCCTTTCCTATTTGGATGCCATTTATTTCCTTTTCCTGCCTGATCACTGTGGCCAAAACTTCCAAAACTACATTGAATAGAAGTGGTGAAAGTGGACATCCTTGTCTTGTTCCTGATCTTAGTGGGAAAGCTTTTAGTTTTTGCCCATTGAGTATGATATTGGCTGTAGGTCTCTCATATATGGCCTTTATTATATTGAGGAATGTTCCCTCTATTCCCATTTTGCTGAGTGTTTTTTATCATAAATGGGTGTTGTACCTTATCAAAAGCTTTTTTCCGCATCTATTGATATGATCATGTGTTTTTTGTCTTTGCCTTTGTTTATGTGATGTATTACATTTACTGATTTGCGAATGTTGAACCATCCTTGCATCCCTGGGATGAATCCCACTTGGTCATGGTGTATAATCTTTTGGATATATTGTTGGATGCGATTTGCCAATATTTTGTTGAGGATTTTAGTGTCTAAGTTCATCAGTGATATTGGCCTGAAGTTTTCTTTCTTTGTTGTATCTCTATCTGGTTTTGGAATTAGGATGATGCTGACTTCATAAAAGGAGTTTGGGAGTTTTCCATCCTTTTGGATTTTTTGGAATAGTCTGTGAAGAATAGGGGTTAGCTCTTCCTTAAATGCTTTGTAGAATTCTCCTGTGAACCCATCTGGTCCGGGGCTTTTGTGTGATGGGCATTTTTGGATTACTGCTTCAATTTCTTTTGCTGTTATTGGTCTATTCAGGTGTTCTACTTCTTTTTCATTGAGTTTTGGGAGATTATATTTTTTCTAGAAATGTGTCCATTTCCCCTAGGTTCTCAAATTTCTTGGCATACAGTTCTTCATAGTAATTTCTTACAATCCTTTCTATTTCTGTGGTATCAGTTGTAATCTCTCCTCTTTCATTTCTGATTGTGTTTATTTGTGTCTGTTCCCTTCTTTTCTTGATGAGCCTACTTAAAGGCTTGTCTATTTTGTTTATCTTTTCAAAGAACCAACTCCTGGATTCATTGATCCTTAAAATTGTGCTTTTAGTTTCTATGTCATTTAATTCTGCTCTAATCTTGGTTATTTCCTTCCTTCTGCTTGCTCTGCGCTGTCTTTGTTGTTGTCCTCGAGTTCTTGCAGGCGTAGGGTTAGGTTGTTTGTTTGAAATGTTTCTATTTTCTTTAGGTAGGCCTGTATTGCTATAAACTTCCCTCTCAGGACTGCCTTCGCTGTGTCCCATAAGTTTTGGGTTGTTGTGAGATCATTTTCATTTGTTTCCAGAAATGTTTTGATTTCTTCTCTAATTTCATTCTTGACCTATTCGTTGTTTAATAGCATACCATTCAGTCTCCATGTTTTTGGGTGCTTTGGGTTTTTTTCTTTGGGGTTGGTTTCTAATTTCAGTCCCTTGTGGTCAGAGAAGATGCTTGGTATGATTTCAATTTTCTTGATTTTTTTGAGGCTCGTTTTGTGTTTTATCATGTGGTCTATCTTTGAAAATGTTCCATGTGCATTTGAAAAGAATGTGTATTTAGCTTCTTTGGGATGAAGGGCTCTATATATATCAGTTAAGTCCATTTCATCTAGGGTGTTGTTTAATGCCACAATATCTTTGTTGATAATTTGTTTGGAAGATCTGTCCATTTTTGATAGTGGGGTGTTCAAATCCCCTACTATAATTGTGTTGCTGTCAATATCTTTCTTGAAGTCCTCTAAGATTTTCTTGATATATTTGGGTGCCCCTATGTTTGGTGCATATATGTTTACAATGTTAATGTCTTCTTGGTGGATTCTTCCCTTGAGTATAATGAAATGACCTTCTGGGTCTCTCTTTATAGCCTTTTTTTTGAAGTCTATTTTGTCTGATATGAGAATTGCTACCCCAGCTTTTTTTTTTTCTTGTCCGTTTGCTTGGAAAACTTGTTTCCAGCCTTTCACTTTTAGTCTGTGATGGTCTTTTGACCTGAGGTGAGTCTCTTGTAGGCAGCATATGTGTGGGTCATGCTTTATTATCCATTGAGCTATTCTGTGTCTTTTGATTGGAGAATTTAATCCATTTACGTTTAAGGTTATTATTGATAGGTACTTATTCATTGCCATTTTTGTACCTGTGTTCCTGTCTGTCTCCCTCTTATCCTTCCTTCCCTTAAAGCAGTCCTTTTAGTATTTCTTGTAGAGCTGGTTTGGTGGAGGCATATTCTTTTAGACTTCTTTTGTCTTTGAATCTCTTTATTTGGCCATCTATCTTGATTGAGAACCTTGCTGGGTAAAGTAGCCTTGGTTGTAGGCCTCTGGTTCTCATTACTTGAAATATTTCTTGCCATTCTTTTCTTGCTTGAAGTGTTTCCATTGAGAAGTCGGTAGCTAACCTTATTGGGGCTCCCTTGTATGTTATTTCTTTTTTCTCCCTTGCTGCCTTTAAGATTCTCTCTTTGTCTTGGAATTTTGCCATTTTGATGATGATGTGTCTTGAAGTGGGCCTCCTTGGGTTCCTCTTGGTTGGGACTCTCTGTGATTCCTGGATTTGTGAGACTTTTTCTCTTATCAAATTAGGAAAATTTTCTCTTATTACTCGTTCAAATACGTTTTCTATCCCTTGTTCTTCTTCTTCTCCTTCTGGTATTCCTATTATTCAGATATTATTACGTTTCATATTGTCTTGCATTTCTCTTAATCCCTCTTCATTCTTTCTGAGCCTTTTTTCATTTTCTTGCTCTTTCTGTGAGATGCTTTCTACCTTGTCCTCCAACTCACTAATCCTATCCTCCGCTTCATCTATCCTACTTTGGAAACTTTCTACTGTGTGCTTCAATTCGGAAATTGTATTCTTCATTTCCTCTTGTCTCTTGCTGATAGTTTCCATTTCCTTTTTGATGTTGCTGTAGGTTGCAGAGAGATCATTATAGTTCCCCTGTAGTTTCTGGTAGTTCACTGTGAGCTCTTTGAACTTCGTAATAACCAGTGCTTTGAATTCACTGTCTGATAGTTGATCAGCGTCTATTTCATCTAACATTCTTTCTGAAGTTTCTGCTTTTTCTTTCATTTGGGGATTGTTTCTTTGTCTTCCCATTGTTTGAGACTCTTCTTGTTAGTCTCTGCTTCCAAAATTGATCTGTTCTGAAACACTGGTTTTATGGTGTAAACTTCTGTGGTATGATCCTTGTGAAGTTCAGTGGTGCAGACTCCTTGAAGTTTCTTGATGTTCTTAGTCTCCACCTACACTCACGCTGGTCCTCGCGCTGGTCCCTGCGTTGGTCGCCTACCACTGCTGAATGTCCCGGCTCTAGTAGCCCCCTCCTCAAGCACCCAGGCCCCTTACTACGGCAGTGGCACAGAGGCTGGGAATGTCCCGGCTCCCGTATCTGGCTCTCTCTGCCGCCCAGGGCCGTCACAGGGGCTTGGAGTGTCCCGGTTTCCGTACCTGACTCCCCGGCGTCTAGTCCTGTCTCTATGGCAGTGGCACAGAGGCTTTGAAAGTCCCAACTCTCGTACCTGATTCCCCAGTGTCCAGTCCCGTCGCTATGGCAGCAGCACAGGGGCTGAGACCATCCCAGTTCCCGTAGAGGGATCCTCTGCCACCCAGGGCTGTCTCAGGGGTTTGGAGTGTCCCGGCTTCCGTACCTGACTCCCCTGCGGCCAGTCCCGTCGCTATGGCAGCGGCACAGGATTTGAGAGCTTCCCGGCTCCCGTAGCTGGCTCCTCTGCTGCGTCACAGGGGTTTGGAGAGTCCCGGCTTCCGTACCTGACTCCCTGGCGTCCAGTCCCATTGCTATGGCAGTGGCACAGGATCTGCAAACGTCCCGGCTCCCGTAGCTGGCTCCTCAGGGTCCAGGCCTGTCTCTATGGTGGCGTCACAGGGGCCTTTGGTGTCCCAGCTCCTGCAACTGACCCTTCCGTTGCCCAGGCCGGTAGCTATGGCATCGGCACAAGGGTGTCCCCGCTCCGGTTCCTGACTCCTCTGTCTCCCAGGACTGTCACAGGGGCTTGGAGTGTCCGGCTTCTGTACCTGATTCCCTGTCTCCCAGGCCTGTTGCTCTGGCGGCAGCACAGGGGCCGCGTGAGACCCAGCTCCAGTAGCTGACTCTGCCGCCGTCTCGTGTTTCAGCGTCGGTCACAATCTCTGGTCTTTTAATTTCATAAATGCTGGGTAACCGATGGTTTATTGTGCTGTTTCTCCATAGATCTGCCAGGATTTTCACCCATGAGTACAGGAGCTAGTATCAGCTCCATCTTACTCCGTCGCCATCTTCCCAGCATTCCAAAATCTTTTTTTTCTGATGACTTTCACTTTTACTATTTTTTAAAAAAAATTATTGGGGGTGACATTGGCTCATAGGGTTGCTGTTGGTAGAAGTGGAGTCCTGATGGTGTCTTGAGAAAAAGCATGTTCAGGGACCCGCAAGCAAGCATATCTGGTGGTAAGGTTTATTTGGGTGCTTGATGCAAAATCAAAGGAGTTCCCCTTCTGGGTTATCAAAGTCCCATCTTCATCTTCCCCACCATGGAAGAAGTCCAAACATGTATTCAGAAGGCCAGTGTCCAGAGTTTCTGTGTCACATGAAAGCTTAGTCCAGTCCAGACAACAGATGGCTTCTAAGTGGTCTCAGTCCCCGTCTGGTTGGTGTTCCTGGCTATGCTGCTTTATCCAGGCTCCCACCTGGACCCTGCATTTAGAGTCCACTTGGGTCAAATGGTTATGGAGAGAAAATGTGCAGGCAAATGGGAATGAGTGCAGGTCATGGAGGGAGAAGGAGAGAAGGAGAGAGCTTCTTCATTTCCCTGGGGTTATTCAGTGGCTAATGTTTGTATTTATTTAGAAACTGTCCATGGATTCTTTATTAATTAACTTATTTACCTACAATCTTAAAATTAAAAAAATAAAGTTTAGATGTAGAAAACAGATATTGGGACTTCTAGTCAAGATGGCTGCATAAGTAGATGTGGCTTGCCTCCTCACACATTCACATCAGAATTACAACTAATATATAGAAAAACCATCACTCAGAAGCATGAGAAATCAAGGTGAGTGGAAGTCTGACAACTATGGAATTACACCACATCCATCTGGACTGGTAGGTGGGGTGAAGACGCAGAATGGGCTGGTCCCACATACACGCAGGGTATATATTCAGGAGGGATATTTTGGGAGCAAGAGTCCCAGCCCCACGCCAGGCACCACAGCCCAGGAGTTAGGTGCTAGGAAGATAAGTTCCCATATTTTGGCTGCAGAACAAACAGGGATTGAGTCAGTAGAAGAAACTTCTGGAGTCCCACGTAGTTCACCTTAAAGAACCCACACACACTTTGAGTCACTCCCTTTGAACTCCAGCACTGAGGTAGCACCTATAGGGAGGAAATGAAGTGTCTGGCATCAAGGCAAGAGCTCCCAGACAGAAAGGTGAGCAGAAGCCACTGTCCCTTTTCTGAACCCCCCCACACACACACATACAGGGCCAAGAGCCTATAGGCCTGTGCCATACTCTTGATATTCCATCAACCTGGCTAACACTGTTTGCCTGGCCCTAGAGATGCCCTAGATGCCATTCAGTAAACCTGCAGGCTCCACACCTCTTGCTAAGTGGCCCCAGAACCAGCACTAGCAGTAGCCAGCCTAGATTCAGAGCTTGGCTTCACCTGAGAATCTCCATGCCCAGCACAAGTACCAGCCATCTCCTATTGCTTTATAGCTCATACAGAGTGGCCCTGGGTAGAACACAGGTGGGGCCTGACCTTGGTGGCCCATATCACTCGGGAAACCCCAGAGCCTGGGCATACAGTGGACAGCTACAGACCACACTGGAGCACCACCACCCTACCCCTGCACAACTGATGCTCCACAGAGGAAGTTGTTGGTCAGTGGGTCACAGCCAGTCTTTGCAGTTGATTGGCCTAGGTAAATCCCTCCCATTGATCTTCCAATAGCAATCAAGGCTCAACTACAAGAAGAGTGTGCACCTTGAGTACCCAACTTGGGTGATAGGAAAGGCTGTGCCTACAGGACACCTACTACATCAGGCCACGCTACCAAAACAGGGAGTCAGAACAGCTCTACCTAATACACAAACACAGGGAGGCTGTCAAAATGACGAGAGAAAGATACATGGCCTAAATGAATGAACGAATCAAAACTCCAGAAAAAGAACTAAACAAAATGGAGATAAGCAATCTATCAGATACAGAGTTCAAAACACTGGTTATAACTATGCTCAAGGAATTTACTGAGGACTTCAGCAGCATAAAAAAGACACAGTCAGAAATGAAGGATACACTATATGAAATAAAGAACAGTTTACAGGGAAATAGTATAGTAGAGGAAGCCAAGAATCAAATCAATGATTTGGAACATAAGGAAGCAAAAAAGAATCAGAACAAGAAAAAAAGAATCCAAAAAAATGAGGACAGCTTAAGAAGCCTCCAGGACAACTTCAAGTGTTCAAACTTTCTCATCATAGGGGTGCTAAAAAAAAGTGAAAGAACAAGAAATTGGAAATCTATTTGAAAAAGTAATGAAAGAAAACTCCCGAGGGACTTCCGCCAAGATGGAGGCATAGGTGGATGTGCCGTGCCTTCTCACACAACCAAGTTTAGAGACAACTAAATATTAGCAACAGAAAACACAGCCAGAACACAGAAAATTGAACTTTTTGGAAGTCCGTTAACAACAAATTCTTCACCCTGACCAGTAAGGGGCGAAACCAGCGGCTGGTGAAGCGGGTTTGCACAGGAGGTCTGGTCAGACGGACTCAGGCGTGGAATCTAGATGCGCGGAATCCAGGCGCAGGGTTGGACCTAGTGAGCGACTGAGCGAGCGACTAGGCGAGTGACCGCGGGGGGGACAGCGGGGCAGCGGGGCTGCGTGTTGACTGTGGTCACGCATTTGTGCGCGGGCGGACAGGCAAGGGAGTGGTCGGTTGGACCGGGGGCCGGGTGGGTCCCCGTGGCAAGCTACAGTGGAGGGCGCCACCATTTCCCTGCTCTGACCCCACCTCCACATACAGTGTCATAACCCAGCGACTCTGAGTGGCCCGGCCCAGGTGAACCGCCTAAGGCGCTGATCCTCACCCAGCTGTGAGAAACAGCAGAGGGGGTCGCCATTTCCCCGCTCTGACCACGCCCCCACATACAGTGTCACAACCCAGCGACCTGGGAGTCCAAGGCGCTGCTTCTCACACTTAAAGGGCGAGAACAGACCAAAAATGGCGCAAGAAGATCTCAAAGCCCCAGAACCTATAGATCTAAGCAATGAAGAAATAGCAAAACTCTCAGACCCACAGTTTAAAACACTGGTGATCAGGATCCTCACAGAACTGGTTGATTATAGCCACAAATTAGACAAATATATGAAGGTGAAACTAATTGAAATGAATGGAATTGCACAGGACACCAATAGCAATGAAAAGGAAACTGGGACTCAAATCAATGGAGTGGACCAGAAGAAAGCAAATAATGGCCAAACAGAAAAGAGTCAAGAAGCAAGAATTCAGAGCAATGAGGAGAGTCTTAGGAACCTCCAGGACATCTTTAAATGCTCCAACATCCGAATTATAGGGGTACCGGAAGGGGGAAAGGCACAGCCACCAGTGGAAAACTTATTTGAACAAATAATAAAGGAGAATTTCCCCAATCTGGCAAAGGAAATAGACTTCTAGGAAATCCAGGAAGCTCAGAGAGTCCCAAAGAAGTTGGACCCAAGAAGGAACACACCAAGGCACATCATCATTACATTAGCCAAGATTAAAATGAAGGAGAGAATCCTAGAAGCAGCAAGAGCTAAGGGGACAGTCACCTACAAAGGAGTCCCCATCAGACTGTCAGTGGATTTCTCAAAAGAGACCTTACAGGCAAGAAGGGGCTGGAAAGAGGTATTCCAAGTCATGAAATCCAAAGACCTACATCCAAGATTGCTCTATCCAGCAAAACTTTCATTTAGAATGGAAGGACAGATAAGGTGCTTCTCAGATAAGATCAAATTCAAGGAGTTCATCATCACCAAGCCCTTATTATATGAAATGTTAAAGGGACTTATCTAAGAAAAAGAAGTTAAAGAAACATGAACAGTGAAAAGACAACAAACTCACAGTTATTAACAACCACACCTAAAACGAAAGCAAACTAAAAGGACAGCTAGATCAGGAGTGGAAACATAGAAATGAAGATCTCAAGGAGGTTTAGCAACAGGGGAGTGGGAGGAGGAGAAGGGGGGAGAAGGTACAGAAAATAAGTAGCATAGACAGTAGATAGAAAATAGAAGGGGGGCAAGAATAGCATGGGAAATATAGAATCTAAAGAACTTGAGACACATGGACATAAACTAAAGGGGGGGTAATGGTGGAGATGGGGGGTAGGGTGGAGGGGAATGAAAGGGGGAATAGAACAACTGTAACAGCATAATCAATAAAAAAATTAAAAAAAAAAAGAAAACTCCCCTAATTTTTGGTGAAGGAGATAGACATGCAAATCCAGGAAGCACAGAGTCCCAAACAAAATGGATGCAAAGAGGCCCACTCCAAGATACATTGTAATTAAAATGCCCAAGGTTAAATATAAAGAATCTTGAAAGCAGCAAGAGAAAAGCTATTAGTTACCTACAGGGGAGTTCCCATAACACTGTCAGCTGATTGCTCAAATGAAACTTTCAGGTTAAAAGGGACTGGCCAGAAATACTCAAAATCATGAAAGCAAGGACCTACAGCCAAGATTGATCTACCCAGTAAAGATATTATTTAGTATTGAAGGGTTGATAAAGAGCTCCCCAGACAAGAAAAAACTAAAGGAGTTTACAAAACCATTATTACATGAAATGTTAAAGGGACTTATTTAAGATCAAAACTATGAACAATAAAACAGCAATACATCTATATCAACAATTGAAACTAAAAAATAAGGCAAAGAACAGGGACAGAATCATGGATGTGGAGGGCATTTTGATGGCTGCCAGATGGGAGGGGTATGTGGAGAAATGGGTGAAGAGGTGAGGGGATTAAGAAGTACAAATAGGGGTCAAAGAGGGGCAATAGCGGTCCCCTCTACTGCTTCACAGGCTGGGGCCTCTGCGGTCTGTCTCGCTCCTTCACTGGTTTATCTGAATGTGTGACCTCGGTCTGCCTGTTGCCGTGCACCCTCACTGGGTCCGCTTGTTGCTACCCACACCTGGGATCTGCCCATGGCTGCCTGCACACCTGAGTGGGGGGATCTTTCCTGCTCTACCGCTCCGCTGCTGGCTTTGCCCCTCTTACCTGTCTGGCTGAATGTTTCGTTGTTGTCAGATTCTGTATAGTTCAATTTTCAGTGTTTTGGCTGCGTTTTTGTTACTAAAACTTTGTCGTCTTTAAACTTGGTTGTGTGAGAAGGCAGTGTTTCCACCTACGCCTCCATCTTGGTGGAAGTCCTGAGATGATGATGTGAGACAAAGGAATGCCAATCTGGGGAATCCCCCAGGGTCCAGATTGAGGATGGAGAGGCAGACTTTAAGGAAGCCCCAATGATCTCTGCTCCCAGTAGTCACAACTTTGGGTAATTCCCCTCTTTCCTGAGTAAGGGGAGCACCTGAGATTTGATTCTAAACAAAGGAATGCAACAATGGTAATAGAATGTACATGACTGCATTCACACGATCACCTAAGGGTGTAGCACACATCTTGCTGTCTTCCTATGCTGGTTTTGACTAAGCAACTTGCCATGAATCTTTATAGTCATAGGAAATGAATTCTCCACCAATCTGAGAGGCCTTAGAAGCCAACCCTTTCCCAGTTAAGGCTCTACAAGAACCTGGCTTAGGCTGACACCTTTTCTGCAGCCTTGTGAGACCTTGGGCAGACTGCCCAGCTAAGCCCAGAAATGGTCAGATAATAAGCATGTGTTGTTTTAAGCAGCTAAGTTTCTGGTAATCTGTTACACAGCAACAGAAATCCAATGCACTAGCCTATGGCCATATCTTCCCTATAGACTTTTCTTCAAATCTAGATAATTTTATTTCTAAATATTCAGCCTAACATTTAGATCTTTTCTCCAACTGTGGGACTACTGAGGTTAAAAATACTTTCACAAACTTTATTATAATCTTCGGGTAAAAATATGTTCTTTCCTGTTTTAAATATTAATATTTCCACAGTAAAAGGAATGGCAATAAATTAGCAGGGGCCAGCTTTCATGTACACAATTGTCTTAACCAAGAGCAGCAAGGACATTCTTTGTTTGGCATACAGGTCCCCCTTCAGTTAGACTGAGCTCTTTGTAGTTAGCGTCCTTTTTGGGCCTTACATGTACTGAATATTCAATAATTATTGAACTGAAACTGTAACTGTCTTTATTAATTAAGAATATCTGCTCTAGCCCTGGCCAGATGGCTCAGTTGGTTGGACCACTGTCCCATACACCAAATGGTTGTGGGTTTGAGCCGCAGTTGGGGTTCATATAGGAGACAACCAATTGATATATCTCTCTCTTTCCCCTCTACCGCCCCTCTTCCTCTTGCTCTCAAATCAATAAGCATATCCTTTGGTGAGGATAAAGTGAAAAAAACAAAACAAAACAAGACTATCAGTTCTGGATTTATTTCATGCAGTACTTCTCCTTGGTGCCCCAAAACCTAAGACCTAAGAGAGGATGGATAATAGGATCACAAACAATGAATATGCCAATATTATTGTTGCTTGAGACAAATTTTACAAGAAAGAAAAGAAAACAAAGGGGAACTAGAATTTGAATTCTTCACCATCATCAACAGAATTTCCCAGTACTGCACCTCTCTGGAGATTCTTATTTTTCCCCACCCTTCCAGGTATCTAAAATAGAAAAAAAGGAAATAAAATAATTCCATCTAAAAGATTTCTCCCTTCTTTCTTTCTTTTCTTTTTTTTTTAAAGAGCAATCTCAGCTGTTGGTAGAGGTTACTTAGGATTTCAAAGAACATTAGTAAACTTTAGGCCAAATAGATTAATAATTAGGAAATAGATACTGTTTTTGTCTGATCTAGCTGCATCCAAGGTTTAATGACTTTGGCTGAAACTCTGTTCTCTGGCAGAACAGGCTGTAAGCTCCTGAAGGGCAACTCTAGAGTTCTCTAATACCTAACAAAATGCTCACTCAAAAGGCCACTCATAGAATTTGTTGAATTCAGTTAAACGAGACAAATTTTTTTCCCCCAAGTTAATGATGATTGCTAAGGTGACATATGAACCTAGATGTTCAAACAATGCCACTCTCACCCAGGTTGTAGTGACACTATCGGGGCAAAGGGGAGATTACTAAACTGAATAACAGCACTACAACCTTCAAGCCTATAGTAAGAAAGAATCACACCATACTTAGTAAAAACAACTAGCATTTAAAATATATTTTAACAATAGCACTTTCTCAACATCGTTAAATAAAATGATTTGCATGTTTTAATCTGAAACAGCTCTGGCATTAGGACTTAGTTGCTTCCTGGTCCAGGGGGCTTAGACGCCACTGCAGCACTAACTCTCCAGTGCTCTTGAGGCAGGTGTGCGCCATGTCCTCCTCTTTTGGAAGTCCTTGTGGCAACCTCAGGGGCCTGATTCTGTGGCAAAGAAAAGGATTTTAGAATTATACTAGGTAGTGACTTTTAAAAAGTCTCTGAAGTAACAAACAACAAACCTTATCAAATGTTTAACTACTTTCAATTTTGCATTCACTGAAGGGATGTTTTTGTGAACTTGAGGAGTATGAGCCTACAAGCAAAAGGAAACAGCGTTAGAGATCAATTTCAAAAACACGGATGGTCCCATGTTTCAGTAAAATGTTAAGGTTAAGGCTCATTCTGCCAAAATCAAACTTTCAAGTGCATTCCACTAAATAGTACATTTAAAAACAAAAACAAACAAACAAAAATTAAATGTATACTTTAAACTAAAAAAAAGTCAAATTTAAAGCAAATTTAAACAAAGCTAAAGATGACTAAGATAGTTGCATACTTTTTCTAATCCAAGCATTTTTATTGTGTCTTTTTCCCAATATGGACGTCTTTTTATACTTTTTATTCTGGTAACAATATGCAGTTTATGAGGGTGCTGTGGATCCCCACCATACTTTTTATGATCTTCAGGTGAAGGCTGAAACACCTAGAAAGGAAGAATCAGTGGTAAATTTTCAATTTATATAATTTTTATGTACCTCCTTTTCCCCCTGAAAACACCCCCAAATAACTACATAATGATGTCACCCTGATCTTTCTATAATCCTCAACCTCAAATTGAACATTTCTACTAGTCTAATTACTTAGATAAATGCACTCTAAGAATTTCATACTCTTAAGAAAAATATCACACAGGCAAAGGTTTTGGTTTTTTTTTGAAGGGCAAGGCAGGAGCAACCAGATGACTCTAAAGAACTTAGATGGGCTTTGTGGGAATTTCTTCCTTTCCTGTTCCCTGGCCATCCTGGTGGCTGCTTTTGGTTGGGGCCATTATGTACCTAAGGCAGGGAGATGGTGGTCATGAAAAAGACAAAAAAGTACTTCTGGCCAAGATGGAGGCGCAGGTGGAAACAGTGTGCCTCCTCGCACAATCAAGTTTAAAGACAACAAAGTTTTAGTAACAAAAACGCAGCCAAAAACAGAAAATCGAACAGTACAGAAGTCCAACAACAACGAACCATTCATCCAGATTGGTAAGAGGCACAGAGTCAGCGGTGGAGTGGGGTCAGGCAGGAAAGATCAGCTGACCGACCCAGGAGTTCAGGAGCTCAGGTGGCAGTTGGAGGATCCCTGGTGTGGGGTGGCAACAGGAGGACCCAGTGAGGGCACAAGGTGGCTAGCTGACCGCGGTCACACATTGGCACGCAGATAAACCAAGCGAAGAAGCCAGCAGTGAAACAGACCGCTCAGGCCAGGGCCCCAGCAAAGGCAATTGAGCATGAAAGCACCAATTGGAAAGACTTTCAGGGTCAAGGTGCCAGGAGAAGCTTCCAGGCTCACAGAGAGTTCGTTGGAGAGACCCACAGGGTCCTGGAGGGTGCACAAACCCACACACCTGGGAACCAGCACCAGAAGGGCCCAATTTGCTTGTGGGAAGCAGCATAAGGGATAGAAATCTGAGAGCAGAACAAACGCCATTGCCCCTCTCTGACCCCACCTCCACATACAGCATCACAACCTAGCGACTGGGTCGCCCCACCCTGGTGAACACCTAAGGCTCTGCGCCCCTCATACATAATAGGTGCGACCTGACCAAAACATTATGGCTCAAGCAGAAAAAGAACTAAAAGCCCCAGAGCCAATAAATCTAAGCTACCAAGAGATAGCTAAACTTTCAGATGCACAGTTCAAAACACTCGTGATTAGGATGCTCACAGAATTGGTTGATTTTAGTCACAAATTAGAGGAACACATAAAGGCTAAACTAACTGAAATGAAGGGAAATGCACAGGAAACCAATAGTGATGGAAAGGAAGCTGAGACTCAAATCAAGGGAGTGGACCAGAAGGAAGAAAAAAATGATCAAACAGAAAAGGATGAAGAAACAAGAATTCAAAAAAAAAAAGGAGGAGACGCTAAGGAACCTCCAGGACATCTTTAAACACTCCAACTTCCGAGTTATAGGGGTACCAGAAGGGGAAGAGGAACAGCCACCAGTGGAAAACTTATTTGAACAAATAATAAAGGAGAACTTCCCCAATCTGGCAAAGGCAATGGACTTCCAGGAAATCCAGGAAGCTCAGAGAGTCCCAAAGAAGTTGGACCCAAGAAGAAACACACCAAGGCACATCATCATTACATTAGCCAAGATTAAAATGAACGAGAGAATCCTAGAAGCAGCAAGAGATAAGGGGACAGTCACATACGAAGGAGCTCCCATCAGACTGTTGACGGATTTCTCCAAAGAGACCTTACAGGCAAGAAGGGGCTGGAAAGAAGTATTCCAAGTCATGAAATCCAAAGACCTACATCCAAGATTGCTCTATCCAGCAAAGCTTTCATTTAGAATGCAAGGGCAGATAAAGTGCTTCTTAGGTAAGTTCAAGTTCAAGGAGTTCATCATCACCAAGCCCTTATTATATGAAATGTTAAAGGGACTTATCAAGGAAAAGAAGATAAAAAATATGATCAGTGAAAGGACAGCAAACTCACAGTTATTAAGAACCACACCTAAAACAAAAGCAAACTAAGAGGACAGCTAGATCAGGAGTGAACCATAGAAATGGAGATCATATGCAGGATTAGCAACAGGGGAGTGGAAGGAGGAGAAGGGGGGAGAAGGTACAGAGAATAAGTAGCATAGACGGTAGGTAGAAAATAGATAGGGGGGGGGGCAAGAATAGCATGGGAAATATAGAATCTAAAGAACTTGTGACACATGGACATAAACTAAAGGGGGGATGGTGGGGGAGGGGGTGTGGAGGGGAATGAAGAGGGGGACTAGGACCATCGTAATGGCATAATCAATGAAATATGTTGGAAAAAAAAGAATACAAAAAAGTCACTAGAGTAGATCAACTCTAGGTTCCAACTTGTTATCAGAAGTGGAAAGTACATGCTGGGGTACAAGCAGACTCCGAAGATAATCATACCAGTCAAAGCAAAACTGGTCATTGTCGCGAACAACTGTGCTGCCTTGAGGAAATCAGAAACAGAATACTGTGCCATGTTGGCCAAGTCAGCCACTACAGTGGCATCACTACAGTGGCAATAATATTGAATTGGGGACAGCATGGGGAAAATACTACAGAGTATAGTGATTCGAATATCATTAGAAGAATACCAGAACAGACTAGTGAAAATTACATTGTGGAAATTTTTTCTTTAATAAAACTGGCTTGGTTTAAAAACAAACAAAAAATATAAAAATAAAAATAAAGAGCTTGGATGCTAGGAGAATGTATTAGCACTATATGAACTGTTCAGATGGAGGAACAAACAGGTAGTCTAAAATGACAGTAAAACATAAACATTATTTTTAAAAATGTACAAAGTACTATGAGAATACAGACAAAGGACTGCCTATGAGGGATTAGAAACAGCTCCACAGAGCTGACATTTGAACTAATTCTCTAAGAATCAAAAAGGTTCTAGGAAGCTGAAGCTATCCCACAGAAAAACTTCCTAAGTATATGAAATTTCCATTAAGTACATAAAAAACTTAAAGTACATCCACTTCCTCAATAGACTAAATAAATTATGATGCATACATTCTAAATAAAACTAATAATAAAACTGAAAAAATATGATGTAACTAAACAAATTATAATGTATCCTACTGGACACAATGCTGACATTAAAACAAGTAAGGTTCACTATCTTGCAGGTACTAACATTAAGATGGTCATAATACATTATTGAGAAAAACCACCAAAACCTCCCTACAAGAACAAAAAACCCAATCTTTCCACACCACTAGGTATAGTAGGGTCTTGCATTCGTTTCATCTGTACCATATATAATATGATATATATTATCTAATTCTAAGAATTATATACAGGGTCCAGCAGAAGTAAGGCCTGCTTGAGTATGGTTGGTAGGATAACATGAGTGTAATAATTTGTAGTTTTAATTTGAACATTTCACCTAAAATGTCATATGGTAGGCTTGAGCGTGAGATTGTTATGTTACAGAATCACATGCTTATGATTCTATAATAAAAGAGGGGTGTTACTTGTACGAGACCCGACTATGTGTGTGTATGCTTATATATGTGTAACAGTTGCAAAGACATGTTTCTGTTGCTCTTTCTCCCTCCCTTCCCCTCTCTCTAAAAAAAAAATTATTATCTCAGAGATAATTTTTAAGAGAGGAAGAGAAATAGCAATGTGTGGTTCCCTGTTCCATGCCCCCTACTGGGAACCTGGCCCACAACCCAGGCATGTGTCTTGACTGGGAATTGAACTAGCGACCATTTGGTTCACAGGCCGGTGCTCAATCCACTGAGACACACCAACCAGGGCTAAATAAAGAAAATCTTTTAAAAAAAATGTAGCTTTCATTACTTCCAGAACCTGTTTTGTTTCCTAATACTCCAGACACTTCTTCAATGGAAAACAATTTAATATTTGTAAATTCATGTTTTTCCTGAGTTCTTCTAGACAGAGATTTTCTAGTTAACTTGTGATTTATCGTTCTTTGGATTAAAATACAGTTAACTAAAAAAAAGAAGAAAAGAAAAAGAAAAGAGCTATCAAGTCATGGCAAGACATCAAGGCTCCTTAACTTCTTATTGCTAAGTGAATAAAGTCAGGCAGAAAGGGTTACATATTATATTACTGGTCTTATATGACATTCTAGAACAGGTAAAACTACAGACAGTAAAATGATCAGTGGTTACCAGGCATTGGGGGATGAGAAGGAGGGATGAAGAGGCAAAGCACAGAGAATTTTTAGGGCAGTGAAACTATTCTATATGATTTATAATGGTGGATACAGGACACTATGTATTTGTCAAAACCCAGAGCATACAACCCAAAGAGTGAACCCTGATGTCAGTTATAAACTTGTTAATAATAATGTGCCAATATTGGTTCATCAATTTAATAAATGTCTACTAATGTAAGACATTGATAGGATAACTGTTTACCTGGGGGAGGGACTATATGGAAATTCTCTGTACTTTCTGTTCTATTTTTCTATAAACCTAAAACTGCTCTAGGAAATAAAGTGTACTTATTTAAAAAAAACAATGCAAAACAAAAATCAATGGGGAGCCTAGCCACTGTTCTTTAAAAAAAAAGATACATACACATAAACCTAACAGAGGAAACTCAAAGATCCAAAGTGGCAACAGTCAATATAGAAAAGGTAGTGGGCAGCACTTGGCCTGCAGGGCAGCATAGTTTGCCAACCCCTGCTCTAGACAATTCACCTTCAATAATACAATGTAAAACAAAAGTCAAAATGTGAAGAGCCACAAACACAGAGCTTGGGAGCAGGAGGAAGACTATTTTCTCTGGACAATGGTGATATGAAAACACAAAATATTAAGGGGAGAAAACCACATATAGTAATACACAGATTCTAAGATGATTAAAACCCACTACTTGGAAGGCAAGTGACACATTTATTTTTAATAATCATATACATACATATATCCTTCTACATTCTAAACTCTGCACTACTACCTACATCCACGAATGATTTAACATAAAAAATTTCAATATTACAAACATAAGAACCTTTAAAAATAACATACTTAAAAATAGTAACATTAAAAAAGACAACCCTTGTTCTTACTTTATCTGGAATTCTTGACTTGGTAAATTTATGACGAATCCAATCTGTACAAACAAGAGACTCCGCACCTTTTGTCAAAGTCTAAAATATGATATAAAACATTAGTTTACTAGAAGTCTGTCTCATGCAGAAATCCATATTCACCAATTTCGAGGTGACAAGAAGTCTGTTTTCACCTAAACATGTTTTTACATGTTTATCTCAGCCCCCAACATGAATCTTACCACTAATATATAAAACAAAAGCACATAATTATAGACTTCTACACCAGGCATTGGCAATATTTTTTTTGTACAGGACTATATAGTAAATATTTCTAGGTTGGAGCTATATGGTCTCCATTGTCAAGTTTCAACTCTGCCACTATAGGGCAAAAAGAGCCTATGCAACATATAAACAAAGGAGTGTGGCTGTGTTGCAATAAAACTTTATTTACAAAAAAGGTAGTGGGCAGCATTTGGCCTGCAGGGCGGCATAGTTTGCCAACCCCTGCTCTAGACAATTCACCTTCAACAATACAATGTAAAACAAAAGTCAAAATCAGTGTCCAGTTTTCTTTCTAGTCCCAACAATCCCATCATTCCTAGTTCCTATCTCTTGTTCCCTTCCCACAATCCTCTAGGCTTGTTTCTCTCAGTCTGCAAAAGAGAAAGGAGTCAGGGCCAATCCTTCATACCAGGAAACTCTCCTTTGGACAGGCAATAATCATTCCCATCATGCCCTCCCTATACTGCAGAGATGGCATGAACAAAGAAGAGAAGGAGGAAGGGATGGGGAAGACAGAGGAAAAACACAGGTTTGTACATGCCACCAACACTGGGCTTCTGTGCCTACCAGCTGTGAGAAATGAACACCCTTTCACAGGGTCAGTTTCGTCAGCCATAAAAAGGAAATAATGCTGACCACTTGAGATTAATCTGAGGTCAAGATAATAGCACCTAACATTACTACTATCTACAGCAG
The DNA here is from genome assembly GCF_021234435.1 of Artibeus jamaicensis. Lineage (NCBI taxonomy): Eukaryota > Metazoa > Chordata > Mammalia > Chiroptera > Phyllostomidae > Artibeus > Artibeus jamaicensis. The sequence continues at coordinate 9,002,380 of NW_026521810.1, read as the reverse complement.
AAGGTCTGTATCTAGACTGTGGCCCTCACAAATAGGTTAGGCTGCACCACCACAGTTTTCAAAAGAAAGACTTGAAGGAATGATATGACAGTATAAACATTAAATGGTCTCTGGGAGATTGTTTTTCTTCTTTCTGCTTTTCTATAGTTTTCTAATTTTCTAAGATTAAATGTACTCTTTTAATAATTGAAGGGGAAAAAAATCCCTAAACCTTTAAAAAGATTGAGTCAAACCAAGGGGAATCACTGCTGGCCATTTTTTTAGTAGCTTGTTCTCCAGGAAAAGATCTTTAGTGATTCCAAATGTTTAGAGATAATAGCAGATAAGCCATAAATAAGTAAAATTAACCCTCAACATTAAAAATAAATTAACATATAAATTAGTTAAGTTTTACTTGCTCATATGTGGTGTTCATTAAAAAAGAGAAAGAGAAATTTTAAAGAAACAGAAAAGAAAAGATTACTCTTGAAAAGAAACACTTACATGTAGTTTTCCTGGGGGCCTCTGAACTATTGAGCGCAAAATCCCAGCCATGAGTGCAGTGACTGTCCTCTGCAGAGGCCCAAGAAGTAGAAAACAGGCCTGTGGGTCAAATCTGTCTTGGAAATGAACAGATCTCCCCTCTGTTTAAAAAACGAAGCAAGTTAGTTGTAAACTTGATTGGAATTTAAGAGTTAAATCTTGGTTATTTTAATACAATAAGGGAAAGAATTAAGGTATAGTAAATATTGTATTCAGAGTTCAGCAAAACCATGGGTGGTAATTATATATTAACCACATGCCATTTTCACCAAATGCGTTAGAGCCTCTGTTGCTTAAACAAAAATGGAGCAATGCGGGTTACTATCATTTAAGAAATCTTCAATAATGAGGGGGAAAGAATGCTTTGTCACAGAATCAAAAAAATTAAAGAGCTGAAGACTAAAGAAATCCTTACTCCTATTATTAGAACTGATAACCCTCTTACTTTATGTAGGAGGAAAATGAATTCCAGAAAGTTCAATCACTCACACAAGGGCACCCAGCTATCCAGGCAGTATATCATCTGGAACTCAATTCCATTAATTGAGTGCATTTTTACTAAATCATAACCCCTTTCTGTAAAAAAGTAAAGCGTAGCTCTATTTTTTGCTTATTTGTATTTTGCAAACTACTCTTAACAAACACACATTGCTTCCATGACTTAAAAAAGTCATGTTTATTTAGACACATAACGATTATAGCCTACTACACCTACATATTCTGAGCAGAAAGATAAGGTGCATGACTTCAGACCTCAAACATTACAGCATAAGTTTCTAGTTCAAATCAGCCACCGTTTGCTTAGCTGGTTGTTATGTATATTTGTACTGAGGCTTCCTTAGAAGAGATGCTTAGTTCTCTGGCCCTTCTAATCAAATAGGTAATGCAAAATTATTTTCTCTACCATAGGTCTGCCTCTCAAGTTAAGCATTACTAACCCAATTCATTTAGCTTCACACTTAGTTAAATTTTTCCCTTATCACTTAGAATTCAACAAAAGCCTCCTAATTGGCCTACCTGCTTCCATTCCAACTTCCATAAGGTCTTTTCTCCATAGCAGCAATCATCTCATTAAGCCCTAAATCATATCATTTCAACTCCTCAGCTCAAAACCTTCCAAAGAGCCAGGTTTGTCACTGTTGGAGGAGGTTACACATAAGGTAAGGCTAGAATGACCTCTATGGTCCGGGATTAGACCTGATAGGAATGGCACCCTAGTAAAATTGACCACACCCAGTGACCACATCTTAGTTTCTAATAGAATTCTCTAATGAAAGGTACCAGGGTTCCTTGGAGAAACAGTTGAGCAACAGGCTGCAGCAGAGGATATATAAAGGTGAATATAAAGGATATATATATAGGATATATAAAGGGAACACCTTGTAGTGTTAGAAAGGTACACCCAAAAAATAAAAATGAGACGGGGATGCCAAAGGGACATAGGAGCAGACTGAAAGAGCTCCCAACGGCTAAAGCTGGAATAATATGAACAATAAAATAAGCAACAAAGTACCAGCTTATAATCCAAACTATAAAATAACCATGAGTACATACTGATATAACTAAGTGAATAAATGAAATTAATGAGAAGAAACAAATCTCCCTTTACAGAAGAATTCCAAGTAGTTTATGTAGATATTCCCCCTACAAAGAGGTTGAGCAAAACCACTCACCTCTGAAGTGTGGGCTGTGCTCAATGACCTGCTCCCAGAGGACAATTTAGCAAGGGGAGAAACTAACACTACACTAGAGAAACCTGACAAACACAATGGCCAGCCAGGTGATAAAGATTAACATCAATTGTGATAAAGGTCAAGTTACTAGCCTGTACCCTTGATATGACAGAAAGAGAATGACACTTCACCTCTGTGGTCTTCTTCCCAAAACCCTGTAACACCCCTCTTAAGAGACAAACATCAAACTCTAATTGAGGGACATTGTACAAAATACCTGACTGCCTCAGAATTGTCAAGGCCATGATAAACAGAAAAGTCTGAGAAGCTGTCATAGTCAGGAGCCTAAGAAGGCATGATAACTAAATGTAGTAATGTAGTATCTTGGATGGGATTCTGGAACAGTAAAAGGACATCAGGTAAAAACTAAGAAAATCTGAAAAAAGTATGAACTTTTGTTAATAATGTATCAACCAATATTGGTTCATCAATGATACTAATGAAAGATGTTACTAAAAGGGGAGACTGGATGTGGAGTATACAGGATCTGTGCTGTCTTCACAAGTTTCTAAAATCTAAAACTATTCTAAAATTAAACTTATGTATTAAAAACTGGAAAACCTCCAATGCCTGTCCATTTTAATCAGAGTGATAACCAGTCCTTATCCCCTACTCTTTTGACTTAACGACCAATTAATTACTCTCTTGCTCAATTGTTAAACATATTGGTCCCCTTGCTGGTTCTGGTACTTGCCAGCTAGGCACACTCCCTGGTACTGGATGTTCCCGCTCCTGATATTCACATGGTTAATTCCCTTACTTCCTTCAATTTTTGGCTCAAACCTCATCTTTTTAATAAGGTCTACTCTGATGCCATTATTTAATATTTTGACCCATGATACAGTCGTCAGCACTCCCAGCCCCTCTTCTATTTCATTTTATTTCCACAGCACTTATCTTCTTATATACTTTAACTGAGTTTGTTGTTTATTGTTGATCTTGACCCAATAATGGTAGTTCCACTAGAACAAAGATTTTTAAAGTTTGTTTTGTTTTTGGTCTGTTTTGTCTATTCACACGTATTCCAAACATCTACCTTTTAAAGCAGCACCTGCCATGTAGTAGATGCTCAATTAATTTTTGCTGTTGAACAGATTTCATTTATTGGAATGAAATTTCAGTTACAGACTTCGGAGGGTGTAACAGTCAAAAGTTATGTTTTAGTAAAGGTTATTCTTAATAATTAGGCATATAATTCTTGGACCTTGAAACAATTATATTATCTCCTCCTGTACAATAACTTTTTAAATAAAAAGTGTTTTCCTTTTATTTTAATTCAATTTATTGGGATGACACTGGTTAACAAAATTATACAGCTGTACAATTCCACAACACATCCTCTGTACACTGTATTGTTTGTCGCCTCAAGTAATAACTTTTGCACTAATGTAAAAATAGGAAAATACACACATCATATGAAAAGTATAACCTTTATTCCCATTTTTAAAAATGTCTGTGAATGTGGGTGTGTACACAGAAAAACTGGAAGGCTATCAGAAAAAACCTTAACATCACCCCCCCAACCCCACTGGGGGGGGAGGGGCAGGCTCCCAGGGCAAATTTTCCCCTTTCCTCCTGTAAAGTCCCATAGTATTTTTTGTTGTTGTTGTCCTTTTCACAATGACCATGCATGCAATTGTTCTTAAAAAAAACAACTATTTTCTTTCCTAAAGAGACATCTATATTATGATAAAGAGGGAGACGGGCATTAATAAAAATGAAAAATACAAAATCCTTTTTCCGATAAACCGAAATCTCTGAAGGCAAGAAATACCTCTTTTTTCAACTCCTAACGCCTTACAAGAACTAGAGAGGCTAAGTGTCTTTTGGCAAAAATACGCAGCAAAGCAGTTTTGGGTCGGTGGCGGCCAAAAACATGGTTGCAAAAAATCATAGCTTTCGGTAAAATGCCAAATATTTTAACTGCTAACTTCGGAAGGTGCACCTTCTACAATGCAGCGACTTAAAAAATAAAGCAACTTTTAAAATCTTCATTAACAACTAATTAAATTATGCTAATGCCCAAAGAATAAAGCAGAGGCATAGAAATAAAGCAGAATAAAACAGAGGCATAGAAAAGGCTAAACCAAAGTTTAGTTTCCTTTCCTGGGCTGTCCAGCCTAGGCGGCTCGGCCCCTGAACTTTGAGCAACCAGACTCAACAAGCCGTGTGTCCCGGAATCCCTCCAACTGGGAAACGGAATCAGGTCGGCCAGTGGCTTTCTGGAAGCCAAAGGGAGAGTGCCGGACATAGGCCCATTTAGCTTACTGTGACCAGCAAACGCAAAAGGGAAAATCAACGCGCATCTACATGTGGCTCCCAGATACGTAAGTACTCCTGGCAAGACTGCAGCACTTTCGGCCATGTATTCTCCACTCACTAGCGGACGCTAAATATTAAGTCCGAACTTACCCGCAGACAGGAAGCTGAACAAAGAAGAGACCCTGAAGTGCTACACTCAGACGTTGCCGTCACAGTACTCGCAAAGCGTGGCACTTTGGTTCCGGCGGAGTCCCTCCCACTCAAGGGCCAAGAGATAATTAAACAGACTTGCTGTGTCACGTGATCACCCCCGGAAGCGCGATGGACCAGTCCGGCTGTGGCGGAGTTGGAAGTAGAGAACCGTTCCTAGAATTATGGCAAAATCTGGGCGGGGGCTGGATTCCGAGAGCATAGCTGCAGCCACTGTGCTAAAGCGAGCGGTGGAGCTAGATTCCGAGTCCCGATACCAGCAGGCTCTGGTGTGTTACCAGGAGGGGATTGACCTGCTCTTGCAAGTTCTGAGAGGTGAGCAATGAACCGTGGAGGGAAGGGTTACAAGAAAAGGCGCAGCACCCAGCTATATCGGAGGTGCAGTGTAAGAGTTAATGACTGTTGTGCACCGCGAGGAAGCAAATACAGAAAGTGACACATTTTACACGTATACTATCTTTAATAGATTGATGTCATTAAGAAACAGGGGGTACTACTATAGATTTTTAAGAGATGTAACCAAATAAAATATATAAGCCTTGCTAGGACTTGTGTTTGAACAACATTGTGTAGAAGACATTTAAAAAAATTTGTCCTCTCTCAGGACATCTTATTTTTATTGGTTTTAGAAAGAAAAAGGAAGGGAGAGAGAAGGATTGGTACACCCCCGGGCGCCCAGACCCGGGATCGTAGTGCCTGGCGGGGCGCCAGTCCCCTTAACCTAGGCTCTGCTCCAACTGGAAATCGAAACCAGTCGGAAATCGAAACTGTCACTGGTCGGAGCTCCAACCAACTGACCCACACTGGCCAGGTCTAGAAGACATTTTTGGGAGATTGGACCAGATCGGGCGCGTTCAGGGTGGTATGGCCCTAGACTAGACATTTTTAAATCAACTGGGAAAATTAGAATGTGGACTTGGTAACATTAAATTTATTAGCTTTGCTAGGCAGTCGAGTTTCTTCAAAAACTTTTTTAATTTTAATTTTTAAAAAACTTTTTAATTTTTAGAGATGCAGACTGAAGTACTTCTGGAGGAAGCATGGAATCAAATGGGGCAAAAACGCTAACAATTTAAAAATCTAGGTTCTGTGTAATAAGGATGTTCATTACACTGTTAATCTTTTCTGTTTAAACAGTTTAATTAAAAGTAAACAAAAATAAAATCACATAGTTGTAGAAGAAAAAGGGTTTTTTGTGTGAAAAATAGGCTTACTGATTGATATTCGGTGTGAGAAATGCTAAATAGATTGTGGGTGGGGATGGTGAGACTGTTCCGAATTATTCAGTGTCCTGAAGTACCCAAATAACCTGAACACCAGCGAAATCTTTGGTACTTAGTAGACACCCAGTAACTGTTTTAAATTGATTAAGACCAGCCTCTGTTTCCCTCATCCTGTAGCTCACAGTCTGGCCTAAGATCTCCCCTTTTGTCTGCCTTTTAGCCTGTTTATAATGTGTTACAGGAGTTTTGAGGCAGCAAAGAGCGCTCTTCAATGTTCTGTGCTTCCCTCAACTATAAAACTGCCTTGTGTGGGGCCCATTTAATGATTATGAGGATGATAACAATGAGTATCATAATTTATGAGTGGTGAGGGCTAGGCACTGTGCAGAACACTTTAAAAGCACGATCCCATTTCATACTTAAGTTGTCCTGTGAAGTAGGAGGTAATGTTATCCTCAAAACATAAAAAAGTAGTTTGCTTTCAAATTCTGCTACCAGTTGGTAGACTCACGATTGGAAACCAAAGATTTAAAGACTGTGGAGTACTGACTCCCAAAAAGAGAGATGGTGTACACTATTGGTCAGATGGAACACTGCTCAGGTCCTGGGGCTTTAGGAATCTGAAGCAGGAGGATCACAGCCAGTGTGCTCCACTGATCCTGCATAAGTTACAGAGACAGTGACATGATTTTACAGGTTAAGGTACGGATGGAAAATAACTCTAAAAGAGGGGATTAGTGTCAGGAGAGAGCTGTAGACAAGTGCAGTGCAGATTTAAACAGTTGAAGGTCATTTGGGGGTGGAAAGGTGGATGTGGCTTTTTTGATATAGGGGTTTTGGAGGAATAATTAGAATTTCAGAAATCAGAAATTCAGTTAATAGTGTTCAAATTCTGTCTGTGCCCTTTAACCACATAAGTGATTCATTTCAGTTCAACTTATGTCTTAATAGGGGAAGAGCGAGAAGTAAAGATTAAAGGTAAATTGGGTCTTGCAGGACACTGTGCATGGAGTTGACTGGAGGAGATACTAATTATCTCACTTCATAGACAAGGAAAAACCATTTAAAGTTTTTAACCAAGGAATGATGTAATTAAAGCTGCTTCTCATGGCTCATCTCTCTTAGGAATATGCTCTTCTCTCAAATATTTGCATGGCTTACTCCCCGACCTCCTCAGTCTTCACACAAGTATCACCTCCTTTGTGAGGTCTCCCCTGACCTCCAGGCTAACAGTCCAACCCCACCCCAGGACTCCTCATCCTTCTTCCTTTATTTTCTTTAATACCATTTACCACCACCTAACATACATGTTTTACCAATTCAATCCTAGTCTTTCCTCCCACCTGAATGATAGGGGAGAATTGTGTCTGTTTTATTAATTGCTGTACCCCAGTGCTTAGAACAATGCCTGGCATGTAGTAAATTCTCAACGATTATTTCTCAAGTAATCAGTGAATATGGCAAGGGTGTAGGAAACACATTAAACTGAATAGACTGAAGTCAAGCAGACCAGTTAAGATGCTTCTGCAGGAATCAAAATGAGAGGTGATAAGGGGCCTGAATGAAATCAGGGAGGTGATGCCAATATTAAGGAAAAGGAGGAGACAGTATGGATATTGAATTGCTGACATTGGCACATAACCAAAAAACTCATGTGACTCACTTTATTGAGGTAATTGCTTTATTGCAGTGGTCTGGAACTGAAGCTGCAATATCTCTGGAGTATGCCTGTATGTATATATTAATAAACCTACATATACTTTCTAGTTGTGTTGACTGAAAGGGTCTAGATGTAGTGATAGGACTTTCCTAGTAGCAATGAACATACTTAGCACCCAGAAGTTGATTTTTTGATACCATTCTCCAATAAAAGGAACCAGGGCTCCTTGGAAAAATGCTTCCTTCCAGGGCTGGGGCAGGGAAAATGCAAGAAGAATTTAAAACATTTTGTACCAGGCAGTAAGGAATGGTGGGAAGTAAGGAATGGCTTAAAAAATGATGGGGCATGTTGAAAAAATACAGGAACCAACATTAAAGAGCTCTCAAAGCCAAAGCTGATAAAATTTGAGCAGGAAAATAATGATAGTATTGGATTACAACCCATAGAATAAAATAAATACCCAAGAATCCATATAGATATAAGTTAATAATTGAGTAAATAAATAGATGGGGAGAAGGAACAGTTCTTCCTTATAGTTGAATTCCAATCAATAAATAGGAATGATGGTAACAGAAGATCACCATTTGGCAAACATGTAGTAATACTTTTTGGCAAGGACTATCGATGGAGGCTAAAATTAATGGGTAAAAGAGTGGTGAGAAAGAGGATGTCCTCCCACAAGATACTTAATCACAAAGGAGAGAGTAAATGATTTTACAGTGCAGAGATTTGTGAACTCCACCTTAACCAAGTGAACAGAGTTAACATCACTAGAAATAAGACACATCAACATCATGTATCCACTGAGGGCGGCACAACACTTCTGTGATTTCTTTTTTGCCAAAAAAGCGTAACTTCAATCTAATCATGAGAAAACATCAATAGCCCAAAATGAAAGACATTCTACAAAATAACCACTGTTCTTCCCAAAGGACAAGGTCACAAAAGGCAGAGAGACTAAGGAACTATTACAAATTGGAGGACACAAAGGAGGAGACATAACAATTAAATGCCAAGTGGGATCCTGGACCAGAAAACAAACTTTTTTTTAGTGAAAAAACTGGGGAAATAGGTTTATAGATGATTTAATAGTGTTGTATGAATTTGAATTTCCTAACTCTGATAATTGTACTGTGGTTATGTCATATATATTTTTTAATTTAATTTTTAAAAGATTTTATTTATTCATTTTTAGAGAGAGAGGAAGGGAAGGAGAAAGACAGGGAGAGAAACAGCAGTGTGTGGTTGTGTATCATGTGCCTCCTACTGGGGACCTGGCCTGCAACCCAGGCATGTGTCCTGACTGGGAATCAAACCAGTGACCCCTGGTTCGCAGACCTGCACTCAGTCCACTGAGCTATGTCAGCCAGGTCTGGTTATGTGATATATTAATACTAGGGGAAAGGAGTCTGTACTATTTTTGTAACTTTCCATAAATATGAAATTAATTAGAAATCGTTTTTAAAAAACTGAGTGTTTCAAAAAAGAAGGAACCAGAAGTAATTTGGTAACTGATTGGGTTTGGGAGGGTGGGACTTTGGGGTAAGATTTCATTGATAATGTATATTCAAAATTACCTTACATTTAGGGGTAGCTAGCAAAATGATTGAGCAAAAACTCTAATGGAGAAGTCTGGAAGAGAAGTTGGTTTTGTGGAAGAAAGACAGACATTGTTTACTCTCTTTTGATTATAAGATTTCAAACCTGTGGGTGATTAGGTCACAATAGTGTGCAGACTCTGGTTTGATGTGTAGTGAGCCACCTTACCAGATTTGGTGTATCCAGCATGGAGACACAGTGTCAGAGTTCCCCTCCTCAATGAAGCTGCTTCAGATACTCAGTGCACCAATAATCAAGTTAAAATTGTGTGTTTTGGGGTTGAGGCAAACCAGGTGAAGGGATAGGAAATGTGTGGAAGACTTGGGAAGCTGGAAATAATGCCTACACTAAGTGGAAAAACTGTTTTGAAACTTGGAAATATATATTTTTAATTTGTAGGCACCCAAGATGATGCAAAGAAATGTAATCTTAGAAAAAAAATTTCTGGCTACATGGACAGAGCAGAAAATATAAAGAAATACTTGGATCAAGAAAAAGAAGGTAAAGCGGCTGTTTTAGAGAATGTGTTCAGACACTATAGACAAAGCCCATTTCACTTAGTGTTTCTGGCTCTACCTTTGGAGCTCTGTGAGGTCCCTGCAAGCTGGCAGGTTACTCTGCATTTCTGCTCTCCTGTGCAGAAGCTATTTTTACCTTTTTTTTTTCATTTGTTCGTTTGCTGGGGATGGTTAGTGGGGAGATACCCTCTTGAGAATCTGAAGAAAGCTATAAATACTGCAGGACTTTGCCTGCTGTTTTAAGGAATAATTCACAGATCTCCTTGAAGCTTATGTGTACACCCAGATTAAGTTAATACTACACAGGAATACTGAATGTGAATCCTGTAATTTAACTTGTATTCCTGTTTATAAAATGACCAAAATATTATGGTATCTAAAGAAACTCCTGGGATTTCTTTGGGGCTTTGTTGTGAATCGAAACATTTCAGAAGTATTCCTAATTATTAGAGATGCAGTAATATTGTTCCCTATTTATTATTAGCTCTCTCCTTTTGAGTATCTAGTTTACACACAAATGTAAGTGGCCATTGCCACAGTTTGAAGTATACACTGCAGCTGCTTTCTGCAGCCAAAAGAACTACAGCCTTAAAAAGCCAGTGCCTCCAGCTCCCCAGCTGCTCTTTCTTGCTCTCCTGACTACAGCCCTCTCCCTACCTCTTCCTAGTATTCTGTACCAGCCCAGGATACCCCACTGAGCTCCTTGTTGAGTGGAATAAAATTGTTTCCTTACCTGGCTGGTGTAGCTCAGTGGATTGAGTGCAGGTCTGTGAACCAGAGGACCGTGGTTCAATTCCCAGCCAGGGCACATGCCTGGGTTGCAGGCCAGTTTCCTGCAGGCCAGTTCCCAGTAGGGGATGCACTAGAAGCAACCATACATTGATGTTTCTCTCCCTCTCTCCTTCCCCTCTAAAGATACATAAAATCTTTAAAAAAATTTGTTTCCTTAACCCCAAACTGAAATCTGCTATGAAACTTCTCTCTAAAACATTGATGAGATATAGTAACATCAGCATTGTGTCTGACTACATTGGGTTGAATTAACCTATGCAGTGCCCTTGGCTTCAGTATGGACACATGGTTGCTAACATTGTATCTGTGAAAATATTAGAAACAGAATCCAAATTACTGCTTTTTAAACAGTTTGACAGTGCAACCGCTATATAGACTAGGAACTACCCATTAAAAGGTCATATTTTAAAAAATTTTAAAGATCTTTGATAACCTTTACAATAGTTACTCATTTTGAATGAACAAACTCATTGGAACTATCCTACTCATCTTCTGGCATCCTCGTCTTTGGCTCAGATTATTGAAAAGTATTGTCAATTTCTGCCTAAAACATTCCCTGCAAGTTCTAAGAAAGACTTCTAAACTCCATAATATACTACATTTATGTATTTAATACTCACTGTAGCTATTAAATTACAGAACACAAAAAGACAAATCTTAAGAGAAGGACCAGATAGCCACTGAGTCATAACTTGTAGTTCTATTCACGGTGACAAGAATATCAGATAACTTTATACATACATTCGTCTCTTGAATAAAATGCCTGGTTTCTAGGAATTAGCTCAAGAACCTGTTCCAAGAAATCTCTGGACTTTCCTACTTTCCTGGTCTCTGTAAAGGCAAAATCACTTCTCGAATGGTTTGCCTTATTTGCCTCTGTGTGTAGTATCTTGCCATGTGCCTGTGTACAGCAGCCATTCACAAATGTGTACTGAGTAGAGGACTTAAAAAAATTTGGGAGATATTGGGAAGATCGAGATGGAGTAGGACAGAGCGGATTCCACTTCACCCTACACATGGGAGAAAATCCTGGCCGATCTATGGAGCAACAGAGCAAACAGCCAACAGTATCCCAGTATATATGAAAATAAGAGATCAGAAATTATAGTGGACACTGAAAAACCAGATGATAAGGATGGCTACAGGACAGTAAGGTCCCAGGGACCAGCCCGGAGACAGGGGTGGCGGCAGCCTCAGCCTGCGCCCCGTGCCGGGTCTACCACGGACTCTTTGGGAGCAGCGGGCCTGCCACACGGTCCTTGGGAGAGAGCCAGGTCATCTGCTCCCTCCCTCCCAGCCACACAGGGTTTGAGCAACGCTGGGAGAGACCTGGTTGCTTGAAGTTGCAGAGAGGGGAGTAAGGAGAAAGAGGCAAACACAAGGGCTGTGATCACTCGCGGAGTCTGTGGTTGCCGGCTTGGGAGAGCTGACAGTCTCAGTGTTGGGCTCTGACCTGGATAGTCACCGGTCTGGCTGGAGAATTGGGCTGTACTGAGCGGCAGGCTTGAGTACAAGGAATTTCTCAAAAACTAAAACTGTTTGGGGGATTCTCCTGTGACAGCCACTTGGCCTACTCCCCACCCAGCCAGGCAAAAGGCCCTGCGTTCCCCCATAGCACTGGGAAGGGTTCCCGCCCAAGTCCTTGGGACCTAGGCAGCCTGGCTGGGTGCATGCACCTGCACCCCGGCCCATGGCGATGACCCCTGGGAAAAGAGTGCTCTGAAGAAAACCTGGATCCCTTGGGTGGGGCACTGGGGAGAGACACCAGACTAGCTCTTGGGAGAGTGCTTGCAAGACTGGCTGAGTACACATTGGGAAGGGAGAAAGGCCACACCAATCACCCCTCAGCCTGCTGCAGCCAGTGAGACCAGAAAAACTGATTTGGCCTGTTTGAAACCAATAAGAGGTGTTTTTTTCTTTAAGTAATCTTTTATTTTTTTAATTGTATTATTGTTTTATCTTTCAATACGTTTTTCCTCTCTTTCCTTCCTTCTTCCTTTTGTTCCAAACTTATCTCCTCCTCCCTTTTCCTGCCTTTTTTTTTTACCCACAAGTGAGACAAAAAACTTGGAACTGCAAAAAGACCAGAGCTGGACCCAAAGAGGGGGCATCCCAACAGTAGAGACAGACAAATTTCACTTTGCTATTGCAGAGAAAATAAAAGTTACTGCATATTTGTATTATTATTTTTTCATTATTCTTACATCTTTTATTTTAATAGTATCTCTGTATTCCTTCTCTTTCTGTATAGTCTTCTTTGCCTTGGCTGGTTATATTGTATCATTTGACAGGTTTCCCCTGTTCTCTCTTCCACAGTGTATTGCTCATTTACTATCCTTCACATTATTTGTGTTCCTTTAGCACACTACTCAAAGTTCTATACCTCCTATTCATGTTATCCAGATCACACAGATTCTGTCATATGATTGTTGTTCTAATATTATTGTAAATAATAACCGTTCCATATAATTGTAAATACTTTACAACATCCCTTTGGGATCTGAGCTCACTTCACAGTTTCCTGAACTATATTACTGTAGTGGTTAACTCTATTCTCTCACACACTACACCTATTTACTATCCTTTACTCTCACCTTACCTCAGAATCTGACCTCCCACAACCTCACTGCTTTCTAGATCCAACTCACAAGCCTTCCCTCTCCAACAAGAGTCTTATCTTCTGTCCATCCTTTCTTAAAAGTGGCTTGTTGGGTTGAAGATTACAGTTAACACTATACATGGCCTAAAGATCTCCTATCTCTTCTCTACTGGCTGCTACTGTAAATATCATAGAATACTCTCCTGCTGTCATAAACCATTTTGCCTTCCCCTCCAACTGATCACAAAAAAAGAGTAGGTGGAAGCTGTGAACACCACAATACCCACTGGAAGAGGAAACCCAACAAGAAAGGAACCACCAATAGATAACAACAGAAGAAGGTGAAGAAGGGAGTGGAAACCCCCCTTCACGGACTCTTTGGGAGCCAAGGGCCTGCCACAGGGTCCTTGGAAATCCAAGACTTATCTGGAAATACAACTAAATAGTGAAGAAACTACCCAGTACAAACAACTGAACAAGAGCAAAAGAGAATCCTCAAAACCTTGTACACACAGAAGAACTAGCTTCAACTCAACCTGCCCTCACCAACACAATAAATTACAACAGGTGGTGGACAGAGGTGCCATCAGTTAACCAGCTGGTGGGAAGGACCCACAAAGGAAAGACCCCAAAACAATCAAAACATAAAGACAAACACAGAGCCAACTTAACGGACAGCCCAAGACCAGTGAGCATGGGAGATCAAGGAGACTACACCACTGAATCTCACAGGTATTACACCACAGAAGTTCACACCATAAACCCAGGCAGCGAGAACAAATTAATGTAAGACTGATGCTAACAAGAATAGTCTCACAAACAATGAGAAGACAAAGAAACAATCCCAAGATGAAAGGAAAGGAGGAAGCCTCAGAAAGAATGCTAGATGAAATAGAGGCAAGTCAACAATCAGATATTGAATTCAAAGCACTGGTTATCAGGAAGTTCAAAGAGCTAACAATGAGCTATTAGAAACTACAGGGGAACTACAGTGAACTCACTACAAACTATATCAACATGAAGAAGGAAACAGAAACAATCAGCAAGGGCTGAGAGGAAATGAAGAATATGATTTCTGACCTAAAGAATGCAGTGGAAGGAATCAAAAGCAGGATCAATGAAGCAGAAGATCAGATCAGCGAGTTGGAGGACAAGGTAGAAAGAAACACCCAGAAAGAGCAAGGAAAGGAAAAGAGGCTCAGAAAGAATGAAGAGGGATTAAGAAAATGTAAGACAATATGAAATGTAATAATATCCGAATAATAAGGATACCAGAAGGAGAAGAAGAGCAAGGGATAGAAAACCTATTTGAAAAAGTAATGATGGAAAACTTCTTTAATTTGGTGAGAGAAAAAGTCACACAAATCCAGGAAACACAGGCAGTCCCAATCCAGAGGACCCAAAAGAGGCCCACTTCAAAACACATCCTCATTAAAATGGCAAAATTCCAAGACAAACAGAGATTCTTAAAATGCAGCGAGAGAAAGGAAGTAACATACAAGGGAGCCTCAATAAGGTTAGCTGCTGACTTCTCAATGGAAACGCTCTAACCAAGAACAGAATGGCAAGAAATATTCCAAGTAATGAGAACCAGAGGCCTGCAACCAAGGCTACTTTACCCAGCAAGGCTCTCAATCAAGACAGAAAGCCAAATAAACAGCTTCCAAGACAAAAGAAGTCTAAAAGAATACACCTGCACCAAACCAGTTCTGCAAGAGATGCTAAAGGGCCTGCTTTAAGGAAAAGAAGGAAAAGAGAGAGACAGAGAGGAACACAAGTACAAAAATGGCAATGAATAAGTACATAGCAATAATAACCTTAAATATAAGTGGATTAAATGCTCCAATCAAAAGACATAGAATAGCCGAATGGCTAAGAATGCATGACCCACACATATGCTGCCTACAAGAGACCAACGTCAGGACAAAAGACCTATACAGACTGAACATGAAGGGCTGGAAACAAATTTTCCAAGCACATAGACAGGAAAAAAAAAAAAGATGGGGTATCAGACAAAACAGACTTCAAAAAAAGGGACATAAAGAGAGACCCAGAAGGTCACTTCATAATATTCAAGGGAAGAATCCACCAAGAACACATAAACATTGTAAATATATATGCACCCAACATAGAAGCACCCAAATATATAAAGAAAATCTTAGAGGACTTCAAGAAACATACTGACAGCAACACAGTTATAGTAGGGGATTTTAACACCCTACTGTCAAAAATGGACAGATCTTCCAAACAAAATATCAACAAAGATATTGTGGCATTGAACAACACCCTAGATGAAATGAATTTAACTGATATATATATATATATATATACAGCCCTTCATCCCAAAGAAGATAAATACACATTCTTTTCAAATGCGTATTTGACACATGGAACATTTTCAAAGACAGACCACATTATAGGACACAAAACAAGCCTGAACAAATTTTAAAAAATTGAAATCATACCAAGCATTTTCTCTGACCACAAGGGACTGAAACTGGAAACCAACCCCAAAGGAAAAATCCTCAACACTCAAAATCATGGAGCTTGAATGGCATGCTATTAAACAATGAATGGGTCAAGTATGAAATTAGGGAAGAAATCAAAAAGTTTCTGGAAACAAATGAAAATGAACTCATGACAACCCAAAACTTATGGGACACAGCAAAAACAGTCCTGAGAGGGAAGTTCATAGCAATGCAGGCCTACGTAAAAAAGATAGAAACATTTCAAACAAACAGCCTAACCCTACGCCTACAAGAACTGGAGGAACAACAACAAAGGCAGCCCAGAGCAAGTAGAAGGAAGGAAATAACCAAGACCACAGCAGAATTAAATGACATAGAGACTAAAAGAACAATTGTAAGGATCAATGAATCCAGGAGCTGGTTCTTTGAAAAGGTAAACAAAATCGACACACCTTTAAGCAGGCTCATCAAGAAAAAAGAGAGAGGACACAAATAAACACAATCAGAAATGAAAGAGAGATTACAAGTGACACCACAGAAATACAAAGGATTGGAAGAAATTACTATAAAGAACTGTATACCAAGAAATTTCAAAACCTAGTTGAAATGGGACAAATTTCTAGAAAAATGTAATGTTCCAAAACTTAATGAAGAAGAGGCAGAATGCCTGAATAGACCAATAACAGCAGATGAAATTGAAGCAGTAATCAAAAAACCTGACACACAAAAGCCCTGGACCAGATAGTTTCACAGGAGAATTCTATAAAGCATTTAAGGAAGAGCTAACCCCTATTCTTCACAGACTATTCCAAAAAATCCAAAATGATGGAAGACTCCCAAACTCCTTTTATGAAGCCAGCATCATCCTAATCCCAAAATTGATACAACAAAGAAAGAAAACTTCAGGCCAATATTGCTGATGAACATAGACACTAAAATCCTCAACAAAATATCAGCAAATTGCATCCAACAATACATCAAAAAGATCATACACCATGACCAAGTGGGATTCATCCCAGGGATGCAAGGATGTTTCAATATTCACAAATCAGTAAATGTAATACATCACATAAACAAAAGCAAAAACAAAAACCACATGATCGTAACAATAGATGCAGAAAAAGCTTTTGATAAGGTACAACACCCATTTATGGTAAAGGTACTCAGCACAGTGGGAATAGAGGGAGCATTCCTCAATATAAGGGGCCATAGGTGAGAGACCTACAGCCAACATCATACTAAAATCCTTTCCACTATGATCAGGAACAAGACAAGGTTGTCCACTTTACCACTTCTATTCAATATAGTATTGTAAGTTTTAGCCACAGTGATCAGACAAGAAAAGGAAATAAAAGGCATCCAAATCAGAAAGGAGAAAACAAAACTGTCATTGTTTGCAGACAACATGATAGTGTACATGGAAAATCCTATAGACTCTACCAAAAAAACTGCTCAAACTAATTAATGAATTTGGCAAACAGTGGGTTACAAAGTCAATATCCAGAAATCAAAGACATTTTTGTATACTAACAATGAATCAGCAGAAGCAGAAATCAAGAAAAAATTCCCATTCGATATAGCAAAAACAAAAATAAAATATCTGGGAATATACCTAACCAAGGAGGTAAGAGACCTGTATGCAGAAATCTACACAACACTGAGGAAAGAAATCAAGGAAGACACAAACAAATGGAAACATATACTGTGTTCATGGATTGAAAGAATTAACATCATCAAAATGTCCATACTACCTAAAGCAATTTACAGATTCAACGTAATACCTATTAAAGTACCAATGGCATATTTCATAGACATAGAACAAACACTTCAAAAATTTATATGGAACCATAAACAAGCCCGAATAGCAGCTGCTTTAATTTTGAGAAAGAAGAACAAAGTAGGAGGGATCACGATACCTTGTAATACCAAACTGTATTACAAGGCCACTGTAATCAAAATACCCTGGTACTGGCTTAAAAACAGGCACAAAGACCAATGGAACAGAACAGAGAGCCGAGAAATAAACCAAAGTCTCTACAGTCAATTAATATTCGACCAAAGGGGCAGCAACATAAAATGGACTAATAGTAGCCTCTTCAACAAATGGTGTTTGGAGAACTGGACAGCTACATGCAAAAAAATTAAACCTGAGCACCAATTTACACCATACAGCAAAATAAATTCAAGGTGGATAAAAGACAAATATAAGCCGTGACACCATCAAAGCCCTAGAGGAGATTGTGATATTTTCCACTGGCAGGAAAATCTCAGATATTTCACACAGCAACATTTTTCCTGATATGTCACCTAGAGCAAGGGACATACAGGAAAGAATAAACAAATGGGATTTCATCA
This sequence comes from Artibeus jamaicensis, assembly GCF_021234435.1. Lineage (NCBI taxonomy): Eukaryota > Metazoa > Chordata > Mammalia > Chiroptera > Phyllostomidae > Artibeus > Artibeus jamaicensis. The sequence goes on along the minus strand of NW_026521810.1, from coordinate 8,984,439 downwards.
AAATTAAAAGCTTCTGTACAGCTAAAGAAAACAGTATTAAAATAAAAAGAGACAAACAGAAATGTCTAGGAAAACATATTTGCCAGTGATACCTCACACAAGGGTTTAATATCCAAAATATACAAAGAACTACACGACTCCATTCTGAGAAGACAGGCAACCCAATTAAAAAGTGGGCCAAGGACTTGAACAGACATTTCTCCAAGAAGGACATACAGAGGATCCAGAGACATGAAAAGATGCTCAATATCACTAGCTATTAGAGAGGTGCAAATTAAAACCACAATGAGATACCACTTCACACTGGTCAGAATGGCGATCATAAACAAAGCAACAAACAAGTACTGGAGAGGTTGTGGAGAAAAGGGAACCCTAGTGCACTGTTGGTGGGATTGCAGACTGGTACAGCCACTATGGAATTTTCTCAGAAAACTAAAAATGGATCTGCCTTTTGACCCAGCAGTTCCACTGCTGCTAAGATCATATCCTAAGAATCCTGAAACACCAGTCCCAAAGAACCTATGCACCCCAGTGTTCATAGCAGCATAATTTACAATAGTCAAGTGCTAGAAGCAACCTAGGTACCAATCAGTAAATGAATGGATCCAAGAACTATGGTACACTTACACAATGGAATTCTATGCAGCAGAAAGGAAGGAGGAGCTCCTACTTTTTGCAACAGCGTGGATGAAACTGGAAAGCATTAAGCCGAGTGAAATAAGCCAGGTGGTAAAAGACAAATACAATATGATCTCACCTTTAACAGGAAGCTAAACAACAAAACAAGCAAGGAAAATATAATCAAAGACACTGAAATAGTGAACAGGCTGACAGTGACCGGAGGGGAGAGGGGAGGGAATTTCAGGGGGAAAGGGGTAGGGTTTACAGGAACTAGTATAAAGGACACATGGACAACAACTAAGGTGAGTAGAAATGGGAAGGAGGTAGGAAGCACTTGGGGGGTGGACTGGGATGGGAGTAAAAGATCTAAAACTATACTTGAACAAAAAATTTAATTTAAATAAATAAGTTAAAAATTAATTTGTGTCTGATCCTGATAAAAGTTACCACTGGATTTTTTAAAATTAAAGCTTGTGTTTTATAGATGGAAAATATCACAAGGAAATCAAAATAGAGGAGAATGCAACAGGTTTCAGTTATGAGACACTTTTTCAAGAATACCTTAATGAAACAGTTAAAGAAGTTTGGGTAGAAGATCCCTACATTAGACAAACTCATCAGGTAAGTGAAACAAACTAACATATGATGAAATGTTATTTAAAATGTATGAGTTAGTAGTAACTCATCCTAATATTTTTCAGCTGTATAACTTTCTTCGCTTTTGTGAGATGCTTATTAAGGGACCATGTAAAGTAAAAACGATTCATCTTCTCACCTCCCTGGATGAAGTAGGTATCTGAAGGCATATTTACTCTTCTTTAACTTCATTTCATTCAGCTATAAGATACAGTTCAAGCAAGGGAAACTGGACATAATGCTTCGGCTAGATCTCTTTTCTTGGTGGTGAACTTACTATCTAACAGTGGGCATAAAACACCTCAGAAAATGCTGTTGATTTTAGTATCTTATACCTTGAATTTGGCCACTTTGCTAAACTCTCTTATTCCAATACTTTGTCAGTTTAGTCTCTTGGATGTTCTAGGAGGCAGGCATGCTCTCTGCACTATTGACAATTTCATTTCATTTTCCTTCTACCAGTTAGTATTTGTATCTCTTTTTCTTGATTGATTGTATTGGCATTCTGGGGGATCAAAGCATAATAGTGGGCATCTCTCTCTTGATTTTGACTTACACTGGAATGCTTCTAAATAATTCAATTTCTAGGAATAATTTGAGAACAAGCCAGCCCCATCCGAATAACTAAACAGCTTTACTAAAATACATCTCAGGAGATAGAACAGAGTTGTGTTATGTTTACATTAGAAAAAACACTTACTCTTGATAAAAATAACTGCTCATAAGCCATTTCATGTTCTTTGGTTGCTTCTTTGAAATTAAAAGACATTGAAACTAATCTAGAATCTTTCGATTTTAATTCACCTGTGATACACATTGCATAGCTCAGGGATAATTTGAAATATTAATAACTGAGACAGAAAATTGCATTTTTTCCCTTATTAACAGGGCAGTGGGAAACAGCAGCAAATTTGTGGCCTGAAAGAAATAAAAGAGTCACTCAGGAATCATGGAGTGCTGTTGGAATTAGAATACTCTTCTTCAATACATGACCGAGAAATTAGGTTAGTGTATAGTAATATTTTAACTTTTATGCAGTCGAAAAATACTTATTTTTAAGTTTTATATAATTGTGCGTGACTATTTAAATATTAATTTACTTTTAAATATCCAAGAGCTCTTTTAATAGTCATAAAAATTATAATGTAAGCACTGTTATTTTAAAAATATATTTTATTAATTATGCCATTACAATTGTTCTATTTCCCCCTTCATTTCCCTCCACCCTGTATACCCCCTCCCCTACCGTCCCCCCCTTTAGTTTATGACCACATGTCTCAAGTTCTTTAGATTCTATATTTCCCATACTATTCTTGCCCTCCCCCCATCTATTTTCTACCTACCATCTATGCTACTTATTTTCTGTACCTTCTCCCCCTTTCTCCTTCTCCCACTCCCCTGTTGCTAACCCTCCATGTGATCTTCATTTCTATGGTTCTGCTCCTGATGTAGTTGCCCTCTTAGTTTGCTTTTGTTTTAGGTGTGGTTCTTAATAACTGTGAGTTTGCTGTCCTTTTACTGTTCATCTTTTTTATCTTCTTTTTCTTAGGTAAGTCCCTTTAACATTTCATATAATAAGGGCTTGGTGATGATGAACTCCTTGAATTTGATCTTATCTGAGAAACACTTTATCTCTCCTTCCATTCTAAATGAAAGCTTTGCTGGATAGAGCAATCTTGGATGTAGGTCTTTGGATTTCATGACTTGGAATACTTCTTTCCAGCCCCTTCTTGCCTGTAAGGTCTCTTTTGAGAAATCAGCTGACAGTCTGATGGGAGCTCCTTTGTAGGTGACTGTCCCCTTATTTCTTGCTGCTTCTAGGATTCTCTCCTTCATTTTAATCTTGGCTAATGTAATGATGATGTGCCTTGGTGTGTTCCTTCTTGGGTCCAACTTCTTTGGGACTCTCTGAGCTTCCTGGATTTCCTGGAAGTCTATTTCCTTTGCCAGATTGGGGAAGTTCTCCTTTATTATTTGTTCAAATAAGTTTTCCACTGGTGGCTGTTCCTCTTCCCCTTCTGGCGCCCCTATAATTCGAATGTTGGAATGTTTAAAGATGTCCTGAAGGTTCCTAAGCCTCTCCTCATTTTTTTTTAATTCTTGTTTCTTCATCCTTTTCTGTTTGGTCATTTTTTCCCTCCTTTGGTCCACTCCTTTGATTTGAGTCCCAGTTTCCTTTCCATTACTATGGGTTTCCTGTGTATTTCCATTCATTTCAATTAGTTTAGCCTTCATATGTTCCTCTAATTTGTGACTAAAATCAGCCAGTTCTGTGAGCATCCTGATCACCAGTGTTTTGAACTGTGCATCTGAAAGTTTGGCTATTTCTTGGTCACTTAGAGTTATGGGCTCTGGGGCTCTGAGTTGTTCTTGAGCCATGTTTTGATCTGTTCGTGCCTGTTAGGTATGAGGAGTAGAGCCTTAGTTGTTCACCAGGGCGGGGCCACCCAGGTCGCTGAAATGTGATGCTGTATGTGGGGGCAGGGTCAGAGAGGGACAATGGTGGTTCCCTCTGCCACTTCCTCCCGCTGGGGCCTGCAAGGTTTGTCTCTCTGCTAGCTCCTTCACTGGTTTATCTGTGTGTGAATGTGTGACCTCGATCAGCCCTCAGTGGGGCCACCTCCTTGTGCCCTCAGTGGGTCCGCCCGCTTCTCCACACCTGGGATCCACCCATGGCTTTTGGCGCACGTGGGTTGTGTGCCCGGGTTGGTCTGGTGAATCTTTCCTGCCTGACCCGGCTCTGCTGCTGGCTGTGCCCCTCTTACCAGTTTGGCTGAAGGGTCCATTGTTGTCGGACTTTCGTGTAGTTCAATTTACTGTGGTTTGGCAGTGTTTTTTTGCTAAAACTTTTGTTGTTTTTAAACTTAGTTGTGGGAGAAGGCACAGTGCTTCCACCTATGCCTCCATCTTGGTGGAAATCTCTAGCACTGTTGTTATTCTCACTTTGAAAACTAGAAGACTGCAGCTCAAACAAATGAAATATATTATATGACTTTGCACAGCTGATTAACGTTTGATGGTATCTGAACCCAGGACTCTCTGCCTTCAAATCTCATGCTTTTACCTAATAAATATCATCACTGCATTAAATATTTACATCACAGCAACTGAGATGGTTTGCTTGACATCATCAATCATCATCATCAATAAAAGCATTATTGTTAAGAAATGGAACCAATTTATTTGAATATGAATAAATCAATATTGTGGATAATTTTTAAAAAACATACACAATATAATACAATCTTGGGGCTGCATGGATTTTTAAGGTCATTTGGCCCATCCATCATTCCTACTTGATTCTGGGACATGTTTGAGGTTATGTATTTTGTTTGTTTTTGTTTTAATATATTTTATTGATTATGCTATTACAGTTGTCCCATTTTTTTCTCCCTTTATTCCCTTGTGTCCTATTACCCACCTACCACCATCATTCCCCCATCTTAATTCATGTCCACGGATCATACATATAAGTTCTTTGATTTCTCCATTTCTCATAGTATTCTTAAGTTCCGCCTATTTTGTACCTACCATTTATGCTTCTTATTCCCTGTACCTTTTCCCCCATTCTATCCCCTTCCCTGCCTCATTGATAACCCTCCATATGATCTCCATGTCTGTGAATCTGTTCCTGTTCCAGTTGTTTGCTTAGTTTGTTTTTGTTTTTTAGGTTTAATTGCTGAGAGTTGAGAGTTTGTTGTCATTTTACTGTTTGTAATTGTGATCTTCTTTTTCTCAGATAAGTCCCTTTAACATTTCATATAATAAAGGCTAGGTGATGATGAACTCCTTTAACTTGACCTTCTCTGGGAAGCACTTTATCTGCCCTTCCATTCTAAATGATAGCTTTGCTGGATAGAGGTGTCTGGCATATAGGTTCTTGCCTTTGACGATTGTGAATACTTTCCAGCCCCTTCTTGCCTGCAAGGTTTCTTTTGAGAAATCAACTGATAGTGTTATGGGAACTCCTTTGAGGATAACTGTCTCCTTTCCCCCTGATACTTTTAAGATTCTCTCCTTCTCTTTAATCTTGGGTAATGTAATTATGATGTGGTTGGTGTGTGTTTCCTGGGGCCCAACTTCTCTGGGATTCTATGAGCTTCCAAGACTTCCTCCAAGTCTATTTTCTTTGCTCGATTGGGGAAGTTCTCCTTCATTATGGTTTCAAATAAGTTTTCCATTTCTTGCTCTTCCTCTTCTCCTTCTGGCAACCCTATGATTCAGATTTGGAACATTTAAAGTTGTCCAGGAGGTTCCTAAGCCTTTCCTCATTTTCTTTTCTTTTTTTTTTATACAAGTAATTTATTTATTTATTTAATTTATTTTTTAAAATTGATTATGCTGTTACAGTTGTTCTATTCCCCCCCTTCATTCCCCTCCACCCTGCCCCCCCATCCCCACCATTACCCCCCTTTAGTTTATGTCCATGTGTCTCAAGTCCTTTAGGTTCTATATTTCCCATGCTATTCTTGCCCCCCCCCATCTATTTTCTATCTACTGTCTATGCTACTTATTTTCTGTACCTTCTCCCCCCATCTCCTCCTCCCACTCCCCTGTTGCTAACCCTCCTTGAGATCTTCATTTCTATGTTTCCACTCCTGATCTAGCTGTCCTTTTAGTTTGCTTTCGTTTTAAGTGTGGTTGTTAATAACTGTGAGCTTGTTGTTCTTTCACTGTTCATGTTTCTTTAACTTCTTTTTCTTAGATAAGTCCCTTTAACATTTCATATAATAAGGGCTTGGTGATGATGAACTCCTTGAATTTGATCTTATCTGAGAAGCACCTTATCTGTCCTTCCATTCTAAATGAAAGTTTTGCTGGATAGAGCAATCTTGGTTGTAGGTCTTTAGATTTCATGACTTGGAATATTTCTTTCCAGCCCCTTCTTGCCTGTAAGGTCTCTTTTGAGAAATCTGCTGACAGTCTGATGGGGACTCCTTTGTAGGTGATTGTCCCCTTAGCTCTTGCTGCTTCTAGGATTCTCTCCTTCATTTTAATTTTGGCTAATGTAATTATGATGTGCCTTGGTGTGTTTCTTCTTGAGTCCAACTTTTTTGGTACTCTCTGAGCTTCTTGGATTTCCTGGAAGTCTATTTCCTTTGCCAGATTGGGGAAATTTTCTTTTATTATTTGTTCAAATAAGTTTTCCACTGGTGGCTGATCCTTTCCCCCTTCTGGTACCCCTATAATTCGGATATTGGAGCGTTTAAAGATGTCCTGGAGGTTCCTAAGACTCTCCTCATTTCTTTGAATTCTTGCTCCTTGACTCTTTTCTGTTTGGCCATTATTTGCTTTCTTCTGGTCCACTCCATTGATTTGAGTCCCAGTTTCCTTTTCATCGCTATGGGTTTCCTGTGGAATTCCATTCATTTCAATTAGTTTAGCCTTCATATGTTTCTCTAATTTGTGGCTATAATCAACCAGATCTGTAAGGATCCTGATGACCAGTGTTTTAAACTGTGCGTCTGAGAGTTTTGCTATTTCTTCGTTGCTTAGATTTATCTCTGGGGCTTTGAGGTCTTCCTGCGACATTTTTGGTCTGTTCTGGCCCTTTAAATGTGAGAAGCGGTGCCTTGGACTCCCAGGTCGCTGGGTTGTGACGCTGTATGTGGGGGCGTGGTCAGAGCGGGGAAATGGCAGCGCCCTCTATCGCTGCTGCCGCTACCGCTGCAGCCGGTCCAACTGCCCACTCCCTCGCCTGTCCGCTCGCGCGTAACTAGGCAACCGCAGTCAACACGCTGCACCGCCTCCCCACTGTCTCCTCTGCAGTCGCTCACTAGGTCCAATCCTGCGTTTGGAACCTGTGCGTCTGGATTCGCGCGTCTGGATTCCTCGCCGGGTCCGACCGAGCCCTCCTGTGCAATCCCTCACCAGACGCCGGTTTCGCCCCTTACCAGTCGGGCTGAAGAATTTGTTGTTAACGGTCTTCCGAAAAGTTCAATTTCCCGTGTTCTGGTTGTGTTTTCTGATGCTAATATTTAGTTGTCCCTAAACTTGGTTGTGTGAGAAGGCACGGCACATCCACCTATACCTCCATCTTGGCGGAAGTCTCATTTTCTTGAATTATTGTTTCTTCATTCTGTTCTGGTTCAATGTTTATGTCTTCCTTCTGCTGCAAATCGTTGAGTCCAAGTTTTCTTCCCTTCACTGTTGATTCCCTGTATATTTTTATTTCACTTTGCATAGCTTTCATTTTTCCTCTATTTTGGGACCACATCAAACATTTCTGTGAACATCTTGATGACCAGTGTTTTGAACTGTGCATCTGATAGGTTAGTTATCTCTTCATCGCTTAGTTGTATTTTTTCTGGAGCTTTGATATATTCTTTAATTTGGGCCATATTTTTTGTCTGGGTGTGCCTATTATGTAGTAAGTGGTGGAGCCTTAGGTATTCACCAGGGTAGGGCAACACACCTGGATGCATTGTGGCTCTGTATGTGGGGGAGCAGTCCAAGAGGAAATGATGCCACATGCTCAGCTCCAGACTGGCTTTCAGTCACTTTCCCCGATACCCACAAGCACATTGGGCTCTTCTGGTGCTGATTCTAGGGTCGGTGGGTTTGTGTACCTTTAAGGACCCTGTGGTCTCTCCAATGAACTCTCCTGAGAGTCTGGGAGTTTCTCCCACTGCTGCACCCCCCCCCCCCACAGGTTTTTATAGTCAGAGGTTTTGAGGCTTTATTTCCCTGCACTGGAACCCTGGGTTGCTCAGTCTGTCTCACTGACCAGTGTTTCTCCCATTTTATCTGCACATGAATGTGGGACTGCCTTGTCCTCCAGCTGCTGCCTTGCTGCGAGTCTACTCCATCCCTGCTGCCTGTCTCTGCCCCTTCTACCATCTGGATGTTTCTACTTTAACTTCTTGGTTGTTGGACTTCCATTCAGTTCTATTTTCTAGAATTTCTGGTTATTTTTTGTTTTTAAATTTGTTGTTGTCCTCCTTTTGGATGTGTGAGGAGGCAAAGTGTCTAAATATTGAAGTTTTTAAATAAAGCTTAATTATTGTATCTTTTCACTTTTGAAGGAAAATAGTCTGGCTTATTTTGTCCTGTATGTGAGTTTCATATTTCCTAATGGAATATAATTTACATGTTGTATGACAGAAAGGAAAATAGAAAATTCCTTTCTGTCTGTTCAACTATACATATTGTATTATAGTATTGAGGGAATTTATTTCCTTTTCTGGTGATACTGATATTTATTTAATGTGGCTTTACTTAGTTTGTAAAATACTCTAGTAGGTGTGACAGTATGCTGTGTCTATGAGGAAATAATATGTGCAGATTTTTAGTGGTATGTTTCCTCTGTTTAGCATAGTGGCTTTCCTACATTTATAGCAATGGCGCCCTCAGTTTTAGTGAAAACTTAAGCACAACCTAAATGCAAAACATGAAAATGCAGCTGCTGTGGTTGAAGGAGAGGTCAGGATCCAGAGCCCTTCCTGTTTACTTTACCCATTGCTAGGTAGGACAGACCCTGAAACACTACTATAGGCTGCTTGACTGTACTTTGAAACCACATATTGGCAACCAGGAAGTTTTATCAGCAAGCTGAAATTCAAGAGTAAGTTTTAATGTGATTGTTAAACTGTATCAGCTAATTAAATCAACCCATTGTTTTGTGGACATTTTGCTCCAGGTTTGGTTCAATTCATTCTGCTGGAGGAAATGATTTGTCTTAGGGAGGATTTGCTGACACTTCATACCCTACAGCTTTGATTATTGTCTACATAACTGCCTGGAATATAATACTGTATACTAATTTCAATAGGTTCGACAATGGATGGGTGATTAAGATTGGAAGGGGACTGGATTATTTTAAGAAACCACAGGTAGGATATAGCCATACGAGTGGGTAGCACTCTTTTTGTATCATTTTAACAACATGGCTTTTGTTCTTTTTGTTTAAAAAAAAACCTCTTTTCTTCTCTTCTTAGAGTCGTTTCTCCCTTGGATATTGTGACTTTGATTTAAGACCATGTCATGAAACAACAGTGGATATTTTTCATAACAAGTACACCAAAAAAATATGATGGGTAGTTGTTTATTTACATTGTATATTTTTATTTTGAGTGAATTTTTTTTTCCTTTGGACAGATCATTCCTGTAATGTGTGACTTTAACAATAAATTTATACATTTCTACTAATTTATGGATCCACTGTTTCAGTTGTGACCAACCCTAAATACTTTTACAAATATATTACTTAGAATTACAGTGTTTTAAGTCATATGGTAAACTTAAACATTTTACTAGCTTTTCTCTTACTTGGCTGTTGGAACATGAATCAATAATGAGCACCTATTATAAAGATGAATTGGATGTTAATATTGCCCCCGGGAATTTAGAGGCTAGGCAGAAAAATTATGGATAAGAGTACTCTTAAGACAGTGGTGCCCAACCTTTTTGGCACCATGGACCAGTTTTGTGAAGGGGGGGTTGGGATGGGATAGGAGGTTGAGCTCAGGCTGTGAGCTTCATTTCTTATGGCCTAGTTCCTAAAAAGCTGAAGACTGGTTCTAGAGCGGGTGGTTGGGGACCACTGTCTTAGGAAACAGATTAGCTTGTGGGTCTAATATCCAGGAATAAAAAGTACCATATCAATTTTGTTATGATTTAAGGTCTTTGGCAGACATTCACCAACACTGTTATCCAATATTACCTAACTCCATAAAGGCAAATCAACCTGTTTAGATATCCAGATATATTTTGCAGCTCATTCAAACTTGGCTGGCACATTCATAAAGCTCCACAGTTTAGAATGAACTATTCTGGGTAAGCTCATTCATCCATATGCCAGTTGAGGGGTTGGGGACAAAGACTAGGTTCCATGGAGTTGGACTTGGAGAGTGGACTTGGAGAGTGGATACAGGTAGAGGCAATAGTCCAGAAGCCTAAAGAATAAGCTAAGCCAGAGTCTGTAGAGATCAATAGAGGTACTGCTGTTGGAGAGTGCACATACAAACACATCAGGAAAAGACTGATGATTAAACTGAATATTAAATAGTGTAGAAGACCAAAACCATGTGGAAGGAAGCCATGGGACTAAGGTTGAGCAGAGTAGTCCTGGGTGGCTTTAGATACCAGGTTTATGTTTTGCCTTTGTGGGCAAACAAGAAAGACTTCCAGAAAAGTTTCTGATGTTTTTCTTGGATGTTTTAAGGTTCAGGTGCTGATTATGCTGAACCTGAAGATACTCAAACTAGTTTTGCCAAATAAAGTTCTGTGGAGAGTGCCTTCACTGGAAAGTTAGGTAGGACAGGCTCAAAAAAAAAACAACAAAAAACCAACGAATTGAAGACCATTTTCATCCATTTAAGAGAGGCTTAATCTGTCTAGTGTGGAAATTGGGGATCTCAGGAGAGCACTTGCACAAATATTGGACCTGATCCAAAGTTCCTTTCTGCAGCAGATCCTGGCTTACTTTGCCAGATACCCATACTCATGTGGAAGTAGAGTGGCTTTTCATTCAGGTGAGAATATGTGTTAGTTCTCCTTTATTGACATGTTAAAATAACAACTCTGATTTTTAGAGCAAGTGGATCTGTCACTAGAGAACCAGCAATCTACAACCCTGTGAAATTAACTTCTATTCAACTCTTATAGAGACCCTGCCTAAGAGAAGGATATTTAAGGAAGAGAGACTATAGAGATGCCACCCATTATTCTAAATATTTGAAGTTCTATTCCCAGATGCAGTTGGACTACCAGGAGGATACCAGGTGCAAGTTTATCAATTAAACATATCAAGAATATGCAAGAACTATATTTAAAAAAATAAGCTTTATGAAAGGATATAAAAGAAAACTAGAATAACTGGAAAGACAAATTACATTGCTGAATGGGAAGGGTTAGTAAGATATTAATTCTCCCTAAGTTAATTTGTAAATGAAATGTTAAATGAGACTACACTAGTAGACTTGAGTGACAAGCTATGAAGACAATGCTACAAAAACTGTTTAAAAATATCTGGGCATAATAATGGACAAAGCAGTGGGATAGAATAAGGAGTCTGGAAACACACCTGAGAAAATGAACATACAATAAAGTCTTTCATCAGTGGAGAAAGAATATACTGTTCAATAAATGGAATAAATAAATAAGTAAATGGAAAAATAATGTTAGTTCTCTACTCTGCCTAGAAAAATTATTCTAACTGGATTAATGTGCTAATTAAATGAAAAATCAATTTTTAAAAACCCACTAAATGTACTAAGCACAATACAAAAACAAGGAATTATCAAGGAAAGGGCAAAAAGATTCGATCATTTTGTAAATATTTAAAATGAGTAAAGGAACCATAAAAGTATTAAAAACATGAGTTCAAACTTATAACATGTAAAAAAGGGTTATTTATGCTAATACATAAAAAAGCTTGCCACAGTTTCAGCATGTGAACTTGACCTCACCTCCTTTAGCCTTACCAAGGATTTCGTACTTCAAGCGGTCTCCTCTCCACTGGATTGTTCCCGCAATGCACATATTCCATGCAGATAACCATGCTGTCTACTCCTCATGAACAAACTTCTTAAAGGAGTTTTATATACAGTTTTTTTTCCCCATTTCTTCACCACCCATTCACACTTCAACTTCAGGGTCCACAGTCTGGCATATGGGTCAACAGGCTCTACTGGTTAATTATTCAAACATTAAAGCCTGGGGCAGTACTTTAGTCCACCTGACCAAGGTGGTTTTACCCATTAATAATTTCATCTGTGGCTTTAATATTCCATTCTTCTACAGCCCTGCTGTCTGTAGATTATAGGGTATAGGAACCTCCACTCAATGTCATGTTCTTTTGTCCAATCTTGCACATCATGACCATTGAAATGTGACCTCAATCACTGTCTGTTCTATGAGGATCTCTGTACATGGTACTCAACTTCTCTTATCTTCTAATGGTAGCAGTTGGGTTTGTATAGGGACAAGGGAAAAATTGGGTTAAACTAGCCCTGGCTGGTGTAGCTCAGTGGACTGAGCACAGGCCTGTGAACCAGAGGATCTTGGTTCAATTCCCAGTCAGGGCACATACCTGGGTTGCAGGCTGGTTCCCTGCAGGCCAGTTCCCAGCGGGGGGCGCGCAAAAGGCAACCATACATTGATGTTTCTCTCCCTTTCCTTCCCCTCTAAAGGTAAATAAATAAAAAACAAGTAAATAAACAAACTAGATGTGTCCACACAAACCAAGGTGTATATAGAACCCTCACTTGAAGTCCTTACTAGGCTGTTCAAAGCACTGTGGGCAAGTGTACCATACCCACTTGGTGCAGTTCTTAAGTAGATGCTCTTGTCTCCTTACCCCTGACCACGGCAATTATGTTTGACAGTTACCACTGTTAGTGGCAGCAGGAGACTTATAGATTGCCTGCTGGCATTTCCTCTCAGCACTGGTTTGATTACTCTGACCCAAAGGCTAAATTCACCAATAGAGGTTTGCAGAGTTAGATTTGGTAGAATATCAATGCCCAATATGTTATGTGGTATTAGAGAGATAAAAACCTCATATTCTTGGGGAATTTGCAGTGTCAAAGGGATCTTCCTGGCCATAAACCTTTGTCCTCCATAACCACTGATGGCATTAAAGGGGCCAGAAAACTTCTTAGGGTTACAATGTATGAAAATGCATTTGGCTCCAGTATCAACCAGAGCCATCACTTTTTATTTCTGGGGGACCAGTGAGTTCAAATGGGGCCTCCGATTGCCCCAAATAGCCCCTGAAGGTAATCTTGGTCTGTGTCCTATACCCAAGACATGGGGGTACCCATCCCAAATAGGACTATATCAGGCTTCTGCTGGAGCAGGCAGGGTACTAGGGGTGGTAGGAGCAGGTCTGTTCAGGTTTTAAGGCTTCTCACAGGCTGGTCTGCCTTTTCAGGTGGGATCCCAACAGGGATGATGTCAAACCACATTTGCTTCACGTTACTTCCACTGGACCCTTTAAAGCAGATGGGGATAACCATTTGGCTTCCTGAATTTTGTCTTGAGTCTTTCCCATAGTCTGCGTGTTCCTAGGATCTGTCAGTTTTCCCCATATCATCAATGGACTGTCCAACCTCAAAGATGTCACCCTAATACTGAGCTTAATGGCCCATGTGTGGTGCTGGGGATGGACTGAAGTATCTTGGCTTTCACTCCTGCAGTGACTATGGCTCAATCAGGGACTTCAGACAGTTCCTGATTGAGCCATAGTCATCTATATCCCTTCAGGCAGGGATATAGATGGCCTGTTTCATTCTTAACTCCCTACAAATTTGTTGTACCTCCTCTATTGATTTCCAGAGTCCCATTTGACCAACTTTCCCTGAAGGACAGAGTATTCTAATCTCTAAGTGAATGAGTATCTTGAATCTTTTGAGCACCAGCAGGCATTGCCGGAGGGTAGAGTGTGCCATGATAAGCGATTACTGTTTTAACCCACCACGTTTTGAAGTGCTTTGTTTTGTAGCAATAGGTAACTGGTAAGACCTGGAATACTCTTCACATTGCATGGCTGTTGGGAACCGCCCTGCCTGGTTTAAGGAGCTGTAAACCCCCCATGGATAAGGCTGAGTGATCTTTGGACTGTGAACCACTAAGGAGACAAAGCTTATCTCCCTGGCAGGAACGCTGCTTCTGCTTCATCCATCTCTGGCCTCCAATGCTTGCTTGGTTAGTCAGTGATGGGTATGACCCCTCAGGGGGCGGGGCAACCTAAGCCAGACATGACCACTTGGGAGGCTCTCAAGGAAGGACTCGGGGGGCTGCAGCAAAGACATGGTGATGGACCCTCATTCCTCAGCTATTCTGACACAGCCTGAGTCCCCATTTCCTTCTTGGAGAAGTGCTTTCTGGCTCTAATCTATTTAAGCCTAAAAACCTATGACAGGGAGGGCAGTGCAGTCCTTTGCTGGCTAAACACCCCAGAGCGGGTTCTGGGGTGATCAGGCATAAGAAAGAATTCATAAAGACCTGCTTTGCTAAGAGTGCTTTCATTCATGTAAGGGTCCAAGCAGGAAATGTGTATGTCTCCCAAAGTTTTTGCAACCCCTTTACCTGACAGACACCGACTCAGATTAAGCCCTCAGATTTCTTTGAAATGTTATCTGTTGTTTGATCCTTGCTGCCTGACATTGATTGATGAGCTTTACCTGTATTCCTGTGTATTATGAACCTAATAAAAGCCACCGAGGAAGGGGTTCTTGGTCTTTCTCCTTTGAGACTGACCACCTCTCCTCCCCAAGCAGATCATGTCTTGGTAGTTTTATTTTCATCTGAGGTGGATGGAAGGACTTGCGGGCAAAGTTTCCCCCACACATGGCTGCCTTCCTCTTACTCTTCTGGTCTCAGGTTCAAAGTCATCTTGATAGCTCTAGCTAGCTCCTATAATTATCTATTATAACCACTTGGACTTTTCTTTCAAACTATTCTCATTTTGTAATTATTTTCTGATAAGTTTGTCTACTTCCCCCATAAGGCTTAAGTTTTTAAAACTCAGATATTGACCTATCAAATGGGATTATAAATTCTATGTTTAAAAATGAAATAAAGTTGAATATAAAATATAAGATAAACATTGTATTATGAACTTGTTAGAGACATAATGTGTGCGTGCTGGTGCAAAGTATAAAACATATTTTTATTCATTTTTTAAGTTTGAAAGCCAGTACACTAAACCGTTGATTCCTGAGGTCAGCGACCATGTGTTTTTCACTAATGACGAATATCCAACTAGCAAAGCACCTGGCACCTATCAGGCACTCAATAAATGAATAGTAAGTAGTCTGGGAATAAATGGAGTCTCTGAATGAACTTTAGAGACAGGAAATGGTTGGCAGTGAGTGATGTTACTCTTTAAAGAAGTTTGGCAGTGAAGAGATAGAGTAAAACCATGAGCAGGAGAGTTTGGGGGAAAAGGAGACATAAGTTTTTGCGGTTGCAAAACCTTTACCTGACAGACACTGACTCAGATTAAGCCCTCAGATTTCTTTGAAATTGTTATCTATTGTTTGATCATTTACTATGGGTAAGGATACAGTGAAAGTAGAGAGAAAATGAAGCTGTGAAGCCAAGAGGGGACCCCCAAGTAGGGATTTGGAATGGCATCCAGAACTCAAGGTGTCCAGGAAATATTAGAAAGATATATAGGGATGTCCTCACCCCTTGCCCCCCGCAGGTGTGAGTTGGGGGAAGGGACACATGGAGCAGGAACATGCAGAGCTGTTTTGTACAGCAACAGCTTTGCAGCTAACCTCTGGCATGGTCATTTAACATATCTATAACCTTTAACTGGTTACATAGCTATTTTAAACAGCTGTGGTCATGCTCTGAGCTAGGATGGAAGGCACTTCCGTGCAAGATGTAACTGGGGGGCACACCTGTATGAGAGCTTGGACAAGATTGGCTCCATGACATGGGGCCACACCTGCCCAGACTCACTATGGCAGCCCAGTAAACTTGGAATAATACAGGAATGCCGGCAGGTGTAACTGTAGGAGTCGTTGGAAATGGGGGTACAGAGGAGGACTGGCATGGGGATTTAAACCCAGACAAAGCAGTCATTTGAGGGGAGAACCAAGCAGTTTTGGCAGAGTGGAGACCTCCCCCATCCTGAAGCTTTGCTGGGGGAGAAGCATGCGTTTTTTTTGCCAGAGCGGAGACCCCTGCAGCTTTGGTAGAAGAGGACCATGCGGCTTTGGGGTGCTCCTTTTGGCCACGTGGCCTAGGAAGCAGGAGAGACTTTGCCTGGAAGAAGGGTGCAAGGACTTTTGTTGGGGGGCCATGAGAAGGTGCCACGTGACACTGGATTAATTGGGGATCCTGCCTGGATGGTGACACAGCTGATGGTGTCAGGAGTTTGAATCACAGATGTCTACTACTTTTCCTGAGATACGGTACCCCAGACTAGGGCAGAGGGAGAAGGAAGGACTGTGTGCATCTGTGGGTGTCCTAAAGGACTTTAATATTTTAATGAAGACATTAGGTCACTAAGTCTGTATTGCTGTAAATAAATATTTCCTTTTCACAAATTTCTGGCATTGAGAGACAGCTTTCCTCTAGCTGCAGACAAGTGAACCTAGTTGGGGGGGGGTTCCTTTCAGTAATAGTATATTGTATTTCCTTGGCCCTGTTCTGTAACAAAAATACAAAAAAAAAAGATGAATATTTGATAGTACAAAACTCAGAGTGGAAAGGGAAAAAACAAAAAACAAAACAAAAAACTAGGGTAGAATTAAGAGGGATTAACTTTAAGGAAAAGTTCTTTTTCTGAGACTGGATGAAATGAGGTATGTTGAAATATAGAACATGGGAGGCTAAAAGAGCTAATTTTTAAAGGTCTCTGCTCTCAAATTATGAATCAATGTTTGTGACAAAAGTAGTGGAATTCTGAGTTGAAGACTGGAAATATGTGGGACTAATGCCTCTGAAAAATGTGAACAAATGAGTTCAATCTGACACTAACAGAAATAAAAAAATTTAAGTTGGAAGTTGTAAATACGAATTGGTTTACTCTGAACTATGTGAATTTTCTTCCCCCACTGCCTGCCCTCTGAGCACAGGAGTGAAAAACCAATTGTTGGAATTTTTTTTTTAAAGGTGGCTATAGTAGGTCAAGAGAGCAAATGAGAATGCTGGTAAGAAAGGGCAATGGAATTGAAATAATTCAAGCTAGAACAGGAAGGGAGATGAAGCAAGAGATTAGGGAAAATCCAGGGCTTATAAAAGTTAAAACAGGCTTGATTTAGTGGGACAGGATGAGAGGATAAGATTATAGCTAAAAGGGAGAACTTTAGACTTTAAGGTATTAGAGGTGGCAAGAAGCCTGGCTTGGGTTCTCCAGAGGTAAGAAAAAGAACTAACTAAAGTCAGACTGTCCCATATGGTAAACATTCTTAAGATGATAACAGAAGCAGGAGCTGAAATATAAATGAATGCTAGGTATTAAAACCAATGAGGAAAGAGACAGAGCATCCTAGAGGCCAGTAGAAAAAACAGAGATAGGTGATAGATCAAATGGGGAGAAGTTACTGAAAGAGGCTAGGTCCTTTTAATTTTAAGAGACATATAATGTACACTGCAATTTTTATTTTCTTACTTAATCTGCCAATATTAAGAAATTTACTTGCATTTACATTATTCCCTTAATATTTTCACAGAGAATATTCCATTTATTGTATAGTTCATTGTCTTCTGGACATGTTCTATGTAATATATTTGTTAGCATAGTAGTTTCAATTGGGCAAAACTTACTACCAACAAAACTAGAATTTAATTTTTCACATATTTCCAGTGGCAACCAATGGTCTGGTGCTTCAATGTTACAGATTTCAATTCTTCCATTTTTTACATCTATGAATACTTTAATTTCCAAGTATGACTGTTCATATACCACATTAAAGGAAGTTTTTACACTGAACTTTGGAGTTTTGCCATAGACCCACTCCCAGGTTTGTAGTTCTTTGGCTTTGCCATTTATTCCAGGAAACAGTGTCTCATCTGTTGGGTTTATCAGGTTGATGTGATTATCAATCTGATGATAAGCAGCATATTCTGCAGCAATAGCATTTGTCAGCACTTCACAGGTCAGAGTGGGGTCTTTTTCCAACAGATTTTTTACTGAGGAAGGTGTGCTGGCAGTGGCATTGCTCCTGATCCCTTGGTAAGGGCTCTTGAGCAGAGATGACAAGAGGGTCCCATCAGTACTACATAACAAAGTGCAGTGGTGATAAGCAGTAGTCCGGCCAATCTTTGAGGCAGTTCCTGAGATTTTAAATTGTCCATCAAGTAAAAGGTCAAATCTTTTGGTAGGCTGCACATCCAGCTGGGGTTGAACGGCATTCAGCGCCCTCACAACTAATTTTAGATTTTCCATCCTATCATACTTTTTTTTAGTTGTAAAAAAAGTCAAATTGATATTACCCATATCATGGTAAACTGTTCCTCCTCCACTTCTTCTCCGAGCCAGTTTTATACCTTTTTCTCTCATCAGATTCAGGTTACATTCCTGCCAAGGATTCTGATGCCTACCAATTACAACAGAGGGAGAATTTCTCCAAAAGAACAGGACTGGCTTGCCTTCTAGATTCACATGGTCATGGATCCAGTCTTCTACAGCCAGATTTTGGTAAACATCATTGGAAACTGACTGTAAAATAAGCCCCCTTTTTACTGTGTTTTTAAAGCCAGTTGCTGGGACCTTGAGGTAACAAAGTAACTGGAAGCAATTCTTCTTTGAAAATGGAATCAGCATGCTTTTAAAAATGGAAGACAAACAAATTAATTGATTGAGAAAAGGAAAAATTAAATTGTTTTCTAGTTATCAATTCTTGATTATTTAATTCAAACTTACCTAATTCTCTATCCAGGATAGCTGTTATTCTTGCCTTTAGGCTTACCATTCGTCTTGAGCAATTCTACAACAGAGTACTCAAAGGAAATAAATATAGACAAACCTCAAATAATTTCATTTGGAAGGGAATAAGGGGGAAGATTTTTCAAACAATAAATCTGCAAATATATTATATAATATACCTCAAAGCCAAACCAGGTAATACATATGTTCATTGAGAAAAATGAGAATATAGATAAGCAAAAAGAGCAATTTAAAAGGCTCCATACCATCATGAGGAGATAATCACAATGAACAATTCAGTATGTACCCAATTTTCTCTAAGCATGTGTAACACACACACTTTACCCCACAGAAGTCATACTATTATTTCATTCAATGTTATATCTGTTTTTATGTTAGTTTTAATGTTGTAATATTATTCCATTATTAGATGTACCACAGTTTACTCAATCAATCTATTAGTTTGTATTGGGTTGGCAAAAAAATCCATATGGTTTTCTTCCATAAAATAAAAGACACAATTTTCATTTTCACCAATAACTTTATTGATCTGGGTATCTTGAGTATGTCTGCTATCTCCCTCCTGGTATAATGTTGATTGTTCTCAATTAATATCTTGATTTGATCGCTATCAACTTCAACTTGTCTACCTGACTATGGAACATTGTCCAGTGAGAAATCTCCAGCACAAAACAGCCTAAGTGCCCATCAGTAGATGAGTGGATCAAAAGGCTGTGGTACCCAATGGAATACTATGCAACAGAAAAGGAAGAAGGAACTTCTACCCTTCACGACAGCATGGATGGAACTGGAGGGCATTCTACTAAGTGAAATAAGCCAGGTAGTGAAAAAAATACCATATGATCTCATCTGTAAGTGTAACCTAATCAACAACAAACAAGTGAGCAAAATAGAACCAGAGACATAGAAATAAAGAACAAACTGACAGTAACCAGAGGGGAGGGGGGAAGGGGATAACAGGGAAAGGCAGGGGAAGGGTCATCAAGGAACATGCATAAAGGACCCATGGACAAAGACAACGGTGGAGGGGAGGGCCCCGATGGCAGGGGGTTGGATTGAATATGGGAGGTGGGATTTGGGTAAGGTGGGAGAGAGTAGTGGGGGTAAATGAGGCCAAGTGTAATTGCACAACAAGAAAAAAAAGTCTCCAGTACAAAAATTCACAAACCACTTTTGACTCATTCGATTAGTCACAGCATCTTCTCCATACACTGAACAAATATTTTTTGTGTGTGTTTCAGCTGTGTTTTTACTTTTCTTGAAATAATAAAGTATAATATGCTGAAAATGTTTTAATATTAACATGGCTACACAAAAGTTCACCAATTTGGTAAATTTTTTTTAAATGCACACTGACAACTGTAACAATACAATCTATCAAAATTGTTTTGAATAAAGTTAAAGACAACTAAGCTCTACTAGAGACACTATCAAAAAAACTCAACAATGAACTTTTTAGCCAATGCAATAATTTTAGGTTATTTCTAGTTTTGCCATGTTATCAACAATGTATTCATGAACATCTCTGTGGAAATCTTTTTTAAAAAATATTTTATTTATTTATTTATTTTTAGAGAGGAGAGGGAGGGAGGAAGAGAGGGAGAGAACCATCAATGTGTGGTTGCCTCTCACATGTCCCCCACTGGAGACCTGGCCTGCAACCCGGGCGAATGCCCTAGGGTGGGAATTAAACCTTTGCTTTGCAGGCCAGCTCTCAGTCCACTGAGCCATACCAGCCAGGACTCTGTGAAAAGCTTTGATTATCCCCTTGTAATACTTTCAAAATAGTATATATTTGACTTGGAGACATGATTTCCTGGCAAGATAACTTATTTAGATCAATATTAGATTATAACGGACACCTTGAGGCCAAGGGAAGAGGCAATCTGAGTAGCACGTTTTATGAAAAGGCTAAGAACAATTTTATTATGTTTGGATGCTTTACACACTTTTTTTTTTAGCAGTGATGATGAACTACTAAGTGGCAAAATGCTGAAATACTGCACTAATGCAGTATTTTGACTAGTTATGGTTCTATAGAAACCATTCTGTGCCAATTCTGTTTTTTTGGATGGTCACAATTTTTCTTTAGGCTTAAGAACTGGGGTAGAATGGATTATAATTTTTTAAATCCTCTTACAAGGATATGTTCTTTGATTTACAGAGAAGAAGGGAAAGAGAGAGACAGACAGACAGAGAAAGAAACATCTATGTGAGAATGAGAGAAACCAGTTGCATCCCATTAAGTTCCCTGACTGAGGATGGAACCTGCAACCTAGGTATGTTCCCTAACCAGGAAACTTGCAACCCTTTTGGTGTTTGGGACAACACTCCGATTAAATGAGCCACCCGGCCAGGGTTAGAATGGATTATTAAGGTCCATAACCAGGCCAAATTCTTTTGTAGTTAAGTAATGTCCTAGAAGTACAATTCCCAGGTTAAAGAGTTTCACATTTTCATCATTCTTGATATATTTTGATAAATTATGCTATGGAAAAGTTGAACCAATTTATATTCTGTCCAAAAGGTCAGGAGAGTTTAATAGAGGAAGGGATATTTAAACTATCTTGAAATCTGATGAAGATCGATCAAGTGGAAAGGAGTAGCATATTCCAGGCATATGCAAAGACAAGGAGTCATCTAATAATAAGGCATATTTTGGGGCTCCCTCTTCAGAGGCCGAGTTACACTACTAGTCTCCTATGGCTGTGCTGCCCTAGGAAGTCTCTGTGGCTAGACTGCACTGCTTTGGTTAAACCCTTTGTTATTGGTTCTGTTTGATTGAGTCTGATATAGTCCCTCATTCACGCAACCAATGTTTATGCAGTGCCTACAAGGCACAAGGTAGTAAGGGAATAGAGAAGGGGAGGAGATAAATTCATGTAATTCTAAAACATCTGGACTTTTTCTAAAAGCAGCTGGAATCTACTGAAGTATTTTAAGCAGGAAGGTGTTAAGCCAGGCATTAAATAGAGCTATCACTGCCAGTACTGTTGAGCGTGGAATAAAGAAAAGCTAGAGCAGGGGCATGGAGACCAGTTGTCCAAGCTAGAGATAATAAGGGCCTGAGCTAGGGTACCAGACATAAAGAAGGGGATGTATATGAGAGACAGTTAAGGTCAAAGACTACTTCTTGTCTTTAAGGAACTCACAATATAGGGGGAGATATTAAAAAGCAATTAAAGCAATAATTTAAATACTATCAAGTGCAATAGGGTACGTACATTAGAAGGCCATCTACTTCTCAAATTAGTGTAACTGACATTGAAGCTGGGATATAAAAGGTGTATGGAAAAGTATTACAATAATGTATAACAGCTTGGCAGAAAAAAGAGACTCATCCAAAGAATTTAATTCCATTGCTGACACTTAAGATACACAAAACTGCTGGTACTTAAGAGTACCAGCAACTCCTTAAGAACAAGGAGTTCCAAGAGATGAGGTGGGAGCCATATAGGTCAGATAATGAAGAGACTTATAAAGTCAAGTAAAATGCTTAACTTTACCCTGAGGGCCACAGAAGAGGTGCTGAAGAGTTTCAAGAAAGTAGGAAGATCAGATTTATATGCCAGAGACATCACCTAGAGATGTAAGCATGGAGAATCTACAATACTTGGTTGAATGAGAGTGAAAGACAGTCAAGGATTTTGTCAACCGGATATTCCGATCAGCCTGTCCAACTTATTCTGGTGCACACAGAATCTGAGCAAAAGAGCTGAGTTATATGATTTCAACGTTTGACCCCTTTGGAGACCACCTTTATAACTTCTAGGCTCTGGAGAGACCCTGCTATTAAAACCAGGACATCCTCTCTCTCCTAGTGGAGGCTTGGTTTCATCTGCAACAAGAGCACTTCTCTTGTATTCCATGCTTCAGGTAACAGATAGGTCCTCCAAAGAATGACAGTCTTTCTTTCGTGGTAAATAGCCAACTCTTGAAGGCCTGTTGAAATTTTGTTTCTTTCAACTAACTTTGCTTATCTCTATTCTCACCTTGTAATTATGAATTTTCTACTTCTCAGAGGACAATCTTATTTCCACGCTCCAGGGGACAATGCATTGCCAAACATGCTTCATCACCGAACAGAAAGCAAAAAATTACAGCCCCACTTATCCACCTAGCTGGAGCTGAAGGCCCAGGTCCTTCAAAAAACGTTTCTACCCTGGCTGGCATAGCTCGGTGGATTGAGGGCGGGTCTGCGAACCACTCCCGGTTCGATTCCCAGTGAGGGCACATGCCTGGGTTGCAGGCCAGTTCCCGGCAGGGGACTCACGAGAGGCAACCACACATTGATGTTTCTCTCCTTCTCTTCCTCTCTAAAGATAAATAAATAAAATCTTTAAAAAATAAAAATAAAAATGTTTCTAAGTTATTCCGCCATCCTGACAGGGCATCATTTACCCAGAGACTGTCGTGTGCACGTTTTAATTTGCCTTTTCGATTCTCTGTGGACATGGATGCGGCTGGCACCCAACACGTTTTTTTTTACCCTCCAGTATAGGCGAGAAACGTTTTCCAATCCTATTTGACTACTCCCAAGGACTGTGCGCAAACTGCGGAACCTCCAGCACCAATGCGCAGACTCTGGCCCAGGAGCCCCTGGTCCCCGCCCGCCCCAGCTCGCTGCGCCGGAGAGCTACGCCGCTCTCGCGTAACCTACCTGCTGCTTCCTGGGGCGCCCACCGCAGCCGGACTCCTCGCTACTACCGCCGTGCAAGAAAGGCACGCAGCGGCCACGACCCCGGCACCGCCCCGGAAGTAGCGTTAGGGGGCGGGACCTGGCTTTGCCTTGCGCAGTAAGAAGGGGGCCTGATTGGGCACACCGCGGGGTTTCTGAGCAACTTTAGGAGTGGCAGACACAGCGCTGAACTAGATTCAAAGCAGGATAGGAATGCACGACCAAAAGCCTTTGATTCCCCCAGTCGCAGTGGGCGCTCACGCTGCGGCTGCGACAGCTAAGGGCAACCGGGGCGAAGATAGGAGGGGCAGCTTTGTCAGGCTGGAGGGGAGGGAGCCTTAGGGAGTCCGCCAGAAACCCGGGGCACCCTGGCCACAGTCCAGGCCCGAGTGCTGAGTAAGTACTTCTACTGAGCTTCGGGTCCTCAGCGGATCTCCTCTTTACAGTCCAAAAAATAGATAACTCACTTGGAAGGTGAGGACATTGCATTTAAAGGAATAAATGTTTGTATTCCCCATACAAAGATGGTAAAAGGAGTGAGTCAGAAAACACAGGGAGGCGAAATGAACGTTAGTTTTTGGAGTGTCCCTTATTGTATTTGGGACGAAAATCCTTGTGGCTCATCCAGATGGGAAATTACCCGAGCAAGCCAAAGTTTTAGTTAACTATTGCTGCATTGTTAAGAGGAAAACGAAGCAACCAGACACGGAGGGATTCTGGAGTACGAGGTTTATTAACGTGCACGGGCCGAGAGGAGTCAATCTCCAAATTCTGAGCCCTGAACAAAGGATTCTTGGGGTTTATATAGCCTAGGGGTCTTCCTGTCTATGTAGCAAAGCGGGGGATACAGAAGCGGAATGCGGTAATCAGTTCTATCTGTGGGGGTGCTAGCCCCAGTCCTTGTGACTATCCTGCTATTTGCTTTCCCCAGACGGCCTTATTCTCCCAGGGCGCCTGGAGTCTTGGGTGAGCAAAGGTCTCCTAGGGCTTCTCCCTTCAGCATAATGACGTGCCTCAACCACTGGTGGCTTAAAACAGCTATTTATTATTTCTAACATTTATATGGGCACGTTGGTGATTCCCCTGCTGGTTTCACCTGGGCTTATAAGTGTGGCTTTAGTCAGCAAGGGTTAGCTGAGTGGGGTGGGGAGGTCCTGGATGGCCTTATTCACACCCTTGACATGTGGTGCTGGCCTGCAGTTGGGGCACCTCAGGTCAGGCCTGGCCTTGGAAGTATGACTTGGGTTACATCTTATTGGCCAAAGCAACGGCAAAGCAAGCGCAGAGTTAAGGTATGGTGAAAGGAGCTGCCAAAATTTGTGGTCCTCTTTTTCAGTCTTCAACGGAAATCAATTTCTCCTTCAGTGAGAATAGAAACTGCCAAGACTTGTATCTTGCAAAAAGAAGCATCCAGTGTTCACACTTAGGTGATGCTGATACTGTTCACGACCAGAGCTCCATATAAAGTTGCAGTAGAGACACGGCTCCTCATTTATTCATTACTCTTTTGACTGAAGTCACTCTGAGTTAGTCTTTCTGGTAATTTACATATGGGAATGGACTCTGGGGAGTTGGTCCCAGTGGGAATTGTCTTAGTTATTAAAAATAGCTACACAGAACTATTGCAGTCTGTTTATATTACATCTTTCTAAATTCCATTTCTCTGAAATCTGAGATGGTAGTTTTCCCCCCTAATTTCCTACCGAGGTGGTTTTCAAGAAACCTATTCCCTTCTCCCTGTTGTGAAACTTTTCTCCCTTGTTTATTCTTTTCTGCTAGAACCTTCTTTTACTGGCACTAAACATGAATTCCATCTTATATTCACAATCCTCCAGTGACTTCACCTTTCTACCTTTTATTCTGTCTACTTCACTTCAGAGCTGAGCTTATTCATGGTATTGCTATACACATCCTGTCTCCACTTCCTCACTTCCCATTCGTTTTTCAACCTACTCCAACATGGCTTCCATCATTATTATTTCATCAAAAGTGCTTAAGCATGGTGACTATAGTTAACAGTACTGTGTACTGTATATCTGAAAGTTGCTAAGAGAGTAGGTCTTAAAAGTTATTATCAGAAAAAAATGGTAACTGTGTGGAGATGTTATCTAAACTTACTGTAATCATTTTGCAATATAGACACATGTAAAACGTTGACACCTAAAACTAATGTGATGTCACATCAATTATATTTTAATTAAAAATAAAATAAAAATAAATTCTTTAAATTATTAAAAAAGCATTTATGGAGAATTAAGTCAGCTGCATCCTTTCAAATGGTTGGGGTGGGGAGACAAAAAGGTCTTAGTACCATACTTGCAACTTTTCTGTAAATGAAATTGTTTCAAAATACAAGGAAAATAATATATGTTACATGTCTGGCATAGTAATAAAGACTTAGTACTCCTACCCAGGCGCCCTTTACCCTCCTGAATCCATGCATTCATTTTCCAGCTGCTCTCTGAGTGTAGGAGCTGTCCTGCTCACCTGAGTGATTCATACCTATGTTCTCTCCCTCCCACTCTGACGTGGAGGTGAGCAAAGAGTGCCCAAATGGTATGAGGGTACAATAGTCCCCTTGCCTCAAAGTGGGACAGTGGAACAACTTTGTAGTGTGAACCCTCCAGAGCCACCTGTGGATCAGGGCAAGAATTTATCTGAGTCCTCATCCTTAATTGACTTCTGCTTCCCTTTCTTGCTTTCCTCACCCCTTTATAGGCTTTTCCCAAAAGTCATGTGCACCTAAATCTCTGTCTCAGGCAGCTTCTAGGCAATCTCAGCTAAGACAGTCACATACCAGCTCAATAAATTATATATATTATTAGCATCAATGACACCACCTTTAGTTACAACAACAATGCATATACCATAGGTCTAGATACCCTTCTTTTATGGATGTTGAATTTAAAGTTTCCTACCATCCTTATTTCTGCTGTACTACATTTTTTTAATATGGAAAATTGACTTACTAGAAACAATAGTAGAACTCTGAAAGTGCTCACTTGAGGATTCCACTTATAGAATTCTCCCAAGAAACAAAGTGAGGCTATTGTTCTGATTAAACTCATTCTATTCCACCCCTTTCAGAAAGTCTTTGTGAATTTTCCTTTCCAGGTGTGCTGCCTAACCTATACCTTGGATGGGATTTGGGGATCCCAATTTCCTGGTATCTTAGCATCAGTGGTTCTCAATGAAGGTAATTAATGATTGTATTTTTTGTTGTCTCAATGGCTGAGGCATTGGTCTGAATGACTGGGATGATGATGAAATCCTAGCATCAGTGCTGGCAGTGTCCCAACAAGAATACCTAGACAGTATGAAGAAAAACAAAGCGTACATAGATCCACCCCCAGACAAGAGTTGATGGAGACCGAGAGACTGAAGACCATTTCCCAACTCCCCCACTCCTGCTACATCACCTTCTTCGGCTTTCTTCCTCTTACCTTCTTCCTCCTCCCTACTTCCCTCTTGCCCACTCCTCTGCCCCTTCTCATGGCTGCTGCTACCACCATTACCTATCTCTTCGCCAGCTGATGTGCCCTGTTGCCTCCCGCACAGCACCATCGCTGCATTCCATAGGGGACTCTGGCAAGGATGCCGAAGGTAGGTGAGAGGCACACAGAAACAAACCGACTGGCAGACAGGAAGCCCCTGAGGAGAGACATTCAGGCAGAGGCAAGCATCCCTGACCCCCATACCTTCCAAGTTCAGAAAACCTTGTCACCTTGCCTCCGCAACTATGCCAGGGAAGTGGGAAGAAGTGAGGAATTCCTCTTCCCAGTACCCTAAGAATGTCTTAGCCTTCAATACTGTTTTTTTTCCCTCATTAAAATGTACTTTCATCTTATAAAATTAACCAATCAACAACGAAAAGGATCATCCCAAATTCAACATCCAACACAAATATAACATGTCCTGTTGGACATACGTGGACATGAAACACCAGTCTAAATAAATATCTGAGCCAAGGCCCTATTTAAAAAAGAAAAAAAAACTGGTTTTGGTAAAGTCACTGGTGACATTCTTGTTAGATCATCTCATCTTTCAGTTGACTACCTCTACCTTAAGGACTGTCCCATCTTGGTTTTCCACCAAGCTCACTGCCAACTTTCAGTCCCCTTTGCCAGCTCCTGCTGTACTGACCAGCTCCTAAATGTTGGGGTTTCTCAGGGCTTGATCTCAAAATATACATTCACCTTAAGCAATGTCATTCATTCCTATGGCTTTAAATAACATTTCTGTACATGACTTCAAAATGTGTATTTTTAGTGCCATACATACAACTGTCTACTTGCCTTGGAAACCTAGTATGTCCCAAAAACTGTGCTCAAGAGCTCACACTTTTCTCCCAGGAACCTTCATGCACTTAGCCTTCTTTGCTAGAAACCTTTTCTTTTGCCACACTTCCCACTTTCAGACCATCACCATGTCCTGCCAAAGCTCACCTGGACTGTCCCCTTCTTCACACCTCAACCATCACCATCATCTCATTTGGACCACCACATCACAGCAAAGGCTATAAATGTGATGTCCTCAGAGAAGTTTCTAGTTCCTGTTATTAAAAATCAAGTATATGTATTATGTTTCCTCTTCTGTCTCTCTGAACATTTTACTTTTTCTTCATGGCACATAATAATTTGTATTTTACATAATTACTATCTGATATTCTATTTTCCCCGATAAACCAGACAGCATGCACTATGAAGGCAGCAGCTATTTTACTTTACCACTATATCCCCAGCAGCAAGCACAGTTCCAGGCTAGATGAACAAATGAATGGTTTGTGTATTTTTTTCTCTCCCAAAGAGTTATGTTCTGTAAATCATAAAAAAGCATCATCTTATTGGTTATGTCCCCATTCAATGACTTTTTAAACTCTTGGCTCAATATTCCCTACAAATATACTACATTTGTTTAGTGCAATTTGATGTATAAAATATTGCATCCCTTAAAAGAAGATGCCTTTTTGCCCTGGCTGGTGTAGCTCAGTGGATTGAGTGCAGGCTGTAAACCAAAGGGTCACTGGTTTGATTTGCGATCAGGGCATACGCCTGGGTTGTAGGCCAGGTCCTCCCCAGTGGGGGATACATGAGAGGCAACCACACATTGATACTTCCCTCCCTCTCTTTCTCTAAAAATAAAGAAATGAAATCTTAAAAAAAAAAAGATGCCCTTTTCTCTTTCTTTTGTATGAATATGAAGATTACTCAATTGGGCATTAGAAATAGTGACTAAATATTAAAATAAAGGAAAATGTTCAAAACATACAAAATATAGTTACAGCTCACTATATGGCCAGACACAAAATGGTTTTAATTATATCTAATATTACTTGAGACAATACTGTCCTTTTTTAAAAGTATTTTTTATTGATTGTGCTATTACAGTTTTTCCATTTTCCCCCTTTATCCCCACTCCACCCCAACCCTCCAGCATTTCCCGCCCCCCCCCTTAGTTCATGTCCATGGGTTGTACATATAAGTTCTTTGAGTCCTCTGTTCCCTATACGATTTTGATCTCTCCCCATATATTTTATGCCTACTAATTATGCTTCTTCTTCCATGTACCTTTCCTCCTATTCCTCCCCCCACCCCCACCCCCAGAACTCCCTCCACGTGATGTCCATTTCTCTGATTCTGTTCCTGTTCAGGTTGTTTGTGCTTAGGTTTTGTTTTTGCTGTTTTTCTTTTCTTTTAGGTTAATTTGTTGATAGTTGTGACTTTGTTGTCATTTTACTGTTCATATTTTTTATCTTCTTTTTCTTAGATAAGTTCCTTTAACATTTCATATAATAATGGCTTGGTAATAATGAACTCCTTTAACTTGACCTTATGGGGAAGCATTTTATCTGCCCTTCCATTCTAAATGAAAGCTTTGCTGGATAGAGCAATCTTGGATGTAGTTCCTTGCCTTTCATGACTTTGAATATTTCTTTCCAGCCCCTTCTTACCTGCAAGGTTTCTTTTGAGAAATCAGCTGATGGTCTTATGATCACTCCTTTGTAGGTAACTGTCTCCTTTCCTCTTGTTTCTTTTAGGATTTTCTCTTTGTCTTTAATCTTGGGTAACTTAATGATGATACGCCTTGCTGTGTTCCTCCTTGGGTCTAACTTCTTTGGGACACTCTGAACTTACTGGACTTCCTAGAAGTCTGTTTCCTTTGCCAGATTGGAGACGTTTTCCTTTATTACTTGTTCAAATAAGTTTTCAATTTCTTGCTGTTGTCCTTCTTCTTCTGGCACTCCTATAGTTCAGATATTGGAACGTTTCAAATTCTCCCAGGTTCCTTAGTCTCTCTTCATTTTTTTGGATTCTTATTTTTTCCTTTTCTTCTGGATGGATGTTTATTTCCTTCTTTTGTTCCAAATTGTTGCTTTGAGTCCTGGTTTCTTTCCTGTGACTGTTGGTTCCCTGAACATTCTGCTTTATTTCACTTTGGGTATCCTTCATTTGTTTTTTCATTTTTCAACCAAACTCAATCAGATCTGTAAACATTTTGATTACCAGGGCTTTAAATTTTCCATCAGATAGGCTGGCAATCTCCTCATCGTTTATTTCTGAGGTTATGTTCTGTTCTTTCATTTGGGCCTTATTTCTTTGTCTTGGCCCAGCTCTTAGGTTGTAAGGGGGTGGGGCCTTAAATATTCACCAGGGCAGGGCAACCCTCTTTGCTGCCCGTGGGGGAGCGGCCAGAGAGGGAACTGTGTGGCTTGCCTGCTTGTCCCTAGTGCACTTTTCAACTCTAGTGTGAGGCTGGGAGTATCTCCCACCAAGGCAACCACACCCCCCCCCCCACAGTAGCCCACAGTCAGCCGAGTCCCCTTAAGTCAGCCCCTCCTGTGCAGCCCGCCAAACTCAGCACCCAGCCACACCTCCAAGGCTGTTGCATTGCCGCCATTTTTCAGAGTTGGCCCATTCAGTCTGCTGCCTTACCAGTCTGGTTCTGGTTGATTTTTTCTTTAATTCTTTGGTTGTCAGAGTTCCATGCAGTTTGATTTTCTGGTGATTTTGGTTGTTTATTGATTTTAGATTGGTTGTTACCCTCCTTTTGGTTGTGCGAGGAAGCGAAGGGTTTCTACCTATGCCTCCATCTTGGCTGGAACTCCTGCTATTTCAAACTAATACATATTTCAGTATTGCCAGTAGGAATGGCAAAATGATATATAAGAATTTTAAGCCTGTTTTATTATATTAAATATTGGTGGTATAAAGTGGTAGCATCTATAAGATAAACTATTACACATTGAAATAAGTATTTTGTAGCTCTGAAATGAATCCAATGTGGAAGAAAAAAAATCGGTACACTAAGAAGTAGTGTGACACACTGATGTCAAACTGGGCACTGTTTTGTGTTTTTGATCACTTGTTAAATATTTAATTAATACGTTTTGGTGCCATTTAAATACTGTTACTCAAAAAACTCCAATTATGACAAGGATAGAATGTAATACCAGAGACTTTTCCTTTGAATTTTAGAAAGTTCTAAAGTAACTCCCTAAAGTAACTAGTTTGAGTATGCATCATCAAAAAATATAGTCTGAGGTGATTCATAAACAGTGAAAAAAATCGATCATCTTCTTTCATTTTGTTAGGTTTTCCTAGTAAGGTCAACTTCTTATTCAACATGCCCTCTTAGTCAAAAGCGATTTTCGGTTTCTTTGGTTTTAGGTACAAATAACTTCATTCCACATCTGTCACTTCTATTCCATCACTTTCTTTAACATAAACCACTGAACCTAAGGTTTTCTCTGAAAGAGATCCTGTGCCAGTCTCTTTACATCTTGTAAAGTTTTCTTGGTTTGTGTCTTCTAATTTTATTTTCTTGATGTTTTGAAATAACTGAGTCACTGGTTCCAACTTGCTTTTCTCAGTCCCTTTTAAGTGATTATCCACTTTTGAATCCATACACATAGCAGATACTTGAGTAGCAGATTTACTAAGAGAAAATCCCATTGGAACAGCTGAATAAATATAGTAGTGGGAACACTGCTTCGACTTGATTGCTTGAGGGAAAAAAATGGAAACAAGTGAATACAGCAGGTATTTAAATCAACTTCACGGCAATATTTATTTTACTGGAATGTCATGGTGATGATGCCAAAAATATAAAGTAAAACACTTCTACCTCTCAGTATTTACATTTTTTCTGTGGGACAGGTTGCAGGTTCTACAGATTCTTTGAAAGTCTTTTTAAAAAGAAATTTACCAGGTTTTGTGTATCATCACCTTTCAGAAAATAGAACTTCTCTACTTGGCCTTTTCTATCATTATTGCTACTAAAAATATAGTACTTATTAATGAATTAATGAAATAATTACTGACATACAGTCTCTAGTGGCCTATAGAATGAACAGTAATGACCTAACACAGTCCATACACTGTGCTAGGTGTCCTCCAAAAAATAAAGGTGGTCAAACATTTGTAAAATGTATACCAAATAATAACATACCATCAAAATATATGAGGCGAAAACTGCCAGAACTGAAGGGAGAAACAGACAGTTCTACTCTAATAGTTGGAAACTTCAATACTCAACTCTCAATAATGGATAGAACTACTACACAAAAGATAAAGAAATAGAAGACGAACAACAAATTAAAACAACTAGACGTACCAAAATATATAGAACATTCCACCCAACAACAACAGCATACACATTCTTCTCAAGTACACATGGGACATTTTCTGGGATAAACCATGTCCTAGGCTACAAATGGACTCTCAATAGATTTTAAAAGATAGATGTCATACAAAGTATTGTATCTTCTCTGATCCAATGGATGCAGTTACAAATCAATAACAGGCCCTGGTCAGGTAGCTCAGCTGGGTAGAACATTGTCCTGATACACCAATGTTGTGAGTTTGATCTCTGGTCAGAGCACGCGTACAAGAATCAACTAAAGAATGCATAAATATATGGAACAATAAGATGATGTTTCTCTCCCTTCCTCTATCCAAAGTCGATAAATAAAAATTTATTTAAAAAATCAGTAACAGTAGAAAAAAACAGGAAAAATTCCAAAATCTGTGGAAATTAAACAACACACTCTTAAACAACCAATGGATGAAATAAATAATAAGGGAAATCAGAAAATACTTAGAGATGAATGTAAACAATAATATATCAACTTATTGGATGCTGCAAAATCAGTACTAATGGGGAAATTTATAGCTATAAACCCTCAAAAAAAAAAAAGACCTCAAATCAACAACCTAACTTGGCCACTAGAGAAGAAGAAAAAGAACTAAATCCATAAGTAACAGAAGGAAGGAAATAATAAAGATTAGAGCAGAGATCAATGAAATAGATCGTGGAAAAACTAGAGAAAAAAAGCCAATAAAATCAAAAGTTTTCAAATTATTAAAATCAGAAAGTGGGGGACATTACTGTTCATTCTATAGAAGTAAGCATTATAGAGAATGCTATTAATAATAGTGCCAACAAACTGTATATCCTAGCTGAAATGGATAAATTCCTAGAAACAAAACTTGCCAAGATCAGGTTATGAAGAAACAAAATCTAAATGAAAAAAATCTAAATAGGCCTATGACTACCAAAGAGATTGAATTAGTAGTAAAAAATCTCTAAACGAAGAGGAGCCCTGGACTCAGTGGCTTCACATGACAATTCCATTTACATACTGTAACATTTAAAGCAGAACTCATACCAATATTTCTCAAACTGTTTCCAAAAACTTGAAGAGGAGGCCTAATTTATTCTAGGAGGCCAGCATTACCCTGATACCAAAGCCACACAAACACCTTACAAAAAAAGTACAGACCAATACCCCATATGGACATTGATGTAAAATCCTTAACAAAATACTAGATAACAAAATTCAGCAGTAAATTAAAAATATACACCATGACCCAGTAGAATTTGTCCCTAGAATAAAAGGATACTTTGACAGGTGAAAATTGATTGATGTAACACATTGTATTACAGAATGCAGGAAAAGAACTATGATTGTTTCATTTGATGCAGAAAAAGCATTTGACAAAATTCAACAGCCTTTTATGATTAATAAAACTCAGAAACTGGGAAAAGAAGGAAACGCAATAGAAGCCATATGTGAAAAATCCATAATGAAGATCATACTCAGTGGAGAAAACATTTCCTTTATAATCAAAAATAAGGCAAGGATGCCCAGTTTTGCCACTTCTAGCAAAAATAAATAAAAGGCATACAAATTGGAAAGGATGAAATAAAATGATCTCTTTACAGATGATATGATCTTATACGTAAACTAAAGATTCCAAAAAATTTGTTAGAATAAATGAATTCAGCAAAGTAGTGGGATAAAAAGTCAACATGCAAAAATCAGTCACGTTTCTGTATGCTACCAATGAACAACCTTAAAAGGAAATTAAGGAAATCGTTTATAATAGCATAAACGTAATAATAAAATACTTAGAAATTAACCAAGTAAGCTAATCTAAAGAATATGAATGGCCAATAAGAACATGAAAAGATGCTCACCATCACTAATGGGGAAATGCAAATCACAACCATGAGATACTGCCTCATACCCAATAGGATGGTTAGTATCAAAAAGCCCCAGAAAATAACAAGTATTGGTAAGGATGTGGAAAAACTGTAACTCATGCACTATTGGTAGGAATGTACAATGGTATAGTTCTTGTGAAAAACAATTTGGCAGTTTCTCAAAAAATAAAAAAAATTACCATATAATCCAGGCAACAAACTTCTGGGTATACACCCAAAATAACTGAAAGCAGGGTATCAAAGAGATATTGGTAAAACTATGTTCATAGTAGCATTATTCACAATAGCTAAAAAGTGGAAACAACTTAAATGTCCATCAACAGATAAGCAAAATGTGGTCTATTCATACACTGGAATATTATTCAGCATTTAAAAGGAGGAAATGCTGCAATCTGCTGCAATCGGATGACATTACACTAAGTAAACTGAGCCAGTCACAAACAAGTATTCTATGATTCTACTTATATGAAGTACTTAGACTAGCCAAAGTCCTAGAGACAGAAAGTAGGATGGTGGGTGCCATGGGGAGTTACTATTTTTTAAAGATTTTACTTATTAATTTTTAGGGGATGGAAAGAAGAGAAACATTGATATGCAAGAGACATACCAATTGGGTTCACAGGGTGGCGCTTAATCCACTGAGCCATACCAGCCAGGGTGGCCATTATTGTTTAATGGGTAAGAGTTTCAGTTTTACAAGATGAAAAGGGTTCTGGATCGATCAGATGAATGGTGGTGACAGCACAACATTATGAATATATTTAATGCACTGAACTGTATACTTAATAATGGTTAAGATGGTAAATTTTATGTGTATTTTACAATTCGAAAAAATTTTTTTAAATATGTCCAATTAAAGTTCACTACTTTTTATTACAGATGCCCAATCTGTTAAGATGAGCATGCAGATTGGTGGGAGGGCATGGAAAGGTTCTGAAGGAAGGGGTTCTAGGTCAGGTTTGGGCTTTGCATGAAGAGCAGGAATTTGGAAAGCAGAGTTGACCAAGATGACACAAGGGGACAGCTTTCTGTCACAAGGAAGACAGTGAAGACACGAAAGCCCAGTGCTTTTTAGAGAACAATCATCTACTGAAGATACTCTAGCAGCTGTGAATGAAAACTACTTAAGACATTTTTTAGAATGTATTATTTATTTAATATTTATGTACTGTGGAATTTTTATGAGTTTACAGTTCTATCCCCATCAAGCCCTAATTATTTATTGACAGAGTTCTAAAGATATCATCTTAAAAACTTGTTTATCAATATTTGTGATTGAATGGCATGTTTAATCTACAACAGAACAGAGTCCTGGGCCTTCTGTAGTATCTCAAACACAGTAGTTACTCAAATGTTGTTTATGTAACAATTAAAAAAATAGTAATTTGGCTTTCTAGGCATCAAGTACAATTTAGCAAAATTTAAAAAAATATCTCTGATTATATTCTAAAATTTCTTAGATTTAGAACTTGATGAATTTTATTCCCTTATCAAATAAATATCCAATATTCAAACTAATAAAATTGAGTTTATTATATTCCTTGGTTTCTCCTCTTTATTTAAAAAGGAAATACTCTTGTCAAAAGTGTATAACTTGAGCATAATCATGAGGAAACAATCAGCTAAATGCAAATTGGGAGACATATAAATAGCTTGTGCTCAAAAGTGTCAACATATGAAAGAGAGGTTGAATTTTTCCAGATTAAAGGAGACAGAAGAGATAATTTTCAAATGCAGTGGATGATCCTGAATTGGGGGGAGGGACAGGAAATGTATTAAGAAGGACATTTCTTGGACAACTGGAAAATTTAAATGTGGATGGTTCATAATAATACTATCATGTCCATGTTAAATGTCCCAAGTATGATAACTATATTGTGGTTATTGATGTGAACACTGACCCGCAGTGTCTGAGGCATTATGGATGAGACAAGACAAATTCACCCAGACTACCAAATCCTGTGGAGAAAAAGGGAATAGCACGGCCAGTCTTTCAAGGGGAGAGCACCCTGACCCTTGCCTTGGCAAGCTTTTATTGGCTTTCTAATAGTATATGTCAAAGAAGATTTTCGTTCATTATGCTTAGGTTTACTTTAAGTAATTACTTTTTACAGATAGCAATGGAAAAGATGTTACTGATGACTTCTTACAGATTACCAAGAAAAAAATGTTGCAAATGCGAGGGAACCATCAGAGTAATTGGTCTGGTTACACTTCAGTCCTTCGGAGAATTAGCACAGACTTCAGGAAGCTGCTTTAAAGATATGCAGTAAGCATTTGCTGCCTCAGCTCTGGGTGAGGGAGTTTTAGCAAGAGCAAGTCACAAAGCAGCCTGGGTATAATGCAGGCCTGATCTCCCATGGGAGAACCAAATTCATGGGTTTGACGTCCTGCGTGCCACCACATGCCTATGGGCTTTCCCACGGGGGTGAGCTACATTTGCTATTCCACACGGAGAGGTTCCCTATAGGTTATATAAATTAATATCTTTGGTCTTAGAAGATATGCTGGACTAGGGGTAAAGGATCATATTTGCAACTTATTTTCAAATTATATAGCAATAAACAGCAACATAGAGAAAGTAAAATATATAACATGTTAACAGTTGTTGAATTTGTGGGTAAGGATAAAAAATACTATGTTCTTGTTCAATTTCTGGATGGTTAAAACTCAAAAATATAAAATGGAAAAGAAAATAGCTAATAACTATATAAAACAACACAATGTATTTGAAATCAACAAATGTAAAATAATGGTAATTCATATAATTATCGACAAGTACAAGAAATTCAGTGTAATTGAGAGGTAGGGAAAAAACCAATTACAACAGGGTAGATTTGGCCTTAGGAGTCTCACCCTGACTTGTTTGGGATTTTGAGTACATAAAGGGAGAACAAGTGTATTTGGGGCCTCTTGGGCTTCACACTTGGATTGCCATTCAAGAAAAAATCATGAATGCATAAGGAAGAATAAAGTTTCAAATAGAGCTAAATAAATTTGGAGACGGATACATACAGACACACACACACACACACACACACACACACACACACACACACAAAGAGAGACTTGCCTTACCAGATGTTAAGATATGTTACAAAATCAAAATAACAAAAACTGTCCAGTGTGGGTGCAGGAACAAATAAATGACCAATAGAACATGATAGCTCCAAGTTGCACCTAGGCATGTGCAGGAACTTCAGACATGATAAAGGTGGCACCATATAGCAAAGGGAATCAAAGAAACTAAGCGTAGTATAATACCACTGTGAACACTGACTCACCATGTGGAGGAAAATAAAGCAGGATCCTATGTTCCATGCAAAAGGGAAGTCTGGATGCAATAAAGACCGAAATGTGAATGGTGCAACTATAAACACAATATTAATATATAGGACAATATATTTGTAACCTTGGGGTGGAGAATTAAACAATAAAGAAACAACAGATGGATCTGACTATGCACAACCAATAATTCCAATAAAGAAACTATAGACTTAAAAACAATGCAGAAGAGATTGGAAGATGTGCTGTCCAAAGCTAAAAAAAGGTTTAGCTAGAATTTAAAAATCAACAAGGAAAGAGGAAACCCAATAGAAAAATGGGCAAAAGATAGACATAATTCACACACAGATTAGGGGATACCAAATTGATAATGAGTACATAAACACATGTTTAAATTTAATAAGAATCAAACATGCAAATTTACTACCATCAGAATGGCAGGCATTAGAAACATGGATGACGCTGAGTATAAGGAGAATGTAGGGTGACAGGAAAACTTGTTTATTTTTTCTGTGGAGTAATGTTTAAAATTTATATTTATTTATTTTTAGAGGGAGGGGAGGGGA
The DNA here is from genome assembly GCF_021234435.1 of Artibeus jamaicensis. Classification (NCBI taxonomy): domain Eukaryota; kingdom Metazoa; phylum Chordata; class Mammalia; order Chiroptera; family Phyllostomidae; genus Artibeus; species Artibeus jamaicensis. The sequence goes on along the minus strand of NW_026521810.1, from coordinate 8,946,797 downwards.
AGGAGAGAAACATTGTTATATGACAGAGAAATATCCATCGGGAATCTCTGGCATACCCCAAGTGGGGACCTGGCCTGCAACCCAGGCTTGTACTCTGACCAGGAATTGAACTGGCAACCTCTCAGTTTGCAGGCCATCACTCAGTCCATTGAGCCACACCAGCTAGGGTTGGTGGAGTACTTTTTAACTCCTATTTTATATTCTTTTAAAAAAGATTTTATTTATTTATTTTAGAGAAATGGGGAAGGGAGGGAGAAAGAGAGGGAATGAAACATCAATGTAAGGTTGCCTCTAGCACACCCCATACTGGGGATATGGCCTGCAACCCAGGCATGTGCCCTGACTGGGAATCAAACCAGCAATGCTTTGGTTCGCAAGCCTGTGCTCAATCCACTGAGCTACACCAGCCAGGGCCTCCTATTTTATATTCTATATCCAATCCTTCAATGAACCCTGTTTTCACTTCCACCCTTGCCCTTTCCTCCCCACTGTATGTTCTTTAGTCTATATCTGGAATGAGCCTTTTAAAACATAAGCCAGATCACATCAATGCTCTGCTCCATGTGCTCAAGTTTTCCCTACATATCAAATCTCCAGTGTAGGCAGAATAATGGCCCCCAAAGATGTCTAAGGTTGCAGATGGAATTAAAAATTGCTTAACCAACTGACCCTGAGGTAGGGAAATTATCCTGGATTAACTGGTGGTTACCAATGTAACAAGCAAGAGTCTTCATAAGTGAAAGAGACAGGAATGTCACTCTGATGCAATGTCAGAAGGATTTGACAGGCCACTGCTGGCTTTGAAGATAGGAGACCACAAGCCAAACAAAGTGGTAAGCCTGTAGAAGCTGGAAAGGTGAGAAAACTGATTCTCCCCAAAAGCCTCCATAAGGAATGCAGCCCTGCTGATATCTTGATTTAAGCCCAGTAAGATGCATTTTGGACTTTTAACCTCCATAACTGTAAGATAATAAATGTGTTGTTTAAAGTCACCAAATTTGTGGTAAATTGTTACAGCGGCAGTAGGAAGCAGATATACAAAACAGAAATCTGTGTTCTCAAACTCCTCTCCTGTCTCTCACTCACTCTGCATCCGTCCCATGATCTCACTGCTGTTCCTCAAGCACAGGTTATACCAAACCCTGTTCTGCCTCAAAAGGGCCTGTGCACTTCCAATGCCCTCAGCCTGAAGTAATTTTTGAATTGCAAAACAATTCTGTTGGAGATGATTGGTGACATAGGGCCTGAGACTAGGAAGAGACAGCTGACTTCTGCTTTTGGCCATGATACAGAAACAAGGACCAGATTTGTCCTCATGCCCTAAACATGCTAGAAAAACAGACAAAACACATGAAACCACGGTTTTAAGATATTGGACAATAGGCAGTGCAGGTGAGTAAAATCCCTAACAGAAATGAAATAAACAAGGTGAGCCCTGGAAGTGCTCCCTGCCTGGAAATTTCAATCTTCAGCACAAGGAGGGGGAATTCAAATTGAGTCAGTTATGTTAAGGAGTTGAGAAGAGAGTTCAGAGTTTGTGGAGGCCAAGGTAGCTAGAATTTGGAGAGCAGAGATGGGCAGTGAGAGGATGTTGGGAACCACCCTGCTTGGTTTCAGAAGCTATAACCCCCCCCCCCCCAAGGCTAAGGCTGAGTGAGTGACCTTGGAACCATAAGCCACTAAGGAGATAAAGCTTATCTCCCTGGCAGGAGCGCCACTTTTGCTCCTTTTACATCCATAATTGGCCCCCAATGCTTCATGGGTTAGCCAATGATGGGTAATATTCCCCAAGTGGGGAATGATCTAAGGCACGATCATGGGGAGGCCCCAGGGAAGGACTTGGGGGCTACAGCAAAAGGGGGTGATGGACCCTTGACCCTTGTCTTTGACATAGCCTAAGTCATTCTGTCTTCGAGAAGTCTCCTAAACTCTTGGCTGCCTTACTTCCCCTGCCTGACTTAAGCCTGAAACAATGCCAGTGGTGGGTGCAGCCCTGTGCTGGAAAGGGCAGGTCCCTAGGGCAATCAGGCCTAAGAAAGAATATTAAAATCCTGTGAAACCTGCTTTGCTAAAAATGATCTCAATTAAATGATAAGGGTCCAAGCAGGAAATGAGTTTGTTTCTCAAAGTTTTATAGCCCTTTAGCTAACAGACACTGACTCAGAATAAGCCCTCATAGTTCTTTGTATGCTATCTATTGTCCGATCTGTACTGTCTGACAATGACTGATGAGCTTTACCTGTATGCCTGTGCAAATTGATTCCAATAAAAGCCCACTGATGAAAAGGCTCTTGGCCCTTCTCCTTTGAGAGACTGGCCACCTTTCCTCCCCAAGCAGATCATGTCTTGGTAGATTTATTTTCATCTGTGGTGGCCGGGGTGGGGGGAGCGGCACCCTGCAGGTGGAGCCCCTCCCCCCCCTGCAAAAGCAAGCCCCAGCAATTTGCAGAATATTCCCCACAATCCTTTGGCTGAGTACTTAGAGTGCTTATGTCTAAGGCACATATTGAGGCCTGGGAAAGAACCAGCAAAAAGGAGAAGGTAGACACAGGCCAAGAATAGAGTTCCCACCAGCCTGGGTGGAAAAAATTCCTACCACATGGAGCACTAAATAGAGTCCTCACAAAGACATTGGCTTGGTAAAGAGGCCAAGTTAGCCCTAGATAAAGACTATTGTGGACCTAAAACTCAAAAGCAAGCTTCTAAAGCAGCACAGTCCAACAGAACTTTCTGTGATGATTGACCAATATAGTCGCCAGTAACTGTGTGTGTACACTTGAAAAATACATCATATGACTGAGGAACTAAAATTTAAATTTTACTTAATTTTATTAACATAAATTTAATTAGACATATGTAGCTAGTGGTTACTATTTTTGACAGGGTATTTCTGAAGGATCAAACTGTTTCCAGGTAACCTTATGGTATCTCAGAACAAAGCCTAAATATATTTAAAGAAAAACAACTTCCAGCATTCAACAGTGTAAAATCTACAATGTCTGGTAGCTGACAAAAACTTATGAGCTATAGAAAAAAGCATAAAAATATGACTAACCCATAAATAGGAGGAAAAAAAAATCATTTGATAGATACCTAGAAATGACACAAAATGATAGAATTAATACTCAAGTACCTTAACAGGTATTTTAATATGTATTCTATATTTTCAAGAAGGTGGAGCAAAGCATAAGTACGATGAGGTAAGAAATGGAAGATATTAAAAAAAATTAAACCTCCAGAAATGAAAATACAGTTCTGACAAGAAAAAAAATCCCATTGTGGATGGGATTAACAGTCAAAGGAAAAAACAGTGAACTTGAAGATACATCATAGAAACCATCCAATTAAAAAATAAACCAGAGGATCAAGCAGCTTCACATATGTGCAACTGGAGTGGCTGGTTTCTTTGAGGGAAACAGGCAGGTACTTGGAAAAAAAAAAGACAAAATAGAGGTTTTTCATTCTGAAGCTTATGAAATGATGATGGGAAAATGAAGGGAATAGAAAACCAAGACCTCAGAATTGCACTGGAGTGTGTCACAAGGAAGAGTGCAGAGGTACTATGAGAGCATTAGCTGGGGCAAGAGGAGCACTGACCACTGGGTTTTCATTGAGGGAAGAAAATTTTTACTGTCTTGGGCTGATGGAGGAAATCAATAGTCATGATGTGAAAAAAAGTCTTTATGCCCTGGTTTGGCTGTAAAATGATCTTTACATTTCCAAAGAATCTTCAGTAACATCTATGTGGTGTACAAAAATGCTTAATTCCCACCCCCCCACCCCAACCTGAAGCAAAGTACTTTCCTGCCTCCTATTAATAATCCTCTCATTCTCCAAGGCTCAACTCTGAGAGTTTTGAGGTTCCTACATTTTTTCCTTTCTTTTCAATAATGCTATATAATGAGAACATTTTATTCAAAATAATCTTAATATCTGAAGAGAAAATGAGGTTATACATTGTTCTCCCTAAAATAGTTTCTCAGGTTGGTCTTTGAGAGCTCAAGCTTTTTTTGCAACTTATTCTATCAATTAGGTATAATTATATTTCAGAGGAAATGTACCTCTTGGGCCTCTGACTTCTTTATGTAAAATAGCAGCAACACTCTAATTTTTTTTAGTATCTAGTTATACTTACAAAGTATGATATCTGAAAATAAACACTACAAAGTATGAGAAAATGTAATGGCATACATGATGAGAACTGAGCAGAGAATGAAAACAAATGGCATTTATATTTAAATGTACTTTTTATGAAGAAATTTGTTCTAATATAAAATTTGTTTATGCCTGCCAATAATATATTGTGGAAAAAAATGAGCATGTACCTGTCAAACCCAGGAACTGTGAGATTACTTTTGAAATGCACAAGTGAATATTAAATCAAGGTCCTCAGAGAACAGCTTTAAAAACCTTGTAATCTATTTTCAATTGTGGAACAGACAGGGGGACAAAGTCACCATTAAAGTTTAGAAGCCCCTGGGTTATTTAAGAAAGGTGAGACATGTTAAACATTAATTAATCAATTAAAGACATTTCTTTTCAAGCTGGGCTCCAAAATTTTAGAGTAAAATGTAGTTCATTCTTTATTTACTAAAAAGTTCATTTTTCCACTTTTAGGTAATGTGATTAATTTTAACATAGTTGGATAACCAAAAATATTATACTTGGTTAAGTTAAAAGTGTTCCCTAATTAAGAGGATATAAGTTTAAATGGTGTTGAACAGGAGAAAAATCGTTCCAATATTAAGTATCACTGACGTATTATATACCCTTTAGTTTTTTGTTAACCATCACCAGTTTTTCTTGAAAGGGGATGGCATGTGGAGAAGGAATGCCAATCAGGAATCTGCACTTTCACTGTTAGTTCTGCCACTTCCCGATTCAACCCTGACTGGGCAATGGAGGGCTGACCGAGGCCGCCGGCGCTCACCGAACAGGCTGGCTCACTCCCTGGGCGCTGCGGCAGGACCCTAGCTCGGAGGCTTCCCGAAACCCCGCTGCAGCAGGAGAGCGCACCAATCTCCCAGCGCGCAAGAGCAACTCTGGGGAATAAAGAGTTTAGTGAACGTGGGTCCAGAACGGTGCCTAACGTTTGAAAAAACTGGTACCTAGCCGTACCGTCCAAGCGGCAGGTGCTCAAGAGCTTTACTAAGGCAGCAGAAGGGCACTACGGCCTGCGCATGCGCGTTCATTCCAAATGCAGTCGCTGGCGGCAGGGAGTAAGATATAGCTGGTATTGGAAAAAAGAGAAGCGGCTGGTTACTAGGAGACGGGACGCTCGGATTGGACGTCTAAGCGCTGCGCCGGCGTGCGCCTGCGCGGCGCGAAGGGACCAGAAAAAGGCCTTTTTTAGGAGTCTGCTTTAGGCTGGCAGGTGGGCGTACGCACGCTACTTACGTGTGTGCACGCGCAGGGAGTGTGTTCCCCGCGAGAGGGAGGGTCCAGCCAGGTACGCGTGCGCACAGGGACTGTGGGCGCGCAGGACGGAAGCGAAGCGTAGGCGCCCGGGAGGTGGAGGACAAGCCCCCCTCAGGTACATAGCGTGAGGGCGGGGCCCACGGAGGCGTCGGTCGGCGCTAACCGCCCCCGCCTCCTTCCCTCCGGGTCCTGCCTTCCTCCACCTCCACTGGGGCGGGGCAGGGTCGTTTTGGAGGTGGGAAGGGAGGGATAAGGGGCGGAGAATGGTGATGGGGTGGGTCCAGGATCCCTGGCGGAGACCGAGACCTGGTAGTCGCCTGGATGAGCTCCGAGGAGGTGTGCGGACTCAAAAGTCCTGGGAGGGACCCGGACCTCCAGGTAGAAAGCAGGAGTGATGCGCCAGGATGGGATAAAGTAGCTTCGGGGCGGGAAGGCCTCTGAGAGGGCAGCTGCAAGAGGGAGTGTGTGGCGGGGGTTTGGGGACTGTGGGCGACACCGAGGTAGGTATTCACTTCTTGAGCTTCTGTGAGCGACAGTAGCGGGCAGGATTTCGGTCCCTGAAGCTCTCCAGTAGCAAACTTTGCTTCTGTTGCCGTTTCTTAGGAGTTTAGGTTTGAGCCCAGTTCCTATGGTGACCGCTTCGCTTCTTGCGGCAGCTCTCCACTTGGTGGTTGTGGGGAACTTTTCAGTGTAGAAACGCTCTGGAGTGGAGCCGAGGAATTTGGAAGTCAGAGATTAGGGAGTTAAACCTGGCACATTCCCAACCTTCTAAGCCTCTTTACAGACTTTGGGAGGCCGAGATTACATAGGCATTTGCATGAACATCTCATATTTCAGTAGGAAAGGCAGGATAATCTGACTTTTATTTGGAAAAATAGTTGAGACAAAGTGAATAACGATCATGGACCTAAATACGCATAGAAATACATTTTTTCTCTTAAATAAAGTCAAGGATCGCGGCTTCAGGAAAACTTTGCAAAGATGATAGTGTCCCAGAGTATTTCTTCTTCCACTACATGCCCTTATATCTCAGGATATTCGGTGTTTTAAATTTCTTCATTTCAACTACACTTCATTGTTGTTGTTTTACTTATAAGGACATAGAGTAACGATTGATTTTTAAAAAGTAGAAGAAAACAGGTTAGTTATAAAAAGAAAGTGCACACATCAGTTAAATCTGCTTCCAGGATAAAACTGATTTTTGTTTATATTTTAGTTAATCAGTGAATTAAATCAATCTAAATTAGTGACATAATTAGGAAGATACATTAATGAAATATTTATTTTAAACAATAAACTTTAGCATTAACTAATGGCAGCTTCCCAGATATATGCTATTTTGTTTATCTTTTGAAAAAACTCACTGCATTAGCCCAGCATATAATCAGTTGTAGAGCTTTTCTGGGCTTTCTTTCTGTCTTCCTTTTTAGTTGCTTAGTGCAGTTTGTTTAGGATAATTTGATATTAAGGTACTCCAGATACAGAGGCAGTTAGAGCAGGTGTTACTATTTATCCCCTTTTCCCATCACATACTTGGTTATAGCCACTACCACAGCCACTTCCTTGCTTTTTATTTTTTTAATAGTTTCTTCACCTTTATATGTGAACGTGCACATTCTAGTTTGACTTGTTTTTGAACTTTATATAAATGGAATTCTATCAAGTATTTCTTTTTATTTTGCTTTTTTACTCAACATTGATTTAAAGATTTATCCTTGTTGCTTATAGTTTGTTGTTTAGTGTTCTATTGTAAGAGTATACCACAGTTTATCTACTTTTCTCTCAGTGGACATTAAGGATTTTACAGTTTTTGGTAAATGTCAACAACACTCATGTTTCATATACATGAACCCCATATATATGTACCCCATGTTAATCTTTTTTTCCCATGATAATCTTTTAAAGTGAGCTAGTTAGTAAGTCAATTCTATGTCTTAGTTATGCTACTACCATTAGTTTATATATCATTCAATTCTTTTAGTTCACAAGTTCAGAAAAGCCTTTTGGAAATAACTATTTAAAACTTTATCTTTCCAAGAGGTCTTGATAAGTGGTATCTCTCCTAAGGCCATTTATTTATGTTCTTCTAAAGACAAGTTATTTCTTTTCAGTATAATCAGAATTGAAGAGAAATTAGGACTTGGGGTTTAAATGGAATGACTAGGAGAGATTACTTCTTTTTCATAAAAAAGGTTAAACATTGTGGCTTTACTGTTTTGTTTGAAGTGAATTCCCAAAACTTTTGTTCACTTATATTTATTATAAACAAACCTATGTCAAAATTATTAAAAATTTTGTATGGTTCTCTGTATATCTTTTGGTAAGTGAGGGTACTCTTTCCTACTTCAAATGTTTATCAGTCAAACATTTGGGACAATTTTATAAAAAGAAAACAAGTTGACCTGTTGTAGGACTAGAATTCAGAATCCTACATAAAATACTCTAGTAATTTTAATTATTCTATCAAAATGTTTAGTAGACCTTTGTTGAGCACATGTCATATACCTGATATTTTGCTTAACACTAATGATACTCTTTAGCACATGATTTAACTTCCATTTTCACTGGAAAATTAAAATGCTACCAGGCAGAGAGATCTTCAGATTTCTACCTCTCATCTTAATCTTCCCCAACCTTGCTTTTTTCTTTCTTGTCTCAGAGGAGACAGATTTCTATCCCTTATCTAACTCTTCATCTGCACTTGTTTTTCTCTTTCTTGTCTCAGAGAACAGTGCACACCTTTTACCTGGGTTTCCTTTTTGTTAACCCAGTGGCCTTTTTCCATTAGTTAACATTAACCCATGTCTTACAATCTTCATTGTGCTTACAGTATAGGGCGTCTTAACCTGGAGTACAAGAATTTAGGGAGTTCCTGAACCCCCTGAAATTGTAAAGTTTTGTATTTGTTTGCATTTAGAAGAGGACCTGGGGCTTTTGTTTAATTCTGGAAGCTTTGCTTGATGTAAAGAGAATTAAGAAACAAGTTTTTCTTCTTTTGTAATGAAGCTTCAACAATCTCGGTCTTCTAACTTTTGCTCCACCTCTCTCCTCACAATGATACTTCCTAAAAGAAGTCTACATTTTCTATTTCCTTTTTATTACTACTAATTTATTTATTCTCATCAAATTTACTTTCAGCCCCATCCCTACCATTAAAACTACTTTATTCCAATCATTAAAATTGATTATTTTTAAAAATGTTTTATTGAGTACCATTTAAAAATATATTTTATTTATTTATTTTTACAGAGAGGGGAAGGGAGAGCAAAGGGGGAAAGAAACCTTGATGCACAAGAAACATCAATCACCAACTAGGGACCTAGCCCACAACCCAGGAATGTGCCCTGACTGGAAATCAAACCTGCAACCTTTCAGTTTGCAGGCCAGCAATGAATCCACTGAGCCACACCAGCCAGGGCTGGAGTACCAGTTATGTGCTTACATTCTAGAAGGGGAATAGACAAGTGAAGAAATAAATGATATAATTTCAAATAGTATAAGTGTAAATAACCTAATAACAGAGTGAGTAGGAGAGAGCCTACTTTAAGTAAGAGGTCAGGGAAGATCCTCTGACATTTCAGCAAAAGAGCTGGGCTGAGGGTAAGATGGAGCCAGCAATGAAGAGAGTGTTCCTGGCTTGGGGAGAGTGTTCCTGGCAGAGGCAAAGCCGGGACAGATGCTTCCAAATAGAATAATGTTGGCACAGTGAAAGATCAGAAAGAAAACCGATAAAGCTTGTTGGTGAACAGAGAGTAAGTACTAGGTCTGTTTTCAGAAGTGAAGGCAGAGGCCAAATCACATAGGACCTTAACATATTTAGAAATTGTACTGATTGCAGTGGGAAGCTGTTGGAGTGTTTTTAAGCAGGATATCATTGTTTTAAAGTGATTGTTTTGATTTCAGTTTGGAAAATAGTTCTGTGGAGCAACAGTAGAAGCAGAAATATCAATTAGGAAACTTGTTGGTTATCCATGTGGGAGGTCATTGTTACTTGAAACATGGAGATGGTAATAAAAATGCAGAGAGGTGGGTGGATTTGGAGTTAAAACCAACAGGGTATTGACAGATTTGATAGGGTTCAGGGAAAGAAAACAAAGACAACTCCCTTAGTTTTTTGACTTTGGGCACTGACCAAATGATAGTGCAATTTGACATGGGAAGGAACAGAGTAGAGGTAGAGTAGAGAGCAGAACTGCAGGCGGGAGAATTAGAGGTCTGTTTTAGGCATGTTGTAATGGCTGTGGACATCCAATAAACACAATATAATGTGTTTATTAGTGTTCTGATAGGCGTATGTTCATAGTTTTTATATTCGAAGTCTTTTGGAGGGGAATAGAACTCAGAAATACTTTTTTGTAGTTCTTTTTTCTGTATTCCCTTAACATCAATGTATGTTCCTCTGATGTGGCAGTAATTATGCTGTTCTCTTAATTTCTGACTTATTTGTTCTGGACTTCACTAGATTTATTGAGGGTTGAAATTACAGCTTTTATTTGTTTTCCATATTTCTATCACCAGAATCTAATATTGGTTCATTATTATTCTAGCTATTTATACATTTGTTTGATAATTGAATAAGTGTGACTCTTCCAGTCTGACTCTTCCTGTTGAGTATGAACTGAAACAGTGATAGGGATGGAAGAAGTACATTTGAGAGAGTTTTTAGGGAAAAGATCAGTAGGACTTGATGGCCAATTAGTAAGTTGAGTCAGTGAGAAGAATGAGTAATAATAACAATTGTTAATAATAAAAATATATATAGCACTTATTTTTGCCAGGCACTTTTCTAAGTGCTTTATGTATATTAACTCATTTAATCCTCACAGTAGCTCTTTGAGGCAAGTACTGTTATCATTCCTATTTTATAGATGAAGCCATGGCCAGAGAAATAACTTGCCTATAGTCATGCGGCTAAGAAGCCACAGAACTAGCACAATTAGCATCAGACTAGCTGTCTGATGCTAGTGAACATGCTCTTAACCACAATGCTATGTTACTTCTCACAGGAGAATGATTGTGATTCTAGCTTGGGTGTTCATGATAACAATTTACTGCTTGCACAGTACTTATACTTGCATTCTCTGAGATTTGTACAGGAATATGAGTTCCATTCATAGTTCCATTTAGAGATCACGGGAATTTGGAAGATATTCTGGTGGCAGGCTAGGCATGGGCATTTCAGGTATATTGATTCCCCTTTTTTTTTGCCTCTGAAGCTAGAACAAGGAAAGTAGCAACATTAATATGATTACTCAAAATTGTCAGGTAATCTCTTGGCTTCTTCCTACTTTTAATTTCTAGATTAGTTTGATAGAAAATTTAATAGAATCCCCTCTTGACTATTGAGTTTACCAAAGAGAAGAAGGAACACTCAGTTTTATCTGCGTGTTCACTAGTATATTGCCTCTTTATCAACCTCTAGAAATTTTTATGACTTCTTATTATACAAATGACTCTGCAGATTGGGAGGAATACAGAGAGCTCTAGGATTTTTGCTTGTTCTTAATATTTTAATACCTTATGAAGAAGATATACTGTAACCAATATATACCAAAGTCTTATTGAAGAAGTGATCACTAGTCAATGGAGAAGACAGAGAAAACGTCCTAGAGAATATGAAATTTAAGCTGAACCTTACAAGTGTCTTTGGTTAAATGGAGAGAAGGGTGAGGGCAAGGCTTATGAATAAAAGATAACATGTTTTTGAATGTATAAAGAATATGTGGAGTAGTTTGGAACAGTTTGTCTTTAATAGAGAAATTCTTGGAGGTGTTAATTAGGAGATAAATTTGGAGATGTGGGAAGGGACCAAATTATGAGGAACTTTGCATGCTAGGCAGGTTTAGACTTTATTTAATTCCCCTGAATTAGTTTGGGCTGGGACCTATTTTAAAAAAAGAAGATGAAGAGTAAATATTAATTTAGTGCTTTAATGTTTTTTTATGGGTCTGCTCTCTGTACTAGCAAAATAAGGATCACTGAGCAGCTTTTTAGAATAAAAATTTGCATTTTAACAAGGCTCCTAAGTGGCTTATATATTCACTAAAAATTGAAAATTATTGCTATAGTAAGGAGTCATTTAAATTCGTTATTCTAAGTCAAATGTTTATAAGAAGGAACATATTTTTCAACAGAAACTGTGTAAGAAACAGTAGTTAGGATGGCCTACCCTGTAAAGGCCATCATTCATTATTAGAAATACTCTGTGGGATCTAATGCTTAAGTTCTAAGTGAGTCAGTAACTGCTGGGATGAAGAATAGAAAAGTAGACTTGTGTCTTGTTCAGGGCAGGATAAAAGGAAAGATAGATCTGTCACATTGCTAAGTACTGGATTAGACAGGGTGTGACACAGGTCAGGGACTGGGGAACCCTGATCCTATAGTTTCCCGAGCACTAGATTTTGGAGAATAACAGTTGTGTTGGCAGGAAAGATCTAGGATACTTTGGCATATTCTCTTCCTTAGCATAAGGGCAGCCTTGATTCAGGGAAAGAACACTTAGTTCCCTAAATTACACAATTTCTGAGATACATTGTCAAGTACAAAAATAATGTGGAGTAATATATACAGTATGTTTAAGTGAAATATCTTGTTGTTTTGCACATGTACAAATAATATGTGGGAAAAGTCCTAGAAGTGGAATTACTTGTATAGAAGCTCTGTGTATTTGTAATGTCACTAGATTTTATATAATTGTTCTCCATAAATACTATGTCAATTTACATTGCCACCAGTGATATATAAGAATGCTAAGTAATATATCCAACTATTTATCCTTGCCAATGTGACAGTTTAAAAGTGGTATCCAGTGTTGTTTTAATTTGTATTCCTCTAAATGGTGAGATTGAATATCTTTAAATCTATTTAAAAGCCATGTATGTAAAATAACCATATTCATTGCCAGTTTTTCTACTAGGGTGTTTCTTTTTCTTTTTTATTTATAGGAGTTGTACATTAAAGAGGTCAGCCTTTTGTGATATGGATAGCAGACCTTTTTACTAATATACAAAAGCAACAATAAACAGGTAGCTAGTGGTTACTATATTGGAAAATACAGGCCTAGAGGTAGACTGCTTAATTTGCTGTTGATCCAGTATTTCCTTAGAATAGTAATTACCAAGGGGATAGGATGGGCTATGTGTTTTTTGAAAAGCAGCATGTTCAGTGTTGTAGTTTTATATTTAGAAAACACAGAAAAAGTAAAATTTTAAGAAAGTAAAACTTGCTGAATTCCTCTTTGCTAGTGTGACAAGGTTAAAAACAATTGAAAATGTGCCTAAAAATGTTGTTAATTTTCAGGTTTTTTTAGAGAGAGAAAGAAACATCATTTTGTTGTTTCAATTATTTATTCATTCATTGGTTGCTTCTTGTATGTGCCCTGACCAGGGACCAAAACTCACAAACTTGGCTTGTAGGGATTGAGCTCCCTGGCCAGGGCATAATTTTTAAATTTATTGATTGTTGTGAGAAATCACAAAGCTGTTTTAAACTGAATGCCTTGGTATTATTCCCATTCTTTCCCTTAGGTTACCACCAAAGAACATGATTTTGGTCTAGGGGCTCCATTTTCTGAAGCTGAAAAATACCAGAATACTCTTCAGCTAAAACAAGAAGTGAGAAATCAAGATAAATTCATCTCTACACTGAAATTACAGGTTACATTTAATTTACATATGTATTTCCCTGAATTAATTTGGGCTGGGTCTATTTTAAAATGAGAAGATGGAGAATAAATATTAATTAAGTGCAAATTTTATGGATTTTTTTATGGGTCTAAAGTCATTTCATTTTCATCTTAACCATTTTAATACACATAGATGAAGAGTCAGTGAGTGCAAACTATGTGCCAGATGTTGTATTAGATGCTTTCAAGTACATAATCTTACTTCATCCCAATCTTGTGAAATAGTGATGTTACTTCTATTTTATAGACATGGAAGCTGAAGTTCCAAGAGGTTAAAGTATTATGATACTGGATTAGCAAGTGACAAAGCTAGGATTCCTCTGAAATCCCAAGTTAGCTAGGATTTTAACCCAATTCTCTGAACGTCAAGTTCAGTACTTTTTCTCTTTTCCTTGTGCCTCATACATGGTATAGCTGATTAATAAAGGTCATTAAAAGAAACTGCCTTTCTAGTAAGAGGGAATAGGTTTACTTTTCCCTATTCCTCCTACTAAGGATAGCTAAAACCTTGAACATTATGTACAAAGCAAACATAGAACACTGCAAGGTGAAACAGTGGCTATGGACCTCAACACACAATGAATGACATGTTAGTGAGTTCCTGGATTTTCTTTTTGTTTCATATGTTGCAGACGGTGTGGGAAAAACTGGCACTCAGAAACAACAATGGGTACAGACAAAAAGATCTCAGGCCATCTCTCTCCAACAAAAGGACTAGGAAAGGGACAACCTAGCAAGGCAGACTACTTTTGGATGACAACCACCTGCTCTAAGCAACACAGTAGAAAAAACTTTAGCCCATTCTTGCCAGTAAAGGCTAACTAAAGAGCCTAAATTTCTTCCCTAACCAGGCTATAACAAGAAGCCCCAGCTGAGTCTCATATTACCCTCCCCACAACTGTCATGTGAAGTTCCCCATTTCAACAAGGTGGTGTCAAAGAGGAAGGTTGAGTTGGAAACCAAGGCTTACGTGCCCACAATGTAGTAAGGGAAGTTCCCAACTCTATAGTGTCAGTGAGAAACCATATAGGAAGCTTGCACATCTAGCCCCACCTGCTGGTAAGAGGTGCCCCCTTTCCTCATTGCTGGAGTGGTGTCAGAGGAAACATAATGCAGAGTTAGGGCTTTTGCCATGACCTGGCATTAACAAGCATTAACAAGTCCACCCACCCATAGTAGCAGTGGAGGACACGTGAGAGTAGTAATGAGGCACCTCTTTTCTTCCTAGCTATTGTGGTGTCAGCAGAGGCTTAGTGAGGAGCCTGAACTTCCATCCTGCCTAGCAGTAACAAGGAGCCTCACCTTTTTCAGGTGTCCATGGAAACCTCAGGTAGAAATTGGACTTTATCCCACTTAGTAGGAACAAGGGAGTGTCCCTCTTTTCTAGTTGGAGCAGTCACAGGAAGCCTCCTAAACCACCAGAGCCACAGTCCTAGAATACGAGGTTACAATTTTTAAAAAGTATCACTCCTCATTCCAAGAATCGGGAAGATCTCAATTTCAGTGAGAAAAGACAATCAAGGTATCAGCCATCTTATAAATACTTCAGCAAGCAATTTTGGGCCTACCTGAGACACACACAGCATAGAAAATCTCAGCAAAGAAATAAAAGATACAAAGAAGAACCAAGTAGAAATTTTGGAAGCGACCAAGTTGTTTTTCAATAAGTGAATGGGTAAATTGTGGAGCGTCAATACAATGGAATTATAAAAATAAACGAGTTATCAAGACCCCCAAAAATATGAGCGGAAGCTTGAAAGCATATCACTAGGTGAAAAAAAAGCCAATCTGAAGATGTTACATACACTATGATTCCAACTAGATGATCTGGAAAAGACAAAACATAGAGACCTAAGAAAAATCACTGGTTGCCAGAATGTGGAGGGAGGGAGAGATGTGGAGTGGAGCACATGTGATTTTTAGGGCAATAAAGCTATTCCATAGGATACAATAATGATGGATACATGTCATTATACATTTGTCAACCCATACAATCTAAGCCCAAAAAATGAACCATAAACTATGGACTTCAGTTAATAATGTTTTATCAATACTGATGTATCTATTGTAACTGCACTATTACAAGATGTAAATAAGAGGGGAAACAGTGTGTGTGTGTGTGTGTGTGTGTGTGTGTGTTTGGGGGTAGGAGAAAAAGTATATAGGAAATCTTTATAGTCCCTCATCAATTTTTCTACATATCTAAAACTGCTCTAAAAAAGTAAAGATTATTAAAAATGCATAGGATCCCTGGCCAGGTGGCCCAGTTGATTGGAGCATTTCCTATACAGCAAAAGTTTGTGGGTTTAATCTCCTGTTCACATGCCTAGGTTGCATGTTTGATCCCTGATTGGGGTGCATATGGAAGGCAACTGATGTTTCTTACATTGTGTCTGTCTGTTTTTCTCTTTCTCAATCCCTCCCTTTTTCTCTAAAATCAATGGAGCATTCATTTCCCAGGGCAAAGATTAAAAAAATGCATAGGAGAAAATGTTCCCAAATCATATATCTGATAAAAGATTCATATCCAGAATATATAGAGAACTACTACAATTCAATAACAATAAAAAAAACAATTCAAAACTGGGCAAAGGACTTGAATAGATATTTCTCCAAAGAAGATATACACATGCCAATAAACATGTGAATAGATGCTCAACATCACTAATCACTAAGGAAATGCAAGTTAAAACCACTTCACACCCATTAGGATAGCTGTTGTCAAAAGAAAGAAAATATCTGCGCATGAGTGTTCATAGCAGAATTACACAATAGCAAAAAGTATAAACAACCCAGATGTTCATCAACAGATGAATGGATAAATAAAATGTGTTATGTACATACAAAGGAATAGTATTCAGCTTTTAAAAAGAATAAAATTCTGATACAGTGCTGTAACATGGATGAGCCTTCAAAACATGCTAAGGGAAATAAGGCACAGAAGGACAAATGTTTTGTGATTGCACTTAACATGAGGTACCTAGAAAAGGAAAATTCATAGAGAGGTTTTTTTTTAAGGGGTACAGAGTTTTCTATTGGGATGATGAAAATGTTCTGAAAGTGGATATAGAATGGTTGCACAACTTTGTGAATATCCTTAATACCACTTAATTGTACTCATAAAAATGGCCATAACCGCAAATTTTGTAGTATGTGTGTTTCATTACAACAAAAAAATACAGTAACTGAAATTAAAAACTCAGTGTTCTCAAGCAACAAAATATATAGAAGAAAGGAATGAATCAGTGAACCTGAGAATAGAAAAATAGAAATTACCTGAACAACAGAAAGAAAATAGATGGAAAAAAATGAACAGAGGCTCAGAACAGGTGGAACCATAACAAGAGATAAAACATTTGGATCATTGTGGCCCCAGCAAGATAGGTAGGAAAGGGTGAAGCTGAAAAGGTATTTGAAGGAATAATGGCTAAACATTCCCCAAATTTGGCAAGAGACATAAGACATTAAAGAAGGTAAGTGAATGCCTACCTGGAGTCTCCCAAAGATATGCATGGCCAAGACACTTTAAACTCGTGAATATTAAAGATACAAAAGAATTCCTGAAGAAACCAGAGACATAGTTCATTATGTAGAGGAGAACACCAATTCAAATGACATCAGATCTGAAAATATGGGGTCAAAAGGAAGTGGCACAACATTTTTCAAGTATTGGAAGAAAAATGTCACCCCAGTATTCTGTATCCACAAAAGTATCCTTTAAAATGGAAGGGAAAATCAAGACATTCCCAGATGAAGAAAGCTAATAGAATTTGTTCCCAGAAAAGCTACTCTAAAAGAATAGCAAAAGGAATCTCTCTAGGAAGAAAGTGTTAAGAGGAGTGTTGGAGGACTAGGAAGGAAGAACAATATTTAGAGCAGAAATATGAGTAAATGCAATAGATTCTTTTTCTAGTTATCTAAATTATGTTTGTCAAATGTAGTTCTCCATGCATGTAGGGGAAATATTTAAGACATTTTATGAATTGAGGAGAGTAAAGGGAGCATTTGAACTGGTAAAATGTAAGCTGTAACAAGTTATGATTATATAATGTAACATCTAAAAAGCCATGCAAAGAGATATACTCAACAACACTGTAGATAAGTCAAAATGGAATTCTAAAAAATGTTCAAGTAATCCACAGGAAAGCAGCAAAAACAAAACACAAATGTGGGACTTCTGGCTGAGATGGAGGTATAGGTGGAAACATTGTGCCTTCTTGTACAACCAAGTTTAAAGACAACAAAGTTTTAGTAACAAAAACTCAACCACAACTCCACTGCTACGATTATATCCTAAGAATCCTAGAACATCAATTTCAAACAACCTATGCACCACAATGTTCATAGCAGCACAATTTACAATAGCCAAGAGATGGAAGCAGCCTAGGTGCCCATCAGTAAACGAATGGATCAAAAAAATTGTGGTACATATACACAATGGAATTCTATGCAGCAGAGAGAAAGAAGGAGCTACTACCCTTTGCAACAACATGGATGGAACTGGAAAGCATTATGCTGAGTGAAATAGACCAGGTGTTGAAAGACAAATACCATATGATCTCACCTTTAACAGGAAGTTAAACAACAAAACAAACAAGCAAGCAGAATAAAAACAAAGACACTGAAATAGAGAACAAGGGGACAGTGACCAGAGGGGAGAGGGAAGGGAATTTAAGGGGGGAAAAGGGAAGGGATTTGGAGGAACAAGTATGAAGGACACAGGGATGAAGACTAGGGGGGGAGGAAATGGGAGGGAGGTGGGGAGCATGGGGTGGGAGGGCTGGGATGGGAGAAATAGACAAAAAACTGTACTTGAAAAATAACTTAAAAAAAAAAAAACCGCAACCAAAACAAAATTGAACTATACAGAAGTCCGACAACAACAAACCATTCAGCCAGACCGATAAACCAGGTGAAGGAGTGAGCAGTGAGATGGACTGGGCAGGCCCCAGTGCCAGGAAGCAGCAGAGGGGACAGCTATTGCCCCTCTTTGACCCTGCCCCCCCCATACAATGTCACAACCCAGCTACTGAGTTGCCCCGCCCTGGTGAACACCTAGGGCTCTGCCCCTCATAGGTGTAACAGGCACAAACAGATAAAAACATTATGGCTTAAGAAGAACTCGAAGCCCCAGAGCCAATAACTCTAAGCGACCAAGAGATAGCTAAACGTTCAGATGCACAGTTCAAAACACTGGTGATCAGGATGCTCACAGAACTGGTTGATTTTAGTCACAAATTAGAGAAACAAATGAAAGCTAAACTAATTGAAATGAAGGGAAATGCACAGGAAACCAACAGTGATGGAAAGGAAACTGGGACTCAAATCAAGGGAGTGGACCAGAAGGAAGAAAAAATGACCAAACAGAAAAGGATAGCCCTGGCTGGTGTAGCTCAGTGAATTGAGCACGGACTTGTTAAGCAAAGGGTCACTGGTTCAATTCCCAGTCAGGGCACATGCCTGGGTTGCAGGCCAGGTCCCCAGTAGGGGACACATGAGAGGCAACCACACATTGATGTTTCTCTCCCACTCTTTCTCCTTCCCTTCCACTCTCTGTAAAAATAAATAAATAAATAAATAAATAAATAAATAAATAATATTTTTTAAAAAAAGGATGAAGAAACAAGAATTCAAAAAAAAAAAAAGAGAGGCTTAGGAATCTCCAGGACATCTTTAAATGTTCCGACATTAGAATTTTAGGGGTACCAGAAGGGGAAGAGGAAGAGCCATGAGTGGAAAACTTATTTGAACAAATAATAAAGGAGAACTTCCCCAATCTGGCAAAGGAAATAGACTTCCAGGAAATCCAGGAAGCTCAGAGAGTCCCAAAGAAGTTGGACCCAAGAAGGAACACACCAAGGCACATCATCATTACATTAGCCAAGATTAAAATGAACGAGAGAATCCTAGAAGCAGCAAGAGCTAAGGGGACAGTCACCTACAAAGGAGCTCCCATCAGACTGTCAGCTGATTTCTCAAAAGAGACCTTGCCTATAGGCAAGAAGGGGCTGGAAAGAAGTATTCCAAGTCATGAAATCCAAAGACCTACATCCAAGATTGCTCTATCCAGCAAAACTTTCATTTAGAATGGAAGGACAGATAAAGTGCTTCTCAGATAAGATCAAATTCAAGGAGTTCATCATCACCAAGCCCTTATTATATGAAATGTTAAAGGGACTTATCTAAGAAAAAGAAGTTAAAGAAACATGAACAGTGAAGGACAGCAAACACAGTTATTAACAACCACACCTAAAACAAAAGCAGTCTAAGAGGACAGCTAGATCAGGAGCAAAACCATAGAAATGAAGATCACATGGAGGGTTAGCAACAGGGGAGTGGGAGAAGGAGAAGGGGGGAGAAGGTACAGAAAATAAGTAGCATAGATGGTAGGTATAAAATAGACAGGGGAGAGGGCAAGAATAGTATGGGAAATATAGAATCTAAAGAACTTGAGACATGTGGACATAAACTAAAGGGGGGAATGGTGGGGGAGGGGTGCGCAGGGTGGAGGGGAATGAAGGGGGGAATAGGACACCTGTAATGGCATAATCAATAAAATATATTTTTAAAAAAGTGAACAAAAGAGTCACCTTGCATCACAAAAGTAATTACATTAAATATAGTCTAAATATATCCATTTAAAAGATGGAAATTTGCAGAGTGGATTGAAAAAGCATCACCTAGGTTTATGCTATTTATAAGAAATTTCCTTTCAGTACAATAATATAGCTAGGTTGAAAGGTCATAAGGTACACAGATCTGAAATGAAGTAACTGTCCCTATTTGTAGATGACATGTTCTTCTATTTAGGAAATCTCATAAAATCTACAATACAAAAACTAGAACTAGTAAATTACTTCAGCAAGGGCAGAATACAAGACAAACATATTAGTTATATTTCTGTATATTAGTAATCAACTATTACTCAAATAGAAAGTGGAAATGTTACATATAAATGTAATAAGATAAGTATGAGTTCATATTCTGAAAATACAAAATTCTAATGAAATCAAAGATTTAAACCAGTGGAAAGGCATGATCATGGATTGGAAGCCTCAGTATAGTAAAGATGTCAATTCTGTCCAAATCAATATACAGATTTAATGCGTTGCCCATCAAAATCCCAGAAAAAGCAATTTGAAAAAGAATGAAGTAGAGTCATTCTTGATTCCAAAAAAATTATTATGGTATTGCAAGAGATATAGACATATATGAATAATACAGAATAGAGAATCCAGAAATAGCCTACACAAGCACAGCCAAATTATTTTTGACAGGTGTAAATGCAGTTTGATTAGGGCAGACAGTTTTCAACAAATGCTGCTGGGGCAATTGGATATCTTTTAGGGGAAGAAAATGAACCTAGTTCTAAACTTCATGCCTTAAACAAAAATTAACTCCAAATGGGTCATAGAATTAAGTATAAAATGTAAAACCAAGTAGAAGATAACAGGAAAAAATATTCAGGACATTCAGGACCTTGGGCTTGCTGAAGAATTCTTAGAAATGACAACAAAAGCATGAGTCATAAAAATAATTAATTTTGACTTCATAATATTTAAGTCTTTTGCTCTATGAAAGACCCTGTTAATAGAATGAAAATAACAAGCTACAAACCATATTCTGCCAAAGGAATCATACCTGGAACACATGAAAAACTCATCAAACCTGAATAGTAAAAAGCAAATAATAGAATATGAGCAAGAGACATGAAGAGGTAGTTTGCAGAAGGATATATGATTGACAAACATAAAAAGATGTTTAGCCATTCTGAACATCAGGGAAATGCAAATTAAGATCATGAGATAATGCAAACCTATAAAAATAGCTAAAATTAAAAATAGTGACAATACCAAATGCTGGCAAAGATGTGGAGAAACTGAATCATTCATACATTTTTGGTGGGACTGAGAAATGGTGCAGCCACTCTGGAAAAATATTTTAGTTCTTACAAAGGTAAATGTACATTTACCATACAAGAACTTATGTCCACTCAGGAACCTGTATACATTGTTCATAGCAGCTGTATTTGTTATAGCCAAAGACTAGAAGCAACTAAAGTTTCTCTTAATTGGTAAACAAACAAACTGATAATCCTTACCATGGAATGAATATTACTCAGCAATAAGAAGGAATCAACTATTTATTGATCCAAGTTGTTAACTTGGTTAGATCTAAAGAGCACTGGGCTGAGGGAAAAAGCCAATAGCCAAAGATCACATACTATGATCTGTATCACATGGTTTAATTTATATAATGTTCTCAAAATGACACAATTAGAGAGATTAATGGTTGCTAAGAGTTAGGGTAGTCTATAGTTAGGCTGACCATGCTCTTTTCCCCAATGGGAGCCCAGCGTACAATGGCCGCAAACAGCGGCATCCTCCTCAGTAGTGTATGTAGCCTGTTGCTTGTATGGGTTTGCCCTGAAGGACTTTGGAGACAGCCCATTCCAGTGAACATTCATTTCTGATCTCATGCTATTCCCAATCTATATGGGTGCTTTTGGAAAGCCCCAGGGCCCAGTGGCCAGGGTCCATATTGGCCAAGTCATTGTGTCCATCCACACCAAGTTGCAGAACAAAGAGCATGTGAATGAGTCCCCACACAGGGCCAAGTTCAAGTTACCTGGCTGCCAGAAGATCCTCATCTCCAAGAAGTGGGGCTTTACTAAGTTTAATGTAGATGAATATGAAGGTATGGTGGCTGAAAAACAGCTAATCTCAAATGACTGGGATCAAATATATCCATAATCATGGCCCCCTGGACAAATAGTGGGCTCTCTCTGTACTTGATAATGTTAGCACTGCCCCCTCTTTACTTATACCCACCAATAAATCCAATGCCCTGCACCCTAAAAAAGTTACATATTGGGAGGGGGAGGATGTGACTATAAAGGGGTAACAGGAGGGCAGTCTTTGTGGTGATGGAATAGTTCTGTGTTTTATTGAGGTGGTAGTTATAATTTACATGTGATAAAATGGTATAGAGCAATACACACACATTATACTTAAGTTAGATCTCTGGGTTTGATACTGTACTATAATTAAAGTATAACTACTATTGGGGGAAACTGAGTTAAGGGTACATGAGAACTCTCTATTTGCAACTTCCTGTGATGCAAGTTATTTCAAAATAAGTTTTTAAAAAAATTTATTAGAAAAGCTACTTTTTAGGTACCTATTATCTGCCAGAAATTTTACTTGAACTTTAATATCTCTTTATATACAACCCTGCAAATTGTAGATATTCTCTCCATTTAACAGATGAGACTCAAGAGGCTTCCATTTATTTTTTCTGAAGTCAAGATGCACCTCTTAGGATCAAGAAAATATGGTAAATTGCCTGAGGTTAAATTACCGGTAAAGGACTGCAGCAGGATTTAAACCTGCCTGCCTTAGTCCAAAGCCCACATCCCCTTCTACTACTTTAAAGTGCCTCTTCTAAAGTATTTGTGTCTTGGAAATGTGTGAAAGTAGAACTTGATGTCAGAGGTGAGGGGAGCGTTCATGCATTTATTTATAATTTATTTGCTTTATCTAATGATAATATTTATGTACTAAATATATAATGATACAAAAATGAGAGTTATGCTAAATAAGAAATTATAAACATCTTTTAAAGTTGCTTATAATTTAGTGGAAGTGACAGGGAGGTGAAAAATGACTATAATACACCTTATAAAATATTAAGATAAAACTAAGAGGTTTTATGGAAGCACAGAGAGGAAGAGCCTTTAATTTCTCCTAGTACAGTGGAAGATTAGCAAACAGTGTATTCTAGTTGCTCAGAAATGTGGCACTATAGAAGTTATAAACAAAGACAAAGTAACATGTAGAATAGATAGATTGAAGTTTGTCTATTTGTTTACCCCACATCCTATAGTTTAAAAAATGCTAGTAATGAAAATAGTTTAGATAATAAGAATAGGGGAAAATAGACTTGGTGAAAGCATGGGATGAGAATAGAACACACAGAAAGTCATTCCACAGACCTCTGTAGTAGTTGCTAGAAATGGTCTGCAGATTGGCTTTAAAATTCCTGGAAACAAAGGGAAAAAGGAAATTTTACTTAAATAATTCACAGTCCATAGCATAGGAACAAACTGGCTATTCAAAAGAACTACATTCCTGAAATATCCCAGAGAACCAAGTGTTCCCTGAGGATTCTTATAAAAAAGGGTTCAGTGACATAGTGTATTAGATTTTCAATAACTTCTCTAATACAGGTTTAAAAATGAATTTAGTGAGATTGTCTTCTGGAGAGTATGTCTGAAGCTTAGGTATGTACTGGATATGGTGGGTAGTTAGGCTGGATAGGTCAGTAGGGCTGGGATCACAAATGGTATTCTTTTATTTCATTATCAGTGTGTTGAAGCACCACAGGTTACAGGAATTCCCTCACATTTTTGTTTTCAAAGGCTTTTTATCTGTATGTGGGAGAAGGCCAAAGGAGAAGAGAGTAGGAGGTATTGCTAAAAATTCAGGCAAGTGTGATAAAGGACTCAGCTAAGGAAATATGTGTATTTGTAACCACCATACCCCCCATACTCTTTTAAAAAATATTTTATTTATTTTTAGACAGAAGGGAGGGAGGAAGAGAGGGAGAGAAACATCAAAGTGTGGTTGCCTCTCATGCGCCCTCTACTGGGGACCTAGACCACAACCCAGGCATGTGCCCTGACTGGGAATCAAATCAGCGACCCTTTGGTTTGCAGCCAGTGCTCAACCCACTGAGCCACACCAGCCAGAGCTCTTTAAAAAAAATTCTTCAGACTTTTTCTGGTTTCTTGGATTTGATCATTAAAAATGGTAAAGGGAGAGGTAGATTAAAATAATGGCTTTTATGTTGCTTCTGGACATGTATTGAGTGCAATAAATGTTATTGTAGTATAGTTAAATATAGTTTATAACCTTTAGGATTTTATTATATAGGGACAAGTTATAGATAAAATTTATGTTTTTAAAGAAAATTTTGTTGATTTTGATGAACTGGGAAGAACTATATAGTTACTTGAAAAGGGCAAGGTCAGGGCAAGAATAATGTTAGAACCAAGTATAAAATTGGATGAGGGATATAGCAATTTAAGATGCTCTTTAAATATCAAGACTTTTTCTTTTGTCTTTGTACATCTTCCAGAAGGCACTAAAACACTACCTTGAATATAGTAGGTTCTCAATAAATGTTAAATACACAATGAGAGACAAATACTATGGAAAAGGATCTTTGTACCACTACTTTATTTCATAGATATTTCTTTTATGGCATTTAACATATTATACTTACATTTTCTCAAGTAAGCAATAAATTCTCTGAGTGCAGGTACCTAACATGGTTTTGTATCTTTGGAATTTAACATAGTTCCTGGCATATAATCATCATTCAGTGGGTCTAATATATCTATTTCCCTTTAAAGTCATTTTGATGCCTTCATGATAGAAAGGCCCTTTTCTTCATCCCTTGATGGTTTGCTAGTGGGCTGGGAAGGAAAGTTGTGGTCCTCCACCTTAGTCAGCAAGTACTTGATTGATTTGGTATTTAGCTTAGTCAAGTAAGTTATTGATATGTTCAACAGGACTTTTCTAAAGTGTTAACATGTTTTGATAACAATAAGTAGAAATTTAATGATAAAGAATGCCTAATTGATGCTCATTATTAAAATTCAATAATTTTAAGACTGGTTTCTTTTTTGCAGATATAAATATTTGATAATTTTTCTAATAGTTTGGTTAAAAATCAATAGTAATTTTTATTAAACTGTAAATTGTCTTGAAAGATATAGCTATAAACCTTTAAATTTTCATTTGGTATATTTTTCAGATAGGGAAAATATTCACATGGCACAAAATTCATAAAGTAAAAAAGATATGTCATTGAGTCTCCTTGCCAGGGAGGCAAACCTGCATTTCTGCATTGTTGTACTCCTCAAATGGAAGCTAAGGAAATATTTTAATTTGATTATTTTCTTTCCAATTATAACAGATTGAAGATCTCAAACAGACCAATCATTGCTTGGAAGAATATGTTAGGAAACTCTTGGATAGTAAAGAGGTGGTAAGCAGTCAAATAGACGATTTAACCAGCCACAATGAGCATCTTTGTAAAGAATTGATTAAAATTGACCAATTAACAGAGCAACTAGAAAAAGAGAAAAACTTTGTGGTGGATACTGCTGACAAGGAACTCGAAGAAGCAAAGGTATTAGATTTACTGCTGATAAAATTATTTTTAAAATTTATGTATAATGTATGACATTATGTTAGTTTCAGGCATACAACATAATGATATGGTATATATATATCTATATATGCATAGATATAGATATCTATACCTCTCTCTATATATTTTTCAGTGACCAAATAATTTTAATTAACATCTGACTACTGACCAAGATCTTAGTTCTACTTTAAAAATCATGTAATTATTAAATGTCATGGAAAAAGTGACATCCTCATTTATATCATTTGAAACTTTTTTAGATTTGACATATTGTCTGTTCTATAGATAAAATTGTATTACATTTTACATTTTATTCTTTAAAAATTTTTTGCAAAGAAAAAAGTTTTTTTATTTGGTACCTGTTAGGACTATTCATGTCATATTTATTCTTATGCCTATTTGGGTTAATTTTGTTTTTTATTAATTTATCCAACTAATATTTGTAAAGTTTTAATTTATTTTTTAGAGAGAGGGAAAGAAAGGGAGAAAGAGGAAGAGAAGCATCAATGTGTATGTGTGGGTAAGAGAAACAGCAACGGGTTGTCTCTCACATGCACCCAACTGGGGACCTGGCCTGCAACCCAAGCACATGTGCCCTGACCAGGAATCGAACCTGCAGACTTTCAGTTCACAGGCCAGTCCTCAATCCACTGAACCATGCCAAGGCACTAAGAAAAACTTTTAAGTGAGGTATAGTAATGGCAAAAACTTCAAGCAATAAGAATGTTCTGTATACAGAGCATTTCTCTTCCTAATTCTCAATAATAATTGATTATGCTATTACAAATTTGAATAGACTTTATTTTTTATAGCAGTTTTAAATTCATAGCAAAACTAAGCAGAAGGTACAGAGATTTCCCATTTACTTGCTGCCCCCAAATGTACATAGCCTCCCCTATTAGCAACATCCTCCACTAGAGTACATTTGTTATGATTGATGGACCTATGTTGAAACATCATTATTATCCAGGGTCCATAGTTTACATTAAGGCTCACTCTTGATGTTTACTCTTTGGATTTGGACAAATGTAAAATGACATTTATCCACCATTATACTATCAAACAGAGTAGTTTCACTGGCTTGAAAATCCTCTGTACTTTGCCTTGTTTTGATTTTGAGACAAGTTCTTGTCTCAAGAACTACAAGAATATTTTCTACAGTTTAAAAGAATTTTTAAATCATTTTAAATTAATGTTTGAATACAATTGTCTCCATTTTCCCAGTACTCTGCGGTTTTCTTTTAATAATTTGAAATATTTTAAAAAGTTTTAATTTCCTGAAATTTTTTTTGTTTTAGTATGAGGTGAGATCAACTAGTCCATCTTAGCAGCTACTGAATTCACATATATGTGTGAATAAAAATTCTGGACTCTTTGGTCTCATTGATTCATTTGCTGTTTTCTGTGCCACTACCACATTATTTTAACTACTGTAGCTCTTTGACATTTTGATAACATTTTATTTCTTAAATTTTAGTACTCCGCTATGAATTTTTTTAAACATACTTTTTAAAAAGATTTTTTATTTTATTTTTATTTTTAGAGAAGGGGGAGGGAGAGAGAAATAGATGGAGAGAAACATCCATGTGTGGTTGCCTCTCCAGCACCCCCTACTGGGGACCTGGCCTGCAACCCAGGCATGTGCCTTGACTGGGAATCAAACTGGTGACCCTTTGGCTCATTGGCCACCACTGCATCTGCTGAGCCATACCATCCAGAGCTGAAATTTAGAAACTGAGAATTTCAACACTATTTTAAAATTATGACAGTTACATTTTCTCATTGCTGCCTGGTGGTTTATAAGCACCAGCAAGACACAGAGTGGATTTGAAAGCTGAAAACAAGCCTATTGAATTTTTAGTATATGTGCTGCTGAAGCAAGCACAAGCCTATTGAATTTTTAAATATGGTGTGAATATGTTTATTTGACTTGATTTTACTGGCACCAAATTAGTAAACTGTGTCTGTAATAAGGTAGTTTCCCAAAGCCAGTTGTTGTTGCATGTTATTTTTTAAACATCCTTTTAACGTACTCTTGGTAGAGTATGATAAAGTACTTAATTAAATGATTAGGCTGAGAACATGAGTATTATTGAAGGCATTATTTATTACAGTAGTTTGAAATAAAAGAGCCCAGTTAATGATCTCTAGGATGGTGTTTGTTTATATGCAGTAACCTCACTTATTTAGAAAGGATAAGTAAGTCTAAATTAGTGAAAAGTCTGAATAATGGAATATTTAAATATGTGAAACTTATTATTTGAATGTAAGGGAACAATCTTTGACAAAGCTACCTTGAGGAGGTTCTTAGGAAAACTACTTGAGAGAGTAGATAAAAATGATGTGTTTGTAACTTATGAATTACTTATCTTCTTGTGGATACTACTGAAGTATTTTCAGGTCATTTAGAAGACAACTGTACTTGAACAACAGTAAAATAATTAAAAAATAAAACCAGCTTGAATATTTTAAACATTTCTCAATAAAGTCTTTTGTTTGTATTGTTTAAGAATAGTTATTCTTTGTTCACATTTTAATTGTAAATGGTAATGGAGTTTAGACTCAATTATACAAATTATCAAATTAAGAATACTGATTAATGTTTTATTGTATCTACTACTCTGTTGTTTTTTTCAAATTAAAAATTTACTGCACTCTTTCCAGACTTAGGGCAGTCAGTTGGCCGATTCCCCATGAAGAGAGTGCCCAGTTTAGCAGTGACCAGCTTTAAAGGGTTTTTAAGGCCAGCATTCTAGAAAAAGAGAGAGAGAATTCTGTCAGGGGGAATCTTCTGCTATCAAAGGGGAGTTTCGGGAATGGAAAATAGCTAATATAAAAGTGCTAGGATTTGCCTAAAACAAAATGTTAAATTCACATACAGAAATTCTACTTGGCTCAAAAGAGTGTTTCTAGGAAATAGATTCCATATATAAGGTGGAGTGTTTGGAATGTTACTCAAGGGAAAAAAAGTGGGTAGCAGTGTTGGAGTACAGCTAGCATTACTGATTCAGGGAAAAGACTGAAAAGTTAAAAAAAGAGAGGACAAAATGGAAACAGATCCTTTGGGTTGGTAGAATGCCCTAATTTGAAGTCACCAACCTCAGTAAGTGAATGTTACAGGTAAAGGGGGAAAGAAAAGGATGACCAGGGTTGGGGATTGAACATCAATGCATGTGGTCATCATCATCCTTACATCATTGGGTGTACAGTTTAGGTATCTAATTACTCTCCCAGTAATTGGATACCAGTTGTCTGATTTGTGGGATGAGGTTTGAAACAGAGAAAAATTTCTAATTTGAGAGCTGAGAAAGAATGTTTGAATTCTCGTAATCTTTGAGATTATGCTGTGGATATGTGGAGGGAGCGTTTGAGGCTAAAGCTGCTGTTAGTTTTTCTGGAATTTAGAGGGACAGTATTAAATTTATTTACTCAGAAGAGATTACTTTTAGTCATTTAAATTTTTAAATATTTCTCCCAGAACAAAGTATTTATCTTTATTTGCTGAATTTCTATTGTTAAGACACTGTTGAACATAGTAAAAATAAGAGGTGCTTTTATTAAATGTTTCTAGAAAAAAAGTATTTCTTCATGAGATATCAGCCTAAAACAATGCATTCTGCTTTGGAAGTTACTCTCAGAAGAAGTAACAGTTTGGCACATACTGGCATTAGAGTGTACCTGCATTTAAATTTAATTGGATTTTGTCAGATTTTCCCCATTGTATATTTTTTCCTGCACTATTTTTTTTATCTTTAAGTTGAATTTATTGAGGTGACGTTGGTTCACAAAACCATACAGGTTTCAAGTGTACAACTCAATAAACCATCATCTGCACACTGCGTCGTGTGCCCCCCCAAGCAAAGTCTTTTTTCATCCCCATTTTTCTCCCCTTTGCCCACCTCTACCTAGTCCCCACTCCCTTTTCCCTCTGGTTATCACTGCACTGTTCTCTGAATCTCTGTGTTATATAAAACATTATATATGTATATATATATACACATATGTATATATACACACACACACACACACATATATATATATATATATATATATATTTAGGTTTAATCCCTTTACCTTCTTTCATCCCTTTCACCTCTAGCAGATGTCATGTATCTATGTCTCTCTTTCTATTGTGTTCATCAGTTTTTGTTCATTAGATTCCATATATAGGTGAAATCATATGTTATTTGTGTTTCTCTGACTGGCTTATTTCACTTAGCATAATAATCTCCAAGTTCATGTATGCTGTCACAGAAGGTAATATTTCCTTCTTTTTTTCCCTCAGCTGCTAGCATTCCTTTGGGTAAATATCCCACACGTTTTTTATCCAATCATCTACTGATGGGCATTATACTGTTTCCAGATCTTGGCTATTATAAATAACACTACAATGAACATAAGGGTGCACATATTCTTTTGAATTAGTGTTTTGGGATTCCTTGGATATATTCCAAATATATATTCCAGTGGGATCACTGGATCACAAGGCAGTTCCATTTTTAATTTTTTGAGGTATCTCCATATTGTTTGCACAGTGACCACACCAATCTGCATTTCCACCAACAGTGCATTGAAGGTTTCCTTTTCTTCACAATCTCAACCAACACTTGTTGTTTGTTGGTTTATTGATGATAGCCATTCTGTCAGGTGGGAGGTGATATATCTTTATGGTTTTAATTTGCGTCTCTCTGATGATTAGTCACAGTGAACATTTTTTCATGTCTGTTAGCCATCTGTATACCCTCCTTGGAGATGTGTCTATTCAGGTTTCTTGACCATTTTTCAGTTGGGTTGTTTGTCTTCCTGGTGTTGAGTTGTGTAAGTTGTATATATATTTTGGAAATTAAAGCTTTATTGGATGTATCATTGGCAAATATTTTCTCCCATATGGTGGGTTCCCTCTTCATTTTGATAATGTTTACTTTAGCTGTGCAGAAGGTTTTTAATTTGAGGTAGTCCCATTTGTTTTTCCTTTGTTTCCCTTCCACTAGGGGGTATATTGGCAAAAATACTGCTACACAAAATATCTGAAATTTTGCTGTCTATGTTTTCTTGTAGTATTTTTATGGTTTTACAATTTATATTTAAGTCTTTTATGCATTTTGAGTTTATTCTTGTGTATGGTATGTATGGGTGGCCTAGTTTCATTTTTTTTTTTTTTGCATCTACCAGCCCAGTTTCCCAGCATCATTTATTGGAGAGACTGTCTTTATTCCATTGTATGCTTTCCCCTCCTTTGTCAAATATTAATTGACCATAAAGGCAAGGGTTTATTTCTGGGCTTTCTGTTCTGTTGCATTGATCTATATGCCTGTTCTTACGCCTGTGCCAGGCTCTTTTGATTATAGTGGGCTTATGGTATAGTTTGATATCAGGTATTGTGACACCTCCAACTTTGTTGTTCTCAGGATTGCTGAGAGGCTATTTGGTGTCTTGGTTTTTGGTTCCATATAAATTTTTGGAATATTTGTTCTGTGTCTCTGAAGTATGCCATTGGTATTTCAATAGGAATTGCATTGAATCTATAGATTGCTCTGGGTAGTATGGACATTTTAATGACATTAATTCTTCTAGTTCATGAACATGGTGTATGCTTCCACTTTTTGTATCTTCCTCAATTTACTTCTTCAGTGTTCTATAGTTTTTCAAGTATAGGTCTTTTACTTCCTTGGGTAAATTTATTCCTAGGTACCTTATTTTTTTCCTGTTGCAGTAGTAAATGCAATTGTTTTCTTAGTTTCTGTTTATGATAGTTTATTATTGGTGTATAAAAATGCCATCAATTTCTGAGTACTGATTTTGTATCCTGCTACTTTGCCTAATTCATTTATTAGGTCTAGTAGTTTTTTTTGGTGGTATCTAGGGTTTTCTATGTACAATATTATGTCATCTGTGAGTAATGACTGATTTACTTTTTTCTTTCCAACATGGATGCCTTTTATTTCTTTTTTTTTATTGCAGTGGCTAGAACTTTAAGTACTATGTTGAATAAGAGTAGTGAAAGTGGGCATCCTGTCTTGTTTTGATATTTAGGTCAGTGCTTTTAGTTTTTGCCCATTGAGTATGATGTTGACTGTGGGTTTGTCATATATAGCCTTTATTATATTGAGGTATGATCCCTCTATTCCTACTTTTCTGAGAGTTGTTGTCATAAAGGGATGCTGGGTGGATTTTAACAAATGCTTTCTTTTGATATGATCATGTGATTTTTATTTTTTATTTTGTTTACTTGATGTATCATGTTTATTAATTTGCAAATATTGTACCAACCCTGCATCCCTGGAATAAATCCTACTTGACCATGGTGTATGATATTTTTAATGTGTAGCTAGATTCGGTTTGCTAATATTTTGTTGAGGATTTTAGCATCTATGTTCATCAAAGATATTGGCCTCAACTTTCCTTTCTTTATATTGTCTTATCCTGGTTTTAGAATTAGAATAATGCTGGCCTTATGTAAAGAGCTTGAAGTCTTCCCTTCTCTTGAATTTTTTTAAATAGTTAAAGATAAATGTTAGTTCTTTAAAAAATTTTTTTACTATTATTTATTTATTTTTAGAGAGAGGAGAAGGTAGGGAGAAAGAGAGAAACATCAATGTGTGGTTGCCTCTCATGTGGCCCCGACTGGGGACCTGGCCCATAACCCAGCCATGTGCTCTGAGTGGGAATTGAACTGGTGACCCTCTGGTTCACAGCCCATAGTCAATCCACTGAGCTACACACCCAGGGCTTAGTTCTTCTTTTAATGTTTGGTAAAATTTGCCTGTGAAGCCATCTGGTCCAGGACTTTTGTTTGCTGGGAGTTTTTTTTATTATTACTGCTTCAATTTCATTAGCTGTAATTGGTCTATTCAGGTTTTCTGATTCTTCCTGGTTCAGTTTTGGAAAACTATGTTTTTAGGAATTTATTCATTCACCAAGGTTGTCTAGTTTTTTGGCATGTAGCTGTTCATAGTATTTTCTTACAATCCCTGTATTTCTGTGATGTCAGTTGTCGCTTCTTCTCTTTTATTTTTGATTTTGTATATTTAGATTCTCTCTTTTTTTCTTAATGAGTCTGGTTAAAAGTTTGTCAACCTTATTTATCTTTTCAAAGAACCAGCTCTTGGTTTTACTATTTTTTTTAGTCTCCATATTCATTATTTACACTATGATCTTTATTATTTCCTTCCTTCTATGTTCTCTGGACTTTATTTTTTCCAGTTCTTTTAGTTATAGGGCTAGATTGTGTATTTGAGATTTTTTTTTTTTGTTTCTTGAGGTAGACTTGTAATGGTATGAACTTTCCTCTGATGACTGCTTTTGCTGTTTCCCATAGATTTTGAATTGTTGTATGTTCATTTTCATTTGTTTTCTTTTCTTTTTTTTAATTTATTTTTTTACTGATTATGCTGTTACAGTTGTTCTATTGCCCCCTTCATTTTCCTCCACCCTACCCCCCCATCCCCACCATTACCCCCCCTTTAGTTTATGACCATGTGTCTCAAGTTCTTTAGATTCTATATTTCCCATACTATTCTTCCCCCCATCTATTTTCTATCTACTGTCTATGCTACTTATTTTCTGTATCTTCTCCCCCTTCTCTTCCTCCCACTCCCCTGTTGCTAACCCTCCTTGAGATCATCATTTCTATGTTTCCACTCCTGATCTAGCTGTCCTTTTAGTTTGCTTTTGTTTTAGGTGTGGTTGTTAATAACTGCGAGTTTGTTGTCCTTTCACTGTTCATATTTTTTAAACTTCTTTTTCTTAGGTAAGTCCCTTTAACATTTCATATAATAAGGGCTTGGTGATGATGAACTCCTTGAATTTGATCTTATCTGAGAAGCACTTTATCTGTCCTTCCATTCTAAATGAAAGCTTTGCTGGATAGAGTAATCTTGGATGTAGGTCTTTGGATTTCATGACTTGGAATACCTCTTTCCAGCCCCTTCTTGCCTGTAAGGTCTCTTTTGAGAAATCAGCTGACAATCTGATGGAGACTCCTTTGTAGGTGACTGTCCCCTTATCTCTTGCTGCTTCTAGGATTCTCTCCTTCATTTTAATCTTGGCTAATGTAATGATGATGTGCCTTGGTGTGTTTCTTCTTGGGTCCAACTTCTTTGGGATTCTCTGAGCTTCCTGGATTTCCTGGAAGTCTATTTCCTTTGCCAGATTGGGGAAATTCTCCTTTGTTATTTGTTCAAATAAGTTTTCCACTTCTGGCTGTACCTCTTCTGGTACCCCTATAATTCGGATGTTGGAGCGTTTAAAGATGTCCTGGAGGTTCCTAAGACTCTCCTCATTTTTTTGAATTCTTGCTTCTTCACTCTTTTCTGTTTGACCATTATTTGCTTTCTTCTGGTCCACTCCATTGATTTGAGTCCCAGTTTCCTTTTCATTGCTATTGGTTTCCTGTGCAATTCCATTCATTTCAATTAGTTTTGCCTTCATATGTTTGTCTAATTTGTGGCTATAATCAACCAGTTCTGTGAGGATCCTGATCACTAGTGTTTTAAACTGTGCATCTGAGAGTTTTGCTATTTCTTCATTGCTTAGATTTATAGGCTCTGGGGCTTTGAGATCTTCTTGAGCCATTTTTGGTCTGTTTGCACCCGTTAAGTCTGAGGAGTGGAGCCTTGGACTCCCAGGTTGCTGGGTTGTGACTCTGTATGTGGAGGCGGGATCAGAGTGGGGAAATGGCGGCCCCCACTGCTGTTTCTAGCAGCTGGGAAGAGCGGAGCCTTAGGTTGTTCACCGGGGCAGGGCCACTTAGGTTGCTGGGTTATGACACTGTATGTGGAGGCAGGGTTAGAGCGGGGAAATGGCGGTGCCCTCTGCCTCTGCTTGCCGCTGGGGCTGCTGGCTCTCGTCCAATCGCCCACTCCCTCGCTTGTCTATCCACACACGAATGTGCGACCACAGTCAACCTGCAGCCCTGCTCCCTCGCTGTTTCCCGCAGTCGCTCGCTGGGTCGCTCACTAGGTCCAACCCTGGGCCTGGGTTCTGAGCGTCTGAGTCCATCCAACCAAGTTTTCCTGTGCAACCCCGCTCCGCCAGCTGCTGGTTTCACCCCTCTTACTGGTCAGGCTGAAGAATTTGTTGTTATCAGACTTCCGAAAAGTTCAATTTTCTGTGTTCTGGCTGTGTTTTATGTTGCTATTATTTAGTTGTCTCTAAACTTGGTTGTGTGAGGAAGCACAGCGTCTCCAGCTATGCCTCCATCTTGGCGGAAGTCTCATTTGTTTTCTGATTGTTTTTTATTTTCCTTGATCTCATTGCTAACCCATTCTTTGTTTAATAGCATGCTGCTTAGCCTCCTGGTGTTTGAATGTTTTTCAGTTTATTTTTAGTTGTAGCTGATTTCTAGTGTCATACTATTGTGGTCAGAGAAGATGCTCGATATAATTTCAGTCTTCTTGAATTTGTTAAAACTTCTTTTGTGTCCTAACATGTGGCCTGTCTTAGAAATATTCCATGTGCACTTGAGAAGATTGTATTTTCTGCTGCTTTAGGATGAAATATTTTGTAAATATCAATAAATCCATCTGATCTACTGTGTTGTTTAAGATCACTGTTGCCTTGTTGATATTATGTCAGGAATATCTATCTATTGGGGGTATTAAATAGATGGGGTATTTAAATAAGTGGAGATTTAAAAGGGGGTATTTAAAACAGCAGGGTATTAAAATTCTCTACTATGACTGCATTATGTCCACTATGATTTTCTTTATATGCTTAGGTTCTCTTATGTTGGGTGCATATGTATTTACAGTAGTTACCATATTTTTCAGACTATAAGATGCACTGTCCCTGCCCCAAATTTGGGAGGAATAATGGTTGTTAAAGCTGCTGTTGAGTTCTGTTTACATTTACATTTGTGAAATATTATGTTACTTATATTATTAAATATTTTACCACATTTTTTACTTCAAAATTTTTTTCCTATTTTTCTCTAAAACGTGTGTCTTACAGTCCAAAAAATATGATATATCCTCTTTTGGATTGATCCCTTTACTATTATGTAGTGACTGACTTTCTTTATCTCTTTTTATGGCCTTTGTTTTGATGTCTGTTTTGTCAGATATAAGTATTGTTACTGCTGCTTTTTTTCATTTTTCCATTTGTATAGAACATTTTTCCATCCTTCACCTTCAGTCTGTGTGTATCTTTTGTTCTAGGTGGGTCTCTTGTAGACAGCATATATATGCATCATGTTTTCTTATCCATTCAGCTACCCTATATTTTGATTGGAGCATTTAATCCATTTACATTTAAGGTCATTATTGATACATATTTATTGCCATTTTATTCTTTATATTGTACCTATGTTCCTCTCTTGATTGCTTCCCTCCCTCCCTCCCTCCCTCCCTCCCTCCCTCCCTCCCTCCCTCCCTTCCTTCCTTCCTTCCTTCCTTCCTTCCTTCCTTCCTTCCTTCCTTCCTTCCTTCCTTCCTTCCTTCCTTCCTTCCTTCCTTCTTAAAGCAGGCCCTTTACCATTTATTGCAATACTGGTTTGGTGGTAATGAACTCCTTTAGCTTTTTATTCCTGGGATGTTCTTTATTTCACCTTCAATTTTAAATGACAGCCTTGATGGATAGAGTAGCTTTGGTTATAGGTTCTTGCTTTTTATCACTTTGAATATTTCATGCCATTCTCTTCTGGCTTGAAGTGTTTCTGTTGAGAAAGCAGCTGACAGTTTTATAGGAGCTCCTTTGTAGGTAACTAATTGCTTTTCCTTTGCAGCTTTTTAGATCCTCTCTCTTTTTTAAGTATATTTTATTAATTATGCCATTACAGTTGTTCTATTACCCCCCTTTATTCCCCTTCACCCTGCACACCCCCTCCCCCACCATTTCTTCCCCTTTAGTTTATGACTACGTGTCTCAAGTTCTTTAGATTCTATATTTCCCATACTATTCTTGCCTTCCCCCTATCTATTTTCTACCTACCATCTATGCTACTTATTTTCTGTACCTTCTCCCCCCTTCTCCTTCTCCCACTCCCCTGTTGCTAACCCTCCATGTGATCTTCATTTCTATGGTTCTGCTCCTGATCTAGCTGTCCTCTTAGTTTGCTTTTGTTTTAGGTGTGGTTCTTGATAACTGTGAGTTTGCTGTCCTTTCACTGTTCATCTTTTTTATCTTCTTTTTCTTAGGTAAGTCCCTTTAACATTTCATATAATAAGGGCTTGGTGATGATGAACTCCTTGAATTTGATCTTATCTGAGAAGCACTTTATCTGCCCTTCCATTCTAAATGAAAGCTTTGCTGGGTAGAGCAATCTTGGATGTAGGTCTTTGGATTTCATGACTTGGAATACTTCTTTCCAGCCCCTTCTTGCCTGTAAGGTCTCTTTTGAGAAATCCACTGACAGTCTGATGGGCACTCCTTTGTAGGTGACTGTCTCCTTATCTCTGGCTGCTTCTAGGATTCTCTCCTTCATTTTAATCTTGGCTAATGTAATGATGATGTGCCTTGGTGTGTTTCTTCTTGGGTCCAACTTCTTTGGTACTCTCTGAGCTTCCTGGATTTCCTGGAAGTCTATTTCCTTTGCCAGACTGGGGAAGTTCTCCTTTATTATTTGTTCAAATAAATTTTCCACTCATGGCTGTTCCTCTTCCCCTTCTGGTACCCCTATAATTTGGATGTTGGAACATTTAAAGATGTCCTGAAGGTTCCTAAGCCTCTCCTCATTTTTTTGAATTCTTGTTTCTTCATCCTTTTCTGTTTGGTCATTTTTTCCCTCCTTCTGGTCCACTCCTTTGATTTGAGTCCCAGTTTCCTTTCCATCACTATTAGTTTCCTGTGCATTTCCATTCATTTCAATTAGTTTAGCCTTCATATGTTCCTCTAATTTGTGACTAAAATCAACCAGTTCTGTGAGTATCCTGAGCACCTGTGTTTTGAACTGTGCATCTGAAAGTTTGGGTATTTCTTCGTTGCTTAGATTTATGGGCTCTGGGGCTCTGAGTTGTTCTTGAGCCATGTTTTGGTCTGTTCGTGCCTGTTAGGTATGAGGAGCGGAGCCTTAGTTTACCAGCGTGGGCCACCCGGGTCACTGGGTTGTGACACTGTATGTAGGGGCGAGGTCCTTTCTTTTTTTAATTTTTGGCATTTTAATTATTATGTGTCTTGGTGTGGGTGTCTTTGGGTTATCTCGTTTGGGACTCTCTGTGCTTTCTGAACTTGTGTGGCTTTTTGCTTTACCAAATTGAAGTTTTCTGCCATTGTATCTTCAAACAAGTTTTCTATCCCTTACTCTCTCTTCTCCTTCTGGTACCCCTATGATGCAGATGTGCAGATGTTGTTATGCTTGATGTTGTCCCAGAGGTCCCTTAGATTTTATTCATTTAAAAACATTTTCTCTCTTGGCTGTTGTAAATTGTGCTGCTATGAGCATTGGGGTACATAGGTTCTTTTGGATTGGTGTTTCAGCCAGAAGGGAAGGGGAGGGCATAGTGGGGGGAAGTATTTCAGGAACTACTATAAAGGACACATGGACAAAACCAAGGGGTAGGGTGGAAGCAAGCGAGGGAGGTGGGTTTGGCTGGGGTCAGGAGGAGTGGCAGGGGGGAAATGCAGACAACTGTAATTGAACAACAATAAAATAATTTAAAAAAAGAAAGAAAACTATGAGAACCAACATTTCTCTCTCTCTCTCTGATCTGCTTGGGTGCTTAATACTATCTTGTCCTCTAAATCATTGATTTGATCCTCTGCTTCATCTAATTTGCTGTTGATTTTTTCTGTGTATTCTTCATTTCAGATACTGTATTCTTCATTTCTGACTGGTTCTTTTTTATGGTTTCTGTGTCCCTTTTCATGCTAACTATCTCTTTGTTTAAATTCTCACTGAGATTATCCATTTTCCCCTAAGTTCCTTGAACATCCTTATACCAATTGTTTTAAACTCTGTATCTGGTATTTGGGTTGCTTCCATTTCATTTAATTATTTTTCTAGGGATTTCTCTTGTTTTTTTTCTTTTTCATTTGGGGAGTATTTCTTCATCTCCTCTTTTTGTTTGTGTGTGTTAGGTAGATCTGCTATGACACCCAAATTTGTTGTGATGACTTTTGGATGAAAGTATCTTATCTTCCAGGTAACCTGAACTCCATTCTCCAGGAATATTTATTGTAGGTTATGTACATCTTCCTGTTGTCATTGAATTTTGAATGTTATTGGCCCTTTTGTGGGTGGAGTTAACCATTCAGGCTGGCTGACTAAAAGGGTAAACCTCAGTTACCATATATGAGCTATTGTGCAGGGCCATCCCCCCTGAGGCAGAGTTTTCCCATCAGGGTCTGGTGCTTGCAGGAATCCCCCTTTCTGTGTGCTGCTTAGGTGGCTAGTTGAGTCTAACCCTGGTGTGGTCTGAAGCCCACCACTGTTTGTGTTGGTTTTGCTTCCACTTGGACAGGGTTCAGGTACAGGTTGATGTCAGACATTGTGTGTAACTGTTCTTGGGCTACCTGTCTGAAGCTACCACTCTGTTCTCTGTTTGTGGCTGTTTCTACTGGGCCTGGATATGTGTGGGAGAGGTCAATCTGTATATAATGGTCAGTTTCCTCCAGCTTAGAGTTATGGGCTGATCTGTAAAAGGCTGACATTCCCTGAGGTCCACCTCCACCTATCAACTACTCTGCCTGCTCCCGAGGTTGCCTGATCTTCTTCCAGAGCCTCCTGAAGAAATATTGTATAGTGGATTCTGGCTGACCACAAACCAAAGACTCTTCCACAGGTCGTGAGCTCAGTAGGATAGGACAAATGTAGTTGGGAGGACAAAGATAGTGGGTCCCCTACTATCCTTGGGGGTCACATAGGGTTCTTAATGAGGGGAAAGTGGCCCCTACTCCAGAGCCAAGCCACTTAGCTTCTTCCAGAATCTCCAACTCTATTTCTGCCAGGAGGGGCATGGGATAGGTTTATACCCATATATTGCATGCCCAATGCAAGAATAAGCTCACCCACCCTGGGTTCAGAGGGACATATCAAAAGGGTCTTCCATTGGGCATGATGCCAGCCCAGCCCCAAGGAGGGGGCTAAACTAAGCACATCATCCCCATCCAAGATAATAGCCCCCAAGGGACTTACAGTTTGAATGTCCCAGCTCTGAGCTGCTTTCCCTTTGCTCTGAAGAACTGAGTTCATTGGGGTGGGGTATCTGGTACTTGGAAGGGCTGATCCTAACAGTCTCTCACAGTCTCCCATTGAAAGTAGCACCTGCAAACCTGTGGGTAGGAGGCAGACACTTCTTCCTTATCCCAGTTAGCATGGGTTGAACTCACAGAGGGGATAGGAGTGGCCTCCAATATTCCCCTGCAATGTAGCCGCATATCCCAGCACCCACCTGTCTGGCCCATGGATAAAAGCTTCCCTGGGAAACACTCTTCAAAAGTTCCAGCTCTACATGGTATTTCAGTCCTCCCGTGTGGCTGAACTCAGCAGGACAGAGAGGGCCATGTGATTCAATGTGTGGAGAGAGGGTCACTGATGGGTGCTTGAGTTTGGAGAGACAAGCCCTCTTTCTAAGGCCACACAGTATGGTCACTGTCTGAGTTTCTGGCAGGAGCCTCCCCATAAAAGGAGGACCCTAAAAGTCACTACTGGTTACAGCCAGCAGATCCCTCTGCAGGGCCTGAGCACAGCAGAGTGGCTTCACCAGCAGTTAGGGGCCTGGTAGTACACTTCCCAGGCTGGTGCTATAACAATAGAGTGCTTGTCCCAGGGAAGGTGAGGTCTGGATCTCCCCGGTGGACTGAATCCCCGCTGATTTTCACCATGGGATGCTATGTGAGCTCCTCTTCTCATCTCTGTTGCTCTGGGATTGGATTCCTGCATGGGGTTGAGATCCCATGCTCCTGGAGGGAGGGAGTTTTGCAGCCACAGTATTCCTTCAGCTTCCCAATCACCACACCTGGCTATGGAGGCTAACCCTTTCCATATCTCCAGCCTTCTTACCCATCTCAATGTGGCTTCTTCTGTAAATCCTTGGTTATTATATTCAGTTCAGCTAGCTTTCAGTTGGTTATTCAGGTTGGTTGCTATATAATTTAGCTGTAAATCTGGTGTGGGGCCAGGAGCAGGTGAGTGTAGCTTTTACCTATTTAGGAGCCATCTTGGAATCTACTTTTAGTTATTTTTTAAAGGTCAGCTCTTTAAAGGGTAACTTCTTCCATTATTTATTCCATAAAAATGTTTTGAGTATTTCTATTGAGTTATCTATTACTATGTAACAAATTACCCCTAAACCTTAATGACTTTAAATGACAAACTTTTTATCTTGCAGTTTCAGTTTCAGCTTAGCTAAGTAGTTCTGAATCATGGTTTCTCAGGAAGTGCAGTAAGAGGACAATGGCTAGGAAGCAGTAATTGCTTGACTGGTATTGGAAGATTTGCTTTTAAAAAATTTTTTTTAAGATTTTATTTATTTATCTTCATAGGGGAAGGGAAGGAGAGAGGGAGAGAAACATCAATGTATGGTTGCCTTTCATGCATCCCCTGCTGGGAACTGGCCTGCAGGGAACCGGCCTGCAACCCAGGCACGTACCCTGACTGGGAATCGAACTGCGATTGTGCGGTTCGCAGACCCTCACTCAATCCACTGAGCTATACCAGCCAGGGCTAAAAATTTTTTTTTAAATTTAATTGTTGTTCAAATACAGTTTTCTGTCTTTTACTCCCATCCCAGCCCACCTCTCCCAGTGTTCCCCACCTCCCTCCCATTTCCACCCTTCTTAGTTGTTGTCCATGTGCTCTTTATACATGTTCCTGTGAATCTTTCCCCTTTTTCCCTGAAATTCCCTTTCCTCTCCCTTCTGGTCACTGTCAGCCTGTTCTCTATTTCAATGTCTTTGCTTGCTTGTTTGTTTTGTTGTTTAGCTTCCTGTTAAAGGTGAGATCATATGGTATTTGTCTTTCACTGCCTGGCTTATTTTACTTAGCATAATATTTTCCATTTACATCCATGCTGTTGCAAAGGGTAGGAGCCCCTTCTTTCTTTCTGCTGCATAGAATTCCATTGTGTAAATGTACCATAGTTTTTGGATCCATTCATGTACTGATCGGCACCTAGGTTGCTTCTAGCAGTTAGCTATGGTAAATTGTGCTGCTATGAACATTGGGGTACATAGGTTCTTTTGGATTGGTGTTTCAGGATTCTTAGGATATAATCCTAGCAGTGGAATTGCTGG
Organism: Artibeus jamaicensis; assembly: GCF_021234435.1. Classification (NCBI taxonomy): domain Eukaryota; kingdom Metazoa; phylum Chordata; class Mammalia; order Chiroptera; family Phyllostomidae; genus Artibeus; species Artibeus jamaicensis. The sequence continues at coordinate 8,905,306 of NW_026521810.1, read as the reverse complement.
GTCAAAAGGCAGTTCCATTTTGAGTTTTCTGAGGAAATTCCATACTGTTTTCCATAGTGGTTGAACCAGTCTGCAATCCCACCAACAATGGATTAGGGTCCCCTTTTCTCCACAACCTCTCCAACACTTGTTGTTTGTTGCTTTGTTTATGATGTCCATTCTGACCAGTGTGAAGTGGTATCTCATTATGGTTTTAATTTGCATCCCTCTGATAGCTAGTGATATTGAGCATCTTTTCATGTGTCTCTGGATCTTCTTTCTCCTTGGAGAAATGTCTGTTCAACTCCTTGGCCTACTTTTTAATTGGGCTACTTGTCTTCTTAGAGTGGAGTCATGTAAGTTCTTTGTATATTTTGCAGATTAAACCCTGTGTGAGGTATCATTGGCAAATATGTTTTCCCATATAGTTGGTTCTCTTTTAATTTTAATACTGTTCTCTTTAGCTGTGCAAAAGCTTTTTAATTTTGATGAGATCCCATTTGTTTATTTTTACCTCTATGTCCTTTGCTCTATCAGTAAAAACGGGGGCATATCAGTAAAAACGTTGCTGCATGAAATATCTGAGATTTTCCTGCCAGTGTTCTCCTCTGGGACTTTGATGGTGTCACGGCTTATATTTAAGTATTTTATCCACCTTGAATTTACTTTGGTGTATGGTGTAAGTTGGTGCTCAAGTTTCATTTTTTTTGTATGTAGCTGTTCAGTTCTCCAAACACCATTTGTTGAAGAGGCTATTTTTAGTCCGTTTTATGTTGCTGCCCCCTTAGTCGAATATTAATTGACTGTAGGGACTTGGGTTTATTTCTGGGCTCTCTATTCTTTTCCATTGGTCTATGTGCCTGTTTTTATGCCAGTACCAGGCTGTTTTGATTACAGTGGCCTTGTAATACAATTTGGTATCAGGTATTGTGATCCCTCCTACTTTGTTCTTCTTTCTCAAAATTGCAGCAGCTATTCAGGGTTGTTTATAGTTCCATATAAATTTTTGAAGTGTTTGTTCTATATCTGCGAAGTATGTCAAGATTTGCTTTTAAGATAACTTATGCAGATGACTCTTGGCTTTTGGCAGTAAGCCTCAGTTCCTTTCCAGGTAGACCTCTGCCTTGGGTTGTTTGATATATATATTTTTTGCAGTAGCAGGCTTCTCTCCAAGCCACTGATCCAGGAGAGACAGCAAGGAGGAATATGTTATGCCTGTAATGATCCAGACTCAAACGATTTTACCATCACTTCTACCACATCCTGTGTATTAAGTGTGAGTCACTAAGAATATAGCCCACACTTAAGGGAAGGGCAGTTAAGCTCCATTTTTTTGAAGGTAGAGATAGTCAGAATTTCTGGACATTTTAAAACTACCTCAACTATACATCTCCTTTTATCTTCTCATTTTGAGATGTTTATTGTTCATGTCTTAAAGAGTGTTTCCTAGATAAGAACACAATTTTTTTAAATATGAAAAAGCAGAATTACAATTTCACCATTACTATTTTCTTTATATAATTTATATTTTTAATTAACACAAGAGCCATTATTACACTGGATTGCTTGGAAGCTCCTGTCATTATTGTGACCTTTCTATATGATTAGGACAATCAAAACTATTTCAAAACCTACCATTTGGAAGGCAGAATAAAGCTTATTTAAATTTTAGCCCCCTCCCAAACACACACACACACACACACACACACACACACACACACACACACACACAGCATTACTCCCCATCTCTCTCCCTCCTTTATTTTTCTCTGTAGCACTTTCCTAATTTATCTATTTGTCACTCTACTCTGGCCACATCAGCTTGCTTACTAGTTCTTGAGATTTAGCAGACATCTTTTGCCTTCGGATGTGTCTTCTTCTGCCTGAAATGTTCTCCATTTTTTAAAGTATATTTTATTGATTATGCTATTATGGGGCCACATTTTTCCTGCTCTTTATCTCCCTCCATCCTGCACTTCCCCACCCTCCAGTATCCCCCCCATTTAGTTCATGTCCATGGGTCATATATATAAGTTCTTTGGCTTCTACATCTCCTATACTATTCTTAACCTCCCCCTGTCTATTTTGTACCTACCATTTATGCTTCTTATTCCCTGTTCATTTTTCCACCATTCTCTCCCCATCTTGTCCCTCCTGATAATTCTCCATTTCTATGATTCTGTTTCTTTTTTACTTGTTTGTTTCTGTTTTTGTTTTTAGTTTCAGTTGATAGTTGTGAGTTTGTTGTCATTTTACTATTCATAGTTTTGATTTTTTCTTAGATAAGTCCCTTTAATGTTTCATATAATGAAGCCTTGGTGATAATTAACTCCTTTAAATTGACATTATCTGGGAAACACTTTAATTTATCTGCTCTTCCATTCTAAATGATAGTTTTGCTGGATAGAGTAATCTTGGATGTAGGTCCTTGCCCTTTGTGACTTGGAATACTTCTTTCCAGCCCCTTCTTGCCTGCAGGGTTTCTTTTGTGAAATCAGCTGATTTCTCAAAACCTTTTGGGAACTTCTTTGTAGGTAATTGTCTTCTTTTTCTCTTGCTGCTTTTAAGATTCTCTCCTTATCTTTAATCGTGGGTAATGTAACTATGATGTGGTTGGTGTGTACTTCCTTGGGTCCAACTTCTTTGGGATTGTCTGGATTTCCTGGACTTCCTGGGAGTCTATTTCCTTTGCCAGACTAGGGAAGTTTCCTTTCATTATTTTTTTTAAATAGGTTTTCAATTTCTTGCTCTTCCTCTTCTCCTTTTGGCATCTCTCTGACTCAGGTATTAGAACATTTAAAGTTGTCCGGGAGGTTCCTAAGCCTCTCCTCATTTATTTGAATCCCTTTTTCTTCATTCTGTCCTGGTTGAATGTCTGTTTCTTCCTTTTGTTCCAATCATTGATTTGAGTCCCAGTTTTCTTCCTTGCACTGTTGGTTCCCCGTATATTTTTCTTTATTTCACTTTTACATAGACTTCGATTCTTCCTCTATTTTGCAACCATACTCAACCATTTCTGTGAGCATCCTGATTACCAGTGTTTTGAACTCTGCATTTGATAGGTTGTCTATCTCCTCATTGCTTAGTTGTTTTTCAGGATTTTAATCTGTTCTTTCATTTGGGCCATCTTTCTTTGTCTTGGTGCACTTGTTATGTTGTAAGGGGCAGGAGCTTAGGCATTCATCAAGGCAGAGCAACCCACTTTTTGTATTGTGGTGCTGCATGTGGGTGAGGGGTCAGAGAGGGAACTATGCCCCTTGCTTGGGTCTTGCCCCACTTTTAGTCACTTCCCTCACTTCCCACACATGTATTGTGCCCTTTCAGGTGCTGATTCCTGGGTGGGTGGTCTTGTGTACATTCTAGGATCCTATGGGCCCCTGCAACAGACTCTCCTGTGAGACCAGGAGTTTCTCCCATCACTGCAGCCCCCACAGGTTTTTACAGACAGAGGTTTTGAGTTTTAATTTTCCTGGTACCCTAGGTTACATGGTCTGTCATTTCCCTAGTTGTTCCCTCCCAGCTTGTTCCCACCCAAATGTGTGATATCCCAGTATGCCAGCCTCAGCCTTGCCTGCTCCTGTCTACCAGCTGCCACCATACTCTATGTCCTCTCCACCCCGGCTTCCTGTCTCTGCTCCTCCTACCAGTCTGGATGAATGTTTCTTTAACTCCATGGTTGTCAGATTTCCATACAATTTGACTTTCTGGCAGTTCTGGTTGGTTTTTGTTTTTAAATTAGTTGTTACCCTTCTTTTTGCTTGTGCGAGGAAGCAGAGTGTGTGTATCTATGCCTCCATTTTGGCTGGAAGTTCTCTCCCATATTTTTTACATGGTTGACTCCCTCCTTCCTTTAAGTCTGTGCTCAAAGGACTCCTTTCAATGAGGACTTCCCCAATAACCCTATTTAAGATTCTAAACTGCCCTTCATAAACATCCCCAGTCTCCTTAACTCTGCTTTTTTTTCTGTTTTGCTATATAATTTATTTGTTAGGTTTATTTATTTTTATTGTCTACCCAGCTGGAATATAAGGTCCCCAAAGCAAGGGGTCTTGGTGTATTTTGTTCACTTTTTGATATGTCAAGTGCTTAGAACAGATGTAAATGCTCATTATATATTTTTGGGATGATACAACCACTATCTGACATATTTTACCCAGTATCTTTTGTTTTTCTCTTTTCAACTAGAATGTCAGCTCCATGAGATTAGAGGTTTTTTTCTGTTCTATTCACTGCTATACCTAGCATATAACAATTGCCTGACATTGTTAGGCATATAGTAGATTCTTATTAAACAATTGTCAAATAAATGAACATGCTGGGTTAGCATGCTTTCTTTTGTGATGGTTATAATTTTGTTTTTCTGAGTAGAATTAGCATTATGTTTTAAAATATTTTTAATTTTTTTTTTTAGAGAGGGGAAGGGAGGGAGAGAGAGGGACAGAAGCATCAGTGTGTGGTTGCCTCTTGTATGCCCCCTACTGGGGACCTGGCCCGCAACTCAGGCTTGTGCCCTGACTGGGAATCAAACTGGCAACCCTTTGGTTTGCAGGCTGGCACTCAATCCACTGAGCCACACCAGCCATGGTGCATTATGTTTTTTATATATGAAGTAATACATATCTATTATTAAAAATTTCATTCTATATCAAATGACATCTACTGTAATCATACCTTGCTATAACTAGATATAATTCATCTTCCTCAGTTTATATATTAGTTTTTGTCCATTTGTATCTAAGATATATATATATATGTATATATATATAGGTGTGTGTGTGTAAATTTATTTTTTATGAGAATGCATCATATGAAATAAAATTATGCTAATTTAGCATGGACATCTTAACACATAATTTAATGTGTATCAATTTTAAATATTTTATTATAGTATAAATTAAAGCATTGAAAATTGTTCACTCAAATAACTATACATAAGCTTATCCAACTGTACATAAGTTTTGTGTCATACCATAACATCCCTTAATATTTCACAAAAATATGACTGCCTGAGAAATCTTAGAAAAGTACTTTGGTCAAAAGAACAAATGAGGTGCAATAATTACATAGTATATTTAAAATATAGTACATTTAAAACTTTACTTCAAATTAGTACATTTTGGTTCAGAATATGAAGGAGAGGTTTATGCATTGAGAAATAAATTTATGAGACTAATTTGCCTGCTTTTAGCCAAGAGCTTTACAGCTTTGCAAAAAACAGTCACTGCCTTCTAGGAACATATGATTTAGTTATATTCTAAGTATATAACTATTGGTCACTATATTATAAGTCTTGGTGTGTTTGACATTATAAATCTGATACAAAAAGTTTTTGTGGGCTGGATTGAACTGAACTATTAAAAGAATTCAGAGGAAAAGACAATTACTTTTGACAATGATGATTTAGGAAAACTTTAAAAATCCTAGTCATTCTTTTATTTCTTCCCCATATCATCTTCAGGATTATAGTTAGTATTGACATTTTTTCAGTGTGTGGGGAGTAATTTGGTAAAATATGATCAATATAATAAAAACATTAGATAATTTAAAGCAGGATGTCCAAACTTTTGGCATCTCTGTGCCACACTGGAAGAAGAAGAGTTGTCTTGGGCCACACATTAAATACATTACAACACATAATCACAAAAAATCTCATAATGTTTTAAGTAAATTTTGATTTTGTATTGGGCTGCATTCACAGCCATCCTGGACCACAGGTTGGACACCCTTGATTTAAAGGAACTGTTATATTTCATCCTAGGTTCTTTTATTATTAAAGGCAGGCAAACATAAAGAGGTAGAGTATCTTTTCTCTTATAAAATATTCACTGTCTGCATATTTTTATTTTTAATTGGCTTACTTTTGATGCTCTCTTTCCCGTTAAATCAGTTTAAACATTTAAAATCCAAATTAAAATATTCTGGCTTGATTTTCAGATTGAACTCATTTGCCAGCAAAATAATATAATAGTATTGGAAGATACAATAAAAAGACTTAGATCTGTAAGTACATGTTTCTTAAATATATGTTAAGGAATAATTTTATTTTGTTAGTATATTAAAACTATAAAAATTGTACATATCTTTTGACTCTCATGAACATTATGAACAATAAAAAATATTTGTGTTCTAAAATCAGCCCTCTCTGTTTTGTGAACAAGGGTACTCCCATATGTAAGAGCAATGGTATTCTTGCTCCATTTCATCATTACTCCTTTCTCTCCTAGAGGTGGAAGAACTTTTAGTTGGCTTTATTAATGCCCTTAGTTGTTCATTGATTTAATGTGATAACTGTGAGTAATTTAATTCTCAAAATGTAATATATACTTGTCTACACATTAACTGTTATTCTTCTTAGTAACAAATATCTGTATGTCAATTTTTGTTGTTTAATTCTTTATCTAACAATGTAAAATGAAAACTGCTCTAGTTAGACATTTTAATCTTATTATTTGAAATATTTGAAATATCTTGTCTGTAAGTATGTTATTTCTTCTCAGTATAACATTGGTAAAATAAATGTTTCTAAATTAATGTGAATGGGAATGCACTTGAAAGTTCATATGGTGAATATCCAGCATTCATTTAATTTATTAATTCTTTGAGGAATTACTGAACAAAACTTAGATGCTTTACTCTAAGTAAATTAAATTTATTTTGATTTGTAACTAGATCTGTGGACATTTTTGGCTTCTGAAATTTCTTTACCATTCTTTCTTCAAAATTATTGAGTAAATTTAAGGATAATTTTAGTTAACTAAAAATAGAGAACATTCAGAAATGCTAGAAATTAAATATATCTAACTGCTTTTTAAAAGTATTATTTTTTTAAAGTTATTTTTAAAACACCACATTTATTATATTTAAGGATCCTGTTTGTGTTCAACTTCATATAGAAAATGATGATGTAGTTTAGCTTGAAATAATGGCCTAATTTTTTCCTCCCTGGCAAGATAATTTTAGATACTGAAAAAGCACAAAATAAATCTCCTTCCAGACTTGATTCCTTTGTCAAGACTTTAGAAGCAGACAGAGATTACTACAAGAGTGAAGCTCAAAATTTGAGAAAGATGATCAGAAGTAGATCTAAAAGTCCCAGACGCCCATCTCCATCTTCCCGGGTAGGTTTTGGAAAGTTATAAATTATTGGAGTTTGTTGCTCAAACACTGACTTTTATTCTTTGATTTACCTGGAAATAATTCAAGCTGATTGGCATGAATTGGTATATCAAAGAGATTGGGAGACAGAGGTCTGTCTGATAGACACTGGATCATTGAAACTGGTTCTTTATCCCCAGCATTAGTCATAGTTGGGGGTTAGTCAAAAATATATGGAGCAATTTGGGATGAAGCTTTTTAAAAGAGAGGTGCTTTTGGCTTGGGATAGGTATCTCAGTTGGTTAGAGCATCATCCCAATATGTCAAGGTTGCAGGTTTGATCTCCGGTCAGGGCACATACAAGAATCAACCAATGAATGCATTAATAAATGGAACAACAAATTCTCTCTCTTTCCCCCACCTCTCCCCACACCATTTCCTCTCTCTAACTACAATCAATAAATTAAAAAAATTATGAAAGGTGATTTTTAAACCTTTTTTCATCATTTTCTTTATGTAGTCATGTACTGCCATCAGTAGCACTTTTCTGTTCATACTATGTGTCAAAAAATTCAAATTTCTTATATAATAATTTTAGGTTACAAACTGTGATGTAGAGCTTTTGAAGACAACAAGAGACCGTGAAGAACTTAAATGCATGCTGGAAAAATATGAGCGTCATTTGGCAGAAATTCAGGGTAATGTCAAGGTTCTTACATCTGAGAGAGACAAGACCTTTCTTCTTTATGAACAGGTAAACTTGTTTATAAGAAAATAAAATATTTAAGTAATAACAGTTAATTTTAGAGATATATTATTCTTTAGGTATGCTTAAATCTGCGAATCAAGTTAATTTTAATACCATTTGGGAGTACCTTTGTTCTTAAGGTATTTTTAATGAAGTGTAATATATTAATACAGTGTAGGTGTACACATACATGTATTGTCCCCATTCCCATAAAAGGACATATACACGCATAGAAATAGTATGATTTTTGGAATAGTATGAAATGGGGAAAATGTTAAATGGAAGGATGTGGTGAGTTCAAGGTAAACATTTAAGTTTGGGGATTAAAAAATACTAACTTATCATTTTGATGTACTATCAATCACTAAGAAATTGTCATATAATTTGTTTAATTTCAGAGAGTAAAATCAACTTGTAGTTTATCTCTATTTTTAGCTTAAAATTAAAGCTCTTATTACCCAAGTACTTCCTTTACTTAGCAAACATTGAACCCCATATATTATGAACATAATTTATTTTTTATATTTTTTATTATATTTATTATATTCTCTTTTTTATAATAAATTTTATTTAGTTACTTTTCAAGTACATTTTTTTATCTATTTCTCCCATCCCACCCCCCACCCTGTCTCCCCCCTCCCTCCAATTTCCCCTCCCCCAGTCCTCATCCCTGTGTCTTTCATACTTGTTCCTCAAAATCCCTCCCCCTTTTTCCCCTTAAATTCCCTTCCCCCTTCCCTCTGGTCGCTGCCCACTTGTTCTCTATTTCAGTGTCTTTGTTTTTATTCTGTTTGCTTGTTTGTTTTATTCTTTAGCTTCCTGTCAAAGGTGAGATCATATGGTATTTGTCTTTCAATGCCTGACCTATTTCACTCAGCATAATGCTTTCCAGTTCCATCCATGTTGTTGCAAAGGGTAGTAGCTCCTTCTTTCTCTCTGCTGCATAGAATTCCATTGTGTATATGTACCACAATTTTTGGATCCATTCATTTACTGATGGGCACCTAGGTTGCTTCCAGCTCTTGGCTATTATAAATTGTGCTGCTATGAACATTGTGGTGCATAGGTTCTTTGAAAATGATGTTTTAGGATTCTTGGGGTATAATCCTAGCAGTGGAATTGCTGGGTCAAAAGGCAGGTCGATTTTTATTTTTCTGAGAAAATTCCATACTGTTTTCCATAATGGTTGTACCAGTCTACAATCCCACCAACAGTGAACTAAGGACCCCTTTTCCCCACAACCTCTCCAACATTTGTTGTTTGTTGCTTTGTTTATGATAGCCATCCTGACTGGTGTGAAGTGGTATCTCATTGTGGTTTTAATTTGCATCTCTCTGATAGCTAACGATATTGAGCATCTCTTCATGCATCTCTGAATGTTCTGTATGTCCTCCTTGGAGAAGTGTTTGTTCAAGTCCTTTTCCCATTTTTTAATTGGGTTGGGTGTCTTCTTAGAATGGAGTCGTGTAAGTTCTTTGTATATTTTGGAGATTAAACCTTTGTCTGAGGTATCATTGGCAAATATGTTTTCCCATACAGTTGGTTGTCTTTTTAATTTAATACTGTTTTCTTTAGCCACACAGAAGCTTCTTATTTTGATGAGATCCCATTTGTTTATTCTTTCCTTTATATTCCTTGCTCTAGGGGACATATCCGTAAAAATGTTGCTGCGTGGAATATCTGAGATTTTCTTGCCAGTGTTCTCCTCTAGGACTTTAATGGTGTCACGGCTTATATTTAAGTCTTTTATCCACCTTGAATTTATTTTGGTGTATGGTGTAATTTGGTGCTCAAGTTTCATTTTTTTGCATATGGCTGTCCAGTTCTCCCAACACCATTTGTTTAAGAGGCTGTCTTTACTCCATTTTATGTTACTACCACCTTTGTCAGATATTAATTGACTGTAGAGAGTTGGGTTGATTTCTGGGCTCTCTGTTCTGTTCCATTGGTGTATGTGCCTGTTTTTATGCCAGTACCAGGGTGTTTTGATTACAGTGGCTTTGTAGTACAGTTTGATATCAGGTATTGCGATCCCTCCTACTTTGTTCTTCTTTCTCAAAAGAGCAGCTGCTATTCGGGCTTGTTTATGATTCCATATACATTTTTGAAGTGTTTGTTCTATGTCTGTGAAATATGCCATTGGTACTTTAATAGGTATTGCATTGAATCTGTATATTGCTTTGGGTAGTATGGACATTTTGATGATGTTAATTCTTCCAATCCATGAACAAGGTATATGTTTCCATTTGTTTGTGTCTTCCCTGATTTCTTTCTTCAGTGCTGTGTAGTTTTCTGCATACAGGTCTTTTACCTCCTTGGTTGGGTTTATTCCCAGATATTTTATTTTTCTTTTTGCTACATCGAATGGGATTTTTTCCTTGATTTCTGTTTCTGCTGATTCATTGTTTGTATACAAAAATGCCTTTGATTTCTGGATATTGACTTTGTATCCTGCTGTTTTGCCAAATTCATTAATTAGTTTGAGCAGTTTTTGGGTAGAGTCTATAGGATTTTCCATGTACACTATCATGTCATCTGCAAACAGTCACAGTTTTGTTTCCTCCTTTCCTATTTGGATGCCTTTTATTTTCTTTTCCTGCCTGATCGCTGTGGCCAAAACTTCTAATACTATATTGAATAGAAGTGGTGAAAGTGGACATCCTTGTCTTGTTCCTGATCTTAGTGGAAAAGCTTTTAGTTTTTTCCCATTGAGCATGATATTGGCCGTAGGTCTCTCATAAATGGCCTTTATTATATTGAGGAATGCTCCCTCTATTCCCACTTTGCTGAGTGTTTTTATCATAAATGGGTGTTGTACCTTATCAAAAGCTTTTTTCCGCATCTATTGATATGATCATGTGGTTTTTGTCTTTGCTTTTGTTTATGTGATGAATTACATTTACAGATTTGCGAATGTCGAACCATCCTTGCAGACCTGGGATGAATCCCACTTGATCATGGTGTATAATCTTTTGGATATATTGTTGGATGCCATTTGCCAATATTTTGTTGAGGATTTTAGTGTCTATGTTCATCAGCGATATTGGCCTGAAGTTTTCTTTCTTTGTTGTATCTCTATCTGGTTTTGGAATTAGGATGATGCTGGCTTCATAAAAGGAGTTAGGGAGTTTTCCATCCTTTTGGATTTTTTGGAATAGTCTGTGAAGAATGGGGGTTAGCTCTTCCTTAAATGCTTTGTAGAATTCTCCTGTGAACCCATCTGGTCCGGGGCTTTTGTGTGATGGGAGTTTTTGGATTACTGCTTCAATTTCTTTTGCTGTTATTGGTCTATTCAGGTGTTCTACTTCTTTTTCATTGAGTTTTGGGAGATTATGTTTTTCTAGAAATGTGTCCATTTCCCCTAGGTTCTCAAATTTCTTGGCATACAGTTCTTCATAGTAATTTCTTACAATCCTTTCTATTTCTGTGGTATCAGTTGTAATCTCTCCTGTTTCATTTCTGATTTTGTTTATGTGTGTCCGTTCCCTTCTTTTCTTGATGAGCCTACTTAAAGGCTTGTCTATTTTGTTTATCTTTCCAAAGAACCAACTCCTGGATTCATTGATCCTTAGAATTGTACTTTTAGTCTCTATGTCATTTAGTTCTGCTCAGATCTTAGTTATTTCCTTCCTTCTACTTGCTTTGGGCTGTTTTTGTTGTTGTTCCTCGAGTTCTTGCAGGCGTAGTGTAAGGTCGTTTGTTTGAAATGTTTCTGTTTTCTTTAGGTAGGCCTGTATTGCTATAAACTTCCCTCTCAGGACTGCCTTCGCTATGTCCCATAAGTGTTGGGTTGTTGTGAGATCGTTTTCATTTGTTTCCAGAAACTTTTTGATTTCTTCCCTAATTTCATTCTTGACCCACTCATTGTCTAATAGCATACCATTCAGTCTCCATGATTTTGGGTGTTTTGGGTTTTTTCCTTTGGGGTTGGTTTCCAGTTTCAGTCCCTTGTGGTCAGAGAAAATGCTTGGTATGATTTCAGTATTCTTGAATTTGTTGAGGCTCCTTTTGTGTCCTATCATGTGGTTTATCTTTGAGAATGTTCCATGTGCATTTGAAAAGAATGTGTAATTAGCTTCTTTGGGGTGAAGAGCTCTGTATATATCAGTTAGGTCCATTTCATCAAGGGTGTTGTTTAATGCCACAATGTCTTTGTTGATATTTTGTTTGGAAGATCTGTCCATTTTTGATAGTGGGGTGTTAAAATCCCCCACTATAATTGTGTTGCTGTCTATATCTTTGTTGAATTCCTCTAAGATTTTCTTTATATATTTTGGTGCTCCTATGTTTGGTGCATATATATTTATGATGTTAATGTCTTCTTGGTGGATTCTTCCCTTGAGTATTATGAAGTGACCTTCTGGGTCACTCTTTATGGCTCTTTTTTTGAAGTCTATTTTGTCTGATATGAGAATTGCTACCCCAGCTTTTTTTTCTTGTCCATTTGCTTGGAAAATTTGTTTCCAGCCTTTCACTTTTAGTCTGTGATGGTCTTTTGTCCTGAGGTGGGTCTCTTGTAGGCAGCATATGTGTGGGTCATACTTTCTTATCCATGACGCTATTCTGTGTCTTTTGATTGGAGCATTTAATCCATTTACATTTAAGGTTATTATTGATAGGTACTTATTCATTGCCATTTTTGTACCTGTGTTCCTCTCTGTCTGTCTCTTTTCCTTCCTTTCCTTAAAGCAGACCTTTTAGTATTTCTTGTAGAGCTGGCTTGGTGGCAGCAAATTCTTTGGTGGCAGCTCTTGTAGAGCTGGCTTGGTGGCAGCAAATTCTTTTAGACTTCTTTTGTCTTGGAAGCTCTTTATTTGGCCTTCTATCTTGATTGAGAGCCTTGCTGGGTAAAGTAGCCTTAGTTGTAGGCCTCTGTTTCTCATTACTTGGAATATTTCTTGCCATTCTCTTCTTGCTTGGAGTGTTTCCATTGAGAAGTCAGTGGCTAATCTTATTGGGACTCCCTTGTATGTTATTTCTTTTTTCTCCCTTGCTGCCTTTAAGATTCTCTCTTTGTCTTGGAATTGTGCCATTTTAATGATGATGTGTCTTGAAGTGGGCCTCTTTGGGTTCCTCTTGAATGGGACTCTGTGTGATTCCTGGATTTGTGTGACTTTTTCTTTTATCAAATTAGGGAAATTTTCTCTCATTATTCTTTCAAATATGTTTTCTATCCCTTGTTCTTCTTCTTCTCCTTCTGGTATTCCTATTATTCGGATATTATTACGTTTCATATTGTCTTGCATTTCTCTTAATCTCTCTTCATTCTTTCTGAGCCTCTTTTCCCTTTCCTGTTCTTTCTGTGAGATGGTTCCTACTTTGTCCTCTAATTCACTAATCCTATCTTCTGTTTCATCTATCCTATTTTTAATGCTTTCCACTGTGTTTTTTAATTCAGAAATTGTATTCTTCATTTCCTCTTGGCCCTTGCTAATAATTTCCATTTCCTTTTTCATGTTGATATAGTTCACAGTGAGATCATTATGGCTCCCCTGTAGTTTCTGGTAGCTGATTGTGAGCTCTTTGAACTTCCTGATAACCATTGCTTTGAATTCAGTATTTGATAGTTGACTTGCCTCTATTTCATCTAACATTCTTTCTGAGGATTCCTCCTTTCCTTTCATTTGGGGATTGTTTCTTTGTCTTCCCATTGTTTGTGAGACTCTTCTTGTTAGCCTCAGCTTCTTAGATTAATCTGTTTTGACACCCTGGGTTTATGGTGTGAACTTTTGTGGTGGAATGCCTGTGAATTTCAGTGGTGCAGTCTCTTTTGGTTATCCTGTAGTTCTCTGCTTCCACCTACTCAAATATGCAGCAACTTTTGGCTTCTCTCCTACAGCAATGTGCAATTTGTCTCTCTGACTCTACTATTGGGAGGCCTCTTCTATGGGTCCAGCTCTGGTCTTTTCATATTTTCAAGTTGATTGTGTCTCTTGTGGGTAAAAGAAAGAAATGACAAGGAAAGAAATAAAAGGAAGAAAGAAAAAAATGGTAGGGGAATGTAAGAAAGAACAGTAAGTTTAGAAAGAAAAGAAAAAGAAATAAAACAAAATCTGGGAAAAGAGGACAAAAGTATGGAAAGATGAAACAGTAATAAATTTTAGAAGAAATAACAGATTACTTTAAAAAAGCAAAAAGATAAAGAAAAGGAATGGAGAAGGAAGAAAGGTAAAAAAAAAGAAAGAATAAAAATAAAATAAAGTAAAAAACAAACAAACAAAAAACCCCCCCAAAAAACAGAAAAAACGCACAAACAAAAATGATCTCTCAAAAACAACATCAGAAAAGGAAATGTCACTTGTTGGCTTCAAACTAGCCAAACCGGTTTTTCTGGTTGCAGTTGGCTGAGGGTCGATTGTTGTGATTTTTTTCCGCCAGCCCCTCTCAGGATCCAGACACTTGGCGCCTCTCCCCAGCTCCCTACAATGGGGAACTAGGACTTCCTCACAGCGCTCCCCTCCCAGGGGTTACCGCCATAGGCTGGTTTGCTGTGTTTGCAGGCACCTGCACCGGCTTAGTTGCCTAGTTCCCTCGGGATTGAGCACAGACCTGCCCCCGTTCAGTTGGGAAGCCCCAGGCCCTCTGCCCAATCCTCGGCTCACTGCCAAGCTGGGTGTGAAGCAGACCAGGCTGCCGTGTCTACTGGATTCAGAGCCCCAGGCTGCACCTCTGAGTTCTCTTGGGCTGGCAACCACAGAGTCCTTGGTTGGGGCCCTTTATTTTCCGCACCCTCTCTGCAAACGCTATCAAAAGAGTCTCTCCTGGCACCCCACCTTGCTTGGCCAGAAAGGGAGGGGGTTGAGGGTCTCAGCTCTTTTCCCAGGACCCCTCAGTGCCAGGGGCTTCCAGATAGTCTGAGAAGGGTGGACTGGAAGCCGGGAGCCGATCTGAGGACTGGGTGCCGACCCAGAAACTCTGTGCGCATGTCGCGGCATACTGCGTGGTATGTATCCCTTCTGCTCCTGTGTTTGTCTGGGTCCCCTGGCCAACCTCTGCCAAAAAAAAAAAAAAAACCTAGGGATGGAGCAGCACCACGCCGGGCGCTGGACCCAGAACTGTGTGCAGGCTGAAATTTCTTCCACACCTCTTTGCCTGGGCCACTCGGCCTGCCCGGCAGAAAAATCCCAGGGAGGGAGCCGTCGGGGTGCTGAACGCTGTCCCAGGCGCCATTAGGCACTCTCCCAGACACAGTTCCCACCAGGCGCTGGACCTCCGAGCTACGCACAGACTGAAATCACCTCTGCTCCCCTCTGGTTGGGCCAGTTGGCAGGCCCCCAGTCCAAAAATCTTAGGGAGGGAGCCGTCTTGGCGCTGAAGGCTGTCCCAAGCCGCTGGGCTCTCGCCACTGGGCGCTGGTTCCCCTACCCTGCACCGGCTGTTTCTCCCTGCTCAATCCCAGAGACTACTGTACTGCTGCTGTCTCCCTACCGTCTGGTTCCTCCGTGACCGATGAGGTTTCTGGTCTCTTATTTTCATATATGCTTGGCAACTGCTGGCTTGCTGGCCTCACCTCCCTGAACATAATTTATTTAAAAATATCACATTTTATTAAGAATTACAGCAACTTTGTGCAGGGTTATGGGGCTGCTACTCTAAGAGAAAAAAAAATGATAAGAGGCAGACACTTTTTTTTGTTAAGTTTTAAAATTCACCTTAGTTAGTGAATTTTATTTTAGTGTGAAGTCAAGCTTAATCATTTGTTTTTTAATAACTAAAGTGACTTTGGATACCATAATTATATGGCCTATTTGCTTCATTTTATATATGAGAAGGCAGGTCTGATAAGGTTAAACAATTTGCTCAAGTTCAGCAGGTTTCAGAGTCTTGAGTTTCTGACTCCTATTTGCACCTCCTCTTTGTTATTTAATTAAGCTTGTTGAAGATGAATTGGCCCTTGTGGAAATGGGTCAATCTAGACATATATCTTAATATGTAAGACAAATGCCCAGTGTATGCTATGTCATAGCATGGAATCCTTTTGGTTAAATCAGAATACTGTTTTCTTCACACTCTAACCTCAGTGTTGTTAATTTCTTCTCCTTCTTATAATGTGATTTTATTTTACTTAAAAATTTAAACATTAAATTAGCTATTTAATGGATAATACATGCTATCTCTTCTATAATTAGCTTTCTTGTTTTTAATTTGAACAGTTTAAATATCAACTACCACTTCTAAGTGTGTGGGGTGATTAGTTTGCTTTGATTAGAGTCCCCTGGTGTCTGTGTCTGTGCCATGAAACCTGAGTCAATGTACATGTACATGATTTAGGACCATAACTGCTAAGGGGCAGGAAAGTCCTATGTACATAAGTGTAAGATATGAGACTATTTTACTGAAACCTATGCCTTGTAAATCCTGCACTAGCATATAGTATAAGTTAGTGATTTTCAAATTTTTACCATATGCCTTTTCTTTGGACAATTTTTATTGAGATTTGAAGTATAGAATAGTTTATTAGAAGCTATTGTGATTCACCTCACTTCCTCATCAAGCTGTGGAGTACCATGGAACACAGTTTAAAAACATTTGGAGACATTCTTTTCTGTTTGTCATTGAGTTGGGGAGATAAAGTATAATGTCTTGTATTCATTTTTTTGTTATTTTACAATAAGTAGTCTAGAAGATATTGTATAAGTAAAATAAATGGGTATTTTTATTTAGAGTGATCTAGAAAATCTTGGCTAAACATTGTAGAGTTTGAGTCCTGAGGGATGGGTGAATGGGGTGTGTTGTGACCATTCAAGGCCTAAGAGGTTCATGGAATTTGGGCAGATGGGAAAATATTCATGGAGCCGTTGGGATATCAGACATGCCTTCATTCATGGGTGGGCTAGCCACACACTCTGCAAGCTGCATGTCTCTCTGCATATCTCTGTATGGCACATGTTGTGACCCTTGATCCTTAGCATGGCATCCAGCAGGGAACCCCTAGCCCCTCTTAAGCACTGGAACAAACAAAGGCAGTAACCACCCCCCCCAAAAAAAACTATATAACATAGCCTAATTCTGTGCATGCGAGCCCACTTCATGTTATAGGATAAGTTTATTAGACCCAGCCTCAAGACTGTGAGAAAAATATGAGCAGGCCCTACTTATCAGGCCCCTTCAAGGCTATGGGAACACTGCTTCCTTTAGTCACCCAGACATCTAGGTGAGAAAGCCAGATTGCCTCCACTTACCCTACATGGGGTTTCTATTACCTTCCAAGTGATAAGAAGGAACATTCCAGAGTAAAGGAGTGATGTGAGGCAAATGGTAAAAGCAGAAAAATCAGCAGATAAGTGGATCCATTGAAGACTGGAATCAGAGGTTCTGGCCAAGGTGGAGGTGTAGGTAGAAACACTTTGCTTCCTTGCACAACCCAAAGAAGGATAAAAACCAATTTGGAAAAAATAAACAACCAGAACTTCCAGAAAATCAAACTGCATGAACTCTCACAACAAAGGAATTAAAGGAACATTTATCCAGACAGGTAAGAGGGGTGAAGATGGGCAGTCAGGGCGGAGAGGACACATGGCAAGGCACTGAACCGTGTGGGCAAGGCAGGGACTGGTGACCAGGAAACTAAAGACTCAAAACCTCTAGTGGTAAAATCCTGTGGAGATTGTGAAGGTGGAAGAAACTCCCAATTTCACAGGACAGTTTGTTGGAAAGACCCCCAGGGGCCTAGAACATACACAAACCCACCCACCTGGGAATCAGAACCTAAAAGGGCGCAATACACTTGTGGGAAGTGAGGGAACTGCCAGAAGAGTTCCCTCTTCTGAGCTGAGTGAGAGAGCAAGGAGCATTGTTCTCTCTCTGACCTCTCCCACATAGTACCACAATGCAGCAAAGAGGGTTGCCCTATGCTGGTGCATACCCAAGGCTCTGCTCCTTACAGCACAACAGGTGCACCAAGATAAAGAAAGATGGCCCAAATGAAAGAACAGATCAAAAATCCTGAAAAACAGCTTAGCAACAAGGAGATGGACAACCGAGTTGACTCAGAGTTCAAAACACTGATAATCAGGTTGCTCAAGAATTAATTGATCTTGGTCACAAAATAAAGGAAGAAATGAAAGCTATACAAAATGAAATAAAAGAAAATATACAGAGAACCAAAATTGAAGGAAAGGAAACCAAGACTTGAATCAATGATTTGAAATAAGAGGAAGAAATAAACATTCAACCAGAACAGAATGAAGAAATAAGAATTCAGAAAAATGAGAAGAAGCTTAGAAACTTCTGGGACAACTTTAAGCACTCCAACATCTGAGTCATAGGGGTGCCAGAAGGAGAAGAGGAAGAACAAAAAAAAAAAAAAGGAAAACTTACTTGAATGAATAATGAAGGAGAACTTTCCCAATCTGGCAGAGGAAATAGACCTCCAGAAAGTTCAGGAAGCCTCTCAGAGAGTTCCAAAAAATTGGACTGAAGGAGAAACACACTAAGGCATATCATAGTAAAATTACCCAAGTTTAAAGATAAAGAGAGAATCTTAAAAGCAGCAAGAGGAAAGGAGAGAGTTACTTAGAAAGGAGTTTCCATAAGACTATCAGCTGATTTCTCAAAAGAAACCTTACAGTCAAGAAGGGGCTGGAAAGAAGTATTTGAAGTCATAAAAGGCAAGGACCTACATCCAAGATTACTCTATGCAGCAAAACTATCATTTAGAATGCAAGGGCAGATAAAGTGCTTCCTAGATAAGGTAAAGTTAAAGGAGTTCATCATTACCAGGCCCATATTATATGAAATGCTAGAGGGACTTATCTCAGGAAAAGAAGATCAAAACTATGAACAGTAAAATGGCAACAAACACAACCATCAACATCTGAACCTAAAATACAAAAACAAAAACCAAGCAAACTAGAATAGGAACAGAATCACAGACATGGAGATCACATGGAGGGTTATCAGTGGGCAGGCATAGGGGATTAGTGGTGGAAGGGAAGGTATGGGGAATAAGAAGCATAATTGTTAGGCACAAAATAGACAGAGGGAGGTTAAGAATAGTGTAGGAAGTAGAGAAGCCAAAGAACTTATATGTACAACCCATGGAAATGAACTAAGTGGAACAGGGGGGAGCAGGGATAAAGGGCAGAAAAATGGGACGACTGAATGCCAATAGCTATGCATAATTAATAAAATATAGTTGAAAAAGGCTAGAATGCAAGGTATGTGTCAGTGGAGGAAGGGCAAGCTAGGGCTTGAGAAGTAGAAGGGATTAGAGCAGGAGTCTGTAAACTTTCTCTGTGAAGGACCAGATAATAAATATTCTGGGCTCTTCAGGTTATGTGATTTCTGTCACAGCTATTCAACTCATTTTTTGTGATGTGAAAGCATCCACAGACGATATACTTACTCACTTAGCTAAGTTTTCTCTGTCACAATATAATTATTTATGAATGCTGAATTTTGAATTTTATATTATTATACCTGTTATGAAATTTTTGTCTTTTGTTTTTCCCCAAAAGATTTTTTATATTGATGTATTTTTAAGTACTTTTATTGGTTATGCTATTACAGTTTTCCCAATTTCCCCTCCTTTACCATCCCTCCACCCTGCTCCCCAACCCTCCAGCATTCCCCCCACCTTAGTTCATGTCCATGGGTTGTATATGTAAGTTCTTTGAGCCCTCTGTTTCCTATACCATTTTTTATTTTTCCTGTTTATTTTATGTCTACTAACTATGCTTCTTCCCTGTACCTTTCCTCTCCCATTCCTCTCTTCCCTCTCCCCACTGAACTCTCTCTGTGTGATGTTCATTTCTCTGATTCTGGTCCTGTTCTGGTTGTTTGCTTTATTTTTGTTTTTGTTGTTTTTTTCCTTTTAGGTTCATTTATTAATTGTTGTGGGTTTGTTGTCATTTTATTGTTCATATTTTTTTTCTTGTTTTTCTTAGATAAGTCCCTTTAATGTTTCATATAGTAATGGCTTGGTGATGATGAACTCCTTTAACTTGACTTTATCTAGGAAGCACTTTATCTACCCTTCCATTCTAAACGAAAGCTTTGCCAGATAGATTCATCTTGGATGTAGGTCTTTGCCTTTCATGACTTCTAATACTTCTTTCCAGCCCCTTGTTGCCTGCAAGGGTTCTTTTGAGAAATCAGCTGATAGTCTTATGAGAACTCCTTTGTAGGTAACTGTCTCCTTTCCTCTTGCTGCTTTTAAGATTCTCTCTTTGTCTTCAGTTTTGGGTAACTTAATGATGATGTGCCTTGGTGTGTTTCTCTTTGGGTCCAACTTCTTTGTGACTCTCTGGGCTTCTTGGACTTCCTGGAAGTCTATTTCCTTTGCCAGATTGGGAAAGTTCTCCTTCATTATTTTTTCAAATAAGTTTTCAATTTCTTGCTGTTCTTCTTCTTCTTCTCACACCCCTATAATTCAGATATTGGGACATTTCAGGTTGTCCCAGAGAATCCTCAGCCTCTTTTCATTTTTTGGGGTTCATGTTTCTTTGTTCTGATCCAGTTGGATGTTTATTTCTTCCTTTTTCCAAATCATTGCTTTGAATCCTGGTTTCCTTTATGTCACTGTTGGTTCCCTGAATATTTTGCTTTATTTCATTTTGGGTATCTTTCATTTGTTCTTTTACTTTTTGACCAAGCTCAATCAGTTCTATGAGCATTTTGATTACTGGGGCTTTAAATTATCCTTCAGATAGATTGGCAATCTCCTCATTGCTTAGTTCTGAGGTTTTGCTATGTTCTTTCATTTGGGCTATATTCTTTGTCATGGCACACCTAAGTTGTAAGGGTTGGAGTCTTAGGTATTCACCAGGGCAGGGAATCCCTCTTTGCTGTGCTGCCTGTGGAGGAGGGACTAGAGAGGGAACAATGCAGCTTTAGCTTTCCAACAGACTTGTGTCAGACTGGAAGTATCTCTCACCGCAGCAACCCCAGCCTTAGCTGACAGTCAGCTGTGAGTCTCAGTTTTCCCCTTAAGTCAGTCCCTCTGTCCCAGCTCTGCTCAGCTCTGCAGCTAGCCCTGCCCCTCAGCAGCCTCCCTGTGGTTTTTCTGAGTTGGCCCACTTCATCCACCACCTTACCGGTCTGGTTGTTCTGGTTGATTTTTTATTTAATTCCTTAGTTGTCAGAGTTCCATGCAGTTTAATTTTCTGGCAATTTTGGTTGTTTACTGATTTTAGATTGGTTGTTATCCTCCTTTTGGTTGTGTGAGGAAGTCAAGGGTTTCTACCTATGCCTCCGTTTTGGCAGGACAGATTTTTTATCGAAATGATTTTCTTCTTTTGATTTTGTCCAAGTGTTTAAAAGTTAAAAACATTATAAGCTTATGGACATACAAAAAATGGGAAGCAGGCTGAATTTGGCTGGGAAACCATATAGAGTTTACAAGCTTCTGGACTATATGGTAGAGGTTGTTCACTGGGCCTTACAAGGGGTTTATACTTTGCTTTATAAGCAAAGGACAGTCTATTTTTTTAAGCAGAAGAAATATGAACAAAGCCACATTTTTCCAGTTTTAACCTGGTAACAATTTTGTATTATCTCATACATAATCTTCATATATTCTTATATAACAATTACTCCTTCAAGAGAACTGGAGGAGGAAGAAACCATGGACTCTTTAGAAGGCTTTTAGAGTAGTCCGTACATGAAGCTTTTAAGGGACTAAGCTAGTGTCTATTCAGAAAAACTTAACATTTGATTTGTGCAAAAAGAAGGGAGGAATGGAAATTTCTGAAGTTCTGTTTTGAATGACTGAAGAATTGTGGTAATAGAAAAAGAAATAGGCCCTGACTGGTGCAGCTCAGTGGATTGGGTGCCTGCCTGTGAACTGAGAGGTTGATGTTCAATTCCTGGCCAGGGCATATGCCTGGGTTGTGGGCTAGGTCCCAAGCTGTGGGTGTGTGAGAGGCAACCCATCAATGTTTCTCTCTTACATCAGTGTTTCTCTCCCTCTCTTCCCCTCTCTCTAAAAATAAGTACTGGTAAATAAAATCTAAAAACAGAAAATTGTATGACTTCCCTGGCTGGTGTAGCTCAGTGGATTTAGTGTGGGCCTATGAACTAAAGGTTCACTGGTTCCATTATCAGTCAAGGCACATGCCTGGGTTGCAGGCCAGGTCCCCAGTAGGGTGCATGTAAGAGGCAACCACACATAAATGTTTCCTATTCTCCCTTCCTCTCTCTAAAAATAAATAAATACAATCTAAAAAGAAAAGAGAGAGAAACAGAAATAGGAAAGTCATTGGTGATTTGATAGAAAAGACGTGTTTGGATTCAGCCAGATGTGTTTGGTCTCAAACACAGATGTGTTTGGAGTACATTTATCTGGTGACAGATGAGATAAGGCAGTAAGAAATGTGAAATTAGAATGGGGAGAAAAGCAAGAGCTCAGTAGGTAGATTTGGAAGTCATCTACTTAGAGGTGATTTTTGACCCTTCAGAGTGGATGAGGTCTCTGAATGAAAAAGCTATAAATTGAAGATCTTGGGAAGTTTTATTTGATCAGTAAAGGAACCTGTGAAAGAAAGAAGATAGGAAAAGAAGATGGAACAATGTTATAAGACCAAGGGAGGAAGAAATTTCAAGGAGAATGTTTAAAACAATGTCAAATTCTGCTAAAATATCCAGAACAGGAGCTGAGAAAAGACCATTAGATATGATGAGGTCATTTGTTGAAATTCTGGAAACTGGTGGAATACACTGGGGTGAGAAAGTGGGTAGTAAGAAACAGGCTGTGGCACAGACACTTAAAAGAGAGAAAGAGAGAGTCATAGGATGGTAAATGGGGTGTAACAGGATTAAGTGACAGTTTTCCAGGATATGGGAACCCTGTGCATGGTTGAAGGCAGGGGAGAGAGTCACTGGAGAGTGTGCTGTTCAAAGTGAGAGGAAATCATCATGAGTAAGGGATGTCTTAGAAGATACTTCAGGAGATGAGGTCCAGGATTCTGGTGAAGGCTTAGCTTTGGAAATTGGGAAATAACATATCTTCCTCTGAGATTTGAAGACTAGCTCAATAGATAG
Source organism: Artibeus jamaicensis (assembly GCF_021234435.1). Classification (NCBI taxonomy): domain Eukaryota; kingdom Metazoa; phylum Chordata; class Mammalia; order Chiroptera; family Phyllostomidae; genus Artibeus; species Artibeus jamaicensis. The sequence continues at coordinate 8,882,502 of NW_026521810.1, read as the reverse complement.
TGATTAAAATCAAGAGGTAGAAAGATAAGGGACTTACCTGTTTTGAATGAGTAAGAATTGGTGGGTTTTCTGTCAGCATAAAGGTACTTAGGGCATGACTATGGCATATACATTTATATACAAAAAGACTAGAACACTATGATAATATTAATTAAACCAGTATTCTATATGAACTGTGCTAAATTCAAGTTTATATTACAAAATGGGGGGAGCTACCATATATATTTCTTAGTATATCATGTCTTGCATTGATTGCCTCCAAATTAATTTTAAAAATTTTGGCAAAGATACTATAAACCAAACTTCAATTTTTATACATTGATTTGTATAAAAATATCATATATCAGCTTGTTTTGAAAACATCTTTTGATTTATTTGTTTAAAGTCAAAATTATACCATTATCCTACTTCATGCATATTGATAATAGGTTTGAATTTGAACTGGCTGGATATAATATAGCTATCTTTGTGTCTGTTTTAATGCTTGTTAAATAGGAGTCTATCTATGTATTTAAATAATAGGCTCAGGAAGAAATTGCTCGACTTAGACGAGAAATGATGAAAAGTTGTAAGTCTCCTAAATCTACAACAGCACATGCCATCCTTCGGCGGGTGGAGACTGAAAGAGATGTAGCCTTCACTGATTTACGAAGAATGACCACAGAACGAGATAGTCTGAGGGAAAGACTAAAGGTTTGAAAGGATTTTATCTCTATGAACATTTATGAAACACAATGCAGTGACATTGAAGGCACTTTGTTTTGATTTTGTTTTTTAACCAGATTGCCCAAGAGACAGCATTTAATGAGAAGGCGCACTTGGAACAAAGGATAGAAGAGCTGGAGTGTACAGTTCACAATGTAAAGAAAAATCACTTTTGCACTTTTGGCTATAAACTGTCAGTGGCTTTATTATCCTTTTCCTTTTTTTCTATGTTCCTAGAAGTTCTTTTAATTTTCTAGGTTAGGGTTTGTAATCCTAAAAGACTAAAGGTGGTATATATGGTGTAAATTCTCATTTCTTCATTGTTTATTTCCTTCTAAAAATGTGGGTAAAAATTTTTTATGTTAGGTTGCAAAGTGTATTCTGTAAAAAAACATTAGGGATGCACTCTCATGGATTTTAGCACATTTTTCATTTCCCTATTTCATTAAAGATAACATTGCAAGATACAGATAAATTGGATTATTCTACCTGAAGAGTAACTAGGGTAGAGAAAATGATGATGAAATGAAAATTAGTGAGAAAAATATATATAAACTGAATTTAAATCTGAAGCATCACCTTTTTTTTACTAATCAAGGACCTGAGATGCTATGAATATATATTTGAAATGTAACTATATAAACAAAATTAAGGGAATTTGACTATGTGTTACCAAATTTAATTGAATATATTTATACATTCATCTTTGTTATGTCATTATAATGAGTAAAACAAGCAGTAGATGGGGAAAAACAATTTTTTCATAATTTCACTTTATAGCTATAATTTATTAATGCTGAACAACAAATAAAAAATATTTTGTAAATAAGATATGTATGCTAAAGTCAAATTGAACCAGATTGAAAATGTACATGGATATTCTATTCTTGTTCCTGCTCCACAATGCCTTGACCATATTGCCTCCCACAATGTTCAAGTGTAATATGATCACCTCATCATATAAATCTTGTCATATACCAGTCTTTACAAAGAGAGAATGTCTCTTTAGAAAGGTCACTAAGACTTTTTTAGCTATGACAATAACCTTGTCATTCTACTTATATAGCTTGATGACGAACGTATGGAGCAAATGTCAAATATGACTTTGATGAAGGAAACCATAACTACTGTGGAAAAAGAAATGAAATCACTAGCAAGAAAGGCAATGGATACTGAAAGTGAACTTGGCAGACAAAAAGCAGAGAATAATTCTTTGAGGTAAACTAAATTGCCTTCAACAAGTAATAGTTTGTTATTTATAACTTTACTTTTTGTAATATATTTTGTAATGATAATTAAGTTGTTTTTTGTTTATTTTTAAAGATTTTATTTATTCATTTTAGAGAGAGGGGAATGGAGGGAGAAAGAGAGGGAGAAACACTGATGTGTGAGAGATACATCAATCAGTCGCTTCTCACATGTCCTCAGCCAGGGGACTGGCCTGCAACCAAGCATGTGCCCTGACTGGGAATTGAACAGGCGATCTTTTTTGGTTTGCAGTCCAGCACTCAGTCCACTGAGCCACACAAGCCAAGGCTTTTTTTTGTTTGTTTTTTGTTTTTTTTATTGTTATTCTATTACAGTTGTCCCAATTTTTGCCTTTTTGCCCTCCTTTGCCAATCCCAACCCCTGATCCCATAGTCAATTCCTACACTGTTGTCTTTGTCCATGGTCATTCATATATGTTCTCTGTCTAGTCCCTTCCCTTTCTTTCTACTATTATCCCTCTCCCACCTCTGCTCTGGTCACTTTCAGTACGTTCCATGTCTCCATGCCTGTGGTCCCATTTTGTTCATTGGTTTATTTAGTTCATTAGATTCCTCTTATAGGTGAGATCATATGGTATTTGTCTTTTACCATCTGGCTTATTTCCCTTAGCATAATACTCTTCAGTTCCATCCATGCTGTTGCGAAGACTAGGAGCGCCTTCTTTCTTCTGCATAGTATTCCATTGTGTAAATGTATCACAGTTTTTTGATCCACTCATATGACGGGTACTTAGGCTGTTTCCAGCACTTGGCTATTGTGAATAACATTGTTTTGAACATAGGGGTGTGTAAGTTCTTTTGTTCCGTTAACTCAGGATTCTTCGGGTATATTCCCAGCAGTAGAATTGCTGTGTCAAAGGCAGTTCCATTTTTAGTTTTTTAAGGAAATTCCATACCATTTTCCACAGTGGCTGCACCAGTCTGCTTTCCCACCAGCAGTGCACTAGGGTTCCCTTTTTTCACATGTTTGTTGATTTGTTAATGATGGCCATTCTGAAAGATGTGAGGTGATATCTCATTGTGGTTTTAATATGCATCTTTCTGATGGCTGAGCATCTTTACATATGTCTATGGGCCATCTATATGTCCTCTTTGGAGAAGTGTCTATTCAGAGCCAATTTTTTAAGTGGATTGTTTGTCTTCCTGGTGTTGAGTCATATGAGTTCATTATATATTTTGGAGGCAAAACCTTTGTCCAATTTATCATTGGCAAATACAGTGGCCTCCATTTTCATTTTGATGATTGTTTCTTTAGCTGTGTAGGAGCCTTATAGTTTGATGTAGTCCCATTTGTTAATTTTTAAATTTATTTCCCTCGCCCTAGGAAATATACAGTGGCCTCCATTTTCATTTTGATGATTGTTTCTTTAGCTGTGTAGGAGCCTTATAGTTTGATGTAGTCCCATTTGTTAATTTTTAAATTTATTTCCCTCGCCCTAGGAAATATATTGGCAAAAATATTGCTACGTGAGATATCTGAAATTTTCCTGCCTCTGTTTTCCTCTAGGACTTTTATGGTGCCATGACTTAACTATTTAAGTGTTTTATCCATTTTGAGTTTATTCAGGTGTACAGTGTAACTTGGTGGTGTAGTTTCATTTTTTTTGCATGTACCAGTCTAGTTCTCCCAACACCATTTATTGAAGAGACTGTCTTTACTCTGTTGTATGCTTGTGCCCCCTTTGTCAAATATTAATTGAACATAAAGACATGGGTTTATTTCTGGGCTCTCTCTTTTATTCCATTGATCTATATGTCTGTTCTTATGCCACTATCAGACTGTTTTGATTACAGTGGCCTTGTAGTATAGTTTTATATGAGGTATTGTGATCCTTCCAAATTTGTTCCTCTTTCTCAAAATTGCTGTGGCTATTCAGGGTGTTTTTTACTTCCATATAAATTTTTGGGATGTTTGTTTTGTATCTCTGAATTATGCCATTGGTATTTCAATAGGAATTGCATTGAATCTATAGATTGATTTAGGTAGTATGGACATTTTGATGATGTTAATTTTTCCAATCCATAAACATGGTATATGCTTCCATTTATTGGTATCTTCCTCAGTTTATTTCTTCAGTGTTCTATAGTTTTTCAAGTATAGGTCTTTTACCTCCTTGGTTAAATTTATTCCTACTCACCTTACTTTTTTATTGTAGTAGTAAATATTATTGTTTTCTTAGTTTCTCTTTATGATAATTCATATTGGTATATAAAAATGCCATCAATTTCTGAGTACTGATTTTGTATCCTGCTACTTTGCTTAATTCATTAATTAGGTCTAGTGGATTTTTGGTGGTGTCTTTAGGGTTTTCCATGTACAATATCATGTCAACTGTGAGTAATGACTGATTTACTTTCTTTTCTTCAATGTAGATGCCTTTTATTTCTTCTTCTTGTTTCATTGTGGTGGCTAGAACTTTTAAGTAATATGTTGGATAAGAGTGGTGAAAGTGGACATCCCTGTCTTGTTCTTGATCTTTAGGTCAATGCTTTTAGTTGTGCCCATTAAGTATGATGTTGACTGTGGGTTTGTCATATATGGTCTTTATTATGTTGAGGTGTGATTCCTCTATTCCCACTTTGCTGAGAGTTTTTATTATCATGGGTGCTGGATTTTATCAAGTGCTTTTTTCTGCATCTTTTTTATATGATCATGTGATTTTTATTTTTCATTTTGTTTATGTGATGTATCACATTTATTGATTTATATTGTACCAATCTTGTATCCCTAGGATAAATCCCACTTAATCATGGAATATGATCTTTTTAATGTTTTGCTGGATCCAGTTTGCTAATATTTTGTTGAAGATTTTAGTGTCTGTATTCATCAGGGATATTGTCCTATATTTTTTCTTTGTTGTATCTTTATCTGTTTTTAGAATTAGGATAATACTGGCCTCATAAAAAAGAGCTTGGAAACAATCTCTCTTTTTGAATTTTATGGAGTAGTTTGAGAAAGATGGATATTAGTTCTTGAATGGTTGATAACACTCTCCTGTGAAGCCAGCTGGTCCAGGACTTTTGTTTGCTGGGAGTATTTTGATTACTGCTTCAATTTCATTAGTTGCAATTGGTCTACTGAATTTTTTATTCTTCTTGATTTACTTTTGGAAGATTGTACATTTCTAGGAATTTATCCATTTCTCCCAGGTTGGTATATAGTTAGTTGTTCATAGTATTTTATTACTATCCCAGTATTTCTGTGATATCAGTTGTTGCTTCTCTTTCATTTCTGATTTTATTTATTTAGGTCCTCTCTCTTTTTTAAAAAAAGCTTTTATTTATTTATTTGTTTGTTTGTTTATTTTACATCCCCTCATAAAGAGGGGATGTCAGGGTGAAAGAAAAGGAGAGAATCATTGATGTGCGAGGGAAACATCTATTGGTTGCCTCTTTCACACCCTTATCTGGGTACCTGGCCTGTAACCACAGCATGTGCCCTGACTGGAAATTGAACTGGTGACCTTTTGGTTTTCAGGCTTGTGCTCTATCCACTGAGACACACTGGCCAGGGCTCTCTTTATTTTTTTTAATGAATCTCATTAAAGGCTCATAAATCTTTCTTTTTTCTTTTCAAAGAACCAGCTTCTGGTTTCATCATTCTTTTGAATTGTTTTTTTAGTCTCTACATCATTCATTTCCATTCTGATCTTGATTATTTCCTTCCTTCTATTATCCCTGGACTTTGTTAGTTTTTGTTTTTCTAGTTCTTTTACATGTAGGGTTCGATTGTTTATTTGAGATTTTTCTTGCTTCTTGTGGTAGGCCTGTAGTGCTATGAACTTCCCTCTCAGGACTGCTTTGCAGGGTTCCTTAGATTGTGGGTGTCATGAGTTAATTTTTATTTGTTTTCAGGTAATTTTTCATTTCTTCATTTATCTCATTGATAACCCATTCATTATTTAAAATTTTTATTTATTTATTTTTTAGAGAGGGGGAAAGGAGGGAGAAAAAGAGGAAGAAAGAAACATCTGTGAGAGAAACAAATTTGGTTGCCTCTTGCACACCTCCAACTGAGGACCTGGCCTGCAACCCAGGCATGTGTCCTGACTGGAAATCAAACCAGCAACCTTTTCAGTCCACAGTACAGTGCTCAGTCCACTAGGCCACACTAGCCAGGGTCCCATTCATTATTTAATAATATGCTATTTAGCCTCCATGTGTTGTATTTAAATGTTTTTGAGTCTTTTGATTGAGATTGGTTTCTAGTTTCATTCCACGGTGATCTGAGAAGATACACGATGTAATTTCAGTCTTCTTGAATTTGTTAAGACTTATTTTGTGTTTACTTTGGCTGGTGTGGCTCAGTGGATTGAGCACCAGCCTGCAAACTGAAAGGTTGCTAGTTCAATTCCTAGTCAGGGCACATGTGTGAGTTGTGAGCCAGTTCCCCTATTGGGGTTGTGTGACAGGCAGCCAATTGATGTATCTTTCCTACATCAATGTTTCTCTTCTCTTCCTCCCTCCTTTCCCCTCTCTCTAAAAAATAAAATAAATAAAATCTTTAAAAAAATAATAAAGAAAATATTTTTTAATAAGAGACTTATTTTGTGTTCTAACATGTGATATCTTTAGAATGAACCACATGCACTTGATAAGAATGTATATTCCGCTGCTTTGGGATGAAATGTTCTGTAAATATCAATTAGATTCATTTGACCTAGTGTGTTCTTTAATGTCACTGTTTCCTTGTTGATTTTTGTGTGGAAGATCTATTCATTGATGACTCTGGGGTGTTGAAATCTCCTACTACAACTGGATTGCCCTCATTTCCCCCTTAAAATCCACCAATATTTCTTCATATATTTAGGTGCTCCTATATTGGGTGCATATATGTTTTCAAAGGTGTACCTACTTATTGGATTCATCCTTTAGTGTTATGTAGTGACTTTCTTTGTCTGTTATGATTGCTTTTTGTTTTGAAGGCTATTTTGTCAGATAGAAGTATTGCTATCCCAGCTTTTTGTTTGTTTCTATTTGCATGGAATATTTTCCTCTGTTTCTTCTCTTGCAGCATGTAGAGATCTTCTGTTTTGAGGTGGGTCTCTTGTAAACAGCATATATAAGTGTATACTTCCTTATCCATTCATCTACTCTATATCTTTTGAGTGAAGTGTTTAGCCAACTTATATTTAAGGTGGGCTAAATAGGTTATTATAAATAGGTATTTATTCATTGCCATTTTTTATTGTTTCTATGTTCATCCCCCTCTCTATTTCTTCTTCTTAAAGCAGGTTCTTTAACATTTCTTACAATGCTGGTTTAGTGATGATGAACTTCTGGTCCTTTTTTTTTGTCTGGGAAGCTCTTTATTTCACCTTCAATTTTCTTTTTTACTTCCGCCAAGATGGAGGTGTAGGTGGAAGCACTGCACCTTCTCCCACAACTAAGTTTAAAAACAACAAAGTTTTAGCAACAAAAACGCAGCCAAACCGCAGAAAATTGAACTACACGGAAGTCTGACAACAACGAACCCTTCAGCCAAACTGGTAAGAGGGGCAGAGCCAGCAGCAGAGCGGGGTCAGGCAGGAAAGATCCACTGGACCGACCTGGGAGAGCAACCCAGGTGCACCAGCAGCTGTGGGCAGATCCCAGGTGTGGAGAAGCGGGTGGACCCACTGAGGGCACAAGGTGGTAGACCCACTGAGGGCTGATTGCAGTCACACATTCGCGGGCAGATAAACCGGTGAAGAAGCTAGCAGTGAGACTAACCACGCAGGCCCCAGTGGCAGGTAGCAGCAGGGGGAACCGCCATTGTCCCTCTCTGACCCCGCCCCCACATACAGCATCACAACCTAGCGACCCGAGTGGCCCTGCCCTGGTGAACAACTAAGGCTCCGCTCCTAATAGGCACAAACAGATCAAAACATGGCTCAAGAACAACTCAGAGCCCCAGAGCCCATAAATCTAAGCAACGAAGAAATACCCAAACTTTCAGATGCACAGTTCAAAACACTGGTGATCAGGATGCTCACACAGAACTGGTTGATTTTAGTCACAAATTAGAGGAACATATGAAGGCTAAACTAATTGAAATGAATGGAAATACACAGGAAACCAATAGTAATTGAAAGGAAACTGGGACTCAAATCAAAGGAGTGGACCAGAAGGAGGGAAAAAATGACCAAACAGAAAAGGATGAAGAAACAAGAATTCAAAAAAAATGAGGAGAGGCTTAGGAACCTTCAGGACATCTTTAAATGTTCCAACATCCAAATTATAGGGGTACCAGAAGGGGAAGAGGAACAGCCATGAGTGGAAAATTTATTTGAACAAATAATAAAGGAGAATTTCCCCAATCTGGCAAAGGAAATAGACTTCCAGGAAATCCAGGAAGCTCAGAGAGTACCAAAGAAGTTGGACCCAAGAAGGAACACACTGAGGCACATCATCATTACATTAGCCAAGATTAAAATGAAGGAGAAAATCCTAGAAGCAGCAAGAGATAAGGAGACAGTCACCTACAAAGGAGCTCCCATCAGACTGTCAGTGGATTTCTCAAAAGAGACCTTACAGGCAAGAAGGGGCTGGAAAGAAGTATTCCAAGTCATGAAATCCAAAGACCTACATCCAAGATTGCTCTATCCAGCAAAGCTTTCATTTAGAATGGAAGGACAGATAAAGTGCTTCTCAGATAAGATCAAATTCAAGGAGTTCATCATCACCAAGCCCTTATTATATGAACTGTTAAAGGGACTTATCTAAGAAAAAGAAGAGAAAAAGATGAACAGTGAAAGGACAGCAAACTCACAGTTATCAAGAACCACACCTAAAACAAAAGCAAACTAAGTGGACAGCTAGATCAGGAACAGAACCACAGAAAGGGAGATCACATGGAGGGTTAGCAACAGGGGAGTGGGAGAAGGAGAAGGAGGGAGAAGATACAGAAAATAAGTAGCATAGATGGTAGGTAGAAAATAGATAGGGGGAGGGCAAGAATAGTATGGGAAATATAGAATCTAAAGAACTTGAGACACGTGGTCATAAACTAAAGGGGGGGCATAGTGGGGGAGGAGTGTGCAGGGTGGAGGGGAATGAAGGGGGAAATAGAACAACTGTAATGGCATAATTAATAAAATATATTTTTTTTGAAAAGAAAAAAATTTAAACGATAACCTTGCTGGGTAGAGTAGACTTACTTGCATGTCCTTATTTTTCATCACTTTGAATAATTCATGTTAATCCCATCTGTTCTGAAGTGTTTCTGTTGAGAAATCAGATGGCAGCCATATGGGAAATCCTGTTTAGGTAACTGTCTCTTTCTTGTTGCTTTTAAACATCTCTCTTTGTCTTTACCTTTTGCCATTTTGATTATAATATGTCTTGGTGAGGGTCTCTTTGGGTACTCTTGTTTGAGACCCTTTGTGCTTCCTGAACTTGTGTGACTTTTTCTTTCACCAAGTTATAGCAGTTTTCTGCCATTATTTTTTCAAACACGTTCTCTGTTCCTTACTCTCTTCTTTTCTGCTACCCCTATGATGCAGATGTTGTTATAGTCAATGTTGTCCCGGCTGCCCCTTAGGCTTTCCTAATTTCTCTTAAGTTTCTTCCTTTTCATTTTCTCTCTGGGTGGATACTATCATCCTGTCCTCTAATTCATTGATTTGATCCTCTACTTCATCTAACCTGCTGTTGATTGCTTTTAGCAAATTGTTCATTTCAGATATTGTAATCTTCATTTCTGACTAGTTCTTATTTATGGTTTCTATGTCCTTTTTAATGCTTATTATCTGTTTAGTTCTCACTGAGATCATCTATTCTTTTCCTGAGGTCCTTGACCATTTTTATAATCATTATTTTAAACTCTGTATCTGGTATTTGGGTTGATTCCACTTCATCTATTTCTTTTAATTCTATTCCTGGGGATTTCTGTTTGTTTATGTGTATAATTTTTAAATTTGGGACATTGTTCTTTGTCTCTGCATTTGTTCTCTGTGTGTTAGGTAAATTGCTAGTCTCCCAAAGTTGCTTTGATGGTTTTATGATGAAGTTGTCTTGTGGTCATAGTGGTACCATATTCCAGATCACCTCAGCTCTGTGCTCCAGGAATGTTTCTTATGGGATATGTGCACCCCCCATAGCAGCTGAGTCTTGAATACTGTTGGCCCTTTTGTGGGTAGAGTTAATTCTTCAGTCTGGGAGACTATAAAGGTAAACCTCAACCACCATGTATAAGACACTGTGCAGGGGCTGCCCCTTGAAGGGCCATTCTTCCCTGCAGGGTCTGGTGTCTGCAGTAATTCCCCTTTCGGTGTATGGTTATGTGGCTGGTTGGAAGAGCTCTGGTGTGGTCTGAAGCTTATCACTGGTTATGTTAGTTCTGGGTCCACTTGGTTGGTGTCCAGATCCAAGTTGCTGTCACATGGTGTGTGTAACAAGCTTGGGATACCTGTCTTGTTACCATGCTCTTCACTGTTTGTGTCTGGTGTACATGTGAGGGGCCAATTTATGTAAAAGAGACAGCTTCTTCCTACTTAGAGCTGGGGGTTGCTCTGTAAAATGACCATGGCTCCCTAAGGTCTGCCTTCACCTGTCACCTTCTCTGCCTTCCCATGAAGTTGCCTGGTTTTTCTACCTAGCCTTCTGATGAGAGTCTGTAGGACAAGCCCAAGGTAGTTGAGATAGAGCTAGTGGACCCCCTACTTGTGGGTCACACAGTCAGTTGGACACTCAACGAGGAGAAAGTAGCCCCTGCCTCAAAGGTAAACCCTTTAGTCTCTGCCAGAGACTCCAGCACCTGTTTTCTTGGGGGATCTCACTGCAGATTTAGGATGGGTACAGCCAGCTCTACCCCAGGAGCCCTTTTCAGAAGCAAGCTCAGCAGCCCTGGACTCAAGAGTAGAGATCAAAACAGTCTCCTGTTGGGGCTGATGCAGCACAGCCCACACGAGGCAGCTAAGATTTTTGTCCTGTTCCTATAAAATAGCCTCCCAGGGTTTCACACTGTGAAAGCCCTCTTCTGAGCTGCTCTTCCTTTCCCTGAAGATATGAACCCAGTAGGGGTATCTAGGAGTTGGCAGGGCTGTTGGGGGTGGTATCTGCAAACCTGTGGGATGGGAGCAGGTACTCTTTTCCTCCCCAGAGAGCTGAGCCCAGTGTAGCATGGGCTGAGAGTGGGTTTGCCTCCCTTTAATCTAGCCAAGAATTTTAGCACACACCTGCCTCGCTCCCAGGAAGAAGCCTCTCCAGGAGACACAGTCCAAAACTCTCACGTTTGTGCAGCACCTGTCTCTCCACCAAACCAAGCAGGATGTGGCCCAGATTTCTATCCCTGTGTTGCACTCTGATCTTTCCATGCAGCTAGTCTCAGTGGGGCAGTACCAAAAGTCAGAGCTTGGTACAGTGAAGCTCCAAATACTGCAGAATGGGCCAAATTTCCCAGCGCTGTATAGCTCCTCTGTGCCTCTGAACTTAGCAGCAGGAGTGTCCCAACTGGGATGATAGGCACTGCCTGTGCACTCAAGATGGAGTGGACCAGTCATCTTTTCCAAACCACTCAGTTAAGTCACTGTTTGGTCTCTGCCTAAATCCTCCCCCCAAAATAGAAGGCCCCTTAAAGTCACTGCTGGCTGTAGCCAGCAGAACCTTCCTCAGGACCTGGGAGCAGCAGTATGGCCTTTCCAGCTCTTAGAGACCATATTGTGAACTCTCCAGGCTAGTGCTGCAACAAGGAGTGCTCTATGCTGGGAGGCTATACCCTGAGTCTCCCAAGCATGTTGGATTTCCACTGATTCCCACCTGATACACAGACTCCTCTCCCTGTCTTGGTTGCTGTGAGTTGGGGATCTGTGCCTCGGGTTAAGGCCCCTCACTCCTAGGGATAGGGAGTGCCACAACCACTATGTCTATCTGGTTTCTCAGCCACTGCTGCACTGGCCTGTAGGGGCTTTCTCCTTCCATGTCTTTACCACTCTTATCAGTCTTTATGTAGCATCTTCTGTACTGCTTGGTTATAATATTTCATATCAACTAGGTTTCAGTTGATTTGTACAGGTTGATTGTTTGGCAGTTCAGTTGTAAATCTGGTTTGGGGCAATAGCAAGTGGACACAGCTTCTATCTACTCTGAATACATCTTTGAAACTCTCAAACTTAACATTTTCAAACCTTAGTTTCCGCTATTTACTATCCTTCTCTCTTTGGTGCATACAAATATGCCTTCAGTCTTCCCGTCTTAGTACATGGTAATTCTTTATATAATTCTTGGCCTCAAACCAGGAAGTGATCTATGAGTTTTATTTTTATGCACCCATATCCAATTCAGTTGATTCTATCTCTAAAATGTATCCAAAGCTGAGCATTTCGATTTACCCCTATTATGGCCTTGCTGATATTGAAGGATGTTTTGGTAGATAGAAAATTATTGGGAATAATTTTAAAGGTTAGGAATTAACACTTTGACGATACCCTTCCACTGTCTTCTGACTTTCATTATTTCTGCTGAGAAGTCAGCTGTAAATTTATTTTTGAAAGATCAATATCTTCATAATCCACTCTTATTTATCAGAGATTTCATATTTACATATACAAAAGACTAAGAATTACAAAGAACCTACTTAAGAGTTGTATAATACAACTTCATTTAATATAGTTAATATACTGTGTCCCCGTCCTTCATTTTTTCAGTTGATGAGAAAATTATAAGTTTTATTTCATGTGTAAACTCTAATTAATAGAAGTTGAATCCTGAGCACAGTTCAACTCATGTCTATATTTCTATATCTCTAAATTGAATATCGTGTTCCAGGCCAAATCAGTCAAAAGAAATGCATCCATTGCTGTTTGGTATTCACTGCTGGTAAAGAACAAAATCCCCAGAGTTTCCAAACCAGTACTCATTATCTGTGTTTTTATAGTGCTTATATAAACTTTCTTTCTTAAAAGGTATATTTAAATAGCAGAATTTTTCCTTTTGGGTTTCTATGTCAGATAAATTAACACTTGCAAAAAGTGGTAGTGTTTTCAGAATGCTTCCTAGAAGCAGATTTTTTTAAAAAAAGGTCTGTGTGTCTGCACTTATGTATCAAACATCTCGAGGTCCAAGAAGTTAGAATCCCTCAACAGTTGAATGACTGACAGAGCTATCTGTTAATAAAAAGTTAGTTTTGGTCTCTGTGTTTATTGACTCCAATACAGGTTTAATTTGAGTTTGGGTATTTGAAGCTAAACAGATTTCAATATTAAAATCTATTGCAGATGACATGTTATTCTATGTAGAAAATTTAAAAGAAATGACAAAAAGACTGCAGCTAATAAGTAGTAATAATATGGTTTTAGGATACAAGGTTAATATACAAAGTCAATTGCTTCCTGTATACAAACAATGAAGGTGTGGAATTGAAATTTAAAACAATACTATTTATATTAGCATCCCCCCAAAAGAAATAATTAAGTATAAATCCAACAAACTATATATAAAACCTTTATGAGTAAAACTACAAAACTCTAGTGAATGAAATAAAAAAGTTAATTAATTAAAAGATACTGCATGTTTTTGAATGGGAAAACTCAGTATTGTCAGTATGTCAGTTCTTTCCAAGTTGATCTACAGAGTCAATGCATTGCTAATAAACATCACAGCAAGTTATCTTGTGGATATCAGCAACTGGATTCTAAACTTTATATAGAGAGATAAAAGAATTATCAACACGATATTGAAGAAAAACAAAATCAGAGGACTGACACTACACAACTTCAGACTTACTGTAAAGCTACAGTAGTGAAGAAAGTGTGGTATTGCCCCCCCCCCCAAATCAATGAAATACAAGAGAGCCTAAAAATAAATATAGTTTACTGATCTTTAAGAAATGCAGTACAATAGAGCAAAGATAGTCTTTCAACAAATGGTGCTGGAACAACTAGACCACATTGAAACAGCTAAAATATAGAACAACCATCACTTGGAACCATCAGAAATCTAGTTCAATGGAAATCTGACAACTACAGGATTAAAGAAACCACATTTACCCAGACTGATAGGAGGGGCAGAGATGCAAAACAGGTTTGTTCCACACCCATGTATGGTGGATAAAAATCCAGGAGGGATATCTTTGGAGCAAGGAGTCCCAGACCCACACCAGGCTCCATAACTTCTGGCTGCAAAAACCAGCAGGGTTTGAGTCAGTGTAAGAAACTTGAAGTTTTGTGTTCTAGAGTCCCAAGCAGTTCCCCTAAAGAACCCCCACACAGACTTACTCAGATTCATTTTCTCTGAGCTCCAGTACCAGGATAGCAGCTTGAAAGGCACCAGTGGCATACAGAAAGGCACTGAAGTGCCTGACATCAAGACGAGAGCTGGAGGACAGCTGTTTCCCAGGCAGAGAGGCAGGCAGCACCACAGAGCCAGCAGGGTGCCAAATCTGAGACTCTATCAACCTGGTTAACAGTACAGATACCCTGAGGGTCCTTTCAATCTAACTAACAGCTGTTAACAGTAGCTTTTCCATATGAATGGCTGGTCTTGGTTCAACCATCACAACTTCCTAAATCCTTTCAAGCAAGTAACAGCTGACCTCAGTGAGCCCCAGTCCCTAGTACCTCTTGCTATGTGGCCCCAAACTCAGCAATAGCAGCAGCCTAGACTTACAGTTGACTTTGCCTGAGACTTTCTAAGCCCAGTACAAGTAGCAGCCACCTCATATTGTTTTATAGCTCATGCAGGCTGACCCCAGGCAGAACATAGGTGGGGGCTGAACTTGACCCTCACCACTTGGGAAACCTCAGAGTCTATACACTCAGTGGACAGCTACATACCATATCAGAGCAGCACCACCCTGCTCTTGCACAGCTAATACTCCACAGAGGGCTGCGGTTGGTGGTCAGTGGTCACAGCCAGTCCTTGAAGCTGACTGGCCTGGGCAAATTAATCCCATTGGCCTGCCAACAGCAACCAAGGTTCAACTACAAGAGGAGTGTGTACTCAGCCCACATAAAGAGCACACATCAAGTACCCAGCTTGATAGGGGAGGCTGTGCTACTGGACCCTACAGGACACCTATTACATTAGGATATGCTACTAAGACAGGGAGTCAGAGCAGTTCTATCTAATATACAGAAACAAATACAGGGAGGCTGCCAAAATGAGGAGACAAAGAAACATGGCCCAAATGAAAGTACAGATCAAAACTCCAGAAAAAGAACTAAACAAAATGGAGATAAGCAATCTATTAGATGCAGAGTTCAAAAACTTGTAACATTTGTTATAAGGATGCTCAAGAAACTTAGTGAGGACCTCAACAGCATAAAAAAGATCCAGTCAGAAATGAAGAACATACTAATTGAAATTAAGAACAATTTACAGGGAAACAAAAGTAGAGTGGATAAAGCTAGGATCAGGATTTTGTAAATCAATGTTTGGGAAAATTAGAAGCAAAAAATAGGAGACTTTCAGCCAAGTGGAGGTATAGGTAGATACACTGTGCCTCATCACACAACCAAAAGCAAAAGGACAACAGCAAATTTAAAAACAAAAAACAAATAGAACTGACAGATAACCAACTGTATGGAAATCTGACAACTAAGGAGTTAAAGAAGAAACATCCATTCACACCAGTAACAGGGGTGGAGATGGGCAGCCAGGCAGAGAGGACTCATGGCAAGGGGGCAGCTGGAGGACTGGGATGGACAAGGAAGTGGCTGGCAGACTCAGCAGCCCCACATTTGCATGTGGATAAACTGGGAGGAACAACTGGGGAGCAAGACAGACCATAAAACCCAGGGTTCCAGTGCAGGGAAATGAAGCCTCAAAACCTCTGACTGAAAAATTCTGTGGGGGTTGAGGCAGGTGGAGAAACTCCTAGCCTAATGGGAGAGTTCATTGGAGAGACCACAGGGTCCTAAAACATACACGAACCCACCTACTAGGGAATCAGCAGCAGAAGGGCCCAATTTGTGTGTAGCCATGGAAGCAACTGAAAGCTGGCAGAGAGCTAAAAAAGAAGCACTCTTCCCTCTCCGACCCTTCCCTCACATACAGTGCCACAACACGGAGACCCGGGTTGTCCCACCATGGCAACCTAAGGCTCCACCCCTTACTACATAACAGGCATGCTGAGACAAAAAATAACCCAAATGAAAGAACAGATCAAAGCTCCACAAAAAATACAACTAAGTGACAGAGATAGCTAACGTATCAGATGCATGGTTCAAAAACACTGGTAGTCAGGATGCTCACAGAATTGTTGAGTATGGTCACAAAATAGAGGAAAAAAAGTGAAGGCTATGAAAAGTGAAATAAAGGAAAATGTACAGGGAACCAACAGTGAAGGGAAGGAAACCTGAATTTAAATCAACAATTTGGACCAGAAGAAAGAAACACATTCAATCAGAACAGAATGAAGAAACAAGAATTTTTAAAAAAAAAAAAAAAAAGGAGAGGCTCAGGAATCTCTGGGACAACTTTCAATGTTCCAACATGCAAATTATAGGAGTGCCAGAAGAAGATGAAGAGTAAGAAATTGAAAACTTTTTTGAAAAAAATAATAAAGAACTTTCCCAATCTGGCAAAGAAAATAGACTTCCAGGAAGTCCAGGAAGCTCAGATAGTCCCAAAGGTATTGGATTCAAGGTGTAACACACCACTAGATATCATAAGTATATTATCCAAGATTAAAGATAAGGAGAGGATCTTAAAAGCAGCAGTAGAAAAGGAGACAGTCACTTACAAAGGAGTTCCCATTAGACTATCAGCTGATTTCTCAAAAGAAATCTTGCAAGCAAGAAGGGGCTGGAAAGAAGTATTCCAAGTCATGAAAGGAAAGAACCTACATCCAAGATTACTCTGTCCAACAAATCTCTCATTTAGAATGGAAGGGCAGATAAAGTGCTTCCCAGAGAAGGTCAAGTTAAAGGAGTTCATCATTACCAGGCCCTTATTATATGGAATGATAAAGGAACTTATCTAAGAAAAAGAAGATGAAAAATATGAACATTAAAATGACAACTCAAAACTATCAACAACTGAACCTAAAAAAAGGAAAAAAAAATAAACTAAGCAAACAACTAGAACAGAAACAGATTCACAGAAATGGCAGTCACATGGAGTGTTATCAGTGGAGAAGGTGAAGAGGTTAATGGGGGAACAGGTACAGGGAATAAGAAGCATAATTGGTACACACAAAATAGACAGGGGGGCTTCTATTATGTGTGTACCAATTACACACAAAATTGGTGTGTAATTGAATAGTATAGGAAATGTAGAAGCCAAAGAATTGTATAGGAAATGTAGAAGCCAAAGAACTTAATATGTATAAACCATGGACATGAACTAAGGGGGTGGGGAATGTGGGCAAGGGGGGGTATGCAGGGTGGTGAGGAATAAAAGGGGGGAAATGGGATAATTGTAATAGAGTGATCAACAATATATACATACATATATATTAAGATTTTATTTATTTGTTTGTTTGTTTATTTATTTATTTATTTTTAGAGGAGAAAGAGAGGGAGAGAAACATCAATGAGTGGCTGTGTCCTGCACATCCCCAACTGGGGATCTGGCCCAGTATGTGCCTTAGTCCAGGAATCGAACCAGTGAGCCCCTGGTTCAGAGGCCTGCACTCAATCCACTGTGCTACACCAGCCAGGGCAATGAAATATATATATATTTTAAAAGAAGCAAATGCAAGCTATCAGAACAACAGAAAAAAGAATAAAAAAAACAAGGATAATGTAAGAAGCCACTGGGACAACTTTAAGTATCTCAACAGTTGCTTCATAGGTGTGCTAGGAGAGGAGAAAGAGCAAGACATTGGAACT
Source organism: Artibeus jamaicensis (assembly GCF_021234435.1). Classification (NCBI taxonomy): domain Eukaryota; kingdom Metazoa; phylum Chordata; class Mammalia; order Chiroptera; family Phyllostomidae; genus Artibeus; species Artibeus jamaicensis. The sequence goes on along the minus strand of NW_026521810.1, from coordinate 8,864,777 downwards.
CTATTTGAAAAAATAATGAAAGAAAACTTCCATAATTCTGTGAAGAAAATAGACATGCAAGTCCAGGAAGCACAGAGAATCCCAAACAAGATGGATTGAAAGATGCCCACTCTGAGGCACATCATAATCAAAATGCCAAAGGTTAAAGATAGAATCTTAAAAGCAGCAAAAGAAAAGCAGTTAGTTATCTACAGGGAAATTCCTATAAGATTGTCAGCTGATTTCTCAAAGGAAACTTTGTAGGCTAGAAGGGATTGGCAAGAAATATTCAAAGTCATAAAAAGCAGGGACCCACAGCCAAGGTGGCTCTATCCAGCAAAGATATTATTTAGAATCAAAGGGCTGATAAAGAGCTTCCTAGACAAGAAAAAGTTAAAAGCAGTTCATCATCACCAAACCATTAGTATACAAAATGTCAAAGGGTCTCATTTAAGGAAAAGAAGATCAAAACTATGAAAAATAAAATGTAATAAGTACCTATCAACAAATGAATCTAAAAAACAAAGCAAACAAGAACAACAGATGGAATCATAGATACAGAGAGCATTTTGAAGGTTGACAGATGGGAGGTAGATATGGGGGAATGGGTGAAGAGGTGAGGGGATTACGAAGTACAAATAGGTAGTTACAGAATAGCCATAGGGATATAAAGTACTATATGAGAAATGGACTTACATACATGACCCATGCATATGGACAATGGTGTGGAGCTTGCCTGAGGGAGTATGGGGTGCTGGGTGGAGAGGCACAAAGGGAGGAAAATTGGGACAATTTTAATAGCATAGTCAATAAAATATCATTAAAACTAACAAAATAAAAATAAAGCCTCCATAAGATAACATAGAAGAAACCTAGATGACCTTGGGTATGGTGATGGCAGTTACAATTTATATGTATAGTTTTATGTTACTTTATCACATATATAGGTTCATGCAACCATTGCCACATTCAAGATACAAAACTATTTCACCAACACAGAGATATTTCTTGATTGTTTCTAGTTTTTGGCTATCACAAATAAGGTATACCTTATGTATTTAATGTAATTATTGGTATGTAGGGTCTTCTATGTTATATTTCTTGTCTTTTCCCCTTGTTTTTTTTCTATCTCTGTTGTCTGATATTTGCCTTTCTGGGATTACTTGAACATTTTTGTTAGAATTCCATTTTGATTTATGTGTACTACTTTTGAGTATCTCTATAGATGTTTTTAACAGTTGCTTTAGGTATTACACATACAGAGCTCTTCACAGTCCATTTTTATCACATTTTATCAGTTTAAGTGTAGAAAAATACCTTCAAGTCTTTTACCCTCCCCCATTTATAATTGTCATGATAGATAAGATTTGTTATTTGTTCTGCCCAGGACTTAAGTTCCCTTAATCTTAGTGGTCAGGTTTTTTTTATTGACGTTTGTTTATATATTTTATATATAAGATTTTATATATTGTATTAGCTACTATTTCTTTGAATATTGTGTTTATTCTCTCCTCCTGGAATTTTGATTAGGTGACTATTAGACGTTTTCATTCTGTTTTCTCATATCTCTTAACCTCTCCTTTTTTCCTGTGCTGTATTATAGAGGATTTCTGCTGATCTACTTTTTTTTCTAACTTAGTGATTGTCTGTTCTGTGTCTGTTGTGTTCTTAAACTTGTCTATTGATTTTAAAAATAATTTCAATTATTTTAGTTTAATAGTTTGACATTCTCTTTGGTTCTTTTAAAAAATCTGCTCTTTTTTCTTTTTTCTTGTTTTCCTTGTTCAGTTACAGTTGTCTCCATTTCCACCACTGCCCTCCCATTGCTCTCCCCTCTCCTGTCCAACCCCTGCTCCCAAAACAATCCAATGGATTCATCGAACATGTTCCCTGACCCTTCCCCTTTCCACTATTATCCCCCTCCTTCCACCATTCTGCTCACTCTCAGTTTGTTCTTAATTTCCATGTCTGTGGTTCTTTTTTTCCTGCTCATTTGTTTGTTTTGTTGATTAGGTTCCCCTTATAGTTGAGATCATATGGTATTTGTCTTTTACCAGCTGACTTGCTTCACATAACATAATCTTCTCCAGTTCCATCCATGTTGTCACAAAGTGTAGGAGCTCCTTCCTTCTTTCTGCTGTGTAGTATTCCATTGTGTAAATGTGCCACAGTTTGATCCACTCATCTACTGATTGGCACTTAGTCTCTTTCTAGCACTTGGCTATTGTAAATAATTATGCTGTGAACATGGGGGTTCACAGGTTCTTTTGAACTAGTGTTTCAGGATTCTTAGGATATAATCTCAGCAGTGGAATCACTAAATCACAAGGCAGTTCCATTTTTAGTTTTTTTAATGAAATTCCATAGTGTTTTCCACAGTGCCTACACCAGTCTGCATTCCCACCAACAGTGTACTCTAGGGTTCCCCTTTATCCGCAACCTCTCAGGCACTTGATTTATTAATGATGGCTGTCCTGACCAGCATGAAGTGGTATATTACTTATTTTATGTCTTAGTATTTAAACACAACTATTCTTAAATTTCTGTTTGAAAACACTACATCTGAAATTTTGGGGGGTCTAATTTAGTGTGTCTTTTGACTCCCACTAAGTTTGGGCTATTACTTAGTGTTTTTAAAATATGAATTGCGAGCTAATTTTCAACATACCTTTATCTGAGGTTTAGTTCTTTGCCTGTGTCAACAGTATGTCCTTACAAAGTTTTGTGTTTATGTCTGCCAAATGTTCTAGGATACATGATCATCCTAGAACCAGATTTTATTTTAATTTCTTATTTTGAGATTAAGAACTTCCAAGGAAGACTTTCAGTTGTTACAATTACCTTGAGCCTAGCAATGGTTGGTAGACAAGCTGATTTTGTCTAGCCTAACCTTTTCACTTATGTTATCATCCTCAGTAGCTTTATGCAGGGTATCTTAGTTCTAATACTTCCATTGCAGACATCTATATGGCCTCATCTTTTGTTTCTGATTTAAGACACAAGACCTTGGACTACTGAGACAAGCAAACTTCAGCCATATCTAACATACCCTCAATTCACAGTGTTACTGCTCCAATTTGGCTCCATGGGACTTCCCTTACAAATTCTTACAAGTTTTTCTATATATTCAAAGGGATGCTTCTTTATATTCTAGGATGCTTCTTTACATTAGAGGACTTTCAGATGACCTAGTTTCCACAGTGCCAGAAATTATAGTCAGTTTACTTGTTTATTGACTGTGAACTCTTTGGTGGCAGGGCCAGTGCCCACCTAGTTCACCATAGGTTCCTCAACACCTGGTACCTGGTACATACTAGACACTTAATAAGTATAGAATGAGTGTATTGCTGTTTACTACAGAATTATTTATAATAGTAAAAAACTGAAATGAATCTAAATGCCTAATAAGGGAACACTAAAGTAAATATTTGTATTTACTTAAGAGTAAATAACTATTGCTCATATAATATTTTTCATCCAGAAAATGATGATTTAGAGAGCTATATTATTATAGACTGAAAAATGTTAAATATTAAATATAGGTAAAAAATCAGGACTCAATGTTGAACTTAAAGTATGGTAAATTCAAAATATGCATAACACTGAATATGAAAAATATGAAAGCCTACTTAATAGTGAACACCAAAATGCTAATAGTAGCTTATGTTGGAGTGGTGGATTGAGGATCCTTTTTTACCCTTTAAACTTTCTATAATGAGATTTTATGAAAATACTAAAAAGAAAAATGTTTATTAGTGTTCTTAAAAGTTTTTAGATTTAAATACACTAAGAGGTCGATAAAAATATAAAATTCAGAGTTAGTTTTATTACTAAAATGTTTACAGACTTTTATATGAAAATACAGAAAAAGATCTTTCTGATACTCAGCGACACCTTGCTAAGAAAAAATATGAGCTACAGCTTACTCAGGAGAAAATTATGTGCTTGGATGAAAAAATTGGTGAGTTTTTTTTCTGATATTATTTTTTTATGTAAGCTTGATAGAAAAATGTTTTATTCTCTTCAGTTATAATATAGATAAACTTGGAGATGGGTCCCTTAAATTAAAAGTTTATGAGTCAATCATGGAAAAATATGTTTTTAATTCATAGTAAACTTTTTTACTAAGATTCAGGACCATAAGTACTTAGCAAAATATGGCTTCATATTTTTCAATGAAAATATAACTAAAGAAAGCAGCAAGACTTTATAATTTATGATGATCATTTTTAATTTACAGGTTTGTGTATGATATTGTGACTTTTTCATAGCTGTTATAATGAAACAGTACATGTATATTGTTTTTGGTGAACAGTGTACATATATTTGACATATCTATGAGATCACTTGGGTTTATAGAGAAAACTTTTTAATAGTCTCATTTATATTTCTTACTAGTGATCTCTGTGAAAATATGGTCATAATTTAATCTTTTTATAACTGTAAAATGAAATTTTCATTAAGACTATCAAAGAGCCCATTTTAAAACAGAGTAAATATTTTTAACATTTACTATTATATAGTTCAAATCTGTTCAGCATAAAGAATTGGGTGGGTAGAGATGCTTTTCACTGATATAGGAAATATTAAAAAATAAATGTAAAAGGAGAATATAAAAAACTCATTTTTAGATATTTTAAGTCCAAACAAAAATATAAGGCAAGCAGTTAAATAGATAAGTTTTTATCTCAGAAGATAAACCTAAACTAAAGATATACATTAGGGATATATCAACATATAAGTGATATTTTAAAACCATAAAATCTCCTAAAGAAAAAATAAATATCGAGAAGAGAATCCAGGGCTGAATAAGAAGAAAACAAAGAAGTAGGAAGAAGTGAGTAAGTGTTATTTTGGGAATCAAGAGAGAAAATGTTTTAAAGAGAAGGGGAGTAGCATCAATTGTCAGATATTTTCAAGAAGCAAAAATAAGGTGAGGATGAAAAAAATGTTGGTTGGATTTGGCACATTGGAGATTTTGGTAACACCGACAAAGTTTGGATAGAATGTTGAATGTGGAAAGGTGGAATAAGTTGAAGAATGACCGGGAAGTTAGAAAGTAGAGACAGGAGAGAATAGAAATCTCTTAAGAAGTTTAGCTACTAAGAGTAGCAGAAAAATGGATGGTAGCTTGAGGTTGAGAATTTTTTTAAAGCTAAGAACTACTAGAGCTGTTTTAGAGCTTTCATTTACTTATTTATTTTGTGCCAGTGGAAAAGAATTCAGATATCAGAACACCCAAAACATGTGGTTTGCCTGAAAGATAGTACTGCCCAGAAACAGGAATTGATTTATTCTCAAGTACTATAGAGATCATCCTCTTTTCATATGATATTGTCTCTCTTAGGGCTTGCACTGGGTGGCCATTGGTGGGGATTAACCAAGAGATCTACCAGTGGTTCTCAAACTTCCATGTGTGTTACAACGATTTGGAGAGCAAATAAAGATCACTGGAGCCAGACTTCTCGGAGTAGATGTAGCTAAGGCTCTCATATCTTTATCAGTTTTTTCCAGTGGTTGTCAAGCTTTGTTATGCTTTAGAATCACATGGGAGGGGTGCTTATAAAAACATAATTGCTCTGCCCACATAGAAATTCTAATTCAGTAGGGCTGGGGTTCCCAAATGATGCTGATGGTACTGGTTAAGAAACTGCAGTTTGAAAACTACTATTGTATACCTATCATTTAGGCCTTTAGCACTGACATTGGTTTGCCAGTGTTTTTACAAATCAAATCAGATGTTCTGGGATAATTTTTTTCTAGGAATTTTTAGAAAATTTTGGGAACATTTGAATATTTGAAGATATTTTATTCTGAAGATCACTTAATTGAATATTTTACTAAGATCTATTAGTTACAAACTTATATACAACAGTACTTCTAATTAGAGGAAGAGGAAATTTTAGTGTTCCACCCAACTTCATCCACCTAAATTCTCCTCCCCATCAGAAATGTAAATCTACTTTGAGAATTTGTAATATAGAGCTTTCCTTTGCTATTCTTATTCTAATGTGTTAATTGTGCTTTTACATTTATGAGTTATTTAGAATTTCATGATTCATCTTAGTTTTTAATTACTAACAATAAAAGCCATGTTTTCATTTGGTATACATTACTTATTTTTAGCCATCAAATATAATATAGGACAGCTTACTTTGAAAATTATTTCAATCTGCTTGAACTGGAAAAATTATCTTCATTAAAAATGCCCTTATGATTACATATTTAGATAATTTTACAAGGCAAAGTATTGCCCAGCGAGAAGAAATCAGCATTCTTGGTGCAACCCTCAATGATATGGCTAAAGAAAAGGAGTGCCTGCAAGCATGCTTGGATAAAAAATCTGAGAACATTGCATCCCTTGGAGAGAGTTTGGCAATGAAAGTATGTTCTAAGAACTGTGGTTTAAAAGAGATGTTTTTACTTAAGTCTGAATAAAATACTAGGATTTTCTCAAACTTTTTTCTAGAGAGCTGAAACTTTAAAATATGATTTTGAAATATTTTAGGATAGTCAAGAAATATGTGTTCTTTCTCTCCTCAATTTATGATTAACATTCACTGACAATAACTAATTCAAATATCAAAATGTGAGGCATGACAATATAGCAGTTGAGACTGATTTCTTCTTAAAAGCACACCAGAACTTATATTTTCAGTTAGCCAGTTTGGGAGGTCATATATCTATTCTGTTAAAATTGTCTTTGTAATTGTGTTCAGAGAATATTTTTACATTGTCCTTAGCCATTTAGACTAGATGATGTAGGGCTGGTAAATAAAGCTGGGTAACAATTTCCAGCCCTCAGTTTTTATTCAAACAGCAACATAAAAGGAGTTGCCAAAAAGGCAGGGAAATATTGATACCTTTTTCTGGCTCATAAACTGATTCTGAAGACAATTCCAAAACTTTTCCACACATGTCTTAAGCAAAGGCAGCATCATTGGAATAAGGCCTTTCCCCTCCCTAAGGGAACTAATTCATTCATTTATTCTTCCACCCATTGAACAAACATTTATTGATAGGTACCAGGTATTATGTTAGAAACTGAGGAGGAGTGGGCATGCCTTCCAAAGCCTATAGTATAATTGGGAGAAAGATATATAAAGAAGCTATTATGATGGAATATGCTAAGTGGCATAATAATTTATACACAATATACAGTTGGAGTTTGGCAGAAACACACTTGATTTAACCTGGGAGTTGGATTAAGTTAGGATGAAGATCTAGAAAGCTTTCCAGGAGGTGATGGTGCCTGGACTGCCCTGAAAATTGGCTAGGAATTAGCCAGGAAAAGATATAGAGGATGGGTATAGTGAAAGAAGTAGTGATTCAGATGGATAGAATACTTTTTACAGAAAGGAGAATCCAGGTGGAGGAACTCATGTGAAAGCCCAGTGGCTTTCATAAGAGAATTTCATGGAATTTCTTGATAGCTTAGTATGTCCAGAGAACATATTGCAAAGAGGTAAGTATGGGGTGGGGATAGGGAACAAAAGATGAAATGAGGTGGAAGGCAACAGATTATGAAAATGTATGTAATGTTGAATTTAGACTATCACCATCAATATAGTGAATTGAATGAAATAATATAAACAAAATACCACAATTAGATCTTTATTTTAAAAGAAATATTCTGACACCTGTTATTCTATGTAAAAGATGAATTATAAGGAAGCGAGAATAGTAACAAGGACATTAGTTAGGGGTAAAATAATAAGAACTGTGTTGGGATAGTGGCAGTATCCTTGACATAAACAGAGCTGTGAAGAGAGAAAGATCGACAAGATGTGCTTTCTCACTTAGGAACCATGTGAATAGTTGCTGTGCATGAAGTGGGAAACAGGCTCAGAGAGGAAGAGTATGGACATGTCTTTGGGACATGTAACAAATATTCATAGGCTCTTGGAATTTTAGGTTTGGAGAGAAAATTGAATTGGAGTTAATAAGTTTGGGAATGATGAGCCTAACAAAGTCACCAAAGTGCCTAAGATAGTAAATTTTGGTTTATTTGTTTAAAAGGCTGACTCATTACTTTATAAGGTATACCTTAATATTTTTGAAACTTTTATGGCTTTTGGGGGTAGAGTCATGTTCCTCATATTTAAAACTTTTTCAGTAAACATGATTTTCTTTAAAAGCACTAACACTTAGAAACATATTATTCATATCTTCTTAATCTCTTCCCTCTGCTATATCTATATTTTACATTTCTTGCATCCTGCTAATTGTACCAACATTATCTTTTCCTTCATAAGGAATATTGAGTTGCAGGTCCATTTTAAGTCAAGAACTTTGTATAAGATCATGAACATAAACATATCCATCCTTTGAACCCTGATTTTAAATCAGGGTTCAACATTCAAAAAAAGAAATGTTTTCTATAATTGTATTTCAGAGCTGAACTAAAAAATACCATACAGAGAAAAGCAGAAGTCTTACAGTCTAATCTGGAGATTACAGAAATAATTTCTATGGAAAAGTCTATTATATAATAAATAGGTGGAGGTTTTGTTGTTGTTTTTTACCTCACTGGTAATCATACTTAATAAAGATGTCCTACTTCTTACTATTAGTTAAAGTTAGAAAATTTCAATAGAAAACTTAAAAATTCACAGAGTTTTGAGTAATAAAAGCCAGAATTATTTGTGTAATATTTTAGTTTCTTTCTTTTCTCCAAGTAGATTTATGAGCATCTTGTCCAGATTGGATCTTTAACAATTAACTTGAACCTGTGTCCCTGGTTGGACAAACATATTGGGTTGCACAAAAATATTAAATTGATAATGATGGCATAGATGTCAACAGTTTGAGAAATGGTGATATTAGGGCAATATTAAGAGAAAAGAGGGCTAATAGGATATATTATTGGATTCTACTCAGTAATTTTGTTGCCCTGGATACTTTATAATGTTCTTGGATCATCTTACTTTCAAGATGAATTTCTATTGATAAAAGGAAGTCCTTTTTAGGCTTATAAGCCATATTTAAACTTAACCAAGTAATTACTTTTGGAAACACTGGAAGTTGTTAATTTTTCAGAATTTATTTAGAAATTTGTTAAATTATATTTCAAAAGCATGTATTAACATTCCATTTTAAGCAGTATTTTCTCTTTGAGTTTTTCCTCCATTGGCTGTGCTTTGCTAATGGATATGTTAGCCATATTCTAGTATCCATAACTGCCAGGTGTGAAATCTGCTCCATTCATTCTACCAGGAAGCAGAATGGGAAGCCAGAGCTAAAACTGCCCTGGAGAGAGCACATGAACGAAGGAAGATAATACATACACATGTGTGCATACACACAACTAAACTGTCTCTCTAATGAATAGGAACAGACCTGGTTGGGAAATATAGTTTTAGTTTTTTATCTTATTTACTTGGTTACTAAGGATTTCAGAATTCAAAGGCAAAGTGAAATCTAGTTGTTTAGTGAAAGAACAGTTTTCCTACTTTTTTAAGGCTAATGTCAGCCTAAATATCTGTAAGTAGGATCTATAACTAGTTTACATCAACAAGAATTTTCAAAGGAGGAGGTATGGAGATGGTATTGACGGCATGAAGATAATCACACTCATTTTAGCCTTGATTGACCCCGTTAATCTACTCCCTCACCACGCCCTTGAAAAAGGAAAAAAACAATACTTTATTCAATTTTTATTTTTTGCTCTTGGCCTAACTCTTACCTTTTTATTTAACTCACACCTAAACTTAATAATATACTTTTATAAGTAACTCCATTTTAGCAGGTTTTTGAAGATGCTGTTGATGACTAATATAAATAATACACATGATCAAAGTTATTACTCTTAAGAAATAAATTTAGTTCTACATAACTTACTTTCCTAAAGTTTATAACATGAAGAGTTAAAGTCAAACAATCCTATTCCTCATAGAGAGCACTCTAATGCAAACCATTGGTTGGCCTCTAAATACAGAGTGCTTACGAGGTTCTTGTGTTGCTGGGTGGCTGCACAAAACTTTAATAAAGTATTTGATATATTGATCTCATATCAAGATACCTAAGTGTAGCCTTTACTTTAATGAGCATAATGTATTGTTTTTATCTAGTACATATATTCACATATTAGGCTTTAGTTTTAAAGTATAGAAGATATGAATAGAGCATAAATGTTTAAACCCAAATGGAAATCAAAAAGGGTAGGGGAAATTTTTTTTGTTCATTAAGTTTTAACAGAAATAACAGTTTAAGATAATTTTTTTATTTCATACTTATATTAATTTTTAAGGAAAAGACCATTTCAGGCATGAAGAATATCATTGCTGAGATGGAACAGGCATCAAGGTAAATCATTCATTCAACAAGAATTTGGGTATTTATTAGAGGCAAAGTACTATGGGAGGTACAAAGTAAGAAGCAAGGAGCTTATTGTTATGTACAGGGTTATAACTTTCTAATATTGGAAGAAGACCTAAGTCTGTGTAGGGAAATAAAAGAGAATGTAGTGTTTGCCAAGGAAGGGAAAGGAACAGGCATTCAAGGTAGAAAAAGAGCAAAGAATCATGTTGAAGAGCCTCTTTGCAGGTGAGTGTTGGAACCTGACAAGTGAGAGGAGATGTGAAGGGAGGAAAAGCTAAACACAGAGGCCTGTGTTGTAGACAAATGAGTCTTTATTTTATCCTTTGGGAAATGAGAAATTATTAAATAATTTTGAGGAGATTTTTGCATTAGAAATGTTACCCAGACTGAGGAATGATGATAAATCGGGGTTGGGGAGTTGGAGGACAGGGGTGATGTGTTTGTGAGGAATAAATCTAGGAAAATGCCAGGTTTTGGGCTGGGGATGAATACCACACATGTAAAAAAGTATGGAAAAAGATGATTTTCCTCTGAATTGGAAGGGCCTTTGGGACCTTCTTGTAAATATGTCTCATAAGCAGTTAAATATAAGAGTCTGGGGTATAAGGAAAAGGCCAAGGCTGGAATTAATGATCTCAGAGTCATCTGGGGTTGGGGTTGGGAGCCATGAATATGAATAGTATTTGTCTGAGCAAAGGCATAAAGTAAGAAGAATCAGGAAACTAAGAGTTGAGTCCTCAGAACCATTAAATTTAAGAGGGCAGAGGAAGAGGAACCTGCAGAGGAGACTAAGCAATGGCATGTAGAGGTAGGATGAAAGCTTTCCTATATTTGAATGTCAGAAGTTTTGAAATACTTAGCTAATCATTGACTATTATGTATGTTTAGCATCCTTTTTTCCATAGTGGAATGTCGGCAACAGAGAAACGCCTATGCACTATCTTTGCAGTCTTTATTTCTATGAATTTAAGTGTGTTTTAAACTACTTCAAATGTTTTTATGCTAACTTTCTATCTTCTTTGTTGTGAAAATTTGTTACTCTGTTTTGGTAAAATGTGTCTTATGTACTATTTGATTTGTGGAATAGACAGTCCACTGAAGCGCTAATTATGTGTGAACAAGACATTTCCAGAATGCGTCGGCAACTGGATGAAACAAATGATGAACTGGCTCAGATTGCCAGGGAAAGAGATATCTTGGCTCATGAGAATGACAGTCTCCAAGAACAGTTTTCTAAAGCTAAACAAGAAAACCAGGTATGTTTGTTCCTAGTATATTTTTCTCCAAGAAAATGTACATTTTTTCTGAGGCTCAGTTAGTTCTCTTTTCATTTTATAGAAAAGCTCAGGCTTTAGAACCAGCCATTTTTAACTTTATTAAACAATATACCATGTAATTTCTAAATGAAATTTTCAGATATAAAATGTTAAATATTAAGGAAAAGAGGGAGCAGGGAATAAAACAGATTTGTATGAGATCCTAGAAGTACTCAACAAATGAAAGATAAAAACCTTCAGAAACTCTTAAGAAAATGGTAGATTTATTTGATGGACTATTATTTTGTTTTACATGTGAGTTTATGAACTATGCTACATTTTTAGATAAGCACTGTAATTTTTTTTTCAGGAAAATTTCTTTTATAATTACTTCCTCTCTAAGCCAATATACTTTCTCCATAGTTCTAATTTCCCATTTGACCATTTGACCAATTCTCATTTTAATTTGACCATTAAAATAATTCTATTTCGAAGCTTTAGTCCCCTCTGAAAATTTTTCAGTCCAAACGATTTTCTCCACTTTGTTATTAGTTTCAGTATGTTTAGTTTGCATCATAAAAGCCTGGGATGGGAGAAATAGATAAAAAACTGTACTTGAAAAATAACTAAATAAAATTTTAAAAAGCCTGTATTCTTTAAATGTTAAATATTTATTTATGTAAATAGATAATAGATGTAACATTTTATTAATTATAAAAAACTGCCTGAGATGTTAAGTGCTATGTTCAAAAGTTAATGAATAATGGGATCCTGGAACAGAAAAGGGACAGTGCATAAAAGTGAGAGAAACTGGCTGGGTAATTCAGTTGCTTTAATGGTGTCCTGATACACCAAGATTGCAGGTTTGATCTCTGGTCAGAGCACATACAAGAAGCAACCATTGAATGCATAAATAAGAGGAACAACAAACCAATTTCTCTCTAAATAGATAAATAAATAAAATTTTAAATGAAAAATCTAAATAAAATATGAACTTTAGTTAACAATGTATAAATATTAGTTCATTAATTTTGATAAGTATACCATACTAATATAAGCAGTTAATAAAAGGAAACTGAATATAGGGTATATGGGAACTCTCTGTACTATTTTCACAACTTTTCTGTAAATCTAAAACTATTCTAAAATAAAGTTTATTTTTAAAAAGTTAATGAATAGCAGTAAAAAAGATGTGAATTTAGAATTTTGTGTATTCTGTAGCTAGAGCAAATGGGTAAAAGATAAATATAACTTATATTTGTGAAAACTAGATTAAAATCTCTCATTTTTACCACCCAGAGCCACTATTAACATATTTTTTTTACTGATTTTCAGTGCATTTTAAGGAAATGTACTTTTTATGAACTTTTTATGTAGCTGGAATAAAACCACATACTCCTTTATATCTTGGTTTTTCTACATGAGAAGGCAGTACAATGGAGTGTTTAAAACTCACATGAATTATATTTCCCTGCCTGGCTGTGTGATAATATCACTTAACTTCTCTGAATCTCAGTTTATCATCTGTAAAAATGGGGAAGAAACAAGAATATGCCTAGGAAGCACTTATGAGAGAGTCCAGCATAATCACTTGATATTTTGTATGCTCTTGTTAGCTTACTGTAGCATTAAAAGCACTTTCTTGCTTTCTTTAAATTTTGTAAACATTTTAAATAATCAGAAGAAATGCTGTAATAACAATTTTCATATGTTCAAGACTAGTTTTTTTCTTCATTTGGGTCATAGGCCCAAAGGTAGAAGATGGATCCCTCTGTGGACTGCAGATTAAGAACCCATATTACAGAAGATTTGGAAAACAGAAACCTTAAAATATTTTCACCCTCAATACCACAATTTTTAACAAATTAGGATGAGGTATTTTTAGTGTTTTATCCTGACTTTTTTTTTTACTATAGATTGACTTTTTTCTGTTATTAAAAATAATTCCAAACATTTCTCATAGATGCATAATGTTCTATGTGGTCATACCACTATGTAGTTGCTTTATTTACTGTATCATTCACTTAATGTGAATAAATATTGTTACTATAATAAATAATGTCTCAATGAACATTTTTTTCATTAAATTTTATTAGATTTAATTCCAAATTGAATCAAAGCTTATGGCATTTTTAATTAGCTGGATATTTTCAAATATAGTGAATATGCATGTATCCATCTCCTGTCTTCAACAAAAAGCAACAGATTTGACTTTGTTGTCTTTATTAGTATCTTAAAAACATCTCTTGATACGTCAACACATAGCAGATCACAGATTTACTTTTGCAAATTTTGTTTTCTCCAGTGGTACATGGAAATCCCCATTCCTTGTCATAACAGAATAGCTTTAAATCTTTGCTAATTTGATAGGCAAAATAGTATTTCATTGTCTTAAGTAACACTTCTTTGATTACTGCTAAACTTTAAACTTTTAAACTAGTAAACTTTTATTACTAGTAAACTTTAAACTAGTAAACTAGTAAACTTTAAACAAGTAGACTATTATCCACTTGTGCTTCCTTTTTGTGAATTACCTGTTTGAGTTCTTTGCCAGTTTGTTGTTTGGACTCATCTTCTCACTATTTTTATATGAGCTTTATGTATTAGGTATATTAACTTTTACTTATCATGTTATAATATTTTTAAATTATTCTATAGTGGTTTTGACATAGAGTAATTTTTTGTAGTCAAATCTAGCTATTTTTTCTTATAGGTACTGTCTAAACAATTGAATGATACTCATAATGAATTAAATGATATAAAACAGAAGGTGCAAGATACTAATTTGGAGGTTAACAAGCTGAAGAATATATTAAAGTCTGAAGTACGTATATATTTTTCCTTCTTTGCTCATGATACCTAAGTGTTTTCATTAAAGTTATTAATCACTTATACCCATGGGGAGAGCTGAATCAAGTTCTCCTTAAATGCATAGCACATTTTAGTGTTGGCAATGATGTGCTAACTATATATTTAGAACATCACCAATGTCCAGAAAGGTAATCAAGAATATTACTCTTTTAGTTTGCCTGTTCAGCCATTCTAGATAAATAGACTCCTCCTAACTGGATAAAGGACAAGGGGCCAGAATCAATTTAGGCTCATTTATACTTGAAAATGGTAGAGGTTTTAAGTATAAACCTTTGACAAATGAGGCTCCACTTGATTGTGGAACAGATCATAATTGATCACTCTGTTGTGAGCCTATTTTTTAAGATGAGAAGGCAGATAGCTGTCCTCTGCACTTCTCTGTTAGTAACCATTCGACCAGGTGCATGGGTGTGACATCAGATGATTAAAGTAAATTTGGGTACATGTGTGGCAATCCTAGAATAAACAGAGAGCTTGACCAAGGATGTCAGATATGTCCATTTAGTAAAATATAATCTAAAGTAGTATAGTTGGGTTGATTAAAAAGTACAGTTGGATTATAATAGGTATAGCGTTACCTATATACCACTGAAATCATTAGTAGGAACTCCCCCTCAAAAATTTTTTCCTTATTTTACTTAAAATATTATTTTAAACCAAATCACAAACATATCCCTAGCATTTACTTATGGTATTCATTAGATTGTTTAGGATGGTTAGAAACAGATGTTCTAAAGGCTCCTAAATTGCAATCCTTGCTTTCAGACAGTAAAGCAGCAAGCTTACATTGAAAAAGTAGGCATTTTCCTGCACTTCTTGATTTTAAGATGCCAGCAATGTTATATTATGAATGGACAGAAGAACTGGAGTCAGATAGGTCTACTATTCTTCTTTCTAATGACATGGACTTAGGTAGGCTACTCAACCTTTCTGAGTCTCAGTGTCCTCTCTGTAATTGGGAAGAACACCCAAGTAAGTCAGATAGATCTAGCACAGTGAGCAATTTAAGACTCTTCTGCAATAGGGCAGAATATAAGTAAGTAAATACCAGAGTAATATTTAACACAGTAGACTTTTGATTAGCATTGCTTCCCTTTTTCTCTGTAGCCTCTCATATTAACTGAGATTTCACCATTAAGGATTGGGGCTTTTAGATTTTGGACTTGTGTTTTCAGACATCACACATCAAGCTTCTAGCTTTTAGTGGACTAGTATGAGTTCTTTCACGAGATCTCATTTCATAACATAGTTGCATGAATCCAGGCACCCCTTCCCCCTGGGAGAACAAACTACCAGTAGTCCAGTAAGAATTGTCCAGTGCATTTTTCATTCACTCATTCATTCAGCATGCATTATGCTAGGTGAAGAGGTGCCAGAAATGAAAAACTGAAAGGAAACAGAATGGCACTCCAGACAGCAAGGACAACATAAGCAAAGGTGTCAGGGGGAAATAGGCCCTGTAGCTAGTGTGGAGTATATACAGAGGGTGATAATAGAATGGCAAGCAGGACTTGTTTGAATGCTATTATCAGGAATCTTTTGTTACAACATTAGCACAAAAGTTAATTTGAAGAACTGCCTTTTAGAAAGATTATTCTGGAGATGTTTGGAAGAATAAATCAGGAGGGTGAGAAAATCAGAAGGAGAGAGAGCAATTAGAGGCAGTATCCATAATTCAGTCAAGAAGCAGAAAGGATTCCAGCTGAGGCAGCTGGCTTTCTGGTAGTGGTGGTGTAATGAGTGCAGTAGACCACCATAAGGAGCTGTGGAGTACAGGAGTTGGGGGTAGCACCAGAAAGAAGTAAAGACATCTTGAAGAGAGAATTGGACTTGTAATACAGTTTGATATGAGGTATTGTGATCCCTCCTATTTTGTTCTTCTTTCTCAAAATTGCTGCAGCTATTTGGGGTAATTTATGGTTCCATATACATTTATGAGATGTTTTTTCTATATCCGTGAAATAGGTCATTGGTACTTTAGTAGGAATTGCATTGAATCTATAAATTACTTTGGGTAGTATGGACATTTTGATGATGTTAATTCTTCCAATACATAAGCATAGTACATGCTTCCATTTGTTTGTGTCTTCCTTGATTTCTTTCTTCAGCGTTGTGTTTTCTGAATACACGTCTTTTACCTCTTTGGTTAGGTTTATTCCTAGGTACTTTATTTTTCTTCTTGCTATAGCAAATTGGATTTTTTTCTGATTTCTGTTTCTGATATTTCATTGTTTGGTTTACAAAAATGCCTTTGACTTCTGAATATTGACTTTCTATCCTGCTGTTTTGCCAAATTCACTTATTAGGTCAAGTAGCTTTAGGTGGAGTCTATAAGGTTTTCTATGTACACTATCATGTCATCTGCAAACAATGACAGTTTTACTTCCTTCTTTCCAATTTGGATGCCTTTTATTTTTTTTCTTGCCTGATTGCTGTTGCTAGGGCTTCCAATATGATGAACAGGAGTAGTGAAAGTGGACATCCTTCTCTTGTTCCTGATCTTAGTAGGAAAGCTCTAAGTTTTTGCTCATTGAGTATGATGTTGGCTGTAGGTCTCTCATATATGGCCTTTATTATGTTGAGGAATCCTCCCTCTATTCCCACTTTGCTGAGTGTTTTTATCAGAATTGGGTGCTGTACCTTATGAAATGCTTTTTCTGCATCTATTGATATGGTCATGTGATTTTTGTCTTTTCTTTATGCGATATGTTTATTGATTTATAAGTATTATATCATCCTTGCATCTGTGGGATGAATCCCACTGTAATAAAAACAGCTGGGTATTGGCATTAGAACAGACACATAGACCAATGGAACAGAACAGAGAGCCCAGAAATAAACCCAAGTCTCTATGGCCAATTAATATTTCTTCAAAGGGGGAAGAAGCATAAAAAGGAGTAAAAATAGTCTCTTCAACAAATGGTGTTGGTAGATATGGACAACTACATGAAAAAAAATGAAACTCAACCACAAACTTACACCATACACAAAAATAAATTCAAGGTGGATAAAAGACTTAGATATAAGTCATGATACCATAAAAGCCCTACAGGAAAACATAGGCAGGAAAATCTAAGATATTCCATGCAGCAATAATTTCACTGATATGTCCCCTAGAACAAGGGACATAAAGGAAAGATAAAACAAATGGGATCTCTTAATTAAAAAGCTTCTCCATGGCTAAAGAAGGTGGTATTAAAATGAAAAGAGAACCAACTATATGGGAAAACATATTTGCCAGTGGCACCTTGGACAAGGGTTTGAGCTCCAAAATATATAAAGAACTCACACAACTCCACACCAGGAAGACAAACAAAACAATTAAAAAATGGGCCAAGGACTTGGACATACACTTCTCCAAGGAGGACATACAGAGGGCCCAGAAGCATATGAAAAGATGCTTAGCATCACTAGCCATCAGAGAGATGCAAATTAAAACCACAATGAGATACCACTTCACACCAGTCAGAATGGCCCTCATAAACAATTCAACAAACAAGTGCTGGAAAGGTTGTGGAAAAAAGGGAACCCTAGTGCACTGTTGGTGGGATTGCAGAATGGTGCAAGCACTATGGAAAACAGTATGGAATTTCCTCAGAAAACTCAAGATGGAACTGCCTTTTGACCCAGCTGTTCCACTTCTGGGATTATACCCCAAGAACGCTAAAACACCAATCCAAAAGAACCTAGGCACTCCAATGTTCGTGGCAGCACCATTTACAATAGCCAAGTGCTGGATGCAACCTAAGTGCCCATCAGTAAATGAGTGGATAAAAAAATTATGGTACATTTATATAGTGGAATACTATGCAGCAGATAGAAAGAAGGAGCTCCTACCCTTTGTGACAGCATGAATGGCACTGGAGAGGATTATGCTAAATGAAATAAGCCAGGCAGTGAAAGACAAATACCATATGATTTCACCTTTAACAGGAACCTAATCAGCAAAGAAAAAAGCAAGCAAAATGTAACCAGAGACATTGAAATCAAGAACAATCTGACAGTAACCAAAGGAAAGGTGGAAGGGGATAAAGGAGGGAAGGGTTTTCAGGAACAACTATAAAGGACACATAAACAAAACCAAGGAGGCAGGCAGAAGCAAGGGAGGGAAATAGGTTTGGCTGGGTTGCAGCACAGTGGTGGTGGGGGGGCGGGTAAATGCAGACAACTGTAATTGAACAACAATGAAATAATTTAAAAATGAAAAAAAGAAGAATTGGAGAATACCCAAGAGCAATTTCACTTTCTTTATCTTGTTGCCTATCTTGGGCTCCACACTGCCCTGGCAGCTTTGGACAGATACAAAAAAGAGTAAAATACGGTTTTTTGGTTGCCACAAGGAAGGGGCACTAGGTGGTTGGAGGGCAGGAAAGATGTTTTATGGCAATTCTTTTTCACCACTTAAACTTTGAACCTGTGTTATCTGGTCACAAAACAAAATTTAACCTCAAAAACTGTTCCTATCTTCGTCAGAAAACTAAATTTAATATAAAAATGGTTCCTGCCCTGGCTGGTGGTTCAGTGGATTTAGCACCAGCCTGTGAACTAAAATGTCAGTAATTTGATTCCCTGTCAGGGCACATACCTGGGTTGCTGGCCAAGTCCTCAGCTGGGGGGGAGCAAGAGGCAACTAATCAATGTTTCTATTTTACATCGCTGTTTCTCTCCATCTCTTTCTCTCTCTCTTCTTTCTGAACATAAGTGAATAAAATCTTTATTTTTTATTAATTTTTTTTAGTATGGCAGAGGTTATTTTATTTTATAATTTTGACTTTGCATGAACAGATTTTAATCAATTTATAGTTCTCACAGCTTTTCAAAATATGATTTAGATACATCGTGACCTTGAAATCATAGTGCTTGTCAGACTCACTGCTAATTCTTGTTCTGTGATGTTAATAAAAAACCATTTATAGTACCATACAAAAACATTTGGGTTTTTTACATCCTTTTTCAAAATTTTTAATTGTTGTTCAAATACAGTTTTCTACCTTTTACTCCCATTCCAGCCCAGCCTCCCACCCCTCCCCACCTCCCTCCCGTTTCCACCCCACCCTTGTTTTTGTCCATGTGTCCTTTATATTTGTCCCTGCAAACCCTTCCCCTTTTCCCCCCAAATTTCCTCCCAGAGAACAGGTCACTGTCAGCCTGTTCTCTATTTCAGTGTCTTTGGTTATATTTTGCTTGCTTGTTTGTTTTGTTGATTAGGTTCCTGTTAAAGGTGAGATCGTATAGTATTTGTCTTTCACTGCCTGGCTTATTTCACTCAGCATAATGCTTTCCAGTTCCAGTAATGCTTTTGCAAAGGGTAGGAGCTCCTTTTTTTCCTGCTACATAGAATTCAATTGTGTAAATGTACAATATCCAGAAATTAAAGGCATTTTTGTACACCAACAATGAAACAGCAGAAGTAGAAATCAAGAAAAAATCCCATTTGATATAGCAACAAGAAAAATAAAATACCTAGGGATAAACCTAACCAAGGAGGTAAAAGACCTGTGTTCAGAAAACTACTCAACACTGAAGAAAGAAATCAAGGAAGACACAAATGGATCAGATACTATGTTCATGGATTGGAAGAAATTGCATCATCAAAATGTCCATACTAACCAAAGCAATTTACAGATTCAATGCAATACCTATTAAAGTACCAATAGCATATTTCATAGACATAGAACAAACACTTCAAAAATTTTTATGGAACCATAAGCAACCCCAAATAGCTGCTGCAATTTTGAGAAAGAAGAGCAAAGTACGAGGGATCACAATACCTGATACCAAACTGTATTACAAGGTTGCAGAAATCAAAACAGCCTGGTACTGGCATAAAAACAGGCACATAGACCAATGGATCAGAACAGAGAGCCCAGAAATAAACCCAAGTCTCTATAGTCAACTAGTATTCAACAAATCAGGCAGCAACATAAAATGGAGTAAAAATAGCCTCTTCAACAAATGGTGTTGGGAGAGCTGGACAGCTATGTGCAAAAAAAAAAAAAAAAGAAATGAGAAAGAAAAGAAACTTGAGCACCAACTTATACCATATACATGAATAAAATCTTAAAAAAAAAATAAAATTGGTTCCTATCTTTAAGGAATCCAAGTATTATTGGGAGACTATATATCCATACCTAATTACATAAAGTCGTAAGGCAGTTTTAAGAGAATGGCCTAGACAATAAGGGCTACAGAAAGTTAAAGAGGGTAAAGATTGATGGGGGTAAAATTTAGTTTATGTATATTAGGAAGTATGTGCTTGGGAGGTAAGCATCTTTTCATATGCTTCTGGGCCCTCTGTATGTCCTCCTTGCAGAAGTGTCTGTTCAAGTCCTTTGCCCATTTTTTAATTGGCTTGTTTGTCTTCCTGGTGTGGAGTTGTGTGAGTTCTTTATATATTTTGGAGATCAAGCCCTTGTCTCAGTTATCATTGGCAAATGTATTTTCTCATACAGTTGGTTCTCTTTTCATTTTGCTGATGTTTACTCTAGTTGTGCAGAAGTTTTTTAAATTTGATGAGGTCCCATTTGTTTATCCTTTCCTTTATGTCCCTGCCTCTAGAGTTCATATCAGTGAAAATATTGCTGAGTGGAATATCTTCGATTTTTCTGCCTATGTTCCCCTCTAGGACTTTTATGGTGTTGTGATTATATTTACATCTTTTATCCACCTTGAATTTATTTTTGTGTATGGTGTAAGTCTCTGGTTGAGTTTCATTTTTTTTCATGTAGTTGTCCATATCTCCCAACACCATTTGTTGAAGAGGCAAAGTTTACTCCATTTTATGCTTCTTCCTTCTTGGTCAAATATTAGTTGACCATTGAGATTTGGGTTTATTTCTGGGCTCTCTATTCTGTTCATTGAAACAGAATCTCTCTATGTATCTATACTTATGCCAGTACCGGGCTGTTTTGATTACCATGGCCTTGTAATATAGTTTCATGTTTGGTATGGTGATCCCACCTACTTTGTTCTTTCTCAAAATTGCTGCAGCTATTTGGGGTCATTTATGGTTCCATATATGTTTTTGAAATGTTTTTTCTATATCCGTGAAATATGTCATTGATATTTTAATAAGGATTGCATTGAATCTAACCAATTGCTTTGGTTAGTATGGACATTTTGATGATGTAATTCTTCCAACCCATGAGCATGGTATTTGCTTCCATTTGTGTATTCCTTTCTTTCTTCAGTGTTGTGTAGTTTTCTTAGTATAGATCTTTTCTTTTCTTTTATTTATTTATTTTTTTATTGATTATGCCATTATGGTTGTTCTATTCCCCCCTTTAGTTTATGACCATGTGTCTCAAGTTCTTTAGATTCTGTATTTCCCCTACTATTCTTGCCCCCCCCATCAATTTTCTATTTACTGTCTATGCTACTTATTTTCTGTACCTTCTCTCCCCTTCTCCTCCTCCCACTCCCCTATTGCTAACCCTCCTTGAGATCTTCATTTCTATGTTTCCACTCCTGATCTAGCTGTCCTTTTAGTTTGCTTTTGTTTTAGGTGTGGTTGTTATTAACTGTGAGTTTGCTGTCCTTTCACTGTTCATGTTTTTTTAACTTCTTTTTCTTAGATAAGTCCCTTTAACATTTCATATAATAAGGGCTTGGTGATGATGAACTCCTTGAATTTGATCTTATCTGAGAAGCACTTTATCTGTCCTTCCATTCTAAATGAAAGCTTTGCTGGATAGAGCAATCTTGGTTGTAGGTCTTTGGATTTCATGACTTGGAATACCTCTTTCCAGCCCCTTCTTGCCTGTAAGGTCTCTTTTGAGAAATCAGCTGACAGTCTTATAGGAACTCCTTTGTAGGTGACTGTCCCCTTATCTCTTGCTGCTTCTAGGATTCTCTTCTTCATTTTAATCTTGGCTAATGTAATTATGTGCCTTGGTGTGTTTCTTCTTGGGTCCAACTTCTTTGGGACTCTCTGAGCTTCCTGCATTTCCTGGAAGTCTATTTCCTTTGCCAGATTGGGGAAATTCTCCTTTATTATTTGTTCAAATAAGTTTTCCACTGGTGGCTGTTCCTTTCCCCCTTCTGGTACCTCTATATTTCGGATGTTGGAGCGTTTAAAGATGTCCTGGAGGATTCTAAGCCTCTCCTCATTTTTTTGAATTCTTGCTTCTTGACTCTTTTCTGTTTGGCCATTATTTGCTTTCTTCTGGTCCACTCCATTGATTTGAGTCCCAGTTTCCTTTTCATCGCTATTGGTTTCCTGTGCAATTTCATTCATTTCAATTAGTTTCGCGTTCATATGTTTGTCTAAATTTTGGCTATAATCAACCAGTTCTGTGAGGATCCTGATCACCAGTGTTTTAAACTGTGCATCTGAGAGTTTTGCTATTTCTTCATTGCTTAGATTTATAGGCTCTGGGGCTTTGAGATCTTCTTGAGCCATTTTTGGTCTGTTCTCGCCAGTTAAGTATGAGTAGCTGAGCCTTGGACTCTCAGGTCGCTGGGTTGTGACGCTGTATGTGGGGGCGTGGTCAGAGCGGGGGAATGGTGACCCCCTCTGCTGTTTCTCTCCGCTGGGTGAGGAGCAGAGCCTTAGGTGGCTCACCAGGGTGGGGCCACTCAGGTCGCTGGGTCATGACGCTGTATGTGGAAGCGGGGTCAGAGCAGGGAAATGGCGGCGCCCTCTGCTGCTGCTCGCGGTGGGGTCTGCTCAGTCTTGTAGTCTCACTGCCCACTCCCTCGCTTGTCTATCTGCACACGAAAGCGCAACCACAGTCAACTCACAGCCCTGCTCCCTCGCTGTTTCCCTGTGGTGGCTCGCTGAGTCACTTACTAGGTCCAACCCTGCACCTGGGTTCCGCACACCCGAGTCCGTCTGACCAAGTTTTTCTGTGCAACCCCGCTGCGACAGCTGCTGGTTTCGCCCCTCTTACCAGTCAGGCTGAAGAATTTGTTGTTAACAGACTTCCGAAAAGTTCAATTTTCTGTTTTCTGTTGCTATTATTTAGTTGTCTCTAAACTTGGTTGTGAGAGAAAGCAGGGCTTCTCCACCTATGCCTCCATCTTGGCGGAAGTCCTAGATCTTTTATTTTCTTGGTTAGGTTTATTCCTAGGTACTTTATTTTTCTTGTTGCTCTAGAAAATGGGATTTTTTTCCTGATTTCTGTTTCTGATATTTCATTGTTGGCGTACACAAATGCCTTTGATTTCTGAATATTGACTTTGTTTCCCAGTGCTTTACAAATTTATTTGTTAGTTCAAGCAGTTTTTTGGTGGAGTTTATAGGGTTTTCTATTTATACTATCATGTCATCTGCAAACAGCTACAGTTTTACTTCCTTCTTTCCAATTTGGATGTCTCATTTCTTTTCCATCTGATTGCTGTGGCTAGGACTTCCAATACTATGTTGAATAGAAGTAGTGAAAGTGGACATCCTTATGTCGTTCCTGATCTTAGTGGGAAAGCTTTTAGTTTTTGCTTGTGGAGTATGACCTTGGCTGTAGGTTTTTGATATATGGCCTTTATTATGTCATGTATGCTCTCTCTATTCACACTTTGCTAAGTGTTTTTATCATAAATGGGTACTGTAATTTATCAAATGCTTTTTTCACATCTATTGATATAATCACGTGATTTTTGTCTTTCACTTTGTTTATATGATGTGTTACATTTATTTATTTGCAAATACTATATTATCCTTGCATTGCTGGGATGAATCCCACTTGGTCATGCTGTATGATCTTTTTGATGTATTGCTGGATGTGGTTTGCCAATATTATGTTGAGGATTTTAGTGTCTATGTTCATCAGTGATATTGGACTGTAGGTTTCTTTCTTTGTTGTGTCTTTATCTGGTTTTGGCATTAGGATTATGCTGGCCTCATAAAAAGAGTTTGGTAGTCTTCCCTCTTTGTTTTTTTTGGAATAATCTGTAAAGGACAGGGGTTGACTCTTCCTTAAATGTTTTGTAGAAGTGTGAAACTATCCGGTCCAGGGCTTTTGTGTGTTGGGAGTTTTTTGATTACTGCTTCAATTTCATCAGCAGTTATTGGTCTGCTCATGATTTCTGGTTTTACTTGATTCAGATTTGGAAGATGATAGTTTTTAAGAAAGTTGTCTATTTTACCCAGGTTTTCAAATTTCTTGGCATATAATTTGTAGTAGTGATTTCTCCTCTTTGATTTCTGATTTTATTTATTTGGGTCCTTTCTCTTTTTTTTTTTTGATGAGTCTGATTAAAGGCTTGTTGATTTTGTTGATCTTTTCAAAGAACCAGCTCCTGGATTTATTTATCCTTTGACTTGTTCTTTTAATTTCTATGTCATTTAATTCTGCTCTGATCTTATTTCCTTCTTTCTAGTTCCTCTGGGCTTTGTTTGTTGTTGTTTCTACAGTTTTTGAAGATGTATGGTTAGGTTGTTTATTTGAAATGTTTCTACTTTTTTTTAGGTAGGCTACATTGCTATGAACTTCTTTCTCAAGACTGCTTTTGCTGTGTCCTGTAGGTTTTGGACTGTTGTGTGTTCATTTTCATTTGTTTTCAGAAACTTTTTGATTTCTTTCTTGATCTCATTTTTAACCCATTCATTGTTTCATAGCATGGTAATCAGTCTCCATGAGTTTGAATTTTTTCTTGTGGTTGGTTTCTAGTTTTAAGTCCTTGTGGGTCAAGAAAATGCTTGATATGTTTTCAATTTTCTTACATTTGTTGAGGCTTGTTCTGTGTCCTATCATATGGTCTATCTTTGAAATTGTTCCATGTGCATTTGAAAAGAGTGTATATTTTGCTTCTTTGGGATGAAAGTTTCTATATATATATATCATTTAAGTCCATTTAATCTTATACATCATTAAGTTCCACAATATATTTGTTGATATTTTGTTTGGAAGATCTATTCATTTTTGGCAGTGGGGTGTTAAAAATCTTCTGCTATAGTTGTGTTGTTCTCTGTATCTTTCTTGAAGTCCTCCAAAATTTTCCTTATATATTTGGGTACTCCTATGTTGGGTGTATATGTTTACAATTTATTTCTTCTTGATGAAATAAAGGGATTCTTCCTTTGAGTATTAGAAGGTGTCCTTCTGGGTCTCTTTTTATGTCCTTCATTTTGAAGTCTATTTTGTCAGATGTAAATATTGCTACCCCGGCTGTTTTATTTCCTGTCTCTTTGCTTGGAATATTTGTTTCCAACCCTTGACTTTCAGTCTGTGTAGGTCTTTTGTTCTGAGGTGGGTCTCTTGTAGGCAGCATATGTGCAGGTCATGTTTCCTTATCCATTCAGCTCACCTGTGTCTTTTGATTGGAGCATTTAAGCCATTTACATTTGAGGTTATTATTGATAGGTACTTATTCATTGCCATTTTACCTCCTTTGTACCTGTGTTCTTTCTCCTACTCTTTTTCTTCCTGTTCTTAAAGTAGTCCCTTTAGCATATCTTGCAGTGCTGGTTTGGTGAAGGTGTATTCTTTTAGCCTTCTTTTGTCCGGGAAGCCCCTTATTTCACCTTCCATTTTAATTGAGAGCCTTGCTGGGTAGAGTAGTCTTGGTTGTAGGCCTTTGCTTTTCATTACTTAGAATATTTCTTCCCATTCTCTTCTGATTTACAGTATTTCCATTGAGAAGTTAGCTTCTAGCCTTATTGGGGTCCCTTGCATGTTACTTCCTGTTTCTTTCTTGCTGCCTTTGTGATTCTCTCTTCATCTTTGAATTTTGCCATTTTAATTATGATGTGTCTTAGAGTGGGCCTGTTTGGGTTACTCTTCATTGGGACCCTCTATGCCCCCTGGAGTTGTGTGATTTTTTTTCTCTCATCCAATTAGGGAAGTTTTCTATCATTACTTTTCAAACAGGTTTTCTATTCCTTGTTCCTCTTCTTCTACTTCTGGTATCCCTATTATATGGGTATTGTAACATTTTATGTTGTTTTGAAGTTTCCTTAATCCCTCTGTGTTCTTTATGAGTCTTTTTTTTTCTTTCTTGCTTTTTCTGGGAGTTTTTTCTTCCTTGTCCTCCAGCTCACTGATTTGATTCTCTGCTTCATCTAGCCTGATTTTTATTCCTTCTACTCTGTTCTTCAATTCAAAAATTATATTTTTCATTTCCTCTTGGCCCTTGTTGATTTTTTTTTGCGTCCTTTTTTATGCTAATATAGTTTGCTGTCAGTTCCTCATAGTTTTCCTATAGTTTTTGGTAATCACAGTGAGTTCAGTAAGCTTCCTTATTACCATTGTTTTGAACTCAGTATCTGATAGTTGACTTGCCTGCATTTCATTTAGCACTATTTCTGAGGATTCCTCCTTTTCTTTTGATTGGGGTTTGCTTCTGGTTCTTAAATTGATCTGTTTTGACTTCCTGACTTTGTGGTGTGAACCTCTATGGTAGGAGACCTATGAGATTCAGTGGTACAGTCCCCTTGATCTCTTGGGATGCTCCTTATGCTATTTCTGTTGGCTCTCTGGATATAATCTGGTTTTGGTTGTTGTTGGGTCTTTCTTTGGTGGGTTGTTCCATGCAGCTTGTTGACTGGGGGTCACTCTGCCTACCACATATTGCATGCTGTTGTGTAGGTACTGCCAGAACAAAATCAGAAAACCCAGGCAACAAACCCACACCCACAAAAATAACTCCCCACCCACCCTGCAATCCCACTATCAACAGCAAATGAACCAGTATTAATAGGGTGTAAAGAGATTAAGACTATTATAAAAAAGGAAAGTGGATATGAGATGACCTCCTGAAAGAAAAATGATTTTGAAATGGTACAGGGAGTAGCACTAATAAGAGTTGGGAGTCTGAGCAATGTGAAGAAAGAAAATAAAATTTATATCATTAATAAAAAAAAGAGAATGAAGAATGTGGAATGGAATATGAGAAGGGAAGTGTATAGTATTAGGTTTAACAGAAATTAAAATAAAATAAAGTGAGAGAGAGAAAGAAAAAAGAAAGGAAAAAAGTAAACAAAGAATAAAAGTAGAGGAGCCAAATTGGAAAGGTCCCCAACAGCACTATGAACAACAAATGAATTAAAATTAATGTAGATGGTATGTGTATAAGAGAAAAAAGAAACAAAGAAAAGCTTAAGAGATGTCTAGAGGAATGGAAAGTAATTTTGAAATGATGGAGAGGAAATACTAAGAGAAGAACAAAAACCAGGCAAAGAAGGAAAAAAATAAAATTTGAGAGAAGAGGGAAAAAGGAGAGTAAAGAAAAATAAAAGAGAAGAGAGAAAAATATGCTTGACAGGAAAAAATTAGAAATTTGAGATGAAAAAAAGAGTAGGAGAGAGGACCAATAAAATTTGATAGTTGAAATACAAAATTATTGAAGATCTAGAGATAAAATTGGAAAAAATGCAACAACATCTACCCTATCCACAACAAACTTGCAAAGACTGAGAGAAATTATAAGCTGGAGGTGGAAAGAGAATGTGGATATTTTAAGAGTGAGAAAAAGGATGTGAGAAGACTGTTGAGAAGAAAATTGGTTTTATGTGTCTGGATGGGGGAGAAATAGTAAGAGTGCAGAATGGAAACAAGTTATAGAGAGAACACAAAGATTAAAACGAGAATAATGACAGGAAAGAGGAAGGTAAAAATGGGGTAAGAGAAGGGATGGGTAAAATATATGAATTGAAATAAACTATAATGTAATTTATAATCTAGTGACTTAACATGCACAAACTTGCTAGAGAAGAGTTGAATGTTAAAAAGCTATGCAGGAAAGAAAATATTGCAAATCATGGAGTAGACCGCAGTGGATTTCTCTTGGTAGCCTCTGTAGCTTCGGTAGTATTTACCACTGTTTTTTTCTTCCTGGATCCGCCTCTTGTTATGTCAGGTGTTGACTGTGTCTGACCTTTGGCAGCCAGTTGGAGATGTCAAGGGATCTAGTGTCTATGGCTGTCTCCTTCAATTGTTAATGTAGTCAATCTGCACTCAGCAGTCAGCCTTAATAAGCATAACAGGGCCAGGGCAGTGCCCCTCCTGAGATTGAGGCTATTGTTTTCTTTTGGGCTGCTGCTGCTCAGGGTAGTGGTCTCCCTGAGCAATGATGGCTGCTGCTGTATGAGGGATGACTCAGCACCAGGATGCCAGCATCCACTCTTTCAGTTCTATCCCCAAAGCTTCCATCCCCAGTCTCTCTTCTCAGGCATCTCCAGTCGCTTCTTCCCCCACCTTTTTCAGAGCCCAGAGTAAGTGGCTACAATGCAAATTTGTGTGTTGGCCCTTTAAACAGCTCTTTGTGTCCCCAGCCATCCATCTCTGGCAGAGAACAACCCTGCCACTTTTCACCACTGCTTGTTATCTGTATTTTGGGGGCTCTGGTGTTCTAGGCTGGGGATCTTAACTTAGAATTTAGATCCAACACTTCTCACGGAGGTCCAACTGGTTGCTTAATTATCCCTCTGGCCCTGCAGCCTGTCTGTGCCCAGCCAGCCTTCTTCAGTCTCTACTACACTTCATACCAGTTAGTGCTGATGATGATTCTTTTGTCTACCCAAGGTTATAAGGCTTCTCTCCCACAATTGTCCAGTTGTTTGTTCCAGGTGATTTCTCCACAATTTAGTAGTAATATTAGGTTGGTTCTGGGAAGAGGTCAATGTGTTTTCCATTCACTCCTCCACCATCTTCCTCTTATCTAGCCTAATGTTTTTGATAGGGAAATGCACTGCTTATTAACAGGGAAGAGAGAAAGAAATCTAGTGCCTTTTAAATTAATTACCCAAATAATGAATTATTTTTAGAATGACTTGGCCAAACCATACTACTAAGATATGTTTTTAAATATAGCCTCAAAATGATTACTCAATATAGTATATTACTTGTGGGGCCGATTGTTTCCCTCTAGAAATAAGATTGTATTTTAGTCACTCTGCATGATAGAACTTTTAAGGTTTTAAAAATGTGGTTCTATGTTATATGCCTGGTATATAAATAGATGTGTATTGATTAATAGTATTTATAGGCATAGGCTCAATATTTTACTTCTGAGCCATTTCAGGCAAGTTATTAGAATAGAGAGCAAAAGTGGATAAAAGAATAGTCCATGAAGGAGAAAATTAAGGCTGGGGTTCTGCATGAAAAGCAGGAATCAGTCCTGGCTGGTGTGGCTCAGTGGATTGAGTGCTGACCTGTAAATCAAAGGGTCACTGGTTTGATTCCCAGTCTAGGGCACATACCTGGGTTGCAGGCCAAGTCCCCAGTAGGGGGCACATGAGAAATAACCACACATCGATGCTTCTCTCCTTTTATTTCTCCCTCCTTTCCCACCTCTAAAAATAAATAAATAAAATCTCTAAAAAATAGAAAGCAGGAATCATACAGGAAATGTGTCAAGTCAAGATAATTATCAAAAGTTGATGCTTAAGATGCAAGCAGCCAGAGCTGTAGCTCAGAGCTTTTCTGAGCTGTAGCAAGTACAACTCAGAAAAGTGGTCAGGAATAGGCTAAAACAAAAGTTCAGAAACCAGGTGAGAATTAGTCATTAAGCAGATATATACAGAAAAAAAAGACGTGAAGGATTTTGTTTGAACAAAAGCAATTAGAAGAGCATATTCATTCCTGTCCTAAAGATAAGAATAAGCTAATTTAGGTGAGTGTATAGGTGAGTGTGACTCAGGAATCAGGGCAGATCCTGGTCCCAACTCCCTATTGTTAATTATGGGGCTACCATTTTTCTAACCTGAGAAAGTTAGTAAGTAGAATTCCTCAAGCCTATGTTACAAATGATCCTCGTGGCAAGTAAATTCCCAAAGACTTGGCAGATAATGTTTAATATATGTCAAACACTTTACATCTTTTAAAGTAATACCTAAGATTTGCTTTTCAGGAATCTGAGAACCGGCAAATGATGGACCAACTCCGAAAAGCTAATGAAGATGCTGAAAACTGGGAAAATAAGGCCCGGCAAGCAGAGACAGATAACAATACCCTTAAATTAGAACTTATCACTGCTGAGGCAGAGGGTAACAGATTAAAAGAAAAGGTAGATGCCCTCAATAGAGAGGTGGAGCAGGTAAGTTTGGGAAAATGTGCCTTTAGTGCATCTGTATCATATTCAGGAGTTTTGTTTGGCTTTCCATAAATTAAATACATAAACACACACTTAATTAATTAATTAATTTGTGAATAATTTTATTATTTTAAATTTTAATATATTTTATTGATTATGCTATTACCATTGTCCCATTCTTTTTTCTCCCTTTTCCCCGTTTTCCCAGTACACCCCTTTCCTCCAGCATTGCCCCCCCCACTTAGTTCACATCCATGGGTCATACATATAAGTTGTTTGGCTTTTCCATTTCCTGTACTATTCTTAACATCCCTCTGTATATTTTGTATCTACAAATTATGCTTCTTATTCCCTGTACCTTTTCTCCGCTTCCCACTGATAATCCTCCACATGACCTCCATTTCTGTGATTCTATCCCTGTTTTACTTGTTTGCCTAGTTTGTTTTTGTTCTGTTAGGTTCAGTTGTTGATAGTTGTTTGTTGTCATTTTACTGTTCATAGATCTGATCTTTTTCTTAGATAAGTCCTTTTAACATTTCATATTATATGGTGTCTAGTGATGATGATCTCTTTTAACTTGACCTTATCTGAGGAGCAATTTACTGATTCTTCATTCTAAATGATAGCTATGCTGGATAGAGTTATCTTGGATGTAGGTCCTTGTTTTTCATGACTTTTGAATACTTCTTTCCAGCCCCTTCTTGCCTGCAAGATTTCTTTTGAGAAATCAGCTGATAGTCTTATGAAAACTCCATTGTAGGCAACTGTTTCTTTTCTCTTGCTGCTTTTAAGATTTTCTCTTTATATTTAATCTTGGGCAATGTAATTATGATCTGTCTTGGCATGTTCCTCTTATGGTCCAACTTTTTGGGGGTTGCTGGGCATGTATGTCCATTTCCTTCACCAGATTGGGAAAGTTTTCTTTCATTGTTTTTTAAAATAAGTTTCCAATGCCTTGCTCATCCTTATGTCCTTCTGGCACCCCAGTGATTCGGATGTTGAGATATTTAAAGTTGTCCCAGAGGTTCCTAAGCCTCTCCTCATTTTTTTGAATTCTTGTTTCTTCATTCTCTTCTGGTTGAATGTTTATTTCTTTATTTTGTTCCAAATCATTGATTTAATCCATTTCCTTCCCTTCACTGTTGGTTCCTGTGTATTTTGCTTTATTTCACTTTGTATAGCCTTCACTTCTTCCTTTACTTTGCTACTATACTCAGTCATTTCTATGAGCATCCTCTTTACCAATGTTTAAAATTCTGCATCTGATAAGTTGGCCATCTCCTTGTCACTTAGTTATTTTCCTTTTTAATTGTTGTTCAATTAAGCTTGTCCCCATTTCTTTCCATTACTCTCCCTGCCCTACACACCCCCACCTCCCACACTCAATTCTACTTCCCCCCTATTGTCTTTGTCCATGTGTCCTTTATATATGTTCCTTGATGACCCATTCCCTTCTCTCCCCTATTATCATCTCTCCCCTATTATCTCCTTCCTCTCCCCTCCCTCCTCCCTTCTGGTTACTTCAGTTTGTTCTTAATTTCAGTGTCTGTGGTTATATTTTGCATGCTTGTTTGTTTTGTTGATTAGGTTCCACTTATAGGTGTGATCATATGATATTTGTCTTTCACCACTTGGCTTATTTCGCTTAGCATAATGCTCTCCAGTTCCATCCATGTTGTTGCGAAGCATAGTAACTCCTCCTTTGGATCTGCTGCACAGTATTATATTTTGTAAATGCACCATGATCTTTTGATCTACTTTTTACTGATGGGCACTTAGGCTGCTTCCAGCATGTGGCTATTGTAAATTATACTGCTATGAACATTGGGGTGCATAGATTCTTTTGATTTGATGATTCAGGATTGTTAAAATATAATCCAAGCAATGGAATCACTAAATCAAAAGGCAGTTCCATTTTTATTTATTTATTTATTTGTTTATTTTTTATTTTTATTATTGTTCAAGTAGAGTTGCCTCCATTTTTCCCCAGCACACACCCCTGTCCCAAAGCAATTCCATTTTTACTTTTTTGAGGAAATTCCATACTGTTAGTCACAGTGGACCAGTGCACCATACTGCACCAGTCTGCATTCCCACCAACAATGTACTAGGATTTCCTTTTCTCCACAACTTCTCCAGCACTTATTGTTTGTTGATTTGTTTATGATGGCCATTCTGACTGG
This sequence comes from Artibeus jamaicensis, assembly GCF_021234435.1. Classification (NCBI taxonomy): domain Eukaryota; kingdom Metazoa; phylum Chordata; class Mammalia; order Chiroptera; family Phyllostomidae; genus Artibeus; species Artibeus jamaicensis. The sequence goes on along the minus strand of NW_026521810.1, from coordinate 8,832,199 downwards.
TATGAAGTGATATCCCATTGTGGTTTTAATTTACATCTCTCCAGTGGCTAGTGATGCTGAGCATCTTTTCATATGTCTCTGGGTCCTCTGTATGTCCTCCTTGGACAGGTCCTTTGCCCATATTTTAATTGGATTGTTTGCATTCCTGGTGTGGAGGTGTGTGTTCTTTATGTATTTTGGAGATCAAATCCTTGTCTGAGGTATCACAGGCAAATATATTTTCCCATATGGTTGGTTACTTTTTCATTTTGCTGATGTTTTCTTTAGCTCTACAGAAGCTTTTTAATTTGATGAAGTCCCACTTGTTTATTCTTTCCTTTATGACTCTTGCTGTAGGGGATATATCAGTGAAATTATTGCTGCGTGGAATATCTGATATTTTCCTGCCTATGTTCTCCTGTAGGACTTCTGTAGTATTGTGATTATATTTACATCTTTTATCTGTCTTGAGTTTATTTTTGTGTATGATGTAAGTTTGTGGTTGAGTTTCATTTTTTTTTTTTTTTTTTTTTTTGCGTATAGCTGTCCAGATCTCCCAACACCACTTGTTGAAGAGGCTCTTTTTACTCCATTTTATTTTTCTGCCTCTTTTGTTGAATATTAATTGACCATTGAGACATGGGTTTATTTCTGGGCTCTATTCTGTTCCATAAAAATAAGGAATGCTTCACTAGTTTACATGTCATCCTTGCTCAGGGGCTATGACTAATCTGCCCTGTATCATTCCAAATTTAATATTTGTGTTGCCAAAGTGAGCACTTGTTGTTTAGTTATTTTTCTGTAGTTTTGATCTGTTCTTTCATTTGAGCTGTAATCCTTTGTCTCAGCATACCAGTGTGGATGAATGTTTCTTCTTTAACTCCTTGGTTGTTGGGCTTCCATACAGTTTGATTTTCTGGTAGTTCATGTTGTTTTTTGTTTTTAAATTGGTTGTTTCTTTCTTTCAGTTGTGTGATGAGGTGAAGCATATCTACCTATACCTCTGTCTTGGCTGGAACTTCTCTGGAATGAATTTTCTTAACCTCTCCTATTTTTCTATCTTTTTGTTTATATTTTTCATATGGATTTAAATGAATTACCTATCTATTCTTCATAATAGTCCTTTAATGATATTAACAGTTATATTCTTATCTGTCACTTGTCTTTTCACTGTGCTTGCTTAATATATCAGAACTTTTAAATTCTTGTGCTGCTGGAATTAGTCAGCCTTTTATCATATGGTTTATGCTTTTTGTTTTCTTTATGAAGTTTTTTACTATTCCAAGACCAGAAAGATATTTTCTTTAAAAGTATGTGATATTTCCCCCTCTACTTTTAGATCTTTAATTTATGTGAGATTGATTTTGTATATAGTTTAAAATAAAGATACAATTTTATATTTCTTTGGATGTATGTCATCCTTTCTTCACTGAATTATAAGTCTGTTTTATCATAAAAATAAGTTTCTATATACTCTACTCCTTTGGTCAATTTATCTCTCTCCTTGCAAACAGTATACTTTTGGAGCTTCTATAGTTTCATTAAGTTTTGATATGTAGTAGGATTCATGTTCCTCCCAAATTATTTTGACTATACTTTGCCCTTATTAAACTCTCAAATGAATTTTAGAATAAATTGACTGCATTTCATGATTTAAAATATTTCTTCTTTTATATACATTTAAGACTGGAAATTTTTCTCTAAATATTTTTGGCTGTATCCTACAAGTTTTGAGGTAATGCTGTTATTGCCATTAAGTTTTAAATATCACCTAATTCAATTATGACTTACTTTTGATCCCTAAAGTTATTTAAACTTTTTTTCATGTACAAGAGACTTGAGCTTATTATTGTTTTTAATTTTAATTTTGTTGTATATTATGATCAAATAAAATAACATACTAATTCTTTGGTATCTATAAAGACTTGATTGGTAGCAGGATACACAATATTTGATAATAATCCAAACAAGCTTGAAAAGCATATGTATGTACTTGTTGCTGCTACGTGTGTGTATTTATTAGTCTATCTGGAAAAAGACCAGCCATTGTTAATATAAGAAGAGTGGTTTGAGTAATATCATTGTAACCCAGCAGCCAAGGAGAGTGGATTGAAATGTGCATGCATGAACAATGACAACTTCACTGTACTAGTCAGTAGGAGCAATAGATGCTGTTGAGTGAGCACATATACTATGGTGTTATCACATTCAAAATGACTGAGTGAGTAGAGCAACAAATCTGCCTCATATTTTGTGTTAAGTTTGAACATTCCTCCATGGAAACTATTCAGATGATTTAGAAGACTGCAGCTATGGGCAACTAACTGGTGACTGACAGCCTCATCACAACAATATACTGGCTCATGCATCACATCTTGTGCAGAGTTTTTTGGTGAAATATGAAATCACCCAGGTGACTCAGCCCCCCTACAGCCCAGATTTGGCTCCCTGAGACTTCTGTCTTTTCCCAAAACTAAAATCACTTTTGAAGGGGAAGAGATTTCAAACTGTCATTAAGATTCAGGAAAATACAACACAGCAGCTGATAGCAATTGGGAGAACTGTAGGAGGTCCCAAGGTATCTACTTTGAAGGGGAGTGAGGCATCACTGTCCAGTGTGTAATGTTTCTTATATCTTGTATCTTTAATAAATGTCTCTGTTTTTCATATTACATGGCTGGATACCTTTGGACAGATCTCATATTTCATATTCAAATCAATTCAAAACCAAGTTATTCCTCACAGGTTAATAGAAACCCAAGGTGCCCATGAAGACTGGGATATGTAGGGAAGGACATGCCTACAAGTCTCAGAGTCTTGTGGAAGGGCCCAAGTAGAAGAAGGGTCTGGTGTGCCTCACGGTCCCTAGGTGGCTAAAACGACCTGTGTATTTCTAATGCTATAGCTCTAATGACTAATGATGTTATGCAGTTTTCAACATTCTGTGATCACATGTATGGTCACTAATATATCTTCTTTTGTGAAATATCCACATCATAGCCTATATTTTTATTAGGGTTCTTTTTATTAAGTTGTGAGAATTTTTTTATTAGTCTAGATGTTCCTTTGTCAGATATGTGTATTTTTAAATGTTTTCTTCTAGTTATTGACTTGCCTTTTTCTTTTCTTTTTGTTGTTCTTTTTTGACTTTTAATAAATGATTTCTTTTTATTATGTTTTTTAATTGTTGTTCAAACTAAAAGCTTTCACACTAAAATCAGGAACAAGGCAAGGTTGTCTACTTTTACCACTTCTATTCAACATAGTATTGGAAGTCCTAGCCACAGCAATCAGACAAGAAAAAAATAAAAGGCATCCAAATTGGAAAGGAGAAAGCAAAATTGTTGCTGTTTGCAGATGATATAGTGTATATAGAAAACCCTATACATTCTACCAAAAAAAAATCCTCAACCTAATATGTGAATTTGGCAAAGCAGTGGCAAACAAAGTCAATATTCAGAAATCAAAGGCATTTGTGTTCTGAATGTAACATCAGAAACATCAGAACAATGAAACATTAGAAACAGAAGTCAGAAAACAAATCCCATTTGATATAGCAACAAGGAAAATAAAGTACCTAGGAATAAACCTAATCAAGGAGGTAAAAGACCTATACTCAGAAAACTACACAACACTGAAGAAAGAAATCAAGGAAGACACAAGTAAATGGAAGCAGATACCATGTTCTTGGGTTGGAAGAATTACATCATCAAAATGTCCATGCTACCCAAAGTAATTTATAGATTCAGTACAATCCCTATTAAAATATCAATGACATATTTCACAGATACAGAAAAAACACTTCAAAAATTTATATAGAACTATAAATGGCCCCAAATAGCTACAGCAATTTTGAGAAAGAAGAACAAAGTAGGAGAGATCACAATACCTGATATCAAACTATAGTACAAGGCCATTGTAGTCAAAACAGTCTGGTACTGGCATAAGAACAGACACATAAACCAATGGAACAGAATAGAGAGCCCATAAATAAACCCAAGTCTCTATGATCAATTAATATTTGACAAAGGGGGAAGAAGCATAAAACGGAGTAATAATAACCTCTTCAACAAATGGTGTTGGGAGATCTAGACAGCTACATTCAAAAAACTGAAACTCAACCACCAACTTATACCATACACAAAAATAAACTTAAGATGAATAAAAATTTATATAAGTCATGATACCATCAAAGTACTAGAGGAGAACATAGGCAGGAAAATCTCAGATATTCCACACAGCAGTGTTTTCACCAATATGTTCCCTAGAGTAAGGAACATAAAGGAAAGAATAAAGAAACAGGACTTCATCAAAATAAAAAGCCTCTTCATGGCCTTTTTACTTTCTTAATAGTGTTTTTAGGGAACTTAAGGGGAAAAAGGGGGAAGGATTTTGAGGAACAAGTATGAGGGATGCAGAGATGAGGACTGGGGGGCGGAATAGGGGGTGGGAGACCGGGCGGGGGGGGTGGGGTGGGATGGGAGAAATAGATAAAAAAAATGTACTTGAAAAGTAACTAAATAAAATTTAATATTAAAAAAAAGAGTAGAAGTTTGAAATTCTTGATAAAGCTCATTTTATCAGTTTTCTTTTATATTTTGTACTCCTTTGTCCCATCTAATAAATCTTTGCATATACCAAGGTGCACAGACTTTTTCCTGTCTCTCCTAGAAATATTGTACTTCTTATATTTATATCTATGATACATTTTGAATTAATATTTGTGAATGATATAAGATGGTCAAGATTTATTTTTAAATTTATTTTTCAGTTACACTTGACATACAATATTATATTAGTTTCAGATATACAACACAGTTATTAGACATTTATATATCTTACAAAGTGATCACCATAAGTCTGGCACCCATCTGACAATGTACATACTGACTACAACATTATTGACTCTATTTCTTATGCTGAACTTTACATCCCTGAACTATTTTTATATAACTGGGAATTTGTACTTCTTGTACTTCTTTTTTTTTTTTTATTGATTCTTTTTTTTTAATTTTAATTTTATTTAGTTATTTTTTTCAAGTACAGTTTTTTGTCTATTTTTCCCATCCCAGCCTCCCCCGCCCCTTGCTCCCCACCTCCCTCCCATTTCCACCCCCCCCTTAGTTCTCGTCCCTGTGTCCTTCCTATTTGTTCCTCCTTAATCCCATCCCCCCATCTGGCAACCATCAGTTTTCACCCATCCTCCCAACACCCCCCTCATCTGGCAACCATCAATGTTTTCTGTGTATCTATGAGTTTGTTTCTGTTTTATTCATTTATTTTTAGATTTCACACATAAGTGAAATCATACGATATTTGTCTTTCTCTCTGATTTATTTCATTTAGCATAATACCCACTAGATCCATCCATGTTTTTGCAAATGGCATGATTTCATCCATTTTTATGACTGAGTAATATTCCATTGTATATATGCATGGCATTCTCTTTATTCACCTATTGATGGATACTTAGGCCACTTCCATAACTTGGCTATTGTAAATAATGCTGCAATAAACATTGGGGTGCACATATCTTTTCAAAGTAATGTTTTGGATTTCTTCAGATAAATACCCGGAAGTGGATTTGCTGGGTCATATAGTAATTACATTTTTAATTTTTTAAGGAACATCCACACTCCTTTTTATTTTTTTATATTTTATTTATTTATTTTTAGAGAGAGGGGAAGGGAAGGAGAAAGAGTAGAAGAGAAACATCAGTGTGTGGTTGCCTCTCATGTGTCCTCCTCTGGGGACCGGGCCTGCAACCCAGGCATGTGCCCTGACTGGGAATCCAACCAGCGACCCTTTGCTTCACAGATCCGCACTCAATCCACTGAGCTACACCAGCCAGGGCCACACTGTTTTTTATAGTGGCTGAACTAATTTGCAATTCTACCAATAGTTCACAAGGGTTCTCTTTCTCTATATCCTTGCCACCACTTTTTGTTTGTTGATTTATTGATAATATCCACTCTCACAGGCGTGAAATGATATCTTATTATGGTTTTAATTCGTATTTCTCTGATTATTAATGGTATTGAACATCTATTCATATGTCTATTGGTCATCTGTGTGTCCTCTTCAGAGAAATGCCTATTCAAGCCCTTTGTCCTTTTTCTAAATTGGATTTTTTTGGAGGGTGTTAAGTTGTATGAATTACTTTTATGTACAACCTACTTATTGGGAGAAGATACTACCTAATGATACATTTCATATCACTAGTTAATATCTTCTCCCAATCAGTGGGTTGTGTTTTCATTTTTTGATAATTTCCTTATGTATGTTTACAGTTACCCTGGGATGATAGGGCCTTTGTGACTTTCTTCCTGACCTCACTCCACTGTTAAGCTCCACTAATTTCTAGTTGTTTGTTTTATTGTTTTCAACAATTCCTTCCAGCTAAAATTGTTTTACCAATTGATTCAATTAAATTTGGATTCTTTTCAAGCAGCAGTGTCCAACCTTTTGGCATCTCTGGGCCACACTCGAAGAAGAAGTGTCTTGGGCCACATATTAAATACATTAAATACACATAATCACAAAAAAATTTCAGAATGTTTTAAGTAAGTATGATTTTGTGTTGGACCATATTCATAGCCATCCTGACACTACAACCCGTGGGCCACAGGTTGAACACTGCTGCATAAGGATAGTTTTAGAGGTCAATATTTGAGTATTTTTTAACCTGAGAATGTTCTTCTTGGCAGTCTCTTTGGTATTTGTTTAGGAAACTAGCTGACCTATGGTTTAGCTTATATCTCTAAAGAGTTTACCAGTCTGTTTTTTAATTTTTTTTAATATTAAATTTTATTTAGTTACTTTTCAAGTACATTTTTTTTTAATCTATTTCTCCCATCCCCCCCCCCCCCCCCGCCCGGTCTCCCCCCTCCCTCCCATTCCCCGCCCCCCCCCCCAGTCCTCATCTCTGTGTCTTTCATACTTGTTCCTCAAAATCCCTCCCCCTTTTTCCCCTTTTTTAATTTTATTTTTAACGTACCCTCCAAATCTTTTCACCATACCCTTCATTGTTCTTGAGAATACTTTAGTCTTGAACTTCCCCACAGTCTGTTGGAAATGACCTAAGTTTCTCTGGAAGAACTTAGGAGCTTCCTGCTTTATGGCTTCCCTCTCCCTCTAGGCAAAATCAGCCAGGCCTCTCAAGCTCGTGTGGTGACAGTGGTGCACTTGTCTTTGAGTGGCATGTCTATTTTAGGATCTACACATGTGGTAGGGGTGGTGGGAGTATGGTTGTAATCTGTTTCTCTGCATGCCTCTGCTAGTGTGGAACCTCTATTTTATGAAAAAACTGTATCAGGGAGAATCAGGGCTACCATATCCTCAGTGAACCACAAACAAGGCAGAACCTCTATCCCATGTGTAGAGCTTGGGCAGAAGGAAGTCCCTATCTTCTAGCTATACTTGCCAGGAACTTAGCCTGGGATGGGATGAGAAATGCTAATATTCTACTTCTTGTGTGATGATGCTATAGTTTTTGACTAGGTAGTCAGGGGAGAGAGACTGCCCTGGCAAGTCTCTTTTTTGGGGTGAATGGAGTTTTCATAGTGCTGAGCTGGGAGTTGGGGGAGAGGGAACAGATCACCCTTCAGACTTTCACTAGCCACAGACTTTCACTGTTCCTACCCAGTTTTAAGTTGTTTTTATTGAAATGTTTTTTCATTAACTGTATGTCCTTAGGACCATTTCAAGATACTATTTAGACCATTTAAGGTTGCTTATTTATAGTTTTCATCAGCTTCACTAGGGAGTGGTTGTGTGGAGCTCCTCACATTGCTACACCAGAAGTGGAGCCTTTATCCAATACAGTTATGTTATGTTTTCATCTTACATCAAAATAACTTTCAAGTTATCCTTATCTTATGTTATTTTGTAGTATGATTTAATTTTCAATATTTGAAGATTAAAAATATCTTTCTAGTGTTTGAGTTTTTATTCTTTTACATTTATTGAGACTCTTTTATGGACCCATTTGGTCATCTTGCTGGGTGTTTCATGTATACTTGAAAAGAATGTGCTTTCTTAATTAAATGGTAGAGATCCTCAGGAAGATCAGGTGCAAGTCCTTTGGAATTAAGCATGCTCAAGATTTTATTGCCTGTCTCAAAACATACTTGTGCAACATTTGAGTCTCTGAGGATCACACTGATTTGTGTGGGTGTCAGGCCCTTGTTGGCCAGTTTGTAGATCTGTGCCTTCATATTGTCACTCATCAGTTTCAGCTAGGTAGTGGTAGGGCAGAGCTGACTAGGACAGGCCCTTCCTGGGGGGTGCATGTGACTCATGATGGTGGAGGACAGAGCAAAAAGAGTAGTTTTTATTTCTGTTATACCTGGAAGTTTGTACCTTTGTACCACCTTCCCCCTCCTCCCACCTCTTGCCTCGTTTCTCTTTTTTTGTGAGTTTTTTTTGTTTTGTTTTTAGATTTCACATATAAATGAAGTCATATAGTACTTGTTTTTCTCTGACTTATTTAATTTAGGATAGTACCTTCATAGTTCATCTATGTTGTTGGAAATGATAGGATTCCCTCATTATTTAAAAAAAATTATTTATTTATTTTTAGAGATAGGACAAGGGAGGGAGAAAGAGTGGGGGAGAAACATTAATCTTTGGTTGCCTCTTGTGCTCCCCCTACTGGGGACCTGGCCTGCAACCCAGGCATGTGCCCTGATTGGGAATCCAACCAGTGATCCTCTGGTTCACAGGCTGGCACTCACTCCACTGAGCCATACCAACCAGGGTAGATTACCTCATTTTTAATGGCTGAATAATATTCCACTGTGTACATTTATCACTTCTTTTTTATCCATTCATCTTTTGATAGTCTCTTAGATTGTTTCCATGTGTTGGCTACTATATATAATGCTGCTATAAATATTGATGTGCAGATATCTTTTTGAGTTAGTTTTTATTTCCTTTTGATATATTCCCAGAAGTAGAATTGCTGGATCATGTGATAGTGCTATATTTAACTTTTCCTGCCTTTGTTTATATTTAGCAATTTTAGTATTCCATTCTATTTCTATTATGGCTTTATAAGCTATACATGTTTTCCTGATGAGAGTATAAACCATACATCTTTTTTAAATTTTAATTTTAATTGTTTTTCAAGTAGTTTTCTGTCTTTTACTCCCATCCCAGCCCACCCCTCTAGCCCTCCCCACCTCCCTCCTGTTTCCACCCCCCTTTTTTGTCCATGTGTCCTTTATACTTGTTCGTGTAGACCCTTCCCCCTTTCCCCTGAAAGTCCCTCCCCTCTCCCTTCTGGTCACTGTCAGCCTGGTCTCTATTTCAGTGTCTGGTTATATTTTGCTTGCTTCTTTGTTTTGTTGATTAGGCTCCTGGTAAAGGTGAGATCATATAGTATTTGTCTTTTACCACCTGGATTATTTCACTTAGCATAATGCTTTCCAGTTCCATCTATGCTGTTGCAAAGGATAGGAGCCCCTTCCATTGTGTAAATGTACCATAGTTTTTGGATCCATTCATTTACTGATCAGCACCTAGGTTGCTTCCAGCAGTTAGCTATGGTAAATTGTACTGCTATGAATATTGGGGTGCATAGGTCCTTTTGGATTGGTGTTTTAGGGTTCTTAGGATATAATCCTAGCAGTGGAATTGCTGGGTCAAAAGGCAGATTCATTTTTATTTTTCTGAGAAAATTCCATAGTGTTTTCCATAGTGGCTGTAACAGTCTGCAATCCCACCAACAGTACACTAGGGTTCCCTTTTCTCCATAACCTCTCCAATACTTGTTTGTTACTTTGTTTATGATGGCCATTTGGACCAGTGTGAAGTGGTATCTCATTGTGGTTTTAATTTGCATCTCTCTGATAGCTAGTGATACTGAGCATCTTTTCATGTGTCTCTGGATCCTCTGTATGTCCTCCATGGATAAGTGTCTGTTCAAGTCCTTTGTCCATTTTTCAATTGGGTTGCTTGTCTTCTTAGAGTGGAGTCATGTGAGTTCTTTATATATTTTGGAGGTTAAACCCTTGTCTGAGATATCATTGGCAAATAAATATGTTTTCCCATGTGGTTGGTTCTGTTTTCTTTAGCCATGCAGAAGCTTTTAATTTTGATGAGATCCCATTTGTTTAGTCTTTTCTTTATGTCCCTTGCTCTAGGACACATATCAGTGAAAACATTGCTGTGTGGAATATCTGAGATTTTCCTGCCTATGTTCTCCTCTAGGATTTTAATGGTGTCATGACTTATATTTAAGTCTTTTATACACCTTAAATTTATTTTTGTGTATGGCATAAGTTGGTGCTCAAGTTTCATTTTTTTGCATGTGGCTGTCCAGATCTCCCAACACCATTTGTTGAAGAGGCTATTTTTACTCTATTTTATGTTGCTGTCCCCTTTGTTGAACATTAATTGACTATAGAGACTTGGGTTTATTTCTGGGCTCTCTGTTCTGTTCCATTGGTCTATGTACCTGTTTTTATGCTAGTATCAGGCTGTTTTGATTACTGTGGCCTTGTAATGCAGTTTGGTATCAGTTATTGTGACCTCTTCTACTTTGTTCTTCTTTCTCAAAATTGCAGCAGCTATTCAGGGTCATGTATGGTTCCATAAAAATTTTTGAATTGTTCTATGTCTGTGAAATATGCCATTGGTACTTTTAACAGGTATTGCATTGAATCTGTAAATTACTTTGGTTAGTATGGACATTTTGATGATGTTAATTCTTCCAATCCATGAACATGGTATATGTTTCCATTTGCTCGTGACTTCCTTGATGGGGAAAAATCTAAGGTCAAGCTTATCTTTTTTTTCTCTAAATATAATAGTCCATATTTTACTCTGGTTGCTTTTCAAGATTTCCCTCTTTATCACTGATTTCCAGCAATTGTACTTTCATCAGGTTTAATTGGTGTTGTTATTCTTGTGTTTATAATGCTCAGGACTCCTTGAGAATATAAATTCCATCAAATCCAGTAAATTCTTTGTCATTGTTTCTTTAAATATTTTTGTCCCCCCCCACTCTTCTCCTTCTAGAATTTCAATTCCAAGTATGTTAGATTATTTAATATTGTTCCATAAACCATTAAGCCTCTGGATATTTTCCCCAGGCTTTTTTTTGTTTTGCTTAATTTATATAGTTACTATTTTTGTGTTTTCAAATCTACTGATCTTTTCTTTTGATATTTCTAATCTTCTGTTAATTCCTTTAGTGAAATTTTAATTTCATAGATTATATTTTGATCTCCAAGAATTTTATTTGGTTCTTTTGACTGTCTTTCACTTCTCTTTATTTTTATTTTTCCTTTAAATCCTTGGCATATTGAGTGTATTTATAACAGCTGTCTTAATGTCCTTGTTTGCTAATTCCATCATTTCTGTCCAGTTTGCTTCTGTATCCATTGACCTACTTTTTCCTTTGATTATGGACCGCATTTTCCTTTTTCTGAGTTTACTTACTAAATTCTAATTGTATTGTGGACATTGTTAATTTTACATTGTTGAAAGCTGGATTTTCACAGTGTTGGGTTTATTCTGTGAATTTAAGTTACTGGACATTCACATTATGTTCCTGAGGATTGTTTATAAGCTGTTTAGGATAGCTCTAGAATGGTCTTGATTTTAGAGCTAATTTATCCCCTTTACTACGGTGTGACTCTCTTTGCGTCACTATTGAATGTGTTGTATACTCAATGTAGTGTCAAATTATCTTCACTCTGGCTGATAAGATTTGAATGATTCCTGACCTTATATGAGAGGTGGGAATAGTTTGGCTCACAATTTTCCTGGTAATTGTTCTTTCCTAGAAATTTGTTCTTTGCCTGGCCTCTTGGAGATTCACCTGTGCATGCACAGATTTCTGGAACTACTCTGTATAGCACTGTTCTCTCTGGTGCTGTACTTCATGAAGTCTAGCCACCTCAGCTTCCATTAACTCTGATTTAATTTTGGCCTCAGTAAGATCACTGGACTGTGTTTTGGTTCTTCTCCCAGCCTTATGGTCCTAAATTTACCTTTAATAGGATGCTCTGGCAACCATGGGGCTCACCTTATTTTCATTCCATCAGAGACCATAGTTCTGTGCTACTTGGTGTCCAAAGTCTGAAAACAGGTTTTCTCTCCTATAATATGTTGTACATTTTTTTCTGGTTGTTTGTGGCAGCAGGGTAATTCAGACCTAGTTATTCCTTCTTGTCTGGGTAATAGCTATTTTAAAGCCTTTGTCTGCTAATACCATCATCCTTTGTCATTTTTGCATCTGTTTATATCAATTGATTTTTCTCCTATTTGTGGGTTACATCTTTATCCATGTTTACATGTCTGGTATTTTTTAATTGGATGCTAGACATTGTGAATTTTACTTTGTTGAACATTAGATTTTGTTGCCTTTTTAAAAAGAATATTGGATTTGTTCTGGCAGGCTGTTAAATTACTTTCAGATCAACTGATACTTTCAAGGCTGTGTGTAAGCTTTTTTTGTGGGGGTGGGGTGTGAAACTTTTATTTTCTTCACAAGGTAAAATCAAATCACTTACAACTTTTTTACATGAAAAACAATTTGCTTAATATTTCAACTCCAATTTTACAAAATAGTAGATTAAGACATGGGTCTATGTATGTCTTACACCAATATTCAATATAACAACATTTAGCATTTATTCATTTTTATTGTTGTTCAAGGATAGTTGTCTCCATTTGTACACCCCCCCCCACTACCCTTACCCCACCTCCCACTCTTGATCCTAACCCACTTTGGCTTTGTCCATGTGTCCTTTATATATGTTCCTTGATAACCCTTCTTCTCCCCCACCCCATTACCCTCTCTCCCCTCCCACTGGTTCCTGTCAGTTTGTTAATAGGGCAGGTATAAAGAAGCCTTTTCTGTAAGGCTAATTTAGCCCAACCATTAAGGTGTGTGGTAGAGTTCTCTATTAAATACCCAGCCCAGATTGTTCATTAACAACTCTTCACTTTGACAGGTTCAAGCATTGATATTTCCCCAGCTGTATATCAGCTGTGGGATTGTTTACTTTAGAGCTCTCCCATTGTTTTTCCTCAGGCTTCTGGAGTTTCACTCTGTGTATTCATGGCTCAGTATTCAAAACAGTCTGGAGGAGATTTCTAGGAAAATTTCTGGATATCCTTTTAGTGTAGATCTTTTGTTTTTGGAACTCTACCTGACTTATTTCAGATGCTTATTTCTGTCTCCTTAGTACTGCAGAATAGCTATGCTCTCATTGAAGGTCCTTTCCTTAGCTAGAGACTGGACGGTCTCCAGGCAGAAAGCTGGCATGATTATAGGGCTCACCTTGTTTTCCTTCTCTTGATGCCTGTTGTCCTATGACTAGAAGCAATTCTCTTTCTCCCTCCCTTCTTTCCTCCAACCCCCTTCTTCCTTCTTCTTCTTCTCCATCATCTCCCTTCCTCTTCTCCTCTCCCTCCCAAGTTCTCTTTTTTCTTTTCTAGTTTTCTAGTTTTTAACAGTAAGAGGATAAATTCAGTCCCAGTTAGCCCTATCATCACTGGAAACAGAAGTACTATATATATTTTTAAAAATCCCTTTCAATTATTTGTTTCTAATAATAATATAGCTTGATTTTAAAAAAATTCAATCTGAGAATATATTTCTGTTAACCAATAAGATTAATCTATTTGCGAAGGGTAGAAGCTCCTTCTTTCATTCTTCTGTGTAGCATTCCATTATGTAAATGTACCACAGTTTTTTAATCCACTCATTTACTGATGGGCACTTAGGCTGTTTCCAGCATTTGGCTCTTGTAAATTGTGCTGCTATGAACATTGGGATGCATAGATTCTTTTGAATTGGTGTTTCAGGATCCTAGGGTATAATTCGAGCAGTGGTATTGCTGAGTCAAAAGGCAGTTCCATTTTTAGTTTTCTCAGGAAATTTCATACTGTTTTCCATAGTGGCTGCACCAGTCAGCATTTCCACCAACAATGAACTAGGGTTCCCTTTCCTCTCCAACACTTGTTTGTTGATTTGTTTATGATGGCCATTTGGACCAGTGTGAAGTGGTATCTCATTGTGGTTTTAATTTGCATCTCTCTGATGGCTAGTATTGCTCAGTATCTCCAACCCTTTGAGACAGCATGGATGGAACTGGAGAGCATTATGCTAAATGAAATAAGCTAGATGGTGAAAGACAAATACCATATGATTGAACCTATAAGTGGATCCTAATCAACAAAACAAACAAACAAGCAAAATACAATCAGAGACATTGAAATAAATAAGAAACTGATAGTAATCATAGAGGAGTGCGGAGAGGGATAATAGGGAAAGACCATCAAAGAACATGTATAAGGAACACATGGACAAAGCTAAAGGAGTAGGTTTGAGGGTGGGAGGCACGGATAGCTGGAGTGTGGGGGCATGGTGGGGTGAAAATGAAGACACCTGTACTTGAACAACAATAAAAAAGATTAATCTCTTTGTGTTGGTTTGAATTACTGGCACATTTAGGTTTACTATTGTTGATTTATCTTTTATTTTCTGCTTGTCATGATTCTTTTGTATTTCTTTTCCTTTATCTGTCTTGTATGTGCTTGTTTTCTTTATACATGTTCTACCCCCACTGCTCATTGGTTTGGAAGTTACACATTCTCACTCTAATCTTTCAGCAGTTAAAATTGAAATATGCATATTTAACAAAGTCTATTGTTAGTATCTCCAAACTTCCTCCTAAATAGTGTGTGGTTCTAGGAATATTTGAAAATCGAGTACAATACCCTGCATACTAGTGAATGTGTACTCTTTTATTCTCTCTCTCATGCACACTCATATACCAATCTTTTATGATATTGTTATAGCTATCTTAATTTCACCCTGTTGTTTTAAAAATAAATCATTTTTTCATGTTTCTTATTTTTCCAGTTAATGCTTATTTGTATCCACCCACATTTTTACAGAATTCTTCATCATTGTGTCTTACATTCTGTTTATTCCTTCTAAATTCATTATCCTTTACTCAAATTTTCTTTGATCTGTGAATTTATTTCTTCAATATTTATCTGAAAATGGCTTTATTTTACCCTCACTCTTGTATATTAGTTTAGCTGAGCACAGAATTTCAGGTTGAGAGTTTATTTTCCTTGATAATGTTAAAATAATTGTTTCTTTTGTTGTTGTTGAGAAGTGTGTTGTCATTGAAATTGTCATTCTTTGTAAGTCTGTCTATTGTTATTGGTTTTTTTAAGGTGTTCTCTCTTTGTGGGTAGTCTCACTATTATATATCTAGGTATGGATTTATTTTTGGGGAGGTGGGGTTTTAGTTTTGTTGTATTTTTTCAGTCAGAGTAACCATGCCTTTTATTGGTCTGGAAAATTCTCAAATGTTATTTGTTTGACTTTTACTGCCTCCATATGTACTTTGCTGTCTCCTTTAACTTTTATAATATGCTTTTTGGATCTTCTAGCCCAAATGTTTATTACTATTTTTTATCATAGTTTTCATATGTTTATCTCTCTGTGCTGTGATCTGTCTTCTAGTTCATTCTTTTCTCCTAAGCTGTACTGGTCTGTTCTTTGATGGTCTGTTCATTAATTTTTCATTTTTGTGACTAGTTTTTCTTTCTTTCTAGAAGTCCTATTTGATTATTTTCATATATGTATTCTTTTCAGTTTTTCTTTAATGTCTTTAAACTTTTAAGCATATTTTCTGTGCTTCCTAAAATACTTTGTTCAATAATTTGAAGTTCTAGAAGTTTGATCATGCTGTGTGTTATGTTACTCTGACTCTCATTTATAATGGCTTGTTTTCTCCTTTGTTGATTTTAAGTTCCTCATGAGAAGGACTTTTTCCTCTTATGGAATCTTGCATGACCAGGGAGATGGGTGAGCATCTACAAAGGGACAGATTTTATGTTGATTTTTTAAGGTGTAATAAGAGATGGGTAATATAAAATCTAACTTCAAAATTCCTCATGAGAAGGTCTTCAAAGTTCCTCATGAGAAGACTTTTTCCTCTTATAGAATCTTGCATGACCAGGGAGATGGGTGAGTGTCTACAAAGGGACAGATTTTATGTTGATGTTTTTTTAAGGTGTAATAAAAATGGGTAATATAAAATCTGACTACAAAATTGAGTCAAGTCAGACCTAAGGTTTCAATTTCTTACAGAAGACATTTTTTCCCTTGTCCAGAGACTAGGTCAAGATAAATTTTTGTTGGTATCTCTGTGAGGTTGAGTAAATTTGTTTCCCCCCTGGAACCTTCTCTCAAGGGTCCCAGAATACACAGAGATCTCAATTCCAAATTAATCCTAAATTCTTATCTCCTATCTTGCTTGAATATGGAAACATAAGTCTCCCATCCAAGTACTAACCAGGCTCAACCCTGCTTAGCTTCTGAAATCAGACGATCTCGGGTGTTATGGCTGTAGACTTAGCAGCACAATTTATAATTGCCAAGTGCTGGAAACAACCTAAGTGCCCATCAGTAAATGAATGGATCAGAAAACTATGGTACATTTACACAATGGAATTCTATGCAGCAGAAAAAAAAGAAGGAGCTCTTACCCTTTGTGACAGCATTGATGGAACTGGAGAGCATTATGCTAATAAGCATTATGAAATAAGCTAGGCAGTGAAAGACAAATATCATATGATCTCACTCTTAATAGGAACCTAATCAACAAAGTGAACAATCAAGCAAAATATAAGCAAAGACATTGAACTTGAGAACAGGCTGACAGTGACCAGAGGGGAGAGGGGAGGGGGTAATGGGGGAAAAGGATGAAGGGTTTACAGGAACAATTATAAAGGACATATGGACAATAACAAGGGGGGTGGAAACAGGGGAAGGAAGTGGGAAGGGTGGGGTGGTGGGGAAGGGGTTGGAAAAAAAAAACATAAGCTATTCATATTTAGTGGCCCTTTCTCCCCCAACTTTTAGCTTTAATCTTATTCATTTGCTTCCTGCTCTGGCTTTTTCTCTTTCTTTTTGCCATGTGAGGATTTTTCTTTTTTAAAATAATAAAAAAATATTTGTATATTTTTCTTTTTTTATTGTTTTTAAGTACAGTTGTCTTCGTTTTCACTCTACCCATCCCTGCCTCCCTCCTTTGAACCTACTTCTTTGGCTTTGTCTGTGTGTCTTTTATACATGTTCCTTGATGGCCCTTCTCTTATTATCCCCCATTATCCCTCTCCTTCCTCCTCTATGGTTACTGTCAGCTTGTTCTTTATTTCAGTGTCTCTGGCTGTATTTTGCCTGTTGATTAGGTTCCATTTATAGGTGCAATCATATGGTATTTTTCTTTCACTGCCTGGCTAATTTCACTTAGTATAATGCTGTCCTAAGAATACTGAAACTCAAATTCAAAAGAACCTCTGCACCTCAATGTTCATGGCTACACAATTTACAATAGCCAAGTGCTAGAAGCAATCTAAGTGCCTATCAGTAAATGAGTGGATCAAAAAACTGGTACATAACGATGGAATACTATGCAGCAGAAATAAAGAAGGAGCTCCTATCCTTTGTAACAGCTTGGCTGAATCTGTATACCTTTTCAAATGCAGCCCCTATCACTCTTCGCTGTGATATGAACTCTATCTATACTAGCCTTTTCTTTCTTCTTAGACATTGTCATTTTCCCTCTGCTGACACATCCCCTCCAAAGCTTTGCTCTTAGTATTCCTGACTTGAAAAGATGCTCTCCCAAGTATACACTGTATATATCTATTCGCCTTTCAGATCTCATTCAGCTCAACTGTCATTTCATCAGGAAAACCTTTATGACTTCCCTGACTCTCAGTTTAGGTTACTTTCCTTTTTTATACACTTTTTTCTCTAGAACTATTTGCTTAATATGTATTAATATGTTCATCTGTATGATTATTTGATTGATGTATGACTCCCCCATAGTTGAAAGTTTTATGAGAGCAGAAACCACTTTATATACCATTGGATGTGCATCTAGGTACATTGACTGCAACATAGAATATAGTCAAAAGTATGAATGGATGGATAGATAGATGGGTGGGTGGGTAAATGTATGGATAAAAGATTATTTAAAGAATAAGTGAGAAATAGAGTGAGGAAGGAAGGGAAGGAGAAAGTTAAGAGTGAATTGTGATGAAATAATTTATTCCAGGAACAACTTTTTTGTGCTTTGTAAAAGTTGAAAAGCAGAAAATGTCTTTATTTGCCTCTCAGTTCCGTTATCTTTACATAATAGCAAATACTTCTCTGTAGGTGGCAGTGTACTTACATGAGACATTTTTTGTTTCTGAAAAAAAAAGGTGTGATTATATTGAAGATTTGAAAGCATTTATATAACTTGAATCTCACCATTTTTAAAACATACTCTTCTTACTCAAAAAGTAGTTGTATTAATTTATACTTGCCTAGAGTATTTTTCCCTCAGGTATTAGTAAGTGCTAGAGAGTCATCTTCATTTTACGATGTTATGGTCAATGTCAACATGCCTTTCGAGAATTGGAAAATGAGTATTGTGGGGGGAAATAGTGGCTTATATTTTGTTTGTCACTTTGTTGTTAAAGAGACATGATAATATTTATATTGTAGAGTAATTGTAACTGTGAAAAATATAGACAGATATAGACCAAATGTGTATATCTCAACTAGCTTTGGAACTGAGAGTTTTCAGTGGGAAAAGTTGTTTTCCAAATATGACCATTTGACAACCTTACTCATGGATTTTATATATACCAATTTGAAACCCAAATTTATGTTTCCCTGAGTTTTGTGCATGTATTACTACCTATATCATCTAAAGTTCCTTATAATGTAAGTGTACGTTCGTTGAAAGATTTGACTCATTCTATGTTCCATGTCATAGTTTCTTTCCAAGTTAAAAAAACAATTTTGTTTTTGCAGCACTTAAATGCAGAAAGGTCCTACAAGTCCCAGATTTCTACCTTACATAAATCTCTTGTGAAGATGGAAGAGGAGCTTCAGAAGGTTCAGTTTGAAAAAGTGTCTGCCCTTGCAGACTTGTCTTCTACAAGGGAACTCTGTATAAAACTTGATTCAAGCAAAGAACTTCTTAATCGACAGCTGGTTGCTAAAGATCAAGAAATTGAAATGGTATGTAATACATTTTAAAATGTTTTTTAATATTTATATTACTATAAAATTTCTACAGGTTTAGAAAAACAAATTCTTGTTTTAAATAAAATATTACACCAAGCCCTGCCTTTCCCCTTTAGTTTTGTTTTTAAGTCCAAGAGATTAATTTGACAGCTGTTTTCCAACAATTCAAGTACATAACAGAAATCTTCCTTTGAGTATTTAATTTATATTTACTTTAGCCAGAAGAATGATAAAACACATTTACATACCAATCAGCAAAGAATCACGGGTTGAGCTTTATCCAGCTAAATTAGAACTTTGATGACATTCTTTTAAGCTAAATTTATTTACTAATTGGGTTCTTTTAAACTGTAATTTAGTTCATTACATCTGCCATGTTCCTGACATTGTGCTTGCCATTGTGAATATAATATTCAAAAGGGACAGGCTTCTGCCTTCATGGACCTTTTCGTACTGGCATACAAATAATTTAGGATGAATGTTTTACTAATAAGATGTACTCAAGGTTTTAGAGAGAGTTTCTATTCAGCCTGTGAGTGTCAGGGAGAAGTTCACAAGGAGTTCTCAATGAGCACAGAAGAGATGAGGCCAGTTCATTCAGTGGGAACAATAACACAGGGAATGTATGGAGGTAAAAATGAATTCTTGAGTGAAGAGTAGGTAATTTTCAATGGCCAGTATAGCATACATGGGTGCAATGGCTGGCGATGCATCTGGAGAGAGAAATGGAGCCAAGATCCTAAAAGGATATGTATACAAGTTGCATAGTGTAATTTAAGTATCAACAAAATTTGGTCATATTTACCTTTTTGTTATTATCAAATCCTACTGAAATTTTAGATTTGTTAGTCTACTGTTTATTAGGAGGATATGTTGCATTTGAGAATCATGTATCTAGCTGTTTTTTATAAGAATCCACTATTAATATTTTATTAATGAAGTATATGCCAGTATTGCCAGATTCTTCCTTAAATTATTTTTTATTTCAGCAAGAACTTTTTAATGTTAAAAGTAACTCATTAATTCATACTCACTGTAAAAATTGAAATGATATGTCCTTAACTTTTTCTTTCTTTTTTCAGAGAGGAGGGTTTTTAAAAAATTGTAGACTTTAAAAAATTTTTAATATATTTTGTTGATTATGCTATTACCATTGTGCCATTATTTTCTCCCCTTTATTCCTTTCCACCCTGTATCCCCCTCCCACCAGCATTACCTCACCTTAAATTATGTCCATGGGTTGTACATATAAGTTCTTTGGTTTCTCCATTTCCCATACTATTCTTTTTTTAAATATATTTTATTGATTATGCTATTACAGTTGTCCCATTCCTCCATTTATTCTCCTCCACCCTCCACACCCTCTCCCACCCACATTCCCCCACTTTAATTCATGTCCATGTGTACAAAGTTCTTTAGCTTCTACATTTCTCATACTATTCTTGCCTTCCCCTGGTCTATTTTCTACCTACCATCTATGCAACTTATTCTCTGTAACTTCCCTCCCTCTCCTCCTCCCATTCCCCTGTTGCTAACCCTCCATGTGATCTCCATTTCTGTGGTTCTGTTCCTGTTCTAGTTGTTTGCTTAGTTTGTTTTTGTTTTAGATGTGGTTGTTAATAACTATGAGTTTGCTGTCATTTTACTATACATGTTTTTTATCTTCTTTTTCTTAGATAAGTCCCTTTAACTTTTCATATAATAAGGGCTTGGTGATGATGAACTCCTTTAACTTGACCTTATCAGAGAAGCACTTTATCTGTCCTTCCATTCTAAATGAAAGCTTTACTGGATAGCACAATCTTAGCTGTAGGTCCTTGTCTTTCATGACTTGGAATACTTCTTGCCAGCCCCTTCTTGCCTGTAAGGTCTCTTTTTAGAAATCAGCTGACAGTCTGATGGGAACTCCTTCATAGGTGACTGTCCCCTTAGCTCTTGCTGCTTCTAGGATTCTCTCCTTCATTTTAATCTTGGGTAATGTAATTATGATGTGCCGTGGTGTGTTCCTCTTTGGGTCCACCTTCTTTGGGACTCTCTGAGCTTCTGGACTTCCTGGAAATCTATTTCCTTTGCCAGATTGGGAAAGTTCTCCTTTATTATTTGTTCAAATAAGTTTTTCACTTGTTGCTCTTCCCCTTCCCCTTCTGGTACCTCTATAATTTGGATGTTGGAACATTTAAAGATGTTCTGGAGTTTCCTAAGCCTCTCCTCATTTTTTCGACTCTGTGTTTCTTCATTCTGTTCTGGTTGAATGTTTATTTCTTCCTTCTGCTCCAAAGCATTGATTTGAGTCCTGGTCTTCTTTCCTTCACTGTTGGTTCCCTGTGCATTTTCTTTTATTTCACTTTGTATAGCCTTCAGTTTTTCCTGTATTTTGCAACCATACTCAACCAATTCTGTGAAAATCCTGATTACCAGTATTTTGAACTCTGCATCCAGTAGGTTGGCTATCTCTTCATTGCTTAGTTGTATTTTTTCTGGAGGTTTGATCTGATTCTTCATTTGGGCCACATTTTTTTTTGTAGCAGAGCATCCATTACATGGTAAGGGGTAGAGCCTTAGGTATGCTCTAGGGCAGATCAACCCACTTCACTGTGTTGTGGTGCTGTCTGTGAGGGAGTGGCCTGAGAGGAAACAATGCCAATTGCTCAGCCCTGGGCTGGCTTTCAGTCACTTCCTCTGCTACCCACAAGCAAATTGGGTTTCTGGTGCTGAATCCTGGGTGGGTGGGCTTGTGTACATTCTAGGACCATGTAGTTCTCTCCAATGGGTTCTCCTGTGAGGCTGGGAGTTTGTCCCACCCACCACTGCAACCTCCACAAGTTTTTTCAGTCAGGGATTTTGAGCTTTATTTCCTTGTACTGGAACCCTGGGTTGTGTGGTCTGTCTCACTCCCCAGTTGTTCCTCCTGCTTTATCTGCATGCAAATGTGGCAGTGGTCTGCCAGCCACCACCTTGCCCAGTCCACCAGCTGCTGCCTGGCCCACTCCAGTCCTCCACGCACTGTCTTGCCGGGTGTCATCTCCACTGCAGCTGCCTGTCTCTGCCCCTTCTACCAGTCTGGATGGATGTTTCTTCTTTAACTCCTTGGTTGTTGGACTTCTGTACAGTTTGATTTTCTAGCAATTGTGGTTATTCTTTTGTTTTTAAGTTTGTTGTCCTTTTTATTGTGACAGGAGGCAAAGTGTATCTACTTACACCTTCATCTTCACCAGAAGAAATCATAGGAGTGTATTTTTTTATTTTTAGATTTTACAACAATAGAATGGGTCAAATATCCCTTTAAATTACATTAATGTGATAGATTGCTACTTTCAATGCTGGTTCTATGCTCTGTGCTGTGCCTTATGCAGATTTGCTAATTAATAAGTGTGAACAATATTTCTGTTCATGGAAAATGAATCTGAAATGATTGTCTGATTATATGTTTGGCATGTCCGTCTGGCTATTACCCGGTGTTATTAACCCACAGAAATGATTGAAAGGTGAGTTTATATGTGTACCATGGGACTCAGCACAGGGAATGGGCTGCAGTGAAATGATGCCGCAAAGGATAAAAAGAACCATTCATTTTTTATTTCCATTCTTTAGTCTTCATGTCCTTACCTCAGAGGCATATGCTATTGAAATATAGAGAGAATAATGAGACAAAATGATTATTAAAAATACAAATTTGCATTGCATTGGTGGCCGAAAACTCATAGGTAAAAAGGGAGTAGTTATCTCTCTCTCAGGATCCCCATATCTGAGAGATTTGGGCAAAAAAGTCACATAAATAAAATACTTTGGAATTTATTTTTGGGGAGAATATTTTGGAAACTTTAAATAGAAAAGTAGTTCTGGTGATATGTGAAATGGAAGGCCTCACATCCCTTAATCACAGGAATTTAATCTATACTTCTGTGAATTAATTAAAATACTTTAGAATGGAAAATATTTTCTTTAATATATTTATGACAGATGCAAAATACACATTCTTTTCAAATGCACATGGAACATTTTCAAAGGTAGGCCATATGTTGGACACAAAACAATCCTCAAAAAATTCAAGAAAATTGAAATCATATTAAACATTTTCTCTGACCATAAGGGCCTGAAACTTGAAACCAATCTCAAGGAAAAAACTCAAAAACACTCAAACTCATGGAGATTGAAAATCATGCTACTAAACAATGAATGGGTCAAAAATGAGATCAAGGAAGAAATTGAAAAGTTTCTGAAAACAAATGAAAATGAACTCACAACACTCCAAACCTTATGGGACATAGTGAAGGCAGTCTTGAGAGGGAAGTTCATAGCAATACAGACTTACCTAAAAAAGATAGAAACATTTCAAATAAACAGCCTATCCCTATACCTACAAGAACTGGAGAAATAACAACAAAGCCCAGAGCAAGTAGAAGGAAGAAAATAACCAAAATCAGAGCAGAATTAAATGACGTAGAGACTAAAAGAACAATTCTAAGGATCAATAAATCCAGGAGCTGGTCCTTTGAAAAGATAAACAAAATCGACAAGCCTTTAAGCAGACTCATCAAGAAAAAAAGAGAAAGGACCCAAATAAATAAAATCAGAAATGGAAGAGGAGAGATTACGACTGATAACTTTTTCTTTTTTTAATTTTTTAAATTTTATTTAGTTATTTTTCAAGTACAGTTTTTTGTCTATTTTTCCCATCCCAGCCTCCCCCACCCCTTGCTCCCCACCTCCCTCCCATTTCCACCCCCTTAGTTCTTGTCCCTGTGTCCTTCATATTTGTTCCTCCAAATCCCTCCCCCTTTTTCCCCTTAACTTCCCTTCCTTCTCCCCTCTGGTCACTATCCCCTTGTTCTCTATTTCAGTGTCTTTTTTTTTCTGCTTGCTTGTTTGTTTTGTTGTTTAGCTTCCTGTTAAAGGTGAGATCATATGGTATTTGTCTTTCAGCACCTGGCCTATTTCACTCAGCATAATGCTTTCCAGTTCCATCCATGTTGTTGCAAAAGGTAGTAGCTCCTTCTTTCTCTCTGCAGCATAGAATTCCATTGTGTATATGTACCACAATTTTTTGATCCATTCATTTACTGATGGGCACCTAGGTTGCTTCCAACTCTTGGCTATTGTAAATTGTGCTGCTATGAACATTGTGGTGCATAGGTTCTTTGATATATGTACTCATGGGTGAAAATCCTGGCAGATAACTTTTTCTTTAAAAACACTTTTTACTTAATGTTTTCAAATTAGAAACATAATACATCTTGTGATAACAGAAACACTTGTTAATTTTTAGTTTAGTTTTTTTTATAATAGCTATTCTAATGGGTGTTAAGTGGTCAAACTACTTCTTACTGTATTTTAAAACACTTGACATAAACTTTTTGCCTTGAAATTTAGTTATGTATATATGTTTATTCCCATAATAAGCTATGATTTCAAGGGCAAGGACTTTGTATTTCTTTAGCTGTACTATGCATATAACAGGCATAAACACTTAAAACAATTATTCAGGTGACACTGATTTATTAAATAGATTAATAACTAATAAAATTAAATAGATTTTAAATATACACTTCTGATACAGTATTTATATATTGCATTGTGTGCACATCACCCAAAGTCTAATCTTCCTCTGTCACAGTGTATTTCACCCCATTTACTCTTAACTAACCCCCCAAACCCTTCCTTCTGGGAGCCACCATACTGTTTTCTGTGTCTATGAGTTTTTGTTAGTTTTTCTTGTTTGCTCATTTGTTGTTTTCAGTTTTATATCCCACACGTGAGTGAAATTATATAGTTCTTGACTTTTTCTGTCTGACTTATTTCACTTAGCATGATATTCTCAAGATTCATCCATGTTGTCATAAATGGCAGTATTTCATCTTTTCTTATGTCTGAGTAGTATTCTGCTGTGTATATGTACCACATCTTCTTTATCCAGTTATCTATCTAAGGGCACTTCAGTTGTTTCCATGTCTTGGCCACTATGAATAATACTGCACTGATCATGGGGGTGCATATGTCTTTGTGAATAAATGTTTTGAAAAATTTGGGGTAATTACCCAGAAGAGGGATTGCTGGCCCAAATGATAATCCTATTCTTAGTTCTTGAGAAAACTCCATACAGTTTTCCATAGTGGCTGTACCAGTTTACATTCCCACCAGCAGCGAATGAAGGTTTCTTTTTCTCCACACTACTTTTTTTTTAAAATTAACTTTTGATTTTGAGATAATTATAGATTCACATACAATTATAAGGCACAATACAAAGAAATCCTGTGTATCATTTACTTGGCCTTCTCAATGGTAACATCTTGCAAAACGATAGTGTGATACCACATCCAGGATGTTGACTTTGATTCAGGCAAGGTACAGAATTTTTCCATCACAGGATGCATCGTATTTCCCTTTTGTAGTCCTACCTCCTTTCCTCCTGTCCCCAACCACTCCTTAAAATTTGTTATCCATTTCTATAATTTTGTCACTTCAGGAATGGTAGGTATATAAATAGAATCATATAGTATGTAACTTTCTTGGATTGTTTTTTTTTACTCAGCATAATTATCTGGAAATTATACAGTTTGCTGCTTGTATTAAATTCATTTCTTTTTATTGCTGAGTAGTATTGCATGCCATTGGTGTAACACAGTTTATTCAACTATTCACTCATTGAAGGACATCTGGGTTATTTCCAGTTTTTTGGATCTTACTAGTAAAGCTGTTGTAAACATTCGTGTAAGGGTTTTGTGTGAATGTAAGTCTCGATTTCTCTGTAAAGGCCCAGAAATGCAATTTTTGTATCATATGATAGTTGCATGATTACTTTCTTGGGAAAGTGCCAAATTATTTTCCCAAGTGTCTATACCCTTTTGCATTCCCACAAACAATATATGAGTGATCTAGTTTTTTCACTTACTTCTCGGCATTTGGTGTTGTCACTATTTTTTATTTTAGCCATTCTGATGTGGATAGTGCTGTATCATCTATTTATATTTCCCTAATTACTAATGAAGTTGAACATTTTAGTGTGTTTGTTTGCCATCTATATATCTTCTTCAGTGAAATGTTTACATCTTATTGGATTGTTTGCTTTTTTAATGTTGAGTATTGAGAGTTCTTTATATATTCTAGATCTTATTCCTTTATGAGATTTGTGGTTTGCAAATATTTTTTTCCACTAGTTAGCTTGTGTTTCTAGTCTCTTAGCAAAAGTTATTCTCAGAGCAAAAGTTTTAAATTTTGATGACGTGCAATTTATCAATTTTCCTTTCATGGATTGTGTTTTTGGTTTTAAGCCTAAGATTTCTTTACATAGCTCTAGGTCCCACAGATTTTTGCCAGGTTTTATTCTTAAATTTTTATAGTTTTATGTTTCACTTTTAATTTCATGATCCATTTTGAGTTAATTTTGGCGCATGGTGTGAGGTTTAGCACAAGGTTCATTTAATGCCTAAGGGTGTCACTTGCTCTAATATCATTTGTCGAAAAAGCTACCTCTGTTTTATTAAATTGATCTTGTACCTTTGTGAAAAATTAGTTGGATATATTTGAGTGAGTCTCTTTCTGGGTTTTCTGTTCTTTTATATTGATCTATCTGTCTGTCTTTCCACGAGTACCACAAAGTCTTGATTACTATAGGTGGGAATAAATCTTTAAACCAGGTAGGCATATTATGTCCACTTTATTCTGCTTCTTCAGAATTGTCTTAGGTATTCTAGTCTTTTTGCTTTTCTATATAAGTTTTATTTTATTTAAAAATTATTTTTAAGAATATTTTATTGATTATATTACAGTTTTCCCCCTTTATTCCCCATCCACCTTGCATCCGTCAACCCTCCAGCATTGACCCCCTTAGTTCATGTCCATGGATTGTACATATAAATTCTTGGAGTCCTCTGTTTCCTATACCATTTTTGACCTCTCCCCATCTATTTTATGCCCACCAATTCTGCTTCTTTCCTGTACCTTTCCCCCACTATTCCTCCCTTCACCCTCCCCACTGAACTCCCTCTGTGTGATGTCCATTTCTCTGATTCTGTTCTGTTCCTGTTCAAGTTGTTTGCTTAGTTTTCATTTTCATTGTTTTTTTTTCTTTTAGGTTCATTTGTTGATAGTTGTGAGTTTGTTGTCATTTTACTGTTCATATTTTTTATCTTTTTTCTTAGATAAGTTCCTTTAACATTTCATATAATACTGGCTTGGTGATGATGAATTCCTTTAACTTGACCTTCTCTGGGAAGCACTTTATCTGCCCTTTCATTCTAAATGAAAGCTTTACTGGATAGAGTAATCTTGGATGTAGGTCCTTGCCTTTCATGACTTCAAATACTTCTTCTCACCCACAAGGGTTCTTTTGAGAAATCAGCTGATATGGGAACTCCTTTATAGGTAACTCTCTGCTTTTCTCTTGCTGCTTTTAAGATTGTCTCTTTGTCTTTAATCTTGGGTAACTTAATGATGATGTGCCTTGGTGTGTTCCTCTTTGAGTCCAACTTCTTTGGGACTCTGGGCTTCCTGGACTTTCTTTCACTGGATTGGGGGAGTTTTCCTTCCTTATTTGTTCAACCAAGTTTTCAATTTCTTGCTGTTTTTCTTCTCCTTCTGGGACTCCTATAATTCAGGTATTAGAACATTTCAGGTTATCCCAAAGGTTCGTAAGTCTGTCTTCACATTTTTGAATTTTTTGTTTCTTTGTTCTGTTTTGGTTGGATGTTTATTTGTTCTTTTTGTTCCAAATTGTTGCTTTGAGTCCTGGTTTCTTTCCTGTCACTGTTGGTTCCCTGAACATTTAGCTTTATTTCCTTTTGAGTATCTTTCTTTCTTTCTTTCTTTTTTTTTTTTTACCAAGTTCAATTATTTCTGTGAGCATTTTGATTACTAGGGCTTTAAATTCTCCATCAGATAGGTTGACTATCTCCTCATCACTCAGCTCTCTTTCTGAAGTTTTGCGGTTTTCATTTGGGCCCTATTTCTTTGTCTTAGCACACCTATTAAGTTGTAAGGGGGCAGGGCCTTAGGTATTTACCAGGGTCTGGCCACCTCCCTTGCTGCACTGTGGGCTGCCTGTGGGTGGAGGGGCTAGAGAAGGAACAATGCAGCTCACCTGCTTGGCTCCAGCCCCACTTTTCAATGAACTCTTGTGTGAGACTGGGGGTTTTTCCCACTGTGCCAACCGTCCTAGTCCACAGTTAGCTCTGAGTCTCAGTTTCCCCTTCAGTGAGCCCTGCTCACATGGTCCACTGCCTTTCCTGGGTTTCTCTCAGCTGGCCCCACCTCCATGATCTGCTGCCTTGCTGTGAATTCTTACTGCTCTGGTTGTTCTGATTGACTGTTTTTTTAATTCCTTGGTTGTTGAAGTTCCATGCAGTTTGGTTTTCTGGCACTTCTGGCTGTTTATTGATTTTAGATTGGTTGTTATTCTCCTTTTGGTTGTGTGAGGAAGCGAAGGGTTTCTACCTACACCTCCATCTTGGCTGGAAGGACCAAATGTGCCTTTCCATCATATAAGTTTTAGAATAATTTATCAATTCCTTCAAAAACTCTTGCTGGGATTTTGATAGGAATTGCATTAAACCTGTATATCAGTTTGATTAACTGGCATCTTTATTGTGTTAAGGATTCTAATTAATGAACACAGTGTGTCTTTTTAAAAATTAATTTTAATTTTTACTGTTGTTCAAGTACAGTTGTCTGCATTTTCACCTCACCATGTCCCCACACCCCACCATGCCCCCACACCCCACTCATCCCCGCCTTCCACCCTTGAACCTACCCCCTTTGGCTTTGTCCATGTGTCCCTTATACATGCTAATTACTGGCCCTTCCCTATTATCCCCTATTATCCTTCTCCCCACTCCTCTATGGTTACTGTCAGTTTGTTCTTTATTTCAGCATCTCTGGTTGTATTTTGCTTTCTTGTTTGTTTCATTGATTAGGTTCCACATGTAGGTGAGATTGTATACTATTTGTCTTATATGGCCTGGCTTATTTCAATTAGCATAATGTTCTCCCAGTCCTGGTGCAGCCACTGTGGAAAACAGTATGGAATTTCCTCAGAAAACTAAAAACACAGTGTGTCTTATTTAGATCTCACTTCATTTCTTTTCCTACCTTTGTGTAGTTTTCAGCATTTAAGTTCTATACATATTTTGTTTAATTTACACCTACAAAATACATAGTATTTTTTCTTTTTTAGTTACTGTAAATGGTATTCTAGTTTAAATTTTGCTATCAATGTGCTCATTGCCAGCATATAAAAGTATAGTTGATTTTGAATGCTTATGTTATATCCTGTCACCTTGCCAAACTCATTAATTATAGGAATTTTTTTGCAGATTCCTTGGAATTTTTGCAGATTCCTTGGAATTTTTTGCAGATTCTTGGAATATGTAGAAATTATGTTTTTAACAAAAAGCCTTATTTATTTGAGCTTTGATTATTGTGGTTTTTTGTTATGTACAGTTGCAGCAAAGTCTAACTGATCCCTTATTTTGTCAGGATGAACTCTTAGGCTAATCTCAAGGTGATTTCTAATTTGGGGTCTTGCCCCATCTTGGGTTTAATTTAATTAGGAATGGAACACAATTTAACTCTTCTCTCAGACTCTCTCTAACATATCTTGATTTTCTTATGTAGACAATTATGTTATCTGAGAATAAAAAGGTTTTCTTTTTCCTTTATAGTCTTTATGTCTTTTCTTTTTTCACTGGTTTGTACTTTAATGCTTTTTGAATAATAGTGGTGAAAGTAAAAATATCCTTGCCTTCTTCAAATATTAGAGGAGAAGAATCCAGTCTTTTACCATTAAGTAACCAATTATCTGTAGAATTTTGCAGATGCTTTTTATAAGGTCTGGAAATTTTTTATTGCTATATTTCTGAAAGTTTTGTAATGAATGGATGTTGAATTTTTGTCAAATGCTTCTCCATCAGCTAGTATGCTTATGTAAATTTTCCTATTTAATCTCTTGAAATGATAAATTATATTGATTTATTTTTGAATATTGAACCCGACTTTCTTCCCTGGATTACTCAAATAATTTTATGTTTTTTAAATTAAATTTATTGGTGCGTGAAATATCTGAGATTTTCTTGCCGATGTTCTCCTCTAGGACTTTAATGGTGTCATGGCTTATATTTAAGTCTTTTATCCACCTTGAATTTATTTTGGTGTATGGTGTAAGTTGGTGCTCAAGTTTCATTTTTTTGCATATGGCTGTCCAGTTCTCCCAACACCATTTGTTTAAGAGGCTGTCTTTACTCCATTTTATGTTACTGCCCCCTTTGTCAAATATTAATTGACTATAGAGAGTTGGGTTGATTTCTGGGCTCTCTGTTCTGTTCCATTGGTCTATGTGCCTGTTTTTATGCCAGTACCAGTCTGTTTTGAATACAGTGGCCTTGTAATACAGTTTGGTATCAGGTATTGTGATTCCTCCTACTTTGTTCTCCTTTCTCAAAAGTGCAGCTGCTATTTGGGGTTGTTTATGGTTCCATATAAATTTTTGAAGTGCTTGTTCTATGTCTGTGAAATATGCCATCGGTACTTTAATAGGTATTGCATTGAATCTGTATATTGCTTTGGGTAGTATGGACATTTTGATGATGTTAATTCTTCCAATCCATGAACAAGGTATATGTTCCCATTTGTTTGTGTCTTCCTTGATTTCTTTCTTCAGTGCTGTGTAGTTTTCTGCAGACAGGTCTTTTACCTCCTTGGTTAGGTTTATTCCCAGATATTTTATTTTTCATTTTGCTACATTGAATGGGATTTTTTCTTGATTTCTGCTTCTGCTGATTCATTGTTAGTATACAAAAATGCCTTTGATTTCTGGATATTGACTTTGTATCCTGCTGTTTTGCCAAATTCATTAATTAGTTCAAGCAGTTTTTGGGTAGAGTCTATAGGATTTTCCATGTACACTATCATGTCATCTGCAAACAGTGACAGTTTTGTTTCCTCCTTTCCTATTTGGATGCCTTTTATTTCCTTTTCTTGCCTAATTGCTGTGGCCAAAAGTTCCAAAACTACATTGAATAGAAGTGGTGAAAGTGGACATCCTTGTCTTGTTCCTGATCTTAGTGGAAAAGCTTTTAATTTTTTCCCATTGAGTATGATATTGGCTGTAGGTCTCTCATAAATGGCCTTTATTATATTGAGGAATGCTCCCTCTATTCCCACCTTGCTGAGTGTTTTTTATCATAAATGGGTGTTGTACCTTATCAAAAGCTTTTTCTGCATCTATTGATAAGATCATGTGGTTTTTGTCTTTGCTTTTGTTTATGTGATGAATTACATTTACTGATTTGCTAATGTTGAACCATCCTTGCATCCCTGGGATGAATCCCACTTGGTCATGGTGTATGATCTTTTTGATATATTGTTGGATGCGATTTGCCAATATTTTGTTGAGGATTTTAGCATCTATGTTCATCAGCCATATTGGCCTGAAGTTCTCTTTCTTTGTTGTGTCTCTATCTGGTTTTGGAATTAGGATGATGCTGGCTTCATAAAAAGAATTTGGGAGTTTTCCATCCTTCTGGATTTTTAGGAATAGTCTGTGAAGAATAGGGGTTAGCTCTTCCTTAAATGCTTTGTAGAATTCTCCTGTGAAACCATCTGGTCCAGGGCTTTTGTGTGATGGGATTTTTTTGATTACTGCTTCAATTTCTTTTGCTGTTATTGGTGTGTTCAGATTTTCTTTTTCATTAAGTTTTGGAAGACTATATTTTTCTAGAAATGTGTACTGATATGTCCCCTAGAGCAAGGAATAT
This sequence comes from Artibeus jamaicensis, assembly GCF_021234435.1. Classification (NCBI taxonomy): domain Eukaryota; kingdom Metazoa; phylum Chordata; class Mammalia; order Chiroptera; family Phyllostomidae; genus Artibeus; species Artibeus jamaicensis. The sequence continues at coordinate 8,800,411 of NW_026521810.1, read as the reverse complement.
AAAGGAAAGAATAAACAAATGGGATCTCATCAAAATAAGAAGCTTCTGTGTGGCTAAAGAAAACAGTATTAAATTAAAAAGACAACCAACTGTATGGGAAAACATATTTGACAATGATACCTCAGACAAAGGTTTAATCTCCAAAATACACTAAGAACTTAACATGACTCCACTCTAAGAAGACATCTAACCCAATTAAAAAATGGGAAAAGGACTTGAACAGACACTTCTCTAAAGAGGACATACAGAACATCCAGAGACACATGAAGAGATGCTCAATATCGTTAGCTATCAGAGAGATGCAAATTAAAACCACAATGAGATACCACTTTACACCAGTCAGGATGGCTATAATAGACAAAGCAACAAACAACAAATGTTGGAGAGGGTGTGGGGAAAAGGGGACCTTAGTTCACTGTTGGTGGGATTGTAGACTGGTACAACCATTATGGAAAACAGTATGGAATTTTCTCAGAAAAATAAAAATTGACCTGCCTTTTGACCCAGCAATTCCACTGCTAGGATTATATCCCAAGAATCCTACAACATCAATTTCAAAGAACCTATGCACCACAATGTTCATAGCAGCACAATTTACAGTAGCCAAGAGTTGGAAGCAACCTAGGTGCCCGTCAGTAAATGAATGGATCAAAAAATTGTGGTACATATACACAATGGAATTCTATGCAGCAGAGAGAAAGAAGGAGCTACTACCCTTTGCAACAACGTGGATGGAACTGGAAAGCATTATGCTGAGTGAAATAGGCCAGGGTTGAAAGACAAATACCATATGATCTCACCTTTAACGGGAAGCTAAACAACAAAACAAATAAGCAATCAGAATAAAAACAAAGACACTGAAATAGAGAACAAGGGGACAGTGACCAGAAGGGAGAGGGAAGGGAATTTAAGGGGGAAAAAGGGGAGGGATTTGGAGGAACAAATATGAAGGACACAGGGATGAGAACTAAGGGGGGTGGAAATGGGAGGGAGGTGGGGAGCACAGGGCGGGGAGGCACTGGGATGGAAGAAATAGACAAAAAACTGTACTTGAAAAATAACTAAATAAAATTATTTATAAAAAATAAATTAATTACATTTATTGGGATAATATTGGTTAATAAGATTATATAGGTACGGCGTACAGTTCTATGATACTAGGTCTGTATATTGTACTGGGGGCAGAGGGGGACCTAATATATGGTTACAGAAGATGGTTTAACTTTAGGTGGTGTGTACTTAGATAATTTTAAACGAGAAAGCAGAGGTTAGAGGCAAAAGTTATATGTCTTCACCTATTTTCAAGAAAATGATTTAAAATGCTAGAATAAGGAATTTTAGAACTTTATACAGTCTTACTTTTCTTTTACTTATTATGATTTTTTTAATTGAATTTATTGGGGTGAAACTGGTTAATAAAATATACAGATTCCAGGTTCTCACATTACAACACAGCATCTGTACACTGTATTGTGTGTGTACCACCTCAAGTCAAGTCTCTGTCCATCACCATTTATTCCCCTTATATCCTCCTCCATCTCTTTCCATTCCCCTCACTCTAGCAGTTAACACACTGTTGTTCATATCTGTAAGTTGTTTTCTTTCTTTTTTTATACTTTACTTTCTTTTTACTTATTTTTAACTTTTTTTTATTGTTCTTCAAGTACAGTTGTCTCCATCCCCCCCCACTCTTCCCTGTTCCCCCCACCCCCACCTCCCACCTTCAGTCCTACCCGCTTTGGCATTGTCTATGGCTCCTTTATACATGTTCCTTGATGACCATTCCTTTTCTTTACCCTGATATTTCCCTCTCTCCTCTCCTCTGGTTATGGTCAGTTTGTTCTCATTTCAGTATCTCTAGTTAAATTTTGCTTGTTTGTTTGTTTTTCTTTTTTGCTTTTTGCTTAATCCCTCCAGACTGCTACCCTTGCCCTGATAGCTGTTGTCTGCTATCTGTAAATCTCTTTATTTTGCTTCTCTGTTCATTAGAATCCAAATATGAGTGAAATCATATGGTATTTGTCTTTCTCTGAGTGGCTTATTTCTCTTAACCTAGTGCTTTCCAGGTCAGTTCAGGCTGTTGCGAGGGGTAAGACCAACCTTCCTTCCTTCCTTCTCTTTCCTTGTCCTTCTCCCTTGTTCTTCTCCTTGTTGTTCTTCTCCTCCTCCTCCTCCTCCTTCTTCCTTCCTCCTCCTCCTCCCACTCCTCCCCCTCCTCCCATTCCTCCCCCTCCTCCTTTTTTCTTCTTTCTTCTTTCTTCTTCTTCCCCCCACTGAGTAGTATTCCATTGGGTAAGTGCACCAAAGCTTTTCTATCCACTCATCTATCGATAGACATTTGGGCTGCTTCTAAATCTTCACTATTGCAAATACTACTGTGAACATAGGGGTCCTTATATTCTTTCTGATTGGTGTTTTAGAAATCTTAGGATATATTCCCAGAAGTGGGATGGCTGAGTCAAATGGCAGTACCATTTTTAGTTGTTTGAGGAAACTCTATACTGTTTCCGCAGTGCCTGCACCAGTCTTCATTTCCACCAGCAGTGCACTAGGGTTCCCCTTTCTCCACATCCTCACCAGCACTTATTCATTTGTTTATTTTAGGTTTAAATCGTAAAATTTATTTTTTCCAGGCTTTTTATTTTATTTTTTCCATTAAATTTACTTCCATTATACCCACCCCCTGCAATCACCAAACTGTTGTCCATGTCCATGAGCCCTTTTTCCTTTTTGCTCAATCCCTCCACCTCTAGCCTCCATTCTTCTCATTAGCTGTCATCCTACTATCTATCTATGAGTCTGTGTCTGTTTTCCTTGTTACTTCATTTTGTTCATTAGACTCCACATATGAGTGAAATTCTATACTATTTGTTTTTCTCTGACTGGCTTATTTCACTTAGCATAATGCTCTCTAGGTCTATCCATACTGTTGCAAAGTGCAAAAAATTTTTTTTTACAGCAAGTAGTATTCCACTGTATAAATGTCCCATAGTTGTTTCATCCAACTGAAACAACTTGAAACAAGTTGGACTCTTTGGCTCCTTCCATATCTTGGCAATTGTAAATAATGCTGCAGTGAACCTAATGGTACTTTTGTTCTTTCAAAATAGTGTTTTGGGTGCCTTTGGATATATTCCCAGAAGAGGGATTGCTGGGTCAAAAAGGCATATCCATTTAAAAATTTTTGATGTATCTCCATACTGCTTTCCACAGTGGCTGCACCAGTCCGCATTCCCACCAACAGTGCAAAGTGATCTCCCTTTCTCCACATCCTTGCCAAATGGACAAAATGGTTGTTTGTCCATTTATTGGTGATAGCCACCCTGACAGTTGTGAGATATCTCATTGTGGTTTCAATTTGCATTTCTGTGATGGTTAGTGATGTGGAGTATCTTTGCATATGTCTATTGGCCACCTGTATGTCCTCTTTGGAGAAGTGTCTATTCAGATCCTTTGCCCATTTTTTAATTGGGCTGTTTTAGTGTTGAGTTTTTAAAGTTCTTTATAAATTTTGGATATTAACCCCATATCAGATGTATTGGCAAATATGTTTTCCCATTCTGTGGATTGTCTTTTTATTTTGTTGATGTTTTCCTTTGCTTTGCAAAAAGCTTTTTAGTTTAATGTAGTCCCATTTATTTATTTGTTCTTTTGTTTCCCTTGCCTGGGGAGATATAGTTGATAAAATATTGCTAGAACAATGTCTCAGATTTTCCTGCCTATATTTTCTTTTATGATTTTTATGGTTTTGGGGCTAACATTTAAGTCTTTAATTCATTTTGAATTTATTCCTCTGTGTTATGTAAGAAGGTGGTCTAGTTTAATTTTTCTACACATATCTGTCCAATTTTGCCAACACAATTTATTGAATAAACTATCTTTAGTGCATTGTATTTGCTTGCTTCCTCTGTTGAATATTAATGGATATAAAGTTGTGGGTTTATTTCTTGGCTGTCTATTCTATTCCATTGATCTATACATCTTTTTTTAATGCTAGTACTATGCTGTTTTGATTAATATAGACTTTTAGTATATTTTCATATTAGGTAGCATGATTCCTCCACTTTTGTTCCTCTTCCTTAGGATCACTGTTGTTTTGTGGGGCCTTTTGTAGTTCCATGTAAATTTTTGAAATATTTTTTCTAGTTATGTGAAATATGTCTGGAATCTTGATAGGCATTGCATTGAATCTATAGATTGCTTTGGGTAGTATGGACATTTTAATGCTGTTAATTCTTCTTATCCATGAGCATGGCAGGTGCTTTTACTTATTTGTATCTTCCTCAATTTCTTTTTTCAGTGTCATAATTTTTTGAGTACAGGTTTTTTATGTTTCTGGTTAGATTTATTCCAAGGGATTTCATTATTTTTTGAAGTAATTGTAAATGGGATTATTTTCTTAATTTCCATTTCTGTTAGTATGTTATTGGCATATAAAATTTCTGAATATTAGTTTTGATTTCTGAATTTGATTTCTGAATTTGATTTCTGAATATTAGTTTTGTATCCTGCTATTCTGCTGAATTCATATAACAGTTCCAGTAGTTTCCTGGTGGAATCTTTGGGGTTCTCTATGTACAGTATCATGTCATCTGCAAATAAAGGCAATTTTAGTTCTTCCTTTTTAATTTGGATGCCTTTTATTTCTTCTTCTTGTCTGATTGCTGTGGCTAGGACTTGCAGTACTATGTTGAATAGGAGAGGTAAAAGTGGACATCCCTGTCTTGTTCCCAATCTTAAGGGAAATGCTGTATAGTTTTTGCCCATTGAATATGATGCCAGCAGTGGGTTTGTCATATATGGCTTTTATTATGTTGAGGTCCATTCCCTCTATTCCAACTTTGCTAAGAGGTTTTATTTTTATATCATAAATTGGTACTAGATTTTATCAAATGCCTTTTCTACATCTATTGATATGGTCATATGGTTTTTATCCTTCATTTTGTTTATGTGGTGAATTACATTTATTGATTTGTGAATGTTGTACCAGCCTGGCATTCTGGGAATAAATTCCACTTAATCATGGTGTATTATCTTTTTGTTGCATTGCTGTATTCTATATGCTAATATTTTGTTGATAATTTTAGCATCTGTGTTCATCAAAGATACTGGTCTATAATTTTCTTTGTTTGTAGTGTCTTTATCTGATTTTGGAATTACGATAATGTTGGGCTCATAAAATGAGCTTTGGAGCCTTCCCTCCTCTTGAATTTTTTGAAATAGTGTGGAAAGGAGAGGTGTTAGTTGTTCTCAGAATGTTTGTTAAAATTCACCTGTGAAGCCATCTGGTCAAGGGTCTTTGTTTGTCGGGAATCTTTTGATTATTGCTTCAATTTCACTACGTGTAATTTATCCATTCAGATTCTCTGATTCTTCCTGATTCAGTATTGGAAGATCGTATGTTTCTGGGAATTTATCCATTTCATTCAGATTATCCAGTTTGTCAGTATATAGCTGTTCATAATATTTTCTTACAATCCTTTGTATTTCTTCGTATTTTCTTACAATCCTTTGTATTTCTTTGCTGTTAGTTAGTTTTCGTCTTTCATTTGATTTTAGTTATTTGGGTCTTCTCTTTTTTTTCTTGGTGAGTCTGGTTAGAAGTTTGTTAATTTTGTTTATCTTTTCAAAGAAACAGCTCTTCATTTCATTGATATTTTGTACTGTTTTGTAGACTTTATTTTGTTTATTTCTTTTTGATCTTTATTATTTTCTTCTTTCTATTCACTTTGGGCTTCACTGTTCTTTTTTAGTTCTTTTAAGTGTAAAGTTAGATTGTTTATTTGAAATTTTTCTTGTTGTGAGAAAAGTCTGCATTGCTATGAATTTCTCTCTTGCAATTGTTTTGCTGTGTCCTATAGATTTTGTGTTGTTGTGTTCTCATTTTCATTTGTTCTAAGGTATCTTTTGATTTTTTCCTTGACCTCATTATTAAGCCAGTCATTTTTTAAATTGAATTTCTTCAGGTGAACTTGATTTATCCATTTATTATGTAATATCATGTTATTTAGCCTCCTTTGTCTGTTTTTCAGCTTTTCTCCTTGTGATTGATTTCCAGTTTCATAGCTTTATTGTCATAGAAGATGCTTGAAATAATTTCAATGTTCTTTAACTTATTGAGACTTGTTTTGTTTCTTAACAGGTATTTGATCCCAGAAAACATTCTATGTACACTTGAAAAGGATGTATTTTCTGTTGCTTTTGGGTAAAAATGCTCTGAAGATATCAGTTAACTGCACCTGATTTAGTGTGTCATTTAAAGCTGCCATGACTTTGATGGTTTTCAGTCTGCAACCTCTATCCAGTGATGTTAATAGGGTGCTAAAATCCCCTACTATGACTGTATTAGTGTCAATGTCTTCTTTTATGTCCATCAAAATTTGATTTATATATTTAGGAACTACTGTTTTGTCTGTTAAATGCTTAAAGGGTTATATCCTTTTGTTTGATTGATTTCTTTATCATTATTTAGAGACCATCTTTGTCTCTTACCATACCCTTTGTTTTAAAGTCTATTTTGTCAGATATAAGTATTGCTACCTTAGCTCTTTCTTCATGTTCTTTTGCATGAAATATCTTTTTCCATTTCTTTTTTTAATAAAGATTTTATTTCTTTATCTTTAAAGGGGAAGGGAAGGAGAGAGGGAGAGAAATATCCATCTATGGTTGCCTCTCATGCATCCCCTGCCAAGGAACTGGCCTGCAACCCAGGCCTGTGCCCTGACTGGGAATTGAACTGAGATGCTTTGGTTAGCAGGCCCATGCTTAATCCACTGAGCTACTCCAGGCAGGGCTCTTTTTCCATTTCTTTACTTTTAGTCGGTGTGTATATTTCATTCTAAGGTAGGTCTCTTGTAGACCACATTTTTATGGGTCTTGTTTTCTTATCCAGTCAGCTATCCAGTGTTTTTTGTTTGGAACATTTAAGCCATTTATATTTAAAGTGATTATTGATAGGTATGTATTTATTTCCATTTTATTATTTTAACTATGTTCCACTGTTTCTCCTCCTTCTACTTCCTCTAGCAGTCCTTTTAACATTTTTTTGTAATACTGATTTAGTGGTAATGGACTCCTTTAGCTTTTTCTTGTCTTGGAAGCTTTTTATTTCTCCTTTGTTTTTAAATGATAGCTTTGCTGGGTGGAGGTCCTTGCTTTCATTTCAGAAACATGCTAGAAAATGGAATCCAATAACATATAAGATGAATTGTATACCATGATCAAATTGACTTATTCCAGGAGTGCAAAGTTGGTTCAATACTTGAAAATCAATTAATGAAATACATCAATACAATAAGGAACAACACCAATGATGATTTCAATAGATGCAGACAAAGCATTTGACTAAATTAAGCACCATTTTATTATTTAAAAAGTATATAAACTGGGAATAGGAGAGAACTTAACCTGATATAAAGCATCTTCAAAAAACCTATAACTAGTATCATACTTAATAGGAACAAAGTAAATGCTTTTTCTGTTTCTTGTCAATAACAAGACAAAAATACCCTCCTCATGTTTTCTAGTCAACATTGTACTGAAGGTTCTAGCCTGAGAAATAAGGCAAGAAAAAAAAAAAAGGCACCCACATGAGTAGAAGTAAAACTATCTCTATTTACAAATAAAAGTAGTAAATATCAAGTTTGCAGAATGCAAGATCTATCAATATGCAATAATCAATTATATTTCTGCATTAGCAATGAACAGTCCAAAAATGAAAATAAAAAAGCAAATCCATCAAATGGAATTACACAAATTAGGATAGCATTAGAAGAGGATAAAATACTTCCAAATAAATTTAACAAAAGAAGTGTAAAACTTGTACTTTACAAAACTGAAGATCATTCTTAAAAGAAATTAAAGAAGACCTAAATAAATGGAAAGATATTTCATATTCATTGATCAGAAGACTTAAAGTGTTAAAATGGCAGCACCACCCCAAATTGATTTACAAATTCAGTAGTGTCTATCAGAATCTCATCACTTCTTTGTAGAAATTGACAAGATGAAATAAAGTTAGTATTTAAGTGCAAGTGACTTAGAATATTCAAAGCAATCTTGAAAAAGAAGAACAAAGTCAGAGGACCAAAGCTTTCCAATTTCAAAACTCACTGTAAAACTATGCTAGTGAGTAATCAAGACAGTAGAGTACTAACATAAGAAAAGACATATAGGTCAATGGAATGAACAGAATTGGAAGTCCAGAAATAAACTCATATTTGCAGATAAATGATTTTCAAAAAGTTGGTGCCAATACAATTTAATGGGTAAAGAACATTTTTTTTCAACAAATGGTACTGGGGCAACTGAACATGCACATGAAACAGAATGAATTTGAATTCCTGTCACATACCACATGCAGATATTAACTTGAATAAATTATAGGCCTGTATGTAAGAGCTAAAATTATAAATCTGAAGAAGAAAACATACAAGTAAATTTTTGTAACTTTGGGTAATGTAATGCTTTTGTAGATACATATAGAAAGCATAAGCAACAAAAAATTAAATAAATAAGGACTTCATCAAAATAAAGAAAAAACTTTCACACTGCAAATGATATCATCAAAATAGTTAAAAATGCATTGCACAGAGTGGAAGAAACATTTTTAAATTACATATTCTAAAAGAGAATTGTGTCCAGGATATGTATAAAGAACTTTTATAACTCAATATTAACCTAACTGAAAAAAAGGCAAAATATTTCAAGACGTTTCTTTTTTCTTAATGAGGTGAACCCAAATTTCCACTTTTATTCTGATTTTTCCACGCAACATGAATTATATCAAGTCCTCTGGCAAGATAAAGTTTAGAGTCTCACTTGGTACAACTGGATTACTTTATTGTACTCACTCTATCTTATGTAAATTATCTTTTTGTGGCCTGAAATTAAGTTGGGATCTTTAAATATTTTTCTGAGAAAATTTCTCGTAGTTTTACGTGGAGGGGATGGGGGAGAGATTGTGGTTGCAAAGCTGTCACAAATTGCTATAAGGTGATAAAAAGAAAAATCATCAAAAATGTTATTTTCAAATTTTTCAAAATTTCTGTGGAAAAATTTATACATTAAGTAAAGGCATGTTGATGAATGTGACATATTTCACATAATTATATTTTCAGTTGCTCCATCAAAAACCTGAAACCATGTGTGGCATGTTTTTCAGTAATCACAATAAAATCTTCCTGTGATCATCCCCCACAATGAATACTCCCTTGTGCACCAGTGCCTGACCAGGTCCCCAGCACCAAACTGAAACTTGGAGTGAAGCAATCATTCAGTGCTTCTAGCTCCAGGCATGCTTTTGCCCTAGTAGATGCTAATAAATGTTTATTGGTGATGGTGTCTTATAAAGATGCCACTATTTGCTATGAATTGCCCAGATTACCTTTCAGAATTGTTAATGTTCTCTAAATAAATGAAGGTTTCATTCTGATTCTTTAACCCTGACATGTATGTCTATCTTGAATGAGTGTTCCAAATTGCCCTGGAATGCCAACTTTTGAAATGATAGAATATTGATGAATGGTGAAGAATGACCCTCAAAATTCATTCTAAATTATTTCTAAGGAAGGGGAAATGACTTATTGTAGGACACTGGCAACCTCTTTGCTCTGGAGGAGACATTTTTTTTATGGAAGATACATAAGTGGCCAGTAAGCATATGAAAAGATGCTCAACGTTATTAACCATCAGAAAAATTCAAATCAAAACTATACCATTTCATAAGCACTGGGGTGGCTACAATAAAAAATGCAAGACAATAATAAATGTTGTCAAAATGTAGAGATTTTGGAACCCTCATACATTGCCAGCAGAAATGTGAGATAGACCACTTCAGAAACATTATGGCATTTCTTTAAAATGTTAAAAATAAAATTAACATAAAGCCCAGAAATTCTGCTCTTATCTATTGAAGAAGAATGAAAACATAGGCCCATGCAAAAATTTGTACACAAATGTTCTAATCAGCATTATATATAATAGCCAGAAAGTATAACTAACTGATGTATCCCTACATCTAGGCAAGGAAATTTTACTTAGCAATAAAAGTAATGAAGTACTGATACTGGCTAAAACATGGATGACTCGTGAAAACATTAGGTTAAGTGAAGGAAGCCAGTCACAATAGACCACACACATATTGTATTATTCCATTTATATGAAATGTCCAGAATAACAGATCATTGTAACAGAAGGTAGATTAGGAATTAGGTATTGTTTTGGTCTAATTCTGGGGTGGCAGGCACAAGGGGTGTGGGGAGACTGCTAATGAGTACTGGGATTTATTTTAGGACTATAAAAATTTCTAACACTGCATTATGAGATTGTGTTATGATGGTACATTTCTTTTAATATGCTAAAAATTGAAGTACCTTTTAAATGGGTAAGCTTTATAGTGTGTGATTTATATTCCAATAAAGCTGTTATCAAAAATACTGATGCCCTATTTTGTATCCCTGCCATCAAAGTGTATGAAATTACCATTACCCATTTTTAAAATTTTTATTTTTATTGTTGTTCAAGTACAGTTTTCTGTCTTTTACTCCCATGCCAGCCCACCACCCTCCCATTTCCACCCCCACTAGTTTTTGTCCATGTGTCTTTCATACTTGTTCCTATAAACCCTTCTCCTGAAATTCCCTCCCCTCTCCCCTCTGTACACTGTCAGCCTGTTCTTTATTTCAGTGTCTTTGATTATATTTTGCTTGTTTGATTGTTTTGTTGTTTAGGTTCCTATTAAAGGTGAGATCATATGGTATTTGTCTTTCAACCCCTGGCTTATTTCACTTAGCATAATGTTTTCCAGTTCCATCGGTGCTGTTGCAAAGGATAGGAGCCCCTTCTTTCTTTCTGCTACATAGAATTCCATTGTATAAATGTATCATAGTTTTTTGGTCCATTCATTTACTGGTGGGCATCTAGGTTACTTCCAGCACTTGGCTATTGTAAATTGTGCTGCTATGAACATTGGAGTGCATAGGTTCATTTGGATTGGTGTTTCAGAGTTCTTAGGATATAATCCTAGCAGTGGAATTGCTGGGTCAAAAGGCAAATTCATTTTTATTTTTTCTGAGAAAATTCCATATTGTTTTCCATAGTGGTTGTACCAGTCTGCAATCCTACCAACAGTGCACTAGGGTTCCCTTTTTTCCACAACCTCTCCAACATGACATGATAGTGTACATAGAAAATCTTATAGACTCTATCCAAAAACTGCTCAACCTAATAAATGAATTCGGCAAAACAGCAGGATACAAAGTCAATATCCAGAAATCAAAGGCATTTTTGTATGCCAACAATAAAACAGCAGAAGGAGAAATCAAGAAAAAAATCCCATTCGATATAGCAAAAAGAAAAATAAAATACCTAGGAATAAACCTAACCAAAGAGGTAAAAGACCTGTATGCAGAAAACTACACAACACTGAAGAAAGAAATTTAACATCATCGAAACGTCCATACTACCCAAAGCAATATACAGATTCAATGCAATACCTGTTAAAAGTACCAATGGCATATTTCACAGACATAGAACAAACAATTCAAAAATTTATATGGAACCATAAACAACCCTGAATAGCTGCTTTAATTTTGAGAAAGGAGAACAAATTAGGAGGGATCACAATACCTGATACCAAACTGTATTACAAGGCCACAGTGATCAAAACAGCCTGGTACTGGCATAAAAACAGACACATGGACCAGTGGAACAGAACAGAGAGCCCAGAAATAAACCCAAGTCTCTACAGGCAATTAATATCAACAAACGGGACAGCAACATAAAATTGAGTAAAGATAGCCTCTTCAACAAATGGCGTTGGTAGAACTGGACAGCTACGTGCAAAAAAATGAAACTTGAGCACCAACTTACAACATACACAAAAATAAATTCAAGGTGGATAAAAGACTTAAATATAAGCCATAACACCATTAAAGTCATAGAGGATAACATAGGCAGGAAAATCTCAGATATTTCATGCAGCAACATTTTTATTAATATGTAAAAATATCCCTAGAGCAACGGACATAAAGGAAAGAATAAACAAATGGGATCTCATCAAAATAAAAACCTTCTGCATGGCTAAAGAAAACAGTATTAAAATAAAAACAGAACCAACCATATGGGAAAACATATTTGCCAATGATACCTCAGACAAGGGTTTAATCTCCAGAATATATAAAGAACTTACAGGAGTCCACTCTAAGAAGACAACTAACCCAATTGAAAAATGGGCAAAGGACTTGAACAGACACTTCTCCAAGGAGGACATACAGAGGATCCAGAGACACATGAAAAGATGCTCAATATTGCTAGCTACCAGAGAGATGCAAATTAAAACCACAGTGAGATACCACTTCACACTGGTCAGAATGGCCACCATAAACAAACCATTACACATTTTAATGTCAACAAAAACAGACTAAGAAAATTTCCAATTTGCTAAACTAGAATAGTGGTTCAACTGGAAGAGATTTTGCTCCCCAGTGGACATTTAGAAAAGTCTGGAGACATTTTTGTCACTTCTGGGGTGGGAGAATGCTACTGGCCTCTAGTAGGTAGAGGCCAGGGATGCTGCTAAGTATATTATAAAGGATAGGGTAGTTCCCTCCACCAAATAATTATCCAACCAAAAATATCAATGTTTTCTTTTTTTTTACATTTTCTATTATGTTTTTTATTTCTTTAAGTATATTTTATTGATTATGCTACTATAGTTGTGCCATTTTCCCCCCTTTGTTTTCTTCTTCCCTGCATTCCCCTCCTACCAGCAGTGTTTCAGGGTTCTTAGGATATAATCCCCTTAGTTCATATCTATGGGTCATACATAAAAGCTGTTTGGCTTCTACATTTTCTCTACTACTCAAACCTCCCCTTGTCTATTTTGTTACCTACCAATTATGTTTCTTATTTCCTGTACCTTTTCGCCTATTCTCTCTCTCCCCCTCTTCCTTGCCACTGATGAACCTCCATGTGATCTCCATTTCTGTGATTCTGTTCCTGTTCTAATTGTTTGCTTAGTTCATTTTTGTTTTGTTAGGTTGAGTTGTTGATATTTGTGAGTTTGTTGTCATTTTACCATTCATATTTTAATCTTTTTTCTTAGATAAGTCCATTTAACATTTCATATAATAATGGTTTAGTGATGATGAACTCCTTTAACTTGACCTTATCTGGAAGCACTTTTATCTGCCCTTCCATTCTAAATGATAGCTTTGCTGGATAGAGTAATCTTGGATGTATGTCCTTGCCTTTCATGACTTGGAATACTTTCCAGCTTCTTCTTGTCTGTAAGGTTTGTTTTGAGAAATCAGCTGATAGTCTTATGGGAACTCCTTTGTAGGTAACTGTCTCCTTTTCTCTTGCTGCTTTTAAGATTCCTTATTTTTAATCTTGGGTAATGTAATGATGATGTGCCTTGATGGGTCCTTGGGACCTCCTTGGGTCCTATTTTTGGGGGACTCTTTGAAGCATCCTGGACTTCATGGAAATCTATTTCATTTGCCAGATTGGGGAAGTTCTCCTTCATTATTTGTTCAAATAAATCTTCAATTTCTTGCTCTTCCTCTTCTTCTTCTGCCACCCCTATCATTCAGATGTTGAAACATTTAAAGTTGTCCCAGAGGTTCCTAAGACTCTCATTTTTTTTTTAATTCCTACTTCTTCATTCTGTTCTGATTGAATGTCTGTTTCTTCCTTTTGTTCCAAATAATTGATTTGAGCCTTCGTTTCCTTCCCTTCACTGTTGGTTCCCTGTATATTTTTCTTTATTTCACTAGTTTAGCTTTCACTTCTTCCTTTATTTTGCTACCATACTCTGTCATGTCTGTGAACATCCCAATTACCACTGTTTTGAACTTTGCTTCTGATAGGTTGGCTATCTCCTTGTCGCTTAGTTCTTTTTCTTGAGCTTTGATCTTTTCTTTCATTTGGGCCATCTTCCTTTGTCTGGGTATACCTGTTATACTGTAAGGGGTGGAGCCTTAGGTGTTTGCCAGGGTGGGACAATCTACGTGGCTGCATTGTGGAACTGTATATGGAGGAGGGGACAGAGAGGAAGCAATGCTGCTTGATTCGCTCTTGCCCACTTTTAATCACTTCCCTGGCTACCCACAAGCAAATTGGGCCCTTCTGGTGCTGATTTCCAGGCACATGGGTTGGTGTACATTCTAGGGCCCCATGGGTCTCTCCAGTGAACTCTTCTGTGAGGCTGGGAGTTTCTCCCACCACTGCAACTTCCATAGGTTTTTACAGCTAGGTTTGGAAGCTTTATTTTCCTAGCATTGGAGTCATGGGTTTGTGCTGTCTACCTGGCTCCCTAGTTGTTCCTCCTAGCTTTTCTATATGCAAATGTGGGATCCCCTGTCCACCTCACCCACCCAGTCCATCTCCTTGCTGTGCATCCTCTTCACTCCAGCTGCCCATCTCTGCCCCACCTACCAGTCTGGATGAAAGTTTCTTTAAGTACTTGGTTGTCAGACTTCCATACAGTTGGATTTTCTGGCAGTTCTTTTTTTTTTTTTTTTTTAAATTTTTTGTTGTCCTTCTTTTGGTTCTGCAAGGAAGCAAAGCATATTCTGTCTATGCCTCCATATTGGCCAGAAGTCCAAAAGGTCAATGTTTTCAAGGTTAAGATACTCTGGGCTAGCCATTGTATCTTGCTTTTATTTATATGTCTTTGATTATTCATAAGGGTACATTTGCTATATGTTTACTAATTAATTATACTTTGTAAATTTTCTGCTCACATTTCTCATGAATTTATATTAATTCTTTATATTAGTAAGATATTAAATTTTAATTTCATACTGTTTATTTCTTTCCAACTGCATTCTTGTAAATTTTAAGTTTTTATTGACTATCAATATGTTTTTGTATTGTCAGACATCATATGTTAATTATATCCAGTCTAGCAGAGCCTTCCCTATCTGCCTACTCATCCTCCAATAGTTTTGTTTTTATTTAATTTCTTTTTTCTTAAAGTTTTATCTCTTCACATTTACCTTTTTAAAATGCATACATAGTATGTATTGTGAGATAGGTTTTCTCACAAAACCTGTAGGTTTTCTTCCTTTTGAGGGGACATTTGGCTTAGTAAGTGTATCCTAGGTTCAAAATAATCTTCAAAAAATGGAGCTTTCCAAGGATTTATGCAAGAGAGGGAATGTGTAATGACTCTTTATTTTCCTTAACAATGGAGTGCAATGTAGTTAGGTGTTTATAATTTGCCTAATTCATTACAAAGCAGTAGTCACAGATATCACCATATCCATCTTGCAGAAATATATAAAGAAATATCAAAGCTGGAATTGGAAATTGCTTGCAGTTTGGGATTAATAACATTACTTATTGATGAATTTTTGATGTAATCAAAGGATTGGGGAAAGTAATACTGTGTGTGCACATTTGGTAAGAAGGACAATGTTTCTAATCAAGGAATTAAAATGAGTTGTTAGTTTATAACATAATACAGAAATTTAATGAGTCTCTATGATCTATTGGTAAAGTGAATGAATGGGAATAAGTATAGCTATCTTTCTCCTG
This sequence comes from Artibeus jamaicensis, assembly GCF_021234435.1. Lineage (NCBI taxonomy): Eukaryota > Metazoa > Chordata > Mammalia > Chiroptera > Phyllostomidae > Artibeus > Artibeus jamaicensis. The sequence continues at coordinate 8,784,868 of NW_026521810.1, read as the reverse complement.
TACAGATGGAGAATGAGTTAGATTCTGCTCGTTCTGAAATAGAACTCCTCAGGAGTCAGATGACAAATGAGAGAATCTCCATGCAGAATCTAGAAGCTCTGCTGGTGGCCAATCGAGACAAAGAATATCAGTCTCAGATAGCGCTTCAAGAAAAAGAATCTGAAATTCAGCTTCTGAAAGAACACCTTTGTTTGGCAGAAAATAAAATGTGAGTCGGTTAGCAATATAAAAAAGTCACATTTCTTAATTTTTTGGTACTGTATAAGGCAGTTGAGTTTTGAAGCTGGAATTTATATAATTTAAGCATCCATAATGTGCCATCAATTAAACTGAGGACCAGAAATATTGTAATTTGCCTAAGATTTAGTATTTATTTCTATTATCTGTTTAGCTAAATTGATTTAAATTTAAGTTTAACTACCGCTGTTGATTGTTTCCATTAGAGCTTTGGATATCTAGGATGTCTGATCTAAAGCATTGCCTTTAGGAAATATAACCATATTAGAAAAAATGCTGCTGAAACCAGAAGAATTTTTATATTTATGTACCCATGTGGTATTGCTACCTAATCTTTCCACTTGTCACACAGTATTCCCTTATAATTGTTCATACTAGGTACCTGGAAGAACTCCTGCATCCACAGAATACTAAAGACTTCCCTTAGGGCATTGACTTTTGCTGCTTCTTTTTTTATTTATTTATTTTAATGTATTAATTTATTATATTTATTTCATTTTTTATTGAATTTATTGGGGTGACACTGGTCAATAAAATTATACAGGCTTCAGGTGCACATTTCTACAACACATTGCCTCTAGTCTGTGTTGTGTATTCACCCCCCAAGTCAAGCCTCTGTTATCACCATTTCTCTCATCATACCCTCCTCCACCACCCTGTACTCCCCCTCCCTGCTGCAGTCACCACCCTGTTGTTCATGTCCATGAGGGCTGCTTCTTTTAGAATCCCTAGCACCATTAGCAGCTTATTACATGACCTTAGCTGGAAGATTAGGTAGAAAGGCCTGCCTAGGTAGTGAATGTTCTATTATTAGCTTGGTCACCTCTCATACAAAAAAATTGACCTTAGCTTCTGTTCTTATCTGTCTCAACTATAACACTTTTCATCCAGCCTCAACTCTGCCCCCTGTTTGAGCTTGGGACCTGGGAAAGATAGGAATCATAATCTCAGGAATCAGCTACTCATAGGAGCCCCTTTCTAAGCAAAGTCTGTGAAGCCAAAGCCAATTTCTTCAGAAACTTTTTTCAGGCTGTGTCAGCTGTCAACTGAGTCATTCTTTATAGTCACCACAACTGGGCTTTTGTGACACCTTTAACCAGTTCTGCAAGATCACTTTCTCAAGCTGGTAGGTGGAAATCTGCCTTAGTGAAGAATAACAAAACTCCCACCTTAAAGGGTACATTCTGTTTTAGACTGGCTAATAAGAACTATCACTTAGAACTTGTAAACATGATAAACTTTTGTGTTCTTAGTCTCTAAGTTTAGATTTCAGCAGCCGATAACGCAGTCCTGGAAATCAACAAAGAAAATAGAATGTTCTGTACAAGCAGCATTAATCTCAATCATTATCTTCCTTATGATAGTATGCATTGCTACAGGGTTTTTGTGGCATTATTTAGTCCTAAAGAAGATCCTGTTAAATTGAGGAGTGTGTGTACAGGTATATCAGATTTAATTGTAACTATATATAAAGCACTTGCTTGATTTAATATATATAACAAACTGTATTAATCATGGTGCTAGTACATTTGAGTTTTGATTATTTGGTTATACTTTTACTTGGCATATAATACTTCAAAGTTCTTTTATAAAAATAATTTACAGTAAATATATAAAATATACAGACAGAAGATAATATTACTTCATGTAAACACAGAGAAAGTGACACAGAGAAGGTTTAAGTAATTGAATGTGACTGGCACAGCTTAAACTTTTCAAGTAGGGTACTTTGTACATTTATTACATCTAAAATTGGCATATACATCCATAACAATCAGAATTTGGGTGGAGTCCAGCTGAGAAAACATTGCCAACATGGTTCAGTGTACCCCAGGCATATTTTAAGTTTAATCAACTGTCACTCTCATATTCTTTTACACAGGGCCATCCAGAGTAGAGATGTAGCCCAGTTCAGGAATGTGGTAACACAACTGGAAGCTGATTTAGACATTACCAAAAGACAACTAGGGACAGAGCGCTTTGAAAGGTAGGTTGGTCTCTATGCAGTATTTAGCCTGGGAAGCATTGTTTCTTAGACTGCAACAGACTTTGATTATTCATGATGGTTAAGTTTTAAAGTAGGAAATGAACTTTGGTTTTACCACAGTGTCAATATTCACTGGATATAAAGTTAAAAAATGTCTCTTTTAAACTTTTTTACTTTAGGGAGAGGGCTGTGCAAGAACTTCGCCGCCAGAATTACTCAAGTAATGCTTATCATTTGAGCTCCACAATAAAGCCAAATACAAAATGTCATTCTCCAGAACGTGCTCACCATCGATCTCCTGACCGAGGCCTAGATCGATCACTAGAAGAGTGAGTGTTTTAAAGGTCCTTCTGTGGGACCATGTAGCAATATATACAGTGATATTTGAGGGTGTAAGGAAACTCAATGACAGTCAGTCATTAACAGTGCTATTTAAACATGATTAAATATATAGATATGTTCACATAATGCATTTTAATAATTAGTTTTATATAAACATTCTAAATGAAAAATCTATTTTATGTTTACATAAATTTTTGAAACCTGGTTTTCTTTTCATTTCTATATCATTTTTAAATTTAATTAATAAATTATTTAAATTTATTAACTTAGATTAATAAAATATTGCTTAATTTTTATAGCACCAAAAACACCTATGCTCTAGGAAAGCTAATTTTTCAGAGGCAACATTTTAGATATATTCCTGTATGTTACAAATTTAATAAAAATATTTTTTATTTTTCTTTGGAAATAATTTCAAACTTACAAAAAGTAACAAATACAAAAATAAAGTAATACAAAGGACATCTTTATACCTTTTACCCATACTCACTTTGTGAAAATTTTACCCCATTTGCTTTTTATATGTTTCTGGCATAATACCTGTGCTGTCTCACATGCTCATACTCTTACACAAGCTCCCTCTATACATTTTTACAAAATAGTCAGTAATTCCAGTTTCAAACCATCCTCGTGGATTTCTTCCTTGCTGCCTTCTTTCCATTCTGTATTTGTATGTCCTTTCTTCTTCAGTGGGAACACTGACTCAATATCAACATATGTACCTGACATCAGCATAGTTACTAATTTGTTCAATCCCAGAATGCCTCAAAAATGTTTCAAAATTTCTCATCTATGTCACTACAATAAGCAGACCAACTTTTTAAAGAGTTTCAGGATCAGTTTGCAACTTTCCTTCCTATCCCCATATAAAGGCTGCCCTTAGGCCCGTCTTGTGGGTATATAATTAAATATTGTGTTCATAAATTATGAGGACTGTTTTCTATTTCTCTGTGGCTATTGTATATATACATTTGAAATAATATTTGATTTTTTGTTTCAGTGTACTTGCATTTTTCATTTTTTCCATTCCTACTTTTTTCCTTGATTTAATTTAATTACTGAGTATATAAATTAACATGCTTTCAAAAGTCAAAATTCTACAAAAGTAATACTTAAATTGTCACTGTTTCTTGTATACTTTCTATCCCACAACTCCACTGAAAAGGGCTGTATTTGTGTTTTGGTTTCATTTTATTATTTTTGTAATATATTTTATTGATTATGCTATTATAGTTGTCTAATTATTTTCTCCCCTAAATTCCTCTTCTCCCTGCACTCCCCTCCTACTAGCAATTCCCTCAGCTCCCGTAGTTCATGTCCATGTGTCATACATATAAGTTCTGTAGTTTCTCCATTTCCCATACTATTCTTAACCTTGCCCTGTATTTTGTACCTACCATTTATGCTTCTAATGCCCTGCACCTTTTCCCCCATTTCCCCCCTCCCCCTCTCTAGTGATAACCCTCCATGTGATCTCCATTTCTGTGATTCTGTTCCTGTTCTAGTTGTTTGCTAAGTTTGTTTTGGGTTTTTTTTTTAGGTTTGGTTGATAATAGCTATGAGTTTATTATCATTTTTACCATTCATGTTTTTTATCTTCTTTTTGTTAGATAAGTCCCTTTAAGATTTCAGATAATAAAGGCTTGGTGTTAATGAACTCCTTGAACTTGACCTTATCTGGGAGCACTTTGTCTGCCCTTCCATTCTAAATGATAGCTTCACTGGATAGAGTAATCTTGGATGTATGTCCTTGCCTTTCATGACTTGGCATACTTTCCAGCTCCTTCTTACCTGTATGGTTTCTTTTGAGAAATCTGCATTTGCCAGCCTCCACCTTGCCACTCCACCTGGCTGCCTGTCTCCACCCCTCCTACCAGTCTGAATGAGTGTTTCTTTTTTAACTCCTTGGTTGTCAGACTTCCATACAGTTCAATTTTCTGGCAGTTCTGTTTTTTTTTAATTTGTTGTGTTTCTTCTGGTTGTGGGAGGAGGCACAGTGTGTCTACCTATGCCTCCATCTTGGTTGGTAGTCTTGTTTTCTGTTCTTAAATTAGTTCTGCTTTTGGTTGTGTGAGGAAGAGATGTATATTTACTTAGGCCTCCATCTTGGCCAAAATTCTTCTAGGAATATTTTATTATTTATTTATTTATTTTAAAGATTTTATTTATTTATCTTTAGAGGGGAAGGGAAGGAGAGAGGGAGAGAAATGTCAATATACAGTTGCCTCTCCTGGGTCCCCCACTAGGAACTGGCCTGCAACCAGGCATGTGCCCTGACTGGGAATTGAACCTTGATCCCTTGGTTCACAAGCCCACACTCAATCCTCTGAGCTACACCAGCCAGGGCTAGGAATATTTTTAAAATCTATTATTAGTATGTTTTTGTTTCTTCTTGTTTTCTATAAATTTTATTTTATGTAGGTGTTTTGTGGTTTTATTTGTTACATGGATACTTTGAACTGTCATACCTTTATTGTGGAATGTGCTCCTTTTATGAAGTGCCCCTTTTGAACACGTTTAATTTTTTGGAGATGGTAGGGGCGTGGAATCTACTTTGTCTATCATGATAGTTTAAACTCATTTTTATTTATTGTTTTCATTTGCTTGGTAAATTTTTGTCCAACTCTTCATCTTTTGCTTTTTTTAATCACTTCATTTTAAGTATCCTCATATATAGTATGGATTTGAGTTCTGTTTTTTGAGCCCTGTGAAATTATTTTCTGAAATAATAGGTAAGTTAATCTCCTTCCAATTATTGAGATGACTATTAAATTTGGTCTTAATTTTGTCATATTATCTGATGATGATAACTGTGTATTACATGACATGTACTGCATTTCTTTCTCAATATGTTTATTTTTCTTTGCCTTTGAACATTTCTTTTGATATTTAGGAAGGCATGTGTTTTATTATAGCCATTAGCTTTCTATTAATACTTCCAGTGGTGCCCTTAACCCTTTTTTCCTTTCACTGAATTTATTGGAATGACATTGATTAATAAAATTATATAGGTTTCAGGTGTACAATTTTATAATACATCATCTGTACATTGTTCTGTGTGTTCACCACCTGATCAAGTCTCCTTCCATCACCACATCTCCTTCTCATTCCCCCCCACCTTCTTATACACCTTTCAACCCCCTTTCTCTCCTGTAATCACCATATTATTATCTGTGTCTATGAGGGTTTTTTTCTGGCTTAATCACTTCACTTTTTTCACCCAACCTGGTAACTCCATTCCCCTCTGACAGCTGTCAGTCTGTTACTGATCTATGACTCTGTTTCCATTTTGTTAGTTTATTTTGTTCATTAGATTCCACATATGAATGAAATCATATTGTATTTGTCCTTCTCTTACTGGCTTATTTCATTTAGCATAATGCTCTCCATGTCTATCCATGTTATCATGAAGGGTAGTAGCTTTCTATTGTTTAAATTTACTATAGCTTTTATGTTCACTCATCCACTGATGGCACTGATGGACATTTGGGCTGCTTCCAAATCCAGGATATTGTAAATAAGTCTGTAATGGACACAGGGGTGCATATATTCTTTTGAATTAGTATTATGGGTTTCTTTGGATATATTTCCAGAAGTGGAATCATTAGGTCATAAGAAAGGTCCATTTTCAGTTTTTTGAGGAAACTCCATACCATTTCCCACAGTGGCTACACCAGTCTGCATTCACACCAGCAGTATATGAGAGTTCTGTTTCCTCCACATCCTCACCAGCATTTGCTGTTTGTTGATTTATAGATGATGGCCATTCTGACAGGTGTGAGGTAACATCTTATTGTGGTGTCAATTTGCATTTCTCTGGTGTTAGTGACATTGAGCATCTTTTCATATGTTTGTTTTCCTCTTTGGAGAAGTGTCTATTCAGATCCTTTGCCCAGTTTTAAATTTAATTGTATTTTTGATGTTGAGTTGTATGAGTTCCTTACAAATTTGGATATTAATCCCTTATTAGATATATCATTGCTGAAAATTTTCTCCCATTTAATGCATCATCTTTTCATTTTGTTGATTACTTTCTTTGCTGTGTAGAACTTTTCAGTTTGATTGTCCCATTTGTTTATTTTTCTATTGTTTCCCTTGTTGGAAAGAGATATATCAGAAAAAATATTGCTACAAGAAATGTCTGAGGTTTTACTGCCTATGTTTTGTTCTAGGACTTTTATGATATCAAGTCTTTACATTTAAATTAATCCATTTTGAGTTTATTCTTGTGTGTGGTGTAAGAAGGTAGTCTAGTTTTGGGGGAGGGGTTTGCACATTATCTGTCCAGTTTTCGCAACACCATTTGTTGAATAGACTGTGTTAACCCCATTCATTGTGTGTTCTTGCCTTTTTTTGTCAAATATTAATTGACCATACAGGTACAGCTTTGTTTCTGAGCTCTTTATTCTTTTCCATTGATCTATAAATCTGCTTTTATGCCAGTACCATGCTGCTTGAGTACTATGGCCTTGTATAGTTTGATATCAGGTATGGTGGTGCCTGCAACTTTGTTCTTCTTTCTCAAGATTGCTTTGGTTAATTGGGGTCTTTTGTGGTTCCATTTAAATATTTGGAATATTTGTTCTAGTTCTGTGAGACATGCCATTGGTATCTTGATTGGAATTGCAGTGAATCTGTAGATTGCTTTGGAAAGGATGGACATTTTAATGATGTTATTTGTCCCTATCTGCAAACACGGTATATGCTTTCATGTATTTGTATTCTCTTCAGTTTCTTTCTTCAGTGTCTTATAATTTTCTAAGTATAGGTCTTTTACATCCTTGGTTAAATTTATTTCCAGGTATTTTAAGTTTTTTGATACTATTGTATATGGGATTGTTTTCTTAGTTTCTCTTTCTGATAGCTCATTACTGGTATATGAAAATGCAACTTATATCTGGGTATTTATTTTATATCCTGCTACTTGACTGAATTCATTTATCAGTTCTTGTAGTTTCTTGGGAAAATCTTTAGGGTGATTTTCCCTAAAAGAGTGACAGGCAAAGAGTGACAGTTTTACTTTTTCCTTTCTAATTTTGGTGCTTTTTATTTTTTCTTCTTGTCTAATTGCTGTGTCTAGGACTTCCAGTACCATGTTGAATAGGAGTGGTGAAAGTGAACATCCCTTCTTGTTCCTGATCTTAAGGAAAACACTTGCAGTTTTTGTCCATTCAGTATGATGTTGGCTGTGGATGTATCATATATAACCTTTATTATGTTGAGGTTTTCCCCTCTATTCCAACTTTGCTGAGAGTGTTCATCATAAATGGGTGCTGGATTTTATCAAATGCTTTTTGTGCATCTATTCATATGATCATGTGATTTTTATCTTTCACTTTTTTTAATGTGGTGTATCATGTTTATTGATGTGGACATTGAACCAACCCTGCACCCCCTGAATAATCCCTACTTGATCATGGTATATAATCTTTTAAATTTATGGATAGATTTGGTTTGCTAATATTATATTGAGGATTTTAGCATATGTTAATCATTCTTTGAAATGTCTGCATCTGGTTTAGGATTTAGGACAATGCTGGCCTCATAATATGAGCTTGGCAGTCTTCCCTCTTCTGGAATATTTTAGAATATTTTGAGAAGGATAGTTGTTAATCCTTTGAATGGTTAAGATTCACCTGTGAAGCCATGTTGTCCAGAGAATTTTTTTGTTGGAAGTTTTTTGATGAGTGCTTCAATTTTACTAGTTGTAATCCCACTATTCAGATTCTCTGATTCTTCCTGCTTCAGTTTTGGAAAATAGTGTATTTTTAGGAACTTACCCATTTCATCCAGATTGTCCAATGTATTGGCATATACTTACTCATAATATTTCCTTACAATCCTTTGTATATTTCTTTGGTGTTGGTTGTTATTTCTCTTTCACTTCTGGTTTTATTTATTTGGGTCCTTTCTCTTTTCTTCTTGATGAGTCTGGTTAAAGGTTTTTCAATCTCATTTATCATTGATCTTTTGTATTTTTTCTTTGTTTTTTGGACTTTATTATTGCTCTGATTTTTATCCCCTTTTACTCACTTTGGGCTTTATTTGTGTTCTTTTTTCAAGTTCTTTTAAATGTGAAGTTAGATTATTTGAGATTTTTCTTGTTTCTTGTTGTAGGCCTGGAATGCTGTGAATTTCCCTCTTGGGACTGCTTCACTGTGTTTCATTGATTTTTGGGTTGTTTCGTTTTCATTTTCATTGCTTCAAGATATCTTTAAAAGTAACTAAATAAAATTTATTATAAAAAAAAAGATATCTTTAGATTTCTTCCTTGATTTCATTGTTGACCCATTCATTGTATAGTAACATTTTATTAGCCTCCATGTCTTTGTGTATTTTTCAGTTTTCTTCTTGTGATTGATTTTTAGTTGTATAGCATTATGGTCAGAAAAGATGCTTGATATGATTTTAATATTTTTAAATTTATTGAGTTTTTTTTGTGTCCTAACATGTGTTCTATTCTAGAAAATGTTCCATGTGTCCTTGAAAAGAATGTATATTCTGGTGCTTTCAGGTGAAATGCTCTGAAAATATCAATTAAATCTGTTGGTCCAGTGCATCATTTAAGGCCACAATTTCCTTGTTGATTTTCTGTCTGGAACATCTATCCGTTGATGTCAATGGGTATTAAAATACACTACTCTGATGTATTACTGCCTATCTCTCCCTTGACATCCCTCAGTTGTTTTATATGTTTAGGTGCTCTTATGTTGGGTGCATAAATGTTTGAAAAGGTTATATTCTCTTGTTGGATTGATCCCTTTATCATTGCATATTATCCTTCTTTGTCTCTTATTAAAAAGTCTCTTTAGTCAGATGTAAGTATTGCTACCCCCAGCTTTTTTCCCTTTCTATTTGCATGAAATATATTTTTTCTATCCCTTTGATTTTTGTCCATGTGTATCTTTTGTTCTGAGGTAGTGTTTTATAGACACCATATATTTATATATGCCTTGTTTTCTTATTCAGTCAACTATCCTATGTGTTTCAATTGGAACATTTAACCACTGTACATTTAAAGTGATTATTGTTAGTTACAAATTTGTCATTTTATTCTTTACAACTATGTTCTTCTGTTTTGTTGTTCTTCCTCTTCCCCCTTCTCCTTCCCTTCTCCTCCTCCTCCTTCTTCAGACCCTTTAACATTTCTTGTAATACTGGTTTAGTTGTAATGAACTCTTTTAGCCTTTTCTTGTCTTGGAAGATCTTTATTTCTCTTTTAATTTTAAATGATAGCCTTGCTGTGTGAAGTAATCTTGGGTGGAGGCCCTTGCTTTTCATCACTTCAAATATTTCATGCCAATCTCTTCTCACCAAAATTGTTTCTGTTGAGAAATGAGCTCACAGTCTTCTGTGAACTCCCTTGTGGTAACTGTCTTTTTCTTGCTGCTTTTAAGATTCTTTGTCTTTAACTTTTGCCATTTTAATTACAAAGTGTCTTGGTGTGGGCCCCTATGGGTTCATCTTATTTGGGATTTTCTGTGCTCTTGAACCTGTGTGTCTTTTTCCTTCATCAGTTTAGGAAATTTTTCAACCATTATTTCTCTAAAAAGGTTTTGATCCCTTGCCCTCTCTCCTCTCCTCTGGTAACCCTATGATGTGGATGTTGTTATGTTTCATGCTGTCCCAAATGTCCCTTTAAGTATCCTCATTTAAAAAAATTTTTTCTTGTTGCTGCTCTGATTGGGTGTTTTCTGCTACATTTTCTTTCAAATCACTGAATGAATCATCTGCTTCATCCAACGTTTTTATGGTTTCTATATCCAGTTTGTTCTTGTTATCTCTTTTTTGAAGTTCTCACTAAATTCCTTGAACAGTCTTGTAAGCATTTTTTAAATGTATATCTAGTTAATTGTGCCTTTTATGTAGCTTTTTTCTGTCAATGTCTCCTGCTGTCTCATTTGGCCTTTGTTTCTTTGTCTCCCCATTTTGGCAGCCTCCTTGTGTTTGTTTCTATGTGTTAGGTAGATCTGCTGTGATTTGCAGTCTTGGCAGGGTGGCCTTATTTAGTAGGTGTCCTGTGGGACTCAGTGGCACATTCTCCTGATCACCTGAGCTGGGTGCTCCAGAAATGTCCCTTGTGTGGGTTATGTGAGCCCTCTTATTGTAATTGAGTCTTGAGTTTGCTATTGGCCCATTTGTGAGTGGGTTCAACTCTCATGCTAGCTGACTGTGCCTATTGACCCCAACCACAGTGTACGTTTGCTCTGCAGCTGCTGACCACACCTTGCAGAATTCATCTCAGCAGGGTCTGGTATCTTACAAGATCTCCCTGTGGGTATGCTACTTGTGATGCTTATTGAGTCCTGTTCTGATGTTACCTGAAGCTGGCCACTGGTTGTGTCTTCTCCAGGGCCTTTTGGAAGGGCTCTAGTGTAGACCAATGCCAGATGCTGCCTATGAATGGTACTGGGCAACCTGTTTAGGGCTATGAAGTGATCCAAAGTTTGTGGCTGCCTCTGCTGAACGTTGGCATGTGTGTGGGAAGAATAAAGTTGTGTACCAAGGCCAGTTTCCACCAGCACTGAGTCTGGGGACAGGTCAGCAAAAGGCACAAGGTACCCAGAGATCTGCCTCCACCTACCTCAACCTGCTGGCTGCCTGTTAGGCTCAGTAACTAAAAGAGCTGCTGGCAGTACTCAAGTTGCATGAGGTAGCTTCTCCATGAGTCACCAAGTAGGGATGAATGGTATTAATCAGACTGATACAGGCTCAGACTCCTCATGCTGGTGCTGGGGATGAGGCCACTCAGTAAAAGTCCCAAGTCGTACCATGTCTAGCTTTCCCCATCCCCCAGGTGCCCACAGATCTTTGTAATGGGTGGGGTCTCAGGGAGTCATCTGGGTGATTGGGAGTTTATCAGGCCCAAACAGACCAATATTTAGCTGTGTGAAGGGAGGGCTATGCACCAGTTGGACATGTAAGGGAAAAATGGTCACTGTCTTTCTGCCACACAACTCAGTCTGTCCCAGATTCTGCCCAGACCTTCTTGGCAGGACAGGGCTGCCAGGAGCCCAGATGGTGGGGTTAGCATATTTCCCATGAGGGGAGGTGCCACTCAGATCCATGGGATAGTGTGTGGAATGGCCCTGCCTTCTAGCCACACAGCTCAGTCATTGACATACCCCAAGTCTGCTGGGAACACTACACCACAGCTCTGGAAGCTGGCTTCGTAGCAGAGCAACAGCTCGACAGGATGGGGCAAAAGGGAATCCAGATATGGGGGCTATTGCATTTCCCCTGCTGATGCCATAAGGAGGGAAGTGCTTCACCCAAGAAAGATGGTATTTGTGATATGTAATAGGGACTCGGCATAGGGGTCCTCCTGTCTGTTTCTTCAGCTCTCTCCCTAATCTCTTTTCACAGGATTCTAGTCTGCTCTGCCCTCCCTCTGCCAGAGCACAGGGTGAGTGGCTGTGAACCAGATTTTGTGTATTGGTCCTATAAGAGGGCACCTGGATCTGTCACAGACTACTGTCTCTCCCTGGAGGAGAGAACCCTGCTGATTTTTACAGCTAGATGTTATATGGGCTCCTCTTCTTGGCTCTGGTGCCTTGGCTGGGTACCCTGGGTTTGAGACATCATACTCCTCAGAGGGAATCTTTGCAGGTGAGGTATCCATCCAGAATCTCCGCTGCTGTCTATGAAAGTGGGGCCAGCCCTTTTCACACCTCTGCCTTTCTTAACTGTTCTCAGTGTGGCTTCTCCTGTAAATCCTTGGTTATAAGACTTCTGTTCAGCTAGTCTTTCACTGGTTATTCAGGTTGATTGTTGTATATTTTAGTTGTAATTCCAGCTTGGTCTGGGGAGGTGAGTGTATTTTTCACCTATTCCACTGCTGTCTTGGATCTCCTCACTTAACTTTTGCTGTTAGTTTTAAATGGCATTCTTTGACAGCCACCTATTATCTAGAAACAGTAAATGTATTTAGTTTGCTTTCCCCCAGTCACTTGTCTGTTTCCTGTCCTTATAGTTTTTGCCTTTTCCAGGTTGTCATATAGATGGAATAATATCATATGTATCCTCTAATGGATGACTTTCACTCAGCATAATATATTTTCCAGGGTTATTGTATGCATCAGATGTTGTTTCATGTTCCTTTTAATCACAGAATAGTATTCCATTGTATGGGTGTACCATTTTTGTTTTATTTTACATTTTATTTGGAAAGAATAGCAGTCTTGCAGGTAGCTACAAAAATAGTTTCAGAGTTCCACATATCCTTCCCCCAGTTTACTAATGGGAATATTTTCAAACCACAATATTAACATTGGTACAATACAATGAATTTATAGGCTTTATTCATTTTTCTCTATTTATACATGCAGTCATTTGTGCATGTGTGCATTGTTTTTTTTACATACCACACATAATTCACCACCACAGTCAAGACACTGAATTGTTCCATCAGCACCACGGAACTCACTCCCTGGTGATAATCCTTTTAGTTGTAGGCCACCCCACCCCTGGCAAATGGTCATTTTTCTCCATCTCTATAATTCTGTCATTTTGAGAATGTTATATAAATAGAATCATAAACACTATGCAACTTTCTGAGAATGACTTTTTTTCATGTAGCACAATGTCCATGAGATCCATTTAAGTTGTCCATAATAATAGTCTATTTTTTTATTGTTGAATATTATTCCAAGATATGGGTGCATCACAGTTTGTAAAAGCTGAGCAAAAAAATATGCATTGTATCTGTTTTCCTTCACAGAAGCTGGGAAAATAAAATCTTAATTATTGCTTAGAATATACTTTTTTATACTTGGTAAAATTGGTGAGTTAAAATTATTAATCTACACAATTTTTTCTCTCTCTCATAGGAATCTTTGCTATAGAGATTTCTGACACATGAAAGATACTTCACATCCTTGCGAAAGGTCAAAATTACAAACTGATTTTTTTTGCTATATGATTGCATTTATCTTTTGAATGCTTGACAATGTTAAATGTATTTATTAACTATGTGCCTCTGAATCTCTGTTCTCATGTGCCATATTGCAGTGATCGGAGATGACTTATAAAAACAAAAATTCATATGGCTCTTCTATCCATACAGTAATAGTGAGTGTAAAATCTGCTTACTTCACTATTGAACACTGTCATGTTAACTATCCGGAGTAAATAAAGAAGCTTATAAAAAGAGGGATAAGTGTTTTTAAAAAAACTGATTTCCTTTCTTTTCTTGGTATATCAAATAATTGGTTGGTTAAATTTTTCTTCGTGATCTATACTTTCTTGGCTAGAGAAGTTGTGCCAAAATAGGCACAGTTTACCGATACGGGTCTGGAACCCAATGTTTCATTTTGGAACCAACCTGACATAAATTCCAGGCCACAGTCTGAGTTGAAAGCAGTGGATAGTAGCAGTGTGTCAAGAGTTCTAAATCTATAGTATTGTACCACTAATTAACATACATTTTCTACAATTCTGTTTACTGCTACAATTTTTAGAAAGGTAGGTGATGCTATATTTGTCAAGAATGTAAGATTTTTTTTAAATCTGTATTTTAATAAGTTTCCTTTAGAACATTAAAGTACTACAATCAATTAATTGCCATTTTACTTATTTTTTTTTGCCTGTCGAAGCTCTTTGTTCTATAGAGTAATAAGTCCAGTGACATTTCCTTATTTCCCCTAAAATCTAAATTTCTTACCTTTTCTGTTCATTGGCTTTGAATTAAAAACCTGAACACTACTCTATTTTACTGATATTAGCTATTTGTATTCTTGCCATTTAATTTTAAAAAGTTATGTCATTAATATATGCATATGAATTAAATAATTTCTTATTTTATTGGGTTGGCAAAGAAGCCAATTTAGTTTCTTCTGTGAACTAAAGACACATATTTCATTTTCTCCAATAACTTCATTGATTTGGATATTCTCAGTATGTCAGCTACTTCCCACTATTGGCTTCTAGTGGGTAGAGGCCAGGGGTGCTGCTGAGTATCTTCCAATGCATAAGACAGCAACACAGCAAACAATTATTTGGCCAAAAAGGCAGTAGTACCAAGAAACTTCACAAACCACTTTTGACACGTTTGATCAGTCACAGCACCTTCTCCACACACTGCACAAATCTTTTTTTTTTGCATTTCAGTTGCATTTTTACCTTTCTTGAAATAATAAAGTATAATGTGCTAAAATATTGCATATTTTCTTCCATCTTCAGTGTTAAAATGGTTGAACAAAAATTTACCAATTTTGATACGTTTTCTTTTTAAATACACACTGATACAACAGCTGTCACAATACAATCTAACAAAATTGTTTCAAATGAAGTTAAAAACAACTAAGCACTACTAGAGCCATCATACAGAAAAAAACATAACAAACTTTTTGGCCAACCCAACATATAGTCACTATTCAGTATGACTGCAGTAATGTAAGATAGTGCCCTGATTTAGGTCCCATTTAATTATTAGCACTTTGATATTTTGCCATAAGTTCATACTATATATTCAGTTTAGTTTCATTTTTCATAAACCTTGAGGCTTATTCATGTAGTTAAAGATACTCAGTATAAGTTGGTGAATAATTTAAAATATGTCCTTTTATAAACATTTTATTTACTAAAATTCAATAGTATATTAATAAATATGCAAAATTAACCTTTGCTAGTGAGGCAGTAACCTAAGCACTAGGTCATCACAACATTAATTTTAATCTGTCCACCTCCTAGATGAACTGACAAGGAGCTGAGTGTTGCCTACCATAGGCTCTAATACATGTTGCATGTGGAGGGCAGTATGTTAGCAGAGGGGCATGAAAGAAATAGGAATGAAGTATGGAGGCAAATATTTCTGCACTTGATTAAAAGTTTACTTGTACCATTAATTACAGAATACTTAAAAGCAAAATTATTTGGTAAGTATAAAGGGGCCAACATTATCCAAAGGTACAGAAACCTCAACTGTATTCTATGTTAAAACTCAAAATATTTTTTCTTATGGTAATATTTAAGAACAATTCATTGGTTTTAAACCATACTCTAATCACTTAATGTAAGTATGTGACTTTATTAGTCTGTTGATATGGCAGAGATCACCTTAAGCAATAAAATGCACAATAGAAAAACTATATCAAACATTTACTTTGATAACAAAGAATATGAAAAAAGCTCTCATCTTTGAATTATCATGTGTAATACAGAACATCCACTCTTGCTGATGTAAGGGTGTTTTGAAATAAAATTGAAATAAAATCCACTGAATTAAATAAATTAAATCCACTGAATTAAATATCAGTGTATTTGAAATAAAATTCACTGAATTAAATATCTCATAGGCACTCTAAATTAAATATATTTAAGCTAAATTAAACATCTCAATACATCTGAACTAAATTAAACAATACCTCTTCCTTGCATTCTCTGCCCTTGTTTCCTGCCATAGAGTATCACCAGCCACTATGCCAGATGCCTGAACTGTTAGCCCAAATGTCATCAGAGGTCCCTCCCTTCCCTTCTCACTGCACAATTTAGTCAACCTAAGTGTCACTTCCTACTACATATTGAAGAAACTAAAGAAGACCTAAATAAGTGGAATGAGAGCCTGTGTTCATGGATTGGCAAGCTAATATTGTTAAGATGTCAATATTCCCCCAAACTATCTTCAGATTAAATACATCCTTATTGAAATCACAGTATAGTTTATTTATTTTCTTTACAGAAATGGAAAAGCCAATCCTAACATTTCATATGAAATTTCAAGGGACCCTGAATAGCTCAAACAATCTTGAAATAGAAGAACAAAGTTGGAGGATCCACTTTTCCCAATTTCAAAAACTTAACTACTAAGCTACACTAACCGAAATAGTGTACTACTAGCATAAGGATAGACAGGGATAAATGGAATAAAATTCAGGGTCCAGAAATAAACTTACACTTCTATGGTCAGTTGACTTCAACAAGGGTGCCCATACTATTTAATGGGGAAAAAGAGCAGTCTCTTTAACATGTGGTACTGGAACAACTGGAAAACCATGTGCAAAAGAATGAAGTGGGACCCTTACCAAACACCACATACAAAAATAACTAAAAATGGAGCATATACCTAAATTTAAGTGCTAAAACTATAAAATTCTTCAAATAAAACACAAATATTTATGACTTTGGATTTCACCATTGTTTCTTAAATATGATTTAAATGGCAAGCCACAACAAAAACAGATAAATTAAAAATTAAAAACTTGTACATCAAAGTACACTATCAAGAAAGCAAAGGACAGCCCAAATAATGGAAGAAAATATTTGCAAATCATATGTCTGGTAATTGCATATTATGCAGAATATGTAAAGAATTTTTATAACCCAACCATAAAAAATATTGAATTTTAAAATGGGTAAAGGACTTGGATAGACATTCTCCAAAGAAGATACACTAATTGTCAATAAACACATGAAAAGATGTTCAGTGTCATTGGCCATTGAGTAATGGAGTTCAAAGCTATAACAACATAGCACCTCTCACACACTAAGATGGCTATAATAGAAAAGATGGCAATAATAATTACTAATGAGGAAGTGGAGAAATCATAACCCTCATACATTGCTGACAGAAATATAAAATGATTCAACCACTGTGGAAAACAGTATGGCAGTTCCTCAATAAGTTAAACATAGAGTTACCACATGACCGAGAAGTTCAATTCCAAAAGAACTAAAAATGTGTTTAAACAAAAACTTGTACCTAAATATGCATATTAGCTCTAATTGGAAACAACCCAAATGTCCAACAACTTTTGAATGGATAAACAAAATGCGGTACTTCCTGACAATGGAATATTATTCATACAAATATGAATGAAGTACTGATACATGGTACAACATGGATAGCCCTTGAACACATATGCTAAGTGAAAGACTCCAGGCACAAAGCCCACATATTTTGTGATTCCATTCATATGAAATCTCCAGAACAGGCAAACCATAGAGGCGATGAGGATTACTGGTCCGGGAACAGTGGGAGGGACTGCATGGTGGGCACAGGGTTTCTGTTTAGCATGATGAGTAAGTTTTTGAATTAGATAATGGTAATGGTTGTACAACATTGTAAATATACTTAATGCTACTGAATTGTGCATTTTAAATGGTTAAAATGGTAAATAATTGTGTAATTATTTGTCTAATATCTGTCCTTCTATAGAATAAAATCTATCAGGGCAAGGGATCATATGTGTCTTCACCATTGTATCTCTTAGGGTGTAGCACAATGCTTGACACATATTTGGTATTCTATAAATACTTAGGGAACAAGTAAAGTAACAAATTACCTGCAATTTCTGATAATTCTGTTTCCTAAATATCTTTGAAATAATCCACTTTTCTCTATTCTCACTTTAATCCAGACCATAGTAACCTCTTAATGTGTAATAAAGTGACAGCCTCCCATTAGCTCTTTCAGTTATATTTCCATCTAATTCATTCTCCACACTGTGATCAAAGAAATAGTTTTAAAGCACTAACATGATCACATCCCTCTCTGCACACATACTCAGTGAGTATCAGATTTACCATTAAAGTCTAAACTCTTTAACACTGCATTCACAGACCTCTCTGATTTTTAAAATCTTTTCAGATTCATACCTCACCCCCTTCTACTTGACAATTATGTTATAGTTATTCTGAATTGTTTTCAGTACCTGAAACAGTTTATATTCTTGCATCTCTTGGGCTTTGCACATGCTCGTTCCTCTGCCTGGATCACTCATTTTCTCTCCCCCTGTCTCACTCTCAGCCTGGAAAATCCTTGTTTGGCTTAACCTGGTACATAGTACATGCTCAATAAATATTTGTTTTTTAAAAATTAAAGTGTTCTTATTTCTTGTCTAATTTCTATATATTCTTTTTGTTATCAAATTCACTTATCCTATGTGCTTCATTGCACTGTTATTGTATGGTCTTGTTTGTGAGTCATACCTACTGGACTGTGAGCTCCATGAAGGCTAGGAGAATAGCCTGATTATTTATCACTGTACATACCATGCAACATTCATGGCTTCTAGTCAATATATATATTGAAAGAGTATGGACTATAGGCCCTGAAGTCCCACTGCTTGACTTTGCATCATATCTTTGTACTTACTAAGCTATGTACTCGGGCAAGTTAGCACATAAGCTTTCTAAACATTATTTCCTCATTTTTTAAAGGTATATTTGTAACAGTACCCAACTTAAAATATTATCATGTGGCCCTGGCTGGTGTAGCTCAGTGGATTGAGCGTGGGCCTGAGAACCAAAGGGTTGCTGGTTCAGTTCCCAGTCAGCGCACATGCCTGGGTTATGGGGGAGGTCCCCAGTTTGGGGCACACAAAAGGCAACCATACATTGATGTTTCTCTCCCTTTTGCTCCCCTCCCCCTTCTCTAAAAAATAATAAAATCTTTAAAAAATACTATCATGTGGATTAATTTAGTTAATCTATCTATAGTACTTAGTCTCAGTACAATGCCAGATACGTAGTAGGTAGTCAGTAGACATATTTATTAGTTGTGAAATTAATACAGAAATCTATACGTTTGAGACTAAAGGGGGAAAACTTGGCTGCAGCAAACATTTTGTAGTCCTCAGCAGATATGGGATAGGAAATTAAACAAATGAAAAACAAGGTAGGGAAAACAAAAAGCAGTTCAGGAAAGATTGATCATGGTTTACCAGATGGCTGAATTGTAAATAGTACCTTAGAGTCTTAATAAAGTAAGCACTGAATATACAAAAATTATAAAATTAATTAATGATAGCACGAAGGAATGGGAAAGACGCAATATGTTATAAAAGCCTGGGAAAGAAAGCCAAATCCTCTTTCATAGTGCAAGTTGATAGATTATCCCTAAAATTTTAAACTTACCAAAAATATCCACACAATATCATATAATTTAGCAATAAAAGTGAATGAAATACCAAAACTGCTATAATATAGAAAGCCCTCTAAACATTATGCTAAATGAAATAAGCCAGTCACAAAGACCACATATTGTGTAGTTCCCTTTATGTAGCATGTCCAGAATAGGCAAATCATAGAGACACATAGTTGGAAAAGGATACCCAAACAATCAGTTAACAGAGGTAAAACTGGTTACCTCTGGAAGGGGAAAATGCCTGGATGAGAATGAGGTTGACTGGAAACAATTGTCTTACAATGTCAAACCATTTGAATCTTTTGTTATTCTGATAAAAATTAAAATATATAAACATTAAGTTTTTATTTTAAGAGAGAAAGTGAGAAACAGGTCAATCACTAGAAAGCTTTTGTCTTCTCTAATCCCATCAACCCTAGATAATTTTACCCTTCTCTGACTTCCCATTAAAGTATTTATGGTTTTAGGCATTTATCACATAATTCCTTGTATCACACCTATTTGTGCACATATGTTCATTTTCCAATAGACTTTGAATGTTTTGAGGTGAAGGAACATAGTTTTACCCCTTTAAAATTTTTTTTAAAAATAAGTGTATTGATTTTAGAGAGTGCAGAAGAGAGAGAGAGAAAAAAAAACCACTGACTGATTGATTGCCTCACATATGTGCTGTGATGGGGGATTGAGCCTGTAGGTTAGGTATGCCCTTACTGGGAATCAAACTCCCAACTTTTTAGTGTATGGGACCATACCACTCAGACAGGGCATTTTTACCCATTTTTATCTTTATCCTCAACCTTCTCCTACTCAAAACAGTGCTTTTTACATGACAGGCATTCTTTAAATATATATTGCATGGGTAACAGTATATATTTTTTTATTTTTTAAAAAATTTTATTCTAATTGTTGTTGAAGTACAGTTTTCTGTTTTTTACTCCCATCCCAGCCCACCCACTCATCCCACCCCACCTCCCCCCCATGTCCACTCCCCCTTGTTTTTGCCCATGTGTCCTTTATATTTGTTCCTGTAAACCCTATTCCTTTCCCCCGGAAATTCCCTCCCCTCTCCCCTCTGGTCACTGTCAGCTGGTTCTCTATTTCAGTGTATTTAGTTATATTTTGCTTTGCAACAGCATGGATGGAACTGGAAAGCATTATGCTGAGTGAAATAAGCCAGGTGGTGAAAGACAAACACCATATGATCTCACCTTTAACAGGAACCTAACCAACAAAACAAACAAACAAGGTAACTGTATTTAACTAGGTCCCCACCTCATATATGTTTTTGCTTTGTTTCACCAAATGTAATACAGGGAGCCAGTTTTTATGTTTTTTCATCTTTTGCCATGCCTGAAATGTAAGTAGGTGCTTAGTAAATGCTAGGATGATTCAGAGGTGCAATAACAGAGCTCTAAGTTTTGAGTAAGATAACCAGGTTCATCAGTATGCCAAACTAATTTTCAAAAACAACCTAGTGTCCTAAAGCTATTAAATGGAACACATTTACACCTTTTATACCTTTACAGCACTCCATTTAATTATCCTCCTTTACTTAATAAATGTTCTTTCCCTTATTTGTACACATCAGGATCTATTTGTGGTGTTCTCTGGCACTAGGAGTATACAAACTTTATTCCTGTCCCTCAAAACATTCCTTTGAGTCAAAACTCTAGTTCCTTTCTTCCTCTCCCTTCCTTTTCTTTTAACAGCTTTAATAAGATATACTACCAGATAATTCGCTTATATAAAGTATATAATTCAACAGTATTTAGTATACTTACTAAATACTAAGAGTTGTGGAACCAACACCACAACCTAGTTTTAGAATATTGTGTCACCTGAAAAGAAACATCATACCCATTAACAATCTTTCACTCCCATTCCCCTCCACATGCTTAACACCCTGCCCTAGGCAACCAACTATCAAACTAATCAACTATCTGTCTCTATGATTTGCCTATTCTGGACATCTCACATAAAAGGAACCATACAATGTGTGGTCTTTTATGGCTGGCTTATTTCATGTAGCATAATGTTTTGAGGGCTTTCTATATTATAGCAGGTATTGATTTTTGTTCATTTTTATTGCTAAATTGTATGCCATTGTGTGGACATACTGTGTCTTGTTTACCTATTCATGAGTTGCTATGAATTTGGTTTATTTCTACCTTTTGGCTCTTATGAATAATATGCTGAGCAATCATGTACAAGTTTTTATGTGGACATGTTTTTTACCCTCATGGGTATGTATCTAGGAGTGAACTTCCTGGGTTACACAGTAATATTTTTAGGAACTTCCAATCAGTTTCCCAAGCAGCTGTGCTATTTATATCAGCAATATATTGGGGTTCTAATTTCAACACATCTTCACAACACTTCTGATCTTTTTAAGCACCTATTTAGTGAGTGTGAAGTGGTATTATTTTGATTTGCATTTTTGTAATGGCTATTAATATCAAATGTCTTTTCATGTGCTTACTTGGCATTTGTATATCTTCTTTGGAGAACTGTCTATTCAGATCACTGCCCATTACTTATTAATTGGGTTAACTTTTTATTATTGAATTCTAAGTCTTTATTGACTATGCCGTTACAGTTGTCCCATTTCTCTCCTTCATTCCCCTCCACCCTGCACACCCCCTCCCACCCACATTCCCCCCCTTTAGTTCATGTCCATGTGTCATAAGTTCTTTAGCTTCTACACTTCCCACACTACTCTTGCCCTCCCCCTGTCTATTTTCTCCCCACTGTCTATGCTACTTATTCTCTGTATCTTTTCCCCCTCTCTCCTCCTCCCACTCCCTTGTTGATAACCCTTCATGAGATCTCCATTTCTATGGTTCTGTTCTTGATCTAGCTGGCCTCTTAGTTTGCTTTTGTTTGAGGTGTGGTTGTTAATAACTGTGAGTTTGCTGTCCTTTCACTGTTCATCTTTTTCTTAGATAAGTCCCTTTAACAGTTCATATAATAAGGGCTTGGTGATGATGAACTCCTTGAATTTGACCTTATCTGAAAAGCACTTTATCTGCCCTTCCATTCTAAATGAAAGCTTTGCTGAATAGAGCAATCTTAGATGTAGGTCCTTGCCTTTCATGAGTTGGAATACTTCTTTCCAGCCCCTTCTTGCCTATAAGGTGTCTTTTGAGGAATCAGCTGACAGTCTAATGGGCACTCCTTTGTAAGTGACTGTCCCCTTATCTCTGGCTGCTTTTAGAATTGTCTCCTTCATTTTAATCTTGACTAATGTAATTATGATGTGCCTTGGTGTGTTCCTCTTTGGGGTCTACCTCCTTTGGGACTGTCTGAGCTTCCTGGATTTCCTGGAAGTCTATTTCCTTTGCCAGATTGGGGAAGTTCTCCTTTATTATTTATTCAAGTAAGTTTTCCACTTGTTGCTCTTCCCCTTCCCCTTCTGTTAGCCCTATAATTCAGATGTTGGAATGTTTAAAGATGTCCTGGAGGTTCCTAAGCCTCTCCTCATTTTTTTGAATTCTTGTTTCTTCATTCTTTTCTGGTTGGATGTTTCTTTCTTCCTTCTGGTTCACTCCATTGATTCGAGTCCCAGTTTTCTTTCCATCACTATTGGTTCCCTGTGCATTTTCCTTCAATTCACTTGGGGAGGCTTCATTTTTTCACCTAATTTGCAACCAAATTCAACCAGTTCTGTGAGCATCCTGATCACCAGTGCTTTGAACTGTGCATCTGATAGGTTGGCTATCTCTTGGTCGCTTAGAAGTATTGACTCTGGGGCTTTGATTTATTCTTCTGTTTGGGCCAAGATGTTTTGGTTTGGTGGAGCCTGTTACATATGAGGGGCAGAGCCTTAGGTGTTCACCAGGGTGGGTCAACCCAGTTGCTGGGTTGTGGCACTGTATGTGGAGGTGGGGTCAGAGAGGGAGTAATGGTGTTTGTTCCACCCTCTCTGGAATTTCAGTCCCCTCTGCCACTTCCCACAAGCAAATTGGGACCTTCTGATGTTGGTTCCCAGATGGGTGGGCTTGTGTACATTCTAGGACCCTGTGGGTCTCTCCAACAAACTCTCCTGTGAGGCTGGGAGATTCTCCAGTCACCTCAACCACCTAAAGTTTTTCAATCGGTGCTTTTAGGCTTTATTTCCCATTGCTGGGGCCCTGGGTTGCGTGGTCTATCTCACTGCCCCCGCTCTTTTTTTTTTTTGCCTGGTTTATCTGTGTGCAAATGTGTGTCTGTAATCAGCCAACCACCTTGGGCATCTCACTGGGTTTGCTCATTTCCTCCCCGCACCCAGTTCTGCTAACCACTGCCTCCTCCTGCCAGGACCCCTCTCTGCTGGCCACTGACTCTGCTTCTCTTACTGGTCTGGATGAATGGTTCATTGTAGTCAGACTTTGGTACAGTTTAATCTTCTGTCTGTTCTGGTTTTTGTTTCTAAATGTTTGTTGTCCTTAAATTTGGTTGTGTGAGGAGGTACAGTATTTCCACCTATGCCTCCATCTTCAAGAATCCCCTTGGAATCCTTTTAATTTGAGGGGTAGGGTGTTAGAAATGTCCACTCTTATATTCTTTATTTTGTTTTTTATTTTAGAAATTTGAGTTTTATGTCTCTTTTTTAATTTGTATGTCTAGCTAAAGTTACAATAATTATGCTTAGATTTTATAGGAACCAACTTCTGGTTTCTCTGTTGTTATATTCTGTTTCATTCAGAAATAAAGATATTCCGTAATCTTTATTAGTTCTTTTCTTCTGCTTGTTTTGAGTTTGTTTTTCTTTAACAGTTTCTTAAAGTGGAATATTAGGTTATTGCTATAGAATCTTTTAAAATATAGATACTTACAGCCATAATGTCCCTCTAACCACATTGTTTTATTTTTATAATTTTTTAATTTTTATTTTATTTTAATTGTTGTTCAAGTACAGCTTTCTGCCTTTTACTCACATCCCAGCCCACCCCCAAGCTCTTCCCACCTCCCTTCTTTTTCCACCTCCCTTGTTTTTGTCCGTGTGTCTTTTATACTTGTTCCTGCAAACCCTTAACCACATTGTTTTATATAATTGCTTTTTAAAATATTTATTTTTAATTGGAACAAAATACACATAATGTAAAATTTACCATCTTAACCATTTATATTATTGTGCAATCATGACCACCTTTCATCTTTTTTTTTTTTTGTGACTGGTTTATTTCACCTGATGTGTTCATGATTCATGTCATAGCAGGCATAGTTTATATCAGATCTCCATTCCTTTTCACTGGCAAGTCAGCCACTGCTTTTTGAGTGAATATTTTATTTTATTTTTTTATTTTTTATTTTTATTAATTAATTTTATTTAGTTATTTTTCAAGTACAGTTTTTTGTCTATTTTTCCCATCCCAGCCTCCCCCGCCCCTTGCTCCCCACCTCCCTCCCATTTCCCAAATCCCTCCCCCTTTTTCCCCTTAACTTCCCTTCTCCCCTCTGGTCACTATCCCCTTGTTCTCTATTTCAGTGTCTTTTTTTTTTCCCACCTTTCATCTTTAGAACTCTTTGCATCTTGCAGAACTGAAACTGTGAACCTATTAAACAATAACTTTGCCCTTGCCCTTCTGTTGGCCCTGACGACTGCCATCCAACTTTTGTCTCTATGAATCTGATTACTTTAAGTACCTCATATTAGTGGAATTATACAGTATTTGTCCTTTTGTGCCTTGCTTATTTCACTTAACATAATGTCCTTAGCAATATATTCATATCATAGCATGAATTTCCTTTCTCTTTAAGGCTAAATAATATTCCATTGTATACATATACAGGGTCCAACACAAATAACACCCCTTTTTTATTACAAAATCATAAGCACGAAATTCAGTAACATAACAATATCACACTCAAGCGTACCATATGACATTTTAGGTGACATGTTCAAATTAAAACTATAAATTATTACATTTATATTATTACCCTACCAAACACATTCAAGTAGGCATTACTTCTGCCAGACCCTGTGTATAAAATTTTGTTTATTCATTAATCAGTTGATGGACATTTGCAATGCTTCTATCTTTTGGCTATTGGTAATGATGCTGCTATGAACATAAGTGTGCAAATATCTCTTTAAGACTCCAGTTTGTTTGGATATATTAATAAAAGTGGTATTGTTGGATTATGTGATATTCTAATTTTAATTTTTTGAGGAACTACCATACTGTTTTTCCTAGCAGTTGAATTATTTTATGTTCCCACCAATAGTACAAAGCTTTCCTACTTCTCCACATTTTTACTAACACATTATTTTCTGGGGTTTGTTTGTTTTTTGATAGTAGCCATCCTAATGGGAGGAGATAACTCATTTTGGTTTTGGTTTACATTTCCTTAATAATTAGTAACTTTGAATCTCTTTTCATGTACTTATTGTCCATTTGTAAAACTTCTTTGGGGGAATATCTAGTCAAGTCCTATGCCCATTTTTAAGTCAGGCTTTTAAACTTTTTGCTGTTGAGTTGTAGGATATCTTTATATATTCTAGATATTAACTCCTTGTTAAATACATGATTTGCAAATATTTTCTCCCATTTCATGGGTTGCCTTTTCACTTCATTGATTGTATTTTTTGATGTATATGTAAATTGCTTTTGAACTGGTTTAAAGAAGAAAGAATAAGAACTATATAATTATATTGTATTTTATAATTACAATCATAATTTTTTAAGTGGTATCAGGTACTAGATTTATTGGGGTGATCATTTCATAAGGTATATAATGTCTAATCACAGGGGTGTACACTTGAAAGTAACAAATATTATACATTGACTATAACTTAAAAATAAAAATAATTTTAAAATAAAGGGTATTTAAAAATTTTTAATTTATTCTAATTTCTTGAACTACTTCTTGAATCTTCTTGTCTAACTTTATTGATAAGATTTACACAATATTTACCCAGCTACTTTCTTTATTTTTCACTTTTTTTATTGATGTTCAAATATTCATCTCCATTTTCTCACCACCACTTCCCCCTGCCCTACCCATACCCAGCTCCCACCCTCAATCCCACCCCTTCTTCACTCTGTCCATGGGTCCCTCATTCATGTTCATTTATGTCCTTTTCCCTTCTTTCTCATGTCATTTCCCTCTCTCCTCCTCTCTGGTTACTATCAGTTTGTTGTTGATTTCAATGTCTCTGGGTATATTTTGCTTGCCAGTTTGTTTTGTTAATTGGGTCCCACTTATAGGTGAGCTCATATGGTATTTGTCTTTCACTGCCTGGATTACTTCACTCAGCATAATGCTCTGCAGTTCCATCCATAGTGTCACGAAGGGTAGGAGCTCCTTCTTTTTTTCTGCTGTGTAGTATTTCATTGTGTAAATGTACCATAGTTTATTGATCCACTCATTTGGCTGTTCTAAATTGTGCTGCTATGAACATTGGGGTGCATAGTTTCTTTTGAATTAGTGTTTCAGGATTCTTAGGGTATAAACCCAACAGTGGAATTGCTCAGTCAAAAGGCAGTTTCATTTTTAGTTTCTTGAGGAAATTCCATACTGTTTTCCACAGAAACTGTACCAGTTTGCAATCCCACCAACAGTGTACTAGGGTTCCCTTTTCACCACAACCACATCAGCACCTATTGTTTTTTGATTTGTTCATGATGCACAAACTGACCAGTGTAAAGTGGTATCTCATTGTGGTTTTAATTTGGATCTCTCTGATGGCTAGTAATACTGAGCATCTTTTCGTATTCCTCTGGGCCCTTTGTATATCCTCCCTGGAGAAGTGTCTGTTCAAGTGTCTTGCCCACTTTTTAATTGGGTTGTTTGTCTTCCTGGAGTGGAGTCATGTGAGTTCTTCATATATTCCGGAGATCAAACTCTTGTCTGAGGTGTCATTGGAAGATATGTTTTCCCATATGGTTGGTTCTCTTTTCATTGTAATGCCTTTTTTTTTTTTAGCCATGCAGAAGCTTTTTTATTTGATGAGGTCCCATTTATTCATTCTTTTCTTTATGTCCCTTGCTCTAGGGGACATATCAGTAAAAATATTGCTGCACGGACTATCTGAGATTTTCCTGCCTATGTTTTCCTCTAGAACTTTTATGGTATCGTGACTTATATTTAAGTCTTTTATCCATCTTGAGTTTATTTTTGTGCATGGTGTAAGTTGGTGATCGAGTTTCATTTTTTTGCATGTACTTGTCCAGATCTCCAAACACCATTTGTTGAAAAGGCTATTTTTAAAATTTATTTATTTATTTATTTTTAGAGAGAGGGAAAGAAAAGGTGAAAGAGTGGGAGGGAAACATCAGTGTTTGGTTGCCTCTCATATGTCCCCTACTGGGGACCTGGCCTGTAACCCAAGCATGTGCCCTGACTGGGAATCTAACCAGCAACCCTTTGCTTCACAGGCCCATGCTCAATCCGCTGAGCTACACCAGCCAGGGGTGAAGAGATTATTTTGATTCCATTTTATGTTTCTTCCACCTTTGTCAAGTATTAATTGACTACAGAGATTTGGGTTTATTTCTGGGCTCTCTATTCTGTTCCATTGATCTATGTGTCTATTGTTATGCCAGTACCAGACTGTTTTGATTATTGTGGCCTTGTAATATAGTTTCATGCCCAGTATGGTAATACCACCTACTTTTTTCTTCTTTCTCAAAATTACTGCAGCTATTTAGGGTCTTTTATGGTTACATATAAGTTTTTGAAATGTTCATTCTATATCTGTGCAATATGTCATTGATATTTCAATAGGGATTCCATTGAATCTATAAATTACTTTGGGTAGTATAGACATTTTGAGGATATTAATTATTCCAATACATCAACATGATATGTGCTTTTGTTTATTTATGTCTTCCTTACTTTCTTTCTTCAGTGTTGTGTAGTTTTCTGAGTATAGGTGTTTTACCTCCTCAGTTAGGTTTATTCGAGGTATTTTATTTTTCTTGTTGATATAACAAATGGGATTTTTTTCCTGACAATCATGATAATTTTTAAATTTTTTAGAATTTTTTCACATTCTTATTATTGTTTAGATACAGTTGTCTTCCTTTCCCCTGCACAACTCCTTTCACCCCAGCCAGCTCCACTTCCACCCTTGATCCTGACCCCCTTTGATTTTGTGCATGTGTCCTTTATACATGCTCCTGAAAAACCTTCCTCCTTTACCCCTGTTATCCCCTCCATCTCCCCTCTGGTTACGGTCAGTT
The DNA here is from genome assembly GCF_021234435.1 of Artibeus jamaicensis. NCBI lineage: Eukaryota > Metazoa > Chordata > Mammalia > Chiroptera > Phyllostomidae > Artibeus > Artibeus jamaicensis. Next base: position 8,756,271 of record NW_026521810.1, on the reverse strand, counting down.
TTTCCTTAATTTCAAAGTCTCTGATTATATTTTGCTTGCTTGTTTGTTTTGTCGATTAGGTTCCACTTATAGGTGAGGTCATATGGTATTTGTCTTTCACCAAAGTGAAATAAAGACATTCCAGTTAACTAAAAATTGAGAGAATTTGTTAGTGGCATACCAGCTTTACAAGAAATATGAAAGGAAATTCTTTAGACTGAAAGGAAGTAACATCAATCAGTAATTCAAATCAAAATATAAGGCAAGGAGCTACAGTAAAAATTATCATGAATTTCCTTTTGTATTTCTTGTACTTCTTTGTATTTCCTTTTCCTCTAAAAATTGAATTTTCCTAAAAATTCAATTTTTAGTTAACTGGAATGTCTATTTCACTTTCACTTTTGAGACATAGTTTTGCTGCATATGGTAATCTTGGTTGACAAGTTATTTTCTCCAGCATTTTCGATATGTCATCCCACCACCTTCTGGTCTCTATTATTTTGGATAAGGAATTAGCTGTTAGTCTTATTGAAGTATATACAAAGTTACTGTTCTTTTGCTGCTTTCAAAATTTTCTTTTTTGTCTTTGACTTCAACATCTTGAGTATGATGTGCATGAGTACTGATATCTTTCTATTTATCCTGCTTGTAGTTTGTTGTGCTTATTGGATGTATAAGTTAATGTATTACATCAAATGTCTGACTTTTCAGCCATTATTTCTTCAAAATATATTATCTACTTCTCTCTCTACTGTTCTCTGGCACTCTCAATATATGTATCCTGTGGCGTTGATAGTGTTACAATATGTTAATTGACATACACATTATATTAGTTTCAGGTATATAACATCCTGATTCAATATTTATATACATTGTGAAATGATCCCAATAATCTAGTTAACATCTGTCACCATATATAGTTATAAATTTTTTCTCATGATGAAAACTTTAAGATGTACCCTGAGTAATTTTCAAATATGCTGTACAGTGTTGTTGATTATAGTCACCATGTTGTACATGACATCCCATGATGTTTTTTAAATATGTTCTGTATGTATGTATGTGTTTTAGAGAGGGGAAGGGAGGAAGAAAGAGAGAAAAACATCAATGCATGGTTGCCTCTTGTGCACCCCCTACTGGGGACCTGGCCTGCAACCCAGTCATGTGCCCTGACTGGGAATCAAACCAGCGATCCTTTGGTTTGAAGGCCTGGGCTCAATCCATTGAGACCTACCAGCCAGGGCCCATGATGTATTTATTTATAACAGGAAGTTTGTACCCTTTGACTCTCTTTACCTGTTTTGCTCATCCCCCACGCCATACCTCTGGTAGCCACCAATGTGTTCTTTGTATCTGTGTGCTTGGTTTTGGGTGTGGTTTTTTTTTTTGTTTTTAGATTCCACATATAAGTGAGATCATAGAGTGTTTGTCTTTCTTTGATTTATTTCACTTATCATAATGCCCTTAAGGTGTGTCCATGTTGTTGCAAATGGCAAGATTTTATTCTATTTTATAGCTGAATAATGTCCCATTGTATGTGTCTGTGTATGTATCACAGACACATACATTAATTTTTTTTAATCCTTACCTGAGGACATCTTTTTTCATTGTGTTTTTTTCAGAGAGAGAGGAAAGGGGTGGGTGGAGGGGGAGAGAGAGAGGAGGCAAACATTGATTGGTTGCTTCTTGTATGTGCCCTGACTAGAAATGGAACCTGTAGCCTTTTTGGTGTATGGGATGACACTACAGCCAACTGAACCACACCAGCCATGGCTGTGTCATATTTTCTTTATCCATTTATCCACTGACGAGAAGGCTCACTTTTCAGCTGAGAAACATGTTTGTTTCCCACATGTTAGCTATTATAATAATGCTGCAATGAGCATGAATGCATATATCTGTTTGAGTTAGTGTTTTCATTTTCTTCAGATGAATACCTGGAAGTACAATTTCTGGGTTAATATGATAGTTTTCTTTTTAATTTTTTGAGGAACCTCCATACTGTTTTTCATAGTTGGCTGTGCCAATCTACTACCCCTCCTGCCAACAGTACACAAGTGTTCCCTTTTCTTCACATCCTTGACAACACTTGTTACATTGTCTTTGTATATGTTTAAATATTTAAAAAATTATTTTATCGTTGTTCAATTCCATTTGTCTGCATTTACTACCCACCACTACTCCCGACCCCAACCAAACCCTCCTCCCTCCCTTGCTTCCACCCTCCCCTTGGTTTTGTCCATGTATCTTTTATAGTTGTTCCTGAAAACCTTTCTCTTCTTCCCCCCATTATCCCCTCCAACCTTCCCTCTGGTTACTGTCAGATTGTTCTTAATTTCAATGTCTCTTGTTCTATTTTATTTGCTTTTTTCTTTTGGTGATTGGGTTTCAGTTAAAGGTGAGATCATATGGTATTTGTCCCTCACCACCTGGCTTATTTCACTTGGCATAATGCTCTCCAGTTCCATCCATGCTGTTGTGGAGAGTAGGAGCTTTTTCTTTCTCTCTGCTGAGCAGTATTCATTCCATAGTGTAAATGTACCATGGTCTTTTTGATATAGCCTTTTTAATCAGTGTGAGGTGACATCTCATTGTGGTTTAGATTTGCATTTCCCTGATGTTAAGTACCTTTCCATGTATCTATTGGCTATGTATGTCTTCTTTGGAAAAATGTCTGTTCAGATCCTCTGCCCATTTTTAAATCAAATTGCTTCAGTTTTTTGCTATTGAGTTGTATGAGTTCTTCATACATTTCAGATATTAACCTATTATATATGATTTGCAAATATTCTCCTCAATTAAGTAGGTTGCCTTTACAATTTATTAATGGCTTTCTTTGTTGTACAGAAATTTGGGGGGCATTAAATTTTGTGTTGCTGTACCTACAGGAAATTTTTCATCTTATACAATACTTAGTTATTTAGAAAATGAAAACCAAATCTCAAGCAACTTCAACAAACAAGATAAAATATATAAATTCCCACTTTTGTCCTTCAGGAAATGAGAAATTATTATTTTATGTTTATTTTGCTTTTGGAGGTAATGTTAATTATATGTATGGTAACGCTGAGCTGGTATCTATTTAGACAAGACAAATACAGTGTTCTGTTTCAAAGATTTAAGAAAACAATTCATTTTCTGCTTGCTGCCAACTTATTTGTGTTTGGTTGGTTGGATTTATGCCAGTTTCATCTCAGTAGAAAACAGACATTATAGTGAGTATTAATGGATTTGCATCATCTCTTAGACTAAGGCATCTGATATAATAGAGATGTCATTTTCTAATATTCTGAAATGGAAGCCTCCAGACTCCTTGATGTAATAGAAATCTCTTCATAAGTTTTCTTAACAACTGTGGAATCCCAGAGTGCTATTAAAGTGGCAGTTTTTTTATGATGTTTCCATCAAAGTCAGAGCAATTGGAAGTAAGCCTAGCTCAAGGACAGTTAATTAACTCTGTGCATGTGTGTAATTCAGGGTAATAGCTCCAGACAAAATAGGCCTATGATTTACTTCTTTTTTTTTTTCATTTCACATTTTTTATTGCTTTTCAAGTACAGTTGTCTCCATTTCCCCCTTGCCACTCCTCTGTCACCCCAGCCATCCCCACTTCCCACCCTCATCCCACTCCCCCTTTGGTTTTGTCCATGGGTTCTTTATACATGTTCCTGAAGACTCTCCCTGCCAGTTCCCCCCCACCTCCCCTCTAGTTACTGTCAGTTTGTTCTTTATTTCAATGTATTTACTTCTGATGAGAGTAATGGAGAAAGTCAGGAACATGTCTTATGGTTGTCTTATTTCTGTCTTTATTCTCCAAGGAAAATGTGTTTTATGGTATAATTGACATAACATTATATCAGTCTCAGATGTAGAACACAATGATTTGATACTTGCATATATTGCAAAGAAAAGTGTTATCTGTATTTCAGTATAAGCATAAGTTGGCATTTATTTTCATAATGTTTTTCCTATTCTTTCAGTGGGCTGTTGCAACACTTTCACCAATTCCACCTCAAGCACCAGTGACTTTAATAGATGTTCAATAAATATTTGTTGAATAAAAATGTGAGGAAAACCAAACTCATCAGGGTGAAAGTTTTGCCTTAGTACTTTTCTGTTAACCCCAAGAATTCACTGAACTTGCATTCCAGGGCAGCCCATCTTAACAAGTCTCCAGACATCTGTGAAACGGCTTTAACACACAGGCCTATCCATTGGCAAACGGACTCTGCTCTACTGAGGCATTCTCTTTAGTTACATTTTTGAAACATGGCCCACTTCTCTCCAGCTTCTAAAAATGTCTAACTAAATAAAACATAGTTTTACTAACTCTATATAATGATTTATATAATCATTTCTTCATCAAAGAAAAGGAAGACAGGGGGTCTTTGCACAAACGAGCTGAAGGCACATCTGAAGAAGGTGGTCACAGGCAGGAAACAATGAAAGAACTCTAACTTAGAAACCTAGAGTTGTAAAAATCAATAACCAAGTAAATCTAGAATGAAACAAGTCCCTTGGACCATTTTCAGGGCTTCTATTTGGATGAGGACAGTCAATCCTGGGTTTTGTAGATATTAGTGCAAGGATTTGATTGCCTCTATTAAAAGAAACCCATATTAAATGCTTAAAAAGACCTTATGTAAACCCATATAAATGTATATTTTATGTATCCACAAGACCCCTAAACTTTCTGTTTCTTACTGCAAAAAAAGTCCATGTGTTAAAAGCAAATTCTGAACTGTATTTGTGACCACAACTTCACATCTGCTCCAGAAAAAAAGAAAAATGATTTTTTCTTTCAATATGTATCTTTATTGAATTATGGGTATTGCTCTAACTAGTGCACATTTGACTATTGCAGCCTCCATTATAACATTTTTCAAATCTCTCTGCTTATCTACAAACCTGTGTTATTTGTGAGGTTTGAACTATTTGGTGACAAGGATCTTCAGTGAGTAGATCAAAAGGTAAATGACCTCAGGTTTTCCCCAAGTCCCAATCTGGCATTGGGTTAGCCTTCAGAGGTTTTCAAATAAATACCTAGGATGGGGAAAGTGGGTAATGCATACATGAAGCAATAGAATAGTACCTCCCTTGATAGCAATGAGTGGCAGATTTGTACAGGTTAATTCTTGAGAGAGGATGGATAGGAATAGTCTATTAGAGGAGCTTCTACAGATCAGCCAAACCAGACAGGGCAGACTGTTGTCCCTCTCTATGCCTCTCTGTGCTGTTCTCTTCAGGTTCTGTTGTCCACTGTTTTGGAGATCCCTGGAGTAAAATAAAGCAGACATCTCTAGATTCCACAACGGAAAATACTTTTCCTTTTTTTCTGGCAAACACTGCGTTTGTGCCCATGATCTCACAGCCTCATACGCCTGATGTCTGATATGCCAGGTACATTGAGGAAGGCTAGCAAAAAGTCCCCTTCAGGGATGAGGGAAGAAGTATTTGGTCCCAATGTTTTGTATTTTAATCTTAGAATAATCTAGTAATAAATAAATAATAAAATCTTAGCAATACTTTATAGAACATATTTTTTAGTTGTTCAATTTTATTTTTATTTATTTTATTAACCTTTTTTTCATAGGGGATTAATAGTAAAACCATGTGGTGGGTAGTAGTTCAGGCCACCAGAAAGAACAATGCATTCCTAAGTCAACAGATGATTGCCAGCCACCTATCACACTCTGTATGTTCTTTAACCTCCTTCCTAGGGACATGAGTTTATCTTTGGGTTGCATTTCCACTTTTCTGGGTAGTCAGCCAAGCCTGAGGCTTCAGAGAGTTAAATAAAGTCCAATATTTCCCAGATACCTTTGCTGTTGGAGCCATATTGCATCTAAAGTGAGTTTCCCCTGCAACTGTCTTTTCCCTATTGGTAGGCATTACCACATTGTCCTTTCAAGTGTCCAAATATGCGTGGCTTTCTTTTGAGCTTTCCATTGCACTACTTTTCTATCTGGCAAGTGCCTCATTGTTTTAATTACCATAGCTTTATAATGGAATCTTGCTATACACTAGAGCAAGTCCTTTTGTGTTATGGTTCTTCAAAAATACTATGGCTATTTTTGCTTTTTCATTCCCATATAACTTAAATCATTTAGTGAAATTCCACATTAAACCTGTTATGAGATGACCCAAGTGACTCAGTTGGGTGGGCATTATCCTGCAAAGCCAAGGGTTACCATTTTGATTCTTGGTCTGGGCACATGCCTGGGTTGTGGGTTTGGTCCCCTGGGCATGTACCAGAAGCGACTAATTGATGTTTCTCACATTAATGTTTCTTATCCTTTCTCCTCCCCTTCCCCTCTCTCTAAAACTAAATTAATAAGATTTTTTTTTAAAACATATTATAATTTTAATATATTGAATCAAATTTACCAATATATTTGGGGAGAATTGACATATTTATAATATTGAGTCTTCTAGCTCATAAACAAATATTCCTTTATGTATTTGATCTTTCTCAGTAATACTTCATAGTTTTTGTGTGAAGGTGTAGACCCACACATTTTAAAATATTTATTACTTGGTATTGATTTTTTTTGATATTTTTGTGTGGTTATATATTATTTTATTTTTTTAATATTTTGATTCTTGCTGACATATAAAATTATTTGAATTTTGTATTTTGACCTTGTACTATATTCAGCAACCTTACTAAAAGTCACTTATTCATTCTAATAATTTAGTGGTAAAATTTTTTGGACTTTTTACATACTCAATTATATCATCTGTGGAAAATAACACTTTTACTCTGGCATAATTCTTATACTTTTTACTTTTTCTCCATTTAGTGCACTGGCTAGGACTACCTATATGAAGCTGAGTGATGATAGTGGATAGTCTTGTCTGTAGTATTACAGAGGGAAAGTTTTCAACATTTCATCATTAACTATGATACTTGCTATAGTATTTCTGATTTTGTTTTAAAAATGGTATTTATCAGATTAACAAAGTTAACTTTAATTCCTAATTTAAGATATTTAATCCTACTGGATGTTGAAATTTATCAAATGTTTTTCTGCATCTATTTTCATGATTATATTACTTTCTCTTTTATTATGTTGCTATAGTTAATTTATGTTAATTGATTTTCAAATGTTAATTTAACCATGTACTCCTAGAATAAAGACCACTTGGCTTTACATGTTAGGTTTTTTATATATTGCTACATTTGATTTGCTAATATTTTTTTTGATGGTGAATGAAATTAAGTTGTGTAAATTTTTATTCTCATAATGGCTTTATAAGGTTTTGGTTTTAAGATTAAGCCATCCCCAAAATATGAATTAGAAACTATCTATTTTCTAGGTGAATAGTTCTTAAGTCAGTTTTAGTATTTTGAATTTTTTAAAAGAATTTGTCCATTTACTCTAAACTTAAATTTTAGACATATATTTCTTGTATTGCTAATTATGTCATACTTTATATGCATTTATATAGATCTATCAAAAGATACCAGCTACATTGATTTCTATAAAATACAGTACCAAGAATAAAATGTATTTTAAAAGAAGCCAAAGTTGTAACATTCATCACTCTTTTTACTTTCTTGATGGTGCACTTTGAAACACAGAAGTTTGATTTTGATGAATTCTAACTTATCTCCTTTTTTAATCACTTGTTCTTTCAGGTGTTACATAAAGAAATGAATGCCTATAAACCCTTCACCCTTTTCCTCCTTATCCCCTCCCCTCTCCCCTTTGATCATTGTCAGTCTGTTCTCAATTTCAATGTCTTTGGCTATACTTTGCCTAACTCAAAGTCACAAAGATTTTCTCCTATGAGATTTATAGTTCTAGCTCTCACATTCATATCTGTGATCTCCTGTGTGTTAATTTTGTCTCTGATGTAAATAAATAAATAAATAATCTAAATTTATTCTTTGGCATGTTGGCATCCAGTTGTTTCAGTGACATTTGTTAAAGACTATTCTTTCCCAACTGAATCATCTTAGTATCCTTGTCAAAAATCAACTAATCATATATGTAAGCATTTATTTTTGTAACATTACTTCTACCCCTTTAATAAATATGTCTATCTTGTGCCAGTACCATACTGTCTTAATTTCTATACCTTTGTAATAACTTGAAACTGGGAAGTATGAGTCCTTCCTCTTTGTTCTGATTTTTCAAGGTTGTTTTGCCTACTGTGGGTTTCTTGTATTTCTATATGGATTCTAGGTTTAGCTTGTCGATTGCTTCTAAACAAATTGAACTGGGTTTTTGATCTGCATTGCACTAAATCTGTAAATCAACTTGGGAAATATTGCTATATTGACAATATTAAGTCTTCTGATCCATGATCATAGGGTATCATTCCATTTACTTACTTTTACTTTAATTTCTTTCAACAATGTTTTGTACTTTTTGGTGTACAAATCTAATGCTTCTTTTGTTTAATTTATTTCATGTATTTTATTTCTGATGCTATTATAAGGGGTATTGTTCTCTTATTATTATTTCAGGTTGTATATTGTTAGGGTATAGAAATACAATATAACTTTGTATATTGACCTTTTATATCTCACCTTTACTACTTGTTTATTAGTTCCAATAGGTTTTAAATGAATTCCTTAGGATTTTCTATGTACAGGATCATGTCATCCTCAAATAGAAATTGTTGTACTCTTCCTTTCAAATCTAATGTCTTGTTTTTCTTTTACTTGCCAATTACTCTGGCTAGTGCTTCCAGTATAATGTTGAAAGGACATGGTGAGAGTAGATATTTTTGTTCTGTTCCTGATCTTGGAGAAAGCATTTAGCCTTTCATCATTCAGTGTAATGTTAGTTTGTAATAGATGCCCTTTATCAGGCTGAGGAACTTCTCTTCCATTCCTAGTTTCTTGAGTGCTTTCATCATGAAAAGTGTTGGATTTTGTCCAATGTTTTTTCCCCCCATCTACTGAGATGTTCATGTATTTGTATTTTAGTCTATTAATATGATTTATTGCCTTGACTGATTTTCATATGTTAAACCAACCTTGCATTTCTACATAAATCCCACTTATTCATGGGTGGTGTATAATCCTTTCTATATAATGCTAGATTAATTTTACTAGTATTTCATTAATAATTTTGGCATTTTTATTCATAAGGGATATTGCTCTGTAGTGTTCCTTGCTTTTGATGTCTTTTAATTTTTGTTATCAAGATATTACTAACCTCATAGTTAGAGTTGGGAAGTGGCTCTCCAGGAATTTTCCATTTCATTAGACATTTGGTTTGTTAGATTATAGTTATTTATAGTGTTCACTTATCTTTTTTATTTCTGTGAAGTTGATTGTGAGACTCTCTTTTTTCTTTCTGATTGTAATTACTTGAGTCTTCTTTATATTTGTCTGGCTAGTACACCTAAAGATTTGTTAACTGTGTTAATCTTTTCAAAGAATTAACTTTTGGTTTAGTTTTCATCAAATTTGGAAACTTTGTAGCCATAATTCCTTCAAATATTTTTTAAATTTCTTCTCCCTACTCTCCATCTAAGACTCTAATAACATGTATGTTTGAATGTTTAACCTGGTCTTACAGGTCACTGAGGCTGTGTTCAATTTTATTTTCAATCTAATTTCCCTGAGTTTTATTTTGGATAAATTCTACAAGTATTTCTTAAAATTCATTCATTTTTCTATTCTACAATATTTAATCTGCTGTTAACCCCATCTAGTGAATTTTTAATTTCAGATATTTATTTTTTACTTCTAAAAGTCCCATAGCTACACAAACCCATCCGCACCATGAACAAGGTATAGATAAGACACATGATACACACAGAAAACAGATAGCAAGATGGTAAGTCAGTTCTCATCTATCAAGAAGGAATGAAAACTAGCCTATTAGTCTTCTGTCAGAACTATTGAGTGTCTTAATTTGAAATCAAACACATTCTAAGTGATTTCAATTTTCTCATTTCACTGGTAGAAAAAGCAAAGTTCAGGAAATTTTTGAAATTTTCACACAAGCAACTACTTTAGGGCTTGGCCAAGTCTAGAACAAGGGCTCTTCTTACTAATACTAACACCACTTCCATTTATTTTGCCTTTTATGGTTTAGGTAATTGGTTATTGTACTTCACACTTGTCCTATAGAGATAGACTTTCCCCCTGCTTTTCTTTGGGGGAGAATCTTGAGAGATTTTTGAATACTTGTTTTTTAGAAGCCCAGTATTTCTGCAGCTGATTCTATACCAACCTTAAGTTTTAAAAAATAGGAAGAAAATCAAAGCAAGTCTTCTGCCTTATCCTATTGCTCGCCAAACTGGTAATCATGAAGCATGATCTTCTGTTTGGAAATCCCAATATCCTTTGTCACTTTAATACTAAATGGCTCAGAAGGGTTTTATCCTCTCAAAGGGACTGGTGTTGTTGATGGTTTGCTATCAAAGGAGTCTCATTTTAAGAAAGAATGGCAAGGTTATGTAGCCATTATGCATGTACAGTTTTGCAGTGAGCTGTTCAGAGTATGAAGAGTGAAAGCAATTCATTTTGCTCCCAAGACTTTTTTCTTTTTTTATTTTGTATGTCTATTATCATAAAGTGTGCATTTGTAGATGTTACAAATTGTAAGAGAGAGCATGTAGGGAAGGAAATCAAACAAAATATCCCAAACAACTCATTAGATATTAAAAATTAAAACTCAGAAATGGGATGGGAAATGATAGAACCTAGACATCTAGGTTCTAGACATCTTTTCAAGGCGTCTGTCTATAAAAGTGAGAATGGAAAAGACAAGCTACCAATTCAAATGAATAACAAAGCTTGGATATGCAGCGTTTAAAGTATTTAAAAATGGGTGGTTATCAAAAGCTTTTTCTGAATAGGCCATGGAGAAAAAGTCTAATTTGATTTTTAATTCATTAAACTGCTCTATGGTCAGCAGTTCATGGAGAGACACTCGTCGTGGGAGTACAACTAGTTTTTTCCAGTCCAGTAATAACATTTGAGCCCACTGGATAGAGAAGACAATGAGACATGTGTGTTTGGGATCTGCCTGTTAATCACAGAGGTTCCTACATTAACCATTGGGTGAATATCTGGTTTACAGTGACCCCAAAATAAGACATGGTCTTCAAACATGTAGCGTTTGCCTGCAAGGTCTTTAAGGAACTGGTTTAAAAAGTCAAACATCACTTCTGCCAGTCCTTCATAGAGGACTCATCTAGAGACACTTGACCTCCTAAAGTTTCTCTTTTCCTCATATTTGTCAAATGGACATTTGGCTTTTTGATATTTAGAATCAGATTGAGGCAATGCAGGTACAAAGTGGGCTAGTCGAGGCTTGCAGAGTGCAGCATCCCCCAGTGGCTGCCTCGTCTCCACCTGCTTTCAGGTTTGGTCGATTGTTGTACTAGTTTCCTGGGGCTGCTGGAACAAAGTACTACAGACTGGGGGCTTAAACAACAGAAATTTATTGTCTCACAGTTTTGGAGGCTAGAAGTCTGAGATCAAGGTGTCAGTGGGGCTGGTGCCTTCAGAGGCTGGGGGAGAAACTGTTCCAGGCCTCTTGCTTAGCTCCTGAGGGCTTGCTGGCAATCTTTGGCATCCCTTGGTTTGTAGCAGCATCACCCTGGTCTCTGTCTTTATGTTCACATGGTTCACCCTGTGTGTTCATGCCTATGCCCAAATGTCCCCTTTATATAAGGATACCCAGTTATATTGGACTGGGGCCCACCCTACTCCAGTATGACCTAATCTTAACTACATCTGCAACAACTCTTTTACAAGTAAGGTCACATTCTGAGATATGGAGGGTGGATTTAGAACTTCAGCACATGAATTTTGGCAGGGACACAAGTCAGCCCATAACTCTTTGTCAGGGTAGGTTTAGAGGATAATTAATCTGGGGAAAGTGTAGTTCCATTAACAAAGCATGACTTTTCTGGGGTCTCCACTGAATGAGCTGTGTGATGCCCAGGGACTCTCCCTCTGGTTGGTCAACACCTACTTGTCCCTTTGATCTGTATGAGTACTGAGAATTGCTCAGCTTTCAACACTCAATTGTCCTTCATTCAGCCTTGCAGAGTTTCACTCTATGCATGTGCAACCTGTACTCAAGAGAGACTGGATTTTTTAGCTTTTCCCCCTCGGCCCTCTTTTCCAGAACTCTGCCCTGCAAATTTCAGCTTCTTCAGCCCTCCTGAATTCTGATCGCCATTTCCCTAACTCAGCAAGGCTGCCACCTGTCTGGATTCTTTCTCTATGCCCATGCAGTGTAGAGATCACCCCAGGCAGGAAGCCAAGGTGATCAAGGATCACAGTCCTGTGCTGCCTGTAGTTAAATGTGTGAACATAATTGTTTTATATCTTTGTTCCAGTTTTCTAAATGACAAAGTTAAGTCTGGTCCTTCTTACACATTGTACTAAAGGGCAGAAGTTCAGAATGGACATTTTAAAACAGCTATAAAGTCATCTGTGTTGATGTAAAATTCGCAACTTTTAAAAATGTTTTATTTATTTTTAGAGAGAGGTAAAAGGGGGGGAGAGAGAGGGGGAGAGAAACATCAATGTGAGAAACATCACATCAGGGGACAGGACGTACAACCCAGACGTGTACCCTGACTAGGAATCAAACTGGCAACCTTTTGCTTTATGTAACAACACCCAACCCACCAAGCTACACCAGTCAGGGCAAATTCACAACTTTTAAATGCCTTTGGAGCACTGAATCCTGGGATATTCTCCTTGCACAGCAGGGCTCAGCTAAAAGGCATGCATAGCCATCTTTTGGAAGGCTCATAAAGCTTACTGTGACATTCATCACAGGTCTTCCAGCCACAGCCCATGTGTATGAGTGAGCAGGAATATGTTAGTTTAGTTAAATCTGTTCATAGGCCACAAGTGGGAGACAAGGGGTGCATCCCTCAGCTTCAGACAACCCCAGAGAAGCTTGAAGTCTACTTCACCATAGGGAACTGACTTAACTGACTGGTCTTAATAGTATGACTCCTAGTCTGAAAAGAAATACATTTATTTAGCCCTGGCTGGTGTAGCTCAGTGGATTGAGCACAGTCCTGTGAACCAAAGTATCACGGTTCAAGTCCCAGTCAAGGCACATGCCTGGGTTGCAGGCCAGTTCCCAGCAGGGGACCCATGAGGAGCAACCATACATTGTATTTCTCTCCTCTCCTTCCCTTCCCCTCTAAAGATAGATAAATTAAAAAAAGAAATACATTTATTCATATTAAACTTCCCAGTTCAGAAGCACCAAATTATCTTAACCCAATGATCAGAATTTCTCCAAATTCTTTACAGTAAAGAGAAGAGGCACGTTCTATCTGAGAATGTGTGTGTCTTAGGCCCCATACTAAGTCTGGCTTCTCCATTCACTAGCTATGTGAACTTCAGCAGGTCCTTCTTAGTCTTTTAATTTCTGAAATGGATGTGTTTTCTCATAGGTATTGCAAGTAATCAGTAGGAACATGTGTCTTCCCCCAAAGTCTGCCATGCAACTGGCTCGTAGACAAGCAGATTGGATTTGCTGTTACAGTGGGAAGTTACCAGAAACCTACACCCCAGCATCTGCCCCCAGCAATGTCCTGTCCTATGCTTTTTACAAATAAACATGCATTTTCTAAGACTCTTTCTTCATGGTTTAAAAAAATTATACATATTCCTATTAAATGGTGATAGAGGTGGGAAAATAGCAAGTCAATGCTTGTCATTTATACCTTTGAAAGGATTGGTTTACTAGCTGAGGTTTATATAGTGGGTACATTTGAGTGAGGGTGGAGGCATGGGTATAAAATGGGGTGATACCTGGAGAAGGCAGGTCTAGGGTACCTGAAAAAACAGGTTTTGAGCTGCGAGAAGACTCTGAGTGTCTCAAAAATGAGCTTAACCTACATCCCAATTTCACACGGGGTCAGTAACCCCTATGCAATTTTGCATAGAATCAAGTATAGTCAATACAAACTTTCATGTATACACAAAATAAATCAGATTCACAGATATTTAGAATGGGAAGGAACACAAAAATGGCAGTAAAGTTATTAACAGTTGTTCAGGGAGCTATCATGTCGAAGATGCCTTTCCATCTCTTTTAAGAAGTTTCTAAATCTACCTAAGGCCTCAGAGGCACAGTCAATGCCTCTCTTCCCACTTTTCTACTTTTCCATGGAAACAATGAAGAAATTATTCCTCATCCTACTTTCACTCCAAACACTATTTTTAGTGTTAGCATTTGCTGTAGAAACATTCACTTAGTTCTTTCCCCTCAATGTCATGTTGTTTCACTGACAGATGAGGAAGAGCAGCTCCAGCAGTTTTCAGAAGTGAGTTATGTGTCTTAGGTACCAAACATATTTTTGTTCATAATTCAGTCACAAATAAGGCACTGCCCCCAAATGACAATTGTAAAGTCTTTCTGTAATTATAAAACCCTGTGTCCTTTTTACATCTGTTTGTCTTTTACTTTCATTTATAGTACCAAGTGGATAAGATGCTGTGTTCCTATCCAAGGAATAAAAATTTTGCTATTTTTTTCTACTGAGAAAATAAATTGTTCCTCAAAATTTTGCTGGTGATCACCAGAGTGTCAGGAAGTTACAATTAGGGAGAGGTGGGCAGGTGTTCTCACCCATCCTCCTTCAGAGGCAGGTGTATAACTCAGCCATTGATGTGTCACATTGGGCTAGTCACTCTCTTCCTTCTGCCCCCCCCCCCCCAGTAAAATGAGGCAGAAGAGCATGATCTCTTAGATCCTGAGATCCTGCACAGATCTCACCTTCCAGATTTGATTTCCAGTCACGCAGCATACTGTGCTCTAGCAGCACAGGAATGGCATTGGGTATTCAGAAACACAGCAGAGTGCTTATTGGCAGAGATTATCACTCATGTTCAGTGCCTTACATTTATACTCCCACATTTGTTCCTCTTGCTTCTAAATTAGTCAGTGTAAAGACTTTAAAAAGATTAGCTGATTTAAAGCCACATTTGCAAAAGGAGCTATGTGGGCCAGCATATAAATCAGATACATGCTTGTTTTATTTCTCTGCCCAAAAGAAAAGTAGTGGTTTAGACTTATTATCTTTTTTATTGTTTATGCTATTACAGTTATCCCAATTTCCCCTCTTTGTCTTTGTCCTGCCCACTCCTTCCCACAGTCAATCCCCACACTGTTGTTCATGTCCATGGGTGATACATACAGGTTCTTTGTCTAGTCCCTTCACCTTCTTTAAACCACTCCCAACTTTTCCACTCCCCTTTTACAGCTGTCAGTCTGTTCCTTTTTTTCTGTACCTCTGATTCTATTTTTCTCATTAGTTTATTTTGTTCCTTAGATTCCAGTTATAAGTGAGATCATATGGTATTTGTCTTTCACCAACTGGTGGCTTATTTCACTTAGCATAATAATCTCCAGTTCCATCCATGCTGTCAAAAAAAGGTAAGAATTCCTTCTTTTCTTGGCTATTGTAAATAACGCTGGGTCAAAAGGCAGTTTCATTTTTTAATTTGTGAGGAAACTTCATATTGTTTTCCATAGTGGCTGCACCAGTCTGCATTCCCACCAACAGTGCTCTAAGGTTCCCTTTTCTTCTCAACCTCACCAGCGTTTGTTGTTTGCTGATTTGTTAATGATGGCCATCTGACAGATGTGAGATGATATCTCATGTGGTTTTAATTTGCATCTCTCTGATGGCTATTGATGTCAGCATTTTTCATATGTCTATTGGACCATCTGTATGTCCTCCTTGGAGAAGGGTCTATTTAGGTCCTTTGTCCATTTTTTAATTGGAATATTTGTCTTCCTGGTGTTAAGTCATATGAATTCTTCATATATTTTGGAGATTAAACCCTTGTTCAATGTATCATTGGTAAATATGTTCTCCCATACAGTGGGTTCCTTTATCATTTTGCTGATGGTTTCTTTAGCTGTGTAGATTTATTCTTTATAAGCATAATTAAAGTTCTTAATTTCTTCTTTAAAATATTACTCTAAATAAATAGAAATGGGCATTACTATGGACACTATTCCAAAATAATCTTCCATATTCTTACCCAGCCCAGGAAGCTGATACTTTCAGATAAGCAAACACTTGTTAGGTTAGATCACAGGTGACAAACACAAGGCCCATGGGCCAAACCTGGCTCTTCACCTTGTTTTATCCAGCCTGGCACCTTGTTTCTACCCTGTGGCAGTGCCAAGCTCCTTGCCCTAGTTAAGGAGTAGTTACATTTATACAGTCCTAAAATTACACTAGGCCCTTTGAAGGCAACTATGAGGCTGATGTGGCCCCTGGTGAAAATGAGTTTGACATCCCTGGGTTAGAGTAAGCATTCATTTTCAAAATGAAGAGTTTTGTGGAAAATACCATATTTTGCCCTGTGTAATGTGCACTTTTTTGCCCAAATTTTTGAGGGAAAAATAAGGATGTACATTATGCATGGGTAGTGCTAATTCCATATTTACATAAATGTTTTTAATTTTTTTATTTATGCTTGTGCATTAAAAATGTCACTCAGGAAAGCAATAATGATATCCATATTGAAAATAATATCCTGGAATACAATAATCAGTTTCATTTCTAAATATAAATAAATAAGTAATTGAATTAAAAAATTAAAACAAAAGAGGTTTTTTTTCCCCTGAAAATTTGGGCCACAAATGTGGGTACACAATATGCACAGGAGTGCATTATACATGGCAAAATACAGTAACATTATTGGCCAAAACCCAACAAATCTATGATATTTACATGTAAAAAGACAACATACTTTTTAAAAGAGGAAATAATTACAAATAAATATTATAAAATTTGGACAGGGTAAAACTGAAAGCATTTTTTGAATTGCCAGAACATACTTTTATGGACATTCCTGAGAAAGGTCTATAAATTTCTGATGGGTATTTAAATAGGCACCCAAGGGTCTAAAATTTTAGACTGTCAATGTTTGCCATTTGTCAAAAAAAAAAAAAAGAAAAAAAACCAGTGCCCAGAAGAGTCTTAGCTAAGAGTCTGAAACATGTTAGAGCAGTTCGAATGATAACTTCTATTTAAAATATTAAGCATGTGTAGCTAGGACTGAGGCACAGCATGTCTAATGGGCCCCTGCCTTGGGCTTTTGGTGAGTGGGGATGGAGAAGTGGGGTTCCAACTACGAGACTAGGGAACTCTAAAATAAATTCTACTGTGGTTTCCTATTGTTGCAGTAACAAATTACCACAAACTTCATGGCTTAAAACAACACAAATTAATATTCTTTCTGAGGTCAGAAGTCTGGTGTGTGTCTCATTGAGCTAAAATCAAGATGTTGGCAGGACTGTGTTCCTTCTGCAGACCTGAGGGGAGAACACATCTCCTTGACTCATTCAGCTCCCAGAGGCCTCCACTTTCTCTGGCTGTGGCCCCACCCTCCACCTTCCATGTCAGCAATGTCGGACTCAGTCCCTCTCACACTGCCACCTCTCTGGTCCTCATCTGCCTCCCTCTTCACTTTTTAAGTACCCTTGTGATTACCAAGGATAAGCCAGGAAAATCTCTCTATTTTAAAGTCACTACTTAGTAAACTTATTTCTATGCCTGATAACATTAATTTTCTCTGAGAAAAGAAAGAAAACCATCTGTTCAGAAGAGTATGATGGGAACCAGAACATGGGTACATGAGAGCCATCATGGCTAGTTGCTGAAGGCATGGGAAAATACACTGCCCAGGGAGAAATGGACGTGTCATCCAAGTGTGTCATTTGGGCTGCATCTGACTCATCCAGAGTCTTAGGTCCATTCACAGCCAGGGACTCAGGAATTCCTCTTCTGGAGCTCTTCTAGGGATATAATTATAAATACAGACAAATTATGTACACAGACATTTGTCAAGGAAATTTGTCTAATACCTTCAAATAGGAAATTATGCAGGAGAGAAATGGTAACATAAATTATGATCTATCCACATAATGGACTATTAGCCAGTTACTAAAATTTACGTTTATGGAGACTGTTATCATTTGGGAAGACACTTATGTTAGAATGTAGTTGAAAAAACTGGGACATAATATTGTGCATTTGGCTTCATCTCAATTAGCTTGCAGGCTAACTCCAGCACCTTCTTTACAAAAGAAGAAGTGGAAGGAAAAACAATAAAATGGTGACAGTGACTCCTCTAGGATTGGAATCATTGGTGATCTTTTCTTCTTTCTTATTTTACTTATTGTTCTATTTGTTTTCCAGAGAATGTCTAAAGGTATTCTCAAATGAATGTCTAAGGCTCAAATGAAACTGGAGACAATAAATCTTTGTGGTTTTGGTCTTCAGAGGTCTGTGCTTTTCCTCAGTAGCATGGAAATGCCCAGCTGTAGGGAGAGGAGTCTGGTGCGGGGATGGGGCTTCCACCAGGAAGTCATGGCAAGAAGGCCAGTAGATGAGAGCGGCACAGGGTGGGTGCCAGTTAGTCAGCAGCTGGGACGATGACCCTGAGGATCAGGGCTGTGAAGGGATGCTAGGAAGGATGGTTAGAGATGACAGCAGTCAAAGAGCAGAACATCCCTGGAAGGGGAAAGAGCAGAAATTTGGGAAGCAGGGAGCAAGAGCAGGGTGGAAGACAGTGGGGAAGAGAGAGTGACTAATGCAGACTAATACATCTGAAGGAGGGAGAGCAATTCAGGGTCAGACGGGGCATGGTGGAAGTGCAGTAATTAATAAATATTTATCCAGCAGCTGCTATGTCCCAGCACTGCACTAGGTGCTGGATATGCACCACTGATGCTCAAAACTGATACAGACTCTGCCCTTCTAGAGTTGTCTTCCACTGGGAAAATTCAGAAACCAAAAATAAACCAGTACAAAGGGTGTGATATACTCTACAGAAAAGAACAGGTGCCAGTGGGAAATACAGACCAGGAAAAAAGACCAAAGCAACTGACATTTAAGCTAAACCCTGAAGGATGAGTGGGAGTTAGACAGGTGAAGGGTGGGGAAAGGTAAAGCACTCCAGGGGAGTGGCTGCTCAGAGAAGGCCTCGAGGCAGAAAGGAGGTGGGTGTTTAGGAACCGGAAGAAGGCTCGTTTGGCAGTTGGTGGAGTGAGCAGATGGTGGCATTGAGAGGAGGCCCAAGAGATGGGCAGGGGACAGATTAGTCCCTCTTAAGGGGGTTGAGTTTTATTCCAACTTCATGGATAATGAGGAAGGGTTTTGAAAGAAGGACATGACATGGTCATTGATATTAGTGTAGGAGTATGGGAGGGACACTACCTAGGATCTGGATTCTGCAGGACAGCCAGCCTGTGGGGAGTTCTGCAGGAGTAGGATTTGTGTGGCCTCTGACAGGGAGGCAGCTGAAGTCCACTTCTGTCTCTAAAACTCACCTGAGCAATGGGCCTATGGTCATAAGGATGATCCCTTTTTCATTGGTTCCTTGCTGGTCCTTGGCTCCAATCCTCTAGCCATGTAGAGATGTCAGTGCCTATGGGTCTGTATTTTTGGAGCCCATGGGAAGACAGGCAGACTGAGTGTCCTATGAAGGGAGACCCAAGAGCAGAGTCCTGGGGTGAAGCTCTGTATTGAAGAACACAGTCTCCCAGGTACCAGCTTGTTTAGGAAGCCTTGTGTCTTTGGTGAAACCCTCTTTGCCCCATTAATGGCAGCCCTCTGATTCAACAAAATGAAGAGTCAGAAGGGTAGAGACTAGATTTCAATACTCTTGTTTTCTGATATCCCAAAGGATACCTCATCCTGAGTGTGGGAAGGGCTGATTCTCATTTCTTTTCAAAACTAAAGGCGCTTTTTAGTTTGCAGAATTAGATGCCATTTTTAGAGAGGCAGCCTGTACAGCACTGGCTCTGCTCCTTACTTCTAGCATGACCTTGGGCACATTATTTCCCCTTTTCAAGTCTGAGTCCTCTTCTCCACAACATGGAGCAGTTCCTCATCTGCAAAGTGGGGGAATGGCAGGTCTTACCTCAGCGGTCTGCTGGGAATTAACTGCTTTCCTTGACCCTTTGGCAAAGCCTTACCTGCACATTTTAGCTTCTTCTCAACCTGCCTCAGATTTATCCAAGAGGCATTAAGGAGGGAAAGAGGTCCCTTGGAGGCCACATGTCAGGGCCCTGGGCACCAGAGTCCTCAGGAGGAAGGTGGAAGGGAGGGAGATGGGGGAAGGATATTCCTTTCAACATTTTTAAAGAATGAAAGTGCTTGCTCTCCCAGGTCCCAAATAATTTCCCATTTCCCTAACCTATTCACAAAGTTCACCACTTGCTATTTTGGTTGTTGACACCATGTTCTTTCTGAGCCTTAGCTAATCACAGAGGGTTTTTGTCCTCTCAGAGCCTCTGGGAACTTCAAAAGCCACCCACAGCACACACAAATAAAGCCAGGGGCTTAAGATACTCTGAGAACAAATAAAATTCTTAGGTATAAAAGTGATTTATAGAGTCAATAATATTTAGTTGTTACAACAACAAAAATAAATGTGATTTTGAAAAGCAAGGAGCAGAGTACGAGGGTGGGAGAGGATAGAAGGGTGTCTGGATTTGCTGAAGTTGTTGGGTTTAGTTTGAGAATTCTTTGCTAAAAAAACACTAACAAGTTACCGATTCTTTCCTGAGTCACCCGTCCATTGTGAATATAGACTATTCACTTGAGGGGCTGTGAACTGATTCACGATACACTTCTATTCTTTTCACACAGAGAATTTAAAGCACTTAACTGTCAAGGGGGGCTTTTATGTGAATAGCTTGTGCCAAAGGAATATCAAAAAATGAAGGAGGAAGTTTTCTATATATGGTTATTAAATGATATCTGCCTTTTGCCTCCTTGCCCTGCCTCCCATTCTTATTTCTATTTGGAATTTTGGTCCCGATTTTTATTTTGATCCCGTTTACAGCCAGAGGGGAAAAGAGCCCCTTGCACGTCCCTTGGCTCTACTGCGGATAGTTGTGCAAACAGATGTAGTCTTTTCTGGTCCTCCGTATGTATCCACACGGTAACCTCACCAGGCCCATCGTCGCCGGGGTGAGGGTCCCCCACAGAACAGCGCTGACAGTTAAGACTTCTGACCTCAGCATTATCTCGTCCAGCTGGGCAGGAAGGTTTGCGGTGTGTAAGCCGTCGCGGCCCTGCGCCTGCGGGAACACAGCTCATCCCTCCTCTTTGCCTGCTCCGGGCCCGTGGCGGGGTGGGGGCGACCCAGGCCTCAGCGCAGGTTTCCAGCGGGTTAAGCCGGGCCTCCGCTCCCCCTCCCAGCCGGGGTCCGCACATCTCCAGAGACCGTCTCCCCACGCAGACCCGCCTGTCTGTAAAAGGAAAAAGGGGAGCCGGCGCGGCTGCGAAGTCCTCAGCAACCTTCCTTCCCACACTTGCGGAGTCACAGCAGTGAATCACCTCAAGACAGGGCGGCAGCTTCCTCATTAACCTGAAGACGCTGGAGACTCACACGGCTATTTAAAAACAACAACAAACCAACTTTTACTTTTGTTCAGATACGCACATCCCACCCCGAGCCCACTCCCTTTGGCAGGGCGCAAAGCTTCGCGAGGCGGGTCCGGAGCCCCGGCCCGCGTGACACGCGAAGGCCAGGGGTCCAGGGAGGGCGCCACTGGAGCGGGGGCGCCCGCTCGCCCTTCGAGGCCCCGACAGCGCCGCCGCGCGGGCAGGTGGGGAAGGGGCCGCCCCCGCAGCCCCGCGCCCTCCCGCCGCTCCCGGCAGGCGCCCTGGGCGGACCGTTCCGACGCTCCCGAGCGAGGCTGGCGGGGGCGGCGCGCGGCGGCCGAGCCAGCGGAACGGCGTCCGCCCCCGCGGAGTGCGGCGCGGCCGGGCGAGCCGCGCGGACTGGGAGCGCGCGCGCTGCCGCGGGAGGATCGAGCGGCGCGAGTCCCGGACTCCGGCCGCCGTCGCGAGGCCAGCGGCCACCTGCTGTGCGGCGTCCCGGCCTCAGGGTCCTGCGGGGCCGCGGGCGGCACGGGAGCTGGCGCAGCCCGCCGCCACCTGTGCAGGTACTGGGCGCTGGTACCTGGGTTGGCTTCGGGGCAAGGGGGCTGAGAACCGGCGAAGCGCGGTTAGAGGACCGAGCTGGCTCGGGTGTGCAGTGTCCCTGTTCGGGAAAGCGGAGGGCAGGGCCGCGCGGGCAGTTGCCCCTCGGACCGCCCTGGGTGGGTCGCTGGGGCAGGGCCTGGGGCAAGGTGAGCCGGGTGCGCTTCGAAGTTTCCTTTAGCTCAGTTTGCCGGACTTGACTTTGACTTGGGAGGCGAAGCCTGGCAGGTAATGGGTTAAGAAAATAAAAGGTGAGGGGAGCCAGTCTTGCAGGGTAGAGTTTGTTAGTATGGGAAAGATTTGTGTCTCCTGCCCCTAAAGGCCACTGCAGGAGAAAATGTGGACAAATTCATTCACTGTCTTCCTTATACTCAGGTAATAGTTTATCTGTTAAACAAGCTTTAGGCTTTGTTTAGTACAAGCCAGCTGTAAGGGATTCTGGGTTTGATCTTAGAAGTGTTTAAACTTTTAATCCACAAATATTTGTTGAACTGACACTTCCTAACAGGCATGGCTTTAATATGAGGTTAACAATTGTAACTAAGTAGTTACTCAAATGAGCGGACGTTGGGTTTTTGAAATGCACAGCGAAACGGATGCCAGCGTGGACTTGGACTTGTGTGGGTGCAGGCGGACAGCTGGCGTCGTGTCGCTGCTGAACACTTAATTGTGAGCCAGGAAATCCTTCAAGTGGGAGACAAGCAGCTGTGTGATCCTTTTTGAGCCCACCCCACACCTTCTCAAGCTGATGTCTTAAAATATCCTCTCTTATCCAAGGGCAAGTTTTCCTCATTTACATAAGGCACCCATGACTAAGGAACAGAATCTGTTTAGACCCCATATTCTCCTTGGAGTTCAGCCACACCACTCACACCAGAGAAGACAGGCCATCGTGGTTACTCCTAAGAGTCCTTCAAGGTCATAAAATTATGAGGAGAAGCATATCTAGAGATGATGCAGTTCAGGGATGTCTAGGGGCCCTGCCTTTGGGGACTAGAGCAGAAGGGGTGAGCTGGCCTGGCTTCCTGGCTCTGCCCCACTGCTGGGCTTCTCCATGGTGGAGCTTGAGATCAGTAAGTAATGCTGATCTTGTCTTCATTTAAAATTGTAACGTTATCTACAATGTGGATTTTGTGTTAATTTTGGTGTTTGAAAACACTGCATGAAAACATCAATCTCACGGAGTTTTTTGGTGCCCCTTAAATTTTGTGCCTGAGGTGAGTGCCTTACTTGCCTCACCCCAGCTCTAGACTTGCCTGAGGATCAAGTTTCTTAAGCTCTCTAAGCACACCTTTTCACTTAGAAAAGAAAGCCAGTGGACCCTCCATGGATGCTACACATCTGGCTGCTATGCAGGACCAGGCATACTGGTGATGCTAAAGAGTGTTTATCCTAGTAGTATCACTGCTGAGCTTGGTCATCTTGCACTTGTCTCTGAATCTTGCTGAGTCTCAGCTAGCTACTTGGCAGAATGGGAGTAATGATGGCCAGCTCACAGGATGCTGTCAGGAATAAATGGGAGACTGTGTGGAAATGCCTGGCCCTCCTAGCTGGTCAGTTTTCCACAATGGCGTGGTAGACCTGGATTTGCCTTGGTAAGCTTACGTCCACCTGCTTTTCTTTTGGAAGTTAGCCTTGTGCCTTGTCATGCATGGACCCTCATAAATCCTGCATGGGTTCCCACAGAAGTGTGCGAGCCAGAGTAGAGATGTTTCTTGTCCAGGCTTATTGTGGAAGGGGTAGAGCTGACCAAGTACACGCGGTGCTGTGCAGCCGTTGTTTTAAGATAATTTAATTTTGCTACCCAAACTAATGACTTTGGTTCCTTTCATTATATTTGGTCCTAGCTCACAATTGTGATTTTCTTGAACCTAATTCAAGTGATGTTATCTCAGTCACTATCTAGTTTAAAGCTGCTTTGGTCCCTTGAGAGTCAGCCTCTCAATCTCTCCAGGTCACCATGGGGCCCATTCTTGCTGCTGGTGGTCTCTGGGCACCCAGAGTATGCTGTGGTCACATCAGGGTGTGGAGGAGAGTGTCCTCTTATTGGTCATCTGATCCTCTGATGAGCTCTCCTCCACCACCACTGAGCCTGCTCATGTTTCCACTGAGTGTTGTCTAGCCAGGTGTCACTGGGGTGAGCTACAGCAGGGGACCTGCCTCCTGCCTCTTGGTCCTGCCCTACTGGGCACAGGACCACCTGTCCAGGTTGTCGGGGCCTTGGTAGGATGCCATTGATGCTGTACTGAGTGACCTCCAGTGTTCCCAGCAGGAAGCAGGACCAACACTCTCCATGCCTTCCACGTCTCCCTTTGCCTCGCAGGGGTCTTTCTTCCCTCACCACCCTGTCCCCTTCCAGGCCAGGTGCAAAGAGGGAGGGGGCTTGCCAGGTTCTCCACCCCCACCCTGTACTGGAAGAGCTTTTTGTCTACCTGGGGGGCAGGAATCTTTCTTAGGTTGTACTTCTCGGTATTTTGTGGCTTAGAGTAATGCCCGGGTGAAAGCTTCCAAGCTTCACTTGTGATGTGTAAAGGGCATTTAACCCCCTTTGTTTGGGGTTAATTCCCCATCCCTGGAGAAACCAGCAGGCAGCAGAAGCATTACCTGCCGTAAAGCACATGCTTCCCAAGAAACCGCTATCAGAATGGCTGCCACCAATATGGGATGTGAAAGTGTCAGGATATTTTACTTTCTTAAAGCAGGTGGTCCAGCCAAGGGGGAGCTGGTGGACAGTCAGGTGCAGCCATGCACCCTGGTGCTGGGAGGAGCAAGCTGGGAAAAGAGACAGGAAGCTCCCTTCCATCCCCCCTTCTCTGTCTCTCTGGGTTCCAACCTGGGTTATGCGCATTGGACTTTTTATCACCTGAAAAAGACTGGGAAAGCTGGGGTAGGGGGAACTGCTGGAGAAACCAGTCAGGGGCTGGGAGGAAGCAGGAGAAAGAGCTGCTGTGGAGCGTTGATTGAGGGAAGAAGAGAAACGCTTTCTGCTTGTACAGTACTGAGCCCATCCCAGTAAGTCAGTTTCATGTGGATTAATGTCTTCCAATCCATCATGCTTTCTTCATCGTCAGAATGGTCTACTGGGTAGTTGGCATTACTTTAAAGCAATTGAGGAAATACAGAAAAGTCCCAGACATAATTGCTTCTTCAGGGTGCTTAGGAATTACTTGACTAGGATTAGCCTCTTTTGAGACCCAAGGCTGAACACCAAATCCCTGGGTTTTGTACACGCTCGGTGGGTGGAAGGCAAAGTGGTCAGGGAAGGCTTCTTGGAGGAGGTGGGACTTTAAGTAACATTAAGTCTTGGCCACATGAACATGAGATGAAAAAGAAGTTCCCATAAGAAGGAGCTCTTGAACCCCTGGAGACAGAAGGACCTGCCCAGGGTAGCCTTTTGGGGCTCAGCTGTGGCTGGACTCTACCTGGTGCCCTGCTGATCCCTTTCATTGTCTAGGTACCTGTAAACCCTGGTACAGTTAGTACCACCTGTAGGTAGGGCAACATTCTAAGTTGCTGTGTTTTCTCCAACCTAATAGAAATCAGAGGAATTTTCATTTAATCCTGTTTTTTAAGATATCTGCCTCTGAGAAATCATTTCAAAGTTTTAGGTCAGGTAGTAGGTCCTTCAGACACATTTGTGATTCTGATGAATTACCTTAGAATTCTTTATATTGCTTTAATGTGGTTTAACCCTTAATCCTGACTCAGTGCGTCATGAACCAGGAGATGCCATGCGAGTGCTCCGCAGATTGACAAGACACAATAGACAGCTGTGGCCAGCAACTGGGGACGGCCTTTCTCCAGAGTCGGCTCCTAGCTCCAGTAGTAGGCACTTGCACTGTTCCTGTGCAGCTTCCTGGTAGGAAGGGCTCTCCAACACTTTTCTTATTATTAAAGTATCTTTGAAGAGAAGTTACAAAAGATCCTTTGAAAAGTGAGGAATTGCAAGTTATTGGTTTGCTCAAGCCTCCTCCTGGCCCTGGTGCGTGGGACTAATTTTTAATGTCTGAAGATTGACAACTTCCCGAAGACTTGCCTCCCATCTGAGGTCCATACACCAAGCTCTGTTGGTTCCTGCCCCTGATTCTCACGTCCGTGGGAGGCAGCAGAAGGGTTAGCTGCGGAGCACATGCTTCCCAACAAAGCACCATCAGAACGGCCGCCGTCAGTGTGGGATGTGACAGCGTTTTACTTTCTTAAAGCAGGTGATCCAGCCAGGGGGTACCAGTGGATAGTCAGCACTCCAGTGTCATCTCTGCCACTTACAGGACCTGTGACCTCAGACACACCGTACTATGGGGCTGGCGAGCTAGTGATTCTATCTCTCTCTCTCTCTCACACACACACACACACCACACTTGAGATTCTATATCAGTAGAGAAAATGCTTCATAAATTATTCATAGCTGTTACTCTTCCACTGTCTTCCTTAGGTGAGAGAGCACTTATTGTAATTCCCAATGGTGATCCCCTAGCAAAGTACCTAAAGCAATCAAGGGTCCTTCTGCACAGGGATCTGATGGCATGTAAGGAAAAATGAGCAAATCTGCTGTACCAGGTGCTCCCAACAAGAGCTATTGGGAGGTGTCAGGTGAGTGATGATGACCTTGGTGCAATTTACAACACACACTGAGAAGGAAGGGGAAGAAAATGGGGAAGGTAACAGAAGCAGGAGAGGGTGTGAGGTGGTGGTGGAAGCCCCTAGGCCCAGGGTCCCTAGCATTCGTGTGTTCCATCTTGCTCTGCAGCTTCAGTTTTTCCCACTAATATGTGGTCACAGAGACCAGAGTTAAAGTACTAGCAGTGGGGCCATGGATGGGAGGTGCCAGGCCAGTGACACACATGTGGTCCTACTGGCAAGTGTAGGGACAGTTCTGTGCTGCCACATCTGTGGCTTGCCAGAGACTTGGCCAGTAGCCGTGGATTAGAGGACCAGAATGGGTGTCACCAGTGGGTAACTGAATTAAGACCTAAATTAGGTTCCTCTTGTATACCATGACCACCATATCAGGAATATTTAGCACCATTAGATACCAGTTAGCATATCATGAACATTTACTACCCAGCTAGCTACCTGGCTGTATGTAGCCTCATGAACAGTAGGTGTCTCTTGGTCCTCCCACAGCTTTCTATCTGTGTCTAATACACATGTGCTTTACTTCCCGACTATTTATCTATACTTAATATATCTTACAAGTCATCCATTTCCTTTGCTGTCTTTTCTTCAGAATTGAATGTTTTCAAACAGTACAACAAAGGACATTACAGAACACTAAATTGGCCCCTTAAATTCAGTTTCCAGGTTTGGTATACTTTTGTGAAGCCATTGTCTCATTGAGGTGGGTGAGCCTGTGGTGCTTGGGGACCTCTGGAGCCAGGGGTAGGTTTGAACAGGCTTATGTAGCTTGTTCACTCCCACTTTAGGTTTGCAGATGGGCACTGAAGAGTGTTCAGGGCTGGTTTCTGCTCTCAGCTCCTCAGGAAAGGAGTGACCTTGGGAATGAATGGTCATTCATTCACTAGCCACACTATATATGCTGCTTTGAGCCTTGTGCAAGGCAGTCTCAACTTCCAGCTCTTTTGGTCTGGTTGCATCTCTGTGGTCAGGCACAGTGTCTGCACCTGACAGGTATAGGAACAGATGCAGTGGGTGTAGAGGCCTCACTTTGTTGCAGGGCAGAGACTCAGACTTGGGCCCTTTATTTATTGAGTTTATTGGGGTGATATTGGTTAACAAAACCATGGAGGTTTCAAGTGAATTAAGACCTAAATTAGGTACCTCTTGTATACCATGACCATATCAGGTCATGATATACAAGAATATTTAGCACCATTAGATACCAGCTAGCATATCAACATCTGCACACTATTGTGCACCCATCGTCCAACTCAAGTCTCTTTCTGTCCCCATTTACTCCCCTTTGCCTTCTTCCACCTTTCCCACCCCCTTTCCCTCTGGCTGACACCATTCTGCATCTGTGTCTATGTAAGATGTATATATATATAATTTTTTTTGCTTAATCCTTTTACCCTTTTTTACCCAGCCCCCTGAGGCCCCTCCCTTCTGACAACTGTTAGTCTGTTCTGTGTTTCTAAGCTCCTGTTTCTGTTTGTCAGTTCAGCTTGTTCATTAGATTCTACGTATAAGTGAGATTGTACAGTGTCTGTCTTTCTCTGGCTTATTTTGCTTAGCATAATGTTTTCCACAGACCTGAATCTCATGAGTTCACTATTCTAGCCAACATGGGACATCCTGTGAGCCATTCGGAAGCCCCATTTCCTCTCTGCACCTGCTACTCTAACCTGGGTTTACACCTAAATCCTAGTCACTGGGGGCCGTGTTGATTTAATACCTTAATGGTTCATGTTTTCTCTCACCCTCCTCCTCCCAAAGAGTGGTACCAAGAACTTTCTGTGGGTCCTTTCTGCAAGGAGGCTTTGTGACTTAGAAGCTGCTGTGCTGACTCTGCTCATGGAAGTGAGGAGGCGGAGGCGGGGTTTGTTGGGGGGTCAGACCCACCCACATGACATCTGAACCACGTGGTCACACCACTCCACCTGGTGATTCATTCATTCTCTGTGAACTGGAATCATTTCCACAGGAATAGAATTGGTCACCTATTTTTGGACAGTTGCTAGGTGTCAGCTGCATGTTCCATTGGAAGTCAAATACTTTAAGCACCGTAGATTAGCATTTTCAGTATACTCTCTGGGTGAAAATGGGCTCTTGACATATAAACACAAGCACTTTGAAGGTCTGAGTCATCTGTTTTCCAAGGCTTGGCCAGTGTCATTTTGCCTGCATGGCCTTTGTGAGCAAATGTGGGCCTTGGAACTGAGAAGGCAGGGCTCATCTGGCACCACATTTAGAACTGGAATTACTGGATGTACTTCATGGGTCTTAGGATAGCCCAGGTGGGTCTCTAGGTGGTGGAGGAACTGCTGGGGACAGGACTTGGCCAAGCCAGCAAGCAGGGAAGGCCGGAAAGATAGGGAACTTGGTGTAGAGCAGGCCTGCCTGTCGTCTGGGGCTTGGACCAGACTTGTCATTTGGCTCATTCCAGCCAGTCTGCTCTTTGACTGGTCCCTTGCGTGGCTCAGGGCCAGGTCCACCGTAACAGATAGTCTCTATTTCCAGCACTCCAGATCATGAGCAGGATCCTGGCAACATTTGGGGCCATATCCTTCCAATATTTGTCTGTGCTATACTGGATATTTATATATGCACATATGCACAAAGGTATATATTTAAAAAGCAGTAAGGTCTTGTTTTGTGGGATGCCTCTCAAAATTAGTAATATGTGTTGAGTCTCATTTCCACATTATTAGATAGTCTTCTGTAGCACTAGTTCTTGTGGTGTGAGAAGCTCCATCATATGGGTAGGCCTCAGCTTACTTGCCTAAGCCCTCTTTGGATGGACGTTTAGGTAGAGCATTTTCAACCTTTGTCTTTAGTAACAGCACGGCAGTGGACATCGTTGTCCGTGCTCTTTTGCACATCACCTCAGTAGATTTCCTGTGTATATACGAGCTTCCTCCTTGGACATGTCCTTCCATAAACAATTTCACACCAAGGAGTCTTCCTATGAGATTTCTGCATCTTGGTCAACTGCACCTTTAGCATCTGTGCTCTTCAGGATGCACAAGAGTTTATTTAGCAGAAGAGGGTTTAATGCATGCAATTTAGCACTGGCAGAATTTCTAGAAGCTTGGCTCTTGGCCAGACCTGCAGCAATGACCACCTCAGCTGGCTGGCAGCTGCTCGGGGTGGGGTTGTGGAATGTCCCACTCACTGCTCAGTGTCCATATGTGGAGCTGTGACCACCCACCAGAAAACCTGATGCCTGGTGCCCTTTAGCAGAGATGTGCATGAAAGTCCACCATGTGGAAGCCTGGCAGGAGGGAAGCCATGGTTTCCCAGCCTCCAGCAGGCAGTGAACAAACTGGAGGGGGTGAGGAGAATCTCATACTTTCTTTGTTTTTTAATTTTGTACTTTTTATGTTATATATGATGCAGGCAGAGGTGAGAATCACAGAAATTAGCCATGGATATGGTGGGCCTGGTCCCTGTGTCACCGAATCAGTCATTGGTCCTCTTCAGAGCTCTGTGATGGAGCCCCAGTCCCTTCTCTGAGAAGCTAGATTGGAGGCTTCACCAGCTTGAGCTCCAAATAAGCACAAAGACATGGTGAAGCCCCATACAGATTATTTCTGCAGACTCGTCTTGTACACAGAGGCCTGCTTAAATGGGAAGGGCAGGGTTGCGACTGTCGGCTGCTTTCTCTCCACAGTGGAGAATCCTTGGTTCTCTTTGCCCTGTCTTGGCTGTGTCATGTGAATGTTAAACATCCCCCATTACCAGGCCTGGGTAGGAAGTAAGACTTCACAGACTGCTAAGCTAATGGTCTTTTTTTTCTCCTGAGTTGCAATTGTTCAGCAGTCAATTTATGAACAGTATTTCTCCGTGCCTCTTCAAACAGGTCTTGTGCGTAATTACTGTGCATTCAGGTGTTTCTGCCATTCCAAGCTCCCCCTCTGAGTGGACTGCTGTGTTTTCAGTCCTTTAAGGAACACATTGCTAAGGAAGGCATCCAGGAAAGACGGTGTCTTTAGCAACCAGAGCCCATGGTCAGATGGCACGAGTGTATCTGTGTCCTGAGTGTGATCCAAAGTGAACTGTTCACCATGTGCCAGCATGATTAGCTGAAGGAACAAATACTTCCCAAACATCATCTGTTCTTGTTTCTCCCAAGTTCCCAAATAAACACTTAGGTTGCAATATCACCACAATATTATAGTTCTTTGCTGTTCTGATGGATGGACTTACAGTCTTTAGTACAAAGTTACAGTGGAAGCTCCTTTTGGTCAGGCCAACTAGAAGTCCCATCTGAATTCACCTTGGGAGCATCCTCTAGGATGGCCTGCCAAGGTGTTTGGTTTCTTCACTGCTGTCAGCCCTCCCTTAATGCATCCCTGGTCTTTCTAAGTATGAGAGTCCCTTTGTAACACTGAACAATTTGGGAAACCTTTCACGTGACAATAATTATATTTTCATGATCTATGAAGGAAGAAAATATACATAAACAAAAAGACACTATGAATTTTGAAGCTCATCTAGATGACATTGTATTTTGCTAATCATATCTACACATACTGAAAAATAATCTGTATATGTCTGTGACATCATAGTGATTCCATTTTCAGATAATGATTGTACATCAGTGATTCACGTGCAGAGAACTATGGGTCTCTGTTTGCAGACTTAGTGTTTGTAGCCTTTCAGAAAAGTGGGTATGCTCTTTGGCAGTTTGTTGTTTCTTCCAGGGGACTTTGCCTGCAATTGAAGCAGATTCCACTGGGGGTGCCTGGGATTATAGTGCACCTGCAGTGTGAGACCAAGTGTGGTTTTCTACTCCCAGATTTTTTTCAGGACAAAAGACTTTCATTAAAAAATATATGAATTAAGAGAATATGGTCTAACCCTGGCCAAACTGCTCAGCTGGTTGGAGTGTCATCCCATACATCAAAAGGTTGTGAGTTCAATTCCCAGTCAGGGCACATACAGGAGGCAACCGGTCAGTGTTTCTCTCTCTTTCCCTTTCTCTTTCTCTAAAGTCAATAAATGTATCTTCAGGTGAGGTTAAAAAAAGAGAGAGAATATAGTCTAAAAGAGGTGACCAAACATAAAGACAAATTTAAAAGATGTAGCAGGGTAAGTAACACCAACATTCCAATGATTAACTACTACTTAGTTTTCTTTAATTCTGCATTTTTTTCATAGCATTCCAGCATTAAAAGCAATCCCAAGCATTGGCCACTGCACTACTTCCAAAGTGTGTGAGGTGTCCCAGCCCAGTAGAGCTATAGCATTTAGCATATAGCACACAGGTCATTTTAGCCACTTAGGGACCGTGAGGCACATCAGACCCCTCTTCTACTGGGACCCTTCCAGAAGGCTCTGAGACTTCTGCAGGTATGTCCTTCCCTAAGTAGCCCAGTCTTGATGGGCACCTTGGCTTTCTGTTCACCTGTGAGAGATAACTGGGTGTGGAATTAATTTGAATATGAAATACGAGGTCTGTCCAGAAGGTATCCAGCCATGTACTATGAAAAATAGAGACATTTATTGAAGAAGATACAAGATACAAGAAACATTGTACACTGGACAGTGATGCCTCAGACCCCTTCAAAGTTGGGACCTCACACAGTCCTCCCAGTCACCATCAGCTGCCCCACCATATTTTCCTGAATCTCATCAATGGTCCGAAACCTCTCCCCTTGCAAAGGTGATTTTAGTTTTGGGAAAAGCCAAAAGCCACAGGGTGCCAAATCAAGGCTGGAGGTGGGCTGAGTCACATGTGTGATTTGACGTTTTACCAAAAAACTCTGCACAAGATGTGATGCATGAGCAGGCGCATTGTTGTGATGAAGCTGCCAATCATCAGTTGCCCATAGCTTTAGCCTTCTGAATCATCCAAATAGTTTCTGTGAAGGAATGTTCACGCTTAATGCAAAATTTGATGCAGATTCATTGCTCTACTTGTTAAGTCATTTTGAATGTGATGGCCACACAGTACACATGCTCACTCAGTGGTGTCTACTGGCCCTGCCGAGTAGTATAGTGAAGTCATCATTGTTCACACACGTGCAGTCCACTCACCTTGGCTGCCAGGTTACTTCAATGTCCCACAAAACCATTCTTATTATATTAACAACGGCTGGAGTTTTTTTAGACCTTGTGTATGGCCACAAGAAAATCAGACAAAAGTCCCTCGAACAGACCTGTCAATTCATCCAGTAGTTTCATTGGTAAAAATTAACTTCATTCTGTTCACTTTTCCTTAGTACACATTTATCCAGGACCCTGTGGAACTCACAGTCTAAATAGTAGCTGTATACATATTAGTGCAAGTACAGCAAGTGTGAAGGGTAAAGGCAGCAGATTCCACGTGGCAGGGGTGGGGGGAATCTGGGTTATTAAGGTACTGGCCACACTTGATCTGGGTCTTTCACGGGGAGTGTCCAGGAGATCCCAAGGAGCTCATGCATGGTAGGGCAGAGCCACAGGGCCACTGGCATGGGAGGCGCAGTGTTGAGGGTCCATAGTAGTTTCAGGGATCCACAGAAATGTTTTACTCTAAAATGATAAGTAAGACATGAACTTTAGGTCAAAGGAATTGTTTTAATATATAATAATATATTTATCTTTATACTGATGTAATTGTAAAATATACCTTTCAATTTTTTTTAAATAGAAGAAAGGACCCATGAAGGCAAAAGTGCCTAGAGCCAAGAAAGTCATACTGTGCTCCTGGCTAGGCATCTGGCAGAGGGCCCTCCTGACCTGCAGTACTGCCTCAGCAGAGTCACAGAGGCGGGATGACCCAGGGTAGCAGGGCACCACTCACTGGCTTGGCTCAGTAATGCACTGGTGTAGAACGGGGCTGAAGGATAAGCAGGGATTCTGGAAAGACTCCAACTTGAACAATGCCCATTCTGTGAAGGCAAGCAGCTGGTTTCTGCAGGCTCAGGACCAGGCCCTGGGTGCCTTGGGCTTAGACACCACAAGAGTCAGAGGGTTGGAAATTTCAGGACCTTCAGAGTCTTAGGTATAACAGCAAAGATTGGATTTATCAAATATGGGGGGGGTGTTGGTTTGTGGTGTGTGTTTTAGTACTAGTCCCAGCATGGTCTCTTGGGGATGAGTATTAGACCTGTAGCTATGTTTCTGCTTTTCTAAGTTGGGGCTGTATTCATACACCTTTGCTGAGGGGATTAGATTATACATGTCAAGTGCCTTCCTAGCTTAGTACCTGGCCTTTAGCATTGTCTAATGTTGGTTTCCTTCTTCATTGCTTGTTGACATTGCCTCATTCAGGGAAAGCCTGGATGATAGAGGTGTGCTTACCTAGGCCCTTCCTTGGCCTGGTGTCAGTACCTGTATGGCTGCCCTGGCCTTACCTCCCAGGCTCACTCAAGAGGTTTGGGTGGGACTGTAGTTTGCATTTAACAGGCTTTCCAGGTGAATCTCCTGTGTGCAGCTGACAGTCTTGGCCTTCACTTGACCTTGTCTGGGCCATGAGCAGTTTTGATTTCTAAGTCTGGGGCTCCCATGTTCCTGTGGGAGGGAGGATCCCAAGACCTTGTCTGGGGACATTCCAAGAGTGCAGGGTTGGGCTGGCTTGCACCCTATCTGTTCTGAAGAGGCACAGTTATTCCTTTGTCTTCAAATCTATGGGCTTCACTGTTTTCCTGGAGTACTTCTTCCTCATGACTTGTGGAGTGAGCAGGAACAAGTGGCTTTGCCACACCATGGTGCATGTTTCTAGTGCCCTTCATTTAGATTGTCAGAATGCATTTGTTGCAGCCCTGTGCCCAGCACTGTGATTTGAGACCAGATGACTTAAATGTGGGCCGAGCCTTCACAGAGTCACCTAACAGGGAATAGACATGTGGATAACTCTTATCATAAAGTAGCCTAAGATAAGGGTCACTCTACAAAATGCAAGCCCAGTGGGGGTGAATGAATTTGGGGTATGGAGGCAGTATTTGAATGGACCTAGAGGAATGCATGTCATTTCTGCAGGAACCCAGGGAGTTTCATCTCCATTGGAGGTGGGGTCTGGCATGTGTGGGATGGGTTATGTCTGATGGGATAGGGTGTGGACCGTGTGGAGGGCTTTTGAGGGCAAAGGAGTTTAAGAGTAATAGGCTGCAGCTAACCTGGGGAGGTCCTGCATTCTGGAGGAAAGTGCTGGCATCTCTCAGGGTCATGGTCATGGTCCTGGTCCTGGGTGCCCACAGGATGACCATTCATAAAGGCTTTAGAACCAGCTGTGCTTGGCTCAGGGGGTTGCAAAGACAGTGGCATTTTTGCAGAAGTGTGCATAATGCAGCCTCTCTGCCCTTGATAAATTCAGGAAGTGTGACAGGGAGGCTGTTCCATTCATGATAGAAGCAAAGCTAGAACATCTAGGAAGGGTGCTTGTAAAAAATGTGTGGAACCTTTGTGAAGAATACCATCAAGTTGTTCTGTGACTTTATGAGTGTATGTATGTGTGTATACATAGAGATATTTTGCATGCTCCTGGAAGGCAGGGATCAGTATTTTAAATATTTAAGTTCCCAAGTTAATTTTTGGATTTAATGCCATTCCCAGCCAGAATCTGGGTGGATAATCTATCAGATATTGAAACATAATTATAAATTTATAATAATATAAACATTTGGGCATTGGGATGGGAATAGAAAGCCTATCCATGAAACAGACTAGAAAGTCTGGAAAACAGAAGTTAATAGATTTCATTAATATTTAAACACTTGGGAAACCATCACATTTCCCAACCATATCAAACTCTAAAATATACTCCATGTGCATTAAAATTTTAAATGTAAAAATGAAATAATTAAATTCATTTTAGGTAAGTATTAAAGAAATTATGGGTGAAAAACACAACATCAGAGGAAGAAAGGACAAGGCCCAAAATGTTTTTGTTAATTCATCGGGGGGAATAAAATCCTTAGTATGCTGAAAGAAAAACCCCAAGTGCAATTAACAGGTAGTTGATCAACTGAGAAAAAATGCCTGCAACATTTATGACAAATCTCCTCTCACCTAAACAACTTTAATAATCATTTGAAGAACCTGTGTTATAAATGAACTTCCTAATAGCAGAGTAAGTGAAGGATATGAATTAGTTCACATAAGAAGAAATAAATGGCAGTGAGTGTGGGGAAATTCATCTTACAGTAATCAAATAGGTGCACATTCAAAGAAGATACTGGTTTTTGCTATCAAATGTCTGGGTGTATTGTTTTTGTGAATGATGGTACCCAGTGCAAGGGGTGGCAAGGATGCTCTTATGCCTTTGGGAGTGGAAGATACAAGCTTTCTGCCCAGCAGTTTGGCACTATGTCCCAAAACTCTTAAAAGAATATATCTTTTTATCATGGTGATTCCACTTTCAGGAATTTTTCCCATGGAAACAACTCTGCAGTCCAAAGATTTCTGTGCGAGGATGTTCATCACAATGTTATTTATAAAGGTGAAGATTTAGAAGCAATTTAAACATGCAGTGACAGGGAATGAGTCATTCTTAACGCTGGAGCTTGGTCTGTCCCTTGGGATCATTTGTGAAGGATGCTTAGTCACAGGAAACATCGTGATCAAGGCTAAATGAAGAAGCAGGAAGGATGGTGGTCGGAGCTGGAGGCAGAGTGGGAAGAGAGAAAGGGCAAGGGGCCAAAGTGAAGATTGGAGATGTGTTGGGAGAATAGGTTGTCTTCATTTTTTCAGTGAGTTTTGATTGATCAGGTAATGGATACCAGGCACTGTCATTTAGGCTTGATTTAGAGAAGGTTTGGGTAAACTGAGCCAGAGAGGGGTGCTGACACTGGACAGGCTTTCCCTTGGGGTAACAGACAGACACTGCTGCGTGTTCCTGGGTCCATCAGGGTCCAGACAGGCTTTGCCTTGGGCACTCCTCCCTTCTCCCTGCCACTCACCTTTCCCTAGGAGCTGCTGTCCCCACCCTCTGCTCTCCATGTGCATGAAGGATTGGAGTTCAAAACTGAACCAAAAAGTCAGGACATTCAACTTTTTTAAAAGAAAAGGAAAATTCATAAAACGTAAAACTTTAAAAAAGAGTTTCATTGTACATAAAAACAAATTTATATATTTTTATGTGTGCATATAGGGACAAGACTAGAAGGAAACATATAAAAATGTTTCTAGTTAGCTCTGATAGAATTATGGGAGATATAATATTTTTCTGTATTTTCTTTTAATTTCTGTGATTTACTTTTTTAAAAAGAACTTTGTTGGGGTACAATTGACATTTAATCTACATACATTTTTTCTGATTACTCTTTTGTTTTATTTTTTATTTATTGTTCAAGTATAGTTTTCTGTCTTTAACTCCCATCCCAGCCCACCCCCCCCAGTGCTCCCCACCTCCCTCCCATTTCCACTCCCCTTAGTTTTTGTCCATGTGTCCTTTATACTTGTTTCTGTATATCTTTCCCCTTTTCCCTTGAAATTCTCTCCCCTCTCCCTTCTGGTCCCTGTCAGCCTATTCTCTATTTCAGTGTCTTTGGTTATATTTTGCTTGCTTGTTCGTTTTGTTGTTTAGGTTCCTGTGAACCTGGCTCATTTCACTCAGCATAATGCTTTCCAGTTCCATCCATGCTGTTGCAAGGGGTAGTAGCTACTTCTTTCTTTCTGTTGCATAGAATTCCATTATGTAAATGTACCGTAGTTTTTTGATCCATTCATTTACTGTGGGCACCTAGGTTGCTTCCAACTCTTGGCTATTGTAAATTGTACTGCTATGAACATTGGAGTGCATAGATTCTTTTGGATTGGTGTTTTAGGGTTCTTGGGATATAATCCTAGCAGTGGAATTGCTGGGTCAAAAGACAGATTCATTTTTAGTTTTCTTAGAAAATTCCATAGTGTTTTCCATAGTGGTTGTACCAGTCTGCAATCCACACATTTGAAGTGAATACTTTGATAATTTTTGATATATGTATACTCCTGTAAAAGCAATAGCACAATCAAGATAATGAACACATCATCACCCCCAGAAATACCTCTTGCTCTCTGCAGTCTATTCCCCCCATCCCTCCCTTTCCCTGTCCCCTGCAAGGCAACCCCTGTCCTGCTCTCTGTCACTATTATTCAGCTTACATTCCCTAGAATGCTCTATAAATGGAATCATACATTGTATACTCCCTCTGTCTGGCTTCTTTCAGCCTATAATTATTTTCCCTGTGATTCGTCCATGTAGTTGTGCATATCAATGATTTATTCCTTTTTATTACCGAGTAGTATCCCTTGTGTGGATATGGCATGGTTGATTTTTTCTTTCTTTTTTTTTTTTTTTAACAATCCAATGAACTAATGAGGAAAATTGGCATTTTTCTAAGTGTACCCTGAGGTGGGAGTTTGGGTTTTGCTCTCTGTCCCTCTCTGAAAGTTTGGGACTGTTTTCCAGGCCTGACAATGACTTTGAGGGCAGCAATCTGGCCAGCACAGAGACCACATGCTATAATTTGGCCATACCTTTGAATGCCTGAGCATTCAAAACCTGAATGATCAGAGCTTTGATTTTGGCTACAGGAGACTGAATGCTGCTGGTTAGCAGACGTGAAGAAGTGCCCTTGTGTTTCACCTCAGTCTGAGAATCAGAAAAAGTTTTGTCAAAGGAACTTGACTCTTGTCACCAGTTGGTGAATGGTGTGTGACCTTCATGCATTACCTGAGCCCTGGCAGCGCTGCTGCCCATCAGTGGCTGGCCTGCCCATCCAGGCCCAGGCCCAGGCCTGCTGACAGTGCTCCCCACTCCCACTGGCCCATCTGTACACAGCAGTCCTCCTCTTCACCTGCCCACTGCAGCCCTCATGCTGCCACCCCTCAGCTCTGGTCCTTCACCTAGAGGCAACTGATGGCCTTCCTCCCTCTGCTCTCAGGTATTTCCACAGGTCTTTCTTCCCTGTCTCCTGGATTGGCACACACTGGGGCAGTCCTCCAGGACTCTAGGCTCCCCCAGGTCTCAGGACAGGCATTTTCTCAGACACCCCTGGCCCTTTGGGCATGGTAACAGGCCTTGGCATGCCTCCACCCCATTTATTGCCTCACTTATCTCCTGAAGTCCCAGGAGGTGCCTCCAGTGAGTTCAGGAGTGAATCCACCATGATAACTGCCCTGGCCTCCTCCTGGACTCTCCTGGGCCCAAAGGAAGGACTTGGCCACCCTTGGAAGAAAGGGGATGGTAAGGGCTGCCCCTGTCCTGTACTTTGTACCCTCTTCTCCCTGGGCTTGAGTCTCCTAAGTTCTGTCACATGATGTCCTTTTCTGTCATTTCTTATCCAAGTTGGGGTCAGCCAGTCCAGAGGCCAGGCCAAGAAATGGACACTCCTAACCTGCTGACCTCCTTCCATTATTTTTTTTATCTTGAGCTTCCTAGGCCAACTATTTCACCAAACCCACCCACTATGCAGAGACCCTGATTGACCAGGGAGGTGGTGCCCAGGCACCTGGCTGCCCTGCCCTGGACTATACCATTGGAACACTGGGCCCTTGTTATTGCCAGACAATCCACCAAGGGGCTGGGGACCTGCACTGGGAGCAGCCTCAGGGCTGCTCCTGTCCTTTCTTCTTCATCCTGTCCTTTCTTCTCTCTCAGGGATCTTGGATTCCTGAGAAGAGACTCAAACTTTGGACCCCAAAAAAAGGGAGGCTGCCTGTGCAAGTCCTACCAGGGAGGGGCACTGACCAAAAGGCATTTGCCCCAGGGCTACCCTGGTCTTCTTTGTGGTAACAGTACAGGGAAGCACCTTTGTGAACTTGGGAATCACCTCTCCCTAGTGGACAGGTGAGGGGATGGGCAGGGCTCCTTCCTCCCCAACAGGGACTCCAATTTTTAAAAAGTCTCTTTCAAAGAGAATGGAAAATATGGTTGGTCCTTCTAGACCACATCCAGCCTGTGTAATCTGAGAGCCCTAGTTGGTATTGGTGACAGGCCTGGCACCTATATCCAGGGTGGTAGCAGGGGCAGGTGGGAGCAGAGGCTCATGTGGAAGCCCAGTGGGCTCAGCCCAGCGATGTCTGCCCCACTCCACGTAAAGGTGTCTTCTACTTGCCCTGCATGCAGGAGCCTGGTCTGGCTGAAGATTCGGGGAGCCTAGGGATAAGGTCTGGAGGTAGGGGAGGAGCCAGGGAATTGAGCCCCGAGGGGTAGTGGCTGTTCTTAGCATGGGGTGAGCAGGACTCTTCTGGGTTGCTCAGGGACCCTTCCTTGTGTCCAAAGGTCCCCCAGTGTGCCTTTTGTGTGTGTCTATACTAAAGCATCCACATGCATGTGGATGCAATGCCCACATAGAGAGGGGAGCCTTCCCCTGAAATCCCAGCTCTATGATGCTGCATGCCTGGGGGAGGTTCAGAGGCTTCCTGGAGTCAATTTCCACTTGGCTGTTGAGCTGGCTGGGTGGCGCAGCAGCAGGTGGAGGGGGAGACTGGTGAAGTGGAAGGGTCGGTAGACAAATTCTGGGAACACAATTACCTAGGCATTTTGGCTCAGTCTGTCCTCCCTGGTGGGTTTCCTGACTTTGTTGCTGACTTCTGACCTGGAGTGGGCACATGGGCCAGCTGGCCAGCCCCACACTGGTCAGTGTGTCACAGGGAATGACAAGATGATAATAAAAGCCTGCAACAGAGAGTTGATTTCCAAGTCTGTTAACAGGGCACATATTCTTCCTGTTCTTCTTGAGGAGGAGGCAGGAGGAGGCATTCCTCCAAGGGTTAACTGACTTCCCCAGGTGGCACTACTTCTAAACAGAGGAGCTGGCTCTAAACTGGGTAACCCCCCCCACCCCTGGCCCCATGATGTCCATCCTCCTGGGTCACTGCAGGTTCACGGTCACAGGCTCTCACACAGCTTAGCCTATATAACCTTCAGGATGCTGAAAGGTAGGTTTTGTTCTGATTGATTGTTCTTATTATTGTGAGGCTTGGAGTGTGGGAGTAACTTGCCCAACAACTTACGTTGGTTAGGGTCTCTCCGGGACTCCCTGGATGCCCTGTCCTGCCCTGCGATGGGAGGTGTGGTCCTTGATTACTGAGGGACTTGGTGTCAGGTCTTCCAAGTCTGACCTGTGTCTCCATGTCTAACCACTTCTCACACTTGCCCCTCCCCTCACTGCCCACAAGTTCCGGCCTTGACACTCCCTGTTCTGCAAACATCTCAAACGCTGCAGGCCTCAGACCTCAGACCCGTGTCCACACTGCCCACTTAGTCCCCCAGCAGACTGCCTGCAGATTGCTCTCCCCCCCCCCCCCTGGGCAGACACACTGTTCCCTGCTGCTGCCTCTCCAGCCCTCTGTATGCACCTCCACAACAGGTAAATGTCACAAGTGTCTGCCTCCCCCCAGACTGAGATTTCTGGAGGATGCAGAAGAATAATAATGCATAATAGGTGTTCAGTAAATGGTTTTTAAATTGAGCTTTTAGACGCAAATATTCTCCCTTTGTTTCTGATTTAATGCTTTTTATGGTTGAGAACTTTGGCAGTAGGGTGAGAACTTCCCACCTGCCAAAATGGGCCTTGATGGCAAAGATTGATGCAGATTTAGATGATTTTTAACTCCAGATTTTAACTACCTGATTGTGTACTATGAGTATATGGCTGGATGTCTCAAGAAATTCATGGAGTTTAAAATCTGGGCTCATCTCTGACCAGTGTGATTTGGCTGAGGTGGTGAGAGGCCTCAGGTCTGCTTCCAGGTTCCACTGAGGCCTGAGGAGCTCTGGCCCTGGACTTGTTGAAAGTGCCTGGTGGGTGCCTTGCAGCTTTCTCCTGGGCCGTGCTTCTGGGCACCTCAGAAATGAGTCAGAACATGTGCAACGTGGGCTTGTGCAGGTGGCAGGGAGC
This sequence comes from Artibeus jamaicensis, assembly GCF_021234435.1. Classification (NCBI taxonomy): domain Eukaryota; kingdom Metazoa; phylum Chordata; class Mammalia; order Chiroptera; family Phyllostomidae; genus Artibeus; species Artibeus jamaicensis. The sequence goes on along the minus strand of NW_026521810.1, from coordinate 8,714,893 downwards.
CCAGAATTAGTTCAGCTGTGTTTCCTGCAGTGGAGGGGGTGGCTGTGCCAGATGGGGGCGGGGAGGGAGGTGGAGAGGCAAAGGCAGGCAGCCCTGAGCTGCAGCGGCCTTAGGACTTTGGGGAGGGGGTGGCTGCCTTGTGTCTGCCACACACCCTATTGCACACGAACAGTGCGTTGAAGGAGCAGGCTTGTGCAACCAGAGCTGGTGTGACCCTAACATTCCTGAGAAATGTGGGGGACAGATGGATATGGCCATGTGACCCCCAAGGAGCAAGTGGCGGGCAGGTGTGGGCATCACCGTGCACGTTCTGCAGCTCAGTGCTGTCATCTGCCATATCACACCCAGGCAAGCAGAGCCAAGCTGAACCTGAGCTGACCTGCCACTGGACAGCACAGCCTGCTCCTTCTGCCAGCATGCTTTTGCTCTGCAAACTGCCTTTTTGTTCAAAAGGTAAGAGTGGTTAGCATGGGTATTTTAATAAATTGAAAAATGCTTTGTCCTCTGCCCTGGATGGGTTGCTCAGTTGGTTAGAGTGTTGTCCCATTCACCAAAAGATCGCAGGTTCGATTCCTGGCCACAGCAAATACCTACCTTGTGGGTTTGATCCCTCGGGTGGGGCATGTGCAGGAGGCAACCCATTGATGTTTCTCTCACAAAGATGTTTCTCTCTCTTTCTTTCCCTCTCCTCCTTCTTCTCTAACATCAATAAAAACATACCCTCAGGTGACGATTAAAAAAGGCTTTGTCGTCCTCCGCCCCATTTTCTGCCCCCCTCACCCTCTGGTATGGGTATGCTGCCCAGAAAGCCAGTGGCCATCTATCACCAGAGAAAACAGGACAGTGACATTCACCACTCCTGCTGCTCACCAGGGCAGAGACCAAGGCAGGCTTTGTGCCTCCCAAGGTGGGGAAAGCCTGCACTCCTGTCGCCACTGTGAGTCAGCCAGGTGGGACCGTAAAATATTCAATCATAGGTATGTCAGCATTGTCCCAGAGAAAACATTTTTAAAGGTTTTGGTATGCGGTATGAGCACGTTCCCTCTGTGGTTTTCCCGTTGCCATGTGCAACACACGCGAGCAGAGGGTAGGCGTGCTCAGGGTTTCTGTGGGTTTAATCCTGTGTAGAGAACACTGAGGAAGAAAACAACATCCGAAGGTTTCCAGGTGGCCCAGCTTTGAGGCTCAGCAGGCAATTTTGGCCTTAGATGCTGGCCTGGCCTTGGTCACTAGTGTTTGAGTTCAGGAAGCCGGGGAGGGCTGGCTCCAAGTATAGCTGGAAGCTCCTGTCCCAGCAGGTGCCTCCCTTCTTGTCCTGGCACTGCTGCCCTGTTTAGACCTGGCTCTCCTCACCCATGTCCGTCCCAGGGCGATCTCAGGCAAGCTGTGTCAGACCACACCTGGACCTAGCAGATGAAGAGAAGAAATGTTCATCTGTGAGAGTTCAAGGACTTCTGTCCACATTGTCCCTTTAGCGCCCAACCTAGTGCTTTGCAAACAGAGGACCAGGACCTTCTGTAAGTGCTTACAGGCTCACAGCCTTTCCATGCCCCTCTGTTGGCACCTGGGGCCAGGACCTGGGGGCATTTTTTCAAAGGGGCCCATAGTCTGGAGAATCTTTCCCATTGGTGTGGCCATCTATTCTTTTCAAGGCATGCATGCATTCCAGTCTTGTTCAGGCCCCACATTAATTGTGAGGTGGGCAGGGCAAGAATTAATATGCCCCTTTGAAGGACAAGGTACCTGAGGCCAGAGGTACAGAGAGCAGAAGGGAGGTTCCTGCATTGGGACCAAAATCATGAGCATGGTGGGTGTCCTGCTTCTCAATTCAGCACTTCATGCGGTAGCTGGCATCATCCCATCAGGACAACCCTCCAGGTCCCACCCAGAACACTGGGCATAATGAGAGAACCTTAGAGTTTCGAGCAAGAATAGATCCAGAGATGAGGCAGCAGCTGGAGAGTGTGTGTGACTGACACGGGCCTTGTTTAGGGGGAAATGAGCCAGAGCTGACTCTGATTAGGGAGGGTGGGGGAGGGGGTCCTCAGAACAGTGGTTTGGAAAAGAAAGAACTTGTCAGAATCTATTTTCAAAGAACATACTGCTGTCTACTGTTCTCAAAATGCATGTGGTGTGTCCTGGAAGGGGGTCAGAATTCCCCCAAGTGTGATATAGGGGAGAAGGGACACAGTGAAAAAGCTGGGATCTAGCTGCTTGATGTTTTATTCAGCTGGAGGGTTGAGATCTGCACAAAATGCAGCAGTTTCCTCCTTCAGGATTAATTATCCCTTTTCAAAAGCTGCCAGAGCCCTGCTAACTGTTCCTTTTATTATATTTTCTCAGCCAAGTTGTTGGCCCTTAGCCACTCCCCGCCCCACCATGGACCCTGGACCTGGGGACCAGCTCTGTGAGACTACAGGTGGCTCAGCAGCAAGATTGTTCTGGCCACAAGGGAACCAGGGAAAAAGAGCAGCTGGCCAGGTGGCTTGGGGTGTGCCCAGATGGAGCATTCAGTGCCAGGCCCCTGTTCCACTGGGAGGGCGGTTTTGGCATCAGATTTCAGTGGGCCTTGGCAGGTCAGCGGCAGGAATGTGCAAGGGGAGGAAATTCCATTTTGCATGGCCAGTGTTTGCCAGTGTCCTGCAGTCTGACAGCTCAGTTTGCATTTGAAGGTTTCATGAACCAAAGGCTGATGACGGTCGCTTGGGTCCATATTACATGGAAACGTTTTCAACCTCCTCTGGGATCCTTCATCTAATAATCATGACCACTTTCCCAGACATTTAATAGGGATTTTTCCAGACCTGCCCACTGCTCAAAAGTTATAGCGATTTCATTGCACAGCTGTTCCATGTAAATCAAGAAAAAAATGAACCCAATAAAGAAAATAATCTTATGAATAAATAAATACCCCTTAAGCAGCACAGGGAATCTGATGCAAATATCATACCTTAAGAATTTCTTACTGCAACCTAGGGCTCTGGAAAAACTGAATCTCAGGGTATGTTCAGAAACTCTGCCAATCTTCTGAATTTTTAGTGGAAACTTCTCACTAGAGTCTCTCAGGAGCATAGTTTCAGAAATGCTGATTCACTGTGTGAGGCTTAAAATCAGGACATATTTATACAGTCTCTATTCATAGCATTTGCATTAAGCTTTTAAACCTAGGGTTGGGGAAAACAAGCTTCAGGCATTGGGCTCTTTCTGCATAGACCTCCGAACCTTTGGGATATTTCTGACCAGTTATGCAGGGACTCAGTCCAGCCTGAGGGAAAACAGGTGAGTTGTAAATGACTTAAATTTCTGTACATGTGGAATTTTCATGGAAATTGTGAGGCTAAGTCCACTTCTCAAGTGAAGGTCGTGGCCCTCTGAAGATTCTGAGTGTTGTTCTATGAAACAGTCTGGAGGCAGTGCCATAGGAGGTCCTTGGATCTATAAGCCACCTTGGAAACCCAAGCTGCAGCCTGTTGTCAAGGGCAAGTGGCAGCTTGTACCAGGGAAGGGAGGGGACGGCTCTTCAGGTATTTATCTGCCTGATAGACATTCACAGCGATAAGGGGTAAGCGAGTTTGAGTTTGCTTTTTTATTTGGGCTGATAAAATCTTTCTGTTCACTGGAAGCTGTTAGCTTGACAAGTCAGCCACAGGCTGTTGGTGAGAAAAGCTCTGGAGCCATCTAGGTGGGTGGGCAGGAAGGACTGCTGGCTCCTCTCCCCGACCCAGACCCCTATTTGTGGTGCCAGGGGCAGGTGTTAGCTAGGAAAATAACTTTTGTCGGAGGGTTAACTTGATCCTGCATTTTCAGGAAGGATAGTGTGTGATCCATTCTTGCCTCACAGCCAAGGATTTGGAATTATCCAGAAGATACACTATATATGAGGGTGACCTCACAGCTCTTCAGGCCACATGTTTCGATTCTTCTTCTTTTATACCTGGTTTCCCAGATTAGATTGCCAGTCAGTCCACTGGCTATAGGTCTGAATAGGGGACTTCCAGTTCCTGCTATAGATGTAGCTGAGCTTAGCCAGAAAAAAAACTATGGCAGAGGTCCTCTTACTCCAGCCATCAAAACTTCGTGTTTCCACCTGGGGTCAGGGATGAGAAATGACCTCATGTTCCCATGGGTTTATCTGAAGGTATACATTTCACTCCTGTTTTCTTGCCAGATTTGCATAAGTGTTTAACAGATCAAAGTATTAGCATTTTCTGCTTCAAGAAAACCTTCACCATCAGCCTTTTTTATGTGGTCTCAAAGTAGATAGTTGATTTTGCAATCTCTACCACACATCAGCCAACCACCTTTTAGAATGTAATCAGTCTTCTGATTCTAGTCATGATGGGGTAATAAACATTGGACTTACTATCTGTTCATTAACAATTATAAGACAAAATATATGAAGTAACTGTTTTCAAGAATGGAGTAATACTCAGGGCAGGTCTGTGATCCAAACTGAAGTGTGTAATGCAAGCTGCACATTCATCCTGGCTTTCTGATGGGGAGTGCCTTCAAACCCAAGGTGCAAGGAAGCAAACACCAATATAGTACTGAGCAAAAGAAACATCAGAATTTGAGGATTCAGAGGCGGATGGAATTTCTGAGTCAGGGTACTGAAGAGAAAGGTTATGAGCAGAAGAAGGACATGAGAAATCTTCAAAGTATTCCCCTAGAGTCTTGCCTAAATACTAAACATGTTTATGCAGGAAAAGCCTCTTTGAGGCTTGGCAGAAACAATTACTGGGGGTGCAGGAACGGGGAGTGGCCAGTGAGCTGGACAAAGATTCTGGAGGTCACACAGCACTGAGAGACTTAGTTTTAACCTGCCAGAGTGAAGAGACCTTGCCGAACACCTTAAACTTTCATCTGAGATCATAGGAATGCCACACATTATGGATTGGGTTACCCTAGTCTAGAGTAAGAAACATGCTAAATTCACTATAACAAAACCTAAAAACAAGCCTTGTTAGGATAAAAATGATACACCAGCCAACTAACAGTCTGCCAGAATAAAACATAACACTCTTTAAACAATACATGCAATATCCACTATAAAATAAAATAAAAAAATCACTAGACTGACAGGATGATATAGACCAACAACAAAGAGAAAAAGGTCAATAGATACGAACCCATACAAACATATGAGTGAACGAGTAGGAATTTCAGCAGAGGAATAGACATTTAAGAAACAATCAAATGAAAATTCTAGGACTGAAAAATACAGTTATCTGAAATGAAAAATTTACTGGCTAGATCTAACAGCAGTTTGGATACTGTAGAAGAAAAATTATTCTTTCGCATACATAGCCTTTTACTGTTTCTTCTTTTGCTTTAGTTGTATTCTAACTAGTTCATTATTCTTTGTCTTTTGCTTTTTATTTTTATTTATATTTTTATATATTTTTAAAGATTTTATTTATTTATTTTAGAGAGATGGGGAAGGGAAGGAGAAAGAAAGGGAGTGGAATATCAAGGTATAGTTGCCTCTAGCACACCCCATACTGGGGATATGGCCTGCAACCCAGGCATGGGTTGAAGCATGCAACCCAGGCATTCCCTGACTGGGAATGAAACTGGTGATGCTTTGGTTCACAAGCCTGCACTCAATCCACTGAGCTATACCAGCCAGGGCTATATTTTTATATTTTATTTATTTTTCAAATCTCACAATGTACCCTTCCCTTGTCTTACTTCATTTTGCCTTGTTCCTGCCCTTTCTTATTTTTGTTGTAAATTATTTTCCCCTATGCTACGTCTTGTTCCTATTCCTTACTCTTACTCTCTCTGTCCTCTCAAGATTATTCTTCCTTTCTTTAGTCAGCTCACTTTCTTTCCCCCTTCTTATAATATTCTTATTTCCTTTCCATCTTTATAAATTGTGTCTTCCTTGGTGTGGATATTATGATTATTGCTGTTATTCTTCATTGTATTCCTATTTATTCTATTTTCTTTATTTCAAATCTCATAGATTACTCTCCCCGTCTTACTCCATTTTGCCTTCCTCCTGCCCTTGCTTATTTGAGTTTGGAATTTTATTTTTTTCCCTATCTTAGTCTAGATTCTTTTCCTTCCTCTTATTATTTCTCCTCTACTAGCCTCTCAAAATCATTTTCTTTACTGTAGACATCTCATATTACCTTTTTTATATATAATATTCTTATTCTCTTTCTGCCTTTATTAATCTTTGCTTAGTTATTATTGTTATTGACCCAATAGTGGTTTTTCTGCAATTTTGTTCCCTTTGGTTAACTATTTTTTAAATTTTATTTCAAACCCCATTTTATACTCTTTCCTTTTCTTTGACATTTTTCTTCTATACTCCATTTTGACATTGCCCTTCTCTGTTTACATGTTTTAAATTTTATTTTCTCCTTTTTTAGCCTGTTTCTATTCTCTACTCCTATTATTTCTCCTCTCTCTTCCCTCTCAAAATTATTTTTCTCTCCTTTAGTCATCTCATATTCTCTTTTTCATATCTTATAATATTCTTAATATCTTCCCCCCATTGTTAATCTTTGCTCAATTGCTCTTGATATTGTTGATGTGTTAGGGGGATATTTTTGCAGGCATGGGTTTGGTTTTCTGGGTATTGTTGCTTTGTTCATCAGCATACAAGATGTGGTGGGGGTTGTGACTCCAAGTCAGCCAGCCAGAGGGGAGACCCTACCAACAAATGAGCCATCAATAATCTAAGCCCAAGTACAAAAAGAGGGCCTACATAAACTAAATAAATGGCAATCCTAGAACATCCAGATCAGGGATTAAAGAGATTGCACCACTGAGTTCCACAGAACTCCTACCACAGAAGGCCACCTCATGAAGACAGGCAGGTAAAGTAGAGAAAACTGAGATGCAAATACAACCCAAAAGGGTCACCTAAAATTGGAAGACAAAGAAATAATACCCAATTGAAAGAAAAGGAGGAATACCCAGAAATAGAGCTAAATGAAATTGAGGCAAGCAATCTATAAGACATAAAATTCAAAACAATGGTTATAAGGATTCTCAAGGAACTCAGAACTATAAGGAACTTAGTGTGAACTATAGCAGCATAAAAAAAGACATAGAAATTATGAATAAGAACCTGGAAGAACAAAACAATACATCTGAAATGGAAAATACACTACAAGGAACTAAAAGCAGGCTAAATGAAACAGAGGACCAAATCAATGAGCCGAAAGACAAGGTAGAAAGATTCTGCCACGGCTGGTGTTGCTCAATGGATTGAGTCCCAGCCTGCAAACCCAAAGGGTTGCTGGCTTGATTCCCAGTCAGGGCACATGCCTGGGTTGCAGGCCAGGTCCCCACTGGGGGCCATGTGAGAGGCAACCACGCATTGATATTTTCCTCCCTTTCTTTCTCCTTCCCCTCTCCTCTCTCTAAAAATAAATAAATAAAAATCTTAAAAAAAAAGAAATACCCATACAGAGTAAAAAACTGAAATGAGACTCAAAAAGAATTGAGGATAGCTTAAGGGAGCTTCAGGCCAACAGGAAACATAACAACATTCATATCATAGACATGGAGAAGAAAAGGAACAAGGGATAGAAAACCTGCTTATTTTAAAAAATAATGACAGAAAACTGCCCTATTTGGTGAGGGAAGAAGTCATGTAAGTTCAGGAAGCACAGAGAATCCCAATCTAGATGAACACAAGAGGCTTACTCCAAGGCACATCATAATTAAAATGGCAAATTTTAAAGACAAAGAGAGCATCTTAAAAGGCAGTAAGGGAAAAAACAGTTAGTAATATATTGGGGGGCTCTGAAAAGGTTATCAGCTGACTTCTCACCAGAAACACTACAAGCCAGAAGCAATTGGCAGAAAATATTCCAGGTAATGAAAAGCAGGGACCTACAACCAAGACTACTCTATTCAGCAAGGCTCTCATTAAAAATGGCAGGGGAAATAATGAGCTTCCAAGACAAAAGAAGGCTGAAAGAACACATCTCCACCAAACCAGTACTACAAGAGATGCTAAAGGGACTGCTATAAAAATTAGAAAAAATAGAATGAGAGAGAGAGAGGAACACAGGTACAGAAAAAGGGGCAATGAATAAGTACCTGTCAATAATAACTTTAAACATAAATGGGTTAAATATTCCAGCCAAAAGACATAGTTGAATGGATCAGAAAACATAACCTGCATATATGCTGTCTGCAAGAAACCCACCTCAGAACAAAAGATATAAATAGGCTGAAAGTGAAGGGATAGAAAAAAATGTTCTAAGCAAATGGACCTGAAAAGTAAGCTGGGGTAGTGACACTTATATCAGACAAAATAGAATTCAAAACAGAGGCCATAAAAAAAAGACAAAGAAGGTCACTACATGATACCTAGGGAAGTAGTTCAACAAGAGTATATAACCCTTGTAAACATATTTGCACCCAACATAGGAGCACCCAAATATATGAAGAAAATCTTGGAGAACTTCAAGAAAGATATTGACAACAACACAGCCATCACTGGGGATTTTAATACCCCACTGTCAACAATGGACAAATCTTTCAAACAAAGAATCAATAGGATATTGTGGCACTGAACAACACCTTACACCAAATGGACTAAGGTGTCCATTTGGACTAAACTGATATACACAGAACATTTCACCCCAAAGAAGCAAAATATACATTCTTTACAAATGTACATGGAACATTTTCAAAGATAGGTCACATGGTAGGACGCAAAACAAGCCTCAACAAATTCAAGAAAATTGGAATCATATCAAGCATGTGTTCAGATCACAATGTCTTGAAACTAGAAATCAGCCTCAAGGAAAAAACAAAAACCATTCAACTACATGGACACTGAATAACATGTTATTAAATAATGAATGGGTCAACAATGAGATCAAGGCAAAAATCAAAAAGTATCTGGAAATTAGTGAAAGTGAACATACAACAACCCTAAAACTATGGGACATAGGAAAGCCAGTACTGAGAGGGAAATTCATAAAATTACAGGCCTACCTAAAGAAGATAGAAAAATCTCACATAAACAACCCAACCCTACATCTACAAAAACTAGAACAACAAACAAACTTACCCAGGGTAAGTAGGAGGAAGGAAATAATTAAGATCAAGCCAGAATTAAATGACATGGAGACTAAAAATAAAAAACAATTCAAAGGATCAGTGAATCCAGGAGCTGGTTCTTTGAGAAGATAAATAAAATTGACAAACATTTAACCAGACTCATCAAGAAAAAGAAAAGACCCAAATAAATAAAATCAGAAATGAAAGAGAAGTTACAACTGATACCACAGAAATACAAAGGATTTTAAGAAATTTATATGCCAAGAAATTGGACAACCTAGGCAAAAGGGACAAATCTCTAGAAACATACATTCTTCTAAAACTGAATCAAGAAGAAGCAGAAAGCCTGAGCAGACTGATAACAACTAGTAAAATTGAAGCAGTAATCAAAAAATTCCTGGCACATAGAAGCCCTGGACCAGATGGCTTTAGAAGTGATCTATACCAAACATTTAAGGAAGAACTCACTTCTGCCCCTCTCAAACTATTCCAAAATTCAAGAAGAGGAAAAACTCTTAAACTCTTTTTATGAGGCCAGTATCATCCTAATTCCAAAAACAGTTAAAGATGCAAAAAAGAAAGAAAACTACAGGCCAATATCACTGATGAACACAGATGCTAAAATACTCAAAAAAAATATTACCCAGATTCAGCAATACATTAAAAATATCATACACCATGATCAAGTGGGATTCATCCCAGGGATGAATATTAATTCATTCAAGGATGGTATAATATTTGCAAATCAATAAACATAATACTCTACATAAACAAAATGAAGGACAAAAACCACATGATCATATCAATAGATGGTGAAAAGCATTTGATAAAGTCAAGTACCCATTTATGATAAACACTCAGCAAAGTGGGAATACAGAGAACATACCTCAACATAATAAAGGCCATTTATGAGAAACCTACAGCCAACATTATACTGAATGGGCAAAAACTAAAAGCTTTCTCCATATGATCAGGAGCAAGAAAAGAGTGTCTGCTTTCACCACTCTTATTCAACATAGTACTGGAAGTCTAACTTCAGTGATCAGACAAGAAAAAGAAATAAAAGGCATGTAAATTGGAAAGGAGGAAATAAAATTGTCATTATTCAAGATGACCTGATTGGGTACATAGAAAACCCTGTAGTCTCCACCAAAAAACTATACCGAATAAGTGAATTTGGCAAAATAGCAAGATACAAAGTCAATATTCAGAAATTCACAATATTTTTGTACACTGACAATGAAAAAATTAGAAAAAGAAACTGGGGGGAAATGCCATTTACTATAGCAACAAGAAAAATAAAATACCTAGGAATAAATTTAACCAAGGAGGTAAATGACCTATACTTGGAAAACTATAGAACACTGAAGAAAGGAATTAAGATAGATTAAAAATAAATGGAAGCATATACTGTGTTCATGGATTGGAAGAATTAACATCATTAAAATGTCCATATTACCCAAAGCAATCTATAGATTCAATGCAATTCCTATTAAAATACCAATGGCATATTTCAAAAATCTAGAACAAATATTTCAAAAATTTATATGGAACCAAAAATGGCTCTGCATAGCCTCAGCAATCTCAAGAAAGAAAAACAAAGTAGGAGGGATCACAATACCCAATGTTAAACTATATTACAAGGCCACTGTGATCAAAACAGTCTGGTACTGACATAAGGACAGACACATATCAATGGAACAGAATAGGGTGCCCAGAAATAAACCGGAAGCTCTTTGGTCAATTAATACTTGATAAAGAAGGCATGAGCATACAATGGGGGTACAAATAGCCTCCTCAATAAATGGTGTTGGGAAATTGAACTGGTATATGCAAAAAAAAATGAGACTCGACCACCAACTTACACCGTATACCAGAATAAACTTAACATGGACAAAATACTTAAATGTATTTTAAGCTGTGAAACCATAAAAGTCCTAGCAGGGGTATCCAACCTTAAGAAGAGCTGTCTTGGGCCACACATTAAATGCAGAAACACTAATGAAAACTGATGAACAAAAACATTAAATGCAGAAACATAAAAACTGATGAACAAAATAAAAGATTTTAAATAAATTTATGATTTTGTGTTGGGTTGCATTCATAGCATCATGGGCTGGGTGTAGGCCATGGGTTGGACACCCCTGTGAGAAAAACACAGTAAAATTTCAGATATCCCATGTAGCAGTGTTTTTGCTGATATATCTCCTAGGGCAACAGATATAAATGAAAGAATAAACAAATTGGACCACGTCAAATTAAAAAGCTTCTGCATAGCTAAAGATACCATAATCAAAATGAATAGGGAACCAACCATATGGGAGAACATACTTGGCAATGATACATTGGACAAGGGTACTACAATATGTATAAAGAACTCAAATATCTCAACACCTGAGGACAAACAATCCAATTGGGCAAAGGATACAAATAGACACTTCTCCAAAAAAGGACATTCAGATGGCCCATAGATATATGAAAGGATGCTCAACATCACTAACCATCAGAGAGATGCAAATTATAACCACAATGAGATATCACCTCACACTGGTCAGAATAGCCATCATTAATAAATCAACAGTCAAGTGCTAGTGAGGAAGAAAAGGGAATCCTAGTACACTGTTGGTAGGAATGCAGACTGGTGCAGTCACTGTGGAAAACAGTACGAAATATCCTCAAAAAATTAAAAATGGAACTACCTTTTGACCCAGCAATTTCATTGCTTGGAATATACCCTAAGAATCTTTAATCACCAATTCAAAAGAATGTATGCACCCCAGTGTTCATAATAGCACAATTCACAACAACTAAGATTTAGAAGCAGCATAAGTGCCCATCAGTAGATGAGTGGATCAAAAAAACTGGTCCATTTACACAATGGAGTATTATGCAGCACAAAGAAGGAACCTTCTGCGACAGCATGGATGGAACTGGAGAGTATTATGCTAAGTGAAATAAGCCAAGCAATGAAAAACAAATGCCATACGATCTCACCTATAAGAGGAGTCTAATGAACAAAATGAACCAACAAACAAAATAGAACCACAGGCACCAAAACATGGAGCAGACTGACAGTGACCAGAAGGGAGTGGGCAGGTGGATAATGGTGGAAATAAAGGGAAGGGACTAGTCAAGGAACATGTATGAATGCCCAATGGACATTGAGAACAGTGTGGGGATTGACTGTGGGAACCAGGGTGGGATAGGTGGAGGAGGGCAAAGGGGGAAAAATTTAGACAACTGTTAATAGAATAACAAAAAGATGATTAGATATAAAAGCTACCATTTGGGGATGTCTGCAAAAAAAATCAGTGAACTTGAACACAGATCAATGCAAATCATTCAAACTGATGTATAGAGTAAAAAATACTGAAAAAAATTTCAAAGGGTCTTAATGACATGTAACAGATAATATCAAGTAATCTAAAAGATGTGCAGTTAGAGTTCTAAAAGAGAGATAGGGCAGAAACATATTTGAGGAAATTTCTCCAAATTTGATGAAAAAAGATATCAACCTACAGATTCCAGAATTTCATTGAGCCTCAAGCATGGTAACCCCAAATAAAACCACATCTAGGCCCACGAGAATTAAATTGCTGAAAACAAAATGAAATTGCTAAAAACAAAAGATAATATTAAAATATTAAAGCATCCAGAGGAAAGAAGGGAAAAACAAAAATAAGGATATGGTTGACTTCTTATAAAAAACAATGCATGCCAGAAGGCAGCAGGACATCATCTTTATAGTTCTGGGGAAAAAAATCTTCAAAAATAAATATGAAACAAAGATGTTTTCAGATTAACAAAAGTTAAGAGAAATTGTTTTCTGTAGCTCTGCAATATGAGAATCATTAAAGGGATGTCACCAGCCTGACGGTAAATGATACCGTATAGCAAACAGAGATCCATATGAAGGAAGGAAAGTGCCAGAAATGAGAAATGTGTGGTAAATATAAAATTTTATTTTCTTATTTAAAAAATTATTTAAAAGACAATTGGTGGCTTAAAACAAAATAATAGCAATTTATTGTGGAGTTTCTAATGTTATATAGCGGTAAAATGTGTGACAAAGAACAAGAGGAAGGTAAATGAAAGAATACAAGAAAGCAATAGAGAAAAATTAGTGAAAACAAAAATTGGTTTTTTTAAAAAGATGAATAAAATGGATAAACCCTAAGACTTTTTAAAATACAAATATTTTATTTTCTTTTTTAACATTTTTATTGTTGTTCAAGTACAGTTTTCTGCCTTTCCCCCAACCCTTCCCATCACCCCAGCCCTCCCCACCTCCCTCCCCTGTTCCCACACCCCCTTGTTATTGTCCATGTGTCCTTTATAATTGTTCCTGCAAACCCTTCACCGTTTTCCCCTATAATCCCCTCCCCTCTCCCCTCTGGTCACTGTCCGCCTTGTCTCTATTTCAGTGTCGTTGGTTATATTTGGCTTGCTTATTTGTTTTGTTGATTAGGTCCCTGTTAAAGATGAGATCATATGGTATTTGTCTTTTACTGACCGGCTTATTTCATTTAGCATAATGCTCTCCAGTTCCATTCAAGCGTCACAAAGGGTAGGAGCTCCTTTCTTTCTGCTGTATAGAAATCCACTGTGTAAATGTACCGTAGTTTTTTGATCCATTCATTTACTGTGGGCACTTAGGTTGCTTCCAGCACCTGGCTATTGTAAATTGTGCTGCTGTGAACATTGAGGTGCATAGGTTCTTTTGGATTGGTGTTTCAGGGTTCTTATTATCATAGCAGTGGAATTGCTGGATTAAAAGACAGTTCCATTTTAAGTTTTTTGAGGAAATTTCATACTGTTTTCTATAGTGGCTGCACCAGTCTGCAATCCCACCAACAGTGCACTAGGGTTCCCTTTTCTCCACAACCTCTCCAACACTTGTTTCTTGCTTTGTTTATGATGGTCATTCTTACCAGGGTTAAGTGGTATTTCATTGTAGTTTTAATTTGCATTTCTCTGATAGCTAGCGATACTGATCATCTTTTCATATGTCTCTGGACCCTCTGTGTGTCCTCCCAGGAGAAGTGTCTATTCAAGTCCTTTGCCCATTTTTAAATTGGGTTGCTTGTCATCTTAGAGTGGAGTTGTGAGTTCTTTATATATATTTTGGAGATCAAACCCTTGTCTGAGGTATCATTGGTGAATATGTTTTCCCATATGGTTGGTTCTCTCTTCATCTTAATGCTGTTTTCTTTAGCCATGCAGAAGCTTTTAATTTTGATGAGATCCCATTTGTTTATTCTTTCCTTTATGTCCCTTGCTCTAGGGGACATATCATTGAAAATATTGCTGCATGGAATATCTGAGATTTTCCTGCCTATGTTCTCCTCTAGGTGCCATGACTTATATTTAAGTCTTTTATCCACCTTGAATTTATTTTTGTGTATGGTGTAAGTTGGTGGTTGAGTTTCATTTTTTTGCATGTAGCTGTCCAGATCTTTCAACACCACTTGTTGAAGAGGCTATTTTTACTCCATTTAATGCTGCTGCCCCCTTTGTCAAATATTAATTGACTATAGAGAGTTGGGTTTATTTCTGGGCTCTCTATTCTGTTCCATTGATCTATGTGTCTGTTCTCATGCCAGTACCATGCTGGTTTGATTACAGCAGCCTTGTAATACAGTCTGATATCAGGTATTGTGATCCCTCCTACTTTGTTCTTCTTTCTCAAAATTGCTTCAACTACTTGGGGTCATATATGGTTCCATATAAATTTTTAAACTGTTTGTTCTATATCTGTGAAATATGCCATTGGTACTTTAATAGGTATTACATTGAATCTATAAATTACTTTGGGTAGTATGGACATTTTGATGATTAATTCTTCTAAACCCCGAACACAGTATATGTTTCCATTTGTTTGTGTCTTCCTTAATTTCTTTCTTCAGTGTTGTGTAGTTTTATGAGTATAGGCCTTTAACCTCCTTGGTTGGGTTTATTCCTAGGTATTTTATTTTTCTTGTTGCTATATCAAAAATTTTTCCTGATTTCTGTTTCTGATGTTTTATTGTTGGTATACAAAAATGCCTTTGATTTCTGAGTATTGACTTTGTATCCTGCTGTTTTGCCAAATTTATTTATTAGGTTGAGTAGTTTTTTGGTGGAGTCTATAGGAGTTTCTATGTACACTATCATGTCATCTGCAAACAATGACAGTTTTGTTTCCTCTTTTCCGATTTGGATGCCTTTTATTTCCTTTTCTTATCTGATTGCTAAGGCTAGGACTTCCAATACTATGTTGAATAAGAGTGGTGAAAGCAGACACTCTTTTCTTGCTCCTGGTCATATGGAGAAAGCTTTTAGTTTTTGCCCATTGAGTATGATGTTGGCTGTAGGTCTCTCATATGTGGCCTTTATTATATTGAGAAATGCTCCCTCTATTCCCACTTTACTGAGTGTTTTTATTATAAATGGGTGCTGTACCTTATCAAATACTTTTTCCACATCTATTGATAAGATTATGTGTTTTTTGTTTTTGCTTTTGTTTATGTGATATATTACACTTATTGATTTGTGAATATTGTATTATCCTCACATCCCTGGGATGAATCCCATTTGGTTATGGTGTATGATCTTTTTAGTATATTATTGGATGCATTTTGCCAATATTATGTTGAGGACTATAGTGTCTATGTTCATCGGCGATATTGGCCTGAAGTTTTCTTTCTTTGTCATGTCTTTATCTGTAAACTCCCAAGAAGTTTAATCAAGAGAAGAGAGAGGAAATCAAATTGCCAACATCTGGAAGGAAAGAAGTCATATTACTATACATTCCATGGATAAGGATAATATGGGATACAAAGAACTATTTTATGTCAAATTTAATAGATTAGATGAAATGAATACATTCCTTGAAAGACAAATTATCAAAGTTGATATGAAGACATCTGAATAGTACTAAATTTTATTTTTAAAAATAAATTTTGTAATTAGAAGCATTCCCACAAAGAAAATACCACACTCAAATGACTACATTGGTGAATTTTAGGAAAAAATTTAGTGAAGAATTGGCACGAATCTTACACAAACCTTTTCACAGAGGAGGATGAAAAAGGAAACACTTCCCAATTAATTTTATGAGGCCAATATAACCCTGATTTAAAAAAAAACAAAGGGAGAGGGAGACTTCTGGCCAAGTAGAATGTGTAGGTAGATACACTTTGCCTCCTTGCACAACCAAAATAAGGACAACAATAAATTTAAACACAAAAAAGAACCAGAACTGCCAGAAAATCGAACTGTATGGAAGTAAGACAGTCAAGGAGTTAAAGAAGAAACATTCATTAAGACCAGTAGGAGGGACAGAGATGAGCAGGCAGGGTGGAGAGGAGTTGCAGCAAGGTGCTGACTGTTGGACCAGGCCAGGTGAGGTGGAGGCTGCTGAAGCGAGTGGTCCCACATTTGTGTGCAGATAAATTGTGAGGAACAACTCTGGGAGGTAAACTGGGGAGTGAGACAGATGGTGCAATCCAGGGTTCCAGTGCAGGGAAATGAAGCCTCAAAACTTCTGACTCAATAAACCTGTGGGGGTTGAGGCAGCAGGAGAAATTCCCAGCCTCGTGGGAGAATTCACTGGGGAGACCCACAGGTTCATAGAAATATAAAAGCCCACCCACCTGGGAGTCAGCACCAGAAGGGCCCAATTTACTTGTGGTTAGTGGAAGAAGTGACTGAAAGCTTGACAAGAGCTGAGCAAGTGGCATTGTTCCCTCTCAGACTCCACCCCCATGTACAGCCCCACCCTGGCAGTTACCTAAGGCTCCACCCCTTATTATGTAACAGGACTGTCGAGATGAAAAAATACGGCCCAAAGGAAAGAACAGATCAAAGCTCCAGAAAAAATACAACTAAGTGATGAAGAGATAGCTAGCCTATCAGATGCACAGTTTAAAACACTGGTAATCAGGATGCTCACAGAAATGATTGAGTATGGTCACAAAATAGGGGCAAAAGTGAAGGCTATGAAAAGTGAAATAAAGAAAAATGTACAGGAAACTAACAGTGATGGTAAGAAAACTGGGACTGATACCAGCGGTTTGGAAAAGAAGGAAGAAATAAACGTTTGACCAGAACAGAATGAAGAAACAATAATTCAAAAACAAAAAGTGAGGAAAGGCTTAGGAACCTCCGGGACAACTTTAAATGTTCTGACATCTGAATGATAGGGGTGCCAAAAGGAAAAAAGGAAGGACAAGAAATTGAACACTTATTGAAAACATAATGAAGGAAAACTTCCCAAATCTTTCCAAGGAAATAGACTTCTCAGAAGTCCAGGAAGCTCAGAGAGTCCCAAAAACAGTGGGACCCAAGGAAGCACACACCAAGGTACATCATCATTACATTACCCAAGATTAAAGATAAAGAGAGGATCTTAAAAGCAACAAGAGAAAAGAAGACTTACCTACAAAGGAGTTCCCATAAGACTGTGTGTCAGCTGACTTCTCCAAAGAAACCTTACAGGGAAGAAGGGGCTGGAAAGAAGTATTTGAAGTCATGAACAACAAGGACCTACATCCCAGATTACTCTATCCAGTAAAGCTATCTTTTAGAATGGAAGGGTAGATAAAGTGCTTCCTAGAGAAGGCCAAGTTAAAGGAGTTCATCATCACCAAGCCCTTATTATATGAAATGTTAAAGGGACTTATCTAAGATAAAGAAGAAGATCAAAAATACAAACAGTAAAATGACAAGAAACTCACAACTGTCAACAACCAAACCTAAAAATACAAAACCAAAAATGAACTAAACAAACAACTAGAACAGGAGTAGAATCACAAATATGGAGATCATATGAAGGGTTATTAGTGGGGAGGGGGAGTAGAGAGAATGAGGGGAAGGTACAGGGAATAAGAAGCATTAATGGTAGCTACAAAATAGACAGGGGGAGGTTAAGAATAGTATGAGAAATGGAGAAGCCAAAGAACTTATATATACAACCCATAGACGTGGACTAAGGTGGGAGAATGCTGGTGGGTGTACGAGGAAGGGTGGAGGGGAATAACGGGGAAAAAATGGGACATCTGTAATAGCATGATCAATAAAATATATTTAATAAAAAATAAAGGAAAAGAATTTACAGACCAATATTTCTCATGAGCATAAGGATACAAAAAAAGAAACAATGAAATACTAGCACATGAATACAGACAGCAACATATAAAGCACCTCATCACCAAGTGGAGTTCATCCTAGTAATGCAAAGTTAGCTTAATCTGCAAAACTCAGTGAGTGTAATGCACCACATTAACCGAATAAAAAGCAAAATATATGATTTGTTAAGTTGAAGCAGAAAAAAAGCATTTGACAAAATTCACAGGCTATTTATGATGAAAAATTCTCAGTAAATGCAGAATAAAAGGAAAATTTTACAATCTGTTAAAGGACATCTCCCAGAAATGAATAAGGCAAGGACGTCTACCTTCACCACTCTGAACGGCACAGTACCGGAACACCCAGTCAGTGCAATAAGGCAACAACAACAACAAAAAAGGCTTAACGGTTGGAAAGGAGGAAGTGAAATTATCTTTATTTGCAGAAGACATAGTTCTGCAGTAAATACTACTAAGACTAATAATGTGTCCTTAGCAAAATCAGATTATGTGGTCAATATGCAAAAATAATATTTCTATATACTAGCAAGAGTAATTGGAAAATGAAATTAAAGTATAAGTCACATTGTGCCAGACCTCTGGTAGGCACCCTGACGGCATCTTGCATCACTCAGATTATAATTCAAAGTCTTTCCTGTGTGCTACGAGGCTCTCTTGCCGTGTACACTCCTCTCCCTGTAGCACCCAGCATGTCTCTGACCTCTCCACCATCTCCCCCTGGCTCCCTCTGCTGTGTTCACAACTTTGGCATTTGGTCTTCTCTGTGCCTGCACACTCTTCCCCTACACACCCCACTGCTCGCTCCCTGACTCTTTCAGGTGTATGCTCAACTGTCCCCTTCCCAGAGGTCTTCCCTGATCACTTTATATAAAATAATTCCTCCTTTACCTCACTCTGTTTTTTAAAGCCCTCACCACCACCCAGCCTGTTGGATTTGTTTGTGCTTTGGCTCTCTTCCCCATTAGAACATGAGAACAAAGATGTTTGTTGTGGTTGCTCATGGCAGACTGCAGTGCCTAGCACAGTGCTTGGAGCTGAACAGTAGTCAATACATGCTGTTTGTTTTATGAATGATTGACAGCAGATTGTAGTGCTGAGTGGGACAAGGCTTGGGAGTAAACACCTTGAAATGGAAGTACTTGGTTGGGCAGCCTGTTGGGTTTGTTTTAATCTTTTTTGAATAGCTATGTGATTTTACCTTGAAAGAAAATTTTCAGTGAAAAATTGGGATGCCTCACCAAGTCCTGAGCAGGGCAGGGCACCTCTGTGTGTGGCACTCTCTTGTTTTCAGGGTGCTTTCCTGGACATTTCCACGTTGGATGGCGCAGGCCCAGTGACATGGCGGCTGGGAGGGTGAGCCAGAGATTCGGTCTCCAGCCTCCAGCTCTACAGACAGGCTGAGGTCCTGCGTCTTGGATTTCAGTCCCATGTTTCTTCCTATTGCATTCATGCTGGGAGGCAGGTCCTGTCACAGAGGTTTTGCACAGCCACTCATGGGCAAGGCAGCCCCTCAGGTTTTGTCTTCATGATGCTACATGTTCTTGTATCTTTTTTGTGTACATGTGTGTGGATGCAGGTGGAACAAAAGAATTTTCCAGATTTTCAAGATCTGTTTCAATGGAGGTCTGTGGGAACAGAGGCTGGAGCAAGCCTGGCATCAACCAGGAACCGATATTTTCACAGGACAAAGAGGCACAGGAAGGGCCTTGCTAATCCTGGCTGGACAGAGGGCTCCTGTGGGGCGTGGGGACTTTGGAGGGGCCTGTGGGTGTGGCCCAGTTTTTCCTATATGTGTCTCCCTGAGCTGTATGGGAGAAATAAAGGTAACCTTTTTCTCTTCTGATTTAAATTTGTGTCAGTAAACACTCACGGGTTCATTGCCAAACTGAAAGCTGGGTGTGTGTGCTGCATCTCATTGGCTCATCAAAATAGACCAGAAAAATGCCACCTCTATCATCTTAGATGAAGAAAACAGGCCAAGGTGATTATGTGAGTTTCCCAAGATTATTCCCATATGAAGTGGCATGTGTGGGACAAGGACCCAAGTCTGCAAACTCCAAGTCCAGTGGTCTTGGGGTGGGGGTGTGGGACTCTGATGAGAGGCCTTGTGCATTGAACAGATCAATATGGGGACTGCCTGGGACAAAGAGCATTGTACTGTGCTGATAAGGCCATAATAACTGCAGGAGGAAGGGTTCCAAGCTTGTCCACTAGGAAAGGATGAATGATGGTGGACCTAAAGCAAAGCTGTGGGATTAAAGTGAATGCCTCTGAGGGTGTGTGCAAAGAAGTGGGCAGCTCGAGTCACACTCTTTTGCATCCAGTGTCTGCTTTCTCTATGGCCCCCACCTGTTATAACACTCTCTGGGGATCATTTTACCTGTTCTTACCCGGCTAGAGGCTCTCACTCCACCCAGGGCTGACAGCAGCTCAGAGTATCACTGACAGCTGCCATGACAGTGGCTCGGGCTCTCTTACACAAGGCTGTGGCGCTGTTTTGCAGATGTCATTCTGGGCATCTGAGACCAGACCAGGGAGTGTCATCTGGACTGAGGGTCAAGAAAGCAGGACTTCTGAGCACAGCAACCTTGCTTATTACAGACCACACTTTGTGTGTGTGTGTGTGTGTGTGTGTGTGTGTAATGCTGGAAAGAGTGTTTTTCTCTCACAATTCAGTGACACATCAAAAATAAAATTATTACTAGGATCAGCTTGCAGAGGGTTATTGGGTGAGGCAGGTTAAGGATGTTGAGCTCATTCTCAGAGTTTGGGTTAATAAGGATGCAAATGTTTTTGATCGTTGGTATATTGCTGCTTTAAATAAAAACATCTATTCCTTGATTCAAGTGTTGGCAGTAGTTCAAACCTCTCTTTGATCCACGCGCCTGTTGAGACTGGCTTCTTTCCGTAGGTGGGATTACTTAGCAGTGAAGTGTGACATCCCTCTCTTAGACTTCAGCCCCTTTATTTTTTTCTAGATGATATTTTTAGAAGTAGGGGAAAACAAAGTGGGTTTTAAAAGTAGGTAATTATCTTGGAGAGATGACCTACACATAGACCAGGATGTGTTTCTGGATGAAGAGGTGATTTTTGGGCCAGGAACACTGACCCCATGGCTCAAGGAGGCAGGCCTGGCAGGTGCTTAGTTCTGGCCTTCTCAGGTGCTTCCACCCGAGGAGGAGACCCTAACTAGTTCAGGACCCTTGGCCCTTCAGACCTTTCCCTCCAGCTCAAGGGATGATCAGGCCCTGGCAGGGACCAGGGCCCCTCCATCCCACAGCTCACTCAAAACAGCTTTGAAAGCCTGAAGCCTGGTTCGTGGACACATCTAATCCAAAGGCCAGAAGGCCTGTGTCTGCTTCCTGCTCCCTTTCCCCCACAACACACACACTCCAGGAGCCCACTGTGCATGGAGTTCCCAGTGAGAGGTTTTTACAGTCTTAGGAAAGGGAAGTGTTCTGGCTGTGGGCCAGGGGCTCTCACCTGTCTTCTTCCTGGCCCCAACCCTGGGCCTTGCAGGCAACAGTGGGTATGAAGGCTTCCAGGGACCACTTCACTATAGAGCAAGTGACACGCTGAGAGGTGAGCCCACTCCCATGTCTGTGACTACATCTGTCCTGACTCCTTTCACTAATGATGTTGCTTTCTTTTTCTCCCCTGGGTTGACATCTAAATCATATTCACATGTGTTTCCAAGTCACATTTTAGAATTGGTGAGCCTCTACATAGCCCACTCTATCATTCCATGTGTGACCTTGTATATGAGAGAACAGCCTTTCTGACCATCTGAGTCTCTTCTGCCTCCAAAGCCCCACTTTTTGACTCAGTGTCCAGCCATGTAATGTTTTGCTTGATTTATTTCTCAGCTTCTCTCGTGTTCATGTCTTACTGCTTAAACTAACTCAGAAGTCGCTTGTGAGATGGGCTATATTTGATCCTAACTCACACTGCTGGGTGCATGTTCTCAGGAAACTGTCATTATTACTTGGTGATGCTGGTTCACACTCACCAACAATGTACAGGTAGACAGGGCTTGTTTCATTTTGCCCATTCTGGCCCCAGATTCTGGACTCTAATAAAGAGGATCTACCCCTGACCATAAGCACAGTCTCTAGACTGTGTCTTTTAGAAGAAACGAAGAAGTGCTTGTGAACTGCAGGCCCTGTGGTCTGAGTGATGACTTGCCGTCACACTCGGAAAAGCACCCCAGGTGAGATGCCTGGTGATATGATGTCAGCCTAGAGCCCCCTGCACGGAGACACTGGTGCTGGGTCAGCACCCTCAGGCCGTGTGAGCTGGCCACACCCTCCACCCTCCAGCACTCTGAGCTCTGGACAGAAGATGCCCTGGACCATGTTGTTCCCCATGCCCTATGAGTCGTGTAGGTGGGATTGGGGTTTCCCTGGGCACTGACGTTGGGCAGACCTTTAGTGGGAAGATGGCTTTTTCCTCTCCTGTGTGGGGGCCCAAACCAGAAATGCAAGTGCGCAGAACTGCTAATTTTCCTGTAGCAGCCGAGGTGTTACCTAAATCAAGGATTTACTATTTGGGGCACTCTATTCAAGAATGAGATGGTTGTCATTAGGTAGTTTTATTTACTCGCAGCAAGTAAAGGAGACAGGGGTTTCATATCCAAATCTCTTTCTCCCCAAGAGAGGCTTAGCTGTAATTTATATACCCTAGCTGGTTTATTACACATTTCTTGTTTGCTTTTGGCTAAACTTATCCTATTGAGTTCCAGTGAAGCTCATCTGGTTACAGCTGCATCTGCAAAATACTGTGCTACATTTTAACATTTAGCAAGAACAGCATTTAGTAAGAACTGTCCCTTGGGACCCTTGTCCTAACAGAGGCTCCAGGGCCCCCTAATAGCCAAGAGAGTCACTGTTTGTTGACTACTCCTATGGAAGGCCCTGGGTCAACGCATTTTCATTTAGTTCCCAGCAGCCCTGCAAAGGTGTGGGCCCATTTCACAGATGAGAGTGAAGAAAAGCCATGAAGCCCCAGGGAACTGGCTGAGGGTCACTTTGCTATAACCGTCAGAGCCAAGATCTAAACTTGGGCCCTGCAAAGCCCACCTCCTGGGCCCACCCCCACTCTTTGATTTGAATCACTTTCTGTTTTAAGTGAAGAGGGGGCACTGTCCTTGTCTCTGTGGAGCTTAATTCTGTCACCTTCAGACTGCCTCTGTCATAGATGACATTCTGCCCCAAGCCCCTGCCAAAAGCAAACTCAGACCAGCTGTGCTTGTTTCTAATGTGGTTGCATGCTCTGCCCTGCAAGGCTCTGGGAGAAGCATGGACCTCTCCCTGGCCTGGCTCAGGCTCCCACATCACTTCTGGGGTGACAATCAATGGGACAAGTGGTTCCCCTGGTTCCTTTGTACTTTACTGAACAGCCCACCTTCCTCTACCCCCTCCACCTACCCCACACAGTACATAGTGAGACCTTGAATCCCACCTCTGTTCTTTTTCTCTTCTGCCTACCCAAACCCCCTTGAAAGTCAGGGCGAGGTGGGCACTAGGGGAATCATTGCTGGGCAGGTTTTGTGGCCTGGTTCTGGCTCCAGGGGAGACCAGGGCAACCCTTACCCTAAACCTCCAGTCCATCCCTTGCCTTCCTGTTGGCCAAAGGTTTCCCCATCAAACACCCAGGAGTCTTGCCATCATGCTCTCCATCATCAAGCCTGCACCAGCTTTTCAGCTGTTTTTCTTCCATTTTCTCCTTAGCCACTTTTCTTCTCTGGCCTAATTAGGCCAGGCCACCTGCTGACCATGTGTTGCCCTCTTGCTCAGGTGCTTCCCCCCACCTACAGGGTTACCCCAACCACTGCTCCTTTACCTGGACATGCCTACCACTCCTTCAGAGCATGGCTGTGGTCCCAGCTTCAAAACATCCTCCCAGGTGTTCCATTCCCAAAGCAATCTGTGCCCCTGGCCCATCCATTTGGCACCTGCCTTAAGGACATTTTTTCTTTCTCCTGCAGATTTGTTTAATTTACTCTCTCTCCCACAAAACAATAAGATTATAGGTTTTAATATTTTTGTCATTCTTGGGTGCTTATTCAATATTTTTTAACTTTGAAAGATTAATGCTTTGAGGTTAAGAGACCCTGTCTCACCCCTTGGAGTTGCCCAGTGGCCAGCATCTCACTGGGCCCTTGGCCGCTCCTTGGACAGTCTAAGTGAGCAAGGCAGCCTCTGTGGGATTTTGCTAGGGTTTGGGGACTGGTCTGAATGGACTGGCTCACATGGCAGTATGTGAATTTAATGCTGTCTGCCATCATTTGGCCTGGAGGACATATCACCTCTTTGGTTTGATGAGACACAAGGCATGTTTCTGGTGTCTTGGCTTTGTGGGGGCCTGCCTGGTAACCGTGGACTGGAACAGGATTTGTCCACTTACCACAAAGGACTGGATTGTGAAGACCCTCTGGATTTCAGCCTTTGCCATCTCCTTTTGGAAAAAAGCACCCTTTTTGGCAGAAATTAGTGCAGCCTTCTTCTACTTAAGAAAAAAAGGTGCTGTCTTGTGTGAAATAGCTGTTTGCCATCCTAGGCAGGAGAACAGTCTGCCCTCATGCTCTTTGAATACAGTGATGGCTTTTCTGTAGCACTTGGCCCCCACAGTCCACAGCAACAGGATGAAAGGCCTCCATTGCCTGCCAAGCTCTGGACAATACGGAAGCCATAGGCAGGTGCTGCAGGTCTGGGCAGGTGGGGCCCAGACCTAGGAGGCCAGGCTCTCAGCTCCAGAAAGCCCACTTGGGCTGGGAGACTGTGCCCTGGGCCTAGAGCATGCTCACTATGGCCAGGTAAGAGGACTGTTGGGCAGCTGGTTGGGCATTCTGGCCCTCCCTTTTCTAACCTTTGTGATATTTACCATCTGAGCCTCTCATTGGCACTCATTGTGGGACACCATGCTTCAGTGCTTTTGTTATGGGTGGATCTTCTCTCCCCTAGTATCTCAGAGAAGTGACAATTCACTTTTCAGATTAAGACCGACACATCACCTACCTACCAAGCTGACTTGCACATGGCCCTTTAAATGAGTATTGATTATTGACTTCTTTTTTGTGTGAAAAAAGCAGTAAAACTTCAACAGCCAGCAGTAAAACTCCACAGTTCAGCCAAGTGACAGGTAGAGAAGTTTCTTTAGCTGATCCCATAGTCTCTTTATCTTCATCTTTATAGTAGCAAATCCTAACACCATCAACTCTTGATTACTTAGACATGAATTCATCATTTGGGATTATATGTGACAAACTGTGAATCCCACATCAGCTTCCCCAACTACTCAGCAGACTTTGGGCCTCCCTGACCCACCCCATCAATGGTGAAAGTGTGGGGAACACCAAGATTTTAATGGAACATAACTGCAGCAAGGGAAATAAACTGTCTGAGGAAGCCCCATAGTGGGCTCTGTAGTTTAGGGATAATCTGGAACCACCTCCCTAAAGGCAGGAGGGCCACCTCTCTCTATTCCCAGTACTGTGCTGTGCAGGGTTTGCTAAACAAATGATCAAGTGAGAGTGCCAGCCAGAGTGACCTTGTAGCCCAAGCTCTATGAATAGCTGAATGTGTGATTGCTCTGCCTTCCTTCTCCTCCCCCCCCTTATTTTTATGAGAATGGTAAAGAAAAACAATAACAAGGCTTAATTTATTTCCCATGTTAGATTTATAAAGGATTAAAATAAAGGGTAATATGTCTTTTTTTCCACTGGATTAAATGGAGCATCCCTACTTTAGGAGTTAAAAGAGACCCAAAAGTTATACCAAAAAGAATCCTTAGGGACTTTGTGGTTTACTAATCTATTTCAGTAAAAGTTACTGATTTTCCTCATATTCCACATCATGAGATCGGTTTGCTGCTATCAGGGCACCTGTGAGAGAGATGGTTTCACTGGCATCCATGAAAGAGAAAATGCAGGTGATAAAAGGAGCAGGAAAGCACATATCCATTCCCAATGCTTTCAGTGCATGTGTGCTTGCCACCAGAAGGGTAAAAGGAGCAAACTATTGTACATGCAACAGATTGGATGAATCTTAAAATTCTCATTCTCAGAGACAGGAACCAGTCTCAAAATGTTACACACTGTACAGTTCCATTTTTGTGACATTCTCAGACAGAAAGGACTGTGGTGATGGAGAGCAGATCAGTGGTTGCCAGGGGGTAGGGGAGGGGGAGTGTTTGTCTATACAGGAGCAGCTGGGGGTTTGGGGGTGGTGAAATTGTTCTGTGCCCTGGCTGTGGTATCTATACATGTGCTAGAACTCATGGAACTGTGCACACACACACAAAAACAAAACAAGTCACATTTACCATAGGATAATTTTATAATAAAATAACTCTAGAAGACTGAGCAGTGCCTAAACTGTATAGTCACTGACAACAGTTTCAGGCCCCCTCCTCTCCCAGAATTAACCACCTCTGTTTGAGAGGTTTAGAAAGATCTCCAACTCCAGGACCACGACAGTGTCATGCATGTCATTCGGTAGACAGTTGTCAGGGTGCCCCCAAGGTTATGATCTGCTTTTCTCTGTTGCATGAAGGATTGTGGGATTTGCTCCTCTGCCCCAGACTTGCCCCTTAGGGTGTATGTTAGAGCGAATTTTTTTGGCTAATCTCAGGATTTCCTTTTGTGTTTATAGGATTTATATGTAAGTGTTTAAATGAATGTAGGTGCTCATATAAAATTAACAAATTTAGAACAATTATTCCTTTTCAGCTGTTAAGTTATTCCCCTGAAGTATTTTCTTCTCTGAAAATGTGTGCATGTCCAGAACTGTGAATACATCTTTGTTTCTCTCTGTAGTGAAACCGAGTCTGCTGGCTCAGAGAATGACTCCACCATCCACTCACTTGTCCCGATTTGAAACCTGGGGTCTATCCTTGTTATCTCTTCCCAGCCCTGCTTTAGGCACCATGTCTTGGATATTGTGTCTCTTCAAGAGCCCTCTAATTCCTCTCCATCCTATGCTACCACCCTAGCCCACCACCCACTCTGGCTCTACTGTCCATCCAGGGAGTCTTTCTGACATTCATGTTCGATCATATTCTCAGGCTGAAAATATTGTTATGCTCTCATTAACATTAGAATAGAGCCCAAACACCTTAACATGACTTAGTGTTCTTGAATCTCTTAGCTTTACTCTGCTTATTTCTCTAGCTTAGTCTTCATACCCACACCCTACCCAACACTCACACTTCCTACAGCCTTGGACAGGTTCTGTTCATGACTGCCTTGGCTTTTTCAGCCATATTCCTACACTTGATGTCATGCCCCCACCTCCAATCACACAGCATCTGTCTGGCGAGTTTCCTATTCATCTTTCCATCCTCAACCTAGATCTTCTGGGTTGGGCAGCCTTCCTCCCCAGCCTTGGAGTAGTCTGTTCTTTTGTCCTGTCACACTGTGTCACAATTGCTCCCAGGTCTTTGCAGTCAGGGTCTTCCCTGTGTGGTCACTCTTGTGTCCTGGGCACCTAGCACAGTGCCTAGAGCTAGAAGATGCTGAGGAAAAATTTTATGATGAATGGACAGAGTCAACCTGTAAAATCTCAGAGCCAGCAACCAACAGGAATGTAATGACCTTAAGGCACTAGTTCCTGCCTTCTGAATTGCTTACAGTCTGGTCAGGGAAATAATAGCTGTTGAAATACTTCGATAATGATTGTGTTAAACCATATGATGTGGACTGTACATGGGAGCTGAAGGGGTTGAGGCTGTTGGAGAAGGTTTCACAAAACACCTGTCCCCAAACCATTTCTCTGCCTGTATTCTCACGTTATAAAGATTTCCCTCCCTTCTCACACCATACAGACTGCTGCAGTGTGGTTGTGTTACTGCTTCTCTGCTGTAATCAGTGTGGAAACACCCAATGTGGCTTCTCATAAGCTCTTCCTTTCCTGCAACTCTTCCTCTCCTGCAGCATGTCCTGTAGCTAAATCATCTATGGGGTGGGGGTGGGGGCATGGTCCTCTCCCTTCTCTCTCTCCACTCCTTTTTCCCCCTACACTTGGAAAGATGGCTTTCAAATTGGAAAACATAGTATCAGAATCAAAGTTTGAGCACACATGCAGGTTGCAAGCTGGGATGGGTCTCAAAACCCTTGTCTTTGTCTTGCCCCTGACCTGTCGCTGGAAGTGTCCATACACAGGGATTTCTGCCCTTGGGTTGGGTCTCAGCTCATCTGCTTAGGCCCTAGACCCAGGTAATTGGGGCCAGATAGATTGGGTGAGCATGTTGCTCCAGTGGGTCTCTGTGGTTCCCCCTAGGCAGGGGAGCACTGTGCCTCATGCACAGGACCAGCATGGCCATCTCTGAAGCTGTATCCAGTGCTAAGTTGAACCAGCCTGCCTTAAAATTCCCTCAGGGAAACTCCCTTGCATCTTACAACCATTAAGATTGCCAAGGGGAAGGGCCATAAAGGGCTGACAAGCTCTGCTGGCTTTAAAGTTGTGTCAAGGCCAAGGGCACCCAGCTGTCTTTGTTTGAAGCCTTGTCTGATTTCCTGATTGAAAACAAATCTCCCGGAACAGGGAAGTCTTACAGGCTTGGCTATAGGCACTGCCTGTGTGGCAGGGCCCTTGGTTTGCTGTAGCTTCCCACTGACCAGCCAGGGTGGCACAGGGACAAGTCACTGGTTTTTCTGGGTCTCTGTTTTCTCAGCTCTCAAATGAAGGGTTTGAATGAGGTGATCATTGTGATTCTTTCCAGGAGTTTGATTAATAAAGTTATTGTTCTGGAAGTTAGAGTTTGGGATGGTGGACTAGGCACACACACCCATTTGCCCTCTTCTTTGGGTCCCAATGAAATGATAAACAATGAGGTAAAAAGAAATGAAGTCAAAACAACCTCAGCAAAGCAGAAATGCAGAGGAGTCCCTAGAAGGTAAGAATAGATGGGGTTGCCAAGGAAACCAGAGCAGCGTAAGACCCTAGAGAGAGTCTTTCATGGGAGCCTTGGAGTTGCTCCAAGCTCCAGGTGGCTAAACACAAGAATTAGAACAGTGGCGGGGGCGAGGAGGGGTGCTCCAAGATGATGGTAGAGTAGGAGGATAGATCACCATGTACCTCCTCCCAGAACAAGGCTGGAAATAAAATTAAAGAGAACACCCAAGTCAAACTGAAGACTACCCAAAAAAGAGATTTTAACCAAGGATGGCTAAAAAACCACCCCTAGAGCAGTAGGAAGGACGGGGACATCTTAAAGGGGCTGGCCCCATTAACATGGTCCCTGACCAAGGTGGTGGCATGGCTGTAAGAGCTTCCCATTGAGAGGAGAGAAGCCAGGACCACAAATCAGGCTCCCAAGCACAGAGAGCTAGTGCAGAGATCAGCCCACTGCATAGTGAAACCAGTGATGAAAGGCCACACAATCTTTCTCTGTGGGCAGAGATAAAAACTGCTGGAGACAAACCCACCATCTTTTTATTTCCCCTAAAGAAGCAAAGCACAGAGTTTGTGCTCACTGTTATTCACCTTGGGCCCCAGTGAAGGGAGGGTGGAGTGAATTGGAGTCACATGAGGAGAATTTGGAGTGGGAGGCACTGGAGAGAGGCTTGGGGGAGCAGCTGTGGAATTTTCAGGGCAAGAATATACCTGGGCTCCACAGCAGCCATCTTTCATGAGAAAAGCTAGCCCCTAGCCTGCCCTGACCTCTGGAATTTCACTCACCACACCCTGTGGAATCCTGTTCACTCCATCCTATACCTTTTTTGTTCTTCTTTCTGTTTGTCTCTGTCTTAGTGGTTTTTTTTTTTCTTAAAGGGATAAAGTGTAGGTATTGTGTTTGCAGCCACTCACCTTGGGTCCCAGTGAAGGGAGCGCAGCTCAGACTGGACTTGTTCCAGGAGAGTCTGAAGCAGGAGGTACTGGTGAGAGAGTTGGGGGAGCAACTGTGGGATTTTCAGGTTCAGGATGTACCTGGGCTCCACAGCAGCCATCTTTCTTGAGAAGAGCAAGCCCCTCCCAGGGGAAAATTATTTACCTTGCCCTGTGGAATACCACCCCTCCCACCCTGCCCTGACCTCTGGATTTCCACTCACCACATCCTCTGGAATCCTGTTCACTACACCCTGCACCTTTTTTGTTCTTCTTTCATTTTGGTTCTGTCTTGGTGGTTATTACTTATTTATTTTTTCCTCCCATCCTGTATCTTAACCCCTGCTGAGGAGAGACTTGAGGTTGTCAGAGACTGCCTGACAACCCATCTACTTTCCTCGGAAACAGATTGGTGCCTTTCCCTCATGGGGAAGAGATACCCTAATGGCTTCAGGAAGACCCAATAGCTAGGCTCTGGAGGCCTACTAGAGCCCCACCCTGCTAAGTACAGGAAAATAATCATAGATAAACTCAGACTAGTGGCTCAGAGGAGGGGAAACACATCCACTATCTTCCCTGAAGTCTGAAAAACACCTGCAATGGGAGATTCAGGAATCACAGGTCCCTGTTTTTGCCAGAAGCCCTTCCAGAAATAGTAATGTCTGGGACTAGTCTAAGATTGACAGCAGGCAAGCAGACAGAGACAGACAGAGGCAGATCCTGAGGTGACATGGGATAGTTGCTGACATACCCCTGGACCCAATGCTGATAAAAGCCAGCTTTGCAGAGTAGCTTGGCCCATCCTGGGGGCAGCAAAGCCTGGAGACATCAGCCACAAGCTGTGAATCTATCATAGCTTTGAAAGGCCAGATTTGGATAGCTGCTGAAGGCTAGATTTGGATAGCACCTGACACTGACCTACACCAGAATCAGACATCAGAGTCACATCCAAAGGGAAAAATCAGCAGGCAGTACCAAATTCTGCTGAGATGAATCCAATTAGTTCATTTTTCACTATTTTCAGTATTTTTTCTTTTTCATAGGCATTTTATTTATTTTTTATTTTTTATTTTTCTTTTATCTTTGGTGTTCTACTTTTTTCATACCTCTTATTTTACTCTTACCTTTCATTACACCATTTTCCCCTTCTTTCTTTTTATTATTTTTGTTTTTCTCTGTGTTCCTACTTCCTATTTTCCACTTTCAGTTCATTAGTAGCATTAGTTCTCTTCCTTTTTCTCCTTTCACAATCACTTTTCTTTCTTCTGGTCTTCTCATATTCTTTTTCCTTTTTCTCTACTATTCCATTCCTCTTTCTGCTTTTATTATTCTTTGCTCTTTTGTAGTTGATATTGCTGTTTTGGTGGGGTATTTTTTAAAATTGATTATGCTGTTACAGTTGTTCTATTCCCCCCTTCATTCCCCTCCACCCTACCCCCCCATCCCCACCATTACCCCCCTTTAGTTTATGACCATGTGTCTCAAGTCCTTTAGATTCTATATTTCCCATGCTATTCTTGCCCCCCCTATCTATTTTCTATCTACTGTCTATGCTACTTATTTTCTGTACCTTCTCCCCCCATCTCCTCCTCCCACTCCCCTGTTGCTAACCCTCCTTGAGATCTTCATTTCTATGTTTCCACTCCTGATCTAGCTGTCCTTTTAGTTTGCTTTCATTTTAGGTGTGGTTGTTAATAACTGTGAGTTTGTTGTCCTTTCACTGTTCATGTTTCTTTAACTCCTTTTTCTTAGATAAGTCCCTTTAACATTTCATATAATAAGGGCTTGGTGATGATGAACTCCTTGAATTTGATCTTATCTGAGAAGCACTTTATCTGTCCTTCCATTCTAAATGAAAGTTTTGCTGGACAGAGCAATCTTGGTTGTAGGTCTTTGGATTTCATGACTTGGAATACCTCTTTCCAGCCCCTTCTTGCCTGTAAGGTCTCTTTTGAGAAATCTGCTGACAGTCTGATGGGAACTCCTTTGTAGGTGACTGTCCCCTTAGCTCTTGCTGCTTCTAGGATTCTCTCCTTCATTTTAATTTTGGCTAATGTAATTATGATGTGCCTTGGTGTGTTCCTTCTTGGGTCCAACTTTTTTGGTACTCTCTGAGCTTCGTGGATTTCCTGGAAGTCTATTTCCTTAGCCAGATTGGGGAAATTCTCCTTTATTATTTGTTCAAATAAGTTTTCCACTGGTGGCTGTTCCTTTCCCCCTTCTGGTACCCCTATAATTCAGATGTTGGAGCGTTTAAAGATGTCCTGGAGGTTCCTAAGACTCTCCTCATTTCTTTGAATTCTTGCTTCCTGACTCTTTTCTGTTTGGCCATTATTTGCTTTCTTCTGGTCCACTCCATTGATTTGTGTCCCAGTTTCCTTTTCATCGCTATTGGTTTCCTGTGCAATTCCATTCATTTCAATTAGTTTCGCCTTCATATGTTTCTCTAATTTGTGGCTATAATCAACCAGTTCTGTGAGGATCCTGATGACCAGTGTTTTAAACTGTGCGTCTGAGAGTTTTGCTATTTCTTCATCGCTTAGGTCTATGGGCTCAGGGACTTTGAGAACTTGCGACATTTTTGGTCTGTTCTGGCCCTTTAAGTGTGAGAAGGGGCACCTTGGACTCCCAGGTCGCTGGGTTGTGACGCTGTATGTGGGGGCGTGGTCAGAGCGGGGAAATGGCGGCGCCCTCTACTGCCGCTTGCCTCGGGGATGCCGGGCCCGCTCCAAGCGCCCACTCCCTCGCCTGTCCACAGTCAACACGCAGCACCGCTTCCCCGCTGTCTCCTCCGTGGTCGCTCGCCTGGTCACTCGCTCAGTCGCTCACTGGGTCCAACCCTGCGCCCGGATTCCGCATGTCTGGATTCCGCGCCTGAGTCCGGCTGACCGAGACCTCCTGTGCAATCCCTCACCAGCTGCTGGTTTCGCCCCTTATCGGTCAGGCTGAAGAATTTGTTGTTAATGGACTTCCGAAAAGTTCAATTTTCCGTGTTCTGACTGTGATTTCTGTTGCTAATATTTAGTTGTCCCTAAACTTGGTTGTGTGAGAAGGCACGGCACATCCACCTATACCTCCATCTTGGCGGAAGTCTGTGGTGGGGTTTTTTGTTGTTGTTGTTTTGCTTTGTCTTGCCAGTGCCTATAAAACAGTGTACAAGACAGGGTAGAGGTCAAGCCTCTTAGTCAGCCAGAGGGGAGTTCCCACCAACAAGCAGGCCAATAACAACCAGGACCAAAATACAATAGTTGAGTCCATATAACCCACACAAAGCACATTCCTGGAGCATCCAGATCAGGAGTGTGCACCACTGGGTCCCACAGAAATCCTAACACATAAGGCCATTTCACAGGACAGGGAGTCAAAGTAGATTAATACATAGAAACAAAAACAAGGAGACAACTAAAAGGGGAAGACAAAGAAACAACCCCCAAACAAAATAAAAGGAGAAATCTCCAGAAAAAAGAGCTAAATGAAATGAAGGCAAATAATTTATCAGGCAGAGTCAAAGTAGAGGTTATAAGGATGTTCAAAGGGCTTAGTGAGAACTATAAGGAACTTAGTGTGAACTACATCAGCATGAAAAAGGACACAGACACTATGAGTAAGAACCAGGTGGAAGTGAAAAATATACTAGAAGGAATTAAAACCAACCTAGATGAGGCAGAGGATCAAATCAACAAGTTGGAGTATAAGGTA
Organism: Artibeus jamaicensis; assembly: GCF_021234435.1. Taxonomy (NCBI): domain Eukaryota; kingdom Metazoa; phylum Chordata; class Mammalia; order Chiroptera; family Phyllostomidae; genus Artibeus; species Artibeus jamaicensis. Next base: position 8,681,205 of record NW_026521810.1, on the reverse strand, counting down.
GAAAAAAACATCCAGTAAGAGTGACAAAATGAAAAAAAGACTAAAAAATAATGAGGGCAGTAGTTTAGAAGAACATTGGGACAACATAAAGCATAACCATATTTGCATCATAAGGATACCAGAAGGAGAAGAAAAGGAGCAATGGATAGGAAAACCTGTTTGAAAAAAATAATGACAGAAAACTTCCCTAATTTTGTGAAGGAAAAAGTGATGCAAGTTCAGGAAGCCCCCAGTCCAGAGGACCCCAAAGAGGCCCACTCCAAGACACATCACAATAAAAATAGCAAAATTTAAAGAAAAAAAGAGAATCTTAAAGGCAGCAAGGGAGAAACAGATGGTAATGTATAAGGGAGCTCCAATAAAGTGATAAGATGATTTCTCAACAGAAATACTACAAGCCAGAAGGGACTGGCACAAAATATTCCAAGTAATGAATAGCAAGGACCTGCAACCAAGACTACTCTATCCAGCCCGGCTGTCATTCAGAATGTTAGGAGAAATGAAGAGCTTCCTAGATTTTTTTAAAGGCTAAAAGAGTATAGCTCCACCAAACCATCACTGCAAGAGATTCTAAAGGGGCTGCTTTGAGAAAAGGAAGAAATAGAGAGAGGAACACATACAAAGGCACAGATACAAAGGGGAAAATGGCAATGGGTAAGTACCTATCAATAATAATCTTAAATGTAAATGGATTAAATGCCCCAATCAAAAGACATAGAGTAGCCCTGGCTGGTGTGACTCAGTGGATTGAGTGCTGGCCTGCAAACCAAAGGGTTGCTGGTTTGATTCCCAGTCAGAGCAGATACATGGGTTTCAGGCCAGGTCCCCAGTAGCAGGCATGCAAGAGACAACCACACATTGATGTTTCTCTTCCTCCCTTTCTTCCTCCCTTCCACATTCTCTAAAAATAAAATAAAAATCTTTTAAAAAAGAGACAGAGAATAGCTGAATGAATAAGAAACATTACCCATATATGTGCTATCTACAAGAGACCCACCTCAGAACAAAAGATATACACAGGCTGAAAGTGAAAGGATAGAAAAAATATTCTAAGCAAATGCACGTGAAAAGTAAGCTGGGGTAGTGACACTTATATCAGACAAAAATGAAATTCAAAACAAAGGTCGTAACAAGAATCAAAGAAGGTAATTTCATAATACTTAAGGGAGTAGTTCAACAAGAGTATATAACCCTTGTAAACATATTTGCACCCAACATAGGAGCACCCAAATATATGAAGAAAATCTTGGAGAACTTCAAGAAAGATATTGACAACAACACAGCCATCATTGGGGATTTTAATACCCCACTGTCAACAATGGACAAATCTTCCAAACAAAGAATTAGTAGGATATTGTGGCACTGAACAACACCTTACACCAAATGGACTAAGGTGTCCATTTGGACTAAACTGATATACACAGAACATTTCACCCCAAAGAAGCAAAATATACATTCTTTACAAATGCACATGGAATATTTTCAAAGATAGACCATATGGTAGGACGCAAAACAAGCCTCAACAAATTCAAGAAAATTGGAATCATATCAAGCATGTGCTCAGATCACAATGGCTTGAAACTAGAAATCAGCCTCAAGGAAAAAACAAAAACCATTCAAATACATGGACACTGAGTAACATGTTATTAAATAATGAATGGGTCAAGGAAGAAACAATGAGATCAAGGAAGAAATCAAAAAGTATTTGGAAACAAATGAAAATGAGCACACAACTACCCAAAACCTATGGGACACAGCAAAAGTAGTCCTCAGGGGGAAGCTCATAGCATTACAGGCCTACCTAAAGAAGACATAAAATCAACTTGATTATATGATCTCATATAATCAACTTAATCCTATGTCTAAAAGAATAAACAAATGCCAGAGTGAGCAGAAGAAAGGATATAATCAAGATCAGAGCAAGATTAAATGATATAGAGACTAAAAAACAACAACAACAAAAAACAATTCAAAGGATCAGTGGATCCAGAAGCTAGTTCTTTGAAAAGATAAAATCAATCCACAAATGAGCCCTGGCTGGTGTCGCTCAGTGGATTGAGTGCCAGCGTTTCAACCAAAGGGGTCACTGGTTTGATTTTCAGTCAAGGCACATGCCTGTGTTGTGGGCCAGTCCCCAGTAGGGGGTGCACTAAAGGCAACCACCGTTGGTGTTTCTCTCACTCCCTTCCCCTTTCTCTAAAAATAAATAAAATCTTTTATAAAAAGTTGACAAATTATTAACCCAGCTCATAAAAAGAGGCCCAAACAAATAAAATCAGAAATGAAAGATAACAAGTACCAACTGATACCACAGAAATACAAATGATTGTAAGAAATTACTGAAAAAACAGCATGCAAAGAAATTGGAATACCAAGGTAAAATAGGTAACTTTCGAAAAACATTCAGACTTCTGAACTTAATCAGAAAGAAGCAGAAAGCCTGAAAAGACCAATAACAACTAGCAAAATAGACCATAACAACTAGCAAAAAACAGCTAACAACTAGACAATAATAAAAAATCTGGCACACAAAAGTCCTGGACCAGGTGACTTCAAAGGCAAATTTTACCATTCAAGGATGAACTAAACCTATCCTTCTTAAAATATTCCAGAAAATTCAAGAAGAAGGAAGACTCCCAAACTCTTTATGAGGCCAGTATTATCCTAATTCCAAACGAGGTAAAGACAAAACAAAGAAATAAAATTACAGGCCAATATTGCTGAGGAACATAGATGTTAAAACCTCAATAAAATAGTAGCAAACCAGATCCAGCAATACCTTAAAAAGATCATACACCATGAACAAGTGGGATTTTTCCCAGGGATGCAAAGATAGTACAATATTTGCAAATCAGTAAACCTAATACAACATATAAACAAATTGAAAGGAAAAAATCACATGATTATATCTACTGATGCTGAAAAAGCATTCAATAGAGTACAGTACCCATTTATGATAGAAAAACACTCAACAACATGGGAGTAGAGGGAGCATACCTCAACATAATAAAGGCCATATACAAAAAACCCTACAGCCAACATTATACTCAATGGTCAAAAACTAAAAGCTTTCCTCCTAAAATCAGGAACAAGACAAGGATGTCTCCTTTCACCACTCTTATTCAACATAGTCCTGGAAGTCCTAGCTATAGTGATCAGAGAAGAAATAAAAGGCATCCAAATTGGAAAGGAGGAAGTAAAGCTGTCATTGTTTGCAGATATCATGATAGTGTATGTGAAAAACCATATAGGCTCCACCAAAAAACTACTCCACCTAATAAGTGAATTTGGCAAAGTAGCAGGATACAAAATCAATATTCAGAAATCGAAGGCATTTTTGTACACTAATAATAAACCAACAGAAAGAGAAACTAAGGGGAAAAAACCTTTATTATAGCAAGAACAAAAATAAGGTACTTAGGCATAAACCTAACCAAGGACATAAAAAACCTGTACTCAGAAAACTACACAACACTGAAGAAAGAAATTAAGGAAGACACAAAACAAGTGGAAGCATATACTGTGTTCATGGATTGGAATAATTCACATCATTAAAATGTCCATATTGCACAAAGCAATCTATAGATTCTATGCACTCCATATTAAAATACTAATGACATATTTCACAGGTATAGAACAAATATTTCAAATATTTATATGGAACCATAAATGACCCCAAATAGCCACAGCAATTTTGAGAAAGAAGAACAAAGTAGGAGGGATCACAATACCTGACATCAAACTGTATTACAAGGCCACAGTAACCAAAACAGTCTGCTACTGGCATAAGAACAGTCATGTAGATCAATGGAACAAAATAAAGAACCCAGAAACAAACCCAAGTCTCTGTGCTCAATTAATATTTGACAAAGGGGGCATGAGCATACAAATGATTGAAGATAGTCTCTTCAGTAAATGGTGCTGGGAGAACTGGACTGGTACATGCAAAAAAAACAAAAACAACCACCATAAAAGTAGACCACCAACTTCACACCATACACCAAAATTTTGAGAATAAACTCAAACTGGATAAAAGATTTACATAGAACTCATGATACTGTAAATCCTAGTGGAAAAAAATAGGCAGTAAAGTTTCAGATATCTCACGTAGCAATATTTTTGCTGATATAGCTCCTAGGATGAGGGAAATGAAGAAGTAAACAAATGGGACTGTATCAAATTAAAAACCTTTTGCGTGATTAAAGAAAACATCAGAAAAATGAAAAGAGGATGAGTGTATGGGAGGGCATATTTGCCAACCATACATCAGGCAAGGGTTTAATCTTCAAAATATATGAAGAAGTCATATGACTCAACACCAGGAAGTCAAACAATCCAATTAAAAAATGGGCAAAGGATCTGAATAGACAATTCTCCAAGGGGGACATGCAGATGGTCCATAGACATATGAAAGGATGCTCAGCCTCTCTAGCCATCTGAGAGATGCAAATTAAAACCACAGTGAGATGCCATATCTCACCTACCAAATGGCTGTCATTAATAAGTGAACAATCAACAGTGGTGGCGAAAATGTGGAGAAAAAGGAACCTTAGTGAAGTGTTGGTGGGAATGAAGGCTGGTGCAGCCACTGTGGAAAACAGTTTGGAATTCCCTCAAAAAATAAAAAAATGGAACTTCCCTTTGACCCAGCAATTCCACTTCTGGGAATATACCCTAAGAATCCCAAAGCATCAATTTAAAAGAATTTATGCACCTTTATGTTTATAGCAGCACTATTTACAATAGCCCAGATTTGGAAGCAGCCTAAGTGCCCATCATTAGATGAGTGGATTAAAAAACTGTGGTATATCTACACACTGGAATACTTTGCCGAAGAAAAAGGACAGAATTCCTACCCTTTCTTACAGCACAGATAGAACTGGAGAGTATTCTGCTAAGTGAAATAAGCCAGTTGGTGAAAAGACAAATACCATATGAACTCACTTATAAGTGGAATCTAATGAACAAAATAAAACCAGAGGCATAGAATCGTGGAATAGACTGACAGCTATAAGAGGGGTGGGTGGGGACTGATTTAAAGTAGTAAAGGGATTAGTCAAAGAACATATAAGAAAAACTCATGGACAACTGTGTGTGGTTGACTATGGAAGTAGGAGGCAGGCTGGGGGGTGAAGGGGAGAAAACTGGGACAACTGTAACAGCATAAATAATAATAATAAAAAAAAGAACTTTAAGTGCTTCCCTGCCCTTGAGAGAATTCTCTGAAAAAGGTGGGCATCAGTCTGTGTATGCTCAGTGGTGGTGTTGGCTCTGAGAATTGTTGCACAGCCTGAGGTAGTAACTCAGACCTTGAAACAGAATTGGAGGAGAACAAAACAAGGAAAGATGATGCTATCCAGGGTAAAGCTGTCTTATTTTTGGCAATAGCGAGAGTCCCAGGCTTCCAGTGTGTTGGCATGTCCCCCTGACCCAGCCAGAGCTAAACCTAGCCTCCCATTCAGAAAAGAGGCCTAGAGGAAATACCTTGTATCAAAACTTAAGAATTGTAAGGGTAAGGGAAATATTGTTAAAACTTCTGCCAAAATTACAAAATCAAACTGGCAGCAGACTTTTCATCAGCACCACTTGAAGTGACAGTGGAGGCACATTTACTGGGTTCTCGGGGAAAGGATCTCTGACCCGGAATGCTGCTCCCCACTAAATTATTGATCAAATGTGAGAACCAGTAAAGATGTTTTCATGCCTAGAGGACCTCAGAATTTTGCCTTTGCATGCTCTATAGGGGAAAAAAGAAAGAAAGATAAATCAGTTAAAGAAGACCTCCGGATAAAGAAAACAAAATGAAAACAGGGCTTGCATAGTGTACCAAAAAAAAAACAAACAAAAAACCAGAAGTAAAGAGAAACATGGAAATGCTTTAACAGATCCTTAGTCTTGAAAGATTTTTCAGATCACAGGATATGTCTAAAATTTTAATACAGATCGGCAGGGGACATAGAAACTAAATATCCATTATTAGCATTTAGCAGTGAAACCATCTGAGCCTGAGTTTTTCTTTGGAGAAGATTTCAAAATTCCTAATTCAATCTTTCTACTTGCAATAAGTCAATTCATATTTTTTTCTTGAGTTAGTTTTGGTAGTTTGTGTCTTTCTAGGAATATGTTCCTTTCATCTAGGCCAGGGATCCCCAACTCCCTGGACTGTGGACTGGCAGTGGTCGTGACCTGTTAGGAACTGGGCCACAAGTCAGGAGGTGAATGGTGTGAGAGCAAAGCCTTGCTCGCATTAACCTGAGCTGGTCTATGGAAAAATTCCCTTCCACAAAACTGGTCCCTGGTGCCAAAAATGTTGGGGACCGCTGATCTAGGTTACCTAGCTGGTTGCTTATTATTGTTCATAGTATTCTCCTATGATTGTTCTTATTACTGTAAGGCCGTTAGTGATGGCCTCTCTTTCATTCTTGATTTTAATAATTTTAGTCTTTTCTCCTTTTTTCTTGGTCGACTTTTTTCATCTTTTAAAAGAACCAACTTTTGGTTTTGTTGACTTTCTCTATTTTTTTATTCTCAGTTTCATTTTTCTGTAATCTTTACTATATTTTCTGCTTGCTTTCAGTTTAGTTTTCTCTTTTTCTAATTTATTAAGGTGGAATGTTAGACTCTCTGTTTGAAATGTTTTTAAATATAAGTATTTAAAGCTATAAATTTACTTACAAACACTGCTTTGTATGACTTTAATATTTTTAAATGTATTGAGACTTATTTTATGACCTAACAAATAGTCTAACCTAGAGAATGTTTCATGAGCCCTTAAGAAGAAAGTGTATTCTACTGTTACTGGGTGAGTGTTCTGTAGATGTCTGTTAGGTCTAGTTGATTTAGCGTGTTATTCAAGTCTTCCTTGTTGATCTTACATCTAGTTGAAATGGGCATTGAAGACTTCAACTATTATTGCCTAATTGTCTGTTTCTTCCTTCAATTCTGTCAGTCTTGCTTTATATGTTTTGGGCATTGTTTATTAGATGAATGTATGTGTATAATCGTTAAATCTTGATTGATCTCATGGTCATTATATAATTTCTTACTTTGTCTCTACTAATTTTTGTCTTGAAACTGTTTTGTCTGATATTAGTATAGCCTCTTCATCTCTATTTTGGTTACTGTTTGCATGGTATATCTTCTTTCCATCCTTTTACTTTCAAGCTATTTGTGTCTTTGAATTTAAAGTGTATCTCTTTTAAACAGTATATAGTTGGAGTATTTTTAAAATCCACTCCTCCAGCCTCTTATTTGAAGTGTAATGTAAAATTCTTTATTGATTGATTAGAGAGAGAGACAGAAAAACATTAATTTGTTGTTCCACTTATTTGTGCATTCATTGGTTGATTCTTTTATATGCCCAGACTGGGGATCAAACCTATAACCTTGGCTATCAGGTTGATGTTCCAATGGAGCTACTCACCCAGTTGAAGTGTAATCATTAGTATAATTATTGATAGGCAGGATTTAAATCTGCCAATTTGTTCTTTGCTTTCTGTAGGTCCCATGCCTTTTTTGCTCCTCTATTCCTCCATTGCTATGGCCGTTTGTGTTAAATAGATATTTTCTAGTGTACCATTTTAATTCCTTTGTCGTTTCTTTACTTTAAAAAAATTATCTTCTTAGTAGTTGCCCTTGAGAATTACAATTTACATTTTAACTTATAACATCTGGTTCAAGTTAATTCCAACTTAATTTCAGCAGTACATAAAAATTTTGCTCTTAAAAAACTCCATTCCCTCTCCCCTTTTCTAGACTGTCATTATCACACACATCTTTATGTACTGTATGCTCATTGACACAGACTTGTGGTTTTTGCTGTATGCAACTACTTTTAAAGTTAGATAAAAGGAAAAGAGAGTTACAAACAATAATGTATTTATACTGTCTTTTATTTTTACCTATGTAATTACCTTCACTGGAATTATTTTTTTTCATGTGGATTTTAGATACTATCTATTTTCCAATAGTGTATCTTGTAGGGCAAGTTTGCTAAGTGACAGTTTCTCTCAGCTTTTGTTCATCTGAAAATGTCTTAACTTGTCTTATTTTTCCCTAATTTTAAAAGTTAAGATGAACATTACATACATAAAATTAACCCCTTTAAAGTGAATAATTCAGTGGTGTTTATTACATTCACAATATTGTACAACCACCACCTCTGTCTATAACAAAAACATTATTTTCACCTCAAAAAGAAATGCTGTATCTGTTAAGCAGTAGCTCCCCATTTTTTCATTGTTAAAGGAGAGTTTTTCTGGATCTAGTGTTCTTAGTCAACAGTCTTTTTCTTTCATATTTGAACAGTTTATTCCACTACCTTCTGGTCTCCGTGGCTTCTGATGAGAAATCAGCAAGCAGTGATCTTATTTGAGGATTCTTTGTGAGTGATATGTCACTTTCCTCTTGCTATTTTCAAGATTTTATCTATCTTTGATGGTTTGATTATGAAGTTCAGGTATGAATCTGTTATTTTTTCCTACTTGAAGTTTGTTGAAGTTTTTTGATGTATAGGCTGAAGTTTTCCTCAATTTTTGAAAGTATTCAGCTACTAATTTTTCAAATATTATTTCTGCACAATTCTCTCCTCTCCTTTTGAGGCTCCAAATATGGATATGCATGCTCAGAAGTGTTAAATTTTCATTGTATTTTTTTTTTATTTCTCAGATTTGCTAATCTCAAATGACCTGTCTTAAGGTCATTGAATCTTCTTCTGTCACTTCAGGTCCGATATTGAGACCCTCTAGTGATATATTTTTTAAAGTAATTTCAGTTACTATGCTGCTAATTCCAGAATTTCTATCTCTTTATTTATGTTTTGTATTTGGTGAGACATCATTCTTATACTCTTCTTTATACATGGCTTTTTGGTTCTTTGAACATGTTTAAAATAGCTGTTTCTCTTTTTCAGTTTGTCTACTATATCTGCACTTCCTGTGAATGGATCATACTTTTTGTTTTGTATGTGTGTCTTATAATTTTTTGTTGAACATTAAGAAATATAATGTGGCAATTTGGGGTAGTAGCAGATCTTCTTCTGCTCCCTAGTGTTTGTTATTATTATTTACTGTCTTTACTAATTATATAAAGTCTATATTTTTTGTCATGTATGGCCACTGATGTCTGCTTGGTTTGCTTGATCATCAGCTAATGATTGGACAGACTTTCTTAAACATCTAGAATCAATAATCCTCTCAGTTTTTGCTGAGGGATTCTGTGTGTTGGGGGCACTCTTTCAACAGTCATCCAGACACTTAACAGCTGTGTCTAAACATCTCCTTCTTACTTGCACAAATTCTCAAGGTCAGCTAGAGGTGAGAATTTAGGACCTCCTCTGGTCTCTCCTGAGTTTGTGTACAACCCTCCATGTGGTCTTCTAGATTCCCAGGAATATGTTGAATTTTTTTCTTTTATACATTTTAGTTAGTCTGTCACTGTTTGTCCCAATTATTATCCACTACTAGTGAAGTTACATATTTGCTTTTAATTGTCTTCAATAAACACCTTGGTGAGGGGAAAGGCCTTTTTTATACTGATTGGGCTCTGACTCAGGTCAGAGTGGGGTTTTCCCTCTTGCAATTGGGGTTTTCAAGGGAACCACCAGATGGGTCTAGTAATAACAGTTCTCTGGGGATGAAAATTTGAAGAAGCCCCAACCTAGTTCTTTACCCCTGTAGTGGCTGTCAGGCTGCTGATCTACACAGTAACTATGAAGCTGTTGGTTTTCAGTTGCTACGGAGCTCACTATTCTTAGCAAGATTCAGCCATTTCTTTAGACTAAATCTCCATTAGTGCTATAAGCCTTTGGTTAATTTTCAGCATTCTGACAAAATTGATTCTGACTGTTTTGGGTGCCAGTTTTCTCATTGCTTTTATAGAGGAGAGATTTGCAGGGGGGTATTCCTATGCCACTATTTTTTGCTGATGTCACTGCTTTTGCTTTTATTGTTAAAAGTGTTTTGGATCCCACTGCACATTTGGCATTATAATATTTGGTTAGCTAAGAGCTCAGTTTTGCTGCCTATTGATTGTCCTGGGGCAAGTTACATACCCTGTCAGCCTCAGTTCTGTTTCTCAAAAAATGATGGGTTGTCCAGTGAGAATCCAGTTTTTACCACTTCTGAAATCCTGAGCTTCTAAATGCCTTATTTTCATCTGCATTTTCCATTCTCCATTATGCACCTTTAATGGAGTTAATTTTTTAACATTCTTACCATGCCCTAACAATAATATTTGTGATATTTAGTGGTGTTCGGCTGTTATTTGCTCCTGCTGAGAAACTTTGAAAAAGCAGTTGCTATGTATTTTATCATAATACAAATTGGCTTTGTCTTCCCACCAGTGTTCCCCCACCCTTAGTTTAGTAACTCCTTAGCACAAAATTGAAGCAGAGGCCTTTAAGTCAGCTCTGGGACAGGATAATGGTGTCAGGGATGGAGGTAAGGTGCCATATTACCTGAGCTGTGCACCTTATGCCCCTTTTGACAGTTGCTGAAGAATCAACCCAACCACAGATTTCAGTCACTATCTTGGCTATGTCATCTCTGTAAACAGTGGTCCCTGTACTGAGCTTCAGTACCCCTCTGATAGTCCCGTGGTGCAGACACCTGATTGATGCCCTTCCCACACCCCTCAGTTCTGTGCTATGTGCCCTCTCACTATCCTCCTTATGAGGTGAAGCCAACTCAGTGGTCACTTGTTCAGGATTCAATGAAGGGACACAGAGCCTAGCAGTACTGTCTGGAAGGCCCAGATTTCTCTCTGTATTTCTCAGGTCCCAGCAGGCGGGTGGCAGTGATGGGGCAGGGAGTACTGGTGATGTGGCCAGGCAGGTTAGCTTTCTCTCACTGTGGGAGAGGATGGGTTTTAGGTCTAGCCCCACTAACTCCTTTTTCACCTACTTTCAGCCCTGAATATTTCTTCGCTGAAGGCCTGTGCTCAAGGACAGTCACTGGCTCTGTCCTGTCCTGGCTCTGCCATGCCCTGGCTCTGTCCTGTCCTGGCTCTGCCATGCCCTGTCCCTTTGCACTGAGTCCACTCCTGGCTGCCTAAGCAGACCTCTGCATCATTTGACTGGTGCAGGTACTTTTCTGCAGATCCAGGTTGTCTCAGACTCACTGCTGCTCATTTCAGCAGAGAGGGGCAGGTGTTCCTAGCAGGACTAGGCAGGGTTGCCCTGCGCTTCCACTGCCTCCTTCGCACCAGGTTCTAACCCACAGGTCCCCTTGCACCCTCTGCTGGCCAAGTAGATTGGACATCTGTGGATGAGCTGCCCTTACTTCCAAGCACAGGCTGCTAGCCAGCCAAAGATCATCTCCTGTGGGCGGCACTATTTTCAAATCTCAATGAGTTATGGACAGGTAAAGGGTGAAGGGCAAGGCCTGAGAGAGAGAGAGAGAGCCAGGTAGTGGCAGGAAGATCCTTGGTGGAAAGACCTGCAAGTGGTGCTTAGGAAAGCCAGCCTCAGAGGTCTCATGTGGTGTCCTGGGCCCCAGTGTGAGCAGAAAGGCAGAATGCCTTCTGTGCTTCTGGGGTTGCCTGGGGTGGGGCAGTTCACAAACACAAAGGACCCACAACAAGGGAAGACTCAACGCCAGAGCAGGCCTGTATGGAGGTAGTGTGGGTGTGTGTCCATGTGCTGCTGCTTTCCGAGCGATGCCAAAAATAGTGGTGAGCAGTGAGCTCTCCTGTTAGCCCCCTCCTTCCTTTATGCATTACATCATCTCAGCTGGTCCTTCACAGCAGCTTGTGCAACAGGTCTTGTTGTAGATGAGAAACCAAGGCCTGGCTGGGAAGTGACAACCAGGACTACTATGCAGACAGCAACTTGGAGCTCTTTTTATTCTACTCAGGCCCAGGTTATCCCCCTGTTTGGATTTAAATAGAATGTTTTCACTTCAGGTCAATCAAATACATTGTACTTAGTTTAGTGTTGGGCAAACACACTTTTCCCGAGGTGGCATGGGACGAGTGGGAGCAGGTGCTACCACCTCTCATCCAGCACCTGCTGTGATCTGAGCTCCAGGTGCAGGTCTCAGGCCACCAACCAGGGTAGGTGCCTGAAAACAACTTGGTTTTTCTCTAACTTGACTTCATTCCTTTTTGAACCTGCCAGTGGTCCCTGGACACCTGTCTTAGTCTCAGCCCACATAGTGTTACTCCCAGCCCTCAGCACCCAGTGGACAGCATCTCGGTCCTGAGATGTGGTGCTTGGTATCAGGATGGGAGAAGTGCTGCCAGCCCTCAGTGCGATCTCTCACATCCATCAAGACCTACATCCTGCCACCTATGCTCCAGTCGCTCTGGGTTGACATCGCGTCTTCCCTTGTTGTGGTCCCATTGTGTTTGTGAACTGCCCCACCCCAGGCCACCCCTGTAGCACAGGATGCATTCTGCATTTCCACTCACACTGGGGCCTGGAACTACAGGTGAGACCTCTGAGGCTGGCTTTCCTAAGCACCACTTGCAGCTCTTTCCACCAAGGATCTTCCTGCCACTACCTGGCTCCACCTGGACTGTCTGTCTCCCTCAGGCCTTGCCCTTCATCCTTTACCAGATCTTTCCCACCTAATGGAAGAAGTGATGCCATCAGGACACACAAGGCATGTGCAGGGAATGGTTCACAGCTTAGAGTTTGCTCGTTCTGCTGCTTGCTGGGCTCCTCACTGGTGACGCTGATACAAAGGAATCATGCTTCTGCCTGGAGTAAACCTACCATGATCATATTCTTCCCTTATTGATCCAGGCCTTATTGTTTGCCCTCATTATTTTTATCTCATTATTTGTATGTCATTTCAGCTATCCTGAAAGTTGACCAAACTCTTTTGTTCTATAGATATAAAAATAGAAGCAAACAAAGCATGTCCAGCCCTTCTGAGTGCAGTCTAGGCATGCTTAGAGGGTGGGTCTTTCCAGGCTACCCTAGCCTGTAGTGGAAGAGCACCTCTCAGAAAGGGACTGGGTCAATAAGAGCACCCCCTCCCCACCAGTGATGCCATGTGCCCAGCTCCTGCCACCAGGTCATGACCATGGAGCCACAATGCTTCCACTGCCTGGATGGTGCAGGCACCAAGCTCGTGGAAGCTCCTTGTCCTTGTGGGTGAGCACCGTGTCATTACATGTGGGGAGTGTTCCCGCAGGTGCCCCAGCTGAAGGCTCACCTAATGATATGAGGGCTGCACTCAGAGGTCTTGACTTGCCTCCAGAATAAGTGATTCTCTACCCTGGTTGCATTCTGAAATCACCTGCAGAGCTACAAAATACTAACACCTGAGTCCCCACTGCAGGCAACTGGGCTGAGGGCATCACCTGAGTATCAGGAGTTTTGAAAGCTCCCCAGGTGATTCTGACATGCAAGCAGGGTCAAGAACAACTGATCTAAAGCATGGTTCTCAACCTTGAATGTGCAGCAGTATCACCTGGGAACCTTGTTCCAGTGTGATTCTGAGTCCTTAAGTCTGGGTGGAGCTGAGGGTCTGTACCTCTCACTAGCTCCAAAGTGGTGCTGAGGCTTCTGAGCCCCAGGCCACACTTTGAGTGGCAGGGAACCCAGCATTGTGTCCATGAGGCCTCCCACTATCCCTTGACAGGTGGGCACATCAGCCTGGGCCAGTGTTGTCCCACTGTCATGGGCTCCATCTCACTGGGCTGCCTTGGGTAGAGAGTGGAGCCACAGCCTCCCCAGACACAGCTGCCCTCTCAGTTTCAGGCAGGTGCCAAGGCTGCCTGCTTTGATGCATCGGCCACAAAGCCATTAGGATCCCTGAAATAGCACTGACAGCTGTCCTGAGGGTGAGGCACAGGTCTTCCAGGTTGGTCTATCTCTTAGCACCTCAGGCTGTCATATAGAGCACCCAGCGAGGTTTCCTCCCCCAGGGGCAGGCAGAGGGGCAGGCAGTTTATTCCCTTGCACATGGGCAGCTCTGTCAGACTTGGCCATAGTTGCAGAGAGAGCACAGGCTGTGGGCTCTCCAGCACTTGGGTTCTCTCCGAGCCCAGCGTGACCGAGTGTTAGGCACTTGGTGCTGCCATTCTTAGTGGCTTATCATTGCAGCACTTGGAAAGAAATTTGGGTAGGAAGAGATGAAAGAGAGCTTTCCAGCTGTGTGCCCATCTGACCTTGCTGTCAGAGAACTGGAAATCCTATTACCACCTCAAGAGCAGGTACTCAGCAAACACTCAGAAATGAAGCCCTCTCTGGTCCCTGGGCTCACAGGTGCCAGCAGACCTCAGGGCTCCATCTCCACCCTGCCTTGTGCCTGTGCCTCCTGCTGTTGCTGACTGCCACCTGGTGACTCTGCTTCTTTATGAACAACTTAGAATTGTCTGGCTTGGATGAAGTACTTGTAATATTCAGTGCAGCTACCATTTAGAGAGTAGATGTATGTGAAATATTTACAGCAGTTCCTGGCACATGGTCAGCTGCCAGCATCATCATGCTTTGGAGTACTAGAAAGTAAAGTCTGAGAAAACTTCATTGTCCTCCTTTGTTCAAGGGCCCTGGCCTGATCAACACGGCCCGCCTCCCTCTGCTCGCCTTCCCGCACACCCGTCACCTAAGGAGTTTGTGTGGTGCTCCTTTAATGACCGTAGTGCTGTGCCCAATGCTGTGTCCACAAATGAGTGTGGCCGCTGGAGAAGTCTGTGGTTTATGTGTTGCACTGCATTAATCACAGTGCACTTATTAAGCACCTAATGCACACTGGGAACCCTGGGATATAAAGGAATGGTGAAATTCTTTAGTATTGTTCTCATACATCAGAGTCTGATGAGGAGGCCAGCTATGACCCATGAGAGAATGCAGATGTCATTAAGTGTTAAATGGGATGGGGGATCTATATGCTATGCCCACCCCCATGAAGCTATTTAAGAAAAAGGGGGGGTGCTGCTTTTTTATGTCTTTAAAATACAGAAAGGCTGGAATAATTTGTAATTTTAGATGTCTTGAAATAACTAACCAAATGCATGTTCACATTGCTGCATGTCCTCACACTCCAAATGTGATCTCTTTGAGTTGCAAAATGGGAGGATATTTGTGTGAAACCTGATCAGCCCCCACGTCTGATTCACACAGGAACACTCTGTTAGAGAATCTTACCCAGATGGCTCAAATAAAATCAAGTATTGGAAGAACATTTATTTTCTTCAACATTCTGAAGAAAGCCAATACAGTGATTTGTTGTCTAATGACTGCTGACCTTGCATTTGCTAAGCATGCATGATAAGGCTCACACATTTATAACATATTTACCTGCCGTGTGGTCTCGGACAGGGAGTGCTATGATCCTGCTACTGCACAGTGAGCAGCGTAAGCCAGTGCCCGGCTAAAAAGAGCAATTGGAAGGTCACAGGAAAGCAGTTCACAAAACATCTAGGCCCTGAGGTATCATGATGGGCCTTTGAGAACAAATAACAAGAAAGCTGAAGCTAACATGCAGGGCAGAGACAACACGTCCCCATAATTCCCCACACTACAGGTCGCAGGTGCACACACCAAGGAAGGCGGGAGAGTTGTACAAGTGTTCTTGGTGGGGGAATGAGAGGGTGCACAGGACCTGGCTGTGTTTGGCACAGAATCTGGGATGTTCTCAGCATTAATCTTCTTCCTGGGACCAGCCTGGACTCAGATGGGGATGCAGCTCACCTGATCATTACCCTTTGCTGGCTTGGAGTGAAAGAAGTGCATGTGCTTCTTAGGCAGCTTTGCCCACGTGCTGCACACCTTCTGGGAGCTCATGTGGGTGCTTCTAGGCCCAGGGGAGCTGCATGGTGAGGAGACAAGGGGGAGGGCCCCTGATCAGCACCCCATGGTGTCCCAAGGACCCTAAGCCACCTTAGGAGTGACAAGGAAGTCCTTCTCTTCTCCCTACAGTAAATGCCCTGAGGATGAAAGTGCTGGAGGTTCACTCCCCTTCAGGAAGGTAGCTGCCTTCTCCCAGGTGGGTCATCTGAGAGCAGAGAGGTGGTGGGAGTACTGGAGGCCATGCCACACCCACCACCCCCTACCACCCCCGACACAGAATAGACCCAACACCTATTGTCCTGTGTTCCAGTATGCTTATGGCCTCCTTTCTTACAGACATTATTTTGTTTCCTTGGATTGTGTGAATTCTGGAACAAAATAACAATTTTCTTTGTTTTCTTTATGACACATACACATATTGAATGAGACACAGGAGCAGAGAGTGGAGTCAAGGTTGGGGGTAATGAAGGGAAGGGAGAAGAAGAGGGGGAATCGAGGGAAGAGAGCATTTTTCTCTCAATATCCCATGCCTGTAACTTAGGTGCTCATGGCACAGTCCCTATACGTGGGTGGAGGGGAGACAGCAGAGGTCAAAGTAAAAGGCCATTAGAATTATTCTTATTCCTAAAGGTCAGTACCAAGGGGCTTGTTCTTCACTAGCAGCCTCGGCTGTGGAAGAGGACCCATCGAGCTGCAGAGCAGAGGCCAGTGATCTTGCACAGAGCCACCTCGCCCTGCTGCAGGTGACCTCATCCCTTGAAGGTGTTTGGCTCTCGGTGCATTTTGATTCCATCACAACAGTACTGAGGGAAGTAGAGCTGTGGTGTGATTTAAATCCATTTGCTCAGTATAAACAAATTGTGTGTCTTGTACACCAGATGGAAAATTCCTGGTGTAGCAGCTTTAGTCGATCTAGATCGTTGTCACATCTGCACATCACTTGGGATGGGTGGACGGTGTTGGGAAATTGATGCTGCATTTGCAGCAACACACATCCCCAACAGTGTCCCCAACACCAGCCTCACTTTCTTCTTTTACTACAGAGGGACAGTAGTCCAAGAACTTAAGAATCACTTGTGAACACAGGCCTTTGTACTGTGTGAAGCCCTGTGCATGAAAATCATCATCATTGTTTCTGTTTCATTAAAAAAATCACTGATAGTCTATGTCCATATCACCCTGAACACCCCCAATCATGTCTGATCTTGGAAGCTAAAAAAATTACTGATAATTATTCAACCTCATTTTCTGATTCTGCCTATTTTGACTGGGTCAGACCAGAGTGGTGGTACGTCTTCTTATCAATAGGCTTTGCAACATGATTTCCTACTAAAAATAAATCTTCACTCTGCATCTGCCATGCTGCAGAAATGCCAATCACATATGGAACATCATAGATAAATGAAAGCTTTGTGTCATTATTTTTGGTACATGTGCATAAAAGGGGGAGCTTATTTTCTCAGTGAACTCATGAAGTTAAAAATAAACCAGCCCTAGTGACCTTCCCTGTGCCCCTGATCTGGGTCCCGTGCGCCACCTGAGTGTGCAGCCTTTGGCACAAGGCACAGCTCTTACTGCCAGCGTGAAAGTCTCCAAGAGAGATCGCATCTTGGCATGACACCCCCAGCATTAGAATGAACTTATATTTCCCCAAGAATTACAAAAATACAATTTCTAAATTAAGGTCACAAAGTTTGAAGCTCTTACGCTTACCTATTTTTGAAATGATGATTTTGTAAAAGTCTCAAATAGATTTTTTTAACTCTAATAACCTGAAAATGTCTAAAGTAATGTTTTTCAAATCTCATTATCCAGCATGAGTGAAAACAGGTTACTTCTTTGAAAGCTGACATGCACTGCAGTCTGACACGAGTGTTGTTGAGCAGTGTTCATGGAAACACAGGTTGCCATGTGAATGCAAGTTCTTGTGTGCGTGTGTATGCACATGTGCTGCACTGGCTCAGCACCTTACCAATCTGCCCATTCCCAAGGACCTTGACTATCCATTAAATCAGCTGTTTATCTTACCTAGGATGTGATTATGTGCTTATAATAACCCCTACTGTTTATCTTGTTGATTACTGAGTTTGTTTGAATGAAGCTCTGTTGTTTCTTTGCAAAGAAACATCCTAATGAGTTGTGGCCCACTGACTTGCTCTCTCCAGATGCCCTCACTGTCCCTGCGTGGCCCATGGCCAAAGGAAGCCTGAGGATGAGAACAAGGCATCTGGGGCAAGGACCTCCCCTGCATTCATATTTGTTCACCCCCAAAGGCTATTGAACTTCAGTTCTGCATGGTTATAGGGAAGGTGATGTCTAAATGAGGGAAATTGATAGGAAAAAACTCAGGCTAAAGAAATGTGACATCGTTTTAAGTTATGAATTTTGAGGGAAGTTTTTCCTTGAAACAGTGGAGTTCTAGGTGACTTGGGAACTGTGATTGGTAGTTGATGCTGTCTCATTTTTATCAGGAGGTGATTTCTTTGTCTAGCAAGTGTTAAGAGTGCCTCTGGTTCATTCATTTGTTTGTTTATGTATTCATCCATTCAGCAATATTTATTGAGTACACACTGTGTGGCAGTACCATGCTGGTCCATGTCCCCTCTCCTCAAGCAGTTAGTCTTCAAGTTTTATATACTTGGCAGGATAGGGGATGACTCACTCTCTAGGCCATTCCTAATTTTAGTTTTTGTAAGATAAATCATTACAGGACACTAGGAAACATCACAACTGACAGCACACTAAGTTCCTTTACTCTCTGTTCTTGCTCAGAGCATGAGAATTCAGCATCTGAGCTCTCTGGTTTCAACCCTTGGCTTATGACAATTCTTTAATTTCTCTTTTTCCATATGTCACAATAGGTCTCTCCCTTTTCTTCCTTGTCTTTTGACAGGTAGACAGAGGTTGTGTGCACACATATTGAGGTGTCTGCTTTAAAGGGCAGGAGACCCTCTGGCACCTTCTAGAAGAAATGATTGGTCACGGTGAGGTCCAGTCTCAACAACCCTGCACTATGGGTCAAGTGCAGAGGTCACATCTGCTGCTGCAGAGGAGAATATACCTATCATGATGCCATAAGCTGGCACAATTTTCAAACAGGGAATTCTTACAGGAACTTTGCAAGCATTGCACATTCCATTTGCCTCAGTAATGTGAAACTTATTTTTCTAAAAAAGGTATCAGCAGATCCTGGTGTGACTCCCTAGAGAATAATAGTTAAGTCACAGTTTATTTTCTTCTTCTTTTTCCCATGAGAAGGAAAAATTGATTAAATATGTAGGGAATATAAGCAGTCTTACATCTATAAAGGGGAACTGGATCAAAGCCATGCCAATATTGAGATGATTAAAATGGGCAAGTGCTGTGGACAAGGTACAGGGGTTCTCGGTGTGTTGTGGGAGTCCCGGCTCATTCTGAAGCGATATCAGTCTTCTCTGGGAAGTGTACTTGAAACTGCTATCTGAAGGATGAGTAGGACTTGATAAAAAGAAAGTGGAGCACGAGCACAGGGAAGAGCATGTTCAGGCAGAGGGAACAGCATCTGCAAAGGCCCTGGCTGGAAGACAATGAAATGTTGTGGGAGACAAGCAAGCAGGTCCAAGGCCCATGTTTATGCTACTTGTGCACAGGGCCTCCAGCTGAAGTTCAGGGTAACTGCTCATCTCATCCATGTGGAGGTTAACCCATATAAATATTGCTGTCCATTCCTTCCCACATTTCTCAACTTCCATCTGAGATCATACCCTCCTTTTTCTAGCATTTGTTTTAGTGTGGGATTGCTAGAGACAAATTGTATCATGTCTTCTTTTCTAAAAATGTCTTTATTTCACCTGTTTTTCTTTCTTTCTCTTTCTTTTTTTTTTTTTACTATTCCACTGAGGTTTTATTTATATCGCTATAAAAGATAGCATTATGGTCTTACAGAATGATTTTTTAAAGTAGCGATCACATAATAAGTTTTTCAAATATCTGCTAGTTTGTTATGTAAAAATACAATCTTACTATGTTTCAATTTACCATTTTTGATTGTTAGCAAGGTTGTATATTATTTTCACATGTTTAAAGATTATTTTTACTTGTTCTATGTGAATTAACTTTTTATGTGTTATTCCTATTTCCATTAAATGAATTAGAAACTTGTAAATAATTTTCTATGTCCCCAAATAATTTATCATTGCCAGAAAATTACCTGTTTCTGATATTTTAAAATTTGTTGATTGATTTGAGAGAGAGAGAAAGAGAAAGGCATAGATATGTTGCCCCACTCGCTTACACATTCATTGGTTGATTTCTGTGTGTGCCCTGACCAGGGACTGAACCTGCAACCCTGGCATATCAGAACAACACTCCAAACAACTGAGCTATGTGACCGGGGACTTATTTCTGATATTTTGCAACAATCATTCTACTACCTGCTAACAAAATATTTTTATGAAACTTATTGAGGTAACAATGTGTAATAAAATTACAAAAGTTTGAGTACAGTTCTATAACATATCACCTGTATATTGTATTGTGTGTTTACCCCCCCAGGTCAAGTCCTCTGTCACCCCTTCACCCCTACCTCTCTGTCCCCTTTCCCTCTGGTAATCACCATACTGCTGTCTGTGTCTATGAGATTTTTTTGTTTAATCTCTTCACCTTTTTTCTCCATACCATAAAGTTAATCTGTTTGAAGTGTAAATTCAGTAGGTTTTAATATATTTACAGAGTTGTGTGACAGAGAACATAATCTAATTTTAGAACACATTCATCTCTCCCCAAAGACACACTGTACTGTGGCCATTAGTCACTTCCTGTCCCCCAGCCGCCCACTCCTCCACCCCAGGCAAACACTGATCTACTTTCTGTCTCTAGGGGTTTACCCATTCTGGATATTTGCATATATGTTAATTATTATATTTGCCTAATGGATTAACTGCTGCCTCTGAGAGGATAGTATCTGTGCCATCACTGTCCTGAAAGTTGGTAGGTACAGAGACCCAGAAGAGATGATGAGGGACAGATGCAGGACCCTGCCAGGGACAGAAGACAGAGGGAGGAACATTGGAAAGGGAGGTGGATGGAGACCAAATGAAAGCTTTCTTTACCTGATCTTCCCTAATTAGGTCCCCTCCTTAAGCTGGCCAGGGGGGAAGTGAGCTAAAAGTGACTGTTGGTCTTTCCACAGCTCTCTTGAGGTTAGATGAGTTGGTATTCAAAAATCTGAAAGTCAGGATACTAATACCTGTTGACCTTGGTTATTATAAATCTAATAAGTATCCAGTCACAGGTATATTTGGATATTCTGTCCCACAAAGCTGCTTTCTTATAATGTTCTGTATCTGGCATATTCTCCTTTGATTAGTTATGTCCATGTTTGCTTCTCTGTGGCATTGCATCTTCATGTTTGGGAGCATTTTTGGTTTACACTCCAGGCTACTGAGGCCCCTGCCCTGCTCTCCGGAGTTGAATGTGCTCTGCAGTGTATTTTGTTTTCTCTGTCATGGATTCTCTTTCTATCTTTCATTTTGGGTTCTGGGGAAGAGTGACAGACCTTCTATAAAGACTGAAAGATGACTGGGCTGGATGTTAATATTCAGACAGCCTTCAAGGGCATAGGTGGGAGACACAGATATTGATCAGCAGGCAAGTTGGAGCTGATAGGAGCCTGCATGCTATGAAGGCCATCATAAACACCATACATTCCTGGAGCTGTTGCATGAATAGTAGATGTAAATCTGGTTATAGGCAGATTAGGTCTTCAGGGGACTTGAAGAGGATGAAAGAGCAGTTGCCAAAGTATGATATCAGGAATGATCTCCAGTCCTAAAGAATATGAGTTCAGTTATTGTTCCATTGTCGGGATGGTGGCATCTGCCTTTCCCACCCACCACCTACCCAAATACACACACCACCACACAGGCTCAAACACATGCATTAAATGGGGTCTGAATGGCTATAAGGGTAGACTCTGTTGTTAGGTGCGTATATGTTAATATTCAAAAAATGGTCATTAGGCTCATCAACACCTTTGAAGTCCAAGGACAACAAGTGTGTTATGTGGCACACCTGTTTGTCCACTCATTCTGCAAATGTGTACTAGGCACCTTGTGTGGCCAGATGTGGAACCCCATACACAGATGGCCAAGGTAGAGCCCTTGCCCCCAAAGTGCTCTCCATAGGTAGAACAGGTTCCCTAAGACCCTAAGGACTCTCTCAATGTTCTTTATTTTTAAAAAATACATTGAAAAGTTTGATCCAATAATTAAATGATAGTTTCAAGATAGCTGTCTGGAATTGGTGCTGAGGAACTTCAGGTAATTTGGCACACAAACACTGGTATTTATATTTGTTTTGATTTGCTTTCAAACAACCCCCCCCCAAAAAAAACCCTCTACATTTATGGATCTGTGATCGTTTGCTATTAAACATCTTAAAAGTTACTTAATTTTAATCATTCACCTTCGGAATCTCAGGTACAGCCACACAGGCTAAAGTGGAATCATCTTTCTCTAGGACATGGTGACTCTGTGTCCAGCAGCCATAGGCACTGGAAGAAGCATTAGACTGGCATGCACAGGTTGGCCTCACTGAAATGCTGTCACTTCTGTGCAAATTTACCTCTGGTTTCATCTCTTTAAAGTTATGTTGCTCTTGTAAAGAAAATATAGTTTCTTTCAATTCTCCCATAGACTGAAAGGGTCATAGTAGGGATTATTTATTTTTTACAACTCAGATATCACTAATATCCTGGAGTACTTCCTCCAAGATATTAGTCTTAATTTGGATTGTAAAACTAGGTCCATTTATAGAACCCAATTGATGACTTTAGTGCTGTTTTCTGTTCTGGTTGCACCCGTGTCGATCATGTCCAGAAGCCCCTCGAGTTTTGTCACCTGTCTTGTTCAAGTGTTGTGCTCAGTACAGTGCTCCAGGCACTGTCCTTGGTGCTGAGAAGAGAGTGGTGAATCTGACAGGCACATAACTCTCCCCACCAAGCACAGTCTTCCAAGGGAGGGGTGTGTTAGGCAGACACCTTACAAACAAGTCCTGTTGGCAGCCTGGGTGAGCATTGTAAAGAAGGGTACAGGGGCTGAGAAAGAACACCACGGGGTTGTGACCATGGCCTGGAGGGTGGTGTGCAATTAGCTGGTCTGCAGGGGGAACATTAAGGCTTTCGTGCATAATTACATGCTCAGAGGTATGTAATCAGGTTATGGATTTTTTTGCATTGTGTAGATAAGCACAATAGATTGAAACCTTTAAAATACCATGTTAACATCTATTCTCATTCCTCACATAAACTTCTGTTGAATTTTTCAAAATAAGCTACAACTAATGATGACATTCTGCCCTAAGCTTGGAAGAAGCCAGTGGTTACATTTACAGTTAGGGTTCAGGGGGAGGGAGTAGGACAACCCCCACAGGGAGCCATCTTTGGGGGAAAGACTTTCCCGGATTCTGTAGGTGCCCAGGTACACACTGGTGAGTGCCATAGACTGCAGAGGATGCTGGAGTCTCAGCACCCCTTTTGAGTTTATTGGAACCCTTAAAGAGGCACCCTCAGGTCCAGATTTAAAAACTAAGTTTTTCTGTACTTAGACTTTAGTTGTCAGAAAAAAATGGGTGGGAGGGTGAGGGCAGAAATGCAGGTGGGGGTAGGCAGCCTGAGTTCACTGAACATTGAGTTTCAGTGAGAAACAAAGGGGTGCTGGGAGATAGGGGGCATTTACCACATGGTCTTTCTTATTATAGTTTTCCTTCCAGCTTTTCCATGAATTTCCTTTGGAGTAGAATGTGTGTTCAGAAGGCAGGTTGTTGGCCCCACAGAGAAGACATCCCACTGCAACCCCAGTGGAGGGGTCCCACCCAGAGTGTCCAAGACAAGGGGACAGTCTTGGACACTCCACAGTCAAGAGGGCCGACTGCCTCCAGGGCCTGGAGTGTTTTCATTTGTTACTTGACAACAGTTTCTCTTGTGGCCCTCAGACTGCAGGGCTTGGGCAAGCTTGGGGCTCATCTGCAAATCCAGGTGTCTTGATCTTTGACAGATCATGGCAGCTCTAACATGAGCTGTTTGCGCAATACACTTTCTTCATGAGACAAATGGACACTCATCTGCTGCCAGCGGCCAGATGTGTATTCATATCTGCATCTGTGCAGATATGTGAGCATGTGCTGAGGCATGGCTGTGGAAACTACCTGCTGTTCTCAGCAAGTGCTCATCTGTGCTGTGTTCTCCATCCCAGGTAGTTAAAGGAGTATTATTTTTTTTGTTGTTTTGTAGATGAGGAAAATGAGGCTCAACAATTGTAAGTAGTAGGCTGGGAACCAAACCCTGGGGCAGCCTGACTTCTAAGTCTCAGTCCCTTTCTTCTGCACCCAATTGCACTCTTGTTAGCGTGAAGGTGTTTAGAACATAAAACATTAACAGGTTTTAAAGCCTCCCATGTGAGGTGAGTTGATTTTTCATGCCCTCATCTATGGAGAGACTTTGGCTTCCATGTGTGAGTCTTTAACAGCCTTTGCATCTAGCCATACTCACTGCATCTAGGACCCATCAGGATAAGCTGACAACAAGCTGAGGACTGGGCCATGTTCAAGGTCTTCCCACCCTCCCACTCACTCCTTAACCCTCTACCTGGTGAGGGTTTATCACCACATCACCCAGCCCAGGAGGAGCAAGTGCAAGCTTCTGGTTTTACTCCACACTTGGTGGGTGGGGCACCCTTCACATCCACCCACAGGGCCAGTGCACATGCTACATACACCTCTATGTTATCAGCACTTCCCAGCAAGGAGCATTTTATTAAAACAGCCTGAGATGACTGGACATTTGGAAGGTAACATCATGGTTTCTCAGGAGTGTTAAGTGACATCATGGCAGCCACAAGCCCCTTCCCTCAGACCCAGATACCCTGTCAGGCCCAATGGATGGTCTTCTGGGACTCTGTCAGCCTTTGAGCCCTGGCCTGACTCCGGACAGGGGCTGCTTGGCAGACAGAGCCATTTCAGTGGGAGATTTGTGTCCTATGAATGTCCCAGCTTCCCTTAAGTCCTTCTGGGGACAGCTCAGGACTGTCCCCTTCACTGGGTCAGCACCTGCAGGATACAGGGACCACACTGGCCTCATCTATCACTGTGTGTCAGGCCTTGAAGGTGCCTGCCCATGCTGGGTGTGCAGTCAACATGAATACAACATGAGTACATGAAACCAGCATAGTACATGTGCCAACCTCTGTGCACCCTGAGGATATAGGGTAGTGCCTCTGCTTTGCTACTTTGGGCCAGTTAGTGAACTTAACTGCTATAACATATGGTCTCAATTCCAAAATGGGAATACTAGGAGTTCTTGGGGATTAAGTGAGATAATTCAGAGGGTATGCTACATGCCAGGGAAGTTATTGCAGTTGTGATTAACCTCAAATTCAAGCAGGAGAGAACTCTGGCACTTGTACTTTTTAGCTCAGGGCAACTGTAGAGGATGATACCCATGTCATAGCTGGTGACTCCTAACCAATCCTGACCATTTCACTCTCTTGTTTCTTATATTTTCCTGCTTTCCCTTCTCTAGCCTCTCCATTCAAATATCATGGTAGCTTCTCCCCTTCCCTTATATTGTCATTGAGCAAAGCAGGATACTATGGGATCAGGGATTCTGATAAGATTGCATTGAATCTGTACATTGCTTTGGGTAGTAAAGACATCTTAACAATAAGTCTTCCAATACGTGAACATGGAATGTCTTTCCATTTATTTGTATCTTTTTTCATTTCTTTCACCAACATTTTAATTTTTTAATATATTTTATTGATTATGCTATTACATTTGTCCCATTTTTCTCTCCCCTTTATTCCCCTCCACCCTGCACACCACTTTCTACCAGCATTTGACCCTCCACACCCCCCTGCCTCCCTTAGTTCATGTCCATGGGTCATACATATAAGTTTTTTGGCTTTTCCATTTCCTATACTGTTCTTAACCTCCTCTGTATATTTTGTACCTACCATCTATGCTTCTTTTTTTTAAATTTAATTGTTGTTCAAGTACAGTTTTCTGTCTTTTACTCCCATCCCATCTATGCTTCTTATTCCCTGTATCTTTCCCTACATTCTCCCCACTCCCCTCCCTGCTGATAACCCTCCATGTGATCTCCCATTTCTGTGAATCTATTCCTGTTTTAGTTGTTTCCTTAGTTTATTTTTTAGGTTGATAGTTGTGAATTTATTGTCATTTTACTGTTTACATTTTTTATCTTCTTTTTTCTAGATAAGAAACATTAACATTTAACATTTCATATAATAAGCACTTGGTGATGATGAACTCCTTTAACTGACCTTCTCTGGGAAGCACTTTATCTTCCCTTCCATTCTAAATGACAGCTTTGATGGGTAGAGTGATCTTGGATGTAGGTCCTTGTCGTTCATGACTTTGAATACTTCTTTCCAGCCCCTTCTTGCCTGTAAGGTTTCTTTTGAGAAGTCAGCTTCTAGTCTTATGGGAACTCCTTTGTAGGTAAGTTTCTTCTTTTCTCTTGCTGCTTTTAAGATCCTCTCCTGATTTTTAATCTTAGGTAATGTAATTATGAAGTGGCTTGGTATGTGCTTCCTTCGATATAACTTCTTTGGGACCCTGAGCTTCCTGGATTTCCTGGAAGTCTATTTCCTTTGCCAGATTAGGGAAGTTCTTCTTCATGGTTTTTCAAATAAGTTTTTAATTTCTTACTCTTCCTTCTGGCACCCATATGATTCAGATGTTGGAATGTTTAAAGTTGTCTGGGAGGTTCTAAAGCCTCTCCTCATTTTTTTCAATTCTTGTTTCTTCATTGTGTTCTGGTCGAATGTTTATTTCTTCCTTCTTCTCCAAACTGTTGATATAAGTCCTGGTTTCCTTCCTGTCACTGTTGGTTCTCTGCACATTTTTGTTTATTTCACTTTTCATAGCCTTCACTTTTTTCTCTATTTTGGAACCATATTCAACCAATTCTGTGAGCATCTTAATTACCAGTGTTTTGAATTGTGCATCTGATAGGTTGGCTATCTCTTCATCCTTTAGTTCTATTTTTTCTGAAGCTTTGATCTGTCCTTTCATTTGGGCCATATAATTTTGTCTCAGTGTTTCTGGTATGTTGTAAGGGCCAGAGTTTTCGGTATTCACCAGGGCAGGGCAACCCACGACACGGCGTCGTGGCACTATATGTAAGGGAGGGGTCTGAGAGGGAACAGTGCCACTTGCTCAGCTCTCCCTCAGCTTTCAGTCATTTCCTCCACTACCCACAAGCAAATTGGGCCCTCCTGGTGCTGATTCCCAGGTGGGTAGGTTTGTATGTTCTAGAACCCTGTGGGTCTCTCTCCTGTGAGGCTGGGCATTTCTCTCGCCACCACAACCCTCATAGGTTTTTTCAGAGGTTTTGAGACTTTATTTCCCTGTGCTGGAACTTTGGTTTGCTCAGTCTGTCTTGCTCCCCAGTTGTCCCTCCCAGTTTATCCACACGCAAATATGGGACTGCCCGGTCTGCCAGCCACTGTTTCACCACAAGAACTTTCTGCCCCAGCTGCCCATTTCCACACCTCCTACTGGTCTGGAAGAATGTTTTTTCTTTAACTCCTTGGTTGTTGGACTTCCATATAGTTTGATTTTCTGGCAGTTCTGGTTATTTTTTTGTTTTTAAATGTGTTGTTGTCCCTCTTTTGGTTGTGCGAGGAAGCAAACTGTATGTACCTACGCCTCCATCTTGGCCAGAAGTCCCATTTTATACTTTTTAGTATACAGATCTTTCTTTGGTTATGTTTATCCCTAAATATTTTATTCTTTTTGGTGCCATTGTAAGCAGAATTGTTTTCTTACATTCCTTTTCAGATTGTTCATTGTTAGTATATAGAAACATAACTGATTTTTTGTATGTTCATTGTGTCTTGCAACTTTGCTGAATTCATTTTATTTATTCTAACAGTTTTTGTGAGGGGGAATCTTTAGGACTTTCTACATATATAAGATCATATTATCTGTGAACAGAGGTAACTTTACTTCTTTTTTAGTATGGATGTCTTTTATTTATTTGTCTTGACTGATTGCTCTCACTGTGTTGAGTAACAGTGGTGAGAGTGAGCACCCTTGTGTTGTTCCTGATCTTAGAGGAAAAGGTTTCAGTTTTTCACTGTTGAGTATAACATTAGCTGTGAGCTTTTAGTACATGGCCTTTACTATGGGTTTTTTTCAGTGTTTTTATCATGAAAGGGTATTGAATTTGGTCAGAGGGTTTTCTGCATCAGTTGAGGTGATTATGTGGGGTTTCCCCCCTTCATTCTGTTGACCAGACATTTTTATGAAGCCAAATTGTATCAGACTCAAGAAGCAAAACTGATAAAAATTTTTCCCCTTTTGAGAAATTAGCTGGTGAGGAGATGGATATTTTGACTTAAATGTTAAAGGAGACCCAAAGACTGAGTCTGGCACAGACCTGTGACTTCATTCCTCTGTTAAATATTTCCTTTTTATTTCTCCTATCATTTCCCATTAAGTGCTGTGCTCAAGTGGTAAACATTAGTTGGTTAATTAAATATTTGAGCCCTCCTTTTAAGTGTGAGGATTCATAGTAACTGCCAGTAAGAAATAGTTTTCCAAATAAATGGTGAGTTGGTTTGTGTGGGGCGGAGTGCATCAATTTACCTTCAATCCTCATTGGAGGATATGTTTGTTGATTTTGGAGAGAGGGAAGGGAAGAAGAGAGAGAGACAGAAAGAGAGGGATGGAGAGGGAGGGAGAGAGAGATACGTTGATTGGTTGCTTCCTGTATGCACCCCAACCAGGGATCAAACCTGTAACCTTTTGTTATACGGGACAATGCTCCAACCAATTGAGTCACCTGGCTAGGGCTAGACTGCACCATTTAAAGATTTTATTTATCTATTTTTAGAGAGAAGGGAAGGGAAGAAGAAAGAGAGGGAAAGAAACATCAGTGTGTGGTTGCCTCTCACGTGCCCACTACTGGGGATCTGGCCTGCAACCCAGGCATGTGCCCTGACCGGGAATCGAACTGGTGACCCTTTTGTTCCCAGCCCACACTCAATCTACTGAAGTACACCAGCCAGGCCAAGAGTGCACCATTTAAAAGTCAGCTCTGAAAGGCAGGACCACAGTTCAATATTCTGTAGCAAGAATATTGACCATTAATCATTCATTTGATTTCCATGAAGAGTCAGAGATGTCTTATTTAGGAAGAAGTACATATGGATGAAATGATAATAGTATCTGGAATAATTTGCTTTTAAATAACCTACTGAGAGTTGGAGCAGGAGAAGGGGTAAAAATGGAACTACAGTGACCATATAGTAAGCTCATTATATATTCTCTATAATTTTATATCTGTTTGAAACTTTTCATAATGAAAAGTTCAAAAAAGAAACTCAATATAAATTGACAGTGTGGCTTTATAGCAAAATATTATATAGCCATTACAATAACACCTAGGAAAAAAAGAATTAGTAAGAAAATCAGGAAGTCAGTCTTCCTAATATGGTATGTGTGTGCATATACACATAAATATTTGCATAGAAAAATATGGGAAGGAAATACATTAAAACATTAACTGCGATTATTCTTGGTTGGTAGGACTATGGATGGTTTCCATTCACCATATCTTCCAAATTTTTTATAGTGAATAAGAGAAAAACATAACTTCTGAAAACCCCCTTTTTTTTAGAGAGAGAGAAAGGAACCAGATCTGAATTATGTAAATTGGTGAAGGATTTTCTTTTTTTTTTCAATTGAAGTTTACATTTGACACCATTCTGTATTAGCTTCAGATGTACAACAAAGTATCCAGAAAAATCACATATTCTACAAAGTGGTCCCCCCACTGCCCCAACATCCACCTGGTTCTATACCTCTCTCTCTCTCTCTTTCTCTTTCGATATTATTGACTGTATTCCCACGGTGTAATCCACATCTCTGTGGCTATTTTGCAACTGAATCAGTGAAGCATTTGTCCCAGTCATCTATTTTCTATTATAATGCTCTGGTCAGTGATTAGATAAGTGCCTCTGTAGTTATTAGTCCTGAGTCATGGACATGGTTTTGAGTGGTACTGTCCAGTATTCTGCTGTGCAATCTTTGTTGGTGTATGGGTAGACAAGGTCAGAGACAAGAAGCAGGAACCACCACCATTTCACTCATTGTTAATTCCTTTTAATCATGTTCTTTTAATGTGAACTTCCATCTGATTTTAGTGACCTGGACATGATTTCCACAAGGGTGATGGACTTTAAGCTCCGGGAGGCCGCAGAAGGCCTTGGGGAGGACAGCACAGGTAAGGCCCTCGTTCCCTCTGCTCTGGGAATAGCCTCATTGAGTTGTGGGGCAGGGAGAGGGGCTGATGAAACCAGGTCTTAGGGCTTCTCTGCATGAAGAGTGGGACTTCAGTTCACAACATGCTTTGACACACCACGTCCCTTGTACTGTAACTAGAGACTACCTCAGGAGGTGATCCTTCTTTGCTTCTCTGTCAGACATGGAGGATGGCTTAAGGTAATTTTCCTCATTCCTGTCCCAACGTTTGGTTGACTTGAAAATATAAGGAAGAGAGGTGCAATGGAATAATTTATTACCCAAGAACATCTGAAGGTACCAGTAGGAGGTTGGGCAAAGTATTAGATAGCCTGATCATCCAGACAAATGATACTCACAATAGAAAGCCTTTAATTCCTCTTTTATGGCTTTTCTTTTTTGGAGATCTTATAATATCCTCTACTGAGCTGAATTCCAGGCCCATGAATCATCATCTCATAATATGTCCTAAGAGTTACCCAATTATG
Source organism: Artibeus jamaicensis (assembly GCF_021234435.1). Classification (NCBI taxonomy): domain Eukaryota; kingdom Metazoa; phylum Chordata; class Mammalia; order Chiroptera; family Phyllostomidae; genus Artibeus; species Artibeus jamaicensis. The sequence continues at coordinate 8,650,668 of NW_026521810.1, read as the reverse complement.
TGATTACTGTTACTCATATATTGCTATTTATGTCTTCATAGAGTTGTAAAATTGACATTATAAAGCATTGATCTCCCTACAACATAGCTTTTCCATAGATCAGCCATTTAGACTCACCTTATTTTGGTAACAAAGGTCTCCATCTCTTTCTATTTAAAGTCAAAATGCTAGTAATCATTTTTAAATATAGCTCAGGGGCAGTAGCTTCAATAATATTAAATCCTAGCTGCTAACCATTAGCTTCAGATATTCATCTAATTGAAGACTCTATTTCATATATTTTCAATAGATTTTTCTTATCATTCTATATTAGAACTACTTTTCCTCTGTCACAATTGAATACATACTCCTCCCCAAAATAGATATAAGGTAAAGTTTTTAAAATTAATCCTGAGAAAAAATGAGTTGCAAAATTTCTCACATCATGGGACACTAAATTATTACTGATTTTAAACAATAAAATACTGTTTAAAGTAGTTCATTGTCCTGAACAACCTCCATAAACACTGGTTTGTGGTACTTACTGAGGTCACCATGAAGAATCAATTTTTTAAAAGAAAGAAAAGCTATTCCTTTTCTTTTCAAATAATAGTTTACTAAGTTATTCAGATCAACCTCTTCCCATTTAAAATGCAAAATTCTAAACAAGAGCATTCTTTTAAAAATCTTTTCAAAAGTAAGAAGCAATGAGACCAAAATTAGAGAAAACAGTAAGCCAGAAAGATAAGTGAACATGGAAGCCACTTTTGCCTTCAGATCATTCACTAATCTTTGAAATTTTAAATTTCATTTTTATGTCCTCACGAGGTGGGATATGAGGGGGAGGGTCAGATATCAAGGTACAGACCTGTACCAGGTGGGCCCCCTCTAATAGAAGACCCTCCCTAAAATAATCCGGGAGCCAAAGGAGCAATAAAATCTGAGTAATTATGAAGCAGAGGTAAGTCAGCTGTTGTCTGGACATATAGCCTGAGTTTGCACCAGTTGGGTAATTTAGAGAATCTCAAGCCTTGAACTTGGCTAATAGTAATTCTAGACTGTGACCCCAGGTACCTTGCAGAGGGAAACAGTCTTCTCTAAAGGAAGGCACCTTCTACCTAGACTTCAAATTATTACAGAAACTAATGTTTTCAATACTATGATAAACATACAGTGAATGACAACCAGACATATAAGGCAACAAGGCACCATGAATGAGAACCAACTTGTTACAGGTTGAATTGTGTGCCTTCAAAATTTATGTGTTAAAGTCCTAACCCCCAGTACCTCAGAATGTGACCTTATTTGGAATTGGGTCTTTGCAGGTGGGTTAGTTAAGATAAGGTCATATGGGGGTATGGGGCCCCTAAACTAATGTAACTGATGTCCCTATCCAAAGGGAAAACATGGACATAGACTGCACAGGGTGAACACAGTGTGAAGGTGAAGTCAGAGATCCGGGCAGTGGCATCTACAAGCCTGAGAACTCCAAAGATGGCCAGCAAATCACCAAAAGTTCAAGGAGAGAGATGGAATGGATTTCTCTTCCCCTGTCTAAAAATAAATAAATAAAATCTTTTTAAAAATAAAAAAATTAAATTAAAAATAGCTAAAATTAATAAATTAAATTGCTTAAAAATTAACTTGCTAAGTATTCATCTCATGAAGTTTAAAAAAATAGCAAAGTAACCCTGGCTGGGTGGTATGCTTTTTGGCAGCATCATCCCATAAACTAAAAGGTTATGGGTTTGATTCCTAGTCAGGACACACTCTTGGGTTGCGGGTTCAGTCCCCCTTCAGGGTGTGGACAAGCAGGGCATCCAGTCAATGTTTCTCTCTCACATTGATGTTTCTCTCTCTCCCATTCCTTCCCCTCTCTCTAAAATCAATAATTACGTCCTCAAGTGAGGATAAAAAAAAAGATAGCAAAGTAAACCTGAAAAAAGTAGGAAGGAAAGAATAACAATAGGAACAGAAATTACTACAAAAAATAAACATTCAGTGAAGAGTATTAACAAAGCCAAACATTTTTAAGGCAAATAAAGTCAACAACCCTGTGATGAAATCAATCAAGGAAAAGGAGGAGGCACAAATAATATCAGAGCTGAAAAAGAGAACTTTTATAACAGATAGTGTGGATGCTAAAACAATAAGAGGATGTTAATAACTATAGGCCAATAAATTTGAAGATTGGAAAAATAAATTCCTAGAAAAATGTAACACTAAAACAGATTCAAGAAGTAGAAAACCTGAGTAGTACCTGTCACCAGTAAAGAAATTGAATTTAAAAATCTAGCAGGTGAATAAATGTAGCATAACAGGACCCTAGGTAGATGGCTGACTAATCACTGAAAGTCAAAACAAAAAGTGTTCGGCATGAGGCTGGGTCTGGGCGGCCACTCTTACCCATACCCACTAAGCAGCCGAAGCCTCTTTGACTGTAAAGGACAGTGAGGCCTCTTGTTTGCTCAGACTTGCAGGGATGTGTACCCATTTGTCAACTAGGAAAAGGCAAATGCAGTGAACTCTTAAGAGTCTTTCAGATAAATAGAGTCTCTATGAGAACCACCAATTAACAACGCAATCATTTCGTGATTAGAAAGGGAGGAACACTTCATTAGACATTAAGAAGACCTGGCTGTAGAACTCAATTCCCTTTGGGCAGGGATTTGCTCCACCTAAGACACTTTAGGAACTCCTACTAGAGTAATGCTAATTAATTCTCCACATCAGAGCAAGGTTGTGTTCCCTTCCTTAGGAGGCGTTAATATAAACAAAATATAACAATTTCATTTACTTTTTAAGGAATTCCACTTACAGAATTATTTATGTATAAAACTAATAAACTGTTTCAGCAGATTTTCAGGATACATTAGACAGCTTCCTGGTTACCCACGATGTTGCATCCTTCCATTGTTTTTCTTATAAGATATGGAAGGAAAGCAAGGAATTCTGCTTAGCTGCTAATGTGAAATCACAGGATCCCACATATGATGGAACATGTGGGTGAGAATGCAGGAGGCAAGTGTTGTGGATTCTAACAGTCCAGGAGGCATGGCACAGTCAGGCTCAGCACTGCCTTTGGATTCCCACAAGCACATCTTGCCCACAAGGCTGGCCCTTCACTGACTGCTCCTGGTGCTCATGTCCATGCTGAAGGAAGCACCTAAGATTATTTTGAAAAATAATTTGGGTTATGACATGGTCTTTACCTCATCAGGACTTTTTGCTTTTGACTGTGTATTTCAGAGATCAAAACTTGATTTCAAGTGAGAGGAAAATTGCTTATACTTTGATTCTGTGATTGTGCTCCAGAGCTTTCTTGGCTCTTTTATTAAATGTCCAAACTAAATAGAAATAAAGATTTGTTTCCAGGATGCAAAAATGGGGCGCTGTGTGCTTCCTGTACCTCTGTGTGGTAAAAGGACTCTTCAGGAATGAAAGCTCTGGTGCACCGACAGAAAGCTGCTTTCTCTCTTTTTCGTGCATGTCTCACACAGGCTCGGCGAGCACTCACATGCATTTCTTCTGCGCAGGAAAGAAAAAATCCAAATTCAAGACATTTAAGAAGTTCTTCGGGAAGAAGAAAAGAAAGGAATCTCCTTCCTCTACAGGAAGTAGCACCTGGAAACAAAGTCAGGCAAAAAGTGAGGTCATTGCCATTGAGTCAGGGCCAGTGGGCTATGACTCAGAGGATGAGCTTGAGTAAGTTACTTTTCACATCCTTGGGGGTAGGGGTGCTGCCTGAAGACTGTGTTGTTGTCATGTAAGTTGCTGGATTTCTGAGCCTACTTTCTTCCTAGGGAATTCCTTGGCAGTCTCCCACGGAAGTTGTGCTTTCTGTCTTTTCATACATGGAGAAAGTTGGAACAAAATTATTAGGCATCTGCTGTGTGCCAGGCACTGCATCTATTAAAATTCTGTGATAACAGTGGGATGGGAGATAGGATATACCTACCATTTTATAAATGAGCAAACCAAGCATCAGCAAAATTTTGGAGAACTTGCCCAATATCCTACACGTGAAAGTGGCAAGACTGGAATATGAGCCCTGATTTAATTTGACCTAAAATTCTTTTGGGGACCTGGATACTATAACAGGAAATACATCTTTTTAAGCTTGAACTTTGACTAATCTAATAAGAAAGTTTTGAGAAAGACGGTGGCGGGGGCGGCGGAAGAAAGAGACAGAGACAGAGAAACAGACAAGAGAGATGGGAGGGGAAGATTTTCTGTTACTCTATCTTAGAAAAATTATCCAAAAATATTTTTAGGAAGAACAGACTCAATAGGTTATGACAGTTTTGGGAAGTCTTTTTAATTTTCTAACTTGTATTTCACCAAAATATAGTTACGATACTTATGTTCAGTTATTCCAGCAGTTTTATCTGTGAGTAAAAAGGAAAAACCAGATTTGTTGCTATGACAACTTTTTTGTTTTCTTTGAAACAACATTGGCCCTTAATTTGAGGATAAAACTCTTCAAAGGCATAACGACCCTCGGGACTGGGAAACAGACCACAGGAGATGCCCCCCCCCCACCCCCCCCCCCCCCCCCCACCGGCTTTAGCCTCCCAGAGGTGTGTCTGCCTGCCCTGCTCAGCATTCGCCTTGCTGGTTTCTAATGGAGCAGAAATCACACTGACCACTTGATGGCACCAAATGACTGATGAGGAAAGATTCAAATTTTTTCTGTCAGATTTTGTTTGTTTTTTTGTTTTTGTGGGGTGGTGGTGAACTGTGATTCCCACACCGCACTTTGTGGAGCACAGATAGGTTGGACCGAACACTGGAATTTCAGGCGGTATGTTCCAAACTCTTCAGATGGAGACATTATCAAAATATTGATACATTGCTAATTATTAAATGTCTTCACTGGGCCAGACCCAGGAAACTGTAACACTCACTTCAGTCACCCCTCCAGACTAGGACACAGTTCCGATGTCCTGGGAGTGACCCCTCTAACTGGGGAACAACAGGAGCATAGCAAGAGGGGTAAGCAGGGTCAAATGACCTGTCTGCTTGTCCATCTGCTCTATCACAGGAGCCCCTGGGAAGGTGGGGACTGTGTCCTTTTCATCTTTATATTTCCAGCACTTAACAGAGGCCTGGGCCTCTGTTTACTGAAAATAGTTTGCTGGATTGATGCTGGGAAAGGAAGCTTGAGGGTGGAGTAAGGTGGGGCTGTAGAAATGCAAATAATGTTTTTAGAGAACAGTGTGGAGGACTGGCAAGATCTTAAAGGCACTCTTTGGCCAATGCAAGAGACACTGCAGTAACTGCTCATCTATCACCATGGCCAGAAGAATTCTAGCCAAGACACATTAATGCTGGCAAAGCCCATGGGACTTGGTGACTTTGAAAAGTTGATGCCCATTTATTGCATGTGGTTATGCCTCTTAAATCTCTTAATCTGTAACAACTCCCTGCTCCTTTGTTTTATGTCACTGATCTGCTGAAAGAGCAGGGTTGGTTGCTCTGCAGAATATCCCACATTCTGGCTTTGTTTTCTCTTCGCATGACTGAACTTGTTTCCATATTCTCTGAATTTCTTGCAAATCATTAGATGGACCTAAGTATTAAGTTAGAGTGAGGTTCAAGATGATGCTTTTCAGATCACAAGGGACCTACTTTTGGTTGTCCCACTTCTGATGACTCTAAGACTGAGCAGTGGTTTTGGGAATTCTTAGTGTGATCCCTCCACCATTCTTTACCTAGGGCTGTTACTACCCACTGATGGTCATTGCCTAGATCCATCATTTTATTGCAGAATGGTAGTCTTTCTAGTTGTATCATTTATTCTGCATGTGCTGGCTGGAGTTCTATGAAGAAGACCTTTCCTTCATTAACTCCTTGGTGGTTCTGAAATACCGAAAGGGCAGGATAATGCTTATATAATTATCTTTTTATTGATGTACCTTCAGAGTGATGACCTAGTACCCTAGCAACTTCCAATACTGACCAATGAATTTTTTAATATCATTATTAAGGCATGGATTTTTATATATTTGATTTGCTTTAGCCCCTGACAACCTTCATTGATCTTTTATGCTCACACTGTCCCATGTTACGCTATTGGGAGTACTTCAAATTAGCTCCTGGGTTCTTTTAACATGATCCCACCTGTCTCTGAAAGCTTCTTTGCTTTCTTGTACAATGAGAAACCCGATGTTTATGTTGCACATTCCTGTCCTATACCTGTAATCAGCCATTTCGTCACAGGGTCCTAGCTTGTTTTAGTGTGAAATGGTTTTAGGAGACCACGGACTGGCTGCCAGGGTCATGGTTATTAGGTAGTTGGCTGCCATTGCTTCTAGACCTTTCCAGTTCAAATAGCTATGAAACAGGCTTCATTTTTTTAAGAGAAAAATAAACCATTAATTCATGGATATTTCTGGTTTAAATTTAATAAGATAAAAATTTTACTTATTTGATTCTTTATTTGCATTTATTTTTCTCTTATACCAGATATCTTCATTCCTAATCATACCAACAGAATTATTTTCTTTATTATATAATATACTTACAATAATTTCATTGCCCTCCTTTCCCACACAGAGGTTATATACTATAAAGATTGTTCTTCACTATTTTTAAAAACATCAGTTTTTGCTGCTAAGATGACTACCAAGTGTGATTTGATATCTTTATGGTTGTTGTTCTTAGAATTAATCCTGTTACACATGTAGAGTCAAAAGTTACTTGGATGTGGAGTGAAACTCACTTGAGATCACTTTTTTCTGTGTGGTTATGCCAACAACCTGATGTAAAATTTGGCTTGTTTCTGGTGGTTTTCTAGTTTGAGAGATTGTTTTATTTCCTTTTTGTTTGATTTGTCTTTTAACTATGTAAAATGTTACTAAATTAAAATGTTTACACAGTTTCCAAGGCAAAATCGTGACTGGGGTACCATGGCACCCTGTTTCCCATCTTGTTCTGTCTTTCCCCCCAAAGGAAATCATTTTTATTAGTTTGTTACTTATCCTTTTATTTTAAAAAATATAAGCAGATACACACATAGGTTTGCATTTGTTTGTATGCATTCAACCCCCTTCCCCACACCAAGCCAACACACCGTGAATGCTGTCTGCACCCTGCTTTTTATTTTTCACTTAGCACAGTCTGGCACTGCTTGAATGCAGTTTACAGGGTCCTCCTCTCCCACTGGTCAGCTGCAGTCTCCACGATGTCATGTTGCTCTCCCGAGGGACGCTTGGGTTGCTTGTATAAACATTGCTGTCGTTAGTGGCCTTGTGTTTCTGCCAGTGTATCTTTGCAGAGGCCTTTTCATTCTCTCCTAAGCCCCAGATCCGCCCAGAGTGGGGGTGGCTGGGCAGTGTTCATGGTTCCCCACAGGTGTGTTTACACCCCCAAGGGTGTGGCCAGGGGCTGCCGGAAACCAGGTGTGCCTGTGATCCTTGTGACAAAAGCTGCCATTGGTGGGGGCTACCTGGTGCTTTCACTTGGCCCAATTCCCTCCCAGAAATGTAAAGACATGCTCTTCTGGGGGCTATGGGCTCCCCACTTACAAATTCACTATTGCAGGCTAGAAAGTAGTTAGAGAGCATCACTAACCAATACAATTAGATTTGCAATAGAGCAGGGCCACGCCTATGAGTCCCTAATACCTCACAGAGGACAGGATGTGGGGGGCAGGGTGGTGTGTGGGGCCATGGTGTACAAGATGGTCTCTGGAGGCGGGCTTTTCTTCTTTCAGCGTTGGGTCTTAATCACCTCCTTCCACCTATTGTTCAGGCAGCCACTGCTGCTAGGAAAACCCGACAGCTAACTCCCACATCCTCTTAGAACATTTTGTGAATGTCCTGTGGGTTCAGTTCCAAATCGAAGCCTTCAGCTGGAGAAGAGGCTGGGGATGGGACTGGGCTGATGATGACAGAGGTGCTACCATCTACACTCCAGGACTGAGACATACAGGTTAGGTTGCGCAGATCTTGTTAGGTAACTTGTAGATGGCATGGCTTTGCAGATATGCAGTTCTCATTTCACACTTCCCCGTGGATGTGCGCTCTGGGCCTTATGAGGGGGCCTGTCAGGCAGGCCCTCGACCTGCGACCTGCTGGGCAAGCACGGCCTCTGGCCCGCCAAGCTGCTGTGTGTGTACCGACAGGAATGACCTCATCCTCCCAACAGCCCAGCTAGCCAGCCAGCCGAGGCCCCTGTCTCAGACCTCACACCTCACCCGACCTTGGTATTTCTATTAATAAAAAGAATTCACACAAACTTCAGATATGTTAGGAAAATTCCTATCTCTGCAATGCTCCTAGCAGTTGACTGTGGTATTTGACATCGTGGGGATAAACCAAAGTCAGTAACAAATAAAAAATGAGTGCAGCATGGGCTGGCTGTGCCGACCCCCATGTTTGCTCTTCATCCTGGAGACCCCAGGTGAGGAGACAGTGAGCAGAGTTTCACAGTCTCTCCTTCTCCTAGGGAGTCCAGGGGCGCACTGGGCAGCCGCGCCCTCTCACATGACAGTATTTTCATTCCTGAGTCGGGACAGGACCCGCCTCGGCCTGTGCGGGTGTTCTCCCAAGAAAACGTGTGTGACCGGATTAAGGCTCTGCAGGTAATTTTTCTCTTGGCCGTGTCACTGGGTATGTATGTCAAACATGAGTTGAGATGTTTTAAAATTATTCCTGCTTGGTTCATTTGATATATTTAAAAGTATAACTGTGTGCCTGTCACAATTTCCCCAAGACATCCAGGTTAGTCACAACTGAATCTTGGCCCGTTCTAAGTTACAACTCCTCATTTTCCAGGTGACAGCCAGAGAACTGGTGGCAGATGGTCTTTCAGTTCAGTCCTCTGAACCCAGATAAGGGCTCAGACAAGGGCGTTGAAAATATCTCCTAAATGGGTGAATTGGGGCAGGAGGCTTGTTGATAAAAGTCACCGGGGAAAACAAGAGCCATTGTCCTTTATTTCAATCCAGCTAAAAATACAGTGTAACGTGAAAGTGGGGCTGCCACCTCCTCCAGGGAGCCTTCCTGCCAAGCGGGGAGATGATGCCGGCATGAGTTCTGAGGATGATGGGCTGCCCAGGAGCCCCCCAGAGATGTCCCTTCTGCACGACATCGGTCCCAGCACAACCATAAAGGCAAGTCAGCCTGTACCCCACATGTCTGTCCTCCTCCACCACAGAGGGCAGCTGGGTTCCTAGTGGCCACTGCGTGACTCCCACGAGGCGAGGCTGGGTGTGACGCAGCAGGAGGCATTCCAGTCAGGTCACTGGAGCCCACAGTTAGTTAGTATTTCATTCTTTGAGCAGAAATTCAGGTCTTGTTAGGAGATAGGGGTTTGGTGACATTCTTTTTGATGGTTAGATCTGATACAATCGAATCCTTGCCTTGTTTTTCCTGTCTGAGCAGATGACCAGACAGTATCTCCTCTCAAAGAACGAAAGAGCCTTTGTGTCTGTTCTCTGTTGTCATGAGGCGTGGCTGTTGGGTGAAGGGAGTGGTAGACATGTTTGACTTAACACAGGCTCTCATGCCTGAGTAGTGGACAATAAGAACTTGTTAGGTCAGAGCTAAGGATGTGAGGCTTGGTTCTGGTAAACAGGGGAGCAGGCAGGAGAGGTATTTATGGCCTCCGCAGGGCAGGGGAACTCATCCTGGACACCACCCTCCCCATGAGGAGGAACTGAGCTCTTACGAATGAGCAAACAACAAAGTTCATGGTGCCTCCATTTTCAGCCCATACCATCTACTAGTACATAAATGATCATTTTTCTCTTGTAGACACGCCTGCTGAGTGCTAGACAGAGTTAGAGTTATGCATGCTGATGCTTGGGAAGCAAATGAAGTCCAGGATCCCTTTTTTATAGCCACACTCCTGCCCTGGTGGGGAGCCGTTTACAGGGAGGCCTCCGGGGTTTCATTGTGACTCAGCATCTTGCAGATTCTGTGCTGCTCTGAAATATGGTCAGTAGTCACTTCAACCTGGATATCCAGAAGCCCTACTGCAAAGGCAGGGAAAAGAGTATCTCCTCATTTGTGTGTACTTGTGGGTGTCCAGGGGGTCACTGATGACAGGCCCAGGAAGGGCTGTGGTGTGCCTGAGTGTAAACAAGCTCCAAGATAAACAAGCTGCAGGATTCTCCTGAGAATTCTGCTCTAGGGGAGCTTGTCCCTGCTTTCTCCACAAGCAGGGTCTGAGGACAATACACTACCCACAACTGCTCTCCCACCTCGAGGAGAAGAGAAAGAGGACAGGAGGGTGGTGTGCCCCATTGCTTGGCCTTCAAGCCAACACCACACTCCTTAACACCTTAAAATGCCGGAGAAGTTAATAGGCTTATGTTGTAGTTATCATGTGACAGAGACATCTTTGCACCCTCAGGTGTGCACCCTCAGTTGTGGACACTCAGGACCACATGCAACTTGGTGTGTTTTAGGGCCACATTATGGGGAAGATGTCTCTCATGAACCTTTACTGACTGACTTGTCCCCCACCATTCCATCACAATGATGTTCACAGCATCATTGTTCTCTGTGTTTAGAAGGGACAGGAAGTACAGCAAACAGGTTGTTTCTAACTCTGCTCAGGAAGGAGTGAGCCCAGCTCCAAACCCACAAAGGGCCATGATGCGCAAACTCCACAGTTAGCTGAGTGAGAACCACTCATGCTGGGCAGGGCTGACTTCATCCTTCTCAGCACCCCTCCTGTGGTGGTTTTGTTCTTTCACAAAAAACATCCTGGGATTTTATAAATTATTGTATAATATGAACAATCCACTGGCTTCATAGGAAACCAAAATCTGAGCCTTTAAGACTTAAAAAAAAAAAGATAACCTTTATCATCGTGGTTTTGAAGATACAATGATCATATTTTATGCCCTGAAAGTTCTTAGCACAGAGACTGCTGATTGAGAGGGGGAAACAATACACGCTTTGGGGTGTGTTTATATAATACATGTTATTTGCTATAATGGCACCTTACGTCCCAAAGGGTGGGATTGCAGGCTGCTTAATTTTTTTCCTGCTGCAACACCTCACACAGGCTTACATGCTGGATAGAGAAACTTAATGAAGATTATTGTCAAAAAGGTCTTTAGTAACGATATTTCATGTCACTGCCAAGGTGATCTTTCTTGGCAGAATGAGTTTTTCAGGAAATACATGGGATTTAAAAAAAATTTTATTACCATAGGTGGTGGCAACTGATGAAACTTAATTTGGTGATTTTTAAAGTAAAATTAGATCTAACCAGTCATGTTCTAGGTGTCCTGCCATTAAGTACAGAACCTTGGAGAGAGCAGAGCAAACTGGCGAGTCCCTTTGCTCCAGGAGATGAGGGCAGGTCTGTGGAGGGTCTGGTGGCAACAGGGGAGACACACCCACTGCTATGCAGCACCCTGGGCAGGTTCTGTCACCTCTAGGAATCCGTCCTCAGAGGGTTTGGGAGAGGATCAGAAGAGATCAGGTAGGTCAGAGCCTGCCCTCTCCCCACAAGCGAAGGCCGGCCCCAGCACCCCTACTTCAAGTGGGCAGCTGCTCCTGAGCACACTGACCTCAGCCTCCGTCGATGGCTGAGCCCTCTTTTTGAGGACAAACATTGTAAAGCAGTCGTCACCCATAGTCACTCCCCAAAAAGTCTCTGAACCCCATGCCGCTCCCTTGGGGCCCTGTGAGCCGCGACCCCACCATACGGCCACAGTTAGACTTTTAAATCATCCACTTCCAGAATCACCCAGAAGCATGGATTTCAGGGAAGACTGACTGGGAGCCAGCAGTGCTTGTGTGAATGCTCAGATGCTGCCGACACACAGACGACAACCCTAGTCAACCTTTCTGCCCCCCTCCCCCTGGACCCCAGTCCACCTCCTGTAGTCACCTCAGTGATCAGAGATGAAGCTGTGGTTCTCCTGGTCCTGAAGGGGTTGGTCTTTTCAGGCCCTGAGACCTCACCCCACAGTGGAGAGAGTTCAGTTCCCAGCAGGAAGTCCCACCGTGACAGCCAGCACGGGGAGTGTAATGGGACACGAAGCTCCCAGCCAAGGGCCCCCGGCACAGGGGCCACAGTGGGCTGTGCCAGGATCATCTGCCCAGGCAGAGCAAATGCAGGGGACCCTGGGGGAGAGGAGCAAGGAATGCCTGTCCTTTAGGTTTATAGAGGGGTGACCAGAGGCCCTTTGTAACAAAAGTGATCATTCTGCATTTGCAAAGCAGCTCATCTGTTCTCTTGAGTTCCAGGCAGCCAGCAAAACAAACAAACAAACAAACAAAACAAAGTTTTATCAAGTGTTTATAATTACTGTTTCTCTAAACAAAGCCTGTAAACAAAGGGAGAAATGAAGGATTCTATATGGTTTTTAAAAGACCCATTCTACTTGTGACCCTTAAGAAGGACAACCCGGGGAAGCTGCCACCAGTTCCAGCCAAGACAACTTCCTGAGTCCTCAGCTACAGCAGGGGAAGCTAAAGCCACAGGTACCAAGGAAGTTGTGGCCAGGAGGCCTGTGGTTTATTTTTAAAGTAATTTTTCTTCCTTTAGTCCCATAAGAGCCTGAGTAGCTAAAATAAGAGAACTAAAATTGATTATGTCCATTTATTTTAAAAGATTTTATTTATTTACTTTTAGAGAGAGGGTAAGGGAGGGAGGAAGAGAGGGAGAGAAACATCAATGTGAGAGAGAAACATTGGTCTGTTGTTCCTTGCACATGCCCAGACCGGGGACTCCTCCTACAACCCAGGCATGTGCTCTAACCAAGAATCAAACTGGCGAATCAAACTTTCTCTTTGCAAGACAATGCCCAACCAACTGAACCACACCGATCAGGGCTGATTATGTCCACTTATAATGCCTTTCCCTCGTCTTAGTAATTGTCTTTTTCCATCTGACAGAAATATACTTCATACTTGCCTTAGAAGATGTAAGGGACCTTTATGTGAACAGGGGAAAAGCAGTGCCCTTGCAAGGTGGTCCTTGCCTCAGACACTCAGCGCTGTCTTCCTTCTGCCCCGCCAGCCCCGGATTAGCAGAGGCTCGGCATGGGGCTCCAGGGGTCAGCAAGGTGGACCCGTGCCCTGGGCACTGTTCTCCACCTCCTTCCTCAGGAGACTGTTTTTTACTAAATCATTGTGAGATACATAGAATTACGGGCTTAAGTTAAAATGTAAACTTGACACCACACCACCCATTATGATGGCTAATATAAAAAAAAGTTTCGGTGAGAACGTGGACAAATTGGAATCCCAGGGCACTAATGTTGGCAAAGTAAAACTGTGGCCACCATGGAAAACAGTATGGACGTTCCATGAGACACTGTGATTCATCAATTCGACTTCTGGGTAAATACCCAAGAGAATTGAAGGCAAGCGCTTGGAACAATATTTGCACACCCACATTCACAGTAGCATTATTCACAATAGCTAAAATTTGGAAGCAACACAAGTGTCCATCAACAATGCTTGAATAAACAAAGCGCGGCCAGTGCACACGAAGGGAGGAAGCCCGGACACACGCTGCAGCATGGGCGAACCTCCAGAACCTCATTCTGAGTGAGCTAAGCCCTTCACAAAAGGGCAAAACTGTCTGAGTCCACTTATGTGAGTTACTGAGAGAGGTCACATGCATGCAAACAAAGAACTGTGGGTGCAAAGGGCTGGGGGAATGGGAAATGGGGAGTTAGTGTTTAAGGGGCACAGGGTTTCAGTTTTACAGGAGGAAAAGTTCTGGAAAAGGATGGTGTGATGCTTGTACAATAATATGAATGTATTTAATGCCACTGTACTACACACCTAAAAATGGTTCAGATGCTAGCCCTGGCCAGATGGCTCAGCTGGTTGGAGCATCCCACGCACACCCCTCCCACCATACAGCAAAGGGTTAAGGGTTCAATTTCCAGTCAGAGCACATACGGGAGGCAACCTATCTCACATCAATGTTTCTCTCTCTCTCTCTCTCTCTGCCTCCCCCTCCCTCTATCCCCTGCTTCCTCTCTCTCTCAATTCAGAAAAAGATATTCTTGGTGAGGATTTAAAAAATGGTTAGGATGCTAAATTTCATGTGTATTTTACTACAATAAAAAAGTTGGAAAGTAACATTGGAGAAATTATATAAGCTGACACTAATATGGAGCACCATGTTACAATAGACAGTTTGTAGGTGGCAGGGTTGTAACTAAAACCAGTACCTCCCAGATTCTCTACACCTCACCCATCACCTGGATGTGAACAAATTCAGAGACGTGAATTTGTCATGGTGTTCAGTGGGTGCCCTGTCTGTTACTTTATGCTGTCAAATGTCTTTGCGGTTGACCCACTTGGACCTCACTCGATGGAGGAGCTTGCCAAGGTCAGTGGGCAGGGCCCTTAGGGTGTTGCTATTATTCTTGCATGTGACAGCCAGACTCCCTGGCTGTTCTGGGCTGTCAATTGCTGTCTTCTGTGGTATCAACCAGTAAAATACTGTAACTTAACAGATGGTAACGGCCAAATAAATGCATAAGGATCCAGAAACCTTCTAGAATGGACTACCACAGCTTCGCTGATGGACTGCCGAGTAGTGGGCTCGGTGCGTCCTGTGCCCAGCCCTATAAATCACGTCGCTGGGGCACGCTTTCCGCTTCCAGAGACAGGACCAAGCCTGGCTCTGCCCTTGGAGAAATCAAGCTGGTCTGTGTCATCAAAGAAGCTAGCTCTTACCTGAAGCACTGATGCCAGCAGCTGTGGGAGGGTGAAGGCAGTGATCCTGCTGAGGGTGCCTGGGACACAGGTTCTCTGCATGACCTGGCACTTACGCCTCCCAGCCCTTTCCCCTTGGACCCTCCCTGTTAAGACTTGATATAAAACACGTCCTTTAATTGGAAGGCAGGGCACAGGAAGAGGAGAGAGTTGAAGTGTTGTTTGCTGTACCCATTCATATCAAGAATTAATACTTGCTGTTTGCTCCTTGTCTCGTGAAGGTCTCTTTGGTTTCCTCGTCCCGGCCGCCCTCTCCAGAGCAGGTCTCCTCCAGGCACACGAGTGATGTCCCCATCCTTCCCCGGACCTTGAACAGCAGTGTGGCACCTGTGGCTGATTTCAGTCACCCCCCAGAATTCTCCTCCTGCCTGGACAATTCTGCGGCTAAGCACAAGCTCCTGGTTAAGCCCCGCAACCAGCGGTCAAGCAAAATGAGGCGCCTGTCTTCGGTAATTGTGTTTCTCCCCCACCCCTCCCACCCCCTCTCTCCTCTCAGGGTTAAGTGCCCCCTCTGAGTGACATTCTTGGCCCCATAGACCTGCTGCATGAGGTAGAGTTGTTTGTCTTTTCAACATAAATTAGATATGTCTCTCCTCTGCATAAATCCATCCTTCCTTCCTTCCTTCCTTCCTTCCTTCCTTCCTTCCTTCCTTCCTTCCTTCCTTCCTTCCTTCCTTCCTTCCTTCCTTCCTTCCTTCCTTCCTTCCTTCCTTCCTTCCTTCCTTCCTTCCACAACACTTATCAGGAACCTGCTGTGTGCTCTGGGTCCATTGCCTCCCCACTGCATTCATTGTGGAGTCCACAGTCTAGGCCTGGCATGCCCAGGCCCTCCCTGCCTCTCAGACTTCCTCTCACCCTCTCTCACTCAACATGTTCTGCCTCCTCCCTGCTTCTTGAGCTCTCTAAGCTGTCTGGGGCCTCGAGCCTTGTTCCTGCTGATTTCCTCCTCAAGATGCTGTTCTCCTGGTGACTTCTCCTCAGCCTTGGGGGTCTCAGCTAGAAGTCCTCTCTCTACTGAGGCTCACCTGACCATCCTGTGGAAAGCAGGCCCAGCTTCTCACCAGCATGTTCACTTCCTTCATAGCACTTGCCACACACAGATGTGACCTTTGGAAATATGTGTGCTCACTTGCTTATTGCCAGTCTTCCCTGAGACCTTGTTCTAGCTCTACTTCCAGGACCTGGAGCCAGGCTAGTCACAGAGCTGATATCCATTAAATATTTGTTGAATGAATAAACAAAGGGGTGAGTGAATGACAGAAGAAGCTGAACCACTAGAAGGGACACCTGCTGAGGAGCACGGGAATGTGCACCTGTAAGGACAGAGCCTTCTTTGCGCTGCCTGGGACAGCGGTCATCTCACAGTTGTGGGAGCCAAGGACTCACTCGTGCAGTACTTTGGCTTCATGGTGCCAGGGAATTCCTGGTCAACATAGGGTTGGTACCTTTCCCCTGCTTGGTGGTACCCACACTGCCTCACTCCTAGAGGAGCTGAGAAGCAGGATGTGGGCCAGCCTGGCCACAGAGTGTACAGTACTGAGAAAGAGATCCTCACAGACCACAGTTCTCTCCCATCATCCCTTGAGACAGGACTGTGGGGTGTTGATAGCATACCGAGGACAAGCTAGGTGCTTCACCGGAGACAGTGGCATGGGGTCACTCAGGATGTCAGGGACTCCCAGAGAGAGCAGATTTTCCTTTGGACATGTGGAATGTACTAGAAGGCTTGACATGAATTTTAAAAGGTTGACTTTTGAGGAGACTAAAGCTAGAGAAAGAAGCAAGCTATGGTTATCTCCAGGGCAGTGTGCCCTCATGCAAGCTGAGGACTAGGGGATGTATACAAATGCTTGCATATATCTAGGACATTTACAGTTAAAGGTCCTGACCTGCCTGTCCTTGTGCTGAGTACAACCACAGGGCAGGGACAAAGCCACCTCCCTCTGGCCCTCACGTGTGGGTCTTACTCTCACAGGATGTCTGTTACCTGACAGATATTGCCTCCCCCAGCCACAGCCAGGCAGGGGGAGACCCGGCCCCTGCTTCAGGGGGAAGTGCAGCATCCCTTCTTCCTGCCCTTTGGGGAAGAAGAACTATACTTCTTCTTCTTCACTTTTGAACTTGACTTAGCTCTCGAACCATGTTTTTTAGAATAATAAAATGTTTGATTTTCTCAGACAGTTTAGGTAAACACAATCTTTCCTTCATTTAAACTGTCATTTCCATGTCTTTCCCTCCCCTCCGTGCTAGGAAGCAGCATTGATAAGTATTCGGAGGCATTCATATTTTTCTGACTGGGCAGTTATCTGGCTAGTGGTCACCAGTGTCCCTGTTTGGTCCTCAGGTGGAGGCTTCTGTTCTTCAGTGTCCTCAGCCTCCTTCACCCTCTGATCAGGAGGACCTTCTCGCTAACCTGGCCCCTCTTGGGGACCACAGTGCTTTCTGATGCTCCCATCCTGCTCTGCATGTAGGGACAAGCCACCACACTGACCCCTCTGCTGCCCTCCTGACCCCAGAATGTCTGTGGAGGTTCACTGAGGTCCAAGTTTCCTCTGCTTTTATGATCCCCCACAATAGCCGGGATTTCTTTTTCTGTCACCCACCCATGCCTAGCCCAGACTCAGTCAGTCACCTGTGGAGTCCTCTACTTTATTCTCTTCCTCCTGCTGCTCAAGTTCCTTCCTCCGTTTGGGCAGAACAGCCATCCATGCCCAGCCAGGCATCTCCAGCTCCCTTATCAGTGGGGCAAACGGTCCTCCCCATCACCCAGGCTTTGACTCTTTTGGAGTTCTAGAAGAGAGCAAAAGGGCTTTCCTCACCTTAAGAGCCCAATCTTGCATAGTTAAAAAAATAATCCTTGGCTATCAAGACTGTAATATTTATTTCAAGTTTTAAAGACACATTCACGTGTGCATTTGGTTGAATCTATCTGCCCCCATGCAAAGCAGAGGTCTGGAAAGATTAGCTCAGGCTGTTATCTTGGCATCTTACCATGCTGCACGGAACTGTCCCTGTGTGCACAGAGGTGGAAAACCTATACGTGTTTTTCTAACGTCACCACACCGGTCAGCCCTCATCCCAACCCAGGCAGTTCCGGGAGGAGCGACTGTCAGGAATTCTACCAGAAGCAGCATGGTCACATGACTAGATTAAGGTTACATTGCTGGCAGAGTGTCCAGCCTTAAGTCTCAGGTCTCAGACAGAGACTGGAGCCTCCCTTCACCCCAGCACTGCTCATCAGCAATGTATCCTGCTTGGAGATTGTGTGGATGCTGCCCCCAAGGCTCTTTTTGGTGAGAGGAGGTTGATGAGTAGAATAGGCAGCCAGGATAGTCCCCATCTGGGTGCAGGCTGAGCAGTGGTCCTCCACTTCCACCTTCTCAGGAGAGCCCTGAGGAGGAAGTGACAGGGAGCTGGTGGAGGTGGAGTGGGTGAACCCATCCTTGCTGCTGTACCTAGCCAGAGAGTCCAGGTGAGCTGAGGCCTCTTTCTTCCCTGCAAAGCCTCTGCTCAGCGTCCAAGTCCATCCCCCAGAGCCCGTATTCCATGCCAGCCTTTTCCCTGCCTGCCCCTCCACTGGAACCTCCTCAGAGCTGCCAGTGGCTCAGGTTGGGGTGGACCCACGTGGGGCCTGCTCCTCTGTTCTGTATGGACTTAGAATGGGTTCTAAGCATTAAAAAAAATGTGGCCCACATCCTAAAAAGGGTTTCAATATCAGTGATTTTCTGTAACAGCAAAAGGCCAGTAATGCCTTTGTAGCTGCAGCTTTTGAAACTTCTCCTGTAGATTTCCTTACACATCTTCTTTTTAGACCCAGAAAAATAGGATCGTGCATCTTGGCAAGAGTAGTTTAGGTATTATTGTTCAAACATTCCAGTTATCCTGTGTTCTTTTAGCAAGGAGATGCTGGCTGGAAAATGTTAAAAAAACATCAACAAACAACAAAACCCTGTTGCAAACATACCTGGAGTGTTTCCTAAAAGGGGGAGGAAAGCACTGTGTTTGTGCAAGAGCCTGGGTAACTTTCCAGCCCAATGTCATGAGCTTTTTACAAAGATCGGTCTCAACACCCTCTGCCTTTGGGTCATTTTCATGTATGGCTTTTGAATGCTTCATGATTCCCTTGATTTCCTTTGCTTCCTAAGAGAGCAGGAACTGATTTTGTGCATGGTAAGGAGGAAGTTGATTAAATCTAAAAAAAATGCCACAAGACAGTTTTAGGGTTTAATGAGAGAGGGGAGATTCATAAGCCTCAAGGAAGAAGCAAGGAAGGCTTTCTGTCGGAGTGGCATTTTAGACAGTCTTGGGGGTTACTGTAGAGCAGGGGTCCCCAACCCCTGGAGCACGGACCAGTACTGTTCCACGGCCTGTTGGGAATGGGGCACACAGCAGGAGGTGAGCTTGAACGCAGTGTGCTTGAATCACCCCCAAACCATCCTCCACCCCCGGTCTGTGGAAAAATTGTTCTCCATGAAACCAATTCCTGGTGCCAAAAAGGTTGGGGGCCGCTGATGCAGAGAACCGTGGAGGTATGAGCAAGTTGCTCAGACCCTACAGGGGGAGCTCGGCTGGAGTAGGGAGCCAGGGAAACCAGAGCAGAGACTATAGGACTAAATTTAGATGAAAAGAAAAGGGCTCACTTTATCCCATAAACTTTGGTTTACTGTTAGTCCTGTTTGACACGATGGGAATCACGTTTCAGGCAAACCAGTCTGCCCTGCTATGAGAGTGCGGGCCTGTGGAGAGAGCATTGAGGAGGAGGTCATCTCTGAGGGCGCCCAGGGCTGCGGGGTGCCAGCGTTCCACTGGGGTCATCAGCTGGTCCTCGACCAAGGTGTGGACCTGTCTGAGCTCCCTGGGGGGTAACAGTCCTTTTCTCACTGGGATGAATGGAGGAGGAAATGAAGTAATGAGTATAGAGCACAAAACACACAGCGACCTCCACCTGGTCTTGGTCCCCTTTCCTTTGCTTTGCTCTGTAGAGCACGGTCCACCAGTTTTGGGGCTCAGCCACGGGAGCCTTAGGCCACATTGATTTTGAGGGCATAACTGCCACTGTCCTGCTGAAGCCTGAGCTTGTGAGCCAACGATCCAAAATAGACCAGTAAGGGAGGGACTAGAAAAAGGCAACTGGATGTGAGTGTCCACTCAGGTGCCGGCTTTTGAGACAACTGCTGCCTTTAAACCATATGATGCCTCAAACAAAGTGGGCCAGTTGCAGGTTTTCTGATCAGTGTGTGGTGCTGTCTTTGTCCTCTCATCTCTCCTAGCGGGCACAGTCTGAATCCCTGAGTGACCTGACCTGCACCCCCGAGGAGGAGGAATCAGATGAGAAGCCACTACTCACGCTCAGCTCCGGGGAGGAACCCAGTGCTGGGCAGCAGGGTGTGGTCCTGGATAGAGGCCCTGAGCCCAGGGGACCAGCCGCCATGCTGCCACCCGGGGGGACCCGTGCCAGACGGGCACGCCTGCAGCACTGCCTGGCCCTCAGTGCCAGTGCTGAGGAAGAGAGCTCTCCTGGGGACACGTCCAGCCGCCCAGCTACCCCGGAGGTCGCGGAGCCTGTGTCCGGCCCAGCCCCCTGCTTGGAGTTTCCCCTGCTGGCAGAAGGCTCCCTGTACCCTGGGCCCAATGGCAGAAGTCAGAGGGAGGAGCTGTCCCTTAAAAGCACATGTCCGCTACCTGAGGACATAGCTGATGAGGTGGTCTGTGTTTCTGGAGATGCCGAGACTTTGTTATCGCCCCACGTCCCTGAGGAAGACACGACACCTCCTGGGACCAACCCCACTATCGTCTTAGAGACGCCCCCTGGTCTAGACGGGCCAGACCACGATGCACAGAGGGAGGCGGAGCTGACACTGGCGGTGCCCATTCCAGAGGCAGCGGAGACAGAATGTTCTGAGGACCACGCCCCAAGCCTCCCAGCCCCCAAGAGCTGCTTAAAGCACAAGGCGCTGGTAGCAAGCAGGAGCCTCAGTGTGTCCCTGACCCCACCCACCTCAGAGTCCTCTTTAGAGGAGCCCACCCCCTGTGCCCTGGACAAAGAAGCCACCCCCCAAGACTCCCCTGTGGCCGAACAAGCCGAGTCCCCACAGAGGGGGCCTGAAAAGGAGGCACCGGAGCATAAAATGGGGAGGGGAGGTAGCGAGCCACGGGGCGTGAAGAAGTTCTCTGTGTCCTCTGGCCGGGCATGGCCACGCACAGGCCACAGAGGACGGCTGGGGCACCCTGGTCCTGTGGGCCCCACTGCTGTCCCTTCCACTATCCGGCTGCCCCTACTGAGGAGCAGCCTGGCCTGGAGGAGCGAGGCCGCCCTCGATGACCTCCAGGTGCTTCCAGAGTGCCAGAACCAAAAACTGGACCCTCAGGAGCTGCCTTCACCAGCTGAGTGTGGCTCTCAGGACTCAGGGAACAGGGTGGCCAGCCAGGCTGGGCCAGAGTGGAACCCCCAGGATGTGCTGACCACATCGGTCGCAAGAGACCCCTGCCCTGCTGCCCAGGAGCCACTCACACGTGAGGACAGAAGCCCCTTCCCCATCAAGCTCCGGTCCACATCTCTCTCTTTCAAACACAGAGATGTGTCCTTGCCAGAAGTGAAAGGAATCAAGAGGTATAGTGCTGAGGTCAGGCTAGAAAAAGGAGGACCAACTCTGTTCTCGAAAGATGACAAGTGTCATATGGGGCTGGCCCCCAGTATTCGGGGAGCCAGGTCCCCCAATGACCAGGGAAAGGGGAAGGCCCGGTCATCTGAGCAGCTGGGCTCCAAGCCACCCCTGCCCAGGAAGCCGCTTCTGCAGGCCCTTACCCTCCCCTACCCGCCTTGGTCCCCTGATGTCAGCCCCGGAGAGCTGGAGAAGGCCGTGCCACCCCCGGGCCCCAGAAAGGAGAGTCGGACAGTGGAAAAAAGGTTGCCCCACCGGGAAGCTGGTAAGAGCTCCAGGCCCGTAGTGGGCTGGCCTGAGCATGTTTGGAAAGGGTGGGGCAGTGGGAAATCACATTAGTGGGAATAACTTGCTGGACATCTACCAAATATGTAAACACTTGGGTGAAAACCCTATTGTAGAAGAATTGGAAGAAAAAGTCAAAATTTCTTATGGTACCACTCATGTGTTTGATTAAGACTTAGGAGTGGAGATTAGAGAAGGGGCAACAAATGCCAGGATTTTGTGTAAGTCAAGAAATTGCCCACACCCATTTTGCAGGGCATTTTTTCCTAAGAGGACGTGGGCCCCTCTGTAGAGCACTCACGTGCTGCTTCCACTGTTTACCTTGGCAGGTCGGTGAGGCCCAGAATCTGGGAACAGGTGCTCTGGTTGGTGGAGGCTTTGCCAGGGCCTATGCTCTTCTTGGTTGTAAAGGAAGCATTGGGCTCCTCTTGTCACTTAGTGTCCTGACCTTTAACCCCAAGGAAGTGTTTCCCCAGTTTAGTAATTAGGTTCTCAGGGCCCAGTGTCATACAGGAAGCACCCTGTGTATTGGAGTCACAGCCTTTGTCAAGCGTGAGCCCTCGGAGGGTGGGCATCGGTTAGCTTCCTGTCCCAGAAGGGAGACAGTGTGAGGGTGGGGGCAGAATACAAGATGACTTTTCAGTTACAGTGTTTCAGATGAATGAACAGTCTGTTGGAAATGGGTGTTTGCAGTGGAGCTGGAGAGTCTTTGGTTGGTTGTTTCTCTCATCAGTGGAAGTCAGTGTGCTGGAGAACGGAGCTGCACAAAGCAGTCGCGTGCATTTTTGATGAGGACCTGGCGTGGGGGATGGGTAATTTTTCATGGTAAATTTTATTTAAAAAAAAAAAACTTTCATTCAGGTTATTCTAAGTCCAGGACCCCACTTAAGCACTGCGTTGCAAGACAAAAGAAAATAGAACCCAAATTATTCTCCTAAGGGCCCCGCACCCTGAAAGCAGGATGAGAACACACATAGGAAGAAGAAAATAGCTCGCACAAAGCAAGCTGAAGACAGGTTCAAAACCATTCTAACCTTTTTTGTCTCCCTCTTCTTTGGAAGTTGGTAAGAGTGCAGTGTACAAAGTGCTTTGAGGTCCAGAGGTGACACCCAAGGAGCAGGCAGTGCCAGGGAGAAGGGCCAGGAAAACAAAACGCCCCCAAAGAGCGAGTGTGGCCTTCCTCTCCTGCTCCCTGGCTCCATTAGGATATTTTGATGTTGCTGCCGCCACTGCATCAGGGCAATCAGTGAGGGATCTGGGGGAGGTCCAAGCCATAGCTGAGTATCCATTCTGCCAATTTCCAGCAAGGTTACTGAGGCTGTCCTGCAGCGATTCAAAAGCCTTTGATTGAAACAGGGAGGAAGGAGGGGACTTGCTCTGTGCAGATAAAACCCAGACATCAACACCATCTACCTTCATGACCCAAGACTGAAAATGGCCCTCAGAGGTTTGCTGCATGAGTAGACGTAAAAGCAACATGCTCATGTTTGTGGTAGGAGCTGGGGAGGAAGCTTCAGAGAGCTGTGCTTGGCACGTTAAACACCCATAACTTCCTGTACCGTCGTAGTTGGGCTCTGTTCACTGTCAAATGCCTGGGTGGGTCAGCAGTTAGAGGCCCTGGGCTTTTTATAAAGTGCAATATAGTATTTATTTACTAACAGCCTGGCTTAAATAGAAGAGAATTGTCTTTTCCATCTATGTGTATTAACATTCTTTGAGCCACAGAGATAACCAATTTCGATGAATTCCAGAGTGAAAGAATCTAGGTTATGGGCACCGATGGTGATTTTCATTTCAGTGCAAAGAGGAGGGAAAGAACTACCCACAATCTTTTGGGAACTGACCCTCCCAAAGAGGGTGGCATTTGAGGGACAAGTGCTAGAACAGGCTGTGGCTACTGCCTGGTCCCCCAGAACCTTGGGGTGCAAGGCTGCCTCATGCAGACCAGAGCAGGGTCCCGGGGTCTGTGCTGCTGGCCCCCGCCAGTAAAGCCGCCTCAATGCCATTCCCAGACATTGGATCTGCTTGAGGTTTAGCTCGTTATTATTACTGTTACTGTCATCTTCATCCCTTGCAAATTAGCTGAAGGCAATTTAGTTTGTATAAAACATACAAATCAGGAAAATTTAATAACATTATTGCTCAGTTTTCCAGAAAGTTCTAATTATCTTGTAGGGGCAGGCACTTTACCCAGAGCTCCCAATGGGCTGCCACCTCCCCCATCCCTTTACCAGGGGTACAGATCATCAAGTCAGGCACCGAGGTGTCCCAGACAGGTACACAGTTCTGCCTCAGGGACTAAAGCTGCTTTATGCCCCCAGCACTCCTGCTTACTCTTTCTCTCCCCCCCCTCCCATCTTCCTTCTCTGAAGGCCTGCAAAACTCCTCAGCAAAGGCAGCTGGGAGAATTCAATTGCAGTTGCAATAAACAGAGGAGCCCAGCTTGCCAAGTGGACTGGGCCTCACAGGGCCATTCTGAGGTGGCGACTACAAGCCCAGTGCCATCTTTGTGCTCATCTACCACAGGACACCTGTCTGTGACTGGCAGGCAGGTGGCCTGGGGTCATCAGACTTGTTCACATGTGCAGGATGTTGCCCGTCCTCCTGTTGGGCTAGCTCAGTCCAGAGTGTAAATTACAGCTTCCCGTGCACAGGATTAAAATGAGAACAAAGCAGTCGGAGATTCTCTTGTAGAAAAATGGCAAAATACGGAAAGTGTGTAGAAAAAATAATCACTCATGAGTCCACTCTCTAGGCGTTATCCCTGTTGGATTTCCGTCTAGTCTTGTGTATGTGTGTGTGTGTGTGTGTGTGTAATTTATTTTCTACATAGTTGTGGTCACATGGTAGATGCTCTGGACAGTAGCTGGATTGCCACCCCCACCTGGGGCCTTATTTGATAAGCAGCCTCAGCCTCCGGTCCAGCCCATTCCATCTAGCCTGGACAGGTGACATGGGGACACGGTCAGGTTTCTGACCCTCTTTTTCTAAATTCTCAGGCTCACTCCTTCATGCATTTGTTCTTTCAACAGAAATTTCACACACCCCTGCCACGTGCACAGCACAGTGCCACCCCCAAAGGAAAGCACAAGGACCTGGCCCTCCTGGAGGAGGCAGGTGGCAGCTGGGTGTCATGGGGGAGTGTTAGATGCCCATCTTGTCTTAGGATGGCAGAGACATTTTCCAGAGGAAATGAACTCAAAGAGACTGTCACTTAATGAAGTCATTTCAATGTATTGAGGTTCGTTTGAGTGGAGTACAAGGGGGATGGATATTTTTGGTATCATTCTAAAAATATATTCATATGTCTTGAATTCTTAAAGAAAACCAACCTTGTTCACACCTCCCTTTCTTTCTACCTTATCCTTTCCTTCACAGTCCCTTCCTGAGCAAGTGTAGTCAACCCTCTGGCCTCCGTTCCCCATCTTTGCTGTGCTCCTCAAACCACAAATGTCTCCCTGCCGCCCCTTACAGGACATGACACGTCATGGATTCCCATCTGTTTCCTGACGTCCGCTCTTCCCTTGACTCTTGCGGCCACAGCAGCCAGCCCCTAACCATCTGTGGACGACCCCGAGTTGACATCTCAACATTCATAATTCAGTGTATCAACCCCTCACCCACCCCAGACCATTGCTCTTCTCAGTACCCCCATCTATCCAGGTACAGAAGCCAGAGACCTCAGAGTCATTAAAAATATTTTAACATGGGGTATACTAAAAGGCCAAAAAATTATAGGAAAAATTGCCTTGTAATTCTCCTTAAACAATGACATAAAAAGGGACTTGCACTTCTGCTGGAGGCGGAGTAAACACACTCCACTTGGGCCCTCCCATGGATAGAGTTTAAAACCGGGACCGAATGCAGAGAGCACATGGCAGCAGACGAAGGGCTGCTGCTGGCGGCGGGGGGATGAGGGCACTAGAGATGACCACGCCTGTCCATTTCATCTCTGTTCACCTGATCCTTTCTCTAGGATTGATGCTTAACACTGGGTTTTCTGGTTCACAGAGCATGTGCAGTTTTAAATTAACAGAAAACTAACTTCTGATGACCCTCCACAAAGCTGAGCCTGGATCACACTTCTCTGAGCAGGACAGAGACTCTTTCTCTGCCCTCTCATCTCAACAGTCATCACTCAGCATTTAAATAGATGGATAGCACCAAATGTTGTCCATCTCTCAAGTTGTTTTTCAGTCTGATGGATGCAGATGGTTAGCTGTGTTTTACACCTTGGTCGGAAAGTCCTGGTCATCCTAATACTAAATGTCTTTGTCCTCCTCAGCTCTGTCCCCATGTCAGCCTTCACCACCTTTAACCTGACTTCTACAGCACCTCCTCCCCCAGCTGTCTCGTCTCAGCCTCTTCCCAAGTCATGGGTCTAACGTGGAGCTTCCTCTTTTAAAAAACTCTCAGCGGTATTTTGTGTTGTATGTAGAACAAAATTTAAACTCTGAGGTAAGGTATCTAAGGCATTTGAGATTTGGGTCAGAGTCAACAGTTCTGCCTTCCTGAGTTTACCTGCCACAACTTCATTCCCTCTGTGTCTCCAGCCCCACCCCTGCCACAAGCTCCCCTCTGCATGCTGCACACAACCTTGCTATCTCTGAGCACACTGCACCTTGCCCCTGAATTTGAGCTCCCTGAAACTAGCAGGGTTTGTTTTCTCTGCCAAGGACCTGTGCCTGGGAGGCCTGTCCTCTGGTGGGTGGTCCTTGACTGTGCTCTGACGACCAGGTGCAATGACAGGGAGGGAAGCCAGCAGGGCAGGGGCCGGGGTAGTGAGATGGTAGAGCCTGGGTTTAGAGATTTTACTCCCAGGTCCACTTCCAGGTGATGTGAGATTCTGATCTGGTATGTTTCTTAACCTGTGAGTCTCAACATCCTCCTTTGTCAAATGAGATTAGTAATAGGCAGCAAAAGCTTTTTAATGTAATACAGTTTCATACAGTCCAGCCCCCTTTTCCTAAGATGTACCAAGATATCATCCTCCAGGCCACATAGAACATGTGTAGGAGTGGAATTCTCCTGGTACTGGTTCCGACCAAGGCCCCAGTATGTAGAGAGTGTGTGTGTGGACTGTTGTGGGGAGTCATGAACCACCACCCACCACCACCCTGAGAACACACATGGGTCCTGAGAGGGAAGAGGAAAAAAGGGGATTTTCAAAACAGTCTGAGAGCTCAGCTGCAGTTCTGTGAGGCCCCAGCTCAGTGGGGCAGCACCGGGGAACCTCCCTCATGCTCTCTGCAGGGGAAGGAGGGGAGGCCTCACTGGTACTTCTTAGAGAGCTGGACTATCCACCACCAGGGGCCACACAGCCAGTCTGTGCTCCCTGAGCCCTGCCTCATGGAGAGGGCAAAGGCCACCAGGGAAAAGGAGCTGGGGAAACACTGAGTCACAGCCGCAGAAGCACAGTGGTGGAGGGGAATCCTGAAGTTTCAGACTTTGCTTGGCCCAGGCAGGACAAAGTCCACCGAGACCCCTGCCTGTCCTCTGCCACCTCCCCTCCTGCCGAGACCTATTAGACCTGGGGAAGGGAGTCCCCAGCCCAGCTCGGACACCTGCACAGTGGGGACAGGAGATTTAAAGCTGACTTGGCCCAAAGGCTACGTGCAGTTCTACAGTGACCACAGTAACTGCTAGAACCTGAGAGTGACCAGGAAGCTGCCGCAAATCTTCCAGTTCCTACCTTGGGCAGGGGGCTGTCAGAGACCAGGGTGGAGCCATGCTCTGTTCTGTCTAGAACCTGTGGGCCCACAGCCAGTTCCTGCAGGGTGCAGCCCGCCTCCTAGGGTGTAGATCAGCAATGCCCCCCGCCATCCACCAGCTGCATTGGTGCCACTTCAGTGGGGATTCAGCCCTTTGTCTAGGGCAGCCATGAGCCTCGTGTGGAGACTGAAGCCTTCTGTACAGTTGTCCCAGGGCTCGGCACAGTGGGAGAAAAGTGGGTTGGAAGAGGGCAGCCAGTGTGTTCATGACAGAAGTGTGTGAGCACCCCCGACAGGGGCCCCTCTGAGGAGGGCTGAGGACGGCAGGTACCAGAAAGCCTGAGAGCAGAGGCCAGAGATGAGGACTGTGTGGGCACCAGCATGGCAGCCCTGGGAGTGGATGTCCAGATGCAAGGCAGGGAGCCCAGCTGGTTTCCAGGAGAGCTCATCAGCCAGGTTCACAGGTATTCTGTGTTGGTCAGAAAGGGGACACAATGGGCTCTCCCTCAAGGCTCCCTCGGGCTGGAAACTTGGAAGGCTCCGCAGGTGAGTTTAACATGTGTCTAGCACTGAGAAACCTGTTCTAGGGCAGCACTTAATAAACGTACAGAGCTTGTTAACATGAAGATTCTGATGCAGTAGGTCTGGGATGAGGACACATTTGCAGTTTACATGTAAACAGGAATGGATTTAAATTAAATTAAAAAATTCAGTTGCTCTCTCACATTGGCTGCGTGTCCAGAGCTCAGAAGTGGCGTGTGAGTAGCAGTGGCACAGACAGCTGCCCCCATTGCTGGAAGTTCTGCTGAACAGCACTGGTTAGATCATCCTCTGCTTCAGAGCTGTCATTAGCAAGTACTGTTCTTCTGAGACTCTGTCAGGCTTGTGCTGTTCCTAAATATGTCCTTGGTGTCAGAGTATTGTAAGACTTTCACCTGTTTGTCCGTGTGTCCATCCCCAACATCAGCTTCCCATGGTTAAGGTCTGCAGTGGATTTACCTATGGCTTACACACATGGGTGGTAAGTGGGTACCTAAGGACAGCAATAGCTAAAGTATATATTTAGCACTTACTGAGTGCAAGTGTCATGTCAAATGCTTTACAGTTTAATTTCCAACAACAGTCCTTTCATACATGGGAGAGCAGAAGAACTTGCCCAAAGGTACGCAGTGAGTGAGCTATGGGAGGAGCCAGGGAGACCCCCTGCAGCCATGCCCTTCCGGTGGTAGCAGTCACACACACCACAGTGCACAGGGCAGCCCCTCAGCTGAGAATCACCCAGCCCCAAATCTCAGTAGTGCCGAGGCTGACTGACTGTTGTTCACTGCTCAGTGATGGGTGATATGCAGAGGGAATGGTGTGTAGGAAAGTTGTAATGTAGTGGGTGAAGAGTGGAAATCAAAAAGCCTGTGTTCCGATGCCCCTCTGTTACATGTCAGCCATGTATCCCTGAACGAGTCCTGTACTTCCTGAGACACTGTGTTCCTATCTCTGAAATGGGGCTGAATATATCCTTACATTGCAAAGAGAGTTGTGTGGGTCATTTTGAACAAGGTACTGCTCTGAAAGTCAAGACCAAATAAACCTTATCTGTTGGCATTTCTTTGGTCAGGAGAAATTTCCCCGTTCATGTAGCAGTAAGGGAGGGGCTCAGGTGTACTAAAGTAGGGAAATTCAA
Source organism: Artibeus jamaicensis (assembly GCF_021234435.1). Classification (NCBI taxonomy): domain Eukaryota; kingdom Metazoa; phylum Chordata; class Mammalia; order Chiroptera; family Phyllostomidae; genus Artibeus; species Artibeus jamaicensis. Next base: position 8,621,645 of record NW_026521810.1, on the reverse strand, counting down.
GTCAGCGGACGATGACCATCCCTTGGACTCATGACATTCTCCAATGGCCACTTGAGACAGTTTGTGTAGGGCTCCAGCTCCCCCTGGGGCTCCCCCAGAAATCCAAGGCCGGGTGTTGGTGTACATTTGGAATTGTAAGAGGGGGCCATGTAATATAATAGTTTCACTACTTTTTCTCTTTTGCCTGCTATAGCTCAAAATTATTTTCAAATAACAGTGCCTTTCCAACCCTGTGTACTTAAAAGTTCCCATTATATCACCTGACAGGTAATGGAGACCAGTGAACTTTGTACTCAGATGGACTTTGGTCATTATCTTCTGCTCAGAGGCTGTACTGGTTGTACAGACAGTAGTGGTTGAGCAAATGGACTTTCAGTCCAGCTCCTCAATCACAACTTTGGGCCCCTGAGCCTGTCGCAGTCTCCGCTGCCAGATGTGGGGGTTGGGCTGGAGAACTCTGGGAAATCTGCCAGCCTTGGCATTCTAAGAGCTGGGCCATGGCACCTGAAGTCAAGCCGTGGTCAAGGCAGCTGACCCTTGGGGCATGCCAGTACACATGTCTGCATGTGACCAGCCCCACACATCTCAATACAGGTGTGATTCATGCATTGATTTTGCACGCTTATGATTCACACACCGAACACACCAATAAAAAAAAAAAAATGAGACCAGTACCCAGAGGCCCCTCCCATGCCCCCTTCTGGTGGGCTCTGGAACTCATCATAGATCATGGACCATGGACCCCACTATTCATAATTGCTCTTGCAGGAAAGCATGTGTGTGGTGCATTGGACAGACATGTTAGATTAGCATGATCCTTCCTCTCTGTGGTCTCAGTGCCTACCACAGGGCCTGGTGGGCTCCTATCAAGTATAGTCAGTTCCTTGATTTGCAGTAGCTATGCTCTATAATGTCATCACAAATGCTGATTTAGCAGATACTGAACCATTGCTCCTGGGGAGATACAAGGTGAGGTTCCTGCAAGCCTCTGATCACGGCCTTTTTAGCAGCTGATCAGTACATAACCTTACTGCTCTGTGCATGTCTGCAAATGACCATGAAGGATTACAAGGACCAATTTGGGAGTTTCAAATACATTTTAGCAAATAGGAAAACCCCCAAGTACAGAGTTTTCAAACACCAAGGACCAACTGTATTTGGTGAATTGGTAAAGGCAGGAACAGTGCTAAGTTTAATCTGGAGGTGCAACTAGAGCACAGCCCCATTGTGTATCATTACAAACAAGAGCGTGCTCTGTGAGAAGCCCTGGCTCAGCCTCAAAATACTCAGCATGGCTTTGAGATAAATGCTTGCACAAGTGCTAAAGCTGCCAGGTTCTGTGGTGAGATCACACAGCCTGGCCCTGGGCAGCACCCTCGAAGGGCCACTACAGACTGCCAGCGTATATTGATTAGGAGCTGTCTCTATAAGGCAAAACTGACAGTAGATCAATAATTGCTTTAAAGGAAACAACCTGGACTTTCACCCAGGAAGTCATTTGTAAATGTTCAGTGTGGGTGAGGCCCTCCCCAGCCCCGTGATCCCCTAGTGCCTGTGTACACACCTCGTCAGCTCCAGGTAAACCAGGGCCTGGCAGAGGACCTGGGAGCAGGACAGAAACAGGCGGATGCCCCGTCACCAAAGCACCAAGACACCGCTCTGGCTTCAGCTAGTGTGGATGATGCACCCACGTCAGATCAGAAATCACAGAGGGCATAGTCGGGTCTGTCCTTCCATGGAGAATGCTTTGAAGGGCTGGGAATGAGCTGTTGCAATGTGTTTTTAAGATAACAGCGTAACAGAAATAGAATGGAAGGAGTCTGCCAAAGTATTAACACAGTGCTGCTGGTTGTTGACTTATAGAAAACTTATTCTCCTTTGCATATTTATCTGCTCCCTGAGTATGTACAATGTGCATGAGTACTTTTATAAACAAGGAAGACATTTCATGACAGGAAAAAGGTTCTTAAAACTTGCTGCTTCAAAACTGGCAGCATGTACTAAGTTTAAAGAGGCGCAAGAATCCTGCTGTCCTGCTGTGTTAGCTTAGGGCAGAGCATCTACTTTACTTTCTTAGCCAAAGGGCAAGAAATCCCAGCAGTTTATACAGCACAGCTCATGCCTCTCACTTAGGAGACAGAGCTCTTGACAACTCCCAGCCTGCAGACTCACCGTTGTGTCCTGCCTGCCATGCAGGTTGTAGACCACCATTAGAGTCCCACCATCTCTTCCTCCACTGGACATTACAGGAGTTTTTGTGAATGACAGAAATACTGCCTTAAGGCTGAATTTTAATAGGTACCAAAAGAGAAAAGAGAAAAAAAAGAACCATCACCAATCAGTAAGTCAAAATTAAACAATAAGAGACATCTCTCACAGAGGAGTGGTTCAGTCTCTAGAAATGGTTTGGCATAAGGGTTTCTGAATGGCTAAATTTAGCTCTTCCTGAATACAAAAGATTTGGTTAGCATTGTGTACTGAGGCAGAAGGAGGTAAACAAAGTGTTTTCAACTCCTTTTATTTAATCAGGTGCTACATCTATGTTATCCGAAATTAATGACATTTTGGATATGCTTGATCTCAGAAGCTATTTTATGGTAGAACCTTGACCCTGGGTGTTCCTGCTGTAGAACTGACACAGTGAAAGGTTTTTGGCCCCTGAAATTTGTGTTATCTTTCTCTTCACCTGCACACACCATGTAACCCTTGCCCCTGCCTGCTGTGGGGGCCAGGTGCAGGGTGTGGGGGTGCAGAGCAGAGTGGCCACTAAGGCCTTCTGCTACAGAGCAGGATGGCTCATCACCCAGCTGCTCTGCCTTTGCCCACCTGGACAGGGACGTACCTGTAGGTTACCTGAGGCTCCAGGTGGAATCTCAGGCCTTTCTGAATCATGGTTGGGAGCTGTCTTTTTCTCCCTTTCCCCTGGTGTGTGGACCCTATCTACCACCTGTGCCCTGTCCCCATGGGGCTGTGAAAGGGTCCAGAGGCTATCAGGGTCCCTCTGGTCCACTTGCACTCCTGACTAGGAGAAAGTGGGAAAGGAGAGTGTAGAAAACCAGGGAAGACAATCACTCAGGGTAAAGAGTAGTGGAACCAAAAAAGGGAGAAATGGTCGGTAAAAGGTCCTGGCCGTGTGCCTGGTCCAGCACTGGCAGACGCTGCCATCGCAGGTAGCTTGTCCCGCACTTACATGGTGTGGCCCAGCTGTGGCCCGTACTCCCTTCATGGGTCTGCCCATGAACACAGACATATGGGCACACACTCCCTCACAGATGGGCGATGCAGCAGTGACCCTTCTCTGCTCACAGTGAAATCTGCCAGCACACTCTTGGTGGAAAGAAAGAAAACCACCGGCTCTTACCGCACTGAACGTAGTTGCCTTGTTGACAAGACTGCCATTCCCATGAGCAGACTGGAAGGGAGAAGAATATGATTTGTCTCAGGAGTGAGACGTGAGCCTTGAACACAGTCCCTGGCCTTGGTGCACCCTCGGGGTCCCCAGCCTCGTTCTAGGGCCTCCTCTCACCATAGTCCCCAGGAGCACTGCAGTCTCCTGTTCCACAGAACTTTTCCCAGTCAGTTTTAAATACTCTTTTTGGCTCAAAAAAAGTAATCCAATTGCATGGCATAGGAACTCATCACAGCTATGTCTTGTGCCCTCATAAGAAGAGTAATATGAGTGTCTGGCACCCCATGCTGAGCTACAGGAGGGCTGGAGAGGCAGCCAGAACCTCCCCCCACAACACCAGAGATGCTGGGGCTGCCTGGGCATTGCACAGCTACTGTTCTACCTGTAGATTAAAAGCCAGGATAGAAATTTTCTATGTATACTTCGCTTTGACAAAATTACTCAGAATATTTTGTTGACTGAGGTAATGAGTCTCAGCCCGTAGTCAAATCCTTCTGTCCAGTCTGCCCGTGGTGAGGTGAAGGCGCCTGAGCAGCACGCACTGGGAAGGGGACAGAATGGCCTCACATCCTGGGCCAGGGAAGAGCAGAGGGCAGGGCTGGCGACTTCACCGAGTGTGAAGAAGAGATCAGAGACGTGAATTAAACCTTTTAAGAAAAGTCCAGGCACTAAGAAAAGAGTATGAAAGTCTGTGAATGAGGGATTGATAACAAGGGAGCCGCATGCATGGAGATGATGCCAGTCTTTGTTCTGTGTGGTGGAGGCAGATATTCAGAGGGACAGGCTGGGGGGAGCATTTGAGTCTAGCGTACTTTGGCGAGAACGTACTTTTGAACCTGCAAGAGGCCATTTATTTCATCTGTAGTTTTCCTTGAAAAAATAAAATAAAATTGCTTCTTTTTTCTGTTGATGCAAGTAATAACTTCTCATTGTAGAAAAATATGAAAATACAGAAAAGTTAAAAAGGAGGGTACAGGAGACCACCTCAGTCTTACTACCCAAGATGAGCATGTGACTGTGGGAGAGAACTCAGCAAAACATTATGGTTTTAAAGGCACCATTCCTGTTCTCTCTAGAGCATTGAGGGAGACAGCTGTGGCCATTTTGGGTGTCATTTTCACAAATGAAGGACATGCTTACAATTTTTTAAAAGAAAGGAGGATAATAATGTACCTCTAACTTCCAAGCAAATCAGGAAGTATGTACTAGTCCAAAACGAGAGGTTTTAAAGAAACTTGATATTAAAGAAATCTTATCTATTTGTGCACTTATTTTTATGTCATTCCAGAAAATGTCCCATAGGAGGCAGTTGGCCCTAAAATGTGTATATAGAAGCACTTGTGGCTCAGACTAGAAGAGCATAATTTCCCTGGTGAATCTTAAAATGAGAAAACAAAACCCCCTAAAGAAAAGCAATGGCCTCCCCAGACATCTCTCCCCTTCCCACTCCCCCCCATTACCCTTGCCCCCACACAGTGTCCTCTGTGTGGAAGCAGCAAAAGTGAGACTGAGGAGGGACTAGGACTGTTTTGATCACCCTTTGTCTCTACCCACAGAGAAGGGTGTGCCTCCCACGGCAACGGGGCCTGGAGCGGAGGGCCCGCCTGGGCCACCCTGGATCACCATCACTCCACAAAAGTGGCGAGGAGCCCCAGAGCAGCCACCCCACCAGGAGGACAAGTGTGGGGCCCAGACCCTGAAGTCTGAAATAGGAAAGCCAGCCAAGGCACCCGAAAGAATCCAGGTGCTTAGAGCCAACCTTTCCTGTCTCTGTAGCTGCAGGAGAGAGCAGCCAGCTGGGGTTGGGGGCTGAGACCGCATGAGACCACACACCCTGCATGGTCCTTACAGAGCCCAGGGCCTGTGCTGATAGTTGCTGTCTGCCTGTGGGGTGTGCTGGCTTTTAGGGAGGCAGAGAAGCAGGTGGACCCCTTAGGCGGTGGAGACAGCTCTCTGCTCTCTGCTTCCTAGGCAACGCAGCATCTGGAGAAATGGAACAGGGTTTAAATAACTTCTCAGTTAGATGCAACAACTATATCAAAAGCTCTGTCTCGATTCCTTATGCGGTGATGAACCAGCCCCGCTTTTGCTGTTGCACAGGTTGCCTGCCAGGGCTCCTTACTTCCCACCCAGGACTGCAGGGCTGGAACCCAGAGTTCCATTTTGCAGTCTGGGCTGTAAACAACTTTTTTAAGCGCAGACAGCTGTGCTTCGAAGCAAGCTGAGACTCATGGCGTTTGTGTCTTCCCTGCTGGCCACCACGGTGCATCCACTGGGTGTTTCCTCCATCCAGGGAGGCGAGCCAGAGCAGTAGGACCTGCTTCCCTTCAACCTAACCTGAAGCTCACCTGTCCCCTTGCCTGAAAACCTGCAGATTCAGAGAATTTATAAAACAAATATTAACCAGTGGTCAGGTTTGGGGCCTCTGTGACTATACCAAGTATCATAAAAACCTCAAAAGTATTTCCAAATGCAATTCATTTTGACTTTCAAATGGGATCCCCACTGGCCAACATCTGGGGCTGAACCCAGGGGCCAGGGGACAGGGCAGAAACCAGGATGCCTGTGTGTGCCCAGGAGAAGCCCACATTAGTCTGAGCACCTGCCTGTGTTTTGAAGGCTGGACATCAGCAAGAGCACAAGAGCAGAGCTCCCCCAAGAAAGCATCAGCCTCACGATTTCTGCTGGCAGAGAGACCTTGGGTGGCTTCTTGCCCTGGGTTCTGCTTGTACCTATCTGAACTTCAGGTGACAGTGCAACATGTATCTTTCCTTTCTCAATAGGAACCCATGAAGCAGGCTGACTTTGTCCGCAGCAAGTCTTTCCTGATGGCCCCAGCTAAGCCCGCTGTGGACAGAAGGCAGGGGACCAAGCTCCACCTCCAGGAGGGGCTGCAAAGAGGGATCTCTTTGTCCCATCAGAACTTGGGTATGAAAACTGCAAATAGTCCCAAACACTCTGAAATATGTTTCTGGGGTGGGTCTTGCAGGTTTGGTTTGGTTTGTTTTTTTTCTAGATTACTCAACACATCGATTTGTTAAAACAGCTTCTAGTTATCATTTCCATGCTATGAAACTCACCTGTTTTAGGTGTACAATTCAATGGGTATTAATAGGCAGTGCATACATACTTACTGAGTTGTATACCCGTCACAATCCAGTTTTAGAACCCTAAAAAATAACCATGTGTGCCTTCTAACGTCATTCACTATTCCCCACCCCAGCTCTAGACAGCCACAAATCTACTTTCTGTCTCTCTATAGTTACCTTCCTTAGACATTTCTTATAAATGGAATCATAAAATATGTGTTCTTTTGTATCTGGCTTCTTTCACTGAGCATAATGTTTGTAGATTCATCTCTGTCATTGCATTTATCAGTAATTTAAAAATTTCTTTTTAACTATGGCAAAATGCACATAACAAAACTTACCATCCTAACCATTTTTAAGGGTGCAGCTCAGCAGCATTAAGAATATGCACACTTGTACAGCCAGTCCCCAGAGTTCTGCAGTTTTATTTTGGAAGTTTCTCCTTACTGTACTTCAGCCTGCCTGGCAGTCTTCTTATCATATAAATTATGTGCCTAAATCTTTTTAAAATTTTTGCACATTAAGGATTTTGTATTCGAGACCACAGTTAAGACCTTGATGCATAGTTTAAAGAAATTCAAGAAGCTTAAGTGAAAATTTAAACTCGTTGCTGTGTTTCTGTTTGTCTTGTCACCTTCCCAGCAGCTCAGTCTGCAGTAATGACGGAGAAGGAATTACACCAGCTGAAGAGAGCCAGTTATGCCAGTGCAGAGCAGCCCTCCTGGATGGAACTTGCCAGAAAGAAATCTCAAGCTTGGAGTGACATGCCCCAAATTATAAAATAGGTTGACAATGTGCTGATAAAAAATGTCCACCACCTTGACAAGTCACTTAGTGAAAAAGTACCACTAAAGGCAAACAAACTGAAACTTAAGAGTGATTTTTATCTTCAGGTTATGGGAGGGCAAGGCTCTGGAAGAACGAACCAAGCAAACAAGGAAGACAGACACACAGCTACAGTCTGGGCCAGCAGATCCCAAAAACAAGAACACCATTGAGAAGGGCCAGGAACAAGGCCCTGTGCCCAAAGGTATAAATGCGAGTCTTTCAGAACCCCTTGATCAAAGGGGCCCCAACCAGGAAGAAAAAGGAAACCAAACATGGATGCATAACTAGGACAGAGAGAACATGTGTTTGCGCCTCCACCTAAGACCAGGTTGTGTGTCTGGTCCCCGTCCTGCTTGTGGATCCTGTCTCCTCCACTCGTGTTCACTCGTGAGCGTGACGTTTTCGGTCAGTGGGGATGCCGTTTCCAAGAAAAGCTGTAAAAGTCAGGTTTTCTGGAGATACTCACTCTGCAAAGGAGCAGAAGGGACACAGCAGGGCACATCAATTCATAGACTGTTTCCAAAACTAATTTTTAAACTTTTCCACTAGGCATCTGTGTCCTAAGCCATTGCACAATACATTGCCTGTTCAATTAAAGGTTTCAAACATGCTTCTGTCATATGTGTAAAAGTTATTTCTACTCATATGTAGAGAATGTCCTCCGGCACTGAGTTAATGAAAAGTGGAGTTTTGCTTAATATAGATCTCATTTAAAATCTCAATTGGGTTGATTTTGGAATTTGTGTTTTTCTTCGAGTTTCCCCCACTGATAGAATTGTGGTGTTTATTTTGCAGAACTGAGAAGCTAATACAGATTTTGTTCTCTTCTCATCTATTTGGTATAACATGAAAAATATGAAATTTCCCAAAATGTTACAAATCCTTAACATCTAATTGATCTAGCCTGCATAGTTCCATTAAAAACTAGGCTTTTGATGCATTAACCAAGATGACCCTTGAATGCAGAATGTGGGCAAGCCAGCAGAGGAAGAACATTTATTTTGGGATCTCAGAATCATGTCTCTGTTATATAATACCTCTATTTAAAAAAACATTTCTAATTTGTTTCTTTTAACAAGCTAATCCCCATGGGAATATGTATACAGCCAAGACATTTAGCCATCGAATCAGTAAGACCTCACATATGATTTTACATATGCTAAGTTTTGGTACTTTTATTGCATTTTTCATCTTTATGAATATTTATATTTTTAGCTGTTAGAACTACACAATTTAACCAGGTTTACCTTTATTGAAAATGTCTTGGGATAGTTTTTTCCCAACCAAATCGATTTATTAATTGCACTGTCTCAGAGAGCATCAATACTGAATGCCATGGTGAATGTACTCTGAACAAGTACCCCATCCACCTAGTCTTGCTCCAAAAGCTTAGACATGAAAAGATTTAACTCAAAAAACAATTCATGCTGGCTACTATTACCCCAAACCATTTCTCCCTAAAACTACAGAGACTGTCTCCAGCTCAAGCGAAGCTGCCAATTTGAGGATAATAAGGCTTCCTCAACCACACTGAGGAGACAACAGTCATCTCCTTCACGGGAGGGAAATCGTCAAGGAGAAAAACACTGAGCTAATACAGGTGCCCCTGCAATGCACTCAGTGAGATGGGTCCTAGATGTGCATCAGTTTTGAGTCGAAGACTGAGGAAGAAAGAAATGGAAAGGCAGCAATCTCTGTATTGGATCCTAAGAGAAATAATAGGGAATTATTTCTATGGCAGCTGCAGTGGTTTTAAAATACACCGCAAAAGTAGAGCCTAATTCACCTCTTGTGAGTGTGAGACAGACTTAATGCTCACTTCTAATTCCAGAATGCAGCAGAGGGGACTTGTGTGACTTCTGAAGTGAGGTGATGAAAGAGGTTGCTGCCTTACCCTGTACTCTTTGGGACTGTCCTCTGAGAGAAGTCAGTCACCGTGTCTTGAGGATGTTATAGCAGACACGTATGGAGACACTGAGGTGGAAAGAACTGAGACCTGTGGTATGGGTTAAGTTGTGCCCCCCCCCCATCACACACAAATTGTATGTTGAAGTCCTAACTCCCAGGATTGGAGACAAGACCTTTAAAGAAGTAATTAAGTGAAGCAAGATCATGAGGGTAGACCTTAATCCAATATGACTGATGTTCTTATGAGAAGAAATTTGATACAGATACACACAAAGGGAAGACCATGTGACAACATGAGCAGAAGACAGCCATATACAAGCCAAGGAGAGAGGCCTCAGAAGAAATCAACCCTGCCAACACCTTGATCTCAGACTTCTGGCCCCCAGAACTGTGAGACAATACATTTCTATTGTCTAAATCCCCAGTCTGGTGGCACTTCGTTATGGCAGCAGGAGCAGACTAATAGGTACCTCCTGCCACTCGCCTGCACCAATTTGCCAGCCATGTGAACGAGCTGCTTAGATTTGTCTGAGTCCAGCCCCAGTCAAGCCTTGGGTGAGTGTAGGCCAGCTGACGTACCGACTATGACCTCATGAGAGATTGCAGGCCAGACTGCCCAGCTAGGCTAGGCTGCTCCTAAATCCTGACCCACTGAAAGTATTAGGTAACAAATGTGTGTTAGCATTTAAGCCACTAAGTTTTGTAGTAATTTGTTACTTAGCTACAGGTACCTAATATGGCAGTTTCATGTTCTTTTTCTGGGTCCTAAAGTGAAAAGTCCTTACTTGTTTTTACATTAATACTTTACCATGTACACAGTATATCTGACACTTCCCAAACTTCCGTCTGCCCAAGGCTGTATGGCAGAGATAGCTAGGGATGTACACCAAAGACCTGTAATCACGTCATGTAGTGTGGAGTTGTTTCTGGAAGCAGATGTCCACCAGCGATCCTATCTCCAGCTGTACCCCTCCGGCCCATCACACACCTGCCTCCACATGAGACTCTGTCACCGAGTTCTGGCTGATGGACTGAGAGCACAAGTGATGGACATCTCACACACAAAGTTCTAACTTTCTAGAGAGGGTCCAGGGAGGCAGCCAAGTTAACAAGGCAGTGTCCTGTGGAAGAGACTTCAGAGAAAGGAGATACTCAGGTCAGAAAGGCCAAGGGGAGGCAGCAGACGTTTCTTCTGGTGTTTAAAGAAAGAGAATTGACTTATTCTATAAAACTCCATAGGGAACAAACCAGGACCAGAAATGAAAGTTCCAGAGAAGGACTGAGACATGTTTTACCTGTCAGAGTTATGCAGCATAACTCCTCAAGGTAGGGTAAGGAGGATGGGACAGGATGCTGGTTAGGTGAGCTCCCTGACTTACAATGAGCAAGCTGTGAAGCAAGCCTGTGGGGTGCAGGGCAGATCTTGGCCCTGGAAAGGAGTTTGGGCTGGGTGTCCAGTCCCAGAACTACTCTAGATCTACAAAGCAGTGCCTTTTACATCCACTTTGTAGTGTAGTTACATTATATTGTTCTTAATTCTAATTATAACCAAGAAGTAACCATCCAGAAAATTATCCAAATGGGCTTTTATGTAGAACGTGGTTGTTCAGAGTGCTTTGAAAGCTTTTTATTACCAGGAGAAGGGAGCCAGGCAGAAGCAGCCAGTCAGCAGATGGGCCTTCCCAGCCCCCCTCTGTAGTTGTTTGTGATGGGGGAGGGGTACAGATCTATTTCCCTAGCCCCACCCCTGAATATTCTGGTCAGCTGTACTGAACTCCCTCATAGAGGGAAATATTTATTTATTTCCTGGTAGATGAAAGTAATCTCTAGCAAATAGGCCTCTTAGGACCAAATATCAGAAATAGTGCAGGCTGAACACATGCCTTCTGGGTAATAGCACAGGTGCTCAGGCAGCAGCTGACATTTGCTTTCTATGCGTTGTCTAGCTTCCTTCCTGTCTTCTCCATAGGGAAATCATCATTACCATGGGAGTAGGGAAGAGCGGTGCTTGTGATGCCCAGATTATTAACAGCAACAACAACAGTCAGGCTGGGTGATGGGGTGTGCTCTAGTCTGCTTATTCACCTCTCCTAAGAGCACTGGAAGCATTTACAGAGAGGCCAGAGGCCTCCAGACTTGTACACCTCTGCTACTACTTTTGCAGAAAAACAGAGATTCAACATTTATCCCACTACCCAATGAAGAATAAGTTACCCCTGAAATATTTCCCCACAGGAATAAGAATTTTGGTATTAAATTTAGTAAAGTGAAAAATTGCTACCAAGACAGAGAAAATGAGGGGCAAATCACTAGGGAGTCCTTTAGACAAAATGAAGCCAATCTTTTAGAAGCTGAAACCTTTAAATTCAGGTGCCCTGTCTTTCTTCTCAAGGGAGGGTGAGGAGGGAAGTGATTGGATTTGTTTTCACTGTTGCCTACCCCTACCACCTTATCTATCATGTCCCCTGGGCAGGGGTGCTGCCCAGGCTCCATGAGGCCTGAGCAGGAGGCAGAGTGTGGATGCCCACTACCTCTCTGAGTGTAGGGGAGCCCTGCAGAGCCCCAGTCTCAGACGGCCCTGTCCTCAGTGCACTGGTGTTGCTGTAATGCTGCAGTAATGAGACACGTTTGTAACAGATGTGGGGCTGGGCACTGAATTAGTTATGGACAAGTTGGGAGCTGGCTTCCTTGGCAGTGGCTGGAGCCAGACATATCCTGGGTTGCCTGCAAACCTTGACGTTCCAGAAGCTCTTACCCTTACAGGCTGTGGTTCTGGGCACCCACTGGTCATTCTGCACTGGCTGTAGCAGGTTTCTAGAGCTCTCTTCTATTTAGGATCTTGTCCCACTGCATGCTGGGCTTTCAAGCTGTTACAGGCCTGTGTCCCCCCATGTTCTTATGTTGAAGTCCTAATCCCCAGGACCTCAGAATGTGACTATATTTGGAGGAATGGCCTTTAAAGTGCTGATTAAACTAAATGAAGTCTTTTGCATGGGCCTTAATCTTATGGCTGTATCTTAATAAAAGATTGGGGCACAAATACACACAAAGAAAGACCATGTGGTAACAAAAGGAGATGATGACCATCTACGAGCCAAGGAGAGAGGCGTGAGGAGAAATCAACTGTGCTGATTACCTTGATCTTTAACTTCTATTCTCCAGAGTATGAGAAAATGGATTTCTGTTGTTTAAGCCATCTAGTCTGTGGGGCTTTGTTACAACAGCCTGAGCAAACTAATACACAAGTCTGGGTGGTCTATATTTTGGATTGAGGCTGCCTCTCTATTCTGAGGCCTGGGAGAGGTGGCCTCTTGGGCCTTTGTGATGAGCCACAAAGAAGATAAGCTTACTGCTTATTTTCTTGAGTGAAAGCTTTGATACTTCTGGCAGGTTATTGTTTACTTTACTTTTCTTTAGTTATTGTTAACTAAAGAAAAGAGAACAATCCCCAGTTTTTTGTCCTCTCTCCCCACCTCCTGACAACTTCATTTCTGTACCTCTCATGAGTCATTAGTACATTCCAGTCTGTAAGAAAACATCAGGGGTTCCAGCCAAGACAGAGGTGTAGGTAGAAACCCTTCGCTTCCTCGCACAACCAAGGGAGGATAACAACCAATCTAAAATCAATAAACAACCAAAATTGCCAGAAAATCAAACTGCATGGAACTCTGACAACCAAGGAATTAAAGAAAAAGTCAACCAGAACAACCAGACAGGTAAGGGGGACCCCACAGGCCAACTCAGGAAAACCACATCCAGGTGGCTGAGGGGCGAGGCTGACTGCTGAGCTCAGCTGAGCTTCAAGAGAGGGACTGACTTAAGGGGAAAACAGAATCAGAGCTGATTGTGGGCTAAGGCTGGGGCTGCTGCGATGGGAGATGTTTCCAGTCTGACACAAGAGTCTGTTGGAAAGTGCCCTAGAGACAAGCAGGCAAGCTGCATTGTTCCCTCTCTGACCCTTCTCACACAAGGCAGCGCAGCAAGGAGTGTTGCTCTGTCCTGGTGAATACCAAAGGCCTCACCCCCTTACAAACTATCAGCTCTGTTGTGGACCACTCTGCCTGGTTCTAGGAATTGTAACTCGACCCCCTGTGGCTAAGGGCCATCGAGGACCTTTGGAATGTGAGCTGCAGGAGACAAAGCTTGTCTCTGGTAGCAAACACTGCCTCAGTTTCCTCTCCCTGCCCCCAAAGCTTGGTGGGAAGTCAATGATGGCTAAGACCCCTCACAGCAGGGGGCAACCTAAGCCAGACTCCATCACGTGGGAAGCCATCATGGAAGGATTTGGGTGGCTGCAACAAAGAGTAATGGACTCTCACCCCTGTCTTTGACAAGCTTGAGTCCCCTCGTCCCCTGGGAGAAGTGCTTCCTGGCTCTAATCCCCTTAGGCCTGAATACCTGATGGGGAGGGGTGCAGCTCCTCGCCTTGCTAGAGCCTGTCCAGGGGAAAAATCTGGCATCACAAACACTTCCTGATAAACCTGTGAAATCTGCTCTGCTAAGAGTGCTTTCATTCATATGTTAAGGGCTGGAGAGGAAATGAGTATGTCTCCCCAAAGTTCTGCAACCCCCTTTCCTGACAGACGCTGACTCACACTAAGTCCTCAGGTTTCTTTGAAGTATTATCTACTGTTTGATCCTTGTTGCCCTGTATTCCTGTGTATTATAACCCAATAAAAGCCTTTGGAAGAAGGGGCTCAATGCCTTTTCCCCTGAGAGACTGGCCACTACTCACAGCCTTTTTCCTCTAGGAACTGGCTACCTCTCCTCCCCAAGCAGATCACATCATGTCTCAGTCATGTTTACTGTCATCCATGGCACACGGGGAAACTTGTGAGGAAAGTCACCTCCACACAGCTATGCCAAGACAAAGAAATATGGCCCAAGTGGAAGAACCCAGCAAAACCTCAGAAAGAGAACTAAGCAATGAGGAGACTGACAACCTCTCTGATGGAGAGTTTAAAGCCCTGGTAATCAAAACGCTCACAGATCTGATTGAGCCTGGCTGAAAAATGAAAGATACTCAAAATGAAATGAAACCAAATATTCATGGAACCAACAGTGACAGGAAGGAAACCAGGATTCAAAGCAATGATTTGGAACAAAAGGAAGAATTAAACATCCAACTGGATCAGAACAAAGAAATGAGTCCAAAAAAAAAAATGAAGAGAGGCTGAGGATTCTCTGGGACAACCCGAAACATTCCGATATCCAAATTATAGGGGTGCGAGAAGGAGAAGAACAGCAGCAAGAAATTGAAAACTTATTTGAACAAATAATGAAGGAAAACTTCCCCAATCTGACAAAGGAAATAGACTTCCAGGAAGTCCAGGAAGCCCAAAGAGTCCCAATGAAGTTGGGCCCAAAGAGGAATACACCAAGGCACATCATCATTAAGTTACCCAAAATTAAGGACAAAGAGAAAATCCTAAAAGCAGCAAGAGACAAGGAGACAATTACCTACAAAGGAGTTCCCATGAGGCTATCAGCTGATTTCTCAAAAGAAACCTTACAGGCAACAAGGGGCTGGAAAGAAGTATTCAGTCATGAAAGGCAAGGAACTACATCCAAGATTACTCTGTCCAGCAAAGTTTTCATTTAGAATGGAAGGGCAGATAAAGTGCTTCCCAGATAAGGTCAAGTTAAAGGAGTTCATCATCACCAGGCCCTTATTATATAAAATGTTAAAGAGACTTATGTAAGAAAAAGAAGATAAAAAATATGAACAATACAATGGCAACAAACTCACAACTATCAACAAGTGAAGCTAAAACAAAAGAAAAACAATGAAAACAAAAACTAAGCAAACAACCAGAACAGAACAGAATCAGAGAAATGGACATCACACAGAGGGAATTCAGTGGGGAGGAGGAAGGGAGGAATAGCGAGGAAAAGGTACAGGGAAGAAGAAGCATAATTAGTAGGCATAAAATAGAAGGGGAGAGATCAAGAATGGTATAAGAAACAGAGAACTCAAAGAACTTACATGTACAACCCATGGACACGAACTAAGGCAGGGGGGAAGGCTGGAGGGTTGAGGGGGCAGGGTGGAGGAGGGATAAAGGGGAGAAAATTAGGAAAACTGTAATAGCAGAATCAATAACAAATACTTAAAAAAAGAAAACATCATTTCAGTCATATACACCTCGCCCTCCTTCATTTTCTGCTTGTCAGAGCCCAGTCCAAAAATTCTAAGTGGGAGTGGAAGGGCAGGTAGACATGGAAAGGAGGAAGTAGGAGAAAGATCAGTTATATAATACCTTTTTCAAATTACCCAACCCTGCTCTTCTCTGGTGTGTCTCAGACCAAACTACCTGCTATGTGGAATGCAGCCTTTACATTGACATTTAGTGGTTTGGATCACAGTGGCTGTTCTTGGTCAGTGTTCCCTGTGCACTCAGGAAGTGCTGGGTGAAATGTTTTGTAAGTACCACCTGAATGAAGTTGGTTGATAGTGTTGTTTGAGTCATTTATATCCTTACAATTTTGTGCCTACTTGTTCTGTCATTTCCTGAAAGGGGATATTGAACTCTTCACCTCTAATTGTGGGTTGTCTATGTCTCCTTTCAGATCTATTTGTTTTTGCCTTCTATATTTTGAAGCTGTTGTTAGGATTAGCATGTAGAATTATGTCTCCTTGGAGATTTGACCCCTTTACCACTATGGAATGTCTCTCTTCATCCCTAATATCTTCCTTGTTCTGGAGTTTACTTTAAAATTAATATAGCTACTCCACCTTTCTTTCACTTAATGATTGCATGTTCTATATTTCTCCATCCTTTCACTTTTAACCCATGTACGTCTTTATATTTGAAGTGGGTTTAGTGTAGATAGCATACAGTTGAGGAGTGCTTTTTGTTCAAATAAGTGTGAATGTGTTCCAATAAAACTTTATTTACAAAAACAAGCAGCCAGCCTATGGGCCATTACTTGCTGACTTCTGAGCTATAGAATAATACAAAATGAAAAATCAAAGCCTTGCCCTCCCAGAAGCAGTCCCACTCTTAGAGTAAACACATCTAACAGCTTTTTGGATTTTGCTGTACTTACAAATTCTAGGTGATATGCTTGTTTGGTTTATTAATTCTACATGGCATCTACTGAGTCCCCTTGTGAAATATGAAAAAATTACCTGACTCACATTACATTTTCTCCACTACTCCCCAAGACTTGTCTTTTATAAACATTATATTTACAGTTTTTCTTTTGTTTACCTTTTTAATTTTGCTGTTTCCTTTTCCATTAAACAGGACACCATTCCTCTTGATCCTTCCCACCATGATATGGGGATCCTATTGTTCCTTATCACCCTACACTTCTCCCCATCTGTATCCTGGAACCAGGACAAAGACCAAATACATATTTCTTATATCACAGTAGCATGGGGACTATGACAGACTGAAGAGATTTGTATGTGAAGAAGGTACTTAATGGACTCCTAAAGATGCTGAGCAGGCATATGGAGTTCAGAACTGAGGTCTGGAATGGAGACATAGTTGGGAATTGTTAGCATATGGATGAGAGTTTAAATTTCTGTTAGCAAAGAAATTCAAACAAAAACTTTTCAATGATTCTTCCATGGATTTTAGAATAAACTCTTAACTCCTGCATATTCTCTGATGCAGTGTTCCCTCCCCCTCAGCTCACTCCTCCTCAGGGTTGGGTCTCAGTGCAGGCATCATAGGCATGGCATCTCCACCCTCCCTTGATCAGGATGGATGGTCAGTAAGTATTTGCCAAAAGAAGATGGCGTGGAATTGTTACAGTGGACGATTATAATGGTGGGAAATTATAACCTGCCTCACCATTCTTTTGACATTGTTTCTGTAAGCGCTAACTCTGACTAATATGTAGCTTGTAGGTAAACAGCATGTCTGTATAAGAATCCTAGGAGCTAGTTTCAAAAGATACAAACCCCAACCTTCAGGCACCCCAGCTCTGGGAGATTTGCCGACATTCAACTGTGGAACCAGGATGATGTGAATTCAGGAGTACTAACCAGGATGATGTACCCCGGACCATTGTTTGCCGTATTGGAATGGACTGTGCTCGTCTGCACTCAAAGAACTTTGCGGCCCCCTCCCTTGATGTCTTTGTTTTCTTCCCCTCTCCTTCCTTATAAAAACCCCTGCCTCCACTGAGAGGTGGAGATGGGCTCTGTGACATCAGTCCCTCATCTTCCAGGTGGCTGGCATCTGCAAATAAACCACTTACCTTTACTTCAGCACCTGCCCCTCGGGTATCGGCTTTCATAGAGGCAGGCAGGGGAACCTGGGTTTAGTTACATAATGACTTTCCTGAGGCTTGTGACCCAGCCCCAGAGAATACAGATCCGGGTGCTGCTGGTGTTGGAAGCATCTGGTCACTGGAGTCTGGGCAGTCCCTCCTGGATGTAGTGAAACATGGGCCCAGGGCAGCATCAGGAATGCCAGGACCACTTGCCTTTTTGCCCCTTCAGTGTCAGCCTCCCCTTTTCTGGCCACATTTCAATCAAGTCTCAAAAGCTTGATCACTCCAAGAAACTTTCCCCAGACACACCTTAGGTAAATACACAGCCGCCAGCACCCACCTTTCATTTGCTGCTCTCAAATGCATTTTTTCTAGAGTGTAAGCTCTAATTTATTGTTATTTTTACATGTACCTCCATTTATAGCTCTGTTTATGTACGACACAGTGCTGATCTGCCTCTTTACGCCTGTGTTGCAGCTTTTGGATTGTCACTGCTCTGGCAAGAAGCCAAGACTACCAGTTGGAATCACAGTCAGCATGAGTCTTCTGGGATAATTCAAGGATCCCTCAGGGGTTCCTTGAGGACCCCCTGTGCTAGGTGGCCAACAGAATAGAACTGCTTCAGTCCAGGAACCAGATGTCAACTATTCAAATCAAATAGGAAATATCTGTACCTGTTCTTTATTAAAGTGGCTCTTTATTAAATTGACAAGTGTCAAGGTGTCTGCACAGTACCCTGGGATGAGTATGGCCTTGGGCAGCAGGAGGAGGTCTGGGAACACTGCCTGCCCTCCTGCCCGACCCCAGGCCCACATGGGGCAGTCACCTGGAAGTGGCTGGAGGAAGCCACCAGGAAGTCTACGTTGTCATGAGGCTGGCTCTTGGAGCAGTCAGACAGGGCTGTGGTTTCACTGTAATGAAGGCAGAAGACCCCTATAGCGTGTCATGAGAAGGCCTTTGATCACCCGTGTTTTACAGATTGGGGTCTCTGCAGAGGCCTTGAAATACAATCTCAGAGAACAACAGTTAGCTGTGTGTGTGGTGATGGGGGGCACAGTCTTGATCCCCTCTTCCTTCAGAGCCTGGCTTCTGAACTAGAGGCAGACCTTGCATAGGTGTAGATGAGTACTCACCTTTCTCAGAGTTAGCTGAGAACCAGAGGAAATTCCAAGGTACCACAGCCTTCCTTGTTCTTGCCTCTGGTTTAAAGTGGAAGTCATAGTAACATGCCCCACAGATTCCCCCTATCCTCACAGTCAAACCCTCATATTTTACCTATGGGTATCTTCACCCCTCAGTGAAGGACTGTCCTATTTACTGTATCTCACCAACATGTTCTGAAGTGGGGGGGTGATAACTGGTGAATTATCACTCTGGGCAACCATTTCCCAGTGCCATTCCAGAATAAAATGTGTGAGGACAGCCAAGACAGTTATTGTCCTTGAAATACAAATTAGAAATCACTGTTAGGTGGTATATTAGTCAAGGTCCCCTAGAAAAACATAACCAATAGGACACACATAAAGATATTTATTACAAGGTATTGACTCATGGGATAATGGAGGCAGAAAGTCCTATTACCTGCTGTGTACAAGCTGGAAATCCCAGGGATGCTGGTGAAGTTTGAAGGCTTGAGAGCTGAAGGGCAATGGTGTAGATTCCAGTCTGAGGCCTGAGCCTGAAGGCCTGAGAACCAGGAGTGCCAAGGTCAGGAGAAGACTGGTGTTCCAGATGGACAGTCAGGCAGAGGGAGCAAATCCAGCACTTTTTGATCTACTTGGACCTTAAACAGATTACATGATGCCCATACTAGGGAGGACCATCTGCTTCACTTAGCCTACTGATTTAAATGCTAATCTCTCCTCAAACCACCCAGAGACACACCCAGAGATAGTTTAACCAGCTATCATCAGGTGGTCCAATCAAGTTGATGCAAAATTAACTATCATGGTTGGTCATGGTGGTTTTTCCCCAAAAATGTCTGAAATTAAGGTCAGACAGTGTTCACTTTACACTATTACAAAATGCAAATGAAGGAACATGTACATGCTTTGGCATTTTCAAAACAAAGTCTAGCCTGGCACATCCCTGTTCAACCCCACAAGCTGCTTTTCAGCCCATGATCTAACACTGTTATAAAAGTGCAAGCTGAGCCCTGGCTGGGTGGCTCAATTGGTTGGAGCACTATCCCATGCATACACCAAAATGTTGTGGGTTCAATGCCCAGTTAGGGCATGTACCTAGGTTGTGGGTTCAATTCCTCATTGGGGTGAGTACAGGAGGCAACTGATCATGGTTTCTCTCTCACATTAATGTTTCTTTTAAAGATTTTATTTATTAATTTTTAGAAAAGGGGAAGGCAGGGAGAAAGAGGGAGAGAAACATCAGTGTGTAGTTGCCTCTCAGGCACCCCCAACTGCAAACTTGGCCCGAAACCCAGGCACGTGCTGTGATTGGGAATCCAACCAGCAACCGTTTGGTTCTCAGGCCAGCAGTTAGTCCACTGAGCCACACCAGCCAGAGTTCACTCTCTCTCTCTCAGATCAATAAACAACATGTCCTTGGGTCAGGATTAAAACAATTAATGTAATTAATTTTTTCAAATTGCAAGCTGAGTGGTTACAGTTTGCAGATGATATTTATGTGGTACATTATAAAAAAAGAATAAAATGCCTTTTGTCTTTTTCAATTTTCAGTAACATTCTTGGTAACACGTTTACATATTTTTCATACAGAGGGTATAAGTAAATATTGTGGAAAAGGCATTTATTTGTGTACCTTCCAAGGCCTCGGTCATCATGGCAGTTATCAAAGGCCCAAAAAAGCTTCAGCCCCAAAGCTAAATCATGTGGCTCAGAAATGCACTAATAAATCTGTAGTCGAGTCTTTCCAGAAGAAATGTGAACTACAAATCAACTAGCTTCAGACAATTCATTTATTTAATGTATCTTTTGGATTTAGAAAAGAGCCAATTAATTTAAAGATGCTTTCATTGGTGCTGGCTGCTCTGGACAGTTCTTCGTTGAGAACGTTAAGTTCCTGGAAGCAATGACTCACATCTTATATTTCTGCCCATCCTGTTCAGTCCCTAGAACCAAGCTCTCTCTATTTCAGAAGCTCAAGGGATTAACCCCTTCTGAACCATCAAGGGAACTCTACCCGGATTGAGGTGCTAAAAGGGCCTGTCTTCCAAGGGAGAATCCTTCAAGCTGACAGAGCTGGCTGAGAAAATACTCACCCAATCACCAAATGCTACCTAAGGCTAAAAGAGCATTTCTAGAGTCTTTGCCAAGAACACCACGCCCGGCCTCATATGAGCTAGTATGTGAGCTTAAACTCTCACAGTGGTGGTACAACTCATTCCTTACGTGGTGCAGCTTCAGCTGTTGACCCCCCCACAACTTTAATTCTCCAAGATGATAAAATGATGCATAATATCAATATACAGGGAAAGAGAAAACAGTTCTGCTTAATGGATTAATAATATTCTTTCGAATACCCCAAGAATATGAATAACTGGGGCCAATAACCTTCTCTTTGGAGAAGAGTAAATTTAGGTTAAAATTTTGCTTTAGAGAGTTTTACAAACTAGCAAATCTCTTTTTTAGAATTACTGTTCATTATATTCAAACAATGGAAAAATATAAGCAATTGTTAATATGAAACTAAGATTTTCCATACTATATGAATTATTTGGTTTAGGTTTCTTACAGAGATAAATAAATCTACCTTGTGTATTTCAACTAGTGGGCAAACGTACCCAAAGCTTTCTGTTTTCTAGGTTCTCAGCTGGTGGTTTAAAAACAAGAGGAGTATAACAGGAAAGACTGCCATTTACATTCACCATGCCTCCTGCCCATAGTTACTCCATTTTATCCTCTTGAGAAGCTGGAAAGTAGATGTGATGGCACTGCTGAGTTTCTATAGCAGAGTAAGCCACAGCTCAAAAGATGCAAAAGAGAAAATAGCCTGGAAACAGAGCCCTTGTCTTGGCTCCCCAAAAGCTCTAAGCTCAGAATTTACAGTTACAAAATATACCAGTGGAAAGAGAGGCTGAAACTAAGCTGGTTCAACAAAGGTGTCTGAAAAACTGTGTCCCATGGGCAGTTATCTCACAGTGCCAACTCAAAATATTATCCTAAACCAGGATAGCTGCCTTCTAATGAAGAGACAAGGTGGGGCTTGGAGGAAGTTAGGTTAGGCCCTGTGTGGATGTGCGTGCTTCATCCCAGAGGAAAGTCCTTCTTATTTGGAGGATGGGAGGTAGTAGCTACCTGTTTTCTGCTATACACTCTAAAATTGAGCACATTGGATGATCTTCCCATCCATAGATTTGGTCTTCCTATTTTTGAATGAGAATTTGGAGAGAAAATGGCTACACAAATGCAGAGGAACCCCCAATCACTCCCCAGACCAGTCTGGTTTTCATCCATAAAAACAAATGGACAACCAAGATAGCCTTGAGGAAAACTAACGGCTTCAAAGAGAAGAACTCAAGGATACATAACTCAAAAATAGTTCCCAGGGGGAGGAGAGAGAATTCAAGAGAGGGACATCTCAGAGCTCTGTGTGAGGGTTTCTTTCCATGAAACAAGAACAGGTTAACCTGAAAAAGGAGCTGAGAACAAGTGTTCTTGAAGGTTAATTAGAGGATTTCTAGGATAAGGCTGCAAATGAAAATGCAATGTGATTTTGAGTATTTGCTGGAGTATAAAAAAAAAAAACAAAAACGAGCCACATGGCTTTGATGCTCAGGACATTCTCTGTGGAGAGATGCATTTAGTGTCAGAGGATGGTATTTATTTTTCTAATCACACAACTTGGTTCTGGAGTGATTAATATTCACATAATTAAAACATTATAAATACCATATTCTAGTTTGTAATTTTAAGGATCAACTCCTGGCAGAGTACCAAAGACCTAGTTCATTTACAAAATGAGATGTAAACACTATGACATGGGTCTTGGAAAAGTAAAAATGTAACTGACAGTAGAGGTCTTTGTCCTGGGTCCTGGCACGAGAGCTCCTACAACCCTGGTGATTTCTTGTTTAAGGTGAGAGGAGCATCTTTTCTTATCCACTACACCTGAGTTCATTCTCCATATAATTTCTGGAGGATGGGGACTAGCTGCCAGAGAAATTAACCTTCAGTTGGGAACTGGAACCTTTAGCCCCACCTCCAGACATCCAGGAGACACTACATTTTGGGGATCTTGTAGAAATCCAGATTCTATTTCAGTAGCTCTGGGGTGGATCTTAAGATTTTTAACAGCCTCCAGGTGGTGGTAAGGCCACCGGTCCTGAGACTTCACTGACAGGAGTAAAGTTCTAGAGAAACATTAGAGGCCAGGCTAGGAACAGAGAGGGGAGATAGTTCAAGATGGGACTGGAGATGTGGATGGTACATGCTCAGTCAGGGCATTGGGGTACAGTAAGAAGCTTGGGTACTGTTGTAAGTGTGACAGAAACCCACTGAAGGGTTTTTATGCAGACCAGGGGTGGAAGTGGCATGCATGATCTAATTTTTTTTCTAAATCACTCTAGCTGCTGGTTGGGTGGGCATAGTGACAGTGGGGAGACCCACGGGAAAGCTATTGTACGAATGTCTTTCAGAGATGATGGTGACTAGACCAGTGTGGTGGGGAGAAGATGGATGGAAGTAGACAGACTCCAGATGCATTTTGAAGGTAGAACTAACAGAACTCTGATGAATTGGATATGGAAAGTAAAGGAAAGGGAGGCAGGGACTTCTCTTGTGGTTTTTGTGTTGAGCAAGTGAGTGCCTGTATTGCCACTGACTGAGATAGAAGGAGAAGCAGTGAAGGGAGGGGATAAACTTTTCAAAGTGGGGATGTCAATGAGACAGATAAGTTCTGTGAGTCTGGAGCTCTGAGAAGGATCCTGGCTTAAGATATAAATTGGGAGTTGTCAGCATTGACATTTTTTAAGGCTATGAGAATGGTAAAACCATCTAGGAAATGGGTGTAGACAGAGAAGGGTAGAAGGTCTAGGATAAACCCTGAAGAACACCAATATTAAGAGACCAGGTAGATAGAATGAGCAGCCAGACTGGAGAGCAGGGAGACAACAGCATCCACTATCATCAGAGATGTGAAGTGGGAAAGGCTGGACAGTCCTAAAAACTAAGGCATTTTACCTTTTTTAATTCTGGCACTCGTGGAGTCATTTTAAAAGACAAAACAAGGGAAGGAGGGTGAGTGAGGACCACATGTGAAACCCATCTCCCTGGTTTTGATCAGACTAACCTAGTATTTGTCAAATCATAGCTGCCCAATGAACAGATAAAGGCTAAACCTGTAAGTCATAACAGATTTAGCTCCTTCGCCTTCCTGCCCTGTTCATATTCTTCATGTTGACCTGTTACTCTAATAATTTAGTCATGGTGTACCCAGTGATCATTTTATTATCATTTTTATCACTATTTCTTGATTTACATGATCACATTAGATTTTGTACACATAGGAGCCTATAGGGAATATCTTTGTTTATTAGTTTATAAGTTAAAAATGAATATTTTATATATAGAAACATTTAAAACAGAGGCAAGAAAACTCTTAACCCAATTTTATCATAATGCTAAAATTTTATTATCACTAATTCTCAAGCTTCCAAGCACTGTGCAAATAATCCTTGAAGAATGGGTTTATCAATTATTAATAACTATTAAATTAGCATGGAAGTTGATTCTCCCCTAAGTATATTTCATAATTGTGAAGCAGGAAAAGGCTTCTGTTCCCTCCTGGATCTGACAGGATTGCTTAGACAAAGCTGAAGCTGTCCAGGCACCTGGGCTCATGGGGTAGGCCAGTCACTGAGCCCATGGCAACTGCCCCTGCTCTGCCGGGCACCCTAGGAGGGGACATCCCCAATCCTAAGACATCCTCTTGGAGGGAAGGATGAGACAATATTCCAGGGAATTCCTGGCAGTGACATGTGACCCCGATGTTCTCCATAAGCCGTAGAACGAGGCTGTGTTTGGACTTTGTCCCCCTTGTCATATGTTATGTGGTGAAATATGTACCTCCCCACCAAATTCATATGTCGAAGTCCTAGACTTCCATACCCCAGAATATGATCATATTTGGAGACAGA
The DNA here is from genome assembly GCF_021234435.1 of Artibeus jamaicensis. Lineage (NCBI taxonomy): Eukaryota > Metazoa > Chordata > Mammalia > Chiroptera > Phyllostomidae > Artibeus > Artibeus jamaicensis. The sequence goes on along the minus strand of NW_026521810.1, from coordinate 8,597,068 downwards.
GCCTTTCGATAGGTAATAAGTTCAAATGTGGTCATTAGAGTGGGCCTTAATGCAACATGACTGATATCCTTATAAGAGGTTAAGAAACAGACATCACAAACAGAAGGATGACCATCCATAAGTCAAGGAGAGAGGCCAATAAAGCAAATTTGCTGATGCCTTGATCTTGGACTTCTGATCTCTAGTACTTTGAGAAAATGAATTTCCATTGTTTAAGCCTCCCAGTTTATGGTATCTGTATGGCAACCCAAGCAAACTAATACACCATCTGTGTCCCATCCTTCTGTTATGTTTGGTGTCCTCATAAGTGTCCCCTTGTCCAACTCTGCTCCCAAGGGGGTCCTACCCAGCCTGAAGGTCATATATCTCCCCTTTCTCCCCTTTTGAAACATGATTGGGAAGCTGTGCTTTGGTGATTCTTAAAGTGTAAGAAATTGTGAATAGCTTTATGTATTACCCTGGCCATCACAGTGACCCAGCCCAGGAATGAGAAACAAAGTCAAGAGGTACTTTGGACCTTATCATCTGTCTTTAAACAAAGAGTAGATTTGGAGGAGCAAAGGAGACCTTCCTCCTGTCCCCATCCACCCACCTAAGGCCATGCTTTGCACCTGCCTGGTTCCCAGGGCGTGTTTGCAGCAGCCATTCCCAACTCCAGGTGGACAGTGGTCCTCTCTGGAAGTTCTTGAAATTTTGGCCCTACAGTTAAGGAGACAAACATGAGCTGCTGCCAGGCATCCCCTCACACCACCTCCAGCTGTTTCCCAAACCTGGACTGCCCCATCCTAATTAAAGAAATTGAGGTTTCCTCTTTTTTTTTTAAAGATTTATTTATTTATCTTTAGAGGGGAAGGGAAGGAGAGAGGGAGAGAAACATCAATGTATGGTTGCCTCTCATGCGTCCCCTGCTGGGAACTGGCCTGCAACCCAGGCATGTGCCCTGACTGGGAATGGAACCACGATTGTCTGGTTCGCAGGCCCGCGCTCAATCCACTGAGCTACACCAGCCAGGGCTGAGGTTTCCTCTTGTAGCAGAGATTCCTTTGCTGGAGGGTGGGAGAGAGGCTTAGGAGAACCACTCTCCCTGCCTGGGCTGAGACTGGCTGGGATACCCTCTTCACCTTAGTAAGTATCATGATTTTTTAAACAAAATATTACACATCTGTGGTTAGGGGGAAAACACAAGAAATGAAGCTCGAACAGTGAGTTGCCTTGTGGGAATTTCTTCCTCTCACTAGGGACACTGAACCCCAACAAAATAATACCCAGTGGAGAAAACATATTTCAGGAAACCTACCCCTCCACCCAAAAGTGAAATGAATTCAATACAGTTGTCATTAGACTATGGACAGCCTTGTCAAAGGGGCCTGTTATGAAAGCTGGGAGGAGTGAGAGGGAGGAGTCCAGATGGGTGAAGGAGCAGGAAGGAAGTACCAACCATTTACCCAGATTATTGACTCTGCAAGACTGGGAACAGCTGGCTATTATCCTTCTGAACACAGGACGTCTATGAGTAAGTTAACTTCCCTGATCCAGGTGTGTTCCCAGCATGAAATCAGCCAAGTAGAGTAACAGGAAGCAGACGAAAGAGAGCTGCTTTCCCCAGTCAGATCGGCCTTGGAGAGAAGGAGACGAATGGATCTAACCAGAGTCCTGTCCCCCTTCCATGTACTCTACACACAAACTTTTAAAACCAACCCAAGCAGAATAAAAAAGTAGGTGAGGTCCATGATTCTTAGTCCATCGAATTCTCTCAAAACCTCAGAGCCTTTGAGATTTCCCTTCTCTGCTATCAAAGCCTGTGAGAAAAAATCCTATGTATATATAAATATATAGATATGTGTGTATATATAGATATAGATATAGATGTGTATATGTATAGATGTATATGTATATACAAATACATAAATATATATATATGTATATACACACTCACACACACACAGCTGTTAAGAGCTGTTTTGACAAACCCCAAACCACAAATCACTTTCATTGACAAAATGGTACTCTAAGTGTATATTCTCAGGTAGGAACCTTCAGAAAAGCCTGATGAAGGTGCCTTAGTGTCCCTCAAGTCACACCAAAAGAGCCTACTCCCTGTTTGAAGCTAGGAACTGCCCTTCTTTTATTTGTTCAGCATCCCATAAGTTGTGTCTTTTGCTGCTAGTCATTCTGTTAGCTATGGGGACTACTAGGATCTTCTTCTTCATTCTTAGTGGACAGCACAGACATGGAAGAAATATTGGCTCTGGAATCAGATTTATTTGAGTTTTCATCCCAGATTTAATATAGGTGACCCTGGGCAAGTTAATTATTAATGTGCTTCAGTTTCCTTGTCTGTAAAATGGGCTTATAATTGAACTGTGCATCTGATAGGTTGACTGTCTCTTCATTGCTTAGTTGTATTTTGTCTGGACCTTTGATCTGTTCTTTCATTTAGGCCATATTTCTTTATCTCATCAAGCCTGTTACATTATAAGGGGTAGAGCCTTAAATTGCCCCATTCATCAGAATGGGGCAACTCATGTTACTGGGTTGTGGTGCTGTATGTGAGGGAAGGGTCCAAGAGGAAACAATGCCACTTGCTCAGCTCTCAGTCAACTTTCAGTCACTTCCCCTACTACTCAGAAGCAGATTGGGCCCTTCTGGTGTTGATTGGGCTTGTGTACATTCTAGGACCTTGTAGGTCTCTCCAACAAACTCTCCTGTGAGGCTGGGAGTTTCTCCCACAGATGCAAACCCCACAGGCATTTACAGTCAAATGTTTTGAGGCATTATTTCCCCAAGTGGGAACCCTGGGTTGCATGGTTTGTCTCACTCCCTCGTTATTCCTCCCGGTTTATCCACATGCAAATGTGGGACTGCCTGGTCCACCAGCCACTGCCTTGTTATGTGTCCTCTTGATTCCAAGTGCTGATCCCTGCTGCCCTACCATTCTAAATGAATGTTTCTTCTTTAGCTCCTTGGTTGTCAAAATTCCATACAGTTCAATTTTCTGGCAGTTCTGGTTATTTTTTGTTTTTAATTTTGTTGCTGTCCTTGTTTGGTTGTGTGAGGGGGCAAAGTGTATCTGCCTATGCCTCCATCTTGGCTGGACATCACCTGAATAATATTATTAAAAAGACAGTGTAATTGGTTTGAATATAATTGAATAACTGAATGGCCACACAAGCTGGATACAACATTTTTGCTTGTGTCTTATTTTGGTACAGCAATGATTATAAACAAATGTTCAACACATAAGTCTTAAAGAAGTGATCATTTTTGTGATAAGACTGAAGAAGTTGTCATCTCCCCAGTTCCTCACAGAATATGCTTCTGACTGGTGGCATTAGAATTCTGCCCTGGATGGGCAGAATCCAGGACAGAATTCTGTCTTCTTAGTTTGCTTTTGTTTTAGGTGTGGTGGTTAATAACTCTGAGTTTGCTATCCTTTCACTGTTCATCTTTTTTATCTTCTTTTTCTTAGATAAGTCCCTCTAACATTTCATATAATAAGGGCTTGGTGATGATGAACTCCTTGAACTTGAGAAGTTCACTTTATCTGAGAAGCACTTTATCTGCCCTTCCATTCTAAATGAAAGCTTTGCTGGATAGAGCAATCTTGGATGTAGGTCTTTGGATTTCATGACTTGGAATACTTCTTTCCAGCCCCTTCTTGCCTGTAAGGTCTCTTGAGAAATCAGCTGACAGTCTGATGGACACTCCTTTGCAGGGGACTGTCCCCTTATCTCTGGCTGCTTCTGGGATTCTCTCCTTCATTTTAATCTTGGCTAATGTAATTATAATGTGTCTTGGTGTGTTCCTCCTTGGGTCCACCTTCTTTGAGAGTCTCTGAGCTTCCTGGACTTCCTGGAAGTCTATTGCCTTTGCCAGATTGGGGAAGTTCTCCTTTATTATTTGTTCAAATAACGTTTCTGCTTGTTGCTCTTCCTCTTCCCCTTCCCCTTCTGGTACCCCTATAATTCAGATGTTGAAACTTGAAAGGTGTCCTGGAGGTTCCTAAGCCTCTCCTCATTTTTTTGAATTCTTGTTTCTTCATTCTTTTCTGTTTGGTCATTTCTTTCTTCCTTCTGGCCCACTCCATTGATCTGAGTCCCAGTTTCCTTCCCATCACTATTGGTTCTGTGTGCATTTCCCTTCATTTCACTTAGTTTAGCCTTCATTTGTTCCTCTAATTTGCAACTAAAATCAACCAGTTCAGTGAGCATCCTGATCACCAGTGTTTTGAACTGTGCATCTGATAGGTTAGCTATCTCTTGGTCACTTAGAAGTATTGGCTCTGGGGCTTTGAGCTGTTCTGCTTGAGCCATGATGTTTGGGTCTGTTCATGCCTGTTTCGAAAGCTTAGGTGTTCAGCAGGGCAGGTCAACTCAGGCACTGGTTTGTGACTGGGGGTGGGGTCAGAGAGGGATCAGTGGTGTTTTCTCTGCTCTCTCTCAGATTTTGGTCCCCTCTGCCACTTCCTACAGGCAAATTGGGCCCTTCTGGTGGTGGTTCCTGGGTGTGTGGGCTTGTGTTCATTCTAAAACCCTGTGGGTCTCCCCAGTGAACTCTCCTGTGAGTCTAGGAGCCTCTTTCAGCACCTTAACTCCCAAAAGTTTTTTCAATTGGTGCTTTTAGGCTTTATTTCCCATCACTGGGGCCCTGGGTTGCATGGTCTGTCTCACTGACCATTTTTAAACCTGCCTGGTTTCTCTGGGTGCTAATGTGTGTCTGGGGTCAGCCAGCCACCTTGCAAGGCTTACTGGGTTTTTGTCCCATGCCTGCCCAGTCCACTAACCACTGCCTTTTCCTGCTGAGACCCCTCTCTGCTAGCTGCCGACTCCACCCCTCTTACCAGTCTGGATGAATGGTTCGTTGATGTCAGACTTCAGTACAGTTCGATTTTCTGTCTCTTTTGATTGTGATTTTGTTTCTAAATCTGTGTTGTCCTTAAATTTGGTTCTGCGAGGAGGTACAGCATTTTTACCTATACCTCCATCTTGTCCGGAAGTCCAAAAAATTTCACCCTATTCTTTTATCCTTTAAAAATGTAGTTACTAGCCCTGGCTGGTATGACTCAGTGGTTGGAGCATTGTCCCATCAGCAAAGGGTCATAGGTTTGATTCCCAGTAGGGCACATACCTAGGTTGAAGGTTTGATTGCCCAGTCTGAGAGCTTGTGATCCCTGGCCTGGGAAGATACGGGGAGCAACCAATTCGTGCTTCTCTCTTACATCAATGTTTCTCTCTCTCTAAAAGCAGTGAAAAAAATGTCCTCCGGTAAAGATTAAAAAGATGTAGTTACTAGTAAATCTTAAATTACAAATGTGGTTCACAGTACATTTTTATTAAACAGTGTTGTCACAGAATCTGTTTCTTTATCTGCAAAATGAAGTTAACAGTGAGAACACTTATAAAGTGCCCAAGTCAGTAAGTGTTCTATAAATGTTTGCGTTCTTCCCCTCACCACTTTTTATCACCAGAACATTCAAGTCTTCTGACTTTCATGTGTGTGAATATCCAGAGACTTTAAAAGAACTATTGTTTCTTTACTTCCATTCAAACTCCTGCTTAGTAAGGGCATTTTTTAAGTCACGTGTTATTTGAAATCTTATGATGTAGTTTGTAAATAGCAAGTCAGATATTGGAAATTATGCCAGCAAAGGCATTAAAGAATGCACCCATTCATAAACTTGTCACAAGCACCAGTGAAAAGATAGACTGATGTATAGGCAGGAAATGCATACAAGGTAATTCATTGCCATTGAAATTCACTGAGCATCAATCTGGTTGTGATATGAATTATTCATGCATCCTCCTCATGGCACCCTCATGTTGAAAGTTGATATCAGAGAGGATCTGTACTCCCTTCTCCAACTCCATGCCAAGCAGCTGCATATAGGGGCAATACCCCAGCTCTCCTCCAAGTAGGCCCAGAGACTGAAAGGTCTGCCACCACAATTAAGTATCCTTGTCCAGCTGCCAGAAGGTGGATACATTCAACCAGCAACCAGCCCAGAACGCCTGAGTGAGGACCTGGAGATAATTTATAGAATTGGTGTATACTGTTCCTCTTTCCACAAGAATTCATGGTGCCTGTATAACATAAGTGACCTTCTGTTGAATTTACAAATTTGTCTTCTAATTTCATGTTTCAGATGTCCCTGTTGGGATAACAAATTTATATGCTCTAGGGACCATACGGTTACAGTGATGAAGAGTAAGGCACCAGGGAGTGGTGGGGACTGTTCCGAAGAGAAGGATGCCTGACCCAGAGGTGACACTGGCAGAGCCAAACAGGTTATTGCCTTGTGAGAATACACATTTGGGTTTGTTCCATCCTCTGATTTTTCACAAGATCCAGAATCCCAGATTTTAATGTGGAAATCACTTGATTTTTAAATTTTGGAGGTGAATGAAGCCTTCTATTAGTCTACTTCAACCGAGCTGCTTATACTATCTGACCCTGTGTGTTTACCCACAGAAATTATAGGCTTTTGTGGAAAGGGACTCTAAGTTCTATGTTCTCTCTATTCCTTGCATAGTGCATAACATTTATATCAGTTATGGTTTTCAAAGTTAGAAACCAATTCACCACCTTAATAGTCATTCCACATTCTTTTTCTATTTATTATTCCTTTTTGTTTACTTCTTCTTGTTTCTCAAAGTTTTCCAGACAGTAGGAGTCAGTAATGGCTCTTTTTCTGACCATACTCCCCCCTCATCTGTAAGAAACTGTGGATAAAACCACATTTCCATGTTTTATCTTTTGTATTGCCAAGGTGTAGCCAACGTGGCAGGGGCTTAGGAGTGAAGCGTGGGAGGAATTCCAGGTTAGGGTCCAAAAGGGCTCTCATTTGATTTAAGGCAGTGCTAGAGCAGTTAAAGTCATGCCCAACCCATTTTCATACATCCTTCACCCTGCCCTGCTCCCAGCTCTGCATGTACCCACTACTTTTGGAAACAGTCTCCCTTTTCTGAGGCCTGTTCTGTGGTGAGGGTCCACAGCATCCTAATGCTCTCCCCCATTCAACCACATATTTTGTCTTTGATGACATGCCCTGAGGTCCAGAAGGAACCCAGGCCGGTTCTGCACAAGTAATCAAAGCCTTTAAGTAGAATTCAGTTAGGTAACTGACTATTTAAAGTCTAGCAGGCAGCTTGTTTGGTTTCGGTGTCTGTGTTTCTGTAGTATTTATTTCTGAGAAAGACACACATTGAGTTCTGTCTGTAGGAAGCAGGTCCAGGCCACTTCTTTAACTTATGCTCTGAAGCCTAAGTTTTGAGAAATGCAATATAGCTATAAAAGATGTCAAGGCACTTTTTAAGGAATTGAAAGAGGAAAGCTGTATGCTCAGGAAATGGATTCAGAAACATTCAGTGGCAAAACCTTTGCTTCCACTTGTGCAAAAACCCACACATGCAGCAGGAAGTCGGCCCTGCTTGTGCATTGATAGGGCACACCATGAGTACATGTAACAGATGGTGGCATGTTCTGCCACAGTGCAGCTACTTTACTGGTAAAGTACAGGAAGAGCAACTTCCTGTAAAAATACTCTAACTTGGTAGATTAAACATTTGATAAAAGTGCCAAGTTTTACAGCTGCTCAGAGAGATCCAGCACAAACACAAAATTTGTTCTTTAGAGGTTTTGTTCACCCAGTCTTGGAGCCTGTGGGATTTCTGGAGCCAAGAACACCAACACAGATGTTTCAAACTTCTCTGTGAGAGCAGCCTGATCCCCACTTTGGGGATTTGGGGTATTCAGAGACTGTGTTTTATATTTAAGGGCACACATTTTGCCTCCATATTTTGTTTTGGGCAACATACACTGACCTACATATATCTGCAAATATATCTACATATACCCCTACACATCCATCTATCTATTGTTTGATCTATCAATCTATTTCAGTATATCTGTACACATTTACATGAGGTCATGAAGTGCATACTACTTGATAACTTTTTAAAACTGAACATATCATGAGCATTTTCCCATGTTATTTTCTTCTACTATTGAATAGTATACAAAATTACTTTTAATAACTTAATGTATAATATTCCATATAGCCTACTTTTACCAGTCCTCTGTTGTTTATTAAGATAAACTAATAGAAGTGAAATTATGAGTCAAAAGTGTAAGGCTTCTGCTGTTCAATGACACTGTCTTCCAGATGGTCTATTTCTATTTCTTCCCCACCAGCAGGGTTTGAGAGGGCCTGCTTTCCTGCCTCAAAACCAAATGTTAGTTTAAAATTTTATGTTTTGTTTAAGAAATATTTTTCCTAGGACTTCTGGCCAAGATGGAGGCGTAGGTGGAAACATTGTGCCTCCTCACACAACCAAGTTAAAGACAACAAAGACTTAGTAACAAAAACACAACCAAACAAACAGAAAATTGAACTGTATGGAAGTCCGACAACAACGAACTATTCATCCAGACTGGTAAGAGGAGCAGAGTCAGCAGCTGGTGAGAGGGGTTTCACAGGAAAGAGTGGCCAGACCAACCCAGGCATGCAGGCAGCGGTTGGCAGATTCTGGGCATGGGGTGGCAACGGGAAGACCTCGTTAGGTGCAAGGCAGCTGGCTGACCACGGTCACACATTCGCAGGCAGGTAAACCAGGTGAAAAAATGGACAGTGAAACTGACTGCGCAACATAGGGCCCCAGTGATGGGAATTAAAGCCTAAAAGTACCAACTGGAAAATTTTGGGGGGGTTGAGGTGCCAGGAGATGCTCCCAGGCTCACAGAGAGTTCATTGGGGAGACCCACAGGGTCCTGGGGGGTGCACAAGCCCACACACCCAGAAACCACCACTACAAGGGCCCAATTTGCTTGTGAGAAGCAGCAGAGGGGACCAATCCAAGAGAGTGCAGAGCAAACACCATTGCCCCTCTCTGACCCTGCCCCCACATACAGCATCACAACCCAGCAACCTGGGTTGCCCTGACCTGGTGAACACCTAATGCTCTGCCCCTCATACCTAACAGGTGCAAACAGACCAAAACATTATGGCTCAAGAAGAGCAGCTCAAAGCCCCAGAGCCAATACTTCTAAGTGACCAAGAGATAGCTAACCTATCAGATGCACTGTTCAAAACACTGGTGATCAGGATGCTCACTGAACTGGTTGATTTTAGTTGCAAATTAGAGGAACAAATGAAGGCTAAACTAAGTGAAATGAAGGGAAATGCACACCAATAGTGATGGGAAGGAAACTGGGACTCAGATCAATGGAGTGGGCCAGAAGGAAGAAAGAAATGACCAAACAGAAAAGAATGAAGAAACAAGAATTCAAAAAAATGAGGAGAGGCTTAGGAACCTCCAGGACACCTTTCAAGTTTCAACATCTGAATTATAGGGGTACCAGAAGGGGAAGGGGAAGAGGAAGAGCAACAAGCAGAAACGTTATTTGAACAAATAATAAAGGAGAACTTCCCCAATCTGGCAAAGGCAATAGACTTCCAGGAAGTCCAGGAAGCTCAGAGACTCTCAAAGAAGGTGGACCCAAGGAGGAACACACCAAGACACATTATAATTACATTAGCCAAGATTAAAATGAAGGAGAGAATCCCAGAAGCAGCCAGAGATAAGGGGACAGTCCCCTGCAAAGGAGTGTCCATCAGACTGTCAGCTGATTTCTCAAGAGACCTTACAGGCAAGAAGGGGCTGGAAAGAAGTATTCCAAGTCATGAAATCCAAAGACCTACATCCAAGATTGCTCTATCCAGCAAAGCTTTCATTTAGAATGGAAGGGTAGATAAAGTGCTTCTCAGATAAAATGAACTTCTCAAGTTCAAGGAGTTCATCATCACCAAGCCCTTATTATATGAAATGTTAGAGGGACTTATCTAAGAAAAAGAAGATAAAAAAGATGAACAGTGAAAGGATAGCAAACTCAGAGTTATTAACCACCACACCTAAAACAAAAGCAAACTAAGAAGAAAGCTAGATCAGGAGCAGAACCATAGAAATGAAGATCACAGGGAGGGTTAGCAACAGGGGAGTGGGAGGAGGAGAAGGGGGGAGAAGGTACAGAGAATAAGTAGCATAAATGGTAGGTAGAAAATAGATGGGGGGGAGGGCAAGAATAATATGGAAAGTGTAGAAGCTAAAGAACTTGTGACACATGGACTGAACTAAAGTGGGGAAGAATGTGGGGGGAGGGGTGTGCAGGGTGGAGAGGAATGAAGGGGGGAATGGGACAACTGTAATGGCATAATCAATAAAATATATTTAAAAAATATTTTTCTGAAGTCATGAAGTTATTCTCCTATGTTTGCTTCTAAAGTGTTTTTGTTTTAATGGCCCTGGTTAGGTCAGGCATCTACGAATTCTTTGTGGTGTCCATGTGCCCTACCTCTACAGCTCTCAGTTATAATTCTAACTAGAAACACACTAGGTGGCTGAGAGTAGGTGATTCCCCAATGAGAGAAGGTTGTATCTGTGAGCTATTGTATTGAGCTACAAGTAAAAAAACTGGAAAAGCAGTGGCTCAAACAATGTAGGGCAGTGATTCTCAACTTTTGCTGAGGATCATCTTGAAATTTTAAAAAAACAGCATGCCCTGCTGTCCTCCTATCAATTACTTTGTAATCTTGTAAAGTGAGATCTTGGCAGCAATCATTCTTAAACCTCCTCTGGTGAGTGCAATGGGCAGCCCATGCAGAAATCACTGATGATAAGTCTTATTGTTCTTTTACATGGCATGAAATCTGAAGGTAGAGAGTTCAAGACTAGTGTGGCAACTTCACAAAGTGGTAGGGACCCAGGCTGATCCTAGACTTTTGGTTAATGATTCCTGGGGGTGAGGCCTTTGTCTTTTTAGTCATAAATTACTACAAAAGCCCCAGCCATCAGGCCCGCTTTTCACACAACATGAAAGAGGAGGAGCCAAGGGTAAAAGTCCACTTCATAATTTCTACTCAATTATCAATGGCAGGAACAAATATCGTCACCCATATTTGTGAGGGGGACTGGGAAATGTGTTCATTTGGTCAGGCACTTGCCATTCCCAGAAGAATGGAGGATTGAAATAGGATAGATGATTTTCTGTTTCTGCTGCAAGGGTGCTTGTTAAACAAAAAACAATAGTTGCTCATTAGGCTTCCCTTTACATCCCTGGAAGCCTTCACTATATAGAAGAAATGTTTATGCCATACAATCTAAGGATAAATAAAAATAAAAGCATGTTTTCTAAAAAGAACAAGACATATATAGTAAGTCTCATTTTTGCATATGACTTTGAAAAAAGTCTTTAGCTTAAAGAGACATATTTCTTTTCTCAGACATTTTTATCACATAGACCCTTTAAGATTTAAAATTGTATTCTTCTGAGTAGTATGAAGAAACAGAATCAGGTGTTTTTGAGGGAAAATATGCATGAGGTAATATTGGAGAGGCAGGGGTGGCATATCTGTGGCCAGCTTTGGGTGCCAGGCTACAGAGTTTGGGACTCATCCTTCACAGCAGCGCGAGTACTCCCCACCACTCCTCTCCCCAACCTCTTCTCTCAGATCCACTAACTTTTTATAGTAGTTGAAACCCAATGTTTGGCTCTGTTTTTTCATTCCAATCTCTCTTGAAACCCAGATGTATCCCCTTTCTGTGTTTAAGATAGATTGCAGGGGTTTCTGTAACACTTTTGCCAAAAAACTGAGGTCATGAGGGCTTGTCCTAATGAGGGCATGGGAGAAATGAGAGAAAATGCCTGTACAATTTATGAAAGGTTGACAGCTAGGAGTTGGGAGCTGACTCCAAGTGCAGGGAGTTGGGGCATGGACAGAGGCTGTCTGAGATTTCAGCCTCAGTCACTGTGAATAGAGGATACTATCCTTCAGGTGGGAACATGGGGAGGAGATGAATGTTGGAGAACATGATGCATTCAGTTTTAGAATGGAAAAAAGACAAGAACTCCCCCAGAGGGAGCCTGCTCTGGGCTCATTCTATGTTGGATAGACTATATAGTGGTGGGACAATTAGATAATGACACTGAAAGCCACAGTTGCAGAGCTGATTTACTGAGAGTTCTGCTGGGCAGAAGTGGGAATAGAGAAGTGGGCCAATAAAAGGGTGAGAGCACTGTGGGACAACAAGGACAGAGGGGCCTGGGGCTGAGGACTGGGCCTCAGGCCACTTACATGTCAGTTCAGGAGGAAGACAGCAACTCACAACCTGGAGGGACTCAAAGCAGTGAGATGCTGAGCACAGAAGGAGAGGGAGTTTCAGAGAGGGCCCAGCAGAGCTGAGTGTTGCTGAAGGGGCCAGGAAATCCAGACTGAGAAAAACTATTGGGTTTGGGAATCTCTGGGTGATGGGAAACCTGTCCATCTGGTGAGTATAAACATAACACTGGAAGTCTCCCATTGTTACTGGCATTAGGGATCTTGGGTTCCCCAAACTAGAATTTGAATGGAAACCCCAGAGAAATTTTCCAATAGATTTTATTAAGCTTATGCTTGAGCACAAGGGAGAAAGCATAGAAGAAAGGAAAGTTCAGGGGCTGGCTCTGCTTGGCTGCTTTTATAAGCTGGGGACAAAGCAGGCTGGTATAAAAAGGTGGCCTTTTTATAGAAAAGAACAAGCTTGCAGAATTTTCCTTCAGAGTTGGGTGATTCCCTTTTCCAGCTGTGTTGCCTAAAAACTATGTTTGCCTCCGTGGTAGGGCCAAGATGGCTTAGTGCTCATTACTACCACCCTGGAAAAGTGAATAGCATTCAAACCATGATCAACTTGCACTTGTGGATTAGTAGTTTAAGCAGACAGTTAGAAGGGGATAAAAATGGCCTACCTCTGCATTTTTTAGTAAGAAATGGAGGGGTAGTGACATTTTGGTGGTCATTTTTTCCCATGTTCCTTCACACAGGATGGTTTCCAAGCTTGCATACACATGTGTACCTTCTCTTTTTATGAAGTTAGAATTGTATTTTACACTTTAACTATGACCTGCTTTTATTAAAGGGAACATAATGTGGTTACCACAGCATGTGGACAGGTCTGGGCTAGGGCAGACCTCAGAGACTCAGGAGGGCTATACTGCCCCCAGGCTGCAAAGCATGATGGGATAAGCTGTCCTCCCAGCTTACAGGGCCATTTCCTGCTCCAGGGTGTGGCTACCCCTGCCCCTCCTTGCCATGAGCACTCTTTCTATTTATCCTTTGTCCACTCTTACAGGTTTAATCCTCATGGAGAGCACTTTGCATTATACCAAAGTTCATAAGGGCTTGGCCCATCATAAAAAGAGGAAAGCTGAAGATGAGAAAATATATCCTGTCTTTAGCAGTCCCTTCTGTAGCTGCTCCAGGCTTTCTGTGTCCACCAGTCACCTAATTTCATTCCTGTCTGCCTTTTCTGGCTTGAAGAACAAGCTTTTCCACAAAATTACCAATCTAGGAGGCCCCAGGTTTCAAGTAGCTCCCAGGGCCTCTAGTTGCCATGGAGAAGAATGTATGCTGTAAATTCTTACAGCATTGTTGAAGGGTGGCCAATGTCATATTTATTTCACAGATGTAAAAACTGGGCTGTTAAGAGTTAAGTACAACTAGTGTGAAGGAGGAAAAAAAATTTTCCTTCCTTTTTAAGTTCTTCTGGCTGGTCTAGTATGAAATTGACATAGAGCAGATCAACAGGAGAAAATAGCCACATTTATTATTTGTGTACATAAGAGGGTTCCCTAAAAATATAAGACTGTTACCCACACTAGGGTTCTTGGGTTCCCCAAGATAGAAATTGAGAGGAAACCTCTGAGTAATTTTTCAGACAGATTTTATTGAGCTTATGCTTGAGCACACAGGAGGCTGTTCAGAGGAACGGCCTTTCCTCTGTGCTGCCTCAGGGGCTGGCTCAGCTTGTTTGCTGTTATAACCTAGGAACAAAGTGGTGTTGTAAGAAAAGGCAAGCTTTTTTAAAAAGGAAGGCTTGCAAAATTTTCAATTACATTTGACATTCAATATTATTATATTAGCTTCAGGTATACAGCATAGTGATTAAACATTTATGTAACTTACAAAGTTATCCACCAATAAATCTAGGACTCATCTGACACCATACATAGTTATTAGAAAATTATTGACTATATTTCCAATGTAGTACTTTACATACCCATGACTATTTTGTAACAACTAATTTGTACATCTTAATATCTTAACATTTTTCACCCACACCCAACCCCCTCCCATCTGGCACCTATCAAAATGCTCTCTGTATGTATGGTTTACATCTGTTTTGTTTGTTTGTTTGTTTTTGTTAAGTTCCACATATAAGTGAAATTATATGGTATGTCTTTGTCTGACTAATTTCGCTTAGCATATTACTTTCTGAGTCTATGTTGTCACAAACTGCAATATTTTCTTCTTTTTTATGACTAATACTGTATACATATTTATTTTTAAATCATTTTAATTTTTCAATTACAGTTGACATACATTATTATTTTAATTTCTGGTATATGCTCCAGTGATTAGACATTACATAACTTACTAAGTGATCATCCTGATAAATCTTGCACTGATCTGACAGCATACATAATTTTTAGAATATTTTTTACTATATTTCCTATGCTGTACTTTATCTCCCCATGACTATTCTGTAAAAACCAGATTATACATCTTAATTCCTTCACCTTTTTTACCCATAACCCCTCCCATCTGACAACCATTTCTTTGTAACTATGAGTCTATTTCAGTTCTGCTTTATTCTGTTTTTTAGATTCAACTTTGATAGATATGTATTTATTGCCATTTTATTGTTCATTTTTAAATTTCTTTTTCTTCTCCCTCCTCCTCCTCCTCCTCTTCCTCCTTCTCCTTCTTCTCCTTCTCCTCCTTCTTTTTCTCCTTCTTCCTATTCATCTTCAAAAAGACCTTTAACATTTCTTATAATACTGGTTTGGTATTGACGAACTCCTTTAGCTTTTTCTTGTGTGGGAAGCTCTTTATCTGTCCTTCAATTCTAAATGATAGCTTTGCAAGGTAGAGTAATCTTGGTTGTAGGCCCTTGCTTTTCATGACTTTGAATATTTCTTGCCACTACCTTCTGGCCTGCAAAATTTCTGTTGAGAAACCATCTGACATGGAAGCTCCCTGGGGGTGACTAATTGCTTTTCTTTTGCTGTTTTTAAAACTCCCTGTTGTCTTTAATCTCTTACATTTTAATTATGATGTGTCTTGGTGTGGGCCTCTTTGGGTTCATCTTGTTTGGGACTCTCTGTGCTTCCTGGACTTATATGTTTATTTCCTTTACTAAGTTCGGGAAGTTTTAAGTTTTCAATTTCTTGCTCTCTCTCTCTTCTTCTCCTGACAGCCCCATGATTCAAATGTTGTACTTGAAGTAGTCCCAGAGGTTCCTTGTACTATCACCTTTTTTTCCTTTTGCTCTTCTAATTGGTTGTTTTTTTCCTGTATTCCAAATTGCTAATTTGATTCTCAGCTTCATTTACTCTACTGCTGATTCCCTGTAAACTAGTCTTCATTTCAGTTAGTGTATCCTTCATTTCTGACTGATCCTTTTTTTATGCTGTTGATGTTCTCACTAAGTTCACTGAGCGTCCCTATAACCAGTGTTTTGAACTCTGCACCTAGTGGATTGCTTGTCTCCATTTTGTTTAGTTCTTTTTATGGAGTTTTGTTCTGTTCTTTTATTTGGACCATGTTTCTTTGTCTCCTCATTTTGGCAACCTCCCTATGTTTGTTTCTATGTATTGAGTAAAACTGCTACATCTCCCAGGCTTGGTAGAGTGGCCTTAATGTAGTAGCTCTTCAGTAGGGTCCAATGGTAGAGCCTCCCTGAACACCCAAGCTGGGCAGTTAAGGTGCATCCCTGTGTGGGTTGTGTACACCTTCCTCTTATAGTTGAACTTTGATTGCTATTGGCACCTCACGAGGAGAGATTTACCCCCAGGCTGATCAGCTGTAAGGACTGACTAAGACCATCAACTTCTGGCCACAGTGGAGAATCAGCTGTGCAATGGTCCACCCCATAGAGCAGGACTTACTTCACTGGGGCTCTGGTGCCCACTAAGTCTTCCCCTTGAGGGTATTGCTTGTGGAGGTGATTGGGTGGCAATGTTTTGACATGGTCCAAAGCTGTCCATTGAGTGCACTAGCCCTGGGGCCTTCTGGGAGGTGTAGGCCAAGGTCAGCTGCTGCCTGTGTTCTGCCCATGATATGCAGATGATTGCAACTTGTGCTGGGCTTGGAGGTGCCCATGCAAGGACAAGCTGAAAACCAAGCCTGGGGTCCACTAGTGCTAGGCCTGGGGCCACTTAGCAGGAGGTACAGTGTATGAGGGTTCACCAAGGCCAGATGCTGTTTGTTTGAGAGATTTCAGGAAAATCTGAAGCATGAGCTGTAACAGGCCATTGATATGAAAAAGCCACTTGTGTGGGCCTGAAAGCTGGGTGTGGCAGGGCCAAAGGAGTCGTCAGGATGGGGCAAACAGTGTTAGCCAGGTTAATGGAGTCTCAGATATGATGCCTGCCTGCTGGCTCTGTGAGCGAAGAGCTCATCAAAGGAACAATGGCCTCTGGCTAAACTTCTGTCTGGAAGAAAGCTGCCCCTCCAGCTCTTGCTCTGATGCTGAACAATTCAGTTCCTCCCCATATGCCTATGGTGCCTTTTAAGCTGCTGCCCAAACACTAGAGCTCGGAGGGAGTAGTAAGTCCGAGTAAGTCAGTGTGTGAGCCCTTTAAGAGGAATGGCCTGGGATTACAGAGACCCTCCATTTCCCTTACCTTCAATCCCTGCTGTTTTCTACATCCAGAAGTTATGGAGACTTTTCCTCCCAGCACTGGAATCCTGGGCTGAGGACCTGGTGTGGGCTTGTGACCTCTTGCCTTTCAAGAGTGACTTCTGCAGCTGACATATCCCTTCCAATTTTTATCTTGTACATGTGGGTGTAGGACCAGCCCATTCCTTACCTCCACCCTTCCTACCAGTCTTATTGTGAGTTCTTTAAATCCCTAGTTTTAGGACTTCCATTTAGCTAGATTTCAGGTGGTTCTGAATGATGGTTGTTTTGTAGTTTACTTGTAATTTATAAAAAGATTTTATGCATATACGTATGTATGTATTTTTAGAAAGAGGGGAAGAGAGAAAGAAAGGGAGGGAAACACTGATTGGGTGCCTCTCACATGTGCCTCAACAAGGAACCCAACCTGCCACCCAGGCATGTTCCCTGACTGGGAATTGAATTAGCAGCTTTTCACTTTGCAGAATAATGCCCAACCAACTGAGCCACACTGATCAGGGCTAGTTGTAATTTTGATGTGGTTGTGGGAGGAGGCAAGTGAATACTACCTTTACCTCTATCACCATATTCTATATATCTTTCATATAAAAAGTAAGTGTTTTTGTATTTCCCTTGTCATTCAATTTAATAATAGAAATAAAATGGCCTCAAACATAGGCCTTCGCATCTCCAAGCCAAATGCAAAAGATGATTACTGAGTAGAAATAACTTCTTCCTCTCTTGCTTACAAGATTTAATACTGGCTGAAAAGCTTGAACAACTTGAGGAGAGGCTTATTTTGCAAAATGTGCTTTCTGTTTCTTGGACTATGTGTGGGGCCATTTAGGGACCAGCCATGTTTGCACAGTAAGTTTGTGTGTGTGTGTGTTTGTGTGTGTGTGGAAAGTTATTTTTGCAAGAGACACTCCTTTAGTGTTTTCCCATTACTGAATCCCTCTTGGCAGCAAGACAGAATGTGCGAAGACGTGATGGTTTCTGACTGCAGCTCACATGCTGAGAGCTTCAATGCTAAAAAGAAGTGGACAAATACTAAAATGGACCAGCGCCAACAATTCACAGTTCATGTCACTAATGCAGATATGTCTTTTGTTCTGTAGGGTCTAAGAGTCTTCTTCTGGAGGGGTTTTTTTTTTTTTTTGCTTCCCTAGTGATCAAGAGGAGAACTATGGAGCTACTTTTACTCTGCATATTTCTCCTTTAATTGTCATTGATGTGTGGATCAATTAATTCATTTAAAAACATTTTTTAATTACTTGTGTGCTAGACCTCATCAAAATTTTCCTCTGTGTATAGACAGTGTAAGACCAGTGTGAGTAAGAGATTGGGTGAAGATGGGGGTTGGGGAGAGAGAAAGGAAATGAGTCATGCTCAGTGGCAGAAAGGAATCCTACAGCTCAGGGCAACCTCTCAAGAAAAGTCCCGAGGAGGAACTGTAGCTTGTGGATATGTTAGTTCTATTCACTCTCACCCTGAACTAGGTTCTAGGGTGCAGCCTTCCCTGATGCTTCTTTCTTCTCTCACAGCACCCTCAAGCTCCTTCAGGTGCAACAGAAAGACTCTAGATATTGAGTTGCACTCAAACTTGACCTTGGCCTAGTCACTCTGCTGTTCCGGGTGGTGGTTTCTTATAATGCAAAAGAAATCATTTGACAAGAGGGGCATTAGTGTTCCTCTTAGTTTGGAGTCCTTCATTTCTAGGCTTATGTTTGATACTGGTAGGTTTTTCAGCTCTCCTACATAACTATTCGAAGTAAATGATGTTGAACTTAGCCTGTGTCATTCTCTAAAATGAGCTAGTCTATGAATCAAATGAAAGTTTTCTATGATTGTGTTTAGTTTGCACAAAATTCCTAGGACTCCTATTATATATTTTTGTGGTTAGGGGAGGCCAAGCATCATAGGACTCTGGCAGGTTGCCTGAGCTGAATCCTGAGGTACTTCCTAGCTGTGTGAATTTAGAAAAGTTATTTAATGTCTCAGTGTAAAAAGACCAAAATAAGGGTCTCAACCTTTTAGGGGCATTGTGAAGATTAAATTAATATGTGTAAAGTTCAGCCCTGGCTGGTGTGGCTCAGTGGATTGAGCACAGGCCTGTGAAGCAAAGGGGTGCCAATTTGATTCTCAGTCAGGACACATGCCTGGGTTGCGGGTCAGGTCCCCAGTAGGGGACACATGGGAGGCAACCACACATTGATGTTTCTCTCTCACGCTTCTTCCCTTCCCCTAAATAAATAAATAAATAAATAAATAACATAAAGTTCATAGTATGATGGCTACTGGAGTAGGAATGTTCTATGAATACTAACTATATTGACCATTATTTCATTCTTATTTGCAATTATAGAAAAATAGCAGAGGCACAGTGAATGGTTAGGAATACCAAGCTGGCAAATCCAAAAAGGAATGCTCAGTAGTATGTAGCCAGTTAGGAAGGAGATTGGAGTTTGTTCATTCAATACCCCCTTTTTTTATTCTTCAAATGTTTGTGATCTTTTTTGTTTGTTTGTTCATTTACTTTGTTCTTTTTTAAAATATATTTTATTAATTATGCCATTACAGTTGTTCTATTTCCCCCCTTCATTCTCCTCCACCCTGCACACCCCTCCCCCACCATTCCTCCCCTTTAGTTTATGATCACATGTCTCAAGTTCTTAAGATTCTATATTTCCCACACTAATCTTGCCCTCCCCCCATCTATTTTCTACCGACCATCTATGCTACTTATTTTCTGTACCTTCTCCCCCTTCTCCTTCTCCCACTTCCCTGTTGCTAACCCTCCCTGTGATCTTCATTTCTATGGTTCCCTCCTGATCTAGCTGTCCTCTTAGTTTGCTTTTGTTTTAGGTGTGGTGGTTAATAACTCTGAGTTTGCTGTCCTTTCACTGTTCATCTTTTTTATCTTCTTTTTCTTAGGTAAGTCCCTTTAACAGTTCATATAATAAGGGCTTGGTGATGATGAACTCCTTTAACTTGACCTTATCTGAGAAGCACTTTATCTACCCTTCCATTCTAAATGAAAGCTTTGCTGGATAGAGCAATCTTGGATGTAGGTCTTTAGATTTTATGACTTAGAATACTTCTTTCCAGCCCTTTCTTGCCTGTAAGGTCTCTTTTGAGAAATCAGCTGACAGTCTGATGGGCACTCCTTTGTAGGTGACTGTCCCCTTAGCTCTTGCTGCTTCTAGGATTCTCTCCTTCATTTTAATCTTGGCTAATGTAATGATGATGTGCCTTGGTGTGCTCCTTCTTGGGTCCAACTTCTTTGGGACTCCCTGAGCTTCCTGGATTTCCTGGAATTCTATTTCCTTTGCCAAATTGGGGAAGTTCTCCTTTATTATTTGTTCAAATAAGTTTTCCACTCATGGCTGTTTCTCTTCCCCTTCTGGTACCCCTATAATTTGGATGTTGGAACGTTTAAAGATGTCCTGAAGGTTTCTAAGCCTCTCCTTTTTTTTTTTTTTTTTTTTGAATTTTTGTTTCTTCATCCTTTTCTGTTTGGTCATTTTTTTCCTCCTGGTCCACTCCTTTGATTTGAGTCCCAGTTTCCTTTCCATTACTATTGGTTTCCTGTGTATTTCCATTCATTTCAATTAGTTTAGCCTTCATATGTTCCTCTAACTTGTGACTAAAATCAACCAGTTCTGTGAGCATCCTGATCACCAGTGTTTTGAACTGTGCATTTGAAAGTTTGGCTATTTCTTCGTTGCTTAGAGTTATGGGGTCTGGGGCTTTGAGTTCTTCTTGAGCCATAATGTTTTCCTCTGTTTGCACCTGTTATATATGAGGAGTGGAGCCTTAGTTGTTCACCAGGGCGGGGCCACCCAGGTCACTGGTTTGTGACGCTGTATGTGGGGGCAGGGTTAGAGAGGGACAATGGCAGTTCCCTCTGCTGCTTCCTGCCGCTGGGGCCTGTGGGGTCTGTCTCACTGCTAGCTCCTTCACCAGTTTATCTTCGCGCAAATGTGTGACCTCGATCAGCCCTCAGTGGGTCCACTGCCTTGCACCCTCAGTGGGTCCGCCTGTTTTTCCACACCTGGGATCCGCCCACAGCTGCTGGCCCACCTGGGTCACGCACCCAGGTCGCTCTGGTGGATCTTTCCTGCCTGACCCCGCTCTGCTGCTGGCTCTGCCCCTCTTACCTGTTTGGCTGAAGGGTTCATTGTTGTCAGACTTCCGTGTAGTTCAATATTCTGTGGTTTGGCTGCATTTTTGTTGCTAAAACTTTGTTGTTTTTAAACTTAGTTGTGCAAGAAGGCACAGTGCTTCCACCTACGCCTCCATCTTGGTGGAAGTTCGAAATGTTTGTGATCTTAAAAACAAAACTAAAAAGTCTTTATTCATTCCACTCTTCAAAAGCATAGCCCGGACTTCCGCCAAGATGGAGACATAGGTGGATGTGCCGTGCCTTCTCACACAACCAAGTTTAGGGACAACTAAATATTAGCATCAGAAAATACAACCAGAACACGGAAAATTGAACTTTTCGGAAGTCCGTTAACAACAAATTCTTCAGCCCGACCGGTAAGGGGTGAAACCGGCGTCTGGTGAAGCGGGATTGCACAGGAGGACTCGGTGGGACGGACCCAGGCGCGGAATCCAGACGCGCGAACCCAGACGCACGGGTTCCAAACGCAGGATTGGACCTAGTGAGCGACCGAGCAACCCACCAGGTGAGCGACTGCAGAGGAGACAGTGGGGAGGCGGTGCTGCGTGTTGAGTGCGGTCGCCTATTTGCGCGTGAGCGGACAGGCGAGGGAGTGGGCGGTTGGACTGGCCCGGCGTCCCCGCAGCAAGCGGCAACGCAGGGCGCCGCCATTTCCCCGCTCTGACCACGCCTCCACATACAGCGTCACAACCCAGCGACCTGGGAGTCCAAGGCGCCGCTTCTCTCACTTAAAGGGCCAGAACAGACCAAAAATGTCGCAAGAAGACCTCAAAGCCCCAGAGATAAATCTAAGCGACGAAGAAATAGCAAAACTCTCAGACGCACAGTTTAAAACACTGGTCATCAGGATCCTCACAGATCTGGTTGATTATAGCCACAAATTGGAGAAACATATGAAGGCTAAACTAATGGAAATGAATGGAATTCCACAGAAAACCAATAGCGATGAAAAGGAAACTGGGACTCAAATCAATGGAGTGGACCAGAAGAAAGCAAATAATGGCCAAACAGAAAAGAGTCAAGGAGCAAGAATTCAAAGAAATGAGGAGAGTCTTAGGAACCTCCAGGACATCTTTAAACGCTCCAACATCCGAATTATAGGGGTACCAGAAGGGGGAAAGGCACAGCCACCAGTGGAAAACTTATTTGAACAAATAATAAAAGAAAATTTCCCCAATCTGGCAAAGGAAATAGACTTCCAAGAAATCCAAGAAGCTCAGAGAGTACCAAAAAAGTTGGACTCAAGAAGAAACACACCAAGGCACATCATCATTACATTAGCCAAAATTAAAATGAAGGAGAGAATCCTAGAAGCAGCAAGAGCTAAGGGGACAGTCACCTACAAAGGAGTTCCCATCAGACTGTCAGCAGATTTCTCAAAAGAGACCTTACAGGCAAGAAGGGGCTGGAAAGAAATATTCCAAGTCATGAAATCTAAAGACCTACAACCAAGATTGCTCTATCCAGCAAAACTTTCATTTAGAATGGAAGGACAGATAAAGTGCTTCTCAGATAAGACCAAATTCAAGGAGTTCATCATCACCAAGCCCTTATTATATGAAATGTTAAAGGGACTTATCTAAGAAAAAGAAGTTAAAGAAACATGAACAGTGAAAGGACAACAAGCTCACAGTTATTAACAACCACACCTAAAACGAAAGCAAACTAAAAGGACAGCTAGATCAGGAGTGGAAACATAGAAATGAAGATCTCAAGGAGGGTTAGCAACAGGGGAGTGGGAGGAGGGGAAGGGGGGAGAAGGTACAGAAAACAAGTAGCATAGACAGTAGATAGAAAATAGATGGGGGGGCAAGAATAGCATGGGAAATATAGAATCTAAAGGACTTGAGACACATGGACATAAACTAAAGGGGGGTAATGGTGGAGATGGAGGGCTGGGGGAGGGGAATGAAGGGGGGAATAGAACAATTGTAACAGCATAATCAATTTAAAAAAAATAAAGTTCTGGAAATGTAAAAAAAAAAAAAAAAAGCATAGCCCAAGCTCCCTGTCTTCTGAGCCTTACCACTCACTCAACCTTGGCATATGGCCACATGGCCTTTCACCAATATTGCTCCACTGAGGTGGCCCTTGTGAAGGCGGTCAGGGACCTAGTTGGTAAAACTCCATGGCTTCTACCCACCACTCATCCCTCTCCACCTTGCTGGTGTCAACTGATCTTCCTTTCATTTCCTTTTTAAAAAACTTTTAAAGAATAAATATTTTATTAATTATGCTATTACAATTGTCCCAATTTTTCTCCTTTGGTCCCCTCTTCCCAGTACCCCCTTCCCTCCAGCAATCTCCCCATTTAGTTCATGTCCATGGGTTGTGTCCATGGGTGGCCTTCTACCATCCCAGTTCCCACTGGTGTTTTTAAGTATATTCTATTGATTGTGCTACTACAGTTGTCCCATTTCTTTCCTCCCCTTTATTTCCCCCTGACCTGCAACCCTGAGCCAGCATTCAACTTCCCCTCCCCCATGCTTAGTTCATGTCTATGGGTCATACATATAAGTTCTTTGGATTCTATATTTCCTATACTATTCTTAACCTCCCCCTGTCTATTTTGTACCTACCATTTATGCTTCTTATTCCCTGTGCCTTTTCCCCCATTCTTCCCCCTCCTCTTCCCCACTGATAACCCTCCATGTGATCTCCACTTCTGTGATTCTGTTCCTGTTCTAGTTGTTTGCTTAGTTTGTTTTTACTTTGTTTTAGGTTCAGTTGTTGATAGTTGTGAGTTCATTGTCATTTTACAGTTCAAATTTTTGATCATCTTCTTTTTGTTACATAAGTCTCTTTAACATTTCATGTAATAAGGACTTGGTGATGATGAACTCCTTTAACTTGAACTTATCTGAGAAGCATTTTATCTGCCTTTACATTCTAAATGATAGCTTTGCTGGATAGAGTAATCTTGGCTGTAGGTCCTTGTTGTTCATGACTTTGAATACTTCTTTCCGGCCCCTTCTTCCCTGCAAGGTCTCTTTTGAGAAGTCAGCTTACAGTCTTATGGGAACTCCTTTGTAGGTAGCTGTCTCCTTTTCTCTTGGTGCTTCTAGGATTCTCTCCTTCATTTCAATCTTGGGTAATGTAATTATGATGTGCCTTGGTGTGTTCCTCCTTGGGTCCAACTTTTTTGGGACTCTCTGAGCTTCATGGACTTCCTGGAAGTCTATTTCTTTTGCCAGATCAGGGAAGTTTTTCTTCATTATTTGTTCAAATAAGTTTCCAATTTCTTGCTCTTCCTTTTCTCCTTCTGGCACCCTTATGATTTGGATGTTGGAACATTTAAAGTTGCCCCAGAGGTTTCTAAGCCTCTCCTTTTTTTTTTTAAATTCTTGTTTCTCCATTTTATTGTGGTTGAATGTTTATTTCTTCCTTCTGATCCAAATCATTGACTTTAATCCCAGTTTCCTTTTCTTCACTGCTGGTTCCATGTATATTTTCCTTTATTTCACTTTTCATAGCCTTCACTTTTTCCTCTAATTTGCAACCATACTCAGACATTTCTGTGAGCATCTTGATTACCAGTGTTTTGAACTGTGCATCCTATAGGTTGGCTATCTCTTCATAACTTACTTGTATTTTTTCTGGAGCCTTGATCTCTTATTTCATTCGGGCCATGTTTTTTTTTGTCTTGGTGTGCCTGTTACATAGTAAGTAGCAGA
This sequence comes from Artibeus jamaicensis, assembly GCF_021234435.1. NCBI lineage: Eukaryota > Metazoa > Chordata > Mammalia > Chiroptera > Phyllostomidae > Artibeus > Artibeus jamaicensis. The sequence continues at coordinate 8,572,496 of NW_026521810.1, read as the reverse complement.
GGCTTAGGTATTTGCCAGGGCCAATCAATGCAAGTGGCTGCATTGTAGTGCTATATATGGGGGAGCAGTTTGAGAGGGAGCAATGCTGCCTGCTCAGCTCTCCCTCAGCTTTCAGTCACTTTTTCTGTTACCCCCAAGCAAATTGGGCCCTTCTGGTGCTGATTTCAGGGTGGGTGGTTTTGCATATGTTTTAGGATCCTTCGTGTCTCTCTAACAAACTCTCCTATGCATTTGGGAGTGTCTCCTGCTGCCTCAACCCCCACAAGTTTTTTTAGTCAGAGCTTTCAAGGCTTTATTTCCCCACACTGGAACCCTGGGTTGAATGGTCTGTCTTGCTCCCCAGTTGTTTCTCCCGGTTTATCCACATGCAAATTTGAGACCACCCATTCTGCCAACTACCACCTCGCTTGCTCTGGTCCTCCAGCCGCCATCTTGCCACATGTCCTTTCTACCCCTGCCTATCTCCACTGCTCCTACTGGTCTGGATGAATGTTTCTTCTTTCCCTCCTTGGTTGTCGGACTTCCATACAGTTTAATTTTCTAGTAGTTCTGGTTATTTTTTTTTTGGTTTTTAAATTTGTTATTGTCCTTCTTTTGGTTGTGCAAGGAGGCAAAGTGTATCTACTTATGCCTCCATCTTGGCCAGAAGTCTCCCCACTGGTTTTTACAGTCAGAGTTATATCCTTTCATTTTTCTACTAGAGCCAAAGAGCAACATCTCCATGTCTCTTAACAACTCTCATTGAGTCAAAATGAAGTTATCTTATGCCCATCTCCAACACTGGGATTGCTGACTTGATTTGTAATGCTATCAGCCCCACCCCTGGGCTTAAATCTCAGTGCCACTTCTGTCTTCTTCTCACCTGTTCTTTCAGCAACCCTATTTGGAACTGATTAGCTCTTGCTCAGAGGATCCACTCTCATTCCCTTCCACCCATGGTGCAGGCTCTGACCAATCATTCCCAGAAATGTCTGATGGCTTTACATAGTTTATCAAATAAAGTCTAAACTCCTTATGCTAATACCAAAGCCTCCCTAACATATCTAAAAAAAAACTGACCTCAAGCCCCAATCTTTCTGTGTAGCCTTATTTCTTCCTATACTTCTTCTGATCTTATACTGTGTGGTCCAGAAAAATTGAAGATCTGTGTTCAATTGTGCATATCATAGGGCATTTGGTACCCAGAAAATGGTAAAGAATAAATATGTGTTGAATAGGAAAGAAATATGGTATGTAGACAAATAGCATCTATGACATGTGCTAAAATTTATGAGGAAGAAGCTCTCTAAATATTTTTTCTTCTCTGCAGAGGCTAAGACGATGGCTTGTTTTCTAGTCCTTGTAAGATGAAGAAATTAACACACACACTTTCACTGCAAGGTTGAAGCTTTTCACTTGACAGGAGAAATTATTTCAGGTTGTTAGGCAAAGGGTACTTTTATAATTACAAAACTTCTGATAGATGCTAAAGTGCAATGTCCCTTTATAGGAGGGCAATAAAATACTAAATTATAAGGGTCATTTGATGATTACAGGGAACTTTTTTTATTCTTATCAAATTTTTTTAACAAAAACTCAATTCTCATTTGAGGCAAGTTCTTTTGGGCACTTTCCCAGTACTTTTTTTTTTTCACTGTAAGCCCATGGTGCCAAGTCCACACCCTGCTAGAAGTTTCAGAGAACACCTCCTTCATATTCCTGAGTATCACCCTCTGTGCTATTGCTAAATGGCAACATAAATGTGACCAATGAGAGAGGATTCAGGTTGAAAAATTAGAAAGCTGATAAAAAGTAATATCACTCAGGCAGTTCCAATGAACGCTAAAATGCAAGATAATTTATCTGTGTGACCTCATATTTTGAGTTTGGGGGATATAAATGGAACAATGAAATTATAATTATTAGAAATAGTCCATTTTTGCCTTTTATATAATGATTTTAGAATCTATAGTGATAAGTTACACATTTATCAAAACTTGGCCTGGCTGGATCTGATGAGGTGAGGAAACTTGGCCTCTCTACCCCTTCAATCCATGCCCAAGTGTCTTATATTCAAGTTTCAAAATGAAAATAAGTTTAATTCCCTACTTCTTTTTTTAGCTAATAGGTGACAAGAGTATGAAATAATATAGTACATAACATAAACCATGAATAATATAAAAAGCATGTGTATGTTTTTGTTTTCATTTTAACTTTTTTTTATTGATTATGCCATTACATTTGTTCTATTTCCCCCTCTGTTTCCCTCTACCCTGCACACCCTTCCCCCACCATTCTCCCCCCTTTAGTTCATGAACATGTGTCTCAAGTTCTTTAGATTCTATATTTCCCCTACTATTCTTACCCTCCTCCCTATCTATTTTCTATTTACTGTCTATGCTACTTATTTTCTGTACCTTCTCCTCCCTTCTCCTTCTCCCACTCCCCTGTTGCTAACCCTTCATGTGATCTTCATTTCTATGTGTTTTTGATTCCAGAATGTTTTAGGTTTTGCTCTTGAATCTGCATATATGATCTTGTAAGAGTTCATGGTATATTACAAAAAACAGTTAAGCCCTATGTATTAAGATTGGCAGCCTTCCTCAAATTCCTGACCCCCCTACCATGTATACAGAGTCATTTGTTGGTAAGTTTTGAGAAGAGGAGGAATTGCAGCCTTATGGAAAAGTTCAAGTCTGTCTGTCCTCATCCTGCCATCAGCAGGCACTTGTGTTGTTCCATAGCAGCTCAGCCCCCTACATCAGCTCCAGCAACTGCCTCACTCAAGCCTCAACTACTCAGTCTCTGCTTCTCCCCCAGCCTGAGGCTTGTCAACTTTTCATGGATTCACTTTCCTCTACTTTACTCTTAACTTTTTGGCTTCCTCTTTGCTCATGGCTTCTGACTAGTTTGTTCTCTGTCTTTTTGCTTCCATCCTGACACTGAATGAGATTTGAGGAGTCTGTTGGTCTCCACTCAGGTTAAATCATTCCCATGAGAGATGGTATGCCATCTAGTCTGTAAATTGTTAGCCATCTTTGAGTCAGGCATCTTATGGTTGTGAATCAAAAATTTTGATTAACTATCTGTCAATCTGTATCTAACACTTAATTAATAACAGAAAAATGTTTATGCAATACATTTAGCTTGTTTGGTATATAAAAGCTTTTAAGTAACTTAGAGTCCTTAAGAGGAAAACCAACAAGAACCAAAGGTTCCCAGTAATGAAAACATGGGACAACTGTTCAGTTGGTCAAAGAAGTCAATGTATGAGAAAAGCCTGGCTGGCTGGTTGGAAGATGGCTCAAGACTAATGAACCAGGCCTGATGACCTAGGGGAAAAGGAACACGGTGGGCACAAAACCTGAGCTTCTCTAAATGAAGCCTTTATGTTTGTAACTCAACTGTGTTCAGCTTCTTTTTACCTCTCTTAAGAAGTGTTCTCTTGCCCTCCTCAACCTCCTTACCCCCACTCATCCTGGGAGGACTTCATGATATCCCCTTTACCTCCAGGATAAGGTTTGAACTTTGCCCTTCATCCCCTTCCCATACAGAACCAGAGGTAGTTTACTTTCACAATGTGTACCGTCAATAAACATTTGTTAAGTACACAAGAAACTTGCTGTCCAAAAACTTTTTAGAGAATTTTTAAAATTTAATTTTACAAATCACTATGTGGAGATTGTCTTGAAATGTTTTATTGATATATCCATGCACCAAGATTTCATATTCAGAGGACATTCTGATTTCCTACCTTCTTAAACTCTTTATATTGAGGCTGACTAGAACAAGTCTGTTGAATGGAGTATTCATTCCTTAAGAAAAAAGATTTCTGGAAGATTCTTTTCTTTTAAGAAACACCCTAGTTATCACTTCAGTTCACTTATGAAGTGACATAGCATTTTTAGTTGCATTTAGTAGACACTAATATTAGAACATTCATTTGCTAAAGAGAACTTTCTCTACTCTCTTTTATTTTAATTTAAGCCTTATGATTTTGATCCTACACCAATATAAAATTTAAAGTGAGCAGCAAACCCAAAACAATGAGCAAATATTTACTAAGCACCTCTAGTAGAAGTATGTCGATGGGCCATATAGTAGCAGCTCTGTGAAATTTTTTTGATGATCATAATACCCGATTTTTTTTCATTCAGGTAAAAACATTACAGCAACTTTCTAGTTAGTGACAGTGACATGAGGACTCCTCTAGTCTTGCATATTTTTGTGCAAGACTAGAGCAGTCTTGCACAAAAGTCTTCTAGTCTTGTTATAACATATTTTTCTATTCAGAAATCTTTAGTGCTTTCCTCTCACCAGAGCCTGAGGCTCCGTCTCTCCAGCACTTTCCACAATCTGCCATACTTCCCATGGTGCCTCTGTTCACTCCCTGCTGCCAGGTGCATGGAGTATGCATTGCCCTATTTATGAGTGTGTTCTCCTTTTCTTGTAATGCTTATCTATTTTTTCCCTACACCTGCCCAAATCCTACATCTGTTCTTCAAGGCTCAGAGCAAGTGTGTCCTCTTTCATGAAGTCCTCCTTCATTCTGTCAATGGACACTTGCAGATTAATTCCCATGTGCCTACCATACACTGATGAATGAGATGGTCCCTGCCCTCAAGCAGCAGAACAGCTGAGTGATTGAGGCAGGTAAGTCAGCAGACAGTTGTTTTTGTGCTGCCCAACTTTTTCATGTAATAAAATATAGAGAAAATGATAATATTTATTATTGTCCCCAAGGCTCCTTGTAGCTGGAGGGTTCCAGCTGCATCTGATCAGACTCAACCACTCCAAAGGCTGAGAAGCACCAAAGCATACCCTTTCTCTAACTAACACCAGCTTTGAAACTCAGGGTGATGGTACAGTGTGAAAATCCACTGACAGAAGTAGAGACAGAATGCAGTGAGTCCTTCTTCCAAGCTTGGAGGTAAGGGAAGGCTTCCCAGGGAAGTGGCATCAAGTTGAATCTTGAAGGATGTTAGCTAGAAAAGTGGGTGGCAGAGTGGGGATTGGGAGTCACTTATCTCTGGCATGCGCCTCTTCATGGAAGGGAGAGAGTGGTCCAGCATGGCATAGCTCTACTTGAGTGATAGAGATGAGAATGTGGCTCTAAGGACAAGCATGCATAAGATGAGGAAGGTCTTAAGTTCCTTTAACCAGGCTGTGAACTCCTTGAGACCCTCAAGGAACATTTTATAATTTGTGTCTTTCTAAACTGCTGATTACCTAAGGGCTCAACACAGCATCACTTACAGATGCTTATAGATTTTTTATAGAAAATCTCTATTTGCTGCTGACAATGTTGTGATGTCTGCCAGCAGACTGTGAACAGTCTCTCTGAAAGGCAGTGTGAAAATGAAAGGTGTTTTCAAGAGTTTGTGTAAGTCCAACTGGGGTGGAAAGATAGGACAGGCTTACAATTCTCCACTTCTTCATGTTTCCAGGACAAGCTTCTGGTTTCACTTTAAAGAATACCTAGTATAGTTTTTATTCTTGACACTGGGTTGGTTATTTACCAATTGTCTCTAGCCTCCCATGCTACTGCCTTTCTATAGTCTGTTTTGCGATGCTGGTGCCACATGGGAACTAGTTCCTGGGCTTCTTGGAGCTGGCTTTCTGTTGGCATCTACCAATTCAGGGCACCTGTTGGAAATCAGAAGGCAGAGGAAGGAGAGAAGCTTCTGGCTTCTGCCTCCAATAGCGTGGAGGTTGCTGGAGGAGGTTGGCAACAGCTGTACATGTAGAGGGTTTGGGGTGATTCCTGACTTCAGCTGACCAGGCTCAGGCCACATCTTTTCAGGAGTCCAGAACGAACAGCAACAGTCCTCCAATAGTAATCATCAGCAGATTCAAGCTCAAGGTGTCCACCCAGGGCCATCAGCAACCTCTGATCTTTGGGTTTCCATCCTAATTTCTCTTTGCTTTTTATTCCTCTCTTTCTTCATTCCTCCTTTATAGCACTTTTGCATGCAATCTCCTGTATAATATGTCATCTGTCCAAAATACCTAGAATAGTTTCCTCTCCTCTCCTCTCTCTCCTTTCTTTTTCCTTTCATTTCTCTTCCCTTCCTCCCTCCTTCCTTCTCTCTTTTCTTTGTTTTCTTTCCAGACTTGTCCGTGACTGACATAGACACCTACTTGGAGGGGATGTGTTCAGTCACTATAAAAGAGGATAAAGAAACACTGGAGCCATAGGAGACTGTTCTGCATGGTGTGGGGCCCGACAGGACCCACACCCATGGATAGGTTCTCCTGTAGGAAATCAGGCCTGTAATGTACCTAGGCTGCTTTGAGACTTGCTTTTGCTAAAACTCCCTCACCCTGAATTGAGGCAGAGAAAGTGCCTACTGTAACTTCCTAGAGTCTGTGCTAAACCTCCCCAGTATGGAGTGTAACCGGCTCAACCACTTTTCCTTTTGCATTTGAAAATATTCTTCTTCTGTGATGTGAATAGCGGCATCATCTTCTTTGTTTTCTGTAAAAGGTAACCACCTAAAGTGAACCTGTGCATAGTAAATGAGGACTGTCATGTAATGTGCCGAGTAAAAGCAATAAAGGCCAGTCAAGGCAAGGGTCAAGGCTTTTGCTCCTCTTGAGAGAGAAGCCATGCTGTCCTTTTTCCTCCACAGGACACAGTGGTCCATGTGAATTTCTTGTGCCTCATCCACAATGTGGTGGACCCCATGAGCCGAGGTCCACATCATGGGGCTATTAAAAAGTTGACATAAATTATGTTGTCCAGATAATCATAACTCCAAATGACCTAATATTTGGCAACCAGAGTCCTGGGTGTTTTATTTGAGCAAAGGTTTTAATTCTGTTTGAAATGATGTACTGACAGAGTAGCACAATTGAACAGTTCAGATTGGTTTTATGCATGAATGGATTTCAGATGCAAGGCTGTTGATCCAACATCTTATACAAGTACCAAATTCATAGAGAAAGAAAAAGGAAAGAAAAATATCCCTAAAACTCTGTAATTCTCAGGCACACAGTTCTCTCCACCATGCCTTCAGAGTATATATCAAATATAATAAAACCAGTGAGTCAGCTTTAATGGTGGGGCTAAGCCACACAGAAGGGAAGAGTGACCCTTCCAAGCCTCCTGAACAATCTTGGCAGAGAATTTTCTTGCAACTAGGCATGGATGATAGTTTTAACAGTACCTAGAAGAGAGTTTGTTCACAGTAACATGGCTGGATTCTCTTTTGTTTTGGGTTTTCTTGAAAATTTTAGCAATCTCTTACATGCATATGCAAACACCACTGGCCACAACACTTAAGCGTGATAAGGTTTTGTAAGTCCATAATTCTGTAGCCACACAGCCTGGCTTTTGTCTGCTTAACCAGATATATATAGACTAACAGTGTGCACATGAATGAATAGGAAAGGCATCTTTCAGGGGTTTGCTCACACAGAGATGAGCAAAGGTGTGGGGAGGAAGTATAAACATAAAACATAAAAATAATGTAGCTTGGGGGATCCACTATGGTGGCAGAGTAGCTGGAAGCTCTGTCCACTTGCTCCTAGACCCAGACCAGACTTGCAGTCACAACAGAGTGTGGAGAGTGAGAGAGAGCCTCTGGGAGTGAGTGCATACACATATGGGAGCATGGGGAGTGCATGGCAGTGGGCAAGAACTAGCCTGCCTTCAGGGTGCCCAGAGTCAGCAGCTCAGGCTTTCTCAGCAGAGCTGCCATGGCTGCCCAGTCCAACCCAGCACTTCTGGCTTCACCCAGATGGGGTGGCTCAGTAGCTGCAAGCTACCAGGGTAGAGTGTGAAGGCCTGGGAGGTGCAGGCCTCAGAAACAACATGGCAGGAGCAGGCCTCCTGAGGCTGAAGATATCTGGAGGGAGCAGGGTCAGCACTCCACCACTGCCCTGTGTTATAATATAGCTGTGGGGCTCTTCCCAATGCAATCTGGGAAAGATCCAGAGAGAAACTTCATCTAAAACTGTTTGAGGCTCTGAAAGGCAGTGGCCAGTGACAATGAGAGACTGTGTGATTTTTGGGGAGGGGGAGCATATGGAGAACAACCGCCCCCCCCCCCACCAGGAACCTGTGCCACAGTGTGGAGGCCACACAGAAACTCTTTTAAAAGGGGAGCTGAGATGAAACCCAAGACTCAGCAGGGACTCATGGATCCCATGTTTCTGCACATGCCTGTGTATGCAGGTGTAGCAGCTCTGCTAACCAAAAACTCAGAGAAATAGAGTACATTGAAAGAATGCTAGGACCAGATGCAGCACAGTTTATGAGCAGAAGGCTGTTCAGAGTGGAGAATTCAGCTGAACCTCCTTCGGGAGAGCCGCAGGCTTGGGACTAGGCAGCAGGAGCTGAACGCCTGAGATTTGCTGCTGCCAGCCAGATCCCCTACAGACAGGTGAGCTCAGCCCCAACCTGTGGTATTTTAGGTCCAGCAGATCAGCACCTCTAGGCTCAGAAGTTTCCTGCTGGGTATATTTCTGCAGGGGAAAGAAGAAAAAGCACTGAAAAGGCCCTTCACCAGACAGCATGAGCTACATGGTTCTTTAGGCTATAATTTACTAAACCCAGCAGAGCAGAGATAATAAGGACAGGCACAACAAGCTGCTATCTTCTCTCCTGCATATCTGTTTAACATCCATTTCTTATCCTTCAAGTTTGTACCTAATGTGATACCCAATTTTATATTATAGTTAATTTCAAATACCAGATTTTGCTCTTTCCTTCTCCTACTCCATTTTACTTTCTCTCTTCCTCTTCATATTTTTGTTTTAAATTCTGTTTTCTCTTTTGCCACAACTTGTTTCTATTCCACACTCTTACTATTTCTCCTTCTCCAGTCTCTCAAAATTATCTGTAATCATCATTAGTGATCTCACATTCTTTTTCCCATTCTTAAAATACCTTTATTCTCTCTCCACCTTTATCAATCTTTGCTTACTGATTGTTGATAAGATGGTTGTAGTTGCATCTCTTCAATATCACTTCTAGAAAGTCACTAATTTTGAATTTCAAATCTCAAATTTTACTCTTCTCCTCTCCTACTCCATTTCTTCTTCCTCCTGCCCTCTCTATTTTTCATTTTAAACATTAATTTTTTCTCTATTAGCCTGTTTTTCATTCCCCACTCTTAGTATTCCTGCTCCCTCTATCCTCTCAGAATAATTTTTTTCTTTCCTCCAGACATTGGTAAGCTTTTCTGTCTTTCTTTGTTTCCTCTTATTTCAATCTCACCTATATAAATGTTATCCATTTTTTGTTGATATTGCTGTGGTGGATCTTTTTCTTCAATTATGTCCTTATTATTATATATATTTTTTCTTTTGTGTTGTTGTTGATTTTTTCTCTCACTAGTTTAAACCTAATACTGTATGCTTCCCTTCTTCTACTCCATTCTGCCTACTTCCTCTCTTTTTTATTTACAATGTAAGTTTTATTTTCTTTCTCTCTTTGCCTTGTCTTTATTCCTTATTCTTATTATTGCTCCTCCCTCTATCCTTACAAGATCACTTTTCTGGCAGTTAGACATCTCCTATTAATTTTTCCTCTCTTATAGTAGTCTTAATCTCTTTACACCTTTATTAATATTGACTCATTTGCTGTTGATAGTGTGGTTGTAGGTAGGGGTTACTTTCATGGGTGCGGGTTAGTTTCCTGTGCTGTTTGATTTTGTTCTGGTCACACCTGTATAATAGCACACAGAGGAAGATGTGGTGGGCAGAGTGACTCTCAGTAAGTCAGCTAGAGGGATCTACCAAAGAATGACCCAACGATAACCAAAATCCAACTACAACCAGAGAGCCAACATAAATGGCATAAAGGACAGACCAAGACATCAAGCTCAGAAGATCAAGGACACTGCACCACTTACCACTAAGCCTCACAGGTCTTCTACCACAGAAGATCACACCACAAATACAGGAAATCAAGAAATTAATCTAATATGCAGAAACAAGCAAAAAGAGTTGCCTAAAATGGCGAGACAAAGAAACAACCCCTCAATCAAAAGGAAAGGAGGAATCATCAGAAAGACTGCTACACAAACTGAGGCAAATAAAGTGTCAGACATTGAGTTCAAAATAATGGTTATAAGGATGCTCAAGAAGCTCAGTGTGAACCACAAAGAACTTCAAGGAAGCTATAAGGAACTTACTGTGAACTACACCAGTATTAGAAAGGGCATAGAAACTATCAATAAGAGCCAGGAGGAAATGAAAAAATGCAACATCTGAAATGAAGAACACAATAGAAAGAATTAAGAACTGGCTAGATAAAGCAGAGGATCAGATCAGTGAGCTGGAGGATAAGGCAGGAAAAAATTCACAGACAGCAACAAAATGGCTCAAAAGGCTCAAAAGGCTCAATGGCTCAAAGGGCTCAAAAAAAATCAAAGAGAGGTTAAGGGAGCTGCAGGACAACATGAAACATAATAATATCCATATAATGGAAATAACAGAAGGCGAAGAAGAGGAGTGTTGCATCCACCAACGCGAGAGACAAATTGTCAGAAACTTTCAGGATTCAGAGATGTTATTTTATTGGCCAAAGTTTTAACCTGCACAGGGGCAGACCCTCAGAGTGTCTGGAGACACGGTGCTCATAAGAGCTGCAAACGAGAGCCACCCTAAGCACTTACAGCTAAGTCTTTTTATAGACGCGAGCAAGCAAGCATTGTATAGAAGCAAATGTGGCTGTTAGCTACTGGCTACTTGGGTGGCACAAGCAAGCGAGCATTGTATAGAAACAAATGTGGCTGTTAGCTACTGGCTACTCAGATGGCGCAAGCATGACCTAAGCTTTCTGGGTTTTGAGTAATGGAAAAATTTTAATCTAGACACTTGAACAGGTGGTCCTCTACTTGTTCAGCCCCATTGGTTTTGTAGTTCCACCTTCTCTACTCCCTATGTTCTTTCCTTGTGGTTTCTGTCTCCAGGCCAAATCTCTTTAAGGCAGTCCATATTTTAACCTCTATTTTTCTGGTTTCAACAAGGAGCAAGTGATAGAAAACCTGTTTGAAAAAGTAATGAGAGGAAACTTCCCTAACTTAATGAGAGAAAAGGGTCACACAAGTTAAGGAAGCCCAGGTCAAAATCAAGATGAACCAAACAGGCCCACTCCAAGACACATCATAATTAAAATGGCAGAATTTAAAGAAAAAGAGAGAGGATCTTAAAGGCAGCAAGGGAGAAACAGATAGTAGCATACAAGGGAGCTCCAATAAGGCTACCAGTTGATTTCTCAACAGAAACCCTACAAGCCAGAAGGGAATGGCAAGAAATGATCCAACTGATGAAAAACAAGACTACCTACCAAAGACTATAACCAAGACTACTCTACCTACCAAGGCTCTCATTTAAAAATAGAAGGTGAAATAAGAAGTGTCCCAGACAAAAGAAGGCTAAAAGAATACATCTCCACCAAATCAGCATTGCAAGATGCTACAGAGTCTGCTTCTAGAAGATGAAGAAAAAGAGAGAGAGAGAGAAGGAGATGGAGAGGGAGAGGAACACAAGTACAGAGGGGGTAAAATTGCAATGAATAAGTACCTATCAATAATAATCTTAAATGTAAATGAATTAAATGCTCCAATCAAAAGACACAGGCTAGCTGAATAGATAAGAAAATATGAACTGCATATATGCTATCCACAAGAGACCCAACTCAGACAGAAAGTGAAGAAATTTTAAAAAATCCAAACAAATGGACAGGAAAAAAAAAGAGCCAGGGTTGCAATACTTATATTAAACAAAATACATTTCAAAATAAAGGCTATAAAAAAAGACAGAGAAGGCACTTCATAATACTTAAGGGAAGAATGCATTAATAGACAGAAAACTCTACTTGAAAAATAGTTAAATAAAATTTAAAAAAATATATAATCACTATTAACATATATGCACCCAACATAGGAACACCCAAATATATAAGGAAAATCTTGGAGGACTTCAAGAATGATATAGAGAACAATGCACTTATAGGGGATTTTAACACTCCACTGGCAATAATGGATAAATCTTCCAAACAAAGAGTCAACAAGGTAATGTGGCACTGAACAACACTCTATCTCAAATGGACTTAATTGATAAATATAGAACCTTTCACCTCAAAGAAGCAAAATATACATTCTTTTCAAATGCACATGGAACATTTTCTTTAAAATTTTTAAAAATTGTTATTCAAGCACAGTTTTCTGCCTTTTACTCCCATCCCAGCCCACCCCTGAGCTCTCCCCACCTCCATCCTGTTTCCACCCTCCCCTTGCTTTTGTCCATGTGTCCTTTTATACTTGTTCCTGTAAATTCTTCCCCTTTTCCCCTGAAATTTCCTCCCCTCTCCCCTCTGGTCACTGTCAGCCTGTTCTCTAGTTCAGTGTCTTTGGTTATATTTTGCTTATTTGTTTGTTTTGTTGTTCAGGTTCCTGTTAAAGGTGAGATCATGCGGTATTTGTCTTTCACTGTCTGGTTTTCAAAGAGAGACCACATGGCAGGAAAGAAAACAAGTCTCAACAATTTCAAGAAAATTGAAGTCATATCAAGCATCTTCCCATATCACAATGGCTTGAAACTAGAAACCAACCTCAAAAACATTCCAATTCATGGAGACTGTATAACATGCTATTAAATAATGAATGGGTAAAATGAGATCAAGGAAGAAATCAAAAAGTTTCTGGAAACAAATAAAAATGAATATGCAACAACTCCAAACCTACAGGACACAGTGAAGGCAGTCCTGACAGGGAAGTTCCTACCTAAAAAAAGAGAGAAAATTTCAAATAAACAACTTAACCTTATATCTAGAAGAGCTAGAGGAACAACAACAAAGCCCAAAGCAAATAGAAGAAAGGAAATAATCAAGATCAGAGCAGAAATAAACTACATAGAGACTAAAAGAAGTTGAAAGGATCAATAAATCCAGGAGCTGGTTCTTTGAGAATATGAACAAAATCAACAATCTTTTAAGCAGACTCATCAAAAAAAAAAGAGAAAGGACTCAAATAAATAAAATTAGAAACAAAAGGGGAAATTACAACCAAATACAAAGGATTATAAGAAGTTACTATGAAAAACTATATGCCAAAATATTTGACAACCTGCGCAAATGCACAAATTTCTAGAAACATATAATCTTCCAAACTGAATAAATAAGAAGCAGAAAGTCTGAATAGACTAATAACAGCTAGTGAAATTGAAGCAGTAATAAAAAATCTCCAGGTATACAAAAGCCCTGGACCAGATGGCTTCACAGGCAAATTTTACCAAACATTAGGTAAGAGCTAACTCCTATTCTGTTCAAAATATTCCAAAAAATTCAAGAAAAGGGAAGACTCCCAAACTCTTTTCATGAGGCCAGTATTATCCTAATTCCAAAACCAGGTAAAGGCACAACAAAGAACAAAAACCACAGGCCAATATCTCTGATGAACATAGATGCTAAAATCTACAACAAAATATTGTCAACCCAGATCCAGCAATACAGCAAAATGATCATACACCATGATTGAGTGGGACTCATTCCATGGATGCAAGGATGGCACAGTGTTTCATTAATAAATCAATGTAAGTCAATAAATGTAATACATCCCATAAACAAAATGAAAGACAAAAATCACATGATTATATCAATAGGTGCTAAAAAAAGCTTTGATAAATTCCAGCACCCACTTCTAATTAAAAAAACACTCAACAAAATGAGAGTAGAGGGAGCATATCTCAACATAATGGAGATCATATACAAAAAAACCCTATAGCTAACACTATACTCAACAGCCAAAGCTAAAAGCATTTCCACTACGATCAGGAACATGACAAGGGTGTCTGCTTTCACCACTTCTATTCAACATAGTATTGGAATTCCTAGTCACAGTGATCATACAAGAAAAATAAATAAAAGGCATCCAAATTGGAAAGGAGGAAGTAACACTGTCACTGTTCACAGAAGACATGACAGTATACATGGAAAACCCTGTAGGCTCCACCCAAAAAACTATTTGACCTCATAAGTGAATTTGGCAAAACAGTGGGCTACAAAGTCAACATTCATAAATCAAAAGCATTTTTGTACACCAACAATGAAATATCAGAAAAAGAGATTAGGAAAAATATCCTGTTTACTATAGCAACACAAAAAATAAAGTACTTAAGAATAAATTTAACTAAAGAGATAAATAATTGGTACTGAAAGCTACAGGACACCAAAATTAAGGAAGACAGAAATAAATGGAACTATATACTATGTTCATGGATTGGAAGAATTAACATTATTAAAATGTCCATATTAGCCAAAGCAATCTATGCACTCAATGCAATTCCTATTAAAATATCAATGATGTCCAATGATGTATTTCAGAGGTATACAACAAATATTTCAAACATTTATATAGAACCATAAATAATCCCAAATAGCCTCAGCAATCTTGAGAAAGAAGAACAAAGTAGAAGAGGTCACAATACCTGGTACTAAACTATATTACAAGGCCATTGTAATCAAAACAGTCTGGTACTAGCATAAGAACAGACACATAAACCAATGGTACAGAATAGAGAGCCGATGATTATTTAATATTTGATGAAAGGGGGCAGGAGCACAAAATGCAGTAAAAATAGCCTCTTCACTAAATGGTGTTGGGAGAGCTGGGCGAGTACATGCAAAAAAAATGAAACTAGACCACTAACTTACACCACACAGAAAAATAAGCACAAGATTATTAAAAGACTTAAATATAAGTTGTGATACCCTAAAAGTCCTAGAAGAGAACATAGGTGGGAAAATCTCAAGTATCCCATGCAACAATATTTTCACTGATATGTCCCCTAGGACAAGGGATATAAAGGAAAAAATAAACAAATGGGACGATATCAAATTAAAAAGCTTCTGCACAACTAAAGAAAACATAAAAAAATGAAAAACGAACTAACCGTATGGGAAAACATAATTGCTGATGATACCTTGGACAAGGGTTTGATATCCAAATATATAAAGAACTCACATGACTCCATACCAGGAAGACAAACAATCCAATTTAAAAAATGGCCAAAGGACTTGAACAGACATTTCTCCAAGGAAGAAATTCAGAGAGTCCATAGACACATGAAAAAAATGTTCAACATCACTAAGCATTATTTGAGATTCAGATTAAAACCACAATGAGATACTACTTCACACTGGTCAGAATGGCCATTATAAACGAATCAACAAACAAGTGCTGGTGAGGGCATGGAGAAAAGGGGACCTCTATGCACTCTTGGTGGGAATGCAGACTTGAGCAGCCACTGTGGAAAACAGTATGGAATTTCATCCAAAAAACTAAAAATGGAACTGCCTTTTGATCCAATGATCTCACTGCTTGGATTATACCCTAAGAATCCTGAATCCCTAATTCAAAACCTATGCACCCCAATGTTCATAGCAGCATTATTCACATTAACCAAGTGCTGAGAACAGCCTAAGTGCCCATCGGTAAGTGAGTAGATCCAAATCTGTGGTGCAAATACACAATGGGATACTATGCAGCAGAAAGAAAGAAGGAAATCTTACCCTTCGCATTAGTATGGATGGAACTGGAGAGCATCATACTATGTAAAATAAGCCAGGCCATGAAAGACAAATACCATATGATGTCACCTATAAGTGGAACCTAATGAACAAAATAGAATCAGAGGCATGGAAATAAGGAACAAACTGACAGTGACTGGAGGTGTGGAGGAAAGGGGATAATGGGGGAAAGGAGGGGAAGGGTATAATCACAGAACATGTGCAAGGGACCCATGGACATGGACAACAAGGTGCAGACTGACTATAGGAGTGGGGGTGGGTGGGGCAGGGGAAAGCATGGGAAAAACTGGGACAACTGCAATAGAACTACAATAAAATAAGATAAATAATGTAGTTCTCTACTATCTTGTACCTGAATGAACCTTACTTTCTACCTAGAGTTTAATACTAAATAGTTTTATTTGAATTCTCTCATGAATTTCTTGGACTTCATGTGCCTTGTCTGTCTACACAACAGAAACAGTTTGTACACTGTATCTGAAACACTCTCCAGCTAACAAAGAGTTAAAAGAGTTATGGCCCATCCCGGTCCTAGTTCTGCTATGGCTTCTAAACTATAGTGATAGAGTGCACTGTTCATGTAAAATGACAGGGTTCCCACTACCTCCAAATAAGCCATTCTGAAAAGCCAGAAAGAACCTCCTAATGCAATTCCTCCTGAAGATTTTATGACTGAAAAAAGTTACACTTGAGCTAGTAGGCTGCAGTCATGGCCCCATTGACAACTACTCACCATCAAAAGCAACAAAAAGAAAAGATTAGCTTCCTATGTGTACTCTGCATTTAGGTCATATGTCACCTACAAGAAGCCTTCCCTGCCCCAAGAATCTGAATGATAACCCAACCCGATCTTCTGTCCTAGGACCTTAGGCTTGTGGCTTCATTTCTTACCCACCTCTCACTCATCTTTGAGCATACCGTGGTTAGATACGAGTTGCCTCTGCACATCATAGGCACTCAGAAAATGTTTGTGGAAGGGACAGTCACCACACAGCAGAAACAGAATATAGTATGAAGTCACAGACAGAACTTCTTATCTAAGCACTCACCCATTTCCACTGAGTGTGTGAACTAAAGGCCCAGAGAAGGCAAAGTGAGAAACTTCAAGAGTAGAGAGGAAATAAAAATGGAGTAATAGAAAAGGAGATTATTGATGGGAAAGAGAAAAAGAAACATGAGGAGGGACCCCCCAAACCCCTGAAATTTATTTATAAAAAATTGTGTATTTATTCATATATGTTTAAACATCAGTCACCTTAAAAATACTCTCCATTTGATGCCATACACCTATCGGGATGTTTTTTCCACCGCTCATAACAGTTTTTGATGCCTTTTAGTGTTTCTGCTATTTTTTGTTTCACCTCTTCCACATCAGCAAAACGTTTCCCTTGGAGGACTGCCAGGGTCCAGCCTCGGCAGGGTTCAGGTTCCCCGAAGGATGGACGGCCCAGGCAACGAATGACGAGTCAGACAACCGATTGGATGCTGGAGAACAGCCAGCCTCTGTGGGTCTGACCAAACTCTCAGAGTTTGATTTAGGCTTTATTTTTATAGAGATTGTTATATAACATTAAAGGAACAGGTGCATGGCATGATCAGTTAAGCAGAAAAAACCAGTACAGAAGTAAACTAGGAAAAGTATGATAATTTTCATCATTTCAGTTATGTCAAACAAAAGTTGTCTGGACCAGGAGAACCATTAATCAGACAATTTGAAATAGCTCTATGTACAGAGTTTGAATGTCTTATTGTTTATTAAAGTTCTTAGAATTTGACATGGGGCAAAAGGGTACGCTAGACCGAGCAGAGGTTAGGAAATTCATTATAAGGCCTTTGTGATGTCTAACTTAGCTATCTATCTTTTTGTCTAAAATGCTTTTTTATGTAATATGGACTGTAAGTCCTTGGTAATTGTTTCTACATGCTTAGTTTGTAGTAGCTAACCAGCTTCTCTGGTTTCTTTGCCTGTCTATTTCTGATTAATACATATTCCTGTCCAAGGTAGAGGAGGAGCTGTTACTCCATCAACTTTTAGATATTCAGGGGCTACTTCATTAGCAGGGACTTTGTTCTCTGGCCAATGGAATCATTCTGTACAACTTCATTGGAATTATGCATATCATTGGACCTGAAATGCAGGTGTCTAAAAATCCCACCACCTATTAATCGCAAAGGCAAACATGCAAGGGAGAGATAGAGAGGAACCCAGCCACAGTTGCCTCTGCTGTGCAGGTGCATCTCATCCGTCCCAACTGTGTCAAGGGACAACTGTTGGTCGGCTCCTGACAGAGGACTTTTTTTCATCTGGGGAAACAAGAGTTGCTCAGGGCAGGATCGAGTGATAGGAAGGGTAGGGCACAGGGGTAATGCCATGTTTGGTCAAAAACTGCTAACCAAGCTTGCTGATAGGTGCATTCATATCACCTATCATGAAATGGACAAATGTGTTAAAAGACCCTCCCCTCCTAAAAAAAATCGCCAAAGCTGAGTGCAGCCTCTCACAACAATACCAGCTGGTATGCTGATATAGATCGGTTCCTAGAACACTCACTTGGTGGGGGTAGCCCATACTACAAGAGGCCCACTCTCCAGAAGATAATTCTGGTTTTGGGGGATCCTCTCTGGTAGATTGGACTCAGTGGGGTTTGGAATGAGTGCCTTTGATAGCTTAAAACAAATACCATAGACTTGGTTGGAAAATCCAGGACTGTGTAACCTGCAAAGTTAAGATATACAATCAACCAATTCTTAACTCATTCTTTGAGGCTTATATTCCAGGTCATTCCCATTTCTAGACAAAAAACTGAAATCCAGACTTTCCTGAACTAAAATGTGAATTGTTTGTGACAAGTGCACTGTGCTACCATATTTCTTAAAAAACCTGCCTCTCTGCTGTCAGATAGAGTAGCAAAAAACTATCAGAAAGGCCCCCCCAAAAAGGCAGTTGGTTTTTTTCTGCCGCTTTTATCTTAAATGGTGGGTTTGGCCACTAATCAGAATCCAGAGGGAATTCTTGCTGTCTTCCCGAATAATCCCATTGAGTCTGTGTTTGATGCTAGTCCTTCCGGGCTTTCCTTTCTCCTCTGACATATGTTTATAGAATGTTTGTGAATGCTTTCATTTCCTTCCCACACTGAGAGAGAAAAAAATAGTCAGCTTGAGAAACATACATGTGAAGTCTGTCCGGGAAAAGCTATTATTAATATAATGAGAACAGTTTGCAGGACATCAATGTAACTGGGCAGCCAAGGAGAGTGGACTGGAATGTGCATGCATGAATAATAACTGACTGTACTAGTCAGTGGGGGCAGTAGACACTATTGAGTAAGCATGTGTACTGTGTGGCCCTTGCATTTAAAATGACTGAGGGAGTAGAGCAATGAATCTGCACCAATTTTGCATGAAGCTTGAACATGTCTCTGAGGAAACTATTTGGATGATTCAGAAGGCGACAGAAGTGGGCAACTGGTGACTGGCAGCTTCATTTACCAGTTGAAGATTTGGCACCCTGTGACTTCTGGCTTTTCCCAAAGCTAAAGTCACCTTTGAAAGGGAAGA
Source organism: Artibeus jamaicensis (assembly GCF_021234435.1). NCBI lineage: Eukaryota > Metazoa > Chordata > Mammalia > Chiroptera > Phyllostomidae > Artibeus > Artibeus jamaicensis. The sequence continues at coordinate 8,553,418 of NW_026521810.1, read as the reverse complement.
GATTTCAGACTGTCAATTAGATTCAGGCAAATATGACAAGGCAGCTGATGGCAACTGGGAGAACTGTGTGAGGTCCCAATGTGCCTACTTTGAAGGACTGAGGCATCATTGTCCTTTGTACAATATTTCTTATATCTTGTATCTTCTTCAATAAATATCTATATTTTCATATTACATGGCTTGATACCTTCTTGACAGGATGAATATTAAAATATTCATCACTCAACAAAAAGTTTATCAGTTCCTGAAGGTGGGAGCAGAGAGGTGGTATAGCAGATGGTGTAGAAACTGACATCAAACAGCTCTAGATTTGAATTCTGGTTGGATCATTTACTACCTGCTTATATTACTACTTGTATTTGCATAACTAAACCTCACTTTCTTCCTCGGTAAAATAGGGATAGTAGCTACCTGTGCTGTCAGGTCTTCGGCCAATCCTGTGTATGTGGCTTGGTGGCTTCTCCAGCATTGTCAAATGGCAGTGCTTTCTTCATCTACAAGAAGGAGTTTGCTTGTCTGTCATTAAGAGCGCTGTATGATAAGGTCTAGAGTTGTCCATCCATAAGAAGTATTTTAGGCAATATATATCAAACAATGGATCAAAGGTTGTATCCTGGAATGGTCTCAGTTTTTATTGCTTACATCTGCTCATGAAATCCATTGCCAGCATGCTACTAGGAAATGTCTTTGTCATCAAATACAGGAAATTTGACTCAAAGCAGGCACTCAAAGCAGACAGAAATTTGACTCTCAGGCACTCAAAGCATGACATTATCATTCAATGTCATGACTGTCATGCCTAAGTATGTTCATAGTACTACTGAATAGTGGATAAACCCCTTTTTGTTTGCTCCCCTAAATTGGAGGGGAATCATAGAAGAGGGGGAATCATGTATCTCTTTCTGAACCTTTAAAACAGTTTGACAGTTATGGAGAGAGAACTCACCATAGGACAGCTGAGAAACCCATGGACATCACAGCTGACCATTAATTACTTCAATTTGAGACAAAAATAAAGGAATTTTGCTCGAAAAAACCCACATTCTGATTGATGCTTGTCTTTCAAAGTTTTGAATCTTTGAATTACTGTTTTTTAAAAAGAACCTATTTATTACTTTAGGAGCTTGGTAGGAGCAAGGATGTTTTGTTGATCTTGAGCCCCTGATTTCCTATAAATATTAATTTGCAAGGTGGTTACAAGGATTATCATAGTGGTTAAAAAAACACATTTCTGGTGTTCAAAGTCACACACCAGCTATGTGACTTAAAACAAACTCTCTGAGCTCGAGTTTCCTCATGAAAAATGGGAATTAAACGTGATAACACAGTTGAACTCTTAGCATGTTGCCTGGTATGTGGTAAGTACCCAAAGATGTACCCAATGGTAGTTACTTGTTTTTTTAAATCCAACTTTTTAATTGAATTTATTAACGCAAGTCATAGTACCTATGGATACTAAGAAAACCGGGTCAGACCACTCAGGCTTTCTATAAATGATTATCTATTTGGTTCTGAAGTTGATCTCAAAATATGGGAAATGGTGATAGATTAAGGTCACGGGGCTCAGGGGAAAGGAGCAGAACAGTGTGGTGTAGTGGAAAAGTCACAGACTTTAGCACTTAAACGACCTGCATTTAAAGTCTAGTTATATTTCTTGTTCCTAGTCGCTTAAGCCAGTCTTTGTCCCTGGGTACCCGGCTCCTCATCTGTAAATTGGGGAAAACTCTAAGGCCGGAGGTATCGTAACCATCAGAGACAGTCAGGGAGGTGCCTAGAACTGCAGGCCTCAGAAGCTTTTTGGATTAGGGAGGAATCCGCCCCTGAGACCTGTCACCAGGACGCTAAACGAGCAGGAAGTCCGGGGAAACGCACCCACGGTGGTGGGCAGCCCAGAGTGGCCAGGCTGTGCACCAAGACGAAGGCCGAGGGCTTGAGAGGCCTTTTGTTGGCCGTCTAGACTGCCTTTGCACGTGCCAGGAGGATTAAAGCTATTTGTTGCGGTGCCGCCGCCGCGATGGGCCTCCGTGATGGCAGGCGGCGGGACAGCCGGCCTGACGTCAGGTAGAAGCCAAGCTCCTTCGGTCTACGACCAGACAAGTGGATCCCGCTACAGACCCAGCCGCTACATAGAAAGAAGGGGCAGGAAAATGCAGATCTCACGAGAATTATATAGGCTACGAGACCGCGCCCCTAAATGACAGCCGGGTGGGCCACTGACGGGAGCGGCTCGGCCACGTGGGGGCGCCCAGTGGACGGCGCGAAGCCCCGGCGGCCAATGGCTGGCGGGGTCGCGGGCGGGGCGGCCAGCACTCCGGAGGCGGGGGCGGAGTCTCGGCGGGGAGGCGGGGTGCCTGGCGGCGGCAACAGCAGCAGCAACAGCAGTTGCAGCAGCAGTAGCGGCTGAGGTAAGACTGATGAGGGTGAAGGGTACTCACGGCGACTGACCGCGGGAAGTTGTCGGCCTGGAGGTGGTGGCGCAAGGGCGGCTGTGCCGAGAGGTACAGAGTTGAGGGGTGGCACCTACTGCCGGCCTCTCAGGCACAGGGTCGCCGGGGATCCACCTGCTGGTAACGGAGCCACCCGCGCCACGGCCAGGCCAGGAGTTCGCGCGCCGCCGCGGGCTGCTGCTCCGGTAGTCCGGGCGCTGGCCGGGCCCGGGCGTGGGCCGGGTGCCTTGGTCGCTGTGTCAGCCCCCTATAGTCATCAGTGCGGCCCCTCGGTGCCGGGAGCTCTCCAGTGGCTGGCCGGGCTCCTGGTGCGTTCCCGGCTCTGCCCTGCACGGCGGGGCTGGTCTACTTTGGGGCAAAGTGGCGGAGAGAGTGGGTTTGGGGGTGCGGAGGGGAAGTGAGAGTTGTTCGCTGATCGAGGGCCCCCGTCAGGCGTTTCCAGGGGGCCGAGGGCCGGGTGAGATAGGGGCGAGGCGGTCCCGGCCCAGAGGCAGGGGCTGCTCCTGCCTTGGTGAGGGAGCGTGCAGCCGCGGTAGCGAATTTTCCTACAAAGTGAAGACCTGGTAATGGTGTGGTGTCAAAGAGCAGCCCATTTCCCCACCACTTATGGAGGAAGCTGCACGTGGGACCCTTAGGTTGGGTCCGTGTGATTCCATTGAGTGTGCCAGGTGACAGCTCGAAGGCGTGTTTTATGAGCTGGCAGTCATACCCCTCTCGCGCCCGCTTTATTTCTCGCAGCGTATGTTCTCTGAAGCCCGGTCATTGCTTACAATCCGAATTGCGAAATATGAGCGGGCACAATGTATGTGTTTAATGGTTTCCATATATTTTGCTGTTGTACTTTTGCTGTTGGACGAATTCTGATATAAGATAATGACGTTGTTTGTTTGAATTTAGAACCTAAATTTAGAGTAAAATATTATGCGTTTTGTGTTTTATGTTTCCTTTTCTGATTATTTTACAAAATAGTGTACTAACAGGTATGGCATCGGTTTCTTTACTCTTACGTATAAATCCGAAAATGTACTGGACGATGAAATTATGTAAGATGTTTTAAGTAAAAATATTAATCCTTTCACAAATGTAAGATAAGTGAATTGTAACGTAATTGTGGTATATAAAGTTAGAAAGATTACATCTTGGATTTCATGATTGCCCCTTCCTCCCTCCCTCCCTCCCTCCCTCCCTCCCTCCCTTCCTTCCTTCCTTCCTTCCTTCCTTCCTTCCTTCCTTCCTTCCTTCCTTCCTTCCTTCCTTCCTTCCACTTTGTCTGTAGGATGGTGATTAAGGACTTTGTCAAATGTTCAGCAGAAATATTATGAGCAATGGGACAGAGCTGTCCAGAGAACAAATTAAAATAACCTGTTACCTAATAATAAAAACATAGGACAGTAGCCCTTAAAAATCTCTTAATAAAATATTTTTTTTCAGTGTGAGATCTAGAGTTGAAAGTTTCATTCATTTTTATCAGGATGGAGAAGATGACTAGGAATTTTAGCCACTACCTTTTTCGTTAAAGATTCAAAAGTGTAAAGTGATAGACTCAGAATAAGATTTTTGTGAACCTGGATACTTTAAAATATGGGTCACTTTGTCTCTTGAGTTAGTCAATCCAGAGGGCTTTTGGTTGTCCAGCCTAGCAATCGCCTCTCCTGGTTTAAGGGCCCAGAGATCAATTAAAAAAAAAAAAAAAAGACTAGAGATCATTAGTTTTACTCTTGTCCTGAGCCTTCACTTATACTGTGCAGTTAAACTTCATTATTTTGGAAACCTTGATTTAAAATGTATGACTACATTCTTCCTGAGTAAAATGCTGCTTTAGTTCTCTTGAAGAATTTTAGGTCTTATTTGTTAGTAGAATTCATTATAAGTGCAATATCTTCTTTAAACCAGGGCTTAATAAGTTCTTCTGTTTAATATTTCTTATATTTTTCAATATATCTGTAGTTTGCTTTTAGAATTCATTCACTTTTAATTGTCTCTGCCCATTTATACTGGCTTTTATCATAATGGGCTTTATTTTGATAAAACTATTTTAAAATATCCTTAATTTTATGATTTGCTATTTCTTTACTTACCCGTGATTATTAATTTAATGTTTAATCTAACCCATATACTTTTAGATCTTTTACTAGAACAAAACAGCAACAGAAAGTCATACAATTTTTATGTTGGGTTGGCCAAAAAGTCCATTTAGTATTTCTGTAAAATAAAAGACACATTTTTCATTTTCACCAATAAATTTATTGATTTGGATATTTTGAGTATGTCAGTATCTCCTGCTATTGGCTTCTAGTGGGTAGAAGCCAGGGGTGCTCCTAGATACCTTCCAACGCATAAGACAGCCCCACAGCAAGAAATTATTCGGGCAAAGTGTCAGTAGTACCAGGAAAGTTTGCAAACCACTTTTGACATGTTTAATGAGTCACAGCACCTTCTCCATACACTGCATGTCTTTTTTTTTTTTTGCATTTCAGTTGTGTTTTTACGTTTCTTGAAATAATAAAACATAATGCCAAAAATGTTGCATATCTTCTTTTATCTTTGCTGTTTAAATGACTGCACAAAAATTTACCAATTTTAATGTTTGTCTTAAATGCACACTGATATGAGAGCTGTCACAATACAGTCTAACAAAATTGTTTCAAATGGAGTTAAAGACAACTAAGTGCTACTAGAGCCATTACATGGAAAAAACGTAATGAACTTTTTGGCCATCCCAATATAATGTCATACCAGGGTTTATTTTTTATTTTTTATTTTTTTCAATAACAAGTTTTATTTAAACAATAAATATAGGACAGATATCATCTCAGAATATATGATACATATGATAGCATTTTAAATAGAAAAAGCATTAATGACTGAATAGATTGAAAATATCAAATACTTAAAGTCTTGAGTTCCTAGTGATAGCACTAATCACAAAACACATTGGTTTTCCTTGATTGTTACTAGGGCACTAATACAGTTTTTTTATTAGACTTTTTTTAGAGCTATCTTATTTTTTATTTTTTTTTAAATTTTTTTATTGATTATGCTGTTACAGTTGTTCTATTCCCCCTTTATTCCCCTCCACCCTACCCCCCCATCCCCACCATTACCCCCCCTTTAGTTTATGACCATGTGTCTCAAGTCCTTTAGATTCTATATTTCCCATGCTATTCTTGCCCCCCATCTATTTTCTATCTATTGTCTATGCTACTTATTTTCTGTACCTTCTCCCCCCTTCTCCTCCTCCCACTCCCCTGTTGCTAACCCTCCTTGAGATCTTCATTTCTATGTTTCCACTCCTGATCTAGCTGTCCTTTTAGTTTGCTTTCGTTTTAGGTGTGGTTGTTAATAACTGTGAGTTTGTTGTCCTTGCATGGTTCATGTTTCTTTAACTTCTTTTTCTTAGATAAGTCCCTTTAACATTTCATATAATAAGGGCTTGGTGATGATGAACTCCTTGAATTTGATCTTATCTGAGAAGCACTTTATCTGTCCTTCCATTCTAAATGAAAGTTTTGCTGGATAGAGCAATCTTGGTTGTAGGTCTTTAGATTTCATGACTTGGAATACCTCTTTCCAGCCCCTTCTTGCCTGTAAGGTCTCTTTTGAGAAATCCGCTGACAGTCTGATGGGGACTCCTTTGTAGGTGACTGTCCCCTTAGCTCTTGCTGCTTCTAGGATTCTCTCCTTCATTTTAATTTTGGCTAATGTAATTATGATGTGCCTTGGTGTGTTTCTTCTTGGGTCCAACTTCTTTGGTACTCTCTGAGCTTCCTGGATTTCCTGGAAGTCTATTTCCTTTGCCAGATTGGGGAAATTCTCCTTTATTATTTGTTCAGATAAGTTTTCCACTGGTGGCTGTGCCTTTCCCCCTTCTGGTACCCCTATAATTCGGATGTTGGAGCGTTTAAAGATGTCCTGGAGGTTCCTAAGACTCTCCTCATTTCTTTGAATTCTTGCTCCTTGACTCTTTTCTGTTTGGCCATTATTTGCTTTCTTCTGGTCCACGCCATTGATTTGAGTCCCAGTTTCCTTTTCATTGCCATTGGTGTCCTGTGCAATTCCATTCATTTCAATTAGTTTCGCCTTCATATATTTGTCTAATTTGTGGCTATAATCAACCAGTTCTGTGAGGATCCTGATGACCAGTGTTCTAAACTGTGCGTCTGAGAGTTTTGCTATTTCTTCATCGCTTAGATCTATGGGCTCTGGGGCTTTAAGAACTTGCGACATTTTTGGTCTGTTCTGGCCCTTTAAGTGTGAGAAGCGGTGCCTTGGACTCCCAGGTCGCTGGGTTGTGACGCTATATGTGGGGGCGTGGTCAGAGCGGGGAAATGGCGACCCCCTCTGCCGCTTCTTACAGCTGGGTGCGGCGGAGCAGTGCGTTAGGTGGTTCACCTGGGACGGGCCACTCAGAGTCGCTGGGTTATGACACTGCATGTGGAGGTGGGGTCAGAGCAGGGAAATGGCAGCGCCCTCCTGCTGGCCCGGTATAACCGCCCACTCCCTCGCCTATCCACCCGCGCACAAATGCGCGACCTCAGTCAACACGCAGCCCCGCTGCCCCGCCGTCTCCCCCGCGGTCTCTCACTAGGTCCGACCCTGCGCCTGGATTCCGCGGGCCTGAGTCCGTCTGGCCGAGTCCTCCTGTGCAACCCTGCTCCGCCAGCCGCTGGTTTCGCCCCTTACCGGTCAGGCTGAAGAATTTGTTGTTAACGGACTTCCGAAAAGTTCAATTTTCCGTGTTCTGGCTGTGTTTTCTGTTGCTAATATTTAGTTTTCTCTAATCTTGGTTGTGTGAGAAGGCATGGCACATCCACCTATGCCTCCATCTTGGCGGAACCATACCAGGGTTTAAATTCCAAGTTACATAGTTCACTGTTATCACTTCTTTTTTTTAATAATCAGAACTTATTATTGGGTGCTTAGTTATATAAGATTATTAGGCACTTTATGGAATTGAAAGTACAGAATTCACCATGAAGATTTTAAATTGTGAACAGTAGACATGGACATATTTGATGTTAACTTGTATTAACAATAGAAAATGAATAACTTGGGGTTTAGAAACCAGTGATAACTTGTGAGAATATCTTTTGAGTTCCTTGTTTTTAGATAGTAAGAGTAAGCAGGGAAGTGGCGCTGGGGAGTTCAGTGCTTCTAGAATATTATACCACAGAGTTGCTGGTGAAGGAAGATTATAGGCGTGCCTTAGGGTTGTGTATGCACATATTGTGTGTGTGTGGGGGGTGTTAGTCAAAGGCTATAGAAAAAGGAATTTGTTCAAGATTCTAAGTTTAAACTTTGAGATTTCTTATGAATTTTGCAGCTTATTTTGTAATTGTTCCATGTTTGTTATGGAGTATAAACATTTTTAAAATTCGCACTTAAACTGTTGGCTAAACTTAACACCTTATGAATATTCTTCATATAACCTGAGACTTGGGAGTATCCCTGGCACCACTCTCCCTGCTTGGGTGCAGGTGGATGAGTTTGAGAGGCAAAAAATCTGGTAGATAAGAGTTTAGACTTTGGAGTCATACAAATTAGGGTTCTCTTTGAGTTCATTTTTATTGTGTGTAAAATCAGGTTAATAATGCCTGCCTAATAGAATTCTGTGAGGATTTAAAACTTATACAACAGTGTGGTAGTTGCTGGGGAGCGGTGGGTATAAGGGGACTAAATAGTAGTGGGGAAAGTGCAATAAAGATTAAATTTAAAAATATATAATGGACCCAGCACATAGGAAACACTCAATGAGTTTAGCATCCGTATTACTAATAACGTGCTTTAGTGATCTTTCTTCACCAGTAGAGATTTCTAGTAATGTTCAGTTTTACAAAGTAGCTGAGATGCTAGTTTCAGAATTGTCTGCAAGTGGCTACTTTAATCAGCCATATTCTTCTATTGAGAGAATTGTCCCTTGGGCTTGGTAGACCTTTTTGGAGGTGCATTAACTCACCCCACTAGAGTGTAATTTAGCATATTGTGAAGTGCATCTTGGGGTCCTCTTGAGGCCACCAGTAATCAAAGTACATCTCAGAGTGCTTCATATGCCCCCAGGGAATGAGACCAGCCATGCTTAAAGTGAACTGAACAAGTGGCTGGTTATAGTTTTTTTGTTTGGTTTTATTTTTAATACAGTTAATATTTATTGAGAACCTATTATGTGCTAGGCACCTTTGCTCAAATACCTCTGAGAACTGCATTTCACTCCTTTTTTTTTCAGTAGTTTTATTAGATGGGTGGTGAGAAAGTGGTGGATCCTCAGTCATACAGTATTCTGGTTGGATAGCTGCATTTTAAAAATGCCTAAACCTTCCTAATTTGAGGGCAGGCATTAAATTTGCCTGAAGAGCAATGCCTAAAGTGACATACCTTGTCATGTAAGTAATGATGGAGCCAGATCCAGGTTTTTTGACCCTTGTATGTTGTAGTCAGTTTTCTTACATTTTTAAAAAACATTAACTGTTATTGTGCTATAGGAAAACTGAGAAGAGTGAAGATTATGTTACTCAGGAACCATTGTGTGATCATTAGAGTTCTCAGCTTGGAATCTGGCTTATTATATGTTTAATGAGCCCCACAACTTACCTCCTTACATACATAACCATAACTTTCTTTTCACAGACGAAACAAATGAGGAGGGAATATATGTAGTTTGATGCTTTTTTCCCCCGGAGGAGAAAAACCCTATAATCCTAGTATATTAAATGAGTGGTTTAGAGGTGGGAATAATCTTCATAGACATAGTTTGGCCCTGCCAAAAGTCTGCTTGTAACGGTGACTAATAAATGAAGAAACCAATATTTTGCGTTACTGAACAAGTTTTTCTTTCTTTTTTCCTCTTAGATAGGAAGAAAGCCTGAGATATCAACCTATGAAGACTGTGAAGACAATTCTGAATAGCAGTTGTGACTGGTGATGTTGTCAGACATATTCTGCAGAGCATCTGGAATGAACCTCTTTTATTGACTGTTTTCACTGGCCCAGAACCAGGGGCACTGGATTCACTTGACTTTGTTAACATATGAACCAGTGTGATGGTGAAATGAGATGAGGCTCCGAAATGGAACTGTAGCCACTATTTTAGCATTTATCACTTCGTTCCTTACTTTATCTTGGTATACTACATGGCAAAATGGGAAAGGTAAGGGAAATATCTCTAAAAATGCGCATGAAATGTACTAGACTTTTGTGCTTTGTTAATGGTACATAAATGCTTAGGTTAAATACCCCAACAGTCTACATTTTGCATCCTATCTGCTGGGGGCCTAGCAGTTTCTTTCTGACATAAAAATGAAGCAATATTCTTAGACAGAGGAGACAGAAGTTTTCATTTGAATGGGGTTAGTTTTTTTTTTGGTATCTTATCATTTGAACAGATACTGAACAGTGTTTTATATTATATATGACAGGCAAGTTGCATAATCAAGAGTTTTTGCACTTTATTTTTATTATTAAATATCATAAATGTTTAATAAACATCCTTTACTGGATGTTGTTCAAAATGCCTAAAAGGATCTAATCGGCGACTTCATGAAATTTACATGGTGATTACAGTAATGATTTGGTGCTATGTGGTTAATGATTTAAGCTGCCTGCGTTGACAGATTGCTCTTTAGGCAATGAGAAGTTGATGAGAAATTCTGATTAGAAAACTTAAAAAAAATTTTAAATTAATTATGTTAGACTGTTGAACTCTGTTTTTAAGAAAGGTTATATGTTTAGTGATTGAAACTATATTCCGGGATCATGCATTTTGGGGGACTGTTTTTGAAGAGAAACTATTTGGAGTAGATTTGTATCCATGCTTTCTACCTGTCTCCTTTCCTTATAATAATCTAAGGAATGTTGATGGCAAGAAAGATAGAGGTGTTGAGATGAGGGCATATTTGTTTTGTTAGAGTCCAGTTAGAATAGTCATCATGACCTGGTTATTTGATGATGCTATTGCTGACATTTTTTACTGATTTGTATAAAGATAACTGAAAAGATGGATTCATGACAATTTTTCTCTGTCATGTTTATATAGATATGCATATTTACATACTGATATATCTGCGGGTATATGTATATAATAAATAAGCTGATATAAGTGAAAAACATATGCTCTGTGCTTTGAGCAAGTATGGTATTCTTTTTCTTTTCTCTCCCCACTCCTGGCCCCCATGAGCTGGGTTCTGGGTTCTAATTTTGGGGGAAACTCTTTGGAGAAAAATGAATGAAAAACTTGTTGAAGACCTTTCTTCTTTGTGGACAGATTGTGCATTTTAGGTTTTTTTTTTTTTAATTGTACCAAAGGAAAAAGATCTATGCAGGGAGAGCTTTGACTAGTTAGTTTAATCAATCTGTTGACTGTCCCTGATATGAACAAAACAAATGACTGGCCTTAAAAGTCTACTTGTGAAGTAAGAGAATTAACCATAATTTGTTAAGGGTGTTTGGATTTCTTTTTTTCAAGTCAGGAAACTTACCTATTCAGAGTTTTAATAATGGGGAAACTTGGCTCTTCTCACTGTATTTAAGGGATTAAAAGTTTTAGATTATCTATTCCATTTATCTTGTTTCTTATGTAAAGGTATTATGAGCATTTTTTTTGTATTAAGCTATCTTTAGAATCAAAATTAATTAAAAAAATATAAGATTCTTTCACCATGTTGTTTAGATATACATAAAAAATATGTTTTCTTTGATTATCACTCCTCGAATAGCTCTGTAATGCTTCCATGCACGCTCTTGTATGTGTTCTGTTTTTCTGCTTAGTGTTTTGTCCATACTCTTTTAGGTATCAACAGAGACCTGTATAGTTATGTAAAATCTTCTGGGTTGTAATGCTATATTGTTTATATAATCACTGTAACTGCTGAGCATTCATATTCTTTCTAGATTGTCCTGGTAGTCAAACAACTTGGATTTTTTGGAGCGGACCTGATTTCAGATATTCCATTATACCCATTAACTACGTGCTCTGATTTTTATATTGAAAGCATGGTTTCTATAATCTTGACATTGCTGGATTAATCATTTTTATTTTTTATTTATTCCTTGGTCTCTTTTATGTACCTAGCCTGTGTCTAGCACTATATTACATGCTATGAATATGAGAAGGAGTAAGACACTTCACAACTTTGAGAAGCTAAGGGACTGGTAGGGGAAGATGCCTGTAAACAAATATGATACTATAAGTTTATAGATAGAAGCAGTAACAGTGCTGTGCATGTTGTGTATTCTGTCATTAATCCTCATAACAACCCTGGAAGGCATTATTACCTCCTTTTTTGTAGGTGAGCAACCAACACAGTGGTTAAGGAACTTGTCAAGGTCATACATTAAGTGGTAGAGTGAAGTTTGAACTCTGGGCTGCTGATTCCAGAGATGATGCTCTTTGCTATTGCTCTGTTGACCAGAAGAGCAGAGACAGAAGCTACTGATTTTTGTGACACTTCATAGAGGACGGGTAAATGTGAAGACTGTTCCAGGGAGAGTAGGGAACAGTGGGCTTGTCAGGTAGAAGGAGCTGCATGTGCATCCATGGAGTTCTAAAAGGCTGTAGAGTATTTATTTGGTATTTATTTGTGCTTTGGAATTGTGAAATGCTCATTGTAATTGGCTCATAGCATTCCTAGACTGTCTGAAGTTTTTGGTTTTTTTTAAAGATTTTATTTATTTATCTTTAGAGGGGAAAGAAAGGAGAGATAGAGAGAAATATCAGTGTGTGGTTGCCTCTTGTGCGTCCCCTGCTGCGAACTGGCCTGCAACCCAGGCATGTGCCCTGACTAGGAATCAAACCGTAGTTGTTTGGTTCCCAGGCCCGTGCTCAATCCACTGAGCTATACCAGCCAGGGCTAGACTGTCTCAAGTTTTAACTGGTAATCACAGTGCAGTTTCTAGGAGTATATCTAGTTTGTCAAAGGTCTTCATTTACCACTTGGAAGAATATACGAGCACCATAGGGTTAGTATAAATTGGGGAGGATTCCATCCAGGGGAGCTGGAATTTAGACCAGGTTACCAGTTCCAGAGGATATAGGATTCCCATATAAAAATGACTAGAATTCCAAGTATGTGGTATGGACAGGTTGGGAAAGTTGAAAGCAAGTGTTATGAAGTGGGGCAGGAGTAATTACATGTCTTAGTTGTGGGGGTAGGGCCCCCAATGAGCCTCCTACTTTGGTCAGAAACAATCCAGAAACTCAGCAAGACTGATCGAGCAGTTGTAGATCCTTGTCCATGGGAACATTTAACATTCATGTACCTGTTTCTCTCTGGACATATGCTTTCAATTTTCTTGGGTATTTTTACCTAGGAGTGGAACTGTTGGGTCAAACTGTAACTTATGATTAATCATTTGGAAACCCAGACTGGTTTCCAAAGTAACTGGATCATTATGCATTTCCTTCATCATGGTATCAAAATTTTGATTTCTTTACATTGTTGACAACACTTGTTAACAAGTGTTAACAAGTTGTCTTATCTCCATTTTGGCTTTTTCATTCTACTATCCTAGTGGTTGTGAAGTAGTATTTCATAGTGGTTTTGATTTACCTGATGACTAATGATGTCTAACATCTTTTTATGTACTACTTAGCCATTTGTATAGCTTTCTTGGAAAAATGTTCACTCACATCCTGTGCCTGTTTTAAAAAATGGGTTGCCTTTATAAAAATATGTATTTCATTGGTTATATTATTACAGTTGTCCCAATTTTCCCTTTTTTGTCCACTTCCACCCAGTACCTCCCATTACCTCTGGCAGTCCCCCCAACGCCTTAGTTCATGTCTATGGGTCAGGCATATACGTTCTTTGGCTACTACATTTCCTGTACTGTTCTTAACATCCCCCATCTATTCTGTACCTATAAATTTGCACTTCTTAATCCCTATGCCTTTTCCACCATTCTCCCCTTCCCAACTGATTACCCTCCAAATTATTGCTATATTTATGATTCTGTCCCTGTTCTGCTTGTTTGCTTTCTTTGTTTTTTTAGATTCTGTTGTTGATAATTGTGAATTTATTACCATTTTAATGTTCATAGTTTTGATCCTCTTCTTTTTCTTAACTCCTTTTACAATTTCATATAAAAATGGCTTAGTGATGATGAACTCCTTTAGCTTTACTTTGTCTGGGAAGCACTTTATCTGCCCTTCCATTCTAAATGAAAAGGTTTGCTGGCTAGAGTAATCTAGGTTGTAGGTTCTTGGTTTTCATCACTTTGAATACTCCTTGCCAGTCCCTTCTAGCCTGCGAAGTTTCTTTTGAGAAATCAGCTGATAGTCTTATGGGAACTTTTTTGTAGGTAACTACCTGCTTTTGTCTTGCTGCTTTTATTCTCTGTTTATCTTTAACCTTTGACATTTTAATTCTGCTGTGTCTTGCTTTGGTCCCATTTGTATCCATCTTGATTGGGACTCACTGAGCTTCCTGGACTTGTATGTCTATTTCCTTCACCAAATCAGGGAAGCTTTCTTTCATTATTTTTTGAAATAGATTTCCACTTTCTTGCTCTTTCTCTTCTCCTTCTGGCACCCCTAATGATGCAAATGTTTCAAGTGCTTCAAGTTCTTTTAGAGTCTGCTTACACTATCCTTTTTTTTCTTGATTCTTTTTTTCTTCTTGTTGTTCTGATTGCTTGTTTTTTGCTTCCTTGTGTTTTAAATCATTGATTTGATTCTTGGCTTCATTCACTCTACTGTTGTTTCCCTATAAATTGTTCTTTATTTCAGTTAGTGTGTCCTTCGTTTCTGACTGGATCTTTTTTATGCTCATGAGGTCTTGACTAAGTTCCTTGAACATTTTTATAACCAGTGTTTTGAACTCTGCATCTGATAGATTGCTTATCTCCATTTTGTTTAGTTCTTTTTCTGGAGTTTTGTTCTGTTCTTTCCCATATTTCCTTGTCTCCTCATTTTGGCAGCTTCCCTATGTTTGTTTCTATGTATTAGGTAGAGCTGCTTTGACTCCCTGTCTTCATAGCATGACCTGTTGTAGAAAAGCTCACTGGTAAGTTGGTTGGGGTGGAGCTTTAGGTAATTATCAGCGTGGGGCAACCCATGTGAACAAGGTTGATGGAGTCTCCATCTGGCCTTGCTGCTTGCTCTGTGGCTCTGTGTGGGGGAGGGCTCAGAATGGTGCAGTGCTGCTGCCTGGCCTCTGAAGTTTTGTCCTGGAGGAAGCTATCCCCCAGCAGTCACTCTAATGACAGACAGTTCAGTTTCTTCCTGTAGGCCACTGGTGCCCTTCCAGCTGCTGCCTGGTGCTGAAGCCCAGAATGAGTGAGTCTGTGTAAGTCCTAAGTCCATTGTGGGCTCTTTAAGAGGCAACTCCTAAGAATCCCGCAGTTTGTTCTGGCACCCCAATCCCCACTGGTTTTTACAGCCAGAGATATAAGGACTTGTCTTGCTGCTGCTGGAACCCTGGGTGGTCAGGTGTGGGGCTGGGATCCCTCTCTCCTGAGGTATTCCTCCCGAATTCTATCCACCACACATGGGTGTAGGGACTACCTGTTCCACATCTCTGCCTGTCTGTCCCTCCTTCCTGTCTGGATTAATGTGGCTTCTTTAATTCCTTGGTTGTTGGACTTTCATACAGCTTGATTTTCTGACAATTCTTGTTGATACTTGGTTTGTAGTTTAGTTGTAATTTTTCCTGTGGTGGTGTGAGGAGGTGAGCCACATTTACCTACAACTCCATCTTGACTGAAGGTTGCCTTTTTATTCACTTGTAAGAGTTCTTTATATATTCTAGATAAAAGTTCCTTATCAGATATATGATTCGAAAATATATTTTCCCCTTCTTTTCATTTTCTTGATAGTGTAGTGTGAAGCACCAAATATATAATTTTGATGAATTTCAGTCCGTTTTTTATTGTTGCTTGTGTTTTTGGTGTCCTATCTAAGAATTCTTTGCCAGATACAAGATCATGAAGAATCTCCTGTTTCTTCTAAGGTTTTTATACTTTTTGCTTTTATGGTTAGCTTTTTGATCCATTTTATGTTAATTTTTGTATGTGGTGGACATCAAGGTCCAGCTTCATTCTTTTGTATGCAGCTCTCCAGTTGTCCTAGTTGTCCTAGCACTATTTGCTAAAAAGATTATGTTTCCTCCATTGAATGGTCTTGGCACTGTTGTTGAAAATCAGTTGATCATAGATTATGGATTTATTTTTGGACTTATAATTTTATTCTGTTGACCTTCCTTGTGCTAGAATCACACTGTCTTTTTATTATTGGGGTAAAATTGGTATATAAAATTATACAAGGTTCTAGTACAAAAAACCACTGTTTTATTACAAAATCTTTTATTATGAAAAGCATATAATTCTGCAACATAACAATGTTATACTCAAGCATACAATATGACATTTTAAGTGAAATGTTCGTTAAAAATATAAATTATTACACCCATATTATTACTCTACCAACCACACTCAAGCAGGTGTTACTTCTGCTGGACCCTGTATAAGTTTTAGGTGTATAACATTATAATTTGATATTTGTACACCCTATAAAGTGATTACCACAATACATCTAGTTACTGTCCATCACCATACAATTGACTCCCTCCACCAATTTTGCTCACCCCATCCCACTTCCCCTCTGATAACTACCATTCTATTCTCTGTATCTGTGAGTTTGTTTTGGTTTTGTTTGTTAGATTCCACATATAAGTGAAATCATATCTCACTTATTTCACTTAGCATAATACCCTTAAGGTTCATCCATGTTGTTACAAATGTCAAGATTTCCTTCTTTTGTATAGTTGTGTAGTATTCCATGTATATATACCACATCTCTTTTATCCATTCATCCATTGATTGGCACTTAGGTTGTTTTCATATCTTGACTATTGTAAAAACTGCTGCAGTGAACATTGGGTGCATACAATAGACCCCTTCTGTAGGGGATATGTTTCAAGACCTCCAGTGGATACCAGAGACTGTGAATAGTACCAAACCCTCTATATACAATTTTTAAAACATATATACCTATAATAAACTTTAATTTATAAATTAGGTACATTAGGAAATTGACAACAATAATAAACTAGAACAATTATAACAGTATATTATAACAAGTTATGTGAATGTGGTTTCTCTTAAAATATCTTATTGTACTATATTCACTTTTCTTTTTCTTGTGATGATGTAAGATGATACAATTCCTAGGTGTTGAAATGAAGTGAGGTGAATAACACAGGCATTGTGATGTAGCATTAGGCTACTTTGGACTTTCTGACGATATATTAGTAAATGGCTGGGTGTCATTTGTTTCAGTGGCTCCTTTGCTGAAGTCTTTGTATAGACTTAGTGCTTTCTGGTACAGCACTTTGCTGTCAGTCAGAACACATTTTCTCTTCATATATTCCACCCACAAATTTAATGTCTTTTCTACCTTAACAAAGCAGTCATTACACACTGTGGTCATAACTTTTGCAGTTTGAGGTGTGACAGCAAAACTAGCATGCATTTCTTTTTCCTTCTTTACAATTTCATGGATAGAAAATTCTTTCTTACTGTAGCTCTTAGCAATCTTTTAACATAAAGGAAGCACTTTAGGATTCTCTTTGGCATATCTGAATTGCCAACATTATTACTCATGCACTTTGGGGTCGTTATTAAATAAAATAAGGGTCACTTGAACAATAAGCACTGTTGTGACACCGCAACAGTCCATAAGTTAACTAAGCATGCTTCTAAATCACTAATGGACAGGTAGCACATACAGCATGAAGATGCTGGACAAAGTGATGATTTATGTCTTAGGCAGAATACAGCAGGACAGTGATTAAGTTTCATTATGCTATTCAGAACAGCACACAATTTAAAAATTACAATTTTTTTAAATTTCTGGTCTTTCGTCTCATTGGTTAAATGTAATTCTAGGTATTTTATATTTTGTTGCAGTTGTAAATGGGATTGTCTTACTAATTTCTTAATAGTCCATTATTAGTGTATAAAAATGCTAGATATTTCTGTATATTGATTTTTATATCCTGCATCTTTTTTGAAAACACTTAACAGGTTTTTTTTTTTTTTTTGTGGAGTCTTTAGGATTTTCTCTATATAGGATCATGCCACCTGCAAATAATGACAGTTTTACTTTTTTTTATTTGGATGCTTTTTATTTCTTCTCTTGCTGTACTAATTGTTTTACTAGGATTTCTGATACTATGTTGAATAAAAGTGGTGAGAGTAAGCATCTTTGTCTTGTTCCAGATCTTGGAGGAAAAGCTATCAGCTTTTCACCATTGTGATGATAGCTGTAGGTTTGTCATACAAGGTCTGTTCGGAGAAGTCCAGCCATTGTTAATATAATGAGAATGGTTTGTGTGACATCAATATAACCTGGCAGCCAAGGAGTGAGGACTGGAATGCACATGCGTGAACAACAACAACTTCACTGTACTAGTCAGTGGGGGCAGCAGAGTCTGTTGAGTGACCATGTGTACTCTGTGGCCATTGCATTTAAAATAACTCAAGAGTCGAAAATTGCATTAAGCTTGAACATTCATCCATAGAAACTACTTGGACGATTCAGAAGGCTGCAGCTATGGGCAACTGGTGATTGACAGCTTCATCACAACAACACACTGGCTCACGTATCACATCTCGTTCAGAGTTTTTTGGTGAAATATCAAATCACCCAGGTGACTTGGCACCCCCTACAGCCTAGATTTGGCACCCCTCGAGTTCTGGATTTTTCCAAAACTAAAATCACCTTTGAAAGGGAAGAGATTTCAGACCATTGATGAGATTCAGGAAAATATAACAGAGCAGCTGACGGCAATTGGGAGAACTGTGTGAGGTCCCAAAGTGCCCGCTTTGAAGGGGACTGAGGTAACATTGCTCTATGTACAGTGTTTCTTATATCTTGTATCTTCTTCAGTAAATGTCTATTTTCATATTACATGGCTGGATACCTTCTGGATAGACCTTGTATATGGCTTTTATTATAATGAGATATGTTCCTATATACCCACTTTGATGAGAGTTTTTATCATAAATGAATGTTAACTTTTGTCAGATGCTTTTCCTGCATCTGTTGAAATGATCAGGTGATTTTTTTATCCTTCATTTTGTTTACGTGGTGTATCACACTGATTGATTTGCAAATGTTGAATAATCTTTATATCTCTAGGATAAATCCCACTCGATCATGGTGTTTGATCTTTTTAATGTATAGTTAAATTAGGTTTGCTAATATTTTTTGAGGATTTTGCATCTATATTTGTCAGATATTGACCTGTGAATTTTTTTTTTTATCTTTTTTTCTACTTTTAGTATCAGGGTATTGCTGGCCTTGTAGAATGAGTTTAGAAACATTCTCCCTCTTCAGTTTTTTTTTTTTTTTTGAAGAGTTTAAGAAGGACAGGTATTAAATTGTCTTTTAATGTTTGGTAGATTTCACCACTGAAGCCCTCTGGTTCTGGACTTTCTTGGTTGGTTTTTTTGTTTTTAATGACTGATTCAGTCTTTTTACTAGCAATTGGTCAATTAAGATTTTGTATTTTTTCTTGGTTCAGCCTTGGAAGATTGTATTTTTCTAGGAATGTATTTTTTCTAGGTTGTCTGACTTGTTGCCATGTAATTGTTCATAGTAGTATTTTACGATCTTTTGCATTTCTGTGGTATTAGTTGTGACTTCTCTTTCATTTCTGATTTTATTTGTTTGAGCCCCCTCTTTTTCTTGGTGAGTCTAGCTGAAGGTTTATCAGTTTTACCTTTGAAGAACCAGCTCTTAAGTTTATTGATATTTTCTATTTTTTTTAGTATCTATTTCATTTATTTCTGCTCTGATATTTATTTCTTTTCTTTCACTAATTTTGGGCTTTGATTACTTTTCCCAGTTCTTTTAGGTGTTAAGTTAGGTTGTTTATTTGAAATTTTTCTTGTTTCTTGAGGTAGGCCTGTGTTGGTATGAAGTTGCTTCTCACAACTGCTATTGCTGCATTCCATAGATTTTTGGAATGTTGCATTCCCATTTTCATTTCATTTATCTCAAGTCATTTTTTGGTTTCCCCTTTGATTTTTTTGCATTTACCATATTGATGCCGAACTTAGTGCGGACACCCGATCAGCATAGCGCACTACAGCCCAGAACTCCTGGGCTCAAGCGATCCTCCTGCCTCAGCCTCCCGAGGAGCTGGGACGACAGGCGCGCGCCACCAGGCCTGGCTACCTATTGTTTTTTTTAATAGCATGTCATTTAATGTACACATATTTGTGAATTTACCAGTTTTTTTGGGGGGATTTATTTCTAGTTTCATACCATTGTGGTCTGAAAAGATGATTGCTATGATTTCAGACTTATTAAATTTATTGAGACTTGTTTTGTGACCTAACATGGTAGTTTGGAATGTACCATGTGCACTTGAAAATTCTGTATTCTGTTGCTTTTGGATGGATTGTTCACAATAGATCAGATATAAGTCAATTTGGTCTAATGTGTCACTTAAGACTGGTGTTTTTATTGATTTTGTTTATATGATTTATCTACTAATGTAAGTAGGGTATTAAATTCCCCTACCATGTATTCCTGTTGATTTCTCCCTTCAACTGTAATTATTTACTTTGTATTTTTAGTTGCTCCTATGTTAGGTGTATATATATTTACAAATGTTATATATTTTTTGTTGGATCAACTCCTTATTGTTATATAAAGCCCGCCTTTGTCTTTTACTACAGTTTTTGTTTTAAAGTCTATTTTGTCCAATATAAATAAGCTTCTCCAGCTTTTGTTTGGTTTCTATTTGCAAGAATAGAATCTTTTCTATCTTTTCTATCTTTTTACCTTAAGGTTTTGTGTGTCTTATTATCTGCAATATGTCTCTTTTAGGCCACATATCTTTTTAAAATTCATTCAGTCACTCTATGTTATTTGATTGGAGAATTTAGTTCATTTACAATTAGAGTAATTATAATTACATATAGGTATGTGTTCATACTTACTGATATTTTGTTTTCTGCCTGTTTTATAGTTCCTCTGTGTTCCTTCTCTTCTTTTTCTTTGTGTTTTGATGACTTTTTTAGTGTCTTTTAGATTGCATTGTTATCTTTTGTGTATCTACTATATGTTTTTGTTTTGTGGTTACCATGAGGGTCACATATATTTTGTATATCAGTTTATATCTGTCGTTCACATATATGAATGATACACACACAGATTACAATGTATTTTAGGTTAATAGCAAGTTTAAGTTTTAACATACTGGAAAATCCTACCTTTTTATTCTCTTACATTTTGATTTTGATGTCACATTTTATGTCTTTTTATTTTGTTTTTCTTTTTACTGGCTGTTGTAGTTATAGTTATTTTTTAATACTTTTTAACTTTTATATATTAGCTTTATAATTGATTAGTGTACTATGTTTACTATATATTTTTATTTACCAGTGAGAATTTTACTTTCCTTTATTTTTTTGTAATTAATTAGTGATTTTTTTAACCTTTAAGTCATTTCTTGTAGGTCCAGTTTAGTGGTGTTGCATTCCGTTGGTTTTTGATTGTTTCAAAAACTATATCTCTTCTTTGATTCTGGATGGTAATTTTGCCAGGTAAAGGCAAAAATTACCATTTTGTTGGTTGGAAGTGTTTAGCTTTCAGCACTTTGGATATATCATGCCACCACCTTGTGGCCTGCAAAGTTTTTCCTGAAAATTGTGGTGATAGTTTTATGGGTGTTTCAGTGTATACAAGTTGTTTTTCTCTTGCTGCTTTTAAGTTTCTCTCCAACTTTAACTTCTGATGTTTCGATTAGTGTGTCTTTGAGTAGATATCTGGTTTTATCTTGTTTGGAATTCACTAGGCTTCTTGGATCTGGGTGTCTGTTTCTCTCCCCAGGTAAAGGAAATTTTTAGACTTTGTTTTTTCCAATGAACTTTCTGTCCTTTTATTTTTTTCTCTCTCCGCCTTCTGGGCCCCATGTAATGGGAATGTTGTTTTATTAGATGTCCCATAGGTCCCTTAAACCAACTTTACTAACATTTTTTTCTGCTCTGTCTTTGTTAGTGCCAATACCCTATCTGCTAGTTCACAGATCCTTTTTCTGCTTCGCCTGGTCCACTGTTGAACCCTAGTGTATTTTTTTAATATGTTTTTTTATTTTATTGATTATGCCATTACATTTGTCCTATTCCGCCCCCCCGTTCCCCTCCACCCTGCACACCCCTCCCCCACCATTCCCCCCCTTTAGTTCATGAACACATGTCTCAGATTCTTTAGATTCTATATTTCCCCTACTATTCTTACCCTCCCCTATCTATTTTCTATCTACTGTCTATGCTACTTATTTTCTGTACCTTCTCCCCCTTCTCCTTCTCCCACTCCCCTGTTGCTAACCCTCCCTGTGATCTTCATTTCTATGGTTCACTCCTGATCTAGCTGTCCTCTTAATTTGCTTTTGTTTTAGGTGTGGTTGTTAATAACTGTGAGTTTACTGTCCTTTCACTGTTCATCTTTTTTATATTCTTTTTCTTCGATAAGTCCCTTTAACATTTCATATAATAAGGGCTTGATGATGATGAACTCCTTGAATTTGATCTTATCTGAGAAGCACTTTATCTGTCCTTCCATTCTAAATAAAAACTTTGCTGGGTAGAGCAATCTTGGTTGTAGGTCTTTGGACCTACATTACTGAGTGTTTTCATGAAAGAATGTTGGATTTTGTCATTCTTTTCCTACATTTGTTGTGATGTGCATCTTTCAGCATCTATTGAGTAATTTTTGTTTTGTATTCTATTAAGATACATTGCATAATTGATATTTAGGTGTTCAACCAACCTTGCATCTCTAAGATAAATAACACTTGGTTATGGTATATAACCTTTTTTGTTTGTTGCTGAATTTGGTTTGCTAGTATTTGTTGGGGATTTTGCATCCATATAAATAAGGAATATTGGGCCGCAGTGTTCTTTTAGTGCATCAGGTTTTGGTATCAGGATGATTGTAGCCTCATAGAATGATTTGAGAAATGTTTTCTCCTGTTCTTTTTTATTTTTGGAAGACTGGAAAATTGGCATTTCTGTTATCCCTTCTTATGTGTGATTTTGCTTTCCTCAGTTAATTACCTGTGGTCAATTCTGAGTGGTCTGAAAATATTAAATGGAAAATTCCAGAAGTAAACTATTTATAAGTTTAAATTGTGTGTTGTTGTAAGTAACATGATGAAATCTTTCAGCATCCCACTACAATCCTGGGGATGTGAATTATCATTTTGTCCAGCATATCCATGCTGTATATACTACCTGTCCATTAGTCACTCAGTAGCTGTTTCAGTTATGTGATTGACTATTGTGGAATGGTAGTGCTTGTGCTCAAATAACCCTTATTTTACTTAATGGCCTCAAAATGCAAGAGTAATGATGCTGGCAATTTAGATATGCTAAAGAGAAGCCATAAAGTACTTTTTTAAACTGAAAAGGTTGAGTACAGTACACTAAGATATTTTGAGAATGACCACAGGCATTATAATTTTTATTACAGTACACATATTATTATTATTATTATATTGTTGTTGTATTTTACTGTGCCTAATTTATAAACAAAACTTTTTCATAAGTATGTATGTATAGGCAAAAACATAGTGTGTAGAGGGTTTGGTACTATCCACAGTTTTAGTCATCCACTGGGGGTCTTGGCCAATATCCCCTTGCAGATAAGGGTAGGGAGACTACTGTAATTATTTGAATAGTTGGTAGGATCAGCAGTGAAGTCATCTGGGCTTGGTCTGTGTGGGTAAGTTTTGGTGACTGATTAAATCTTTCCATTTGTTACAGTGTTTTCAGATTGTGTATTTCTTTTCCAGTCAATTTCTGTAGTTGGTGTTGTTCTGGGAATTTGTCCATCTCATCTAAAATATCTAACTTCTTGGTGTACAATTATTCATAGTCCCTTTTTTCATTTCTGATTTTAGTAATTTGAGTCTTCTGTTTCTCTTGGTGAAACTAAGGTTTGTTAATTTTGTTGCTCTTTCAAAGAACTAGCTTTTGGTTTCTCGATTTTCTCTATTTTTCTGTACCCTATTGCATTATTTTCTGCTCTAATCTTGACCATTTCCTTTGTTCTGCTTGTTTTAGGCTCAGTTTGTTCTTTTTCTGGTGTCTTAAGTGGAAAGTAAAGTTATTGATTGGAGATCTTTCATAATGTAGGCATTTACAGAGATAAGTTTTTCTCTAAGTACTGCTTTAAGTGTATAAGTTTTGGTACATCCTATTTTTAATTTTAATTCATTTCAAAGTATTTTCTGATTTCTTTTTACCAATCATTTATTTAGGAGAGTGTTCAAAAGACACACTTTGTAACATTTCTATCTTCTAAAATTTATTTTGGTTTGCTTTATTACCTAGAATGTGGTCTATTTCGTAGAATATTTCATGTGCACTTGAGAAGAATGTAATTCTGCTTTTGGGTGGAGTGTTCTATAGACATCTGTCAGCTCCAGCTCATGTGTATTACTTTATAAGTCTTCTGTTTCCTTGTTGACTTTCTGTCTAGTTGTTCTATCCATTTTTTTTAATTAAATTTTATTTAGCTACTTTTCAAGTACATTTTTTAATCTATTTCTCCCATCCCACCCCACCCCCCCGCCCGGTCTCCCTCCTCCCTCCCATTCCCCCCCGCCCCCCCCCCCCCCAGTCCTCATCCCTGTGTCTTTCATACTTGTTCCTCAAAATCCCTCCCCCTTTTTCCCCTTAAATTCCCTTCCCTCTCCCCTCTGGTCGCTGCCCACTTGTTCTCTATTTCAGTGTCTTTGTTTTTATTCTGTTTGCTTGTTTGTTTTATTCTTTAGCTTCCTGTCAAAGGTGAGATCATATGGTATTTGTCCTTCAATGCCTGGCCTATTTCACTCAGCATAATGCTTTCCAGTTCCATCCATGTTGTTGCAAAAGATAGTAGCTCCTTCTTTCTCTCTGCTGCATGTTCTATCCATTATTGAAAGTGGTGTATTGAAGTCTCTAGCTATTATAGAATTGTCTATTTATGTCTTCATTTCTATTCCTTTTTGCTTTGTCTGTTTTGGTATTGTGTTATGGGTGCATGTATGTTTATAATTTTTAAGTCTTCCCTCTTTATCTCTAATAACATTTTTTTGTTCTAATGTCTACTTAGTCTAATATTAATATAGTTACCCCAGCTTTACTGTGGCTTTTACTTGTAAGGTATGCCCTTTTCCTTTTTTTTTTTTCTTAAACCTATTTGTGTCTTTAAATCTGTAGGGAATCTTGGTAAATAACATGCAGTTGGATTATGCTTTTAAAAATCTGCTTTAGTAATGTCTACCTTTTGATTGGACTGTTTAATCCATCTAAGTTTAATGTTATTGGTACAGTTTGCTTTATATCTGCCATTTTCATATATTTTCCATATGTCTCATCTCTTTATAGTTCCTGCATTTCTCCTTTACTCTTTTTTGCATTGATTGCTGTTTTCTAATGTAGAATTTTAATTTCATTAATGCCCTTTTGACTACCTTTTGAGTATATTTTGATGGTGGTTTCAAGGTTTATCATACACATCTCTACTTATCAGAATCAGCTTCAGCTTTATACTAGGTTGATTTTAGTAATATGTAGAAATGTTATTCCTGTATAGCTATATTCTTATATTCCCTTTCCCCACCATTTTCGCTGGTGGTATTATTATGCACATAACATCTGTAATGTTCCAAACCCAACAATACATTGTTATAATTATTTTGTCTGTTATTGTTTCCATAGCACATTACAGTTTTATTCATCATGGGCTGAAAAAGACATTATATACATATTACTTATACAATATTTTTTAATTAGTTGAGAAAGAAAAATAGTATGCATTAATAACATCTCATAATCACATAATTACTGGTGTTCTTTGTGTGGATTTGAATCACTCTCTGATATTATTTGCTTTCAGCCTGATGAACTTCCTTTACTATTTCATACACGGCAGGTCTGCTAGCAGTGAGCTCTATCAAGTTTTATTTATCTTTGAATGTTTATATTTTACCTTTGTTTTTGAAAAATAGCTGTGCTGCATATAGGATTCTTTGTTGATAGGGTTTTTTTGTTTTTTGTTTTTTTAGCATTTTTTGTTATCCCACCAACTTCTGCCTACCATAATTTCTGATGAGAAGTTAGCTATTGATTTTTGGGGTTTGTTAATTGGGTTATTGTAAGCGCTGTATCATTTTTCTCTTGTTGCTTTCAATATTTTCTTGTGTTTGACTTTTGTTATTTTTACCATGTGTCTGCTCTTGGGTCTTGCTTCCTAGATGTGTAGATGATTGTTCTTCATTAACTTTGGGAAGGAGTCAGTCATTATCTACCTTTGAATATTTTTTTCACCTTTCCTCTCCACTGTTATTCCTATTACATTTATGATGGAATAATTAATGGTATGCCAGATTTCTCTGAGGCTCTGTTCATTTTTCTAATTCTTTTTTTTCTTTCTTTAGTGTGGGGATAACTTTGCCCACAAGTCCCCCCATCCACCATGGATGAAAGTAATACTACCAAAACATGATGTGCTTGGGAAGGAGAGGTGGCCAATTTCTCAGAGGAAAAAGGCCAGGAGCCCCTTCCTGCAGGGGCTTTTATTGAGTTGTAATACACAGGAATACAGGTGGTAAGGATCAAACAGTAGATAACATATCAAAGAAATCTGAGGGCTTAGTCTGAGTCGGTGTCTGTCAGGAAAGGGGACTGCAGAAACTTTGGAAGACATACTCATTTCCTGCTTGGACCCTTAACATATGAGTGAAAGCACTCTTAGCAAAGCAGGCTTCACAGGACTTTTAGGAATTCTTTCTTCTGTCTGATCACCCCAGATCCCACTCTAGCCAGCAGAGGACTGCACCACCTCCCCATCCTAGGTTTTCAGGCTTAAGTGGATTAGAGCCAGGAAGCACTTCTCCCAGAGGATATGGGGACCTGGGCTTTGTCAGATATCTGTCAAATACCCCCAATATCTGAGCCAGGGCTGTGGAGAGGTAGTGAAGATCATGACAGTCTTCTTTCTTAGTGGTGCCCCCACTATAGGAGCTGAGTCCTGGATCAAGCAGGGAGGGAGTCAGTAGCTTGAGGTTCTCTTGGCTCTGCCTGACCTGGCAGGGAAGCACTGCCTCACCAGGTGGAGGAAAGGCTGTTGGGTCCTCAGTATCCTTAGCACACTGTACCCAATATAGAGACATAGTGCATGAAAGTGCATGAAAAAAAACAGATGTCATATCCTGTTAGTTATAAAAATATTGACACTAAATATAGTTTTTTATTTGAAACTATGAGTCGTATTAGTGAACAACAATAGCGAACAAAATCTTTTAGGTTTTTTTTTGTCAGAATAGCTGGGGGAGGGGAAGGGTCCATCACTCACTCTTTGTTGCATCCCCGGAGTCCTTCCATTGATGGCCTCCCAAGTAATCATGTCTGGCTTAGGTTCCTCTCCTCTGAGGGGTTGTACTTGTCATGGACTATAAGACCACACATTGGGGGCAGGGGAATGAAGCAGAGGCAGCGTTTGCTACCTGAGACAAGCTTTGTCTCCTTGTGGCTTGCATTCCAGAGGTCACCCACTCATCCTTAGCCATGGGAGATAGTTACAATTCCTGAAACCAGGCAGAGTGGTTCCCAACACTTTAGCTTATATAATCTCTATTGTTCTATCTTCTGAATCTTGCTGGAGTTTACAAGAATATTGCTGATTGTTTCCTTTGCCAGTTAAGATCTACTATTGAGTCCTGTATTTTTTTTTTTTTAATTTCTGTTACTGTACTTTTCAACTCCAGAATTTCCATTTGGTTCTTTCTTAAAAGTTCTGTATCTTTATAGATACTCTTTATTAGATGCAACATTGTCATACCTTCCTTTAGTTCTTTTGTGAAGCTTTTCTCTAGTTCTATGAGTGGAGTTATAATAGCTGTCTTGAAATTGTTAGTTGTTGAACCCTGTTTTTCCCTGTCACCCCAAGGTTGTACCTCCTTAAGGAGCCATAGTTTGAGGGATCATCCTGGGATGACTGTTATCACTGGTAGGGTGCTCTCCCACTTTCTCAGCGACCTCTACAGTAATTGCTGGCTGATTGTTCTGTTGTTTACAACAGTGCACTGAAGCATAAATTCTACAAACTAATCTATCAAATAATAGTTTCTTAAAGAAATTGTTTCTGAGTTCAATGTTTGTTACTTCTGACCCCAGGAAAGCCAACATTTTTCCTGGTTCTCTTTTGCAAACTAGCCACCTACAGTGTAGGCTATGTTTTCATTGGCCCTCCAATTCTCCCATTTCCTTTCTTTAAAGCCTCCAGAGGGCTTTAGGTTTTTTAAAATCCTCTCTTGAGGATATGTTCACTGATTTTAGAATAAGAGAAAGGGAGAGAAGAGAAAAGAGAAGAGGAGAGGGGAGGGGAGGGGAGGGGAGAAACATTGATGTAAGGGAGAAACATTGATCAGTTGCCTCCCATATGCACCCAGGCTATGGATCAAACATTCAATTTAGGTATGTGCCCTGACCAGGGATTGAACCTGCAGCATATTGGTCTGTAGAACAATGTGCCAACCAGCTGAGCCACCTGGCCAGGGCAGAGAGGGGTTTAGCTTTAAACTCCACTATACTCTGTTACAAATGAAGTTAGTTCTTTTAGGAAGAGATTAGGAGCTGCTGTATAGCCTGCTTTTCCCCCAAGGAAGTATCTGAGCCAGGACTCTGGAGGGGAAGCGGAGATCATGACAGTCTTCTTTCTTAGTGGTGCCCCCACTATAGGGGCTGAGTCCTGGATCAAGCAGGGAGGAAGTCAGTAGCTTGAGGTTCTCTTGGCTCTGCCTGACCTGGCAGGGAAGCACTGCCTCACTAGTTGGAGGAAAGGCTGTTGGATTCTTAGTATCCTTAGCACACTGTACCCAATATAGAGACATAGTGCATGAAAGTGCATGAAAAGACCAGATGTCATATCCTGTTAGTTATAAACATATTGACACTAAATAAAGTTTATTATTTAAAACTATGAGTCGTATTAGTGAACAACAATAGTGAACAAAATCTTTTAGATTTTTTAAAGTTTTTCTTTATGGAATAAGCAAAGCTTATTTCAAACAGGATATAAGGAAATTTAATACTAAGTCTAGGATTTGGAGTACAATATTACAGTTCTGATTCACTGAGTTGTGTAATAGTTTTTGTTTGAGTGTCTTCTGTGTGTCAGGCATTATATTCAGCTGTTTGGGTTATATTAATGAATATATCAGAGAATTAATGAATATATCTCCCCATTCTGTAGTGATGGAGAGAGAGCTAAAAAAATACCTAAGTTAATTAAACAGTAAGCTGAAGAGTAATAAGTGTGTTTTTTAAACCTTTAATTTGAAATACATTTAGATTTATAATAAATCTGCAAAAATAGCACACAGAGTTCTCTAAACCCTTTAATATGAACAACTTACATAGCCACAGAGCATAGTTTCCTAAAACAAAATAGGTGCCCGTCAGTAAATGAATGGATCAAAAAATTGTGGTACATATACACAATGGAATTCTATGCAGCAGAGAGAAAGAAGGAGCTCCTACCCTTTACAACAACATGGATGGAACTGGAAAGCATTATGCTGAGTGAAATAGGCCAGATGTTGAAAGACAAATACCATATGATCTCACCTTTAACAGGAAGCTAAACAACAAAATAAGCAAGCAGAATAAAAACAAAAGACACTGAAATAGAGAATAGGGGGACAGTGACCAGAGGGGATAGGGGAGGGAATTTAAGAGGAAAAAAGGGGAGGGATTTGGAGGAACAAGTATGAAGGACATAAAGACAAGAACTAAGGGGGGGGATGGGATGGAGGGGCAGGATGGGCTGGGATGGGAGAAATAGACAGAAAACTGTACTTGAAAAATAATTAAATAAAATTTAAAAAAATAGACTTTTATATAATAGTATTAACTGATCTACAAACCTTATTTGAATTTTACTAGCTGATCCACTCATATCCTTCTCTTGTTCCAGGATCCAATCCAGAATCTCAGATTGCATGTAGTTGTCATTTTTCCTAGTTTCCTCCATTGTGGGAAATTCCCTCAATTTTTTCTTTGTTGTTTATGTCCTTGACACTTTCAGAGATGTATGACCAGATATTTTGTAGAATATCTTTTAATTTGAGTATGTCTGATGATTTCTTATGATCAGATTGAGATAATGCATTTTTGACAAGAATACCACAGGAATTACATTGTGTCCTTCTTAGTTCATTATGTTGAGAGGTGCATGATGTTGATGTGTCGCATCAAGGGCTATGTTAACTTGGATCACTTGGTTAAACTGGTATCTGCCTGGCTTCCCCTGTGAAGTTCTTATTTTTTCTTTTGTAATTAATAACATTTTGTGGAGTCATATTTTAAAACTAAGCAGATATCTTTTTTCTCAGCATACTTTTGCCCAGAAATGTTAACCTCCACGGCTGATTTTTGTCTGCATCAATTATTCCTGTAGTGCATCAGTTATTGCTCATTTAAATTAACAGAAAATTAACCATATTCTATTTTTACTTTTTTATTTTTCAACCTTTTAAAATATTTTATTTTTCTCCTTTTCAGTACTATTTACAAAATACATTTATATCCACCAAATATAATTTTTTTCCTTTCAAATGTCCACATTATCACAACTTGTCTACTAGAGGCTCTCTTTAGGCTGTTTGTTTTATCTCTTTAGAACTCTCCCTGACATCTTCAAAAGCACCCTTGTTTTATTACCCTATTTCTATACTTCCAGATGCATCTTGACTTTTTTTTTTCCTGTCAGAAGTAGTGGAATTAGCTTTGCCTTAACAGTCCTAGTTCCTTTCAGTAGGAGTTATATTAGAGACCAAAATTCAAGTCCCCACGAGACTTAGTAATGGGTAAAAATTTTGCTGTTTTCTAATGCAGCCCCTGGCCCCTGGGGTCTGTGTGTTGTGGCTGCAACAAACAAATTCACATGGACTACAGAAGTCTTGTGGAAAAAAAGGGACAGCATGGCCACTCTCTGAATGAGAGAGGGCCCTGACTCCTGCCCGGACAGGCTTTTTTTGCTTTTCTGGGTACATTACATTGAGCATGGTCCTCATTTACTAATGCACAGGTTCAGGGATGGTCCTCATTTACAGTATGCAGCTTTGCTGTAGGTGATTACCTTTTAAAGATAACAAAGGAAAGAATATTGCTAATTGCTTAAAAGAGAAGGATATTTCAGATGCAAGGGAAAAAGTGGTTGAACTGGTTCCACTCCATACTTGGGAGATTTAGCATAGATTTTAGGGAGTTACTTCAGAGATAGGCAGTAAACATTTGCTGCCTCAATTCAGGGTGGGGGAGTTTCAGCAAATGCAAGCCTTATAGCAGCCTTGGTACAATGCAGGCTTGATCCCCCACAGGAAAAACTACCTGTGGGCGTGGGTCTTGTGTGCCGACTTGCTCCCCACTGGATTTTCCTAGTTAGGGGCTGGGCTACATTTGCCACACCACGGGAAACAGTTCCCTATAGTTTTCTTTCTCTCTTTTTAACTGAATTTACTGGGGTGGCATTAGTTTGCAAACTCATACAGATTTCAGGTGTAAAACTCAATTGCTTCCTGTGTCCATTGTCCCCAGTAGAGTCTCTTTCTATACCCATTCCCCTCTCTCTTTGCTCACCTCCACCTAGCCTCTACCCCACCCTTTCCCTCTGGCTGTCACACACTGTTGTCTATGTGTTATGTATATAAGTTTTTTGCTAATTCTTTCACTTTCTTCCATTCAGTACCTGCTCTCCACTCTCTGACAGCTGTCAGTTTGTTCATGCACCCATGCCTCTGTGCCTATTTTGTTCATCAATTTATTTAGTTCATTAAATTCCATATGTAAGTAAGATCATATGATATTTGCCTTTCTCTCAGTTGCTTATTTTACTTAGCATAATAATCTCCAGGTCCATTCATACTGTCGCAAAAGGTAAGATTTCCTTTTTATGGCCATGTAGTATTCCATTGTATAACAATTCCTATAACTTCAATTCCTGTGAGGCTAGGAGTATAAATGTACCACAGTTTTAAAAAAAGTGTTGCTGTTTTTTTAGGAAATGGTCACTTCTACATTAACCAGTCACGTTGCAATTAACTGGTCCGGTTGCAGTACCCTACCTTTTTTTCTATATGAGGAGTCATTGATCACTAAGACTTTGTTCTATATTGATGAATTACAGCTATCTAAACAGAAGTTCCAATAGGATTCAAGTTTTGTAGGGAAACTGGCAGCCCGGTACTTGTTATTTAAAAGAGAAGGTGAAAAGTTGTGTGGGATAGGAAAAGAGTTTGTCTACTAGTTTATCTCTTTCTTCACACAGTAGGAAACAGTCAGTTGTTGCTTGAATTTACCTCTTCGTTAGTCCTGGCAAGCTTCTCTGTAGAGACTTTTCTGTTGGCACCTTTATTGCTGTTTCAGTGTCAAAAATTATTTTTAAATTTCTTCCATAAATTCTGTGTATGACTAATGGAAAAGAAGGTAAATAGTTTCAGGAAGTATATTCCTAAACTGGATGTTTAGTGGCTTGCTGCTATGATAGATTTTTGCCCGGTACCATGTCATTCTTTTGCCAGTGGAAGTTCAGAATACCATTTGTTGAGTATGTTTACATCCATGGTAGAAAATCCCATCAGGCAGCTGCTGCTTCACCTTGCTTTATGTCTTTCTTCCCCATCTACCTGCCTCCGCCCTTCCTTCCAGTCTAGATGAATGTTTCTTCTTTAACTCCTTGGTTGTGGGACTTCCATGCAGTTTGATTTTCTGGCTGTTCTGGTTGTTGTTTGTTTTTAAATTGGTTATCCTTCTTTTGGTTGTTCATAGAAGTGAAGCATTTCTATCTATCCTCCATCTTTGCTTTCCCTCCTCATTTTTTTGATTGTTTTTTCTTGTTGCTGTTCTGATGGGTTGTTTTTTGCTTCCCTAAGTTCCAAATCAGTGACTTCTCAGCTTCATCCACTCTATTGTTGATTCCTTGCAAATTGTTCTTTATTTCAGTTAGTGTAACCTTCATTTCTGGCTGGATCTTTTATATGCTATTGAGGTCCTCACTAAGTCCATGATCAGCCTTATTACCAGTGTTCTGAATTCTGCACCTGATAGATTGCTTATATCCATTTCATTTAGTTCTTTTTCTGTAGTGTTGCTCTGTTCTTTTATTTAGGCTATGCTTATTTGTCTCCTCATTTTAGCAGCCTTCCTGTGTTTGTTTCTATGTATTAGGTAGAACTGCAATAACTCCATGTCTTGGGAGCCTAACTGGCCTAATGTAGTAGGTGTCATGTAGGGTCCTGTGGCACAGTCTCCCCTATCACCCAAATTAAGTACTTGAGGTACACCCACTGTATGGGATGAATACATCCTCCTCTTGCATTTGAGCCTTGTTTCCTGTTGGCAGGTCAATGGGAGGGATACCTAGACTTGTCAGCTTCAAGGACTGGCTATGACCATTGACCACTAGCCTCCATTCTCTGTGGAGGATTGGTTGTGCAGGGGCCCATTTCACAAAGGAGGACTTAACTTCAGCAGGGCTCTGGAGCTTGCTGAGTTCACCTCTTAAGCATGTCATTTGTGGAGGTGGTCGGGTGGTTGTGCTCTGACTTTGGTTGGTCGCTGTCCACTGAGTGCACGGGCTCTGGGGTTTCCTGGGTGGTGTAGGCCAAGGTCACCCAACAGTTGTGTTGTGTCTGGGACCACTTGGTATAAGCTATAAAGCTATCTGCAGATGACTGCTACTTGTGCTTTGCTTGAAAGTGCTCAAGTGAAGCCACGCTGTACACCAAGGCCAGCTGCTGCTAGTGCTGGGCCCGAGGCCACTTAGCAAGAGGTATGGGGACTAGTGGCTTGCCGATGCCCCTGTTCTTGTTTAAGAGGATTTAGGAAGTTTTGAAGCCTGAGCCAAAACAAACCATTCATATGGAAAAGCTACTGTTAATAGCTTAGGTGGAGCCATAAGTTGGGGGTGGTGGAGCCTTAAGGAATTACTGGGGTGGGGCAGAGTGTGAGCCAGGTTGACGGAGCCTCAGATGTGGTACCATCCTGCAGGCTCTGTAGCTCTGTGGGGGGAAGGGCTCAGAAAAGGAACAGTGGCCTATGCCCACAAGTCTGTCCAGGAGAAAGCTGTCCTCCAGCTCTTGCCCTGATGCCAGTATCTTCAGTTCCTCCCCATATGCCACCGTTGCCTTTCAAGCTGCTACCCTGGTGCTAGAGCTCAGAGAGAGTGAGTCTGAGTACGTCTGTGTGTGGGTTCTTTAAGAATTGCTTGGAACTTTTGAAGTTTCTTTCACCAACTCAATCCCTGCTGGTTTTTGCAGCCAGAAGTTATGAGGACTTATCTTTCTGGCACTGGAACCCTGGGCTGTAGGTCCTGGTGTGGGACTAGGACCCCCCACCCCTGAGATATTTCTCCTGATTTTTATCTACCAAACATGGATGTGGTACCAGCCTGTTCTGCATCTCTGTGTCTCTTCCCTTCCACCCTTCCTACAAGTCTGGATGGATATGATTTCCTCTTTAATTTTGTTGTTGTTGGACTTTATTCAACTTAAATTCTGACAGTTCTGAGTGATGGCTGTTTTATAGTTTAGTTATAATTTTGATGTGGTTGTGGGAGGAGGGAAACTATGTTTACGTATGCCTCTATCTTGATCAGAAGTCCTATTTATTTACTTTTAGAGGTGGGGAAGGGAAGGAGAAAGAGAGGGAGAGAAACATTGGTTGTTTGTCTCTCATATGTGTCCATCAGGGGATGGAACCTGCAGTGCAGGCCTGTGCCCTGACTGGGAATCAAATCTGTGACCTTTTGCTTTGTGGAATTATGCCCAACCAATAGAGCCACCTGGTCAGGGCTAGAAGTCTCATTTTGTTGATCACTTAAAGCAGTGATTTTCATCTGGTGTGCTACAAGAATTTTTAAAACATGCAATCCCTGTTTAGTCAGGGACACTGACCTCTTTTTTTTTTTTTGCCTATTTTGCTTTTGTCAGATTGACAAAAAATATATTTTTAGGGTTTGCTATGTAATTAGTTTATGGGTGCTATGAGATGAAAAAGATTGAAAATGCTGACCTAATGTGATTTCTCATACGCATTTTTAAAAACAGTGTTTTCTTTAATAGTATTTAATCATAATCCAGCTCTATTTGTTTATGTTGCAATTTTTTAAATGTATGAGGCTACAATTTTTAAGAAATTAGCATAATTCAATTTAATTTGATTATTTTTAAGTGAAGAGGTTAGTACCCCCTGCCATTTGTTAAAGGATACTTAAGTCATCAAATAATCTGTTGTGTACTCTAAAGAAAGTTCCTTTTAAATTGAAGTGTCTGTATTATTTGTTGCTGACATTTCTGGAAGAAGCGTATGTTAACTTGAGTGATGATGGTGGATTTTTGTTTTGTTAACTGAGTACAACCATTAAAGTGTCTTCCTAGCAAAATGTGTGCCATAGTTTAGAATGGATATAACCTCCACCCTCCTCCTGCCCCAGCCAAGAAATAACTACTCAGAATATTAGACTTTAGTTAGTTAAGTTTATGACTTTGATGCAGAGGAGGACACATAAATGAGGTGGCTTTGGATTAAAATAAAACATATTATCAATAACTCTACCAAACCTAGTATGTTTTGCTTTTATTATGGTCCTGAAAAGCAGACTGTTGCCAGTTGTGTTCACTGGTGTAATCTTGACATTGAATAAATTACAGAGTAAGATGTCATAAGCTTGACCTGTATATTTTGGTCTATAACCAAGTTGATTAAGGTAAACCTAAGGCAGCTGGTGAAAATTTATATGTGGTTAGAAAACGTAGCTTTGCAATGTAGAACTTAAATTACTTTAAAACCATTTTTTATCAGAGAGTCATATTGTGAGTGAGGTATATCATGGAATGTGTGAAATTTTTTACTTCTAACAGATGTTTAAATATTTTAATTAATACAGAAGAAACAGAAAGAACTCTAGAGGTTAGAGATGACTTGCCTGGCTTTGGATTAGTAGGATGTGATCTCTTCTTAGAAGTGAAAGGTGGGGTGAGTGTAGAAGTTATTAAACTGTTAATATACTATTCATATATTTATTTATTTATTAAATATATTTTATTGATTGGGCTATTACAGTTGTCCCATTTTCCCCCTTCACTGCCCTCCACACCCCCTCCAACCCACATTCCCCCCTTTAGTTCATGTCTGTGTTTCATATTTATAAGTTATTTGGCTTCTACATTTCCCATACTATTCTTATTCCCCCTGTATATCTATGCTACTTCTTCTCTGTACCTTTTACCACTCTCTCCTTCTCCCATTCCCCTGTTGCTAACCCTCCATATGATCTCCATTTCTGTGGTTCTTTTCCTGTTCTAGTTGTTTGCTTAGTTTGTTTTTATTTTTTGTTTTAGGTGTGGTTGTTAATAATTGTGAGTTTGCTGTCATTTTACTGTACATGTTTTTTTATCTTCTTTTTCTTAGATAAGTCCCTTTAACATTTCATGTAATAAGGGCTTGGTGATGATGACCTCCTTTAACTTGACCTTATCTGAGAAGCACTTTATCTACTGTTCCATTCTAAATGAAAGCTTTGCTGGATAGAGCAATCTTGGATGTAGGTCCTTGCCTTTCATGACTTTGAATACTTCTTTCCAGCCCCTTCTTGCCTGTAAGGTCTCTTTTGAGAAGTCAGCTGAAAGTCTAATGGGAACTCCTTTGTAGGTCACTGCCTTCTTAACTTTTGCTTCTTCTTGGATTCTCTCCTTAATTTTAATCTTGAGTAATGTAATCATGATGTGCTTTGGTGTGTTCCTCTTTGGGTCCACCTTCTTTGGGACTTCTGAGCTTTTCTTTGGGACTCTCTGAGCTTCCTGGACTTCCTGGAAGTCTATTTCCTTTGCCACATTAGAGAAGTTCTCCTTTATTATTTGTTTAGATAACTTTTCCACTTGTTGGTCTTCCTCTTCTCCTTCTGGTACCCCTATAATTCGGATGTTGGAATGTTTAAAGATGTCCTAGAGGTTTCTAAGCCTCTCCTCATTTTCTTGAATTGTTGTTTCTTCATTCTTCTCTGGTTGGATGTTTCTTTCTTCCTTCTGCTCCACTCCATTGATTTGAGTCCCAGTTTCCTTCCCATCATTATTGGTTCCCTGTACCTTTCCCTTTATTTCACCTTTCAAAGCCTTCACTTTTCCCTCTAATTTGTGACCATATTCAACCAATTCCATGAGCATCCTAGTTACCAGTGTTTTGATCTGTGCATCTGATAGATTGGCTGTCTCCTCATCACTTAGTTGTATTTTTTCTGTAGCTTTGATCTGTTTTTTTGTTTGGGCTATTTTTTTTTTAATCTTGACACACCTGTTAAGTAGTAAGGGGCGGAGCCTTAGGTATTCACAGGGTGGGGGCAACCCAGTTGCTGGGGTTTGACACTGTGTGTGGGGCAGGGGTTCGAGAGGGAACATTGGTGCTTGCTCCATTCTCTGCTGGCTTTCAGTCACTTCCCCCAAGCAAATTGGGCCCTTCTGGTGCTGATTTCCAGATGGGTTGGCTTGTGTACATTCTAGGACCCTGTGGGTCTCTCCAGTGAGGCTGGGAGTTCCTCCTGGCACCTCAACCCCCACAGGTGTTTTCAACTGGTGTTTTGAGACTTTATTTCCCAGAGCTGGGACCCTGGGTTGCGCTGTCTGTCTCGCTCCCCAGTTTGGCCTGGTTTATCTGCATGCAAATGTGGGACCACCTTGTCTGCCAGCCTCCTTGTGCACCACACTCTCCAAAATCTGCCGCCTGGCTGGTTCCACCAGCTGCTGCCTTGTTTGCCTGGTGTCTGACAGCTACTGCTTTGCTGTGATCCCTCTCTGTCTGCCTCCGCCCCTCCTACCAGTCTGGATGAATGTGTCTACTTTAACTCCTTGGTTGTCAGACTTCCATACAGTTCAGTTTTCTGTCAGTACTGGTTGTTTTTTGTTTCTAAATTGTTGTTGTCCTTATTTTGGTTGTGGGAGGAGGCACAGTGTGTCTACCTACACCTTCATCTTGGCTGGAAGTCTCTCATGGTTTTTTTTCTACCCTGAGGAATAATAGGGATAAAGATAAAGAGTCTAGAAGTGTTGGTTCTCTTGTTGCTTGCTGTTTGAATTTGTGGAAGTTGCTGTTAGCACTCTTGAGATTTGGTTTTTCTTTTCTTTTTTCTTCTTTTTTTTGGACTCATTTCATTGTTAACGATCATAGAGGAATTTAAAGATTATGAGAAGTGCTAGAAGGCAAATGTAAGCAAACAAGATTATTGTTAATTTTTTTCAATAGGACAAGCCAGTGGATAATGCAAATTACAGACTTTGACATTTGGGTCAGATATTAATTGAGTACTTTGTGAGCATGAATACTAGCATCCAGTAAAAATGAACTACGATTGAATCTAGATAATTAGCTTCTTAAGGAAAGAGATCATATCTCCACCCACCCTAATGTACACAGAAAAATGTAGTAAATAATATAGAAGCATTCCCCTATCTTTTCATATTTACTTTCAGTCTTCATTTTAAATAAAGCATGGCAGAGTTCTGGCCAAGATGGAAGCATGGGTAGAAATGCTTAGCTTCCTTGCATAACTAAAAGAAGAATAAAAATCAATTTTAAAACAATAAACAACCAGAAATGCCAGAAAATTAAACTGTATGGAATTCTGACAACCAAGGAGTTAAAGAAACATTCACACAGACTGGTAGGAGGGGTGGAGACTGGAGAGGGGTAGCCAAGCAGACCTGCAGTGAACCACCTGTGTGAGGCAGGGCTGGCTTAATGGGAAACTAAAGACTCAAAGGCAGCTGTAAACTACCGCAGGAGTTGCGATGGCAGAAGAAACTCCCAGTCTTACAGGACAGTTTGTTGGAAAGTGGGGCTAGAGCCAGCAAGTGAGCCACATTGTTCTCTCTCTGACGCCTCCCCCACAGACAGTGCCACAATGCAGGAAAGAGGGTTGCCCTACACTGGTGAATACCTAAGGTCCTGCCCCCTTATAACATAATAGATGCACTGAGACAAAGAAATGAAAGAATAGATCAAAGCTCCAGAAAAAGAACTAAGTGATGAGGGGATAGCCAACCTATCTGATACAGAGTTCAAAACACTGGTAATCAGGATGCTCACAGAACTGACTGAGTTAGGTTGCAAAATGAATGAAGAAATGAAGGCTACCCGAAGTGAAGTAAAGAAAAGTATACAGGGAAACAATAGTGAAGGGAAGGTAAACAGGTCTAAATCAATGAATTGGAACAAATTGAAGAAATAAACATTCACATGGAACAGAATTAAGAAACAAGAATTCAAAACAATGAGGAAAGGCTGAGGAACCTCTGGGACAACTTTAAACATTCCAACATCTGAATCATAGGAGTACCAGAAGGAGAAGAGGAAGAGCAAGAAATTGGAAACTTATTTGAACAAATAATGAAGGAAAATTTCCCCAATCTGGTGAAGGAAATAGACTTCCAGGAAGTTTAGGAAACCCATAGAGTCCCAAAGAAATTGGACCCAAGGAGGAATACACCAAGGCACATCATCATTAAGTTACCCAAAATTAAAGATCAGAAGAGAATCTTAAAAGCAGCAAGAGAAAAGCAGAGAGTTACCTACAAAGGAGTGCTCATAAGAGTATCAGCTGATTTCTTAAAAGAAACCTTATAGGCAAGAAGGGGCTGAAAGAAGTATTTGAAGTCATGAAAGGCAAGGATCTACATCCAAGATTACTCTTTCCAGCAAAACTATTATTTGAAATTGAAGGGCAGATAAAGTGCTTCCCAGATAAAGTCAAGTTAAAGGAGTTCATCACCACCAAGCCCTTGTTATGTGAAATGTTAAAGGGACTTATCTAAGAAATAGAAGATCAAAAACTATGAACAGTAAAATGACAACAAACTCAGAACACTCACAACTGAGTCTAAAAAGCAAAAACAAAAACTAAGCAAACAACTAGAACAGGAACGGAACCAGAGAAATGGAGATCACATGGAGGATTTTCAGTGTGGAGGGGGAGGGGAAGAATTGGAGGGAAGGTTTGGGGAATAAGAGCATAATTGGCAGAAATAAAATAGACAGGGAGAGGTTAAAAATGGTATAGGAAACAGAGAAGTCAAAGAATGTAAGTGTACCACCCATAGATATCAGCTCAGAGGGCAATGGTGGAGGTTTTGGGGGGTGCAGGGCAGGGGTGGATAAAGTGGAGAAAAAATTGGGAAAATTGTAATAGCATAATCAATAAAATATACTTAAAAACAAGGTAAAAAAATAAAGCATGGCAAATCTATCTAAAATCTCCTACCTATTTTTATCTCTACCCCTTCGATGTTAACTGAGGCAAACCACATCATTTTGTATATTCCAGTCCATTTTTATACATTGATCTCTGTATATAATCATCATTAAATTATATGGATATATATGATTACCTGTATATAATTTTGTGTGTTTTAAAACAGTTACACAAATGGTATTATGCCATATATAATATGACAGTATTATGCAATATTAGTCTTTATAGATAAAAACATCTTGTTTTTTTCTACTGACATCATTTCAGTGTTTCTGGGGAGAGATGCACCCTGGAGAGCCCTACTCTACCATTTTTGCTAATGTTACTATATAAACATTCTTACATCATTCTCTTCTCTAGTTTCCAGCAAGATTCTGCTTCAAGTTTTTCTAAAACATCCGTATAACATTTTCATCCTTATTCATTCAAATGCTTGTCTTTTAAGCTTTAGCTCATGACATGGTAGGCATGAATATGTTGTCCCTACAAACGTGGTAGATAATGTTTAGGACATGATATCAAAACCTCTATTATTAGTACTTCCAGCCAAGATGGAATTGTAGGTAGACACACTGTGCCTCCTTGCACAACCAAAAGAAGGACAACAACAAATTTAAAAACAAAAAACAACCAGAACTTCCAGGAAATTGAACTGTATGGAAGTCCAACAACCAAGGAGTTAAAGAAGAAACATTCATCCTGAGTAGGAGGGGCAGAGGGGTGGAGGGGCA
The DNA here is from genome assembly GCF_021234435.1 of Artibeus jamaicensis. NCBI lineage: Eukaryota > Metazoa > Chordata > Mammalia > Chiroptera > Phyllostomidae > Artibeus > Artibeus jamaicensis. The sequence continues at coordinate 8,512,949 of NW_026521810.1, read as the reverse complement.
GAGACAGGCAGCTGCTGGAGGACTGGGTAGTCCCAGATTCACATGCAGATAAACTGGGAGGAACAACTGGGGAGCGAGACAGACCATGCAATCCAGGTTTCCAGTATGGGGAAACAAAGCCTCAAAGCATCTGAATGAAAACACTTGTGGGTGTTGCGGCCACAGGAGAAACTCCCAGCCTCACAGGAGAGTTCGTCAGAGAGATCCACAGGGTCCTAGAATGTACACAAACCCACCCACTTGGGTATAAGCACCAGGAGGGCCCAATTTGATTGTGGGTAGCCGGGGAAGTGACTGAACACCGGCAGAAAGCAGAAGTGTCACTTCCCTCTTGGACCGCTCCCCTACATACAGCATCACAATGCAGCTACATGGGTTACCCGACCTTGGTGAACATCTAAGGGTACCCCTTACTGAATAACAGCCCCACAGAGACCAAAAAATATTAAAAAATGGCCCAAATTAAAGAACAGATCAAAGCTTTAGAAAAAAATACAACTAAGTGATGAGGAGATAGCCAACCTAACGGTTGCACAGATCAAAACACTGGTAATTAGGATGCTCATGGGATTGGTTGAATATGGCCACAAATTAGAAGGAAAAATGAAGGCTATAAAAGGTGAAATAAAGGAAAAGGTACAGGGAACCAATAGTGATGGGAAGGAAACGGACTCAAATCAATGGAGTGGACCAGAAGGAAGAAAGAAACATCCAACCAGAAAAGAATGGAAAAAAACAAGAATTAAAAAAAACGAGGAGAGGAGTAGAAACCTCCGGGGCAACTTTAAATGTTCCAATGTCTAAATCCTAGGGGTACCAGAAGGACAAGAGGAAGAGCAAGGAATTGAAAATTTATTTGAAAAATAATAGAGAACTTCCATAACCTGGCAAAGTTAATAGACTTTCAGGAAGTCTGGGAAGCTCAGAGAGTCCCAAAGATGATGGACCCAAGGAAGAACACACCAAGGCACATCATAATTTCATTAGCCAAGAATAAGATCAGGAAAGAATCTTAAAAGCAGTAAGAGAAAAGCAGAGAGTTACCTACAAAGGAGTTCCCATAAGACTAGAACAGCTGATTTCTCAAAAGAAACCTTGCAAGCAAGAAGGGACTGGAAAGAAGATCTCAAAGACATGAAAGGCAAGTACCTACATCCAAGATTGCTCTATCCAGAAAAGCTTTCATTTAGAATGAAGGACAAATAAAGTGCTTCTCAGATAAGGTCAAGTTAAAGGAGGTCATCATCACCCAGCCCTTATTACATGAAATGTTAAAGGGACTTATCTAAGAAAAAGAAGATAAAAAATATGAACAATAGAATGACAACAGACACAGCTATTAATAACTGAACCTAAAAACAAAACTAAATAAAAGAAAAAACAGACTAAGCCAACAACTAGAACAGAAACAGAATTACAGAAATGGAGATCACATGGAGGGTTATCAGTGGGGGAGTGAGGTAGAAAAGGTACAGAGAATAAGTAGCATAAATGGTAGGTAGAAAATAGACGGGAAAGTTAAGAATAATATGGGAAATGTAGAAGCCAAAGAACATATGTATATGACCCATGGACATGAACTAAAGGTGGGGAATATGAGTGGGAGGCGGTGTGTGGGGTGGAAGGGAATAAAGGGGATATGGGACAACTCTAATAACATAATCAATACAATATATTTTAGAAAAACCTCTATTATTGTTTTTATCAGTCTCCTTAACATCCACATTGTATTTCTCATGTTCAGTGTTTGGGTGTACTTTATTCTTTGTATCTAGTAATATAAATTTTATTATTAGTTGATTTTCATTAAATTCAGACTATTGCATGATCACAGAATTTATTGTCTAAACTGGGCATTTGAGAGTAGAGGGAGTGCTCTTAAAAATTATGCTGGGATAGCAGTTGTAAAGTGGAACTGTCTTAATGAAGTGAAAGGACAATAGTAGGAAATGATTGGCCATGTTCAGCCAGAAGAAAACAGCTGATTCAGTTGTGCTGAGAAAGAAAGTTCTCAGTGATCTAGAGCTGTCATTCAGAATCATTGTGAGTCTATTTACCTGCATGATCCAGGGCGTTCATAAAACATGGGAAACTGGCACAGAACAATTAATGCATTAAGGAGAAAGCAGAAGCAGGAAAGGGGAAATCTTCCTTGAAGGTGGTGGCCAGCATTTACTGAAGTTGTAATGAAAGGAAGTTACTTTTTAGTGTGCCGATTAAGATCTAGAAGGCCTTAATAAACCTATCTAGAACAAAACCTGTTCTCAAGGTAAATGAACTTTGCTCTTTCTAATCTGATTGGATACCAGAGTAAAGATAATTTGCGTTTCCTTATCGGAAAAGTAAGATTAAAGATAAAGTAAAAATAGGACACTCCAGATATCCTGTCACCTTCCTTAAGGAAAGTTTCTTCTTTCATGGGAATTGTGCCTCTTGTATTCTTTTGGTATACTCTCCAGAAGTTAATATGCTAAATTATAATGGGATAATTGAACAATGCCTTGACTGGTCTTGTGCTTAACCTAGTGCTGTAATAGATCTTGAGGGAAACTTATTATCCTAGTTATAAGATATTAGTGGTTGATTGGTAAAGTTACTCTGATTTGTAAGTAACTTCATTCATATTGCCCCTTTTCATGTCTTTAGCTCAGTTAATTTGTTCATTCACCTAGTGTTTATTGAGCATGTACAAGGTAATGTTCCATAAGCTATATCATGGTAAATAAGATATGTGACTTTCTTGCTGTCATAGAGACTATTCATAGAGATGTTAAGTGGGGAGGAGTTATCACACAATAATAGGTCAGTAACTGAACAGACTAGTGATGAATACAATCAAACAAGCTAATGTGATGTAGAATGATGGAGGTGGGAATAGGGGCTATTTAGATATAGGTAGTCAGAGAAGACCTCTTTGAGGAGGTGACAGTTGATTTGAGACTTAAATGATAAGCCAGAGGAGAGAAGTCTCAGCAGTAGAAATAACAGGTATAAGAGTCTTGAGGTAAGAATGAGCTTGGCATGTTGAAAGAACATAATATAGTTAGTGTGGGTAAAGCATAGAGATAAGGGGTGTAGGGAGTATAGGCATCAAGAGTTTTGTGATAAATTTGAGGTGCTTGGGCTATATAGAGAGATAAATTTTGATATTATTGCCATGCAGGTGAAACTTAGTTACAGAATAAATGAGATAACTTGGAGGGTAGAGCCCTTTTGCACTGAGAAGCAATTAGTGAAGTAGGAAGAATATTAGGAAATTATGATTCCAAAGAAGTCAATGACGGAAGTGTTTTAAGGAGAAAAATGGTCAATCATGTGGAAGGTTGTTGAGAGGTCAGGATGAGGACAGACCAATTTTATGTACAGCTCTTAAGTTTCTTATGCTGATATTTCATTGGTCTTTAGGATCTAGCTCATCTTCATCTTCTAAGTTATCACTGTCTAAGTTATCTTTGGGTTACTTAATATTAACCCAAAATTGATGGCCTTTACTCTTGTAGATGTTTCTCCCTTAACCCTCGTTGCCGCAGCCTTGCCTGTTCCATAGGTTCTAGTGTAAGTGCCTCAACACTCTCTTTATCTCTAGATGTCTCTTCAACCCTTCTTGGCAGTTCCCTGCCAGCATGTCACCTGTGTATCATCATGACCAACAACTGGTTTTGGAACTTGGTATAGAAGTACTCTCAGCCTCCTGGAAACCCCAGCACAAGCACACCCAGTAGACTGCTACAAACCATGTTGGGTACCACTACCCTGCCCCTGCACAGCTGATCCTCCATGGATGGCGGAGGGTGGTGGTCCATGGTCACAGTCAATCTTTGCAACTGACTGGTTTGGGTAAATCCCTCCCATTGACCTGCCAACAGCCAAAGGCTCAACTATAAGAGGAGGATGTACTTAGCCCACATAAAGGGCACACCTCAAGTACTCAGCTTGGGTAATAGGGGAGGCTGTGCTACTGGACCCTACAGGGACACCTACTACATTAGGCCACACTACCAAAACATGGAGTCAAAGCAGCTCTAAATCATAGAAACAAACAGGGAGGCTACCAAAATGAGGAGACAAAGAAACATGGTCCAAATGAAAGAACAGATAAAAACTCCAGAAAAAGAGCTAAATGAAGTGGAGATAAGCAATCTATCAGACAAAACTGGGCATGTCCAGGATGGTATGGCTGTAGACGAGATAAACAATCTATCAGATGCAGAGTTCAAAATACTGGTTGTAAGGATGCTCAAGGAACTTAGTGAGAACCTTAGCAGCATAAAAAAGATCCAGTCAGATGTGAAGGATTCACTAATTGAAATAAAGAACAATTTGCAGGGAGTCAACAATGGAGTGGATGAAGCTGAGAATCAAATCAATGATTTGGAACATAAGGAAGCAAAGAAGAACCATGCAGAACAACAAGATGAAAAAAAGAATCCAGAAAAATGAAGATAGTATAAGCAGCCTCTGGGACACCTTCAAGAGTACCAACATTCATATCATAGGGGTGCCAGAAGGAGAAGAGAAAGAGCAAGAAACTAGAAATCTCTCTGAAAACATAGTGAAAGAAAATTTCCCTAATTTGGTGAAGAAAATAGATACACAAGTCCAGAAAACAAGATGGATGCAAGGAGGCCCACTCTAATATACATCATAATTAAAATGTCAAGGATTAAGGATAAAGAGAGACTCTTAAAAGCATCAGGAGAAAAGAAGTTAGTTACCAGGTGATTGCCAGATGGGAAGGGATGTGGGAGAATGGATGAAGAGTTGAGGGGATTAAGAAGTACAAATAGGTAGTTACAAAACAGCCATGGAGATGTACAGTACTGTATAGGAAATGGAGTAGCCAAAGAACTTACACATATGACCCAGGGACATGGACAATGGTGGGGAGATTGTCTGAGGGAGTGGCAGGTGCTGGATTGAGAGGGGCAAAGGTGGAAGAATCAGGACAACTGTAATAGCATAATCAATAAAATATTTTTTTAAAGAAAAAATAGTGTCCAGCTACACCTCTCTGTACTCTCCCAGACCTATTTCCCACAAGACGCTATATTCAGTTATTTTGGTGGTTTTTGGTATTTTCATATTTATAAATTCTGCCTATAGATAGATACACTACTATTTCTTGAGTTTTTTCAGTTTTAGACATCATCCACAGGCTTCCCATTGAAGATGAAAATTTAGCTCCTATTCCCTCTTTCCTTTTCATTCTTCCAATATAGTTACTCCATTTTAGTTAAATCATTACTCCATGTTTAAATAATTGAGACTGAGTAAATGTATCTTAGTTTTGAGCCAAATATTGTTCTTCCTTTAATGCACAACTTTTTGTTTTTCTTGGTATTATTATTTGTCTCATTGTTCTCTTTTATAATTTTTTGCATGTTTATTTTTTCCAGTTGATTCTCAATGCCACATGTCTAACTAGTTGTTTTCTACAAATGTTAAAACATATGCCAGATAACCTATCAATTTTATTTTGTTTCCAGTTCGTTTCCTCTTGAAACTCTCTGTCCTTCTCTAGTCTAACTGGTTGCATTCTAGGCCTTCTGCTGAGTGGTCTTTCCTCCCTTCACCTTTATCATGGAAGTTCCCTTTGTCTTTCCTGCCTTGGGATTCATTTTTCCAGATCCCAGGTTTTTCTTACTTGACTTTTCCCTTTTCTTTGCTCTAGCACATTCTTAAGATGAATCCTATATTCTTTGTATATTACCTATTTCCCTTACCCCTTTAGAAACTTTAAAAATTTGTTTTATATTCTCCTTTTTCTCTCTCCTTCCCAGGGCAACATTGAATAAAAGTGACATGAGTGGACATCTTTGCTCTTTTCCCATTGAGTATGATGTGAATTTATTGTTTGTTTTTTAAATCATGAATGAGTTTTAGATTTTTATCAAATGCTTTTAATGCATTATTAAAAATCACATTTTTTGTCCTTTATTCATTGATATGGTGTATTATATTAATTGATTTCTGATGTTTAACCAACCATGCATTCACTACCATATGAAACTGAAATTTTTTTGGGGGGGGAAGATTTTTACAAAGAACTAACTTTTGGCTTTATTGATTATTCTCTATAGATTAACTTGTGAAAAACTGACATCTTAATCTCTAGATTAAATTGGTAAGGACTGATATCATGAAATATGTATTTATTTTTATCTTCTTTTATTTATTTCAGCAGAATTTTATAGTTTGTGCATATAGAACCTGTACATATTTTTTTAGATTTATACCAAAGTATTTAATTTGGGGGGCTGATACTGTAAATGGTATTATGCTTTTAATTTCAAATTCCAATTCTTTATTGATGGTTTATAAGAAGGAAATAGGTTTCTGTGTATTTATTTTGTATGTTGAAACTTTGCCATAATTGCTTGTCTTTTTTTTTTTTTTGACCCTTGGTATTTTCTGTGGGACAATTATGTTGTCTTTGAACAATGAAAGTTTGATTTCTTTCTTCCCAAGTATACTTTTAATTTCCTTTTCCTATTTTATTGCATTATCTAGGATATCCAATATGATGTTGACTAGTAGTGGTGAGAGTAGACATCCTTACCTTGCTCCTGATTTTAGTGGGAAAGCATTTAGTTTCTCACTGTTAAATGAGATGTTAGCTTTACTTTTTTTTTTTGCAGATATCCTTTTTCTAGTTGAGGAGTTCCCCTCTATTTCTAGTTTGTGGAAAGTTATTACTTTTTTCTACCAATTTTTCCCTCTCCTCTCTTTCTGAGTACAGCTTATACCCTGAGGTTTTCTATTCAGTAATCTTCAATCTTTTTTTCTCTCTGTTCTTCAGATTGGGTAATTTTCATTTATCTAACTCAAGTTCACTGATTCTTTGACATCACAAATCTGTTGAGCCTCTCTTGTGAGTTTTTCTTTTAGTTACTGAACTTTCAGCTCCAGTTTTTTGTTTTATAATTTCTTTTTCTTTGTTTTTTCTATTTGTTATATCAGTTTTATCACAGTTTCCTTTAATGCTTTAAATATGATTTTATTAGTTATTTTATCCTAGCTGTTTTGGAATCTTCATCTGCTGGATACATCTGTGGACACTCAGAAACCATTTGTATTGACTGCTTTTTTTTTGATTCCTGAGTATGGGTCACAGTTTCTTTTTTCTTTGTATGTCTCATAAAGATATTTTAGTTGGTATATCGAGGAAACTCTAGGTTTTTACTTTTTACCTCTGAAGGTGTTAGTCTAGTCTAGTGTTTTGTTTTCTCATTTGTTTAGTAACATGACTGGACTAAATCTCCCTAATCTGTATTTCCCATAGTATGTGACTACTGATGTCTTGACACTTCTCTTTTAACTTATTTTTTATTTTTAAGCCTAGTTTTCTAGAGGGGTTGTCCCTGTGTCTACATAGCATAGTGTTCAGCAAAAGATTGTTCAGAGGTTGCGGTCTGAATCTTTGAGCCAATCAGGGTCACTTCTCTGATCATGTGGACTGTGAGTACAGTCATATTTCAGGCTGTTTTCAGATCTGTTCCAGCCCTACTTTCTTCTGACTGAAAGGTTTTCTTAGGCTCTGCCAAGGAAGAAATGCCAATCAGCCACAAAGTTAGGCAGAATAGAGCTTTATTGGGGTTTGCGCACCTGGGCGAGGTTCCCTGGCCCACAAAGTGGGGCCAGGGAAGCCTTGCCTAAGCAGGGAATGTGGTGGGGTTTTATTTGGTCGGCTCTCTTCCTGGGAGCTGGGGATTGGTCCCCTTTGAACAAAGTGACAATATATCATTGGTGGTTCTCCTCGGGCTCAGGTTGTGATGCAGATAAAGCCCGCCCTTTCAGCTCTCTGGTTTGATGTCAGCCATCTTTTTCGGGTTGTAGTTCAGCCGCCATTTTGTCCTACCTCGCCCATCCTAACACTGACCTCTTTATCAGTTTTTCTAGGTGGGTGCATGACTTCATTAGCCAGGCATGTGTGGGTGGTTTGGGCCCACTGTAATCTCTGCTTTGCACGCTCATAGTCTCCAGTCAACCTGAGATATGTGAAGAGCTTTTTAAGCTCCCTAAAGCTGTCTCGCTTCCTGTAAGTCTCTGGCTAGTCTGCCAGTCCATTGCTTGCCCCCAGTAGGTCATCAGCCTCAGGCTAGCAGAGCTGCTAGTACTCTCTATTCATTTGTCTCTGAGATTGTCATTCTGACTAACAACACTCTAAATCAAATTCCCGGCCCGAGCCCCACCCCTGGGCAACACGTGTTGCGGCAGTGAATCTGCTGGTTCCCAGGTCAGCTCCCTCCTTGTTGAATTTCTGCAGTTAATAGAGCTAGACAAGAATGAGGTCAATTCCTGGCATCAAAGTCACAGACTTATGCTGTTCATTCCTAAAGTGCAGTAATTTCATAAACAAACATTTCTCAGTTTGTTGTATGTCTTTGGTTGATTTCCAGAGCACTGAAATGGTTGTTTTGACTCTTTTGTCCATCTTTATACTTGATTTTGGAAGAGAGAATTTGTGGTCCTCCTGAATCATTGATATCAGAAGTTAGAAAAGTCCCCTGGGCATTTTTTAAATATTCCCTTAGGTAATCTGATATATAGCCAGAGTTGAAAACCATTACACTTAGGATTCTTAAGCTCTAAATACAGGGGTGAGAAAAAGTAGGTTTACATAAAACAGTTTATTCTTGTATTCTTTATTAATTATTGTATTTTCCATATGAACAACTGTAAACTTACTCTTGCCCATTCTTGTACATACACATAAAATCATGGCATAGTAAAGTTTTTGCTATGTTGAATTGTCAAAAAAAGTCTTTAATATGTGAGGTGTTACAAAAAAGGATCTAGTTTTAAAACAGGACCTAAACAGGGGCTAGAATATAGACTTAGGAATTCTGCCAAGTTGGTCAGTAGCCTTTCTTGTTTATACATTAAAGTTGGTAGATTGAGCCTTTCAATTTGATATGGTCTTTATTTTATGTTCAGCTTAGTTGTTTAGTATCTATTTCCTAAACCAGTTTTCTAATCTAACTTTTCCTGGTTGTGGGAAGCTTCTTAAGCAGTATATATACTGTGCTTAGAGGTTATCTGGAATCTGTGCTTGTTGTATTCTTAACTCTGAAAGGTTATTATTCATGGATGATATATTAGAGGAGATTAAATTGAGAACATTGGGTTATTACAGAAGATTATTAGCTAACTGAATTTTTTGTGTTGCTTTAGGATGACTGCCAGTTAGGTCTTGGGAATACAAGCGATTGTCCAGTTCTAGACTCCATTGTTTGATAAAGTATGTGGGTAAAAGGTGTACAGGACCCTTAAACCAGTACTGGAAAAGAGTAGTATAAAAAAGAGGGTAATACATCAGTCTTACTAAATAGAATGTAAATACATGGAAATCTTAAAGTGTTGATCAACAGAATCTAGCAGTTAGAGCAGTGTTAACATTTTTGGTATATTTTCTTTCATTTTCCTGGGTTAGTGGTTCTTAAAGTGTGGTCCAAGGACCTATGAGGATTTCTGGGACCCTTTCAAGAGGTTCATAAACTCAGGACTGTTTTTTAAATCATATTGATGTAATTTGGTTATTTGGCTTTTTCACTCTCAGAAGAAATAGCACAAGCAGATATGAGAATTCAGCTGTATTTTTTAAGTCAAACATTAAAGATTTTTGAGCAGATGTCACTCCACTAAATTTTTGTTTTAGGAAATATAGTTATTTTTGATAAAATGTTACTTATGTTAACATGTAATGAGTTTATTGTTTTTAAATTAATTTAAAACATTTTCTGTGTTTATTAGTTTTAATTTCTAATATGGTAAATCTTGATAGATATAATTCACATAAACAAAAGGTCTTTGATATCCTCTAATTTTGAAGACTGTAAAGGTGTTCTGAGACCAAGAAGTTTGAGAGCTACTTTATTAAGTATAAACAAAAGGTAATTAACATTGCATTGAGCATGTCGTACAATCTACATTTGCCTAACATATCACAGATGTTTCCTATGTTATGATTTTTAGTGGTTCCATAATATTATTTTATATAATTACTGTCATTAACTTAGCCTTATGAATAATGTATATATTTTACATATATTATTGATCAATTTCCTATGATAATTTTTTTCTAAAATTTAAAAAGACTTGCCTCAGTTCACTGGCATTGCTGCTAATTACCTGCCATCTACAAGGCATTGGCATTTAGGGACAAAAACCTAAAATATGAGTCTCATTGTAAAGAAATGAGTGAGCAGCAGGTCTGAGACTGCTAATCATTAGAAAGGTCAGCCTGTAAGGTTGATATTTTGGCTGGCATCTGGAAACTTGGCTGGTAAACAATGACATAAAACTTTTACTACATGATAAGAGTGGCTCATTGTGTTTAAACTAATTGTACAAGCAATTTCATTTATACTGAACATCTGCTTTCCTTAGGAATTTGAAATTTTGGTATGTGCTAGGCAGAGAGTATCTGCATGACCAGCCTCCAGTAACAACCTGGGGCATTGAATCTCTAATGAGCTTCCCAGGTAGGCATCATTTTGCATGTATTGTCAAAACTCATGGCTGGAGGAATTGTGTTCTATACCACTCCACTGGGAAAAGACTTCCAAGCTTGTACCTGATTCCTTCAGACTTCTATCCATCTGCGTTTTTCCTTTGCTGGTACAACTGTGTGCTGAGTCCTTCTCGTGAATCACTGGTCTTAAATGTTGTCTTAAAAATTCCTGACATACCTGCCACCAGGCAACTCAGAGTTTAGTTGGGAAGAAGAGAGATGTATGTAATTATAGTAAAGTGTAGTAGACATAAATGAGGAATGTGTAAGATAAAGTAAAATTATGATAAAAAGAAGACAGAGGTCAGAGAGAGCTTCCTAGGTAAGACAACCAAAGAGCATTTTGAAGGATGAGAAAGAGTGGTGGGTCTGGTAAGGAGACAACATGAGCTAAAAGGGATAAAACTCATAGTGTGATTGGAGAGCTCTAAGCATTTTGGTGATGTTGAAGCAAGAAGTGACCCTGGGTAACGTTGGAGAGTTAAGCCACACTTTCCAGTTTAGAAGGTAAACTATGTGATAGTCCAGAGAATAATTGGAGGGGAATGCAAGAGAGCAGGAGGACAATTAAAATGTTCTAACCCAGGTGAGGGGTAAAATGAGGGTTTACAGTGGCATCTGTGTGAAGAAGAGAGTGTAGATGAACACCAAGTTAAGCAAATGTGATGAAATTTTAGTGTATGAAAAACTTCAATGTTAAGAAAGGTGAGTGGGTGGGCCTAAGGAATTTTTGAGATATATACTCAGCCCATAAATGAGAACTTTAGGGTATGTGGGGTTTTTTTGTGGCAGCTGCAGCCTGTTATATAATGGGTAGGACCATCCTCTCTGTCCCTCTTACCTCACTAGATGAAGGAGATGTAGAGTTGGCCTTTTAGAAGTTATTGGAGTGGCCTGCATCATGAGATATTTACTGAACTCACTGATACTTTTTCCCCTTAGGTAGCATTAGGGACCCCCCGAATTGAGCTTTGCTGTAGATAATGGGGGAAGGGGTGGATTGAAGGAAGAGGCAGTTTTCCTAAACTCAGTTCTCCATTGTACAAAAACATACACATCAGTGTTTACCATCTGGGTCCATTGGATGCCTTTTATTTATTTTTATTGTAAGTAATTTTATAAATATACAGAAATAGGAATAAAGGAATACTAAAAAGACTTCATTGTAACTTTTAATAAGAATTTAAACATAGTAAAATCAAATTTTTACTCCACATATTTCTGGTTTGATAGGTATACAAACAGGAATGGGCAACATCTTTTGAATACAGCTAAATGCTCATGAACCCAGGACTCATCCTACTTGTAAATTACATAAATCCAGATTTCAAATACATCTGTAGTAGGTTCTAGCTTCTCATTGCTTTTAGTTCTTCTGTACTTGCATCATCAAAACACAGAACTTTTGAAGACTTTGCAGCTCATAGTTTTCTTGAAGAAAGGATGGCCATCTTTGCTCCTTAACTGTAAAACATTTTCATTATTAAATTTATGAACACCAGTCAGAATGATCAGTCCAGTGAAGTTTTTCATTTCTAAATTATCTCTTTCTAACTACTTTTGTATGCACAACAGCCTTTATCATTTGTCTTTTTATGAACTCATCCAGTAAATCCTGTTGCACAAATACATGATAGACAAAAGAATATTGTTATTCATTCTTTAGCAAACCGTGATGTTCTGGGTTCTTATAGCAAACATTGTGATGAAGTCTTTCCAGTTGAATGGCCAGCTGGGTGAAAATGCCATATTTCTTTTTTGTCCTTAGAAATTTCACTCATTTATTGAATCTTTTTTGTTTTCTTTTTTAAAAATTGTTTATTTTAAATAATTATAGAGCCCTGGCTGGTGTGGCTCTCAGTTGGTTGGAGTGTCAGCTGGTAAACCAAAAGGATGTGGATTTGATTCCTGCTCAGGGCACATGCCTGGTTTGCGGTTCGGCCCCCTGTTGGGGTGCATATGGAAGGCAACTAGTCCATGTTTCTCTCATCAATGTTTCTGTCTCTCCCGATTTCTAGAATCAGTAAATATAACCTCAGGTCAGGATGAAATAAAATAAAAAAAATAATTATAGAATTGCAGGAAGCTGCAAAGACAAGAAGAGAGATATAGTATAACCTTTACCCATTTTCCTCCAGTGGGTTACTTCTTTTAAGTTCTGTATGTGTACTGTACAGTGTCAAAATAAGGATATCAACATTGGTGGTATGAACGTATACAGTTCTAAGCTATATTAGCACATGTGCAGACTCTTGTAACTACCACCACTAACAAGATATGGAATAACTTTTATCATGACAAAGATCTCCTTTGAGCTATCCCTTTATAGTCATACCTGCTCTTCTATTCTCCACTATCCCTGACTTATGGCAACCACTGTTATCCATTACTATAACTTTGTCATTTTGGAAATGTTATATGAGTATAAATTGAATCATACAGTGTGTGACCTATAGAAATTGACATTTTTCATTTTTCACTCAATGAAATTGAGGTCTATCCATGATGCTGGGTGTTCCAGTTTTCCTTTATTGCCGAGTAAGATTCCATGGATGTCACCCTTGTAGGCAGCATAGAATTGGATAATATATTTTGATTTACTCTATTCAATCTCCCTTTTAATTGGTGTTTTTAGACTATTTATATTTAGAGTGATTAGGAATGGTAGGCATAATAAAGTCTGTCATTTTATTTTTGTTCATTGTTTATTCTTTTTTTCCCCGACTACTTGTGGCTCACTTGAACATTTTTAAAATTTTCATTATTATTTATCTATAGTGTTTCTGAGTATATGTATCCCTTTGTACAGATATTTTACTGGTTGCTTTAGGTATTTTACAAATGTAACTAATCACAGTCTCCTACTTTTGACATTTATCAGTTTGAGTGAAATGTAGAAACCTTATCTTCTTTAAAGTCCTTTTACCCTCCCTAGTTTGTAATTGTTTTAAACATTCCCTCTACATGGAAAAGCACATCAGACAATATTAAACTTTTTGCTTCAACCACAAACACAATTTGTAAAACTCCAAAAGAGAACAGAAGTCTGTTGTGTTTGTCCATAGTTTTGTTCTCTCAGTTCTTCCTTCCTGGTGTTCCAAGATCTTTCTAATTCACAAACTTCCTTTAACCATTCTTTTAGTGTATGTATGCTGATGACATCATTCGTTATTTTTTCTTTGAAAATACCTTGATTGCCCTTTCATAATTATTCCTTAAGGATAATTATGCCATATATGGGACTTGTGGTTGATATATTTTTTTTAAGTACAGTCATGCATTACATAATGACATTCAGTCAGCAGCAGACCTCATATAAAACAGGTGGTCTCATAGGGTCCATTATGGTCCATTATGGTCCATTGTGGTCCATTATGATGGAGGTGAAAAATTCTTATTGCTTAGTGATGTTGTAGCTATTGTGAAATCACAACATATTACTCATGGTTGTGTGATGCTGTTCTAAACAAACCTGCTACACTGCCACTTGTATGAAAGTACCATCTAGGTTTGTGTAAGTGCACTCCATGATGTTCACACAACCATGATGTCACCCTATGACACATTTCTCAAAAAGTATGTTATAATTCTTTCACTAAGCAACTTGAAAAAATGTGGTGCCACTTGTTCATGGCTGCCACAGCTTCTGATGAGAAATTCTAGCTATTCAAATTATTTTTCCCCAGTAGGTAAAGTGTCATTTCTCTCTAGCTGCTTTCAAGATTTTTTCTTTGTCTCTAGATTTTTGAAGTTCATTTATAGTGTTTCTTCAGATGAGTTTTTTGGGAGTTTATCCTGTTTGGGGTCTTTTCAACTTCTCGAATCTTAATGTAGGTTTATGTCTTTTGCCAAATTTGGGAAATTCTTGCCATTATTTCTTCTAATACTTTTTCTCTCCCTCCTTCTTTCTCTTTTCTTTCTGGAATTCTAATGATAGGAATGTTAGATCTTATATATTTTGTTAAAGTCCTGAAAGTCCATGAGGCTCTGTTAATTTTTTTCCAGTCAGTTTTTTCTCTGTTGTTCAGACTGGGTAATTTTAGTTGGCTTTTTCAAGATTCGTAGATATTTCCTTCTGTCCTCTTCATTCTGATGTTGAGCCCATACAACATCAGAATGAGGTTGTTTCAATTATATTTTCTGTTCTAACATTTTTATTTGTTTCTGTAATCTGTATCTTTTTTCCTTAGGGTTTCTGTTTCTCTCATTTAATTTGCCCATTGAAGCATTTTTATGATGGCTGCTTTAAAATACTTATTAGATAATTCCAATATCTGTATTACTTTGATTTTGGTGTATATAGATTTTTCAAGTTGAGATTTTACTGGTCCTTAATATGATGAATGATTTTCAGTTGTATCCAGTGCATTTTGGGTATTATGTTACAAACCTCTGGGTCTTATTTGTCTGTTTTAGTTGGCTTTTTCTGACAACCATTGTCTGGGAATGGGAAGAGGAAGTGCCACTTTGTTACTACCAAGTGAGGATGGAAGTCCAGACTCCTCACTTGGCCTCCACTGCTACTCAGCTGGGAAGGGCTTGTCATTACCTCCATGGGAGATAAGTTCTCCACGAGTCTTCTGCTACAGCTCTCTGGCTGGCAGTGGGGAAGGTACTCTGTCACTACTTTTCATGTGACTTCCATTGATAGCTAATTGGGGGAACTCCTTACTGCTGGAAGGCAGTAAAATGCTGGGTCCTCACTCACACTTCTCTGATACCACCTCAGTAAGTGTGTGTTTGTGTGCCCTTGTTACAGCTGAGAAGCAGTGGAAGTCTCCCTACTTGGCTTTTGCCAATGTGATGGGAATGGAACTGTATTCCTATGGTGATTGGTTGGAATAGAGCAGTTAATTCTCTAAAAGTTTTCTGTCTTGCTAAGTTGCCCCATCCTTAGTTCTTTGTCTGTGGAGAGCAGGTGTGTCGTGGGGCATTTTTGTGTGCTCCTATTGATATTTCCAGATGTTCCCCTCTCCAGTACTCAGTCTCAGATATATGAAGCAAAAGGAAACTTGTTCCTTGTGTCCCAAGGTCACTTCTGTCTACCTTTTCTTCACTTTTCAGAGTCTTCTGTATGTTTGTTTAATGTGTAATGTCCAGGGTTTTTGTTTTATGTAATGGAAGGAATAGGGCAAAGTATTTTTATTCCATCGTGGTCTATAACTTGAAGTCCTAATCTTGAACTTGAGAAAATTCATTTAGGGTACTGTCATCTGAAGACTCATAGTCTGAGATTGCACTTTTACAGTCAATTTCACCAACATGATTAGAGTTTAGAGTGACAGTACCTGTGTTTCTATATTCATTTTCTGATTCATCTAATAATTGTGAATTGTTTTCCTTTGCCAGTTTTCTTCTCTTTGCCATTATGTATACAAGAAGGAAAATCTTAAATTCTCAGTTTTTTTCAGTGAAAGTTATAAAAGACTACAAAGTTAGTGTCTCCAGGTAAGTGGACTGTTTATGTCAGTTGGAGAAAAAAAAAGTCTTCAGTAATTTGAAACAAAGAGAGCAGAGAAGATGGGGACATTGCAAAATGAATGGGGGG
Source organism: Artibeus jamaicensis (assembly GCF_021234435.1). Classification (NCBI taxonomy): domain Eukaryota; kingdom Metazoa; phylum Chordata; class Mammalia; order Chiroptera; family Phyllostomidae; genus Artibeus; species Artibeus jamaicensis. The sequence continues at coordinate 8,496,888 of NW_026521810.1, read as the reverse complement.
AGTGTGAATAATATGAAAGAGAGAGGTGAGAGATGTGAAGTTTATGATCAAAATGAAAAATTCAGAGAAAGAGAAGAAATTAAAAAGGGTTTTGTGGAAAAGTAATTGGATAAGTGGAAAATAAGGAACAACAGGAGAGTGAGGAAGGGGAAGAAGAAAGCATGAAGTAAGTCATAAAAGGAATGACTAGACTAGCTGGGGAGGTACGGTTAGTGGACATCATGTTTGTTGGTAGAGTTAGTCCATTGTGTAAGGTTGATTAATTATGAGTATTCTTCTCTTTAAAATAGTTCTCATATAAAATAACATGCTACATCTTGAGGGATTCTTCATAGGAAAATACATACCATTATGTCTTTCAGAACAATATTTTTTTCTTTTTGTAATGAAGCAACACTTTCGTGGAATGTCTGCCAATAAATTTAAGTACTTAAGGAAAATAGTTTATAACAATTTGATAACTTGCTCCTAGCTTCTTATGGTTGGTAAATTTCCAAGAATCAGGTTGTATAGAATGATTGTCAATATTTTTTAAATGTAAAGAACCATTACAAACACACACTCTAATGAACATTATCGTAAGTCATGCAGTTTATTGTTTTTTCTTCTCATTTCACTACGATAATAGTATTTGGGACTTTATGATAAAATTATGGAAAAGAGATTGCCCTGTCCTCTAGAGTAATCAAGGATAATGGTTGCAGCTATTCAGACTAAGGAAATATTTCTACAAAAGTGTGTGTTATGGGTGTATATAGCATCATTTGATTATTGTAAGGTATTGTGCTTTATAAGGTTAGTGGATAGATTTTTAACTTATACACTTGTACCCGGAAGTTTATTTTGAATAACAGTGTTAATGATTAGATTGCTTAGACGATAACTTGCAAATAATGATTGCGTTCTAGAAAACTTTTCAACCATAACATACCTGGTATTTACTGGTTAGGATCCTGTTTTCTATGCACTGTGAAACACAATGTAAGGGAACAAATGGAATTATTTTCTCTGTTTTAATTTACATAAATTATATGATTCTATATTCTACGAGCCCCATTTTCCCTTTGGAGTTTAAAATGATGCAGGTCTTTTCATCATCTATACTTACATGGTAAATTCTGACTGGTCTACCACAAGTCCTCAAATAACATTGTTTCTTTTAATGTCATTTCATATAAGTTAGGTGAGGTACAGTATAAATTTAACTCTTATTTATATCAGTTAGCCTATGGTAAAATTGTTTTTGTTATATGTCATTTCATTTAGAGCCCAGAACCTATTGATGATATTAAGTGAGAATTTACTGTACTCCAAAACCAGGAATGATCTTGTTCTGCATAATTATTAAAAGAGACCATGGAAGTAGATGTTTACTGGATATTATGAAACCAATCTCCTACCCATGTGTAATCTTGAGGATTATGGTCCTAAACATTTTATTAAACTCCTCCTGTCTCTGGAACCTTTAACATGTAGCCAGAGGAAAGGAGAAGGAGCTGGTAGAGCAGAACTCTATAAATTTCCAGGCTACTGGAGTACGGACCTACTTTGAGGACATTATTGGCTATGTCACTGCTACTCAGTGGATCAGGTGGTTCAGCATTGCTGTGGAGCTTGTTAGAAATCCTCAGGTCACATGTCAGACCTACCGAATCAGAATCTCTGGAGTTGGGGTCCAGAGTTCTGTGTTCCAACAAGTTCTTCACCAGTGGATGTTCTGTGTGATAAAGTCAGATAAACTATGAGATACCTAGTCTTGTTTATAATTGTTATCTATCCATTCTAATCAGACTTGTCTGTTTTTTCATCCTATTTCCTGTGGATTCCTGCTTACTATGTCTTTCATTTTTTTCTAGATTTAGTTCTGAATTTAGTTCTTTCATTTTTTCCTTTAAGTTATTTATAAGTGGGCAATGCTTATAATTTCATTTAGGCTTTCTTTCTTTAAAAGTGGTTGTATAGCCATGGCTGGTGTGCCTCCAGTGAACTAACTTAGTGCCAGACTGAGAACCAAAGGGTCACCGGTTCGATTCCTGTCAGGGCATGTGCCTAAGTTGTGGGCCATGTCCCCAACAGGGAGCACACGAGAGGCAACCACACAATGATGTTTCTCTTCTTCTCTTTCTCCCTCCTTTGCTCTCTAAAAAGAATATATCTAAAGATAAATAAAAAATCTTTTTAAAATGGTTATGTAAGAATGATGAATGTGAAATAAAATGTTTTTCAGTGTAGTGCTGAAGGACAGAGGGATGTACCAGATGACTTACCAACATTCTTTCCAGTACCAGAAATTTATTGTTTAGTAAAATTAAAATCAGAAATTTAAAAGTAGGCTTAATTTTTGGTCATTTTAATTTCAACATAAAAAGCTAGTTTTAATGTTGGCTCATCAAAGTCAGTAGTATTCCCACACCCTGCTAATAAGAAGTTACTGTTTAGAAAATAAAGTTTTCTATTCTGTTTTTATCTACTGCACATTGGGTGTTAGTTTTTAGTGCTTTTGTGTTGTGTTAATTTTTCATCTATACTGTATCCATTTTTAAAATTAAATTGAGCCCAAGCTATTTTGTTTAAATTTTTCAACCATATGAAAATGCCATTTTTGTAAAAACAAGATCATTCAGTAATTTTGTGTGGTTCAACCTAATAAGTCTTTGAAAGCCTAAAGGCACTGTTCTCACTGGAGAACTGACTTGGTTATATGATTTGAAGGCATTGAAGTGGTTTCTTTAGAAATTTTGTATATTACAGAATCTTAGCTTCACAGAACATGATTTGTACTTTCATTGTTTAATCTGGGTATAAAACTTTCTACAATTAAAAAAAAGGTCGATTCTATCTACAATAAAAACAAAACTAAGCACTTACAAGTGAAATAATTGGGTAAGAGTTCCCTCAGTTTCTTGCAGTGTTACACTTGTGAAATGATTCAAAGAAAAGCAAAAATAAGGATTTGCTACTAATGTTAAAAATGGGAAATTGTCAGTCACATACCACTAATTAGAAGGAGTTTGTGGATTATTATGTTAAAGTTTGAACTAAAATTCTCTTCTCAAGAGAGCTGTGTACTATGGGAAATATAGATCTAGGAAAAGTCACTAGTAACCCTATGTTTGGGGTGGATGATGGAGGATAGGCTGCAAGGGAGGGTCATAGGAAGATAATATATAACTCCTTTCTGCCTTAGAGGAGCCAACAGCATTCTGTGGACTTCTTTTCCTAGCAAGCCTAGCTGAGGGCTTTACCACACACATTCTTTTTCACTGACTTGGCTTCCTAGATGGAGTATGGACTTGCACTGATGGAGTAAGGACTAATGTCCTTTTAATAAAGAAGGATGGGGTTAGAAACAAAGGACAGATGTAAGAGAGATGGGAAGTGACCCTTTGGGAGCCCTTTCATAGCTGTGGGCTTTGGACTAAGAGCAGCAATAACATCTGGGCCTGAAAGAAAATAATCATATCCTTGTGCATAGCTAGTTTATCTGAAAGCAGGGTAGAATTTTAGAATCAGGGGTGGGGTGTTTCTCCATTGCTACTGATCGGTTTCCCTACATGGTAAAGCTGGCTTCTGGGAAGGTGGTTTCAAAAAGTACCAAGAAAAAAAATGTGTGTAGGGGTAGAGACTGCTTTCAGATCCATATTTTTCTATACTAACAGACTGAACCTTTATGCCATCAGTCCTGCTTGCTTTTTGAAAACTTTCTATTTTTAAAAAAGTTTCAAATGAAACAATGAAGAGTTCCAAGGCTCATACAAATAACTTCTGTTTATAATTCACCAATTTTGAACATTTTGCCTCTATCTTCTTTTTATCTATAGATATGTTTATTTTCTGAAACATTTGAAAGTAAATTACAGAAATCGTACCTTTTTTACCCCTAAATAATTTAATATTTGTTTCCTAAGAACAGGAATTCTCTTATATTAATAGAGTATAGTAAGTCCTCACCTACTGTTGTTGACTTTAAACAATTTTCCCATATGCTAATTGATATAAACAAGAGTAAAGGTCTTATAGCATATGTCTGTATATCAGTTAGCCTGTGGTAAAATTGGTTTCATTATATGTTGTTTTGCTTAAAGTTGCAGTTTCCAAGAACCTGTCAGTGATGTTAAGTGAAGACTTACTGTGCAGGTGTCAAATTTAGGACATTTAACATTGGGACAATATTAGTTACTCTATCATCTACATTGTATTATTTTTTCCCCAGTAATGTTCTTTATAGCATTTATTTTTTCTGGTCCGGGATCCGATCCAGAATTGTGCTTTGCATTTAGTTATAATATTTCCTTTAGTCTCAATCTCAGGCAATTCCTAAGTATTTGTCTTTGACGACCATGACACTTAAATTTATGTACAAACCTTTAGTTTTGTACATTGGTCCTCATTTTGGATGTGAGTGGTATTTTCTTGAGATTAGATTCAGATTATGTATTTTTGCAGGAATGCCACATAAATGAGGCCTGTGCTGTGCTCTGTGCATCACAACAGAAAGCTCATGATGTCTGTTCCATTGTTGTTGAGGTGATCACTTGATTAAGATGATATCTGCCACATTTCTCCTTGGTAAATTAATAAGTACTTTGTAGAAAGATACTTTGAGATGATATATGTATCTTGTTCCTCATCAGACTTTCACCTGCTAGGCTCAGCATCCATTTTTGATTCTTGCCTGAATAATTTATTGCTATGATAGTTGCAAAATGGTGATTTTTCTAACATTCATCATTCCTTCTGTGTTTCTTAGTTGGCATACTACTGTAGGAAGCATATTTCCCTCATCTGTTAATTTTTATTTATTATTGATGGAGTCATGGATTCTTATTTTATTCAATAGGTTATAATCTGTTACTGTCAATATTTGTTTTAGTACTTAAATTATCCCAAATTTGGTCACTCAGAGAGCCTCAAGTACCTTCCTATGCCTTTTTGACAAGTCCAGTCTTTTTTTTTTTAATAACATTTTATTACTTGACGTAGAGTGCTCCAGGTTCATCTTCAAGTTATTTCTCCAGGGTTCTATTTTTTTAGGCCAGATGATGTTTAGAAACCACTCTGTCAGGTCAGTACTGTGTAAGTATTAAGGAAAGGATTTTAATTTGCTCATATAAAGAGGTAAGAACTCAGGATAGTTTATTCATACTAATTTTGGACACATTCTGCTTGGCACAATTGGTCTTTTGTTCATACTACTGAACCTGGCAGTCCATATTGTTTGAATTTCTATAGCCTTGTAGTATGTTCTGATCTTAGAGCAAGTTTCCCTTATTTCCAGATTTTTTTTTTGCCTTTTAAAAACATTCTGTCTTCTACATGGATTGTAGAATAGCATGTCAAAAGTCAACTTCCAAAAATATGTTGTTATTTTTTAAAGTATTGAATTAAACTTACTATATAGCTTAGGGCAGAATTTATCTTTTTTACAAGACTGAGATTTCCCATTTAGGATTAAGAAATGACTTCATTTAGCCCTGGCTGATGTGGCTTAGTGGGTTGAGCGTCAGCCTCCAAACTGCAAGGTCACTGGTTGGATTCCTGGTCAGGGCACATGCCTGGGTTGTAGGCCAGGTCCCCAGTTGGGGGCGTGTGAGAGGCAACCAATCCTCACATCAGTGTTTTTCTTTCTCCCTCCCATCCCCTCTCTCTAAAAAAATACAATCTTTTTAAAAAAAAGATGACTTCATTCATTCTTTGGTCATAGGCTTCAGTAAAGGACTTGTAGTTTTTGTAACATAAATGTTGTATGTCAATTGTTATAATTGTCACAGTTTTTGTTATAATATACAGTTGATTCCTGGATGACATGGGGTTTGAACTGCGTGGGTTCACTTATATGCACATGTTTTTCAATAAATACATTGAATGTATTTTCTCTTCCTTATAATCTTCTTAATAATTTCTTTTCTGTAGTTTATTCTAAGAATACAGATTATAATACATGTAACATGCAAAATGTATGTTAATTGTTTGTATTATTGGTTCGACTTCCAGACAATAGTAAGCTAACAGAGTAGTCAGCCCTCTGTATCCATGGATTCCACTCTGTGGATCGAGAATACTTTTTTCAATTCACAGGTGGTTGAATCTGCAGATGTAAAACCCATGAACGTGAAGAGCCAACTGTAGTTAAGTTTTGGGGGAGTGAAAGGGTATATGTGGAGTTTCCACTGTGTGTGGGGTCAGCACCCTTAATGAACCCTGCAACATTGCTCAAGGTAATCAGTAATTGCTTTTGTGTTTGTGAATAGTATATTTTAACAATTCTTTTATTATGAATTTACACATATGCAAAAGTGCCTAAACCATGAATGTGTAGTAATGAATTTTATTTAACCACTGCTTAGCTCAATTAATAGAACTTTGCTGGTACCTTGAAACTCCCTGTTTGCCCTCTTCTTATTATAACCCCCTTCTCCTTCCTTCTCTCTTAAAGCCAGTAAATTAAGGGGAATACAGCTGCTCACATGACTTTCATTATTCTATATAGGCAGCATGACAGTTAAGCAGGAGAGACTTTATTTTCCTGCCACAGATATTTACTGTGTGGACCTTTATGTAAGGGACAAGAATAGTATAATTGATTCTTTTAAGATTAGCTTTATGAAATATGCATTTATTTTCATAAGTCTGTTTCTTATTGAGTCTATGCTAGAATAAAGCAGAGATTATAATATTAAATAAAAAGTTTTTATATTGTATGTTTAATTTAGATATCAAAATGGTAGCCTGGGATTATCTAGCCTGATATAGAAGTTGAAAATCATTGTTCTGGCCATGACCAGGGTAGCTCAGTTGGTTGGGCAGTGTCCTGCAAAGTGAAAAGTCGCCGGTTTAGTAAGGGCACATGTCTGAGTTGTGGGGCATGTACAAGAGGCAACCTATTGATGTTTCTCTCTCACATCGATGTTTCTTTCTCCGTCCCTTACCTTCTCTCTAAAAATAAATAAATAAAATCTTGAAAAGGAAATCATAGTTCTGGTTTCTCTTAGTTTAATGAGATTGTAGAAATCAGTGATACCTCTGCCATAATCTCAACTACCTTTTAGCACTGGTGATCAAGATAAATAAATGTTTTTTTTTCCTACCATCTCTTGGATCTTGGTGTCCGGTCTGTCCTTGAGTGATGCGGACTCTGACCAGCAGGGTCCATGTGTTGTGTTGTAGATGCAATGAACAAATTCACATGGAGGTCCTATGGAGAAAAAGGAATGGCACGGCCATTCTCTGAGTGAGACAGGACCCTGACCCTTGCCTGGAAAGGCTTTTATTGCTTTTCTGGGAGCATTACCTCAAGGAAGGTCTTCATTCATCACTGTCAGACAATAATGATCAAACAATAGATAACATTAAAAGAACTCTGATGGCTTATTCTGAGTCAGGGTCAGTTAGCTAAAGGGCCATAAAACTTTGGGGCACAAACTCATTTTATACTTGGATCCTTATCAGAAAATTGAGGACATTCTTAGCAAAGCAGGTTTCACGGGGTTTTGTGCATTCTTTTTTTAGACCTGATCACCCCAGGGAACCACCCATTCCTACCCAGGGCTGCACTGCCCTCTGTCATTGTTTCAGGCTTAAGTTAGGCAGGGGAAGTAAGGCAGTCAAGAGATTAGGAGGCTTCTTGCAGACAGAGTGAGGACTCAGGCTACTTCAAAGCCTAGGGGCAAGGGTCCATCACCCCTGAGGGCTTTCTTTGAGGGCCCCCTCATGACCATGCCTGTCTTAAGTTGTCCCTAACTTGAGGAATCTTACTCGTCATTGGCTAACCCATTGTGCATTGGGGGCCAGGCAGGTGAAGTAAAAGGGGACAGAGGCAACACCCCTACCAGGAAGATAAGCTTTGTCTCCTTAGTGGCTTATAGTCCCAAGGTCTCTTTACTCAGCCTTAGCCATGGGGGTTACAGCTTTTGAAACCAGGCAGGGCAGTTCCCAACAATTGAGCCTCTTCTCACTGCATACTTTTCTCTGAGCTATCTCCTACTGTTGTTTTAGTGCCTACATTTATCCTCATAAAAATGTACATTTATTTCCTAGACCAGGTTTTCCTGACTGTGAAAAATGAATGGATTTTAACTAGGGTCATCTTACATCTACCTGATTGAGTTTTTTTTCTCTAAGTATCTTTTTATTTCATTTTTTAATTGTTGTTCAAGTACAGTTGTCTCCATTTTCCTCCCACCAATGCCTCCCCACACCAGCCATCCCCACCTTTCTCCCCTGATTCCACCCCCTCCCTTGGTTTTGTCCATGTATCCTTTATTGGTCTTCCTGAAAACCCGTCACTGTTTTTTTCCTCATTATTCCCTCCCTCCTCCCCTCTGGTTACTGTCAGATTGTTCTTAATTTCAGTGTCTCTGGTTAAATTTTGCTCGCTTGTTCATTTTGTTGATTAGGTTCCACTTAAAGGTCAGATCATATGGTATTTGTCTTTCACCGCCTGGCCTATTTCACTCAGCATCATGCTTTCCAGTTCCATCCATGCTGTTGCAAAGGGTAGGAGCTCCTTTCTCTCTGCTATGTAGTATTCTATTGCGTAAATATACCACAATTTCTTTATCCACTCATTTACTGATGGGCACTTAGGTTGCTTCCAGCACTTGGCTATTGTAAATTGTGCTGCTATGAACATTGGAGTACATAGGTTCTTTTGGATCAGTGTTTTCAGGGTTCTTAGGGTATAATCCCCACAGTGGAATTGTTGGGTCAAAAGGCAGTTTTATTTTTAGTTTTCTATGGAAATTCCATACTGTTTTCCATAGCGGCTGCACCAGTCTGCATTTTCACCAACAGTACACTTGGGTTCTCTTTTTTCCACATCCTTCTCCAATACTTGTTTGATTTGTTTGTGATGGCCATTCTCACTGATGTGAAGTGGTGTCTCATTTTGTGGTTTTAATTTGCATCTCTGATGGCTAGTGATGCTGAGCATCTTTTCATATGTCTCTGGGCCTTCTCTATGTCCTCCTTGGAGAAGTGTCTGTTCAAGTCCTTTGCCCATTTTTCAGTTGGGTTGTTTATCTTCCTGGAGTCAGTTTTTAGGGATCAGGAATTTGACTTAAGTCTGGCCTAGGGAAATCTTTGCAGAATTGAAGTACAGAGGAACACTTAGCCTATGAAAGTTAATGATTATGCTGTGAAAGAGGTTATATTCATTATGTTGTTAGATATATATTTTTAAAATTTTTCAAGCAGTTCTTTTTAGTGTGCCACATTATTTTTTATTATATTTATTGGGGTGATGTTGGTTAATAAGATCATATAGGTTTAAAGTATAGATTCCTATGATACATGATCTGTATATTGCATTGTGTACCCACCACCCAAAGTCAAATTATCTTCATTCACAATATATATGGCCCCCTTTACCCTTTACCACCCCTCTCCAACCCCTTCCCTCTGAGAATCATCACACTATGCTAATTGTATTAGCACCATATTATGCTAATAGAAATTAGATATATTATCATCAGTTTCAGTATCTCATCTGTCTTCTTTATACATCTTTATAGTTGTTTGTACCTTTTAAGAAATGATGTTAATATTATTCTTGAAATGTTAATTCTAAAGACTTTTGTCTTTTTTCTCCCTATCTTTTATTTTCTGAGGTACTAAGGAAAAAGTGCTCACATTTTGGCAGAATATTATAGCACACTTAGTTAATGGTGCTTTCTTATGTAACTCATCAGGGCTTCTTTTAATTTTCAGTTCTGTTTTATGTTTGTTTCTATCTCTTTTTTTTTTAAAGAAATACACTAATAATTTTTGCATTTGCCTCTAGAAAAACTGATTGCTTATCAACGAGAATTTCTTGCTTTGAAAGAACGTCTTCGAATAGCTGAACATAGAATCTCACAGCGCTCTTCTGAATTAAGTGCCATCGTACAGCAGTTCAGGCGTGTAGGAGTAGAAACAAATGGGAGTAAGGACACGTTGAATAAATTTTCAGGTACATATTATATTTTTGGTTTTATAAAAAGATTGTGTTTTCAAAAAGTTATGTGAAATATTTTATTTGAAGGTTGTGTAGAGTAGCTTGTCAGCCAGCATTTGTTACCCTTTTTAGAGAGAAAAATCACACATAAAACTTTCTATTATCATAAATTATAAAGGTTTTTGTTAATTGATTTTAGGAGAGTAATAATGGGTTAAATTTCACTTGTATAAATTTCATTGACAACAGTGTTTTTAAAACCATATTGAAAATGAGATCAAATTTTAACTTTGTATATATACGTTTATGTTGTGACTTGGGTGGACTTCAGATATACTCTGGAGAATCTTTGAGCTATTGGAAGTAATCTTAGATCTGACTTAATAAGAAAAATTATGAAGTTTTGTTATTGGTACTTTTGGACATATTTGACTATTTCTCTCTCTGAGGGCTTCTGGTTAGAGTAAAATGAGTGCCAACCTTCTCTCTGTTTCTGTGTTGTTCTTATCCTAATAATTAAATTGATACATGTAGTTCCTCTTGTCTTAACATTCACTACCTAATCTTATTTTTAAAATTTCATGCTTATTGTTTGCCTTCCTGATTACAGAGTTGATTGTGGCATAACAACATTTAAAATAATGCAGTGGTATAGATAACAAAAACAAATCATCCATAAGCCTCCTGCTAAGTAATTTGTTAACATTTGTTTTTCTTTTTCATCTAGTCTTTCCTTCATGAATAGTTTACTTTAGAATTGTGATTGTGTGTTATGGACTGATTTGAACTCTTGAAATTATACTCTTAGCATTTACTATGTCATTGAATATTCTTCAAAAATACCATTTTTTAAAAGATTTTATTTATTTATCTTTAGAGGGGAAGGAGAGAGGGAGAGAAACATCAATGTATGGTTGCCTCTCCTGCATCCCCTGCTGGGAACTGGCCTGCAACCCAGGCATGTGCCCTGACTGGAAATCGAACTTGATCCTCTGCTTCACAGGCCCGCGCTCAATCCACTGAGCTACACCAGCCAGGGCTAAAAAAATACCATTTTTAATGGCTGTATAACTTCTCAGCTAATTATATATTGTAATATATTAAACATTTTACTATATTTAGGCAAATATGATTTTCTGGGTGTTTTTCCACCACTTTTTAGCTCTGTGATGAACATATTTGCATATAAGCCAGTCATATTTCTGGTAGCTCTTTTAAGTTATTTTCATTAGGTTATGACATTCTTAAAGACAGAATCTTTGTTTAGATAACTGTCGATTTCCAAACACATGTCACAGTGGCTGCAACAAAATAGATAATCACTAAATATTCACTGAATGAATAAAAGTTACATTTCTAAAAGGGAAATTATTGAATGATAGGACAGATATGTTTTAGGGTGTTTGATGTCTGAATAGCTGAAATATTTATCACATTATCACCAAAATTTAGTATCATTATTTACTTAGATTTCGAAAGTGTCTTTTCATTTTAAATGGAGATCTCATTCACCAAAGTATGAAATTAGGAAAGAAAATTCTTTAGTTCTAGTTTTGTCAGTTTTACTGCTATATTTGTAAAAGCTGCAACTTCTGTAAGTAAAGTGTCCTGTGGATTAATTATTTTTCTGTTTCAGATAATACGCTAAAGCTATTAAAGGAGTTAACAAACAAAAAATCTCTTCAAGTGCCAAGCATTTATTATCATTTGCCTCATTTACTGCAAAATGAAGGAAGCCTTCAACCTGCTGTGCAGATTGGTAATGGAAGAACAGGAGGTATTGTTTATTTTGTTTCTTTTTGTGGTCGTACTGCTGGTCTTAATTTGTGTCTTGCAGTATTATATTGACTGTTAGAAGTCTGGCAGGTGAGAGAATAAAAACCCTTTTTCTGTGCTTGGTAACTTAGGATTCATTCTAAAGTTCACATTGAAAGGAGGTGGACATTTTTCTCAATAGACCAGATTAATGGAGCTGAAAAGGATCACAAGAAATCTAGTTCAAGCCCCTTTTCTAGGCAGAAAAATGTTTAAACCTTTGTCATTTTTAATTTTAAAAATTTGAGGAAGATGACCTTTTTTTCTGTAATATTAATAGCTCTTATAGTAATGTCAAGAAAATTTTTCTTATATCTGCCCCTATTTTTCATGTAGAGATGGAAGTACATAGTTACTTTATTTTACCTTTCATTAAATGGTCGAAATTTGTTGCTTTGTTTTTTTTTCTGATACAACCAAAGATAATTTATACCAATTTCTTTTCTCTTGGAGCTATAAGAGTTTCTTAAACTTTTCTTGTGGGATCTCTTCACCATTGGTTTAAGCTTTTATTTCTCCACTTTGTGTTAATTTTTCTTTGTAGATTTTTTAATACAGAGGCCAAAATATTATTTTGCTCTCCTAATAACTTTTTAACAAATGATGAAACCATAACTTCATAGTTATTGAACTTTATCTTTAAATATATTTTATTGATTATGCTATTACTGTTGTCCCAAATTTTCCCCCATTACACCACTCCACCTGGTACCCCCATTCCCTGCAGCAATCCCCTGTTTAGTTCATGTCCATGGGTTGTGCACGTAAGTTCTTTGACTTCTCCATTTCCTATACTGTTCTTAACATCCTCCTGTCTATTCTGTACCTACCATTTATACTTATTATTTCCTGTGCCTTTTCCTCTATTCTCCCCGCTCCCCTGCCCAGCTGATAAACCTCCAAATGATCTTCATATCTACGATTCTGTTCCTGTTATGGTTAATTGCTTAGTTTGCTTTTTATTTTTTTATTGACTATACTATTACAGCTGTCCTATTTTTTTCTTCCCCTTATCCCTCTCTGCCTGTTGCCCCCATTCACTCCAAATTCCCTACCCTTTCACTTTAGTTCATGTCCATGGGTCATACATACAAGTTCTTTGGCTTCTCCATTTCCTACACTATTCTTAATCTCCCCCTGTCTATTTTGTATCTACCAATTATGCTTCTTACTCCCTGTAACTTTTTCCCCATTCTCTTCCTCCCACTCCCCACTGATAACCCTCCTTGTGATCTCTATATCTGTGATTCTTTTTCTGTTCTAGTTATTTGCTTAGTTTTTTTATTTTAGGTTCAGTTGTTGATTGTTGTGAGTTTGTTGTCATTTTACTTTTCATAGTTTTGCTCTTCTTTTTCTGAGATAAGTCTCTTTAACATTTCATATAATAAGGGCTTGGTGATGATGAACTCCTTTAACTTGACCTTCTCTGGAAAGCACTTCATCTGCCTTTCTATTCTAAATGTTAACCTTGCTGGATAGAGTAATATTGGTTGTCTGTCCTTGCTTTTCATCACTTTGAATACTCCTTTCCAGCCCCTTCTTGGCTTTATTTAGTGGCTATACTCAATCATTTCTGTGAGCATTCTGATTACCAGTGTTTTTTTAAAAGATTTTATTTATTTATCTTTAGAGGGGAAGGGAAGGAGAGAGGGAGAGAAACATCAATGTATGCTTGCCCCTCATGAGTCCCCTGCTGGGAACTGGCCTGCAACCCAGGCATATGCCCTGACTGGGAATCAAACTGCAATCCTCTGGTTCACAGGCCAGCACTCAACCCACTGAGGTACTCCAGCCAGGGCTTTGATTACCAGTGTTTTGACTCTTCATCTGATAGGTTGGCTATCTCCTCATTGCTTAGTTCTTTTTCTAGAGTTTCAACCTATTCTTTCATTTGAGCCATATTTCTTTGTCTTGGTGCACCCGTTACCTTGTAAGGGTCAGAGCCATCAGTACTTGCAAGGGTGGGGCAACCCACTTTGCTGCATTGTGGTGTTGTATGTGGGAGAGGGGTGAGAGGGAGAATGATGCCACTTGCTTGGCTGTTGCCCAACTTTCAAGAGACTGGCAGTTTCTCCCAGTGCCACTACCTCCATAGGTTTTACAGCCAGAGGTTTTGTGGCTCTCTTTACCTGCACTAGAACCCTGGGTTGCATGGTCTGTCTAATACCAGTTGTTTGCAAATGTGGGACTGCCTGGTTTGCCAGCTGCTGCCTCACCTATCCATTCTACCAGTTGCCATGTTGCTGTGCCTCCTCCCCACCCTGGCTGCCCATCTCCTCCCCTCCTACCCCAATGGATGAATGCTTCTTCTCTAACTCCTTGGTTGTTGGACTTCCATACAATTTGATTTTCTGGCAGTTCTGGCTATTTTTTGTTTTTAAATTGGTTGTTATTCTTTTGGTTGTGTGAGGATGTGAAGCGCATCTACCTATGCCTCCATCTTGGTTGGAATTGCTTAGTTTTTAAGATTCAGTAGTTGATAGTTGTGAATTTATTGCCATTTTAATTTTTATTGTTTTAATGTTATTTTTCTTACATAATTCCCTTGAACATTTCATATAATGAGGGCTTGGTGATGATGAACACATTTACCTTGTCTGGGAAGCACTTTATCTGCCCTTCCATTCTAAATGATACGTTTGCTGGATAGAGTAAACTTGGATGTAAGTCCTTGCCTTTCATGACTTCAAATACTTCTTTCCAGCCCCTTCTTGCCTGCAAGGTTTCTTTTGAGAAATCAGCTGATAGTCTTACAGGAACTCCTTCGTAGGTAACACTCTGCTTTTCTCTTGCTGCTTTTAAGATTCTCTGTTCATCTTTAACCTTTGGCATTTAATTACGTGTTTTGGTGTGGTTTTTTTTTTAGTCCATCTTGTTTGGGACTCTTTGTGCTTCCTGTACTTGTGTATCTATTTATTTGACCAAGTTAGGGAAGTTTTCTTTCATTATTTTTTCAGATAAATTGTCAGTTTTTTGTTCTTCCTCTTCTCCTTCTGTCACCCCTATGATTCAGATGTTGGTACATTTGGAGTTGTCCCAGATGCTCCTTAGCCTATCCTCATTTTTTTGTTAAATTCTTTTTTCTTTTTGTTGTTCTGACTGAATGCTTTCTTCTGTTTGTTCCAAATCATTGATTTGATTCTCAACATTATTCCTCCACTGTTGGGTCCCTGTAGATTTTTCTTTATTTCACTTAATATAACTTAATGTCTGCCTGTGTCTGTTTCATGTTGGTGCAATATCCAGCGAGTTCTTTTTTATGTTGGTGCAATATCCAGTGTTTTGAACTCTGCATCTGATAGGTCACTTATCTCCATTTAGTTCCTTTCTGGAGTTTTGTTTTCTTCTTTCATTTAGGCCATATTTCTTTGTCTCCTCAATTTGGCAACCTCCCTGTATTTGTTTCTGTGTATTAGGTAGAGCTGCGTTGACTCCCTGTCTTATCATTGTGGCCTATTGTAGAAAAGTGTGCCTATAAGTTGGATGGGGTGAAACCTTATCTAATTGCCATTGCAGGGCAACCCATTCTACTTTGTGGTTCTGTGTTGGTGAAGGCTCAGAGAGGGGACATTGCTGCGGCCTGAACTCTGGAGTTTTGTCCAGGATGAAGTTGTCTCATGGCTTCCCCCCATTGCCAGTGACTTCCCTTTGTCCCCTTATGCCACTGGTGCCGAATTACAGAGGGGGCGGGTCTGTTTAAGTCCTAAGACCTTTGTGGGCCCTTTAAGAGGATTCTTTTGAGAACCCCACAGTTTCTTCCATTGCCCCAACCTCCACTGGTTTTTACAGCCAGAGGTTATCGGGACTTATCTTCCTGGTGCTGGAATCCTAGGCTGGGTGGTTTGGTTGGTGGCTGGGATCCCTCGTTCCCAACCTATCTCTCCCATTTTTTGTCCAGCATACATGAATATGGTACCACGTGTTCTGTGTTTCTGTGCCTCTCCTCTCCACCTCTCCCTGCCTATCCATGCACTTCTCCCTGTGTCTCCATTGCTTTGCCCCTCCAATCCATCTAGGTGAATGGAGCCTTGAAGGTTCTCCGTCAGTTAATTTTCAGGAAAAAGAAAGTTGAAATCAACAAAGATAGATAAGGTGCAAATAGACAATAGAGATAAATACATGGTCTTGGAATACAAGGAAAGAAATGGGGAATAAATTACTAAAATCAAGCCATAGGAAGCATGATAGGCTAAAAATACTTTAGTACCAATGAATATTGAAAAAGGGAGGTAATTTAGTTATTACCGAAGATTAGTAAATGAATATTGAGAATGCCAAATTAAGATTGTTGGTAAATTTTCTTTGTATTAAAGGAAATAATTACTAGAATTTGAAAACTTTCCAGGAAAGTTGAAGAAAACTGGAGTAAGAGTTAGCTCTGTTAAATTACAAAAACTACAGAGCAGTAGCCTCATCTATTTTATGATTATATTTTGGATTGTATAGTACATAATCAATGTATTATAAATGCACAGTTAATTTTTGAATAAGAAATATTGGACAATTAATTAGTGGAACAAAGTATTTAGCCCAATCCATTGGCTCTATCTTTGTTTGGTCCTTGTTCTACCTTGCTCCTCCCTATAAAGATGATATGTCTATATTGTTCACATTGGTCATATATTTATTCTGAATCTTATCTCTCAGAATACATACATTTCTAGATTACAAGCCACAGAAGAACATTGTATCAAACAAGACCAGGACAGGCTGGGTTATACTGTATTAACTAAAACCCCCAAATCTCAGTGGTTTAAGTAATATAGGGTTATTTATTTACTTTTTGCTCAAAGTACATGTCTGTCAGGGTTGGTGGGTGTTTTGTGTATCACTGATCACCAGGAGAGCCATCCATACAGAGCAGCTGCCAACTGCTAAGGGAGAAAGACAACTTTGCATTTCCTCTGGCTCAGCCCGTGATTTAAGCATGAGGATGAGTCTGTTAGTAGTCACAAGCCCTCCCACTCTTCACCTAAACCCGAAGAAGATGAAGAAGTACAATCTTACCTTGTGCCTAGAAGGCAGGAAAAACTGCCTTTTTTTGTGGTAGTTTTTTGACATACCACAAGTGCAGATACTCTAAATTGGGAAGTTTGGCTGAGAATAGCACTCTCATTTTTAGTGCTTTTGGAGTCCTTGGGTGCCTTGTTTTAAACTAAAAAAAAACAATTTCACCTCCAAAACAGTATATTTGGGAAAAATAGGTTCTCTAAACATGCCATTTAAACTTAAAACAAGCCCTTTCTGGTGTGGCTCAGTGAATTGAGTACAGGCCTGTGAATCAAAGGGTTGCCAGTTCAGTTCCCAGTCAGGGCACATGCCTGGGTTGTGGGCCAGGTCCCCAGTCAGGGGAACATGGGAGAAGCAACCACACATTGATGTTTCCCTTTCTCCATCCCTTCTCCTCTCTAAAAATAAATAAAATCTTTTAAAAAATAAATGAAGTTAAAACAAAACAGAAACAAAGCAACCCAAGAGCCTGGTAGGGAATAGAGTTTGCATTATAACATTATACTGTTTGTGTTTGCAAACTCTGGGTCAAGCATGTATTTTGGTTTTTCCATATGCAGAATCTTTTAACTCCATGTAAGTTAACATTTCTTGGAAATGCTTTGCATCATAAATGTTATACTTTTGTATTCTGAATATTTAAGATATTTTTCATTTAAATCCTGAGGTAAGTTAAATAAAGTATATGGAAATTTGTTTCCAGGATAGCTCAGCCTGTATTAGGCATCTCAGAATCACATGGTCAAAACAGTGTGGTATTCTTATTAAAAGACTCCCCCATCCACTTTCTCAAGTCATCCTTCAGGCCCCCTCTTCGTCTCTCCTAGTCTGAAGCCCCACTGGAGAATGTCTCCTAAATCCATGCAGTCATCATCTTTAAATACCCTAATTCAAATCACCATATTTTCCTTTACTTGCTGCAGTAACTTCCTGATTTTCTCCAAAATGCTTTTACTCTTAACACCTTTGTGTCTGTTCTCCACAAAATTTGGTAAACTTTTAAAATTAATGAATTGGATAATTCACTCCACTACTTACAGCTATATGATGGCTTTCTCTTACTGTCCAAATCAAAACTAAATTTAAAGTTTCATGTGAAATGGCCACTAACTAATACTCTGAATCTAAGCTCATTCTTAACTATGTTAAGATCATTGCCTCTTCAGGGCCTTACTAGTTCCTTCTTCTGGAACATTCTTTCTCTGATCTTTCTCATTGTTAAGTACCAGCTTAGGTGATACCAGAGAGGCCTTCCATGACCCTCACTATCAATAAAGGTACCTCTCCCTCTCCTGTTCCGAATCACTCTTTCTAATATTGCCACATTTTACTTGTATAGTACATGTTACCCTCAAAGATTGTATTATTTTATCCTGTCTTCTAGAATATACGTTCCAAAAAATTGTTAAAATTTAATTGTTTTTAATACTCATAAAGCTTATTTTTACTGATTTATAGCATGTGGGATACAACGACTTCTTTTTTAATTTTAATTATTTTATTTATTTATTTATTTATTTATTTTTGTTTATTCTATTACAGTTGCCCCAATTTTTCCCGTTTGCCTTCCTCCTCCCAGCCTACCCCCTACTCCCACAGTCAATCCTCATACCATTGTCCATGTCCATGGGACATTCATACATGTCCTTTGGCTAATTTCTTCCCCTTCCTTCCACCATTTCCACTCTCCCCACTTTCCTCTGGCAGCTCTTAGTCTGTTCCCTGTTTCCATGTCCCTGGTTCTGTTTTGCTTATTAGTTCATTTTGTTCATTAAATTCCTCTTATTAGTGAGATCATATGGTATTTGTCTTTCACTGCCTGGCTTATTTCACTTAGCATAATGCTCTCCAGTTCCATCCATGGAGCAAAGGGTAGGAGTTCCTTCTTCTTTCTGCTGTGAAGTATTCCATTGTATAAATGTACCGTAGTTTTTTAATCCATTTGTCTACCGATAGGCATTTAGGTTGTTTCCAGCGCTTGGCTATTGTAAATTGTGTTGCTGTGAACATAGGGGTGCCTAAGTTCTTTTGAATTGGTGTTTTAGGATTCTTAGTATGTAATCCCAGCAATGGAATTACAGGGTCAAAAGGCAGTTTCATTTTTTATTTTTTGAGGGAATTCCATATGGTTTTCCACAGTAGCTGCATCAGTCTGCATTCCCACCAACAGTGCATTAGGGTTCCTTTTTCTCCCCATCCTCACCAGGTTAAGATATAATATATTTTTAAAGACTTTCTGAAAAGTACAGCCTTACTATAACACAATGTGTGCATTCCTAAAAATTACCATACTGTGCATAATTGTGGAGTGATCTGAGGAAAATGGGATTAGGATTACAACATTCAACAGTTTTGCCAGTCATACATAAAAAAAAAAGAACCTAATAAAAATACTAGCACTATTTTATACATGTTAAATGATTGATAAATAGAAACTTACTGTTGGTGGGAATGGAGACTGGTACAGCCACTATGCAAACAGTGGAATTTCCTCAAAAAAACGAAAAATGGAACTGTCTTTGACCCAGCAATTCCATTGCTAGAATTATACTCTAAGAACCCTGAATCACCAATTCAACAGAACCTATGCACCCCTATATTCACAGCAACACAATTTTATAATAGCCAAGTGCTGGAAGTAATCTAAGTGCCCACTGGTAAATGAATGGATCAAAAAACTGTGGTATATTTACAGAATGGAATATTGTGCAGCAGAAAGAAAGAAGGAACTCCTACCCTTTACCACAGCATGGATGGAACTGGAGACTATTTTGCTAAATGATATAAGCCAGTCAGTGAAAGACAAATACCATATGATTTCACCTTTAAGTGGAACCTAATCAACAAAACAAAAAAAGCGAGCAACATAGAACCAGAGACATGGAAAAAAAGAACAAACCAACAGTAATCAGAGGGGAGGGGGAAATAGAATAAGTGGGGAAAGAAGAGGAAGGGTTGTCAGGGAACATGTATAAAGGACCCATGGACAAACACAATGGGGTGGGGGGCACGGTCGGGGGAAGGATTGAATATGGGAGGTGGGGGTGGTTAGAGCAGGGGAGAGTAATGGGAGGGAAATGGGGACAACTGTAATTGAACAACAATAAAATTAAAAATAAATAAAGATAAAAAAGAAAATTATTATAATAAATATGGTACTCTACCTTGAAAAAGACACAGTGTGTTTAAAATGAACTTCAAAAGGACTGCATCTTGGAAGCGTTGAAGGAGTAGTGCAAGGCAGGTTGTCTGAAATCTGACAGAAAGTTGTAACACCAGATGTAGATAGGTGTGGTTCATAGCATCATGCAGTAAGCTGAGGCAGCTGGTAACTCAGCTGGTAGTATATTTTGTGGATTTCTACATTACCCCATTCAATTTTCTGAACTCAATTCATGGGTGCAATTTTCTGTATTTATCTAGTGAAGTGTTTGTCCCAGAGAAGAAATTGCACATAGCCAAATATGAAATTCATGTTATGCTAAAATGGTTCTCTAATGTACTGATCACACATAGGAGCAGATTTACCTCAAAACAAGCATTATAGAACTGAAATTTTAGAGTTAAATGTAGTTGCATGAATAGTATACTTTCCATATAGCTTACCAAGTTCCTCTAAATGTTTACATCTTATATAACCATAGTACCAGAAAATAAAATTGATGTTATAGTGTCAATTATTCAGATTTTGTCATTTTTTTATTATTGTTTTTCTTTTCCAGGAGCCAGCTCAAGATCACATATTTCACCCAGTTATCATGTCTCCTTGTCTTCATCAGTCAGGGACAGTCCCTCATTCTTTCTTGTCTTTCCTGGTATTGATACTGCAAAGAGTACTGGCCAATCAGTTATTTTGTGGAGTACTCCCTAATTTGGATTTGTCTGATGTTTCTTCCTGGTTAGATTGAGGTTACGCATTTTGGGCAGGGAAACCATAGAAAGGATGTCACAGCCTTCTCAGTGCACCATATACACGAGATGTAGGACTTTAATTTTTAAGATGTGTTTAGTATTTCTAAGGTTTAGTTGTGCAATTAAATTTGTTGTTTATACTTTACAGCCATTGGTTTGTAATGTGAGGTTTAATATCCTATATTTTTATTGACTCTTTGACATTTTTTTTCTTACGGATAAGCACTGTGAAAAAGAATTATGGTATTATGGGTATGCCTTTATATCCTTTGTTTAATTTTCTGAAATGTAGTAAATTTTGATCCCTCAGTTATTTTTATCAATTTGAGAGGTTGTAATACTTTTAAAGTAGTGGTGTTTTTCTGTATTGTCTTTGTAAAATCTTTTTATATAATGACTATCATTATTTTGTTTCAGTTTCAATAGTAATGGGAATTCCTACTGTGAAGAGAGAAGTTAAATCTTACCTCATAGAAACTCTTCATTCCCTTATTGATAATTTGTATCCTGAAGAGAAGTTGGACTGTGTAATAGTGGTCTTCATAGGAGAGGTAATTATTTAATTGTTACTATTTTTTTACCACATATAATATATGAGTTGAAACTATAGTTGGATATTTGAATATACTTTTATGAGCATTTTTTACAAATGTGATGGGTAAAAGTTAGGTGATATTCCATCCAATAGTTACATTTAAGTCTAACTTGTTATGTTTGCCTTAACTTTTCTCCTGCAGTTACAATCAAGAAATAGTCATCTGTTTTCGGTAGAATAAATATTACATACATTGATCTTTAAGAAGAGTGAGTTCCTATTTCTAGCTCCAGGACCTAAATTTGGAGATTTGCACTGATGTTCTTTCAGAGCTGTGAAACCTGAGGAAGGTTTAGCCTAGCCTGGGGTTTTATTATCTTGCTGTTTTCTCCACCCCTCGTTTGCACTCACAAGGTGCAGCCATTAATATTATTGAAAACAAAATATCATAAGAATGAAGGCTATTATATGTGTTGTATTTTAGTTTGCTCAAAAGGTTTAGGGAAAGAAATCATAAATAATGAGGAAAAAGCACCCTGGAGTAATTACATTATTATATAAGAGTAAATAAATGCATACTGTTCAAAACAATTACAAATATATATAATTAAAAAATTATCTGTTATTCCTCCATACAGATAGAACAATTACAGGTATTCTGAAATATAAGAAAAATTTTTCATTGTTTGCTTATGTATATATAAATGTATTTGTTCTATATGTATTTTAATGTCATGGATATTTTTTTCATGTTGAAAAGAAAATTGCAGCATCATTTTTTCTGGTTACAAAATATTCCATTGAATGGTTTTAACATAATTTATTTAATTTCTGATTGTTAGATATTTAACCTGCTCAGGTTTTTGCTCTTATTTTCAACATGGCATTGAGCATTAGTGTAAATAAACTGTTGGGAGATGGGATCAGTTTCTAAATGTGGAATTGCCTTGGTTCACATACATTAACATGTTCACACATGGCCAAAATGCCCAACAGAAATTGAGCCAGTTTATCTCTTTTCCAACATCCAGTTAGAAATCTTTTCCTGTTCCCATGCTCTGCTAGATAATAATAGTCTTTAATTTTTTTCAATTTGATGAGTAAAAAAATAATACATTGCTTTGGATTAATTTATATTTTTTTACTGAGTGGGGTTAAATGTTGATTCATAGGTTTTTATGGACCATTTTTATTTATAATATTTATATAACCTTTGCTCATATTTTTATTTGTAAGAAATTTTCATATATGAGAGGAATGAATTCTTTGAAATATTTAGTCCAGTTACTTTTTTGCATGAATTTCATTGATGGTTTTTCTTGTCTGTTATAGAAATTATACATTTGAAGTTATTAAATTTGTCATTTGCATATTATATACCGGTAGAAATTGTTACAACCTCCTTAGAAAGCAATTTGGCAATTGCTATTAAAATTTAAAGTATATTCTGTGACACAGTTTTCTGTAAACACATATACATGTATACAGCTCTTACATATACATTAATAAAATGAATAGAGAAAATGGCTCTGGCTGGATTGCTGAGTTGGTTGGAGCATCATCCTGTATACCAAAAGGTTCCAGGTTTGATTCCCAGTCAAGGCACATAGCTAGGTTGTGGGTTTGATCCCCGCTTGGGGTGTGTACAGGAGGCAACCAGTTAGTGTTTCTCTCTCATATTGACGTGTGTGTCTCTCTCTCCCTGTCCTTCCTCCCCCCCTTTTCTCTCTCTCTAAAGTCAATAAACATATCCTTGGGTGAGGATTAAAAAAATAAATAGAGAAAATTGTCTTGTGGAATATACTACAAACTATTAGTAGGTATCTTGAAAGTTGAGATTATGGGGAGATGCCGCCTTCTTTTGCATACAGTTTTATAAAATTAGATTTTTTAACAGTGAACATATTAATTTTTAATCAGAAAAAGTCTTAATACTATAAGAGAAAAAATCTATCTTATACACTTGAAAAATGATGTATAGTATATAGACAGATTAGTGTGCATTAATCTGTCTATATACTGATGGTATATATTATATATGTATACAATATATATTGTATATATTTACTTTATATACAATAAAGATTCAAGACCCTCTTGCCATAGCTATTTATTTGATAGTAAGATGTAATAACATTCCATTTGGAGTCAAATGACTTGTGTTCAGGGTCTAGATTCTGCCACTTACTGCCACTTGAGCAGATTGTTTTATTTTCTTCATTCTCAGTTTCTTTATCTCTAAAACAAGAATGTTATTGAGCCATCTAGGCTTAGTATTGTTGCAGGGAGGCATGAGAATATTTATCACATATGGAGAGTGTGGTACAAAGTGTGGTACAAAGCATCAGCAGTATTCTGACCTGAACATGCACCACCCCCCCAGATTGCAGTATTGTATATATGTATCTATATATCATTTTATTTATTTATTTTGGGGAATTTCACTGAACATTTATTATTTATTTATTTTAATAGTTTATTTATTTATTTTTAGAGAGAGGGGAAGGGAAGGAGAAAGAGTGGGAGAGAAACATCAATGTGCGGTTGCCTCTCATTTGTCCTCCACTGGGGACCTGGCCCACACCCAGGCATGTGCCCTGACTGGGAATTCAATCGGTGGCCCTTTGCTCCACAGGTCCGCACTCAATCCACTGAGCTACACCAGCCAAGGCTGAACTTTTATTTTATTAAATTTTTTATTTTTATTTTATTTTTTTATTTATTTAATTTTTTTATAATAAATTTTATTTAGTTACTTTTCAAGTACATTTTTTTATCTATTTCTCCCATCCCACCCCCCACCCACCCTGTCTCCCCCCTCCCTCCAGTTTCCCCTCCCCCAGTCCTCATCCCTGTGTCTTTCATACTTGTTCCTCAAAATCCCTCCCCCTTTTTCCCCTTAAATTCCCTTCCCTCTCCCCTCTGGTCGCTGCCCACTTGTTCTCTATTTCAGTGTCTTTGTTTTTATTCTGTTTGCTTGTTTGTTTTATTCTTTAGCTTCCTGTCAAAGGTGAGATCATATGGTATTTGTCTTTCAATGTCTGACCTATTTCACTCAGCATAATGCTTTCCAGTTCCATCCATGTTGTTGCAAAGGGTAGTAGCTCCTTCTTTCTCTCTGCTGCATAGAATTCCATTGTGTATATGTACCGCAATTTTTTGATCCATTCGTTTACTGATGGGCACCTAGGTTGCTTCCAGCTCTTGGCTATTGTAAATTGTGCTGCTATGAACATTGTGGTGCATAGGTTCTTTGAAATTGATGTTTTAGGATTCTTGGGGTATAATCCTAGCAGTGGAATTGCTGGGTCAAAAGGCAGGTCAATTTTTATTTTTCTGAGAAAATTCCATACTGTTTTCCATAATGGTTGTACCAGTCTGCAATCCCATCAACAGTGAACTAAGGTCCCCCTTTTCCCCACAACCTCTCCAACATTTGTTGTTTGTTGCTTTGTTTATGATAGCCATCCTGACTGGTGTAAAGTGGTATCTCATTGTGGTTTTAATTTGCATCTCTCTGATAGCTAATGATATTGAGCATCTCTTCATGTGTCTCTGGATATTCTGTACGTCCTCTTTAGAGAAGTGTCTGTTCATGTCCTTTTCCCATTTTTTAATTGGGTTCAATGTCTTCCTAGAGTGGAGTCGTGTGAGTTCTTTGTATATTTTAGAGATTAAACCTTTGTCTGAGGTATCATTGGCAAATATGTTTTCCCATACAGTTGGTTGTCTTTTTAATTTAATACTGTTTTCTTTAGCCCTGCAGAAGCTTTTTATTTTGATGTGATCCCATTTGTTTATTCTTTCCTTTATATTCCTTGCTCTAGGGGACATATCCGTAAAAATGTTGCTGCGTGGAATATCTGAGATTTTCTTGCCAATGTTCTCCTCTAGGACTTTAATGGTGTCACGGCTTATATTTAAGTCTTTTATCCACCTTGAATTTATTTTGGTGTATGGTGTAAGTTGGTGCTCAAGTTTCATTTTTTTTCACGTAGCTGTCCAGTTCTCCCAACACCATTTGCTGAAGAGGCTATCTTTACTCCATTTTATGTTACTACCCCCTTTGTCAAATATTAATTGACTGTAGAGAGTTGGGTTGATTTCTGGGCTCTCTGTTCTGTTCCATTGGTCTATGTGCCTGTTTTTATGCCAGTACCAGGCTGTTTTGATTACAGTGGCTTTGTAATACAGTTTGATATCAGGTATTGTGATCCCTCCTACTTTGTTCTTCTTTCTCAAAAGAGCAGCTGCTATTCGGGCTTGTTTATGATTCCATATAAATTTTTGAAGTGTTTGTTCTATGTCTGTGAAATACACCATTGGTACTTTAATAGGTATTGCATTGAATCTGTATATTGCTTTGGGTAGTATGGACATTTTGATGATGTTAATTCTTCCAATCCATGAACAAGGTATATGTTTCCATTTGTTTGTGTCTTCCTTGATTTCTTTCTTCAGTGCTGTGTAGTTTTCTGCATACAGGTCTTTTACCTCCTTGGTTAGGTTTATTCCCAGATATTTTATTTTTCTTTTTGCTATATCGAATGGGATTTTTAAATTTTTTATTGATTATGCTGTTACAGTTGTTCTATTCCCCCTTTCATTCCCCTCCACCCTACCCCCCCATCCCCACCATTACCCCCCTCTTTAGTTTATGACCATGTGTCTCAAGTTCTTTAGATTCTATATTTCCCCTACTATTCTTGCCCCCCCCCATCTATTTTCTATCTACTGTCTATGCTACTTATTTTCTGTACCTTCTCCCCCCTTCTCCTCCTCTCACTCCCCTGTTGCTAACCCTCCTTCATTTCTGTTTCCACTCCTGATCTAGCTGTCCTTTTAGTTTGCTTTCGTTTTAGGTGTGGTTGTTATAACTGTGAGTTTGTTGTCCTTTCACTGTTCATGTTGCTTTAACTTCTTTTTCTTAGGTAAGTCCCTTTAACATTTCATATAATAAGGGCTTGGTGATGATGAACTCCTTGAATTTGATCTTATCTGAGAAGCACCTTATCTGTCCTTCCATTCTAAATGAGAGTTTTGCTGGATAGAGCAATCTTGGTTGTAGGTCTTTGGATTTCATGACTTGGAATACCTCTTTCCAGCCCCTTCTTGCCTGTAAGGTCTCTTTTGAGAAATCAGCTGACAGTCTGATGGGGACTCCTTTGTAGGTGACTGTCCCCTTAGCTCTTGCTGCTTCTAGGATTCTCTCCTTCATTTTAATTTTGGCTAATGTAATTATGATGTGCCTTGGTGTGTTCCTTCTTGGGTTTTATTAATATATTTTATTGATTATGCTATTACAGTTGCCCCATTTCCCCCCCTTTATTGCCCTCCTTTCTGTACATCCTACCACCTGCATTTCCCTCCTTTAGCTCATGTCCATCATTGTACATGTATGTTCTTTGGCTTCTCCATTTCCTATACTATTTTTAACCTCCCCCTGTCTATTTTCTACCTAGCATTTATGCCTCTATTTCCTGTACCTTCCTCCCCCGCTGGGCCTCCCATTCCCCCACTGATAACCCTCCATGTGATCTCCATTTCTGTGATTCTGTTTCTGTTCTAGTTGCTGGCTTTGTTTTTGTTTTTTTTTTTGTTTTAGGTTCAGTAGTTAATAGCTGTGAGTTTGTTGTCATTTTATTGTTCATATTTTTTATCATCTTTTTCTTAGATAAGTCCCTTTAACATTTCATATAATAAGGGCTTGGTGATGATGAACTCCTTTAACTTGACCTTATCTGGGAAGCACTTTATCTGCTCTTCTATTTCAAATGATAACTTTGCTGGATAGAGCAATCTTGAATGTAAGTCCTTGTCTTTCATGACTTTGAGATCTTGTTTCAGCCCTTTCTTGCCTATAAGATTTCATTTGAGAAATCAGCTGATGGTCATATGAGCACTCTTTGTAGGTAACTCTCTGCTTTTCTCTTGATGTTTTTTTTTTAAGATTTTATTTGTTTATCTTTAGAGGGGAAGGGAAGGAGAGAGGGAGAGAAACATCAATGTATGGTTGCCTTCGTGCGTCCCCTGCTGAGAACTGGCCTGCAGGGAACCGGCCTGCAACTCAGGCATGTGCCCTGACTGGGAATCGAACTGCCATTGTCTACGGTTTGCAGGCCCACACTCAATCCACTGAGCTACACCAGCCAGGGCTCTCTTGATGTTTTTAAGATTCTCTTTTTATCTTTAATATTGGCTAATGTAATTATGATGTGCCTTGGTGTATTCCTCCTTGGGTTGAACCTCTTTGGGACTCTCTGAGCTTCCTGGACTTCCTGGAAGTCTATTTCCTTTGCCAGATTGAGGAAGAACCTCCTTCATTATGTTTTCAAATAAGTTTTCAATTTCTTGCTTTTCCTCTTCTTCTGGCACCCTATGATTCAGATGTTGGAACATTTAAAGTTGTCCTGGAGGTTCTTAAGTTTTTCCTCATTTTTTTGAATTCCTGTTTCTTCATTCTGCTCTGGTTGAAAGTTTCCTTCTTCCTTCTGCTCCAAACCATTGATTTGAGTCCTAGCTTCATTCCTGTCACTGTTGGTTCCCTGTAGGTTTTTCTTTATTTCACGTAATGCAACTTTCATTGCTGCCTGGGTCTTTTTAATGCTGTTGAAGTATCCGGTGATTTCCTTGAGCATCTTGATAACCAGTGTTTTGAACTGTTCATCTGATGTTAGCTATCATTGCTTAGTTGTAGTTTTTCTGGAACTTTGAACTGTTCTTTCATTTCAGCCATTTTTTTTTTGGACACTCTTAGGTGTTCACCAGGGTGGGGCCACGCACATGCCTGCATTGTGACGCTGTATGTGGGTAAGGGGTTCAGGAGGGAACAATGCAGCTTGCTTTGCTCTTTGCCAGTTTTCAGTCACTTCCCTGGCTACCCACAATCAAATTGGGCCCTCCTGGTGCTGATTCCCAGGTGGGCGGGTTTGTGTACATTCTAGGACCCTGTGGGTCTCTCCAGTGAACTCTCCTGTGAAGCTGGGAGTTTCTCCCGCCGCCTCAACCCCCACAGGTTATTTTAGTCAGAGGCTTTGAGGCTTTATTTCCCTGAGCTGGAATCCTGTGTTATGCAGTCTATCTTGCTACCCAGTTGTTCCTCCCGGGTTATCCTCATGCAAATGTGGGACCATCCACTTAGCCAGCTGCCACCTCACTGAGTCCACCTGCCACTGCCTTGCCATCCCAGTCTGCCAGCTGCCACCTTGCTGTGAGTCCTCTCTACCTGGCTGCCTGTCTATGCCCCTCCTACTGGTCTGGATGAATGTTTCTTCTTTAACTTCTTGGTTGTTGGACTTTCATACAGTTCAACTTTCTGTCAGTTATGGTTGTTTTTAGTTTTTAATTTTGTTGTCCTTCTTTTCAATATGCTAGGAGGCACAGTGTGCTATGACTTTCTTAGGACTGCTTTCACTTTGTCCCACAGATTTTGGGTTGTTGTGGTCTCATTTTCATTGCTTCAAGGTATTTTTTGACTTCTCCGATCTCATTGTTAACCCAGTCATTGTTTAATAACATGTTATTTAGCATACGTGTTTTTGTGCATTTTTCAGTGTTCTTCTTGTGATTGATTTCTAGCTTCATAGCATTATGGTTTGAGAAGATGCTTGATATGATTTCAGTCTTCTTAAATTTATCGAGACTTGTTTTGTGTCGTAACATGTGGTCTCTCCTAGAAAATATTCCATGTGTACTTGGAAAGAATTTATTCTACTGCTTTGTGGTGAAAATGCCAGGGTGAAATGACAGTCCCTCTGGCCTGAAATATTTCTATGGAGAAAACAGATGACAGTATTATGGGAGTTCCCTTGTAGGTAGCTAACTGCCTTTATCTTGCAGCTTTTAAGATTCTTTCCTTGTCTTTCAGCTTTGTCAAATTAATTGTGATGTGTCTTGGTGTAGGCCTTTTTGGGACTCTCTGTGTTTTTCCTGGACTTGAGTGTTTTTTCCTTCACCAGGTTAGGGAAGTTTTCAGTTCTTATTTCTTCAAATAGGTTATTGATCCCTTGCTCTTCCTCTTCTCTTTCTGGTAAGTTTGTGATGTGGATGTTGTTACAATTCTGTTGTCCCAAAAGTCCCTTAAGCCATCCTTGTGTTTTTTTAATTATTTTGTTCTTTTGCTGCTCTTATTTATTTCTACCTTGTCTTCCAAATCACTCATTTGATCCTTTGCTTTATCTAACCTACTCCATATTCCTTCCAGGGTATTATTTATTTCAAATACTGCACTCTTTATTTCTGACTTTTTTATGGTGTCTATGTCTTTTTCATGCTGTTGATTATCCTTATAATCATTACTTTGAACTCTATATCTGATAAATTGCTTACCTCCATTTCATTTAACTCTTCTTCTGGAGAAGTCTTGTGTTCTTTCATTTGGGGCCTATATCTTTGTCTCCTCATTTTGGCCGCCTTTTTATGTTTGTTTCTATGTATTAGGTAAGTCTACAAAGATTGTGGTGCAGTTCTTTATCAGATGTTGCCTTTGACTGGCTCCAGGCAATCCGTATGATGCTATCAATGATCCACAGCTTGTGGCACTCTTTGCTGGACCTGGGTGCATGAGTAAAGTAGCAAGCTGTGATTTAAGGCTGGCTTTTACCAGCACTGGGCCTGGGGGAGAGTCAGCTAAAGTATCAAATCACCCAGAGATCTGCCTCAGCCTTCAGACTGTTTGTTAGGCTTAATCACTGGAGGTGCCTCCAGCTCTGCTCCTCAGCAGCAGGGCCTAAGCTATACAGGGTGGGGTGACAGGAATTCCTGCATGTGGGGTTATTGCTTCCCCACAGGCTGATGCCACTTGGAGGAGAGTGTTCTGTTCTTGAAAGATGACTTCTGCAGTTTGGGGAATGACTGAGCACAGTGAACTTGGTGTCTGACCTGCCAGCCTTCCTTTCAGAACCACCAATCCTGGACTTCCCTTATATAGCTCTAGTTTGCTTTGCCCTCTGTTCATTGGAGCCCAGGATAACTGGCTGCAAACAAAATTTTATGCATTGTCCCTTTAAGAGGGTGGTAAATCTCTAGCTGTCTCTCCCTTGCAGACAGAAACCCTGCTGATTTTCACAGTAAGATGTTAAGCGGTTGCCTTTCCCAGTTGTAGTGCTCTAGGCTGAGGAGCCTGGCTTAGGGTTTTGGCCCCACACTTCTTAGGGGGAAGTCCCTGGCCACTGAAATATCCCTCTGGAACTTCAGCTGCCACCCATGGGAGCCTGTGGGAGCCCAACCAGTCCTCTGGCGCCTCCGCACTTCTACCAGTCTCAATGTCCTGATGTTGTTTCTTCCATGTCATTGATCCTAAGGTTTCTCTCCTGCTCATCTTCAGTTGGTTATTCTGGATAATTTTTCTGTAATTTAGTTGTAATTTCATTTTGGTCCTGGGAGGAAGTTACTGTAATTTACTCTGCTGACATCTTGGATCTCCTTGAACTTTTTATACCCTAAAACATCTGACAGTACAGCAGCCTCAGAAATAAATAGTAGCTCTCTCTATAGTTATATTTTATCAAGCTCTCATGATTACTTGTTTCTTTTTTTATGTTTATTTTTAATTTAATTATTGTTCAAGTACAGTTTTCTGTCTTTTACTCCCCATCCCAGCCCACCTCCCCAGTGCTCCCCACCGCCCTCCCATTCCCCCTGCCTGTTTGTTTCTTTTTTAAATAAAGGCAATAATACATATTTTATTCTAAGTATTCATTCACTCATTGATGACGTAATCATTGAAGTAATGAAATGAGGAATATACTGAAAGAGACTAAAATCTTTTAAACAATAGATTGTATCTTTAACTTGTAGTCTGGCATCATACAGTAATAGTTTTTTCTATACCTTTCTCAATTTTTAATAAACATTTATTTTTTGTAAATATTTCTTATACATTCACATGGCTTAAGAGTCCAGTTGTTCCACAAAGTTCATTGTAGTATTAAATAGTATTCTCCTGCCTTTATTTTTCTATCCCTGTTCCCCCTTTCTTTTCCTTTTCTCGTTTTCTCCCCCTCTGAAACCTTTGGCTTTTTTTAGTTCTAGGCGGCTAGTCATCAACTGAAGCAACTTCCTGCTATGCTTTTCCATTGATACTATTCTTTTATCTCTTCAAAACACCAACTTTTAGTTTTATTGACTTTATTATTTCTCTATTTTCTATTTAATTGATTTTCTTATTTCTTCTGCTCACTTTAAGTTTGGCTTACTCTTCCTATTCTGGAGTTTTAAGGTGAATGCTTAGATTATTGGTTGGAATTTTTTTCTAATATAGGCAGTTTAATGCTTAAAATTTCCCTCTAAGCACCACTTTGGCTGCATGCCATACATTTTAATAGATCATTTTATTTTTTATTTAAATCAAAATATTTTCTACCTTATAATTACTTCTTTCACCCATAGTTTATTCAGAAATGTGTTGTTTCATTTTTACCTATTTGTGGATATCCTAAATTTCCTTCTGTTGTTTGATTTTTAATTCAACTTCCTTGTAGTCAGAAAAGAGACCTCGTATGATTTTAGACATTTTGAATTTATCAGTACAGTAGTCCCTCCTTATCCATGGGGATATTATTCCAACACCCCCAGTGGATGAAACTGTAGATAGTACTGAACTGTATATATTACAGTAGAACCTCAGTTCTCAAACTTAAGTTGTTCTGAACTATTTGAGAATTGATTTGTTTGAAAACAGAATCATTTTTGTTTGTTGCCTGAGAGATGTCTGACTGATTATACAGGTATGAGCATGAAAGGGTCATCAGGTCAAGAACTG
The DNA here is from genome assembly GCF_021234435.1 of Artibeus jamaicensis. Taxonomy (NCBI): domain Eukaryota; kingdom Metazoa; phylum Chordata; class Mammalia; order Chiroptera; family Phyllostomidae; genus Artibeus; species Artibeus jamaicensis. The sequence goes on along the minus strand of NW_026521810.1, from coordinate 8,464,920 downwards.
AAATTTTGTTTTACAACTGAGATATTTTTTGTGAGGAACTTGAGAAATTTTTTGAGATGGGAGATGTCCAAGAACCAAGGTTTATATGTACTGTTTTTTTTTTCATGTACACACACACACACACACACACCTTTTTACTTAAAGGAAGTACTTCAGGGCTCTATTTTGCATACATGAATTGCCATAATCACTACTTGTATGCTTTGGGGACATTATTAAATAAAGTAGGAGTTACTTGAACACAAATACAATGATACTACAACAGTCAATCTGATAACAAAGATGGCTACTAAGTAATTAACAGACAGGTAGCATGTACAATGTGGATACATTAGACAAAGGGATGATTCCTGGGGGATATGGAGTGGGACAGTGCAAGAATTCACATGCTATTCAGAATGTCATATGATTTAAAACTTGAGAATTGTTTTTTTCTGGAATTTTTCATTTTTTTCTGACCATTGGCTGTGGGTAACTAAAACTGTGGAAAGTGAAATGTGGATGGCAGCAGGGTCCTCATACACTTATTTATGGACTAGCATATTGAACCTGTAGACAAAGTTACGTGTGTACTTAAAGCTTATTTATGGATTTGCATATGGAATTTATCCTGGACAAGGTTTCATGTATGCTTAAAAAGGATGGATTTTGCTGTTATTGAGAGGAGTGTTTTATAGATGCCTGTTAGATCAAGATGATTGATAGTGCTATTCAAGTACTCTATAGACTTGCTGATCTTCTGTCTAGTTGTTGTCTCTATTCTTGATTTTTAATTACAAATTATTGTTTGGTGCAGTAGTAGTATTTTGGCTTGTAATTTTTCAGCAGCAAGATTTTAAGATGTTTACTTACCTGTTGGTTATAAATCACACAAATCCAATGGGGAAGAAATTGGAGATGTATGTGTGTGTGTCTGTGTGTGTGTATATACACACACATATATTATCCCATAAAATTTGCTTGTAATTCAACAAATATTTACTGAAACAGTGGTAAGTACCAGGCATATCATCAAATAAAACAAAGCCTCTGCCCAATGAAACCTGCATTATAAAGAAGAACAGATGAAAAAATTAATGTATAGTATAGCAGTTTTAAACTGGTGTGCCACAAGAATTTTTAAAACGTGGATTACCTGGCTGTTGAGTCAGGGGCACTGACCTCTTTTCCCTTAAATTGTCAGATGAAAGAATGACAACAACCAACACAACAATAGTGTATTTGTGTGAATGAACCAAATTATACCAATTTTTTGTCAGATTGGCCAAATATATAATACATTTTTTGGTGTGCTGCAGAGTAATTAGTTTATATTGCCATGAGATGAAAAGGGTTAAAAATTACTGTGTTAGATTGTAGTGATAGTATGTTACTATGTAGTATAGTATGTTAGATTGTAGTGAGTACTATGAAGAATAAATCAGTACCCTGGATGCTGTGGCTCAATGGATTGAGCACTGGTCTGTGAACAAAAGGGTCGGTGGTTCAATTCTCAGTTGGGGCACATGCTAGGGCTGTGGTCCAGGTTCCCAATAGGGGGCATGTGAGAGGCAACCACACATTGATGTTTCTCTCTCTATCTCCCTCCCTCCCTTCCCCTCTTACTAAAAATAAATCAGTAAAATCTTTAAAGAATAAGAATAAATCAGTAGACAGGAAAGGGAGTACATGGTTGCCAGGGAATGGTTTACTAGAGAGGTCATCATTTGGACAAAGATCCGAAGGATGCAGGAGTTAAACAACCTAATCAGAGGAATAGCATGGTACAAAGGCCCTGAAGTTAGACTATTGCTTTGGCACATTCTGTGAAACAGTAAGGAGAGGCTTGTGTGGCTGATCAGAAAAGGTGAGGTGGTCGATAGTAGGATGCAGTCAGAGAAGGAGTGGGACAGATAGTGTAGGACGCTACCGGCCATTGTAAGAACTTTGCTGTTTCTCAGAATCAGAGCACTAGCAGAGATTTCTGTAGAGCCACATGATGACCGTTTTAGGCTTTGGAAGCTATAGTCTCTTTAGAAACTGTTGAACTCTGCTGTAGTAGCCCAAAACAACCATAGATACAGTTTAAATGAGTGGGTAGAGTTGTGTTCACATAAAGTTTTACTTTTAGAAAACAGGCATCCTGTCTGTTTTGCCAACCACTGCTCTAATTATGATGTAAAGCCATTTAAGGGTTTTGAGTAGAGAAGACACATGACACTTACTTTTTTTCCCTTTAAGGCACTTTAAAACACTATTTTGAAATAATTTTAGATTTATAGAAAAATTACAAAACAATATAGAATATTCCATTCATTCAGCTTGTTCTAATGTTAACAACTTATATATGTATCCATAAAATGCTGAAAACCAGTAACTTAACATTGTTATGCTACAACTAGCTAAACTATAGACTTTATTCCAATTCCATGTTTTTCCAACTCAGGTCACTTTTCTGTTTCAACGTTCAATCCAGAATATCACATTTTATTTAGTTGTTCTGACTCCTTAATTTTTTCTATCCAAGAGAGTTCCTCTGTTTTCTCTTGTTTTTTTTTTTTATTTTTTTTATGAACTTAGCTACTTTTAATGTATACTAGTAAGTTATTTTGTAGACTGTCTGAATTTGAATTTGTCTGCTATTTTCTCATGATGAGATTGTAGACAGGCATTTTTTTTTTTTTTGCAAGAATAACGAAGTATCACACTGATTGCTGTGGAAAGGGCAGAAGCAAGGAGACTACTTAGAAAACTGTTGTGCCCAGACTGGTGTGGCACGGTTGGGCATCGTCCTGCAAAGCAAAAAGTTGTTGGTTCAATTCTTCGTCAGGGAACATGCCTGGGTTATGGGTTCAGTTCCTGGTTGGGGCATGAACGAGAGGCAACCAATCAATGTTCCTCACATCAATATTTCTCTCACTGTCTTTCTCCCTCCCTTTCTCTTTCTATAAAAGCAAATAAAATTAAATAAAATAAAAGAGGCCTGTAAGGGATCAACTGATCCACAGGTATCTGGTAGAAGAAAGAAAGCTTAACTCTTTTTAAAGAAGACAGCAAAATCAGAACACTAAAAAATGTAGCATGTATAATACCCAGTACCACATAAAAATTATTTGAATGCCAGGGAGCAAAACAAAAATGTGACTATAGCTAGAATAAAGTTAAGCCAATAGAAATAAATACAGAAATGACAGAATTGATAGAACTGGAAGATAAGGACGATAAACAGCTGTTGTAAACATTTTCAAGTACTTCAAACACAATGAGGAATGGAGTGGAAGATATATAAGAGAATTGAATGGAACATAAAACGATGAAAATTACAATATATGAAATTGAACATTCACTGCAAGGGCTTAATAACAGATGGTACACAGCAGAAGAAAAGATCAGGGAACTTAAGAGGATAACAATAGAATCTATCCAACATAAAATATGTAGAGTAAAAGACTTAAAAAATGTGCTGGGGTAGAAAGCCCACTTTTTAAAAATTATCTTACATTTAATCAATCAACACTACATGGAGTTTATGCTGCATACAACCTCTTAACACCCAGATTTATGGGCAACTGTAAAACCTGGAAGGAACCCCAACCTCTATCCCTTCTACAGGTGGGCGCCCTGAGGACCTATTCACAGTACTTGCTTGCCTGCCCTCCTGCTGTGTCACAGGCTGTGGACCTTTGACCAGTGGGCTTCTGAGACCTACATAAGTCCTTTCATAATCTTTGTTTACAATTTCAAATGCAGTTTGTTTCAGTACTTGATAGAATGGGTAGACAGTAAATGAGTAAGGATAGAGAAGGCTTGAACGATGCTCTCCACCTAATGATATAAAGTTATAAGAGGTTATTTAGAAGGCAACCATCAAAGGTGGTAGATATCATCTTTATTTTTATTACCCAGACCACCTTATGAGCTGTTTTCTTCCCCAGACCACCTTATGAGCTATTTGGCTAATTTAACCTGTCTTACTGAGACTCATCCAATATAGGCGCTATCTAAGCTTCTCTGCTCAGAATTCCATTGATCACATGTTCCTGACTTATACGTATAATTTATGAATTATATATGTGTACTATTAATAGCATGTTACACCCATTAAAATATATCAAAAATAGAAAATTTTATAGTCTGATATATTCCAGTGGATTATCTTGCACATACTCTGTCTCTGGGCAGAGGCAAAGCCTTAATTAACATATCAGTTAACCTACAGTAATATTTTTAGTGTTTTCTGTTGATTTTTGTAGATTTGAATAGAAATATACATATCAGATTTAGGATTAAATGTCAGGTCTTCAGAGAGACTTTCTTTGACCATCCTGTGTAAATGAACATCTCTTTTTTCCTTTGTCATTATGTATAGTTTGTATAGTGCTTAATAAATATTCAATCATATATTTATATATAATATTTTGGTTATTTATATATAATATTTTCATGGACTGCAACTTTCACTAGTTTTAAATTCCACAAAGCAGAGATCTTGTCTGTTTAATTACCATTCTATACACAGAGCTTGACAACATCTTCCCACTTATGGTACAGACACCAAGTAAATGCTTGTGGGGGTGAGATGACTGGAAAGAAGACAGTAATTTTACATATAAAGAATATTTTTAATACCAAATATTACCTTCAAGTTATTTAAACTTAGTTCTCTTAATTCTGTGTTCTCTTCTGATCTGGTACTTAAAATGTTTTTTCTCCTTTTCATCTGGGTAACTCTTTTGCAGCGGCTTCAGGTCTCTAACATTTGCAAGATTTATTTTTCTTCCATAGGAGCTTACCCACAACTTTCTGTTGTGGGTTAATATATATAATTTATTTAAAATATCTTTTTACTCATTTTCACACATCTCTGCAGTGTTACAGAGCACAACAGCTATTACATTCAGTAGTGATGCTATTTCTGAACATTTTATATAAAATGTTCAGAATTAGATTTAATAAGCTCAGTCATATTAATATATGGGTCTTTGTGACTTGCTTCTTTCACTTAGCATGTTTTTGAGTTTCATGCATGTTGCAGTATTATCAGTAATATCTTCTAGTTTCAATATAAATATATTGACATATATTATTTACAACCCCTAGAATATACATGTTCTAGTTTGAGTTTTACAGATACTTTCTCAGAATTGGATAATATTACCTTTTTTAAGTCTCCATGTGCCTTTAAAAATGTCTCAGGAGAAAGTTCTCTACATAAATCAAGTATGCTTCAAAACCTCAGAGACCACCTTTCTTACTGCCAGCATTTAAGAGTGGGGGAGAGGCAAGCAGAGCCCCTACCAGGAGACAGATGGGCCTGGCTGTGTGTTCTGGGCCAGTTATATGTTTGGCTTTCTTCAGAGAAGTCCCAGAACAGTTCCCTCAGCTGATAGCAGAAAGGATTGATTCTGTTGTATGAAAATGACACCAGTTACAGTCATTCAAGTGAATCTTTTATATAAGATCATATAATTTAGTTATATAATTTAGCATGCAACATAAGGATTATGTGTAGTATTAGATATGGAGTATTAGATATGTAGTATTAGATATTGCGTTTCATAAATTTTATTATATATGGCACAATAAATCTACATTCATATAAGTTTATTCTTCTTGGCTCTCCTCTTGGAGAGCCTCCTGAGGATAGGGAGCTGGTCTCGTTCATCTTTGTATTTCTGTTTGCTTGGATAGGAAAATTACCGATACTCAGTAAATACTTATTAAATTGAAGTTCAGGTTGTTCCTAAACTTAACTATAGTTTATATAAACCACATTTGATCATGTTGTCCAAAATTATAACCTAACAAGTAGTAAGATACTCACTGGTTAAACATGTACCTGGGTATAATTTATTGAAAAAGTTTACATTTATATAGGGGAAGTACACAGAGTTGTGGGCTGTGTTCTAGTTGTAGCCCCATAGTTATTCGGAGTGTGAAGGATGTGGTCTTAATAAGATATCTCACTTCTAAGTCTATAAATTTAACAATAAAAATAGGAATTATTTTCAATTTACAGAAATTAAAGTTAAGATACCTTTGCATAAAACCTCTTATGAAACAACATTTTATAATGCAAAAGTTTTGTCACTTTTAGGGTTAAACTTTATCTTTGTTTTTTGTAAAGTTTTAAGTATTTTGGTGGTCCGTTAACATAGATCAGACTTGATGTGTCATTGAATTCTTTTAACAATTTAACATTTTAATATAAGCTGCCACTGAATTTAAAATTGATAGGAGTATTAGCTCTGCACTTGTATATAATTTGAAAGTACACAAGTCTAATACATTTTATTTCTAATTGTGCTGAAAGTGCTCCTGACTTGGGTTTTCATTATCAACCTGGTAATAAAAATACAGAATAATAGCTAAGCTTTTTTGTTATATTTGTATCACTTATGATCATAGTCTCTGAGGTATTTTTCCTTCCATTTTTTTTAATGGATAGGAAACAGAAGCTCAGAGAAGTGGCTTACTTTACAAAGGCCAGTAGCTACAGAGGCAAATTTCAAAGCTAGGTTTTATGATTCCAAGTGGACAAATCTTTCCCTATAAATGCTGCAGCTGTTATTTACTCATTACTTATAGTTTGGATATTTCAGAAGAAGAAACCGTTTCTGTGCTCAATTTTTTTCTTTTGAGTTGAACATTGACGATTGAAAATAATTAAAACTTAGTTGTCTGCTTATTGTATCTGTGAGTACTCAGTGATACATAGTGGTGCAGTAAGGTAGACTACAGAAAGGCAAATCCCATAAGCTATCTGAAAATTTAATGTAATGTTTTCAATGAATGTTTTATTCATTTATTTAATTTTGAGTTCAGTATTAAAAGTTAAATAAAAATATATAAACAATGCATGTAGGTACAATTTTTTTTTCTTTCCCAGACAGATATTGATTATGTACACGGTGTTATAGCCAACCTGGAGAAAGAGTAAGTTCTTCTTAATTATGGAAGTGAAAATAATTGTTGCTATTATTTCTTCACTTTCTGCTAAAAGATAATGCCTTCTTTTGTAGTTCAGTGTTCATTGGACCACCTATAATTGGTCTTTGGTACTGTCATAAAGTAGGTATATATCTGTCCAGTTATCTGATGGTATAAATTGGTGTTTTTCATTATAGAAAAGATTTGAATGTTATATTTATGTAACATTATCAAATAACAGTCTTTATCTAGAAGACAGTGAATGTAGAGAGAGTCATATGAGATTACTTAAATCTTTAGCCCTCTGTTCACCAAGAAAATATTTTTCTGCTGTCAAGGCAGATTGTTATGTAGCAGTTTCAAACCTCATTGCTAAACTATCTAAATCTGATCATTTTTGCAAAGATTGAGTAACAGTTTACTGGCAGCAGAGAACATCACAGGTAGCAGATGGAAAGTTTACTAAATTTCAGGTGTCATTGATTTTTAAAGTACTGCCTTGGCACTTTTGATAGAAACATTAAAAATTCCATCTTGATATAGTTTCTTTATTGAATTGTATGTCTTTTTGTCCCCCCAAACCTATCTTTTACTTAAAAGGCAAAAGGGAAGAAATAATTATTTGCCAATTCTAGCTCTATCTTTTTCTTTCAAAATGCTAAAACCAGAGATTTTTAAAAAATGGAAATGTATATGTATATATATAAGTATAGTTCAGGATTAAACTGTGCATTTGTTAGATTTTTCCTAAAGTCCTCAATTTCTTGGCAGCCTTCATATTAGCACAGCTCAGTATAGACTCCTTAATGTAGGACCAGGGCAATAGTTATTAGTTCCCTTCCCTTGGCCCCCTGTGGGGCACATGAAGTGATTCTGTTGATTCCTTTCTGTTAATCAAGGTGTAGGAAAACCATGCCCAGAAAAAAAAAGTTCAATTAAGCACTAAGAACATTTGTGCAAAGGTGGGTAAATTGCACAAGCATTTTTTGGAGATTTGCAAAAATGAGATAAAGAAGAAGGCAAATGAGAAAGAAATTATAGTTGAGTAAGACTGACTTTAAACACTTCAGATTTTCTCAACCTTGGCATTGTTAACATATTGGGCCAGATAATTCTTTGTTGTGAGGACTGTCCTACATGTCAGTACTGTCCATAGTTATGGTGACCACATGTCTCTAGACATTGCTCAGGGGACAAGATCCGTCTCAGTTGAGAAACACTCGTTTAGAATGGCACGGTGTATAACCTGCAGCAAAATTGAAGTGCTTTGATTCTTGCATAAATAGATGTATGTAATACACATACACACACTTACTAGTTGCAATTCCTATTTTCTGTGATAACCTTGATTTGATTTGTTAAAATTTTTATACTTTTTAGGAAAGTAATATCTGTAGTTGGCCTAGATTTCCATGCTGCTTTAAGAATAGTGGCATTTTATACCTTTTTAAAAGCATTATTTAAAAAAATATATCATTGTGGTATTGGAAAAATTTGTGTTTTCTGGCAACTCAGTCATGAGCTACTTCATTGAACACATTGTGACCATAACACACTTTCCTGATGTGTTTTATGTTAACACAGTGAATTGAACATTAAGGTAAATAAAATCTCACAGAGTTTAAATAACTCAGCTAACCTTTCTCATGATAGATTTTCTAAAGAAATCAGTTCTGGTTTGGTGGAAATAATATCACCTCCTGAAAGCTATTATCCTGACCTAACAAACTTAAAGGAGACATTTGGAGACTCCAAAGAAAGAGTAAGGTGAGCCTGTGTTTTAAAACCCCCATCCTTGTGAATATAATGTATGATTAATGCAGTTCTTATTTGCCAAAGCTTCATATGTTGTAGGGTTGAAACAATTAGTGAGACCTAATGAATTCTTGGGTATTTTATTGAAATTTCTTGAGTTCTGATGAGAGGTTGAATTTGGTAAACTTAATAATTTTTGTAACTGCTGCTCTGATGTTATGACTTTTTTAAAGAGTATATTATATATAACTCAGAAGTTTGTCCATATAGAAATGTCATGTCTGTCTACAATGGAAATGAGAACTGACTCAATAAAAGTGACAAAAACAGCGATACCATTCTGCAAAATTATGTCATAATAATTAATCAGTCGAATTTGTCTTTAGAGCTCTAAAATTGAAGGATGTAATTTTCATTGTGTGAAAAAACTAAGTAATCTAAGATATTGGAATTAGTTTGGGATTTTATGTAACGAGACAAAATAAAGAAAATGGTATTGGGGGAAGAGATTTGTTGTACTTCTTGAGTTGTTAATTTGTCCCAAAGACAGATATGTCCACATAATTGGTTAATTATCTCTCAGTAAGTATAATTTTGTCTTAAAAATATTTAGGGTTGCATTTGGTAAAAAATTCTAGGTAGTTTCATATATTATGGAAAAGTTTGCTTAGTCTGATTCAAAGCTTTTATTTTACTTTTTTTTTTCACTTGGTTTTTAGAACTACTTTTCTTATCTAACATTAGTCAGTTTCTGTAGGCTACCAAGATTCACTGAAAGGACTTAATATTATAAATTATAGTTAATAATAGGATGTTTTGAGTTTTTAAGCATTCAATACATATTTATTAATTTCTACTTATTTGAAGCACAGTCCTAGCCACCAGAGCAGTGATCCTCAAAGTGTAATTTATGGAGCACAAGTCCCCGGAGACATTAAGAGGTTAAGAAAAAAAGGGCCAAGGAAGTTTGGAAAATACTGAATTGCAGATTTTTAAAAAATAAGTGTGTTTTACTGCAGGATGTTTCAGTGCCTCTAAATATGTATTAATATATCTCCAGAGGGGGAATATCCGTGCTTCTGAAGCTTCCTTGATAGTAGACTCCTTTTTTTGTCAGGGTATCTTGAGAATTAGTGTTTTGGGATATACATTTTGATAAAGGCTTCATTAGAGAAAACTGAATTCTCTTTCATGCTCTCCTAAGTGGATACAATGTGTATGTGTGTATTTCAATATATCTATATGTCTATATATCTATAAACATATAGATATGTTTATATCTATACAGAAACATACAGATATATATATCTATATATATCTAAACATATAGATATGTTTATATCTATACAGAAACATACAGATATCTATATGTTTATAGATATATAGACATATAGATATATTGCATATACATCATGTGTATAGAATATATCATATACATACCATGTCTGTAATATAGGAATATACTATTGAATATTATATCATAACATTATAAAATATAATAATTTTAATTCTATTTTGCTTAATTTGAGTCCAATTCCAAACTTATTTCTGAACATTTTTCTTTCAGATGGAGAACAAAGCAAAACCTAGATTACTGTTTTCTAATGATGTATGCTCAGGAAAAGGGCATGTATTACATCCAGGTAAGTATGGTTTTTTCCTTTAATGTTTTTCACATGTTTAAAGAAAAAGTAACATCAAGGGTATACTTTCATTAAAATAGAATGTGTCGAAAGCATAAACCCTCTTGAGATTTATAAGGTTATAACAATACATATATCAGAGAGCAGAAGGGTTTATCACTGTCAGTGAAAATGTAGACTTTGAGGTTCTGTTCTTTAGTTTAGTGCAAACACTAGCTCTCCACTTACTGGTGTGACAATGGACAGATCGCTCATCTCCTTCCTCTTCTCCCAGCCCTCCATCTTCTCTCTTCAGCCTCCTTTGGGAAATTTTTAAAGAAGGATTTCCTAAAAATGTTATTAGTGGTCTTATTAGTATAGTTTATTTGTGTGCCACAGGACAATTACATTTATATTGAAGATAATAAAACTGACATTTAATTTAGCAGCATGGCTAAAAGAATAAATCTATAGGGATAAGAGTTTTGAGTTAGCCAGGTAGACAACATCTCAATAATCTAGAAAGCTTTTATTTCTTTCAAATCTCATTTTCCTCAATGACTTAAGCTTAAATTTTTCTATTGGAATTTTGTTTCTTTCACCAAAGGCCTTCATCCCTTGCTTGAAATGTAAACACCCCTAAGAGGAATAGCACACAAAGCCTGTTGGTTATTTATTTTTCAGTATAAAAAGTTCACTAGATCCTTACCTAAGAGGATGTTTTGATGAAAATGTCAAGAAGAGGTTATGGGTCTCTGAATCAAGAAAGGAAATGGTGGGCTGCTCCAAGGGGTTGAGAAAGTTGGGAGGGTGTTGGGAGGGGAGGAAAGAAGGAAGAAGCTTGTCATCACATGGGAAGGTAGACTTATTGAGGTCAGACTTTGTCTCCCTTGACATTTCACCTTGGGCCAGCTTCATTCACATGTGCATGAACCCTGCCTTGGTTCACAGAAATGGAGATGTAAATGACCCTAGGGTCAGAATTTAATATTATATATGACAGTATACAACAGTTGAGCATATAAAAACTAATATCCTAAATTTAGAGAGTACATTTTCTTTAAATACGTTAGAGAAGTCTTAATTTTTAATTTCAAAAATAGTCATTTCAAAATATTTATTTTGGTGAATCTAGAGTTCTGGCCAATATGAAGGCATAGGTAGAAATGCTTCACTTCCTTGCACAACCAAAAGAAGGATAACAAACAATTTACAAAAAAACAGAACTGTCAGAAAATCAAACAGCATGGAAATCCAACAATCAAGGAATTAAAGAAACATTCATCCAGTTAGGTGCACTGAGACAAAGAAATAAGGCCCAAATGAAAGAACAGATCAAAACTCCAGAAAAAGACTAAGTGCCAAGGAGGTAGACAGCCTATAAGATGCACAGTTCAAAACACTGGTAATCAGGATGCTCACAGAATTGACTGAGTTAGGTCGCAAAATGAAGGAGGTAAAGTAAAATATACAGGGAACCAACAGTGAATGAAAGGAAACTGGGACTCAAATCAACAATTTGGAAGAAAAGGAAAATATCAACATCCAGCCAAACAGAGTAAAGAAACAAGAACTCAAAAAAATGAGGAGAAGCCCCTGGGACAACTTTAGACATTCCAATATCCAAGTCATAGGGGTGCCGGAAGGAGAAGAGGAAGAGCAGGAAATTGAAAACATAGTGAAGTAGAACTTCCCCAGTATGGTGAAGGAACTAGACAGGCAAGTCTAGAACACTCAGAGAGTCCCAAAGAAATTGGATCCAAGAAGAAACACACCAAGACACATCATAATTAAGTCACCCAAGATTATAGATAAGGAGAGAATCTTAAAAACAGAAGAGAAAAGGAGAGAGTTACCTACAAAGGAGTGCTCATAAGACTACCAGCTGATTTCTCAAAAGAAAACTTTCAGGCAAGAAGGGGCTGGAAAGAAGTATTCCAAGTCACGAATTACAAGTATCTACATCCAAGATTGTTCTATCCAGCAAAGCTGTCATTTAGAATGGAAGGGCAGATAAAGTGCTTCCCAGATAAGGTCAAGTTAAAAGAATTCATCACCAAGCCCTTATTATATGAAATGTTAAAGGGACTTATCTAAGAAAAAGAAGAAGATAAAAAATTTGCACAGTAAAATGATAACAAACTCACAACTATCAACAACTGAACCTAAAAACAAAACCAAAATAAACCTAAGGAAACAACTAGAACAGTAGCAGAATCACAGAAATGGAGATCACAAGAAGGGTTATCAGTGGTGGTGGAGGGGGGAGAATGGGGATAAAGGTACCAGGAATAAGAAGGTGGGCACAGAATAGACAGGGGGAGGTTAAGAATAGAATAGGAAATGGAGAAGCCAAAGACCTTATATGTACAACCCATGGACATGAAGTAAAGGTAGGGAATGCAGGAGAGTAGGATGGTATAGGGCGGACAGGGATAAAGGGGAGAGAGAAAATTGGAGCAACTATAATAGCATAATCAATAAAATATACCAAAAAATATATTTTAACATATCCCAAATATTACCGTAGTTAAACCTTGCTGTTTGTTCTAGGGCCACTATATAAATATTTACACTATAGTTAAGAACTGAAGAATGCTTTGCAATATGAAACAATCCATTTATTCTTAAATTTGAGGATCTAAATATATGTATGCAATAATGATTTTTGATAAGAATAGTTAATAAAACAATATATTTTTACAAATTAAAAGATTAGCTTTTAATTAAATTAAAATTAAAATTTTAATTTTAATCAGTTAAAATTAAATGATTTTGTTTTTAACAATTGAACATTATTTGTATTTTACCTTTTAAATTTAATAGCTAAATTCAATATTTTAGAAAATAACTTCTGAAAATATTGAACAATAAATTTTTCAAATTTTAATTTTTTAATGTTTAAGTTACATTTTTTCTGAAACTATATCTAAATTTTGTATCCTTGAATGCAGTTACATTTTATTTTTTAATCCTTTAGATCATCCCTCTTAATAGAATACAAATTATGTGAAGTTGTTGATTATAACATTATTGGTGACTTTACTGAAAAGACGGAAGACAGATTTTATTAAATACATACATATTTTTTAAAAAGAACTTTTTAGAGAGAATTTACAAGTAAATTACTTTTCTTTTAAAATTTGCCTTCAATTTCTTTCCAGGAGGGAATTAATGGAACTTTAAAGCTTTTTCATGGAGTGTAGGAAATTAAATACTTAGAAAATTAAAAGATGGAGTTTAGAAAGATAATAAAGAAAACTTCTCCTAAACAGGGTCAGTATGTAACAGCAGGGGTCAGTATTACAACAGCAGCAGCTATGAACTAGCGTTCATTGCATGCTTACCCTGTGTCAGGTATTGTTTTTTATAGTTTATGGTTTACATATAAAATCACTTAATAAGACCCTTTTTACAAGAGCAGGATTATACTGTACTTACTGTTTGATAGCCTATTTTGCTGTTACTTAGCATGTTGTAGATACCTTTGTATGCCAGTGATATATTCCCAGGGTTTAGTTCAGTGTCTAGAACATAATAAAAGCTCAATAAATATTTGGTGAGTTATTATCATATCTTTTCAAATGCTACTACTGTTTCTTCCCAGATAGAAGAAATCTTATAGGATTTAAATACATGAAAACATTATCTGCTAAAATAAGTGAAAATTACTTAGCAGGTAACTAGAAATGATAATGTGAAATTAAGAAAAGAAAAAGGTTTCTTAGGATATTAAAATTATTTTGTGACTTTAAAATGATATTAAAGGAGATCCTATGGAGGAAGTCCGCATACATTCATGATTGCTGATCTCTCCCAACTCCCTACCGAACTGGCAAAAACTCCAAGCACTGATAATACATGGTGCTGGTAGAACACATGTGGTTGGTTACCTGGTACTCTGTGAATTGCTGTGTCTTCTTAAGAGTTTTGAAGATATTTTTTAAAACATAAAAAGGGCCCTGGCTGGTGTAGCTCAGTGGATTGAGTTCGGGCCTGTGAACCAGACAGTCACGGTTCGATTCCCAGTCAGGGCACATGCCTGGGTTGCAGGCCAGTTCCCTGCAGGCCAGTTCCCAGCAGGGGATGCGCAAAGGGCAACCATACATTGATGTTTCTCTCCCTTTCTCCTTCCCTTCCCCTCTAAAGATAAATAAATAAAATTAAAAAAAAACATAAAAAGGAACTTTTAGGAATCTGTCCTACAGAAATGGAAATATGTAAGTATAAGCATATTAACACAGCATTGTTTGCACAGGCAAAAAATGAGAAGCTGATTGTCTGCCTATGAGCACACCAAGTTGAATGAATTGTTACATATCTGTAGCATGAGATATTATGACTTTATTTAAAGGGATGTATTTATTAACCTGGAAAGGTAATTCATGATATATGAGGAAAAAAACATTCACAATATGATTCCCCCTTTTAATAAAAACATAGAAGTAAATGGAAATCTTAAGTATGTATGGGTCTCTGTGCAGTATAAGTCCATACAGAAGGTGTTGAATGGATGCACACCCAACTTTTAACATCGGCTACCTCAACTAGGAAGGTAGGTGGCAGAGAAGGGAAGCTACTTCCTTTTTTTTTACTTTCTCTTTGACTTGGTATGTGTATCATGTAAAAAGTCAAAAATAAATAAACAGACAACTAAAATAAAGGTCTACAAATATTTCCTTTAAAAACAAAAAAGGTAGTGTGAAATTATGTTGATGTTAGGCACTTTTATTAAAAGACCAAATATTTCACATGGAAAGGGAATGGTTTAGTTGCTTTGTGCATCTTCTATTTTATTTTAATAAAATTTAGTTTTGTATTTTTATTATTTTTGACCATTGCTTACTTGTTTTCATGATAAAGGGTGGTTCATTTTTTTCATAATAAAGAAGGTTCTTATATCTAAAATTTTTCTCTTTCTGATTTATTAATGTGATTATTCAACTTTCTTTAGCTTGAAGATGATATTATTGCCAAACAGAATTACTTTAATACTATAAAAAATTTTGCCCTTCAACTTTCTTCTGAGGAATGGATGATACTAGAATTCTCCCAGCTGGGTTTCATTGGTAAGAAAAATTTGGATTTATCTATTTTTCAGAAATAACTGTCTTTTGGGATATTGGATTTTTTTTTACATGTTAAAATTGTGTTTATTTTCACCTTGACTGCTGTGGTCCAGTGGTTGGGCATCGTTCTGCAAGGCAAAATGTCACCAGTTCAATTCCCAGTCAGGGTACATGACTGGATTGTAGCTCCAGTCAGGGCATATACAAGAGGCAACTGATTGGTGTTTCTCTCTCACATCAGTGTTTCTTGATCTCTTTCTCCCTCTCTGCCCCTCTCTCTAGAGATGAATAAATAAAATCTTTAATAAAATAAAATAAAGTAGTCTTTACTCTCTGGAAATGCATTGTTTTTTAGGAAATTTAGCTTAGGTAAATGATGAAAGTCTATCCAAGATAGTATTTGGAGATTTCTAAGATTGTAATATTTACTTTAGAGTTTTCCAAGGCAGCCAATTGGCTCCATATGTCCACGTGTAAAGCCAGCCATGGTTCTGGTGAAGGACCATGGTCCAGGTCCATGGTCCTGAGAAGAAGTGTCTGACTTCTTCTCAGATACTTCTGCTATAGCCCACTGCTTTCACAAGATTTTTTTTTTAAGAATGCCAAACAGTTTTCTAATATGAATTCCTGGTATTTGATGTAGTATATGAATTTCCCGTTCAGTGATTAATTTGTATTTATTTGTTTCTTTTATTGACTATTCAGGGTGCTCATTTTAAAGGGCTTTTTTCACTGATACTCCTAAATTATACAACTTAAGAAAATATGTTGGAAGATGAAGAATTCAAGGAAATATACAGATTTTAAAAAACACCCAGAGGATAATAGTACTCTAAAACTTTATTAGAGGCTAGGCCTTTGATCTTGTTGGTCATGTATCTCAAACTTAATTTAAGAGTCAGAAACCATCTTTACTTGTGAACGTTTAAATGAAGACAGAATTAGGGGTCCTTGTTTAAAATTTGTTTTACTGAAACATCTTTTATTTTAAGGGGGACAATCTTAATAAGACATGAAGGAAAAATCTCTAATTTGTATATATTACAAAATCTGTATCACAGACCACCAGTATGAATTACAAAAAAATCTGTATGTCATACAGATTTTGTAATAGAGAAAATCAGGAATTCAGTACTTCCATTTATACCCAGATGACAGCTCAGTGTTTAGCTAAAGCAAATATGTTGTTTTTGATAAGACAAGAGAGGACATTATTCATAATGATTTATAGTTGAAAGCATAAGCTTTGATTTATTTGTTGTATAGGTTTCACTTAAGCTAAATTGATGCTTCGTTACTTTATTACATCTATTAACTGGAATATCTTTTCAGGTAAAATGTTTCAAGCACCAGACCTTACTGTGATTGTGGAATTCATATTTATGTTCTATAAGGAGAAGCCCATTGATTGGCTCTTAGACCATATTCTCTGGGTGAAAGTCTGCAACCCTGAAAAAGATGCAGTAAGTTAATTTCTTATGAAGGTGGAAGAAGCTTCTTTTTTATATTTTGTGAAAGTGACTTTTACAGAGCTAGATTTTGTAATTAAATAGTGAAATAGGTGTTTCCAGTTAACATTTCAAGTGCTTGCCTTCTTTCTTGAACTGACAAAATTTCTATA
Source organism: Artibeus jamaicensis (assembly GCF_021234435.1). Taxonomy (NCBI): domain Eukaryota; kingdom Metazoa; phylum Chordata; class Mammalia; order Chiroptera; family Phyllostomidae; genus Artibeus; species Artibeus jamaicensis. Next base: position 8,447,944 of record NW_026521810.1, on the reverse strand, counting down.
GTAGAGGTACTTTTAAGTAGCAGTCTGAAAATCTGATAAATCGGTAAAGCCCACCTTTCTTTAAATAGGCTCTGCTATTTCATTACTGTTGACTGTCGGTGTTGATCATATCTGTCCTGTGTGTGTTGTTATTTCAGTTTTCTTCGTATTCTCTATCAGCTTTCTTTTTTCAAATACATTGGGGACAATATCAGACCCCTGTCCATCTGGAAATAAGTAGTAACAGAGAAGTAATATTTTATACTAAAGCAATGGCAAATCTAAAAAGTACCTTTTAGTTTATTACTTGGAAGAAACCAGTGTTCATATACACTGACCTATGGGATGGTGGTGGTGACTGAATGATGATTTTTGCTTTGATTATTCAAATATCAAGTTACTTTCTTAGAAATCTTAATGCAAAAATTAAGAGTTTTTCTTGCCCAATTTCAATTACACCTCTGGAAAACTCATTTTATTTTATTTGGTATAAACATAAATAAAATATGGATATACATTTTTTTCTTTTTATTCAATCTTCAATCTAACAAATATTCGACCTAATGAAATTATTTATTTATTTATTTTTATTGTTGTTCAAGTGTAGTTGTCTCTGTCCCCCTGCATTCCCTCCACCCCACCGATCCCCACCTCCCACCCTCGATCTTAACCCCTTGGCTTTGTCCATGTGTCCTTTATACATGTTCCTTGATACATTCTTAAAAATGAATAAATTTTGACATGTAATAACAAGTAAACGTTAATTTAAGCATATGTCATTATAGGGTTGACTTAATAGTTATTCTAACAGATGTTCAACTTAATTTGATCTTATACTCCCTAGAATAGTTCTGTCATCCTACCTTCCAGTTAGCTTTTAGGACACTATCTTCTGGTATCTATAAAGGTATCATTGCATTCATCTTTCTTCTACTTTTTTTTTAAATAACCAGTTTCTTAGAAAGAAGAAATATACTGAAATATAGTGAATATTGTTGAATATAGTGAAACAGAAGAATATCTACTTTCTAGCATTTAAATTGAATATATAAATTGATTTGAACAATTCATTTTTATGATGAAAACCATACCTGTGTTTGCTTTGTAAATTACAAGAATTTTTATTTATAGGACACAAAGAATGTCATCTTTACAATCCTAAAATATACTTGCATTTAATTGGTCCTATGAAGTTTAATCTAATATATGGTTAGGTTCTAAAATGAGCTCTTGAAGTTAAAATCTCTGATAAAAATTAAAACAATGAAAATCTTTAAAATCACTGGTAAATTTTAGTACACAGCCCTTTGTCCAGTTCTGTCTATTCTTTTACTCTTAGGCCACAATGTTTCTATGGTCTGTAATTCTTCAGTTGCCTCATTAGGCTGTCAAAGAAACTTTTTCCTCTTACTGTACTTGCTGGCAACTGCAACAGTCTCTCCGACAGTGGTCTGGGGAACACTTCAGAGCTTTCACACATTTCTCCACAGGTCTGTCAATGGGCCGTGACGTAGGCCCACATGTGTCCATTGCCTGTGGAGTGGTTGACTCAGTCTCAGCCCCCATTTGTCCTTTTCTTCTCTTCCTACCTTTGTTCTCCTCCTTCCCTCTCCCTCTCCTTCCATTTGAGTAGTTGAACTTGTATGCATAAAATATACTATTTCATTCCTATTGTTAGAAATAATGCTAACCTATTATTTAAATTTCATAAGCCAGTCAATATAGAAAGGTTGGTGATTATTGAAATATACAAGGTGTTATAATTTGGACCTCTTAGTCATAATGTGATTTATGACAGAATTTTTTGTGTATGTAACAGATGTGAGGGACAGTTTGTCCCCCCAAAATCAGGCCTTTTAACACCCAGTAAATTATTGGAGGTCTTTCAAAGTGGAAATATTTTTTAAATTATTTTATTGTTGTTTAATTACAGTTGTCTGCATTTTACCCCCAACACTCCCCCCAACCCCAGCCAAAGCCACCTCCCTCCCTTGCTTCCACCCTCCCCCTTGTTTTTCTCCATGTGTCCTTTATGTTCCTAAAGGTTCCTAAATGTGTCCTTAAGGTTCCTAAAAACCTTTCCCCCATAGTCTCCTCCACCTCTCCTCTGGTTATTGTTAAATTGTTGTTAATTTCAATGTCTCTGGCTATATTTTGTTTGCTTTTTTCTTTTGTTGATTATATTCTAATTAAAGGTGAGATCATACGGTATTTGTCCCTCACTATCTGTCCTACTTCACTTAGCATAATGCTCTCCAGTTCTATCCATGCTATCACAAAGGGTAGGAGCTACTTTCTCTTTGGTATGTGGAATTCCATTTCTAAATGTACCATAGATTTTTGATCCACTTATTTACTGATGGGCACTTAGGTTGCTTCCAGTACTTGCTATTATAAATTGTGCTGCTATGAATATTGGGGTACATGGGTTCTTTTAGATTGGTGTTTAAGGGCTCTTAGGATATAATCCCAGCAGTGGAATTGCTGGGTCAGAAGGCAGTTCCATTTTGAGTTTTCTGAGGAAATTCCATACTGTTTCCCACAGTGGCTGCACCAGTCTGCATTCCCACCAACAGTGCACTAGGTTTTTTTTTTTTCTCCACATCCTCTCCAACACTTGTTTGTTGATTTGTTTATGATGGCCATTCTGACTGGTGTGAAGTGGTATCTCATTGTGGTTTTAATTTGCATCTCTCTGATGGCTAGTGGTGCTGAGCATCTTTTCATATGTCTCTAGGCCCTCTCTATGTCCTCCTTGAAGAAGTATCTGTTCAAATCTTTTGCCCATTTTTTAGTTCAGTTTTTTGTCTTCTGGAGTGGAAGTCATATGAGTTCTTTACATATTTTGGAGATCAAACCCTTGTCTTGAGTTATCATTGGCAAATACATTTTCCCATATAGTTGGTTTTCTTTTCATTGTAATGCTGTTTTCTTTAGACATGCAGAAGCCTTTTAATTTGATGAGGTCTCATTTGTCTATTCTTTCCTTTATGTCCCTTTCTTTAGGGGACATATCCATGAAGATGTTGCTGCATGGAATGTCTGAGATTTTCCTCCTGATGTTTTCCTCTAGTACTCTTATGGTGTCACGACTTATATTTGAGTCTTTCATCCACCTTGAATTTATTTTTGTGTATGGTGTAAGTTGGTGATTAAGTTTCATTTTTTTGCATGTAGCTGTCCAGATCTCCCAACACTATTTGTTGAAGAGGCTATTTTTCCTCTATTTTATGCCCCCTTTTTCGAATATTAATTGACCATAGAGACTTGGGTTTATTTCTAGGCTCTGTATTCTGTTCCATTGCTCTATATGTCTGTTCTTATGCCAGTACCAGGCTGTTTTGATTACAGTGGCCTTGGAATATAGTTTGATATCAGGTATTATGATCACTCCTACTTTGTTCTTCTTTCTCAAAATTGCTGCAGCTATTCGGGGTCATTTATGGTCCCATATGAATTTCTGAAATGTTTGTTCTATATCTGTGAAATATGCCATTGGTACTTCAGTAGGGATTGGATTGAATCTATAAATTGCTTTGGTTAGTATGGACATTTTGATGATGTTAATTCTTCCAATCCATGAACATGATACATGCTTGCATTTGTTTGTGTCTTCCTTAATTTCTTTCTTTAGTGTTGTGTAGTTTTCTGAGTACAGGTCTTTTACCTCCTTGGCTAGGTTTATTTCTACTTATTTTATTTTTCTTGTTGCTATATCAAATGGGTTTTTTCCCTGATTTCTGTTTCTAATATTTCATTGTTGGTGTACAAAACTGCCTTTGATTTCTGAATGTTGACTTTGTATTCAGCTGTTTTGCCAAATTCACTAGTAGTTTTTTGCCAAAAAACTACTAGTTTGAGTAGTTTTTTGGTGTAGTCTATAGGATTTTCTATGTACACTATCATGTCATCTGCAAAGTGATAGTTTTGCTTCCTCTTTTCCAATTTAGATGCCTTTTCTTTCTTTTTCTTCTGTGATTGCTGTGGATTACTTCCAGTACTATGTTGAATAGGACTGGTAAAAGCAGGCATCCTTGTCTTGTTCCTGATCTTAGTGGGAAAGCTCTAAGTTTTTTCCCATTGAGTATGATGTTGGCTGTAGGTCTCTCATACATAGCCTCTTTTATGTTGAGGAATGTTCCCTCTGTTCTCACTCATAGTAGAAATGTTTTATAAATATGTCTTTTTCAATATGTTGTTGCTCTAAAAGTTTATGAAAAGTCATTGAAATGAAGAGTTGATGAAAGCATGACCAGCTAGTCATGGCTACCTTGAAGCACCAGACTAACTCCCATTGATAATCCTGCTGACATCATTGATGTCTCACTATGATCAAGTTTGAGGTCAGGTTGTAATCTGAAGTCTGAGTCATGAGTCACTTTAAATTGAAAAGTAGGTGTCCTGTAACTGTGCCAAGACAGATTTGTCTGTGAAACATTTAATGTGGTTTACTTGCTTATATAAGTTGTTGCTTCACATGTTCAGGTTGTTTTCATGTAATAAAATGTTCCTTATACTATTTGCATATTCTTCATTCTGTTATCTTTTTGTATATTTTTTCTATTTGACCTAAACCCCTAGTTTGGAGTTTATGCACTTTAATATTAAAAGTCAAGTCTATTTTGACATATCTTGAGAAATGGTTGAAATTAAATTTTTAGCTCTTCCCTTAGATGTGCTTATTTTAAGTTTCTGCATCATGTCTGTTTATCAGGTCAGTAGTAAGTCTATTAATGCCTCAATGAGGACCCTAAAAAATGTGATTTGTAATTATGAGATTAAGTTGGATTTTCTTTTCAGTGTTTACCTGAAGAACTTCTCATTTTTCAGGTGACAGGATTTCACTTTATAATGTAACACTAACATGACTTTTTTCCTAATTAGAAACATTGTGATAGACAGAAAGCAAATCTACGAATTCGCTTCAGACCTTCCCTCTTTCAACATGTTGGTCTGCATTCTTCACTAACAGGAAAAATTCAGAAACTTACGGTTGGTGATTTTGTTTGATTTTTCTCATTAACATACAATTTGTTATGTAGTGGATTATCAGTACTCTTAAGTATAAATAAGCTATAGATTGTTTTAATTGCATATATGTCTTTCCTCCTAGGATAAAGATTATATGAAACCATTACTTCTAAAAATCCATGTAAACCCACCTGCAGAAGTATCTACTTCTTTGAAGGTCTACCAAGGACATACACTGGAGAAAACATATATGGGGGAGGATTTCTTCTGGGCTATAACCCCAGTGGCAGGAGACTACATCTTGTTTAAATTTGATAAGCCAGTCAATGTAGAAAGGTTGGTGATTATTGAAATATATTTGGACTTACAGTTAAAACTTCTTTTTGTGAGTGATTTATGATGGAATTTTTTGTGTGTATAACAGATATGAGGAGACAGTAGGTTCCAAATGTTGGGTTATAGTATATATTTTTATAACTTGATAAGAAAATGGGTGTGGTGTTTTCAGATATAAAAACATTTAGCATGTTTGATAAATTCTTTTGCTATGTTTAAACATATATTTAGTATATTTTTAATGCTTACATGTAGAACTGTGCCACAAAATCTCAAATTTGTATTCTTATCCTTATCCTGGAATATCCCTTAAGATTTGAGTGAGAGCTGGTTGACTATTTAGAATATTGGTTGAAATGGCAAGATTAATATACTGTGACTATCTCTAAACTCCAGATTATATCCACTCAATGGTTTTGCAGTTGTTGGGTTACTTTTATTACATCATGGAGGAATTCACAACCCTTTTATGTTTTCCAACATTTACATCCATTGTATAAAGCTTAGGACTCTTTCTCTCCATTTTTTATTTAGCGTCATGAGTCCTTCAGACTTTCTCAGCTTTGGCTGTGTTTCCCAGACTGTGTGTAGCATATTCACATGTGATCCCCAGAAAAGAATACAATTCTTTAGCCTGTGGTTTATTATGTTATGTGTTCTCCTGAGAGGGTCATTTGGCTTTTAGAATATGCCAGAGGTCATTTGGAGTAATTCTGTTTAAGGTGGACAAAAATAATGCATAGCTATAATATTTTTAATTTTCTTTAGTTACTTTAAATGGATTCTAAGGAGAAATTTAAGTGTGAAAATGTTTTAAGCAATGGGGTATCACTGGAAAAAACATAGAAGTACTGTTAAGTAATATTTTGTACTTAAATGAGTATGTAATATTTGTTATTTAATGTTTATTTTTATACTATATAGTGATTATCTGGGCTTTGAGGTATTGTTTACTACACTCAGAGAAACAACTATTTTCTTTCACCTTCTTGATGAACAAGAACAGCCTCAAGCATGTCTATTGGTTTATTTTTAGCAAATGAAAATTTCATTGAAGAATCTGCCTAAAAACCTCATGTATTGAAGATCAAATTTTATAACAATAAGTACAAGTACATTTACAGTAAATCTCTGTAAAGTAGTATTTACATGCTGCTACTGAAACTCATATATGAACTTTAGAAACTAAAGTTCTAGTAGAAACTATTAGAAACTCATTTATGAACTTTAGTGTTCTTGGATAGGCCCACCCTTCCTAGGACAGAAGAAAAGGAATCACTTTTTGATTTTCATAATAACTTACATGCTAAGAGGGGGAAAGCAGAAGTCGTATTTATCAATATAGACATGACGTGTTAGGAAAAATGTTTTCTGACTATATAGCATGATATGTGTTCATTATACAAAAATTTAAAAGTCTGAGGATAAGGAAAAGAATCAGAACTCCAAGGACACCATTGTGACCACATTGGCACATTTTTTTTCTTGGTTATTCTGTGTGCTTTCTACTTTGAGGTCATAGTGTACATGTAATTTTATATCTTATATTTTCTAGTATTATACTCTGTCATATATGATTGTGAACATTTTAGTGGCTGCACAGGCATGGCTCCACCATCATTTACTTCTTTTAATGTTAAATTTTTAGTGATATTTTTTCACTATGGGTAATTGCATATCAAACAGCTCTGAATCAACTTGTCTAAACTCCAGATTATATCCACTCATGTTTTTGCATCTATAGATGAGATACCAAATGGCGCATGGTTATATAATAGAGCATTCCAAGGCAAAGAAGTCTTAAAAACACATGTCTTAAGAAAATTCCAGAAGTAATGTTTGGTGTAGCTTAGAAGTAGTTGCTTATTAGGGTCCCTGACCTGTGTAACATTTGCAAAGCAAGTCCTCATTGTAGATGCCTTCTGCCCACAAATATCATGCTGTAACCATGTCGGAGCTCTGTTGTAACTATTACTTGCTGAACATTTTTAATATGCAAGGTACTTTTTTGTCAGTTCTCATAAACCTCTTGATAATAGTCATGTGAGGGTGAGAATATCTGCATTGTACAGATGACACTCAGGTTCAGAAAGCTAATGCAACTTGCTAAGGTGAAAATTCTAGTAATTGGGACACCTAGAACTTGGGTGCAGGTGTTTGTGACTACTAAGCATAAACTTTTAACCAATTGAGTTAACTAATCTTAAGTTATAGATTTGGATTTAGATATGCTTTTTGTGCCCTGTCTGGTTTCCACCCTCCTCCACTTACCCACACATACTAGTTTTCAGAGTATCAAAACATAAGAATAAAATACTCATACCCAAAGAGTGTTTTAGATTTACCACAGTATGTCATGTAATCAGTCACTATTCAAATATTTGTTAACACGGATAGATGGAATTATTCAGATGTTTGGGATTGGTTAAGTCATTTTTACTCTACTAATACTAAAATTATTTGTATTGGATAAAACTAGTCTTTGACCTTACAACAACTTATATCTGTGCTATAAATTTTCCATGCAGAAAATTTTCCGTGCAGAAAATTATCTCTGATCAAGACATAGTATTATAATGCAGTTTTGATTATTCCTATCAATAAGTACATATATTTAAAGCCATATAAACAGCAACATAAAACTCATAATTTTAAATCTTGTTAAGTACATTATTATGTTAAATGACAAACATGCACCTTCTAATAGAAGGCATTAATATGTCACCCAAGGCTTGCAATCCTTCAGTTTTTAATTCCCCATAATTCAGAACATAATGTGCAGTTACTACAAGTTCTAGTGTCAGCTTCTGTAGAAAGCTTCCTCTGCAGGAAGGCCACCTTCTTGAACATTTGTAAAGTTTAGTCTGACTTGTATTTTTATTTTTATGTTTGTATTTTTAGTTATTTGTTCCATAGTGGCAACCAAGAACATCCAGGAGATATGCTGCTAAACACATCTGTGGAAGTTTTGCCTTTTAAGGTATGACTATTTTTTCCCCTTAATTTTCCTTAAGAATACCAATAGACTTGGTTTGAGGCTATTCTTATTTATAAGGTGAAAGAAAATTTTCATTATTGTGGGACCTCATTGGTAATATTAATTTCTTTTGAAATATGGAACACCTACTATATTGTCTTGTTTGCCTTATTCATAGAATGAGCCTTCATTTAGTTTCCTGTTGGAAAATACTTGGAAGTTTATACTAGGAAATTAAATGAATCATTCTTTTACTTTAATGTTTACCTGCCATTTGTATTTTGAGTCCTCAAATACCATGTGGTTTTAATGCCTATTGATTAGAATTAATGTATTGGCCTCTAAGGAATGCTTAGATCTCTTTCAAGTTAGCACACAGTTCTTGTGTATATTTTTAATAGAAATTAGTGTTTTATTAAGTTGATTTGAATTTTAAATTATCTAAAATTTAAATTCCTAATCACCAGTATATCGTATACAGGTTCAGATGATAGTTAGAGAAAAGAACATGCATTAACCTTAAAAGGCTTATCAATCCCATAAGCCTTTTAAGGTTTAAGACTGAAATGATATTTTCTGTTTTTAGATATAGCTGTGCCACAAATGCCATTTTTATTTTTATTAAAATATATTGATAACTTATCTTTGTTTTAAATGGCAGAGTTTATAAAATTAATGTTTTTGTTTTGTTTTAGAGTGAAGGTTTGGAAATAAGCAAGGAAACCAAAGATAAACGATTAGAAGATGGTTATTTCAGGATAGGTAATGCCTACTTTAGACTGGTAAAAATGTCCTTGATTATTTTGAAATTAACCCTAAAGTAATTTTAAATGCTTTCAAATGTTCAACAGCTTTAGGATTACAATTACCACCAGTGCACTCCAAATTTGATTTGTTCTTATGTTGTATTATCTTGACCCAACTAGGATTTCAGATCAAAGGTTCATTTACTGGTTCCCCTTTTTTTCCTCTACCTGCCATTTGTTGATATTCACATCAGATAATCTGCCTTCAGCTGCATTTTGCAGTCTTGCTGCTTTACCTTAGCTATTCTCTGGTCTCGGCAATATCTGTATTGCCAGATCACCTGCTGTGAGCATGTGTAACACCGACTTTTTTTTTTATTGCTCACCACACTTTTTGTTGTCACCATTCATCTGGTTGCCTGAGCGTAACATGGGGAGATACCCCGCATACCACCCCATGCATTTTACTGCCCATTAGCATAAATATGTCCATAGTGATCTAGGCTTTGTGCCTCTGTATCTGAACCAGAGAAGGACTGCATCTGCCTCTGTCCTTTTGTTGGCTTTCTAGAGAGCCACTGCAGTTACCTTTTAAAAATGTCACTATTATTGAGTTGGCCAAATATATTGTTTAGCTTTTTCTGTAAAATAAAAGGCACATTTTTCATTTTCACCAATAACTATTGATTTGGATATTTTGAGTATGTTTGCCATCTTTCACTATTGCCTTGTAACCTATAGAAGCCAGGGCTGTTGCTAAATAAACATCTTGCAATACATAACACAGCCCCATAGCAAGGAATTATGTGGCCAAAATGTCAGTAGTACACAGAAGTTTTGAAAATCACTTTCGACATGTTCGATTAGTCATAGCACCTTTTCCACACACTGCACAGATTTTGTTTTTTTACGTTTCAGTGGTGTTTTTACCTTTCTGGAAATATTAAAGCATAATATCCTGAAAATGTTGTGTATCTTCTTCCATCTTCAATATTAAAATGGCTACACAAAAATTCACCAATTTTGATAAGTTTTTCAAAATATATTTGATTGATATGCTATTACAGTTGTCCCATTTACACCCCTTTATTCCCCTCTGCCCTGTATAGCCCCTCCCACCCACATCCCCCCTTTATACTTCATGTCCATGGGTCATACATTTAAGTTCTTTGGCCTCTACATTTCCTATACTATTCTTAACCTCCCCCTGTATACTTTCTACCTACCATTTATGCTACTTATTCTCTGTATCTTTTACCATTCTCTCCCCCTCTCACTCTCTTGCTGATAACCCTCCGTGTGATCTCCATTTCTGTGATTCTGTTCCTGTTCTTGTTGTTTGCTTAGTTTATTTATTTGTATTTTTTAGGTTTGGTTGTTAATAGCTGTGAGTTGTCATTTTACCGTTCATATTTTCGATCTTCTTTTTCCTAGATAAGTCCCTTTGACATTTCATATAAGGGCTGAGTGATGATGAACTCCTTTAACTTGACCTTATCTGGGAACCACTTTATCTATCTGGGAGGCAGATAAAGTGCTTCCCAGATGAAGTGTCTCCCTTCCATTCTAAATGATAGCTCTGCTGGATAGAGTCATCTTGGATGTAGGTCCTTGCCTTTCATGACTTCAAATACTTCTATTCAGCCCTTTCTTGCCTGTAAGGTTTCTTTTGAGAAATCAGCTGATAGCCTTATGGGAATTCCTTTGTAAGTAACTGTTTCCTTTTCTCTTGCTGCTTTTAAGATTCTCTCCTTATCTTTAATCTTGGATTATGTACTTATGATGTGCCTTGGTGTATTCCTCCTTGGGTTCAACTTCTTCGGGACTCTGTGAGCTTCCTGGACTTCCTGAAAGTCTATTTCCTTTGCCAGATTGGGGATGTCCTCCTTTATTATATTTTCAACTAAGTTTTCAATTTCTTGCTCTTCATCTTATCCTTCTGACACCCCTATGATTCAGATGTTGGAACTTTTAGAAGATGTCATAGAGGTTCCTAAGCCTCTCCTAATTTTTTTGAATTTTTATTTCTTCATTCTATTCTGATTGAATGTTTCTTTTTTCCTTCTGCTCCAAACCATTCTTTCTGATTTGAGTTCTGGTTTCTTTCCTGTCACTGTTGGTTCCCTGTATATTTTGTTTTATTTCACTTTGGGTAGCTTCATTTCTTCCTCCGTTTTGCTACTGAGCTCAGTCAGTTCTGTGAGCATTCTGATTACCAGTGTTTCGAACTCTGCATCAAATAGATTGGCTATTCCCTTGTCACTTAGTTGTTTTTCTGGAGCTTTGATTTGTTCTTTCATTTGGGTCATATTTCTTTGTCTCAGTGCACCTGTTACGTTATAGGGGGGCGGAGCCTTAGGTGTTCACCAGGGTAGGGCAACCCCTTTTGCTGTGTTGTGATGCTATATGTGGGGAATGGGTATGAGAGGGAACAGTGCCTCTTCAACTCTCTGCTGGTTTTCAGTCACTTCCCCTACTACCCACAAATTGTGGTGCTGATTCCCCAGTCCATAGGTTTGTGTACATTCTAGGACCCTATGGGTCTCTCCAATGAACTTCTGCTGTTAGGCAGGGAGTTTCTCCTGCTGCCACATCAACCCCATAGATGTTTTCAGTCAGAGGCCTTGAGGCTTTTTTCCCCTGCACTGGAACCCTGGGTTGTGCAGTCAGGCTCACTTCTCAGTTATTCCTCTGGTTTATCAGCATTCGATAGTGGGAGAACCCAGTCTGCAAGCTGCTGCCTCGCCCAGTCCACCAGACACCACCCGCTCACCCTGGTCCTCCAGCCACTGCCTTGCCTCCAGTCTTCTCTGCCCTGGATGCCCATCTCCTCCCCTCCTACCAGTCTGGATGAAGGTTTCTTCTTTAACTCTTTGGTTGTTGGACTTTTATACAGTTCGATTTTCTGTCAGTTCTGTTTGTTTTTGTTTTCAAATTTGTTGTCCTTCTTTTGCTGTGATTCCAATGTGTCTGCTTACTTCTCCATCTTGGCTGGAAGTCTCTGATAATTTTTTTCCAAATGCATGCCATTATGACTGCTGTCAAAATACAGTCTAACAAAATTGTTTTGAATAATGTTAAAGACAACTAAGAGCTGTCATACAGAAAAAAAGTAACAGACTTTTGGATCAACCCAATATAATTATGTTAACCTAGATAAAACCTAATAACTTTCCATTTAGATTCCTTAGTTCCCATCCACGTTCACAACTTGTTACTTTCCTCCTATTCTTTATTTCTCCAGTCCCAAGGCTATTGGTCCTCTCATGTCCCATGCTCTCATGGGCAACCATGTTTGTGGATATTTTTTTCAACTGAAATGATCAATCGACATGTCTCCTTCTAGTGACACTTTCTCACCATTTTTAACTAGTTTAGTTGCCTCTCTCTTTGGCTCTTCATACCACAGGGTATGTACCCGTACCGTGTCGTCATAGTTCAGTTCTGTGTTCTCACTGTGGAAATGAAGGGTTGTTGTCACATAGGGCCTTTCACTTGATAGATATCAACTCTGTGAATGGCTGTATATTTTCTTTTTTTAAATATATTTTACTGATTATGCTATTACAGTTATGTCATTTTTATCTTCCCTTTATTCCCTTCTGCCTGGTGGTACTCCTGTTCCCTCCAGCATTTGCTCCTGGCTTATTTAGTTCATGTTCATGGGTCGTACTTATAAGTTCTTTGGCTTCTCCATTTTCCATACTATTCTTAACCTCTCCCTGTCTGTTTTGTACATATCAATTATGCTTCTTATTCCCTGTACCTTTTCCCCCATTCTCCCCTCTCCCCCTCCCTGCTGAAACCCTTCATGTGATCTCCATTTCTGTGATTCTGTTCTTGTTCTAGTTGTTTCTTTAGGTGGTGTTTGTGTTATGTTCAGTTGTTGATTGTTGTGAATTTATTGTCCTTTCACTGTTCATATTTTTTATCTTCTTTTTCTTAGATAAGTCCCTTTAATGTTTCATGTAATAAGGGCTGGGTGATGATAAACTCCTTTAACTTGATCTTATCTAGGAAACATTTATCTGCCCTTCCATTCTAAATGATAGCTTTGCTGGATAGAGTGATCTTGGATGTTGGTACTTGGATGAAGAGACTTGAAGAGTTCTTCCCAGCCCCTTCATACCACTAAGGTTTTTTTTGAGACATCAGCTGCTAGTCTAATGGGAACTCCTTTGTAGGTAACTGTCTCCTTTTCTCTTACTGCTTTTAAGATTCTCTCCTTATCTTTAATCTTGGGTAATGTAATTATGATGTGCTTTCGTGTGTTCCTCTTTGGGTCCAACTTCTTTGGGACTCTCTGAGCTTCTTGGACTTCCTAGAAGTCTGTTTCCTTCACCAGATTGGGGAAGTTTTCTTTCACTATTTTTTCAAATAAATTTTTAATTTCATGCTTTCCTCTTCTCCTTCTGGCACCCCTATGATTTGAATGTGGGAACATTTAAAGTTGTCCCAGATATTCCTAAAGCCTCCCTTCATTTTCTTGAATTCTTGTTTCTTCATTCTATTCCAGTTTATATATTTATCATTATTGATTTGAGTCCCAGTTTCCTTCCCTTCACTGTTGGTTCCCTGTTTTTTTTTCTGTATTTCACTTTGTATAGCCTTCACTTCTTCCTCTATTTTGCGACTGTATTCAGTGATTTCTGTGAGCATCCTGATACCAGTGTTTTGAACTGTGCATCTGATAGGTTGTCTTATCTCCTCGTGGACTAATTCTTTTTTCTGGAGTTTTGATCTGTTCCTTCATTTTGGCCATATTTGTTTGTCTCAGCACATCTGTTACATTGTAAGGGGCGGAAGCTTAGGTATTTGCCAGGATGTGACAGCCATATTGTGGTGCTGTATGTGGGGTAGGGGCCAGAGAAGGAACATTGCCACTCTCTCTGTTCTTGCCTTGCTTTCATTCACTTCGCCTGCTTCCCACAAGCAGATTGTGCCCTTTCAAGTGCTGCCCTGGTACTGACATCTGCGTGGGTGGGCTTGTATATGTTGTAGGATCCTGTGGACCCCTCTAACAAACTCTCCTGTGACACTGGCAGTTTCTCCCGCTGCTGCAACCCCAACAGGTTTTTACCACCAGAGGTTTTGAGTCTTTATTTCCCTGTGCTGGAACCCTGGGTTGTGTGCTCTGTCTCCCTTTCCAGTTGTTCCAGTTTATCTGCATGTGAATGTGAGACTGCCTGGTCCACCAGCTGCCACCTTGTCACATGTCCTGTCTACTCTGGCTGCCCATCTCCACCCCTCCTACCTGTCTGGATGAATGTTTCTTCTTTAACTCCTTGGTTGTCAGACTTCCACTCAGTTTTTCGGTTAGTACTGATTGTTTTTTGTTTTAAAATTGGTTGTTATCCTTCTTTTTGTTGTTCAAGGAAGCGAAGTGTATCTACCTACACCTCCATCTTGGCTAGAAGGGCCTATTTTCTTGTGCTTACAATGAATTAATGTTTTTCTTACTAGTAGGGAAAAAAAGAATACCGGTAAATTCATATTGTGAGTTTACAGGCTAGATACAGCTTGTAGAGCAGTTTTACATTTGGTGAATGTCATTCAATTTTTGCCACAAGACTTGTATCCTAACCTTGACTAATTTCTATATAGGTTGGGTATATAGATGAGTTTATTTTCATATTTGGGTTATATCTTAGCCCACCTCTAGAAAAATACATAAAATGGCAGAGTATACTGAGACATTTATTAACCCTATTACCTGTCAATTATTTAATTTCTCAGAATGTTGTGTTCTAGATTATAAAAGTAGCATAGGAAATAGATACATCTATATTAAGTATCTCTTCAGCAATTTGAAGATAAGATCATCTCAAAGATCAACTCATACATACTTAGAACCAGAAGAGAACTTGTGAATCATCAGACCCCTAGATCTTGCATCACAAAAGTATTCATCAGAAACATGGAGCAGTGGTTTTGTTTTTCAAGTGAACAGAAAAAAATCTCCCTTAAGAAGTATGCTTAATGGAATTGTGTGTGAGGGGCTTCACAGACCTTCTCCGTTGTGAAATAACCACACAACTGGTGAAAAAAATTTTTTTTAATTCTCACCTGAGGATATGCTTTTATTGATTTTAGAAAAAGAGGAAGGGAAAGAGAGAGGTAAAAGGGAGAGAGAGAAGAAACATCTGGGGGTCACTTCCTGTACAATCCCTGACTGAGGATTGAACTTGTAACCTTGGTGTACAGGGTGATGCCCCAACCAACTGAATCACCTGGCTAGGGCATGAAAATTTGGGGGGGGGGGTGGAATACAGCAAATGGAGAAACATTTACTCATGAAAATCTGAATCTTGGTAAGAACATTAAGAATCCTAGGCATTTGAGCCCTCACCTGCTTCATTACCCACACTGCCCAAGTCAGTGAGATGGAAGCTCTACTCTCTGCAGGTACAACCAAGAACACTGAACTCCCTCTCCCACCAGCTCCCATGCCGGGCCTGTGGAATCTCACTGGGAAGGGCAGGTGCATGCGTCTCCTCCTCCCCAACTCTGTGTTTTATGTTCAGACAAGAGCAGCTAAGAAATCTGAGGTTCCCTTCCTTCACCAAACCTCCATTCATAGGGCAGAAGCTCTTTCTCAGGCACAGCAAGGTGAGAAGACTTGGCCCTGATCACTCACCTCACCTCAGGTCACTTGCCTCCAGCACACTGGGAGAGGTAAGCCAAGAAAATGAAGGATACTGCTACTCCCCAGTGCTCTGCTCATAAAGCAGTGGTGTCACTCCAGGGGAAATAGACTGCTGTCCTTTGCCAAAGATTCTGGGCAGTTGTACAGATAGTTTTCCCTAGAAGAGAGGCAGGCTTAAAAACAGAGAGCTCTGTAGCTCTCCTAAAGGGGACTAATTTATTTGAAACAGAGCTTGATGAAGTTCAAGCCTAAGGGCAGTGTGGAATATAATTGGGGTTTTGTTTGTAAGAAAATAAGAGGAGACTGGTAGCTACATTCAAGCTAAACTGTAGACTATCCAGGAGTTTGACAGAACCAGGGAAAGAGCTAGTTAGTAACTGAGTCTTCTTGGGTGGGAAGGAGCCACCAAGACTGGCCCACCAAGGGGCCAAGATTTAATTGGGTCTGACCAAGTAACAAATTATGCCTGAAGCCACGTCAGATACAATAGATAGTCAACGGCAATTAGTAGAGAACTGACAGTTGAAGGTAGGGTAGGTTAGATGGGTGTGGCATGACAGCCAAGGACGGTCTTGTGAAAGGAATACTAGATTTAGTAATTAAGTTAAGGAGGGCTGAAGAGCCTTTAGCAGAGAAATACTAAAAGAAATGAACCACTGTCAGGGTGACAGAATGAGATCCAAAAAGGATGACCTTGGAAATCCCTGGCAATGCCAGCATTTTATGATACGATTCTAGTCATTGTTTAGTAATTTCCTCCTTTGTTTCCCCCTTTTTCTCTTGTCTTTCTTACCAGGTATAGACCATTGGGTTAAGGACAGAAGTTAAATTTGTTGTTTGGAAAGATAATACATGCACATGCTATAAAATACAAATTTAAAAGGGTAAACCTAAGTCTTATAAACATTTTTTTATATCCTCACCTGAGGGTATATTTTTTATTTTGTTTTTTAGAGAGAGAGAAAGAAATACAGATGAGACCCATCTGTTATGGGAAAATCGGTTCTTCTTGCCAACTATGTTCACATAGTAGTGAACATTCACAGGGAAGAGAATGGGCCTAGCCAAGGTGGGTGAGACAGGCATAGGTCCCCAGTCCCTTTGTCCTGAGGATTTACATAGTTTGCCAGGTGAGGTGAGGGAGTTACATATTCATGGCTGGGTTAAGGCCTAGGCCTATTCTCCTCCCTGAGAATGTATTACTACTAGTAAACTCTGCTTGTATACTAATCAGCTTGCTGATCTTTAATTCTTTACTGCATCAGGGAAAAGAATCAAGTTTTGCACATCAATCAGCTTCTTGCACACACCCTGACTGGGGATTGAACCCACAACCTTTTCGTGTACAGGATGACTCCCCAAGTTGTACAGGGCTAAACTTAGCCCTACCTAAACTCTTCTTTCCCCTCCTACCAATGCTTCATAGAGGCAGTTACTGTAATGATTTGTGTCTTTTCAGAAGTAGCCTAGTCATAAATAAAAATGAATAAATTCCTTAAAAACAGTCATGCACAAATGATCACATACTGAGTGTACAGCCTTGTTCTGCATTTTGTTTTTTTCCACTGAACAAAATACATATGTGCATATGGAAAATGAACAGTTTTAAAAATTAAAAATTATAAATATTTCAGATATATAAAAAGATGCAAATATAATATCTGTGTATCCAGCCTAAGATTTGCCAATTCGGTTATTCTTCCCTAATGTCTTCTTTTCCCCTCCACCCAAGGGTAACTGCTATGCTAAATTTTATGGCTATCATTTCCATTTGCACTGTACTACATAAGTATAAAATTTTCCTTAGCAGTGCTGTTATTTTTACTGTTTTTAAATTTGATGTTACATCATTCTGTAGTCTGTAATTTTTCTCTCACCATTGGGAGAGTTATCCACATGGATGTATGTATCCATGGCTCATTCATTTTCACTGCTGTATAGATTCTCTTGCTTGGCATAAAGTTTGTTTCCATCATTCTATTATTATAAACAATGCTGATTTGAACACTTAAGCATGTATATGAGTTTCTCTACAACACAGGTGGCAAACACAAGGTCCACGGGCCGAATGCGGCCCTCCGCTGTGTTTTATCCGACCCAGCACCTTGTTTCTAGCCCAGCAGCAGCACTGAGCTCCTTGCCCTAGGCATTTACATTTACACAGTCCTAAAATTACCTTCAGCCCTTTGAAAGCAATCTTGAGGCTAATGTGGCCCCTGGTGAAAATGAGCTTGACACCCCTGCTCTACAATATATAGTGATGGCAGGAAGTCTTCAACTGCATTACCTTCATTTTTTTTCATTGGCTGCCTAGCATTTCCTCATATTAGCATACCATAATTTATTTCTCCAGTCTCCTAGTGATGGTTACCTAGTTTGTTTGCAATTTTTGCACATGTGAGAACATACCTGCAGAATAAAATTGTTGGGTGAAGTGTTTTAATGAGGCTGATTACATTATTTGGTAATTGTTTTTCTAATTAAATGAGCTTATCAGGTGACAATGCCAGATATCTCATTGTTGAAGTGTTTCAATTTCACAGTAATTTTCAGTCTTAAATCCCTGTATAACCCAATAGTCGGTAATACTTTTTTGTATTCCCTGTCCTGGTCCAGTCCCACGTGTGGACATACTTTTATGAAATAAATTTATTAATAATTTTTCAATAAAAACACTACTTTAGAGTATGTACCTTTAGTATTTTTATACAAATGAACACAAGCCTTGTCTGGTATGATTTCCAACTCGTTTGTATCTTATCTTATTGGAGGTCCAGTCTATCCATATGTTGTAAGACCCTAGAGTAGACTCTATAACACCATACGAGTCAGCAAACTATATAGCCCAGGGTCTGATCTGGCTCATTGCCTGTTTCTGAATGGACCGTGAGCTAAGAACATTTTAAAAATTCTTTCTCATTGTTTATTTTCACTTTTAAATGGTTAAAATATAAAAAGAATATCATTCACATGTAAAACTTATAAAAAGTTCTAATATCAGTGTCCATAAATAAAGTTGTGTTGGAACACAGCCATGCTCATTTGTATTTGTATTTGTATTATGGATTGTCTGCATGCTTTTGTGCTACAACAGCAGAGTGAGAAGCTGCAGTAGAGATTTAGATGGTGCTCTCATTGCTTCAGATTGTTGCTTTGTGCACTACAAATAGCAATGATGGCCCTGACTGGTGTGGCTCAGTAGACTGATTCCCAGTCTGCAAACCAAAGGGTCACCAGTTTGATTCCCAGTCAGGGCACATGCCTGGGTTGCAGGCCAGGTTCCCAGTAGGGGGCGCATGACAGGCAACCACACATTGATACTTCTTTCTCTCCCTCTCTTCCTCCCTTCTCCACTCTAAAAAATAAATCTTAAAAAAAATTAAAAAACCCCAAATATCAATGACGCATGTCTAATTTGACAGTATTTCTAGTTCCACACATATCACTGTACTGTGACATTTACAAAAAAAGAAAATGCCAGTGTTTACCCACCATGTCGAAACAAGAAAAGTAGACTCTGAATGCTTCTTAACTCTGGAACGTGGGTTATTTTATGACAGGAGGTGGCAGATTGGTGTGGTTATTGAAGACATAACCGTACTATGCACTCACAATATTCCCCACTCACAGGAAAGCGATGATCAGAAAACTTAGAAAATTTTAAATGGAATATTTTATCACAGCAGAATTTCTTCACAAAATGAATTCAAATGAGGATGTAACCAAAGTGAATTTTAAAATGGCTCATGTGTTAAACAGATAAAACCACTTAGCAACCATGAGTTAATCAAATCACACTTAATTGCAGTGGCCAAAGATATATATGTGCGCAGAGAATAAAAAACTTTAAACTGTTAGGTTTTCAGCGATAATTACTTGAAGAGTTGAAGATTTGGGGAATAATATCAATAGTCAGAAAGCAAATTATTTAAATTATTTCCTTGGCTCTTGATAAGTTGACAAATGTTACTGATTCTGCCCTGTTATTTGGAGCCAGTGCCACAATGAAGTGACTGAAGAATTGGTCTCTGAATAGTCTGTGGAACAACTACAGACAAGAATATTTTCAAGACAAGTTGAGAGAACACAAAATTGGTAAAACCTCAAGTGGAATCTGCTAAGATGTGTTACAGTGAATGGTGGTAAAAATATATGTGGAGAAGGTTTAATTGGATAAATTTACAAAGTTTGTGAAAATGTAAAGTTTTTAATGCCTCTGGTTATTTTATTGTTCATCAGCAGGCACTTTACAGAGAATATTTGAATTTGTCATTTTATTGAACTAGCAATGTCTACAGTGAATTTTATTCACTCTCATGGACTTTGTTATCATCAGTTTTGTGGATTTTGGTCAGAAATAGGAACTGAGTATCCTGACTTGCCCTACCACACAGCAGTTCTGCAACTTAGTAGTGACTTAAAATATTTTTTATTTTGAACTCAGGAATAAGATTAAAACTTTTCCAAGTGGGAGAGCTGCCCTCGACTACTATTATCTCTTTGAGAATTAATTTTTGCTGCAGACTTATTTCATAATAAATTCAGCCTAAAGTCACAAAACAGTGCTTATTGATGTCAAGTCACTGATGACAGCATTATTTGAACTACAAGTAATATCAGGCTAAATGAGGTGCTTCCATAAATCACTTTAAGTAATGATACACTAAGGCAAATATAAAGAGAAGAATCTAAGAATTCCATGAATACCTTCCAAGTGATAAATATGCTCCATTACAGTCATGTGCTTGTGGATCGATATATTAGGCAGTATCTAAACTGTGTGAAATATTTGGGGTGAAGTATATAAAATCTTCATTGATCCACATTAACATAAGACCATTTGCAATTGATTTTTTGATGGTAAGGAGCACTGATTTTGAATTTCAGTTAATTGAAATGTTATCCCCCCCCCAAAAGAATTACATTCTCTTTAGTACACCTGTAATAGGAGAATATATTGAACTCAGTTGTTGTTCTTATTATATTTTGAATTTCATGAGTAAGTTTTGTGGAAATTTGTTTTCTCTCTATACATACATACTTACGTGGTATCCTGTTTTTCTTTTGGCTCACAAAGCCCCAGATATTTACTGTCTGCCTATTACAGAAAAAGTTTGCCAATTCCTGGCTTGGGGAAATGTGGCTCAGAACTAATCATTCTCCTGTCACTTATTCAACAGCATTATTTGGTTTTGTTTTAAAAATAGTATTCCTCACAGCAAGAAAAATTGGGTACAGAGCACATTAACTTTTATAGTAGTTCTTGGTCCTTATCCTTATGGGAGAGCTTTTTCAACTTGCCATTTATAATGGAGTTTTACCCTGCATTTGCTGAGAGAAGGTATCACTTTGTAATTCCTTCTAGATGTGCCCTTGGAAAAAATACACATAGGTTGAGCCCCTGCCCAAGGCCAACCATTGTATTAATATGTGTGTCTAATTAAAGCATTGAAATTTATTGAGTTAAGCCTCCATGAAGTTTGTACACAGTATATTTTTGTTTTGTTCTTTATAAGAAAAATATAGCTCTGCCTCTTCAAATGGATTGTTTCTATTGTAAAGTTGAATAAAAGTAGGAAGAAGGAAAAAGTCAACCATTCCCTGTCTGAAGACTTCCACTGGAAATATTTTGGTGTTTTCCTTTCCTGCTTTATGTCAATGATGTTTGAAGCATGCTTGTTCCAGACTACCCAACCAGTGTTGATTTTTATTTTGAAGGAAAATTTGAGAATGGTGTTGCAGAAGGAATGGTGGATCCCAAACTAAACCCCATTGCAGCCTTTCGACTTTCAGTTATTCAGAATTCTGCTGTCTGGGCCATTCTTAATGAGGTAAGACAATATATTACCTCAGTGAAACAGCTTAGAGTCTGCTTTTTTCCCACATTTTGATTTCATATTTAAAGGCTTTTGGAAATGAAAAATAATTGCCTCATTGTACTCTTCACAATTTTGTATTTCAGATTCATATTAAGAAAGTCACCAACTGATTCTCTCCTAAGAAACCAGTACATCATTTTTTCCTGTAAATTTGTTGATTAAAGATAACAAAGCATGTACTTTTTTTTTTTTTTACTTGAACGCTACCTCTTGTGAAATCTACTGTAGATAGATGATTGTCATTTCCACTTGGAAAGTGAACCTTCCACAGACAATTATATTCATTCAAACCTAAGCTGTCCTCCAATTTTCACTTGACTCAAACATTTTACACTTATGACAGCCTGTTAATATGACTTGTACTATTTTGGTATTATACTAATACATAAGAGTTGTACATATTGTTACATTCCTTAAATTTGAGAAGAAATTAATGGTAAATACATTTTATGAAGGGGGTACTTTTGAAATTCATTTATTTTACTATTATAGACCCTCTTTTATAGATTATCAGGGATTATATATATATAAATATACATGAAAATGTTATGGAGTTAATTTATTAGAAACACTTAAGAAGTACATATTTTTGTGCAGTAAATTTTTGAATCAATACTTTTTTTGAAAAATGGTTACCTTGCTTTTTAAGTTCCTTCTATATTTTTCTCTGGAAATGCAAACATTATAGGTTAATGCCATTTTTCAAATGCACTGCCACTCAAGAGTAATTCTAGATTGATTTCCTAATTGAACTACTTTTTTACAGTAGCTTCCTGCCACCTGTAGTTTTGCTTTCTGCGGTTTTAGTTATCCATAGTCAACTCTGGTCCAAAAATACTAAATGGAAAGTTCCAGAAATAAACAATTCATAAGTTTTAAATCAACTGCTGTTCTGAGTAGTGTGATGAAATCTCGCGCCGTCCCGTCCGTCCCGCCTGGGTCTGAATCGCCCTTTGTCTAGTGTGTGCGTCTCGTTTCATGCATCACACAGGCCCTTGTGGATCTCACAGGAGACCACATTCACGTAACTTTTTACAGTACGTTGTTATATCTGTTATTAGTCGTTGGTCTCTTACCGTGCCTACTTTATAAATCTTACCATAGGTATGTATGTTTATATATGGAAAAAACATCGAATATATAGGGTTTTGTACTAGCCATGGTTTCAGGCATCTACTTGGGGTCTTGGAGCGTACCTCCCTTGGATAAGGGAGGACTTCTATATCACTGGTTTCAAACAAAATATTTTCAAAGGCATTTCTCATTCTTTAAAGCCAAGATTTAAAAAAACCAATGTCCTTTCTGAGGTTATTTTACTATACTGTGTATGGTGTATAGTAACAGAAAAATCAGTCTGATATTTTATTATTACTTTTAAAGATTTTATTAATTCATGTTTAGAGAGAGGGGAAGAGGAGGAGAAAGAGGGAAGAAACATCAATGTGTGGTTGCCTCCTGTGCACCCCATATGAGGGACCTGGCCCACAACCCAGGCATATGCCCTGACTGGGAATCGAACTGACGACCCTTTGGTTTGCAGCCTGTTCATTCCGTTGAGCTACACCAGCCAGGGCAGTCTGGTGAATTTTAATGTGCAGGGGTGATGCTTTCAACCCAAATTATTACAGACAACTCATTACATTTCTTCTGACATATGACAAACCCTCTCTTTTAATCTTTGTCTATATTCCATGAGTCTTGACGAAATGTTTTCTAGATAATGCTATTGTGTGTCATAACTGGTTTAATTTTAAAGAAAAACCAAACCGTAATATTGGTTTTTGGTGAAAGATAATATAGCAGTTGTGTTTTCTCAAAACGACTTACTTTATTGCATTAGAACTTATAAATTCATATTCAAAAAAAGTATTACTCTGAAACATTCAAATAAATTGCTTAGCTATAACAAAACTATTATCAGTCTTAGCAATCAGTGATCTTTACAAAAGTATTTTACTTCAAAAAAAATTATGAATTATCAGTGTCAGTTCCCAACCAGTCTGGCATGCCTCAGGTGGGTCGCAGGTGGGTGACGAATAACAGTGGTGGAAATTGATCTGGAGCTTTCAGTTGTCATTGGCTAAGGCCTTAGGTGGCTGGGGATTCCAGCTGGCAGCTGTGTGCCTGGAGGAGCTCACGTGCTTACGTGTGCTGACCAAACAGCACTGTTATGAAGTGACAGGCAGGGAAGCACTGATAGGGTAGTTATCATTACTCCATATTAGAATAATTTTTAGTTAGTTTTTTTAAATAGAAAGTCACATGTTGCCAATAATGATTTTTATGTCAAACTCCACTTAAAATTTTTATTGGGAATTTTACATTTATTTTTTCATTAAAATTTATTTTATTTATTTTAGATTTTTATTTATTTGTCTTTAGAAGGGATGGGAAGGAGAGAGGGAGAGAAATATCAATGGATGGTTGCTTCTCATGCATCCCCTGCTGGGAACTGGCCTGCAACCTAGGCATGTGCCCTGACTGGGAATTGAACCGCGACACTTTGGTTTGCAGGCCTGTTTTTCATTAAAATTTTACCATTGGTTTTCTTCTGAAATTTTCCTGGCTCAGTGCCTACCGGCAGATTTTACTTGAAAATAACTTTTCGTTATAAAATTATGTCACTAGCTTAACATACTAAATTGCTGCTAAGTATTCAGAGGTAAAATCTGGAGGTAGATTCAGAAGTCCCTTCTTTTCCCTGCTTCCTAAGCAGCCAACTCTGATTACAGGAGAAATGCCATGCTCAGAAAATCTAGAGGGGTCACAGTTGTTGTGGCCCCCTGCCATTCATTGGGACATCTCAGGCTTTAGACTGAGTCTTTTCCTGATCATCCCTGTTTCTGAGAATATTTTTAGCCAAATCTTGTCTATCTTCAAGGACTCCCCTCCCCGTGAATCTGTTACCAGTGCCCACGGGAGTGCCTGCACATGGCAGGTGCCCAGTGTCTGGATAAGGGGCCAGCTGTTCCAGCCCAGTCCTCTTCCTTAGCTTGCTTTACCTACCATCCTTGCCATACACTTACATGCCCACTTACCTCTCCAGTTTTTGATTACGGGGAGTGTGTACACATGTGCATGTCTTCTTACCAACTTCTAACTCCTGAGGGCAAGACTCCGACTCATACTTCTTCCCTGTCCTCTGTGGACAGCAGGTTCTCAGTCTCATTTTTAATTACTCTCTTCTTTCCCTGAACTCTACACTAATTAGAAGCAGCCATGCTTTCCTCAAGCAAGAAAATTAGTGGTAGTCCATAAGAGTCATGTTAATGAGTGAGGAGTGTGGACAGATCAGCAGTGAGGAATCCTGAAACTAAAAGTAACATCTTGACTTTGAGAGGACACTGAATCACTTTTACCAAAATAGAGAGTGGGGAAAATCAAATGGTGAAACTACTTATATAAATGAGGCATGGCTTGGCATGTGGTGTTTACTTCACATAAACTATTCAAACTCTAGACAAGCTATGCTGTCCTCAATAGTAGCTACTGGATACATGGTGGCTCTCTAATAAGACATTCAGCTCCTCCCTTACACTAGCTACAGTTAGGTGCTCACTAGCTACTGGATTGGACAGCACAGGTACAGAACATTTCCTTCATTGCAGAAAATTTTGTTTGCCAGCACGGTATTGAGCTTGCTAATGTAAACATTTTAGAAACCAGAATAATGAATTTTGATCATTAGGTTAAAAGTAGACATGCAGAATATATCATAATGCAAGTGATGGATGAGCATTTGGGGTGAGAAGAGGTTGAGGCCCTATTTCTAGGATTCTAAGAGCAGCCAAGACTTCTGTGTTTTGTCCTAAGTCTCAGTGTTCTTTATAGCGTGCCCTCTATGTCAACAAAAGAGCAATGGTGTGAAGTAGATTGAAACTTTGGAAAAAGTGAATGCAATGGGTTATTGAGCACACAGATGAATTTCTGTTATAGACAAGTATATAAATTTAACCATTGGAAATGTCTTTGAACAAAGGTATTCTTTTTCAAGTCAATGATTCCATCACTAAATAATTAGGTGTCATTTTATTATTTAAAAAAGTTTCAGCAACATTAAGTATTCTTTTAAATCTGTCATAGTAATGGAAAAAAGTTGTTTCCCAATAATGGTTTTGTCCGCAAAGACAAGTTTGGTTTTATGGAACAGCATGTTTGGAGAGATTGCTGTAATAACAGTGTGTATTTGTAGTAGCCGGAAGTTTGTGAAAGACCCCTGGTGACCTTGTATGATATCCTCCCCCTTTGAGTGTGGGTAGAACCTGGGAATATGATCCATAATTATGTTACACAGCAAAAGGTTATCTGGGAACAGCAGATCTTATGATGTGAGCCCTTTAAACAGAGTTTTCTCAGTCTGGTTGCAGAAGTTAGAAATGCAAAGCAAGAGGAGGCATCATTGGCTGGTGTTAAGATAGAGGCCATATAAGAAACGCACATGGCCTTAGGGAGCTGAGGAAGACCTCAGCTGACAGCTGTGAGGAAAGGACCTTCATAGCCACAGGAACCTAATCCAGCCAACAACCTGGATGTGCCAGCAAGTGGATTCACCTCCAGCAGATAAGAGCCCTGGCTGCCAACACTTGATTCCAGCCTGAGACCCTGAGCAGAAAACTGTCAAGCCTGCCTAGACTTACATGCCTACTGCGTGAGATATGAAATGGGTATCTAAATTTGTGATGTGCTATGTAGCAATGAAAAATGAATACAGTATTTAAAAGGTGAAGATTCCCTCTAGTATGGGTGATTATTTCTCAATAAATGCATGAGTAAAGTCTTACTAGCATATCCTATATCTGGGCCTCAGCAGGAATTTCTGTGTCAGAGATCTGTCTTCATTGGAAGTTTGTTGACAGAAACTTGCAGGATCTTAGTAATATTTCTAAAGGACTGTCAGAATGAGACTGTAGGAGTAGAATCCAAGTAATGTATAAGGAACCTTTCTCCTGGAAGTACTACTTTATATTGATTTAGTCTGCTCTGAGTCTGTCAGAGTATTAAGAATGATGAACAGTGGTATTTTTAAATAAGATATTTAAAAGGAAAAAGCCCTTCTGCCTTTATGTAGAGATCATATAATCTACTTTGTATTGAAGTACTGTTTTAAACCAAAACCTTGTCTAAGCACAGAGCATATCCTGTATGTCCCAGCCAAGTTTTTGTACTATGTGAATGTTTTCCAAAATATCTCTGCTTCCAAGCCATTAACTGCAAGTGTTTTTATTTTGTTTTTTCCATTAATTTTTATGTTAATGCCATACATACTGTTGATGTAAGTAGGGCTAAAGGAAAGAATGAGAGGCTAACACTGTCAGGTCAGAAATTGGGGTCGCCCTGGCTGGTGTGGCTCTGGATGGAGCACAGGCCTGCAAACTGAAAAGTTGCTGGTTAGACTCCCAGTCAGGGTACATGCGTGGATTGCAGGCCAGGTCCCCAGTAGGGGGGTGTGAGAGGCAATCAACTGATGTTTCCCTTTCTTCCTCCTTTCCCCTCTTTCTAAAAATAAAGAAAATCTTAAAAAGAAATAAAGTGGAGTCAAAATTGTATCTTAGTGTTAAAGGAACTCTTAACGTATTCCATCTATTTTATAAAAAAGACAACTTTTCCAAGCTATGTGTGGAACGTTTAGTTTGTTGTAAATTTTAATTAATCTTAACAGATGTATGCCGTAACTACTATCCTTATTTTCTTTAATGTATGTGGACATATAACACTAACAAGACTATTACCACAGTGTTTTTTTAATAAAAGGATTTGTTAAATATATATGTATATCAATGTCTGTGTATAAAGTCTTCTCACCCGAAACGCTGCCCTCACCAGTGTGGATGCTAACTAGATCACTTTCAAAGGAACAGACAAGAATAAGCTGGCACTCAGTTTGAGAATTTGAAAGACAATGTCCAAGAAACTAAATGTTGAATGGATTGTTCTTTGTGCTGTTCCCAGTGTTGTTAATGTTGCAATGAAAATGTTAAGAGTCGTGTAGTAAAATAAGGAGTTTTTTGTGGGGTGTTCTCTCAGACACTGCTCCTATGGCAAACTGCCATGGAATCAAAAGTTCAGTATCCTACTGAGATGAGCATTCTAATGCTGTTGAAATTGGATGAAAATACCCCTTGAATACATTTTTCTGAGCCTTAAAAATGGCTGATATCGCCAGAACTGTAATATGTACTGCCAGCAGATTTGATACTTAGACAGTAATGTTTTCTAGGAAAGATTCAGAATTCAGCTGATTAAACAATCACGTTTCACTCATAGAATGAAAAACTAAGTGTTTCTCATTGAGAACACTGTTGGGAAAGATGGTCTTTGCATTTGGGGATATTTCTGGAAGTAATCCTTGGAGAAGCTGCCTGAGGAACTGCTTTTCCAGGTTGTACATTTTTTTTTGTCTTTAATGTATTGTACATATTTCTTTACAATGTCTTCACTGGTTGAAGGGGTAATATCTGTAGTAATATCTTAGGTACCTGTTAGACTTTTAAAGGAAGATTATTTATTTTCAAATATGCTGCTATAACTTAATAACTGGTCCTGTTGACTGTGCCTTTCCATCACTGTTTGTGCCACAACCATTCATGTGTATTGAAATAAAGAAGTTTAAAAAGCCATGCTGAATTCAAGACTCCTAATAAAAATAGGTAAGACTTAATGGGCAGCAAGTTTTTTGTTTTTATTGGTTTTGTTTAACATTGATAAAAGAATAGTTTACTTGAACTATTATGTTGGTTTTAGAAAATCTTTTAAAGAAAAGTCTTTAAAAGATGTTAAGATATGATGTTAAGACATAACATCACTTTAAAAGTCAGTTTAAAAGTCTTTAAAATGATGTTAAGACAGTGGTTATCAATGTGATAAGATATTCACTCATATATTATGTGCACTATACAACTTCCAAATTAAGTGTAGCCAGATGGGCTTGTTCACTCTAAGTATTGTGTTTTTGTTTTGTTTTGCAGAGAAAAGACTATTAATATTTAGAGCCTGAAGGTTAGACTAAGGTAACATACCCTACATAAATGTTTAAAAATAACCCATTACAAAATGGAGGCAGCAATGTTGCAAAATGTAACTTGCAACAGTGGGGGAAGAGGACGCATATTATTACCACATTCTCCAAAAAGCCCTTTCAGGAACATGTATAAAGGATCCATGAACAAAGTCAAAGAGGGGTAGGATTGAGGGTGGGAGGGCAGGGTGCGCAGGGCAGGGGAAAGTGGTGGTGGGAATATGGAGACAACTGTATTCGAACAATTTTAAAAAAAGATTAAAAAACTCAAAAAGAATTCACATTAAAAAGCTTTACCTTTCTAATTTCCTCATGCCTTCAGTATTTTTTGTATATCATTTTTGTGTGTACAAATATTAGAATAAAATACATGCTTTAGTTTAAAAAATTTATTACAGAAATGTACATTAATTAGTTTTAAGGAATGTATTGACAATAATGTTAACATATATTTCCTCAAATTCACAAACTTTACACCTTTAAGATATCTACAATGAGTTTACTTACAAGTTTCACAAGAAATCACTTCACCAACACTGTTGACACAGTTAAGATGTAACAGTCTCACTTTTTTCATTTTACTCTGTACTTGTAGAAGGAACACATCGACTGGGTGAAGTTCCATCCTAGCGCTAGTGACAGCCCGTAGATCAGAATGAGAGGTGCAAATGGATAGAGAAGAATTACCGTATTTTTCAAAAATGGCAATGCTGGAAAATAAAGTATAAATTCATATTTTAAAGAGGAAATATGACTGATAAATGAACATTCTGAAAGACAGCTCTTATACAACATGTGGGGCCAAAGAGAATATTTTCAATCAAGATGATGCTATGTAGCCAGAACCATACTACCGAGATGTACTCAAAGAAACTGTTCTAAACTTCAGGGATTTACCAGGAAAGCAATTAAAAATCCACTCAGCAAAGCCACAATCTTGCAGCATGCTAAATGTATGACATGACACAAACATCTCCCCTTAACTGGAGAAAGGCCTCCCTATCCAAACAAGGTATTACAATTTGAGGGGATTAGGTGGTCTCTGGCAAAGCAGCCAAGAGGGTGAGGACAGTTCTGACCACTGCAGCCAGTCACAGATGAGTAATGGTTTGTATTTTAAAGTCCTAATCATCCAGAGTGACAGGAAAGGGTTAAAACAAAAAAACATGTAACATTAAGTTATAAGATCTCCAGATTTAATTTAGCTCTATTTAATGGAAATAATTTCTTAACAAATGAAGAATAATGTAAATATGTTTCTCATTCATATTAAAATAAACTGATAGCAGGATTTAACAATAAACCTGCAAACACATCCTCAGGTCAGTAGAAGTTGGGTGGGCCTGATCTGGAATCATTTACAGAACCATATAGTGATCATAAAAGTGGAAAATGAGGCAAAAGTTTTAAAATTCATCCCACCAACCCTTTCCTCTCTCTAACCTATCATTGGTGACCCAGAACCTGAGAGCCTGGGAAAGAAACTGGTCATGGGTTGGTTCCAATAGGTAATGTGGAGATAGTATCATTTAACATGATTCCTTGAAATGATAAAATTTGTTACAGACCTGCCATGCTGCTTTTGAGATGAGTGGCCAGGACCAAGTTACTTATTTCTCTCTCTCTCTCTCTCTGTGCTTGTTTCCTCATTTGAAAAATGGGGATAAGTAAACCTATATTATATATAATTATGAAGATTAAATGACATAATCCATATAAAATACTTGGGACAGTGCTCGCGAGGGCTCCATAATCATAAGCTAATAGTATGAGTGTTACAACTTTCCCTCACCCTGTTATGTTCCCAGACAACCAAAAAAAATTACTTACCACTGTATCCCAGGAAGGTTACATAGATGTAATAGCCAACTGCAATCAACCATAAGGTATTTCCAACCAAATATCCAATAAAAGTGTCTGTTAGGATGACATCTGGTAAAGAGATGCAGACAATGACTCACTTTTCACTGCATTCAACAGACTTAAATAATATTTTAAGAAGTAACTGTTACTTACGGTTAATGAAAAAAAGTTGGATAAAATGCAGAATGAGTAGGAGAGGATAAAAAGCATTCAAATGCACATCAAAGGCATAGCCCCACTCCACATCACAGTCTCTGCTCTGTCGTTTCACTAAATACTTGTTGGAGATAAACCTGAAGAGCAAGATGAAAGTTTCTTTCATAATACAATAAAAAATTCTGTAATTCCTTGCTGACTGCCTTCTGTGTGCCAAGCACTATTTCACACACTGGAGTTTGAGCAGTAAACAACAGACAAAAATCTCTACCTTCGATCTTGTGGGAGTAAACTAACAATGGAATATAAATACATGTTAGATGGCACTATGGAAAAAACGGTAGAGAAAAGTAGAGAAGCCCTGGCTGGTGTGGCTCAGTGGACTGAGTGCCTGCCTGCAAACCAAAGGATCGCCAGTTCAATTCCCAGTCTAGGGCATGTGCCTGGGTTGCAGGCCAAGTTCCCAGTTGGGGGCATATGAAGGGCAACCAATGTATCTTTCACACAACATTTCTCTCCCTCTCTTTCTCCCTTCCCCTTTCTAAAAATAAATTTTGAAAATCTTAAAAAAAGAACAGAGAATACAGAGTTGAAATACAACAATAGATATGATGGTCAAAAGAAAGTGACACCTGGGTGAGACCCGAGGGCAGTGACAGGATTTTCCCGGGCAGAGCATTCTCGGGCCAAGCACAGAGGTGGAGGAGATGGGCCAGTACAGAGCAGGTGGCAGCGTGCCTGCATGTCTGAGTAGTGGGTGAGGAGACCAGTGTGCCAGGACCAAGTGAAGAGTAGCAGGAAATGATAAGAGAACAGAAATAAGGAGCCAGATCTTACAGTCTGTGACCATTTTAAGACCTCTGTATTTCACTCTCAGTGAAATAAGAAATCACTGGGTTTCCCATAAGAGACTTACTGTTTTGATGAGGTTCCTCTAGCTGCTACTGCTCTAGCTGCTCTGTAGAGCAGACTACAGGGGCAAAAGTGGAAGTGGCGAGAGCAGCTCAGAGTCCACTGTGAGAGAGACGAACCAAGTGCTAACAGTGGAGGTGGGACAGTGGGATGCACTATAGGTAGAAGGCAGCACCAACAGGACTTAAGTACTGGATGTGGAAATATGAGGGGGAAAAAGTCAAGAGTGACAGATTTTTGCTTTAAACAAATGAAAGACTGCCATTAACTGAGGTGGGAATGGCTGCTAAAGAATGGTTTGGCGCACAAAGGAGATTGCAGGAATTTGGATTTGGATCTGTTATGCAAAAGATGTCAATTAGTACAGAATAACAAATTATATATAAAGTCTAGATTTATCCCTGACTGATGTGGCTCAATTGGTTGGGTGTTACCCACAAAGTGAAAGGTCAGTTTGATTCCTGGTCAGGGCACGTGCCTGAGTTGCAAGTTTGGTCCCTAGTGGGGGTGTGTATGATAGACAATTGATGTTTCTCTCCCTTTCTCCCTCCTTTCCCCTCTTTCTAATAATAAATATTTTTCAAAATGTCTTAAAAATCTTTAAGTTTAAATTTAGATTTTAGAGAAGAGGGCCAAACAAGATTAAACTCATCAGAGTGTGGATGATATTTAAAGACAAGGGCCTTAATGCAATCACCTACAGAATGCAGACAGAGAACAGGTCCAAGCTTAAGGTCAGAGAATCAGGTGGCACTAGTAAGAAAAGAGTGGCCAGTGACATGTCTAGCCATAAGAAAAATTATTCAAGCTTATGCCACTGTTCCACAACACAGGCCACAAGTTTAGTTAAATTATGAATAAACAAAAGTAAAATTTGGCTTCTGGTCTAAGATGGAGCATAGTAATAAGACCTTGAACTCATCTCCTCCCAAGAACACACAGAATTTACACCCACAGAGCAATTCCCCCTAAGAATCACGGGCTGACTAAACAGCTTCCGCACAACAAACGAAGAGAGACCATACAAAAACAGTAGGAGAGACAGAGACATGGCACCAGTGCAGTGGGAACCCCACCCCCAACGCAACCACCCGAACGAGGGAGGGTTTCACTGAAGGGCCCACAAGCAGACTCACCTACCCTGGGACATGGTGAAAAGTGGTTTAAAAGGCACCTAAGCTATCTGCCAAAAGCGAGAAAAACTGGAAGTTGTGGGAACTCTCTCCAGTATCAGAGGTACCACAGAGCACCAATTGTTTCCCTTCCCCACCTCTTCATCACCTGGGCAGGATGATGACCCAGGCACTCTAGCAAAGCCAGCTAAGGTTTTCAGGCACACAGCATCTCCTTCCTTGGCTTGTCCCCAGGTCTCCCAGTGGCCTGTTCCAGTAACCACTTCCAGCTCACCTTCCAAGGTGACCCCAGCAGTTTGCCCCTAGAACTTCCCATGGCTCATACATGCTCTAGTTGTAGCTCCCGCCCCAGTGTGGCTTGTCCCTGGGCCTTCCACAGACTATGCTGCCCCCAGGACTCCCCATGACCTGAGCCCATTGCAACTAGAGCTCCAACTGACCTGCCAAGACAGTTCTGGTGTGAACTGCCCCTATACCAACTAAGCTACAACTAAAGCTCCAGCCCCTGGCGTGGCTTGTCCCAGGACTCCCTGCAGTCCTAGACTCTCCAACTGCAGCTCAAGCCAGCCTGTCGACATGGTCCCCGTGAGGCCCAACCCCAGGAGGCCTGAGCTAGCTCCAACAGTGTGTAGTCCCAGCTGCTCTGCCAAGGCAGCCCTAGTGCAGCTTGACCCCCGGGGTCCCTTAGAGCACACAAACGCTCCAGCTGACAAAGACACCTGATGCATGCAGTTTACAAAGGGGAAGCTCCTACACCAGGCCATGCCTTCAAGACTGAGAGAGGCTGCTGTTCTGCCTAATTCATAGAAAAAAACAGAACCAAAATGAGACGAAAAAACAGAACCAAAATGAGACAAAAAATATGTTCTAGAATACGCCCATGTGCTGAAAGACAAGGAAGTGGAAATCACCCAACTGAACTAGAAAACAGAGGAAAAAAAGAATTAAAAAAAAAAAGAGAGACTGACCTCCAGCACGTCAACTCCCACAATCACACCAAAATCATGACTACATTATAGAACAACCACAGAGAACCTCCTGAAGTCTAGCTGAACAGAACTGCTGTAATTAAAGATATAAAGCAGCAGGCATGTCAAGACTGCAGGAGGAGTGGATACTGGGACCAGGCAGGTCCCATAAACATGGTGTAGCATTTACAGAATGTGAGGTATACGCAGCTGCGGAGGTCTGCCCTGAGGAGTGAGGAGTCACAGCCCCGCACTGGACTCCCCAAACAGGGCCACACAGTGCTGGGTAGGAGTCCTCATAACACCATTACACTGGGCTATGCAAAACAGCCTGGACTGTGTCCAAAGGCAAGAGGACTGCCAGAGACTAAGGCCGCTTTTAAAGGGACTATGCAGACTCACTGACTCGCGAACTTACTCTTAAACTTGTGCAGGGCTGCAACTCAAACAGTGCCAGAAACACACAAAGAGGAGTGGAACTAACTTCAGGGTGAAGGCTGGAGGGGCAGCGGTTGGGACAATTCTTACCAGGGACGAAGTACTGGCAGGTGCCCTTGTTCCTTGGTTGATCTCTCCTCCCCCCACCCAGCCCCCTGCATACAGGCACCAAATCCGTGGTGCTCTTCATAAAAATGACTAACACTGTTTGCTTCACTCCGATCATTCCTAAGATCCCACTCAACTTGCTCACTAGGCTCTTGTCTCCGAGCTGCTCTTCCACATAAGCTGCCTGCCTTGGCTTGTGCTGCAGAAGTTCTGCAAACGTCAAATAAGCAGCAACCAGGCTCAGCATGCATTGTAGCTCTTCCCAAGAGGCCCCAAGTTCAGTACCAGTAGAAACCAGTCTCAACTTACTAGAATCTAAGTTGAAACTTCCAGCCGGTGGCCCCAATCCTGGAATAAGTGGCAGCCAGTTTGGCTTGCAACATAGTTCCAACTAAAAAGCCACAGGCCAAGCAAAAGTGGCAGCTGATCTCAGCCTGCATTGTAGTGCCCAGCAAAGGGTCCCAATCATGGGAGGGAACCTCGGTTTACTGTGTAGCCTCTCTCAAGCACCTCCAAGCCCAGCATGAACAATACCCAACTGCAGATCACTTTATAGTGCCTACCAAGAGGCACCAAACCCAGCACAAGTGGTAGCTCACCTTGACCTGCACTGAAACCACTCCCGAGAGACTCCAGCCCCAACACATATCCAGACCACACCAGAGAATCACCCAACCAGCTTCACAAATGGTACACCCAAAGGGTAGCCTAGGCTGGTATCACAGCCACACTGGGTGCTAAATCAACACCCAATCGGTAGGGTCAGGTCCCACACAACAGCTTGTCCACTGCAGTCATATCCAAGCTTCACAGTCAGCCTGAGGGTCAACCCCACCCAATGACATACAACCAGCAAGAGGTACAACTAAAATAGGAGGGTACATACACCCCTGGTGCAATGGGCTCAGGTGACTAGAACTGCAAGACTAGTTCAAAGACTGGAACGCTGTCCACTTCCTATGTAAGGCCACCCTAAAAAACCAGGAGACAGACCATATAGACCTGGGACATGGAAATAAACACAGGGAGTCAACCAGATGAGGAAACAAACAAGTCCTAAATAAAAGAAAAGGGCAAAGCTCCAGAAGAACTAAATCATATAAATACAAGCAATCTATCTGATACAGAATTCAAAATACTATGCAATGAACATGGTAGAAGAACATATGAACTCAGGGAGAACTTCAACAATGATATAGAGACAAAAAAAGAAAGAAAACATAAACAACCAATCAGAACTGAAGAATACAATAACTGGAATGAAGAATACACTAGAACAAATTGACATCATGTTAGATGAAGCAGAGGATCAAATCAGTGATGTGGGAGGTAAGGTAGTAAAAAAACACCCAATTGGAACAGCAAGAAAAGAATCTTAAAAAATGACAATAGTTTAATAGACATGTGGGACAACATCAAGTCTACCAATTTTCAAACCACAGGGGTCCCAGAAGGAGAAGACAGAAAAAAACAGATTGTAAACATATGGGAAGAAATAATGACGGGAAACTACCTAACCTGGCAAAGGAAACATACATACAAATCCAGGAAGTGCAGAGTCCCAAACAAGATAAACCCAGAGGCGCACACCAAGACATGTCATAATTAAAATGCTAAAGGTTGAAAAGAAAAAAGCGATCAGTTATGTGCAAGGAAGCCCCCACACCATTATCAGCTGATATCTTAACAGAAACTCTGCAGGCCAAAAGGAAGGAACTGGCACAAAATATTCAAACAGATGAAAAGCCAAAACCTACAAGATCACTCTAACCAGCAGAATATGATGAAGAATTAACGAAGCAGAGTATTCTAGACAAGAAAAGCTGAACAAGCTCATCACCACCAAATCAGTATACAAGAAAATGTTCAAGGGGCTTCTTTAAGTAGAAGAGATAAAGAAAATATGAATAAGAAAATATAGGGAAAAAATCTCACTGAAAAAAGCAAACAGTAAAAACTATGGATTAACCAAGCTAGTACAAAGGTTAAAAGAGAAAAGTAGGAAGACCATGTGTAATTACAATAACAAATTATGGGACATATACAAACATACATGCAAAAGAAGTAAAAAATAGTAACAAAAACAAACATGGAGGGGGTAAAAATTACAGTGAATATAGACTATTTGAACTTAAGTGACCATCAACTTGAAACAGTCTGATATAAACATTGCCTGGTATATGGGAGGTACATGGTTAACCACAAACCAAAAATCTACAAGAGATACACAAAAATAAAGAGAGAGAAATCCAAATACAACACTTTAGGAAAAAACCAACATACAAGAGGAGAGTAAGAAAGGAGCAGAGAAAACTCACAAAGATAATCACAAAACAACTGATAAAATGGCAATAATGACATATTATCAATTACTTTCAATGTAAATGAATTAAATATTCCAATCAAAAGACATAGGGTGAATGAATAGATTAAAAAAGCAAGACTTGTACATATGCTGCCCACAAGAGACCCACTCCACATTAAAAACCACACCTTAATGAAAGTAAAAGGGTAGAAAAAGATACTTCATGTAAATGCAAATAAAAAAGCAGGCAGCAATACCTGTATCAGACAAAACAGACTTTAAAACCCAAGCTGTAAAAAGAGACAAGAAGCACTTCATAATGATAAATATTTTAATCCAACAAGATGACATGACTTGTACACATCTATGCACTCAATGTAGAAGAGATACATAAAGCAAATACTGACAAACAGAGAGAGATCAACAGCATTACAATAACAGTAGGGGACTTTCACATTGCACTGACAAAATTGTTAACGAGAAAACAGTGGCCTTGAATGACACATTAGACCAGATGAACTTATAATTACTATTTTTAGTACATTTAACCCAAAAGCAGCAGAATATACTATTTCAAGTACACACTGAACATTTTCTATGACAGACAATATGTCGGGCCACAAAACACGTCTTAGTATGAGGTAGAAGACGGTCAGGAGTAAGAAAACTCCAGAGGTATCCCAGGGCTAAGATAAAGGACATCAATACAGGACAGAGACCCTATTCTAAGACCAGCTGTTCCCCCTTTCTGGAAAAGTGCTGAATCATGGTGACTCATGAATGCACCAGTGCAGAAGATGCTACATGACCCCTGCTTCATTATAATAACAGCATTATAATAAATTAACATTGTGCAACCCCCTTCTCTGATGGCCAATCAAGAAAAATCATGGGAGACAAAATGTGCAGTAGCTTTAAAGTAATATAATTATTTTTACATGCACAATAAAAGCCCATCGAAACTAGCCAGGAAATACCCACCCTGTAAGAATAGAATTCCTCCAGCGCCTGAGGTCAATCTCTGCTCTGAGCCGGCCTGCTCCCATGAGTGTGGCCATGAGTTCTGTGGAGTGTACTATCACTTAATAAATCTGCTCTCTCTCTTTCTGCTATAAAACTCTGTGTGTTTGGTTGAATTCTTTGTCCACAATCACCAAGAACCTGGTTACATGTGCCCACATGTGACAAATACATTTAATAAGACCGAAATCATTCATATCAGGCATATTTTCTGATCACAATGGTAGGGCACTACAAATCAATTAGAAGAAGAAAACATGACAGAAGCCCTGCTAGTCTAGTGTTTGTTCCTGTCTGAGTACCAGCTTCCTTCCACAACACCAAGGCCAATACCTGAGGCCAGGGAAGGAGAAAGAGTCAATTGTTTTGCAGATCTACAGATCTGTTGCCCAGAACACTACACAACTGCTAGAAAAGACAAGAAACTGACCAGATCAGTACTGACCTGATTATATCCAAAGAAAATTAGGAGGAAAAAAGAAAGGGAGAGTAAAAAGAAAAAAGAGGGCAGACACAAGATAAAAAACCCTGTAAAAAACTGAAAGAAAATCAGAAAATAAAAGTGAACCAAATCTTGAGGAAGAGCCAAAATCAGTGGAAGAGCCAGAGGAGGAGGAAAAAAAACAGGAGGAACTTTTAGGGAAAGGCTGATTCTGTCTCTCCAGGAATTTAAAGAAGATATACACAATAGGCTTTAAGCAATGATGATATGATTAGAGAAGTAAATGAATCAGATGAGATAAGGATGGTAAGAAACAAACTTAAAGTGATGCTCTGGAAAGTTAATTGAAACCACTCTTTATCCCTATTTAATGTTTGTCACCTGATTTTCATTTTTCGATATTAACATTACCATGTAGCTTTCTTTGAATTTACATTTTCCTGAGAAACCTTTGTCCATTTTTCTACTTTTAATTTGTTGCTATTAGGGGTTTTAGATGCATCTCTAGTGTCTACATCTCACTGTTTATCTTATTTGGAAACAATCTTCAGGTTTCTGCATTTTAATAGGAGAGACAGCTTTACTCACTTATACAAAAAGAGTTCCTAACAGGATATAAAATGAAAAAAAAAATTACTAAGGAATATGTGAATACCGTATTTCTAAAAGGAAAGGGTAGAATTATGAATGGTTTTTAAAATTCTGCTTACTCGTATTCTTCCTTACTTCTAGAATGTACACACTTACACCAAACCAACACTACAAGATATGTTAACGGCACTGCTTTAAGAAGAGGAAGAAAAAGAATGAGAGAGAAACCTGGGTACGAAGGGGGTAAAATGGCAATGAGTAAGTACCTATCACAATATCCTTAAATGTAAATGGTTTAAATGCTCCAATCAAAGGGCATATAGTAGCTGAATGAATGAGAAAACATGACCCACACATATTGAAAGTGAAGGGTTGGAAACAAATATTCCAAGCAAGTGGACAGGAATAAACATCAGGGTAGCAATACTTGTATAAGACAAAAATAGACTTCAAAACAAAAGCCATAAAGAGACCCAGAAGGACACTTCATAATACTCAAGGGAAAAATCCATCAAGAAGACATGTACATTATAAATATATGTGCACCCAACATAGAAGCACACAAATTTATAAGGAAAATCTTGGAGGACTTCAAGAAAGATACAGATAGCAACACACTTATACTAACACCCCACTGTAAAAAATGAATAGATCTTCCAAACAAAGTATCAACAAGGATATTGCGGCATTGAACAATGCCCTAGATCAAACTGATATGTAGGGAACGTTTCATCCCAAAGAAGCAAAATACACATTCTTTTCCAATGCACATGGAATATTTTCTAAGATAGAACACATTAATGGGACACAAAACAAGCCTCAAATTATTCAAGAAAACTGAAATAATTATCAAGCATCTTTTCAGACCACATGGGCATGAAACTAGAAGCCAACCTCAAGGAAAAAACTCAAAAACACTCAAATTCATGGAGACTGAATAGCATGATATTAAACAATGAATGGGTAAACAATGAGATCAAGGAAGAAATCAAAAAGGTTCTGGAAACAAAGTGGAAATTAATGTATAACAGTCCGAAACTTACAGACACAGCAAAGGCAGTCCTGAGAGGGAAGTTCATAACAATATAGGCCTACCTAAAGAAGATAGAAACATTTCAAGTAAACAACCTAACCCTACATCTACAAGAACTAGAGAAACAACAACAAAGACAGCCCAGATCAAGTAGAAGGAAGGAAATAACCAAGATCAGAGCAGAATTAAATGACATAGAGACTAAAAGAACAATTCTAAGGATCAATAAATCCAGTAGCTGGTAGTTTGAAAAGATAAAATTTACAGGCCTTTAAGCAGACTTATCAAGAAAAAGAGGACCCAAATAAACACAGTCAGAATTGAAAAGAGATGAGATTACAACTGATACCACAGAAATTCAGAGGACTGTCAGAAATTACTATGAAGAACTATATGCCAAGAAACTGAAAAACCTGGGTGAAATGGAGAAATTTCTAGAAAAATATAATCTTCCAAAACTGAATGAAAAAGGAGAAAGCCTGAACAGACTGATAACAGCTGATGAAATTGAAGCAGTAATAAAAAAAAACCCCAACACACAAAAGCCCTGGACCAGATAGTTTCACGGAAGAATTTTACAAAACATTTAAGGAAGACCTAATCCCTATCCTTCACAGACTATTCCAAAAAATCCAAGAGGAAATATTCTAAAACTCTTTTTATGAAGTGAGCATCATCCTAATCCCAAAACCAGATAAAGACACAACAAAGAAAGAAAACTATAGTCCATTATCACTGATAAACCTGGACACTAAAATCCTCAATAAAATATTGGCAAACTGCATCCAGCAATACATCAAAAAACATCATACACCATGATCAAGTGGGATTCATCCCAGGTTGCAAGGATGGTACAATCAATAAATGTAATATATCACATAAACAAAAATAAAGACAAAAATCACACGATCATATCAATAGATGCAGATAAAGCATTTGATAAGATACGCCTATTTATAGTAAAAACACTCAGCAAAGTGGGAGTAGAGGGAGCATTCCTCAACATAGTAGAAGCCATATACAAGAGATCTACAGCCAACATGATATTCACTGGGCAAAAACTAAAAAAGCTTTCCCACTACAATTAGGAACAAGGCAAGGATGTCCACTTTCACCACTTCTATTCAGCATAGTATTGGCAGTCCTAGCCACAGCAATACAA
The DNA here is from genome assembly GCF_021234435.1 of Artibeus jamaicensis. NCBI lineage: Eukaryota > Metazoa > Chordata > Mammalia > Chiroptera > Phyllostomidae > Artibeus > Artibeus jamaicensis. The sequence goes on along the minus strand of NW_026521810.1, from coordinate 8,407,264 downwards.
CAAGAAAAAGAAATAAAAGGCATCCAAATTGGAAAGAAGAATGCAAAACTGCCATTGTGGATAGCATGATAGTGTACATAGAAAATCCTACATACATACTGCACCAAAAACTGCTTGACCTAATAAGTGAATTTGGTGAAACAGCAGGATACAAAGTCAACATTTGGAAATCAAAGGCATCTTTATATACCAACAATGAAAGACCAGAAAGAGAAATCAGGAAAAAAATCCCATTTGATATAGCAACAAGAAAAATAAAATACCTTTAAATAAACCTAACCATGGAGGTAAAAAACCTGTACTCAGAAAACTATACACCACTGAAGAAAGAAATGAAAAAAGACACAAACAAATGGAAGCATACACCATGTTCATGGATCAGACCAATTAACCACCAAAATGTCCATACTCACCAAAGCAATTTACTAGATTCAACACAATACCTAGTAAAGTACCAATGGCATATTTCACAGATATACAACAAACATTTCAGAAACTTACATGGAACCATAAATGACCCCAAATAGCTGCAGCAATTATGAGAAAGAAGAACAAAGTAGGAGGGATCACAATACCTGATCTCTAACTATATTACAAGGCCACAGTAATCAAAACAGTCTGGTACTGACATTAAGAACGGACACAGTCAAACATCAGTGGAACAGAATAGAGAGCCTAGAAATAAACCCAAGTCTCTACAGTCAACTAATATTTAACAAAGGGAGCAGAAGCATAAAATGGAGTAAAAATAGCCTCTTCAAAAAGTGGTGTTGGGAGATCTGGACAGCTATATGCAAAAGAAAAAAAAAATGAAATTTGACCACCAATTTAGACCATACAAAAAATAAACTCAAGATGGATACAAAGACTTAAATCTAAGTTGTGACACCATACAAGTCCTAGAGGAGAACACAGGCAGGAAAATCTCAGATAGTCCACGCAATATTTTCACTGATATGTCCCCTAGAGCAAGGGACATAAAGGAAAGAATAAACAAATGGGACTTCATCAAAAGAAAAAGCGTTTCCATGGCTAAAGAAAACATCCACAAAATGAAAAGGGAACCAAGTATTTGGGAAAATATATTTGCAAATGATACCTCACAGAAGGGTTAGATCTCCAAAATATACAAAGAACTCTCACAATTCTACTCCAGGAAGACAAACAATCCAATCAAAAAAATGGGCAAAGAACCTGAAACAGACACTTCTCCAAGGAGGAGAGCCAACAGACATGAAAGGATACTCAGCATCACTAGCCACCAGAGAGATGCAAATTAAAACCACAATGAGATACCACCTTACCCCTGTCAGAGTAGCCATCATAAACAAATCAACAGACAACAAATGCCGATGAGGATGTGGAGAAAAAAGAACCCTAGTGCACTGTTGGTGGGAATGCAGACTGGTGCAGCCACTGTGGAAAACAGTATGGAATTTCCTCAGAAAACTCAAAATGGAACTGCCGTTTGACCCAGCTATTCCACTGCTGGGCTTATATCCTAAGAATCCTGGAACACCAATTCAAAAGAATCTATGCACTTCAATGTCCATAGCAGCATGGTTTACAATAGCCAAGTGCTGGAAGCAACCTAAGTGCCCATCAGTAAATGAATGGATAAAAAAACAGTGGTACATTTACAAAATGGAATACAATACTATGCAGCAGAAAGAAAGAAGGTACTCCTAGTCTTCGCAACAGCATGGATGAAATTGAAGAGTATTATGCTAAGGGAAATAAGCCAGGCAGTGAAAGACGAATACCATATGATCTCACCTCTAAGTGGAACCTAATCAGCAAAACAAACAAGCAAGCAAAATATAACCAGAGACACAGAAATTAAAAACAAATGAACAGTAACCAAGGGGGAGGTGGGTGGGGATAATGGGGGAGAAAGGGGAAGGATTGTCAAGGCACAAGTATAAAGGACAGATGGACAAAGCCAAAGGCAGGTAGGATTGAGGGTGGGAAGTGGGGATAGCTGGGTTGGAAGAAAATGGAGACAAGTATACTTGAACAACAATAAAAAAAAATTTAACAAAGGAAAAAAGAAAACAAAGACAAACAAATACATGGAAGCTAAAAAATCATGCTACTAAACAATGAACGGGTTAACAAGATTAAGAAGAAATCAAAATACATATTGAGATGAATAAACATGAAAAAAATGACACAAAATTTAGGGGACACAGCAAAAAAACAGCCCCAAAAGGGTACTTCATAGCAATAAAGGACTACTTCAAGAAACAAGAAAAATCTCAAATAAACTATCTAACCTTATAACAAAAGGACCTAGAAAAAGAAAATAGCAAGGCTCAAAGTGAGCACAAGTAAAGAAATAATAAAGATCCAAGAGGACATAAAAACTTGGGGTACAGGGGCTGGAGGGCGGGAAGCAATAGAAAAGACCAGTGTAACCAAGAACCCAGTCTTTGAAAAGATACACAAAACTGAAAAAACCTTGACCGAGACTCATCAAGAAAAAAAGGGGAAAATTGAAAAGCCACAGGCAAAACAATGCGAGTAAGACTACAGTTTGCCCCCATGAACAAAAACTAACTCAAAATGGATCAAAGACCAAAATATAAGATCTGAAACATAGAAAGAAGAAAACAAAAGTACTAAACTCATGGACCTTGGTCTTAGAAAACATTTTATGAATTTGACCCCAAAGGCAAGGGAAATAAAGGCAAAAATAATTGAATGGACTAAATCAAACTTAAAAGCTTCTGCACAGCAAAAGAAACTGCTAATAAAATAAAAAGACAACCAACTAAACAGGAGAAAGTATTTGCAAACAGCCCTGACAAGGAGTTAATACCCAAATATACAAAGAACTCATAGAACTCAACACCAAGCAAACAATCCAGTTTAAAAAATGGCAGACCCTGGCAAAATAAATAGCTTAGTTGGTTAGAACGTGTCCCCAAACACTAAGGTTGTGAGTTTGATCCTTGATCAGGGCACATACAAGAAGCAACCAATGAATGTATAAATAAGTGGAACAACAAGTTGATGTTTCTTTCTCTCTCTCTCCCCACCCAGCTTTCTCTCTCTAACATCGATCAATAATAAAATTTAAAAAGGGCAGAGTACCTAAACAGATACTTCTTCCCAAAAGACATAAAAATGGCCAACAAATATATGAAAAGATGCTCAATTTCACTAGCTATTAGAAAGATGGATTCAAAACTATAATGAGATTCACCTCATACCTGTTAGAGTGGCTATTATCAACAAGACGAGTAATGACAAGTGTTGCACAGATTATGGAGAAAAAGGAACCCTCATTCACTGCTGATGGGAATGGAAACTGGTGTAGCCACTATGGATAACAGTATGGAGGTTCCTCAAAAAATTAAGAACAGAGTTACCATACAACCCAGCAACCCCTTTTCTGGATATCTCCCCACAAATTTTGAAAAAATTTATTTGCAAACATAAATGCACCACTATGTGCACTGCAGCATTATTCATGGTGGTCAAGGCACAGACACAATGGAAGTGTCGTTCGAGAGATGACTGGATAAAGAAGATGTGGTACATATATACAATGGAATTCTACTCAGTCCTAAGAAAAGATAAAATAGCTCTAGCTGAGTAGGTCTGTGGGTTAAGAGTGTTGTCTGGATAATCCAAGGTTGCAAGTTCAATCTCCAGTGAGGGCACATACAAGAAGCAACCAATGAATTAATAATAAATAAGCGGTGCAACAAAATGTTCTCTTTCTATCACTATTTTTCTCCCTCTCCCTCCCCTCCAACCCAAATTTATTGATTAAACAAAGTACTACCATTTGCTACAACATGGATGGATCTTGAGAGTACCATGCAAAGTAAAATAAGACAGAAAAAGTTAAGAACCATATAATTTTACTCATGTGTGGGATATAAAACTAAAAGTAACAAGGGAACAAACAAAAACAAAATTTCATACACAGAGACAACAGTATGGTCATTATCAGAGGGAAGGAAGGGGTTGGGAGGTAATAAAGGGTAAAGGGAACCAAATATATGGTGATGGAGATTATTTGACTTTGGGTGGTGGTCATACAATGCAAATACAGGTCATGTATCACAGAAATGTACACTTGAAAGTTATATAAACTTATTAATCAATGCTACTCCAATTAATTTAATTTAAAAAATTAAAAAATAGAGAGGACCCAAAGAAAATAAGAAATGAGTTAAGTGACACCCAACATCACAGAAATGTAGAGGATTATAAGAAAAATATTACAATTATATGCCCACAAATTGGACAACCTGAAACAATGGAAAATTTCCAGAAATATACAAGCTTCCAAGACTGAATCAAGAACCAGAAAATGTGAATAGACCGAAAACTATTAACAAAATTGAATGTGTAATCAACAAGCTCCCAACGAACAAAAGCCCTGACCAGATGGCTCCACAGGTGAATTTTACCAAACATTCAAAGAAGAATTAATACCTATACTCTCAAACTATTCAAAAAAAATTAAAGAGGAAGGAGGGTTCCCAAGCTTATTTTATAAGACAAGCATTATCTTGATATCTAAACCAGGCAAAGACACTACTAAAAAAATAAATAAAATTATAGGCAAATATACCTGAAAACATAGATTCAAAAATCCTCAATACAATATTAGCAAACTAAATTCAACAATACATTAAAAAAGTTATACACCATGATCAAGAAGGATTTGTTCCCAAATGGAAGGTTGGTTCAATATCCACAAATCAATTAAAGTGATATACCACATAAACAAAATGAAAGAAAAAAATCATATAACGAGTCAACAGATGCAGTAAAAACACTTGAGAAAATCCAATATGCATTAATAAAAACTCTCAGCTAAGTGGATATGGAGAGAATATATTCCTCAACACAATAAAGGCCAGACATAACAAACTAATAGCTAACAACATATTTACATGTGAAGAGGTGAAAGCCTTTTCTTTACAATCAAGAAAAAAACAAGAATGTCCATTTTCACCACTATTTTTTTACACCTATTAGAGAAGAAAAAGAAAAAGCATCTGAATTGGAAAGGAAAAGGTAGAACTGCCATTACTTGCATATTACATGATACTGTATATAGAAAACCGTAAAGAATCCACAAAAAAACTATTAAATGAATTCAAAAATCTAGCGGGATATAAAATATTCAGAAACTGCAACATTTTTATACACGAACAATGAACTATCAGAAAGAGATTAAGAAAACAATCCCATTCACAACTGCATAAATAAACAATACCAGGCAGGCTTCCAGTCACGATGGCGCAATAGGTAAACAAGGCTTGCCTCACCGCAAAATCACATCAAAATTACAACTAAATTATAGAATAATGATCACTCAGAACTGAGAGAAATAGAGTCAAATGAAGTCTGACATCTATGGAATTAAAGAAACCACACCATCCAGACTGGTAAGAGGGGCAGAGATGTGGAACAGGCTGGTCCTACCTAACAGTGTGGTGGATAAAAATTCAGGAGGGGTATCTCGGGAGTGAGGAGTCCCAGCCCCATACCAGGCCACCCAGCCCACAGTACCTGTGCCAGGAAAGTAAGTCTTATAACTTCTGGCTGCAAGAACCAGTAGGGATTGAATCCCTGAAAGAAAAATTGCTGGAGACCCAAGCAATTCCTCTTACAGAACCCAAACATGGACTTACTCAGACTCACTCCCTCTGAGCTCCAGCATTGGAATAGCAGCTTGAAAGGCACCACTGGCACACAGGTAGGAAGTAAAGCGGCTGGAATCAAGACGAGAGAGCTTTGATTCCAGCTGTCTCAAGGGGGACAGCTTGCTCCAAGACAGAAAGGCAGGCAGAGCCACAGAGCCAGCAGACTGGTACCACATCTGAGACTCCATCAACCTGGCTAACAGTGTTTTCCCCAACCTGGAGTTATCCTGAGGTTCCTTCCCACACAATTTACAGTTAACGGTAGCTTTTCCATATGAATGGCTGGTCTTGACTCAAGGTTCAGAACTTCCTAAATCCTTTCAAACAATCAACTGCTGGCCTCAGTGAGTCTCTAGCTAGGAGCCCCCAGTCCCCATACCTCTTGCTAGGTGCCTCCAGGCCCCACACAAGCAGCAGCCATCTCAGATTGCGCTATAGCTCAGGTGGGGTGGCCCCAGGCAACACAAAGGTGGTGGCTGACCTTGGTCTGCAGCACCCAGGAAACCTCAGGGCCTGCTCACCCAATGGACAGCTACAGACCATGTCAGAGCACCACCACCCTGCCCCTGCACAGCTGATCCTTCAGAGGGTAGAGGATGGCGGTCAGTGGTCACAGGTAATCCTTCCAACTGACTGGCCTGGTTAAATCCCTCCCACTCATCTGCCCACAGCACCCAAGGCTCAATTACAAAAGGAGGGTGTATTCAGCCTCACAAAGAACACACCATGAGTACCCATTCTGGGTGATAGGGGAGGCTGTGTCACTGGACCCTACAGGACACCTATTACATTAGGCCATGCTGCCAAGACAGAGAATCACAACAGCTCTACCTAATATACAGAAACAAACACAGGGAGGCTGCCAAAATGAGGAGACAAAGACACATGGCCCAAATGAAAAGAACAGACCAAAATTAAACAAAAGGACTAAAAAGAACGAAACAAAATGGAGAAAAGCAATCTAGCAGATGGAGAGTTGAAAACACTGGTTATAAGAATGCTTAAGGAACTTAGACCATCAACAGCATAAAAAAGATTCAGTCAGAAATGAAAGATACACAGATTGAAATAAAGAATTTACAGAAAAACAACTGTAGAATGAACAAAGCTGAGAATGAAATCGATGATTTGGAACATAAGGAAGCAAAAAACAAGCAATCAGAACAAGAAGAAAAAAGAATCCAAAAGAAAAAGGACAGTGTAGCAAGCCTCTGAGACAACTTCAAGCATTCTAAGATTCACATCATAGGGGTACCAGAAAGAGAAGAGAAAAAGAAACTGGAAATCTAGTTGAAAAAATAATGGAAGAAAAATTCCCTAATTTGGTGTAGGAAATAGACACTCAAGTCCAGAAAGCAGAGTCCCAAACAAGATGGATGCAAACAGGCCCACTCCAAAACACATCATAATTAAAATGCCAAAGGTTAAAGATAAAGAGCAATTTTTAAAAAGCAGCAGAAGAAAAAAAGGCAATTAGTTACCTACAGGAGAGTGCTCATAAGACTGTCAGCTGATTTTTTAAAAATTTTTAATTTTATTTATTATGCCATTACAGTTGTTCTATTCCCCCCCTTCATTCCCCTCCACCCTGCATACCCCCACCCCTACCACCCCCCCTTTAGTTTATGACCATGTGTCTCAAGTTCTTTGGATTCTATATTTCCCCTACTATTCTTGCCCTCCCCCGTATCTATTTTCTACCTACCATCTATGCTACTTATTCTCTGTACCTTCTCCCTCCTTCTCCTTCTCCTCCTCCCACTCCCCTGTTGCTAACCCTCCATGAGATCTTCATTTCTATGGTTCTGCTCCTAATCTAGCTGTCCTTTTTAGCTTGCTTTTGTTTTAGATGTGGTTGTTAATAACTGTGCATTTGCTATCCTTTCACTGTTCATATTTTTTATCTTCTTTTTCTTAGATCAGTCCCTTTAACATTTCATATAATAAGGGCTTGGTGATGATGAACTCCTTGAATTTGATCTTATCTGAGAAGCACTTTATCAGCCCTTCCATTCTAAATGAAAGCTTTGTTGGATAGAGCAATCTTGGTTGTAGGTCTTTGGATTTCATGACTTGGAATACTTCTTTCCAGCCCCTTCCTGCCTGTAAGGCCTCTTTTGAGAAATCAGCTGACAGTCTGATGGGAACTCCTTTGTAGGTGACTGTCCCCTTATCTCTTGCTGCTTCTAGGATTCTCTCTTTCATTTTAATCTTGGCTAATGTAATGATGATGTGCCTTGGTGTGTTCCTTCTGGGTCCACCTTCTTTAGGACTCTCTGAGCTTCCTGGATTTCCTCGAAGTCTATTTCCTTTGCCAGATTGGGGAAATTCTCCTTTATTATTTGTTCAAATAAGTTTTCCACTGGTGGCTGTTCCTTTCCCCCTTCTGGTACCCCTACAATTCGGATGTTAGAGCGTTTAAAGATGTCCTTGAGGTTCCTAAGTCTCTCCTCATTTTTTTGAATTCTTGTTTCTTCATTATTTTCTGATTGGTCATTTTTATCCTCCTTCTGGTCCACTCCCTTGATTTGAGTCCCAGTTTCCTTTCCATTACTATTGGTTTCCTGTGCATTGCCATTCATTTCAATTAGTTTAGCCTTCATATGTTCCTCTAATTTGTGACTAAAATCAACCAGTTCTGTGAGCATCCTGATCACCAGTGTTTTGAACTGTGCATCTGAAAGTTTTGCTATTTCTTCGTCACTTAGATTTTTGGGCTCTGGGGCTTTGAGATCTTCCTGAGCCATTTTTGGTCTGTTCGTGCCTGTTAAGTATGAGGAGCAGAGCCTTAGGGGTGGGGCGGGGCCTCCAGGGCAGGGTCGCTGGGTTGTGACGCTGTATGTGGGGACGGGGTCAGGGCCGGGAAATGGCGGCCGTCTCTGCTGCCTCCCGTCGCTGGGACCCGCTCAGTCCCATCTCACTGCCCACTCCCTCGCTGGTCCATCTGGGCAGGAATGCGCCAGCACAGTCAACCCGCTGCCCTTCACCCTCGCCAGATCCACCAGTTGCTCACTGGGTCGGCCCTTTGCCACCCCACGCCTGGGATCCCTGTGCCTGAGTCCCTCTGACCGAGTTTTCCTGTGCAACCCCGCTCCACCAGCTGCTGGTTTTGCCCCTCTTACCGGTCAGGCTAAAGAATTGGTTGTTATCAGACTTCGGAAAAGTTCAATTTTCTGTGTTCTGGCTGTGTTTTCTGTTGCTAATATTTGGTTGTCTCTCAACTTGGTTGTGGGAGAAAGCACGGTATCTCCACCTATGCCTCCATCTTGGTGGAAGTCCTGATTTCTCATAAGAAACTTTGGAGGGTAGAAAGGAATGGCAAGGAGTATCCAAAGTCATGAAAAGTAGGGACCTATAGCCAAGATTGCTCTACTCAGCAAAGCTGTCATTTACAATCAAAGGGCAGATGAAGTTTCCCAGATAAGAAAAAATTAAAGAGTTCATCATCACCAAACCATTATTTTATGAAATGTTAAAGGGACTTAGTTAAGAAAAGATCAAAACTACGAACAATAGAATGGCAATAAATACATACCTATCAACAACTGAATCTAGAAAACTAAACAAACAAGAACAGAGACAGAGTCATGAACATGGAGAGCGTTTTTGATGGTTGGCAGATGGGATAGGGATGTAGGGGAATGGGTAAAGAGGTGAAGAGATTAAGAAGTATAAATTGGTAGTTACAGAATAACCATGGGAATGCAAAGTACAGTATAGGAAATGGAATAGCTGAAGAACTTACACGCATGACCCATGAAGATGAAACTGTGGGAAATTGCTTGAGGGGTGGGGGGGGGGGGATAGAGGGGCAAAGAGGGAAAAATTGGGACAAGAGTAACAGCATAATCAATTTTTTAAAAACATGGAAATAAACTGAACGAAGGAGGTAAAAGATCTCTACTTGGAAAACTGCAAGACGCACTGAAGAAAGAAACTGAAGGAGATACAAATAAATGAAAGCATATACTGTGTTTGTGTATAGGAAGAATTAACATCATTAAAATGATCATACTACCCCAACAATCCACATATTCAATGCAATTCCTATCAAAATACCAATGGCAGTGTTCACAGAACTAGGACAAAGCATCCTTAATTTATATGTAATCACAAAAGTCCCCAAATATCCAAAGCAATCTAGAGAAATGAGAGCAAAATTGGAACTATCACACTCCCTGATATCAAACTATGTTACAAGGCTACAGTAATCAAATCAGCATGGTTCTGGCATAAAAATAGACACAGAGATCAACAGAACTGGATAGAAAAGCCAATAAGAGACCCACAACTACATGGTCAATTAATGAAAAAGGAAGCAAGAGTACATATGGGTAAAGACAGTCTCTTCAATAAATGGTTTGGGGAAAACTGAAAAGACATGTAGAAGAATGAGATATTGACCAGTGACACATCCAATAAGAGGTTAACATCCAAAATATGTAAGGAACTCATATATCGTAACACCAATAAAAGAAACAATCTGATTAAACAATGGGCAGAGTGCCTAAACAGACAGTTCTCTAAAGACAACAAATAGCCAATAGACATATGAAAAGATGCTCTACATCACTAATTGTCATGGAAATGCAAATTAAAACCACAGTGAGATATCATCTTACACCTGTCAAAATGGCAATCACAAATAAACCAACGAACGTGTTGGCAAAGATATGAAGAAAAAGGAACCCTCATGCACTGCTGGTAAGATTGTAAATTGGTGTAGCCACTATGAAAAACAGCATAAAGGTTTCTCAATAAATTAAAAATAGAACTGCCATATGACTCAGCAATTCTATTTCTGGGTATTTATCCGAGGAACTTCAAAACTAAATTGAGAGACTTACAGCCAAGATGGAGGCGTAGGTGGAAACACTGTACCTCCTAGCACAACCAAATTTAAGGACAACAAAGATTTAGAAACAAAAAACACAACCAGAACAGACAGAAAATTGAACTGTAATGAAGTCTGACAACAATGAACCATTTATCCAGACCGGTAAGAGGAGTTGAGTCCGTGGCCGGTGGGGAGGGGTCCCAGCAGGAGGAGGCGGTGGTTGGCAGACCCGATGCAGGGAGGAAACCAGCAAACCCAGTGAGGTGGGCAAGGCAGTTGGCTGACTGGGAACACATATCCTCCAGCAGATAAACCAGGCCAAAAAAAAAAAAAGGGCAGTGAGACAGACCACGCAAACCAGGGCCCTAGCTATGGAAAATAAAGCCTAAAAGCACCCGTTGCAAAAACTTTTGGGGACTGAAGTGCCAGGAGAGGTGCCTAGCCTAACAGGAGAGTTTGTTGGAGAGACCCAACAGGTCTTAGAATATACACAAGCCCACCCACTCGGGAAGCAGCACTGGAAGGGCCCAATTTGCTTGTGGGAAGGAGCAGAGGGGACCAAAATCTGAGAGCAGAACAAGCACCATTGCTCCCTCTCTGACCCCACACCCACATACAGCATCACAACCCAGCTACTGGTTTTCCCAGTCCTGGTGAACACCTAAGGCTCCGCCCCTCATATGTAACAGGCTCCACCAAACCAAAACATCTTGGCTCAAACAGAAGAATAGATCAAAGCACCAGAGCCAATACTTCTAAGCGACCAAGAGATAGCCAACCTATTGGATACACAGTTCAGAACACTGGTGATCAGGATGCTCACAGAACTGGTTGATTTTGGTTGCAAATTAGGTGAAAAAATGAAGGCTACACTAAGTGAAAAGGAAAATGCACAGGGAACCAATAGTGATGGAAAGAAAACTGGGACTCACATCAATGGAGTGGACCAGAAGGAAGAAAGAAACAACCAAACAGAAAAGAATGAAGAATGGGGAGAATGAGGAGAGGCTTAGGAACCTCCAGGACACCTTTAAACATTCCAACATCCGAATTATTGGGGTACCAGAAGGGGAAGAGGAACAGCAACAAGTGGAAAACTTATTTGAACAAATAATAAAGGAGAACTTCCCCAATCTTGCAAAGAAAATAGACTTCCAGGAAGTCCAGGAAGCTCAGAGAGTCCCAAAGAAGGTGGACCCAAGGAGGAACACACCAAGGCACATCATAATTGCATTAGCCAAGGTTAAAATGAAGGAGAGAATCCTAGAAGTAGCCAGAGATAAGGGGACAGTCACCTACAAAGGAGTTCCCATCAGACTGTCAGCTGATTTCTCAGAGGAGACCTTATAGGCAAGAAGGGGCTAGAAAGAAGTATTCCGGCTCATAAATCCAAAGACTTACATCCAAGATTGCACTATCCAACAAAGCTTTCATTTAGAATGGAAGGGCAGATAAAGTGCTTCTCAGATAAGGTCAAGTTGAAGGAGTCCATCATCACCAAGCCCTTATTATATGAAATGTTAAAGGGACTGATCTAAGAAAAAGAAGATAAAAAATATGAACAGTGAAAGGATAGCGAACTCACAGTTATTAACCACCCCATCTAAAACAAAAGCAAACTAAGCAGACAGCTAGATCAGGAGCGAAGCCACAGAAAATGGAGACCACAAGGAGGATTAGCAACAGGGGAGTGGGAGGAGAAGAAGGGAGAAGGTACAGAGAATAAGTAGCGTAGATGGTGGGGAGAAAATAGACAGGTGGAGGGCAAGAGTAGTGTGGGAAATGTAGAAGCTAAAGAACTTATGACACATGGACATGAACTAAAGGGGGGGAGTGTGGGGGAAGGGGGTATGCGGGGTGGAAGGGAATGAAGGGGGGGAATGGAATAACTGTAATGTCATAATCAATAAAATATATTTAAAAAAACTACATTGAAAAGAAATATGCACCACTATGTTCATTGCAGCATTATTTATAATAGCCAAGATATGGAAGCAACTTAAATGTCTTTTCGATAGATAAATGGATAAAAAAGATGTGGTACGTATACAGGGTGGGACAAAAGTAGCTGTATACTTATCTATATGGAAATTATAATAATTAATAAATAATAACACAAGAATAAACTCTTGTGTACTCACAACTGTAAACCTACTTTTGCCCCATCCTGTATACAGTGGAGTACTATTGGGCCATAAGAATGAAACCTTCCATTTGTGACAACAGGGATGGTCCTAGACTCTAGGACCCAGGGGGTATGTTAAGTGAAATCAGAAAGAGAAAAACTAGTACCATATAATTTATTTCATTTATATATGGAATCTAAAACACATAGTAAATGAACCAATTCATGGCTGCCAGAGGGGGGTGGGATCTGGGTAAAAAATAAGAAAAAATTAGTAAGTACAAACTTGCAGTTACAAAAAAGTCATGGGGATGTAAAGTACCGCACAGGGAATAGAGTCAGTGATACTGTAATTACTATGTATGGTGTTGTGGAGTACCAGACTTATCAGAGGATCACTTCATAAGTCATACGAATGTCTGTGTTACAGGAGGGGGGACCCCCAAAAACCAAGAGATTTGTAAAAAATTGTGTATTTATTCTTACATGTTTAAGATAAACTTTAGTTGCCTTCAAAGTACTCTCCATTTAATGCATACATCTATCGAGACTTTTTCCCACTGCTTAAAATAGTTTTTGAACTTGTCAATTTCTTTGCCTTTTAGTATTTCTGCCATTTTTTTTGTTTCACCTCTTCAACATTGGGAAAACATTTCCCTCTGAGGACTTTTTCATCCAGGAAAACAATCAAACAAAAAGTTGCTCCAGGTGAGATAGGGTGAATAGGGGCAACAGGGGTCACGACTTTTCTGGTAAAAAAAAAACCACTGAATACTCAGTGTGGTGTGGGCAGGTGTGCTTCTAAATCACCCATCATGAATTGGGCAAATGTTCTGCAAGAGTCTTAAAAAAAAATTTCTTTCATTGAAGCTGAACACAGCTCTCAAAACAAGACCAGCTGGTACACTGATACAGATGCCTTACTAGAACAACTCATCTAGCAGGGGAAACTGGTACTACAAGGGTCCCACCCTCCAGAAGATAATTGTTTTTTTTTTGGGGGGGGTGGGTTCCCCCCTCATATAAATGTACTATGTTATATACCAGAAACTAATGTTGTTAAGTCAACTGCAATTTAAAATTTTTTTAATTAAAAAAAGAAGATACAGATTGCCAACAGACATATCAAAGTATGTTTAACATCACTAATCACCAGGGAAATGCAAATCAAAACCAAAATGAAGTATTACTTCACATCTGTCACACTGGCTATTATCATAAAAGGTAAGCTTCTACAAGGATGTGAAGAAAAGGGAACCCTCGTGTACTCCTGGTGGGATTGTAAATTGGTGCAGCCACTAAGGAAAACAGTATGCAGTTTCCTCAAAAAATTAAAAACAGAACTACTGTACGACTCAGCAATTCCACATCTAGATACATATCTGAAGAAAACAAAAACACATGTACCTCTGTGTTCATTGCAGCATTATTTGCAATAGCCAAGATATGGAAGCAACCTATGTGTTCATCCATAGATGATTGGATAAAGAAGATGTGATAGATACATTAAAATGAAATATTACTCAGCCAAGAAAAAAGAATGAAATCAGTGTAATAGAGAAATACAAATATGATTTCATTTATATGTGGGATCTAAAAAAACCGAAATCTGATCACTATGTTGTAACCTGAAACTAAAATAATATTGTATGTCAACTTTAATTAAAAATAAAGAAAATAAAATATCCAAGTAATATAAAAATAGATCTTTAAAGGAAAAGAACAAACAGGACCATTTGTATTATAAACACAGTTGTCGAAACTCAAGAGATTTCTGTATGTGTGACTTCATTTCAGGGATACAGTTAAGAAAACGGTATGCTTCCATTAAAAATAAAAATAAGGAAACAAGAGGAAGAACAGAGCACAGTACTAATAAAACAGTTCTATACTCAGTTACCTTAAAAATGTCAAAATAACATTGCTTTGTTTGAACAAACTGGAATTTACCAACACATTTTCCCTTTTAGCCAAAAACATGTGTCATCAGATGAATGGAGTAAGAATCTAGCTCACTGCTCAAGAATTCCCATTCTGTGGTCCTGCTGCTGTTCCTACCTTCTGGTTATTCCTTAAGCCGGCACATTCCAGGCTCCTGTCCTCAGAGAGAATGTCACCTCTAGCACGCAGACATTTCTTTTGAGAAAGCACAGAGACAACTGTGGTTCCCCTCCCATGTTCACATTAATGAAGGCAGTTATGTCCTCATCTTGACCCAGGCTGTTGTAGGTTCAGAGTCATGTACCCTATTGTCTGATGAACCTTTGTTGCCACTACATATTCAAAATCCCACCTGAACTCAGGGTACAACATGGAATCCTAAATCTATACCCATCACTTACTTCTAAAACCCAAAACTTGCCACCCATCCTAAAGGAGGCTTTGGCTTCCTCTCCTTCCCTGTCCTCATCATATTGCCTTACCACAGGGGGCTCTCTAGCCCATCTCTCTCCTCTCTTTCTGTGATCACCAAACTAGTCTGGGCCTCCTCTACTCATACAGACCCATAATTGTATCTAGCCTTACCTTTCTCCAGCTTCTCTTCCTCCATTGCCATAGAAAAGACTTTTTTAAAGTGTGAATCTGATGTTATTTCCTTACTTCAAAGTCTCCAAGCTCCACAATTTTCCCTCACCCCCAAACCTACACAAGCAGCCTCTGAGATAAAGTCAAATTATTTTTTCTGAATTGCATTTAAGGCCAATTTCTCTAGTCAAACGTCTTCCCCAGACATTCAGTGTCACCCTACACTGTCACACCAAGCACACTCGCTGTCCACGTCCTTGCAGTTGGTACGAGTAATCATCAATCCCATCTCTCCCAAAACACCTCCTCAGGGTACTTCCTGTGGTGCCCCTGGAATGACTGCAATTACATGTCATCAGTGCTATTTTTAGCTCCTCACATCATTTACAAGACAACACAAGTTTTCAAAAACACACAGTCCTTTTCTATTTAACTTACACTATCAGATAGAATCATACTAAAAGTACTCAACTCCAGAAGGACTTGGTTTCTATGGCCCTCTAGAGTCAGTGCATTCGTGGCAGAAAGCCTGCTATTGGGTTGGCCAAAAAGTCCGTTAAGTGTTTTCCATATGATGGCTAGTAGTGCGTAGGCATCTTTAACTTCATTCGAAACAATTTCGTTAGATTGTACTGTGACGACTGTCGTATGAGGGTGTTTTTAAAAAATCTTATCAAAATTGGTGAATTTTTGTGTAGCCATTTTAATATTGAAGATGAAAGAAGATACACAACATTTTTGATGTATTATGCTTTATTATTTCAAGGTAAAAATGTAACTAAAAAGCAAAAAAAAAATTGTGCAGTATATGAGGAAGGCTCTGTGAACATGTCAAGAGTGGTTTACAAAGTTTCTTGGTACTACTGACATTTTGGCCAAATAATTGTTTGCTGTGTTGCTGTCTTATGCATTGGAAGTAGTTTAGTAGCACCCCTGACCTCTACCTACTAGAAGCCAATAATAGGAGATACTGACGTACTCAAAATATCCAAATCAATAGTTACTGGTGAACACCAAAAACACGTCTTTTATTTTACAGAAAAAAAAAAAATACAAACTTTTTGGCCAACCCAAAACAAACTAAACTATTCCCTTGAATGCCTTATTATTGAAATTTTTCTATATATCATGTTTTTCATGGATATCTAAACAATGAATATGTGACTTATATTAGCAGTATTATTTTTAGGTCAGATTTTAGAATTTTATGTTAACGATTTATTGACTAGCACATACAAAACCTGTGCTATACTTGTCATAATCTATAAAGGAAAATAAAAGGTTGGTATCTTCAGAGGTTATAGTCTTAGAATTTAGTTTAAAACATTAATAGCTACCATTTATTGAGCACTTACTAAATGCCAGATGCTTTTCCTACTACAAGCTTCTCAAATACCTTACAAAATAGATAATTCCATTTTACAAAAGGGGTCTGAGGCTAAGAGTTACACAATAAATGGCTGAGCTGGCATTTGAACCCAGCTCTCTCTGTGACTAAAATGCTGCAGAGTATTTTCTCTGATATACAATGACCACCAGCCCTACTCAGTCACTGGCCACCTTCTAAGCTCACCCACCACAGTCATTCCCTTCATTCACCATGCCAACCACAAAGGAGCCCTGTATCTGTGAGAACAAAGAAAAACCAAACACCAGATTTACACTCAGTACATTGCTGTTATTAAACTAAACCTAGACAAAGTCAAATTGAGAATTCTTACAATAAAATCTCTGTATGTGTGTATGTGTGTGTGTGTGTCCCTCCCTCAGAAGGAAGGCACCAAAAATTTAATGAAAAAAATCTTTTCAAATGTGCTACATTTAACACAAAAAAGTCAAAGTAAGGTTCCATGAAATAACCTAGATCTTATATATTTAGTTGTGACCCACTGACACAGGCAGCAGAAAAATGAGCCGTCATCCAGACAACTTAAGCAGAATTGGCTAAATGCATATTTTTGCTAAATCAGCAAATCGGTCAGTATGATATAATCGTTATTTCAATTCACTTATTTGTCGCATTTACTTTGACAATATAGACCATACCTTGGAGTATTTTCTGACACAGGTAGACACAAGAAGGCAATTTGGACACTAATCTAAATAGTCAAAATGGATGCTTTCAGTTCATCTATCTTGATTCAATTTCCATCAGCTACTGTATCTGTAAAGCAAGCAAAGGAGGCTCTACAGTAGTATCAGAAGAACCAGAGGTATGGTACTTACCACATCAGAGTTGAGATGAGAAGGCCAACACCCACACAATCTATCAATACGACCCAAAGGAGAAGTTTTATCATCTTAAAAAGTCCCATGTCCAACACAATGCCAAATCCTGCAGTGGACACTGAAAGATTTACAAATTTCACTCAGGAAGTTTGCAAGGTTCTGGGGATATTAAGGCACAGAGTCCCTGCCCTCCAGATGCACATGGTCCAGTGGGGGAGATGGATGTAAACAAAACTCCCAGGACATGTTCTACATGGTTAAGAATATGGAAGGGCCACTTTAATACCTCAAGTTTACCAAGAAGGCCCCTATGTGTGGCTCACCAGGGGGGCTCACCTTTTGAAACACCATTAGTACTGAAAAGACACCCATATATTTAAGATAAGTTAAAGGTGAGAAATATCTATATACTTTATCACCTTAAAGGCTTATAGGATCCTTTTGCTACACTATGGGAGACCTTACAAGTAGTCTCTCCAGTTCATATAAATACTGTACTTTAAGAATTCTTCCTCTGGATTTCTCTAATTGTGAAAAGCAATTTCCAATCTCGATATTCCTTTTCATAGTAAGTTTGCATTTGGGTATCAATGTATTTATCACAGTGGTTAAAAGACATGGAATAACTCTGTCCCTCTTTTTATGGTTCTGAGGTAACAATTTACTCTGGCATCTGCTTGGGCCCTGTAGAACCAGGGTGAATACAGATTCCTTTCCTGTGAGATTTCAGGGGGGCTTCAGAAAAGAGCTTTAAATATACCCCATTTCTGACCCACAACAGTTTATAACAAAAGAGTCTCCACATGACAAATCCAAACAAGCATTCAATTTGTTTTCAACTGTACTGAAGATCAACTAACACTTACCACACAGCCAGACACTTAATAGGACCAAGAAAGCTGGATCATCTCTGGCCCACTGATCCTTTGTCTGCTTTCGATAATGAAAGTTTCTATAAACCTTCTGTGGGGATGTGAACAGGTAGAACATCTGCCATGCAGCAAACTCAAAATCCATTTGCCGAAAACGAAAAAGCCTTCTCAAGTATTTGTAGCGCTTTGCTCCTGCTGTGTGTCTTGCTGCATCCCTGGAATTCAATGCTCCATTTCCCAGAAATGGGGAATTCACTGAAGTACTTGGTAACATCTTCCTGTGGGGGGAGGGGGGAAACTTTACTAGTAATCTGAAGAAAGTGTTGGCTATTAGCACTCCTCTTCTGAGACGCATGGGAGAGAAGTCACCTGACATTTCTCCAACCCTTGAGAAAAGTCAGAGGTCAAAACAAATGGAGTTGTTTCTGAGGCTTGGTTGGGGTTTGAGAACTGCCTATTGCAGTTCATCGAGGGTGGCACCACACCCTTCTGTACATGGTAATACTCATACAGGGGCCATACGTTTCCCATACCTCACCTCCCTCAGTCCTCAAAATAGTCCTCCCAGGTAGCAGCTACAGAGTCAGAGAGAAAGAGAGTGAGGGTGTGGGGAGCGGGTGGGGAGGGAGAGACGGAGAGAGAGGGAAAGGGTGGGAGAGAGGGAGATAAAGATTCTTAATCAAATTCTGGCTCAAAACCCCATGCTCTTAAAACACCAAGCCTTTATTAAGACAGGGTGTCAAACTCATTTTCACCCGGAGGCCACATAAGCCTCACAGCTGCCTTCAAAGGGCCAATATAATTTTAGAACTGTGTAAATGTAACTACTCCTTAACTAACAAGGAGTTGAAATTACATTTGGCCCTTTGAAGGCAACCTCAAGGCTGATGTGGCCTCCGATGAAAATGACTTTGACACCCCTGCTTTAAGAGAAACGTTTGTCTAGGCCAATTAGAAATGAAATGATGTTACCAACCAGGCAAAGTAAATGACCTAAATCACACAGGTGGTCCATCAAAGCATTGTCAGCAGGCAACCTGTTCACTGGGTGGCATTCCAAAAATAAAGCAAAACTAAATCCAGTATTTTTCCCCGTTAATAGTTCAGCTGAAGAATGTCACCGTGAGAGACCTGTTGAATCACTCTGAAGCCGGGTGAGGGCAGTCAGTCACGGTCCGGCCCCCGCGCCCTGGAAACCCAGTCTCTACCTCCACTCCCCCAAACAGACCCCGCCCAGGGTAGGGCTGCCAGATACAACAAATAAAACCGTCCATTTACTTTGGCATCTGACAAGGGAATGCTTGTTAGTATAAGTACGTCTTAAAAACTGAGTGGGGCATTCCCGTAACAAAAACTATTCTTTATTTATCTGAAATTCAACCGCAGAACAGCGTCGGACATTTGACCCCGCCGCCCCATAGAAGGCAGAGGAGCAGGCCCCGCGATAGCCATTCCAGGGCCAGAGAGACCAGGCTGCCAGTGGCCGGAGGAAACGGCACCGGGCGAGCCCAAGTTGTGCCCGCACAGTGTCCTTAAGACTCACCTGGAGCGGCCTTGCGGCCTCCACCGGCCCCAAACTAGCCCTGTACCTCGGCCTAGCAGCTTACCCGAGCAGCCACTGGGCTAATGTCCCTTCCTGCAACGTAGACAGCCACCTGATGCGACACGTGACCCGCGCCTACTTCCCCAGCGCCCGGCATCCCTAGTTATTGCTTGCGCTAGCTCGCCGGAAGTTGTTGCTGCTGCTTTCCGGTTCCTTCCGTAGTGGGTGTCGCGGGTGTACAGCCCAATCGCGGCCGTTGCCGACCCAAGTAGTCCAAGCGGCAGCCGGTGGGAGGTGCAGCCATGCCTCGATATTACGAGGACAAACCGGACGGCGGCGCTTGCGCTGGCGTGAAGGAGGACCTGGGTGAATGTCTGTTGCAGTCCGACTGTGTGCTTCAGGTAGCTCAGTCGGCCGCAGCCGACGCTGAAAAGGGGAGGCAGGCCCGGGGGTGGGGGAAGGTAGCCCTGGCCGTTTGCGGTGGCGGTGAGGACCTGTGGCTCAGAGTTGTTGGTGTTGAGTGCAGATTACAACCCCGATTTAATAGACTTGGATATAGCCACAGTTGGAGGAGTCTCAGTTCCCTCCTTTTTTAAATTGGAGATAAAGATAGCACCCCGTTGGATTTTTGTGACAAACCATTTCAGTTAAAGAAATGTTTATTGAATGCTGCCAATGAGTGCCTTTTCCGATTGTTGGGGTAATCAGTTGTGTGCAATTGGATATACAGTTTTAGAAAGTTGCTATTTCAAAGGAAACTATCCCAAAAAGGACATAAACATAAAGCTATATCAGTGTTTCTTCTGATTCATGATTTACATTTGGTTCACTGATTTTAGCAGTCAGCCAGACTGGCCTCCCAGTGTCTATAAAACTTTTCAGTTAAGAATTTAAAAGGTTATGTAGTTCAGCTTTTATTCTATGTGCAAGTGAGGAAACAGGTGCCCTGCCTTCAGACTCCCCTGGCCAGGGCTATTTCCAGACTGCCGATTCTTTGGTACAACTATTCAGCCAGTTCCCAATAAATACCTATTAAGTGGCAGGCGTGCTACCAAGCACTGGAGACACACAGGAATAGTTAGTCACTAACCTACACAAGCTTGTTCTGATGAGAAGAATGAACATGTGAGCGGCTAAATTCCTATGATGAGGGCTGGTTACGCATTTAGTAAATATTTAACATGTAAATTTAGGAGCAAAATGCCATGGGAGCCCAGTGGAGAGCACCTCGTTTTACTAGAGAATTTGGGAATTTTCTCAGAGGAGGTGTCATTTGATCTGAGTCTTAAAGGTTGAGTAGTAGTTAATAATTAAAGGAGTGGGGGCTGTGGTGATTATGGGAAGAATCTGGAAGAACAACCTGTGCAGACTCAGGAAGGTATGGGAAGGCGGGAAGAAGCTAGTGCCTGTTGAGCCTGAAGGATGGGGAGTATGACCGAAGGCTTGAGAGGAGGGTTGCTGGTCGTGAACGCCCTTGTGTGTCAAGAGGGAGTTTGGATTTTATCCTAACATTTAGCATCAAGAAGGCCACGGAGATGAGCGATTAAGGGAGTAAAGTACATAGAGTAGGACTGAAGAAAGAAACTTGGGTAATTTGTTGTAATGATTGAAATCATTGAAATATTTAGCAAACATTTTGGTGCCAACCTCTAAGTCAGGGAACATACAGATGAGTGGGACACATTCTCTCATGTGTAGAAACTGCATCTCTGGAATGTTAGAAAGTGGTAGTCAAAGAAAATGACCAGGATGCATGGCAGAGTTTGCTTTCCCCTGTTGATATGTGGCCTTACTGATGCTGAACTTGGTCACCTAGGAGAGCCTAATGTTTATAAACATCCCCTTAAAGGGAAGTGCATTTACAGTTTGTGGTAAATTCATCCTGAAAGGTGATTTCCACTGGAGTGTAAAAGGGCAGTACAGAGGCAAAACATTGGGTTTTGCAGATTCAGGACAATATCCTGTATTCTCTGGTGGGTTTGGGGAGTGGTTGCAGTGGTGGGCTGGGGTGTCAAAATTTGCTTGAGGGGAAATCTCTGAATATGCAGAGTAGGTAAAATTTGGGTTAATTTTTCCTGGTGCATGAACATACCAGATGTTTCTATTTAAGTAGTGCTCCATCTTACCTCCATTAACTTCTATCTAAAGTATTTATCACTAACACTAAAAATGTTCTAACTTTAAGGTACCTGATTTTGGCTATTTGAGCTTTTAAATTAACACTAAACAGGGTCATTTTGTCATCAAAATTGCTTGAGATAAAATTGCAAAATTATGTCTTCCCTTATATTGTCAAGGACTGCATAAGGCTGATGTTTATTAGCAGCAAAAGTTTTACTTTAATAAATATTTCCTTAGCAGTCAAATAATATTTTTATTTTCCTCATGAATTGCAGATCAGAATTTGATATCATTAAACCTCAAGTAATTCAGGAATTTCAAGGTGTTTTTCCAGGTGTTTTATGTATTTATATTTCTGGGAAATTAAACCCTTTTAACAGTGCCCTGCTCTGCCCTGTGGCAGGCACTTCCCCTGCTTTGTGATGTGCTCACACTGCCAGTTAGCCTTTGCATGTGTACACCTTCTTTCCTAACTCATATGAAAAGCCCTGTGTAGGCAGGGATATCTAGTACATATTCATTTTTTATCTTCTGATCTAGGACTGTTCTGATTTATTTATTTTTTAGTAAATTAGTTCTTATGAGGGTTTAGTTACTAGACAAATTAGTAGAGTAGGGCATTCAAAAAGAAATTTTGCCCTGGCCAGGTGGCTCAGCTAGTTGAAGCATCATCCCGTACACCAAGGAGTTAGTTGCTGGTTCGGTTCTGGTCAGGGCACATGCCTAGGTTGCCACTTCCCTGGTCAGGGTGCATATGGGAGGCAACTGATCAATTAACATTTCTCTCAAATCAATAAAAAACATGTTCTCAGGTGAGGATTTTTTTTAAGTATTCAAAAAGAAATGTTATGGCAATTAAATTCTAATTTTGCCTTTTTGAGTTGTGTAGTATACCTTCTGTAGATGCATCTGTGTGTACAATATATTTAAGTGTCTTTGTGTTAAATTTACAAGATTTTTTAAAAAATATTTTAAGATAATGCAGAGGTAGTAGTAGGGTTTTTATTCCATGATACCTTAAAAGGAAAATACCACCGAATTTTAGCTCTTACCTAGTTTTGCAGTTGTTATTTTGTCAAGTCAGATTTTTAAGTTATACCTTTTTTTTTTAAAGGCTTATTTATTAAGAGTCAGAAGCAAACATTTCTCCTGTGAACAGTCTTGTAACAGCATCCTGCTGTGATGGCCAAAAGGGAATGATGGTTTAATCCTGTTTCCTTGGTAACTTCCTTTTGAGTTTTCACTGCTTAAAGATGAGTTAATTTTACATCAGGTTCAGGCAGATTTCCTCTCACAAGAATATGTCAATTCTGCTCATATCTTCTTTTCCTCTTGCAGTTCTTACTCAGTTGAGCTTCTCAGAATAGAGAACTTGACTGTGGGGGCCAGGAGGTGGGGAAATGCAGAGATGTGTTGGAGGTAAAATACTTGCATTATAAAGATACAAGTGGAGACGTAAAGGTGCTTGATACTACCTTCCAGAACAAGCCCTCCCATTCCCCACGAGCCTGATCTCTCATATGCCTGTGTTCTCTCTCTGTCGGACACACTATCTTCTGTCTCTAGTTCACAAGTGTAAACATTTCAAGAACACGGGAGAAGCCATTACTACTTCACCTTTACTCTTCCCTTTCCCACCACAAGAAGCTGGAAATACCAGTTTTTAGATTTATATATATACATTTTAAAGAAAAATACCCCATGGAAACCAGTGTTTTCAAGAACTCAAGAGCCTCCTTAAAGTGCCCAAAATTAGTATACACATTTTTCATTCTGTCCTTTTTTTCCTTAAGCACCAATAGTCAAAATGAATTATGAACTATTTCTTACATAATTTGCCATTTTCTTCTTTTGCATTTTTTAAAAAGAACTATTTTCAGAAGCTGTTTGTTAGAAAATTTCCAGGTATTTATATTGTTTTGTGTGTCATAGGAAGGAAAATCCCCTCGGCAATGTCTGAAGGAAGGAAACTGCAAAGCTCTGAAATACTCATTTTTTGAATGTAAAAGATCAATGGTAAGAAAAGACTTTTTAAAGCTTACCCTAAAAATTAGCTGTGTAGAATTAAATATGTGAGTGCCATAACGATAAATAGGTTGCAGTGACACTGCGGAACTCCAGTGAGTCAATGTAAAGTAGCAGCATTCATGAAAACCCATAGTTGACTGTTCTGTTATTCTGCCACTACACTAAGCACAGCTGTTGACATCATGAATATTTCAAGTATGATAATGACGTCTTCGCAAGTATAATATAAAGTAGCGAGTGATTCACTGTTAGTCCTCCACGAAAGGACTGATATCACTCCTAATTCAACTTCAATTACATGTGCTTGGCAAAAACCTGAAATATCATTTAAATTGTATTGGTAATTTTACTTAATACTTCAAACAATGAATGTATAACTAAGAACGAAGGTTTCATGGGAAGTTTGAATTATATTTTCTCACAGCACTAAATATCTAGTCATCCTGCTTATGGTTCCCATGTTTAAAGATTATTTTTTGAAAATATGTAGTGATCAGACGAAGAAATGGCTGTCTCACATTTGCTGTTTTGGGCTCATTAATAGGTTTATCTCTAAAATAATTCCTTCCTGTAGAATTTCTAGGGAGTGATACTGACAACAATGCAAATTTACCTTATATACAGGACCTTCCACCCTTCTCCTTAAGAGCCCGTTCTGTGAACTTAATCACCTCATCCTTTGAATAGACAGTTTAAGGATTTTTAATCCCCCAATGGTTACTTGTTACTTACCATTTTTCAAGGCTCTTCTTTATTCAGTTGCTATTTGAATAGTAATCCAAACAAATTAGAAAGTTTGCTAGAATATACATTGAGTGTAGTTCAGAGAAAAAGATAAATGTAATTGGGATTCTACTTCAGAAGAAAATCTTTATTGTGACCTTAAATGCAAATTTTGTTTTTAACTCCATCTTTAGTATTTTGGGTTCTTTGTGTGGTTTTTTGATAGTTCTGAGAATTGCCTTTAAAAAAATTCTATTTCAGCCGGGAAAATTATGGTTGAGAGAAGGGGACCGAGAGGCAACATAATTGATATTTCTCTCACTCTTTCTCCTTCCCTTCCCTCTCTGAATGTTAAAATTCTATTTCCAGTTTCTACTATCTAGGTGTATTTTGTTCTTTTTCTAACATCGTAAGGTGAACACTTAGCTCACTTATTTTTTTGCCCTTTTTTGCATATATGCATTTATATTAAATGTCCAGAATAGATAAATATGTACAAATTGAAAGGAGATTCATGGTTGCTAGTACTGGTGACATGGGGAAGAGGGATATGGAGGAAGGAGTGGGGGTGATTGTGATGATGGTGACTATGCAAAAAAACTTGAATTGTACTTAAGATGAGTTCATTGTATTGTTGGTGGTAAAACGGCACCAGGTGTTAGGCCCATGGAGTCACACCAGACCTTAGTTCAGCATCTTGGTACTTGAGTTCTGGCTAAGAAAGAACTCAGAGCCAAGACTCAAGCTATAAGAGAAACTTGATTTAAAAAGTCACTTAAAAGTCACAAAGGTAGAAGAAGTGAGCTGTAGAGGAAGGCTCAGAAAATGAGTTACAGAGGCGGAAGGGCCCTTGGAGTTTACAAGAGAGAGCCAAGGCAAACACAGTCGGGGGAAGGAGGTGGGAAGGGTCCCACAGAGAGCAGAGACAGTTGCCTTTTTGTGCTGGAAACTGGTTTACTTGTCTCCTGTACTGATGCCCCTTACCAAAGTTGTATTTAATTAATTATGTTGTACAAAATCTGATTTAATTGTACATTTATTTTCAGTTGGATGCCAGATCAAGATTCAGAGGAAGAAAAGGATATTGATAAGTATTATGTTGAAACCAAGATGGAAACAACAAAGGATTTCCTCTGGTTGTTAAAACACAGAAACCGAGATAGGAAACATACTTTTATTTTATACCTGTTCGGTCAGACCATGGAACCCTGGAGAGAAAGGATGAGTTCTGGTTTTGAATGTGTATAAAGCAGATGATTCTCCTGCTCTAAGTTATTTTTAGAAGGAAAATTTAATTGACTAGTTACGAGTGCGGAGTATAATAAATGTGTTTTAAGAATTATTCTAAAGCACAAAGATGTTATTTACAAACTTGACTCCTTAACTGAATGACACACTTCGTACATCCTCTGTGAATATCATGAAGGCCACTGAGGGCAATGTTAAAATCAGTAACATGGAGCATGGGGAGAAAACGTCTATCGGGGAGGTTTAGTATAAAGCTTTTCTTTTATTCAGTCTGTCCTATTTAGTTCTATAATAAATTGTGCTTGATTTCTTGGAGAAGAAATGCTTCATTTGCACTGATTCACTTAGGTACGAGCCTCAGAACCTTAATATCATACGTTAGGCATAGCTGGATGCGAAGCACCAGATTCTGTTGCCAGAGCCCTTTGCCTCCACCTCTCTACCTTACAGTTTTTGCTTCCTGGCCTCACTTTCAGGCTGCCCCTCTCTTGTAATGGGAAAGAGAACAGTGTCAGCCAAAAGTCATGTCCCTAAGATCCATAATCCAAAAAGAAGAGAGAGTATCTCCTTTACCTGGGGTTACATGTCAGATTCTACAAAAGAACTACTGTCTTCCCTGGATCACCTGTCCTTGAATTATACCTGTCCCAGTGGAAAAAGGAATAGAGCCAGGCTCTCAGCCAGGCCTGGGTCTCATAATTCCCATGAGAATCACAGTGGGTGAGTGGTGGTCCTCTTCTCAAAAAGAAAGGAGGATTCAGCACAAACAGGAAAAATATATGCATTCACTATGGAAAGCAAGAGTAAAAAACATAAAATGCTTGAAAAAGTTTAGAATCACAGTAGTTTTATTCTGATCACTTACAGTACAGAGCTGAATATGAATCCAAGTTGTCAACTTTATTTTCAGTTTTGAAGAATGAAAAACCATGGCTTCTTTATAATATCCACAGGTTATTAGAGTTAAAGCAGTCAAGGTATTCCGTAGTTCGTTTCTTTTAAATGCTCACCTAAAGTTGTGAGGGTTCCACACAGCACTAGTCCTTGTTGCCCAACCCTGGAGGTCTATTGCATGTACTACTTTTCACTGAGAAAGGGAAAATGATGGTTTGTTTCAATAATACTTTTTATAAGTACGTAAGTGCTACAAGTTTTATTAAGAATAACTGATAAATCTTGCTAAAATTGTTATAGAACTCTTTTACTTTTAGTAACAACTTTATTGAGAGCTTCATTTGGAGAAATTTACATGCTATAAAATTTACCGTCGAAGTATATACAATTTATTTGTTTTGTATTTTGATTTTTTAGTCAGAGTTGTGCAACATTACCATTAATTCCAGAACATTTTCACCTCCCCAAAGAGAAACCCCATACCCTTGAGCAGTTACTCCCATTCTCTTTCCCCTAGCACCCAGCAACCATCAATATACCTTCTCTGTAGATTTGCCTTTGTAGGATTATATGTGGCCTCTTGTGACTGGCTCCTTTCACCTTCAGTGTTTTCAAGGCTCATCCATATGTAGCATCTGTCTGTACTTAATTCATTTTTTACTGCAGAATAATATTCCATAGCATAGCTAGACTGCATTTTATTTATCCATTCCTCAGTCATTTGCACCTTGGGGCTATTATGACTAATGTTATAATAGGGTATACAGCTGGTCCTGGAATGTCTATTTATTAAACATTGTTTTGTTATAACATTGATGTGATGCTGTAGAAGCTTAACTCTTGTTTATATCAATTAGCCTATGGTAAAAATTGGTTTCATTATAGGCTGTTTTGCTTAAAGTCCAGAACCTATCAGTAACATTCAGTGAGAATTTACTGTATACCTAAGAGTGGTATTACTGGGTTATTTAATTCAACATTTTGATGAGCTGCCACACTTTTCCACCATGGCTACACCAGCAATGAATTAAGATTTCAGTTTGTCCACATCATTGCCAGCGGTTGTTATTTTTCATCTATTCGATATATTCTAGGTTTGAAGTGCTATCTGGTATCTAGTTGGGATTTTGATTGGCATTTCCCTAAGGGTTAATGATGTTGAGCATGTTTTCAGGTGCTTACTGGCCACTTTTATATCTTTGGAGAAGTGTCTGCTCAAGTCCTTTATCAATTTTTCAACTGAGTTATCTTTTTATTATTGAGTTGTAAGAATTCTGCATATGTTGTGTATACAAGTTCCTTAAACACAAATCACTGGTAAATGTTTCCTCCCAATTTGTGATTTGTCTTCACTTTCTTTATGCTGTCTTTTGAAGCAAATTTTAATGTTGATGAATTCAGCTTATCTGTTTTTATTTTGTTTATCTAAGAAAACCACTGCTTAACCCAAGTTGATGGACATTTATTCCTATGTTTTCATGTAAGAGTTTTATAGTTTTAGTTTATGTGTAGCTCTATAATCCATTTAAAAAATAATTTCTGATAACTTGCATTAGTAACTGTATATTAGTGGTAGAATACACATAATGTAAAATTCATCATCTTTACCATTTTTAAGTATATAATTTAACAGTGCTAAGTATATTCACCTTGATATGCAGCCGATCTCTGGAACATTTTTCATCTTACGAAACTGAAACTTCATACCCATTAAATATCCCCTCATCACCCTGTCCCTCCAACCCCTGGCAGCCTCTGTCTACTGATGGTGAGCATCATTTCATGTTGTTGTTGGGCGTTTGTAAGCCTTCTTTGAAGAAATGTCTACTCAGGTTCTTTGCCCATTTTTAAGTAGGGTTGTGTGCTACTTTATCTGTTTTTACTTTTGTTGCTTATGCTTTGGGTGTCATATCCAGAAAATCATTGCACAGTCTAATAAAGTTCTTCCATTTTATTCTAGGAGTTGGACGTTTTAGTTCTTAGGTTAAGGTCTTTCATCTAGTTTGAGTTGACTTTGTATATTGTGTAAGGTGAGGTCTAATTTCATCCTTTTGTATACTGATAATCCAGTTTTCCCAGCATCTTTGGTAAAAAGACCATCCTTTCCTCTTTGAATGGTGTCGGCACCCTTGTTGAGGATCATTTGTCTATACGTATGCCAGGACTTATTTCTGGGTAATCTGTTCTGTTTCACTGATCTATATATCTGTCTTTATGCCATGCCACACAGTTTTGGTCACTGTAGCTTTGTAATAAGTTTTGAAATCAAGAAATGTGAGACCTCCAGCTTTGTTAGTTTTTGAGATCGTTTTTGCTATTCAGAATACATTGAGATTCCATATGAATTTTAGGATGGATTGAATCTGTTTATCACTTTGAGGAATATTGGCATCTTAATAGTATGAAGTCTTCCAGTCCATTTACATGAGAAGTCTTTCCACCTGTTGATATTTTCTTTAATTTCTTTCAGCAACATCTTGTAATATTTCAGTGTACAAGACTCTTGATTCCTAAATAGGTTAGCTTTATTCCTAAGTATCTCATTCTTTTTTTATGCAACTGAAAATGGAATTGTTTTCTTCATTTTTTTAAGTTATTTGGATGATGGGTTAACTTTTTATAATTATATTGTGAAATACAGTAGACATACAGAAAAACACATAGGATGTTTGTATAATGTTAACTGATAACTATAAATCTGCACGTTACTACCATCTAGGTCAACAGAATATTAAATAACCCCTTGTAATGCCTGACTTTTCTCAGAGGCCCTTCTGCTCACCTCTGAGAGAAAACCACTCTTCTGGTATTTGCCACACTCTTAAGTTTTCCTTCTCCCTTGAGTGTGTTGCATTTGGCTCCTTGAGATGTGTTAGAGTACTATATCCTCCCTTATCTATGGGGAATAATATTTCAAGACCCCCAATGGATGCCTGAAACTGCATAGTACTGAACCCTGTATATACTATGTTTTTTTCCTATACATACATACCTTTGATAACGTTTCATTTATAAAGCAGGCAAAGTAAGAGATTCATAGTAACAAAAATGGGATAATTATAACAATAAACTGTAATAAAAGTTATGTGGTCTCTCAAAATCTAACTGTACTCTGTACTCACCCTACTTGCGGTGATATGTTGATTGTAGGTAACTGAACCATGGAAAATGAAACCTTGCATGGGGCTGGGGGTACTACTAGAACAGATTATAGCACCAGACCAGAGAAAAGGAACATGGTCTAGTACAGGAATAGGGAAGATTTTAACTGAACTCCAGGGTGGAAGGTGCGGTCATTTATCAGGAAGACTTGGCCTGCATGGAGGAGGGGATGCAGGAGTTTGGTGTTGACATGCTGTGTTAAAGACACTCAAGTAGAATGACTAGGATGCCGTTGGATGTGTAGATGGATCTGGATCTAGAGAGTCTTGGTGGACCTAGAAATTTGGGAGTCGTTGGCAAATAAGTGGTAATTTATCCCATAGGAATAGTTAACACTTCAGGAAGAGCGTCGAAGTGAGAAGAAAGTTATGGATGAGACCTGAACACAATGTTAGTGATGAGTGAAGGACAGCAAGAAAATCAGAGTGAGGGGGAGTGGTAAGAGGTAGGACTACCAGTAGAGTGAAGCCACAGAAGCCAAAGGAGGGCAAGTACAAGGAGGAGGAAGTGATGAAGTGCTCTGTGTTTCTATATCCATCTCTAGTGAAGATATCTTCCTCCTTACAGTGCAAACAAAGCAAGCTTCCTATCCTCCCTAACCTGTCTCAGCTTTTTAAGTTTTTTCCTTTCTGTATGTTAAATGGTACAACAGAGAGAGAGCATCTTAAGGTCTGCACGGTCTGCATTTGAATGCAGACCTGCCTGGACCTGCCAGAAAGGTCCACCAGGAGCCTGGTGCAGGAAGGAATCGAAGATAGTGCTGAGGCACAAAAGGGGCTTGAGGGGGGATTTGAAGTGTGACTATTCTGATCTTACACTTTTGGGATTCTATGCCACAGCTCAGGTAGTGACAGCTGTAATGAGAGTAAGACAGAGTTATTACCCATTGCCAAATCTCAGCACAGAATGGATAGGGGTGGCACAGCACTGTGCCCATTTCATGGACAAAGACAGGTGCTCCAACTGTCATCTTCAGTGGTGAAGCCAGGACTTGTTTTCCAAACAAGCTTCAAAAAAAAGACAGGTATACTTGGCTACATACCCCTACCATAAACAAAACCAAAACACAACTCACAAATAGCTTTTAAAGTAGAGCAATATGATAGATTAATAT
Source organism: Artibeus jamaicensis (assembly GCF_021234435.1). Taxonomy (NCBI): domain Eukaryota; kingdom Metazoa; phylum Chordata; class Mammalia; order Chiroptera; family Phyllostomidae; genus Artibeus; species Artibeus jamaicensis. Next base: position 8,376,170 of record NW_026521810.1, on the reverse strand, counting down.
ATTGTATATTTTAAAAACAAAAAAGACCCCCACTCTAATGAAGTCACAAGAATAGAAATACAAGTATAAAAGATGTTCAGTTTTCACAGTAATCAGAGATAGGGAAATTGGAACAAGGTGCCACTTGAAACATCAGTAAGAATAAAGGGAGATGGTAAGCTTATCTCTCTGGGGATACAGGCAAACCTCGTTTTATTGGGCTTTGTGGATACTGAGTTTTTACAAATGGAAGGCAAGAACCTCTACCAGCAAAAAGGTAACTCACTGAAGTCCCCGATGATGGTTAACGGTTTTGGCAGTAATTTTTAATTGAGGTATGTATGTACAGTGTTTGTTTTAGACATAATGCTATTTATTGCACATGCAATAGACTACAGTATAGTATAAACTATACTGTACTGGGTAGTTAATAGTTTATAGTATAAACTATACTGTATTTCTGTGTACTGGGAAACTAAGGTTCAAGTGACTGACTTTATTGTGACAATCACTTTATTGTGGTGGTCTGGAACCAAACCCACAATATCTCTGAGGTATATGCCTGTATGAAAAATTTAAAAATTTAAAAACATTTACACTACTGCCAGTAATTTATCCAAGGGAAGTCACGGGCACATGTGCCTAGAAAAAGGTGCAACATGTAGTCCTGGTTATAACAAACCATTAATGAAACATTTTATCAAGTCACACTGCAGATGACCAGGCAACTCACAGCAAAGATGTGACCCATATTAATGGACATGGGACAGTGACAACCATATCTAACATAAACTTAATGCCGAGGCACCTCAAAATGGCCTTGTGAAGAAGGTACCATCATGTCTGTACTTTGCACATGAGGAAGCAGAGCCCCAAAGAAAACAAAATAATTTGCTTAGAATCACCAGCCAAGGAGTGACAACAGGATTGGGACCTGCGTCTGTCTGAAGTAGACATCCATACTCAATCCCACATCGCAATGCCCCTTCATTTCTTATTGAGTGAAAAAAGGTCATAAAACAAGTCTCTTATGGTCCCATGTTTACAAACAGCCAGGTGTTCAATGCAATGCCCATTAATAATCATCCAGTCAGATGCCAGCCAGAGAACTAGTCCTTCTAATGCAACAGAATGAATCAGGCAAGACCAAGTTTAATGTTCTTGTCAGTTATTTATTTATCATTCTAAAGACAGCACATTTACAGCATACATGGCTTTGAATGAGCTAAGAATATATAAAATGGTAACTACATGTTTATATATATATTAATACTGTCTAAAACAAATAAATAAAAGTACTTTAGTGCACTAAGCTTGGTAAATACAGCCGTGTAGAGACACACAGTATTATACAATATTTGTATATTTTAAAGGGAACGGAAGGCATCTGCGCCACAGGTGCTTTGACAGAACCCACAGCACATCCTGAGTTTTCGTTCAGTCTCCACATTTCTCATTCAGTGGGGACCTTACAAGGAACACTGGATGGAACCTCTTATTTCATGACATCCTGCAAGACTGCCTTCCTTGTACAACTGAAAACTCAAAAGCTTCTACGTGTCCCGAGGGGCTGCTGGCCACCGTGACAATGTGCCTTGCTCAGCAAGCACGGTAAGTGTGTGAGGCCCTTTGAGACTTGTCATGGGAGCCCAGCAGCAGTGCTCAGACAGAATATAGGAACCTGAATATTTTCTACGGGATTAGCCAAGTCAGGGTTTCGTGGTTGTCCATAACATGAAGACAAAATTGGAAAAATAATTCACAATGAGGTGCCACACGTGAAACTGTGACAACTGACTCAACATTTGCTATATTCCCTTCTGATAAACACAGGTATTTAATGCTCTTCAGACCCCCCCCCAAAAAAAAATTCTGAAAGTATGGGTGACATTTAATTTAAAAAGACAAGGGAATATTTTTAAAGGTAGTGATACTAAAATAAGAAGATGGAAATGTGAAAGATACTCAAAAAATTACAAATTAAACAAAGTGGACAGGTAAAAGGCTAACCAGCCATACTGGGAACTGAACAGGGATCGGCAGGAGAGAACCTGGCACCAGCTGCTGCCACCCCTGCAGTGGGTTTGGTGGACGTGGGTTTCTCTGGCACCAGCCTCCAGTGAATCCAGCTTCAAGAGAGACGGTGAGCTTCAACTGTCCCTCACTGAGGCGTCTTCCGCACCAGTGCACACTCGACCAGTGGAAACTTCCCTTCCACAGGCAATCAGAACACAGCAGGCTGTCTGTGCACTGACTTCCAAGTAGGAGGGATCTGGAAGGTCATCCAGTTCCACCTTTACCGGTGGCTCACCCAGTATGTCCCTGCCACAGGTGGTCCTTCCTGGCTGTGCCTCAGCTCCCCAGGCTATTACATTTCCAAGTGGCATTTCTAAAGGAGCCCAAAGAGTAATACCCAGAATTGTAGGCACAGGAATTTCCTAAGGGTGCACCAATCATTAGGATTAGTATCCTGAATGTGCCAAATATATTCCTTTTACAGCCTTCTGAATAACAATCATTATAATAAACAGTTGATAAAACATATACACTAAGAAAAAAACTCTGCTATGTACAGATAAGATTCATCATCTTATAATAGATGACCAGACATCATTTTCTATGAAATTCCTAAGTTTTATGGCCCATTAATCCCTTTCAACAATCTCACTTTAGGAGCTAATTTCAACTTTCTCAATAGTCACCTTACATAACAGAATGAGAAAAGGATAGTAACAATTATTGCAAACCTAAAAGACACTTTAATCAGTCAAATATTGTATTGTCTTTCAGAAGACAATAAATAGGTAAACCTACTAAGGACATCTGACCTGAAAAGATTCAGGCTTCCACCATCTACACACACAAATCTCCACTGCTGTGAGAGGCATCGCCATACCCAGGTGAGGTCCTGGGGTGCTGTAACTCAGCATCCATGCGAGAGGGGGACATGCACCCTGGGTCACTAGACATGGAGATAAGAGAACAGGAGACAGCTGGCTTCCCATTCTCAAGCAGATGCCCTGTTCTGTAACATAAGGGATAGAAGAGGTCCCCAATGTGTGAGTAGCTTTGGAAGTGTTATCTTCTAGTAAAGTCTTATCCCAGGCCTTTTCTCAACCTCTACTTCAACTCTTGGCTCCACCTGTGCTGCCACAGACATGATTCATTAGAGCCACCTGCTCTCACTACACGAGCCAGAGCTGGATTCTTTCCCCAAATCTTGAATTAGCATGGAACATTTTCTGGTCTGTCCGGGATCCAACTGTTTACTGTTTTACACTCAGATTTTTAAAAAGTAGATTGTACTTCGATGCTCAATTCTGAGTTACTTGGTAGAAAAATAGTGAGCAGATGCCTAAGTGGACATTTAAAAAGTCTTTTAGCATTTCAGACCTACCTAGCTTGATTCCTGGAGGCGACTGCCAGTGACGCCTCTGTGGTCCTGGCTGCAGGCTGTTTAACGGAGCAGTCATTACTACCCACGCTACTGAGCCAAACATTACCTCCTACCGGTTCCAACGGAATAAAAAACATGCTCCATAGACTCTTTAGTGAAATATTTTAAAACACAAAAGTAAAAATCAATCCTTCAGGTCTTCGTGAAGAATTCATATATGACACTAGAGGGTACCCACATTTGTTATATAACAGCTAATTAGAGGACACCGTGTATTCAAGTTTCAACCTTGCCGTAAGTCCCTTCAGGAGGCCTGTAATGCTTGGGGAAAGCCTTCAGCTGCAGGGAATTAAACGCATATTTGCGACTTCCAACATTCTTCATTGTATTTTCTCTTCGACAACCCTCACTGGGGAAAAAACAAGCACAAGAAATGACAGCAGTAAAAAAGGAAAAAAAAGAAAAGACTTAAACTAAGATGGAATGAACTGATTATTTTTATAGCATTAAAAAAAAGGTTAATTTAAATGGGTGCCAGACTATTTTCAACAATACGCACATAAGATGGTGGGTTTCTGAGCAAGGCAATTAACAAGCACAGCGATGAACAGGTGTATGGGATTGCGTGTTTTGCATTTGCGAAAGCAGCACTGTATCTAAATGAAAGCAAACTTTTTTAAAAAGCTGATGGTTTCATGTATTTCATTTCTAGATATTTCAGGATTCTATCCTAACTAGTGGTACAAAGATTCTGTTACATAGCAAATTAAATGGGAAACAAGGCAGTGCAACTCGTACCAAAGCCTTTAAAGAACTGCATCTTTCTATGTTAGCCACAGCTATTAATCACCTCAGATTCAAAATGCTGGTTTTCCTTGTAGAATTCAACATGTAGCAAAGCCATGTGGCTGAGAAGGCTGTGCTAATGGGCTGTCTCTTAAGTGGGTGAAAAACAATCCTGTGGTCCCAGGTGATGTTACATGGTGGGTCTGCATGGCTATCAGGGCTGAGGTGTCCTGAAGGAGTGACCCCACTGAGGTCCCCTCGTGGCAACCAGCCACTCTCTCCAGGTGAACTGCCCTCACTGTGGTCACCTTTCAGAAGAGTGCTGCCAAGCCAGTGAGAGCCAGCAGGTTCCCCTCCCTAGAGAACCCACGACCAGCACCGTCCCCGCTGTATTTGATGGGGGGCTGTCTTAGCATCCCACTGTGCAAAGCAAGCGCAGAGCAGGAGGATGAGGGGCAGGCAGGCCTCACGTTCCCAAATGAGAGCGTCAGGGGAGTTCTCTGGAAAGCGTTCTGGTGTAGACATCAAATTAACAGGCAAAAGCAACTCAATACAAATGACTTCCTATATTCTAATTGTATTTTTGTATTTTCTGAGACTACCAATGAGATCAACTAGTTATCTAATTTAGTACAAAAACCCTTTATGAGATGTAAAATTTAGAGTTACCAAGAAACAGTGATTTAAAAAATATTTACAGTTGTATGAACACCCTTATGTCACGCATTTTTTAAAAATATCGGTGGCAAGTGCTCAATGAGCTTTTTAAAGTGAAAATGACATTCTCATTTTCAAGAACATGTAAAATATTTTGGGAAAAACAGTAACTTTATTCAAGAGATAAACATGGGTGTTTCAGAAAAGTATTCACCTGCTTGTTATTAAGTAACTTAGTAACTCAAACATGCTTCCTTGTCATCAGAGCCTTAAGCCCTCAGCAAAATAGTGTGTCATCGGAGCTGAACACCTAGGCCGTAGGGGAGGGGGCCTCCAGAGTAAACAATTATCATGTTTGTCTAACATCAGATAATCTGATAAAAATACAATTCCAATGAAAGCAGAAGCTCTAGGTTCTATGTACAGTCTCATTTAATCTTTGGAAACTCACATTATCAGACTATTTCTGATAGGGCTTCTCCATGTATATAGAAATGTACATTTTCAAAAACCACCTACCATGAATAAATGCCTAACTCCTTTGAGGAGTGAAGAATAATTTAGGAACTTTGACACTACCTTTTATTTACATGTTAAAGAAGGTAATTACTGATTTAACTGGCTGAATACGTTATACAATAATTTCTTTTTTGAAACGTCCATTTTTTTAATGAAAAATTAGAATGGAGACCCAAACAACAACTCACTTTAGGGATACTTCTGGCATCCCTGTCTGGCGGGTTCTTCTGCTTTAGGACCCGTCTGGATGCACAGGTGTCTTAGTGACCCTGAATGTCTAGAGTGACCAGTTCTCAGCATTAGCATCAGCTTAGAAGCCACCTGAAAATCATCGCCAAATCTCTGGGACTCCCCTTTCTTGAGCCATCTTCCCCTCTTTGTTTCATCTTGCCTATTTCTCTCACTAAAGCACAAAAGATTCCAGATATACATGTAGCTTGATTTAGAGTAAAAGGCCTTAGTGAGATTAAAATTCAGCACAATGGGTGGGCGTACTGAGTCTCTTTTCTCAAATATTCTACCAACAAAGAAAAGAAAACAAAACAAAAACCAACAGCCCACAGCACTAGGCTGATGGTGTCCTCCATGGTGCTGGCCTTATGATTGCAGAGTTAGAATGTGCTGGCTTTTGACACAGCCCCTGAAGAGAAAAACAAAGAACCATATCTTCTCTCTCATCCATCTCATATCCTCTCAACCTAGTGCCAATCCTACGTGCAGCAGGAAGGCCTGGCTTCGCCACGACAGCCAAGGAGCGGCTGTGGTGCCCATGCCCGTGACCCCAAGCAGGGGCTTCCCCAGCTGGCCTGGCCTTCCTTTGCTGTGTGAGCCTCTGATGAGTCCCAGGTGTACACATGGCCCAGGGAAGAGGGGGCAGGCTGTCTGGAGTCACCTGGGCATGGCTGCTGCCCGGCCTGGAGGTGAGCACCAACACACGTCACTCCTGCGGGGCACCAGGGCGCTGCGAGTGGGAACTGAGCATGTCTGTGGACTCTACTTTCCCTCCTTCAATAAAGTAAACAAGAGTCTTAGTTGATGTGTGCACCACGATCTAGAGGAGAACAAGTGGTCAACGCACTTCTCCTGGAATCACAACTGACAGGACCTCTCCTAGTAACCAGTGTCACGTTCTACAATCTACTGCCACTAGTCCCTGGTATTCGCAGAGCGACTCCGTACTGAAGGATGTCAGGAGCTGTGCCACAGAACAGCCACCTCATTTATTCTAGAAAAGACAGTGCAACCAACACTGCGCCTGTGAGAAGACTGGACTCTCCCCAGTGCGGCTCCTGCAGTGCTCTGCTGGGTCCAGGAAGGAGGGATGCCCAGGTGTGTAAGGAGGACTAGCTTCCATGTTAGCATTTGAAGCCTGAGTCTGGCACTCATCACTCACTGCCAACTGCTTCTGTGATTCCTTAAACCCAGACTCAGATATGACGCCATGCCAGAGAAATCCCAGAGAAAGTTCTGGAAGTCTTGGGGAGGGAATGTAAAGGCAAGTTTCTGTGGTGGACTGAGTTTGTGTGCATGCATGGATGCAAAGTTTTTGAAAACACTAGCTTTTCTAAATTCACCCCAATTTTTCTTGACTGGTAAAAAATATTTCATGAAATACAGTATATGAGGAACCAGCTGGAGGTCAAAAAGAGTTCACAATACAATTCAAACTGAAAGAGAAGCCACCAAGTATTATACAAGATCTCTGCAATTTTCCCCCTAATTCATTCTGTTACCTTTATAGGTGTATGACTACCCTTCTGGCAAATGTGAATGTTAAGGTTATAAATCATCCCACTTTGTGGACAGTGCCTTGTTAAAATGAAGAGTGATAAGAGCAGAAACCAAAGTGACTCTGTGCCTTTCACAGCTCCATCTAGCACAAGTGCCCAGAAGGCAAGCCTCATTTCTTGGTCACTTTTCTTTGACTTTTTTTTTTCATTATTAACTACATTTGATTTGTAGAGATAAAAGATGTCTGGACTTTAATCCAAATTTAAAGATGCGATCTTTAAAATGAAAAATGCTATTTCAAGGAAAATAAATGTATATAACTTTAACAGCCTTCTGTTAATATATGTATTAATTCCTGTGATCAGTTTAATGATCCTTAAAGATTTACAAGAGTAAATCTGAGGTCACATGCAGTATGTTCTCTGATGTGCCTGTTGGTACAATGCGCTATTGTGTCCATAGATTTGTGTCACCTTGAGATGGAAATAATAAATGTGAGCAAGGAAACGTTATGATTCTGCAAACTGTTTGCTACTGTAGTTTAAGGAACTGCGCTTTGAAATGAAAGCAGAAAGTCAGTGTCCTAATAAATAGGCTTATACAGATGAGCCAGTTATAAAGCATCTATCATTTTCTTATCATTTCTCTTCAAAAGGAAAGGTTAGCAGTACATTTAAAGAATAGTATCAAATATACAAATTCTTTCAGACAGAATGCCTTTCTCTTGGAAACAGGGCACATGTGATATACAGGTAATAAATAGCTTTACATCAGAAAATAAGAGATTTGGTACAAGTAATTCCAGACCAGCTAACAGTGCAGTCACAGGGCACTGTAAGAACGTGTTACAAGCACTGAAAACTACAGAGTTTAAACGAGCAAGTCCTCTTGGTGAAATAATTTGGCAGGTATTTATAGTTCAGAACAACAAAACGCCAAACTATAAGGCATGAAATATTTCTTGGCAACCACACTTTGACACATTCCTTCTGTCCAGTTACATATATCCTGGCACTTTTGTTTTCTTGTGACTTATGAATTTTTCATAATGATGCTCATTTGCAACGCAATTTGGTCACCAGGTATGCTATGCTCAGAAAGAGCCACACAATCAGTAAATTGGGGCTCAGAGCTAATAAAGGGATGGAACAGAGGAGGCTGGGATCTAGTCTTAAGTCTCGGATGGGCACCAGGCCGCTCAGGTTCTTCTGGGTGACTACCTCCCGTGTTCCAATGCTGTGAAAAGGAAAAAATTTGGGAGAAAGGAAAAGAAAAAGGGAAAGGAAATAAAGAAAAAAAGAGAGACACATGCAATGGATTTTATCAAAATCATGGGAAAAAAGAGGAGAACCAAAAGATAAAGTTAAAAAAAAAAGGAATGAAGCCACAACAGAAAGAAAAGATGAGATGAGGAAGAGGGTGTGAAAGGAATACCAGAACAAAACCAGCACAGTTACAAGAAAAAAGAAGAGAAAGAGAAGTGAAAATAAGAAAAAAATACTGTACTCTACTGAAAACACACATACAGGCCGACAAGATGGTTGTCCATGTTCACGCTCTCAGCTGCCTGGCGCGCGTCATGCCGCCCCGCCATGCGCTCACATGCTGCGAAGACATGGATCCCAAAGAGCAAGCTGAACATGAAGAACCATTGGGCAGTTTGACCTTCTGACAGGTGCCTGAGCAGGGGGTGGGGCAACCGAGCTTGCCAAAGCTGCCTCATGATGAACTGTTTAAACAAATACTATTCACCTCAAGTGTCAACCCAAGGCAGAGCCCTCACCAGGCTCACCTTGGCTTTCAGACTCAACAGTGGCAGGACATGAGCTACTGGTGGCTCTAGCTTTTCAAGTTATTATCCCCAGGAATGGCATCCAACCCAGCTCCACTGGGAGCTTTGAGTTTTCCCTCCCTTTGGTGCTCCGGATAAAATGTCTTGAGGTGAGATGGCAGCCGGAACATAGGATTCTGGAACCACATGCTCCACGCATAGTCATCAAGGCGCCAACAGTGACACAGAGGCACCAGGACCCACTGGGAGAGGGACAGGCCAGAGGTCTTCCCAGGGCTTCGCAGAGGAAGCGGAAGCCTTGGACTTGCCCTGCTAGGACTCTGAGGGGGACACTCTCTGTGCTGCGTGCACTGGCTGACTGTCACGTCCCCGGGCGGTCCCTAGGTAGACCCACTCTGTGGTGTTTCAGCCACTGGGCTGGAGAAGAGGGGCTACCGGTGGTGAACTGGAATCAGCTCAGGTAGCTCAGAAGAGCCATGTGTACACATCTCCTCCCAGTCCATGTCCCACAGTGTCCTACTGGTAGCTCTAAGGAGGCCCCAGTGGGAGTATTTTTGCCACAGAAATTGGCAAATGCTACCGATCAGGGGTTTAGGGTATTTTTTTATTGGCGAGAGAGCTGGTTGTTCAACATTTGCTAGCACAGCACTGCCACTGCTTACCCTGGGCCTCCAGGAGACAACTGGCCTGGGCATCAGCTTTGGTCCTTATACCCACTCCTCCCGGCCTGGCACCCTGGCCTGCATGCTGTACCCTCCCCAGGTCAGATACAAGTGAGAAAGCAAGAGAACCAAAATGCACTCCTTCACTTGAGGGCACAACCACTACCTACGGCTGCCTCCTTAGGGCTTGGGACCCCACCCCTCGGGCTTGTAGATGATGAGCAAACCTGTCTTTCCCACACAAGATAATCCAGAAAACACAGAAGTCAGGCATGACAACGTCACCTTAAAGCAAATGCATATGGCTGGAGCCTGAAAGGCTACAAGGTCGGGGGACAAGGTGGCAATCGGGATAGCACCCTGGGCTGGTGCTGTGAGGATTCTGGGGGCAGGCAGAGGTGAAATGGGATCAAGCCTTGTTTTTAATAACTTCTTAGATACAGTTATTATAGGAATACATGTTCACTATAGAGATCTAGAAAATTTAGAAAAACATAAATATTGAAACCTTAAAAAGATAAAATCATTGGAGGTGAGTGGGTGGAGATTTCAGAGAGGGAGCAGAGGCCCAGGGAGCAGTGCCTGTTCCCGTGGGGGGAGGGCTCCCCGCCCAGCACCCGGTCCTCCTGGGAGGTGAGGAAACATCGCTGCTGTAAGAGCTGGGGAGTGCTCAGAACAGTGACAGCAACGAAGCACCCAGACGGCGGATGAGCAGACAGCCGCTGGGACACCAGGAGGGCACGTGACTGGGATGGCAACAGCCTGTCGATCTCATTTAAAAGCCTCACGAAGATGTCCACTCTTTAACCTAAGAACTCACTGGGGAAAGTGTGGCCAGGAGAACACGTAAGGATACTCACTGGGCCACTTAATGTGCCCAAAACCATAACAGCTTAAACAGTCAATGACCAACTGGATACATTATGCTGTGCTAAAAATGATAAGGTCTATGTTTATTAACCTGAAAAACGCTCATGAGACAGTTAAATGAAAAAGCGGCCTAAAACCAGTGGGCAGAACCGCACGTGTCTGTGCTTGCATGTGTTTGCTTTTGTTTCATTCGGGGACTGGGTATGCAATGTGTGGGCTAACCGCACTCACAGCCGTGTGTGCGCCTGTGCATGTGTGTCTGAGAGAGCACCTATCAAGTGTTAGCACTGTTACCTGTTAACAGAAATATGGGGAACTTTCTGTGGTGTGCATTTGTAAAAACATCCTGCATTTTCTAATTTTCCTATAAGGAGTATCAATTAATTCTGTAATAAAAAGTAAAAAGTGCTTCGTATGTGTGAACTGTAATGCCAACCTGAGTGCGTGTGGGCACGGCACTGTCACCCCAGGCAGCTGCCTGCAGCTGGTGGGGCGGCCACAGCTGAGGAGCCACTTCCTCCCAGGTCTCCTGAGCCCTTTGTGCTCAGACACCATCAGGACCAACTCTTGTTGTCACTGAATTTGTTCCAGAAGCCAAGACTGGACAGAGGTCTACATACCACCTGTACACGTGGCTCAGGGCCTGGTCTCCTGAATGGTGGGTGTCACATGCCACTGAGTCAGTCCCAGCTCCTGGCGACCCCGTGAATGACTGATGTCCACAGTGTCCCGTCCTCAACAGCCCTGCTCAGCCCCTGTAAACTCAAGCCTACGGCTGTTTAGGGAGTAGACCCCTCCCGTACTGGGTTTCGTCTTTTCCTGCTGCCTTCTACTTCCCCAGCATTACTGCCTTTCCCAAAGAACCCCGTGTTCTCCTGTGTCTGAAGTGGGAAAACTGCGGCTTTGTCATTTTTGCCTCCAGCGATGTTTTAGGCTTCCTGCGCCCTCCTGAGTGGACCTGGTCCTAGTGTTTGCTCCAACAACCAGAGATGTCCCCACTCCGGGTCCCTTGTTTCTTTCCTGGCTGAGGTCTGCATGTCACCATAGCAGTGCCTCCCACCCCCTCTCAGGTAACGACAGCACACAGCGTGGCTGAAAGCCCCATCCTGCCACTCCAAAGGCACCAGAGACACTGAGCCCGAAGGGCATGAACTCCATGGGGACAGGTCCTCAGTCAAGGGCACTCCAGGCAGGGGCCTCTATGCCCCCACTGCTTTCCCAAGGCTAAGGCAGGGAGAGTGGTGAGCTTTCTGAAAGTGTGTTCTCAGAAAACGGAGAGGTTTAGCTGAACTGGGGCAAAACAGAGACGGAACAAGTTTAGTTTTACAAAATGCTATGTTAGTAAGAGGCAAGAGCTCAGGCCTGGCATTTGTGCATCACTGTGAGAAGGTCAAACGGCAGAAACATACAGAAAGGATAAGAGAGTCGAACGCTTTAAAGAATCTGGTGAGAGGACAAATGACAGGACATTCAGTAGGAGTGACTTGCAAATGAGACTGTGACAGCATTGGTGACTACAGTGAAGGAGACAGGAAAACCAGGTTTCTTATCCTTTCTTTTGGTATGTGCGGCAGGGTGCGCCCCGGCAGTGCTCGAAACAAGGCATCAGTCAACAGGAGGCACTTTTGAGTCCTGGGTTTCATTCTGCAAACACGCCTGCTGTCTCGGAATCAGAATATTGTTAGGGTGAGGTCGCCACGGCCCACAGACAGGCGGGCGGTGGCTGCCATCGCCACAGAACACTCATCTGACACTTTGCTCATAAAAGCAAACTGTGTTGACTGCTAGGGAAGAAGCAGAGCAGACCAGTGCAACCCGCAGACACGCTTTTGTCACTCAGAGACGTACAAATAATGTAAACAGCAGACGCATGCTGAGACAGCTCTGGCCGTAAGTCACACCCACAGCAAGGCTGGTGGCTGGGGGAATGCCACGTGACACATGGTTTTCACGAGGTGCTCCCTGTATCACTCCTGACACCTGACTGGGCCCTGTCTATCTGCTTCCCTGCAGTTCTGCTCCAGAGACTGCTAGCTCTTTATCTACCCCTTGACTTAAAAAGAGAACACTGTCTCAGTTCGATAGTGCCAGTAGTTTGACTTTGTAGACACTAGCAAAATTTCCAAAGTCAAACCAGAGCATGACACTGGAGTCAAGGGGCCTTGTGCCGGGGAGCCTGGGGAGGTGGCAGCAGGGGGCGGGGGGGCGGGCACGGACTCACCTGCGCATGCACTCCAGGGCCTGGGTGAAGACCTGCGGGGCCATGCCATGCTCGTGCTGCAGGATCAGGCACTGTTCCAGCGTCACCGACATGGCCGTGCGGTCCTTGGCACTCTTGCAGCTGGTGAACCGGACCCCATTAAGGCGGCGGCAGATCTGCCAACAGGAAAACAGGTTGTGCTTAGAAGGTGACTGCAGAATGGAGACACACTCCACATGAGACACAGGCTCCGGAAGGCCCGGCAGGGCGTGAGGCAGCAGCTCAGCCCCAGGCTCAGCCGTTCCCTCTGCACCGGCTCCCCAGCTTCACGTTCTGCCAGAGGTGGAGAGGGCCGGCGGTCACTGCCCTGGGCGGCCCTGCCCCGCGGCATGGGAGGTGTGTGCCTGTTCCCACAGGGCGCTCCTTCACAGTTCAGGGCCCTTCTGTTTCAGAGTGTCGCCTTCTTCTAAACTATGACCACATCATCTCATCATATTCAGCCCTTTGCTGCTGACCACTCTGAGGACAGGTGGAGGAGGGGCAGCAAAGACCAACTCAAGGAAGGAAGTCAGAGCAGCTCAAAGAATGTTGAGGCCCCGGTCAGGTCCTTAGGTCTTTCTGGAAGGCACAAAACAGACTCACTGGTCTCGACTCTCCTGTCCCACACAGACAGGGACAATTCAGAAGGCCACCTCCTGACCACCAGGCCCCACAGGCCATTCACTCTCCACCTCCCTCGGGCCCTGGCACAGGCAAGGTGCCAGTGTGCCTGCCCCTCACACGTGAGAAGCTCCCTCGGTGGGCCGCCTCTGGGCTGGGAAAGGGACACCTCAGGGCATCCCCTCATCCCATGGAAAGGGTGTCTGGGGTCACTTCATCTGCATGGCTGGGTACAATCCTTGGTACACGGTCCCCAAACCCAAATGCCCTAAAACAAAAGATTTTCTGGGTAAGTGTGAGGCAGCCTCATTTGGCAGCAAACCCAGAGCTGAGCTGGTGTAAGCCTACTTATAATTTTTATTTATCCCTTTTGTATAAATAATCATGCTTTTCAGTGAAGCAATATTAATGAGTTTGATTCCAGAGTGTTTCCCAGAGCCTCCCAGGATGTTAAATCACATACATGTTCCAGTGAAGCAATATTAATGAGTTTGATTCCAGAGTGTTTCCCAGAGCCTCCCAGGATGTTAAATCACATACATGTTCCATGTTACATGTATGTGCACCAACTATATACCATGTCACTTCTCAAATAAGGATACCTGTAAATTCCAAACCTTCTGGCCCCAAGGGCTTCAGACAGGGCCTGTGGACCTGCACCAGAGACCATGAGAACACTGGTATTGAATGAGAAACCATCCGGGCTGGACAATGGCAGGTTCCAGTGACCCACTATGCTCCGGAAGATATCAGAGACACTGCAGCACCGTCCTCAGGACGGCACCACACCTGCTTCTCAGGCCAGCACAGCCAGGGCCAGTGGCTGCCACTGGGATGCCACCAGGTAGAGAGCACAGTGAGGCAGAGAGCACTGACACTGTGTCCAAGAAAAGACAAAATGGAAGAGCCCAAGCAAGTTCGGCAAAGACCACCGGGAGGACAGGCTTCTTCTGAGAACAGACAAAAAAATTTAAAAAAAAAAGAAAAAAGGCCCTAAATAGAATGTAAGCTAGGTGAAGAATGAGTTCATTCAGACATGTAAAACCATAACTGACAGATCAAGGGTGGTGGCCATGGCCAGGCTCACTAAACTCTACAAGCTGCAGAGTTCACGGCCCAGACATGTGGCATAAACTAGAACCACAACATTCACAGACAGAGCGTCCAGAGCTCGCATGAGGTTCCAGGAGGAAGGCAGGGGCCCAAGAGGGCAGAGTCCGCAGTCCCAGGCTCCGGGCTCCAGGGGCCCCAGCCAGCCAGGGGACCCTGGCTGGTCTGGTCTCACCACCCGTGAAGTGAGGAGCTGGACCTCACTAATGATATTCCAACTCTTCAGCCAAGACCCCCTGCTCATGTATACAAATGAAAATTAAGTAAGATCCAGAAAAAGAGGCAGCTCTGGTCAGAGTGAAGATAGGAGGGCCCAAGGGCTCAGTGGCTTGACACTGATGTCCCTACCCACTTGTCCACTGGAAGGGATCCCAGGTGGACAATTTGAAAACTGACTTATCCAGGGTCTCTGAGACCCTTCCAACTGAATCTGTGCCTCTGTACCTTGGGGCCTCCGGTCGGGACAAAAGACATGGGCTGGATGGACTGCTTTTTGACCCATCATCCCTACAGGTGATTGTCTGTCTGTTTGTTTGTTTGAATCCTCACTCAAGGATAGGTTTACTGATTTTAGAGACAGAGAGGGAGAGAAACCCTGACTGGCTGCCTCCTGTACACACCCCCACTGGGGGTCAAACCCACAACCTAGGCACGTGCCCTGGACTGGGAATCAAACCCACAACCTTTTGGTGTATCGGACAATGCTCCAACCAACTGAGCCACCTGACCAGGGCAGTGACAGTTTTTCTATTATATAACAGGAGGAAAAAACAGAGCCACAGTTCCCAAACAAGGCACGCACAGATCTCTGCATCCTGTCTGCAATGCTGTGGAGGGGCAGTCCCCCCACTGCCCCCCGGCTCTATAACCGGGGCAGTGATCCACTTGCCAGTGGGGAGTGCAGGGCCTGCTCCTTCTCCAGGAGAGAGGGGTGTGCCCATCCCTCCCCCATGCTCAGGCCAGGCAGGGAGCTGGGATGCCATCTGGGGCCACTTGTGAGTCCCAAAGATACAGAGGTCCCAGTGCTCCATGGAGATGAGTTCGACCCGCCCCGTGAGGGGTGAGTGAACAACTCACTGCTGTGACAGCAGGCTCAGAGCAGGGACCTGGAACCCCACCTGTTTGGAATGTTAGGTGCTCAGGTCAAAGAGGAGATCTAAGTGGCCGCATATGATAAAACACTGTGTACAGGAACTGTACTGGTCACCACGGTCTGTCACTGGACCTATTCCAAGATGCAGGAGGCAGGGAGTTTAGCTGGTATCAACTGCAGGTGTCTGAGGGTGACAACAACCATTGGTCTGGTTATTAAATGCCCCAGGGGACAGATTCTGTGTCAAGCTTATCAGCATTCAGGGAGCCTGAAAGTCACAGGCAACTTTCAGTATCTGCCCGAGTTTGTGGACACACTCAGTGTCTTTCTCTTGTGTCCACATGGACAAATGCACCCTTTCCATTCCTAGCCCAGAACTGGATTGTTACTGTTGTTATTATTAATATTACTAGCAGCGGGAAGAGCAGTAACGCCCTTTTGCTCACAGTAATGCACACCTCAGCAGCTTGCCAGAGGATGTCCACGTTCTTGTTCTTCCTGGCATGGACGTTCTGGCCCAGGAACCGCAGCAGCTCCGGCAGGCATGTCTGGCTCCGAGACCGCGGTAAGCCTGGAAGAGAAAAGGAGCTGAGAGCGGCTGCCATACCCAGGAACTCAGCCCCGTGAGTCGTCCAGGCTCAGAAATGTGAAAATGAAGAGTTTCGGGCTGACACTGGAAGTTTAGTGTGATTTAAACAAGAAAGCAGGGGTGTGTTTAGGTCCCAGACCTGGCTGCCAGTGTGGTGAGCACTTAATTACTCCCACTGCCATTTCGCTTCCACCTGCAAAGGGTACTTGCTTTATCCTCTTTCAGCTCTTCCAAGAAGCTGGAAGGTGGACACTGAACTGCCAAGGGCAGGGGGGAGGGAGGAAGGAGTGAGGAGGACCCATTGAGTCTTCACAACCTTCCCCAGGGATGGAGGATGCTTTGGGCAGTGGCGTCAACCACTAGGTAGGCTCTGCCATTGCTGAGGGATGTGGGAAGGGCAGCCTCCTGCAGGTGGCCTTGGACTGGTCCAGGCAGGTGTCTTCCCACCCTCTCCAACAGCTCCCTCTGCCACAACATCTTCGAGCTCTTCCAGGACCCCTCCAACCAAAGACCAGTCACATGACCACCTCACTTAATAAACCTGGGATGTTCAGACACTAGGATCATCGGAGGAAGAGAGGAATCTCAAGGTCAGAACTAAGGATGACAGCCATGGTGCCTAAGTCTCCAGATCAAAGCCAAATACATGGAATTCTGGGATCTAGATGCATGTGTAGCATCCACTGTAAAACCTCATCCTGGTGGACACAGGATCTTGTGCTAATTATTTCACACTCTCAGTGCCATGCCAGTCAGAGGACAAGGCTGAAACACAGGAACAGGCTAGGTCTGTGAGGAAGGCTGTGAGTGCCCAGAAGAGGCAAGTTATCAGAATTCAGTGTCCTGGAGGACACCATCTTACTTCCCGGATGAGCTGCAGCTTATTCCTGGCTCCCCACGCAGTGAACACCTGCCCACTGTGAGCAGAGCAGTCAGAGGGGTGCTCACTGGATGGGTTCCACCCGCTCAGCCTCACACGCCAGCAGTTCCACCAGGGCTAAAGGCTACATGGCTGCCACTCCCCCAGCCTCCTGGGTCAGAGTCCGGAGCTGCCGGCTCTGCCCCGGAGAGGCTCGTGCCCAGGTAGTTTTTGCTCCTGTGGCTGCACCCTTCCTTGGCTTCATCACCAGGCCATGTTAACATCTCCTGGGGCCTTTCGTCACAGCAAACTCCCCACCCCCCAAAATGCTAAGCACAGAACTCCCTCTTCCTGACCACAGTGCTTGCCAGTAACTAAGACAGAGTGTGACGGAGGCCCGTGTGATGTGGGAGGACCGGACAGAAAGGAGACCCCTGGGACTGCAGCCTGAGGACAGTTCTCTGGGTGGGGTCTTGGCCGGGCAGAGTCTGAGCAGGTAAAAGGGCTGCCATGGGGGACAGGGCGCAAGGAAGAGGGCGGCCCCTGGAAGTCCGGGAAGCAGCGAGAGTGGCCGGAAACACACAAACTCTCCAAGTGATGTAAGATAATGGGTTGGATCTACCATAAATAAAGAAACACTTACAGTCCTCAGGCAAAACTTCCTTAAACTGCTCGAAGTAGGAATTTAATCGCACCAAACTCTCCACATTGATAACTTCTTGTAAAGACGTATCGCCAAACCTTTGGAGGTCACAAGAAACACTGTTAGTTGGTTAATATCATTTTCTTCTAGTACAACCATACTGCATCAAAGATTTTTCTCAAATATTTACTTGTATGTATCAAATTCTGAGCCACTTTCCTCCTCCAAGCATAAGGCTGTCACCACTGCGCTGGTGACAAGTTCAAACCCATTTTATTAGTGGGAACCATGCACACTGGGTCACAGATATGCCTAAGAGGTTAGAAGAATTCAGTCCGTACCAGCCCCTTGCACAACACATCAGAGCACAGACAGCACAGAAACCCTGACAGCACATGGCTGGGAGTCCGTGGCCTCCCACCCTGGAGTTACTTAGGAGAGGGGACAGCAGTGGGGTGAAGGCTGGGGAGTGAGGACACAGTCCTGCATGTGGTCTGAAGCACTGCCCGCTGAATGACCACACCCGCAGCTGTTCCTCCTGGACTGTGTGGGGACTCCAGCTCCTCTCACCACGCGGGTTCACCCTGCCCATCCCGTAGGCAGTCAAGATGTGCGAGGGGCAAGGGAGAGGCAGAGGAGAGCCAGCACCAGGAAGGTGCAAAGTAGTCACTAAAACATGCAGGCTCCGCACTGGCCCCAAGGCCGGGTGAGCAGTCTAGCTCTACCCGTCCCTGCTGTGTGATCTCCCTACACGGCAGCCTCTTCGTGGCCCCACGGCCTTGCTCAGAGGGGAAAACTCCTTCCTGTGCGTCTACCACAGCCTGTCCATCTGAGGACCACACGGCTTTTCCTCTAGGTACCTGCTGCCTTGGGGATCACCCTGGGGCATGAGTTGTGGAGTGAGTGTCCCAGGAGCAAAGCAAGAGCCCTGCACTCACCTCACCATCACATCCTCCTCCACCTGCCACGTCGTCCGCTCACTGCGATGGAACACTGCCTCGGCCCTTCCCAAAACTGCTCTCCAGAGCCATCAGGAATGGCAGCTGCATTTGCAGCAGATGTCGTTCTCCTCCCTGGGACTAGCTCCACGCCTGGCCCTGACACGCCCACCCTCCCTGAAGTGGGCTCCTCCATCTGCCCAGAGCATGAGCTCCTGGCTCCTGAGCTGAGTGCCCCCAACTCCCATTGCCAATCTAGAAACCTGCCTGTCATTCTCCCCACTGTCCCTCTCTCTCTCCCAGAGCTGCCCAACTGAAGACCTAGCCTTCAATTTCACTGCTGAAATTGCTTGCCACCCACAGGGCCCCTGCCTGCCTCTGGCTGGACTCTTTCCAATAACCTCCTCAGCATACTGTGCCCTAACATCATTCAGGACACAGCCAGCAAGCAATCTACGAAACCTATGTCCTGCCCTGCTAACAGCTCTCCCATATCTCCCACCACATTTGCTTAAGTGGGGTGACCCTACACCTAGGGGTCAACATCCACTGGGTTTAAAAGCCCAGTAGGAATATAGCCTATTGTCCTGGAAATCGAACGTCTTTAACAGAAAGAGATCTTTCTATTTTAAAGCACATACAGCACATGAATATAATGTAAAGTCAGAAAGATTTTCATGTACTAAAGGTCATTGCAGGTTACACACACCCAACCCCCTCCTCCTCTGCAACACATTCGGTACATGTGCACACACACACACTTGTACAAATGACTCCTCCCTGCTACCTAGCAGGTGATCCTGGAGGGAGTTCACAAAGCATAAGCCTTTAGGATGAAGGTGTGACTCTCAACCCTGCACATAGGCCTCACCTTGCTACTGCCCATCCTGCTGGGAGGGCCTCTGGCCCTCAGGCAGTCTGTCCCTGCCTGTCTTTGCCCAGAGTTCTTGGCCTGGGACACTGGGTACCTCCTTAATCTCATCTGACCAATTCCCACTTACTCTTCAAATCCCACTTCCGCAATCACCCTCTACAGGAAAGCCCTCTCAGACCTTGTTAGGGCCCCTACTCCCTGCGTTATTGTCATCCTTGCACCCACGACTCTTTCCTGCCAGCCCGTCTCTTGAGGACATGGGCCATGTCTGGTTCATCGTGTGTCCCCTCCACCAAAGACAGGGTTGGGTATATGGCTGCAGTTGAAGACTGTTGGCCAAAGGAAGGGATGAGAAAGTCCACCCACCACCACTCAGAGCCTGAAGAGGGATAAGCACACTTTCTACACCATCTCATTGACCATCCCAGCTACTCCGGTCCCCGCGACGGCCGAGCACGCACCTCTCAGCCAGTGTCTGCTGCTCATTGATGCCCACATTGAAGAGTACAGGCTGCACCCGGAGCAGCATGCCACTCTGGATCTCCCGAGGCAGGGCGTCGAACAGGGGGGCCGGCAGAGGGATCCGCACATTAAACCCATCCCTAGGAAACAGGAGAGAGGATGAGGAGGGTTAGGCTTGTGATGAGGTGGTGGGAGAGGAGGCATGTGAGAAGAGGAAAACCAGCTATCCTTAACATGGAGTGTGGGCTGGCCATCTGGCTCAGTGATTTCCAAACTGCTGGGTGTGACCTTTAAAGGGTAAAATTAATGTAGAGGGCTGTGATCAGCACTTTTGACTGAATGAAACAAGAAAACAAAAATGAACAGTGCGTGGCAGTAACTTCCGGTCAAGATGTCAGTGAGGTAAATGTGGTACTCACCTCCTCCCCCAACCACATCTTTACAACTAAACTACAGAACAACCATTATTCAAAACCACCTGAAGTCTGGCTGAATGGAAGTCCTACAACTGGGGAATTAAAGAAGAAGTCACTATAAGACTAGTAGTGTTACCAGTAGACAGCCTGTCAGGACCAATGAGGAGGCTCTGGCCTGCAGCAGTGCTGGGAGCAGGCTGAGGGTAGGGAACATGAGGGGCTGCCAAAGGGACAGAGCTAGCTAGGCCATGAGAATGGGACCTGGGAACCACTTGTGCATCAAGCCATAGCCCTTAGGGACAGAAGTCAGAGGTTTGAGTACTGAGGGCATGCAGCTGGTCAAAGAATACCTATATGAACAGCCAGTGTTAATAGTGAGGACATTGAGCTTCTCAGAGCGGTGCATGCAGTGCCAGGTTGCACTTCCATGGGGTGTAATGCTGCATTGCCCAATTAACTGCGTGCAAGCCTTGTGAACACTCCGCCCCTGGAGCAGACATCCCACCCCTCCCACTGAGGTTGCCCTTGGTGCTGCATGAGAGGCTGTGCGGGGTTTCCAGGGATCCTTTGCTTAGGACTACAGTTCAGTGCTGTCAGTGGGCTCCGAGTGAGGGCAACTCGCTGCCTGTGAGGACTAGGGCGTGGGGGGTGTGGAGTTGATGGGTCGGGAAAGTCTCCCCATCAGCCAAGATGGTGGCAGGGGGAGGTTCCTACACTGAGCATGTGCAAGGCTAACAAGATAATTGGATAGAGGAAAAAGACCTTCCCCCACTCCCAATACCAGATTGGAGGTGCAACTGGGGGAAGTAGGCACATGCACCATACAATGCTGGACCAAAGAGGCCTGTCAGTCTAGCCTGGGGAAGAAGAGACTGGTTGGGAGATGAACCCACCCAAAGGCTGTGAAAGCTCCTGGTCCATCCCACACTCAAACTAACATAGTCCCAGAGGAAGAGAAAATTAGCTCCCTTTTCTCTGGCTTCCTGGCTCGTGATCTGCACTCCGACAACAGGCTCACCTATTCTCTCCATGGGCCACGTGGCCTTAGCAGCAATGGATGCTCTCTCCATGGCTTTCATGAGAAAGCCTCTCTCCTGATCTTGCCCACCTGGTGGCACACTGGCTAGTGCGTTCACACGACTTTGTGCCACGGCAGCCACAGGGCCCACAGCCACAAAGGCTCCACACACAGCTTCCAGTGGGGAGCCTGAAATGGACTGTAGCTGGGAAAAAGCTGAGCTACCTAGATGACCGCTTAGCAGTCACCTGTGGAATCCAAAGGACAGTCCTTTAAGATGAAGCAGGAACTCTGGACACTGGCTTTTGTCTTAGTCTTGCAGAGGAGATGAGCTTTGAGACACAAGTTTGCCATTCTCCCAGATGATGCAGCACCTGAATGAAACCTCTTTTGTTTTACCCCAGCATCTGCCTCACAAGTTTGGCTTCTGTGGCAACAGGCAGACAAATCCCCAGGGTTTTCTGTTTGGTAACAGTAAGAGGGGCGGAAACATGTAACAAGCTAGTTCCACACCCACATGTGCAGAATAAAAATTGTGAGGGATTATCTTGGCTGTGGAGGTCCCCCCTAAGGATAGGAGGTCCTAGCCCCAACCAGGCCACACAGCCCAGGATTCCAGTGCCAGGAATAGAAGGGTCCATAACTTCTGGCTGAAAAACCTAGTGGAGATTGAGGCTGAGGGAGACAAAGGGCAGCTGGAGCCCTAGAAGTTCTTCTTAAAGAGCGCCCCCCCTTGGACTTACTCGACTCACTCCCTCTGAGCACCAGCACTGGGGCAGCAGCTTGAAAGGCACCAGAGACATATAGGGAGGAATTAAATTGTCTGCCATCAGGGCAACAGCTGGGCGGCAGCTTTCTCCCAGACAGAACTGTTGGCAGAAACCAGTATTTCCTTTCTAAGCCCTTCTCCCAAAGAGAAGCCAGGCAGATGTCATATCTGAGACTCCATCAACCTGGCTCACACTGTTAACCCTACCCTGGTGATTCTCTGAGGTCCTGCTGTACCCAGCTTTCAGGCCCACCCAAGCTATTTCCAGTGGCTTATCCATACCAATGGCCTGTCTTGGCCCATGCTTCAGATTTTCCTAAAATGTCTCAAACAAGCAGCATCTGGCCTCAGCATGCCCCATATCCCTCACCAAGTGGTCCCAGGCCTGGAACCAGCAGCAGCCAGCCTTGGTTCACAGTTTGGCCTTGCCTAGGCACCGCAAAACCCAGCACATATAGCAGCTATCTGCATATCGCTTTGAAGCTCATGTTGGTTGGCCCTGGGTAGAACACAGGAAGCAGTTGACCTTGGCCTGCACTTCCCATCTGCATCGAAGTACCACCATCCAACCATCTCCACAAATGGTACATTCAAGGGGAGGACTCAGCAAGCACCAGAACCCCAGTGAAATAAGTTCTGCTCTGTGGAGTGGGCCCTCTGCATAACTGATCCTCCATGGTGGTCAGAGGGCAGTAGTCAATGGTCACAGTCAGTCATTGCTGATAATTAGCCTGGAGGTAAATCCCTCCCATTGACATTCCAACAGTAATCAAGACTGAGCTACAAGAGGAGGGTGTATGCAGCCCACATGGTGGGTACACCTCAAGTGCTCAGCTTGGGTGATCAGGGAGCCTGTGCCACTGCATCCTACAGAATACCTACTACATTAGGCCACTCTACCAAGCCTGGAAGACATAGAAGCTCTACCTAATACATAGAAACAAACACGGGGAGGCTGCTAAAATGAAGAGACAAAAAAAATGTCCCAAAGGAAAGAACAGAAACTCCAGAAAGAGAACTAAACAAAATGGAGACAAGCAATCTACTAGATGCAGAACTCAAAACACTGGTTATAAGGATGATCAAGGATTTACTGAGGACCTCAATAGCCCAAAAAAGGACCAGTCAGAAATGAAGGATACGCTAACTGAAATGAAGACTAATTTACAGGGAATCAACAGTAGAGTAGTTGAAGCTGAGAATCAAATTAGCAAGTTGGAATATATGAAGTAAAAAACACAAGGGAGCTCCCATAAGACTATCACCTGATTTCTGAACAGAAACTCTGCAAACCGGAGAGAATGGCAAGAAATATTCAAAGTGGTGAAAGGCAAGGACCTACAACCAACCCTACAGAACTATCACTTAGAACAGAAGAACAGATAAAGGGCTTCTCAAACAAGAAGAAGTTAAAGGAATTTACCACCACCAAACTAATATTGTATGAAATGTCAAAGAGTTTTCTTTAAGAAGAAGGAAAAAAGATAAAAATATGAATAAAATGACAATTAGTACATATCTATCAATGACTGAATCTAGAGAAAATAAATAAACAAGTCGAGCAGAATCAGGCTCAGGGGCAGAGAGAACATTCTGACGGCAGCCAAGATGAGAGAGGGGTGGGGGGATGGGTGAAAAAGGTGAAGGAATTAAGAAGCACAATTTGGTAGTTAGAGAATAATCTTGGGGCTGTAAAGTAGAGCATAGAGAACAGCCAATAATAGTCCAGTAACTATGTATGGTGTCGGATGGGTGCAGGATTTATTGGGATGATCACTTACATAATGTCTAATCGCTGTGGTGTATACCTGAAACTATATAATAATGTATGTCAACTGTAATTACCCTTTGCAACAACATGGATGGAACTGGAAAGCATTATGCTGAGTGAAATAGGTCAGGCATTGAAAGACAAATACCATATGATCTCACCTTTGACAGGAAGCTAAAGAATAAAACAAACAAGCAAACAGAATAAAAACAAAGACACTGAAATAGAGAACAAGTGGGCAGCGACCAGAGGGGGAGAGGGAAGGGAACTTAAGGGGGAAAAAAGGGGGGAGGGATTTTGAGGAACAAGTATGAAAGACACAGGGATGAGGACTGGGGGGGGGGGATTGGAGGGAGGAGGGGAGACGGGGTGGGGGGTGGGATGGGAGAAATAGATAAAAAATGTACTTGAAAAGTAACTAAATAAAATTTATTATTAAATAAATAAATAAATAAATAAATTAATTTAATAAAGAGTGCATGGCAGGTAATAAACATAAATTAAGACATTGCTAGTTCTGAGAATTTAACAAAACACTTCTACCGATTTCCTGTGATGACGGGCAGCATGTCAGTTGATGCACTGGAAGTGGCTTGAGTGACTTTGAAGGTCACATTCCTCAAGTCCATAATTCCAAGGCTCATGTCCTCCAGCATGGCCAGCTCCTCACCTGGATGCAAAAGAGGGAAGGGGGCTGTTAGATGGAGGGGGCCTGCCACTCTCCCCACGGACTCGGCCTGGTCATAGGGCGGGGCACGAATGAAAGGTGGCACAATCGGGTGTGGCTGTGAGGAGCGGCAGGGAAAGTATGGGCAGGGGCCTTTCTGAGCCTCTTCACTGGGCAACTCACTTCTCTCTGAGTAAATGCTGCTATGAACCCCACAGTCACGTTAAAAATGCAGCTGGTAGAAACATGGCCCACACCGCCCAGCCCTTCCCTGAGGAAGACGGTGTGGGGAGGGAGACAGACAGGTGTGCAGCCTCAGAGGCTACGGGCACGGCTGGCTCTTCAGAACTAGACAAAGAGGGCATTGTGGCCAGATCCTTTCGCTGCACACAACCTGATATTTGCTAGATGCCTTATAATCCTAAAGACTAACAAATACTTTAAAAAATTATTTATTTTTACATTCTCAGAATAAATAAATAAAAATGAAGGCAGGGAGGAAAGAGCCTTTCTAGGAGGCAATTTGGAAATACCTATGAAATTTAAAAATATTTCTACCATTTGGCACAGCAACTTTCCCTCTAATAATTCAGCGGCTACAGAAATGGGCCCACGGGGTCACAGACCATGTGCAGACACACACACATCAACACTGTTTTCACCAGAGGAGCTCAGAAAGGACCCAGACATCCTACAGGAAGCTGGACCATGAGAATCATCGTCCTTCTTCAACTGGGGAGATCCCCAGATACATAACAAAAATCACAAAACAAACGAGCAGGGGTAACTATACAGGACTCTCATCTGGTTCTTTGCTACATATTTTGGTGATGTTGGAAATATTTGAATCAGCATGTGTTATTTGTTTAATCAGAAAAATATTTAGGAGGAAAGCACGGGGTCACATACGTGCAGGCTCGCACGAACCCCCGGACAGTAGAGGCACGGGTGCGGGAGCCCAGGTCTCACCATAGGTGCTCAGCAGGCTCTCAAACTGGGCGAGCAGCCCGATGGTGTAGAGCTGCCGCAGGAAGCCGTCGTCATGCAGGCAGTTCCTCAGCTTGATGATGAAGCCACAGATGAGAGCGGTCAGCTGTGGGGACAGACACCTCCTCACCCAGTGGTAGTTGCCCTGGCCCCAGCTCCCCCACTGCCTCACTCCAATGGGGGTTCACCAGACCCTGCTGCCGTGGGGCCTGGGGGTGGGAAGTGCCTGGCTCTGGGACCCCAGGGCGGGTGTGCCATGCTCCAGTCTTGCTTCTGTTGCTCCCAAAGGTAACTTTGATTTTGGCTCAGCGTCTGACCTGACCTCCCTGCATTTACTGCTGGGCTAGAACCTTCTGGAAGTCAAATTAATTTCCCTCAGTGGAAGGATCTATATACTCACAGTTCCGTACCAGCTCTGTATGGAACCTGAGGTGACCACAACAAGGAACAGAAGTCAGAGAGGACAGAGTCACTCTGCCCTTCTTCTCAGTGGGAGACTTTCCATGGTACGAAACAGGCCTCATGGGGAATAACACACAGAAAGCCAGCCCAACCCCGTATGGCCATTCCCTGGGCTAAATTAATGACTGGCATCTATGAAACGTGTGCCATTCATTTAAGTTCTTCTGTTCCCTGAGGATAACAGAAATCACTAAAACACAATTATACATAGCTGCAGAACTAAGCACCTGCTGTTTTATGAACAAGAAAACAGTCTGCACTGATAGCGAACAGCCGTGTCTCCCTCGCTAATATCATTTGTGGGGGAAAGAAGGCAGCGAAGGGGACTGAGCCACTGGCAGCACCGCCACGTCCCGGGGGCAGGAGGAACGGTGTGTGCATACCCAGTGCCGATGGTAGGGAGAAGCCGGCGTGGAATCAGACTTGCTCCTACACACAGACAACTGAGTGGGTCCCTCCCTGTGCATTAAAACCTAGTGCTACGTGTCAAATGAATGTCAAAGCAACAGGGAGAACGCGTCGTCATCTGCGCTTTCTCCAACGTGCAGGGGGGATGGCTTCCTGGGCCTGTTTTCTGGGGCAGCGGGGCTGGGACCTACGGTTTGGCAGAAGACCACGTCTCGGCGGTGCTGCAGGCTCAGGTAGGTGGCTATGGTGGGCGCACTGTCCTGCATGAGCAGGAAGACCATTGCCTTCTTGGCCTTGTCGCTCATCATGGCCACACAGTCGGTGAGAGTGGTCAGCAGTGGGTAAAGGGCCTCACTCCATTCACCTGAGCACAGGGGGCAAGGGTGGAAGACAGCGTTTGAGAAGATTGAAGAACAAGGTTCTGGAAGACCAACAAGGTGCCCTTCCCTCACCCACACCGCTCTCCCACCCCCACTCCCACTCCCACCCCTTCTGCATCTTCTAACTCTGCCTGGCCCATACTCTGGCCCCAAATGGCACCAAGTTCTTCCGGGATACAATCCAGTCCCCAACCTTCCAGCCTAAAGCTTTCTATTAAACTCAAATGTTATTTCTTGGACCTGACACGTGCCTGGTCTCCCAAACCTATGAGAACTCAACATGTAAGTACTCAAGACTGTTCTTTTTGAGGGAAACAGAAAAAAAAACAAACTTCAAGTCATGACCAATAAAGAAAATTACTCTGTCTGCAGAGGCCAAGACCCTTTGGCAGTACCAATGGTCCCCCACCCAGGGATAAATGCACCCAGGAGAGTGACCTCTTGCCTTGCTTCTCTTGATGTAGGCATTAAGGAAGACCCCTGTCCTTGTAGAGCAAAGAACATCTCTACCCCGGTCTGGCCTTTGTGTACCTGGACTGAATCCCCCTGTGCACGTCTGGAAGAAAGACCGTCCCACAACGGTTTCCCATGTTTCCAGCTCCCAGAACATCCCTTCTTTCTGCACTCATTCTCTTCCCCACCCCGACCTTCCTGCCCAGCTGCCATCTATTTCTAGCCTAGATTTCTTTTTTTAGGAAAATAAGGAAGCTTTGACCCTGTACCAAAACAACTTTGTAAAAAGAGAACCTCAGGGGGAAAAAACAGAGTGAAAGGTATTTTGGCCTTTGGCTCTTTTTTTCCTTCCTTTTAAGAAGACATTTAAAAGGGAGAAGACGTGCTCTCATCAGTTATATTTTTAACAGGTCACCAAACCCAGAAATAGTCACTTGGTCACCACCACTGGGTGCACCCACCGCACCAAGTGTGGCAGAGGCAGTGGAGTGACACCTGGCCAGCAGAGGCCTCTGGTGGCAGAGGTGGCAGCCACAGAAGGCCCACAAACGTCCCCTCACTGGGGAAGGCTCCGGGGACACGTGGGCAGAACACCTGCAGGAAGGGTGAGCTCTTAGATACATGCAGCAGGGAGTGCGACCTGGCTCTGCTCTCTGACCAGGGGTTTAGCGCTTCACTGAAAAGCAAATTTAGAGAAATGCCTAAAACCTGCAGAAGGACTTCCCCATATCGTTTGGTGAATGTGGATTTTTGAAGTACATGTAGCTATTCAAAATTTGGCAATGACTTAACTGTATATGTCGGCACACTGTACGTGGACAAGGATTTATAAGTGTAATGGAAAAGAACAGGCTTAAATTTAGAATGTCTACAGCAGAAAGAATTTAGCAAATAAGCCACAGTGACAAAGAACCCTGGACCGAAGCGTGGAAAGTGTGAGTCCTGGGCCCGGTGCCCCCGCCAACGTGGTAGGCTGTGGGCGGGTCCTTGACAAAATGGAAGAGTCCTACTAAATAATACCCAATGCTCTTTCTTCCTCTAAAAAATCTCAGAGACCATATTTTTGTTTCTTTGAAGAATTCTGCTGAATGCATGTCAACTACATTCAGCAACTATTAACCAAGGCCAATGGCAACTAAGTTTTAGTAGCCAAATAGTCCAGGGAAAGGCAGGCAGTCATAGAGACTATTCACGAAGAAATACATGTTCTTACAGCAACTGTTGCCAATTTTACTTTCTTTTCCACTTAATGAGCATATGCATGTGCAATTAATGTGACAATTATGATCATTTTAACATGAAAATGCTCAAAACACAGGAGCGGTCCTATCTGGGTGAGCAGGCCCTCTCGGCACAGAGGCTTTTGACTTTGCCTACTTCTCCTCCAAAAAATCCACAGAAGAATGACTCAGTTTTCCTACATTCAACACACACACGCACACATACGCAAAGTTGGGAGAACAGAGAGAATGGTTAGAAAGCACTTGGCGTTTGTCCTGGAGGAGAGGACATGAGGACACGAGGACCTGGGTGGGGATGGGCCTGCCATCCGCGCAGAGCAGGGCTCGGGCTGAGCGCGGACCACCACCCTCGCGCTGCCTGCCGAGCGCTTCACTGTTTAACCACTTTCTCACTGAAGCCACTGACACAGGAAAGGAAACAGGCTTGGCAAGGCCTGGAGGACACGCTGGAAGGCCGGCCACTTGTCCGCGTGGGCTCCTGTGATGTGACACTGCTTCAGAGTAGGGGCAGGGTGGTAATGCCTTTGGGTCAATATGAGGAAAAATTAAAATGTAAAACTTCCAGACAAAATGAATTTCAGGGACAGCGACAAGATGTATACCCAGGACCTATAGTTTAGTAAAGGTATCTGGGATGTTAGGGTTGGTGAAAGGGTTATTTACTGTGCTTCCTTCATCAAGAAAGTCTTGCTATGAAAGAAAATAGCATCAACTAACAATGCCCTTAGTGATGAAACCAACACACTGTTTGGGGCAAGCTCCTTATCTTGTTGCTAACCTGTAACATTTGCTGGTTGGTAGCCAATCCATGGACCATAGTTTTGCATTTTTTCCTTATTAATAGGAGAAGAAAGGAGGGAAGGAGATTAAAAGAGAAAGGGAAGAATAATGTGTGTGTGAGAGAGAGAGCGAATCCACACTCAATAAGGTTCTGCGGGGAAAGTCAAAGGAATTCCTGGCAGGGGACCATTTTAGTCCATTTGACATCAACTGTGGACATCCCACCAGCATTTCCAGAAAGAACACGACTGACACAAGCCAGGAGAGTCCTACAGGCCAGGCCTGGCCTGTGAGCTCCCTGCCTGGGAACCCACTAGTCTCCCCTCTAGTTCTATGAACTTCAGGACAGTGTGTTGAGGAGGGAACCCTGAGCTTCCAGGGCGCAGGTTCATGATGCTGCCACTCCTTTCCTAGTCCTGGTGGCTGGGTGTGGTCTGGACTTCACCGCAGGCTCCAGGAAAACCAGCACATCAAGAAGGCACAGACCAGCCGTGGAGGTAAACTGAGGACTGGAAGCACAGAGACAGAGAGGAGGGAAGAGGAGAGGGCACAGGCCAGGAGTGGCAACGGAGGGACAGGGACCAAGTAGCTACCCGTGTGTCTACCAAGACTTAGGTGGCCCTGAGGGTCCAGAGGTTTGGGGTGGGGGACCCAACACTGACTTTTTGGGGAAAGAAAACCTGTAAAGGGGCTAAAAGCAAATTTGAGGTGGGGAATGGTGAACCCAATCAGATGAGCCCACTAACGAGCTCACACCAATGGGGTTCTGGGGCTGTGGCCCGCAGTGACCCCCCAGTGGCTGAGCTGGAATCCCGGTGCTGTTGCAAGCTGAGAGGCCTTGCTCACACCTCATAGGCAGAGTCGGGGAAATCCCACAAGTGCCTGTTCGCTGCCCTGTAGACACAAAGCCAGTGTCCTGCTAGCTGACATTTACATCCAGTCGGGAATGTGTGGTCATCAGACAATCACGCAACTGTTTTTATATTTAGAGAGGAAGGGAAGGAGAGAAGGAGAGAAATATCAATGTATGGTTGCCTCTCATGAGTCCCCTGCTGGGAACTGACCTGCAACCCAGGCATGTGCCCTGACTGGGAATCGAACAGTGATTGTGTGGTTCGCAGGCCCACGCTCAATCCACTGAGCTACACCAGCCAGGGCTATACACAACTGTTTTTAGACTATAGGAAAATAACACATTATTTGGAGCCTCATGCTCACTGTGAGGAAACCCACAGGCTACATCTGGGAAATTCAGTATGAACTAGAGCAGAGGTCAGCACACATTTTCTGTCAAGGGCTGGAGAGTAAATATTTTAGACTTTGAAGGCCATGGGGTCTCCACAGCAACAACCAGCCTCCGACACTGTCCTGCGAAAGCAGCCAGAGACAGTACGCGAACACATGAGCACAGTCAGTTTCCAGGAAAATATTATTTATAAGAGCAGGTGCCTGATAGGATGGCTCAGAGATGTGGTTTGCTGCCCCCTGTACGAGAGCCATAAACCTTAATTTCTACATGCAAATGTAGCAAACACCCCGTCTCCAGTGCTGACTGCAAGGGAAGCCCACAGCAACGTCTGACGTCTAAAGCTGCACCCAGACTCAGAAAAGAGGGTGCTGTGTGATCACAGGTGTCAGCGTTTGGGCAGCGACCTATTATCCCACCACTCCCTCCAGGTGATGCTCCTAAGCCCGGGTGAAATCAAAGGTAGTACCCTCTACAATTGTGTGCCTCTCTAAATCAGGTCACTGCTTCGGGGATCCCAATGCACTCATCAACTTACTCGTCTGGAAAAGCTTTAGGGCGGGTGAGTGGAAAAACCGCACATGGAGGCCTGCTTCTGGCCACAGTCCCCAGACCAGCTGGTCCCTCGCTAGACTTGAAAAGTATGCCCCACAATGAAGAAACTCCTAAAACTGTTTTCTAACTCTGGGAGCACCAGGTAACCTGATAACATAGCTACAAATGCTGGCTGTGTATTTAAAAGACATCTGCAGACACCTTGAGCAGGAACCACATACCTGGGCCGGACTCTTCAGGAGGGGGGCTGCAATCTGCACAGAAACGGAGGGCAACATGGATGGTTAAGGAGCAGCACACAGTTCAAGCACCAGCAACTCGACGCTTAGAGCAACTGCTTCAACAGCTTGCAGTAAGGTGGCTAACCTGAACAGAGAAGAGGTGGGGCCGGGCCGCCTCTTCCCTGACAAGTCGCAGTCGTGCTCCGGCTGCTCCGAGGCAGCTGAGCCCCTTTGGTAGTAAACACGGCTCAATTCACAAGCATGCACATTCATGTTGCTAATATGTCGACATACCGTGCTCTTCCGTGGTGAGCACTCTAACACATTACAGTGTGACGAAGGGCCCAGTTCCATCACATTGCACGTGATGGAGCCCCCTGTTGGCTCACAACACTGGAAGCAAACTTGAAATGAGAGAGCCTGACCGGTTCCCGGAGGTCCCCACTGCTCTGCTGACCAGTGGTACCCAGGCTACAGCTTGGCCGCTGAGAGCCAAAGGTAGGATCCTGTGATGAGGCCGATATGCCAGAAACGTCTATGCCACTCTTTCTAACTGAAGCCAAATCTAGAACTTTTAAGATCAGGGGGAAGTCTAGAATTAGAACGTCCCTCCAGGTCCCTAGAATGCCAATTTAATTTGGTTTCACCTACATTGAGTCACACTGGGAAGTACTCATTTCAATTTCACAGTTCCTTTTAAAATTCTAAATCTTATGGTTAACTGGGTGTGCCACCTGAAAGAAAACAAGTTTGAAAATGGATCGTTTGCACTAAGGGCTTATTTTATTTTGCTATCTAAATTTTTGGTTCAAAGAATGTCTTCAGGATATTGAAATAGGTAGTTTCAGATCCCCAGGAATAGCCAGGACCAGAGACTTTCAGAACCTGTGGAGCTGTCTGAAAGTGGGTGCCAAGGGATCCTTCCCCTCCAGTCATCCTGGCAAAGGGGACCGAAATAGAGCATAATTGTGGGCCTCTGTGAGGTGCAGACTTCCACCTTGTCATTAGAGCTCATTACCAGGACAGAGTGACCCCTGTGGCATGGAGATGTAGAACAGTGACTCTGACACATCCGTCTGGCACATGACAATTACCCCAGGCCTTGAAAAAAAAAACAAACAGATTTCTGCCTTCTGCAAGAGTCTGGGAGCCTATTTTTATGGTCTTCCATGGTAATCCCAGACAGCTGGGTTGGGACAATTCCTGAGAAGGCTTGGGGTTAAAGCCAGTGGGTAAACTCATCTTCCAATCAAAGGGGAGCGGGAATGGTCCCCTGGGGTACTCCTGGACCAATTGCTTCTGTCTTAGGTCAAGGGAGTCCCTTGAGACTCTGTAACCACTATGAACTGTCTCTCAGTCTTGCACTTAATCTCAGCGCACACAAACCTGGCTGCAACCCACAGTCTTCAGCTTAAGGACAACCTGGTCCTGGCTGAATAACTCTTCAGGCATGAGGAGAGCAAGAGAGTGTGCGCATGGAAGGTAATGGAAGCCACAAATCCTGGTGGGGGAGTGGGGTGCAGGCTGAGAAAAGGATGTGAGCACTTGCAGGGAAAATGGGGAGGACAGAGAGGCTGACAGGGCCTCCAGTAGGTCCCTAGGAGCCCTGGCCGAGTGAGTGCCGCCCGCCAGGCAAGGTTCTGGACCAAGTCTGCAGGACGGTGGGCTAAGTGGCGGGGCAGCTCCGTAGCTAATGACGAAAATGAGGACTCAGGATGGGCAGAGAATTGGAAAAAGTAGTAAGGGCTTTCAAAGAGGTAGGGAGTTGTTTGTATGTAATAAATATGTGGGCGTGAACGCAACCTGCTTATGAGGCCAAACACCTGCTCCAGAAGCAGGGCGTGGTCTGACAGGGCCCATCTCTGGCCCTTGAGGACAAGAGGCTGAGTAAGATCCATGGCTCACAATCTGGTTCTTTCTGATCCTTCTGGTGATGCTGAGGTCTGAACAGAGTCCTGACAATGTGCAAGGTTTCTGAGCTAAGGGTTGTGCAGTTAACTCAGTGGCATAAGGCTTCACGTGTTTCTGTGAGTGCTGATCGGCAGAGTCGGATCTCTCAATGAGTCCGGCCTCCTATTCCCACCATCACAACACAGCTCCTTTGTGTGGCATGCACGATTGCACATCAAACCCTAAACAGTACAAGTCATAGATAAATGCTCATTTAAATAACTTTAAAACTGCATAAATATGTCTATATTTGAATGATATATGTCTAGAGAAAAATCACATTTGAGTTATAAATATAAACTAACAGTTATATCCATATAACTGGTTAAATAAACTATTTCCTGTATTTAAAATATCCAGTAATTACTTTTTATATCTGCAGAAAAAATTTAAAGTATAAGCACAACAATGTTAAAGAGAAATGAGCAATGAACTCCCAAAAACTTTTAAAAGAAACACAATTTACATTAAAAAATGAGAATATGAAGAGACAAAATGGCTTCATGAACCAACCACGGGCTTGGGGAACTGAACTCTGACCCCCGACAAAGGGAACAGTGGAAGACGCGAATACTGCCGAGACAGAGGCTCGAGGGAAACAGTGCCCTGGAGACAGACTGCAGGTAGATTAAGAAGGTGACGGGCAACTTACAAATGGAGAAAGATTTACCCATAGGCTCTAAGTCAAGAAGCAAGATCCTGACCTGAACAAAAGTTGCCCAGTTCCTCGCTGTATGAGGACTAGGCCTGACTTACTGCCTGTGGCTAAACGCCCCAAAGAAGAGTAAAGAGGAAACAGAAGCTCAGTCTGCAGCCTGCAGGGACGATGGAGCCCTGTCGCCATTCTCAAGGCTTTAAGCAGGGCTGAGCATCTGGTTATGCTCTGTGTCTCCGCAGACAGAAGACTCGTTCTGAGCGTGCTGCTTCGTGCCAATGTTCTACCATATACTGAGAGCCCCGCCCTAGAGGCAGGTGCAGAGGAACCTAACTCAGTCCCCAGAAGCACAAGAGTTGGTGCCACCACCAGACTGAGTTACCAACGCATCCCAAGGCAACGTGCCTCTGCCGGGTGAGGATGCCCAGCCAATGACAACTGGCCTTCAGACAAGTTCGCTGGGCCTGCTAACAGCTGTCCTCCAACTATGTCCCTGCACCATTCGCCTTGTCCTTGACTCTACCCATTTCTAGTGCAATCAATAGCCTCATGAGAAAGGCATGTGCTCTTTGGCCTCCTTCAGGTTCTCAGATAGTTTATAAATGAGAGAAACCTGGGAGCCCAACCCTTCCTGCAGTGGCAGTATGACCCAGGAGGGCCAAGAGCCAGCCGTTGCCAGACAGACACACAGGTGCACAAGCGGGCTCTGTGGGCATGAAAGCTACGGGCACCTCTGCCCTCACTGCCCACTGCCCCAGGCACTGCAGTGGCCACTCTGCCCAACAGCCCACCCTGCAGTCTGCACGGGGGAGGAGGACACGGGGGCAGACACAGCCAGACAGATGCAGCATGAAATGGAAGTAGCAGGTGGGAAGCGTGGATGATACGCACATGTGGTCAGCTGAGGATGGCATGCAGCAGACACGATGGAGGGGCATGGTGAGGAGTGGGCATCACAGAGGGGGTCTTCCGGTCTGATCCAGTAGGCGTGGCTGCCGTGGTTACCTTTCTTGCTGGGCCCACCACCCGCACAGGGGAAGGCGTCCTCGCAGCCCTCTCCATGCAGGCGCTCCTTCTGCAGCAGCTTGTCCACCCGCTGAATGATGCACTCCAGGCTCTTGTCCACATTCAGCCATACTTTCTCCTTCCAATCAGAGAGCTCATTTGGGTCAGCTCCCCAGTGGGAAAGACAGAACCAAACACAAACCAAACCGTCCTGCATGGATCCCCCACCCCCAAGCACCAGACTTTAACACACTGTAAGATTTAGAAATGTAACAGGATTTGTAATTCCCCAAATACCATTAATGTTGTATTTGCCTTTCAAAGGATGAATCAGTCCTTTGAAAAGCAGTGTCCTGGGGTCACTGGTTTTAAAATTTGGGAGATGTTTGTGAGTAACTGTCACGGAGGCCAGCCAGGACTTTCCAGTACCTTCCTGAGCTAAAGAAGGGTCGCAGGGCCCAGTGAGCCCTGCAGAGCTCCTGCACCACCACACCAGGGAGGAGTGAGGTGTCTTTTGGATGGAAGAGAATAGAAACAGCCGATCACTTCAGACAGGGTGGTGGGGAGGAGGTGAGAGGGGGTGGGGGCATGGGGACCAGATGCCTGATCAGAGCTGGAGGAGCCGTTGGCTGCTGAGTAGTTCATTATCTTAAGACTCTGCTTTTACACAATCCTGACAAATGACAAAACAAGTTCTATGGTATGTCCCCTCCCTCAGGGGACACAGATTTGCTCTTAGAGGTACCTCTATGGGGAAGCAACAATGCGATGCAGTGTCAGGGCAGCGTCTCCCAAATCCTCACCTACTGCCCCAGCACCTGAGCTCCCGCATCTGCAAATATACAAATAGCCCAGGGAGCTGACCTGACCTCATGGAGGGAGCAGGGAGGTCGGTGAGAGAGAACGCCAGGGAGGAAATAGCCCCTTTACAGCCAGGTCTGAGAGTGGCCAGCCCATAACTGCCCTGCTCTTCAGATGGACACAGGTGGTAAAATACTATCTTTCCCCCTAAATCGGGTGACTTAGCATCCATCTAAAAGAAGGCCCAGAGCTTGTTGGCAAAGGCACCAACCCTTTAGGCCCCTGTGAGGGGAGAGACTAGTGGGAAGTTTCACATTTTCAACCTGAGCTCAGTAGCATCATGAGGGCCACAGAAAGCAGACTCACCCACTCCTCCTCATGCCAATCCACTTGCAGAGAAGACCGGCTGTTCCTGCCTGTCCACCTGGCCATGAGGGTGTCCTGGTCATTCCTGAGCATTACCTGCTCCTCCTCGGTCGAGGTAGGGGAGGCCTTAGAGGCAATGTAGTCAGGCCGCGCCGCGTTCAGCCCATGGATGGAGTTGGCCAGCAGCTTGCAGTCGCAGACAGTGACCAGCTGCCGGGTCTGCAGACACACACACGCCAGGCCACTGAGCCCCAGGCCAAGGGCTATAAGACCTGTCCTCTCTGAGAGCTTGGGGACCGGCCTGAGCCCAGCATGCCTCCCTCTGCCCCTCTCCACAGCACAAACAACTGAAGGTGTCCTGCCCACAGGACACCGAGCTTAAAGGCTGCCTCATGACCCACCTGGCCGAACCTCCACCAGAACCTCCCACAGAAGACTGGAGAACCCAAAGAGGACGAGGGGAGGCTGAGAAACCTCTGACAGCCCTTGACCCTGCCTGCCTCTGAGCAGGAACGTCACTCAAGGAAGGGCCTAAAGGGAGCCCGGTTCAAGGACACCAGGGCTCTCCCCTCTAATTCTGGGGGTCAGCCTTACTCTAGTTCAGTCACTGAAGGTGTGTCTTTTCGCATCTAATACCTGCAGCCCTGGGCTCTGGGCAGAGGCCCTGTGGCACAGCAATCCTGCTTCTGGGGAATTGTGTGTGCAGCAGGGGCTCTGTGGCTCAACATGTTACTTCTGACACCTCTCTTTTCCAAATGGCTATAATCCCCAGCCCTCAATCTTTTTGCTGGTGAACACATATGAAGGATATAACGCATTCTGTTGAAGAACAGTACCTCACCCCAGCATAGTTTGTGACTGGGGAAGTGTGATCAGAACCTGTGTCGGGGGGTATGAGCGACAGAGAGATAAGTAATTTGTAAACACCCTTCGAAAGGATCTGATGTACCCATGTCCCCTGGTCTGGATGTACATTTATATATTTTAAATCAGGACCAAATTACCATTAACTAAAGGCTGATTTACTGATTCTATATAAGCCAAGCCAGTAACACTTCAGTGTTATGTTTTACCTGTATAATAACTCACTTTCTTTTTTTTAAATTCCAAGTCCAACAGGATCATGACCAAAATTTTCTGAGCAGGTGGTTACTAAGAAAGCTGTGGAACTGGCCCAGGCGTAAGCGACCACCCGGCACTTGCTGGGAAATGCCCTGCGTGAAGCAGCAGCTGCCATCACAGCCCTGGGCTCTGTCCTTGGCCTCCTCTATCCAGGTCCGTGACCACAGGGAAGTCCCCTGGACCTTGTGGGAACTAGATCTGAAGCCAGATCTTCAAGATCATCCCAATGTCACCCTTTGTGTGAATGGCTCTGGGCACAGTATGCCAGAAACCCAAGGGAGCCCTGACCCACAGCAGTGGCGCAGCCCCTTCTACCTTGTCTGCCAAGATGGCGAGTGTCCTTTCGAGGCCAGTGGCAGACCTGTCCTTGGCCGCCCTCGAGAGCCGCTCTGCGTAGTAACTCACTTGGGTTTTCAGAGTGTTGATCTGGGCGATAATCTCCTTGGCTCTGATGATGTCCTGTGGTATGTAGACAATGGACTGGCAGCTGGATGATGTACTAAAAAGGGTAGGAACAGATCCTAAGGGGTTCTCTTGAATCGGTGAAGGCAGAAAGACCCTCCCAACCCCTGCCCACAACCAACACAAAATAAAGCACTATCACTCAGGAACATTTTCCTGGACTGGGTGGTGGATGGTGCACAAAAGTAAATCTCAGATCATTTCTATCTGAGTGATAGAAGCTTGAAGCATTGACATACAGTTAAGCTTTCTGTCTATATTTGTCTGCATCTGTCTTTATACCATGCATGTGTGCCTTATGCGCAGGGGTTTTCTTTTTTATTGATTGATTTTAGAGAGAGGAAGGAGGGGAAGAGAGAAAGAAAAAAAAAACCACATCGATTTGTTGTTCTACTTATTTATGTCTTCACTGGTTGCTTCTTGTATGTGCCCTGACTGAAGATCGAACCCACAACCTTGGCTTATCAGGCCGATACTCTAACCAACTGAGCTATCTGGCCAGGGCCTGGTGTGTAGATATTAAATCCAGAAATTATCCAAATGCTCATAGTTTTTCACCTAAGAACCTCACTTGTCAAATTCTAAGAAGGACTAAGTGGAGACATGGGGTCAGTTTATCACAGTGAAGGAGACTTCCATGAGTGCTGGACTCTGCCAAAAGGACCCTCTGTTTTTCCTTTGGGCCTGCCCATGCACATGTCCCCAGCTCTTCGAACCTCTTGCGCATACCTCCCTCCTGTGTCTGACCCCAGCAAATCCTCAGAAAACTGGGCTTTCTTCCCTCCCCCTGCTCCAGAACTTCCCTACTCTGAAAAAAGAACATTCCATCAGTTGAGGAGGTAGAGAACATACCAAGCCAGAGGTCAGGCCTAGATGCCTCAAACCTGGCTCTTGGAAACTTGCTTCTCTCTCCTTCCCTGCCTCCTGGCCACCAAGTAGCGTGTGTATCTGGGATCTGAGATCAATGTTACAGCCCAGCCACTGCCTGGCACAAATGAAGACCAGCCTCTGGAGAACCAGCTCAACATTCCGGCTGTATCTGCCTGGCATGTTTGGCCCTTCAAATGGAGACAATAAATTGCATGTCTCTCAGCTGAGATCCAATCAAGCTAATGTTATAAATTGATTTTTCAGACCATGTAAGCAGAGGGGAACAGAGAGGAGGAGGATAAGGAACCAATGCAGAGGTTGCCCCCACAATTTGAAGTCGTGGGCTCTGGCTGGAGTTGGTGACCCACGTTTCATGGAATAAGGAAACCTGACTAATTCCCTCAGAGCTGCCCTTTGAGTTTGGGGGAAGAGAGTGAAAGTGGAGAGCTGAATCCTCCATCACGTTCCCTGTAGATAGGGGTGATTTGGGCAGGGCTGAGAACCTCCCCCGATGGGCTCTTTCCAGGGTAACCCAAAGGCGAGTCACCAAGAAACCGCCCTGCCCCTTCCCTGTATGAGATAAGGGTTGAACATGCAAAGAGCAAAACCCAAAGCACGCCCAGGAAGAAACCACACGCAAGCCCACACACCACAGTAAAGATGACAGATTGCCAGCAGCCCATGCAGCAGACTGTGCTCGAGCCTGCGTGGTCTGACAAGAGTCAACCACAGCTCCATGTGCGCATGACGCCTTCCAATCTGCAATCACTCTTCCCAATGAATAGCTGCCTATTTAAGACAATTTGGTCTTAAAAATGCCACCTCAAAATAGAATTAAAAAAGCATTTATTCCTCCCAGGTACTTAGAGAGTACATGTAGTGTGTGTGTGTGTGTGTGTGTGTGTGTGTGCATGCAAGCACTTTGTGCAGACACGCATGTGGGTATGCGAGTGGCTATGCATACTTCAACAAACACATACCCCCCACACACCCAAGAAATGCATCAAGCCCACTCACCCTGTCCTTACAGTTCATGTCCTAATAGTGGGAATCTGGGCCTTCTGCACAGGAAGGACACGAGTACACCTCACAGAGCTGCTGTGCAGGGTGAGCACAACTGTACGAGCACGTGTGCCCAACTGCCTAGTCCTAAACACGGGGAAGCTGAAGAGGCGCCGGGCTGGGAGGGGCGTTCCTCGGGTCTGCCTACTGCCCCACGTGCCAGCCTCATGCCTCAGGCAGGGCCCGGCCACAGCCCAAGCCTCAGCAGCTCCAGGAGGGCAGCAACTCCAACGGGCTGAAGGTGCCTCTATGGCCTGTCACCCAAACAAGTGTCACTGCAAAACCCCCATTCTGGCCAGGGCAAGCATGCTAGGCATGACGGGGGGTCCTGCGGCAGTAGTGGGACCCCTAAGTAGCAGACACAATGGTTTCTGGCTGCCATCTACTCTTTGGTGGAAAAGGCACTTGGTTATTGTAATTCTTGGTAAAACTGACAACAGTTAACACTTTAAAAAATATTAATAAACTATTAACTATATGAACATGTAAACTGGCTTCACTGTCACAGGAGGTAATGGTGGAGTGGAGACTGAAACGGCCTGAGATTCTCACAGGAGCCAGAAAGAGATTCCCAGCGCATCAGTGGGTGGGCCTGACGTCCCAGCGCTGGGGACTTGCCGGCCCGGGCTCTCACCCTCCCGGGATAAACAGCACTGGGCCTGTGCTCAGAGTGAGCACAGCACCCTCCACTTAGGGCTTCCAGATTGTAAAGACAAAGCAGCAGACTGGAGACTGGCTATTCATTATCAAAGAACATTGCAGTTGGAAGAACTGTTTACGAGGCCTCAACAAAGAGCCCACAGTGACACCGAGGGTGAAGCACCTCTCAGGGGAGGGGACAGCACAGGCTTTCTCTGCATGAGAGCAAGACCCAGACAGACACTCTCTCCACAGACAGAAAACTCACCAACACTCCTCAAAACTGCTAAAGAAAAGAACCAAAATGAAATATTAGCATCTGTTAGCAAACACCAAATGCAAAACAAAAAATTAAAAAGCCAAGTTATCTTTTGTCAAAATACTTGAATTTGCTTTTTGAAAGACTATTTACTTAGGAGTCCCATGTGCTTATTCATTACAGTGATGCCAGGGCCTGAGCTTACACCCAAGACGACATCCCACCGGTGGGCAAAGTACAGCTGCACCGAAAGGAAAGTTCCAATGATGAAAACCACTCCTACCAGGGGTTTTATGACATTAGTAGGAAATTAAATAAAAATTCATAATGCATATTTCAAAAATACCACAAAGGCCTGTTGGGGATAAGAAATTCTGAAGCTAACAGAATGGTCAGGCATCAGTTTGCCAACCTCTCTGACACGGACAGCCAGGGGGCGCCCCTCTTGGCTGGCCTCTTCCCCCAGGGACCCACACCACCCTCAGACTGCGCACTCTCACTCCACGCAGCCACGTGCAATGGCGTGACAGACACATGATCTCCCCTGGCTGTGCAGAGTTGTCATGGGGACAGGAAGCCTCACAGTTATCACAACGTCCAGAAAAACACCCAAGTCAGACAGTCTTCAGGCTGTGGTCTCTTGGGTATAGTCTGGGCACGAAAAAGCCCTTGGTGGGGATGAGTCAAGATGGAGCAGGCTATGTGGGGCCTCCCAGAGAATGTTCCCCTACCCAAGGCTGGGCCTCCCCTTTCTAGCCAGGCCCTCTCTTGTTCCTCCTTCTCCTGTCTCCAGGACTTACCTGGCTCAGGGCAACCTGTGTTCACATCTGAATGGTGACCCTCACAGCACATTCTTTCACACACCTGTCCCCTCTCCAACCTCGGCTCCATGGTCAGTGACACTCCTAGCTGTACTCCTGACCCCCTCAGACCACTGACCGACCACTGCACCTGACCTTTCATCCATCCATGGTCCAGGCCAAGGTCAGTTTGCTCCAGTCACATCCTGTCCTGACTCCCAGCCACAGCCACACAGAGCCAGACAAGGGTGCCCTGGCTCCAGTGCCTCCTAACACTCTCTGTCTGACCACCTTGTGCAAGTCCTTTGACATTCTCTAGGCCTTTGCTTCACCTTCCCTCAAACTGTTCCATTCCCAGTGATAAGTGTGAACTTTCAGCTCCACATTCTGCAGGTTATTCCAACAAACCTTCAGCTTGCTCCTTCCCACCTCAAAAATCTCTCTGCAACCTCAGCTTCTTCTCATGCCCCTTAATTGCCTGGCCCAGCCTCTTTCCATCTTCTCCAAAACCTGCTCCATTCATGTTCTCCTCTGTCTACCTCATTTGGTTTCGCCTTTCCTTTCAGGCCAAACGCGCTCATGCCATAATCATCCTCCCCAAACCTGAGACCTTCATCCTCTATTTCACTGTCCAAGGATTTTACAGGACCGTCTACACTCGCCACCTCCATTTCTTACATTCACATCCCTTGATCTATTTAATTCTCGACCGGTGACGTTCTGGAAGATGACATCACCTCCTACATGTCCAACTCACCAGCTTGGAGTTACAGATCTTCCCACCTGCCTGCCTCCCTCCATCACTGCTCCATGCTCTGCAACACCCTCTGTGTGCTCGCTCCCTGCCCAAGCTTCTCAGGGCCAGGCCTAGATCTGTCAGCCTGCACCCTGGCACCAGCACACAGCCCCGTACTGAGACTGGCTCTTCCCTCGCTCCTCTCCACAAAGCACTGAAGCATCAGGCCTCCGTGCCTGCAGCCGCGCCTCACTGTGTGCTCTACAGCACCCTTCCCCACCCACTGCCTGCCTCACAGCACCCGACTCAGCACAGTAGAAGCAGGCAGCCCCTTGAGCCTGTTAAAAATTAGAAATGTTTACTCACAGCAGTCTCTCCCGGAGTGCACACTTTGGGACGCTCAACTGACTGACCGGGGACTCTCGAGGACAGCTAAGCTAGCAGTGGACACAGGGCATCCACCAAGAGCACCACTTTCAAGGCAGATTTCACTCTGCAGGGTGGGACTACTGATCAGGCGGCCTCCTCACCCACCCAGCTCAGTCACACACACCAGAGCAGCAAAGGGGCCATGAGGCAGCCTCTCTCACCACGCAAAAGCAGACTGAATGGCTGGATTTTTTTTGTCATATTCTGATTTTTTTTTAACCTAGGAAGCATCAGACAGCTGTACAAGGACCATGAACACCTCCAAGAACTTACTGTTTCTTGGTCTCTTCAAATTTGTGCAGCTTTTTGCGGAGGCCTCCTGACTTAAAACCTTGGCAGTGTGCTGCTGGCGCCCCAATGGTGACGATGTCGTAGCTCTGATCTGAATGACAGAAAGCTCTCCTCTGTTACTCTGGGCTTGGGTCTGTGGACAAGCCAGCTACAGGGATGTGCACACAGCTCTGGGTCCTGACCCTCCACCCAGGCCCAAGCAACCTGTGCTTCCCTTAGTCCCACCACCTGGGCTGTCCAAGGCCCCTGCACGTCCCAGGGCACAGCCGCATGGGGCTGGAGGCAATACTCAGCCTGCATCCCTCCTTCAGAAGGATGACTGATGGGCAGCTTTCTGCCACGGAAACTCAAAGAAGGCTGGATGGAGGAGAAACAAGAGGAAGGGGTTTGTGCTCTTTAATGAAGATTTTACAAAGGTCCTGTGATGTGTCTCTTATCTGAGCTGCCCAGCAGGACACACAAGCAAGGCTGGAACAGATGTGGAGCAGCACAGGGGCCAAGTTCACAGGGAGGACAGAAATGAGATGTGATTCAACAAAAGGGGCAGAAGAAGCGTTACCTGATCCTCCATCGTCCTGAACTCTCATCCTTTGTATGTGCAAGTTTGTGGGAACAAATTCCAACTTTTTATCTGCTTTCAGACTGCTTGCTTTAAATGAGGGACCTAAGAAACAGAATATTAGAGAACAGAGGTCACCGACCCGTATCCCACATTCAGGAATGGCAAGTAGAAAAGGGGTAGTTTGTGGTGCTGCTCAGAAGGCAGGGATGTGCTGGTCGTGGCCGAGGCAATTCTGAGTCGCCTGTAAGTACGTTTCACTTCCAGAGAGTGGCTGGATGAAACACTGAGCAGCGACAGCTTCATGGCTGGGAGGCTGCTCCTGGGTGCTCGGGTGGTGAATGGCACCAGGAGAAGCTGCGTCAGAAGGCAATGGAGACAATGCCTGCCCACCCACGACTCAGCTCTGAACTGAGAGCTGTGACCAAAGCAGCACGTCTCGATTCTGAAAAACGCTGAAAAGGTCTGTTCACCACCCCAGTTCTATCAAGATGAACAGATGCGAGACAGCTTTAATTACGTCCCCCTGCTTGGGTGGTTAAGGAGGCTGGATGATGTTTTGTAACAAATGTCCACAATCTCATTTTATGGTCAGAATCCGTAACTAATTGAGGAACTCCATGCCTAGAAAAGAAACGGATTGTAAATTATACGGACAATCAGAAGGGCAGAAGGAAAAAATGCTGCAGCTTGTGAAGGAAGGCGAATTTATTCTGCCAGTGTACAAAATACAGACCAACCGCTGTCTATTCCACATTTTGCCACAAGAGATTGTTCGCTGGACACCAGCAGCCTGGGAGCCTGTTAGAACTGCAGAATCCCATATCTGCCATTAACAAGACTCTCTGGGTATTTGACACACTGACATCTGAAAAGCTCTGTTCTAGAAAACTCAAGGTTGTGTGGGTATCAAGACTTTCCCAGGTAACAGGCATCCAACATGGGCAGGACACTGATTTGTTCCTTCAGACAAATGCTGCCACTTTTCTTAGAAATACACTTAGATCTGTTCTTCAGGTTCAGAGCAAACCTGGGGCCCTATTGTCTTGTCATCATCCCTGTATCTGGCTTCTTCTCAGCCAAGTTCATATGTCCATACAGTCTGTGTCAAAACTACATTAAGGGCTTATGATTTTCTTTCAACCCTAAAATTCCAATAATGAATAGGAGGAAGGAAGAATCTAAAGACAGAGAATAAAATAATGAGAAGCCAAAAAATTATTCTATTTGGAATAAAAAGGAAATAAGAAGAGTCTTTTAATCTTCCTTGAAAGTGTTTTGGAAATCAAATAGCATCTTTCAAGAAAAGGTGAGGTATCTGGACTTCACTCTCCTTTTGGGCCTTAAAATGAAGAGTTCCACTCAATTTTTACATCTGACATGAGTACCACTCTACGTGTAAACTAAGAAATCTAGAAAACTGCTCTGTCTGACGGCAAACAGCCTACATCATTTTGGGCATCTCGCTGACATCAGACCCAGATGCAGGAAGAACGTGAACCAACAGCCTGTAACTTTGTCTCTCCTAATGTTCATCCCACAGCGGTCGCTTTGGCAGATGACACCTTGGAAGGAATTTTCAATGCAATTCACAGATTTGTCTTTTTAATTAAGATCTAAAAAATCTAAATATTAAAGAATTCACACCTACATGAGAATCTATTTTTAAAAATCCA
The DNA here is from genome assembly GCF_021234435.1 of Artibeus jamaicensis. Taxonomy (NCBI): domain Eukaryota; kingdom Metazoa; phylum Chordata; class Mammalia; order Chiroptera; family Phyllostomidae; genus Artibeus; species Artibeus jamaicensis. The sequence continues at coordinate 8,331,293 of NW_026521810.1, read as the reverse complement.
TTAGTGTCTGTCAGTGAGAATACCTGAGCAATTTCAGGTTCCAGATTTGCAGGTGGGAAAATGGAGAGTGTGCCAAGATGAAGACGGGACCTGGTACCTACCTTTGTACTGATGAAGGTCAGTCAGGTTCTCCTGGTACGTGAGGATGATGGTCTGGTACTGAGTGACGATCTGGCGCCGCAGGCTCTCCCAGCAAGGGGACAGCTCCCCCAGCTCTTCCAGTTCACACACTCTGCAAGCAAGACACGCCCATCATGCCATGGAGCCTGCTCACTTCCCTGGAGAGGCACAGAGACCAACCCAGAGAACAAAGTATACACGGAAGTGTCGCCAGTGCCAGGGAGGCCCAGGCGACATGGCCAGCAGGGTTCGTGACAGACCCTCCGGAAGGAAGGGCTGCATGGAAGGAAGAGCACTGACCACATGGCAAGTGCACAGAGAAGCTTTTTATAGGAACTTAGTCAAATGTTTGAGGCAAACTAAGTGGAAGAGTGAGAGGAGAGCAGCTCCACTATGGCCCCAACACGCTGGCTCATTTCACAGCCCACACAGGCAAAGGTTGAGCTGCAGCCCGTCTGGGTCCGGGCAGAAGAGAACGACCTGTGGTCCTCCCCAGACACGAGAGGATGGGGGCCATGAGCCACTGCCCTGATCTGTTACCTCCGCAAAAACAAAAGCTGTATAAGAACTGAAATATAAATTTCTTACCTCAGAGATAACTAATAGCTACATAATCAGAATAACAAAACACAAGATGGATTTTGGGGGGAAAAAGGATAACCATTCCAGAAAACTAGGGAGCAGGAAAGTAAAAAGGCCAAAACACATGGCACACGTGAGCCAGACTGTCTTGCCAGATGGCCCTTCTCTCTGGATGTCTCCCGTGCTTCATGTGGCTGCTTCTTGTTTCTGGTGTCAGTTTAATGCCATCATCTCCCAGAGGCCACTCACACCACCTTCCTCTGACAGCCTCCCTTTACTTTCCGCTGGCACATCTGGGGCTCTGTGTGTAGCCCAAGACACGCTCTGTTGCCTATTAGTGAATGTCCCCCCTAGTCCGTCCCACTCATCAAGAAGCCTCTGCACTGAGCACAGCGCCCACCTCACAGGATGGAAAGCAACACAACCCTCAAAAGCAAAATGCTTGTTAAATGAACACAACCTTTAAAGTTACAGTACATACAAGTCCATACCTAGTACAAGTAATGGGAGACTGTGCCCTAACTAGATATAAAAAGAAAAGAGAAGATATGCAGTAGCCAGGTACACAGATATAAATGCAAAAAGCTAAAAGAAAAAATTAAAAAATTAAAGGACATATAAAATATGTACAAATACAAAGAAAAACAGCTCTGCATTTCTTGCCATTTTTCTTTCAGTCTCAATATTTTAAGATAAAAATTTAAAACTAAATAGCTGTATTAAAACAGTCAGATTCTGGCTGTACTGTCTTCTTCACGCGTCTGTCATATTGTTCATAATTCACATTTCAGGACAAGGAGCAGCACTGGCAGCGTAGGGCAGAGGGGGGACGGAGCTTGCAGGGCCTGAACCACCTCACAGGCTTCTCCCTGCCTTGGGAACAATGGCATTCGCTCTGAGCTGGAAGGTGCTCCAATGGGTCCTACTTGACCTTCTGGAGCCCATATTCCTGTGGCTTTGGCCAAAGAGACTGCTGACCCAGGCAGCCCTAATCAAAGAACAAGCAGCTATTTTTAACTTTCTGAGGCCAAATGAGAGGTGAAAGGAGAGGGGAAGAGTGCATGTACCAAGTTCTGGGCACACATCTGGTCCTCCAGGCACATCCCCCTGTGAAGTCCTCACAAGAAACCCCAGGATACAGATGAGCAAACTGAGGCTTTGGAAGCCCAAGCCACACAGCAGGCAAGTGGCAGAGGCTGGGTTTGCCGTCTGGCCTATCTGGTGCCAGTGCTCTGTCCACCACACAAATTTAAGAGCTTTCCAGAAAAAAAAAAGGGCACGTGACATGGGTGTGGCAGGTGGTCAGCCTCTCCACTTGGCCTCACCTGGCCGCATCTTCTTCCAGCAGCAGCTTCACGAACTGCCGGGGCACGTGTAGGGAGAGCACACTCTCTGCCATCTGCTCCAGGATCCGCAGGTGGTTGCCATCGGTGGTGGGAAAGCGGTACATGCGGCAGATGGCACCGCCGAACACTGAGGTGTGAGAGACAGAGGCTGTGTGGGAGCAGGCCACAGACCCGTGCCAGGTCCTCCCCCGGGCCCTCAATGGTGCTGACACACTCAGCCTTCTTCCTAGTCATCTCAAGGGAATTAAACGTTTCAACCAAAAACCCACCAGGTGATTGAGCCTCAATGCTCTTCCCCTAAGATATGCAATCTTCTTATCCTGGAATGTGTAACTAAGTCCTAAGTGTAAGGGCTGGGACAGTGAGGCTGGCAGTCACTAAACCCAATGCAAAACAAGACAGTGAGGTGAAGGAGCACACCCCTTCCTGGGAGTACTGTCAACTCTTTCTATGCTGGCAAAACAAACATGGCAGAGAAGAGACCATTGGGGGCACAGTCATGGCAATCACAATAGGTGGGTTGGAAAGGGTGGCCCAAGTGGACACTCTTGAAAGTGGCCTGAGTACCAGTGGAGGAAGCTGTTTACCAGATTTCAGTAAAGTATCTTTTCTCAATGAAGCATATTTGGATCGTATTCCCAGTGCTTCGGTCAGGCTCTCATCAACGGGCAGGACCATCTGGTGACGTGTATAGAAAAGCACAAGAAAATCATGACTCAGATGAGCACAAAGCACTCAGGAAAAATGGTGGCCTACAGACGTCATGGAAAAATGCGTAGGATTAAGGCCCACCATCAGCACTACAATAAATATGAGGGGGGACCGAAAAACCCACAATTTATTTACAAAGAATTGTGTGCTCCTTCTGATGGAGGGAGGAAGGGGTGTGCTCACCCTCCCATTGACGGTGTCCAGAGACCGGGTCACTGGAGGCCGCTGGTCTGACTTCTCCTCCATCTGCCAGCCAATGACTGTGATGTTACCAACACGGTCACTCTCTGCAGACCTGCAACAAGCAATGTGCTTTGGGAAGTGGTGGCATTGAATGTGCTTGATTTTCTGCTTAAATCTCAGCAATCCTAGGTCACCAAGGGGCTCAGGCCATGCCAAGACCTGACCAGCTGGTCAGTCAGGCAGCATTCACTGCATGCCCAGACTCCAGCGGCAGCAGACAGGAAACCATGGGGACCCGGAAGAAGGGACAAAGCTCACAGAGAAGTGTGAGCATGCCTGGTGAGCATGCCTGGTGAGCACGCACTGGCCAAGGGGAGGGGCCAGTGCTTGCTCCCTCAGGCTGACCCCTGCCCCACATCTCAGAATCGGGATTGGAGGGTACTTTCTTCTGGCAGCTGACCCCTTTCTGCTCCTTCCCACCTGCCCTCAAGCTTTGATTTGCCCGAGGCCTAGGCCTGCACCCCAAGTCAGCTGAGGTCACCCAGGGCTTCCCAAAGCCTCTGAACCCTGACACAATACAGCCGATGCCAGTCCAGCCCTGGTCAGCTTTACCCCTAAGAGCCCTTGGGGGGCTGTGGCTGCCCAGGCCCACTGACTCCTCCAGGGAAGCCCCAGGCTTTTTATTTAAGAGAACTGATTTGGCCAGTTCTAATTTTCATGTGGTCACCGCTACTGCCCATTTCCTTTCCTATTTTCCGTCATTGTTCTCACGCCCAGAAAAGTCCTTTTCCCCACGCTATCCCAATGGTCACCTTCAGCTTTTTTAAAAAAGGATAGTGCCCAATATTTACATGTAACTCCAATCCAACCAGAATTACTTCTGGTAGATGATGTACCTGGATATTTTTCTCCAAGAGCCCTTTCCCCTACACGACCCTCCCGTTTTCCCCAAGGCTCTTCCACTACCCTGAGTCAGGTTCTCGGTCCACACCAAGAGCGTCTGCAGGGCTCTGCCCACCCAGTGCCTGCGGCACTCCCATCACCAAGCTGCAAAGTATTGCACCATCCAGCTGGGAATGCATCCTCTTTCTCAAAAGTTTCTTTGCTATTTTGGACCATTTTCCCACTTCTCACATTATTTGGAAAACAATAACACCAGTCAGGGTTTGGGTGGAAGTTGCTCCTGAAATGCACTTGGGAAGGTTTTCTATCTTGACATCTTTCACCCTCCTTCCAGGGACACAGTGGGGGTTCCCCTCACACATACTTATTGGGCCCCAGGCATTATTTTATGTGCTTAGGGTACAGCAATGAAGCAAAAAGACAAAATCACTCTCTGGGAGCTGACGTTCTATTGGGCAGGAGGCAGATACTATACAAACACATTTGGTTAATAGACATGTGCCTAGGTTTTCCTTCAGGTCTGAGCCAGCGGTGCTCGTTTTTCCTATGCAGGCCACAGGCACCCTCCCCCAGCAGGCCTCCCGACAGGCTGAGGCTCCAGTTTGCTTCAGTGAACAACCACTCCCTGCTAAGACCAGACTCAGGGAGAGGCCAGGAAATTGGCCCTTCCCCATCAGTCCCTGGACCTCGTAACTTCACAACCTTTAAAAGGAACAAAATTAAATACCAACCTTAGTGTTAAATGCAACCGATGATGCCTGTCTTGGAGCAGGTCCTTGACAATGAATGTCCCAGAGCCCAGTAAGTACATCTGAGGAAGAGAGAAAAAGGCAGCCTGAATCTGCCTGCTCTGCCTCTGCTCCAGTGGCCGGGCCCACCACACCTCTGACCCTCACTGCAGGGGCCCACAGGGGTGCGCGGACAAAGCCGTATGGGCAGCAGTTAATGTGTGAGCCAGAAGTGAAGGCAATCTCACGCTCACCTCTCACTGAGATGATCACAGCACTTTAAACAGGGAAGAAAACCCTATGAACCCCATGTTACTTAACTGTTCCCTGAGATCTGTCTTTGACGTCATACACAGATAGTTTGATTTGTGTCATCTGATTGATAAGGGAGTCTTGGAAAAAGGCAATACTGCTTAAAAATATAGGATTGTTGGTTCCCTAGAATGGAAAAGAAAATCATCAGAACATGGAGTTAAATTTTTAAAGTAATTGCTCTTGACATACAGCAACATTTTCAGAACAAGAAATTAACAACCCTACCAACATGGATCAACACAAATGCTCATGGAGGCTTCAATGGCTGCAGAGAAACAAAACCCTGCTTTTCAAGAAGGATGAAGGAGCCCAGCAGACTGTTACTGGTCCAGACGCAGGGAATGGGTTGCCACAAAGCTGTGCCCAGAGCTTGCTCTAAAGGCTTCTCCTTAACACGAGGGATTTTATAAAATGGAAACAGGTTGCCCATCCATGTGTTGTTCAACTTTAGATGAGTGATATGATTGGATCTACTGCTTTGGGCTGTTCCTGTAAGATGTGCCAAGGCAGACAGAGGAAATGAATGACTTAAATCGTTTCTTATTTCTAGAATCCTGTGGGGTTTGGAACAATTAACGTCTGACCTTTTAAAGACTATCCCTTTTTTGAGGACTAGCTATTAGTTTCTAGATCATAAGGTGCTATTTTTTGGCAGCATAGCCTCATCCTCTCAAGCCCCATGCTATGAAGTTCTCTTTCTCAGGCAGTGGTCATTATCTCAGCCAAATGGTTAGCAGTTCCATGTGTACTTGTGTGGTGGGGTCCGTGTCTCTGGCTGTGTGCCCTCTGCAGCTCCAGACCCAGTCTCTCAGTCTGTGGGACAGTCCTCCCTGCCTCCCTCCAACCGCCCCTGGCTAACCATCTCTGACTCCCCCTCCAAGGAGGCTACGAACTCGGGCATCTGCTTTGGTGCCTCCTCCTCATCATTCTCAACCACCCAGTGACAATGAACTCTTCCACAAATCCTCTCTCACACGTGCCCCTTCTTGCCCCTCCTTTCCAGTGCAATAAAGTGGCAAGTCCCACTCCTACACAACAGTCTCAGTCTGGTCAGGTGACCCTTGCATAATAGCCTACGCTGGCCAGCTGCAAACAAACTCTCGGCCTGATGTTCAAGATGTCCCCCTTGACTTCCACCTGTGCCTTTTGCACATACCAAACTGGCTAAAGTTACTGTATTTCGCCATGTATAGTGTGTATTTTTTTACCCAAATTTTTGAAGTAACAATAAGGATGCACATTATACATGGGTAGTATGAATTCCATACTTATATAAATGTTTTTGGTCCTTTTATTTATGCTTAGGCATTAAAAGTATAACTCTAGGAAACAATAATGATACCCATATGCAAATTTCTTGTACCTTGTATCTGTTCTTGTGTTTTGTAATTATTTGTCACATAAAGTTTCTTGTACCATAATATGTTCAAATGCCAAAATTTCTTGATAATATAAAAAACAAGTATCTAAATATAACTAACTAAATAAATAATTGAATTAAAAAATTAAAATGAAAGATTTTTTTTCCTGAAAGTTTGGGCCCAAAATGCGGGTGCACATTATACACAGAGCGCATTACACATGGCAAAAATATGGTATTCTCTAAGCCACCCGATGCTCCCTCATCGCTGGGCCTTTGCATCATTACCACAGAAATCTGCATTGCTCTTGAACATGTGGTCCCTCAACTGGCAGAAGGCCAATACCTGGAGTCTGTGGGAAAGGGAGTCCTGGGCCCCACCCCAGATCTATGGAGTCAGAACTGCATGAAGGGACTGTAGGAAGCCACCTCCGATCCTCAGAGCTGCCTGGGAACCCGTCCTCCGGCTGCTACCCGCATCTCTAACACCCCCCACACACATTCTGCTGGGTATAGATGTGGAAACATTCATTTCTGCCTCCCCAACCACAGGGCTGTGTACTTCTTGGGGGCAGGAGGTGGGGCTCAACAGTCTCTGTATCACCCTCAGCACCCAGACTGTGCTTCATGGGTGGGTGGTGCTCAAAAAAGGCTTAGAAAACAGATTGTTGACTTGAACTTGGAATTAAGCTGACAAGACACTGAAAAGGTCTATCTTCCAAAATGCGAAGTTAGGGATGAAGAGGAAGTGCAGCGGGAGTCTGCTGGAGCCTACCAGGGAGCAGATAATTTGCACAGGACCGCACGGAGTCAACCGAAGTCTAGAGAATCTCACACCAGCAACTGCTACACTTAGTTTCACGACTTACACAATGTGCTCAATTACTGAAAGGCTTTTGTAAAATTCCCAAGGTGAATGCATATTATTTGATGTAAAAAGTAAATATATAACATGCAACTAAAAAGGATGTAAAAATAAAAATCAATAAAAATAGAGATATGTCCAGTAAGGGGTTGGTTAAGAGTTACTCTCCAAACTTTGACTAATGAACACAATTCTCCAAAAGAAGCAGCCAACGGAAGGAGACAAGGAAGAATTGGATCTTACCTCTTAAAAGGTAATCAACCTTATGACGTCAATGTTCAAAAATAACCAGCCAGTAGCTAAGCAATAATTGTAAAGGATATGGCAAATAAAAATGCCATCCAGAAGAGTGTGATGGAAAAATATCAATTACTAAAAAGGCATGGAAAATAGTAACAATTCACACAGCCATAGGACAGCTCAGGTGCTCAGGCTGCTCAGCAGCCCTCCCGCTGCAGCGGCAAACACGAGGAGCCTCAGGGCCAGCAGCACCCACCTCGATGATCTCCGTCTGAGCATGCTTCGTCCAGAACGCCTGAGGAGGGGTGGTCACACTCACTGCTACAAAACTGTTTGGTTTCCGATCTAGCGATGGCGTGTGCAGCTCGCTGCAGGCTATGGAATCAAGATGGGGGGGAAAACGAATCCTTTACTAACAGGAACTGAGGCTCTAGTTGAATCTTGGTTCCATATGCACTCAAAGAGCAAAAAAGTACACAGCACTCAAAGGGATTAGACAATTACATTGTCAGCTGTGGCAGGGAGTTGATTTTTTAAATTGGAAACAACCTCTTCCCATTCCTCCCCTCCTCCCCCCACAGCCATGACAGCAGTGCCCTAAGTGCTGGGGAAGACTGAGCCAAAGGGGGTGTCTACGTCCATGGAACGGAGCCTGGAGCCCCCGATCTCATATGGTGTCGGACGACCATAGAGTCTGACCTTTGCAAACTTCCAACCAACTGAGCTAAGCAGAGCCAGTGCCTGAAATCACAGTACAGCTGCTCGTGCCTGCACCCGCGGTGCCATGCTGGCCCTAAGCCTGTGCTGCCCACAGTCTCTGTGGGTTGTACACTGGGAGCAAATTAAAGTTCTTTGGCAAAGTAAAAAAAACTTTTGTAAAAATTTAGCCATTGCTTATTGATTATCCTTATAAGACTCATATCAAATGAAAGATTACTAAAAATGTCACTTTTTAGAAGTAGAATTGTTCCATTAAAAAAATTATTGTACTAATAGCATTTTGAAATAGATTGTGAGACTCACTGAATTCCACCATGGAAGTGACCTACAGGAAAACAGTCCTATTTCATTGAACCTAACATGCTATCTGTTAAAAAAACACACTACGGAAGAAAAAAATGACCCACTGCCTTTAAACTATGCTACTGATTGTGAGACACTTTTTTATTACGGAGATATTACGATATAAAAAACTGATTAAATATACAGTAAATCAAAGTTCATCATGAGTAGAAACAGCTAGCCCTTTTGGAGGACAGCCGATGCTCCCAGAGTGCTGCCAGCTCTACTTAGTTTCCAGGGCTCAGAAAAAACTGACTCCGACCATTTCTGCCAGTGTGCTCTTCACCTTTATGGACGGAAAATTTCAGGAGCTTCTTACTCTGTCATTCCTGCCCCCATCATTCCCATCTGACTTTTAAAATGGTCACTGGTGACTTAACATTCAGAAATTGATTTTTACTTCTGAAAATTTTGGTCCTCTGATTATCCTCTCTATAGTATCTGCTCATGTATTTTGAGTTTTTATCATTTATTGGATATAATAAAATATAAAGAGCTTAGCTTTTTAGTTCAATGCATTCTGACAATCACATATACCCATGTAACCACCATCAAAGCAAGGCAGAAAACTTTTTCCATCAGACTAGAAAGTTCCCTCTGTATTGCCAGTCACCTCCCCACCTCTGCAACCACTTTCTGACTTCCATCACTTCAGTCTAGTCTTGAATTGCATATAAATTCAATGTTTTGAGATTCACCTACATTGTTATATATATTGATAATTCACTTTCTTCTAAACTGATGAGTTATATTCCATTGCATAAATGTACCAAGAAAAATTTTTATGCATTCTGTTAATGGACTTCTGAGTTTTTTCATGTTGAACCATTATAAATAAAGGTGCTAATAACATTCTTGTCCATTTCTTTTCGTGAATTTCCATTTTCATTTCTCTTGCAGAAGCACCCGAGAGTGACATTTCTAGGTTACAGCAGAGGATATGCCTCATTTCATAAACTAACAGTTTCCTAATGTGGTTGCACTACTTCCCGACACCATCAGCAATGTGCATCAATTCAGTTGCTCTCCATCCCCACCAACAGGGGGGCAGGTTAGGGCCTATTTTAGTCGTCCTAATGGATGTGTTTTAATTTGCACTTCTGCAAGGTTAAGCATCTTTTCACCACACGGTTATTGTTTATTTTTAAAACTTCTTCTGTCAAGAGCTTAATCGTGTCTTTTGCTGATTTTTAAATTGGATTGTTGACTTTTTAACCATTGATCTGTAAGCATTTTATTTTAGATCTGTTCTTTCGACAGGCGTATGTGTTGTGGATATCTCTTTCCCAGTCTGTGATTTATCTAGTCATTTTCTTAAAAATTTTTAAGTTATTTTATTTTAGATTTTTAATTTTAGGAAGTGGTAGGCAGAAAAATGTCCCTCCCCCCCTAAACTATCCATATCCTAGTCCCTGAAACCTGTGAATTTTTTTATTATTTTATTTTTTAATCCACACCCAAGGGCAAGCTTATTAATTTTAGAGAGAAGGAAAAGGAGGGAGATAGAAAGGGAGAGAAACATCAGTATAAGAGAGAAGCACTAACCAATTACCTCTCACATGGGTCCCAACTGGGCCCGACCTGCAGCTTAGGCATGCGCCCTGACTGGGAATCAAACCCATAAAGTTTGGGTTTATGGGACACAGACAAAAATAACTCCATAGGTATGACTAAAGTCTTGGAATCTTGACATGAGGAGATTATTCTGGATTATCTGAGTGGTCTTAATCTAATCACATGAGTTCTTAAAAGTAGGAGAGGAAGGTAGACTTAGAAAGAGGTGAGCATGGAAAAAGAGGTGAGTTTCAAAGTGCAAAAGGCACTGGACTCGGACTGGCTGTTGCTGGCTCTGCAGGTGGAGAAAGGGCCCAGAAGCCAAGAAAAGTGAGGGGCCTTTATGAACTGAGAACCAGTCTCAATTGGTTGCTGGCAGAGAAATGGGGACCACAGTCCTAAAACCATAAGGAACTAAAGTTTGCCCACAATCAGAACCAGCAAGGAAACAGGTTTTCCCTGAGGCCCCAGAAAGGAACACAGCCTGGCTAATACTTCAGTTTCGGTGCGATAAGACTCTAAGCAGGGACTCAGTGGAGCGCATTGGACTTTTGACATAGGGAACTGTAAAGATAATAAATTTGTGTTGTTTTAAGGTGCTAAATTTATAGTAATTTGTTATGGCAGCAATAGCAAACTAAAGCACAGTTAGTGCTTTTTGCGTTCTATGAAACCTTTGACTATCCTGAGGTTGTAAGTTATATTCTTTGTTCACTTCTAGAACATTTTATTGTGATTTATTTTATGATTTTATTTTACAAAGTTCTCTATTTTTTCTATTATGTCTACCTCAACAGGAACTGGGGATTTGACTCTTCTGCCTTCTCTCTGACTTTTATGCTATGCCCTTAAATGACCCCTGGTCTGGTCTCTCTGGACATGCCCTTTCATCATGTGCGGGTTCTTAACGCCCATGCAAGGCTGGAGTATTTGGGCCTTTCAAGCACAAGCGAAGGCAGACAGACTGAGGAATAACAGGTGGCCAAAGGATGGGAAGATTAATATTAGTTTAAGGCTGATGGGTTAAATGCCACTTTCAGAACACATCTTCCTATAGGTGACATTCTCTCCTGGCCTCGCCCCCAACCCAGCCTACCGAAACCTCATTAAATGTTTAAGTCCTAGCTCAAAGTTCAACAAAGCTCTTTAATAGCTGAAAGAAGTTGCCTTCTTTCTACCTTCTCATTTGACTGGCAGTCTAGTTGAGTGCGGCATTCTAGGTTGGAAATGTTTTCCCTCCCATATTAGAAGTGCTGCCCTTCTGCCTTCAAGTTTCTAATGTCACTGAGAGTCTCCCCAAGGACCAGTTTCATCCCTGATCCTTGGATATGACCATTTTTTTCCCTTTCTGGAAGTTTTTAGAGTCTTGATTTTATTATCCATGCTCTGAAATTCCAGCTTAATGTGACATGCTAATTCTGTTTCAATATGCTGGGCCTGGTGGACATTTTTAACCTAGAAATACATTCTTCAGTCCTGAAAGACCCCTGGTAGTATTTGTAGATAATTTCCTCCCTTACTTTTTTTTAAGTATATTTCATTGAATATGCTGTTACAAAGTTATCCCAGTTTCCCCCCTTTGCCCCTGTTGTGGACCGCTCTGCATGGTTCTAGCACTGTAACTCTACCCACTGTGGCAAAGGGCGAGGGACGACCTTTGGAATTCAATTCGAGCCACAGGAGACAAAGCTTGTCTCAGGTAGCAAATGCTGCCTCAGTTTCCTCTCCCTGCCCCCAAAGCTTAGTCAGAAGTCAATGACGGGTAAGACCCCTCACAGCAGGGGGCAACCTAGCCAGTCTTTATCATCTGGAAGGCCTTCATGGAAGGACTGGGGGGGGGCGGTGCAACAAAGAGGGAGTAATGGACTCTCGCCGCCCCTCTGGGCTGTGACAAAGCCCCGGTCCCCATGTTCTCTGGGAGAAGTGCTTCCTGGCTCTAATCCCCTTGAGTCTGAATACCTGTTGGGGAGAGGTGCAGCTCCTTGTCTTGCTGGAGCGTGTCCTGGGGGAAAATTTGGCATCACAAAGACTTCCTGATAAACCTGTGAAATCTGCTCTGCTAAGAGTGCTTTCATTCATATGTTAAGGGTTCAAGCAGGAAACCCTAAAAACTCTCTTCCTGACAGACTCTGACTCAGACTAAGCTCTCAGATTTTTTTGAAATGTTATCTACTGTTTGATCCTTGCTGCCCTGAATTCCTGAGTATTACAACCCAATAAAAGCCCATGTAGGAGAGAGCTCAATGTCTTTTTCCCCTGAAAAACTGGCCACTGCTAATGGCCTTTTTCCTCTGGGAAAATGGCCACTTCTCCTCCCCAAACAAATCACATCATATCTCTGTCATGTTTACTTTCATCTGTGGCTGCTGGAGGAACTTGGAAGGAAAGTCACCCAAACATGCCCCCACTGCCTAGATCCCCCGTTCCCTCCAGCCATACCCTCTCCCCTTAGTTCATGTCCATGGGTTATGCATGTAAGTTCAGTTGCTCCATTACCTATACTGTTCTTTACATCCCCTGTCTCTTCTGTACCTGCCCAATATGCTTCTGAATCCCTGCACCTTTTACCCCGTTCTCCCCCTTCCACCTCCCGGCTGATAACCCTCCAAATGATCTCACTACCTATGATTCTATTCCTGTTCTAGTTGTTTGCTTAGTTTGTTTTGTTTTTTAAATTCAGTTGTTGATAGTTGTGTTTGTTGTCATTTTAATGTTCATAGTTTTGATCTTCTTCCTTTTCATAAATAAGTCCATTTAACATTTCATGTAAGAGCGTGGTGACGATAAACTCCTTTTGCTTTACCTTGTTGGGAAGCAGCACTTCATCTGCCCTTCCATTCTAAGTGAAAGCTTTGCTGGATAGAGCAATCTTGGTTGTAGGTCCTTGCTTTTCATCCATTTGAATACTTCTTGCCAGTCCCTTCTTGCTTGTAAAGTTACTTTTCAGAAATCAGCTGATAGTCTCATGGGAACTCCTTTGTAGGTAACTCTCTGCCTTTCTCTTGCTGCTTTTAAGATTCTTTATCTTTAATCTTTGACATTTTAATTATGATGTGCCTTGGTGTTGATTTCTTTGGGTCCAACTTATTTGGGACTTTCTGTGCTTCCTGGACTTGTATGTTTATTTTCTTTGCCAAATTAGGGAAGTTTTCTGTCATTATTTTCTCAAATAAGTTTTTAATTTCTTGCTCCTCTTCTCCTTCTGGCATCCTTATGATTCAGATGTTGGCCCTTTTGGAGATGTCCCAGAGTCTTCTTAAACTCTCCTTGTTTTTTGTTTTTTGGGTTTTCTATTTTATTTTTTTAGGTTTTTATTTATTTATCTTTAGAGGGGAAGAGAAGGAGAGAGGGAGAGAAATATCAATTTATGGTTGCTTCTCGTGCATCCCCTACTGAGAACTGGCCTGCACGCCAGACATGTGCCCTGACTGGGAATCGAACCACGATCCTTTAGTTCACTTGCCCGCATTCAGTCCACTGAGCTACACCAGCCAGGGCTCTCTTTGTTTTGTTTTTTGTTTTTTGTTTTTGAATTCTTGTTTCTTCATTTTGTTCTGGTTGGTTTATTTCTTCCTTATGTTCCAAATCATTGATTTGAATCCTGACTTTCTTCCCTCCACTGTTGGTTTCCTGTGGATTTTTCTTTATTTCCCTCAGTAGAGCTTTCATTTCTTCCTTATGCTTCTGCCATATTCAATGAGATCTTTGGGCATTCTGACCACCAGTGCTTTGAACTCTGCATCTGATAGTTCAGCTATCTCCACATCTCTTAGTTCTTTTTCTGGGGTTCTGTTCTTTTCCTTCGTTTGGGTCATATTTCTTTGTCTCCTGATTTTGGCAGCCTCCTTGTGTCTGTACACTAGGTAGAGCCACTCTGATTCCACTTTTGAGCACCTCTTAAGTCGTAAGTGGCAGAGCTTCAAATATTCGGCAGGGTGGGGCAACTTTGGCTCCGTGTGTGGGGGAGGGGTCGAAGAGGGGGCAATGCCGCTGCTGGCTGACTTCTGGGGGCTTGCCTGGCCCTTGCTCTGTTTCTAGTCACTTCATTCACTTCTTGTGTGCAAATGGCTCCCCTTCAACTGCTGTCCTGGTTGTGGTTCCCAGGGTGTGTGTGTTTGTGTATGTTCAGGACTCTCTGGCAATGTCTTCTGCCACCCCAAACCCCACTGAGTTTACAGCCAGAAGTTATGTAGCATTATTTTTCCTGCACTGAAGCCCAGGGCTACATGGTCTGGTCTGGGGCTGGGCTCCTTCGCTCACAAGGTGTCCCCCTGATTTTTAACCACCACATGTGACTGAGGAGCTGCCTGTTCTGCTGGCCTCCGTTGCATCACTGCCTCGCTGCTTCTCTGCCTCTCCACACCCTGCTGGCCGCCCACACCAAGCCCTCTCCAACCCGACTCCCCATCTCCTCCCCTCCTACCCATCTGGATGAATTTGGCTTCTTTAAAACTTGGCTGTCTGACTTCCATACAGTTTTTGGTGTTTTTCTGGGTGTTTTTTATTTTTAAGTTAGTTGCAGTCTTTCTTATGGCTGTGCAATGAGGTGAGGGTGTGTCTACCTTTGCCTTCACCTTGACCGGAAGCTCCCCTTACATTCTTTCCTATTTTCTCTTCTAAGTGTTGGTCATCCCAAATTTGCTTTGTAATTTTCCATTTTAATTTTTCTCCCATTTTATGGGAGAAACCTTTACTGAATTTTTAAATACTTTCTATCCTTTTTTAAATTTCTATAATTATCCATATTTTTGAACTGTTCTCTTTTTCTTTTGAGTAACCTGTTCTTGTTGGATGGATACACTATCCTCTCAAAACTATAAGTTATAACATATATAATATATAAATATAATTTTATGTATAAAATATGCACTAAATATATTTATGTAAATATATAATTTGTATACAACCCACATGTCCATCAGCAGGAGAATAAACTGTGGCTTATATACGTGGTGGGAAAACACTCAACAAGGGAGGCATGAGCTACTGCTCTACGAAATCAAATGTCCAGCAAGGTCAAGCACAGGCTGAAGGCTGAGCAGCATGTTTGCGGCACAGCATGAACTAGATTCCGGGTCATCTGACTCCCCAGGAGGAACTTCTTTTATGTCACATAACCTCTTGGACACCACTGCCAGGTCACTGACCAATGCTGACCACCACCAGGGGATGAGGAAAAGGGAGAGGACACCAGAGAGCACTGACTCCAAAGAAGACGCATCTGAGCTGACCGTACCTTGCTCTCCAACCTCCTGGATAAGCCACTGTAATGCCATACTGGCCTGATCCTGAAGCTGACTCATTCTACTAATTTTAGTCCACTCTCTCAACGATGTTCTCTGAGAAGACGAGTATGCAGGTGTCACCACCTCTGTTCACTGAGTAGGAAATGAGGGCAACAAAGCTAACCTCAATCACACGAGGCCTCATGGCCAGGGTGGCACAGCTGGCCCTAAGCCCCACCTTCTGACCCCTCCTGGGTCTTCCTGGAGGGGCAGGAGGAGGGGAGGAGAGGCTGTCTCTGCAGCTCTGAGTGAGCTCACCACCTCCGGCCCCGCAGGCCTACAGTCCCCAGCGCCCCCCACCCCAGAAGTGCACACCAGCAGCCTCTGGCTTCATCTTCCCAGAGACACTTCAGCAGCAGTGGCGGCAGCAGCAAGTTCTCTAAGACAAACGTGAGGTAGCAGTTGTGTTTTGTTTTTGAACAACATATATTTTAAAACAAAAAGAAATTTAAAAGGCACCCACCTAAGCTGAATTCTAAAATGGGCTCATCTGGATCTTGTAGATTTCCTGAATAAAAAGAAATATGAGAAAAAAGTTACCCTTAATCAACTTTTCAATGCTTTTAGATTTTATGGAAAAAAAAAACCCAACACATTTGTAATTGTTCCACAACATTTGTAAATCAAGCCATCACGATTTGTGTCGATTACTTCTCAATAAAATTAAGGGGGAGAAAAACTCCAACATTCTACTTGATTTTTCCATCTGAAACTGTTGTTAAGTGAGATGATTTCTTCATTTTGAAACATTTTATTTTGTGATTCCTGAGAAGTCTCAGGCTCCGAGTCCAAACCCCTTCCTTTTCAAGTCTGAATACCCACAAGAGGCAGGCTTTTCCTGTGGCCTGGACACTGGCCAGACAGCCCTGTGGACATTCCACGTTATCTCCTGGCGAATCGGCCCCCCAACCTGGAAATCTAACAGCAGACTGGTTCCGGTGGAGGCGGTTCCCAGGAAGCATGCTGACTTTCTCCTCCCTATTCTCGCTCAACCAGAGGATGCCACACCAGGGGCCCCCTCCAGGCTGAGGAAGCCACGGGGGCTCATACTGGCCATTCACCAGGTGCCCAGAACTGCTGGGTATGCTTGGCCCTCCCAGAACAGCTGTAGTGTGGGACTCACCAGGAGCTGGGTGCGGGACCCCTGAGGCTCACCTGCCAGAGAGAGGCCGAGCATGTCACCTGCCACATCAATGGTGGATGCCCGCTGCATCGCACGGGCCCTGGCGCCATGGCGAGGGCTGTGCTCTCTTGCTGTCATGCTGTCATTGGTGATGATGTGCTTCCTGCTCCTGGGTTCAGATGATGCCTGACTCCCTGGGAAGAGCTGTCACCCAGCCCTCGTCCCCTAAGGCAGCAGTGGTCCTGAGAAACAGAAGCAAACACTGGTAAGAAGCACAGAGACGGTGGCGGAGAGACACTGCGCAACCGTGGAAAGTCCAGGGTCTAACGTGAGCGGATGCAGCAAAGCCAGGGTTCCAGCAAGTCAGGGCGGAGTGGAGGTCTCTTTCCGTGCATTCCCCACCACGCTGTCACACACGTGCCAGCGCGGCATGCCCACGGGGTCCCGGACAGAAACCATGTTACCTCCAATAAAGATACGCCAAATTAAATGACAGTTTACAAAGAGTCATAAAATATGGCTTTTGAGATTTTCTTGTTGGTTTTATTATTATGCTTTTCCATTGGCAGGTCTCATACAATTTTATAAAATTTGAAACCACCTCACTACAACCTCTGTTAGAAGGACAGCAGCGTGGTGAGCACTGAAGAGACAAAGGCACATGTCCTCCAACCTCCCCCTTCCTCCCCAGAGCTACGGAAATTTCCTGTGCTGCTCAGTTCTGGGCTTGCTTTCCCACAGAACACATACATGTACGTGGTATCCTATGTCTCGCAGTGCTGTGCCATGGATATGAACATCCCTGTGAAAACAGCAACCGCAGGCTCCACCACAGGGCACAGAACTCGCATTCTGCTCTAAGTAGGTTGAGCAGCAAGACGTGAGTTTCGCAGTTTTTCAATCCTATACGCTGTAACTCCTACTGTCTCTAGCAGGAACCACACTTTAGAAGTTAAGATAATCAGAAAGGAGAACTCACTGGAACACACTTTCCAAGTGTGTCAATACCTCTGTACCTGAAGGGCCCATGCTCCCACTCTCGAGTGAATTCACCCAATAACTTACTGGGCATGTTTGTTCTTGGGTCAGTAGAGACACATGGCATTTCTTCATAGAAGCACGTCCAAATCCATCATCTAAAAATAAAAAAATTATAAATTTAACAAGCTGGTCAACAAACACGAGTTCTTGTGAACAGGTAAACACATACGTTATAATCCCGATACCTAGAAATATGGGGGAGCTGAAGGCTACTACATGTTCCTTTGAGCTCCATATACCAATCTAACCAAAGAGAAGAATCATCAGTTTACTAACCTCAAAAGGCATACAGTCAAAAATATGCAATACAAATGGGGAAGTACTTGCATTACTAATATCTGTTAGTTTGAAATGTACAAATTAATTTTTAAAAACTCACTAAAAATCCAGGTAGCAAAAGGTAAGCATTCATAAAACACATGGTAAACATTTTGAAAAGTGACCAAACTCATTCATAATAATTAAAGCCATGCTCACCATATCTATATTCCCTAAATTAGTACTCCAAAGTGGTCTGTTGTTCTATGGAGAATGTACTTTGTTGGAAGACCCCAGGGAAAAATCTACAGGGCTCTCCTATATGGCTCATGACATTTCAGAGTAGTACAAGCATTTTGAAAAGTAATCTGACATTATTTACCAACATTTGTCCACACACTCTCACCAATATTCCAGATATGCTTATTGCAGCATTACTTACAATGAAAATGCCGAAACCAATCTAACTGCCCAACTACAAGTGAATCCACTCTAACACCTATAAGACACACTGCTGTATGGCTGTTCACATGATCATAATAAAGCCAATAAACACAGGAAAAGTTCTTCAACCTCATTAGTCATCAGGAAAATACAAATCATAACGATGAGCTATATCTGCACACCTAGTAGAATAGCCAGAATGAAAAGACAGGCAATACCAAGTGCTGGGAGGATGTGGAATAATGGAACCAGATGAATAGCTAGAGGAGTGAAGGGCACAACCACAGTATCTACTCAAACTGAACACACGCCCAACCCATGATCTGGAATTGCTAGCAGAAATGCATACGTATGTTCCCCCTAAAAGGTGTAAAGAACATTTACAGCACTAACATTCATAACAGTCAAGAACCAGAAACAATTCAAATGTCTACCAACAGCAAAATGGACAAAATATCACACACGATTCCTAGAAACAATGCCAAGGGGAAGAGCCGACACACTGAGTGCATCCAGGCGACTGCATTCCCGTGAGGTCCAGGCACAGCCACATGAGGGCGATGTTACAGCCTGGGCAGTGGTCCCTCCGCAGGGCAAGTACTGACGGGACCGGAGAGGGTGTGCGGAGGCTTGGGGTGCCTTGTCTCCCAATCTGAGCTACATGAGTTAATTTACTGAGTGAAACTCATTGATCTGTACACCAATTATTTTTCTACCTCCATAAAAAGTTTAATTTTGTCAATGGTAACAATAAAGACAGCAGAGTATGAAAAAATGTTTATGTCAGTTATGCATCATGTGGGTTTTTAATGCACTGTTCCAACTGTGCCCTGGTTACAGCCCTTTCAAAGATGTGACACAGCAATAAAGGGCCAGCAGGAAGCCACATGGAGACACTGGCCAGGTCTGGGGCCTGGCCACGGGGAACTGCTTGCTTCCTTTCTTGGCTCACTGTCATCCCTTGCACCACTGAAAGCTGCATCCTGTGCAGGCCAGAGGCGAAGGTGGCACCCTAGCAATGAATCAGCCAGCGGAAGGCACTCTTCTCTCTAGAACCTTCTCCCAGCTTCTTAATGAAGGTACAGCCACCACCCCCCATTCAGCTGGAACAGCAGAGACATGCCACCTAACAGGCAGGCTACATCTGTATCCTGACACTCAATAGCCCAAAGAAGGCCCCATGCCCGCTTCCCTCCTCCCCCTGCAGGGTCCCTGACCACTCCATCCATCTGCCCCTCCCTCTAGGAGCAGGGTTAGTATTGTAGGTGTTATGAGATTCTGGGGATAGAAATGCTTAAAGGGGAACACCTACAGACTAATTTTATACTTGACAGAGTTCACAGATCATAGAAGATTTTGTGGTTATTTTGGTACATTTAATTAGAATCTGCAATTTAAGTCATCGAGACCCAGAATATAAAGCTAATTTGCACAGCTGAACTCGATCCCCTTGTATTAGTCTCATTAATTTCAGGTAATTCACCAAGGATTCCTATGTCCCCTCCGTCCTCATTTTTTCCTCATTTGAAGACCGAAGCTCATCAGAAGCAAAACTACACTAAAAATAAAGAGGGCAGAGGGTGTGGGGAGCTGTAGAGTACGGGGATGGGGAAGCAAGGCAAGAAGAAGGAAGGAAGCACTCAGGAAACTGACAGGCTCCTCCTCACTCTGTGAGGGATACGTGGTCCCTTTGGACAAGAGGACACAGGCCACCAAGCGAACAGCAAGCCCAAAAACATGATACCCATGCGGGGGCAGGGAGATATGGCAGAGGGGCATCAGCAAGGCAGGGAGGGATGTTATGACTCACACAGGCTCAGTGAGGGCGGGCGATGACTGTCGGAGGCTTCTCCTGAGAATAAGAAACCTCAGGCCAGGAAGGAGTTCTGGAGACATCAGTAACCTCTGGGAAGGACTAACCACAGAGTCCCACTTTTATCATCATGCACACTGGGGTGCTCCTGAAAACAATCTTAAAAAGGAGATGTGCAGATGAGGGCACAGAAGTCCGGACTGGGTAGCTGACTTTCTCAAGGTCACATGAAAGTACGGGATGAACCATGAGCACAACCCACAGCAAAAAGCCCACGTGCAGCCGGGGCCAGGCTCCCTGTCCTTTGTAGCCTAGCCTCCCCCGTTGCTGTCATATGGGAGCCAACAGGCTCACAGCAAACCTTCCCTGGGCCTCCGCTATCCTCACCAGGGCAGCGTGACAGAGAAAGTTGGCAGAGAAAGGCTGAGTGAGTCACATCATGGATCAGGAAGCCCCACGGATGAGGCTACTTCTCAGAGGAATCAGAAAGAGGAAGAGTTTTCTCTAAAACCCCTCAACCCAAGACAGCTACAATCACTCAGCGATGAGGCATCGCACTGCTCCCTGGCACCAAACACCACTGCCAGCAGGGCCTGAGAAAGACAGCTGCGGCCCCCGCATGAAGCCCTTCCTGCACACAGACCCAGAGCCCACAGCCGTTCTTCCTGGAGGTGCCCCGGTATGGCCGACGGTTCATCCCTTCTTTGTGTGACCAGGATGACCAGCTGGGACCCTGTGTGTTAGGAATGCCACACGTAACCCCTTGTTTCTCCCATACCTTCCTGGTGCAAAGACCAGGTTTTCTGACAAACACCAGTAAACAAACTGTCAACATCTGCAGCAACTGTATTTGCTCACCAGCATCTGGCTTTTTTCTGCTTTCCAGACACCCGACAGATAACTCTCCAGACCCTTCCCTCCACTGCAGGAAAGAGCCTGCACTGAGGCCTGCTTCCTCCTTCCCTTCAAAGCCACGAGCCAGCTCCCTGCTGCTTCCTGCTCCCTGTGGCCACACAAGGCCTCAGTGAGGACAGAGACTCACTGAACAGAGCTCGACTAAGAGAACACTGCCTAACAGCGAGCACACTGCAGCATCAGTCCATCCTGCTAAGGTTTCACAGCAGGACTCACAGGCCTTAGGAAGTCACGCCCAGGACACAAGAGGTGTGCTGTAGTTGGTGCACAGTCTCACTGGCAGGCACAAGCAACCTGCCCGGGGTCCCTGTGGGCCTGCGTGCAGCAGGCACTCACTCCTGCTTCCCATTTCCTGAGCCTGTGCTCTGCCAGTGACACTGAACAGGCACCCCTGGAGATGGTTTACCACCCAATTTAATTAAGCAATTGGTCTCACTGGTTTCATGAGGATGGTAGCTGATATAATATAATGCCTTAACCCAGATTCAAATGCACATCTGGAACTCCAAGGGCAGAGTCAGTAGCCTTGGCTGGGCCACAGGGGTCGGTCTAAAAAGCCAGGCAGGCCATGTGCTCCTGAGTAGGACAAGCCCACACTGTTCCAGCTTCTCCCCAGAACCTTGGTTTTCCCATTCCAGTCATTGGTAATTCCATCTTTCCACCTGCTCCAGCCAAGAAACAAGATCAGTACTGCCTGCTGGCCTCCTCTTCCTCTCACACCCCACACCCAGCATTTTGTTGGCTCTGTCTTTCCAGAGACCCAGACTTCGGCCCACCTCAGTACTCCAGCCCCACCTGCCAGTCTTCTGACCAGTCCCCCCACAGCTCCTAGTCTGTCTGCACACAGCACTGGCTCCGGCCCTGGCCTCCCTGCTGCCAAGATCTCCCTAGCCAGCAACCCTCCTCAAGTTCATCCAGAAGGCAGCTCCCTCACCTACAAGGGGGGACCCAAAACCAAATGGAATTATCTTCTGGAGGGTAAGCCCCCTTGTAGTACAGGCTTCCCCCACTACGTGAGTGTTCTAGGAACCCATCTGTATCAGTGTACCAGATGGCACTGCTGTGAGAGGCTGCGTTTGGCTTCAGTGAATTTTTTGAAGACTCTTTCAACACATTTGTCCATTTTGAGATGGGTGATTTAAGGGCACACCTGCCCATACTGCGCTGAGTGTTCAGCAGTTTCTGAGCAAAAATAGCATGACCCCCATACCACCCCCATCACCAAATCTAGCCCCCAGTGACTTTTTTCTCCCAGATGAAAGAAGTCCTCAGAGGGAAACATTTTGCTGATGTGGAAGGGGTGAAACAAATAGTGGCTGAAGTACTAAAAGGCATCAAAATCAACAAGTTCAAAAACTGTTTTGAGCAGTGGAAAACAATGTCCCAATAGGTGTATTGCATCAAATGGACAGTATTTTGAAGGTGACTGAAGTTTAAATATGTAAGAATAAATACACAATTTTTATAAATAAATTCCAGGGTTTTGGAGTCCCGCCATATATGTCCTTCCCAAAATCAGCTTCTCCAGAACATCTTCATGACAGTTCGTTTGAAACTGCAGTTGGGCCCCTGGTGTTTCAACCACAAACCATGAGCCTTTTGGGGATTTTCTACAGGAACCAGTTTGAAAATAAGTCACCCTTAAAAAGTAGTTAAAAGTGTCACTGCTGAGCAACATGGGTGCAGGACCGGGTGTCTGGGGGCTGGCATTTGGGAGACGAGAGAGACTCGGGGAGGCTTCAGCAGCAACTGCGGTGGGTGGGGGGGAGGGAGTGCTCAGGCTGCCTCAGCCAAACAAGCCCTCCTGCACCTTGGCCACTATTCTTAAGCATCCATACCTTCTCATGCTGGTTCTTCTCCAAAAACTGGTGATCTACACAACAAACAGTCAAGGCCTCTCATGGACCAGGCCTTAGAGATGAAAAGATGAACAGGAAGCCTTGGGCAGGAAACACATCACAGGAAACGTAACAAACAGGAGTGTTCACCCGGGCCAGGTGGCTCAGCTGGTTGGAGCATTTTCCCACATACCAAAAGGCTGCAGGTTTGATCCTAGGTCGGGGCATATACTGGAGGCAACCAACCGATGTTTCTCTCTCTGGCTCTCGCTCACACTCTCTCCCTCCCACTCTCTCCCTCCCTCTGTCAGAATCAATAAACCTATCCTCCTCAGGTGAGGATAAAAAAAAATGAAACAAAACAAAACAAGAGTAATGGATAAGCTGAGGGTCACACGACTGCTCAGGCCACTTCTGGAATCTTCCCTGTGAGAAGGACTGGCCTGCAGCTGTCCACTTGCTGGGCAGGAGCACCAGGGGGGCTACCACCAAGGTTTCTGGCGGCTGACTCTCGGAGTGAATCAACCTAGTGTTCCTATGTACCAGGCTTCATTTGTCACTCAATTACCACATACAGTCCCAGAACACCACAAACCAAGATAATGAGATTGCTGCCCCGGGCACTTCAGACCCTGTGAGAGCTGCCTGTTCAGTGCTGAAGACAATGCACATCAGTGTCATTGCCACCCCTCTCCCTCCAAGAAATGTTCACGACTGTGACAAGTATCATGTCCTGCCCCATTGTCAGCCTGACCACTCAAAACCCTCCCATAATTAACTGAAAGTCCGCCTGGCTGTTGGTCAGGAAGGCCTGTCAGTAGCACCACAGAAATTTCCTAATAGGTGTGCAAAAGGACTGAGGAAACCATCAGTATTTATCAACTCTCTTTGCTAATGAAGACATGCTGTCCCAGAGGACCGAGAGCCAGAGATGAGGACCACAGCATCTCTGTGACCTGTGGGTCAGCTTGCTCCAGAGTGGGGCTCCGTAAAGGCCTCACCAGCAAGAAGGAGGGTGTTGCAGACCCAGATGCTGCCGCCCCCAAGGCACTCACTCAGAGCTTGGTTCCCGGAGCTGCAGCTAGAAGACAGCTCTGGCTCCTCTAGGGCGGGTGTGACCCACTCCTTGCCTGAGATCCTTCTTTCTCATCCCCTTCCTTTTTCCACCCAAACCCAGAGCTCTAAGGCCTGTTCTGGTGTCTGCTTCTACCTCTCCCACTCAAAGGTGGCCAGATGAAAGCTGATGGCACCCAGCCATCAGGGTGGATGCCCACCCAGACTCTTCTCTCCTCGTCTCCTTTGGGAATGGTCTACTCTTTCAGCCAAGGGGATGGTAACTGTGGGTGTGGCCACAGCTGCTCATGGCTCCTCGGGATCATAGTGCAGAGAGGGGGTGCCTCCCAGGGGCAGTGACCCACACCCCAGTGGCAGTAACTCCTTCTGCCTTGTCCTGCTGGTGAGGCCATCACAGGGAGAGTGAGTTCTATGTACTCCCGCTATCCTGACCAAAGCACCATACTTGGCAGCCAGTATACCTGCACTGCAGGTCGGAGAACCCAACTCAGACGTGTTTTAGCACACGGCATGTTTGTCATAAAGGTTCTGGCAGACTGACAGAACTTGAACAGGAGTATGGCCAATGGGCCCCAATGTCAGTAGCACAGACGACTCTTCTAGGCTCCCCTCTCCTTCCCACATCATCCTCCCCCATCCCTGCAAATGAACCAACCTGTCTATATACACCGTGGACACAAGGCAGCCAGCAGCCCCCAACTTTAAACGCTTTAGCTCTAGCCATCGGAAAGGACAAATGTATGAATTTTCTCTGCACCGTTGGTCCAGAGAAAAGGTAATCTTGGCAAACGTAATCCGAGGGCCTAGCTCAGGCCAGATGCCCCCTGGCTGGAGGACTGTGGGGGTGCTCCCATGGGACTGGGTGTGGTGGGGGAGCGCCCACAAAGGGGACAGGGGAGACCAAACATAAGCATCTCAGCTCACAGCAACATTTAGAGCCAAGTGGAGAAAAAGCCTGCAGCAAGTATTTCTTTTTTTTCTTATTTATTTATTTATTTATTTATTTATTTTATTGATTATGCCATTACATTTGTTCTATTCCCCCCTTCATTCCCCTCCACCCTACCCCCCCGTCCCCACCATTACCCCCCCTTTAGTTTATGACCATGCATCTCAAGTTCTTTAGATTCTATATTTCCCATACTATTCTTGCCCCCCCATCTATTTTCTATCTACTGTCTATGCTACTTATTTTCTGTACCTTCTCCCCCCTTCTCCTCCTCCCACTCCCCTGTTGCTAACCCTCCTTGAGAACTTCATTTCTATGTTTTCACTCCTGATCTAGCTGTCCTTTTAGTTTGCTTTTGTTTTAGGTGTGGTTCTTGATAACTGTGAGTTTGCTGTCCTTTCAATGTTCATGTTTTTTTAACTTCTTTTTCTTAGGTAAGTCCCTTTAACATTTCATATAATAAGGGCTTGGTGATGATGAACTCCTTGAATTTGATCTTATCTGAGAAGCACTTTATCTGTCCTTCCATTCTAAATGAAAGTTTTGCTGGGTAGAGCAATCTTGGTTGTAGGTCTTTGGATTTCATGACTTGGAATACCTCTTTCCAGCCCCTTCTTGCCTGTAAGGTCTCTTTTGAGAAATCTGCTGACAGTCTGATGGGGACTCCTTTATATGTGACTGTCCCCTTATCTCTTGCTGCTTCTAGGATTCTCTCCTTCATTTTAATCTTGGCTAATGTAATGATGATGTGCCTTGGTGTGTTTCTTCTTGGGTCCAACTTCTTTGGGACTCTCTGAGCTTCGTGGGAGTCCAAGGCTCCGCTCCTCATACTTAACGGGTATGAACAGAACAAAAATGGCTCAAGAAGATCTCAAAGCCCCAGAGCCTATAAATCTAAGCGATGAAGAAATAGCAAAACTCTCAGACGCACAGTTTAAAACACTGGTGATCAGGATCCTTACAGAACTGGTTGATTATAGCCACAAATTAGACAAACATATGAAGGCGAAACTAATTGAAATGAATGGAATTGCACAGGACACCAATAGCAATGAAAAGGAAACTGGGACTCAAATCAATGGAGTGGACCAGAAGAAAGCAAGTATTTCTTAAAACTTTAAGAAGAAAGTCAAAGAACTCCTAAGGTTAACTGTTTTCTATGTTGTTTGAAACAGATAGCATAAAGATAAAATTAGGTATAGACTCTTTTTCCCTTGGAGCTCTGAAACTACAATAAAACTAAGAGATCTATAATTTAATGACAAACAAAACCCCAGCACCAATGGACTCATGTTTGCGCTGATTTAATGTGAAGGGTGGGCTTTGTACAGAAACCATCATATGACATAACCCTGAGGACTCCAAAGGCCTCGCCCACCACGCCTTCCACTCCACAGGCTGGCCTGAGGCCACAAATGCCCACAGTGGCCACTCTGGTCCACCCAGCCTCTATCTGGTAAAAATAACAGTGTCTAGCAGTCACCATTCCCCAGAAAAATGACTTGTTGAGTTGGGCATAGGAGTGGGGATGTGGCAATACCCCTGGACTATGAACAGGGATCTAAGGACCCCTGCAGGTGTCACGGCCTCCACAGGTTTTTGCCCTTTTGCATAAAAGCAAGAAAGTTATAGAGAAAAAGTGCAAAAGACAGCCTCATGGCTTTGCTGTGTGAAAGACTGGAAACCCCGGCTACTCCCCTTAAGTCCCTGTGGTGACGCACCCACAAGCCACTCAAGGGCAAACTCCAGATGACCCCTGTGATACTTCCTTTGTGAAGGGAAGCCATCTCTTTCCCACCATCCTTCCTCTCCTCAGCCTGTTTACATTGCTATGCTCCTAACGTCTGCTGCCGGTTCACCTAAGGGATCAAGTGTCTCATGATATGTCCAGCCTGCAGGAGAACATCAAGAGGAAGAGCCTGAGATGCCTCTGGCCACTCTCCAGCCTCATCAGGTCTCCATGGAAGAAAACACCCGTCTAGAGGCCATCTTGGTAGGACACCTCACTGGGAAAGAAGCGTGTGACACACGACAACACAGCTTGCAGTGCCCTCTGTGTCCCCCGGCTCGCTTGGCCCTCCTCACGCATAACTGCTGGGTGGGTGTCTGACAGACAGGAGCCAGGCTCACAATGGTAGATGGGCTTTCTCAAGATCATGGGCTACGGAAGGAATTCAGGCTCTGAAATCAGGCCTTATTAGTCCAGTCCTTGTGCAAAGCAGTGTACAGGGCACATTCATCCAGCTACAAATGAATACTAATAAAAGGCACAATCTTTCCACCTCGTACAGTCCTTCATTTTATAAGCCCTCGCATGCATATTATTTTAACCTTGTAATGTTCATTAAAATATTATTTTCCTCTCTTCACCCCTTTAAAGGACCCCTCCAGAAGAAAAGATCCCAGATCCAAGAATCCAACACTGAACACAACTTCCATCTTTGCCCCCAACCACAGTCTTCACAAGTGCCCCTCCAGGTACTCGCTCTCCGACACCACCTCCGGCTCCCATGGCAACACTACAGCACGAGCTGCCCGAGAGGAACGCGACTTCCCAGAGAAGTCCAGAGAGAGAACGTTCGCACGGAAGCAGCTTCTTTATTTCACATCATTCATGTTTGATTTTCTTTTCCTCAGCTGAAATTAAGCTCATTAAAAAATATTATAAATATTTTCATCAAAATAAGTATTTAAAAAAAAATTGTGAAGACAAAACCTGGTCAACAATACCAACTAATACTATAAACATATGTATAATGTTCTGTATTTCTGACAGTGGAGAAGGTGCTGACATAAATATTGTACAGAAGTGGCACATTTCAGTAGGAAGCTAGAATGGGAAATTCACCGATCCCTGAACCAGAAGACCTAATGTCTGCAGTTGACACATTCACCTGATTAGCAAAGTTCCTCTGCTCTTTTTTTATAAGTGCTATATATCTTGGTCATTTCCTTCTCTTTACTGTTCCCAACAGGTTTTATTCACTTGTGTAGAATGTCCTGGGCTAGTAAGTATGTGTTGTCATGGTGCTTTGGGGAGGTGTCGCCGAGATACCTGGTTCCCACTGGTGACGCACATTCCACAGCTGAAGAATGAAACATGCAGCCTCTCTCCTCACAAACACTCCCACGTCCTCTCTCAGGGAGAGCGAACAGCTCACCACGCTAGACACAGAAAAGCAGCCGGCGGCTATGTGGGAAACCTGGCCCTGACCCAGGCTGGCCCACTTGGGAGACACTACAGTCCCAAAGACGTTCCTGGTCCTTCCCAAACCTAACAGCAAAGTGTGCCCTGGAAAGGAAGCTGGTGTCCACCCCAGCTCCCAGGCCCAGCTCCTAGGGCTCATGGGATCAGTGGCCACAGGCTACTTGAAGTTCTGGCACATGGGCACTGGCACTGCGCCACGAGTTTCCAAGCGGCAGCCCCACGGCATCCCAACCTCCATCCACCCTGCTCCTGCCGAACTCCCCCTCACCTTCGTCACCCAGCCCTTCGACAGGGTGGGGCATGGGCCTGAGGGGGCAGGGTCACTCCAAATCCTTTATTTCCTTCCAGATTGCCCATGACAGAGTAGGAATAACAGTAGTTTACATGGCTGAGGTTGGGTAGGTCTAGTTTATTTTTATAATCATTAGGGAAGTTTGTTTTTTAATTCAAAGTGTCAAAGTTGGCCTCATGGGAGAATATGAAATTTTCTGAGTAGCACACAATTCCATAAAGGGCTATAAATGCAAGACCATGACCACAGATCAGTGACATGCTAGGAAGGCAGCATTCTCCTGGGGACAAGGCCATAAGGCAGGGGACCAGGGACGACCACAGCAACAGACCCAAGTTGGAGAGAGAATTCTCAGTTCCTAACGTGTCTTGGAAAAACAAAGCAGACCACACACTTTCCAAGCTCTATCGCCTGTGAATCTCTGGCTAAGCAGTGCGTTACCTGAAAAAAGAATCCTGTGTGAACCAGTCACTGTTGGGTGGCACATGTGGAGAAGACTCTGAGAGGCCTTCAGTGCTCCAGATGCTCATGCAGAAATAATAAGGCCTCTCAGGAGATGGGAGTCTAGAGCTTCAGCTACTTGGTCATAGTGTTCATTTGTGGAGTTTTTTCAGTTGTTGTATTACCTTGTTTTTTGTTTTTTCCTCTCAGACAATGTCATGTGACCGGGAGACCAGCCCTTTGGCTGGCCAGTTGGGAAGAGAGCCTGGCATGAGAAACGGTCCTTTCTTTCCCATATTTCACCCGTGCGTGTGTGCATGGAGGAGAGGACATGGCCAAAGCTGGAGGAGGCAGGCTCCCTCCCTGGGGAGGGTCCCATGGCTCTGACCACCACGGGTCAGACTGTCCCTTTCCCGGCCCCCCTCACCCCCAAGCCCCCCACACCTCAAGGAAGGCTGGTAGCATCCTCCAGACCAGGGGGAAGAATACCTTCATGGGAGGCCTTCCAGGGCTGCTGCCACAGGAGCCTGGCCACAGCTCTCATTGCAAAGCTGATGGCGATAGGAATGATGAAGACCCCCCCAAAAGTGATTTGAAAAAGAGGGCCACTGGGGAATATCACGCCAACAGGGAGGGACCGGGGGCAGAGGACAGAGAGTGGTGCTGGAGGCACGTCTGTCCTCAGGACCAAGCCTGGCTGGACAACCTGCACGGTGGTGTTCATGGGAACCTGCAATCCAGAACCAGAGCTGCTCATTCATTTTTTCAACAGGCAACAAACCAGGCACTTAGAGGTCACACACAGGTTAGTCAGAAGTGATCTCTGCCTGCATGACCCAAAAGTGTAACAATGGGGTGAGACATTCACACAAGACAACTCCAGGTCAAAATAAAGCACATGCTAGAGGCTGGGGGAAAAGAGGAGGAAGAAACTTTAAATCCAGCCAGATACGACTCTGACGCAGTGCAGCCAGATCTGACTCCAGAAGGCACAGGCACAACAATGAACTCAGGGAACTGGGCGGCCCAGTCAGTCTTCTAAGGGACAGAAAGAACAGGCTAAAGAGCCAGGTCCGGGCCAATTCCGGGAATCACTGATACCAGACCATGGAGGGCACTTCAGCTAGTAGGCAATGAAGAAATCTCTGGAATCTTAATCATTCAAATAAATCAGAAAAGTCTTGATGCTCTCACGAACTCTCTACTGAGCTTTTGAAGGTGAACTTCTTACTCTCTTGGTACAAACCCGGTTAGGCCTGGTAAAGTTGGGCCACTATGGCACCACCATAAACCAGACAGGCCATATCTATGACCAACACATAAAGGACAGCTAACTCCCTTGTCCTGCCAGGTCTCCAGGTGATTCCAAAGGTCACCAGCACAGCTAAACCTAAAGTCAAGACATGCACTATTTCTGAAGTAAGTACTATCCAACTCTGGAAATAAAAAGAGCAAAATCCAGGTCACTTTTGAAACCAGTGGCAGGAAGCTGGTGCAGAGCCCTGCAGTCGCCTCTGTGGTAGGTGGGCTCTGCAGCCGTGGGCCGGGCCGTGGCACGGCAGCCCTCCTGGGAGCCGGGCATCATCGCCCTGAGAGGGGACGCTGAGACCCCGGCCCAGTGCTTCTCATTTGGCATCAACAGCATTTTATATAAGCGTGGCACATATCTTTCTGAAACCTTTACTCCAGTGCAGAAATATGGACTCGACTTGCTCGTTAACTACTGATCTTGATCTGATGAAATACCTAAGTGACGAGGTGGAACAGCCCTAAGACTGGTTCTATGAGCGTTCAGTTCAGAAACTGGAGGCAGTCATCTCGAATGCTGGAAGTGGTGAGGTCCTCGAAAGATGGTACTTTTGATACTAAGTGTGCCGGGACTGCCAAAGATGACAGCACACCCAGACAAAAGTCTGGGAAAGCTGCCCAAGATGAAATCTACTCGGTGATCAGACAGATCACATCTACAATGACACTTCGGCCACTATTGGAAGTTTCTTGTTTATTGGATCTGCCGATCTATACAAAGATCTGGTTGTACCTGAAAAGTGGGAAGAGTCGGGACCACAGTTCACTACTGGTTCTGAGCACACCCATCTGCGTTCCTGCACTGCTACAGCGCACAGAGTAAATAGCCAGGTGGGCAGCCCACAAAACCCCTGTCCTCGCTGGAGATAAGAACAACAGTGTAGTTCTTCAGTGTGTGTTTCCTGGAAGCAAGTCAACTCCATGTTTTACCTCATGGATTAATTTTTAGATGGGGAAAAGTTTTTCCTGAACTGTGCATAACTGTTCCGTTCTTGGTACCTGTTTAACTTTCCATAGACGTAAATAAACGTTTGCACACTGCTCAAAGAGAGCCAGCATGTGACATCGGTTCCTTCAAAGGCAGTAACTGTAGACGGGAAGACTTTTCCTTAACGCAAAATGCCTTCCTAAATCAGACCTTTGAGCCAAGCAGCTTGACTTAGAATACAGGTAAATATGAAACACAGTGAAAGAAGTCTGAATACTCAGCATCTTTGTTTACTCCTAAAGTAACTGATAATCCACAGTAACAAAATACTGCTATAAGATCCTTTTACCATTTATTTCATTATTTCTTACTCCTACTGTTTAAATAAATTCCAGTGATATAGAAATCTTAAAAATGTCTGCTTGTGTTTTTTTAAATCATGCTTTAAATGACAATGATAAAGAAAGTTAAATATGTATGTTTTTAAAAACAAAACCAAACTCAAAATCAACCACCACAAAAGGAACTAAGACCACTTGGTACGTGAAGAGGCCTGGAAACTTCAGGTCTATTGGCAAATACCTCAGTCCAGGGCCACTCTTTGCCACTAAGCAGCCCTTCAGGCAACCTCTCCCTCAGCTGTGCAGTAAGTAGGCAGACTGCTCAGCCAGAGCCAGCTTCCCTGTCTTTCACCGTGACCTTGTGCCACAGAGATGCCTAAGCTGCTTCTGCTTTTGTTTAGAAGAAGGTTAACAATTGGATATCTGGGTGACAATAAGAAAAATGCCAGGAGGTACTTCTGTCATCATTTTTTTCCAAAGTTCACAGCTGAGTTGTGAAATGTAGAGAAGCGCTGAGAACCAAGACCCCCTGAAGTACCTCCCTGTCACATAGCGTAGGTCAAAATTACCGCCACCACAAGCAGGGACAGTGAAAACCAATTAAAATCCCTACTGTGCTTTCACATTCTTTTAAACAGTCTTAGAAATTGGGTAATAAAGAGAGAGGGGAAAACTGCCTTGAAAATGGAATTTTTAGAACCACTCCCGTCTCCCACCAGGAGAAATTGGTAGAAGCACTAAACGCTGGAAGCGAGCATGCAGCAAGCTGCCTTGGGCCCTGCCTCCTCAGGGCAGATCAGGACACTGATGGGAGGGCCACCTGCCGGCCACCCATGAGCAAGAAATGTCAGAGAAATGCAATGGATGGGAGTCAAAGCCCTTGTGCTCTTGGTCTGGTTCAGATTTTTATTCCGCTATCAGATCTCAGGCAAATCGCAGACTCTGGGCACTTCAGTGACCCCTGCCTGCCACATGTGGCCCCCTCCTCCCCACCCCTTACCCCCGATCTCCTGTCCTACACTGGTGGAGTGCCCAAAAAGTGTGAATCATATTTCTTCTGCTCTGTCATTTGCTCCTCACAACAAAGCCCGTCCCAGTCACAGGTAAATCGCTGGACCCCGTCTCTGTGACATCAGGTTCAGAGAAGGGGGGTGCCTCGCCCTCAGTCATTCTGTGGGAAGCCAGCGAGGCTGGGACAGACAGCAGGACTCCGACTGCCACTCCGGTCACCTCACAGGCACAGCAGCACTTCTTGAATGGCAGGCACTTGGGTGTCACGACTTCTACCACAACCTTACACTGTTATTCACAGACTTTTCTTTAAATAAAATTTCAACTTAAATTTACTACATTTAATATTTTGAACAAATTAATCCTTAAGTACTTACATAAAGAAATTTAACGGTTCAGACACAGGCTCACAGCTACCTTCCCTGAGGCAGACACGCCCCATCAGGAGACCTGGGCCTGCAGCAGAGGGGCGGGAGCACGGCTTCCCGCCTCCGCCCCAACCGCTGCCCCAACCGCCAGCTGTTTGCTGTGGGAAGGCCTGACGCTGAGCTCACGGTCACCTTCACTCTGTGGGGGAGACATTCCCGTCTTAGAGACTTACTGCAAATCTCAATTACAAAAGCCTCCGTGCAAAGGCTCTGCAGACCCCGAGTTACTATGTTAAACTTAAGTGACACTAGGCCTTCCAAGGGGCAAGTGAGATAGAGCGGAAAGGCAATGACAGAGCAGAAGAAAGGCAAAAATACTTTGCAAAGAAAGGAATAAGAATTTAAATCTTTAAATGACACATTTTTTTCTAGAAATGCTACAGCCTTAAGTTGTAAGCAGAGGGCATCTTGTGCAGGCACTCGATCTGGGCCTGCCAATAACATCTCCTGTGGCTCCCGGGGCCACGCTAGACTCACGGACAAACCGCTGGGTGTCAGGCCCAAAGCCATGGATGAGCCACAGCCTGAGCGGGGTCGTCTGACACACTCACCCTCCACCTGCTCCTCCTGAGAAACTTACTACTGCTCCAAAAACACAATCAAGACATACTGTGTGGGGAGCTAGGTATATGAGAACTCTGTGCTTTCTGCTCAGTTTTGCTGTGAGTCTATGACTGCTCTGAAAAATAAAGTTCATTTTAAAAAAAAAAAGACTTCCAGTCATTAATTCCATGGGGGAGGCAGGGTTTTAGCTGCCCTGCCCTACGGGGTCTAGAAGAAAAAGGGGGAGGTAAGTCATAAGAAAGTCCACCAATGGATCAGCAGGTAAGCCTTTTAAGGCATAACTTCTAGAGTTCTACATTCATCAGATTTCTTGGAGCAACATTCTGAAAAGCCTTGAAATCTCAGATAAAGTCAAATAAATATAGCACCCTGTAAAAGGCTGTATGAGAATATGAAACCATACACCCAGCTGAGGAAAGGGCTGCACAGAGAAAACTGCAAAGCAGTTCTAAAAATACCACGTGACCGTTCACCACAACTGTTTTAGGGGAAAACACAGGGGATCTAAATCCAGGGCCAACCTGGCATTTCTCAGCTAACTGCTGCCATTCAGTCCTTCTCTAATGGGTCACTGCACACTAGCCAAACCCAAAGCCCTGCACACAGGGTAACATGGCCCCTTGAATCTCTGTCACCAGGCTGGTCATTAAACAGGTCAAAAGGAGGGCAGAGAGAAGACAGTCTCCAAAACAACCTTTGTATGTGTAATTATCTTGCATGCTTGCACTTGCATGATTCGGAGCAAGGCTGCTTTCCCAGTTCTTCAGTGGACAGAACCTGGAGTCATGCTGATGGGCATCAAGACAGAACATGCAGATTCCAATCAGACATGTGTATGAGTCCGCACAGGCTGCTATCACAAAACACCTCAGAGGAGGGGCTTAAACAACAGAAATCTATTTTATCACAGCTCTGGAGACAGGAAGTCCAAGATCAAAATGCTGGCAGGTTGCGTTTCTCCCAAGGCCTCTCTCCCTGGCAGGCAATGGCCACACTCCTGCTTGCCTTCATGTTGGCCTTTTTGGGGGGCATCTTCCCTGGTGTCTTTTCTCATAAAGGCACCAGTCTCATTAGATTAGGGCCCCACTCTAAGGACCTCATTTAACCCTAATTACCACTGTAGAGATGCTGTCTCCAAATACACTGACAATGAGGGTTAAGACTTCAAGAGATGAATTGAGGGACAGGGCACAATTCAGCCCATAACACGCCTTACAGATTGCAGCTGGCGTCTCCAATGAGACGAGCCCAGCATCTGAGTGGGTGGGTGCTGCCAGTGGGAAGTTAAGAATAACAGGTAGTAAAGCAGCCCCGCCTTCTGCCTGGAGAGGGTACAGTGCACTCCCATTGAGGCACAAAACCTTGAATGCCTTCTCTCCCTTCCCCACATCTCACTTGTTGGGAGGAGGCAGGAAGAGCCATGGTCAAGCACTTCCCAGTCATTATCTCAGAGTGCTCAGGGGGACCTTGCAACACTGGACACCCAGTGTCAGACACAAAAGCGACCAGCTCGAGGTCACAATGCAGACAGTAGCAGAGGCAGAACACTCCAACTGCAGATTGTAAGCTCCCTGACCTGAGCTTCTCCCTCACTCCAGTGCTACTACTCCCTTTATCGTCACTACCTCCAGACCAGACCTGTACATGCTCCGAGTATAACATTTGAAAAACGCCTTTGACAAGAAGGCCCAGATTCCTTATAAGTCCGAGACAGCTAAGGGTTCTATCCAGAGGAGGCTGATGAAATTTGTTTTCATGAACGGTCCCACTCTAATATTTAGTTTACACCCTTTATTTTAATAATAAAAAACACTCCACAGGTGGCAAGAACATAGACATCCCTGTCTTCTTTGTTCCCCTTCCTCGTTTACTGCTTTCCTTTGAGTTGACAGCATTATTTTCTATTGTAAAATTTCATTCCTTCGCACACACGATTTCAATGATAGTGATGTATGGAAAATTACTCCTATTTAGTTCTAGTCTGTCTTCCTCCTTTTTGTTCTAGTTATTTTTATACATATTACATCTTTATACACTAAAAACTCAAAAAATGTTATTACCACTACACATAACTTTGTTTTTCGAGAAGCTGAGGGAAGAAAGGAAAGTACGAATATATTTGTACAGATTGGGGTTTTTTTTAAATCTTTCTTAATTTATTATTTGTACAGATTGTTATATTACCCTTCTTATTACCATTTCTGGTTCTCTTCATTATTTCCCATGGATTCAAGTTACCTAATGCAACATCATTTCTTTACTCCAATACAGCTTTTCTCTCATTTGCCTCCTTTATGCTGTTGTCAAATACACTGCTTTTCTAAATGTTATAGGCCCAACAATATAATTATATACAGATATACCCCAGATATTGTAGGTTCAGTTCAAGAACACCACATTAAAGCAAATATCACAATAAAGTGAGTCATGTGAACTTTCTGGTTTCTCGGTGCACATAAAAGTTATGCCCACACTATGCCGTATTTTATTAAGTGTGTGATTGCGTTATAGCTTTTTAAAGCCATGTATATATCTTAATCAAAAATACTTTATTTCCAAAAATGCTCATCATCAACTGAGTCTTCAGTGAGTCATAAGTTTTTTTTGTTGCTGATGGAGAGTCTTGCATTGATATTGATGAAAATGCAGTATCTGTGAAGTGAAATAAAATGGGGTGCGCTGGTATATATGTTATTTTACAAAATTAATTTTTAAATCACTTAGAGAGGAGAAATGTGCACTTACACTGTCTTTTATAATAACGCAATAACCTTTACTGCCACTGTCTTCTCATATGGATATGAATTACCACCTGTGGTTATTTGTTTTCGGCCTTAAGAACTTCCTTTATATTTCTTATAACACAGCTCAGCTGACAGCAAACCCCGTTTTCTGTTTTTTAATTTTTGAATGCCTTTATTTTGCCTTCATTTATGATCTCAGAACTGGATCTCATATGCAGTTCTGCTGGATATGAGATCCTTGGTTGACGGCTTGTTTTTCTTTCAGGACACTGACCATCCATCCCACCTCCTTCTGGTCCCCACTATTCCTAACGAGAAGTCCATTTTGTTAAACTTACCACAACTCCCTGGTACAATCAGAGTCATATTTCTTTTGCTGCTTTCAACATTTTCTGTTTATCTTTGTCATTCAACATTTTTTACTATGATGGGCCTGGGTATGAACTTCTTTGTGGTTATACTACTTGAAGTTTATTGTGTTTCTTGGATGTGTAGATTATTTTTCATCAAATCTGGGAAGTTTTTAGCCATTATTTCTTCTAATATTTTTCTGCCCCTTTCTCTCTCTTTTCCTCTAGTACTTATATTATGCGTATACTGTGTGCTTAATGGTATCCCACATTTCTCTGGGGCTCTGTTTATCTTCTTCATTCCCTCATTTTCTGCATAATCTCTATCACTCTATCTTCAAGTTTAGTGATCCTATCCTCTACTAGTTAACATCTACTGTCATAACCCTCCAGTTACTTTACTTTTCAACTTCAGAATTTCCACTTGGTTCATTTTTATTTTCTGTCTCTTTATTGATATTCTCTAATTGATTAGACATTGTCACCACACTTGTCTTTATTTTTTAAGTATGATTTCCTTTAGTTATTTGAATATATAGTTGACCACTGAACAATGTATGAATTAGGATCACCAACCCCCCACACATGGTTGAAAATCTAGTATAACTGTTGACTGTATAGTTGGCTATTTGCATTTGCAGATTCAACCAACTGTGGATGGAAAACAGTATTTTTAACCTGCATCCGGGAATTCACAATTGGAAAATCATGATTCAGAATGTGAAAATACTGTCAGGTGCAGTTGGTTGAATCAACAGACATGAGACCTGCAGATACCAAGGGCTGACCATACTGTTTATCAGAAAAAATCCACATATCAATCGACTGGTGAAGCTCAAACCTGGGAGTTCTATAATGTTCTATAAACACAAACACATTGTTGTATTTATAATGGCTGCTTTAAAGTCTGTATCTGTTAAATCTGACATCTGGGCCTTCTCTCAGGCACTTTCTATTGCTTCCTCTCCCACCTCCATTACATTTTTCCATTTCTTTGAATATCTTATCCTTTTATTGTGAAAGTTGGACCTTTTCAATAAAATTACACAGTCGCAGTTCTCAATACTCAACTCCCCCCTTGAGCTTGTCTTTGCTCATTTTTTCAATGCATTTGCTACACTAATTCAGTGAAGTCTATCCGCCCCACCCCTCAGGCACCTGCTGCATGCAGCTTCTGACGTTGCTCCCCAGAGGGCGCTGCCTTGGGTGTGTGCAGTCTCCCTGGGGTGATAACGCATTTATTACGTCTCTTTCTCTCCTCCCCGTTAGGCTCCCTGCCTCTTATGTTATCACACCCAGCTGTTAGGCTCCATGATTGCTGGTTGGTTGCTCTACTGGTTCTGACAATGTGCTGGGGCATCAACCACTGAGCAGCCTGATCTAATCAAATTTGGGCTTTTCTTCAGAGACAACTTTTGAGGTCAATTTTAAGGTTTTTTCCAACTCCAGGAGGGCTCTCCTTAGTTGTCTCTTTCCTGAGCTGTCTCTAGCCTAAAGTGTCAACTGTTGCTCTTATGGAGCTACTGGATCTAGTTAGCAGCTTACCACCAAAATCTCCTTGTTTTTGAGAGCATCCTTAGGTTTAATCATCCCACACTCATTATGAATAAATTCAGTACCTCGGAATTTTCCGTTCTTATGGACTGCCTCTCCTCCTTGGCAAAATCTCTGAATCACCACTCTGGAATGGAGACCAAAGACAACGGCCCACCTCACTCAGAGGACACCCCCGCTTTATGATGAGAGTGCTGGGTGATAGCTGTAGCCTTGTTCTTCTTTGGCTTGACTTTTCTAAAATCAAACCTCTGCTCTATGAGCAAACTGGGATGACACAGGACAACCGGGGCCCTAGCAGTCTCGGCTTGGTATAGGGCCTCCAGCCCATGAGTAGGGGCTGGTTACACTTTCCTAGAATTTAGCATCTATAATATGGAGCTTGAGGGGAAGGAGAAATGCTGGCAGCTTTCCCTTGCAGAGGGATGCTGCAGCCTTGATGGAGACTTGAGGACAGGGAGCTATACCTTCTGGGCCACACCCAGCCAGAGTGGAGCTTTCATCCTGCTGAACTGGGTGGGAAGAGTGGGTCATGACTCAAGTGCCGCAGACTCTTGCTGTTGTTACTGAAATTTAGATTTTCCTAAATAGATGTTTCTTCAATTGCAATATATGCTTAGGACAATTTCATTGTTTCAATATTTTAGTTGACTGCTTTCTTAAAATAATTTTCACCAACTAGTGTTTTATTGAGAAACCAACAGCTCTCAGAGCTCCTAATATTGTACTGTCATTCCAAAAGTCAGTCCCCCCCAAATTTATACTTAATTTCTAACAATCAACAAAATACTACATGCGAGCTCCTTTTTCTCTAATACTCCATTTTAGGAAAGCTCATGTTAACCACCAGAATTTGAATTCTATACAATATTAGGTAACTTCCTCACAGCAGGAACTAAGTCATGCCTTAAAAAAAATACATTCTATTTGTTAAAAGTGACAGCCACCTAGAAACCCTGATTAGCAAGTCATTTGTAAAATGTGAGGAAATGTCGCCATGCATGAGACGTGTGGGATCACAGATCAGGACGTCAGAGTAAACGCTTCATAAATAAGCCCCTCTCAGGTGGCTCTCTCTACACAGAAGGGGCTCATTTCATTCTGGGCCATTCAGCTGAGAAGGTCGAAGGGCTCTAATCAACATCCAAAAGAACTGTTACCCCAAACAACTGGCTTGGGATAACCGGGCACGGGAGAGAGTGGAGCTGCCAACACATTCTTGGAAGTCACAAAGTGCTGCCCATGCCCCAAGGGCGGGAGACAGTATTCCCAGACTCCAAACTGAGCAGGGGGCTGGGAATGTGAGGTACCAGCCAACCACCGCCACCCGATAAGCAGCGGAGGGGAGGGGAGGATGGCTCCAGTGCCGGCTCTGCCATGCAGAAGCTAAAAACTGCGCTGGACCCTGGACCCTCCGAAGCCCCAGACTGGGGATCTATGAGATGGATGGGGATCCTCACTAGCCTTTGTGGCCAAAGCCAGCACTTGGAAAACTGCAGATATTCTGGTCAGGGGCCCTCCCTGGGATATTCCCCCCAGGGGTCTGGACATCACAATAATGTCCAAGGATGATGCTTCCTGTGCTCACCATTTCCAGAGCCAGCCCCTACCTGGACGTCTCCTGGGACCTGAGTGTGCTCACTTTCATGAAGGCACCAAACAGATCACTGAAGGTCCTGAAGCATCACAGAGATACAGACCCCTCAAACCCCTCTGAGCTAAGATGGGAATGAATGATAAGGGATGGCATATAAATAGGGCTGCCCTTCGTACCATAAGA
Organism: Artibeus jamaicensis; assembly: GCF_021234435.1. Lineage (NCBI taxonomy): Eukaryota > Metazoa > Chordata > Mammalia > Chiroptera > Phyllostomidae > Artibeus > Artibeus jamaicensis. The sequence goes on along the minus strand of NW_026521810.1, from coordinate 8,291,635 downwards.
GAGATATTCCAGTTGGGAAATCCCTGACAGCAGCTTCCGGCCAGTGAGCTATCACTTGGGGGGGGAATTTTTAAAAAGCAAACCACAGTAGAAGAAACTTGTTCTCAAATAGATGACACTCTTCCCTGACTTTCAGAACTATTCTGAACAAAAGACCCATGACACAGATCAGGCCTGTCCCTGACTCACATGCTCTGACAGGCACATCCCTGGGCCCCCTTTCTCTCTACAATAAAGGGGAGGAGATGAAAACCACTCTACATGTGACTGCACACCAGGTGCCTTCTCTCGGGGGTATGCAGGCTGCCGGTTCGATATGAAATGCACTTGACTTGCTGCTCCTTTTGCCTCATTATATCTGTGCTTTACAACAGCTTCCCTTTCTTCACCCGCAATCGGGTTATCAGTTTTCAACATTGCTGTCAGCTGAAATACAGTGCTTCTCCCTGACCAGGGGGTAGGAAACCAAGTCATCCATGACAGCATGTGTGTGTGTGCACATGTGCACTCACACCTGTTTTAAAGAGAACACCCATTGGATGAGGGCCTTGGGGGCTCAAGGCACTCGATTTACCTTCTGCACTGGTCTGTGGCTCTATGGAGCCTTCTGCACTGGTCTGTGGCTGCCCAGGCTCTTAGGAGCTTTCACGGGGGCAGTTGCCTAAAACAGACTTTATCCCAAACTTTAAAAATCTGCCATCTGGCCATGGTACTAACCATAATATGAAAATTCTCTGGAAGTGCACAAAGTTCACTTCGCACTCACTTTTGAAAATATAACTTGTTTTTGATTAACTGGGTCTCAAGCTGCAATTAGATACAGATGGAGCTTACTGTTCTTACTATTGTCTGCCTGGCCTAATTTGGGTTTGGACTTTTTTTCTCCATCACCATAAAGAAATGCAACTTCATTTCATTTTTCCCACTGTAATATTTTTTAAGTAAGAACTTAGCATTAAAAGCTTTTATTCTGCAGAAACTTTTATTTTGTTCTAAACAGAGAGTATAAGTGTTATAAAATAGTAATTTTGGAAACCAAACACTTATGATCTGTTGTGCCACCAAAAGGACTGAACGTTTCTCCGCACAGTGTTATCTGACCAGATGCAGGCACACCCTCTCTGCCCCTCTCCTAGCTGTCGCCACCTCACCCACTACAAGGGCCTGGTGTCACAGGTCAGTGGTGATTCCAGTGATTCCAGAAGTAACCACTGAAGTGTCGAACACCCTTCCCCAAACTTCGGACTATTCCTGCCTTTTTAATGTTGACACCACAGGCACAGGGACCCCGGGTTCCTCTGCAAGGCCTGAGAGCCACCATGGAACAGACGCAGTGCCCCCCGCATGGGCACCATGTTCACATGGGCTCCACTCTTCAAAGCCAGGTACTGGTTCCAAAACCATCTTCTCCCGTTTTAAGAGATTCCCCTGTGATAAGGAGCATGGCCATAAAAGAAATCAGCAGAAACCCAGCCCTTGAAGAGGCCACACCCAACTCTCTGGGGCTGTTGGTGCTGCTCCTTGCTCCCTCCTGCTCAGCCTCTAATCTTCTCTGTCTCAGCAAACAGCATCACTGCAGGAGACTGTTCTGCATGGCATGGGCCCTGCTCCCACTCAGAGATGCACGGGACCCACACCCACAGATAGGTCCTCCCATGAGTAATCAGGCCTGCAATGTGCCTAGGCCGCTTCGAGTCTTGCTTTTTGCTGGGAACTCCCTCACCCGGATTTGTGGCAAACATTTACTGCAAAATAACTTCCTAAAATCCATGCTAAAACTTTCAAGGATGAGTGTAACTGGCTCACCCACTTTTGCCCTTTTCATTTGCAAATATTCCTCTTCTGTGATGTGATTAGTGGCATTGGATCCTTTGTTGTCTGTAAAAGGTAACCACCTTAAAGCAAACCTGTGCATAGTATATGAGGACCATCATGTAATGTGCAGAGAAACCCGATAAAGGCTGGTCATGGTGGAGGCCGTGGGCTTTTGCTCCCCTTGGGAGAAAAGCCATGCTGTCCCTTTTCCTTCACAGGACTCGGTAGTCTGTGTGAATGTCTCATTTCATCCATAATGACTAGGACACTGCGGGCCGATGTCTGCATCACATCACTGTTCTTCAGGCGGGCCATGCCAAACACATGGTCTTCCTGTAGTGGCCTGCCCAGGAGGGGGCTCGCAGCTGAGTCAACAAGATCAGGGAGAGCAAGTAACTAAGTGGGAAGTAAGAACAAAGAATTTCGTATTAACTCCTATCAGCAGTTCCGCTTTCTTGCTTCTGTAAACTGCTTCCTGCTTTCGCGCCAGAAGTAAAGGTCCCAGTGACAGACCACCCCCTCACCCTATATAAGCAATTGTTCCCCACTGATTGGGGCCCGAGAATTTGGAGACTGCCTCCTCTGGGTCCATGCGTAAATAAAGTTCCACTCTGTACACCCGAAAGCGGTTGAGTTGTTTTCTGTAACATTCCTTTCTTCCTCTGTCAGTCTCTCTCCCCCCTTATGCAACCCATCAGCAAGTCCTGGTGACACACCCAGAACTGGAGCACTTCTCACCATCACCACAGCTCCCACCTAGGTCCCTGCCATCATACCTTACGACGGCACAAGGACTTCTGGAAAAACTCCATCACCCTGGGCCTTTCTAGATGGTTCGTGTCACTCCACATGCATGTGGGTCTTACTGAGACAGGACAGTGAAAAGCCAGGAAAATTCCTTGGCAATCCCTTATGGGTGTAGCTCAGTGGGTTGGGCATTGTCCTGCAAACCGAAAGGTCACTGGTTCGACTCCCAGTCAAATCACATGTCTGGGCTGGGGGCCAGGTCCCTGGTTAGAGGTGTATGAGAGGCTTCCACATTGCCATCCCCACAACACTCCCCTCCCCCACCAGCCTGCAGGAGCCACACCACCCCATCTCCTCTCCCTGGCCCCCAGCCTCGAGTAACCCTTCTCTCTAAGGAGCTCTGCCTGTGTTTCCTGTCTACATAGCTCATCATGTGTCTAAAACTCTCTTCTGTAGGGTTCTCGTCTCCAGTTAGACTTTATTGCTTTTGACCATGAGCCACTACAGGACTCAGGGAGCAGGTATCATTCATTCGAGACCTGCTCACTGCATCTTTACTACATGCCAGTAAGAGAAAATGTGGCTGAAGAGATGGAGTGAGAGCCTGTGCACGAAGACAGCACCAGACACAGACAAGGTCAGAAACAGGAGCAGGAGCACATCGGGGTCACGGCCATACCATTGCAGAGCCCAAGCGGGTGCAGACGCTGGTAGATAGAGAGAGATTTTCATTTATTTCTTGCTGATATTGCTACGCACAGGTTTTGCTTTTGTTGCTAAGTTAAATACATAGAAACTGAAATTACAGTAACTTTAACCACTCGGTGTTCAGTCTCTAATACTATTCTCCAATAAAAAGAGAAGCGGCTGACTCTACGGCTGACTCGGGCTGGAGCGGCAACTGTACAAGGTGATCCTGGAGCATCTTGCAATGCCACAAAGGCAAGGAGTGCTTAAAAAAATAAAAACATAAAAATACATAATAAGGTGGATATGTCAAAGGGACATAGGAGCCAACTGAAAGAATTCTTGATGGAACAACTTGAGCATATAGAAGAACTCCAGACAATTTATGCAAATACCCCTGTCCTGTCAAAGGGGTGGGGCCCAACTCCCGCCCCTCGCCTATGGGCTTCGCACAACTGCCTTCCAAAAAGAACATGACAGGGGAGGTGGGGAGAGTCACTTTCCAGTAGATGAACCTGACAAACACCACCTTGTCCAGGTGAGCAAGGTCAACGCCAACAGTGACAATCGTTTTGACAGTATGTGCCCTGCTATGACATGTCCAGAAGGGGACTTCATGTCAGTGGACCAGTTCCCCCAAACCTATAACCCAGTATACTCAGGAGAAAAACATCGCACAAACCCAAAAAGAAAGACGTTCCACACACTCAGCAGTCCTCCTCAAAACTCTCAAGGTCATCACAAACAAGGACAGTCTGAGGCACTCTCAGAACCAAGAGAACCCTAAAGAAATAAGCCAAATAAATGTAATGAGGTTTCCTGGACAAGATCCTAGGATCCTGGGATAGAAGAACTGGGATAGAAGAAGCACATTAAAAAAAAAAAAAAAAGGAAATCTAAATAAAGTAGGGACTTTAGTTAATAATGCACTGTATGTGCCAGGATAATGTTAACGATAGGGGGGGGGGGTAAGCAGTTAGATACAGAGGAACTCTGTACTATCTTTGTAACTTTTCTGTAAATCTAAAACTACCCTAAAATTTTAAACTTTATTTAAAAATCATCTTAGCTTTGAATCAACTGGCCTTTCCTTTATGTTTTTTTAAGAGCAAGTATGAAAACCTGTACTTTATCTCCCCAGAGAACACTACTTAGCTACATCTGGCCTCCACAGGGGCCAATCAGTGCACATCCTGAGCAGCCTGGTGTGGGCTGCAGTCTCCCCCTTGCTCACCCCTGCTACTTACTGGCAGGGGTCACGGTCTCAAGAGCTCCAGGTCAAGGCCAGCAGTCTCCTCCCTGCACAGTTCCCTCCTAGCAGAGGCCAGCATGAGTGAATCAATGGCACATCTGAGAAAGCACCTGACTTGCCTGTAATGCACCCAGCCTTCTAGGAATTGATTGACTTCTATTCCTAGACTCCTCTGGTGCAACTCAGCTGCAGGAACCTAGGCTCATGACCTAAATGCTCTGTGATCCAGGCCAGCTTTGCCCACCACAAACTGCGGGGCTTTTGGGCAACTGCAGGGAGCTTGGCCTGTTATAACTTGTGTCTTGCTTCTGGCTCACTTGCCAATCAATGGTTTCCACACCTTCTTAACCCATGAAGACAAATGGTGCTGCAGAAAGCAATACACAGGAAGACAGTAAAGGTGCGAAAAGACTGAAGATGTTCTCTCAGAATAGAACCAAGAGCCAAAAGGAGTGGGGCAGGGAGGGCCTGGGGAAGGAGGAGGATTTTCAAACTGCCCAGACTTTTGGGACCCAGGAAGGTTCCCAGCACCTTTGCTGCTTCACAAAGCACCACAGGGTTACAGCTGCTTCCTAGGCCATCTTATAAGAGCACCTGCCATGTACGTGCATTTCCATAAAACTTCATCTAATTTCTTAATAAGACTCCAAGAAAAACATAAAGTCAGCCAACACAATTAAGGGACCCCAGGAAGATTCCCAGGAAAAAGAAAGAAAAGGCTAGAAAGTCACAGAGTCTTCCACCAAAGGAGAGAGACCTGCCAGGGGCCCTGGGCAGCAGCCTCCATCCGCTGTGCGGACTGTGGCAAGTCCCTTGCTAAAGTTGTCATTAAAGTTCAAACAGACCTGTTTCCAATTCAACTTTCTCATCCGGAGCCCTTCCTCCTCTCATTTAAATAAGCAGTGTCTCTTTCAATAAAACAAATAATTTTTTGGGGGGATGGGTTTGTTTCTCTCCCTCTCTCTTCCCCCTTCTGTTTATTTTTTTTTATGAAGAAGAGAAATATTCAATTTAGGCAGTTAGCAATTAGCACATTTTAATTCTTTAGACAAGGTGTCTCCAGCAGATTTCTATTTTCTCAGTTACAGATTTACCTCACGAAAAGAGTATTCTAATACAACAAATCTCTGGATTACTCATTCAAAGGAAGATGAATGAAAAAAGTCCCCAAAAGTCTTATTAAAAAATCAAAATACTTTCAAATCAATAAGATGCTTACAGTCGGAAGTCGATGAACTATAGGAACCATCACCAGAAGAGCCGCGCAGCGGTCCCGAACACTGGCTGCCCTGAAGCCAGGCTGCCCCGCACCCACCCTGAGGCTTTCAAGGAATCCAACCCTGCAGCCAGCCAAGAGCGGTCAGCTCAAAACCTTTAAAATTTTTTTAAACTTTTAAAAATATGTTTTATTGATTATGCCATTACAGTTGTTCTATTTCCCCCTTCATTCCCCTCCACACTGCACACCTCCTACCCCACCATTCCCCCCCTTTAGTTTATGACCACGTGTCTCAAGTTCTTTAAATTCTATATTTCCCCTACTATTCTTGCCCTCCCCCCATCTATTTTCTACCTCCTGTCTATGCTACTTATTTTCAGTACCTTCTCCCCCTTTTCCTCCTCCCACTCCCCTATTGCTAATCCTTCACGTGATCTCCATTTCTGTGGTTCTGCTCCTGATCTAGCTGTCCTCTTAGTTTGCTTTTGTTTTAGGTGTGGTTCTTAATAACTGTCAGTTTGCTGTCCTTTCGCTGTTCATGTTTTTTTATCTTCTTTTTCTTAGGCAAGTCCCTTTAACATTTCATATAATAAGGGCTTGGTGATGATGAACTCCTTGAATTTGATCTTATCTGAGAAGCACTTTATCTTTCCTTCCATTCTAAATGAAAGCTTTGCTGGATAGATCAATCTTGGATGTAGGTCTTCGGATTTCATGACTTGGAATACTTCTTTCCAGCCCCTTCTTGCCAGAGTTTCCTGATAGCAAGCTCAGAAAATAAGGGGACCCCCACTCACAATCACACGCTAACAGAGGTCAGTTGTTCTCTGTGTATTTTCCATAGATAAGATCAGGGGCACAAATGTGTAGCATGCTGCTGCACCACTTGAATGTTAGATTATAAACAGATCTCATGCTGTTACCAGGCTGCATGGTCGTGATATTTTAAAGAATGCATCAACATCCTCACGCCCATGTATTTTTTTAACTTTAATCTAAAATAGGTCTTACAAAGAAGATAACAGCCATGGGCTGGCAATGCCCTTCCCACCTCGCTCCTGGGGCTACTTTCTCCTCTGAAGCTTCCGGACCCTGCCCCAAGAGTTCTTCCAGAGCTTCCTCAAACACCCCACCCCTTCGCCAACCTCTCCTTTGTTACACTAGTCACAGCAAGACTATCACACCCCACACTGGTCCTTTAGGGCGGTGGCTGGGACTTGGTCATTCCTATGCCAATGGACCAATGGACAAGAAGCTCTGAGGGAAGTAACAGACAAGGAGAAATGGGGTGGGAGTTCAGAAGTCATGCATTTCTTTTATAAATACAAAGTTATGCATCCAGCATTTTGGATCACGTCCCTGATGTCAATCACACTTACCCACTGTCAGCCAAGGGCAGGCTACACAGCAGGAGGGGAAGTCGGGGTTCAGAAGGCTGAAATCCAGGGGTGGGCAATGTGGGAAGGCAGTTCCAAGGAATGACCAATGGAGAGGAAGCTAAAGGGAAAGGTTTAGTGATACTACATGTCCCCGTAGACAAAAGTTGTCAGAGGTGACAGGACTTCAGGGGCAGGTGCCCAGTCATCTCTAGAGACTGGGTAACCTGGAGTGACAGAGGGCAGTGAAGAGGTGGAGAGAATGGCACAGTTATGGATCAAGGAGGAAGGGGCTCCAGGATATACAGAAAAAGGACCCCACTCCATTTGGACTCTCTGGCTCTCCTAGGAGAACCAGCCACATCTCAGTCAACGTAAGGAGGCAAAGGGGCTTCTGTGTGTGTGTGTGGGGGGGGGGGGCGCGGGGACCAAAAGCTTCAGTACGCCAAAGGAAAGGCTCCAGGCAGAGTTGGAAGAAAGGAAGAAGACTTCACAGGACTGAATATAAAACACAGCCTGTCTGTTGAGCACAGCCTATCTATTCACCAGACTTTGGGTGGCAACACAGCATAGCCAGTCCCTGTCCCACTGTCCACAGGGCAGGGTGGCTGAGGGGAAAATGGGACAGGCCCAGGAAGAAGGGAGACAGAGAGGTGGCCAGGGCTGCCATCTTTAGGGCAGGGTGCTTGAAGCAGAGAGTACAGGGATGTTCGGTGGCAGACAGAACCTGCCAGAACAGTCATCTCTGCAGCAAAGGAGGACAAGGACCAGTCTGTGCTCTTCACTGGGAACCAAGACAGGTCATGCCCACCCAGCAGGTCGGGCAGAAGGAAGAGAAGAGGAGGGAGCTTAATCCACCAGGACCTGGCCATTGGGCTGGCCCCACACTGAACTTGACCATTCTCTTACCACCTGGGGCAGCCCAGCAGCCATAATTCCATTTTCAAGAACAGCTGTTTCTGATCATAAGCACCACATAACTGAAACTGAGAATTATCAGTAATGCTTACTTCCTGTCTCCCAGCACAAAAATCTAGGATGACTGGGTCACTAAATACAGAGAATTAAATGGATGGGAACAATAAAACATAAATTCAGGGTGACGGTACCCTCAGAAAGAGGTGAGGGCATATGTAGTTTCAATGGTATTGGGAATTAAAGTGTCTTAAGCAGAATGGGTATTCACTATATTATTCTTCCTATGGTTTTCCATATAAAGTATCAACTGAAATATTTTTATTAGCCCTGGCTGCTGTGGCTAAGTGGATTGAGCACCAGCCTGGGAACCAAAGGGTGGCCAGTTCAATTCCCAGTCAGTGCACATACATGCATGGGTTGCGGGCCAGGTCCCCAGTAGGGGGCGTGTGAGAGGCAAACACATTGCTGTTTCTCTCCCCCTCTCCCTCCCTTCCCCTCTGTCTAAAAATAAATAAAATCTGTTTTTAAAAAGATAGGAACCTAATAAAAATAGTAATACATTAAAAAAATTTTATTATAATCAAGTCTAAAAATCACAGGATTATCCAGTGGCCGCTGGCCAGCAGAGGGAACGAATTCCAATTTGAGGGTTCCAGTCGCCACGGGCAGCACATTTCAAAAACGCCAGTGACCGGGCTGGCACATGCACATGAAAAACTTTGAGGCTTCAGGGGAGGGTGTGCAGTTTCTCTCTAGGGCAGCATTTTCGACTTTTTTCACCACGTGGCACACACCAACTGAGAGCTAAAATTCTGTGGCACACTAAAAAATATATATTTTACCAATATGGCAAAAAAATAGGTATAATTTTGATTTATTCATGCCAGACAATATTGTTATGTTGGTTGTTGTCATTTTTATTGGACAGTCTAAGGGAAACGAGGTCAGTGCCCCTGACTAAACAGTCAGCTATTACATGTTTTAAAAATTCTTATGGCACACCAGTTGAAAATCACTGCTCTAGGGAACTTTCAGAGGAAGGTGTCTTCAGCTCTCCCAAAGGGTCGCACCATGTCCACAGATGCTCCTGTTCTGGACCCCCTGGCCTCTCTGTGGGGCGAGGGCTGACACTGACAGAAAAACACCCAGTGACACCCGTGACCTTGGGATGGAAGCACCCAAGGTGGGAAAATTTCACAGGTGCTCTGGTTAAACTCTGTTTGTTGGATCCCAACCTCCAAAGGGTTTTGGAGTTGAAAGCAGGCTAACTAGCAACACACCTATGTGACCCAAAGTCTATTGCCAGCACCGCTTTCCTCTCTCTTGGCCTCAGTTTCTTTATCTGCACATTAACAGTGTGCTGCAAAGGCTGGCTTCCTGGGCTCAGCCCACAGCTGAAGCCTGACCTGCTGAGGGCAGGCACGCCAATGGCACTCTTCATTCCTCTGGCAGAAGGGTCTGCGGTACCAGCGGCCCTGCCTACCCACCACCCCACAGGCGGGAGTGGGGGGTGTGGCTGGGGAGACACAGGGCTCCAGGAACAAGGAGGCAGGCTGGCTGCAGAATCAGTGCCCTGGCCACTCAGAGGGTTAGAGACAGCACATTCTGTCTAGCACGACTGCTGGCCAGGAGTGAGGGAGCAAGCATGCAAATGCACAGGGGCAGGCTGGCTACCTTCACTGCCCAGCACACGGAGAGCCACCTGAGATAGCAGAAAGCCAAGGAGGAGCCCAGACTTGGGCCCTGTGCTCCATAATCAGTGATGCAGAGAAAACAGTCAGCAAGGATGCTTCTAACAGGCGGATTTACAATGACAATCCTTCCTCCAACAAAAACTATGTTGAGCCATAAGAACGTATGACAAGACTGGATAAAATCTGTGCAAGTCAGTTGATCTCTCTCTGAGCTCACTCCCTCCTCTGCAATTGAAAATGAATAATTACCTCACCTGGTAGCTGGTGTTACACACTGATCCTTGGAAAGCACCCAGGAGTAGGGGAGCCTGAGTGAGCAGGGTGCCTCCTCAAGCCCAGTCCTTGCGCTCAGGTGGCCTGAGGCTGTCCTATGACTTAAACACAGAGTGCCTGAGTCAGAAAAAGAAAACACCCGCCAATTAGAAAGTACGCCCTATTTTAGCTTTATCCCTCTCGTGGGCAGCAATGTCCGAAATAGCACATCCTATTTTAGGGAAATCAAAGGCAGGTCCTAAGTGGACTATGAAACAAAACCTGAGTTCGGAAGATGAGGACTTTGTCATACGAGGCTGCAGAGCACAGACAGCATTTAACCACCTCCCCCTCCATCCCCATTTGAAGGACCAGGAGACTGAGGCCCCAAGAGCTAAAAAGGCTGCTCAGGTCCTCCCGACTCAAATCTACCCTGTCCACTCTGACCTCTGCACACTGCTCTCACCGCAGGGCCCCAGCCGTCCAGATCAGGGCAGCCCACAGCCCCCGCTCCCTCCTCTAACTGTGGTCTCCCGGCAGAGCCAGCGTTCCTGGATGCAATGGCACTGGGCAGGGGTGGGAGTGGAGGGAGAAAGTGCCCCCCACACACCCCCTGCTCATCAGACATATAAACTGTGGGCTAAAGAAGAATAGTCACTGTTAGAACTGCGGATATCATGGTCTTATTCTGTCACGAATGGAGGAGAGTTCCCACAAGGGCAGGGAGAGGCAGGTGATGGCCAGCCAAAATGGCTGGAGGACTGCTGAAATGGAGGGTCTGGTTAACCCTCTCTCGTTAGGCTGTGGTCTGAGAGCACCTTGTTTGCATACCTGAAAGAAAGGCTACAGCAAAGATGCCCCTGGAATCCGGAAATGGGGCCTGGAACGGTCACTTGATGAGAACTGGGACACTGGGGCCACGTTCCCTGGACCAGGATATGCCACCACGCCTGCTCAGGACACAGACCTGAGGGTGCTGCTGTGGGCAGTTCAGGGAGTAGGGGTGCAGGGGGGCAAGGGCAGCATGCCTCATGCCCCCGGAAAGAGGCAAAGCTTCGTGGTGAGGGGCATGAACTGGAGCCAGACCATTAGTTCCAGTCCCGGCTCTGCCACTCACCAGGTTACCTATAACCAGGGGCTTGCTTAACCTTCTGCTCTTCAGTTTGTCCAATGAAACGAGCAGAAAAAGCATCCAGATCAGCAGGTTATTACAAGGACTAGGAAGATTCCATCCCTATAACCTGTACCTGGCGCACAGAAATGCTACCGAAGTGTTTGCTGCTTTTATTACTGTCACAGCAAACAAGACCATCGGATGCTCCCAAGGCCCGGGACTCCTACCTGTTTAGGAACTAAGGGTCCCGGAAGGACCCTGGAAGGTCCTGGAAGGCCACTGCACCAAGGACAGCAGGGAGGGGCCCCAAATGCCCAGAGAAATAGAAGGCTTCCCACAGGAAATAAGGCTTTGAAGAAGGTCAGTTAAACTATTAAAAGTACCCTTTAAAAACCTGGCTAGGAAAAGAATGGCGCAAAGGGCCCTATGTGGATTTCTGGAAGAGAGAAGGGAGACAAGCCATAACTGAGTGTTCTGGGTGACGGAGCGTGAGGGAAACTACCTGGTGACCAGGACCTCTGATGGAGGTGCGCCCACTCCCTCTGGAGCAGGGAGAGGTGTCCAGGAATGCCACCCCAGCCCCTGCCCCCAGCAGAGACCGTCCTGCAGTGGCTTCTCCCCCCACACACAACCTGGAGCTGAGCCACCGTACCCAGAGAGGGTCCCATGAAACCAGGGTTGGGGACAAGACACCCGAGGGGAAGAGGAGAGAGGACTTCCATCCCCAGAGCCCAGATAGAGACGGTCCCTACTCTGAATTGCTCCTGAATGGGGACCCTTCTGAGGGCCGGCAAGCACGGTGATCTCCACTCAACGCGGAGCTGTGCTGAGACCAAGAGTCCAATCAAGCACTGGTTTACCCTTCGAGCCCAGTGCAGTGAGCTCTGACACCTGTGTCCTCGCAACACTGGACCCAAACCCTGGGGTTACCTACCACTGAATAAACAAATATTGAGACTCAAATTGAGAGAGAAAGAAAGTGTCTATGATATAAATCCTTATTATTTTATGCAACCATTCCAATCAAATTCTTTTAAAACTTTTGAGAATTTCCAGGGGCAAATCTGACTAATTTTATTAAGGAGAAAAACATGGACAAAATCTCATTGCAAAAAAAGGCTCATTGCCACAGAGCTATTTGGAATGAATTTTAGTAAGATTCTGCCCTCGAATTCTGACTACCTGTGAGCAGTTCAACTGCAGCTTAGCCTTGGTAAACAACGAGAAGATGGTACATCTGTGGAAACAAACAAAAGCCATTATAACCGCAACCCATACTGCTGTTTGGAAATACTTGCAGCCAAGCGGGAAACACAGGCCCCCGTTGAGGCCTGTCTTTCCCCTGTGACAGGGAGTGCCCTCCTCCTCAGCTCCCACCCAGGTAAGGAAACCAGGAAGGAGGATGAGGGCTTGGAGCTCCAGCCCTGCCCACACCCCTGTCTGCCACAGCCAAGGGCAGGCCATTATGACCATTTTTGGTCATGCAATGTAATACTGATGCTTAAAGTATAAAAACAATATACCTGAAAAAGTTCGATGTGCTGCTAAATTTTACATGTAATCTTAGCCAGAGTAAACTCATTTTGTAGTACATTCGACGCTTTGTGTGTTGCCCATGGTTTTGCTTCATCCAGGCCTGGCCTCCCTCTGCTACCCTCAGCTCTCATCCTCGCTGATCAGGCTTTCAGTTTAAATGGCCAGTGGAGGGAGACGACTTCTGAACCTGAACCATTGGTGGGGTTTGTTCAGGTGGGATTACAGAGGCTCCCTGGAACCTATAAATCTGATGGGCTAAGTCCCCAGATTCCATCCCTTCCGTGGCTTTCTCAGCACAGAAAGGAGGTAGTGCAAGAAGTCCTGCACCAGCATGAACCTTCTAGCACCAGCCTTCTCTGCCCCTTCCCACGCTTACTGAGTAATACACCCAGGCCTTTTCTCCACGCCTTTGCGCAGGTGGTCCGCTCTGCCTGGAATGCCCTTCCTGTCCCTGGGCTTGGGCTTCCCAATGCCAGCTCATGCTTCACCACCTATTTAAACAGCAATTCCTCTGCGAAGCTTCTTCAGGGCAGAATATTTTGTACTTTATGACACAGCCCTATCTACAGCTATTAAGAAATAACACATTGTGGCCCCAGCTGGTGTGGCTCAGTGGATTGAGCATGGGCCTGCAAACCAAAGCATCGCTGGTTCAATTCCCAGTCGGGGCACATGCCTGGTCTGCATGACACAGGGGCTCTTGAACACTTCAAGAGCCCGGCAAGGGGTGGGGGGAACACTAACAGGGTTCACAGCATCTTGGAGAGCTTTTATAGATACAAAAAAAAAAAAGCTTGCAGACCATTGGGCTAAGCATTTCAAACCTACGCAGTCCATTCAGCAAATGCACCCTGAGCTTGGTCCCTAGTTCCCGAAAGCTCAACCTGAGCAGCACCACAGGCCTGACCTTCAAACAGCACCTCACCTTCATTCCTAAGAATCACCTCCTCGAGTGGCCCAACAGACATTCCATGCATGATAAGGTACAACGGAAGCCTTAAATGTGAGTTAAAAATACACACGCTCCTACCTGTTGTGTATTTCTATTCTGCATAGCTTTGTGAGATTGTCAAGTGGAAAGGGAAAAGCTTCCTAAAACTCAATTTTTTAACCCCAGAATCATCAGTTCTTTTCTCCTACGTGGAATGATGGGAAATAATGAAACGGTGCTTCTCACAGGCAAAGGTCAGGACAGGGACGGTGCTGGCCGCCCGCAGTGCAGCCACAGGCTCAGGCATACGTGCACTCGCACGCGTGCCTCATACGGCGCTCACGGCTAAATGTGACCTCCAAGCAAGGTTGCCTGCATCATTCCAGCCTCTGAGGCTGCAGATTGAGTCAGCTGTGGCAAAAATGAACCCCATATTAAAACCCATTCAAAGATGGCCAGTGATGTTTTCTTGGGAAAAGTCCTCCAGATCTCCTGGGGTGTGGCCTGGAACCATGCCTGACCAGAGGCGACACCCAGGAAGGAGCCACCCGAAGTGCCACCACTCCTTCCCCTTCCTGCTCCTCAGTGGCTGCCCAGGAAGAGAGAAACACCCACACAACCTTCCCTGCGCAGGGCCTCGGGGCAGCGGGCTAAACTCTGGGCTCCAGGTCCAGCCATGACTCCCGAAGGAGGGGAAGAAAAGGGCCACCCACTCGGGGACACAGCATTTCCTACAGAGCTCAGAACCAGTGGCAAGAGGGCTTCATCCCTCTGCTCTGTGCAGTGGGGGATGAGAGCCAGGAAGGCTCCAGTCAGTAGGCGCCCAGGGGTTGGGGGTCATGAGGTCTGGGGTCAGGAGGCACCCAGGGTGGGTGCACCTGCACTTGGTTAGTGCCCACAGACCAACACTCCCCACCACACCCCAAATGGGCTCCATAAAATCCAGGGACAAACAAGGCAAACAGTAGGACTCTGAAATCTCAAGTGAAAAGGAAAGAAAAATGAAAAGTCTGGGGAAAGTGTTTGTACAAGCCAGATGGGTAAGCACCTCAGCCTGCATATTACCCCTTTATATGTCTAAGAACATGATTTAACAAATAGTATCATTATGAAGGCTTTGTGGCTATAAATCCTAAGCTCTTAATAAAAAATAAGCTGCCTTTGTTTTCAAGAAGAAAGCAGGGCTTTCCCACAGCTCTCCCCACACTTCTCCATCACCACCCGGAACACTGGCTGTAGGACTCACGCAGGCAGGCCATGCTCACCCACTGAGGCTTCTCACAGGACGCTGGCTGCAAACCCAGCCACACCTGGTTGAAGAGAATCTGGAAACAGCTGCCAGGTGTTGGGTCTCATGCGGGCACCACCCCAAGGCAACGTTGGGGGCACTAAAGCAGCAGGGTGAGCACCAAGGCAGAGAGCATGGGCAAGTTGGGGAGGGGTGGCAGACTTGCGTTTTGAATGAAGTTGCCAGAATAGGCTTTATTAAGGTGACCTTTGAGCAAAGACCCGAAGGAGGTATGAAAATGAGTAAGCCAAGCAAATGTGTGAGGCAAGAGTGCAGAGAGCAGGGCAAGCCAGGGCAACCCCCTGAGGCCGTGAGGCCGTGAGGTCACAGTGGGGACAGCAGGAGGAGATGCAGTAGGGGTACCAGGTGGGGCCTCATGGTACTGCTTTACACAAATGAGAGCCTCGGGGGCACTGGGAGCAGAGGAGTGACTTAGCTGATGTTGCCAGAAACAGATTGACCTGGGCAAGGGCAGCTGCAGGGAGGGAGGGTGACTGCACAAAGGTTTGGGCCCTAAGAAAGGAGGAGTGTGCGTCTTCTGAAGACGGAGTCAACAGGAGTGCGGACAGAGGCAGCATGGGAAGCGAAGAGCTATCACAGATGACTCCAAGGTTTCACTGAACACCTCGCACCAGAGACGCGTGCTCACCCACTGAGGGGAAGGTGTGGGTGAGGGGACGTGTGAAGTTTGAGATGCCAGCTGTCAGGAAGGCGATGGAATCAGAGCCTGGAGGCCAGGGGAGAAGCTGGAACTGGAGAGTATTGCTAGGGCCTGGCAGTGGGAAATTAAAGCACCGGAGTGGACACCACCACCAAAGCAATGAGGAGGGGAGGAGAGGGAAGGAGAGGTCCCAGAACATGCCCATTGTCATCGGGGAGTGGAAGAAAAACAGCCAAGGAGGCTGGAAGAGAGAGGAGGATGCTGAAGTGAGGGATCCCGGGAGCTGAGGTTAATGGATGAGGGAGCTGATGAAGTGGCGATGACGAGCCACCTGAGACGCAGCCTGGGGACTGACCCCCGTGAGAGGATGGATGCAGTGCATAAGAGGCTGGGCTTGGGGGCCAGACACAGGGCACAGAAACTGGTGAGCGGTTCAAAGAAGTGCTCTCCGGGCTGGCTGTTTTCTCAGCAGACTGCAAGCAGTGCCGGGGGCAGCGAGGGGTCAGGCGGGCGAGACAAAAGGTATTGAGGTGTGAAGACGGAATATGAAATAATAGTCTAGGACAGGGGTCAGCAAACTACAACCCAAGGGTGCAATCCTGCAGCCGTTGGTTTGGGGAAATGAAGCTTCACTGGAACTCAGACATGCCCATTTGTTTACCTATTTTCTACAGAGCTGCATGCCCCACAAAGCCTAAAATCTGAACTCTCTGGCCCTTCACAGAAAAGTCGGCCAAGCCCTGGTCTAGGATAGTAGGGAAATATGCTCTGTGGCCATGACTTTGGAGAGATCTGTCAGTGTGGTTGTACACTCTTCGGCCATGCAACACTGTGTTGACAACTGGCTGTAGCCAGGGCTGTAGTTCCACAAAGCAAAGCCATGAACAGAGAGGAGTCAGGTGGGCCACTTGCCACTGGCCCAGTCATGTCAGCAACAAACCGCCGCCCTTGCCACAGAGCCTTCCTCAGGCCAGCAGACTCCCCCGCACCCCGCACACCCCCTCACTGCACCTTCGCACCTCTGAGAGATGGACTAGACGAGTGAGGCTCGGCATTTCCAAGGCTGGCACAGCTTAGCTCTGCAGGGTTCAGATCAGGTTGGTCCAGGTCAGAAGCCCAAGTTCTGAACCTCTAGGGCCCAACACCCCACTTCAGCTGCCCCTTAGAATCACCTCCTGGGAAAGGAGACAAATGCCAATGCTGGCCCCAACCCCACAGTGTTTTATTGGCCTTGAGTGGGAGCAGTGGGAGTTTCAAAAGCCCCCAGGTGACTGTCACATGCAGTGGGGTAAAAGAAGTAGTAACACCACTCTGCTTCCCTCTGTAACCCCCTACCCGCAACAATTTCTTTCCCAAGGCTGTCCACGTTCGTCCTGCCAGTTTGTCCTGTCTGCCATCTCAGCAAGGACCTCAAGAGGCTTCCACCAAGCCTCCTCAGCTGGGAGTTCCCAGAGTTGGGGGGGTGACCTAAGGTCTCCCCAGCCCTCAATGTCCAGCCATGAGCTCTGTGCTATCTCAGACGGACTTACGGTCCTTCACTGTTCACTGTTCTCCTGAAGCCAACATCTCACTGGGTTCAGGATCAAAACCATCAAGAAGGAGGTGCCCACACAGGTCTCAGAGCCGTCACTGTGACCCACCAGCCTCACACTGCACTGTACTGGCTCTGTTTGGGGGGTTATTTATTCTCCTTCCTTTCTTTCTTACTTCTCCAGGATGGCACCCTTAACTTTTCTGTGTTCTTGAGACCGGGGTATCTAAGGCTCTCACTTCCTTACTGTAAAACCTCAAGATTTTACTATTATTCCACTCGGAGTTGTCATGTGTTAAATTAGTCCACGCTCTCGTGCATGGGAAAGTAAACAAGGCACCACCACTGATGCGTCATGTTAAAGCTCGGTTCTGCAGTTCCACACAGTTGAGGTTGAATTGATGGGCAGTGGCCTTCCAAAGGTACTTGTAAGTTATTTGGAACCTAGAGAATACTTTTCATGTACAATTACCACTAAATGCCACTTAAGTTTCCAAGCTCACAGGCAAATGGCTATTTAACTCATTTGTTCTTTTACTGATTTAAAATAAGAAAAAATATTATTATAATTCAAGAAAATCAAGTGTGGGTTGCATGTGCATCTATTTACAAAATCAAACATGAGTGTGCGGGGCATGTGAAAGAATTCTCTTACTTAAGGAAAGACGCTGGACATCACACAGGTGGAAGTCAGTCCACGGAGGCCTGGCAGGGACTCTGCTCAGTGCCGAGGGCGAAGGACACTCGTGCTGCTGGGTCTTCACCGGACCTGTTGCCCCACACGTGGGGCATCACTAACACTGCTGACAGGTTCTCAGTCTTAACGGAGAACACGGAAAAGGAGAAAGGAGGTAAGCGGATGGAGAGCACGTTAACAGAATGCTGACCGGGGAAGAAGGAGGAGATGTGCAGCACAGGCACACGGCACCGCCCACGGGGGAACGAAGCACTCCCCCGCCCCACTCCACAGGAAGACTCTCCGAGTCCAGAAGCCTGGAGTGGGCACCCAAGGACTGCCAGACAGCCACAAGTGTGAGACAAGTACTCCACAGAGACAGAGCTCCCATCCAAAAAATACAGGCAGGCATCATCACCCACTGGCACCCGTCACTCCTGTGAACTTGGTGGCTGGTCTAACTGTAAGTGAGGGGCTTTGTAGAAAGAAAGACTTCTACCACTGATCAGCTGGGCGACTTCTCTGCACCCCCACTCTCTCATCTGTAAAATGGGAAGCCAGCCTTATCTCATTTAGTGTTCAAAGGATTAAAAGAACCAATGTGCACCCACGCAGCACACAGTAGTAGCTCACAGAAAGGCTCCTGAAAGCCAGCGGCTCCTTCTAACGGCCATGTCGCTGTCTACCCGAAGGCTGGGCAGAAGCCAGGGCTGCGCGGGGCCCTGGGCCACAGGCCCCGACCGGAGCATATGTTCAGGGAGAAGAGAAAGGAAGTGTGCTCTACTCAGTGGGGAGGAAGTAACTGGGCCCAGTCAGCTCCTCCAGGGTCCTAGAAGCCAGCCACTGGGAACTCAGGGACCAACAACCAGCCTCTGAGGTGGGTGAGAGACAAGGATGAGCTGAAGATACCACACAGATTCAGGAGCAGGGACTACCACGAATATCTATCAGGTTACTTATAACATATAAACATGTGACATATGCATATGTAAGTATATTCCTATTTTAAGACTATTTCCTTGAGTTTGCAATTGCAGAAGGATTCTTCAACTATCTGTCCCCTGACTCTCACGCCCAGGGCAAGAAGGACTGGTTGTTTGCTTTGTCCACTAGACTGCCCAGGAGAACAGGCATTTGATGAATGTGTCATGTTAAGGGGTCAACTATGTGCACACCTCCCAATGCACTACTTCTTCCAGATATGAACACAGTCCCTCCTAAATGCCTTGTTCATGTGCCTTATCCTTGGCTGAAACCTGGAACTCACACTGCACGTGTCACATGGCACACGAACCCTTGCTGGGCGACTTCACCCAAGTGATGGGATCTAATTTTCACCACGGCCCAAGGCTGTCCTAGCACCCGTGTGAGGATGAGGAGAATGAAGCTGCCCCAGCACCAGGCCACTGTGAAACGCATTCAGCGGACAAAGGTACCCCAAATGAGACACAGCCTGGGTGCCTGACACCAAGGCTCTTGCCATTTCAAACCAATGTAACAAGAAAGAAAAATGACAGGGACTTTTCTGTTCGCCAAGTATTGGGTTGGCCAAAAAGTCTGTATGGTTTTTTCTGTAAAAATAAAAGACACATTTTTCATTTTCACCAACAGCTTTATTGATTTGGATATTCTGAGTATGTCAACTATCTCCCACATGGTATAATGTTGATTGTTCTCAATTAATGTCTCAATTCAATCACTGTCAACTTCGACTGGTCTACCTGACCACGGAGCATCATTGTCCAGCAAGAGCTCTCCAGCACAAAACTTCACAAACCACTTTAAACACGTTCCATCAGTCGCAACACCTTCTCCATACACTGCACAAATCTCTCTTTTTTTGCATTTCAGTTGCACTTTTACCTTTCTTGAAATAATAAAGCATAATATGCAGAAAATGTTGCTTATTTTCTTGCATCTTCAATATTAAAATGGCTACACAAAAATTCACCAATTTTCATTGTTTTTTTTTAATGCACACTGATATGACAACTGTCACAATACAACCTCACAAAATTGTTCTGAATGAAGTTAAAGACAACTAAGTGCTACTGGAGCCATCGTATGGAAAATACCAAACTTCTTAGCCAACCCAATACATGTCCAGCAACATCACAAAACAGCCACCACTGCAAAGTCTGGAGGGAAGAGAACCATGGCCACCCAACAGCTGCTCAGCCTCAGCTTCCTCCTTCTGTCAACTCGATGTCCCCATAAGGCTGCTGTGGGATGAGGTAAACCCAACAATGGCCCCCAAATATGTCCATGTTCTAACTCTTTGAACCTGTGAGTGTGGTTACACGGCACAGACTTTGCAGGCATGATGAAACTGAGGATCTGAGGTAGGGGATTATGCTAGATTATATGGGTGGGCCCTAAATCTGGTCCTAAATGTTTTATGAGAAGGAGGTAGAGGGAGATTTCAGACAGGAAAGAAGGCCATGCGGCAGGAGCAGAGAGAAACAGTCACACAGAAGTTGCTACACAGCCATCCCTGAAGATGGAGGAGGAGGCGGGAGCCCCGAGAAGCTGAACGGGGCAAAGACCAGATTCTTCCCAAAAGCTGCCAGAGGAAGCATGGCCCTGCTGATGCCTTGACTTTGGCCCTGTGATACTGACTGTGGACTCCTAGCTTCTAGAACTAAGAGAGACTAAGTCCGTGTAAGCATTTATTACAGCGGCCCCCGGACACAAACACTGGATTGAATGGGAAGTGCACATGAGGCAACCAGCAGAGTGCCTAGCCTTCCTCCAAAACGAGAAACCTCTGTCAGGCCAGGGCAGTTCCTGCCACCCTGCCTGGACCACTGGCCAGTCCTCAACTGCACAAGAGCTGCCACTCATGCTGTCATTATCCTGCTTATAACTTTAAAGCTCCTTCACATATACTTTCTCTCCCAGAAGGGGTTCCCAAGGACTCTTAGCTTGGCCTATATAAAGCCAATTTTGCCACATGCATTTGTCAAACACACAGTACAATTAGCTCAGGTATTTCACAGGAACCACTGTTGACATCTCTGGAGTAGACCCTCCAGACCTCAGGCACAAAGAGCTGTGAGTAAACAAAGCAAAAGCACTTCTCTGAGCCACAGGCCCTGCAGCTGCCAAAGAAGGGGCTGAGGTGGGCTCCCAATGTGGGGTCTGAGACCTCTACCAGCGAGGGCCAGCCAGGCCAAGGGCCCTGGGCCAGTGGAAGTTGAGGGTTAACATCTGGTCCTCTGCCCCAGCTTTTCCTTTCTTTGGCCTGTGTAGGGAACCGATCCACATGGAATGGCAATTGTAGCTCAGCCCTATGGGAAAGCCCAGTAGGTGCACTGTGGCATGCAGGAGGCAAATCCACAGATCGGTTCTCCCATGGAAAATCAGGCCTGCACTATACCTAGGCTGCTTCGTGACTTGCTCTTGCTAAAACTCTCTCACCCTGAGTTCAGGCAGAAAATGCTTACTGCGTAGCTTCAAAGTAACTTCCTGAAGTCTGTGTTAATTCTCCCAAGGACTGAAATGTAACCAGACCAGTTGCTCTTATCATTCCCTTGCATTTGCAACATTTTTTCCTTGTTAATCTGTAAGAAGTAATCAATAACATCCTTCCCATTGCTATCTGTAAAAAGTAATTACCTAAAGCAAACATAAGCATAATGAATGAAAACCTTCTTTGATGTATGCTATTAGAAAGCCAATAAAAGTCTGTCAAGGTGAGAATCAGTGCGCTCTCCTCTTGAGAGAGTGGCCAAACCACTCCGAGCTGCTCTCCCCTTGTGAGAGTGGCCATGCTGTCCCTTTTCCTCCACAGGACTTGGTAGTCTGTATGAATTTGTCTCGTATCTCATCCGTAACGCCGCAGGCACTGTGGGCCAGTGTCCACATCAGGCCTGCTCCATGTACACTCCACTCTTGGTTTTTCTTCTTGAGGGCTGTGTCCCAGTGTTGAAATAAACGCACCACGTGCAGCAACTCCACTTCCTGTGTTTCTGCCAGCCTCCCACGTGCAGACCCTGCAGCCTCAGCTTCCTCTGGGCTCTGCATCAAGAGGCCTGGATCCGGGCAGCTCTGTGCCCGCTCCCCTTGCCCCCACTCACTTCAGAGTTGGGGCTGTGCTGCCCCAAAGGCCCAGTCACCCTGGCTCCAGCCTGCAATCTCTACAATAGCTACACAAGATAAGGACTGAGGACTGTCCCTTTCACCAGGCCACGCAACCCTTAGCCACAAAGAGCTCAGGGTGGAGTCTCGAAACTGTGAGCATTTTAGAGAAAAGACGAACAAGAAGAAGCCTATTCACTTCCTGAAAGTGGCCATTTGTGTGGCCCTCTGAGCTGCCTTCTTTGCCCCATTATTCTCCAACCTTCTGCAAGGGCTGGGCTCACTCGGTAGAGACCTGTGTCCCGAGCTAGCTGACAGTCACCACCAGGGCAGGAAGGGGACAGTGTATCTCAGGGCTGCTATGCATATTATTTTGGTTATTAGTAAAGGTAAAACATAAAAGTTCAAAAGTGAAGGATATTGCAGCCATTGTACATAGGAAACTCAAGATGTTCATGGAGACTGCTTTGGAAGAGAACAGCATGGAAAGATTTCTCTACAAATCACTTCCGGGAACCAGGGGAGCTCAGCCCCTGGAGGGGGTGGGGTGGGAACAGGTAAAAGAAAGCCTCTGGGAGTCACTGTTCTAAAACTGGGGCCAAAGACCGCCTTGACAAGCCTCACTCAGGATGACATGGGTTCATTTAAAAGGTCTGTGTTTAACTAGAAGGTCATATTTTAAAGAAGCATAGCTTACATAATAGATTAACTGCCCTCCTCTCCCCAAAGAAGTTACAGGCCAGATGAGAAGTGAAATAAATGGGGAAGCACCTTCAAACATCATGTAACCCCAGGTTCTCCTTCCAGCCAAGGTGATATATTCAACCCAGACCTCACAAAAATGGGGTGCAGCTCTTTCACAGAGTTCCTACATCAGTGCCAAGGGCAGGCTGCAAAAAGCCCATCAGGCACCAAGACAGCCCTGGTTAAAGAGCTGGTGTTGTAGCCTGGGAAGGCGATGCTGTGCAGCTGAGGGGAAATATGAGAGAGAGAGAGAGAGAGAGAAATTCTCTGTTCCAATGTGCCCTGAGCACCGGGATACAGTAAGGGGGGGAAGGCAAGGGTGCAGCAAATGTGGAGGCAATGCCACAGGTGTGAATAAAGTGTTTAATGTGTACGTACACACACCCGCTGAACAGACAGAGTCTCTTTGGGAAGAATACACAGGAAGCACAGGGCACCGGTGTCTCCAGGGAGGATTTCTGGGTGGCTGGGGGGTGAGGCAGGAGGAAGACTTCACCATGTACCCTGCTGTACCTTATTAATTTTTGGACCATGAAAATGTATACCTATTATAAAACATAACATAAAATGTTATCAAATTTTTCCAATAGAGCTAAATAAGGCAGGTTTGAGGACTCCCGCCAAGTGTCACTTCATGCCTAGCCGCCAACGAGAGGGTGGGGGAATGAAAGGTGAGGGAACAGAGCTACGCCTGTTCCTGGCAACACCTCCATCAGCTGACCACCACCAGCGTCCAGGCTCTCTGCCCTTCACCTCCCTCTTCTCCAGCCTGGCTCATCCTGCCACATTCTCCTCCCTGCCTACATCACTATATAAAGTGTAGGCTCCGAGTGCCGAGGTCCCAGATCTTAGAGATAGAGCGTTCTTTAGGGGAATCACAAAGCCAAACTCTGTCCTTGCCAAGACCTGTATCTCTCACTCCCTGCTCTCCTCCTGCCAGTGGCTGTCAGGGCTGACTCTTCTGCATCTGTGCTGCACCACAAGGTCACAAGGGCAGCAAGACTGTGGAGACGAGGCAGAGGGTCGGGAACCAAAAGTGCCCACTCAGCTGTTTCACTACAAGGAGGACCCTGAGATATTAACATCCGTTTCTAGGAACCTGTATTTCTGGGGGTTCTTCACACTTCAACGCTTCCTCTTCCTCTTCTTCAGTCAGCCTGGTTTTCACAGGTGGTTGAGAATATTCTTCCCCAGTGCTGGTTTCATTTTACCATTGCAGACATGGTTTCAGGGCCACCACTGCCAGCCCTGGCGATAATCTGCCACCCTGCATCAGGACCTGCTGGGCCGACCTTGAGCAGTGAAGAAGAAGTCACCCTTGGCCCGCAAACCTGGTTAGAGAGCAGGTATGGTTAGAAGAACTATAACAATCTAAGAAGGAGTATCTTTAAACCATTAAGAAGACTACAGAGTTGCTGTTGTCATTTAAAATAAGAATAATGATACAAGCAACACAGAATAAAAGGGCTTTAAAAAGTCTGAAGCAGCTCCAGGGAGGGATGAATGAAGTCCCAAACTTGAAGAAGGCCCTGAGCCCTTTAGTGGGCTGCCCAGCCTCTCCTGATGTGTCACCCCCAGTTCTGCCCACACTTCTCCCAGGAAACCCCCCAGCTCAAGCCATCACCATCTCTTGACAGCAACTCGCCCTGCATGAGGCTCTGGGCTTCGTCCACACTCCCTGGGCACCGCACCTTCCCAGCCTCTCCTCATCTTCGGTGCCTATGAAACCACACTCAGGCCCTACACATGAGTAAACGAAAGTCTTTAGGTTGATTAAATTTAGAAAGAAAACTCCAAGAGGACCAAGCACTAGGGTGTAGCCCCTCTTCCCCAGGTGAGCAGACGCAGTTCCCAGATTCTGGCCGCTGGATGAGAGGGCTAGTGAGCCAAGGACACAAACGTCACTGTACAGCAAGGATACGTCAGGGGCTGGGGAATGACCCACGGGTTGGGTTTCACTCTGAGACTGTACTGGGTTGACAGCTGTGCCATGGCTCTCTCCACACCTCCCCCTCCTCAGTTACACTGAACCCCAACCTGACCTCCCAGACACAGGCTAGCTTCCCGAGAGAGACCGAGGCTTTTCTTGTACTTTTAACAATGACGCAGTAGCTCTGTTCACTCATTTACTTGACAAACATTGATTGTACGCGTGTTTTGTGCCAGGCACTTGTGGGATGCTCTGAAGATACACAGAAAACCAGGCTGTTGCCCCAGCTCCAAAGGACACTTAAGACTCAGGAATGGCACCCCAAATATGTTATGTTCGCTGGGCACGGCCCCAGAAAACAATCTTTACATTCGTAAATGACCTTGTGGAACACAACACCCCCATAAAATGCAGTAAAGCAGAATTTAACACGAGTGATTTCAGACCCTTAAGGCATTACCGTCAGGAGCTACACAACAAGGAGGGTAAGGGGCCTCCCAAACGTGGGGTGCAGGGCAGCCTGCATGCCAGCCCTTCGGGGTCCCCAGGGTAGGTGACTTTATTCTGTGTTTCATTTTTACTGACCAGTGCTCACCTCCTTCCCCCTAGTAACAGCTCCCTGTGCTCCATTAGGGGGCGTGTGCCCCTCGGTTCCGGGGTGGGGGCACCGTGGTCCACAGACTCAGGCAGGCAGAGTGCCAAGTCCCCCAACGTCAGGGGTGAGCACCTGACCCAGGTCCAGTCAGCACATGAACTGATCCCCTAAGACAGTCTAGACCCCTTCTGTCCATCTCATCTCACAGTAAACATCATTCACTAAGGACAGAACTGTACCAGAGCGCCGCCCAATCCCAAGCAGGAACATATTTCCGTGCTGGGTGGATGCTCCAGCCACTCTTTAGGTGCCTCTGGACTTGTGGTGGTCACCATTTGGACACACGTTCCCCAAATACCTACTATGTCCCTGGCAATAGTTCCCAGACCAATGGCCACGCAGTGTGTTGACAGCCACCTTCTCGTCAGCAATGCTTTCAAAAGCTTCCACCTTTTCTATATTTCTGTCCCTGCCATGCCCCCTTTAAGAGTGGCAGAGGAAATGTGGAAGTCAGAGGCACCGCCCCCCTGGCCAGGGCCTCAGCTCCTTCATTCATAATGCACATAGTGCCCCACTAGTCAGGTTCCTCTGAACACGCATGCGGCATCCACCTCACTGGGGCCAGACACCCACCCGTGGCCCCTGGAGAATGAAAAGGCGAGTCCCAAGTAACACTTGAACCAGGGTGGGGTGGGGCTTTCTGTGAAGTTCAGTAGCCATCTCCCTTAAGTAAAATATTTCACTCTCTAAGATGAAAACACATTATGGTTTTATTGAGAGAGAACTGGATAGCAGAACTCTCTAGGAGGTAACTGCCAGCTCAGGCGGCAACGACTCCTGGTGGGAATCAAGGGAAGATGCTGCTTGCTCTCGGCCTGCCAGAGCCTGTCCGGGGCGGAGAAGGTGAGACATGGACGGTGACAATCCTTGCCTTTTTACAACATGAAATTACAATTTTTGAAGGCTGGGAACAATTGTTATTGCAGATTAGCCAAGGTTCATCATTAGTTTTGGAGATGCCCTCGTTTCAGGTGTAAGAATCAGGTAAGGTTTCTCTGTAAAGACCGGAACGCACACATCTATACCCATAACTCCCAGGGAGCACGTGAAAGAGAAACAAACGCCTGTGCTGACTAAGCCTCCTTTCTTCCTGTTGCTTTTCCCGTTATACACCGCCACGTGCCGACCCTAATGAGCTACCAGTCCCCACTTACACGCAATGGTGGAGAGTCGCATGGAACCTGGAATGCTGAGGGCTGGGGGTAAGGAAGCACAGATTTCAGCTCATTAATATCCGTTTTTTTTTCTAAACAGATGTTTAAATAAAGCATCCTCAAATTTATCTGGGGCTCCAGGCTTGGGTGAGTACATCCTCAGAATCCTTATAAACACACTGATTCATTTTGTTGCAGAGTTATTTTATAAAACAGGTTATCATTAATATAATCAACATTTATAATCATAAAAAAGCTAACCATCCTATTTCTAGGCCTGCCTGAGTAGCAAGCTCAAAAAGCCTTAATATACCAAAATCCTGTTCATTGCCCCAAACATGTAATAGACTGGCCTGCATATTTAGTCAGACAAATCTGGGTTATGAGGTAAAAATAGCCCCTGTTTTTATTCATGTAGTTAGTCCATTAAATTAGGTCCACAGTCTGAGCCACAAGCTGCCAGCTGCCATGAACAAACACTGGTCAGTCTTTAACAGTTTACCACACAGCCAGCCTGTGGGTGTGCAGCACTGGTCACATCCTGTGATGTCCGGTTCCAAGGAGTGACACAGTGAGTAGTGCCCTGGAATTTGATCGCTGCTCAGCTAATCCTGCTGAAGTGGATCTATCCCACTACAGCTTAGGACTCTCCTTGCTGTTAAGGGGCTGAAGCTGTGGCGGCTGCCGTAGGAGGCCAGATCTGCACCCCAGACAGGTGGCCTGACACCCTAAGAGCTTCAGTGAAGTTCCCAGTGCAAAAGGCCAGTGTTTCCCCAGGTTGGAAACCAACAGAAATTAACTTTTAAGCCTGGATGCTTCTTAACAAGCAAGTCAGTGTAACAGTGACGCTGTGGTCACTAAAGCGGCCTCTCTTGGAACCAGTCAGCGGACCCAGCAAAGGCCCGTTACTGCTTCCCAATCCACCTGCGGCTTTTCTTCTCCTACCAACGAGGTTAATACCCAGCTTGGGGAAGATATCTGACTAACTGAAGAATGATTAAAATAATTAAGTTGACTCCAAATGCAAAGACCTTCCTCCCTCTGGTAAAGTCACTACCAACCACACAGTTTGCAGGCACCGGTGACAGTCATCACAAAGCCGGCCAGCGGTCTCTGGCAGCAGGCCAGCTGTCCGAAACTCTGCACGCGCTGTCAGGCAAGACCAGTCCTGCTCTCCTGAGCCTGTAGTGCTTCCGGAAGAAAGACACACAAATGAAGAACGGGAAAGCTTTTAGCACTACGTTCAGGGCTTTTCTGGAAGGGCCAGTGCTCAACAGAGTTGTATCCATGCACTCTTTGTTGTTGTTTTTTAAATCAGTTTATGCTTTTTTACGGTAACTTTAAATCCAGGCACCCTTTATGTAAAAGGATAGGAATGGCTAAGTAGAAAATATAAAAGGTTTAAAATAGAGCTTAGAGAAAGGTCAAAGAGCCCCAGCCAGTGTGGCTCAGTTGGTTGGAGTGTCACCCTGTGCACCCAAAGGACATGAGTTCTATCCCTGGTCAGGGCACATGCGCCTAGGTTGCAGATTTGGTCCCAGATTGGGGCGCATACCCGAGAAAACCAACTGATGTTTCTCCTTGCATAGATTTTCTTCCTCTTTCTCTCCCTCTCCCCCCCAACCCCCACCCCCCAAAAATCAATGAATGTAGCCCTGGCTGGTGTAGCTCAGTGGATTGAGTGCCAGCCTACAAACTGAAGGGTCGCCCGTTCAATTTGGGGGTGTGGGAGAGGCAGCCAATTGATGCCTGTCCCCCACAATGATGTGTCTCTCCCTCTCTTCCTCCCTCCCTCCCCCTCTCTAAAAATAAATAAGTAATACCTTTAAAAAAATCAATGAATGTACCCTCAGGCAAGGATTTTAAAAAAAGGTCGAAGACAAGTTAAATGAAGAAGTCAGGAAAGAATGTCAAGCTTCCAGGAAAAGCGAGTCCAGACGTGAACCAGAGGACATCTGTGTGTAATTATTGGGGGAAAGTATCAGGAAGTAAGTGGTCCCCACCAGTCCATGGCAAAATGCCATGGGCTTCCACACAAACCTGCAGCTGTTCTGAAGAAGCGCCTGCAAAGGCCTCAGAAGGGCGACCTGGGAACAGAGCAGAGCGGAACCAGGGAACAGCACCGGATGCTCTACCTGCACCAGGAAGAGTCTGGTTTCATGACACACAGGCAGCTTCCATCTCCGTGGACATATCCGGGGTCCTTCAGGGTCCCTGACACCAAGTGTCTTTACTCTAGAAAGCCACTGCTGAATCTCTGCAGAGGGGAGTGAAAGCGAAAGGCTAAAGAGGCAGCAGTTGGACTCCCATGGCCAGAGTGCAGCAGCACTTCCCTAAAGAGATACCGTGTGTGTGTGTGTGTGTGTGTGTGTGTGTGTGTGTGGTCACTCCGAGGCCGGCCCCATCTAGAACACACAACCCCTCACCCACTGGCCCTCGGCACTGTCACAACTTCACTTTGGTGTTGGGTGGGGAGGACAAGTTAAGAAGAAATGAAGAGGCTCACCTCTACTTAGTGAACAAGGAAGGAGAGGAGGTTCAGGCATGACTTTGCCAGGGCACCACAGGCTGGGGGCGAAATCTAAGTGTGCCCTCTCTGCCACCTGAGATGAGCACTATCCAGCAGCAGGGTGTTCCCTAAAGCCAATCCATTCACCGCCCCTCTTTAAAACCAGAGGAGGGACAATGTTTGGAAGATTCTGGGGTAGCCTGACATTTCTTGGCACATAGTACCATCTTACTTCCATTTTTTGTCCATCTGATTATCACCCTGGAATGTGATCATTTGGCTTATCATTTGTATATACAGAACACAGTGAAAGCAATGAATAAGAAATGTGAAAATACTCAACATTCCACCACACACAATCACAAGGTTTTATGTTTTTAAAAAACAAAAGTGTCACCCTGGCTGGTATAGCTTAGTGGATTGAGCACGGGCCTGCGAACCAAAGGATGGTGGTTTGATTCCCAGTTAAGGCACATGCCTGGGTTGCAGGCCAGCTCCCAGCATGGGATGCACGAGAGGCAACCATACATTGATATTTCTCTCCTTCTCTCCTTCTCTCCTTCCCTTCCCCTCTAAAGGTAAATAAATAAAATCTTTAAAAACAAAAGTGTCAATAGAAGACTTAGATGGGTCACTAACCACCTGACTAAGTTTTGGGAGCCAAGCCCCACCCACTTCCCCTTCCCACTCCACCCACATCCTAATCCTCTGACCTTTGCGGGTGGTCCCCTGCCTCTCAGAGCCTCCTTCTTTTGCAACATTTCCCCTCAGAGGTGTCCTGGGCAGGAGCCAGTGATGGGATGTATCCTTGCCTTCTGAATACATTTTTTAAAAATAGGGGCAGTCCACACCCTGGCTGGTGTGGCTCAGTTGATAGGAGGTTCATCTGGTAACCAAAAGGTTGAGGGTTCAATTCCTGGTCAGGGCACATGCCCATGTTGTAGATTCGGTCCCCCATCTGGGTGCATACGATCCCCAGTTCGGGCATGTATGATCCTCGTTCTGGATGCGTGCGTACAGGAGAAAACCAATCGATGCTTCTCTCTTGTATCAATGTGCCCCTCTCTCCCTTCCACTCTCTCTAAAACCGATAATAAAATGTCCTTGAGTGAGGATTAAAACAAGGAGGGGCACTCGAGGGAAAACAGAGTTGTCAGGACTGAGTAGAGAGAAGAGACTGTCTCCTGCAAGACAGAAACTCCCTGCCTGTACTGGCTCAGAGCCTTGTAGGCAAAGGTCTCTCCCACTTGTATTATTTAATCCGCACGACCCACTGTGAGCTGGGCACTTTCCCATTTCACAGATGAGAACGTTGACTCGGGTCCGCAGCAGCACTTTTCCCTCCTGCAGTCCAACACTGCCCACCTCAAAAAACGGACAGAGGTGCCCCTGCAGCCATGACTGCATATGCTTTGCGACTCAAACCAGACTCACGCCGGCACTGAAGCACGTGTATTACACCCATCCCGAAGGCAGCCCAAGTGACTTGGGGCTTGTGCTGCCACTGTTAAACCACAAAGGACTGCAGGGGGGAATCACAGGCAGCAGTGGCTTCAGTGGGGCCAGATGTCTGTTTTTCCCCTCCCTCCCCAACCCCCTCTGTAGGTAGAAGTATGCTGATCCCCACTGGTAGGAGGAATGGTCAGGGATCTGGAGTTAAAATGTAAATCTCTGACAACTTGACACGCTCCCTGCCATTGCCTCCCCATCTCCTGGAGGGTCTGGCCTAGATGGTCAAACACCACTGAGGATAAAGCAGAGCGTGAGCGAGATCTAGGCCCTTCTTCCCGCTGTTCTTGGGGGCTCCAGCTGCACTCCCGTGGCCCGCGCCACTGAAGGCCCCTCTTCTTTCAGATGAGTGGTTCTGCACCCATGGTGCCTCACAGGCCCTCTCCCCAGGAAAACCCCGCCTGAGGCCCCTCCTCCCTGTGCTTGGCACTTGAGTTTGACACAATTTTATCAAAACACACAGTAAGCAACACTGACGTTGCGACGATACGCCAACACGCACCACATGCAGGTAACATGTTTTATCAAAAAATGCTTACTTTTCCTACAAAAAGCATACTTGGATATTTTCTACTTTATTTCAAAAAAAATTTCACTACTAACTACAACCTCAGATGGACTTTGCTTCTGGATCCCCCTCCAGCCAGCCCCTCCCCAGGGGCTCGTCCTTCCTCAGTGACAAGCACTGATGTGGAGGAGCTCAGGCGGAGCCTTCCTAACCGTCGTTTTCATGGATTAAAATGAACTTTGGGAAGCCTTGGAAAGTCAAGAAAATCTGGAAATACCACAGCTGACTAGTTCCAGGAAAAAATGCGTAACAGCAGGCTATTTCGATCTCCCAAATTACACGGTGTGGGTGGCTATTTTAATTCACCCAAACATAGAGTTGGAGCTCTACTTGCAGAAGGGACAACAGCACAAGTCGTTCTGGGCAAAGCCAGGAAGAGCTACGAACTGCCACTGCAAGGAGCCCCGCCCCCCATTAAAAGTATCGCTTTTTTCTTTTCTAATTGAGCAAGGGGTAGCAGATTAATGCAAACTCTACGCATCTGTGGCAAAGTAGGTCCTAAGGGCCAGCCCAGATCCTCGATGGCCAGCCCCACAGACGCCACCCCTGCTGGGTCAGAGACAGACTGTCACCCATGCTGCTTCCTTTAGCACCCTGGTCTGCAGGGGGACATAGGTCTCCTTCAGAGACACTGGAGAGGCTGCAGGCATGGCAGCTGGGACAATTAGCTGGGCCAATAAACTGAGGCACAGGGCTGGTGTGGGGGAGGTGTAAGGACAGCAAAGCTGCTCACAGGCTCCTTAAACACTTCCCACGACCCTCAGTTCCCACTGTGGCTGACCCAACACCCACTCTGCCTTCTCCCCACTCTGGGAACTAACCTCTCTGGATTGAGGA
Source organism: Artibeus jamaicensis (assembly GCF_021234435.1). NCBI lineage: Eukaryota > Metazoa > Chordata > Mammalia > Chiroptera > Phyllostomidae > Artibeus > Artibeus jamaicensis. The sequence goes on along the minus strand of NW_026521810.1, from coordinate 8,259,952 downwards.
AAAGCCAGTTCCATCTCCAGCTGAGGAATGGCTATGGTCTTGATTAGACTAAGGCCATTCTGAAACTTGACCTTGCATCAGAATCACCTGGAGGGGTTATTAAAAGATAATTGTTGCTGGGCCCCATCTCAGAGATTCTAACTCAGAGTGGAGGGCAAGACTGAGGCTGCATTTCTACTAAATCTCAGGTGGAGCTGAAGCTGCTGGCCTGGGAACCACACCCGCAGGAACCCGACTCTCACGGCCTTGGGTTCCTGGTCCGGGGAGACTACACGATGCTCACCACTCCGCAGCCAAAGGGAGGACTGCTAGACACCATGGCTGGGAACCAGCCGGCGTGTCTCCTTCCCTGCTGATGGGAAGAGGAGCCGGGAAGCAGCACACAGTCCCACTGACTCCGAGGACCACCTCATAATCGTGAGGAGGCAGTGATGGTTGGTTGGCAAGCAGAGAGAGAAGATGTGCGTGATGTGTTTTCATCCTAAAGGAGAAGGAGCCTAACGTTTTCTGAGCACCGCCTGCATCCCAGTCCCCACAGTCTTCATGTACCTTGTCTGAGGAGACCCTGTGGGAGTGGAGTGGGTGCACTGAGGAAGCAAAGGTGAGGAGTGGTTAAGGCACCTACCTGAGGGTGGTTGTAAGAGGTTGGACTGGCATTCAAACCTAAGTGTGTCTGGATTTAGTGCCATTTACATGAAATCACATGGCTGCCTTTACAGGACTTTAAAATAAATGCCATGCCCTAACCAGCAGAACTCAGTGGGTTGGGCATCATCCTGTCCTGCAAAGCAAAAGGCTGTGGGGTCGATTCCCAGTCAGGGCACATGCCTGGGTGGCGGGCCAGGTCCCCAGTAGGGGGCACTCAAGAGACAACTGATCTATGTTTTTCTTCCTCTCTTTCTCCCTCCCTTCCCCTCTATCTCTGAAAATAAATAAATAAATAAATGCTGTACTTCATGTATCAGTAAAAATTAATCACTTGGAGTCCCCAATATCAATAATTTCTATTTCAGTATTTTGATTTATTAGGATTTTTTTTACTCAGTCCTGTTTTTTCAGTATACTAGTCTTTTAGAATTATTTATTTAAATCCTGAAACTACTGCGAACTTTGCAGCTGAGTTCCCTGAGAACCTCCAATTAGCTGTGTGAGTTTGGGCAAGTAGCTTAATCTTTCTCTACCTTGGTTTTCTCATTGCAAACTAGACTGATAACGGTAGCAACTCCAGGGTCTTGTTAGGGGGTAAAATGAATGAATACATGTCAAGTGCTTGGAGTGACCCCTGGTACCTGCTGAGCACTGAGGGACGTCAGCTGTTATGATGAGTTCAGGCAGTGTGGAGCTAGATGAGCCTTTTCCCTGTGGGTTTAGTTTCTTTTTTTTTTTCCAAGATTTTATTTTATTTTTAGAGAGAGGGGAATGGAGGGAGAGAAACATCTGGGTGTGAGAGGGAAACATCCATCGATTGCTTCTTACCATGTCCCCACTGGAGACCCGGCCCGCAACCCAGGCATGTGCCCTGACTGGGGATCGACCCGGCAACCTTTCGCTTTGTGGGAGGAGGCCCAACCGAATGAGCCACACCACCTAGGGCTGTGGGAATAATCTCTTAACCATCCCTTTTGCCATAACCTGGCTGACGAGTGGGAAACCAGAGCTCCAGGGTGCCGTGTCTGCTCTCTGCACACACCTGCTCACGCCTGGTCTGTGCCTGCCAGCCCAAATGGCCTCTGGTGTTTGCCCGTGCTCCCCAACCTGGGTCAGGCGAGACACTGCAGGGCTTTCGACCTGAAGTCTGTTCAGTGAGGTCCACTTGGCGAAGGCCTCAGAAGCAGGAAGCATCCAGTGGGGGAGGGTCATGCTAGGGTGATAAAATGAGGTGTCCATTTTCTGGAGTAGGGTCAGGAAGGCAGAAGTGCGTCCTCCGGACTCCAACAGGAGGGAAGTGTTCACCTCCTCTACTTCTGGGATTCTGTCCGAGCCCTGCTCATGCCCCTGACTTGGAATGCCTGCACAACCCACTTGCTGTACTTACTAGCTGGGACCGTGAGGCCTCCGAAACCCCCTGTCTCTCTTCCTGTTCCTTGTCCCCACACCTCCACCCTAGTCCTGCAACAGCTGGTGTCGCTGCTGTTACAGGAGCTGATTAAATTAACTCATTCTGGTCATTTCTTCCCTCTCCTGTGTTACTGGCATTTCACATGGTCTCTTCTCTAAGTTATGAGTTCAGATGTTTAAGAAGAATGACCCAGGGGTACCAAGTCGGGAGGTATAAAGAAAATACAGTTAGGTAGGTGGGTGTTTCTGGGGAACACAGTCCTCTGGGGAAACAAGGATGCCCAGTTCAAGGGTCTCCCTGGATTGCAGGGTGTGCCAGTGGATCCTTTTGGCTGCCAAGTAAACAATGAGGACATTTATGATCTCACAGGACTGGAGCCTTACTGTATCAGCATTTCCATCAAGGACCTAGGAGACTTCTAAGGTTGCCTACAATAAAGTCTGAATTTATAATAACTTCCATGATCCAAAATGATAAAGAAAACAACCTAATAAGAAAAAAAAAAAAACAGGCAAAGCTCTGCATTGTTAAATCACAGAAGCACAAACATAAACTAGCAAAATAAGGTTTTCAATATATTTGGTAAGTTGGAAAATGTAACTGAAATAATGTCTTCTTTATCCATTAGATTTGCAAAAATTAGCAAGATTTATACCCTTCAGTGTTGGCCTAGTTAAAGGGGAAAAGGCAATTTCACATACCAACAGAAGAATGTGATCTCGGAGTTTTTGAGACCAAAAACAAACTGATAAAGCCTCTTACAAGTGGGGAGCAATTCGGCAAAACTATCAGTTTAAAATTATTCTTTGAGGATGGAACTGGAAAGCATTATGCTGAGTGAAATAAGCCAGGTGTTGAAAGACAAATACCATATGATCTCACCTTTAACAGGAAGCTAAACAACAAAACAGACAAACAAGCAAAATAAAAACAAATACACTGAAATAGAGAACAGGGGGACAGCGACCAGAGGGGAGAGGGGAGGGAATTCAAGGGGAAAAAATGGGAGGGATTTAGAGGAACAAGTATAAAGGACACAGGGACAATAACTAAGGGGGGTGAAAATGGGAGGGAGGTGGGGTGCATGGGGGAGGGGTGGGCTGGAATGGGAGAAATAGACAGAAAACTGTACTTGAAAAATAAAAATTAAATGATAAAAATAAAAATTTTAAAAACAAAACAAAAAAGAAAAGTGTATAAAGTTTTAAAAATGATAACGAGTGATAAAATATCAAGAGTTTCAAAAAAATTATTCTTTGAGCCAGAAAGTCCATCTCTAGTTATCTAGAAGACTGAGGTATTTGTGAGTGCTAACAGTGACACGGTTCACAGACTCCCCACTGTTCTTAAAGCAGAAGAATGGAAACAACTTAAATGTCGCTCAGTACAGATCAGTGGTCAGTTGGTCTCACACACTTTTCCATTCCGTTCTTCTGGTGCACGTATAGATTTGCTGGCTGGGGAGAATGTCCCAGGTAGGCAGCTGGCTAAAGGGAATTTCAGGGTCAACAGTTCTCTCTGTCATCATATATCCTGCCTCTCTAGTGCTTTATAGTTTACAACACATTCTCATGTACATTATTTTATATCGTCTTTTCCTTAAAGTGATTTTTTAAATCCTAAGATTCAGTTTAATAACCTTATGACAAATATTCAGTTTTCAAAACAATGGCATAAATCATGTCCACCCTTGAATTTGAGTCTAGTTAGAAGGCAGGACTTGTACATGAGCAGATAAAAACTCTGAGATGCATAAGCCCAATAAAAACTGGATAAGTAAAGTACATACTATATAGAATTAGTGTAACTAATTCTGTCACTGAACTCAGCAGAAATCCCAACCTCTCTTCTCTTTGAATCTGTCCAGCATCCACTCTTTTAAGCCTGTCTTCTGAGCAAACTGTCCTGGTAACTCTGGCTTATTAAGAAGGTGTGTTTACAAGGAACAGCAGGGAATGAGGCTTTGTGGGTTCCTTTCACATGCAACACCACCCCTGCAACAGGACATGGTCTTTTGACACCAACCCACCAACAGGACAACCACACTGACCTTCCCATGTGGGCACCATCACTCATCTTTTGTCAAAGAAACCAATAAATTGAATCTCCTAGGAGTAAACATTTCTGCAAAGAACCCCCCAAAAAGAAAGGCCCTAGCCTAAATCCAAGGCAATTCCTCTTAAAGAAAGGCTATTTTCAACCAAAGAAAAATTAGGCTTCATTCTAGGCCAACCTACAGCTATCCTATGCCAAGAGCAGGTAGATCCCAAAACACTCAGCAAAGGGGGTTCTGTTCTCATCCTTCAGAAATGAGAAAATTCAAAATAAAAGTTAACAAGTGGCAGATCCAGGATTCATACTCAGTAAGCCTACCTACCCGTCCCCACCCCACTGGCTCGCCTACACTCCACACAATCCACTGTGAATGGAGAAGAATCAGGCGTTCAAATTGCCACCCCACCCCCTCCTCTTGCTCTGAGGTGCAGGCAACAAATCAAACACTCCTCTTAAGCAGCCTCCCAACACAAAACACATTCAGAAGCAAAGCAAAACACAAGAAGATGGGCTCTACCGCTGCCTTATACTTATTTCCTACCCAGAGGAATACTTCCATGATCTGTCATTACGGACAACTCAGGCAGGAGGAACACACCATTATGTAAAGTCAGAGGGCAGACCGCACAGGGAAGGGAAAGCAGAGTCGACAAAGACATGAATTCACCTTTGACATTTTGAGTGTTTCGATCTTTTATGGTCTACGTATTCGTGACTGGCTTTTAAAGAGATGGGCACAGCTCCCTGCAAAAGTCTCAGGCCTCCATTCATTGACTAGCAAAGGCAGGAATAAACAAATTATAAAAAACAAAGATGCCACAAACGCTGTCGGGGGCTAGAGGCCTGCAGCGAAGGGCAGAGTTTCGAAGATGGAAGGCATATGTCGCAGATTTCCCACGTTTATTCTTAACAGATATGTTTACACCCGAAACACGGCGAGGCCTGCAACATCTGGAGTCACCAGATCCACCCTGGAGATGCACCAGGCAGGCGTTGGCCTGCCGGGGCACCGGTCCCGAGTCCAGGTCCCAACCGGCGAGACGCCAGGTCTGCATTCGCCCCTGTGCGCAGGGTCGGTCAGGTCTCAGAAGACACGACCTAGACTGCGACGCTAGGCAGCAAATTTCCATGACAACCGCGGCACCGTCCCAGTCTCGCCCACAGGTGCTGGGGCGCGCGCTGCGCCCCGAGGGAGGCTTCCCGGTCCGAGCTCCGCAGCGTCGCCGAGCCCCCTTCCCAGCCGACCCACCTGCTCGGCTGGCCCACGGACCTGGCGCGCTCCGGCCCGCGGGGCCCGCGCCCGGCTGCCCTGCCGTCTTCGGTCCGCTGGATAGCGCGCCCAAGCCCGTTAGCTGCAGCGCCGCTGCTGGTCGTCAAATCACGAGCTCCGTCCAGGCTCCAGGTGCTGCTGGTCCTCCTGCTCCAGCCACCGAAGAACCGCCCGCGCTGCCGCCCGAGCCCAGACCACAGCCGCAGCTCCGGAGGCCGAGGCCCCGCCAGCCCCGCCCAGCCCCGCCCCTCGCCGCGCATGCGCCCTACCGGGTCCGCCCCGAGACCGACTTCTGAGTCCTATTCCTGGCTTCCCGCGAGACCCCGCCAGGGGCTGGGACTGCATCACCAGTAGGGGTCTCGGGACCTCTTCCCCTACCTGGGCCGCGGCGTCTCGACCCAGCGTGCTGACGCTTCTGCGGTCCCGGCGCGTCCCCGAGGTAGAAGGCTCCGCAGGAGAGCCGAGAGCCGGGACACGCTCCGCCGTTTGCCGGCTGGGTGACCGCGCTGTCAGTGTACAGATTACCCTAGAAGTTAGGAAACGCAACATTTAACCCAGAAACACGCAAAATTAACATCTCACTGCCAAAACGCAGATAAGCAAAAAGAAGACAAACTGTTAACATCCAGACTTCTGTTACTACATTGTGTAAATATGCATTTATAGACTCTCGCCAAATATTAGTTCCCTACACCTCTCTCCCCCAAAGCTTTATTTTTTACAGGAAAATAGAATGGTCAGAAAATTTGGAAGAATTTAAACCTTAATATTTCTGCTTGAGCAAGGATAAATACTAGACTGAATATAAACATTTTATTTTGACCCCTGGCTGCCGTGGTTCAGTTGATTGAATCCCCGCCTGCAAACCAAATGATATGCAGTTTGATTCCTAGGCAGAGCACATGCCTGGGTTGCAGGCCAGGTCCCCAGTAGGGAACTGATGAGAGACAGCCATACATTGATATTTCTCTCCCTCTTTCTCCCCTTCTTCACCTCTCTAAAAGTAAATTAAAATTAAAAAAATTTTTATCTTGAGGTCTTTACATATTATCAGGAAAAAAAATGTTTCTCCTTAAGTATTCTTAAATGAACTATTTTAATTCAATAAACCAGAATACTTCTTAGCATTCACACCCTGTAGGTATTAAAGCATTTATAATTTGCCTTTAAAATGAAAGATATTAACCTATTAGAAATAAAAGTTAGCCCTGGCTGGTGTGGCTCAGCGGATTGAGCACAGGCCTGTGAAGCAAAGAGTCGCTGGTTCGATTCCTAGTCAGGGCACATGACTGGGTTGCAGGCCAGGTTCCTAGTAGGGGACACACGAGAGGCAACCACACATTGATGTTTCTCTCCCACTCTTTCTCCTTCCCTTCCCCTCTCTCTAAAAAAATTAAATACTTTTTAAAAAGAAATAAAAATTAAACAATTCTCTGATCTCACTTATAATTATATCTGACACACCCAAGTCAGATAATAATCAAATGCAGATAATAATCTGGAATAAAAATAAGCAAATATAAATCATCTTTAAAAGTTTAATTTCTTTTCTGACTTTTTACTTTATTTCTACTCTGGAAAGTAAATTAGTAAAGAAACATTTTTTTTATTTCTTTAGATAAATAAAAAATATATATTGTCAGAACTTCAGCCCCAGTATAAAATTAAAGTCAGAAAGGCAAACAAGCTTGTGGAGATGCAAACATATTTTTATATTTTATTTTCTATCGTAAGGGTGCTCAGTACACCTGGTTTACCTGAGACAGCCCCAGCTGGCACCTTTCATCCAGCTGAAGTGTTAGTAGGGCCCCTTTCACTCTCAAAAGTGCTCTAAAAAAAGTTCAGATGATACATTTTATGGCCATGCTAGCTTTAATCAAGAGTTTTTAAATCATTAGTTTTTTTAAAAAGAAACAAATTTAAGTTTACAACCATTTAAAAATAGACATCTGTTTAATTTGCACCAATGAGTTAGCACAGTAACAAACACTGCATGAAGATCAGGCTTCCAATAACACCTGTCATTTGACTGCTGTGTAATTCTGTACAATCTTAAAAGATTAATCCCATTTTTAATGTGGCAAGAAATGGGGCTTCAGTTGTAGAGTAAACATCATGGAGAGAAAAGGGAGCCAAGTTTATTAGTGAATATGGTGCTGGGCATCACAACATGATAGAAGAAAGTATTTCCACCCTTTTAGAAGCTTTCATCATGGGTTCCCCAACCAGCAGTGATAACATCTTCTCAGAACTTGCTAGAAATGCAAAGTCCCAGGTCCCATGCCAAATCTACTGAATCAAAAACTGAAAGTGAGGCAAGCGATCTATTTAACAACCCAGGGAATTCTGGTAAACACGTGGACCTAGATAGTCCTCTATGCAATCAGTAAGCTGATTTAGATCATCTATATTAGGTCATTAGGAGCCGAATACTGTGATTTGGGGGACTTGAACCAATCCACATGAGAATTTCTTTTTGGGCTATTAAACACAATATATTTATGTCTATATGAGCTTTCATTAGAGAACATACGTAGCCTTGAAAATCAACAGCCTTACTGCCAAGGTCCTTTCCCCAGAGAGGTGTGACTATTTGCCTGGCAGCTTACTTGAAAAGCTCCATTCTCAGGGGTTATCTTTAATTGACATAACTCAGAACTTACTCCGTGCTGATGCTCTATCCACAAGACGTTCGGTGACTCAATTACCAGCAATCGTTTAACATTGCAGCTGTCTAAGGAAGTGACACCAGTTGGAGGTTACAAAGAGGCTGTCCAAATAAATTAAAAGGAAATAATAAGAAACTAACATTCATGAGCCCTGGCTGGTGTAGCTCAGTGGATTGAGCACGGGCCTGTGAACCAAAAGATCCGGGTTCAATTCCCTGTCAGGGCACATGCCTGGGTTGCAGGCCAGTTCCCAGCAGGGGCCAGTTCCCAGCAGGGGACACACAGGAAGCAACCATACATTGGTATTTCTCTCCCTCTCTCCTTCCCTTCCCTTCTAAAGATAAATAAATTAAAAAAGAAAAAGACACTGACGTTCATGGAGGTGGAGGCTTTGGAAAGATCTGACATATTCCTGAGACTCTAAAAGGACACACACATAATCTCTCACTTCCGGCTGACCTTGAGGCCTAGAGCAAACAAGAAATGATGGGTAAGGCAGAGTTGTAAATTGCCTGCCTGAGCACTGAGAATGTGGGTCAGCATTCATACACAGCTTCTCCATAAAGATCCGGAGGCATACTGGTTCCAGCATTTGAGAATATATTTTATCTAATTGCTAGCAAGTCATTAAGCTAACCAAGCGAGGATTTAAGTGGCTTGAAGTGACAGAGAATACAGACTTTATGGAATTATTCCAAGACAGTCACTAAACAAACAAAAAGCAACAACAAACTCTGGGGTGAAGGGAAATATGATTTCCAGAATTGCCACATTAATTATTTAAAATATCTAGTTTTAAACAAAATGTTATGAGACACATAAAGAAATGGGAAAGAACACAGGCCAATAGAATGTCCATGAGAAAATAAAGTGTTGAATTTACTAGACAAAGACAAAATCATGATCCCAAAATTAAAGGAAAATATGAAAGCAACAAAAAGAGAGTATCAGTAAAGAGACAGCAATCACACATACACACAAAACCAAATAAAAATTCTATAATTGAAATGTACAGTAACTGAAATGAAAAATATTTTAAGAGGGGTACAACAGCAGGATTGATCTGGCAGAAGAAAGAATTAGTACTTGAAGGCTGTCAATTGAGAGACATAAAGGAAAAAGAATAAAAAATATGAGCAGAGCTTAGAAATCTTTGGGACACCATTTAGAATATCAACAGACACATAATGGGAGTTCCAGGAGGAGAGGAGAGAGAAAAATACAGGAAGAATATTTGAAAATATAATGGCTAAAACTTTCTAATTTTATTTTTAAAATTGATAGAAAAATAATAACCTAGACATTCAAGAAGTTCAATAAATTCCAACTAGGATAAACTCACAGAGATTCATCATAATCAAACTAGCTAAAGCCAAAGATGGAGAGAATCTGGAAAGCACCAAGAGAGAAGTAACTTCCTGCTCCAGGAGGATCACCAGGGTGCAAAGAGTGTGAGAAGGAAGATGTGTCAGGAAATGAAATGGTCAGCCCTTAACGGTCTCTCCTACTTCATCTCAAGCCATCCCAACTTTTATATTCTAGCAATATAAGATATAGGATGAATGAATGAATGAATGAATGATGCTGGTAGCCTGAAATAAGGGCACTAACTAGATGCTGAACTTTGAATGAGTTGTTCCAGCATCTCCATCCACAGAGATGAAGGTCCAAAAGGCCAAGAGCCTAGGGCAATGCAGACAGCAGCCTCTCTTCACTCTTCAACTGGAGCATAATTTCATGACCACTTCAGTTGGTCATGAGTCCCCTAGTCCCCCAGGACTAAGCTACAGACAGGTCCATGAAATGCATTGGAAGGTGGGTTCCTGAATCTCAGATTGGACTCTTATCAGGTATGGAGGAAAGAGTAAAGGTGGCAGAGGGACATGGAGGGATGGCTCTCTGCAATTGAGGATGTGCTGGTGTGTGCTTGTGAGCCCAGGGAACTGAACACACAGACATATACATTCCCAGATTCCACTAAAAGTAGGATAATGTGTTCATTTGAGACGATGTAAGCTTCTCCTGAGTATACTGAAAAAGGGGTCTCTGCATAGATGTCAGTGTTTCCTCTGCTAATGGAAAAGAAAAACGGAGTCATTCATTATAATCCTCTTGTCTGTCTTTGACCCAAATAAAAAATTAGTCCTGTGAAAGGAGTTGCCAAAGAGAAAAGTTGTTTCCAAAGTTGTCTACAATTGGGGTTGCCTTTTTTCTGCCCTAGAGAATCAATGTTACAAATGGGTACAAAGTTTCCAGGGAGCCTGCAGATTTCTATTTAACTGATACTATAACAATGTTTCCATTAGAAAATAAAACCAGAACTCTATCAGGATAGCAAGAATCTTTCTCTCTCTGACAATCAGGCTCTCTCTACTCCCTCCATCCCTGCCCATCACCCATTTTATAAGGCATCTCCAGACTAGTGATACAGAAGTGCCATGAGGGCTGTGAGTTAAGGGCAGTGTGGAACAAAGCTTGGCCTGGTAGGGAGCAAGGGGAGGGAAGAGAGGCTGAACGAGAAATGGGAGCTCCCTGTGAAGTCTCTCCTCCTTTCTTCTTAACCTCCCCGAAACCTGTGGATTTTTGCCTTTTACCTCCCCCAAATGGACCTTGATCTAAAGGTGATTAAATTTTCTAAATAGTGAGCCTTCAGTTGAAAATGAAAACTCACTATTAGTTTTAAATGTGTTTGATGTGAGTTATTGAGTGGCTTGTGGAGACAAAATGAATTATAAGGACAGAACTGTATTCTACAATATATGTCTAACTTAAAATAAAGAAGTAAACAAAACCATTGCCCCCAAAAGAGTTTTTAAAAGCCGCATTAATTTCTGAAATTAGAATAAATTTCCGTGGTTCTCAACCAGCCCCCCAGAGAGCACCTGGAAGGGTGGTTCTGGCTTGTCAAGGTGACTGCAGATGCTAATGGCATTTAGTGGGGGGTGGGGCACAGATGCCCAGTGTCCACAGTATGAAGCTTCCAATACAGGCAGGGGCTGCCCTGCCCCAGACAACAATTGCAAAACTAATGACATTAATAACATGGAGCCAACCTCTTACAACTCCTGTTTCCTTCCATGATGAACATGTTTCCAATGTTCTTGGAAAACGTTGAGTCCATTTTCATTGCCAAGGCAACTTTACTCAAAGGACCAGTGGCCACCAGAGTTACCTACAAAATTCCAGGGCCACAGTTGTACTCTTTCCTCCTGACAGGATCAGAGGAGGGCAGAGCCGGAGAGGCCTCGGAAACTGGCTAATTCCATGCCCCTGTCCCTGCCCCAGGTGCAGATATGCAATAGCTGTGATGTAACCCTGTTAGCAGAAACCTTAATCCACCACAGCAGTCCCAGAGCCCTAAACAGAGTATCCTTGACTGACCAAACATTCAGAAACATGGTAGAGCTACAACATGTGCTCATGTAATTTCTGCAAATTCCACTGCCTGAGTTTGGAGCTGAGTAGGAGGGAGGGAAGGAGAGAGGCAATCTGAACAGTGCGGGAGGCTCTGCACATCCTTCCACTGCTGAAGGGAGCTGGCATCCCAAGAGTGTCTCAGAGCCTGAGCAGTTCACCACACTGACATTCAACATGCCAGGACCAGGCAAATGGTGTCTTTAGTTCACAGATTTTTAAATTCCTCAATATTAACAACTGTAACAAACATAAAGCCATTCTTTAAAAACTATATGAAGCAAATTATCAAATAAAAATAGAAAGTTTAAATTGTTCACAGGAACTCAAAATCACTAACCTATATTGATTTGTTATCAAATACATACACATGCTTCTGTGGAAATGAAATTCTCTGACATTTTAATGCTTTGTTTCCCATTATCTCTTTTCCATAGAAATGATTATGGCATTTGCCTATTTCTCTGTGACATTGTAAATCTTAAGGATAAGCTACCTTCTCCACCAGCAACTGATACTGTCTACCTGATTTTGTATATAAAGATATATATAAGAACTCTGAGAAATGAATCATTGCTACATGCATTCTTTAACATTCTAGTGGGGGCAGAAATTAATTAAAAACCCTTGTTTCTATAGTTAAGTGAAAGGGAAGGATACACAGCAGCCTGTCCAGATGACACTCTTTACCTCCCCCTGTTGGAGAATTGCCATACTGCAATAACTACATTAGAACAAAACCCTCCGTCATAATGAACACAAATGTTGATGGTGAAAAACCGTAACTCTTTTTTCTTTAAATTTAATGTTATTTTTTTCAAAAATTTGATTTTTACTTTTACATTTTATTATAATTTATTGATTATGCTATTACAGTTGTTCCAATTGTTCCACTTTGCCCTATGCCACCCAGCACCCCCCCTCCCTCTGGCAACCCCCCGACCATTGTTCATGTACATGGGTCATGCATATAAATTCTTTGGCTCCTCCAATTCCTACACTGTACTTTACATCCTTATGCCTACTCTGTCACTACCTATCTGTACTTCTTAATCCCCTCACCTCTTCACCCTTTCCCACATCCAACCTACCATCTGGCAACCATTAAAACACTCTGCCCATGATTCTGTGTCTGTTCTTTTTTGTTTAGTTTGTTTTGTAAATTTGATCGTTCATAGATAAGTATTTGTTATCATTTTATTGTGCATAGTTTTGATCTTCTTTTTCTTAGACAAGTCCATTTAACATTTCATACAGTAATGGTTTGGTGATGACAAACTGCTTTAGTTTTTTTTTTTTTCTTGTCTAGGAAACTCTTATCTGCTCTTTGATTCTATAAATGATAGCTCTGTTGGGTAGAGCAGCCGTGGCTGTAGGTCTCTGATTTTCACGACTTTGAATATTTCTGCCCAATCCCATCTAGCTTGCAAAATTTCATTCGAGAAACCAGATGACAGTTTTGTGGGAACTCCCCTGTAGGTAACTAACTGCTTTTCCCTTGCTGCTTTTAAGATTCTATCTTTATCTTTAACCTTTGGCATTTTAAGTATGGTGTGTCTTGGAGTGGGCCTATGTACATTCATCTTGTTTAGGACTCTCTGTGCTTCCTGTTTCCCTCACCAAACAAGGGAAGGTTTCTTTCATTATATTTTCAAATAGAGTTCCAATATCTTGCTCTTTTTTCTTCTCCTTCTGGTACACCTCTGATGCAAATGTTGGAAAGTTTGAAGTTATCCCAGAGTCTGCTTACACTATCCTCAGTCTTTTGGATTCTTTTTTTCTTTTTGTTATACTGATTGGTTGTTTTTTGCTTCTTTACGTTCCAAGTCATTGATTTCACTCTCAGTTTCATTCACTCTACTGTTGTTTCCTTATAAATTCTTCTTTATTTTAATTAGTGTATCCTTCATTTCTCACTGGATCTCTTTTGTGCTATTGAAGTCCTCACTAAGTTTCTTGAGCATCCTTAGAACCAATGTTTTGAACTCTGCATCTGATAGATTGCTTATCTCCATTTTGTTTAGTCCCTTTTCTGGAGTTTTGATCTTTTCTTTCATTTGGGCCATGTTTCTTTGTCTCCTCTTTTGGCAGCCTCCCTGTGTGTTTCAGTGTATTAGGTAGAGCTGCTTTGACTCCCTGTCTGGGTAGCATGGCCTAATGTAGTAGATGTCCTGCAGGGTCCAGTGGCACGGCCTCCCCTATCACCCAAGCTGGGTACTCAAGGTGTGCCCTTTGTGAGGGTTGAATAAACCCTCCTCTTGTAGTTGAGCCTTAAATGCTATTGGCAGCTCTTTGGGAGGTATTTACCCAGGCCAATCAGCTGCAAGTACTGGCTATGACCCCTGACCACCAACCTCCACCCTTTGTGGAAGATCAGCTATTCAGGGGCAAGGTGGTGGTGCTCTGATGTGGTCTGTAACTGTCCACTAGGTGCACAGGTTCTGGGTTTTCCTGAGTGGTACAGATCAAGGTCAGAACCTACCTGTGTGTTGCCTGGGGCCACCTTGCCTGAGCTATAAAGCCATCTGAGATGGCTGCTACTTGTGCTGGACTTGGAGATTCCCAAGTGAAGCCAAGCTGTGAACCTAGGTTGACTGCTGCTAGTGCTGGTCCTGGGGCCACTTAATAAGAGGTACAGGCCATCCTCTTACTTACCAGGGACTCACTGAAGCCAGCTCTTGCTTATTTGATAAGATTTAGGAAGTTGTGAAGCATGAGTCAAGACCAGCGATTTATATGGAAAACTCATGGTTAACAGATTGGGTTACCTGTAATTTGGGTGGGACTGGGACAGAGTGTCAGGGGATCTCCAGTTCAGGGCAAACAGTGTTAGCCATATTGATGGAGTCTCAGATACAGCCCCAGCCTGCCAGCTCTGTGGATGTATGGGGAGAGGGCTCAGCAAAGGTACAATGGCTTCTGCCCACCTTTCTGTCTGGGAGAAAGCTGTCCCCCAGCTCCCACCTCAGTGCCAGATACTTCTGTTCCTTTCTGTATACCACTGGTGCCTTTCAAAGTGCTACCCTGGTGCTTGAGCTCAGAGAGAGTGAGTCTGAGTAAGTCTGTGTGTGGGTTCTTTAAGAGGAACTGCTTGGTTCTCCAAATGTTTCTTTTTAAAGTATATTTTATTGATTATGCTATTACAGTTGTCCAGTGCTGTTTCACCCCTTTATCCCCCTCTACCCAGTACCCCCATTCCCTCCAGCATTCCCTGCTTTAGTTCATGTCCATGGTCATACATATAAGTTCTTTGGCTTCTATCTACTTATCTCATTCTATCCTTAACTTCCTGCTGCCTATTTTGCACCTACCAATTATGCTTCTTATTTTCTGTACCTTTACCCCCATTCTCTCCTTCTGCCTCCCTGCTGATAATGCTCCATGTGATCTCCATTTCTGTGACTCTGTTCCTGTTCTAGTTGTTTGCTTGGTTTGTTTCCGTTTTTTTTTTTTTAGGTTCAGTTGTTGATAGTTGTGAGTTTGTTGTCATTTTACTGTTCATAGTTTTAGTCTTCTTCTTTTTCTTAGATAAGGCCCTGTAACATTTTATATAGCAAGGGCTTGTGATGATGAACTCCTTTAATTTGACATTATCTGAGAAGCACTTTATCTGCCCTTCTATTCTGAATGATAGTTTTGCTGGATAGAGCAATCTTGGATGGAGGTCCTTGCTTTCATGACTTTGAATACTCCTTTCCAGCTCCTTGCCTGCAAGGTTTCTTTTGAGAAATCAGCTGATAGTTTCTTATGGGAATTTCTTTATAAGTAACTGTTTTCTCTTGCTGCCTTTAAAAAAAAGGTTTTATTTATTTATTTTTATTCAGAGCGGGAGGAAGGTAGAGAAATATCAATGTGTGGTTGCTTCTCATGTATCCCCTACTGGGGACATGGACCAAAACCCAGATATGTGCCCTGATTGGGAACTGAACCAGTGACCCTTCAGTTTACAGGCCAGCTCTCAATCCACTGAGCCACACCAGCCAGGGTTTCTCTTGCTGCTTTTAAGATTATCTTCTTGTCTTTCATCTTGGGTAATTTAATAATGATGTGTCTTGGTATGTTCCTCTTAGGGTCCAACTTATTTGGGACTTTCTGAGCTTACTGGACTTGTATGTCTATTTTCTTTGCCAGATTGTGTAAGTTTTCCTTCACTATTTGTTTAATGTGTTTTCAATGTCTTGCTCTTTCTCTTCTCCTTCTGACACCCCTGTGATTTGGATGTTGGAATGTTTAAAGTTGTCCTGGAGGTTTCTCAGCCTCTCCTTATTTTTTAAAATTCTTGTTTCTTCATTCTGTTCTGGTTGAATGTTTACTTCTTCCTTCTGCTCCAAGTCATTGATTCGAGTCCCCATTTTCTTTCCCTTCACTGTTGGTCCCCTGTATATTTTTCTTTATTTCACTTTGTATAGCCTTCTTTTCTTCCTTTATTTAGTGTCTTTACCCAGTTATTTCTGGAAACATCCTAATTACCAGTGTGTTTGAACCCTGCATCTGATAGGTAGGCTATCTCTTCATTGCTTAGTTCTTTTTCTGGAGTTTTGATCTGTTCTTTCATTTGAGACATATTTCTTTGTCTCAACACACCTGTTAAGGTATAGAGGGTTGAGTCTTAGGTATTGGCCAGGGCAGGGCAACCCACTTTGCTTTGTTGTGGCACTGTATGTGGGGCAGGGGTCAGAGATGGAACAATACCACTTACTTGGCTCTTGCCCTACTTTCAGTCACTTCTCCCACTTCCCCAAATGAACTGTGCCCTTTCAGGTGCTGCTCTGGTGCTGATTCCTGGGTGGGCAGGCTTGTGTACATTCTAGAACCCTCTGAGCCCCTCTGATGGACTTTCCTGTGAGACTGGCAGTTTCTTTTGCCACTGCAGCCCCCACAGGTTTTTACAACCAGAGGTTTTGAGGCTTTATTTTCACAGGCTGGAACCCTGGGTTGCATGGTCTGCCTCACACCCCATTCGTTCCTCCCAGTTTATCTGCACACAAATGTGGGATTGCCTGGTCCTCCAGCCACTGCCTTGCCAAGTGTCATTTCCACTCCAGCTGCCTGTCTTCACCCTCCTACCAGTCTAGATGAATGTTTATTCTTTAACTCCTGGGTTGTCAGACTTCCATACAGTTTGATTTTCTGGCAGTTCTGTTTTTTTTTAATTGGTTGTTATTTTTTTTGGTTGTGTGAAGAATTAAAATGTATACCTATATCTCCCATCTTGGCTGGAAGCTCCAGGAGCTTCTTCCATCAACTCAATCCCTGCTGATTTTTGCAGCCAGAAGTTATGGGAACTTATCTTCCAGGCACTGGAACCCTGAGCTGAGGGGCCTGCTGTGGGGCTGCAACTCCTCACTCCCAAGATAGACTCCTGAATTTTTATCCACTGCCTGTGGATGTGGGACCAGCCTGGTCCGTGTTTCCACCCCTCCCACCAGTCTAGATGGATGTGGTTTCTTTAATTCTGTAAATGCCAGACTTCCATTCAACCCAATTTCTGATGGTTCTGAGTAACGTTTGTTCTAAAAATTTAGTTGTAATTTTGATGTGGTTGTGAGAGGAGGTGAGCCACGTCTGCCTGTGCCACCACCTCGACCAGAACTCTTGGAATGTTTTTTTGAAGGGACCTTTTTCGGTGGTGCACAACTACAGCAACCGCATGTGACAGCGCTGCACAGAGTCAGTAAAAACAAGCTGGCTCTTTCCTCTGGTCCCCTGCCAAGACTGAGCAACCTGCTCCCCTGAAGGGAATACTGGCTCTATTAGACCCAACAAACAGTTCCAGACTGACAGCAGAAGACCATGCAAGAGATTTCCTGGGGTGATTTTGATAACCTTTGATTTTCTTGCTATCCAGCCTTTCTACACAGGGTGATCCTGCTTCTCTGGGATGTTTAGTCAGCATAAAATAGGCTTGGAATGGACAATGAATAGGAAATAAAATTCAAATGACTAATAAACAAATGGAGGGAATATTAGAATCATTTGTTAGTCAAGTCCAAAGTCTTCCTCCCTGTCTTTGCTTTTCTAGAACTTTCTACAAGAAAGATTGAAAGGAAGGGGGGCAGAGACAGATTTTCTTTTTCTGTCTGCCTACTGTCCTGGTTATATAGTCCCAGCAGCAATAAAAGATCATGACAGTGGCAGTTGGTTCCACACTTCTTTCGGGACTTTTGGAGGGGCCTCCCAGGACCAGTCTCACCATGCAGTGAACGTTCAAAGTCCCATCTTTGCTGAATTCCTCTGGGTCCCTACATTACCAGTAACAGCCAGCTGGAGCCCTTCCTCAAAGGTGGGAGGTCCTGCTCTGAGTTGCTGACCTTCTTTCTAGCACCTGCTCTCCCAGCCAGAGGGCACAGTAGCTGCTCCCACAGTTGCTCCCTCCAAAGAACCTCAGTGCTCCGATTCTGCCCTTTTAGCCCTTTAACACCCATAACTCATTCCATCTATTAAATTCTCTTTGGTGAAATACCTAACATATCATGTGTTTATCCCAGTTTGTTCCTAGATTCTGATATTTAGGTTCTTTCTTATTTTTTTCTATTAAGGACAATGCTGCAATGCACATTTGTACCCATTCCTGGTACACATAGGTGAGAGCTTTCTTATAATGTGGAGCCAGAAGTAGGCTTGCTAGGTGACATGGATTGACATATTCTTTTTTACTGGACAAAATCCCTCCCTGCACTTCAGAGAAGCATTTTTAGTCTCCATTTTGCTCATCACATTTTACATCTCACTTTTCCTTCCTTGTGGTATTACTAATGGCCATTAGACCCAAAGATGGAAGCCGCCTTGGTTTCTCTTTGACAGAATGCTGGCAGAAGGGCCTGGGGTGCACCGGAGTTGTCCTGATAAAGCTATTCTAGGTCCCTGGCACTGTTTGACTTTGAGAGCTGGGAGCATCGGACCTCTGAGGGCCAATGCTTTGGGAGGTGGAGCAGCTTTCCTACCTGATAACTCGGTTGAGTTATAAATACTTTCAGACACTTTTTTATACTAGTTACTGCCAAGACACCTGTTGTCCAACTATGCATGGGTCCTCGAGGTCTAACAGCTTTGGGACTTTCCAAGCCTGAGGCACTGGAATCTTTGCCAGGCTGGGTGCCACAAAGCCAAGGCTCCAGCCCCTCACCTGAGGTCCTGCCACCTCTCACCTCCCCAGCGTCCTGCCAGGGAACCTGCCTCAGTGCATACCCATTTTCTTCCTTTCCTGTCTCAGGGACTCTCCGTCTGAGGCACACACAGGCATGTGCACACACACGTCCATGAGAGGCTATCTCCCAGCCTGGGTTCGGATGGTGGCCTCCAGGTGCAGCCACAGTGACTGGGACACCAGAAACTCTGTCTCAGTTTCCAAGTCAGTGAACAGGAATCCTGACGATGACCCGAGACTCAGCTTCTCAACTACCTTGAAAGTTTGAGGCTAACTAGCTGAAAATAATGATTATTCACAACAACTCTATGAGGTGGGCAGTGTGGTTCCTACTGTTCAGGTGAAAAAGGCGAGGCCCAAAGATAAAATAACTTGCCCATGTGGCAAGGTTGTGACTTGAACAAGAGCAGGCCTGACTTGCCACTTTCTAACTTACTACGGAAACTCCTTGGGTGTAAAGCAGTGGAAAAGCTGGGAATGTGCTTACCCAGGCCTGCTCCAGCTTCCTGTCTGTACATGCATGCCTTTCCAAACTGCCTGTGATGACCGTGGACAAAGGATGCCAGCAAGTTGAGCCTGGGTCATACTTTGTATATATCTGAATGCTTTGACTTCTTCACTCTGACAAACGCCACAGCTTTGGTTTCATTTTCTCACCTGCTCCCGCCTGTGTACACGCCCTCGCATGGAGCAAGCTGTCCCCTGCTCACCAGGGCCTGTTCTTTCTGGGGTAGCCAGGCCATGGCCTAGGAAACGTACATCAGGACTGCAGCTTCCCTCATGACGAAATATGAAAAAAACGCGAAGCCGGAGTTACTCAATGTTTTTAAATTCAGGTCTTTATTTTTCCTGTGCAAATATGAATGTAGGCATAATTAGTAGTTAAGGCTTTTAAAATACATGCATTTTGAGAATACATTGCTAGTTGTATTTTGCTGATGATGTGAGCTTTGATCATAATTTCATTTAATAAACCTTTTAAATTCATTAAAAAAATTAAAATGGTGAAACGAGTCATAATAAAAACCAGAAGAGACCCTTAAAAATCCACAATACATATTTGAAAATGCAGACCTTTGGTATGAACTATATCAGGGCCCAGTAATGTGGCCTATGGATTATAACACAGAGACTTCGAAGTTGCCAAAGCAAAATGGGGCATTTTATCTCAGAAGAGAGAGGAAAGGGGTGTGTGTGCGCGTGTGTAAGAAAGAGAGAGAGAGAGAGATAGTGATGAGAAAAGGAGGAAAACTTGCCCATACGACTTGTCTACATTAGGAGAGCGACTCCTCTTGGGATGATTTACGATGCATATTTAAGCAAAGGCTCATCATTAAGATTATACTTTGTAATCATAGAACTCATCTACATAAATATCTTATGAAATGTTAATTGAATCCTATTTACTAGATTTTTTAAAAAGCCACATTCTGCACTCCATGTGCTTTTTTGCTAGCTAAAAGCTTTGCCTCGAGATGTAATTCTAAGGGAGGGTGAGGCTTCCTTGGGGAGAATGCGCAGTTTGCAAAGATATGGCCTAAGGATCACATCTTCTTAAAGTCTCAGTTGTCAGCTTTGTTTGGCTGAGAACCTCATTCCAACCACCAGCCTGAAAGGCTCTCCCCTAAACATAACTCCTGCTCCTGCCAGGACAGGCCTCCTCAGAGCCCCAACTCAAGGACAAGAGAGGCTATCTTTGAAACCCTTTGGCAAGTGGGAAGGAAGGTCTCCTTCTCCAACTGAGATGCCCTTTTCCATGAAACAGATCCCCATTTCTCAGGGGCTGGATGGCGGCATGTCTGGATTTGCATCACAGACTTGAAGTGACTTCAAATGGGTGATCTTGCTTCATCCTGTGCTCGTCACAGCACCACTAAAAGCCAGAGGTTCTGGAGAGCCCATGAGGAGATACCAGGTTCAGAAATCTGCCTCAAACTGCCTTGTGTGAGGTTGATTTGAGTTAGTTACTACATTGTATTTTCAGCCTCTTGTTACTTCTCCCTTTATAGCAGGTGATGGAGGAAGGTGCCAGAGGGGAAGCAGGTGGGGGACTAAACCACAGTTCAGTTATTCAAAAGGAAGATCAGAAGTCTATATTCCTTACAGATAAAAAAAATAAGAGTTTCAGTTCCTACATTTTCATATGCTTGGACTGGTGACACCTTGCACTTTACAAAGTCCTGCCCCATGCAGTGTTCATGTGGGCTCCATAATAACCTACCACTTCACTGAGGCTGACATAACAAGTCCCATTTTCTAGATGAGAAACCCAAGGCTCTCTGCCAAGACCACACAGCCTGCAAAGGGCAAGGAGAGCTGGAATGCAGCCCCACCGAGTCCCCTGCTTTGCTGGCTGCCTAGTATCATACTGATAGCTCATTCTGGGAAGCAGGAGACAGACCTCTGTGTTTTCACTGTTGTGTGGGTTCTGGTTCTAGAGCATCCCCATCAAGCAGAGGGCTGCTCCCACAGGCCTTCATCTGGCTTTCTAATTGGCTGAGACGCTGCTTCACTTTCATCTGGCTGGCACTGTACTCAGCCAGGAGCCGTGCAAACCTGGTCTGTAGGGTGTCCAGGGAGGACTCCAGGTGCTCCACCTTCGCCTCGATGTCCTTGGGGTCTGCCTCAGCCTTGGCCAGGTCCTCATCGATCAGGTTGTCCTTCATCAGGATCTGCCGTCCTTTCTCCTCCAGGGCCTTCTTGGCATCAGGGTATTCAGTGAGTGCCTCCATCAGGTCATCCTTGGAAAGGCAGAACAGGTCTGAGTATCCGATGCTCCTGATGTTGGCTGTCCTGCGGTTCCCTGACTTGCTCCCCTTGATATTTAAGATGCTGATCTCCCCAAAGTAACTCCCATCACTGAGGACCACGAATTGGGTGATCCCATCGTCAGCCACCACTGCCAACTTGCCCTCCTTGATGATGTACATCTCCCTGCCGATGTCCCCCTTCTTGCAGATGTAGTCCCCCGGGCTGAACACTGCAGGCCGCAGCTTCAGCACAAGCTCTACCAGGAGTCCAGCCTCACAGTCCTGGAAGATGCGGACCTTCTTCAGTGTGTCCAGGTGCACGTTGATGGCGATCTCAGCCTTCAGCTTGTCTGGGAGGCTCTTGAGCACCTCCTTCTCATCCACTGTCTTCCGGTTGGCCCACAGGTAATCAAACCACCGGATGACCCGTGTCTCCAAGTCCTTGGTCACCTTGCGAAACTGCATGTACTGCTTGATAGAGTCAATCTTGGCCTGGAACTCAGCCCGTGAGGCATTCATGTTTGAGATCATGGAACCCACATTGCCCACAATGGTAGCAAAAATCAGGACACCTACCAGGAAGTCTATGACTACAAAGAGATACTCCTCATCTTTCACAGGGGGCGGGGTCTCACCAATGGTGGTCAGGGTCAAGGTGGACCAATAGAGACTGTAAATGTATTTTCTGGAAAGGCGCCCATACTCTGGGTTTGAGACGTTTGGGTAGACCCAGGAATCTGTCCCGAAGCCAATGGACTTGGAAATGGCAAAGTAGATGCAGGCATTCCAGTGGATGATGACTAGGATGTACAAAACCAAGTTCCCAATCCTGAACACATTGGGGTAGTTGGTCCTCGTTTCTGTGCGGTCAAAGAATTCAAAGAGCCGGGCAAACTTCAGTAGGCGGTTGAACCTCAGTTCTGGGTAGTTCGTACCCAGCTTAAAATAAGCCAGGTCGGTGGGGACCAGGGACAACATGTCCAGCTTGAAGTGCAAGGTTTTTGTGTAATGCCGCCACAGCCTCTTGGCATCTCTGACCATCAGGCCTTGCTCGAGGAAGCCTAGAGAAGGAGATGGAGGTCGTGTGGGCAGAAGCTGGGTCCAAGAGGCCCAAGAAGCTGAGTTTTTTGACCATGGCCCACAGAGAGAGATTTCACAACATGACTACATGAGACATTATAGTTATAGACAAATAATAGAAACCAT
Source organism: Artibeus jamaicensis (assembly GCF_021234435.1). Taxonomy (NCBI): domain Eukaryota; kingdom Metazoa; phylum Chordata; class Mammalia; order Chiroptera; family Phyllostomidae; genus Artibeus; species Artibeus jamaicensis. The sequence continues at coordinate 8,237,382 of NW_026521810.1, read as the reverse complement.
CTCAAAAACCATACTTATCATCACTGCAGGAAATGCACTCTGATATTTACTAGTCTATAATGTTCTAATCCATTTGGTTCAATTAAAAATATAGATCAGTTGGATCCATTTAAATGTAGATTGGGTATTAAAGATAGAAAGAAATGATTATAAAATTCTGAAACATAAATAAAAGTGATTTTAAAAAAATATTTTATTTATTTTTTAGAGAGAGAGGACAGGAAGGAAAAAGAGTGAGGGAGAAACACCAATGTTTGGTTGCCTCTCATGTGTCCCTTATGAGGGACCCGAACCGGTGACCTTCTGCTTCACAGGCCTGTGCTCAATCCACTGACCTACACCAGCCAGGGCAGAAGTGATATTTTTAATGGGTCCTTTAAAGTTAGAGGTGCATGGTGAAGGGGTTACTACTGTCTGGGATTTGCTTTAAAATGTTCCAGTCAAGAAAAGGGGTGGAAAGCGCAGATGAAACAAGATTAGCGAAATGTTGGTAACCAGTGAAGCTGGGTGAGGGGACACAGAGATCATAATACTACTCGCTCTGACTTCCTGTATATTAGAAAATATGAATTAAAAAATTTAAAGCACAGGTCATAGCCTATCCAGTTGATTTCTCCAGTCACTACTGGGTTATGACCTGCCTGTGAAAGACATCGCCTAGGAAAGCAGCAGAGCTCCTTGCTGGCTGCATACGACTAGCATCCAAGGGGCTTGGAAACATATGAAGCCGGAAACCCACCCCCCACGAATCAGACTGGTCTGGACGTTGGGAGTCACGGGGCACAATTACTGCATTACTGGTGAAATCAATCCAGTGAGCACGACTTACATTGTTTTTCTTCTCCTCTTTTTTAAAACATTTTCAAAAATACACAAAAATAGAAAGAATAATTTAACAAATGTTTTTAGAATTTGGTAAGCATTGAGCCAGCCTGAGGGCTGTGAAACAGCGGAAGCAGGGCCTCTCCCTAAAGTTAGGCCCAGGCACTTGCCACAGGCTGGAGGTGCTGCTGCAGGTCCAGGGCCCTGCTCTGGGGCAGACAGAAGTAGGACTGCCCCCTGGGGGAAAACATCAGCGTGTTGTATGTTAGGGGCACCACACTTCCCAGTCCCCTTTTCCTTATTTCATTCCTTGCTTATACTCATGTGTATTGAGAACTCAGATCATTTCATGACATTCCTTGTGCCCTGAGACTCCTGAATACTTCCTTATTACATTTTCTTTCAATTTTGAAGAGTTTTTTTTTCCCTCTGAAATGTACTCCACAGTCAATTTGTTTTTGTGTCCACCTGTCCCTTGGCTCCCTGTCGAATCTTAAGTTGCCAGGGATAGCACCAAAACACAAGGAGGTCGGGGGTGGTCGACGTCTGAGTCAGAGTAACCTGTCCTCCTGAAGCTTGTTTGAAACAGGGACAGCTGGCCCAATGAGTTGGGCCACTCCAGGAGCCCTTGTGTCTTACATGCGCATGGAGTGGCCGACCCCCAGGACTGGCTAAGTCACCTGTGCAAACCTCCAGCTGTGCACATGAGGTCGTCTGTTAGAATTCTGGGCACTGGTGTGGAAGCAGGGGGCTGCTGGGTAGTGGCTGTGGACTCAGCCAGGCACTCAGCCTCTCTGGGCCTCAGTTTCTAAATCAGCCAACAGCGAGAGTCATGCCTGCATGGCTCTCCCATGCAGCAGTCCTACTGGGGAAACAAGATGTGCTGAAACACTCTGTACGCTGTGAAGCCGTGTGGTTTGTTGCCGTGATCCAGCGGTGTTTATATTGATGACTATGGCACACTTTTTAGTTAAAAAAATCTTGGAAGTCACAAGCAGGGCCTCCACCAGCTTATGTGACATCTCTGCAAATCAGAAAAAGGTGCCCCAAAGATGGGCGGCTTGGAGGCTGAGGCATGGGGGTGTCGATCTCCCACTTGCAACCAGAGGCAGTCTGGAGGAAGGCCCTACTTCCGATTTCAGTTCTCCATATTAACTACTCCTGTAAAAGCCACAGAGTGACGTGCCCTGGGCCCTCCGACTCTCCTGGGGAAGACCGACTGAGGTGACTCCTGCTTCCACAGTGTTGACCTGGAGGGGAGCTTTGAGGGGCTGGCATGGCCTTCTTATTTCACAGGTAATACGAATGAGGCCCTGTCCAAGGGGTCAATGTACAGGAAACTTGAAGCAGCACCGTCCGCCTCACTCCTGGAGCTTCCCCAGGCCACCGTGGCCTCTAGTGGTCAGGGGGAGGCAATGTTACTCCACCATTCTGGGTCTTCCTGAACATGACTTGTGGTTCCTCCTGGACCCTTCCTGATGCAGGGCCTGGGCCTGGCCCAGAGGATCCCAGGTGGGGCACGCTCACCTGTCCGGGCTCGCACCAGCACATCCACACCGTAGAGGACATCGGCCAAGTAGTCCAGGACCAGCCACAGCACCAGGTGCTCAGACTGCAGCTCGTCGAAACAGGCCCTAAACAGCATGACAAGAAGCAGGTGTGGGGGGCAGGGTGCCCATTTGGGCACCAGCTCAGCGCTGCAAACACTGGGCTGGCTGGTCCAGTAACAGCCTTGCCTGCAGGGTTTGTGCCCCAGCATTAGCACCCCAGGCTCTGAGGAGCTTTCCTGTCCCAAGGTCGCATAGCTCAGAAGAGTTGGGACTGACCCCAATGAGTGGGCCTTGGTGCTTCTGAGAAGGAAGTTCTGAGACCCTTTGGGGTGAGGGGGCAGTCTCTCTCGGCTTCCCTGGTGATGTCAGGTGCACGGGCTGAGGACTTGCCCTTTTTGGAGGCAAAAATATGAGAATTTCTGGGAGATTAACAACTGAACAAGCCAGTAGACATTTTTTACTTTCTAGGCCTCTATGTTCACTATTTCTCATACAGACAATGCCTGCAAAATATTCCTCTGGCCCCCAAGAGCAGCAGCTCACCTCTGTATTCCCAGGCATGCTAGAAAAGGCCTTGAGTTCTCCCATTCTTTGCCCCCACTCTTACCTTCAGAGGAGTAAGAGCCTGCCCCTTGCTCAAATAATCCTAAAGGCCCTGCTCACACCCCAAGAGCCGTGGGTCTCGGCATCCCTGCCAGGCAGCACCATTACATGGCTCCCACACCCACTGGGACAGCAGGACTCACTCCTTCAGTCTTGCCTTGCAGGCTGGCTCAGGAAAGCCCGAAGCCCCTCCTTGCCCTGGCAGAGAGTAGCATCTCTCCCCTACATCCTCATCCTACAACGCACCTAGGAAAGTCCCAATGCCTTGTGCCCAACCCCCCCCCCAAAATAGTTCTACCTGCCTTGCAGCCTTGCTGAGGAAAGGTGTAAAGTTCCCCTGCCACCTTCCCTGTTGCCCTCTGTCTGCCCTCAGGGGAGGAGCAGCTCACCCTGCATCCTTGTCCTGCAGGCCTGCCAGGAAGAGCCCCCATGCCCTTGCTAACTCTCAAAGAGCAGCCATTCACCCTTTATCATGTCCTGAAGTTTGGTTAGAAAAGCCCAAGCCCTCCTGCATACACAGAAGAGCAACAGCTCTGTCCCTGAATTCCTGCTAAGGAAACTTCCAAAGCCCCTACCTTTCAGAAGAGTAGCTGCATCTGCTCATCCCCTCCAGGTCCCCTCACACCAACTCCAAGAGCCCCTTCACCCTTGCATTCTTGTCTCTGGACATGAACAAGAATGCCCCAAAGCCACAGATCACTCTCAGGAATGGAGCCTCTCGTCCCTGAAACCATGCCCTGTACCTTGCTCAGAAATGCCTGCTGACCCCTGCCTTTGCCATTGGAGGGGAAACGAACCATCCTGACATTCCTCTCCTGCAGACTTTTTCTTTACCCCCAGAGAGCTGTGGCCTGCCCACCTTTCTGTCCTGCAGCTTAACAAGGAAAGTTCCTGAGCCTCTGCTTATCCCCAGAAGAGCAACAGCTTGCCCTTGCATCCCAGAAGTACACACTTGCATAGGAACTTGCACCCTGTCCTGCAGGCCTGCTCAGGAGCACCCCAAAGGCTTTGGATGCCTTCATGAGAGCACCAGCTTGCCCTGCACACTCTCACAAAGAGCCCAGCCCACAGCTTGCAATCACAGAATAGCGCCCCTGACCTGCACCCTGTCCCACAAACTGCTCAGGAATGCCCCCCTCCCTGCCTGCTTCGTCTTCCTCCTGCAACTCCATTAATTAAGTCTCCAAGGTGCCAGGGTCCTGGCTGCGAGTCCTGAGCACGGGTCCCACCAGTGCTTCAGAGCACCCTGATGGTGCTCTTCCAGAACCAGCTTACAGATGGAGAAACTGAGGTATAAGCAGCTAGATTGTGGCTGAGAGGAGCCCAGGAGCCTGCAGGCTCTGGAGTGAGACTCAGAGTTCTGCCTTAATGCTTAGCTGCCCTCCCTGTCCCTTACCCTCCCTGGGTGGAGGCCCACCCCTACCTGCACACCAGCAGACACCAGTTGTAGAAGACAGTCAGGGCAATGACGGTCAGCCAGCGGTAGTACACACTGCTAGAGGGGTCCACCACGATGGTGTCCTTCTTTCTGGAAACACAGACACCCACCAGTGTGCTGAAAGGCCACAGCTTGGAAGGTCTTAAAATCCTGGCCTAGCTTAGGAACCCTAGGGCCATGGCAGGTGGAAGCTCGAGAGAGGGCTGTCCCAGACAGTGTCGGCCTCAAGGGTCACATGGGTGTCCCCGCATGGGAAGACAGGCTGGGAGGCAGAGCAGACTCTGGAAGTCCCTCCATCCCAGCTCTGCTCCCCGGGAAGCCAAGCTGACTGTAACATCATGGTGGTGACATCTGTGCCCTCAGGATGCTGGGAATCAAGAGGCAGCATGATGATGTCACCGAGGGCTATGGATGGAGCCTCAGAACCACTTGGGGAGCTTTGTGAAATGCAGTTCCCTGGGGTCCACCCAAACCCCCTCCAGGGCTGCAGCCCGCCAACATGCATCCACACATCGCTGGATGGTTCTGAGGCAGCTCCTCTCTGGACAGCACTTGGGAGCCCAGGGCTCTCCCCGGGGAACACCTCCCACCTTGCTCGTGCCATCTGCACAGATGTTCTAAAGGCTCATTTCCAAGCACCTGGATCCTGCCTCTCCATCAAACTACCGCCCTGCACACACCCAGGTGAGGTAGGCAACACCGAGAGGACAAATGGCTTAGGGTACTTTCTGTTTTCACTTTCCTGAGGATTAGATTTACAGGCAGTGCTAGCGATGCTTTTTCTCTGGGTCCATGGGCCCCCTCCACCAGCCCATATGACCCATGTGCTGTCCCAGCTCTACCCTGGGGGAGACCTGGGGGACTTCCTGCCCTCGCCTGGACTCAGCAAGTGCAAGATTACCTGCTCACTGATAGGATATGAATTGTCCTCCACACTTACCAGCACTGGGTTTGGACTAAGGTTTGTGACTATAGTACTTCCAAGTGCCAGAGAAGGCCTCAGCTTACCTGACTGTGTGGATGACACTTGTGTGGGCAAACAGAATGCACAGGTTCACAGGGACATCCCCTAGCTGCTCCCCAGAGGTTGCAGACCACCCTCTCTACCGGTAAGTCCACCTCAGAGTCCCGGAGCTGGGCCAGGACTCTCCCTGCAGGACGAGACCCTCACAGAACCTCGTGGGCCTGACCCTCGCCTGGGACCAGCTCTTCTCCTGCGGCCATCACCAGGCCCCTCTCCAGGGCTACCCTGAGGCCTGACAGCCCTGGGTCCCTGGGCAGGGTCAGGCTCCATGTGACCACTGAGCACCTCCTGGGAAGCATTTCTCTCAGTACTTACTCCTCTTGTTTTAGGCAGTTTTTCTTTCTCTCTTCTTCCTTTTTCTCTTTCTCCTCCTCTCTTGCCTTGTCACTGATGATACAGGGTGACATTAGCAATTTTCATAAACCAGAGATACTACCACACAGAGCAGATAAGCCGGACTGATGCGGAGGGGAAGGCCTGGGGTGAGGGGTGGGTGTTTCTAGCACGCTGGGGTGAAAGGAGTTGCTGATTTAATAATAATAGTAGTAACCATCATCATCCTCCTCCTCCTGCAGTGTGATAAACCAGCCAGTGAAGCTCACGGTGTGCACACTGAAGTGTGCGCAGTGGTTCAGCCTTGCAAGTGCTGCACAAGTGTTGGCCCATTTTCATGAGCCCTGAGGACATCACAAACAGCTAAGACTGGGGACATTTCCAGGTAATGGGAAGTGAACTCAAACCCACACTCTTAGTGTGCAAAAGTCACCGAGAGTCTTGGAAGTCACCTAATAAAGCACTTTGTTCTGAAGGGAAGGGTGTGGCCCATTGGTTGTTCTCAAAACCCGCCTCTGATCACAAATGAAAACCTGGCCTTGATGGGAAGGCTGGGGCAGGAAGGAAGCCAGCCCCCCACAAGTGAGAACACGTTCGCCACTGGTGGCTCATCTTAGAGTCGCCCAAGACTGTGGGTGGAAAGCCTTGGGCCCAAAGGTCCCATGAGTGCAGCTTCCTGCTTACACAGGGCTTCCCTCTGCTTCGTCTTCTTTATCAGCTGCCCTTGAAGGACTGGGCACCATCATAAAGGTTCTCTGTTAATAGTTACAAGAGTTCAGCAAGTCAAGCATTGCCACCCATTGAGCAGATGAGGAAAAAAGGAAGAAGGGAAGTGACCTGGCCTGCCTCAGGGGTCCCCGCCAGAATCGTGGGGCCCTCTGACTCCCAATTCCACACCCTGGAGGAAGACACTGGATGAGAAATAAATGTTGGCTCATTAAACACTCGTTGAAGAAGATCAATGCAGCTTGCATAGTATTTCCTAAGGAAATAATCAAAGCTTTGTGCAAACAAACATACAAAAGAATAGGCACTACCATTATTTATAATAGTCGAACAGCATAAGCAATCCAATCACACAACGGTAGGAGACTCATCATCAACAGTGAACTCCAACAAAGCCTCTGCCAATGTCCTTGAAGAGTATTCAGTGGCTTGAGGAAGTGGGCCCGATGTCCAGGTCAGTTGCAAAGCAGACCACACAAGGGTTGATAATAGTAGCTGTATTTGTGCTGCTGGCAGAACAAATTGCCACAAACGTCATGGCTTTAAATGACCCAAAGTTATCTTACAAATCTGTGATTAGAAGTATGGTATGTGTCTCACCAGGCTAAAGTCAAGGTGTCACAGGGCTGTGACCTCTCTGAAGACTCCAGGGGAGAATCTGTTTCCTGCTCACTTGGACTGTTGGCAGAATTCAATTCCTTGAGCTTATAGAATCAATATTCACACTTTGTCCCTGGCTGTAAGCCAAAGACATTCCCAGCTTGCAGAGTGCTGCACCCTTGCTTTGTGGTACCCTTCTTCCATCTTCAAAGCCAGAAGCAGGCTGAGTTCTTTTTCAGATGCTATCTCTCTGGTTCTCTGCAGCTGGCAAAGGTTCTGTACTTTGAAGGATATGTGTGATTCGAGGAGCCCACCCTGATACTTTAGGATCAAGATCATCTGCTAAGTCTAGGTGCTTAAACCTAATCACATCTGCAAAGCTCCTTTTGCCATGTAAGGTGATATAGTCATATGAGTGGAGATTAGGACCCAGGCAACACTGGGAACGATTGTTCTACCTACCACTACTTTTATGGGATGGCTGTCACTCTCCAGGACAGACCCAGCCTTCAGGTATCCCTTCAGGTAACCATCAGAGTAATCCCATGGGGATCTCTCCAGAGCCTCGCCATAACGTGAGAACTCCTGCAGCTCAACAAGCTTCTCTCCTTTTGCAGTTCTGATGGCAACAGCAGAACCTCTGTGGCATTGCTTTCCAGACCAAAATTGGAAAGTTCATGAGTACAGGGTTTGCGACTTGCTACAGCAGATTTGAGATTGATCCAGCACCCACCCAGGAATTTCTGTGCCCCCATCGCCACCTGGTCTCCCCAGCAGTGGAACTCTGAGCATTCTTTTCATCGCCCACATCAGGGTGAGCCCTCAGTCAGTCTTCGCCCGTACCAACTTGTTGTTGTCTCCTGTCATGTGAGGCAGACACCAGACCTGTTTTCCTGGATACATTTTTAAATCTGGCCGCCACGTATTTTCTGTTCTGCATAGGCCACCATCTTGTCCTCAAACTTGTTTGTCAGATGTGAGGGTGAACAAGGTGATACCCCTCTCTATGACCATCATACTTTTCACCAGAGACTCGACATCGTTATGTGCAAATCAGTAGTTATTCTTCAATTTGCTGGCTGCTTTTAGAAGCTCAGAGTGAGCTTCACTGAATAAATCCTTGAAGAAATCCACCCCGGAAGCATCCTTTTCACTGATGAACTTCTCAAATTCTTCCTCATCCCTGAGAGGAGCGGAAGCTGGTCGTGCCTGCTCTTCAGGTGGTTGACAATTCCATCCGCAGTTCTGGGCCACCACGAGCACCTGCTTCTTCACCATCTCCAAATACCTTCAGGGCTGACTAACACACAGCTCACACAGCTGGTCCAGGCGGACCTGCAGCCTGAGGTCCTGACCCCTAAGCCCAGTTCTATCTGCAGCCTGAAATTATTCTGCTTAACATACTAGTCAATATTTATTGACCACTGACTACACATCAGACACTGTTCTAAGCAGTTTACATACTTTAAAATATTTAGTTTTCATACAAACTTGAAAGTAAGAGACTATTTTACAAGTCAGGTAGTTGATGCACAGAGAGCTCAGGTAATACAACCATAATGACAAAAACCTGAGGTGGCCAGGTTGGGATACAAATGCTCTCAATCAGTATGTGTATTAAATACAGTCTATCTATCCATCCAATTTTCATACCTAGGAAAAACTGGGAAGTATCTTTGTCTGCATGTTAAGAAGGGTTTTCTCTGATGATGAGATTCCACTGTTAACATGAAGTATAATTTTCTGTAGGCATATGCTCATGTTTGCTTTTCTGTGTTTTGCAAGTTTTGACAATGCACATATAAATACACTGGATAAGAATAAAATTTATTTAACTTAAGTGAGAAGAGCAAGCCTTAATATCAAAACAACAGCAGAGGGCGCTGCCCACACACTTATTGGGCATGCTAAGCCTTGCTGGGAGTTTTAATTGCACCAGGTACAGGTTTCCTTGTCCAGAATTTTGCCCACTCTCCCACCCCGAATACAGGCTTTGGCCTTTCTTCTGGCTACCAACCTGCTGAGGGCCTAGGAAAGACCCTGTATCATCCAGCTGCATTTCCAAATCCACCCGGCACTGACCCAAAATACCTACATACACGTAGCTTCAAAAACAATACTGGTTTTGGCTGGAACACTTTGATCCGGGAGGGAGATTCAGGACTCATGGGACTAAGGGGAAATGCCAGAAGTGAGGTGGAAAAATGGGGATGCGTGTCCATCAGAGTTATTTCTGCACCTCTGTGTCTAGGTGGCCCTGTTTGGGACAGTCTCCAATTTTGTCCCCTGGACCTCCACTACAGTGTGGACCCACTGATATAATATGAGCCCACCTGAAAGGTTTATAGCAGCTCAATGCAGCCAACACCATCCACCCCCATCCTCACGCACAGGCCAGCGCCAGGACAAAGAAGCCTAGAGACCCCTAGGACCTCTGCCCACGGTTTCCAGTGCCCTGAACCTCTCCCTGACTGTGGGGCTCAAAACCTGGTTTCAAAGGTATTTGATATCAGGTTTGGCCCTAAACCAAGCACACATTGCAGTAGCTATTGTTTTGTAGCTGAAATCATTTCCTTTTTCTTGATCGCTGGCATTTGGGTCTCTGGATTTGATGTCCAAATTTATGCAAACAAAATGCAGCTAAGGTTCATGAAGGGTGATGGAAAAAAGTTCTACTGGAGGGAAAAAAGGAAATAGCAAAAAAAAGTCTTGGTGCATTTCTCATTCAATTGGAAGTCAAGAAATTGGCATTTCTTGCTGATCTTGATGGATTTTCCCTCAGTTTCAACTGAGATGCTCTCCTCTACCTATTCCCATGGTATTCCATGAACAAGGCAAGAGAATGGTGTGTACATGCTAACACACATGTATGATCACACATGCCCATTCCCTCCTTAGACTCTAGGGTGGCATTTGCCATGATCACACATCACACTGATCTGCTGTCTTGGTGTCTGATGACAGAAAGTAATTACGGTGGGTCACTGTTTCTAGAGGGTATGCCCTGGAAATATTTAAATTTCCTCTTCCTGCTGCCTTGATTCCATGTTCCAAATTGGCCCGAACTGACCTTCAGGACAGGAGCATTTCACTGGCACAGGGAGCCTGAGGTTCTGTGAAGGAGAATGCCTGATGCTTCACAAGGGAGCTCCAGTTTTTCACACTCAACTGTACAGCAATAGAGGGTGCTCAAGCTGAAAACATCAATCCCATCCAACCCTTCTTTATAGATAAGAAAACTGAGACAAAGACATAGAAAGACTTGCCCTAGGAAGTTATACAGACCAGGTCCCTCTCCCATTTGTCTGCAGGAATGGAAGCCCAATGAAAGGAACAGGATTCTGGGATGGTCTTGCAGTGTCTCGAAAGGGTGGGAAGCAGGGATGCTTAAGGAGTAAGGCAAAGGTGGGGCTTCTATGGGGAGGAGAGAAGGCGGAGGCTCTGCAGGGAGAAGAGTTACTCACTCCTTCTCTGAGTTGTTGCAGGCGCTGGCGTTGTTCCTGGCCAGGGGCCAGCCACTGCAGGAGGCCAAGAGAACGAAGTGTGGGAACATGGACTCAGCTCCAATTCAGGGGACCATTTTCCCCAAGTGGTTACTAGTACTCCCGCCTATCTGTCTCCTGGGCCTTCTTTCCACACAGCTTGAAGAACGAAGGGTATTAGGTACTAAAATGTTTTGTGACTAGTTCGCTCTGGTAAAAGCCACTTGGATAAATGGAGGCTTCTGACTAAATGGGGATCAACTGTGTGACTCCACCCAGCATCAGGCTCAGCATCTGGCTCAGATTTTACTCTATTTCACTCGGTTTAATGGTGGGGAAATGGCAGCAAGGGTACAGACATGGACCTAACGTGGCACCTGCCTCTGGGGTGTTCTCAGGTAAGGCAGGTCGAGTGCCTTGTGCTCCAGAATGGGAATGTCAGCAGCAGGGACAACCTGCTACCCTTGTTTGCACAGGCCCAGCTCTCAAAGGGCACCTCTGCTTGAAAATTCAGTCACAGCTGTCACTTTCAATTTGCAGGGCAAACATAGATGGTGGGCAGCACTGTCCTAGTTCTTAGTCTCTCCTCTCCCATCCCCTGCCCTCATATCAATCTTAAAACTTCTAGGCCTGTCACCCCTGATCTATGTGAGAACCTGGAAGGAGGAGAAGCTGGTCTTGCAGCCAACTAAACATTTATTTGAAGCTGAATTGCATAGTACTGTTCATGGTCAAAAGTACTATCTCCAAGTGGTCAACTGCCAGGGCACATTTTTGGCACTGCCGGTGTCAGGAGCTTGCCTTGCAGAGCCAGAGGGTGGCTTGCCTGTTTGTGGTCACTGCAGACACTCATAGGAGACCTAGACAGCAGAGCCAGTAGCCAGTAACACCCCAGCCTAACCCTCAGGTCCCCTCTGCTATGATATTGACCACCTAGCCAAATGCCATCTTGGGACCCCTTCTTACCCTGCCCAAGTCTCCCTCTCCTCAGCCAGGATTATGTGGGGATTGGTTCCAATCACCTGAAAAGCCAGGAAGCAAAACTTCCCTGTGAGACTGTGAAGGAGTGAAAGCTTAGCTGCACGGGGTGCAGTGGCCTGTGTTTATTGCACCTGCGTGCTGGTAATCCCACAGCCCAAACCCACTGAACTAAGGACACATCTCTGCATACATTCTGCTTTGCCAATGGGAATTTGCTTCAAAAACTCAAAGTCTTCCTCTCCCAGGAAGCCTTCTTAATTGATCAGCTACCATCCTGCACCATCAAATTCATCTACACACTCTGAACCTTCCTGAAAGTGACTGAGTATTTGTATATAGACAAGCTGGGCCCTGATGAAGTCCTACCTCAACCCTCCACTCATCTGGTCACAGTGGGAAATCGACAGAGCCTAATGTGCATCTGCATTAGTCTAAGGTTGTAGAGAAATTGATTTGATCGATTTAGCTAAAGAAGTCTTTGTCTCCCCAAAAAGAATTGAATGGGTCTGGTTGGCTTGCTAGCAAACCTCTTTCTTCTCTTTTTCCTTCTCTTGCTCCTCCTCCTTCCCCACCTTCTTTTTCCTTAGCCGCCAACCCCCCACCCCCATGCAACCCCCATCTTTCTGGCTTGGCAGTGAATAGTGCTCAGGCCTTGCAGTCAGGGAGGGCCTGAATGGTCGGGAGTGCCTGGCCCTAGCAACTTGGAACAGCCCTGCACAGGTCCTAGCCAGCACCCAGGCCCTCCATGGTCTCCTTCCCAGGGAGGTCAAAAGTTTTCAGTCCAAGCTCATGTGAAAACAGGAGCCCAAGGATATTGCTCCAGGGGGCCTTTGTATGCGAGTCAGCAACTCTCACAACTCTCCCCAGCAAGAAGACTGAATGCAGGTCTCCTAAAGTGATCACTAGCAAGAAATTGCCTTGAACTCTCGTATCTCATCTTAGATATGCATGTGCATTTTGCCATCTACTGCATGTCCAGAAGTTAAGTGGAAGCTCCAGGAAGAGCCATCCTGTGTCCCCTGAGGCTTCATGACTTTTACCCCCAGGGGCCCTCCTGTGCTCATGTCAGATGCCCACAGCTGAGCACTTGCCATCTGACACAAAGACACACAGAACTTCTCCAGAAGGTACATAGAGACTCTGTTCTGCAGCAACCTGGCTTATTTTCACCTTTGCATTTTTTTCTTTTCTTTTTCTTTTTAGAGAGAGAAATAAAGGGAGAGAGAGATTGATATGAGAGAAAAACACCAAAACACCAATTGGATGCCCCCCACTCCTGTATTAGCCCTGACCAGGATCCAAACCTGTGAGCCCTCACTTTGAGGGACAACACCCAATGAACTGAGCCACATCGGTCAGGGCTTGAAATTTGCACCTTATAAATCGTGGCATTACTTAGAAATTTAAGCCAAAAGAGCTTTTCAAGCCCTTCTTTTCAGAAAGCAGGTTCTGAGCAGGAGCCCACCTGTTCATGATGCAGAGGGAAGCTTCTCCTCACACCTGTCCTGCCCTCCCTCCAACTGCCTCTCAGGTCCTGGAGACCCCTGCTGCTCAGTGACTGTTGATTCAGCTAGTGGTGTCCAGTGGTCTCCCCACAAACCATGGCCGGGGAGATTTCTCAAGAACGAGAGAAGAGAGCGGCAGCAGCTATGTGGGATGCTGGGGGGTGGGGCGGGAGTGTCAGTCCAGCACCTGCATTCTCTACGTGTCTGCCCGTGGCACTGGCCACAAGCTCCCCACGGGGCAGTGGGTAGGGCAAGAATATGTGCAGGACCCTTGTTCTGCAGACTCTTCTCCTATCAAAAAACAAATACTTCTCCGCCCTAGCCTTTCCTTGTGTCCTTCCCCATGGTTTTTAACCTGATCTGGAATGTGAGTGGTTCCCCTTAAAAATTCTCACCAACATTTAACCATATTCCCAGAAAAATGCACGTATACCTATGCATAAAACTGGGTACCATTCAGGTCTTCCCGGAGGCTCATGGTATCAAGATGGGCTTATACCAAGGTGGGTTACAGTGCAGTCTAGGAGGAGGGTCCTTTGGTGGACAGAGGTGGGTGAGGCAATCACCCCCATGTGTGTTTCTGACATCACCAGTTATAGGGGACACTAGCTGAGCTCTGAATAGGATGAGGTTGAGTTTCACATGAGGCTGGGGACTCTGGTTAAAGGGTTTCTCTCCTGCAGGACTTCTTGCACTTGGGCAGTGACAGCTAGAGCACTTGGTTCTCTCCCAAGACAGAAAGAAGCCTTCTTCAAGGAGAAGCTCACAGCTGAACTAGTGAGCGATGCCTCCTGCTGCCTGTCTGGTCTGGGTGGTTCATCCTCTTTTTGGTTCCTTACCTGCTCTCTCTGACCGGCGACTCCTGGCCACTCACATTGGCCTGGGCGTTGCTTTCTCGGCTGGACACCTCCTTGAGCTCAGCGCCATGGAAACGCTCCAGGAAGGAGTCAGGTCTCTGGTCCTGGTGCTGTAAGTGCCTGGAAGCCCACGTACGCAGTGAGGTGATGAGGCGCCACAGCCTGGAAGGGCACAGATGGGCCACCAGTCCACAGCGTTGGAAGAGGAAAGTTCTGTCTCTTTCTAGGTCCCAGGCTCAGGCTGCACTTCATTCTGCTGGGGCCTTTTATTCCTGTCTCCTCTGACACTTGCCCCCAGAACACAGCTTCCTCCATAGGGGGTGTTATCCTCACAATGGCTTTGTCTCCCTATCGCCTCGACTCCACAAAGGCATGAACCTTCAAATGGACGTGAGCAAGCTTTTCTGTTCACTGTTCCTTTTGCCCCTTGTGAAACTCTCTGTTATGACTGATAAGCATAGTAAAAAATACCATTTTCCAATGGGGAAAAATTAGAGCAAGGTTTAAGGAAACAACCCCTCAGATACAATTTTCAAAAAATCCTTACCTACAGAGAAATATCGATGTGAGCAGGAAACATCCATTGGTTGCCTTCCTTATGCATCCCTGACTAGGGATCAAACATGCAACCTTCTGCTATACAGGATGAGGGTGATGCTCCCACCAACTGAGCGGCATGGCCAGGGCATCCTCGGACACAATACAGAGTCTTCCCCCAACCCTTGTCCTATGGCTTCCGATACAAACTCTCATTCTCTCACCAGCTCATACATACGTTCCATTGCACCTACCCTTGACCATTCTCCTGGAGCTAGACCCCACCAGGGCCTCAGGCCCTGAGACCACTAGTCCATGTCCACAGTGTTAGTCTTGGCTCCAGCTTCCCTGAGCCCAGCCTCCTGCCGTCCCTGTGTCTGCCAGAGGGAATGGGAGGAGAGGCTCAGTTCTTTATCTCAGTGTCTGGTTTCCCTGACTTGGCACCAACAGTGTACACCATAGTCCCCAATAAAAATAGTTCTGAGCAACCTGGAATAAAGTAACGAATTGTCACACACAGTGATCCTAATTGCACTCTTGTGACCATAGCCTAAGGGAATAAATTGAAGCAAGAAAACATCCTAGGAACAGATGCTTCCAGCTGCTGCTGTGGACGTCTGTCAAGCTGCCTCTCAGCCCAACTTCTCTGCTCTGGATGCTCCCCACTTCCACAACTTCCCTCTGCCAAGGAAGTGAAACCAAGTCTGTACCACCCCTTCAGCCTCAGCCAAAGGGCTCAGAGATGAACAGCTGAACAGCAGAATCACTCATGCTACTGACCTAAGAGCCACTCCAACATGGGGCTGAATGTTTCAACTCAAGATCACACGGCGAAGGCCATTTTCAGCCTGTGCCTGCTGATGTGTGAGCAGAGAGATAAACAAAGGAGACAGGCAGAAAAAAAGCACCAAGACCTACAAGTCCAGGAGAAAATGAAAGGAAGAAGATAGTGCCTCCCCAGCTCCCCTATGAGCCCCAGCGGCCCCATTTCTATGCGGCAGCCTGTGTCTTACCTTCCACTGGCACCCTGCCCCAGCCCTGTCCCAGGTCTTATAATTTGAGCTAGTTTGAAGTCATTCTCTTCCTTGCATTCAATGAGCCTTGAGACCGCACTTCATTAGTAAGACAAAAACACTACAACTCACTTAAATGTCTAATTATAATGGAGTAGTGAAATAAATAATGGTAGCAACCTTCACAATAAAAAATGTGAAGAATAAGTAAATTAAAAAATTTGCAATTATCTTAGGCAAAAACTGTAGAACACATGATTATCGAAAATAACTATGGCATTGTTAAAAATATTGGTGGATGGAAACAATGAGCCCAGATTTGTGGACCCCTGTTGTGAGTCAGTGTCTGGCTTTGATGCAGCCCCTGTAGCCACCGGGGCCAGCGTGGGTAGATTTATTTCTAGACAAGACTTGAAAAGGTGCGATGATTCCCCTCAGGTGGTATAGCTACTGAAGCCGAAGTGCAGATGGCACCGGAAAGCAGACAGAGCCAGGTTAACCTTTCAAATGCCTTCACAGGGATGCACGCTGTCTGGTGAGGATCCACCAGGGGCTGCTTCAGAAGTAGCAGTGTTGTGGTCTGCCTGCTGCATGGTCTACCCACAGGTTTCCCATGGCTGGGTGGACTTTTTTTCCTGAATTTCTTTCTGAACCTTCCCTGGTTGGCTTTTCTCTTAATTCTTCCAGAATTGAGCAAATCCCTCAATATCACTCTTACTAAAGCAATTTCAGATAAAGGCAGTTTTTATTAGACTTTTCTGAGCTCAGAACACCTGACCCAAGAATTACTCACTGATGGATTTCTAACCGCTCTGCTCCTGCCTCTTTTTTCTCTAAATCTTCAACCCACCCCCACTGCCACTTCTTTCTGAGATGCATCTACTTCCTTTCTGCCTCAATTTCCCCTTCCCAAGGTGAAGGTTGAGACCCATCAGTTACCTGGCAGGATCCTGGCCCGTGAAGGAGCCTTGCCTGGATTCAGATCGTCCTCTGGTCTCCATGTCCATCCCTTGCTGCAGTCCTGACGATGTCTCCTCGCATGGCAAGTGGGTCCTAGGAAATCAAATATGCGGCAGGCTAAATTGATTTCAAGCTCATCCACCTCCTGGACACACTCAGGAATGAGATGGCCAGATGCTGTGCTTAATGAGGACAGCTGCCATCACAGGGCCTCAAGCCAGGGGCCCTCCACTTCGGGTCATGCTGCTGCAGGCCCTGGCTCTTAGGATAAATGTAGCCTTTCCTTTGCAGCAAGCCTGACCAAGGAAAGTAGCTCAATACCAGCTGCTTGCTGCCATGGGCTCAGTGTAAAGGCCAAGCCAGCGGCAACTGGTCCTCATCAGAGCACTGGGAGGGGAAGGTCCCAGTGCCGCCATCTCAAGCCACAGCAGCTATTTCCACACTGTGATTCCAGAAGGAGGACTTTGGTTCAAACTCATTTCTGCCAAACGAAACCCTATCTTCTAAGGCAAGATCAAGTGCTACCACCTTGAGGAGTGTAATTCCTTAGAGTGTATAGAATTGCCTAGAATAAGACCAGTGTGTCTGGGAATATTTTTCTTTTTCCTCTTTTCTTGTAAAATGGGGCCGAGGTTTGAGCAGCCTGATTAAAAGCTATCCACGTGCTGGCCCTTGGGGATTTACGCTTCATTCTGTGAGTCTTGAAGAGCCCCGGCAAGACAAGTTAATTCCATCTCATGACCTGTTCCAACCCAATCAGCCTCCTTAGCATGGTGGTAAAGGCTGAAGGAGGAATTGATGTCAGAGGACAAGGCCTCATTTCTCCCCAGTGAATGATTAGAAGTTAGAATCCTATACCCGTGTCCCGCTGGGGCCATCTCTGCACAACCTTTACTGCTAGCAGGTTTTCCCCTCCCTCGGCTTCCACACATCAAGGCTGCTTTCTTCTGCTGGAAACACACAGAGTCAGGCACCTCCATCTTCTCCATGGCCACCTTCCACGATGAGACAGCTCTCATGCCTGTGCTGCTTTTCCAGCCTGAAACCCTCAGCTCATGCAGCCATTCCTCACCAGGTTCGAGTCTCTTCCTGTCACTGTCATTCCTCTGGGAGCAGGTTCCTGCATTTCCACCAGACTTAGCAGGGAGACAGAGACCACCCTGCTGTTACTGGACCCCAAGCCAGAGGTCTTTAGATGTTTGTGGGTTCATGTGCTTTTGGTGCCCTCATCAACAGATACTATCAGCAGAAACCCAAAGTCCTCTAACATGGCTGCTGCTAAGCCAGCAGGTCCTGTTTTATGTGTGTACAATTTATTTATTGGAAATAAGTATTAGGCCTTCCATTTATCTGGGTCTTTCCTCACAACTCTAACTCATTCACAAATACAATACACAAACTGTATGCCATTTATTTACCGCTTACTGTATGCCAGCCACATACAGTTTACCATTTAATCCACACGATAACCATATAATAGAGGAAAACAAGGTTCAGAGGTTAAGTAACTTTTCCAAGGGCAGACAGTCAAGAGGCAAAGCTGAGATTTGAGTGCCATTCCATCCCATTTCAAAGTCTGCTTGTATCCATGCCATGAAATTGACCTCTGTGTATATGGTGCCATTTAAAGCAAGAATTAGATAGGACATGGCTGAACCCTGTTCGAGTGGGTTCACTGAACCCTGTGGCATACGACTAGAGACTCTGATCCACCCAGTTAGCTGCACTGTGTGGGCATGGCTCTTTATTTCTAAATGGCTTAATTGAATTCTACCTTTATACCCATAAGAGACCACTAACATCTCATCCTTATATGCATAGAAGACCCTGTTAGGCCCTGCCATAGTTAGGAAGCTACACTTCTGTTGCCCTTCTAGTAGTTCGTGTATTACAAAGGAGGAATGCACATTCCAAGGCACTGATGTCAGTTACAAGAGGAGGAGACAGCCTTTGGATCCTCAAAGCTGGCCTGTGTGGTTGGGGAAGGGGGCAGCACATGGATGGAGACCTTGGTCATGGCATGAGCACCTGGAATATCTGGAGGCAACCCCAAGGATGGACATGTTTTGTCCTTACCAGCAGGTCCTCAGGGAGCTGTTGGCACCAAGCAGTCAGCCCAGCATTTCTGCTGAGTCTGGTTTCTGTTAATTACAAGGAGGGTGGCATATCCTGAAACCAGACTTAGTTGTATTAGCAGCAAAGGGTCAATATCCATGACGTCAGAACCTGTGGTCTAGTGAGGAGGGCAGAACCCACCCCAATTTCAAAACAGGCCTGCTGCTGGCCTCAGTGAGAGCGATTGTGTGTGGACAGGACCTTTGGCACTCACTTGGAAGAGAGATGGCAGAGTGAGAGGCCTGAGACCAATCCCTACCCCAGCTTAGCCAGGTGTACTGTGGCCTGTCCACTCACACTTCCCAAGTTTGCTTCTTGTCCTTCAAAGGGGAAAGAAAGGGGCAAATGGGATTTCATGCTGATTTAAGAGTTGTTCACAGACCCAAGTCCAGAAGGCATGCTTAGCCGTGAAGAATGGGGCTATTAGTGTAGTAAGCTAGTTACGATTAACAGAAGAGAACTGGCTGAGCCTGCAGTTAGGAAACTGCAGTTTCACAGACACTCCAGGGAATGGTTCAATCACCCAGGGAAGACAGGCTTTCCAATCACCCCAGGGAACAACCCCCCATTTCCCCCAGATTAGTGGAGGAAAGAGGAATGGTGAGGGGGAAATTCCTGTATGGAAGCATGCACAGTAGGAGCCAAAATGGTGACCATAGAGGGGTGGAGGCAAAACTGGGAAAATCTGGGGAAAGGATCAGAAAGGATAAGAATGCAAACCTGGGAAAAGCCAGAAAAGAGATTGGATAGTTTGAAAGAAAGCTTACCCTTCCCCAAACTCAAGGAAGTCAAAGGAAGCTTAAGGAAGGCCCCAGTCTCTTTTTAGCAGCCCCATGGGACAGAGCGCAGGGGCAACCTGGACAGATGCCACTGAATCTTGGTGGTGGATGTGCAGATGGGAAATAAGACACAGGAAAGTTTAGTAACTTGCCCAAAGTCAGCCATGGGTACTGGGGTGATGCAGCTCTGGGCCCTGTTGATCCTCCAGGGCCTGGCGGGCCTGCTGCCCCTGAAGCTAGACTTTGCCCACAGCAAGACAGAGCTGAGCCACCTGGTCATAGATGAGAGACATGGGTGGTGAACCTGGGGGCAGTGGACTCAATGTACCAGCTGAGCACCAGGGAGGTACCTCATGGAGTGTGGCAGCCTTTTCAAGGGAGCTGTAGTAAATCTTGTACTGTTTCTTAAAGTCCCCCTACACATGTGTCCCTAAAATTCCTGTGACAGCATGGGAGAATCTATTTCCAGACTGTTCTTCCTTTGGGAACATGGGAAGCCTAATATGATCTAAGTTCATGGGACTCAAAGGAGCCTTTCCTCCTGATGCATCTCTGCACTTGGTTCTTGATGCTTGAATTTCTACTGTGATATCTTTCTTTGAGGCCAGAGTTGCTATCTTCTTAAATTCCTGGTGTATTTAAACAGTAAACCCAATTACTTACTCCTTTGAGGTGGGAGGTGGAAGGGAAGATGGGAAGAAAGGAGAGGAACCAAATGTCTGAGGTGACATTTATAGTCCTCAGGGATGCACAGGTACTGAGAAAACAGAGACACTTTGGCAATCAATGCAAAAACAGGACCTAGTACCTCCTAGGGAAATTTAGAGGCAAGACGGACTGGGAACTGGACCCTGGTCTGCCCAGAGTTGGCTGCTGGACCTGAGGCAAGGACATGATGGGCCTCGGTCTCTGCAAAATGGGCAGATCTGGCCAGGACAGCCCTGAAGCTGCCTGCCTTCCCACTCACAGACCCCAGCTCTAGGTGTTGATGGTGTTCTTGTAGGAAAAGCCCATGAACTTGGTAATTAGCAATAATAGCAAGGAGTGCAACACAATGAGGTAACTCTTTTTGAAAGACAAGGTACTTTCCAACATACAGTGCTCACCTTCTATGTTTTTTTATAGAGAGGAAGTGATGTCTATGATGTACATGTGTCCTCTGTCATTGGGAGAGGACAGAGATCTCATCAGAAATGGAAGTGGTAATTAATTAACTCTGCCCTCTGTGGAGCATCTGGTGTCTTCCTCCAGTGACTTTGGGGACATGAGAATAAACAGAAGTGACCTTTTAGAACAAGAGTGAAGAGTATGATAGTACATTATATTTCTTTTCTTCATTCCAAGTCTCGGGAACTTGAGTGACCAGCATGCCCTGCCATTGGCCACCTGTGCCCAGGGAACTGAAGCCACTGTATTCTTGCCTTCTGTTCCGGTCAAGCAGCTGAAAATGGTTTTCTTCAGTGGTAATTCCTTGGGATTCAGCTCAGGGATCAACATGGAGAAAGTGTCTTTTCTGTAGGACACAGATCCCTTAGCCCCAAAGCTCACCTAAAATAGCTACCCCAGGACACTGGGCTGGGACCTGGCGTGCCCTTGGTCCCAGTCACAATTTTCTGCCTTAGATTCTGGAGTCTTTCCCTATGGTGTCATCTTCAAAAATATACCAGGAAGCTCTTAAATAATCATCAACCAAACAGATTTAAATAGAAAATAAAAATTCCAAACTTGTAATTTTGGTATTTCCAGGGAGTAAACTTAACTTTTTTGTTAAATGAAATGTTTTCATTCTTCTTTATGACTGTTCACTAGGAAAATGACCCCAATGATTTAGAAAGAGAAATAGAAACCTGGATCTCCAATTTGGTAAAACAAAACACCACAAAAACAAAAACCATGGGCGCAGAGCTCTCTCAGGAGAGAGGGCCACCATGTCTCTACCTCCTTGGGGCCTCAGCAAAGGGCCGGGACACACAGGCTCCCGGCACAGCTGCTGGGTGTCGCTGAGGACAAAGAGGACACACGTTTACAATTATTTCTCCCAAAACTTTTTTAAAAGATTTGAAGTTTAAGGTGAAGATATGTGGTTTGTTCAACCACTATTTCCTCCCCTAAAATAGTGACTTGAAACTTTAAATGTTTTCTTGTATGTGCCAGAGTCCTGTGTTCAAACAAATCTTACTGGGAAAATTAGTCTGTGACTAGACTTGCTGGGTTGTGCTGGGAAGCAGGGGAGGGGCCTGGACCCCACTGCGCCACTCTCAGCCTGAATATGGTTCTCGATCCTTGGTGATGCCATGGGGCCCATTCTGGAAATTTCCATCTGTTTATCCACTCCTGCTTTCACGAGATAAAGCAAAGCACTTCTCTCATAAAAGAAACACACACACACACTCTCTCTCTCAACTCTATGCAGTGTTTTCATGGGATTCAGTATTAATTTGCCAACAAGATTTTCCCAAATGAGCGGTTGGGCAAGGCCACAGGTAAAGCTCAGAGAGACTTAGCTAGTGGTCAGCCTGAGAAAGCATGACTGGGATACAGTCTGAAAAGGGCCATTTCCAGATGTGGGAACAGCTGGGCTCTCTGAGGAGAAGGTGTCCAGCCTAGCACACAGAGAGGGCCGTGGAGGCCCAAGTTAGGGGGACTCATTTCCAAGACTGACAGAGAGTGTTCAGGGAGCACTTACTGCAGACAAGGACTAAGCCAAGAGCTCTAACCTGTTTGAACCCCACTGCAGGCCTCTGAGGTAAGTGCTAGTACATCATGCAGATGAGGAAACTGAAACTCGGAGCAGTTAAGCATCTTTTCAAAGCTGGTCAGTTATGGAGCCATTGTTCAGGTTTGCTGCTGTTAGCCATCATGATGGCCAGGGAATGGGGGATAGGGGGGACCCCGGGAGGTAGCAAATAGCATTGTCATTGATTCAGAGCCCTGAACTGTGTGGATGAGTGACCCCCCGAGAGAATTTGAACTGACATGAGCCCACAGTGAGTCTCTTGGAAGCCAGAGGTCCATCACTAGGTGTCAGTGTGGCTTAATAAGCTAGCAATTCCTTTTGCAAAGGCTCATCTTCCAGGGACTTTTATGAGCCCTCTTGAATGTCAGGGCTTGCAAGCCACTGGCCCAGGAAGAGCCAGGACAAATCAGGCAGAGCTGGACCACTGTGGTGTCTGGTCAAGCAGTCATTCTGGGCAACAGCCCCAGCATCACTGAGCCTTCCTTCTCTTGAGTATCTCACTAGAAGGAGCCAGATTGAGACTCTGCTGCTCTTTTCAGCCCCAGGGAGTCTGCAAGCTCCAAGAAATGCTCTGGTTATGTCCCACTGGAGGCAAAAGGGAGCAGTGGGGGAAAGTTCCATTTTGCTTTAAATTCTCCCTGATCCTGAGAGCCCAAGATCCTGGAAGCCAGATGCTGCCCAGGGAGTCTAAATTTATTGTTGTGCCCTGCAAGGATAAAGTCAGTCCCATTTTCTATTGTGGCAGCATTAGCTGAGCAGGTCTGTGACCTTGTTAACATGACTGCCATTTTTCTCTTCTGAGCTTTAGTGCCCAGGACTGGAAATTGCTGCAAAGCAAGAACAGACGTAACTAACTGCTCCCTATAGCCACAGGTGGAAGATAACATGGGAACAAACTGCAGCCTCAGTTACAACACTCCAGCAGCCCAGGGGCCACACAACAGCAACTCCACCCTTTTAAAATCTAATTATAATCCAATAAAATCTCAAGGCCCTCACCCTTCAGTGCTGGTGTGTCTCTCCACACCATGTCCCACAACTTTCTTGGAGAGTGACTAAAAACTTCATTCTCTACACTTTCTTCTCTTTGTGAATTCTTTCACAGCCCGTGTCACCCACCACCCTAACATGTCCCATGCTTGGGCCTCCACTCCCCGTGCCCAAACTCCTTTGAAGCCCACCTTTGAGGGATTTTATTAGCTCAGATATGGGAAGGACACTATTAATGCACATCAAAGTATTAATAGCAGATTAGTGTCCTAAAAATGTTCTGTTTTCCTGTAAGTAAGGGGCAATGCCTTAACCTAAAGAAGTAAGTCCCCAGTGGTGGGACACAGATAATGACAGCAGGCGATGCAGGAGAAGCAATGTGAGGAAGGTGGGGGTTTCTGACGGCCCTGAATCACATCAAATTCCCCGAGGCTCCAGCACCCCGTTGAAAAGGATGGAGGGAATAAATCTTTGTTGGGATGCTTGGAGATTTTCCTCCTTTTGCCTGAATCTCAAAAGGTGGGGGCTAAGAGCTACATAAAATTTTTTCAAAGATTTTATTCATTTATTTTTAGAGTGAGAGGAAGGGATGGACACATGGATTGGCCGACCGCCTCCAGCATGTGCCCCAAGGGAGGAATGAACCTGCAACCCAGGCACATGCCCCAATCAGGAATCAAAACAGTGACCCTTCACTCTGAGCCACACTGGGCAGGGTTGTATAAATTTTCAATAACAGGGACTCGATCTCTCTAGAAATTGTTGTCCAGGGTTTTTTAAGGAGCTGGAACCAAGAACCCAGACCAAGAAGAGGCAAAGATGCATCTGAGTGAGAAGAAAAGATGGATGAGGGCCCCCTGGCATTGGGAACTGAAGGACTGTCATTGCATTGCTTTGGCCATCAGATAATATGCAGTTATCATGGGAGGGAGAGATTTTAAGTGTTATATATGTAAGACAAAAATAACACACCTATTGGAAATAAAGTTTCTCATGGTTCCACTTAATCAAATCATTTGGAAGTTAAGAAATGTAAAAAGGTAAGTCCACTTACACCAAATAGGCACTCTCCCATTTCTTCACTAGTATGTCAGGAACTTGGAAAAGAATGCTGCTTCATTTTGCAGTTGAAGACACTGAGGCTTGGAAAGGTTAAGGTGAATTTTCCCAAGTCTTCTAGTAAGTTAGCAACCAGGCTAGAAGTAGAATTCAAGGCCACAGATTTTCCTTCAGCTGAGTGTGTTGGGATGTCATCGACAGGGTTAATGGCTTCACTGGCAGGGCATGGCCCACTCCCTACAGGCCCATGAGCACAGGGTAAATCCTGACCTTCCCCTGGAAGTGAGGGCAGGGCATCCCCAATGCCCAGGACAATGGCTGGTGCATATATAGAGTCCAGTGCATGTTTGCTGTACACCTGGGAAGGTGTGGCGGTTTGGAGAAATTTCTACAGTAGAGCTGAATCTGCCACATTTGAACCTTCATTTTGTTACTTTGTAGAAGTTACATAACTCTTGGACTCTTATTTCCCTACATCTCTAAAATAAGACGGAAAGCTACTTCAGTGTAGGTTGTGGGGATTCAGTGAGATGAAAATGAAGTTAGGAGGCTCATTGTGAATATCCCCAGCCCACTGACCTGTGGTTGGTGACAGGCAAAGGCATTTCTTACCCCACAGTATAGATCAGCTATGGGAATAACCTTTTCCAGGAATAAAATTTAAAAATCCATCTTACCTGCTGAGGCCATTTTCAAGGTGATCAAGATCTCTGTCTGTGGTCCTTACCACAGGATGGGGCAGGTTGGGGTGGGAGTATTGAGTATTAATCCTGGCCATAGTCTTGCTCTGTCACATTTAGCCCCAAGGTGGTTGCTGAAACAGGAACACACAGCAGATATGATCAAAACAGGAAGTAACTGCAGACTCAGCTCATCCTATGTGAGGGCTATTCCCCAGGCAAGCCCTCCTCCACTTTCTCTCACATTTCCTGCCATGCTGTGCTTCAGTTGGGTATCTCTGGGCTCTAATACCCTATCTTAAGCATAAAAAAGTCTTTTATTCCTTCATACATGCTGCTGTGCCCAGGAGCTGCTCAAAGTTAAGTGCTGATCCAGAGAATGAATGGCCAAGTTGCCATCTGATGAAAGAAAGCTAAAATCCTCATTGTCTGGGATAATATGATACCCTTCTTGAGTGTGGTTTTCTCTTATAATTTTGCTCATGTTTTCTTAGCTACCCAAATCCTGTTTTAAAACAAACACGGAAAACTAATAATAGTTTTCTACTCATAAAATATCTGCAATGTGATGTTAAATCCAGTATACATTTCATTTAATCTTTACAATAATCTCATCTCATCAGATATTTATGATTTTTATCCCCATTTAAAAATGGCTACACTGAGACTCAGAGGTGTTAAGCAGGTTGCCAAATGAAGAAATAGATAAAACCTGTCAATGGCTTGACCCTGCTGCTAGAAATCAGACCATGAATACTATCCCATCAGCAAACATTGGAAGGTGCTCCTATGGTTGATGAGAAAAGAAAGCAGATGTGAGTGTAGGGCTGGTGTGAAGAACACAAAGACAAAGATTGGCCAGTTCTGTGATTTCTGATCAGACCCTTCCAGGGGAAAGATGAGTTCTAAAACAGACGGGCACTGGCTCTCTTGAGCAGCCATGTGGCTCCAGTGTGTCAGGTATCAAAAAGACCAGTCCAGTAGAAGGTAGTGATTTCTAGCAATAACCATGTGACACAATTTAAGACTACATTAATTCTGGACCCAAAGGAAGGTCAGTGCAAGGTGCCCGGAGCATGGCACCAAAGCAGCCATTATAAGTGTGGTCTCGGCTAACCAAGGTCAACGCACCATGAGTTACTCAGGGAATACATTGGCTCAGATGCTCATGGTTCATCACCGATGTCTGATAGTTTGTGATGTTAAATTTTATAATTTTCTCAATGTTTTGATTTTTCAAAATTTTATTCATCTATACAACAGTGAGTTTCTGGCTAATCACAGGACATATGAAGAAACAGAAGACAAAGACTGTTTTCAAGGATCTTACAGTCTAGTGGGGCAGATGGTGGATCCAAGGATCCTGCAAGTTGTGTCTAGAAGGGATACACTGGGGAGGCCAAATTCAGGGAACATGAGTGGATATGAGATGAGCAGCTAAATGCTGCAGTATTTCAAGGGAGAAAGAATAATTGTCTGAACTAGATTTGTGGTAGTGACTCAGAATAATTGAAAAATTACCAAATGGATAGAATCTCTGAGATATAGACTGAAATTTAAGGGATAAGACTATAAAATTCCTAGAAGAAAACATAGGTGTAAATCTTCACAACCTTGGGTTAGGTCATGGTTTCTTAAATATGACACCAAAAACTTAGTGACAAAAGAAAAAAGATTGGACTTCATAAAAAAAAACTTTGTGCATCAAATGACTCCATCAAGAAAGTAAAAAGGCAGCCCACAGAATTGGAGAAAACATTTTAAAATCATATATTGGTAAGGAACTAGTATCCAGAATATATAAAGAACACCTAAAACTCAATGATAAAAAGACAACCCAATCTAATGAGCAAAGCACTTGAATGGCTTTTTTGCTGAAGAAGATATACAAATGACCAACAAGTGCACAAAAAGATATTTAACGTATTTAGTCATGTGGAAATGCAAACCAAAATCATGGTGGGATGTGGGGGTGACTTTCCTCGCAAGTCCCGCCTTGTGACATGGATGAAAATAAGTATGACAGAGACATGATATGATCTGCTTGGGGAGGAGAGGTAGCCAGTTTCCCAGAGAAAAAAGGCCTTCAGCAATGGCTAGTTTCTCTGGGGGAAAAGGCGTTGAGCCCCCTCCTCCAGAGGCTTTTATTGGGTTGTAATACACAGGAATACAGGGTGGCAAGGATCAAACAGTAGATAACATTTCAAAAAAATCTGAGGGCTTAGTCTGAGTCAGAGTCTGTCAGGAAGAGAGTTTTTAGGGTTTCCTGCTCAAACCGTTAACGTATGAATGAAAGCGCTCTTAGCAGAGCAGATTTCACAGGTTTACCAGGAAGTCTTTGTGATGCCAGATTTTTCCCCAGGACACGCTCCAGCAAGGCAAGGAGTTGCACCTCTCTTGAATACCAACAGGTATTCAGACTTAAGGGGATTAGAGCCAGGAAGCACTTCTCCCAGAGGACATGGGGACAAGGCTTTGTCAAAGCTGGGGGGCAAGAGTTCATTGTTCCCTCTTTATCACAGCCCCCCCTAGTCCTTCCATGATGGCCTCCCAAGTGGTCGAGTCTGGCTTAGGTTGCTCCCTGCTGTGAGGAGACTTACCCATCAAGGACTTCCAATCATGCTTTGGGGGCAGGGAGGAAACTGAGGCAGCATTTGCTACCAGAGACAAGCCTTGTCTCCTGCAGCTCACATTCCAGAGGTCTCTTGCTCATCCTTAGCCATGGGGCGGGGGTAGAGTTACAATCCCTAAAACCAGGCAGAGTGGTCCACAACAGTGGGATACCACTCCACATCAACTACAATGGCTACAATAAAAAAGACAATAGCAAGAGTTTGTAAGAAAAACTGGAGACCTCACACACAAACGGTGCCAGTGTGTGTTCCCTTGATGCATCAAGCCCCCCCACCCTTTCTCCTTTTTCTCTACCTTATTTTCAGTAAACCTCTTCTTCCTTTTCTTCTTTTTAAAAAAGTTCAGCTGTTTTTCTAAATATTATAATTTTTTTAGATTTTATTTATTTATATTTAGAAGGAAAGGGAAGGAGAGAGGGAGAGAAATATCAATGTATGGTTGCTTTTCGTGCTTCCCCTGATGGGAACTGGCCTGCAACCCAGGCATGTGCCCTGAATGGCAATCGAACTGCGATCCTTTGGTTCACAGACCCATGTTCAATCCACTGAGCTACACCAGCCAAGGCAGTTTAGCTGTTTTATAAAAAAGATTTTATTTACCCTCAGAGAGAGGGGAAAGGAGGGAGAAAAAGATGGAGAAAAATGTCAACGTGAGAGAGAAACATCCATCAGCTACTTCTCCCACTCACTCTGACCGGGACTGAACCCACAAACTAGGTATGTGCCCCAGGAGGAATTGAATGGGTGATCTTTTGCTCTGTAGGATGATGCCCAATCAAGTAAGCCACTGTTTCAACCAAGTGAAAGACTGGTCAGTTCAAACCTCTTCTTTTAAAATCTGTTTTGCCTCCTCTCTTCATTTCTACAGTGGTGGTAGGGGTCAGGGGGGCAAGAGCCCCTTCACTGGTGACAATTTGACAATGAAAAAAGAATATAACACACATGAATTGAGAACATTTTTACCAAGTGGAAAAAACCAGACACAAAAGGCCACATGTTGTATGATTCCATTTCTATAAAATGTCCAGAATAGTTGGAAAAACTTTCAGGGTTCAGGTGCCAGGAGAGGCTCCCAGACTCTCAGAGAGTACATTGGAGAGACCCACAGGGTCCTGGAGAGTGCACAAGCCCACACACCTGGGAACCAGCACCAGAAGAGCCCAATCTGCTTGCAGGAAGCAGCAGAGGAGACTGAAATCTGAGAGAGAGCAGAACAAATGCCATTGCCCCTCTCTGACCCCGCCCCCACGTACAGCATCACAACCCATCTACTGGGTCACCCCACCCTGGTGAACACCTAAGGCTCCGCCCCTCATACATAATAGGCAGGAACAGACCAAAATATTGTGGCTCAAGAAGAACAGCTCAAAGCCCCTGAGCCGATACTTCTAAGCGACTAACAGATAGCTAACCTATCAGATGCACAGTTCAGAACACTGGTGATCAGGATGTCCACAGAACTGGTTGATTTTAGTCAGAAATTAGAGGAACAAATGAAGGCTAAACTAAGTAAAATGAAGGGAAATGCACAGGAAACCAATAGTGATGGGAAGGAAACTGGGACTCAAATCAAGGGAGTGGACCAGAAGAAAGAAAAAAATGACCAAACAGAAAAGAATGAAGAAACAAGAATTCAAAAAAATGAAGAGAGGCTTAGGAACCTCCAGGACATCTTTAAACGTTCCAACATCTGAATTATACAGGTACCAGAAGGGGAAGAGGAAGAGCAACAAGCAGAAAAGTTATTTGAACAAATAATAAAGGAGAACTCCCCCAATCTGGCAAAGGAAATAGACTTCCAGGAAGTCCAGGAAGCTCAGAGAGTCCCAAAGAAGTTGGACCCAAGGAGGAACACACCAAGGCACATCATCATTACATTAGCCAAGATTAAAATGAAGGAGAGAATCCTAGAAGCAGCAAGAAATAAGGGGACAGTCACCTACAAAGGAGTTCCCATCAGACTGTCACATGATTTCTCAAAAGAGACCTTACAGGCAAGAAGGGGCTGGGAGGAAGTATTCCAAGTCATGAAATCCAAAGATCTGCATCCAAGATTGCTCTATCCAGCAAAGCTTTCATTTAGAATGGAAGGGCAGATAAAGTGCTTCTCAGATAAGGTCAAATTCAAGGAATTCATCATCACCAAGCCTTTATTATATGAAATGTTAAAGAGAATTATCTAAGAAAAAGAAGATAAAAAATATGAACAGTGAAAGGACAGCAAACTCACAGTAATTAACAACCACACCTAAACCAAAAGCAAACTAAGAGGACAGCTAGATCAGGAGCAGAACCATAGAAATGAAGATCATATGGAGGGTTAGCAACAAGGGAGTGGGAGAAGGAGAAGGGGGGCGAAGGTACAGAAAATAAGTAGCATACATGGTAGGTAGAAAATAGATGGGGGAGTACAAGAATAGTAGGGGAAATACAGAAGCTAAAGAACTTTAGACATGTGGTCATAAACTAAAGGGGGGGAATAGTGGGGGAGGGGGTGCAGTGTGGAAGGGAATGAAGGAGGGGAATAGAACAACTGTAATGGCATAATCAATAAAAATATTTTTAAAAATTAAAATAAATAAATAAAATAAAATGTCCAGAATAGGCAAACGATAGAGTTGGAAAGTAGGTTGGTGGTTGCTAGGGGCAAGAGGGTGGGGAGTCAGAAGAAAAAATGACTGCTGGTGGCTGCAGGGTTTCTCTTCAAGGTGCTGAAAGGTTTTGAAGTTACTTTGTGGTGATGGTCATGCAATTGAGAATATACTAAAAATCACCAAAACATATACTTTAAATTGATAACTTTTATGGCATGTGAATGGTATCCAAAGAAAGAAGTAATATTAAATGTAAAATCAAAACACTTTTAAAATGCAAATTCAGAATATCTCCTAAAAGGAACTCAAAAAAACAGAAATGTAACAAAGGGGAGAATATAAAAATATAATAATAATAATAATAATAGTAATAACCACAACATTTTTGAGGACCCTGCTCTACAAGTATTAACTCATTTAATCCCACAATAATACCATGAGGTAAGTACTATTATCATCCCTATTTTGTAGATGAGCAAACTAAGGTACACAGTTCACACAGCCAGGATTATAGCAGACAAGCTAATTGTACAGCCTGCAAGCCTAATCTTCTGCCTCTCAATAAACAAGGCCGATTTCTGGGACCAGTAAATAAATCCAAAGCTTTCTTCATTTGACCACAAAAGGTCCAAAAGGGTAGCTCAAGTCTTAAACCACAAAGGTGTGTCCAGGTGTGCTCAGGGCTGAGCCAGGTGATGAGGGATATGAAGGTCAGAGTCCTTGTTCCCCTTTTCTGTGGAGGATGTATACAAGGGTGGGAAAAAGCAGGTTTACCATTGTGAGTATGGGAAACACAGTTTATTCTTGTATTATTATTTATTAATTATTATATTACTTATTTGTATTACAACTGTAAACCTACTTTGTTGATCCCTGCAGGTATAGGCAACCCCAGGAATGACCCCACACCAAGATTAGGTAGAAGGTATCTTGACTTAGAAGAGTTGAGTCTTGTTTCCCAAAATACCTCTGATGGCTGTGAGTTAGACCTCTCCCTCCTGAACTCTGTGTGTTTTTATAATGCAAGCATGTGCCAGATGCAGGTTTTTAATTCTTGCCTGAGAATAAAAATTAATGTTGTTCCCAAGAACAGGAAGTTATTTGAGGTGAAAGAAAATGCATTGGAATTATAACAAGGTAATCAATTTTGTTACCCAACCACCAGACAGAGGACTGCCTCATGCCTAGAAAGTGCCTTAGTCTACTGCAGAAGTAACAGAGAACTAATGGGACTCTGGTTTCCTTAGCTCTAAGGGTGCTCAATTTCAAAACAACTGCTTTGTGATAAGATTCAGCTGCTCAGAGTGAGATTCCAAGAAGATGAAACTGCTTTCCAGATGTTGCTAGAGCTGGAGAACCCAGATCTCTGTAGACAGGCCTACAGATGCTCTCCCCAGAAGTCCATCTGCTCCCCACAACCATCTCACACACCCACACACACACACACACACACACACACACACACACACACACACACACACAGGAGCCCTCCCTTTCTTCCCTCAAGGACTTGTTTCACAAAGCCTAGCCGCAGATACAGGCAGTACAGTGTGTGTGTGTTTTCCTTAATTAACTTTTGGGACATGATTATAAAAAGAATCCACTGTCATTATAGAAAATCGTAAGATATGATCATATCTAACTTTGCTATGTCAAGTGCTGTGTGAAGGAAGAAACTCCATTTACTTCATTTACTCCTCTAATCAATCCACTGAGGTACGTATTATATCACTTCCAATTTACACATGGAGAAACTAAGCCTTGAAATGGTTAAACAACATTCAAAGTCACCTAGTGGCAGAACTAGGGAATGAAAGTCTG
The DNA here is from genome assembly GCF_021234435.1 of Artibeus jamaicensis. Taxonomy (NCBI): domain Eukaryota; kingdom Metazoa; phylum Chordata; class Mammalia; order Chiroptera; family Phyllostomidae; genus Artibeus; species Artibeus jamaicensis. The sequence continues at coordinate 8,205,543 of NW_026521810.1, read as the reverse complement.
TTTCAGTTTAACCCCTGCTCTACATTATTATAATACAAGGTGGGATGTAGGAAGTCCTGCAGAGGGGGACAAAAGAGTCCTCCTTGAGTTCTGCTCCCACCTTTGCTCAGGCCCATGACCCCCTCTCTGGGATTGTTGAAACTATTCCCATTGCTCATCTCCCACCCCGTCTCACCTCTGCAACCCATCCAAAACCTGGCACTTAGGCAGTGCTCAGTAAGTGTGGAATGAACAAATGAGTGAATCTTCCTCACTGACACTAGGGTCTTTCTGAAAGGTAGTTTTTAAAAACTCTTTTTATTGAAGCATGACATATTTACATACAAGAATATAAAGCATAAGCATATAGCTTTGTAACATTTCTGAGTGAACACATCCATGTAACCAGAACCCTAATCAAGAAACAAAGCATTTCCCCTGCCCCAGAAGCCCCATTCCCCAAACCCTTCCCAGCTGATATCTGCTCAAGGCTAATCACATTCTTGACTTCATCATAGATTAGTTCCACCTATTTTTGTACTTTATACCAATGCATATAAATAGATATAAATACTCTTTTGTATCTGAAAGGCAGTTTTAATCATGTCACTCAGATAGTTTCAGAGGTTGCCTATCTTTTCTAGAATAGAGCCTTAACCTGACATTCAAGACTTTTTATAACCAAGATGATATCAGCTTAAATGGGGTGCTCCATTTAAGACAAATTACTCGCCCTTTCCTTTGGTATGTCATGAATTTCCTTGTCTCACCAACTGGCAGAAGCTGGTCACCCTAGCTTACCCTGTGCTTTCCTGTATTTCTGCTTACCTTCCAGGCCAGGTGAGAGCTGAGTGACAAATTCTGGCCAGTGTATTCTTCCCATGATGCAAGTTCCCCCAACGCTCATGTCGACTGAGTGTTGCTGGTACCAATTGGATACCAACAGGATCCCCAACTTAAGGTATGGTGGAGGAGGAGTCTTTATTCAGTGCAAATAGCTCGATCATGATACAGCAGGGCTATGGAACAGCATATCTGTAAGGCTGCCCTTTCCACTCAGATACACTGAGACAGGACCACTCAGCTAGGGAAACCCAGGCTTTAGTGGAAAGAGAAGGTGTGCTTCCAAGGCAGAGGAGACCTGACTTATATAGTAGGAAGTCTCCACCACTGGTCCCTCATTGGGCAGTCCTCATGCAAGTGAGGACACCAAATCTTCCACTTTGATTGGTCCAAAAAGCACCATCCAGTTGGTCAGAATGGAGCCACTCTGATTGGTAGGTGAAAATATTAATGAGGCTATAGCTGTATAGCTTCAATTGGATGGGAGTCTCAGTTCTATTGGTTGAAATACTATTCCAGGAACTCCTTAATAAGGGTTGGCTCAGATAGTAGAAACAGTGCAGGCAAACAGCTCAGTGCACAGGCAGGTAGTTTAGTGTAGGCTTCTCCCTGAAGCATGGCTTACATGAGAGGCCCTCTTTAGAAATGACTACTAGACTTTTTTAACCTAATTACTCATAGGAACCCTTATTGTAGGTATTTTCTTTTTCAGTTAACACTTATTATGTTGCATAAATGGTGGGTTAAGCCACTGAGGTATTCTGAGCCTATGTTACCACATCAGGACCTATCTGCTCTTTCAACTCCAATAAGACCTCTCTGGGAGGCCATCCCTGACCAGGAGTCAGTCTCTCCAACCTCTCTCCACTCCTAGGGCACTGTAATCACCTCTTTTCAGCCAAGAGCACAAGCTAGCTATCCTGTGGTGTGAGGGCTGGTCTCCCACACTATGCCATCATGTCCAGAGTGGACTGTGTTTGTTTAATTCTGTTTCTCCCACAGGATTTAACCTTGTGATTTGCGCTCAGGAGTAGTCAGTGTGCAGTTGATATGAATTAGGTCAGAGGGAAAACCATTTACACCCTGGTTTCAGTTTATGCATTTGGAAGATAAGGAAAAAAAGCAGGAGGCCCCAGTGGTTGGTAGGGATTAGAGAGGGTTTCAGGTGAGTAGGCTGCTGGTGGGAAGAGTGGGAGTGGGAGAGTTGTTTACAGAGCTTTGGACATGTCCCTCCCCAGTTCACCAGGAAACCCAAAGAAGCCCATAGGGTCTGGGGGAGCTAGTGAAGAGCCTCTACAGCTCCCAATTTTTTATCTCCTGGTTACCCTGGGGTTGGGAGACTAGCACTGTGGCAACCCCATTATTTACCACATGCAGGATCCCTAGCAGATAGTGCATGAGAACAGAAAAGGCATAAAAAGAGGTGCATCAAAGGCAAGGGGCGCAGGAAGTCCTGACCAAAGTTCCAGCTGAAGTAATTGAGGTCTTGTACTGACCAGCCAGTCATCCAGAGAGCCACTTTTCACCCTCTCCCAGAATCAGCGCTGGAGGGGAACCCTAATTTATGAACAAATGCTGAAGAGGGAAAGTGTGTACTTGGGCATTTATGGGATAGAGAGTGCATGTCTTCCCCGCCTGACCCCTGTCCAAGGATCTCCAACCAGCTCAGTGAAGCCCCAGCTGCAGCTGAGTTCCCCAACCTGGCAGAATTCTCAAGAACACGGGACTTTGGCATAGGAGACCTGGTTAGAAGAGTGGTCACCTCCCCTCTCCCTGCCCAATTTACATGACCCCCTTGAATGATTTGTCACTTAAGGAGTAGTGTGACCTACGTCCAGACAGCGACATTGTTGCTAGTTTTATGAATAAAGGTTTGTGTAAGGGTGTGTGGGTGAGCACATACTTCTTGTGCCGGTTGGGGAGGGCTGGTGGATAGTCCTCAGGGAAAGTTAGGGGCTGGGCTGCCCACTGTGAGATGCAAGTCCAAACCCACATGGGGCGGGGGGACTTTGTGCACGCGTTTGGGGTGTCAGGGAGCGAGCTACAGTTCAGCTTTGCCCTCTGGAAAGTTTGGTGAGGGGTGTCCAACCGTCTGGCTGTTGGGTTTCTGGGATGAAGTTTGCGTTAGCAGAGCTGCCTTCGGGGAGGTCCGAGGTCCCCCCTGCCAGTGATAGCCAGTGATGGCCAGTGATGGCCAGCCTGCGGGTGTGGGGATAAGGGCTGAGCTGGGAGAAAAGCTCGAGGGCAGGGAGCCGTGAGATGATCCGGTTAGGGGATTGCAGAGGATCAGAGGGCCCGTGTCCCTGCTCCTAGCTCCTGAGCACTAAGACTAGATTTCGAATTACGATTTTTATTATTAAAACAAAAAGTGACTGCTGACTCCCCAGAAGATCTTTAATTCCTCCCTTCCTTCTCAGCCCGCCTGCCTGTTTGGATCCCCAAAGCTGAGTAGAGTCCAGCGGAGGCAGTCTCCGACCGGGTCCGCTGGTTCCCGGGGCTCCCACTTCCTCCGACCCACGGACAAACCTCCCAATGTGTGTCTCGGACTGGGGGAGACTTTGTGCAGGTCCCCGACCGGGAGCGGGGAAGCCGATCGGTCGGCAGCCCCTTCCAGGACGCGCAGCCTCCAGGTGCAGAGTGTCTTGGGGAGGTGTCCAAGGGGTGGTGTCGCGGTTGGACTCCCTCCCTGTCCCCACTGGGAGACTGCCCATGTTCTTCTGCTTCCTGTCCCAACCGCTCAGCCCGGCTTGGTCCAGCGCAGCTGCGGGACGTGAGCAAAAAAGGGTGGGAACAAATGGGGGTAACAGTGGACGGCTTCTTGTCCAGCCACTCCAGCTACAGGGGTGTGTGTGGCAGGGGTGGGGCGAGTGAGAGCAGAGCCGGAGCTGGCCCTTGCTTTCAGCCGAGAGGCAGCCCGTTTCAGCACCGGGGACAGCGCCGCGCCCACAAACGCTCCACACTCGGCTGCTCCCCAGGGCGGACTTCATTTTAACCCCCATCCAGGCCAAATCGGCTCCCTCAGCACACCTCTCAGCACCCCAGCACTTCCAGCTCAAGAGCCCCTAAAATCCTTACCCCACCAAACTTTGAGCTCCTGTGGTGCACCTGTCTGGCTGAGCGTCTCCTCCTGCATCCCTCCGGGTCTGGGGGCACCGGGGCCCCAGGACCCTGCTTTGCAGCCGGAGCCTGTAGCCTCCCTCGGAGAACGCGGGCGATGCTCTGGAGCCTCAAGGGCGGTCCCGGAAGAGGCGGGAGCCACTGGGTCAGGTCACCATCCCCTACTAGGGAAGAAAGGGGGAGCCGGGAGTGAGAAAGCAGGCAAGTCCACCTGCAAATCCTAAACTCTCCCCTACCCGCGAGTGGCCACCTTGGACTCTGTCCTGGCATGTTTTACCAGTAGTGTGGTCCACACTAGATGAGGACACAGTGCAGATCTGGGAGTTTGGAGTTTAAAGGTGGGAATAATACTTTTTTTACACTTGTTTACAGTCTTAGGGAAGGTTTAGACACACATTTCTCTTGGGACTATTGTGTGTTCCCCTTGCAGAGATTTTGTTTCCTTTCATCACAACAGACCATACCAGTTTCCCTGAACTAAAAATCAAAAGCCACCAATCCAGCGAGCTGTCATTGCCCTCTATGGAAGCCAAAGGAACTTAAACTCTGAGGGAAAGAATAACACCGTTGCACAATGCCTCCACATTTCTCCAAACTCACTTTCCTCACAGAAGGTTTATGTCTAAGGACACTCATCTCCAACCAGGATGAAGAACTAACCTAACCTCACATCCCCCTACCCCTACTCTCACTCTGAATCTGGAAAGCAGGAGCAGGTCCCAGGAGGAATCTGGTATCTCATCTGGGACCAAGATCTGGAAGCCTCTTGGTTCCACACTTATGGGGAAAAGCTCTGCAGGAGCAGATACCACAGCAGCCTGAAAACTAGGGACTTGGAGCACATGGCATATCCAGAACATATCTATCCAATTGTCTATTTGTGGGGTTTAATTTTTAGAAGGCTTAATTTTCCAAGTTCATGCAACAATTGAAGAAAAAGATAAGTGTACACTACACTATTCACTGGAGAAATAAACAGTTAGATTAACACACACACATACATGCATACACACACTCATCTTTAAAAAAGGGAAGCAAAACCTAGAAAAAGTTTCCCAAAAGTCAAGTCAGGCTTAAACGTTGGGAGTCAAGAGACTCTGGTAGTGGGAAAGCAAATGAATGGAAGTGGAGAATCAACAAAACAAAGTTGAAGCCACGGAAGCTGAAGGAGTGGAGAGTTGTTGCTTTATCTTTCAGGTTCCTAGAAGAAACCCAAAATGAATGTAACACAAGAGAAAACATCGCTCATGAGCCATGCTTCACCAAGACCCTTAGTGTCCTTAATCAAGAGAACCTCCAACATACATCAGTTACCCTGAACATTTTTTACAGTTCTCACTGTTAGAAAAAGCTTTATATTCTCTAATCCCAGTAATTTATGGTACAAATTAAAGCTGGTTCCTGTTGGCTTGTCTTTGGGTGAAGCAAATGGTTATTTTCTATTGTCTAGAAACATTTTAGAGCTTATTTTGGAGAGAGTGGTAGTTACTATGAGGCGATCTAGGGCATAAGCCTAAAAGTAGAAAAAATCCCTTTGGATTTTGTTTTTGAAATTCAGACCATTTGTAAGATCTGGGGGTAGGGTGGGGGAACAAGACCATATAAAATTAGCCATGAAATGCATGAACTGCTGACATGCATGGAGTCTGATAAATGAGGCAGAGCATCCAGTTTGGTATCAGGCACATCATTGGCCCTTAGAAAACAATGTGTGTGTCAGTAGTTAACACTGAAGAATTTTGGTGCCTGAAAGGTGGAAACAGAAAAACAGACTGGAAATCAGAGGCAAGAGCTTAGAGGGGATCTATCTGTGAGTTTTCCCGCAAAAGGCATCCAGCAGCAAGATCCTGAGCTGCTAAGATGGAGATCCAGATTTGGCTAAAGACTCACAGGATAAGGTGGCCTCTGGGTACAGGGAATCTGTCCTGTTGCTCAGGCTTCATACAACCAGGTGTGTGTGGTACAGTGTGGGAAGGGACGTCAATCCTTTGTCAAGATTTAGGATGCACTCAGCACCCTGCAACTCCATACAAGTTAGTGGGATATCTTAACAGGTCCAAGGCATCAAGAGACCTGGCAAAGGGCATTTCAGAAACCCAAGACTTGTGCCAGAATAGGGAGACCACAGTGAGAAGGGAGCTTTAGAGAAGGCACCACTTCCTTGCTCTGATGGGGCAAGTGAGGCTGGAAGAAGGGGGAAGGACTAGGTGAGTTCCAGGTTTTTTCAACTTTAGTCAGGAAGTGCTAAGGAATGAAGGGTTTTGGGGGGAAAGGGTGATATCCAGTCATTAGGAGCTGAGGAAGGCTGACCCCAGGGACCCTGGTGAATCCAGTTCTACCCACCTGTGATTTCAGTGCCAGAGAAATAAAAGGACAAAAACAAGCCATTCCTAGAGGGATTGCATCCTGGCATGATCATGCACAGTTATTACTCTGGAGATTCCCCAATATGTAGTTTTGTTTTTAAAATTTAGAAAAATGCGATTACAGTTTAGTCTTCTGGGATTTGCTCCCTGCAAAAAAAAATCAATATTACGATTCAGTAATGTTGATTGTAGCTATAGTCCTTTCAGTTTCACTGTGTAAATATATAATTTGTTATTTACTCTTGGTGCATATTATACTTTTTGATTAAAAAATGAAAGGAACTAAATGTTTGCTATTCTAATGATGTAAAATTTGTCTACTCCGAAGAAATTTCAGATGTGCTGGGCCCTGATATTTATGAGTTAGGTTAAAAGGCACATGAATTGTAGCACAGGTGGCCAAACAAGATAGCACTTCAGCTGGGAACCACATGATGTGCAGTGTATTAAAGAACACATAATCTAATAAGGGGATAAACCAGACAAGCAGATGAAAAGCAGAAGTGCAAACAGATAAGCCTAGTTATCATAAAGGGGAGGGTGTGAGTCTGCTCCCACAGATGGTTTAGGTGCTTGGCAGGTGATAAGGCAATTTGTAGGAATGGCTGTTGAGAAATTAAATATTTATGTGGAGGCAGGCAAAGTTCACATGAGCACCAGTAGTGATGACACATCAATTTCCCCAGAGGAATTCTCTGTCAGTACAAGGTCCTCTGGGGAAAAAGGCCCTGAATGGGGAGAAGCTGCTGTTTTGAGCTTTTAAAGCCCACTTTGCCTGCTTCCTTCTCAGGCAATGGAGATGATGGCATCTGTCTCCCTCATCTAGCTGGCAGTTGGGGGAATAGAAGGAAAATTAAATGAGTGATATTTGAAGAGTTATAAACTCTATCCAGTATCATTAAGAGCTTGAGGAGGGTTGTGGTACTGTGGGATCTAATCTACCTTGTCCCCTGGAAACCCCCCTTTAGGTCAGCATTGTAGGCAGTGAAGAGGTAGGGGCTCTCTCTGAGGCCCCGGGGTCAGCCTTCCCACTCCACCCAAATTTCCTATATCTGATTGTCAAGGTCTGAAATTCCACTCTCCCTCCATTTTCAGTCTTTGATTTCTTTAAAATGCTGATAATTCCAATATAGAATGTAGATAAAGAATCAAATAAAAAGTCTGGTAAGAAATACTGAGATGAACATTAAATGATTCTGGAGACCAGTGAGGGTGGGTTGGTGTGGATGCCATGGCAGAGGGGACAAGGCCCAGATAGCAGACAGTGAACCCCAAGGGCAAACTTGCTCTCACAACTGAGCCTGGTCCTGGTCCAGGAAGGTCACGTGAGTTTTCCTCTAAACCCAAAGTCTTCATTTTTCACCTACAAAAGAACAATCATCTTTGCTAATTATTAAAGCTGGTCAATGTGTACTGTATGCAAGACTATTTTAGTGAATTGCAACATGAAGGTCATCAAAGGTGCTCCTTAATAGATGTGTCTTTCCTGGGGCTCAGTACTACTCAGATCAACATTTTCATTAAGGTCTTGGGTAAAGATATGGACTCTCCATATATTTTAATGTGGATAGAATGTACAATTAACATGCACTCAGAAAATATGTCAAATAAAGGGTGTGGATCAGGATCCAAAAACATGGAGAGACTTTCATGATGGTATGAATACATAGATCAAGAAAATGTACAAGAAACAAATGTAAGATTCTGCACTATGCTCCAAAAAATTCAGCCACCCATGTATAGGAAGAAGAGATGTGGCCTAGTTGGCCTCATTCAATAGGACTTGAAGCCTCAGGATGATGTGTCTCCACAAAAATTGGCCAAAAGCTAATGAGAAATAATGCTGACTTAAGAGAAGTATATCATGCAGAAAAGAGTTGAGCCTTACACAGCTCAGCCCATGTCAACAACATATCTGGATTATTTTCATTTTAATTGTCACATTTTAAAGTGTATTAAATGCATAAAGATTCCAAGATGGCTGTAGAATAGTTGGAAGCTCTGTTTGCTTCCTCCCAGACCTGGACTAGACTTGTAGCTAAACTTCAGAAAAATCAACTTGAAAAACCAATTGAAGTGTAGTGAATCTAAAACTTTATAAACAGAAGCATGGAGGGAAATGGGAAGAGAAAGGAAAGGGTGAGCCCACTTGTGCAAGTGTGGTGATGGGGAAGCCAGAGGGATATTGCAGCAGCAGAGTTCCCTCTCCCTGGGGACTGTGGGGTCTCAGCCTCACACAGGCATTCCAGTCAAGAGCAGTAAGAGACAGGGAAGTGAAGCCTGTGTAGCATTCACTTGGGGAAGTGGGGAGTAGTAGGGATTGGATTCACCTGAGAGGCTCCAGAGCAGCACCATCCCAGGAAAGGAGGGAGCCCATTGCTCCAACACTAGCTTAAGAAGTTCACTCCAGTTTGTGACTACTGGAGGGGTCATGCAGCAGTTCAGGACCCAAGCAGGAGTCTATTTCATACATTCAGCAGTGACTTTGAAGGGCTCTTTTGTGAGAGGTACAGACTCAGGGTCCCCCCAAAGAAGGATTTTTAGCGGGGTCCATAACTCAGGGTATTCAGAAAATATTAAAAATATGGGGTGCCCTCACCCCTACAAGTCTGAACTGCGAGATGGGACACATGGAGCAGGGCCATTGAGAGCTGTTTTGCATAGCAACAGTTTTGTAAATAACCTCTAGAATGGCCATGTAACATATCTATAACTTTTGACCAGTTTTGTGGATATGTTAAATAGCTGTGGCCATGCTTTGAACCTGGGAGATGGGAGTGACTTCCACCCAGGATATAACTGGAAGGCAACTCCTCCTGGTTACAGCACCTGTGTGAGAGCCTGGAGATGATTAGCTTCATGCCATGGGGACACACCTGCCCAGACTTACTATTGAAGCCCTAACAAGCTGGAAAAATACGGGAATGCTGGCAGGTGTAGCTGATTATGGGAGGATTTAGAAATGGGGCTACAGAGGAAAATTGGCACTGGGATTTAAACCCAGGAGCAGCAGCTGTGACAAAAAGAACCACGTAGCTTTGGGTCTCCCTTCATCACACAGCTTAGGAAGCTGGGAAGCAAGATGTAGCAGCAATTCAGAGCACTCTTAGTTTGGAAGAATGTAGGAGAGATGCTGTGAAAAGGAAAGGGGTGAAAGGATACTGGCTGGTAGGCCATGAAAAGGTGCATTGTTGTTTTGGATTAAGAACTGGAGATCCCGGTGACACAGCTGATGGTGTTGGGAACCAAGGGAGGCCTACCAGCTGAGCACAGATTACTGAGAAGAACTGGGGGCTACCTGAGCCTCAGACCTCCATTTCTTCTCCTGAGATATGGTACCCTGGACCAAGCAAAGGGGGGAAGGAAGGTCTGTGTGTGTTTGTGGATGTTTTAAGGGACTTTGGGATTTTAATGAAGACATTAAGTCATTGCTCTTAAATCTGTATAACTTTTAAATAAATAATTCCTTTCCTTTTCACTAATTTCTGACATTAAGAGGTATAATTCCCTGGCAGTGGGCAAGGCAAACCTAGTACAGGGTTACCCCAGGAGAAGGGGTGTCCATTTGGTAACATTGTGTGACCCCTTCTCCAGTGGCCAATCTAGGAAAATCATGGGAGATCACATGCACAGTGGCTTTAAAGTAATATAGCTACTTGTGCATGTGTAATAAAAGCCTGCCAAAACTATCCAGGAAGGACCCGCCCTATAAGAATAGAATCCCTATATGAATAGAATCCCTCTAGCCCATGAGGTCAATCTCTGCTTGGAGTTAGCCTACTCCTGTGTTCTCTGCTATAAACTCTGTGAGTTTGGTTGAATTCTTTGTCCAATTCTTTGTCTTAATTACCAAGAACCTGCTTACCTGTGACCACCTGTGATGCTCTGCAAGGGCTTTGGGCATAGAGCAGGTCAGAGTCTAGATAATGGGAAGAGGACTGCTCTTGCCTATATCTAGTGCATGGATGGTACCCCTTTCCCCACCTGCTGAGTCACTCAGTCTGCCTCCAGGCAAGTGGTATGGCCTGGGCTGATTCACAGGGGAGTGGGACATTTGGCCCATTGACATCTGGGTGGAGTTGGGAGTTTTTGCCCCACCCTGCTGTCCCCTGCAGTGTGCAGAGAGAATGGAGTGCCTAGCTGGATTGGTTTTCCTGATTCCCCTTCTGCTTGGTTAGGCAGTAGAGAAGTGTCAGCAAGCCATGCAGAGCCATGTTTTTGTGACTTGTAAAACAAAAGTGTGTGTGTGTGTGTGTGTGTGTATAACTTTAAGGAAGAGGTTGACAGTAATATGGTCATAGTAGGGGATTTTAACAACCTACTGACATCAACGGATAGATCTTCCAGACAAAAAATCAACAAGGAAACAGCAACCTTAAATGACACACTAGATTAGATGGATTCAAGTGATATTTACAGAACACTTTATCCCAAAGCAGCAGAATATAAATTTTTCTGAAGTGCACATGGAACATATTTGAAGATAGATCATATCTTAAGACACAAAATAAGTCTTAAAAATTCAAGAAGTTTGAAATTATATCAAGCATTTCTTGGCTGACATTGGCATGAAACTAGAAATCAACTACTATAAAAAAACATTCAAACACATAAATATATCAAAGTAGCACCAGACAGGAACTGGCCTAGAGCGGGTCTGCCTCAGGCCAGCCTGTAGTATATGGATTCTTGACTTGGTGTAGGAAAGAGTTCACAACATGAGTCCAGGTGATTTGTAGAGTAAGGCTTAGAGAGTTTATTAAGGCTAGGGACAGTGAGACAAAGGAAGGACTTAGAGTAGAAGAAGCAACAAGAGAGAGCCTAGGTGATGCTCTGCTTTGACTCTCCAGAAACATTATAGGACAGGAGTGAGCCAAGGCAGGGCAGCTCTTAGCTCACTGGGTAGTGAAGGCCATGGAGACAGAGGTGAGCCAATGTGGGGCTGCTTTTAGCTCAGTGGGAAGTCATAGAAAAAGGGGACTGGAGACAGGATCAGGGTGTAAGCCTGCCACTGCTCCCCTGGCTGCAAGTCTCATGAGGGCCCCTTAAAATTTAGAAGGAACTAAGAGGTTCATGCCTGGGAAGGGGCATGGTATACTCTACAGCAAGTCCACATTGTCTTTGTCCTGAAGGCTTTCATATTTTTTCTGCAGGTGAGAATCTTAGGAAAGGGTTTAAGCAGAATATTCATAAGCTTTTGAGGTATATTTTTAATATGCTGATGCATCAAAATGAGCACATAGAGAGTCTGTGAGTATTTGTTGGTCTGTTGCACTGCTTTACTTTTATCTTGGGTCTGTCTGGCTTTTAATGTTTTTATTTGTTTGTTTTTGTTTGTTTGTACTCCTGACTTCATCTGTCTTTGGGTTTAGCTGGCAGAAGCAACATTAATTGGGTCTCTGTTCTCCATTTTCCCAGACCAGGGAGATTTAAGCCATGTGTTCTCTGGTTAGGGAGGAGAGGTATGAACCTTTCACTCTCCAATGTCCTTGATTAGGGGAGATAAGGTGTTGTGATTAACCAGCCGGCTGTAAATTGCTCAGACTGTTTGGCCTTGTTTAATTTTATTGTCTCAGTTTCCCCATTCCACTTGCCAGGAATTTTCACTATCCTGTCATTGTAGGATATAAAAATTAATATTCAGAAATAAGTGGTACTTTCATATATCAATAATGAACTCTCAGAAAAACTAAGAAAACAACCCCAGTTACCATTGCATCATAAAAATAAGGTACATAGAAATGAACTTAACCAAGAAGGTAAAAAACCTGTATTGAGAAAACTATAAGACATTGAAGAAAGGAAAGAAGACACAGACAAGTGGAAGCATATATCATGTTCCGTAATGATGGAACAATTAACATTATTAAAATGTCGATACTACCCAAAGCAATCTATAGATTCAACACAATTCCCAACGAAATACCAATGGCATATTTCACATATCTAGAACAAATATTCCAAAAAATTTAAAGGAACCACTAAAGACCCTGGATGGCTTTAGTAACCTTGAGAAAGAAGAACAAAGTTGGAGGTCACAATACTAGATATCAAACTGTACTATAATACAAAGACACTGTAATCAAAACAGCCTGATATTGACATAAGAACAGGTATATTGATCAATCAAACAGGAAAGAGAACCCAGAAATCAACTTACACCTTCATGGTCAATTAATATTTGACAAAGGAGGCAAGAGTATACAGTGGAGTAAAAACAGTCTCTTCAATAAATGGTGTTGGGAAAATTGAACTGGTACATACATGCAAAAGAAAAAATGAAAATAGACCATCAACTTATAACATACAGGAATAAACTCAAAATGGACAAAAGACTTAAATGTTAGTCACAAAGCCATAAAGATCATAGAAGAAGACATAGGTAGTAAAATCTCAGACATCTCACGTAGCAATATTTTTCCTGATTTATCTTCTAGGGCCAGAGGAAGAAAGAAAATAAATAAATAGGGCTACATCAACTTAAAAACCTTCTGTACAACAAAGAAATCATCAATAAAATTAAAGGGGAACCCACTGTATGGCAGGACGTATTTTCCAATGATACATCTGATAAGGGGTTAATTTCCAAAATATATAAAGAACTTATGCAACTCAACACCAGGAAGAAAAACAACCCAATTTAAAAAGTAAGCAAAGGGCCTGAATAGACACTTCTCCAAAGAACTCATACAGATGTCCAATAGACATATGAAAAAGAGCTCAACATCAGTAATCACTGGAGAAATGCAAATTAAAACCACAATGAGCTATTACCTCACACCTGCCAGAATGGCTACCCATCAATAAATCAACAGACAACAAGTGCTGGTGAGGATGTGAAGAAAAGGGAAACCTCATGCACTATTTGTGGGAATACAGATTGGTACAGCCACTGTGGAAAACAGTCTGGAGTTTCCTGAAAAAACTAAAAATGGAACTACTGTTTGATTCTGTGATCCAACTTCTGGAAATATATCCTAAGAATCCCCAAATGCCAATCAGAAAGAATATATGCACCCCTATGTTCATAGCAGTGCATTTTATTGTAGCCAAGATCTGGAAACAGCCCAAGTGTCCATGAGTAGATGAGTGTATGAAAAGAGGTGGTACATTTACACAGAAGAATACTACTGGCTATAAAAAAGAAGGACCTCTTACCCTTGTGATAGCATGAGTAGATCTGGAGAATACTCTGCTAAGTGAAATAAGACAATCAGAGAAAGACAAATACCATATGATTTCACTCAGATGCAGAATCTAACAAAATAAACTGACATACTAAATAAAACCAGAGGTATGGATGCACAGAACAGACTGACGCATCTCTGAATCGAGGGGTGTCGGGGGGCTTGGAAGAGATTAGTCCAAGAACATATATGCATATGTGCATAACCCATGGACACAGACAACAATTTGGTGAGGGTTTTAGGGGTGAAGGACATAAGTGATAATGTCAACAATAAAAAACCTATTGCATACAGAATATTATATTAATAATTAACTTTAAATCAATTCTACCTTTTATGTTCCTTTTTTGTTTTTCTTCACATATTAATATTATTCTCTTTCACATTTAAATACAACTCTTTCATTCTGCTTTTAATTAGGTGTTATATCTCGAGAAGTAACCTGTCTTGCTGTATTAGTTTATTTTTAATATACTTTATTGATTATGCTATTAAAATTGTCCCATTCCAACCCTTCACTCCCCTCCACCCTGCATACGCCTCCCCCCACATTCCCTGCCTTTAGTTCATGTCCATGTATCATAAATTCTTTAGCTTCTACATTTCCCACACTACACTTGCCCTCTCCCTGTCTATTTTCTCCTCACTGTCTATGCTACTTATTCTCTGTACTTTCTCCCCCCTTCTCTTCCTCCCACTCCCCTGTTGCTAACCTTCCATGTGGTCTCCATTTCTGTGGCTCCGCTTCTGATCTAGCTGTCCACTTAGTTTGCTCTTGTTTTAGGTGTGGTTGTTAATAACTGTGAGTTTGCTGTCCTTTCACTGTTCATATTTTTATCTCCTTTTTCTTAGATAAGTCCCTTTAACATTTCATATAATAAGGGCTTGATGATGATGAACTCCTTTAACTTGACCTTATCTGGGAAGTACTTTATCTGCCCTTCCATTCTAAATGAAAGCTTTGCTGGATAGAGCAATCTTGGATGCAGGTCTTTGGATTTCATGACTTGGAATACTTCTTTCCAGCCCCTTCTTGCCTATAAGGTCTCTTTTGAGAAATCATGTGACAGTCTGATGGGAACTTCTTTGTAGGTGACTGTCCCCTTATCTCTTGCTGCTTCTAGAATTATCTCCTTCATTTTAATCTTGGCTAATGTAATGATGATGTGTCTTGGTGTGTTCCTCCTTGGGTCCACCTTCTTTGGGACTCTCTGAGCTTCCTGGACTTCCTGGAAGTGTATTTCCTTTGCCATATTGGGGAAGTTCTCTTTTATTACATGTTCAGATAAGTTTTTCACTTGTTGCTGGTTCTCTTCCCCTTCTGGTACCCCTATAATTTGGATGTTGGAATGTTTAAGGATGTGCTGGAGATTCTTGAGTATCTCCTTGTTTTTTTTTGAATTCTTGTTTCTTTATTCTTTTCTGTTTGGTTTTCTTTTTTCCTTATGGTCCACTCCATTGATTTGAGTCTCAATTTTCTTTCCATCACTATTGGTTCCCTATGCATTTTCCTTCATTTCACTTAGCATAGCCTTCATTTTTTTCATCTAATTTGCAACCAGAATCAACCAGTTCTGTGAGCATCCTGATCACTAGTGTTTTGAACTGCGCATCCAATAGGTTGGCTATCTCCTGGTCACTTAGAAGTATTGGCTTTGGAGCTTTGATCTGTTCTTCTGTTTGAGCCATAATATTTTGGTCTGTTCATGCTTGTTACATATGAGGGGCGGAACCTTAGATGTTCACCAGGGCGAGGCAACCCAGTTGCTGGATTGTGATGCTGTATGTGGGGGCGGGGTCAGAGAGGGAGCAATGGTGCTTGTTCCGTTCTCTGTCTCCCAGATTTCAGTCCCCTCTGCCGCTTCCCACAAGCAAGCCTTTCTGGTGCTGGTTCCTGGGTTGGTGGGCTTGTATACATTCTAGGACCCTGTGGGTCTCTCCAACAAACTCTCCTGTGAGGTTGGGTGTCTCTCCCAGCACCTCAACCCCCACAATTTTTTTCAGTCAGTGATTTTAGGTTTTATTTCCCATCGCTGGGGCCCCGGAAAATGCGGTCTGTCTCACTACCCCTTTCTTTGCCTGGTTTCTCTGTGTGCAAATGTGTGTCTGCGGTCAGTCAACTGCCTTGCATGATGCATTGGGTTTGTTTTGTTCCTCCCCACCCTGGTCTGCTAACCACCGCTTTCTCCTGCTGCAACCCTTCTCTGCTGTTCATCAACTTCACCCCTCTTACTGGTCTGGATGAATGGTTTGTTGTTGTCAGACTTTGGTACAGTTCAATTTTCTGCCTGTTCTGGTTGTGTTTTTGTTTCTAAATGTTTGTTGTCCTTAAATTTGGTTGTGCAAGGAAGTACAGTATTTCTACCTACACCTCCATCTTGGCCAGAAGTCTCGTTCTAGTTTCTCTTCCTCCAGACCAGAAGTTCTGTTTCCAAGGGATATAAGCTTGGCAGAGGCAAACACACTTCATCTGAATTACAGGAGGCCTCCTCTTTCCTGGGCACGTAGCCTCAGGTCAGTGGTCAGAGGTCAGGTCCTCTGACCCAGCTTCTCCAGCACTCCCCTTTTCCCGGCCTGCCTCAGCAGGCTTCCAGCCTCAATTGACTCCTGCTATTTTCTCATCAATGAAAACAGATGTTGTCACAATGCTTTGTACACAAATATTTGTAGCAGCTTTATCTATAATATCCCCTAACTGGAACTAACCCAAATGTCCATCAGTAGCTGGAGGACAAACAGATTGTGATTTATTCAGATGTTTGGCAATGAGAAATAAGGACTACTGATGTGTGCAGCAACAAGGATGCTTCTCAGAAACTTTACGTTGAAGGAAATGAGTCTGAACCACATACAGTATGGTTCCTTTCACAGGAAGTCCTAGAATTCGAGAGACTGATGCAAAAAAAAAAAAAAAATGAGAGCCAAGTCAGGGTGGGGCTGACTGCAGCTGAGCACAAAGGAACTTCCTTTATCTGGTCTTGGGTGAGTACAGCTGTCAAAACTCAGTGAGCTAAGCACTTAAGATTTACACACTTTTTGTATATAAATTATACCTTGTTTAACAAAATTGAATTAAGTATTTTTAAAAGAATCAGTAACCACTAAAATGGAAGTAGAAAGGGATGTGTTTTGTGCCTATGGGCGAAGCAGGGTGGGAAGAGTCAAGTGACCCCTCTTCCATGACTCACTTCCTGAAAATGTTAATATGCTAAAAGGTTCACAGCCTTCTTCTCCAACGTTAGTTGTACTCCTAAAGACCTTGTTGTGGCAATGTAAACCTCGAAGTAGCTCAGGCCCCAAACTTAGTCATCCTTGACTCCTCTGTTTCTTCTGTAACCCACATCCATTCCAGCAGCAAATGTCACCTGTTCTATCTTCCAATAAATCTAACCTTCATGACTTCTCACCACCTCCAGTGTTACACTTTGTGTCACCTATTGCAATCACCTTTTAACCAGTCCCACTGCTTCCACCCTTGCCCCCTCACTAGCTTCCTTGTTAGTTCTCAAACAGCCTGGCACATTTCTGCTGCAGGGCTTTTGCACTTGCTCTTCCTGCTATCTGACATAGTCATCTATATGGCTCTCTCCCCTACTTCCTTCAAATCTTTGCTCATATATCACTTTCTCAAGAAGGCATTTCCTGAATATTCTAAATTTCAAGATGCTCCTACCCACACACTCTATCTCCCCTTCCTGCTTTATTTTTCTCCATAGCACTTATTTCATTCTGACACACTGCATATTTGATTTCTATCACCCCCATAATCTGTAGACACCATGAGGGATTTTTGCCTCCTTTGCTTATTGCTATATCTTCTAGTGCCCAGAATAAAGTCTGGCACATAGCAATAACTCTGTAAGTAGCTGCTAAATGTGTGAACCCTAGCTTTGGGTACCAAGCTCCAGGAATGCATCTGGGGACGGGAGGTGGGATGTGAGGGAGGGGTTCTTCCCCATCACATAGATAACAGGGATAATATGTGTTAAAATGCCTCAAAAAATACAATGCTCAGATTTTGGTAGAGAAGGCCATCTTTTCTCCTACCTATCAACCACCTTGTTTCTGATTCAGCCAATGTTGGTTACCATGCCTTTTCTAATGCTGGACATTAAAATTCTCCAGGACACAGGGCCCAGGTCTAACTTATTTGATATGGACCTACGTACTGGGGTGTTTTAAAACTGCTGATGAATGTACATGGTTGGTTGTGACCCTGATGAGTAATGGGTAGCACAAAAGTAATGAGTAGCACAAGAGGTCACTGCTGAAGAAGGCTTTCCAGGGGAAGTGAATCAGACCCTCTGAAATGACTTTACCCACTTCATTATTCACAAGATCTGAGTGACATTTAAATCATGCAAATGTATCTTACTGATCTGTGAGTGGACACGGCATACACATCTGCAGAGACACAGAGCATTGGATAACATTTTAGAGAAGATGACAGTCTTTTATATTTCCACTTGACCCTCTGTGGAATGCAACTTTTGAATTTTTCTCCCCTGTTTAATTCTGATTTCTTACCAAGTGGATACAGAAAGTGTGGGCCCTGAGAAAGAAGATACCTACTAAGAAGGGCTTCCAATGGCTAACTGGGCTCAAATTAACAACAACAACAAAAAAACCCCAAGCAAACAAACAAACAAATAAAAAACAGAGCCTAGCAGCCATTTCAACACAGGAGCCTTTCATGCAAACAGCACTTCAGGGAGAAGCTTGCACTGCACTGCCTGCCTGCACTGTGTTCCCGCCATCTGGGCAGCCCTTACAGAGGAATTCCTAGAATCCTATTTCAACCAATAGGACTGGAGCTTTCCCCATCCAATTGGAGCTGTGTAGCTCTAACCAAGCACAGTAGCTCTATATTGACTGACTGATCAGAATGGCGGCTTTTGGACCAAATTGCAAGGATTCGGAGTCCTCGTTTGCATGAGAACAGACCAATCAGGGACCAGGGGCAGGGATGTATGTCTATGCAGCACACGTAAGCCAGCTCCCCTCTGGCTCTGAGGGTGCACTTTCCCCCTCTACCAAAGACTGCATTTCCTGACTGAGCTGAATCACTGAAGGTGTCTGGCTGGAGTGGAGTGGAGCAGACCAGAGCAGGTCAAAGCAGGCTATCACAGAGCAGAGCAGATGGCTGGCCTCACCATCACCCATGCTGTATCACAATTGAGCTGTTTTGTACTGAACAGAGTTTCTTTCCTCACTGCACCCTAAATTGAGGATTCCTTTTGGTACTGAACTGGGGCCAACAACCATGGATCATTGTTGACAAAAGGAATTTATCTTTTTTCTTCTGCCTCTTCCTCCCTCCTTTTCTTCCATTCTTTCCTTTTTTTTTCCTTTCAGTCTCTATCCTTTCTTCTACATTTCGCTCCCTCTTTTTTACTTCTCTGTTCCATCCTCTCCCTATCTCCAGCTTCCACCTATTATTTGGGATGATGGTATTTCCACTATTTTCTCTTGCCCTGTGTGAGTTTTGTCTGTGTGTTGTGTAATCCCCATGGTAACTCTGATGCTTGTTCTGGTTGTAGAAGAAGAAAGGGATTGATTGTAGGAGGCAGACTTGGGAGGTTCTTAGGAGTCACCGAATACAGCAGATGCCCTCTCATGGACCTGACCTCATTCCTCCAACCTGCCCACCGAATAGTTAAGAAAATTTAATTCCACAATGGGAGTAACTAGCTCAAGATTAAATAGCCCTTTTTTTTTTGCTATTCACCAATGACCACCTTTTGTGGTCAGGTCCCGACTATCTTTCTAGTTGGGCCAAATCTAGCAAAATCTCCTGCCCTACATGTCCCCTGAGTTCCCCAATGTGACAGGAAACAGTGAGCTCAACAGGTTTGGGTTAAGCCTCCAGTCTATTAAAAAGATAGCACAGAGCTCTGGCTGGTATGGCTCAGGTGGTTGGAGCATCATTCCATAACCTAACGGTTGCAGGTTTGATCCCTGGTCCAGGCACACATAGGCGGCAACTAATTGATGCTGCTCTCTCATATCAATGTTTCTCTCTCTCTAAAAAGCAATATAAAAAGCCATTCAGTGAGGATGAAAAAAAGAGATATCACAGAATTTTCATGACTATCAGACCAATAGCTCTGCAATTTTAAAGAGCTAAGCCTTGCTCTTTTCATAGAAAATTTCAGTCCTATAGAGATGAAACCTCCTTGCTATATAGAGAGAGTTGCTGAGAAAACCTGAGTCCTGGTGGTGATAACAGTCAACATGTCCATAGCACTTACTCTATGTCCCACACTGTGCAAAGCACTTGTCAATTAATCCATATAATTTTCACAAGAAAAAGGAAGAAACTGAGGCGTGGCAGAGGTGCCCACCACCATAGAGCTAGTATGGCACCAGAAGTGCGTTCCGAAGCACACATTTAAACTATGTCCCTGTGGTCTCTGTCACACCAGGAAGCTGGGCTCCCAGGCTGGGCTTCCAAGGACTCAGAATCTTCCTACTAGACACCCAGGCAGAGGGGTTAACTCTCAGGCCACAGCAACAGTTGTTAATGTGACTGGAAGTCCTCAGTCCATTCAAACCATCTTCAGAGTCACAGGGAAGGTCATCAGGTTGGGAGAAGACAGGTGTGGTCACTCAGACCTTTTCCCGAATGGTCAGCGTTCAGATGGGTTAGCTACTGAGAAACTGACAGACATCTCCCCATTATGAATGAGGTCCAGTGGCCCTGCCATCTCTTATTGGTAGCCCCAAGCCACAATTAGTTGTGAATTGTAGATATCTTCCTTTTTGTTTTAGATAATCGTGCCTACTGGTTGATAAACTGTTCCCTGGCCAGACTCTCTGAGGATTGGATCTCCCATTTTATTCCTGATTGTAGCATTTGGCCCCTCCACACTTGTTCTATTATCTAGAGAATATTTGGCATACAATAAAAATACCATCAAGAAGGGATTAAATAGCTAGTGACTTCAGGTTCTGTAACAGGACAGGTATGGCCAGGCTGTATACTACACATGCCTCTTTATGGAGGCAAAAATCCCTCAGTCATGTAGCGATCCTCCCACTCCACACACTCCAGAGGGGCTGCCTAGCAAGGCACAAACTGGCCACTGCTGGGCCCAGAGTGAGCTATTTCTCTAAAGTGTATGTACAGTGTCAGGAGCAAGGTTGCCTAAGCCAAGACCCATTCATTCCATAAATATGTGTTGAGCACTTACTGTATACTTGGCTTACCTCATCAAATTGAGAAAGACTTCCTACTCTCTGTGAATGAACTGGCAAAGCCTCAAGACCATGCAGCACACAACCATACAGTCCCTGGAACAAAGGTTGATGAACTTCTGAAGGACTTGCTTTGGGGACACCAGGAGCAGTGCTTAGACACAGCACAGTCATTGGTGTCTTGGGAGAGATTCATGGCACTTTGACTCCAAAGAGTGCTTGGTGAGGGCTTCCACTAGCCATTCAATGTTGGGGAGGAAGAAGCTGGGTCAGAGTGAGATCCCCACCCATGTCCGTGATGACAAAGGAAGATAGGGAAATTCCAGTGGCACATAGCAAGGAAGCAGCCGTGGGCGGGGGGGACAATGAAATACTAACTTGTCAGTGGAGGACAGTTTGTTGCTGGGTAGGGACACATGGGCTGCTCCTGCGGAGGGCAAGTGCCCTGGGCAAGGCCCCAGGTGAAGGAGACAGGTGAAAGGAGTGTGCTGCTCTGGCTGAGCTCATGCTTGTCATTGTCCCCCATGGCTCCTGGCTGCTCTGAGTGGTGGTCTCTTCCTCACAAGGTGTGAGGGTGGAGGTTTCTGATTTAATTTTCATTGCAGTTCAAAAACATGCTCTGTATAATACCAATTCTTTACACTTTGAGCCTTATTTTATGGCCAAGCATGTAGGCTATCTTTGTAAAAGTATCAAACAGGCTAGGAAAGACAGCTTTTCAGGATTTGGAGTATAGTCAAAGTGGTGGAGATAATATGTATTTATTGCCTTTTGTTTTGTCTGCTTAGATGCTGAGCAAAAGCAGTTAAAACCCACAACCGTGAAATGTGGGAAGCCTTACAGCCATACAGATCCATCTCCTGTACCAGTTTCCTTTCATGCCACAGCTGCTGCATGCATTATACCTATATGTATATTGAGGAAATTAAGAGGAAAAACAGATTGAAAATATATCCTAGGCACTTACCATTTCAGATGCTGTCCATGTTATCCTTCATATCTGATTCTATCGTGTATCATTTCCCCCAGCCAAGAATACACTTGAGCATTTCTTGTAGTGCAAGTCTTCTGATGACAAATTCTCTTGCTTTACTTTGATCTGAAAATGTATTTTGCTTTCAGTTTTAAACGATATAGAATTTTGGTTTGAGAGGTTTTATTTTCTTTCAGTATTTTAATGATCTTGTTCCACTGCCATTTAGTTTCTATAGTTTCTGATGAGAAGTGATTTCTAATTATTTTTCCCCTTCTCGTAATGAGTCATTTTTTTCTGGAAGCTTTCAAGATTTTCTATTTTTGTTTCATTTTCAACATTGTAACTCTGATGGATGATTTTCTTCTTGTTTATTCTATTTGAAATTCACTGAACTTGAATCTATAAATTTGTCTTTGAAGAAATTTAGAATTTTTTCAGCCATGGTTTCTCCAGATATTTTTTCATCTTCTCTCTTCTCTCATTTTAAAACTCTAGTTACAAACTGTATTTGATATTTTGGCATTGCTCCACAGTTCCCTGAGGTCTTATTCATTTTTTTTTAAAAATCTTTATCTTTCATATAATAGAATTAATAGAAATTTTATTAATCATTCTCATCCATTGACTCTTTCCTGTCTCTTTCACTTGCAAGTCCATTTAGTGATTTTTTAGAACTTAAGATACATTGTGATTTTTAGTTCTAGAATTTCCATTTTTTTAAATAATTTGTTTCTCCTGTGAGATTTCCTGTCTTTTCATTCCTTATAAACACATTTCCTTTTACCTGAATGGACATAGTTATAATAGTTGTTTTAAGTCCTTGCCTGATAATCTAACATTGGGTCATATCAGGGTTCATCTGTTGCCATTTGTCTTGAAGCTGGGTCAGATTTTCATGCAAAGTTGTATCCAGACTTCCTGAGACACAAATTAGGTTGTAGAGACTCTGGTTTCTCTAACACTCTGGATTCTGTAACATTCCTTTGAAGCCTTGATATTTTTATTTTGGCAGACATTAAGTTTGTGGAACTTGAGCAGAACTCTCTGTCGCTTGGGCGGCAGCTCAGATTTCTGTGTAACTACTTTAGCCTTGGAGGGTGATCTTGGTCACCTGCCTGTGCATGTGTGGTTAGGCTGTCACTCAGGAATTTAGCCAGAGTTTATATACAGAAATGTTCTACTTCCCGTCTCAGGCTTTGTCCTCGTTGCGATTCTCTATTCACTTTCCAGGAGCTGTAGTTTCTCCAAACTCTCTGTTTTCTGTTTTTATTTTTCTTTTTACATGTGGTACTGACCAAGTCTTGCTTCAAGCTTTCCTGAAGTTAAAATATGCAATAACAGGAAACTCAGCACACCAAGACCTGCCTTTTGTCACTTTCCAGAATCTCTGGGTAGTTATTTGTATTTTGTGTAGTGTTTATAATTATTTTTCAGAGGTTTTTGTGCTAAGAGTTTGCTCGAACATACTGGAATTGGAATTCCTCTCACCCTCATTTTTGAAAACTAGTCCTACTCAATATACAATTCTTTGTTATAGGTTTTTGTTGTTTCTTTCTTTTGGCATTTTACCATTTCAATATCTTCTGGCATCCACAGTTTCTGTTGAGAACTTGTTCATATCATGTCCTGTTTCCTGGAATGTGATATATTTTTTCTCTGGGTGCTTTCAAGATTTTCTTGTTATCATCATCTTTCAGTTACTTATCATGCTTAGGATTACTTAGAATTCTTGGATCTATTAATGTTTCCCACCAAATTTTGAAAGTTTTCAGTCATTGTCTCAAAACAAGTTTTTTTTTTTAACCTGGAGAGCATTATGCTTAGTGAAATAAACCAGAAAAAGACACATGCCATATGATTTCACTCATATGTGAAATCTAATGAACAAAATTAATAAGCAAAATAGAGACAGACTCATAGATGGAGAGCAGACTGACAATTGGCCCAGGTGGGGTCCAGTTAGAGGAACTGAGCAAAAAAGAAAAAAGAGAGAAAGAACTCGTAGACGCGGACAACAGTGTGGTTATCGCTGGGGGAGGAGAGTGAAGAGGAGTGGAGGAGGGTACGGGGGGATAAATGGTGATGGACGGAGACTTGACTTTGAGTGGTAAACACACAGTACGTGTACAGATGATGTGCTGTAGAATTGTGCACCTCAAACCTGTACAATTTTGTTAACAGTGTCACTCCAATAAATTCAATAAACAGGAAAAAAGGAAAAAGTTAAAAAAAAATTTCTTAGTCTCCTCCCCTTCCAAGGACTCCAAGTTCACACATTTTGAAATGCTTGAATTATTCCACAGGTCTCTGAGGTTCAGTTTACTTTTCTTCAATCCTTTTTTTTTTATCTCTGTTCTTTGAATTCGTTAATTTGTATTAATTTATCTAAAAGTTCAAAGATTCTTCTGCTCTCCCCGCCTACTATTCAGTCCATTTAGTGCATTTGTTTTGCTGTACATTTCAGCTATAGGACCTTTCTTTAATATTTTTACTAACCAGATTCCTTATCCACCCTTTCACTGATACTCTATTTTCCTTCAATTCTTTATATGTATTTATAATAGTTATTTTGAAGCCTGTTAAATATAACACCTGGCCTCAATCAGTTTCTATTAACTATCTTTTATCCATTAGAATAGAACACGTTTTCCTGTTTCTTTGCGTGTCTACTAAGTTTTTTTAATACAAAATTGGAAAATTGGACTCTATGCAATATATTCTAGTGATGTGTTCTACTGGGTTCTTCAAGGGTATTTTTGTTTGTTTTCATCTGCTTGATCTTTTTTCTATTCTATTAGGAAGTGAACTCGCCTGTATTCAAACCGCAAACAATTTCTTGTGTGAAGTAGCTCACATCTCTGTTGTGTTTCCTACAGCTTCTCACTGGTGGCATGTACTTCCCCTGTGCCTGTATAATTTGGTGGTCATCCAAAGACTGGGGAATATTTTGGCGGTGACTTCCTTGCTTAAATTTTCAGCTGCTCTGCCAGTCTCAGATTCTGCCCCTTGACACTATGATCCTGAGACCGAACAGTGAGCCACGACAAGTGGAACAGGGAAACTGAGACAGACAGCTGAGCAGATTGGCTGAGCAATTTATAGGCAGACACAGAAGGTCACCTCCCTAGAGACAGCATTTAGGCCTCAGTTGTATTTCAGCTCCAGGCCCAGAAAAGCAGCACAATCAGATGGGCGACACCAGGACCAATGACTAATGATTCTCTGATCTGGTGCTGACCAATCAGTGAAGACCACCACCCTGAAAGAACACACCCGGAAAACTGATGAATACTCCTCTGGAACCTTCCCCTGAGACCTCCCCTAAGATTCTTGCCCTCAAGAGGAGATAAAAGCCTCAGAACAAAGGACCCAGTTTGGGCTCACTCACTCTGCCTCTGGGGAGTAGCCTGTCTCATTCCTTTTCCTCCTTCTTCCCCGACTTCTTCCCCCATAAGCATGAATTTCCTAAACTCTAAGAGACCCCACAAAACTTGCAGCCAGGGGGACAATGGGCAGCAGCAGCTTGCTCTGGGCTAATTTCCTGAACTTAGCCCCAAGGTCCCCTGTTCTCTGACTTCCCAGTGAGCTAAGGCAGCCCAGCCCAGATTCTCCTGTTGCTTCCTCCTTCTTTGACAGGCCCTTCTTTGTTTCACTGCCCCCAGCTTCAATGAATGTACCCTCATAGACACCTGGACTCATGGAAAATCTTTCCTACATGAGCCAAGAACACCCACACTACCAGCCAGACCCAGACAGACCCAGTCATGAACAAATCCCCGTCTGGTAATAACCGCATAGGACTAGATTACTGGTGCCCAAGCTGTACCTGATTTGGCAGGTCATTTCAGTTCAAAGCAGCAAATACACAGGCTTAGCTCTATGCAACTTCATCTCTTAAGAGATTCCCCTCTGTTTTCTGCCTATTTTTTAAAATTTAAACTGGACTCTCTGGGTTCTCCTTTATACACACATAATTAAATGATCAGCCAGAAATTAGAATAGCTTATACTCAAATTTTATGACTCTCTCTTACTATGATTTTTTGCTGACAAAATTTCCTCTTTAAAATTTTACTTCTTTTCCTACAGAAGAGTTCAGCCTTGAACTCTTCTCTCTGGTGTCTTTGGGCAGTCAGGTTGCATTTTTTAAAAAATCCTCACCCGAGGGTATATTGATTGATTTTACAGAAAGTGGAAGAGAAACATTGGTGTGGAAGAGAAACATTGGTGTGGAAGAGAAACATCGATTGATTGCCTCCCATATGAGCCCACAACCTAGGTACGCGCCACACTGGGGATCAAACCCGCAGCCTTCTGGTATACGGGAAGATGCTCCAACCAATTGAGCCACCTGGCCAGGGCTTCCAGCTGCAGTTTTTAGAGAATAAACTCTCTACATTCTATATGCTTTTGAACATTTCACTGAGTCTTTAAATACTTGCTGATTTAAAACAATGTTTTATTCAGTTTTTAAAATTATTTGTGAAAGGACTTGCATTACCACTTTACATTGCCACATTGCTGAAAGTTCTGTAATGTAGTTTGAATTCGTATTTCTCCTACAATGAGTGAAATTAAACATCTCATATTTTAAGCCTATTTTTATATTTTGTGAATAGTTTATGTCTTTTGCCTATTTTTCTGCCAGGACTTTTCCATGCATCCCCTGAATTTATGAGAGTTCTGTGTATTTTAGGGATATCAGCACTTTATGACATTTTTATGTTGAATTCCCATATGTGTTTGGGTCTGTTTCTGGGCTCTGTTCCATTTCACTGGTGTGTGTGTGTGTGTGTGTGTGTGTGTGTTGGCACCACACTATTTTAGGCAGTAAGGTATTATAGTGTTTCATGTCACCTTATTTTATAAGTCAATTTTTATGGCTTTTTCTTTTCCAGTATTTTCTAGTTATTTTCACATTTATATTTTTAATATATTTTACTGATTATGTTATTACAATTGTCCCATTGCCCCCACTTCACTCCCCTCTGCCCTGCGCTACCCCTCCCACCCACATTCTCCCCCTTTAATTCAAGTCCATGAGTCGTACATCTAAGTTCTTTAGCTTCTACATTTCCTATATGATTCTTACCCTCCCCCTGTCTATTTTCTACCTACCATCTATACCTACTTATTCTGTGTACCTTTCCCCCATTCCCCCTCTGCTCCTCCCCACTGATAACCCTCCATGTGATCTCCATTTCTGTGTTTCTGTTCCTGTTCTAGTTGTTTGCTTAGTTTGCTTTTGTTTTTATTTTAGGTGTGGTTATTAATATCTCTGAGTTTGCTGTCACTTTACTGTTCATATTTTTATCTTCTCTTTCTCAGATAAGTCCCTTTAACATTTCATATAATAATGGCTTGGTGATGATGAACTCCTTGAATTTGGCCTTATCTGAGAAGCACTTTATCTGCCCTTCCATTCTAAATGATAGCTTTGCTGGAGAGTCCTTGCCTTTCATGACTTGGAATACTTTTCTCCAGCCCCTTCTTGCCTGTAAGGTCTCTTTTGAGAAATCAGCTCACAGTCTTATGAAAACTCCTTTGTAGGTCACTGTCTCCTTTTCTCTTGCTGCTTCTAAGATTCTCTCCTTAATTTTAATCTTGAGTAATGTAATTTTGATGTGCCTTGGTGTGTTCCTCCTTGGGTCCAACTTCTTTAGGACTCTCTGAGCTTCTTGGACTTCCTGGAAGTCTATTTCCTTTGCCAGACTAGAGAAGAAGTTCTTTATCATTTGTTCAAATAACTTTTCCACTTGTTGTTCTTCCTCTTCTCCTTCTGGAACCCCTATAATTGGGATGTTGGAACTTTTAAAGATTTCCTGGAGGTTCCTAAGCCTCTCCTCATTTTTTTTTTTAAATTCTTGTTTCTTCCTTCTTTTCTGGTTGGATGTTTCTTTCTTTCTCCTGGTCCACACTGTTGATTTGAGTTCCAGTTTTCTTCCCATCACTGTTGGTTCCCTGTACATTTTCCTTTATTTTACTTAGAGTAGCCTTCATTTTTTTCACATAATTTGCAACCAAATTCAACCAATTCTGTGAGAATCCTGATTACCAGTGTTTTGAACTGTGCATCTGATAGGTTGGCTATCTCTTCATCGCTTACTTGTATTGTTTCTGGAGCTTTGATCTTTTCTTTCGTTTGGGCCATTTTATTTGTCTTGATGCACCTGTTACTGGGCAGAGCCTTAGGTGTTCACCAGGGAGGGGTAACCCACTCTGTGAACTGTGTTGTGATGCTGTGTGTGGGGAAGGGGTCTGAGAGGGCAATGGCACTTGCTCCACTCTCTGCCAGATTTCAGTCACTTCCCCCACTTCCCACAAGCAAATTGGGCCCTTCTGGTGCTGATTCCAAGGTGGGTGGGTTTATGTATGTTCTAGGATCCTGTGGGTCTCTCCAACCAACTCTCTTGTGGGGCTGGGAGTCTTTTCTGCTGCCTCAACCCCCACAGGGGTTTTCAATCAGTGATTTGAGGCTTTATTTCCCTTTTGCTGGGGTCCTGGGTTGTTGCACAGTCTGTCCCACTCCCCAGGTGTTTCTCCCAGTTTATCTGCATGTGAAGGTGGGACCTCCCAGTCTGCAATCCTCCACCTCACCGGGTCTACCCACTGCTGCCTTGCTGGCCAGCTACAGTCTTGCATGCCCCACTGCGCAATCCATCACCTCACTGGGTCCTCCAGCCACCACGTTGCTACAAGTCCTCTCTGCCAGGCTGCCTGTCTCCACCCCTCCCACTGGTCTGGATGAATGTGTCTTCTTTAACTCCTTGGTTGTCGGACTTCCATACAGTTGGATTTTCTGTCAGTTCTAGTTGTATTTTATTTTTAAATTGCGTTGTCTTTCTTTTGGTTGCATGAGGAAACAGTGTGTCTACCTATGCCTCCATCTTGGCTGGAGTTTCACATTTATTTTTTTCATATGAACTTTACTATCAACTTTTCAAACCTCATTGAGTATTTGCTGTTATCTTTATTGAGATTGTTTTGCATTTATAAATGGACTTAGGGAGATAGAACATTAAACCATCCTATCTAAAAACAAGAAACATTTAAGTCTACTTTGTGTCTTTCAGGAATAGTTTATATTTTTTAAATATTATTTTTGCACATTTCTTGTTAAGTGTAATCTAAGAAAAGTTGTTCACTTTTTATGGATTCTATATTTGTGAATTCACCTACTCACTAAAATTTGTAACTGCAAAATCAATACTCAAGGCATTTTGCAGATGTGTGTATGCTCAGTGTTAAAAATGTGGCTCACCTTTCTTCCTTTGTTCAGCTCTTAGTGTAAAAAACTATTATTTCCCTTAGTGGCATATTTAGTGCCATGTTTTTCATGTTTCTGTGCTTCCTGTTGGTTTCACTGTTTAACTGGCCCCGAGCACTGTGCCATCCAGTGTTCCTGTGTGTGACAAGCCTGTGAGGTGATCAGCAAAGAAATTAGGTGTTAGATTGAGCTTCATTCAGGCATGAGTAATAGTACTGTTGGCCATGAGTTGTGTTAATAAATCAACAACGTAGATTAAATAAGATGTCTTTAAACAGAAACACTCAGAAAAGGTTACATACCGATCAGTTTGTGGAAATGATGTGACCAAACGGGAATCCAGCCCCGTTCTTCTCCTAAGCACAGTGCTTCCATATTAGCTGACTTTAGCTCTGGAAAGGCCTTTTTAGAATATAACTGCCACAAATAATGGAAATCAACTCTTTTTTATTTTATTTGTTGCTTTATAATGTGAAAGATTTATACGATCTGAATAGAAACCAGAGTATTATTTGTTGCTTTTATAAATGAGGTTTTTCTCTATGAGTACAACTTCTAGTTAATCATCATTTGTGTACATAAAAACTACTGATTCCTGCATGTTAAATTTGTCTTGCCACTGCACTGAGCTATTGTTGTTGCTTGAGTTGGCACCATCATAGATTCTTTCAGGTTTTTCAGGTATACTTTTTATCAAATGCAATTATAATTTTAATTTTACTTTTTCAATTCCACTTCCCTAATTAATTTTTCTTGTCTAATTGTGTTGGCTATAATTCCTCCCCCCTTTTATAAGAACAGTTTTTCATCTATGTGGAAATGCTCTGAGTTGATAATGGACTATATGTCATTAATCCATAGACTCCAGGAGTTAAACTTAGGGGCACTGTTGGCAACTGTTACTTGATGAGTGAATCTTTTTTTATATCACTCAGGTGGTCATCAAACTTCTTCTTGAACACCAGTGACTTTTCTTTTGGTAAGAGCTTATCTCTCTGTTTCTGGGAAGAACCTTGTACCCATTCTACATAGTTCTGTGTGGCTGTCAATCACTTCATCCTGATGCCCTGCCCTGGCTTATGATTCATGCTAATTACATAGGGCAGCCATAAAATCTGTACACATAGTTACTATTTTTTACAGATTGAACCCCTTTTATTATTTCTGGCATATGCTAAAGATGTACATCTATTCAGTGACAAACACATGAACTACCTGAGGCAATGTTCACAGTAGCACATGCTGCAGTCTAGAGGCTGTCTCACATTGTTTGTTTCTCAGGGATTGCTGCCCATGTCCAGTGTTTTGGAAGCTGTTGTTAAATACATTTTATCAAGTTCTTATTTGTTTTGAATAGGGGAGGGGGATTCAGTTTTCTGTTATTCCATATTGGCTGGAAGTGCAAATACTCTGCAGTTATTGCAATGTTCCCCAGCACTTTGACTGCGCATTATCAATGAAGGACAACACATTGGACATATTACTTAATGTCACAGAGCATACCCTGCTTTGTAACATAACATCAATAAACTATTATTATGTGTATTTGTCCCGTACTCCTTCATAGCTGCACTCCTCTGGAGATGAAGAAATGTAGAACAGAGAGAGAAGGTGATCACCTTTCAAAAGTCTGAGGTCTCTCTGGAGCCCGGCACAATGTCAATGCTCAATTGCTTGTTGAGTAATTGATGAAGGAACACAGGCTCGCATGAATGCATGTAAGCATGAATGAATGACAGCCACTGGAGGAATGGTTTCTGTCCTGCCCCACCCATTCTCCACTGTGCAGACCAAACCCTGGCTCTAGAGCCTTCCTGCCTGGGAAAGACCCTGAGCTCTGGGTGGCAGCACGCCCCCCTACAACTCTCTGACTTGTTCTGGATCATCTATCTCCTCACTCCTTAATTCCTTCCTCACTGCATTTTGCTTTTAGCTTAATGCTGAGGTCCTGGCCCTTCTCCTTCCACATTTTTGGAAATGGATTCCTCTTTAAATTTCTTTGACATAAACTTGGTGGCTCCCTAGTTTTCAGAGATGTGAGCATCACTTTTAATGAGGTTGCGAATTTTTAGAGTATTAGAATTCTGCCCTAGCTTTTGCAAAGACATCCAATATAGTTATTATTATTAATCTGTATCCCATTATTACCTAGCCCTAAAGCTATTATTGATTAGAAGTGATTTGAATGAGCTTTGTCATTTGTAAAATTAATAAAGCTAATTTTACCAAGAAATTAATTAATAGAGTTGAATACTTTTACATGTTATTGCTAAAATATGTTCAAGGAAAGCAGTAACACACAACCCAATAGTTTTGAAATGTTTCCAATGTAAGAGCTTTTATTCTGGTTCCACACTCAATTAGAGGTACCTACAACAGACTACAGACAAAAATAATTAGGGAGGGATACAAATCTCCAGAAAGCAATAAATAGGAAATATTCCTATTCAGTCTTGCAGCTCTCATACAAGTTACTAGGTCTTCATTTCAGTCCTAACACTAAATGATAAAATCTCTAATTCATATGAGAAAACCCACTTAAAACAAGACTTTAGGCTTAGATTATAATTAACTTCCAAAAAATTTTGAAAATCCTATGACAGTAATCCATCAGATTAAACTTCTAGGTGCACAGAATCTACCAGAAGACTGAGTACAGTTTTGTGAGGCCAGGGAAAAAAAAACAGGATAAAAAATAGAAAAGCCAAAAAATAAGCTCACACATGTAGGAGGTCCAGGTGTGGGGGTGGCAGGGAAGTCTATCTTTGTTATAAACAGGGACAGCAGGGTTGGCATGGAGGAGGGCAGCCTTACCTTGCAGAGGGGCTAGGTCCACCGTGTCAAGGGGCTGAGGTCTGGGAAGCCCTGGAGGAGTGCAGACTCTCTAATACATAGCTGCCACTATACTGCTTTAAGGTTTCTCGGTGACAGTCCCGGCCTTTTGCTGCTGTGGGTGGCTCTAAAAGTGCAGACAGGGCTGCTCAGGTGGAGGTATGGCAGCAATGGTGAGGCTGGCTGACTCCTAAAACCTGGGCTGGGGACCTTTCCAGGGGAAGTGGATGTCAGCATTACTTAAGATATTAGAGTTTTGCTGTCCTGGGACGAAAGCTGACCCAGAAACTGGGGAGTAATCTCACATGCACTACTCTTGAGAGAGATTTCAGGGTGTTCCAGAGATAAACAATGTCGTCTCCCTCCCACCTTGGTGTGTCTCTTGGGGAAGGACTTTTGGGACCTGTTGCCATGAGAAGGGTCATCTGAGTCTGAGGACACCACTTCCAGGAGAGGCAGCCTCTTGGCAGGCTTCTTTTTCTTTCTTCTAGGGTTTTCCTGTCTCGGCTCTCGTAAATCTGTGGTGCCAGCTTCCTTGGTTGGCCTAATAAGGAACGTTGAGTTCCTCATGTCCACATTCTCCCTAAAGAGCAGAAATCATGGTTACCATGGTCTTGAAAACTGCTGTGTCTACAGACAGACCCAAGCCAAGAGATAACAAGTGTTGGTGAGGATGTGGAGAAAAGGGAACCCTTGTGCACTATTGGTGGGAATGTAAGTTGGTGCAACTACTATGAAAAACAGTGTGGAGGATCCTCAAAAAATTAAAAATAGAACCACCATACAATCCAGCAATTCCAATTCTGGGTATTTATCCAAAGAAAATGGAATACTATCTTGAAGAGATATCTGCTCTCTTATGTTCATTGAAGTATTATTCACAACAGCTAAGAAAATGGAAATGTACATCAATGGATGAATGGATAAAGAAAATATAATATTTATATACAATGGAATAGTATTTAGCAGTAAAAAAGGACATCTTGCCATTTGTGACCAGATTATTGGGACCTGAGGGTATTATGCTAAGTAAAATATATCAGAAAAACACAAGTGCTGTATGAGCTCTCTCCTATGTGAAAGCTCAAATAAGCCAGACTCAGAAACAGAGTAGAATGGTGGTTGCCAGGGCTAGGGATGAAGGTGAGGGACATGAAGAGATATTTGTCAAAGGGTAGAAAAAAAACAAAGAAAATATACTGGACAATTTATTTATCTAGAAATGTCTTTCAAAGAAGGCATCTTGGGAACACCTTGACCTCATTTCAGCCATGCCATTACTGCACACCATTTGGGGAACTCATCTTTTGCAGAGCTTTTGGGGTAAGTTAAGGACACCAGACGCCTGGTGTTAACACACATTTTGTTCCCATAATCAGTATCTGCCACCTTGATCACCTGGCCTTCACTCTGAATAACTTTGATGATAGGTATTTCAGATCCTTCTGGAAATTGTCAAGAAAAATTAATAGAGTGGGAAAAGATTTTTAGTTATTTCTGAAAAGAAAAATCCCATTGATCAAATCCCTTTTCAAAGGATTAAGATTTACTACGTTATACTTGCTAAATACTAGCTCAAACATTCTAGAGGTAATTTCCAAGAGAGATTATAACATTGGTTTGATGATTTCATATTCATTAGAATAGCTATTCTCAAAAAGAAAATAAACAAAACCAAAAAATAACAAGTGTTTGTGAGGATATGGAGAAACTGGAACCCTTGTGCACTGTTGGTGGGAATGTAAAATGGTGCAGCTGCCCTGGAAAACAGTATGGCAGTCTCCCCAAATATTACAAATAGAACTACCATATGATTCAGAAATTCCTCTTCTGATTATATACCCACAGTGAAAGCAGGGACTGAAATAGATATCTGAACACCCATGTTCACGGCTGCATTATTCACAATAGTCAAAAGGTAAAAGAAACCCAAGCGTTCATTAACAGATGAACTGTCAATGGGTAAATAAAAAATTTATTTACCCATTTTTACCAATGGGTAAAAAAATTTACCCATTAAATGGGTAAATAAAGTATGATATAACATACAATGGAATACTATTCAGCCCTTTAAAAAGGGAGTCTAAAATAATCCAATTAAAAAATCAACAAAGGACCTGAACAAACACTTCTCCAAGGAGGACATACAGAGGGTTCAGAGACATATGAAAGGATGCTCATCATCACTAGCCATCAGAGAGATGCAAATTAAAACCACAGTGAGATACCGCTTCACAACTGTCAGAATGGCCATCATTAGTAAGTCAACAAATTACAAGTGCTGGAGAGGTTGTGAAGAAAAGGAACCCTAGAGTACACTGTTGGTAGAAATGCAGACTGGTGCAGCCACTATGGAAAATAGTATGGAACTCCTCAGAAAACTAAAAATAAAACTGCCTTTTGACCTGGCAATTCCACTGCTGGGATTATACACTAAGAATCCCAAAACTGGGGTTCAAAAGATCCTATGCACCTCAATGTTCATAACAATGCTATTTACAATAGCCAGGTGCTAGAAGCAACAAAGATGCCCATCAGTAAATGAGTGGATAAAAAAACTGTGGTACATTTACACAGTGGAATTCTGTATTTTTCAGACTATAAGGTACACTTCCCCCCAGATTTAGGAGGAAAAGAGGGGTGCATCTTAGAGTCCAAATGTAGCTTACCTGGCTCACTGTGCAGGGGTGCTGGTGGAATGGGGTCACAGGAGGCAGGAACAGGGTCACTGCTGCATTTTCCTCCCAAATTTGGGGTGGGGGGGAGTGCATTTTATAGTCAGAAAAATACGGTACTTTGCAGCAAAAAGAAAGAAAGAGCTCCTACCCTTTGCAACAGCATGGATGAAACTGGAGAGCATTATGCTAAGTGAAGTAAGCCAGTCACAAAACAACAAATACTGTGCGATTCCACTTACATGAGGTCCCGAGAGTAGTCAAGTTCATGGAGACAGAAAGCAAAATGGTGGTTGCTAAGGCCTGGGGTTTAGGGAATGGGGAGTTAGTGTTCAGTAGTTACAGAATTTCAGTTTGGAATAATGAGAAAGTTCTGAAGAGGGATAATGGTGATGGTCACACAATAATGTGAGTGTACTTAATGTCACTGAACTGTATGTTTAAAATGACTAAAATGGTAAATTTAATGTTATGTTTATGTATTTTATCATAATAAAAAAAGGCCTAAGCAATAGCAGTAGCATTAGAAAAGGGCTTCCCAGGAGAACACCACCAAAATTACCTTTACATGTAAGGCCAGAACCTGTGTGGACATGTAGGTTCTGTGAGGCCAGGTTCTCAGAGACTCATCTGGAAATCACCCTACCAGGTTGTAATTATCAGCCTGGTTCTTTGAAATCTAAAGTCTTATCTACTATATTACCATCAATTATCCCTCAAATTGCTACATCCCTCCAGAGCAAACTAGGATGATACATATTATTTCCCTTTCAGAAGTTTTTCTGTCTGTCTCATGGATTAGAATTCATCACAATCCAGTCTCTGACCTATAACCTCTCAGAGAGAAGAGCAACAAGCGGGGGGGGGGGGGGGGAGTAGAGTTTTTCAGGTGTAGTGAAAGCACCCAAAGAGTGAGGTAAAGGAGAGGCCTGCCTACTTACCTGAAGGTCCCCAGGGAAAAGATCCATCTTGAAAGGAACCCAAGAAGAGCAAGAAAGACTAAGAAGCAGTGTGTGTCTAGCCCTGAGCAGGGGGTGAGTCACATATTATAAGTTATGGACCATCTGAATAATTAAATTGTGAGCAGGTGATCATGAAACAGGAGGTATTCTTATCACACAAACATACAAATAATCTACTGTCAAGTGGAAAAAAGTTACAAACAGAATGTATGTTATATTTTCATTCTTGCTGTTAAGACTGTGAATGTGTATAAGGATGACTGGAAGCCTTTGCATCAGTCTGTTAATAGTTGACCCAGGGAAATTGATTTCAGTAGAATTGACACCTATTCAATTTAAAACATCTTTTGCAATTGTCATCAGTGACAAAAAGAAACAAAGATTTTTATTTTGAGTAAAAAGAATCAACATAGAAAACACTCTCGAAGATTATATATCAAATATAAACTATTACTTTTGAAATATAGGACTATGGATGGTCTTTATTTTTTATTTAATATATTTTACTGATTATATTATTACAATTGTCCCATTGCCCCCACTTCACTCCCCTCTGCCCTGCGCTACCCCTCCCACCCACATTCTCCCCCTTTAATTCAAGTCCATGAGTCATACATCTAAGTTCTTTAGCTTCTACATTTCCTATACAATTTGTACCCTCCCCCTGTCTATTTTCTACCTACCATCTATACTACTTATTCTTTGTGCCTTTTCCCCCCTCCCCCTCCCACTCCCCTGTTGCTAACCCTCCATGTGATCTCCATTTCTGTGTTTCTGTTCCTGTTCTAGTTGTTTGCTTAGTTTGCTTTTGTTTTTATTTTAGGTGTGGTTATTAATAACTCTGAGTTTGCTGTCACTTTACTGTTCATATTTTTATCTTCTCTTTCTCAGATAAGTCCCTTTAACATTTCATATAATAATGGCTTGGTGATGATGAACTCCTTGAATTTGACCTTATCTGAGAAGCACTTTATCTGCCCTTCCATTCTAAATGATAGCTTTGCTGGAGAGTCCTTGCCTTTCATGACTTGGAATACTTTTCTCCAGCCCCTTCTTGTCTGTAAGGTCTCTTTTGAGAAATCAGCTGACAGTCTTATGAAAACTCCTTTGTAGGTCACTGTCTCCTTTTCTCTTGCTGCTTCTAAGATTCTCTCCTTAATTTTAATCTTGAGTAATGTAATTTTGATGTGCCTTGGTGTGTTCCTCCTTGGGTCCAACTTCTTTAGGACTCTCTGAGCTTCTTGGACTTCCTGGAAGTCTATTTCCTTTGCCAGACTAGAGAAGAAGTTCTTTATCATTTGTTCAAATAACTTTTCCACTTGTTGTTCTTCCTCTTCTCCTTCTGGAACCCCTATAATTAGGATGTTGGGACTTTTAAAGATTTCCTGGAGGTTCCTAAGCCTCTCCTCATTTTTTTTTTAATTCTTGTTTCTTTCTTCTTTTCTGGTTGGATGTTTCTTTCTTTCTCCTGGTCCACACTGTTGATTTGAGTTCCAGTTTTCTTCCCATCACTGTTGGTTCCCTGTACATTTTCCTTTATTTTACTTAGAGTAGCCTTCATTTTTTCGCATAATTTGCAACCAAATTCAACCAATTCTGTGAGAATCCTGATTATCAGTGTTTTGAACTGTGCATCTGATAGGTTGGCTATCTCTTCATCACTTACTTGTATTGTTTCTGGAGCTTTGATCTTTTCTTTCATTTGGGCCATTTTATTTGTCTTGATGCACCTGTTACTGGGCAGAGCCTTAGGTGTTCACCAGGGAGGGGTAACCCACTCTGTGAACTGTGTTGTGATGCTGTGTGTGGGGAAGGGGTCTGAGAGGGCAATGGCACTTGCTTCACTCTCTGCCAGATTTCAGTCACTTCTCTGGCTACCCACAAGCAAACTGGGCCCTTCTGGTGCTGATTCTCATGTGGGTGGGTTTATGTATGTTCTAGGATCCTGTGGGTCTCTCCAACCAACTCTCTTGTGGGGCTGGGAGTCTTTTCTGCTGCCTCAACCCCCACAGGGGTTTTCAATCAGTGGTTTGAGGCTTTATTTCCCTTTTGCTGGGGTCCTGGGTTGTTGCACAGTCTGTCCCACTCCCCAGGTGTTTCTCCCAGTTTATCTGCATGTGAAGGTGGGACCTCCCAGTCTGCAATCCACCACCTCACTGGGTCCACCCACTGCTGCCTTGCTGGCCAGCTACAGTCTTGCATGCCCCACTTCGCAATCCACCACCTCACTGGGTCCTCCAGCCACCACGTCGCTGCAAGGCCTCTCTGCCGGGCTGCCTGCCTCCACCCCTCCTACTGGTTTGGATGAATGTGTCTTCTTTAACTCCTTGGTTGTCAAACTTCCATACAGTTGTATTTTCTGTCAGTTCTGGTTGTATTTTGTTTTTAAATTCTTGTCCTTCTTTTGGTTGTATGAGGAGGCACAGTGTATCTACCTATGCCTCCATCTTGGCCGGAAGTCTATGGATGGTTTTTATATTCCTTTGCTTTTATTTCTAAATCATATTAAGTATACATTACTTTTGTAATAGGAATAAAGCATTACAAGTTTTCATGATTAGAATTAAAAGCAGAATGGAATTTTGATTAAAGAAAAGCATTTACTACAACCAAGTGGATGCTGCTCATTCACCTTATTATATACTCTCCAGAATGACTGACGTTGACAAAGTTCAAGATATTCCATGAGGAAATGTCCTCTTATTGGGGGATGTGACAGCTATTGAGCTACCACCCATGCACCTCACTCACCTTGGCCCAGATTGCGTCTGTGCGAAGGGGTAGGCACCATGCTTCTGACTCACCGCCCGTGGACATTCTCCATCAGCATGCTGGAAAAGCCCCGCTAGTGGCTTTCTTTTGACTTATCTCATACCCAAACTGAGTTAATTTAAGTGTTCCATTCATTATTTTAGGTCACAGATTTTGTTGAATAATATGACAAATATACCAACAGTGGTGTAGTAGGGGGAGCCAGGTATGGTGCCTTGGTCGGCTCTTCAGAAGTAGCTGGGTGCTTTGGGAAGGAGAGTGCTGACACCCACTCCATGCTCTTCTTGGGTCAAAACCCATCTCATTTGCTTGGTCCAGAATTGTCAGCTTGCCCATCTTCTCGCTGGTTCTGAGGCCTCATTACTATTCTGCTCAAAGTGTGTGTATGTCAGCAAGGTGTCTTAGAACAGAAAGGACAGGAGGACCTGTGGGATAGGCACTTAACAAATGTTTTATGAGGACCAGGCGGTCCCTGAGTTTTAAGAATGGAAGGAGCAGGACATGAGGAGTCTAAGAAAAGGATGTTGTCATTCAAATTGCCACCACTGGCCCTCAGTGTTGAAGAATTTCTGGCTGTGTTCTCTTCCTAAAACTAAGGCACCACAGCACACTTTCTGAAAACAGGCAATGACATTTATGTCTCTGGATAGTAGGACACTCATAGACAGGGCTTGTTTTTTAGGGCTTTGCTCCATCATAAAAGTGTGGCTCCTGATCTGACCAGACAGGACCAAGGAAGTAATAACATACAGAGGCTAAATGATTTCAGATGCACAGCTCCTTCGAAAGGAAAAGTCATCAGTAGTGACAGGGAGAGATTATGGGAAGTGATTCCTCTCACGTAATGTCAGAGGCAATGCTCAGTCTTGAAGGTTCATTCAATGACTTAATAACGCTTTTGTCAGTAAGACAATGTGAGGTCACACTACATGGAGAAAAGGGAGGAATGCTAAACAATATGGGAATTATAATTTCCTTTGGGAGATACTCATAAATCCAAATAGCCTGATGGAAAACTACTCAAAGAAAAGTAACGAGAGGGTAATATTTTGTGTGACAGGATTGAAAGCTGACCA
This sequence comes from Artibeus jamaicensis, assembly GCF_021234435.1. Classification (NCBI taxonomy): domain Eukaryota; kingdom Metazoa; phylum Chordata; class Mammalia; order Chiroptera; family Phyllostomidae; genus Artibeus; species Artibeus jamaicensis. The sequence goes on along the minus strand of NW_026521810.1, from coordinate 8,166,295 downwards.
CAGGCCCAAACAATCCTCATTAGAGCCATGGGAGAGGGTCTCCCCTCCCTCGGACTCGTGCCCAGCCATGTTCTGAGATCATACAATTTTGATCGCACATCAGGGGGAGATCCCAGCCTTAAGGATCTGAGTGCTCAACAACCTTCTTCAGGTGTCCAGTGATGATTCTGGAGCACAGAGAAAATAATTGGTTCTATGTGGGTTTCCTGAGCTCATACTCAGAACTCCCCCTGAAGTGAGTGTTCTCAAAGGGGAGCCTCAAAGGTGATCTTCCCAAGCCTGGCTCTGCCAAGGAGGAGAAGATGATGGATCCCAGCTCTGCTAAGAGGGAAGTCCAGACAGTCACATGACATCAGGTACATATTTAGCTCAGGCCTGACAGAGGTTACCCTGCCCAGAGGAGCAATTGGTTCCCAGCCTGTGGTGGTTGAGTGGAGAATACTGGAAGCCAGAGGATCAGACCCACTAGGCACACCCCCACCCCCTGCAGCAGCCAAGACTACAGCCTTCTTATGTGAGCCAGGGGTGGTCAGGGGAGAACTCAGGGCTGCAAGTCCATGACAAACGCGGGAAAATTCCTCCCGGTCCCTTGGCTTCTTATAGTTATCAAGAAGATCACACAGGAGAAATTACATAGGTGTTCTCTAAATGGAGAAAGTAATAGATATGTTAGGTTATCTTTTCACTCAGAACAGACCTCAATGATGCCATGAAAGGTACTGAAGGGAAGGGAAGGCAGTCATTTCTCTCCATCAAATACACACCCCTCTCTCAGTTGTGCTGTCAGAGAATGCAATCATCCTTTGACAAAGGAAAGAGGAAATCCCTAACAGCCTCACCCAATTTCACATTGCAAATACAGTGATACTAAAGCTATCTGTTTTAACAACTATGTAAGAACTAAGAACTTAGCCAAATGGGTAATACATTTTGCAAGCCAACCTTGCTAAAATGTCTTCAAAAATCATTCAAAATCAAATGTCAAATTTTGAGTTGAAAATGAAAATTTGCATCAGCTCTGGCTGTATTCAATTAATTTTGAACCCTTTGCCATTCAAGGGCTTCCTTCCTGTCTTCAGTGTGTACCACCTTCAGTTAGGAACCAGAAGAGGGGCCTGTGGAAAATGCTCTGTCGCCTCCAACTAAAGGCCCCCAGAGGAAAGAAAAACAGGGCAAAGTATTGATAGCTGGATGTCTGGCATCCTGGTCCACCTTCTGTTTAGGGCCATGTACCCCTTATCTTACCAGCCCAAATGTATGGTTATAGTGGATTCAATATTTTTAAAATTAAATTTAGTCAAGTGATGTCCTACTGGAGTTGAAACCTACAGTGCATATCTTTGATAGCCCCCGAAGAAAACAGGAAGATTTAAAAATTTTTTAATGTTCTCCTTTGGTTACAAAGGTATGAACACTCACTAAAGAATGACCAAAGGGAGACTGTGCATTGGTAAAGTAAGGAAGAGCTCCTGGTGAGAAAGAGCGACCAGAGGAAACCCCAGTGTAGAAGCGAAACAGGGCCTCTACCTTTACTTTGGGTGCTCACATCTGTCCGCCCTGATTATAGAAACAGAGACAGACTAAAGTTTGAATTTAGTAGGTTGGGTGTGACCTCCAGTTAGGAGAATTAAGTGCAATTTCTTGCTAGCAGGTAGGCAGGCAGCTAGAGCAAAAAAACAGTGGACATTATAATGGGGAGACTAGGGGATCAATTAACACTTCTGTGGTATAAAGCCCTAGAAGCTAGGGTAGATAAATAGCAGCTAAGAGCTTTAAGTAAGGTCTGGAGTAGTATGCTAATTGTACTACATTAATTGTCCTAAGGCATTTCTCAGCACAGAAAGAATTAAAAGTTAATTCTAAAATAGTAATTGACAATGTCAAATTTAGTGAAAACAGTCAATCCCTAGACGCACCTATTTGTATTCCTTTATAATGTACTATAATTTGGGTATCATACTGTTTGAGTAGGATTTTGAGAGTAACAAAAAATGCTATTATTTTAAATGAAAATATACTCGTGTAGAAAAAGAATGAAGGGTTGTAGTGTATCTTTTCAATAGTCACACCTAAGGAAAGGTCCTCTATGGAACTATGTATGTACCCCTCAAGGTGCACTGGGCATTCACTAGGATTTGTTTGTTCATTGATTCATTCTTCAAATAGTCATTGGGCATATCTTGTGAACATTGGGCATGTTCTTGTGAACATCAGGGCTCAGGAACACTGGCAACCAGGAGTTGGAAGGAGGGGAACGTGATCCCTGCTTTCAAGGACTCATGCCCAATAGGAGTGATGGTGATGGCAGTGCAGGCCCCACACAAGGGAAGATTCCTATAAGGAAACCTCTCCAGGATGCACGGGGTATCCACTAGCAGGAGGGCTGGCATTCTGGAACACAGCAGAGTGATGTTGATGCTCAAGTTCAATGCTGGACTTCTGGGAGGCCAAGGGCACTCCAGGGAGGGAGTACTTAGCCTGTCCTGTGCCAAGACACAGAACTTTGAGAAGCATTGGCATAGGGAAAAAGCTATCAGCAATTTGGTACAGCCAGTGGGTAGAGGTGTTTTGGGAGGCTGGTTGGGGGAGGGGAGGGAGAAGTGAGGCTAGGGAGGCAGGCCTGGGTCCTCCAACAGGAGGCTAAGCCAGAGCGGGAAGGGCACAGAGGGGACCCGAGTCATACTGAAGTGGGGTGGGGTCACACAGATTTGTGCAGGAGGAAGCTTCCTCTCCTCATGCCTCATGGGACAAGGCTAGGACTGTGGCAGGACAAGGCAGGAGGCAGGGCACTCAGGAAATAAAAGTGTCAGGTGTAGGGCAGACTGGGTCCAAAAGAGCTGAGAAATATTTGCAAGTTAGGATCAGTATAACCTGGAAACCAATGGACGTGGGAGGTGAAGGACAAGAAGAAGCCCAAGATGACCACCAGATTTCTGCTTGGATGACTCTAACTGTGGGTGGAATGTAAACTGAGACAGGGAATGTAGAGAAGGGAGCAGCAGGTTTAAGAAGATCCACTATGACTTCAGTATTAGGTATGTAGAGTTTAAGACTGCAAACACAGGTAGATGGCTGTAAATAATCTGCTTCCCACCGTGTGCTGAGCCCCTGCTTTATATCAGGCCTGGCAATGACCATCCCCAATCTTCACATCACCCTAACCTTACAATGAGGAACAAACTCAGAGACATAAGTGACCTTCCCAGGGGCACATAACTAAGTGGGGGTGGAGGTAGGGCTGGGACACAATCAGGGTTCCAAAAGCTCTTTCCTGTGTTATCAAGGCTTTGAATCACAACTACCCCCACCCCCACCCCAGAATGCTAGGGCACAGCAGCAGCCCAGGTTGGAGAGGGAGCCATGAGTTCCTTATTGTAAATGTAGTCCTGCAAGCAATGGGTGTGGGAGCCAACAGGCAGGGAGGAAATCCAGAGAGGAGGAGCCTCAGGATGGGTTGTTTAGAGGAGAAGGAAGTGGTTGACCATCAAATGCAACCAAGAAAGCAAGCACAGTTGGTGGGAACAGAGTTCATCAGTGTGAGCATGGGACAGGCCTTGAGTGGTCCCTTGGAAATAGTTTCTGCAGAGGTGAGTGAGATGATACCCAAGGTTAGGGAGCAAATAGGAGGCAAGAGAGTGGAGACATCAGGGCTCAGTCTGCACATCTGCTAGGTAGTGATCACACTGCAACACCCAGGGAGGTCTATTGTGTGTGTGCAGGGGTGCATGTGTGTGTATAAATAGGGGAGGCAAACTAGGGTTTTCACTGAGGCTAAGGAATCGATGGAGAGAAGCTAAGGAGAGAAGAGAAGAATCCAGAGTAGGGGATGGTGCAAGGATGTGCCTCCAAAGCTGGTGAATAAATCAGCTTTGGATGAGAGGACAAAAGGATACAGTTTCAAAAGCCCAGATGAGGGGATAAGAAGTGGAGGAGTGAATGTCCTATGGTTTATGAAGTACAAGGTGAGACCTTTGGGAGAATGAAGGTTAATACCCAAAGGTAACCTGCAAACTGCAAGTGAAGGTGGAGGGGATTTTCTGGATCCCTTTCCCCAGCCCTTGCTCAAAATCCACCTTCGCCTCCGAGGTCATGGCTCAGACTCCAACCTTGACACTCCTGGTTGGCCCCATGGACTTGGGGTTTTGCCTGTTCTCTAGGCCTTGTGGACTTTTCCTTTAACTCACTTTTCCAGCTTTAGCAACTGTACTACCCTCCTGTATTTACCCTCCTGTAGCCCCTGGAAACCAACCCCCACCCCACATACTCACCTGGGTACCAGCAAGCCAGGGCTAGCACCTCACCCTTGGCCCCCGAGGGGACAGGCAGATGGCGAGTGGTGCCAACTGCAACCGCATTCAGCCTTTGCTTTATAGACTTCATTAGAAAGCCCTGAATCCTTATAAATACAAGGGGATAATTCCTTCATATTCATGACAGAAAGAATGGTATTCTGAAAGGTCAGTAAAATAATGTTGGATTTAAGATTAGAACTAGATGGACAAGTAACCAGGAGATAAAAGGTGTGATATTGAAGGAAGAATTATCATAGAGCTGCATTTCAAGCAGGAAGTTGTCCCCCTCTGCTTTTCTCCCCAAGTACTTAGAGATCATTAATTTCAACTCAGAACTTGATTAAAGATGCAAAGATATAGATAAAACTCAGGGAGTAGAATGTTACATGCACTTACACTTTGGGATCCTCCAGAACTGGGGGTGACTTTATGTGGGAGCAGGAGAGCGCATACTTGTTTTGGCTGATTTTAATAAGTGCACTCCGAGGGCAAAATTCCTGTAATAATATCAAAGAGTTAACTCAATTGAAATCAGACATGTCCACAATTCAGATGTAATTTTATTCTAGCTCAACCCATTATGATAGCTATTAGCCATTATCCTATTCAGAGTGATATTTAAGAGTGCAGTTTAAATACAGAGCCTGGCTTGACAATTATATGCTGAACAAAAATCATCGTTGAGGCCTCTCTGTTGTGGGGGCAACTTTCCTCACAAGTCCCCCGTGTGCCACAGATGAGAGTAAACATGACTGAGACATGATCTGCTTGGGGAGGAGAAGTGGCCAGTTTCCCAGAGGAAAAAGGCCATGAGCAGTGGTCAGTTTCTCAGGGGAAAAAGGCCTTGAGCCCCTTCCTCCAAGAGCTTTTATTGGGTTGTAATACACAGGAATACAGGCAGTAAGGATCAAACAGTAGATAACATTTCAAAGAGATCTGAGGGCTTAGTGTGAGTCAGTGTCTGTCAGGAAAGGGGGTTGCAGAACTTTGGGGAGACATACTCATTTCCTCTCGGACCCTTAACATATGAATGAAAGCACTCTCAGCAGAGCAGATTTCACAGGTTTATCAGGAATTCTTTGTGATGCCAGATTTTTCCCCATGACACGCCCTAGCAAGGCAAGGAGCTGTACCCCTCCCCAACAGCTTAAGTGGATTAGAGCCAGGAAGTGCTTCTCCCAGAGAACATGGGGACTCCGGCTTTGTCAAAGCCGGGGGTGGGGGGTGGGGGCGGGGGGGAGGGGGCGATGATGGTGAGAGTCCATTGCTCTTCATTGCAGCACCCCTGAGTCCTCCCATGATGGCCTCCCATGTGATCGAGTCTGGCTTAGGTTGGCCCCCCCGCTGTGAGGGGTCTTACCCGTCACTGACTTCTGACTAAGCTTTGGGGGCAGGGAGAGGAAACTGAGGCAGCGTTTGCTACCACAGACAAGCTCTGTCTCCTGTGGCTCACATTCCAAAGGTTGTCGCTGGCTCTTAGCCACAGGGGGTCAAATTACAATTCCTAGAACCAGGCAGAGCGGTCCACAACACTGTCATTTCTATGTATCCTGGATCACTTGCCATGTCCATCCACATAAGATGCAGTGGGTGCAGACACACACATTGTTTATATAACCATTGTCCCATCTTTATTTCGTCCTTGGACATCTTTTTCCTGGTCTTATAAACTATTGCCATCACCCCCTGATGAATGCCCCGCTTTCAGCCCCATGAGTCTGTCTCCACGAGTCAACCAGCATCTGCATCAGAACTGTTTCCAGTGTCCATTCCCCCACCTCCCAAAACCCCGACTGCGTGGCTCTGGTTTCCAGGGCCCCACAGCCCCGTGGGTAAATCCAAGGTCCTTCCTGGGCTCTGAGTCTCCTGTTCAGAGATGCTGAGTCAACGGCTTCATCCCTCTCCACACCCTGGGGACAGGCTTGGGGATGTCTCTTCAATCATCCCTTGATTTGCTTTCTCCTCTCTTGCCTGGAAGACATGCCCAGAGCAGTGGGAAGCAGTGCCCTTCCCAGCTGCCTCATGACTGTCATTTGAACAGCTCCAAAAAAGTCCATTTTTTTCCTCAGGCTTTTCCTGGGTTGAGGAGAAGGCACCTTTTCTCCCTCTTGTTCTGTCAGATTACATTTGGTGCTTCTGGGCCCACTGGCTGACAGTCTTCACCCTTTGCCCTTAATCCTAGAATTCATTTCCCATGATGCCTTCCCTGGCGAATATCCTCATACTACAGTCAAGAACTGACTAGATACTTTCACTCTGTAGAGTAGACAGACACCAAGGGTTAGGGTGCAGACCATGGAGCCAGACTGCCTGTTCCACGCTCCCCCTGTGTGCGGCTGAACCTCTCTGCTTCCGCTTCCTTATCTGAAAACGGGAGTAATGACAGTTCCCACTTCACAGGTTCTGAACACTCAGTTGCCCACTAGGGGTAAAGCACTTGGATTAGTAGCTGTGGCATGTTCTAGGTGCCTGATAAAGTTAGCCACTTGATTTTATTTGCTCTTTTTTCTTCACCAATCCATTTTCTAGACATCAAGTAGTCCATCCAAGCTAAATTCTTTCCATTAGAAACATCAGTTATTCAAATAATTTGTAAAGCAATGGAATTGTGAGAACCTTCCCTTCGTTGGGCTGTGTCACGGTGTGGAGATGACCAGGCCAGTAAGGAGTTGGGGGTTGGCGAGGAAGCCAGTGTGGGGGGAGGGGGCAGCACAGGGGACCCTGAGGGCCTCAGCAGGAAGCCACAACTAGGTAGAATCTTTCAAGTGACAGAAGTGTCCATGGCAAAAGGATGGGAAGGGCTGTCCAGGAAAAGTGACAGCCCAGGGCCCTAGGAAGGGCCACTGGGTTCAGGAGGCAGCCGATCATGGGGCTGGGGGCCCAGCTCCCAGGGCAGGCCCAAAACATCCTGGCGTCAAGCTGCACGGTTTTTTTTTTCTCCACTTCTTCTTTTTTTTTAAATTTCCAATTACAGTTTATATTCACTATTATCATGTATTAGTTTCAGGTGCACAGCATAGTGGTCAGACAATCCTATACCTTATACAGTGGTTCCCCACATTTCCAGTGGCCCTGGTGCCACACGCAGTTACCACAGTGTTGTTGGTTGCAGTCTCCATGCTGTGCTCACGTCCCAAAGCAGCACTTTGTCTGAGGTGGAGGGGAAGTGTGTGTTGTGGGGACGGGGGCGTCAGGCAGGCAAGTGGGCAAGTGACGTCGTCAGATTAGTAGATAAAGAATTTTCTAAAACTTTTAGGAAAAATGAACTGGGAGGACTGTTGGGAGCATAAGGCAGGGCTTTCTGAGCAGCAGCAGGGAAGTGAGAGAGGGAGAGAGTGGAGCTGTAAGAACAGGAGGGACCCTGAAGAGGCCAAGTACACCCGCAGCCATGAATACAGAGTGGGACCTAAGAGGGCCGTTTGATGGGGGAGTGGGAGGTGGGGATGGGAAGACACAGGGCAGATTTATGTCGCAGAGACGGCAGAATCCGAATCGCAGGGGGAATAAACACAGCCAGGACATCATTTGTTCAAGATACCTGGCGGTGGCAGGAAACAGCTGGGCATGGCCTGAAAGAATGGCAGGGGGACAGACACTACTTCCTGCCTTGGGACAGTCCTTTCCTAAATGCAGTCTTACTTACTCTCCGGTTGTTACTCTTCAGAACTGTGTAGAATTTGTCTTCAGCCACATCCTGATTTGGAACGGCTATGACAATGGCAGGGACGTAGAAGTCAAATCCATTGGGGATCACAATTTTGGCAAATACATAGTCTCCAACCTGCAGGTCAGATCATATTTCATAGCATACATTTTGCTTGTAGATGGTATAGACAACATTAATATAAGCTTGTTTTAAATACTCCAGGATTCTAAATTCCATATACATAATTTTTTCTCAGAAAGTCAATAGTTCTAAAATTCTTTGTACTCATTGGGCCACACCTGGAATTTAGTGATTATTTTGGGGAAGCCACATTGTATATACCAGTACATTTTCACCCAACCCAGGGCCCCAGGCACTGCCAGCAAGATGGGGAGGGGGTCTGGAAACACAGCCTGCCAAGCCCGGTGGAGGGAACCTGGAGTGCTTTGCATGAAGACCAGAGAGATATGAACATTGTGTTCATGTACCGGAAGGGCTGTCACGCAGACCCAGGAAAGGAGCAGGTTTGTTAACGTGGCTCTAAGCTCACAGCTGGACTCCACAACTAAAAGTCACACAGAGAGCACTCTTAGCAGAAAGGACACCTTGGGAAAGGACACACAGAGGCTGCTGGGCTTCAGTCAGGAGAAAGTGCACTGACATGCACCCTGGGCCAAGCCTGGGGAGGTGGGGACAGACAACCAGGTGACATGCTCTGAGTGCGCTCAGTGCTTTTCTCCTGGCTCGTGTTCTCCAAGGACCCACAGCAGTGGCATTCTGGGGAGCTTTCTCTTTACACTCTGGTTTGGTATCAAGGAAAGCATGACCTCTGCCCTTGTTTTATATCTATTTTAATAGATTTAGACTCTTTTCCAATTCCAGTTTCAAGAGTAGTAGCAGCTACAGCAACTCTGTTCTCAGATCACCTATGATCTGTAAAGTGTTAGCAGATCAGGGCCATGAGCAAAGAAATCTCCAGGCAAGAGGTCATAGGAACAGGGGCCACTGCTCTGCCCATCCAAGTACATTGTCCTTAGCAGCAGCCCAACCAGAGCTCGGCAAAGGGCCCAACAGTGGTCACATCGTCCTCAGAGCACTGGGAATGGTGAAGAAGGACCCAAACAGGTGCTACAGCAGGTACCTGGAGCAGTGGGCAGGGCATGGCGCCTCCCACAGGTGTGATGAAGGAGATGGGCACAACCTTGGTGTCTCCGTACCTGAAGCCCACCAGTGCATGCGTGGGGCTTATGCACTTCTTCACAACGCCTGGAAGGAATCGAAGTTAAAATGTGAAGACCAGTAATGTCTGTTCCCTCAAGCTGGCCCCATGCTGTTCACTGGGCTGAATCGCAACACTCCTGTCTAGATCAGCGCTCCCCCGACTTCTCCACCTGATTGCACTGCACACCATACAATGAGAAGGGGCAGGGGGAATGCGGTGCTCTGTTCTGAGCTCCGCTGAACCTGGCGTTCGGAGAACACAAACACGCTTCCTCATCCAGGTCACCGGCAGCCATCCCAATGGGGCATGTCATTCTTAGAAACAAACACCCTCTTTCTGGACACTTTCTACCATCTGGTTTCCCTATTTATTTATTTTAGCCATTCGCCTTCGATATCTAATGCTTAAATATTAAAAATCAATGCTTTAGTACTGAAAATCAGTGTTGTTAAGTTGTGGAAGTGAAAAGGAAATGTGAACTCTCACCGCCGGCTTTTTTTTTTTTAGTATTAGGTAACTAGGTCAAAGCACATCCCACAGCTTCCCTAAAATGTACAACCAAAAGTGGTGAGGACCCAGAGCTGGCTGGTTGGCGCTGCCACCTTGGGCATCGGGGCAGGGATCCCGTCTGGTTCACTGTGTTCCAGGGTCTGTGTGCATTATCTAGTTAAGGAATAACACACTGTTCAGAGTGGACGTGACAAGCTGATGACCGGGTTTATCAGGGTGCCGGGAGGCAAAGAGGTAGATTCCTTTCCTCGATTCCCCTAGACGGGCGGGGCAACAGGTCTTCAGCATTTTTAAAATTTAATCATGTAGAGATGGTGCTCAGGAACACTTTGAGCCAATTTACTTTTCTCCAGGATCCTGGCCAGTAAAACTGATCCCAAGCCCTTAATCTAGTCATTTGCAATCCAGTCATTTTTAGCATTTTCGTTCAACGGCCAAATTTGCCTTGGACCCCTCTCCAAGGCTCAAAATCAGAAGACCAAGCAGGAGAGCCTCCTACAGTCGCCTCCCAGGAAACCTAAGCCCCAGGGAAACGGCAGGTTTGTGGGCCTTGTGCTTGCAGAGAGGAGTTCCAGGCCTCGGTCCGTGAGCTCATCTCAAATGCTCAGACCCACAGTGACACTTCCACAATCCACTCCAAAACACATTCACCAAATTTCAGAGGAAATGCCCTAGTTGTCAGTTCTACACATATGCCTACTAGAAACCAACTCCTGCTGAAGCATTTTTCCCACTTAAAAAAGATTTAATTAAACATAAGATTCCTGTTTTAACTCCGAGTCTAAAGAGGAAACCTGTCTAGAGACAGAGACTTTGAGACGTCAACATGGAGGCAGCGCCGACAACCCATCCTGTCCCAGACACACCTTGCTGTCTTCCTGTCCTTCCCGCTGTCTGCGGTGGGCGCCACTATCTCCTCAGGGCCCAAGCCAGGCCCCGCGTCACCTCCCAAGCCGCTCCTTAACCGCTCCTCACGCAGCAGGGGGGCCACCCTTTTTAAAATTTCAAGTGTGACTATGTTCCTCCCTGCTTTAAATGTGGCTCCCTGAGAAAATCCACACCGTGTAACATTAACACCTAATAAACAGCCCCGCATTCATGTACCTCTAAGAAGAACCTCATTATTTTCTACCCTTCCTTTGCATTCTAGCAGCTATGAAATGTTCGTGTTCTAGGGGAAGCACAGTTTGAGAACCTCTGGTCTCCAATAACATATTGTTTAAAAAACAAATCTTACAAAATACTATATCTACCTGGGAAATAAAAGCCATTTTCATCACATCTTGCGATAACCTTCTGGCCTTTGAGGTGATCCAGTTTTTTGGATTTGATTTTCTTTGTTGAATTTCCTTGACATTTCTGTTGCTGAAAGATAAAACATTAATAATGGATAGAACAAGTCAGTACGGGCAGTGAAAATCACGCATTTAGGAACCTCCGGTTCTCTGCTGAGGACCGCAGGGCTCGCGCGCAGTGGACACTGCTCCTGGGGAACTGCATGTCCTGTCGTTGGGATCTCGACGCTGACCTGACCTGAGAGCCTCGCCTGCAGAGAGGGGGGCAGGATTTGCTCTCTAAACCTAATCAAGTTTTGTTAAAACAATATAAAACCCCCAAAGCCATCCTTTTCCAGATAATTTAAACAGAATTTAATATTTTAAATTTTAATAGAACTTTAAATTGTAGCGTTATGTCTTAAAACATAATATCCGATATACCCGTTATATAATCTAAAGTGCAACACACAAAAAAGCAAACCAATACAAGCAGTTCTCAAGGCACAAAGCAATCAATAGGTCAAAATGCTAAGATGACCCAGCTGTTGAAATAACCAGATAAAGGCTTTAAATCAGCAATTATAACCATAGCCCGTGATGTAAAAGGCAGTACTTTTGAAGAGTGGCAATGTTTTTTTTTATTGTTGTTAAGTTGTCTCCATTCCCACCCCGTCTACCACCTCCCACCTCAGCCACCACCACTTCCGACCCCTGGTCCCACCCTCCCTTGGCTTTGTCCATGTGTCCTTTGTATGTGTTCCTGAAAACCCTTCCCCCTTTGAGATAGAAACTATAAAAACAATGAAATGGAAATTTTAGAAGGAAATAATGTAATATCTGGAAGGACTCAGTAGCAGAACTGATGTGACAGGAGAGACATATCAATGGAAATTATTCAATCCAAAGAACACAGAGAAACAAAGATTTTTAAAATGATGGGGGGTGGGCTGGATGGGAGTAAAAGACAGAAAACAGCACTTGAACAATTACATAAAATTTTTTAAAAAATGAGCAAGGTCCTTCCTACTTCAAATGAACCCTTCAAAGCCCAGCTCAGTCATAATCTCCCCAGGAAGATTTCACCAGGCAGTTTCAGACAAAGCAAAGGTATATCCTCACAAAGAATATTAGGTAGCCATTCATACATGATATGTACAGAAAGGCAAATTTGTTGATTGTTGGTTATGGAGGCTGGGAGTGCACACTGATCAACTGCAAGTGGACCTCAGGACCTTTCTGGGTGAGGGGAATTGCAAACACTGGGTTGTGGTGGCGGACAGCTCAGCCAGCGTTACTACACATCTCTGAATCAAAATAGGTGACTTTTATGGCATCCAAAGTCTATTTCTGTAAGTCCAGTTTTTGTGGCAGCCGTTTACAGTTTCCCCCATGTGAATGCATGCGGTATTTCTCACACAGTGGGTGACAGGAGCCAATGTGTATGGAAGCTTCAGTAAAGTAACAAACAGAAACAGACTCACAGAGACAGAGGACACACTGACAGCTGTCAGAGAGGAGGGGGCCAGAAGCTGGGTGAGAAAAGTGAAGGGGTTAAGAAAAAAATTCCTCATAGACAGATAGCAGTACAGTGATTACCAGAGAAAAAAAAGGGGTGGGGGAGGTAGGGGAGGGGATGGGGGTGATGGAAAGAGACTTGACTTGGGGAGAGACTTGACACAATACAATATACAGATGATGTGTTATAGAATCATACACCTGAAACTTATTTTATTAACCAGTGTCACCTCAATAAATTCAATTAAAGTAGACTAATTAAAGAGAGAAAGAAAGAAGAAAAAGATAAACCAAACAGGCCTTTTTCTTCAAATTGCTACATTATAGAAACTGGGGGTTTTTCTTCCTAGATTTTTTCCCTTTCTTGACCATTAATTTATTAATTCTTGGTTTCTCAAAGAAATTACTATGTCTTCCCAGACTGCCCAGCAGCATCGTTCTCCAGCTCCTCCCCTTTGCAGACCAGCAAATGCCCCCTCCTCCCCAACACAAAGCCAACAGCAGGTATTTTCACACTCATTTCACTGCCACTTGTTTGCATTGCTAAAGCTATGTCATAAATAAAGTATTAAATGCATATTTTATGAGGTCGTCTATGGAATTCCGCTTAAGCAAGTCTCTAATTTATGAGGCAATTGACTACAAAAACTTAAAAAAAACTTCAGATGGTCTGAACACCATTTGCTTTTGGGTCATTATTCAAGTTCAGTGCAGTTCGGATATAAGTGGGCTCGATTTCATGGTGCCCTGATGTACCTGGGTTCTCTTGTAGCCTCTGTCAGTCAGAGCTGTTTGGACATGCTTTCCAGATTCATTAAAACAAGCGGGAGTATAGTTGATTTCCTGGGAGATAAAAACTTAGAGCCATGTCCTCAGAAGTGAAGAAATAACGAACTAAGGGGTTAGAGTCTCTTGAAAGAATTGTTGGATATTATCAAATCTTTAGCCTATGCAGCCAGGGACAAAAATGCCAGATGAACCTTTGGTTTATGATGTTCCCATTTAGCTGGCTTTTGCTTGGGTACCTCCCTTCTCAAGGAATTTCGTTTTTGCTAATGCAGCCAGTAGGTGAGCATTACTGGTTTATGGTGAATGTTATCTGCTTGTTCCTGGGTGTCACACAGAGGAGGAACCTAAGTACACCTTCCCGTGGGAGATTCAGAATGGCCCGAAGTCTGAAATGGCCTCAAAGGGAGGGGCCGGGACAGGGACACAGGAGAACCAGGGCTGAGTGCTTCCCCAGCTGGCTGTGTGCCTTCGGGCAACCTTGTAACCTTCCTGAGCTTCCATTTCTGTGTGTGCAAAGTGAGGGGATGGCCCAGATGATCTCTAACCTCTAGGTTCATACTTTTGTCCAGGAGAGTCTAGGCCTCACTAGGCCTTCCTGTACTGCAGGAGAAACTGTCAGGCCACCTGCAGACGGGGACAGGAACATGAGAATGAATCCTTGTTCGTGGTTTTTACAATTTGACGGAAATGTACCAGCCAGAATGATGAATGTGAATAGCACTTTCCTGTCCTCAGACTCCAGAGAGACTCCCACACCAGTTTCCTACAGTCAGGTGAGAGCCATGCAAAGTTTTCCAGCAGATCCCTGACAGAATTATTGATAGGATTTACAATCGTGAGAGGCTGGAACATGAGAAATTAAATCAATTGTCACTTAAAACCTTTCCGTAAAGGAGAACTTCCATAAAGGTGACCTTTACACAAGGTTAACCTCCAAGGCCACCTGCTCCAAACCACCAGTACTCACAGCAAGCACCAGCCGCCTGGGCGGTGAGGGTGGCACTGAGGCGCCACCCGCCTCTCCACCTCCAGATGAATAACAACGCGTCATTTCAGGAAGATGTCACACTGATTCCAGAAAGGCCTTTCCCCCTTTAATCAATATAACAGGCAAGCCATTTATTAGAATCTATGCCTAGATACCTCTCAAAATTCTAAATGAGTATAATCACATAATTTATTTATCTAGCTCCATTTTCTCTCTAGTATCCAAACACTAACTTGATTCTCTCAATATCCTAGCCTGGCGCTAATTTATGACATTGCTTTCAACACTGTCGTAGGTACAAATCTCTGTGAAGTTGCCCGAAATCATCTGAGAGCTCCCTTTTTTCCCTGTAGTTGTCACTCCCCAATTCATCTGATACGGGACAACCACCCATTCTGCAAAGACCCCCCGATGGACGACGAGAATGAACGGCAGCTCTGCAGAGTGCTTCTTGTTCATTTTCACATAATGAATGTAATAGCCATTAGTAGTAGAAACATACAAACAGCCGTTAGGCATCTGCAGTTCCTGAGACTGGGTAATAAATAAACGTCAGGGAACGGCTGGGTTAAAATTCCTAGCCAAATAAGGTAACTAACCAAGGCCCGCCAGAAGAGACTTACACCCACCAATTAGAGACTTTCGCCGTTTTTAACTTAGCAACCTGGCTAATAGCTAACTGCCACATCTGCTTCTGTAAACCCACATTCGCTTGCTCTGCCCTATAAAAATCCCGTAGTCTGTGAGCCACGTGCGACTTCCATTTTGTAGCTCTGAGTAGCTACGTGACTCCGGTCACAGTTGGGGAAGTTCGCCCCTGCGCAGGTAAAGCTTGGCCACCAAATTTATAATTGGACTATTATTTTGTGATCAATAAAACTAGAATTCTTTGAAACCTATTTTCGTCTCCGAGAGCGTGTATTGACTCATCTGTTGCCTACAACAATGAACATGCCACCTAAAACATGCCTTCTACATGGTTAAAAAGTATCTTCCTTCAAATCATTCATTTTCCTGTGAGTTCACCTGAAAGGGCTTTGCACACATAATTCACATTTACTCTGTTTTTATTTACAACTAGTAATACTATTGGCAACAGTTTGTTTCTGGTTGTTCTCACAGCACGTAACTTTACGGAAGAAACTGTTCGCTGTGCACTCAGTGACTCATCCTGGCTACAGGCAATTCAGCCACACTGCAGAGGTGGAGGAGCCACGGCAAACAAGCCTACGGGGACAGTGCTAATACAAGTGCTCGTTCCACAGAAATAGAGCCTTGGTTTCCAGGACTGAAGGACATCAACCCGGGCAGTTAGACGAGCCATCCCTCAGCCAAGATGCTGGCAGCACCTTTCTGGAAGGATGACATCTCGCAGTTTTTGAATCTTGCCCAAGACCCTAGAGACACTGTACAGTCCACCCAGAGACCATCCCAGCCCTGATGCTTTCCTCCCACACCGCACCCACTGCACAAGCCAACTACATGGGTGTCACTGAGTGTTAAAAAGAAATCCTTGGAGGACGAGAGTCGGAGGGGATGTGGAGTGAGGACAGAATGCCAGCACCAAGTGCATAAGCCCACGTGTCTCCAGGCTCCGGCGCCTGAGTGCAGCTGCACGCCAGCTTCACTGAGGAGTCAGAGGGTAATACAGCTCGGTCAGGATGCTGCCTGGAGTAATGTGATTTCACCTTGTCTCCACATCCAGGGAATCCTAATTTGCTATTTTGCCAGATTCAATTACCAGGTGGTGTGGAGCAGGATCCAAAATGGTGCCACCCTCCCTTCATTTCATTGTTTAATTTTCAAACCATTTTCTCCAGTTTACATTGGTGAAGGTAGTAAACTTGATACAGGGTGCAGCCAGGGGGACCCCCCCCCAAAAGATTTGGAATAGTGTCCAGAATTCAAAGTGTATAGGAATATTGGAGAGACATATAAGATGTCCTCATCCCCACCCCCCCAAAGGGGGAAGGAACGAATGGAGCCAGGCCATTGAGAGCTGTTTTGCATAGCAACAGTTTTGGAGTTAACCTCTGGAGGAATGGTTATTTAACATATCTATAACCTTTAACTGGTTTCATAGATATGTTAAATAGCAGTGGCCAAGTTTGGAGCCAGGAAGAAGGGAGTAGCAGGGACTGAGGATGGAACTTGGGAAACTCAAGATGGGAACTAAGGTCTGCACTCCTGAGTGAGAAGGGCTTGGACTCAGAATGTAACTAGGGTCTGTGCTCCTGAGTGAGAAGGCCTGTGTGAGAGCTTGAAAAAGACTGGCTCCAGGACATGAAGGGTCCCCGCTTGGCCATATGAGGGAGAGCCACGCGGTTTCAGCAGAGTGAGGACCCCCCTCTTGGTGAGGTGAAAGAGGGAGCCACGTGGTTTTGGCAGGGTGCGGACCCCCTCTTTCCCAGGTGAAAGGGAAAAACCACGCAGCTTTGCCAGAATGGAGATCCCTGCAGCCAGGTGAAGAAGAAAGCCACATGCTTTTGGTGGAGCACGGACTCCTGCAGCTTTGGTAGAAGAGGCCCACACGGCTTTGTGGTGCTTCCTTTGGCGTGGCCTGGAAAGCAGGAGAGACTTTGACTGGAACTGGGTGCAAAGAACTCTTGCCAGTGGACCATGAGAGGGTGCCATAGTACTTTGGATTAACTCGAGATCCTGCCTGCACAGTGACCCAGCTGACGGTGCCAGCAGCCTGCAATACAGACGTGTGCTCTTTTCCTGATTTACGGTACCCGGAGTTGGGACAGTGGGAGAAGGGAGTGCTGTGTGGGTGTAGGTGTATACATAAAGGACTTTGATATTTTAGTGGTGGCATTAGGCCTGAATAGCATTAAATAAACATTTTGTTTCCTTTTCACAAATCTCTGGCATTAAGAGATGTCTTTCCAATTGGCAGCGGACAGAAGGGCCCAGTAGATTTTAGTATTTTGTTTTCGGGAGGGGCCCCTGTTGTATAGCAGTTTTGGGCATCCCTAGGTGGGCCAAATATTGTATTGCCTCTCCCTCGGACCACCTCTTGTTCGGTAACAAACTTAGTAAATGTTTGATGCTTTCAAATTTTCCATTTAAACAAGTTTCCACATCAGGTATAGAATGCATTTCTAGGATTTACCTAGAATTAGTCTTTGGCTCAAAATCTTGTTATAAAACCACCACTAAATATTTTTTCCTGCCCCAAATCAGTGAACTGCTGCCACATAGCAGTTCCAGTGTGCTTCTCTGTGCACATCTTGTCCTTGAAGCCAACACAGTCCGAGACTGCTGTAACCACAACAATGAGCACAGTGTCTGTGGCTGACCTTTCCTCTCTCTAGGATGCCTAACTGCAAGGCCAGAGCTTTAGCACATTGTCTCTGTTATCAATTCAACTTCCTTTAAAACCTTGGTGAGGAGGGCAGGCCCAGCCTGGAGCATTTTCTGACCTTCACTCTCTCTCTTATTTAGATTTAGAGGGGTTTCCTCTACTCCCAGAGCATCTAGGGTCTACAGTCCTTTTAAAAATGAATTCTGGAGAGAGAATGAGAAAAAGACGTTTGACAGGAAAATGTCCATCAGGAGCGGCAACCCCCCACCCAGCCCCTCCAGGCCTTGGGGTGCTGACACATTCTAAACGGGCTGGAAGGCTTTGGTGTGCTTTCCTTTCCGGAGCATTTGCATTTTAACAGGAGGCAAACTATTGTGCCAGAAGAGTGAAGCTCTAAGTAGAAATTTCTGCCTCAGCTCTGCCCTTCAGAAGACGGAGCTAAATTTCCTTGCAAAACCTCTCACAAGCACAGCAGGTTGACAGTGGGGCTCACGGGGACACTAGGGATAAAGCATGTGAGTCCAAGGCTTGAGGGGGGATCTGCAGGCAGGAGGGCAAGCCGAGAGAATTACTGCCTCCTTTAAGAAGTCTCAGGTACTTAGCATTGCTTTAAGATCCAAAGGGACGGAGGGGCATGCTTCTGTAGAGCTGTTTTCCCCTCCTTCTCTTCAGGAAATAATGTAACGTTAGAAAACACAGAAGGAGATACACACGTCTCCAAATTCTGTGCAGTTTCCACTTCCCTCTGCAGGATGCTTCCTGAGCAGATCAGCTGGGTGAGCTGTACCTTGCTCTCACCTCAGTCCGTGGTTCCCTGTGCAGGTGTGAGCTGCCCCTTGGAAGCGCAGGACACAATGTCAGGGTGAAGGCCTGACCTAGAAAACAGCTCTCTCCAGCATGGCACTGCACTGGGCTGCAGAGTTCACCACTGACAGCAAGATCTCCAGTGAAACACCCATCAGTAGCAACTCAAAGGGCTTTTGCGAGAGGGTGAACTCTGTGTGTGTGGTACCAGCAGAAGACCTAATAAACATGCATTAGGTGCTCAACGAAATGATTTCCCTAACTTGATGAGCAAATTTGTAACATTTCAGGGAATATTCTCTCCTTGCTCTTTCAGGAAAAAATCAAAATGAAAAACTCTTGAAATGTTTTAAATATGTAAATCTGAATATCACCACAGCTCTGAGGTCTGTACTCTGATGGTACTGATACGGTTACCCATGTGCTTGCTGCTACTCCAGAGACGAATGAAAGTCACACATCTGAGCCACTTTTGTGTCATTGCCCGGAGTGTGACCCACACCAGTTGTCTATTAGAGCCGTGTATAAATATCTCACACAGGCTGTAGTCGAAAAATAAGTGCTGGGCCTTTAGGAAAATTCTGTAAGAGATCTCTGAGCTGGTTACTCTGGTCCACTCGCCTGCCCAAAAATCTATCCTCTGCCCTGCCCTGCTCTATGCCCAGGATGCTGACCCCTAAGGGTGACACTGCCCTATTTCCCTTCCTGGCTGTTGTCTCCATGGGGTGATCCAATGGGAGGCAGGAGGTCAGAGGGTCTGCGGGAGGAGGAAAGATGGGGACTCTGGTTCTGCCCCCGCCCCACCCGTTGCCTCCGGAGCACTACCTCCGCCGCTGTCCCACTGGTGCTCACAGGACTCCAGTGGCGCTCTCTCCCTCTGCCCTTCAAGTCCAGGGCTGACTGCACTGTCTGAGCTTGCCAGGCACTGGGGCCTCCGATTGCCTGCCGACTGCCTTATACCTACTTCCACCTCTGCAAAAAGTCCCTTCACTAAGATTTCTTCACTTGGACCAACTAAATAGAAGTCTGGTTCCTGCCTGGACCCTATGATCAGCCCTCTACACTCACTTCATCCAGATAGGGAGGTCTGTGACCATCTTCGAACCTGTTCAGGGCAGAATTTGTGACTATGGAAAAGATAGACCTAGTGGCAGGAGAGGGCCACAGTCCACCCAGCCCCAGTCTCCTGCAGAGAGGACCGCTGGGACTTCTGTCACGTCGGGGATCCCTGGGCTGATGCCACCTTTCTGCTCATGAACGTCGGATACTAGCCAGATGATGTTTGTTTTGGGGGATGCGCAGGGTTTGTGGGAGTCTTCCTTCCTTTCTTTTAATTTCCTTCAGTGACTGGTGCCCCTGAGCAGGTTTCTCTCCTTCAACCCCCACTGACTGGGGCACAATTGCGCAGTTGGCTTCCTCTCCGTCCCATCAGGGCCCCTCATGGTCTCTCTGAGATTTCAGCCCCACCACACCACGCCTCCGTCCTAGCTCCACTCCTCAGGAGCCCGTGGGGTCCTGTTTCCAGATGTTAACTTATCACTGAAGTGCTGGCCTGAAGGTGCACGCGCCATTCTTCTTGCGACAGCGATATCACTGGACATGAGTGTGGGGCATGGCCCAGACCCATGGTCCCCCCCACAGCAGGGGTTCATGTGCGCCTGCAGCACAGCTAGTTCTCAGTCCCTGCTGGCGGGTCTTCCCGCCGGACCTGAGTATCGGTGCCACAGACCATGCTTTTTACCAGTGGAAGGAGTAAGGGTGTGATGCCCTTTCTCCCTTTACTGAAGGAACATTGGTAACTGTAAAAGGGTGGGTTACAAAGCAAGAATGACAACTGGTCCAATTCTTACTTGGGAACAAAGATATCACTCTACTTAGTTCTGACTTCATTTTACACAACTCTGAGACATCTCTCTCTGAGTCTTCCTAACTAACTTTCTCCCGTACAGCGTAAAAGTCACAGCCCAACATAGCGTTTTCAGATCCAAGGTCTGCCTCCTTTCCTTCATTCTCTCAGTGTCACGTCACCAGTCTCACCCGTGTCCTCCCTCCAGTGCGTTTTCTCTTTTTCCCAGACTCTTCGTCACGTACTGGAACATATGTTTCCTGTTCCCCAAGGCCAGAGACTCCCACTTCCTTGCCAGTCACAGCTCTGCGAGGTAAACACATGAGCCCAGCTGTGCAAGGACATTTCCAAAGCCTCTTCTAGGGCTGCTCACGGCTGCTTACAGCTTAACAAGATTTTCTGCCTCCAAATGGACCCAAGGAGGGCGAATTTGTGGGTGCAGACAGCCACTGGTCTTTCTGGGCCTGGATGCTCTGGCATTTGCCCTAGAGAACAATCCTTATTTACGAAGGAAATGTCAGGGGCTCCTCACGTGGGAAGGTTCATTGTGATTCAGGTGCCTTCTGATTTCCACCTCTGAAAGCTCAGCATGTGCCAATGAGGTGAAATCTGCCATCATGGCAACAAGAAGTGCTAGTGAAGGAGTTTTTAGGGGAATCCAAAATTTCAGACTTAAGATTCATCCTTTTATTATGTGGTTACATTCAAAGAAACTTTGACTGCCGTTTGCTACACAGTATCAGTAAATCTAGGGGGTCTTAAGTAGTAACAAAAGGTTTCACCCTCTTCAGTCTGTAATCATTAGTCAAACCCTTGGCCTTCGCTCAACAGGAGCCTCTGCTTCTAGGAGCACGAGTGCAGACGACGTCTGGACGCTCGCTCCCCAGGACCTCGCGGGACCTTGCCTGGAGCGTGGCCCCGCCCAGTGTTCCCACGCTGGTTGAGACCCGTTAGTGGGCCATGAAATCAATTTGTGGGCACGACAAAAACAGAATAAAATATCTCAGAACACATCGCATGTGGAAAGGAAAAATATCGTTTAAAAAAAATAATGTGCAAACTCTTCCAGGGCTGAGGGCCATGCAAAGAATGGAAAAAGCTCTGAAGACAAGATGCCGAGTACTGCCCGCCTTCATCACCAGCCACAAACGTCCCGGATGCGCGGACACTCCCCTGAACAGACAGCGGGGGCTTTGGGCACACTGTGGCGGTATAAGGAGAGCCCCAGCCCCTGACCAGTAAGAGGGCAGAGTAGACCCACTGATACCATTACAGAAATGAAATGCCTCCTCTCACTTTGGTTCACGCTCAAGTTCCCACCATCTCTCTCTTGTTTCCTTCCCTACAAAGATCTCGAAACAATAATCTTCACTTCCTAGATGTACTGCACACCTTCACCCACCGTAAACTGCCCTCTGCTCCCACACTTCCACAAAATTATTCTGGCTAAGACCACTAGTGATCTCCCTCTTGACAAACCAAATGGCTTTCAGACATCATTCCGTGTGATTTTCAAGACTCCTCAGTAACCACCTCACTGATGGGAAGAGTGGCAGTGGGTAATACGGCCAAGTGCATATGCTGTGGGCCGTTTAGTGCAGCACTCCGTCCTGAGCATATCACAGGCACTGTCTCACAACCACTTTGTAGGTT
Organism: Artibeus jamaicensis; assembly: GCF_021234435.1. NCBI lineage: Eukaryota > Metazoa > Chordata > Mammalia > Chiroptera > Phyllostomidae > Artibeus > Artibeus jamaicensis. Next base: position 8,144,446 of record NW_026521810.1, on the reverse strand, counting down.
TTTCTTTGTTTGCAGATGAGGACACTAGGCTCAGAGGGCCTGGCTAAGGTCACACAGCCAGAAGGTGGCAGCACTGAAGCCCGCATTCAGGTCTGTACCACTGCAGATCCTGGCTCCCGCGTCACAGCTCATCTCCCAGGCCACCTGCTCCTCCAGCTTCCCCGCTCCCGTCTCCTCACTGTCTGCTCTCTTCCTCTCTCAACGCCGCAAATGGCCTCCAGGTGCACCCCCTTAACTTAGATTTCTCTCCTCTGCTCCACATGTGCTGTCTGCAGGCCTTTCTCACCTGGATGCCTCGTGGCCATGTAAGAATCAAGAGTTATTTACCCTCCCCCAAAAGTATGTTTTTCCACTAATCATACTTCCTCCTCTTATCCATTGTTCCATTTATTAATTCAAATACTTATGAGTACCTACCAGGTGCCATGGCACGGGAGCACCTAGAATACAGTGGACAAAGTCCCACCCTTATTCTGCCGGGGGGAGACAGACAGTGCACAAACATATACATAATGTCAGAGAGTTAAATGTGCTTTGAAGGAAACATAAATGTGCCCAGGGGTTAGAGAATGGCAGGGCGTTTACATGGGCTGTCCAGGGACTACCGTAGATAGTGTCTTCACCCATATTTTTGGATGAAGAAATTATGGAAATTACATTCCCATGCTGTGGATAAGGGAAATAAAGAAGTAGAACAATGAAAGCATATCCCATAAACAATGAGTTTTTGACTCCCGCAATTCCAGATTAATTCAGTAGAGTACAGGCTTTGTTCTGAATCAGAAGAGGCTTCTGTTCACTCTATTAGCAACACTTCCCATTTTTAAATTTAATACAAAGTATGGACAAGGGATAAAGCTAACAAGTGCTGCTGTGGGACAGTGGTGCCGCCATCGTTTATGAGAGGAAAAGTCCATCATTCAGGGCCTGAACGGTCCCTCTCACAGTCAGAGTAAGGGTGGGACTTGGTCTGCGTATTAGGGATTGGGTTGGCCGAAAAGTGTATTACACTTTTTAAAAAAATTTCTGTACAATAGCTCTAGTAGTGCTTTGTTGTTTTTAACTTTATTTAAAACAATTTTGTTAGATTGTATAGTGACAGCTGTCATATCAGCATGCATTTAAAAAAAACATCAAAATTGGTGAGTTTTCGTGCAGCCATTTTAACATTGAAGATGGAAGAAAATAAGCAACATTTTCAGTGCGTTATGCTTTATTATTTTGAGAAAGGTTAAAACTCAACTGAAATGCAAAAAAAAAAAAGCCTTGTACAGTGTATGGAGAAGATGCTGTAACTGATTGGACATGTCAAGAGTAGTTTGTGAAGTTTCTTGGTACTATTGATTTTTTTTTTGCCAAATAATTCTTTGCTGTGGGACTGTCTTATGATTGGAAGATGTTTAGCAGCAGCCCTAGCCTCTACCCACTAGAAGCGAATAGTAGGACATAGCCAACATACTCAACATATCCAAATCAATAAAGTCACTGGTGAAAATGAAAAATGTGTCTTTTAGTTTACAGAAAAAATGTAACAAAATTTTGAGCCAACCTAATACTTCTAGTACCTGAAATAGTGTTTGGCACCTCATAGGGAATAACAAATATTTCAGTGAATAGATGAAAGGACAAACAGAGGGAGAGACACAACAAAAAAAAAGAGTACATTTTCAGGGAGAAACAATCAACCCACTTTCAGTCTTTCTGATTCTTGGGTGCCCACAGGACATGGTTAGGTGAAGCAGGCCGACAGACAGCCACACGTGGGAGGAGTCAGGCGGTGCCTCCCAAGGAAACACTGAGCAACTCTTTCAGGAAGTCCATAAAACACAAACTATGAATACAAATATATATTTATAATATATATACTTAACTAAAACAAAATAAATTAAAAAATAAATATGTGGTAGAAAGTTTGCATTCTGAACAAAAGAAATAGCTTTCTACACCAAAGGGGGAAAAATGCCATTCATAGGGGAAAAATAAAATTAAATGAAAACAAACACAGGACTCTAGAGCAGTCAATACAGCATTTAAAACCAAGCAAAACCAGTATCACTTACCAAAGACTGAAACCAAATATGACGAATAATCTCGAACATCAGTTCTTTGGCCATATTTTTTAGACTACCATATGGTAAAAATTAAACAGAATTCAGTAAGATTGTGGATGAACTATTCTAGGTCTACTCATACTCAACCAACGTCAGAATGGGGGTGTTATACTGGCAACGAGTATTCAGAGCCCCAAAATGTTCATGCCCTTTGACCTAAGGATCCCACTCTTAAGAATTTATCCTGACAAAATAGCCCAACCACATTGACCATAGCAGCCATTGACACGTGATGTGAAAGGGAAGAAAACTAGAAGATAAGCCAATTGCCAACATTCAGTGAATGATTAAATACATCAGGGTATATACACACACCTTGAAATGTTATATAACCACAAAAAATGCCAACCTGATGATTTAGTAAAAACGCAGACAAAGTATATGAGATAATGATAAAGTAAAAAGCAGAATAAGAAATTATTATGGATGATTTGACTGATCTATGCATAAAACATATTCAAGGAGTTAAAAAAACTAGAAGTAAATGGTCTAAAGTTGTAATAAATAATAAGACAATCATATAATAAATATTTATTCTTTTGGTAAGGTTTGTTTCACTGATAATAATAATAATAATTGGTAATCCTTACAGGGGGCTTTCAATACTAAGTTCTTTAAATACTCATTTTACTCCTGTAACAACCCTATGAAGCAGATACTATTATTATTCTGACTTTACAAGTCAAAATACCAAAGTTTAGAGAATGTAACTGACCAAAACCACAAGGGATTAGTGGTTGGACCTTGCCCTGGCTTATATCAAAGTCCAGGCTTTTAATCATGACATCTTACTTCCATTTAGTTTTATTTTGCAGTTAAAAGATGTATTGTTTTAAAACAAATAAAGCCATAGTAAAATCAAATGGCACTTCCTGTTGAAAGAAGTCCTAGGACTCTAACAGGGTTGGCGCTCACTCTTTTCATAATCACTGTGGTGGGGGTGGGAGAGAGGGAAACCTGCTCCAGGAGGTGGAGACTCTGGACAGGAGGGAGGAGGGAAATAGATGCATCCAAGGCACTCACCTCTGCTAGTGCCCTGCTCACATAATTCTCCTTCCTGGCAGCCTCCTGGAGCTCCATAGCCTGCTGGATGTACATTTTCCCAGCTAGGATTTCATTTTCCAGCAGTGACAGCTCTTTCAATGAAATGGGCCAGTTCAACCGTTCCAGTGCCTCATTTAAAGCTGTCTTGTTTTCCAAGTACCTCATCGGTTTGTTTGCATCTAGCCTAAAAAAGAAAAGAAGAAGAAACAAAAGAACAAAGAAAGTGACCATAAGAGAAAAAATGTGGAAAGATGGTTTTTCAGTCAGCCCTGCCCTGAGAAGCACCTGTGAAAGCAGGTGTCAGGTGCCAGTTAACAGAATCACAGCCATGCTCTGATTCTGATTCAGGTAATCTGAACTTTGGTAGCTCGAACGAGTTAAAAATGACCATCTCTGTAAATTATGGTAGGCACTCTTCCCCATTGCCTAATTGGATTACCTGATTTTAAGGAAGTTTGATACACATGTCTTTTATAAATAAAAAACAACAACAACTTCTTTTTGGCATACTTACAGCCCATCTCTTTTTCTTCAGGTCTAACATTTGACAGGACCAAAAATGTGCATCAAGGACATTCCACGCAACTACGCTTTAGCAGTGATTCTGGGAAACAGAGGAAAGCAAAACTAAACTAAACCTAAACATTCGCCTCAGTGCAGTGATTCTTCCACGAACTCATCTGAGCTGTTTTGATCCCCTCTTCTCCTTCGGAGCCTAAATAGGCCTAAACTTTCTGGCTTTGTTGTTTGGGTGCATGAAGGACAGGAGCTGAACTTTCTAGGAGCCGAGGAACAGGCTGAGAGACTCCAGGGGAAGCCAGTGTGGTGTGACGGCCCGGGTCCCGGATTCTTTTCTCAGTCCCAGCTGCTATGGAGTCCGACACTTGCAGAGGAGGGAACGGGGTGGAGTAGGGAGAGAGCTCACTTCATAACCACCATTCTCTTAGTGCTGAAAGTGTCGCTTCTGTTAGCTATAGGGTGTTGGAGGAATACAGTGTAAACCCGGAACAATCATGGCACTCAATCCACAAACAAAGTTGTCTCCAGGTAATAGCAAAAATTCTTATTAAAAATCTAAATCAGAGTGATGTCAGCAGGACGTGGAATAAGAAACCCCAAGGCCAGAGAACAGGCTGACAGTGACCAGAGAGATCAGGGGAGGGAATTTCAGGGCAAAAGGAGAAGGGTTTGCAGGAACAAGAATAAAGGACACATGGACAAGAACTAAGGGGGGTGGAAATGGGAGGGAGGTGGGGAGCACGGGGAAGGGGATGGGCTTGGATGGGAGTAAAAGACAGAAAACTGTACTAGAACAACAATTTAAATAAATTTAAAAAAAGAAAGAAAGAAAGAAACCCCAGGCCTTTGTTTCCCCACGAGACAGAAACTTAACAAGAACATAGGGACCAAATAGTCTTTGTGAAAATTCCCGAAACCACTTAAGAGCTCGAAGCACTCCACAAACCGGAGAAGAGTGGGCACTGAAGCGGGTAGGAAAGTTTATTGAATTTTGCCTGGCTTAGCCACTCCCTTCCCAGGCACAATTCTGCTCAATTGAGAAAAACTCCTAAATCCTGACTTCTCCCTTGAGAGGGTGAGAGAAAAGAGAATATGCATCCACCATCCTGGCTTTTGGAGGGTCTGCCAGAGACACTGGTTTCTGCCTCATCTGTTTCAGAGCACTAATGGGAAGGGCTATTCACTTTGCATACCAGGTTAGGGGCCACTGAGAACAAAGCCCAGTTTCAGGGCTTGTTATACCATCCTAGATACTGCAGTACCAAGAATGAACACCAGGGGGAGTACGAAGTTACTGGCTCCTGAAAAGAAATGGGCAAACCCATTTGGGAATCAACACAGGCCCTACAGGAGACAAAGCCCCAGAAAAGAGTTGGAAGGTTCACAGCATCTCTAGCCTGGATGACTGGTCAACATCTTTCTCTGTAAGAAAACAATATAATGACTAGGAGAGGTGTCTTCTTTCAAATGCTCAACTAAACTCAAAGAAAGGTGCTAAGGCATACAGAGAAACAGAGAAAGATGGCCAAAGAAACAGTAAAAGGAGTAAAAATGACCAGCATTATCTCAGTGCCAACACCAGAGAAAGATACTAAAAAAAAGGGAGCTACTAGACCATTTTCTTTTGTGAATATAGGGGTAAACAGCCTGAACATAATAGTAACAAACTATGTCCAACAGAACATTAAAAGGATTATGTGCCTCCAAGTAGGATTTAGCTCAGGCATGCAAGGCTGTTCAACTGGAGAAGATCAATCAAGTTAACACACCACAACACATCAACAGAACAAAGGGGAGACATCCCACATGATCATTTCAATAGAAGCAGAAAAAGCATTTGATAAAAGCCGACAACATTTCATGATAAAAACAATTAGCAAACTAGTAGTAGAAGGGTACTTCCTTAATATGATAAAGGGCATTTATGAAAAACCTACAACCGCCATCCTGCTCAGTGGAGACAGGCTGATCAGCCGAGAGACAAACTGCCCCCGTCACCACTGCTCTGCAATGCTGCACCCGAAGTCCTGTCCAGACCAGTTCAGCGAGGGAAGGGAACAAAGGGCATCCAACTGGAAAGGGGAAGTAAAACTACCTCTCTTTGCAGATAGAAATAACCTCACTCCACACATACAAATTCACTCAGAATTGATCAGTGACCTAAATGTAAGAGCTAAAACCGGAAAAGTATTAGAAGAGATTTACAGGGTAAACCTTTGTGACCTGGATTTGGCAGTGGAGTGATTTCTGAGATGTGACATCAAAAGTATGAGCAACAAAAGAAAAAATAGATAAACTGACTTTGTAAAAATTAAAAACTGGGCAAAAAAGGGAAATTATCAAGAATGTGAAAAGACAATGTATAGAATGGGAGGAAATATTGACAGATTGTATACCTGATAAAGGATGAATGTCCAGAACTTTTACAACTCAACAACAAAAGGACAAACAGCTCAATTTAAAAATGAGTGAAGAACTTGAACAGCTTTTTTCTCTGAATATACACACAGGGCCCAGAAATGCAAATGAAAACCGCAGTGAGGCAACGCTTCACGCCATTAGGATGGCTCTAGTTTAAAAAAGGGAAACAAGTGTTGGCGAGGACTGTGGAATAACTTCGCTGGAGGAAATGAATGGTGCCTTTGCTCCACTATACATTTACATTGTACACCTGGTGACCCAGGGTGATTCTATGTTTAACCACTCACTCTGATGTGTACTCAAGGGAAAGGAAAACACGTCCATACAGAAACTGCTTCACGAATGCATGCGGCAGCACTGTTCATAACAGCCACAGAGTGGACACAAGGTGAATACCCATCCGTGGCTAACCAAATAGGTGGACATACACAACGGATCACGATTCAGGCGCAAAGAAGGAAAAAAGTACTACCTATGCTACAACTTGGATGAGTCTTGAAAACAGTGTTTTTATATGAACTAAGTAAAAGAAACCAGACACCAAAAGCCACTGATGTACGGTTCCTTTCATAGGATGTACCCGGAATGGGCAAGTTTACAGGGAAGACAGAAGACTAGTGGTTACCAGAGGTGGGGAGAGGAAGTGGGGAGGGTCACTGCATGGGTACAAGGAGCTTTTCTGAGGCAATAAAACAGTCTCAAAACTAGAGGGAGGTGGTGCTTCGTACAACATTTCAAATTATTTAAATATTATTGAATTGTTCCTTTAAAAAATTAGTTGTAGGTTATGTGAATGTCACCAAAAATTTTTTTTAATTAAGGAACTGGCTTACTTTTCTTTTTCCTCTTGAGATAATGCTCGCCAAACAATTTTATTCAATCGCCTGTTTAAAAAAATAAAAAAATAATTACTTGGCACCAATACTTCATTTCATAGCAAAAGGCTAACTAACCTCAGGTCCTGAAGGGCACTGCAGGGCAGCCCAGGCCAGTGGCCGTCAGCACTGGCCCGTGCCACTGCCATTGGCTCAGACACTGGATAGGAACGCCCCCCCCCCCAACATGACTGCAGAAGCCTTATTGTTTCGTGGCCATCGTCGTGCTGCAGAGTGACGGAGTGACGGAGGGTCCTGCTCTCAGCAGTAAACAAGCTGGTCCTCATTATCTCTACATGAAGATATTTCTGAATACCCACTGTTTTTCTTCCAAAGTAAAAATATAAGTGTGTCCTTAACTTGCCTCTGTAGGCAGTCTTCTGCCCTGATTCTCCAAGCAAAAGAGGTTACTCGGGTCCTGCGTAATGGGTCATGGCCACACTCTGGAGATCAAGCAGCCTGTCCTCCTTGTTTTTCCAAATGAAGACTCTGCGAAGTGCCTTGCTCACCCACCACAGCTAGCTGGCAATGCCGAAACCAAGACTCATCCCTGAACATGTTTGCAGAAATCCTTTTCCACCCATGAAAGGAGGCAGTTGGAGCAATGATGATTTTTACAGGGTGGGCAGAGCTCCTTCTCGTGTTACTAATCAGTGGTGCTTCTTTCAGAGGTTCCAGCCCAGTTCTGCACCACCACATCATTACCCAAATCAGGCTTCCTGGAGAGCAGGGCCCAGCACGTGGGCTTCCGGGGATGTTGGCTGCTGCTAGCAAAGCCAGCTTCAATAGCGTGGGTTGGGAGAACACTGTCACTCCCAGGAGGCATTCTTCTAGCCACCAGCCCCAGCGTCAGTGCACAGGGCTCTGGGAACACACTTTGGGGGTGTGATCCTGCCCTGATCTCCTGTCATGAGCCTGATGAGGTCATAGAAGGGGGTCTGACAGGGTGGGGCACAGACTCTGAGCCAGACCACCTGGACCCAGAGCTCAGTTAGCTTCTCCTCTTCCCAGACTTTGGGCAAGAACTTTTCCCTGGAATGGGGACGATGAGAGTGTCCCCATCCTAGTGTTACTGTGAGGACCCAATGGTCTAGTGTGTACCCGTCTGACACACACAGATGCTCTCTGAGTGACAGAGTCGGGAAGTAGGAAATAAGTCAGCTCCATGCTCTGTCTCACTTGAAGTTTTTGGTTCTTTGGGGCCCATGTGAAAATTGGGTTTCTTTAATCATGTGGTTCGTGTAACAGTGACCAGGGCTTTGAAGACCTATAAAAGGATTCATAGGATGGATGCATTGGGGTTTGTTTGTGTGTGCATTTCTATAAAAAAAATCTTCATTAATAATCATCTTAAATCTCAACCTTGACAGTGGATGCAATGTGCTAGGGAGGCTGGGAGTGTGGACGGGGGCTTTAGAGCTACACAGGTCTGAGTTCAGACCTCAGGGTCTCCACTTGGTGCCACGTGATTTTGTTACATGACTTTTTGAGACTCTATTTTCTTTTTTATAAAATAAGGATCATACCACTCGCACTGGTGCTGAGAGAATTAAGTGAGCTGTATATACAGGGGTTGGCAAAAGTAGGTTTACAGTTGTTTGTATGGAAAAATGCATGCAGCATATAATTATTACAATAGCTTTATTAACTCAAAAGAATGTCACACTGGCAGAGTGCATTTACTTTGGCCCACCGCTGTATAAAATGGCCAGGAATAACTCTTGTTCATTGCCACAGGTTCTGGAGTGGGGCAAGCTTTGCGATGCTGAGAAACCATTAATGGACATGTGTCCAGTCTGACTTAAACTTAGCACATCTAATTTTAATTCAATCCTTTAGAAAAAATGTTTCCAAGAGCACATTTTCATAACCTCTGTTATTCCCCCATTTTCCATCTTCACTGAAATATTTTAGAGCACACAGGGCAGACAAAATGGGTGGGCGTGAACTGAGAGCAACCGAGGGTGTGGACCTCAGCTCCACTGGAGGGGGCGGGGGGAGACTGAGGGAAGCCCTAGCATGTAGGCCAAGGGTAGTCCCTGTGAACTGCCCGAGGGCACTGGACGGAGGGCCTGTCTGGGCTTCTCCAGCCCCTTAACTCAGGGATGTGGCTGCTCACAGTTTTCCTCTTTCTTTTAGAAGAGTGAAATTTGCTTGAGGGGTGGCATTCACTAGCTTTCTATGTCTCTGCTTCACAAACTACTTGTACCAAGAATCAGCTCATTTGCTAAGCCACTTGTCACTACTGACACTCAGAAGTCTAAGCAGCAGCCGAGTATTTTGGAGTTTGTAAGTAGAGGTTACTAAGTATGGTCCCAGAGCCAGTTTAGAACTGGTGCTTCTTCTGTGGATCTGGGGGCTGCAACCTTGACCTTATTAGACTCACAATAAAATAAGCTGCAGAAAAATTACACCAGAATCCAGCCAGCCCTGGTGATCCTGAGTCAAAGCTTGTGTTCCATGCACAAAGCCAAAATTGCAGCCTCTATTCTTAAAATATTGAAACAAAAGTACTCCCACATATAAGCACTGAGTACGACCAAAATAGCTTCTTTATGTCACCATATACCATATTGGCTAAAGGGCGATGAGTGCATCCTTTTCGCCTGGTCATCCCCAACCACACAAGTTATTTCTGGCTTACTTGTGCTGGGAAACACCTGAGAGATCTTATACTGGGGGTGGGGTGAGTGTAAAGCAAGTTTCATTACCTTTCATACTGAAAGGTACTGAATGTCTTTTTTTATATGCATATCTTTAGGAAAATACTGTGCATATCTTTAGGACATACTGTGCATGTCTTTTTTTATATGCGTATCTTTAGGAAAATGGAGCAAGATAAGTATTGACACACCAACAAAGTTCTTAAATATTATGGAATGCAAACAATCAGGAAGTTTTGTGTTGTATAATAGTAATGTTAATTTACAATTTACTATTACTAAGTTATTGTTATTATTAAACAATATTAAGTAAATAGTTCATTTAATAAGCATCAAGTTACTAAGACTAAATGAATGTTAATTCAATCAATATTAATAATTATTGATTGAATTAGTCTTGTTAGATTTAATATTATTAATACTAACAATACAGTGCAGTATTTCTCTAAGACAATTAAAAGGCCCTTCCAGAGTCACTCATTGGAAGGAAGAAGTGGGCAAATCACTTACTATGTATTTTGGTTTTTCTATTATGGAATGAGGGCTCTTCCGCCTGGGAAAGAGGAGCCCCTGTCTTCCAGAAACCCTGGGGAAGAACCATATGGCAATGAAACGCCACCTTTTCATGGTTCTTTTAGAATCAGCAGATTCAGGGAATTAAAAGGAGGGGAAGTAATTAACATTAATTGGTCTTTTTAAAAATATTTTATTTATTTATTTTTTTTTAAGAAAGAGGAGAAGGAGAAAGAGTGGGAGAGAAATATCAATGCATGGCTGCCTCTCGTGAGTCCCCCACTGGGGACCTGGCCTGCAACCCAGGCATATGCCCTGACTGGGAATCGAACCAGCGACCCTTTGCTTCACAGGTCCGTGCTCAATCCATTGAGCTACACCAGCCAGGGCTAATTGGTCTTATATACAATTTACATAACCTTCCCACCACCCTGTGAGATTGATGTTGAAAATAAGGAATCTGAAGCTCACAATTGTCACAAGGCTTGACAAGTGGCTGTCAGAGCCAAGAGTCAAACCCAGAACTGTCTGGCCTCTATGGCCCGGCCGATGCCCCGCACCAGACTTTCACAGACCAGGTGATTAGAGAAGTCAAATATTTGAATGAACCCAGCAAATTAAATTATAATATGAATGATATAATTATAATTATATCATTGATATTATAATAATATAATTATATTAAAAGTAAATTAAATTATAGCAAAAATTATAGCAGCCCAGCAAGTTAAATTATAATATGAATGATGTTATTATAATTATAATAATGTCATTGATAACATAATTGATATAATAATATAATGGTATTATATTATTATATGATATTATATTATTATATATTCTGAATAACTGAATTTGAAAAGTTTTAATGACTAAACTCGAACTAGATTAAATTCAAATTCCAGTAGTCAAATATATGTATATAATGACACCTGCTAGGAAGAGGGGACAGAGGGGAAAGCAAGGCTGCCCAAGCCCTGCCTTTGGGAGCCCACGTGCCTGCCCAGAGCTGAGTGCAGCGAGGGCCCCAGGACCACATGCAGGGCGGGTGGCGGAGAGTCACTGGGGACTGGCCTTAATGAAGCAGGCCGTTGGTGTGGAGGCCAGAGGAGATGCAGGAGGCCAGCTGGGGGACAGGATGGGGGACAGTAGAGCTTAAAGGCAAAGAAAGGCCTGCCTGGCGTAGAGGGAGAGGCAGAGAGAAAAGAGGCAGAGCCAGGTGAGGGGCTAACAAAAGAGCAAAGTTGCAGGCCCACAGCGAGTGGGGAGCCTTGACATAGTTCGTCCTACCTGCAGGAGAAACAGAGGACAGACAAAGACTCAGAAATCCTGAGATCTGGAGGCCCGTGCTCGGTGTGGTGGAGAGGGCACACCCAGCCTGTGCTTCTGATTGGCTTGCTTCTTTTGAACACACAGTAGACACACTGCACAATGGCAATGACAATATATGCTGGCCTGGGACACAATACTAATTTTCATGAACTTGATTTCATTTTTCTCACCTCTGTGGTGGTAAATGAAAACCCAACTGCACAGCTTCTAGAACCAAGAATAGGCTTGCCTAGAGAAGCCAAGTTTAATAAAGTGTTGTGCCCCAAGGATTAATTAACTGTTGGGGTGGGGGCGGGAGGTGATTAGAGAGCTAAAGCAGGGTGAGACCGGATGAGCAGCCCTTTTGAAAACAGGCTCCTATCTCAGCACTGACAGGACCATTTCAAAGAATAATTTTCACTGTAGTCAAGTTGATTGTCTTCTTGGTCCTGAAATAAAAATGGTTTTGCAGCCCTGGCTGGTGTGGCTCAGTTGGTTGGAGTATCATTCCATACACCAAAAGGCTGTGGGTTTGATTCCCAGTCAGGGCACATGCCTGCGTTGTGGGTTTGGTCCCCAGTCAGGTTGAGTAAGAGAGGCAACCAATCAATGTTTCTCTCCCTCTCTGCCTCCCTTCCCTTCTAAAATCAATAAGCATGTCCTGGGGTGAGGATTTTAAAAAACTGTTTACATAATAACCCACACTTACCTCCATTATCTCGATATTGCGGGATTTTATTAGTCTCTATACAGTATGTTAGGTGTCAAAATGACCAAATTCACTCTGCTAAAGGGAAAGGTTTAAAGATCTTGTGTTAACTTGAGATTTCTATGGGTTCAGAGAAGGGAAGACAGTTTAAAACTACGTTGGACACACTCAGGTGAGGTACTTAATGCACACCTGGCACTCAGGAAATGTTGGTGTTTGCTGCTGCTGCTGCTGCTGCATTTGACATTCCTCGTAGATGAGTTTTAGACAGCTGCTCCAGATGAAAAAATCTAAGCTAACAGAACAGAAAGCAAATCCCACAGCCATGAGGGAGCCGCCCGTAGTAATACTCACTTTTCATAGGACTTAATTGCCTGTTCCACGTTTTGCTTGTAGATGTTGAGCTTGACTCCTTGGGGGTTAATTAATGTCATCCTGTTCGTGTCGTTGCACACGTGGGCCAGAGGGAACACCTACACATCAATGCCACAGGAGAGCGTCATGTGTTAGCTAGTGGTGCTTTTAAAAGTGGATCTACATGGCTACGTGATGTGTTTCTCTGATTATAAGAACAATATAATTTAGAAAATTAGAAAATCATTAAAAATATAAGAATTAGAGATATCATTGCTAACCTTTTTCTTCCCCAAACTACATATTAAAAACAACCACTGCCACAAAAAAGAAAAACTAACTGATTTGGGAAACTCTCTGTGGTCAGAACTGAACATTATCTTCGGGAACCTCTGTCAAACTGATGGGAGTGAGCAGTAAGAAATAGGATCTCACTGCTGCTACTTGCCAATTACTACCTGGGCTAAACATCTTTTTCATATATTTAATTTACATTTAATTTTCTCTTGAGAATATCTGATGATAGTTAACATCTTTGGACCATTTTCCTTATCACTGGATGAGAGGTTTCTATACGTGTCAAATCAAGAAGGCTTAGTGGTCAATGGAACCACATTCTGTAAAAGCGGCAGAGTGCTAGTCTTGCTTCTGAGTTCCTTCTGTCTGCAGCTGGCTTACTTCCGGGACTTGCAAGGCCTCGGATCCATGTTATCTTAATAGTACCTGTAATATTGTGCATTTATCTGTTTGCCTGATACCCATCTCTCCCTCGCACAATATAAACTCCACCCAAGCAGGGACTTTGCTTTATTTACTTACCGTATTCCTATCACCTAGAACAGTGCCTGGCATATAGTGTGCCCTCAATAAATATTTGTTGACACATAAATAAATATATGTTTCCAAACAGGCATAATTCATCTTAATATTTGAACAAAAAAGAAAATTCTAACTAACTAAGTTACAATATCATTTCCAAATTGTAACTGATTGCAACCACAAGAGCATACGGGTATCTTGGAAATGTGAGTAACTCTTTTTAAAAAGTAAATTTTTACTTTCAGTTTGTCAAGATGATATAGTTCATGTTTTTATGTTCCCCTGCCTCCAAAATCATACAGAAATTGTACTGTTGTCATTGTTTAAAAAATACATAGAAAAGAAAGAAGAAAAAACATGCAAGTCTGATAAACAGAGTTCTAGAGACAAAATGTTGAGCAGAACTTGAACAAACAAGCAGGGCTGAAGCCGTGGGCTTGTTGGCTCTGCCTGAAGACTGCAGAAACCGCGGGAGCTCAGCTCCTGGGAAGCACATGGGTCCAGAATGCTCTGCACGCAGGCAAGGGCCTGAGAGGCTCTGCCTGAAGCCAGCACTGGCATGAGGGTTTTCCACACCTGGAAAAAGGCCCAGTCTAGTGAGAGAGGACCCTGGATCTATAATCCACTGTCTGAATCTGTAATATTCCAGTATCACCATGGAACAAGAACTCTAAAAGGAGGCTCAAGGGGATGGATTTGGGCAAGTGCAAAGTAGAAAAAAAAACAGATTAAAAAAATCTTATTAAAATGAGCCAGCATACTAAAATTCTGAGACACACACACAAGACAAAAATGATAGCTGAGCAAATTCACAATCAGAATGTCAATTCACAAGAAGAAAAACTGATGAGCCATCTTATAATGACTTTATATGAAGTATAATTACATTGTTCAAAGATGTAACAGTCATACAAAAGTCTGAAAAACATACAGAAGCAGCATAAGAAGAAATGAATGGGAAAACTACAATATTTTAAATAAAAACATAAAATCTTTCTTGGAAAAGCTGATACTGAAAATGAAAACTACATACATTCATCTTGTAATTGAAACATCAAGACCGAAACTAACAAGAAGACAGGCAGATTTGAAAAACAGAGGAGAAAATCGTAAAGAGGCTTTATACTCAAAACTTACTAATCGCCCTGGCTGGTATAGCTCAGTGAATTGAGCGCAGGCCTGCGAACCAAAGGATCACAGTTCGATTCCCAGTCAGGGCAAATGCCTGGGTTGCAGGTCAGTTCCCATTAGGAGGTACACGAGAGGCAACCATACACCAATGTTTCTCTCCCTCTCTCCTTCCCTTCCCCTCTAAAGATAAATAAATAAAATCTTTTAAAAAAAAAACTTACTACTTATCAGACACATGGACTCATCATGTGGATTCTAACGATCTCTGTGAAAGGCAAGAGCCAAAGCGGTGGGTTCACTGGACTTTGAAAACTGAATGAGGCTTGCAGAAATGGAAAAAAAAAAATCTTTCCAAAATAGAGCTGCAGGTAGCATACATGTTGAAGGGGCAGGTTTGCTGGGGGAGGAGGGGTGACGGTGGAAGACAATCTGAACAAAAGACTCTTACTTACATTTTTATCACCTCTGGGGAAAAAACCCCTCTTTAGAAGTCTATAAATAGCCCCCAGGTTCGCTAACTTATATAGCTTAATTACAAATCAACACCACAAAATGTGTAGCAGCCCTATCACGTCTCACCACCACAACCGACTCCTCAGGTAACATACTTAAAGAGAACCCATCATTTAACGAGCTACTTCCCTCTTTTGTGGATTTGGACCTCATGCCTTGCATGGCCATAATGTACTTCAGTGTGGCTGCAGTTCAAATTTGTTCAAATTTGGCTCGTGTGCATGCAGATTTAGAGAAAGACAAAGTCATACTCCACACCTTCAGTCTGTGGTCTTAGTTTTTACAACATGGTGGTCACGTGGAGGTCCCATGGGATATTCTGTGTATGACGTCAAATTTAGTGTGACTATGAGGTCATAAAGAGTGTTCTCAAAGGGACTTGGGAGGTCAGAATTACAGCCCACATGATGTCAGAAAGCAAGTGGGGAGGAGAGTGCTCTTAATGAAGAAGCTAACATCTCTGTCTGAGAGGGAATAAAACCACCTGGCCACACCGCCTTTGAAAGTGGTTTACTTATTACCTCTTACAAGGCAAATTAAGCATAACCAACTAATGAGATACCTTCTAGACAATATTTGATAACAAAAGAAAGCATCAAGGTATTACCTACTTTAATTCTCTTGAGGTTAATCTAGAAAACTTACCAAATTGATATGAATAATCACACCTTGTGTAAGAAGATTTTAACTAGAGGGAGGGAAAGAGGAAGAGAGAGGAAGGGAGGGAGGAAGAGGGGGAGACACTGACCGTAAAGGCAGAAGAAATTTCTAGAATTTATGGAGAGCCAGTCTGGGCTGATTCTGTTATAATTTTTCCCACTGTTAGACCAGAAATACCCTAAGAGAACCACTACTCAAGTACTTAAAAATAGTTACATCAATAATGAATATAGTGTTTATTCTTTCATCCCTGCCAAGTGCTAGGTACTTGCTACATTTTTTCTCATTCAAGCCTTGTATAAAATATATTCTCATGCCCAGTTCTTGTTATATGACTTGCCTCTCCATTAAACTCTGTAGTTTTTTATCCCTTAAAAAAAAACCCAAAACACTAGCTTCTAGCACATGTACAAAGTAATCATTTGTTTGAACACATGAAAAACTAAAATTATATATAAATTAAAATAATGGCCAAGTCCCAAAGGTTTCTGAAGTTCATCTATATTGTAAAACATATGTATGGATTCCACCAGATTTTAATCCCTGATAACGGAGGCATGAGAGGAGTGTAAATTTTCTACTTTTAAAGAGGTACTTGCTAAGTATATGAATAATGTGGAAAGGATTTTATGAAAGATATTAAGCTTACATAAAACTGTTCTTAAACAATAAAAAATTAAAATAAAAAACTGTTTTTAAACAATAAAAAATTAAAATGAAATATAATTCCAGATTCTGTGTGGCAAAGTTTTCTTAATGTTACTATTCTATATGATAGCAAAGATAAAGGGAAACAGACATTCTTAAAATTCCAAGTGAACTGCCTCAAAAGGGTAGGAATGGTTAAATTAATTGTAGTAACTCATATTATTGAATATTAGTGCAACCATTAAATCATCCCAAAGCAGTCATTAAAAGGAAATATGTTCATTCCATATACTAAGTAAATGAAGCAGAATACAGAACTGTGCACACAGCTATTAGATGCTAAAGTAGACAGGCAAATGTCTCGCTGATAACAGTCTGTGTTTATAAGCAATCCCACAATCCCCCTTTTGAAAATGAGACACTATTGTGAAACTGGTACTTATATATTTATTGTTCAACCCTGACTGAATTCACCAACTACTTTTGTTTTTTCATCAAAGTCAGTTCTTCTAATAAGTATGCAGAGCTGGCGGCCGAATTGGCCAGGAAGCGTCTGACCGGATGTGCGGTGAGAATGCCGAGGCCATGCATGTACTGGGTAGATAACTGGGCAGGGAGCACAGCTGCCTGGGCCATCACATGCTATAGCCTGAGCACTTGCTACCGAGCCGAAACATCTCCAGGCTCCAAAGAACACAAAGAAGGCAGGGACACCAAATTAACTGGCAAAGCAGTGTGTCAATAAAACCATCCTCAAACCCATGGAAACGTTATTTATTACAGTGTAGATGACAGTATAGATTGCATCTTACATTTTTCAATCTAAACTTTTAAATATAAAAGGTTCATTTCTGAACTTAAATTTCAATTAGGATGGTGCAGTAGACACATGTGTTGGTATGGAACAAGGCTCACAACAGACTTGAGAGAACTGGGGGCACCGAGCAGCATGTCCAGTTTGACTTCATTTCGGTAAGACAAAAACAGCAAGCAAAAGAGGACATACGCTGCTGCTTCATCTGTGGTGGAATTATAAGTACTATTCCTTTTCCACTTAACTATATTTTCTCATTTTTTACACAGTGAATATATATAGCTATTGCAATAACTGTGCTTTAAAATTTTCAATTAGAACAAGTTTTCTATCAGTAGAAACATTACATTTAATACTACTACATTTGAAAGCAGCAAAATGTCAGGTCTTTCATAGCACCCTGAACCTCTCTGCACCTAAGGTTTCTTCAGCTAAACAATGAGATAAATATCCACCTTTTTAGGTTGCTCGAAGTTCTAAATGAAATACTTCGATGACATTAAGTGCTTCACTCACAGAATCACACTAGATTCCCAGGCAAAGGAAGGAAATAAGCTCTTGCAATTTCTCCCTGTCCTTTGGTGTTGGACGATATTCACCTAGGACTCAGGACTGTGACCCGGAAGCGTTTCAAACACTGCTGCAGCTCCACTGCGCCCAGCAGCAGAGGACCGTGAACTGCCATCCTAACAAAGGATGTCCCTTTGTAGCTTAATAGCAATAATACTTAAGAGATCTGATCTCTCTCCTTTTTACTGCCTTTACAAATAAATCTTTTTCAATGGGTGAAATACATTTCCATTACAAGTGTACAAGACACTGAAGTAGATGACTTTTCATTTAAGTGGGAAATGAAAATTACATCAAGTAGAAACATACAGAAAATCATTTTACCTCATCAAAGACCTTGGAAACCACATGCTTGTCCAGAATGGGAATGTAGGTGGGGCTGTGAGGGACAGCTGTCACTGACAAGGCATCCATGATGGTGAGTTTCCTGGCAACCAAGCCATGGGTCTTGAGCCAGTTGGCTGAAGACATTCCTAAAGAACTAGGAACATTGACTGTGACATTTAAAACTTACAACAAACAAAAACATAACAAAACTGTCCTAGTAAGATAAAAACACTCACTCTTGGTCATAAACTTGGCTTCCTTCTGGAGTCAGTTTTTCTAATGATTTGTCATCTGGATACTCATTTGTCAGCAGGATGCTCATTTCTGTGGAAACGGAAGTGGCAGTTGCATAATATACTCATATGTTGGGTTTAGGTTAAAATACAGAGGATCACACATATCTCTGAGCTCAGCTGTGACTGAGGGCTAAGAAATGAGCCATGTTTCAGAGAACACTGGTCTATCAGAGAGGGTTCTCAGACAAGAGTCCCCTGCGACCGACACTGCAGACCAACGCACAGGTAAATGTGGTGCTGTCGTTGTTTCATCGGCCTCATTCCATGGTAACTGAGATGTCCCTCCAGGGAAAGCTGAGTCCCACTCATCCTCTCATTCTCCAGAGGACACATTTTTAAAAAGTTAAATAAGAATACCATTAACCATTGACTGCTCACTGTCATCCTCATTAGACTCTCCCTGAATTATACAAGGGAGCTTTAATGGACATTTCAGTTTTCAATAGCTCGTTTTGTGCTTCCTTACCTGTATGTAGAAAAACCAAATCTCTATGAAGTTCTATTTAGTTTTAGTTTTAAATTTTCAAATTAGCACTTGGGGGTTTTAATGTATACCCTTATATGAACTTGGAGTTATAAATGCAAAGGGAAAATAGTTCAGTAAATGCCTAATTTATCATATCCTAACCATCATATGATAAGCCCTGTAAGGGCTGTGCATGGAACAGACTTCGGATATATGATGCGTTTTTTGAAACTGAGGAAAAGACATCAACTAAATCAGCACTGAAGAACAAGATTCAATTGAGCTATGGCTGAGTAACAATAGGCTTCCTACTAACCTAGGGGATTGTGTGTGTGCATGTGCGTGTACCTGGGATTTATCATTTATCAACAATTTGAAATATAGGGAAAAGCACTACAGAATTAAACTTTTAGAAATCGCTGTTTTAAGAATAATGATTTTATCAACAGTAATAAAAACCAAGTGGAAACATCACATTTTCCTCATGGTTAGCCCCCAAAAGGCTGATAATATGGACGAGAGAATGGCTCACTGGATGTGTCACATGAATGAAGGGAAGAAAATAAACCAGCTGGGAAGTATTAAATGTTCAAATTCAAACCGTGGAGTGGCAGTGAGCATCCCCACTGGCACCATGGTTGCACGGGCCATGTGTGCACTATACGCCCCAGCACAGTAAGTGCAAGCCTCACCCCAAGCAAATCCAGTTCACAAAAGCAGGCAGACCTGACTGAATAGAGACTCTTGTGAAGAGAAAGCAATCTGGATCCCCTTAAAAATTATTTGTTTCCCCCTAAGTATCTATACTCTTTCAGGAGCAGACCCACTGGGCAAAGGGAGGCCATCCTGGTCTTCCTGACGTAGAGACCCCCTTGGGCTTGCCTCTGTCACTTGAAGGGTTCCAGTTGCTGGTACTGGAAAAGTCATCCTTTTTGCTGCAAGCTGAGCTTTTAAGGGTGGACATCTGGCTTCTGAGCAGGCTGGTTTTGGTTGATTCTGTGAGTATTTCAAGGAGAGGGATTAAAGGAATTTGGGAAGGAAAGAGATACTTCATTAGATGCAACTATTTCCTTGGATCTTTAAAAAAATGCAGCTTCAGTTTCCCAAACCTTGATCACAATTCTGCCACCAACTGAATGCTATGTATGGCAATGGATCTAACTCTTTTGGAGAGAAATCTGCCTCCAGCATCATTCAGGTTGTTGGCAGAACCCATTTCTTTGCAGTTGTAGGACTGAGGTCCTTGCTTCTTGGTTGGCTGTCAGCCAGAGCCCTCGATCAGCTCTGCATGGCACTCACATTTCTACCCCAGTGCCCCTCCATCTCCAAGCCAGCAGTGGCACACTGAATTCCCCTCCTGCTTTGCCTCTCTGATTTTCCATTCTGCCACCAGATGGAAAAAGCTCCTGCTTCTAAGGGCTTGTGTAAGTACATGCCACCCCACCAATAACCCTGTCTCAAGGTCATCATAACATAATCATGGGAGTGATTATCATCACAGGTTGCAGGGTTTAGAGTGGGACACCTTTGGTAGGCTGCTTTAGAAACTCTGTCTACCACATTTACGGTCCACACCTTTAGATTATTTTCTACCCTCTGTTGGATCCCTTCAACTAGCAAATGGGCACTTATCAAATACTGACATTTAGTCTGTGTGCCTTACAGAATAATGAGCCTGTACCAAGATATCTTGATGAGTTTTCACATGTAATTATATAAACTAGATTAATTGTAAATGTGTCCTGTACTTCATAATTTAGAGGCACAAGTACCAAGGCTCTATGTAGTATTCATGAATGAAATGTGTCCTTGTATTCAACAAGAAGGGACTGACTACTTCCCATAAGAAAATAGATGAATAATATTTAGTAATCTGCAAATTGTCTATCTTCTGCACAGAAAGATCATACCAATAGTCTCCATGGAGACAGGAGTGTGCTATATGCTATTCATTGTTTTTCTAGACAGCAAAAGGGGTGAGTAGTGTTTTGGTTGCCTCAGTAACCAAGAATTAAGAAGCATAAATCTTGGGGGTGATGTCTGTGAAAAAAAAAAAAAAAAAAAAAAGGGTAGATGATTCATATAGGAAAGCTAAATTCCTGTCCCTGACCACACTAGGCAAAAACAACCACATACACAGATACACCAAAATGAAAATCAAATTTCACTCCAAAATTCCCCAAACATAAAAACTGCACTGCTCCCAAACTCTGTAACTATTACAGTGGATTCAAGTATTGAACTGTTCCTCAAGCTCTGTATAGTCCATCCCCATGTTCTTAATTCTCTATATTAAAATAGAAACAGTAAAAATTTAGCACAGGATTGCCTGTCATTAGCAATGATTCCAAATCTAAGTGAAATAGTGGAAGTGACAAAAGACATTAAAATGTTTAGGATGAGTAGCAAATAGCATCTTTCGCAAAAATCATTGATTGGAATAGGCAGGCAGGAATGGTAAAAGAGATGCATTCACACAGGTGGCCCAGTGTGGGAAGCCTCTCTGTCCCCATGGGCTTAATATATTCCTCCCTTACACAGAGACACCAGGACAAGCAGACAGATCATTCAAGAGGGACCAAGGTATAGCAAGTGGCCCATTCTAGAAAGCTTCTTGGTCCCTCTGGGGCAAGGCTCTCCTTTCCTGCCCTTGGGGACACCTGAGAGACAGTGTGCAGAAGCCACCACAACCCTCCTCCACTGAGAGACATCTACAATCTCGAGGAATGGCCCAAGGAAACTCAGGCAGCTGCGACAGGGACCAGAAGCAGCCTCAGTAACATTAGAAAACCAAGCACAAAAGTCATACTATGAAGGCTGTGGAAATTAAATTGCTATTGAAACTTAGCCCACAAAAACAGGTCAAGATCTATGTGCTAACCTTGACCAGGGCATTTACTTACTGAAAGAAAAGATTTAAATAAAATCCAGAGTCCTTAATATAATATCCTAACTAAATGTTTAGAATACTATAAAAAAAAATCACCCAGCATATCAAGAACTGAGAAAATCACACAACAGAAAATACATTTAAAAAAGATAAGAACCTCAAGTTTACAGGATAATAACAAAATATCTAACATTCATATCATCAGATCCCAAAGGATGGTGAGAAAGAAAGTAAAACTGAGAGACTCTATAGATAAATAATAGGTGAAAACTTCCCAAATTTGGTGAAGTTTTCATGTATTACCACACAGATTCATACCATGCAGACACACCATACAGATTCAAGAAGCTGAGCAAACCTGAAAAAGAATAAACCCAGAAAACTTTATGCCAAGTCTCAGTATATTTAACCATTTGAAAATTAGAAGCAAAGAAAGATCTTGAAAGCAGCCAAAGAGAAAGGATGCTCTACCTGTTGGGGAACACCAGTTTGAATGACAGCAGATTTCTCATTTAAATGTAGGGAGCCAAAAGAAGAGGTACACTATTTCTTAACTACAGAAAGAAAAGAACTATCAACTGCAAATTCTGAATATGGCAAGTTGTCCTTCAGAAATGAAGAGAAAATAAAATTTTTTCTAGACTAAGAAAAAGCAAAAGAACTTTTGGCTAGCAGACCTACCTTTACAGACTGAATACAGGAAGTTCATCAAACAGAAAGGAAATTTAAAAAAGAAGATATTTTGCAGAATCAGTAAGGAAGAAAGAACAAAGAGAAAAATATGGTATATACAATATACTTTCCTCTTGAGATTTATAAATGGTACTTGATGATTTAAAGTTATAAAACCACCTGATACTCAAAACAATGACTTAAAACTGGAGAAGGTAAAGAAATCTAAATTGAAGTAAGATCTCCACACTACACACAAAGTGCTAAAATGTTGCTGCTAGTACATTTTTCTGAGTCGCATTCATATCTATCATACCTAAAGAACCCATTACAAAGTGACACAAAAATGTACTAAAAAACAAGTGCCCACCCATCAATAGACAACTGGATAAAAAGTTGTAGTACATATATACAATGGAATATTACTTTACCCTGAAAAAGAATAAAATCTTACCATTTGTGACAACCCAGATGGACCTAGAAAGTATTATTTTAAGTGAAATAAGCCAGAAAAAGAAAGATAAATACCATATGATATTGCCTATATGTGGAATCTAAAGAACAAAATAAATGAACAAACAAAATTGAAACAGACTTAGAGATACAGAGAACAAACTGATGGAGGCCAGCAGGATGGGGTGTTGGGGAGGCAGAGTAAATAGGGGGATGGGATTAAGAAGTACTAATTAGTACTTTAAAAACAGGCATGAGGATGTAAGGTAAAGCATAGGGAATGTAGTTGACAATATTGTAATAACTATCTACAGAGCTAGGTGGACACTTGAATATAGGAAGGAACACTTTGTAACCTATATGAATGAATGTCTATCCATTGTGCTATACACCTGAAACTAATACCTGAATGCAAACTATAATTTAAAAAATGGGGGGGGGGGGGTGTAGATATTTTCCTGGTCGGCCACTAGTGGGAGCAGCTGCTTTGCCCAGGGACTTCCAGTCAAGATGGAGGCATAGGTAAACATGGCTTGCCTCCACACACAACCATAGAAAAAAATTACACCTAAACAACAAAATGACCAAAATCCAGAATTATTGGGAAATTGAGTTGTATGGAATAAAACAACCAAAGAATTAAGTCACATTCATTCAGATAGATAGCAAGGGTGGAGACATGAAGACATGTGGAGATGCAGAGGCACATAAGGGGTGGTCCCACACCAATGTGTGGTGGATAAAAATTGGAAGGAATACCTCAGGAGTGAGGGATCCCAGCCACACACCAGACCACCCAGCTCAGGGTACCAGTGCTAGGAAGAAAATAAGTTCCCGTGACTTCTGACTGTAAAAATCAGTGGTGGTTTGGGTGGTCAAAGAAACTGCAGGATTCTCATGAATCTCCTCTTAAAGGGCCCACAATGAACTTAGGAATTATGCAGACTCACTCCCTATGGGCTCCAGCTCCAGGGCAGCCACTGGAAGGATGCCAGTGGCATACAGCGAGAAACTGAAGTGTCTGTCATCAGGGTGAGTGCCAGGGACAGCTTCCTTCTAGACAAAACTCCAGAGGCCAAGCACTGGCCATTTTCCCCTTCTGAGCTCTCCCCCAAAACAAAGCCACAGAGCAGCAACACATATCTGAGACTCTATCAGCCTGGCTCATCGGGTTGCCCAGCCCTGTTGATTACCTAAGGCTCTGCCCCATTCAACTTACCAGCATGCTTTTCTACAATAGGCCAGTCTATTAAGACAGGGAGTCAAAGTAGCTCTGTCTAATACATAGAAATAAGCATAGGGAGGCTGCCGAAATGAGGAGACAAAGAAATATGGCCCAGATGAAAGAACAGAACAAAACTCCAGAAAAAGAACTGAACAAAATGGAGGTAAGCAATCTATCAGATGCAAAGTTCAAAACATAGGCTATTAGGATGCTCAAAGAACTCATTGGGTACTTTAGGAGCATAAAAAAGGCCCAGACAGAAATGAACATTACACTAAATAAAATAAAGAGTAATTTACAGGGAGTGAACAGTGGAGCAGATGAAACTGAGTATCAAATCAACAATTTGGAATATAAGGAAGAAAAAAGGACATTCAATCAAAACAGCAAGAAGAAAAAGGAGTCCAAAAAATCAAGGACAAGCTAAGGTGCCTCTGGGACAAATTCAAATGTATCAACATTCAAATCATAGGTATGCTGAGAAGAGAAGAGAAAGAGCAAGAAGTTGAAAACTTATTTGGAAACATAATGAAAGAAAACTTCCCTAATTTGGTGAAGGAAATAGACATACAAGTTCAGGAAGCACAGAGAGTCCCAAATATGTTGGGCCCAAAGAGACCCACACCAAGACACATCATAATTAAAATGCCAAAAGTTATAGATAAGAGAATCTTAAAAGCAGCAGGAGAAAAGTAGAGTGTTACCTACAAAGAAGTTCCTATAAGACTGTCAGCTGATTTCTCAAAAGAAATTGTGCAGGCTAGAAGGGACTGGCAAGAAGTACTGAAAGTGATGAAAAGCAAAGTACTCTATCCTGGATCACTTTATCCAGAAAAGCTAACATTTAGAATTGAAGGGCAGATAAAGTGCTTCCCAGGCAAGGTAAAGCTAAAGGAGTTTATAACAAAGCCATTATTATAGGAAATGTTAAAGGGACTTATTTAAGAAAAAGAAGAAGATAAAAACTATGAGCATTAAAATGCCAATAATTTTACAACTGTAACAATTGAATCTAAAAAGCAAACAAGCAGAACAGAAACACAATCATAGATATGGAAATCATTTGGAGGGTTATCATCTGGAAGGGGAAAGCAGAATGGGGGAAAAGGCACAGAAATTAAGAAGTACAAATTGGTAGGTACAGAACAGATAGGAGGATGTTAAGAACAGTATAGGAAATGGAGAAGCCAAAGAACTTATATATATGACCCATGGACATGAACTAAGGGGGGTATGCTGGAGGGAATAGGGGTACCAGGTGGAGGGGGCCAAAGGAGGAAAAATTGGGACAACTGTAATAGTATAATCAATAAAATATATATTTTTAAAACCTTACAACAGAAATACAATGGGCATAAATGTAGGTAATTATCTATCAAACTGATAGCCAGAAAAGTATCTAGAAGAGAGGCTTTTACTAATAATTCACTAAACTAATTTATTGTTACACATTTTTTTAAAGATACCACACACATGCATACACTACTAAAAAACCAAAATGAGTTGTTTTTTAAAAAATCAAATAACCCGAGGAAAGCAAAAGAAGAGCAACAGAGAGACCAGGCCAATGAAAACAAACAGAAAATAACAAAATAACAATACCAAGTGCTAACATAATAATTTAAATGTTAATAGTCTAATTACACTAATAAAAAGACACTGGCAGAGCAGTTAAAGGAACAGAATCAAACTATATGCAACATACAAGACATTTATACTTCAAGCACAACATAGGTACATTGAACAAAAAAGATGGAAGAAAAGTTATGCCATGCAAATATTAATAAAAACCTAAAGTGGCTATATTAATATTTGATAATGTACATTTCACAGCAGAAAGAATTTACTTAATAAGGGATCAATCCACCAGAAAGATATATAGATCCTAAATGATACAAACAGATCAATACAGCCTTAAAATATATGAAGCTAAAACTGAGAGAGATGAAAGGAGAGATAAATCAACAAATATACTTGAAGACCTCATAGCCTCCCTCTCAACAGCTGAGACACAAAATCAGCAAGCACAGAGAAGATCTGAACAGCACAGCCAGCCACCAGAATCTAATTGACAAACACTCCCCTCAACATCAGCAGAACACACATTTTTCCCAGTGCTTGTGAAACATTAATCAATATGGACTATATATTAGGCATTAAAACAAACCCCAACTAATTTAAAAGAATTAAAATCCTATATAATATGTTCTATGACCATAGTGGAATCAAACTAGAAATCAATAATACAATGACAATAGGGAAAAATCTCTAAACACTTGGAACTTAAACAATACATTTATCAATAATCCATAGAGGAAGTCTGTGAAGGAAGTAAACATACTTAGAAATAAATTAAAACAAAACCATAACAAATCAAAATATGTGAGATGCAACTAAAACAGTATGGCAGGGAGAACTGATCGCACTAACTACTTACATTGGAAATGAGAAAAGATCTGATACCAGCAATAGAATCCTAACTCAAGAAAATAGAAAACAAAGAGCAAGAGAAACTAAAGGAGGCAGAATGGAGAAAACAATAAAAAACAGAAATCAATGAAATTGAACAGAGTAAAACATAAGAGAAAATCAATGAGAAAAAGCTGTTTGTTGTAGAGGCAATAAATCTGATAAAACCTCTAGCAAGACTGAAAAAGATAAAAAAGACAGAGAAGGATGGAGAGAAAGAGAGAGAAGATAGACATAAACACTAATATCAGGAATAAAAT
The DNA here is from genome assembly GCF_021234435.1 of Artibeus jamaicensis. Taxonomy (NCBI): domain Eukaryota; kingdom Metazoa; phylum Chordata; class Mammalia; order Chiroptera; family Phyllostomidae; genus Artibeus; species Artibeus jamaicensis. The sequence continues at coordinate 8,117,713 of NW_026521810.1, read as the reverse complement.
AGGGGACATTACTATAGTTCTTGCAGCTATTAAAAAGGTAATAAAGGAATACAATAAATAACTTTGCACTCATAATTTGACAACTTAGAAAATACAATCACTTCCTCTAAAACCACTAGCTGCCAAAACTCAACTAAAATGAAATAGACAATATTAATAGCTCTAAAGCCACTTTTAAAAATTGAATTCTTAATGAAAAAAAAACTGGAAAAAAATCTCAAGGCCTAAATGGCTCCATGATAATTTTATCAAATATTGAAAAAGAATGACTTCGATTTCTTCTAGGAATAGAAGAGCACAAACCACTGATCTATATAGAAAATGGACAAAGTATGTGCACAGAATGAAGAGGATCTAAAAATTGCAAACAAGAACTTGAAAGGATGCTCAACATCATTAGCCATTGGAGAATGCAAGTGACAACCACTGTGAGACACCACACACCTATGGACAACTGACAGTACCACTGCTGGTGAGAACGTGGAGAAACTGGAACTCTCCTATATTGCTGGTGATAATAGAAAATGGCACATCCACTCTAAGAAATAGTTACCATATGACCCAGCAATTGCAATCCTGGGAATTTACCTCGAAGAAGTGAAACTTATGTTCATAAAACCTTGTAAACAAATGTTTATAACTGCTTTATTTGTAATATCCCCAAATGGGAAACAACCCAAATACCTTTCAATAGATGAACAGTTAAACCAACTCTGATATATCCATATCATGGAACACTACACAGCAATGAAAAGGAATGAAATATTGATACATGCAAAAACTGTAATGAATCTCCAGGAAAATAGACTGAGTGAAAAAAGCCAGTTCCTAAAGGTTATGTACTACATGACTCCATTTATATGACATTTTTGAAATGATAACTTTTTAGAAATGGAGAATTCAGCCATTTTCCAGACTTAGGAAAGGTAGGTGTGGTTGCCCAAGAGCAACACCAGGTGTCCTTGCAGGGATGGAACTGTTCTGTATCTTGACAGTGGTGGTGAAAACATGAAACAACTCACCTGATAAAATCAGACAGAACTACACACACATGCACACAAATAAACACAAGTAAAACTGGGCAAGCTGAATAAAATCATGGATTGTATCAATGTCAGTAGTTACAATATTATACTATTACATTTTGAAGATGTCACCATTGGGGAACTGGGTGAAGGGTCAGCGTACAGGATTTCTCTGTATTATTTCTTCCAACTGCATGTGAATGTACAATAATCTCAATAAAAATTTTAATGAAAAAAAAACACAGGCTTAAGCTTCTTTTATAACATTGCATGGGCTTAGATTTATTTTACTTTCTTGCATTGAAGGAAAACCAGTAATGAGATTCAAACCATTTTGCTCAGTGATACCTGCATGGAGAACTTTCTTTTTCTGAATCTTTTGATTGGAAAGGTCCCCTGGTACTTTTGACATTTTTAGGAAGGACACCTGTGTTGCTTCAACATCAGAGCGAGGATCTGCACATTTTTCTGAAGTTGAAACCAAGGAACAGATTTCTTTTTGATGCCTGTTTTGAGTTAGATTTTAAAAAAGCAGACAAAAAGAAAGAACAAAAAGAAAAAGAAAGGGGAAAACAAAATTTTCATTAAGAAGGCAGGGTTGGATCAATAGTCATATCAAAAGCTGCAAACTTAAAGAAGTGAGCCACCCCCCTCATTTAGGTAATGCATAGCCCTTAAGAATAGCCCTTGATCCCTGCCCCACGCAGGAGAGCGGACAGGAGTCATTAGATAGGGCTCCCATCACAGCTCTAGTCTTTCCTGGCTGTGCGAGTCAGTGAAGTTGCTCAGTACTCTCTAAACTTCATTATTTTCTTCATCTATCAACTGGGAAACTTTAGCTGTGCTTTTACCACATGGGGCTGATGTGAGAATTAATGTGAGAAGATCTGGTTATAAACCAGAACATGTCACAAAAACCTATTTCTCCAACCAAAGGGTTGGACGACCAACTCTTATAAAAGCCAGAAGAGGGAAACCCCTGCCTTGGGCCCCCTGTGCCAACACTAGATGACAGCAAAACATTCTGGTGAAGCTGTGGGGCCCGGAGGGACCTCAGAAACTCCCCACTATTTCCCCAGACATACCTTCTCTGAAGCTCTAAACCCAGTGGACACAGAAAGTTTCCAGAACAATCTCCTCTCCAACAATGAATAGGTATGACTTCCCTCCTTCACTCCCACCCTCCTCACCCCCGTGCCTGCTTGCATAGAGCACCCACCCAGTGGTCATCATCCTCTGTGTGTCCCCCACCACACCATGTGTGATGTGACAGAAGGGACAGGCTTACATTTATGTGGGCTTCCCAGTTCTCCCGGCGCCTGATTTGTACTCAATAAATATTTGAAAAAAGAAGGAAGATAGACAATATTTGGGGGATATTTTTCAGCTGGTAGAAAACTCCAACAAGGCAATTTGTTTTCAGCTGGGGCTAAGTTGGTGAATACCTTTTCTAATATTGTTATGTTACAAGGAAGTATAGAAGCATGATATCTGTAGAATGAGACACGGTGTTTACTCTTTCCTTTATATTAATTCCGAGATCTTATTATGGGCCAGGCATGCTCTCATTTAATCCACTCGACAACTCTATGACTACCATTATTCCCATGTTATAGATGAGGAAACTGAGGCTCAGCGAGGTTAAGTAACATGCAGTGGTAGGAAGCCTGGATTAAAACACTTGTCCACTTGACTCTGGAACCTGCCCCTTTCATCCCCTAAAAAAACAAATGTAAAAAAACTAGAATGCATTCACTACTTAATTGGTTGCAGGTACAATCAAATGACCAAGCCAACTTCCTGAGATTTCAGTGTAATTAAACTAGGGGACAAGGACAGTTGAGGTACTGGCTGAAAGCACAGAGAAGGTGATTTACACTGAAGTGCTGCCAATTTACTCGATTCTTAATTTATTTGTCCAAATTTTCTCAATTTAGAAGATGTACCTGAGCTTTCCCAAACAAATACTTAAAAAATAATGTGGTAAAAATCTCATTTTAAAAGATATCCGGAATAGCACTAATTTTGCTGTGCTAATTCTATGCTCATACCCTGCTCCCAGCCCATGTTAATGCTTATTTTGCTAATAGGATGATAGTGAATTTTTATAGAAGATTTTGCTATTACACCTTTAAATTAAAAAATCCTCCTGATAAAGTATTAATATGAAGCTGTAATACTTCAATATTTGTACAATGCTAAATCATTTTAGTAAGACTTGACATTTTCTGATTGCTGGGGTGGTTTTGATTTTTGCTTAAAAACTACTAATTAGAAAATTATCAGAATATAAAGCAGGAAAAGAATCAAGAAATTATCTATCCCAAATCTTACCACTACACCCACCATTTCAAAGGTGAGGAAACTGAGACCCACAGCAATGGATAGGACTGGAAAGAAGGTATGAATTTGCCAACATCCAGAGTGAATCCGAACCTTGAGCCTCCTGGGCCCTGAGTCAGGTCTCCCTCACTGCACATATACCTCCTCTGCTCTGTCACTGCTGGGGCTGGGGGCGTGTTTACACTAGGTTCAGATAAAACCAGCCCTGCTTTTAGGTGCCATGCAAGGAATTCAGAACTTACTTATCAAGGTGGACATGTGTCTTCCTTAAGCCAATTGTTATTAAATTATTAGATTCTAAATTTCCTTTGCTTAAAAATCCTAGAGTAACCATACTGTGGGATTCTTGTTCAAAGAAACATCACAAAGCATTACAGAAGGAAAAAGTGTCAAGGAGAGGGAGCAGAGCATTGGAGAGGACCACAGTGAAGGGATCGAGAAGTCTGGCATGCTCACTTGTCTCCTTCCTTTTCACCATTGTACCACCAGTCCATGATCAAGGACTCAGAATAAAGGTTTTGCATCTTCTCCAGGTCACTGCGTCCTTGTTCCACTTCCTTAATTAAAAGAATGAGATCTTCATTCTGCCAAAATGAGATGTGAAGACACTATGAGATTGTATATGAGTTCACACTGTAAACATTTATTTTTTAAAAAGATTTTACTTATTTGTTTCAGAGAGAAGAAGGGAGAAGAAAAAGAGGAGAGAGAAACATTTATGTGAGAGAGAAACATCAATTGGTTGCCTCTTGCATGTACCCAAACCGGGGAACAGGCCCTAAACCCAGAAATGTGCCCTGACTGAGAAAGATCTGGCCACCTATTGCTTTGTGGGATGATGCCCAACCAACCGAGCTCCACTGGTCAGGGACATACTGCAACATTTCTAGCACAAAACAAAGTGTATCAGGAAAATAAGAATCCAAAGAGTTTCATGCAGTTCTTACATTACCGTATTTTTGAACAGCTTTAGTGAGGTACAATTTACACACACAGTGGAATGCATGGAAAGGGTACCATTTGAGTAGTTTTGACATTCACACCTGTGAAATCATTGCTATCAAGAAAATAAATATATCCATCATCCCCAAAGTTCCCTCATGCTGCACTGTAAATCTGTTCTCCCCCACCACAAAACCCCTCTCCCTCCATCCCCAGCAACTACTCATCTGCTTTCTGTCATACATTAGTTTAATTTTCCAGAATTTTATGTCAGTGGGATCATAAAGTACATATTCTTTTTTGCTAGCTTCTTTCACCCATATAATTATTTTGAGATTCACTCATGTAGCATGAATCAATAAAGAATTCATTCATTTTCATTGCTCAGTAGTGTTATATTGTATATTGAATACCAACATTTAATCACCTGTGTTTGGACATTTGAATTGTTTCAAGGTTTGGGCTATTATATGAACACTTGTGTAAAAGGCTTTCTTTGGACACTTGCTTTCATTCTTTGGGGGAAATTATCTAGGAGTGGAATGGTTGGATCATATGACTGGTGATGTGAAACTTTTGAAGAAACTACTAAACTCTTTTCTAGAATGACTGTACTAGTATATATTTCCACCAGTAATGTATGAGTGTTCTAGCTCCTCCACATTCTTGCAAATACTTGGTGTGGTCAATCATTTTAATTTTACCCATTCTCACAGCTGGGCAACGGTATCTCATTGTGGTTTTCATTTGTATTTCCCCTAATATTTAATAATGTTAAGCATTTTTCCTGTTCTTATTTGCCATGCATCTATCTTCTTTGGTGAAATATCTGTTCAAATACTTTGTCCATTTTTTGAGTTTCCTTATCATTTAGTTTTTAAAGATATTTATATATTTTGGATGGAAGTCCTTTATTAGATATACAATTTGAAGATAATTTCTTACAGTTTACAATTGTCTTTTTTTAATTGCTGTTCAATTACAGTTGTCCCAATCCCGCTCTCATTGCTCTCCCCTGCCCTGTCCATACCCTACCCCCTGTTCCCACAGTCAATTCCCACCCTATCACCCTTGTCCTTGGGTCCTTTATACATGTTCCTTCATTTAACCCTTCCTCTACTTTCCCCAGTTATCCCTTTCCCTCCTCCCCTCTGGTCACTGTCAATTTGTCCTTTATTTCCACATTTCTGGCTCTATTTTGCTCTTTTGTTTGTTTTGTTGATTATGTTCCACTTACAGGTGAGATCATATGGTATTTGTCTTTCACTGCTGGGCTTTTTCACTTAGTATAATATTCGCCAGTTCCATCTGTGCTGTCGCAAACAGTAGGAGTTCTTTCTTATTTTTTAAGGTTTTATTTATTTATTTTTAGAGAGAGGGGAAGGAAGGGAGAAACAGAGGGAGAGAAACATCAATGTGTGGTTGCCCCCCACACAGTGCCTACTGGGGACCTGGCTTGCAACCCAGGCATGTGCCCTAAACTGGGAATTGAACCAGTGACTCTTTGGTTCTCAGGCTGGCACTCAATCCACTGAGCCACACCAGCCAGGGAAGATTTATCTGTTTTGACTCCCGGTCTTCATGGTGGGATCTTCTGTGGTAGGAGACCTGTGGGGTACTCAGTGGTGCAGTCTCACCTGGGCTTGATGCTCTTACACTGCCCATTATGTCCTTTATGTGGGCTCTCTGGTTGCAATAGAGTTTTGGTTGTTGCTGGGTTGTTCTTTGATGGGATCTTCCCTCTGGCTGACTGACTGAGAGTCACTCTGCCCTTCACATCATGTATACTATTGTACAGGTGCTACCAGAACAAGAATTAAACAGCCTAGGAAACAGACCCACTCCCACAATGATAACCCCCACCCACAATTACATTATCAACAGCCAATGTACCAATATTAATAAAGGTGTTAAGAGATGAAGACTATTATAAGAAAGTGAATATAAGATTACTAATGGAACAAAAAGATTATTCAAGGGTAGAGGGAGGGACAATAACAAGAGTAGGGAATAGAGACAAGGCAAAGTGGGAAAGAAAATAAAATGTACTTTGTAACTAAAAATGGGAGGAGGAAAGGTGGGATGGAGTAAGAGATGAAAAGGATGTAGTATTAGGTTAAAACCAAAATTAAAAGAAAACAAATGTGTATATATATATATATATATATATAGTGAGATAAAAAATAGACAACCATGACCACAACAGCATATATACACACATGCATATATGTGTGTATATGTATGCATATACATATATATGTATGTGTATATATACATGCATGTATAAAATAATACAGCCCTAATTACAGTAAAAGCTGCACCACAGAAATAATGATCAATGAGCTGAGAAGTATATAGGTGGAATGGGAATAAGGAGGCAAAAGAAAAGAAAGAAGAGCTTAAAAGATGTCTAGAGGAAAGAGAAGTTATTTTGAGAGGATAGAGGGAGAAGGAATGCTAACAGTATTTTCTCTGCCTCTGAGTTTTGGTTAGCAATGATGCTGCATCCCGTCCGTATGCACTGGTCTGTGAGCCCAGGTCCCTGCCAAGGCTTGGGTACCTCTCAACTTCCCTTTTAAAAGAGGTTCTCTATGGCCCCCACACTGTAGCGAGGGTCCCTAGGGGTCCTGCTCTCCATGTGCTCCCTCTACCCCCAAATCACACAGTCTCTCACAGTCAGTTTCTGGCCACCTCCTAACAGGGCCTCTGACAATTTTAGATAAAGTATCTCTCTGAATTTTTCCCTGGTGACATTGGGAAGATCCCCTCAGCTCTACTATAACACAAAGTGACCATGGTATGCTGTCCCTGCTCCCTCCAGAGGTCTTCTGCCTCAGGCCTTCCTGTTCTTGTTGTGCAATTTCTGAGGCTCACACCCCCCAGGCCTTTTCTTGCCACCCCAGTAGCTCACAGGTCCTGAGACAATCCACAGCGCCCCCCAACTCCGTGCAGCCAGCAGTGCTGGGCTGGGCGGCAGTGGTGGTCTGCTGAGAAACGGGCCCACAGGTGCCCTGCAGGCGGGTGGTTCCTGTGTACTACTGTGCACTCCCCACACTCTAGTCTGCATGTGCTCTCACTCACAGATGCTTTCACTCATTCTTCACTCTATATTCTAACTTCAGATCCAGTCTGTGTCTGAGCACAGATGAACAAAGCTGCCTGCTATTCTGTCACCATCTTAGATCTCTCCAAATTTGTCTTTCCATGATCTTAACATTGTCTTTTAAATAAAAGTTTTAATTTTGATAATGTCTAATTTATCAATTTGTTCTTATATGAATCATGCTTTTCAAACCCCATTAAAATATTTTTGTCTAATATAATATGACAAAGGCTTTTTAGTATGTTTTCCTCTAGAAGGAGACAAACATAGGCTTTACATTTAGGTCCATGAACCCTTTGCAGTTAATATTTGAATAAGGTGTGAGGTATGGATCAAAGTTCATTTTTTGCATATGGATATCCAACTTTTCCTACACCATTTCTTTCTTTCTTTTAAATTATATTTTATTGTTTATGATATTACAGTTCTCCCAATTTCCCCCCCTTTGGCCCCTCTACCCAGGACATCCCCCACTGCCTCAGGCAATTGCCTGCATACCATGGGTCATGCATATATGTTCTTTGGCTACTCCATTCCCTATGCTGTACTTTACATTCCATGACTATTCTGTAACTACCAATTTGTACTTCTTAATCTCACCTTTTTCACCCATACCCTGACCCCTCTCCAATATGGCAGCCATCATAATGTTCTCTGTATCTAGGATTATGTTTCTGTTCTGCTTGTTCATTTATTTTGGGTATTTTTAGATTCAATTGTTAAGAGATGTATTTATTGTCATTTATTATTATATTTTTGACCTTCTCCTTAAAGAAGACCCTTGAAAATTTCACATAATACTGATTTGGTGGTGATGAACTCCTTTAGACTTTTTTTTTTTGGTCTGGGGAGCTCTTTATTTGTCCAATCCTAAGTAATAGCTTTGCTGGGTAGAGTAATCTTGGTTGTACTTCTTTGCTTTTCATCACTTTGAAAACTTCTTGCCAATCCTTTGTGGCCTGCAAAGTTTCTTTTGAGAAATCAGCTGACAGTTTCATGGGATCTCCCTTGTAGGTAACTAACTGCTCTTCTCTTGCTGCTTTTAAGATTCTCTCTTTATTTTTAAACTTTGGCATTTTATTTATGATGTGTCTTGGTATGAGCCTCTTTGGATTCATATTGTTTGGGACTCTCTGTGCTTCCTGGACTTGTATGTCTATTCCTTCACTAAATTGGGAAAGTTTACTGTCATTATTTTTTCAAATAGGTTTTCAATTTCCTTCTCTCTCTCTCTATTCTCCTTCTGGCACACCCATGATGCACATGTTGGTGCACTTAAAGTTGTTCCAGAGGCTCCTTACATTCTCTTCATGTTTTTGGAATTTTTTTCTGTTCTGATTGGGTGTTTTTTGCTTCCTATATTCCAAAATACTGCTTTGATTCTTGGCTTCATGCATTCTAATGGTGATTCCCTGTAAACTGTTCTTTATTTTAATTAGTGCATCCTTCATTTCTGATTGGATTTTTTTTTTTATACTGTCAAAGTTCCCTTTAAGTTCATTGAGCATCCTTATAACCACTGTTTTGAACTCTGCATCTACTAGGTTGCCTGTCTCCATTTTGTTTAGTTCCTTTTTGGAGATTTGTTCTGTTGTTGCATTTGGGCCATGTTTCTTTGTCTCCTCATTTTGTCAGCCTCCCTGTGTTTGTTTCTATGTATTAGGTATAACTGCTACATCTCCCAGTACTGGTAGAGTGGTCTAATATATATAGTAGGTGCTCTATAGGGTCAATGGCACCATCTCCTCTAATTACCCAAGCTGGGTACTCAAGGTGTGCTCATCATGTGGGCTGTGTACACTCTCCTGTTTAGTTGAGCCTTGATTGCTGTTGACATATCCAATATGAGTCACTGCCTGTGTTCTGCCTGGTGTCATGCAGCATAAGCTACAAAGTGATCTGCAGTTGGCTGCTACTTGTGCTGGGCTTGGAGATGCCCAGGAAAGGCCAAGCCATGAATCAAAGCTCGTTACTGCTAGTACCAGGCCTGGGGCGACTTAGTGAGAGGAATGGGGCTCACTGAAGCCAGATGCTGCTTGTTTGACAGAATTTTTAAAAATCTGAAGCATGGGCCAAGACAAGCCATTCTATAGAAAAGCCACTAGAAACTTCTTGGACCAGAAAGTTGGGTGGGGCAGGGCCTGAGGAAATCACCAGGTTGGAGCAATCAGTATAAGCCAGGTAGACAGAGTCTCAGATACGATGTCTGCCTGCTGGCTCCATGGCTCTGTGGGGGAAAGGCTCAGAAAAGGAACAATAGGCTCTGCAGGACATCTGTTAGGGAAAAAGCTTCCTTCCAGCTCTTGCCCTGATGACAGACAATTCAGTTCCTCCTCATATGTCTCTGGTGCCTTTTAATCTGCAGCCTTTGCCCTGGAGCTCAGAAGGACTGAGTGTAAGTATGTCTATGCATGCCCTTTAAGAGGATCTGCCAGGGAGTCCAGCAGTTTCTGTTTTCCACAGCCTCAATCCCCACTGGTTTTTACAGCTAGAATTTATGGAGACTTATCTTCCTAGCACTGGAAGCCTGGGATGGAAGGCTCAGTGTGGGACTGGGACCCCTCATTCCTAAGATATCCCCCTTATTTTTACTGCCACACATGGGTGTGGGACCAAGTTGTTTTGTGTCTATGCCCCTTCTACCAGTCTCTGTGTGGTTTATTCTTTAACTGCATAGTTGCAGGATTTCCATTCAGCTCAGTTTCTGATGGTTCTGAATGATGGTTGTTCTATAGTTTTAAGTTTGATGTGGTTGTGCGAGGGGTCAAGCCATGTTTACCTATGCTGCCATCTTGGCTGGAAGCTCCTACATCATTTTCTGAGGAAAAAATACATAAATATTCTTTCTTCACTGAATTGGCTTTGCATCTTTTTTGAAAATCAGTTGTTCATATAAGTGTTTGTCTATATACAGTTTCTCTATTGGGTTCCATTGATTTGTATATCAATCTTAATATTAATACAACACTGTTTTGATTACTGTAGCATTATTATAAGTTTTGAAATCAGGTTGTATTAGTTACCAACTTTGTTTTTCTTTTTCTAAGTTGTTTGGCTATTCTAAATCCTTTTCATTTCCATAGAATTGGTTTGTCAATTTTTACAAAAAACCTGTTGGGATTTTGACTGATATTGCAATGAGTCTATAGACCAATTAGAAGAAAATGAACATCTTAATATTGTCATGTCTTTTGGCCCATGAACAAGATATATCTCTCAGTAATGTTTTCCAGTTTTCAATGTACAGGTCTTTCACATATTTTGGTAGATCTTTCCCTACATATTTAATATTTTTGATGCTAGTGTAAGTAATTTTTATTTATTTTAATTGTTTTTTGTTAATAGCTAGAAACAAAATTCATTTTTGTATACTAAGTTTGCATCCTACATTCTTGCTAAATTAACTTTTTGTTCCTGTAGCTTTTTTGTATATTCCATTGAACTTTCTGCATAGATAACAATGTTGAATGAAAATAAAGACAGTTTCACTTCATTTTTTACAATCTGTATGTATGCTTTCCCCAGTCATCCCTGTCCCTGTTTCATTGCGCTAACTAGAACCTCCATTACACTGCTGACTAGAACCTCCGTTACACTGCTGACTAGAACCTCCGTTACACTGCTGACTAGAACCTCCACTACACTGCTGACTAGAACCTCCACTACACTGCTGATGAGAACCTCCGTTACACTGCTGACTAGAACCTCCACTACACTGCTGACTAGAACCTCCACTACACTGCTGACTAGAACCTCCACTACACTGCTGACTAGAACCTCCGTTACATGGTGAAAGCCCACATCCTTGTCATTTTCCTGCTATTGAGGGAAAAAGCATATGATTTTTTACCATTGAAGCATAGTGTTAGTTGTAGGTTTTTCACAGATACCATTTATCAGATTAAGGAAGTCCATTCTATTCATACTTCACTGATAGCTTTTATTAGAAATTCATGTTGGATTTTGTCAAAGCTGTTTCTGTATAAATTGAGGTAATTGTAAAGCTGGTTTTTAAAGTTTTTAATATGGTTAATTGCACCAACCATGGACTTCTGGAGTAAGCTCAACTTGGTCTTTAAACATTAGACTTTTAATATATATTTTGATTTCAACTTTCCAGATTTTGTTTAGAATTTTTGTGTCTGTATTCTTATGGGATATTAGTCCATACATTTTTAATAAAATATTTTTGATGTTTTGGTATCAGGTTAATGTTAGCCTCATAGAATGAGTTGGAAGTATTCTCTTCATTTAATTTTCTGAAAGAGTTTCTGTAGAATTGATATTATATTGATACAAATCAGCAGTGAAGTTATCCAGTAATGGAGTCTTCTTTTCTTTTCAAAAAAGGTTTTTAATTACAAATTCAATTTTTTAAACAGATGTAAGGTTGTTCAGGTTATCTATTCTTGAGAGAGTTTTGGTAATATGTGTCTTTTAAGCAATTGATCATTTAATCTTTGATGTAAATTTATTATGTTTTGTATTACCAGTAAATTGTCTTTTTTAAATTAAAATTTTTATTTTCAGGTAACTGTAGATTCACATGCATTTGTAATAAATAATACAGAGAGATCCCAATACTCTTCACCCAAAATGGTGAACATCTTGAAAATCAATAATAGAATATCACAACAAGGATATTGGAATGGATAAAATCCACCAATCATATTCAGATTTAGCCAGTTTTACTTGTCCTCATTTGTGTGTGTATTTAGTCATGTACAATGTGCTCACCTGTGTAGGCTTGTACTTTTGCCACTACAGTCAAGACACCGAACAGTTCCATCATCACAAGAAGGCCTCATGTTGCTTTTTCATAACCTATGCGCCTTTCTCCCTCCCTCTCACATCCTTCCTAAACCTTAGTAACCACTAATTTGGTGTCCACTTACAAAGTTTTGTCATTTCAAAAATGTTATACAAATGGAATCATACAGTATATAATTTTTTAAGATTGGCTTTTTCCCTCAGTATAATTGCCCAGAAATTCACCCAAGTTGTGGCACATATCAATAATTCATTCCTTTTATTACTGAGCAATATTGTAGAATATGGACATGTCATGGTTGATTAATCATTCATCTGCTGAAGGACATCTGGGTTGTTTTGTGTTTCTGTCTAATAAAAATAAAGTCATTATCAGTATTCAAGTATTGGCTTTTATGTGAATATAAGTTTTTATTCTATAAAATATATGTCTAAGAGAGCAAGTATTAGATTATATAATAATTAAATGTTAGTTTTTAAGGCAATTGTCAAACTTTCCCAGAGTGACTGTGACATTTTGCATCCCTACGACTGTATTAATAATTTGGTTTCTCCTCATCCTTGCCAGCACTCAGCTTTGTCAGAATTTTTCATTTTAGCCATTCTGATTGACATGCACTGGTATTTCATGGCAGTTTAATTTGCATTTCCCTAATGGCCAATGAGTTGAACACTTTTTCATATGCTTATTTGCCATCCATATGCACTTTTCAGTGAAATGTCAGTGCATGTATTTTGCCTGTTTTCTAATTGGATAATTTGGTTTTTACTGCTGAGTTTTTAATACGTTTTAAATAGATGTATTTGTCAGAGATGTTGTTTGCAGATACTTTCTCCAAGTCCAGAGATTGTCTTTTCATTCTCTTAACAGGGCCTTTCACAGAATAAAAACTTTTAACTTTGATAAGGTCTAATTTATCGATACTTTCTTTTTTCCTTTCTTTATTGTATTTTTTCCATTGCCACTTGGTCCCCTTACACCCTCCTCCCCCGCACAATCACCACACTGTTGTCCATGAGTTCTTTTTCTTTTTTGTTAAATCCCTCCAGCACTTACCTTCCATTCTTCGCTGTCATTCTGCTCTCTATGAATCTGTGTCTATTTTCCATGTTAGTTCATTAGATTCCACGTATGAGTGAAGTCATACTTTCTTTCATAGATCATGTTTTTGGTGTCAAGAGTAAAAATTCTCTGCCTAGCCTGATGTCCTCAAGATTTTCTTTATATTTCTTCCCAGAAGTTTTATAGTTTGATGTTTTACATTTAAGTCAATTATTCATTTTGAGTTAATATCTGCATGAGTGAGATGTAGGTTGAGATTTATTATTTTGCCTATGAATGTCCAGTCACTCCAACCATTTGTTGAAAAGGCTCTCCTTCCTCTAGTTTTTGCACTTTGTCAAAAATCAGTTTGGTACATTGCATGAGTATATTTCTGAGTTCTAAATTCTATTCCTTTGGCCTATGTGTCTATTCCTCCACCAAAACTATACTGTCTTGATTAATGCAGCTGCAGAGTAAGCTTTATTGCCATTTTACTTTTTTTCAAGATTGTTTGAGCTTTTCTAGGGCCTGTTTCTTGCCATAATAAATTTAGAGTAAGCTTGACTATGTCTATAAAAAAAACCTTACTGGGATTTTGATGGGAATTTTATTAAATGTATAGATCAAATAAAGGGGAACTGACATCTCTAGTATGCAGAGTCATCCATCCTGTGAATATGTTGTCTGTCCATTTATTTATGTCTTTAATTTCTTACTACTGCATTTTGTGGATAATAATGTGGTGGGTGATTGCTGGGGGAAGGAGAGTATAAAAGGACTAAATGGTAATGGAAAAACTATAATAAAGATTAAATTTAAAAAGAAAATTTTTTTCAGCATGAAAATCCTGTACATATTTTAAGTGTATACCTATTTCATTTTCTTCTGGGTGATTATAAATGATAGTAACTATTTAGTTTTAAGTTCTGAATGTTCATTTTTACTTTATCAAAATATGATTAAATTTTGTGTGTTGATCTTGTAACCAGTGACCTTGCTAAACTAACTTAAGAGTTCTAGAAGTTTTTTTTCTTTGTTGCAGATCTGTTGTGGTTTCCCATGTACACAATATGGTACCTACAAAGAGGGATAATTCTATTCCTTCCTTTCTAATTTGCATGCTGTTTATTTGTTTTGCTGCTTTGCTACCATGGGCAAAGCTTCTGGTAGCATGCTGAATAAAAGTGGTTAGAATGGATGTCCTTGTTTCTATCTTGACCTTAGGAGGAAATTAATCTTCCGATATTAAATATGATTTAGCTGTAGGTGTTATGATGATGTAAGTTGAAAAAGTTTTCCTCTATTAGTATTTTGCTAAGAGTTTTTAACATGAATGGGTGTTGGATTTGGTCAAGGCCTTTTCTACACAATTGATAGGGCCATATGATTTCTCTTTACCTGTTGATGTGCTGGATTATGTAGATTTTGTTTTTTAAAGCTATTTATTATTCTTTTTAAAAGATTTTATTTATTTTTAGAGAGAGGGGAAGGGAGGGAGAGAAACATCAATGTGTGGTTGACTCTCACATGACCCCTATCTGGCCGGCAACCAAGGCATGTACTCTGACTGGGAATTGAACCGGTGACCCTTTGGTTTGCCTCCCATGCTCAATCCACTGAGCTACACCAGCCAGGGCTAGATTTTCTAATGTTGAACCAGCCGTGTATACCTGGAATAAATCTCCCTTGGTCATAATGTAAAATTCTTTTAACACGTTGCTGAGTTCAAATAACTAATATTTTATTGAGGATTTTTACATCTTTGTTCATGAGGAATATTATTATGTAGATTTTTTTTAATGCTGTCTATTTGGTTTTGGTGTCAAGGCACTAATAACCTCATAAAATAGAAATAGCCTCAGGAAGTAGAAAGAAATCCCTCCTCTTCCATTTCTTGAAATAAATTGGATTAGTTATTCTTTGAATGTTTAACAAAGTTCTCCATGGAGAATTTTCAGAAGTTTTAAAATTATTAATTCAATTTATTTACATTGTCCATTTTATCTTGGTTGGCTTGGTAGTTTGTAGTTTTTGTGAAAGTGATCTATTTTTTGTAAGTTGTCAAATTTTTTAATGTAAGTTGTCCATTGTATTACTTTATTATCTTTTTAATGACTTCAAGATCTATTGTGATGTCCTCTATTTTATTTCTGATACTAGAGCTTTGTGAATTATATTTTTGCCTTTGTCGGCCCTCCAAAAGATTTTTAATCAACTCTTGAGTTTTTTTCCCCAAAGAGATTTTTTCATCTCTTGCCTTTCTCTATTTTGTTCTATTTTCAATTTCACTGATTTATGCTCTTTTCTTTATTTTGTCCTTTCTTGTGCTTGTTTTGGGCTTATTTTGCTTTTTGTTTTAATTTCTTGGGACAGGAACTCAGACTGTTGATTGAATACCTTTCCTTGTTTCCAGCATAAGCATTTAATACCATAAATTTTACTCCCAACACTGTTTTAGTTTCATCCTACATAGTCTGATATGTGGTGTTTTGTTTTCATTTAGTTTTAACTATTTTTTATTTCCTTTGAGACTTCTTCTTTGACTTATGTTATTTAGAACTGTGTTGCTTAAACTCCAGGTTAGATGTTTTCCTGCCATTTTTCTATAATTTATTTCTAGTGTGATTCCACTGTGGTCAGAGAACAAATTCTGTGATTTCATGTCTTTTAGATTAGTTGGGGTTTGTTTATTTCCCATTTAATGGCCTATCATGACAAATGCTTTTTGAGCATTGGAAAAATGTGTATTCTGCTATGGTGGAAAACATTATATCCATGTCAATTAGATCCTGATGGTCACTTGTGTTGCTCAGATCTCTGTTCCTGCTAATTTTATGTCTAATAGGTCTATCAGTTGCTGAGAGGAAAGTGTTGAAGTCCCCAACTATAATTTTGTATTTACCCATTTGTTTTTCTTTGACTCTATCAGTTTTTGCTTCAGATCTTTTAAGGCTGTATTGGTTTGTGCATACACATTTGGGACCTGAATATTTTCCTAGTGGATTGATCAGTTATTAACACAGCCAGTCCAGCTTTTTAATATTTATGTCTTTTCCATCCTATTACTTGAACCTACCTATGTCATTGTACTTGAAGTGAGTTTCTTATAAGCAGTATATAATTCAGTCATGTTCTTTTATCTACTGTACCAATATATGTTTTTTATTACATAACTACACCCTTTACATTTAAAGTAACTACTGCTGTTAGCATTTACATGTATTATTTTACTATGTTCTGTTTATTTTCATTGGTCTGACCCTTGCTTCACTTTTCTTGCCTTTCTTCAGGTTACTTTAACTTTTAAATATAATTCTATCTTGGTTTATTTTTAGTGCTTTTGAGTGTGTCTCTTTGTATGGTTTTAGTAAGGGTTCCTCAGGATATGACAACATACATATGTGATTTATAAAAGTATACTAGCAATCAATATTTTACTACTTTGAGAGAAATATAGAAACATACTTTTATTTACATTCCTTTACCTTCCTCCCTTTTAAGTATTATTGTCCTTAGTATCTGATAGTGTTTTTATTTCAATTATCAGATATGATGAATAAATCTCATGAGGAAAAGGATAGTCTATTACATCTACTAATATTTTTTCTGTTTTCTCCTTCCCTCCTGATGTTCCAGGATTCCTCCTTTCATGGTTTCCTTTTTCTTAAAGAACTTCTTATGGTCAATTTAAAGTCAGGTCTTCTAGTAACAAATTCTTTTAAATGTTATTTGTCTGAAAATATTTTCCTTTCCTCTTTATTTCTGAAGGATAGTTTTATCAGATATGAAATTTGTGGTTGATGGCTCTTCTTTTCTTGCCCCATGTGGAAAATGTTGTGCCACTTTTTTTCCTGGACTCCTTGGTTACAGATAAGAAATCTTCAATCAAATCCATAATCAATTTGGTGTCATTTCTTTCAGGCTATTTTCAAGATTTTTTTCCTTGGCCTTTGATTTTCAAATGTTTAGCTATGAAGTACCTTGACATGAATTACTTTGAGTTTATCCTATTTGGAGTTTACTTAGCTTTTTGAATCTGTATTGTTCATCAAATTTTGGAAGTTTTCAGCCACTATGTTTTCAGTCTTTCCCTTTCTTTCTCCTTTTCTTGGGTGCCTCTCATGATACTGTGTTAGACCTTTGGTTATTGTCCCACAGGTTGCTCTAGCTCTTTTCCTTTTCTCTTTTTTGTCTTTTCTTTTCTTTTCTTTTTAGTCTATTTTCTCTCTTGTTCAGACTGGCAGAATTCTGTCTGACCTCAAACTCACTGATACTATCCTGTCATGTCCACTGTACTATTGACATTATTCAGTGGGTTTATATTTGTTACTGTAAGTTGTAGTTCTGTAATTTCTACTTGAAAATTTTTGTAACTTTCACTTCTTTGCTGAAATTTACATTTGTTTATTTGTCTCTGAATAATTTGCAATTGATTGTTGAGCATTTTTATTAATATTTTTATGATTTTTAAGCATCTTTAAACTTCTTGTCAGGTAATCCCAGTATTTGGTCCATCTCGGTGTTGGCATCATTTGACTGTCTTTTCTCATTTGAGTTGTAATTTTCTTAGTTCTTGGTATAATGGGTGACTTTTTAATATATTTTGGACATTTTTTCTATTGCTTTTAGAAGACTCTGGATCCCATTTTAAATTTTTTATTTTAGCTGGTAGTCACCATGTTTAAATTTAGCATGTGGTCTTATCCTACTTTTGTGGGTTGTTGCTTCGATGGTAATTTAATTTTCAGAGCTTTTGTTTGTTTTATTTTGGCGGTCTTTACTAATCTGCTGTCATTGGGTCCGTGATGTCCCTGTTGGTGCTGCCAGAGAAGGCAGAGTGGTTTCCTCAAATCAAGCTTCTAGATGTGTCCTGTGACCCCTGGGTGTCTCTGTGTCACTGGGTGGGGTAGGACTGTCCCTGGCCTTTAAGGACAATGAGTGTTCCTAGGATGGGCCACTTGCTCCAGCTGGGTTCCTCTTTCCTGTTCTTCCCACCCACTCTGGTGTCTCTATGCACAGAAGGAGAGTCTCAGGTTTGTGGGGATAAAAAGATGGTCCACACTGGACCAGTTGTGGTTGTGTCCTTTATCTAGTCCTGCCCACCTACACCAGTAAACCTGTTTTTCTAGTATACTTTTTATATGTCTGGGAATTTGTATAGCTAAATTTAACTTTCATTTGGACACAACTCTATATCTGGTGATTTTTTCCAGCTATTTTCATCAAGATGAGCTGTCACAGTGTCCAGGGTCAGGAGTTCAGCTCTCTTTTTGTGGGACAGTTATCTCCAAATTATCTCCAAATTGTTCAAAGACATGTTACAGTGGGAGAAACCCTGCCCTGAAATGGGGGAGAGGTTGGAGAGCACTGGATGGCACAGAAGTGGCCGCTGCACTGAGGCTGGCTGCTGAACCAGTGTGCTTTGCCCTGTCAACCAGGGTGATACACACTGGCCGTGCAAGGGATTCTGGGAGAAGCCTTTAAATAGGAGAGCACACAGAAACATGGTCTTTTTGGATCTCCCCTCTTTCCTGGTTGCTGGAAGCTGGCGTTCCTGGACCATGAACCTTGGGAACCAAGTGGTCCAGAAACATCCCAGGAGCCCCTTCCAGGGCACTCCAGGGCCTGCCTGGAGTGCAGTGAGCACTAGGGCGTGAGAGGGGAAGGGAGGAGGCTCAGGCCAGCGGTCTAGGCTCAGGGAGCATGGCTTGACATTAAGCTCCAGCCCCACCCCCACATGGGAAGGAGAGGCTGCAGCCTGCCACTCGTGCCTCCATTCTGGGCAGGGCCTTGGGCCCACTGCACTAATGTGCAGGACAGGGCTTCGCAGACCACTGGAGGGCAGCATGGTCAGAGGAACAGAACAGTGCACTGCAAATAGGATGTCTGAACATAGATTATGAAAGATGCCTGAAGCCAGAAAGCAACGGGAAACCAGTTGAGCCACCTACATTTTCAAAAGGATGGAACGCTGGGTTGGAGAAGAGGTTCCTAGCATAACCTTGAACTGAGCTGGCAAAGGGTAGCAGGGTGATTTTCTCTGGGTGTCTTCGAGGAAACAGGATTTGACTCAGAAACTTGCCATTATTTCAAATTGTGTGATTGTTAAATAAAAGATTATTTTTCCTTCCCACTGAACTCTGTCTCTAGAGTTTTGTCAATATGGTAGTGAGGGGTGGGACCCCCACCGGCTGGGCTTGGTAACAGACAGATATCCTAAGGGGAGGAGGTAAATATAGTACTGATCAGCTCTACATATTACTGCCTCCCCTTTAGTCTAGTTGATGACGTATGGGGCGGAGGCTCAATTCTACAGTGGGGGAGAACAACAGTGGTATCAGTCTTATTTTACACTACCCCACTGACACCAGGAATAGGGGGAACTTCAATGTCTCCTATCCCCAACTCACGCTTCTGCTTTCATTTTCACTGATGGTAGGTGTTGCGGAGTTTAGCTTCCTGCTGAGTCCCACTGATATGAAAGCTGTGGAAAGCATAGTAGAGACCAGACTGATCTCACATTGCCTTGTTGAATCTTGGTGCTACCTGGTGGGGGTCCAGGCACCAAGCTTGGTACTGGACTCCATGGACACTACCATGGTGGGAAATAAAGAGCATTGCTTACTTCCACAAGATCAGCTTCCCATTCAGTCCTCTGAACTACCCTAGCACAGGATTTGGAGCATCACCTGCTTCTGCCTCGTGGGGTTTAAAGAATCAGCTTTCCACTCAGCCCTACTGGCACTACTCCAGCAGAAAAATCAGAACACTGCCATCTGCTTCCACCATATGGGGGATGAAAGATTAGCTGTCTGGTCAGCTCTACTAATGCCACATGGCAGGGGGATCAGAACATCCTCACTTGGTTCCATAAAGCAGGAAAGTGGTGTGGAAAATCAGCTTCCTGTTCATCTCCTCTGATCCTGAGGAAAGGGGGTGCAGTTTTTCTACTGATATATGGACAAAGTAGGGCAGACATTACCAAAAAGTTTTCTGTGTTTAGGCAAACCTTTTCTTGGTCCTTTGGCTAAGGGAAATAGGCTTTTCTTAGATCATTTTTCATCTGTGCCTGTTAGAGATTCTAAATTGGAGGCTTCTGCAGTGTTCTATATGGGATATATGGGAACATATATCCCAGTATATATGTTTCAGTAATCCATCTTATAATTAGACTTATATAAAAAGGACAAAAAGTTGCATTTCATTCCTTAGTGTAGGAGTGTATTTCTGTCTGGTATAATTTTTCTTCTGTCTAAATTATTCCCTTTACCATTTCTTTTTTAAGTATATTTTATTAACTATGCTTTTACAGTTGTTCTAATTTTCCCCCTTTGCCCAACTCTGACGGGTTCCTCCTTTCCCTCTAGCAGTCTACCCTTAGTTCATGTCCATGGGTCATACATATAAGTTCTATGATTTCTCCATTTATTATACTGTTCTTAACCTCTCCCTGTCTGTTTTGTACCTACCCAATTATACTTTTAAATCCCTATACATTTTCCCCTATTCTCCCTCTTCCACCTCCCAGCTGATAACCATCCAAATGATGTCCATATCTATGATCCTATTCTTGTTCTAGTTGTTTGCTTAATTTGTTTTTTTTTAAGAATCAATTGATAGTTGTGAGTTTGTTATCATTTTAATGTTCATAGTTTTGATCTTCTTCTTCTTCCTAAATAAGTCCCTTTAACATTTCCTATAATAAGGGCTTGGTGATGATGAACTCCTTTAACTTGACCTTGTCTGGGAAGCACTTTATCTGTCCTTCCATTCTAAATGATAGCTTTGCTGGAGAAAGAAATCTTGGTTGTAGATCCTGACTTTTTATCACTTTGAATACTTCATGCTAGTCTCCTCTTGCCTGCAAAGTTTCTTTTGAGAAATCAGGTGACAGTCTTGTGGGAATTCTCTTGTAGGTAATTCTCTGCCGTTCTCTTGCTGCTTTTAAGTTCTCTCTTTATTTTTAACCTTTGGCATTTTAATTATGATGTGTCTTGGTGTGGACCTCTTTGGGTCCAGCTTGTTTGGGACTCTGTTCTTCCTGGATTTGTATGTCTATTTCCTTTGCCAAATTAGGGAAGTTTTCTTTCATTACTTTTTCAAATAAGTTTTCAATTTCTTGCTCTTCCTCTTCTCCTTTTGCATGCTTATGATTAGGATGTTGGCCCCTTTGGAGATGTCCCAGAGTCTTCTTAAATGCTCCTCATTTTTTGAATTCTTGTTTCTTCATTTTGTTCTGGTTGAATGTTTATTTCTTCCTTATGTTCCAAGTCATTTATTTGAATCTTGGCTTCCTTCCCTTTACTGTTGGTTTCCTGTAGATTTTTCTTTATTTCCTTAGTAGAGCTTTCATTTCTTCCCTGTGCTTTTGCCATATTTAATAATTTCTTTGAGCATTCTGACCACCGATGTTTTGAACTATATATCTGACTGGTTGACTATCTTCACATCACTTAGTTCTTTTTCTGGGGTTCTGTTCTGTTCCTTCATTTGGGCCATATTTCTTTGTCTCCTGGTTTCAGCAGCCTCCTTGTGTCTGTACACTAGGTAGAGTCACTTTGATTCCATTTCAGGGCACCTGTTAAATTGTATGGGGGAATCCTTGAGCATTCACCAGGGTGGGACAACCTTGGCTCTGTGTATAGGAGTCCAAGAGATAGATAATGCTGCTGCTGGCTGACTTTGAGTGCTTGCCTGGCTCTCACTTCATTTCCAGTTACTTCACCAACTTCTTGTATGCAACTGGCACCCCTCTGGCTCCTGTCCTGGTTGTGGGTCCCAGGGTGGGTGGGTTTGTGTATGTCCCCGCAGTTTCCTCTACTGTTTCAATCCCCACTAGGTTTATAGCTAGAAGTTATGAGGTTTTATTTTCTCAGTGCTGGAGCCCTCAGCTGCATGGTCTGGCCTGGGGACTGGGCTCATTCTTGTACAAGGGGTCTCCCAAGTTTTTACCCACCACATGTGAATATGGAGCTGCCTATTCCACCCACTGTGGCCATCTTGCCACCTCTCCACCACTGCCTCTTCACTGCCACACCAAGTTCTCTCTGCCCTAACTTCCCTGTCTTCTACCTTCCTAAATGGCTGGATCAATATAGCCTCTTTAAATCTTTCATTGTCAAGACTTCTCACACTTTCTGGGTGATTTTCTGGCATTTCTGGGTGTTCTCATTTTTAAGTTAGTTGTGTTCCTTCTCATCATTGTGTAATGAGGTGAGGTGTGTCTGCCTAAGCCTCCATCTTGACCAGAACTCCTCAATAACATTTATTTTTATTTTTAAAAAATTTTTAAAATATATTTTATTGATTATGCAATTAGAGTTGTCCCATTTTTCTCTCCCCTTTATTCCCCTCCACATTGCGCTCCCCTCCCACCAGCATTTCCCCCAACTTAGTTCATGTCCTTGGGTCATATAGATAAGTTATTTGGCTTCTCCATTTCCTATACTATTCGTAACCTCCCCCTGTCTCTTTTGTACCTACCATTTATGCTTCTTATCCCCTACACCTTTTCCCATACCCCTATTTCTCACCCCCCCCCATAACCCTCCATGTGATCTCCATTTCTGTGATTTGGTTCCTATTATAGTTGTTTGCTTATTTTTGATTTTGCTTTTAGGTTCAGTTATTGATAGTTGTGAGTTTGTTGTCATTTTAATGTTCATAGTTTTCATCTTCTTTTTCTTAGATGAATCCCTTTAACATGTCTCATAATAAGGGCATGGTGATGATGAACTCTTTTAACTTGACCTTATCTGGGAAGCACTTTATCTGCCCATTCATTCTAAATGATAGCTTTGCTGGATAGAGTAATCTTGGGTGTAGGTCCTTGCCTTTCGTGACTTTGAATACTTCTTTCCAGCCCCTTCTTGCCTGCAAGTTTTCTTTGGAGAAATCAGATATGGAAATTCCTTTATAGGTAAGTGTCTCCTTTTCTCTTGCTGCTTTTAATATTCTCTCCTTATCTTTAATTTTGGGTAATTTAATTATGATGTGACTTGGTATGTGCTTCCTTGGGTCCAACTTCTTTGGGACTCTCTAAGCTTCCTAGACTTCCCGGAAGTCTATTTCCTTTGCCAGATTAGGGAAGCTCTCCATTATTTTTTCAAATAAGTTTTTCATTTCTTGCTCTTCTTTTTCTCTTTCTGGCACCCTTATGATTCATATATTGGAACATTTAAAGTTATCCTGGGGGTTCCCAAGCCTCTTCTCATTTTTTGAATTCTTGTTTCTTTATTCTGTTCTGGTTGAATGTTTCTTTCTTCCTTCTGCTCCAAATTGTTGATTTGAATCCCAGTTTCCTTTCTTAACTGTTGGTTCTCTTTATATTTTTCTTTATTTCACTTTGCACAGCCTTCACTTTTCCTCTATTTTGCAACCATACTCAACCATTTCTCTAAGCATGCTGATTACCAGTGTTTTGAACTCTGCATCTGATAAGTTGACTGTCTCTTCATCATTTAGTTCTATTTTTGGAGTTTTGATTTGTTTTTTCATTTTCGCCAGATTTCTTTGTCTCAGCACACCTGTCATGTTTTAAGGGGAGGAGCCTTAGGCATTTGCCAGGGTGGGGCAACCCAGTTTCCTGGTTGGGGTGTTGTATGTTGGGGGAGGGGTCCGAGAGGGAACAATGCCACTTGCTCGGCTCTAAGCTGGCTTTCAATACTTCCCTTGTTACCCATAAGCAAATTGGGCCCTTCTGATGTTGATTTCTAAGGTGGGTAGCTTTGTGTGCATTATAGGACCCTGTGGGTCTCTCTAAGAAACTCTCTTATGAGGTTGGAAGTTCTCCAACTGCTGCAGCCCCTACAGGTTTTGACAGCCAGAGTTTTTGAGGCTTTATTTCCCTCAGTAAATTCCTGTGCTGGAACCCTGGATTACATGGCCTGCCTCACTCTCCAGTTGTTCCCTCTGGTTTATCTGCATGCAAATGTAAGACCACCTGGTCTGCCAGCCACTGCCCTGCCACATATCCTCTAGAAGACAGCTGTCTGTCTCCACCCCTCCTACCAGTCTCAATGAATGTTTCTTCTTTAACTCCTTGGATGTTGGATTTCCATACAGTTTGATTTTCTGGAAGTTCTGGCTGTTTTTTGTTTACAAATTTGTTGTTGTCCTTCTTTTGGCATGTACTTCCTTGGGTCCAACTTCTTCAGAGTTGACCAAGAAGAGACCAAGTGTATATGTATGCCTCCATCTTTGCCAGAAGTCACCCCCTTTAACATTTCTTTTTTGAAGGTTTATTGGTGATGAATTATTTAGGTTTTTGTATATTTTTAAGCATCTTTACTTCACCTTCCCTTTCTAAAGATATCTCCACAACATACAGGTTATAAAATGATGAGTTTTTCTTTCAGTACATTAAAAATGTTACTCCAAGGATTATATCATAAGAACCCTGAAACACCAGTCCAAAAGAATCTATGCACCCCAATGTTCATAGCAGTACAATATACAACAGACAAGTGTTGGAAGCAACCTAGGTGCCCATCAGTAAATGAATGAATAAAAAAACTATGGTACATTTACACAATGGAATTCTATGCAGCAGAAAGAAAGGAGCTCCTACCCCATGTGACAGCATGGATGGAACTGGAAAGCATCATGCTGAATGAAATAAGCCAGGTGGTGAAAGACAAATACCATATGATCTCACCTTTAACAGGGACCTAATCAACAAAACAAATAAGCAAGCAAAATATAACCAAAGACACTGAAATTGGGAACAGGTTGACAGCGACCAGAGAGGAGAGGGGAAAGAATTTCAGGGGAAAAGAGGAAGGGTTTGCAGGAACAAGTATAAAGGACACATGGACAAAAACAATGGGGAGGTGGAAATGGGAGGGAGGTAAGGAGCATTGGGGTTGTGGGCTGGGATGGGAGTAAAAGACAGAAAACTGTACTTGAACAACAATTAAAATTTAAAACATGTTACTCCACTGTATTTTTACTTGCATTGTCTATGATGAGAAAATTGCTGTCATCCTTATATACAATCCTATGTACATCCTTCCTCTGTACATAATGTGCCTTCTTTCTCTCTAATTTTTTAAGTTTTTTTCTTTGTCAGTGCTTCTGAGAAGTTTGATTCTGATGTGACTTGATGTGCTTTTTTTCATGTTTCTTGACTCTGTGGATTTACATTTGCAATCTAATTTGGAATATATTTAGCCACTATTTTTTCAACTACACATTTATTAGGCTAGTTGAATTTTTCCTCAGTTCATAGATGCCTGTTTTTGTTTCTGTTTATTTAATTCTTTTTTTCTCTGTGTTACATTTTCAATAGTTTCTATTGCTACCTTATAGTTCACTAATCTTGGTTCTGCAATGCATGATCTGCTGTTTATCCCACTGCATGTATTTTTCATTTCATACAGTGTAGTTCATCTTTATAAGTTTGATTTGTGTTTTAATTGTATCTTCCTGGTCTCTCCCTAACTTTGTGAACACAACAAATACAACTATAATAACTTTTAATGCACTGATACTAACATCTGAGTCAGTTATGGGTATGTTTTAATTTTTCTGCTTACATTTTCTCCTCATTATAGGCTTGTACTTTCCTGCTTCTTTGCATACCTGGTACTATTTGATTGGATTCCAAAATCTTTCAATTTTACTTTGTTGGGTGCTGGATATTTTTGCTTTCCTATAATTAGGTGAGCTCTTGAAGTTTGTTCATGAATGCAGTTAAGTTCCTTGGAAAAAATTGATTCTTTTAGTTCTTGCATGTAAGATTTTCTAGGCAGAACTGGAGCAGTGTTAGATTGCTCCCAACACTGAGGCAACACCCTTTTGTATATCTACCCAAGGCCCAGAGGATTATAAAATTTTCTAGTCTAGTTTATGGGAGTAGTCACTATTTCCAGCTCTGTATGAATTCTGAGTTCTACTGCCTCCGGTCAGTCCTCTTGGATAACTCATTCCCCAGATTCAAGTAATTTCCTCACATGCAAGCACTAATCAGTACTCTGGTTTGACCTAGTTTTAAAGTCACTCTTCAGGACAGATAACAAGATGAGAAACACATTCTCTAGAAGGGTATTCTTGAAATATATATCCTTAGGCCAAGACTGGACAATTAGGAAATAGAACTTTATTTACTTTCTCCCATTAGCACATTAGAATGAATTGTTTTATCAGCTGGTTACATGGTTACTTAATCAAAGAAGTTAGAAGACAACTACCTAGCATCTGATTTTTCTTTGAAAGTTTCCCACAAATGCCTACAAACAGTAGTGGTTAACAGATTTCACATATGCACCCACAGGGCTGCTTGTTAAAAATACAGATTCCTGAAATTTGGCAAATTGTTGATAACTGCTTAATGAGGCTGATGGGTACATGGAGGTCCATATACTCTTCTACCTTTGTATGTTTGAAACTTTCCACAAGGAAAAAAGCTTAGAAGAAAACCAAATATGTTAAGATTCCTGGGCCTCTATGCCTAGAGCTTGATTTAGTAACTCTGAAGTAGGACCCAGGAATCTGCATTTTAACAAGTGTCTTTAGCTCAGATGGTCCTTGAGAAACACTGGTACCCCAATTATTAAGTGATTCATTTGCTCAACTTAGTTGTACCTGTGGTTGCTGTCTTCCCAATGAAGGCATTGTTCCTGGGCCTCCAGACTGCAATGTTCAATTGCACAAAAACTCTTCTCAGCTCATCAAGATCTTACCTGAATAGCCTCTGGAGGACAGGGATCCTTGAAGCCAAATCTGTAAGAATGGAACTCTCCTCCAGTCAAAGAAGCAAGTTCTTTCAAAAAGTCATTTGCAATCTTGTCATTGTAATTGAAGGAGATGGTATAAATTGGAATTTTCTGAAAACCTTTGACTTGGTCTATAACCATTTCAAGTGGCTAAAATGATAAGTTTTGAGGTGGGGTTGGGGTAGAGAGGACATGGAAGAGAGAAAAGGAGAAAGCAAAAAATAAGATGTTAATTCCCTTAGTGTTTTCTCTGGAGAGTGAAACCTCAACTAGTAATGACCTACAGTATATAGCAGTGAGTGGCTTCTTGGAAAGAGGTCAGTTCAGTTCAGTAAGGGAAGCAAACACTGACAGAGTACAAAGACCCATGACATGGCTCTTGCCCTCTGAAGGTGGGAAGAAGAGTCTGGAGAAAGATTTGGCTAACAAAGTCACTCAGCTTCAGGTGCACCTAAACTTAGAAGCCATGCTCTCAAGGTGGTGGGCTATGCATTAGGCCCCCCTAAAGTACTGCAGTCAGAAGCCATGAAGAGAATATCCTGGCAATCAGGATGCTACAGGGAGTGGCCACTGGACCTTTATGTGGGTCCTAAAGGTCTCCACCAAAAGAGCATTTCCCAGCTTTAGACAAGCCATGGACAATGTGCCTCCCACAGAAAGCAAACAAAGAGACGTTAAGAGTCCTTCTGTGAGCTGGGCACTCTGTTGGGGCACATATTAATCCTCACAACTGTCTTGTGAAATAGTTTTGGAAAAACTGTGCATTCTCAATACCTTGCTAGCAGGAGTATTACTTGGTATATCTTCTTAGTTGGGGGGCGGAGTGTGATTTGGCAGTACCTATGAAAATATATACCTTTTGACTAAGTGAACCTTTCAGAATTTGCACTACAGATATACTCATATGTGTACAAAATGATATATATGCAGCTACTTTTGCAACATTGTGTATAACAGAGATATTGAAAATAACTTAAATGTCTATCTTCAGGGGATATAGCTAAATTGCTGTGTGATAGGGTGGTAGACAGCTGTAAAATAAATGAGAAAGCTCTCTCTGAAATGATAATAAGCAGTGTCCAAGGTATATATTTTTTAATAAAGGTCAGAATTGTGTGTTGAACATGGTATCACTTGTATATTTTTAAAGGAAACATGTATAAGTACTTACACACTTGCAAACAAACTATCTCTGAAAGAAGATATAGGAAAATGGTAATATACATTGCCTCTTAACTGGCGAACAGAGGGTGGGAAGGAGAATTGTCTCCATATAACCTTTTGTTCCTTTGTAATTTGTACCATGTAAATGTATTACTATTCAAAAATTAAGTAAACATAATTAATGTTTATTAATCTCTATAATAGAATATGATTCACTGAGAATGTTGTTTCTGAAGAACTTCTCATAATTTGAAAAAACTCCAAATATTAGAAAAAAAGCAGGATGCAAAATTGAATTGTGAATTATTTAACTTTTCTTCTTTCTTATCCTTGTGCTTACCTATATTTTCTAAATTGCAATAAAATTAGTGAGAGTTTACTAAAAAGAAAATAACCTCTTGTCCAGATGACTTTCAAATAAAAATATCCGGCCCCTATTTCTCAGAGCTTCTGGATATCCATGGACTACAAATTCTCCAACTTAGCTTCCTCTCTCAGCAACCCCCAAACCTGCTCCTTTTTAAAATTCAAATCAGTTAATAACATAATCATAAATCAATCATCTTGACCTTTTTCTCCCTTGCTCCCTCTTCTCCTCCCTCTGCCCCCCAAACCCTCTCCCAAATTAGTCACCAAGTCCTTTGAGGCTATTTCTATGATCTCATCTCTGAAGGGAATCCTCTTCTCCCCATTTCTGCTGCTCCTAGCCAAGCCGGGACTATACCAATATGTCAATATTTAGTGTTTCCCTGGCACTAGGCAGGCATATTTCTAAAATACAGTTGAAAAGAACCATTTTACCCCACCCCCTGCCAACAAGCCTGTGGCCAAATCATCCTTTCCATGTGGCATTCAAGGACCTTTGCAATCTTCCCCAACCTAACTTTGGAGACTCTGCCCTGACACTCTTCCATCATTGACCTTGTTCTCACATTGTTTCTCTGAACAGCCCCTGTGTTCCTGCAACCCAGAATACCAATCATCTCTGTTTAGAAAACTCCTCCTCTTTCTAGACACAGCTGTAAATATCCCCTCCTCAGTGGAAACTTGCCTGGTTGTCCCTCCATCTTGTACAGCAAAATTCATCACTGTCTGCTCCCAGACATCGCATAGCACAAGTAAGCCCACTCCCCATATCATGTCTGAGTTAACTGTACATGCCTAGCATGCTCCCTAAAGTGTCAGCTTCCTGAAGGCAGGGATATTACTCATCTTTGCAGCCTAAAACCTTGACACTACACATAGAACACAAACAGGGTGCAATACATTGCTTCTGAAGAGAAAGTATTGTGAAATTGATGGGAAAATCATCCCAAATAAAATTTTATTTTACATACAATTTATCTGCCATAATACATCTAATGCTGCAGTAAATTCAGTTGCTTTACCATTTAATCCCTGGACCATAGGACACAGGATATTTTATACTATTTGTCCAGCTGTCTTCATATGCAAACACCTCCCAATGAAGGAAACAAGTTGGAACTAATTCACTTTAGTGGTTAATTTACACTGTACTGGCCTGTAAATCTGTATATTTATTTAACACCCAGAGCATTAGTCTTTCATTCATGAAGCTCAAACAAAGATGAACAGACTCTGCTAGAACTTTCAAATAAGTTTCAGTCAGGCTAAACAAAACAAAGAACATTCAACTAGAAAGGCATGCTTTTGTTTAAATGATCACTAAGTTGAAATTAAGCATATAATCAAGGGTATTATGCAGTGACATGTTTAGATTCAGAGTTCCCAAAGGAAAAAAATCAACAAGAATCTTCTCTTAGTTTATAATAAAATATAAACCAGTCTTCAGGGGCAGGTGGAGGCCTCCTCCCCTGGGAGTGTTCTCCAGGCCTGAAGGCGTGTGGAGCACTAGCCAGACAACGCTCAGGGTCATTTGAATTGTTTTGTGTTTCATTAGACAAGGGAATTCCTCCGTATATTTTCTCACCTCAGTTCTGGGACCCTCAGCCAAGGAAATATCTTTCAACAGCAATCAGATGGCAGTTCAAAAAGTCCCCAAACCCATTCCTGACATTGACTTGCAGGGTATTGGTGAGTCCCTCTTTGTCCCCAACTTTGATAAGTACCTGATCAGGTCTCCCATCCGTCAAAAGGTAGATTGCTTGTGTTTCCTTATCAGCAAAAGCAATTTGCAGAGCACTCAGAGTGTTTGTGGAACTCCCAGTCTACAGAAAAGAATACCAAGCACACACTTGAATCTCAAGAAAGATCTCAAACAAATGTTTACTGCTTCCAAAAAAGAAAGAAAAGTACCCGTGAAATAAAAGCTACATTAAAAACTACATTGAGATAATAATTTAAACCCACAAATTCCAAGAAGCCAACCCCCTGGGCGTGACATAAGGCCTGCCTCCTGCTGAGTGGCAGGGCTGTACACGTCTGTCCTAACGACAGAGCTCTTAATGCGATTCTATCTTTCTGTGTTTCTGTGGGAGGCACTGAGCCAGTTACTGTTCATTTAGCTGTCAACACAGGTTCAGCACGTAGCCAGACTACACCCTGGTGGGGATCATGTTTGTTTCAAACAAGGATTGATTCACAATACCCAAGATTTGGCAAACACAAATGTGGTATCATTAGCAACCTGGAGGTACAACAAAGAAATTGTAAATTTAAAAACTCCCACAGTTTCTGCCCAGGGATATGGAGCACCAACAAGAGTGTCACTCCAAAACTCACAATGAAAGAACGGTGAGACAAACAGCAAGCAGGGAAGTGCTGTTACACCCACTGGAGTGCTCAGGTCACAGGGCAGCCAACTAGCCCCAAATGCAGGGGGAGATGGGCACCCGCAGAGTCAGGCGAGATGCACGCACTGACCTTCTGGAACAGGATGCAGCCAGACACTTGTAAGAAAAGTTTCCCTGGCATGGTTGGTGAACTGTCAGAGGCTACCCCGGTGTGTACTGGCTACAGGATGAAGGCCTGGATGCCATGACTGCAGGAGGAATCCATGCTCTCTTGGAGGCGTTTTCATCACAAGCCCCAGAATGCTCAGAGAAAAGGCTGGGAGAACCCCAGGAAAGTCTCCTTCATGGGGCAGGACTGGGGCAGGACTGGGAAACAGGGACAGTGAAACCTGAGTCTCCAGAGACCCCTCACCTGTATCTCCCCTATAAAACAAAAGCCTTAAACTGTGTGTGATGGGGAGGTGGGGAGAAGGGCAGAAACATGTCACCCTTAGGGCACAGGTGAAACCCAGGACAGCTGAAGGAAGGAAAGAGGGAGGGACAGGAAGAACAGGGCTAGGTACTGGGCTCAGAGCTGCTGAGAGGGCCACGCCCCTAGTAAACATATTGACTAAAGAGATTGGGTGAATGCAGCAATTTTCAACCTTTTTCCTCTCATGGCACATATAAACTAATTACTAAATTTTTGCAGCATGCCAAGAGATATATTTTTGCCAATCTCACAAAAAATTAGGTATAATTTTGATTCAGTCACACCAGAGGGCTATTGCTGTGTTGGCTGCAGTCATTTTTTAATTTGACAATCTATGGGAAAAGAGGTCAGTGCCCTGACTAAATAGCCAGGTACTGCATGTTTTAAAAATCCTATGGCACACTGCTGAAAATTGCTGGGTTATGCTGTGAACTTCTGTGGTAGAACACCTGTGAGATTTAGTGGTGTGATCTCCTTGATCTCCCAAACTCACTGGTCTTGGGATGGCCAATGATAACTCAGACAAGGGTTTAATCTCCAAAATATGCAAAGAATTTACACAACTGAACTCTAAGAAGACAAGCAACCCAAGACTTGAACAGACATTTCTCCAAGGAGGACATACAGAGGATCCAGAGACACATGAAAAGATGCTCAATATCACTAGCTATCAGAGATATGCAAATTAAAACCACAATGAGATACCACTTTACACAGGTCAGAATGGCCATCATAAACAAAGCAACATGGAGGAACAAATAGGACGGACACAGGGACGAGAACTAAGGGGGGTAGAAATGGGAGGGAGGTGGGAGCAAGGGGCGGGGGAGGCTGGGATGGGAGAAATAGACAAAAAACTGTACTTGAAAAATAACTAAATAAAATTAATTAAAAATTAAAGAAAAAGCAAAGCAACAAACAACAAGTGTTGGAGAGGTTGTGGACCCTAGAGGGGACCCTAATCCACTGTTGGTGGGATTGCATACTGGTATAAACACTATGGAAAACAGTATGGAATTTTCTCAGAAGACTAAAAATGAATATGCCTTTTGACCTAGCAATTCCACTGCTAGGATTATATCCTAAGAACCCTGAAACACCAATTCAAAAGAACCTATGCACCCCAATGTTCATAGCAGCACAATTTACAATAGCCAATAGTTGGAAGCAACCTAGGTGCCCAGCAGTAAATGAATGGATAAAAAACTATGGTACATTTACACAATGGAATTCTATGCAGCAGAAAGAAAGAAGGAGCTCGTACCCTTTGCAACAGCATGGATGGAACTGGAAAGCATTATGCTGAATGAAATAAGCCAAGTGGTGAAAGACAAATACCATATGATCTCACCTTTAACAGGAAGCTAAACAACAAAACAAACGAGCAAGCAAAATATAACCAAAGACTAAAATAGATAACAGGCTGACAGTGACCAGAGGGGAGGGAATTTCAAAGGAAAAAGGGGGAGGATTTACAGGAACTAATATAAAGGACACATGGACAAAAACTAAGGGGGGTGGAAATGGGAGGGAGGTGAGGACCACTGGCAGCGTGGGCTGGGATGGGAGTAAAAGGCAGAAAACTGTACTTGAACAACAATTTAAATAAATAAATTTATATATATATATACACACACACACACACACATCACAAACATATTATTGAAAAAAATCACTGGGTTAACACAATCTTTATAAACCAAATGAGTGCCTATATGAAGCCCCTGACATCCTTGCAGCTCAAAGCACTTCCTGAAGGGTTTCTCTTCAGGATGACCTCAGCAGGTGGTCAGGTCAGGCTGCCTCTCCCAGCCCAGACTCCATCTTACCTTCATGTCTCCAATCCAGGACTGAGCCCCTTTCAAACTGTCTTCATTGATTTCAACAAGTTTTTCCCGCCAAGCAACTGCTTGAGCAGCAAACTGCACAAAATTGAATTTCCTTTTAAATCTCAGCTGTTCCTGTAAGAGACAATTATTACTTAACCATCAAACCACTCAAATGTAAGAAAATATTAGGACAGGTCATTTTGATAAATTTTAATCACCTTAATATCTACTTTCTGTTCTAGAAGCTAAAACTTACATTCAATAGAGAAAATCATTTCTAGTACAAAAGACATTTAAGTAAAATTTATACACAGTTTGAATATTAAACTTTACAAATGTATATATGCATGAATATATATTATATATGACATATATCAGTTAATATCTATATATATATAATGTGACATTAAATGCCTCTAATACTGATATTAATAATATATCAAATATGCACACTAAATGCAATATGCTTAAGAAAAAGAAATCCAAAAGTGTTACATTTTGGTCATCACCTTTTTGGTAAGGCTATTATTCCATTACATAACTATTCACTTGCCTTCTATCAGCCTGTATTTCTCCAATAGAGGATTGCCATATTAAGAGTTGTATTTTGTAGTTGTCAACACTCCCCACAATTATTTTCTGTGGATAATACATCAGTAATACTGGCTCATTACAGTGCTGTGTTGTTGCCCCTTTCCTGAAGTGGGAACTTTTAGTTAGGAAACATGGGCCGTCTGCTTCAGGTCCTACAACTCAGAGGCAGCATAGGCTAAATGAGAATAGGAGGCTCCTGACCATCAATGCTGGACCTGTGTGCACACAGCACCCCTCATAAATATCAGACATTAAAATTCAAATGCCACCCTAGAGACAAAAATCATGGAGATGTGTGCACACCACAGACTTCAGGATAGAGAAAGCCTGCAACAATGGACACAGACACTCCCTCAGTAACCCCGGTGTTGCAGAAAGGACCCACCAGAGGGGGGTCTGCTTGCAAAGGGGAACTGATGATTCTCTAACTGACAAAAGGGAGTTTTCCCTACAATGGCTTCCCTGTGGATACTTGACTGCAAACCTTGCCTGTGAACCTACCATAACCAGAACAGATGATGATTGGTGAAGATGCTATCGTGATACACAGGCCCTCAGATGCGTGAACTGATAGCTCCATCTAACCTGTATAAACTGGGTGATCTTGTCCTTCACCAAGTCCAGTTTGCCCTTCATTGAGTGAGATGTATCAATGAGGATGTAGATGCAATCATTAGACACTTTTCCAAAAAGGATTTGACTCCCATCTTGTAGCCATTTAATCCTAGGCAGGAAATAGTTTGAAAGTGAATGGTTGGAGCCTGTGGAAGGAGAGCATCTTCCTAAGAACTGAGTGATGCACCTACGGAGGCCAGAGCTGTGCTGTATTGTTCATATACAATCTTTTGTAAGTGGATTAATCACTCACTTTGACAGGTTTCTATGGAAAATCCTACACTGGAGCTGACTCCCTCATTGCCCCCTTCCTTTATCCATCATCAATCCAAGTAAAACAGAACTACAAAAATTAATAGGGCAGAAAAATAAATCCAACACTGGGTTCCAAAGTCAAAAGTAAATTATTTCCAGTCATCTGAGAGTTTAAAGCCCTCAGTTATGACTTCAGACCCTTTGTTCTCCTACCCCTGGCGTCTGCAGTTCCGCAGGTAATACCAGCATGTTTCTAATGCATATGTTCAGTGCTGCATATGTTCAACATCAGGCCACCCAGGTCCCGGTAATAACAAAGTGCCAGGCAGCTGTCTGAGCAGCACAACTTCTGTGGCACAGGCTTAGGCTGTCATCACATGGCATAGAATTAAATTCACAGCTGCAGGAAAAGCCAGGGGGAGGGACAGTCCAATGGAAAAATATTTGAAATCAAGTTCAGAGTTCAGCAATGCCTAGGCAATAAGAATTTGTAGACCAAACTGCTGGAGAGTACTGAATGAAAAGAAGTAAAACATTTCAAAATTTGTGAGAGGCAGGCCGCTAAAGAGATACTCAGAAGAAAGATTACCCAATCAAATGCTTGCTTATATGTAAAGAAAGGTCTCAAATTTGTGATATAAGTATCTTAAGAAACTTAAAGTAAGGAGAAGAAAGAAAAATGGCACAGAAAGGAGAAAACCCTGTAGAGGAAAAAAAAAATGAAACTGAAAGCTGTTTTTTTAAAGATGAGTTCAATGGAATACCTCTAGCCGGATTGATTAGAAAATAAAGATGACATAAATTACCAACATCATCTCTATGAGCATTTAAAGAAATTGAATACATAGTTAAAAACCTTCCCACAAAGAAAAACCCCAAGCCTGGGTAGCTTCAATAGTGAATTCCACAAATGTTTAAGGGAGATATGATACCAATTCTTTACAGAAAATAGAGGAGAGAAAACTTTCCAACAACCCTTGACACCCGGTGCAGTGAGAGGGACAAAATGACCTGGCAGCTGCCAGGTGCAATGCCTTTTAAGCAGCATCCTTTTCCCCAGACCTGAAATCCCAACTACTCTCCCCAAGAGTCAACCCTAAAACTATAAGCAGAGAAGACTCCACACATGAGGATTACTGTTTCTGAGTAACCCATCACCAGCTGAGTTTGAGAAACTGGGGCTCTGAAGACTTAATATGGAGACAGATGTCTGCAGGCTTTATATTGAGGCTTTATAGTAGAAGACACAGAAGGAAAAAGGAAACTCTCATTTCCAAGTGGCTACTGCAGGCTGGGTATTAGCCTATACTTATCACATTGAGTATCTAACCT
This sequence comes from Artibeus jamaicensis, assembly GCF_021234435.1. Classification (NCBI taxonomy): domain Eukaryota; kingdom Metazoa; phylum Chordata; class Mammalia; order Chiroptera; family Phyllostomidae; genus Artibeus; species Artibeus jamaicensis. The sequence goes on along the minus strand of NW_026521810.1, from coordinate 8,081,795 downwards.
AATCCATAGAATACATTTCCAAATAGTATTAATATTCCCACTTTATAAATGAGGACACTAATGCACAAAAGCATTAACTTGCCCAGGGTCACGCAGCAGGTGGTAGAGCTGGGATTAGACTCCAGCTCTAATCCAGACCTCAGAGCCTGTAGAACAAACTGGTGGAGAGTACTGAATGAAAGGGCTCTCCATGGACTTGGTCTTCATGGGGTACAATACATTGCACCCCATGAAGCTGCCCCCTGGCATCCCAAGGTGAAAGCATGAAGGTATATCATCCTCATAGGTCTGATGTTGAGGTCACAACATCAATACACCAGATTCATTAGTCTTACCAAATCTTAGGAAATAGAGGGGTTGAGAAGGATCACATAGTTATTTTTAGCTGATTTGTAATGCATACAGGGTCTGGCAGAAGTAAGGCCTGCTTGAGTGTGGTTGGTAGGGTGATAATATGGGTGTAATAATTTATAGTTTGAATTTGAGCATTTCACCTAAAATGTCATATGGTGTGCTTGAGTGTGATATTGTTATGTTATAGAATTAGATCTTTAAGATATTATAATAAAAGATTTTGTAATAAAAGGGGTGTTATTTGTACCAGACTATATATATATATATATATATATATATATATATATATATATATATATATTTCCACTGTATTCAGATATTTTACATTGTGACAGTTACCCTGAAATCAAATATATTCAAGAGTACAAAGGACAGATGTAATACAGTTTCAATACCTGTGGCCAACAAGAAATTCAAGACATGAGGAAAAGTATTCCTTAGCTTCCTATGGTGATGCACAACCACCACAGTAACTCCACATTTATTTGCTGTTTTTCTGAGTCAAAATCCAAATGTCATCCTTTGTTATTAACAACAAGGCCACGAGCAAGTCATCAGATGGCAACCTTGACTTAACATGTTTACTGGCCATTTCTCTTGGTTAAGCTTTACAAAGAGATCAAGCAGGCTTGAATTTCAAGAGAGACTAGAGCCCTTTTACCATCCTATAAATACACCAACCTCCTCTGGATCTGGGCCAGGACTGCATGAATTCTCTCACTGTACCATGTGCACTTCTCTTTGGTAATGCAGACGTGGACCAAGCTCCCATCCTTCCAGGGAACATGGACAAATCTGCTACAATATTTCGCATGAACTATCTTCTTGTTGGTCTCCTAAGGAAAGCACAGAGAACAGAAGCCACTCAGAAGTCACTCCCCAGAAGAAAAGTCTCCAGGTGGCACATCTATGTCTGCCTTATTTATGCAGCTCTTAGCACTCACTCCCACAGTGAAATCATTCAGCTGTTGGTTTGACCAAACATGCACTGGGGCTTGCCCTACACAGAGACTAGTGGTGGAAGTCATGAATGAGGGTCAAAAAGACATGTGTAATTTCATCTGTGCCCCAGAGAAACTATTGTTTCCAGCAGCAGAACACCTAGAGAATGAGTGCAAATAGAGAAGAGGTCTGAGGACAGTGCCTTGAGACCCTTTGGCATTTAGAGTTTGGGAAAGAAGTAACAAAGAAGGCAGAGAAAGAATAGCTGTGAGGTAGAAGGAAAAACAGGACAGTGTATTTTCTGTAAGTTGAAAAAAAATTTAGCCATGGCTGGTGTGGCTCAGTGGATTGAGTGCCAGCCTGCCAACCAAAGGGTCACTGGTTTGATTCCCAGTCATGGCACATGCCTGGGTTGCAGGCCAGTTCCCAGCAGGGGGCACATAACCACACATTGCTGTTTCTCTCCCTCTTTTTCTCCCTCCCTTCCCCTCTCTCTAAAAATAAATAAATAAATAAAAATCTTTTTTAAAATTTCAAGGAGGTAATCAAACTATATCAAATGTTGATAGCAGGCCAAGGAGGAAACTGAGAATTGACCCCTGGAGTTAGCAACTCAGGTACCCCTAAAAAGAGTGAGTTTTGGTGGAGAAGGGGCCTCCACCTGACTGGAGTACATTTAAGAGAGCATGGGAGAACCACAGAATTAGAGAGTGGCAATGTATAAAACTCTAAGGGAATTGAATTATAAGGAGGAGCTAAGAAATGAGGCCAATGAAGCAGAGCTGGAGGCGAATAGAGGTTTAAAGCCCTATATATTTAACATGGGAGAAATAACACCATGTTTATGTGCTGATGAGAAAGATCTAGAAATCAGAGCAATACTGTGATAGAAAATAGAAAGTGGGAGAATGAATGAATAAGGGAATAGGGATCAGTGAACATATGGAGGGCTTGGCCTTAGACAGAAGCAAGGACAGTTCCGTCATCCTAGAAGATGTGAGAGGAGAACACAGATTTAGATGCTGGGAGATTTGTAGCTCTGAGGTACGTATTCACAGATTTTCACTACAAGATTCAATGAAATGGGAACAAGGTCATCTGCTGAGAATGAGATGGAAGAGATGTTGAAGTTTGAGGAGGAAGAAGAAGGTAGACATCTTGCAGAATGCAAGTCTGAATGGACTGGGAAAGGACAGTGGGATTGTATACAGCACAAAAGATCCACCTGAAGTTACACGTCAGAAGTTTAAGGTGAAACCAGACACCATGGCTGTGTGTTTTTCTCCATTTCATCTACTGTAGTCAACTGCACAGGTATAAGGCAGAAAAGGCAGGAAGTTAGGTTTAACCAGGACTGGGGTTTTGCCAGGGAGTATAATGATGTACAAGAGAAAAGTAGATATATGATAGGTCTAAAGGATGGAGAGAACAGAGAAAAGACGGTAGAAACAACAGGTTGTACACCCCATTACAGTTGAAAGATTGATGGAATTAGAGCAGGAGAGAAAATGATCTTAAAAGAGATCAGAGACTTCCAGCCAGAATGGAGGTGTAGGTAGTGTGCCTCCTCCCACAACCAAAATAAGGACAACAAAAATTTAGAAATAAAATAACAACCAGAACTGACAGAAAATTGAACTGTATGGAAGTCAGACAGCCAAAAAGCTGAAATAGACACATTCATCCAGACCTGTAGGCAGGGTGGAGGTGGGCAGCTGAGCGGGGAGAAGTGGTGGCAAAAGAAGCAGTGACACTGGGTGCGCAAGGCACCCTGGGTGCGCAAGATGGTAGCAGGTGGACCCTTAATGCCCTGGCAACAGTTAGAAGACCCCAGGCACAGGGTGGCAATGATCAAACCCACCAAGGGGACCAGTGTAAAGTGAGGCATTGTGAACAAGGTAGCTGGCTGACCGGGCAGCCCCACATTTGCATGCACATAACTGGGGAGCAAGACATACCGAGCAATCTGGGGCCCCAGCACTGGAAAATAAAGCCTCAAAACACTGATTGAAAACACCTGTGGGGGTTGATGTGCAGGGAGAGACTACTAGCCTCACAGGAGAGTTTGTTGGAGAGACCCACAGGGTCCTAGAACATACACAAGTCCACCCACCTGGGAACCAGCACCAGAAGGGCCCAGTTTGCTTGGGGGAAGTGGCAGAAGTAACTGAAGTCTGACAGAGAGTGAAGCCAGAGTCATTGTTCCCTCTCAGACCCACCACCATACACATCGTCACAACCCAGCAACTGCATTGACCTGCCCTTGTGAACACCTAAGACTCTGCCCCTCATACGTAACAGGTGCAACAAGACTAGAAAAATGGCTGAAACAGAAGAACAAATCAAAGCTCCAGAAATAATACAACTAAGCAACCAAGAGATAGCCAACCTATCAGATGCACAGTTCAAAGCACTGATGATCAGAATGCTCATAGAATTGGTTGAATTTGGTTGCAAAATTAGATGAAAAAATGAAGGCTATGCTAAGTGAAATGAAGGAAAATGCACAGGGAACCAATAGTGATGGGAAGGAAACTGGGACTCAAATCAATGGAGTGGACCAGAAGGAAGAAAGAAACAACCAAACAGAAAAGAATGAAGAAATAAGAACTCAAAAAAAGGAGGAGAGGCTTAGGAACCTCCAGGACATCTTTAAACGTTCCAACATCCAATTTATAGGGGTACCAGAAGGGGAAGAGGAAGAGCAACAAGTGGAAAACTTACTTGAACAAATAATGAAGGAGAACTTCTCCAATCTAGCAAAGGAAGTAGACTTCCAGGAAGCCCAGGAAGCTCAGAGAGTCCCAAAGAAGGTGGACCCAAGGAGGAACACACCAAGGCACATCAGAATTATATTACCCAAGATTAAAATGAAGGAGAGAATCCTAGAAGCAGCAAGAGATAAGGAGACAGTTACCTACAAAGGACTTCCCATCAGACTGTCAGCTGATTTCTCATGAGAGACCTTACAGGCAAGAAGGGGCTAGAAAGAAGTATTCCAAGTCATGAAAGACAAGGACCTATATCCAAGATTTCTCTATCCAGCAAAGCTTTCATCTAGAATGGAAGGACAGATAAAGTGCTTCTCAGATAAGGTCAAGTTGAAGGAGTTCATCATCACCAAGCCCTTATTATATGAAATGTTAAAGGGACTTATCTAAGAAAAAGAAGATAAAAACATGTATAGTAAAATGACAGCAAACACAATTATTAACAACCACACCTAAAACAAAAACAAAGTAAGCAAACAACTAGAACAGGAATAGAACCACAGAAGTGGAGATCACATGGAGGGTTAGCAACAGGGGAGTGGGAGGAGGAGAGAGGGGGAAAGGTACAGAGAATAAGTAGCATAGATGGTAGGTAGAAAATAGACAGGGGGAGGGCAAGAGTAGTGTGGGAAATGTAGAAGCTAAAGAACTTATGACGCATGGACATGAACTAAAGGGGGGAATGTGGGTGGGAGAGAGTGTGCAGGGTGGAGGGGGAAATGGGACAACTGTAATAACATAATCAATAAAATATATTTTTAGAAAAAGTCATCAGCCCTGGCTGGCATAGCTCAGTGGACTGAGAGAGGGCTGTGAACCAAAGTGTCACTGGTTCGATTCCTAGTCAGGGCACATGCCTGGGTTGCAGGCCAAGTCCCCACTTGGGGGCATATGAGAGACAATCATACATTGATGTTTCTTTCCTTCCCTTCCTCTCTCTCTAAATATACATAAAAATAAAATCTTTTAAAAAAGTGATCAGACAGTGGGACCTTTGAAATTGATTATGTGGGTTATGATCACACAGCTAGTTGAAACGACAAAGTCAAGGGTATGCCTGTGACAGGAGTGGTAGACATAGAGTGGAGGAGAAAGCTGTTAGAGAAGAGTAGGTCAGGGAAATGGAAGATTGGGCTATGGGAAGGGTAATTCATATGTATTGACCTTACTAAGAATTGAAACAGAGCCAGTGACAGTGAGCCAGAAGCTTTATCTTCAAGAACGGATAGAAATAACCTGAGGGGATGCTGGGAAGATGGCGACGGAGTAAGATGGAACTGATACTAGCTCCTGTACTCATGGGTGAAAATCCTGGCAGATCTGTAGAGAAACAGCACAATAAACCATCAGTTACCCAGCATTTATGAAATTAAAAGACCAGAGATTGTGACCGACGCTGAAACACCAGATGGCGGCAGAGTCAGCTACTGGAGCTGGGTCTCACGCGGCCCCTGGGCTGCCGCCAGAGCAACAGGCCTGGGAGCCGGGGAGTCAGGTACGGGAGCCGGACACTCCAAGCCCCTGTGACGGTCCTGGGAGACAGAGGAGTCAGGAACCGGAGCGGGGACACCCTTGTGCCCATGCCATAGCTACCGGCCTGGGCAACGGAAGGGTCAGTTGCAGGAGCTGGGACACCAAAGGCCCCTGTGACGCCGCCATAGAGACAGGCCTGGACCCTGAGGAGCCAGCTACGGGAGCCGGGAAGTTCGCAGAACCTGTGCCACTGCCATAACGACGGGACTGAACGCCGGGGAGTCAGGTACGGAAGCCGGGACTCTCCAAACCCCTGTGACGCAGCAGAGGAGCCAGCTACGGGAGCCAGGAAGTTCTCAGATCCTGTGCCGCTGCCATAGCGACGGGACTGGACGCCGGGGAATCAGGTACGGGAGTTGGGACTTTCTAAGTCTCTGTGCCACTGCCATAGAGACAGGACTAGACGCTGGGGAGTCAGGTATGGAAACTGGGACACTCCAAGCCCCTGTGACGGCCCTGGGCAGCAGAGAGAGCCAGATACTAGAGCCAGGACATTCCCAGCCTCTGTGCCACTGCCGTAGTAGCACAGGACATTCAGCAGTGGTAGGTGACCAACGCAGGGACCAGCGCGAGGACCAGCGTGAGTGTAGGTGGAGACGAAGAACATCAAGAAACTTCAAGGAGTCTGCACCACTGAATTTCACAAGGATCATACCACAGAAGTTTACACCATAAAACCAGTGTTTCAGAACAGATCAATTTTGGAAGCAGAGACTAACAAGAAGAGTCTCAAACAATGGGAAGACAAAGAAACAATCCCCAAATGAAAGAAAAAGCAGAAACTTCAGAAAGAATGTTAGATGAAATAGACGCTGATCAACTATCAGACAGTGAATTCAAAGCACTGGTTATTACGAAGTTCAAAGAGCTCACAGTGAACTACCAGAAACTACAGGGGAACTATAATGATCTCTCTGCAAACTACGGCAACATCAAAAAGGAAATGGAAACTATCGGCAAGAGACAAGAGGAAATGAAGAATACAATTTCCAAATTGAAGTACACGGTAGAAAGTTTCCAAAGTAGGATAGATGAAGCGGAGGATAGGATTAGTGAGTTGGAGGACAAGGTAGAAAGCATCTCACAGAAAGAGCAAGAAAATGAAAAGAGGCTCAGAAAGAATGAAGAGGGATTAAGAGAAATGCAAGACAATATGAAACGTAATAATACCTGAATAATAGGAATACCAGAAGGAGAAGAAGAAGAACAAGGGATAGAAAACGTATTTGAACGAGTAATGAGAGAAAATTTTCCTAATTTGATAAGAGAAAAAGTCTCACAAATCCAGGAATCACAGAGAGTCCCAACCAAGAGGAACCCAAGGAGGCCCACTTCAAGAAACATCATCATCAAAATGGCAAAATTCCAACACAAAGAGAGAATCTTAAAGGCAGCAAGGGAGAAAAAAGAAATAACATACAAGGGAGCCCCAATAAGGTTAGCTACTGACTTCTCAATGGAAACACTTCAAGCAAGAAGAGAATGGCAAGAAATATTTCAAGTAATGAGAACCAGAGGCCTACAACCAAGGCTACTTTACCCAGCAAGGCTCTCAATCAAGATAGATGGCCAAATAAAGAGCTTCCAAGACAAAAGAAGTCTAAAAGAATATGCCTCCACCAAACCAGCTCTACAAGAAATACTAAAAGGACTGCTTTAAGGGAAGGAAGGATAAGAGGGAGACAGAGAGGAACACAGGTACAAAAATGGCAATGAATAAGTACCTATCAATAATAACCTTAAACGTAAATGGATTAAATTCTCCAATCAAAAGACACAGAATAGCTCAATGGATAAGAAAGCATGACCCACACATATGCTGCCTACAAGACTCACCTCAGGGCAAAAGACCATCACAGACTAAAAGTGAAAGGCTGGAAACAAGTTTTCCAAGCAAACGGACAAGAAAAAAAATCTGGGGTAGCAATTCTCATATCAGACAAAATAGACTTCAATAGAAAGGCTATAAAGAGAGACCCAGAAGGTCACTTCATTATACTCAAGGGAAGAATCCACCAAGAAGACATTAACATTTTAAACATATATGCACCAAACATAGGGGCACCCAAATATATCAAGAAAATCTTAGAGGACTTCAAGAAAGATATTCACAGAAACACAATTATAGTAGGGGATTTGAAAACCCCACTATCAAAAATGGACAGATCTTCCAAACAAATTATCAACAAAGATATTGTGGCATTAAACAACACCCTAGATGCAATGGACTTAACTGATATATATAGAGCCCTTCATCCCAAAGAAGCTAAATACACATTCTTTTCAAATGCACATGGAACATTTTCAAAGATAGACCACATGATAGGACACAAAACGAGCCTCAAAAAATTCAAGGAAATTGAAATCATACCAAGCATCTTCTCTGACCACAAGGGACTGAAATTAGAAACCGACCCCAAAGAAAAAAGCCCAAAGCACCCAAAAACATGGAGACTGAATGGTATGCTATTAAACAATGAATGGGTCAAGAATGAAATTAGGGAAGAAATCAAAACATTTCTGGAAACAAATGAAAATGATCTCACAACAACCCAAAACTTATGGGACACAGCGAAGGCAGTCCTGAGAGGGAAGTTTATAGCAATACAGGCCTACCTAAAGAAAATAGAAACATTTCAAAAAAACACCCTACGCCTGCAAGAACTCGAGGAACAACAACAAAGACAGCCCAGAGCAAGCAGAAGGAAGGAAATAACCAAGATTAGAGCAGAATTAAATGACATAGAAACTAAAAGCACAATTTTAAGGATCAATGAATCCAGGAGTTGGTTCTTTGAGAAGATAAACAAAATAGACAAGCCTTTAAGTAGGCTCATCAAGAAAAGAAGAGAGAGGACACAAATAAACACAATCAGAAATGAAAAAGGAGAGATTACAACTGATACCACAGAAATAGAAGAGATTGTAAGAAATTACTATGAAGAACTGTATGACAAAAAATTTGAAAACCTAGGGGAAATGGACACATTTCTAGAAAAATACAATCTTCCAAAACTCAGTGAAAAAGAAGCAGAAAATCTAAATACACCAATAACAGCAAAAGAAATTGAAGCAGTAATCAAAAAACTCCCATCACACAAAAGCCCCGGACCAGATGGTTTCACAGGAGAATTCTACAAAGCATTTAAGGAAGAGCTAACCCCTATTCTCCATAGACTATTTCAAAAAATCCAGAAGGATGGAAAACTCCCAAATTCTTTTTATGAAGCCAGCATCATCTTAATTCCAAAACCAGATAGAGACACAACAAAGAAAGAAAACTTCAGGCCAATATCGCTGATGAACATAGATGCTAAAATCCTCAACAAAATATTGGCAAATCGCATCCAACAATATATCAAAAAGATCATACACCATGATCAAGTAGGATTCATCCCAGGGATGCAAGGATGGTACCATATTCGCAAATCAGTAAATGTAATACATCACATAAACAAAAGCAAAGACAAAAATCTCATGATCATATCAATAGATGCGGAAAAAGCTTTCGATAAGGTACAACACCCATTTATAATAAAAACACTCAGTAAAGTGGGAATACAGGGAGCATTTCTCAAAATAATAAAGGCCATATATGAGAGACCTACAGCCAATATCATACTCAATGGGAAAAAACTAAAAGCTTTTCCACTAAGATCAGGAACAAGACAAGGATGTCCACTTTCACCACTTCTATTCAATATAGTATTGGAAGTTTTAGCCACAGTGATCAGGCAAGAAAAGGAAATAAAAGGCATCCAAATAGGAAAGGAGGAAGCAAAACTGTCACTGTTTGCAGATGACATGATAGTATACATGGAAAATCCTATAGACTCTACCCAAAAACTGCTCAAACTAATTAATGAGTTTGGCAAAACAGCTGGTTACAAAGTCAATATCCAGAAATTAAAGGCATTTTTGTATACCAACAGTGAATCAGCAGAAGCAGAAATAAAGAGAAAAATCCCATTTGATATAGCAAAAAGAAAAATAAAATATCTGGGAATAAACCTAACTAAGGAGGTAAAAAACCTGTATGCAGAAAACTACACAGCCCTGAAGAACGAAATCAAGGAAGACACAAACAAATGGAAACATATACCTTGTTCATGGATTGGAAGAATTAACATCATCAAAATGTCCATACTACCCAAAGCAATATACAGATTCAATGCAATACCTATTAAAGTACCAATGGCATATTTCACAGACATAGAACAAACACTTCGAAAATTTATATGGAACCATAAAGAAGCCCGAATAGCAGCTGCTCTTTTGAGAAAGAAGAACAAAGTAGGGGGGATCACAATACCTGATATCAAACTGTATTACAAGGCCACTGTAATCAAAACAGCCTGGTACTGGCATAAAAACAGGCACATAGACCAATGGAACAGAACAGAGAGCCCAGAAATCAACCCAACTCTCTACAGTCAATTAATATTCGACAAAGGGGGCAGTAACATAAAATGGAGTAAAGATAGCCTCTTCAACAAATGGTGTTGGGAGAACTGGACAGCTACATGCAAAAAAATGAAACTTGAGCACAGACTTACACCATACACCAAAGTAAATTCAAGGTGGATAAAAGACTTAACTGTAAGTCATAACACCATTAAAGTCCTAGAGGAGAACACTGGCAAGAAAATCTCAGATATTTCACGCAGCAACTTCTTTACTGATATGTCCCCTAGAGTAAAGAATGTAAAGGAAAGAATAAACAAATGGGATCTCATCAAAATAAAAAGCTTCTGCATGGCTAAAGAAAACAGTATTAAATTAGCAAGACAACCAACTGTATGGGAAAACGTATTTGCCAATGATACCTCAGACAAAGGTTTAATCTCCAAAATATACAAAGAACTTACAGGACTCCACTCTAAGAAGACACCCAACCCAATTAGAAAATGGGAAAAGGACTTGAACAAACACTTCTCCAAGGAGGACATACAGAACATTCAGAGACACATGAAGAGATGCTCAATATCGTTAGCTATCAGAGAGATGCAAATTAAAACCACAATGAAATACCACTTTACACCAGTCAGGATGGCTATCATAAATAAAGCAACAAACAACAAATGTTGGAGAGGTTGTGGGGAAAAGGGGTCCTTAGTTCACTGTTGGTGGGAGTGCAGACTGGTACAACCATTATGGAAAACAGTATGGAATTTTCTCAGAAAAATAAAAATCGACCTGCCTTTTGACCCAGCAATTCCACTGCTGGGATTATATCCTAAGAATCCTAAAACATCAATATCAAAGAACCTATGCATCACAATGTTCATACAGCACAATTTACAATAGCCAAGAGTTGGAAGCAACCTAGGTGCCCATCAGTAAATGAATGGATCCAAAAATTGTGGTACATATACACAATGGAATTCTATGCTGCAGAGAGAAAGAAGGAGCTCCTACCATTTGCAACAACATGGATGGAACTGGAAAGCATTATGCTGAGTGAAATAGGCCAGGTGCTGAAAGACAAATACCATATGATCTCACCTTTAACAGGAAGCTAAACAACAAAACAAACAAGCAAGCAGAAAAAAAAAAACAAAAAACAAAGACACTGAAATAGAGAACAAGGGGATAGTGACCAGAGGGGAGAAGGAAGGGAAGTTAAGGGGAAAAAGGGGGGAGGGATTTGGAGGAACAAATAGGAAGGACACAGGGACGAGAACTAAGGGGGGTGGAAATGGGAGGGAGGTGGGGAGCAAGGGGCGGGGGAGGCTGGGATGGGAAAAATAGACAAAAAACTGTACTTGAAAAATAACTAAATAAAATTTAAAAAAAAAGAAATAACCTGGGCCTCTGTAGGTGACAGCCACATTCTGATGACGTGGGAAGAAGGCAGGAGAATGATCAAGAAGCAGCAAAGAGGCCACTGCCTACCTCCAGGCCCACAGGAGATGGGGAAAGAATACAGGGTCTTTGAAAGAACCCAGACAAGCAGAAGAAGGGAACATCTCAGAACACCTGAAGCTCTGGGTGCGGGGACATTGCTGATGACATCCAGATCCAGGGGGCACAGTGAAAGAGTTCTAGGAGTCAGGGAGGAATGCAGGAGGCTCAGAGAAGGGAGGTCAGAGACACACATGAATGAGATTCAGGGGTTCAGTGGTGACTGATGTGAACAGGGTTGAAGGGCATGATGAGATCAGCCCTGAGGTTGCCGAGGCAGGTCGAGAGGGGAACCACAACTCCACAGTGGTGCATGCAAGAAGGAAGGAGAAAGATGTCCTCTCATTCTCACACATTCCTGGGGATGGCACATGAGAGTGTTCCCTACTGTCAATCTCTTCACATGGCATCTGCCAACTGTGTCTTAAGCACTGGAAAATAAAAACATACCAGACCATAAGTTTACATGAATACAGTTAGGCAGCACAGTCTCAGAATGAGAAGAGCACAGTGTGAGAGCCAAACATATCTGAGTTCAAGCCATGCCTCTACCTGCCATGAGATGGCTGGTAAGTTGCCTAGCCTTCCAGAGGCCCTGTGACTTTGTTTTCTCATGTGTGATATGAGAGCACAAATATTCACCTTATATAGAAAGCACATGAGCATTCCATAAATGCTCATTTCTGACTCACCATGTTTTTAATAAAGAAAAGGCAGGTAACATCTACTGGGCATCTCCCAAGTGCCAGGCACTGTGCTCAGACATGCATTTTTTTATCCTTTCCTGAGGTTATGTTTATTGATTTTAGTGAGGGGAGGGAAGAGAGATGGAGTGGGGGAAAAAGAAAGAGAGAGAGATATTGGTTGCCTTCCATATGCACCCTGACCAGGGATGAAACCCACAACCTAAATATATATGCCCTCACCGGGAATTGAACCTGAAAACTTTTGGTGTATGGGATGATGCTCCAATCAACTGAGCCACCCAACTAGGGAATGACATTCATTTTTAAAATCTGGACTTTAAACCACACACATTACAGATGTGGAGGGTGAGACCCAAACAGGTTAAATTTTTGCTCAACACCTCATAATTAATAACTGGTAGAAAGAGCATTCATACCCAAGTCTTCTTACTCTAAATTTGATGCACTGTCTACCAAACCCTACTGCCTAGTATAGTGAAGGATCAATAAATATTTGTTAGAGGAACACATGGTAATACTAGAGTGGGTTTTTTTAACACCAGGGCTGGCTTTGTACATAAGCAGCACAAGCAACCATGAATGTGAGGTGATTTCGGGGGTACCCTGAAATACCAAGTTACTAGACTTTGCCTGAAATTTCCTAATTAGAAATAGATTTTTGTCTCATCCTCCTACCTGCTCATTTATCTTAGAATGCTACATAGCAAGTTCTTTTTAGTCATTTATCTCAGTGTAAGTGAGTTTCCTAGATGAGTATAAAAACCTACAAACTGGTTTTTATAGTTAAAAGTTTAGGGGCCTGCCCAGTGGGAGTCTGGGAGAACCCTAAATAAGCTACCTATTTCACAGCCTCAGTTTCTTCCTAACTTATACACACCATAGTTTTTAGTATAAATTCAGTTTCAGATATGTAGCACCAAATATGAGATAAAATTGTCCCTTTTTCACCAATATTTGTGAAAGAGGATAGTTGTACTATATATTTCTCAACCTTTACTACATTATTATTTGCTAGCACAAGAAACTTGAGGTAAAATTCCCCATTTAAAAGCCAAATTATTTAAACTCTCCCTACAAAATTTTACATAAAACTGTCAAGGAAGAACAGAGAAAAATCGTGTTAGAGAGAAACCTGAGTACATTACCACATTGCCAGGAGGTTGCAGTGAGCTGTGTTCAAATGGACAAGGATTTATATTTTTAAATATCAGGTCTTAATGTATTTTAAACAATGAAAATTTAGTTATGTTTGATTTCCTGAACTAATAACATTACTGAATAATGTCTACAAAATCAGAAAACTGTGCTGGGAAGGAAACAAATGAGATTTTCTTGCAATGCAAAAATTACTCTGCATCCCAGTAGATATGCCAGGACACAGGTCTTGCATCAATTCTGCATTTTTTTTCTAATTCAATTTTTACATTTTCCTCCTTGCAGTTCATTGCCAAAACACAGCAGTAAGTGGGCAAACAGACAACATCACATGACTACTGTAGCCCTGGAAGAAAAAGCCCTTCCCTGAGGAGCCCTGTGCAGGCAGCCCAGTGAGTACCAGAGAGACTAGGGAGAAGCTATATCCGTTTCAGAATTACAGCTTTCAAAAGTTCTCAATATTCAGCCTTCCAGTGCTCTAACCCCTTAAAGAATTTTGTGTTTACTGGCAATCTTCTAAATACTGGCTGGTAGTCCAAGACTAATGTATCTTAGAGATAGTGACAATACAAGAGGACCCTACTAGGAATGCCTGCTTTGGGCATATTCACTAGTAGTTTCTTTCTTCCATTCTATATGGAGGAGCAAAGGGCTTCTCTTTGGAAATACTGTTGAATAATTATGAGACTCAAAATTCCTGAATTTCTACAAGCCCAGCTCTTGGCTTATGTATAATTATTGTATAACTCACTTACTTCAAGGAACCATTCTCAGAGTTGATCTCCACTCAGAGAAGTATATGATGAGAAGAAGATGGACATTCTTCTGCATGGAAACTGCAGACAACTTCCCTCCATGTGGACTTTAACCTTGGCCCTGTCCTGAGTTCTGGTTTAAGGGAGGCCTTACCTACCTGCTTAGGGTATCAAGAGAAGGCCACAGCCCCACTGGGAGTGCACTCACCGCACTGGTCTGTATGTACTCATTCTCAGGCTTGGCTTTTATATCAACAACTCCATCAGCATGGCGGAAGGAGCAGTCAGCAAGGACATCATAAAATGACAGATTTTGAGCTTTTAAGCCATATTTCTGCAGCCACTTCTTAGAGTCCCAGATGTCTTCTGGATTTGATTCATTCCCAACAGAGGTTGCTCCTGATTCTATTTTTGGAATCACAATTTATTAGCCATTCACATTACACAACCCATTTATATTATACAAGCCATTTATATTTTACCCCACCCTAGTATTTACCAAGCTGGGGAACATGTTCTTTGTTAGGCCCCACTTGTTTCAGGAAGAACACTTTTGAAAGCAGGACTGGCAAAGAATTCCTTCATAAGATTAGAAGGTAGGAATCTGCTATTCTTCATTTTACTTCCTCCTCTACCTAATTTGACTGGCCCCATGCACAGGTGGAGGTGGCCAACAAACCAAGGCTGTGTATTGGGAGAGCATTAAACTTGGGGTTAGAAGCTCTGGGTTCAAGTCCTGCCTCCATCACTTATGAACTTGGGCAAGTTCTCAAACTTGGACAAGTTATCCCACTTATCCTCTCTGATTTTCAGCAAATTATTCACCTGCTGAAGGAGATAGCATCTACTGTGCTTTCCCTGCTTTGTGGAAGTGATTCAAGGAGAAAAGCCATTGGAAGTGCTTTGTAATGAGAGGGGAGAAGTAGAGGCATGTAACCTGCATTGAAGTTGAAGTCAGTCAACCCCAGGGGACTGGTGTGCTGCCTGCCAGGAATTCCCTTGGTGGATTTATCCTGATTCAGAGCCTGGCCCTCAATTCTGCAGGCTCAGAAACTTCATATTGACAGCTCAGGCACCCAAAGCTGATCTATGACAACACACCTTAGTCAGATTCATAGGATTAAGTATAACCATAAGGCGAATTGCCCAAATATTCCCAGCCCTCAACACATTCCCTTGGTGTTTTCCAAAGGTTTCCTATACTCTTTAAGCAGGAGGAGGTTTTATGCTACCTGAGCAGAAAAAAACTTGTAAGCCAGCTCTCACACAAGCAGAAGAGTATTTATCTAGGCAGCACAAACCCCCTTGTGCCACTTTAGGGAGACTGGGGTATCTTGGAGTGGGCACAGAGGAGAGAGGGAACAAAAGTGAAGCTGAGAAGGAGGAACTGGTGTCTGGGGCAGGCTTGCATCGGCCTGGG
Organism: Artibeus jamaicensis; assembly: GCF_021234435.1. Taxonomy (NCBI): domain Eukaryota; kingdom Metazoa; phylum Chordata; class Mammalia; order Chiroptera; family Phyllostomidae; genus Artibeus; species Artibeus jamaicensis. Next base: position 8,066,254 of record NW_026521810.1, on the reverse strand, counting down.
AGAGGACAGTGCACCTCTCCTTCCAGCCCTCTGCTCAGCTGGAGCACAGTGCCAAGTGAAATGGACCATGCTGGGAGTGTTTACAAAATCTGGAGATCAGCAGTCAGGGCTTTTTTTTTTTTTTATTCCAAAGTGTGGATTGGTAAACACTTATCTACATGCCACTAGAAGGAAGACAGAACAGACCTGAGATTTTAGCCACACTGGGATAGCAGAGCTCTAGGAAGACCAGGAGGAATGTTGGGGAGGTGAGTTTTCAAAAAGTGTATTACCAAGTATCCACCAGCCCTATAGAATTTATCTCCATGTAGATTGGTGGTTATAACCCTAAATACTGGAATTCTCTGAGAAGTTTTAAAAATACTGCTTCATGGGCCCCACCCATTAGATTCTGCTCTAATTGATCTGAACACTGGGATTTTTCACGCTCCCAGATGATTGCACGGTGCAGCCAAGCTTTGTACCTGGGGTAAGGTGGAAAGAACTTTCTAAAATATGAGATGGTTATCTAATCAATCAGGTTTCCACCAGACATAGATTCAAGTCAAATTATACTTTTAATTAAAAAGTAGTGCTTACTATTAGGGAAACAAAAATATTATCCATTCTTACCCATAACCATATTTAAGGGGATATATAATTAAAATGAGATTTGAAGACATAAAACACTTTCAAGCCAATTATTTCTCAGTAATGTGTAAAGGACTTGTCTATTAGTCCTACATGTGAGCCAAGTCCTCACATATTAATATAATACTTTTTAAACAATACACTCTGAAATCTATTGGAACTGGACCATCTCAAAAAAAAAAAACAAAACCTGTTTTTGGTTTTTGAACCTTAAACCAATCTGGCATCAAAAGCTGCTCTGGTACTGCTCCCAATGCCAGCAGTTGGTTTCTATGTGACTCACAAAGTGTCCTCTCACACCAGGAGCTCCAACCAGAGGCTCCCCAAAGCATCTGATCCCTGAGGTTCCCCTGCAGGCTCACCTGCACCACAAGGAAGCAGCATAAGGAAAACAAAGCTATTTACTCAGTGGGATCAGCTTCCTTGCAGAGACCCTATGGGTGGTTATTTTTCCTCGCTATTGTTAATTTTAGCCTTTGTCTCCTCTTTATTCATATTTTATTATTCGCCTCTCTTCTTTCTAATCAATAGCTGTAGTAGGAAATACAATTTTATTTAACTATTTCCATAGCAACACACATACACTATCATAACCTTCTGCTCTGTTTTGGTGTGACTTCTTTTAAATCAACAAGAATTCTTTATAAATGACAATGATAAATTCCAGCTTACCATAAAAGAATCCCCTAAAAACATATCACATCAATTTTAACAAGGGTTTTTGAAGAGCCAGAGGCTAACTTCTGACTCCTTCCGCCGTCACCCAGGACCACTCATCACCCAGGACCACTCATCACCCAGGACCATTCCGCGCAGTCACCTTGAGGACATTACTCAGGCTACCAGTTAGGAAGGGGGTTGGGAAGAAGACCCCAAAGCAACTTGAACTTCATAAAGGAAAGAAGGGGCAGCCAAAAGACAGCCTAGGTTCTCCAAGGCTGAAGAAAGGAGCAAAAGGGGAAAATCTTTTTATTTTCATTGTGAATTATACCAATTAGTGGCTGAGCCTCATTTTGCCCAATAGGGAATGAAAAGGGCTTCATTTGCTCATTACAGTCACCTGCTAAGGGATTCTTTCCATTCCTCTGCAGTTACCTGAATTAAAAACTTAGATAACTTTTCACTTACAGAGCCTAGGAACACCTTTATTTATTATAAACATATGAGCTCACAGGTCATCCTGAATTACATTGCTTTCCTTTTCTATGTGACACATTGCTAAAGATTCTCTCAGTTATAGCAGGAGAAGCACATGGCAGATCATATCTATCCCACAGAATTAACTGGCCTGTTCTACTGTCCTACTTATCAATCTCAGAACCTACTGGCCAATGCTTTTGAAACATCACTGTGATAGCCAGACTATGGCATAATGACAAAGTGGGCACAGTGTATCAATGCCCATGTCTCCCCTCAAGGTGCAGTTCCCGAGTGGCTCCCAGCCATCAAAACTTCACCACCACCATAATTTCTGGCCCCACAATGATGGTTAATCTTTTTATTTTTAATCCTTACCTGAGGACATTTTTTCATTGCTTTTGGAGAGAGAGGAAGGGAATGGCGGTGAGGGGTAGAGGGAGAGAAAGAAAGAGACAGAAAAACATCAACCAGCCTCCCATACACATCTGACTATGGGGATCGAACCCATAACCTAGGTATATACCCTGATGGGGTACTGAACCTACAACCTTTTGGTTTATGGGATGAAGCTCCAACCAACTGAGCCTCACCAGGCAGGTCAGCAATGGTTGATCTTATGTGTCAACTTGACTGGACCACAATACCCAGATATTGGGTCAAACATTATTCTAGATGTTTCTGTGAAGGTATTTTTTTTGGCAAGATCAATATTTAAATCCCTATATTTTAAATAAAGCAAATGGGCCTCATTCATTGAGTTGAAGACATTAAGAGAAAAAAGACTGTCCTCCCCTAAGGAAAAGAGAATTCAACAGCAGATGGCCCTTGGACCTGAACTGCAACACCAGCTCTTCAATACATCTCCAGCCTGTGGCCTGCCTGCCCTGCAGATGTTGGATTTGCCAGCCCCCACAATCACATGAAGCAATTCCCTAAATCAATGTCTCTCTCCCTCCCTCTACACGCACACTTACACATCCTATTGGTTCTGTTTCTCTGCAGAACCTTAATGCACCTGTCCTCTCCCACTGAAAGTTACCTGTCCAGCAACTCATTCCTGCCATGCTAGGTCCATGTGAACTATCATCAATAGTAAACCAGAGCTTTAGATCTGGAGCCAACCTCAGAGATCATCAAGGTCAGGGTTTCCCTGACTGTGTCCCACAACTACTTCCTCTACTGCATCCTGTGGCTGATACTCAGAAAGAGTGTATCTTAGCAAAAACTTTGGGGATCTTGAAATTTAAGAGTTTCAACAGGTTCCTTCTCATAGGACTTATCTAAGCCTTTTTTATAGGACTAAGCAGTGGGTTCACCATAAACAGAGGCATAAATAGTATCTCCTAAAGTTATTTGGTCCCAAACCCTTTCTGCATAGAAAACTTTGGAGGGTTTATATTTGGTAGCCACAGTTTGTTTGGTACATATTGTCCAACTTCTCTATTGTTACAGGTGCCATGAGACCCTGAACCAACTCTTGGATGCCTTGTGGAAGGCATAGGAAAAAGATCCTGTGAATTAGTTTGTAAAGGAAAGGTTGAGAAGAACTTGGAAGTGGTGTCCAACAGAAAGAAAAAAAAAACATTGCCAGAAGGCAGGAGGAATGTTTAAACTACAACATGTGCAACTGGCTTCTGAGATGTAAGATCAATAGTCAAGTTAGAGGAGCTAGTGGAGCACAGATTCCAAGGGAAGAATTTTGAAAGCCACATTTTAATGTGTCTCTATCTAAAATGACATTTAAAATAAACCGAAACTAGCCAAGGATCAGTGATGTGGGCAGCAAATTATACCTTTAAAAAAACAGCATGACCTGGCAAACTAAACACAAGCCAATTCAAGGTGTTTGGTACAATCCAATATAAAGTGGAAAAATCAAGATTTAGAATGGAGAAAACGATTAATGGAGTTTGGAGACTTTAGATTAAGAACCCAGAATTCACGTAGTAGTGAGAATTGAACTCTGAAACAGAGTAGAAATACTGGATAAACCAAGACAGAAAATCTAAATTTGCTTCCCTTGGAAAATGAAAATTTTTGATCTTGCATCATGAAGGTATTTTTTTAAAGTTTTAGTCAGCATATTTATTTAATGTATTCTTTTAAAAAATTTGTTGAGACTTCCACCAAGATGGAGGCGTAGGTGGAAGCACTTCGCCTTCTCGTACAACTAAGTTTAAAAACAACAAAGTTTTAGCAACAAAAACACAGCCAAACCACAGAAAATTGAACTACACGGAAGTCTGACAACAACGAACCCTTCAGCCAAACTGGTAAGAGGGGCAGAGCCAGCAGCAGAGCGGGTCGGGCAGGAAAGATCCACCAGACCAACCTGGGCATGAGACCCAGGTGCACCAGCAGCCGTGGGCAGATCCCAGGTGTGGAGAAGTGGGCAGACCCACTGAGGGTGCAAGGCGGTGGACCCACTGAAGGCTGACCGTGGTCACACATTCGCGTGCAGATAAACTGGTGAAGGAGCGAGCAGTGAGATGGACCGTGCAGGCCCCAGCAGCAGGAAACAACAGAGGGAACCACCATTGTCCCTCTCTGACCCCGCCCCCACATACAGCGTCACAAACCAGCGACCTGGGTGGCCCCGCTCTGGTGAACAACTAAGGCTCCTCATACGTAACAGGCACGAACAGATCAAAACATGGCTCCAGAACAACTCAGAGCCCCAGAGCCCATAAATCTAAGTGATGAAGAAATAGCCAAACTTTCAGATGCACAGTTCAAAACACTGGTGATCAGGATGCTCACAGAACTGGTTGATTTTAGAGGAACAAATTAGAGGAACATATGAAGGCTAAACTAATAGAAATGAAGGGAAATGCACAGGAAACCAATAGTAATGGAAAGGAAAATGGGACTCAAATCAAAGGAGTGGACCAGAAAGAGGAAAAAAGTGACCAAACAGAAGAGGATGAAGAAACAAGAATTCAGAAAAAGTGAGGAGAGGCTTAGAAACCTTCAGGACATCTTTAAATGTTCCAACATCCAAATTATACGGGTACCAGAAGGGGAAGAGAACCAGCAACAAGTGAAAAACTTATCTGAACACGTAATAAAAGAGAACTTCCCCAATCTGGCAAAGGAAATACACTTCCAGGAAGTCCAGGAAGCACACAGAGTCCCAAAGAAGGTGGACCCAAGGAGGAACACACCAAGGCACATCATAATTACATTAGCCAAGATTAAAATGAAGGAGAGAATCCTAGAAGCAGCAAGAGATAAGGGGACAGTCACCTACAAAGGAGTTCCCATCAGACTGTCAGCTGATTTCTCAAAAGAGACCTTACAGGCAGGGGCTATAAAGAAGGGGCTAGAAAGAAGTATTCCAAGTCATGAAATCCTACAGCAAGGTTGATCCATCCAAGGTTGATTTATCCAGCAAAGCTTTCATTTAGAATGGAAGGACAGATAAAGTGCTTCTCAGATAAGATCAGATTCAAGGAGTTCATCATCACCAAGCCCTTATTGTATGAAATGTTAAAGGGACTTATCTAAGAAAAAGAAGATAAAAAAGATGAACAGTGAAAGGACAGCAAACTCACAGTTATTAAGAACCACACCTAAACCAAAGGCAAACTAAGAGGACAGCTAGATCAGGAGTGGAACCATAGAAATGAAGATCTCATGGAGGGTTAGCAACAGGGGAGTGGGAGAAGGAGAAGGGGGGAGAAGGTATAGAAAATAAGTAGCATAGACGGTAGATAGAAAATAGATAATAGAGGAGGGCAAGAATAGTAGGGGAAATATAGAATCTAAAGAACTTGAGACACATGGTCATAAACTAAAGGGGGGATTGGTGGGGGAGGGGTGTGCAGGGTGGAGGGGAATGAGGGGGGGAAATAGAACAACTGTAATAGCATAATTAATAAAATATATTAAAAATTTTTTAAAGAGAAAAAAAATTTGTTGAGCCCTGGCTGGTGTGGCTCAGTGGGATGAGTGCAGGCCTGCAAATCAAAGGGTCATAGATTCGATTCCCAGTCAAAGCAAATGCCTGGGTTGTGGGCCAGATCCCCAGTAGGGGAACTAGAGAGGCAACCACACATTGATGTTTCTCTCCCTCTTTTTCTCCCTCTCTTCCTCTCTCTCTAAAAATAGATAAATAAGATCTTTAAAAAAAGAGCATGACTAAAACAAAAAAACTTTGTTGAGATATAATTTGCATACCATAAAATTAGCCATTTTCAAGTATACAATTCAGTGATTTTTAGTGAATTTAATCTCAGCATATTTTCATCACCATAAAAAGAAACCCCTATTTTCCTTCTCTACTTCCCCCCACTAATTTACTCTATGGATTTGCCTATTTTATCACATAAATGAAATCACACAAATTGTGATATTTTGTGTCTGGCTTCTTTCACTTATCATAATGTTTTCCAAGTTAATTCACATCGTAGCATGTGTCAGTACCAAATTAAATATTTATTATTAGAGATAATTTTACTTCTTCCTTTTTAACCTGGTACATTTGTTTCTTTTTCTTGACTAGTTATGTTGGCTAAACCTTCAGTACAATGCTGAATAGCCGTAGTGAAAACAGATATCCTTGTTTTGTTCCTGATTTCCAAAAAAAGTTTTCAGTCTTTCCCCATAAACATAAGTTAGCCACAACTTCTTAATAGATTCTCATTATCAGGCTGGGGAAATTTCCTTCTATTCCTAGTTTGTTGGGTGTTTTCATCATATAGGGTATGGGATTTTGTCAAATGCTTCTTCCACATCTATTCATATAATCGTGTGTTTTTTGTCCTTTAGTCTATTAATATGGTGTATTACATTGATTTTTGTATGTGGAACCAACATTGCATTCTGAGGTAAATTCCACTTGGTCAAGTTCCTTTTATATATTTCTGGATTCAATTCGTTAGTATTTTCTTGAGGATTTGGCATTTATATTTATATGAGATATTGATCTATAGGTTTTTCTTTCTACTTATTTGTCTGTTTGTTTGTTTATACTCATCCAAGGATATGCTGATTAACTTTCAAGAGACAAGAAGGGAAGAGAGTGGTGAGGGGAGAGAGATACACATCAATGTGAGAGAGAGATGCCGATCAGTTGCCTCCAATATGCACTCCAACCACGGATCAAACCTGAAACCTAGGTATTTGCCTGACTAGGAATCATTATCTGCAACATTTTGGTATACAGTACCACACTCCAACTAATTGCCCCATCCAGCCAGAGCTTTTTTCCCTTTCAATTGACTTTATTGGGGTGATGCTGGATAACAAAATTATATGGGTTTCAGATTCACAATTCTACAACAAATCATCTGTACACTGTATTGCATTCAGGACTCAAGTCAAGTCTCCATCCATCACCATTTATTCCCCACATACCCTCTTCTACCTCTTCTGGTACTATTCCTATGAGTTTTCCCTCTTTTTTTCCCCTGAATCCCTCCACCAACCCAGCCCACAACCCCAACAGCTGTCAGCCTGTTCTCTATGAATCTGTTTCTATTTTGCTTGTTGGTTCACTTCATTCATTAGATTCCGCATATGGGTGAAATCAAATGGTACTTGTCTTTCTCTGACTGGCTTATTTCACTTAGTATAAAACTCTCCAGGTCCATCCATGCTGTTGCAAAGGGTAAAATTTCCTTCTCTTTTTACAGCTGAGTATTCCATTGTATATACGCACCACAGCTTTCAAATCCACTCATCTCCTGATGGACACTTGGGCTGCTTCCAAATCTTGGCTATTGCAAATAATGCTGCAATGAACATAGGGGTGTTTATATTTTCTGGACTAGTGTTTTGGGTTTCTTTGGATAAATTCCCAGAAGTAGAATCACTGGGTCATAAGGCAGTTCCATTTTTAATTTTTTGAGGAAAATCCATAATGCTTTTCACAGCGGCTGCATCAGTCCGCATTCCCACCAACAGTGCACTAGTATTCTCTTTTCTCCACAGCCTTGCCAACACTTGTCTCTTGATTTCTTTATGATGGCCATTCTCACTGGTGTGAAGTGGTATCTCACTGTGGTTTTAATTTGCATCTCTCTGATGGCTAGTGATGCTGAGCATCCTTTCATATGTCTCTGGGCCCTCTGTATATCTTCTTTAGAGAAGTGTGTTTTCAGATCCCTTGCCCATTTTTTAATTGTGTACTTGGTCTCCTAGAGTGGAGTTGTCTGTGTGAGTTCTTTATATATTTTGGAGCTCAAACCCTGTTTGAGGTACCATTTGCAAATATATTTTCCCACATGGTCGGTTCCCTTTTTCACTTTGCTGATGTTTTCTTTAGCCATGCAGATTTTTAGTTTGATGAGATCCCATTTGATTATTCTTTCCTTTATGTCCCTTCCTCTAGAAGATATACCAGTGAAAATATTGCTGCGTGAAATATCTTAGATTTTCCTGCCTATGTTCTCCTCTAGGATTTTAATAGTATCATTGCTTATATTTAAATCTTTTATCCACCTTGAATTTCTTCTTGTGTATGGTGTAAGTTGGTGCTCAGGTTTCTTTTCTTCTTCTTCTTCTTTTTTTTTTTTTTTTTTTGCACGTAGCTGTCCAGCTCTCCCAACACCATTTGTTGAAGAGGCTATTTTTACTCCATTTTATGCTGCTGCCACCTTTGTCAAATATTAATTGACCTTAGAGATGTAGGTTTATTAATGGGCTCTCTGTTCTGATTCATTGGTCTATATATACCAGTTTTTATGCCAGTATCAGGCTGTTTTGATTACAGTGGCCTTGTAATGCAGTTTGGTATCAGGTATTGTGATCCCCCCTACTTTGTTCTTCTTTCTCAAAATTGCAGCAGCTATTCGGGGTCGTTTATGGTTCCATATAAATTTTTGAAGTTTTTGTTCTATGTCTATGAAATATGTCATTGGTACTTTAATAGGTATTGCATTGAATCTGTGAATTGCTTTGGGTAGTATGGACATTTTGATGGTGTTAATTCTTCTAATCCATGAACACGGTATATGTTTCCATTTGTTTGTGTCTTCCTTGATTTCTTTCTTCAGTGTTGTGTAGTTTTCTGCATACAGGTCTTTTACCTCCTTGGTTAGGTTTATTCCTAGGTATTTTGTTTTTCCTGTTGCTATATCATGTGGAATTTTTTTCTTGATTTCTGCTTCTGCTGTTTCATTGTTGGTATACAAAAATGCTTTGATTTCTGGATATTGACTTTTTATCCCACTGTTTTGCCAAATTAGTTTATTAGGTAGAGCAGTTTTGGGGGGAAGTCTATAGGATTTTTTATGTACCCTATCAGGTCATCTGCAAACAATGACAGTTTTGTTTCCTCCTTTCCAATTATGATGCCTTTTATTTCCTTTTCTTGTCTGATCACTGTGGCTAAAACTTCCAATACTATATTGAATAGAAGTGGTGAAAGTGGACAACCTTGTCTTGTTCCTGATCTTAGTGGAAAAGCTTTTAATTTTTGCCCATTGAGTATGATATTGTCTGTAGGTCTCTCATATATGGCCTTTATTATGTTGAAGAATGCTCCCTCTATGCCCACTTTGCTGAGTGTTTTTATCATAAATGGGTATTCTACCTTATCAAATGCTTTTTCTACATCTATTGATGTGATCATGTGATTTTTTTCTTTGCTTTTGTTTATGTGATGTATTACATTTACTGATTTGCGAATATGGTACCATCCTTGCATCCCTGGGATGAATTCCACTTGGTCATGGTGTATGATCCTTTTAATGTATTGTTGGATGCGATTCACCAATATTTTGTTGAGGATTTTAGTGTCTATGTTCATCAGCAATATTGGCCTGAAGTTTTCTTTCTTTGTTGTGTCTTTGTCTGTTTTGGGGATTAGGATCATGCTGGCTTCATAAAAAGAGTTTGGGAGTCTTCCATCATTTCAGATTTTTTGAAATAGTCTCTGAAGGATAGGGGTTAGCTCTTCCTTAAATGCTTTGTGGAATTCTCCTGTGAAACCATCTGGTCCAGGGCTTTTGTGTGATGGGAATTTTTTTATTACTGCTTTAATTTTATCTATTGTTATTGGTCTGTTCAGGCTTTTTGCTTCTTCTTCATTGAGTTTTAGAAGATTATATTTCTCTAGAAATTTATCCACTTTACCTAGGTTTTCAAATTCCTTGCCATACAGTTCTTTATAGTAATGTCTTACAATGCTTCATGCTTCGTATTTCTGTGGTATCAGTTGTAATCTCTCCTCTTTCATTTTTTATAGTGTTTATTTGGGTCCTCTCTCTCCTTTTCTTTTCTTTTTTTTAAAGATTTTATTTATTTATTTTTAGAGGGGAAAAGAAGGAGAGAAGGAGAGAAATATCAATGTATGGTTGCCTCTCCTGGGTCCCCTGCTGGGAAGTGGCCTGCAACCCAGGCATGCGCCCTGACTGGGAATCGAACTGTGATCCTTTGGTTCACAAGCCTGTGCTCAACCCACTGAGCTACACCAGTCAGGGCTCTTCTTTTCTTGATGAGCCTATATAAAGGCTTGTCTATTTTGTTTATCTTTTCAAAGAACTGGTTCCTGGATTCATTGATCCTTAGAATTGTGCTTTTAGTCTCTATGTCATTTAATTTTGCTCTGATCTTGGTTATTTCCTTTTTTCTACTTGCTTTGGGCTGTCTTTGTTGTTGTTCCTTGAGTTCTTGTAGGCATAGGGTTAGGTTGTTCAAAATGTTTCTACCCTTTTTTTGTAGGCCTGTATTGCTATGAACTTCCCTCTCAGGGTGCCTTCACTGTGTCACATAAGCTTTGGGTTTTTGGGAGTTCATTTTGGTTTGTTTCCAGAAACTTGATTTCTTCCCTAATTTCATTCTTGACCCATTCAATGTTTAATAGCATGTTATTCAATCTACATGATTTTGAGTGTTTTGGGATTTTCCCCTTGGGGTTGGTTTCTAGTTTCAGTCCCTTGTGGTTGGAGAAAATGCTTGCTATTATTTCAATTTTCTTGAATTTGTTGAGGCTTGTTTTGTGTCCTATCATGTGGTCTATCTTTGGAACTGTTCCATGTGCATTTGAAAAGAATGTGTATTTAGCTTCTTTGGGATGAAGGGCTCTATATATATCAGTCAAGTCCATTTCATCTAGGGCATTGTTCAATGCCACAATATCTTGGTCGATATTTTGTTTGAAAGATCTGTCCATTTTTGACAGTGGGGTGTTAAAATCCCCTACTATAATTGTGTTGCTGTCAATATCCTTCATGAAGTCCTCTAAGACTTTTTTTATGTATTTGAGTGCTTCTATGTTGGGTGCATATATATTTACAATGTTTATATCTTCTTGGTGGATTTTTCCCTTGAGTATTATGAAGTGACCTCTGGGTCTCTCTTTATGGCCCCTTTTTTAAAGTCTATTGTGTCTGATATGAGTATTGCTACCCCAGCTTTTTTTCCCTGGTCCATTTGCTTGGAAAATTTGTTTCCAGCCCTTTACTTTCAATCTGTGTAGGTCTTTTGTCTTGATTTGGGTCTCTTGTAGGCAGCATATGTGTGGGTCATGCTTTCTTATCCATTCAGCTATTCTATATCTTTTGATTGGAGCATTTAATACATTTATATTTAAGATTATTGTAGGTACTTATTCATTGCCATTTTCATACCTGTGTTTCTTTCTCTCTCTCTCTCTCTCTCTCTCTCTCTCTCTCTCTTTTCCTTCTTGTCCTTAAAGCAGTCCCTTTAGCATCTTTTGCAGCGCTGGTTTGGAGGAGGGTATTCTTTTAGACTTCTTTTGTCTGGGAAACTTATTTGGCCTTTTATCTTGATTGAGAGCCTTGATGGGTAAAGTAGCCTTGGTTGCAGACCTCTGGTTCTCATCACTTGGAATATTTCTTGCCATTTTCTTCTGGTTTGGAGTGTTTCCATTGAGAAGTCAGCTGCTAAACTTATCAGGGCTCCCTAGTATGTTACTTCCTCTTTCTTCCTTGCTGCCTTTAAGATTCTTTCTTTGTCTTGGAATTTTGCCATTTCAATGAGGATGTGTTTTGAAGTGGGCCTCTTTGGGTTCCTCTTGATTGGGACTGTCTGTGTTTCCTGGATTTGTGTGACTTTTTCTCTCATCAAATTAGGAAAGTTTTCCATCATTACTTTTTCAAATACGTTTTCTATCCCTTGCTCTTCTTCTCCTTCTGGTATCCCTATTATATGGACATTATTACCTTTCATATTGTCTTGCATTTCTCTTCATTCTTTCTGAGCCTCTTTTCTTTTTCTTGCTCTTTCTGGGTGTTTTTATCTACTTTGTCCTCCAGCTCACTGATCCAATCTTCTGCTTCATTGATCCTGCTTCTAATTCCTTCTATTGTGTTCTTCAGTTCAGAAATTGTATTCTTCATTTCCTCTTGGCCCTTGCTGATTATTTCTATTTCCTTTTTATGTTGATACAGTTTGCAGTGAATTCATTGTAGTTTCCTTTTAGTTTCTGGTAATTCACTATGAGCTCATTGAGCTTCCTAATAATCATTACTTTGAACTCAGTATCTGATAGCTGACTTGCCTCTATTTCATCTAGCATTATTTCTGAGGCTTCCTCCTTTCCTTTCATTTGGGAATTGTTTCTTTGTCTTTTCATTGTTTGTGAGACTCTTCTTGTTAGCCTCAGCTTCTTAAATTTATCTGTTCTGACTCCCTGGGCTTACAGTGTGAACTTCTATGGTAGAATACCTATGAGATTCAGTGGTGCCATCTCCTTGATTTCTCGAGCTCAATAATCTTGGGTTGTCCTTTAAGTTGGCTCTGTGTTTGTCTTTGGGTTTTGATTGTTGTTGGGTCTTTCTTTAGTGGGTCCTTTCCTCCAGCTGGTTAACTGAGGGTCACTCTGTCCACCACCTTTTGAATTTTGTTATGCTGGTGTGGGCAAGTTGTGTTGAAGCTGGTTCTTCCATGTGTACAAGGTTTTGAGGATTCTCTCTTGTTCTTGTTCAGTTGTTTGTTCTGGGTAATTTCTCTACTATTTAGTTGTATTTACAGATAGATCCTAGATTAAGGCTAGTGTGGTTTCCACTCCCTCCTTCACCTTCTGTTGTTATCTGTTGGTGGTTCCTTTGTTGTTGGGTTTCCTCTTCCAGTGGGTATCCTGGTGTTCACAGCTTCCACCTACTTGTCTGGTTTTTCAATGTCCACTACAATTTTTGGTCTCCTATCTTCATATATGCTGGGGTACTATTGGCTGTGTGCTCTGTTGCTCCATAGATCAGCTAGGTTTTTCTACTGTGTGTAGGGGGAAATGGAATCTGCTCCCTCCTTCCTCGCCCTTCCCTAAAAGTTTTCATCTCAAAAAGTTCAACATGTGTCTTTTTAAATATCTCCCCTGGCTCTACTTAATTTTTTGAACATACAGAATACAGTAATAATAACTGCTTGAATGTCTTTTTCTGCCAATTCCAATTTCTGTGTCAGTTCCCAGTGAGTTTGATGGGTTAATAATTCAGGTTAACATTTTCTGATTCTTTTCATGCCTAGTAATCTTTGATTGGATGCCAATTATTGTGAATTTACTTTGATGGATGCTGGATGTTTCTCTGTTTTTGTCAGTCTTTGTGAGCTTTGTTCTGTGATGCAGTTAAGTTACCTATGAAAAGTTATTTACTTCCATGTCTTGTATTAATGACTTCTTAGGATGGCCCAGAGCTCAGTTTAAGGCTAGTCAGTCCCCATTACCAAGTCAGTACTTTCCCAAGTATTGTCCCCAGTGCCTCACAAGTTGGGCTAGTGAGAACAGCACAAGCTCCAAGCCCTTTCTTTTTCTTTTTCTTTTTTAATTTTAATTGTTGTTCAAGTACAGTTTTCTGCCTTTCTGCCCCACCCCAGCCCATTCCCCCAGCCCTCCCCACCTCTCTCCTGTTTCCACCCACCCCAACCCCCCTATTATTTTCCATGTGTCCTTTATACTTGTTCCTGCACATCCTTCACCCTTTTCCCCTGAAATTCCCTCCCCTCTCCCCTCAGGTTACTATCAGCCCTTTCTTTCTAATTCTTTCAAATGGATGTTTCCCAACCTAAGGTAATTTCCTCACATAAATGAGCTGATCAGTATTAAGCAGTATTCTCAAGGGGAGCTCTCTGCAGATTTCCTGAGTTTTCTCTCTGTGTACCTCTCCCCTCTCTGATACTTTGTCCTGAGAAATCTAAATGTCTCAGTCTCCCAGGACTCTTCACTCTGGCTACCAAACTCAGAAGTTTTCTGTGACCCACTTAGATCCTTCCTCCCACATGGTGGCCTGGAAACTTTCTCAAAGCATTAAGCTGGGATAAACATAGAGCTTACCCAAGATTTACTCTGTATCTTAGGGATCACTGGACTTCATTGCTTAGTGTCCAGTGTCTTTAAAAACTATTGCCTCATATATTCTTATCAGTTTTTTCCCAGGGAATTCTCCTGTCTTGTGCCTGGTAATTAAAAGAGTCCAAAATTACCAGTGATCAGAACGTTTGGCCTCACCATCTTATCCCAGGTATCAGGCTGATGAGCAATCTCTGCCTCCTGGCCCCATAGTCTTAGGTGTCTGCTGATCCCAGAACCAGTGTGCCCAGCCCAGGGGCCATAGATGGGCTGCTATGCCCAGGAAGGGGTTTTTAGTCTAATCCACATGAAGGTTCCATATACAATGGCAGCCTACATAGTCTCTTCCATCCTGACCCTCCCCTCCCCTGATGACCACCCTATCTCCTTAGTCTGCCGGCCGTGGGCAGCCAAACATGGGGAATGGTCACTACCTCCAGGTGAAGCGGATACAAGGTTTGGGGCTGACATAGCCTTTGCCTCAATAACACTGGGCTGTGGATAGCAATAGGAGCAGGTCAGACACTCTACATGTGGCCTCTGAGTTACAAAAGCTTCAGTGGGTGTCCAACAGTGAAAAGGTCCTGACCAAATTTTCCTTTTTAAATATATCTGAAGCATCTTTTGAGAATTTATTTTTTGAGTTATTTTTGTTTTTAGTTGTGTGTGTGTGTGTGTGTGTGTGTGTGTGTGTGTGTTACATGGAATGAAAGGAACAGTGATCTAGCCTTCTATCAATTACAGGAGCCAACAGCTCTTCTGTTTCCTTTAGGAATAATATCTAAAAAGCTCACGTTAACCCTCAAAACTCACTACCCTATGCTTAAATACTCCCTGTATTAGTCTGATCGAGCTACCATAGCAAAATGCCACAGACTGGGTAATTTTCTCACAGTTCTGGAGGCTGGAAGTCCAAGGTCAAGGTGACCACAAGGTTGGTTTCTGATGAAGCATTATCTCCTGGCTTGTAGATGGACACCCTGTCACTGTGCCCTCATACAGCTTTCCCTCTTTGCACATGTGGCAAGAAAGAGGTGGCTGGTGTCTCTTCCTCTTCTTATAAGGATACCAGCCCTGTCAGATTACAGCCCAATCCTTATGACCTCATTTAATATTAATTACTTTCTTACAGTCCCCCACTCCAAATAATCACAATGTGGGTTAGGACTTCAACATATAAATTTGAGGGGAGGTGCATTCAGTCTACCACATTCCCCCAAACAAACGCCTTAGCAGCAGTATTACCATTATCTACCTGGCATGGATATTTACTCAAGATAATACCATATGATCTCACCTTTGACAGGAAGCTAAACAATAAAACAAACAAGCAAACAATAAAAACAAAGACACTGAAATAGAGAACAAGGGGGCAGCGACCAGAGGGGAGAGAGAAGGGAATTTAAGGGGAAAAATGGGGAGGGATTTTGAGGAACAAGTATGAAAGACACAGAGATGAAGACTGGGGGAAGGGAATGGGAGAGAGGGGGGAGACAGGGCAGGGAGGGGGGCTGGGATGGGAGAAATAGACAAAAAATGTACTTGAAAAATAACTAACTAGATAAAAAAAAAAAGAAAAAAAAGTAAGAGAAAAAAAAAGTCAGTTTAGCCAGGAATCCCCGCCATACCTGATGTTTCTTCTCAGTAGTTTCCTATCTACCTACAGACCCCCACACACTGCCCCTTGGCTATAAATCCCCATTTGTCCATGTCATGTTCATAACTGAGCCCAGTTTGTATCTTGCCACAGGGAAAAGAGATGATACAAACTGGACTACTGCAACAGGAGAGATTAGTCTGGAATAGAATCTGCCTTTACTATTTTATCAGCTGTACAACTCTGCTTTTTCTTGAACAATCTCCATATGCGCATACACATGACCATGCACAAACATATGTGCACACATATGTGCACATGTGCGCATGAGCATATGAACACACACAGCTCCAGATGCTCTCCTTAGGCTGGGATGAGTACTTTTTGGTAAAGAACTTGGAAACAGCCCCCATCCCCAACCAGCAACAGTTTTGACTCTTTCACAGTAGTGACTGTAAGCTGCACCCACCACAGTCTATTGTGGCTACATCAGACGTGGAAGGCTCGGCCACCAGCCTTTGGATCTGGGCCAGCGTACTGCAGGCTTCCTCCATCTCCCTCCAAATGAGAAACACGTCTTCTCGGACCTCAGCTCCTAGGAGGGAAACACAGCGTGAGTGCGTAGCTGTGGCTGACCCATAACTCTCTGGTGGTTCTAGCAGACCTGGCACATCCCAGCCAGTTTTCTAGAACATGTATGAACATCAAATTGCATGTTTCCCACTAATCTCTGAGAAGCAGAACTTAAGTCCCCAAGGAAGTGCTGTCATCTTAGGAAATTATAAATGCAGATTTTGGGAAGCCATAAATCTTTATAAAGTAAATATTTATAGCAGCTAGAATTGTTAAAGATAAATTATTGACAGTATTCGAATGTGATAAAGAATAAAAGCATTCAAAGGCACCTAAGAAATACCACAATGAACATAATGAGGAAGGAAATTTAGTGGTTTATGGGAGTGATGACCCTCATCCTTTCTTGATTTAGCTGAGACTGCCTACTTCTCCAAAAGCACATTCACAAGTCTTTATTTTCCCCTGATGTAATCACGAGTCTTTGGCCTCCTTTTCTGGACCTCTGCTCTCTCTGTTTAGGGCTAGGTTGGACTGTATTATATTTTATTTTTAATAATATGGCTCATTTATGTCACTCTTACAATCAATCAATTAACCAAAATTCATCTATAGTAAGACACCCAAGGCTGGAATAGAGGCTCTGGTCTCACTTAGGTCCAGACTCTAATACATTCATAGTTTCTGAATGTAAAAGGAGGGTCTAAGAGCAGAAAGGATGCAAGTGTGGCTATAAAACTGCAACAGGAGGGATCCTGTGGTGGTATCTTGACTGTATCAATGTCAATATCCTACTTGTGATATTGTTGTATAGTTTTGCAAGATGTTACTGTAGGCAGAAACTGGGTAAAGGGCACATGGGTACTTCTGCACCATTTCTTACAACTTTACATGAACCTACAATGATCTCCATACCTCTGTGCTATACACACGTGGCCTGTAGTGATGCCAAGAGGCCACCTTGAGTGGAAGATGCCTCCCACACATTTTTAGGGGCATCTGCAGGCCCAGCCACCAGCCTGGCACTACTCAAGGCACCACAGAAGCTACAAGAGAGTCCCTGCTTTAGGGCTGCTTTTAATACAGTTGTGTAGACAAGAATTTAGCAGTTGTATTCTCTAGTTTTAAAGACTCCATTCCAATAGAAACATTATTTTAAAAAACACAACCAAATAACTCTATCACAGACTTGTATGGGGTTGGTTCAGAGAACACTGATGATGTTACTGTTGAAGTAAGCTGCATCCAAATTCTGTAATGATAAATACCTTTTTGGGGTACT
The DNA here is from genome assembly GCF_021234435.1 of Artibeus jamaicensis. Lineage (NCBI taxonomy): Eukaryota > Metazoa > Chordata > Mammalia > Chiroptera > Phyllostomidae > Artibeus > Artibeus jamaicensis. The sequence goes on along the minus strand of NW_026521810.1, from coordinate 8,048,779 downwards.
TGCTATGTGCCTGGCATTATGTTTGGGCCTTTCTAAACATTTTCTCATTTCTTTTCACCACAACTCTGCAGGCAAATTCTATTCTTGTCCCCATTTTATAGCTGTGTAAACTGAGGCAGATTGAGTTGTCCAAAGTTACACTGTCAATAAGTAGCAGAGCACAGTCAAGCCCAGGTTGATGTGACTGCACCAACTCAGCCACCACGACTAGGTGCCCTGAGCAAGTGGTGAATGATTATAAAGGGGCCCTGCAGCCCCTGCTCCCACTACTGATGAAACCCCACTTACCACACCTGTCTACATACTAGCCCACAGACAACTGAGATCACACAGCCATAGAGAATGAAAGACCACAATAAAGTCTACAGGCCATCTCAGAAGATTCATGCACCAAAGCAAAGGGCTGACCCTAAGCCACCAAGACAGACTGGGACAGACCAGAGTCAATGTCTCTGACTTAAAAAGTAGTCAAGAAGGTCAGGGCAGAAGTAAAGGGACACAACTTTGTCCCTCCCAAAGTTGGCCAGACCGGTGCTTGTAAAGAAATGGTGACAAGTTCTGACACAGATGGATGGCCACCAAGGCTTTTCAAGCACCAACAGTCCAGGGAGTGAAATGTGATGTATATTCCGTTCTACACTGGACCTCCAAAATGATCACAGGCTGCTGCCAAATGCAAACCGTAAGCCCACAGGCCATTCTGCTGCTGTGAAAGCAAGCCTGACTTCCAACTGCTTGCTGCGGCATGGACATGATAAGTAGCAGGTTCTCTCTTAAAGCATTTCAAACGAGACAAGGCATTTCATTCACAAATTAAGAGGAAGTGACTACAGGCCAGCATCCAATGAAAAATTTCCAAGGAAACACAGTTGCCTCTTGATCCAGGAACAGGGGAGTATGCTTATGGAGCAGCAGTGACCTGAGACACACTCTCCTGTGCAAGTCGCAATTAGGATTATCGCCACACTTATTTAGCCATTGTAATTAGGGGGCTAGAAATTCTTTTTTTTCAAGCCTGCAAAAGTACTTGTTATTTGAGGCAAGAAGAAGTCTGACTAAAAGGATTATAGTTCCAAGCTGTCAAAATCCAATTGTTAATGGCACTGTTTTTCACTTTGTAGATACAATTCAGTCAGAAAAGGGTATGGAAGTTGTACTTTCCTTGGTAGACAAGAAAACTGGAAGAGACCTCTAATCTACTCAGACTGCTTTACAGACCCAGGTCCAGGCTGGTCACACCCTCGCTGGTTCATCTGCAGGTGGTTGACATGCCACTGAAGGGCATGGGCCATGCCACACTACTCAAAGGAAGAATGAGGCAGAATGGACAGCAGCAAGTCACTTGGGGAAGAGCAGGCACTCACAGCTTCAACACTCTTTGTTGAAAGGCCTGAAGAGTTCGCCAAGACACAGATGCTCTAGTTTCTGTGGTAGCTGCGTGAAGTGCTTACCTGTGTTTTTTGGACTATAAGACGCACTCCCCCCAAATTTGGGAGGAAAGGGGAGAGTGTCTTATAGTCCGAATGTATCTCTACCTTTACATTAGTGAAATATTATGTTATTTATGCTATTAAATATTTTACCACATTTTTTGGCTTCAAAAATTTTTTTCCTCTAAAACCTAGGTGCGTCTTATGGTCCAAAAAACGTGGTAATTCCCCGTTGTTAAAAGTAAAAAACCTGATAATTCTCAGCAATGTGTTCAGGTGTCACAGACTTGGGATCACGACCAAACTGCTCTGCATGGGGAACCAGATCAGAACCTGAGCTGTGCTTTTATTGCACTTGTCAGCTATGGCTTTGCTTCTGGGATCCTCTAATAGGGAAGGGTCCTCAGGGTTGGCCCAGGGCCTGTCAGGAAAGCTGAGAGAACTGTAGGCAGTCACCACAGTGCCTTTGGAATGACAACACTGGGTTAACTTCTGGAGAGTACAACATGGCTGGCCACAACTGCTGTGCTCCACAGACCAGGCCGAAGGGCCATGACCGGCAACTGTAGATTCTTAAACTGGCAATCAGGAAACAGAACAACTCAAAAGTATCCATTTAACTAGTTTTGCTTAAAAACAAAACAAAAGCAACTAATGAACAAGAAAAAACAAAGGGCAGTAAAAAAGCATAACTCAGTATGTAGAGGTTTTATTTCAAGTTACTTCACAGGCAGAGTGGAAGGGCTGCCACTTTTATCAGGGGTCACCTCTGAGAGGGACTTAGCCAAGACATGGGACAGCTGCAGCCCAAGGAGACAACCCCACTAGAAACAGAAGAGGAAGGAGGACAAGGCACAGGAAACACTAGTGTTCAGAGAGCTCTGTGAACTTAAAATTTTTCAGACTCAACCGGAGAAAAGATGCTACGGTTCTTGACTATCACAGAGTATCAGCCAACCAAGGCCTACAGTGCTCAGTAGCAGGAGACAGTTCCTGTCAGAGATATCTGGGTGACCTAAAAAATCCTCCAAATCATTGACTCCTCCTGCACTAACCCTCAACATTGCCCACTTACCATGGTAACAACTAATGCTGACATCTGCTAGGAGAGATGTCACATTATACTGGTGCTCTACATTTGCTCCCAGTACTGAACTTCCAGACTGGCTCATTTAACAAATGAAACAAAACCCAGGTCAGATATGTTTTCTTTTTTCAAGCATATTTTATAGATTATGCTATTACAGTTGTCCCATTTTTTTCTTCCCCTTTCTTCTCCTCTACCCTGCACTTCCCCTCCCACCAGCATTCCCCATTCGTTCATGACCATGGGTCATACATATAAGTTCTTTGGCTTCTCTATATCCTATACTGTTCTTAACCTCCCCGTCTCTTTTGTTCCTACCATTTATGCTTCTTATTCCCTGTACCTTTTACCCTATTCTCCCCTTTCTCCCTCCCCATTGATAACCCTCCACGTAATCTCTATTTCTGTGAATCTGTTCCTGTTCTAGTTGTTTGCTTAGTTCATTTTTGTTTTTGTTTTTATAGGTTTTGTTGTTGAGAGTTATGAGTTTGTTGTCATTTTACTGTTTGTGTATTTGATCTTTTATTTTAGAAAAGTCCCTTTAACGATTCATATAATAAAGGCTTGGAGATGATGAACTCCTTTAACTTGAACTTACATGTGGGCAACACATTGTTGTATTGTGGTGCACTTCCCACACTACCCACAAGCAAATTAGGCCCTTCTGGTGCTGATTGCTGAGTAGGTGTGTATGTGTATGTTCTAGGACCCTGTGGGTCTGTCCAACAAACTTTCCTGTGAGGCAGGGAGTTTCTCTTCCTGCTGCAAGTTGCACAGGTTTTACAGCCAGAGGTTTTGAAGCTTTCTTTTCCAGCCCTGGAACCCTGGGTTGCATGACATGTGTTGCTCCCCAGTTGTTTCTCCTGGTTTACCTGCATGCAAATGTGGTCTGCCATCTACTGCCTCACTGGCCCATCATCTCCACCTGGGTTGCCCATCTCCACCCCTCCTACTAATCTGGATGAATGTCTCTTCATTAACTCCTTGGTTGTCAGACTTGTTGTCAGAGTTCAATTTTATGGCAGTTACGATTATTTTTTTGTTTTAAATTTGTTGTTGTCCTTCTTTTGGCTGTGTGAGTAGGCAAAGTGTATGTGTCTACCTATGCCTCCATCTTGGCCAGAAGTCTCGGATATGTTTTGATGTGTCAGGGGAAGAGCCCTGAGTACCTGCCACAAAACATCAATATTGTCAAATCTTCCATGTCACATCTACTGGAATAAGTCCACTTTGAGTTTAATTCCTTAATTTATTCAATTAGCAAATATTTGTTGAGGAGCTACTCTGTGGTGGGTGCACACTGCCAGCGCCAGGATGTAGCTCCCTGAGCTGCTCCCTGTGCCAGGGTTCAAGGCTCCATAACACTCCTTCTAATACTCTGACACTATGAACCTCGTCAGAGCACTGTCCTCCCAGGCCTCTAGGGCCCTTTCCTCCCACTGTTGTCCCTATCAGGGGGGCTCATAGACCTTTACATACTCACCTAGCCCCACCTTTCATTAAAGGCACTTTTGACTCCACCATCAAGCTAGGCCCAGCCACCCCCCAAAACACCAGTCTGCCTTCTGCTCAACTTCTGGGAACCAGCCACAGCTACTGTTCTGTTCTTTGCTACCAGGACACAATCTTGGGCCATGCCACCAGATGGGTTGGCAGGACATGCAATTCCTGACTATCCATCACTCCAACCTCCAGTTCAAAGAACACAAAGAACCATCAATATAGTGAATTAGTATACACATGACCTTGAATCCAGTCTGATGTAAGTCAACCCTGTTTAGTTGGTAGCTGCTCACAACAACACAGCTCCCCACTCAGCAGTGTGTGTCCATGGCCAAACCCTACTGTTGAAGCTATGGTCTACAGCTATGCTGTGGAGTTAGTGTGCAGTCTTGGGTTGCTGTTTATGTTGGCACAGGCCAACTTTGCCACTAGATTGTAGTCATATTGACTGGGGACAGTGTTTTTTCTTTGTATTTTTCAGAGCACTTAGTAAAGGATACAGTGTTTTTGGTAAGAATCCCTATCCTTTCTCGTTTTTCTTTTTCCTACATATGAAGAAACAGTTATTGAGCACCTAAACATTCTTCTTGCCTCATCATTGGCAGCCCCCAAATAGCAAAAATTTCTTCTGAGTGATATGTAACAGGCTCCTATCATCTGAGTATATGGCTATGCCCTAGCTATTCCAGACATTAACCATGACATGCCCCAAAGTAGTAAGTAATTTCCTTTTAGATCTTCACTCCACAGATAGGCAAGTCTTTCCCAAATATCTGAAACATTATCATCCTAATAGCAGGATGTGAAAGGCAATTAGAAAAGCAGTTAAACATGGTATTAGTCCAAGGACAATTTAATGTAGCCCTAGGAGATGGCAGTCCAGAAACAAACCACCCTCAGTAACCTTGAATCCCAGACCACCTCCCAGGTCTTACTGAGGCCCATTTGCCTTTGGCCCTTTCCCCATTGCCCAGGACTCCTGGAGAAGAACAGGCTGAGCTGGGTAGAGACCTTGCTGTCTGCCTGTGCACTAAACTGCTATTCAGTCATGAGCATTGAGAGAGCTGAATATAACCATCAAATGACTGCATTCTTTTGAAAAATCAGCACACACTTGTATTTCAGGAAGCAATATATAATATTTTAAAGTTATTAAAAAACTATGAGGTGCTTCAAATTCCCAGAGACCTAAACTTATGACAAAGGTCTGGTGAAAGGGGACTTACTACATCTACAAAAGGATTGAAAGTGGTGAAATCAGTACTTTTTGTCTTTTGTCATAATGAAAATATTCCCCATTACTTGCATTAAATTATTTACATACTACTAAGATGTTGTTGTCAAGAGGTCACTGAACACCTGCTGGCTTGATCTGGCCCCACAGCAGTAACTGCTGAGTTGAGTATGAAGCTGCACTCAGTCTTGTGCTATGGAATTAAACACTAATTAAAGTAAATAAAGTCATTCTGCCATCTGGATAAATATCTGACATCTTAGAGACAATGAATATACAAGGTCTCTTTGGAAAAAGTCCAGCCATTGTTAATATAATGAGAATGGTTTGTGAGATATCAATGTAACCTGGCAGCCAAGGAGAGTGGACTGGAATGTACATACATGAACAATGATGACTTCATTGTACTAGTCAGTGGGAGTGGTAGATGCAGGTGAATGAACATGTGTACTGTGTGGTTGTCACATTCAAAATGATTGAGCCAGTAGAGCAACAAATCTGCTTCAAATTTTGTGTGAAGCTTGAACATTCCTCCACAGGAACTATTTGAATGATTCAGAAGGCTGCAGCTATGGGCAGCTGGTGATTGACAGCTTCATTACAACAGTGCTCCTGCTCATGCAACACATCTCATGCAGAGTTTTTTTTGACAAACATCGAATTGCCCAGGTGACTCAGCCCCCCTATAGCCCAGATCTGGTGCCCTGCAACTTCTGGATTTTCCCAAAACTAAAATCACCTTTGAAAGGGAAGAGATTTCAGACTATCTATGAGATTCAGGAAAATATGACGAAGCAGCTGATGGCGACTAGTAGAACTGTATGAGGTCTCAAGGTGCCTACTTTGAAGGGGACAGATATCATTGTCTGATGTACAATGTTTCTTATATCTTGTATCTTCTTCAATAAACATCTCTATTTTCCGTATTATGTGGCTGAATACTTTATGGACAGACCTCCTCATATATGAAGAGGGACCCCCCAAAAAACAAGACTAATCTAGAGGGCAGGTCCCTTGTAGTACAGGCTTTCCCTGCTAGGTGAGTGTTCTAGGAACCCATTTATATCAGTGTAGCAGCTAGCATTGTTGTGAGAGGTTGCATTTGGCTTCAGTGAAATTCGTTTGAACTCTTTCAATGCCATTGCTCATTTCATGATAATGCACCTGCACACACCACACTGAGTTGTTTAGCAGGTTTTAGCCAAAAACAGTGTGACCCCCATGCCCCACCCTCCCCATTCACTTGGTCTCACCCCAAGTGACTTTTTTGTCTCCCTGGATGATAAAAGCCCTCAAAGGGAAATGTTTTGCTGATGTGGAAGAGGAGAAACAAAAAATGGCAAAGCACTAAAAGGCACCAAAATTGACGAGTTCAGAAACTTTTTTGAGCAGTGAAAAGAAATCTTGATAGGTACCATCTTTTTCAGACTCTGAGATGCATCCCCCCACCCAAATTTGGGAGGAATAATGGTTGTTAATGTTGCTGCTGAGTTCTGTTTACATTTATATTGGTGAAATATTATGTCATGTGTGTTATTAAGTATTTAACCACATTATTTGCTTCAAAATTTTTTTCCTATTTTCCTCCTTTAAAACCTAGGTGTGTCTTATGGTCTGAAAAAATATGGTATATTGCATTAAATGGAGAGTACTTTGAAAATGACTGAAGTTTAACGTGTAAGAATAAATATACAATTTTTATAAGTAAATTCTAGGGGTTTTTTTTTGGTCCCCCTTGTAAGTCTCACAAGGGCCATGCTATCTTAAAAAGCAATTTCAAATACCAAGTGTGGGCAACTCTTAGTAGATAGCTCCTACTAAACTCCTACTAAGTACTATGGTACTAGCTCCTGGATCCTCTCTTCTAAGTGGAGAATCGTCAAGTGCTAATTTAATGTGGTCTAGTTGTCCAACATTCCTATAAAAATCCTGAATATAAACCGCCACCATTCCTTCCATGGTAAAAAGCAAGTGCTCCACTAAATTTGCAAGAAGCATTACTTGTGGCTCTGGGTGCTACCAGGCAAGTAGGTGATAAAAACAGAGTCACAGGGATGGAGAAGCAATAGCTAAAAAAATGTTAAAAATACCAGTGAATATAACTTATATAAATCCAGTCTATTTATAAATACCATTTTAAGTAAATTGTATTGATTATGCTACTACAGTTGTCCCGATTTTGTCTCCCCTTTCTCCCCCTCTGCCCTGTACCACACCTCCCACCAGCATTCTTCCCCACCCTCAGTTCGTGTCCATGGGTCATACATGTAAGTTATTTGGCTTCTCCATATCCTATACTATTCTTAAGCTCCCCCTCTCTATTTTGTGCCTACCAATTATGCTTCTTATTCCCTGTACCTTTTTTCCTCATTCTCCCCCTTCCCACTGATAACCCTCTAAACGATCTCCATTTCTGTGACTCTGATTCTGTTCTAGTTGTTTGATTAGTTTGTTTTTGTTTTTGCTCTTTTTTACAGTTCACTTTTCGAGAGTTGTGAGTTTGTTGTCATTTTACTGTTCATAGTTTTTACCATCTTCTTTTCTTAGATAAGTCTCTTTAACATGTCATATAATAAGGGCTTGGTGATGATTAACTCCTTTAACTTGACCTTTTCTGAGAAGCACTTTATCTGCCCTACCATTCTAAATGATAGCTGTGCTGGATAGAGTAATCTTGGATGTAGGTTCTTGCCTTTCACGACTTTGAATACTTCTTTCCATCCCCTTCTTGCCTGTAAGGTTTCTTTTGAGAAATCAGCTGATAGTTATATGGGAACGCCTTTGTAGGTAACTCTCTCCTTTCTTCTTGTTGCTTTTAATATTCTGTTTATCTTTAATCTTGGGTAACTTAATGATGATGTGTCTTGGTGTGTTCCTCTTTGGGTCCAATTTCTTTGGGACTACCTGGGTTTCCTGGACTTCCTGGAAGTTCTCCTTCATTATTTTTTCAAATAAGTTTTTAATTTTTTGGTCATGCTCTTCTCCTCCTGGTACCCCTATGATTTGGTTGTTGAAACGTTTAAAGTTGTCCTGGAGGTTCCCAATCCTGTCCTCACTTTTTTGAATTTTTGTTTCTTCATTCTGCTCCAGTTGAATGTTTATTTCTTCCTTCTGCTCCAAATCATTGATCTGAGTCCCGGTTTCCTTCCCTTCACTGTTGGTTCCCTGTATATTTTTCTTTATTTCACTGCATAGCCTTCACTTTTTCCTCCATTTTGTGTCCATACTCAGTCATTTCTGTGAGCACCCTGATTACCAGTGTTTTGAATTCTGCATCAGATAGGTTGGCTATTTCCTCATTGCTTCGTTCTTTTTCTGAAGTTTTGATCTGTTCTTTCATTTGGGCCATATTTCTTTGTCTCAGCACGCAAGCCTATGTGAATGCTTCTTTAATTCCTTGATTGTTGGACTTCCATACCATTTGATTTTCTGGCAGTTCTGGTTGTTTTTTGTTTTTAATTTGTTTCTGTCCTTCTTTTGGTTGTGGGAGGAAGCAAAGTATATCTACCTATGCCTCCATCTTGGCCAGAAGTCCTGAAGCCCAAAGGGTAAGAGTTTTAATGAAATGGTAAATGCAGGAGAATTTTATAAATTTTCTATAGAACAAGTTATTAAAATTGTTTTTCAGCTTTTCCATCACAAAAATTCTCACCTTCCTGTTGTTCTAAGTGAACTCCAGTCCATAACACAAATGCAAGTTGGTCACTGAGCTGCTCTCTGATTCCCATTGGCCAAAACTCTGAATCAACAGAGAAAGAGTAAGCTAGGTATTGTTTTGGGTGAGCAGGCCCACACTATTCAGGCCCAGCATCTATTCAGCCTCCTGCCCTCAACAGAAGCATGTTTTTGTGAAAATGGGTCATGTGAGCTACTTGGGACTAAGTCTCACTTTCACAGTATGGTCCATTCCCTGTTCTGCAAGGACATTCAGGAATGAGCAGGTTTTAGGAGACTAATTATTTTCTTCAAATTCACAAAAGACTGCCCTAGAAACTAAGAAGCCAATTATTTAAACATATTCTCTTCTCACCCTGACTGGTATGGCTCAGTGGGTTGGGAGTCGTCCCACAAAGTGAAAAATCACTGGTTTGATTCATACTCAGGGCACATGCCTGGGTTGTGAGTTCAGTTCCTGGTTGGAGTGTATACAAGAGGCAACCTACCAATGTTTCTCTCCCTCTCTTTCTCCCTTCCTTCCTGTCTCTCTAAATAAATAAATATTTTTTAAAAATATCCTCTTCTCAACAAGTCACTTTCTTGGGGCAACATCATTCACAGAACTCGATCAATGCCTATAATATCTGATCAGAAATAGAAACAGGAAACAGGCTCTTACTACAGTATGATCTTCCCAGAGTGTGATCATCAGAACCCATGTCAGAATCCCCCAATCTGCTTATCAAAATGCAGATTCCTAAGCTTGCCCCAGACGCATTCTGAGAGTGGGCCCCAGGAAAGTAAAAGCATCCCATTACCCTGAATGGGTGGCTCAGTTGGTTGGAGCATCATCCCATACACCAAAAGGATGTAGGTTCAATTCCCAATCAGAGTGCATACCTAGGTTGCGGGTTTGATCCCTGGTCAGGGTGCGTATGAGAGGCAATAGATTGAAGTGTCTCTCTCACTATGATCATTCTCTCTTTCCCCGCCTTTCCCTCTTGCTTAAACTCAAATACATATCCTCCAGTGAGGATTAAAAAACATTAATAATAATAATAATAATAATAATAATAATAATAGCATCCCATCTATTATTTTGCAACAAAGTTTGTGACACTTTAGTCTAGTAGACTAGACAAGAATGTAAACAAATTATTTCTATCTAAAATGTTCTTGGGAAAAAAAGTTCCACGATTTCTGGGAAAATTTCTTAATGCCATAATGTCCCTATTTCTGCCCTAAGGAAATGCATCCCAATGAAGTCAGAGCTCTTTTTCCCCTTCAAAATGTCTAAGAGTCCTTGACATACAATCTTCTAGATACCCATGTCAGGCCACTCTCATTGATCTGGTTCACAGCATTCTACTATTTCTTAGAGCACTGTTTATTTTAGATGCATTTTCATAATGATTGCTTCCTACTACTGACACATAAAGGAAAAAGAAGGAGAAACTAAAATGTACTATGTACCAGCCAACATACTGGACACTTAAATATGTTAATTCATTTTCTCTCATGACAATCGGACAAGTAGGGATGATCACCCCCATTTTACAGATAAGCAATTATATGTAAGATAATTTGTTTTAGAGAAACTAAAGAAATTGCCCAAGGCCACATAACTAATGAGTGATAAGGTCAGGATTCAACTTTGGGTCTGTCTGCACCCAAAGCCCTGATACTCTTCCCACACTGGAACACTGTCCTTATGCACCCTCCTAAATTCTCATAATGTGAGATCTACGTTAGCAGATATCATCTGAGATGTGTTGGTTGTTTTCAGTTTCCTTCAAGGGGCTATACAGACTCATCTCTTCCTGTGATAGAAACCACCCAGTCTAATTCTGATGATGGGCGCTGAGCTATATCCCCAAAGCAGGGCCTAAAGTGACATTCTGGTGAGTAACAGCACACACCTGCTGACTCAGCTGCACTCTGTCTGCCCTGGATATCAGTTCCCACGGGACAGGCCTGGTGGGTTATTAACTCAGACAGCATGCAAGTGTTGGACCTCTACTACCTGTAATTTGTCTCCCTCATCAAACTGTGAACAGAACTATGTTTACCATTTTTATAACCACTCTCCTGGTACATCCCTACTCCTGGAAGATGCTTCTGAATAGGCTATTTCAGAACATACGCTTCTGAAGGAGAGGGGCCTCCTTTTGTCATTATTGTATTCCCAGAGCTCAGCACTGCTCGGCTTTCAATTAACAAACATGAAATGGATCTCCTACCCTGAAACCAGAGCAAGTTTTTGGGGGGGTTATTTTTTTAATTCATTAAAAAATTTTTTTAAACTTTTTTAATTATGTACTCATGTTCAAGTACAGTTGTCTCCATATCCCCACTACCACTCCCCGCCCACCCCAGGTATTCCCCACTTCCCACCCTTGATCATAATCCCCTTTGGTTTTGTCCATGTGTCCTTTATAGATGTTCCTAAAAACCCTTCCCCATATTCCTCCCATTATCCCCTCCCACCTCCCCTCTGGTTACCGTCAGTTTGTTCTCAATTTCAATGTCTCTGGTTCTATTTTGCTTGCAGAGCAAGTTTTTTCAAATGTTACCAGAAGTCTTCACTATTTCTTTTCCCAAGTAATTCGATTTAATTTTTAAAAGTTGAGGGATTTCTCTATGCCTCATGTTTTGTTAGGTGATGCAGGATGCATCACTCAATTATTTCAGTATGATTCTAAGAGATTATATTCGTCATGGAAGACCTGAGCCCACCTCACTACTGCCCTGTGCCAGGAGAGGGCTACAGTGAGTGGTGGGGGTCCTGGTAAGAGGCTGGACTGTAGGCAGGAGTTGAGAATAAAACCAGAAGCCCAGGATACACAGCCACTGTTCAGGAGGGAATATAAGGTTCCCTGCCCTTAACAGGGCTTACTATTTAGTTGGGGAAGGTAGACCTTGACACACATTGGGTGAAGGTGTGCATTAAGGGGAGAAGAGGTGCAGGTGAACAGTTATTAAGTTCTAAACTGGTATTCTGGGGTTATGAAGAGAAGGAGTAACTTTTTAATCATCAAGCAGAAGTATAATTGGCATTATAAGAGTGTGAGGTTCCCTGAATAGGAACCTTGCCTTTTATTCCTTTCAAATCTTCTCCTCAATCCCAGTGAGGCTCTAAAGCACACAGAGTTTAATAAATGCTCATTAACTAACCAGATGACCATCTCATAGCAGCAAAAAGAAATTCAAAGCAACCAACTGTCTGAGGGAACAGGACCTTGGAGATCATTAAAGTCAGCCTTGTCAACTGTAATGTGGCAACAATTTTGGAAGTGCAGCTGGTGCAGCTTCATCCACTGAATTAAACTGGATTCTAGAGAGAAGGAAGGCTACCTCTGAGAGAACTCCCTGCTGTCAGTAAGCTACAAACAGGCACCCATCAGTGCTTCCAAATTAAATTAGAGATTAGAAACAAAGCAGCAATGCCAAGGTCAAGTGATGAGCCAGTGAACTTTAACTATTTAATTAAAGATCACAAGTGTATTCCAAGAATGCAACTTGATTTTTTTCTCTCTAAACATAACAGTTTGAATGTATGTTAAAGAAAAGAAAATCTGGTTTCATAATAGTTAGTTTTAGTCCATGCATTTTTCTCTACCAACACAAAAGAAGGCAGGTTCCAAAGACAGAATCAACCACATTTTTATGGCTACACCTTTTTTGGATTTAATAATAGTAGTGGAATAGAACAGCTTTTCTACTACCATTTGGCCAGGAGAACTGGACAAAAGCAAAGATGCTCTCGGAAACAGAACTTTTTTGTATTACCTGATATTCCTTTTTATTTATTCACTGCTAAGTCTTTCTCATGTCCCATAAGTAAAACATGGTCTTGAGCACACCAAACCTTATTTGCCAGTTTTGCTCCATTGGCAGGGGCTGGCCAGCATGCTGTACTGAGATGGGCCATGGCCAGTACAGGTTCAGTGGAAAGGAGCAAGGATGGATTGATTAATGATAACAGAATGAGTGGGGTGGGCCCAGAAGTGAAAGTGCTACACTGTCCAACACTGATCTCCTAGAACCAGGAGAGGGTTCTGAGCTACTGGTTCTACTGGTGATACATGAAAAAATATGTACACACGTGAAAGTGAAAACTGTGCTCTGATTCTCCACAATTTCTCTCCTCCTTTTATTCCTTCTGTGCAAGTATAAAGTGTAATGTTCTTGCTTGAAGTGGAAGCTCAGAGTTCTGACCATATTGTCACCTGGGCACTCATCATACCACTGGACTGACTTGCATTCCAATCCTGAAGAGCCTGACAGTGTAGGCCATTGAAAGTCCATGTGAGCTTCATCAGTGAGTCCAAATGCTGGGACAACTACATCAGTGATGAAATTTTTTCCTCTGTTTTTCAGCCTGATGCCAGGCCCTCATTGAAACCTTTATAATTTCAGTTTAATATTTTTAGCATAAAACAGAAAGAACCAAACTAAAGATAAAACACCTTTTTCCTTCCTTAGAGAAAGTCCCCAAACCACTAAACTGACCCCTCATTATGGCCCACAGGGCTTTCATAACCTAAGAAGTAGCTCCCCATAGAATTAGGACTGCACCTCTTAGAAATACAGTCCCTGGAAAGCACCAGCAGTTAAAATTATTTCCCAAGATGTAAATAACCCAGCCCCCAACCAGAAGAACCCATCCCAATCTGAAAGCTTCTGAGGATTGAAAATTACCAGGTCCAATTTGCAAATATTCCTACACTATTCAAGTCCGTCACTCAGCCCAGCCTGACAATAGGGAAGAAAGTGAAAGTCATTTCCATAAAGAGCTCCACAGTATAATCCTACTTCCCACTTCCAGGAGACGAGCAGATGCTCCTGGTTTCCTCTAGATAGGTCCCAGTGGCCCACTCCTAGTATCAACCTTAAAAATGCCTCTTCCTCCCATCAGGACACATTTAACAATACAATATTCACTTCCTAGTTCCAAACTCCAGTTCTCATCCATCTTATGAATGCAAATAAACTTGTTAGTATCATGACTACACTAAAAATGTTCTTTATGACAGAGGTTGCATTCCCTGTTGGATCATCTTAGTTTCTAGAACCAATGTCTACAATAAAAGCCCACTTGGAGTCCCAAAAGGAAACTGACATTAACTAAATGCCTATTTTATTTTATTTTTTAAAGATCTTATTGATTTTATTTATTTATTTTTAGAAAAAGCAGAAGGGAAGGAGAAAGAGTGGGAGAGAAATATCAATGTGTGGTTGCCTCTCATATGGCCCCCACTGGTGATCTGGCTTGCAACCCAGACATGTGCCTGGAGTGGAAATCGAACCAGCCACCCTTTGGTTCGCAGCCCACGCTCAATCCACTGAGCTATACCAGCCAGGGCTAAATGCCAATTGTATAGTAAACATTTTCATGTGTGCCAGTGCTTTACTTCTGTTAACAACCACCTAAGGTAAATGTTACTATGTCCATTTTTACAGTCGAGTGAACATAGCTCAGAAAGGTTAGTAACTTGCCTAAGGTCACACAAGTAATTAGTGGCAAAACTAGGGTTTGAATCCAGGTCTAACTCCAAAGTTGATTCAATGTCCAGCAAATATTCTCCCAGAGCCAAGAAAAGAAACACACAAGAACAAGAGATTGTGATAGCTTACATTATTGTTCAGCAAATATTTAGTTCCCTTTCCATACTGTTGTGAGTGGAGACTCCTACCCAACTATGATTGGACTTGGTCATGTGGTTTGTTTTGGTCAATAGAATATTAGTGGATATAACATGAACAGGGGCCTTATTTATGGCTGCATGGTCTGGATTGGCTACAATATTGCTCACGGTATTTGCTACAATAAAAATATACCACGGATAGCAGTAGTTAAAAGAAGACAAATCCATCCTAGAGTACTCAAACTGCCGTTGACCTGTAGACCTGTGATCGAGAAATAATAGCTGAAAATTTTCAAAATTTGGTGAAAACCATAAACAACAGGTCCAAGAAGCTCAGTATTGTCACTGGCATTAGAGGGGAGATTCAGTGGCATGTTTTGCTCTTAAATAGAAATAGAGAGAGGCTTCCAAAGACAAAAGAAGAAATAGAAGAGTGGATGCAGGGAGGATGTATGTTAGTCTTTCCTCAACTTTCAGAGGGTCAGTAGTACCTATTAAAATCACACCTATAAATAGAGGGCATGAATTTCCATCCAGGCTACCATGGGGGAACCAGACTAAGTACAGGCAAACAGAGAACACCGGAGTGCAAGGGGAGCAAAAGGGTTCCCCTTAGGTTCTCAGAAACCTAGGGGAAGGCCTTTACATAGCACCTAACCACAGAATCATGGATTACAGGCAGTTTTCTCTTGATTTCTGAGGAGGGCAGGTACAAATGCTCCATGAAGCTGACACAATAGATACCATGAACCTTAGTCCCCTTCCTGTCCTCTCTCTAAATAGTCTTGATGGTGAAAAAGATTGACCGTGAACTTATTTACCTCCTGGGAGGTAATGCAAAAAAAACTTTAAATGTAATGTACCATTTAGTGTACCAACCCAATGCCCATCTCAAAATACTGGAAAAGCTTTCTATTACCTGAAAAGAACAATCCTGGAAAAACAAATAAGAAAAGATTCAATCTGAGGGGAAATTCTTCCAAGGAATTAATGTCCATAAAAGAATCCAAAGCAAGCACAGAATAAATAAATGATTGTACTTGATGGATCTATTTTTGCCTTTGTAATGAAGAAAGAAACAAGACAAAATTGCTCTCAATTTACAACTGCTTTTTCCTTTTATGAGAGGAGATTAATGTAAGGAATCATCCCAAAATATAAGGCCTAACAGTTGGTCATAATTCGTACATAACTAACTTACTTGTAGATCCTATAACAATTTATTTATCAAACCTATGTTAAGAAAATTAAATTTCTACAAATATGTTATCAATAAGTATCAAATGTCAAAATTAAATGAAATCAGAATTTGTAGCAATGCATTTATCTAATTTATCCAGTCTCTACTAATTTAAGTTGAAATTTCAAGTCCGAAAGATTCTGGGAACTTTAAAGAATATTTATCACCTTTTAAATTGCCACTTGCTAATTGGTACAAATGCAATATTATTTTCTAAATGTTTAAAGGTTTTACTACATTGACAAAGAAAATGAACTAAGCACACTGCTAATTAAGCTCAATCATTTGTTTTCCTTTTATATTGTACAGCTGAACCTACCCAAATCTATACTTATGAACAAGATGGTAGAAGGAGTGAAGAAAAGAAAAAAAGAGAAAGGAAGTAAAATGTATTGGGAGTAAAAAAATTAAAAGCTTAAAATGTCAATGGATATTATGAGGAAGTGAGCAGGCACTGAGTAAGATGGCATAAAAATCAAGCATACACACATTTTCCCCTTAAAAGGTTCAGTCCAACACTTCACAAAAGGAAGGTTTATTCAAAAAATATCAAGCTGGCTGGGATAGAGGTGGAGGGATTGAGCAAAAAAAGAAAAAAGAGAGAAAGAACACATGGACACAGACAACATTGTGGTGATTGCAAGGGGGGAGAGGGAGGGGAAGTGGGCATAGTGGAATTGGAAGAGGGTATAGAGGGATAAACGATGATAAAAAATAAAGTTAAAGAAATAAATATCAAACCCATTTTTTTCACATCTACAAGAAATACACAGGGAAGATAGAAAAACAAGTTAATGCCAAAGGTCATCACTAGAAAGGGAAGACTAGACGGGAAAGGGGAGTGAAGGAGAGCACACAATTCAGAAGTAAGCCTATCACATAGGAAAGTAATATATTATAAAAAGCCAGAGAGATAAATGGTGTGACTACAGGTGTGAGCTACTGGAGAAAAACATCCATTTACATCATACATTACATCATACTTCAAAATAAATCTAGATGGACCAAAAAGACTTTAGTTGTTTTAAACTCAAGCCATGAATAATCAAATGGAAAAGAGATAGAATCACAAAAGTTATAGGATTTACATATTGGATTGCAGATTTTAAGGTTGCATATAAAATGTATCCAAAGTCAAAAGCAAAACTATAACTATGAAAAATTATCCATAAGTAATAACACCAAAGAGTAAATGTCATTAAAATACAGAGTTTATACAATATAAGAAACACAAGGCCCCAACAGATCAATGGACAAAAGACAAACAGGTAATTCACAAAAGAAAAGTATAAAATATTCATTGCCTTTCACTAATAATTTCTTCATTAAAGAAATACACATGGTATTTCATACCTCTTTCCTCTTTTTTTAAGTTATGTGTCTCTGTTTTGGGTTTTGTGCGATTATACATTCTTTTCCAGTATACATGGAACATTCTCAAGGCTAGGCCATATGTTGGGTCACAAAACTAACCTCAGCAAATTCAAGAAGACTGAAATCATATCAGGCATATTCTCTGACCACAATGCTTTGAAATTAGAAATCTACTTCAAAAAGGAAATAAAGCCAAAAAATATGTGGAGATTAGACAACATACTAGTACTAAAAATTGACTGGGTCAAAGAAGAAATAAAGGGTGAGATCAAAAGATATACAGACAAGTGAGAATGACAATACGGCATATCAAAACTTCTGGGATGCAGTGAAAGCAGCAATAGGAGGGAAGTTTGTATCCTTATAGGCCTATCTCATGGAACAAGAGAAATCCCAAGTAAACAACCTAGCACTACTCTTAAAGAACTAGAAAAAGAACAAGAGCAACCGGAAGACAGAAAAGGAAAGGAAATAATAAAAATTATGGCAGAACTAAATGAAATAAAGAACAAAATGATTATACAAACAATTAATACAACAAAGAGCTGGTCCTTTGAAGACATTAATAAAATAGGCAATCCCCTGGCTAGATTCACTAAGGGAAAAAAAAGACTCATATAAACAAAATCAGAAATGAAAGAGAAGTTACCACAGACATCACAGAAATATAAAGGATCAAACTAGAATACAATGAAAGGCTGTATGCCACCAAATTCAATAACCTAGAAAAAATGGTTAAGTTCCCACAAATATATAACCTTCCTAGACTGAATCATGAAGAATTAGAAAATCTAATTGACTAATAATCAGTGAGGAAATTGAAACAACCACAAAAAAAACCTCCCCCCAACTAAAAGTCCAGGACCAGACGGCTTCACTAGCGAATTCTACCAAACATTTAAAGCATATTTGATATCTATCCTTGTCAAACCCTTCCAAAAAATTGAAGGAGGGGCAATACGTCCTAACACATTTTATGAGGCCAATACAACCCCAATATCAAACCCTGGCAAGGATAACACAGAAAAAGAAAATGATAGGCCAATATCTCTGATGAATAAAGATGCAAAAATACTGAACAAAATACTATCAAATTAAATACAACAATATATTTTTAAAATAGAACATCACATCAGGTAAGATTCATTTTAAGAGCACAAGGATAGTTCAGCATATGCAAATCGATCAATGTAATACAACACAATAACAAAACAAAGGATAAAAATCTAATGATCTTATCAATAGATCCAAAAAAAGCATTTGATACAACATCCATTTATGATTAAAACACTCAATGAAATGGATATAGAAGGGAAGTATCTCAACATAATGAAGGCCATATATGACAAACACTCAGCTAATATCATTCTCAATGGTGAAAAAGTGAAAAATTTTCCCGTAAAATCAGGAAGACAAGGATGCCACTGTCACCACTGTTACTCAGCATAGTTCTGGAAGTCCTATCCAGGGTGATCAGGCAAGCAAAAGAAATAAAAGGCGTTGAACCGGGAATGAAAAAGTAAAAGTGTTACTTTTTGTAGATGATATATTCTGTATATGGAAAGCCCTAAAGACTCCACCAAAGAAACTAATGCAAACAATAAACAAATACAGTAAAGTTGCAGGATAAAAAATTAACGTACAAAAATCCATCGCTTTTCTATATACTAACAATGAAACTTCAGAAAAAGAAATAAATAAAACTCTTTTTGAAATTGTGACCAACAATAAAATACCTAGGAATAAACTTAACAAAAGATGTGAAGGACTGAAATCTACAAAGCATTATTAAAAGAGACTAAAAAAGACACAATGAAATGGAAAGATATTCTGTATTCATGAATTGAAAGAATCACCAAAGTTAAAATGGCCATATTTTCCAAAACAATATATATATTTTATGTAATCCCATCAAAATCCCAATGTCATTTTTTAAAGAAATAGAACAAAAAAATCATCAGATTTGTATGGAACCACAAAAGACCCCAAATAGCCAAAGCAATCATGAGAAAAAAGAACAAAGCTGGAGGTATCACCACATGACTTCGAATTATACTCCAGAGCTACAATAATTAAAGCAGCATGATATAGGCAAAAAAAAAAAAAAAAAAAACAGGTGCACAGACCAATGGGACAGAATTGACAGCCCAGAAATAAAACCACACATATATGGGCAAATAATTTTTAACAAAGGAGCCAACAACACACAATAGAGAAATAAAAGCCTCTTCAATACATGGTTTTGGGAAAACTGGAAAGCCACATGCAAAAGAATGAAAGTAGATTGTTTCCATAGTCAAAAAATAAAATAAAAATGGATCAAAGACCTAAATATAAGATCTGAAAATTATTATATAGAAGAAAACATAGGTATTAAACTTATGGGCCTTGGTTATGGAGAACATTTTATGAATTTGACCCCAAAAACGAGGAAAGAACAGGCAAAAATAAATGAATGGGATTATATCAAACTAAAAAGCTTCTGGACAGAAAAAGAAACTGCTAACAAAACAAAAAGTCAGTCAATCAAGTGTGAGTGATATTTGCTAACAACAGCTTTGACAAGGGATTAATATCCAAAATATATAAAGAACTCACACAACTCAACACCAAATGAACAATCCAATTAAAAAATGGGCAGAGGACCTGAACAGACACTTGTCAAGAAGATATACACATGGCAACAGATATATAAACAGATGCTCAGCTTCACTAGCCATAAGGGAAATAAATACAAATCAAAACTACAGTGAGATACCACCTCACACCTGTTAGAATGGCTATTATCAACAAGACAGGTAATAACACCTGTTATTGGTGAGGATGTGGAGAAAAAGGATTCCTCACTTACTGCTGGTGGGACTGTAAACTGGTGCAGCCACTATGGATAACAGTATGGTGGTTCCTCAAAAAATTAAGAATACAGCAACCCTTCTTCTGGGTATCTACCTGAAAAAATTAAAAACATTTACTTGCAAAGATATGTGCACTTTTATATTCATTGCAGTATTACTCAAGGTAGCCAAGGCATGGGGACAACTGAAGTGTCTTTCAATAGAGGATTGGATAAAGAAGATGTGATACGTGTGTGTGTGTGTACACACTACAGAATACTACTCAGCCATAAGAAAAGATGAAATACTGCCATTTGCAACAACATGAATAGATTTCCAGAGTATCATGCCAATCAAAATAAGTCAGATAGAGAATAACAAAAGCCGTATGATTTCACTCATACGTGGAATATAAAACTGAAACCCATAAGCTACAGATAACATTATGGTGCTGTCCATAGGGAAGGGGTGGGGAGACAATCAAGGGTAAAGTGGTCCAAATACATGGTGACAGATGATGATTTGACTTTGGGTGGTGGGCACACAATGCAGTGTGCACATCATGTATCATAGAAATGTGCACTTGAAACCTATATGACCTTATTAACCAATGTTACCCTAATAAATTTAATTTAAAAAATATATACGAATAAAGAAATTCAGATGGAAATAATGAGATCCTATTTTTATGCTAATTCGACTTCAGTGAAATGGGTCTTCCTATATACACTTCTGAGATGAGTTAACTTGCCTTGAAACATCTTTTGGAAAGCAATTCAATGTGAGAGATTACCCCCAAATATTCAAATATATTGATCCAGTACTTTCACTACTAGAAATCAATCCCCCCAAAATCTAAAATACAGGAGGAAATACACCACAAAAAAAGATAAGTGCTGTACCATCTATAACAGCAAAAACAATTAGAAAGTACCCAAATATCAAACAGAAAATGATTAACAAAATTATGCAACACATTCATAAAGTAATGTATTTTAAAGTGTCATTTACAAAACTTTTCTAGAAACATGGAAAGATACTAGCTACAATATTGAGTAGAAAATGTAATATCCAAATTGGTACATAATATAACATTTATGCTTCATTTGTTAAAAATAGTATGCAATGAGAAGATTGGAAGGAAATACTATGTTCAACAGTGAAAATCTTTGGGTGGCAACAATATTTCTTTTCCCTTTTTCTCTGTATTTTCCATCTTGTCTATAATTTGTCTGCAGAGTGTAAGGCAGCCTCATTTCCATGGGCCTGGACTCAGACTCAGCTCTGACTGTTCACAACTGTGTTAACCTCAGAAAACAACTCCAAGGCTGTTTCTCTTCTGAAAAATTGGGATAATCATATCATTTACCTCATATGGTTGTTGGGAAGATTAAATGAGTTAATGTATGTAATGCACCTCGCAACACACACCCCAGCTCTAGCCATCTTAGGAAAAAAACTCTGAAGTGACAAAAATTAAACATTTAGAGAGTTAGTACACTGTATCGCTCTCATTTAATAATCAGAAGCAATATAATGGTTTCTAGGAAATAACTGATATAACCCTATTTACAGACAAAAACAGATGAGAGGGGTTTTTTAAACATTTTTTTATTGTTGTTCAAGTACAAGTTTTCTGCCTTTTCCCCAAACCCCTCGTCACCTCCCTCCCTGGCCCCCTGCCCCAGGTTAGAACAATTGTGTCCTTTACAATTGTTCCTGCAAACCCTTCCCCTTTTCCCCTGAAATTCCCTCCCCTTCCCCCTCTGGTCACTGTCAGCCTGTTCTCAATTTCAGTGTCTTCGGTTATATTTTGCTTGTTTGTTCATTTTGTTGATTAGGTTCCTGTTAAAGGTGAAATCATATGGTATTTGTCTTTCACCACCTGGCTTATTTCACTCAGCATAATGCTTTCCAGTTCCGTCCATGCTGTTGCAAAGGATGGGAGCTCCTTCTTTCTTTCTGCTGTACAGTATTCCATCGTGTAAATGTACCATAGTTTTTTGATCCATTCATTTACTGATGGACACTTGGGTTGCTTCCAGCACTTGGCTATTGTAAATTATGCTGCTATGAACATTGGGGTGCACAGGTTCTTTTGGATTGGTGTTTCAGGGTTCTTAGGATATAATGCCAGCAGTGGAATTGCTGGGTCAAAAGGCAGATCCATTTTTAGTTTTCTGAGGAAATTCCATACTGTTTTCCACAATGGTTGTACCAGTCAGCAATCCCACCAACAGTGCACTAGGGTTCACTTTTCTCCACAACCTCTCATAAACAAAGCAACAAACAACAAGTGTTGGAGAGGTTGTGGAGACAGTCATTTATTTAATATTTATAAATTATACTCTTTAAAATGCCAGAATTTTACACCAACCTATCAAATATTATTTTGGAATCTGAGAAATTGAAAATAGATGGGCTATCTTCAAATGATACTTTTTTGATATAAATGCAGTGAGTGGCAACATAATGTGCAACACATAAATGTGCAACAAGGAAAAGTGAAAGACTGTCTTTCCCACACAGTAGATGAAGATACCAGTTTTCACGTTCAGTCTGAGAGCTCACTTTAACATACCTTTAAACTTCTAAAACATAGCCTTTACTTCCAGGATATACGCAACTATATAAGGCAACATCTTTCCCCCTTTATCCTAGAAATTATGGAGGAAATGAGAATGAAAAGGCAATACAAACACCTTCTTCTGCTAAATTAGGAAATAAAAAAACCCCGAAAAAACAACATCCAGATAAAGGCTCTCCTTTATGTGCTATTTGAAATAGATCATGGGGAAATGGGGAGAAAGAACCAATCAGGAAAAGACTAGAGACCCGTCTCTGAGGTTCCAGATGAGGTTGCAAACCAGAAATTTTCCAAACAAAATAGTCAAGAATTTCTGGGCAGTGTTTGAGTGGGAAAGGTTGACTTTGAAATTTTCATGTTTCTGGGACATTGTGATGGATAGAGGAGGTAAGATATCACATTTAAAATCTGGGAGTCCTCATATTCAAAACATGTGCTCACTGAATGGCAGACCACCCTCTGAGCATTTTATTCTAAGAAAAATATTTTTATATCTAATTTAATTTGTAAGCTTCATAGGGTTGGAAGATGGTACTTACTGAAAATGTAAGCTATGAAGCCTGATATACTGCCTTTTAAACTAAATTTCCAAGGAATACATAGGCCAAAATGAAACCCTATTTACAGTGATTGGCATGGCTTGGGGGGCAACCCAGGTGTGCCGGCAGCCGTAGGTGGATCCCAGGTGTGGAGTAGCGGGTGGACCCACTGAGAGCTGACCACAGTCACACATTTGAGCGCAGATAAACCAGTGAAGGAGTGAAGCAGTGAGACAGACCGTGCAGGCCCCAGTGGCGGAAAGTGGCAGAAGGAACCGCCATTGTCCCTCTCTGACCCCGCCCCCACATACAACTTCACAAACCAGCAACCTGGGTGGCCCCGCCCTGGTGAACACCTCCTCCTATGTAACAGGCACAAACAGATCAAAACATGGCTCAAGAACAACTCAGAGCCCCAGAGCCCATAAATCTAAGTGATGAAGAAATAGCCAAACTTTTGGATGCACAGTTCAAAACACTGGTGATCAGGATGCTCACAGAACTGGTTGATTATAGTCACAAATTAGAGGAACATATGAAGGCTAAACTAATTGAAATGAGTGGAAATGCACAGAAAACCAATAGTAATGGAAAGGAAACTGGGACTCAAATCAATGGAGTGGACCAGAAAGAGAAAAAAATGACCGAACAGAAAAGAATGAAGAAATAAGAATTCAAAAAGAGGGGGAGAGGCTTAGGAACCTTCAGGACATCCTTAAACGTTCCAACATCCAAATGATAGGGGTACCAGAAGGGGAAGAGGAACAGCCACAAGTGGAAAACTTATTTGAACAAATAATAAAGGAGAACTTCCCCAATCTGGCAAAGGCAACAGACTTCCAGGATATCCAGGAAGCTCAGAGAGTCCCAAAGAAGTTGGACCCAAGAAGGAACACACCAACGCACATCATAATTACATTAGCCAAGATTAAAATGAAGGAGAGAATTCTAGAAGCAGCAAGAGATAAGGGGACAGTCACCTACAAAGGAGTTCCCATCAGACTGTCACATGATTTCTCAAAAGAGACCTTACAGGCAAGAAGGGGCTGGAAAGAAGTATTTCAAGTCATGAAATCTAAAGACCTACATCCAAGATTGATCTATCCAGCAAAGCTTTCATTTAGAATGGAAGGACAGATAAAGTGCTTCTAAGATAAGATCAAATTCAAGGAGTTCATCATCACCAAGCCCTTATTATATGAAATGTTAAAGGGACTTACCTAAGAAAAAGAAGATAAAAAAGATGAACAGTGAAAGGACAGCAAAACTCATAGTTACTAAGAACCACGCCTAAAACAAAAACAAACTAAGAGGACAGCTAGATCAGGAGCAGAACCATAGAAAAGAAGATCACATGGAGGGTTAGCAACAGGGGAGTGGGAGAAGGAGAAGGGGGGAGAAGGTACAGAAAATAAATAGCATAGATGACACGTAGAAAATAGATAGGGGGGAGGGCAAGAATAGTATGGGAAATATAGAATCTAAAGACCTTGAAACACATGGACATAAACTAAAGGGGGGGAACGGTGGGGGAGGGGTGTGCAGGGTGGAGGGGAATAAAGGGGGGAATAGAACTGTAACGGCATAATCAATAAAAAGTATTTAAAGAAATTACTAAAAATGAGCAGGAAGGTGGAGGTGGGTGGCTTTCTCAGATGTCTAACTACGCCTTTGTCATCTCACACAGGAACCAGAGCTCCTTCCCTGCTTCTCTCCACAGTGTGTTATCAGTGCCTGACACTTGGCAATTTCACCAGTCCCAAAGAAACTCCCAGGTTTGGGCTTTCTGAGTAACTGTCTAGTGCTGTTTTTCCAATCCACAGCCCTACTTCTTCCTGATTTTGTGACATCATATTCTATGCCTGTTACACTTTCTGATCACATTCCTTGAATGAAAGGGGAGGTTCCTTTGGCCTGTGCAGGGGTTCCTGTGCACCTTGGCCGCCAACAAGGGGCAGTTCAATCCCACACATGCATCATCTACTAGCACTGTTGTCACTGCCATGCAGGACAGCGTCCAGGAACTGTAGGCGTCCTCACCACAGCATCCCGCTGGCCTGGGCAGCAGAGGGCTCTGCCCTGCCAAGAACTGCATCCTGCACTGACAGGCCCTGGGGCCCTGTCTCCAGAAGGTTCCCAAGTTTGTAAACACTATCACTCAGATCACTTCCCTGAGCGATGAGTTTATGACTGGTTGCTAAATTGAAAAATTCACTATTAACATCTATGAACTCTACCCTCATACCACATAAATAATACAAGACACAGTTAGTCCCTACCTAGTGCTTTATTTCCAAGGATACAAGATCATCTGAAATTAAGATACAAAACACACTTGTTTCTCTTTGATTCCAGGTACCTGGAGGGAGTTTTCCTTTCAGTTTCCTTGAATTCCAAGTCACTACACTGTCACCATCTTTTAGGGAGAATGCAGGAAATTCCACACACTCTGTTCTCTCTGCAAACGCATGGAACCTGAAACGTGAAGCGATTTGCAACATTAAGCTGGAGGTGGTATTTGCACATGTCTATTCAGTCTCCCAAGACTGTGAACTTGCTCTTCTGTGCCTTCCCTGTACCTTGTCTGTTCCCACAAATGAGAGACAGGGAGGAGGGAGAAAACAGATAACTCTTCTCTTTATTACAGAGTAACAGCTCAGCCAAATGGTATTTCTTCCTGGATACCCTGTACTTATATTTATTCTCTGTTCCCAGGGTTCAATCACGGCAGCCCAGTTTTGACAAGCCAAGTCCAACGTGGCCCCACAGTGCCCACAGCCCTGCGGTCGGAGAGCAGGCGACAACAGGCACCGGGGCTCATCGGCTCACAGCTGACAGGCTGCAGTTGCTTTAACTCAGCAAATGCACACTTTCCCAGGACCTACATGTAGTATGAATGGAAAGAATTCTTGTGTGGATGGGTTTATAGGGCCCGACTCCTCAAGTGCAGCCCCAGGAGCAGCATCAGCACCTGGGAGCTGGTTAGGGTGCATGTTCCTCCACCCACTCAAATGCTGAGTCCAAACTGGCACTTCAACAAGCTCCCCAGGGGACTCAGGTGCAGGTTGAAGCTCAAGGGGCACTGGTGTAGTGCATGGGTGGTGGATTAAATCACACCTGAAGTCACTTATCTGGAATTCAAACAGTCAGTAATCATAGGAAATTTCTTTCAGATGGGCAGAGGAGACATCTGAGTAATATTTCCCTTGCCCCTCAGGGGTGGCCTGTTGCTAGTCATTTGACACAAAGAGAATCCTGAAGCACAGGTGAGGATGAATGGATGGGTGGATGGGCTGATACTGGGAGAGGTATAGATATCACCTGGGCCATGGAAAGCCTCAGTCCTGTCTATTTCTAGAGTTTCGGGTGATATTCAGATGATGGATTGATGGCAGAGAACAAGCCAACATTGTCCAATGGCCCCTCATGAAGCTGGTGGACTCAATCTGCTTGTGCTTGCCTCCTGCCTGGACCTCATCCAGAGCAGAAATGGCCAGCTTCCTAGCAGGGCAGAGAAGAGATGCTGAGGCTCTTCCTGGCAGGGCCCACACCCTGAGTGCCAAGGCCTTGGTGCCCAAGACTTTCTACTCTCTGACATGTTCTCCAGATTGGAAAAGAGGATAGGGCAGACATTCCCTCTGGCTAACACAGCCCTTCTTGTGCACAAAGCAAATCACCATTAAGTTGGGCTCTTTGGAGAGCTTGCAGAGTACAGCACTGCATCTGATGGCTGCTGGCTCTGCCCAGACACAGCCTTGGGTGCAGGGGTATGCAGACTCCAGGGCCCCTGCAAGCTGAGACACAGGACATGTCCTTACAGTTGGATAATAACTGCACTTTAGCTGGGGCTCAAGAGCCAAAGTGCAGAGAGCTCTATTAGGAACCCCAGGGGCCTAGTGCAGTGAGGAGGAAGAGCACCACTGGCTATGGGTGGGCTCACTGTCCCGGGCAACAGCAGGAATAGGAGGGCTGTCTACACCTCATCCTCTTCTACAGACCTCCATGATGCATGGCCTAAAGATCTGGAACCGAAATGTAGGGGTAAATTGTTAAAATTTAAAGCACTAAAAGTCAGAGTGAACTCCCTGCTAAACTACTGCCTGGCCTCCCACCTGCCCAGAGGGAATGCCCACAGGGCCGGAGAAGAGGGCAAGCAAGAAAGGTGGCCCTGCCAGTTGCCTTTATCTCCAATAGCAAAAGTGGGGCTATGTACCCTTTCTGTATTTGAGGACTCAGAAGCCCAGAAGGGTTGCCAACTACCTGATGTTAGAAGACTTGAAATTGCTTTAAGAGCAGCCAGAGCCATGTTCCTCAGAATCATCAGGGATCCTTAGAAAAATGATGTCCCTGGCTCTCCCTGTCTCTGGGACTGCAGCCAAGACATCTTTATTTTAATCAAGCTCCCTTAGTAGTTCTTATGCAAAATGAAGGGCTAAGTGCATATTCCCAGGTTCCCTTGTATTATGTGGAATCAGCTTACAAGGTGAAACCCAGACATCCAAATGATTAACAAACTCCCCACACAAATATGATGAGCAACTCAATTTGAGAACAAATACTCAAGAGGAGGCATTCATTTCAGACAGGCTAACTTAGGAAAGGAGGCAGTCACTCTCCTTGGCATCACATAAGCAACTGGCCTTTCTCCATAAGGGGCTTGAACTCACACACAGACAGCACTGTGGGGTATGTTTTAAAATGTAGGTTTCATTATTATTCAGATATGATGAGGCCAACAGATCAGTTTAAGTGCAACTGAAAATATAGTTTGGTACTCACAGTTCCTGCTAAAAATTGAAGTGCATCCACCCTTCAATTTTTATATGTTGAAGCCTTAACCCCTAAAGTGATTTGTAGTAAGCAGAGCAAAAATGATGGACCAGGTATAGAAGGCCACCAGGGCAGAAAACCCCAGGTACCTAGAAATGGGAAAAAATGGGAAAACAAGGACCTCACCTGCCCCTGCCACAGGTAACCTTTCCTCCTCTAGCATATCAAGGGTCATGCAGTTTAGACCCCCTGACCTTTCACATCATCAGTCACAAAGCTCAGACCCTCCCCAGATTTTTCCTCCCTTGGAATGTTGATAGTCACATGGGTTAGTTGCATCCCCCCCTTAGATGTAGAACAAATAAGGGGCTGTAGATTAGCCCTTAAGCATTAAGTCCCCAGAACAATGAGGTGTTGACATCTAGGCTTCAGTTGTGTTTCAGCTCCAGGTCCAGAAAATCAGACAAGCAATGCCATGGCTGACATCAGGACCAGCTACACTGATGAATGATCCCCTGCCCTGGTCAACAATTCAGTGGAGACCTGGACCCTGAAAGGACACACCTGGAAAGCTGATGAATATTCTATCACATCTTTCCCCGAGACTGCCCTTAAGATTCCTGCCTGCAAGAGAGAGATAAAAACCCTCAAGACAGTGCTGACCAGTGTGGTTCGGTTGGTTGGGCATCGCCCTGCAACACAAAAGGTTGCAGGTCTGGTCCCCAATTGCAGTGTATATGGATTGATGGTTCTCTCCCCACATTTCTCCCTCCTTTCCCCTCTCTCTAAATAAATAAATAACCCTGAAAACAGAGGACACAACATGCAAGCTATCCCTCTGAGGAGCACGCCCATACCTCTCCCTTTCCCCTTGTCTTCCCCCACAGGCATGCATCTCCTAAACGCTAAGGGTCCCTAAGACCTGCAACCTGGGGAGCAATGGGCAGCAGCAACATGTGCTGGGCTAACTCCTGGAACTGTCTCTTAGGCCTCTTTTTCTTTGGCTTCCCAGTGAGCTAAAGCCGCCCCGCCATGGCTCACTTCTTTCCCATAATGTTTCTAAAGAGCCAAAGCAGCCCTGCCTAGTTATCTCCCATTGCTTCTTCTGTGCTAAACCCTCCTTTGTTTCATGGTCCCCGGCTTTAATAAACATGTCCTCAAAGTCACCTGAACTCATGTTGTGAAATCTTTCCTGCACGAAATCAAGAACCTGCACACTACCATCCCAGCCCTATGCAGACCTGCTCAGGACCAGGACCCCTGTCCAGTAATAAAATAAGGTCCTAAGGGTGGGTCCTGATCCTATAGAATTAGTGTCCTTTTAAAAAAGACTCACCAGAGAGAGTGCATGCTCTCTATTCCCCTGCTTTCTCTCTCTCCTTCTCTCTCTCTCTCTACCTACTATAAAGGACACAGCAAGAAGGCAACAAGCCAGAAAGAGCTCTCACCAGAAAATAAATTAGCAGGCACTTTGATCTTGGACTTCCAGACTTCACCACAGTGAGAAACACATTTTTGTTGTTTAAGTCCCCTAGTCTGTGCTACCGTATTATGGCAGCCAGAACTGACTAAGACAGTGCCAAAGAGGAGGAGGCCATACCACCCCACCCAGGGCCACACAGGGAAGCACCGGGGCCAGTCAGGAGGCAGAGGAAACAAGGGGACAACATGAGCAAGAGTCGTATTGTGGATTCTGCAGGAAGGAATGGGTAAAGCAGAGTAAACAGGCTTAGGATTGGCTAAATTTGAATAATTTCAGTGAGTTCTGAGGTACTTTTCTGGCCTCTGGCTCTGGACTCAGAGGTCCTGAGGGTGAGCCTGGGCTCTGGATCAGTTAGTTTGCACATGAAAGCTGCACTCCCAGGGGAGACGTTCACACTCTCTAGGAATTAGCTAGTCCTGGGAAGGGCAGTCTTCACAGGGTCAGCCAGGTTCCACAATGTCCAAGCATCCAAATTACAAAAAATAAGATAGCAATATGAATACAGGGCAGAGGATAAAAAGTGCATGGAGACTAAAGATTGTTGGAAAGATGGGAAGAACACAGCTGCACATTGGTTAGGACCACAAAGAACCCAGGACCCACTGCTGATCTTGTGGAAACAGGCAGCTCACTCACAGTCCCTCAGAGCATGTTTCTACCTACCTGCCGTGGGTCCTGGCGCTCAGAGTCTTTAAAAAAGCTATAGTGTCTTCTCCTCTGGCATTGAAGGACACAGTGCAGACAGGACATGGGATCTCCAAAGCCCTCTGGAGGAGAAGCTGTTTGGATTCCTCAGGAATGTCCCCCACCACAAAGTAGTACATGGATTCAGTCTGCAAAACAATAGTAGCAGCAATTACCTCCATTACCTCATTGTCCTAACCTTGTCCAGGACTCCTTGGCAATACACTATCTATGAGACAGATTTTTTTTTAAGTGGTAGGGAAAGGGAGGAGCAGAAAGGATAGCAGCACTGCTCAATGTTTTGTGAGGACATTTGAGAACTGAGGTCAGGAAGTAAGGAATTCAAGGCCTGGTGCCAAGGAGGTCTGTTGGTGGTGGTCTAGTGGTCATAGTGTCTGGTAGCACAGGGAAGGATATAGTTGGCAGGTTTGGAGAAGAGCTTCCTGTGAGCCCATTAGTACATCACACAGGTCAGGAATAGCTGTTTTCAATATGAAGACACACAGCCACCACGGCCAGGAAGCTTATTAGCCATTCCCTACAGTGGAGCCACAATTCTGCAGTCCAACTCCTCTATTCTCAGTCTGAGGCAGAATGTGACAGAAGGACATATTCCCAGTTGGTTCACCCTCTGGACGCATGTCACAGGGAAACAAATGCCTGGGGAGGTGAGGCCGTCCTG
This sequence comes from Artibeus jamaicensis, assembly GCF_021234435.1. Lineage (NCBI taxonomy): Eukaryota > Metazoa > Chordata > Mammalia > Chiroptera > Phyllostomidae > Artibeus > Artibeus jamaicensis. The sequence continues at coordinate 8,018,027 of NW_026521810.1, read as the reverse complement.
ACTTCACGCAGCAGGTTAAGTGCCAGATCCACTCACAGGGCCTTGTCTCTCACTGCACTGCCAGGCCATGACAAGAATGAGAGAATGAACAACCCCTGTGTCAGAATACACACATACACAACCAGCCTTCAACCAGGGATGTGAAAGATGCATGCCTCAGCAGGTAGAGGCTATCCCACAAAGCTCCCTGATTAGTGTAGAGTGATGTCAACCACCCTCCCTCACCAAGGGCCCCCATGGCAACAGTGCTATAGCAACCACAACACCCTTCTTCTTCCCAGGATTTGCCTTCCCTGGTATTTGTCCCCCTCTACCACCCCCCACTCAAAAGCTCTGTAACCTTGGGCAAGTGATTTTAATGAAGACAGGGAATGCAGTTTACCTCATGACTAGATTTAAACAAGGTGACTTGCACTTATGTATATAAATCTCAGAAAATAAAAGCCAAGGGGGATCCAGGACTGTGTATTATGTAAGCCTGCCCTACAAACACCTAGATTCACTGTCCACAGATACCTGGAGATAAAAACCCAGCAAATGTGTTGTGTTCTAAGGGATAAGTGAATGTCCTATCCCTTAAGGATTTACAAGTCTCTCTGTGCTCTAATCACAGATCCTTGATAGTGGAAGGTAAACCATCAATGATCTCCCCTAGACCTGAAACCTTGGCTTTATACCCACCTGACACAGAGACTGGATTATGGCCAGCTCCCCAACTGGTTAGGACATGCTGTCGGCAGTAGCTGGGTAGCTGTGGGCCCCAGGAGCCTGGGGGGCAGGGTGGTGGAGGATGCAGGCTGGGAATTGGGAGACCACTGTGGCAGCTGGGACCAGGCTACTGCAGCAGCAACCCTCCTCCAACTGGACACAAAAGAGCCCCCTATGCCCAACCTACCTCCCACCCCCCACTTTTTCTTTCAGGCCTTTTTACACCAGCTCCTTGATTTTAAAAGGACTAATGGGAGGTAAAGACTGAGGAAATCTGTACATTCTCTCGGCCAGCCACCCAAGTGGCAGAAAAAATCTAAGAAAGAAGAGATAGTGTTCTCCAGATTCCTTATTATTCTGAATATTGTTCCTCCAGCAAATGCACTAATTCCATTTTTCTCCTGGTGTTGTACATTACCTTGTATAAGGTGTATTAAGTGGTCTCCACTGAGCTGCATTGTTAGTAGTTAGTGTTTCAGCTATGTTGGTGCCTAAGTGTTGAAGGGAGATGGATCCATTCTTTCATAAGGGTCTAAATTCACACATGGCCTGAGACAGGGGTATGATGCAGAGGTACTTTCTCAGGTTTGTTAGCTCCACAGGGAGGTGAGTGAGGACAAACATCTCTAGGTGATCAGTAGGCAGCTTCTGACACCCTGTAGCTCTATTGCACATCATGCAAACTCAGCTACTTTGCTCTGGCTATAACCCAAGAATGAAAATCTTTATACAGAAATGGATTTCTTTCGAGATTTCATCAAACTAAAAATTGCTGTAGCTAGCAGAGACTCAGGATTTTCTTTCATTTACTAAGGCTATAATGGTATTCATTAAAGCTCATTCCTCAGCTTCTTAATTGCCTATGTTTCTAGTCAACTTGCAGTTATCCGTGCTACAAATTTCCTAGGATATGCTTTCCACTGAGACTGCCTATCCCACTCCCATTCTCTTCCCACACCCTGCTTTCGTGCCTCTCCTTTCTGCTCACAGAATGGCATTGAGAAAAACATAGAGGAAGATAAGCATGCTACCTATCACTAACCCTTCCCCAAACTGGCAAAATGCCTTTTAAAGTGAAATGGCTCTGGGGTCATCTGCTATTTGGGATGATAAGCTAACATGAATTATTTTATTCAACACTCACAAGAGTCCTGTGGAATACGAATTCTTATTCTCATGCTCAGTTTACAGATGAAGAAAATGAGGCCTAGATAGGTTAACTGACCTGGTCTTGCAGCTAGTAAAGCCAGGTTACCTGACCATCACTTCTCTCACTGTGTCACCTCACCGTGGCAAGGCTGGTCACCTATTGCAGATGAATGTGCATTCCCAGAACTATGAAAGCAATATCATAGGACACAAAAGTGGCCAGAGACCAGGCACCATTTTCACTTCCTTGGCTCCCACACTATCCTCAGCTCTGACCACCTGACAGCAACAGCACTGACCGAAGTTGGGTCCAGGAGGTTGTCTGACTCAGGGATTTATTCTCCTGGGAATCCACACCCTAACCAGCACCTCTGAGCTCCTTGAGGCAAGGGCCAGTCTGGACAATCAGCAGCAGCTTGGACCAGGAGCAGCTTCCTCACTGATCAGTGTTTCCCTAAAAGCTGATTTGCACTGAATTTGATAACACAAGACATGGACAATATGTTACATTCAGCTATTTTACATTGAGTCACAAATTCTTGCCACTTTATACTATATAAAATAGGGTAAAGCCTTTCTGTAGTCACTTAAAATGTCTTATTTTGTCTGGGCCATTTGTCCAGCAGCGTCTCACAGTAATCTGCATTCTGCTCAGCCAAGGAATCCTGAACAGCTTCCCAGCCATAGGTTTGGTGGAAAAGAAGAACCAGACTTGGAGAGGCTGCTTTCTCTGACTGCCTGCTGCTTCAGAAGCCACCAATGCCCCTGGGGCTAAATATCTCCATTCCGCAAGGAAGCAAAAATGAAAGTCAACCAGAACAGCAACTAGAGGTCTAGTAGAATTCTTTCTTGCTCTTCACACAACTTTGACCACTACAGTTTTAATCAACCCAGACCTTAAATTGAACTTCTAGATCCTCCCTGTGACCCCTCTCCTGGCTCAGCAGTTTTGATTTTCTGATTCTCCTTATGGCAGAGACTACCCCATGGTCTTAACCCAGCTCACTTCTCTGATCCATCTTCACATCCTTGACCACCACCAACTTTCTGGCCTCCCAGGCTTCAGTGTCCTTGTGTCTACCCACTGTCCCTACCAGAGTCACACAAGGCTCAGTAAACTCACCTACCTGGTCCCACACAGACCCCATCCCTTCAATTCAGAAAACTCAAATATGTACCATAGCTTAGGGATGGGACTCTCTTAGACTCACTTTTAGCCCCCAACCTCATGAATGTCAACATTATTTCCTTTCTCTTCCTTCAGTGTTCAACAAAGATTTATCGAGCCCTTGCTAGGCACTGCCATTGCTAGGGATACAAAGGTGAAAAGATCTGATGCCTGCCTGTGCCACCGCAAGGAAGTAAATGAAATGCCAACTTTGTGACTGATATGGTCAGTCCTTCAGTTCACTGTCCACGGGGGCAGGATCCTTACAGAATCATTTGGGTCTGTCTCTAATTCACCCACTTAATCTTCCAAAAAGAAGTAAACAGATTTGTGCCTATCAGATGGATGGGAGAGGCTGAAAGAACAAAAAGAGAAACAGAGGTGCCCTCTGGGTGAGTGGCCTTCTGCTGAAACCAGAGGCAGAGCCCCCTGGTTAGCCTCCTCAGGCAGCTGAGATCATCAATCTATGCCCCTCACATCCTAGACCAGTAGGCCTTCTGGGGCATCCTGGCACAACACCTGCTCCTCATAAAGACCGAGGAAGCCACCAACTTCCTAAAAGACATATCCAGGGACCACAGTGTACAGTATACAGAAATCCAGAGCTGGACAGCACATGTGGGCTCTGAGGCTGATGCTAGCCCCTAGAAACTGCTGAACATTTCCTCAGTGCCCCACAGACTGTCCTACTCATGAACCAGATTTTCCCCACAGGATACAGCAGTAATTCATCCATCTATAGTGCTTTCCACATGCCATGATTAGAGATTTAAACCCCTCAACTCTGCTCGGCTCCTCTGAACTTGAAGGCTTATGCTCAGTCATCCCTCTCTATACACCTGGCCTACTTTTGGTGACAAAGTCCAGTTCTGGAGGAGGCCAGTGGCCTCTGAACATCTTTCTTCACTGTAACCAAGCACATTAGTCAGTCTTCCCTCTGCAAGTGGACCTGATACAAAAACCCAACTTCTCTGTTAATCTTTGGACCTAAGTCAATGCTTACTTTCTTGGTTCCTCTCAGGACTCACTCATGGGAGATGTTAACCCAAAGCAGATTATCATCAGTAGGAAAAGTCTGGGTGTTTAGCTTTATTGTTCCAGTTTCTTAGGCCTTCAATCTTTTCTATTCATAGCACATAGCAGTGACATGGATCAATTTAAATCTCACTGTGTAGACATGAAGTTCACAGAGCAGAAGATGCATTCCCCTCCCCATTTGCCCTACACACACATGCAGGTTTTGTTACTCCCAAGAAAACATAGGGAATGGCATTTTATGTATGAGGCAGTTGTATTTATAAGATTTTCCTTGGGATCACACCCAGATAAAGCTCTAAGTGGAGGAACACACCAGTCTAAATGTGTTTTGCATTTGCCATACTCTACAGTGTCTTCTCAAGAGCTTTCACATGCCATTTGATGATCAGTACCTGCAAGCTTCTCTCTCTTCTAGTGGACTTCCCTGAAACTCACTGAAATGTTCCATATTTCCTAGGCTTGGAATGAAGCCCAGAGAAAGGTGAGGCACAAGCCAGAGGTAAGTAAAATAGAAAATCAAGGTCACTGGGAAATCTTGCAGTCATGTCAAGTTGTCAGAGTCAGCTATGATGAGGGAAGCCAGGTGAATGAAGAAAGAAAACATCCATGTGTGCACACACACATGAGCCTGTGAAATGTTCCATTTCTTGACTGCTAATTACAGTGTCCAGACACTTGAGATTTTACAGATGTTAAGACCAACTTGAAAGGCCATAGAACAAAGCAGCTTGTATTTTCTTCTTCTTTAATGGGAAACATTTGCTCTTCTGGCTTTATAAAGATAAACAATGTGTTCTGAATTTTAAACCATCATCCTCAGTATCAATAAACAGTCTGGTGACCACTGGGGACTATCCTTTCAAGGTGCAAGCACATGGCCTTCTTGCTCAAGAAGGATTTCTTAATGCAACAGAATAAAACTTGAAGTCTACAGAGTTCCCAAGATTCCAGGGTGGACAAAGAAATTAAATGTTAATGAACATTACATAATAGGCATTAATTAAGTAGCTGAATCCCAAAGGAATGGGGACCTACCCCCACACAGAGAGTTGTGGCAAGTCAAAAGACCCACCTACCCAGAGGACTTCCTCTCTGGCTTGCCACTACCCTTAACAATCCCACCATTACAGTCACTCACAAAAACACACACCCTTGTGGCTAAAAGACACATAAAGCACCACGGTGTTAATTACTTCTTCTGGACAAATCTTTATTTCTAGAAAGTCTCTATCAAAATGCATATATGAATACATTAACATTTGAAAATGGATGAATCATTGTCAGGGATATACTTTACCTTGAAAACCACATGACAGACCCATTTGTGAAGAAGATGAAGTGTAGGAAAGCTCCAGAACATGGATGTTGGGCAGCCCTATTTCCTTATTGTAAGGGTTCTGTGAGGATTCTTCCAACCTCTCCTCCTATAAGAGTTGCCTGATTTATCTGATTGTCAGGAGAGCAAGAGTGGAATTAAAGTATTAGAGATGCAGAACTATGGCCTAATAATACCCTGTCCTTTCTCAATGCTCAGTGACTATGAGCAGTATGTGGCTATCCTGGTAGTGGCTAATGAGGGTCAACCCCAATCACCCCACCAAGGAGCCCAGACAGGCAGGCCCAGAGAACAGGTGTTACGGAAACTCATTTTATATGGTCCAACTCTGCCATCACCAAAGCTGCAATTTTAATCCCTGCCTGGGGCCTGTCATCTGTTTCTCACTGGGTTCCAAATTCAGAGGTCAATAGGATTAAGACTTATGGGGCTCTTTAATGCCTATGATGCTATCCCTGTGGCATGCTACAAGATCAGCTAAAAGGCAGTATTAGGATATTGAGTGTGAAGAAATAAGCTTGAAGCCACTTTGTGACCTGAGGTCAGCCCTGGATACGCACTTACAGTTTTGTCTTTCCCAGCTTCTAATAGAGCGTCCAGGCGGCTGGTCGGGCTTAGAGTCTGCTCATAGGTCAGTTTCTCAACCCAACTGATGGCAGAAGCTATGGATTGTTCCATCACAGGAGCAGCATTTTCCTGCCATTTCACAGGCTCTTGAGAGGCCCTGAAAGGAATTACATGGGGCTGTCACTGGGCAGTGGTTAGCAAAGCTGTCAGCCCTCAGTCTCACAGCTATGAGCAGTAAGCCACTTAATGTCACCAGTGCTGGAAGAAAGAAAAATCAGCTTCCAGCCCTCTGAAAATTATCAACAAAACTATTGGTTTCCAAAGTACCATTACCTTCCATCAGCTGGATTTGGGAAAACAATGTTTGTAGGAGAATAGAAAATTTCAAACATTATGAAGAAGTGCATTAAAATTATAGAGGGAAGTCCTGGCTGGTATAGCTCAGTGGATTGAGCATGGGCCTGAGAACCAGACAATCGTGGTTCAATTTCCAGTCAGAGCACATGCCTGGGTTGCAAGCCGGTTCCCTGCAGGCCAGTTCCCAGCAGGGGACGCACGAAGGCAACCATACATTGATGTTTCTCTCCCTCTCTCCTTCCCTTCCCCTCTAAAGATAAACAAATTTAAAAAATCTTTAAAAAATTATAGAGGGAAGTTATCTTCATAAGTCAGGTTTATATGACTGTTTTCTATTACTAGCAAATTTATAAGGACTCACAGCATTAATATTTGCAAATCAGCAATAATTTTATTATTCTAAAATTTTACTTCTAGTTTTTTTATTACATTGCCTTCATTATTCTGAAAGATTCCCATTAGTGACATTTTGGGATCAAAGACAGTATTGTTCTGCCCTGGCTGGGTGGCTTAGCCAGTCGGAGTGTTGTACCATGCACCAGAAGGTTGCAGGCTTGATCCCCCAACGAGGCTCATCCAGGAGGCAACTGATCAATGTTTCTCTTTCTCCAACCCCCCCTCTTCTCTTTAAAATCAATAAATATATTCTCAGGTGAGGATCAAAAATATATTTGAAAGATGAAAACAGCCAACACAACAATAGCTGATCAGTATGAATGAATCAAAATTATACTAATCTTTTATTAGATCAGCCAAAAATGTATTTTTTTGGTGTGCTGCAGAATTTTAGTATCTAGTTTATGTGTGTCGTGAAAGGAAAAACATTGAAAATCACTGGACTAAATGAATTGTCCTGAGTTGTTTCTCAGAGCCCATCTTTAAGGACAGAGGTGGCCTCACAAGTGTGTCCCTCTAGGTAGAGAATCTGGCTATAGCATACACTTTCAAGAAAGCTGAAGCACTGCACACTTAAGCACTTAGTTCCTTCAAAAAATATATCTGGAGCAGAAACAGGAACCTGGGGTAGAACACAATTAGGCAACATTCCCAAGATGTCATCTATTTAGCTGAAAATAATTTATTTTTAAAAAGAAAAACTCAGGAAGAAGCCCCCCTTCCAGATGTCTCTTGTCAGAGAGGTGAGCCACTATTCCACACAGGAAGTTGGCCCTGTGGTCCAAATCCTCTCGAATCCAAGAATCCATAAATGATTGATTGTGAAACCTCCAAATTATGGGAAATTCTATAAAGCCAGGGGGTGAACTTATAGAAGATCAACTTGAGCTGCAAGTTCAGTGTGAAAACCAGTAAAATCTGTGATAAATTTGAATCCATTAGCCAAGCAAAATCTAAAATGAGTGAAGGAATTTTTATGGCCTTAAATATACATTCAATATATTTGTATTTTTATATTTTTTGCCTTGCCTTGTATTGAAAAAGGATGCTTCCAAATCTCTCCTAATTTGAAAACTAAGGTGCTATGTGCAAAGCAGATAAAAGTTTTCCAGTACTTATTCACTGTTGGTTCTCTGCTAGAATTCTATAGTCTAGGAAATTACAATATAACAATCCTTTTATAGAGCACTCTGTTAATTATGCTACTTAACTCTGAATAAATGAAAATTACCTATGAAGTTTCACTGAAATATCCTGTTCCTGTGGAAAACTTACCATATGATATTGAACTTGGCTGTGCGAGCCACCTGCTCCTGGAGGACCATTTTTAGGGCATCTTGGCACAGATTAAGCTCCTCCTGCTGCATGTCACCAAAATCCAGCACAATGGTGATGCACTGTTCCAAGATGACACCAAAAATCTGCTGGCTTCTGCTGGTGAGCCAGTCCATCCGCTGCTTATAGTTCTTCACGGCTTGTGTTAAATGTTCCACAAACTGATAGATCAGTTCTGATTTGGCTGTCAGCTTAATGAAATAACAGTAAAAAAGAAAACAAAAGTACACCAAAATAAATCATCTTGAACCATGGTGCCAGGAACAACAGGGCCCACTGGGTCGAAGCCTCTGTCATCAAGAACTGTGTATTAATAACAACTGTGTGGACATCCTCCAAACCCCATATAATGCAAACGGAAGTGTTCTAGTCTTTCAGCTGAAAACCCCCAGCTGATATCCCACAGAAGGAAAGATGATTTTGGGTTCTATTCAAAACACAGCACTCTTTAAAACAATTTATTTCTAGATCATGTTTTATCCTTATAGTTAGAGAATTATCTTTATCAGAAAATGTCCAGAGGAAACTTTTAAAAATTAAGGGAAAAAAAAAAGATAAGCAAAGGCAGCTAGGAAAGAAAAATAAGCTTCTAAAAAGTTTTCTTAACTACAACATGCCAAAAATATTTCTGAAAATGCTTATAAACATGCCAGCACATCTGTCTGGCTTCCTCTAAGGATGATGCCCCAGTGGCTCATCCTCTCGCTCATGACCTTATCCTGTGTCTTGTCTCCCAGTCCAGGCTCCCCTATATCTGAATCACTTGATCACCTATAGCCACCACAAACACTTATAGAGTCTGTCATTCAAAGGTGACAGAGGCTTAAGGGTAATTTTTTGTATACACAAATATAGCATCATTCAAATAGATCAGGCACAATTGTGCAAGGTCTTTCAGGGTATAGGGTAGTAGGAGACATAAAAATGGAATAAGAAAAAAACTGTACTCTATTCAGTGGAGAATAACATTTTAAAGACCTGATACTTTTTTTAAAACTTCAAAAACCCTCAGAATACCCCAAATACCTAAATTGTTGAGGAAAATATGCTTTCTGAACACACCATGTAATTCCACATTTTCTTGCATTGTTTCATGCTGTTCCCTCTGTGTTAAACTCCTTTCTGTCCCCATACTCTTGGCAATCTAGCTTCCTCCTCAAGCTTCAGCATCAATGGAAGCAGTGTGAGACTCTCTGCCTGGGCCACTCCCAGAACTCAGCAGTGCATCCCTGTGCCTTATGGGAACTTCAGGAAACATTCCCCAGGAATTTAACCATGCTAGCAATATATACGTACAATTTTTTTTGAATTGTGATGATAATTTAAAGTCACCCATAGACAAACACCTTGTGAAAAACAGGCCTGCAGTTCCACACCCTTGGTCTTACACAAAGACCTGTTAGGGGAAGGAGAATGAGAAGGCCCAGTCGCACTATTAACCTGGGGAAGAGGGTATTCTTGTATTTACTCTCCAGAAGGACCTTTGGAGCAGCTGACAAAGAGGGTGAAGCCATATCATAGAAAAGGCTTCCGTGGCAGCGACCCACCTCCACCCCATTGGACTCTTCTGATTCAGGATTCTTCAAGTTGTACATCACCCACCCCCAAAGTGCAATTCCATCCAACACTCCTGGAGCGATATTCAACATCACCTAAGAAGGACTTTTTCTACCAATTTAAAAGAACAAATTGATAAATTGCAGCTAGAATTACATCAGCAGCTGCAGGACATTCAACACTTAACCAAACAAGAGGTTTTTCAAACTCTCCATGATAATCTCCTGTGGCTAAACCCCCAAAAAACTACTTTGATGAATTTAACCAGAGTGTGGATCTTGGGAGCCACTGGTTGTTCACTGATTATGATAATGCTCTGTTTACTTTGCCGCATTTGCAAATTATTTTCCCATGGTCATGTAAGAGACCAGCAAGTAGCAATCTTTGTGGAATCTATAGTGGTCCTAACTAAAAACAAGGGGAGCAATATAGAGGACCATTTAGGGGACCACACAATGTGAAGAATGTAGCCCAGCCCCTACTCAGAAAGGCCAGTGGGGAGTGAGGTCCCACACACAGGACCCACACCTACAAGTAGGTTCTCCCATGGGGACTCAGGACTAAATTGTACCTAGGCTGCTATGAGACTTGCTTTTGCTAAAACTTCCTCACCTTGAATTGAGGCAGAAAATGTTTACTGCATATTTTTAACTTCCTAAAGTCTGGGCTAAGCCTCCCAAGTATGGAGTGTAACCAGTTCAACCACTTTTCCCCTTGATCTGTAACATCCTTCTCTTTAAAGTAATTACCCACATTTTTTCCTCTGTTATTTGTAATCCCCTGCAGCAAACCTGTGCTTAGTAAATGAGGACCATCCTCAATGTAATGTACACAGAAGAGCAATAAAAGCGTGTCCAGGCAGGGGCCGGGGCCCTCTCTCTCACTTGAGAGCAGCCATGTCATCCCTTTTTCTCCACAGGACTTCTGTAGTCCGTGTGAATTTGTTTATTGCATCCACAACCCATGGACAACAGCCAGCAAGCATCAGGAACTCCCACTTACGTTGTATGCCGTACCATCTTCTGCTCTGCAGACCCGTGGAAACAGGCCTTCAGCATACCGGGAAGCCACAAATCTCCCCAGAGAAGCCACATAATCTGCATTTTTATTAAAAAAATCAAAATGGTGTTATCAATGCTTCTTATTTTAGTGTGAAATGCTTTTTTCTGGCACCATTCAAATTATATCCCCAGTTGACAGCAACACTCTGATGCTTTGTATTATGATCCAAATAATAAAGTATTTCTAGGAGCTATGATAAATGTAACTGTTTATGACATGAATAATACTTTAATATATGAATGAATGAGGAGGAAAACAGCATTTGCTTCTTGCTTTCCTGGTTCTTCTGTCCAGTATGATTAAGTTACAGATCAACAAGAAAATAGAGAAATTGTGTTTAATTTCTGAAAACCTTTATTCAGGACTTAGACTTGTTTTCAGAATTTTAAACTTAGATATTATCTATCGTTCTCTCAAGTGAGGGTTCACGAATAGACAAGTGAATGAAGCAAGCTGCTAATAGATTCCAAATACTCACACATAATATCAAAAACCACAAGATTTTTCTGATTATGCGCTCAACTATTCAACATCTGTTGCTCAAACACATACTGAGCACCCACCACACAATATTCACAGTGCTTAAAGAATGGGAATATAATACTCTCTAAAACTATTTTACCTATTCATGGAACAGAAGACTACAGAAAGGATTCAAGGACCTTGACTTGGCAGGACAGAGATGAGGCAAAGCTTTCCAGAGATGTTCTTATTGTGATTATTATGTTATTGTTGCTATTGTTATTAAGTACCAAAGATGGAAGAGAGAATGGTGGTACTCTTGGATCCAGTGTGCCTATTCTCTGTCTTTCTAGGGAGGCAGGATAACAGACTACTTTAGAAAGGAAGAAAGGGCATAATTGAATTTTAATTTACAAGACATGAACTTCAATGTTCATAATAGTAAAGAATGGGTTTTTTAAAAAAATATTTTATTTATTTATTTTTAGAGGGTAAGGGAAGGGAAGAAGAAAGAGCGGGAGAGAAACACCAATGTGTGGTTGCCTCTCATGCATCTCCTGCTGGGGACCCGGCCCACAACCCAGGCATGTGCCCCAACTGGGAACTGAACCGGCAACCCCCTGCTTCATAGGCCTGTGCCCAATCCACTGAGCTACACCAGCCAGAGCTAAAGAATGGGTTCTTGAATTCCATTAGCAATAATCTCATTCACGTGGATCAAAAAGGGGCCGCATACTAAAGTTAACTGGCTCAGGGGAGGCCTGCATGGTAGCCTCACAAACTCAGAGACCAAAAGTAACTGAATAGGGTAGTCTGGAACTAAAACTTCCTAACTAAACATGAGTTGTGGTGAGTAGTCAGGTCCTAGGCCAATATCTTCCTTGACAATGGTCAATCTTTGCCTTAACTAAGCCTCGTCTGTTATCTTTTTGAATCTAAGATAATGGAATAATCTCCTTTTTTCCAGACCCCTTGGGGCATAATCTTCCAATAAAACAGAGATCGTGGAAGCTCTCATTGTTATCTTATTTTCCAAATACCATCTCTTTGTGCTGCTGATATTGTTAACTAACCTATACCCATCAATGTAAAAGAAGTGTGTGTCTCTGTAGAAATCCCCACACCATTGTTCATGTCTATGGGTCATGTTCAAGTTCTTTGGTTTCTCCATTTTCTGTACTGTACTTTATACCCTCATGATTATTCTGTAACTACCTATTTGTACTTCTTAATCTTCTCACCTCTTCACTCACTCTCCCACATACCCCTCCCATCGGCAACCATCGAAATGCTCTTTATACCATGATTCTGTCTCTGTTCTCATTTCCTGTTTGTTTTTTAGATTCAATTGTTGATAGATATGTATTTTTCCATTTTATTGTTCATAGTTTTGATCTTTTACTTTTTATTAAATAAGTCCCTTTAACAATTCATTTAATAATGGTTTGGTGATGATGAACTCCTTTAGTTTGTTCTTATCTGGGAAACTGTTTATCTGCCCTTTGATAGCTTTGCTGGGTAGAGCAATCTCAGCTGTGGGTCCCTGCTTTTCATGACTTTGAATATTTCTTGCCAATCCCTTCTTGCCTGCAAAGTTTCTTTTGAGAAATTAGCTGACAGTCTTATGGGAACTCTCCTTTAGGTAAATAACTACTTTTCTCTTGCTGCTTTTAAGATCCTTTATCTGTGACCTTTGACATTTTAATTATGATGTGTCTTAGAGTGGGCCTCTTTGCATCTATTTTGTTTGAGACTCTGTACTTCCTGAACTGGCATGTCTACTTCCTTTACCAAATTAGGGAAGTTTTCTTTCATTATTTTTTTCAAATAGAGTTCCAGTTTCTTGCTCTTTTTCTTCTCCTTCTGGCACACCTATGATGAGAATGTTGGAAAGCTTGAAGTTTATCCCAGAGACTGATTACACTATCTTCATTCTTTTGGATTCTTTCTTCTTTTTGATATTCAGACTGGTTGTTTTTGCTTCCTTATATTCCAAATCATTGATTTCATTCTCAGGTTTATTCACTCTATTGTTCTTTCCCTATAAATTCTTCTTTATTTCAATTAGCATATTCTTCCTTTTTGACTATACTCTTTTATGCTGTTAAGGTCCTCATTAAGTTCCTTGAGCATCCTTATAACCAGTGTTTTTGAATTCTGCATCTGATAGATTTGATTATATCCATTTTGTTTAGTCTCTTTTCTGGAGTTTTGACCTGTTGTTTCATTTGGGCCATGTTTCTTTGTCTCCTCATTTTGGCAGCCTCCCTGTGTTTGTTTCTATGTATTAGGTAGAGCTGCTTTGACTCCATGTCCTAGTGGCATGCCTAATGTAGTAGGTGTCCTGTAGGGTCCAGTGACACAGCCTCCCCTATTACCCAAGCCAGGTACTTAGGTGCATCCTCCTTGTGGGCTGAGTACAGCCTCCTTGTGTAGTGGATCCTTGGTTGCTGTTAGCATGGCAATGGGAGGGATTTAGCCAGGCCAGTCAGCAGCAAGGACTGGCCATGACCACTGACCACCAACCTCCATGCTCTGTGGAGGATCAGCTGTGCCAGGGCAGGATGGTGGTGCGCCTACGTGGTGTGTAGCTGTCCACTGGGTTTGTAGGCTCTGAGGATTCCCTGGTGGTGCAAGCAAACTTCAGCCCCAACCTGTGTTCTGCCCAGGGCCACTCTGCATGAGCTATAAAGCCAATTGAAGATGGCTGCTACTTCTGCTTGGCTTAGAGATTCCCAGGCAAAGCCAAACTGTGATCCAAAGCTGTCTGCTGCTAGTGCCAGGCCTGGGGCCACATAGCAAGTGGTATAGAGGCTAGGGGCTCACTGAGGCTGGCTGTTACTTGTTTGAGAGTATTTATAAAGTTGTGAAGCATGAGCCAAGACCACTCATTCATATGGAAAAGCCACTGTTAACAGCTTGGGTGGGCCTATAAGTTGGGTGAGGCAGAGCTTCAGGAGATCTCCAGGATGGAGCAAACAGTGTTAGCCAGGTTGATGGAGTTTCAGATATGGCACCTGCCTGACACTCCATATTTCTGTGGGAGAAGGGTTCAGAGAAGGGACAATGGCCTCTGCCCTCTTTTCTGTCCCCCAGCTCTCACCCTGATGTCAAACACCACAGTTCCTCCTTGTATGCTACTGGTGCCTTTCAAGCTGCTACCCCTGTGCAGGAGCTGAGAGGGAATGAGTACAAATAAGTCCGTGTGTGAGTTCTTTAGAAAGAACTGCTTGGGCCCTGGCTGGTGTGGCTCAGTGGATTGAATACTGGCCCTCAGACCAAAGGGTCACCAGTTTGATTCCTAGTTAGGGCACATGGCTGGGCTGCAGGCCAGGTCCCCAGTAGGGAGCACATGAGAGGCAACCACACATTGATGTTTTTTTTTCTCTCTCTCTCTTTCTCTTTCTCCCTTCCTTCCCCTCTCCCTAAAAATAAATAATTTTTAAAACATTAAAAAAAAGAAGAAGAAGAACTGCAAAACTTTCTTCCACCAACTCAATCCCCATTGCTTTTTACAGCCAGAAGTTATGGGCACTTATTTTCCTGGCACTGGAACCCTGGGCCAGGTGGTCTGGTGTGGAGTCAGGACTCCTCACTCTTGTGATATCCCTCCCAAATTTTTATCTACCCCATGAGAATGTGGGACCAGCCTGCTCTACATCTCCACCCCTCCTACCAGTTTGGATGTATATGGTTTCTTTATTTCCATAGTTGTCAGACTTTCATTCCATTCAATTTCTGATGGTTCTGAGTGATGGTTGTTCTATAGTTTAGTTGTAAGTTTGATATAGCTGTGTGAAGAAGTGAGCCATATGTATCAACATCTTCATCTTCTAGTTTTAACTTTCAAAACAGTAAATATCAATAGATATAAAGTACACAAATTCTTATAAGTATTAGATTATAAGGGAGGACATAATATGAAAGTATATAAAGGAGATATAATGAATTGAATAAAGGAATATCAGAGTAAAACACTGACATACTAGTAGCAGGTAATGGATTGTAAAGAACATGATTTTCTGATAAAAAATTATGGTGGCAGAAGTAAGAGGCACAATGTTTTTAAAGTGCTAAAATAAAATGGAATCATAGGTTTGGAGATCATTTGGAGGGTTATCAGCTGGAAAGGGGAAGGAGGATAATGGGGGGAAAGGTACAGGGATTTAGAAGCATAATTGGGTAGGTACAAAATAGACAGGGAGATGTTAAGAACAGTAGAAGAAATGGAGAAGCCAAAGAACTTACATGTGATAAGGGCCTCAAGAGTTGGAAAATTTTAGTTTAAGGTAAAAAGGTATAATCCTAGCAAGTAATGTATATGTTAAAGCTTTTGTTTCAGAAAGTACGGATAGATAAAGCCCATCCTGACTCCTGGGAAGACAGCTGACCTCCTGGGGCACTGCTATAGATTACCAGCTGGGGACAAGTGGAGGCATCCAGGTCCTTGTGTTCCAGGGAGAGACAGATGACCCCCCTCCCCTGGGAATAGCTAACTGCCCAGGCAGGAATGTTGCAGCTTCTTTCACCTAATCCTCCCTGAATCTCAAAGCCCTCACCACACCTTGTTTATTCCGTTATAAAAAGTCTGGCCTGGAAAGAGAAGGGAAGATGGTCTGTTAGGGTATGAAGGGTATGAACCCGCCATCTTCTCAGATTGCCAGCCATCTGAATAAAGCGCACATAAAGATTTGATCGCTGTCATTGCTAATTGGGTTTGGTAGTGACAGGCAGCCCAAATGCCAGTGTCTTTTCCAGTTTCACATGGACATAAACTAAGTGGGGGTGGGGGGACAAAGGGGGAAAAATTGGGACAATTGTAATAGCATAATCAATAAAATATAATTATTCTTTGGGAATGATGACGAAATAAAAGATACTGTCAGACAAGAAACTAAAAAGATTTGTTGATGGCAGAGCTACTTTTGAAGATATATAAAGTGATATAAACACAAAGGAAGTAATAAAAGATTGTGATTGAAACATGGTAAGTACAAATATGGATCAATATAATAGCCTCCCTCAAGTTTATTAGATTATGTTTGATTGTTGAATCAAAAATTAAGAAGGGTAAGATAGCAGCCAAGTAGGTGGAAGCTGAGTCCACTTGCTCTGGCCCCCAACTTGGATTCTCATCTGACAAATAACCTGAACAATGAGTGGAATCTTAGCTGATATGAAGCTTTGAGCCAAGGAGTACAGAAGATGCTTCAAAATGGGCAGTACAAAGACTTTATAAGTTGAGGGGAAATACCCTGTGCATGGTCCTGTAGATGTGAAGAGATTGATTAGAAACTACAGCTTCGCGCCTCCCTCCCCTCCCAGGGCAGGGAGCCCTGGTCCTGAGCAGGGAACTCACAGACCTGCGCCTGGATGACTTGGGGGGATGTGTGAGGTTGGGAATATCCAGGCTACATACACACAGCCAGCAGCTTGTCTTCCACAGTTGTAGCACCAAATGCCAACTGGGAGTGACAGAGAAAGAGAGAGGGACTCATTTGTACCTGGGTCAAGAAGAGGCATGCCTGTGAGAGACTTCTGGCTTTTTGGAGAGGTGGTGTGAATGGAAAACTGGACAGTGACTTGTTGCTGCAGTGGGTGTGCCTCAGAAAGACTTTTTAAAAGGGGAGCTGAAGCATGCTGGGCAGGGACCCCATATACAACTGCCTTGCCAACAAAGAGGCAAGATTTAAAGTGCAGTTTGCTCCCAATGAATACAGTTGGGCAGGGATATCAGAGATATGCACAGCAAAGGGATTCTGGCCCCAGCCCAGTACAGCTAGCAAGTCAGAGGCTACCTAAAACAGAGAGTTTGGGACTGGGTATACTGCAAGGGCAGTGGGTTGGGAGTTAGATGGGCAAGAGCTGAGCACCTGAGATTATTTACAGCCAGGCAGAACACCCTTCCCTGGCAGAAATCAAACCTCTGGGAAGGGAAGGACTGCCCTGCCCCCCACCTCCTGCAGAACTGGCAGAACAAGCAAGGTAGTCTCAAAAAAAACCCTGCAGAGTACATATCTGCAGGAGAAAGGCAGGAAGAGAATCTTCAAAAGGACCCATTTTGGATTTCTCTCAGGGAGAGAAAATAGACTGGTTCCTAGGGCCCTATTCCACTGAGGCCAGCAAGGTAGGGAGATCAAAAATCCATGCAGGAAGGGATCATCAGGACCCTGCCCAGCCTCAGCTCTCTCACAGAGCTGCCAACAGCACAGAGCAGGAAAGTGCTGACCCTCTGACACAAATTGGCCCCTCCCTGAAACAGACAACTAGTTCACCAGAAACTATACATGATTGGAAATAAGCTGAGACAAACCAAGATGGGTGGCACAGGGGCAGGGGAACACAATTTTCCCACAAGACTGACCAGTGCCTCCCAGGGAAGACCCACTTTCCCAATTGCAACAGAAGCGCCCTCCAGAGGCAGGTGAAAGTGGTACATGCAGTGATGCTAGAAGGTGGATGTCCCACTACTAGACCTTGAGCTGATAAAAACCCAGAGATGGATCCAGAAGCAGAAGACAGAGATAAATACCAAAGTCTGCTGAGATGAATTCCATGCATTCTTCTTCAGAATTTGCACTATTTTTTCTCTTGCATAGCCCTTTAACATTTCTTTGTTTCCTCCAAGTGTATTCCAACTAATTCACTATTTTTGTCTTTTATTTTTCATTCTTTTTTATACTTTTACTTTTTTATTTTAAATCTCACATAGTACCCATCCTTTGTCTTATTCCATTTTGCCTTCTTCCTAGCCTTTTATTTTTGTTGTAAATTTTACATTTCCCCTCTCTATGTCTTATTCCTATTCCTTACTCTTGCTACTTCTCCTCCCTTTATCCTCTCAGAATCATTTGTCCTGCCCTTAGACAGCTCACAGTCTTTTTCCCTTTCTTATAGTATTCTTATTTTCTTTCCACCTTAATCAATTGTGGCTGGTTTGGCATGGATATTGCAGTTATTGCTGTTTTTCTTCAACTGTATTACTATTTGTTCACTATTTTTTACTTCATATCTCATAGGTTACTCTACCCCTTTATTACCTCCTTTTGCCTTCCTCCAGGCATTGCTTATTTGAGTTTGGAATTTAATTTTTTCCTTTTCTTAGCCTGATTCTATCCTTAACTCTAATTATTCCTCCTACTTCTATCCTCTCAAAATCATCTTTGTTTACTGTAGATATATCATATTCTATTTTCTCTTTCTTATAATATTCTTATTCCCTTTCCACCTTTATTAATCTTTGCTCATTTGCTGTTGATACTGCTGAAATGGTAGGGGGATATTTTTGTTGGCATGAGTTTTGTTTTCTGGATAGTACTGCTTTATTAGCCAGCACCTGTACAACAGCACACAAAATGTGGTGTGGGTTGTGACTCCAAGGCAGCCATCTAGAAGGGAGAACCCACCAAAGAATGAGTCATCAATAATCGAAGCCCAAGCATAATAAGAGAACCCACATAAACTGAATAAAGAGCATCCTTGGAGCATCCAGATCAGGAGATCAAAACAACTGCATCCTGAGTCCCACATAACCCATACCACAGAAGGCCACCCACAAAGACTGGCAGTCAAAGCAGAGCAATCTGAGGTGCAGAAAAAAAAAAGTCACCTGAAACAGGGAGACAAAGGAATAACCTCCAATTGAAAGGAAAGTAAGAATCCCCAGAATAAGGGCTAAATGAAATTGAGGCAAGCATTTTATCAGACAGAGAATTCAAAATATAGTTATAAGGGTGCTCAAGGAACTCAGTGAGAACTACAAGGAACTTCATGGGAGCTACAAGGAACTTAATAGGAACTATAACAGCATGAAAAAGACATAGAAACTATGAATAAGAAGCAGGAAGAAAAAAGAATAGGATATCTGAAATGAAGAATACACTAGAAGGAATCAAAAGCAGACTAGATGAAGCAGATGACTGAATCACTGAGCTGGAAGACAGGTAGAAATAAATATCTAGTAAGAGCAACAATATGAAAAAAGACTCAGAAAGAAGGATAGTTTAAGGGAGCTATAGGACAACATGAAATGTAAAAACATTTGCATCATAGGAATCTCAGAAGAAGAAAGGGAGCAAAGAATAGAAAATCTGTTTGAAAACTAATAACAGAAAACTTCCTTACTTGGTGAAGGAAAAAGCCACACAAGTTCAGGAAGCACAGGGGTTCACAATAAAGATGAACCAAAAGAGGCCCACTCCAAGACACATTGTAATTAATATGGCAAAATTTAAAAGAAAAAGAGAGAATCTTAAAGGCAGCAAGGGAGAAACAGCTAGTAACACACAAGGGAGCTCCAATAAGACCATCATCTGATTTCTCAACAGAAACACTGCAAGCCAGAAGGGTTTGGCATGAAATAACCCAAGTAATGTAAAACAGGGGCCTATAACCAAGACTACTCTATCCAACAAGGCTCTCATTTAAAATGGAAGGTGAATAAAAAAGCTTCCCCCCCCAAAAAAAGCTAAAAGAGTACTTCACTACCAAGACAGCACTGTAAGAAATGCTAAAGAAACTGCTATGAGAAAGAGAAGAAATGAAAGAAAGAGAGAGAGAGGCACAGGTATGAAATAAATGGAAATGAATAAATACTTATCAATAATAATCTTAAATGTAAATGGATTAAATGTTCCAATCAAAAGACACAGGGTAGCTGAATGGATAAGAAAACATGATCTGCATATATACTGTCTGCAAGAGACCCACCCAAGATCTACACAGGCTGAAAGTCAAGGAATGGAAGAAAACATTCCAAGCATATGTGCATGAAAAAGAGCAGAGGTGTTAATACTTACATCAGGCAAAAATAGACTTCAAACAAAAGCCATAAAAAGAGACAAACAAAGTCACTACATAATACTCGAGGAAGTAGTTCATCAAGAGGACAAAAGCATTATAAACATATATGCACCCAACATAAGAGCACCTAAATATATTTTAAAAATCTTGGAGGACTTCAAAAAAGATATCAACAGCAATTTTGATATCAAAGATATCAAAAGATACCAGTCATCATAGGGGATTTTAACACCCTGGTGTCAACAATGGATAGATCTTCCAATCAACAAGGATATTGTGGCATTAAATGACACTGTAGATCAAATGGACTTAATTGGTATATACAGAACCTTTTACGCAAAGAAGCAAAGTATACATTCTTTTCAAATGCACATGGAACATTGTCAAAGATAGACCACATTGTAAGACACAAAAAAGCCTCAAAAAAGTCAAGAAAACTGAAATCATATCAAACGTGCTCAGATCACAATGGCTTGAAACTAGAAACCAATCTCTTGTAAAACACTAAAAAACATTCAAATACATGGAGACTGAATAATATGTTATTAGATAATGAATGGGTTAACAAAGAGATCAAGGAAGAATCCAAAAGTACTTGGAATCAAATGAAAATGAACATACAATACCCCAAAACCTAAGCAGTCCTGAGAGGGAAGCTCATAGCAATACAGGCTACCATAAGAGGACAGAAAAATCTCAAATAAACAACCTAACCCAATATCTTAAAGAACTAAAAGAAGACAACAAAGCCCAGAGCAAGTAGAAAGAAGGATATAATCAGAATCAGAGCAGAATTAAATGACATAAAGACTAAAAAAACAATTCAAAGGATCACCAGGAGCTTGTCCTTTGAAAACGTAAACAAAATTGACAAATCTTCAACCAGATTCAATAATAAAAAACAGGACCCAAATGAATAAAATCAGAAATGAAACAGGAGAAATTACAACTGACGCCACAGAAATACAAAGGATTAGAAAGATTACTATGAATCACTATATGCCAAGAAGATGAACAATGTGGGTCAAATTGACAAATTTCTAGAAATATACAATATTCAGAAACCGAATCAAGAATAATCAGAATGTCTGAAGAGACCATTAACAACTAGCAAGATTGAAGCAGTAATAAAAAAAAACTCATAAATAAAAGCCATATACTGGACAGTTTTGCAGGACATTTTACAAAACATTTAAGGAAGCACTAACCCCTATCCTTCTTAAACTATTCCAAAAATCCAAGAAGAGGAAAGACTCCCAAATGCTTATGATGCCAGCATCACCCAAATTACAAAACAAGGTAAAGACACAACAATATCTCTGATTAACAAGACAATATCTCTGATTAACACAGATGCTAAAATCCCCAACAAAATATTGGCAATCTGGATTCATCAATAGATTAAAAAGATCACACACTATGATCAAGTGGGATTCATCCCAGGGATGCGAGGATTGTACAATATTTGCAAATCAATAAACATAATACACCACATAAACAAAATAAAGGAAAAAATCACATGATCATATCAATAGATGCTGAAAAAGCATTTGATAAAATCCTGTACCCTTTTATGACAAAAACACTCAGAAAAGTGGTAGTATAGGGAGCATACCTCAAGATAATAAAGGCCAAATGTAAGAAACCTACAGCCAACATCATACTTAATTGGCAAAAAGTAAAAGCTTTTCCATTAAGATCAGGAACAAGACTATAATGTCCACATTCAACAAAATGTTGAAAGTTCTAGCCACAGATATTAAACAAGAAAAAGAAATAAAAGGAATCCGAATTGGAGAGGAGGAAGTAAAACTCATTATTTACAGACAACACAATAGTGTACATAGAAAACCCCATAGTCTCCACAAAAAATTACTCAACCTAATAAGTGAATTTGACAAATAGTGGGATACAAAGTCAATATTTAGAAATTGATGGCATTTTTGTATAGCAACAATGAAATATTAGAAAGTGAAACTAGAAAAAAATCCCATTTACTATAGCAACAACAAAAAAATAAAGTACCTAGGGATATATTTAACCAAGGAGGTAAAAGACCTTTGCTCAGAAACCTAGAGTACACTGAAGAAAGAAATTAAGGATGATACAAATAAATAGAAGTATATACTGTGTTCATGGATTGAAAAAATTAACATCATTAAAATGTACATACTACCCAAAACAGTCTATAGATCCAAGCAATTACTATTAAAATACCAATGGCATATTTCACAGATCTAGAATAAATACTACAAAAATTTATATGGAACCAAAATAGATCATGAATAGTCTCAGCAATCTTAAGAAAGAAGAACAAAGTGGAGGAATCACAATAGCTGACATCAAACTGTATTACAAGGCTACTATAATCACAACAGTCTAGTACTGACACAAGAAACAGATGCATAGATAAATGGAACAGAATAGTGAGCCCAGAAATAAATCCATGTCTCTACAGTCAATTAATATTTGACAAAGGGGGCACAAGCATTAGTGGAGTAAAAATAGTCTCTTCAATAAATGGTGTTGAAAGAACTGGACTGGTACCTGCAAAAAAAAAATGAAACTAGACCACTAAGTTACACCATACACCAGAATAAACTCAAAATAGATAAATACTTAAATATAAGTTGTGAAACCATAAAAGTCCTGGTGGAAAATATGGGCAGTAGAACTTCAGCTATTTATTTAGCAATATTTTTGCCGATATATCTCCTAAGGCAAAAATAAACGAATAAAGGAAAAATAAGCAAATGAGACTACATCAAATTAAAAAGCTTCTGCATGGCTAAAGAAACCATCATGAAATGAAAAGGGAACCATACCTTTTTGAGAGACCATTATTTGCCAGTGATCTATTGGGCAAGGGTTTGATCTCCAAAATATATAAAGAACCATATAATTCAATCCAGATGGCCCATAGACATATGGAAAGATGCTCAACATCACTGGTCATCAGAGATATGCAAAATAAAACCACACAATGCCACAATATGCACAATGCAAAATATGCACAATGAGATATCACCTCACACCAGTCAGAATGGCCATCATTAATAAATCTACAAAGTACAAGTGCTGGAAAGATGTGGGGAAAAGGGAACCCTAATGCACTGTTGGTGGGAATGGAGACTGGTATAGCCACTGTGGAAAACAGGATGGAATTTCCTCGAAAAATAAAAATGGAACTGCTTTTTGACCCAGTAATTTCTCTGCTAGGAATATACCCCAAGAATTCCAAATCACCAATTCAAAAGAACTTATGCACCCCTATGTTCATAGCAGTGCTATTTACAATAGCCAAGTGCTAGAAACAGCCTAGGTGCCCATCAGTACATGCATAGATCAAAAAACTGTGGTACATTTACACAATGTACAGGGTACACAATGGAATACTATGCAGCAGAAAGAAAGGAATTCCTACCCTTCACAACAGCATGGATGGAACTGGAGAGCATTATGCTAAGTGAAATAAGCCAGGCAGTAAAAGACAAATACCATATGATCTCACCTATAAGTGGAACCTAATCAACAAAACAAACAAGTGAGCAAAATAGAACTAAAGACATGGAAATAAAGAACAAACTGACAGTGACCAGAGGGGAAGGGAGGGGGCATAACTTGGAAAGGAAGGGGAAGGGTCAAATCATAAAGGACCCAAGGACAAAGACAATAGGGCAGGGAGGATTGAATGTGGAAAGTGGTGGGTGGGTAGGGCCAGGGAGAGTAATGCAGGGAAAATGAAGACAACTATAATTAAACAATTTTAAAAAGCCTAAAGGAAAAATAAAATAAAATAAGAAAACTACAGATCGATATCTGCCAGAAACCTGCAGATCAATATCAGATGAATACAGATGCAAAAATCCTTAACATGATATTAGCAAACAGAAGTCAGCAATATAAAGTTATACAACATAACCAAGTGTTATTTATTCCAAGATACAAGGCTGGTTCAATATTCTAAAACCAATCAATATAATCAACCATATTAACAGACTAGGGAAGAAAAATCACACAATCCTTTCATTTGACAAAATTCAACAACCATTCATGATAAAAACTCTCAGAAAACTAGGAATATAGGGGACCTTCCGCAATTTGTTTTTTTTTTATTACAAAAAACCTACTGCTAACAACATGGCTGATGGTGAAAGACTGAAAGATTTCCCCTAAGATATGAAATGAAGGACATCCACTTTCACCACTGCTATTCAGTATAGTACTGGAAGTTCTGGCCAGCACAAGGCAAGACAAGAAAATACAAGGCATACTATCATATAGGTCAGAAAGGAAGAATGAAAATTTTCCCTATTTGGAGATGACATCATGGTCTACCTTGAAATCTCAAGGAATCAACAACAACAACAAAAACCTCTTAAAACTAATGAGTTCAGAAAGGTCACAGGAAAGGTCACAGTATATTTCAGTATACTAGCAATGAACATGTGGAAACAAAATTTAAAATATAATATCACTTACAATTGCTTAAAAAGGAAATATTTAGTATAAATCTAACAAGACATGTCTAAGACTTATTTACCAAAAATTAAAAGATAGCTGGATGAAGGAAATCAAAAATGTAAATAAATGGAAAGATATTCCATATTCACAGACTGGAAGACAAGAATAAGTCTACCCAATTTCAAGACATCATATAGATATAGTAGTCAAGACTACATGGAATTAGTGGAGAGATAGAGACATTGATGCATAGGACAAAATAGAGAACCCAGAAATAGCCTCATACAAATAGCACCAACTAACTGTTAATAAAAATGCAAAAGCAATTCAGAAAAGGAAGAACAATAGTATTTAAAATAAAAGATGCTAGAGCTGCTCTGGCTGATGTGGCTCAGTGGACTCAGTGTCAGCCTTTGAACCAAAGGGTCGCTGGTTCAATTCCTAGTCAGGCCACATGCCCATATTGCAAACCAGGTCCCTAGAAGGGCGCAGACAAGAAGCAACCACATGTTGATGTTTCTCTCTCCCTCTCTTTCTCCCTCCCTTCCCCTCTTTCTAAAAATAAATAAATAAAGTCTTTTTTAAAAAGATGCTGGAACAACTGGATATCCATAGTAAAAAAAAACACAAACTAACCTTATACAGAAATGAACTCAAATTGATCACAAGCTAAATGTAAGATGTGAACTATAAAACTTTTAGGGGAAAAAATAAGAAAAATTCTTTGAGACCCAACAAGACCCATACAAAAAAATGAATAAATTGGAATTAAAAACTTTTGTTCTGAGAAATTGTTAGAAGTTCTGGATAAAAAGACAAGCCACAGACTGGGAGGATATATCTGCAGATAACATAGGTGACAAAAAGTTCATTTCTAGAATATATAACAGGCTC
Source organism: Artibeus jamaicensis (assembly GCF_021234435.1). Classification (NCBI taxonomy): domain Eukaryota; kingdom Metazoa; phylum Chordata; class Mammalia; order Chiroptera; family Phyllostomidae; genus Artibeus; species Artibeus jamaicensis. The sequence continues at coordinate 7,992,732 of NW_026521810.1, read as the reverse complement.
TCAAAACTCAACTTTAAAAAAAAATCTAATTAGGAAATGATCAAAAGGCATAAACATTTAGGACACCAAAGATACTATATAGCAAATAAGCACATAAAAAGATGTTGAACCAAATTAGACATTAGGGAAATAGATTGAAGCCACAACAAAACATCACTACACACTACTGGAACAGCTAAAATTTGTAAATGGTGACAAACTATATGCTGGTATAATGTGGAAAAACTCTCTCTCATAATTACTGATTGAGTAGTATAAGCACTTCGGAAATAGATGGCAATTTTTTAACAAAACATTAAACATATATTTAACATACCACCTAGCAACTGCATTCCTCGGCATTTATCCCAGAGAAATGAAAACTTACATTCACACAAAAACCTGTAAACAATTGTTCATAGCTTTATTTGTAATAGCCCCAAACTAGAAACTACTCAAATGTGTTTTAATTGGCAAATGGTTAAACTGTGGCACATTCGTACCATGGAACACTATTCTGCAATAAAAAGAAACAAATTATTGATACATGGAACAACCTGGATGAACTTCAAAGAAATAATAGCAAGAAAAAACTGCCAATATCAAAAGCTCACATATGATATTATAGAATTTATATAAACAGTCTCTAAATGAGAAATCTATAGAGACAGAAAACAGACTGGTGGTCACCAGGGGTTACGGATGTTCGGGCAGGGTCTGTACCACAATAAAGGGGTGGCACAAGGAGATCTACTTGGTGACAGTTCTGTATCTTGATTGTGGTAGTGCTCACACAAACCCACACAAGTGGTAAAGTACATAGACTCAGTCACACACCATGTATCAATGTTAAGTTCATGGATTTGATATTGTAGTATAATTTTATAAGATGTAACCATTGGGGGAAACCAGGGGAAAATGGGATTTGTCTATACTACCTTTGCAACTTTCTGTGAATCTATCATTATTTCAGGAGAAAAAAAGTATCGATCAATCAATCATCCAAAGAAAGAGAAATTGAAATAACATCAGAAATGCTTTAAAGGAATCTTTAGGAAAAAACACCAGATAGAACCTCAAATATTACATGAAAGAAGAGTATTGTAAATATTAAATCTGTGGATTTTAAAATGCTATTTTTCTACTCAGTTTATTTAAAGACCAACTACTTTTAAAGCAAAAATTATGAGACTGGATTTTAAGATTTATGATGTACCTAAACATAAACTGCATGATGAACAATGACATTGAGGACCGGAGTGGGGTCAGTAGAGCTGTGTGTATGTGACAAGGCTCTCCCATTTCACAGCGGGGCAGGGTGAACTTCTAGCAGGAGGTGACAAGTTAAGGATATAATCACTAAAGCAACTATTGGAAATATAATCAACAAGTTATACCTAAGTCTACTGAAATTTTAATGAAAAAATAAGAATGAAATTAGATGAAATACTAAAAATATTCAGTTTACCCTAAAAGAAGTCAGGAAAGGAGAAACAGAATATAAAGAAAAAGATGAGACAAATAGAAAACAAAAAGTAAAGTGTTAGACCTAAATCTAACTATGTGAATTATTACATAAAACGGAGAGAACCAAACACTTTAAGACAGAGATCATGAGACTGGGTTTAAAAAGGCAGAATTTAAATATAGAGACTACAGATCGTTTGAGAGTAAAAGACCACAAACATGCATGCCATGTGAAAACTAAGTGTAACAAAGCTGTGCTAATTATAGTAACATTAGACAAAGTAAATGTCAAAATGCCAGCTGAGATAAAGATGAACATTTCAAAATTAATCAAAGTTATTAAACTCTGTCAATTCATCCCCAAAATAAGACAATCATAACCTGTATGCGTTTTACTTGAACAACATAAATAAATAAATAAAAGTGAAAAATTATTTTTTCAATAAAAAAAGTTCAAACTGAACTGACAGAACTAAAGGGAGAAATAGACACATCCATTAGACAAAAAAAAAGTCACTAAAGGTATCGAATATCTCTATCATAGTATCAACAATCTTGGTCCAATTAACATTTACAATTACACATTAAAAACTGCACAATACACATCCTATCAAGTGTGTGTGAAATGTTCATCAAGAAACAGGCTGAGCTGTAAAATGAACCTCAGTAAATTTCCAAAGATTAAAATCTTATATTCTCTGACCTCAATAGAATTAAATTAGAAATCCAGCAAAAATAAGATATCTTTAAAGGTCTAAAATATTTGAATATTAAACAACACGTTTCTTAAAAAATGAATCAAAGAAAGAAGTTACAATAGAAAAAAAGTTTTTGAACATCATAATGAAAGCACCACCTATCAAGACTTGTGGGATTCAGCTAAAGTAATGCTTGAGGAAATGCTTATAATTTTAAATGACTACATTAGAAGAGAAAAAAGGCTTAAGATCAATTATCTATGTTTCTACCTTTAAAGCCAGAAAAAGAAATTCAAGTGAAACCTGAAGTTAGTAGAAGGAAATAAATAATAAAGATCAAAGCAGATATCAGTGAAATAGAAAACAAAAAAAAAGAAGAAAAATCAACAAACCCCAAATTTGATTCTTTGAAAGGAGTTATAATATACCCCTAAAAGACTTGTCTGGAAAGAGCGAGAGACATGAATTACTATTACTGGTAGTAAAAGAGGGAGATTACTACAGATTCCACAGGCATTAAAAAGGAAATATTAAGGGAATGTTAAGGGAATATTGTGAATGACGTTTTGCCAATATACTAAAAAAAACAAAAACAAAAAACACTGACGAAATGAACAAACTCCTTGAAAAAACACACCTTTCCCAAATTGGCAAGATGAAACAAAAAACTGAAGAGCTATTCAGATTTTTGTCTATTACAGAAATTGAATTTCTTATCAAACTTTTCCTACAGACAAAACTCTAGGCTCAGATAAGTTTCACTGCTGAGTTTTATCAAATATTTAAAGAAGAAATAGTACCGCTCATATATCTACAACGACATCTGAACATAGAGGAGGAAGAGTACATATTCCCAAACATTTTATAAAGCCAGCATAATCCATAGTCCTCACACATTGCCACACTTCCTGTTGGAGGGCAGTATTCATGGCAGTTGAGAACCAACACTCAAACCAATGTGTTTAGGGAAGAACTGGACTGCAACATAAGGCAGGCCACAACAGGAAAATAGCACACTCTTCCTGAAACTACACATGGCTATTGCTTCCATCAATGACCTCCTAAAGGTCCTAGAGGTCAACCCCCTCCCAGGGGATAAATACAAATAACTTCTATTTCATTTTTCAAAAAGGAAAGAATGAAATTAAGCATAACTAATATTTAATGTGTGGATATATGTACATTTATATAATATACACACATTAGGGTGCAAACATTTTTTGCCCACAAGGAAGTGAGATCAAAACAAGCTCAGAGACCCACCATTTTTGAGGGACCTACAAAACTAACACGGCCTCCTCAGAGGCTAACAGGCAGCGTGCTGGCTGGGTTTTCCAGCCAACATTGTTCTGTCAGTACTCTACCTTCACAGTGTGGAAATCCAATTTGTGACAAAATCTGTTTCAAGGTCAATCTGTTGCTCTTGAGCCCATGCAGTTGGAGCCATTCCTCAGATGAGATGAGACTCTGCTTGGCCACGTCTGTTTTGGTGTTGTTCAGTCCCTCTTGCCTTCGAAGCTGCTGCTCAGAGGTGGTAGAAGTTGAGCCTGACACCTCCATCTCTGAGTTAGGAGGTCAGTCACCGGGACCTCCTATAAAGGGAATTGTCAAACTCAGAAACTTCCTGAAAACTTGGCAACAATCTAACATCAACAGTGGATTAGTTTAATATAAATTACAGTGCATTCATGCAGTGGAATTCTATCTAGAAGTTAAAAATTAAAATATAGATGAATACCTGTTGGCAAAGTAGATATCCGTATTTATTACTAAAAGATATCCATAAAATTCAACATCCATAGGTAGTTATCTATATACACGTAGAAAAACATTTAGAAAGTCCTACTCTAAGAGGTTTACAATAGTTGTCTATGTGTGGTGGGAATGTGGGACTTTTGCCTTTTCTATGTTGCTTAAATTTTTGCATTATTTAAACATCTCTGAAACATGATTTTTATAATAGAAAAACACAAAGCTTTTCAATTTTGGAAATAAAGAATCACTCCTTAACCTTTATTACACATCAGTATTCCAATTATAATCACATGCTTCCAAAGAGGGTAAAGAGCATGAAACCTAAGAGTCTGCACACGTGTCTGCATGTTGAGTGGCTGGCTGGAACACATGGCCTCACCTTCCGAATATTTTCTTCTCTAGGACTTCAAAGTTGGACCAAAATGTTCTGGCTTGTGCAGCCAACTGTTCTAGGACCAACCGGACCCAAGGCAGTATGCAACGTATTAAATCATCTAGACCTGCCTAAATCTAGGCAGTGTATGCAAGAGGAAAGGAGTGGCCAAAGTAATGCCATCTTAACCTGCCCACCACAATTTCAGGAGGGGCCTGATAATGTGTCAAAAGAGTACAAAGCTCTGCTTTCTTCTGTAGTCAGTGTGCAATGCATATAAGTGAGTTTCCTGGAAAATAATACTTTTTAACTTTAGAACTACCACCTTTTCCCATTGTTAAAACTTTGTATTTTTCTGAAAGTCTTACATGAAATTTCAAACACAGAAATCAGCTGGACTCAAGCTAAGATTTTTGTGAAGTTAAAAGTACCAGTATTAGCAAACAGTTTTATGTATATTCTGAGTAGTATAGATTGAATCCTTGTAATAACCTTATGAGACAGGTAGCCCTACTATGATTCCCACTTCACAGATGAGGAAACCAAGACTGAGAGTACTTAACTAATTTGCCCATCATCTCACAACATGTAGATGCATAACCTCATGAGATTCCAAACAGGTCATCTGGCTCTAGAGTCTAGAACACAGAATGTTTTGTGGCTTTAATAATAATAATAACAACAACCAGGAAGCTTCCACTTGTTGGCCAGGACTTGGGATGAGCTTTCTATATGTGCTATCTCATAAATTCTTCATAACCATATCAGTCACATACTATTAACACCCTACTTACAATTCAGGAATCAGAAGCTTCAAGAATGTAAAGAAGTTGTTCAGGGTCCACAGCCAGTAAGTGGCAGAAGCAGGATCAAAGCCATTTCTTAATCACTCTTCTACTATTATAACTGACCAGCTCCAGCCTGGTCCTATTGTACAGGCCTACCAATGGTGTGCATTCCAAGAGAACTGCTTTCTCTTAGGGCTCCTGGGTCCTCACCAAAGACAGAGCAATAACTTTTATTCTCAGAGTTTAGGCTCAATAAGCTTTCTGGTTTGTCATTTTCAAGTTTTGGAGGATGATGTCCATTTTAAGGTTTATGTGAATTTGCACTGTCTAGGTATGTTGAATTCCAAAGGTACACAAGATCTTGCCTTCTTCCTACAAGGGTTCAGTTTGATGAGAACAATAGTATTTGGACAGTATCATATGGGAGTGGGAAAGCTGAGAATGAAAACTCTGTGTAGGTCCATTTCACTTCATTAGATGACTTCCCCTCTCTACCGTGCTAATGCCACCTGTGTTCCCTTACTCTCAGGGCTACTGCAAGGAGCAAATATGGCAAAGCAGTGTTGTGGACCGCTCTGCCTGGCTGTAGGAATTGTATCTTGACCCCTTGTGGTTAACAGTGAGGGAGGACCTTTGGAATGCGAGCCCCAGGAGACAAAGCTTGTCTCTGGTAGCAAATGCTGCCTCAGTTTCCTCTCCCTGCACCCAAAGCTTGGTCGGAAGTCAATGATAGGTAAGACCCCTCACAGTGGAGGGCAACCTAAGCCAGACTCCATCACTTGGGAGGCCTTCATGGAAGAACTCGGGGGGGGGGGGGGGGCGCTGCAACAAAGAGCAATGGACTCTCGCCCCACCCCCCACCATCGGCTTTGACATAGCCCCAGTCCCCATGTTCTCTGGGAGAAGCAATTCCTGGATCTAATCCCCTTAAGCCTGAATACCTGATGGGGAGAGGTGCAGCTCCTTGCCTTGCTAGAGTGTGTCCTGGGAGAAAAATCTGGCATCACAAAGACTTCCTAATAAGCCTGTGAAATCTGCTCTGCTAAGAGTGCTGTCATTCATATGTTCAGGGTTCAAGCAGGAAACCCTAAAACTCTGTTCCTGACAGATTCTGAAGCCCTCAGATTTCTTTGAAATGTTACCTACTGTTTGATCCTTGCCGCCCTGTATCCCTGTGTATTACAATCCAATAAAAGGCCCTGGAGGAGGGGCCTCGAGGCCTTTTTTTCCCTGGGAGAAACTGGCCACTGCTGGCCTTTTTCCCCTGAAAAACTGGCCACTGCCCACAGCCTTTTTCCTCTGGGAAATGGCCACTTCTTCTCCCTAAGCAGATCACATCATGTCTCAGTCATATTTACTCTCATCCATGGCACACGGGGGGACTTGCTAGGAAAGTCACCCCACAATGCAGGAATTCTTCATGGATGGGCACTGAAAATATCAGAAAGAGATATATACAAATAAATTACTTAAAATCATTGTCCTTTGTTTCATATAGCCACTTTTATTCCAAGCATCTTTTTACCCCCAAGCCCCAGTCATACTGAGCTATGAAGTTTTAGTTCCTCCTACTTCAGAACCAAAGAACATGAAGACTATATATGCTCCCCCTTTCTTTTTGAGATCTGTCCAACAAAGACTGACACTTACATTTGGCCAATGGTTCCTGCAGAAACAAAAGGAAGCTCAGAATAGGGATTTTTTACTATTTATTTCATCATTTCCAGTTAATCTTTCTCTTTCCCAAAACACACTCACCCACCTTCTATATTCTTACTAGAGGAAGCTATATGCCCTAGGGTAAAAAGGGGAACATAGCTATATTCACTATCCTAAGAACACTAAACAGAAAAGAGGTTTCAGAAGAGTCCTTAGGTTTTGTTTTTAAGCTAAAGGGACACATTCTTGATTCCAAAGACAAGACATCTGAATCCTCCAGCTAAGGTGTGTGCCAGTCCCTTTTGCACTCACATGGCTTTAAAAAAAAAATGAAAAAAAAAAAAAAGTCTGGTTAATGCTATTGGATCAGAGAACCTGAAAGTCATTCTCAAATTTTGACTCTTACAGCTTTTTAGCTGGAGAATACCCACATTGTGAGAAATGAAACTGGAAAACTAAACTTATCCAGGGAAAAGAGGAAGGAAATGAGAAAAGGCATCTCCAACAGAAGGGATCCTTCTCCTCAAACAGGAAAAGAGCTCCTGTGTCAGGGCAAGACAGCTTGCCACAACCGTGCTGCCAAGTGACCTGACAAGCAACCCCTCCAACACAGCGCCCCGGCTTTCCCTCCTCCAAGGTGGTGTCCTGTGGTTCTCCTGTGTGCAATCTTAGCCTTCAAGGCCAATTTCAAACCCTGATGCCCCTATTAAGCCTCTCCAGACCCCCTCACCAACTTTCTTCAGCCTCCACCTAAGAAAGCCCTAGCTTTTGCTGTGACGCTATACTAATGTGGCCTTGAATTCTTCAGGTTTGTTCTCTCTAGTCCAAAAGAAGTTTCAATGACTACAGGGACAAACTATATGGATATCCTCAACACAGTATATACAGTAGGCATTTTGCATGAATGTTGAAGTTGAATTAAATTGATTACTCATAATTGAACAATAAAAATTTTTAAATAAAATAAAGACATCGAAATGATGAATTTTGTGCAGCCATTTTAATATTCAAGATGGAAGAAAATACTCAACATTCTCATGTATTATGCTTTATTATTTCAAAAAAGGTAAAAATAAAACTGAAATTCCAAAAAAAAAATTGTGCCGTGTATGGAGAAGGTGCTGTGACTAATCGAATGTGTCAAAAGTGGTTTGTGAAGTTTCTTGGTGCTATGACATTTTGGCCAAATAATTCTTTGTTGTGTTGCTGTCTTGTGCATTGGAAGATGATTAGCAGTAGCCCTGGCCTCTGCCCACTAGAAGCCAATAGTGGGAGATAGCTGACATACTCAACATATCCAAATCAATAAAGTTATTGGTGAAAATGAAATGAAAAAAGAATTGCTGAGAACCCTGATTTTTTAAACAAGGCAAAGAATTCACATTTTAACAAGGCTAAGATTAGGAAATAGATTGTTTAAATAGAAATATTATTTTTAATATTACTGCTGCTATGACTGTTAATATTATTCAGGATTTCTTCATCTAAGGTTATTACAAATTGGGAAAGAGGAACCAGAAGTAAGAAACAACAAATCCCAGTTGAGCACTGCCCTAAGTGCTCTCCCAAGGGTCAAAGTTGTGAAAATAGGAAGGTAATTTCCTAAATAGAAAGAGAAAGTGTGGCAGGGGTGGTGGTGGGGGAAGGCATTGGGGGGAAGAAGAGAAAAGGAAGTCAAAGTCTGATTAAAGTAGGGGCCAGAAACAGGGTTTGGGGGGGAATGTCCAAAGGCCCCAACCAAAGGGACAGGATGGAGCTCCATGTGCAGCCAACTCATGCTGCTGAGGTCTACCCATGCAGGGCAGCCAAGAGGTGCCCTGTGGCTGTCCTGAGAGTGAGTCCTATGTGGTCAGAGGTTGAGGCACAATGCCCAACTTGAAGTCTATTAATTCATCTTAAACATTTCCTATTTCTAACTGCTTTATTACCAATACCCAAGACTTCCTATGTCCTTGTTAAGTCTCTTTAAAAAAAAAAACAAAAAAACACAACCCTGGGCTAGATGGATATATCTTGTGATTTATGTGAGTTTTCAAATCACTGTTTCCAAAAGAAAGCAAGCTGGATTGAGGCCCCATGGGTACCCGCTGTAACACTCCCCCACCCCATTCTTCTGCCCTTAAGGGGCAGGGTTAGGCTGTGCTCATCTACACAAATAATGAGGGCAGAGATAGAGTGAAACGGACCGTTCTGTGGTTAATAAAATAGAGCCAAGAAAAAAAAAATCTGAGAATAAATGGGGTGCTTCCAGGGGGAGGTCATTGCTGGGGGGGAAAAAACAAAACAAAAACAAGAGCTCCCAAGGAGATGAAAGGAAAACGTCCAAGTGGAAACTAAATATAAATTTTATGCCCACATAAAAAAGAGCAAAAGAAAATGGGACTTATCTCAGTGATGTGCTTGAGAAAACCATACACGCATGGAGGAATGAGAGGGAGCCGGTGGCCTTTCCAGGCCAGAAAGTTGTAGAAAGCTTTATCCAAACAGATGGCTCTGAGTTTTAGACTATTCGTATTGTGATTATTTCTCAGAAATAAACTTCTCCTGGTGCTCCTATCACCTTCAAAGCCCAAGCAGCCTTCTCCTTCCTACTTCTGGCCTATCACACAGTCAGAGCTAGGAAGCGAGCTGTCCAGCGCTAAGCCTTGCCGGTAAGTAAGGTGTGGTGGGAAAAGCAGAGCTGGGGGGAGGGGCGGGGCTGGCCCGGGTACCTTGTTTCCCGCCCCGACCCACGAACCAAACAGTTAACTGAGTCGGGTCAAGTCAATGCGCTTTTCTAGGCCAGTTTCCACAACTACAAGCGGGGGCAATACAGCTTGGAAACTATTTCCAAGATTGCCCTCCGTGCCTTGGAGGGTCCGCGGTGGAGAGGAAGGCATACTGCACTTACTAGGCATCTGCCAGGTGAAAAACAGGTGGGTCCCGTTCAGCAGCCGCCCTCCCAGCCTCCGCCGGCCAGCGGACCGGAGAGGGAGGGGGAGGGACGCATTCCTCTGGGCGATAAGCAGCGCCCCCCTAGCGCGAAGAGTCCCCGCTAGACGCCAAGGCCTTCAGCCGTTCGATTTCTCTTGTGATCAGAGAACTGGTCGCTCTGCCTGTTGACTACCTAGGCACCGCGGTTGCTGGGACAGCACCAATCACCGCGCGGCTCCCGGAGCCCAGCCTACTTCCGCAGCGCGCGCCCGCGGGGGCGGGGCCGGGGGCGGGGCCAGGGACTGGGTCGCGAAAATCGGGCCGGGCTCCCTGGCAGGTTCTGAGCGGCGATGTGCGCACGCTAGCTCACTGGGAGAGTGGGTCTGTCTTCTGCACTTGCTGTCACCGGGAAAGGCGACAATGGTTGCGAACGTTAATTAATTAAATTAACAAACAGACCAGGCCGAGTAAGGGGTCCGAGCGCGAGCCTATCACGGAGGAAGGTGCCAAAGATCGGGAGGCCCGCACGTTGTAGAAAACGTTAGCACTAACTTTTGTACTCAGTTTTCAGCGTGCAGAGCACTTACTTAAATTTTCATATCGACGCTGTGTAGAGAGATTTTCTTTATTTTACAGTTTAGAGAAAGAAGCTTAAAAAGCTGGGGCAGGTGTAGGTCACTACCAGAACAAGGGTGGAGCCGAGACAGGAGACACCTTGAGCTGCAGTTTTGGAGGCAGGAGCTGCAGTTATCAAAAATACTCTTTATCTATTAAACAAGAATTCCTATAGGCATCACTTTCTTCATTCAGCTTTATTTTTAACCCTTATTTTAGCTTTTCCTTTTCAAGTACTAAAAGAGCTCGAAATATATGCTTGTGATATTTCAGTTACTGGTAAACAAAATTGTCCTTATGAAAAGCTTCTTTAAATCCTTAAGATCCCACAGGCAAATATGGTTTTTAGTGTATTAAAATGTATTTTACATTTTAAAACTAAAGAAGTGACCAAATTAGCCCTGGCTGGTGTGGCTCAGTGGATTGAGTGCCAGCCTGAGAACCAAAGGGTTGCCCATTAGATTCCCAGTCTAGGGCACATGTCTTGTTTGCTGGCCAGGTCCCCAGTAGGGGGCGCACGAGAGGCAACCACCCATTGATGTTTCCCTCTTCTTTCTCCCTTACCTTCTCTCTAAAAATAATTAAATAAAATCTGTTTTTTTTAAGTGACCAGATTATTTCTAGGGTTTTGAGTCAAAGATCTAATAAAACATAGTTAATATTGAAATTGAATAACTCTGTCCCAAATAAGAATTTATTTTTCCTGCATTCTTTTAATACCTTTATAACTAAAAAGTACTGAATGCTTTGACCTCAGGTCACAAATCATTCCATAAAGTTATTTGATTGTGTACCATTGGCCCTGTAAATTACACTTAACCTCATCATCAAAAACAAAAGAAAAAAAAACAGTACTCAAGATGCTGTTGAGTACTGGAGGTCATGCAGTAGCCATGACTACATGTGCTGCCAAGGCCACATTAATCCCTGTTGTCCACGCCCTACTAGACTAATATTTCTGTGTCACACGGGTGACTTAGAACACAGATCATCCACACAGCCAAACCCACAACCTCTACAGTCACGCCGGGCAAGGCACTCCTGTCCCCGCCTTCACCCCACGCATTCTTCCTTCCCTAGGACACTTGCCACTTACACAAGTAGCTACAGATGACTCTATGTTTCTGTCAGTTAGGTTCATGTGCCTATAAGCATAAGTTCATATGAAAATGTTAACCACTAATAAATTGTAGACAGGTAATTAATTGAGCAGAAGTCTAGATCATTTTGAAGTGTTCAGAGCTGATAAAGACAAGTTCAACTAGCTACAGGATGATTCACCTCATTTTTGTTTGTTGAGTGGTTTAGAGTAGGAATACCTTAAGCATCGTTGTGTGATATACCACTGTACTGCACTTTAACAAAGTTGTTTTGAATTTACATCTAACAGGTAATTTGTATCCTAACCTCAACCTCAGAATCGACATTTCTCCTATCAGACCTATCCTTAAAATAATGTCTAACCTGAGTTTACCATTCAGAGCTTAGATTATACTTTCAGTCTCTTTGCCCCCTGCCCACAACTCAAACTCCCCAGCAGAGAGACTAACCTGGTCCCTGACTCTGACCACAGGTATCTTTACTCAGACCACCACCTTCACCTGGATTACCACAGTTGGGAGCCACAGCCCCCAGGTCTTTCAGGGTCAGCCCAAGTTCTTTTCTCTTCACAAAGCCTTCCATGGACACTCTAGCTCCAATAATTTCTCTCCCCCTTTCAGTTGTCAGTATCACACTCGGCAACTTTGTACTGCCTTGGGACAGCCCTTACATTGTTAGTGGACTGTTTACAGGTTGAATGTTTTTCTTTTTCTTTAAGTCTATCACTAGCACTACTCAGCCTTGTGATCATGATTAGAATCTTAGGGGTTGGGGAATAAAGGCGTGATAAATGAAATAAAAGGAGGAAAAGCAATTATCCTAAGCCTACTACAAAAACTGAAATCAGAGAACAGTAGAATGTTCATTTAAGGGAATTATGTATATTAGAAAGAGTTGGAGATAAAAATAACAAAGAAGCACTCCTTCTGAAGAGGAAAGAACAAGGAAAGTGGGGAAATAGAGCAACTAAATCAGGTAGCAGTCACTGGTGAACTTTGATTGGCACTATTGGTCCAGGGTGTTTGGCTGTCAGGGGCTGCCTGAGAGAGGGAGTTGGGAGATTGAGGGATGGCAAAGCCTAAACAGACACTTGTATATATTGCCACATTCTTCAGTTCAGTGTTTATTATTTGTCAAGTGAATTCAGACCTGTGACTCTTACATCTAACACCTTTTGTGAGGAATAGCTTTTAGGTATAATTGTTCTACCCTTGATGATGCAGTGATGATCAGTACTTAAAAATAATAACTAAAATTTATTCAGTGCCAGACAATGTTCTAAACATTTCAAATGTATCACTTCATTCAATCCTTATGAAAGCTCAATGAGGGAAATACTATAATTATCCCCATTTTATAGATAAACTGAAACACAAGAATAAGCAACTTCTCCAACGCCACTCAAGCTAGTAAATGGTGGCTCCTGAATTTGAACCAGGCAGCCTGTCTCTTAATTACATGTTGTGTTGATCAATTGTTGGTTTTAGTTTTCTCCTAAAGAAATTTTTTTTGTCATTTCAGTTGTACAGAGTTCACTTAGAACTGGATATTAATGCCACAATGGAAACCTTGCTGGATTTGACACCTCACATTTCAATTTAAATGGCATAAAGCAGGTCTATTTTCTAATTACTGTTCTCTCCCACTTCCTGTTAAATAACACCTTTGTAATGTGGTATGCTTCTAAATGAACTGGATGACTTAATATCTACTATCAGATCCCAGTAGCTAAATTAAGAAGAATTGAACACCAGGCATTGAAGGACAAATACCATATGATCTCACCTTTGACAGGAAGCTAAAGAATAAAACAAACAAGCAAACAGAATAAAAACAAAGACACTGAAATAGAGAACAAGTGGGCAGTGACCAGAGGGGAGAGGGAAGGGAATTTAAGGGGAAAAAGGGGGGAGGGATTTTGAGGAACAAGTGTGAAAGACACAGGGATGAGGACTGGGGGGGGGGGGGTGGGGTGGGATGGGAGAAATAGATAAAAAAAATGTACTTGAAAAGTAACTAAATAAAATTTAAAAAAAAAAAAGAAGAATTGAACAAAAATATTTAAACAAAAATCCCTGAACACTTGGAAATTTAAAATTATTTTTAAAAATAGATACTTATACTACAAGCTGCCAAAAACAAAACTCCTGGGATGAGATTTTCATTATATGGAAAAGATATTCAGGAATGAGCCTGCATCTTGCCTTGGCCTGCTTGTCCTCTTCCTGTGGTTCCTGAGGAGAGGAGTAAGCACATCTGACAATGGCAGTGGTCATAAGGCATTTCCTTATTTTAGGTCCTTCTAATCCTAGTGCATCCCAGTAGGGGCAACCCAGTAAGGGCACAGAACTGAGGCACAGGCTAGGAACTCTTTTCTTCTGAGCTCAGAAATGTCTACTATTCCTTGCCAAGCCAGGAGAGGCACATGTGTGGCACTGCTCATGTGCGAGGAAGAGAGAGAAGAGGCTCTGCCCACCAGAAGAGGTACACTTTGTTCTGGCTGCCCTCTTTTCCCCTTCGAGAAAGACATAAGAGCCACAAGAGAACCACACCCAGGTATATGTCCTAATGCTTGTAAACTCATCGTCATCAGCATCCTGGAATCTGACCAATTAGGTCGGTATTCCCACGTCTTAAGGAGTGAAGAAGAAAGATAATAACATTAGAAGCATTAGGACATTCTCATTGATGAACTGAATTTTAAAAATCCTATGAAAACTACAGCGAATTGAATTTAACAGAATATATTTCAAATCATTGTTTTTTGGGGGGTGGGCTGGGATGGGAGTAAAAGACAGAAAACTGTACTTGAACAATAATTAAATAAAAATAAAATAATAAAACATAAATCATTGTTTTAAAATCTGGAAACGCACATAACTTTCTGCCATGAAATTCCACTTCCAGGTTTCCTTGAGAATACACAAGTGTTTCTGTAATAGCAAAATAATGAAAGTCATCTGAATGTGATCATTGTGATATGATAGCAGTTTAAAGGAATAAATTTATTTGTTATATGATAGAAAGATCTCCAAGATCTTTCAAACCAAAGAGTCTACACCAGCCTACAAAACAAAGAGTCACTGGTTTGATTCCCAGTCAGGGCACATGCCTGGGTCACGGGTCAGGTCCCCAGCGAGGGGGCGTGCAAGAGACAACCACACATTGATCTTTCCTTCTCTTTCTCCCTCACTTCCCCTCTCTTTAAAAATAAATAAATAATTAAAAACATTTAAACTAGAATACTCTGGAAAGCAATTTTCCCAAGCATTCTACATCATAAAATACATAGTTATAAATAATAATTAATAGTAAATTTACAGATATCTATAGCCCTAATAAATATAAAATCAAGAAATGGCAAAATATGTAGAAATAAGTGTATAGCTACAAACTGATTCTAAAAGGAATGTTATGAATAAAAAGCACTAGAAAATAAATACAAATACATCTGCTGTGAAACCAGTAATGGTTGTTTACACAAACCATACAAATACAAAAAATAAACCCCACAAAATTATACTGTTAAGACCTTTTAAAAATAGCTTTCCATCATTAACTATTCTTTTTTGTTGTTGATTAACATTTACTATGATTCAGTGGAATTATGTATATTCATCTTAAACCAGTAAAGAATGAATGGCATCTGTAATTTACAAAAGAATAAACTGAAATTAACCTGAAAAAGTTCCATAGGTATCCATGGTCAGCATTTAACACCTGTCACCAGGTAGTTAGAAGATTTTGGTCGGTTCCCTTCTTCAACAACCTATAAAGCAATATGTTGTAATTTTAACTTTGATGATGATAAGTCTTCCACTTGTAAGCAGGTGTTTCAGATGGTTATTTAGAGAAGGACCAACAACAACACTTCATTGTACCAGAGCATTCAATCCTCTTTCCAGCACTTCATCATTGGAATGGACCAGAACTGCCTTTAGCACTGGAATCAGGTTAGGAAGCAAAGGCGCAGCTATTTCAGGAGCACCTTAGACCAAAGTAATTCTCTAAAATCCTCCTTTGACACAAAAATATATGGATGTTTAGTCTCTCTCAGATCCTCGGCTAAAGTAATAAGAAGATCAAAGGGAAGATTTTCAGGGCATTCTTACTATAACCTGTGTTTCACTGAACCATGGACAATCTGCAAGAAACACCTCCTTGAGAGTATAAAGCTGCCAATGCAGAAGGAGCTGGTGACTGTTCAACAAACAAGTTAATTGTTTTAAAGTTTATCACTTGGTAGAGAATGGACTTTTCCTACAGACTCAGGAGAACTGGTTGATGATGAAGATTTGCTCCCTTGAACTGTAGTCCTCTTATTTATGCACTTGATGGTGTTCTTTGATCATAACTGCCTGTCACTGTATTCCTCACCTGTACATCTCCATAGCACTCTGATTTCTGTGTTGCTTCCTCTTTATTCCACCCCTCTTTCCCGCTGCCATCTGTACACCAGCCGCCAACTTGATGGGGCTTTTGACAAGTGCCCTCTCCCCCAACGGATTTGATGGCACATGAGAATTGTTGACTTTTAACTGCGGTAAAAATTTAAGCAAAATTCCCAGGAAGTCATTATCTAAATGACACTTTTTGTCTTTTGAAGTCCTCTTTAATTGAAAGGATGGTTTTAAAAGAGTGCCTACACAGTAGATTTCTCCCCTCTGTGGAGAACTTTTTCAACTTCATGATGAATACAAGCTCTCCTTCCTTGCAAAGGTGCAAGCCTCAGTCTTTAAGGTCCCATTGCCCTTGGACCTACCCAAGATGCTGATCCAGACAGAGGGATAGAGAAGAAATCAACATCACCAGCAGCCACATTCTGGGACCTAGTCACAACAGAAATCTTCCCCCTAACCCACCGAGATTTGACTTTTAAAATTGGGCAATGGGAATACAACTTAAACCTGAATGGAAAGAGGTCTTTGTATCAACTTCTCCTGGAACGTTATTCTCCCCAGATAGCCACACGACACACTCTCACCACCTTAAAGTCTTTGCTCAAATGTCACCTCACTAAGGCCTTCCTTGACCAGGGCACTGGAACCCACAGACACCTCCCTCTTCCTTGGAACTCTCTGCCCATCTTCTCTGCTTTTCTTCATAACACACCGTGCCACCTAACTTCTGTAACTTAATGTAGCATATTATCTGTCTCCCTCTATAGGATGTGAGCTCTTGGAGTGCAGTGACTTTTGTCTCTTTACTGCATATTTGCAGGACCTAGAAAAGTGCCTGGCATGCAATAGCTCCTCCATGCATCTTTGTAGAATGAATAAAGATGTGAGGAATCTAAATCCAGTTGATTTCTTTTTAAAGCCTATTTCAGTAGGGTACCCACTTTATCAAACTAATTAAAATTAATAACTTTTACTAGATGACCCACATCAAAAGACCTATCTTCCTCTTAATAAGTACAAACAGGGGATCAACTGTCACCATTCAGTAGAAGTTCTAGATAAGTTACAATGCTGCTGGCTGCTATAACAGGCAAACCAGAAATATACACTGGGCCAAACACAACGGAAATTACTATCTTATTCATATAAAGTCCAAAAGTGATATTTCTGATCAGCAGTTTCTCCAAGCAATGATCTAAGGACCCAGACTCCTTATTTCTTCTGACTCCACCATCTTTATCACTGACTTCCAAGCTGCTTGTCTTTTCAAGCCAGCGGAAGGACAAAGAAGGCTGAAGTGTGGCAGGAGAGGTTTCTATGGGCCAGACCTAAAAGAGGCATTTATCCCTTTCACTCAAGTTCCACTGGCTAGAATTTAGTCCCATGGCCACACTAACTACAGTGGAGGCTAGAATATGAGATCTAGCTGTGTGCCCAGTAAGAAGAAAGAAATTTGGAGGAAAACCAGACAATCCCTGCCACACACTCTCGTAACCAGCCTCCTCTTAGCATATTCAAAAGATTGACTGGCCCGTAGCACACTGCCTGTCTACACCACTGCAGCTCCTAGGACTAGGATGTACAGGAGAGTACAGGCTTTTCTACAACCAATCAAGCTGTGTGGTTATCATGTCCGATGTGTGTGTACTCAAATATACTCATGTTGGTTAGACTTCTGCTACATAATTCAATTAATATTATAAATTAGTGAAATACAAGTGTTAAAAGAGGAAAAGCTTTTAAATAGCATTGTTATTAAATTACAAGTGGGTAAAACCCTAGTAAATGACTGGGGGAGAGGACAAACAGGTATACAAATCTAGAAGTATTTTGCTTTCTAATGTATGTATTTATCTTTATGCTCTACCTACACTTTGTGAACGTGAAACTAGAAATCGTTGTCCTTGATGAGTACAATTTTTGAAAAAAAGAGAAACAGCTCTCAACAGTGGACAAATATTCAAGAAAAAAGGCCTTGAGCCTGTTAAATGATGTTTCAGAAAAAGATAAAATCATGACTGTCATTCAGACATAAAAATGATTGCATGTTAAAATTCTATTAGTCATCAAACAAAGGCACAAGGCATATGTTATGACTGCTTTAAAGGAAGAGCAGAAAAATTAGATAGAATGATGTTGAACTGAATGTGCAATAGACACAAACTAGCTTTTCCACAAAGGAGAGGGAAGCCCATCTCTATCAGACAGAATGTAATGTACATGTCTATCAGTTACCCACAGTGTACATATTTATTAAATAGCTTCCATAGAATCAATCTGGCCCTGGCTAGTGTGGCTCAGTGGACTGAATGCTGGTCCATGAACCAAGGGATTGCTGGTTTAAATCCTGGTTGGGGCGCATGCCTGGGTTGCGGGCCAGGTCACCATTCGGGGGCACACAGGAGGCAGCCACCATTGATGTTTCTCTCCCTTTCTTTCTCCCTCACTTTCCCTCTCTCTGAAAGTAAGTAAATAAAGTCTTTAAAAAATAAAAAATAAGTAAAAAGAAAAGAATTGATCTGCTAAGGCAGAAAGTTACACTATAGATAATACATCATTTTTCACTGAAGTTCAAACATTTTTCTACAACTATTGACCCCATGAAGAATATATCTGCCAAATATGACTCCTCATGGTTAATTGAGCTCAAACTCATAAGCAGAGTCTACCAGCCATTGTTTACTGAGGCTTCACAGGCACACCTAATTTCAGGGAGGAGCCACAGACTGGCCTATTTAGTCTCCTGCACTGTGATAAGACATCTGATTCAACCCTTATAAGAGAGCTTCTAAGATAGAAATTGGTTCATTAGGACTGAGACTTTACCTGTCCAATTCAAGATGCACAGCTATATCCTCATTTGCCACTTTACTGACCAATCAAAGTGGCTCCATTTCAACCAATCAGCATGGTGGTATTTGGACCAATCAAACTGTAAGAATTTGGAATTTTCATTTGTAAATCAGGGACCAGGGTCAGTCACACCTCTATATAAGCTAACTTCAATGGAGCTCACTTTCTTTTTTGTTTTCAATCATCACCAGAGGATTTTTTAAAAATTGATTTTTTGAGAGAGAGAGAAACATGGGTGTTAGAGAAAAACATCAATTGGTTGGTTGCCTCTCATAAGTGTCCCAAACCTGCAACCTACGAATATGTCCTGACCAGGAATCTGAACTTGCAGATCTTCAGTGTACAGGATGACACCCCAACCAACTGATGGTCAGGCCTTTTTTCTTTTTTAATTCTCACCCAATAGTATGTTTACATCAATTTTAGAGAGAGAAAGGGAGCAGGAGAGAGACAGAGAGAGAAACATCAGTGTGAAAAAGAAATATTGATTGATTGCCTCTCGTACATGCCCCAACTAGGAACTGAACCCACAACCTTTGGTGTACAGGATGATGCTTCAACCAACTAGGCCACCCAACCAGGGCAATGGAGCACACTTTCAATTTCCATCAAGAGTGTTCCTGAACTAGTATAAAGGACATATGGACAACAGCTAAGGGGGGTGGAAATGGGAGGGAGGTGGGGAGCATTGGGGGAGTGGGTCAGGAAGGGAGTAAAAGGCAGAAAACTGTACTTGAAAAATAATTAAATTAAAAAAAAAAAAGAGTGTTCCTTGGCTGGGAAGCTGAAGCTACAACACCAGGACTGGAGCTTCAGACCTAACGCCCAAGTCACCATGTGTCAAAGACATCTCACAGGATTTGTAGCTATAGGTGAAAGAATACTGTCCTATCTCCCAAAGGCGACTTACATGAGAAATCAGAACCCCAACCCTTTCTGAGATTTCATTTCACTTAACTAAATCCTTCTTGAGGTTTAATTTCACTTAAAATATACATTTTTGTTGCAGATATGGTCTTCCAAAAGTTAAATTCACATAACCATGCACTGTGCTCTAGACATTGACTTTCAACCACAAAAGGCACACAACTGTGCTACAAGAACTTTTAAAACATGCAACACTTGACTATTGGGCACTGAACTCTTTTCAAATAAAAAACAAGAAGGTAACAGCCAACACAAAAATAGCCATCTGGTGTGAGTGAATAAAAATTATACTTATTTTTTCTCAGAACAGCAAAAAATAGAACATAATCTTGGTTTGCCACAGAATTTTAGAAATTAGTTTATGTGTGCCATGAGATTAAAAAGTTAGAAAATCACCGCTCTAGGGATAGAAGTGATAAAGACAAACACAATCTTTTCCTTTAAGAAACTTGCATATAAATTACAAAGTCATCAATAAACAAAAATTAAATATATTTCAAGGCAAGGTTTATAATGGTATAAAACCGTAATCAACTTGAGTTCCAAACAAGAGGGCTTGGATAAATAAATCATGGTATATAGAAGTAAGTACAACCTAATCAACAAAACAAACAAGCAAGCAAAATATAACCAGATACATTGAAATAAAGAACAATCTTACAGTAACTAGAGAAGTGATGGGGAGGATAATTGTACAGGAAAGGGGGAAGGGTCATCAAGGAAATGTATAAATGACACGTGGGCAAAGCCAAAGTGGGTGGGATCAAGGGTGGGAGGCAGGGACAGCTGGGTTGGGTGGGAGTGGTGGGGGGAGAATGGAGGCAATTGTACTTGAACAACAATAATAAAATTAAAAAATAAATAAAATAAAAGCAAAAAAGTAAAGAAGCCATTAAAAATAATGTATACAGATATTTAATGACTTGGAAAGGTTGAAATGCTGCAATAATTGAAAACAGAAAGACCCCAATGTAACATTTTGTATGCATAGTAAGAGAATATATAAGAAAATAATCATAGGTTATCTCCAAATGGTATGATAGTAGGCAATTTTCATTTTATTTTTTAAAATATTTTTATTTATTTATTTTTACAGAGGGGGGAAGGGAAGAAGAAAGAGTGGGAGAGAAACATCAATATGTGGTTGCCTCTCATGTGTCCCCTACTAGGGACCTGGCCTGCAACCAAGACATGTGCCCTGACTGGGAATCGAACCAGTAACCCTTTGCTTCACAGGCCCGTGCTCAGTCCACTGAGCTACACCAGCCAGGGCAATTTTCATTTTCTTTATTTTTTCCTTTTGTAGTTCCTAGGTACTATATAATAAATATTCACTTATTTTATAATTTTAAAAATAACCATTTCCCTCTTAAATGAAAGAAAATATATCCTTAATTTTATTCATGATATAAAATCTGACACTAATCTTAATATGTAATTGCTTGTCTGTGCATAAACCATCTCTGGAAGGAGACTCGAGACAGCATGGTTGGTTACCTCCAAGGAGGGGAAATAAGTGGTTAGGGCTTACAGATGGAAGATTTTCCAGTAAATATTGTTTTATATTTCTGAATTTTTTTACCATGCAAATGTGTAGCTTATTTAAAAATTAATTTTAAACTTGAAAATTACTTTTTTTCTTTTTGTATTGTTGTTCAGTTACAATTGTCCCCATTGTCCTCCCATTGCTCTCTCCTTCCTTACCCATCCCCCTCCCACATTCAACTCCCCCCAGCGCCCATCCCCACCCCCATCCTTGTCCATGGGTCCTTTATGCATGTTCCTTAACTTGACTCTTCTCCTTCTTTCCCTTGTTACCTCCCTTTCCCCTCCCCTCTGGTCACTGTCAGATTGTTCTTTTTTTCCATGTCTCTGGTTCTATTTTGCTCACTTGTTTGTTTTGTTAATTAGGTTCCACTTATAGGTGAGATCATATGGCATTTGTTTTTCAACTGAAAGTCATCTTTAGTAGCTTTAATAAAGTCTTTGCCTTAATATTATTGGCAAACCTTTGATGCCTGAGACATCTAGTGAGGGTTTTTCCCATTTCACTCACTACAAAGAATGCAGAAGAGGACTGCACATTCCTAATGCAAGGTCACGGCTACTCTTTCCAGGAGCCTGATTATTTAATCTAATGTGTGTTGGCTACAGTTGACAAAGCTACCTGTCAGTTAATTTTACTTGGTACACAGTTGTTGATTCACTGGGGTAGAGAAAAGAAGGAATGAAGAAGAATCATTGATTTAGTTGACTGGGTGAAATATGTAGACTTCAATGATCAAAATTATTCCAATGGCCATACCAGGTCTTCAATGTGTGAAGTTTCTTTATCAGTCTTGGGGTACCCTCAATACCCCGTTTTATTGACCACCCTGGGGAGGTATGTCACTGCATGTTCTGTTCTGTTCTGTCCTCCTGGGCCTTATTCAGCCACCCCTTATGTGAAGCTTGTTCCCACTATTCTACTCTTGGGCCACTCAACCTGCGTGGCCCTCCTGTAGCATCTATTCTGGGCCATACTCTTTGACAATACTACACTCCATGTGCAGTCAGTTGCAATTTTGTCTCCCCAACTAGATTCTCAGCTTCTAAAAAGCAGGAACAGGAATTTCTTTGTGCCCCCTACTGAACTAAACACAAATCAGGTACTCACTATTGCTTATTTGACTTACTATAATAACATAGGATTGCAAACACACAGAAACACTCATTCCAGGGATTTTGATCCCTCTGCCATGAGTTTTTCTCTAATTCTACACCAGGAGAATTCTTCTTCATTTATTAAGTTTCAGTACTGATGTCACCTACTTGATAAAGGGTCTCTGTAGTCTCCAGAGCACCATGCCTCCAGTGTTGCTTTTGCACATTGAGCTGACCGCTGTGGTCCTCTCCCCAGCCACATTTATCTTACCCTTTGAGTGCCTGGTACTTAGCTGTGTATAAACATAGAAAAGACCAACATATTTTTAATGCATAATAATGTTCTATACACTAGACTCCCAACAGTATATTCCTTAAATTTAGTTTTGAAGGTCCATGAATGCTCCATGGAAATTTGTTAATTTTGTTTTCATTTCCATTATTGATCTTCTTTTTAAATATATAACTACATTCTTTATTAATTTATGAATATTTGAATGGGGTCCTACTAACCAATTGAGTGACCATGTTTCTGTGTTTATTGATGTGTTGACATCAGAAATTAAATCTCAAATAATCAGAAAAGAACTGAAAAAATATCAAGAATATGAAATGATGTATTCTGCCAAGGAAGGGCCAAATAATTGTCAAAGCTACCACTACTAAAGGTTTCACAGTAGTTTAATAGAGACTAGTGGTGAGAAAATGGAGTTATCCTCCTGGCACACATTGTCATAGATGGCAATCGTGGCAGTCAGAACATAATCCCCCTGCAAGTGGTAGTGTGGGCTCAGCAGAACAGCATGTCCCAGTAGACATCAGCTTGAATTTTATTAAGTTTCATGACTTTTTTGTGTTTACATATAAATTTCTTTTGGTTTAAAACTATGTAAGTATTATAAGCATGAGGTGTTTATTACTAACTTTATGTTGGTGCATTTAAGAAATATTATAACAAAAATAATGTAAGAAAATAGTGACTTTCTTCTTTTCCATTGAGACTCCACATGTGCCTGAATATTAAGAATCCTTGGCTTTTACTGTCTTTAGACTGATCTACCATATTCTGCAATGTTCTAAAAGTCAGTGACTCTCTGGTTAGCTTACTTACAATGTCACCTACTATAGAACTTAACACATGTCTATAATAATTATTATAATAACTACCATGGCAGATAATAATTATGTTAGTATTTCCCTTTTTCAGCATTTTGGACACAACTGCAAGATTTATATTGATTTTTTTCTTTTTTTAAAAATTTTATTGATTATGCCATTACAGTTGTTCTATTCCCCCCTTCATTCCCTTCCATCCTGCTCCCCCCGCCCCCACCATTCCCCCCTTTAGTTTATGATCACGTGTCTCAAGTTCTTTAGATTCTATAGTTCCCATACTATTCTTGCCCCCCACATCTATTTTCTATCTACTGTCTATGCTACTTATTTTTGGTACCTTCTCCCCCCTTCTCCTCCTCCCACTCCCCTACTGCTAACCCTCCATGAGATCTTCATTTCTGTGTTTCAACTCCTGATCTAGCTGTCCTTTTAGTTTGCTTTTTTGTTTTAGGTGTGGTTGTTAATAACTGTGAGTTTGCTGTCCTTTCACTGTTCATCTTTTTTATCTTCTTTTTCTTAGATAAGTCCCTTGAACATTTCATATAATAAGGGCTTGGTGATGATGAACTCCTTGAATTTGATCTTATCTGAGAAGCTCTTTATCTGTCCTTCCATTCTAAATGAAAGCTTTGCTGGATAGAGTAATATTGGTTGTAGGTCTTTGGATTTCATGACTTGGAATACCTCTTTCTATCCCCTTCTTGCCTGTAGGGTCTCTTTTTAGAAATCTGCTGACAGTCTGATGGGGACTCCTTTGTAGGTGACTGTCCCCTTATCTCTTGCTGCTTCTAGGATTCTCTCCTTCATTTTAATCTTGGCTAATGTAATGATGATGTGCCTTGGTGCATTCCTTCTTGGATCCAACTTCTTTGGGACTCTCTGAGCTTCCTGGATTTCCTGGAAGTGTATTTCCTTTGCCAGATTGGGGAAATTCTCCTTTATTATTTGTTCAAATAAGTTTTCCACTTGTGGCTGTTGCTTTCCCCCTTCTGGTACCCCTATAATTTGGATGTTGGAGCATTTAAAGATGTCCTGAAGGTTCCTAAGTCTCTTCTCATTTTTTTGAATTTTTGTTTCTTCATAGTTTCCTGTTTGGTCATTATTTTCTTCCTTCTGGTTCACTCCCTTGATTTGAGTCCCAGTTTCCTCTTCATCACTATTGGTTTCCTGTGCAATTCCCTTCATTTCAATTAGTTTCACCTTCATGTGTTCCTCTAATTTGTGACTATAATCAACCAGTTCTGTAAGCATCCTGATCACCAGTGTTTTGAACTGTGCATCTGAAAGTTTGACTATTTCTTTATTGCTTAGATTTATGGGCTCTGGGGCTTTGAGATCTTCTTGAGCCATTTTTGGTCTGTTCGCACCCATTAATTTAATTATGAGGAGTGGAGCCTTTGGTGTTCAGGGCCACTGAGGTTGCTGAGTTGTGACGCTGTATGTGGGGGTGGGGTCAGAGCCTGGAAATGGCAGCCCCCTCAGCTGCCTCTTACCGCTGGGGCCTACTGGGTCCTGTCTCACCACCCACTCCCTCGCTGGTCTATCTGCACACGAATGCGGGACCACAGTCAACCCGCCGCCCTGCACCCTCGCTGGGAATGCTGGTCACTCACTGGGTCGCTTACTGGGTCCGCCCGTTGCAACCCCACACCTGGGATCCGAGCGCCTGAGTCCATCTGACTGAGTTTTCCTGTGCAACTCTGCTCCGCCAGCTGTTGGCTTTGCCCCTCTTACCAGTCAGGCTGAAGAATTTGTTGTTACCAGACTTCCGAAAAGTTCAATTTTCTGTGTTCTGGTTGTGTTTTCTGTTGCTAATATTTTGTTGTCTCTAAACTTGGTTGTGGGAGAAAGCACAGCATCTCCACCTATGCCTTCATCTTGACAGAAGTCTTATATTGATTTTTTCAATGAGCCTATCTTTAAGTCCCACCTTCTCAAAACAATTTGAAGCCACATTGTTCATTGTAAAATGTATTATGTTTTTTCAAAAGCCTTAACTGGTGCTTTGGTCCTTGGCAACAATCAGTAAATACTCTCTGAGAAAAAATGTTATGGCACACAGTCCACTGACAGGTATATATACAGGCAGATGTGCACACTCATCCCCTGTTCTCAGCACATATATTATTTAAACATATATCCATGACCTACTGCCAGTCAGCACATGGAACCAAGGCTGGTTCCAACAGAACAAAACCAAAGAAAACTCAAACACTGCTTTAAGGGAGAGATAATAACAAGAAACTCTAAAAATAGTTGTGTTCAGTACTTGTCAAGTTCAGTTAATAGATTAACTATATTTCTTAGTAGCTAAAGAAAGAATATTCTCAATTTTGATAAAATTTGATGAATTTGCTTGTATATATTAGCTTGGAACATGCCCTCCTACATATTCTACTGCTTAAAGAGGTGGGATCAAGATGGCCTTCTTCTGTACTCAGCAATTTTCAGCTTCTCATTAATCTTGTCATCATTCTTGATGACATTATCATCATCATTACATGTGCATGGACTATGTGTCCACATGTTCTAAGCTCTAGTCAGAACAGGAAGATCCCTTATAATTTAAAATCTTTAAAATTTTACTCAAGACAAGAATAAGTTTGCAGCTTAAATCTCCTGAATCTTGGATCTAGTACCATTTGAGGTATACACTTAGAAAGGAGATAAAAAGCACACTGTCTGTGGCCAGAAGGACATATGCACATTTGCTCATCACTGAAGTCTTAGAAAAGGTATGAGCTCCTAAGGTGTCCATATTTAAGCTCCTAAGGTGCTTCATTCTCCGTGTTTGTGTCTATCCATCTAAAAAGCTGTTCTCCTCAAGAGAATTACAACTGTCAATGTAATTAAAGCATTCAAAATTAAAACCAGCTTGAAGCCATGTATGGTCATCACAGTTGTGTGAAACATGCTAAAATTAGGTTTCTAGGACAAGAATAAATATTTAGAAATAATTGAGTCTCCCAGTCAAACTTGTGCTTCAGGGAAGCATGGATAATTCAGATGAAGCAGTGACAGCTGAACAAGTTTAGGAGAAAACAGTTCATTCCACAGAGGCCACATATGACATAAAGCAGCAGATCTCGAAGTGTGATTCATGGATCTCTAAGGTTCCCTAAGACCCTTTAAAAGGGTCTGTAAGTTTAGAATGATATTTCACAATAATATTTCACAGTAATACTAAGATATTATTTGTATTTTTCACTGTGTTCACATTGGTATTGATGTCATGAAAGCAATGTAGGTTAAATTGCTGGAATGTTAGTAAAAGGTGAAAGATTTATACGATCTGAAGAAAAACCAGAGTATAAAATTGCTGGAATGTTAGCATGAGCCCTGTACTGATAGTCATTGTGTTCTTCTCCATATTATGTACAAGGCAATAAATGCAATTTTACTTAAAATGTCCTTGATGAAACAGTGAATTTATTAATTTTTTAATCTCAGCTGAGTTATTTTTAAATTAAAAATAGTAATTTTATTAAATCTCAATCTTTTTAAAACATTTGCTGTGGCAAAATGGGAAGCACGTGAATGTACACCAAAGTACAATGAATGTCTCAGGGAAAACTAGCTGAGACATGATCTGTGTTGTGAGCTGCAGTGGCCACTTCTTTCAGAAAACATCTTTTTTACCTAAAATAACAACTGAGAAACAAACTGTGATTATTCAGACTCGGGTACCTGCAAGATACTTCTTGAAAATGAGTAAAGTGAGTTTGTCACTTCAAGAAAACAACTGATAGTATCTATTACTCATGATAAAATGTATACTCTCAGGTAAAAATCAGAATTTTGAAAGATTAATATCCACCACCAAGAACTGACAGCTTCCCAACACCTAAATATTATCCTGATGATATTAATTATAACATTAACCACTATGATAGTTTTAAATATAATACACTGAATTTTGTCACTGTTTGGAAGATCTGTATAACTCAGTGAACCAGTATTTTCCAAATGACTAATGCATTTTATTGTGAAACAGTGCATGGGCAAAAGGATTCAAAGACAGACCAATGGATTTAATATAACAGAGAACAGAAAGTTTATTGCTATGGTTTTTTATTTCACATTACAGTTAGCCCCTAAGGAACTAATGGCCGTAGAGTCTAGGTGTTATATTAAAGAATATCTACAGTTATCTGAAAAGGATATAAAAGTACTCCCTCTTTTCCAACTATATATCTGTAAGTTGACAGATTTTCTTCATATTTCAATCAAACAGATTGAATGCAGAATAGAGTTCCACTTCCATATTGGCAGCATTATGAGCACCACAGACCCAGCCAGAACAAGCATAACTGGGGAAAACTATAATAAAACAATTTTGCAAATTCTCTGTAAATTGTCCTAAGAACACACATCAAATGAAGAAATACTTATTCAAGAAAATCTACCAAGACTTGAAAAAGAAAGTCTGTTGCACTTGAGTTATGACTCACTTCTCCATGCCACAGGTCAGCTTGACAGAAGCTCCACTGAGACAGTTATGACCAAGAAGATGGGACTCCATCAAGAGCTGGACTTACAAACAAGACATAAAATCTCTCACAAGGAGGAGCAGGCCAAAGATAGCATTTCTCATACTTTCCAAATCCCGGTTAAGGAAGCTAAACAGGTTGGAGGCTCACTTCTGCCACTTGGACCCCACTCACAAGTTGGAGGTTTTATCCCAAGTCAGGCAATGTGAGAATAGCAGGACCCTGATCACTAGCACCCTAGATTCCTGGGAGGTTCCATATCAAAAGAGGCAAGGCAAGAAGGCCAAAGGATATCACTTCCACCCAGTTTTCAGAGTACTGTGGCTCAGAGATTTTCTCAAAGGTAAAGGCAATTCATAAAAACAGAACACTCTGAAACTCTATCCATGGAAATGACTTTATTTGTTTGAAACACAGTGTGCAGGAATTCAATTTTAAGAGGGTCCTAAAAACCAGTGGAGATTTTGATGGACAGCAAATAAAAGGAAACTGGTAGCTTATTTTATTTTCTTGGTGATGATCTCCTTTAACTTGACCTTGTCTGGGAAGCACTTTATCTGTCCTTCCATTCTAAATGATAGCTTTGTTGGATAGAGTAGTCATGGATGTAGGTCCTTGCCTTTCATGACTTCAAATACTTCTTTGCAGCCCCTTCTTGCCTGTGAGGTTTCTTTTGAGAAATCTGCTGATAGTCTTATGGGAACTCCTTCATAGATAAGTGTCTCCTTTTCTCTTGCTGCTTTAAGAGTCTCTCCAGATCTTTAATCTTTGGTAATTTAATTATGATGTGCCTTGGTGAGTTCTTCTTTGGGTCCAACTTCTTTGGAACTCTCTGAGCTTTCTGGTCTTCCGAAGTCTGTTTCCTTTGCCAGCTTGGGGAAGTTTTCCTTCATTATTTATTTTAAAAAGTTTTCAATTTCTTGCTCTTCCTCTTCTCCTTCTGGCACTCCTATGATTCAGGTGTTGGAACGTTTAAAGTTGTCCCGGAGGTTCCTAAGCCTGTCCTCATTTTTTTTGGAATTCTTGTTTCTTCATTTTGTTCCAGTTGAATGTTTATTTCTCCTTTCTGCTTCAAATCATTAATTTGAGTCCTGGTTTCTTTCCCTTCACTATTAGTTCCTTGTATATATTTTTCTTTATTTCACTTTGCAGAGCCTTCACTTCTTCCCCTATTTTGCAACCATACTGAACTATTTCTGTGAGCATCCTGATTAACAGTATTTTAAATTCTGCATCTGGTAGTTTGGCTATCTCTTCATTGCTTAGTTCTTTTTCTGGAGTTTTGATCTGTTCTTTCATTAGGGCAATATTTCTTTGTCTTGGTGCACCTGTGATATTGTAAGGGGTAGAGTCTTAGGTATCCACCAGGGCAGGGCAACCCATGTTGCTGTATTGTGGTGCTGTCTGTGGGGGAGGGGACAGAGAGGGAACAGTACTGTTTCCTTGGCTCTCAGATGGCTTTCAGTCACTTTCCCCACTACCCACAAGCAAATTGAGCCCTTCTGGTGCTGATTCTTCAGGTAGGTGGGTTTGTGTACATACTAGGACCTGGAGGGTCTTTCCAGCAAACTTTTCTGTGAGGCTGGAAGTTTCTCCCAACACTGCAACCCCCTCAGTTTTTACAGGTAGAGGTTTTGAGGCTTTCTCTTCCCACACTGGAACTCTGGGTTGCACAGTCTGTCTTGTTCTCCAGTTGTTCTTCCTGGTTTAACCATGCACAAATGTGAGACCACCCAGTCTGCCAGCCACCATGTCACCTGCCTGGTTGTCCAGCCACCCACTTTGCCACGCATCCTCTTCACCACAGATGCCTGTCTCCACCCTTCCTACCAGTTGGAAGAAATGTTTCTTCTTTAACTCCTTGTTTGTTGGACTTTCATACATTTGATTTCCTGGCAGTTCTGGTTAATTTTTGTTGTTAAATTTGTCATTATCGTCCTTCTTTTGGTTGTGCTAGGAAACAAAGTGTATCTATCTATGCCTCCATCTTGGCCAGAAGTCCCCTGTACCTGCCAATTTATACTTCTTAATTCCTGCACCTTTTCTCCCATTTCCCCCTTCCCCTCTAAGTTGATAACCCTCCAAATGATCTCCATCTCTATGATTCTGTTCCTGTTCTTGTTGTTGCTTAGTTTGTTTTTTTATTTTTTTAGATTCAGTTGTTGATAGTTGTGAATTTGTTACCATTTTAATGTCCATAGTTTTGATCTTCTTTTTCTCAAATAAGTCCCTTTAACATTTCATATAAAAATGGTTTGGTGGTAATGAGGAACTTCTTTAGCTTGTCTGGGAAGCAGTTTATCTGCCCTTCAATTCTAAATGATAGCTTTGCTGGATAGATTAATCCAGGTGGTAGGTTGTTGCTTTTCATCACTTAGAATAGCCTGCAAATTTTTTTTTTGAGAAATCAGCTGATGGTCTTATGGGAACTCTTTTGTAGGTAAGTATCTGCTTTTGCTTGCTGTTTTTAAAATTATCTGTTTATCTTTTACCTTTGGCATTTTAATTATGATGTGTCTTTCTGTGGTCCTCTTTGGGTCCAGCTTGTTTGGGACTCTCTATGCTTCCTGGATTTGTATGTCTATTTCCTTCACCAAATTAGGGAAATTTTCTTTTATTATTTCAAATAAGTTTTTGATTTCTTGTTCTTCTTCTTCTCCTTCTGCAGTTAGATTTTGGCACATTTAAAGATATTTCAGAGGTTCCTTAGCCTATCTTTATTTTTTTAATTATTTTTCTTCTTGCTGTTCTGACTGAATGCTTTTTTCTTCCTTATGTTCCACATTGTTGATTCTGATTCTCAGCTTTATCCCCTCTACTGTTGGTTCCCTGTAGATTTTTCTTTATTTTACTTTATGTAATCTTCATTTCTGCCTGCATCTTTTTTATGCTGTTTCCATATTCAATAAGTTCTTTGAGCATCACGATAACAAGTGTTTTGAACTCTGCATGTGATAGGTTGGTTATCTCCATTCTGCTTAATTCTTTTTCTGTAGTTTTGTTCTTTTCTTTCATTTGGGCCATATATTTTTGTCTCCTCAATTTGGCAGCCTTCCTGTGTTTGTATCTATGTATTAGGTGAAGCTGCTTTGAGTCCTTGTCTTAGTAGTGTGTCCTGTTGTAGAAGAGTGTACCTGTAAATTGTGTGGGGCAGATCCTTATGTGATCACCAGGGTGGAGCAATCCATTTCACCACTTTTTGGCTCAGTGTAGCAGGGCTTGGAGAGGGGACAATTATAGTAGGCTGTTTTTATTACTGTGGCCTTATAATATCATTTGATAATATAGTTTCAACTTTGTTCTTCTTTCTCAGGATTGCTGTTGCTATGCAGAGCCTTTTGTTGTTCCATATAAATGTTTTAAATATTTGTTCTAGTTCTGTCAAATATGTCATTGGAATCTTGATAAGAATTGCATTGAATCTATAGATAGCTTTGGGTAGTATGTACATTTTAATGATATTAATTCTTCCTATCCATGAACACTGTATGTGCTTCCACTTATTAATATCTTCTTCAATTTCTTTCTTCAGTGTCTTATAATTTTCTGCACACAGATCTTTTGAGGACAGAATAACCCAAAGTCTGTGGGACACTGGGAAAGCAATCCTAAGAGTTAAACTAAATTTTCAAATGACATGATCATGTATATAGAAAACCCTAAGAAATCTACTAAAAAGATACTTGCATTAATAAACAAATTCAACAAACTTGCAGGATACAAGATCAATGTACAGAAATCAACTGTATTTCTATAGACTAACAATGAACAAACTGAAAATGAAATTATGAAAAACATTCTATTTATATAGTATCAAAAATAATATTTAGGAATAAAACTATGAAAAGAAGTGTGAAATTATTTGTATTCTGAAAACTATATTACATTGATTGAAAGAGATTTTAAAACAACTAATTAAATGGAAGGAAATCCCATGTACAAGGATTGGGAGCCTAAATATTGTTAAGATGACAATACTCCCCAGATTGACCTGTAGAATCAATATAATTCCTACAGATTCATTATAATTCAATATAAGTATCAAAATACTTTGCAGAAATTAACAAGCTGATCCTAAAGTTCACATGGAAATGAAAGGGAACCAGGATGGTGAAAACGATCTAGAAAAAGAAGAACAAAGTCTTGGAAGACTCATGCTTCCTGACTTTGAAACTTACCTACAAAGCTATAATAATGACACAATATGATACAAGCATAAGGATAGCTGATAGGCCAATAAAATAGAATTTTGAGTCCAGAAATAAATTCTCACATTTATTGTCAATCAGTTTTCAAAGAGGATGCCAAGACCACCCAATGGGAAGAATCTTATTTTCAACAGACAGTAATGGGACAACTAGATTTCACCATGCAAAAGAATAAAGTTAGACTCTGATGTAACAGTATATGCAAAAAATTCACTGAAAATGGATCAAAGACCTAAATTTAAGTATTAAAAATACAAAACTCTCAGAAAAGAAACATAGGTTTAAATTTCATGACTTTGTATTAAGCAATGTTTTCTTTTTTTTTATATTGGTAAATGCCTTATATTTAGATATATATGTATAAAATTTAAATACGACCAGCCCTGTCCAGGTAGCTCAGTTGTTTGGAGCATTGTCCTGATACACCAAGGCTGCGGATTCAATCCCCAGTCAGAGCACATATGGGAATCAACCAATGAATGCACAGATAAGTGGAACACAAAACCAATGTTTCTCTCTCCTCTCCTCCCTTCTCTCCTCTTTCTCTCTAAAATCTATAAATAAAAATTTAATAGAAAACAAATTTAAACATGACCAGCAATCTATTACAAAAACAGAGCTACAGCTACAAATTGAATCCAATTCTTCTACATAGGGATGCCATGGCCCCAAGCATGACAATGGCTCACCGGGGCTGCAGGGGCTGCCCAGCATGTGGCTCATCACTTCTATGACAGCCTCAGGACCAAAGTGCACATCCAGCCCCAGACTGGCCTGGTTCTGTTCTATCCAAGCTATAGAAGATGGATACAAGGGTGTTTTTCACCATGGTTCTATATGAACTGTACATCCAATGGAAGTGCAGGTTTTAGCATGAAGTCTACCTATCTGAAGCTTTACATTTGATTTTTTTCTTTTTATTTATTTATTTATTTATATTAATTTTATTTAGTTATTTCTCAAGTACAGTTTTTTTTGTCTATTTCTCCCATCCCAGCCTCCCCTGCACCTTGCTCCCCACCTCCCTCCCTAGGCAATGTTCTCTTAAGTATGACACCAAATACACAAACAATAAAAGAAAAAATACATAAATAGGTCATCACCGAAATTAGAAAAATGTTTTTGCTTAAAAGGATACAATCAAGAAAGTGAAATGACAATCCATAGATGAAAGAAAACATTTAGAAATCATACATCTGAGAAGAGTCTTGCATCTAGAATATAAAAAATTCTTACAATTTAATAAAACAAGTGACCCAGTTAAAAAATAGACAGAGGATCTGAGTAGACATTTCCCTGAAGAAGATGGGCCAATAAGCACATGAAAAGGTGCTTAACATCATTAGTAATTGGGGAAATATAAATCAAAACTACAATGAGATAGCTCTTTATACTCACTAGAATGGTGAAAATAAAAATGACAGATAATTGTAAGTGCTGGAGAGGATATGGAAAAATTGGAATCCTCATATATTGCTGGTAGAACATAAAATGGACTGTGGCAAAAAATCTGGCAATTCCTCACAATTTTAAAAAGAGTTTCCATATGACCCAACAATTTTCTGAGACATATGTACCAAGACATTTCTCTAGGAATATACTGGAGAGAAATGAAAATTTGGATCTATACAAAAGTTTGTACAAGAATGTTTATAGCAGCACTATCCATAATAATCAAAGAGTAGAACTATGTCCAAATTTCTATCAGCTGATGAATGGATAAACAAAATGTAGCATACACACAGAATGGCATATTACTCAACAATACAAAGAAAGAAATTACTGAATCACACTGTAAAATAGATGGACATCCAAAACATTATGCCAGGTGAAAAAAAACAGTCACAGAAAACCAAAAATTGTATAATTCTATTTA
This sequence comes from Artibeus jamaicensis, assembly GCF_021234435.1. Lineage (NCBI taxonomy): Eukaryota > Metazoa > Chordata > Mammalia > Chiroptera > Phyllostomidae > Artibeus > Artibeus jamaicensis. The sequence goes on along the minus strand of NW_026521810.1, from coordinate 7,958,871 downwards.
TTTTATTTGTACAGAGTAATTAAAATCCTACAGAAAGAATGTAAACTACTGGTTGCCTAGAGTAAGGGGAAGTAAGGAGTGAATGCTATTAGGTACAATGCTTTTTTTATTATTATGAAAATGTCCTAAAATTAATCACAGCAATGCTTGCACAACTCTGTGAATATACTGAAAAGTACTGAATTTTAAATTTTAAATGGATAAATGATATAATATGGTATGTGAATTACAGCTACATTAAGCTATTATTTTAAAAATATACTGTATGATCTCACCTTTAAGTGGAACCTAATCAACAAAATAAACAAGAAAGCAAAATTATAACCAGAGACATTGACATTAAGAACAATCTAACAGTAACCAGAGGGGAGGTGGGAGGGGATAATGGAGGGAAAGAGGGGAAGGGTTTTCAGGAACAACTATACAGGACTCATGAACAAAACCAGGGGGGAGTGTGGAATCAGGAGAGGGAGGTAGAAATGGCTGTGGTGTGGGGGGTCATGGTGTGGGGTAAAGCAGACAACTATACTTGAACAACAATGAAACAATAAAAAATAAATCCTAGAGAAATCCTATTTCTAGCTATTTTCTATTGAGATAGTTATTAAAGTGATTTGTAAAATGTAAAACAATGCTACTCTTCTCAATACAACTTTTGGTTTAGAAAATATATTTTTTAATTTATGTTTATGTTAACATGTAATGTTTATTGTCATTTTTAAATGAATTAAATATACAGGGTCCAGCAGAAGTAATGCCTACTTCTAGATGAAGCAGAGGATTGAATCAGCAAGCTGGAGGACAAGGTAGAAAAAAACACCCAGAAAGAGCAAGAAAAGGAAAAAATGACTCAGGAAAAACAAAGAGGTGTTGTAGGAATTGCAAGACAACATGAAACATAATAATATCCATATAATAGGAATACCAGAAGGAAAAGAAGAAGAGCAAGTGATAGAAAACCTGTTTGAAAAAGTGATGATGGAAAACCCTAATTTGATGAGACAATAAGTCACACAAATCCAGGAAACACAGAGAGTCCCAATAAGAGGAACCTGAAGAGGACCACTTTAAGACACATCATAATTAAAATGGCAAAATTCCAAGACAAAGAGAGAATCTTAAAGGCAGCAAGAGAGAAACAGGAAATAACATACAAGGGAGCCCTGGTAAGACTAGCAGCTGACTTCTCAATGGAAAGGCTCCAAGGTAGAAGGGAATGGCAAGGAATATTCCAAGTAATGAAAAACAAAGGCCAGCAATCAAGACTACTCTATTCAGCAAGGCTCTCAATTAAAATGGAAAGTTAAATAGGGAGTTTTCTAGACAAAAGAAGCCTCAAAGAATATACCCCCTCCCAACCAGTACTGCAAGAGATTGCTAACGAGTCTGCTTTAAGAAAAGAAAAAGAAAGTGAGAGAGAGAGGAAAGTGAGAGAGAGATATGAAGGAAGTAAAATGGCAATGAATAAGTACCTATCAATAATGCCCTTAAACATAATGGATTAAATACTCCAGTCAAAACACATAGAGTAGCTGAATGGATAAAAAAGCACAACCCACACTTATGCTCTCTACAAGAGACCCACCTCAGAACAAAAGACTTACACAGACTGAAGGTGAAGGGCTGGAAACACATATTTCAAGCAAATGGACAGGAAAAGAAAGCTGAGGTAGCAATATTGATATCAGACACAATAGACTTCAAAGAGAGAGCCATAAAAAGAGACCCAGAAGGTCATTTTATAATACTCAAGGGAAGAATCCACCAAGGAGACATAAGCATTGTAAATATATGCACCCAACATAGGAGCACCCAAATATATAAGGAAAATATATATCTTGGAGAACTTCAAGAAACATATTGATAGCAACACAATTATAGTAGGGGGTTTTAACACCCTACTATCAAAAAAAGAATAGACCTTCCAAGGAAAATATCAACAAAGATATTGTGGCATTGAATGTCCTGGATTAAATGGACTTAACTGATATATATAGAGAGCCTTTCATCCCAAAGAAGCAAACTGTACATTCTTTTCAAATGCATGAGGAACACTTTCAAAGATGGAACACATGATGGGACACAAAATAGGCCTCAATAAATTCAAGAAAATTGAAATCATATCAAGAATTTTCTCTGACCACAAGGGACTGAAACTAGAAACCAACCTCAAAAAAAAAAAAAAACCCAAAACATGAAAACTCATGGAGATTGAATAGCATGCTATTAAACAATAAATGGGTCAAGAAGGAGATCAAGGAAGAAATCAAAAAGATTCTAGAAACAAATTAAAATTAACTCACAATAATCCAAAACTTATGGGACACAGTGAAGGCAGTCTTGAGAAGGAAGTTCATAGTGATAGAGGCCTACCTAAAAAAGGTAGAAACATTTCGAATAAACAACCTAACCCTACACCTACAAGAACTCAAGGAACAACAACAAAGACAGCCTAGAGCAAGTAGAAGGAAGGAAATAACCAAGATTAAAGCAGAATTAAATAACATAGACACTAAAAGCACAATTCTAAGGATCAATGAACCCAGGAACTGGTTCTTTGAAAAGATAAATAAAATCAACAGGCCTTTAAGCAGACTCATCAAGAGAAAAGAGGACCCAAACAAACAAAATCAGAAATGAAAGAGATTACAACTGATACTACAGAAATACAAAGGATTGTAAGAAATTACTACAAAGAACTACATGCCAAGAAATTTGAAAACCTGAGTAAAGTGGACAAATTCCTAGAAAAATATAATCTTCCAAAACTGAATCAAACAGAAGCAGAAAGCCTAAACAGACCAATAACAGCTGATGAAATTGAAGCAATAATCAAAAAACTCCCAGCACACAGAAGCCCTGGATCAGATGGTTTAACAGGGGAATTTTACAAAGCCTTTAAGGAAGAGCTAACCCCTATCCTTCTCAGATTATTCCAAAAAAATCTAAGAAGGAAGACTCCCACTCTTTTTATGAAGCCAGCACCATCCTAATCCCCAAACCAGGTAAAGACACCATAAAGAAATGAAACTACAGGCCAATGTCGCTGATGAATACAGACACTAAAATCTTCAACAAAATATTGACAAACTGCATCCAGCAATACATTAAAAAGATCATACACCATGACCAAGTGGGATTCATCCCAGGGATGCAAGAATGATACAATATTTGCAAATCAATAAATGTAATATATCATATAAACAAAAGGAAAGACAAAAATCACATGATCATATCAACAGAGGTGGAAAAGGCATTTGATAAAGTACAGTACCCATTTCTGATAAAAATACTCAGAAAAATGGGAATAGAGGGAGCATTCCTTAACATAAAAAAGGCCATATATGAGAGACCTACAGCCAACATCATACTCAATTGGCAAAAACTAAAAGCTTTCCCACTAAGATCAGGAACAAGATAAGGATGTCTGCAGTCACCACTTCTATTCAACATAATATTGGAAGTTCTAGCCACAGCAATCAGACAAGAAAAAAATAAAAGGCATCCAAATTGGAAAGGAGAAAGCAAAACTATCATTGTTCACAAATGACATGATAGTGTACCTAGAAAATCCTATAGACTACACCAAAAAACCACTTGACCTAATAAGTGAATTTGGCAAACCAGTGGGATTACAAAGTCGATATTCAGAAACCAAAAGAATTTTTGTACACCAACAATGAAATATCAGAAACAGAAATCAGGAAAAAAATCCCATTTGATATAGCAACAAGAAAAATAAAGTACCTAGGAATAAACCTAGCCAAGGAGGTAAAAGACTGGTGCTCAGAAAACTATATAACACTGAAGAAAGAAACTAAAGAAGACACAAACAAATGGAAGCATGTATCATATTCATGGGTTGGAATAATTAACATCATCAAAACGTTCATACTACCCAAAGCAATTTATATATTCAACACAATCCCTATTAAGGTACCAATGACATATTTCACAGATATAAAACAAACATTTCAAAAATTTATATGGAACCATAAATGACCCTGAATAGCTGCAGTGATTTTGAGTAAAAAGCACAAAGTAGGAAGGTTCACAATACCTGATATCAAACTGTATTACAAAGCCACTGTACTCAAAACATCCTGGTACTGGCATAAGAACAGACATGTAGAACAATGGAACAGAATAGAGAGCCCAGAAATAAACCCAAGTCTCTATAGTCAATTAATATTTGACAAAGAGGGAAGAAGCATAAAATGGAGTAAAAATAGCTTCTTCAACAAATGGTGTTGGCAGATCTGGACAGCTACATGCAAAAAAAATGAAACTTGATCACCAACTTACACCATTCACAAAAATAAATTCAAGGTGGATAAAAGACTTAAATATAAGTTGTGACACCATAAAAGTCCTAGAGGAAAACATAGGCAGGAAAATCTCAGACATTCTACACAGTAATATTTTTGCCAATATGTCCCCTAGAGCGAGGGACATAAAGGAAAGAATAAACAAATGGGATCTCATCAAAATAAAAAGCTTCTATACAACTAAAGAAAACAGCATTAAAATGAAAAGAGAACCAACTGTATGGGAAAACATATTTGCCAGTGATAACCCAGGAAAGAGTTTGACCTCCAAAATATATAAAAAACTCACATGAATCTACTCCAGGAAGACAAACAACCCAATAAAAAAAATGGGTAAAGACATGAACAGACACTTCTTCAAGGAGGACATCCGGAGGGCCCAGAGACATATAGAAAGATGTTCAGCATTGCTAGCCATCAGAAAGACGCAAATTAAAACCACTTCACAGCAGTCAAAACAGGCATCATGAACAAATCAACAAACAAGTATTAGAGAAGATGTAGAGAAAAGGGAACCCTAGTGCAAGTTGGTGGGAATGCAGACTGGTGCAGCCACTGTGGACGACAGTATGGAATTTCCTCAGAAAACTAAAAATGGAACTGCCTTTTGACCCAGCAACTCCACTGCTAGGATTATACCCTAAGAACCCTGAAACACCAATCCAAAAGAATCTATGCACCCAAGTGTTCATAGCAGCATAATTTACAATGGCCAAGTGCTGGAAGCAACATAGGTGCCCATCAGTAAATGAATGGATAAAAAAACTATGGTACATTTACACGATGGAATACTGTACAGCAGAAAGAAAGAAGGAGCTCCTATCCTTTGCAAAAGAATCGATGGAACTGGAGAGCATTATGCTAAGTGAAATAAGCCAGGCAATGAAAGAGGAATACCATATAATCTCACTTTTAAGTGGGACCTAATCAACAAAACAAACAAGCAAGCAAAATATAACCAGAAATATTGAAATTAAGAACAAACAAACCAGAGGGAAGGTGGGAGAGGATAATGGGGGGAAAGATGGGAAGGGATTTTAGGAACAACTATAAAAGACATATGGACAAAACCAAGTGGGGTGGGGTTGGAGTCAGGGGAGGGAGGTGGGGAATGGCTGGGGGAGATGGGGAGTGGTGAGGGGGAAAATGCAGACAACTGTACTTGAACAACAATAAAGTTCTGAAGAAGGAAAAAAAGGAGTAATGCCTGCTTGAGTGTGGTTGGTAGGGTAATAACATGGATGTTAAATTTATAGTTTTAATTTGAAAGTTTCACCTAAAATATCATATGGTGTGCTTGAGTGTGGTATTGTTATGTTACAGAATTACATGCTTATGATTTTGTAATAAGAGATTTTGTAATAAAAAAGGGGCATTATTTGTGCTGGACCCTGTATTTTAAAGTTTTTAGATTTAAGTTTCAATACAGTAAATATCAATAAATATAAAATGCATAAATTATTATAAGAAATTATAAATGAGACTATGATATAAAAGTATATAAAGAAAATAAAATAAAATGAATAAAGAAATACCAAAGTAAAACCATTTAAATATAGCTGTAGGTGAAAAAAAAAAAGCACTGCTGAAAATTTTTCAGAACTTTATTTAAAATAAAATGGCCTTTTATATTATTATTTTAAAATGTATATTCTATTTTCTAAATTAAAAGTATATTTAGAATTACTATAGATTAATTTATAACAATCCTAGCAAAATGAATAGGCCTACTTTTACATGTTGTAAGGCTAAGTTGTATCCTCCTATGGTATTTTTAAAACTATTTTTGCCTTGTTGGACTTTGATTAGCTGGTGACCTAATAATACCCCTGTCATAAAGGAAGATATAAATGATGTCAACTGGACAATATCAGATCCAGCAAATGGTTACTATAAGGGCAAATGGGCTCAGTGGATTGTGTCCCAGAAAATTAGCTTTCCAGTCAATCATTGGACATTTAACTTTGCTTCTGTTTGCATTGAAAACAAGCAACACCCGCAGCAACTCTGCAGTAGTTAGAAACAAAGGTTCCTGCCCTTGGCATACATTCTCCATGGTTATGAAGCCTCATTGCTAAGGAAGCATGTGGGTGGCTTCAGTTTAAAAAGCCAGAGTACTTTCTTCAAGTTCATTGCTATGGCTTCTCCATTAACTCCTGACACCCAGGCTCTTCTCGGATCTGTATGGCCACCTGCCCCTCTTTCTTTACATAATGAATAAAGAAAACCTGAAAGGTTGGCCTTTCAAAGTTAAAGCCCAGGGCCTCCCTCTCTCACAGTAGGCCTTCACTAAAGAAATGTGAATTTGGTAGAGCTGGACTAGATTCTCAGGGTTGTGAAAGGGTTGAAAAAAATTAGAAACACCCAATAAAGTCCTAAGAAACCCAAAACACTAATTTGAAAAGATATATGCACCTTTATGTTCATTGCAGCATTATTAACAATACCAAAATCTGGTAACAACCCACGTGTCCATCAGTAGATAAGTGGATAAAAAGAGCTGTGGCACATTTACACAATGAAATACTAGTTGACAGTAAAAATAAAAGGAAATCTTACCCTTTGCAACAGCATGGATGGACTGGAGATTGTTATATAAGTGAAATAAGCCAGTCAGAGAAAGACAAATAACTTATGATCTCACTTATTTGTGGAATCTAATAAACAAAATAAAATTATGAACAACATAGGAACAGAGGCACAGATACATGGAGCAGACTGACAGCTAGCTGTCAAAGGGCAGTGGGGAGAGGGGACTAGATGAAAGAAGATGAGGGGTTTAGACAAAAAGCATATATATACATAACACATAGATACAGACGACAGTGTGGTGATAGAGGGAAAGGAGGGCAAAACGGGTGGGGTGTGGAGGAGAATGGGACAGAAAGGGAGTTTCTTATGGCTATGGACGCACAATTCAGTGTGCAGATTATATTTTTTGACTTGTACACTTGAAACCTATATGATTTTGTAAACCAATGTTACCCCAATGAATTCAATAAAAAGAAAAAAGAGAAAGGAGCAGGCAAATCTACAGGGACAGAAATTAAATGAGTGGTTGCCAGGGTCTGAGGGAGGGAAGAATGAGAAGTCACTGATGACAGGCACGGGGTTTCTTTCTGGGGTGATGAAAATTTTCTGGAACTGTAAAGTGATGATGGTTGTACAACTCTGTGAGCTTACTAAAAACCACTAAACTATACACTTTAAATGGCTGGATTTCATGGTATATGAGTTATATCTCAATCAATCAATAAATGGTAGCTATTTCACTGGCCAAAAATAGCAGAGGGGGAGAGTGTGATTTGGTAACATGAAGAGCTAGTTCACAGGCATTTTGAACAATTTTTTTTTCACTGAAAATTTTATTTGAGAGGCCAGGCTAGGCATTCTGAAGACAGTTTTGTGTGAGACTGAAGGACCTCCATTTTCTCCTGGGAACAGAGAAAATTGAAGGTTATATTTCTGACATTTGAAGATTAGATTACATAAGTACAAGTTTATGCAGGTCAACATTTGACTTTGTATTTGATCTGGGTAAAGCTATTTATTGAAAGATTGATGGCTCTTATGAATGCTCTACTGTATTTTAAAAGATATATTGGGAGCAGGGTAGACTGTAGGACACATTTCTGGACAAGAGCAGAAGGAAGGACTATCTTGAACTTAGGGAGATTTGGAGCCAAGCATGAAGGAAATGGGAACTCAGGAGGGAAAGATTGGGAGTACCAAGTAATGAGATGTCTCTGCCCTGACTGATTCCTAATCCTCTACCATCCCTTCCTCAATTGTCTAAACCAGGGAGGTAAGTTCAAGGCCCCAGACCACTTCTTGATGGCTCAAAGGGTATTCTAAAATCGATGTCTGAATTGATATTTGATATAGTTAGACATCTTGGGTAAACAAGCTTGTTGATAAAGAAGAGGGTCCTGACTTGGGATACCCTGCCCGCTCCTGAGTAGGTCTAGCAAGGAAGTAAGGTGAAGGTCTAGCAAAGTCGTGGGTAGACTTGCATATGTCTCTGCATAAAACCCTGAGATCTACCTGGAAGGGAATACATTCTAAGGAAGAGGGAGACAATGCCATGTAAAACCAGTGAGTCTGAGTCCCACCCAGTCTTTTCTGGGCATGTGTTTGAGCCCCAGGGAATGAAAAGAGGATGAGTAAAAATGTAAGTACACTGTTTCACTTGAGGTGTTTATGAGATGGGGCTGAGTGTAGCTGAGTGTATCACAAAAGAGGAGAGCAACATTCTGTTTTCAGTGCTAAACTAATCTCCAGGCCCAACAATTGAGCTGCTGTTTTGGGCATCTCTAGGCTCTGCCAGTTGGAAGTAGGTGGCTGCTCTGTATTTCCTTCCCACAACCTCAAAACCAGATTGCATATAACAATGTATTAGGCTCAGACCAGATTCTGCTACACATACAAACCTTATTAACAACTAAGCCCCAAAAGTCACCTAACCAGTTCTGTGAACCTCCATGAGATTCCCACTCTCCTTTTTTTAGGCACACTGTATTTGTTTCTTTGGGCTTCCCTAACAAAATACCACAGTCTCGGTGGTTTAGAACAACAGAAATATATTCTCCCATAGCTCTGGAGGTTAGATGCCTGAAACCAGGGTGTTAACAGGGCCACATTGCTTCTGAGATGCTGGGTAAAATCCTCCATCACCTCTACCAGCTTCCGGTGGTGGCCAGCAATCCTTAGTATTCTTGCAGCTACCTCACTCCAATCTCTGCTCTGTCCTCACATGGCCTTCTCCCTATCTGTCTCTTCTCTTTTTCTTATAAGGACATCCACCATATTGGATTAGACTCCAGTATGACCTCATCTTAACTTGATTATATCTGCAAGAATCTATTTCCAAAAAGGCCAGAATTCACAGATATCAGGGATTAGTAATTCAAAAAACCTAGCAAGATAATTGGACAGAGAAAAGAGCCCTTCTCCCCTTTTTCAATACCGAAGTGGGGGTGGGACCAGGGAAGGCAGGAACATGCACCATAGAAGTCAAAATGGTACATGGAGAGGTGCTGGACCAAAGAGGCCTGTCAGTGTAGCCTGGAGAAAGAAGGGATTGGTTGGGAGGTACAAGCATATGAAAATTTGGGAAGTTGATTGGTCATTTTGAGAAAGCACCTGGTCTGTCCCGTACCCAGGCTAAGAATCCCAGGGGAACAAAGAAATGCTCTTTCTCTCACTTGCCTGTATGTGACCTGCACTTGCATGGTTCAGTTGCCTGTTCTCTCCATGGGCCTCATGGCCTTGGCAGCCACATAGCTCATGGCTTCCAGGAGGGACACTCTTGCTCTCTCTTGCCCATCTGGTGATGCACTTGCCCATGCATGTGCATGCTCTGTCACCCAGTTGCCCACAACTATGTGGCCCCAGCAGCCACATGGCCCATGACCATGCAGGCCCCACATGCATGTTGCAGGAGGCAGCCTGAAATGGACAGCAGCTGAGAACAAGCAAGGCTGCCTGGATGGGGACTAAAACTACCTAGTTTCACAATGAGGAGAAACAAAGTTTTTTAGTTTGAGGATAGTGAAAACAAAAATGTCATTTTGTCCCCATCCAAACATGAAAGACTTCCTGAATCCTCTCTGTAGCCCCTGGAAGGTCAGCGGACTCCAGATGAAGAAATTGTGCCCCCAGTGGGTACAGAGAGCATCTTCCCAGTTAGGGTGCTTCAGCAGCCTGGGAGGGAGAAAAAGCCATTACAGTTTGCACTGAATCATCTTAACACAGGTTATAGATCCTGTGCCTGCAGATTTCTGGGAGACCAGGACCATGCAGGTACCATGCAGGGAGCTGCAGATAGTGGGGTCCTGGCCAAGATGGCAGGAGTGGGGTCTCAGAGAAAACAGCATCATCAGATGCAAGCTAGGCAGGAGTGGGAAATGGAGGTATGGGGCTGACCAGTATATGGGGCCAGCAGAGCAGAAATTAGACTATACAGATGGCCAACACCACTTGGTAATTAACTATATGCATTTGTAAATACTTGGGAGGTAACCCGTGGGCACCCCTAGACATTCCTGTATCATTTGGTGGGTAGCTAGAACAAATGAAATATAGGTTATGTTTGAATATTGTGGATGGGTTTTACCTACAAACAACCCATGTTCAAAGCCTGAACTTACGCAGATAGTTTTAGAGATTTGAAACAAGCAAACAAAAAATTCAATGAAAATATCTAAAAGATTTTATTTGTTACTTCTAGAGAAGGAAGAAGGGAAGAAAAGGAGGGAGAGAAACATCAACTGGTTGCCTCTCACACACCCTCAGCCGAGGACCTGGCCTTCAACCCAGAATCAAACCCGCAAACTTTCACTTTGCAAAAAGAAGCTTAACCAACTGAACCACTCCAGTCATGGCAAATTTTTTAATTAATATATGTTATTATTAAATTTATTACTTTTATCCATTAGTAATTGACATGACTGATTCAATGTGATTAATAATACTGGTTTGTTTGACCTAAATTGCTGCTCATAGTAGAAATATAATTTCACAGAGCACTGCCTCTACTATTCTGTTCTATTTGATGACTCAGTTCTCTCACCATTTTCTTCCTTTCAACTATTGGGAATTTTTTTTTAAGCCACATCATTTGGCCTTTACTTTGGAAAAATACACTATTTACACATAATGTCCTCTTTGCTCTTTTCTTTTAAGCCTGCAATTATTAAAGTTCTTTGTGAGTTTTTTTTAATTGAATGTTAAATGCTTTTTCTGATTCCATAACCTGGTATTATAGAGGACTTCTTTAACTGACTTTGGGATATTCAACCACTCTTGCATCCCTAGAATAAATCCCACTTGCTTTGTGTTGTATAATTCTTTTTATATGTTGCTGAGTTGTATTTGCTAATGTGTTAAGAAAACTTGCATTTATTTTCACGAAGGATAGCAGTCTAAACTTTTCTTTTAGCCTGTCTTTGCCTGGTACTTTTTTATAAGGGTAAAAATATTAGTTTCATAATATGAGTTGGGAAGCGTTGCCTCCCCTTCTGCTTTTTGCATGGATTGTGTGTAATGAAATATCTAAGCTTTTGGTAGAATTCTTTGGGACTAATTATTTTGGGGGGGTTAATTATGAATTTGATTTCATAATATTTATGGGTTTATTCAAATAAGCTGTTTTATAACTGTGAATTGTGGTATTTTATAAATTTGAGGAATTGGCTCATTTCACCTAAGTTGTCAAATTCTCTGAACAGAGCTGCTTGTAGTATTCCTCCCTTTTGGTTCTTTTATGGTCCCTTTTGGTCCCCTACTTCATTTATGATGATGATAGTTTGTGTCTTTTTTAATTGCCAACCTTGCTGTAAGTTTTAAAATTTTATTGATCTTTTCAAAGAAACAACTCTTTGTTTCATTGATTTTTCTCTATTTTTTAATTTCAGTTTCATTGATTTCTGCCCTGACTTTTATTATTTCCTTTCTCTCCTTGATTCAGTTTTCTTTTTCTCTTCTTTTTGTAGGTTCTTGAGGTGGGAGCTTAGATTATTGACTTTAGACATTTCATCTTTTCTAATGTTTGCATTTAATGCAATAAATTTCCCTCTCAGCACCTCTGTAGCTGTGTCCCACAAATTTTGAGTTGTATTTTTATTTCATTTAAGCTGTTTTCTAATTTATCTTGAAAGCTCCTCTTTACCTATGAATTATTTAGAAGTGTATTGCTTAGTTTCCCACTGTTTGGAGAGTTTCTGATTATCCTTCTATCATTAATTTCTAGTTTAATTCAATTATTGTTGGAGAAGACACTCTCTGTCATTTAAATCCCTCCAAGTTTGTAGAGGTTTGTTTTATAGTCCAGGATGTGGTCTTGTCTTGGTATATGCATTGTGGGTACTTAAAAAGTACCTACAATGTTGTGTGTAATTTTCTATGAATGTCTGACCTTGGTAGATGGTGTTTAGTACTAAATTCTTGCTGATTTTCTGTTTGGTTGTTCTATTAATTGTCGACAACAAGGTATTGCCTGTTCCAATTATGATTATGGATTTATGTCTTCTTTTAGTTGTATCAGTTTTCCTTTGCATAGGAAACAACAGCAATATGCTGCTCTGTTGTTTGGTGAGCACACATTTAGAATTATTGTCTTCTTGGTGGATTGACTACTTTATTATATAATGACCCTCTCTGTTGCTAGTAATTTCTTGGCTCTCAAGCCCCTTAAATTATTAACTTTAGATCTTTCTTTTCTAATATATGCACTAAATGCTATGAAATTTCCTCTAAACACTGCTTATGCTACATCCCACAAATTTTGGTAAATTATATTTCATTTTCATTTAGTTCAAAATATTTTTCAAGTTTTCTTGAGACTTCTTTGACTCATGTGTTATTTAGAAGTGTGTTATATAAGCTTCAAATATTTTTTATTTTTCTAGCCATCTTTCTGTTACTGGCTTCTAATTTAGTTCTTCTGTGCTCTGAGACCAGACTTTGTATTATTTCTATTCCTTTATATTTGTTTTATGGCATAGAATACAGTCTATCTTAGTCAATGTTCCAACTGAGCTTAAGGAAAATATATATTCTGTTATAGTTAGGTAAAGTATTTTATAAATGTCAATTAGATACAGTTGATTGTGGTGCTGTTCAGTTCAACTCTATCCTTACTGATTTTCTGCCTGCTGGGTCTGTTATTCACTTAATAGAAAGGTTTCAAAGTTCCCAGCTGTAATAGTGGATCTGTCTCTTTCTTTCTTGCAGCTCTATTTTGCCTCATGTATTTTGTTGTTCTGTTGCTATAGATGCATGCACACTAAAGACCGTTAGTCTTCTTGGAGAACTGACTCTTTTATTGTTATTTAAAACGTCTCTTTATCCCTGATAATTTTCCTTTCTCTGAAGTCTGCTTTATCTGAAATTAATATGGCTACTTTAGTGTTATTAGTTGAATTGTGTTCCCCCCAAATTGTTAAGATCCAAATCCCCACTACCTCAGAATGTGACCTTATTTGTAAATAGGGTTGTTGCACATGTAATTAATTAAGATGAGGTCACACTGGAGTTGGGTGAGACTCTAATCCAATAAAACTGATGTCCTTATAAAATGGGGAAGTTTAGAGACAGACATGTACACAAAAAGAACACCATGGGAAGACTGGAGTTGTACAGCCACAAGCCAAGGGACCTATCAGAAGCTAGGAGAGAGTCCTGGGATAAAATCCTTTGATCTTACTGATACCTTAATCTTGGACTTCTGGGCTCCAGAACTGTAGAACAATAATTACTGTTGCTTAAGCCACCTACCTTATTGTATTTTGTTACAAAAGCCCTAGCAAAATAATTCATCCAGGTTTCTTTTGATTACTCTTAGTAAAGCATATCTTAGGGCTTAAGTCTGCCATTTACATTCTGTTTTTTCCTTCTTTGATTTTCATTGTTCTGCAGTCTTTTCTTCTGACTTCCTTTGGGTTAATTGTATATTTATTGGAATTCTTTTTTTATTTCCTATAGTGATTTTTTAGTGCATTTCTTTTTATAGTATTTTTAGTGGTTACTCTATGTATTATATTATATATACTTAAATTATTACAGTGCCTTGTCTTCATTTTACCAGCTGAGTGAAGCATAAAAATTTATTTCCCTGGACACATTTCTAGAAAAATATAATCTTCCAAAACTTGATGAAAAAGAAACAGAAAATCTGAACACACCAATAACAGCAAAAGAAATTGAAGCAGTAATCAAAAAACTCCCATCACACAAAAGCCCTGGACCAGATGGTTTCACAGGAGAATTCTACAAAGCATTTAAGGAAGAGCTAACCCCTATTCTTCACAGACTATTCCAAAAAATCCAGAAGGATGGAAAACTCCCAGATTCTTTTTATGAAGCCAGCATCATCCTAATTCCAAAACCAGATAGAGACACAACAAAGAAAGAAAACTTCAGGCCAATATCGCTGATGAACATAGATGCTAAAATCCTCAACAAAATATTGGCAAATCACATCCAACAATATATCAAAAAGATCATACATCATGACCAAGTGGGATGCATCCCAGGGATGCAAGGATGGTTCAACATTCGCAAATCAGTAAATGTAATACATCACATAAACAAAAGCAAAGACAAAAACCACATGATCATATCAATAGATGCGGAAAAAGCTTTTTATAAGGTACAACACCCATTTATGATAAAAAACACTCAGCAAAGTGGGAATAGAGGGAGCATTCCTCAATATAATAAAGACCATATATGAGAGACCTACAGCCAGCATCATACTCAATGGGCAAAAATTAAAAGCTTTTCCACTAAGATCAGGAACAAGACAAGGATGTGCACTTTCACCACTTCTATTCAATATAGTATTAGAAGTTTTGGCCACAGCGATCAGGCAGGAAAAGGAAATAAAAGGCATCCAAATAGGAAAGGAGGAAACAAAACTGTCACTGTTTGCAGATGACATCATAGTGTACATGGAAAATCCTATAGACTCTACCCCAAAACTGCTCAAACTAATTAATGAATTTGGCAAAACAGCAGGATACAAAGTCAATATCCAGAAATCAAAGGCATTTTTGTATACTAACAATGAATCAGCAGAAGCATAAATCAAGAAAAAATCCCATTCGATTTAGCCAAAAGAAAAATAAAATATCTGGGAATAAACCTAACCAAAGAGGTAAAAGACCTGTATGCAGAAAACTACACAGCACTGAAGAAAGAAATCAAGGAAGACACAAACAAATGGAAACATATATCTTGTTCATGGATCAGAAGAATTAACATCATCAAAATGTCCATACTACCCAAAGCAATATACAGATTCAATGCAATACCTATTAAAGTACCAATGGCATATTTCACAGACATAGAACAAACACTTCAAAAATTTATATGGAACCATAAACGAGCCCGAATAGCAGCTGCACTTCTGAGAAAAAAAGAACAAAGTAGGAGGGATCACAATACCTGATATCAAACTGTATTACAAGGCCACTGTAATCAAAACAGCCTGGTACTGGCATAAAAACAGACACATAGACCAATGGAACAGAACAGAGAGCCCAGAAATCAACCCAACTCTCTACAGTCAATTAATATTTGACAAAGGGGGCAATAACATAAAATGGAGTAAAGATAGCCTCTTCAACAAATGGTGTTGGGAGAACTGGACAGCTATGTGCAAAAAAATGAAACTTGAGCACCAACTTACACCATACACCAAAACAAATTCAAAGTGGATAAAAGACTTAAATATAAGCCGTGACACTATTAAAGTTCTAGAGGAAAACATCGGCAAGAAAATCTCAGATATTTCACGCAGCAACATTTTTACTGATATGTCCCCTAGAGCAAGGAGTATAAAGGAAAGAATAAACAAATGGGATCTCATCAAAATAAGAAGCTTCTGCGTGGCTAAGGAAAACAGTATTAAATTAGCAAGACAACCAACTGTATGGGAAAATATATTTGCCAATGATACCTCAGAGAAAGGTTTAATCTCCAAAATATACAAAGAACTTTCTTA
Source organism: Artibeus jamaicensis (assembly GCF_021234435.1). Classification (NCBI taxonomy): domain Eukaryota; kingdom Metazoa; phylum Chordata; class Mammalia; order Chiroptera; family Phyllostomidae; genus Artibeus; species Artibeus jamaicensis. The sequence continues at coordinate 7,943,037 of NW_026521810.1, read as the reverse complement.
CATGACTCCACTCTAAGAAGACAACCAACCCAATTAAAAAATGGGAAAAGGACTTGAACAAACACTTCTCCAAGGAGGACATACAGAACATCCAGAGACACATGAAGAGATGCTCAATATCGTTAGCTATCAGAGAGATGCAAATTAAAACCACAATGAGATACCACTTTACACCAGTCAGGATGGCTATCATAAATAAAGCAACAAACGACAAATGTTGGAGAGGTTGTGGGGAAAAGGGGTCCTTAGTTCACTGTTGGTGGGATTGTAGACTGGTACAACCATTATGGAAAACAGTATGGAATGTTCTCAGAAAACTAAAAATCGACCTGCCTTTTGACCCAGCAATTCCACTGCTAGGATTATATCCCAAGAATCCTAAAACATCAATTTCAAAGAACCTATGCACCACAATGTTCATAGCAGCACAATTTACAATAGCCAAGAGCTGGAAGGAACCTAGGTGCCCATCAGTAAATGAATGGATCAAAAAATTGTGGTACATATACACAATGGAATTCTATGTAGCAGAGAGAAAGAAGGAGCTCCGACCCTTTGCAACAACATGGATGGAACTGGAAAGCATTATGCTGAGTGAAATAGGCCAGGTGTTGAAAGACAAATACCATATGATCTCACCTTTAACAGGAAGCTAAACAACAAAATAAACAAGCAAGCAGAATAAAAATAAAGACACTGAAATAGAGAACAAGGGGACAGTGACCAGAGGGGAGAGGGAAGGAAATTTAAGGGGGGAGGGGGGAGAGATTTGGGGAAACAAATGTGAGAGATGCAGGGATGAGGGCTGGAGGGTGGGGGGGGAGGTGGGGAGCTTGGATGGGAGAAATAGACAAAAAACTGTACTTAAAAAATAACTAAATAAAAAAATGAGAATAAATAAATAAATAATTAATTAAAAAATTATTTCCCTTCATGGTCCTTTACAGTTTCCCACTAATAATACAATTTTCTTATATATTTCCTCTATATACATTTAGAACTTCATCAGAAGTGTTATAATTTTTGCTTTTATCATTAAACATGATTTAGGAAAATCAAGAGCAGAAGGAAGAAATACTGTATTTTTGCTATCTTTTTTCTTTCCTGTTTTTCTCAAGATTCCTTCTTTTATTGTTTCTTTCTTTGTAGAGAACTTTATTCTTTATTTTGGTTAGAATGCTGGCAACAAATTCTTCAGTTTTTCTTATCTGAAAATTTACTGATTTCTTCCTCATTTTTAAAGAATATTTTCACTGGATATAGGAATCTAGGTTAACAGTTCTTTTCTTTTGGTACTTGAAAAATATTGTGCCACTTCCTTTGGTTTCTATGGTTTCTGATAAGAAATCTATTATTATTCAAATTGTTTTCCCCTAGATATTATGTTTCTTTCTGACTGCTTTCAAATTTTTTTTACTTTCTCTGTAGTTTTCAAACTTTGGCCCAAATTCATCTTGGTGTGGACTGTGTGTGTATGTGTGTGTTTACATTGATTCTATTTGGGCTTTGCTCAGCTTCTTTAATCTGTAGGCTTACATCTCTTGCCAAAATGGGGAAGTTTTCAGCCATTATTTCTTTCAGTACTTTGTTAGTCTTCTCTCTTTCTCCTCTCATTCTAGGAATCCAGTGAGATAACTACTAAATTGTTTGTTAGAGTCCCACAGATTCTAGAGGCTCTTGATTTTTTTCAATTTGTTGTCTGTTGCTAAAACAAAGTCATTTCTATTGTTCATTTCCATATTCTTTCCTCCATTTCATCCATTTTGACATTAAACCTACTATTACAGCTTTGGTTACTGTACTTTTCCGTTGTAAATTTTCCATTTGCTTATTTTTTAATCTTCTATTTGTTTGCTGAAACTATTTCTTTGCTGGTAATTCCAACTTTTGCATTTTCCTCAGCGTGGAAGTATTTTTTCATCATGGCTGCTTAAAAATCTTTATCAGACAACTCCAACATCTCTGTCAACTTAGTGTTGGCATCTATTGTCTTTTTTCATGCAATTTGAGATAATTCTGATTTTTTATATGATTGGGTTTTTTTTACTGAATTCTAGATACTTGGGGTATTAGGTTAATGAAGCTCTGGATTTTATTAAACCTTCTGCTCTGTGCCAGAACACTACTTTTTTTGACACTACTCCAGCAGAGGTGAAGTTGCCACCTTGTTATTGTCAGATGAGGGTAGTGTCCTGATTCCCCACTTGGCCTCCTTTGACACTCAAGGGTAATGAGGTTCCTCATTACTCCTAGGTGACAGTGGAAATTCATTTCTCTCCACTATCCCATACCTTCATGGTTAGGTTATCATTTACAACTCCCCACATGGCCTCCACCAACAACATCTGGGAGTGGCCTTTTTATGGCTGGAAAATAGTGAATATCATTACTGCCCACTAGGCTTCTGTAATACCACCTGGTCCAGCAATGGGGGAGAGGGGAGATGGAACACTTCTTTCCAACTGGTAAGAGTGAAAGTCTAGGTTTCTTACTCAATCTTTACTGGGATAGGTGGGAGTGGGGCCACAGGGTTTTTGGTGGTATTTAGCAGGAGAAGAGCAGTTATTGTCTGAAAGTTTCCTGCCTTCTAGGCTATTCTTTCCTGGTCTTTTCACTAGAAAAAAGTAGGCTTTGTTGAGGCTTTTTTTTTTTTGTCTACCCCATTGCCATTTCCAAGTTTCCAGTTTCTTTCATTCTGAATCTGGACTATATGAGGCAAAAAATAAAAAATAAAAAATCCATGGAACTGACCACCAGGTCATTCCTTGGATCCTAAAGCCCAAGCTAGCTTGCCTTCTCCTCTCTACCTTTCAGAATCTCCTTGTTTTTTATATAATGTCAATGATGTTTAGTGGAGGAACAGGTAAACATCTACTCTATCTTCCAAGAAGTCCTCTGGTACAAATTTAAGATTTATGTTGGAAGTTTTTCTTAGAAAAAGAAAAGATATAGAGAAGTTAGCTGTGCCACGTAAGACCATGTTGCCTCAGCAATGAACTTTTCAATGCTTATTCAATTAAGGCAGAAGTTCCCCTGCCTGTCTGACATTCAGTTCCAAGAAGTAGACCTGAGGTGAGGATTTGGATGAAAGAGATTTATGAGGCAGTGAACTATAGGAGTGTAAGGAAGTGGGACTGGGAAGTGAGGAAGGCCAAACAAGGGAGCATTATCACAGAGGGTAGCTCTGTCTTGAGCCCTCAAGGAGCAATGGGGACAGTGCATGTGTCCCCTCTGAGTTTTCCTGATCAGAGACAATGGCAGGGCCAGCTTCATGGAATCCACAGTCATATAGGGTTCCACATTCAGAAGGGTCCCATACCTCATTTAATGCTCTGCTTTTATCATCTTGAACTTCTTAATAACTTTCAAACAATTTCTTATTTAGTTCTAGTCCCTATAAATTGTATAGCCAAGTGGTGGAGTATTTATTCCCCCTTCCCTGCTAAAAGTTGGAGGGATGTAAGTTCCTAGGCATTCTGTGTTCTTCTTTAGCTCAGGTATACTGGGTTACAGATTATGCCTCCCAAAATTCATGTCCACTGGGACTTCACAGCCTTATTTTGAAATAGAGTCTTTGCAGATATAATCAATTAAAATGAGGTCATACTGGACTAAGGGGTGAGCCAGAAGCCCACCAAAAGCTAGAAAAGGCATGGAACAGTTTTTTCCTTAGGGCCTCCAAAAGAAACCAATCCTGATGACACTTTAATTTTAGACTTCTAATTTCCAAATATTGAACCATCCTTGCATCCGTGGGATGAATCACGCTTGGTCATGGTGTATGATCTTTTTAATGTATTGTTGGATGTGATTCGCCAATATCTTGTTCAGGATTTTAGTGTCTATGTTCATCAGTGATATTGGCCTGAAGTTTTCTTTCTTTGTTGTGTCTTTATCTGGTTTTAGAATTAGGATGATGCTGGCTTCATAAAAAAGAGTTTGGGAGTCTTCCATCATTTTGGATTTTTTGGAATAGTCTGTGAAGGATAGATATGTCCCCTAGAGCAAGGGACATAAAGGAAAGAATAAACAAATGGGATCTCATCAAAGATAAAAGCTTCTGCAGGGCTAAAGCAAACAATATTAAGATAAAAAGAGAACCAACTGTTTGGGAAAACATATCTGCCAATGATATCTCAGACAAAGGTTTAATCTCCAAAATATACAAAAAACTTACATGACTCCACTATAAGAAGACAAGCAACCCAATTAAAAAATGGGAAAAGGACTTGAACAGATACTTCTCCAAGGAGGACATGCAGAGGATCCAGAGACACATAAAAAGATGCTCAACATCACTAGCTATCAGAGAGATGCAAATTAAAACCACAATGAGATACCACTTTACACAAATGGCCAGAATGGCCATCATAAACAAAGCAACAAACAACAAATGTTGGAGAGGTTGTGGGGAACAGGGGACCCTAGTTCATTGTTGGTGGGATTGCACACTGGTACAACCACAATTAAAAACAGTATGGAATTTTCTAAGAAAACTAAAAATGAACATGCCTTTTGACCCAGCAATTCCACTGTTAGTAGTATATCCTAAGAACCCTGAAATACCAACCAAAAGAACCTATGCACACCAATGTTCATAGCAGCACAATTTACAATAGCCAAGAGTTGGAAGCAACCTAGATGCCCAGCAGTAAATGAATGGATCAAAAAACTATGGTACATTTACACAATGGAATTCTATGCAGCAGAAAGAAAGAAGGAGCTCGTACCCTTTGCAACAGCATGGATGGAACTAGAAAGCATTATGCTGAGTGAAATAAGCCAGGTGGTGAAAGACAAAGACCATATGATCTCACCTTTAACAGGAAGCTAAACAACAAAACAAACAAGCAAGCAAAATATAACCAAAGACACTGAAATACAGAACAGGTTGACAGGGACCAGAGAGGAGAGGGGAAAGAATTTCAGGGGAAAAGGGGAAGGATTCACAGGAACAAGTATAAAGGACACATGGACAAAAACTAAGGCGGGGGGAGAGTGGGAGGGAGGAGGAAAGCACTGGGGGGGTGGGCTGGGATGGGAGTATAAGACAGAAAACTGTACTTGAACAATAATTAAATAAATTATATATAAATTAAATAATTTGTAATTAAATAATTATATGAAAATAAATTATGATAATAAATATGATAATAAATTATATATATTTAATATATAAAAACCCAAAATGATGGAAGACTCCCAAACTCTTTTTATGAAGCCAGCATCATCCTAATTCCAAAACCAGATAAAGACACAACAAAGAAAGAAAACTTCAGGCCAATATCCTGATGAACATAGACACTAAAATCCTGAACAAGATATTGGTGAATCACATCCAACAATACATTAAAAAGATCATACACCATGACCAAGCGTGATTCATCCCACGGATGCAAGGATGGTTCAATATTTGGAAATTAGAAGTCTAAAATTAAAGTGTCATCAGGATTGGTTTCTTTTGGAGGCCCTAAGGAAAAAACTGTTCCATGCCTTTCTAGCTTTATTTTATATATATATATATATATATATATATATATATATATATATATATATAATTTCAGACTTCTAAACTCTTCAGTTCTGAGACAATACATTTCTTTTGCTTCAAGCTGCCCACCTTACAACAACCCTTGGGAAACTAATACATGAGGTACTGGCTGGTAGAAATGAAGTCACACCCAGGCCAGCATGCCAAAAATTGTCAAAGGACCTAAGGGGCAAGGGCAGAGCTGTCCTGGAAAGAGGAAGAATTGTGAGTTGGGACCCTGGGCATCTATAAGGGTCTGCACTTTACCCATGAGAATTTCTATGCATGAAGAAGCACAACATTAAATAACATTTTAAAAAAACACCAGCTTTTCAAGTCAAGAAGATATATGGAAGGAAAAAGCTGTTTTCCTCCTCATAAATAAGGGGGTCCATATTTTCATCTCACACAGGCCCTGCCAGTGATGTAGCCAGCCTTGACAGCAGTGACCCAACACACAGTGTATGTAAGCCCCTTGCTGAGCTAAGGGGCCCTTAGGCAACTTGGTGACACACTTTAATGCAGTCTGGACACTCTAAACTGTTACAAACATTTGAAATGCTAAAAAGTAGCACCCCAGGGAGAACCAACCTGTGACACTGCTGTTAAACACACTCCAGTCCTATGGGCTGCTCCAGAGCTCAGAACTATGCACACCAGCTACAGACTCCCTTACAGAGTATCTCAGCTTACCCTTTCCTGAGAAGAAGCTGTAACACGTACTTTTAGATTTGGGATAGCCTATGTATAAATAAATCACATTTACTTTGTTTATTGCTAAATCTCATCAGAATCCTAAGGAAGCAGATAAAATAAAAATCCTGAGCTCCTCCCCTCTTGACTTTGACCTTCTATGGGAACATGGAGGAGAGGCTCAGGTTGTCATCCACTTTCCTGTCAACTTTTCTCCCTTGATTTCCCCAGATTAAGGTTACATAGTTAACACATATTTCTGGGTATGTGCCAGCCTTTTCAGAGTAAACATAACTGCTGTCCAAAATGGGGCTAATTTTTGTTCCAAGTCCACCATGATCCTCCCTGTGTTCTCTCCACTTATTTGTGTTGCTCTGGGGATGTTCAGTCTGTTCTTGTCATTGCTTCCAGCAACAGCATCAAATGGCAATGCACTTGAGCCCTGTCTAGCAACAGCCTAGGCACAGAGGAAAGCAGGTGGGCTGGGCAGGGGCAGCTGCAGTAAGGGGACTCTGTGGCCCAGTGACTTGGGGCACAGAGGGCAGCAGTATGTACCTGAAGGACAACCATAGGTTTTCCTATGCCTCTGCATGCGGGTTCTGTGGAGGAGGATAGAGAACATGCCTGTGTTTGCAAAAGAATTGAAGTACAAATGAAGAGCCTACCTTTGTGGGAGGCCCTCAGGGATTGTGCCACAGCAAACCCACAGGGCTTGAGTCTTTCTGACAAATGAGCTCAGCCATTTAAGGTACTGGCTTACCCCCTTTCCTAAAAGTTACCATAAAATACAAGCTTCAGTGGAGACTGACCACAAATGGCTATGAGGGATTTTACTGGGGTGATGGAAATGTTCTGAAACTGTATTGTGATACTGATTGCGGAACTCTGCACATTTACTAAAATGTATTGAATTATACACTTAAACAGGAAAATCTTATGGTACATAAGTTATACCTCAAAAAAGCTCTTTAAAGAAAAGGCAGAAACAAAAATGTGTGTGTGTGTGCATGTGTATCCTCTTGAGAATTCTTTTCCATTCATATCCTCACTCCAGATTAAATTTACATACTAATATTAAAGTCAATATTATAGAAGCACATTTTATATATAGACAGAGCTACTCTTGATTTTGTAAACCAGTATCAGCAACAAAGCTTTGACAATAGCATAGATGGTTCCCAGGATACCTGGGTAGAAGAGGTATAAGAAGTAAAACTGACCAAGAGAGGACACGGGTTTTAGAAACAAAATAATTTTTTTATCTTTCATCCCCCACTTAAAATTGATTTTTGTGCCTTGAATGTAATCTTTTATATATTTTATCAATCAGATTGCCTTTTGTCACAAAAAATATTACAACATTTCTCTTCAATATGAATATTAAAATGTGCCTTGTGTGATAACCTGCAAGATATTTATCTATACCTAAAAGAAATGATCTATGGATATTTCAATGAAATACTGTCCCATGCTTGATTGGTAGGTATTTTACAGGATCATTTTCATGTAGGTTCATTTTGTTAAACTTTTACTTCAAGATGGTGGTGAGAAAATGGTCATTTATAACTTGATGATATCATACTTAGGTACTTCTTTGTCTTGGGATTCATATTTCTTGATTGAATTTTGAATACTACTATTTGAGTCTCAGAATATATTTTCAAGTAGATATTTATTTTTCTTTTAAAGAGTTCAATAATTCTGAAGGAAGTTCTGATCAATTCAGGAGGTTCTGTTTATTTCCATCATGGGCCTACAAAGATCAAGCCCATGTTTGTTTGGCTTTTATTGTTGTTCAAGTACAATTGTCTCCATTTTCCCTCATTACTACCCCCTAGTCCATGTTTATATGCAAGAACTTTTTGAAGTGCTTAAGCAACTGCTAAAGAATCTAGAATGTCTGTTGGTTTAAAAGGTCCTTTCTTAGAAATATTAAACATTAACTTTATAATTTACATATCAATAAATATATAGTTTGGTGAGTCTTGGCAAATGTATATATTGGCATAACTGCTGTCACAGTCAAGATATAGAACATTCCCATTCTCCCCACCTATATCCTCTAGGCTCTCTGTAGTCAATTTTTCCCCCTCACCTCTTCCCCAGGTCACCACTGATCTACTTTTTGTCACTGTGGATTATTTGGAGACTTTTTGAATTTCATAAAAACGTACTCTTTTGTGTCTGGCTTCTTTTGCCAAACATAATATTTTAAAAATTCATCTTACGTTCCTCTTCAAAAACAAAACAAACTTGTGTTGTTGGTCTCTCCAAAGGCAGAAGGCCATGTCTATGACATGAATAAGTTTTCCATCCTAGGAAACAATTTCCTTCATTAGTCTAAGACTTCTTGTTGATAATATTTTTCTCAATAATGAGTTTGGAAGAGGAACTTTCATTTCTAACTTAGATTGACTTTTTATATTATTGTTAACTTTTTTAAGAGAGAGAAAAGTTCAGACTGGAAGGAAAGAAACAAACTAAGACAAAAGTGTTTTAAACTGACTTCTGGCCAAGATGGAGGCATAGGTAGATACACTGTGCCCCCTCACACAACCAAAAGAAGAGCAACAACAAATTTAGAAACAAAAAACAACCAGAACTCACAGAAAATTGAAGTACATGGAATTCCCACAACAGAGGAGTTAAAAAAGAAACATTTATCCAAACCAGAAGGAGGGGTGGAGATGGCAGCCAGGGTGGAGAGGACCCTTGGCAAGGCAGAGGCTAGAGGACCAGGCAAAATGGTGGCTGGTAGACAGGGAAGTTCCATATTTTCATGCAGATAAACCAGGAGGAACAACTGGGGAGCAAGACAGACCATGCCACCCAGGGTTCCAGTGAAGAGAAATAAAGTCTCAAAAACCTCTGACTATAAAACCTGTGCAGGTTGCAGCAGAAGGGGAAACCCCCAGCCTCACAGGAGAGTTCATTGGAGAGACCTACAGGGTCCTAGAACATACACAAACCCACCCACCTGGGAATCAGCACCAGAAGAGCCCAATTTGCTTATGGATAATGGAGGAAGTTACTGAAAGTGAGCTGAGACCCTAGTAACTGGCATTGCTCCCTTTTGGACCCCTTCCCCACAGACAGTGCCACAACACAGTAACATGTGTTGCTCTGCCATGGCAAATGCCTAAGGCTCCACCCCTTAATATGTAATTGGCACACAGAGACAAAAATATGGCCCAAATGACAGAACAAATAAAAACTCCAGAAAAATATGACTAAGCAATGAAGAGATAGCCAATCTATCAGATGCAGAGTTCAAAAACACTAGTAATCAGGATGCTCACAGAAATGGTTGAGTTTGGTCACAAAATAGAGGAAAAAGTGAAGGCTATGCAAAGTGAATTAAAGGAAAATGCACAGGGAACCAGCAGTGATGGGAGGGAAACTAGACTCAAATCAACAGTTTGGAACAGAAGGAAGAAATAAACATTCAACCAGAACAGGATGAAGAAACAAGAATTCAAAAAAATGAGGAACGGCTTAGGAACCTCCAGGACAACTTGAAGTGCTCCAACATCTGAATCATAGGAGTGCCAGAAGGAGAAGAGGAAGAGCAAGAAATTGAAAACTTATTTGAACAAATAATGAAAGACAACTTCCCCAATCTGGCAAAGGAAATAAACTTCTAGGAAGTTCATGAAGCCCAGAGAATGTCAAAGAAGTTGGACCCAAGGAAGCACATACCAAGGCACATCATAATTACATTACCAAAGATTAAAGGTAAGGAAAGACTTAAAAGCAGCAAGAGAAAAGGAGACAGTTACCTACAAAGGAGTTCCCATAGGACTATCAGCTGATTTCTAACAGGGGGGAAGGAGAGAAGGGTTTCCAGGAACAACTATAAAGAACACATATACAAAACCAAGGGGGGTGGTGGAATTAGGGGAGGGAGGTGGGAATGGCTGGGGTAGGAGGGAGTGGGGGATAGGGGAATGCAGATGACCGTACTTGAACAACAATACAATTAAAAAAATTAAAAACCTAAAATAGAGACTATCAGCTGATTTCTCAAAAGGAAATTTGCAGGCAAATAGGGGCTGGAAAGAAGTATTCAAAGTCATGAAAGGCAAGGATCTATATCCAAAAGTACTTTCTCCAGCAAAGCTATCATTCAGAATGGAAGGACAGATAAAGTGCTTCCCAGATAAGGTCAAATTAAAGGAGTTTATCATCACCAAGCCCTTATTTATATGAAATGTTAAAGGGATTTATGGAAGGAAGAAAAGATGATCAAAAACTATAAACTGTAAAATGACAACAAACATAACTATCGACAACTGAACCTTTAAAAAAATTAACTATGCAAACAACTAGAAGAGGAACAGAACCACAGAAATGGAGATCACATGAAGAGTTATCAGGGGGGAGGTGGGAGGGGGAGAATGGGAAAAAGGTACAGGGAATAAGAAGCATAAATAATAGGTACAAAATAGACAGGGGGAGGTGAAGAATAGTATAGGAAATGGAGAGGCCAAAGAATTTATCTGTACAACCCATGGACATGAACTAAGGGGGTGGGGAAAATAAGGGTGGGAGTGGGTGCAGTAAATAAGGTAAATAAAGGGAGGGATGGGACAACTATAATACCATAATCAATTATATATATATAAAACTACATATAGTTATATAGTTATATATATAATATATATAGTTTGTGTGTGTGTGTGTGTGTGTGTTAAACTAAAACACCTACCTGAAGATGTCACATATTTAAAGTTTTCAAGCCAGTGGTTAATTCTTTAGGGAAGGCAGAATACTTGATTTATGGCATGTAGTAAAGACTCAAGTAATTGTTGGAAGACTGAATGAATTTGAAATATTTATAACACTCACAGGAATGAACAGTATTTCTTCTCCAAACTTGCCTAAATTACTGTGTAAAATCTGCCTTCAGCTGTGAACAAGTTTTGCTCACAAGCTAGCAAGAAGTTACTTTGAAGATAAAGAGTGACTTTTTAAAATAGCTAAACCAAATAGAATAAAATGTGGTTGTTGGTTGACATAGGAGTATGCTAAGTTAAAAGTGAGGCCTGGGAACCATTACTGAAGCCAAACATTGGATCTCAAATGATTTAAGGCACTTGAGGAAAGAGGTGAGACCATAAGACTCAGCAGAAGAGGGCTCTATGCAAAGTATCCTGCAAAGATGATAGAAAACTGGTTCCAAAGAGGTTAGATTTTTCTTGGCACCACCCCTGACAACACATACCATCTCCAGAAGTTCCCAAGAATAGGTATTTCTGGTATTCACACCCTTGTATTAAGTGGTTCCATTCTGCCACATAGAATGAAGACAGGTCTGTGGGACCCAGAGAATGTAGCAGAAATGATGGTATATCACTTCCAAACCTTGGTCATAGAAGACCTGTGACTGTTGCCTTCTTTCTCTGGGATTGCTTATTCTGAGAGAAGTTACTGCCATGTCATGAGGGCACTCATTAGAGTATGTGAAGAATCTCACATGATGAGGAACTGAAGCCTCTGTCAACAACCACAGGAGTAAACAGTCTTGGAAGTGAATCTCCAGTCCCAGTCAAGCCTTCAGATGTCCGAAGCCCCAGCTGACATCCTGGAAGTGTCAAGCTGTTGGCTTTTTCAGAAAGTGGGAACCTGAGCCCAAATACAAGTGGGAAGCACCCACAGGTGTGGCCAATGCCGGGGTACACTAGGAGGAACCCAAGTCACCTGAAAGTATCCATATTTAAACAGCATGTCTAAAAATCTTCTGAGCTCCTCTGTATGAAAGGCACTATGCTTGGCATTGCAGTATCCATCTTCAAGGAGCCATGAGTGTGAGACAAGCACTCAGAGTATTAAAACCCAAGAAAATATTCTTCATCCATGAGGTCGATGACATATCTTGTAAGCTAAATCCTGGCCAGTGATGTTCCATGGACAGCTGGGAGATTGTGGCTGGGCAGTGGTGATGGTCACTGGAGCAAAAATCTCTGGAAATTGGGAGTTTGTTGACAGGCTTGTCCATACAGTAGCATCAAGGAAAATATCTATATTTATGTCTTTTCACCAGGAGCTACGTAAGTCAAAACACACTTGGAGACAAAAATCTGAAAGCTCCAGATCAAAACAAAAAATGTAAAGGAACAAAGTTGAAGAGTTCAACTGAGTAGGGAAATTCAGGTTGGACAGAAGGAACTAAGAGAGGAAGTTTGAAGGCTGATTTTGGAGATAATTTTCCAGGAGTAGAGGGATGAAGTATCAGAGTAATTGTTCTTCCCTCCCTATAGAGTGGTACCTGGACGGAAAAGAGTGTGAAAAATGCAGTCCAAGAGGTAAAAAACAAGTTCACATCTGGTTGGGGAATCAGGAGAGGCTGTAGGGCAGGGTTGTCCAACCTGCAGCCTGCAGGCCACATGTGGCTCAGGATGGCTGTGAATATGACCCAACACAAAGTCATAAATTTAAACATTATGAGATTTTTCTGTAATTACACGTTGCAATATATTTAACGTGTGGCCCAAGACAACTCTTCTTCCAGTGTGGACCAGAGATGCCAAAACACTGGACACCTCTGCTAAGGCTTTGAAAGGCAAGCAGGATTTTTAGTAACATAGTTAGAGGAATGAGATATGGGAAAGTGCAAGGCATGCTTGATGGGTATCACACAGCAGTGACACACCAGTAGGAAAAGTAGGGAGAAGTGGTATCAAATCACAGAATAAAAGGTATTTGACTGGTCAATTAACCCAATGCCTTCAGCTGAGTTTTGTCTCCATGAGTGGAGGGCTCTGAATGACAGGTCATTACATTTAAGCATTGTTCTGTGGACTTGAGAAGACTGGATTTGTTGGAAAACTGGGGGTAGACTTCAATTCTAACCTAAAGAATTGGTATTCAATTTAGTAGAAAAAGAAGTGTCACATGCTCTAGAACTCTATTTTCTCTCCTATTTGGACTATTTTTCTATTTGATTCCTAAACCTATTCTAAAATGTTGGCCTTTCAGAAGTTGATGCCGCACCATGGAACGAATTCACCTTCCTTACCAGCCAGGTAGACTTAGGTCAAGCTAAAATGCCATAGACCATTTTTCCAAATGTTTACATTTTTATTGCTTCCAGGCAGAGGAATACACTGTGATGGGCTTGTCATTGCCTGCACATATGCAAGTTAGCCATGTGGGATAATTTGATGATTTGATTGTCACTTCAACTGAGTTATTTGCATTGGTAGCACCAGGCAAGATTGAAATTAAACTTAAATTCAATTTCATGTTCATCACTTAATATGACTCTTGAAAAAGTATATGTGATGCAGAACTGAAACTAAAAATAATATTATATGCAAAGGACTCCTTGAGGTTGAGCCTTCTGGCTTTAAAATGCAGCATAAAGATGGCAGTTTCCCTCCTTTCTGAGAAGTTACCCCCAAAAGAGAAGAATAATAATAAACAGGAACAACATTCTTGAAATAAATTGAGAGGCATCTACAATCCTGAACTAAAATACATAAAGAAGGGCTCCCAAATGCCGTGAAGGTCAAGTAGGTACTGGGATGATATTGAGGAGAATATCCACAGTGGGAAACATCAGGCAAATCCAGGAAAAACTAGTTTCTCAAAGTAAATGACATACCCTAACCAACAAAACCAGAAATCTCTTTTTGAAACAATTGGAAGAGTATACAAGCTTGAGTGCTTAAGTCCAAAGTCTCAACTAATAGCAAAGGTAGGACCAAATGAGGAAGGTGAGACAAGCCACATTTACATTCTGAAGGTGAGGCAAGATGGTGTGAGCAGGCTGGCCATGTTTATCTCATCTGACTGAGGAGAAGTAAAGAATAAAAGAACTCTCGTACACACAACCACCTTTGGCCTGTAAAATGGCACTGGCCACTTTTCAATCTGACCTCCAGGGATCATTCATCTTTTTATATAAGAGCATAATTTTTTAAAGCATTCTTTTTTTAAAAGAATCTAAACAAAGGTAGCACAATAAATGAAAAGATGAAAATAACAGTGGGGGAGTGGCAGATGAACACTTACCAAAAAGTCTATTGCCACAGAACATGTAAAATGTTGAGTAAACAGTAATTTTACAAAGAAGTTTGACAAAGAAATGAGTAAAGTATTTGTTCAAGAAAAAGAAGAGCATAAAGCACCAATTTAGGAGCCCAAGAAAGAGGAAAGATAAAGTAAGTGAGAGGAGGAAGAAATGTAAGTTAACCCAACATAGGAAAGCAGTGGGATTAAAAAAAAAAAACAATAAATACAAAAACAAAGACTAAAATAGGTGCAACACACAAAATTTAACTTATGATACAGTAAGATAAAAAGAAGAGAGAACTTACAAAAGTAGTCAGATTAAAGTAAAATGACCAGAGAATTTTAAATGATTTGGATATACAAGTATCTCCAACCGTGCTTGAGTAGTTTGCTTCAGATCAACCTTCCCCATTTTTCCCCAAGAACAACAGATTAGATACAACAACAGATATAGATACAACGGCAGATTAGATACAGAAGAGGGATTAGGAAGTTTCAAAATAAGCCACTTGGTAATATCCAATAAAAATCTGGAAAGAAAAAATATAGAAAATAAAGAAAACAGCATAAGAGGCATGTAGAACATGGTGAAAAAGTCTAGCATAAATGGAATTCAAGTCCTAAAAGGAGAAAAAGAGAGAGAATATACTGCAGAGTCTGGCTTATAATTTTCCAAAAGTGGTGAAAGACAATCAGGTCACAGATTCAAGAATCTAGTACCATAAATACAAAGAAAACCATACCTAAGTGCACCATTAAAAGGCTAAAGACCAAAGATAAGGATCAAGTTTTAGAAATATTTTTAATTAGAAATAGAGAATAAAAAACACTTTATATTCAAGAAAAAACATCACTTTTAGATGACTTTGAACAGTAATTATGAAATCTCAGAGAAATGCATTGACATCTTTGAGTACTGAAATAATAATTAACTACCAACCTGAAATTGTCTATCTAGGGAAAATAGCATTTAAAAATGAAACAAAAATAAAATCATTTTCACCACCACCAACAAAAAAAAATCTAAACATCTGAGAGACTGTTTTATTATAACCAAAATGCAGGATTGGCTGCCTACCACAACAAAAGCCAAACTTGTGAGACAGGCGCTGGTGCAAAAGTAAAGAGATTTATTCAGGTGCCATAAGACCTGTGAGAATGGTGGACTTCCAATGAAAAACCATCTCTCCTCCCTGCTCAAGGTTCTTATATGGACAGGGAGGCAAGGGCTTTTTTAAAATTTAATTATCTTTCTAGCATTTGGCATGCTCAGTGTAAGAACCTCCCCCCACTGCACCATCTTGGCCAATGGGGGAGAATCCCCAATTGACTGTCTATGGTAACATTATCAGCAGACTACCTTACTGAAAACTAAAAGTTCTTCCTTCTACTTTTTATATGAAAAGTAGATCACATGAAAATTGATCTTAGCTGGAGGTATAGAAGAGAATGAAGAAAACCAGAAAAGTAAAAATGAGGGTAAAACTAAATCAATATAGATTTTAAAATAGTATTTTTGAGGAGATTAAAATATATGTTCAATTAAAATACATGACAACAACAGGACAAAGGTAGAGAGAAGGTAAGGAAAGTAAATGTTCAAAGGTCCTTGCACTGTTTAGGAAGTGGTGAAAGCATTTAAGGAAAACTCTAAAAAGTCAAAGAAGTATGTCACAATCTCTGAGGTAAATAAAAAATAAGGAGAAATCCAGCAGAGGAGTAAGTGAAAGCTACACTAACCTCCTCCCAGGACCAATCTTGATTTACAACTAAAGTGTAGAGAAATTATCTTTTTTTCTTTTTTAAAAGAAATTTTCTTTTTAAAAGATTACATTTATTTATTTTTAGAAAGAGAGAAGGAAAGGACAAAAAGAAGAATATAAACATCAATGTGTGGTTGCCTTTTGCGCACCACCTCCCCCACCAGGGACCTAGCCTGCAACCAAGGCAATTGCCCTAACTGGGAATCAAACCAGTGACCCTTTGGTTTGCAGGCAAGCACTCAATCCACTGAGTCACACCAGTTAGGGTGAGAAGTCATCTTGAATAGCCAATTGAACACTAGCTAGAGAGAAGTCTTACAAAAACAGAAAGACAGAAGAAAACACTTCATCAAAATACAACTGAAAGGGAGTGTGGAGGAGACATAAGAGGGCTGGCTGGACTCCCACAGGTGGCAGCTAAAGGACCAGAGGGATGTTTCAGCAGTTGGGGGATTCCCCCTCAGAAATGTGGAATCTAAACCTCAAGCTGAGCTTCCCAGCCTACAGCACCAGAACCAGAAAGGAACCCAGATAACATCCAGCTGTGAAAAGCAGCAAGGGTTCTTCAGCCAGGAAGAGGTGGTTGGAGTCACACAGAGCCTTTTGAAGGGCAAAAGCAGAAGATCTCATTTGTAACCACTTACTCTGGGTGCTGGCAAAAGGAAGGCAGAGTGGACTAGAGACACTCCTGCAGGGTCTGGGGTTTGTGGCTCTGGGGAGAGAACTAGAAGTACAACCATCAGGATCCGTGTGCTGAGTCATCCCCAGTACTACAGCAGCCATATGTCTCAGGCAGAACACTCCTCTCTGAATGACATAAGCTTGAGGGGAAGTGGAAGCAACAGCTCCACCCACAGGAATTACTCTGCCCCACCCTGTAGTGCTTACAGGGTGGGGAGCCCTGTGGACCCTGTGGTCCTGCTACTGATTACAGACTGATTATATTAATGAATGATCAAATTAACTGCTGATTAATTTAACATCTAAGGAAGAAAATACAAAGAAGCAGCCAAAATGTGAAGAAAAATAGACCCCAAGTGAAAGAACAAGAGAATTTTCCAGAAGAACTAGATGAAATGAAAGTAACCAATTTATCAGAGAGGTTAGAATGATAGTTTTTAAGGATACTCCACAGCATGAAAAAAGACTTAGAAACTATAAAAAAGGATCAGTCATAAATAAAGAATGCAATGTCTGAGATAAATAATACACTGGAAGGAATGAACTGTAGGTTAGATGAAATAGAGGATCAAATCGGTGTTTTGGAAGGCAAGGTAGAAAAAAAATCAGCACAGCAGCAAACAGAAATAAGAATTTAAAAATATGAGGAGAGCTTAAGAAACATCTTGGACAACATGAAGCATAACAATATCTGCATCATGGAAATACCAGAAGGAGAAGAGAGTGAGCAAGGAACTGAGAACCTATCTGAAGAAATAATGACTGAAAACTTACCTAATCTGGTCAAGGAAAAAGTTCAGAATCCCAAAAAGTTGGACCCAAAGAGGTCTACACTGAGACACACTATAATTAAAATGACAAGGCTTAAAGATAAGGATAAAATTCTAAAACCCATGAGAGAAAAGCAAGCAGTTACCTACAAAGGAACACCAATTACACCATCATCTGATTACTTTTTTAAAAAATTTTTAACTTATTTTTTATTGATTATGCCATTACAATTATTCTATTCCCCCCTTCATTCCCCTCCACCCTACCCCCGTCCCCACCATTGCTCCCCCTTTAGTTTATGACCACGTGTCTCAAGTTCTTTAGATTCTATATTTCCCATACTATTCCTGCCCCACACATCTATTTTCTATCTACTGTCTATGCTACTTATTTTCTGTACCTCTCCCCCCTTCTCCTCCTCCCACTCCCCTGTTGCTAACCCTCCTTGAGATTTTCATTTCTATGTTTCCACTCCTGATCTAGCTGTCCTTTTAGTTTGCTTTTGTTTTAGGTGTGGTTGCTAATAACTGTGAGTTTGCTGTCCTTTCACTGTTCATGTTTCTTTAACTTCTTTTTCTTAGATAAGTCCCTTTAACATTTCATATAATAAGGGCTTGGCGATGATGAACTCCTTGAATTTGATCTTATCTGAGAAGCACTTTATCTGTCCTTCCATTCTAAATGAAAGTTTTGCTGGATAGAGCAATCTTGGTTGTAGGTCTTTGGATTTCATGACTTGGAGTACCTCTTTCCAGCCCCTTCTTGCCTGTAAGGTCTCTTTTGAGAAATCTGCTGACAGTCTGATGGGGACTCCTTTGTAGGTGACTGTCCCCTTATCTCTTGCTGCTTCTAGGATTCTCTCCTTCATTTTAATCTTGGCTAATGTAATGATGATGTGCCTTGGTGTGTTTCTTCTTGGGTCCAATTTCTTTGGGACTCTCTGAGCTTCCTGGATTTCCTGGAAGTCTATTTTCTTTGCCAGATTGGGGAGATTCTCTTTTATTATTTGTTCAAATAAGTTTTCCACTCATGGCTGTTCCTTTCCCCCTTCTGGTACCCCTATAATTCGGATGTTGGAGCGTTTAAAGATGTCCTGAAGGTTCCTAAGATTCTCCTCATTTTTTTGAATTCT
Source organism: Artibeus jamaicensis (assembly GCF_021234435.1). Lineage (NCBI taxonomy): Eukaryota > Metazoa > Chordata > Mammalia > Chiroptera > Phyllostomidae > Artibeus > Artibeus jamaicensis. The sequence continues at coordinate 7,924,451 of NW_026521810.1, read as the reverse complement.
TTCTTCTTGACTCTTTTCTGTTTGGCCATTATTTGCTTTCTTCTGGTCCACTCCTTTGATTTGAGTCCCAGTTTCCTTTCCATCACTATTGGTTTCCTGTGCAATTCCCTTCATTTCAATTAGTTTCGCCTTCATATGTTTCTCTAATTTGTGACTATAATCAACTAGTTCTGTGAGGATCCTGATCACCAGTATTTTAAACTGTGCATCTGAGAGTTTTGCTATTTCTTCATCGCTTAGATTTATAGGTTCTGGGACTTTGAGATCTTCTTGAGCCATTTTTGGTCTGTTTGCACCCATTAAGGATGAGGAGTGGAGCCTTGGACTCCCAGGTCACTGGGTTGTGATGCTGTATGTGGGGGCATGGTCAGAGCGGGGAAATGGCGACCCCCTCTGCTGTTTCGCCCCGCCGGGTGAGGAGCAGAGCCTTAGGTGATTTAGCAGGGCCGGGCCACTCAGAGTCGCTGGGTTATGATGCTGTATGTGGAGGCGGGGTCAGAGCAGGCAAATGGCTGCACCCTCTGCTGTCATTCACCGCTGGGGCCTGCTGGGTCTCATCTAATCACCCACTCCCTTGATTGTCTATCTGCGCATGAAAGCACAACCACGGTCAATCCTCAGCCCTGCTCCCTCGCTGTTTCCCCGTGGTTGCTGGGTCTCTCGCTAGGTCCAACCACACACCTGGATTCCGCGCACCTGAGTCTGTCTGACTGAGTTTTCCTGTGCTACCCCGCTCCACCAGCTGCTGGCTTTGCCCCTCTTACCAGTCAGGCTGAAGAATTTGTTGTTAACAGACTTCCAAAAAGTTCAATTTTCTGTGTTCTGGCTGTGTTTTCTGTTGCTAATATTTAGCTGTCTCTAAACTTGGTTGTGTGAGAAAGCACGGCGTCTCCACCTATGCCTCCATCTTGGCGGAAGTTCTGATTACTTTTCAGAAACATTTCAGGCCAGACAGGAGTGGCGTGAAATATTCAAGGTGATGAAAAGCATGGACCTAAAGCCAAGGATACTTTATCCAGGAAGGCCAATACTGCAACAAATGTTACAGGGCTTTGAAGAAAAAAGAAGCAGAAGAAGAAAAAGGAGGAGGAGGTGGAGGAGGAGGAAGTGGAGTAGGAGGAGGAGAACAAGAGCAAGAAGGAGGAAGAGGAGGAGAAGAAGAAGAGGAGGAAGAAGAAGAAGTAGGAAGAGAATAAGAACAAGAAAAAGAAGGAGGCAAAGAGAAAAAGAAGGAGAAGAAGAAGGAGGAAGATGAGGAGAATGAGAAGAAGGAGGAGGAGAGAAGAAGAAGGAGGAGGAGAAGAAGGAAGAGGAGAAGATTAATAAGGAGAAGAGGAGGAGGAAGAGGAAGTAAAAAACTGAGGAAAACAGTCTAACAATAAAATGGCACTACATATGTATCCATCAATAATCACGTTAAATGTAAATGGCTTAAATACTCCAACCAAAAGACAGAGGGTAGCTGAATTGCTAAGAAAGCAAGACCTGTGTACATGCTGCCTCCACGAGACCCATCTCAGATTGAAAGACACACACAGACTAAAAGTGAAGGGTTAGAAAAAGATATTTCATACAAATGGAAAAGAAATAAAAGATAGGGTAGGAGTACTTATATCTGACAAAACAGACTTTAAAACCAAGGCTCTAGTAAGAGACCAAGAAGGGTACTACATAATGATAAAGGGAACAATTCAACAAGAGGATATAAGCCTAGTAAACATTTATGTGCACCCAACATAGGAGCACCTAAATATGCCAAAAAAGCAAATCTTGACAGACATAAAAGGAGAGATTAACAGAAATAAGTCATAGTCAGGGATTTTAACTGCCCATTAACTCCAACAGATAAATCTTACAGGCAGAAAATCAATAAGGAGACAGTAGCTGTAAGTGACACACTAGATCAAATGGATTTAACTGACATTTTCCATGCATTTCACCCCAAAGCAGCAGAATATACATACTTTTCAAGTGCACAGGGAACATTTTCTAGGATAGATCATATGTTAGGGGCACAAAACAATTCTAAATAAAGTGAAAAAGATTGAAATCACATCAAGCATCTTCTCTGACCCGAATGATATTAAACTAGAAATTGACAACAAAGACACAAAGACATGAAAGCTAAATAACATGTTATTAAAAAAACAAATGGTCAACAACAAGAAAAAGGAAGAAATCAAAATATACCTGGAAGCAAGTGAAAGTGGCAACACAACAATCCAAAATCTGTGCGACACTGGGAAGGCAACCCTAAGAGAGAAATTCATAGCATTGTAGGCCTATATCAAAAACCAAGGAAAAGGGCAAATAAACAATCTAACTTCACACTTAAAGAAACTCAAAAAGGAACAACAAATAAAGCCCAATATGAGTAGAAGAAAGGAAACAATTATGATCAAAACAGAAATAAGTAAACTAGAGTTTTAAAAAATGATACAAAAGATCAATAACACTTTCAACCAAGATGGAAGCAAACGTGGATACACTTTGTTTCCTCCCACAACCAAAAGGACAACTACAAACTTAAACACAAAAAAAAAAACAACCAGAATGGCAAGAAAATCAAACTATATGGAAGTTGGATAACCAAGGAGTTAAAGAAGAAACATCCATCCAGATTGGTAGGAGAGGAAGAGACAGGCAGAGAGGACATGTGGCAAAGCAGTGGCTGGTGGACCAGGGTGGGCAAGGTAGTGGCTGAGAGACCAGGCAGTCCCACATCCACATGAACATAAGCTGGGAGGAACAACTGGTGAATGAGACAGACTGAAACCCAGGGTTCCAGCATGGGGAAGCAAAGCACCAAAACCTCTGGCTGTACAAACTGGTGGGAGCTGGGGCAGTGGGAGAAACTCCCAGCCTCACAGGAGAGTTCATTGGAGAGACCCATGGGGTCCTAGAATGTACACAAGACCATCCACCCAGGAGATAGTACCAGAAGGGTCCAATTTGCTTGTGGGTAACAGGGGAAGTGACTAAAAGTGGGGTAATAGGTGAGCAAATGGCATTGTTCCCTCTCTGACCATACCCCTACATGCAGCGCCACAATCCAGTGAAGGGGGTTGCCCCATCCTGGTGAATACCTAAGGCTCCACCCTTAAGAACATAAAAGGTGCAGAGACTCAAAGAAATATGACCCAAATGACAAAACAGATAAAAACTCAAGAAAACAAACTAAGTGATGAAGAGACAGCCAACCTGTCAGATGCAGAGTTCAAATCACTGGTAATCAGTATGCTCACAAAAATAATTGAGTATGGTCACAAAATAGAGGAAGAAGTGAAGGCTATACATAGTGAAATAAAGAAAAACATACAGAGAACAAACAGTAAAGGAAAGGAAATCAGGACTCAGATAAAAGATTTGGAACAAAATGAAGAAATAAACATTCATTCAGAACAGAATGAAGAAACAAAAATTCAAAAAAATGAGGAAAGGCTTAGGAACCTCTGGGACAACTTTAAACATTCCAACACCTGAATCATAGGGGTGCCAGAAGGAGAAGAAGAAGAACAAGAAATTTAAAACTTATTTGAAAAAATAATGAAGGAGAATTTGCCCTGATCTGGCAAAGGAAATAGATTTCCAGGAAGCTCAGAGAGTCCCAGAGAAATTGTTTGTACTCAAGAAGGAACACACCAGGACATATCATAATTACCTCACCACCTCACCCAAGATTAAAGAGAAGAGAGAATCTTAAAACAGCAAGAGAAAAGGAGACACTTACCTACAAAGGAGTGCCCATAAGACTGTCTGCTGATTTCTCAAAAGAAACCTCACAGGCAAGAAGGAGCTGGAAAGATCTCGAAGTCACGAAAGGCAAGGATCTACATCCAAGGTTACTCTCTCCAGCAAAGTTATCATTTAGAATGGAAGGGCAGATAAAGTGCTTTTCAGAGAAGGTCAAGTTAAAAAAGTTCATCATCACCCAGCTTTTATTATATGAAATGTTAAAGGGACTTACCTAAGAAAAAGAAGATCAAAACTATAAACACTAAAATGACAATAAACTCATAACTATCAACCACTGAACTTAAAAAAACAAAAACAAAAACAGACTAAGCAAAGAGCTACAACAGAAACAGAATCACAGAATGGAGATCATGTGGAGGTTTACCAACATGGTGGGGGTGGGGGAGAATGGGGAAAAGGTACAGGGAATAAGAAGCATATGTAGTAGGTACAGAATACACAAGATAAGGTTAAGAATAGTATAGAAAATGGAGAGGCCAAAGAACTTATATGTAAGACCGATGGACATGAACTAACGTAGGAGGAGGGAGCGCTGGAGGGAGGGGGCACAGGGTGGAAGGGAATAAAGGGTTGAAAAAATAGGACAACTGTAATAGCATGATCAATAAAATATACTTAAAAATAAAATTCAAGAGAATGCAGAAAAAAAAGATCAATGAATCCAAGACCTTGTTCTTTGAAAAGATAAACAAGAATGACAAACATTTCATGAGATTCATCAAGAAAAAACAAGAAAGGACCCAAATAAATAAAATCAGAAATGAAAGAAGAGAAATAACAACTGACACCAAAGGAATACAAAGGATTGTAAGAAAATATTATGAACAATTACACGGCAACAAACTAGACAAACTGGGTAAATTCCTAGAAACATACAATATTCTAAAACTAAATCAGAAAGAATTACAGAATCTGAATAGACAAGTTACACCTAATGAAACTGAAGCAGTAATCGAAAAGCCCTGGCCAGATGGTTTCACAGGTGAATTGTACCAAACATTACGAGAAGAACTAACACCTCTTCTTCTCAAAATATTTTATAAAATTCAAGAGGAAGGAATGCTCCCAAGCTAATTTTTTGAGGCCAGAATTATACTAATTCCAAAAACCAGATAAAAACACTGCAAAAAAAGAAAATTATAGGCCAATATCCTTGATGAACAGAGATGCTAAAAATCCTCAACAAAATATTACCAAACCAAATACAGCGATGCATAAAAAAGATCATACTAGAGGACTTCTGCCAAGATGGAGAAGTAGGTGGAGGATCCACCTCACCTCTGTGCACAACCAAATCTAAGAACAACTATTTTTAACAGCAGTCACAACCAAGCCACACGGAAAATCGACAATATGGAGTCCAAAGGACAACTAGATACTCGGCTGGACCAGTACGAGGAGCGAGGCCAGCAGCGGAGCAGGTTAGCAAGAAAAAATTCCCGGGGTGGTGCGCGGTGCGCGCAGGCAACCGAGGGCACTGATCGCCAGTGAGCTGGCTGCCGGAGCGCACAGGAAAGAGGCGCGGTGGGTCGGTCGGTCGCGCGCATTTACGTGCGGAGAAACCAGTGAGAAGGGAAACCCTCGCGGTGCAGCAGCCTCGCACAATTCCGATCGGATAAACAAGCCCGAGGCGTGTGAGTGACTGGATGCATTGGGCTAGCGGAGAGGAACGCCATTGCTCCCTCTCTGACCCCGCCCCCACACACAGCGTCACAAACCAGCAACCTGGGTCGCCCCGTCCTGGTAAACAACTAAGGCTTCGCTCCGCTCACTTAACAGCACGAATAGACCAAAAATGGCTCTAGGACAACTCAGAGCCCCAGAACCGATAGACCTAAGTGATGAAGAAATAGCCAGTCTTTCAGATGCACAGTTCAAAACACTGGTTATAAGGATCCTTACAGAACTGGTTGATTTTAGTCACAAATTAGAGAAACATATGGAAGCTAAATTAATTGAAATGAATGGTGATACAAAAGATACCAATAGTAATGGAAAGAAAATTGGGACTCAAATCAAGGGAGAGGACCAGACGGAAGAAAAAAATGATCAAACAGAAAGGAATGAAGAAATAAGAATTCAGAAAAATGAGGAGAAGCTTAGGAACCTCCAGGACATCTTTAAACGTTCCAACATCCGAATTATAGGGGTACCAGAAGGGGGAAAGGCACAACCACCAGTTGAAAAATTATTTGAACAAATAATAAAGGAGAATTTCCCCAAGATGGCAAAGGAAATAGACTTCCGAGAAATCCAGGAAGCTCAGAGAGTCCCAAAGAAGTTGGACTCAAGAAGGAACACACCAAGGCACATCATAATTACATTAGCCAAGATTAAAATGAAGGAGAGAATCCCAGAAGCAGCAAGAGCTAAGGGGACAGTCACCTACAAAGGAGTTCCCATCAGACTGTCAGCTGATTTCTCAAAAGAGACCTTACAGGCAAGAAGGGGCTGGAAAGAGGTATTCCAAGTCATGAAAACCAAAGATCTACAACCAAGATTGCTCTACCCAGCAAAACTTTCATTTAGAATGGAAGGACAGATAAAGTGCTTCTCAGATAAGATCAAATTCAAGGAGTTCATCATCACCAAGCCCTTATTATATGAAATGTCAAAGGGACTTACCTAAGAAAAAGAAGATAAAAAAGATGAACAGTGAAAGGACAGCAAACTCACAGTTATTAAGAACCACACCTAAAACAAAAGCAAACTAAGAGGATAGCTAGATCAGGAGCAGAACCATAGAAATGAAGATCTCATGGAGGGTTAGCAACAGGGGAGTGGGAGGAGGGGAAGGGGGGAGAAGGTACAGAAAATAAGTAGCATAGACAGTAGATAGAAAATAGATAGGGGGGAGGGTAAGAATAGTAGGGGAAATACAGAATCTAAAGAATTTGAGACACATGTTCATGAACTAAAGGGGGAAATGGTGGGGGAGGGGTATGCAGGGTGGAGGGGAAGGGAGGGGGGAATAGAGCAAATGTAATGGCATAATCAATAAAAATAAAAATAAAAAAATAAAAATAAAAATAAATAAATGAAATTTTTAAGGAAAAAAAAATCATACTACATGATCAAGTGGGATTTATTCTGGGAATGCAAGGATGGTACAACATTCACAAATCAATTAATGTGATTGACCACATAAACAAAATGAAGGATAAAAGCCATGTGATTATATCAATAGATGCAAAAAAAGCTTTTGATAAAATCCAGCACCTATTTATGATAAAAACTCTCAACAAAATGAGAATAGAGGGAACATACTTAAACACAATAAAGGTTATATATGACAAACCCACTGCCAGCATCATACTCAATGGGCAAAAACTATAAGCATTCCCCTTAAGATTGAAAACAAGACAGGGATGCCCACTTTCACCTCTCTTATTGAACATAGTACTGGATATCCTAGTCACAGCAATCAAACAAGAAGAAGAAATAAACGGCATCCAACTTGGAAAGAAAGAGGTAAAACTCTCTTTATTTGCAGATGACATGTACTGTATAGAGTGAACCCCAAAGATTCCATCAAGAAAATACTACAACTGATCAATAACTTCAGCAAAGTAGCAGGATACAAAATTAATACTCAGAAATTAGTTGCATTTTTATATGCCAATAACAAACCAACAGAAAGGGAAATTAAGAAAACGACCCTATTCACAATTGCTTCAGAAATAATAAAATACCTAGGAATAAACCTAAGTATGTAAAAGACCCATATGTGGAAAATTATAAGACATTGAAGAAAGAAATTGAAGATACAAGAAGTGGAAATACATACAATGTTCATGGATAGGAAGAATTTACATCATTAAAATGTTCATACTACCCAAAGAAATCTATATATTCAATGCAATTCCTATCAAGATTTTAATGATGTAGAGTCATAGGTAGACACACTGTGCCTCCTCACACAACCAAAATAAGGACAACAAAAATTTAGAAACAAAAAAACAACCAGTACTGACAGAAAAATTGAACTGTGTGGTAGTCTGACAACTAAGGAGTTAAAGTAAACACATTCATCCAGACCAGTAGGAGGGGTGCAGTTGGGCAGCCAGGTGGAAGGGGCTGTGACAAAAAAAAAAAAACAACAGTGGCTGGTGGACCCTGGGCACACAAGGTAGCAGCAGGCGGACCCAGTGAGGTGGCAGATCGTGGAGGGGTGCAGCGTGCAAGGTGGCTTGCGGAACCAGGCAGTCCCACATTTGTGCATATATACACCAGGCAAAACTGGTGAGCGAGACAGACCACAAAACTCAGGGTCCCAACGTGAGGAAATAAAGCCTCAAAACAGGAACTAAAAACACCTGTAGGGATTGAGGTGCCAGGAGGAAGTCCTAGCCTCACAGGAGAATGCATTGGAGAGAACCACAGGGTCCTAGAACATACACAAGCCAACCCACCTGGAAATCAGCACCATAAGGGAAAAGGAAATAGACTTCCAGGAAGTCCAGGAAGCTCAGAGAGTCCCAGAGAAGGTGGATCCAAGGAGGAACACACCAAGGCACATCATAATTACATTACCCAAGATTAAAATGAAGGAGAGAATCCTAGAAGCAGCAAGAGATAAGGAGACAATTACCTACCAAGGAGTTCCCATCAGACTGTCAGCTGATTTCTTAAGAGACCTTGCAGGCAAAAGGGGCTGGAAAGAAGTATTCCAAGTCATGAAATGCAAGGACCTACATCAGGATTGCTCTATCCCGAAAAGCTTTCATTTAGAATGGAAGGGCAGATAAAGTGCTTCTCAGATAAGGTCGAGTTAAAGGAGTTTGTCATCACCAAGCCCTCATTGCAGGAAATGCTAAAGGGACTTATGTAAGAAAAAGAAGATAAAAAACATGTACAGTAAAATGACAACAAACTCACAATTATTAACAACCATACCTAAAACAAAAACAAAAGCAAACTAAACAAACAACCAGAACAGGAACAGAAACACAGAAATGGAGATCACATGGAGGGTTAGCAACAGGGGAGTGGGAGGAGGAGAGAGGGGGAAAGGTACAGAGAATAAGTAACATAGATGGTAGGTAGAAAATAGACAGGGGGAGGGTAAGAATAGTATGGGAAATGTAGAAGCTAAAGAACTTATAAGTATGACACATGGACATGAAGTAAAGGGGGGAATGTGGGTGGGAGAGGGTATGCAGGGTGGAGGGGAGTAAAGAGGGGAAAATGGGACAACTGTAATAGCATGATCAATAAAGTATATTAAAAAAAAAGATTCCAATGACGTATTTGACAGAACTAGAACAAATATTTCAAGCATTTATATGGAACCACAAAAGGCCCAAGATAACAATAGTAATCCTGAAAAAGAAGAACAAAGTTGGAGGAATCAGTCTACCTAATATCAAACTATATTACAAGGCCATAGTAATCAATGGATTACTGCTGTTAGCCTGGCACTGGCATAAAAACAGACACACAAATCAATGGAACAGAATAGAGAGTGCAGAAATAAGCCCACAACTTTATTGTCAATTAATATTTGGCAGAGGAAGCAAGCACATACAATGGGCTAAAGATAGTCTAACCAATAAATCATGTTGGGAAAATTGGACAAATATGTACAGAAAAATGAAACTAGACTGCATTGTTACAATACACACAAGAATAAATTCAAAATTGATCAAAGACTTAAATGTTAGACCCCAAATCATAAAAATCCTAGAAGGAAACACAAGCAGCAAAATTTCAGACATTCCTTGTGGAAACTTTTTATTGGATATATCTTCCCAAGCAAGGGAAACAAAATAAATAAATAAACAAATGGGACACATCAAATTAAATGGTTTTTGCACAGCAAAGAAAATCATCGACAAAATAAAAAAGACAACCCATAGAATGGGATAACATACTTGCCAATATATTCAAAATTTATAAAGTATTTACAAAACTCAACACTAAAAAACAAATGACCCAATTAAAAATTATTAAAAAACCCGAATAGACACTTCTCCAAAGAGGACATAAAGATGGCATACACACACACACACACACACACACACACACACACACACACATGAAAAGATGTTCGACGTCCCTAATCATTAGAGAAATGCAAATAAAAAAACACAATAAGATACCATCTCACATCTGTCAGAATGGCTATCATCAATAAATAAACAAACAACAAGTGCTGGTGAGGATGTGGAGAAAGGGGAATTTTTGCACTGTTGGAGGGAGCGCAGGCTGGTGCAGCCATTGTGGAAAGCAGATGGAGATATGTCAAAAATTAAAAAATGAATCTGCCTTTTGACCCAGCAATTCCACTTCTGAAAATATAACCAAAGGAAAGCAAAACACAAATTTGAAAAAACATAAGCACCCCTATGTTCACTACAGCATTATTTACAATTGCTAAGATATGGAAGCAGCCCAAATGTCCATCATTAGATGTGTGGATAAAACAACTATGAGGCTTCTGGCTAAGATGGAGGCATAGGTAGACACACTGTGCCTCCCCACACAACCAAAAGAAGGACACCAACAAATTTAAAAACAAAAAACACCAGAACTGACAGAAAATTGAACTGTGTGGAAGCCCAACAACCAAGGAGTTAAAGAAGAAATATTCATCCAGACAATGGGAGGGGTGGAGCCAGGCAGCTGGGCAGAGAGGACACATAGTAAGGCAGCGGCTGGCAGCCCAGGCAAGGGGGTAGCTTGAGGACTGTGTGGTCCCACATTTATGTGCAGATAAATTGGGAGGAACAACTAGGGAGTGAGACAGATGGCACAACCCAGAGTTCCAGAGCAGGCAAATAAAGCCTCAAAAACCTCCAACTTAAAACACCTGTGGGGGTTGAGGTGGCAGTGGGAAAAACTCCCAGCCTCACAAGAGAGTGTGTTGGAGAGACCCACAGGGTCCTAGAATGTACACAAACTCTCCCACCTAGGGATCAGCACCAAAAGTGCCCAATTCAATTGCAGATAGCTGGGGAAGTGACTGAAAACCAGCAGAGAGTGGAGCAAACAGCACTGTCCCCTCTCAGACCCCTCCCCCACATACAGCATCACAATGCAGCAACATGGGCTGCCCTACCCTGGTGAACACCTAAGGCTCCACCCCTTACTATGTAACAGGCATGCCAAGACAAAAAAAAAAATGAAAGAACAGTTGAAATCTCCAGAAAAAATACAACTCAGTGACAAAGATATAGCTAACCTATCAAATGCACAGTTCAAAATACTGCTTATCAGGATGCTTCGAGTAATCACTGGGTACTTCAACAGCATAAAAAAGACCCAGGCAGCAATGAAGGTTGCATTATGTGAAATTAAAAAAAAAATCTACAGAGAACCAACCGTGAGGGGAAGGAAACTGGGACTCAAATCAATGGTTTGGACCTGGAGGAAGAAAGAAACATTCAACCAGAACAGAAAGTAAAGAAACAAGAATTCAAAAAAGTGAGGAGAGGCTTAGGAACCTCCAGGACATCTTTAAACATTCCAACATCCGAATCATAAGGGTGCCAGAAGGAGAAGGGGAAGAGCAAGAAAGTAAAAACTTACTTGAACAAATAATAAAGAAAAACTTCCCCAAGCTGGCAAAGGAAACAGATTTCCAGGAAGTCCAGGAAGCTCACAGAGTCCCAAAGGAGGTGGACCCAAGGAGGAACACACCAAGGCATATCATCATTAAGATACCCAAGATTAAAGATAAGGAGAGAATCTTAGAAGCAGCAAGAGATAAGGAGACAGTTACCTACAAAGGAGTGCCTATAAGACTGTTAGCTGATTTCTCAAAAGAAACCTTGCAGGCAAGAAAGGACTGGAAAGAAGTATTCAAAGTCATGAAAGGCAAGGATTACCTGCATCCAAGATTACTCTATCCAGCAAAACTATCATTTAGAATGAAAGGGCAGATAAAGTGTTTCCCAGATAAGGTAAACTTAAAGGAGTTCATCATCACAAGCCTTTATTATATGAAATGTTAAAGGGACTTATCTAAGAAAAAGAAGATCAAAACTATGAATAGTAAAATGACAACAAACTCACAGCTATTAACAACCAAACCTTAAAGCAAAAACAAATACAAAAATAAACTAAACAAACAACTAGAACAGAATCACAGAAATGGAGATAACATGGAGGGTTATCAGTGGAAGAGGGAGAGAGGCAAAAAGATACAGAGAATAGGTAGCATAAATGGTAGGTAGAAAATAGATGGGGGGAGGTTAAGAATAGTATAGGAAATGTAGAAGCCAAAGAACTTATATGTATGACCCATGGACATGAACTAAAGTTGGGGAATGCAGGTAGGAGGGAGTGTGTAGGGCAGAGGGGAAAAAAGGGGGGAATGGGACAACTGTAATAGGGACAACTGTAATCAATAAAACATACTTAAAAAAAAACAACTATGAGACATTTACACAATGGAATTCTACACTACAGTTAAAAGGAAGAAAATTTTGCAACCGTGTGGACAGACCTGGAAAACATTATGCTAAGTGAAATAAGCCAGTCAGAGAAAGATAAATACAATATGATTTCACTAATATGTGGAATCTAACAAACAAACTGAACTGATAAGCAAAACAGAGACAGACTCATAGATGGAGAACAGATGACAGCCAGTGGGTGGGGAGAGGTTAGGAGATGGAGGGAACCAGGAAAAAGAACTCATGGACATGGACAACAGGGTGGTGAATGCCTGGGGGAAGGCAGTATAAGAGGACTAAATAGTAATGAAAAATATATAATAATGATTACATATTTAAAAACTAAACATAAATAAATAATAAGAAAATGTGTAACTAATAATAAAGGGAGGAACATAGAATGACTTAAAAATAAAAAAAGAACCTGTTGATCTGAAAGAAGTCAAGAGAGGAGAAATAATGGCAACAAAGACAGTATAGGACAGCCCTGGCTGGTGTAGCTCAGTGGATTGAGCACGGGCCTGGGAACTGAAAGATCGAGGTTCCATTCCCAGTCAGGGCACATGCCTGGGTTGCAGGTCAGTTCCCGGCAGGGGACGCACGAGAGACAACCATACATTGATATTTCTCTCCCTCTCTCCTTCCCTTCCCCTCTAAAAATAAATAAATAAAATCTTAAAAAAACAAAGACAGTATAGGACAAATAAAAAAATAAATAATAAGATAGTTGATTTAAAGCCAATATATCAGTAATAACAGTAAATGTAAAGGGACAAGTTAATTTTTTAAAAAAGACTCCCAGACTTCATTAAAATGGGTCAAATTTTATTTCAAGTATAGGGACTCAGAAAGACTGAATTAAATTTAAAAAATACATAAACAATAAATAAAAGTAAACTGTAGTATCTATAATGATATCAGACAAAACAGAGTTTAAGATAAGAATTATTACTACAGATAAAGAATATTTCATAATAATAAAACATTCAACTTAACAGGAAATGTGATTATTCTAAATAATCTAGAGGTCAAAGTAGAAATTACAATGGAAAATATAAAATTTTTGAAGTTAAATGACAACAAAAATAAGCAATATGACGTTCAGCTAAACCCATGCTTGAAGGGAAATTTATAGCTTTAAATACATATATTATGACATTAAAAAAGCTGAAAGTCAAGTTATCTAAGTATCCATTTTGTCAGATTAATTAATAAAGAAGCCTTTACAGTGAGTTGGTTCTAATGCCTCAGCAGCCTATGTAAGCAAACCAAACCTAAGTGTGTAACCTTAGGTGTTAAAAAATCAAAGCCTAATGATAACCAATAACCAACAGTTAGCTAGGCTTTTCCAAGTAAGGCAAATGCTTACACTACAACTAATCAATAATTGCCTGGCTTTGCTTACAACTTTTCTCTGTGAAAATCTTTCCCATAGCTCCTGCCAGTGGAGCCCTCTTAGCCACTTCATGCTGGCACTGCCCTACTGCAACCAAGCTTTATTCAAATCAGCTCTTAAAACTTTTAATGCCTTAGGGGATCTTTTAACAATTTTGAGAAAACTGGAAAAAAAATCATCAAAATAAAATGAAAAGGAACAGAAAGAAGATACCAGTACAGAGCAAAATTCAATGTAATAATAAATACAGAACACAGAAAAAAATTTTAAAGCCTAAAATTCACTTTTAGACTAATAAAATCGATAACCTCCTACCAGAACCAATGAAGGAAAATACAGAGAAAGCATGAAAACACCAACTAAAGATCTTATAGATGTTAAGAAGATGATTAGATAGATACTACTAAATATGCCATTATGCCAATAAACTTAAACAGTCAGATGAAATGGGAAGATTCCTTGAAAAACACAACTTTCCAAAATTGTCTCAAGAAAGAATAGAAAATATGAATTGTCCTATATTTGTGAAATAAGTTGAATATATAATTAAAACTCCCACAGAAAAATCCCGAGCTCTGACGGCTTCAGTAGGGTTTCTCCAAACACTAATGAGATCAGTATCACACAAACCTTTCTGGAGAAAAGGAAGGAAGTTAAGGTGCCATCACCAACTTGCTCCAAACCTGGCAATTCAAAAAAGGTTTGTTTTAAAAAGAATCCAGTAGAACAAAATATAAGTCTTCTAATTATCAACACACACTGAAAATATGGCAAAAGATTAAAAAAGAAGGAATCAAAACAAAAAGCATAACATAAAACTTGACAGAATTGAGATGAAAGATATTAAATTAATAACTATAAATAGGCTTTCCTATTAAAAGGAAAAAATACACAATGGAATTCTATGCAGCAGAGAGAAAGAAGGAGCTACTACCTTTTGCAACAACATGGATGGAACTGGAAAGCATTATGCTGAGTGAAATAGGCCAGGCATTGAAGGACAAATACCATATGATCTCACCTTTGACAGGAAGCTAAAGAATAACACAAACAAGCAAACAGAATAAAAACAAAGACACTGAAATAGAGAACAAGTGGGCAACGACCAGAGGGGAGAGGGAAGGGAACTTAAGGGGAAAAAGGGGGAGGGATTTTGAGGAACAAGTATGAAAGACACAGAGATGAGGACCTGGGGGGGGGGATGGGAGGGAGGGGGGAGACCGGGCGGAGGGGTGGGGTGGGATGGGAGAAATAGATAAAAAAAAATGTACTTGAAAAGTAACTAAATAAAATTTAATATTAAAAAACAAAAAAAGAAAAAATAGCAGATTACCAAAAAAGCCCACAGTTTTAATATACAAAAGTAAACCTGAATGTAAGAAATACACCAAGAACAACAAGTTCAGGAAGATTTTAAAAAATGTTAAGATGAAAAGGCAAAGGTAAATAAAAAAGAAAGGGTCACAGTCTTTACCACACATAAATTGAAAACTTTGGACAAAAGCATTTATAAGCTGAAGAAATGTTCTTTGTAATAGAAAAATCACGCAATTCACAAACTTGTGAATAGCTACGCCTCGAATAATATAATATAGTCAATGCTTCAAAATGACTTGCTCAGCACAATCTCAGTCAACCACTAGCATAAAAAAAAAAACTGGAGAGCAAGTGACTTACATTCTTTTAATTAGACACATAAGTAAGAGAATTGGAACACAGAAGTGAGTAGCATGAGGAGATCAACCATGCACAGGATCTGCGATCAGTTAGAACACAGGAGAGGAGCATCTGGTTCTTCTGCGACTGTTACAGTGGTGGCGTCACTGGCTGAAGTAACACATTTTACACAAGTGTCAGAGGGCAGCAGCGTTGAGTTGGGGCAGTGGTATAGTTGGTCATGCCTTGTCTATTCTATGCCTGTCTTATCATTGTATTTCAGAAGCAGAAACTTCATTTACAGTTTTCACAGTTCCACAGATAGAAAGGAATTTTGCCCCAACGCACTCATGCTTGACTTAGATGTCTTACAAGATGAAATTTGGGACTCTTCGAGGGGGTTTGGGACTTAAAGTTGATACTGGGATGGGGTGAATGTATTTTGCGTGTGAGACAGAATAATCTTTTTAATGTTTTATTTATTTATTTATCTTTAGAGGGGAAGGGAAGGAGAGAGGGAGAGAAATATCAATGCATGGTTGCCTCTGGTGTGTCCCCTGCTGGGAACTGGCCTGTAACCCAGGCAGGTGCCCTGACTGGGAATCCAACTGCCATCTCTGGTTCACAGGCCTGCGCTCAATCCACTGAGCTACACCAGCCAGGGAGACAGACTAATTTTTAAATGCTAGCAAACAGACTATACTAGGTTGAAGTGTCCCCCAAAATTCATATTTATCTAGAACCTCAGAATGTGACGTTATCTGGAAATAGAGTCTTTCCAGACTTAATCAGTAAGATAAAATCATCCTGGATTGGAGTGGGCTCTAAACTCTAATCCAATAGCTGGTGTCTTATAAAGAAGAGAAAACAGAAACCCAGAGATGGACACTCAGGGGGTAAGTCCAAGCGAAGACAGAGGCAGAGACTGGAGTGACACATCTGCAAGCTAAGGAGCAACAGCGATGCTGGCCACCACCGGAAGCTAGGAGAGATGAAAAGGACGCTCTCCCAGAGCTCGCAGAGCTTGACAGCTGATGTCTGGCCTCTGAAACTGTTTTCCTTGTTCTAAACCACGAAGTTTGTGGTAATTTGTTACAGCAACTCTAGAAAACAACTACAGTGACCCTCCAGGCCTTTTCTATACATATATATTCTTCTTTAATGTGTGTGTATAAAATTAGGATGTGCACACATATCTTCCCATGTAATTAAGTAACTCCTGCAAGCAGCAAACTTAACAACCATGTAGTGCTCCGATGTATGAATCCTGCATAATTTCTTTAACATTTCTGCATGGGTAGACATTAGTATGCTCCTTATTTTCCCTGTCAAATATTTCTTTTAAAGTTCTCCTGATTGTATGAGAGGTAGCGGATAACAGTATTTATTTAGGTCTCTGAATCTTATGCTAGACTGATTCAAATCTCACCTCTACCTCACAGTTGTCAGCTCAACATGAGTGAGCTTGAGATGTATAATCCCTCTCAGCTGAGAGGGATTATACAATCCCTCTGTGCTTCCATTTCTTCCTGGGGATGTTGGGAATGATGTGTGAGTCCTCCCCATGGGGTTGCTGTATAGATTGCTCGGTGACATGGGAAAACTTTAGAGAACAAATAGTCCTGGAAACACAGCACAAGCTGTCTCAGTACTCCTGCAGCCCCCCTGCCCCCACCCCATATTTATGACCTCACCATTCCTTACAGGGAGGCTTCCTTTGTAAGGGTGAGTGAGAAAGCCCCTGAGTGCAGAGGAAATGTTGTACGTCTTTAATGCCCTTAAGTTCTGAGGAGACTTTAAAACCTAGTTCCTTCTCCTACTTCCTCTAAGATGAGACCAGTGAACTTCCAAAGGAGTAGGAATAACACCATTGACTGAAAACATCACCTGGAAAAGGCAGCAGGCAGGTGGCCACACTCTTCTCCAGCTCCTCAAAGAGTCACATTCAAAGAATACAACAGACTGATAGCTCAGCTCGCAGTCCAGCAAACACGTATGGACGGTGCACTCCATGCTAGGCCCTGAGCTAGGGCTTTCACAGTTATTACCCTGTTTCAGCCTCACAATACCATCGTGCTCACATACCCAACAAATGTGTAAAGCTGTACTAAACTATAGAGGTTAACTGTTAAAACCAGAGGGTATAAACCCATGGTTCTCAATTTAACTTGCAACAGAATCACCAGGAGAGTTTATTAAAACTCATATTGTTTATCAGAGTTTCCAATCAATTTGGTCTGGGGTAGGGAGTACACAGATGATGTCAATACTGCTGGGCCCAGAGAGTGCATGTTGAGAACCAGGGACCATCAGGGGCCATCAGGGACCATTAGGCCATCAGAAGTGATCTGGATTGCCCCACCCTGCCTGGGAAGTTGCGACTGTTGTAAAAGGCAGGTGGCTTGGGTGCCTGCAGATCTGCTTATAGACCTTGCTTCTACCTCTTCTTCCTTAGTCCACTACAGTAGTATGTACACCTCAGTTTCCCTAAGTATTTCTGTATGAAGCTTGATAAATTAAACCAAAAGTTCATGCTCTATAGGAGTTTTAAGAGAATTTCAAGGACAGTTTGATTTGACATAATTTTTGCCTTCTGTGCTACTTACAGAACATAATCTGCTCATAGATTCTGATGCCACTACATAGTAATACATAGTCTACAATGTGAGATGTATTTTGCAACACACACACACACACAACTGAGGGGAGGACATGAAGAGAAAGACTTTAGGCACGTGAAGGTATATGTGTTTATGCCTAAAGAGTTTACATCCTTTACACAACATGTCAGGAGTTCCTGTTGGGCTGGCAGAGAAATGGAATGTGCAAAAGCAGAGACAGAAAGGTCCAGCTAGTTTAGAGATAGCTAAGAAAGTGTGTCACACCACTGGTGTTCCTCTCTTTAGTGAGGGGCATCACATTAGGTCGTGATCCTAACAGAGGGATATATGGCTTACACCCTCTCTTCTGTTCCCAGGGCTAAAACCAGTTAGCATAGCTCAGATGGGCTAGGAGTGCAATGGACAGATACCAAGTGTGTCCTTAGGGGGCTCTGGGTAAGGGATCTTCTTAGACTAGCTCTTTCCAGTAGAACGTTCTGTGATGATGAAAGTTCTATAGCTGTGTTGTTCCATGTGTTAGTTGCTAGTCATATGTGGCTTATTAAGCACTTGAAATGTGGCAAGTGGGACTGAGGAACTGGATTTTTCATTTTAGAGTATTTAAATATAATTTTAATTTTAAATTTACATAGGTACATCTGGCAACATGTGATGGCAGCTTCAGAGACAGATCTTTAAAAGTCAAACATGCTGGTCTTCCAGCTCCTGCTCTGGAAATTCCCTAAAGGCAAAATTCAAAATTAGATGCTCATGGGAATAAATGACACAGAACACGTGATCCCTGTCCTTGAGAGGCTCGCTGTCTAGTGAGAGACACCAAACTGCACAGGCAGCTGGAATGTCATGAGGTAAGTGCAGCAACAGAGGGAGCCTGGATTTCTGTGGGAGCACATGGAGAACCCTGCGGTCCCCTCTGTTGTTCAGATATGTCTTCCCAGGAGTGTGGAGCCTGAGCTGAGGTGTGAGAATGAGCTGGTGAGTACAGAAGGTTGGGGAAGAGTCAAGTGGAGGAGGCAGAATCCTGTGGTTGTCATGGAAATCGCCAAGGCCCTAGAAATCACAGCCTGCCCTTATACTTTGATCTAATTAAGCTGTCAAACTGTGGCAGGAAATTGCCATTCATTTAATTTTTTTATATTTTATTTCATCCCAAAAAGAGTTCAGGAGGATTGTAAGCACAAACATAGAGCACAATAGAATAAAAATAGAAAGTCCTTTGGCTGAAGGGAAAGTAAGGACAACTAGAAGATGAACCCAGAGGCTTTAGTCACAGGGAGGCGCCCCAACCCGCTGTGACATCTGGGATCCAAGGCACTTGATATCATAGTAGTAGGGTCCTGGACAAGCTTCCCCAGGCAGCACCCAGCCAAACAATTACCCAAAGGTGAAAATGACTTTGAGGAAGGCAGCACCACAGAGCACTCCCAGTTCCATAAATGCAGGGAGAAAAACCTATAACCCAAACCATGCACACATGACCTAACACCCTGTGATGGGTTGAATTTTTTTCCACCAAAAAACTATGTTGAAGTCCTAAACCCCAGTAATTTCAAAAGTGACCTTATTTGGGAAAAAGGTCCTTGCCAATGTAATCAAGTTAAAGTGAGGTCATTAGGGTGGGCCCTAATCTAATCTGACTAGGGAAATTCAGACCCAGAAAGAAACACAGAGGCACAAGGAGCCTGTGAAGATCGAAGATGGGAGTGGTGCACCTACAAGTCAAAGAACTGGATTGCCAGCAAACCATCAGAAGTAAGTTAGCAAGAGACAAGGAAGGATTCTTCTCTACGGGTTCCAGAGGGATGTCACCCTCCCAATACCTTGATTTTGGACTTCTAGCCTCAAGAACTATGAGACAATAAATTTTTGTTGTTATAAGCCATCCAGTTTGTGGTGCTCTGTTGCAGCAGCCCTTGGGGAACTAACACAAACTCTGACTGTGTTAAACATGCTGCTTGAAAGGCTGCTAGAGTTAGCACTGGCTTGGAAATGTGTGAGACTCTGAGCCTGGGAGATCAGGGGACAAAGTTCACAGGGAAAATGTGTATCACAGGGAATGTCTGGGTGAGAGGTTGAGTGTTTCAACAACAGTGACTCTCTCCAAACCTAGAAACCTTCACCATTATTAAATTTTACTATACCACAAGGAATAGAAGCAAAACACATAAACACACACACACATTCAGTTCATACACAATCTTAGAAAGACTTCCCTTTTCCTGATCAGTGCTCTACTTGTTTCTGTTTTAAGCTCAGTTTTGTTTTTTAGTTCCTAATGTGTTCGATTAACCATTTGTCTTCATAGCCGGTAATATTTTATTTTAAAATACAAATAGCCAGTTATATGTTGGGTACATTTCATTCCATGTCAGAACTGGGGACCATGTTACTCATCACACCTGACAGAGGGCTTAAATGTGCATCTAGGTGTCCAACCTGTGGCACGCAGGCTGCGTGTGACTCAGGATGGCTGTGAATGTGGCCCAACACAAAATCGTAAATTTACGTAAAACACTATGACATGTTTTTGTGATTGTGTGTCACAATGTATTTAATGCGTGGCCCAAGACAACTCTTCTCCTTCCAGTGTGGTGCAGAGGTGCCTAAAGGTTGGACACCCCTGCTCTAGGTGAACAACATCATGAAAAGTGAAAAATTATACAAAGGAATAATAAAATTAAAGTTGGGGTAAGGCCAACTAGTCAGTTTGCTCTAGTGTGTAACAAATCTTCAACATTCACTTTGCAATTTTTGATTCCTAAAATGTGATTTGATAACAGCATCCACATGTAAGTTGTCCTTTGGTTTTCTGAATACTTTTCTGTGCTTCAGTTTCTGTATCTGTAAAATAGCGATGATAATAACAGGGCCTCATGGGTTGCCGTAGGCTTCACAGTTAACTGGGAACTGGGCCTGGCATGCATTTAGTGCTCCAGGATGTCAGGTTTGAAAGGTCTTCCTGGCCTTGCCTGCCCACGAGGAGCTTCCAGTCAACTTTCGGATACCAGCAAGTATCATACCAACACAGGGCTTTTCTCTCCTACCCAGCCCCTCCCCCTAACCCCTTTCTTGACCTGGAAGAAAGTCTTTCTTAGAAGGTTTTAAAAAGACAGAGACCGATAGCAAATAAGATGGACTAGTATCTTTCACACTTCTCCTTAGCTCATTCTGACTACAATGTGTGGGGTATGTTAGTGGAGGTATATAGAGCAGTAGAGGTTGGGCAGAGACCCATAGGGCTAAAAGACAGGCCAGGAAAGACATGGCACCCAGGAGGGAAAAGCGCACAAAAGTGGGAGATGTTTTGGAGTTACAGTTCCAATGATGTGGTGACTGCTGGGGGCAGGAATGAGATAAATGAATGAGAGGTATGTAAGGTGACTCCCCAGTAAGCAGTGAGGTAATGAAATCACCTGCTAAGGCAGAAAATCTAGAAGAAGGATCAGGTTTGAGGAAAAGGGTGATAAAGTCAGTTTTATTCTTATCATATGGAGTAGCTTGTGAAATATTCCACACTGGAACTCTGAGTTGTACACGAACCTCAGAGGCCACTTGGTCCAACTAACATAGGCATCTCTTCTACAACCTTGCTACCTGTTGACCTTCACCAAGGACAAAGCCCTTACTAGCTCTCTGAACAGCCCATCCCATTTTAAACAGCTTACATGTTAAAATGTGCATCCTTACTCTAAGGCTGAAATTCTACTAAGTAGATATTCTACTAATTCTACTAACTAGGAGTTAAGAAATAGGTCAAAATCATGGGCAAGATTTGTACACAAAGATTTATACATGCAAATGTTTTTATTACTGATGACTATAACACCTAAAGTGCCCGAAATTTGAATTTTGTTGAATAGAGCTATTGAAATTTTTTAAAATTAGTTTTTTCACCCAGTGTAGCAACACACACATATGCACACAAATGAGTGTGTGTGAAACTGGTGAAATCTGAATAAGCTGTGTGAAATTACCAATGTCAACTTCCTAGCTTCAATAATGTACTGCAGTTATGCAAGATGTTACCATTGGGGGAGACCTATAGATTCATGTGAAGACTACCACTCAGAATACAGAATTGCTGTATCACCACAGAGATCTCCCACCTGCTACCCTTTTATAGAAACAAGCATGTGTGCCCCCTTTCCTCCATAACCTCTGGCATCCCTACTCTGCTCTTTATCAGTAGAATTTTGTCATTTCAAAAATATTATATAAGTGGAGTTATACAATACGTAACCTTTCGAGGCTGGCTTTTTTCATTCAGCATAATGTCCTTGAGGACCACTATGTATTCAAGTTGTTGTAAGTGTTAATAGTTGAATCCTTTTTGTTGCTGAGTGGTATTCCATGGTATGTATGTTCCATAATTTGTTTAAACAGTCAACTCTTGAAGGACACCAGGGATAATTCTAGTGTGGGTATTCACCAATGATATATCTGATAAGAGGAAATTTTAAAAATATATAAAGAACTTATACAACTCAACACCAGCAAGATAAGCAACACAATTTAAAAATGGGCAAAGGGGGCCCTGGCTGGTGTAGCTCAGTGGACTGAGCTCAGGCCTGCGAACCAAAGGATAGCTGTTCGACTCCCAGTCAGGGCACATTCCTGCGTTGCAGGCCAGTTCCCAGCAGGGGACACATAAGAGGCGACCATACATTGATATTTCTCTCCCTCTCTCCTTCCCTTACCTTCTAAAGATAAATAAATAAAATCTTTTAAAAATGGGCAAAGGATCTGAATAGGCAGTTCTCCAAAGAGGATGTACAAATGGCCAATAGACATATCAAGTAATGCTCAGCATCACTAACCATCAGAGAGATGCAAATTAAAAGTACAGCGAAACTTCCATCAAGATGGAGGCGTAGGTGGAAACACTGTGCCTTCTCGCAAAACCAAGTTTAAAAACAACAAAGTTTTAGCAACAAAAATGCAGCCAAACCACACCAAATTGAAATATACAGAAGTCCGACAACAACGAACCCTTCAGCCAGACCGGTAAGAGGGGCAGAGCCAGCAGCGGAGCAGTCAGGCAGGAAAGATCCACCAGACCGACTCAGATGCACAACCCAGGCACACAGGAAGCTGCAGGCGGATCCCAGGTGTGGAGTAGCAGTGGGCGACCCACTGAGGGTGCAAGGCAGTGGACCCACTGAGGGCTGACCACGGTCACACATTCGAGTGCAAATAAACCGGCGAAGGAGCAAGCAGTGAGACAGACCAAGCAAGTCCCAGCGGTGGGAAGCAGCACAGGGGACTGCTATTGTCCCTCTCTGACCCCACCCCCACATACAGCATCACAAACCAGCGACTTGGGTGGCCCTGCCCTGGTGAACAACTAAGGCTCTGCCTCTCACACGTTAACAGGCGTGAACAGATCAAAACATTATGGCTCAAGAAGAACTCAAAGCCCCAGAGCCCATAACTCTAAGCGATGAAGAAATAGCCAGACTTTCAGATGCACAGTTCGAAACACTGGTGATCAGGATGCTCACAGAACTGGTGCTTTTAGTCACAAATTAGAGGGACATATGAAGGCTAAACTAATTGAAATGAAGGGAAATGCATAGGAAACCAATAGTAATGGGAAGGAAACTGGGACTCAAATCAAGGTAGTGAGCCAGGAGGAAGAAAGAAACAACCAAACAGAAAAGAATGAAGAAATAAGAATTCAGAAAAATGAGGAGAGGCTTAGGAACCTCCAGGACATCTTTAAATGTTCCAACATCTGAATTACAGGGGTACCAGAAGGGGGAAAGCAACAGCCACAAGTGGAAAACTTATTTGAACAAATAATAAAAGAGAATTTCCCTGATCTGGCAAAGGAAATACACTTCCAGGAAATCCAGGTAGCTCAGAGAGTCCCAAAGAAGTTGGACCCAAGGAGGAACATACCAAGGCACATCATAATTACAATACCCAAGATTAAAATGAAAGAGAATCCTAGAAGCAAGAGATAAGGGGACAGTCACCTACAAAGGAATTCCCATCAGACTGTCAGCTGATTTCTCAAAAGAGACCTTATAGGCAAGAAGGGGCTGGAAAGAAGTATTCCAAGTCATGAAATGCAAAGACCTACATCCAAGATTGCTCTATCCAGCAAAGCTTTCATTTAGAATGGAAGGAAAGATAAAGTGCTTCTCAGATAAGATCAAATTCAAGGAGTTCATCATCACCAAGCCCTTATTATATGAAATGTTAAAGGGACTTATCTAAGAAAAAGAAGATAAAAAATATGAACAGTGAAAGGACAGCAAACTCAGTTATTAACAACCACACCTAAAACAAAAGCAAACTAAGAGGACAGCTAGATCAGGAGCAGAACCATAGAAATGAAGATCACATGGAGGGTTAGCAACAGGGGAGTGGGAGAAGGAGAGGGAGAGAAGGTACAGAAAATAAGTAGCATAGACAGTAGGTAGAAAATAGATGGGGGAGGGCAAGAATAATAGGGGAAATATAGAATCTAAAGAACTCGAGACATGTGGTCATAAACTAAAGAGGGGAATGGTGGGGGAGAGGGTGTGCAGGGTGGAGGGGAATGAAGGGGGGAAATAGAACAACTGTAATGGCATAATGAATAAAATATGTTAAAAAATAAATAAAAGCACAGCGAGATGTCACCCCACACCTACCAGAATGGCTACCCTAAGTAAACCAGCCAAAAACAAGTGCTGGCAAAGATGTAGAGAAAGGGGAACCCTTGTGCACTATTGGTGGAAGTGCAGATTGGTGCTGCCACTGTGGAAAATGATATGGAGTTTCCTAAGGAAAAAAAAGAAAACTAAAAATGGAACTCTCCTTTGACCCAGGGATCCCACTTCTGGGCATATATCCTATGAATCCTGAAAACACCAATCAGAAAGAGTATATGCACCTGTATGTTCATAGCAGTTATATTTATAACAGCCAAGATCTGGAAACAGCCTAAGTGCCATCAATAGTAGAATAAAAACATATGGTACATTTACACAATGGACTACTATGTGGCCATAAAAAAGAAGAAATTCTTGCCCTGACTGGGATGGCTCCGTAGGTTAGGCATTGACCCCAGAAAGCGAAAGATTGCCAGTTGGATTTTCAGTCAGGGCACATGCTTGGGTTGTGGGCCAGGTCCTTAGTTGGGGATGTGCAAGATGTAACCAATAGATACTTCTCTCACACATCAATGTTTCTCTCCCTTTCTTTCTCCCTCACTTCTTCTTTCTCTAAAAATAAATAAATAAAATCTATAAAGAATGAACTCTTACCCTTTGCAACAGTATGGATAGGCCTGGAGAACATTATGCTAAGTGAAATGAGCCAGTTAGAGAAAAAACCTATCATATGTTGTCACTCATATGTGTAATCTACTGAACAAAATAAACTGACAAAATAAAACCAGAGGCCTGGATATATGGAACAGAATGACAGATCTAAGAGGGGAAGGGTCTTGGGGGGGTGGTGACTGGAATTGATTAGCCAAAGAACACATATGCATATATGCATAGCTCATGAACACAGACAACAATGTAATGAAGAGCAGAGTAGGGGTGGGAGCTGAGTGGAAGGGGACGAAGGAGGAAAAGTGGGGGACATCTTTAATAGGGTCAACAATAAAAAATGACCTCAGGGCATTTATAAACCAAGTCAATATATTAGATCATAGAAGAAATTTTCATAAATTCTTAGATGTAACATCTCTTTGGCCATAATCTAGCAAAACAAAGAATTAGTAAGAAAAAATAA
Organism: Artibeus jamaicensis; assembly: GCF_021234435.1. Classification (NCBI taxonomy): domain Eukaryota; kingdom Metazoa; phylum Chordata; class Mammalia; order Chiroptera; family Phyllostomidae; genus Artibeus; species Artibeus jamaicensis. The sequence goes on along the minus strand of NW_026521810.1, from coordinate 7,898,889 downwards.
TAAAATAAAATAAAATAAAATAAAATAAAATAAAATAAAATAATTATCACCGTGATTCTGGGTAGTTGGTTTTCAAGGCTGCAGCAGAGCTGGGTTGGGGGGTAAGAGAGGAAAGAGCATAAGTGTAGGGTAATTTAAAATGTCAGAAAAATCACTGATCTTACTTTTACTCAGTCTTATTTATTGAACAAACACTGTTCTGGGACTGCCAAAAGCCTCTGGTCAGCTTCCAAAATTCTGAGAAGTTTGCCGTTTTTCTTACTGCTTTTACGTGTTTCATCAATCCTTACTTCACCATTTTTGCAGATATTGCTTGATTTCATTGATTCTGGTCTTATTTTTTTCTCATGTTCAGTGTGGGCTTTTTAAATTTAATTGTTGTTCAAGTACAGTTTTCTGTCTTTTACTCCCATCCCAGCCCACACCCCGTGTTCCCCACCTCCCCCCTATTTTCACCCCTCTTAATTGTTGTCCTTGTGTCCTTTATACTAGTTCCTGTAAATCCTTCCCCTTTTTCCCCTGAATGGTCTTATTTTTATTATTTATTTTCTCAGCATTCACATCTCTCACATTTGAGGAATGTTTTAGATGCATCCCTCAAATACTGATATGTTGTACTTTATTTTAATTTAATTACATGCATTTCTTTTTTTTAACTTCCTCTATAGCCTTGGATAATTTAGAATTTTGTTGTTTTACATCCAGTGTTTAGAGATTTTCGGGTTGATTCATACTTTGATTCCACTATCTTAAAGGAACTTACTTTGTATGATTTCAAGTCTTTTAAATGTGTTCAAGTCTGTTTTTATGGGCCAGGATATGTATGTTCTCTTTGTGAATGTTCCATGGGCTCTTAAAATGAATGTGTGTTTTGCTGCTCATAGGCTGGGTATAAACGTCAATTAGATCTTGTTGGTTGTTGGTGGTGTTCAGATCTTCTCTATCTTTGCTGATTTTCTGTCTAGTAGTTCTATCAATTACTGAAAGGGAGATGCTGACATCTCTTTATGGATTTGTCTATAATATTTGTCTAATATATATATGTCTAACATATATGTCGTATATTTGTCTAATATGATATATATGTATATATATCATCATTAAAGTATGATGTTAATGTTTTTATTTTTAATTAACTCTTTTATTATGGTAAGAACACATATGTTAACCTACTCTCTTAGCAATTTTTTAAGTTTACAATGCTGTGTTATTATCTACAGGCACATGTTGTATAGCAGATCTCTGTGATTTATTCATCCTGCATAACTGAAATTTTATACCCATTAGCAACTCCCCATGTACCCTTCCCCACAGTGCCTGGCAACCACTATTCTATTCTTTGCTTTTATAAGTCTGATTATTTTAGATATTCCATGTAAGTTAAGTTAATCATGCAGTATTTGTCTTTCTGTAACTGGCTTATTTCATTTAGCATAATTTCCTCAAGGTTCATCCATGTGGTCTCCTTCTTAAGGCTGAGTAATAGTCTGCCGTTTCTGTACATTGTATTTTCTTTATTCATTCACATGCATCTATGAGTATTTAGTTTGTTCCTACATCTTGACTATTGTGAATAGTGCCGCAACAAACTTAAAGTGCTAATATCTCTTCAAGATCCTGATTTTAATTCTTTCAAATAAATACACTAAACAGAGATTGCTGGAAGATATTGTGGTTTTTGCTTTAATTTTTTGAGAAATCTCCATACTGTTCCCCTTAGCAGCTGCACCATTTTGCATTCCCCTCAACAGTGTGCCAAGGTTCTAATTTCTCCACATCCTCACCAACATTTGTTTTGTTTTTATAATAGACATCCTAAGAGTTATGATGTGATATCTTACTGTGATTTTGATTTCCATTTTCCTAATGATTAGTGACATTGAGCATGTTTTATATATATGTTGATCACATCTTTGTTTTACCACTTTAAGTGAAGTGTGAAAAACTGTCTTCCACTTACCTACTTTAATATATAATTCTTTGAAGTTTCCTCCACACAAATTGATCACTTCAAATAGTGCTATGATTTTTTGCTTAAACCATTAAATATTATTTTAGAAACTCACAAGGAATGAGATAGTCTAATATATCTACTCACCCCTCTTTGTGAGTTTTTTAAAATTTATTTTATTTTTCTTCTTTCCTTTCTGTTGTTTCAGACCTTCTTTTTTTACCTTTTCTTTGAAAAACTACCTTTGACATTTCTCGAAGTCTAAATGTACAAGCAGAAAGTTCTCTTGGTTTCCCTTTGTCTGAGAATGTGTGTATTTTCCCTTCAATCTTAAAGAATAGTTTTGTCAAATGTAGAATTGCTGGTTGAAAGTTCTTTTTCTCAGTACTTATAAAATATTACACCACTTCCTCTGGCCTCCTCTGGTTCCTCATGAGAAATCTGCTGTCATTCAAAATATTTTTTCCATCCAGGAAAATGTCATTTCTTTCTTGATGTTTCAAGATTTTTTATTTGTCTGTAGGTTTGACTGTGATGTGTCATCACATAAATTTCTTTGGTTTTATCCTGTTTGGGGTTCATTCAAATTCTTGAATGTGTTGTTTTATGATTTTCCCAAGTTGGAAAAACTTTAGTCATTATTGTTAGAAATATATTTTTATCTTCATTTTCTTTCTCCTCTCCTTCTATGACTCCAACAACATGAAAGTTGGATTCTTCTTATTATCATTCAACAGGTCATTAGACTCTGTTCTTTTTCTTTTCAGTGTATTTTCTTTTTGCTGTTCAGATTGGAGGGCATAAAATATAAGTTTTTATCAAACACACCTCACCCTGTGATTCCCTGAGCATTGACCCCACCCAACTAGTACACAGGCTGGAATCTCTTTCAGCAGCTGTTGCTTACAAGTGGATGGCCTTTACCCATGCTGTGTACTTCCCTGAAATCTCTGAAAGGTCAGCAAACCCCAAATAAGCAGTGACTGGCCTTGGCATGCTCTGTGCCTCTTGCTAAGTGGCCCTGAGCCCAGCATTAATGGCACACAGCCTCAGTTCACAGAGCTTCTGCCAGGTGCCTCCTAATCCACCACAGGCAGCTACCAACTGTAGATTGCTTTGTACTAGTACAAGGTTGCCCAAGGCCAAACAAGGCTGCACCTGACTTGAGCCTGCACAGGAGCCCCTCTCAAAAGTCCCCAGAACCAATATACCCAATGACTGCCTTCAGATGACATCAGAGCACCACCACCCAGTTAGCTCTACAAGTGACACACCCCTAGGGTGAACTCAGCAGGTACCAGAGCCCTGCTACAGCAAACCCCAATCTATGCATGATCAGCCCACACATAACAGCTTATCTGTTGTAGTCACAGCCAGTCCTCACAGTCAGTCAGCCTGAGGGTCAATTCCACCAATTGATGTACCGACAGTAATCTAGGGCTCAACAGCAACAGAAGGGCACACACAACCCACACAAGGAAAACTCTTGGAGCACCCACCTCAGGTGACCAGGGAGACTGTGCCACTGAGCCCTACAGGACATAAGGCCACCCTGCCAAGAGTAGGAGACACAGAAACAAATCTAAGGATGTAGTCAAAATGGGGGGATGAAAAACATGTTCCAAATGAAAGAACAGGAGAAATCTCCAGAAAAAGTACTTAAATGAAGTGGAGGTGGGCAACTACCATACACAGAGTCAAAACAGACTGGTTATAAGGATGCTCAAGAAACTTAGTTAGAATTTTACCAGCATAAAAAGGACATAAAGCAATAAAAGGGAACCAATCAGGTCCTAGCTGGTATGGCTTAGTGGACTGAGTACTGGCCTGCAAACCAAAGGGTCACTGGTTTGATTCCCAGTCAGGGTACATGCTTGAGTTGTGGGCCAGGTTCCCAGTTGGGCATGTGTGAGGGGCAAGCACACATTGACATTTCTCTCCCTCTATTTCCCTTTCCCCTCTGTCTAAAAATAAATAAATAAAATATTTTTTAAAGAACCAGCCAGAAATGAAGACTACACTAGAAGGGATCAATAGCAGTTACCAACTCAGAGAACCAACTCAGCAGATAACGCCAACTCAGCAATTTGAAAACAAAGTATCAAAACAAAATACCCTCTCAGAAGAGCAAGAAGAAAAAAAATTTTAAATGAGGATAGTTTAAGGGGCCTTTGAGACAACGTCAAATATACCAACATTTGCATGATAGAAGTCCAGAAGGAAAAAAGAGAGAGCAAGGTATTGAAAACCTATCTGAAGAAAAAATGACTGAAAAACTCCCTATTCTGGTGAAAGAAATAAGCACAAAAGTCCAAGAAGCACAGTGAGTCCCAAACAAGATGAACCCAAAGAGGCTCGCACATTATAATTAAAATGCCAAAGATTAAATACAAAGAGAGAATCTTAACAGCACCAAGAGAGAAGCAGTTAGCTGCTTACAAGGGAACTCCCATAAGACTGTCAGCTGATTTCTCAACACAAACTTTGCAGTCCAGAAAGGATTGGTATGAAATATTCAAAATGATCGAAAGCAAGGACCTACAACCAAGATTACTTTACCCAGCAAGGCTGTCATTTAAAATTAAGGGAGAGCCCCAGCTGGTGTGGCTCAGTGGATTGAGTGCCTGCCTGCGAACCAAAGGTTTACTGGTTTGATTCCCAGTCTAGGGCACATGCCTGGGTTGCAGGCCAGGTCCTCAGTAGGGGGTGCATGAGAGGCAACCATCCTTTGGTTGCCTTATTCCTCTCTTTCTGCCTCCCTTCCTCTCTCTAAAAATAAATAAATAAATAAACTTTAAAAAATAAAATAAAGGACAGATAAACAGCTTCCTATACAAAGAAAAGCTAAGGAGTTCATCACCACCAAACCAGAATTGCATGAAATGTTAAAGAGACTTCCTTAAGAAGAAAGATCAAAAATATAAATAATAAAATGGCAATAACTACATACCTACCAATAATTATTTTAACTGTAAATTGATTAAATATTCTAATCCTCTTGAGGGCCTCTAAATTGTACCTGTCATCAACTACCTTCAACACAGCTTGTGTGTTGCTGCCACTGTATGGATCTAGTGACAGGGCACCTCAGTGCTCCCTCTCCACCATCAGTTTCCACAGTGTCAGCTTATTGGGTCCTGGCCCCTCCCTTCTAAGTACCCATGTTAATATGTACATTTCTCAGGCTAGGGCCAACAGGGGCTTCCCCAACCCCATTTTTCATTCACTAACTTATACAATTACCTTTCCAAAGGTACTTGGATAATAATGAAATAAAATCACTTTTGAACCAAAAAAAAAAAAAAAAAAGACATAGTGTAGCTGTGAGACAAGCCAGTAAGCCAGGACAAGTGGAATAGGGAAAATGAGACAGTAGCTGAATAAAGTGGCCAAGCAATTTACGACCAGATGCAAGAGATCACCTTCCTAGGGATGACATGTATAGGCCTCAATTGTATTTCCACTGGAGGCCCAGAAAAGCAGCAAAAGAATACTGGCTGCAATGACTGACAGCCTTTTGCCCTGGTACCAACCAATCAATAGAGACCAAGACCTTGAAATAGCACCGCTGGAAAACTGATGAATATTCTGCTGAAGGCCTCTCTTAACACCTCTCCTAAAATTCACCTGCAAGGGAGAGATAAAAGTCTCAAGACAAAGGATCCAGCCCATACTCTCCTTCGGGGAAGCAGCCCACACCATTTTCTTCCCCTTCTTCTTCCCTCTCTTCTTCCCCCACAGGCACATATCTCCTGGACTTTAAGAGTCTCTACAAGACTCGCAACCAGGAGAGCAATGGGCAGCAGGTGGTCATCCCAAGCTAATCTCCTGAAACTGTCTTCAAGGCCACCTTGTCTCTGACTCCTCAGTGAGCTAAGGCAGCCCAGCCTATGTTCTCCTGTTACTTCTTCTATGCTGAGCCTTTCCTTGTTTTATTGACCCCAGCTTTAATAAGTACCATCACAGTCACCTAGACTCATGTAGTGAAACCTTTTCTACATGAAGTCAAGAACCCACACACTACCAGCCAGTGCCAGGCAGTCATGGCCAATGAGTTCCCTTTCCTGTAAGAGCTGAGTAAATATTTAAAAAATACCCATATAAATGCTGTCTACAAGAAACTAACTTCAGAATGAAAGACACAGAAACTAAAAGTAAAGGGATGGAAAAAGATATTTCATGAAAATGGAAATGAAAAGAAAAAGCTGGGGTAGCAATACTTGTATCAAACAAAATATACTTTAAAACAAAGGCTGTAATAAGAGACAAAGAAGGAATCAGCAGTTCAACTTCTTGGTATTTATCCAAAGAAATCCAAAACACTGATTCAAGAATATTTGTGCACCTCTATGTTCATTGAGGCATTATTGTATAGAAGCAAACTAAGTGTCTATTGATAGACAAATAAAGAAGAGGTAGTACGCATATGACGGACCCTTAGTCAGCCATAAGAAAAAGTGAAATCTTGCCACTTGTGACAGCATGGATGGCTCTAGAGAGTAGTATGCTAAGTAAAATAAGTCAAATAGAGAAAGACAAAGCCACATGATTTCACTTATATGTGAATTCTCAAGCATGAAAAACCAAACAAACAAAACAGAAATAAACTTAGATACAGAGAACAAACTGATTGTTGGGAGAGGGGTCGGGAGGCTAGGTTATAAAGGTGAAGGAATTAAGTGCAAATTGGTAGTTACAAAATAATCATGTAGGTATAAAGTACAGCATAGAAAACATAGTCTAAAATATTGCAATAACTATGTGTGGTATCAGGGGACACTAGACTTACAGGGATCACTTCACTAAGTTGTATAAATGTCTAATCACTATGTTGTACACCTGAAACTATTACATTTAATATCAACTGTAATAGAAAATTTTAAAATTTTTTTCTAAGGGTAAACAGGATAATTGTCCCTACTAGAATATATGACTTCTTATTACTAAAATTGAGACTAAAATTAAACATGAACTTATTCCAGTATATTTCAAAGTATATTTTGGAGGCTGCTGGTTTCATGTGCTGTTTAATAGTATTATATTCAATCATCATTTGCCAGACTGCATTATAATTATATGTTTACATGACTCTTTTTCTTGTGACCTCCTTACAGGGACTGTCACCTCCTCCAGGGCAGTAATTAATGACTCATCCTGATATCCTCAGCATACAATACAAAGCTAGGAATTGGCGGTATTTGTTGAGTGAGCATAGTCTTACTTCAGAAGATGACAACCAGTGGAAAGCAATGATCAAACTGACACATGCTCCAGTTTTTATTGGCACTAAGGAAACACACTATAATCCTCTGGGGCATTGTATGTCCTGGTAATCAGGAACATAAACTTTGGGGCCAGACTGCCAGGATTCAAATCTATACTTTATCGCTTGCTACCTGCATAACTCGCTTGCTACCTGCATAACCCAGGACAACTTAATTAACTTCCTTTAGCCTCAGATTTCTCATCTGGAAAATGGGGATACTTGTACCCTTTACCCCGCAGGATATGTGAGGATTAAATGAAAAAAATGTATGCAACATAGCTAGTACAAAGTCCTACACACAGGAAACATTCAGTGAGTAGCGGCTATTTATACTATTTTTCTGTTTGTCATCTGCCTCCCACCACCTCCCTTTTTAAGCATCAATTATCAGTATTCTCCCTTCTAGCTTCCTTACTCCCCACACCCCACCATTTACTGCCATCCCTCATCAGTTCTATCTACTTATACCAAAAGTTCAGCATGAGCTGTCAGCATGTTCCAGCTTGTGTTTATTCCCACTTACACCTGAAATGCTTCATGCACAGGCCCTACTCATCCCTCAGGGCCAGATTAGATCTGACTCTGCCCATGAAGCTTTACCATCTTTTAACTTTCCCTTCCCTTCTGCAGCATTTGTCTGGTCCACATGATTTGGCATTTGGCTGTATTCTCCCATTATTTCATATATGCAATTGCTCTTCCCTCAGAAAGACTAGAGACCCAGCAAACAACCATTGCAGAATATTTGGAGTGCAATAGGGCATCAAACCAGTTCTATAGGTATCTTTGGGGGTTGCAGTGATTGTGTAGTAGGGTCACATTCTCAGCTTCCTACAGAGTCCAGGCAACAGGTTTCTGTGTGAGATAGTCGAAGTTTTAGATAACTGAACATTATAACTCAGTGTTATCCAAAGAGGTTTGGTGGTCTTGGACTTGATGGATAGAAGATAGGATCCAGAATAAGAGAAAGAGTTCCATATCCTCTCAGCTGGTCTGATGTATTGTGTCCCATCCTTACATACTGATGGGTTGTAGTGGCAGTCCCAACACATGCAAAAGAGAGAAGCAAAGGTGTCTAGCAGCCTAGAAAAGGCATCAAAGGGTGAACAGCTAGAAGGCATGAAGATACTCAGTTAAGAAAACATGAGACTTAGTGTAATGCCCTTTAATAAAGTTTGTTAGAGTTTTCTCTAACCCTTAAAATCTAGCCGTGATACTGACATAGTTATAACAACTTAGAAGAGGCTTTTTAACAAATTACCTTCTATTAAATCTGTTGACTACATGATTTGAAACGGTGCTTTATCCTTTCTTTCTCCCATCTCGATCTTAATTATGGAAGAATCAGCCTACAGAATTCTCCTCAGATAAGGGCTTTAAAACAATATAAACTATCTCATAACAAATGTGAAGTCTGGATACCAATGGAAACAATACTATTTTAGCTAATGGTTCATTGTAGAAAGACAGTGGATTATGCTACAGCAAAGGTGCTAGCTTACCACAGATATCTGCATGAAGTCATAAGGAAGAGATTCAGCACATATAGCCAATGGTAGAATTTACTCTCCAAGAACTAATGATAATAAAATAGCCTGAGATATTTAAAATGTTGGAAAAGATAAAAGAATGAACAGAACCCACAAGGCAAGAAGAGAACATTGGGGGGAAATAAGAAAACAAAGTAGAAATTTTGGAAATTAAATATGTAGTAATTAGATTAAAAAATTCAATAGACAGACTAGAAAACTGGAGAGAGAGAGCTAGTGGTCTGAGGACATAAAACTGAAGTACAAAGAGAGAAGGAATTATGCAAGTGAAATCAGCATAATGTGAAGAACAAGATGACAAAGTCCAATATAAATCTATTAACAGTTCCAAAGGAGAGAATGGAGATAATCAGGGAGAGGCAACATGTCGAAGAGGTAACAGCAGAGAAGTGACCAGGACTGGAGGAAGGCGAGTGCTCAGAGTGAAAGAGCATGCAGGGTTATGAGCAGGTTAGAGAAAAGAAACATGCTTATAACCACAGCATGGTGAAACTGAAGTGCATCAAAGACAAAATGTTAAGGTTCTCTTAAGAAATGGAACTAAAGTAGGTTGCCAAGAAGCCACATCCTATCCTGTCTGGTTGGTGGTCAGGTGGTCTATTTTAGCTTCCAGCCAGCCATACACAGGAGCAAGAACTGAGAAATAGCCAGTTCTCTGCAAGTGAAGGACAGGAAACCTGAAACATTGGATCCCAGAAGAAGGTAATGGATTAATCAGAACTACCTTTCAAGTCTTTGTTGTTAAGATGTATTGGTTACATGGGGCTTTCTCCCATTAATTGTGCATGTGCATGTCTGCGCACAGGCATGCCTGCATTGGGAGTGGTGTCTGGAATCACACATTTTTCTGCAGTCCATCTCCTCCTTTTTAGTACACATGCCTGAAAGGACAGCAGAACTGTCCTTCCAGAACAAAGGTTTTCAATCCTAGCTGCACCTGAGAATCAGCTGGGGTGAATTTTAAACATAATAATGCCCAGGTGATCTCAGCACATGCGTGCTTTTGAAAGATTCCCAGGGATTCCGATGTGCAGCAGTAGTTGAAGTCCATTATCTGATAATACTTATTCTCAACTTCAGCACTTCTGACATTGGGGCCAGATAATTCTTCGTTGTAGGGGGCTGTCCTTTGCATGGCAGGATGTTTAGTAGCATACATGGCCTATACTCAGTAGATATCAGTGGGAACCTCATCCACAGTCATGACAGTAAAAAATGTCTCCAATCTCCTATCGTTTCTCAGAATCCTTTGGCAATAACCCTCAGCTGGACTCACTCATGTACTTGAAACAAAAGTTTCAGGAAACATTTCTTATTAATCTAAGCAATGTTCTCTGGCTCTCTAGTCTTTTCCATTCTTTTCTTTCTTTAATGCCCATTGTGACTTACTAAACCTCCCACCACTCTTCAAGCCAGTCCAATCTGATTTTTGTCTCATGATGTTATAGAAACCCTTTGTGGTGAATGTCATCAATGGCTTCCTCATCCAATAGTCCCTTTGTAATTCTCAGTGTACCTGAGCTCACAGTGGCAATGACCACACTTTTTCTAAAAGTGTTTCTTTCCTTGCTACCATGACACCACACCCCATGGTTTTCTTCTGCCATGTTTTGGTTTCTTTGTCTTCACTTCTTTGCCTGATCTCTATTTTGTGAAGTTTCATAGGGTCTGTCTTCCCACTTTCTCTTTCCTCCAGAAATCTTCCATATTCCTATTGCTTTCAAAACCAACTATATACCAAGGCCCCCATATTTATGTTCTTCCCATACCTCTCTTCTAGCTTGACACCCACAGATCCAACTGCCTCCTGTATGTCTCCCTTCAATGCTTCATAGACATTTAAAACAAGAAATTCTTGTCCTTTCTCCAAATGTTTTTTCTTGCCATCTTTTAAAACCTCAGTAAATGGCACTACCTACCCAGCAGTTGCTTAAACCAGAAACCTAGAGGTCATACTTAACACCTCTCAGACATTTAATGTATCAGATCTGTCAACCTGTAAGATACACTCAGCGGCTTTCTACTGCCTTCCACCCCAAAGCCACCATCCGACTCCAAGTCACCATTACCTTTTACCTAGAGCACTGCTGTGGCCTTTCTGTTTCAGTTGTAATCTAGTCTCCAGCCAACAGACAGAAATATTTTTTTCTTTTAACTTTATTTTTATTGTTGACGCTATTACAATCTCCCCATTTCCCCTGCCCCATCTTCCCTTGCTCATATTTCTTTCCTGCTTAAATCCCTTCAATGACCTCCCTTTGCATTTGGAATGAAGCCAATGATATCAGCCTGGCCTATGAGGCCCTTCATAACCTCAGTCCTCTCTGACTCCCCAGACCCACTTGACGCTGCTTACCTGACTAGCTCTTTAGCTCTTAACATATTCCCTACCTTGGGTCTTTTATTCTTGTTCTTCTGCCTAGAACACGCTTCCCTCACTTTTTGCAAGCCAACTCCTGCTACTCCTTGAAGTGTCAGATTGACTTCCACTTGCTCAAACAGGTCTTCCTTGATCACCACCTTTCACCTTATCTAAATTAGTCCCCTATTACACTCTCTCCTAAGGCTCTCTACTTCCTTTATTGTGTTAATGCCATCAGAGTTTGTAACTGGGTGATCAATGGTGCTCCCCGCTGGAAAGTAAGGTCTCTCAGACAAGGTCTATGTCTTTTATGCTCATCCTGAGCCTCTGTCAGTGCCTGGCAAAAGTTCAGCACTTTATAAATATTAATTAGGTGAATTAACAAACAGTGTTATTTTGCAGAAATAGATAGTAGGACAAGAACAACCAGGATGACCGATAGGGGTTAAGGAGGTTAAGATGGCTAATTTGCACTATTTTTTTAATTGATGGTAAAGAGCATATAAAAAGGTAAGTGCTCAGAAAGGCTCTGCAGAGTCAGAGGAGGTTGTTTTTGTTTTAAACTATCAGTGAGTGACATCAGTGATGTAGATAAGTATATATCATCAGGCCTCCTTCTCTTCCATGTCCTGAAGGACCTCAGCAGGGTACCATGAGGATATGCCAAGTGCATCTCTGAGTGTCAATTTCCATTAGGTTCCATCATCTACGATGGAGTGGCTGGCTCCCTGCTCTCTCAGTTCTCTTCTAACTATGGTGTGTTCACCGCACATCCCTCATCCTGTAGTAACAACCCACTTAGATTGGTTTCAGATCAATTCCAAAACCATTATTTCTTTCTCTATAAGTGAGATGTTCACAAAAATTACATAATTTTGTCAAAGTTAAATTATAGGGGGTCGCCTATATATCTCTATGTCATACCCTTTTCAGCCCCATCTCATGCAGGACTGCAAGATTTTCTTTTTAGACAATTACTGGCAAAATATAAATTGACCTTTGAGAACTGCTAATCTGAACACTTGAAGATTGATTCCAATAGGCACTAAGAATTTCTGCATTATTTTGATTTACAGAATAACAAGGTGATGACAACAGTTGAATTTTATAATGAGTTTTAACTATAATCATCCAGAAAAGCTTTTCCCCAGGCTGTGGGATCACAGCCAATTGAAAAATAATTGATGAAACTGCTTCTTTCATGTGTGTGAGGTCAGACAAATCACTTCATTTTTTTGAGCTTCAGTTTCTTTATCAGGGAAATGAATGAGAGGGCAGGATTGTACTTTGGGGTTGCAATAAGGATACACACATGTTCAGACCTAAGCGTAGACCCTCTGAACCAGGTGGTTTGAGGGCAGGACCTAGACTTATGTATTCTAAGAAGCCTCTACACATGATTCTGCCATACACTGCTGGTTACTGGCTTAGACTCTTTTAATTCCTAATTTTATATTAACACTTCCAGTTTGCTTAAAGTAAAACCTGTCTGACAATAGTACTAAAATTTCTTTCATGGAATTTTGGTGCTATAATTGCATTTAAACTGTTGTTTTCTCAAAAGACACTTTATTCGATAAATACTTCATTTATAATAAAGGAAACCCAAGCACTGATACCTTATTAAGCTCTATGGCACTAATATACCCCCATCATTTAAATGAAACTAAGCACTTGATTTAGGAAGAATGCTACTGCAATAAATGAGATATCTTTATTGGGAAACATTGTACAACATTCACGATGAGAATGGGCAATGTGTGTTTCCAGGAAAAACCACCTCATTTCATCACTGGAACTTTGGTCCTGAGAATCAGAGGAAAGGTCTTATATTGGAGACAAGAATAGAGAACTGAAACTTACCCTGGGATTGAGAACATAAATTATGGGCATGGCTAAAAAGCAGAAGATCTCCATAGGGAAATCACCTTCTGTAGTAGAGCCCAGCCAGTGAGTCAGAAAGAGCTGATGAAGAAGAAGTCCTGGTGGATGGACTCAGAGCCTTGATGGGCCCTGTTTTTTTCAGTCACACAGACAGGCAAGAGCATGGTCTCAGCCTCCTGTGAGTGAAGCCAGCACTGCACCCACATAGGAACAGATACATAATCGCACCTCACACCGTGGGGCAAGGTGAATCAAGACAGTACCTCTACTGCTGCTAGTGCCCCCATCAAGTCAAAAATCTAGCCTCAGAATAGGAACTGGACTAAGTTATATAAAAATAAAGTGGTTTTTCTTGCACACCCAAGTTTGTGAACTGGGCTCCATTCTTGCCATGGAAGTGCTGTTGACAAGACCTTTGTTGTTGCTATCCCTTTAGTCTGGGAGCCCTTGCACCTCTGCTCTATGGCTCAAATGGACATCACTGACATACCCTGAGTCTTTCCTGCACGAGGTACCATCTCTCCTTCCATTTATCCAGGTCTAGAGTGGATAGACTCTTCCTTCTTCTCTACATTAACTATGGGAGAATTCATTCATTCATTCATTCCCTCGTTTCATTCATTCTAAGAACATCATGTTTGGGAGACTGCTGGAAGCAACAGAAGCAGAGCAGGGAACAGATAGGTTCCCTCCTGTCCTGAAGATTGCCTTCTGAAGGTGAGAGACATACGGTAAACAAATAAACGTATATTGTAGATATATAACATAGCCACAACTGCTCTGATGATGAATATAGTAGGGTAAAGTAATAAAGAGAGATAGAAGGCACAGACGCTATTTTAGAGACAGCCGGGGAGGCCTCTATTGAGCTGACATTTGAGCAGAGAGCCCTGTGAACTTATACAAAAGTTTTATATAAATGATAACTCCGGATAGTCAACCAGCTGGCACGTTATGGGGACAGTTCCCTTGGCAGCGTACCCAGGGCCATGTCACAATCTAAGGCTAAATCAAATGATTTCTAAAAAAAGGTAAATGCTACCTGGATGTACATCTTCACTGATGAAAGAGAAACAGATTAAAAATAAAAACTGCTAGCAGCAGAAATGGGCTTTCATTCAAAACTACATTCCTTTAAACATATATAAAAGTATTTAGCAAAAAATTATGACTAAATCTAAATACCTAAACCTATCCAATTAGCATTTCCAAATAGTGTTTATACTGTACTGATTTAAAAGTGCTTAGAGGTTTAGAGTTTAGACTCAGTCATGTTCCAAGGTTCCACAGAGAAACGGACAATAAAACCAGCAGAAGGCCTTCTCTCAACTGCAAGTGAGAGGCAAGACAGTGAAGTGGAGACAGGAAAACTTTAAATCAGATGGCCCTTGTTTTGAATGGAAACTGACACAGAGAAGTTACATAGCTTACCTCAGATCACGCAGTCAGAAAGGCACAAAGCCAGGGTTAAAACTGAGGCAGATTTTAAGGAATTGTGCTGGGGGGAGAAAAAAGGCCAATTTAAAACCTGCTATACACTGCCTGATTCCATTCTTGAAGTATGAAAATTGTAGACATAGAGAGCAGGTAAGTGGTTGCCAAAGGTTGGGGAGGGAGGTGAATATAGCTATAAAAGAGTAGCATGAGAAAGCCTTGTGGTGATAGAACTGTTCTATAACTTGATTGTGATGGTGGTTGTACAAATCTACATATGGTCAAGTTCAATGGAACTGTTCGAAATACTGTTAGGTTGGTGTCGTTCAAGAAACCAGACGGACCTAGTGAGCCAAGGAGCAGGGCAATCATTAGCGTGAAAGAGGGGAAAGGGGAGCCAGCCAAGGGAGGTTAAGACTTGCTTAGTTGTCAGGGTATTTAAGCACAAAAAACCGCGAAGGGTAACTGGGGTGTCAAATCTGATCAGCTAGAGCTGGTTGCTGGGTGCTCTTTCTGCTGACCATACAACTTGTCAGCCTCAGGTTAAAGCTGCATCCTGTTCTGCCACATAGGCCGATCGTATGTGGCATAATTGAGCATGTGTTTGTCCTGGGGTCAGCAGACGCTTTCCCAGGCTGCAGTTTCCCATGTAGTTTCCCACCTGGTGATTTTCCACTCCTCCCAGGACTGCCTAGATCTGTCAAATACACACGCACACACACACACATATCAGAGGATTAGAGTTGGTGGAATCTGAAAAAGCTTTGTGCATTGCTGCAATGATTAATTTCCTACTTATGACAGTCACATATACTATATTTCTGTGAGGTGTTACCATTAGGGAAAACTGGGTAAAGGGTACCCAGGATATCTCCTGTTTTATTGTTTTACAACTGCATGTAAATACAATTACTTCAAAATTAAAAGTTAATTTTGAAGTAATTTGGAGAGGAAGCCTAATGTGTTGGTAATCAAGAGCTTATGTATTCATCTGTCATTCACGCCTACCAAAAATTTTTAAAGTACCATCTCTATAGTTGATGATTTCCTGGATTGTGAACTTGTTACAGAATTTTCCCTTGCCCCATGTGGGTTCTGTTACTCTGGGTTCTTTTCCTTGCTGCTGGTAAGAACTGCGGCTCTCAATGCCAGAGTTTGGTAAAAAGGAAAGGAACTATTTATTCAAAAGTTATACAGATTTAGAATAATGGTGGAATTCTGCCATTTAATCTCCCTTCATTTAGAAACAAAGAAACACCCACAAACAAACAGTCCTGTCCCTGCCTCCTGTACCCCTCCTCTGCCTTGCCAAACCAGGCCCATCAGGGGTACTATCTCTCTGGAAAAGAAACGGAAGTCAGTAGCTCAACTAGGCTCCTGTCCTTAATCCAAAACCGAGTGGTACTTCCTCATGGCAGGCTGCTGGGAGTCCATCTGCATTCAATCCATGTGGCCAAGACCCCACACTCTGGCTACGTGGTCAAGAGGCTTCCCCAGCCCCATTGTCGAAAGAGAGAGAAAGACAGAGAGAAAGACAGAGAGAGAGAGAGAGTTCCCTCTCCACTTCCAAACCGAAAGGCATGGCTGCTGCACCTAGGTTTAAATATCCAGGTGGGGACGATCCATGCCCCAGAGGATGGCATGGATCGTCCTCTGTAACCCCATTTCTGACTCTTCCCACAGTGGGTTACACCCGCCAGTAGTCTGGTTTCTTCTGCCTTTCTCTGCTGCCATTGTTAGTCCGGGGAAGTGTGGCCCCCACATGTATAAACTGCCTCCAAGCCGCGTATGCAGGAGCAGGGAGCCTCTCTGGCTAAGTGTCAGCATCTGTGAGAGTCACGCCCATCTTCCTGGCTCAGAGCACAAGCTAGCTCTTAACATTATTAAAACACTGGCTAAGTTATTCAGATATGCAAAGTAGCTCTCAATGGCCCTACTCTGCTTCCCTTGACCTCCAAGCAATAGCTATTAGGGTTTTGGGGGGGCGACCTCTAGCTCAGCTCCCTGTTGCAAACTTACCTTCAACTGTAGAAGCCAGATCCTATGTTTCCTAGCCTCCCGTTCCCACAACAATGCAAATATTGACTTGGGTTCCTCCAGTCATATGATACTGGCCTGAGACATAGTGTGGAAGCCAACTGCAGGAGTCTAGGGGACCAGTGTTGCTGGTGTGGTGGCAGCAGAGGCACCATGGTCCTGGGGTCAAATATTTCTTACCAAGCTGATTCTGTGAAGGGGTTGGAGATGATGCCCTAAAAACTGAGCCTAATAAATCCCTTCATCCCTCCTTAGGACACTGTGATTGTTCTAATCAAGTCCTTCCAGTTTGAACTATATAGAGCAGTGGGTACAGGATATAGAAGCTGAAGTCTTTGTCATGAGGACAGAGTTGAGCATCATGTCAGATAGTCAAGATGAATTCCAGAATGAAGGAAAAAATTAGAGAAAAGCAGGAAGCAAGAATGGTCATTCAAAAAACAAATTTTTGGATTAACTGATTTTTCTCTATTGTCTGTTTTCTATCTCATTAATTTTAACTCCTATCTCTGTTATTCTCTTCTTTCCATTTTCTGAGCTTAATTTTCTATTTTTCTAGCTTCTTAAGATGGAAATTTACATCATTCATTTTGAACTTTTATTCTTTTCTAATGTAATCATTTAAAATTATCCTTTTCCTTCTAAACAATGCTTAAGACTCATCCCACAAATTTCAATGTCAGGTTTTCATTATCCTTCAGTTAGAAATATATTCTAATTTCTCTTGTGATTTCTTCCTTGACACATGCATTATTTAAATGTTTACTTTCCAAACATGAAGGGATTTCATTTTCTGGCATCTTTCTAATATTGATTTCTATTTTAATTCCGTTGTTGCCAAAGAACATACTCTGTGTGATTTTAGCCCTTGTAAATTCATTGTTTCATGGCCAGCAGGTGGTGTGTCTAGATGAATTCATATGCACTTGCAAAGATTGTGCATTCTGTTCTTCCTACATGGAGCAGTCCATAAACATTAATTCAGTCAAGTTTCTGGACAGTGTTGTATAAGTCTTCTCTGTTTTATGATTTCTACCTACTTTTTTTCTATTAAATGCTGACAGGAGAATATTAAAATCAGCACTATAACTTTGGGTTAGTCTAGGTGTCCTTTCATTCCCTTTTTATTTTGAATATTTGCAACCCCTTGTATTAGTTACCGATTGCTGTGTAACAAATGATCCCCAAATTCAGCAGCTCAAAACAATAAACACTTATTAGCAGAAATCTGGGTATAGTTTAGCTGGGTGCTTCTGGCTCAGAATTTCTCAAGAAGTTGGTCATCAAAGTGTCAGCCTGTCCTGTGTCATAGTCATCTCAAGGCTTCCTGTTAACCTTCAAGCTCATTCATACAGCTGTTAGCAGGCCTTGGGTCCTGGTTATGAGCTAGAGCTTTGACTGGTGAGCCTATGCACAGGGATATTCATAACATGGTAGTTTTCTTCCCCCAGAGGGGACAGAGAGATTTTTCTAACCTATTATTGAAGTAAAATCACATCACTCTTGCCATATTCTATTCATTAGAAGTATTATTAGATTCAGCCCACACTCAAAGTTCGAGAGTGTGGTTTACAGAAAGGTGTGAATAACAGAATGTGAAGACAATTGGAGGCTATCTTAGAGGTTTGCTATGACACCCCTCAAAGCACTCAACAAAAAAACCTCAGTCATATGTATGTTTGGTGCTATGGATTATTTGATGGCTTCCATGAAAATGATGAGCGATCAGTTCTCAGGAGATTGGGACTTAAGGCAGCTCTGGGGACTCTGCAGCAGAAGTTTGTAGATGGTTTTGTGTAAGCTCTGCCATTTATGTAACTCAGAATTTGTCCTCAATGCCCATATCTCTTAGAAAAATTTCAGGAGAATCTGATTAAACCAGCCTAGGATAGGCATCCACAGCCAATCAGCTATGACAGGGAAAGCAGATAATGAGGAATAAGCCCAGGTGCCAGAGTTCCACCCCCGTGGGCAAGAGGAGGACAGGTTATATGGTGAGCATCACCTTGGTGATGCTCACGACCAGCACCTCCGATATGAGCAGGTTGGCAGTGATTAGAACTGAGAGTGGGCTGGCTGAGAGGGGTGAAGAACTATAATGAAGACCAGGGACCTTAGAATGCAGGGAGGAGCACCTATAGTAACTTTTGTGTCACATCTCAGGTCTGTTTGTGGCCCAGGGTCATGCCCCACACATTTTTGCATGCCTTTAGAGTCTCTATGCACTGTTTTAACCACCAACAGAACGTTAGTGTCCTGCCAGGGTCACAGAGTAATCCAAGGAGTTTAGCTCAGAGTTAGACTCAGTCTTTTGTGTTAAACTGTACACACAGCTGGCCTCAGAAGGCTCTGAGTGCTCAGCCTCTTTAGGGAGCAAGAGTGGGTAGTTCTGAGGTCATGCCAGATGCTTCAAGGCACAGGCATTATTTGCTGCCACCTTGGGCAAAGGTTTGATTGTTTCAAATGTTTGGCAAGCGCAAAAACTTCCAGGGACTCAATGTTTTGCTGTCTCAGGTCAGGACCCTTTGTTAGCCATGTCTAGAGAAACTGGATCTGGGGCTGAAGCAGCTGGAGGCCTATTACTGCATTAAAATTTTTTATTATGGAAAATTCCAAGCATACCTAAAAGTAGAGAGGTTGGAATAATGAACTCCCATGCACCAGTCAATCAGCTTCAACAATGATAAATTCATGGCTAATTTTTCATCTATATGCCCACCCACTGCCCCCACTTACCTCGTAGATTATTTTGAAGCAAATTCCATCATATTTTATTCATAAGTATTTCATTATGTATTTCTAAAAAAAAAAGTTCCATTTAAAAAATTCTATAGCAACCATTGTCACACATATGATAATTAAAAATTCCTCATCAAAAATCAAGCCAGTATTCAAATATTCCCTTCTACTGCTCTTTTAATGTACACTCTAAAAATTAAACATCAAATCCCCCAACTGCTTTTAAAAGCATTCATATTTCATTGGTGACTATATCCACCATAAAATATACATTAAATGAACAAACAAAAAAAGTACAAATGTTAACTTAAATTTGTTATTTACAACTTGATAATTCAAGAGAAGCTGAAACCAGTTTCCACCATCTTGTCTCAAGCTGCTGTTTCTTATTTTCCAAGAAGAAAAAAAAGTTAAAACCCGTGGTGGTCATTTTAAGTAGTCCTGCCCACCTCTCTCCTTCCAGGGGCAGGAATGGTTATACTTCTCCAGTCCTGTGAAGTTGGGTGTGGTCACACTACCGATTCTGACCAATGAGTTGAAAGTGGAAATGATGAAATGTCAGTTCCCATCAGATAATTTGATTGCCTTTATGAGTCTTTCTCTTCTCTTCCAAGAACCCTCTTTTAACTTAGCTACTGTGTCCCAGGTTATCCCATCAGCCAGGGTCTTGAATGAACATGTATTAGAAGAGAGAAACAAATCTGTTGTAAGTCATTTAAATTTTGAAGTTGTTTATTGTCTCATATAACCTGATCTACCTTGATGCATGTAAAGTGCTTAGGCGTGAGTATGTGACTTCAGGGAAGCTCAGCTTCTAGCTGATAACATTTTAGTGAGACCCTTTTAAGAAATCATTTGACTCAACTCTTAAATGTCCCTGAATTGATCTGTGCTGCCACTTAGGTAGAGCAGTGGTATTTTAATTCTTTAGCCTTGGCATTATTATAAGATTACTACAATAATTATAAGAGCACTCTGCCAAATAAAACACTACAGACATATGAGATATTACGTTCAATGCACCTAAAGATGAAAGAAAATCTGAAACCCTGGTCTGAGAGTCAAGGCTCTGCCTTGCCGTTATCTTGGACAGGTATCTTAATCAAAGAGCCTCAGCTTCATTTTCTGTACTGATAATCACTACAACAGTGACTTTTCTGAGCACATGACATGTGCTGGATATCATTCAGTCCTTACAGTGAGCCTTCAGTAGTCATTTCTACCATTTTTAAAAATATAAGACTGTGGAAACTGAGATTTAGAGAGGCTGGGAAATTTGCCCACAAGAGCTGGAGGTGGAGGGGACACTTGAGAAGCCAGCCTCGACTAAATAGTTAAGGTCCACTCCTTCTTCTAAAAATCCTATGAATTTTTGGTATGAAGTTATATACAAGTAAAACCACGTTGTCAAAAATATTTTCTCCAACAAAAAGAATAGTTCCTTTATTTGCAATTATATTTTCCATCATGTGACAACACATACATTATAAAGATCAAGGGCTTTGCTATGAATACTCCTTAGCCTGTGTACTAGCAAAGGGATTCAAAGCATTAAACCTTTGTGATAGAACACAGATGCTAACCACAAACGTAGATTAACTCTAAAACATGAATATTAGCCTTGAGAACTTGCACAGACAATTCCTTTGATGATGTTTTTCTTTTCTTTTTTAAAAAGTTATTTTTAAATTAAATTTATTGGGGTGGCACTGGTTAATAAAATTATATAGGTTGCAAGTGCTCAATTCTGATACATCATCTGTTTATTGCATTGTATTCCCACCACCCAAAGTCAAATAAATATTCTTCCACCATATTTGGACCCTGTTTACCTTTTACTACCCCCACCCCTCTTTCCTCCGGTAATCATTATACTGTTGTCTGTGTCTATGCATCTTGTTTGTTCATTTGTTGCTTTTAGTTTTATGTCCAACAGCTGAGTGAAATCACATGGTTCTTGACTTTTTTGCCAGACTTATTTGCTTGTCTTGAATTATTCTCAATAATAATTTATAGATTTGTTTATTTGTAGTCATGAAGACATTTTTACCAGTCATGTTATATAGTTTTAAAATACCAGACTTAAAATATCAAATTTAACTTGTGTTTAAAAATACCAGAAATTGAAGTCATGATGTTTAGAGAAAGTAGAATTCACTTTATGGAAAACACTGCCCAGGTGTATATGATAGCTAGGATACCTGCTTTGAGGCTGCCTGCCGTTAAACAGGCGCCACACAAAATGGCCAATTCTTGATTCCTCATTTAGGAAACTCACACCAGGCTTGGCAGAGTCGATTGTGTTTCTCCTACCTCATCTTCATCTCAGCAATGGTCATTATTTTACGGTCATACATTATTAGTGTTTTAGTTGTTTTTCTTCATTTCTGGTCTCCATCTGAGCATCTTGAGTATATTGTCCTCACCTTTACTGACCATTTCTAGCATCTTTACAGTTCAAAACGTTCAATACTAAGTCTTCTAGGAGACAGAAAATTAGGTACTGAAGACTGTTGTGGACGATTTGAAATGGCAGGCTGAAATTTTGGTTTATTTCAACTTAGAATGTTTGCCATAAAACATTACTTAAGAATGCTAGAAAGATTAATATAGGCTTGTAATATGTGTCAGTCAGTTTGAAAGGGAACTAGTAAATAAAACCATAGTTAATTCTAGCATCTAGATGCATGGCTTATTAGTAGAGGTGTATATGCATATGTGGTAATGGTTACGGTCATTGATGAGGCCTTACTTAGTTAATGTGAATTTGAAAAATGCAAAAGAATCTAGTTTTCTTGAGGAATATATAAGAGTTTCAAATAAAATGAAATCCACACAGGTATCAAGCTGAGGCCACCACCTCACAAGCTACTTTCTCATCCTATAGCATGAACCTGCCTGGGGTTTCCTTGTCCAACACTAGGCTACAGCTACCTATTAAGTTGAATAGATATCAGTCTAGGGCTGGAGAGTTCTTTTTTTTTTCTTTTATGAAAAACATCAAGGGAAACTTACCAAGGAATAAGGCACACAGCAGACAAAATGAGCAGGATATTCTGTATACGAAAGAAGATTGTCAGTATGCTACATTTCTTCTCACTCGATTGCTATGGGCTTTATTCATACTTTGAACTAGATGAAGGGACAGAGAACTAAAAACAAAGAAAAATCAGTTGAAGAAGTTGAAAAGACTGGATACAGAAATTGGTAGAACTCAGAGTTGCCTTCATTTAATTTTTTCTCTTCTGGTTTACTTCCCCCTATGGTATTTTGTACATGTCTGTCTTATTCACTAGATTTTAAGTTGCCTTGAGGGGAAGGAATATGTCTTGCTGATCTTTATCTTTTGGTCTATTTATTCATGCATTCACTTCTCCATTCATTCATTCATATTCATTCCGTAAGTATTACTGAGTGCTTAATATATTCGAGACCTTGGGATATATCAGTGAACCAAAACAGATGGGGGTGAGTGGAAAACAGATAACAATACATAATGACTAAGTGAGTTATACAGTACTATAGAAAATTATAACTTTGATGGAACAAAGAGGAGTGAGCACAAGGTAAGGTGGATTGGGCCTTGATGGGTGATGGGTACATTAAATCTCAGTATTAACGGTGGTGATCAGAGTATGCCTCACCAAGAAGTTTCATACTCAGAAACATAAAATTGCTTTTCAAAGTCACTAGGGTAAGGCCACTAAAAAAAATTTATAAATAAAATAAATTTAAGGGCTTTCCTAGGGTAGCACTTGGAGATCCTTTTATAATTTTTTCTGAAATCTTATTTTCCTATGTAGTTTGTTCTAAGACATATTTTCCTAAGTAGTTTGTTCTGGACTTAGCCTTAAAACGACAGTTATTGAAACAGTCTCTAAGTTAGGAGTTTGGGGAAGTTACTAGGAAGAGTAAAGACGGACTCCCTCAAGCAATGTAAATTGTTTTGGAGAGAAGAGCCAAGTGTACCAAGAATCTCAGCCTAACGGCATCCAAGGTGTACGAATGGAGACTACAGAGGATGGCGTTTAATTTGGACCTCGAAGGAAATATTTGTATTTCCTTAAGACGTTTTACGTCTTAAGATCACCTCAAGACAAAATAAGCCAACAGGGCCACTGGACAGTTTTTCCAGAAAACCACCTGCCTCTCCCTCCAGGGTCACTACGGCTTTATATATACGCATAACAGTGAGCACAATCCAAAACCAAGAAAGTTCCAGTAAGCGTTCCTGAATACACTGGCTGGAGAATACAAAGTTGAACAGAGCAGGTCCCCTTCCCCCAGGAAACGCCACCAGGCACAGAATCAGGCACGGGGTATTCCCCAACGGCCTGGAAGGCGGAGATGCAACTACTCAGAGTCCCTGGAATGGATTTTCCGCGCTGAGTCTTGAGGTTGGTAGGCGCCCTCAATCTTTTGGAAAGTCACTGCAGTGCCAAAGATGCGGGAGCTAGTCCCCGCATCTAAGAAGCTACCGAACCTTTCTCAGTGCCCGCGGCCCCACCCCCACACCACGGCGGCTGCGCCGTGAGTCCCTCGAGTCTCCACGTGACCACAGTCACTGCCTCGTGAGGCGTGCGCCGCCATCATAAGTCCTGGCGGCCGATCCAGGTCTGCCTCCCTCCTCCCTCCTGCGGGACAGCGTGACGGGTTGGGGCTGTGCTGTCTCCGCTATCCCTGGCTGGTGAAGCCGTGGGCCTCCGAGAGCTGGGCCAGGAGTTCGGACCCACGGTGTCCCGGCTAACAGCTAGCCGGGGGGCCCCAGGTGACCGCACGGCGGAGGCGGTGCCCAGGGCCGTGCCCCGCCCCTCGCAGGCCAGCGTCCGGAACCCTGGGCCCGTGCCCGTGTTCAGAATGGCCGCCTGCCGTGTTTGACCCGCGGCCTCTCCGCTTCGATTCCTCGCTGGAAATGCCGAGGCTGCGACCGTGACTGACAGTCTCGCTCACACGCACTCACGGACCCAGACACAGCCGGAGCCCCAGTCCTGGGCCCGGAGCCGCTCTCGTCCCCGGCGTCGCTGCCCTAGACCGGACCACGGCTTCCGCGCCGCCACCGCCGCCTCCTCGCCGAGAAGGGCCGCGCCGTACTTCGAGCGCGGCGGCCCCCGGCCGGCAGGGATGGGAAAACGGGCCGGAGAAGCAGCAGGAGCGGCCGCGGTTTCCACCTTCGCCAGACCGGGTCTGGAGCCCGCGGCTGGCCGCGGCAGGGGCCTGCGGAGCGCGGCTGCCGCCCTCCTGGGAGCGCTTCACCTGGTAATGACCCTCGTCGTGGCCGCGGCGCGGGCCGAGAAGGAAGGTGGGTGTCACCGGCTGGCGTCTCCCCGGCCCCACACTGTCACCGCGTCCTCGCGGAGGCTGCTGCCGGGCTGTGACTGGGAGGCAGGGCCACGGCGCCAAGCTCGGTCCGGTAGAAGTCGCCGGTCGAGTCCCGTCCGGAGCCGCGAACTTGCCGTCCAGATGCCACCTCGCGGCTTTGGCCGCACCAAGTGGCTCTTGTCCGTGATTCCTTCCCCTTGTCCTCCCCCTTGTCTCCTGTCACTGCCATTTCAAAACTTCCTGACTTCTCGGATATTCTTGCCACTTTGCCCATTCTGTGACGGGGTGGGGGAGGGCATGTATTTAGACTTAATTGCTGTTAATAGGCAAATTTTGGGATACTTTCTTTTTTGGGTTGCGATTTTAATAACGGCGTGCAGACAGGGCTCACTTTAAAGTGTCGTAGTCAAAATAGCGAGACTAGTGGAAAGGTTTCAAAACCCAGCTTACATTTTACTTTGAATTTGTTCAAACATTTCTAGAAGAAGAATCTTGTTTCTTCAGTTTCCCTCTTCAGTATCGCTTTGCAGTGTTGAATGTTTAGCCAACAGTTCTCTATATGTATGTACAATACAGTTTTACTTAGCGTTCCAGTAAGCTATTGAAAGTCTGTTTACATTTTTTATTTTAACATATGTAATTGGGTGTCATTATCTTCAACATGAAAAACTTTAAACACAAATGCCAAGTTTCTAGTTTGCAAACCTTTATCTATAATTTACAGTTAAGGGCTGGTCCCTATTTTAAAAATCTCGTTAGTATTGTATAACTGTAAACTGGTGCTTTCACAGGATAATTTTGCCATTACTACCTGTTTTTGAGCCTAGGGAAGTGAGTCACAGAAGAAATCACTAAAAGTCAGTGCTTGTTAAAAACTAAGCAAAATATGTTAGTTTAGCTTTTGTTTCACATTGAACTGCCACTGCAAGAAAATTCGATGTGCCACTTTATGCTTTTTGTTGTTATTGAAAGCACCAGCAACTGTAAACCAAATTAATGTTAAAGTGCAAGTGTGCTTCGGATTACTGTTTCTTTATTTTTGTTCAAAACATTACATTTCCTCATTTCACACTCTAAGCAACCTTAGTCTGGGTTAACATAGATGGAAATTATTCAAAGAATCGCTATCTAGAGAAAGGAGTAATCAATAGATCCAAGTTTATTTCTAGAATAAAATACTAATGCTTTAGGACCAGTCAGGCCCCGGGTTGTGAGTTCATCATTGGTTACAGACCTGCAGTTAGTTGATTGTTCCTGTGTGTCCATGATGCCAGCACAGTCTGGCAAGTAGTTGGTGTCCAGTGAACCTAAAATAGTTACAATAATGTAATGGGCTTTTCTCCTTGAGTTCAAAGTCATCCTTGGCAGGTATTGCGTCCTTGCTTTTTTGTCACGTTGCTTACCATGCACAGTGGCAGGCACACAGTAGACATTTGTTTGAATGAATGATAGTCTTCCTGAGCCATCATTAGCACAGGGAAATAAAAGAATGAGTCTAGTAAAACATTAACTTTGTATTATCCTGCTGCTTATTTTTCCAAGAGCCATTTTATATGCTAATTATTTGTTTAGTTAAGGAAACAAATCCCTTGTTTGAGAAATGTGGACCTAAATTATATTTGCTAATTTTCCATTTGTGTAGTTTATTAAGTTTTAGTATACCTCTCTAATCCCCATAAATGTAAGGGTCAGGTGAGGAGAATGCTTGCCAGGGTATAAAGTTTGAAAAGATGTGGTTGAGTCAGTCAGTGGTCCTGGCACAGTGAGACACCTTTTGTGTCCATGTTGTATCTGTGTGAACTGTTTGTACAAATGAACTGTTCAAGATATTGATGGTGATTATATTAATGTAGAACATAGGCCTCTGCCCATCATGAACGGGTCTGGTTCATATTAAATATTCTTGAAGGTAGCTCCAGAAATCGGCTATGCTTTCAACCTTCCTGCTGATCAGATTCTAGTATTGTTTTTGTTTGAGTAGCAGGAGAAATGAGATTGATTTTTCTCACATGATTGTGATACCATGAGTTTGACAACTGACAGGACACAAACACAGCACTTGCCCCCGAAAGATGTTGAGTTTCAGCAAGTCTGGGCAAATTTTTAAAGGTAGTGAAGTTCAGTTTGTCCATAGATGCCTTAAAGATTCTTTTATGCTTATTTTAGTAACATAAACTAGTTTTCTTTTTCAAAGTTGAAATTCACCTGCAATTGTAATGATGATTTTTTGGGTATTTTGTAAGTTTGTATAGTTTTCCTCCACTGCAGAAGAATTTCACCAAAAAATCTTCAAAACATAATAAAACTCACTGTCTCCTAAAGAAAACCAGCAGAAACAGCTGGATTACCTAATGCAGTTTTTCATGTTTGGATTAGATGTTAATTTTTTTTAAAGTCAGACGTATGAGCCATTTCTTGTCTTAACATCCTATGTATCTTAACTGTATTTTAACATTTGCCTTTACATGGGGTTGTGTCAGAGAAAAGGGACTTGGAAAATGTTTTGGCTGTACTCTGCAGTTTGTAAGGACTTTGTAAGAGTTGCCAGAGGTAGAAGTTACTATAATTACTACAAATAACTTGTTTATTCTGGATTAGTATCAAGATTTTTCTTGAAGCTAAGATCTAGATATTGAGAATTGTGAGAGGAGAGAGAGAGAGAGAGTGTGTGTGTGTGTGTGTGTGTAATGAAAAATATATTAAAATATGTAGCAAAAATATGTATGTGTGTATACACTAAATGTATGGTTTTTAATAGTATTTTTGATTTACAAATCAGCTTATTATAACCAGCACGTAGGAACTTTAAAAAAAAGCATCATGCCATGTAATATAGTTATTCTTTTTCCAGCCCAGTAAAGAACTTTATATTTCTGATACAGAAGCTACCACTATATGCTAGACTTAATAACTCTTGCCAAAGTTTGGACAGCTTATTTTATGGTAAAAATTGCTCCACTGTCTTCTGGCCTCCATACTCATTTTTTTTAATTTTGTTTTTCAATTACAGTGGATATTCAGTATTATTTTAATTAGTTTCAGGTGCACAGAACAGTGGTTAGACAATCATAATTTACAAAGTGATCCTCCAATATTTCAAGTACCCTGTTGGTACCATACTTAGTTATTACAATATTATTGGCTGTATATTCTCACTGTTCTACTTTACATCCTGTTACTATTTTGTACAGTACTTCTGAAATGGGTTTTTGGAAGGCATGGTTGTCTTTTAATTTATGATATATAAAAAGGTCATTTTATTTGTCTATTAAATGGAAACTTGCGTAAGTTTCAGGAATGTGATTGTTTTTGTCTGCGACAATTTATATTTCAGTTTTGTTTTAAGCTGTATATGTGACAGCAGTGCAGGAGGAAGATACAAAGATGTTTTATCTACAGAGCCTGTGACTGAAGTGCTTGGAAATAAAGGCCAGAGGAAAGAGATAAAAACTTTATCTGAGGATGTAGAATTGATTAGGAGTAGTATTTACTTCTAACCAAATTACCGCTTTATATAAATGTAAGAATATTTTAAAAAGTGATTTTCTTAAGAGTGACCTGTTTTAATCCTTTGTGAGTAGAGTGGCTGCTCTAATTTAGGGTCTAGTAAATAAAACATCACTTCATTAATATTGCTTAAAGCAGTTCACTACTGCCAGAAGCCTTGGGATCCTGTAGTTGGAAACATTGTGTCCGCTCTCTTGCAGATGACTATTTCCTTAGCCTTGTAGGACTCAGAGACACCAGCTAAAAAGATCAGCTTTGGAAAGTAGATGTAGAAATTATCTAATATGTAGTCATCCAGAGTAGTAATAAGCCAAACTACTCTTGGGGGAAATGAAATCATTGATGGGTGCTTGATATTTAGAAATTCTCCTTCATCTGATTGTGACTTGAGCATTCTTATTGTCCTTGCCAGGTTGCCCAGAGGCTTGTTTTCTGTGCCTAAATTTTCCCTTGCCATCTGTTGTAAGCAGCATCAGACACTGTCGATAGCTGTGCCTTGGAACTTTTCTCCCATGGTTTCGATGACTTTGTACTTCTTGGTTATTATTGTGCCTTGTCAGTCACTGTTCTCTAGGTGTCATGTGGATATCTTCCTTCATTTGCATTTCTAGCCATCAACACACTGCACATTTCCAAAGCAGAATTATCATGCCACCTCCAGTTTCCCAGTTTTTAATGTTAATGCCATGATTGTCCTCTGCCACATTGGTTTCATTTTTTATTCTACCAGGCAACATCAATACCTGTTAGATATCTTGGTTGGCTCTCCCGAGTCCTCCTGCCTAGGGCACTGCAGCGGGCTCTCACCTCTCAACTTTCTCCATTTCTCTTCAGTCCTGCAATCTCTTCTGAATTTGCCTTGTCTTTGTCATTCATCTGAGCTTAATTGTGTATTGCCTTATTTAGCTACTTAAATTATTTTATGGGTGTCATTCTTTGCCCAGACTGGGATTTCCCTGTAGGGCAGAACATCTGTTAACATGAGCAGTTTATGCAGAGTGGGCATTCAGTTTTAAATGAAGGTTTGCTTAAAATGACTTTATTCTCTCCTTCTCAAACCCAAGACCTAAGTTGTGGGTCAAGAGTACATGTAAAACTGCGCTCAGATGCAGATGTTATTAGGAATTGTGCTATAATTAAATATATGGTGGCACCCCTTTTTTCTTCCCTGCATGTTCCTTTTCCTTATAACTAAAATGAGTATTAAACACCACATAAACCATCACTTTTTTTTAACTCTTGAATTTTAAGATTTCTATTCTATTCCATTGATCTGTTTTCTCTCTTATGCCTGTGCTGCACATTTTGATTATTGTAGCTTTGTTACATGTTTTGAAATCAGGAAGTGTGAGACCTCAAACTTTGTTCTCTTTCAAGATTGTTTTGGCTATTTGGTGTTCTTTGAGATTCCATATAGATTTTTCTATTTATGCAAGAAATGCTGTTGTAGTTTTGATAGGGATTGCGTTGCTTGTGAAGATTGCTTTGGGTAGTATAGACATATTAAGAGTACTGTTTTCCATTCCATGAACACAGGATGTCTTTATTGATTTGTGTCTTCTTTAGTTTGTTTTAGCAGTGTTTATAGTTTTCAGTGTACAAGTCTTCCACCTCCTTGGTTATTATATTTTCCTAGAAATTTTATTCTTTTTGATGCTATTGTAAATCAGACCTGCATTTTTTAACAAATGAGTTCTAGCATTGTATGGCACTAAAAATTGTGAACATGTAGTTTTTGATAAAAGTAGCATACTTTATTAGAGACTATAGGCCTGGCTCATGTAGCTCAGTGAGCTGAGTATGGGCCTGTGAATCAAAGGGTCCCTGGATCAATTCCCAGTCAGGGCACGTGCTTAGGTTGTGGGGCAGGTCCCCAGTAGGGGGTGTGAGAGAGGCAGCCACACATTGATGTTTCTCTTCCTCTCTTTTTCCTTCCCTTCCCCTCTCTCTAAAAATAAATAAATAAAATCTTAAAAAAAAAGAAACTATAAATTTTACATAAAATATTTCTTTAGATTATTTGCTTATAAAATTAAATATTTTAAGACTTCTTAAGTTCTAACATTTTATGACTTTTCTAAATCAGTTTTGACTGCAAAATGAGATGACAGTTTAACTTTGGTTCTTAACTAATTTTTTTTCTGTGTAGTTATAGTGTTAGATTTGGATCAAAGCATCTACTAGCAAAAACTGTCTTAGCAGTCAGTACAGGGTGAGAAATAGCCTATGCCAAATCTAGTGATATAAATTAATTAACAGTTTGCCTTCCATGGTATGTCAAGGGCCCTACTTGGGTATTTGATTAGAGGGCTTTGTTATGGACCACATGTCTCCTTGGACATTTTGGGCAGGACTAAACGTCCTGCAAGGAGATTTTCTTTTTTGGGAATGGTTAAATTAGATGCAGGATATTATCTAGGGAATTATTTGTGCTACAAAGGTTCTCTCAAAACTTAGCTGTGTTTATAAAGAGCTTTGAGATATGACTTAAGTTTGTCATTCCAAAAGTTATTTGGTGGAGCTGCATGTAAGAGCGTGCTTTTTCAAACTGCCACTTAAAAAAATGCTTCTCCAAATTGGTTACTTGGACTCATCTGAAGTATTGCTTCTTGATGGGGCATGAAGTAGCTGTTATCAATACCAAGGAGTATAATAATTTCTGTTTTCAGAGCCAGTGCAGTAGTCGCTGTGTTTTCCACTTAGGGGAGTTACTTTGTATTTATAGCTCACTGGGGCTTCTCTTGGGTTATGGCTGCAGAAGAAAATGAGTTACTGAGAATTGTGCTAAAGACAGAAATCATAGGAGAGAAGAAGCAGTTTAGATCTAATTATATTTAATCCTAGAGATTTTATAAATAGAAAATAATTTCTGAGTATCATCAGCCCCTTCCCAACCATGTCCAGGTTTATTTGTACTTACATAGGGTCTTGAACTTCTGGAGGTTAAGGACTAGGTCATATTCTTCTTGTCCCTCCCATTTTAAGGAGGGGTTCAGCACATTGAGTTCAATTTTGGTAGGAGAAGCAATTAAAGATGAACTAGAATAAGAAAAATATTTCTGGAATGATAACATTTATCCAAATTTTACTTTTTACCATTTCAGGAATATATTTTGTAGGCAATTATTGCCTATATTGGTAACACCTATAATTACCTTATGTGATCATGATGGCTAGTGTTTACCACATACTGCCTTCATATCGCTTGAACACTGACTGGGCTAATTGCTTTGCATGCCTTGTCTCATTTAATTCTCATATTAGCCCTACATGGGGTGACAGTCCTCCTTTCCTCACCCCCAAATCACTTGTTCTTGGCCACAATTCCTTTATGGCTGTCAGTACTGCTGGGAGGTGTGATAGTATAGTACACAATTTTAATCTCTAGTGAAATTAGATACTATACTATGTAACAGTTCTTCCTGTGCATACAACTTAGCATTTTCTTGTCTATCTTGTTTTTATTCCCTGTGAGCCCTAAAATTATTTTTGAAGAAACTTTAAAATTCCTTCTTGCTTTTCAGTTAGAATTGCATTAAAATGTTAGACAAATTTGGAACTCAATGACATCCTTAAAATGGATGTCAATCCAATTTGAACTATATAAAATCACCATGTTGTAGGTATAAAATGATTGAATAACAACTTAATATGTATGTTTATATGTATTATTGCATTGTCTGGATCTTTAGAACAATGTGAAATAAGATTGAATAAAAAGTGAGGTATCCTTATCTTTTTCCATTCTTCATAGGGTAATTAATACTGTCAGTGTTTCATTGTGATGTATGATTGTGGTGTGTAGTTGGTTGAGATAAAATATTTGTGATAATAGGAAATTTCTTGTGTATTTAAGAGTTTTAGTTTTAAGAGTAATTAGGGATAGATGTGATGTTTAGTAGATGAAATATCTCCTGGTCTTTTACTTTTAGCTATTGATTTAGGCTGTTTGAATTATAGCAGCAATTATCTTCAGTGAGTACCACTGAATTCTCTTGGTGAATTAAGCCATGTCTCTAACTCATCTGGGAAACCTGTTCATTGATGCCACTGGACACAGGCATCTAGCCACTAACAGGCCACTGTCTCACACTTCCATATGTTTGCTCCCTTTAGTGGATATGTTTATATCTACATATTGTGGGTGTTTTTTTAATGCAAAACTCTTAAGTTTTTTGAAATACTTTAGACATTGCCAAAAGTTATCAAGAGTTTTTGCAACAACAACAAAGTAGTTATAAGAATAAATTTAACAAAAAATGTGCAGTATTTGAAAAAAACTTGAAAACATTCCTGAAGGCAGAGGAGTATATTTGAATAGTGAAAAGACATTTCTTATGCATGGTAGGAGAATTCAACATTATAAAGATGTCAGTTCTCTCCAAGTTAACATTAATTTAATACCATGCAATTTAAAAATACCAGCGAAACTTTTATAGAGTTAGAAAAGTTGATGTTAAGGTTCACATGGAAAATTAAACATGTAGGAATGTTGGGAAAAGGCTGAAAAGTTATGAGGTATGAATAGCACAAGCAACTTACTAAAACATACTCTTAAGCCATTATATAATGAAAAGGCAAGGTATCGGTATACAAACAGATAAATAGAGCAGAATAGAAATTCCATAAATAGACCCAAGTACATGTGGTTTATGCTAATCACCTGCTTTCCTTCTGGGAGTCTGAGGTGTGCTGGGCAGAAGGTGCCTATGTGATCAGGCCCCAATTTAAATCCTTAGTTTCCTCTGTGTTAGTTTCCTTCTGCTGCTGTAGCAACATACTACAACTTCAGTGGCTTAAAACAACACAGATTTATTCTCTTACAGTTCTGAAGGCAGAATTCTAAAATCAGGGTATTGGCAGATATGTTCTTCCTAGAGGCTTCAGGGAAGGATCTGCTTTCTTGCTTTTTGGGTTTTGAAAACCACTGCATTCCTTGCCTTGTAGCCCCTTACTTACATCATTCCACTGTCTTGTTTTTTTTCAGCTTCTTTCTCTGATTTGTCACATTGCCTTCTGTCCCTCTCATCATCTGCCTCCCTCTTATGAAGACCACTGTGATTGCATGTTCTATGCCCCACAGTACATTATTATTTTTGTTTAAACTGCCCATGATTTTTTAAAAAAGATTTTAAAGAGATTTACATTGTGTGCTATAATTAACATGTACTTACCATTTCTGGTGATTTTCATTCTTTTGTATATTCATATTTCCACCTGGTATTTTCTTATGTTTGGAAGATTTCCTTTAATATTTCTTACAGCGTATATCTGCCAAGAAGGAATCATTTTTTATGGGTGAAAGCTGATTCCTTCTGCCAAGAAGGAATTGCTTTTATATGTGTGAAACAATCTTTATGTTGCCTTTGTTTTATTAGATATTTTTGCCAGGTATAGAACTATAGGTTGATATGTTTTAAATTTTTTAGTACTTTGGAGATGTTATCTTCACTGTCTTCTCCCTTACATTGTTTCCCATGAGAAATTTGATGTCACTATGTCATCTTTGAATTTGTCTCTCTATATGTAACATCTTTTTTTTATCCTTTAAAAAATTTTTTTATTTATTTATCTTTAGAAGAGAAGGGAAGGAGAGGAGAGAAATATCAATGTACGGTTGCTTCTGGTACATCCCCTGCTGGGAACTGGCCTGCAACCCAGGCATATGCCCTGATGGGGAATCGAACTGCAATCTTTTGGTTTGCAGGCCCGTGCTCAATCCACTGAGCTACACCAGCCAGGACATAATCCTTTTAAGATTTTCTGGTTTTTACTCATTTTGAGCAGTTTGATTTGGTGCCTTTTGATATAGTTCTTTTTTCATGTTTTTTGTTTAGGGTTTATTGAATTTCTTGGATCTATGAATTTATATTTTTCATAAAGTTTAGAAAATTTTCAGCTATTATTTCTTTAAATATTTTTCCGGTGGTTCTCTCCCCAGCTCCAGTTTGGATGCTGCATTTGTTCATGTATTAGGCAGCTTGTAGTTACTCTTAATAGTTCACTGTACTATTTGGTTTTTGCAATTTTCATCTG
Organism: Artibeus jamaicensis; assembly: GCF_021234435.1. Lineage (NCBI taxonomy): Eukaryota > Metazoa > Chordata > Mammalia > Chiroptera > Phyllostomidae > Artibeus > Artibeus jamaicensis. The sequence goes on along the minus strand of NW_026521810.1, from coordinate 7,864,804 downwards.
TGCATTTCATTTCATTTCATATAGGTTCTATTGCTTTGCCTTCAGATTTCTTAATCTTTTCTTTTGTGATATCTAATCTACCGTTAATTTCATTCAAGGTTTTTATTTCATCTCACAGATTATAGTTTTTCTAGAAGTATGATTTCAGTCTTTTTTATATCTTTTATTAATTTTTTTAACATATGGAACACATTTATAATACCTTTTTATTGTCATATGAGCTAATTTTAACATCTTGCTGATTCTGAGTTGGTTTCAATTGAGTATTCTCCTCATGTATTCTTACCTTTTCTTCTTTATTTTTTTTTCCTCTTACCGAATCTAGAAAGAGGGGAAGGGAAATGGAAGGAGAGGAAGAGAACCATCTATGTGAGATAGAAGCATTGGTCAGTTGCTTGCACACACCCCAACCAGAGACAACCTGCAAACCAGGCATGTATGTGCTCTGACCAGAAATTGAACCAGCGATCTTTTGGTTTGCAGGACAGCACCCAACCAACTCAGCCACACTGGCCAGGGCTTTCTTATCTTTTTGTATGTTTACTAGTCTTTAATTGGATGCCAGACATCGTGAATTTTACTTTGTTAGATGCTATATTTTTGTATTCCAAAAATACTGTTGAGCTTTCATTTAAGATGCAGTTAAGTTACTTGAAAACAGTTTGATCTTTTTTGAATCTTGCTTTTAAGATTTGTTATGTGAGTATGGACCAGTGCTCAATAGGACTAATTGTTCCCCAGAGCTAAAGCAAGACCTTGTGAATACTCTATCCAAAATCCAAGTTTGACTGGTGGGAACAGGCTCTATGTGAGCCTGGCTATGTGCGAATACCAGTTACTGTCCTTCTTAATCTTTTTCAACAGTTCTTTCCCAAGCCAAGGTAGTTAACCATATGTGCTGATCACTATCTAATATCCAGGATTGTCTGTGTGGCTCTCTTTTTCTGGTATCCTGTCCTCTGTTCTCTCACTGCCTTGGTTTCCTCTCGGCTCACAGCTCTGTATCATCAATTCAGAGACTCCACCAGGCTCCATCACAGTTTCCTCTCCTTGCACTCTCACCTAATAACTCAAGGCAGTAAACTGGGGAAATCATAGGGCTCACCTTATTTGTTTCCCATCTTTTAGGGAGTGTTGTCCTTTACTGACTATTTAGGGTCTGAAAACTATCACTTATTTGTTTTGTCTGATTGTTTCATTGTTTCAAGTGGGAAGGTACATAGAGTCTCTGTTACTCCATTGTGCCCAGGAGCAGAAATTTAGATACCTGTATCAGTTATTCTTCAGTATGGCCAGTGTTGTTACTTTCAGGTATTATTTGCAAACATCTTGCTACAGAACAATTTTGGTAATTAATATTAGGTAAGATGGTTTATTTATTTCCTGTTGCTACTGTAACAAACAAACTTAATGGCTTAAAAACATCACTGATTTACTGTGTTACAGTTCTGGAGAACATTTTAGAAGTCTGAAATGAATTCCAAGAACTAAATCAGGGGCTGGAATGGCTGTGTCCATTTGGTAGGCTCTAGGGGAAAATGTTTGAAAAGACTTTTCAAGCTTGTAGAGGCCTCTCACATTCCTTGGCTTGTGGCCCCTTCCTCCATTTTCAAAGCCAGCAACATCTGGCCAAGTTCTTACACAGCCATCTTGCTGGTCCTCCCTTTTCTGCTTCTTTCCTCCACTTTTAAGGATACTGAGCCCATGAAGGTAATCCAGAATAATCTCTTAAAGTCAGCTGATTATAATCTTAATTCCATCTGCAATTCTAATTCCCTTTTGCCTGGTGAACTAACATATTCACAGATTCCTAAGATTAGGACATGGACATCTAGGGGGTGGAGGGAGATCTTTTTGCTTGGCACAGGTAAATGGCTTTCACCACCCTTCTACTCAGACACTTGTCGTTCTTCCTGCAGTGAAGAAAAACGATCTTTTAAGGATTTTGTTTTAAACCTACACACATTAAAAATATTAGAAATAATGAACTCTGTAAACCTATACTTTTAAGAAACATGGTATTATAGCTTAACTCTCAAACATAATATATGGAGGTAGTTTGGTTTCATTATGGAGATAGATGCAATTCTGATGTTAATTGTTATGGATTACTTTACAGAATTGTGATTTGAGAATTTTCAGCCCATTGTTATCTGGCAGTCTATAGAAACTACTCAAGTTTATGTTAGGTAACCAAGGTGGCTAGGAAAGGACCAGGATCCAAAAAGGTCCAATTAAGGGTTTTTACTTAAGGAAGGACACTGCAATCAGTTGGGCTGAGTCCAACCAGACTACAGTGGCAAGAGAAAAGGTAGAAGGGTTTTTAAGGGTGTGTAGTAGACCCCTGGGGAGTGTGGGTCCCCCTGCTGAACTGCCCCAGGTGTCCTGGGTATAGGTGTTTGCAAGACAAAACAGTGTCCTGTGATCAGGGATGGTAGACAGGGTAACAGAAAGTCCAGGAGATTTGTGAGCCTTTTTTCTGAGGAAAAGTTTGAGGGAGAAAGGAGGGGCAGTGAGGATTCAACTGGTTTCCAGCAGGATGCCTATGACTATGCCTCAGTTGCTTCTGATAATGGGGAATCTCATGGTCAGGTATATAGCTGGCATGCCTTCTTTGTTCCAGCTTAGGAGGTGGCTTAGATCCTCTGTGTCCCAGAACATTGTAACAGTTTGTGAAGTTGATTTATTGCTACAAATGTAATTTTAGGTAGGTGTCAATATACCTTATATTTCAATAATTTTTCCTCTTAAAATCATATAATAGTGTCTTCCCCTCCCTCACTTATCACAGTTACCTCTACCTTCTTATGTGCTTTGTCACTCCTTTTGTCACAAGGAGTAGGTGGTCACTCCTTGTATGTGTTTTTTTCCTGTCACGCCTTCAGTAGTGTCTACTCACATATGTCAGCAATTTCAGTGTTCTTTGATAAGTGTCAGTGTTGTAGACCCATGATTTTTCTCCCTGTCCTTTACCCATAATTCTTTGAGAAGGGTTGTGTGTACTTAATATTGATAGAATAACATGTACAACAGCTCTGAGTGATTTTCACATTGCCTTCCATAGCTGCCTTTCTATTGTATTTGACTCCCACCCTCCTCATGTGTCTAAGTGGCAGCAGAATTCTTAGGAATTATTCAATACAGTATTTCCTCATACTATTTAAGCCAGAAGTCTGTACAAAATGAATAATAATGCAAAATGGTAATGCAGATTTTAATCACTGCCCCCCCTCCCCCGCAACACACACACACATTACACAAAACAAACCAGGCTTTTATATCTGAAAGCACAGTTGAAGATCAGTAGGGCCAGTTTTAGGCCACACAGACAAGCCAGTGGAATTTGTTATAAATTCTCCTGCTTTTCTGGCACACCCCACCCCTACCCAGGTGAAAGTGCATTGGATGTGCCCAGCATGGCAGTCAGGTAAGAAGTTGGCCAAAGCAGTCAACACTTTGTCCCTGTTGCAGGAAGAGGCCCCAGGATGTCACGCTTCTCTGGCCACATTTCTGCGACCTGGACTGATTGGCTGAGCACCTCTTTTTCCACTTGGCTGGTCTCTGCCTGGGGTCTGGTGCCTAGTAAATAGACAAGGTCAAGGCTTTGTAGATGGATGACTTTTCTTCACATACTAGTTTATCATTTACTAGGTGTATATGCCCTTGGGACAAATTATTTGTGGACTTTTCTAGCTATAAAATTGGGCATCCGTGTGTTTAATAGAGTTGTTCAACACTTTATATGTATAACCAAATGTTAGTTTTTGATACCTTTTTTTCTGTGAGCTTTTTTGGGGGACTTTCTAAGGCTGTGCCTTAGAAAACTGGCTTGGGTGGTGAGTCAGGGAAGGGGTCTAATCTGCCAGTGATAGCAGCCAGGGTACCAGGTCTCTGTCTTAGACATGCAAAGATAAGTAGAAGCTGCTGGAAGTCACTCTTGCTTTATGTGGTATACTTTCTGAAGATTTATGTTTTGTCTCAGTATCTCCCTGCTGAGGGTGAAATTTGTTCTCAGATGCCTCAGGGAGAGATAGGAGTGCTCACTACTAACCTGCATTATGCCTGGTAACAAACACTCGGTAAATCTGTCTCTATATCTTCCCATCCCTTTCACCCAGGGAAAGAAACTGTGTCTGGAGCTTTTGTCTGTTGGGTTAGCCCTTAATACCCTCCTGCTCCCTAGGAGGCATTTGCTTGGGGGCAAGGGAAGTCTAAGGGTGCACCCCAAAGAGGTAGTCATTCCTTTAAGGTGTTGTATTTTATTTTAATAATATATGCAAATTTTGCATTTTATTCCATGCCGATTTCACTCAGAAACCAATATTTCCTCGGTGGATCCCCCTGGAAGAAACCCTGAGGGTTTCCTACTTCTAGTTCACAGGGCACATTCCTGGAAACCGTTCTTCACTGATTTCAGCAGCATTATTGCAGTCATTCTCAATCAGCAGGGAGGATGCAATGGAACGACGCCAGGGTCTTTGTATGCCAAGGGGTCCCTGCACAATTCAGCATCAGAAAAGTTGTTGTGAAAGGCAGTGAGGGGAAGTTAGAGAGCTGGATGATTTTGAATTACTTACGGAAGCACCAGGTAGTCCAGTGTTGTCCACAGGCCCCTTTGGGAGTGGGAGCACAGGGTGGGGACCAGCTCCTTGTGGGAGAAAATGTTAGGCTTTCATTTCATGGTTCTGTTTCTGTAGATTCCTACTGCATCCATTTTGTTTTTTATTTTATCTGAGTGGTTTGTCTACAGATATTATGAATAATCTTCACCAGATGAATGTGTAGATAATGTTTCTGAATCACTGCAAAATGAGTGCTCCAAGACCAGGAATAAAAACAGCCTTGGTAGAGGTAGCACAGAAAGGTACGTTCGAGGATATCAGAGAAGGCTGAAAGTGTCATTAGATTCTGAAAAGGAAATTTTTTCAAAAACATAAGGTGGGCATTTGGGTGTCTGCAGACAGGGGAGGAAGTAACAGGCTAGCAGAGAGAGTCTGTCGGAAGGAGTTGGGTGGATTGGGAGTGGGGGGGGGGGCAGGGAGGAAAGGGAGAAAGACCTAAACCAGGTGAGCTAGGCCTAGGGCATGGAGGAAATTGCTGATAAAACAATTGTGTTTTTAAACCTTCACACCCACTCCCAAAGTATCTTTAAGGCTCTGGCCTTAAGATTTGCACTGTGTACTGGGTGATTTTTGTACAGTTGAAAATAAAAGTCTTACACCTGCTGGATAGTACTAACACATCATCAGATTGTACTTTAGTGAGTTAAGTCAAATAATTAACTAACATAAGTGATGTTGTATCTTCTAAGCCAGGAGTCCCCAACCTTTAGGCCGCTGACAAGTACCACTCTGGGCTTGTCAGGAACTAGGCTGCGCAGCAGGAGGTGAGCTTCAATGTAATGTACTTGAATCACCCCCCAAACCATCCACCTCCCCCATCCTTGGAAAAATTGTCTTCTGTGAAACCAGTCTCCAGTGCCAAAAAGGTTGGGGACTGTTGCTCTAACACTGTGCCTTAGAAAACTAGCTTGGGTGGTGAGTCAGGGAAGGGGTCTAATCCACCAGTGATAGCAGCCAGGGTACCAGGTCTCTGTTTAGACATGCAAAGATAAGTGGAAGCTGCTGGAAGTCACTCTTGCTTTATGTGGTATACTTTCTGAAGATTTATGTTTTGTCTCAGTATCTCCCTGCTGAGGGTGAAATTTGTTCTCAGATGCCTCAGGGGGAGATAGGAGTGCTCACTACTAACCTGCATTATGCCTGGTAACAAGTGCTCGGTAAATCTTGACTCCATTGGAAATTGAATGACACACCATCAGGCTGGTTCATGACCATCTCTGTTTTTACCTCAGAACTTTGTGTTGCTTTCTTAAACTCTTAATATTTAAAACATTAAAACACCACATTGATTGTTTTATTAAAACATAGACCCTCTGAGCCCTAAGAACTGATATCCTAAGAACGGTGGTGTGACTATCTGGTAGTCACACCTCAGTTCTTATTTGGTCACCAGAGAAGGCTAAACACTGGCAAGTTAATTCATTAATTTTTATTCACTAGGCCTTATGTCCTAGCCTGTATCTGCAAGATAAAGGCACAGTTGTGGCCTTGCAGGAGTCTCCAGTACAGCCGGGGAAGCAGGCCTGCAGACAGACACTGAGTTACAGGTTATGGTGGTTGCCAAATTGTGGACAGGGCTCTCTGTGTATTAGAGGTTTGGGGAGCAGAAGACCTTAGCTGGTAGCAGTGAGAAGACATTCACTGTGATCCAGTCAGTGTACAGATTTCTTCCCAAGACCATTTCAAAATGTTTAGATTTCAATAAAGCCTTTGGGGTCCATAAGTAAGGAAGTACATACATTTGTAAACTGAGTTAGCTCAGAGTAAGTAACCCATTTGGGGGTCTTAGTCTTGACATTCTATCTTTATTATGATGTGTTTTAAAAGGGAGTTTGAATTACTTTTTACTCCTCTCATCCTCCTACTTTAAAAAGAAGCAAAACCCTAAAAAATGGTGTGAGACATCCCAGGAAGATATTTTATGTGAGAAGACAGTGTGGTTTGATGAAAAGAAAAGCTCTGAGGCACTCATACTTGCTCTGTGACCTTGAATAAGTTACTTGTTTTCTCTTGGACTAAAGGAGAATAAAATATTTTATGCAGTGTTGAGTTTAAACTTTTGTTTCCAGAGTGCTTAATCCGTCTGCCATCATCTTTTCTCCTTCAGCATCAACTCCCTTGAAAAATTTCCCATTGTAAGCTTGAATTAGTGTACAATTTTTAATTATAGGCAATTTATTAATTACCTATTAAAATTCCTTATTTTCGTGTGATCTTTATGCTTTGAACTTATTTCCTTCTCCTTTCTGCAGATTGTACCCAGGGAATTTAAATAAATGGAACCCTCTCAAACCTTCCATTTTATAGGCACATATGAGTAAATTTAACACTGTGCTGTTTTTTTAAAGAATATTTTATTGATTATGCTATTACAGGGTCCCATTATTTTCTCCGCTTTATTCCCCTTTACCCTGCACACCACTTCCTACCAGCATTTGCCCCTCCACGTCCCACTCGCTTCCCTTAGTTCATGTCCATGGGTCTTACATGTAAGTTCTTTGGCTTCTCCATTTCCTATACTATTCTTAACCTCCTCTGTCTATTTCGTACCTACCAGTTATGCTTCTTATTCTGTGTACTTTTTCCCCCAGTCTCCCTCCTCCCCCTCTCCACAGATAACCATCCATGTAATCTTTATTTCTGTGATTTTGAAACTGAAAAAGACACCAGAGTTCAGGCTGCCTATCACTACCAAACCCAATAAGCAATGACAGCGATTGAATCTTCATGGGCGCTTTATTCAGATGGCTGGCGATCTGAGAAGATGGTGGTTTAGTACCCTAACTATCTTCCCTTCTCTTTCCAAGCTTCTCTTTCCAAGCCAAGGTTTTTATAGCAGGAAATAAACAAGGTGCTGTGAGGGTTTTTTAAATTCAGGGAGGGTCAGATAGAAGAAACTGCAACATTCCTGTCCTGGGCAGGTTAGCTATCACAGGGGCAGGTGGTCGTTTGCCCCTCCCTGAAACACAGTGGTCTAGATGACTCCACTTGTCCCCAGGTCGTCATCTTTAGCAGTGCCCAGGAGGTTGGCTATTTTCCCAGGAGCCAGGATGGGCTTTATCTGTAGTTTCTGAAACAAAAGCTTTAACATATACATTACTTGCTAAGCTTATAACTTTTTACCTTAAATTAAAACTTTTCCAACTTTTGAGTTCCTTATCAGTTCTGTTCCTGTTCTAGTTGTTTGCTTAGTTTGTTTTTGTCTTTGTTTTAGGTTCCGTTGTTGACAGTTACGAGTTTGTTGTTGAAAGGTTTTCTTAGGCTCCGCTGAGAAAGAAATGCCAATCAGCCACAAAGTCAGGCAATAAAGAGCTTTATTGGGGTTTGCGCGCCTGGGCAAGGTTACCCAGTCTGCAGAATAGGGTCAGGGAAGTCGCCCCCAAGCAGGGAATATGGCGGGGTTTTATTTTGGTTGGCTCTCTTCATGGGAGCTGGGGATTGGTCCCCATTGAACAAAGCAGCAGTATATCATTGGTGGCTCAGGTTGCTATGCAGATATCCGTTTTGGCAAAGCCCACCGTTTTGGCTCTCTGGTTTGACATCAGCCATCTGTTCCGGGTTGTAGTTCAGCCACCATTTTCTACTACCCTGCCCATCCTGACAGTTGTCATTTTACTGTTCATAGTTTTGATATTTTTCTTGGATAAGTCCCATTAATATTTCCTATAATAAGGGCTTGGTGATGATGAACTCCTTTAACTTGACTTTATCTGGGAAGCATTTTATCTGCCCTTCCATTCTAAATGATAGCATTGCTGGATAGAGTAATTTAGGATGTAGGTCCTTGCCTTTCATAACTTTGAAAACTTCTTTCCAGCCCCTTCTCGCCTGTAAGGTTTCTTTTGAGAAGTCAGCTGATAGTCTTACGGGCACTCCCTTGTAGATAACTGTCTCCTTTTCTCTCACTGCTTTTAAGATTCTCTCCTGATCTTTATTCTTGGGTAATGTAATTATGATGTGTATGCTTCCTTGGGTCCAACTTCTTTGGGAATCTCTGAGCTTCTTGGACTTCCTGGAAGTCTATTTCCTTTGCCAGATTGGAAAAGTTCTGCTTCATTATGTTTTCAGTTTCTTGGTCTTCCTCCTCTTCTTCTTCTGCAACCCCTTAGATTCGGATGTTAGAACGTTCAAAGTTGTCCCAGAGGTTCCTAAGCCTCTCCTCATTTTTTTTTTTTTTTGAATTCTTGCTTCTTCATTCTGTTCTGATTGAATGTTTATTTCTTCCTTCTGCAAATCATTGATTTGAGTCTTGGTTTTCTTCCCTTTACTATTAGTTCCCTGTATATTTTTCTTTATTTCACTTTTCATAGCCTTCACCTTTTCCTCTATTTTGTGACCATACTCAAACATTTCTGTGAGCATCTTAATTACCAGTGTTTTTAATTTTGCATATGATAGGTTGGCTGTCTCTTCATCGCTTAGTTCTTGTTTTTGGAGTTTTGATCTGTTCTTTCATTTAGGCCATATTTCTTTGTCTGGGCACACCTGTTATGTTGTAAGGGGTGGAGCCTTAGGTATTCACCAGGGCAAGACAACCTATGCTCCTGTGTGGTGGCACTCTATGTGGGGGAGGGGTCAGAGAGGGAACAGTGCCTCTTGCTCTGCTGTCCTCCAGCTTTCAGTCACTCCCCCCACTACCCACAAGCAAATTAGGCCTTTCTGGTGCTGATTCCTGAGTGGGAGGACTTGTGTACATTCTAGGACACTGCGGGTCTCCAACAAACTCTGCTGTGAGGCTGGGAGTTTCTCCCACTGCTGCAACCTCTACAGAATTTGACAGCCAGAGGTTTTTGAGGCTCTCTTTTCCTGCACTGGAACCCTGGGTTGCACAGTCTGTCTCACTCCTCAGTTGTTCCTCCTGGTTGATCTGCACACAACTGTAGTACTGCCAGCCACTGCCTTGCCTGTGTCTTCTCTGCCCTGGATGCCTGTCTCTGCCCCTTGTACCAGTCTGATGAATATTTCTTTTGTAATTCCTTGCTTGTCAGACTTCCATATAGTTCAGTTGTTGTTCAGTGGCACTTCTGTGGTTTTTCTGTTTTTAAATTTGTTGTCCTTCTTTTGGTTGTGAGAGGAGGCAAAGTGTATCTGCCTGTGCCTCCATCTTGGCCTGAAGTCCAACACTGTACTTTTTTAAGTGACACTTCCTGTTCTCTGTCAGTGTGCATCTCTCATACAGCCAGTATTTGTTGAGCACACTGCTGGGCTCTGGGAACATGTTTGAGTAAGACATGGTCATTAGCTTCCAAGAATTTCTTATTAGAGAGACAGGCATAAACACATAATTACAATGTTGGGTTAAAGATGCATGTCAAGGTGGGAGTGAGGTTGACTGTATAAATAAACCTTTGTTGGTCAGCCTATATAATGGAGAGAGCAATACTAGCAAGGATGTTAGGTCTGAATCCACATAACCCAGATTTATAGTGCATTAAAATACTGCTCCATAGTTCCATTCAACCCACCTCCACTACCCATGTAATAATTGTGCCTTTTTTTTTTTGTGGAGGGCAGGTGTGGCTAAATTGAAGCCCATGAGCCCTGGGAAAAGTTTGGTCAGAGTAGGCTCAGGTTTTCCTGATAAGTTATCAGTATTGTCATCTTGCAGGAGGAGCCTGGCTGCCTATCTCCTGTGGAGACTAGACTTACAGCTAGTGTGAAATACCACCTTGATTGTGATCTTGAGCAGGTTAGCTAGTCCTCCTGCCTTAGCATCATGATAATATTTTAATGGGGATACCAGGGGTTACCTCCCTTCTAGGGTTGGTGTGAGGACAGAATTAAATCATCTGTAGGGCTTGGCATGTAGTAAGTGCTAGATTAGTGCTAGCTCTTGTTGTTGTTACATATTCATATTACATTTCGATCCAGACCACTCGTGTAATATCCAGCCAGGCAGATTACATTTCCTCTCAGTTGGACTAGACCAACTCCTTGTCTGAAGTACTTCTATGTTTTCAGCTCAGCGGACATTTACTGAGGACCAAGGAACCTGTCAGGCACTGGGTTGGTCATTGAGGCCTCAGAGATGAATAGGTCATATTGTCCTCAAATAGTTTGTGCTTTCTCTTTGTATTGAACTCTTGTAAGATCCGGACACTTAAATGATTAGATTTGAGAAGTTGAATAAATGAGAAAAATTAGAAAAGAGTTCTCTTTTAAAGTAAAAAATCAGGTTAAGTAAAATTTCCTTTTCCAGACCTTATTAACCACTCCAGAAAGACTTCATCTGAGTTGGATGCCAGACCCTATGCAGCTTTAATATCTGAATTATTGTGCTGGCCAGAAAGTTTATTTTTCTAAGTAGAGCTTAGTTATCTTTAACTTCATTCGAAATACTTTTGTTAGATTGTATTGTGACAGCTGTCATATCAGCAGGCATTAAAAAAATCAAAATTGGTGAATTTTCTCAATCAAGATAGAAGGCCAAATAAAGAACTTCCAAGACAAAAGAAGTCCAAAATTGGTGAATTTTTGTGCAGCCATTTTAACACCAAAGATGGAAGAATATATGCAACATTTTTGCTGTATTATGCTTTATTATTTCAAGAAAGATAAAAATACAACTGAAATGCACAAAAAAAATTGTACAGTGTTTAAAGAAGGTGCCGTGATTTACTGAATGTGTCAAAAATAGTTTGAGAAGTTTCTTGGTACTCTTGACATTTTGGCCAATTTGGGGCTGTCTTATGCATTGGAAGAAGATGTTTAGCAGCACTCCCGGCCTCTACCCATTAGAGCCAATAGCAGGAGATAACTGACATACTGAAAATATCCAACTCAGTCAAGTTATCAGTGAAAATGAAAAATGTGTCTTTTATTTAATGGAAAAACCATACAGACTTTTTGGCCAACCTAATAAGTTACAGTGAGCAGAAAAGTACATTTGCAAGACTTACATGTTAAGTGTATACATTGTCAGCATTAGTAATTAGACAATTTAACATTAGGTATCGATGATGGAAATTTGTTTTATGGCAAAGAAAAACACTAAATATCCCTACAAAATTAATGTTGACAATTTAAATTAAAAATTAAATTTGATAATCTCATGTAAAATTTTTAATTTCTAATTTTGGTTTTGATTAATTTTTTTTAGGTTCTGCTCGCTTCGGTTTATTGAATTATTTCTACATTTCTGTTCTTTCTCTGATAATTTATGTTTTTAGATCTAGTTGAGAAGGCTACACTAGGATACTTAGCTAGTGCCATCAAATCCTGCCTTTAAAGTGAATTTCAGAATTGTGTTCACATCATTTCTTCATGGACAGACTAAAGCAAGGTGGAAGCTAGCTTTTGAAATTAGCCTCTTTAGGGGTAGGCCACCTTACACAATGTAAATTCACTGGAGAATTTCTTCAGGTTTCCAGAAGTAGTAATTTTCATAACACTAGGATAATCTTTTTCATCTCCTGGCACACATTAACTACCGTATTTTTCAGACCACAAGATGCACCTAGGTTTTAGAGGAGGAAAATAGGGAAAAAAAAATTGAAACAAAAAATGTGGTAAAACATTTAATAACATAAATAACAATATTTCACCAATGTAAATGTAAACAGAACTCAACAGCAGCATTAACAACCATTGTTCTTCCTAAATTTGAGGGTGGGGAGACTAAAAAATACAGCACTAAAATTCTGAAGCACATCAAAAAATATATTTTTGGAGGACTTCCACCAATATGGAGGCTTAGGTGAAAGCACTGCACCTTCTCGCACAACCAAGTTTAAAAACAACAAAGTTTTAGCAACAAAAATGCAGCCAGACCACAGAAAATTGAACTACACAGAAGTCTGACAACAACGAATCCTTCAGCCAAACCGGTAAGAGGGGCAGAGCCAGAGCCTTCAGCGGGGTCGGGCAGGAAAGATACACCCGACCGACCCAAGCGGGCATGCGACCCAGGTGCACCAGCAGCCATGGGTGGATCCCAGGTGTGGAGAAGCAGGCAGACCCACTGAGGGTGCAAGGCGGTGGATCCATTGAGGGCTCATGGCAGTTACACATTCGCGCGCAAATACACTGGTGAGGGAGCGAGCAGTGAGACGGACCACGCTGGCCCCAGTGACAGGAAGCGGCAGAGGGAACCGCCATTGTCCCTCTCTGACCCCGCCCCCACATACAACATTACAACCCAGCGACCTGGGCGGCCCACCCTGGTGAATAGCTAAGGCTCCGCTCCTCATACATAACAGGTGTGAACAGACCAAAACATGGCTCAAGAACAACTCAGAGCCCCAGAGCCCATAAATCTAAGCAACGAAGAAATAGCCAAACTTTCAGATGCACAGTTCAAAACACTGGTGATCAGGGTGCTCACAGAACTGGTTGATTTTAGTCACAAATTAGAGGAACATATGAAGGCTAAACTAATTGAAATGAAGGGAAATGCATAGGAAACCAATAGTAATGGAAAGGAAACTGGGACTCAAATCAGGAGTGGACCAGAAGGAAGAAAAAAAAAATGACCAAACAGAAAAGGATGAAGAAACAAGAATTCAAAAAAATGAGGAGAGGCTTAGGAACCTTCAGGACATCTTTAAACGTTCTAACATCCGAATTATAGGGGTACCAGAAGGGGGAAAGGAACAGCCACCAGTGGAAAACTTATTTGAACAAATAATAAAGGAGAACTTCCCCAATCTGGCAAAGGAAATAGACTTCCAGGAATCCAGGAAGCTCAGAGTGTCCCAAAGAAGTTGGACCCAGAAGGAACACACCAAGGCACATCATCATTACATTAGCCAAGATTAAAATGAAGGAGAGAATCCTAGAAGCAGCAAGAGATAAGGGGGCAGTCACCTACAAAGGAGTCCCCATCAGACTGTCAGCGGATTTCTCAAAAGATACCTTACAGGCAAGAAGGGGCTGGAAAGAAGTATTCCAAGTCATGAAATCCAAAGACATACATCCAAGATTGCTCTATCCAGCAAAACTTTCATTTAGAATGGAAGGACAGATAAAGTGCTTCTCAGATAAGATCAAATTGAAGGAGTTCATCATCACCAAGCCCTTATTATATGAAATGTTAAAGGGGCTTACCTAACAAAAAGAAGATAAAAAAGGTGAGCAGTGAAAGGACAGCAAACTCACAGTTATTAACAACCACACCTAAAACGAAAGCAAACTAAGAGGACAGCTAGATCAGGAGCAGAACCATAGAGATGAAGATCACATGGGTTAGCAACAGGGGAGTGGGAGGAGGAGAAGGAGGGAGAAGGTACAGAAAATAAGTAGCATAGGCGGTAGATAGAAAATAGGGGGAGGGCAAGAATAGCAGGGGAAATATAGAATCTAAAGAACTTGAGACACGTGGTCATAAACTAAAGGGGGGAATGGTGGGGGAGGGGGCGTGCAGGGTGGAGAGGAATGAAGGGGGGAATAGAACAACTGTAATGGCATAATAAAATATGTTTTTTTTTAATATATTTTTTTTGCTGATTTGACAAAAAAATAGATGGTATTTTGATTCATTCACACCAGGTGGCTACTATGTTGGCCGTTGTCATTTTTTAATTTGCCAATTAGGAAAAAAAAAGAGGTCAGTGCCCCTGACTAAATACTTAGGTATTGCATGTTTTACCATTTTTTGCACCACACCAGTTTGTGCCTGCTGTGGCACACTGTGTAGTTTGTGAGATCAGATGAGTTCGTGCCTAGTCATAGGGCTTGTCACACTATCCAGATTTATCATCCCTGACTTCTACTAGGTACTTAGCCCAGTGACCCCTAAGTGGCACTGACAGTTAGTGCTTAGTAAGTGGCGGCTGTTATATGCCAGGTACTTTATAGTAGTATCTGTTTTAACGAGAAATGTGTGCCTGTTTTATAGATGAGGTAACTGTGGCTTAAAGACCACAAGTCAGTGTTTTCCCAGATTTTTCTGATAGTGGTATAGTATACTTAATAGTATATATTTTATAATTTTACCACTTGATAATGTCTCCCTAATTTAGAGGTTAAGATCTTCCTCCCCAGGATTTTTTTGGGATAAAATACAAAAGGTGCATGTAGATTGCTTAGCTCAGTGCTCAGTATGTAGAAGGCACTCACTAGATGGTGTTAGACATTTCATTCTGGTTATTTTTATTTTGATGTGTTTTTCTGTGTGGAAGTGAAGGTATAGTATAAGAAAAACAATCTGATTGCAGGATTGACTCAGTCAGGGACTTAAATATCTTATGGATGCATTTAACAAGCTTCATTCTTAGTTACATGTGATTTTTACTTTCCTTAGTACCATTTATTTGACTATTTTAAGGAAATTGCGGAAAATACTTTTTTCCTATTCCTGTAATTGGTTTGCAGTGGACTGAATTTACTCTAAAGTGGAGGGATGTGACTTGTATACCACTTTAAGTAATAGGGAGTGTGCAGAATTACAAGGAAATAGAGGTCATAGATCAACCTTGAATAAACCCAGTATAAAAATAGAATGCTATAACAGTTCTCCTAATTTCCTAAATTTAATAGCAGTAGTTTTGAACTTAAAAATGGTATAGTCTTCTTTATTTACTTTTGTTTGAGGACATAGGAATTCTTACTGAGAAAGAAAAAAAAAAAGGCCTTTGCAGCTGTGTGTGGTAATGGGTGTGTCAGGATTGCTAACATCCTATTGGCAGAACATTTAAGAAAGTTTGCCAGTTTTCTTGGAAGTAGTTTGGAGTGTTGTAGAACATTACTGTACCTGTGTCACTTTTATGTAAGCCTATGGGTCAGAAACCTGGATTGCCTTATTGTTCTTCCAAACATTAATTCATTCCATATCCAAATATTTTGAACTTCTAATGCAAATTTATCATACTACATTTGTATAGACAAAAAAATTTTTAATACATTGTTGACTGAAAATTAATATATACTAGGCATTTCATCACCAAGAAGAATTTATGCGGGAAAAAGAAAAGAGTTGCAACCTAGTGCTTGCAGACATGGCAAGCCGTCTCTGCCTGGTGTACCAATTTGGAGAGGTATTCATACAAAGGAAGAGGAAGTTAAGGGAAGGGGAAGTTAGAACTATAGAGCTTTATTATAAGGATAGAGAGTTTCTCCTGTGGAAACTCTCTCTCTCTCTTGATTGCATAGACTTTCATAAGCCCTCGCTCCTCCCATAGATCTCCAGACTGATGGTGTTTTCTTAAAAGTTTCATTTAGTTTTTATGAACATAGTGTAGTACAAACATTACCTGTTTTTTAAAGTGAAGAATCAAATTGTTCTAGCAATCTTTAATTTTTTTAAAGCTGTGTACTTCCTGTGATTTAAAAAAATGAAGAAGCAACATAACTCCTTTTTCTCCCCTTAACACAACGGAAATTAATAAAAGACACAAAGTAGGTGACAGGTATATTCTTTAAGGGTATTTAGAACATATATGACTGCAGCAATATGTACCTAAAACAGCCCTCTTTAGTGAGTGAATTTCATTGAACTTGTGCTAGCTTTATGTCTTAATCAACTTTATTGAAATGTAATTCACATGTAATAAAATTGACCAATTTTAATTGTGCACTTTGATTATTTTCTCAAACATACCCAGTTATGAAACCACCACCATCATAATTTAGGACATTTACATTGTTTCAGAAAGTTTTGTGCCTCTTTGCAGTCTGTGCCGTCCCCTCATACTAGCCTCAGCAACTACTGATCTTGCTTTCAATATCATCTTGCCTTTTTTAGAATTTAAAATAAATGGAATCCTACTGCGTGCGATCTTTTGTGCCTGATTTTATTTCACTTTGCATAATGGTTTTGAGGTTCATCCATGTTGCATGTAAAGAAGTTTGTTTAGGCCCTGGCTGGTGTAGCTAGCTCAGTGGATTGAGCACGGGCCTGTGAACCAAAGCATTGCTGGTTTGATTCCCAGTCAGGGCACATGTCTGTGATGCAAGCCATGTCCCCAGGAGGGGTTATGTGAGAGGCAACCATACATTGATGTTTCACTCTCCCTTTTTCTCCCTCCCTTCCCTCTCTCTGAAAATAAATAAATAAAATCTTTCCCAAAAAAAGGAGTGTGTTTCTTTTTATTGTCCAGTAGTAATTGATGTACTACAATTTATACATTCACCAGTTGATGGACATTTGGGTTGTTTCAAGTTATGCCTATTACGATTAAAGCTTTAATGGACATTCAAGTAAAAGCCTTTTTCTTTTCTTGTAACTAAGTGCCTAGGAATGGGACTGACAAGGTTTTGTTATGATTTTATTACCTTTATTAAAAATTGCCAAACTATCACCAGCAGTATGTGAGTGTTCTAGTTGTTCTTCCTGTACATGGTTGAATTTTGTGGATATGTACTTGGGTTTCATTGTGGTTTTCATTTGCTTTTGCCTGATGGCTAATAATATTTTTGGGTATCTTTTCATGTGTTTCTGGGATACTTAGAGATCTCCTTCTGTAACATTTCTAGTTAAATCTTTTGTCTAATTGAGCTGTTTGTCTTATTAACTTTCTTAAGTTCTTTAATACTCTGCATGTGATTCTTTTATCAGATTTATATTGCTAATATTTGTCCAAGTATATGCTCTACTTTACTTTTTATTTATTTTTTAAACCCTCATCCAAGGATATTTTTATTGATTTGAGAGAGAGAAAAAGAAACAGAAACATTGATCAGTTGCCTCCTGTACTCGCCCCACCCAGGGATCAATCTCGCAACCTAGGTACCCTGACTGGGGATAGAACCTGCAACCTCTGGGTGCACAGGACAGTGCTCCAGTCAACTGAGGCCCCTGGCCAGGGCTGCTTTTTAATGTATTTTTAACAGTGTTTTCTGAGAGCAAATATTTTAAATTTTAAAGAAGTGTAGTTTTTCAACTTTTTCATTTATGATTGTGTGCTCTTTGAATTTTATAAGAATTTTTGTATACAACAAAGTCAGGTTTTACTCATGTGTTTCTCTAGCATATTACTAGTTTTATCTGTTATATTTAGGTCCGTAATTCATTCTGTGCTTATTTTTGTATATGTTGCAAGGTAGGAGTAAATATTTACTACTTGAATGCAGGTATTTAGCTGTTATAGCATCGTTTGTGAAAAGACTTCTTTTCCCCCAATGAATTGCTGAGTATCTTAGTGAAAATCAGTTAACCATAATAGTATGTGTAGTGTTGTTTTTGGATTCTCATTCTATGCCATAGATTGATATTTAAGTCTTTAAGAAGTAGCATAAGTTATCAAACTTTGCATTATTAAAAATTGAATTAGCATAATGTACTGATTGTATATCTTAGAAATGCGTACTTGAAACCTACATGATCCTGTTACCTAGTCTCGCCCCAATAAACTTAATTTATAAAAACAACAGAAAGATTGCATTAGCTGTTTTAGTTTATTTGTATTTCTGTATAAATTCAGACTTAAATTGTCAATTTAGAGAAAAAAGGCTGCTGGGATTTTTAATCTTTAAATGTGTAGATCATTTTGGAGAGAATTGACAACAGCATTGAGTTTTTTCAGTATATAAGTATTGCACCTATTTTGGTAAATTTGTTAAATTTATTGGTCATGTTTTTGAATGCTATTATAAGCAGAATTGCATTTTTATTTTTTTCAGTTGTTCATTGTTAGCTATAGTTGATTTTCATGCATTGTCATTGTATCCTGTGGCTAATTAACACCAATTCTGGAAACACCCTTTTTGGGTAGGTTCACTAGGATTTTCTACATATATGATAGGTTTGTGAATAAAAACAGGTTTTCTCCTTTTTTAAAAAGTCCTCATCTAATGACGTATTTATTGATTTTAGAGAGCAAGGAAGAAAAAAAAAGAGACACAGACAGACGGACATCATTGTGAGAGAAATTCGGTTGCCTCCTGTACATGTCCCAACAGGGGATAGAATCTGCAACCTGGGTATCCAGACTTCTGGCATCTTTGGGCCACACTGGAAGAAGCAGAGTTGTCTTGAGCCACATATTAAATACACAAACACTAACAAAAACTGATGAATGAGCGAAAAAACGTTTTAAGTAAATTTTGTGCTGGGCCACATTCATAGCCATTGTGGGCTACATGCAGCCCAGAGGCTGTGGGTTGGACACCCTGGTACAGGATCATGGTCCAACCAACTTGAGCCACCCAGCCAGGGCACATAAATTTATGTACTTTTCTTTTCAGTGTTTATGCCTTTTGCTTCTTTTTCTTACCTCTTGCCTCAGTGGCTTATCCAGGACCAAGTTGAATAAAAGTGGCAACAGTGGTCATTCCTGCCTTGTTCTGACTTTTAGGGGGAAGCTTTCAGCCTTTCATCATTAAATATATTAATTATAGGTTGAAGCATGGTTAGTATATTTTTTAGTGTATATAGTGTAATACTTTTTTTTATGTTAAAATTAACCTTGCATCCTTGGTATTTTCCTCATTTGGTCATTATACTATTCACTTTTTACTTATTTTTTTACTCAATTTGGTAAAGCATTGTTAAATATTTTTGCATCTATAATAAGGGATATTTCTTTCAGGGGTTTTATTTTTTTCCTTAAAATTTTTTGTGTGTGTCTGTTTCTGGTGTCAGGATAATGTTGGCCTCGTAAAATGAATTGGGGGATATTCTCTCCTATAATATTAAAATGTTTGTATAAAGTTGGTTTTACTTCTTTCAAACTGTTTCAGAGAAACAAGAGAACTAATAGTTTATCCTGAAACATTTTATTGTGTCAGAAAGCAGAGATATGGCTGAAGTGGTTGATTCTACAGGTTTGTCCCTCTTTCCCCCACCCTTTTCCCCCAAGAAATGACCTTGAGGCTCCTCTGTTACCTCTCCCTTAACTTCATTTTGTATCTCTTCAGCCAGATGTTTCTTCACTTCTGCCTTTAGAAAGAGCATTTCCAAGGCAAACCCTTCCCCTGCTTTTCTTTAACCTTCAGAGCAACCAAATTATATATAGTCTGGCTTCTGCTCTGACACTCAAAAACCTGTCTGAAAACTTACCAGCGGCTTCCAATTAACCAAATCTGGTGGCTTATTTTAAAGTCTTTGCCTTCCCTCCCCCCATCCTCTTTGATGACAGCCTTTGTTGAACCCTCCTGTCTCGTAGCTTCCATGACACATGCTCTGCTTTATTGTTTCTTTCTCAGATACCTCTCCTGTCAGTAGCCACTGCTGCCTGAGGGAGATTCTACCCTGTATTAAACTGTAGGCTTCAGCTCTACCATTTCTTTCTTCATAACTTTTTAAATCTTAGACCTTCAGTTTTTGTGTCTGTGGGTGTCTCTGGTTGTGACCTCTTTTCCCAAGTTCAAATACTGCCTTGGGACGGTCTACATCAGCATTTTTCACTTACATATTCCATTGTCATCTCAAGTCCTATGTGTCTGAAGTTGAATTAAGTGTTTGCCTTCATACTGTCCTTCAAATCTGACATCTGCCTGGCTTCAGTTGAAAAGATACTTACATCACCAACCTCCAAAGCATTTGTGCAAACTCCCAGGCTCAGTCCCAGAGAAAGTGATGCAGGAGGTTTAGAAGGAGGCCCAGAATCTCCACTGTACTGAGTATCCAGGTGATTCAGTGCAGAAATTCAAGGACCCCATGTTGAGAACTGCTGCTGTAATGATTAGTTTAGAGGGTTTTGTACTAGTTCATCACGGGATTCCTATACCTTCAAGCACCAATCTTGTTGAACAACACCCTCACCTCCAAAGTATGGAAGATTGTTGAGAGGCGGTCTCAGCTTTAACTTCGGAGAAACAGACTTGAGCGCTCATCTTGACCCTGCCATTTACCTGATGATATGACTTGGGTCAAGTTACTAGAAAAATGAGAAAAACAGCATAGAACTTTCAGGACCTAACATAGGATATGGCTCAGCCTCTGCTTCCCTCTTCAGCCTCCCCTCTGATTCCTCCCAGTGCTTCCTAAATTTCAAACCTACTAAATGACCATTATTTTCTGAGAGTACCATCATTTCTTATACCTCTTAATTCCTTTACCTTGTGCTTTCTGGTAGGGAATGCATACCTGTCTGACTCTTGCTTGCCTTTCACATGTAACTATTACTTGGAGGCATCTACAGACTCTTGGAGCTGAATTTGGTGGTGTCAGTGCATTTTGACCTTAGCACTGTTTGTTGACCAGGCTGGCTATCCTTCCCCTGAATTGCTTCTGCCTCTTTGTCTGAATCAGTCAGGTATTTGTGGGGGCCAGTTTCTGTGCTCCGGGTTCTATTTTATTGATCTGTGTGTATGTATATGCCTCTGCCAGAAATACACATCTGGAATACTATAGCTATATAGTGAAATAGAGTAAGTCCTTCCACTGTATTCTTATTTTTCAAGATTCTTTTAGCTATTTTAGTGAGTGTGCCTTTCTGTGTAAATTTCAGAATGAGCATGTCTTACGTCTATCAAATACCTTGCTGAGATATTGATAGGAATTGCATTAAATCTGTATATTAATTTTGGGAGAATTGACATTTATTGCTATGTTGAGTACTCCAATCCATGAATACAGTATGTATGTTCATTTATTTCAGTATTTTTTAAAATTGCCATTTTGTAATTTTTAGCATACAGATTCTGTATTTTGTTAAGTGTATGCCTAAATAGTTCCTTTTTTTGGATTGATTGTAAATGATGATTTGTGTTTAATTTTTGCTTCCATATGTTCATTGTTAGTATATAAAAGTGTTGTTATGTGCATTAATCTTATTTTAGGAGTTTTGATGTTTTTCATAGATTCCTTTGGGTTTTCATGTCATCTATATATAGGGACAGTTACATTCTTTCTTCCTAATTGACCTGTATGCATTTTTTTTCTTTTTTTTTTTTTAAGATTTTATTTATTTATCTTTTAGAGGGGAAGGGAAGGAGAGAGGGAGAGAAACATCAATGTATGGTTGCCTTTTGTGCATCCCCTGCTGGGAACTGGCCTGCAGGGAACCGGCCTGCAACCCAGTTATGTGCCCTGACTGGGAATCAAACCGCGATTGTCTGGTTCGCAGGCCCGCGCTCAATCCACTGAGCTACACCAGCCAGGGCTTTTATTTTTCTTAATACAGTGGCTAGAACTTCTAATACTGTGCTGAATAAGATTTGTGAAAGCAATACCCTCATCTTTTTTCCCAATCATAAGGGCAAACCATTCATTCTTACACTGTTACAGATGATGTTAATAATAGGTTTTTGCAGATGCTGTAGTGGAAGAAGTTCCATTCTGTTCTCAGTTTGCTGAGAATGTGTGTCATGAATGGTGCCAGATTTTGCCAAAAGCTTTTTCTGCATCAATTATTTTGATCATACAGTTTTCTTATTTAACTGTTGGTGTGGTAGATTCCATTGACTGATTCCAAATATTGAGTCAGACTTGGATGTATGGAAATAATCCTGATCAGCGTTCTATTTATACTTTGCTAGATTCATTTTGCTAGTTATTTGTTGAGGGTTTTTATATCTAAGTTAATAAAGAATGTCGGCCTATAGTTTTAAAAGAAAATTTGTCATGTTTTTGTCTGACTTTGGTATCACGGTAATAATAGCTTTAGAAGAAAGTAAGTTGTGAAGTATTTCATTTTGTATCTTCTGGAATAGATTGTATAAAATTGGTGCTAATTTTTTTTAATGTTTGATAAAGTTTTTTAGTTAAAGCCATTTGTGTATGAAAATATCTTTTTGGGGGGATCTTTCAGTTGATAAATTCAGTGTTTTTAGTGGCTGTAGGTGATTTGTTTTATCTTTTTTTTTAACGTGTATATTGGCTTTAATTATCATTCATTAATTCAAATAAATTTTTTTTTACCTTGGCATTCATGACCTCTTTTTGTTACTATGTGGATTCTCCTTTGATACCCCTGGGTTTTCCTTTTTTTTTTTTTTTAGTGACTTTTTAAAAAAATTTTATTTAGTTACTTTTCAAGTACAGTTTTTTTTATCTATATCTCCCATCCCAGTCTCCCCTGCCCCTTGCTCCCCACCTCCCTCCCATTTCCACCCCCCTTAGTTCTCGTCCCCGTGTCCTTCCTATTTGTTCGTCCAAATCCCTCCCCTTTTTACCCTTAACTTCCCTTCCCTCTCCTCTCTGGTCACTGTCCCCTTGTTCTCTATTTCAGTGTCTTTGTTTTTTTTTTTCTGCTTGCTTGTTTGTTTTGTTGTTTAGCTTCCTGTTAAAGGTGAGATCATATGGTATTTGTCTTTCAGCACCTGGCCTATTTCACTCAGCATAATACTTTCCAGTTCCATCCATGTTGTTGCAAAGGGTAGTAGCTCCTTCTTTCTCTCTGCTGCGTAGAATTCCATTGTGTATATGTACCACAATTTTTGATCCATTCATTTACTGATGGGCACCTAGGTTGCTTCCAACTGTTGGCTATTGTAAATTGTGCTGTTATGAACATTGTGGTGCATAGGTTCTTTGATATTGATGTTTTAGGATTCTTAGGATATAATCCCAGCAGTGGAATTGCTGGGTCAAAAGGCAGGTCGATTTTTATTTTTCTGAGAAAATTCCATACTGTTTTCCATAATGGTTGTACCAGTCTGCACTCCCACCAACAGTGAACTAAGGACCCCTTTTCCCCACAACCTCTCCAACATTTGTTGTTTGTTGCTTTGTTTATGATAGCCATCCTGACCGGTATAAAGTGGTATCTCATTGTGGTTTTAATTTGCATCTCTCTGATAGCTAATGATATTGAGCATCTCTTCATGTGTCTCTGAATGTTCTGTATGTCCTCCTTGGAGAAGTGTTTGCTCAAGTCCTTTTCCCATTTTCTAATTGGGTTGGGTGTCTTCTTAGAGTGGAGTCGTGTAAGTTCTTTGTATATTTTAGAGATTAAACCTTTGTCTGAGGTATCATTGGCAAATATGTTTTCCCATACAGTTGGTTGTCTTGCTAATTTTATACTGTTTTCTTTAGCCATGCAGAAGCTTTTTATTTTGATGAGATCCCATTTGTTTATTCTTTCCTTTACATTCCTTACTCTAGGGGACATACCAGTAAAGAAGTTGCTGCGTGAAATATCTGAGATTTTCTTGCCGATGTTTTCCTCTAGAACTTTAATAGCGTCACGGCTTATATTTAAGTCTTTTATCCACTTTGCATTTGTTTTGGTATATGGTGTAAGTTGGTGCTCAAGTTTCATTTTTTTGCACGTAGCTGTCCATTTCTCCCAGCTCCATTTGTTGAGGCTATCTTTACTCCATTTTATGTTACTGCCTCCTTTGTCGAATTTTTTTCTTTTTTTAATTATTTATTTTTATTGATTATGCCATTATAGTTGTTCTATTCCCCCCTTCATTCCCCTCCACCCTACCCCCCTTCCCCACCATTACCCCCTTTAGTTTATGACCATGTGTCTCAAGTTCTTTAGATTCTATATTTCCCATACTATTCTTGCCCCCCCCATCTATTTTCTATCTACTGTCTATGCTACTTATTTTCTGTACCTTCTCCCCCCTTCTCCTCCTCCCACTCCCCTGTTGCTAACCCTCCTTGAGAGCTTCATTTCTATGTTTCCACTGCTGATCTAGCTGTTTTTTTTAGTTTGCTTTTGTTTTAGGTGTAGTTGTTAATAACTGAGTTTGCTGTCCTTTCACTGTTAATGTTTTTTTAACTTCTTTTTCTTAGATAAGTCCCTTTAACATTTCATATAGTAAGGGTTTGGTGATGATGAACTCCTTCAATTTGATCTTATCTGAGAAGCACTTTATCTATCCTTCCATTCTAAATGAAAGTTTTGCTGGATAGAGCAGTCTTGGTTGTAGGTTTGGATTTCATGACTTGGAATACCTCTTTCCAGCCCTTTTTTGCCTGTAAGGTCTCTTTTGAGAAATCTGCTGACAGTCTGATGGGGACTGCTTTGTAGGTGACTTTCCCCTTAGCTCTTGCTGCTTCTAGGATTCTCTCCTTCATTTTAATCTTGGCTAATGTAATGATGATGTGCCTTGGTGTATTTCTTCTTGGGTCCAACTTCTTTGGGACTCTCTGAGCTTCCTGGACTTCCTGGAAGTCTATTTCCTTTGCCAGATTGGGGAAGTTCTCTTTTATTATTTGTTCAAATAAGTTTTCCACTGGTGGCTGTTCCTTTCCCCCTTCTGGTACCCCTATAATTCGGATGTTGAAACGTTTAAAGATGTCCTGGAGGTTCCTAAGACTCTCCTCATTTCTTTGAATTTTTGCTTCTTGACTCTTTTCTGTTTGGCCATTATTTGCTTTCTTCTGGTCCACTCCATTGATTTGAGACCCAGTTTCCTTTTCATCACTATTGATTTCCTGTGCAATTCCATTCATTTCAATTAGTTTCGCCTTCATATGTATATTTAATTTGTGGCTATAATCAACCAGTTCTGTGAGGATCCTGATCACCAGTGTTTTAAACTGTGCGTCTGAGAGTTTTGCTATTTCTTCATCGCTTAGATATATAGGCTCTGGGGCTTTGAGATCTTCTTGAGCCATTTTTGTTCTGTTCATGCCTGTTAAATACGAGGAGGAGAGCCTTCGACTCCCAGGTCACTGGGTTATGATGCTGTATGTGGAGGCGGGATCAGAGCGGGGAAATGGCGGCGCCCTCTGCTGCCGCTCGCCACTGGGGCCTGCTGGGTCCCGTCCAATCGCCCACTCCCTCGCTTGTCTGTCCACACAGGGATGCGAGACCACAGTCAACCCGAAGCCCTGCTCCCTTGCTGTTTCCCCGCAGTCGTTCACTGAGTTTCTCACTAGGTCCAACCCTGCGTTTTGATTCGGCGCGCCTGAGTCCATCTGATGAAGTTTTCCTGTGCAACCCCGCTCCTCCAGCTGCTGGTTTTGCCCCTCTTACCAGTCAGGCTGAAGAATTTGTTGTTATCAGACTTCCAAAAGTTCAATTTTCTGTGTTCTGGCTGTGTTTTCTGTTGCTAATATTTAGTTGTCTCTCAACTTGGTTGTGTGAGGAAGCATGGCGTCTCCACCTATGCCTCCATCTTGGCAGAAGTCCATCCTTTGTCAAATATTAATTGACTGTAGAGAGTTGGGTTGATTTCTGGGCTCTCTGTTCTGTTCCATTGGTCTATGTGCCTGTTTTTATGCCAGTACCAGGCTGTTTTGATTACAGTGGCCTTGTAATACAGTTTGATATCAGGTATTGTGATCCCTCCTACTTTGTTCTTCTTTCTCAAAAGTGCAGCTGCTATTCTGGGTCATTTATGGTTCCATATAAATTTTGAAGTGTTTGTTCTATGTCCGTGAAATATGCCATTGGTACTTTAATAGGTATTGCATTGAATCTGTATATTGCTTTGGGTAGTATGGACATTTTGATGATGTTAATTCTTCCAATCCATGAACAAGGTATATGTTTCTATTTGTTTGTGTCTTCCTTGATTTCTTTCTTCAGTGCTGTGTAGTTTTCTGCATACAGGTTTTTTACCTCCTTAGTTAGGTTTATTCCCAGATATTTTATTTTTCTTTTTGCTATATCAAATGGGATTTTTTTCCTGGATTTCTGCTTCTGCTGATTCATTGTTGGTATACACAAATGCCTTTGATTTCTGGATATTGACTTTGTAACCAGCTGTTTTGCCAAATTCATTGATTAGTTCGAGCAGTTTTGGGGGGAAGCCTATAGAATTTTTTATGTACCCTATCAGGTCATCTGCAAACAATGACAGTTTTGTTTCCTCCTTTCCAATTATGATATGATGCCTTTGATTTCCTTTTCTTGTCTGATCGCTGTGGCTAAAATTTCCAATACTACATTGAATAGAAGTGGTGAAAGTGGACATCCTTGTCTTGTTCCTGATCTTAGTGGAAAAGCTTTTAGTTTTTTCCCATTGAGTATGATATTGGCTGTAGGTCTCTCATATATGGCCTTTATTATTTTGAGAAATGCTCCCTGTATTCCCACTTTGTTGAGTGTTTTTTATCATAAATGGGTGTTGTACCTTATCAAAAGCTTTTTCCACATCTATTGATATGATCATGAGGTTTTTGTCTTTGCTTTTGTTTATGCGATGTATTACATTTACTGATTTGCGAATATTGAACCATCCTTGCATCCCTGGGATGAATCCCACTTGGTCTTGGTGTATAATCTTTTTGATATATTGTTAGATGCGACTTGCCAATATTTTGTTGAGGATTTTAGCATCTATGTTCATCAGCGATATTGGCCTGAAGTTTTCTTTCTTTGTTGTGTCTCTATCTGGTTTTGGAATTAAGATGATGGTGGCTTCATAAAAAGAATTTGGGAGTTTTCCATCCTTCTGGATTTTTTGGAATAGTCTGTGGAGAATAGGGGTTAGCTCTTCCTTAAATGCTTTGTAGAATTCTCCTGTGAACCCGTCTGGTCCAGGGCTTTTGTGTGATGGGAGTTTTTTGATTACTGCTTCAATTTCTTTTGCTGTTATTGGTGTATTTAGATTTTCTGCTTCTTTTTCACTGAGTTTTGGAAGATTGTATTTTTCTAGAAATGTGTCCATTTCCCCTAGGTTTTCAAATTTCTTGGCATACAGTTCTTCATAGTAATTTCTTACAATCCCGTCTATTTCTGTGGTATCCGTTGTAATCTCTCCTCATTCATTTCTGATTGTGTTTATTTGTATCCTCTCTCTTCTTTTCTTGATGAGCCTACTTAAAGGCTTGTCTATTTTGTTTATCTTCTCAAAGAACCAACTCCTGGATTCATTGATCCTTAAAATTGTGCTTTTAGTTTCTATGTCATTTAATTCTGCTCTAATCTTGGTTATTTCCTTCCTTCTGCTTGCTCTGGGCTGTCTTTGTTGTTGTTCCTCAAGTTCTTGCAGGCATAGGGTTAGGGTGTTTTTTTGAAATGTTTCTATAGGCCTGTATTGCTATAAACTTCCCTCTCAGGACTGCCTTCTCTGTGTCCCATAATTTTTAGGTTGTTGTGAGATCATTTTCATTTGTTTCCAGAAATGTATTTATTTCTTCCCTAATTTCATTCTTGACCCATTCATTGTTTAATAGCATACCATTCAATCTCCATGATTTTGGGTGCTTTGGGTTTTTTTCTTTGGGGTTGGTTTCCAATTTCAGTCCCTGGTGGTCAGAGAAGATGCTTGGTATGATTTCAAATTTCTTGAACTTTTTAAGGCTCGTTTTGTGTTCTATCATGTGGTCTATCTTTGAAAATGTTTCATGTGCATTTGAAAAGAATGTGTATTTAGCTTCTTTGGGATGAAGGGCTCTATATATATCAGTTAAGTCCATTTCATCTAGGGTATTGTTTAATGCCACAATATCTTTGTTGATAATTTGTTTGGAAGATCTGTCCATTTTTGATAGTGGGGTGTTCAAATCCCCTACTATAATTGTGTTGCTGTCAATATCTTTCTTGAAGTCCTCTAAGATTTTCTTGATATATTTGGGTGCCCCTATGTTTGGTGCATATATGTTTACAATGTTAATGTCTTCTTGGTGGATTCTTCCCTTGAGTATAATGAAGTGACCTTCTGGGTCTCTCTTTATGGCCCTTTTTTTGAAGTCTATTTTGTCTGATATCAGAATTGCTACCCCAGCTTTTTTTTCTTGTCTGTTTGCTTGGAAAACTTGTTTCCAGCCTTTCACTTTTAGTCTGTGATGGTCTTTTGTCCTGAGGTGGGTCTCTTGTAGGCAGCATATGTGTGAGTCATGCTTTCTTACCCATTGAGCTATTCTGTGTCTTTTGATTGGAGCATTTAATCCATTTACGTTTAAGGTTATTATTGATAGGTACTTATTCATTGCCATTTTTGTACCTGTGTTTTTCTCTGTCTCCCTCTTATCCTTCCTTCCCTTAAAGCAGTCCTTTTAGTATTTCTTGTAGAGCTGGTTTGGTGGAGGCGTATTCTTTTAGGCTTCTTTTGTCTTGGAAGCTCTTATTTGGCCATCTATCTTGATTGAGAGCCTTGCTGGGTAAAGTAGCCTTGGTTGTAGGCCTCTGGTTCTCATTACTTGGAATATTTCTTGCCATTCTCTTCTTGCTTGGAGTGTTTCCATTGAGAAGTCAGTAGCTAACCTTATTGGGGCTCCCTTGTATGTTACTTCTTTTTTCTCCCTTGCTGCCTTTAAGATTCTCTCTTTGTCTTGGAATTTTGCCATTTTGATGATGATGTGTCTTGAAGTGGGCCTCCTTGGGTTCCTCTTGATTGGAACTCTCTGTGATTCCTGGATTTGTGAGACTTTCTCTTATCAAATTAGGGAAATTTTCTCTCATTACTCATTCAAATACGTTTTCTATCCCTTGTTCGTCTTCTTCTCCTTCTGGTATTCCTATTATTCGGATATTATTACGTTTCATATTGTCTTGCATTTCTCTTAATCCCTCTTCATTCTTTCTGAGCCTCTTTTCATTTTCTTGCTCTTTCTGTGAGATGCTTTCTACCTTGTCCTCCAACTCACTAATCCTATCCTCCGCTTCATCTATCCTAGTTTTGAAACTTTCTACTGTGTTCTTCAATTCAGAAATTGTATTCTTCATTTCCTCTTGTCCCTTGCTGATAGTTTCCATTTCCTTTTTCATGTTGATGTAGTTTGCAGAGAGATCATTGTAGTTCCCCTGTAGTTTCTGGTAGTTCACTGTGAGCTCTTTGAACCTCCTAATAACCAGTGCTTTGAATTCACTATCTGATAGTTGATTCGCCTCTATTTTATCTAACATTCTTTCTGAAGTTTCTGCTTTTTCTTTCATTTGGGCATTGTTTCTTTGTCTTCCCATTGTTTGAGACTCTTCTTGTTAGTCTCTGCTTCTAAAATTGATCTGTTCTGAAACACTGGTTTTATGGTGTGAACTTCTGTGGTATGATCCTTGTGAACTTCAGTGGTGCAGACTCCTTGAAGTTTCTTGATGTTCTTCGTCTCCACCTACTCTCACGCTGGTCCTCGTGCTGGTCCCTGCATTGGTCGCCTACCACTGCTGAATGTCCCGGCTCTAGTAGCCGCCTCCTCAAGTGCCCAGGCCCGTTACTACGGCAGCGGCACAGGGGCCAAGAATGTCCCGCCTCCTGTAGCTGGCTCCTCTGCCGCCCAGGGCCGTCACGGGTTTGGGTGTCCCAGCTTCCGTACCCGACTCCCCAGCATCCAGTCCTGTCTCGGTGGCAGTGGCACAGAGGCTTAGAATGTCTCGGCTCCGGTACCTGACTCCCCAGCATCCAGACCTGTCTCTATGGGAGCGGCACAGTGGCTGAGAATGTCCAGGCTCCCGTAGCTGGCTCCTCTGCCGCCCAGGTCTGTCACAGGGGTTTGGAGTGTCCCGGCTTCCGTACCTCACTCCCCAGGGTCCAGTCCCATCGCTATGGCAGCGGCACAGGGTCCGAGAATGTCTCAGCTCCAGTAGCTGACTCTGCCGCTGTCTGGTGTTTCAGCGTAGGTCACAATCTCTGGTCTTTTAATTTCATAAATGGTGAGTAAGCGATGGTTTATTGTGCTGTTTCTCTATAGATCTGCCAGGATTTTCACCCATGAGTACAGGAGCTAGCATCAGCTCCGTCCTACTTTGTTGCCATCTTCCCAGCATCACCCGATTTGTTTCATCTTGATTGAGCTTTGATATTTGGGGGATTTGGTGAATTAGTCCATTTTTTGAACTTGTGATCACAAAGTTGTTAAGGTATTCTCTTACTAGTCATGTAATAGCTATAATGTTGCCTCCTGTTTCATTCCTGGTATTGGAGATTTTGTTTTCTTTTTTGTGTATTAATCTTGCTAGAGACTAGTCAGTTTTGCTGATTTTTTTTCAAAGAACGAGCTTTTGCTTTCATTTTTGTTATTTTTCTGTTTTCAGTTTCATTGATTTCTGCTCCTATTTTTACTATTTCCTTCTACTTACTTTGAGTTTGTTTTGATTTTCTTTTTGGAAGGAATTTTTTTCTAAAGGATTCCATTATATTTATATTGTCTTTGAGTATATTGCTTTTGTGTATTTTTCTTAGAGGTTGGTTTGCGTATCACACTAAACATATAACTTATCACAGCCTACTGATAACCAGTGTTTTACCACTTTGACTGCAGCATTAAAATCTTGAGTTCAATTAAGATTCAATTCCTTCCTTCCCACATTTTAAAATACAATTTTCTGATGTATTTTCTCTCCATACATCAAACACACAGATGTCATTATAACTTTGTTTCAGTCATAAGTATGATTTAATAAACTTATGAGGAAGGATAGTCTATTGTGTTTACCCTTATTTTTCATCCCTGTTTTTATTCTTTTATGAAGTTCTTTTCTTTGAGGGGAGCTTCCTTTAGCCATTCTTTAGGGGCAGGCATAGGAGTTACAAAGTTTTTAGTTTTGTTTCATCTAATATTTTTATTTTTCCTCCTTTCCTGAAAGATGATTTTATTATATGTAGAATCACAATTGACAATGTTTTGTTATGTCAGCACTTAAGAAATGTGCCACTTCCTTCAGGCATGCCTGAGTTAGATGAGTAATCCACTGTCATTGGAATTGGTATGAATGGAATTAGTGTCTAGTGTCATTCCTCTTAAACTGCTTTTAAGTTTGTTTGTCTTTAGAAATTTTAATTGTGATGTGTCTTGACTCTTTGGGTTTATTCTGCCCAGGATTTGTTCTGTAAGGTTTTTTTAATCCTCACATGAAGATATGTTTATTGATTTTAGAGAGAGGAATGGGGAGGAAGGGTGTGAGGGAGACAGAGAGAGAGAGAAACAGAGAAACATCCATCAGTTGCCTTCCTTACGTGTTCTGACTGGGGATTGAATCCACATCCTTGATATGTGCCCTGATGGGGACTGAACCTACAACCTTTTTGGTATATGACACTTCAGCCAACTGAGCTACCTGGCCAGGGCTGCTATGTAAGTTTATATCGTTCCTCAAATTTGGGGTGTTTTCATTCATATGGGATTTCATTTTTAGTTCTTTAATATTCAATTCTGTAAGTACCATTTGTTCTTTCTTTATAACTTCTGTTTCTTTGCTGTGGTTTTGTATGTGTTGTTTTTCTAAAGTGAATTCATAACTACTTATTGAAACAACATGATGGTGGCAGCTTTAAGATCTTTGTCAGTTCCAAACTTTGTTCATCTTGGTTTTGGCTTCATTTGATTGTCCTTTCTTACTCATTCAACTGAATTGTGATTGATTGTGTTTCTGGTAAGGTGAGTGATAATCTATGGTGTTCAATATTTGGACACATCTATTATGTTAGGAGACTCTGTGTCAATTTAAATCTTTTATTTTATCAAGCATTTACTTTTTTAGGTTTAGTGTGACAAGATGGCTTAAGCTTACTTTTTCCCCCACTCCTTTCCTCCGAATACAACTAAACACTTTGGAAGCAATTTAACAGACAGTCATTACAAGATTCTGAAAGATGGAAAGAAGGTGGACCAGTTAGGACTTCAAGTCGTAAAAAATTACACTGTGGTGGATTCCATGTATTTTCTTTGTATGTCCCATGCATTCTGAACTGGAGGGGCCTCCAACTTGGAATCACCAATAGGCATAAACCAATAAACAGAGAAAAACCTGGTCTTTCTGGCCAAAAGACCAGAAAGGGGGAAGCCCAACAGGAACTCAGCAGTCAGGCATTTAACCAGTGGTGTTGAAGGGCCTATTCTGCTCACAGCAGCAGCCCCAGCAGAGGTAGAGGGGAAGCTCACCAATGGGGGAGGGGGGTGGTGGCCAGAGTACTGTCAAGGGTTCTGTCCACCCACAGGTCTGGCATTCCTCCACTCAGTCATACCATGTGGTCTAAGGAAGTGCCTTTCAGCCTTTCAAGTGGTACCAGAAGACAGCTAGAGGAAGCCCCAGTGGAGCTAGAAGACCGAAGCAGACAGTATAGCATCACAGAGGCTTGTTACAAAACCTCAGACCACAAAAGTAGATCAGAACCTACACACTAAACCTGATAAGGTCAAGTTTTCCTAACCACTTTAGATCATTGATTTCACCTAATCAAAGGGAATTTTGCAGTTTAAAATATTTCCAGTGGTGCTTAATTTAATAGTCTCCACCATCAGTTGAATTGGTGGTTTGTCAGAGTTTTAAGTTCAGTTCTTGTTCAGTTGCTGTAACTTTAAAATGTGTGACTCTGATAAGTCCTAAAACTATAGTGTATGTGCTCTCTAGGAAATGGATTCATCTTGGTTTGTTGGCTGCATCCAACCTCACTGTACTCCTTATATTGCAAATTTGGGCTTTTATAAGGGTATTTGTGTCTCAAAACAAAACAAAACTAACTGGATCTAATTCTCCTCTCTGATGTTTATTGGCAAAAATTTTATCATCTTAGATTACACATTGACAGCTGAGCAGTATTTTTTTAATTCCATGGTGGAAAAAAAAACTAGATTGGATTCTTGAGCCTTATAAACAGGATGTAGATGTATACTGGACACTAAGAATCAGACTCATGTCCTAGTTCTGGCTCTGAACTTCATTCTACTCTGATTTGTGAGGTACCCTTAACTTTTTGAAAAAATCGTATAAACAGTGTTTCCCCTAGGCTGCTGAGATTAACTGCCTTTCCAGTCTGTTCCCATCTGATGGAGAAGATCCTGTAAAAGATCCTTCCCTGATGCTCTTTGCTGAAATGTGGTGGGGTTGGAGGGGGAGAAGGATGTTTAGGGGCATGAGGATCATAATATGTATACTGAAGAGAGATGGGGGAAAGCCATAGAGACACAGAGCCACAGAGACATGTCTGGGGGAAGAAGTCTGAAAACAATTATTTGGGTGAGAAGTCAGGAGAAGGTAGGGAAGTCCTTGAAATGAAGTACTATACACCAACCTTAGTAGTAGTATTTTTGTTGTTGAAGCATAACATTCAGTAGCACACACACATCTTTAATAGCTTTTTAAACATTTCCTTATGTATATGCTGTTGACCCTTGAACATGAGTTTGAACTGTATGAGTCCACTTATATGAGGAATTTTTTTCAATAAATACTATAACTGTATTTTCTCTTATGGTCGTCTTAATTTTTTTTATTGTAAGAATACAGTACATAATACATATAACATACAAAATATGTGTTAATACACTGTGCTATCAGTAAGGCTTCCTGTCAACAGTAGGCTATTAGTAATTAAGTTTTTTGGAGAGTCAAACATTATGTTTGTGTTTTTGACTGGTGAGGGTCAGTGCCCATAACCCCTCTGTTGATCAAGGTAACTAACCCCTTTGCTGTGCTTGTGTAACTATCATCCAGATGAAAATACAGAGAATAAAGTTTTGCCAGATATTTTCATTGAGAAATCCCTTTTCCCATTCACTGCATTAAGTGGTTAAATACTGGTTTGACAGGTATTTGTGTGTCTCTCTGTCTTGTGCTAAAATGTTGGCTCTTCTATAAGAAAGACATCTTTAGCTTAATGAAATTGATAGCCATCATAATCACATGGCATAGTTATGTATGTGTGAGGGGGAATATTTCAGCATAATGTGCCTGTTAGGTATGTAAGGAATAAGACATGGAAGATGGCCCAGCTTTGGAGAAAAGCCTTCATATTGTTAATGTGAGGTAGTGATTTCAAATACCTCAAAAATAACCAAAGAAACAAGCCGTGTGTAGAGTATGGAAAAGAATACTAACTTTTTAAAGCAGAGTTTATTGAGATATAATTAACATACGATAAACTGTACACATTTAAAGTGTATAATTTGAGTTTTGACTCACGTATACACCTATGGAACTATAACCACAGTAAAGACTAGAGGATTTTTAGAGGGTTTTTTAAAGACTTTTTTCAAAAAGATTTTAATTATTTTTTTAGAGAGGGTGGGGGAGGAAGAGAGAGGGAAACATCAATGTGTGGTTGCCCCTCACATGCCCCCTACTAGGGACCTGGCCTGCAACCCAGGCATGCACCCTAGACTGGGAATCAAACTGATGACCTTTTGATTTGCAGGCTGGCACTCAACCACTGAGCCACACCAGCCAGGGCTAAATACTAGAGTTTCTTTATTACCTTTTAATCTCCCTCCCACAACCCCAGGCAACTGTTCTTATGCTCTCTATCCCTAAAGATTAGTTTGCATACTTCAATGCTTTATATAAACAGAAGAATATAGTATGAACTCTTACATCTGCCTTCTTTTATGCAGCATAATTATTTTGAAGTTCATCCATAATGTTGCATGCTACTGTAGTTTGTTTCTCTTTAATGCTGAGTAGTAGTCAGTTGTGTGTACCACCATTTGTTTATCCATTCATTCATCAGTGGAAATTTGGGGTGGTTCCTTTTTTGAGCTGTTTTATAAATAAAGCTGGGTATAACCCTCTGTACAAATCTTTGCACACGTTTCACTTTCTCTTGGGTGCATACATAGGAGTGGAATTCTGGATCTAATGGGTGTATGTTTAATTTTCAGTAACTGCTAACCTGTTTTCTAAAGTAGTTGCTTTGTTTTATATTACCATCAGTGTGTTCAAGTTCAAGTCTCTCCACATCCTTACCAACACTCGGTATAGTAAGAGTTTTAAATTTTAGGCATTTCAGTGGGTATGTATTGGTGTCTCATTGTGTTTCTAATTTTATTTACTTAATGACTTGAGCATCTTTTTGTGTACTGTTGTTTCTGTGCCATTCATATTGTCTTTGCTTAAATGTTTAGTCATATCTTTTGTGCATTTAAAAAGTATTGTTTTTTACTTGGTTGCAAGAGTTCTTCACATATCTTGGATGCAAATCCTTTATCAGATAAATGTTTTGCAAATACTGTATTTTTTGGACTGTAAGACGCACTTTTTTTTTAAACCACATTTTTTGCTTCAAGACTTTTGTCCCTGTTTTCCTCCTCTAAAACCTAGGTGTGTCTTATGGCGCGGGCCCCAGACGCACCTAGGTTTTAGAGGAGGAAAACAGGGAAAATTTTGAAGCCAAAAATGTGGTTTAAAAAAAAAAGGTGTATCTTATAGTCTGAAAAAACATGGTAGTTTTCAGTCTGTGGCTAGTACTTTTTACTTCTGTAGCAGTGTCTTTTGTAGAGTAGAAATTTTTTTTAAAAGATCTAATTTATATATATAAATATATATCCTATTTAACATTTGCTCCTATTCCGATACCTAGAAGTTTTGGAGTTTTAGCTCTTAAATTAAGTTCTGTCATTCATTTCATATTGATTTTTTTAAGTGTTGAGGTGTCAAGCTTCTTTTTTTCCTCTCCCATTTGACTTTCTAATTGTACCATCATTTTTTATTGAAAATATTTTCCCCTTATTGAACTGCCTTGGCACCTTTGTCAAAGTCCATTGATCATATATGTGAGGGTCTATTTCTAGAGTCTTTATTTTGGTCTATTTATTGCCTCTGTGTCAGTATTACACTACCTTGATTACTGTGGCTTTATTTTAAGTCTTAATGTTAAGTCTTCTTTTTTTCAAAATTGTTCTTAATATTTTGGGGTTTTTGCTTTTTTATGTACATTTTAGAATAATCTTGTCAATGTCTATAAAAAAGCCTGCTGATATTTTTATTAGGATTGATTGAATATCTAGATTAGTTTGGGGATAACTGATATCTTAACAATACTGAGGGTTTTTGTTGTTCTTGTTAGCATATGATTTAGGTTTAAAAAAAAAAACTTTAAAAACACAGTATGTTTCTATTTAAGTTCTCCCAGCATTGTTTTGTCAAATATACCACTTGGTATAATATATATATTTTGTTGCTATTATAAGTAGTTTTCAATTTTAGTTTCCAGTTGTTTCTTACTAGTATTAGAAATTCAGTTGATTTTTTAAAAAGATTTTAATTTATTTATTTTTAGAGGGGAAGGGAAGGAGAGAGGGAGAGAAACATCAATGTATGGTTGCCTCTCATGTGTCCCCTGCTGGGAACTGGCCTGCAACCCAGGCATGTGACCTGACTGGGAATTGAACTTGATCTTTGGTTCGCAGGCCCACGCTCAATCCACTGAGCCACACCAGCCAGGGCACAGTTGATTTTTGTACATTGCCCTTGTATCCTACCACTTTGCTAATCTTCCTTTTATTCTGGTAGAATTGTGTAGGATTTTCTACATGGAAAATAATGATATCTGTGTGTAAAGACAGTTTTATTTTCTGTTTTCCTATATATGCTTTTATTTCTTTTTCTTGCCTTGTTGCATTGGCTAATACTTTCAATATGATAACAAATAGGAGTAGTAATAGGGAACATCCTTAGCTTCTTCTGCTGTTAGAGCAAAAATATTTTGTCTTTCACCATTCTGTTGTTAACTGTGTCTTTTTTAAAAAAATTTTTTTAATCTTCACCTGAGGACATGCTTATTGATTTTGGAGAGAGGGGAAGGGAGGGAGAGAAACATCGATTGTCTGCCTCTCATATACACCCCGACCAGGAACCTAACCCACAACCTAGGCATGTGCCGTCACAGGGAATCGAACCCACAACATTTCAGTTTATATGATGACACTCTAATCAAGTCATAGTGGCTAGGGTGTTGGCTATGTCTTTTATATACACATGGCTCTTACCAACTTAGAGAAGTTCCTTTTGTTCCTACTTTGCCAAGATCTTTTTATCATGGAAGGATCATGAATTTTATCAAATGGTTTTCCTGCATCTTTTGAGATGATTATTTGTTTTTTGTTAGGTTAGATTACATTTTTTTAAAATGTGAAACCAATACTACACTCCTGGATAAACCCCATGTGGTTATGATATATTTACCCTTTTTATATATTAATGGATTATATTTGCTGAAATTTTAATAAAATTTGCATTTAGTTCTGGCTGGTGTGGCTCAGTGCATTGAGTGCCTGTGAACCAAAGAGTCACCAGTTCGATTCCCAGTCAGGGCACGTGCCTGGGTTGTGGGCCAGGTCCCCAGTAGGGGGCTCACGAGAGACAGTCACACACTGATGTTTCTCTCCCTCTATTTCTCTCTTCCTTCCCCCCTCTCTAAAAATAAATAAATTTTTTAAAGAAAATTTGCATCTATAATAATGATACTGTTCTGTCACTCTTTTCTTTTAATGTCTTTGGTTTTGGTAGCAGAGTAGTGCTGGCTTCATAAATGAGTCAGGAAGTTTTTTTCTTTTCTGTATTCTGGGAGAATTTGTACTGGATTGGCATATTTTTCTTTAACTATTTGGAGAAATTTATCATTTAATTTATCTGGGCCTAGAGTTTGCTGTGTGATATTTTTTAACTTTAAAATAATTTCTTTTAATACATATAAGGCTGTTCAAGTTAACTATTTTTTTCTTGACTGATCTTTGGCATTTTGAGTCTTTGACATAATTGTTCACCTCATAATCTGAATGTTGACTATATTAACAAAGTTGCCTCCTATTTCTTAAGTTTTCTGTGACCTTTCTTTACTGACTAGTATGACTAGGAGTTTATCAATTTATTACTCTTCTTAAGGAAAAAAAACTTTTGATTTATTTGATTGTTCTCTATTTTCTGTTGTCTATTTTATTGATTTATAGTCTTCATTATTTTTCTTCTATTTTAGATTTAATTTTCTCTTTGATTTCCAATATATTAGGCACTTCTTTGAGCATGTGAAATAAAATTTTGATAAAGTATGGATGATTACCTAATATTTAGAATGTGATGTTATATATTATATACAAATATGCAACACAGATATTATATATACACACTGTCTTATAACATATAATTACATGTTGAAAACACACAGGATAAAATATCCACCCAGTAGCTGAGTTGGCATATCATTTTCACTGACATCTTAGATAGCTATAATACCACTGTAGTCACAGACACTTGGCAGTTTATTCTTCTCACAGTTAATCTGTGGCAGCAGTAAGGATACCAAACACCTCTGTAACCAGTACTTTCAACATAACATAATTAAGTAAGGAGGTTTACTACAGCTGGACAGAGGCTGTAGTAAAAGAGTGTCCTTAGTCATTTTATAAGTCACAAGATTATTTTCTGTCTTGAAAACTTTTTATTTGAAATATTTTCAAACTTTCAGAAAATTCCTAAGACTCAAAATAGAATAAAAAACATGTCTTTACCCAGATTCATTTATTGTTGACAGTTTGCCCCATTTGCTTTATCATTTTCCGTTGGTTCTTCCTACCCAAACATACATGCACACTAATAAATGAAAGAACTGTAAGCTCACAGCTCCTCTGGAGTAGAGTTACATTTTGTTTTGTTCTTACAAAGTATTTTACATGTCATTCAGGCAGTCTTTTAAGAAAAAATTTAGAAAATAGAAAAAAACATGCACTATATATTTTTTTATTAAAAAAATTTGAGATATAATTCCCAAAGCATAAATTCACCTTTTTAAAATATACAGTTGCATGGTATTTTAGTGTAGGCTCATTATTTGCACACCCATCACCACCTTCTAATTTCAAAATTTTTGCATCTCCCCAAAAAGAAACCTCATACACGTTAACAGTCACACTCCATTTCTTTTCAGCCAGTAGCAACCGAAAGTTCATTAAACATCCATTTCTGTGGATTTTCCTATTCCGGACATTTTCTGTAAATAGAATAATAAAATCTGTGGCCTTTTGTGACTGGCTTCTTTCACTTTGCACTGTTTTCAAGGTTCATCTATGTTGTAGCATCCTTTTTGTGGCTGAGAAATATTTTATTACATGGATTCACATAGTTATCTTTTCATCAGTTAGCAGGCATTTAGGTTTTTCTCCTTTTTGTCAGCTGTGAATATGTTGCTATAAACATTTTTATGAGGTTTTGTTTGCACATGTTTTCAGTTCATATATATGTGTATAGTATCTCTATATTTAACTTTTTGAGTTTTCCAGAGTGGCTGCTTCATTGTTTATATCTATGCCTCAAATATATATTTATTCATTTTTTGTATGTAGTCATAGGATCCTGATGTCTCACACACACACCCATATGACATCTATTTCTCATAGGTTATTTACAGCATTTATTATTTTCGTGAATTACTGTAAAAGATGAATGAAAACAGGTTTTATTTGGTCATCAGTTACAATATTCAGAAAAAGAAATCTCTACCCAGAAGGGGGAAAGAGCTAATTATAATAAAGAAAATTTTTCTTTGAAGGGAAGGGTTTTTTATTATTATTTTATAAATGCTGTTCTTTATCAAATAAAGTAGGGAAATGGGAAATAAACTTATGAACTTCTGTTCTGAAAGTGAGTCATTAAAAAGATGACACATTGAGATTCTTTTTTGTTTTAAAAGATTTTATTTATTTTTTAAAGATTTTATTTATTTATTTTTAGAGGGGAAGGAAAGGAGAGAGGGAGAGAAATACCAACATATGGTTGCCTTTTGTGCATCCCATGCTGGCAACTGGCCTACAACCCAAGCATGTGCCCTGACTGGGAATCGAACCATGGTTGTTTGGTTTGCAGGCCTGCACTCAATCCACTGAGCTACACCAGCCAGGGCTATTTACTTATTTTTTTTTTTTTAGAGGGGAAGGGAGGGAGAAAGAATAAGAGAAACATCAATGTGTGGTTGCCTCTTACATGGTTGCCTCTTACCAGCTTATTAGCTGGTATATCATTCTAGGTACACGGGATTAGGCAACAAACTTCTCTGAATGCCCAAAAACTAATGAAGAGGGGTCAGTGAACACAGTATTAAGCCAAGTGAAATATCATTGTCCTGCTTAACAATTAACTTTATTTTAGAACAATCTTAGTTTTATATAAACATTTCAAAAATAGTACAGAGTTCCTACATACTCCTTCCAGTTTTCTCTATTATTAACATCTTCCATTAATATGGTACTTTTAAAATAATTAATATACCCATATTAATACTTATTAAATGAAACCCATATTTTATTTAGATTCCCTTTGCTTTTACCTGATTTTTTCTTTTCCAGGATTCCATACAAGATAGCCCAGTGTTCCCTGAGGCTCCTCTGGTCTCTGACGGTTTCTCAAGACTGTTCTTGTTTTTTATGACCTTGACAGTTTTTATACTGGTTAGGTACTTTGTAGAATGTACCTCAGTGAAATTTTTCTGATGTTTTTCTCCAGATGACAGGAGCTAAGTGATTTTGGGAGTAAGATCACAGAGATAAAAGTACCATTTTCATTTTACATCATGTCAAGGGTACATACTATCAACATGACTTTTCATTGTGGACGTTGACCCTCATCATCTGAGGTGACGTTTGTCAGGTTTCTTTTTTTTTTAATGTTTTTTTTTTATTTTTTATTTTTTTTTATTGATTATGCTGTTACAGTTGTTCTATTACCCCCTTCATTCCCCTCCACCCTACCCCCCATCCCCACCATTACCCCCCCTTTAGTTTATGACCATGTGTCTCAAGTCCTTTAGATTCTATATTTCCCATGCTATTCTTGCCCCCCTTCTATTTTCTATCTACTGTCTATGCTACTTATTTTCTGTACCTTCTCCCCCCTTCTCCTCCTCCCACTCCCCTGTTGCTAACCCTCCTTGAGATCTTCATTTCTATGTTTCCACTCCTGATCTAGCTGTCCTTTTAGTTTGCTTTTGTTTTAGGTGTGGTTGTTAATAACTGTGAGTTTGTTGTCCTTTCAATGTTCATGTTTCTTTAACTTCTTTTTCTTAGATAAGTCCCTTTAACATTTCATATAATAAGGGCTTGGTGATGATGAACTCCTTCAATTTGATCTTATCTAAGAAGCACTTTATCTGCCCTTCCATTCTAAATGAAAGTTTTGCTGGATAGAGCAATCTTGGTTGTAGGTCTTTGGATTTCATGACTTGGAATACTTCCTTCCAGCCCCTTCTTGCCTGTAAGGTCTCTTTTGAGAAATCTGCTGACAGTCTCATGGGGACTCCTTTGTAGGTGACTGTCCCCTTATCTCTTGCTGCTTCTAGGATTCTCTCCTTCATTTTAATTTTGGCTAATGTAATTATGATGTGCCTTGGTGTGTTCCTTCTTGGGTCCAACTTCTTTGGTACTCTCTGAGCTTCCTGGATTTCCTGGAAGTCTATTTCCTTAGCCAGTTTGGGGAAATTCTCCTTTATTATTTGTTCAAATAATTTTTCCACTGGTGGCTGTGCCTTTCCCCCTTCTGGTACCCCTATAATTCGGATGTTGGAGCATTTAAAGATGTCCTGGAGGTTCCTAAGACTCTCCTCATTTCTTTGAATTCTTGCTTCTTGACTCTTTTCTGTTTGGCCATTATTTGCTTTCTTCTGGTCCACTCCCTTGATCTGAGTCCCAGTTTCCTTTTCATTGCTATTGGTGTCCTGTGCAATTCCATTCATTTCAATTAGTTTCGCCTTCATATATTTGTCTAATTTGTCGGTATAATCAACCAGTTCTGTGAGGATCCTAATGACCAGTGTTTTAAACTATGCGTCTGAGAGTTTTGCTATTTCTTCATCGCTTAGATCTATGGGTTCTGGG
This sequence comes from Artibeus jamaicensis, assembly GCF_021234435.1. Taxonomy (NCBI): domain Eukaryota; kingdom Metazoa; phylum Chordata; class Mammalia; order Chiroptera; family Phyllostomidae; genus Artibeus; species Artibeus jamaicensis. The sequence continues at coordinate 7,822,945 of NW_026521810.1, read as the reverse complement.
GCTTTGAGAACTTCTTGCAACATTTTTGGTCTGTTCGCGCCCTTTAAGTGTGAGAAGCGGCGCCTTGGACCCCCAGGTCGCTGAGTTGTGACGCTGTGTGTGGGGGCGTGGTCAGAGCGAGGAAATGGCGACCCCCTCTGCTGTTTCTCACAGCTGGGTGAGGATCAGCACCTTAGGTGGTTCACCTGGGCCGGGCCACTCAGAGTCGCTGGGTTATGACGCTGTATGTGGAGGTGGGGTCAGAGCAGGGAAATGGCGGCGCCCTTGCTGCCGCTTGCTGCGGGAACCCACTGGGTCCCGGTCCAACTGCCCACTCCCTGGCCTGTCTGCCCACGCACAAATGCGCGACCACAGTCAACACGCAGCACTGCTCCCCCGCTGTCTCCTCCCCCCCCCGTCTCCCCCGCTCGGTCGCTCACTAGGTCCAACCCTGTGCCTGGATTCCGCGCCTGAGTTCGACTGACCGAAACCTCCTGTGCAACCCCGCTTCATCAGCCGCTGGTTTCGCCCCTTACCGGTCAGGCTAAAGAATTTGTTGTTAACGGACTTCCGAAAAGTTCAATTTTCCATGTTCTGGCTGTGTTTTCTGTTGCTAATATTTAGTTGTCTCTAAACTTGGTTGTGTGAGAAGGCACGGCACATCCACCTATGCCTCCATCTTGGCGGAAGTGTCAGGTTTCTTCATTGTGAATTTACTCTTTCCCTCCATTCTATACTGTTTTCTCTGAAAGGAAGTCACTGTGTATCCCAGGCTTAAGGAATTGGGAGTTACTCTACGATCTTGACAGAAGTATTTCTAAAAGTAAATTTTAGAATTCTTCTGCCTAGGAGTTTTGTCTCTTTCTCTCCATTTATTTATTCAGTCATTTATTTATATCACTGTGGATTCATGGATATTTATTTTATACTTTGGGTTATAATCTACTACTACTTTATTTTACTGCTCAACTTGCAGCTTTGGCCATTTGGGAACACTCTGTTTATTACTCATGTCCCTTTGACATATTCCCATCATTGCAGGTTTTTTGTTTTTACCATTTTCTCACTTTCTGGCACCATGAGATGTTCCAGTTTCATCTTGTGTATGTTACTGCCTTAGCCCTAGATTCAGCCACCTCTCCAAAAAGCCCTAGTTCCCTTTTTGGAGGATGGTATTAGAAACCAAGACCTGAGTGATAAGTGTGCTCTTTGCTACTGGGATATAATTGTTTCTAGGCCCTTTCAACTGACAGAGCAACAAAATATATGTATGCATACTAACCTGTGTATATACACATCCATACATTTCTGTATGTGACCATCTGTATCTGTTTTAAGCTAAACATGAGTTCGTACTGATGTTGCCATTACCAAGTAAATAACTCTAGCCTCCATCCTTGCTTTTGTGAAAACTCTTACTCCAACAGTGAGAAATCCAGCTGCCACTATCCATCATCCACACACTTAATTGTTCAATTCCAGTATACAGGTATCAGCATCAGAATTATTAACCCACACACCTGTGGAAAATTACTTTATCACCTACAGTACAGTGCTTATGTAGTTTCTTTGCCTGTAGTTTTACAGATTCCAGTAATTTCCAAATTACTTATACCAGCACTTTTCCCTATTCTATCCCCTTTCAATTAGTTGGTTTCATACATTTGTAATATACTTAAATTGTTTTGTCACCTTTTGCATTCCATCATGGGATCCCCTGACCTTCTGAATGATTTTTTTAATTGCATACATTAGATTCACTGTTTGTTCTGTAGAGTTCTGTTACAGCAGATGAGTAGTGTCATGTATATACATTACATTATCATGCAGAACAGTTTCACTGCCCTGGAAAATTTGCTGTGGTTCACTTGTTCAACCTTGACTTTCTCTCCCCAAACCCCTAGCAACTACTGATGTATTTACCATCGCTATAGTATTGACTTTTTCAGAAATGTCTTATATTTGGAACCCTATAGTATGTATTTTCTTTTACTTTTTATCACCAAATAGTAGTCTGTTGTATGGGTGTACCATAGTTTGTCTCTCCAGTCACCTCTTGAAGAACATCTTGATTGTGTTCAGTTATGGTGATTATGAATAAGGCTGCTATCAGGAATTGTATGCAGATTTTTATGTGGACATGTTTTCAGGTCAGTTGGGTGATTACCTAGGAGCACAACTGCTGGATTGTGTGGTAAAAGTGTGTTAGCTTCGTATCTTGCCTTTGCATTGTTTTCAGTTTCCTGGAACAGAATAATCCTCTTTTGCCATTTTCCTTGTCCACTCTCCTTACATGTCTCTTGACTGTTGACTCCAGGTCGTATCATCCCTACCACCTGGAGCTGACAATATTGTCAGCTTATCATTTTGGGGGGAAATACAATCATGTAGTGATCTTTGTTATATATTTACTATATTTCCAATAACCTGTCAATGAAAATAATCTGCTGCATCTAGTTGAGTAAGACTGTTTTGTGTTCTCTGGCAATATAGTAGGAATGCGTATTTTGCAAGTGGTTTATACAGCCTGTAGTTGTTTAAAACCAGTTTCTAATTGAGTTGTATTGTTTTATTTTTAAAAATATTTTATTGTTGCTAAAATCCAGAAGTATTGGTCATATTTTCCATCGAGCAGTATATTTTTAAAATATAAAATTATAGCAATTAACTTTAAGGTAAACAGGTTTATTTAAATCAAATTTATGTTTCTTTAAGTGATAGTATGTTTTATTTCCTTCACAGCATTTATTCAGTCGGAGAGCATAATAGAAGTACTGCGATTTGACGATGGAGGGCTACTACAGGTAATTTTATTTTAAATTGAAGAATCATCTCAGTGTCAAGTTTTAAAATCTGATTATTATTTTTCTTTTAAATATGTAGCTTCTGTGAAATATATTTTATGAGTTTTATGTGCAGAAAGGTCAGTAGAATCATTGGTAATAATAAACATCTCCTTAGCTCCATGAATTATCTTTTAAATGAAATATTATCATGAGTAATGGGGAGGGGAGGGGTGGGGGAGGGATGAGTCAGATCAGGATCAGTGGAATCTGGTGAGCTCTGCAAAGATGGAGCCAGTGAGTAAAACACCGAATTCAAATGTTGGTCCTTAAAATATTTATCTGGACAAGAACTTCTCTAAAGAGTGTAAGTTCTATAAATTTACAACTATATCATCCTTCCACTTCCCATTGTCTGCCCATCTTTAAATATACATTACATAAAATTAGAAAGTGTAACCTGATAAAATCCTGTCCTTCCTTTCATACCTAGCTCAGGTATCACCATTAAGCCTATTTTAGTCTTCCCAGCTAAAAATCAGTTTAAAGTTTCAGAGCTGAAAAGGAACAGTAAAAGCCATCTTTTTAATTTTTTTAAATATGGCTATTATTATGTAACCTACATTATATCTAGTAGACAACACTGCTTTTTTTTAATATATTTTATTGATTATGCCATTACAGTTCTATTCCCCCTTCATTCCCCTCCACCCTGCACACCCCCTCTCCCATCATTCCCCCCTTTAGTTTATGACCACATGTCTCAAGTTCTTTAGATTCTATATTGCCCATACTATTCTTGCCCTCCCTCCATCTATTTTCTACCTACCATCTATGCTACTTATTTTCTGTACCTTCTCCCCGCTTCTCCTTCTCCCACTCCCCTGTTGCTAACCCTCCATGTGATCTTCATCTCTATGGTTCTGCTCCTGATCTAGCTGTCCTCTTAGTTTGCTTTTGTTTTAGGTGTGGTTGTTAATAACTGTGAGTTTGCTGTCCTTTCACTGTTCCTCTTTTTTATCTTCTTTTTCTTAGGTAAGTCCCTTTAACATTTCATATAATAAGGATTTGGTGATGATGAACTTCTTTAACTTGACCTTATCTGAGAAGCACTTTATCTGCCCTTCCATTGCTTTGCTGGATAGAGCAATCTTGGATGTAGGTCTTTGGATTTCATGACTTAGAATACTTCTTTCCAGCCCCTTCTTGCCTGTAAGGTCTCTTTTGAGAAATCAGCTGACAGTCTGATGGGAACTCCTTTGTAGGTGACTGTCCCCTTATCTCTTGCTGCTTCTAGAATTCTCTCCTTCATTTTAATCTTGGCTAATGTAATTAGCTAATGATGTGCCTTGGTGTGTTCCTTATTTACTTTTAGAGAGAGGAGAAAGGGAGAGAAACATCCATGTGTCGTTGCCTCTTGTGTGCCCCCTACTGGGGATCTGGCCCGAAACCCAGGCATGTGCCCTGATTGAAAATTGAACGAGTGGCCCTTTGGTTCATGGGCCAGCACTAAATCCACTGAGCCACACCAACCAGGGCACTAAAAGCCATCTTAACTAATCCTCTGATTTTTGTGGCTGGGTGTTTTTTCTTCCCCAAACTTTAATCATATTCTATGCTTGTCTAATAGTCTTACCCCTTTGTAATGATACCAGTTGTTTTCAAGTACCATGTTATTTGGCAGCAAAACCAATAATTTTTTGTTCATTTTATAATTAAATTATGAAGTTGCCCAGAATTTTATAAGTTACCCAAAATTCCATGACTTTGTGGTAGTGGGACTGGCATTAGCATTCTGGTCTTTTCATGGTAGATGTGATTATTAGTCTCTGTCTTACATGATGTTACCTATGATGTATTTGTTTACTTATTTATAATTAAATATATGACATAAATAATGCTGGAAAGATATTTCTAGTAGTTTATGATAAAGGCAGGAAAGTAAAAATTAAAGTTAGATTAAAGCTATAGAGAAATGATTCTGCTAGAGGCCTGGAAAAAAGATTTCTATTTGAATTTTAGCATAAATTTAGATTTCAGACACTAAGCACACAAAGAGATCAAGATAAAAAAGTGATGGGTTTTAAGGATTTTTTTCTCTGACAATGAAGCAAGTAAGTGTTCTAGATGACATTTTTACTGATTCTAAAAGTTTTAAATAAGTACATCATTTGTCCCTTTACATTAAAGATGTTGAGAAACACAGTAGGCAGTGGCTGTATTGTACTTGCAGAAGGTATTTGTATGGCTTTTTATATTTTAAAAGTGAATAAAGAGTGAAGATAATATAACGATCCCTAGTTTTGTAATGCCTTCTTACTAGAAAATGATCTTAGTCCTTTCCTAGTTCTTTAATCTGTCACAAGATGAGAACTTGGAGAACTTAACAGGGATGACTGTTTTAAATATCTCCCTTTAGTTGGTTGTTTGCAGGATTTGGATGGCAGACAAATCAGGGCTGAATTTCTGGGAATTTCCCCAAAAATTATCGATTGAGGAAGTATCGATGCCCTTTAGGAACTAGACATCTAGATTGCAAGTTGATCATTTTGGAACTTCTGGACTTTGTGGAAGAGCTTGTGGACTGGGATGTGATTTGCTTATACTCTGGGTCTGTTGAAATGCTTGGACAGGAGTTTGGTTGAGACCTCATAGCTCTATGGCAAAGGTAATTTGAACTTGGAAAATGTTGAGGGCAGGTGTTACCAATTGGTTACTTCAGCTACAGTGAAACCTCAGTGAGATTCCTGCAGAATGTCTAATTTTGAGGTGCTATAGATAGTGTATTATATATCCCCAGGTAGCAGAATATAAGACCCTTTTGAATATATTTATAAAAATTGTTCATTTTAATGTTGAAGGATATTTCCTAGGAATACTTTTGATTTTGACCTAATGTCATTCTTTCTGACAAAAATTTTCCCATAGGTTTAACTATTTCTTAACACCTGATTATTTTTAATGTGATTAAAACAGAGTATATACATATAGCCTTTCTGTGGCAGAATATATATCAGGTTTCTCCAAATTAAAAAAAGGAGGGAAAGAGTCTAAGCAATAGACTTGGTTTGCATTATTTAAAATTATTCTCGTTAATTTTCATTTAAAATGAGAATTTTGCCTAAGACCCTTCCCACCAAGATCCTGAAAGTTATGTAATGTTCATGTGGCTTGGCTCATAGTAATTTTTTAGCCCTAAAAATTATCTGATAAGTCAATAAAAATTGCCAAAACTCATTTTAAAATTTGCTACAAAGATTGGATTTGATTTTTTTTTAATTTTTTTTGTTTTCACCTGAGGGCATTTTTTATTGCTTTTAGAAAGAGAGGAAGGGAGAAAAACATGATGCAAAAGAAAAGCATGGATTGGCCGCCTCCCATACGCACCAGGACCGGGGATTGCAAGCATCTGGTTGGGGAACAAACTCACAACCTAGACACATGTTCTGACTAGGAATCGAACCCGCACCCTTTTTTGGTTACAGGACAAGGCTCCAACTAACCAAATCACACTGGCCAGGGATGATTTGTTTTTTAAAGACAAGAAAATGGTACCCATTGAAGTTAAATAATTTGTTCAGTATTCAGTTGCTTGAGGAAGAATCTAACCTCCATTAAATACCTAGCCTGTTGTGTTTCCAAGCTCTTTCTACAGACAGTACATGTGCAGTTCTCAAACACATTCCCTGGGTTAGCACTGGTAATAGTAGGTTATGACTAGACATAGTAGGAGTCTTGTGAGCCCACGTTTTTTTGTTCTAGGTACTGTATTCATTATCTTTTCTGCTTGGCAAGGCTGCTAAGATTTAGAGTATAGAGTATATAAAGACAAGTAGTTCCTGAGATGAACACAGAAGACCCCAACATATCAATAGAAGAAACATGCATTAAGACTCATCACCACAGGGAGTCCTCAAATCATATTTCAGTGCTAACTAGTCAGAATGCCTGGTTCTTTTTAACCTGTTCCACTGAAATATTGTAAGATTGAATTTTAAAAGATATTTCATCATTTATAAACACTAATCTGTTTTATTATCTAACTCTTCTTATAAACAAATGAAGATAAGCCTGAGGAAGAGTCTAGCTCTGTATTTTTTGTTTCATTATTCTGCCAAAATGCTAGAATTTTGAGACATTGGAAGGCAAGCTCTACAATGTTCATGAGTTGAGAGCCCATGCAGATTTCAGTGTGCTCTTTTAAAGCTTATAAGAATTTGACCTGGCTGCTGTGGCTCAGTAGATTGTGCATGGACCTGCGAACTAAGGGATTGTTGGCTCGGTGTCCATTTGGGGCACATGCCTGGGTTGCAGGCCAGGTCCCCAGTGGGGGACACATTGGGGGCAGCCACACATTGATGTTTCTCTCCCTTTCTTTCTCCTTCCATTCCCTTCTCTCTAAATAAATAAATAAAATCTTTTAAAAAATAAAGCTTATAAGAGTTTATAATTTTGTGTTCTAACTTTGATAAAGAAACAGTGGACGTAAATATTCTTTTCTGAGTGTTCATTGATAGGAAACCATGACTAGAAGGCAATAACAGCCAGAACTACCATTTTTTGTGAGCACTTGTTGGAATCTCAGCTAGGTAGTTCATTAAGTAAGTTTGATTCCAAAGCTTTTACACTTTCTGTTTCTCTGCTGCCTAAGAGTTAACAGGATTGTCTTAGAGAAGAGATGTAAATTCCTAATTGGTGTACTTAGAAGGTAGGTTGGTCTAAGAGGTCATTTAATACACAGTATAAACACCAAACTTTTGAAATACAAAGTGAGTCTTGAAAGTAGCAAGAGGGAAGCATTTTATCATACCCAAGGAGTCCTCAATGAGATTGTAAACAGACTTCTCATCATAAACTCTAGAGGTGAGAAGTCAGTGGACCAATATAGTCAAAGTTGTAAAAGAAGAAAAAAAAAACTGTCCACCAAGAATTCTGTATCTGGCACAAATGTACTTCAAAAGTGAAGGAGCTATTCCCAGATAAACAAAAGGTGAGGAAGTTTACTACCATTAGACTTGTCCTGCAAAAAATGCTAAAGAGGGTCTTACAGATTAAGGTGAAACTACCCTAGAGAACAACTTGAAGCTATATGAAGAAACAATGATCTCAGTACTGTTGACTGAGTGGCTTAGTTGGTTAGAGCATCATTCTGTACACTAAAACGTTGCGGATTCAATTCCAGGTCATGGCATCTACCTAGGCTGTGAGTTTGATCCCCAGTAGGGGTGGGCATGTACGGGAGGCAACTGATTGGTATTTCTGTCTCACATTGGTGTGTCTCCCCCCCACCAGTCCTCTCCCCTCCCCCTTCCCTTCCTTTCTCCCTCCATATCTCTTTCTTCCCCCCTCTCTCAAATCAATAAACATATCCTTGGGTGAGATTAAAAAATGAGTGAAAACAAATAAATTTAAAAAGATCTTAGTAAAAGTGACTGGGCCATTATAAAAGCTAGTATTATTTTAACAATGGTTTGAAACTCCACTCTTTGTTTTCTACATGATTTAAGAGACTAATACATTAAAAAGTGGGATTTATTCATAAAATGTAAGAATTTTTAACATGGGAAAATCCACCAGTGTAAAATACCATATTGATAGAATGAAAGACAGAGACCACATATTCATCTCAATTGTTGCAATAAAGCTATTTGACAAAACTCAACAAACTGGGAACAAAAGGAAACTACCTCAAGATAATAGAACACACATATGAAAAACCCACAGCTAACACATTCCATGGTGAAAAAACTAAAGTTTTTCCTTTAAGATCAGGAATAAGGCTAAGAATCCTACTATTCTTTCTCATTATTATATGATCAAATTTATTTATTTTAATTTATTTTTATTGTATTTTTTCCCTAGGATATATACTTTTAATACTTTATTTAACTTAATACTAGAAGTTCTAGCCAGACTAGATAAACAAGTAAAAGGAATTAAGGCCTACAGATTGGAAAGGAAAAAGTGAAATTGTTTTTTAGCACATGATGTGACCTTATATGTATTGGGTTGGCCAAAAAGTCTGTTTAGGTTTTTTCCATAAAATAAAAGACATAATTTTCATTTTCACTGATAACTTTATTGATTTGGATATTATTCTCAATTAGTGTCTTGGTTTGATTGCTGTCAACATCAGCTGGTCTGCCCAGCTGTGGAGCATTGTCCAGCCAGAAACTTTGCAAACCACTTTTGATATGTTTGGTCAGTCACAGCACCTTCTCCTTACATTGCACACATCTTTTTTGCGTTTCTGTTGCATTTTTACCTTTCTTGAAATAATAAAGCATAATATACAGAAAATGTTGCTTATTTTCTTCCATCTTCAATTTTAAAATGGCTTCACAAAAATTCACCAGTTTTGATAGTTTTTTTTAATGCATGCTGATACGACATTTGTCACAATACAGTCTAGCAAAATTGTTTCAAATGAAGTTAAAGACAACTAAGCGCTACCAAACGAATTTTGGGGGCAACCCAATAGAAAACCCTAAAATTTCTACAAAAAAAAGTTAGAACTAGTAAATGAATTCAGCAAAGTTAACAGGAGACAATCAGTACACAAAAATCACTATGTACTTTTTAACTAAAAGAGATAAACTAAGTGCTGAAGAAACATATTTTAGGCAGGGGAGATGATTCAAAAGAATAGTTTTTCTCTCCTAACATGCATGCAAAGAAAACAGTTCAAAGTGCAGAAAAAGACTGTGGTAAGAGGAAGAAGAAACTAAAGAGATTTACTATCTTAAAATGTCTACATATTAAAATGGTCATTGAAGATTGCACACCTTTTTAAAGAGTTTTGCTCTAAAGATGTCAACTTATTTTAAGCAAAAGTATTAAAATCAAGGCTAATAATTTCAGAACCAATAGGGTTCCCTGGGAGAAGTGAATTTCTGTTACTGAAAGTGTTCAGGCATACATGTGACTTGAGAAGACTGCAACAGGTGTGACTTCTCACTGATGGAAGCTGAATTAGTTGAGGTATATTTAGCCTTCCATGTACAATTGCAATAAAGCAAATATCAATATTGCAATAAAGTGAGTCACATGACATTCTTTGGTTTCCCAGTGCACATAAAAGTTATGTGTATGCTATCCTGCAATCTGTTAAGTGTGCCATAGCATATGTCTAGTAAAAGTAATGTACATACCTTAATTTTAAAGAACTTTATTGTTAAAAAGTGCTAACATTTATCTGAGCCTTTAGTGAATTGTAATCTTTTTGCTGGTGGAGCATCTTGCCTTAATGTTGATGAAAAACATAATATCTGTAAAATTCAATAAAGCAAAGCACAATACAATGAGGTATACCTATATACTAAAAATGAACAATCCAGAAATGAATCAGAAAAATAAGTCCATTTACAGTACCATCATAAGGAATGAAATACTGAGGAATTAACTTAACCAAAGAGGTGAAAGACTTCTACAATGAAATTTACAAACACTGCTGAAAGAAATTAAAGAAAACATAAATAAATGGAAACACATCCCATGTTCATGGATTGGAAGAATAATACTATTAAGATGCCAGTACTACTTAAAGTGATCCATAGATTCAGTACCATCCCTGTCAAAATCCATTGATATTCGGTATTTCTTTTGCAGACATAGAAAAATTCATCCTAAAATTTATATAGAAACTCAGGGTACCTTAAATAGCCAAAATATCATTAAAAAAGATCAAGGCTGAAGGATTCACACTTTTTGATTTCAAAACTTACTCTACAGAGCTACAGTAATCAAAATAGGGTGCTACTGGCATGAAGACAGACCTATAGACCAATGGAATAGAATAGACAGCTTAGAAATGAACCTTCACATATACCCAGTTGATTTTTGATAATGCTGCCAAGACTATTTAATGGGCAAGTATAGTCATCTTATAAATGGTGCTGAGCAAACTAGATATTCACATGCAAAAGAATGAAGTTGGCCCCTTACCTAACACTATATGCAAATACTAACTCAAAGTGAATCAGAGATATAAACATAAGACCTGAAGCTATAAAACTCTTAGAAGAAAATGTAGGACAAAAGAAGAAAATGTAGGACAAAAGCTTTATGACACTAGATTTGGCAGTTATTTCTTAACTGTGATATCAAAGGCACAGTCAACAAAAGAAAAATTAGATAAATTGGACTTAATGAAAATGTTTCAACTTTGTGCATCAAAACAAAACAGCAACAAAGTGAACAGGCAATCTGTAGACTGGGTGAAAATATTTGCAAGTTATATTAGATAAGGGATTGATATGCAGAATACATGGAGAACTTATAAAATTTACAACAAAAGGGCAAAAAAAATTTTTAAATAAACAAAGGACTTAAGTAGACATTTCCCCAAAGAAGACGTGTAAATGGCCAATAAGCACATGAAAAGATGCTCAAAGTGATCTTTAGGGAATGCAAATCAAAAGTACAATGAGATGATATCTTACACCATCAGGATGGCTACTGTAAAAAAAGAAGAAACAGAAAATAATGTGTATTGGTGAGGATGTGGAGAAATTGGAACCCTGTGCACTGGAACTGGAAAATGGTATGGCAGATCCTAAGAACATTAAAAATATAATTAGCACATGAACCAGAAATATCCATTCTGGATATGTACCCAAAAGAGTTCAGGTTAGGGTCTCAAATAGGTATTTGGACATTCGTGTTAATAGCAGCATTATTCACAAGCAGCATTATTCCATAGCCAAAGCAGTGAAGCAACCCATGTACGTCAGCAGATATGTGGATAAATAAAATGTGGTTTATAAGTACAATAGAATACTATTTAGCCTTAAAAAGGTAGGAAATTCTGACATAAGCTACAACATAGATGAACCCTGAAAATGTATGCTAAGTGAAATAAGTCAGTCACAAAACAACAGATGTATGATTCCACTCAGATGAAGTAGTTTGAGTAGTCAAAACCAGAGACAGAAAATAGAATGGTGGGTGTCCAGGGCTGAAGGAAAGGAATTGGGTATAGAATTTCACCTTTCCAAGGTGAAAGAAATTCTGGAAATACAAGGCTTTAGGATTGTGATGGTTACACAACATTATGAATGTATTTAATACCACTGAGTTGTACACTTAAAATGGTTAAGGTAGTAGGTAAGTTTTATGTCATGTATAATAGTAAAATGGGGAAAAAATGATGGCTGGATTTGATTTGTAGACTGTACATTACTAACCTCTAAATTGTCTTGGAACCCTGCTTTCTGTTCTCTTAAGATAAAGCAGAAGGGAGATGTTAGTTTGATGTGCACAGAATTGTAAAAGTACTCATCTTTTTTTTTTATTTTAAAACATTTTATTTATTTATCTTTAGAGGGGAAGGAGAGAGGGAGAGAAATATCAGTGTATGGTTGCCTCTTGTGCGTTCCCTGCTGGGAACTGGCCTGCAACCCAGGCATGTGCCCTGACTGGGAATCGAACTGTGATACTCTGGTTCGCAGGCCCGCACTCAGTCCACTGAGCTATACCAGCCAGGGCTTTCATCTTTTGTTTTTTTATACTTTTATTACAAAGAAATGTAAACTTGTAGAAAATTTGGAAACATAATAAGCAACTATATTGGATATTGCCAAGTGCCAGTTACTCTTTTATTAGTTCTTTTTAAAAAAATTTATTGAATATATTGAAGTGTCATTGGTTAATACCAATAGGTTTCAGGTGTATAATTCTATAACATATCGTCTGTACATTGTATTGTATGTTCACCACCCAAAGTCAAAATACATGAAATAGGTATTGATTTTATGGTATTACAAGGGACCATATTAAACTATTAATACTTCCATTTATTTCCTTTTAGTGATTTTTCTGTTTGCAAGCATGGCTTTCTTTTCTTATTTTAAATAGTCAGTTTTAAAATTTAACAATGAACTTTACACTCAAAGCAGCCATTTCTCATGATGTCCAGTTGATTACCTAGGGCTGGAGGTGGAGAAATGGGACAGGAGAAGCCCTGGCTAGAGGCTAACCTCTGTGTACTCTCTGCGGTTGAAAGAATGCCTCTTCATAGATTTTTCCAAGGTGACTGACTGGGCTGGTAAGGGCCGAGCTCTTATTTGAACACAGGGTCCCTGTTTTTATTTGTTTTTTACTCGAATCCTCAGTCTTCTCAGAACTGTCTGCTCTTCATCTCACCTCATTTTGACTGTCTAGCCTATCCATATCACCATTTCCAGCCCTTTATTTTTAAAAAGTTGGAACAGAAATGATTAACTAGCTTACTCAAAAGTAGCTTTAAAAACTAGGAACAAAGAACACCAAGACATATTTAAATATACAGATAAACCTTATACCTTGTATGACTCAAATGGATTGTGGGCTTAAATATAAATCTATAGAATCTTTTAGGGAAAAAATTAGAGAAAAGCTTTAGGATATAGAAATTGGCAGGGATCTTACACCAAAGACTTGACACAGAAGTATAATCTCCATAAAGGAAAAGTTAATGAATTAACAACTTGGTCTGCTAAAGACCTTGCAAAGTGAATAAAAAGTCAGACTATAGACTAAGAGACAAAGAAGCAAGTTTTTAGAATACATAAAGAACTCTCAAGACACCATAATAATAAAAAATGCAGTTAGGCATTGGCAACAGAGACATGAGGAAACGGGTTACTGAAAAGTATATACAAATGACCAAAAGAACATGGAGAGCTGTTGAACATCATCCATTGAAAAAATGCAGATTAAAGCCACACACACAAAATGATGACAATGCCAAGTGCTAGCAAGGATGGGGAGAAATGATCACTCACATATTGCTGGTTGAATAAGTGGTATGCCACTCTGGGAAACTGTTTGGTAGTTTCTTATAAAACCAAACGTGGTTACCCTGTGTCTTAGCATTGTAGTCTTGTGAATTCCCCCAGAGAAATGGAAATTTGTATTCACACTAAGACTCGTTCATAGAAACTTTATTTGTAGAGACTTCCGCCAAGATGGAGGCATAGGTGGATGTGCCGTGCCTTCTCACACAACCAAGTTTAGAGACAACTAAATATTAGCAACAGAAAACACAGCCAGAACACAGAAAATTGAACTTTTCGGAAGTCCGTTAACAACAAATTCTTCAGCCTGACCGGTAAGGGGGGAAACCAGCGGCTGATGAAGCGGGATTGCCCAGGAGGACTCGGTCAGCCGGAGCGGAATCCAGACGCGGAATCCAGGCGCAGGGTTGGACCTAGTGAGCGACCCAGCGAGCAACCAGGCGAGCGACCGCGGGGGAGACAGCGGGGCAGCGGGGCTGCGTGTTGACTGAGGTGGCGCATTTGTACGCGGGTGGACAGGTGAGGGAGTGGGCGGTTGGACCTGGCCGGCAGGTCCCCACGGCAAGCGGCAGTGGAGGGCGCCGCCATTTCCCTGCTCTGACCCCACCTCCACATACAGCGTCATAACCCAGCGACTCTGAGTGGCCCGGCCCAGGTGAACCACCTAAGGCGCTGCTCCTCCGCACCCAGCTGTGAGAAACAGCAGACGGGGCCGCCATTTCCCCGCTCTGACCACGCCCCCACATACAGCGTCACAACCCAGCGACCTGGGAGTCCAAAGCGCCGCTTATCAAAATTAAAGGGCCAGAACAGACCAAAAATGTCGCAGGAAGACCTCAAAGCCCCAGAGATAAATCTAAGCGACGAAGAAATAGCAAAACTCACAGACACACAGTTTAAAACATTGGTGATCAGGATCCTCACAGAACTGGTTGATTATACCGACAAATTAGACAAATATATGAAGGCGAAACTAATTGAAATGAATGGAATTGCACAGGACACCAATAGCAATGAAAAGGAAACTGGGACTCAGATCAATGGAGTGGACCAGAAGAAAGCAAATAATGGCCAAACAGAAAAGAGTCAAGAAGCAAGAATTCAAAGAAATGAGGAGAGTCTTAGGAACCTCCAGGACATCTTTAAATGCTCCAACATCCAAATTATAGGGGTACCAGAAGGGGGAAAGGCACAGCCACCAGTGGAAAAATTATTTGAACAAATAATAAAGGAGAATTTCCCCAAACTGGCAAAGGAAATAGACTTCCAAGAAATCCAGGAAGCTCAGAGAGTACCAAAGAAGTTGGACCCAAGAAGGAACACACCAAGGCACATCATAATTACATTAGCCAAAATTAAAATGAAGGAGAGAATCCTAGAAGCAGCAAGAGCTAAGGGGACAATCACCTATAAAGGAGTCCCCATCAGACTGTCAGCAGATTTCTCAAAAGAGACCTTACAGGCAAGAAGGGGCTGGAAAGAGGTATTCCAAGTCATGAAATCTAAAGACCTACATCCAAGATTGCTCTATCCAGCAAAACTTTCATTTAAAATGGAAGGACAGATAAAGTGCTTCTCAGATAAGATCAAATTCAAGGAGTTCATCATCACCAAGCCCTTATTATATGAAATGTTAAAGGGACTTATCTAAGAAAAAGAAGTTAAAGAAACATGAACAGTGAAAGGACAACAAACTCACAGTTATTAACAACCACACCTAAAACAAAAGCAAACTAAAAGGACAGCTAGATCAGGAGTGGAAACATAGAAATGAAGATCTCAAGGAGGGTTAGCAACAGGGGAGTGGGAGGAGGAGAAGGGGGGAGAAGGTACAGAAAATAAGTAGCATAGAAAATAGAAGTAGATAGAAGATAGATGGGGGGGCAAGAATAGCATGGGAAATATAGAATCTAAAGGAATTGAGACACATGGTCATAAACTAAAGGTGGGGTAATGGTGGGTATGGGGGGTAGGGTGGAGGGGAATGAAGGGGGGAATAGAACAACTGTAACAGCATAATCAATAAAAAATTTAAAAAAAAATGAGCATGTATTAAAAAAAAAAGAAACTTTATTTGTAATAAATAGTCAAAAGCTGGAAACAACCCAGCTTATCGGTGGGTGACTAGTTAAATAGGCGTGGGGTATCCTTGCATGGAACACTGCTCAGCAGTAAAAGGGGGAACAGTTCTTGCTATACACAGCGACCTGAATGAATCACCAGAGAAGTATGCTGAGTAAACAGCCAGACCCAGGGTTGTATTTGTGTGATTCTGCATACGTGAGTTTTGAGATGACAACCTTTTAGACATGAACAACAGGTCAGTGATTGCTGGAGCTTGGGGGAGGGGAGAACAGAAGGTGGGTTGTTGTAAAAGGTCAGCACCTGTGGTCCTTGTAGTGAAGGAATATTATGAATCCTGACTGTGGTGGTGGATTCATGAACCTATAGGAGTGAGAATATTGTGTAGAAGTTAATAGACACACATAAATGAGTACACATTAGTGAAACTGAGGAAATTTGAACAAGATATGTAATTATGTCAATGTCAGTATCCTGGTTGTGATCTTATACCATAGCTTTTGAAGAAGGGTACATTGGGGGAAACTGGGTAAAATGTGCCTCTCTTAGTTCTTACAGCTGTGTGTGAATCTACAATTATCTCAATAAAAATTTACATTAAAAATATACATAGGCAAACACATAAGCAAAATAATTTTTTTAAGGTAAGGAAGACCCATTTTGTGAGTTAAAGATTTCTAAAACTACCTTATAGGTACTTTGTTCATTTTCAGTGATGAGAATTATTTGCAGAGGACCTTTTGGGGGATGAGGGTAGGTAGTTGATGAGAGGCAAGGCCACATGTTTATTTTTCTTAATCAAAAGTGGATCTCATCCTCTACCCCTACCCTAATCCTTGAAGAAGTATGTAATTTTGTATATGAGGTGACAGATCTAATCATCTGCAAGGAAACTGAGTGGTTCTTCTCAAGCATAGCCCTGGGGAAAGGCGCACAGTATGGGACACTGATATACTGCCCAGCGTGGTCCCTGGTACCACTGACCTGTGTATATGTCCCACCTGTACCATCAAGAATCTTTAAGTCTAGGCTGGCACACCCCTTGCTTTTATATCTAAACACCTAGTGCCTTGTACACAACTAGCCCTGTTTGCCTAATTCTGGGATAAATTTCACTCAGTTGAATTTTTATAAGGAAATTTAATATGCTATTCAGTAGTTATACAACATAACATATGACATTAGCAATAATGTGGCCAACTTCAGCCCATGTAAGCTAAAAGATGTTAATATTAGGCACATACAGTCTTACCAAGGGTATGTATCATAATAAGTATGTAATAATAAACCATAGTACAAGCTCTGAATTCTGACTCTTACCATTTGCTCCTGGACCATAATTTGAATCATTCAGAAGCTTAGTTTCCTTATCTATAAAATATAATCCTGCATTCAGATGTCCACATAAAGTTGGGACAGTTATGCACTTTGATTTATAATGCAAGCTGATGTTATTACAAATGAAAAGTCTAAATTACTGCTATTTCTTCATAAAATTCAGTTCACAGTACAGTTTTCAGTCTTGGCAGTGTAAACATTTTGGACCAGATACAGGAAGTCCTTGGGGAGAAGAAGACTGGCCTGTGCATTGTATTTGTCAGCATCCCTGGCTTTTGCCTTCTAGGTGCAAGTAGCATAGCCCTTCAGTTGTGCCCATCAAAAATACTAACATGTTGTCACACAACCCTGGAGGACAAAATTGCCTCCAATGTAGAACTACTGGGTTATAGGGAGAAAAATTATCATGTGTTATTTTTGTGATAAGAAAATTTAATATTTGAGAACATGTCTCTCACACACACATATTTGTAGAGGCTGGTCCATTCATGTGTAAGAGTACTCTGTTTTCCTCTATATGGCTGTGTTTGGGTTGGGCATGATTTCTGAGAGACTGTGCTCAGACTGGTCTGACATCTGGAGCCTCGCAGTGAGCTAGGCTGAGACTGGAGCCCTTACATGCAATAGCAGCATAGATTCTGACTTGTGGGTAGGAAGGAGTCTGTGCTTGTCTCTTGAGATAGACACAGTGAAAAGATCATTTGTAATAAGCCAAGAATTACCAAATTTAAGTTTCTGTGATTCAGTAAAATTTACTTTGAAATACTGTAAGTATATCTTATATTTGATAGAAAATCTCCCCACCCCCAAAAAACCATGGCACAGTCATTTTTTAGTGCCCTGAATACTCCTAATAGACACTTATCTTTGGGCATAAATTCATAAAGTTCAAGAGTGCCTGCCAGTCAGATGGTGAATAATGAAATATCAGTGTCTTCTAGGGACTGCTTTGTTATTTAATGAGGCTGATCATCTTTTCATATAGTTGTTGGCCATTTGTTTTTCTTTAATGAATTGCCTATTCTTGCCCTTTTCTTACATTTCATTCACAATATTCTTTCTCCCATTTTCTTCATTTTTTTCTCCTTACTGTTAATTTATAAATTTTTGCTTAAGTATTACTTTGTAACTCTTCCTTGCTTGCCTTTTCTCTTTTTCCTCCTCTTTTGACACAATCCTTTTGTCTTTTTTAAATAGACAAGTTGATCTCATTTAATCATATTGTATTTGTTTTTAATCCAGTTACTCTAATTTTTATGCTTTCCTTTTTTGTTTTCTCTCTTGATTTGAGGCTTAATTTTCAGATAAATATTTAAAATATTTAGACCTTTATTTCTCAATTACCTTAGAAATAAACTAGTGTCTGTGGTGATCTCCCTCTTTCAGTAAAGTATTGGGGCAAGTCCTGAGATGTTTTACTCTTTATTATAGTTAAATAATGATTTTTCTATTTTTGTGGCTTATACTTCAAAAAATTTACTTTCTACTTTTCTAAACTTATTTCCACAGTTCCTTTACCTTAAATTTCTTTCACAATACAGCTTCCTCTTTTGCAACTCTTCATGAGTAATCTTTTTGGCCAGACTGTTTTCGTGAAGGTTTTTTTCCCCCTCAAGAAAGTGTACATGGGTGATACACTCCTGAGTCTCCTTTCTGCAACCTCAAGTGGGAACCAGTTTTGCTTCTCTAGAATTGTTAGGTTATGCTATTTTTGAAGTAACATACAGTAAACTGTCAGCGTAAGTATAGACTTAGTGTACAATCTGAAGTTTGACATTTATACACCTTGTAGTGAAACCATCGCTCTAATCAAGATAATGAACGTACCCATCACCATGAAAGTTTACACATGACCTTTGGTGGTCATTCCAACCTTCACTTTCCCATCTCTAGACAACCACTGATCTGCTTTTTGTCACTGTTGCTTAGTTTATATTTTAAACCACTTTATGTAAATGGAATCATACAGAGTGTACTTCTGGGGGGATCTGACTCAGCATAATTATTTTGAGATTAATCCATGTTTCTGTGTATATCAGTATTTATTCTTTTGTCACTCAAATGTTCTTTTAAAATTCTTTTAAAAATGATATGTATTTATTATAAAACAGTAAAGAAATGTTTAATGGGGGAAAAAGAAAAGTTCCCAATCTTGAGTTTTTTCTTTTTTTATTGTTGAGTAGTATTCCATTGTGTAGATAGCACACATTTTGTGTATTCATTTACCTGTTGATGGAAATTTGGGTTGTTCCAAGTACTGACTGATTGATCACAACTAAAGCTACTATAAACATTCACCTACAAGTCTTTGGATGGATGTATGCTTTCATTTCTCTTGGGCAAATATCTAGGAGTGCAGTGGCTAGGTCATATGGTGGTAGGTGTATGTTTAACTTGGTAAGAAATCACTGGGCCTCTTCTAAAGAGGTGGTGCTTTTTTGCTTTCCTACCAGGTATGTATGAAAGAACATCCCCATTACTCCACCTTCTCTCCCACCTTTTGTATGATTGGTCTTTTCCATTTTGGACATTATAATAGACATGTAGTTTATTATTGTAGTTTATGCTAGCTTTTCCTTAATAGTGGATACAGAGTATCTTTTCATATGTTTCGATGACATTTATATAATTGCAGATTTTTTTAAATCAGTGGTTTATTCAGAGTCTTTTACACATTCAGGATATGTTCTTAATCAAATAAATGATTTGCAAACATTTTCTCTCAGTGTGTAATTTGCCTTTTCACTTTCATAACAATGTCTTTTTGATGAATATATCTATCGGTTTTTTTAATTTATTTAATTATTGTTCAAGTATGGTTTTCTGTCTTTTACTCCCATCCCAGCCCACCCCCTGAGTGCTCCCCACCTCCCTCCCATCCCCCCCCGCCTTAGTTTGCAACTAGTATAGGTCTTTTCTGAAGTGAAATAGTGTAATGTGAACTAAAAAAGGGAGAGGGTGCCTGCATATAATAGTGTGAGAAATCATTTTATATGATTTGGGGATCAGGTTTAACCTGAAAATTCAAATGAGCATAAGTTCAAATTTGAAAGTACAATAAAATATTTTGGATATTTCATATGTCTATAGTATAAAGATTTCGTTTTAGTATTTTTACCATTGTTTTCTTCCTTTCACAGGCAGAGACAACACTTGGACTCAGTTCATATCAACAAAAAAGGTAAAAAAGAAATACATATATTTTTATGGCATATAAAATTCTGTAGATTTGATAAGATACTAGCATACTTTCAGTTCCTTCTGGGGGATTCCTACAATGTTCCCCATCTCTTTCCCCACACTTTTTTGTTGAAGCATATTATAAATCACATTATATCATGTATTTAAGTATTGTGTATGGAAAGCCAGGTTTAAATCTGAATTTGCATGAGATGTATTATGTAGCATTCTTCCCCTATCATATATGAAGGGCTTTTTACTCATAGCTGAAATTTCGTGGCTTTGTGTGAGGATCAACTTTGTAACTCCCTAGTGACTCTGTTGTGTCTCTCCCTGCCTGTTACGGACTGACCATTGCTGCCCTCAGTACCACCATAGTCATTCTGCCTACAGGCCCCTGGGAGGAGGAACTGGGAACAGTGAAACCCAGTCTTGTATCTAAAAGATGCCTTTAAACACAGATTCTCTTATAATTACAGGGGAGTTGTTTTATCCTCAGGTATTACAAGAGTATATACATGCATGTGAATTTTAAGATAACTTTCACACCTCCAAATTCTTTGGTCTTTTGGAGCTTCTCACATCTATTATAGAGACAATATAAAGAATGCTACTGTGTAATTCATTTTAATGTCCATGAGGGCCTGCCACTGGTTTCTGGAAGGGGAAGAGGGCTTCTCATGAATCAGAGATCCTTGATACTAAAGTACATCCAGGATTATCCTCACACTAGTGAAGTTCAGATAGGATCAACAGAAAATTTTATTTTGAGAAAGAAGTAGCAAGTATTCAGATTAAGAGTAGGACAGCTAAAACTACTTCATAAATATGTATATTAATGAAATTCCTTTAGTAATCACTGTTTTTGCTCTTTTCTCTTTCATATCTGCAATTAAATATCCTGACTTCCCTATTGCTCTGTCCTCCTTAATGTTATATATGCTTCTTTGGACCTGGTCTGCTCATGAACCCTGCCCAAAGGACATGCCCACTGCCAACAGTAAGGTGTAGACTTCTCTGCTACTATGATTATAAATTTTAATGCCACCTTCCATCCTTCACCCCTCCCCGAATATTTTTGACTCTGAATAGGTTGTTTTCAGACCACTCGGAGTCTAGCCTATGCCACCTTGGCTGGACTATGTAAGAGCCGTAGAGTTCTCTGACCCATCTGGAGCAAAATTAGTGTTGAGAAAAGCACACCTGATATTCTGTGCTTCTTCCTCAATCCTTTATACCAGCAGTTAAGAGGTTAGCTGTGGAATTATACAACATTTATGAAAGTGATCTTACTCATTATCATAAATGCAGACAACTGTACTTAAACAACAATAAAACAATTCAAAAATAAAAATACAGTGTGCAGTTGTATAACAACAGAGTTGTAAATGTGTAGTATCAGAACAGAAATCGTAATAATTTTTTTTCAGTTCAAATGCAGATTGTTCTATAAAAGTGTCGGGGTTTGGATTTGGGTTCAAAAATTTCACTGAGATGAAAGTTATCAAATGATCAGAGATGATTCTGAACAATAGGTTGTCTTGTTGAGCCCCTTTGTTTGACACGTGAAGAAGCTGAGACTACAGAACCAAGGGATATGCCCCAGGTTAGAGGAGCAGTTTTGGTTTGAATTGATTTTATCTTATTGCCAGTCCAGTGTTACATTCTCTTTGACTATTCTCATATCAAATATAGAATCCTTCAATATTCCCTGTGTTTTCTCTTTTAGTCAATATTCCTAGAAGAAGATATAGAGAATTAGTAGGAATTAGAGGGGGAAAGGTGATAAAAGAGGAGTAGGGATGCCAGTGGAGACATGTGGGAGGAAAGTCAGCATGACTGAGTGTATATGGCAGGGAGGAGTATTGAAGACAGGTGAGAGATACAGTCTGCTTTCGATTTCTCAAAGTATCTCTTCCATGCTAGAGCTCTGGACGTGCTCCCTGGCTTCAGGAGTTGTGAAGGATAGTGGAGACATTACTTTGGATAAGGTCCTAAAGCATATATGTTGAAGAAGTGACAGAATGCAAACTGCCTTGCAGCACACTTGGAGAGGGTATTAGAATCAGATCGTGAAAGCCTCAGATTTTAGTTGTAGGGGACCAAGGTACCTAAGACATATGTGACTTTAAATAGCTGTTTAAAAGCTTTTTGATATTTTGTGCCATATCTATATGGAAGAAAAAGAACTTTACCTCACAACATAAACTGTAATTAACTTAAAAAGGACAGGAGGCCTATAAGTAAAAGCTAAAAAAATTAGTAGAAATGTTTGCTACCTGGGAAGACTTTTATTAGGACACCAAAAACACATACCATAAAAGAAAAAATGATAAATTGGACTTCATTGATATTAAAAACTTCTGCTCTTCAAAAGGCACTGTTACCCCCTAGTGTTATTAAGATATGATTGATACATTATATTGTATAAGTTCAACCCCCTAGTGTTATTAAGATATGATTGATACATAATATTGTATAAGTTCAAGGTATGCATAATGATTCTGTTTATGTATTATGTAAAATGATTACCATAATAAATTTAGTTAATATCACCTCACAGTTAAAGTTTTTTCATGTGATGAGAAGTTTTTAAAATCTTCTGTAGCAACTTTCAAAATACAATACACTTTTTTTGGTTGTTTTTTTTTTTAAGATTTATTTATTTTTAGAGAGAGGGAAAGGGAGGGAGAAGTAGAGGGAAAGAAATATCAATGTGTGGTTGCCTCTTGTGCATCCCCCACCGGGGACCTGGCCTGTAACTCAGGCATGTGCCCTGACTGGGAGTCAAACCAGCAACCTTTTGGTTTGCAAGCCTGCGCTCAATCTACTGAGCTACACCAGCCAGAGCTACAGTACACTGTTTTTAACTATACTTACCAAGCTGTATATTGCAGCCCCAGAAATTACTTATCTTATGGAAGGAAATTTGTCATTTTAATCACCTTTCCTTATTTCCCATATCCTCACCACTTGCCTCTGGAAACCACCAATCCACTTCTGTTTCTCTGAGTTAATTTGTTTTTTTTAGAATCCACAGAATTGGGATCATACAATACTTGTCTTTCTCTGTCTGACTTATTTCACTTAGTATAATGCCATCAAAATCCATCCATGTTGTTGCAAATGGCAGGATTTCCTTTTTTTTTTCCCCTCACCCAAGGATATGTTCATTGATTTTAGAGAGAGAGGAAGAGGGTGGGAGAGAGAAAAAGAGAAATGTCATTGTCAAAGAGAAACACTGATTGGTTGCCTCCCATACTTATGCAGGCCAGGATCAAACCCACAACCTGGTTATGTGCCCTGACTGGGCATGGAACCTGCAACCTTTTTGATATATGGGATGACACTCCAATCAACTCAGCCACTCAGCCAGGTCTAGGATTTCCTTTCTTTAAATGGCTGAAGAATATCCCATTGTGTATATATACCATATTCTCTTTTTTCCATTCATCCGTGATGGGCATATGGGTCGTTTTCATGTTTTGGTTATTATGGTAAGGTTGCAGTAAACATGAAATATAGATATCTCTTTGACATAGTGATTTCATTGCCTTCAGATATATAATCACAAGTAGAATTGCTAGATCATGTGGTAGTTCTATTTTTAATATTTTGAGGAAACTCCACATTGCCTTTTATAGTGGCTATACCAATTTACACTCCCACCAACTGTGTGTAAGGGTTCCCTTTTCTCTACATCATCATCAGCACTGTTATCTTTTTTTCTTATAAAACTTTCTTTTTATTTTCAATATTATTTTGTATTGCTCTTGGTATATAGCATGATGGTTAGATAATCATATAATTTACAAAGTGCTCCACTGATATATCCAGTGCCTACCAGGCCCTGGCACCATACATAGTATTGCAGTGTTATTTACTGTATTCCCTGTATTGTAGGTTACATCTCTGTAACTATTTGTAACTACAAATTTGTACTTCTTTAATCCCTTTACCTTTTTGACCCATTCCCCCAAACCCAAAGCTCCTTTCCTCTGGCAACAACCAGTTCACTCTCTGTATCTGTGAGTCTGTTTCTATTTTGTTTATTTATTTTGTTCTTCAGTTTCTACTTACAAGTAAAATCATATGGTATTTGTCTTTCTCTGATTGACTTATTTCATAGAGCATAATACCCTCTAGGGTCCATCCATGCTGTCGCAAATAGGGTTGTTTTCTTAGTTTCTCTTTCTAGTAGTTCATTATTAGTATCTAAAAATACAACTGATTTCCAAATATTAATTATGTGTCCTTTTACCTGCATGAATTCATATAGCAGTTCCAGTAATTTTTTGGTGGAATCTTTAGAGTTCTTTATATTACAGGATCAGATCATCTGCAAATAATGACAGTTTTATTTTTTCCTTGCCACTTTGAATGCCTCTTATTTCACTTTCCACTTTGAATGCCTGTATTTCAGACAAAAGTCTGATTGCTCTGGCTAGAACTTCCAGGTCTATGTTAAAAAAGAGTAGTAGAAGTGAAGATTCCTGTCTTGTTTCTAATCCTCAGGGAAAGGTTTTTCGTTTTTCCTCCTTGAGTGTGATATTGGCTGTCGTTTGCCTTTATTATGTTGAGGTATGTTCCCTCTATTCCCACTTTGCAGCTTTTTTTTTTTTTTATCATAATGGGTGCTGGATTTTGTCAGATGCTTTGTCTACATCTATTGATGTGATTATGTGATTTTTATCCTTCATTTTGTTTATGGGGTATATCATGTTAATTGGTTTGCAGATATTGTAGCAACTTTGCATCCCAAGAAATGATCATGGTGTATGATATTTTTAGTGAATTGTTGGATTTGGTTTGCTGATATCTTTTACCTTTTTGATAACAGCAATTCTAACACTTGTGAGTTAATATCTCCTTGTGGTTTTGATTTCTGTTTCCCTGGCGATTAGTGTTGTTGAATAGAATCTTTTCATGCACCTGTTATACATTTGAATATCTTTTTTGGGGAAATATATCTATTTAGGATCTTTGTTCAGTTTTAAATTAGATTATTCGGTGGGGGTTTTTTGAGTTGTTGAATTCTTTGTATGAATATATTTTGGATTTTAATTTTTATCAGATGTGTGGTTTGCAAATGTATTTCCCCATTCTGTAGGTTACCTTTTCATTTTGTTGTTTCTTTTGCTGTTCAGAAGCTTTTTAGTTTTAGTCCCACTTTTTTATTGTGTTGCTTGCACTTTAGTGTCATGTCTAAAAAATCATTGCCAAAATCCATGGCAAGGAGCTTTTGTCGTGTGTGTGTTTTGTCATATATTTTTTGTGGTTCAGGTTACATTTAAGTCTTTAATCCATTTTGAGATAATTTGTGGCTGGAATGACGTAGAGATCTAGTTTTATTCTTTTGCATGTGAATATCTTATTTTCCTGACACTCTATTGAGGAGACCATCTTTTCTCTGTTGAGTATTTTTGGCTTCCTTGTCAAATACTCTTGGGTTTACTTCTGGGCTCTCTTGCCTGTTCCGTTGGTCTGTATGTCTCTTTATGCTAGTATCATACTGTTTTAATTGCTATATAGCTTTGTACTGTAGTTTGAAATCAGGAAATGATATATCTGGTTTTGTTCTTCTTTCTCAGATTTTGTTTGGGTGTTTAGGATCTTTTGTGAAATGACATGAATTTTAATATTTTTTTAAATTTCCATAAAACGTATGCCATTGGAATTGTGGTAGCGATTGTATTAGATCTATAAATGGCTTTAGGTAATGTGGACATTTTAACAGTATGTATTGTTCCAGTTCACATACTTGGGATGTTTTTCCATTTATTTGTATCTTCTTTAATTTCTTTCATTAGTATCTTATAGTTGTCAGGGTAGAGATCTTTCACCTTTGTGGTTATATTTATTTTTAAATAGTTTATTGTTTTGGTGCTACTGTGAAGGAATTTTATTTTTATTCAAATAATATATTATTAGTGTAAAGAAACATGACTGATTTGTATGTTATTTTTGTATCGTGCAAATTTATTGAATTTGTGTATTAGGACAAAACAGTTTGGAAGGTAGGTTTCAGGATGTTTTTTATATATAATCATGCCATCTATAAATAGAGACGGTTTCACTCTTTCTTTCTAATTCTGTTGCCTGTAGTTTTTCCTTGCCTGAATGCTCTGGTTAGGACTTTTCTATTATTATGTTCAGTAGGAATGGTGAGAGTGGGCCCCCTTCTGTTATTCCAGCCTTGGCAGAAACGTTTTCAACTTTCATCTTTGAGTATGGTGTTAGCTGTGAGCTTGTCATATGTGTCCTTTATTATGTTGAGGTACAGTCTTTCTATACCCCATTTGTTGTGAGGTTTATCATGAATGGATATTGAATTTTGTCAGATTCATTTTCTATATATATTGAGATGGACCATATGATTCTTTTTAAAAAATATTATATATTTTTAGAGAGAGCTAAAAGGCGGGAGAAGGAGAGGGAGAGAAACATCAGTGTGTGGTCTCCCCTGCACGCCCCCTACTGGGGACCTGGTCTACAACCCAGGCATGTGCCCTGATTGGGAATCGAATTGGCAGCTCTTTAATTGGCAGACCAGCACTCAATCCACTGAGCCACACCAGCCAGGGCTGATTCTTTTATTCTATTAATTTGATGTATCACATGTATTGATTTGCATATGTTTGAACCATTTTTGCATCCTAGGGATAAATCTCACTTGATCATGATATATGATCTTTTTAATGTGATGTTGAATTTGTTTTTTTTATATCTGTATCATCAGAAATATTGGCTTGTAGTTTTCCTTTCTTGTAGTGTTCTTATCTGGCTTTGGTATCAGGATAATGCCGAACTGGTATAATTACTTTAGAAGCATTTTAGAAGGATTGGCATTAATTCTTCTTTAAATATTTGGTAAAATTCACTAGTGAAACCATCTGGTCCTAACTTTTCTTTGTTGGAAGGTTTTTGTCCCCTTAATTGTTATTTGTCTGTTTAGATTTTCTATTTCTTTCATTTATTTTTAATTAAGTATATTTTATTGATTATGCTATTACAGTTGTCCCATTTTTCCCCTTTTCCCCCCTCCATCCATTATTCCCATTTCCTCTAGCAACCCTCCTCCCCTTACATACATATAAGTTCTTTGGTTTCTACATTTCCTGTACTATTTTTAACCTCCCCATGTCTTTTTGTACCTACCATTTATGCTTCTTATCTTTATGCCCTGTACCTTTTCCTCCATCCTCCCCCCTACGCCTCCCTGCTGATAACCCCCAGGTGATCTCCATTTCTGTGATTCTGTTCCTATTGTAGTTGTTTGATTAGCTTATTTTTGTTTTTTAGGTTCAGTTGTTGATAGCTGTGAGTTTGTTGTCATTTTAGTCTTCATATTTTTGATCTTCTACTTCTTAGATAAGTCCCTTTAACATTTCCTATAATAAGGGCTTGGTGATGATGAACTCCTTTAACTTGACTTTATTTGGGAAGCACTTTATCTGCCTTTCCATTCTAAATGATATAGCTTTGCTGGATAGAGTAATCTTGGATGGAGGTCCTTGCCTTTCATGACTTTGAAGACTTCTTTCCAGCCCCTTCTTGCCTGCACAGTTGCTTTTGAGAAATCAGCTGACAGTCTGATGGGAACTCCTTTGTAGGTAACTCTCTGCCTTTTTCTTGCTGATTTTAAGATTCTTTATCTTTAACTCTTGGCATTTTAATTGTGATATCTTGGTGTGGCCCTCCCTAGGTCTAATTTGTTTGGTACTCTCTGGGATTCCTGGACTTGTATGTCTATTTCCTTTGCCAAATTGGAGAAGTTTTCTTTCATTATTTTTTCAAATGAGTTTTCAATTTCTTTCCTCTTCTCCTTCTGGCACCCCCATGATTCAGATGTTGGAACATTTAAAGTTATCCCGGAGGTTCCTAAGCCTCTCCTCATTTTTTTTTGAATTCTTATTTGTTCTTTTTGTTCTGGGGAAATGTTTATTTCTTCCTTTTGTTCCAAATTATTGATTTGAATCCTGGCTTCTTCCCCTTCATTGTTGGTTCTCTGTATATTTTTCTTTATTTCACTTTGTATTGCCTTTAATTTTTTTATTTTATGGCCATACTCAATAATTTGTCTGAGCATCCTGATTACCAGTGCCTTGAACCAGTACCGTGTGATAGGTTGACTATTTCCTCATCACTTAGTCCTTTGTCTGGAGTTTTGATCTGTTCTGTCATTTGGGCCATATTTCTTTGTCTCCTCTATTTCACAGCCTCCCTGTGTTTCTGTGTATTTAGGTAGAGCTACTTTGACTCTCTGTGTTGGCGCACCAGTTATATTGTAAGGGGCAGAGCCTGAGGTATTCACCAGAGCAGCGCAACCTGTTTATAGCTTTGTGGCACTGTATGTGGTGGAGGGGTCAGAGAGGGGATGATGCTGCTTTCTTGGCTCTTGCCCCTTTTTCAGTCATTTCCCCCACTTCCTGGAAGTGACTGGTGCCCTTCTATATTCTGCCCTTGTGCAGATTCCCTGAGTGGATGGGTATGCATAACTTCTAGGACCGTGTAAGCCCTTTAAATGGATTCTCCTGAGAGACCAGCAGATTCTTTCACCACCACAATCCCCACTGGTTTTTGCAGCCAGATTTTGAAAGTTTAATTTCCCAGTGCTAGAACCCTGGGCTATGTGGTCTGGCCTATGGCTGGGATTGCATGCTCCCCAATTGTCCCTCTTAGTTTTTACCTGCCTCATGTGAGGCAGGACCACCTGTTCTGGTGGCCAGTGCTGCCTTGCCTCTCATCCTCCCTGCCCTTGGCTGCCTGTCTCTGCCCCTCCTACTCATCTGGATGAATGTTCTTTAAATCCTTGGTTGTCAGACTTCTATACAGTTCAACTTTCTGGCAGTTCTGGTTGTTTTTTGTTCTTAGATTGGTTGTTATCCTTCTTAGTTTTGTGTGTGGAGGTGAAGCGTGTCTACCTATGCCTCCATCTTGGCCAGAAGCCAGATTTTTTATTTCTTTATGATTCAGTTTTGGTAAGTTATATGTTTCTAGGAATTTATCCATTTCTTCTGGGTGTTACAATTTGTTGGCATATCCTTGTTTATAGTAGTGTCTTATGATCCTCTGTATTTCTGTAGTATCGGTTGTAATGTTTCTTCTTACATGTGTAGTTTTTATTTTGAGGTCCTCTTTTTTCCTTAGTGAGTCTACCTCAAGCTTTGTCAATTTTGTTTACCCTGTCAAAGGACCAACACTTAGTTTTATTAGTCTGTTTTTTATTGTTTTTCTGTTTCTGTTTCATTTATTTCTTCTCTGTTCTACTTTCTGCTAACTTTGAACTTAGTTTGTTCTTTTTTAGTTCCTTGCAGTATAAAGTTAGTTTGTTTACTTGTGATCTCCCTTTTTTCTTGATGTATGCTTTTATTGCTCTAAACTTTCCTCTTAGAACTACCATTTTTCACCATATAATCTTTGGTGTGTTGTGCTTACATTTTCATTTGTCTCAAGATATTGTCCCATTTCCCATTTTATTTCTTCTTTGATCTATTACTTGTCCAGGAGTATGTTGTTTAATTTCCATGTACTTCTGAGTTTTCCTCCTGTTACTGAATCTAGTTTTATACCAAAAGATACTTAGTATAGTTTCATTCTTCTTTAACTTGCTAAGATTTGCTTTGTGGCCTAACATATGCTCTGTCCTGGAATGTTGCATGTGAACCTGAGAAGAATACAAAGGAGACCCCCGAAAAGAGAATTATCTTCTAGAGGGCAGGCCCCTTGTAGTACAGGCCTTCCCTTACTAGATGAATGTTCTAGGAACCCATCTGGATCAGCGTACCAGCTGGCACTGTTGTGAGAGGCTGCATTAGGCTTCAGTGAATGTATTTTGAAGACCCCTTCAACACGTTGGCCCATTTCATGATGAGTGATTTACAGGTGCCCCTGCCCACACCACGCTGAGTGTTTGGCAGTTTTTGACCAAAAACAGCATGACCCCTGTGCCCCACCCTCCCTAGTCACCCTGTCGCTCCAAGTGACATTTTCTTGTTTCCTCAGAAGAAAAAAGTCCTAAAAGGGAAATGTTTTGCCAGTGAAGAAGGGGTAAAACAAAAAATGGCAGAAGCACTGAAAGACAGCAAAATCGAGTTCAGAAACTGTTTAGAGCAGTGGAAAAAGCATCCCAGTTAGGTGTATTGCATCAAATGGAGAGTACTTTGAAAGTGACTGAAATTTAAACATGTAAGAATAAATACACAGTTTTTTATAAATAAATTCCAAGGTTTTTTTTAGTTCCCCACCCTTGTATATATTCTGCTGTTGTTGAATGAAATGTTCTGTGTACATCTCTTAGCTGTATTTGGCCTATAGCACAGGTGGCAAACACAAGGCCTGCAGGTGAATCCGGCCCTCCACCTTGTTTCTACCCAGTGGCAGTGCCAAGCTCCTTGCCACTAGTTAAGGAGCAGTTACATTTACACAGTCCTAAAATTACATCCAGCCCTTGGAAGGCAACAGTGAGGCTCATGTGGCCCCAGTGAAAATGAGTTTGACACCCCTGGATAGTGTTGTTCAGTTCCACTGCTTCCTTATTGATTCTCTGTCAGGATGTATTAGAGTTTCCAGCTATTGTATTTTTCTTTCTCTTTTTAGTTATACTGATAAAACTTGTATGTCTTCTTGATAGAGTGACCTCTTTATCATTATATAATGACCTTCTTTGCCTCTTTTGACCATGTTTAGCTTAAAGTTTACTTTGATAGAAGTATAGCTATCCCTATTTTCTTTTAGTTATCATTTGGTTGAAAAATTTTTATTATGTCACTCTCAGTGTGTGTGTGTGTGTGTGTGTGTGTGTGTGTGTGTGTGTGTGTTTAGAGAGAGGGGAAGGGAGGAAGAGAGGGAGAGAAGCATCAAAGTGTGGTTGCCTCTCTCACACCCCCTATTGGGGACTTGGCTCAAAACCCAGGCATGTGCCCTGACTGGGAATCAAACCAGTGACCCTTTAGTTCACAGGCCAGCGCTCAATCCACTGAGCCACACCAGCCATGGCATCAATCTGTGTGTGTTTTTAAAGCTGAAGTTAGTCTCCTGTAAGCAGCGTATCTTTGGATCTTGTTTTTTTTCCTTTTTAATTCATTCAGCCATTCTAAATCTTTTGATTGGAGGATTTAACCCATTTTTGTTTATAGTAGTACTTAATAAAGAGCTTAACTATTGTATTGGCCTTTTTGTTAGTTTTTCTCTTTTTGTAAATCCTTCCTTACTTATTTACCTTATTGCCTTCTCTGATTTGATGACCCTTTGTGGTAGTATGGTGTGACTTCTTTATCATAATTTTTTGTGTTACTATTATAGGTTTTCTTTTTGTGGTTGCCATGAGGTGAACATAAAAACCACATTTTTAACATTCTATTTTAAGGTGACAGCTTACCTTTGATAGCGTACATAAACTTTACACTTTTACTCCAAACCCCACACCTTAATGATGTTAAATTTTACATATATTTTATGTTGTATAGTCAATAGCTGGTTATTTTAATTTTATTTATTTTAGTACCCTTTTAACTTTTAACCTGAAGGTGTAAGTGAATTAGCATCATATATCAATATTAGAAAATGTGATTTTGACTATATTTACCATTACCACTGAGTTTTTCACATACATTCATGTTTTTAGTGTTTATTAGCATCCTTTTATTTCTGTTTGAAGAACAGCCGTTAGTGGTTTTTTTGTAGGGAAGGTCTAATTAAGGTGAACTCTCTCAGATTTCGTTTGTTCAGGAAGTCTTTATCCTTCCATCATTTTTGAAACACAGCTCTGCCAGGTGTAGCATTGTTGATTGGCAGTTATTTTCTCCCAATATTTTGAATATATTTTTCTACTTCCTCTTGGCCTGCAAAGTATTGTTCAGAAATCTGCCTATAGTCTTATGGGGGTTCTCTTGTATGTGACATGTCTCTTTTCCCTTGCTCCTTTCAAAATTCTCTTCAATTTTAACAGGTTAATTATAATATCGCTCAGTGTAGCCTCTTTCAGGTTTACCTTATTTGGTATCATTTGGGCCTCATGAATCCTAAAGTTCATTTTTCTCTCCTAATGTTTGGGAATTTTTCATTCATTATTCCTTTACATATATACTTTCTGTCCCATTCTCTGTTTCTGTGTTTCCTATAGTATGTTTATTATTTTTCTTGATGTTATCCTACAGGTTCCACATGCTTTCTTCACCTTTTTTCATTCATTTTACGTTTGCTCCTCTAAGTAATTTTAAATTAACTCTCTTTCAGTTCATTGGTTTGTTCTTTTCCTTTGTTGTGTCTGTTGTTGAAGCTCACTGGAATTCTTCATTGCATTGCATTTTTCAGCTCTAGGGTTACTGTTTGGTTCTTTTAAAAAAATTATTTATTTATTTTTAGTGAGGAGCAGGGAAGGAGGAAGAGAAGGAGAGAAACATCAACATATGGTTGCCTCTCACATGCCCCCTACTAGGGATCTGGCCCGCAACCCCTGCATGTGCCCTAGACTGGGAATTGAACTGGTGACACTTTGGTTTGCAGGCTGGTACTCAGTCTACTGAGCTATACTAGTCAGGGCTGTTTGGTTCTTTTTTAGTAGTTTTTATTTCTTTGTTGATTTCATTTTGTTCATGCATTGT
Organism: Artibeus jamaicensis; assembly: GCF_021234435.1. NCBI lineage: Eukaryota > Metazoa > Chordata > Mammalia > Chiroptera > Phyllostomidae > Artibeus > Artibeus jamaicensis. The sequence goes on along the minus strand of NW_026521810.1, from coordinate 7,790,203 downwards.
TTTTCTAATTTGTTTTTAGTTGTCTGTGTGTTCTTGTAGTTCACTAAACGTATTTAAGAGAATCATTCTTCATTCTTTTCAGACAGTTCAGAGATCCTGTTTGTTGAGGGTCAGTTATTGGAACTTTATTAGTTTCTTTTGGTAGTGTTGTGTTTACCTGGTTGTCCATAATTCTTTATTTCTTGCCTGGATACCTATTCAGTCATAGAGTGAACGGCCTCCCCTTTCCAACTTTATTGTCCACTTCAGGAGACACAGTCCTTCACCACTCAGCTCAGCTCTGGATGCTTGATGGTTATCCTCTCATAGGGAGAGTCGCAGTATGGCCAAGGCCACTTCCTGAGCTCTGAGTTCAGGGGTTTCTCTTATCTGTGAACAGATAAACAAAGCTACTGGCTTGGTTCTGTGTCCGTGCACAGCTGTACAATGGGCTGCAGAGTGCCCATTCTCTCTGATCAGTCTTCCCAGTTGGGCAGGACTAGGTACAGTCCTCAGCAGTTGGGTGAGGCTGTGTTTACTCCTTGCTCAGGCAGGACCATAGAATAGGCTTCACATCCTTTACATCTTGATTGCTGGGAACCCAAATTCAGCAGAGCTGATCATCATGCTCCTTGGCCAGATGGGCCAACCAGCTTGGCTCTGAAGATGGACTGAGCCACTGACTGGGCTCACTGCTCAAGTGCCGTTATAAGTGGAGCTATAGGATGGGCTACAGAGCTTCCCAAGTGTTTTGGTCAGGTCTCCTGATCAAGTGAGACTGGAGACTAGATTGAGTCTTATGTAGGCCTTTGAAATTGCTTCCAAGCCCAAGTGGGACCATAGAACAGTCTGTGGCTGGTATGGTTTATTGGTTGCAGACCAGAATCAGGCAGAATTGTCCATTGAGCTCCCTGGCCACTGGCTAGGATCTCTACTTAGGTGTTGTTGAAAGGGCAGTGTGCAAAGAACCAAATATTGGTTGTCATAAGCCCCACTCCCTTCTGCATTCCAGTCTGATCTCCAGTGGTCAAGCCCAACAGATCAGCCCCCACACACTGCTCTAAACTCCCCAAGCAGGCCTTCCAGGAAGCAACCCATAGCACTGGGGGAGCTGGATGTCTAACTTGGGCTCTCTCTTTCCCACTGGAGAAACCAGGGCCCACTCAGTGCAGGGCTATGCTGGCCTGGAGGAAAGTAGTGAGATCAGAATTTAGCCCTTCCTCTTACCTTTCTGATGTGGTCCTTTTTTGTCTCTGTGATTTTCAGTGGGGGAGGTTCAGCCTCACCCCATGTTCTTGGGTTTTCAAAATGGTGTATGTGGTTAGTTGCTAATTGGTCTTTTTCAGGGGACTGAAGTTGGCATGGCATATGTCCTCGTCTTGATTGTGCCACTCCCCCAAAGACACTGTTAGGAAAAAGAGGGACAGGGAGAAAATATTCACCATAGGTATATTTGACCCAAGGACACGTGTCTGGAATGCATAAAGAACTCTTACATTTTACAATTTAAATAAGACAAACATCCCAGTTTAAAAACTTTGAACAAACACTTTACAAAAGGGAATATCTAATAGGACAATACAAAATGAAAAGGTGTTAGTCCTTTGGGAAATGCAAATTTGAGCTAAAATGTATTTATGGGAAAATACATATTATATAGGAGTAATCTGTGTCATTCCTAAGTCACCTGGTTTAGCTTTCTCTAATAAAATCATATTTGGAACCATTTTAAATAGTGACTTTGGAAGTTTTACTTCCTTAGGTACTTTTCCCTGTCTTAATTTTACTTGTCATGCTTGTTGTAGATCAGGATACAACATAGTAGCCCCAGATATGAGTGTACATCAAAGTGCAGATGTCTGGGTTCCACACTAGATGTTAGGCATTAAAGTAGAGGTGGGCCCCTGGAATATATGCTTCTAACATTTTAGGTGATCGAGATATAGGTAGACCACTAGCCATTCTTTAAGAAATATTGGAGACTTTGGAACATGGTAGCAGAGTAGGAGGGAGCAGATTCTACTTCCTCGTACAGAAGGGAGAAAAACCTGGTTAATCTACAAAGGAACAGAGCAGACAGCCAACAGTACCCCAGTATATATGAAAATAAGAGACCAAAAAATTGCAGCAGACACTGAAAAACCAGAAGGTAAGGAGACTGCTGCAGAACAATAAGGTCTCAGGGACCAGAGTGGGGACCTCGGCTGTAGCCCCAGGCCCGGTGCCTGGCGCTGGCACTGGGTCTACCACAGACTCTTTGGGAACTGTGAGCCTGCCACAGAGTCCTTGGGAGAGATCCAGGTGCCCTGCTCCCTCCCTCCCCGGCCAAGCAGGGCTTGAGCAGCACCAGGAAAGACCTGGTAGCTTGAAGTCACAGAGAGGGGAATAAGGACAAAGAGGCAAACACAAGGGCCATGATCACCTCTGTGGAGTCTATGGTCGCTGGCTTAGGAGAGTTGAGAGCCCCACAGTGACATGCATTGACCCTGATAGTTACCAGTCTGGCTGAAGAATTGGACTATACTGAGTGGCAAGGCTTGAGTAGGAGGAATTTCTCTAAAAGAAAAAGTGTTTGGGGGATTCTCCTGCGCTGCTTGGCTTACTCCCCACCCAGTTGGGCAGCAATCCCGAGGTTGCATGGAATGCCCTGTGTTCCCCCATAGCACAGGGAAGGGTTCGAGCCCAAACCCGCAGGACCCAGGCAGCCTGGCCAGGTGTGTGTGTGTGTGCACCTGCACCCCAGCCCACAGTGATAACCCCCTGGAAAACAGCGTTCTGTAGACCTGGATACCGCATGTAAGGTGCCCAGGAGAGGCACCAGACTAGCTCTTGGGAGAGTGCTTGAAAGACTGGCTGAGCACACTTAGAGAAGGGAGAAAGGCCACACCAATTGCCCCTCAGCCTGCTGCAGCCAGTGAGACCAGAAAAACCAATTTGGCCAGTTTGAAACCAACAAGAGATATTTTGGGGGTTTTGTGTGTGTGTGTGTGTGTGTGTGTGTGTGTGTGTGTTTAAGTAATCTATTTAGCCCTGGCTGGTGTAGCTCAGTGGATTAAGCTCGCACCTGCGAACCAGAGGATCGAGGTTTGATTCCCAGTCAGGGCACATGCCTGGGTTGCAGGCCAGGTCCCCAGTGGGGGACACATGAGAGGCAAACACACGTTGATCTTTCTCACCCACTCTTTCTCCTTCCCGTCCCCTCTCTCTAAAAAATAAATAAATAAAATACTTAAAAAAATAAAAAATAAAGTAATCTTCTATTTTTAAATTTTTATCATTGTTTTATCTTTCAGTGCCTTTTCCTTCTCTTTCCTTCTTTCTTGTTTTATTCCTCATTCCTTTCTTTCCAATTTTATCTCTTCTTCCTCCCTTCTCCTACCTTTTTTATATACCCAAAAGTGAGACAAAAAACTTGGAACTGTGAAAAGGACCAGAATTGGACCCAAAGAGGGGGGATCCCAACAGTTGAGACAGTGAGACAAATTTCACTTTGCTATTGCAGAGAAACTACAAGTTACTGCATATTTGTATTATTTTTTTCATTCTTACATCTTTTATTTTAATAGTATTTCTGTATTTCCTCTTTTTTCTGTATAGTCCTCTTTGCTTGGCTGGTTACATTGTATCATTTGACAGGTTTCCCCTTCTCCCTTCCACAGTGTATTGCTAATTTACTATCTTTCATATCACTTATGTTTCTTTAGCACACTACTCAAAGTTCTGTACCCTCTATTCATGTTATCCAGATCACATACATTCTGTCATATGATTGTTGCTCTAATATTATTGTAAATAATAGCTGTTCCATACAATTGTAAATACTTCACAACACCCCTCCCAGATCTGAGCCCACTTCACAGTTTCCTGAACTCCATTACTATAGCAGTTAACTCTATTCTCTCACACGCTACACCTATTTACTATCCTTTACTCTCACCTTCCCTCAGAATCTGACCTCCCACAACCTCATTGCTTTCTAGATCCAACTCACAGTCCTTCCCTCCCCAACAAGAGTCTTATCTTTCCATCCTTTCTTACGAGTGACTGGTTGGGTTGAAGATTATGGTTAACACTATACATAGCCAAAGGATCACCTCTCTCTTCTCTACCAGCTGCTACTGTAAATATCATAGAATACTCTCCTGCTGTCATAAACCATTTTGCCTTCCCCTCCAACTGATCTCAAAAAAAGAGTAGGTGGAAGCTCTGAGCACCACGATACCCACTGGAAGAGGAAACCCAACAACAAAGGAACCACCAGCAGATAACAACAGAAGAAGGTGAAGGAGACAGTGTAAACCACACAGACCTCAATCTAGAACCTATCTAGAAATACAACTAAGTAGTAGAGAAACTACCCAGTACAAACAACTGAACAAGAGCAAAAGAGAATCCTCAAAACTTTGTACACATGGAAGAACTAGCTTCAACACAACCTGCCCTCACCAGCACAACAAATTACAACAGGTGGTGGACAGAGTGACCATCAGTTAACCAACTGGTGGGAAGGACCCACAAAAGAAAAACCCCAAAACAACCAAAAACCAAAGACAGACACAGAGCCAACTTAAAGGAGAGCCCAAAACCAGTGAGCTTGGGAGATCAAGGAGATTACAACAGTGAATCTCACAGGTATTCTACCACAGAAGTTCACACCATAAACCCAGGGAGCCATAACAAAACAATTTAAGAAGCTGAAGCTAACAAGAAGAGTTTCACAAACAATTAGAAAACAAAGAACCAATCCCCAAATGAAAGGAGAGGAGGAAGCCTCAGGAAGAATGCTAAATGAAATAGAGGCAAATCAGCTATCAGATATTGAATTCAAAGTACTGGTTATCAGGAAGTTCGAAGAACTCACAATGAGCTACCAGAAACTACAGGGGAACTACAATGAACTCACTGCAAACTATATCAACATGAAAAAGGAAATAGAAACTATTAATAAGGGCCATGAGGAAATGAAGAATACAATTTCTGAACTGAAGAATACAGTAGAAGGAATCAAAAGCAGGATCCATGAAGCAGAAGATCGGACCAGGGAGTTGGAGGACAAAGTAGAAAAAAACACCCAGAATGAGGAAGAAAAGGAAAAGAGCCTCAGAAGGAATGAAGAGGGATTAAGAGAAATGCAACACAATATGAAATGTAATAGTATCCGAAAAATAGGGATACCAGAAGGAGAAGAGCAAGGGATAGAAAACCGATGGAAAAGTAATGATGGAATACTTTTCTAATTTGATGAGAGAAAAAGTCACACAAATCCAGGAATCACAGAGAGTCCCAATCAAGAGGAACCCAAAGAGGCCCACTTCAAGACACATCATCATTAAAAGGGCAAAATTCCAAGACAAAGAGAGAATCTTAAAGGCAGCAATGGAGAAACAGGAAGTAACATACAAGGGAGCCCTGATAAGTTTAGCAGCTAATTTCTCAGTGGAAACGCTGCAAGCAAGAAGAGAATGGCAAGAAATATTCCAAGTAATGAGAACCAGAGGCCTGCAACTAAGGCTACTTTATCCAACAAGGCTCTCAATCAAGATAGAAGGCCAAGTAAAGAGCTTCGCAGACAAAAGAAGTCTAAAAGAATACACCTCCACCAAACCAACTCTGCAAGAGATGCTAAAAGGACTGCTTTAAAGAAAGGAAGTAAAACAGACAGAGAGGAAGGAACACAGGTACAAAAAAGGCAATGAATAAGTACCTATCAGTAATAACCTTAAATGGATTAAATCCTCTAATTAAAAGACATAGAAGAGATGAATGGATAAGAAAGCATGACCCACACATATGCCGCCTACAAGAGACCGACCTCATGACAAAAACCTACACAAACTGAAATTGAAGGGCTGGAAACAAATTTTCCAAGCAAACGGACAGGGAAAAAAAAGCCTGGGTAGCAATACTCATATCAGACAAAATAGATTTCCAAAAAAAGGCCATAAAGAGAGACCCAGAAGGACACTTCATAATACTCAAGGAAAGAACCCATCAAGAAGACATAAACACTGTAAATATATATGCACCCAACATAGGAGCACCCAAATGTATAAAGAAAATCTTGGAGGACTTCAACAACGATTTTGACAGCAACACAATTATAGTATAGGGGATTTCAACACCCCACTGTCAAAAATGGACAGATCTTTCAAAAAAATATCAACAAAGATATTGTGGCATTGAACAATATCCTAGATGAAATGGACTTAACTGATAAATATAGAGCCTTTCATCCCAAAGAAGCTAAATACACATTCTTTTATTTTTTTATTTAATTATTGTTCAAGTACATTTTTCTGTCTTTTACTCCCACCACAGCCCACCCTCCCAGTGCTCCCCACCTCTCTCCCATTTCCACTCCCCTTAGTTGTTGTCCATGTGTCCTTTATATTAGTTCCTGTAAATCCTTCCCCTTTCCCCTGAAATTACCTCCTTTTTCCCCTCTGGTCACTGTTCCCCTGTTCTCTTTTTCAGTATCTTTGGTTATATTTTGCTTGCTTGCTTGTTTTGTTGTTTAGCTTCCTGTTAAAGGTGAGATCATATGGTATTTGTCTTTCAACGCCTGGCTTAATTTACTCAGCATAATGTTTTCCATTTCCAATGCACATGGAACATTTTCAAAGATAGACTGCATGATAGGACACAAAACAAGCCTTAAGGAATTCAAGAAAATTGAAATTCCAAGCATTTTCTCCAACCACAGGGGACTGAAACTAGAAACCAACCCCAAGGGAAAAAAACCCAAAACACTCAAAATCATGGATATTGAATAGCATGCTATTAAACAACCAATGGGTCAAGAATGAAATTAGGGAAGAAACAAAAAAGTTTCTGGAAACAAATGAAAATGAACTGACAACCCAAAACTTATGGGACAGAGTGAAGGCAGTCCTGAGAGGGAAGTTCATAGGAGTACAGGCCTACCTAAAAAAGATAGAAACATTTCAAACAAACAACCTAACTCTACGCCTACAAGAACTCGAGGAATAGCAACAAAGACAGCCCAGAGCAAGTAGAAGGAAGGAAATAACCAAGATCAGAGCAGAATTAAATGACATAGATAGTAAAAGCACAATTCTAAGGATCAGTGAATCCAGGAGCTGGTTTTGTGAAAAGATAAACAAAATCAACAAGCCTTTAAGCAGGCTCATCAAGAAAAAAGAGAGAGGACCCAAATAAACACGATAAAAAATGAAAGAGAAGATTACAACTGACACCACAGAAATACAAAGGATTGTAAGAAATCACCATGAAGAACTGTATGCCAAGAAATTTGAAAACCTAGGTGAAATGGCCAAATTTTTAGAAAAATGTAATTTTCCAAAACTCAATGAAGAAGAAGCAGAAAGCCTGAACAGACCAGTAACAACAGATGAAATTAAAGAAGTAATCAAAAAACTCCTGTCACACAAAAGCCCTGGATCAGATGGTTTCACAGGAGAATTCTACAAAGCATTTAAGGAAGAGCTAACCTCTATTCTTCAGAGATCATTTCAAAAAATCCAAAATGATGGAAGACTCCCAAACTCTTTTTATGAAGCCAGCATCATCCTAATTCCAAAACCAGACAAAGACACAACAAAGAAATAAAACTTCAGGCCAATATTGCTGATGAACATAGACGCTAAAATCCTCAGCAAAATATTGACAAACAGCATCCAACAATACATTAAAAAAGATCATACACCATGAATAAGTGGGATTCATCCCAGGGATGCAAGGATGGTACCATATCAATAAATGTAATACATCACATAAACAAAAGCAAAGACAAAAATTTCATGATCAATAGATGTGGAAAAAGCATTTAATAAGATATAGCACCCATTTATGATAAAAACATTCAGCAAAGTGGGAATAGAGGGAACATTCCTCAACATAATAAAGGCCATATATGAGAGATCTACAGTCAACATCATACTCAGTGGGAAAAAACTAAAAGCTGTTCCACTAAGATCAGGAACAAGACAAGGTTGTCCACTTTCGCCACTTCTACTCAACATAGTATTGGAAGTTTTAGCCACAGCGATCAGACAACAAAAGGAAATAAAAGGCATTCAAATCAGAAAGGAGGAATTAAAACTGTCACTGTTTGCAGATAACATGATAGTGTACATGAAAAATCCTATAGGCTCTACCCAAAAACTGCTCTACCTAATAAGTGAATTTGGCAAAACTGCGGGATACAACGTCAATACCCAGAAATCAAAGGCGTTTTTATATACCAGTAATGAAACAGCAGAAGCAGAAATCAAGAAAAAAAATCCCATTTGATATAGCAAAAAGAAAAATAAAATACCTAGGAATAAACCTAACCAAAGAGATAAAAGACCTGTATGAAGAAAACTACACAGCACTGAAGAAAGAAATCAAGGAAGACACAAACAAATGGAAACATATACCGTGTTCGTGGTTTGGAAGAATTAACATCATCAAAATGTCCATATTACCCAAAGCAATTTAGATTCAATGCAATACCTATTAAAGTACCAGTGGCATATTTCACAGACATGGAACAAACACTTCAAAAATTTGTATGGATCCTAAATGACTCTGAATAGCGGCTGCAATTTTGAGAAAGAAGAGCAAAGTAGGAGGGATCACAAAACCTTGTAATTCCAAACTATATTACAAGGCCACTGTAAACAAAACAGCCTGGTACTGGCATAAAAACAGGCACATAGACCCATGGAACAGAACAGAGAACCCAGAAATAAACCCAAGTTTCTACAGTCAGTTAATATTCGACATCGGGGGCGGCAACATAAAATGGAGTAAAAATGGCCTCTTCAACAAATGGTGTTGGGAGAACTGGACAGTTATGGGCAAAAAAAAAAATGAAATCTGAGCTCCACTTTACACCATACACCAAAATAAATTAAAGGTGGGTAAAAGATTTAAATATAAGCCGTGACACCATTAAAGTCCTAGAAGAGAACATAGGCAGGAAAATCTCAGATACTTCATGCAGCAACATTTTTACCGATATGTCCCCTAGAGCAAGGGACATAAAGGAAAGAATAAACAAATGGGATCTCATCTAAATAAAAAGCTTCTGCACGGCTAAAGAAAATAGTATTAAAATAAAAAGAGAACCAACTGTATGGGAAAACACATTTGCCAATGATACCTCAGACCAGGGTTTAATCTCTAAAATATACAAAAAAACTTACATGATTTCGCTATAAGGAAACAACCCAATTAAAAAGTGGGCAGAGGACTTCAACAGACACTTCTCCAAGGAGGACATACAGAAGATCCAGAGACACACAAAAAGATGCTCAGTATCGTTAGCTATCAGAGAGATGCAAACTAAAACCACAATGAGATACCACTTTACAGCAGTCAGAATGGCCATCTTAAACAAAGCAACAAACAAATGTTGGAGAGGTTGTGGGGAAAAGGGGACCCTATTTCATTGTTGGCGGGATTGCAGACTGATACAACCACTATAGGAAACAGTATGTAATTTTCTCAGAATAAAAAATGGATCTGCCTTTTGAGCCAGCAATTCCACTACTAGGATTATATCCTAAGAATCTTGAAACACCAGTCTAAAAGAACCTATGCACCCCAATGTTCATAGCAGCACAATTTACAATAGCCAAGAGTTGGAAGCATCCTAGGTGCCCATCAGTAAATGAATGGATCCAAAAACTATGGTACATTTACACAGTGGAATTCTATGCAGCAAAAAAAGAAGGAGCTCCTACCCTTTGCAACAGCATGGATGGAGCTAGAAAGCATTATGATGAGTGAAATAAGCCAGGCGGTGAAAGACAAATACCATATGATCTCACCTTTAACTGGAACCTAAACAACAAAACAAACAAGTAAGCAAAATATAACCAGAGACACTTAAGTAGAAAACAGGCTGATAGTGTCCAGAGGGGAGAGGGGAGGTAATTTCATGGAAAAAGAGGAAGGGTTTACTGAAATAAGTATAAAGGACACATGGACAAAAACTAAGGAGGGTGGAAATGGGAGGGAAGTAGGGAGCAGTGGGAGGGTGGGCTGAGATGGGAGTAAAAGACAGAAAACTGTACTTGAACAACAATTAAAATGAATACATTTTTTTAAAAAAGAAATATTGGACCAAAGACTGCCTTTTACTTAAGTAGTAACTGTCCCTAGGAAAACGTTCTAAATTTTTTAAACTTCCAAAGCTCCAAGAACCCCTCGTGTGCTTCATGTCGGAGCTGAGTGCCTAACTCTGATCCGATATTTCTCCAGGCATCCAAGACCATGTATTGTATCTCTTCCCTTGCTTGTCCAAAGCAAGGCTCTATTCATCTCCATATCCCCAAATAAACAGTAAAAATTGTAGTGCAAATAAAAACAGTGTATTGAGACTCTCAAAACAAATATCAGTGCAGAAAGAATAACATCGTGCATTATACTATTACCATGTCTCAGATTGTATTTCTTTGAAATTACCAAAGGTACTATTGTTCTTACTGCTTCTTCCCCAGTTTATTTTTCAGTGTTACAGATTTGGAAACATTTGCTCTCTGTTAATAAAGCAGTAAATGTCATGCCCTTTCTAAATAAACGTACTAGTAACTTTTTTGATCAGTGTGGCTACATGACAGTTGTGTTACTAGAGTTCTAGTTTTGTTAAAATAAGATTGTATCTCTTATACCTATGCCAACTGTGTTGTACCCACTCAAATGTTAAGCTGTTCCTTAGATATAGGTCTGCTATTGCCTTTAAAATATGCATTTATTTATGAGGGGATAATCTTTTATATATTGTTCCCTCAATCTCACATTTGTGAGTTCTCTATGAAATCACAATGATAATTGCTATATGCCGCTTCTGTGGAGCATTTTATGGATGATCTTGCCCACACATACCAAAAAGACAAAGTTTAAGGATTTGAAAGGAAGAAGTAGAATTGTTTTTATTTGCAGGTGATTTTTTTTTACAGAGATAATCCAAGACAGTAATAATTTTGGCAGCCCATATAGTGATGGGAAGATCTAAGAGAATCTGTATACAAACTCTTACAATTAATTCACCAAGTAACTGGGTGTAAGATCAATACACAATAATCAATAAGTTTTTCATATAAAGCAACAACCAGCTGCCTACTTGACATCTCCATCTAGATAATACATCTCAGGTTCAAATGCCTAAAAATACTCTTGAGTATCTAACCAACTTCTCTTCCCCACTTCTAACCCACTCCTCCCATGTCATGACTTTGAGTCCAGTTCTCAGGCCAAAGTCTTAGAATCAAGAATCTTTGATTCTTGTCTTCTTCCTCTCTCACTACACCATCAGCCTGTCAGTATAATCTGTTGTCTCTAGCTGCAAATATATAGGATGAGGAAAAAGTAGGTTTACAGTTTTGAGTATGTGAAACGAGTTTATTCTTGTATTATTTATGTATTCATTATTATATTATTTTCCATACAAATAACTATAATCCTACTTCTTCCCCACCCTATATTCATTTTTTTTTAAAGCCACTTCTTACCGCCTCCCTGGCAATTGCATAGACCATGGCTATCTTCCCTCTTGTCTGGGCTGTTGCACCATTTCTCTCCTTCCATTTTTGGGTTGCCACAGTCTCTTCTTCACACAGCAGCCAACATTAGCCTTTTCACACATGTAAGATCATGTTACTTCCTTTCTCAAAACACTGTTAAGGCTTTTTGTTATACTTAGAATAAAGTCAGGACTCCTACTAGAAGACCTGAGCCCTACTCCTACCTCCTTCTCCTCCTTTCCTACACTCTGACCACATCGGCCTCCTTTTCCTCAACATCCTAAGGTCTTCCCCCATTAGATCTCAGCTCTAGTGTCCCTCCTTAGAGAGGCATTTCCCGTTCCTGCTGTGTGTGATTTGTCTTCATGTGTTACACATCACTGCCTGATATGTTCCACTTTTTTGTCCCAACTGGAATGTTAGTGCCATGAAAGCAGGCTCTTGGCTTTTGTTCCCACAGTCCCAGCACTAGACAGCCCATGGGATTCAGTATATTTGTGTTGAATTTATAGGGTGTGTACTTTTTTTTTGCTTTGTCTGGTCACTTTAGATATTTACATTTGTAACCCAGGGGATAGACTCTCAGTTCTTTGAGAGAAAAAAACTGTATTTTAATCTCCTTTGTATATCTAACAAGTCAGTATTTATATATAAATTATTGAGTTATACACATTTACTTTCCCCTTTGATTAGATTAAGATTTTATGCAATTTGGATTCTATACCACTAAAACCGATGAATTGATCAGTATCTCTTGTTTCAGAGGAGCCAGAGTGTCCTTGTTACATCATGTCTCAGAAGGGCAGAAATCAAGAGTAGGTTCTGTACCTCTTGCTGCATTTAGCAGCTGTCTTGTGAGGAATTACGCCTTCTTTGTACCAGTGCTTTAGTAAAGTATACTCTTACATTTGGTGTTTTCCTTCTTGTTTGTGTCATCTCTGCTCACCATGTGGAGAGGGTTACTGAGCAGCACAGGTTACTCTTAATCGATAGGGCTAAAAGCACCTTTAGACTTTATTACTTTTAGCTCAATTATTCCACTCCTCAGACTATGTAATCTTTATAAAATTGAGGTAAACCTAAATTTCCAGCATGTTTTGTATATCGTCTTTTTCAAATGTATTTTCTTTATTTCTTGAATGAAATTACTGTATCATTTGAAGCTTGTTTTTTTGTTGAACTATGGTGATGATGGAAATAGTTGCTTCACAGAATGGATTTTGTTCTTACATCATTTCTTAAAATGCAACAGAAAGATAAACATGAACTATGTAGAAATTTTAGTGACTGACAATTTCTGGTTGTCTTGGCATATAAACAGATAAGTGTAGGTATGTGGGCTCCCCTTGCTATAAGTTATTTATACTTAATGTCACCGTTAGGTCATGGTGATGTCTAGGAATTTTGCTCTTTCAAAACCTGACCTAGTCCTGACTGGTGTAGCTCAGTGGGCTGGGCGTCATTCAGAAAACCAGAAGGTCGCTGGTTCAATTCCTGGTCGGGGCACATGCCTGGCTTGCGGGGCCAGGTCCCTGGTTGGGGGCGTGCCAGAGGCAACCTGTTGATGTTTCTGTCTTGTATTGATGTTTCTCTCCCTCTCTTTGTCCCTCCCTTACCCTCTCTCTAAAAATAAATAAAATCTTTAAAAAAACCTATTCTAGTAGGAAGTTCTAGTATCAAGTGGGATAGTTAGAAATACTCAAAATATTTAGTCTAAGATATCAGAGATCAGTTCCATATAGATTAAAAAGATATTTCAGTCGTTGGAAATTTCTATCCCAAAATTTATTTCAGTTTAGTTCCTTTGCCTCTCTGTTTATAACGTGATCATAGTTACTATCTCTAGTATATTGTCTGCCAAGTATGTATAGTTGTTTATATATTTATTCATTGTACATGTATCAAAAATCCAAGTAAGCCTATTACTGTATATTATTGTCAATTATATCAACCAAATAAATTTTAACATTCAGTCTGCCTGAGAAGTTTCTGATTTTGCATTACCTTACATTAGGGAAAATACTCCTGTTTTGTTAGGTTGTTTTGTTTTGTTTTTCATTTTGTTAAAACACAGAACACTTAATTGTTTTCTCTAATAAAGAAAGTAATGCACATGTCTAATAGAATATTAGTTTCTACTTTTTCTTAAAGATACATTCTCATGACAAAATTTAACTTCCTGACTTTGGTTTGGGGAAATGTGTTTTTTGAGGAATTGCTTCTTATGCTGTTTTCTTTTTACTTACAGTATATCTCTGTACCGGGGTAATTGTAGGCCTATACGATTTGAACCACCAATGCTGGATTTCCATGAACAGTAAGTTTGAAATGTCCAAACCATAGTTCTCCTTTAAAATATTCTATGTACTTTACTCATGTATTTGTCTTGCCTTTTGCCTGTGTTATTATCTGCTGAAGAAGGTTAATGTTGAAGTCACCAGGGAAACAAATGATGTTGAATGCAGTCTGCAACATGGAAGTGATATTATGAACCTAACATATAATATTAACTTTTGCAGTTTGAAAACTACTCACATATTTGAGTCTGTTTCTCTTGACCTTTAGAATAAGCATAAAATTTATAGGTTATCTTTTCTGATTAGCACTTTATTTCTGTTTTTACTATTTAAATTTTCCCCATGGATGTAGAAGGGTATATTATTCGTTTGTTCAATGCATTGCTTTTTTCTTCTTAAGCCCCTGTGTTGGAGGTGAAATGGCACAGTTAGACCTGTAGAGTCAGACCAGACCTTGGTCCAGAAACCTTGATACTTGAGTTCTGGCTAAGAAATAATTCAGAGCCAAGATTCAAATTTTAAGAAAAAGTTTATTTAAAAAGTTAAAGAGGTAGAGGAAGTGAGCTGTAGAAAAAATGGGCTCAGGAAACAAGTTACAGAGGCAAAATGAAGGCTCTTGGAGCTTAGTAGGGAAAGAGAGGCAAGGAAAACACACCTGGGGAAAGAGAATGGGAAAAGGTATGGCAGTGCACCAAAGTACAGACTTTTATATATCATCAAGTTAATGATGTTATCGCCAATCCAGAAGGGCAAACAAAAGCAAATCCTGCAGAAAGACAGAGTTCAGCTACAGACATGCTTCCTCAAACTATACTTCTGGCTCCCTGCCTACCTCTGGGTCTCAGGTTTTGCACATTGCAGATATACTAAGGGGAAAAGAAGTCTTCAGCCATATTTGGTTCCAGCCCAGTTTAGCAGATGAATAAAGAGTACACCTTACATGATACAACTACTTGAGTAATGCCCCTCTGATAAGTTAGAATAAGTCAGAATAAAAATTGATGACCTCCATTCCAAGACTGACATGAGCAATACAAGGGTATATGAGTATATGTGAGTGTGGGGAGATATGAGTTTCGGGATACTATCCCCAAATTTTTAGCCTAAAATAGTGAATATTTTCACTTTGAAAAATTTATTAGCCATTCTAGAGAGGTTGTTTACAAAGTTATATCTAACTGTTTTTTATTTCATTATTTGTTTTTTGAGAGAGTTTTACAGACTTTATGCATCCCTTGAGATAAAGAAGTTTTCAGGTATACAAAAATACCTGAATTGGAATTGGGAATTCCTTTTCAAAATGATCTGTCCTTCAACCCTTTAAATAATGACCCACTCCTGAAATAGGAGAAACTGAATTTTCGTAAATCTATGTCATAAAAGCCACATGGATATAAACAGATTCCTAAATTTAGAACTTTTGAATGTAGAAAATCAGAAGGGATGTGAATAAAAGAATTTACCTAGCATTTTTAGAGCTAAGGTTCATTTTACAAAACTTGAAAGTAGTTATGACTTCACTTATATGTGGAATCTAATGAACAAAGTAAACTTAACAAAGTGGAAACAGACTCATGGATACAGAGAATAGACTGACAGCTGTCAGAGGGGAGGAGGTTGGAGGCTGGTGAGAAGGGTAGAGAGATTAAGCATAGAAATAAGAAAGATTCATGAACACAGACAGCAGTATAGTGATTGCCAGAGGGAAGGCGGGGTGGAGGGAGGTAGAATGGGGTAGAGGGAAATAAATGGTGACAGAAAGAGACTTGACTTGGGGTGGCGAACGGACAAATATACAAATGATGCAGAATTGTACACCCAAAACCCACGTAATTTAATTAACTAATTTCACACCAATAAATTCCTAAATAAAGTAGTTTAATTAATTAAATAGTTCTAAAAGTCATTTGAGAACAAACAAAATGAAGTTGTACATTTTCACTGAAGAAAGTAAATTATTGTTGGGTCAGGAAGTAACTGATTGCTAAAGGAAATCAGAGATGCGTTAGCACATTTCCTCTTTTAAAGTCCTATGTTTATTTTTTTCACCCTCAGAAGCATAAAACTTAATTGATTAATTTTTTCCTTCTTTGACTGCTTTTTGCCTCCAAAAATCCCTTCTCTTTCTTAAATGAATATTAAGTGGAAAAAGAATCAGAACACCTTAGTACAGAATGACCCTTCTTCATGCCTGTTAGTCACCTTCCATTATCCCACCCCAACTGGGATATAACCCCAGTTTCCAGCCCTTAAGAAAAGTTCCCAGCAGAGGAGTAAATCCTAATTAATCTACATAGGTTGTGATCATCCCGTTCTTGTTTGTGATCAATTCAGGGGTGAATGTGACCCATTCTGCAGAACAATGTGAGAGGTCTGGTCTACTAAAGGATTTCTGGGGGAGGATTTTTTTCATTCCAAAAGAGATACAATAAAGAAATATCCCTCTTGCATGCTGGATATTGTCTGTATGTGAGTCCTGGAGTGCTGTGGCAACCATCTTATGATGAGTTGGCAGTGCTAGCCTGAGGATAAAGCCAGCAAAGTGTGTCTGACAGAGGGAAAAATGGAAAGAACTTACGCCCTTGACCATATTGTCACTGCTGAATCAGTCAATCCCGGAAGTGCCTGCTTCAGGGGTGGGGAGTTGTTAGGTGACAGTTACTGGTCTTACTTTCTTGATCACTCATAGATTATATGGCACTGCTGACTTGTTCCTCTCTCAGCTCTTTCTCTGCCTCCACCCTTGTGAACCATGCTCCCTTTTTTCCTCCTATGTCTAAGGCTCTTTGTTCTTCATCCCCTTCAGGGCTCTGTTCCTCTGACTGTCCCCTAACTGTGGCTGCTTCTGTTACCTCAGCCCTTTTCAGCCAGCTCCACACTTCTTTACTAAGAGGTATTTCACATCCTTGGCTTATACCTATGGCTTCCCACTCTGTACCCTCAGTCCCCTCAACAACACTCATCTTGCATCCCCAGCAACACCTTAACATCAGTGTATCCTGCCCTTGCTTCTGTATTTCCAGTCTCTGTGCATGGTACCAGCAAGTCACCAAATCCTGTATCCTGAGGATTCCTGAATTCTTCCCTTTCCCTCAAAGCACTGCATCCCTTTTCTCACCAACTCCATTACTATAATCCTATCAGTTTTTCATGTCTTCTCCTCTCTAACCTTTACTGCTTATCCTTCTCCTCTTAATTCAGGCCTTCATCATTTCTTACCTAGACTGTGACAACATGTCTGCCATTTCCAATTTATGATCTATACTATCAATAGAGAAATCTCTTTAGTATCGAAATCTTATCATGTTATTTCCTGTACTCCTGTCACCCCCAAAATCTCTTAATGGTTTCCTAATGTCTGCAGGATAATGCTAAATGTCTTAACATCACATCTGTCTTTTACCTTTCTTATATGCCACCCCACCCTTAACTACACCTGTGGGGAACTATTGATACTTACAGTGCTCTGAAACACCTGATCTTTCTAAGCTCTAGGTATGTTATACATACTTTAAGAGTCTCCCATATAAAAATAATTTTTATGGAAGTCTTTATGTAGTCAGAAAAATATAAAGAATAGATGATGAGTGTACTATTAACTCAAATTCAGTAGTGAACACTTTTGCCATATTTTCATGTTTTTGTTGATTGTGATTTATTTGAAAGTGGCAGACATGATGATATTTCATTCCTGTATTCTTTAGCACACATTTGCATTATAAGGACATGCTACATAATTGCAGCACCATTACTGGTATTGTAAGACAACTAACAGTAATTACAGAGTGCCTTTAATTCCTCTTGTAATCAGTGTTTGGTTCCAAGGGATAGAAATCTTATTGAAACTAGTTGAAGCAAAAAGGAGTGTATATTGGAAGGAACCCTGAGGACCATAATATATCTTCAAGAAGGGAAGAGATGCATCTGGGACCTGAGGACAGCTGGATCCCTGTTACTGCATGCCACCAGTACTCTTCTCTGTGTCTGTTATTTCTGCTTCTCTACATTGGCTTGTTTGCCCCACTACCAATGTTTCTTTCCTACAGTGATAACAGATTCACTGATTGCTCTTCAAACTCACACTCTGTAGCCTCCCTCCATTAAGGAAGAATAGTTTCTTGTTCTTTAGTTTGAAAAATCTCAGAGTAATGCAGTAATCACCTTGGCTTAGATCAGATGTCTACCCCACCAGTCAGACAAGGCATGTATTTGGTAGTGGACCTGTCTTCAGGTATTTTTCCTTATATTTCACCCAGAGAAGAGAAATTATACAGTGTGCAACTACTGCAGTTGAATTCAGTTACAGCCTCCCTCACCTGTTGACTCCCTAATGACCTTTAGTACTACAGGGGATAGCTATCCTCTGTAAAGCAGGCCTTTCCCAGCCTGCCCAGCAGAGGTAGAAACTGCCTTCTCGCTGCTTTCATGGGGCTGTGTTCACCCACAGAAGTGGAATGAATCCCCACCCCAAACTTGGTCCAGATGTCAAGACTGATGACATCCATGCACACAGAACAAGAGGGTATGAAAGGTTTATTATACTCACATAATGAAGCTTTCTGGAGAGATCTGGGAGCAGGGGGAGGTTCTCTCAAGCAGGTGTGAAAACCCGCTTGAGAAGGCAGAGAAAGGAAATTGACTTGGCTTTGGTTGTGCTTAGGGGTGAGGTTGGGGTGGGCTTGCATGGTTTGAACTTCAGACTAGGTCCAAGAGGGAGAATGTGGAGGCTTCCTTACTGGCTTGCCCAGATGTGTAGCATAAGGTGAAGGGATGTTTGGGGCTTGAAACTGTCAGTAATCAAACGTTAAACATGGAGTGGACTCTTCATTATTCATGATGCCCTCTACTAACTTCTGTCTGTGCACAGCTGTTGAGATAAATACACATTGTCTGTCTTGGTACTTCTGTTACATATTTCACATTTAAAACATATACAGTACATTAAGTCCAACAAGATTGTCTGCTGGTTTCTTTTGGTTTAGTTAAATTAGTTTTACATTTTTAAGTGTTTTTGCTGAGCTTCTTGTTCCAGTAATGTACTATTTAATGCCCATGCTATAAATGTTTTATTGACTTGATCTGTATAGCAGTAATTTTAGGACTTCAGAAATGTCCTTAACAGAACTCTTTCTAATATTTTTCCCAGAAGTTTTAAGTGGAGTTGTCATTGCTCGCTACATTGACTGTGGCACCGACATTTTGTGTAAGGTATTCTGAACTTTTTCCACTGCTAGTCATTTTTGCAAATTCAGAAGCCACTTTTAAAACCCCTATTTGCAGTATGTGGAAGAACTTCAAGTTGGATGGGATTTAACACTCCATGGTGCGTCTGATTGCCATTGCAGAGCCTCCAAGAGGGTTTCAGGCTCTTATGCAAGGAAGCAGTTCTAGTTCCCTGGCCACTTTCTAGACCCCACGTGCACTGGCTTCTCTCCCTGGCCTGATTGTCCCTGCTGCCCTCTAGACTGTCTTTCAAAAATGGCTATTTTTGTTTTCATTCATTTTGTTTTAATTTATTCATTAATTCTACCTCTCATCCCCTTTTCCTCTCCCTTTCTTTTCTTTTCCTCTGCCTCCCTCCCACCCCTTAATAATTGGTTGAAACAGTCTGGGCAAAACCACCTCTCCCCTCCATCCTCCCCCTTTAGTTATTTATGCCAGTGCTGTTAAATACTGCCTTTTTCCATAACTCCTTTTTAAATTTTTTATTTATTTACATTTTTTTTAGAGAGAGAGGGGAAGGGAGGGAGAAAGAGAGGGAAAGAAACATCCCTGTGTGATTGCCTCTTACGTGGCCCCCACTGGGGACCTGGCCTGCAACCCAGGCATGTGCCCTGACTGGGGATTAAACTGGTGACCCTTTGATTCTCAGCCCACTCTCAATCCACTGAGCTACACTAGCCAGGGCCATAGCCAACTCCTTTTTCATACATTTGTTGCAGACTATAAAAGATGCTTTGGGTGGAAACTTGGTGTACTGAGTTCTTTGGTTTATATAATATTTAAAAACAGAAAATCTTGATACCAAATGTAAAGCTTAAAATGGAGACTTAATGGCTTAAAGAAATTGGAAATTGGGTAGACTTACAAAAATGGAGGTGTTTATTTAAGTCAAGTAAATTCAGTTCCTCAAAGGAATTTCTCCCTTACCACTTTTTGGTATTCCAAGAAAATCTGGTAGGCCCTCTTTTCTAATGGCACATTTGGTGCCTTTTAGCTTTTCAATTTCTAGCTGTTCCACCAACACCCCCGCTTAACTCTCAGTCTAAATGTGTTTTGAGAGAATGTGTGGTAATTGAGTAGTACAAAGTAGTACATAATTGGTTTGGTGCAACTTCCTGCCAGAAGTGGTGTTATTCAGAGTGCTGTGTCTGTCATTCATAAGGTTTGTCTCAAGGCAGTTGCTCAGCCATCTCTTCAGCTGATTCCTGGCACTGCGTGTCTTCTTTCTGTGGGACAGGAAACTTGCATTGACCACAGGATTGTAGCTTACTCTCCAAGCTAGCTTCTGATTCATAACTGCTTCTTCCTGATTCTTTTGAGCCTCAGACTCTTCTAAAATATGAAAAATCAGTAGCTCTGCTCTAATAGTACAGAGAACAGCTATGTATTAATTCATCTTGGTTTATTTATAAATATTTCACACTGTCCCCTTTGGCCCTACTTCTGTCTTTGAAGCAACTCATAATGAAGCAAACAGGATAAGCAATTGGCAAGCATTTGAAAATCTATTTTTAAACCTACCTATCTAGCCAAGCAGTCACACATGCTGCTTATGACAGGCAGAATTCTAAGACAGCCCCCATATTCCTATCCTTTTGAGGTATACACATATCCCAATTGTATTCAATCAAACACTAATCTAGATGTTGCTCTGATGATTTGAAAATATAATTAAGGTCACAAATCAGTTAACTTTTTTTTTTTAAGGTAGAGAGGTGATCAGGGGGCCTGACCTGATAACCTGAGTCCTGTCAAATCTGGCTGTAGCAGTCGGAGATAGAAATGTTGGAGAAGTGTGAGAGGTATTTGATGCAAGGGAGTATCATTGTGCAGGTTTGGGAAATGGAGGGGGCCATGTATCAAGTGACTGAGAGCATTTTAAATTTTGTCAGTGACCTGAATGAGCTTAGAGGAGGACTTTGAGGTTTGATGAGTGAGATCCTGAGCAGATAAGCTAGGCATGCTTTTTATACATGCTGGGCTTTTGATTTATAGAATTGTAAGATAATAAACGGGTGTTAGGCCCTGGCTGGTGTGGCTCAGTGGATTGAGCACAGGCCTGCGAACCAGAGGATCGCAGTTCAATTCCCAGTCAGGGCACATGCCTGGGTTGCAGGCCAGTTCCCTGCAGGCCAGTTCCCAGCAGGGGGGCACACAAAAGGCAACCATACATTGATGTTTCTCTCCCTCTCTCCTTCCCCTCTAAAGATAAGTAAATAAAATCTTAAAAAAAATAAATAGGTGTTAGTTTGAATCCCTAAGTTTTGGTAATTTGATATGCAGCAGATAGCTAATGCACTGCTTATTTATTTATAAGTAAGCATGTATTAATTGGCACTGGGCCAGAATTTTCCATGCAGGAAAGATTCCAAAAGATTTTCTAGTCCAGTCTTTTGGCATCTCTGGGCCACACTGGAAGAAGAAAAGTTGTCTTGGGTCACACATTAAATACACAAACACTAGCAAAAACTGATGAGCAAAAAAAAGATTTTAAGTAAATGTACGATTTTGTGTTGGGACACATTCATAGCCATCCTGGGCCACGTGCTGCCTGTGGGCTGCAGGTTTGGATACCCCTTTAATGTGACCTCTCTCTTCAGTCTCCCACTTTATTGTGGATTCTGCTCGGATCACCAGGGAGTGGAAGAGAGGGTGGGGCAGGGAAAGCTGTTCATCTGAGGTCCCTAAGCAGGTCTATCCAAGGAGTGCTCCTCCTGCTTCCTGTGGCATGGACTACGCAGAACTCCTGACACTCTTCTCGAGAACTTCCCTCTCCTCTTGTTACTCCAAACGTCTTTGAAAGCATGAGTAGATGACCCTTATTGTCTGAGCAAGGGTTTATTTTTGTAGGGTGGGACCCAGGGCCTTCCCTGTTAGAAAAGGCAGGCAGCCTCAGCAGCACTGCAAATCAAGCATTCTGATCTACTCCGTGTTTTCAGGTTCCTAGAACCTTTCCAAACCTGTTTCCTTACCCCAGAGTCCTCCCCTGCAGTGGGCCATCTTTCATCCTGTCTTCTTCCAGAATCTCCCTGATTACCAGTACATCTTCTACTGTCTTCTTTATCTTAACTAAGATTGATTGCATGGAGGTCACAAGAGGAAAAACATTAAGAACAAATTAATAAGGTGAATGACTGGTTGTCAGGACATTTGAGAGATAAAAGAGTATGTTTGTTGAAGAAAGCACATAATTAGTGAACTTTCAGGATGTACAGAGAACATTTTTATTTCTGTGTACTGTTATTCTCCCTGTGTGTCTATATAAAGCTCGAAGAAGAATTTATCTTGCATACTATTTTTTTTATTTTAAAAAATATTTTATTTATTTATTTTAAGAGAGGGGACAGGAAGGAGAAAGAGTGGGAGAGAAACATCAGTGTGTGGTTGCCTCTCATGTGTCGCCTACTGGGGACCTGGCTTGCAACCCAGGCATGTGCCCTGACTGGGAATTGAACCGGCAACCCTTTGCTTCACAGGCCGGTGCTCAATCCA
This sequence comes from Artibeus jamaicensis, assembly GCF_021234435.1. Classification (NCBI taxonomy): domain Eukaryota; kingdom Metazoa; phylum Chordata; class Mammalia; order Chiroptera; family Phyllostomidae; genus Artibeus; species Artibeus jamaicensis. The sequence goes on along the minus strand of NW_026521810.1, from coordinate 7,767,717 downwards.
TTGAGCTACACCAGCCAGGGTGCATACTGTCTTTATACAGCCTCAGATTCCTGCAGCATTATGGCCATGGTCGGAGGCCCCAGCTGGACCTTAATTGAGTCATGGTCTTGTGACCTGCTCCTCCACCCAGCGTGGGATTTATGAGCCTGTTTGCTGAGGGGTTCAGTGCCTAAGGAAATATGCACCTGAGGCTCCTGGTTTTGAGGAGCTTCTGAGGGTGCTCATAAACCTTCAGCCACAAACCTTGCTCTGGATACCCTCTGTCCTTCCTCAGGACCCAAGCCCTCATTCCACTTTTGGGATTTTTGTTAGTGGCTGGATGGTTAAGCCACAGAAAGATGTTGGCCCTCGTGTTGGCTGGACTGTAAGCCATGAGATACTATTGGACAAGCCCTGGCAGGCACTTGAAAATCTTTGTTTTATTTTAAAATATACCTGTCTAGCCAAACAGTCACACAGGCCGCTATGACAGGTAGAATTCTAAGACAATACCCAAATTCCTGGCCTCTGAGGTGCATGGACATTTCCCAAGTGTAGTCAGTCCAACACTAATCTAGATGTTGCTTCTCTGGGTAGGGTAGAGAACGTCTCCTATGGAATCCCACCTTGCACAGGCAATCTGGGCACAGCCTTCCAGTGACTGCAGCCAACTCATCTGCTCCCACTGTTGCAAGAGGTGGTAGCACCTGCTGTGATAAGCTCTCAAAAGGACAGTAGACTTTGGTTTGGGCCTTAGAGGCACCAGAAACCATTTAACCCCAACAACAACAAAACTTCATATCAGCACTATAAATTCTCAAACTGATGTACAAAATAAACAGCTGTTTGTGGTGTTTATTAGTGTTGGCTGTTAATGAAAACCTTAAAAATGTGTTAAATGTTTAAAAGACAATGAAGAGTTTTTATTTACATAGTTTGTGAAACTTATGTGTATGAACCTGACTTCTTGGTGTATTATGAAAATAAGATATTATTATTCTGTTCTAGGAAAAGCAAAATGTTTAAAATAATTCAAGCTTGAATAGTAGATGAAGCTGTAGATGAAAATGAATAAAATGCTGCTGAATTAGATTTTGATGTTGTTTTAGATGATATTGACACCTCATAAAACCTTTCAAGAATTATTTCATCTTTTTTGAAATTTGGGGTTTGGCTCATTATTTTTATTTATATTCTTAAAATATTTCTATATTTCATGTTCCAAAATATTAACATTTCTAGTTATGGCCTACATGCCACTATTTTTTTTATTTTATTAGCACTATCTTTTAAAATATTCTAAATATATAGTCTTTCTTGCTGAATTCTAAAGTAAATCATCAATCTGCTCTTCCAGCTCATTAATACACCTTCACCTACCTATCCCATGTATTGCCTTCACATGGTATATTTTATACTAATACTTTCTTTTGTTTTCTGTGATATGTTGCTTCATTTCCCCAATATCTTGCCATATCTCCTTAAGTATATTACATTATGCTTATTTTTAATTCTTGATTCAAGTTTTCTAGCTTTAGGTCTGTATTATTCAGCCTTTATTAGTTGATACTGTGAGCACAACCAAACCGAAAATCTCAGTGGAATTTAGACTGAATGAGCACTCCTATCTGGGAAATGCCACTTTTCTTGGTAGAGAAAGTGCAAGAAGGCTCTTCAAACTTAATGGTGGATGTTACTTTTGCTCACATTTCATTGGCCAGAGCAAATCATGTGGCCAAGCCTAATGTTACTGAAGTGAAAAAGTGTAACTCCACAGGTTCAAACAGCAATTTGGAAACATGATATCATACATGGTTTCTAATAGATGGTTCTCCTCACAGATCCTGTTATTTTGAGATACAACCTGAGGAGCTCCTGTCTTGTAATACATGTTGAGGAAGGACAGAAGGCCAGGCCTTGTTCTTTGTCTCTTGTGAATTTAAGAAGGGAAATGATCCCCACGGTGGAGCCACAGCTCCACACATACAGAGGGTGGGCCCCTTATAGTATAGGCTTTTCCCACTAGGTGAGTGTTCTTATCTGGATCAGTGTACCAGCTGGCCTTGTTGTGAGAGGCTGCATTTGACTTCAGTGAATTTCTTTTTGAAGACTCTTTGAATGTTTTTTACCCATTTTACCTTGGGTTATTTATGAGTGTACCTGCATTGAGTAGTCAGCAGTTTTTTACCAAAACCAGATGACCCCTGTGCCCCACCCTTTCTACTTTTTTGTTTGTTTGTTTCCCCGATGAAAAAGTCATCAAAGGGAAACATTTTGCCAACATGGAAGAGGTGAAACAAAAAAAGGCAGATGCACTAAGAGGCATCAAAACTGATGAGTTCAAAAACTGTTTTGAGCAGTGGAAAAAACATCTCAATAAATGTATTGCATCAAATGAGTACTTTGAAGGAGACTGAAGTTTAAACATCCAAGAAATACACAGTATTTTATACGTAAATGCCTTTTTTGGGGTCCCCCCTTATAGACCACTAAGTACGTGATATTGATCCTTTGAGAGGAGGCAGTTAGTATAGTGTGTCAGAACTTGAACTAGAGCCAGGTGGCTAGATTCAAATTTAGTTTTCATGTGTGACTTTGGGCGAGTTAGTTAAGTTTCCTGTGCCTCCATATCCCTATCTATAAAATGAGGAAGAGAATAGCCCTTAGCTCATGAGGCAGGTCTTCTCATACAACTTTGCCATTTCTCCTAAAATGAAGAGCAGGGTCAGTGGAATAGGGAAGAAGAAGACACAATTCCAATTATTAGGCAGTCAGGGTGGTATTACAGAAAGAACTAAAAGGATCTATCCATCCTGTTCCCTGCCTGCTTCCTTACTACATTGTAAGCTTCATCCAGAGAAGACTTGTTTCATTGTATCCCAGGATCTGGCTCAGCGTATGACATATAATTGTCATTCAAATATTTGTTGAATGGTTAAATGCATTTTTATGTGTGAATTTAAATATAAAACAATTTAATAGTTTTATACATTTGGATATGTATTTGTCTGATAATTTTAATGTTTGATCTTTTAACAATTACAAGTTATCTTTGAAGCATTTGTGACAATTTTTTTTTTCTACAGGCCAGTTGGAATGCCAAAAATGGAAAAAGTTTACTTACATAATCCTAGTTCTGAAGAAACTATTACTTTAGTGTCAATTTCTGCTACAACATCACATTTTCATGCATCATTTTTTCAAAATAGGGTAAGTCTCTCTTGTAGCAGATTTCTCTCGAGTTTGAAATTGCAATGTCTAGAATTTTTTATGTGTAATTTTATTTTCCTGAAATTAAAATCTGTTTAAATGTTTCAAATTTGTTCTGAATTCCAGTTTACCCCATTTCCTAAGAATTATCACTTCTTTCAGATACATGTTTTTCTTGATATGAAACAGCTTATCAAGTCAACTTTGAACCTTAAGCCCTCTGAAAGATGTAGTATTACTATGTTCAGTTGATTTTCTTCTCTCATAATAGGTAATTCCCCAGCATTGTGTGAGTTTTCTATTGCTGCATAATAAATTCCCACCAACGTGATGGCACAAAACGAAACCCACTTATTAGCACATAGTTCCCTAAGTCATAAGCCCAGTTGGTTCTTTGCTCAGGGTATCATAAGGCTATACTTAGGACATTCACTGGCCTGAGTCCTTGACTGGAGACTTAGGGGGAAATTCACTTTTACACTCATTCAAATTGTTGGCAGAATTCCATTCCTTGTGGTTGTAGAATTGAGGTCCCGGATCTTCTGCTAGTTGTTGGCCAGGGACTTCTCTCAGTTTCTTATAGCACCCACATTCCTTCTTCAAGCCAGCAATGGTGTGTCACATCTCCCTCATACCTTCAGATATCTTTGGCTTCCTTAGCCACCAGTGGAGAAAATTCTGCTTTAATCATGTCATTAGGTCATGATAATCTGGGTAGTCTCCTTTTTGATTAATCAGAGTCAGTTGATAGAACCTCAATTACATCTACAAAATCCCTTTTATCTTATTTGTAAATAATCACAGGTGTGGTATTTCCTCATATTGACAGTCTCAGAAATTAGGGTAAGAAGTTTGGGGTTCTGCCTACCACAAATACCCTCTATAATTTTACTTAAAATCATTTTTGTAGATAGTATGCGAACTTGTTATTTAAAATATAAATTTTATCTGACAAAAATTGGATCTTAATAAATTTTGAAATTGAGAGAATGCATTAAACCTTAATGTATAGGTTTCCAAAATAATTAGTTAAATAGCAAATATTGGAGTGAAGTAAGTGAATGTATCCTAATTTCATCTCCCCAGCAATATGACTTAATAGCTAAGGAAGTTTTTTAGCATATAAAATTATATGTAATTTAGATTTTTACATTTCTCCTTTCTAAAACCCTGTTTCATTACATGTCATAAACTAACAACTCTAGAGTAAAGATATGACATACAATACTGGCTTTTTAAATTTAAAAGTATACTATAAACAAGGAATTGATAAGTCAGCATATTAACTTGATAATAAACATTTTTATTTTTGTGGTATTCATGGAGGACATTCCTTTTTAAAATTTATTTTTAATTATAAAGGACATAAAATATATAAGTTTTAGTATATAACAGTGATTAGATATTTGCATACTTTGCAAAGTGATCTTCCCCATAAGTCTGTGACCCATCTGTCATCACACATAGTTACTACAATACTAATGACTATATTTTCTGTGCTGTACTTACATCCCTGTGATTATTTTTATAACGGGCAATTTGTATATCTCAATCACTCCACCTTTTAAAGCCACTTCCCCCTCCCCCAGCCTGACAACTATCAGTTTGTTCTTTGTATCTATGAGTTTGCTTCTGTTTGGTTTGTTTATTTGTTTTGTTTTTCGGATTCCACATATAAGTGAAATAACATGGTATTTGTCTTTCTCTGACTGGCTTTTTCACTTGGCATAATCCCCTCCAGGTCCATCCATACTGTTACAGATGGCAAGATTTCATTCTTTTTATGGTTGAATAGTAGTTTATCCTGTGTGTATATGTATGTATATGTGTATCTTCTTTATTCTTTTATCTATCGATATGGCTAGGTTGCTGCCATATCTTCACTACTGTAAATAATGCTGCAAGGAACATAGAATACGTAATCTTTTTAAGTTAATATTTTCGATTTCTTCAGAAAAACACCCAGAAGTGGGATTGCTGGGTTATATGGTAATTCCATTTTTAATATTTTGAGGAATCTCCATAGTGTTTTTCATAGTGGCTGCACCAATTTGCAATTCTACCAACAGTGCATGTGGGTTCTCTTTTCTCCTCATCTTCGCAGACAGAGTTGTTTGTTGATTTATTGATGACAGTCATTCTTTTTTTTTTTTTTGAATAATCAATAAAATATATATATATTTTTTTTTAATTTTATTTAGTTACTTTTCAAGTACATTTTTTTCTCTCCCCCCCCCCCCCCCCGCCCGGTCTCCCCCCTCCCTCCCATTCCCCCCCCCAGTTCTCATCTCTGTGTCTTTCATACTTGTTCCTCAAAATCCCTCCCCCTTTTTCCCCTTAAGTTCCCTTCCCTCTCCCCTCTGGTCGCTGCCCACTTGTTCTCTATTTCAGCGTCTTTGTTTTTATTCTGTTTGCTTGTTTGTTTTATTCTTTAGCTTCCTGTCAAAGGTGAGATCATATGGTATTTGTCTTTCAATGCCTGGCCTATTTCACTCAGCATAATGCTTTCCAGTTCCATCCATGTTGTTGCAAACGGTAGTAGCTCCTTCTTTCTCTCTGCAGCATAAAATTCCATGGTGTATATGTACCACAATTTTTGGATCCATTCATTTACTGATGGGCACCTAGGTTGCTTCCAACTCTTGGCTATTGTAAATTGTGCTGCTATGAACATTGTGGTGCATAGGTTCTTTGAAATTGATGTTTTAGGATTCTTGGGGTATAATCCTAGCAGTGGAATTGCTGGGTCAAAAGGCAGGTCAATTTTTATTTTTCTGAGAAAATTCCATACTGTTTTCCATAATGGTTGTACCAGTCTACAATCCCACCAACAGTGAACTAAGGTCCCCTTTTCCCCACACCCTCTCCAACATTTGTTGTTTGTTGCTTTGTCTATTATAGCCATCCTGACTGGTGTAAAGTGGTATCTCATTGTGGTTTTAATTTGCATCTCTCTGATAGTTAACGATATTGAGCATCTCTTCATGTGTCTCTGGATATTCTGTATGTCCTCTTTAGAGAAGTGTCTGTTCAAGTCTTTTTCCCATTTTTTTATTGGGTTCGATGTCTTCCTAGAGTGGAGTCGTGTAAGTTCTTTGTATATTTTGGAGATTAAACCTTTGTCTGAGGTATCATTGGCAAATATGTTTTCCCATACAGTTGGTTGTCTTTTTAATTTAATACTGTTTTCTTTAGCCATGCAGAAGCTTTTTATTTTGATGAGATCCCATTTGTTTATTCTTTCCTTTATATTCCTTGCTCTAGGGCACATATCCGTAAAAATGTTGCTGCGTGGAATATCTGAGATTTTCTTGCCAATGTTCTCCTCTAGGACTTTAATGGTGTCATGGCTTATATTTAAGTCTTTTATCCACCTTGAATTTATTTTGGTGTATGGTGTAAGTTGGTGCTCAAGTTTCATTTTTTTGCACGTAGCTGTCCAGTTCTCCCAACACCATTTGCTGAAGAGGCTATCTTTACTCCATTTTATGTTACTGCCCCCTTTGTCGAATATTAATTGACTGTAGAGGGTTGGGTTGATTTCTGGGCTCTCTGTTCTGTTCCATTGGTCTATGTGCCTGTTTTTATGCCAGTACCAGGCTGTTTTGATTACAGTGGCCTTGTAATACAGTTTGATATCAGGTATTGTGATCCCTCCTACTTTGTTTTTCTTTCTCAAAAGAGCAGCTGCTATTCGGGCTCGTTTATGGTTCCATATAAATTTTTGAAGTGTTTGTTCTATGTCTGTGAAATACGCCATTGGTACTTTAATAGGTATTGCATTGAATCTGTATATTGCTTTGGGTAGTATGGACATTTTGATGATGTTAATTCTTCCAATCCATGAACACGGTATATGTTTCCATTTGTTTGTGTCTTCCTTGATTTCTTTCTTCAGTGCTGTGTAGTTTTCTGCATACAGGTCTTTTACCTCTTTGGTTAGGTTTATTCCCAGATATTTTATTTTTCTTTTTGCTATATCGAATGGGATTTTTTTCCTTGATTTCTGCTTCTGCTGATTCATTGTTTGTATACAAAAATGCCTTTGATTTCTGGATATTGACTTTGTATCCTGCTGTTTTGCCAAATTCATTAATTAGTTTGAGCAGTTTTTGGGTAGAGTCTATAGGATTTTCCATGTACACTATCATGTCATCTGCAAACAGTGACAATTTTGTTTCCTCCTTTCCTATTTGGATGCCTTTTATTTCCTTTTCTTGCCTGATCGCTGTGGCCAAAACTTCTAATGCTATATTGAATAGGAGTGGTGAAAGTGGACATCCTTGTCTTGTTCCTGATCTTAGTGGAAAAGCTTTTAGTTTTTGTCCATTGAGTATGATATTGGCTGTAGGTTTCTCATAAATGGCCTTTATTATATTGAGGAATGTTCCCTCTATTCCCATTTGCTGAGTGTTTTTATCATAAATGGGTGTTGTACCTTATCGAAAGCTTTTTCTGCATCTATTGATATGATCATGTGGTTTTTGTCTTTGCTTTTGTTTATGTGATGAATTACATTTACTGTTTTGCGAATGTTGAACCATCCTTGCATCCCTGGGATGAATCCCACTTGGTCAGGGTGTATAATCTTTTGGATATATTGTTGGATGCGATTTGCTAATATTTTGTTGGATTTTAGCGTCTATGTTCATCAGCGATATTGGCCTGAAGTTTTCTTTCTTTGTTGTATCTCTATCTGGTTTTGGAATTAGGATGATGCTGGCTTCATAAAAGGAGTTAGGGAGTTTTCCATCCTTTTGGATTTTTTGGAATAGTCTGTGAAGAATGGGGGTTAGCTCTTCTTTAAATGCTTTGTAGAATTCTCCTGTGAATCCATCTGGTCCAGGGCTTTTGTGTGATGGGAGTTTTTTGATTACTGCTTCAATTTCTTTTGCTGTTATTGGTCTATTCAGGTGTTCTACTTCTTTTTCATTGAATTTGGGAGATTATATTTTTCTAGAAATGTGTCCATTTCCCCTAGGTTCTCAAATTTCTTGGCATACAGTTCTTCATAGTAATTTCTTACAATCCTCTCTATTTCTGTGGTATCAGTTGCAATCTCTCCTCTTTCATTTCTGATTGTGTTTATTTGTGTCCGTTCCCTTCTTTTCTTGATGAGCCTACTTAAAGGCTTGTCTATTTTGTTTATTTTTTCAAAGAACCAACTCCTGGATTCATTGATCTTTAGAATTGTACTTTTAGTCTCTATGTCATTTAGTTCTGCTCTGATCTTAGTTATTTCCTTCCTTCTACTTGCTTTGGGCTGTTTTTGTTGTTGTTCCTCGAGTTCTTGCAGGCGTAGAGTAGATGACAGTCATTCTAACAGGCATGAGGTGATGATATCTCATTGTGGTTTTGATTTGCATTTCCCTGATGATTAGTGATGTCAAATATCTTTTTATGTTTCTCTTGGCCATCTGTGGAGAAATGTCTATTCATGTTCTCTGCCCATTTTTTAATTGGATTGTTTCGAAGTTTTTTTATGTTGAGTTATATAAGTTTTTTTGTATATTTTGAATATTAACTATGGATATATCATTTGCAAATAACATCTTCCATTCAATAGGTTGCCTTTTTGTTTTTGTTAATTGTTTCTTTCATTTTGCAAAAGGTTTTTAGTTTGATATTGTTCATTTTGTTTATTTTTACTTTTATTGTTTTTGCCCAAAGAGATTGTCCCAAAAAAATATTGCTAAGACCCATGTTAAGGAGTTTCTGCCTGTTTTCTTCTAGTTTTATAATTTCATCTCTTACACTTAAGCCTTTAATCCATTTTGAGGATTCTTTTTTTTATGGTGTAAGAAAATAGTTTCTTTTTTTTTTTTTTTGCATGTGTCTTTCAAGTTTTCCCAACACCATTTACTGTCTATTCCCCATTATATATTCTTATTTCCTTTGTCATAGATTAATCATAAGCAAGGTTTATTTCTGGGCTCTCTGTTCTATTCCATTGATCTTTGTCTGTTTTTGTGCCAGAACCATAGGTTTGTACAACCATTTGAAATCGGGGAGGATGATGCTTCCAGCTTTGTTCTTTCTCAAGATTTCTTTGGCTATTCAAGGCCTTTTGTGGTTCTGTATAAATTTTAGAATTGTTTATTTTAGTTCTTTGAAAAATGCCATTGGTATTGTGATAGTGTGATTGCATTATATATGTAGATCGCTTTGGGCAGTATGGACATTTTAACAATATTAATTCTTCCAATCCATAAGCATGGTATATCCTTCCATTAATGTGTGTCATGAGTTTCTTTCATCAGTATCTTATAGTTACAGAGTAAAGATATTTTTCCTCCTCAGTTAAATTTCTTCCTAGGTATTTTGTTCTTTTTGATGCCATTGTAAATGGGATTGTTTTCTTAATTTCCCCTTCTGATCATTCAGTATTAGTTTAGAAACCACAATAAACTTCTGTATATTAATTTTCTATTTTCTAACTTTACTGAATTCATTTATTCTGATAGTTTTTGGTAGAATCTTTAACTACATATAGTATCTGCAAATAACATGTTTACTTTTTCCTTTTCAATTTGGATGCTCTTTATTTCTTTTTCTTGTCTGTTGCTATGGCTAGGATTTCCAATACAGTGTTGAATAAAAGTAGCAAGAGTGGACATCCTGATCTTAGAGAAAAAACTTCCAACTTTCTACCATTGAGTATAATGTTAGCTGTAGGTTTGTCATATTATGACCTTTATTATACTAGGGTATGTTCCTTCTATACCCCCTTTGTTGGGAGTTTTATTTATTATTTTTAATTTTTATTATAAATGGATGTTGGATTTTGTCAGATGCTTTTTCTGCATCCTGTGATATGGTCATGTGATTTTTGTCCTTCATTTTGTTTATGTGATATATTTTGTGGATTGATTCGTGAATATCAAACCATCCTTGTGTTTATGAGATAAATCCCTCTTGATCATGGTATGCAGTCTTTTTAATGTATTGCTGAATTTGGTTTGCTAATATTTTATTAAGGATTTTGACATCTGTGTTTATCAGGGACATTTGTCGTATAGTTTTCTTCATAATGTCTTTGGTTTTGGTATCAGGATAATGCCAGCCTCATTTGGTATCAGGAAGCCCTGTTTGTTTTTGAAAACCCACGATGCAGTGGAGCTGCAATAAGTGAGTCGAGGTATAGCAACGGACAACCGTATCCCCTAATTAATCTGCACATGACTGCAGAGTTGTCAGTTTTGACAAAGTCGTGTAGTCAACAACTCAAGTCTCTGAGTTCAGGCTATTCTAGAAGGTTATACAAATGGAACTATTCAGTACAGAGCTTTTTGAGTCTGTTGTCTTTCATTTCAAATTGATCCAACTGGTTGGATGTTTCACTTCTTTGCACCAGTTTTTTGATGGGTGATAGTTCATTAGAAGGCAGCATTGCAGTTTATTTATCCATTCAACAGTTAAAGACATCTGGGTTGTTTCCAGTTGAGAGCTATAATAAATAAAGTTAATATAAAAATTATGTATAAATTTTTGTATGAACATAAGTTTTCATTTTCCTTACACAAGTACTTAGGAGCAGAATTGCTGGGTTGTGTGCTAAGTGTATATATATGTGTGTGTTTAACAGTTCTTCATAGTAACTGTGCCATTTTGCATACCTACCAGATGTGTCAGAAAGTTCCAGTTGCTCAACATCCTTATTAGCTCTCTACTGTTAAGTTTGCATTCCTTTTTTTATTACCTTAGTCACTCTAGTAGGTGTACAGTGTTCTTTTTTATTTCTTTTTTAATTTTTATTTTAATTTACATTCATTAATGACAAATGATTGTTGAGTATCTTTTCATTGACAAAGTCCTTTATTACCTGTGTGACTGACACAAATCTTTCTTTTCAGGCTGTATCATGTCTTTTTGGTCTCTTATAAAATCTTTCAAAGAATAGAAGTCATTAATTTCCATGAAGTCCAGTTTATCAAATTTTTGTTTTATGGGTCATGCTTTTAGAATTGTAGCTAAGAACTCTTTGTTTAAACCAAGGTCAAGATCTTTTCCAGTTTTTCTTCCAGAAGTTTAATAGTTTGAGATTTTACATTCAGTCCTGTGATCCATTTTGAGTTAATGCTTGTAGATGGTATGATGAGGTACGGATCAAGAGTCATTTTCTTCTGTTTTGCACATGGATGTTCATGCACCATGAATTGAAAAGACTGCCTCTTCTCATTTAAATTCCTCTACATTTTGTCAGAAATCAGTTGACCTTTGTATGTATGGGTCTGTTCCCTAGACTCAATTATGAGCTAATATGTCTGCCCTTTCACCAGTACCTCCCTGTTGTGATTATTGTAGCTTTTTAGTAATTCCTAGAATCAGGTAGTACATGTGCTCCAGTTTTGTTTTTCTTTTTCAAAATTGTGTTGCTCTTCGTATTCCCTTTCCTTGCCATCTAAATTTTATAATCAGCTGATCAATTTCTTTTTTTAAGAATCTTGCTGAGATGTTTTATTTTGAATCACCCTTAAATGTACAGAAAAGTAAGTACAGATAGTTTTCATATGTCCTTCACCTAGTTTCTCTTAATGCTGACAATTATCAAAACCAGGAAATTAACATTTGTACAATACTGATAACTAGAAAACTTAGAAATTTCATTAGTTTTTGTATAAATGCACTTTTTCTGTTCTAGGGTCCTATTTCACATTGCATTTTGTTATTTCTCCTCAGACAGAAATTTTTATTTCAATTGTATTGGACATAGCAGTCAGTTTGGGGAGAATTAATATCTTTTCAATATTGAGTCTTCTCACCTATGAACAAAGTATTAGCTCTTCATTTTTAAAAGTCATTTCTGCCCTGGCTGGCGTAGCTCAGTGGATTGAGCGCAGGCCTGCGAACCAGAGTATCGCGGTTCGATTCCCAGTCAGGGCACATGCCTGGGTTGCAGGCCAGTTCCCGGCAGGGGACGCATGAGAGGCAACCACACATTGATGTTTCTCTCCCACTCTTTCTCCTTCCCTTCCCCTCTCTCGAAAAATAAATAAAGAAAATATTTAAAAAAAAAAAAGTCATTTCTTTCAGCAAAGTGTTGTAGTTTTTAGCTTATAGAATGTACATGTTATTAGATTTATACCTCAATATTTCTTTGTGTATGGGTGCATGTTGTTGTAAATAATACCTTTTTAAACATTAGAATTCTAATGTTAATTACTTGGATGAGGAAACAAAATTGAACGTTATATGTGGACCCTTATTCCTATACTAAGAGCATTTTTAAAGACATTTTTGGGATTCTTTCTAAAGATAGCCATGTTGTCTGAATAATGACAGATTTTTCTTTTTTTTTTTTTAAGATTTTGTCTATTTTATTTTTAGATAGAGGGGGAGAGAAACATCAGTGTGTGGTTGCCTCTTTGTGTCCCTTATTGGAGACCTGGCCTACAACCCAGGCATGTGCCCTGACTAGGAATCAAACCAGTGACCCTTTTGTTCACAGCCCACACTAGGGCACAACAGATTTTTCTTTCTGTCTGATGGGTATGTCTTTTATTTCTTGCCTCATTGCACTGGTATTACTTCCAATACAATGTTGAACAGCTGTTATGAGAGAGGACATCATTGCTTTGTTTCAGATTTGGGAAAGAAAACATCCAAGCATTCAATCATTTGCCATTAAATATGGCAGTTCTAGATGCCCTTTGTCAGGTTGAAGAAGTTCTCCTCTGTTTGTAACCAAATGCAGGTTCAGCTGCCTGCTGCAACAAAAGCCAAACTTGTAAGACAAGCTTGTGAGACCAGAGGTGCTGGTGTTTATTCAAGTGCCAGTGACCTGAGAAGATGGAGGACTCTCATCTAAAAGCCCATCTTAACATCTCAGTGCAGGCAAGGGTTTTTATTAGAAGGGAGAGAGAAATCAGAATAAAGAAATCAGGGGGAGGGGGTTTAAACTTATCTACACGTAAGTCAGCACAATTTATTCCAATGATGATTTTGAAACTGGTCAAGCAGAGTCTGTTTTTTATGCTTGAGAGTCATCAAGTCTCCTGGAGCCAGAACATCCAGTTGCTGGAGTCAGCCTCCTTCCCTGAAGCTAATTCCAGGAACTCTTACACAAATGTGCAGCTTATCAGCAGGTTACATATAGGATTGGCAAAAAAAGTCTATATGGGGTTTGTTTTTTTTTTCCATAAAATAAAAGACACATTTTTCATTTTCATCAAAAATTTTATTGATCTGGATATTTTGAGTATGTCGGCTCTCTCCCATGTCGTATAACATTGATTGTTCTCAATTAAGGTCTCAATTTGATCACTATCAACCTCAACTGGTCTCCCTGACCACGGAGCATCATCCAGCAAAAAATCTCCAGCACGAAACTTCACAAACCACTTTTGACATGTTCAGTCAGTCACAGCACCTTCTCCATACACTGCACAGATCTTTTTTTGCATTTCAGTTGCATTTTTACCTTTCTTGAAATAATAAAGCATAATATGCTGAAAAGTTGCTTATTTTCTTCCATCTTCAATATTAAAATGGCTACACAAAAATTCACCATTTTGTTAAGGTTTTTTTCATGCACACTGGTATGACAGCTGTCAATAGTACAGTCTACCAAAAGTATTTCAAATGAAGTTAGACAAATAAGCACTACTAGAGCCATCTTATGGGAAAAAAAATGAGCTTTTTGGCCAACCCAATATTAGTTAACAATTCATCTTTTATGAAAACACTTTTAACAGAAAAGAGTAGAGAGGAAGGTTTAAATAATGAATGGATACTGAATTTTGTCTTACTGTTTTATGCAGCTATTGAGATGACCATATGGTGTTTCTTCTTTAGTAAATTGATAATACCAATTATATCATTTTGATTTTTGAATGTTGAACTATGTAGAGTTACATTGTTAAGATAAAAAACCCCTTGCTCAAGATGTATTATCCTTTTTCATACATTGGCTGGACTCAATTTGCTGGTACTTTGTAGACGATTGTATGTTTACATTCATGAGGAATATTGGCTTATAGTTTTCTTGTGAAGTCTTTGCCTGGTATGGATATTAGGGTAATGCTGGACTCGTAAAATGAGGTGGGGATTGTTCTCTCTTCCTTGTATGTTGGAAAGTTTATGTGAATATATCATTTATTTAATGGTTAGTAGAAAATTCTATTCTACCAGCAAAACCATCTGAGCGTGGTCTTTTCTTTCTTTTGGGGAGAGGGGATGGGGACTGGGACCAAGTTACTTTATTTGAAGTTATGGTACAAATGAAAGAAGATATAAGTAGATGATCTGATACAAGTTATAGAAAAGGTAACAGTGACTCCAGCATGCACATACTGCTTTGATGACTAGGGAAAGCAGTCCCATGGTGGTGGGAAGGCATCCTGAGGCTTGGCTCTCTGTACTGCCTCCCAGAGTGTGCTTGTCAAAGAGATCCTCTGCCATGCCAGGTCCAGGGGCCCGCAACCTGCACAGGTTGGTTATGTGGTCACCAACCATCCAGCTCATTGGATTTCACCTGCTCATCCAGGTAGTGAGTCTCAATGAAGTCACACCAATGAGGGTTATTTTTTTCAGTGGCCAGTTTGTGCAAGTCCAGTAGTGACTGATACACACTTTTTTCCAAGTGTATTGCACACTCCGTTGCATTCAGCCACGTTCTGGTTTCTTGATACCCTAGAGGAAGATTCGGCCACCTCGTTGGTTCTGCAGCTTCATCAGTTTCCTGGCATATACCCTCTCTTCATGAGACTGGTGAAGAAAATACATGGCAAAGGTCTTCAAAGCCAAATCATTGCAGTCAAAGTAGTAAGACATGGACAGGTGGACATAGAAGTGTAGAGCTCCAGATTGATCTGGCAGTTAATGGCAGCCTCCAAGTTTTGGTGGTAGTTCTGGGGCACCTGCGAGGTGGATGTGCTCGTCCTGTTGCATGGCTGAGGACAGGCGGCTTCTGGGCTTTGGAGCAGTGGCTGCAACCATAGGGCACTCGGAGGGAGCTGTAAGGAGATGGCAAAAGGATGGATCGAGGTGGCTGGCTGGGATGGGGGTCAAGTGCAGCGTTCCATTCAAGCACTGTTGAAGCAGGAAAACCATAGCAACTCCTGTTGAACTTAGACTTTTTTGTGGTTGTTTTTTTTAAGATTTTATTTATTTATTTTTAGAGGGTAAGGGAAGGAGAAAAAGAGGGAGAGAAATGTCGATGTGTGGTTTCCTCTCGTGTGCTCCCCACTGGACACCTGGCCTGCAACTTAGACATGTGCCCTGACTGATAATCGAACCAGTGACCCTTTGGTTCACAGCCCACACTCAATCCACAGCTACTCCAGCCAGGGTGGAAAGTTTTATTTTAACTTTTAATTTTTCAATTATAGTTGACATACAATATTATATTAAGTTCAGGTGAACAACATAGTGATTAGACATTTAGATAACTTACGTGATCATCCCAATAAGTTAGTACCCACATGGCAACATACATAGTGACAATGTTATTGACTGTATATTCCCTATGCTGTACTTTACATCACTGTGACTGTTTTTTGTATTTGGCACTTTGTTTTGGGGGAAGGTTTTTTGTTACAAATTAAATTTCTTTACTGGACGTAGGACTGTGTAGTTTTCAGTTTCATTCTGAGTGAGCTTTGGCAGATTGTGGTTTTTAGATAACCATTTAGATGTCCATTTCTTCTAGTTTTTTAATTTATGGCCCCAGAGTTGTTTGTAGTATTACTTTGTCATCCTTTTTTTTTTTAAGATTTTATTTTTATTTATTTATCTTTAGGGGGAAGGCAAGGAGAGAGGGAGAGAAATATCAATGCCTCTCATGCGTCCCCTGCTGGGAACTGGCCTGCAACCCAGGCATGTGCCCTGACTGGGAATCGAACCACGATCCTTTGGTTCGCAGGCCTGCACTCAGTCCACTGAGCTACACCAGCCAGGCTTTGTCATCCTTTTTTACATGTAAAGAGTATCTATGATGTCCGTGTTTCAGTTTTTATTTTTGTATTCATTCTTATTCTTGGTAGTTCTGTCTAGGGTTTTTATCAGTTTTATGGACCTTTTTGAGGCATTGGCCTTTTGTTGTATTGATTTATTTTATTTTATTCTGTTTTTCATTCATTTCTTCTCTTGTCTATTATTCTCTTTTGTATATTTTGGGCTTAATTTATTCTCTAGTTTTTTGTGGTTTTTTTTAGGGTGGTAACATAGATTATTGGTTTGAGGTATTTTTTTCAAAGTAATCATGTAGTACTATAAATTTCCTTCCAAGTATTGCTGTAAATGCAGCCAGCACTTTTTGATATGTTGTTTTCATTTCCAATTGATTAAAAATATTTTATAATTTATATAGTGACTACCACTTTGACCAATGAGTTATTTAGAAGGTGTTGCTTCATTTCAAACTATTTAGGAATTTACCGATACCTTCCTATTACTGATTTTTTGCTCAGGTGTGATATCCACTTACTTTGTATTGTATCAGAGAGTTTTTGCACTCATATTTTAGCCCACACTTGGCCAGTGCATAAAAATTCTAGCTGAATTCATTTTACCCTCTTGGTGTGGAAGCCTCATCTTCCCATTCTCTACCATGGGTGAGCCAGTACCCAACATTCCATCTCTCTCCTTGGAGATGCTTGTCTTTTGTTAGATTCTGGGCTAGTTGATACACAAACTTAGTGGTACATTCAAGAAAAGTTATTTTTTTGTTGTTATTGATAATGCAGGAGAAATGTGCTTTACAGCTTTCTTCATACTAAGGTGAAGCAATGGCATGTGTTTTAAGCTATAATTTGGGGAATATTTTAGAGTTCTAGTCATAGAGGCAGAATGAACAAAATTGATGACTTTATTAAATATATTTTAAGTCTTCATTGGAAACAGAACTGTAGTCTGTAGTCTCTTGAACTTCTCAAGCAGCCCTATTGTTTTAATAATTTTTTTGCTAACTATAATGACCTTCTCATTCTGTACAAGATAACAGGAGTGAGTTCTTGCACATACTTGTCACCCCTGCTGTCTTTTCTAATGTAAGTTTCTGGCACATTTTGTGCTTTTGTGAATGGGTGACAGAGGTCAAGGGGTTGAGGTCTTGGCTTATTTCTTCTTTGGAATAGTACAGGTTGCTGCTTCCTGGTAAAGTATGTGTATATAAAAAGTTCAGATTCAGCTCACTCCTACCTGATTGTGTGATGATAAAAAAAAATCTGTAATGAGGCACCTCATTTGGGCCCAGCGATTGTTGAATAAACAGAGTCCAGGGAAATCACCTGTTGTGCAGCGTTTTAGACTGGTAATTGACAGAGATACATAACTGTCAATATCAGTTATTTTCTACTATAAAATAGTTTGGCTAATTTAAAGCTGAATCCTTAGGGGGAGAAAGGTAGTTTATGGAAATGATTCTGAGATGTTTGTTTTAGAAACTGTAGCTCTCTAATTGTGGTTATCATGATCTGGGGGGGTTGGGGTTTTTTGGGGGGGTACTAATTTAACTATTTATTGCTGTTCTTTTACAGAAAATTCTTCCAGGAGGAAATACCTCATTTGATGTAGTTTTCCTTGCAAGAGTAGTAGGAAATGTAGAAAATACTTTATTTATTAACACATCTAATCATGGCGTATTTACCTACCAGGTAAGAACCAAAATTGTGTCTTTTTTTATGGTCAATTGATTTTTTGTTGCCTTTTTTTCCAGTACCATTTAGTCCCCTTATACCATCCTTCCCCCCATCCCCAACAATCACCTCACTGTTGTCTGTGTTCCTGTGTCCTTGTTTCATTTTGCTCAGTTCCTTCACCCCCTCACCTCCCCCATCCCTAGCTGTCATCTTCTTCTTTATGAATCTGTCTCTGTTTTGCTTGTTATTTAGATTTGCTTGTTCATTAGATTTCACACATGAATGAAATCACATGGTATTTGTCTTTCTCTGACTGGCTTATTTCACTTAGCATAATGTTCTCTAGGTCCATCCTTACTCTCACATAGGGTAACATTTTCTTCCCTTTCACAGCTTAGCAGTAGTTCATTGTATAAATGTCACATAGTTTTATCCACTCATCTATTGATAGACACTTTGGCTGTTTCCATATCTTGGCAATTGTAAATAATGCTGTAGTAAACATAGGGGTGCATATGTTCTTTCAAATTAATATTTTGGGTTCCTTCAGATACATTCCCAGTAGTGGGGTCTTGTTTGTTGTATTTTTTTAAACATATGCATCATCTTTGACCTATCACATGACAAGCTTTAAAGAAGTCCATTAAGTCAGCAATAATACTAAGTATAAAAGATGAGACTTAGAGCATTTTTTATAACTCTTGTTCTATCCGTAAATATTCCTATTCAAATTAGACTAAACAAATGATCTTAAAGCTACAGCTGCAGTGTTAATGTAAGCTAGATTGACAAAAGAATAGTAAAAAATATTTTCACACTGACTCATAATTTTTTGCCTTTTTGCACACTTGTGAAGCATTCTCTAAAATAGTGTCAAGATTAAAATATACATGCCTACTTTTCTTAGTAAATATATTGTTTCAGTTTTTGTTATTTTTATGTGCAATTATTATTGGTTAGCTTATTAAGAAAACTTACTGTTTATCAAGGTTATCAAGATTATTTAGAATAATTGTTTATATGACACTACATATTTAACATGCTGTTCTGCAAGTATTATAGATACTATTCTCAATTTTTTAAACAAGAAAAAGATGGAACTTGTAAAGGGTAAATAATTTACCAAGATTATGCTACTAGTAGGTTGTTGAGCAGAAATTCAAACCCATGTCCTTGTAAGTACAGACATTCTCTTAGCCACTGTGTTGTATTGCCCACGGAACTATTTTGTTTAAAAGTCTTAATTTACAGTTTTTGTGCTTTTGTTTTTGAACATTTCTTCTGCAGTACCCAGAACACTTCACATTTTGAAAATTAGTGTCAGAATAAACATTCCATTTTAAGACATAAGCATATCTTGTACTTATGTAATGTGAATAAATATTTAATGGATGTTTAGTAGGCAGTCTATAAACTTTTAAAGGCCTGTATAGATAAGTAACTGTGACACTCTGTAGATGACACTCATTTAAACATACACTTACTGAGTAAATGAAAGGACTGTCGTAAGAGTATGAATACCTTTGCCTGGGTAGCCACTGTGAGCTTAGATGGTGGTGGCTGAACGGGATTCCTTGAGAGTTGTGATCAGATAGATTCTTCTCAAGATGAGCCTCAGTGGCCAACTGTGTTTCTTTACCTCCACAAGTCTTCCTCCTAAATATTTCTGGAATCTGTCTACCTTCCTCGTCTTCAGTGCCATCTTCAAAGCTATAATCACCCCTCACTCTGTTACACAATAGCCTTCTAACTGGCCTGCCATTCCTTCCCAATCCTTTTGAACATAAATCAGATTTAGTCAACTTCCCCTTGTAAATCTTTATGTTTTCCTATTGCACATAAAGCAAAATGTAAGCTTCTGGCTGAGACTTCTAAGGATCTTGGAATCCGACTCCAATATACATCTCCTACCACATCCTGTCTGACCATGCTTCTTTCTTCTTCCTGGTCTTCAAACAAGGCAAGCCCTTTCCCACTTCATGTGCGTTGCCTGTATATGTCCCCTTGCCTGAATCCACTCCTGGCACTGACTTTTCATCTTTCAGGTGACAACAACTCATATCGCCTACCCAGAGATGACTACCCTGGCCACCCTCTCTAAAAGAATAGTCCCATCCTTCCTCCAGCCAGTTATTCTGTATCACATAGTCCATTTTTTAACCTTTTGTTGTTATTTTATAACCTGTTTCTCATACTAGTATGTAGATTTCATGAGAGAGGGCACATTGTCATTGTCTTGTTCATTCTTGAGTTATTCACTGATGTGTTTGTGCTTGGCACATTGTAGGCACTTAGTAAATATTTGTCCCTTGAATAACTGGTTCACACTATTTAGTGGACCCCAGGCCTTTCCTTGTGGGGATGACCTGAGGCTGTGCTTGGTATTTGAGAGATGTCTGAACCCTACATTCATCTTCTGAAGGTTAGAGTATGGAAATCTTTGGAGTCCCTATTTTCTTTTCTTGTCTATCCCACAACTTCATGAAGGACTGCTATCCTTGTATTTCCAGTATATCATAGAAACTACCCCAAATGCATGCGTATGTAGTAAATCAAATATTCAGCCAAATCAGATGTAGAGACTACACGTGTGCTCTTTTTAAAAGGAGTTGACTTTTTTATCTAAATTAGACTTACCAGTTTTTTCTAGATCAATCAGTCATAACCTATAAAAATGTTAATTATAAAAACAACTCAAATTGCTTTTTATTCCTTCCTTGAAACAGGTATTTGGTGTTGGAGTTCCGAACCCTTATCGTTTGAGGCCATTTATTGGGGCCAGAGTCCCTGTGAATAGCAGTTTCTCACCTATAATAAACATACACAACCCTCACAGTGAGCCTTTGCAGGTGAGTTTATTATGATGGTGATTTTGAATGAGCTTCATTTTGGTGGAAATTAAGGCTTAGCTTAAAATTTCAGTTTATTTTCATTTTCAAGACTTTAAAATAATGTGGTTTTAAAGTTGTATTGAATGTGGGTATTCTTATAATGCATCTTCCTATGGTCTGAATTTTGGATGTCAGCAGTCTAGATACTAATTTTTTTTAATTGTTTCTTAAAAGATTATGGCTTCTCTGATATTACTGTTCAGGCAGCTCTGTATTTAATTTGAGTTTTCAGCTATATGAGGCTGCTTCTTTTCTTGCTTATAAGCTCTTTCCAGTCCAACGCAAATTTTTAAAAACACAGTTTGTACCAGCCCAGGCCAGGTAGCTCAGTTGGTTAGAGCGTCGTCCTGATAGGCCAAGGTTGCAGGTTCAGTCTTTGGTCAGGGCATATAAAAGAAGAAACCAATGAATACATAAATAAGTGGAACAAGTCAGTGTTTTTCTCTCTCTCTCAAATCAATATCTAATTTTTTTAAAAAACAGTTTCTATCTGTTTGTGAAATTAATAAAATTTTGGTGATGGCAACCTGGAAATTGAAGTCCAGGGGAAGGGTAATAGAGAATCATGATTAAAAACCAACTTATTTTTTATTTAAAAAGTCTAACTCTTCATTTTACCCAGTCTGTTAGTAGTAATTGTTTTCAAATTCCTCTTCACTGGTTCCTTGTTTCTTCCACAGTAGGCATAGCTGGTGTGACTCATTCAGATAGTTTTTAAAAACCCCACCCACATCCTTAGTGACTTCCAACTCTATGATATTTGCTCCTACTATAGCTGATCTAGTTCTGTTGTCTGTGTTGGAAGGAGGTGTGGATGCTTTCCAGAATGTCTCGTAATATCCATAGCCAGAGCACCCAGACTTAACAGTATCTTGAAAATGACAGGTGGAAGGAAATACTGTATAATGTGGTAAGTTAAAGAGCTGTGGCAATCAACATGGATTTGTCATCCTAGAACCCCCTGGTAGACATATTCATAAACAGTGGAAAGGAAAATGAGGAAAAACAAGATGAGCTTTTCAGAACCTGAATTTTATGTTAAAATAGCAAGGCAGAGGTTTCTCCCCAACACTTGGCTGATACTCGGTGAGGATAGCTACTAATAAAAATACAGAGTTTGGCACAAATAATGCCCTTTTTATTGCAAAATCATAAGCGTGTAATTTTATAACATAACAGTATCACACTCAAACACACCAGATAACATTTTAAGTGAAATGTTCAAATTGCTGTCCATCTGATGCGAGACATTCACATACCCTACCAACCATACTCAGGCAAGCCTTACTTTTCCAGGACTCTATACATGAATTTTAATTATTTTTTATTATACATCTTCATCACAAAAAAAGGGGGAGAAAGCTCTTGTGTCCTGTTTGTAAAGTGTTTTCATCATCATCACTCTGTCACTTTAGGTACTGGTATATTTTCCCTGTCCTGGCTTTTATTATAAATCTATGTAGAAACCTCATAAATTCTTGCTACTTTCTTGTTTTGATTACTTTAAGTCAAAGACATTAAAAAATAAAAGCAAAAGCTTGTTTTCATTCTATCAGACCCTGCTACAAGAGTTGTCACACTGCTATGGTGGCAATACTCTTGACGAGAGAGACCTGGTTCTTCTTGCTGAAGCATGTAAAGAATTACAGATCAGCAAATCTATTTAGCATGCAATCAGTTTATTAGTGGTCCATTCCCATGGAAGAGAATGGGACTAACTAGAGTGAGGGGTGAAAGGCAAAGTTTCAGGGCAAAGCAAGGCAGCAAAAGTAAGAGTGGCTAAAGATAAGGGTGATGAGGTGGCCTAAGGCCGGGTGGTCGGAGGCCCATTCGCCAGAGAACCAAGAGCTCCAAGAGTGCCCTGAGCCCGAGAGAGAGACAGACAGACAGACATACACCTTTGCTCTGAGGACTTACATAGTTGTCTGGATAGGAGGGAAAAGTTACATATTGATTAATGGGTAAATGTGGTGCCAGCTCCCCCTGGGGGGATGTGACCACTCAAACTTAGGTATGACTGGGTGTTCGTTAACCTGAATCCTTATCTTGCTCGAGACTCCATTTGTTCATCATGTTATAAAACAAATTCGTGACAGGAGGCAGTTATTTAAAACTGAGACACTTTCCAAAGTTATTAATGGGCTACTTTGGGCACCTTGGACCCTCTCCCACATTCTAGGCCCTGGAATGAAAGCAGTGTCAAGGCTTTCTTTCCCAGATAGTGGAAACCCTACATAGAATTTCAGGGACTTCCTTCCTTTCTTGCTAACATAGTTTCTTGTGATGTTGGAACACCTGGCAATATTATCAGACCAGGCTCAGGACTGCTGAGTTAGTGTGTGAGATGTCTCCCTCCTCCTCCCTGCCTTGGTTTACTGTTTCTTCAGCCTAAGTGAGAAAGGTGTTTCCTGGCAACCAGGATGCTAGATGCTGGCCAGTAACAGCAGTACAGTCTCAGAGTTCTTCCTATGTTGTCTCCTCCTTCAATATGACAGAGCAGCCCAGGGTGCCCTCTCTCTGTAGTGTACCAGAGCACAGACTCAGGAGTTGATTCCTGCTGAATGATGGGGGTCCTCAGCTCAGCAAGTGGCGGCCAACCTACAATTTTTTCAGTGGTCTTACTGTCTGTGCCTTCTCTCCTCAGCTCTTGAATCATCAGGCTATCATTTAGAAAAATTATCTCTCTGAATTCAATACTGATTTTTTTCTTTTGTTGATAAGTAATTGACATGTACCATTATATTAGTTTTAATTGTACAATATGATGATTCCATATCTTTATATATTATGGAACGATCGCCACAATAAAGCTAGTTAAGATCCATCACCACACAGTTATAATTTTTTTCCTTGTGACAAAAACTTTTAGGATCTACTCTTAGCAAATTCAGGTATGCTTAATAGTATTACTAACTATTATCCATGCTGTACATTACATTCGCAGGACTTATTTTATAACTGGAAGTTTGTATGAAAGTCACTTTTAACCTGATAGTCCTATAATATGTTATACTATCATTAGTCTTGTCCTTGAACTTAAGAAAATATTGTAAAGCAAGAAATTGCATCTGATTTTTTTTATTATACAATGCAAACACATGAGTATGTTTTTCCTGAAAAAAATATTATTTTAAACAAGTGTGAAGCAGGCGTTCACTTGAACTTCTTCCCTTTCAATCCAGCACTGTCTAATAGAATTTTCTGGTATAATGAAAAAGTTCTGTATCTGCTCTGTCCTGTATAGTAGCCATGAGCCACACATGACTATTGAGCACTTGAATTTGTGGCTAGAGTTGCTGAGGGACTAAACATTTTATCATATTTCAACTAATTTAAACTTAAATAAAACCACATGTAGCAGGTAGCTAATATATTAGCATAGCTCCAACACCAAGCCCTTCCTCATAGATATCACGCACGTGGTCTCAGACCCATTTTTGCATGCATTTGTACACATATATTTGTGCTTACAAAAAAAAACAGTCTTCGTGGGAATTTTTTAAATAAATTATATTCCTTACATATTGGATGTCTTTTTTCCTAGACTTTACTAAACTAGGATAAATAGTACTGGAATAAAAATCAGGAATGTGTCACATACCTTTTCTGTAATTTAGCCTTTTTCTGTCCCTATCTCCTTATTTATTTCCCTGTTATCAGTAGTCTGGCTTTCAGCCTTTTGTTTCCAAACATTGTTATGTTTATTTCCTTAATACCTTGGAAGGTTAAATGAAATAACATGTGATCTTTTCTGGTTTTTCAGAAAAAGTTCCATAGTTACGCCATTAGTTAAGGTGCTGTTACTATAATGCAATCAGTACTTTACATGATACTGTTGTAAGAAATTGGAAGGCAAGTAATACACAGAAAAAATCCTAATTCATTAGTCTTTGTCCAGTGCATTTCTTTAACACCACACACACCAAAAACCTTTAGGCTAATACTTATGTACTGCTGTGTTACTGCTTTGTCCTTTTTTAGGTACCCTTGGAGAATTTTTGTAATAAAACAAGGTTTTTTACCCATTTTACAACTTCACCTCAAATTTGCATTTAATTAAATAGATTATTCTCTTTAGGAAATAGGGTTACCTGCCATTAATGGAAAGTCTCCTGTCATAGAACCCATTCTGTTCCTAGGTCTTTTCCTAAAGGAAAGGAAAGCAGACGTTCATACACAGATGTATTAATGAATTGTTCTTAGCGGCTTTATCTGTGATGACCAAAAACAAAAACCCCAAATGTTCATTATTAGTTGAATGATCAAAGATTGTTGGATATCCTAAAAATGGAAAAGAAATGAACTATAAATACATACAACACCACAATGGACTTCAAAATCATTACACTGAGTAAAAGCAGCCAAACACAAAAGTACAGGCTTTTGATTCCATTTATACAAAACTCTACAAAATACAAACAAATCTAGAGTAGCCAAGAGCAGCTCAGCGGACACCTAAGAATGAGAGGGGTCAGAGAAGGACAGGCAGATTGCAAAGTGCGTGAGGAAACTGTGTACATGGGGTGTATTTCATATCTTAATTGCAGTGGTAGCTTTATACTGTATATATATATATATATATATATATATATATACTTACCACAAGTATATATATATATATATATATATATATATATATATACAGTATAAAGCTACCACTGCAATTAAGATATGAAATATATATATATGTGTATGTCAGTTCATCATCTTGTGCACTTTAAATATGTATAGTTTAATGTATATTAGACCTCATTACAACTATTTTAAGCCCTGGCCAGTGTGCCTCAGTTGGAGCATCACCCTGTAAACCAAGGGTCATGGGTTTAATTCCCCTCAGGGCACGTGCCCAGCTTGCAGGTTCCTTACCTGGTCAGGGCACAGGTGGGGTCAACCAGTTGATGTTTCTTTCTCACATTGATGTTTCTCTCCCTCTCTCCCTCCCTTCCTTCCCCTGTCTCTAAAATCAATAGGCATGTCCTCAGGTATGAGGTTTTTTTTTAAAAAGGGTGTTTCTCAACTGGTAGTCATTTCTCTTTCATTTAAAAAAAAAAACGATTTTATTTTTAAAAATCAGACATATAGGTACAAGCTGCAGAGGCATTACCAGCACCTGTGATTTTGCCATCAGTAGAAGCCACATATTTTCATACTACATTAAAATTGTTCTATGTGTTTCAGGATAATACACTCTTCACTCTTTCACAGTTACAATAGCCATTAGGTTCACTGCTAGGTCTTATAAATGTGTGAGTAAAGAAGCACCGTGTTACTATAAGAAAATACAGAATTTAAGTGCCTTGGAGAGCCCTCCATTTACCTGGCCTCTTCCTTCCCACGGCAGGACACCTGGCTTCTGACTTGGCCTTCTTGCCCCCACCAGGTGGTAGAGGCTGTGGGCCAGGAGGGCCAGAACCAGGTTAGGTTTACCCTTGTGACTGGCTGAGCTTCCAGGGCCCTCCAAGCGGGATGGGAATTGGGCCAGAACTTGTCCCTGAAGCCAAGGTGGGAGATTCCCCTTGTCCCCGCTTTATGAGTTATGTTGGGAGATGGCCCATCCTGAGGGCGAGATGGCCCATCCTGAGGGCCAGGCAGAAGCCAGGATGGAGAACAAGTCTAAGGGGCCTCCCCCAAGCCTTGTGCTCCTCCTCCTGGGGCCGTGAAGCTGAAGCCAAACCCTGAAGAGGAGGCAAGTGAGGACATGAGGGCTCTGAATAAAGACCTCAAGTACTTTGCCAAGGTCTTGAAGCAGAAGAGTGTCACCCTGGAATATACCCAGGCCAGTGTGGGGCTTAACCTGGGTGTTCTCTTTGGAATGTGTTCAGCCCAAACAACCATCTGCCACTTTGAGACTATAGTTCAGTTTGAAGAACATGTGTAAGCTGCAACCCCTCCTGCAGAAATGGATGGAGGAAATTGACAACAAGAATCTGCAGGAATATGCAAAGCAAAGACTTTGTGCATGCTTGAAAGAGAAGGTGAACATGTATCAGGAACCAAGTGAGGGACAGCCTGGAGAACATGTTCCTGCAGTGCCGGAAGCCCACCCTGCAGCGCCGGAAGCCCACCCTGCAGCACATCAACCACATTGCCCAGCAGCTCAGCTGGAGACGGATGTGGTCCTAGTGTGGTTCTGCAGCCATCACCACAAGGGCAAGCGATCAAGTAGTGACTATTCTCACCAGGATTTTGAGGCTTCCAGACCTCCTTTTTCAGGATACCAGTATCGTTTCCTGTGGCACCTGGGCCTCATTTTGGTACCCCAGGCTATGCTGGCCCTCACTTCACTACGCTATACTCCACAGTCCCCTTTCCTTAGGATGAAGCCTTTCCCTCTGTCTATCACCACTCTAGGCTCTCCCATGCATTCCAGCTGAGCTGCCAGCCCTTAGAGGACAGGAGAGACCTAGGGAAAGAACCCTGAAATTGTTCCAGGTCTTTGGAATTAAGTTCATCCTTCAAAATGGAATTGGGAGCACAGACAGGTTAGGGGCCGGGAGTTTGGAGAACTGGTTAGAGGGAAGGTGAAGTTCAGTGATGCTCTTGATTTTAATCCCCACATCACTTATCACTTTGATCTTACAGAGGCCTGGGTCACACACACAAGAAATACAAAATTTGTGTTTCTAAAATTTGATAGTTTTCACAGACTACTGTAAGTGTCCTGTGGTTGAGTTTTTCTAAAACTCAGTATTTGAGACAACTTCACCGTTTCAAAGTTTAATATTTCAAAGTCAGATTATTTTTGTGAAAAATACCACCATTGCTTACACTTATGGGTAACTGACTCTGCTGATGTGATGTGACACTTATCCTACATTTATATCTAAATGTTTTTAAATCTTTTCTGGTAAACAGTTGGGTTATCAAACTCATTTCTATATAACAGCAAATCAGGTACATTGAAGATATGATTTTTAACTTGACTGTCGTGTGCTTTTTCGTTACAGGTTGTGGAAATGTACTCTAGTGGAGGAGATCTTCACCTAGAACTTCCAACGGGTCAACAGGGAGGTACCAAAAAATTGTGGGTGAGTGCTAACATATTTTTCTTTCACATGTGATCACATGAAACCATTTTTTTCCTTAAATACACCAGAAACTACTTAACTCTTTATCTCCTGAAAAAATATGAGGGTCTTTTTAAATGTTGTCTTAAAATTAAATTTATATCAAATATACTTGAAAATTGGATGAGAGAGTGAGAGAAAAATAGTAATTTTTTAAAACAGCAGTGAACAAAGTTGGTGGAATCTTTAACCCATTGTGGAGAAAGGAAGCGGTTTTGTCTGTTTATCATAATTATATTAGTAAAGTTGTCTCTGAACCTGGTCATTTATAATTTACTCTTAAGATTTTTTAAAGTATTTTATTTTCTTTTTTATTGTTCAATTACAGTTGTCTATTCCACCCCATTATTCTCCCCTGCCCTCCCCACTGCTCACCTCCCACGTTCAGTTCTTACCCCTCCCCACCCCCATTGTCTTTGTCCATGAGTCCTTTATACATGTTACCCTTCCCCTCCTTTCCTTCATGATTCCCCTCGCCCCTTCCCTCTGGTCTCTGTCAGTCTGTTCTTTCTTTCCATGTCTCTGGTTCCATTTTGTTTATTTGTTTGTTTTTTGATTAGGTTCCTACTTACAGATAAGATTATATGGTATTTGTCTTTCACCGCCATGCTTATTTCACTTAGCATAATGCTCTCCAGTTCTTCCATGCTGTCTCAAAGGATAGGAGCTCCTTTCTTTGGGCTGCATAGTAGTCCATTGTGTAAATGTACCAGTTTTTTGATCCACTCATTTACTGATGGGCACTTAAGCTGTTTCTAGTACTTGACAATTGTAAATTGTGCTGCTATTAACATTAGGGTGCTTAAATTCTTTTGAATTGGTGTTTCAGGATTCCTAGGGTATAATCCCAGCAGTGGAATTGCCACGTCAAAAGGCAGTTACACTTTTAGATTTTGAGGAAATTTCATACTGTTTTCCCCAGTAGCTGCACCAGTCTGCATGCCCACTAACAGTGTACTTGGTTCCCTTTTCTCCACAACCTCACAAGCACTTGTTTTTTGTTGATTTGTTTATATGGCCATTCTGATCAGTGTCAGGTAGTATCTCACTGTGGTTTTAATTTGCCTCTCTCTGATGGCTAGTGATGCTGAGCATCCTTTCCTATGTGTCTGGGCCCTCTGTGTGTCCTTGGAGAAGTGTCTGTTCAGGTCCTTTGCCCATTTTTTAATTGTCTTCCTGCTGTGGAATCACGTGAGTTCTTTATATATTTTAAAGATCAAACCCTTGTCTGAGGTGTCATTGGCAATTATGTTTTTCCATATAGTTGGTTCTCTATTCATTTTAATGCTGTTTTCTTTAGCCATGCAGAAGCTTCTCAATTTGATGAGGTCCCATTTGTTTATTCTTTTCTTTATGTCCCTTGCTTTAGGGGACATATCAGTGATGATGTTGCTGCATGGAATGTCTGAGATTTTCCTGCCTATGTTTTCCTCTAGGACTTTTATGGTGTCATGACTTATATTTAAGTCTTTTATTCATCTTGAGTTTATTTTTGTGTATGGTGTAACTTGGTGGTCAAGTTTCATTTTTTTTTTTGCATGTATCTGTCCAGCTCTCCCAACACCATTTGTCAAAGGGTCTATTTTTACTGCATTTTGTATGGTCCTATCCCCTTTGTTGAATATTAATTGACCATAGAGACATGGGTTTATATCTGGGCTCTCAGTTCTGTTCCATTGATCTGTGTGTCTGTTCTTATGCTAGTACCAGACTGTTTTGATTACAGTGGCCTGGTAATACAGGTTTACATCAGGTATTCTGATCCCTCCTACTTTCTCCTTCTTTGTCAAAATTGCTGAAGCTACTTGGGATTATTTATGAAACCATGTAAATTTTTGAAATATTTGTTCTATATTTGTGAAATGTGTCATTGGGAAATATATCTATAGGAATTGTGTTGAATCTATAAATTGTTTTGGGTAGTGTGGGCATTTTGATGATGTTAATTCTTCCAGTCCATGAACATTGTACATGCTTCCATTTGTTTGTGTGTTTCTTAATTTCTTTCTTCCATGTTGTGTAGTTTTCTGAGTACAGATCTTGTATCTCCTTGGTTAGGTGTATTCCTAGGTACTTTATTTTTCTTGTTGCTATAGCAAATGGGATTTTTTCCCTAATTTCTGTTTCTGATATTTTACTGTTGGTATATAAAAATGCTTCCAATTTCTGAATATTGACTTTGTATCCCACTGTTTGGCCAAACTTACTTATTAGGTCAAATAGTTTTTTGGAGTCTGTAGGGTTTTCTATGTACACTATTATGTCATCCACTAATGATGACAGTTATACTTCCTCCTTTCTGATTTGGATGCCTTTTATTTCTTTTTCTTGTCTGATCACTGTGTCTAGGACTTCCAATACTATGTTGAATAGAAGCGGTGGAAGCAGACACCTTTGTCTTGTTCCTGATGTTAGTAGGAAAGCTTTTAGTTTTTGCCTGTTGAGTATGATGTTGGCTGTAGGTTTCTCATATATGGCATATGGTTTCCCATATATGGCATATATGATTTCTCATATATGGTTTCTCTTTTAATTTGCTTCATTGGCGTTTATTATGTTGAGACATACTCCTTCTACTCACAGTTTGCTGAGTGTTTTTATCATAAATGGGTACTGTATCTTATCAAATGCTTTTTCCGCATCTCTTGGTATGATTACGTGATTTTTGCCGTTCCTTTTTTTATGGGATGCATTATGTTTATTGATTGGCAAATATTGTACCATCCTTGCATCCCTGGGAAGACTTTCACTACATCATGGTGTGTGATCTTTTTAACATATTCCTGGATGCAGTTTGCCAATATTTTGTTGGGGATTTTAGTGTCTATGTTCATCAGCGATATTGGCCTGAAGTTTTTTTTCTTTGTTGTGTGTTTCTCTGGTTTTGGGATCAGGATGATGCTGGCTTCATAAAAAGAGTTTGGTAGTCTTCCCTCTTCTTGGATTTTTTGGAATAGTTTGAGAAGGATAGGGGTTAGTTCTTCTGTAAATGTTTTGTGAAATTCTCCTGTGAAATCATCTAGTCTAGTGCTTTTTTATTACTGCTTCAATTTCACTAGCTATTATAGGTCTGTTCAGGCTTTCGGTTTCTTCTTGATTTAGTTTTGGAAGATTATGTTTAGAAATGTATACATTTCACCCAGATTTCAAATTTCTTGGCATATACTTGTTTGTAGTGATTTGTTTAAGATCCTTTGTGGTCTCTGCAACTGTGGACCACTGCAACTGTTGTCTCAGTTGTAGTTTCTTGTCTTTCATTTCTGATTTTATCTGGGTTCTCTCTCTATTTCTCATGATGAGTCTGGTGAAAGGCTTGTCACTTTTGTTTATCTTTTCAAAGAACCATCTCCTGGATTTATTGATCCTTTGAATTGTTCTTTTAGTCTCTACGTTATTTAATTCTGCTCTGATCTTGATTATTTCCTTCCTTCTTCTTGCTCTGGGCTTTGTTTCTTGTTGTTTCTCCAGTTCTTGTAGTTGTAGGGTTAGATTGTTTATTTGAAATGTTTCTACCTTTTTTAGGTAGGCCTCTATCGCTATGAACTTTCCTCTCACGACTGCCTTCACTGTGTCCCATATTTGGGGGACTGTTTTGTGTTCATTTTCATTTCTTTTTATAAACTTTTTTTATTTTTCTTGTTCTCATTATTAACTCATTCATTGCTTAATAGCATGCTCTTCAGTATCCATGAATTTTAATATTTTAGAGTTTTCCTTAAGGTTTGTTTCTAGTTTCCAAGAAAGTGCTTTATATGATTTCAATTTTCTTGAATTTTTTTTTAAGGTTTGTTTTGTTTCCTATTATGTAGTCTATCTTTGGAATGTTCCATGTACATTTGGAAAGAATGTGTGTATTGCTTCTTTGGGATAAAAAAGTTCTGTAAATATCTATTAAGTCCATTTGATCTAGTGTGTTGTTCTGTGCCACAATATCCTTGTTGATATTTTGTTTGGAAGATCTATCCATTTTTTACAATGGGGTGTTAAAATCCCCTACTATAAGTGTGTTACTCTCTGTATTTTTCGTGAAGTCCTCCAAGATTTTCCTCATATATTTGGGTGCTCCTACTTTGGGTGCATATATGTTTACAGTGTTCATGTCTTGATGGATTCTTCCTTTGAGTATTATGAAGTATCTTTCTGCGTCTGGTTTTATGGTATTTGTTTTGAAGTCTGTTTTGTCAGATGTAAGTATTGCTATCCCGAATTTTTTTCCTGTCCATTTGCTCAGAATATTTTTGTCTAACCCTTCAATTTCAGTCTATGTAAGTCTTTTATTCTGAGGTGGATTTCTTGTAGGTAGCATATGCAGCAGGTCATATTCTCTTATCTCTTCAGCTACCCTATATCTTTTGATTGGAGTATTTAATCCACTTACATTTAAGATAATTACTGAGAGGTACTTCTTCATTGCCGTTTTTCCCCTTTGTACCTATGTTCCTCTCTCTCTCACTCCTTTTTTTTTCATCTTATTAAAGCAGTCCCTTTAGCATATCTTGCAATGGTGGTTTAGTGGAGGAGCCTTCTTTTGTCTAGGAAACTCCTTATTTCACCTCCTCTGTTAAATGAGAGCCTTGCTGAGTAAAGTAGTCTTCATTGCAGGCCTTTGCTTCTCATTACTCAGAATATTTCTTGCCATTCTCTTCTGGCTTGTAGAGTTTCTGTTTAGAAGTCAGCTGCTAGCCTTATTGGGGCACCCCTTATATGTTACTTCCTGTTTCTCACTTGCTGCCTTTAAAATTCTCTCTTTGTCTTTGAATTTTGCCATTTTAATTATGATGTGTCTTGGAGTAGGCTACTTTGGGTTCATCTTTATTGGGACCCTCTATGCTTCCTGGACTTATATGACTCCTTCTCTCATCAAATCAAAGAAGTTTTCTGTCAGTACTTGTTCAAACAAGTTTTCTATCCCTTGCTCTTCTTCTTCTCCTTCCAGTATCCCTATTATATGGATATTACTCCATTTCATGTTATCCTGTGTTTCCCATAACCCCTCTTAGTTCTTTTTGTCTTTTTTCTTTTCTTGTTCTTTGTGGAAATTTTTCTACCTTGTCCTCTAGCTGGTTGATTTGATCCTCTGCTTCATCTAGCCTGCTTTTGATTCCTTCTACTGTGTTCTTCAATTCAATAATTGTATTCTTTATTTCATCCTGGCTATTGTTGATAGTTTCTATGTCCTTTTTCATGCTGATGTAGTTCATAGTAAGTTCTTTGTATTTTCCCTGTAGTTTTTGGTAATTCTCAGTGAGCTCATTGAGCTTCTTTATAACCATTGTTTTGAACTCAATATCTGATCATTTACTCGCCTCTGTTTCATTTTACACTCTTTCTAGGGATTCCTCCTTTCCTTTCAATTGGGAGTTTTCTTTGTCTCTCCATTTTAGAGAAGACTCTTCTTGTTTGCTTCTGCTTCTTAAATTGATCTGCTTTGACTCCCTGTCTCTGTGTTGTGAACTTCTATGGTAGAAATCCTGTGTGATTCAGTGGTGCAGTCTCCTTGCTCTCCTGAAGTAAGTCTTTTGTGATGCCCTTTATGTCGCTTACGTGGGCTCTCTGGATGCAATTGGGTTTTGATTGTTGTTGGGTCATTCTTTGGTGAGGCCTTCCCTCCAGCTGGTTGACTGTGGGTCACTCCACCTACCACATCTTACATGCTGTTGTGCAGGTGCTGCCAGAAGAAAACCACAAGGCCCAGGAAACAAACCCACATCCACAAAAATAACTTCTATCCACAATCCCACTATTAACAGCAAAAAACCAATATTAATAGAGATGTAAAGGGATTAAGACTATTATAAGAAAGGAGAGTAAATATGAGATGACCTACTGAAAGAAAAATTATTTTGAGAGGGTAGAGGGAAGAGCACTAATTATAGTAGGGAATTTGAGCAATGGGAAAAGAGAAAGTAAAATTTAGCTCATAAATTAAAAAAGGGAATGAAGTAGAAGAATAGAGTAAGAGAAGGGTAGACTTTAGTATTAGGCTTAAAGAAAAAATTAAAAAATGAGAAAGTAAAGGGAAAGTAAATTTTAAAAAACAGGAACCAAATTGGAAAAAAAAAAAAGATCCACCACAGTACTACCAACAACAAATAAGCTAAAATTAAATAGAT
This sequence comes from Artibeus jamaicensis, assembly GCF_021234435.1. Classification (NCBI taxonomy): domain Eukaryota; kingdom Metazoa; phylum Chordata; class Mammalia; order Chiroptera; family Phyllostomidae; genus Artibeus; species Artibeus jamaicensis. The sequence continues at coordinate 7,733,878 of NW_026521810.1, read as the reverse complement.
GGGTTTGGAATTAGAAGGAGAACAGAAAGAAGGAAAAGCTTAACAGATGTCTAGAGGCAAAGGAAGTGATTTCCAGATAAAAGAGGGAGAGGGAATATTAAGAGTGAGAAAAAAAAAACAGACTAAGACAGGGAAAAATTAAAATTTGAGACAAAAAAAAAGAGTAGGAGTGGGGAATGGTAAAATTTGAGACTTGAAATGTAGAAATAGTGAAGGTTGGTAGATAAAATTGAAAAATTGCAATAACTACCCTGTCCACAATCAATGAGCAAAGATCGCTGAAGGTGGAGTGAGAACTCAGGTATTCTAAGAGTGGGAAATGGAATGTGAGATGACCATTGACAAGAAAATTAGTTTTGAGGGGCTGGATGGGGGAGAAAGAGTAAGAATGTGAAATGGAAACAAAAGAGAAAATAAAATTTTAATGAGAAGAGAGAAGAAGGTAAAGTGCGGTAAGAGAAGAGATAAGCAAAATATGTGAACTGAAATAAAGTATAATATAAAGTCTAGTGACCTGATACGCACAAACATGAAGGACAAGAAATTAATGTTAAAAAGCTATGCAAGAAAGAATATGTCAAATGGAGAAGACCACAGTGGATTTTATCTCAGCAGCATTTACCACTGTTTTCTCTTTCTGGATCTGCCTCTTGTGATGTCAGATGGTGTCCAGTCTGGCCTTAGGCCGCCTATTCAAGATTGGTAGGGATCCACAGTCTATAGCTGACTCCTTCAGTTGTAAATCTAGTCTAGTCACTCTGCACTCAATGATCAGGCTTAAGCACCACAGGGCGGGGCAGAGTCCCGCCCGAGGTCAGGGGCTATTGTTTCCCCTCAGGTTGCTGCCACATGGGGGGTTGTGGTCTGCCTGAGCAAGATCACTGCTGCAAGGTGGGGAGTAAACTCAGCACCCGGGTCCCAGAATGTCCTCTTAAGAGTTCTGTCCCCAAAGCCTCCATCCCAGTCTCTCCTCATGCGTCTCTAGTACACTCTGCCCCCGCCTTTGCTGGAGCCCAGAGTAAGTGGCCACAAAAGAAAATCTATGTATTGGCCCCTTAAACAGCTCTTTGTGTCTCCAGCTATTCGTCTTTGGCAGAGAAAAACTCTGCCTCTTTTCGAAATTAGATGTTATCTATGTACTTTTCAGGCTCTGGTGCTTTAGGCTGAGGATCCCAGTTTAGGATTTAGACCCTACACTTCTCAGGGGGTTCCAACTGGCTGCTTAATTATCCGTTCAGCACCTCAGCTGCTGCCTGTGGGCACCCAGCAAGCCTTCTCATGTCTCCATCACACTTGTATCTGAAGCTATTTCTTCTGTCTGTGGTTATAAGGCTTCTCTCTCACTATTGTTTGGTTCTTTGTTCTGGATGATTTCTCTACAATTTAGTTGTAATTCCAGATTGGTCCTGGGAGGAGGACCAATCATTTATCTGCCATCTTGGATCTCCCATCTTCGAACTATATACTCTAAGATTTTGGTTTTGTTTTGTTTTTGTTTGGTTTTTAAATAAAATACCTTGTGGGAAGGATCCATTTGATTTTCGAAGGTACAGAATTGAACATTCAGACTTACTGTCTACATTTGTAGGGGAAACATAGCTAAGCTCTGTAAGGACTTTGAAATGTTCTATATCCACCTTTAATATTGTTGAATATTTAACAATAGTTTGTATTATTGCATAGGAAACCACTTTTTCTTAGAGAGTACTACCAAATATTAACCAAATTAATGAATATATAGTAACTACCTTATTTGCATTATTGGTTCCTACCATAGGAGAGTTTTGAGGGTTTTTAAATGTTTTCTACCATGCTTTAATCAAAGAGAGAAAAGATACAGAAAATGCAATTCTTGAATTCTTATTCTAAGGTCATTCACATTGTTGAAGACATACTGTGACTGTGCCGCTACAAATGAACTCTGAAGATCAACTTTTCTTTATGAATTGTGCTGTTAAACACACATTGCCTCAGGATTCTGTCTTCTGACCAGTGTCAGAAAGGGAAAAGATGTATAGGGCATTTTAGGATGTTGACCTAAACATTTAGATACAAATTTGTCAGTGATTGGCAAACTGCTAAGATATAGAAACACACTATCAGGTAGAAATATGCACTATGTAAATGGTCCATTTATATTCTTTCACAAAATGTTTTACCTTATAATTATATTGTTATTTGAAAAGCCTTAGGGAGAAATAGTCTCTAAAACAATGCTTCAGAAAATTTAACTATAAGCTACTAAATTTGTATATAATTCTAGATAGAAGAACTAAGAATTTACTATCTGATATAACTGATACCTAATAAACAAACATAAGAGATTCAGGTTTCTGGTAAGAATTATAATGAATGGTAGCAGAGATGGTATAATGTTTTAATAAATCCCACTGGGTACACGAAAAGGTACAGTGACTCTTACTCCTACAAATCTAGAGGGGAAAAAGTCATTTGGCCTTTACTTCACCCTCACCCCATTTCAGTATGTGAGAAAACCCAAACACTAAGTCAGATCCCAGACAACGGTAAGTTATGAGTGGGTGGTCCCTCTCTAGGGGCCATAGGAGTGTTTCAGTCACCACCTTTAGTTTTTAAAACTAAAAAGTTGATAGTAAAGGTAAGTGAAAATGGTAAAATCTAAACACAGGGACTTCCTAAAATATATCAAAAAGGTGTATGCAGAGAAAATCTGGTCATCCCAAGGAAGCCAGATTGTTTTAACCAGGAAAAGAATTATATTTCAAAAAGTAGCCTTTTTAAAAAAAAATGCAGGTATAATGTCTAAAGCCTTCCTGATCACCTGCAGTTGGTAAACTGCAGATTTGCTTGGGAAGGTTTTGGGTTTATTGTTTTTGTTTTTGTTTTTGTTTTTTTGTTAGGTATTAAATGAAAGGAATGCAGAGTCTAAGTTCTCTTGGTTGTAATTTTTAAAAGATTCCTGTAAGCTTTCCTTTGATGATGACATTTCTGTTAGTTAGAGAATTTCAGGACTGAATCATACAAGGTCTGTACAGAGGATATCCAGCCATGTACAGTCTCCCTCTCTACATCTCAGTTCACTTATGCGACTTCACTGTATCCCGGGTATACAGTGAAGCTGCGATAAGTGAACTGCGATATAGCAAGAGACAACTGTACACTTCACTGGTGAGTGCCCACATAGAATGTTGTGTGTTGTTAAAATTACGTAGGTTTAAGAGTGTAGAAAGTGTTTAAGAGCATGGGAAAGGTTAATAAGAGAGTGGGAAAGGTTTATAGAAGTGTGGGAAGGGTTTATAAAGCCTTAAAGTATATATAAATAATAAAATAAATATAACTCTGCTACTTCACAGATTTTCACCTATTGGGGGGGTCTCTGGAACATAACTCCTGCAATAGGTGAGGGATCACTGTAATATGAAAAGTAGAGACATTTATTGAAGAAGATACACAGAACATTATACGTAGAACAGTGATGCCACAGTCCCTTTCAAAGTAGGCACCTTGGACCTCACACAGTTCTCCCAATCTCTATCAACTGCCCCATTATATTTTCCTGAATCTCATCCATGTTCTGAAATCTCTTCTCTTTCAGAGGTGATTTTAGTTTTGGAAAAGCCAAAAGTCGTAGGGCACCAAATGTGGGCTTAAGAGTCACCTGGGTGATTTGATGTTTCACCAAAAAACTCTGCACCAGACGTGATGCATGAGTGAGTGCATTGTCATGATGAAGCTGCCAATCATTAGTTGCCCATAGCTGCAGCCTTCTGAATCATCGAGATAGTTTCCCCAGATGAATGTTCATGCTTAGTGCAAAATTCGATGCAGATTCGTTGCTCTTCTCACTCAGTCATTTTGAACGTAGCAGCCACACAGTACACATGCTCACTCAATGCATCTACCACCCCACTAACTAGTACAATGACGTCGTCATTGTTCACCATGTGCATTCCAGTCCACTCTCCTTGGCTGCCAGGTTACATGGATGTCACACAAACTGTTCTTGTTATATTAATAATGGTGGACTTTTCTGTACAGACCTTGTATACCTTAGTATCACCAATACATTGAAGAACAACCTTTTAATGATGATTTTGCAAATGGCAATGCACATATTTCACATTTTAACATCCTCATTCCAAAATTGGAATGTGTATTACAGTGGAATATATTTGTCAGTGTATTTTTTTCTTAGTAGGGAAATAAAATAATTAGGCATCTTGTGGTCAGTGTCATCTTATTGAATAAACTGGTGGTTTTGCACCATTACAAAAGTTGTGCTACATTATGGCCTGTTAACTTATCAGGAAATTCCTCCTTATGAAACCAAGGGAGTGATGAGAGCCAGTTTTTCCTCCAGAGAAGCAGATAACCACACAGCCTTCATAAGAATAAAGACTAATGCTTCAGACAGCACAGAGTTTATCATTCTTCCTGTCGAGGTCGAAGTTACAACAGGTGAGTGGAAAACTGAAGGCACCGTAAGTTTGTTTAGTTTTTCACTGCATCTTACTCTGGCAAAGTGAAATATAATTGTTTACTTTTCTTTTTTCCAAGCCCCTGGAATTTATTCCTCAACAGAAATGTTAGATTTTGGTACACTGCGAACACAAGGTAAGAAAAGAAACAAGAATATCTCAATGAGTGTATTTTAAAAAAGGAAAATCCCTGTGCAGTACTGAATGGTACTACTACTTTAACTCCTTTGTAGTTTAGCTTTGAAAGTTCCTTCTAGTGGGTTATCTGATTTTGTAGAAATCTTCTTTTGGGAACTGTGAACCCTTACAAGGCCATGGGATAACATAAGTCTTCTAAATGGGAGTTGAGTCACAAAGTAATTTCTCAATTTTATAATCCAGTTCCTCCCCACTTCTGGATTTTTATTTATATATTGATTATTCAATTGCATTTTAATGACGTGAAATTAGAAATTTGTCCCAGCTGGTCAGAGAAAGAATTCAAATTCTGAAACTAAAAACAATCAAGTTAAGGATTTGTTAAGGAAAAGTGATAATGTAGTTAATCATTGAACAGTGTGAGTTTGAACTGCACAGGTCTATTTATATGTGGATTTTGTTCAATAAATATACAGTTGGCTTCCATAATCCCAGGTTTTGCATCTGTGATTCAACCAACTAGGGACCAAAAGCTATATTTTTTGTCTGTGGATGTGGAAGGCTGATGGCATTATTCTGTGCCTTTTTATATAAGGAACTTGAGCATCCACAGATTTTGATATCTGCTGGGGGTCCTGGAACCAATCCCCTTTAGATATCAAGGAATATAGTTAAGTTTTTGGAGAATCAAAGGTTATACACAGATTTGCAACTGCATGAGAATTGGCACCCCTAGTCCCAGTGTTGCTTATGAGTCAATGTACTTGTAATTTGGGGTGTCTGTGGACCATATGTAATTAAAATTTTGTTGTTTGATATTGAAGACCTGTTTTTGAATGTGAGATTCAGTTTTAATATAATTTCACATTGCATATTTTTAATTTGCTTCATTGTACTTTGCTGGAAAACAAAAAGTTTTAATGTCAACTTTACTAAAAATTTTTTGTCTTATTTTGGCCTGGTTGTTTAGGTGGGGGCAGTTCTTGTAACACACAATGTCCTTAATGAGTAAGGTGATTCCTACCAAATGTTTCTTTTTATTAATGTGATGGCCATTTTATTTCACATTCTAGAATAGATTCAATCTGGTATCCAAGAAGATAAAAGATCATAACTTGCTATAAAATATACCTTTTTAAGAAGTATTTCTTTTTTCAATTTTTACAGATCTACCAAAAGTTTTAAATCTTCATTTACTAAATTCAGGAACAAAAGATGTACCAATAACAGTAAGTTTTTACTTATTTTTCCCTAACATATATTTTTTATTTTTAAACTTATGACAAAGTTAAAAAATAATAAACTCTTGCTCTAAAGGAATTTTTGTTTTGTGGTGACCTGGTGACACCATGGTATGGTACTAAGTATGATGTGAAAAACCTGTTCTGCCTTAACCACCAAATTTTGAGGAGGGGGAGGGAAAGGAAGTGATAATTTCCAAGTTACTTTTGAATTGAAGTTTATGAGGGTCCTATTTAGGCAGAATATTGTAAAAGGCCTTTGGAGCCCTGACCCAGCAGCTCAGTTGACTGGAATGTTGTCCTATGCACCAGAAGGTGGAGGCTTTGATCCCCAGTCAGGGTGCATACCTAGGTTGATCCCACCTTGGGGCACATACGGGAGGAAACCAGTTGATGTTTTTCTCTCACATCGATGCTTCTTTCTCTCTCTCTCTCTCTCTCTCTCTCTCTCTCTTTTTCTCTGTGTCACTCTCCTTCCATCTCTCTTTCTTTCTATCCCTCCCTCTCCTTCTTCTCTCTCTCTTGCTCTAAAAATCATTGAACCATATCCTCACGCGAGGATTAATAAATAAGTAGCCTTTGAATTCTGGAAAAACCTAGTATCTGTGTGCCACGTGCAGAGAAAAACAGGTTATAAAGGATTCCATCAAGTTTGGTTATTAGACTAATTGTATGAATAAGTAAAAAGAGAAAGAAAGATTCAGCTATATTGGCAAGAGAAATTATGAAGCACAGAATTAGGGTAGGTAGCAGTAGTATACTATTAGCATTTGTCATAGGTGTCCCTTCTAACTGGCAGCTGTTGTAGTTACCCTACATAGCATACTATAAACAGGGGTCCTCACTTCCCCTTACACATATACCCAGCTAACTTTTATGCCTTATAATGGAATTGGGGTTCTATTAGATGGTTTTAAGCAAAAAGGGGGGCTATTTATATTTTGTTTTAGCCTCAACCTTGCTTTCTAGTGAGGTCCCCAAAGACACATTCATGGGGAATGATGGAAAAGGAAAGCAGTACATTTTTATTATAACCTGTGCTGATGTCAGAAACATAAATGCAGAATACTCTGATAAAATAAGTGGGTCATAGGGGCTTGAGACTTAAGGGACTTAACCCAGAGTTTACAACAACAGGTGGTGGAATAGAGACCAAAGAAAGGAGAGTATACAAATCTGAAATGAGGAAGCAAGAAGTTGCCATTCCAGGTAACAGGTAACCACATTTTAATGCACAGCAACCTGCTCACCAGTGGGATCACAGCCTAGACAGAGTCTGGCTCTCTGACCTTGTATCGCTTCCTGCTTGCTGGAAGAATTGAGAATGTGTTAGGGAGTGCAGTCTGGTAAAGAGCTTCCCATATATGCAGAAGAATTGAAACGACCCCACCTGGAGTTCCTGCCCCTCCAGTGTTAGGTGAGCTGAGAGAGACCTGTGATGCCTTAGCCTGTGTATGCTGCCATACTTCTGAGGGGGTCATCAGGGGCCCAGTGCCTTTCCACAGATGACAAGGAACAACTCTTTTTGACCTGGCCACCCTGATGCCATTGAAACAAAAACACCAAGAACTAAGCAGCAGCATTCTGTCTCCTTCTTAGTTTCCTTCTTAAATAGTAGCCTTAATGTATTTATTTTTTATATACTTGCTTTCCAAAATAATACTCATTTTTTATTTAGTGACCTGTTTTTTAAATTCAGTCTTTTGAATGGTTATCATCAAAGTCCCTATGGAATAAAACTGTCAGCATGTCTTCCAGGAGTAACCTTTTACATAAGAAAATATAACAGTGAATATTTCTGTTGTACAGTTTCTTTGTAATTCCTGTTTATAGCAGTAATTAATTATATCTTTAAAAAGTATACAGTACTATTGTTACTTTTTAATAGTATTGCGGGATTAGTGTGGGATTTCTGAAATTTTTACAAGTCTTTAGAAAAATGAGCAAAATAAGAACAATATAAATATTTATAAAAATATTACTGTGTGTATGTTTAAAAAATTTACAAATACCCTTTCTAGAGAAAGACTGCTCTACAATAATGTGCTTGTTTCTTTGACATTAAAATAGCTGCTACTTTATGAATAAAGACAGTAGGTAGGGGTTTTGTCTTAATCGATGAGTTGGGAAGTGTTTCTGCCTCTTCTATTTTGGAGGGAAGAGTTTGTGAAGGTTTGCTCTTAGTCCTTCTTTAAATGTTTGATAGAATTTACCAATGAAGCCATCTGGGCCCAGGCTTTTCTTGTGGGAAGTTTTAAAACTACTAACTCATCTCTTTATTTGCTACAGGCATATTCATATTTTCTATTTTTTTAAGATTTTATTTATTTATTTTTAGAGAAGAGGAAGGGAAGGAAAAAGAGAAGGAAAGAAACATCAGTGTATGGTTGCCTCTCATGTGTCCCTTGCTGACAACCTGGCCCGCAACCCAAGCATTTGCTCTGACTGGGAATCGAATCTATGACCCTTGGATTTGCAGGCCTGGACTCATCCCACTGAGCCACACCAGCCAGGGCCTCTGGATTGTCTCTTTATTTTGTTAATTTTTTTTCTTTTTTTAATTTAAAAATATATTTTATTAATTATGCCATTACAGCTGTTCTATTTCCCCCTTCATTTCCCTCCACCCTGCACACCCCATCCCCCACCATCCCCCCCCTTTAGTTTATGCCCACGTGTCTCAAGTTCTTTAGATTCTATATTTCCCATACTGTTCTTGCCCTACCCCCATCTATTTTCTACCTACCATCTATGCTACTTATTCTCTGTACCTTCTCCCCCCTTCTCCTCCTCCCACTCCCCTGTTGCTAACCCTCCATGTGATCTTCATTTCTATGTTTCTGCTCCTGATCTAGCTGTCCTCTTAGTTTGCTTTTGTTTTAGGTGTGGTTCTTAGTAACTGTGAGTTTGCTGTCCTTTCATTGTTCATCTTTTTTATCTTCTTTTTCTTAGGTAAGCCCCTTTAACATTTCATATAATAAGGGCTTGGTGATGATGAACTTCTTGAATTTGATCTTATCTGAGAAGCACTTTATCTGCCCTTCCATTCTAAATGGAAGTTTTGCTGGATAGAGCAATCTTGGATGCAGGTCTTTGGATTTCATGACTCGGAATACTTCTTTCCAGCCCCTTCTTGCCTGGAAGGTCTCTTTTGAGAAGTCAGCTGACAGTCTCATGGGGACTCCTTTGTAGGTGACTGTCCCCTTATCTCTTGCTGCTTCTAGGATTCTCTCCTTCATTTTAATCTTGGATAATGTAATGATGATGTGCCTTGGTGTGTTCCTTCTGGGTCCAACTTCTTTGGGACTCTCTGAGCTTCCTGGATTTCCTGGAAGTCTATTTCCTTTGCCAGATTGGGGAAATTCTCCTTTATTATTTGTTCAAATAAGTTTTCCACTGGTGGCTGTTCCTTTCCCCCTTCTGGTACCCCTATAATTCAGATGTTGGAGCGTTTAAAGATGTCCTGGAGGTTCCTAAGCCTTTCCTCCTTTTTTTGAATTCTTGTTTCTTCATCCTTTTCTGTTTGGTCATTTTTTCCTTCCTTCTGGTCCACTCCTTTGATTTGAGTCCCAGTTTCCTTTCCATTACTATTGGTTTCCTTTGTATTTCCATTCATTTCAATTAGTTTAGCCTTCATATGTTCCTCTAATTTGTGACTAAAATCAACCAGTTCTGCGAGCATCCTGATCACCAGTGTTTTGAACTGTGCATCTGAAAGCTTGGCTATTTCTTCATCACTTAGATTTATGGGCTCTGGGGCTCTAAATTGTTCTTGAGCCATGTTTTGATCTGTTCGTGCCTGTTACGTGTGAGGAGTGGAGCCTTAGCTGTTCACCAGGGCAGGGCCAGCGAGGTCGCTGGGTTGTGATGCTGTATATGGGGGAGGGGTAAGAGAGGGACAATGGTGGTTCCCTCTGCCGCTTCCTGCCGCTGGGGCCTGCATGGTCCGTCTCACTGCTAGCTCCTTCACCAACTTATCTGCACACAAATGTGTGACTGGGATCAGCCCTCAGTGGGTCCTCCCACTTCTCCACACCTGGGATCCACCCACGGCTGCTGGCACACCTGGGTCTCATGCCCAGGTTTGTCCGGTGGATCTTTCCTGCCCGACCCCCTCTGCTGCTGGCTCCGCCCCTCTTACCAGTTTGGCTGAAGGTTTCGTTGTTGTCAGACTTCCATGTAGTTCAGTTTTCTGTGGTTTGGCTGCGTTTTTGTTGCTAAAACTTTGTTGTTTTTAAACTTAGTTGTGCGAGAAGGCAAAGTGCTTCCACCTATGCCTCCATCTTGGTGGAAGTCCTTGTTAATGTTTTTTATTGCTGTGCAAAAAATTTTTTGTTTGATATAGTCCCAGTTGTTTATTTTTTTCTTTTATTTTCCTTGCCTGGGGAGATATATCTGATAAAATACTGCTATGAGCAATGTCCAAGATTTTGTGGCCTGTGTTTCCTTCTAGAATTTTTATAGTTTTGGGTCTAACACTTAAGTCTGTAATCCATTTTGAACTTATTCTTGTATGTGTTTAAAGGTGGTATAGCTTCATTTTTCTCCATGAATCTGTCTAATTTTCCCAACACCATTTATTGAATAAACTACCTTCAGCCCATTGCATGTTCTTGCTTTTTTTGTCAAATATTAATTTACTGTAAATATGTGGCTTTATATCTTGGCTCCTATTCTTTTCCATTGATCTATAAGTCTGTTTCTATGCCAGGACCATGCTGTTTTGATTACTGTGACCTTCGGTATAATTTCATATTAGATGGTGTGATTCCTCCTACTTTGTTCTTCTTTCTCAGGATCACTGTTGCTATGTGGGGCCCTTTGTGGTTCCATATAAATTGTTGAAATATTTGTTCTAGTTCTGTGAAATATGTCATTGGAGTTTTGATAGGAATTGCATTGAATCCATAGATTGCTTTGGGTGTGATGACATTTTAATGATGTTAATTCTTCCTGTCCATGAACACAGTATGTTTTTTTACTTATTTGTATTTTCTTCAGTTTCTTTCTTCAGTGTCTTATAATTTTCCAAGTACGGATTCTTTACATGAGGGGTGTCAAACTCATTTTCACTGGGGGCCATATCAGCCTTACAGTTGCTTTTAAAGGGGTGACTGTAATTTTAGGACTGTGTAAATGTAACTACTCTTTAACAGTTAAATGAGAGCTTGGCACTGCTGCCAGCTAGAAACAAGCTGCCAGGCTGGATAAAACCAGGTGGAGGGCTGGAAATGGCCGCTGGGCCTCGTATTTGCCACTTGTGCTTTTCATTCTTGGTTAGGTTAACTCCTAGGTATTTTATTCTTTTCAAAGCAGTTGCAGATGGGATTGTTTTCTTAATTTCCCTTTCTGTTAGTTCATTATTAGCGTATAAAAATGCAACTGATTTCAGGATATTAATTTTGTATCTTGCTAATTTGCTAAATTCATTCAGGATATTAATTTTGTATCCTGCTAATTTGCTAAATTCATCTGGTTTAGTAGTTTTTTGATGAAATTTAGTAGAAAAGAATAAAGGCAAGTGCGGGCTTTTCTTTGTACAGTATCATGTCATCTGCAAATAATGACCATTTTACTTCTTTTTTTCTAATTGGGATGCCTTTTATTTCTTCTTCTTGTCTGATAGCTGTGGCTAGGACTTCCAGTACTATATTGAGTAACAATAGTGAAAGCAGACACAGATGTCTTGTTCCTTACCTTAGAGGAAATACTTTTAGTTTTTTCCCATTGAGTATGACATTGGCAGTAGGTCTTTATTACATATGCTCCCTCTGTTTCCACTGTGCTGAGTGTTTTTATCATAAATGGTCCTAGATTATATCAGCTGCTTTTTCTGTATCTATTGATATAATCATGTGGTTTTTATCCTTTATTTTGTTTATGTGGTGAGTCACATTTATTGACTTTGAATATTGTACCACCTTGCATCCCTGGGATAAATCCCACTTCTCCATGGTGTATGATCTTTTCAGATGCATTGTTGTATTAGGTTTGCTAATATTTCGGTAAGGGTTTTAGCATCTATGTTCATCAGGGATATTGGCTATAATTTTCTTTCATTGTAGTTGTAGTATCTTTATCTAGTTTTGGAATTACAATAATCCTGGCCTCATAAAATGAGCTTGGGAGCCTTTCATCCTCTAGAATTTTTTGAAATAGTTGAGAAGGAGAGGTATTAGTTCTCTTTAGAATGTTTGGTAAAATTCACCTGTGAAGCCATCTGGTCCAAGGCTTTTGTTTTGGGGGAGTTTTTTGATTAGTGCTTCAATTATATTAGGTATAATCTGTCTATTTCAGATTCTTTGATTCTTCATGATTCAGCTCTGAAAGATTGTATGTTTCTGGGAATTTATCCAGTTTGTTTACATGTATTTGTTCATATTTTCTTACAATCCTTTGTGTTTTGGGGGGTTTAGTTGTTATTTCTCCTCTTTCATTTCTGATTTTATTTATTTGGGTCCTCTCACTTTTTTCCTTGATGAATCTGGTTAGAGGTTTGTCAGTCATGTTTATCTTTATAGAGAATCAGCTCTTGGATTCATTGATCTTTTGTATCTTTTTTAAGACTCTATTTCATTTATTTCTGCTCTGATCTTTATTATTTCCTTGCTTCCACTCACTTTAGGCTTTGTTATTTTTTAAGTTCCTTTAAGTGTAAAGTTAGATTTTTTTTGTTTAAGCTTTTTCTTATTTTTTGAAATAAACCTATAAGGCTGTGAATTTTCCTCTTGGGGTTGCTTTCCCTGTGCCCCACAGATTTTGGGTTGTTGTGTTCTCATTTTCATTTGTTTTGAGGTATCTTTTGATTTCTTTATTGATCTTGTTGACCCATTCATTATTTAATAACGTGTTATTTAGCTTCCATGTCTTTGGGTATTTTTCAACGTTTTTCTTGTGACTGATGTCTAGTTTCATAGCATTTGGAGTCAGAGAGGATGCTTGATATGATTTCAGTCTTCCTAAATTTATTGAAACTTGCCCTGACATGTAGTCTGTCCTGGAAAACATTCCACGTGCCCTTGAAAAGTGCTTTGGGATGAAATACTCTGAAGATATCAATTAAATCCATTTGATCTAGTTTGTCATTTAAGGCTGTTGTCTCCTTGTTGATTTTGTGTCTGGAAGATCTATCCATTGAAGTCATTGGGGTGTTAAAATCCCCAATAGTGATTGTATTTCTCTTCATCTGTCTCTTTATGTTTGTCAAGGTGGGTTGTTGTTGTTTTTTTCACATATTTAGGTCCTCCTATGTTGGGTGTGTAAATATTTACTACGGTTATATCCTTTTGTTGAATTGTTCCTTTTATTATTATGTAGTATCCTTCTTTGTCTTTTACCATAGCCTTGGTTTTAAAGTCTATTTTGTTGTATATAAGTATTGCTACTCCAGCTTTTTTCCCTTTCCATTTGCATGAAATACTTTTTTCATCCCTTTATTTTAGTCTGTGTGTATCTTTCAATCTGAGATGAGTTTCTCGGAAGCAGCATGTATATGGGTCTTGTATTCTTATCCGTTCAGCTACCCTTGTGTATTTTGGTTGGAGCATTTAGCCATTTATATTTAAGGTACTTATTGATAAATATGTATTTAGTGCCATTTTATTGTTAGACTATTTTCCTGGGTGGTTTTTTTTTTTTCTTTCTTTCTCCTTAAAGCAAGCCTTTTAACATTCACTGCAGTACTGGTTTGGTGTTAACAAACTCCTTTACCTTTTTCTTGTCTAGGGAGCTCCTTATCTCTCCTTCAACTTTAAATGGTAGCCTTGCTGGGTAACGTAGCCATGGTCTTATCATTGCTGTTCATCACCTTGAATATTTCATGCCTCTCCCTTCTGGCCTAAAATGTTTCTGTGGAGAAATCAGATGACAGTCTAATTGGTTCTGCCTCGTATGGAACTACCTCCTTTTTTCTTGAGGCTTTTAGGGTTTTCTCCTTGTCTTTAACCCTTGCCATTTTAATTATGATGTGCATTGGTGTAGGCCTCTTTGGTCCAACTTGTTTGGAACTCTAAGCTTCCTGGACTTTTGTGTCTTCCATCACCAGAATAGGGAGGTTTTTGGTCATTATCTCTTCAGTTAGATTTTTAATCCCTTGCTCACTTTCTACTTCTGGTATTCCAATGGTACAGATGTTGTTATGCTTCATGTTGTCCAAAATGTTTTACAAGCTCACCTCGTTTTTGTTTTTTGTTTTTGTTTTTGTTTTTGTTTCAGTTTTTTTTTTCTTTTTGTTGCTCTGCTTGGGTGTTTTTTTCTACCTTTTCTTCCAAATCACTGAGGCAGTCCTTAGCTTCATCTAACCTACTATTAATTACTTCCAGTGTATTATTTATCTCAGATATTGCATTCTTTATTTCTGACTGGTTTTTTTATGGTTTCTATGTCCTCTTTCATGCACTTGAGTGTCCTTACAATCATTACACTAAAAACTCTTATCTAATAAATTGTTTGCCTCCATTTTATCTAGTTCTTCTGGAGAATTCTCTTGTTCTTTCATTTGGAGCCTGTTTCTTTGCCTTCCATTTTTGACTGTCTGTCTGTGTCTGTTTCTGTGTATTAGGTGGATCTGCAGAGTCTGGTGCAGACCCTTGTCAGATGCTGTTTGTAACATGTTTGGAGCTGTGCAACATGTTTGGAGCTATCAGTGATCCACAGCTTCTGGCTCCCTTTGTTAGGTCTGTGTGTATACAGAAAGAACAAGGCTGCACACCAAGGCAGCTTTTACCAGCACAGGACTCAGGGGAGGGTCAGCTAACATCTCAGAGCTCCCAGAGATCCATCTTAGTTGTTAAACTTATTCAGTGATAATAGCCTTAAATTGTACTCAGTATCCTAGATTAAGTTCTGTATGATGAGGCAGAATAATTCCTACAGGTGGAGCTATTGCTTCCCGTCAGGCTGATGCTCCTTAGAGAGGAGTGCTCTGCTGAAGAAAGATGGATTCTGCATTATGGGGAATAACTCAGCTCAGGGATCTTAACATATGTTCCTTTAGTTCTCTCCTCGGAGCCACCAGCCCCAAACTCTCCTCACATGTCTCTAGTCCACTCTGCCCTACCTCTGCCAGAGTCCAGGGTAAGTGGCTGCAAATGAAATTTTGTGTGTTGGCCCTTTAAGAGCCTTTGTGAATCTCCAGCTATCTCTTCCTGATAGACAGAAATGCTTTTTCTGTCTAAAGAATGCTTTTCATAGCTGGATGTTATCTGGGTTCCCTTACTAGCTCTGGTGCTGTAGGCAGTGGAACCCAGCTTGGGGTTTGGACCCCACACTTCTCAGGGGGAATGCCCTAGCCACTGAAACATCCCTCCAGCACTTCACCTTCTACCCATAGGAGCCTAGCCATTCCTCTCTCACAAAGAGTTCCTACCAGTCTCTTTGTGGTGAAGTGGTTTCCTCTGTCTGTGGTTGGAAGATTTCCCTCCAGCTAGTTTTTAGTTGGTTATTCAGGATGATTTCTCTACAATTTAGTTGTAATTCCACATTGGTCCTGGGTTGAGGTTAGTGCAGCTTCCACTTATTCCTCCGCCATCTTGGGTCTCTCCCACACATACATTCTAGATTTTACCAATCAGTTAAATGCAAAGATCTGGGAATCACTGCTCTAGGTTAGCATTTTAAAATCTTACTGTTACCCTGAATTGTGATTCTTTTGTTCAAAATTTTCTGGCTTAGTTACCAGGGTTCTTTTTATAATGGACTATAAATTCTTCTGTTAGATTTGTCTTGGTATCTTTGGCTATAATCTACTTACTTTCCCTGAACTTGCTAATGCTGGATTTCTTTTTAGTCTGTCATTTACATGGAGCCCATTTACCCTGTTTGTGGTAACATGGGCATACTCCCTTCCCAGTCCTTACCTTCTCATGTGCTCAGGTCACTGACCTCCACAGAGGGGTATTGTGCAGCACAACTTCCTGGCAGCATCCAAGATTTCTCATCAGCTGTGGACAGCCCTCTCTCTGCTGGTAGACCACCTTGCCATTGCCTCTGTTTGAGATGTCAGATCATTTTTATTGTTTGTGTGTCCTGCATGCTGTTTGTCTATACTGGTTTCTTCAGTGTGGGGGAAGCTGTTGCACAGAGCAGCATGAGAATGGGAGCTTTTCTGCTTATTGGGCAGACTTCAGGCCTGCAATTTCTTCTCCAAATGTGAGGGTTTAGAGATTTGATGGGAAAGTGCCTTTACACAGCCCAAACGATCTGGTACAACTTTTTACATGCAACAAGTGGTCTGCAGTCATGTCTTTTTCAGTAAACGTTTCCTAGAAAAATGAAATTAGCAATTAATCTAAGCATGTGAATGAAAAAAATGCAGTGTTCAGTCCATTTATGATGGAATTAAATAGGCCCATGAACCCACTTTTTAATTTGCTTTTTCTATGGGCCAGGCACCGTAGAAGGTACTTTACAGGGATTATCTTATTTCATACAACAATTCTATAAGGCACACAGGTCATAGTTATCCAAATGGTGACTTATTCAATGATAAAAACTCAAAAGCTACATAAAGTACATCAAGTATATGATGACATTTAAGTCTGTATGAATATGTAGATTGAATTTCAAATTTGTATTGCTATAAAAAATCTGTTGATCTGTGGATGTTTGTATATCTACATCTGTATCTACCTATGTATATTTTTCTAATATCCAAAGCCTTTACCCAGACAGTGTTTTGTAGTTTTGTCTTATCTCCTTATTCATTTGTCCCTTCATTCAATAAATATTTAATGAACATCAGTTATATACCACTTCCTATGCTAAGTACTGAGAATACAGCAGTGAATTAGACAGCAAAGGTTATACAAGATTGTAAATCAAGCCCAGTTCTGTGAAATAAATACCACAGAATGGCATGTAAGGGGGGAGGGGATGGTTTAGATAGCGTTGTCTCGGAGGAGCTGACATTTGAGGTCATAACTGAGGACTAAGAAGTAGGCACCCATAAGAAAAATTGATAGATGAGTGTTTCCAGCACAGGGAGCAGCAAGTGCAAAGGTATGAGGCCGGAACAGCTTTGGATGTCATGGGAGACACAAAGAGATTGAATGTAAAATGTAAGGGCTGGAGAGTCACACAGGGCTGCTAGGATTCTGTGACATGTTTAGATTTTATTATAAGTGCAGTGAGAAATTAAAGAACTTTAAGCATTTATGTGTTTGTAAAAGGTCACAGTAGCTACTTTGTGGAGAATGAACTACAGAAAGTTAGAAATCTTTTTCAGAGGTCCACTCGAGAGGTGGTGGCGGCTTTTCCTGTATTTTTCTGCATAATAAACCAAACTTAAAGACTGATGCATTTTAGCCCTGGCTGTTGTGGCTCAGTGGACTCAGTGCCAGCCTGTGAACCAAAGAGCCACCAGTTCAATTCCTAGTCAGGACACATGCCTGGGTTGTAGGCCAGGTTCCCAGTAGGGGGAATACAAGAGGACCACACACTGGTGTTTCTCTCCCTTTCTTTCTCCCTCTCTTCCTCCTCTCTAAAGATAAATAAAATCTTTGAAAGAAAAAAAAGATTGATGCATTTTAGAAGGTCCTGTGCCTTCCACCATTTCTCAAATATGTCATTTTCAGGATGGACTGGGCAGTGTTAGAAGCTGGAAGGTTTTTTTTTTTTAATTCCCCTTCAGGGAATTTAGCCTCTTCATATTTGTAGATAGAGGACTATTAAAGCAAGCAACTCCAAATACAAATTCCCCATCTATCAGTGGGCAAGGTACAGAGTGTGAAGCCTTCCTGACATTGATCTTCTAATGCAACTTTGAGAATATTTAGATAACATTTCTAAGACATAAATGCTGCATAAAATATGTAGTAAATTTGCTTGAGATGTTTTAAGAGGAACAGTTGCCTGAAGTTTCCTTGCTAATAGATAAATAAAAGTCACAGATGTTCTTATTCATTTTACCAATATCAGCTTGATATGAGCCTTAGCAAATTTGTGTGACTATTGTCTACAATTATTAGATACTAGAAGGTTATTTTCCTTGGCTTGCTCAAAGGTTGTAAATAGGTTCAGGAAGTCCTGGGCTCTTGAGTCTCACTTGACAGTTACTGCACATTAGTTGGTTCTGAGTGTTGTGAGACAAGACTGGATATGTTCGGAACATGTGGGAGGCTGCCTTTCCAGGGAATCTTGCCAGATTTTTTCCACTTCTCGATTGTGTTTAAGAGGCAGCTAGAGACTGATACTGAAACTGATGTTAGTATAAATATGCTTATTAGACATTAATAATTACATATTTTTTATTTAAAGCCAACAGAATAAGCCAACTGTTTCAGTGTTTTGTTTTGCTCTGTTTTTGTTCCCTTGGAAAATGGGTTTTAGCTGACTTACAGTTTTTTTAATGGTATTTAGTGAACAGTTCAGACAGTTTATATAAAACACATTGATTGAATATTTGCTTACTACTAGTGCACCATATTTTAAAGTAATAACATTGAATATAAAGTTTTCCTCTGATAAGAAAAATCTTAGAAGTGGTACATTTCATGCAATAAAAACCTTTTTTCATCAACTATCTTAAGCTCTTACTATTTATAGTGACTATATTTTAGTAAGTATCATCACTTAGCTTTTCCCACGTGATGGTCTAACACTCAAAAAGTGTCCTGGCTGTCAGGGCCCTGTGTAGTCTTTAAGCATGTTTGGAGTAGTCCGGGTCCTCTAGCCATTCTGTTGTAGTCAGTGGAGCAGGTGAGAGAGTGTGGAGCCATGGATGTGTAAGTCCTTTGCAAAGTTCTGCAGCACTTTGTAAGATCATGTCTGACGATCTTGACCTCAGGATAAAAGTGAAAACACAGCAAAATTAATAGATTCAAAAAAAATCGTAGCTAGATGGACTCTTAGGAAATATCTAATCCACTCCCCTAGGATGGACAAAATCAGATCTGGAGTGGATGGGCGGCTTACTCAGGCTCATACTTATAAACAGGTCTCTATGGGATTATCACATGTGCTTCTGTACTGCTTCTTTCTCCTTCAGAAAAAAAAATATTAGTATAGTATTGCAGTAAGGCATAGTGGAACCAAATGAAACATTCAGTTGTAGTTTATCTTATAGTTCACACTGCAGTGAATACACACACACCCCCTTGTAAAGGAAGAAAGAGATTTATAGTGATTGCTAATTATAGTAATCATATTGATGATAAATATATTGATATGATCAAATCAGCACCCAGCCTCAATTAGACATTCAAAGACAAATGAGGAGTTGTCAAAGAGAAAAAGGAAGAAAGGAAGGGATAATGTGGGGGAAAGGGTGAAGGGTTTACAGGAACAGGTATAAAGGCCACATGGACAAAAACAGGGTGAGGGTGGAAACAGGAGGGAGGTGGGGATGTCTGGGGTGGTGGGAAGAAGGCGGTGGGGAGGAAATGCAAAAAATGTACTTGAACAACAATAAAATTCAAAAGTACTTAATAAAAAAATTTTTTAAAGAATGAGAGTTGCAAGAGATCCTGAGGCCAAAGTGCTAAGGCTATGGAGATTTTGGGCACAGAAAGTGGCAGAGCCATCCTAAGGCCATGGTTCCAGGCTCAGTCAAGACCTGCTGATGGCCGAGTACTAACCAGCAATGGGTAGAGATGCTGTGCCTGCAGGTAGTGGAAAACAGTGTTTCTAGTCACTGTGTGTAATACAGATGTATTACATGTGACTGCATGGGCTGTCAGGTGAAGAAAGGCCTTGGACTCAGTCTAGTTTTGCCTCTTGATGCCTAGCTATTAAAACATCACTCAGTACTGCATGATTCTCTTCACCTGTAAACAGGGAAGAGGTTGGGATCTTCAGAGTTCCATCCAATATAGAAGTGCTCTGTGTCCCTAAGGATAATGAATTAAAAAGTTACTGCACTTAAAAATGTATTTATTTAAGTTTGCTCAAAAAGTACAAACTTTTACTGTTTCTTTTTTGTTACTTTAGGGGTTTTTTTTCTCTCTAATAGAAAGGCCTTATTTATTACATTTAAAGAGTTCTGACTTTTTCTTAATTACACATTCCTGCAGTCGCATCACTGCTCAGTCCCACAGCTTGGAGTGAAGTCCTGCCCCTGAGCAGTAGCACCTCACTTGCACAGTGCTCCCCAGAGCACTGTGGTAGTTACCTTTAGAAATGGGTCTGCAACACTGTCTTGGCAATGGGGCACCAGCTCCCAAGTTCATGTTTATTGTTAATCTGCACATGCATGCTTTAAAAGGGACTCTCATAAATCTTTGAATCTCCCTCTCTTCCATTGGCCAAAAAGTCTGTATGATTTTTTTCTGTAAAATAAAGACACATTTTTCATTTTCACCAATAACTTTATTGATTTGGATATTTTGAGTATATTAGCTGTCTCCCTCATGGTATAATGTTGATTGTTGTCAGTTAACATCTCTATTTGATCACTGTCAACTTCAACTGGTCTGCCCGACCATGGAGCATCATCCAGCAAGAGCTCTCCAGCAAACTTCGCAAACGACATTGGA
The DNA here is from genome assembly GCF_021234435.1 of Artibeus jamaicensis. NCBI lineage: Eukaryota > Metazoa > Chordata > Mammalia > Chiroptera > Phyllostomidae > Artibeus > Artibeus jamaicensis. The sequence continues at coordinate 7,713,571 of NW_026521810.1, read as the reverse complement.
TACGTTCCATCAGTCGCAACACCTTCTCCATATACTGCACAAATTTTTTTTGTATTGCAGTTGTGTTTTTACCTTTCTTCAAATAATAAAGCATAATATACCCAAAATGTTGCTTATTTTCTTCCACCTTCAATATTAAAATGGCTACACAGAAATTCACCAATTTTGATAATATTTTTAAAGGCATGCTTGCCCTGGCTGGTGTAGCTCAGTGGATTGAGCGCAGGTCTGCGAACCAGACAATCACGGTTTGATTCCCAATCAGGGCACATGCCTGGGTTGCGGGCTGGTTCCCTGCAGGCCAGTCAGTTCTCAGCAGGGGATGCACGAAAGGCAACCATACATTGATGTTTCTCTCCCTCTCTCCTTCCCTTCCCCTCTAAAGATAAGCAAATAAAATCTTTAAAAAATAATAAAATAAAAATAAATAAAGGCATGCTGGCAATATAATGACAGCTGTCACAATGCAGTCTAACAAAATTGTTTTGAATAATTTAAAGACAACTAAGCATGACTAGAGCCATCTAATGGAAAAAACAAATATATATATTTTGGCCAACCCAATACAGTACTTAGACATTCATTTGAAAAATAAAGACCTTTTTTTCTGTTTTACATACTTATACCCAGTGTACTAGTTTGTCTTTTGATTTTTTACACTAATCTATTATATTATACATTTTTCTTCTGATTTTATTTCACAAGGATATTCTAATGAAATTAATTTGGCATCTTATCAGTTTGGCTTGCTCTGTCTGTTTAAAGGGACCACATGAAGTTAAACTTTTAAAGTTCTGATTCTGATTTACTTTTCCAGTACACTTTCCAGTGTAATGTAACTGAGCCATTAGACTAAAACAATGCTATCTATATTTTTCTCTTTACAGAGTGTCCGACCCACACCCCAAAATGATGCTATAATGGTACACTTTAAAGCAATTACCTTAAAAGCTTCAGAAAGTAAATATACCAAAGTTGCAAGTATTAGTTTTGATGGTAAGTATTCAACTTTTTCTAATACAGTGCTCTTATTTTGATAAACTAACTAGAAGGTCTCTGTGTCAACATCTTAATATAGAAATCCTAACCATTTTATAGTCAGATTTTATGTTACTGCTTAGGTTGGGTTTTTTTGTAAAATATCAAGAACTATTTAACTGTTTTATGAAAGAAAATAACTTTATACACCTAAACTAATTTTGGCAAGTACAGTAAGAATGGAATTACATTTTTGTAATCTGGGCTCTATGGAATTACATTTTTGTAATCTGGGCTCTTCCACATATATTCCCATTATGCTTTGTCTTAATTATGAAGTCATTAATTTTTGTAGTTGGGTAATAATTTATTTGAACTTCAGAAACATGTTTGAATTTGAGAGCAGAAATATTCTTTTTAACATTTGCATATATTGGCTTTTCTGAGCAAGGCAGACAGTCCTGCCTAAGCTAAAATAATAACCTTAACAATAGAATTATTATACTGTATATTTTGACACTTGAAATATTAACTCAGCCCAGACTTTAACATGTTTAAATAGCACATTTTATTGATTTTGCTCACTTTAGTGGAATACTTACTGAATTTGCTATCACAAGATTTTTCAAATAGTGACTTTATAGCTGCTTAACTCTCTGTGATTAAATTAAATAAGAGCTGAAACTGCAAATGGGGCTTGTGTCACTGGGGCCTGTGCAAGTGAGGGGCCCTGAAGCTTAAACTTGGGCTTTCTGACAAAGCCATCTCTGCACATACTCCACATTGGACACTGAAGCTCCTCATCAGATGAGAGAACTTGCTCACCGATGGCCTCCTACGTGCGACAGAACACCAGAACTCTGCACAGTACAGCTTGCACATGGAGAATTCTTAGGAGGGTCTGGAGCAACTGCACAGGGTGGGCACCAGCTTCAGTCTTCATCCCAGGAGCTCAGAGAAAACTCCAGAGGGAATCAATATGAAATATATGGCATATTGTCATAATCCAGCTGTCAACTAGGCTTGTAGAGGGTTTTGATGCCACAGTTATTTCCAAGATTGTGATAAACTGTCTGTTCTTAAGATACCACAGTCGTGACCACCAGTGTCAAAATCAGCAGATGCATTCTCTTTTCTTACCAAGAAAGAAAGCAGCCAATAGTAATTCCTGACCCTTGAGTTAGTACCCACCCTACTGATAAGTCCAAGGAATGGGGGGGGTGCGCAGCAAGTCAGTGCTATCCTGGCCTCCCATGCTCTTCTCCTCAAGCTCCTGGACTGAAAATTTAGTGAATGTTTCTATTCATGAGATGAATGACTGTCAGTAATGTTGGTTCTTCTGAGGTCATAGACTCTAATTAAAATAAGTGCTTCTTAAGGAAATTAGGTAAAATTAAATACACAGGGAAAGCATTTTTAAAGCAAGTACTATGTATCTTGAAGTCTTTTTTGTCTCATATAAGTATTGCTACTCCACCTTTGTTTGTTTCCATATGCATGAAACTTTTTCCATCTTTTTACTTTCAGTCTGTGTGTCTTTTGTTCTGAGGTGGGTTTCTTGTAGACAATATATATATATGGATCTTGTCTTATCTATTCAGCTACCCTATGTCTTTCGATTGGAGCATTTAATCATGTCTATTGGCCATCTGTATGCTCTCTGAAGAGGTGCCTATTTAGGTCTTCCTGCGCATATTTTACTTGGATGTTTGGTTTTTTGTGTATTGAGTTGTGTCAGGTTTTTTTTTCTTTTAAGTAGAACTTATTTTTTATTAATTTTTAGAAGATCTTATTTATTTATTTTTAGAGAAAAGGGAAAGGAAGGAGAAAGAGAGGGAGAGAGAGATCAGTGTGTGGTTGTCTCTTGCATGCCCCCTACTGGTTCTCAACCCAGGCATGTGCCTTGACTGGGAATCAAACCTGCAGCCTTTGCTTCCCAGGTTAGGGAAGCAAAGTTAGCTCAGTGTTCAATCCACTGAGCTACACTAGCCAGGACTCAGTTTTTTATGTATTTTAGATATTAGCCACTTATCAGATGTATCACTGGTAAATATCTTCTCCCATTCAATAGGTTCCTGTGCTGTGAGAAATTTTTTAGTTTGATGTCCTATTTATTTTTTTGTTTTCCTTGCCTGAGAAGAAATATCAGAAAAAATATTGCTACGACAGATGTCAAGAGATTTTACTGTCTATGTTTTTTTCAGGAGTTTTATGGTCTCAAGTCTTACATTTAAGTCTTTAGTTCATTTTGAGTTTTTAGTGTAGTATAAGATGGTCTAGATTCACTTTTTTGCATTTATTTGTCCAATTTTCCCAATACCATTTATTGAATACACTGTCTTTACCCCATTATATGTTCTTGCCTACTTTGTCAAGTATTAATTGACCACATAAGTGTAGGTGTATTTCTGGGCTATTCTGTTCCATAGATTTATATGTCTGTTTTTATGCCAGTACCATGCTGTTTTGATTACTGTGGCTTTGTAGTATAATTTGATATCATGTAGCGTGATAGCTCCAACCATGTTGTTCTTCCTCAAGGTTACTGTGGTTATTCGAGATCTTTTGTGGTTCCATATACATTTTCAGATTATTTGTTCTATCTAGTTCTGTAAAATATGCCATTGGTATTTTGATAGGAATTGCATGGAATCTGTAGATTGCTTTGGGTAGCATGGAAATTTTAATATTAATTCTTCCTAGCCATGAGCACACTATATGCTTCTATTTATTTGTATCTTCTTTAATTTCTTTCTTCCCTGTCTTACAATTTTCTGAGTGCAGGTATTTTGCTTCCTTGATTAAATTTATTCCTAGGTATTTTGTTTTATTTTTTTGATGCAGTGGTAAGTGGGATTGTTTTTTTAGTTTCTTTCTCTGGTAGTTCATTGTTAGTATTTAAAAATGAAATTGATTTTTTAATATTAAGGTCATGCCCTGCTACTTTAGTGAATTCATTTATCAGTTCTAGTAGTTTTTTGGTGGCATCTTTAGGGTTCTCTATATAAAGTATCATGTCATCTGCAAGTAATGACGGTTTTACTTTCTCCTTTCCAATTTGAATGCCTTTTATTTGTTCTTCTTTTCCAATTGCTGTGGCTAGGACATCCAATACTATGTGTATAAGAGTGATGAAGCAGACATCCCTGTCTTGTTCCTGAACTTAAGGAAAATACTTTTAGTTTCTCTGCATTGAGTTTGATGTTATCAATGGGTTTGTCAAATACAGCCTTTGTTACGTTGAGGTATGTTCTCCCTATTTCCACTTTGCTGAGAGTTTTTATCATAAATGGGTGCTGGATTTTGTCAGATGCTTTGTCTGCATCTGTTAAATGTGATCGTATGGTTTTTGTCCTTCATTCTGTTTATATGATGTATCATGTTAATCATGATTTTCAGGTATTGTACTAACCTTGTATTCTAGGAATAAATCCCACTTGATCATCATGTATGATCTTTTAAATGTATTACTGAATTCCATTTACTAATCTTTTGTTGAAAATTTTAGCATATATGTTCATCAGGGATATTAGCCTAAATGTTCTTTCTTTGTAGTATCTTTATTTGGTTTTGGAATTAGGATAATGCTTGTCTGGTAAAATGAGCTTGGGAGTCTTCCCTTCTCTAGAATTTTTGGGACTAGTTTGAGAAGGATAGGTATTAGTTATTGGAATGCTTGGTAAAATTTACCTCTGAAGCCCTCCAATCTAGGATTTTTATGGAAAGTTTTTGATTACTTCTATTGCATTAGTTGTAATTTGTTCAAATTTTTTGTTTCTTCTCGATTCAGTTTTAGAAGATTATGTGTTTCTGGGAATATGTCTCTTTCTTCCAAATTGTCCAGTTTGTTGGCATATAGTTGCTCAGAACATTTCTGGATAATCTTTGTTAATTTTTGTGCTAACAGGTGTTACTTCTCCTATTTTATTTCTAATTTATTGGGTCCTCTCTCTTTTTTTCTTGATGAGTTTGGTTAAAGGTTTATCTATCTTATTTATTTTTTCAAAGAACCAGCTCTTGCTTTTATTGATCTTTTGTATTTTTTTAGATTATTTCATTTATTTCTGCTTTGATCTTTATTATTTCCTTCCTTCTATTCATAGAAACTAGAAACTTTTTCTAGTTTCTTTAGGTGTAAAGTTAGATTGTTTTAAGATTTTTCTTATTTCTTTTTTTTTATTTATTTTATTGATTATGCCATTACAGTTGTCCTATTCCCCCTTTCATTCCCCTCTACCCTGCACACCCCTCCCCCACCATCCCCCCTTTCCTTTATGTCCATGTGTCACAAGTTCTTTAGATTCTATATTTCCCGTATTATTCTTGCCCTCCCCCTGTCTATTTTCTATCTACCATCTATGCTACTTACTCTCTGTACCTTTTCCCCCTTCTCCTCTTCCCACTCCCCTGTTGCTAACCCTCCATGTGATCTCCATTTCTGTGGTTCCACTCCTGATCCTCCTGTCCTCTTAGTTTGCTTTTGTTTTAGGTGTGGTTGTTAATAACTGTGAGTTTGCTGTCCTTTCAGTGTTCGTATTTATTATCTTCTTTTTCTTAGATAAGTCCCTTTAACATTTCATATAATAAGGGCTTGGTGATGATGAACTTGACCTTATCTGAGAAGCAGTTTATCTGCCCTTCCATTCTAAATGAAAGCTTTGCTGGATAGAGCAATCTTGGATGTAGGTCTTTGGATTTCATGACTTGGAATACTTCCTTCTAGCCCCTTCTTGCCTGTAAGGTGTCTTTTGAGAAATCTGCTGACAGTCTGATGAGAACTCCTTTGTAGGTGACTGTCCCCTTATCTCTTGCTGCTCCTATCCCTAGGATTCTCTTCTTCATTTGAATCTTGGCTAATGTAATGATGATATGCCTTGGTGTGTTCCTTCTTGGGTCCAACTTCTTTGGGATTCTCTGAGCTTCCTGGATTTCCCGGAAGTCTATCTCCTTGGCCAGATTGGGAAGTTCTTCTTTATTATTTGTTCAAATAACTTTTCCACTTGTGGCTGTTCCTCTCCCCCTTCTGGTACCCCTATAATTTGGATGTTGAAATGTTTAAAGATTTCCTGGAGGTTCCTAAACCTCTCCTCATTTTTCTGTATTCTTATTTCTTCATATTTTTCTGTTTGGTCATTTTTTTCTTCCTTCTGATCCTCTCCCTTGATTTGAGTCCCAGTTTTCTTTCCATCACTATTGATTTCCTGTGCATTTCCCTTCATTTCAATTAGTTCAGCTTTCATATGTTCCTCTAATTTGTGACTAAAATCAACCAGTTTTGTGAGCATCCTGATCACCAGTGTTTTGAACTGTGCATCTGAAAGTTTGGCTATTTCTTCATCACTTAGATTTATTGCCTCTGGGGCTTTAAGCTGTTCTTGAGCCATAATGTTTTGGTCTGTTCGCACCTGTTATGTATGAGGGGCAGAGCCTTGGGTATTCACCGGGGTGGGGCAACCCAGGTTGCTGGGTTGTGATGCTGTATGTGGGGGCGGGGTCAGAGAGGGGCAGTGGCATTTGTTCTGCTCTCTCTCGGATTTCGGTCTCCTCTGCCACTTTCCATAAGCAAATTGGGCCCTTTTAGTGCTGGTTCTCAGGTGTGTGGGCTTATGCACCCTCCAGGACCCTGTGGGTCTCTCCAACAAACTCTCTGTGAGCCTGGGAGCTTCTCCTGGCACCTCGACCCCAAAAGTCTTTCCAATTGGTACTTTCAGGTTTTAATTCCCGTTGCTGGGGCCCTAGCCTGAGTGGTCTGTCTCACTGCTTGCTCCTTTGCTTGGTTTATCTGTGCGGGAATGTGTGACATGTGACAGCTGTCAGCCAGCCGCCTTGCGCCCTCACTGGGTCCGCCCGCCTGGGATCTGCCAACCGCAGCCTGTGCTCCTGCGCTCCCCTGCACTCTGGAGCTCCTGCGTTGGTCTGGCTGATCTTTCCTGCCCAACCCTGCTCTGCCGCTGACTCCGCCCCTCTTACCAGTCTGGATGAATGGTTAGTTGTTGTCAGACTTCCATATAGTTCAATTTTCTGTGTTTTGGCTGCGTTTTTGTTACTAAAACTTTGTTGTCTTTAAACTTGGTTGTGTGAGGAGGCACAGTGTATCCACCTATGCCTCCGTCTTGGCCGGAAGTCAGATTTTTCTTATTTCTTGAGGTAGGCCTGTAATGCTATGAATTTTCTTCTTAGGACTGTTTTCACTGTGTCCTGTAAGTTTAGTTTTGTTGTATTTTTATTTTCATTTGTCTGAAGGTATCTTCTGATTTCTTCATTGATCTTATTGTTAGCCCACTCATTGTTTAGTGACATGTTATTTAGCCTTCATGTGTTTGTGTATTTCAGTTTTTTTATTTTAATTGATTTCTAGTTTCATAATATTGTGATTAGAGAAGATGCTTGATATGATTTCAATCTTCTCTCATTTATTGAGACTTGTTTTATGTCCTAACATGTCTGCCCTGGAAAATGTTCCATGTGCACTTGAAAAAAATGTATATTCTGCTGCTTTGGGGTAAAATGCTCTGAAAAATATCAGTTAAATCTGGTCTGGTGTGTCATTCGGGGCTTCTGTTTCCTTGATTTTCTGTCTGATCTTTCCATTGAAGTCAGTGGGGTCTTAAAATCTTCTACAACGCCTGTTACTGTTAATCTCTCCCTATATGTCCACCAATATTTGTTTTATACATTTAGATGCTCCTGTGTTGAGTACATAAAATTTATAAGGACTTACCCTGTTTTTGGATTGATCCCTTTATCAGTATGCAGTGTCCTTATTTGCCTCTTATTATAACCTTTGTTTTAAAGTCTGTTTTGTCTGATACAGGTATTGCTTCTCAAGTGCTACATTTCTTAAAAGTAGTTTTTATTATCATGGAACAATCCTGCCACCTTTCACATCCCATTCTACCTCCACCACCCCGGATCCCAAACACAAAAATACCACTGGGATTGCTGTGACAATCAATAGGAAATGTGTGCTTTATTTAACTTCTTAATATTTTCAGAATATACCATATATATTAACTCTACAAGCAAGCATCTTTCTCATTGGGTCATTATTCTTTAAGGTTTTACCTGAATTTTCTTGAGGTTTTTGAAAACTTTCTTAAAATACTATGAAATGCTTTCATTATGGTCCTTGTGATCAGCTTTACATCAGAATAAATAGTGAAAACTAAAAGCATGCAGAAGTGGTTAAAACAGCAAATGAAGAAATGAGGTTAATGAAGATTTTAGAAACCTAGTCATCATCTGTACTCAGCCACACACTAGATATCTTCCTTTTTTTTTTTTTGCATTTTTTTTGTGCCAATGTTGGATATCCAACACCCATTTGCAGAGTCCACATGTAAATTCTCCTAAGTGGAAGTCTACCTGAAGTATTTTAAAGGAGATAAAGATAAACAGCTTCTTTATTTGCTTTGAAGGGAGTATCCTTATGGGTACCCAAATTGGATCCAACTAAAACTATTTCTGTAATTCCAATGAAAATTACACAGAACTGCTGTAGGATTTAAAGGTTTTACTTCATCTGTGAGGCCAGTATGATGGCAGAGAAATAATGCCTCCTCTTACTACTGTCAGTTAGGGTTGGCCAACATAAGAAGTTAGAGCTCAAAACTCTACTTGACTTGTATTTATAGCAAGACTCTGGTCACACAATTAATGTTTCTTTCTCAGTGTGGCTGTAAACCAGTGGTTCAGTGAGGGGCAGTTTTGCTCCCAGGGACATTTGGCAGTGTTTGCAGACATTCTTGATTGTCACAGCTGGGGATGCTACTGATACCTAGCAAGTAGAGGAAGTTTAGCAAGTAGGATGCTGCTAAACTTCCTACAGCACTCAGGACAGCCACCCTACCCCACAACAAAGTACTACTCTGGCATAAAATGTCAGTGGTGCCAAGGCTAAGAAACCCTGCTATAAATGTAAGCAAAGCAAAAGCTTATGGCTATATAGAAGTAGCTCAAATAAAGTGGTTTTTCTCCTGAATTATGTCCATGCTAATTCCTTGTTTGTCCCATTACAGCAAATTAAAACATTATTCCTTTTTTTCTATGAAAAGTGTGATATTTGATTTAAAATGTTGTAAAACTATTCTGCTTATCAATTTGAAAGCTCAGCTTTGCCTTTAAGGTATTTTCAGTCCACATAGCCACTCTCACACTTCTCTGTATGAAGTTGACAGATTTTTATGTGTGTTTGTATCTGTATTTACTTTCAGCATCAAAGGCAAAAAAACCATCTCAGTTTTCTGGGAAAATCACCGTTAAAGCAAAGGAAAAGAGTTATTCTAAACTAGAGATACCATATCAAGCAGAAGTATTAGATGGGTGAGTTTGTCTTGAAATAAGCTTTGCTATTTTTTACTAATCAGTAAGTTCTATTTTCCTGCCAACTGACTTGAGCAAAAAAGTAATAGCCAAATTCACATAAACTCCAAGGAATTGTTGAAAAGAATGACTTAAATTATTAAGGGGAAAGTCTCCTATATTTTGTTTATATTTTACTTAGAAGAAAAAAGTAAATGGGATGATGTGCTTTGGGCTTAAAATGAAGTTTTGATGACTCAGTAACACAGCAGTAAATGAATCTATAAATCATTTGAACCATTTCCTTTCTGTAAATTCCTTGTGTAACCTGGAAGTGGTTGTGGTTTGTTAGTAAAATATATTGTCAGTTGAAATAAAATCATTTATATTTCCTTATAAACTCGTATTCACTGCTCTCGAATTAAAACTTTTTATAAATGGTCAATAATATGTGTAGTTCATTTTCTGATTATACAGCAACCCAGCAATTTTCAACCTTTTTATCTCATGGCATAGGTGAACTAATTATTAAAATTCTACAACACACTAAATAATGTATTTTTTGCTGATATAACAAAAAATAGGTGTAATTTTTATTCATTCGCACCAGACGGCTATTGTGTTGTCAGTTGTCTTTTTCTTAATTTGAGAATCTGAGGGAAAAGAGGTCAGTTTCTTGACTAAATAGTTAGGTGATGCATGTTTTAAAAGTTTTTTTGCAGCATACAGTTTGCAAATCACTGCTATAACCAATAATAGCTTAATATCCAACCTGGTAGAGACAAGCTGGTTGCAATTGAAGGATAAACTTTTTAAGTAGCTTGCAACTCTTTCTGTTAATATATTCTTGGTTTTAATTTTTCAATTATATATAATTTAATAGAGAATAGTTCTTTATATTCCATGTTAATATTTTGCAAGTTAAATTTTGTTTTAAATCATGTGGTCAATCAGTAAAATATTTAGAGTTCTAATTCTCTAATAACAGTCCTTAGTGCTAAACATAAATTATCACAGCAAGAGAATTTGGATTTTAAGTTAACAGATAGAAATAAAATTATTTATGTTTTTTGTTTTTTCAAACAGTTATTTGGGATTTGATCATGCTGCAACATTGTTTCACATCCGAGACAGTCCTTCTGATCCTGTGGAAAGGCCAATTTACCTTACTAACACTTTCAGGTTCGCGATCCTCATTCATGATGTGTTGCTACCAGAAGAAGCCAAAACAATGTTTAAAGTATGTGTGGGACCCCTCATACTTTTAACTTCATTGATCTACCAGCTTGGAGATGCTAACACAGTTTTTCCTCTCCCATTGTTTTCTAGGTTCACAACTTCAGCAAACCAGTTTTAATTCTTCCAAATGAATCAGGATACATTTTTACTTTGTTTTTTATGCCATCCACATCATCCGTGCACATAGATAACAACATTTTACTTATTACTAATGCCTCTAAATTTCATTTGCCTGTGCGGGTATATACAGGCTTTTTAGATGTAAGTATGTTTATCTACCTTTAAAATTTAAACTCCCACCCATCTTATGTGTTTCAAGTATCATTAGGCAATCATTATTAGGCACCTTTGCATTTTGCCATCTTCTGTTTTTTACAAGTAGGTCTACTTCCCCCCAGTCTGTACTTTCAGGATGATGACTAGTCTTCACTCTTCCCAGCAGCTGTCTCCCCTCATGATACAGTTGAATCCTCTAGTTCTTTCCACGTTCTTTCTCTTGATCTTGCTTTTAAACTGTTACAATCATGGGGAAGTTAAAAACAAACAAAATAGGAAAAAATCATAATCAGGAATAAAATAACAGGAGGTTGAAGAGGGAAGTATGTAGGGAAGAAACCAGGCAGTATCAGGATGAAGAGTCAAATAATCAAGAAGAGAGGGAGGTGGTAAAGACTCATGGTTGGAATGAATAGTAATCTAAACAGACAGGAAGAGCAAAGGTCTCAGACCTTAGTACAGAAAATAAGCCTGAGGAAAATCAAAAAAATATATCCTCAGAGTAGTCAATGAAAAAGTTTATATGAGAAATGAAACTGACAGGAAGGATAAAAAGAAAATGAAAACGTAGAAATGTAGTTCTCCAAAAAGCCAGCATCAGTAAGAATATTAGGGCTACAGGGACCTTCATGTTATCCTGCTCCTTCATCATGTGTTTGGTTTAAATGATTATGTATTTGTAGCTACTGTCATGATGCATAGTGTTTACTGAAACCTAGGACTTTCTGCCTCCTATTCAAGGACTCCCTCCATGTTCTCCCTCACTTTCTGCTTTTTTTATGTGCCTTCAGAGGAGAAAAAGCTGTTCAATAAAGACCATGAGTGTTTTCATTTTGATTTCTTAAAATAATTATATTTTATATGTGTGTATGTGTATATTTACATGAAATAAAGAAGCCTTAGAATATCTTAATATAGTCACTTTATAACATTCTCTTACATAAGTTTGATTTTACATTTAATTTAGTTCTTTTATATCTTTTCAGTATTTTGTATTACCCCCCAGAATAGAGGAACGTTTCATAGATTTTGGCATACTGAGTGCGACAGAAGCAAGTAATATTTTATTTGCAATTATAAACAGCAATCCAATCGAGGTAAAAAAAAAACTGTTTTTATTCTAAATCACATTTAAGGATTTTATTCAAGTGCTGTAATAATCACCTCCATATCTTTCTCTTTTTTAAGTTGGCTATAAAAAGTTGGTACATCATAGGAGATGGTTTATCAATAGAACTTGTTGCTACTGAAAGAGGCAATAAAACAACAATAATTTCAAGCCTTCCAGACTTAGAAAAAGCCTCTTTATCAGACCAGTCACCAGTAAGTAACCCTTCTTACTATTTCCTAAAACGTAGATATATGTCCAAATACAGAGTGAAAGACGGTTGTCATGTCACACACTTCAACTCCTATTTTTATGGAATTCGTAATAGCAGTGGTGGTTTTGTGTTAAAAGGATCATCTGTTGTCTTGTAGGTCATCTATTTCAAACCCCTCCCTTTATGATAAATTTTACTTTAGACTCAAAAGGTATTAAAGTTCTACCTTGTCATAAGAAGTTCTGTAACAAGCAGAATTTAAACTATCCTTTTATAATGTATACAAGTGTCATTACAGGGCACATTGGTACTAAATTAACCCTGTGTTCATTGAATTTACTGGGCAAAAGAGATATCCCTGAACAACAGGAGAAAGTGTCTTCAATTACACAGTAGTATTTCTGGCCAATTTTATGCACTGATTAGAAAAGTTCAATGAGGTGAACACTGTTTGATCCCTGCCCATGTGCTTTTTTCTGACTTACAAATATGGAAAGCTGGTTATAAAAGCACAAAACAAAAGAAAGTGTGTACAGTATCAGTCTTTCCCCTCCCCACTGCTGAGAAAGAAACTAGAAGTTTACAGTTACTCACAACAGAATTAGAATCCCCTCTCATGAAAAGGACCATAACTTACCTCCTCTGTACATTAGGGGAGAACTTCTTGCAGCAATTTTACAAAGGAAAATCAGATGTCCTAATGCAAAAATTGATGACAGATATACTTCCATGGAATGCCATAGGTTATAAAACTGATTTAGAAACAGTTTACACTGGAAAGATTCCCCAAAACAGTATCTTGGAGGAGAGTTTAGTGATATGTACCACTCCTAGGAATTCTCTCCATGGAAGGAACTTAAGAGCCAAAAGCTGTAAGAATGAAGCTGTTTATAATAGTACTGTTAATGACTCCAAGTAACAGGAAATAGCCAGGTGCCTAAAGAAAATCATGACTTTATGATTTACTACTAAAGCAAATAAAAAGTTATAAATATGATAGTGTGTAGAAACCTGGAAAAGAATTTATGAACATGTAGGAAAGTACTGAATAATGTATTCTAATTGTGTCTGTGTAGGATTCAAACTACATAATTAGATATTTCTGAATAATGGTAGATTTATAGGTATTTAAATTTTAATAATTTATTGTTTTAAATTTGATTCAGAAATACTCTATTTAAAACAAAAAATAGATACACCCATAAGAAGTAATATTTGTCACTCCACCTGAAATTTTTAATAAAAATAAAATGCTGCAGAAATAATAATGAGGCCAGCCATAATATGTTCCTTCCAACAATAAAGTTAGAGTAAAATCATGTGTGTCTAATCCTAGATGGTTGAATCATAGTGTTTCCTAATAAAACATTATAAATTATTTTAGAAATTTAGGGATCATTTCCTAGCAGGAAATAGCATGTATAACATACACTTTAAATTTAAGAGATCCATTTAATAACATAAAGCCTGTTTGACAATTTAGGGTTTTAGAGTTCATTCTTATATAAAACTATAAATACAAAAACAAGGGACAGAAAGATGAGATCATTGTTATGAACAGTTACTTAAAATAGGAAGTTATGATAAGGAGAACTTCAAAACAGAAACTCCACAAATTTTCTAAAGTTTGTAATACCTGTACAAACTTAGCTTCTTTATAAAAGGCAAACCTATGAACTAAATTTGCATTCTGTTCTGTGTGAAACACACGTTGCAAGCAACTCTCTGTGCTCTTCAGACCTGTGTTCTGACTTGGGTAGTTACAGAATCACAATGGAAGCATTAGAATTACAAAAAAAAAAAAAACCCACAAAATGCTTCTAAAAAAGGGAAAGCGAGTATGTTCAGTCTATCAACATTTGTTATTTTGATATAAATGTGAATTCTAGATAAAATACAACTAGTAAAATCTAAGACACAGCTTCACAAAGTAAATTTTATGGGTTATTTTCTTGAAATTTCACAACCTCAAAGATTAAGTGCCAGAAACATCAGCAAATAGTTTGAGTAAACAAATAAGGTCCCCATTCTTCTTTCTTATCTGTATTGCTTAACTGTTCCTTTCCATGATATTTGATGTTTCCATGTAACCCAATCTCATTTGCTCTGAAGATATGATTGTTAACATGACCAAGTTAAATTCAGAACTTGAAGCAGAACCAAGCAGTATATACTTTGTATACACTTGTACCCTAATGTGGCTGAAGGGTTGGTGAAAGGCTGTGTCCCTCTGCTCCCATCCTCATCCTTTTTGTCCATGCAGGTACATGGGTGGTACCTGAGAACCATATCCTGACCTACCTTGTCAGCTGGGACTCCTCTGTTCCTCAAGGAACCAGTTTTCTTGGTGGCACATTGAATAAGTGTAGATAAACAGCCAGGGACAGGCATTGTTTTGAGATATTTGTATATGATGGTAACTTGGTATCATCCTTGTACATGTTTAGGGTTCAGAAGTCAGTTTATCATTGTAGCCTTTTCTATTGTAGTAGAACTTCAACTAGCAGGCTAGTGAATGATCATTTCTGCTACATACAGGTGATACTGGCTTCAGGCTGTTTTGCAGTGTTCAGAGTCAGGCTTACTGCAAAAAAACTGGAAGGGATTCATGATGGAGCCATACAGATCACAACAGATTATGAGGTAAGGACTTTATGGGTGTTTTTTGAATAAATCGGTTTTTTGTTTGTTTTTATAGAAATAGCACTAAGTTTACTCATAAACTTACAGTTTACCTGTTTTATATCTTAAAAACTGAGCTTTTGCCCCAACTGGTGTGGCTCCATTGTTTGGGCATCAATCCCACAAAGCAAAAAGGTCACCAGTTTAATTCCCAGTCAGGGCACATGCCTGAGTTGGGGCCTGGTTCCCTGGTGAGAGTGTGTGCAAGAGGCAACGGGTCAGTGTCTCCCGCACCCATCAGTGTTTCTCTTCCTCTCTTTCGCCCTCCCTTCCTTTTCTCCCTTTTAAAAATACTATGTATTTAAAAGTAAATACATAGTATCTTTAAAAAAAAAAAAACAACTGAACTTTTGAGACTAGTTTATAGACTATTGGTCTTCTGATAAAACCCAAATCTCTTAACCAAAAATCTTTTAAAAAATAAAAAATGCTTCGGGCACATTTTGAATTGCTGTGTTAGAACCCTGCTTACCAGTGGTTATAGCATTGCAGAGACCCTGTCTGAAATTAATGAGTTAGATTCTGTCTCTGATTCTTTTCTGTAATTATAGCTGTCCTTCCTGTAACATTTCTGAAAAGGAAGATAGTCAGGAAATCACATGAGTCCTAAGTCAGAGACAAAATGGTCGTTGAGCTTTGTAAAACCTCTGTGGCATTTGGCATGTTGCTCTTGGTGAGATTTTGAATGTATGTATTTCTGCCAAACCCAAATATTTTAATTTAATGTTGAAGAGCTCTTTGGGAAATTTTGCACTACAGTTCATCGTATTGCTACCCTTGTTCTCCTGCCTGTTTTCATCACATACAATCACACATGAAAGAAAACTAATTCAGAATAAACAGAATTGATTAACAATAAATGATTTGTTGGGAGAATATTAAATTGAATCTATAGAATTCATGTTTATCACTCATGGAAATAAGTATATTTTGTGGGTAAGAAAGAAAAGTTTTTGTTAATATGGACGAAAATGAAAATTAGGAAAAAAATCTTAGAGAAGTATCTTTGTGAGTCACAAATGAGTGAATTAAGAGTTAACTCATTTTAGCCCTGGCTGGTGTAGCTCAGTGGATTGAGCACAGGCCTGTGAAGCAAAGGGTCGCTGGTTCGATTCCCAGTCAGGGCACATGCCTGGATTGTGAGCCAGGTCCCCAGAGGGGACCATGTGAGAGGCAACCACACATTAATGTTTCTGTCCTACTCTTTCTCCTTCCCTTCCCCTCTCTCTAAATATAAATAAATATTTTTTTTAAAGAGTCAACTCATTTTTTATATTAGATTGGGTTAATTATATACACAAAAAATATATAACTGGAAAATACTGGATGTTTCATATTGTTTTAGGGGTACAATGTGGCTTTTTAAATTATCTACAAAATAACTTGTATTATGAAAAAAAAAACCTATTCTTTATTCCCCATTGTTTGGTCTCGTTTACCATGTTTTCAGTGAGTCACTGAGAAGTACACAGAAATTTGTTGTATTTCAGTGCATTTATGGAGTACGTTGGTCAGATTAAACAGTTTCTGTGGGTGATTTTAATATTGCTGAAGAGTTGGTTATTAATGTAAGTCCCAAAATGAGGTTTTTTAACCCCAAAACATAATGCTATTAACAGTCAAGATCAATGTTGAACTTAAACCTTCTTTATGGTCTGCCTCTGTACAGATTCTGACGATTCCTGTGAAGGCTGTGATTGCAGTGGGTTCGCTGACTTGCTTTCCAAAGCATATGGTCCTTCCACCATCCTTCCCAGTAAGAGAGTTAATTCACCGACTTTTTCTTGCTCATTTTTTTCTTTACCTTTACCTCTGTGTTCCTCAGATTCCACAGAGAAATCAGTTATTCTTTGTTGATAGCTTATTTTAAGGTAAGACTTTGTACCAGGTTCTTTAGGAGATACAAAAAGGAGTAAGAAATAGTTCCTTCTCTCAAAAAACTTTCCATCTGGACTAGGAAATGGATCAGTAATTCAGAGATTTGAAACAGGTTGTAGAAATTACTCTAAGACGTCAAATACAATGCTGTGAGAGAAATACACACCTAATTGATGGAGGTGCCATGTGAGCTGGTTTAGAATGTCTTCTGGCAGGGATAGATTAGGGGTGGTGAGACGGCGCATTCAGGGCCTAGGGAACAACCTGAATAAAGACACAGGGGTGAAGTCCAAGATAGCATTAGTCAGGAGTAAGTTGGCCAGTTTGGCAAGAGTGGAGATGAAATGTTATGTTGGAGTGGTAGCTCTAAAAAAAAAGTGCAGTGAAATCCATGAAAATCTAAAGTTATTAAGAAGAAGATTGACAGTATCAGAGCTGAGCTTTGCGAATTGGCTCTTCGTCAGAAGTAAATACATTTGGAAGTAACAACAGAGTGCCTGGAGGCCAACCCAGGGACACTGGCAGCATCCACTGGAAGTGTGTGGGGGAGATTTGGCAGAGGCAGGATATTTCTTCCATACCTGCAAGCCTTTGCTCTTAGTCTGCCTTGAATGCCCTTCCTGCTCTCCTACCTTCAAAGAACTTCTTATCTTTCCAGATTCAGTTCTCTCATCTCCTTTCTAAAGATGTCTTGACTCTGCTAGACAGTACTAGTTGTTTTACGTGTGATCCTGAAAGGATTTGAAATTACCTGTCTCACAGCAAGCTTCACAGTGTACTGTTAATACTGCCTATGTATTGATCTCCCCAATGAGACTCTGAGATCCTCTAGGACAGGGATGGAGACATCTTTTATCCCCAGTGGCAGGTGCTTAGTAGATGGTGGATGGATGAAGGAGCAGAATGATGGAGAAGAGAGCATAGACATGAGACATTTCAGGTGAATCAGTTGAACTATTCTTGAATATCCTGATGGAGTAATTAAAGCAGGTGTGGTAGGATGGCAGATGAGGAGTCAAAAAAATGACTTAGAGTTTGAGCCTGGACAGTAGGAGAAAAGAAATGCAGAAATTGGGATGCCACTGCCTTTCACAGGAAGCTGATGCAATCAGTTCAGGGCACCTTGGGGCAAATGTGGAAGTGTCTTTTATTTTGTGGTAGGAGACATGGCAGGTTAAGAAAGCAGTACATTGCAAAAATCTTAATGCTTTATGTAATAAAACTTAAATTCAAACCTTACCTCCTTAAAAATACAAATTTTAAATTAAAAGGTGCAGCATATTCAAGGTTGGATCTTAACTTAAAATCTTTATGTTCTTGTTGTTCCACTTTGCACTGATCATACAAATCTCTTGAATTCATTATTTACCCAAAAGGACCTTTTCTTCCTTCACTTGCCTTTTCAATCAATGATCTCCTTAAACACTACAAAAATTCTACAGTAAATGAGGAAATATCTGTATTAAAACAAGGTGCTGCTTTTGAACTACTTTAGATTAAGCTTTCAGATACCTGTCTTAAGGTGGCTTACAGGTGCAGATAATTGCTTGAAATTACAAATTAATTTGATATTATTGTGTTAGGTGGGCTGCTATAACAAATTGCCGTAGACCGATGGTTTAAATAACAAACATTTATTTCTCACAATTCAGGAAATTAGAAAGCCCAAGATTAAGGTACTAGAAGGTTCTTCGTATGGTGCAGACCCTCTTCCTGGTTTTGCAGATGGCCGTCTTTTCATTGTATAATCACTGAGCCAGAAGAGAGAGGAGGAGGGCAGGTTCCTGGCTCTCTTCTTTTAATGGCACTTATTGATCCCATTTGTTAGGTTTCTGCCCTCATGACTTAATCACCTCTGAAAGGCCCAACCTCTTAATACCGTCACACTGGGGGCTAGAATTTCAACATAAATTTTAGGGGACCTATACATTCAGTCTGTAACAATTACCAGAGTCTCTAAAGAGAGTCTGTTATCAGATGGAGAATGGCAAAGCTAACTGAAAACAATACTTAGTAAACATTTCAAATAACTTGTAGTTTAATACTTAGTATTTGAATATTATAAAATGAGCTATTATATCTGCTATCTCTTTTGATCTTCACCATACCCCTGCAAGACAAGACACAGACATGAGAGAAATAGTTATTACAGGCACATGAAGACTAGGTAATTGCCAGAAAGCACAGTTGATTAGAGGCCACGCTGGGACTCAGCACAGGCTTCCTGCTTCCTGTTCTTCAGTCCTTACCATCTCAGCAGCATACCTTTCCTCTAATGTAATCTACTGCAGTTTACTGTGACTGAACTGTAAATGATGAGTGTTTGTCTTACCTTCACCATCATTCATCTCTTTTTCCTGTGCTTTTTCTTAATTACTGTATCTTAATACCAAATATAAGACCAGTGGCTAAGAACACTTGAGAGATTTATTCAATAGCTAAGAATCAGTTTATAAAAACAAAAAGTTTTCAGACAAAAGAAAGTAAAAGATTATCTCATTATTCTAACTAAGGATTATTTAAATCATGCAATTTATTACTTAAAATCTGGTACTCTATTATAGGAAGAAGAATGCTGCTAATAAGATCTCTTTACAAATTTAGGAAGTAGCAACTGTTGAAAATTCTACAGTCCTTTGAGCCTTGGTTTCCTAAAAAGACATCTGTTGGCTCTTAAGCTGAAGAAAATTCAACCATATTCAAATGAATTTGTTTGTTTTCTTTCTTCAGGGGAAAATAGTTCATCAAAGTTTAAGTATTATGAACTCCTTCTCACAGAAAGTAAAAATACAGCAAATACGATCTTTGTCAGAAGATGGGCGATTTTACTACAAACGATTACGGGGCAATAAGGAAGACTTGGAGCCAGGAAAAAAATCAAAGGTTTGACATACTATTTAAGAATTCCCATTCATGGGTGCTTCATTATTGTGACCTTCTATGAATTGGGAATTCATGATTCTTCTGTGCCTCTTTATAGATTGCAAACATTTATTTTGATCCTGGATTGCAGTGTGGGGATCATTGCTATGTTGGCTTGCCTTTTCTGTCCAAATGTAAGTTACCTTGCTTTTTTTTTCATTGCCTACAAAATATTCTTTAATGAAGACTGGTATTTTAAAAGTCCATCCCTATCTCTTGGGCTGTAGAAATCATTTCAAGAAAATTGGCAAATGAATTAGATGTAGGGCTCAGTATGTCATAACTTATGTTCCCTGTTTTAGCTGAATCCAAAGTGCAGCCTGGGGCAGCCATGCAGTATGATGCGTGGGATGCCGACTGGGATTTGCATCAAAGCCTTTTCAAAGGATGGATGGGAATAAAGGAAAACTCAGGTCATAGGTGAGTGGTTTTGCTTTAAGTATTTTAACTGTCTTTACAGGTTCAAAATGTCTCAGTTAATGTTACTTCCTAAATATTATGTTTATATTAGGTTATTTACTTTTCTATAGCTAAGAAAATATGCTTAGTCTTCAGGAAATTATTGAGGCATCTTGAATTGCCATTTTAATTGTATATTGCTCAAAAATATACATACTATCATTTTTCTTTATTCCATCACTCTAAATACTTCCTTAAGATCAAAGAAACAATTTAAAGTTGTGTTTATGTAGGATGACAACAATGTTCACCTTAGACACGTCCATTTGCATAAGGTTTTTACTTACTACTGAGCTCTGTTAAAGGCAAGGAAAACATGTTCTCGGTTTCTTTCCATAGTAGCAGATGCATGTATTTGGTCATTGTGAAATGAACCACCTCCTTTTCCAGAGCTGAACTGTTAGGGGTACATACATAGGGCCCATCTCAGAGGGCTTTCCATGTCTTTGTCAGGTATGAAACATGCTAATGACAGATCACTGCTGTACCTGTATTCAAAACAGAGACAGTACAGAAATTTAATCTTTTCATGTACTTTAGAAGAGAATTTGACTAGAATGATGATAATATGACACGTGATGAAAACTGCTGTTCTCAGTTGGCTAATTTAAAATTTGTCAGTATTATCAAGATACTGCAATTTTCAGTAATATAAAATTTCAAACCACTAATAGTTAAATCCAAAGGTTTCTGTTTATCTGAACTATTGGCCATACAAAGTTTTAACACAAAGAGAGTTAAATTTTTACTCTCAAATGATTAAAGTTAAGTACAAAGAGACTTGTAATGAACTAAAAGAACACTAATTAAAGCACTTGTTGGTCCCCCTACGTTTCCATAGTGGACATTGGAATGTATAGGCAGTCCCCAAATTTAACATTCAATTATGAATAAGTAACTTAGAGTGCTGCCCTAGGCTCAGCTGCCAAGGAACACTGTCACCTTCCACCTAATGAAGCCCTTGCCTTCTTCTTTGGGTGCCCAGCATTCCATTGCTAAAGACCAGGGCTCCTGATCTACCCTGTGCCTCTAGGTCCCATTTGCACCTTGCTCCTGCCTTTGTGTTTCCTTATCAGTGTGTGTGTTAGAATCTCTGTTAGTAGTCTTATAAAGCCTTTGCTCTTACCAATATTGGAATATCATAATTTGGTGTCATTTGGGGTTTAAATAGGCTTCGTTGTTTGGGTCTGGTGACCTTAGCCCCATTTATAATATTGTTTCCTTAGGAAGTATGTTTTGAGTTCTGAACAGCTAGTTTATAAACACTCATAAGTAGGGAAATATTTAAATGAGGACCTATTACTGACAACTTCACAAATAGCTACACAAAATCCTCCTGTGGATTACCTTCCAGCTGACATCTTCATTGCATATTAGGATTTTGGTTGTTTTTTTTTTTTAATACAAGGGGGAAAAGCCATATGCCAAGAAATGTACTGCCTTCTCCTTAGTTGTACTGAAAATGTTCTTAGCACCCAGGTCTTGGTGTCTAGGTCTTTCTACTAGGCGTGCAAGGTGTTTCAGGATCCCCAGAATGTGTTATGCATATGTGCCTTTTTCTTTACATATTCAGTGAAAAAAACAGTATGGTGATCAGTGGTACATATTTTGGCAGCTCTTGGTGCCAGAATAGAGACAACTTCATGTATGTCTGTAGGCATAGTAAAGTATTTAGAGTAAATAAACCTGTGTTTATCCAGAGCCAGATAAAATTACTCCACTACACAAGCCTGATAGAAAACTCAAATATTTCATTTTGATCCAGTAACTTGTAAAATTTTTTTCTAGATTGAGTGCTTTATTTGAAATAAATACGGACCTTCAAAAAAATATACTATCAAAAATCACTGCTGAGCTCTCCTGGCCTTCCATACTTAGTTCACCCCGGCACTTGAAATTTCCTCTAACTAATACCAACTGCTCTTCAGTAAGTATGCAGAGTGGCATTGGGTTTTGGAAATACATAATAGGGTTTGTAAAGTACCTGCTCATACTCATAACTTTGGGAATCTTTCATTTACTGTTTGGTTACTTTATTTAAGGAAGAAGAAATTACTTTAGAAAATCCTGCAGATGTTCCTGTTTATATTCAGTTTATACCCTTGGCTTTATATTCCAATCCTTCAGTCTTTGTAGATAAGTTAATATCAAGGTAAGCATTGCTTTAAGTAATCAAAATGTTTCTGTGTTAGCACGGAATGTTGCTTTACACATTTAAAACACTGTTGCAGCTCATAACAGTAATAGATTTAGCTTAAAGAAATTCTGAATCTGTAATTAAAGTGGAGAGAAGGTTCTGGGAAGAGATTCATGTTATGTTAAGCATATGGAAAAGCTTTCAGTTTAAGACAAGAAAAATTCATGTTGAACATCTTCATACAGATGGTGTAGTTAGTTGGAACATCATCATATACACACACCAAAAGGTTGCAGGTTTGATCTCCAGTCAGGGCACATACCTAGGTTTCATGTCTGAATTCCAGTCGGGGTGTGTACAGCAGGCAACTAGTCAGTGCTTCTCTCTGCACCCCCTTTTCCCCCCTCTCTAAAATCAATAAACATATCCTCAGGTGAGGATTAAAACAATTATAAAGAAAGCAAGTGGAACTTTCCAAATACTTTACTTTTAACAAGTGAACAAAATATTAACTCTTAAGTTGTGGCTCTTAATTTGTGAAGGCTATTAATCTGATAATATTGATCTCAAATCTGCCAAAAGACAATTTGCAAACAAAACATAACTTGATAATTACTGTATAACCCATTTAATTATGATGCTGCTTACAAAGAAAAATATATACGTTTTTATTTTAGGTTTAACTTGAGTAAGGTGGCAAAGATAGATTTAAGAACACTAGAATTCCAAGTCTTCAGAAACAGTGTAAGTATTTGAACTTTATACTATTCCACAGAAATAATTCTATGGTATGATCAGTGCACATGTGTCAGAAAAACTATTAACTGCTCTTATATTTGGCCAAAGAGCAAGTTATGAAAAGGTCAGTAAACTAGGTTCTAGAGGTAAAAACCCAGGCAGAATGGGTTGGATTTAGGTCGACATGAGGAACACTGGATAGAAGCAGCTTCCTGTTTGTAAGCATTAAATGTTAACCACGTGACTATTTATAATAACAGCTGCTAGAACTTCAGATACTGTATTGAGGTGTGTTTGTGTGTATTAGGTGCTCCAGCTACTATTGACTTCATGAATGAGTGATGGCCACAGTGTCCTGTGCTTAGCAGCACTGCTCAGCAACTGCAGACTCACACCTGCAGCTTCTTTATGGAATCAGTCCAGCCTACATCTGCTGTTCCTCTTTTCCTTCTGCCTTCTGTTTTTCCCAGCACTACTGCCTTTTGCAAAGAAACCTGCGTACTCATGATGTAACCGAAGTAGGACAGCTGTGTCATTTTTGTCTCTAGTGATGTTTCAGGCTTAATTTGCTCTAGGACCTACTTATTCATCTCTCTGGCAGCCAGCCACACAGTATCCATAGAGCTATCCAACACCATATTTCAAATAAATTCATGTTTTTCCTGTCAGCCTTCTTCACTGTCCAACTTTCATATCTGTACATAGTTATTAGGAATATGAGGTTATGTATGATCTTAGCCTTGGTCTCTAATGATACACGTCTTTGTTCTCGGTGATCTCTCTTAATTCTTCCTTTGCTGCTCTTCCTAGTCTCAGCCTTCTCTTGATCTCTTGACTGCAATCTCTATCTGAGTTGATGACTGAACCAGCAAAATCTTTAACAATTTCAGTGTCTTCATTGTCTATGTTTAAGTTGTATGTTCCTTCTGTAGTTATCATTCTTGTCTTCTTGATGTTTAGATGCAGTGCTGCTCTGGCACTTTCTTCTTTCCCTGTCATCAGAAGTACGTCTTTCTGTTGATAAGTTTGTTTCATGTGCATATCTGAAGTTATTGCTATTCTACCAGTTTTCAGTCCTTCCTCTGAGACTAGCCCAGTTTTTCATATATGTTCTGCATACAGAGTAAGCAAAAAGGGAGATAAAATGCACCCTTGTCTCACATCTTTACCTCTATCCATATTCGGTGCTTAATTACAGTGACTTCCTATCCACAATAAAGGTTATATATCAGGACCATGAGGTGTATATACTAATATAATTTATTTTTATGAAACCTCAAAATGTTGTGCTTGGTCATTAAAATTTTTATTTTGTATACTTTCTAATAAAATTGTAAGCTCCATGAATGCCAGACTCATGGCTGGCTGTTTTCATACCTTAGGACAGTAGCATAGTTTTCACTCAGGAGATACCCTTGAATCAGTAAATGTTTACATAAAATGATGTGTTTTAGGAACAAAATAATTCTCTATCATAAAGATCAGATGAGCAGCCACTAATTTTCTTATAAAAATTAGTGGTTTTATAAAGCCACTCATTTTATAAAGCCATAATGTGTAGGGTACCAGTCAGGAAATTAGCACTTGGAACTGAGGCCACCTACAAAATGCTGAAGTCTCTTGGTCTCGACTAACTTCATTCGGCCCTGCCAGAGAGCACATGCATTCCTGAAGATTCTGTTTGTGTCACCATGCTAACTGTGAAGCCTTCGCTGATGATGCTGTCTTAATCCTCCCTGACTCTTCCTTTACACACATGTTGACTGCTTTTTGTTCTCTTTTTGATGCATAATGACTTGTTTTTCATATCTGCTCAAATGCTGGACTTGTAGTTATCATTGGCAGAAAATACTTAAGTTGTTTTCCCTAAAGAGAAAAATGCACTGTATTTTCATTAAAATATCTACCAAACACCCCCATTTGAATAACCATAGGTTGCCTGTCACTCATTTTCTCAAATATAAATGATGTCCTATGAGAAAAGCAGTGAGTTCAGTTTGCATCTCAAAAGAGAGCTTTTTAAGACAACATGACATCTCAGTGTGCAGCAGTAGTGCTTTATGTATACTGCCCATTTCATCCCACAGAATGTTAAAAGGACATGTGCCCTGGGGTTGAGATTGATGGTTACTGTTGTTTAATCTAGAACTTGCGTCTGTTAATTTCATGTGCATGCAGCGAAGAATACAGTGGCTTCTCAGGAAGTTTGATACTACTGCCCTGCTTTGTGCCAAAGGGTCAGCAGATTTACCCATCATCATTTTTGCTGACCACCAGTACAAATGTCAGCGCACTGAAAAAGGCAGATCGTGTCTGTCAGTTTTGGGGAGATTGTTCTGACACCATGGATGCCCTGAAAAGATCTCTGAGATCCCCAGGGACAATGGGTCACTCTGTGAAAACCAGCACTACAAAATTACGGAGAATTTTTGAGGCCCTTAATGGTATCCCTGAGGCACCACAACATCTAAAGTATTTCCCAAATCATCAGAGTTTATATTAGCTAATGTTTGTCAGGAATGTATGATGTGGCCATCTATTACCCAGAATACTTTATTTAAAGGGGAACTTATTTACCATTTAAAGCAGTCAGAATATTCTTTTGCCCCACTAGACATTAATGGGAAAGAATATTAGACACAGGGGGAAAATGTGCCTCAGAAAGCAGAAGAGTTAAGAAGTAATGTGCTACATTAAGTCAGCGGACTTTAAGTCTTGTTTGTAGAATCATTCGAATGCAGGTAGGTAGATCTCTGTGTACTAACCCTAACTGCCAAGTAGAGTAGAAAAGCCATACAGAACTCCCTCTCCTTGCACATGATCAGAGCCAAGAAGAGCGTGGACACTCACAGCCAAGTGCTGCCAACCCTTCCCATAGAAACTTGAAACTTAATGTTATTTAAAAGTCACCACAGTATATCCTTAAGTGTGAGCTATGATTTTCTTTTTCTTTTTCTTTTTAGCTGATGTTACTTTTTATTGTGTAGGACAGGTGCAGAAAATGTGCTCCAGAGATGGTACATCTAGAAAGGAATTAAAAGAAAGAAACAAATTAGAGCCACTTAGCTATTTAGATGATGCTCCAGAAGCCTTCTCTGTTTGTCTCCTGGGACCAGCATACTAGGTTGAGGGAGTGTAAGTGAGAGGCAGTCATTTTGGCCCAGCCTGTCACATATCCTCAGTGCACCTCTGGCAGCTGGACTTCACCATGTAGATCTTGCCCAACCAAGGGACAGTGTATATCTGGAAAGAGCAGAGTGTTTTCTTCATCAGGTGTGGCTGGACATGGAAGGGACAGCTTGCCAACTTAGGGACTTGGCAAACAATTTCCACATCCAAGAATTAGTTCAGCCCGGCCACAACCTGCTTGCAGGCTTGTACCACCCACATGGCACAGCTGTGGGAGGGGTTGTTGCTCTCTTTGTTGTACTAGCTCAGGGCAAAGTTGAGTGCCTGCTGAATGCCCTCCTCATTGACATCCGCCTCTGTCAGGCCACTGGGCAGGAGAGGCTTGCTGGGGCTTGGGCAGGCTGCAGAGGCCAGGGCCAAGACCAAGACCAAGACCAGGTCCAGCAGAAGCAGCAGGGTGCACCGGAACCCTGCCATGGTTGGCTCAGTGGGGACTCAAGTTAGGATACAAAAAAGGCAAGGGGCAAGATCCAAGAACCACTTGATTTTCTTTCAGTTATGTGTAACTAGCTGTCGAGAAGTCATATTTTGATTATTAAACTAAGCAGTTCTTCCAAATTAAATCACCAAGTGTTTATGAAATGGTAATTATATGCTTAGCTTTCGAAATAAAAGTTAATGAGTGATATGAATTGGAAAATCTTTGCAAATAAAAAATATGATGTAGGTTATCACGGTTCAATTCCCAGTCAGGGCACATGCCTGGGTTGCAGGCCAGTTCCCAGCAGGGGACTCACGAGAGGCAACCATACATTGATATTTCTCTCCCTATCTCCTTCCCTTCCCCTCTAAAAATAAATAAATCTTTTTAAAAATATGATGCAACCTTAAGACCCTTTAGCAGATACTGCTCAGAGGGAGGAGCGGGACAGCAGTGACGGCAGGTGGAGAAGACTCTGGGGTACTGGCTGTTGGTTATGCAGCTGTTTGCTTTGTTTTGAAACATTGAGCTATTTATCTTAGGTTTGTGTCCTTTTCTGTATGTTATATTTCAAAGTTAAAAGATCTGTGTATAAAAATATGCCTAATACGAACACAAAGACTGTGGCACCTGTCCCCTTCAGTGCCCTGGGAATAAAGCCCATTTGGGGACTGAATCCACTGGCTGCCTAGCTCTGCTTATTGACTAACCAGTGTTTAAATCATGAGAGGTAAAGTTGTTTCCATAATCAACTCAAGAAGCTAGTAATATTGGGCTGCAGATGGGGTAAAGGAAAGACCATTTTTCCAGGGACTATATCAATGACTACTCTTTGTTACCCAATGATCCAAGGCTCACCCACTGCAGAGTTCAACAGGACTCACAGAGGGCCCCTCTCGACATTTTATCTTCAACCTCATTTTAAAACCTGGAGAAAAGAGGTCTGTCAGAGTAAAGTTTACTCCAGTTCACAACAGAACTGTTTCTTCACTAATCATAATCAGGTATGGTCTGTGATTTAAGTATGGGGTAATTTTTAGCACTTCTGTAGAAGTTCTTAATTGTTTCAGTATGAGTTTGCATATTTAATATCTGGAAATGGTTTTTTTCCTTTGCCCAAGACACACACACACACACACACACACACACAATGCATGATGAAACATTATTTTGTGATTACGTTTATAGCTAAAAACCATGAATAGTGTCTTACTGTGCCATGTATGACTTAAAAATTAAAAACTTGATCTTTCTGTAAATTTAAAAAATTGTTTAAAGTATACATGTCTGACTCTTAAATTTACTGTATTAATTTCTAAATGGTAGTTTATAAAATCATGGTAAAATTATACATCAAAGTATTGTGCAAATGTAATAGGAGAAAAATCTATAGTCCTTCACTTGATCTTAGCCAAAAAGCCGAGAGTGATGAAAAATCTGTGATTCTTGTTCTTGCATAGAAATAACCTGACCGTGATGGATGCTCTGATGGTCCAAGGACAAGGAACAACTGAGAGCTTGAGGGTGGCAGGCAAGCTTCCAGGCCCAGGGAGTTCCTTACGCTTTAAAATCACAGAACCATTATTAAAAGATTGTACAGATAGTGAGTATCACTAACAGTTCCACAGGCACAAACTTCAGCATTTGTTTTCAGCTGTAATTAATTCCAAAAACAAGAATGGCATTTCTGTCTGTGCATGTGTGTATATCAATGATGAATACTTCAGAGTTTTAAGGAAACACCCTGACTTGCTTTCAGGGTTGTTTGATTTGGATCTTAAAAGATTTAAAGTACCACCCTGGCTGGTAATAGCTCAGTGAATTGAATGTCAGCCTGTGAACCAAAGGATTGCTGGTTCAATTCCCAGTCAGGGCACATGCCTGGGTTGCAGGCCAGGTCCCCAGTAGGGCGCACAAGAGGCAACCACACATTGATGTTGATCTCCCTCCCTTTCTTCCTACCTTCCCCTCTCTAAAAATAAATAAATAAAAATCTACCCAAAAAAAGATACCAGTATTCATTTCATGCCTTATATGACTTACTCTAAGTGTAAAAGAGAAAGTCAAACTTTCGGTATCTGACAGGACATATGAAGTGGGGTACTTCCTGCTGATACCTGGATAAAATGAGGAGTTACTTCATAATCTCCATATGCATTCATGTGGAAACATTTATCATTTTGGACCTGGGGTACATGGTTGTAAGATTTATATTCACTCTGCATTTTTTTCCTTTAGGTTTGAAACTGAGAGAACCAAATTTCACATTGAAAAGAACATTTAAAGTAGAAAATACAGGACAACTTGAAATCCACATAGAAACTATTGAAGTCAGTGGGTACTCATGTGAGGGATATGGCTTCAAAGTTGTTAATTGTCAAGGGTTTGCACTGAGCGCCAATGCCTCTAAAGACATAATTATATTGTAAGTATTTTCTGATGAGGTATAATGAATCATTAGCTTCCCGTTAACTTTTTATACTAGAGTTGTTTAAACTGGAAAATGTTCTCATACTTAACAAAAAAAAAAAAGGTTTTTATCCACAAATGTATTTACTTTTTTTTTTCACTTTGTCTGGATATTTTTTTATATCTTCATTTTCAAAATTGTGAGACTTCTTCTGTCCCCAGAGTGGATCAGATAATCTTAGAAACCAGTTTCAGAATTACTTTCTGGGTTGTGTTAAAGCAGAAGGTATTGGTGACTATAAGTTCAGTCTCAGCAATAAAGGAGACACATCACATGTACAGTTTTTCCATGTTGTGCCATGTACGAATATGTAAAATAGTTTGTCAAAATAGTTTTAATTCTTTTATAAATAATAGTTACAGCATATTTTAACTGATAACTTGTTATGTTGTAAAGTTTATGTAAGAAAAATATAACCTTGTCCTCTTAATTGAATGACAGTGTCATGATCTTGAGTGGACACTGATGTCACAGGTCACTACATTTAGTACTCCATTGAAGGCACAGTGAGGAATAGCACACCTTTCCTCGTGTGCATGCACGTCATCTGGTTGGGGAACGTACCATTAACAAACATAAAAATACAATAATTGGGAACAAAGCAGTATTAGAAGACAACAGACAAAGAAAAGATCACCAGGGCTTAGATGGGGTTTTTTAAAGGCATTATTGGGAATGTATCCTGGGAGAACGGTGTAGATTTAGACAAAGGAGAAGGGAGGGGAAGGAAGCTCAGAGAGCACTTTCTGAATTAATAATTGCAGGGAACAGACTGTGGTACTTTTTATACCTACAGAATATAGTTGTTTTGTTATTAACCTCATGGGAAACAACTTTATCTTAAAATGAAGATGTTAAATAAAAGTATCAAACAAATTTCTTGTTATGTTTCAAAGGCATATGGGTCTGATACTGTGTTTAAACTGCTTGCAGTATATTTTTAAAGTTTGGTCTTAACTGCCATCATTCTGTTTTAGGTTTACTCCTGATTTCACAGCTTCTAGGGTTATTCGTGAATTGAAGTTTGTAACAACCAGTGGCTCTGAATTTGTGTTTGTATTGAATGCATCCCTTCCATACCATATGTTAGCAACCTGTGCAGAAGCCCTACCCAGACCCAACTGGGAGCTGGCTCTTTATATTATCATCTCAGGAATAATGAGGTACTTGTCTTCTTTTATAGTTTGTAGTCAGCATCACTTGACATTGTTCATCAAGTGCCCGCTGTGTGACAGTCATGTTCTGAGTGCTGGGGAACCTTCCACGAGTAGACAGTCAGGCTTACATACCTGCTCCACATCCAGTGGAAGCGGTCAAAAATGAGCCCTTTTTGGTGGCATATATGATCAGAGTTTGTCTGCCTTTGAAATTTGCTATATAAATTAAGTATATATTAATTCCTTAAAGGGGAAATTCCTAATTCATCATTATATTTGTTTGTGTTTCGAGAACCAGATATACTCACCTCTAAATTAATTTACATAGTTACTCCACACATCCTTTAAGGAAACAGAGTTGACCTAGAGTTAAAACTAAAAGAAAAAAGATAAAAGCTGTTTCTTGATAAAAGGAAAAGTATCCTTTAGTGACTGTTCTGATACAAATAATTATTTCCCCTGTATCAGCCTTAGTGTAAATTGGCATTCTGTAAAAAATGGTGTGCAAACTCTTACCCACAGTGCTTTATTTTTGTTTTATCCATTTAAAACTTTCATAGACATCTTTGGTTTTTTTACATCATATTGTACTTTGCCGAGAAACCCCACCTTTAAATCCAGTTTGGTCACTCCTGCACTGATGCACGAATCCTGATTCTCCCTCTCTGTCTCTGCAGTGCCCTCTTTCTTTTGGTCATCGGAACAGCCTATTTAGAAGCTCAAGGAATTTGGGAGCCATTTCGAAGGCGACTATCCTTTGAGGCCTCAAACCCGCCCTTTGATGTGGGAAGACCATTTGATCTCAGGAGAATCATTGGTATTTCATCTGAAGGAAAGTATGTTCACAGGCTGAAAATAGATTCTAGTATATATAGCTTTGGCTGATGTAAACAAAAGAAAAATAGCTTCCTCTTTCATCTTTATTGGGAGAAAAATCTTACTTTTAATTACTTAATAACACACTGTATGCAACTCTCAGTTACTAAGAACTTACAGCAAATAATCATGATTTCATTGTATTAGTGAGGGTTAAAATATTCTTACAGTGTGACTCAATTCCTAAATTTTCAAAAAGAATAGACCATATAGAGTTGTGAGAAGTATTTTCATTGCTTTCTTTTCCTTGGAATATTTATATTTGTGATGGCTTTACTGATGAAATAAATATTTTTATTTAAGATTTTCTAGATCACTGACAAAATCTTACTGACAGCACTTTGTCCTTTTTCAGCTTGAACACACTGAGCTGTGACTCCAGTCACAGTCGGGGGTTCTGTGGCACAGGTGGCTCATCATCCCGACCTGGTGCAGGGAGTCATAAGCAGTGTGGCCCATCCATCCATTCACACAACAGTCACAGCAGTAGAAACTCAGCTGACGCAGACAATGTCAGAGCCAAAAACAGCTCCAGTACCTCTAGCAGGACTTCTGCACAGTCTGCTAGCAAAGCAGGCCCCCTGGTCCTCGACTCAAATACAGTGGCCCAGGGTCACACAGCAGGCAGGAAGTCCAAAGGTACAAAACAGAGCCAGCACAGCAGCCAGCATCATGTCCACCTCACGTTGGAGCAGCAGTCTCCTCCTCCACCCCCACCACCACCAGTGCCTCAGCACCAGGAGCCACAGCCCGGAAGGCTGTCACCCACCCCCCTTGTACACCCTTCCCACTCAGAACGTGCCAACAGCACAAGGCACAGCTCGGAAGACTCCGACATCACCAGTCTCATAGAAGCCATGGACAAAGATTTCGACCACCATGACCCCCCAGCCCTAGATGTGTTTACAGAGCAGCCACCATCACCACTGTCAAAAAGCAAAGGTAAGCTTCTGTTCTCACTGGGGAACAGCACGCTGCATGAGGGGACAGCCAGTGCATGTCTCAGCAGCTATTGTGGTCAGAGTTGTGGTGTACTATAATTCAGTAGGTGTTCTTCTGGGTCAGATTTAGCTCCAGCATTGGACTTCAGCTTTTCCATGTCAAAAATGCAAGTAGAGGTAGCCATTTGTCATAAAACATACTTGTGTTTTTTAGATTACTGACCAAATTCAGAAATTTATTAAACATCTGCTTTTTTCCTTTCATCTGCCTGTGACTATCATATAATTCTGCTAGATTGAGCTTTTGTTCAGTTGTTTAAATAAATTTTTAACACAGTAGTAAAATGGAGATCATTTTAACTCAAAAAATAGTATTTCTTTACAACCTGTATTTTAGAACATGGGTTGGCAGACTACAGCTCGTGAGCCAGATCACCACCTATTTTTGTAAATAAAGTTTTATTGGCACACAGCAACATCCATTTGTTTACATACTGTCTGTGGCCACTTTTGTACTGTAACAACAGAGTTGAGTAGCTGCTACAGAGACTGTAGGAGCTACTCAACTGTCTAGCCCTTTAAAGAAAAAGTTTGCTGACCCCTGCTTTGGAGTTTTGCATACTCTATTACTTATCTTTTCCTTTGGAACAATGACTCACAATTTCTGTGGGTCAGGCTTTAGGGCGTAGCTCAATTGGGTTCTCTGGCTCTCAAAGGACTGCACTCAAGGTGCTGGGTAGGGCTGAAGGTGGATCTGTTTCCAAGCTCACTGAGGTATTCAGTGGCAGTATTCATTTCTTCACAACCTGTTGAACTGATGATTACAAATTCCTTGCTGGATATGGCCAGCAGCCTGTCATGGGTCCTCGTTATAAAGCAGCTCAAAACAGTTGACTTCCCCAGAGTAAGAATGGAACAAGGCAAGAGAGAAAACAAGCTGGCA
This sequence comes from Artibeus jamaicensis, assembly GCF_021234435.1. Taxonomy (NCBI): domain Eukaryota; kingdom Metazoa; phylum Chordata; class Mammalia; order Chiroptera; family Phyllostomidae; genus Artibeus; species Artibeus jamaicensis. The sequence goes on along the minus strand of NW_026521810.1, from coordinate 7,680,642 downwards.
GGAGAGAAGTCAGTCTCTTGTGACCTACTCCTGGAAGTGACATCCCATCTATTCTGCAATAGTCTGGTCATTAGCAATGTGGTCCTGCCCACAGTTCAGGAGAGAGAATTCTATAAGAACACAAATACAAGGAGGTGAGATCACTGGGAGCCATCTTAGAAGTCTTTATATCACACATACATACACAGGTAGGCTGATGGGTAACTTCCAAAATCAAAAGTAAAAAGCAGTAAATGGCCTAGCTGTATTTCCATTTAATCCTTTACATCCCGAACATTTTTGCATCTTCCTTTCTGTCCTGTATCAGCTGTCCCAATGCATGTTACTCCAAGCCTATTTAAGTACTTTTCTCATTAATGTACCAAAAAGGTTTACCTTTGGTTTTTACAGAAGGAGTGGGAACTCTGCAGCCATATGACAAAAAAAAAAACCCTGACATCCCCAGGGTTCATGAGTTTTCTGTAGAGAATTTCTTATTGCAATGATGTGAAGATAATTATATAGTGTCCTCTTAGAACTAAATGCATTTGGGACAGCAAAATTACAAAAGAACTGCAGAACAACCAGCATTCAGAACCACCTGAAATCTAGGTGAACAGAAGTCCTGCAACTATGGATATAAAGAAGGAACCACATCAAGACATGGAAGGGGCTAGTCCCACACTCATGTGGGGCAGATATTTTGTCTGCAGAGAAACCCCCCTGAGGAACAATGGGTCCCAGCTCTACACTAGGCCTGCTAGCCCAGGGTTCCAGTGCCAGGAAGAGGAACCCCCATAAATTATGGATGTAAAAACTAATAGAGATTGTGGTTGAGTGAGACAAAGGGCTTCTGGGAGTCCCAGGCAGTTCCTTTTAAAAAGTCTGTGCATGGACTTAGATTCACTCCCTCTGAGCTCCAGTGCTAAGGCAGCAGGGCCATATAAGAAGGAACTAAATAGTCTGGCATTCAGGCGCGAGCTGGAGAGACAGCTTTCTCCAAGACACAAATGCTGGCAGAGGCCATTGTTCCTTTTCTGAGCCCTCCCCTCACAGAACCAACAGGCTGGTACCATATCTGAGTCTCCAGCAATCTGGCTCACATTATTAGCCCTACCTGGTGAATCCCTGAGATCCCACCCCACTCAATGAGTGCCTACCCAACCTCTGTCCAGTCTGTCTTGATTCATGCTTCATACTTTCCTAAAATCTCACAAACAAGCAGCATCTGACTTTAGCATGCTCCCAAACTCTTGCTATGTAGCCTTAGATCTAGAACTAGACCAGCTGGCCTTGGTTCACAACTTGGCCTTTCCTGGGCACTTCCAAGACCCACACAAGTAGCAGCCATCTGCAGATAGTTTTGTTACTCATGCCATGCCACAGCTGACTTCGGCCTGCGTCTCCCAGGAGGCCACAGAGCCAGTGCACCTGGTGGACAGCTTCAGACCATATTGAAGCACCACCCAACCACCTCCACAAGTCACACATTCAAGAGATAGATTTGGTGGGACTCTGCATAGCTGATCCTCCATGGTGGTCTGAGCTAGTCCTCAAAGTCAGTCAGCCTGGGGGTAATTCCCTCCAATTGAATGTTAGTTGCAAACAGCAATCAAGGCTCAACTACCACAGGAAGTTGTATACAGCCCATAGTGAGTTGTACCTGGAGTGCCCAGTAGAGGTGAATGGGGAGGCTGTGCCACTGTACCCTACAGGAAACCTACTACAATAGGCCAAGTCCAGGAGACGTAGCAGCTCTACCTAATACATAGAAACAAACAGGGAGGCATCCAAAGTGAGGAGACAAACAGATCCCAAGTAAAAGAACAAGAAGAAGAGCTAAATGTAATAGAGGCAAGCAAACTAACAGGTACAGAGTTCAAAACCCTGATTATAAGGATGCTAAAGGAATTTAGTGAGAACTTCAGTAGCAAAGAAAAGGACATGGAAACCATAAGAAAAGAACCAAAGATATACACTAGCTGAAATAACAAATAATTTACAGGGAATCAATAGTAGAAAAAAATGAAGCCAAGAGTCAAATCAGCAATTTGGAAAAAACACCCAGTTAGAACAGCAAAAAGAAAAAAAGAATTTTAGAAATGAGGATAGTGTAAGGAACATTCACATCATGGAAGTGCTGAAAGGGGAAGAGAGAAAACAAAGTTAAAACCCATTTGAAAAAATAATGACAGAAAATTGATGAAGGAAATAGACATACAAGTACAAGAAGCTTAGAAGAGTCCAAAACAGAATGAACCCAAAGAGGCCCACAGCAAAACACATTATATGTAAAATGCCAAAGATTAAAGACAAAGAGAATCTTAAAAGCAGTGAGAGGAAAGCAGTTAGTTACTTAAAAGGTAGCTCCCATAAGACTCTAAGATGATTTCTCAAAAGAAACTTTGCAGGCCAGAAGGGAATGGCAAGAAATATTCAAAGTGATGAAAAACAAGGATCTACAATCAACATTATGCTACTCAGCAAGGCTATTATTTAAAATCAAAGGACAGAGCCCTGGCTGGTGTTGCTCAGTGGACTGACCTCCAGCCTGCAAACTGGAAGGTCTCCAGTTCAATTCCCAGTCAGGGCACATACCTAGGTTGCAGGCCAGGTCCCCATTTGGGGTGCGAGATGCAAGGAATCACACATCAATGTTTCTATCCCTCTGTTTCTCCCTCCCTTCCCCTCTCTCTAAAAATAAGTAAATAAAATCTTTTTAAAAATCAAATCAAATCAAAAGGTAGATAAAAAGCTTTCCAGACAAGAAAAAAACTAAAGGAGTTCATCACCACCAAACCAATATTGTAAGAAATGTTAAAGGGTCTTTAAGAAGAAGGAAAAAAAGATAAAAAATATGAATAGTAAAATGGTAGTAAATACATATATATCAACAATTGAATCTAAAATAAAACAAAATAAATGAACAGGTAAAACAAAAAAATTGTAATCCATTTGGTTTAATTTTGTGAGTGGTGAGAGATAGAGATCCAATTCATTCTTGTGGATATCTGTTTTTCCCTACACTGTTTATTAAAGAGACTATCCTTGATTGAGTAAAAAAAAAAAATAGTTTGTACATGTAGATTTGTAAAACAGTAACATATCTTTAGTATGTTAGTTTCTTCCACAGAAATCTTTTTCTTGTTATCTCATTAATAGAATTTACATATTTTAGGGTGCTTTTATAATATTTGTATAGTTTTTTAGTTAGATCAAGTTATCTAAGTGTTTTTTCCCATATTGAGGGAACAAATAGAATAAATGGATATAACCTGTTCTTAGCACAAAGAAAGAGTTTGGTTGTCAGATTGAATCCCTTATTGCCTGTGTCTGAGATAGTCCCCTAGCATCAGAAGGATAGGTCTGTTTTTATTTTCAAGGTCATTCATCTAGAACATAAATTTTAAAATTAAAGACTGTGTTTTAATTTTCACAGTGGGCCTAGAGCTGACCTATTAAAAGATATTTAAAGAGGGAGCATGGATATCACATTATTAGTAATTCCATGTGAACACAGTATTAGAGGCTGTACATGAGTGGCCACCCTGCCTATTATCCTTCCCACTGCTGCTATTTCAAAAGAATGAAAGAGCTAGGTCTTTTTTTTTAACAGTGTTTTCATTGATGTATAATGTACATACAGTACACCAGTCTTTTAAATGAACTTTGACAGGTGGGCATTGATCTGAGAGTTGCAGAATAGTGGTATGTCATAAAAGCTTTCTAATCCCTCTAAGCAGGAGTGTCCAACCTGTGGCCAGCAGGCCATATGTAACTCAGGATGGCTGTGAATGTGGCCCAACACAAAATCATAAATTTACTTAAAACATTATGAATTTTTTTTGTTATTACATGTCGCAGTGTATTTAATATGTGGCCTAAGACAACTCTTCTTCCGGTGTGGCACAGAGATGCCAAAAGGTTGGACAACCCTGTGAGTCTAAAGCTTACCCCAACCCCTACAAATAGTTATCATATTTACATTAAATATGAACCTTCTCTTTTCACAAGGACTCTGTTCTTCCTCCCACACCCTCAATATCTCAAAGAAAAAAAGCACAGTCTTGTAAATAGCTCATGTCATTTTAGAGACTGTTCAGATTGACCTCTTCAAATGAATGTGGTCTCCCTGGATCCCGCCCTCTTGCAGTTGAGTGGCTTGCAGGCTATCCAGCCATTTCTCTAGTCTTTCCTCCAGTTACTGTCCTTCGTGGAAGGTGGCACCCAGAGGGCCCTCTATTAATTGCTGGCCTGAGCAGGGCCTTGTACAGCTGGATAGTCTATAGATTCTGTACTTCTGTGGTTTTTTCCCTCTCAAACACCTAAGCCTTAGGGATTGTTGGACTGAGGGTTACAGAGAAAGCTCTGAATCTGGTGCTGTCAGTTCTTAATATCTGCACTAACTGAAGCAGTGGAGGAGGCATCTTGTAGCCATCATCACTTCTGTATCCACTTCAGGAGAAGCAATGTGGTGTGGAATCCTGAGGTCAGGGTCTGCCCTCAAGCAGGCCCAGATTAAATCCTGGGTCAGTATTCTGCTGACTACGTAACTTTGGAGAAAATTACTTCTCCAAGCCTCTATCTGTTATATTTAAGTGGATAAGATAGCTCCTACTTACATTATAGGGTGCAGCTACTGTTATGATTATTACTAGGGCAGGAAATGGCACCTGCTGAGTTGAAGATGGATGTGGAACTTCCCAGCAGAAATGTCCAATTAGAGCTTGGTCTTGAGGATGATAAATGGGACAAGCAGGGGACTAAAAACAGTTCTGAAAGCAAGGCTGGCAAAAGGTGGCCAACAGAGAACATGTCAGAAAGCAGGTAGAGGTGTGGGCAGCATATCCCAGTGAGGCCAGGAGCAGGGAAGGTAGACCAGAGCTCCACATAGGAGATGACAGCTAAGACATGATTTGACCTCAACAAGAATAGTTCTGTGAAGTGATAAGACTAGAAAACAGGATACATGGCTTAGAGAGTACCTCTCACATCCGACTGTTCCGGCAGCCACGTAGTGTATGTGTACGTGTTAGTGGGCAAGTGAATGAAATAAGGAGGGGAGGGTTTACTCTGTAGCTTCACTGGTCTTTAATTTTTAACAAGAAAAGGGGAGGCATATATTGTATGGTAGCATTTTTAATGAAGAAAAAATGGGAACATGGTACTTGAAAATACCTATGAGCCAAAGACAAAAAGCCAGTAAAGCTGAGAGCAGTGTTGTTGGTCAGCACTTGCAAATGCCACTGACACAACTGCGCATGCTTCATGCACCGCCATGATTGGCGTCTTCAGTTTCAGAAAGCTACATCAGGCAGATGTGGGGGCCAAGCCCAGGCCTGACTAACCTAACCTTTCAGCTGTGCCACTTCTCAAAAAAAAGAAGTAAATGAGGTAATTGGTGAAAACAAAATGCCCAAGGAGGTAGGGTGCAGTGAAGTCCAGTTCAGTAGATGATAAAAGACACTTAGTCCATTGGTATGTGAATGCAGGTGAAATTGGTAAAGGTGAGGAGACAGCACAGAGAAGTAGAGGAGCTTTTTATTTTTAACTAAAAAACAGCTGCTGGGACTAAGGGAGAGATGGTAAGGTATTAAACCAGGGGTGTCCAACCCACAGCCCATGGGCTGCACGCAGCCCAGGATGGCCAGGATGGCCCCAACACAAAATCATAAATTTACTTAAAACATTATGAGATTTATTTATAATTACATGCCATAATATCACATAAAATAAACACACATATGTTCGTGCTATTTATACGCATGTGTGGCTTCAGTTCTACAATGGTGTGCGACTTCCAGTGTTATCTTCCAAACGCAGACAGTAGAATTGACACCATCAGACATTACATGTGCTTGTGGTAACGTGGCAAGGCAACAGTTATCACTAATATTTCAACCTACAGTTGCAATGTTAGGCATTTAATGTTATTTAGAAGTCAGGTAAGCATTCTTATTTGATTACTAAAGGTATTTCCACACCTCAGTGGCACCTCACACATCACCTGCCACACCTTATAATTGGTCGTCTGACTCACCCTGCATCAGCAGCAGAGAGGGCTGTGGAAGGGCCCAAACCTTGCTTTCTCTCTTCCTGTCAGTTAATTTTCATAATAAAAGTAAATAAAGTACACCCTGGCTGGTGTGGCTTAGTGGATTGAGTGTTGACCTGCAAACTAAGGGTTGCTGGTTCGATTCCAAGTCAGGGTATATGCCTGGGTTGCCAGTCTGGTCTCCAGTTGCCAGTGTGCAAGAGGCAACTACACACTGATTTTTCTGTCTGTCTCTTTCTCCCTCTTTTCCCCTCTCTCAAAAAATAAATAAATAAAATCTTTAAAAACAATAAAAGTAAATAAAGTCCTTTATCTATTACTATTATTTTTAATCCCAGCATGGCTTCTACAACATCTCAAAAGAAAAATTACAGATGAAGGAAGATTGTTCAGTGAAAAGTGGACAGATGACTACTTTTTTGTCAAAGCAAATAGTAAGGCACTCTGCTTAATTTGTAGGGAATTTGTGCAAGTTTTCACAGACTGTAAGTTGAAAAGGTGTTATATGCGAAAATATGCTGCCAAATTCAGTGCATATGAAGGATTGTGTCATAAGGACAAAATGGCAGAGCTGATAAAAAGTCTGCTCAAAATTCTTTTCAGAAAGTTATAACTCAGGTGGATTCATTGTAAAAGCTAGTTATGTGGTAGCATATTTAATAGCAAAAAAATCAAAACCATTTACTGATGGTGAGTTTATTAAACAATGTATAGACAGCATGGCAGATATAATTTGCCCTGAAAAAGGGGGGGGTGGTATTTCCAAAATCAGTTTGTCTCGCCAGACTGTAGCCAGGTGAATTGAAGAAACTGGAAAAATCTATTGGAAGAAGTTTGGAGAGTAAAGCTGCTAATTTTAAATGTTATGCTTTGGCGATGGATGTAGCACTGATACTACAGGTATGGCTCAACTTGCCACTCTTATTAAAGGTATTGATGATGAATATAATGTCACTGAAGAAATAGCTTCTCCAGTGCCATTAAAAGACACAATTAAATCAAGAGATTTATACAAAGCATACAGAATATGTTCAAGCCATTTTCTTTGGCCATTGTCAACATATCTGGTACAGTTACTGATGGTGCCCTGGCAATGGCAGGTAAAAAACAGGGATCGTAAAATTAATAGAAGACAATACAGTTGCTGCCCAAAACTCATGTTTGATGAAGTAATTGCATAATACCTCAAGAAAATGTATGCACAAAAGGTTTAAAAATTGATAACATCATGAAAATCATCATCAAGACTGAATTTCATGAGAGCCAAAGGATTGCATATTCACCAACTCAAGGAATTCCTTAAAAGTACTGATGCCGACTATGGTGACATCATTTACTTTTTGGAAGTAAGTTGGCTAAGTCAAGGCCAGGTATTGAAAAGATTTTATGATTTGTGACATGTTAGCAAGTCATTTGTGGTGTCAAAAAACAAATTTGTACCAGAATTGACAATGAAAACTGACTTACAGATTTAGCATTTTCAGCGGATTTAACTGCTCCTTTAGATGAGTTAAACCTGTCTTCAATGTGAACACCAACTTATCAATACCATGTTTCAAACCATATCAGCGTTCCAAATGAAATGGAAACATGGCAAGCCCAATTTGAGGCAAACAGCTTCATGCATTTCGACACATTGGCTAAGCACAGTCCTGTGAACGGTGACAAACGTGCAGCCTTGCTCTTCAATTTGATACAAGAATTTGAAAACAGGTTTCAAGATTTTCAGGAAAATAATCAGACTTCCACCAAGATGGAGGCATAGGTGGAGACACCGTGTTTTCTTACACAACCAAGTTTAGAGACAACAAAGTATTAGCAACAGAAAACACAGCCAGAACACAGAAAATTGAACTTTTCAGAAGTCTGATAACAACGAATTCTTCAGCCTGACCAGTAAGAGGGGCGAAACCAGCAGCTGGCAGAGCAGGGTTGCACAGGAAAACTTGGTCAGACTGACTCAAGCACGCGGATCCCAGGCGTGGGGTTGCAAAGGGCCGACCCAGTGAGTGACAGGCAGATCCCGTGAGGGTGAAGGGCGCTAGGCTGGTTGACTGTGCTGGCACATTCCTGCGCAGATAGACTGGCAAGGGAGTGGGCAGTGAGATGGGACTGAGCGGGTCCTAGCAACGGGAGGCAGCAGAGACAGCCGCCATTTCCCAGCTCTGACCCCGCCCCCACATACAGCCTCACAACCCAGCAACCCCGCCCTGGAGGCCCTGCCCTGCCCCTAAGGCTCCGCTCCTCATACTTAATGGGTGCGAACAGACCAAAAATGGCTCAAGAATATCTCAAAGCCCCAGAGCCCATAAATCTAAGTGACAAAGAAATAGCAAAACTTTCAGATGCATAGTTCAAAACACTGGTAATCAGGATGCTCACAGAACTGGTTGATTTTAGTCACAAATTAGAGGAACGTATGAAGGCTAAACTAATTGAAATGAATGGAAATGCACAGGAAACTAATAGTAATGGAAAGGAAACTGGGACTCAGATCAAAGGAGTGGACCAGAAAGAGGGAAAAAAATGACCAAACAAAAATATGAAGAAACAAGAATTCAAAAAAAATGAGGAGAGGCTTAGGAACCTCCAGGACATCTTTAAACTCTCCAACATCCGAATTATAGGGGTACCAGGAAGGGAAGAGGAACAGCCACAAGTGGAAAGCTTATTTGAACAAATAATAAAGGAGAACTTCCCCAATTTGGCAAAGGAAATAGACTTCCAGGAAATCCAGGAAGCTCAGAGAGTCCCAAAGAAGTTGGACCCAAGAAGGAACACATCAAGGCACATCATCATTACATTAGCCAAGATTCAAATGAAAGAATCCTAGAAGCAGCAAGAGCTAAGGCGACAAGTCACCTACAAAGGAGTTCCCATCAGACTGTCAGCTGACTTCTCAAAAGAGACCTTACAGGCAGGAAGGGGCTGGAAAGAAGTATTCCAAGTCATGAAATCCAAAGATTTACATCCAAGATTGCTCTATCCAGCAAAGCTTTCATTTAGAATGGAAGGGCAGATAAAGCGCTTCTCAGATAAGATCAAATTCAAGGAGTTCATCATCACCAAGCCCTTATTATATGAAATGTTAAAGGGGCTTACCTAAGAAAAAGAAGATAAAAAATATGAACAGTGAAAGGACAGCAAACTCACAGTTATTAACAACCACACCTAAAACAAAAGCAAACTAAGAGGACAGCTAGATCAGGAGCAGAACCATAGAAATAAAGATCACATGGAGGGTTAGCAACAGGGGAGTGGGAGGAGGAGAAGGGGGGAGAAGGTACAGAAAATAAGTAGCATAGATGGTAGGTAGAAAATAGGGGGAGGGCAAGAATAGTATGGGAAATTACAGAATCCAAAGAACTTGAGACACATGGTCATAAACTAAAGGGGGGGAATGGTAGGGGTAGGGGGGTGCAGGGTGGAGGGGAATGAAGGGGAGAATAGAACAACTAATGGCATAATCAATAAAATAAAAATTAAAAAGATTTTCAGGGAAGTAATCAGTATTTTATATTTGCAACTCCACTTTCAGTGGACATAAATATGTTACCTGCCAATTTTCAAATGGAATATATAGAGCTTCAATCTAACACTCAACTTAAAGAAAACTTTGATCATGTCCCTTTACTGGACTTTTATAGATCCTGTCTTCCCTGAGACAAATATCCCTTGCTTCACAGTCACACTTTATTCATGTCATTACTATTTGGCAGCACCTACATTTGTGAGCGACTATTTTCAAGAATGAAACCCATTAGGAGTAAAATTTGAACCAAAATACCTGATGAACACCTGGAGAACTCACTGAGAACTGCAACTGCTTCTATCAAACCAGATACTGAAGTACCAGTTTCTCAAATACAGTGTCAAACATCTCACTAGTTTTATGTTGCCCTCTTTTACTTTTATAATAAAAAATATTTTAAAAGTCAGTGGTATTTTATTACTTAAGATACATTCATCTTCTATATTAGTGGTCAGTAACTTGGGACCTGCTTGATGATTTTAAAAGATTATTCAAAGGACTGCTGCATAATTAGGGTTACTATGTGGCAGCTTTTTTGCTCATCAGTTTTTGTTAGTGTTTGTATTTAATGTATGACCCAAGACAACTCTTTTTCCTCCACTGTGGCCCAGAGACACCAAAATGTTGGACACCCCTGGTATAAACAGAAAATAGAGAAAGAGAGAAAGTTTAGGATAATCAAATTCCAAGTGGCTGAAATTTCTGTAGCGTGGGAGTCCACAAGACATAGGAGCTGGATTTGCAGAGCAGACCCCTGGGCAACATTGGGTGCCTGGCTGAGGGTCACTGCAATAGCACCTTGCGCTGTCATTTCTCTCCGTGTGCTCTGCAGGGTAAGGGTGAATGGGTCTTTGGACTAAGACAGTGCTGGAGTTCTGTGGGACAGAGACAGCAAAACAACATGGGCAAGGATGTCATGGGGAATTAGCAAGATAGGGGAAGACCAGACCGACAGGGAGAACATGGATAAGTCAAGGGGTGGGAGATCCAACAGGTCAAGCTTCAGGGGTGGAGGAAGCATCCAGTGGGTTTGGGGCAGGAAGGAATTGCCCTCAAAGGGAGTGGAAAGAAATGCCTAAACAAGGACAGAAGCTGTCCTCTCTGAAATTAAATTGTAGTAAGTTTGCTTTGAATATCCAGGATGTTTTATTTCTACAATAAATAAATGCAAAACTTAATTGAACATAATTATATGAAAATCCTAAATAATTGAATTCTGTGTTTGCTCTGAAGTTTTGGTTGTGCAGCCTTTTTTCCTAGTCCTGTATACCTTTTTAATTCTCCTTAGTGCTGCTAGTGGTATCTAGACCCAAGAAAAACTATAACAACAGAGTATGGGTTGTCTTGTAAACTAATTATTAATTCCTCCCCTGTAATAGAATTGTAGTTTTTTCACAAATAGGAATTCTTCTCTCCCTTCTATCGGGCTGAACAAGCATCTTCACTATCTCGGCACAGAGCTTATTAAGACAAAGTAATGTGGTAATTTCTATAAAATTTTGAAAATATTTTTTACCTTAACCTAGAAAATTCCTAGAGAGGCCTCCTCATATATGTTTTTGGTATCTTTCAGTTTATGATGCTTATGAAGGTATTATTTACAACAATAGGGGAAAATAAACTTACAGGTCCAGGACCGACCCCAGTAAATCATGTTGTTGATTTTATTCTTATGTTATTTATTGGCTCATATTACTTATTGGCTTCATTTCAGCCTTTTAAGCAGCTAAAACATGAGAAGGAACACAGATTCCCATTGGAATTAGTGATTCTCTAGAGCAGTGGTCTCCAGCCTTTTTGGCACCAGGGACCGGTTTGGTGGAAGAACATTTTTCCACAGACCAGACCAGGGTTGGGGAGATGGTTTGGGGATGATTCAGGTGCATTACAGTCGAGCTTACCTCCTGCTGTGCAGCCCCATCCCTAACAGGCCCGTGCCAGTACCAGTCTATGGCCCGGAAGTTGGGGACCCCTGCCCTAGAGATTCTCCAGAGTCTCCTGTCAGGTGTTGTAAATGGCTTCACAAGACCCAGCTTAGATCCACAGCTGCCAGGGGCTGCACAGGTTCAAATAAATCATTTGCTAGTAGTTGGAATTTTCCTGGAATAATTCTTTTGAATGGAAACTAAAAGTGGGATTTAAAGTGGGAGAGAGACAACCAAAGTTGCCCAAAGTAGTTTGGTCAACTTAGTGTTTGCAGAATCATTTATACACCATTTAGTGGCAAGAAAAAATAAATGAATAGAACATATTTTTTAACTTATAATTTACATTTTGCCTACTTTTAAAATGATTGGAGATAGTCAAATTATTAAAGCACATATAAGACAGTAGATAAAGACAAGAAGCAGTTTTTGTTGTTTCATTTGTTTCTTTTTAATTTTGGTGCTATATCAACAGGCCTAGAATAAAGTTAGTTGTTACCCTTAAGCATTAAATTGGCTGCAAACGTCCCAGCAGCTAAGCCCAAAGAAAAGCATGGTTACAGTTCTCGTTCAGGACAAGGAAGCCCATGATAGAGCTTAGGTGGTGAAGCTTATGCTAGAGTCCAAATGAGTCTTCTTGCCTCCCTCCTGGGTCTGAAACTTCTAATCAGAACCTTAATTTGAGGATGGCAGGGGAGAACATGAGTAGAGAGTTGGGGCTTTAGAGAGCAGGGACCCCCAGTTTGCTTTTCCATCTAGCCATGTAACTAGATGAGAATGGCCAATGTTTTGGTGGGGCAGGGTACACAGGGACACCAGGACTCTTCTTACCCATTTGAATCAGGAATGAAGACAGTGCCAAGAGAGGTTGTCATTGGCTAACCACATGTCAAAAACCTTCCTAGCCGATTATGATAGGCATGTATTTAGCAGGCTTATCTTTTAATTTGCTGTGATAGATGGTCTTACACCCAAATTGTTGGTGATTAGAATTTAACCTGTTAAATGACTCTTCTTTCTTCAATTTAGGCAAGCAAATTATATATTTTTAAACACATTAATAGCCTGGGATCTATAGTTATACTCATATATAGAAAATAATTCTCAGTGGTAGCTGTGTTAAAAAGAAACTTGGCCGGCCCTGGCTGGGTAACTCAGTTGGTTAGAGCACCATCCCAATACGCCAGGGTTGCAGGTTTCCTGGTCAGGACACATACAGGAACCAGCCAGTGAACATAACTGTAAGTGGAACAACAAACCAATGTTTCTCTCTCTCTCTCTCAAATCATTTTTTAAAGAAATGTGTATATTCATAAATTATGGAAAGCAGCAAGTTTCCTGAAGCATGTCAGAAGCCATAAAAAGAATACACACATCATTTGAACCAGTAAGCTCATATCTGGAAATTTAATGTCTAGAAGTAATCTTACATACATTATGCTTTATAATAGTGAAAAGTGGAAACTGCCTACATGTCTTAAGAACAGGGTATTTGTGATTATAGTATCTTAACTCAGTGCTGCATGTCGTACAAAATTATTATGCCTAGAGTGTCTCTCTGCTGAGAAAAAAAAAATTTTAAGATTTTATTTATTTATTTATCTTTAGAGGGGAAGGGAAGGAGAGAGGGAGAGAAATATCAATGTATGGTTGCCTCTCATGTATCCCCTGCTGGGAAATGGCCTGCAACCCAGGCATGTGCCCTGACTGGGAATTGAACCACGATCCTTTGGTTCGCAGGCCCGCGCTCAGTCCACTGAGCTATGCTAGCCAGGGCTCTGATGAGAAAATTTGATGGATTGTTGTCTACTTCCATGAGTTGTTTTCCTGTTTCCTTACTGATGAAGTGGGTCTAGCAGTTGGTCACTTATGAAGTGAACATTTGTAAATCCATTTTTCTCAGACATGATGGTAGAGAGCCAGTCCTTTGCATGTTGGGAAGAAAGCTGCAGTAGAACTTGGGAGGGTGGCTTCCAGGCCCAGTGGACCTATTCTTTGCATAAGAAAAAGGGTGTTTAGCTTTTTCAGAGTAAATGACACTGGGTGGTTCAAAGGAATTAATACACTTGACAAGGATTAGTATACACCCAGTGGATTTGCTACAACTTAGTCACTGTGAGTTCTTGGGAACTCTGCTTTTAAATTTAAATGAGATATATACTTTTTTTTTTACTTGTTACTTTGTTTTATTAAAGTGATCCCCCAGGGTGATTATAGAGGGAAAAGAGAAGTTTCAAGGTCAGGTGTCTAGGGAACACCAGCACCAAAAAAGCAGTAAAAACATCGAAAGAATCACTGTGCCAGAAGAGAGGGATGATGTTGGGGCGGATGGTGGAGAGGGGACGTCTCAGTGTCCAGTAGAACACAGAAGCCTGTAGAATGAGAAGTGCTAGAGGTCAGAGGTCATGGGCATTGATAATTAAAGGGTCATTACTCACCTTTTCAAAATCATTAAGGAGATGGGGCAAAAATTCAAGTGCAGAAGATTGAAAAAGATGAGGATTTGGCGGTAAAAAGTATAAACTACTCTTTCATTAAGTAAGTTTGCACTTAAGTTTTCAGCTGAACTAGTGGTTTATTAAGTGTTTCTTTTCATCCTTTATATATTCCTAGCTTCAAGATTTGAGTGCAATAAGAAAAAATATATATCATTTTCAGCCTTTTTCTATGTATGGAGGAGGTTTCAGATTTTACAAGTATATATTATTTCTCTTTTTTTAATCCTCACTCAAGGATATGTTTACTGATTTTTAAATTTTTTTATTATTTTTTTGAAAGACAAAAAGTGGGTGGTGGGAGTAAAAGAGAGAGAGAAACATTGATGTGAGAGAAATATCTATTAATTGTCCCCTGTACATGCCCCAACCAGGGATCAAACCTGCAACCTTTGTTGTACAGGATGACGTGCCAACCAACTGAGCCAGCTGGCCAGGGCATAAATACAGATTATTTCTACAGGTAGTGCCTCTTACCCATGAACCTAACCATGATAAAATTATAAAATGGCAAGGGGACATTAATTGTATTGGGGATTGGTCTTGGTCCTGTGTGAGTGACTGAAGGACTCGCAGCATCAGCTGTTGAACTAACAGAATCTGAGCAGTCCCGCCCCTCTGCCACGGCAGAGAGGAGCTCCGGCTGGTCAAGGTGGGCCAGGGACTGATACAGTTAAGTCAGCTGGCCAATCTTCTGCAAAGACAAAGGCTTCTCAGTTTTTTACTTAATATCCCAGTTAACGATTTCAAATCTATTACCTCCAGAATCACTGTGAAAGGGGTGACAGAATGACATTCCTAAAAGTCAGAGCCTTACTACTTTTTCTAGATCATGCTCAGACAACTTTTTCTGTAAAAGGCCAGATGGTACATATTTGAGGCTTCATGTACCACAGACTATCTCCATCACATATTCTTTTTTTTTAACCACTTAAAAATACAAAAATTTTTCTCTGCTCATAAGCCCTACAGATAGATCAGGCCACAGGTCAGATTTGGCCAGTGGGCCGTTCGTAGTTTGCCAACCAACCCTGTTCTAGATGATAAAGTATGTGTCTTGGGAACCTGTTAACAGTGGCCGTAAAATAGGGTTTAAATACATTGTATTAAGTCACCATTGTAAAAGGATATATTTAGAAATGATGTGTACAGGATGAGTTAACCTGTGGCTCTCAGGGCTTCTGTGGCTTTCCCAGCCTGCTTGCCCTAGTGGGTTTGCAGCATAATCCAAGCTGCTGGAACTGGGATTTCTCTGCCAGTGTCTAGTCCAGCAAGAACATAAGCTGCACGAAGGTAGGATTATGTTGTTGGTACCCACTGCTGTATTCCCAGGACATGGGACAGGGCCTGGGAAATAGTGGGCACTCTCTTGCGGGTTGATATGTGCCTTGAGAGCACTACATCTGTTTAATGGGCTTTCTATAGTTGCATCGTACTTTCTATCTATGTGTAATATCAGGGTATTTGTATACCAGGCACTATTCTGGGTTTCATGTAGTTCTTACAACCCCACAAGGGCTTGCCTCCCACAGCTTACAGATGAGAGGTCAAGATCATGCAGCTGGTTAGGGAAGAGCCAGGATTTGGACCCAACCAGCATGGCTTTGCCTCCAGGGCTCTTAACACCCCTCACATAATACACATGAACCGCTCAGCCTATGTCACCATCAGACTTCCATCTCCAGATGGATTTCAAAGACCACTGGGTTTTACTTCGTGACTCTTCCAAGCTGTGTTACTCTCTGTGGTATAAAAAAGGTATTCTAAGACATAACAGATTTGTCAAAACTACTGAGTTTGCCAAAACTCATTGAACTGTACACTTAAAATAGATACACCTTATTGTATGTACAAAAATTATAACTCAAAGTCGATTTTTAAAATATTCTAATCAATAATTCAAACATACTTTGGAAAACTTTAATTAGGAATAATTAAATAATAGTTCTCTAAGGAATAGAGAAGAAAAGTTTTATTAATAGGAGTCCAGCTTCAAAAAAGTTTTAATGGCTGTATTTTCTAAGCTATTTAAAAGTCAGTTATTATTCTTTGATTTTCATACCCAGGGAAAGGAAAGCCTCTTCAGCGCAAGGTTAAAGCATCAAAGAAGCAAGAGGAAAAGGAGAAGAAGGGAAAGGGAAAACCCCCGGAAGAGGAGCTGAAAGACTCCTTGGCTGACGATGACAGCTCCTCCACCACCACAGAGACCTCCAACCCAGACACAGAATCTCTCCTCAAGGAGGTAGGACACAGTCATACAATCAGTCTCATTGTTTGGGTTTCTTAATGCATGGTGAGCATTTTATATTTAATGTGAGCACATGTTCTGAGGATTAGCACTCATTGTTCACAGACATGCTTAAGCAGTCACAGCTCTGGGGACGAATGCCTTTGTTTTCCCCCAGGAAGAATACTGGGAAGCATGCTAACAAAGTAAAATAGTTAGAAATTGGAAATACTGCTTAAAAGTTAGGGTCTCTCTGGTCTAGAAACTACTCTGGCTCATGAAATTTGTTTCAGATTTTAAGTATCAGAAGAGAATTAGAAGGAAGGAAATAGACCATTTTAATTAGATTGAGCTTTTCCTGTAAGACCACTCCTGGCACAACCGGCTTCCGTAGCAGCTCACTCCCTACCCAGGCAGAGTAGTGATTGTCCTGGAAGTGAACATGACCCAGGGAAAGACTCCAGGCTTTAGCACTCACCCAGAACTGGGAACTCCGTGAAGCACGCATCAGCACAGCAGGAAAGCTGCCTCACTCCTCAGAGTCCTCAGCATCAGGACTGATATTGCAAAGCACCTGATACTAGTGGGAGTTAGGTCATGGAGGGTAGGGCTACTGTTGGGATGTGTCTGAGAGTCTGAGTTATAAGCCATATTTGCAGGGAATATGGAAAGGGAAAGTGGAATTCTGTTGTGGCATTTTTATTTTTAGATAACTATACTTCAGATTGAAAAGATGCTAATATAACCTTTAATATTGTAGAGCAGACATTTCTTTTCAGTTTTAACCTAATGGCCTAAGGAATCATTTCTTAAAGAAATCCAGTGGTGTCATCTACATATATGAATTTTTTAAATAAAATTTATATGTAACTACTTTTCTTGCCAACTGCCTTTCCCTTTGTACCCTCCCCATTAGGCATGTTGCCTTGTGTACTTCAGTATAGTCGGTACCTAGCATCGGAATCCTGCACTTCATACCCCTCTCATAACACATGGCTACAAATCTTAGACTGGAATCCCAGCAATTTCAGTGACAGGAATAAGCTTTTGGAAGGCATTTTCAGCACATGCTTTCTTTACATCTTTTCTGCCTTTCCAGCCTTTTCCCTAACTGTTCCCCAGTGACCCCCTCCGGCTGCCCCATCTCCTGCATTCTGTGTGCACCCACTGGCATGATTTTTACCTCTCTGTTGTTACTTTCCTTCACCTTCTCCTTCCTGTCTTTTGCATCCTTGTAGACATGGCGTGGAACTCGTGGCCTCCATGCCTCTTACCTTTCTCCCTGCTGTTCGGTTTTTATTGCTCCTCCTCAGCATTCTTCCAGAGGGTTCGTGTGCTCTTATTTCTTTGTGACTGACCTGTTTGCCAGGTGTGTGTAATTTCTTCCCCACTAGATTACACACTTGTGTGTCTGTTCCAGCCCTGTCCTACACATGTATTCAACAAGTCCGTACTGACTACCTAAGAGCCAAGTCTTGTGCTGGGAGCTTAGGAAATAAGTGGACAAAAGACCAGGTTCTCATCTTCAAAGAGCTCACCATCTACAAAATTCTTGATGAGTCAAGTGCTCAGGAAATGCTTCTTTAATAACTCAGAATAAGTCTGAAAAGGTGTAGTAGCAGGAGGGTGTCCTGGCCCATTCTCAGTCCATGCTTCACACTTGAGCCAGGTGAGATAGTTCTTTTGTGTTATGGTCATGGCCAGTGAGCATTTCCACGTGAGAGCACAAGTTGATTGATCTTTCACTGTCATGTGTATCTCCCTTCTGCGAGACCAGCCCTCAGGAGAAGGGCCTGGACCCTCTTGGTAACACCTTGCCTGGCACCAGGTAGGTGACCAGTAAATGTTGAGTAAGTGAGTGGGTAACTAAGCCCCTCCCATTGATGGTGCATAGTTGTTTATATTAACTCACCATAGCTCTGTTGACAGTCACAGTGTCGATGTGAACATTCAGTGAATGGATGTGGACACTTATGTTCCTGGCTTGGATCGTCCTTAGGATCAGCATTGAGCACATTACCAGAGTGTTTAGAGCGTTTATATTGTCATCCTAGCTGAACTTTTCTTGTTAAAAAAGGCAAGGTTTTGCTCCCTAGGTCCAAAAAATAAGAAGCCACCAGTTGGCTGCTGCCAGTGCCACCACCCACTCCCATCAGGATATGAGTATAAATTAAAATGACACTTTATAACTCATACTCACCAAAACACAATTATAATAAATCAAAGGCTGAAAAATTGACAGAAACACAGTAGTTAAGACAGATTTGAAGAAAGGACTTTATCATTTTTATATATATGACATATATACTTTCGGTTTTGTGCCTCTACATTCAAATAGAACTATATCAGTCATTTTTAGTAATACTTCTCAGCAATTAAGTGTACATTTTTTACAGGATACAGAAAAGCAAAAGGGAAAACAATCCATGGCTGAAAAACATGAAAATGAAATGCCTCAAGGGAAGCAAAGAAACAAAAAATTCTCGAATGTTAAGAAGGAAATCCCAGCAGATGTGAAACCCAGGTGAGATAAAGAAATGAGTGCAGAGAAACAAAGTAATATAAAAGAAATTACTGGTAAAAACTAGGTAAAGTTTTTGCTTGTTTTGGTTGGTCTTTTGGGGGGTTGTGGGGAGTACAACAAAACCCTATACTATATCATGTTCCTCTTGGTTTCTTTCTGATGCCCACTGTTTACTGTTCAGGGATGGCCACATGCTTTTGATGTCAGAAACATAAAAGGCAGAAGTAACAACTTGTTGAGAAAATTTAGGTTGGTAACTCATTCCCCAGCAGAGAGCCATTTCACTTCTGCACAAAGACGACCTCAGTGGTTAAGCCACAGGTGGGAGCGTAACTTGTGACAGAGAGTTCTGAACCTGCTCTCTCATTCAGAGCAGCAGTTGAATCTAGAATTCTGTGTCGTGAAACCTGGAAGAATCTATGCTTAGGTAATCAGGGCAGATGGTGCCTATCAGATAAGTCTGTCATGAAATAATTCCATCAGGCCTGTGGGACAGGATTTTCACCCCCCTTCATTCACCCCATCCCTCCAAGAAGGCTTGCTACAGAATGTTTCCCCAAGTAAATGAACAAGTCGAACTATTGGGTTATTAACTTCATACTTCTATTAAGTCTTAGATCCACCTAATAAACTGATTTTGGTTTTAGCATTGTTAGTAATGCCCTTCCTAGTTCTTCATATGAAATGTCTGTCAGCATGAAAGCCAGTGCTTGCCTTTTTGTGTGGTAAATGGACATTGACCCAGGAAGTTGAAGGAATTAGGTATAAAGCAATAAAGGAAGACATAGTTTGTTATCATTAAAATTCGCCTAGAACTCTTATTCTGGGTGTAATACTTGAGCTTTGCCAAAACACCAATAACCTCCACTCTCTCCCTAGATTGCACAGCTTTACTCAGACAGGGTAGTCTGTTCTGTAGAACTGAACGCTAGTAAGAAATTAGTGATTACTGCAAAGAAGTTTCACCTTGCCCCTGAATTTAGGAATAGCACAGCATATGGCATTGACTAGTAATGGAGTATCTAAAATTTACTCTTCTGTGCAAACTGTTAGTTTGAGTGACTTAGTCACACAGTTTGTTGAGAATAGTCTGACCCAGTTAGAAGGAATGTCGGATGGAGTCATGGCTGACACACTCGGACCTCCCCAGAGAGAGATCATTCTAAGGCACTAATTGGTGCTGATGGTCTGGCACCCCAGGACATGGATGTTACTCTACTGGTGGCTGGTTGGGTGCCTGAACTCAGTGCCCGAGATGTGATCATGTAAAACAAATAGTACACGTTAATCTCACCCTCATCGCTCTTCCCCAACTTAGGTTGTGTTCTCATTTTTTTTGTGTGAAGTAAGTTGACTATTAGCAGATTTGATTTTGAAAAGTTTGTAAAAAGACTTCACTGGAGTACCACTAACCCCGCCAAAGTTTTTGAGTTCTCTGGCAAACTGTAGGCTACAGTGAACTGTTCTATATCACCTGTTCAAGGGACAGTTACAGTGACAACTCAAGTTCGCTTGATGCATAGCTAAGAGAAATCATTGCTGAAAAACAATTTAAGCATTGCACTCTAATTACCTTTTAAAATTGTCTCTGTTACTGGAGAAATCCACATGCTTCTAATCTCCTTGATCTAATTTCTTGAACTCACAGATCTTGTTTTCTGTTTTTTTGAGTTCAGGAATAAAACTAAAAGTATTGAGAGTCAGTATTCATTAGTACATCAGTCGAGTAGGGGGTTAAACAGACTTCTTTTAATGACCAGCAACAACGTAGCCTCTCTGAATAGAGCCATTTCCTGTCTGCACTGAATTAGGGTAGTACGCGCTGTGCACTGTTCAGGTGCAATCAGTTACTTGTAGCCCTGTCATTGGTAATACCTGAAATGCCTGTCATCTAACAATAAGTGCTTTCAGTGTTTTACTGTATCTGGAGGGAATATATACACATTTTTTAATTTTTATGAGGTTCATTTTTATTTTTTGTATTTGAACTGTTTTATTGTATTTTTTAATTACCATTTAACCCTCCTAACCCTCCTCTACCTCCACCCATCCCTTGCACAATGACCACACCGTAGTCTGTGTCCATGAGTTCTTTTTCTTTTTTGGCTTTATCCTTCCACCCCCCAACCCTCCTCACCCCAGAGTTGTCATGCACAGTTTCTAAAAAAAGAGAAAGCCAGAGAGAGATGCCTCAGACTCTGCCAATAAAGCCCCTGCTACCAGACTCCCAAGTTAACTTCACAAAAATCACTTCTGAGGATTGTGGATCATTGGGCTGCAGTGGCAGAGCTCTGGTCCGTTCATTTCCCAGCTTCCACCCTGTAGAACTGGGCCTGCAGACCTCCACAAGACTTTTGTAGGTCAGAGATGCCATGGAGTAAGAGTCAGGACTTCTAGAGAACCAAGAAAGACCTAGGAAACCCTGATTGAGGATACCAGCTGTTTGTTGATCCTTTTGTTTTCTAATTGTTCATCATTTTACATTTGTGAAGCAAATGTTTCACAACAACGTTTACTCTCATAATCTGCTCAGATAGCACACATAGGTCAGGTGGTTGACACCAGGCACATCGGCACAGGGAAACCCTGACCTTGCCCTTGGCTTCCTGCCTTTCTGCATGGAGCCTACCTATTCCATGTATTGAGTCGGAATAAAGTCTGGCATCGGAAACACCTTTTTTTTCTTTCACAAATAATCAGTTAAATTACGTTGGCCCTTACCATTTATTCAGAAGCCTTAAAAAATGTTTTCTTAATAGAGATCATTTGGTTTAATTTAGAAAAGAATGAATCAGCAAAAATAAAGTACTTGTCAGGCACCTTTTTTCTTAAAAACCAATTAATTTTACAGTGGCACAAAGTTAAGCTTTGCATAATTAGACAGCCCTTATCCACAACACTTACAAACCACTGACATAAAAATAACTTACACTCACCCACCACAAGAGGACTAGGTGGGTGTCTCTGTCGTGGGAGCTCTTGTTTTTTTTAAAAGGTGGAGTTGTAAGTAACCCTGTCAGTCAGAAGCAAAAAGGCAGAAGATTTATAAAACTATTTTCTTAAGTCAGTTTGTTATCGTGCCTAAAACTTTTTGGGAGTAATTGATGCCCTTTGCATTTTTTTATCCATTTTACTAATTCCAAGTATAATATCTACTTACGATAGAAAATGTGTGAAATATAGAGAAACAGAAGAATGAAAATAAAATGATCTTTGACCTAGTACCTTATAAAATGTTTGTAAATAACCTTCATTAAAATGTATTTATTTATGAAATCATACTTTATTCTGTCATCTGCTTACCTTGAGAGGAAGGAGTGTACTGTGTGTGCCATTGGATGTGGAAGGTTTAAACCATACTGACAATGAAATCTGGTGTGGATTAGCGGCCTTCTAGGAGGGAGAATCTATATAGCCTGTTTCATTCCGTAGTTTCTACAACAAAACACATCTTCGGAGTTCTGAATAGCAGAACCTTGACCTTTCTGAATATCTACATTCAGGAACCCCAGTAGTAGTGTATTTACTGGGAGATGATTCAACAGTTTCCAAATGGCAAGTTCCTGCTAATGGCATTATGCCCATTACCTGAGGCAGGTGCTCTGACCATTTGTCGTCAGTACTAAGAGTGCAAAGGAGGTGTCTGCAAGTGCCAAGCTGTCTCCTAGGCAGGCTCAACCTCAGGGTGGGAGCATATAATGCCTCAGGAAGCCAGATTCCTAAAACATGCGCTGAAAGTGCGGAGCAGTCAGTGACTTCTCTGCCCCACAAAAATGGGACAAATCTGAATTTTGCTTCTGTGCTTGTCTTTCAGTTGCTTAGAGCTGCCGTACCCTCCCTCATTAGAAAGCAAACAGCGGAAGAGCCTCCCAACGAAGATCACTCTCCCAGCTGCACTGACAAGCAGCTCCAAGTCACGGAATTGCCAGAAAACAAAAGGTATTTTGCTGTTGTCATACAGATACCTCCATGATTTGTTATATTAACAGTCGTTAGTTCTGAATTACCAGTGATCAGTTATAGTCATGTAAAAAGCTGATTGTGTTCTCATCCTCATTAGAGGAGTCATTGAAGTAGACCTAAAAGAAAGGAGTCGTTGTCCATTAACAGCTTTCTTTTCTTCTCTCTCTGCAGGTACAAATAAGGTAGTGGATAACAGGCCATCTGCCCTAGCGAAGTTCCTCCCAAATAGT
The DNA here is from genome assembly GCF_021234435.1 of Artibeus jamaicensis. Lineage (NCBI taxonomy): Eukaryota > Metazoa > Chordata > Mammalia > Chiroptera > Phyllostomidae > Artibeus > Artibeus jamaicensis. The sequence continues at coordinate 7,657,712 of NW_026521810.1, read as the reverse complement.
CAAGAACTAGGCAACACCAGTAGCTCAGAGGGAGAAAAAGACTCTCCGCCGCCAGAGTGGGATTCTGTGCCAGTTCACAAACCTGGCAGCTGTAAGTACGACAACTTGGGAATCACTCTAGGCAACTCAGTAGGGATGCATTGTTTTAAAAGGCAATCCAATCACCGGTTTGACTCTTGCTCAGGGCATGACTGGGTTGCAGGCCAGGTACCCAGTTAGAGGCGTGTAAGAGGCAACCAGCCAATCAATGTTTCTCTCCCTGTCTTTCTCCCACACTTCCCTTCTCTCTGAAAATAAATAAAATCTTTAGAAAAATATAAATTTTTAAAAGAAGGCAACCCAGTGTCTGGTTTGCTGGAGCCAGCTTATAGAGCCAGTAAAAGCCTCTTGTTAAATAGTCTGCCAGTTGTTAAACTACAGTAGCTTAGAGTAGCTTATAGCTTAGTTGCTCATGGTGAGAGCATTGCTGGAGAATATGGGTTCTTATAGTGTCGCAAGAAAAGAATTTCAGGGAGCACACACATGGGAGAAGTTTAAGGGTAGTGGAAAGATTTATTGGGGTGAAAACAATACTCCCTCAGAGATGTAGATAGAGGGCAGGCAGGCTCTAGTGGCAGCTGTCCCGAGGTCTCTGCTGATCCTTCATATATTTTCTTGGTTCCAGGAACAAACAGGCTGTCTTGCGAACAATCCAACCTGTTTCCTAGGTTTTCCTCGTGCTATGCTAGGCCCTGCCCCTATCCAATCCCTTTCTTGGATCCTTCAAGTTTTTTGCCCTTGCCCTATCCAGTCCTTTTCCCCTGTTTTCTCAGGCTAGACTCTGCCCCTTTGTGGTTGCCATTTTGACTTCAGCTGCACATGCCTCTGCAAGGGAATCTCTTACTGGTTCTCCCTTCCCCCAGTAACAGGCTGATTATTCCCCTGGGAGATTGGAAAACCAGTCCTTCTGCCTGCCTGGGGACTGAGTCCCTTTGGCAGAGGATGCAGCTGTCACCAGGGGAGTCTGTGAAACTGCAGCTTAGTTAATCAGGCTTAATGTCTGATTCCATTTGCCTCCTTCCATTGTTAATAACTACTTACTATAATGAGTCTGTACACCAGAGAAATAGCAAGTGATTCACATTAGTCTTTTGTTCCCCAGAAGCTGGTGTACCAGCACACCACTGCCCATTGTCCAAAATGTGAAGACGTGTTTGGATTGGGGAATCATTTGAAAAGCTGCTTTTTAAAAAATATATCTTATTGATTATGCCATTACAGTTGTCCCATTTCCCCCCCTTCATTCCCCTCCATCCTGCACACCTCCTCCCCCCACGCTCCCCCCTTTAGTTCATGTCCATGTGTCGTAAGTTCTTTAGCTTCTATATATTTCCCATACTATTCTTTCCCTCCCCCCTCTCTATTTTCTCCCCACCATCTATGCTACTTATTCTCTGTACCTTCTCCCCGCTTTTCCTCCTCCCACTCCCCTGTTGCTAACCCTCCATGTGATCTCCATTTCTGTGGCTGTGCTCCTGATCTAGCTGTCCTCTTAGTTTGCTTTTGTTTTAGATATGTTGTTAACTGTGAGTTTGCTGTCCTTTCACTGTTCATATTTTTAACTCCTTTTTCTTAGGTAAGTCCCTTTAACATTTCATATAATAAGGGCTCGGTGATGATGAACTGCTTCAACTTGACCTTATCTGAGAAGCACTTTATCAGCCCTTCCATTCTAAATGAAAGCTTTGCTGGATATATCAATCTTGGATGTGGGTCTTTGGATTTCATGACTTGGAATACTTCTTTCCAGCCCCATCTTGCCTGTAAGAGGTCTCTTTTGATAAATCAGCTGACAGTCTAATGAGAACTCCTTTGCAGGTGACTGTCCCCTTATCTCTTGCTGCTTCTAGAATTCTCTCCTTCATTTTAATCTTGGCTAATGTAATGATGATGTGCCTTGGTGTGTTCGTTCTTGGGTCCACCTTCTTTGAGACTCTCTGAGCTTCCTGAACTTCCTGAAAGTCTATTTCCTTTGCCAAGTTGGGGAAGTTCTCCTTTATTATTTGTTCAAATAAGTTTTTTTTTTAACTTACTGCTGTTCCTCTTCCCCTTCTGGTACTCCTATAATTCAGATATTGGAACGTTTAAAGATGTCCTCTCCTCATTTTTTTTTAAAATTTTTGTTTCTTCATTCTTTTCTGTTTGGTAATTTTTTTTTCTTCCTTCTGGTCCACTCCATTGATTTGGGTCCTAGTTTTCTACCTATCGCTATTGTTTCCCTGTGCATTTTCCTTCATTTCATTTAGTGTAGCCTTCATTTTTTTTCATCTAATTTTCTACCAAAATCAACCGGTTCTGTGAGCATCCTGATCACCAGTTTTTGAACTGTGCATCTAATGGGTTGGCTACCTCTTGGTTGCTTAGAAGTATTGGCTCTGGAGCTTTGAGCTGTTCTTCTGTTTGAGTCATAATGTTTTGGTCTGTTCGTGCCTGTTTTGTATGAGGGGTGGAGCCTTAGGTGTTCACAAGGGCAGGTCAGTCCAGTTGCTGGGTTGTGGTGCCGTATGTGGGGATGGGGTCAGAGAGAGAACAATGGCGCTTGTTTCACTCTTTCTTGGATTTTGGTCCCCTCTGCCACTTCCCACAAGCAAATTGGGCCCTTCTGGTGCTGGTTCCTGGGTGTGTGGGCTTGTGTACACTCTAGGACTCTGTGAGTCTCTCCAACAAACTCTCCTGTGAGGCTGGGAGCCTCTCCCAGAACTTCCACCCCCACAAGATTTTGCAATTGGTGCTTTTAAGCTTTATTTTCTGTCGCTGAGGCCCTGGGTTGCACAGTCTGTCTCACTGCCCTTTTTTTTTTTTTTTTTTTTTTCCTGGTTAATCTGCACACGGATGTGTGTCAGCAGTCAGCCAACCACCTTGCGCATCTCACTGGGTTTGCTCGTTTTCTCCCTGCTCTTGACTCTGCTAACCACCGCCTCCTCCTGCCGGGACCCCTCTCTGCTGGCTGCTGATTCCACCCCTCTTACCGGTCTGGATGAATGGTTCATTGTTGTCAGACTTAGGTACAGTTTAATTTTCTGTCCTGGTTGTGTTTTTGTTTCTAAATGTTAGTTGCCCTTAAATTTGGTTGTGTGAGGAGGTACAGTATTTCCACCTACACCTCCATCTTGGCCAGAAGTGAAAGCTGCTTTTTTGTGAGAACGTTAACTCCACATTGCTTAACCTGTCTTGTTCTCATACACTTTGAATGTAATTATTTTCTAAAAATTCAGTTTACTCTCAGCTTCACCCACATCTTTCACATAAACAACCTATGTGAAAGTTTCATTATTTTCTTCACTAATTTTTTTACCTTATTCTTAGATTTGGCTTGCTGTCAGTCATGACAGTAGCACAGCCACTAAAATAAGGCAGAGGTCTATGCCTGAAATAGAAGACAAGAAAGACAAACACAGGGAGGGACCCGATGGCAGGATTTAGGATGAAGAGAGGGCCAAGCCAGTCTTAGGACTGACTTGTCTACACTGCAGTGTTAGAGTAAACTCACGTTTGGCTTATTTGCATTAAAGGTAAAATCAGGGTTGAACAACAGTACTGTTTAAGGTGAAAGGAAATGTAAATGAAACCTCAATAAGTTGAATGGAGGCTAAGAACTTAGAAGTTGGGTAAGGGGTGAAAGTGTGCAGAGTTCACAGGAGGACGGGTCACTTCTGATGGTGTTGGAGGAGGTCAGAAAATGTATAAGAGGTAGGTAGGGAAGATTCAGGACAAGTGTACAAATAGTGAGTGACCCTGCGGTGAAGATGTGGTATTATCGAGGCACACTGTGCTATCGGGGCTTCCAAGGAGGGCAGGAGGATGGAGAGATTTGAGCGGGGTTCATAGAGGAGCTGGCATTTGGGGTGGGCCCCGAGCATGGGCATCATGGCAACAAACAACACAGCACATGAGGGAAGGAATTGTCCACATGGTCACAGGTGAGAGTGGATGGGACGGTTGTAAGGACAGTGAGTAAAGGGCCAACACCTTGTGAGGGAGAACTCCCGGGGCAGGCACAAGGTGGCACAGACGCTGGCAAATGGATAGCTTGGGCTTCAAGGAAAAGGATGTTTTCTTTGGTGGGTGCCATAATGGGGGCCTTGACACAACCAAAGAAGCTACAGCCTTATCTAGGCCCTGAGCCGTAGGGGTCTGGGGAGATGCATCAAATGTAAGAGAATTACAAGGAAATAGAAACACCATGAGTACAGGTTTCAGTCTGGAAGTGAGGAGGAATAGACCCTCACAGGAAATCTGAGTACAACAGGCTGTGCTCACTATACATAGGACTTGCATGAGACATAAAAAGGCCAACCAGGAGGGTCACGGGGAAATGTGTCAGACTGGGCAGAGCAGTTTTGGGCAAAGATAAGGAACGAGGGCAGTGGGGCTGCGTAGTTGTGCCAGTGTAACTGGGTCAGTGGGCAGCATCAAAGACTGGGAGACTGAATTCACAGAGGCCAAAGCACTTTCCTTACACTTCTTTGTATCACAGTCACCTGACCAACACCAAGGTACACGTGGTATCTTTTTCTTAATTAAAAAAATTTTAAGATGGGAAGGGAGAAAGAAAGTGAGAGAAACATCAGTTGGTTGCCTCTTGCACATGCCCCAACTGAGAACCAAATCCGCAACCTAGGCCTCTGCCCTGACTGGGAGTCGAACCGGTAATCTTTTGCTTTATAAAACAATGCCCAACCCACTGAGCCATACTGCTCAGTGCTTAAGAAAAATCTTTTTTGCGATATTTTTATTTATTTCTCAATTACAGTTCACATACAATATTATATTACTTTCAGGTGTACAACAGTGATTAGACACTATAAAATTTACGTGATTACCCCAACAAGTCTAGTACTCTTTTGATACCATACATAGTTATTACAATATTATTTACTCTGTTCTCTTTGCTGTACTTTACATCCTTGTAACTGTTTTTATGCGATAACTGCCAATTTGTACTTTTTTTTTATTGTTCAGGTACAGTTGTCTCCATTTTTCCTCCACTACCCGTCCCAGACACCAGCCTCCACCTCCCACCCTCAGTCCTATCTACTTTGGCTTTGTCCATGAGTCCTTTATACATGTCCCCTCCCATTCTTTTCCCCATTATCCCCCTCCCCCACCCTCTGATTACATCTTAAACCCTTCACCTTTTTCACCCATTCCCCAAACCCCCTCCCATCTGGCAATCATCAATTCATTCTCTGTATTATCAGTTTGTTTTGTTTGTTCATTCATTTTATTTTTTAGATTCCACATAAGTGAAATAATACAGTATTTGTCTTTCTCTAATTATTTCATTTAGCGTAATACTCTCTCAGTCCATCCATGTTGTCACAAATGGCAAGATTTTATTCTTTTTATCGCCTTGTAGTATAGTTTGATATTAGGTAGCGTGATTCCTCCAAACTGTTCTTTCTCAAGATTGCTTTGGCTCTTCAGGGTCTATAAACTTCTGGGACACTTCTGGGGCATCATTCTGTGAAAAATGTCACTGGAGTTTTATTAGGAATTGCATTGAATCTCTAGATTGCTTTGGGTAGTGTGGACATTGTAATGATGTTAATTCTTTTTATCCATGAGCAGAGTGTAGCCTCCCATTTATTTGTATCATCTTCTGTTTATCTCTTCAGTGTCTCATAGTTCTCAGAGTACAGGTATTTTACCTCCTTATTTAAATTTATTTCTTGGTATTCTTTTCAATGCATTTGTAAACAGGATTGGTTTCTAATTTCTGTTTGTGATAGTTCATTATTGGCTAGAAAAATGCAACTGAATTCTGTGTCTTAGTTTAGTATCCCGCTACTTTAGTATGTTCATTTATTAGTTATAATAGTTTTTTGGGTTTTCTATATATACCGGGTCTGGCAGAAGTAACGCCTGCTCAAGTGTAGTTGGTAGGGTAATAATATGGGTATTATGAGTAATAATATGGGTAGGGTAATAATTAATAGTTTAAATTTGAACATTTCCTGTAAAGTGTCATATGGTGTGCTTGAGTGTGATAATGTTATGTTACAAAATTACATGCTTATGATTTTGTAATAAAATATTTGTAATAAAAGGAGGTGTTTTTTGTGCTGGGCCCTGTAGTATCATGTCATCTGCAAACAATGACAGTTTTACTTCTTCCTTTCCAATTTGGATGCCATTTACTTCTTTCTCTTGCCTAATTGCTCTGGCTAGGACTTCTAGTACTATGGTGAATATAATCAGTAAAAGTGGGCCTCCTTGTCTTGTTCCTGATCTTAAAGAAAAATTTTCAGCTTTTCACTGTTGAGTATGACGCTGGCTGTGGGCTTGTCATATATGGCCTTTATTATGTTGAGGAATGTTTTCTGTATCCTCACTGTGCTGAGAATTTTTATCATAAATTCATGTTGGCTTTTGTCTAATGCTCTGTCTGCATCTGTTGATATGATGATAGGATCTTTATCCTTCATTTTGTTATGTGGTATATATCACATTAATAATTAATGAACCAATCTTGCATCTTGAGAATAACTCACACTTGATCATCTTTTTAATGTATTGCTGAATTTGGTATATTAATACTTTGTTGAAGATTTTTATTTCATTGGGGATATTGGCCTATAATTTTCCTTTTTGTACTGTCTTTGGTTTTGGAATGAGAGTAATGCAGGCCTTACAAAGTGAGTTTAGGAATGTCCCTCCTCTTCTGTAAGGTAACAGTTCGAGAAGGTGCTAATTCTTCTTTGAATATTTGGTAAAATTCACCTGTGAAGCTATCTGATCCTGAACTTTTGTTTGTTGGGAATTTTTTTTAATTACTGCTTTGTTTCATTGGTCGTAATCAGGTTCAGGTTTTCTGTTTCTTCCTGATTCATGGAAGAGTGTACATTTCTAGGAGTTTATCCATTGCTTCCAGGTTTATCCATTGCAACAAGTCCCACTTGTTGGCATGTAATTGTTCGTTGTATTTTCTTAGAGTTCTTTCTATTTGTGTAGCATCCATTTCCTTTCATTTCAAATTTTATTTATTTGGGCCCTCTCATTTTTTTCTTGATGAGTCTGACTAAAGGTTTATTCATTTTGTTTACCTTTTCAAAAAAAACTCATGTTTTACTGATTTTTTTTCTGTCTTTTTTTTAACTTTAAAAAAATTTTCTGCTCTGGCTCTTATTTCCTTCTTTCTACTCACTTTGGGTTTTGTTTGTTCTTCTACTTTAGTTGTAACTTAATGGGGTGGTCACAGGGGGAGGTGAGCAGGCATGGTGTTTACCCACTCTGCCATCTTCATCAGAAGTGGTGATACCTTTTCTGATGAAGGTATTATGTGTTTCCACTTAGTGAGTGCAGAAGTATTATTTCTTGACAATTTTTTGCTTTAAATTTTTAAAACAGCTGTGTAGACATTACCCTAAAGGGAAGCAGGAAGATGCTAGGAGTTTGTACCCTTGTAAACCAGGAGCCAGGACCTCACCAAGTGTGCGGGAACAGAATATTGTGCAGTGAACTGCAAGGTGTTTTGCCACAGGCCCTGCACCTGCCACAGTTGTGTGAGCCTGTGTGGACACATAGAAACTCAGAGCCCACACAGTATTCTCACCTACCCATTCCTGCAGGACATGGGAGAAGGGAAGAAAAGCGGACCTGTGTGTGGGCTCCTACACGGCTCGGTGGAGATGGGCCCCACTGGTGCTTCAGGGAGGCCTCATAATGCAGAGAGAAGCTGCTTTCCTTGTTCTCTTTAAATCTTTGAACACAACACATGGAGAAGCTTTCATTTTGTTTTTCTTTGTAGAAGCACTTGATTTCTGCGTAGTATCAGATGAAACATCAAAAGTAACTTATTTTGAAAAGCAAAACTATCACATTAATGAGACCTTTTATTTTTACTTTCCAGCTACTGATAGTCTTTATAAACTTTCTCTGCAAACCCTCAACGCAGACAGTTTCTTAAAACAACGCCAGACCTCACCAACACCTGCCTCTCCGTCTCCCCCCACTGCACCTTGCCTGCTCACATCCCGCGGCAGCTACAGCAGCATTGTCAACAGTAGCTCCAGCAGGTAGGCTCCCTGGTCGCTTCCTGTTTCTTGAACAGGTAAGTGCTCCAGAAACCCGAGGCTCACTCCCATTGAATAGGAACATGCAGCGGCCACAGACTGCTATCCTGTCTGGCCTCCTGCATCTGCTCTGACAGCCCCGTCCTTTCCCTGGGTCAGGTATCCCTTGGTGCCGTCATGTTGGTGCCCAATTTCAGCAGCACCTCTTCTGTCCCTTGGCTTTTATCATCCATGGGCTGGAAATACATAATATAACTTTTATTAGCATTATATTCTAATTTAAGAGTAAATAAGTATGCTGAGCATTAAATGAAGATCTACAAATGTCCTTTGAATTGAGGAAATGGCTGTATGGGACATTTATCCTAACCTTATGGCACTTTAGCTTAACAGTTAAGAGGACGGGATCTAGAATAAGTGTGCTGCAGTAGGAGACGTGTGCACAGCAAGGCACCTCCTAACAGGCAGATAGGACCCCTCAAGTGGTGCTCCTCACCGGAGGCACAGCCACACTTGTGTTTGACTGACTTTAAGGGTAACAGTAACCTCAGTGGTAATTGTAACCACCTGTCCAGTCCTGACCACGTTCTTACCGTGCACCAGCACTGTTCTCAGCACCACACAGCCGTCCCTGCATTTCACCCTCCCAGCAAGCACAGACCAGGCACTGTCACCACCCCTGCTTTCCACATGAGGAAACTACGGTGCACCTGCCAACTTTTTACCTTTTGCTGAAAAAGGCAGCATCTACTTAATCTGGGAGAGAGTACCCAGCCTGGGCCTTTCCACCGTGAGCTTTCTGGCCAGTCCTGAGAGGGGAGGACACTCCTAAGAACCAGTTTGTCATGTGTTGTCACCTATCAAGACCTCACATTCTACTCCTTGTTCACTTCCTAGTGCCTCCCTCCCTAAACTCCTTCTCTTAAACAGTCTTTCCAGTCCCTAAATTGTGATCCTGGTCTCTTATACTGATCCTGTATTTTCTTACTTTTCCCCATAAATCCCTTATTTTCCATTTGACTGTGAAGTTGTAGGTCCCAGACCATTGACATGACGTGCTGGGCTGTGCCCTGCGGGCAGCCCCGCCTGGCACAGTGACGGTGCTGACTGTGTGGGCCCAGTCCTGTGGAGCCACAGTCCTGAGGTGCCCCGACGGGCCTCCAGCGGGCAGTGCTGATGGGGGATTAGGTGTTTTCTTTTTGCTTCTTTCTTCAGTGACCCAAAAACCAAGCAGCCAAATGGAAGCCAGCACAAATTAACAAAAGCAGCCTCACTTCCTGGCAAGAATGGCAACCCTACTTTTGCTGCGGTCACAGCTGGCTATGACAAGAGCCCAGGTGAGTGGCCTGGCATCAGAAGGCCTATAACAGCGGGGCTTCAGGCATAATGGAATTACCTTTGGCCTGATTTGTCTTTGATTGATTCAGGGTCCATTGTTACAGGTGGGAATGGCTTTGCTAAAGTTTCTTCGAACAAAACAGATTTTTCCAGCAGTCTTGGCATTTCACACACTCCTGGTGACAGCGATGGCTCAGACAGGTACAGTAGACCATTCTTACTCAGTAGAAAGACGGACTGGTTTCTTGAGTCAGGTTAGCATCTTCCATCCATACATGTATTCCAGGCATTTTTCCCTAGATTACAAGTAGGCATTTGTCAGAAATGGTACAGGCTTCCAGGGGCTCTTGTCTTTTGGGTGAAAGTAGAAAGCTTAGTTACTGTGCTTCCCCCATAGCTCCCCTGAGAGAAGGAAGGAGGCGCACCGATACGTGTCACCCTAGCAGAGAGGGAGGTTTGTGTTGTCCTTTTCCATTATCATAGCTTTCCGTAAGAAAGGTTGTGATCAGATAGTTAGATGTAGAAGAACAGAAAGAAATGGATTTAAGAGGAAACAAATTAGAGCAAATACTAGATAATTCATAGTAAATTACTGGACATGCCACTTCCTTGACCCAGAGCACTGCATGGACCTAGTGGCATGCAGTGAGTGCCTTGGTTTATCTTCCCAGATAAATAACAGTAACAGTAAAGACCGTCAATAAGCAGAACCCCAATTTTACCTGCTTAGCACTAAAAGGAAATGAGTCTGTGGTTAAATGTTTTGAAATAAATCTTTTATTACCAAAAAGTAAACATAAGGTAGCAATATCCCCAGGCTCTCAGCTTGTAATAAGGAGCAGGAACTCTGGAATTCTCTGTCCTTTCAACCCTCTGAGGCGTAGACACTGTTTTCAGCTCTCCCCTTCGTGTTTGTGTTTAATACTCGAGTGCCCCCAGTTGAAGCAGCATCTCCCCTTCGTGAAGCCATACTTAAGGGATCTATTTACACTAACCATCACCCATTTGCGTTGTATTTTCCTTTTGTAACATTCAGCTCGGGTTTGTGGAGTCCCGTCAGCAACCCCAGCAGCCCTGACTTCACACCCCTCAATTCATTCTCCGCCTTTGGGAATTCTTTTAACCTAACCGGTGGTGAGTGTTTCACACTAGACCTATAACTAATAAGCCTGTGCACAAAGAAGGAAGGAGGACAAAGTCTAGTTTTATGTGTGAAGAAACACACTGAGGTAGAGGGGAAAGCATGATTTGTCATGTAGTAGACATTTTTAAAAGATGCATTTCTTTGTATTTGCAGTTGGGCTCCAACAGACATAAAATATGTGGGTTTACCTTAGGGAAGTGGGTCTGTTCTTGCTGCTTGGATAGATGCTCATGGGGCCCAATAAGGGCCTCGAGGAAGGGTCCCCTCCCACTCTCCTCTCAGCCCAGAGGTACAATGGAACAGGCTCGATGCTGTGTGAGTCTCTGTTGGTTTGTGTTCTGCAACACTTACAAACTGCAGGAAAGGATTCTGTGTCTGAAATGTGATTCCTGGCCATGCCAGGGCTCCTTACATTTTCTTGCTATACAGAATTGGAGACCACTATGGGAGTTTTACGTTAGCTGTGACTGTAATGTTAGAGTGGGGAAATGCCTTCAATTTATGTTATCTAGGTTTGGGTAAAGTATTCAAATCATGCACTGTATGCCTAAGTTCCAGGGACCATCCCCCATTCCCTCCTGGAGTGTGGTGGGAGCCAGTGAGGTGGGTGTGGTGACTCCCAGCGAGCAGTGGTGGTGCATGCCCGACCCTGTCCTTGGTGAGAAAGGACGTGATCTGATTAGACATAGAAGAACAGAAATGTCTTTGAGAAGAAAGAAATTGGAGCAGATACTACATAATATATAGTAAATTATTGGACACGCCACTTTCTTGATCCAGGCAAAATAAAATATGGATTTGAACTTGCGTTCTTATTTTCAGAAGTTTTTAGCAAACTTGGGTTATCTCGACCATGCAATCAGGCATCCCAGAGGAGCTGGAATGAGTTCAGTAGTGGCCCTGCCTACCTTTGGGACTCTCCAGCAACAGATCCCAGCCCTTCCTGGCCAGCCAGTTCCAGTCCCCCGACCCACACAGCCACAGTGAGTACCCAGGGCTTACTCATCATTACTGCCACGGTTATAAACAACTGATAACAGTGTGGGAAGGTTGGGGTAGAACTGTTACTGTCTTTCTGACTGTGCCTTCACATCTGCCAAAGTGACCCATCAATTGACCCAGAGCCATTAAAGTCAAGAAATTATGAAAAGAGGGAGCTGCTAGTCAAGATGGTGGAGTAGGTAAACACTGTTCTTGCCTTGTTCCATGACCACATCAAAATTAACTAAATTAGAACAGCCATTATTGAGAACCACCTGAAGACTAGTTGAACATAAGTCCTGTAATTAAGGGTATAAAAAAGAAGCCATATCCAGAGCAGTAGGAAGGAATGGAGACACAGACTGGTGAGGTCTTTCCTGAGGAGTGAGTGAGAAGCCCAGCCCCACATGGGTTCCCCAGCCTGGATTGCCAGTGCCAGGAATAAGAGTCCCCATAATGTGTCTGTGAAAACCAGCAGGGATACCATGAGAGACAAAGGACTGCTAGAGACCAAGGTGTTGCTCTTAAAGGGCTTGCACAGAGATTCACTCCACTTTTAAGCACGGGGCCAACAGCTCAGAAAGCACCAGGGACATAGGGAGAGGAACTAAATTGACTAGCTTTAGGAGGACAAGGGATAGAGGGGAAGCTCTCTTCAGGGACAGAAGTGCTGGCAGGTGGCATAGTTCCTTTGTTGAGCTCTCCCTACACCCAGCAATCCTGGCTTCAAATCTGAGCTCTTTATTAGCGTAATATCCCCACTCTGGTGATTCCACGAGACCCTGCCTCACCCAACTCTCCTGCCTGGCCAAAACTCTTTCAGGGGCTTCTTCACACAAGCGATCTGTGTTGGTTTGTGCTGCAGACTTTCCTAAAATCTCTCAAAGGTCCACAAACCCCAAATAAGCATCAGCAGTCTTCAGTGCAACCAGTACCCCTTACTAAGCTACCCCAAGCTCAGCACAAGCAGCAAAAGGTCTCAACTTGCATTGTAACTCCCATCCATTAGCCCCCAAGGCTGGCATAGGCAGCAGCCAGTCTTGGCTTAAAATATAGCCTCAATTAAGTGGCCACACACTCAGCCAAGTGGCAGATAGCCTCAGCTCACATTGTGATGCCCACCTACAGGTCCCAAGCTTGACGCTAGTGGCACCCAGCCTTGTTTTCCAGAAGGGCCTCTCCCAAATGCCTCCAGGTTCAGCACAAGCAGCACCCAACCATAGATCACTTTGTACCTCTTACCAGATGGTACCAAGCCAGGTTCAAATGGTAGTTGACTTTGAGCCTCCCTAGAGGCTCTAGAACAAACATAACTGGTGGCCAGCTTTAGACCACACAAGGGTACCACCCAACCAGCTCCACAAATAACACATCTCAACAGTGGACTCAGCTGGTACTAGAGCCCCACTAAAGCATCTTTCACTCTGTGAAGGTCACACACAACAGCTTGTTCACTGTAGTCACAACCAGCCCTCACAGCCAGTCAACTTGAGGGTCAGTCCCAGCAGTAATCAAGGCACACAATAGACTCCCAAGGAGATTGCACCACTGGGCCCTATAGGACACCTCTTAAATAAGAACATTCTGTCAAGACCTGGATACAGCAGATCTACCCAATACACAGAAACAAATACAGGAACACAGCCAAAACAAAGAGACGAACATGTCTCAAATGAAAGAACGGGATCAAACTCCAGAAGAAGAACAAATTGGAGATAAGCAGTCTACCAGCTGCAGAATTCAAAACATTTGGTTGTAAGAATGCTTAATAGATTTAGGGGAAGAATAGATGAACTCAGTGAGAACTTCAACAAAAAGGAAACAAAAAAGAAGGTAGAAACATAAAAAGACCATAAATGAGAAGTATACGTGAAATGAAAAATACATTAGAGGAAATCAAAAGCAGAGGATCAAATTAATGATGTAGAAGATAAGATAGTGGCCAACACCCAGTCAGAACGGTAAAAATACAAAAAATTTGAAAACAAGAGTACTTTTAAGATACCCCTGGGACAACATCAAGCGTACCAACATTGGATCATAGTGGTACCAGAAGAAGAAAGAGCAAGGATTGAAAACATATTGAAGAAATAATGACAGAAAACTTCCCTGACAGTGGAAGTAGGCACAGAATCCAGGAAGCACAGAGTGCTGAACAAGATGAACCCAAAGAGTCCCACACCAAGACACATGATAATTAAAATGCCAAAGGTTACCCTGGCTGGTGTGGCTCAGAGGATTGAGTGCTAGCCTGCAAACCAAAAGGTTGCTGGTTTGATTCCCAGTCAGGGCACATACCTGGGTTGTCGGCCAGGTGTCCCCAGGTGGGGGTGCATGAGAGGCAACCAATTGATGTATCTCTCACACACTGATGTTTCTCTCCCTCTCTTTCCCTCTCCCTAAAAATAAATAAATAAAAAGCTTTTCTAAAAAATGAAATGCCAAAGATTAAAGACGGAGGATCTTAAAAGCAGCAAGAGAAAAGCAGTTAGTTACTTACAAGGGAGCTTCCAGAAGACTGTTAGGTGATTTCTCAGCAGAAGGGATGGGCACAAAATATTCAAAGTGAGCAAAGATAAACACCTACAACTAATACTGCTCTACCCAGCAAGGCTATCATTTAGAATTGAAGGAGAGCTTTTTTCCCAGCCAAGAAAAAACTCAAGGATTTGATCACCACTAAACCAGTATTAGAATAAATGTTAAAGGAACTTCTTGAAGAGGAAAAGACCTAAAATATAAATAAAAAACATATGAAAGGGAAAAATGCTCACTGATGAAGGTAAACAATTAAAGCAGTGGATCAACCAACTATAAAGCTAATACAAAGGCTAAAAGGCAAACATAAGAAGGTCATGTGTAATTACAATAATAAAGGGATATACACACACACACACAAAAGAAGGAAAAATAATGACACAAACAAATGTGGAGGCAGTGAGTAAAAATTTTAGGGATTTTAAAATGTGTTCAAACTTAAGCAACAATTAACTAAAAATAGACTGCTGTAAACATAGATTGGTATATATGTAGCACATGGTAACCACAAACCAAAAACCTACAGGAGATATACAAGAAACAAACGACTTCAAAAACACAATAAATAGTCAACAACATAGAAGAGATCAAGCAAATAAGAAAAGAACAGAGAAGAACTGCAAGATCAATTAAAACAATGAAATGGCAGTAGCTACATACCTATTAATAATTAAATGTGCTAAAGTGAGTAGAAGGAAGGAAATAGTAAAGATCAGAGTAGAAGTAAATTAAATAGAGTCTTTTAGCACAATAGAAAAGAAGAATGAAACCAGGAGGTGGTTCTATGAAAAGATAAGCAAAATTGATAATCATACCCATCAAGAAAAAATGAGAGGACAACCAAAAACTAAAATTGGAAATGAAAGAGAAGTGATTACCAACAGCACAGAAACAGAAAGGATAAGAAAATAGTAGACCAATTATATGTCAACAAATTGGACAACTTGGAAGAAACTGATAAATTCCTACAAACATACAGTCTTTCAAGTCTGAATTAGGAAAAAAACAAAATCTAAACAGACTCATTACTAATGAAATGGAATCAGTAATGAGAATACTCCCAACAAACAAAAATCCTGGTCCAAATGTCTTCAGAGTTTCACCAAGCATCCAAAGAATTGATACCTATACTTTTCAAACTGTCACAATAAATTTTGGATGAGGGAAGGCTCCCAAGCTCATTTTACAAGGCCATCATTACTCTGATGAACACAGATGCAAAAGTCCTCACTAAAATATTACCATACGACTCAACAATACATTAAAAAGATCACACACGTCTGGCTGGTGTAGCTCAGTGGATTGAGCACGGGCCTGCGAACCAGACAATCGCAGTTCGATTCCCAGCAGGGGACCCACGAAAGGCAACCATACATTGGTGTTTCTCTCCCTCTCTCCCCTTCCCCTCTAAACATACATACATACATACATACACACATACATACATAAAATCATTAAAAAGATCACACACCATCATCAAATGGGATTTATTCACAGTGTGGAAGGTTGGTTCAGTATCCCCAAATTAATTAACATGATACACCATATAACAAAATGAAGGATGAAAACCGTATCATCATATCCATAGATGCAGTCAAAGCATTTGACAAAATCCAACATTCATTTATCATAAACTCTGAAGTGGTTATCAAGGGAATATACCTCAACATAATAAAGGCAAGATATGACAAGCATCATATTCAACAGTGAAAAGCTAAAAGCATTGTCTTTAAGATATGGAATAAGACTAGAATGTCCACTTTTATCACTTTGATTCACCATAATATTGGAAAACACAAATGGAAAGATGAACAGTGCTCATGGATAGGAAGAATTAATGTCATCAAACTGTCCATACTGTCATCAAACAATTCCTATCAAAACACCAGGGGTGCCCTGGCTGGTGTAGCTCAATGGACTGAGCACGGACCTGTGAAGCAAAGGGTCGCCAGTTTGATTCCCAGTCAGGGCACATGCCTGGGTTGCAGGCCAGGTCCCCAGTAGGGGACACATGAGAGGCAACCATTCATTGATGTTTCTCTCCCACTCTTTCTCCTTCCCTTCTCCTCTCTCTAAAAATAAAATATTTTTTTAAAAACACCAGGGGCATTTTTCACATAATGAACAAATAATCTAAAAATTTTTATGGAGGTATAAAGACCACAAATTAGCCAAAGCTATCTTGAGAAAGAACAACAAAGTTAGAGATACCACACTACCTGATTTCAAGCTGTACTACAAGTCTATCATAATCAGAACACTATGGTACTGGCATGAAAATGGACAGATCAGTGAAACAGAATAGAGAGCCCAGAAGTAAAACCATGCTTATACGTTCAATTCATGACAAAGGAGACAAGAATATACAATGGGGTAAAGACAGTCTCTTCAATAAGCAGTATTGGGAAAACTAGAGATACGTGCATAAAAAAATGAAACAATTATTTTCTTACACCATATACAGGAGTGAAAAAATGGATTAAAGCCTTAGATGTAAGAACCTGAAACAATAAAACTCCAAGAAGAAAATATAGGCGGTGAACTCTTTGACATCACTCTTCATATTTTTCTTTGGTTATGGCTTCTTGAGTAAGGGAAACAAAAGAAAAATAAATAAAAGGGGCTATATCATACTGAAAAGTTTGTGCACAGCGAAGGAAGCCAACAAAATGAAAAGAACCTACTGAATGGGAGGGTGTATGTGCTAATGATGCATCTGAGAGGGGTTATTATCCAAACTATTTAAGGAATTCGTACAGGGTGGGGCAAAAGTAGGTTTACAGTTATGAGTACACAAAACATGGAGTTTATTATTGTCTTACTTTCTATACAAGCAGCTGTAAACCTACATTTGCCCCTCTCTGTATTTAACACCAAAAAATACCTAACAATCTGATGAAAAACTGGGCAGAGGATGTGAAGAGACATTTCTCCAAAGATGACACCACTAACAGATGGTCAGCATTACTAATCATCAGGGAAATGCAGATTCAAAGCACGAATCTGCCACCTCACACCTGTTAGAATGGTGCTCGTTAGTAAAAAACAAATGTTGGTGAAGAAATGAAAAAAAGGGAACCTTCATGCACTGTTGGTGGAGTTATAAATTGGTGCAGCCTCCGTGGAGAACAATATGGAGGTTCCTCAAAAATTAAAAAAGAGAACTAGCATACAGTCCAGCAGTACAATATCTGGGTATTTATCTGAAGAAATCCAAAATACAGATTCAAAAAGATAAAGGCCTCCATTGCTGTGTTTATCGTGGCATTTACAACAGCCAAGATACAGAGGCAACCTAAGTGCCCATCAGAGAAAAATGTATAAAGAAGGTATGGTTTGCATATACAGTGTGTACCATACAAAAGAAATCTTGACATTTACAACAATATGGATAGACCCAGAGGGTATTATGCCAAGTTAAGTAAGTTAGAGAAAGACAAACGCCAGATGACATTACTTACATGTGGAATCTAAAATACAAAATAAATGAAGAAAACAAACTCATAGAGAAGAAACAGGTGGTCGCTGGGTTTGTTGGGCGGTACCTTTGATTTTGTTTCTGAGAAGCAACTGTGTCTTGTCTTGAGTTTTCTATGTGTATTTATGTGCTTTGCAGCTAGATTTTTCTGCACAGATCATGCTCTAGGAAAGTATTCTTACCAAAGAAAATAATTACTGGTTTCAGCTTTTACAAAATTTTGACAGAAAAAAATATTTTTGACAGAAAAATGTGATTCTCCTGTGATTTCTTCTTCATTTAAATAAATATCAAAGTTTGTCTCTACTGTGATCATTTGGCTTCAGTTTTAAAAGCATCTCAACTATTCTTTAAAACAGAGGTCAGTTCATACCTGAGGCTTTTTAGGTTGTGCTATTTGGATCACACGTACGCACCTCTGTCATAATGGGGCCAGGCAGCCATGACAGCGCGTGAATAGATGGTGCGGCCGGGCTCCAGGGACACTATGCCCAGAAATAGGCAGGGCTGGATGTAGCCACAGGCTGTAGTTGGCCAGTGCTATAAAAGCTTACAACCATTTGCTCCAGCCCCAGAATGGCTATACATAAGACAAATAATAATTAATTTGTTTTAAAATAAAGTGAAAGGTGTCTATGACCCAGCCCCCATTTTACACGTAATCTTCACTGCTTTACCATCTGCCTACCAGTCTCAACCTGACCCCGTGTTGTATGTTTTCTGTTTTGCAGTCAGTTCTTGGCAACACCAGCGGCTTGTGGTCCACCCCTCCTTTCAGCAGCTCAATCTGGTCCAGCAACCTTAGCAGCGCCCTTCCTTTCACCACTCCATCGAACACACTGACCAGCATTGGCCTCATGGGCTCAGAGAACTCCTCTGCTCCTCACGCTCCTTCTGCCTCCAGTCCAGCTGATGATTTGGGACAGACCTACAACCCATGGCGAATATGGAGCCCCACGATTGGAAGAAGAAGCTCTGACCCGTGGTCTAATTCGCACTTCCCTCATGAAAATTGAAATTAAGCAAAAAGAAAAAAAAAGTGGGGGCCCTCTTCTATCTAGATCATGATATGCCAGTTTCTGAGACATCTTTCTAAGGCTCTTCCTGTTGTAGCTTCCCACTCCCTACCCTCCACTTCTCTGCAAAACAGACTCAAGCAGGGCAGGCTTGTACCACTCGCTGCTTTCAGATATTTCTTGCAATTATGATAATGAGATTTGCTCTTTGCTTTTAGAAAAGTCTGGACTTGGCCACAAACTCCAGTAAGACCTGTACTTCTGAAAACCTTAACTGTTATCAAGTTTCCAACCACCTGTCTCCTTCCATTCTTTATCTGTATGGACGCAAATCTGACATCACAGCTAAGGAAATAATTTTTGATTTGATTCAGAATTTCTGGCATGTGACAATTTTATTAAATTACCAGGATTGGTTTTTTATAATTTCGCAATATTATGCACCAAGATCTAATTTTAAAAATGTATGAGGACTTTGTGCTGAAAAATACAGAGTATTTTTTTAAAATAAGGCTGTCCTGGTTTAAAAGCAGATTACCGAAATGTAAGTCAATTTAAGAACAGTGAATGTAAAAACATTCAGTTAAGACCATATGCATTTTCTGTGCTGTTTGTACTTGAGGTATGTAACATTTGTATACCTGAATTTATTTTAAAGATAAACTGAAATACACATAGCCAAGTCTTGAGATAACAAGATTGAATGTGTATTTCTTAAAAATACAACTTCGTGTTGTACTTTGAAATAAATGATGCTTTTTTCAAAAGCCTTGAATGGTTGTGTGCCTTTTCTTACATACAACTTACATTTATTTGGATTCTTTCAAATGAAGGTAAACTATGCTCTTATTCCCTCCATGGGATTTGAATTATCATGGCTGGAACCCCAGTGTTCTAATTAAATTCTGAGTATTCATTGTCTTTTTTCTTTCTTTTTAAATATATTTTATTGATTATGCTATTACAGTTGTCCCATTTTCTCCCCTTAATTCCCCTCTGCCCGACACCCCCTCTCCCACACACATTCCCCCGCTTAGTTCATGTCCGTGAGTTTTACATGTACGTTCTTTGGGTTCTCCACTTCTTATACTATTTTTAACCTTCTCTTGTCTATTTTGTACCTACCATTTATGCTTCTTATTCCCTGTACTTTTTCCTCCATTCTCCCCCCTCCACCTCCCCACTGATAACCCTTCATGTGATCTCCATTTCTATTATTCTGTTTTGTTCTGGGTGTTTGTTTAGTTCATTTTTGTCTTTGTTTTTATTGTTTCTAGGTTCAATTGTTGATAGTTGTGAGTTTGTTGTCATTTTACTGTTCATAGATTTTTATCTTCTTTTCCTTAGATAAGTCCCTTTAACATTTCATATAATAAGGGCTTGGTGATGGTGAACTCCTTGAACTTGACCTTATCTGGGAAGCATTTCACCTGCTTTTCCATTCTAAATGATGGCTTTACTATAGAGAATAATGTTGGATGTAAGTCCTTGCCTTTCATGACTTCCAGTACTTCTTTCCAGCTCTTTCTTGCCTGTAAGGTTTCTTCTGAGAAATTGGCTAATAGTCTTATGAGAACTCCTTTGTAGGTAACTGTCTCCTTTTGCTGCTTTTAAGATTCTCTTCTCTTTAATCTTGGATAATGTAATTATGATGTGCCTTGGTGTGTTCCTCCTTGGGTCCACCTTCTTTGGGACTCTGAGCTTCCTGGATTTCCTGGAAGTCTATTTCCTTTGCCAGATTGGGGAAGTTCTCCTTCATTATTTGTTCAAGTAACTTTTCCACGTGTTGCTTTTCCTCTTCTCCTTCTGGCACCCCTATAATTTGGATGTTGGAATGTTTAAAGATGTCCTGGAGGTTCTTAAGACTCCTTTTTTTTTGAGTACTCGTTTGTTCATTCCCTTCTGGTTGAATGTTTATATCTTCCTTTTGTCCCAGTTTCCTTCTCATCGCTATTGGTTCCCTGTACATTTTCCTTCATTTCACTTAGCATAGCCTTCATTTTTTCATCTAATTCGCAACCAAATTCAACCAGTTCTGTGAGCATCCTGATCACTAGTGTTTTGAACTGTGCATCTGATAGGTTGGCTACCTCTTCGTGGCTTAGTTGTATTTTTTTCTGGAGTTTTGATCTGTTCTTTCATTTGGGCCTTTTTTTTTTTTTCTTTGCCTGTTACATAGTGAGGGGAGGAGCCTTAGGTGTTCGTCAGGGCAGGGTAACCAACGTCACTGTGTTGTGATGGTGTATGTGGAGAATAGGTCCGAGAGGAAATAATGTCACTTGCTCAGGTCTCTGCCAACTTTTAGTCACTTCCCCTGCTACCCACAGAAAATTGGTCCCTTCTGGTGCTGATTTCCTTGTGTGTGGGTTTGTGAACATTGTAGGACCCTGTCGGCCTCTCCAACAAACCCTCCTGTGAGGCCGAGAGTTTTTCCCACCACCGCAACACCCACAGATTTTTTCAGAAGTTTTGAGGCTTTATTTCCCCACACTAGAACTCTGGGTTGCATGTTCTGTCTCATTCCCCAGTTGTTCCTCCTGGTTTATTCACACACGTGTGTGGCACCGCCCATTTCACCAGCCGCAGCCTTGCCAGCCCCAGTATTCCAGCCACACCATGCCATGTGCACCCTCTCTGCCCCCGCTGCCCACCTCCACCCTTCCTCCCAGTCTGGATGAATATTTTTTCTTTAACTCCTTGGTTGTCAGACTTCCATAGAGGTCTATTTTCTGGCAGTTATGGTTGTTTTTTGTTTTTAAACTCGTTGCCCTTAGCTTGGTTGTGCAAGGAGGTAGTGTGTCTACCTACGCCTCCATCTTGGCTGAAAATGTCAAGAAGTTCTATAAAAGTTGAATGGCAAAGACATTTTAGATGCTTTGCTACTAAGAAAATAACTATAAGACTAAGAAAAGAACACAAAGACCCAGGCCCCAGAGGCAATGCTTGAGCTGACCACTATGCTAAAGGAACAAGCTGCACCTAGAGAAATACTCTTGTAGTCGCACTGGTAAGAAGAGTTGGAGAAGTTCAGAGAGGCTATTAACTGTCGGAACAAGCCCTGTATTAAAACTAAAGACAGTGGGCTCATTACATCTCAGGATAGTCTATTTATACCACAAAAAATTTACAGTGATGTCTTACAAAATATTACCCATAATTGCAGAGATAACCGGAAACAATATTTAACCAACATTCATGTGGGAATGTTACAGGCATTGCTAAGGATGTCTCTAAAATACATCCTTCGCGCAAAGAAAACAATCCTGATAAAATGTAAAGATGGACAAGGGCAGGAACCAGAACCTCAAGTGCTCTTCAGACACTTTTAAGGGAATTCATACAAATGCCTCCTGCTAGAGATGAGAAATACATTCTGGTTATAGTTTATTTTCACTATGAATTAGACACTTCCTAGGCAGAGAGTAAGAGGCCTTAGGCAAAAACAAGAGCTTAATTTTGCTTTCCAACCTGGAAAACCCCCACTCACTCTTTCATGACAGAGATACTAATTTTTCTATGACTTATTAAGAAACACTATAATGTTTTCCCTTTAATCCAGAAACTTCAGTGTCCTTATCTTCCACTGGAAAACAGAACTAACAGATATTTTTAAGTAAAATTAGCAAACCTCTTGGAAACCTTTAAGATTCTATGACTTAAACGATTACCATTAGCACAGTGTCCATAAGTTCAACCACCCCTGGGACTCACATGTTACTTTCTTATCAATTAATAACATGTAACCTCATGCATTTTGAAATGTCACTCCAATCTTCAATCCTACATGATTACAAACATTTTATTTCCATCTTTATATCAACAGACTAAAACTCCCACTCCTACATGACGTATATATAGCTTCTATAGAAAAGGTGCACTGGACAGGACTTTTATCCCATTATACTAAACAATATATATCTACCTATACAATCTAGCTTCAGTGGGACACCATTTCTTACCAGATACCAGGCTTATATCTGTCTACCACACACTAACTCACCCTGTGTACTCAGTCATTGCTAGATTTTCCCAGATATTTTATAGGGAGTCGTTCTGTGTGGCATGGGAATGTAGCCCAGCTCCCACTTGGAAAGGCCAGTGGGAAGCAAGGTTCTGACACACAGGACCCATGCCCATGGGTAGGTTCTCCTGTGGGGAATTAGGCCTGCATTGTAGCTAGGCTGCTATGAGACTTGCTTTTGCTAAAAAGTCCCTCACCCTGACTTGAGGCAGAAAATGTTTACTGCATATCTTTAAAGTAGCTTCCTAAAATCTGTGCTAAACGTCCCAAGTATGGAGTGTAACCAGTTCAGCCACTTTCTCCCCTGATCTGTAACATCCTTCTCTTTGAAGTAATTAACAACATTCTTTTTTTGTTGTTGTTACCTGTAAAAGGTAATCCCCTGCAGCAAACCTATGCTTAGTAAAGGAGGACTACCCTCCATGTAATGTACCCAGAAATCCAATAAGAGCCCGTTCAGGGAGGGGTCGGGGCCCTCTCACTCGGATAACAGCCATGCCATCCCTTTTTCTCCACAGGACTTATGTAGTCAGTGTGTGTTTGTTTCTTGCAGCCACAACACACACCGATTTTGCCGGCCAGAATCCACATCAATATTTAAAATACCATTGCTCCAATAATCCAAAATAAAATTAACATGTTATTCAGAAAAACACCAAAAGGGATCACTGATTTGTTTTTATACATATTCTGTAAACCAAGGTAACAAAACTAGAGATGATCATTCAGAATGAATCAGAAATTTTAGCTGAAATCACATATGAAACTCTTTCTGCTCTGAAATGCCAACAAAATAAGCTCCTTCTTCAGAGTTGTCAAGAATAATCATACAGCCTCATTTTTCTCTTAGCTACCAAAGGGGTGGGTTTATGTAAGCTATAGCAAATACTCCTTTTTTACATCTATGTAAACACCACAGGGAAAACAACCTGTGACTAAACTAAAAGAAAAGTCCCTTGGCTGTGTAGAGCAGACCAAACTTGGTTCTGGCACATGTTTCCATTACCCGGGGTCATAATCTCAGCCCCTGGCTTGGAGATCTGATACAGGACTAATAGTTCTTGTGTTTCTAAGGACTGCCTGTAAAACAGTTGGCCAAATGTATCCTGTTGAGAATTTTTAATGCTATTGCATGGCATTTCTTGTGTCATCTGGTTCAACAACTTACTTTACAACAGAAAGGAAGGGAAATTAACCCCAGTGTAACCATTCAGTACACAACAGACTGTGTTCAATAAACACTCTTCCAACAGCATTCAGATAGAGTCCAACCTAGAGCAAGCCCCCAGTTTCATAGACCTGCCCTTCACATTGCCCATCCAAAACCCAAATCCTATCATTGATTATTCCTAACACCTTCTTTCTGAAACACTCCATGGTTCCCCATAGTGCGTATCTCTTGCTGCACTGAGGAGCAAGTCCGGCTTGTTCCACTGCAGGTGTGTTCCCAGTGATCCGTGATGAAGGACACTGACAATTCAAATGCACACATGGGCAAAGGAGCAAGGAATGGGCTGGCCTAGGTACCAATCCTTCCTGATCATGGGCCTTGGGTGCATTCACTGCTGCTCTCAGAGCCTGAGTTTCAGCACATAATCCAAGAACATCCTACCTCAAAGGATGATGGTGTGGAAAACAAATGAAATGAGGTCAAATAATTGAATAAATGGGAGTCCAGTTCAAGATAGCAATGTAGGAAGATCCTGAACTCACCTTCTACCACAGACACTGAATCTACAGCTACATACAAAACAATGACTCTAGGGCAGAAAAGACTAGCTGATTAAAAAAAAAAAAAAAACCCTACCTGATCGACTCCTACACATTAGGCAAACGAGAAAAAAAAATCCACATCAAAGCAGGTAAGACAAGCCGAGACACAATCTTGCCAAAATCCCATCCCTAACACAGCAACTTACAATCAGGAGGGAACTCAAAACCCCAAGCTCCTCCCTGAGGAGCAAAGTATTTGAATTCCATATTTGACTCCCCAACTTTTAAGACCTGCTGCTGAGAGAGGAGCCCCTAAAATACCGAGCCCTGAGAGCCAACAGAGCACACAACGACGAGACCCACAGGCTATTGTGGCTTGACAGTTAAAGAGCTTGCATACAGACTCACCCACTCCAGGGTCTGGGGCAGAGAGAGCCGATTGAAAAATGTCCAGATTTTGCTTGAAAGAGGTTTATTTATCTTAAAGCATCGGCCTGAGGGATAGGCATCTAGTTTAACACACATCTGCAGGCTTTACTGAAACGCACTCCAAATAAAGACCTGCAGGCACCGCCCTTACTCTCTCCCTCTGCTTCCCTCCAGGCCACCAGTGTCTCCCTGAAAGAAACTTGTACACCCTCGGATGCCCAGATTTTTGTGGGTGCTGCACAGGGAACACCTCTAGATCCCTCGCCTCTGGTCTCAGCGTGGCTTCTGCCGGTGGGTCCCACAGGACTGTAACAAAAGGAGAAAGTTCTTAACTGGCTATCGCCCCAGGGCCCAGCAGAGGCAACAGACTGAGGTGCCCAGTCTTCCTGTGAAAGAGGATTATTAGCTTATCTTTGTAGCCATGGCCCGATGAACAGACCTCTAATTACACACATTAAAGAGGTCATTGTAATCCTCACCAGAGACCTCAAAGGGCAGGTGTTGCCTTCACACTGTCCCTCTGCCATGTTCCAGATCCCTGGTGTCTCTAGGAGAGGGGCTTATACATCTTTCTGGTGCCTCGGCTTTTGTGACTGCTACCCAGGGGACACCCGTTGATCACCTGGCTCAGGTGGCCATGGGACTTGCATTCATGGAACCCGTGGAACTAAAAAATGGGGAAACAAACAGTTCTTGGCCTGCTGCTTTCCCTAGGGCACAGCATAGACAGCAGACGGAAACATATTCTCAGTCTTTGTGTGAAGTGGCCTTTTTGCTTATCTTGGAGGTTTGGCCTAAAGGGCAGACTTTTGGTGCAGCATGTGTCTGAGGGACAACTAAGGTGCTCTCCAGGGATGGAGCCAGTGGGTACCATCTTTGTATTTTCCTTCTGCCTCTCTACATGTTCTGGGTATCTGTGAAAGAGACCTTTTAGCTTATCTTCATAGCTATAGCCCGAGAGGCAGGCTTCTAATAAAACACACATCAAAGGGCCAACTACAATCACCTCCAGAGACGGGGGAGGCCAGCTGGTATCATCTTTGTGCTCTCCCTCCGCCCTGCCCCAGGTCATCACTGTCTCCAAGAAAGGAGACATGTACACATCTGGTGCCCCAGCTTTTGTGTCTGCTGCACAGAGGACACTTCCCTTGATTACCTTGATAGAAGAAGTATATTTGCATACTTTAAAGGCTACTCCCTGAGGGTCTGGTTTCCAACCAGCCTGAACCTAGGTACCTACTAAAATCCTCCCATTTGGAACATAAGGTTTTGGCACAGCCTTAACTACTTGGAGCCACTAAAAATAAAGTAGACTCCCATTTGAGAGACAGCTAAGAGGTAGGGCAGGGTTGAACAGTAGGTTCTTCTCCTACACGAGGCCACTCCTACAAGACTGGGAAAACTGACTATTTTCCTAATGCATAGAAATCAACACAGAGAGTCAAGGAAAATTAAGAAACAAAGAAATATGTCCCAAATGAGAGAACAAGATAAAACCTCAGGGAAAGACCTTTACAAAATGAAGATAATGGTTTTCCTGAAAAAGAGTTCAAAATAATGTTCATAAAGATGTTCACTAAGCTCAGAAGAATGGGGTGAACAATGTGAAAATTTCAACAAAAAGAAAATATAAGAAAGTACAAAATAGAAGTGAAGAACACAAGAACTGAACTGAAAAAAATACAAGAGAGGTTCAATAGCACAATAAATGAGGCAGAATAAAGGATCAGTGAGTTTAAAGGCAGGGCAGTAGAACTCAACCAATCGGAGCAGCGAAAAGAAAAAAGAATGAAAATAGCTTAAGGGACTTATGGGACAACATCAAGGAAACCACTATTTGTATTATAGGGGTTTTAGAAGAAGAAAGGGGCAGAGGGCAGAAAACTTACTTAAAAAATAATGGCTGAAAACTTTCCTAACCTAGGGGGAAGCACACAGACACACAGATCCAGGAATCCCAGAGAGTTTCAAATAAGATGAACCCAAAAAAGCCACACCCAGGCACATTATAATTAAAGTGTTAAAAGTTAAAGACATGATCTTATTTATATGTGGAATCTAATGAACACAGTAAACCAGTGAACAAAATAGAAACAGAGGCATAGACACATGGCAGAGACTGACAGCTGCCAGAGGGGACAGAAGCAGGGGAATGGGATGAAAGACGGTGAACGGATTGACCAAAGAACATTTATGCATGACCCATGGACATCGACAGCAATGTGGGTATTGACTTAGGGAGGGGAGAGGGTGGGGCTGGGTGGAGGTGAGGAAAGGGAGAAAAGCAGGAACAACTGCAACAGCATAAACAATATAAAAGGTTAAAGACAGAGAGTAGTAGAAGCAGAAAGAGAAAACAACTTGTTACATAAAAGGAAACCCTCAATAAGACTATTTCTCAACAGAAAATTTGTAGGCCAGAAAGAAGTGGCAACACATATTCGAAGTTATCAAAGAGCAACACTGCCATCCAAGAATACTTTACCCAGCAGAGCTCTCCTTCAGAATTGAAGGAGAGCTAAAAAGTTTTCCAGAGAAGCAAAAGCTAACGGCATCTATCACTGCTAGACAGGCCTTATGAGACATGTTGAAGGGAGTTAAGATGAAATGAAAGGACACCGATTAGTAACAGTAAAAAGATATAAAAAGCATAAATCTCACTGGTAAAGGTAAATATATAGTAAACTTCAGAGTAATCTAATGTTGTAAATGTGGTGTGTTACTATTGTAATGATAGGTTTTTTAAAGTTTAAGACAAAAGTAGTAAAAACTATTACAACAATAATTTGTTAATAGATATGTAAGCTAAAAAGATGTAAATTGTGACATCAAAACACAAAAAGAGGCCCTGGCTGGTGTAGCTCAGTGGATTGAGTGTGGGCCTGCGAACCAGAGGATCGCTGTTCGATTCCCACTCAGGGCACATGCCTGGGTTGCAGGCCAGTTCCCAGCAGGGGGCACAGGAGAGGCAACCATACATTGATGTTTCTCTCCTTCTCTCCTTCCCTTCCCTTCTAAAGATAAATAAATAAAATTTTAAAAATATATATTAAAAAACATAAAATGAAGGGGGAATAAAAATGTAGAGCTTTAAGTGTGTTCATCTTAAGTTGTTATCAACTTAAAATAGCCTGTTATAAATAAATTGTTTTATGCCCTGGTTGGTGTGGCTCAGTGGATTGAGCACTGAGTTCAAAAGATGTTCATAAAGCATCTAGTAAAGCAAGGGGGTCACTGGTTCCATTCCCAGTCAGGGCACATGCTTGAGTTGCAGGCCAGGTCCCCAGTGTGGGGCGTGTGGAGCAACCACACATTGGTGCTTCTCTCCCTCTCTTTCTTCCTCCCTACCCCTCTCTCTAAAAATAAATAAACAAAATCTTTATGAGAAAACAAAAACAAAAAAGCCAATGGGGACTGAAAATAAAGTAAATAAATGTAAGTTGTTTTATGTAAGTCTCATAGTGACAACAAAGCAAGGGCCCATAGCACAGACACAAAAGATAAAAGAATAAAAGCATATCACTACAGAAAAAATCATCAAATCAAAAGGGAAGAGAGGCAAGAGAAGAAAGCAGTAAAGGAATCTCAAAGCCAGAAAACATTTAAAATGGCAATAACTACATAACTATCAACAACTACCTTAAATATAAACGGACTAAATGCTCCAATCAAAAGTGCAGAGTGTGCCACGGGCAGCTGCTCAGTAGGCTGGAGTGTCATCCTGTAACTGCAAGGCTGTGGTTTCAGTTCCCCCAGGGACACACCTGGGTTGTGGGTTTGTCCCCAGTCTGGGTACCTACTACCCCCTGTCCTGGTGCCTGTCGGGGGCAACCGATCGATGCTTGTCTCACATCAGTGTTTCTCTCTCTCCCTTCTTCTTTCCCTTCCTCTCTCTCTGAAAAACAATGAAAAAATGTCCTCTGGTGAGAATTAAACACACACACGTGTGTGTGCGCATGCGCCCCCAAGTGGTTGAGTGGATTAATAAAAACAAGACTCCTCTGTGTGCTGCCTACAAGAGACTCACTTCACAGTAAGGACCCACACAGACTGAGAGTGAAGGCATGGAAAAAGATGCTCCATGCAGGACTTCCAGCCAAGCTGGTGGCATAGGTAGACACTCTGTGCCTCCTCACACAACCAAAAGAAGGACAACAGCAAGTTTAAGAGCAAAAACCAACCAGAACTGACAGAAAATTGAACTGTATGAAAGTCCAACACCAAGAATTTAAAGAAGAAACGTTCACCCAGAATGGTAGGAAAGGCAGAGACAGGCAGCCAATCGGAGAGGACTCACAGCAAGGTGGAGGCTGGTGGCGCTGGTGAAGCGGTTGATTGCGGACTGAGTGGTCCCACATTCACCTGCTGATAAACCAGGAGGAACAACTGGGGAGCAAGACAGACTGTGCAACCCAAAGTTCAAACATGAGGAAATAAAGCCTCAAACACCAGTGGGGTTGAGGCAGCAGCAGGAGAAACTCCCAGCCTCACAGGCTTTCTTTCATTGGAGAGACACTCAGGGTCCTAGATGGTACACAAACCACCCACATGGGAATCAGCACCCAAGGGCCCAATTTGCTTGTGGGTAGCAGGGGAAGTGACTGAAAACTGGCACACAGTGGAGCAAGCAGCACTGTTCTCTCTCGGACCCCTCCCCCACATATAGCATCACCACACAGCAATGGGGTTGCCCTGCCCTGGTGAACACCTAAGGCTTCACCCCTTACTGTGTAACAGGTGCACTGAGACACAAAAAATGGCCAGATCAGAGCTCCAGAAAAAAATACAACTAAACGATGAAGAGATAGCCAACGTATGAGATGCACAGTTCAAAACACTGGTAATCAGGATGTTCATAGAATTGGTGGAATATGGTTGCAAATTAGATGAAAAAATGAAGGCTATGCTAAGTGAAATTAAGGAAAATGTACAAGGAACCAACAGTGACAGGAAAGAAACCAAGACTCAAATCAATAATTTGGAAGAAAAGGAAGATATAAACATTCAACCAGAACAGAATGAACAACTAAAAATTCAAAAAAATGAGGAGAAGCTTAGGAATCTCCAGGACATCTTTAAACATTCCAACATCTGAATTATAAGGGTACCAGAAGAAAAAGAGGAAGAGCAAGAAATTGAGAACTTAAATGAAAAAATAATGAAGGATAACTTCTCCAATCTGGCAAAGGAAATAGACTTCCAGGAAGTCCAGGAAGCTCAGAGAGTCCCAAAGAAGTTGGACCTAAGGAGAAACACACCAAGGCACATCATAATTAAATCACCCAGGTTTAAAGAGAAGGAGAGAATCCTAAAAGCAGCAACAAAAAAGGAGACAGTTACCTACAAAGGAGTTCCCATCAGACTGTCAGCTGATTTCTCAAAAGCAACCTTGCAGGCAAGAAGGGGCTGGAAAGAAGTATTCCAAGTCATGAAAGGCAAGGACCTACATCCAAGATTGCTCTATCCAGCAAAGCTTTCATTTAGAAGGGAAGGGCAGATAAAGTGCTTGCCACATAAGGTCAAGTTAAAGGAGTTCATCATCACCAAGCCCTTATTATATGAAATGTTAAAGGGATTTTTCTAAGAAAAAGAAGATAAAAATATGAACAGTAAAATGACAACAAACTCACAGTTATTAACAATTGAACTTAAAACAAAAAAACAAACTAAGCAAAAAATTAGAACAGAAACAGAATCACAGAAATGGAGATCACATGGAGGGTTATCAGTGGGGGAGTGGGTGGGGAGAGAGGGGGAAAAGGTACAAGGAATAAGAAGCATAAATGGTATGTAGAAGATAGGCAGAATGAGGTTAAGAATAGTATGGGAAATGTAGAAGCCAAAGAACTTGTATGTATAAACCATGGACATGAACTAAAGGGGGGAATATGGGTGGGAGGGGATGCACAGTGTGGAGGGGAATAAAGGGGGAAAATTGGACAACTGTAACAGCGTAATTGATAAAACATATTTTTAAAAAGATATTCCATGCAAATGGAAACTGAAAGAGAACTAGGGTAGCTACTTACCTCAGTCAAAATAGACTTTCAGGCAAACACTGTAGAGAGAGACAAAGAAGGTCATTACATAATGATAAGGGGTCAATCCAACAGGAGCGTGTAACATTTGTGAAAATGTTTGTTCCCAGCGTAGGAGCACCTCAATATATAAAGCAAATATTAAAAGACCCAAAGGGATAAATAGACAGAAATAAAATAATTTTAGGAGACTTTAATGTCGTCCAGACAGAAAATCAGTGAGGAAACACTGGCCTTAAACAGCACATGAGATCAAACAAACTTCACAAACCTTCACAGAACATTTCATCCAACTACAGCACGCTCCTCAGGCACCCGTGGAGCATTTTCCAGGACAGGTCCTATGTGAGGCTACAAAACAAGTGTCAATAAACTTACTAAAACAGTATGAAACAAGAAAACAGTAACAAGAAGAAAACTGCAAATTTCACAAATATGTGGAGATTATGCAACATGCTACTGAATAAACACTGGGTCAAGGACAAAAATCAAAAGATGTATTGAGACAAATAAAAATAGAAATGCAACATACCAAAACTGATGGAATGCAGCCAAGGCTGTTCTGAGAGAGACAAGTGATAACGTCTTACACCAAGAAAGAGTCAGTGACCAACTCCTTGGCTTAGTGAGTCCTCTGCTGGTCCCTCGGTTCCCTTCCAGCCTTCCTCCCGCCGCAAGGGCGAGCCCAGCGGCTGGCAGGCTGGCGGGCGAGGCGGGAAGGAGCAAGGAAAGGAGGATGGAAGAGATGAAAGACCTGGTTGGGTCTGGTTGGTGTCTGCAGCGCCACAAAGGGCTGCGGGGATAGTGGCTCTAGGGCCTCACACAGGGCCGGTCAGCATGCGAGCCTGGGCAGAGCAGCAGGGAGATTGCAAGGAGACAGGACTCAGGAGTTCGCGTGGGCCCTTTCCTCCACTGCAGGCTTTCTTCTTCCGGTCACCGTGTCCAGGGCCCACAGCCCTCATCCCTCCTCCTCTCCACATGGCAGGTCGCGCCCTGTCAAGAGCAGTGTGTTGGCACAGGTTGTCTCCCAGCCCTCCCTGCCAGACACCGTGGCTGCAGACCTCCAGGTGCAGAAGATGAATAATCCTTCATTTGGTGAGCTATGTTGCCTCTTCTGCTGCCCACCTTGTCCAGGGAAAACCACTTTAAAATCACCATATTTGCTACTCAATCCAACTTACACGCTAATGTGTGATGAAAGTGGAAGCCGCTAGACTTTACACTTATCAAAACAAGCTAACTGGAGGTACTCTTCTGGAGAAAAAGATGCTTTCCGGTGTTTCATGACTAGAACCAGTAAAGGCAACAGAATTGCCTGCACATCTGTGGTTGCTCATCCAATGCTAAATACACCTTACTTTTCTCACATGGAAATGCAACTGAGCTTGGTCAGATGAACAGCTTTTTTACACAGGACTGGGATCACAGGTTAAATGTAATATATTCTCATGATTATTCTGGATATGGTGCGAGTTCTGGAAACCAATAGAGAAGAACCTCTTTGCAGACATAAAAGCTGCTTGGCTTGCCTTTAGGACAAGACATGACATTCGCCCTGAAAATGTGATTACATACGGTCGAAGTTTAGAAGCAGTGCCATCTGTGGGTGTTGCTGCTGGATATGAGTAGTGTTACCTTCATTCTCCTTTGACCTCAGGAATGTGAGTCACTCTTCCTGATACCAAGAAGACTTACTGTTTCGATGCATCCCCAAACATTGACAAAATCTCTAAGAGAACCTCTCCAGTATTAATAATTCATGGGACTGAAGACAAAATCATTGACTTTAACATGACCTTGCATGATTTGACCATTGCTAAAGATCTGTGGAGTCTCCGTAGGTTGAAAGGGCAGGTCACAGTGATATGGACCTTTGTGGACAGTGACTTGAAAGGCTGAAATACTTTGTATCACAGGAACTGGTAAATTTCTAAATTATTCTGTAAATTTGCATACCAGGTTTTCTTTTGCTAAACTGCACTCTTTGGTAAGCAACATAAAACCTGAAGGGTTTTTTGCAAATCATGTCAGTTGCCTTCATAAATGTACAGGTAATGATTGTTAACAGGCCTAATGAAGATTTTAATTACCAGAACTATAACTGAAAATAAGTATCATGCAGTCAGGCTGTGTAACTTATATTTTTTTCTGTGAGTTTTTTTAAACATCAAGACGAGTACTCTATGAAATTTTAATTCTATAAAATTAAGTGCTGTAAAGTATCACCAAATTCTTTTCCATATGAGAAACAGATTTAGAAACATTTTTAAAATATCTCAATATACTAAATCTTATCCTAGTATATAAATGTAATATTCTTCCAGTAAAAAGCTGCATATCTAAAACACTTTAAGTACTCAAAAGAATTCTAAGAAAGCACACAAGTTCACTAGAGATGACCGAAACCCCATTGTTCAGGGACAGAGGTATAAACAGTTATTTTACTATAAAATACATTGAATTTTCTGTATTGCATGGTTATCATATATTTTCTCCTTTAAAAAATAAAATATGATGCAAGTCATTTTGTTAAGTTACCAATCAGTTAATGTGTAAGTGAGAAGCCATGATAGCCCTGAATTTTAACTAGCTTTGATTGGTACTATGAGACAACTGCTTAAATTTTTTATTTTAATTATTTAAAAGGCATTTAGAGCTTCAAGAATTATTTTTGTATGTAATGTCGTTTTAAATTTTGACCAATTTCATAAAATTGCAGTATAAATCTTCATTATAAATAGGCAACCTGAAATCCATTGATGTTCTACAAAACCATACATAGACTGGCTTTGGTGCCTTTTCACTCCAGCTATTTTTAAGAATACTATTACCAAACAAAGAAATGGAGGTTTGGCTGCCTGCCACCACAAAAGCCAAACTTGTGAGGCAGGTGCTGCTGGAAAAGGAAAAGGTTTATTCAGGTGCCGCACAACCTGGGAGAATGGTGGGCTCCCATCTCAAAGACCGTCTCATTCTTCCTGCTCAAGCCCAAGGATTTTATAGGCATAGGCTTTTCCCC
Organism: Artibeus jamaicensis; assembly: GCF_021234435.1. Taxonomy (NCBI): domain Eukaryota; kingdom Metazoa; phylum Chordata; class Mammalia; order Chiroptera; family Phyllostomidae; genus Artibeus; species Artibeus jamaicensis. The sequence goes on along the minus strand of NW_026521810.1, from coordinate 7,623,943 downwards.
CTCATACAATTCTCTTTCTAGCATTTGGCTGGTGGGGGGTCCTATCCATTCATTTTTCTAGCTTTTACCACATTTGGTGTAAGAACCTACCTCTACCGCCATCTTGGCTACAGGCGGAGAATCCCCTTAAGATCTATTGTTTTGGATTACTGAGAATTTCATGTAATCCAAATGAATCCTGATGCAGGAGATTTTAAAAAACCACACTTAATGGCGGCCAAGATGGAGGCATAGGTGAAAATACTGTACCTTCTCACACAACCAAATTTAAAGACAACAAATGTAATTTAGAAACAAAAACACAACCAGAACAGACAGAAAATTGAACTGTACTGAAGTCCCACAACGCAAACCATTCATCCAGACCGGTAAGAGGGGCAGAGTCGGCAGCCTGAGGAAAGGGATCCTGGCAGGAAGAGGCGGTGGCTGGCAGACCAGGGTGCAGGGAGAAAACGAGCAAACCCAGTGAGGCGCGCTCGCAGGCAGTTGGCTGATCGCGGACACACATTCCAGCACAGATAAACCAGGCAAAAAAAAAAAAAAAGGGCAGTGAGACAAACTGTGCAACCCAGGGCCCCAGCTATGGCAAATACAGCCTAAAAGCACCGATTGCAAAAACTTGTGGGGGTGGAGGTTCCGAGAGGTTCCCAGCCTCACAGGAGAGTTTGTTGGAGAGACCCATAGGGTCCTAGAATGTACAAAAGGCCGCCCACCTGGGAACCAGCACCAGAAGGGCACAATTTGCTTGTGGGAAGCAGCAAAGGGGACTGAAATCCAAGTGAGAGTGGAACAAGCACCATCGTTCCCTCTCTGACCCCGCCCCCACATACAGCATCACAACAGGCAACTGGGTTGACCTGCCCAGGTGAACACCTAAGACTCCACCCCTCATACGTAACAGGCGTGACCAGACCAAAACATTATGGCTCAAACAGAAGAACAGATCAAAGCCCCAGAGCCAATACTTCTAAGCAACCAAGAGATAGCCAACCTATTGGATGCACAGTTCAAAACACTGGTGATCAGGATGCTCACAGAACTGGTTGATTTTGGTCACAAATTAGATAAGAAAATGAAGGCTATGCTAAGTATAATAAAGGAAAATGCACAGGGAACCAATAGTGATGGGAAGAAAACTGGTACTCAAATCAATGGAGTGGACCAGAGGAAGAAAGAAACAACTAAACAGAAAAGAATGAAGAAACAAAAATTTTTTAAAAAATGAGGAGAGGCTTAGGAACCTCCAGGACATCTTTAAACATTCCAACATCCGAATAATAGGGGTACCAGAAGGGGAAGAGGAACAGCAACAAGTGGAGAACTTATTTGAACAAATAATAAAGGAGGACTTCCCCAATCTGCCAAAGGAAATAGACTTCCAGGAAATCCAGGAAGCTCAGAGAGTCTCAAAGAAGTTGGACCCAAGAAGGAACACACTGAGGCACATCATAATTACATTAGCCAAGATTAAAATGAAGGAGAGAATTCTAGAAGCAGCAAGAGATAAGGGGACAGTCATCTACAAAGGAGCTCCCATCAGACTGTCAGGTGATTTTCAAAAGAGACCTTACAGGCAAGAAGGGGCTAAAAGGAAGTATTCCAAGTCATGGAATTCAAAGACCTACATCCAAGATTGCTCTATCCAGCAAAGCTATCATTTAGGATGGAAGGGCAGATAAAGTGCTTCTCAGATAAGGTCAAGTTCAAGCAGTTCATCATCACCAACCCCTTACTATATGAAATGTTAAAGGGACTTATCTAAGAAAAAGAAGATAAAAAATATGAACAGTGGATGGACTGCAAACTCACAGTTATTAACAACCACACCTAAAACAAAAGCAAACTAAGCAAACAACCAGAACAGGAGCAGAGCCACAGAAATGGAGATCATATGGAGGATTAGCAACAGGGGAGTGGGAGGAGGAGAATTGGGAGAAGGTACAGAGAATAAGTAGCATAGACGGTGGGGAGAAAATAGGGGGGAGGGCAAGAGTAGTGTGGGAAATGTAGAAACTAAAGAACTTATGACACATGGACATGAACTAAAGAGGGGGAGGGGGTGTGGAAGGGAATGAAAGGGGGTGAATGGGACCACTGTAATGGCATAATCAATAAAATATATTAAAAAACACATTTAATTCATAACTTTTATATTAACCAATATAGTAAAAAATAAAGCTCACACACAAAAATCAAAGGAACAAAGGAAGCAAGGAAAGAAGATCTCAAATAAGCAATTTCATTTTACACCTCAGGGAAATAGAAAAAGAACCAAGGGAGCCCAACATTAGCAGAAGGAAGGAAATAAAGATACAAGTAAAAATAAATAAAATAGAGACTGAAAAGGCAATGGAAATAAATCAGTAAAACTGTTTTTTAAGTTAAAATTTCACCAAGAAAAAAGAGAATTCAAATAAATAAAATAAAAAATTAAAGAGATGTTACAAACTGATACCACAGAAAGGATCATAACAGATTTCTAAGGACAATAATATGCCAACAAACTGGACAACCTAGAAGGAATGGATTAATTCCTAGAAACATAGAACTTATGAAGACTACATAAGAAAGAAAGAAAACAGATTGATTACTTGTAAGGAGACTGAATCATAATCAAAAACTTCCAAAAGTCATGACAAGATGCTTTCACTGGTGAATTCTACCAAATATTTACAAAAGAATTAATACCAATCCTTCTCAAACTTCTTCCAAAACATAGAAGAGGAGGGAGGGAACACTTGCAAACTCATTCTATGAGGCCAGCATTACCCTAATACTAAAACCATACGAGGGTAGTACATGGAAGAGAAAACTACAGGCCTGTACCTCTAATTGACATAGATGCAAAATTCTCAGTAAAATAGGAAACCAAATCCAACAATGCACTAAAAGAATCATACTGCATAATCAAGTGGGATTTATTCTCAAAGAGGGTCAACATCTGCCGAACAATCAATGTGACACACCACCTGAACAAAATGAAGAATAAAAATGTTATGATTATCTCAACCAATGCAGAAGAAGCAGTTAGTAAAATTCAACGTTCATTTATGATGAAAGAAAAAAACACCTCTAAGCAAAGTATGTATAAGAGGGAATGCGCCTCAACATGATAAAGGCCATATATGTTAGCATCGTACTCGACAATGAAGAGCTGAAAGCTTTTTCTGTAAGATCAGAAGTAAAACAAGGACTGCCTACTCTTGCCACTTTTATTCAAAAAAGTTTGGGAGTGTTAGCCAGTGTTTGGGCAAGAAAAGGAGATAAAAGGCATCCAAATCAGAAAGGAAGAAGTAAAACTGTCACTGTTTATTGACATGATCTTATATATAGAAAAACCCTAAGGACTACACACACACACATGCACACACCCCTATTAGAATTCATAAACAAATTAAGCAAAGTTGTAGAAAACAAAATCAATACAGTCATGCACCACTTAACAACTTGAATATGTCTGAGGAATGCATCATTAGAGGCATTTATTCATTTGTGCAAACATCATAGAGTGTATATAGACAACCAAGATGGTATAGTTTACTATACACTTTGGCTGTGGTATACCATCCCATATATAACTGTGCATCATTGACCAAAATGTTATGTGGCATATGACTGTATGCAAAAATCAACTGTGTTTTTATACATTAGTAACAAACTGTTAGAAATTTCAAAACAATTCTCTTTATAATTACATCAAATAATAAAATACCCAGAAATGCATTTAACCAAGGAGCTGAAAGATCTATATCCTGAAAACTGTAATACAATGATGAAAAAAATTGAATAAGATGCAGATAAATAGGAAATATTTCATGGTCGTGAACTGGAAGAATATTAAAATGTTCATATTACCCAAAGTGTTTACAGGCTCAATGCAATTCCTATCAAAATTCCAATGGCAGTCCTGGCTGATGTAGCTATGTGGATTGAGCATGGGCCTGCAAACCAAAGAGTCACTGGTTCAATTCCCAGTCAGGACACAAGTCTTGGTTGTGGGCCAGGTCCCAAGTAGGGGGTGAATGAGAGGCAACCACACATTGATGTCTTTCCCTTTCTTCTTCCTTTCCTCTCTAAAAGTAAATATAATATTTAAAAAATTTTTTAAATTTCAATTTCAATTTTTTTTGTTGAATAATATAGATGTCTTTATTGAGTAAATATAACTTTATTGAATAAAACAGATGTGCCAACTCCCTTATGCTGGAGGACACACTGGGGCTTATTTCTTGGCCCTAAAATACTAGATATTTAAATTCAACATTTTAACAAGGTCAACTGCTTAGCCTCAGGATTATATAAAAATCATTTTTCAATCTTCCCAGGTAGATGAATTTGGTGTGTCAAAATCATCTTAATTGTTTTAATTTTTTAAATTTTATTTAGTTATTTTTCAAGTACAGTTTTTTTGTCTATTTCTCCCATCCCAGCCCCCTCTGCCCCGTGCTCCCCACCTCCCTCCCATTTCCTCCCCCCCAGTCCTCATCCCTGTGTCTTTCATACTTGTTCCTCAAATTCCCTCCCCTCTCCCCTCTGGTCACTGTCCCCCTATTCTCTATTTCAGTATCTTTGTTTTTATTCTGTTTGCTTGTTTGTTTTATTGTTTAGCTTCCTGTTAAAGGTGAGATCATATGGTATTTGTCTTTCAACACCTGGCCTATTTCACTCAGCATAATGCTTTCCGGTTCCATCCATGTTGTTGCAAAGGGTAGTAGCTCCTCCTTCTTTCTCTCTGCTGCATAGAATTCCATTGTGTATATGTACCACAATTTTTTGATCCATTCATTTACTGACAGGTACCTAGGTTGCTTCCAACCCTTGGCTATTGTAAATTGTGCTGCTATGAACATTGTGGTGCATAGGTTCTTTGAAATTGATGTTTTAGGATGCTCCGGCCTGCAGAGCAATCAACTGGGGCTCGACCACCTACCTAGAACAAATGAGTTGGGGGGACAAGAGGTGCGAAGAATGGCAGCAAGACAAAAGATTCTGATCAAGCTGCAAACTTTATTTTTCCGAACTGGGTATATATATAGGGGGGGAGGGAGCGATTAGGTTGCTTGCTATTGGCTAGCTTGAGACAAAGAAGGGCCTGCTTATTGATTACTTGGGTGCAACTGGTACTCGTGGACACCTCATGTGCCTGTAGCTGATTGGCTTGTGGAGCGCATGCACACCTCATGTACCTGTAGCCGATTGGCTTGTGGAGCACACAGGTTCCTGTAATCAACGCAATGTTTTTAGCTAGAAGCCAGGTGTAAGGTTCCCAACATCTCCTCCCCTTTTTATTACTTTGAGGGCGAGGAGAATGTAGGTAGGGTAGACTTTAACCGGCTGGGGGAGGCAAAGGCCTGACTCCTCCTGGGCTCATTCTGAGCTTTAGGGTACCTTTTGGGAGGAGAGGAGTTGGGTACCAACCTCTTTGCAAGTCAGCTTACCTCTCAGGAGACTCAAAGTGGCCGTATGTGCAGGCCTCTCCTTGCAGTGCTTTGCCTTGCACCCAGCGGTGTCTATCACAGCTACTTGGCTGTGAAGCATACCTTGGAGGGTTATGCTGCTCCCGCAGGAGGGGAACCTGGCAGGAATCGTGGGCCAGCACCCCAGCGGCTGTACGGCTCAGAGTCCGCTCCATGTTTCAGCATTTCTAATTGTTGATAGTGCACCTGAATAGGTCTTCCTAGTACACTGTTAAGTTGGTCTTTGACTAAGTTGGTTATACGTCTAAGAATCCAGGGGGCAAAGGAGAGGATGAGGGTGATAGAAACTAAAGGTCCTAAGAGGGGAAGGAGGTAGGGGAGAACTCCGTTGAGTCCACCCCAAAGGGGGTGTTCAGAAAGTTCTTTTCTTCTTTTTTCTAAGTCTTCTTGTAACTGTTTTATCTTGTCTCGGACGATGCCTGGTTTGTTGGCATAGAAGCAGCAGTGTTCCCGTAAAGCCAAACAGATACCTCCCTGTTCTGCAGTAAGTAAATCTAGACCTCGTCTGTTTTGAAGGACAACTTCTGCTAGGGAGTCTACTTGGTCTTGGATGTCACTAATGGTACTGGACAGAGCCTGGACATCATCAATTAGTTGTTTAGAGAGCTTTGTGTATGAATGGACTGCGACTCCCAATCCCGCAGTCCCTGTGGCAACTGCTCCAGAGACGCTTAATCCAACTAATAAGGGTATGAATGTTAATGCTCTTTTTTGTCGCCCCGCAATATGGTCTAAGCTGGGAATGGGGACAGGCTCGTCTCCGGGGAGAACATCTATATCTGGTAGTAAGGTAGCCAAGACACATAGCCCGGTCCAGTTAGCGGGCAAGGCTGAAAAGGCCAGGTTATTTCCACAAACGAATATTTGTCCATGACCTGGACAAAGGGGGTTACTATAATTGGTTATGCTTCTACAACTAGTAAATTCTATAAAGCCGATGGGAATGTCGAAGCTATTATTTTGAGCTATGCCTTGTAAGCACGGGGAGGGTGGGAATATTGTAGGTTGGACTCTAAAAGGTAAACTAGGGTTACATTGTAGCTGTGATTCATTAAGGGTGGATATATTGACAGGAATAGCTAAAGGCGTGGGGGTGCCTAGGCTCATACATAACCAGCAATCCTCGGCTAGGTGAAGGTTAGATATGTTAAGAGCTTGATGTGTGGCTATTAAAATGTCAGCAGTCTGAGTACCTAGGTCTACTCCCCGCGGTTTGGGGAAAGCGAGTAATTCAGTGGGGGTGGATACGGTCAAATCAGTGAATTCTTTAGCCACGGCCTTGATTTCTCGAATGAAAATTAAGGCTTCTTGAATGGAGGTTTTTTGGAGAAGGGGTTTTTGGTGGATTGTTGGTGGCTCGGGGTTGTCTAGAATGGGGGCTAGAATACGGGTGGCCGCGGGTGGTAGGTTCGAGGGTGCATAGGGGGGCGGCTGAAAAGCTGGGAGATCTTTAATTAAGGGGGCAGAAGAGAGAGGAGGCCAGTCAAGGTTATTGTAAGAAGCTGCCTCTTTTTCGAGTTCGGCCTCTTCTGCTGGGTTTAATTGGTCGACATGGTTATTTGAGGAATTACGGGAAGGGTTAGGGGTTTTTTTAATCTCTTCCTCTATGTTAATAGAAATTGAGGGGCAAATTGAGGGGGCCCTCGAAGGGGGCCGAGATTGATTTTTTGAAATTTCTTGTCTCTCTTTACAGAGATTTTGGGCTGAAGGGGCCCTCGAGGGGGACCAGGATTGATTTTTTAGAACTTCTTGTCCCTCTTTACAGAGGGTCTGGACATCCGGAGAATGCCCATGAGTGACTAAGATTTCTTTAATAAGATTAAAATAACTGAAGGCCTGGGGGCCAAAGACTCGATAATAGTCATTAAGGCAATCTCCAACCCGGTTCCAACACCGCGGGTCAATCGTCCCCTCTTGGGGGAACCAGGGGCACATTTTGAATATAAAGTCAAAAAATAAAACTAAATCCTTTTTCTTAACTCGAGTTCCTCGCACCTTGAGAGTTTGCTTTAATTGACTTATAATAATATCATTTTGTGAACATGCTTGTCCCATGATTGGGCCTTACCTGTCCGAGTTCACCGTCGAGGGGAGGGGCTCCTGGATCTGTCTTGCAGTTGAGTAGTCGCAGGGATCCAATCTGTGCGGGGAAGTCACTGGCAGGGACGGCTCTTTGTTCCGGGGGCTATCGGGCCCCCACGTTGGGCGCCACTTGCTCCGGCCCACAGAGTAGTCAACTGGAGCTCGACCACCTACCTAGAACAAATGAGTTGGGGGGACAAGAGGTGCGAAGAATGGCAGCAAGACAAAAGATTCTGATCAAGCTGCAAACTTTATTTTTCTGAACTGGGTATATATATGGGGGGGGGAGGGAGCGATTAGGTTGCTTGCTATTGGCTAGCTTGAGACAAAGAAGGGCCTGCTTATTGATTACTTGGGTGCAACTGGTACTCATGGACACCTCATGTGCCTGTAGCCGATTGGCTTGAGGAGTGCACAGGTTCCTGTAATCAACGCAATGTTTTTAGCTAGAAGCCAGGTGTAAGATTCCCAACATTAGGATTCTTAGGATATAATCCTAGCAGTGGAATTGCTGGGTCAAAAGGCAGGTCGATTTTTATTTTTCTGAGAAAATTCCATACTGTTTTCCATAATGTGCAATCCCACCAACATTTTTTTTAATTGCAATTTTAAATATTCTAATTTTTCACAGACATAGAACAAACTATTCTAAAATTGGTATAAAACCACAAAAGACCCTGAACAGCTAAAATGTTCTTTAGGAAGAAGAACAAGGCTGGATGCCTCACACTTTCTGGTTTCAAACTATACTACAAAGCTGTAGTGATCAAAACAGTATGGTACTGGCATAAAAACTGGCACATAAATCAATGACACAGAAAAGACAATCCAGAAATAAACCCACACATACAGTCAATCTATAATTTTTTAAAGCCAAGAATATACAATAGGGAAAGGGCAGTTTCTTCAATTAATGGTTTTGAGAAAACTGAAAGCTACATGCAAAACAATGAACTGGACCACTATCTTACACCAAACACAAAAATTAACTCAAAGTGAATGAAGGGGTTGAACATAAGACCTGAAACCATAAGACTGCTAGGAGAAAACAGGCAGCAGGCTCCTTGAAATGACCCTTAGGATTAATTTTCTTTTTTGTTTGTTTGTTTGTTTTTTAAATATATTGATTATTGATTATGCTATTTATTTTTATAAATCAAATAAATCAATATATTTATTGATTATGCTATTACAGTTGTCCCATTTTTTTCCTCTCCTTTATCCTCTTCTGCTCTCCCTGTAGCCCCCTCCCACCAGCATTCTCTCCCCTTAGTTCATGTCCATGAATCATACACATATGAGTTCTTTGGCTTCTACATTTCCTATACTATTCTTAATTCCCCCGTGTCTATTTTGTATCTACCATTTATGCTTCTTATTCCCTGTACTTTTTCCTCCATTCTCCTCCCTCCCCACCTCTGCTGATAAACTTCCAAGTGATCTCCATTTCTGTGATTCTGTTCCTGTTCTAGTTGTTCACTTAGTTTGTTTTTGTTTTTGTTTTTTAGTTTCAGTTGTTGATAGTTGTGAGTTTTTTATCGTTTTACTGTTCATGTTTTTGATCATCTTCTTTTTCTTAGGTAAGTCCCTTTAACATTTTATATAATAGGGGCTTGGTGATGATGAACTTCTTTGACTTTACCTTATCTGGGAAGCACTTTATCCGCCCTTCCATTCTAAATGATAGCTTTGCTGGTTAGAGCAATCTTGGATGTAGGTCCTTGCCTTTCATGACTTGGAATACTTCTTTCCAGCCCCTTCTTGCCTGCAAGGTTGCTTTTGAGAAATCAGCTGACAGTCTGATGGGAACTCCTTTGTAGGTGACTGTCCCCTTATCTCTTGCTGCTTCTAGATTTCTCTCCTTCATTTTAGTCTTGGCTGATGTAATTATGATGTGCCTTGGTGTGTTCCTTCTTGGGTCCACCTTCTTTGAGACTCTCTGAGCTTCCTGGACTTCCTGGAAGTCTATTTCCTTTGCCAGATTAGGGAAGTTCTCCTTCATTATTTGTTCAACTAAGTTTTCAGTGTCTTGCTCTTCCTCTTCTCCTTCTGGCACCCCTATAATTCAGATGTTGGAACATTTAAAATTGTCCAAGAGGTTCCTAAGCCTCTCCTCATTTTTTTGAATTCTTGTTTCTTCATTCTGTTCTGGTTGCATGTTAATTTCTTCCTTCTGTTCCAAATCATTGATTTGAGTCCCAGTTTCCTTTCCTTCACTGTTGGTTCCCTGTATATTTTTCTTTATTTCACTTTGCATAGACTTCACTTCTTCCTTTATTTTGTGTCCATACTCAATCATTTCTGTGAGCATCCTGATTACCAGTGTTTTCAACTCTGCATCTGATAGGTTGGCTATCTCCTCATCACTTAGTTCTTTTTCTGGAATTTTGACCTGTTCTTTCATTTGGGCCATATTTTTTTTTCTAGACGTGTCTGTTACGTTGTAAGAGTAGAGTCTTAAGTATTTACCAGGGCAGGGAAACCCACTTTGCTGCATTATGGGACTGTATGTGGGGGAGGGTTGTGAGAAGGAACAATGCCACTTGCTTTCAGTCATTTCCCCTGCCTACCCACAAGCACATTGGGCCCTTCTGGTGCTGATTCCCAGGTGGGTGGATTTGTGCACATTCTAGGACCCTATGGGTCTCTCCAGCAAAATCTCCTATAAGGCTAGGAGTTTCTCCCACCACCACAATCCCCACAGGTTTTTTTCAGTGAGTGGTTTTGAGGTCTTAGTTTTCTGCACTAGAACGCTGGCTTGCTCACTCTGTCTCACTCCCCCGTTCTTCCTACTGGCTTATTTGCACGTAAATGTGGGACTTCCCAGTTTGCCAGCCACCTCCTTGCCCAACCAGTCCTTGCCTTGCTGTGTGTCCTCTTTCAGCCCCAGCTGCCTGTCTCCACCCCTCCTAATGGTCTGAATGAATGTTTCTCCTTTAACTCCTTGGTTGTCGGACTTCCATAAAGTTTGACTTTCTTGGCAATTCTGGTTACTTTTTGTTTTTAATTCGTTTTTGTTGTCCTTCTTTTGTTTGTGTGAGAAAGCAAAGCATTTCTACACCTCCATCTTGATCAGATATCTGGCCTTGTTTAATTTTCTTGTCTCAGTTTCCCCAGAAATTTCTACTTGCCCAAAAATTTTCCCTGCTTCTTATTTTCCTGTCTCATTATGGAAGCAACCTAAGTGTCCATCTATGAACAAATGGAGAAAGATATGGTATATATGAGGTGGAATATTACTCATCCATAAAAAAAGAGGCAAAATCCTGTCATCTGAGAAAACATGGGTGGACTTTGATAGTATTATGCCAAGTGAAATAAGTCAGACAGAGAAAGACAAATAATACCATATGATCTCACTCATATGTGGAGTATAAAAACAAACTCAGAGAGGAAGACAACAGATTGGTGGTTACCAGAGGGGAAGTGGGGTGAAGGGAGGGTGAAACTGGTAAAGGGGGTCAGCTGTATGATGACCAATGGAAACTAGACTTTTGGTGATGAACGTGATGCAGTTATACAGATGCCTATTTATAATGTTGCACACCTGAAGCTTATATAATGTTATAAACCAATGTTACCTCAGTAAAAAATAAATTATAAAAAACAAAATAATAAGTTCTGGCTGGTGTAGCTCAGTGGATTGAGTATGGGCCTGCAAACCACATGATGGTGGTTCGATTCCCAGTCAGGGCACATGCTTGGGTTGCAGACTGGTTCCCTGAAGGCCAGTTCCCTGCAGGGAACCCACAAAAGGCAACCATACATTGATGTTTCTCTCCCTCTCTCCTTCCCCTCTTCCCCTCTAAAGATAAATAAATAAAATCTTTAAAAATAAAAATAATAATAAAAATAAAGAGCTTCTGCACAGAAAAGGAAATCATCAACAAAATGAATAGTCCATAAAGGAAAGAATCCCATGCAAATGAGGGCTAAATGCTTTTAATGAAAGGAAGGAGCCTGGAGAACAGCCAGTGCAAGGAGGGAATGGGAGCAGCCCGTACAGCGCTGCCCCAGGGGTTGGGAGCAGCCGGCTGGGCCCCAGGATTCACCCTTCCCTCATGGCTCAGTTCCAAGTGCAGCTCCTCCGGTGCACGCGGAGGAGGAGGTGGCCCGTTCACCAAGTTGGGGGCAAGGCCCCGCACCGGCTGGCTGGGAGAAAAGAGGGCCCTTCTGTGTTTGGGGATAGCTCTGACAACAGGGCAGACTGGCCCAGCACCCCAGGGACCCAGTTCTCAGACCCCGGATTCAAAATTGTCTGATGGCCCCAGGTGACTGGGAAAGTGAGAAATAGAGTCAGGCTGTGAGTCCCAAGCAGGAGGGAGGCCCAGGGTAACATCCAGGGGAGGCTTTGAGAACACGAACTACTGTATCTTATCATCACCATCCCTAAAATTTTCAGAGCCCTTAACGAGCCATTTCTGATGCTTTACCTCATTTAATCATCATGCAGCCCTTGAAATTAGGCCCATCTCACCGATGAGGCAAGTGAGGCTCCAAGGCTAAATCTAATGGCAGAGCAGAGCCTCCAAGACCATCCAGCTCCGCAGCTCAAGGTCTCGGGCCTTTCGTTCAGTGATACAGGCACCAGGATGGCGCCTGGTGGGAATGGCGTGCACGCAGCCCTGGGACAGCACCTGTGACTGGTGCTCAATACTCGTCAAGGCCCTCCCTGGCCAGGACTTCCCTTCACTTGGCGGTGGTGGAGGTTGGTTCCCCTGGAGGATGACTCTGGAAAGACAAAACTCTCCTGGTGCAGGGCAGTGCTCTAGCCACCAGGGTCTGACCTCACCCTGGCCACTCCCTGGGTTCCAGAACCTTCTTCCTGCAGGGAGGGGCAGAGGCACTGGGAAGGGGGGGATTAGGCTGGGAGAGCAGAATGCCCAACACTTAAGGCCTGGGTCACCAGTGCTCATTAGGACTTTGAGTCCACCACCCACCAGCAAAGAACCTTGGACACGGTCCTTATTTTCCTGGGGCTCTGTTTTCCCATCTGCAAAACAGGTTGAAAAAGGACCTAGCTCATTATCTGTAACTTAAAAAAAAAAAAAGAAACTATTACTGGCCTGCGATATCCCCTCTCTACCTGACCCCTTTCCTCTCCTGTCACCTTCCTCCCTGCTCCCCAGTGAGGCTCTTCCCGGCGCTGCACTAGCCTGGGAGCAGCGGTCCCCACCCTGCAGCCCAGGTGGCAGCCACCAAGGCACTGAAGGTGCGCAAGGAGCTCAAGACAGACGGGCCCAGGACAGCTCTCCAGCCCGACACCAACTGGACAAATACCACCAGCGGCTTTTTCCAAAGTGCTTCCCACAACCAGTGGCCCTTTCCTTTCACCTGCCAGGACCTGAATTTCTATTTCTGGGTTTTGAAAGCCTGAGGGGAGGAGGGGAGGAGAGGAGGATAATTAATGATTGATTCTCTGGCACCACCAGCAGGAGGCCTGGGGGCAGGCTGTGGGCGTTTCCTGAGCTGTGGGGACCTGGTGGGAATCTCGTGTGGCTGTGGCGCACCCGAGCAGGCCAGGGGCGAGAGCCTGCCCTGGGCCCTTCTGCCCTGGCAAACCCCTGCTGCCTGAAGGCTCTGCCCTTGTGGTGCCCCTTCTGCCTGCAGCTGTGCTCCCTCTTTCTGGGTCCCCTCACAGACACCCCTGCCCCCATGCAGCCCCCCCACCCACCCTGCACCTACTCCCACTCACTGGCCCTTTCCTGCCAACAGGAAATCACCTGTCCATCACCTAGGGTTCAGTCGGCTCTTTGAAAAACTCACAGAGCTCTGGGGAAAGGATTAAAGGAACCGACTTCTACTGCAAAATTTGAGAGCAGTTTTAACTCTGCCCTTTTGGAAGTGCTGCCCTGCCTTTGTTGTCTCATAATAATTAACTTTGTGCAGAGCCGCAGCTTTCAAACGGCTTTTGCATCCATAATTCCTTTCACCTCACAGCAAAGCTAGGACAGACCCGCCATCGCCACTCCTACCTGCACCCACATCCTAAAGAAGAGGGAATGGGGGCCCCGAGGAAGGCAAGAGCCCATCCCAGGGAGCCGGGGCCCAGCCACTCACCTCCCAACTCAAAGCAGGAGTGGCCGTCTCCTGCCCAGAGAGCGCACTGGAGTCCCAGGAGGCGCTCACCACGTGGTGCAGGGCGGGCAGGTAACCCAGAAGGGTTCTTGGGGGCAGAAACCTTCCCCCAAGGCTGGCCTCCCCCGGGGCACCTGGGCCAAGGGGAAGAGGCCCGTGGTCCATGCTGGAGTTGAGGGGCCAGGCAGCCAGAGCCAGGAGGCAGGATTCCAGCTGCACAGCTGAACGCCGCCCATGGTCAGTGTAAACTCCAAGCTGCTTGAAAAAGACCCCCCACCACCTGCTTCCCAGCTCCATCAGCTAGATCACCGCTCATCCTGCTCTGCATGGGACAGTCTGTGTTGGCACCCAACTCCCACATCCAGGGAACGATCGCCCTCCGCCTCGCCCCTGACCACCCCTCCCACCAGCTCAGTGGATTTCAGCCGAGCCTTGGAAAAAAGACCATCTTTAGAAGGCTCAGCAGATCAGCCTGAACTTAGAAAACCACAGACTACTCACTGGGCTTAGGCCGTTCATTGCCTGGGATGGATATTAAACTCTTTGAATGTTAAGCTGGAAAGAATATTCATTTCCACACAGAAACACTCAGATCTGTGGCCAGATCTGTCAAAATTTTAAGGGCAAGCCAGAGTTACTTTCTCTTCTCTATTTTCATATTGAGAACTAAATCAATTTTCTGGGAAAAACACTGGGTTGAAAAATTGTAACTCAGCTTTAACCTCAGGTTGCTGGTCAACAGTCTTGGCAGGAGCGGCTCATGGGCATCAAGTCTGCGAAGGGCCCAGGAAGGCGTTGATCCTAAGAAGCGTGTTCTGACTTTCCCATTGACCCGAGAGTCTCCTACTCGTGATGCTAAATTTACCTCAAAATTTTAAGTAACGTCAAAGGAAGGCTTGAGATTTTCATTCTTAACTAAGAATCATGGTTCTTTTTTTAAGTTTGAGGGGGGAAAACATGATAAAAGGGATACACACACACCCTTTATATATATAATCTCAATCTCAACACACACCCTTTATATATATAATCTCAACCTCGTCATTTTGCAGACAAGGAGGCTGGCCCCAACAGGTGGGGTGCTGTTAATAACCATTTTCTTGGCCTTCGTTGAAGAGAACGAGGACAGAGAAAAGCCCCCAGGCCTGTTCCCCGCTGAGCCCAGGGAGCAGGGCGGGAGCAGGGCAGGGGCTCCCTGAGTCCCTCCTGCCTGTGGTGCCAGAAGGACTTCTCCGCTCAGCTGCCTCCTGTCACCTGCCGTCTGGGGAAGGGCTGCTCTCAAGGTGTGTGCAGGTAGCTTTTGTACACTAAGTTTTCATATTAAAGTGACTTTTTAAAGATGAGCTTACAAATGGGATGGGAACAGAACGTTTTGATGACTTGCTGGGGTTTTTTTTTTTTTTTTTTTTTTTGTCCTTTGAGAACTTTTCCCGAAAATGGGGGGTGGGGCGAAGAAGGAGGAGGCTTGTTTTGTTCAGGGGAGAAGAGCATGAGCAAGAAGGAGGCCTGAGTTCCAGCACAGCTGGTACCTCTCAGCCCCTCAGTGGGAGGCCTCTCTGAGGTTTGCAGAATTCTTGGGCCAGGGGCTGGTCAGGACAATCCACGCTCCACGCTGCCCTACAGAAGCAGGTGGTGGGACTGATGCCGTGCAGGGCCTGCTTCCGTCTCAGCGTCCTTCGAGCTGCTCCCTGTGGTCCGACCAGAGAGGGGGCTCTGCACATCTGCAAACACAGAGCGACAGCAAATGACAGCGTCAGAGAGACTTTTAAAACAATGAAGCACCTACTGTTTTGTTCAGAGACCTGCACAGATGTGGAGGATACGTTTAGGGTCATCCGTATTCTTTTTCTTTTCACAAAATGATTAATTTCTGCTAAATCAAGAAATGAGAAAGTCTGAGTGGGAGGTGCAAGTGGATTAGTCTGAAAGATAGAAAGTTTTTTTAATTAAGAAAAAATTGTGTGACTTCACACACACACACACAGCCCGAACGAGCTGTCTCTGAGGCCCCTTCACCGCCCTCTCACTCCAGCACCTCCGGCCCCCCTGATTCAGAGCCTCTGGCCCCCCTGATCCAGAGCCTCCGGCCCCCCTGGTCCAGAGCAGCCTCTCCAGGCAGCACAGCCCCTCCGGGCCAGGGAGCACCGCTGTCCTCTCAGCTGTGACCCTGAGTCCAGGAGCCTGGCCTGAGATGGAGGGGGCATCCAGCCTTGCCCCCCTCTACAGCGTTGCCTGTGCCCCACTTCTCTCCTTGAGAGATGGCCCCCACGAAGCGATCCTCAGCCCCCATGAGAGACCCTTCTTACCCACACCCAGGCCCTCACCTCCCCAAGGCTGCTGGCTCCTGCAGTCAAGGCCGGAGGTCGGTGGTCCTGGCCCTTTCTAGCAGCCTTCCACGCTGAGGTGGGATCTAGGCCCTCACTGCCTGCCAGTCCTCCGAACTCTTCTCCCAAGTTCAAAATCCTGGAGGAGCAAGAAAGAGGGCTGAGAGGACTGGTGCTCTGTGTGTTGGCAGAGAGGGGTCCCTGTGAGATGGCTGTGACCATTGTCGTTAGCCTAGCAGTGCGGGTGTGTGGGCCCTGCCTGGTGGTAAGGAGGGACCCGGCTCAGGGCTCCGCAGGGTTCCGCCCTGGAAGAAGTCCACACCAGTGGTGCGCAGGTGAGCAGCTTCTGCCTTAGGGAGCAGGCTAGAAACACAAGTTCCCTCCCGTGAGAGAACAGGCCCCTGGCCTGTGCGGACAAGAGGACGGGGTGTTGTAAAGCAGCTGCGCCTCTCCCGTCTGCCGGTCAGCGGCGGGGAGGGCGCCGAGACCCTCGGGCCGGGCCCTGAGGTCTCCGTCTCCCAAACCTGAACACTCCCAGGCCTGTTGAGTTGGGACTCGGCTGCCTCCCTCTCCTCTCCGCTGGAAACAGAAGCTCCAGAGAATGTTTCTAACTCCTGAGTCCACTCAGCCATGTCCCCCTTGCAAAATCCTCCCCTTCCCGCACCCCCCTGCACCCAGCCAGCCAATCGGCGGGCTGCGAGCCTCTCCAGACCCTTGTCTCAGGGCCCTGGCGGGATAAAACCGGTGGCGATGCCTGGCGGATGGGAACAAACTTGGGACCGAGGAGAAACGCGGGCCCAGGGCACCCTCGCGACGGACCCAGGCACTGAAGGCCTGCGGCTGCCGGCCAGGTATGCTGCGGAGGCTGGCTGAAAGCTGACCAGGGGAGAGGGCTGGTTCGAGAAAGAAAGGGTCCCAAGAAGCCTTTTCTCCCAAGTTAACCTGGGTGAGGCTGGGGTGGCAGAAGAAGAGGGCACCCGGGCTGGAGCCGGGACTTTGGTGGCAGAACCCCAAGTGTGTGCTAGGCCAGGCTGAGGTTGCCCACACTTCTCCTAAACCCTTCGACTCTAGCCACGCCAGGAAGGCCAGGGGGACAGGGCCCGGGCGGAGGTCTAAGGCAGCAGACTTGCTCTCACGCCCTTTTCCCTGGGTCTGCAGGGCAGCGGTGCGGCGGATGCGGCAGGGACCTGCGTGAGGACTCCCTGAGCCGCCGCGGGCCGCGAGCGATCCTCCGCGATGCCTCACGACTCCATCAGATCCGGTAAGGACGCGCGTGGCCGGACCCGGAGCCCCGCGTCGCTGTGCGTCTGTGCGTGCGCTCGGGTCCGCAGGGCTGGGGGCGTGCGCGCCGGGCTCGCGGGTCCCTCCTGCGCGGGGACGCAGCTGGGGCGCCTCGGGCCTGTCTCCCAGCTGCGACCGCTGCGCCGCTCTCCGCCCTGAGCTTCCCTGGGTCCGGCGGAGCTGCCCCCGCAGGCCTTGGTTTCTGCGGACCACACGGAGCGGCGAGGAGCTCTTCGTGGGGTCAGAGAGTTGTCCCTCGCGCCCACCCCTGGCTGGCACGGCCCGTGAGTGTGGGCCGGGACCTGCTGGACTTGCAGTTCCCTTGCCTCGACCACCAAGCCCTTGTCCGGATGCGCGCAGCTCTCCTAGATCCCCTGGCAGGACTGTGGGCCCCGCGCACCTCTAAACCCAACGGGAAAGTAGCCGGTGGTTGGGTCTGAGAGCCACGACTGAGCTGGGGGCTCGGACTCCTCCTGGTCGAGCGCGGGCCAGGCGGGGAGCCGCGCGGGGACCTCGGCCTGCAAGGACTGAGCTGCCCGCGGTGTCGCACCCCTTCCTCACCGGCGCCTGGGCCCAGGGCTTTCAACGGCGCTCGGAGCCCCTGACCGAGGCACCCGCCCTCTCCTTCCTCTGGCCCGGCCGGGGCGGGGTGCGAGGCGCGGGTCTTCGTCCGGAAGGAGCTCTAGCATCGGGCTAATGGACGCGCTGGGCACGGCCACTCGGCGCGCATCAAGTGCGGACCGCGGGCAGAGGCGCGGCCCGGCCGCGGTGATGAATGGAGCCGGGTCGGCCGTGGGGAAAGCGATTTATGGGGCCAGGGCGCAGCGCTATCGATTTGGGCCAGAGAAGTGAGAGGAAATCAATATTTCAGATGAATTCTTGGCGACTATGAAGTCCGCTCGGCAAACGGGACATTTGTTATAATAAGGAGGGTCGGATCCGCGCCCCGCGCGGCTGAGATCTCTATTTAGCCAGAGCGCGGCGGCCCGGCTTCGCGCGCAGCCTCGGATCTCCGGGCCCAGGCTCCGCGGTGTGGGGCGCGGGGAGCCCCGGGGCGCCGGACTGTTCCTTGTTCGGGTTTGTTGCGTGGCGGACACCGGGTCCGCAGTAACCCCTCCCCGCCGTCCCTCCGCGGGCGCGGGTCGGAGACCTCGCGGCCCTTCCCGGAGCCCGGGCGCCACGCGCGCTCGTGGACCACTTTCTGGGGCCAGAACCGTGTTTTCGCCCCTTAGTCTTTAGCCAAATCGGGTACAATACGGGGCGTCGCCCCGCCTCGGGAGCGGGACGGTCTTGGAGGCCGAGCGCTCTCCGGGTGCGGGACCCCACGCCGGGCTGGTCCAGCGCTTCCAGCCCGTCCCCCGACTGTCCCCTGACCTTTCTGGAGGTGTTAGTAGCGAGTGCTCTCGGACCCCGAATTTGCCGCGCTGGACCAGATCCTTTGAGACATAAGAGGAAGTCTCAGTTCCTTGGGCTGGCTTGATTTTGGTTTTGCTACTTATTTTCATTCTAGAAGCAGTCATTAGAACAAATGGGAAGAAAAGATAAAAAGAAAAAGGACACACTTTATTTTTATTTTAAATCGGCAACAGGCCCAGGTGTTGCGAGGATTTCGAGAGCTCCGAAGCAAACGGCCCTTGGTTTGGGGACGGAGCGGCGCAGCGGCGGCCGGGGGGCCTTCTTCTGTCCAGGGGGCTCCCCGCCTCCGAACAATGAAATAAAGCTGAGCGGGAGGGAGAAGGAGACTCTCTCCTGTAGTTTAATGCAACGCTAATGAAATAAAAGGGAGTTGCCTAAAACGAGGCCCAAAGGGTGGAGGCCGCCCCTGCTCGTTTTCTGGGCCCCGGGCGGGCTAACCCGGCCACGCCGCTGCCCGTGTGTAGAGCTCAGTTCACAAACCCGCTCCTCCTGGTTTTGTAGGCGCTTTTCTCGCTCAGGTGCCAGCCGCTTCTTCCCCCCCAGCACTCCCACTTCTAAAGGCCTTCACCTGGAGACCCCCATCCGCGTTCCCCTGGGGCGGGACCAGGCGAAGGCTGCGGGCCGCTCCCTGGAGCAGGGCGGGCGCGCCGTTTCCGAAGCCCAGAGCCGCTCTTCCCCGCGAGTCCCGAGCGCCCGGGGCTCCGACCGCCAGCGCGTCCTGGGCCCCTGTCGGCTGACCTTGCTTCGTGTGTGTGTTTTCGGCAGCTTTATTCCGAAGGGGTGTGGAGAGCGAATAGCGAGTTCTTCTGGTGCGCGCTGGTTAGCAATGGGCTGAGCATTTCGTAAAACCACTGGGAATTTTGTAGCATCGGGGACCAAAGATCCTCTAAAGTAAAAGCATTGTTTAAATATTCAAAGAGGTGTGGGAAGTGATAAACATCACACAAAGGTCAACGTAAACGATAGTGCGTCACTGGGGAAGAGAGTTTAATAAAGCAAGCGGGTTGTCATTAGACGTTATGTGGAACACCTTGCCTCCGCCCTGTCGCCAGCTCCTGAAAATCGGTTGTGCAAATGCAAAAACGAGACCGCGGACCGCGCAGGGGCCTGCCTCGCGCTGCCCAGGCCCGGGACGCGGAGCCCCGCGCGCTCCTCCGGGTTCGGAAAGGCGGAAAGGGGCCGAAGGCGTTTGCCGAGCGCCTGTTTTCTTCGCAGGTCTCTCGCTGGGGTTGAAAATAAGGTCTTCCCGGGACGGACACGGTCCGAAAGGGCATGAAGGGGCACTGGGGCTCCTCGATTCATCTTTGTTTCCAGATGCTCCTTCCTCCCACCCGCCTCAGTGCAAGTTAATTAGGAGATAATTTAGCTACCTCGTGAATTAGTTTTCAGATGAGTATCTTTTCAAGCTTTGTCACTTTAATTGCCCCGCTGATTGATAAGAAGTAATTATTTCTAATGGACACTTTTTGATGTCGATTGGAAGCATTTATTTGGGACTTTTTTTGGAGTGGAAGGAAAGTTAATTAATTTTATCAATCTATACCCAAAAGGACTCTTCTAATTCGGCTGAAGGAGACAAAGGAAGTGAGGGAACACAGCACACAAGTCAATCTTATAGAATTATAATTATTAATAGATTTTTGTTCAAAGGAGAGTGTCTACTATTAAAATAGTATGTGAAAACTTTGCATTTAGGGCCTCAAATCTCCAATTCTAATGTGAACATTTTTTATGGGTTTATGTTTCCCATGGACGCGTAGCATTCACAATCCCTTTATATGCTGACTTTACTTTGGAGGTTAGTCGGCTTTGTAATGAATTTTTGTGTCAAGTAAAATCAATAGAACTCAATATACTTAGAATAAATGGCATTATTTTTGTAAGAGCTAATTGTAAGAAAGATTTACTAATAGTCATCCTTGTTCTGTAATTATTGATAGAGTATAAAGGTGAAACTTTACTTACAGTGACATGTCTTTTCATACCTAAACCTTGGAGTAAACAGTTTAATCATTCACATCCTCCAGAATTTGTTTGTGTGAAAGAGAAAGAAGGAAAAGAACAGAAAGAAAGACAGACAGACAAAAAAGCTGAAAGTAGGCAGTGTGGGGGCAGGGGAAAAGGTGGCTGGAGAATAAAAATGAGCAAACTTATTTCAGAAACGAAGGTGGCCAGGTGCATGGAACCTCGGTCATTCAACATAAGAAAGTTGAAGTTCTACTTCAGAACACATCCTTTTGAACATGATTCCCACCAGCTCCCCTAAGCAACCCCTAACCTCCACAGGAACCCCTCACTTTTCTAGGAATAAAGGAAGGCACGACCTTTGGGAGCCAGTTGGTCTGGATCTGTGATGACTAGTAAGTCAAAGTCCTGATTTGTGTCGATGAAAAGGGAGTTGGAGCTGTGCATTGCGCTCTCGGGACTTAGAGAGAGATTGTGTGTTTATTATTAAAGCCCCTGTGGGCTTCATTCCTAGCTGTGTGCCCACAATCTTTTCACAGACAGACTTGTGACTCGCTGACATAGAAGATATTGCCACACTAGCCCAGAGTGGAGACACCCTCGTGCTCACGCGCACAGCTGAACCGAGAGCAGCCCCGTCAGACAAGGTGCCCCCCTGTCGGGTTAATTCAGCCAGTGCCCTTTTCAATCCTTTATGTGTAAAATCTTGTCTGCTTTTAATGACGTTTCTACCAGACTACGTGGAGCTGCAAGAATGAGGAAACATTTTAGATGAAAAAGAAATTTAAGACTCACAAAGAGCAGATAATATCACATACCAACCTCATTATTAGTGAAACTGAAAAATATATAAATAATGCAAAAAAAAATCAGCAAGGGAGAGTTTAGTAATGGAAAATTCCCCTGCAATTAAATGAAACAGTAATTCAGTGGAGATATGCCTGAATGAATTAGCATTTGTTAATTGGCTCTCATAAAAACAATGTATGTGTGTGTGGTTGAAGGTGTGTTCAAAGTATCTATTTTTCATAGGAAAACTTCCTCGAATATGCATATCAAATTATGTAGTGATCCCTTTCTATTTTGCAAAACGTCCCAGTTGTCTCGCTGGTGAATTTCACCCACACGCAAAGTGTGGGGGTAGGGAGAGGAGCCCCCATTGGAGGAGAAGAATAAAGCTGCTCCTCTTACCTTGGGACATTTCCGTGACATGTTGGCAGAGCTTAGAGACATCCATGCCAGGTCCTGAGTGGACTCTGAGGTGGCTCATCTGCTCTGGGGCACAGCTACCTGGGGCAGAGGGGCTGCTCCGGGGCTGTGCCCCGCCCCCGCCTCGCCCAGCCTGCACCAGTCGCCCCCCAGCTCAGGCAGCAACCGCAGTCCGTAGTCTCAGGAGGAGCCTGCTCTGCGCCACTGTGCGGGATGTGTTTGCGCTCTCGCCACAGTTGGTCTGACTTCTGAGCTAAGCGTTTTAAAGCTGCCGTATTTACCAGTCCAAGAGGTGCCGAGCTTCCAGTTGCACAGAGAGAGCTTTGAGCTCTGTGCTTCTGAGAACACAGGGAGCCAAAGGGTAAAAGAAATTTGTTTAGGAAGAAAATGATTATTTTAAAAGAAGGGGGCAGAGGAACACACCCTCATTCAAGACTGCACTTTGCTTTTGTTCTAGTTGAGACTTGGGGAAAGGCTGAGTCTCTCAGCCCCCATTCCTTTCAGAGATAGGACTTGAGGATGTGAAACACCCTCTGAAGAGAGAAGAATGAGCCCCACACTCAGCACTCTTGGGGAGGTGACTCTTTCTGGGTCCACAGTGAGCCAGGTCCTCTGCCTGGGGACGTGCAGGGACCATGTCCAGTAGAGGGGCTGGGTTTCTCTTTGGGGGAGAGGTTCAGAGAGGCCTGGTCCAAGGTCTCCATTCCCGACCACTCTCCCAGGCCAATCCCAGCTTCCCCAGCCCATGGTCAGAGACCCTGGATGGAGGCTCTGGGTCAGGGTTGGCCAGAGGCACCCACCCTTCCCTGTGTGTCTGTGGCCACATACTTTTAAGTAGGACTATGAGAGTTCATAACCATTTTCTCGAGTCCTGAGTTGGGGCCGACCAGTCGGTTTGGGTTCCTGAAAGCCCCTCCAGACCCCTCCCCCAGCCATGTGGGGACATGCTGAGCAGACGTCTCTTACGTGGGACACACCAGAGCAGCTTCGAGGGACAGTTTCTGTTTCCCATGCGAGGCTCACATCACCGAGTCCGGG
Source organism: Artibeus jamaicensis (assembly GCF_021234435.1). NCBI lineage: Eukaryota > Metazoa > Chordata > Mammalia > Chiroptera > Phyllostomidae > Artibeus > Artibeus jamaicensis. The sequence continues at coordinate 7,601,073 of NW_026521810.1, read as the reverse complement.
CTCCGCAGTGACTGCTGGACCCTGCCTAGGAGTCTCCTTCCTGAGAGACTTTCGGGTTCGGTTTCTGTGCTGGTTCCTGTGCATCCTTCCTTCGTCACGAATGCTGCGTAAGAGGCCAAGTGTGGTGAGGGCTCAGCACAGCCAGCCCCCAGCTGCTCTAGCTCTGCTGAAGCCACCTTCACATCCAAAGAAGAGCTGAGTGCGCCCTGGACCCAGGGAGACCTCAACAAATGGAAGTCTCCTTGTTACCTTTGAGGCTGGCGTAGGCATGGGATTCAGGACTCTCCCGAGCTCCTGACACTTCTGCAGAAGAGAAGGGAACTGCTGCTCAGATGTGACTCCAAGTCCCCTTCCCATTGCTCCCGTCCCAGAGCCCAGCTCATCACAGTGCCCTGTGGCACCAGACGATCTGCACCTGCAACTCCACTGGGAACTCGGGCCAGAACCCTGGGAGAGAGGGCACAGGGGCCTGCGTGGCGGCCGTGGCAGCAGGCAGGCCTTTAGTCCCTCAGCGGGCATTCCTCCCCAGTGTCCCCAGCTCTCCAGCTCAGTTAGAACAGCCCCCTTTCCAGTGCAGTTCTCAGTCTTCCTATCTGCGAAGTGGGAGAGGCGGTTTCTACCTGGACGGCACTCCTGGAGGTGCCTGTGAGGAGGAAGGAGATGATTGACCAACAGGGAAGGCAGAGAGAGGGGGCTTTCTTTGGGTACATACCCCCCAGGGCTGCTATGTCATCCCCACCAAAAAAGCAGCTGTCCACAGGCACCTTAATAAATCACAGGCCAAAACATAAACTTACTCCAGGGCATCTCCAATCCACACTTGGCCTCCCTGTTGGGTCCATGTCACAAACCAACGGTCAGTGGGTGAGATGGAATCAGCCTCCCAGTTACTGGGAAGACCAGTCCCTGAAGTCGGTGTGGTCACCGTGCCCCGTCCCCCGGACAGCGAGTGGTGGGCACTCGGGGTGCTGGATCCCTGTTCTCCAAGTTTAGACTCAGTCCCTCTGCCGCTTCTCAGGGTCCCTTCACTTGGGTTCAAACCCAGTCGTGTGTTCCTAGTGTAACGTTGGCAGGGAAGAGATTTAATTTTAATATCTCACTTCTTTGCTGTGCAGATTGGGCTGGTGGCATTTCTCTGATGAAAACCCTTCAAGCAGACAACTTGAGGGAAAAACTGTTTTACTCTCTTCTCTTAACTCCTTTCTCTCTCCCATCTTCAGCCACACAGCTCATCAGCTTTGTCTTCTGCACTGTCCTCCTAAGTGGCCTTGGAGTGACCTGAGTACTTAGTGCCGATGAGTCCCCTGGGACATATTGCCGCTGTCAGACCAGCACAGCGGACAGGTCAGGGAGCTGCCTGGGCGACACGTCTGAGAGAGAAACAGCTCGATCTGCTGTCCCCGCGGGAGCTGTGCATTTGCACAGACTCGGTGCCCTCCGGATGTTTTAATTCCTCAGCTGCTCCAGGAGGTCAGCAGAACCAGTTATTCCAGGGTAAACTCTGGGTGTGAGGTCTCGAGAGGGGGACTTCTGAAGTCACCGTGAAACAAGCCCAGTGGGCAGCCTCCCCATCTCTGCAGGAGCAAGAAGGGGCTGACCTGGGAAGCCTTGACCTTGACCTGACCTTGCTGCTTTCTCCCCATGTGACCTGAGACGAGCCAGCTGTCTCTCTGGCCTTGAATTTCCTCATCTCTATCAGGGCTTCTAGGAAGTACTGAAAGTTAGACCAGGATCCTCACCGGGCGCAGAGCAGCTACTGAAGACATTCACCCTCTCCATTCAGTGGTCACCGGGGAGGACAGCCTCCAAAAGTCCTCCAGAGCAGATAGATGCCCAGACCTCACATTTTTGTAGTATTTTCTCAGAAGCTTTCCACTAATAACTCAGAACCCTGGCCAAAACTTTGTTTCCGTTAGATTTCAGGGCAAGCCCTTGGATGCCCCACATGGATACAGTGAAAGGCTGCGCCTGCATCGGTTGGTCCGAAAGAAAGGGCGCAGCGGAAGTGCCGTTCAGAACCCGCGCCCCGCCAGCAGCTGCCCGCCGTCTGGACAAGTGCTCCCAGCTTCCCTTCACCACAACGCCCGGTGGAAGGGGAAGCACCAGGCTGGTGGTGGAACGGTGCTTGTGGACATCCTGCTGGAATCCGGAACATGCTAGGGTTTCAGTGGAGCTGGTCTCAGAGGAAAGTCGAGCTGGAGGGGGTGTGTGGGCTCTGTGTGCGGCTCAGGCAGGACCAGAGGAAGACTTGCTCCTAAATGACCTAGAGCCATACAATAACCTTTAATGAACATTCACTAACCTTCTGTCTTCTCTCCCCTCCCCACCCACCGTCTTACATTTTCCTGTTTTGTGTAACGATAGCCCGGCTTTGGCACAACAGCAAACCCTAGTTGACCTTTAAAAGTCTGTGACTAGCTGAGCCCCAGGTCCCTGGGCCCTGCTCTGTTTTGCTCTTCAGCACTGAGGGGTCTCAGCATCCTCAAAAAGGAGGTGGCAGGAATGGGGTGACCCCCTGACTCGCCCTCGGTGTCTGGCTGTGCCTTCAAGGTGGGAACCAGGAGGAGGAACGAGGCCATGGGGGGAGTGCCGGCGCAGGAGAGGTACCGGACCCAAGCTCGGAGCCGGCTGGAATCTGAGGCCTGAGGTTTAATTCAGTTTAGCAGTCTGCCCGATGTGGGCAGGTGCCACGCCAGCCCTGGCAGCATTTGCTGCCAGGGAGTCAAGGTAGATGACAGGTGAGAGGCCCTCAGGTCCAGGAGCTGGAGTCCTGTGATTCCCTCTCAAGTGGACAGAATACCAGCGAGAGAGGAAAGAATCAGACCGAACAAGTCAGTGGGGGGCCAAGACTGGAAATTAACACCCTGGGTGGTGGACGCACCAAAGCCATTTCTCTGAATAGTCACCCAGTCCAACCACACCACCGCCAATACCAGATAAACCTCATCCGGCCTGAGCCCCTGGATGTTCTGGAAAGGCGGCAGGAGCCTGTAGGGTCAGCGGGCTCCACATGGTCTCCACTGGCTCTAGGTCCAGGGTGGCCGGCGAGCTCCTGGCAAAACACTGCAGAGCTGTAGGTGCAAATGCCGTGGAGGCCGGCCCACTTCTGCCAAATCGAACGCTTGCTGAACACGCCCGTGCTTAACCCCGGTGCCTTCAGAGGTTTGCACTCTGCAGGACCCCCTCAGGGCGTCCCGTCTCCTTGGCAGTGTGACCAGGCCTGGGCCCTTCCAGCCCTTAAATTCTGTGGTGCTATGATAGTGTCCATACCAGGAAGATTCCATGTCCCCCTCTCCTGCTGGCCACAGATCTGTCTGGATAGGGGCCCCTAACTGGGCCTTGGGGAGACCCTTGCAGGTGGGGCTGGCTCTCTGGAGCTGTGCTGATAGTGACACACACTGAGTGTCCCAAGGCACACGGAACAAACTGTGCTGGATGCTGCTGAGCCAGTCACCCTTCTCTCAAGCTCTTCGAACCTGTCCGTCACACTGTCCACAGCCAGCAGCCAAAGTACCTGACAGACCAGCCTTCAGAGAGATGTTCTGTTTGACACCCATTTGCTATCTTACAAAATCCTTACCTTTAGATCTCCCTCCTTGTGCGTAAGGCACATCCCAGTTCAGAAAGGCGCAGCCCTCCGAGCGGTCCTCTGCAGGACGGAAGCTTCCCGGAGCCCACACCGCCAGAGGGGCAGGCATGGAGGAGGAGAGGTGGGTTAGGAGAAGCGGACTAGTCCTCTTGCGTAACTTCTCCGAGCACGTTTCTTCCTGGGCATCAGGGGGTAAAGGTTTGTCTGCCTGCCCAGCAGTGTCACGGTGCAAGTCCAGCTCGACACTGCCGGTTAGAGAGACCTCGCAGAGCCGGAGCCCACGTCGCAGCTGGGCTCAGGTTTCGTATCTGCCACTTACTGTCGGCATCCCTGCGGCAAGTGACCCACCTTCTGTGTGCCTCAGTTTCCTCCTTTGTAAAGGAGGGGTAATAGTATCTACTTCTATAATGGTGTTCTCGGGCATAACGTCGTGATTTATGAAAAGAGAACAGTGATGGGCCCAATGCAGAATCGAAGAAGTGGGAGCTGTTTTACAAGTTATCACCAGGATAGTACACTTGACCCTTGAACAACACTGGGGTTAGGGGTGCTGACCTCCCAGGAAATTGAAAATCCATGTGTGATTTTTGACTCCCCCAAAACTTAAGTTTTCCCTCAGTGTCTGCTTCAGGTCCCTGCAGACACCGAAGTCACGGTGCTCAAGGCCCCTGAATACGATGCAGAGACCAATGCAGACCGTCGGCCTCCTGCATCTGCAGACTGCCAGCTGTGGTCAAAAGCGGTACAGATATTTGCTGAAAAAATTTGCATGTGAGTTCAAGCCTGCATTCTTCAAGGGTCAGCTGTGTTATCACCGCTACTGCCTTCATTACCATCACCCAGGGGCGCGGTGGGGAGAGTCCACTGGGGCCTGCGGAGCCTGCGCTATGGGGGTTGTGGCTGGGTAATGTCCAGGTTGTCCCGACAGAGATCTGTGATTACCCAGGACTTGCTGCAGAACAGCCACCTGGAGATTTTCCTCTCACGTGTCATGAAAACAGCTCTGCTTGTCTTCCTACAAAGTGGAGTGTGAACGACCCAGCCCGCCACAGAAGCAGAATCCACTCCCACGTGAAATGACGAGGGCTCCCTCCTGATTTCTGCTGTGACGGGTCAGCGCTGGCTTGTAATTGGAGCTACATACACGGACGCAGACATCGGCAGGCCCAGGGTGGGTGCCTGTGGACACAGTTTTCTGTGCCTTCCCGTGTTCTAGGGAAGCATCTCGGCTTCTCCCACGTGGGACCCTTCCACACTGTTCCCTTCTGGTCTCAGCTTTCCCCACCCGTGTCTTAGCTTCACTGTTCTTCATCAAGGTGGTGATCACGGTGGTGAGTGAGCAGTCGTTCCCTCGCCTCAGCCAGAATTCCCTCAGGACCCGCAGCCCTGTCCACACCGGCCACAAGGCCGGCACGCGGTGGTGCCCATCTGGGGGAGCAGCCTGAGGGCCTGGCAGAGGGGGCGGGCTGCTGCTACAGCCCAGCTGCAGAAACGAAATCCAGAGCCGTTAGGCCAAGGGACCGAGCCCACACGTAATGAGTCACAGCCTGCTCTCCCGGAATCATAGCGGGGGTACTGGGTTTGGCTTGGGGTGGGTACAGAAGTGTGGGACATAGTCCCTGACCTTTGGGAGCTCACAGCCTGGTGACAGGGATTGTCTCCTTGACCAGAGTCTACCCAGGCTCCCCTGGACTCGCCCACAAGGCCTCCACTTTGGGCTCCTGTGTTCCTCCCCTCACTGACCAGTTTTCACAGGAATCCTGATGGGTTTGTTTAGCCAGAACCACCCCCCCCATCCTCTGATCTTAACCACCCTCCCTGTCTAATCGAGTTCTTCACCCCCCCACCCAGGTGACGTTTGGCCCCCACCCCAGCCTGCCTTCAGCAGTGACCTTCGGGTCTGCTTTACCCCACTGCCCCCAACCCCAGTGTTGCCTTCGTGACTTTGCCTCCACTGACCCCACCTGCTCCGCCCTGTAAGTCCCCACTTGCCCAAGCTGTGTTCGGAGTTGAGCTTGGTTCTGTCCCAATGTCTCTTTTCTCCTATTTTACTCCTGAACGAAACCCATTTTTATCTCTTTACTCTCCAGCTCTGGTTTTTCTTTGAAACTAGGTGAGACAAGCAGGCCAATGAAGAGCTAGTTTAATCCCAAGTAGAATTATATTAGGGGTAAAATATGAAGGGTTTCAAAAGGGGTGAAGGTCGTTGATTGGTAAAGAGGCAGGTGAAGGCACCTGGGAGTCCGAGCTGGAAGCAGTGGAGGCAGGCGGTGGGGCCGGAGGTCGGGGTTCCGCGGGGGGTGTGGTGAGACACGGGCAGCGCGTGGAGGGAGCTGGCAGGTCACAGGGGACGCCGCGGAGGCAGGAGGGCGTCTGCGTGTGCACGCCAAGCGCAGGAGCCCGGGTCAGAGGAATGTTACTACCTGTTCAGTTTGCCTGGGACAAACGGGACCAGAGGGCTGTTGTACTACTTCTGGGAATGGTCGGTCTGTAGGATCAGAGAGGGATGGGGCGGAAGAAGAACTGCGGGCACGTGTGTGAGGTGGAGGACGAGACGTCAGAGACCAGGCCCATCTAAGCAACCCAACAAGACACCCCAACCAACTACTTCTGTTGTAATGAACACGCATCGGAATCCAATCTTCCTTTGCCAGAATTTCACCCTACCCCATCCGTCTACCGTCTGCAAAACATTGATAATTGACGTTGTTGATTATGTCCAAGACTCAGAAATAAGTTAGGTTCAATAAAACATCAGTTTTACATACATTCATCCGCTTTCTAATTTATTGAAACCAGGACCTAGTGCAGGGCAGCCGAGTGAATGCTCTGGACATTCCCGTCAGGCAAGCCTGTGCCCCATGGCCATCCCAGTGGCCAAAGGGTTTGCTAACTCACTTTTAAAGGTACAACCACAAAACCAGCACCCTGCAGGAAGTAAACTGTTCTGGGTATAAATCAGCGCCTTCCCCCTTGTCCTCCCTTCCTTAATTAAGTAAGATAGGATTCTAATTTATTTCTCTATCCTTTTGTGGGTAAACTGATTCTTTCTTGTTATAAAAGAAAAAATACTGGTCTTGGAACGCGAGTCAGCTGGTCTGCTTCTCTGTGTGTCCCACCCTCTCCCTCGCAGCTTTCGGTCACGGCCTCCGGGAGCACGCACAGCGGAAAGCCCGCCCTAGACTTCCAGGCCACCGCCATGGGGCGAGGCTCCTTCAAGGCGGTGGAGCTTTCAGATCACAGAGGGAAATACGTGATCCTCTTCTTTCTACCCGTTGAACTTCACTTTTATGTGCCCCACGGAGATCATCGTTCTCAGCGAACATGCCGAGGACTTCCACAAGTTGGGCTGCGAGGTGCTGGGGGTCTCCGTAGACTCACAGTTCACCCACCTGGCTTGGATTAACACCCCCAGGAAGGAAGGAGGATGGGCCCTCTGAATATCCCCCCGCTGGCTCAGGTAATGAGAAGCTTGTCCCATGATTGTGGCGTGCGGAAGAAAGATGAGGGGATTGCCTACAGGGGCCTCTTTATCATCAACGGCAAGGGTGTGCTTCACCAGCTCACCGTCACTGATTTGCCTGTGGAGCACTCCACAGATGGGGCTCTCCTCTCCGGCTGGTCCGGGCCTTTCAGTACACAGATGAGCATGGGGAAGTCTGTCCCTCTGGCTGGAAGTCAGGGAGTGACACGATCAAGCCCAACATGGGTGACAGCCAGGAATACTTCTCCAAACACAACTAGGCTGACAAACAGGCACCAAGCTTGGGCTCTTGGCCCCTACCTGGGGGCCCCGTGCTGGCCCAGGAAAGGCCAGACCTGCCCCTTCATATTCTGCAGTCTGCGACCCCAAATGGCTAGTCCTACGCCTTTCCATATTCCCAGCTGAGTGCTGAATGGTGACCCATCCCTGGAGCCGCCCAACCAGACACAGGGATAGAGGTGACCAATAAAGTATTAGGGACAGAGAAAGAAAAAGAAAGAAAGAAAGAATACTAATTTGCGGACTTGGAACCAGCCAAAGAATAGACTCGAATCTGCAGAGCAGAGTGGAGACTATGGAGTGAAGTTCAGCTGACCTCATACAGCAAGTTCAGCTGTGGTCCACTTAAACTGACAGCACAATGATATCGGGGACTGTGCCCAAAGGACCCTGGGGTGGCACTGGGCAGGATGGGGGTCTATTAACGAACAGAACTCAGTCCCTTGCTCCCTCTGCCATCCTTTGCCAGGGGCTGCCTCTTGTCTGTCTGCAATTTGTCACATTTCGGCTCCCATTCTAGTGTCATCAGAGAGGTGCCCCTAGGTGGTGACATTTTTTACTTCTCTGCTTGTTCGACTGTGGACAGAGGTAAGGGTGATAAAGTCAAAGGAATTGCTACTAAAAAGTAATGTTTAAATGTTCCCAAGTGAGACCTGTGTGTAGTAAGAGGTGGGCTCACTTCCAAGACACATCTGTGAGGGTGGCTATTATTTTTCTTTTAATTTGAGGTCACTTTGTCTGGCACTTCCAACCCTCCCAGGCCAGTGATGGTTTTCCTCACAAAGTGTCCCAGTGCACACAGTAGGGTCTCGCGGAGGGAGAGCAGAGGTGAGCCACCTCAGAGGAGTTGAAGGCTTTCGTGCACTGGTTGGGTGTCCACACTCCAAATGCTCCAAATACAGTGGAGTGTGGCAGAAAGTCCTGCTCTCCCCCAGCAAATTCTCAGTTATCCTGAGCTCCTGGGGAAGCCAGAGGCCTCCCCGCTTCTCCTTCTCTTTGATTCCTGCCCACCTTTAGCCACGTGTGGGGCCCGGTGGGACAAGTCACAACACACAGTAGGATGACTGGGAACAAGGGTGGACGTTACTTCCCACGCCCTAGTCATGGGTGTGATCTGGCACTAAACTGCCCCATATGTCATGGAAGGTGAGGTGCATGGGGAAGCCTTGGGACATTTCCTTGCAGAGGCCTGTTACCCACCCCATCCCACTGAGACAACGGGAACGGCATCTCCCTTTATTCGTCAGCATGTTGGACAAGATAAATAAAAGCCACATGACAGCCCTGGCTTGTGTGGCTCAGTGGAATGAGCACCGCCTGCAAACCCGAAGTTCACCAGTTCAGTTCCCGGTCAGGGCACGTGCCTGGGTTGTGGGCCAGAACTCCAGTTGGGGGCATGTGAGAGGCAACCTTTCTGAGTGTCTCTCACACATCAGTGTTTCCCTTTCCCCCTCCCTTCTCTGCTCTCTAAAAAAATAAATAAAATCTTTAAAAAACCCACATGGCTTGAAAGCACGTTGCCATGTGTTGATGGTGTCTCGGGGCGTGGATTTGGTCACAGTACCTCCCCATTCACCGTCAGAACTGGGAGGATTGCCGGGCACAGGCCAACCCCACCAAAACTGAGAGCGGTCTCCTAGGGCGCTGAGGTCTGGCTGGGCCTTTCAGACAAGAAGTTTAGTCTTTAACATAGGAAACACAGGAAAAACTGAAAATGCCAAAAGAAGAAGAATTTATTTGCAAAAATGAACTCGTCAGGGCGTGGCAGGTCTGCCTGCTGGAGCTCCAGAGCTCTGCAACTTCGCCTCTGTGCTCACTGAAATTCCAGTGTTTTCTCCCTCCAAACTCCAGACGGAGCTGGCGGCGGATGTGCTGCCCTGACTGAACAGAGTTCTATGGTCTGCCTTCCCACCACTGACCAGCAGAGGCTGAGAGACCACTCTTTCAGTCTGTGGAGCTTGCTAAGTTCAGACCGCAGTTCTGTCTCAGCGTCTCTGTGTGTGTGTGTGTGTGTGTGTGTGTGTGTGTTAGGGCCGGGGCGGGGGAGGGGAGGGCTCAGCACCGGCGTGCAGAGCCTGTGCTGGCCTCCCACGTGTGCTCCCTGTGGACCTAGCTCACCGTCAGTGCATCTCCTGGAGTCTGCCACCTTCCCTGTCCTTTGGCTAGAAGCTCCAGTTCCTCTCAGAATCTCACATTATACCTCCCCTGTGCACTGTGTGGAAGCTTCATATAACTGGGTGGTTTGGGGGGCAAACTGGCAAGGGAAAAAATAAACAGGATTTTCCCCAAATTGTGGAGTACAGGGGCCCATTTTCCTGGGTTCTTGTCAGAGATGTGTTTTCCTCTGCATTTTGGAACTTAAACCTTGGCCGTGGCTGCAGCTTCAGGAGGGAGCAGGGCTGGGACAGGAGACGGAGGGTCCCCTGCAGCCCCCACTTGGGCTCCGACGGGCCCCTTGTCCAGTCCTCTCTGCGTCATTCCCCTCCTGGCCCTGGAGCAGTGCTGAGACCCACCGCCTTGAGGACAGAGCCGATATCAAGGCAGGAAAACCGAGCAGTTTGCCACGGTGCTGGTCATTTGTCCGGTGCTGACATCTGTCCCCAGTCTGCCCACTGGCAGTTTCTTCCAGAATCCAGATACCGACTTTTCTAATCTGTCCTGAGCTCGTGGTTGTCATCAGTAGGGGAACAACTGGCTGGGGACCTTCTCCATCCTGGTGGCTCCAGAACGGTGTGTTCTCTCTCTCTTTTTTTTAAGAAAAAGAAAGGAAAGAAAGAAAGTGGGTCGAAACAGCAAGGAGACTTTCTTTAGAAATGAGTGGACAGAAATAAGTGTTTTCTTTACCCACAGTCCTTTGAAGTGCTATGCTCGTTGGTATGAGGTACTTTTATTGTTCTCTCTGGATATTCTTCCTGAAGAAGGTGGATGGAGTTGGCGGCACAGATATGGGAGCAAGAAGGTGGGTGTGCTGTCCTGGGTTCCAAGGTGCACGGCGTCCATGCTGTTCTGTGATTCTGGGCCTCTCTTGCCATGCAGTTCAGGTCTGGCCAGAGGCCGGATCGGCCGTGAGTGGCTCCTCCTGGGCCTTCCTGACATGGCCTGTCCACCTGTCCCGAATGCCGTTGGTCTGTGCCCATGCCAGCTGAATGCGCAGGGTGAGCTGGCCTCCAGGGCACTTGGTGGAGCCACATGTGGGAGAAGCCCTCGGTGCCTGAGTCAGTGTGTGGAGACGATGAGCCACCTCGCCTCCCTGACCCACATGATGGGGCGTAAGGAGCCAACAGATTTCACTGGGTTCAGACAATGAAAAGTCCGTGTGGCAGCTTGACATTTCTACCCTAAATGGCCGAGTCTCTGATGGGCGATTAGAATTTCCCTGGCTTGACCCCTGAGTTGGACTTCTCATGAGGCACTTTCTGTCTCTCATCTTCACTGAACTCTAGCTGAAAGCGGCGTGCTGATCTCACCCACCAGCATGACTTTTCCTTCTCGCAGCCACGTTGGAAGGTCACGTGGAGCCACCTCTGGAAGGAGAGAGCGTGAAGACAAGGTATTAGTATTACCGTGGTTTTGAGCACCTCTCTGCCGAGTACACAGAGAAAAATGATCAATCATCCCTTACCTTTGACAGAGTTTAAGGACATTTCCGCAGGCGCCACCTGCAGATAATTAAAAGGCACACGTTTTGCCGGCAGCCCTGCCTTCCCGCTGGTCACTGCACGTCCTGGAGGAGCATCACTCATGGTCGCTGTGCCTGTGACAGCCACCAGGACCCGGCCGAGGCACCAAGAAGTGACTCTGCCCCATGGACAGGACTCTGGCCCAGCATTCCAGGAACGGCACCCCAGGCCTGTCCAGTCACCTGTGACTGGTTTAATGTGGTTTAAGGAAGCAGGACGGTCCCTGTGGGGGCACTGCGCTGCCTGGGTTATGATTAGTGAGGCAGTTAAAATGTTTGGGAGCTCCTTTAAGAAGCCAATTGGGAAAGCGAGGGAGCCGTTCACCTGAGGAATTACATCAGGGGTGGCAGAGACAGGAAGTTTCATTAAAGGCGTGGGAACCTCCGTGGTGGGAGGAGGAGACCGAAGCCACGGAGGCCGGTGCCCTGGGTGGTGGCCCTCGGTCCCACCAACCACCAGGACCCCTGGGCAGATCCCCATGTCCAGCCCAGCCCCCAGCCAGACCCACTGGGCCAGAATCTCTGGAGCAAGGCAAGGAAATCTGGGTCTCTCTGTTGTTTTTAACCCTTTTTTGAAATAATTGTGGACTCACATTGTAAGGAATAATGTGGCGAGGGCCCACATACTCTGCCCCTGTTTCCCTCAATGACAACATCTTCTAAAAATCTCACCGCCAGGGTTTCCACCCCGACACAAACCATGATGTTGGGCTGTTTGCCGGTCTTCTCTGTGCCCATTTGTGTAGGATCACATTTAGTTCTGTGCACTTTTATCACCGTGCAGTCCCGGTGGAGAACAACTCCGCTGATTCCCCACACCCAGGACAGTGCCGGGCATGTGGTGAGGACTCCGGAGTCTGCTGGAGGAACCATTCAACTCCCCTGGCAGAGGGCTGCAGGACTTTGGTGCCAACTCAGAGAGGTGATAAGGAAGCACTCGTCAAAATATCTGAGACACTGCAGACATCGAATCAGTCCCAGAGCTCTGGGAGTGAGATGCTATAAGCAGGGGAGAACGGGGTCGTTCTCCTCTGAGTGTGTCTGTGTGCGGAACGTGCAACAGGTGCAGGTATGTCTGTCACATGGCCCTGCAAAGGTGCTCAGATCACCCCCCGGTTTCCACCTACAGCTCGAAGCACTTCTCTTGCTGAGCAGCTCTGAAGCATGGAACAGTCGCCAGAAGTGTTGTCACAGTAAAGGGACCTGTTGCAGGCTCTCTGGGAGTTAGTCTCCAGTTGCCACCCTCTGGGACACGTGTAAGAGGCACATGCAATCACACCAGCATCATGTCGCTTTGTACAAAGGACTGAACAACAGGGCCCGAGGAGCCAGGGGTCTGATGCTGGGGACCCGGCAGACGTTTGGGTGGGTGCACTGCCCCAGTTACACAGGAGCATGCCCCCGGGGGCTGAGAAGAGACTTCCTGGGGGGAAGGTGCCCCCAGACTCAGCAGTGAGCTCGAGAAGGTGGGAAAGGGGGGCCAGGAAAGGCAGAGAAAGAAGGGAGAACGGCCGCCACTCCAAAGAGAGACGAGAGGTTACAGTGCAAGTGTGGGCCACTGGCCCGAGGAGAGGCAGCGAGATCGCACACCCACCGCGGAAACGGAGTGGGCCGGAGCAGGGTCCGCAGCGCGCAGCACCGTGGTCCCGGGGGCAGGGGTTCCTCTCTCAACGAGGAAAGTCAATTAGAAACCACAGGGAAACGCTCCGTCATACACGCACCGCCCAGTCCAGTTCAGAGAAAACAAGGGTTGGTGTGAGTACTGGGTCAAGTGTGAGAAAGAAAACTCCCCCAACTTTGGCACCAGGAACCTCTCCCATGAGGGTGGGAAGCCTGACCCCGAGGCAGGGGAATGGGTGTGATGAGCTGCAGAAGGCTGGCCAGCCCCGCCTGGGGACTTCTCACCTGGGGTGGGGGTTCTGACTGGGTGCTGCCGACCCAGCAGTGGACTCTGTGCAGGTCCTCCAGGCTGTGGCTGAAATGGAAGGATGGAGGATGGCCATGGTTGCTATGGGGAGGCAGAGCTTTGCCCCTGGGGTCCCAAGTGACTTTCCACATACCTGTTCACTTCTCAAGCAGGTACATAGAACACAAATGACTGTGTTGGTGCCACTCTTCATTTTGGGGCTTATCCGTTGCAGTGATTAGCTATGCTAACTAATTCGGTGATCAAGTTTCTAGAGTACATAAAGCACAAGAGACTTAATTATGAGTAAAAATAGATGGTAAGTGTTGTCAACCTTAACAAGGCAAAGCGTCCATCAAGGGCAGAGGAGGGGATGTGGGGACCCTACAGCCACCATCAGTGCATGGCAGACAGCAGGGCACGCCCTTCTCGGGGGAAGGAACGCGCTAGGAATTGAGGGTTGCTGGAGGTGCAACTGCAAGCACGCCGGACTCTGACGTGACCGCACTGGGAGCTGGGCCTCAGTGAGGGGGCCGTGGCCAGGCCCATCAGCTGGAAAGGCACTGAAGCTGGACATGGAAGTGACTTCAGCTTATGGAGAGGTGCAGAGGTGACCCCCGGAGGCCTGGCCTCAGAGGCAGCTGAAGGGGTGCCCTTGAGAAGCAGGCGGGGAGGTGGGCTGGGGAGCCGTCCCCTCCTTCCTCTCTCTCTCCCTCCCCCCCTCCCCTCCTTCACCACTGGCTCCCTCCATCCCCCTCTGTCGCTCCCTGTCTGATCAGCCCTCTGCACTATTTTATGTACTAAACATGTGTATTTATCACTTTCATTAAAATTTAAAGTATTGAAAGGTTTGCAAAGCAAGTAAACATTAGAAATTAGGTTACTGAAGACAACAACTTTTCTGAATACTTGATGGGCTCTGAATTATTAATATCCAACCTGCACATCGTTTTTCTCCATTTATGAAAGCCAGCCCCACGCTTCGTTCCTGGCCTTGGGACACCCTTGACGTTAGTCACTGGGGTAACTGTCTGACCTTGAAATACCGTAATCACAGTTTTCTGAGAAGAGTCCTGACCTAGAGAAAATGGAAAAGATGCATGCATGCCCTTTCCTCTACCTTAAATCACCCGCCATCTATCTGTCCGTCTGTGTGTCCGTCCATTCAGCCAGGGGTAGAGATGCTGAGGGCCGGGCCTCACGCCGTGTGGGGCACCGGTCAGCTGCAGCTCCCGGGTCTGCATGGGATGGGAGGAGACAGAAGGAAGGGCCTTCATCCGGGAACCAGGGTGAGAATGGGCTAGGCTCCCTGGTGATGGTGCATGTGAGCGCGGGCACCGAGCGGTTCCCATATCTCCTGGTGGCTGACCGAGTGGCCCGGGACCAGGCGGCGTGACCACAGAGAGTGTCACTGCCTGCTCTGCTCATGGTCTCTCTCCTAGGAACTCAGCTGCCCCCGGGGGGTGGTTAATTGCATCCACCAGCCTCACTTGGCCCTTCCTGAGCACTCACAGGAACTCCACCTCAGCAGAGGTCAGACTCCAGCCTCTGCACTTGACCTTGAATGCAGATTTACCACCTTGAGAAGGATATTTGACCCTCAATTTCCACATCTGCACAATGGGGCAATGATAACTGCAACATGGGCAGTTTTGAGATTTAATGAACTTAAGTCCATTCACAGAAAGCCCTTACCACTACACCAGACACATAGCGAATGTCAGCAATGATTCCGTCGTTCTTGCTACTGTCACTGATGCGACGACTGTCTGCGTTTGCTACAGTGATGCTGCGTGCGGCTTCGCCGTGTCAGAAACGCGGTCCTGCATCCGAGTCTTAGAGCACTGACCTGTCAGAGGAAACTCCTGGGAGAGGGGGTCGGAGGGGGTCTGCTGGGCGTCTCCACGTGCACGGGCACGTCCCTGCGGAGGGAGCTAGGCCAGCTGGCTTCCCTCCCGCCAGCCGGTGGTGGGGTTTCCTTGGCTCTAACTGCTCTCTCTTCTCCCATAAAACATGCATTTCGCATGGCAGCTAGAAAGGAAAGGAAAAAAATTATCCACGAAGAACAGAGAGGTTAGCACCTGAGGATTCTGCAGAGCTTGGCATTTTCTTAAGAGCTCCCGGTGATTCTACGAAATGTGGGTTTCATGATTAGCTTTCTGTTCCTTTCTCTCTCTTCCTCCTTTTTGCCACTGCCCTGCTGCTTGTCATCTGACAGAGGGGCCTGACAGTCCGCGGAGGGCACACAGGCGTACCGTGCTCGACCTGGACAGGCTGCTGGGGGGGGGGGTTGAAGGAAACCCCCGGACACGGTGATGACGCTTCACAAGTAGGAGATGCTGTCGTCAGCCCAGAGCTGAGCAGTGAGCAGGGCGATGCCCTGGCTCCAATCCCGGGCGCAGGTGCGCCAGGTGCAGTGCTGATGGCGTCCACCCCAGCGCCTCACAACAGGTATGTGTGCGTGAGAACAAGCACCTGACTGAATGTGGATGTGTAAATATGTGCATGTAAGCATGTGTGAAGGTGGGCGTGCCTGTGTGTGACAGCGTGAATGTAACATCGATGTGTAGGCATGGTTGTACATGGGTGTGTATGAACACACGTGTGTGTGTGTGTATGCGTGCCCCGGGAAGGAAGTTCTTTCATTGTAACCTCAAGGCCTTCGGTTTAGACCTTTGGTCTCATCTTCAGATGGAGTTAAACAAACCCAGCAAGACGATGACAGCCTTGAAAAGTGTGCCACCGCTTCTAACGTGCCGGGCAGTGGACGCATCACCAACACAGCCCTATGAGTTAGTGCTTGAGAAAGTCAATTCTGCAATTTTCTTTTAACAGAACAATTATCACGTGGAATTCATTATTCGGGGCTAAAATGTTTACTAGAGTGAACATTTCGGTTAGTTTACCACTTTAAACTGGCATTTCTCGGCGGGCTCTCTCACAGCGGCTCCGTGGGGTTGCTGGCAGGTGAGGTCGCCATTCGGCGTTCCATCCAGGAGCCGTGGGCCGCAGTGCAGCGGGCGGGGGCTGCCGCTGGCCTGGGCGCACACGTCTGCGCACCTGCACACACAGTGGCGATTCCCCCCCACACACACACATGGCACCTTTGCTTCTCTGAATGGGCCTGTAGGGAGACAGCCGGGAACTGAGGCTTGTTCGGGTGCTCAGTTGACCTCGGACCCCAGGCCCCTCTGGTCACTGTGTGTCCAGAGGCCTCCGCCAGCGGGGGTCCAGGGAGCCATCCTGGCATGGCCCCCCACCATTCTGTTTGTGAGGCCGGGCCTTCTTTTTCTTCCTGGAAAGTTTTGTCACGGTTAAACGTACACAATGAAATTCAGCGTTTTAACCACTTCTGATGCACAATTCAGTGGTGTTAAGTGCACTCATACTGCTGCGCGGCCACCCCAACCATCGTCTCCATCACTGTTCCCATCTTCTCCATCTGAAACTCTGTCCCCACTAAACAGCCCCCCCCCCCGCACCAGTACCCCCCCCCCACCTTCTGTCTCTACAGTTCCCAGGGCTCTAGGGACATCATGTGAGTGGAATCACACAGTATTTGTCTCCTGGTGACTGGCCTATTTCACTGAGTGTGATGTCTTCAAGGTCCATCCAGGTGGGAGCCTGTGGCACAATGTCCTTCCTTTTCTTTTTATTGAATCGACTGGGTGACATTGGTTAATTAAAGTATATAGGTTTCAGGTGTACAATTCTATAACACATCATCTGTATATTGTGTTGTATGTTCGCCCACCCAAGTCAGGTCTTCTGTCACCATTCATCCCCTCGGTACAGTCTCCTGCCTCCCGCACCTCCCCCGCTCCCCTGTCCCTCTGGTGATCACCTTGCTGTTGACTGTGTTTATGAGATTTTTTTCTTTGCTTAATCCCATCATCTTCATCACCCAGACCCCCATTGCCCTTCCCCTCTGACAGCTATTGGTCTGTTCTATATATCTGTGAGTCTATTTCTGTTCTGTTTGTTAATTCAGTTTGTTCATTAGGTTCCATATGTAAGTGAATTCATATGCTATTTGTCTTTTTTGACTTATTTCACTTAGCATGATACTCACCAGGTCCATCCATGCTATCACAAAGGGTAAGATTTCCTTCTTTTTCACTGTGGGGTAGTATTCCATTGTGTAAATGTACCACAGCTTTTTATCCACTCATCCATTGATGGGCACTTGGGCTGCTTCCATATGTTGGCCATTGTAAACAATGCCACAAAGAACAAATGGACACATCTATTCTTTCAAATAGTCTTTAGATTTCTTCAGATATATTCCCACAAGTGGGATAGCTGGGTCATAAGGGAGATTCATTTTTAATTTTTTTTTAAAGATTTTATTTATTTATCTTTAGAGGGGAAGGAGAGCAGGAGAGAAACATCAATGTATGGTTGCCTCTAGTGCATCCCCTGCAGGGAACTGGCCTGCAGGGAACCTGCCTGCAACCCAGGCATGTGTCCTGATTGGGAATCGAACCGTGATCGTCTGGTTCACAGGCCCATGCTCAATCCACTGAGCTACACCAGCCAGGGATTTTTAATTTTTTGAAGAAACTCCATATTGCTTTTCACAGTGGCTGCACCAGTCTGCATTCCCACCAACAGTGTATGAGGGTTCCCTTTTCTCCACATCCTCACCAGCACTTATTGTTTGTTAATCTATTGATGCTAGGCATTCTGAGAGATGCAAGGTGATACCTCATTGTGGTTTTAATTTGAATTTATCTGATGATTGGTGATATTGAGCATGTTTTCATGTGTCTACTAGCCATGTGTCTACTCAGGTCCTTTGCCCATTTTTTAATTGGATTGCTTTTTTCAGTGTTGATTTTTTAAAGTTCTTTATAAATTTTGGATAGTAATTTCTTATCAGATGTATCATTGGCTATATGTTCTCCATTCAGTGAATTGTCTTTTCATTTTGTTGATGGTTTCCTTTGCTGTGTGAAAACTTTAGCTTGATGCAGTCCGATTTGTTTATTTTTTCTTTTTTCCCATGGAGATATATCAGAAAGATATTGCTGTGAGAGATATCCAAGGTTTTATTGCCTATGTTTTCTTCTAGGATTTTTATGGTTTTGAGTCTAATATTTAAGTCTTTTGTTTCTTTTGAGTTTATTCTTGTGTATGGTGTAAGAAGGTGGTCTACTTTAATTTTTTTGCATGTATCTATCCAATTTTTCATTCCATTTATGGAATAGACTGTCTTTACCCCATTGTATGTTTACTTTGTCAAATATTTACTATAAAAGTGTGTGTTTATTTCTGGGTCTCCCTTCTGTTCCATCGATCTATGTGTCTGTTTTATTCCAGTACCATGCTGTTTTGATTACTATGGCTTTGAAACATAGTTTGATATCAGGTAGTATGGTTCCTCCAATTTTGTCCTTTCTCAAGATTGCTGTGGCTGTTTTGGGTCTTTTGTGTTTCCATATAAATTTTTGGAATATTTGTTCTAGTTCTATAAAAGATGCATTGGTATCTTGCTAGGAATTGCACTGAATATATAGATTGCTTTGGGTAGTATGTACATTTTAATGATGATAATTATTCCAACTCATGAACATGGTATGTGCTTCGACTTATTTATATCTTCTTCAGTTTCCTTCTCTGGTGTCTTATAATTTTATGGGTACAAGTTTTTTACATCCTTGGTTAAATTTATTTTTATGTACTTTATATTTTTGATGCAATTGTAAATGAAATTGTTTTCCTTCTTTTTCCCCCCCTCCCCGCATACCCCCCCCCCACCATTTCCCCCTTTAGTTCATGAACATGTGTCTCAAATTCTTTAGATTCTGTATTTCCCCTACTATTCTTACCCTCCCCCCTATCTATTCTCTATCTACTGTCTATACTACTTATTTTCTGTACCTTCTCCCCCCCTTCCCCTCCTCCCACTCCCCTGTTGCTAACCCTCCCTGTGATCTTCATTTCTATGGTTCTGCTCCTGATCTAGCTATCCTCTTAGTTTGCTTTTGTTTTAGGTGTGGTTCTTAATAACTGTGAGTTTGCTGTCCTTTCACTGTTCATCTTTTTTTATCTTCTTTTTTCTTAGGTAAGTCCCTTTAACATTTCATATAGTAAGGGCTTGGTGATGATGAACTCCTTGAATTTGACCTTATCTGAGAAGCACTTTATCTGTCCTTCCATTCTAAATGAAAGTTTTGCTGGGTAGAGCAATCTTGGTTGTAGATCTTTGGTTTTCATGACTTGGAATACCTCTGTCCAGCCCCTTCTTGCCTGTAAGGTCTCTTTTGAGAAATCAGCTGACAGTCTGATGGGAACTCCTTTGTAGGTGACTATCCCCTTAGCTCTTGCTGCTTCTAGGATTCTCTCCTTCATTTGAATCTTGGCTAATGTAATTATGATGTGCCTTGGTGTGTTCCTTCCCGGGTCCAACTTCCTCGGGACTCTCCGAGCTTCCTGGATCTCTCGGAAGTCTATTTCCTTTGCCATCTTGGAGAAATTCTCCTTTATTATTTGTTCAAATAATTTTTCAACTGGTGGTTGTGCCTTTCCCCCTTCTGGTACCCCCTATAATTCGGATGTTGGAACGTTTAAAGATGTCCTGGAGTTTCCCAAGCCTCTCCTCATTTTTCTGAATTCTTATTTCTTCATTCCTTTCTGCTTGATCATCTTTTTCTTCTGTCTGGTCCTCTCCCTTGATTTGAGTCCCAATTTTCTTTCCATCACTATTGGTATCTTTTGTATCAGCATTCATTTCAATTAATTTAGCTTCCATATGTTTCTCTAATTTTTGACTAAAATCCACCAGTTCTGTAAGGATCTTTATAACCAGTGTTTTGAACTGTGCATCTGAAAGACTGGCTATTTCTTCATCACTTAGGTCTATCGGTTCTGGGGCTCTGAGTTGTTCTAGAGCCATTTCTGGTTATTCGTGTGCTGTTTAGTGAGCGGAGCGAAGTCCTTGTTTTCCTTCTGATAGTTCATTATTGATATATAAAAATTAACTGATTTCTGGATATTTATATTGACTATATCCTGCTAGTTTACTAATTCATTTATCAATTCCAGTAGCTTTTGGTGGAATTTTCAGTATTCTTTATATACAGAATCATGTCATCTGCAAATAATTGGCTCTACTTTTTCATTTTTTTAGTGTTGGGGGATGCTTCCTATTTCTTCTTATTGTCTGAGTGCTGTGGCAGGAACTTCCAGTACTACATTGAATGGGAGTGGTGAAAGTGGGCATCCCTGTCTTGTTCCTGATCTTAAGGGGAACTTGTTTAGTTCCTGCCCATTAAGCATGATGTCGGCTGTGGGTTTGTCTTACTGCTTCTGAAGTAAACAATTCAGTAGCAGTAAGTACATTGATGTTGTTCAACTATTATAATCATCAATCTCCAGAACATTTTTTAGCTCCCCAGCTTTTTTCCCTCCTTTTTATTGACTTTATTGGGATGACATCAGCTAATAAAATCACATAGGTTTCAGGAGTACAATTCTGTAATACATCATCTGTATACCAGTGTTTTCTTCTTATGATTGATTTCTAGTTTATACCATTATCGTCAGAGAGGATACTTTGGTATGATTTCAATCTTCTTAAATTTATTGAGACTTGTTTTGTGTTCTAACATGATGTCTATCACAGAAAACATTCCATGTGCACTTGAAAAGAATGTATATTCTGCTGCTTCGGAGTGAAATGTCCTGAAGATATCAATTAAATCCATCTGACCTAGTATGTCATTAAAGGCCTGTTTCATTGTTGATACTTTGTCAGGCAGCTCTATCCATTCATGTCAATGGAGTGTTAAATCCCCTGCTGTGGCCATATTACTGTCAGTCTATTCCTTTATGTCCACCAAAGTTTGCTCTGTGTGTTTAGATGCTCTTATGTTGGGTACAGAAATGTTTACAAGGATTACCCCTCTTGTTGGTTTTGTCCCCTTTATCCTTATGTAGTGTCCTTGTCTCTTAATGTAGCTTTTGTTTTAAAATATCTTTTGGCAGAATAGGGATTGATACTCCAGTTTTATATTTACATTTTCATATCTTTTTTTTATCCCTTTTAGTCAGTATGTGTCTTTCATTCTGAGGTGGGTCCCATGGAGACAGCATGTATGTGAATCTTTTTCTTCTTTTTGTCCCACCTAAGCCTAATACTTTCTGGGTTCTTTTTTTGAAAATATATTTTATTGTTTATGCCATTACGGTTGTTCCATTTCCCCCTTCATTCCTCTCCACCCTGCACACCCCCTCACACCCACATTCCCCCCCTTTAGTTCATGTCCATGTGTCATAAGTTCTTTAGCTTCTGCATTTCCCATACTATTCTTGCCTTCCCCCTGTCTATTTTCTCCCCACCATCTACACTACTTATTCTCTGTACCTTCTCCCCTCCTCTCCTCCTCCCACTCCCCTGTTGCTAACCTTCCAAGTGATCTCCATTTCTGTGGTTCCGCTCTTGTTTTAGATGTCCGCTTAGTTTACTTTTGTTTTAGGTGTGGTTCTTAATAACTGTGAGTTTGCTGTCCTTTCACTGTTCATAGTTTTTATCCTTTTTTTCTTAGATAAGTCCCTTTAAAATTTCATATAATAAGGGCTTGGTGATGATGAACTCCTTGAATCTGACCTTATCTGGGAAGCACTTTATCTGCCCTTCCATTCTAAATGAAAGCTTTGCTGGATAGAGCAATCTTGGATGTAGGTCTTTGGATTCCATGACTTGGAATACTTCTTTCCAGCCCCTTCTTGCCTGTAAGGTCTCTTTTGAAAATCACCTGACAGTCTGATGGGAGCTCCTTTGTAGGTGACTGTCCCCTTATCTCTTGCTGCTTCTAGAATTCTCTCCTTCATTTTAATCTTGGCTAATATAATTATGATGTGCCTTGGTGTGTTCCTCCTTAGATCCACCTTCTTTGGGACTCTCTGAGCTTCCTGGTTTTCCTGGAAGTCTATTTCCTTTGCCAGATTTGGGAAGTTCTCTTTTATTATTTGTTCAGATAACTTTTCCACTTGTTGCTCTTTCCCCTCCCCTTCTGGTACCCCTATAATTCAGATGTTGGAACATTTAAAGATGTCCTGGGTGTTCCTAAGCCTCTCCTCATTTTTTTTTGAATTCTTATTTCTTCATTCCTTTCTGTTTTGTTGTTTCTTCCTTCTGGTCCACTCCATTGATCTGAGTCCCAGTTTTCTTTCCATCACTATTGGATCCTTGTGTATTTTCCTTAATTTCTCTTAGTGTAGCCTTCATTTTTTCATCTAATTTGCAACCAAAATCAACCAGTTCTATGAGCATCCTGATCACCAGTGTTTTGAACTGTGAATCTGATTGGTTGGCTATCTCTGGGTGACTTAAAAATATTGGCTGTGGGGTTTGATCTGTTCTTCCGTTTGAGCTTTTTTTTTTTTTTTGGTCTGGTCATGCCTGTTATGTAGTGTGGGGCAGAGCCTTAGGTGTTCACCAGGGTGGGGCAACCCAGTCACAGGGTTGTGACGCTGTATATGGAGGCGGGGTTAGAGAGGGAACAATGGCACTTGTTCCGCTCTTACTCGGATTTCAGTCCCTTCAGCCACTTCCCACAAGCAAATTGTGCCCTTCTGGTGCTGATTCCTGGGTGGGTGGGCTTGTGTACATTCTAGGACCCTGTGCGTTTCTCCAGCGAACTCTCCTGTGAGGCTGGGAGTCTCTGCTGGCACCTCAACCCCCACAAGTGTTTTCAATCAGTGCTTTTAGGCTTTATTCGCCGGTGCTGGGGCTCTGGGTTGTGGAGTCTGTCTTGCTGCCCGTTTTCACCTGGTTTATCTGCGTGTGAATGTGTTACCGCGGTCAGCCAGCCGCCTTGCGCACCTCACTGGGTTTGCTCATAGCCCCCACCCCCCTGCACCCAGGGTCTGCCAGCCATTGCCTGCACACCTAGGTCACCAGCCACTGCTTTTTCCTGCCTCGACCCCTCTCTGTTAGCCGCTGATTCCACCCCTCTTACCGGTCTGGATGAATGGTTGTCAGACTTCTGTATAGTTCAATTTTGTCAGTTCTGGTTGTTTTTTTGTTTGTTTGTAAAATTTTGTTGTCCTTAATTTTGGTTGTGTGAGGAAGCACAGTGTGTCTATCTACACCTCCATCTTGGCTGGAAGTCCTGAGTCTTGTTTTCTTATCCATTCAAGTACTGTGTCTTTTGACTGGAGCACTTAAGCCATTTACTTTTAAAGTGATTATTGTAAGGTATGTATTTATTGCTATTTTATTCATTTCACTATGTTCCTCTCTTTTTTGTTTCTTCTTCTTAAAGAAAAACTTTTAACTGTTCTTATAATACTGGTTTTGTGGTAACCAACTCCTTCAGCTTTTTCTTGCCTAGAAAGCACTTTATTTCTTCAAATTTATTATTTTAAAATTTTGTATTTATTGATTTTAGAGAGAGAAGTAGAGAAAAACATTGACTTGCTCTTTGACACATCTACACACTTACTGGTTGATTCTTGTATGTGACCCTGCTGGGAATTGAACCTGCAACCTTGGTGCACCAGGACTGTGCTGCAACCACCTGAGCCATCCAGCTAGGTCTCCTTCAGATTGAAATCAGAGCCTTGTTGGGTAGAGTAGTTTTGGTTTTAGGCCCTTGCTTTTCATCACTTTGAATATTTTGCGCCAATTTCTTCCAGCCTGAAACATTTTTGTTGAGAAAGCAGTTTATACTCTTCTGTGGGCTCCCTTTATTTTTAATCACTAGGTTAGAGAAGTTTTTAGTCATTATTTCTTTTAATAGGTTCTCTATACCTTGCTCTTTTTTTCCTAGTATCAGAATGATGCAGATGTTGTTACACATCATGCTGTCTCAAAGATCTCTTAAGCTATCCTAATTTTTCATTTTTTCCTTCTGCTGCTCTGATTGGGTGTCCTTGCTACCCTGTCTTCCAAATCGCTGATTCAGTTCTCTGCTTCATCCAACCAACTGTTTACTTCTTCTAGTGTATTATTCATTTTAGATATTGCATTCCTCATTTCTGACTGATACATTTTTTTTAAATCCTCACCTGAGGACATGCCCACCAAGTTTTGAGAGAGGGTGTGGGAAGGTGAGAAAGAGGAAGAGAAATGTTGGTGTGAGAAACATCGATTGGCTGCCTCCCACATGCACCTTGGCTGTGGACGAAACCTGCAACCTAGGCTTGCACCCTGACCGGGAATGAAAACCACTGCCTTTTGGTTTTCAGGATGATGTTCCAGTCAATCAAGCCACACTGGCCAGGGCCTAACTGTTTTGCTTTGTTTTTTTCCTACTGCTTCTATGTCCTTTTTCATGCTTATTATCTCTTTGTTTAAGATCTCACTTATTTTACCCATCCTTCTCCTAAGTTCTTGAGCATTCTTATAACCATTTACTTTAACCCTTATCCAATTGATTGCTTGCCTCCTCATTTAGAGTGTTTTTCTAGAGGTGTCTCCTCTTCTTCAATTTGAGGCTTTTTCTTTTGTCTCCTCATTTTGGCTGCCTCTTTATGTTTCTTAGTAGTAGGTGGGTCTGTGTGACTCCCCGTCCTGGCAGGTGGCCTTATTTAGTAGGTGTCCTGTGGGACCCGGTGGCACTATCCCCCTGATAAACTGACTGGGTGCTCCAGGAATGTCCCGTGTGCAGGTTATGGGGTCTCTCCTCTTGTGATTGAGTCTTGATTGCTATTGGCCCATTCACATGGGGGGTCAATCCTCAGGCTGAGTGACTGAGAATCTACCCTGATCACAGTGTATGAACTGCTGTGCAGGTGCTGAGCCCCCAGAGCAGAATTTGCCTCAGTCAAGTCCGGTGTCTGTTGTGATCCCCCTTTGGATATGCTGCTTGTGGGGCTCAGTAGATCTTGCTCTGATGCTGTCTGAAGCTGGCCACTGGGTACGTTGGTTCTGGGGCCTCTCTCGTGAGGGACTTTGGTGCCAGCCAAAGCCAGATGCTTTCTGTGACTGGCCCTGGGCAACATATTTCGAGCTACAGAGCAATCCACAGTTTGTGGCCGCCTCTGCTGGGCCTGAGTGAGCACAGGAATGTCCAAGCAATGCAACGAGGATAACTTTTTCCAGCACTGGGCCCTGGGGCAGCTCAGGAAATGTCCCAAGGTACGTCGAGATCCACCTCTGCCTGCCTCCACCTATTCAGCTCAGTCACTAAAAAAGCCTTTGGCAGCATTTGAGTTGTATGGGGCAGGTTCTCAGTGAGTCACCAGGTAGATACAGGTTTCTGCCTGCAAGTGGTGTTCACCAGATTGATACAGGTTTAAACTCAGTGTCGATGCTGGGTCTGAGGCCACTAGGCACACGTCCCAGGGTAAAGCAGGTCTAGCTGCCACCCACTGGGTGCTCGCACATCTTTGAGCAGTGTACAAGGGACCCAGACCTGGCTTTCTTTGTAAGAGTGGATTAAAAAATTGAAACAGGCCACATCCCAGGACTTAGTCTGAGATCAGCGGTGAGAGCTCAAGGGCTCTGCAGAGGGTCTGTGGGTCCTCGGGGGCCAGGGAGCTGCTTCCTGCAGCTTCCTGCCGTGGGGGACTCCTGCCGTGGGGGGTTCATAGGTCCCCAGGGATACGGCAACGGAGCAAGAGCACGGTGGGGGTCATGCAGCCGTGGTCCCGTCACAGTGTCATGGAAGGGTTACTGCCCTCGTATGTGGTTGATCCTAGCAGATGCCTCCCTCCCTTTGCTTCCTAAGAGGAATCTGAGCAGAACCTTGTTCACTGGCTGCTGGGGCGGCACTGTCTCAGCTTCTGCCCCAGGCCTGGGCGAGCCAGACTGGTTGGGGTGCAGGGGAGCATGGGGGAAGGGGCATGAATGCTTCCCCAGGTGAGTTGAAAATGCTATCAGAACTGCTGAGACTTTGTAAAAGAGTACATCTTTGTGTGTCTTCTCCTGCACTAGATCTAAGCAGCCACGGTGAATGCTTAGCACACTCGGTGGAGCATAGTTCTGCCTTGCACCAGTCACCAGGTACCAGATGCCACCCGAACAATGACAGAGGCACCTGGAGGAAGAAGACAGGAGACTCCTCTCCCAGCAGGGTCACCCCGCCCCAGCAGTGAGTCCGTCTGGACAGCTGACTACTGCTGGGGCCAGGGGTGTCCAACCTGCAGCCCGTGGGCCACAGCAGCTCAAAATGGCTATGAATGCGCCCAACACAATATTGTAAACTTACTTAAGACTTTACCAGATTCTTTTATGACTATGTGTTGCAATGTATTTAATGTGTGGCCCAAGACAACTCTTCTTCCAGTGTGGCCCAGAGATGCCAGAAGGTCGGGCACCCCTAAAAGGCTTTTAGACATGACAAGGATATTATGTAATTTATATATATTTTTAAAGATTTTATTTATTTATCTTGAGAGAGAAAGGGAAGGAGCAAGGGAGAGAAACATCAATGTATGGTTGCCTTTCATGCGTCCCCTGCTGGGAACCAGCCTGCAACCCAGGCATGTGCCCTGACTGGGAATCGAACCGCGATTCGCGATTGGCTGGTTTGCAGGCCCACGCTCAATCCACTGAGCTACACCAGCCAGGGCTGATTTATATTTTTAAAGATCACTATGAGTTATATTTTTATTTATATGTATATATTATTTCATTTCATTTATTTTTATATTTTAATAATTTTTTTAACTTTTAAATTAGAGTTCATGGTCAATATTAGTTTCAAGTGTATAACCTAGTGATAAGACATTTATAAACTTACAAAGCTATCTTCCCAATAAGTCTAGTATGGGGTCTCTTTTAAAAGGGTATTAATCCCATCATGAGGTCTGCACCCTCATGATCTAATCATTCCCCAAACCACCACCCCCCCCTTGTACCTGGTTTAATTGAATGGCCTGGGTGACACTGTTGGATGAAACCACACAGGCATCGGTGCGCTGCCCTGCACTGCTCCACGCACAGCTGTCTCCACCCCAGGTCTCCTCCCATCTCCATCCGCTCACCCTGCGCCCTCTTCCGCCCCCACCCCATTGTCCACTAGAGGGCACTCTGTGATCTGACATTAGCAGTGATACTGGAGCCGTGTCTAAGAGCAGGCAGGCTTCAGACCAGCGATTTTCAGCCAGGTGTGCTGTGAGGATTCATGGGCTGCAATATCTGACTATTTAGTTGGAGGCACTGGTCTCTTTGCAATGCTTTTATCATGTTTTTTCCTCTTTTTCCCTCATGTCTCCTTTTTTCTTCTCTTTTCTCTCTTTCCTTAAATGTTTCTAATGAATTGACTATTACATTTCCTAAGTTCTGAAATGACCAACATTTCTTTAGGCTCCTGCTTAAAACTATGTTGTTATTTTTTTAATTTGACAATCTAAGGGAAAAGGGTTAGTGCCTCTGACTAAATAGTCAGGTATTGCATGTTTTAAAACTCGTGTGGCACAGTGGATGAAAAATCACTCACTTAAACGAAGAAGGTGAGGTGTGTTTCAGGTACAGAGGCGGGCACTCGGCCAGAAGACAGGAGGGATGGAAACAGCAGACCAGGACAGCTTCCTCTCGGAGCCCTGTGAGTGAGGGGACGGGGCAGGGGAACAGGACACCCTCTCTGAAGAAAGGAGGGCAGGGGGACGGGGACCCTGGAAGGGGCAGAGAAGGGGAAACATGGAAAGGGGAGCAGGGAACCCCCCATGGAGGGTGCAGTATCCTCTGCCCCACAGCCCCTGGCCTTCCCCCTCTTCCTCATCCACAACAGGTCCCTGTCCCCCTGCCCCCACTCCATGGAGGGTCCCCTGTCCCCCCTTGCCCTGATCCCCACTCCATGGAGGGGAGGTACCCTAGACACTTGCCCTGCCCTCTCTAAGGATGGTGCCCTCTGTCCCCTTCCTCTGTTCCCTTTATGGAAGGCCCCCTACCCCTTTAAACTGCCTCCTCCATTGAGGGTCCCCTACTCCCGCTGCCCTGTCCCCTCTGGAGGGTCTTCTGTTTCCCGCCCTGTTACTCACAGGTCTCTTCCTGGCCCACCACCAGTCTCTGCTCTTCATGTCTCCTGTCCCCAGGCCACAACCCCGGTCTCTGTACCTGAAGCACGTTTCCCACCCTCTTCATCTGTCTAAATCCTACATGCACCCTCAAGATGCATCTCAAATATTATTTCTAATGTCAAATCACAGTGTGATCTTTTAAAAATATAAATCAGATCATATCATTGTCGTGCCTAAAAGTCATAATGGTTGTGATAGCATTTTCAACCCGCCTGAGGGCCCTTCATCCGCAGATCTGCCCCGCCCTGCCCACCAGCCAGCCTGGCTGTCCCCTCTGGGGGCACTTGCTGCTGCTTTGGGAGTGGTTTCCCCAGTTCTCCATGTGTCCAGCTCTATCTCAACAGCCCAGTCTGAGTTTGAATGTGAAAAGATCTTGGGGAGCCCTTCCCTGACCCTGCTGGGGAGCCGCTGCAGAGGTCCCAGTCCACCCTTGTGCGGCATCACTTGGCAACAGGTCATAGAGCTAAGACAAGCCACCGTGGTAAGACAGGTCACAGAGTTATCCTGGCAACCATCCCAGGTCAGCCAGGTGGGCCGAGGTAAGCAGTTAAAGCTGGACAAAGGGACCATGGCATAAGGTTTTCAGGGGCCCCTGAAAACTGGGAGTGGCTTTGGAAGGGATATGTCCCACAACCAGCGGATTCTGCTAGCACCCCATGAGCAGGGACAGGGGCCTCCAGGCAGGACCGCAGCACAATGAACCCACCTCAAGTTTTAGACCCGTAGCAGCTGCCACCGCACACGCTGCGGTCTGGGCCATTCTGTCTGAGGTCATGTGTCAGAGCAGCAGCAGGAAACCAGTGTCGTCCCTGTCACTCCCCAGCCACATCCCCTAGGTCTGTTTTCTTCCTGGCTCTTAGGATCGTCCGAAATACAGCGAAATACAGCGCTGCTCTCCTTTCCCGTCTGTCTCCCAGCCCCTCTCAGCACCTGGACGGTGGCCGTGAAGGCCCCGCCCCCGAGGCCCAGGCCCAGGGAGGCCACAG
Organism: Artibeus jamaicensis; assembly: GCF_021234435.1. NCBI lineage: Eukaryota > Metazoa > Chordata > Mammalia > Chiroptera > Phyllostomidae > Artibeus > Artibeus jamaicensis. The sequence goes on along the minus strand of NW_026521810.1, from coordinate 7,572,177 downwards.
CGGGGGCAGGGGGCGCACATGTAAAACTCATTCATTAACATACGATTTCCTAAACCCCGGGGCCGTGCAGGCTCAGCTCCATGGCTTGACAAGTAGGACATCTCAAATAAATAAATCCACAAATGAAAAAAAATCTTTTTCTTTTGAGGTGGGCACTGCGTCTCAGTTTTTGGTTCAGAAATGTAGTTGCCGCTCTGTGAGCTGCCTCAGAGGGAAAGGTCCTGCCTGTAGACCAGGTTCGCACCAGGAGTTGCCTCCTGTCCCCCATTCCCCACAGGCCAGCCCTTGGGCCTCTGGTGGCCTCTTGACCCTGGTATTGCTTGCGGCGGGGCTGAGGGACTCCCATCCCAGGGCTGTGATGGTCTTGGCTCCTCAAGTTTGAGTTTTTGCTCATTTCTTACTTGGGGACCAAGAATTGCAGCCGTTGGAAGTGCAGGCAGCTCAGATGCTGTGTACTCATGGCTGCAGGCCTGAGTGGGGGCAGATGCTGGGGGGGGCCCTCCCCTCGAAGCCTGGCCACCCCCTCAACAGCAGCTCTGCTCCGGTTCTGTTTGAGGTTCCCAGGGACAGAGTGACGTCAGGTCCTGATGGGACAGTCTGTGCTGCTGGCCACAGGGGTTGCTGAGGTGGAATCTGAGTTGAGATGACCTTCCTCAGGCTGTGGTCTCGGTGGTGAGGGCTGAACAGGGAGGTCTGAGGGCCTCTGAGCAGCTGAGTTGAGGGGCTGGAGCTGGACTGAGAGTCCAAGTCTTTGGGCAGGAGGGATGGCTCCACCAGGAGGGCCATGTGCCCTTGCCCTGGGGGTAGCCTGGGAGCTGGTCCCTCCAAATTCTGACCTGCCCTGGGGCTGTGCAGGCTCAGCTCCATGGCTTGACAAGTAGGACTGCCACATAAGGCAAATCAAACTTAAAATATTGCATGAGACACATGAATATTCAAAGATTATTTGATTTGTTGGAAATTCAAATTTAATTAGATACCCTATTGACAAGCCTTCTGAGCCCAGGGTACTAGGAAACCAGCATCAGATTCCGGAGGCTGGGTGGCTCTCAGAAAGTTAGATGCTCCTGCAGGCCTCTGTCTCCTCATCTGACAAGTGAGAAAGGACAGAAATCTCCTATATAATTCTGGCCCAAGCAGCTCGGAAACCAGGCGCTGGGAGGACTTAGAGATCCAGACATGCTAGCTCAGGAGGACCCTCCCAGTTACAGCCACCAGGGGGCAGCAGCACCTAGTGCTTGAGGCTCCTCTGTGGGTGGGGTGCCCTGACCAAGTTGTCAAGTCACCCAGCCACTCAGCAAACGTTGACAGAGCCAGCTGAAACAAGAAGAGGGCTGTGGGAACAGGAGTGTAGCCTGACTCAGGGAGATTCAGAGCCTGTCAGCTCCTTCAAATCATATCCAGGGCTTTAAGGAAGGGGCTCCAGGCAGCCTTGTCCCCAACCCAGGCTGCTCCCCCTGAAACTCCTCCTGAGCCCCCACAGGGGAAGCCCATCCCCCAGCCCAGCCCTGGCCCTCCTGCCTCGCGCCCAGTGAACAGCTGGTAGGTCCCTGCAGCCTGTCTGCTTGCTGCCCCCTGCCTGTTGGAAGTGACCAATGCCCACTGCCCCCCCATCCACCACCTCCTGAAGTGCCCATGGGACCCTTGAGCAGGGGTGCTGGGACCACACATTGATGTTTCTCTTCCTCTCCTTCTCCCTCCTTTCCCCTCTCTCTAAAAATAAATAAAATCTTTAAAAAAAAAGAATCGTACACCTGAAACCTATACAATTTTATTAACCAATGTCACCCCAATAAATTCAATCATAAAATAATAATTTTTTTAAAGGGAATGGCCTGGCATGTGGATGGGATGCAGTTCAAGGAGGTCACTGTCAGTCCGCCTCAGGGCCAGGGGCAGGGCAGGTGCCCTGCAGCAGGAGCAGACAGAGCCAGGCCAACTGCAGGCCAAGCCTCCATGGAGAGGGTTTGGGTGTCTCCACACCACCGGCCTGGAATGAGCTGCGAGTCCTGCTGCTCAACACAGCCTCACACACATTTCCAAGAGCCACCCACCTGCCAACACAGACCCAGGCCGGGTGCTCTGGACCATTGACGCTGAGTCTCTGCTCAGGATGTGCCTGGGTGTGTGTCTCTGACTGTCCCACAGGACAGGCACACTTCACACTGGACCCGCCCCACAGAGCCAAGTGCACTGCAGACTCCACAGCCTGTGCCTCCTCAAACACACGCCCCTGCCCGACCAGGCAAGTGCACAGTTCACCGCTTCCCCTCACCGGTTCCTTGCCGCCTGCAGCTGGAGCTCATGCACCGCCAAGGCCCTGTAAACTGCGCAGTGGTGTCAGCGGGACGGCAGTGCTGGGGAATGTGCGTGACCGGCAGCGAGGGCATGTGTGTGTGTATGAAGTATGTGCACACGCCGCAGGCACACTCAGCTCACAGACAGGAGACAGTGGTCCCCTCCTCTGGCCAAGGCCTGGATGGGCTCAGTGTGCCCTTTCAGGATGCAGGGAGCAGGGGCCTGCCAGGCCCTAGGAGATGGCTCCACTCAGGCCTGGGCCCCAGGGAGGCCCACCCCCAGCGCAGTCCTGGAAACTGCCGGAAGGAGCTCACAGAGGATGGAGGGGAGAGCCCCACCCCTTGCCCTCCCTTCCCCAGTCACACTTTGTCCCCCAAGAACTGCACACTCACCACATGGCTCCTCCAGCCCCTGGCTGTGCCCTGCTCTGTGCACCCCAGGCTCCCTCTGGAATGTTCTCTCCATAAACACACCTGCGTCCAGGCCCGGGCTCACATCACCCCTTCACCACGGTGTCCCCACTGGCCTGCACCTCACAGAAAGCTGTCCTGTTGGCCATCCCCCTGGAGAACCCCACACGGGGCCACTCACGCCTGTGTCCGCTGCACACCCGCGGCCCCCGCAGCAGCACAGCAGGCCCCAGCAAGCGCTGCCCTTCAGCCTTTGCTGGTTCTGTCCTGTAAACCCCAAGCCCCGCCGTGGGGCCCAAAAGCACCATCTTAGTAGCAAACTGGATCCACCCCGGGCCACCTCCTGGGTAAACCTCTTCTGCAGCTGAGGCTCAGAGACTGCCTGCGGCCTCTGGGCTGGTCTGACAGACACTGTGGGTGCCCGTCCTGGAGACAGACCCCCTACCCTGTTCACCTTTCCCTGTGCTGTGCCCTGCGGGGGCGGTGGGCCATCCTCAGCCACGGGTGCATCTTGACTGGCCAGTCCCAGTCACCTCACACTCCTGGAAAATGCCCGGCCTGGGTTTTGGCCAATGAGCAGTGAGACTGGTGGGGAGGGAAAATTCTAGAAAGTTCACCTTCTCAAGGAAAAACAGAAGGCGGGGCTGCTTCTCTTCCTGCCTGAGGCATGCTCCTGTGTCAGCCGGACCTCCCAGAACAGTGACAGTCCTATGGGGACAGTGAGGAGACAACTGTGAGGACATGACTTCGAGGCTGAAGGGTGGGGCGGGGTGGTGGGGAGGTGGACGGAACCAGGGAGTCCTGGAGCTGCTGAATCAGCCAAGCCCACCACGGGCTGCTTTGGACAAATAGTCCCTACAGGTGAAGCACCTTCTGTTGGGTTTGCTGCCCCTGGGACCAGAAGAACGCTGATAGTCACAGGAGGAGAAATGAGGTTGGCCCCCAGGGTCGGAGCTGATGCCCTTGGTGCCCCTCTGTCCTCACTGGTGTGTGCCGTCCTGCGACCTTGCTGATTAAAGCACAGGGTGGGGGAGGCGGACCTGTCTCAGTCACACCTGCCAAGAGCAGTCATTTCTATTCCTACCAATGTTCCTTGGCATTAGGCAGATATCACGCTGCACAAAATTTACAGACACAGAGGCCATCACAGGGACACAGGAGGGGCCGAGTTTACGAGCAGCAGCCGGGCCCCTGGACCCCTTGAGAGCAGCAAGGGCGGCGGCAGCAGGCGAGGGCTCCCACCAGCCAACACCAGACTCGGAGACTCCCGCGCATTCATCATTTTAGCGCAGGAAATGCCAGGGCGGTCACGGGACAAACCTTCCGCGGATGCCTGCATTCACTGCGTGGGCGGGAGTGTCTCCGCGGCAACACCACGCATGCCTGGAGCGGGCAGACTGAGGGCACAAACACCACAACAGGACTGGGCTCGGAGGGATCGGGGGCCGTGAGGGAGCCACACTTCAGGGGCCATCGAGGCCTTAAATAGGGGACCTACACATGACACCTCACATCACCACCTGTTTAACTTCTATATTAAATAAAGGGGACACAGTACACGCAAGTGCGAGTGGCTTCGGTCAGAGGAAGCGAACGAGCAAGGCGGTGCCACACACAGGGGGGGCTTGCCGTCTCCTGTGCCTCTGCTCTTGTCCTCACGGTACCCACGCAGGCACCTGCAGTCACGAAATAAATCAGCCGCCCTCGGCGCCATCTCAGAGTCCCACCAGTGTTCTCGGTGACGTCCTCTGGGATTCCTGCAGGCGGGATGACCTGGAAGCGAGAGCACTGAGCCCTGCGTGCGAACATCCCTGGAAGTCTCCCAGGACCAGGCGGGGAGGGTCTGGGAGGGGGCCCGGCCAGGAAGGGGGCCCGGCCACTGAGCCGCCAGGCAGGTGCCTGTCACCTGGCCTGGCCCCGGGAGAGCGGGGGTGATTGAGGAGGCATCCACTTTCTAGAGGAACGCTTAAATGGCGAGACAAGCCTGTGTTTCTCTGTAACTGCCCAGGAGTTGGGCCCTTAGAGCTGACGTGCATGGCTGGGGTCCCACTGTAACAACTGGACAATGGAGAGTTTGCTCCTGGCACCTTTAATGGCCCCTTCCAGCAGCAGTTTGCCTGTGGGAGGGAGGATGAAAGTGGGAGTAGCTGGTGCTCGCTGCCCTTCACCTTCTGCAGCATGGGGACAGCCCCCCTGTCAGGACCACCCCCTCTGGTTCCGGTCGTGAGCCTCTGCCAGGCTGGACACTGTCCAGGCACCACTTTCTTCATGGACACCTCTGGAAGAACCCTTTTTGCTTTCACTGCTCACTGCAGAGCATCGGACAACTGAAGGACACTCCCTGTGTGGCAGGCGGGCAAGTTAAATCCTTTCAGAAATCACCTCGGTCCTAAGAAAGATGTGACTTCTCCAGAGAGAACACAGCCTTTGCCCCTGGCCCACGAGTCCAGGGCTGCTGGGGCTGAGGCAGCCCGAGCCTCCAGGACAGCTGCCCACTGGGAGTGGCGTGGGCAGCTGGGAGGGCCACTCTCAGCTGCTGCGCCATCTGCCCCTGAGGCCGGGGTGGGGAGCACTAGAGAGACTGGCCCCCCTGTGGGTCGGCGGTGCCTCCCACATCCTCAGCCCCTGGGTCCTGCCCCACAGACCCTGGGACCTCTGGGATCAGGAAATAGAACAGCTTTAAAACTAAGGTGCTGTGGGCCTGACCAGAGTGGCTCAGTCCGTTGGGCATCGCCCTGCAAAGTGAAAGATCACCAGTTCAATTCCCAGTCAGGGCACATGCCTGGGCTGTGGTTTGGTCTCTGGTGGGGCACCTATGACGCGCAACCGATCGATGTTTCTCTCTCATATCAATGTTTCTCACTCCTTTTCCCTCTCTCTAAAAATAAATAAATAAAATCTTACCCAAAAAGAAGAAGAAGAAGAAGAACGAAGGTGCTGCAGAAGTTAGAGTGCCGGAGGAAGCAGTGCTGGTGACATTCTCGTGCCCTCCCCAGAGGCCCCCGTCCCGGGGCGCAGGCGCCGCGCAGGACCTGGGTTTGCAGCAGACTCTGTTCTGTGGTCTGAGCCCCAGGAAGCTGCCTTCTCGCCTGCGCTGAGGCTCTGTAGCTGTGAGGGGACAGGAGGTGCTCGGGGCCATGGCCAGTGCATGGCAGAGCAGGGGCCAGCCTCCAACCTCCTCCCGCCTCAGGGACTCCACGCGCATAGTGAGACCACGGGAACGCGCTCTCAAAGGGCCGCTGGGGGGATCAACATGGAGGAAGTGTCTGAAGGGTTCAGCCCAGGCCTGGTCTCGGTGAGTTTCTGCCCGGAAGCCAGGGGCAGGCAGCAGATGACAGAGACAGCCTGCCCGCAGGGAACTCCCACCTGTGCACCAGAGAGGGACACCCCTTCTGGGGGCCCTGTGGGACACTGAACAACAGTGTCCAGGCTGAGGGGAGAAGGAAGGAAGGGCACAGCCACCCCTCCGCAGAAGAGAAGTTCCCCGGACCCTTCGCTTGGCCTTGTTTCTCTCCTTTAGCTGGTGGAACTTCTGGCCGCCACTCGCCAACCTCAGAGGGAGGAGCTTCTAGCACAGGAATGGAGAATGGGTCCAGTCTGGGCTCGACCAACGCTACTTCTGCCACGGCAGGAGGCTTCTCTCAGGGGCCACGTGTGCAACGTGCACTGCCATGTGCCCGGAGCCCTGCATGCGCCCACCCCAGGGGTTCCCACTTCACTCGGAGTAAAAGCCAAAACCTCCTGCACACTCTGCCCCCACTTCTCCCACTTGCCCCTCACTCACTCTGCACAGCCGCACTGGTCACCTCGCTGTGCCGCAACCCACTGGACACAGCCCCGCCTCAGGGCCTTTGAGCAGGCCATTCCCTCCGCCTGGAACACTCTCCCACACTCTTACCAGCGTGGGTGCTCCCTCTCCTGTCCAGGACCCTCTCTGTCCCCAGGGAAGAGTCCCACCCCCCAACCCAGGGTCTAGGGCTGAGGCCTCCTCAACCCCACATACCCAGGGCCCACCCAAGGCCCCCTCAGACTCGACCACAAAGTTTAAGGGGAGCAGCCTCATCACGGAGTCCCTGGGGCACAACATGGAGCCCCTGTGCCCCACCCATGATCACATTCCCAGGACCAGCCTTTGGGGACAGGTGGTCCCTCCTCCTTCCCCTGGCAGGGCCTGGGGTTCCCAGGCACCTGCTTCAGCCAAAGCACACATACAGCAAGTGCTCAATGCACGTCTGAGTGAAATCAGGACGTCTGGTGGGCCAGGGAAGGAGAGGTGTCGATGGTGATGAGGCAGGTTAACAGAAAGCTAGGAAAGTTCCGTGGCAAGTGGGATGGGGAAACTGAGGCAAACCGTGAAACAAACAGCTGAGCAATTAGCAGGCAGCCTATAAGTTGCAAGAGCTTCTCTTCTCTAACCAAAGGCACTCAGAGCGGAGGGTTTCCCTCTCCTCCCCAGCCAGAGAACAAGTAGCTTACATCACCCCAGTCAGGAAGACAAATAACAGGGACCCAATTGTTGCCAGCCATATTCAAGAAGAGATGAAATCAGGGAAATAAATAACTAACCAAATAAATAAACAAAAAAAAACAGCTAGAGCCAGACAAATCCAAGACAGAGGTAAAGCTGACCGGAGATTGACCCCTGATCCTTCTATGTGCTCATTTTGATGAATCAGCATAATGAGGAACACACTTGGAAAGCTGATGAATATTCTGTTGAGATCCTCCCCTGAGACCTCCCCTAAAATACCTGCCTTGAGAAAATATATGAAAACCTCAGGATGAGGTTGTAAAGCTGTATTTTCACCTCAGTTCACCAGCACCGCCCAGGCCACACCGAGCCCCCCACCCGGCTGGTGGTTGTGTAAGGACTGAAAACAACAGGGCCTTTTCAGAGAGGGCCGCGTGGCCCTGGGACTGTCATTCAGTCCTGTGAAGAAGACCCGGGGACGAGAGCAGATGCAGCTTGGGGGGCAGGTGGGAGATGAGTGGGGAACCCGAGAAGGGGTTCGAAGCCGCTGTTGGGGAAGATCCTGCAAGTGTTTCTGCGGTGAATGGATTGGGGTGAATGGGGACAGGGTAGGGGAGCCGGAGACCAGGGAGCCTCGCTGGAATCGTGCTCCAGGTGGGAGAGACACCCAGAAACACGGCGGGAGACGAGGGCCAAAGAGAGGGACTGAGTGACCTTGGTCTGAGGAACAGCGGCACCTGGTGGTAGCTACACCTGGTGGTCACCCTCTTTTGTTAGTTCAACATTTACTGTGCAACACTTAGTATTCCCAGTGTATTTGACACCCAGAGTGGATCACTTTTAAAACCTCCTTTCAATAAAATAACTTTCAGCAAGAACAATAAAATGAAATAATTAATGATAACTATAAAATAAATGCAGGGGTGAAAATTTACTTCTCTTATGATATAATTCTTTATGTATTGTAATAATGTGAATTGTCTCGTAACTAACAATGAATTTAATAAAACTGACCTATCTGCTAACAGAATTTGGGAAGCCACAAAACTTTATCATTGATGTAGTTTTTTTCTTGATTTGTTCATTAGTTTAAAAACACAATGTCAAAAACAGCGTTCGCATTTTAATGGTGTTATTTAAATTCAGTATTATGGTTCGCGTATGAACTAATGTGCATTTTCCAACTAAAGCTGTTATATCTCGTGTTTTGTGAGGCTTCATTGGTTTACATTTTAAACACAAAATCTCCAAATGGTCACAGCGTTATGCAAAGAGCCGAGATCCGAGAAGGCCTCAGCATATTACTTGTATTACGTGCTGATTCCAAAGAAATAAGCCTGAGGACTGGCTGCGAAAGACGTAAATTCACTAGGATTTAAGCGCTCACCGGGGTAGCCTGCAGGGGAGTGTCCGCAGCACCGGTCTTCCCAGCACAGGCTGCCCCACGCAGAGCACGGAGACGAAGCGGACAGGGTATGCGGAGTGGACATGCAAGCTGTGCGAGGTCAAAATGCCAGCTGTTTACAATCCGGGCTCACATCTGAGAGGTTTCTCTTTGGCCATTCCTTGACCGAGGAGCTGGCCAGGTCCCCAAAGTCCCACAGTCCACGTGCACAGAGAGCTTTCGTCACATTCCTACGGGGTGGGAGGGGGAGCTGGGGCTTGGGAAGGGGTCCAGGTGCTCACATTCCACACAACAGAGAATGACAAAAACGGGAGCGATTTGAATTCGTGTCTTTAGCTTTAGAATCTCTGTGCTCTCCTTGTCTGTTTTAAATCTAGATGCAGGAAGATACCGTCTGGCAGGGCTCAGAGACCCTCGGAAAATTCCAAACCTTTACCAACTTACTCTCCAAATGCGCACACATAGCTCAGAGTCTGCATGTGTCTGGAGTCGACAGTGGTTCCAACTGTGGTTCTCTGGATTCGCTTCCATGGGGAATTAAAAATTTAAAAATATGCTCATATGGACCTTACGTATCAAGTATTAAAACCCAACAGTAAATGGTGAAATTACAAGATCTGCCCCCAAGTTAATCTCAGTGTTGCCTTCCTGGCTGTCATGCGCTCGCAGGTCACAGAGGCTCAGCGGCCTCCTCGAGTGCCACCCACCTGGGCCTCCCGCCCCTCACAGCGCCGAAGCCCCCGGTCCTCCCCGACAGCTCCACAAACAGGGAGACAAACTGTCTTCCCAGAAGCCACAGCTCCTTGCCTTTCCTGGGTGCTGAGTGGGTCCGGTGCCACCCTTGGGCCAGTCACTCTGGGGGCCAAGCCAAGAGAAGGAGGCACTGGCTGGGGCCTGGGGATGGGGGCAGTCACAGCTGAGGAAGGGGAGCTGGTTTGGGAAAGAAATGCAGGAATCTGGCTCCATTTCACCCCACGTGTTGGGTTCTGTGGGGAAACTGAGGCAACGAACGTTTGGAGACAGGTCTTCTGAGTGGGACTGAGCTGGAACGTGGGGCACCAGGTGATGAAAACTCCAACTATGACTGCCTGGCCCGGGAAGAAAGGTGGGACAGCTGAGCAGGGTGCTGGGCGGCAGAGTCGCCTGAAGACTCTTTAAAATGCAGCAGTGCCGAGGGGTGGGCGTCAGCATGGGTTAAAGTCTCTCCAGGTAATGCTACCACGCAATCACAAAGCCAGGGAAGCTGAGGCTCGGCAGTGCACGCAGCCCCTCAGCCCCGCTCCCACTCACCTGCGCTGGCTTCCCCAATCTGCCACAGCCCCTCACTCTAATGAAGACATTCCCAAGGAAGAGAAGTGGGAAAGCCAGCCCCACACAGGAAAAGTTGTTTCAGACACTTCCTGTCAACCCCTTTATGGTCCCACCCTCACCCCCAAAAAGATGAGGCATTTCAAAGAAGAGAGAAGCTGAATTTATTCCAATGACTGGGTCTTGCCACCTGAAGACTCCCAGAGCCTTCCCCTTCAGGGCCGGAGTGGGGGGGGGTCTTTGTTGTAAGCAACACCCCTCAGCTCAAGGCACCCCAGCACATATTCCCAGCCAGAAAGAACAGATTCCCAGGTTCTAGGGAATGCTAGACCCGTGTGGGCCTGAGGCCTCAGCTATTGCTTCACAGCCCAGCTGGTTGGAAGAGGAAATGAGCTGGCCCAGCCAGACTGCAGGGCCTGGGATGGGACTGAAGGTACCAGGGAAAAGCTGGGGCGTAGGGGCTCCTGGGTAGGCTGGTGCTCAGGCACAGGCGGCCTCGGCCCCCTTCCCACACTCCGGGGGGCCCTCAGCCTTGCTCGCCAAGCTGTAGTAGTAGGTCCGCATGCGCTGCTCCACAGCCAGGAAATCTGGACGATCCTCCCACCTGTGGGGAGTGGGGCAGATCTAAGCTACTGACCACACAGCCAGAACCCAAGTTCAGCTGGAGGTGCACATGTAGGGGGCTCAGACATCTTGGGACTATTGGGATGATGGAGTATTGGGGAATGGAAAGGTCTCCCTGGTATGAGAGACCAGAATTTAGGGTTGCTTAATAGAAGAAGGGCTGCAGACAGACAGGATGCTGAGTGCTAACTGGTGAAGACTCAGGGAGCATTGGGCGGACAGCGAGTGACCACGGGAGCTGGGCTATCGAGTGCTGAAACACTGAGTGTGGAATGTGCCCCGGGTTGTCAGGGGTCTGGGTGCTCGGGGAGGCCTCCTGTGGGTGTCAGTATGCTGCCCACGATGGACAAGAAGGCCAGGGTGCAGAGGCTGGTCTGGCCAGTGGGGAGCTGGGGTAGTAGTGCTGCTGTGTGTGGAATACCCATGCCTTGTGTTGGGGTGTGAGATGCTAGCCTCTTTGGGCTTGGGGCTATTGGTGTATTACGTATTTCCTCATGGAGATGGGTTAACAAATGTTTGCGTAGGGAAGGCTGATCATGTGTTATTTATCATAAATAGGGTGTCTATTGATTCGGTTGCTTGGGTGTCTGGGTGTCAAGGTCATGGGTGTTGGCCAGAGGAGGAACGGATGTCGGGCAGGCTAGGAAAGGGACCAGAGCTGGAGTGGACGTACGTGCATCACCAGTGCAGGGGTAGCTTGTTTGGGCCGGTGCTGCCTGCTGTCTGATGGGAAGTTGGGATGTTGACGTGTCAGGAGTTGGGGTGTTCTACTATTACGATTTGACCAGACAGACTTGGGGTTTGAATGTAATTAGTGTTGCGTACTTGGTGTTGGCCTGTTTGGGTGATTAGGTATTGAGTGTTGGCTGGTGGAGAACTGAGGACTTAGATGCTGGAGTATTATCCAATGCCTGAAAATTGGTACCATATCTTGGGTGACAGGCTACTAACTTGTTTGAGGTTCGCGCAGTCGATGTGTTGCGTGTTGGTTGCTGGGGGACTGAGGTTTTAGATGCTGGAGCGCTGGGGGTCTACAGATAGGGTGTTGGGGTGCTGGCCCCCTGGAGCATTGTGGGGCGAGTGTGTTAGAAAGTTGAGCACAGACACAGAACTAAAGATGCTGAGTGTTGGAGAGACCGTGAACTGGTGAGCTCTGGGCAGGATGACACCAGGAAGTTTTGCTGGACTGAGGGATTGGGCACCAAGCCCTTTTGCCCCAGGCCCAGGCTGGGTCAGTTCAGCTGGATCCCCTCCCACCCGCTGACACTCACTTGTAGATCCAGCAGTCGTTCATAAGTGCATACATTTCAGGCGGACACTCTGGTGGGCACTCCATCCGCTTGCCCTGCTCGATGAAGGCCATGACCTCGGGGCCCTTCATCTTCTGCTTGAGCCAGAGCCAAGTGCACATGTGAGTAACCAGGGCCCCCACCCTCCCTACCTTCACACCCAGCCAGCTGCCCGCCTCTGCCCACGCCTGCCTTGTAGGGCTTCTGGCCGTAGGAGAAGGCCTCCCACATAGTGACCCCATAGCTCCAGACGTCACTGCGACTGGAGAATTTTCGGAAGTTGATGCATTCAGGCGCGTACCACTTGAGTGGCCACTTCCCTGCTGAGCGGGCCTGGGAAGGGGAGATACTGCTGCGTCAGGGCCTGGGAACCCGCCCCGACCCACCTACCCACCCGGGCACCAAAGGGGTGGGTCTCACTGTGTAGTAGCTATCATCAGCACCCAGTGCCTTGGAGAGGCCAAAGTCGCTGATCTTGGCATAGTGCCGGTTGACCAGCAGGACGTTGCGGGCTGCCAGGTCACGATGCACAAAGTTCTTCTCTTCCAGGTACCTCATCCCCATGGACACCTGGTGCAGCAGCTCTGCCACATTGCTGACGGGAATCTCCTCCCTGGGGTGCAGGGGAAGGCAGGGTCAGCGAGGAGGGGACAGCCCAAATGACCCAAGCCCATGTCTCCAACCCAGCCGGGCATGTGTTCATGCTCATGAAGCATCTGTTGTGTGCCAGGCATGAGGCTGAGGACGGAGCGGTGAGCACACAAAGCCTCTGCCCTCGTGCAGGGTCCAGGCTTTAAATTTCACCCACGTACTGTGATTCCCAGTCTTATCATTTGCCTGCATCTGCCATGTACCTTCAGGGGGGTTTCACAGGCATCTCAAAGATTGTAAGGATGAAGCCAAGCTCAAGGTTGTATATACACACACAGACACATGCGGTGGCTCCTGCCTCCCCGCCAGCAGCTCCATCCTCTCATCTGTTCAGGCCGGAAGCCTCACCCTCAGCCCTTCCTCACAACCCAATATCCAATCCATCAGCACAGCCTGGCAGCTCTGCCTTCAGAATCCCCCCGGGGCCCTCCTGCTTCTCCCCTGCTGGCTTCTGCCACCCTGGCCCAGCCTGCATCATCACTCACTGGACCAGAACAGTCCTCACCTCGGTCCTCACCCCCCACAGTGTGGCCTCCCCAGAAGGAGTCAGTCCTCCTCATCTGCTCATGGCCTCACAGCTTTTCTGCCTCACTAAGGGTCAAAATCCAAGTCCCCGCTGCACCCACAGGGTGCTGCAACACTGTCACCTTCCCGCCCACATCAGCTCCTCCACCACACCAGGCTCAGTGCACCTCGGGGCCTTTGCAGACTGCATGTGTTCTCCACCACAAATTTTTGTGTTTTTGTTTTCTTTTACAACACTTTAAAAGTGCAAAACAGCCCTGGCTGGTGTGGCTCAGTGGATTGAGTGCCAGCCTGTGAACCAAAGGGTCGCTAGTTCGACTTCCAGTCAGAGCATGTGCCTGGGTTACAGGCCAGGTCCCCAGTGGGGGGCACACAAGAAGCAACCACACATTGGTGTTTCTCTCCCTGACTTTCTCCTTCCTTTCCCCTCTCTCTAAAAATAAATTAATTAAATCTTTTTTAAAAATGCAAAACCATGCAAGACAAAAGTAAGCCATGGGCTGCAGTTTGCTGATCCTGCTTTAGGTCAGAGACAATCAACTTAATTTCACATGGGTCATGACTTTGGCCAAGAAAGCTGGAGTGACAGTCTTTACAATACCCAGTGCTAGTACTTAGAAATCTCTTACAAGTTGTGCCAGCCACATCCTGAGCACTTTACAATACGAAGAGCAACTCATCTGATCCCCACAAGGACCCCTTGAGGTAAATCACCACTGTGGTGTAAATGAGGAAACTGAGGCCCAGACAAATAGAGACCTGCCTGGGGTCTCAATAGTCATCGGCCGGGAGGTCAGACTCTGTGCTGGGGTGCGAAAGTGTGCAGGTCGGGGCCTACGGGGGGTAGGTGTGAGTGTGTTGATGAACATGCAGAGTGTGCGCACACTCCTGGGCGCAGCACACCCAGTGGACAGGATAAGCCCCCAGTCCCAACGGCCCCGCAGCCCAGGGCTCACTTCTTCCCGACCAGGAACTTGTGCAGGGGCCCTCCGCCCGCCATCTCCATCACAAGCATGAGAGCCTCAGCCTGGCAGACGCCGATGAGCCGCACGATGTAGGGGTTGTCCAGCTGGTGCATGATCTGCGCCTCACGCATCATCTCATCCTTGTCTGCCTTCTCTGTACCATGCTTCAACACCTTGATGGCCACGTCAATCTGCTTCCTGCCACAATGCACACCCACAAGGGAGGTACACACGTGAGCCGGCGCAGGCCTGCTCGGCCTGCGTGCCCCGCCCTGCCTCCTGCTCCCTGGCCTTGTAGAAAGGGTTCTGGGGTCTGCCACCCAGACCTCCCTTCAGGACCCATGCACTCAGTCCCCCAGCTACCAGGAGTGTCCGCTGGGGCAGAGCACAGCCAGGCCCCTCCCCCAGAACAGCCCCTCACTGAAAAAGGGCAGTTTCATTCAAAGTTACACTCTCTCCTGGGTAGCCTGCATTCAACGACGGGTGGATGCAGGGGTTCAGGGGCCCCTCTATGACACCCCTGGAATTGGCTGACGCCTCTGAGATTAGCAACCGCAACCCAGCCCAGCCTCCCCTGCCCCAAGCTGTTTCCCTTACTCCCTCTCAGGTAAAATCCTCTAGCAATTTCCTGTCCCAGGTTTGTTTCCCAAGCAAACTGACATCACATCCTGGCTCTTCACCCAGTGGTCCCCCCACTACAGCCTCAGGGACGGCCATACTTGCGCATACGGTAGACACCCTGGCGCACTGAGCCGAAGTTGCCGCAACCAAGTTCAATGTCAGCCATGAGGAGGCTGTCACGCTTCAGGAAGAGCTTCTTGTCCTTGAGCTCTTCAGGGTCACTGTAGGGGCTCTCATACACGCTTGTGTCCATGGGCATCGGCCGTGGTTTCTCCAGGGGTGCTAGGCGTGCTGGGCACACACACAGAAGTGCACTCCCAGGTCGAGAGGAGGGAGAGAGCAGGGGGATGGGAGGGCAGAGAACCTTGGTACCCATAAGGCACATGTCCTGGACAGGGGTGAACCTCCTAGAGCATGTACAGGCACATGAGTGTGTGTGTGTGCATTGCACACACAGGTGCACTCCTGGTCCCATCTGTGGGTGCACCGGGAAGCCACATCCAAGTAGACGCTAAAGGTATGTGCATCGCTTTGCACATGTAACCATGTGTGCCCCTATGTATCCATGCATATGTACCCATGTACACTCCCAGTAATGTTTCTTGGGGGGGCAAGCATGTATGTACAAGTAACTAATAGTGTGCCAGCTGGAATGTGCACATCTGTACCTGTGTGTGCATTAACATGCATGCACCTAGGTCTGTGCCTGACCATGTGTCCATGGGCACCATGCAGCCATGGTTACAAGGGCTCCAGAGGCGAGCCTCTGCGTGCACACACAACCATGTATGTTCTCTGGGCACACATGTGAACAGGCTTCGTCCACACATCAAACACAACAGCATCGGCAGCAAGATATTTTAGGAATGTGGCCTCCAGAGCCTACCTGCCCGGGCTCCAGTCCTGCTCTACTACTGCCTGGCTGCCTGACCTTAGAAAGTGACTGTCCTTCTTCACCTACAGAATGAGAAGTATTACTGTGACTATCTCCTGTGGCATGTCAGGAGGATCTAACCAGCTCCTATGCACAGTGAGCTTGGAGTGTAACTGGCACATAGTAGGTGCGTAACAAATGTGTGTCTGTGCCCTGAGCATCCCAGGTACAGGCATGTGTTCTCCCATGCATGTCTGCACACCCATGTACATGCACACAGAGAGGTGTGATGAGTGTGCCCCTGTGCAGATGTCTGTAGGCACAATATGTGCACAGGGCCAACCAAGCCAACTGCCAATGGCCAGGCCAGGCCCGTGTGCCTCCCTGAACACACCCAGAGCCAGCCAGGGACCATGCCATCAGCCTGGCACAAAACCCACCACACATCTCCACTTCTGCCAGCTCACCTGGTTCAGGGGTGTATCCATCTGGGTTGAGGGTGTCCTTCTGTCTCTGAGTCTAAAGGTCATGAGGTCAGCAAGAGTCAGTGGGGCCCAAGCTGAGGGTACCAGCACCTCTCATGAGGCCCAGAGCCTCTGAGGATTCCCAGGAAGAGTCCCCCGTACCACGCAACCGCACCTCCACCCTAGCCTCACCCTGGGGACAGGACCATGGCCCACCCACCAGCTCTGTCCCTGAGGCCCCAACTCTGAGATGCCAGCTGACTCACATTGGTGAACGTGGATGGGTGGGCTGGTAGTGTGGGAGCAGCGACCCCTGAGGGAACAGAGAGGACGGTAAGGGAGTGAGGGAGAGTCTCTCTGGCTCCCCCTACCCCCGCTGCCCAGCTCACCTGCACTGGCGCTGGTGTTGGGGCAGGCCTCCTTCAGAGAGTAGATGAGCCCATCGGCCTTCAGCTTCAGGTACTCCACCAGCTACAGCGGGAGGGGCCGTCAGGGCCCCACTCCTTTCCCCCCGGGGAGCCTGAGCACCTCGCCCTGTGTCTCCCCCACAACAGAGTGGGCGGGTGGCTCACCTGCCAGAGTGTGTCAAACTTGGTGCCCTCTGGTATGCAGTATTTCCCAGCCTTGTCCTGGCTGATGAGGTAGTGGTACACGGTTTTCCCATAGATCAGAGACAGTGCATACGTGCCTTGCTCTTTCCGGGGCCTCAGCCTGGCGGGGACAAGGAGGAAAAATCACCACCTGGGCCTGTGTTGTGGTGCCCCCCCAGCTGGGCCCCAGTTTCCACACGTACACACCCTGGTGGCCCCACGGAGCCTCAGGGAGAAGCAGCTGGGACTGGGGCAGCTGAGGCCAGTCAGGCCCCACTCAACTTCCAGGCCTACTAGTCATCTCCAGGCCAGTGGGGCACAGGGGTCAGGGAGCAGAGAAAAAGTCATCCAAGGACAGACATGTGACCATTCACAAGGAAGTATCGGGCCTCCAGCAGCAGACACTCAACCTTGCATGACCAAATACTCAGCCGCACAGCTGGACACTTAGCCAGAGGGATGCCTGCTCCTCTGTGGTGGGACACTTGTCTGGACACTTGGTCTTCCACAAGTGGACACTCAGCCATCCACAAGGGGACACCGAACCCATTACAGGGGACACTCAACCATCCACAGCTATCCACAGTGACACTCAGCTGTCTGGAGGGAACACTTGGCCACACATGGTAGACTTAGGACCATTTTCTTGGGGAGAAAAAGTCATTTCTACATGAAGCAACAAAGGTAAGAACAATTCTGTGGCTAGGTCACGGGACACTTTTGTACAAACTAGAATGAGTCACTGTTATCAAAACAGACCTGCCAGTTATTATAACAAACAGACCTTTGACAGAAAGAGACGCTTGATTGTTCCCTGCTATAAATTTGCCAAGATAAATGTATCTTCTGTGACTACGAATGGGAATCGAGCCTCTCAAAGATGGTGCCTTGGTGCAGTGAGAACCCATCCATCCACACACACCCGCACATGCAGACAGACCTGACTGCACTGGGGAGGTGCCTGTGAGAGGCTCTGGCTTCAGTAAGAGTCCCAAAGACAGCATGATCCTGAAGGGGTTAGGAACCACCTAACACCTTATCATATGCTCCTGAAGGCCCTTCCCAGACGTCAAGTTTGTTTACACATAGAATCAACCAGTACCACAAGTGCTGGAATTATGCAGAAAGGCAGCAAGCTTTGGCAGCAAACAGCCATCTATTTTATTAAAGATTTTATTTATTCAGTTTTTAGAGAGAGGAGGAAGGGAGGGAGAAAGAGAGGGACAGAAACATCAATGTGCAAGAAACATCTATCGGTTGCTCCTCACACGCCCCCAACCGGGGACCTGGCCTGCAATCCATGCATGTGCCCTGACTGGGAATCAAACCAAGGACCCCTCAATTTTCAGGCCAGTGCTCAATCCACTGAGCCACACCATCCAGGCCTCCATTTTTTATTTTTTATTTACTGAATTCAGAGAGAGAGAGAGAAACATCAATTTGTTGTTCACTTTATTTATG
Organism: Artibeus jamaicensis; assembly: GCF_021234435.1. Taxonomy (NCBI): domain Eukaryota; kingdom Metazoa; phylum Chordata; class Mammalia; order Chiroptera; family Phyllostomidae; genus Artibeus; species Artibeus jamaicensis. The sequence continues at coordinate 7,554,221 of NW_026521810.1, read as the reverse complement.
CATTCATTGGTTGATTCTTTTAAGGTTTTATTTATTTTATTTTTAGAGAGAGGAGAAGGGAGAAGGAAAGAAACATTGATGTCAGAGAGAAACATCAGTCAGTTGCCTTTTGAACGTGCCCTGACCGGGACCAAACCCGCAACCCAGGCATGTGCCCTGACTAGAACTGAACCAGCAACGTTTCACTTTGCAGGAAACTTCCATGCCTGATCAACTGAGCCACACTAGTCAGGGAGATTCATTGATTCTTGTTTGTGCCCTCGTCGGGGATCAAACCTACAATGCTGGCATAGTGGGACAATGTTCTAACCAACTGAGCTACCTGGCCAGGGCCTCCATCCATTCTTCAATAGCTCTTGCATGGCCCCAGTCTTAACTGCAGACCTGACTGGTATGGGTCTTTCTACACACCCTGCACCCTGATCTCAGAACTAGACCAGGTCTGGGCATGTCCCAGGCCTCACGACCTACCAGAGATGTTCCTCCCACTGCTGCCGTGTGTGAGGTTCGGTGCCTACCTACAGCTTTGACCTTTGGCCCCTAACTATCTACACACTGAGAAAGCAGTTAGCGACTATAGGAACCACAAGAAGAATCTACAACAGTTTCCATCCAAAGCACCCCTTGCCTAACTTTCCAGCAATGTGGCTCACTGTCACAGCTTCTGTCTCTTGACATTTTTCCAGCATGAGTCACTGTCCCTCATCATGTCACTGCTCCAATTGCTTCTGAACCCAGCACCAGCCTCAGTCTCTACACCGTACCCAGATCTTACCTCCTGCTGCCTCACCGCCTGTGGCCAGAACTTGCCTCTGAGCCTTCATACCAGCTTGATATCCAAAGCACCAGCTCCTTGAAGCCATTGGCCCTTGTTCTCTGAGATTCCTCTTATCTCAATAAATGGGTTAACTCTAAGCTTATCATAAACTTTCCTGTGTTAATGTAAAAAACTTTGCAAACTGTTCCTTTGGCAATGGAATTCTTTGTCAAACATCTTCCATAAAAGCTTAAAATATGAACAGGTCAAAGCTGAGCTGGGGTGGGAGCTCAGTAGCCACCTGCTCCACCCTCTACTCAATTCTTCCACCTCCTCCCTCCCCTAGAATTCTCTGACACTTTCAGAGGGCTCTTAGGCAGTCTGGGGTGTGCTTTTAACACCACTGGAATGGTGGAGTAGTTGTTTGTATGTGGGACACAGGAAGGGAAGAGGGGGAGGAGAGAAGAGAAAACAAAAACCAAGACCAAAGGGAGGCAAAAACTGAGGTGATAAAAAGCTGAGTTAGGAACCTGCAATGAAACCAGGGAAGGAAATCTAGACTGTAAAAACTAAGAAAGGGGAAATTACATGTCATAAAGGAGAAAGAAGAGGCAAGGAGGAAGAATCAGCTACAGCAACAGGAGAGTCACACAACCTCCTCTGGTTGTGTCCAGCTGGGAGGGAGCCCCAGACACTCTGGCACCCGAGCGAATGTGTGCATGAGCGAGATAGGAATGTATGCGAATCATGTGACCACATGTGGGTGATGTCTTAGCGAGCATCACACCTGAGATGGGAAGTTTGCAGCATCTGGATGAAGACAAGTAATATCTGGACCACTACCAGCCCTCACTATGTACTAGAAGATGGAGCCCCCTGGAAGCACCCAGTGCAGGCTCTGCCCTCAAGTTTACAGCCCAGAATGAAAGAAGGAGCCCCAAACACCCACGTTCGAGAGGCCCACCACCTCCATTATGATCTCCTGGTTCCAGTCCTATGATGGACCTGGCAAAACTGGCTGCCTTAATTCCTCCTGTGGGCAGTCCCTTTTCCCATAATGACTCTGGTTTTGGCCACTTAACTTGCTTTGACTAACAGGACATCAGTAGCATTACACAAGTGGAGGCTTAAAAAGTGCTTGTGTATTTTCACGTGCCCTCTGTGCCTATTCTTAGGAACTCTGCAACCACCACCACTGAATAAGCCCGGGCTGGCCTCCTGGACAATGGCAGCACTGCAGCCAGTGCGTCCCCATCACTCAGGGGACATGCGGCCCACAGCCAGACATACGAGCATGGCCATCCCAACCTATACAGGCCCAGCCCAGCTGACCCACAGGAGAATGGCTCAGCTGACTCACACAAGTGTGGCAAGTAAAAAAAAATGTTGTTTTGAGCTAGTAACTCTTGGGGCAGTCTGTTACATATCAAAAGCTACGTGATACAAATACAAGGCTAAGTTTACCCTCTTAGAAAAACAGTCCTACATTAGGTCATTTAAAAGGCTTCCTTGCTTCTAAGCATCATCTGTAACATGCATTCAAGAATTCTCTCAGCAGTCTTAGAAACTTTACTCCAATTTTATCCTGTGTTTAGACAGGAACTGAGGGCATCTGTAGGCACAGCCCTGGGAGAGGTGGACGGGAGCTGGGACTCAGCCATGCGGGAACCCAGGCTGCGAGAACAGAGGCCCTGGAATTCAAAGACATTTTGAGGAGGGCACAGGACTTTCCGAGGCCACAGGAAAGAGGCAAGCACTGCGTTTCTCTAGATCCTGAGGCCAGAGTGACCTCGGCTGACATCTGGGTAACATCTGTTATACAAGGAGACCTGTGTCTGGACCAGAAAGCAATAGTGCCAGCAGGGCTCTCAGACACTTGGAGGGTTATATAACGAGCTTTAGAGATTCTTTCATAATAACAAACTCACAAACAGCCACATGGCTCAGCTGTAACTCAGACACAGGCAGACACATGCATTCACCCACATGTAATAAAAACTTACATTCATTGCATTTTTACTATACGCCAGATACTATACTTTTACTCTACACATATTAATTCATGCAATTCTTCTAACAGCCCCTTGGGGAGGTACCACTCTCATCCACGGGGCCGTCAGAGGCAGTCACCTCTTCCTCCCCTTAGCTCCTCCTGCTCCAGCCCTCGCTCAGCTCCCAGCACAGCAGCTGCTTCACTGTTTCTTGATCTTGCCAAGAGCCTACCTCCTGTTCTAGGTACTTCCCATTCCCAATTGCCAAGAACGCCCTTCTCCCAGAGAGCTGCACGCTCACTTCTCACCTCTTTCGGTTCTTCCCTGAAAAGCCACCCAATAGGAAAAGCCACTTCTGGCCACCTAATCTCAACCCTCTCCTCACCACCTGACAAACTTTGTGTTTTATTGATTCATCTTTTTTTCTTTCTGCTACACAAGGACAAGGAGGGATTTGTGTCTGTTTTGTTCACTGCCATGTTCTCAGTGCCCAAAACAGTGTCTGGCACATAGCAAGTATTCAGTAAATATTTGTAGAATGAAGCAGAAACCATCCTACTTGCCAAGCGTCCCAGCTGGTAAGTAGTGGACTTTGGACTCCGTTCAAGGCTATGAGCTGTGGGTCCTAAACACTGCTGCTTCTCTCCCATGGGAAGGCCCTTTGCACACTCAGAAACACACCACCCACTCTCACCTGAAGTACAGGCACACCCCTCCTGGTTCACTTGCACACTGAGACCTGCCCCCAAGCCCCAGGCCCAGTCCCCACATACAGGAACTTGCCGTCGGTCTGCGAGCCTGAATAGAGTTTGCGCTCGGCCTCTTCCCGCGTCAGGCTGCTGTGGTACCAGGGCATCCGCTCGTGAGCTGTGGTGGCGATGAGCTTCTCCACTTGGGGCGCCTGGCTGATGATGGCCTGCTCCAAGGCCTCACCCTGGGGAAGAAAGGGCCAAGGACACTTAAAAGTGACGTCAAGTGTGCAGCCACAGGAACCCTATTCCATCTCCTGGACCCTCCCCACGGCCCTATCCATGAGACCGCTCCCGTGCCCACCTGGTGCAAGGGGCACCTGGGGTAAGTCCTTCAAGCTGTAGACCGACTGCCACACTCCCCATCCATCTAGGCCCCGCCCATCCAGAGCCGAGCCCAGAACCCGCCTAGCGGCTAGCTCCAGGCTCATCTCTGGCTTGAAGTTCTGATACTGGTAGTCAGTCAAGCACCTTGACGTAAAGCAGGGGAGCAAAGACCATGGCCACCCGCCCTACTAACCACCCTACCTCAGGGCTCAGCTCCCACCATCCTCTCAAATCCCACGCCCAGCCTGGCCCAAGCCTTGCCCTATCCCTGGCCTAGGGCAACCGCTACCTTTCTTTCTGCAAGTTTGGGCCCCTACCTCAGAGGCCTACTCCCAAATCTTGCCCCCAGCCAGGGCCCCTCTCTGTCTCATGGAAACAGCATGTCAACGGAATCCAAGAATAAAGTCCTTTATTGTCGTTGTTAGCCTTTCCTCCAGCTTCCAAATCAGTTGCAGTGCCGCAAGGCACAGGTCGGCGGAGCGGATCGTTGCTTCCTGGGCCCCAGGGCCCACCCCCCTCGGCCAGCCCCAGGCCCGCCGCCTCGCCGTCCCCGGCGCTCCCACCTCCCCTGCGCTCTCACCTCCAGCTTCCATGTCTGGCGCACGTAGTCTCGCACCATGGCGTCGCGCAGGCTGTCGAAGACCCCGGGCTGCGGCTCCAGCCCCGACGGCCGGTTGCACGGCTTGCGCAGGTTGCAGGGCAGACCGTCTGGGTCGCGCGAGTAGAACTCGCAGAGCTCAGCCGGCCCACAGTGCGCCTTCCCGCCGGCGATGGCGTAGGTGCCGTTGAGCTGGCGCTCGATGGGGAAGTGATGGAAGCGCAAGTCGTACACCAGGGAGAGCACGTAGCCCCCCAGCGAGCGCAGGCACTGGCGCAGAAGGAAGAGGCCGTCGGCCATGCCCGCCAGCTTCAAGTGATCCTCGGCCTCCGCGCGCGAGATGCTTCCGTAGAAGAAGGGCAGGTGTGCCGCGGGGTCCGGCATCGCGGCCGCTGCCTCCTGCGGATTGCGCTTTGCGCGCCTCGTGCACCTCGCCAGACCCTGCGGGTTCAAGAGGGATTCGAGCCACGTCAGGGTCTCGGGTTCGCTTCCTGAGCTCCGTCCATGGGCTCAGAGATAGTGAGAGAGAGAGGCCACACTGAGGGGCATCCGGGCCCATCGCGTGGAGCCTTCTTTGTGCCATTATCAACTTGGAGAGGAGCCCCAGCCTGGTGCTCCCAGATCAGGTAGTCCCAGACTTTCCCCTGACCTTTCAGAGACCTTGTGTGGAGTGCCCAGACAACCCCACTGGCCCCCACACACCAGCACCTGGAACCATTCATTCATTCCCCAAACACGCTGAATTGCTACTGTGTTTTCAGGCCGGTGCTGGCCACGATCCTTTGCCCTCCTGAAGATAACAGTCTGAGCGGGAGGGGATGCAAATAAACAAGGAAAGGGACAAAATAATAATTACAGATGAGATCAGTGTCATAAAGGAAATAAAGAGTGACACTAAGAGGAAGAGAGGCCACTGTTGCTGGGATGGCCACCTCCTGTGAGCCGACAGCTGAAGGATGGGGAGCAGCCTCACCCGGCCTGGAGGAGAGCAGCACAGCAGCAGAGGGACCAGCAAGTGCCAAGGCCCTGAAACTGGAGCAAGCTTTGCTGATCAGAGGAGCCATACTCGGTGGGCCTTCCCGGTGCTTCTCCACTCCCTCCCCTCAGCACTAGAAATCCCCCCTTCGCTCTTTCCCCTCTGCCTCCATGGGCAAGTTTCTAGAAAGCAGAAGCTAATCTGAATACCCATCAACAGGGGCTGGTTAAATATATTAGGGTTTAACTCCTAGGTAAACTTTGAGAGAGCCATTAAACAAAATGAGGAGTGTGACCAGGAAGTATGATCATATATCATATGGGGGTGGGGGATGAATGATATTTAGATAAATAGTGAGGCAGATCGCCTAAAATTATCCTCCTTCATTTTGGAGTGATGCTGCCATGTCATGATGCTAAACACTGGATTTACCGGTGTCTGAATTCCTTAAAACTCAGAGAATGTGCACTTAAGATTTTATCATTTTATTGTATTTGGACCCCTCTACTAAAAAGAGCCATAAAATATTAAACCCTAGTTAATGATCTGTGTGCCGAAATGTTTAGGTGGTACTGATGACTGCAATGTGCTTCGAAAGGCACACCAAGATAACGTTGACTGCTGGGTGAGTGGACAGGTAGAGAGGCGCGGTCAAGTCTTGGGGTTCACAGTCGTCCTGGCGAGTCCATGCAAACACCACACGAGCAAATACTGAACCGTGGCTCCCAGAGCAAGTCCAAGTCAGGTTCCTCCTTTGAGCTTCTACTCACATTTTCATTAACCAATCAGTACATAACCTTGTTGTGTGTGTGCTTGTGTTCAAAGACACCTTGTATGTCGATTCATTAGTGTGGACTTCTCAGCCGACAGCGCTGTAGCTGTAAGTTTATCTAACACGTACTTTGCCCGTAAGGCACCTCACAGCCTTCTTGCACTTAGGAACACTAGACAAGCACTTCAGCACTGCATTTGGGGGCCAGTCAAACAGTGAAATCACCAACAAGCAGCACAAAAGTGTGGCACCATGTAGACTGCAAGAAGGACACTAGCTTCCAAGAAGGAAGCTAAAACAAGAAGGCAGAGTATCACCTTGTTCCACCTGAGCGGGAATGTGCACGTCAGTTGATTCTGCTCTGCCTGTGTTCTCGGATGACCATGAAAGAGACTCAGGTACTAGTTTGGGGTTACAAACGAGTTTTAGTGACAGGCTAGTTCACAAATACGGAATCCAGTAATAATGGGTATTGACTGTATGTGATAAAGCGAATACAGCGAAATGTTAATTATAGGATCTAGAGGGTGCCTCATGGGTATATAACTAATTCTTTCCATTTTTTGTATATTTATGAGTTTTAATGTAATGACGAAAAATTCCCTCTCCATTGCAGTGTCCAGTCATTTCTCTACTAAGGTGAACCCAGCAAGGCCACGCAGGTCGTGTTCAAGAAAGGGTCCTTGGTGTCTTTCTTGGTTAAGCAAATGTATGCAAGGGGCACAAAGAAAGCTTCGATGGATTAAAGAAGGTGGCCTTTTTCCCCTGGGTGTCCGGGGATAAGTAAGGATGGGTACTGGGCCTGAGAGGGAGATACAGCAAGCCCTCACTTCGAATCATCCATAGGTTCTTGGAAACTGTGACTTTAAGTTAAACGGTGTAGAAGGACCCAATTTTCCTGTAGGCTGATATCAACAAGTTCATGTGGTCTGGTCACAAAAACACCACCAAACTTCTAAGTAGTGACTCAAAGCTCTTCTGATATTAAACATTGAAGTAAATGTAAGCTAGGCATACATTTAAGAGAGATGAATAAAAACAAGTGTGAGAGAGTTCGGTTTCAACTCGCTGTTTCCGGTTCTGGGCCATGGTGCTCGGAGCCGTCTGAAGGTCATTCACACACACCCGCCCGCTCGGACGGGGACAGTGTAGACACGCTGGCTCCTTTCAGGTGCTCACCTTTGGGGTGGGGGAGGAAACCAGGGTCCCTGGAGAAAACCCACACAGCCATGGGGGGAAGGCACGACCTCCACACAGAGGGTAGCCCAGCTAAGAATCAAACTTTTTAACATTATAATGAAACAGCATGAACACAAAACAGCGTTATCTGAGGGCCTGCTATACTGAAACGGGAATTATTTCAGGGAGAGGTCTGGGTCGGGCAACCAGAGGAGGGGCCAAAATTTGCATTGCAACCAGACTGACTCGGGGTTTGGGAGAGCCGGGCTGGAGGGGCTTCCTGGAAGTCCCAAAGGTTCCTGATTACTGGCAGGTGATTAACCAGGGACTGCGTTTGTGTCCTGACCTGTGGGGAGACATACTCATTTCCTGCTTGGACCCTTATCATATGAATGAAAGCACTTTTAGCAAAGCAGACTTCACAGGAGTTTAGGAATTCTTTCTTGTGTGTGATCACCCTGGACCGCTCTCTAGCCGGCAGGGGGATGCACTGCCTTCCCCATGATAGGTTTTTAGGCTTAAGTGGATTAGAGCCAGGAAGCGCTTCTCCCAGATGGAAATGGGGACTCCGGCTATGTCAGAATAGCCAGGGGGCGAGGGTCCATCACTCCCTCTTTGTTGCAGCCCCCCCCTAAGTCTTTCCATGATGGCCTCCCAAGTGATCGTGTCTGGCTTAGGTTGCCCCTCCTCTGAGAGGTCTTACCTGTCAAGGACTTCTGACCATGTTTTGGGGGCAGGGAGGAAACAGAAGCAGCGTTTGCTACCAGAGACAAGCTTTGTCTCCTTAATAGCTCACATTCCAGAGGTCGCTCACTCAGCCTTAGCCATGGGGGGCAGTTACAACTCCTGAAACCAGGCAGAGCAGTTCCCAACACCCACCTGTAGACATAGGTCACCATTCTGTAAGAGGGTTTAAGTGGAGTCAGGAGAGCTAGTGTTTACCTAGAGAAACCAAAACGTGCATTCACACAAAAACTGACACAGGACTGTTACAGCAGCTCTATTCACAATTGCCAAAATCAGAAACAGCTCAGATGTTTCTCAGCAAATGAATCAATAAACGGTGGTACACCCTACACTGGGACACTGCTCAGCAATCGGTCAAATGCAATGAAATGCTCATATACCCAGCGACATGGATGAACCTCAAAGGCATCACGCTGAGTGAAGAAGCCAGGTTCAAAAACTACGACTGTCTGATTCCACTCATGACGATATCTCAAAAGAACAGAAGCCCTGCTATGTTCATTGCAGTGTTATTTACAATCGCCAAGATTTGGAAGCAGCCCAAGTGTCCATCAGTAGAGAGGATAAAACAACTGTGGAATGTGTACACAGTGGAACACTACTTGGCTGTAAAAGATAAAATTTTGCCCTTTGCAACAGTATGGATGGACCTGGAGAACATTATGCTAAGTGAAAAAGCCAGTCAGAGAAAGACAAATACCGTGATTTCCCTCATATGTGGAATCTAATGAACAAACTGAACTAACATGCAAAGTAGAGACAGACTCACAGATGGAGCGCAGGCTGACAGCTACGGGGCAGGGGGAGTTTAGGGAGTGGAGGGGTTGAGCAAAAAGGAAAAAGGACTCATGGACATGGACAACAGTGTGGTGATTGCAGGGAGGGGAGATATACTAAATAGTAATGGGAAAAAATAAACTTCAAGAAAAAAAAAGACTGTCGTTGGAGAACACGTCAGCGGCTGCCAGAGGCGGGGCCAGGGGAGGGTGGGCTGCGGAGGGGCATGAGGGAATTTCTTGACTGAGATGGAAGTTTCTCAGCTGTATGCATTTGTCAAATCTCACAGAATTTTTTATTAGAATGGGTGAATTTTACAGTATGGAAATCATAACTTAATATTTTTAACTGAAGGGGGATAAAGGAGCTGGAAGGTGCAGCATGCCAGCCACTGGAAACAGAGGGCGGTCTGCATCCCTGCTCCCTCCTAGACTCCTACCCCTCACCCAGCCCCAGAGTCCGTCCTGCCCTCGAGCTGATCTCCCCCGGGAGGGCAGGGCACTAGGCAAGCACTCAGTGGCCTCCTGGACCCTGGATCCCCTGAGTGATGGACACTAGCGACCCCGCTCCTGCTTGAACGTCACAGATCCCAGGCTCGCCTCCGCCCTCTCTTATGGTTTCTGCTCTCTCCCCTTCCTCAACCCTGGTCCCCTTACTTGGGCCATCCTGTCTGTAGCTGAACATGCTGTCACACCCATCTGCCTCGTCCAGATCTCTCTTCCTGAGGTTGGTGTGTGCTGCGTTACCTCCTTTGATCTCCACCCCTGTTTCTATTAATAAAACCTGAGATCCACACGTAACTCACATGGTGCCTGTGGTTGGTTGTACCCCAGTCTGCTTCCCACATGATCTGAGCTTCCTGGCAATTCCTCCCCAAGGCTTCCCTTGATCAAGAGCCCACTGCGGCTCCCTTCTGCCTACTTCACTGACTCTAACTAAACTCTTCAGCCCACCCCCTGCTGCAGCAGGGCTGTGCTATTAGCCTGCCCTCATATTCACTTGCATATTTTGCCCGCCCAGTGCCCTCCACTGAGTACGCCCTCCCCACCCCTTTCCACTTTCCCAATCCAGGCAGCTCTGCCCCACAGATTCACAGTGCTACTCCACACAAAGGGTAAGGGCACAGGACAAGGCAGCAAGATGGGGGCCTGTCCAGGAACCGTGGGGAGGGGTGGGGGTAGAGAATTTTGTCTCTAGGCAGGAAGCTGTGGTAGGAAACTGTTGGCAACACAGTTTGAGAAGCTCCTCCCCTAAGCACAGTAGCCACAGGTGCAACCTGGGTAGCCAAAGGCGGGTTCCTGCAGAAGTGGGGGATGGGGAGAGGCTGACCCTGGGGCTCAGTCCAGGGCTGTGATCCACGACTGGCCACCTTGGATGAGGGGCCAAGGTGTCCCTGAGACAGGAGCGTTTCCTGTGCATTCTCAGTTTTAACCCAACTTCCCCATCTCACTGCCAACAAAAACAACAACAGCTTTCAGAGGGCCTGGTCCAGCCTGCAGCCTCCTGTGCTCCCACAAGGCGGGAGGACCAGATGCTTCTGTCCTGAGCGGTGTCCCTGCACACGCCACGGCTACCACAGGAGGTGCACCCACGGTGAGATGCCTCTTCCCTGGTCCTGCAGGGCTGGCTCCACCAGCCTCTCTTTGACCACGTGTGCTCCTTGTGAGTCCAGGGATCCTAACTTTGCCTTCCCGGAGTGTGCAGGTCCACCAAGACACCCTGGGACTCCTGTCTGGCTCTCACAGCCCGGGCCACGAGACAAGGAAGAGGAGACCTTTGGTCCTCGGCCAGACGTATCTGCCGAGAGTTCTACCACTCAAGCATCCTCATGGGGCAAAGGCTGGGTTAAATTATATCTGTTCCAGACAGACCTGACCCTAAACATACTGCAAAGGAAAAACGGTGGGTCAAGTGGCCAAATACGTTTTGAAAAGCATAGTAAAGGCTCTCATGCAGCCACTATGGAAAACAGGATGGAGATGTCTTTAAAAATTAAGAAGAGAACTATTATATGACCCAGCAATTCCACTTCTGGGTGTTTATTTGAAGCAAACAAAAACACTAATTTGAAAAGATATATGCACCCCTAATTCACTGCAGCATTATTTACAATAACCAAGATTATTTACAACACCCAGGCAACCTGGGTGTCCACTGATAAATGGATAAAGAAGCTGTGGTACGGATATACAATAAAATATTCACCATAAAAAGGAATGAACCTTGCCATTTGCAACAACACAGATGGTCTTTGAGAGCATTTTGCTAAGTGAGATAAGTCAGACACAGCCAGGCAAATACCGTATGATCTCACTGATACATGGAATCTAAAAAATCAAAACTAATGAACAAACAAACAATAAAGGCTCTGAGGACACCTGAAGGCAAGGACCCTTTTCAGCTTGTTTAACCCACAGCTACGTAGCACGGCCATCAAGGTCTCCTGTTCCACACAAGAAAGCCCCGACTAAATGCCCGTCACGAGAACTCAGAGGGGAGACAGGCCGCAGAGGCAGTCGATCCAACTGGACCTGCGGAGGGGGCGGAAGTGGCCCCAGCAAACCCCTCAGGCTCCGAGTGCTGCCCTCAGCCAGACACGGGACACGTCCCCACCCAAGCACAGGTGAAATGGGAGCCCAGCTCCTCTGCCCAAGACCCCACGTCCCCCCCTGAAGCCTCTTTTTCTGCTCCTTTGTCCACAGGCCATGGTGGGGCCTGTGGTGGGGCCGACCGATAGAAGTGGCACAGGCATTTGTCAGGCAACAAAATGCCACCTTGGTTACATTATAAGTCACAGGGACAGCAATTGGCATGGTGCCACAGATGGCAAGAGGCTCCTTCGTGTCTTTTGACCCAGGGCATCAGATTTTAATCAAGAAATTATGAATCTTCTGTGTAGTAGCAGGTGTGGTTTTGAGCAGTGAGTTAAGCGCGCCAGACCCCACCTGGAAAACAGGGCCAGCGAAGGTGCCGGCACCGAGGGACTGAGGGGCCCGCCCTGCCCTTGTGCTTTCTGTCCTTTTCTACCAATACTGACCGCCTGCCAGGGCCCTCAGTTCACTCAGGCTTAAAGCCCAGACCCTCGTGGTGGTCCCCAGGCTTTGCACAATCAGCTCCATCACCTGCTTGTACTCAGCGTTTCCCCACTAGCCACATAGGCCTCTTTATGGTACTTGTTCAGGTCACATCACAAATCACCCCTCATGGCTCAGACGCGGGGCCTTGGCGCTGCCTGTCCCTCTTGCCTCACTTCCTTCGGGTGCTGCATAAATACCACCCCTCCTCCAAGAGACCTTCCCTGAACTCTTTCTCTCCTTGACCCAGCTTTATTGTTCTTCATCCCCGAAAATGGGACAGATGTGTCAATGTGTTGGCATACGGCCTTTAACCTGTCGGCATACGTTATGACATATCTTATGATGGAGAGTAAGCGCTGTGAAAGTGGACACCCTTTCTTGTTTCTGTCCGACACCAGCCAGCTACATAGTATATGCCCAATAAGTATCTGTGGTGCACAGAGGCCACCCAACACAGGGTACTTGCAGAGGTATGCGGCTGCGGGGTTGGGTGGAGGCACCTCTGCGGGTCCAGGGAACCTGGAAGCCGGGAGAGGATGAGGGGCGGGGGGGCTTCCTCAGGACGGAGGAGGAAGGGTGGACCTAGAGGCTTCCTCCACTAGCAGCGGTGGGAGAGGAGAGGACCAACCGGAAGGAGCCTGTGCACAGGCTGTTTTCTCTGCCAGGGGCAGTGCCCGCAGCCTGCTCCTGCCAGACAGATGCTCCAGGGCCCCTCGGTCGTCCCCTCCTCCCAGAAGTGCTCCTCCCGGGGCTGAGCCAGGCACCTCCTCCGCTCCCCCAGGACCGTCCTCACACATGGCAGCCCTGATGGCTCCTAAGAGCCCTGTCCGTCTGCTCCTCTGTCCCTGACCAGGCCAAGCTCCCAAGGCAGAGCCTGCAGCTGCCTTGTTTTCTACTGTAGCCCCTGCTTCCTCCCAGTAAATGTTTGTCTCCCAGGTAACAACAGCCTCTGTGCCGGGGACTTTACTGCGCCTCTACGAGCATTACCCACTCCATCCAGTCCTCGCCTTAAATCTATTCACTCGACATTGCTATTCCCATCCCGCAGCTAAAGAAACAGACTCGCAGGGGCCAGTATCGGGTTCAGAACCATGCAGCCCGCAATGGCGGTTGGGACCTGAACCCGGGCTCTTCTCACCCGCAGCTGACAGGAACTGCTCTCGGACGAGTGGTTCGGTGGGAGGGCAGGACCCCGGGCTCCGAGCTGAGTGCTCAGGGACTCCCGCGTCCCCACAGACCTCGGGCCGACCCAGGGGCGGCTGCGCCTTGAGCCCCATTTGATTCCTGAGGGGTCAGGGGCACGTCCTCACACCCAGCAGAACCTCTAAGTGTCTGTTAAGCGACTGAACAACACCTGTTTTTGAGAGCAGTTCCCCTCACCCCAACCTCTGCTGCCTGGATTTTGAGCTCTGCGTGACCTCCTCAAGGAGCTTTCCCTCTCTGAGTGTCAAGCTCTGCAAGGGGGAGATGAGAAAAGGCTTTGTGGACGGGAAAAGTGAGATGAGTCAGGAGAACAGAGACCGGCAGAGCTGTGGGGACAGCATGGTGCTGTCCTGGGCCCTGTGGAGCATTAAGCAGTGTTCCTGGCCTATGTGTACTACATGCCAGTAACCACGGCAACCTCACCCGGGTGGGGATGAAAAATGTCTCCAGACATTATAGAATGTCCCCAGGGGAGGGAGGAAGCAAGATGGGCTCGGGTTGAGAACCACGGCCTTAATCCTATGCTGTGGGTGGGGCAGGGAGTGGCCAGCACGTTGCAGCCCCAGGAAAGTCCAGGAGCTGTGAAGTCCAGAGCCTGAGACCACCCAGAGCTAGTAATGCCCACTAAAATGACAGCTGGCACTGGACCAGCACCAGTTTGAACTGTGTGGGTCCACTTACACCCAGATTTTCTTCAATAGCAATACAGCAGGCCCTCCGTATCTCCAGGTTTTGCATCCAAGGATTCAACCAACCGCAATGGCAAGCGGTCATTTTGATTCACGGTTGGGAATCTGCAGATGTGTAGGGCTGACTGTATGCACTGTCCTGAGCCATCTTACATAAGGGACTTGAGCCTCCCCAAGGGTCCTGGAACCAATCCCTGGTGAATGCGGAGGGATGACTGAGGAGTCAAAAGTTGTACATGAATTTTTGACTGTGCAGAGGATCAACACCCTTAACCCCCACGTTGTTCAAGGGTCGACTAGAGCAATATTTCTATATAGCACCTACTATGTGCCAAAGCACCCTAGATGTATTCACTCACCTAATCCTTGCAAGAACCCTGTGAGTGAAGGATTTGTGAATTTGGGACCGGACACATACAGAGGTGGAGTGACTTGCCCAAGGTCACACAGCACACACAGTAGGTGACAGAGCCAGGACTCAAATCTAGGCATCCTAGCTCCAGAGTGCCCACTTAACACCAGCCTGGCTGCCTGCCTGTCCAGTGTGCCTGCCGAGGCTGCAGGCATGAGTCTGCAGGTGGGGAGAGAAGGGAAAAGAAGCCCTGCGCTGGCAGGAAAAGAGCTTTGGCAGGCACCCCTGGAGTCCCTGATCCTAATCTCTCGGCAAAGCTTTATTAAGCCCCTACTGTGTGCCTGCTTCCCTGGCTGAAACAAGAACAGCGAAGATCGCCTTGAGTTGCTCACTACATGAACCCTGTTCCTTCCTGCCAAGACCCTTCCTTTCCCAAACTCTCATCCGAGGGTCAGGAGCCAAGCACCTACTCGGTGCCAACACTTAACATCTGCATGTAACAGATGTGCAAACTGAGGCTCAGAACGGCCAAGCAACTTGCCTAGGACACACAGTGACCAAGCAGGATTCAAGCAGTTTGCTCCTTCTAGGACCCGTCTCTCTGGGTCCCGCTTTAACCTAAGCTGCCCCACAGTGGCCGGAAGGATGAGACTCATCAGCGTTTTGTTGTTCACAGCCCTGTTGAGCCACCCTCGTATTCATGGGGCCTGGGGCCAGACCTTTCTCTGGAGGTTTCTCTGCTTCCTGGAACCAAGGTTGCTGCCCTGACGGACCCAGCAGGAGGCCAGGGACTGAACAGGCATCTCTGTGACCCCAGGATGCTGTCGCGTGGCTGAGCCTCTGGAAGGGGAGCTGGTTTCCTCAGGGAGGCCACAAACCATGTCTGCTCTCTTCTCCAGTCCAACACGTCCATCCCAATCTGACAGCCGTCCTGGTTCTTACAGGTGGCCTCCTGACTCTGTCCCTCTCCACCAGACCCAGGGCACCCCCACAGACGGTAGCCGGTTGCTGCTCCATCTGGGACGGAGCAATGTCTCTGGTCCCCAGTGTTGATGGACAGTGGGTTCTAGATGAAGAATTGGGGCCCAAGAAACCAACTTGGGTTTCTCTACAGCCTAAGCCCCCAGCTTGAGGCTGCTGCTGGCTAATCACCCCAACATGCCCAGGCAAGGCGTAAAGAGGTCCACCTCACCAGGGTCTCTCACTGAAGGGGAATTTTATTCTC
The DNA here is from genome assembly GCF_021234435.1 of Artibeus jamaicensis. Taxonomy (NCBI): domain Eukaryota; kingdom Metazoa; phylum Chordata; class Mammalia; order Chiroptera; family Phyllostomidae; genus Artibeus; species Artibeus jamaicensis. The sequence continues at coordinate 7,538,802 of NW_026521810.1, read as the reverse complement.
CCTCTGCCAGCTACCCCAGAGCCCCCTGGGGTGGCCGTGCTGGCCCAGCAGAGGCACAGGCTGAAGGGTGGCCACTCACCTGGACTCGCAGAAGCAGCAGCACAGACCCGAGCAGGGCAGGGATCTGAGCCGGAAGGCCTCGAGCTCCCTTCACAGCGGGTTTCTCTGAAACTCAGCCTATTTCCTTGATGCAAAGACAGGAAAGGGGGCTGTGTTTGAAGCTTACGTGTAAGTCACAAAATGCTGTGTGCAAGGAAAATTGTAGGCCACGTGCTCCTGGGAGGGCAGAGGGCATTTCCGGGGCCACCGGGGCCTACCCCAGCGGTGGCGGGGCTGGAGGGCGGGGGACTGAGGCTAGCTACTGGCAGGGGTTATTCAAAAATGATGATTCCAACAGCACCCCAAACCTGGAAAGGGGTAGGAGGGGAACTGTAGTGCCGAATTGTGGGTGCGACAGTGGCGGTGGGTGGGGGATCCCCAGGACTCACTGGAAACTAGAATGCCCCACTTTCCCTCCCAGGGGGCACGGACCCAGGCCTGCTCCTGGCTGAACTGCCCGTAAGACTGACTCGTTTACTCCACAGGCAGGTTGAAGAGAGAGAGGAGAAACCTACTAAGCAGGTCCGGATCTCAAAGGTTCCAAGCACAGCATGTGTGGCAGGTGTCGCACCGCTTCAGGACAGCAGCGACAGCTCTGTCTCTGCTCTCAAGGGGCTCACAGGCTGGAAGGGGACACGAAACTGGGACGGCAGAGCCTGGGCACCGTGTGATCCCAGAGGAGCCTCCCGCTGCCTGGGGAGTGTCAGGGAAGGGCTCCGAAAGGGATCCGTCACGTCGGTCATATCGAGACGCTGAGACAAGGTGCCCCCAGTGCCCCCCCCCCGTCCCAGTGCAGCCCCATCTCAGACCTTCGCCTCACACTGCACACACCGAACACCAGCTCCTATTCTGGCCACCACCACTTCCTACCTCCCCTCACATTTGCGCACTCCCACGATGGACGGCCCACACTCTGCCCGGGTGGCCACACCTCACATCTGCTCCCTCCGCAGCCTGCAGAGCCCCTCTGCAGCACAGCCGGCTCCTGGGCTCGGCTTCCCCTGATCTCTCCCTGCAGTGCCCCAAGGCCTTTGGTGCTCTCTCAGCGCTGCTTTGCCCCCTCAGACTCACGGGGGCTGCCCTAGGCCCACTGTTGAGACCCCAACAGTCTTCTCTGGGTCCCTCATGCTGAGTAGATGGGGTTAGCTCCCAGACCCCTGGCATTCCGTCCATGCAGCGCCCCAGGTCTCCTGTCCTGTGGATCTGCTCCCTCATCCCTGCTCTCCCCCAGCTCACCGAACCTCCCTCTCTGCTTTCAGGAAATCTTTTCTCTGGGCTCCAGGCTGGAACACTTTTCTCTTACGTAGATTTCCAAATAAATCCACAAAACTGTTGTGTTAAAGGTCTTCTCTTTCCCCACAGGTACCATGAAACTCCCAGTGCAGAAAAAAACTCTGTTTCCATATTGGACCCTCCTTTCCAGGGTAATGAGAGAACGCCCAGCAGGCTGCCAGGCCAGAAATCACAGCATCAGAAACATCTCGTCCTCGACGGTAGTAACAGTGGTGCTTACTGAGCACTTATGGCAAGCCAGACAATTTTGTAAGAAGTTTGCAATTTAATCCATTTCCCAGGTAAGGTAAGTGAAACCCAGAGAGGTGAATTAACAGACGTCAAGTGGCCACAGCCCACCTCGGGTGGATGGAGGAGGAAACCTTCGCTGCAAAACAGCTCTCTATGAATGGGATTCCCAGAGACCTGGAAGGGGACCAGACTATGTGAGGTGGGACACCTGAGAGGCAGCAGGTTTAGGGCTTCCAGTCTGAGGGCCTCGGGCCTGAGAAGGGCTTGCAGCCTCTGGGAGGCACCGGCTCAGCAGCCTTCTAGCCCTTCCAGTCACAGACACCGCCTCCTAAAACTACACAGCCCCAGACAGTTCTGAGATGGGCCTGCAGATAAGGCCGCTTGCTTTGCCACAGCCGAGAAAATAGGTTGATACATCTTTTGAAAGTTCAGGGTAAAGAGCAAATGGATGGAAATGTGGGCTGGGAAAGTTGTGGTGCATTTGCCAAGGGTGGGTCTGAGTAAATATTCACTCCAGGCGGGCAAAGAGACTTGGAAGAAACTGGTCTCTCACTTTTACATCCCCAGGCCTCTGCCCACGCTATCGCAGCCTGAACTCTCTTCCCCAACCTCTTCTACCACCTGACTCCTTCTACTCCAGGTCTTTGATTAAATGTGGCTTCCTCCAGGAAGCCTTCCAAGCCTCAGTCGGGGCAGGGTTGGGGTTTGTGTCAGTTTCACCTACATTTGTGCCAGCCATATTTGGTTACAGATCTGAAAGGACACCGGGCCACTGCCATGGAAACCTGCAGCAGCTGGGCTGTGGCAAGAGGGCTCACACCCCAGCCCAGTAACTCTACAAGGACCCCACCTCAATGCCTTCCCACCTGGGTGTCTTCAGCCATGCAGCTTACCTGCCTTTCCTCTGGGTGTCAGACAGTGGTAATTTTTCTCTTGTGTTTTTCGGGTGCTGCCACTTATAGCTCAGGGACATTGAGAAAGTCACTTGACCTCTCTGTGTCTTGGTGGCCTCACTTAGGAAATGGCATCTACCTCTTAGGGACATTGTGAACAAGAAAACAGACCTTAAAACAAATAGCCCACTATTGCCACCATTGCTGCTGCCACCGCCACCACCACCACCACCACCACCACCATCTCTGGATTCCCCACCTGTCACAGCTGCTGGTGACTGCACTCCACGGTGACAACCTGCCTCCCTAGTGCCCTCCAGGGGCAGCTCTAAAGCTCGGCATCTGTCCAAGCTTAATTCGGGAGCTTAAAGGTTGAAAGGACACCTCCCCTCCCTGCTAATTTTTAAATCCATCTCAGTTTAAGTCAGAAGAGAATCCATTGTCCACAGCAGCCACATGCTGTGCCCTTCCCTGGGGGTCAGCAAATGCTGGCTCCTTAAATGCTCAAACCGCAATGACAGTGCCACCTCTTCAGACAGCCCCTGGGGCCCCCTACTTACTCAGTACTGAGCCCCTCCACTATGACAGACCCTGTTCCAAGCAGTAGAGATCTGCTGTGAGCAACACAGACAAAAATCCTTTCCCTTGTGGGGGGTGACTTTCTGGTGAGGGAGACAGAGATGTAACAAAATACACAAGTATTCTGTAGAGTCTATCTGGTGTTTTCAAGTGCTAAGGAGTAAAATAAATCAGGAAATGGGAGAGGAGCTCTGTGGGCATGTGAGCTGGAGCAGAGGGGTCAGAGCAAGGCCTCACTGAGGGGATAACCTGTGAATAAAGACCTGAAGGAGGCACAGGAAGGAGCAATGGAGACACCGGGAGAAAAGCGTTCCAACCAGAGGGAGCAGCAAGTGCAAAGGCCCTGGGGCAGGACCGTGACCTCTGTGAGGTGGGGAGTGTCTAGCTGCATCCCCAGCAACTGGAGTGCTGCTTGGTATACAATAGTGCTCAATAAATATGGCAGAATGGAGGAAAAGCCCAGAGGCAGGCTTTATTCTCAAACAGCTTTTCTCCTTGCCATCCAAGATAGTGAGTGACTCAGCTTTAAATCCCACTTAGGAGCAAGAACCTCTCTAAGCATTCCCAACAAGAGCCCCAAACAACTCCTCGGCTGAACGGACACAGGCCCATTCCCCAGCCAGTCCCTGAAGCCAGTGGATGATGGGGTGGGAAAGTGGCTTAGGACCAGGTGACTTGTCCCACCACACCACACTGAGAACCCCAGAGAAGTCAGAGACTGTGGCTAAAAGGAGGAGTAAAGAATGCTGGGCAGGCGAAGAGCCAAAGTTTGACAGGATTATCCTAACAGCTAAGATTCATTGTTCCATTGGCAGGAAGCACCACTACTCATGTCCTGAGAGCTAAGGCGTACTTAGTGCTCACTAGAGTCCTACAGAGGAGGCTAGTCCCATTTCTACGGAGATAGAAATTGAGGCTTGAGGTTTCACAGCTAGTAAGTTGCAGAGATTGGGATCTCCTGGCTCAAGGAAACCCAGGCCTGGACCCTGCAGTCCCTTGCATCAGGCCAGGACAGGCCACTGGACCAATCACTGAACTGAAGGTAGAAACCCTTAGTTGAGAGCAAACTGAGAAAACAAAGGGGCTGCTTCTTTTATAGAGAAAGGGGGAAATGGAGTCAGCCCAGAGCAGGCTACCATGGGCCTGCAGGTGACGAGAGACTGCTGGCAGAGGCCAGAGGTGGCGGACCCCAGCTGGTTCCTCAGATGGAAGCCTGAGGTAGAGCTGTGGGGCCAAGCAGAGGGTACACTGACCCTCAGGTCTGGGGTCCCAAGATGTCGGGATGAGGAGGGGGTAAGGGTGGGAGTACAAACTGTCGGGGGCTCGTGGAAAACTCTGGTACTTATGGCGTGCCTGCTGTACACCCAAGCCCTGGCAGACACATTTCACCCCAAGCTCAGGAGGACGCCAGCGAGGCCGCCCTGCCCACTCCCTCTCCGTGGTGTGCAGCACCCAGGACAGGGCCGGGCACACAGCGAGTGCTCAGCCAGTGTCTGCTGCTGAAGGAGCCGCCCGATGGCCCTGACGGGAGGTCAGTCCCTAACCCCACTGCCAAGACAAGGAAACTGAGGCCCGGAGAAACTGAGGGCCCAGCTTCCCAGGGGCCATGCCTGGGAAACGCCTGAAGTTGTGAGGTCTGGGTCAGTCCGCTGTCAGGTGGAAACGGCCATGCTGCAGTCACCACCTCTCCCGCTTGGAGCACCTGCCCTGGACAGGAACCCAGACCTGTGGGCAGCTACTCCCTCGGAGCATGCGCTCGCTCTTTCCCTCTCTGGCCTCAGATTCCTCATCAACGAAGGGGTTAGATCACAGAGGCCAAGGGCAGGCCCATGTGGGTCGACATCCAGCAGAACGCTCTGGGAGGCCAGGCAGGTCGGGCTGGACTGGCTGCCCAGGGAGGTGCCCGATAAACGCTTGCTTGGCTGGGGACCGGTGCTCCGCAAACAACAGCTGTTCCGATGCTGAGCAGGGGGAGCGCTCTCCTCTCCCTGCCCCTCCGGCCTTCACCCGGTGCCTCCCCGGTTCTTCCCGCCCCTCCTACGATTTCCTCCCACCACTGCTCCCGCCCCATCTCCCTCCAATTCTGCCCCCACCACGCCATTCCCTCCTTCCCCAATTTCTTCTCACCCCGTCGTTCTCTCTACTCTCCCTCCCTTGCCCGCATCTTCCTTCTTCCTCTCCACTCTCCTACTTCATTCTTCCCCGGCCCTGCTCCTCTCCAACACCATTATCCCAGCGCCCTTCCTTTCCTGTCTTCACCCCCCACCTTACTACACCCCTGTGCCTCCCCACCCGATCCTGTGCCCCATTCCCACCCGACTCTCCCTCTCTCCACCCCCCAGCCCTTGAGCCCCTCAAGTGTGTCTTGGGCCAGTTCCCACCCCCTTGATCCGGACCATTTGCTTAGGCCACACCCCTTCCTTACACACTACCTCCCTCCTCTGACCTCTGGTCTCCCCAGCCCTTGCCCCTCTGGACCCCTGCCTGGGACTACAGGAGTGTATGCCTCCCCTGGGGTCAAGGCAGAGTACGGGTGGGGGGCAACCGCCCCACATGGGTGGCAGGGAAGGTCCTCCCCAGCTGCTGCCATGACAGCCCTCAGGACCCTCTCCCAACCCCTCTGCTGACCCTGCTGCCCTCCCGTGTTCTAGGGGCAAGTGCTGCCTGAGCACAACAATGCTCCTGTCCCCTGCAGCACCCGACACCAACAGCAGGGCCTCAACCCTGGAACGCAGACACCCGACTGGCCCCACAAGAGCTTCAGGCAGCCCACTGCCATCTCAGAAACCTGCCGGGGCCATGCCTGACTCCAGCGCCTTTGGTTGCCTCGTGTATTTTGATATTGTCTAGGTATTCAGTGTTCAGCTAATACCTGTCTGGTGAATGACTGACTGAATCAATGAATCAATGCTTTAATAAAGAAACGCAGTATTTTTCAGGTCTGTCTTCACAGACCTGAAATGGCCTGAGTCCTGTGCTAGTCATGGTGCCACGCCACCACGAGCACCCTGTGGTGGAACACTTTGTCTTGGCCCACCCAAGGTGCTGAGAGTGTAAATATTCGTGCAGTGCACCTCACAGGCAGACCCGGGTGCCTCTCCAGGTGTGCGTGGAGGCCTGTCGCCTCGGCCCCGAGTCCAGGGGGCTGGCCCACCCTCGCCTAATAGCAGCTCAGCTGTTTCTGCTTTCCTAAGTATTTTTTGGAGTTCTTTTCTTGAGACTTGTTCCACCAGCCTTGCCCATTCATTATAAAAATGTTATATGTCATGTTTGCCGGAGGACACCTGAAACAAAACACAAAAACCACGCTGCACGAGTGTGCCTACAGGAATTCCTGCTCTTTGCTGGCTGAGGGGTGAGGATTCCCCTTCCCTCTGCCTCTGGGAAGCTCCTCCCTCAGCTCCCTCCCAGCTGGGGCTCCCACAGCTTGGGCGGGTCCCTGTGGGATGTAGCCAAACTCTCCACCTCTTCTTCCGAGACCTCCAATAGGCCTGGGAAGAAAGGGCAAATCGGATGGGTGAGCCCCCACTGGATCAGTGAAATGGGTCACACTTGTTTCCAGCGCTTTCCGTCTTCTCTCTCTAACTCCCGCCCATTCAGGGCCCCCGTGGCTGTTCCAGAGAAGGACGCTGGCTGTGCGGGAGTGGTTGCTGGCTGCACGGATTGCCAGGCCCAGGAGCCGTGGCATTGTGAAGGACATCTTTAGGGAAAGCCGTGCCATGCTGGTGGGGAATTTAAACACCGCAGGCTCCGAGTGACAGAGTGGGCAGGACAGGGGATGGACACTTCACCTCTCATTCTGCACCACAGCCCCTCACACTGGGGCCAGCGGAGCACCCAACACAGTGTCAAGCAGGACTTGAGGGACCTGCAGGGAGCCACTCTCCCTGTGATCAGGAATGTGTGTCCCAAGGGGTGCAGAACAAGGCACATCACTTCAAGGTGCAGTTATTGCACATGCATAATCTTGTAAAAGCTTTGCTTTCCAGTGCCCGTGCGTGGCTAGACCCAGTGTGCCCGAGCCCTCTCATCCAGGGGGAGAATCAAAGTATTTCACAACTGATACAAACAGGCACTGACCAGTCCCAGTGGCCACTGCTGCACCAGGCATTAGCCCTCATTTGCAGGATCATGGAGAAGACTGGGCAGTCCGTGGAAGGTTCTGGGGAGGGGAGCTCACCAACACGCTGAAACCAGTGCTGCTGTTCCAGTAGGCTGCTGCTATCTCCTCCCCGGCCTTACCCTTCCCACCCTCTTGCTGCACGTGTTCCTTTCTACTTTCTGATCTGTCAGCCAGAGCTGCACCAGCTCCTCTTTCAGGGGCCCTCCTGCAGGCACAGGTGTGGCCAAACCTATGTGGCCTTTGGGAGCCAGCGTGGCCCAAGTCAGGGATCCCAAAACCTGGCTGTACGCCGGAGCCTCCAAGGAAATGCCTAAAAACCTACAGCAGGGTTATCTGTACTCTCACAAAGCCTGCGAGCAGATGCCGATGAATCACCAGGCTAAGAGCCCCAGCCTCCTCCTAAATCCAGGCTGAGCGGGAGCTGTGGGCGACGCTGGCACCAACACCCCTGAGTTCTTGGAAGGAAGGTGCGAACTGAGAGCCACTCACAACGCCTGTTTCTTCCTGGTGTACATGGTCACCATGAGCAGCAACACCACTGTGGTCACTAGGATTCCCGCCACTGCAACAACAGCAACGACGATGTTCCTCTGGAGGAAGTGCAGCAGCTCCCTGCAGGGCATGGTCCTGCTCTGAGTATCTAAATGAGAAGACACATGCAGAGTAAGCAGAGAGTCCACCCCATACGGACCTGCAGGGACAACACCTTGGCTCCAAAAACCTCAAAACCTCAGGGGGAAGGAACTGGCTTTGTTTAGGGAAATGCCTTTGTAAGCTCGTTGGTGAAGGAGGCAAGATACTCAGGGTGTGAGCTGAGAAGCAGCAAAGCAACCAAAGAGAAGGTCCCACAGCCACAGTTTATAGGAAGTGAGGAGAAGAGAGGAGAGCTCAGCGGAGGGAAGAGGCGGCAGCGCCGGAGGAGGCGACAAAGTCCTGCTGCCATGCTTTTAAGAACAATGGAGTCAGACACTCTCAGCTTTTCCCAGGGCAGTAGCGCAACCTCTCTCTGCTGCCCTCCCACTCCTGCTCTCTCAGCTTCAGGAAATTCTAACATGTGCACAGTGCACCTCACATGTGCAGATTTGGGGGAGTTTTGTGACATAGGCAAATGCAATCCTGAGATGACCCACAGCTCTCTGGCAATCTGGGGACTTGCAGAAATCAAGAATGGCAAGTGTGAGCTTGGGAGTACAAGGCAATCTTAGCTAGACTTTAAAGAAGGAGACCCCTTGCTAGACATTGGAAACACCATTTGTAGTGTAACCAAAAAGGAGAAAGGATTCAGGGAAATAAGACACAGAGTGGTGCTGACAGGAGGTGCTGGCCAAGGGCCTTCGTGGCTTATGGAGGGAAAATTGGGCCTGCTCAGCTTCCTGCTTGCATCTGGACCACACCAGGATGCAGTAGCATCGGGGAACTGTAAGGGGTCTGTTGGAATGATTTAGCATTGGGCCTCTCAGAGTTAGGAAGGGACAACCAGTTATAGTTTCGTTAGCGGGTTGCTACATGGAGGGAGGCTACTGGTCTGGGTACTGGCTCGTTGTCTTGATGGGTAAGTTCCTACCCACACTGAATGGGCTCAGGCTCGGGCAGTCCAAAATTGGTGACAAGGAATTAGGTTCATATTTGGCACCTAGTCCTTCTCGTTTTTAGAAAATCTCAGTGCCCAGTCCTGGAAGGGCTTCCAAGATGGTGCCCATATTGTGAGTGGCTCTGGCTGCCCCCCCAAAAAATGTAAAGGGAGCATTTTTTTGAAAGGGGGCTCAAATTCCTGGGACTACTTTTATTCATAATTTTAACTGCAGGTTGTATTCTTTTGTGGGTGATTTTTTAAAAGATTTTGTTTATTCATTTTTAGAGAGAGGGGGAAGAGAAGGAGAGAAAAATCAATGTGCGGCTGCCTCAGTTGCCTCTCCTGCACCCCCTACTGGGGACCTGGTCTGCAACCCAGGCTTGTACCCCGACTGGGAATTGAACTGGCGACCCTTTGGTTTGCAGCCCGCACTCAATCTAATGAGCTATGCCAGCCAGGGCTTTTGTGGGTGATTTAAAGGTGTGTTGACATCTAGTCTTTTAAATGCCACAAAAGGCAAACAGACAGGTTCACGTTGTGTAGATTATTACCTGGCTTGACTGCTTCTTTAAATGCTTTTTTACCTACAGAGGTTAACTGCTTGCTTGCAATTCTGTTGAGCACAGGGGGCTCCTTATTTCTCCTCTGCTCTGACATGTGACCTGCAAGAGACAAAAGGCAAAATGTGTTCATCTGAAAACAACCACTGGTCCGTGATTAGTGCTGTTTTTAGGATGCAAGTAACTTTCCTCTCAAGTCAAAGTGAAGAGTTAGGGAGGATTTTGGGGAAGAGTCCCAAAGCACATCAAAGTTTTGTTTTTTTGTTTATTTTTTAATCTGGCAAACTCCTGGTGACCCCCACGTAGACTGAGGCGGTGGTTTGCACACTCAAGTGTCTGTCAGAACCACCAGGAGGCCTTGTCAAAGCACAGATTGCTATTGTGTGTCAACTGTAATTGAAAAAATGTTTTTAATTTTCATAATTTTAAAAATATCTGCACAGATCACCGGGCCCCACCCCAGAGTGTCTGATTCAGTAGGTCTGGGAAGGCCTGAGGGCGCAGCACCGATGCCGCCAGCCGAGGGCCAAGCCTAGAGGAGCCTGGGGAGAGCCTTCCAGCCAGGCCCTGGGCTCGCTGGCCCAGCGCTCCACCAGCACGAAGCAGAGATAATGCAGCCTACCTCACAGGCGGCGTGATGTTCAGGAAAAACAATTTGTAAACCACAAAGTACTACAAAAAGTGTTTCTGGAGCTGCATACGCAGGACAGGAAGATGAACTAGACTGAAATACTCGTTTACTGCTAGAGAGACTGCAGAATGGATTAGGAGAAAGATACAGACTTGAAAATAAAAAATATTTGCATGCCAACTCTGCCAGTGGCCATCTTTGGCTCATTTGCATACAGGACCTGTCAGAGAGCCTGAGTGAGTTTAGTGTGGAGAAAACCACGCAGCTAGAAAGCTGTCTTTGCCTAATACAGAACTAGTCCTAGAAGGGGGCTGTGAGAATTTCTGAGACGTTCCAGGAGCAAACTAGAACCAATGGGTAGGAGCTCCAGCTGCATCTGTTCAGAACGCTTAGAGTCAGAAAGTAGGGCTGTCACAAGGAGAATGGGGGAGGGTGAAAAGTAATGAAGCCCTCCCCTGAGCACACTCCGGGCCGGGCTGGAGCCCCCAGTCCTGGATGGGAGAGCTCTGCGTGCCTGGTGCCCGAGTGAGACAAGTTGGTTAAGATTGTTGTGGAGTCGGGGGTGGTGATAACAGCCCCGTGAGATCTTAGTTATTTCTCTGGAAAGAGAGAAATTTGTTCCTTATTCAACTTGGCCTGGAAAAAAAACCTTCCAGCACAATATGACTCACTTTGAAATGCCAGCTTGTCAAGTCAAAGTTGAGAGGTTCACCACCAGACAGAAAACTCTGGATAGCATGAAGTTAGTGCACAAGAGGGCTGGGTTTGCCTTACTTGTTCATGGAGCTGTAAAAAAGGTAGACTTATAACTTGAACACAAAGTGTTACTTTCCTCATCTCTGCACAACCAAAACGTAAGACACTGTCCATACTTATCATCTCTAAGGTCATACGTTTCCATTTACCTATGGACCTTTAGAGAGTTCGAAGGATGTTTTCCAGGTGTGACGGGTTGTGATTTTGATGATTTGTGGAATTATTTTTGTGTGAAAAAAATAAGCATTATTATCAAGTTTTGCCAAATGCAGTCAATTTCCAAACTTCATTTCAACTTCAGAAAACCACTGACAGGGACAGCAGCAGCCCCTGTCATGAGCAAGCACTACCGAGGTCCTGGGGTTTGGAGGATTTAGACCAAGTTCATCTAAAATCCCCAGTCACGTCCTGGGCCAGGCACCTTTATCGCAAATGAGCCCAGAACCAAGAAATGTTGGCTTTGTGTCCAAGGAAAAGTTGAAGTCTTACATCTTCGTGACTTCTCTGTGTTCTATTAAATAGGCTTAGGAGACGCTGACAATGGAACGAGCCTTCGATTCTTTGTGAACAGCAGCTCATTGGTCCCTGTTGACCGAGGCCGAGCATCCCTTCACAGACCCGGGCTTGCTGTTCACAGAACATTCCACTTCTCAGGAGGGTAATTCCTTCACTGCTCTTCATATCCAGCCCTTTTAGTCTTTTTTTTAATGCTCACTGTTGTTAGGGAAGGGGTACAGCCTGTCCTTAAAACGGACACATCATGTGAACATAGCTGGTGTCTCCTGCAGGCATCCCAAGTTCACACACTAGCGTCTTGACCTGAGAGAAGTCACTCAACCTCGGTGCCCCTCGTGGGACATGGGAGCATAATCGTAAATGCTGCAACACAGGACTGCTGTGGGGAACAAAACTGTGCAGTTGAAAAACTCCTCTGTCTGGCACAGGGTAAGTGCTCAGTATATTTTAATTTTATCCTTATAATAACCATTATTATCACTACACAGAATGTACCATCCATTCATCCACGTTCACTCCTTCAGCAAATATTACTGAGCACCTACTGCCTGTCACACCCCGACTCCTCAGCCCTGGGACACCGGGCGTAGTGAGTGCACAGGTACTGTCATGAGGTGTCTTACGGTCATTTCAGCACAGAGACGAGGAGAACGAGTACCAGGCAGATGAAAGGTAGAAATAGCCCCAAATACAACAAGGAACTGACTAGAAAATAATGTTTACAAAAAAAGATGAAGGTTCTAAATTAATTATGATGTTTAAAAAAACAAAACAAATATTTTTGTCCTGGTTCTTTCTGCCGGAAACCATATGAGCTAATCTCCAAGGAGTGCTGATGTAGACAAGTGACTCAGGGAAAATGCAAAACTGTGCAGAACCCTGGAATCAACTCTAGCTATTCTTGCTGGGTACCATTTATTGGATATTTATTGTCACTCTAAAATACCTTGTCTTGAGCAAGGAACTCTATCAAAATCACCTCTGAAAAGTTGTGATTTCACTAGATATCCTGTACTGGAAACATTACAGACCCACCACAGATATTTTGCTCCAAATCTCATCATATTTTATGTCAGAATTTTTCTCCTTGCTCCCATTGTCATTCTCCTCGCCTCTGAGACCATCCCCAGGCTGTCCCTCTCTGGGAACAAACCTCTGTCCTATTTCTGTGAGTAACACATCATTTTCTTCCATGTGGACTCATTGCCTTTCCTAAGAAGCTACTCGCAGGGAGAGCCCTGCCTTTGCGACAGAAAAACTTAGACTAAATCCTGACTTTGTCATTTACCAAAATGAGACCTTGGGCAATTAACTCCACTTCTTGACCTCCAGATACCCATGGATAGAATGGGAACACGATTATTTCACTCAGAACTTTTGTGAAAATTGAATGAAGCAATGTGCAGGAAGCCTCTTAGGACAGAGCCAGGGTTCCGATATGCTCAAGGCTAAGGGTGTGGAGACTGCCACTCCCCACCTGATCTGTGACTGTGGCCCCCAGAGCAGCTAGTGGTGTCGCTTCTTTCCTGCTCTTCAGACCTGACACAAGTGCATTAATACATGGGTGGGGAAGAAAAAAGACAAACCACAAAGGAAACTAAGATGGAATTAGCATGTGAAAACGGGAATATCTGCTATACACTCTGTGGCATTCCATCCAGCCGTGCTTGCCTCCTCCCATGCCTGCTGCTGCTCAGAGCCTCGGGGGCCAGTCCTTGGAGATGAATCCTTTCTAGCCCACCCCACAGCCCAGGTAACCAGGGCAGGGATATATGGCTGCAAAGGGGCTCTGAAGACTCTGCTGACCCTTGAAGAATCTTGCCCCTCCAGGTGGAAGAGAAAGTCGTGCTGGGGATGCACTGCCTCAGTCCACTTACCTCCTGCCTTGAAAGTGGATGTGATGTCTGGAGCTGCAGAAGCCATCTTATGAGCAAGAGACATAAGCACCAGGGAAGGCCCTGATGAACTCAGAGAAGCACGCTCTGGCCTGAAGTCACTGCACATTGCACCAAAACACAAGTGGCCTCCCTCAGGCTACTTGTGACAGAAGGAAAATAAACCACTCTCTGTTTAAGCCACTAACCTCAGGCCTTCTGGTAATTGCAGCCTAGTGCATTATTATTTTCTTTGTAATTTTTTAAAAAGTAGTTTTAGAGGAAAAGAGGGGAGAGAGAGAGAGAGAGAGAAAGAGAGAGAGAGAGAAAGACATTGACTTGTTGTTCCATTTATTTATACATTCATTGGTTGATACTTGTATGTCCCTGGACCGGGAATCAAACCTGCAATCATTTTTTTTTCAATGTCTAAAAAGTGGGTTTCCAAGGAAGCACACACAAAGGCACATCATAATTACATTACCCAAGATTGAAGATAAGGAAAGAAACTTAAAAGCAGTAAGAGAAAAGGAGACAGTTACCTACAAAGGAGTGCCCCTAAGGCTATCAGCTGATTTCTCAAAAGAAACTTTGCAGGTAAGAAGGGGCTGGAAAGAAGTATTCCAAGTCATGAAAGGCAAGGACCTCCATCCAAGATGACTATAACCAGCAAAGCTTTCATTTAGAATGGAAGGGCAGATAGAGTGCCTCCCAGATAAGGTAAAGTTCAAGGAGTTCATCGTCACCAATCCCTTATTATATGAAATGTCAAAGGGACTTATCTAAGAAAAAGAAGATAAAAAACTATGAACAGTAGCCCTGGCTGGTGTAGCTCAGTAGATTGAGCACCGGCCTGGGAACCAAAGGGTCGCCTTTTTGATTCCCAATCAGGGAACATGCCTGGGTTGCTGGCCAGGTCCCCAGTTGGGGGCACGTGAGGGGCAACCACACACTGATATTTCTCTTCCTCTCTTTCTCTCTCCCTTCCCCTCTCTCTAAAAAATAAATAAATAAAATATTTTTTAAAAAATGACAACAAACTCAAAACTATCAACAACTGAACCTAAAAAAACAAAAACTAAGCAAACAATACAACAGCAACAGAATCACAGAAATGGAGATCACATTCAGGGTTAGCAGTGGGGAGAAAGTGGGGGGAGAATGGGGGAAAAGGTACAGGGAATAAGAAGCATAAATGGTAGATGCAAAATAGACAGGGAGAGGTTAAGAACAGTATAGAAAATGGAGAAGCCAAAGAACTTATATGTATGACCCACAGACATGAACTAAGTGGGGGTGTAAGAGGGTGCGGCCAGGGAGGCCCCCAAAGAAGAATTTGTAATGGGGTACAGAACTCAAGGTGTCCAGGAAATATTAAAAATATGGGATAACCTTGCCCTCACAAGTCTGAACTGGGGGATGGGACACAGTGCAGGGCCACTGAGAGCTGTTTTGCATAGCAACAGTTTTGCAAATAACCTCTAGAACAGTCATTTAACATATCTATAACTTTTGCCCCATTTCATGGATATGTTAAATAGCTGTGGCAATGCTTCGAGCCAGGGTGATGCTTCCACCCAGGATGTAACTAGGAGGCAACTCCCTTTGGTTAGAGCCTGCCTAAGAGCTTGGAGATGATTGGCTCTACGCCATGGGGCCACACCTGCCTGAACTTACTATGGCAGCCCAGAAAAGCTGGAAAAAATACAGGAATGCTGGCAGGTGTAGCCAATTGTGGGAGAAGTCAGAAATGGGGTTGCGGAGGAAGATTGTCACTGCGATTTAAACCCAGGAGCAGCAGCTGTGACAAGGAGAACCATGTGGCTTTGGGTCTCCCTTTGTCATGCAGCTTAGAAGCCAGAAAGCAAGATGTAGCAGCGATGCAGAGCTCTCTTAGTTTGAAAGAATGCAGGAGAGACACTGTGGCATGGAAAGGGGTGAAAGGACACTTGCTGGTGGGACATGAGAAAGTGCATTGTGGTTTTGGATTAAGAACTGGAGATCCCAGTGACAAAGCTGATGGTGCTGGGAACCAAGGGAGGCCTGCCAGCCGAGCACGGATTGATTACTGGGAAGAACCGGGGGACTACCTGAGCCACAGACTTCTATTTCTTTTCCTGAGGTATGGTACCCCGGAATGGGGTACCAGGCAGTTGGGGGAAGGAAGGACTGTGTGTGTTTGTGGCTGTTTTAAGGGACTTCGGGATTATAATGAAGACATTAAGTCATTACTCTTAAGTCTGTATAACTTTTGAATAAATAATTCCTTTTCTTTTCACCAATCTCTGACACGGAGAGCTATAATTCCCTGGCAGTGGGCAAGGCAAACCTAGTACAGGGGGAACCCAGGAAAAGGGGGGGTCCATTTGGTAACATTGTGCAACCCCTTCTCTGGTGGCCAATCAAGGAAAACCATGGGAGACCAAATGGGCAGTAGCTTTAAAGTAATACAACTACTTACACATGTGCCGTAAAAGCCCGCCAAAACTAGCCAGGAAGAATCTGCCCTATAAGAATAGAGTCCCTCCAGCCCATGAGGTCAATGTCTGATTGACCTGGGAGTTGGCCTGCTCCCATGTTCTCTGCTATAAACTGTGTGTGTTCAGTTCAATTCTTTGTCCCAACCACCAAGAACCTGTTTACCTGTGCCCACCTGTGATGGGGGCAGAAATGCAGTTGGGAAGGGGAGTGTAGGGAGGAAAGGAATAAAAGAGGGAAAATGGGACAACTGTAATAGTATAATCAATTAAATATTTTTTTAAAAACTGGGTTTCTTCAAAGAGAATCTGACAAGTTATCATAAAAAGTGTTTCCTGAGACAATAAGGAAATGAAACAATATTTTTCTTGAACCCTTTCAGTTCAAGACTTTCTTTTTTTAAAAAATTTTATTGTATTTTTTTCCATTTTATCTGACAAAAAATTGATTTCATTCAGATTACTGTTTTTATTTTTTCATTTATTTATTTTTTTAAATTTTATTTATTGATTATTGATTATGCCATTACAGTTGTTCTATTCCCTCCCCTTCATTCCCCTCCATTCTACCTCCCCGTCCCCATTACTCCCCTTTAGTTTATGACCATGTGTCTCAAGTTCTTTAGATTCTATATTTCCCATACTATTCTTGCCCCCCATCTATTTTCTATCTACTGTCTATGCTACTTATTTTCTGTACCTTCTCCCCCCTTCTCCTCCTCCCACTCCCCTGTTGCTAACCCTCCTTGAGATCTTCATTTCTATGTTTTCACTCCTGATCTAGCTGTCCTTTTAGTTTGCTTTCGTTTTAGGTGTGGTTGTTAATAACTGTGAGTTTGCTGTCCTTTCACTGTTCATGTTTTTTAACTTCTTTTTCTTAGATAAGTCCCTTTAACATTTCATATAATAAGGGCTTGGTGATGATGAACTCCTTGAATTTGATCTTATCTGAGAAGCACTTTATCTGTCCTTCCATTTTAAATGAAAGTTTTGCTGGATAGAGCAATCTTGGTTGTAGGTCTTTGGATTTCATGACTTGGAATACCTCTTTCCAGCCCCTTCTTGCCTGTAAGGTCTCTTTTGAGAAATCTGCTGACAGTCTGATGGGGACTCCTTTGTAGGTGACTGTCCCCTTAGCTCTTGCTGCTTCTAGAATTCTCTCCTTCATTTTAATCTTGGCTAATGTAATGATGATGTGCCTTGGTGTGTTTCTTCTTGGGTCCAACTTCTTTGGGACTCTCTGAGCTTCCTGGATTTCCTGGAAGTCTATTTCCTTTGCCAGATTGGGGAAATTCTCCTTTATTATTTGTTCAAATAAGTTTTCCACTGGTGGCTGTTTCTTTCCCCCTTCTGGTACCCCTATAATTCGGATGTTGGGGTGTTTAAAGATGTCCTGGAGGTTCCTAAGACTCTCCTCATTTTTTTGAATTCTCGCTTCTTCACTCTTTTCTGTTTGGCCATTATTTGCTTTCTTCTGGTCCACTCCATTGATTTGAGTCCCAGTTTCCTTTTCATTGCTATTGGTTTCCTGTGCAATTCCATTCATTTCAATTAGTTTCACCTTCATATGTTTGTCTAATTTGTGACTAAAATCAACCAGTTCTGTGAGCATCCTGATCACCAGTGTTTTAAACTGTGGGTCTGAGAGTTTTGCTATTTCTTCATTGCTTAGATTTATAGGCTCTGGGGCTTTGAGATCTTCTTGAGCCATTTTTGGTCTGTTTGTGCCCTTTAAGTGTGAGGAGCGGAGCCTATTGTGTTTTTTTACATTATCTTTTAGTCCCCTTATAGCCACCTTCCCCCCAAATCATCACACTATTGTCCATGAGTCCTTTGTCCTTTTTCCTCAGTTCCTCCACCCACTAACCCCCTCCACAATAGCTGTCATCCTGCTCTCTGTCTATGAGTCTGTCCCCATTTTCCTTGTTCAGTTTGTTTATTAGATTCCACATATGAGTGAAATCATTTGGTATTTGTCTTTCTCTGACTGGCTTTTTTCACTTAGCATAATGTTCTCCAGGTCCATCCATACTGTGGCAAAGAGTAAAATTTTCTGCTCCATTGTGTAAATATCCCATAATTGATTTTATCCAATTGCGTACTGGTGGACACTTGGACTGTTTCCATATCTTGGAATAATACCGCAATGAACATAGGGATACTTAAGTTCTTTTGAATAAACGTTTTGGGTTCCTTTGGATATATTCCCAGAAGTGGGATCACTGAGTAAATACTCAGTTCTATTTTTAATTTTTTGAGGTATCTTCATACTGTTTTCCACAGTGGCAGCACACCTCTGCACTCCCACCAACAGTGCAAAGGGTCCCCCTTTCTCCATATCCCCCTCACCAGCACTTGTTGTTTGTTCATTTACTGGTGACAGCCATTCTGATGGGTGTGAGATTGTATCTCATTGTGCTTTTAATTTGCATTTATCTGATGACTAGTGACATTGAGCATCTTTTCATATGTCTATTGGCCATCTGTCCTCTTTGGAGAAGTATCTATTCAGGTCCTTTGTCCATTTTTTTAAATTTTTTATTTATTTATCTTTAGAAGGGAAGGGAAGGAGAGAAGGAGAGAAATATCAATGTATGGTTGCTTCTGGTGCATCCCCTGCTGGGAACTGGCCCCTGCTGGGAACTGGCCTGCAACCCAGGCATGTGCCCTGATGGGGAATCGAACTGCGATCTTTTGGTTTGCAGGCCCGTGCTCAATCCACTGAGCTACACCAGCTAGGGCCTTTGTCCATTTTTTAATTGGGTTGTCTTGGTTTTTTTGGTGTTGAGTTTTGTAAGTATTTTGTGAATTTTGGATGATTAAGCCCTTATCAGATGTATTGGTAAATATGTTCTCCTATTCTGTGGGTTGTCATTTTAGTTTGTTGATGATTTCCTTTGCTGTGCAAATATTTTTTAGTTCCACATAGTCCCATTTGTTAATTTTTTTTCTTTTGTCTCCCTTGCCTGGAGAGGTATATCTGCTAAAAAAATTGCTACAAGCAATATCCACAATTTTGCTGACTGTGTTTTCTGTTAGGATTTTTATGGTTTTGAGTGTAACATTTAAGTCTTTGATCCATTTTGAGTTTACTCTTGTATGTGGTGAAAGGTGATGATGTAGTTTCATTCTTCTGCATGTATCTGTCCAATTCTCCCAACACCATTTATTTAATAAACTACCTCTAGCCCGTTGTATGTACTTGCTTCCCCATCAAACATTGACTATAAAAGTGTGGGTTTGTTTCTGGGCTCTATCTTGCTCCATTGATTTGTGTGTCTGTTTTTATATTTCCACTCAATAAAATAGCTGAGGATCTGAACTGAGAAAATAGATTTGAGTACAAACAGTTTGTGAAACTTAATACTTCTTTTCCAGTGACTGTCGTCCTGTGCTTGCGTTAAGTTGTCTAACACAGGCAAACAGTTTTGTCCCCATGTTGTAGTAACTAAATCTTCCTACTTAGCAAAAGAGATAACCAGCCCCCATGGACCAAAGGCAATAGAGGCACAGGATGGGGATTGCCTCTTAATAATTTTCATTTTGAGGTTTCGAATTCTTGACCCAACATTCTGTATAGCAAGGTGCTCAGGACTTGCTGTGACTGAGGGACTGATAAAGGAAAAAAAATCTATTTCTTCTCTGTGATTTGATGCACAGATGAAAAGTTGAACTCACAATAACAGAAGTTGGTCATTAGTAAATCACATCCTAGTCTTTCAGGGCCTCCTAAGCAGAAGGCATCTTCAGTTTTCCGTGTCTCATCTTCTAGCTGTTTTGTAGCTTTAACACTGCAATGTCAATGGTGTGTATGCCCAGAGTCAATTTAAAAAAACTGTCATATCCTGACCTCTTAGTTTATCTATTTTCCACTATCTCTTGGTCCCAGGTTTGTATAATCTTTTGTCATCCTCTGCTATTGCTCTTTGGGGTTCTCTTGATTGTCCCCACGTTTTGTGGGCTGGCTGGGAGAGGGTGATTGGGTAGCATGTGCCACTGTGGGGAAGTTTCAAGTCACCAGGGTGCCTCTGGGGATGGTCCCTTCCATGGCAGCAGGAAGTCCCTGGGGCCACACCTACAATGCCTATTGGAGATCTCCACGTGGCACCAATGTGCTCTGGATGAATTGCTTGCTGATCTGTTCAAACAGGAGCAGTTGTGACGAAGAATCCCTTGTTCACACAGTTTCTTAAGCTTTCTGGGGTTAGACCAGTGACTGCCCGGTTGATCTCAGTGGCAGCGGCCTCCCTCATCTCTGGTGACGCTTGTTCACTATACCAGACTACATGCGGGGTGTGCTAATGAGATTCCCTCCATCTTTCAAGGGACCTGAGCAAAGCTCTAAGGCTCTAATTGGTGCACCTTGAGGGCCAGCCCCCATCTTGCCTTTCTTGGGGGCCTGGGCTAACTAAGTCTTTCTCGTCCACCAGTCCAGAGTGGGCCGCGTTCACCAGGAGTGCTCCTTGCCTCATCTGCTTTATAGTGAAGTCATTGACGAGGTGGTGACTACATTTGTTGAGATTACAGTGTAAGGAGATGTGGTGGTGGCGCTCTGATAGAGTAAGTCCTGAGGGTGTAGAGCCTCTGTCCACCCAGGGACCGCTCTGCCTGGTCCTGAAAGTAGGGGTAATAAAAGATGGTGCCTGAATCCAAAGCCTTGGCTTGAACAGTGACCATCTGTCCCTGCATCTGAAGCCTGTGAGGCCCAGTGTCTTTCCAAGAAGGAAGGCTGCTCCCCAGGCAACCTCCCTGATCTGCTCAGCACTCTGCACCCACGCGCCTTCCTGCAGGGCCTGGTATAGCCACGTGTTTCTCCAGGACAAACTGAGGTTGTGGCAGAAGCTGGAATAGGCCCTCTCCGCTGCCACCGACAGGATATTGCACATGGCGATCCCCAGCTCACCAGGAGATTTGATGTCGACGTTGTAGTACCCGCTGCCTATCCGCATGATCACTCTCAGGGCCTTGAACTTCTCTAAGTCCTCCCCAGTGAGGGTGATGGTTTGGTACATTGTAGCGCCACAGCTTTGTTCAACACCTTCTCGCAGATCTCCTGCGTGGACCGCGCATCACAGAAGGCCACGGTGGCCAGGTCCTTCTGGATCTGCTGCTCCAGGTGCAGTCTCTGCAGCCCAGCAGCACCACCAAGGAGACTGTCCATGATCTGGGGGGATACCTTCACAAATTCTGTCCAGTCACTATCACTGACACTGCTTACTCACAAGTGCTATTCTTGATCTAACTTTGCAACTCCACTTCAAAAGGCAAAGCTGTCCTCTAAGAACTTAGAGGAACTTGCAGGAGTCTGCAGGCATTACACCACTCTAAACCCAGTACAAATCTGTCACAAACTCTATAGTTCACATGATGGGTTGTCCGTCTTTTTAAGGTAATCGAGCTTCACTGGTTTGATACCATTTAAGGCAATGAAACAAACTCTCCTCCGGGGACAGTAGGGTCAGCCACAAGGGGTGCCTACCCCCAGAACAGTGGCGGCTCCTGCCCCACCCACCACATCTGGCAGCAGTGGCGACGGCGGAGGCAGCTGTGCAGCTTTGCCTCACTACAGCATGGCTCTCAGCTGGCCCTTCATTTCTCAGGCCATGTTAAAATGACACATGCCTGAACCTGCAACCTATTGTTGTATAGTACCACACTTTTTAAAAAAATATTTTTTTATTTATTCATTTAGAGAGAGGGGAAGGGAAGGAGAAAGAGTGGGAGAGAAACATCAATGTGTGGTTGCCTCTCACGTATCCCCTGGCCCACAACCCAGGCATGTGCCCTGACTGGGAATCGAACCAGCGACCCTTCGCTTCACAGGCCCGTGCTCAGTCCACTGAGCTACACCAGCCAGGGAAGTACCACACTTTAACCAACTGACCTACCTGACCACGGCCTAGTGCACTCTTAACTGGCACAATGAATATGGCAACACCTGGGTGTCCCTCACTGAGGTATCTTGGCCCCTGGTTATTGATGATGCATTATTGTACGGAGGACCCAAGTGTAAGTCCCCTCAAAATCACAATATGCATGTAGATTGGACAGAATAGAAGACTGTGGTCATTCTGAGGCAAAGCCTGTATGCAGCCCTGGCTCTGCTCAGAACTGCACTAGGCGATGGAGGGTCAAGGGGATGGGGCCTGCTGCCTGGTCCTCACCCTTGAGCCATCCCGACACAAGGCAGAGAGGCCGACACACAGGATATGACCAGACACATGGACGTGGCCACACAGACCAACAAGCAAGAGGAGAAGGAAAACCAGCTCAGCCTCAGGTAGGCAGGAGACAGGCACTAGACTGGGCAGACTTCAGGAACAGGGAGTAGGCCCTGCTGGCAGAGGCTGAGCCTGAGCCTGGAACATGTTGGCCATGACATTTACTGAGACCCCAAAGGTCAGTCCTGTCTCCAAGGGTCGGGTGTCAGTGAACTGCATTCACCAACACTCTGGTGCTTACAGGGGTCACAGCAGCCCTGGTGGGTCTGTATGTGACATACGAGGAACTTGAGAATAGCCACTGGGAGACGATAGCCCAATGAACTACAAGATCATACAAAGTCCTTGAGGCAGTTACCAAGCTGCAGACTGATGATTGCCCCGCCAGGGCCCCACAGGACACCCCATGTGCCTTAGAGAAGAACCTGGTCAAGACAGGTCCATGTCGCAACGGGACAGCCCAGGACTCGACACACCCAAGGAGAATGGGTTCTAGCTTGATGTAAAGCACTTTCTTTCCCACAGAGCTGCAGGAACAGGTTTCTGGGGCACAACCAGGGACAAGCACAAGATGCTCAAATACAGCCTGACAGTGTCATATGGGGAAGGAACTTCGTGAAGAGTTTAGCCAAATATTCTTCTTGCTTATATGAACTTGATGCAAATTTAGAATTTTCCAAGCTCTTTTGTTGAGAAGAGCCTATGGGAAAATAAACCTTAGCTGTGAGTAAATCTCTCATCAGATTTGCATGCAAGTTTTCAACTGATACTCCCACGCATGGTGCGTGGAGAGCAGCATCACGCAGCTGGCTGCTCTAGGGCAAAGAGCACAGAAAGGGCTCTGGCCCACCCTTTGAGTGCCTTGTGAGCTCAGGCAGTAAAGTTCTATGGATCTGGCTTTCTCCTTGAGTCTGGTGGGAAAGGTACCAACCACAGGAGGGACAGGGAGATAAAACTTGCTGGTGTGCCCTCCCCTTCTCACATCTCAGTGTTGTATCTGTTGTGGACTCTTGGTTTTGCACAGTGCTCAGTGTGGGGCAGACAGACAGACAGACAGACATACCTCAGGTTTTTTAAACGCCCCCTTTCCAAGGAATGATGCCAATAGGAGAGATCTCAACCACTTTGGAGCTGTGGTGCTTTCTTGTTTTGGAGGAGAGGGAACAATACTACTGCGTACTCTGCCCTGGTCCACACTGTGGGTCTGTGTTGGGCTGTCCCCCTGCCCCATTTGGTGAGCACAGGAAGCCCCTGACGTTGATATTAATGAATGGAAAAATGAAGGTGCAAATGAAACGGACTGGTGGGCAATCTCCTCTAGGACCTCATGGGCTGATTTTGAGACTTCTACTCACACTCGTGTGACTACATCAAGGATGTGCATCCCTTGGGCTAAGGCACTATAGCGACCTGTGGAGATTTTGAGCTACAGTGTCAGGCTTTTCTTCATGGAGGCTGCGATGTCTCAGCGTCCGGACACATGTTTGTGATTCAAGGTCATGACCAGCCCTTTTTTCTGTCCCCAGGGTAGTGGGCAAAACCACCAAGAAGAAACCGATCCCCTAAGGAAGGGTGGTTAAAGCAACACCACCCACCTACTCTGAGTGGCACTCCAAGAGCTGTCATGAGTGTCTGTGGATTCGCCCTGTGACTCGAATCCAGTGACAGTGCTGCCCATCGCCTGGTGTCCTGGCAGACAACATGCACAGCCACTGAGTAACGTGTGCACACAGCAGCTTTCAGCTCTTCATGAGAATGTAATAAGTTTAAGAGACATTGACATTTCTTCCAGGTACACTGTCTTTTTGGAAATGAGAAACATTTTGTTTCGCTGAGATATTAATGAATCATTAATGATCATTACAATTAGTATATTAAGACCATGCAGTACAATATCTGTTTATAAACATGCTTTTGTTTTTAAAGTGCCCTGATGAGAGTAGTTACCTTCTCCCCTTTTCCTGCTGCCCCCACTGACTGGGCACTTTACATAATGTACTAACTGCCCTTTATCACATATGACAGTTTGTGATCTTGGTCTACTTAATTTTTGGAGAACAATACTGTTCTTCCCCCACCACCAGGATTGTGTCTGCTGCTCCTGCTTTCTCCCCACACCCGACGGGTTTTACAGGAGGAGAATTTCTTAGAATGCAGTCAGCCAATAAGCTTAGTAAACAGCAACAGAGCAGCGAACTCTGAAGTCACTTGGGATGCTGTGTTCATCACAGCATTGGTCAGATGGTCAAAAGGTGGAGACCATCTAAACACTCATCAGCTGATAAGTGGATTGAACAAAGTGTGGCATACCCATACGATGGAATGTTGCTGAATCATAAAAATTTTGAAAATCTGCTAAATAAAAGAAACCAATCACAGAAGACCATGTATGACATGATTTCACATGTGAAATATTCAGGCTAAACAAACCTATGGAGGAGACAGTGGTCGCCAGGGACCTTGGGAAAGGGGAGTTCAGGACTGACAGGTAGTGACTGTGATTACTTTTTTGGGATGATGAGAGTGTTCTAAAATTGGGCAGTGGTGATTCACAATTCTTTATACTAAAACCTGCTGACCTGGCTGGTATAGCTCAGTGGATTGAGCGCGGGCCTGCGAAGCAGACATTCGAGGTTCGATTCCCAGTCAGGGCACGTGCCTGGGTTGCAGGCCGGTTCCCTGTAGGCCAGTTCCCAGCAGGGGAAGCACAAAAGGCAACCATACATTGATGTTTCTCTCCCTCTCTCCTTCCCCCCTTCCCCTCTAAAGATAAATAAAATCTTTTATAAAAATTAAAAAAAACCTGCTGAATTACACACTTTTTGAGGGTGAATTTTGTGTCACATGCGAATATCTCAGGCTGTTATTGACACGGTGTGTGTGTGAAGGGGCAGCTAGAGGAAGATTGGCCTGGTCAGCACCTGGAGGTTCACCACACCAATCTTTTCACTTCATGTACACTCGAAATTTTTTATAAGGAAAAGTTAAAATGTGCGTGTATGCTACCCTCTTGTGGATCCCTGAATTTTTGGGAAGGTTCCAAGTTAGGAAAAATGTTCAAGTTACTCCCTTTTCCTGAGAGCAAGAAATCATCGTGGTAGATTTAGGGACGTGAAGAGGGTGAAGGGTGGGAAAAGGCCCATGTTCACCACTTCAGAACTCGCAGGAGGTGACCGCCGTCTCCTGCCTGATTTAGGCTCCAGGTGAGCCACCCCCTTCTCTATTTGCCCAACGATAGATACACTTGTTTCAGTACCTTTGGTCAGGTGGGAAGGGCGGTGGAGTACTGCGCAGTGCCAACAGTCCAAGAGGAGAACAAAGAAGAGGATCTCTATTCCTCTCATCCTTGCCATGGTCTCTGCACCATTACAAGCCAATCTCTCAATGGAACACCCTTGACCTCTAGATTCTATGGAACCTTATGGTCTGTGAAGTCACAGCAGAGGCAAGGTGAGGGCAGAGCTACAGGGGAAAGGAGGGAGGGCCCAATTCCTTAGACGGGGACAGAAGGGGAACCCGGGGCTGTGCGGTGCCTCCCTCTGTCCCACCCACACGTAGCCTGCAGGCAGTAGGTTGCTAATTACAAAAACTCTACTGAATCTAGCCAGTAAAATCTTAGGATAAATCAAGATATCACACTAAGTATTGTTATTTATTATATTATATAACATTATAATACCCAAAATATTATAAACAAAAGTATAAGTTAATGTCCTTCATGTATCACTATTTCCCCTATTATAATTTTTAAATTTTTAGTATCGATTTGAGAGAGAGAGATCGATTTGTTGTTCCTCTTATTTATGCATTCACTGTTTGATTCTTGTATGTGCCCAGACCAGGGATCAAACTCAAACCCTAGCATATCGGGACAATGCTCTAATCAACTAAGCTACCTACACAGGGCTTCCTTATTATGTTTCCCTATTAAAGATTTTTACTTTGAAACTACTTTCAAAGTAAAAATCTTTATATTTTTAGCACTTTTAACTGCATTTTTCCTTTGCATTTTCATTTGCATTGGGTCCCACAAATTATATATCTGGCCCTGCCCTTTAGCCCTCCTGTTCACACACTGTGTGTAGTAGGGAAATGAAAGAGATTTTGGAGGGCAAAAAGTTGCACAAAAAATTATAAAGCTGAGTTCTGAGTAGCTCAGGTGTATTTGTTTGCTGGGGCTGCCATAACAAAGGACCACAAAATGGGTGGACTGGAGCTGACACAGCAAAAATCTATGTCTTACAGTTCTGGAGGGCCAGAAGTTTGAGGTCAGGGTGTCAGCCCAGTTGGTTCTTTCTGAGATCTCTCTCCTTGCCTTGTGAGTTGCCATCTTCTCTCTGTATCTTCACAGTGTCTTCCCTCCATATACAAAGTTCCTTTCCTTAACAGGACCTCGTTTAGTCTGAATTACCTTTGTAAAGACATGCCAAATAAAGTCTGTGATACTTAGGGTTAGGACTTCCACATTTAAATGTAGGGATGGGAGGTGGGTGTCAATTCATAACATTAGGTAATGACAGCAGCATCTTAGTTCTCTAAAACATCTTTAAAAAACTAAAAACAGAACAGAAAAGAACATATAAAACAACATGAAATTCACATCCTCAGCAAAACTAGGATCAGGTGGCACCAGGCTCAGCACTCCCTCATCTGTCCTTCCTGTAGGGTCTTTCTCTCAGAGAAGTCCCCAAAGACCCCACCCTCTGGGTTTCTCCATATGATACAGGGTGCAGCCAGGGGGGCCCCCCAAAAAAGATTTAGAAAAGTGTCCAGAATTCAAAGTGTATAGAAATATAGGAGAGACATATAAGATGTCCTCACTCCCCCCCCCCCACAGGGGGAAGAAAGAATGGAGCCAGGCCATTGAGAGCTATTTTGCATAGCAACAGTTTTGGAGCTAACCTCCGGAGGAATGGTTATTTAACATATCTATAACCTTTAACTGGTTTCATAGATATGTTAAATAGCAGTAGCCAAGTTTGGAGCCAGGCAGAAAGGCAGAAGGGAGAAGGTAGTAGCTGGGACTCAAGATGGGATCTATGAGCTGCTCTCTTGAGTGAGGAGGGCTTGGACTCAGGATGTAACTTAGGGCTGCGCCCCTGAGTGGAAGGGCCGCTGTGTGGGAGCTTGGAAAAGACTGGCTCCAGGACATGAAGGGTCCCTGCTTGGGCAGATGAGAGAGAGCCACGCGGTTTCAGCAGAGTGAGGACCCCCTGTTGGTGGGGGTGAAAGAGGGAGCCACGTGGTTTTGGCGGAGTGTGGACCCCCCTCTTTCCCAGGTGAAAGGGAAAAACCACGCAGCTTTGCCAGAATGGAGATCCCTGCAGCCTTTGACTGGAACTGGGTACAAAGGACTCTTGCCAGTGGACTATGAGAGGGTACCACAGTACTTTGGATTAACTCGAGATCCTGCCTGCACAGTGACACAGCTGATGGTGCCAGCGGCCTGCAACACAGACGTGTGCTCTTTTCCTGATTTACGGTACCCGGAGTTGGGACAGAGGGAGAAGGGGAGCGCTGTGTGGGTGTAGGTGTACAACCTAAAGGACTTTGATATTTTAGTGGTGGCATTAGGCCTGAATAGCATTAAATAAACATTTTGTTTCCTTTTCACAAATCTCTGGCATTGAGAGATGTGTTTCCAATTGGCGGCGGACAGAAGGGCCCAGTAGATTTTAGTATTTTGGTTTTTGGGAGGGGCCCCTGTTGTACAGCAGTTTTGGGCATCCCTAGGTGGGCCAAATATTGTATTGCCCCTCCCTCGGACCTCCTCTTGTTGTTCGGTAACAGTTTTTGGCGACTCTGGTGGGATGATAATTGTCCGTGGCAGACCGACCCCCTCAGGTGCGAGAGAGTGGGGCTTCGGAATTTTCCCAGTCTCTGAGCATTTCTCTGTGCTCTTGAGGGCATCGGCTGCCTAATCACGCCTGGAAAGGTGAAAAGGAAACAAAGAGGGAAGGGAGCAGAGACGTGAAAGTGTTTTGGGTTGAAAAACTTGGTTTCTGACTGCTCTTTTGCAATAATGGAGCTGGAATTGTGGGCGGTAGCAGGGGAAATACCTGGTCTTTACGCCATCTGTATTCTTTTTGCTCTGAACCTTTGTTTTCTTTGTTGGAACTGTATGAGTAGTTCTACAGGGAAGCGTGTAATGGTCCAGAAGGAGAAAGGGGTCTTAGAACCCCTCCCTGATAGTAGATCACAGGAGGAGAAAGATGATGAGGAAAGAAACCTCATTAATACTCTGAACCCAGGGAATGAGGGACCCCAGACAGCAGTGTCTCCCGTGGTGACGTTGCTTTCTGGGGAGGTGAGGCCCACTGCGGCTTCTCCTGCCCTGCAAGTGGGAGAAGTCTCCACCATGGATTCGCAGCCTCTGCAAGTGGGCTCTGCTCACCCACTGCAGCAGAGGTTGCCAGGAGCCTCTTTGGCTCCCGAAAACGGAGCTGCAGAGCCCCCACCTTCACAGGTGGAGCAGGAGAGGACAGTGGAGCCTGCTCTCCACCTGCATTGGTGACTGCAGCCTCAGTGCACCACCCCCACTGGGTAGAGGGTGGCTTGTGGTGTCCCCTTGCCCGCTGGTGGAAGGGGCCTTGGGGGGCTTCCAGGGCTCCTGAAACCGGAGTCCTGGAACCTTCCCAGGTGGGTGGAAACAGAGTCGGGGTGCTGCCATTTTGGGTAAAATGGATGAGCCACGTGAGTGCCCCACCATGGAGGACAGAGCATGCACGGGCATCGCCATGTTGGATGACCCCACGTGCATGGGCGCCGCCATGTTGGGACTGGATAAGGCTTCTCTTCTGATTTATGGGCTGTATGCTGCTGCTGTGTGGGCACTGCAGCAGTCAGGTTCTCTGTGTAACTGGTTCTGATAGTAATGGCTCTGGTTTTGAAGATCATGAACTGAGGTCCAAGAGTGACCATCTGATTTATAGGGTATTTGCAAGGTCTGAGTTTCAGAAAGGTGCAAAATGTCCCTGCGAATCTAGGGACTTTTAGTGGAAGGTACCTGTAGTGCTATGGACTTTTAGCTGCCACATACTGAGTTTAAGTACTGAGTTTACGTATAGTCCTTCCCAGTGTGGGAAAGAGACCTAGATTAAAAGAGAGTGATGGTTAAATCTAGATAGGTAGAAATATGTATAAAGGATATGAAAGTTTTAAACCTGGAGTAAAGGAAACCTCAACTACTTGTTTTCTGGTTTCATGGGAAAAACAAATTTCTCACATGTGGTTCTGTTTCTGATCAGAAACCTGTATTATAAGACCTACTGAAGGTCACTGTAGCCAATTGGGGAGAGTGCCTTTGCCACCCGGGACCTAGGAAGGGTCATTTGGGGATGACGAGTGTTTCATCCCCGAGGCAAAGCAGCATGTCTCCGCCAAAGGACCGGATCGGAAGGAGCATGTCTCCGTACCTGAAGACCTAGGAAAGGTCACCTGTAGCCGGATGGGGAGAATGCCTTTGCCACCCAGGACCCAGGAAGGGTCAATTTGGGGCTGATGAGTGTATCAGCCTGAGGCAAAGAGCATGTCTCTGCCATGAGACCGGATTGGAAGAGAGTAAGTCTCTGCCATTGGTTTTGCTTCTGATCAGAAACCCTGTGTACCTGAAGACCTAAGAAAGGTCACCTGTAGCCGGTTGGGGAGAGTGCTTTTGCCACCTGGGACCCAGGAAGGGTCATTTGGGGCTGATGAGTGTATCAGCCTGAGGCAAAGCAGCATGTCTCCACCAAGAGACCGGGCCTGAAGGAGCACGTCTCCGTACCTGTATTATAAGACCTAGTGGTCACTGTAGCCGGTTGGGGAGAATGTCTTTGCCACCTGGGACCCAGGAAGGGTCAGTGTGGCTGATGAGTGCTTCAGCCTGCGGCAAAGTGGCATGTCTCTGCCAAGAGACCGGGCCTGAAGGAGCATGTCTCTGTGAGGCACCAGTGGATGCACTGGTGCGAGAGAATGTCTCTACCTGTATTGTTTCGGAACACTGTGTTTCAGATTTTGCTCTGTATCTGCTCTGAAAAGGAAATTGAGGATTCCAAGAAAGATTAAAACTTCATATTCTGTAGGAACGTGAACAAGGAAAAGGATTTTCCATTATGATTTGTATTTTTCTCCCTACCTGATCTCTCCAGAAATTTGGCATTTTAAAGGAATGAGTGATGACATAAGGTTTCTTTGCATAAAACCAATAAGACCAGTCTTTAATAGTGGTTTTGTTAACCAAGACTTTGGCTGGAATGTCACGCCTGAAGGAGGCATGTATGTGTTCTGGTCGTTACCAGAAAGCTCAGAGGAACTGGGATTGACCTGTGAAGCTAGCAAAAGCCCACAAGAAAAGCCTGGTACTTTAGTTGGTTGTGCGGTTCGTGCCAGTATTTCTAGGGAAGGAACGAAGGTTACTTTCCTGAAAGATGGCTAAAAAGGAACCTGTAGGCACAATAAAGGCTCAAAGATTTGAGTGAAACAACTGGTACCTGCAAAGCCAGATGGCAGGTGTGTGGCTCTGCTTTTGTGCCCTGAGGGGCGGACTAAGAAGTCAATCTGAAGGTTCCCTGTGTCAGTTCCAGCAAAGTAGACTTAGGGATCATAAGTGATCCAGGCTGCTCTTGGTGTGTTTATGCAAACGAACAGTCAAAATCAAAAGCGGGACCCAAAGTAGTCCCTGTAAATAACAGTGAGGGTGATCTTAAGGAGAAAAATTATAATTCAAGGAAAATCACAATGCTCAGTATTGGACATCAGAATGGCGCAGCTAATTGTCTTGAAAGTTTGTTTTCATTTGAAAGTTGAAACCAGGTTTGTGATATTACCGAAAATGTACAATTTACAGGTGCAAAGGATCTTGCAATGGAATGTCTTTCCAAAAGACAGTCTCACAGACACAGAGACTGGTTTGGGGATTGTTGTGTGAATTAACCTGTGTGTTCTTCTGTTTTCATAGAGTGTATGCCTATGACCTGCCTATGCCTGTGAGTGATTGGTTGCAATATAGGCCTCACTTAAGGAGCCCATCTTCGTCATCTCCCCCCTGAGACTCAACGGTTTGGCTGAACTAAGTAGTTGGGTTGGTGAAGGGCTGGGGCGGTCTGTGGCTTCACTTGAAACTGATTTTCCCTTTTCTGTCTTGATGGCTTGGACAGAAAGGGCCCAAAAATCTGAAAGGAGGGAAATCTTAATGTATTCCCCTCAGCCTGAGTGAAGTATAGTGGAGCACAAGAGTTTTTAGATAGGTGTAACATGCCTTGTACACCTTCCACTAGATAAGCCATTCTTTACTGAAGTGTCTGCCTTTGTCATTTAATGGTTATGATTTAATTGTGTTTCCAATTTCTTGCCTAATCTGTCACCTCCAGAATATGACCTGACCGGAATGCCAACAGTTCAGTAATGCCAGCCTTTGGACACTAAGCCTGCGACATCCAGGTGACAGCCAACTGACCAGGACCCTGTAAGGTCTTTCCCCTTACAGGAAGGACTCCCTCCGTGCTGCACCCCCCTCCCCTTTCAGGGCACCCCTGACCCCGGAGTATGTAGGACAGCGTCCATTTTCAGCTCGAAGCAGTTACAAGAAGATGAGATCTGCGTCCATTTTCCTTTATATGATTATAAAGAACGTGTATATCTGAAAGGAGGGAATTGATACAGGGTGCAGCCAGGGGGGCCCCCCAAAAAAGATTTAGAAAAGTGTCCAGAATTCAAAGTGTATAGAAATATAGGAGAGACATATAAGATGTCCTCACTCCCCCCCCCCACACAGGGGGAAGAAAGAATGGAGCCAGGCCATTGAGAGCTATTTTGCATAGCAACAGTTTTGGAGCTAACCTCCGGAGGAATGGTTATTTAACATATCTATAACCTTTAACTGGTTTCATAGATATGTTAAATAGCAGTAGCCAAGTTTGGAGCCAGGCAGAAAGGCAGAAGGGAGAAGGTAGTAGCTGGGACTCAAGATGGGATCTATGAGCTGCTCTCTTGAGTGAGGAGGGCTTGGACTCAGGATGTAACTAAGGGCTGCGCCCCTGAGTGGAAGGGCCGCTGTGTGGGAGCTTGGAAAAGACTGGCTCCAGGACATGAAGGGTCCCTGCTTGGGCAGATGAGAGAGAGCCACGCGGTTTCAGCAGAGTGAGGACCCCCTGTTGGTGGGGTGAAAGAGGGAGCCACGTGGTTTTGGCGGAGTGTGGACCCCCTCTTTCCCAGGTGAAAGGGAAAAACCACGCAGCTTTGCCAGAATGGAGATCCCTGCAGCCTTTGACTGGAACTGGGTACAAAGGACTCTTGCCAGTGGACTATGAGAGGGTACCACAGTACTTTGGATTAACTCGAGATCCTGCCTGCACAGTGACACAGCTGATGGTGCCAGCGGCCTGCAACACAGACGTGTGCTCTTTTCCTGATTTACGGTACCCGGAGTTGGGACAGAGGGAGAAGGGAGCGCTGTGTGGGTGTAGGTGTACAACCTAAAGGACTTTGATATTTTAGTGGTGGCATTAGGCCTGAATAGCATTAAATAAACATTTTGTTTCCTTTTCACAAATCTCTGGCATTGAGAGATGTGTTTCCAATTGGCGGGTGCTGAGAACTTACCAGCACTGATGCCTTTTGTCTGCACAGCTCCAGCTGGACAGGGCTGGTCTCAACCCATGGGTCAAAATACCATACCAGGAGTTCCTCTGTAAGGGTTTAACCAGCAGGAACACGACACAGGAGACTTCACAGCCCACTCTCTGTCTTTTCCCCAAACTACAGCCTGAGTGAGAGGCCCCAGGTAAACAAGGGCTGCTAAACTCTGGTTACAAACTTGGGCCCAATTAACCACAACCAGGAGTCCTTTTTGACAGCTAGAATCCTTCCCCAGGGAGTCAGCAATCTTTTTTAGTAAAGTGAGTGTAAATAACTTCCTGAGACTAAAAAAGTCAAAGGATCTAAGCACTAAGGTACTGTTCAGGCGGAAAAAGGAGAGGGCGACTCAGAGGGGCTGGGGAATGGCTGGCCCTTCAGGTCGGAGGGATCATCTTGCTCGCTGTCCTTCTCTTACAAACCTTCCTCTCTTCCTCTCTCTCTGTTTCTCCCTCCAAAATAAGTTTTCTGAGCTCTTCCTCTCTAGCTGCCTCAGAGGCTAACTGGCAAGCCTGCCCTCCTGCAGCTGTAGGGGGCCTTGCTCTGGGGCCTCCACAAGGAACTCTGAGGCCCTTTCAGCTGCTCCTCACCGCCCCACCCCTGCACTGTTGTCCGTCCCTGCTGCCTAGTGTCCACGGAATTTCTTCACTGCCGAGACCCTGGCCTTCTTCTATAAATGACTGGTATGCAGACTTTTCACTTCGGTAGTTTATTTTATTTTTAAAGTAATATATCATAAAGACAGACATACAGACCAAGGGAATAAAATAGAGGGACCTCACATATATGAACAAAGGGTCTTTGACGGGGTGACAAAACCATTTAAAGAAGAAAAGAGTGTTTTCAACAAACAGTGCTGGGAAAACTGAATATTCACATGAAAAAGAAAGTAGTTGGGCCCTTACATCAAAATTAACTCAAATGGGTTAAAGACCTAAATATAAGAACTTGAACCATAAAGATCTTAGGAGAAAATACAGGGCAAAAGCTTTAGGACATTGGATTTGGTGTCTCAGATATGACATCACAGGCAGAGGCAACAAAAGAAAAAGTAGACAAGTTAGACCATGAAAATTTTGAAATTTTGTGCATCAAAAGACACTACTAATAGCCCTGGCTGGTGTGGCTCAGTGGATTGAGTGCCGGCCTGCAAACCAAAGGGTTGCCAGTTCAATTCTCAGTCAGGGCACATGCATGGGTTTCGGGCCAGGTCCCCAGTTGGGGGTGCATGAGAGGCAACCACACAGTGATGTTTCTCTCCCTCTCTTTCTCCCTCCCTTCCCCTTTCTCTAAAAATAAATAAATAAAATCTTTTTAAAAAGACACTTTTTAATAGAGTAAAAAGGCAACACACAGAATGGGAAAGATATTTGCAAATTGTATATCTGATAAGGGATTAGTATCCAGAATATATAGAGAACTTCTAAAAATCAACAACAACAAAAATAAACCAATTCAAAAATGGGCAAAGGACTTGAATAGACATCTCTGCAAGGAAGACAAATGGACAATAAGCACAAGAAAAGATGCTCAACATCATGAATCATTAGCAAAATGCAAATCAAAACTATGAGAAGATACCAGATACCACCTCATACCAATTAGGATGTCTGCTGAAAAAATATATATATATATATATTATAATAATAAGTGTTGACGAGGATGTGGAAAAACTGGAAGCCCTGTGCATTGTTAGTGGTTCTGCTGCTATGGAAAAACAGTATAGAGGTTCAAAATATTTAGTCAGTTTGTAGAAGCAGAAAGTAGAGTGGCGGCTGCCAGGGGCTGGCAAGAGGGGAACAGAAACTCAGAGTTAAATGGTCACAGAGTTCGGTTTTACAAGTTGAAAGGATGGTGGTGGTGATAGCCCAACATTGCGAATGTTTTTAGTACCACTGAACCGTACACTTAAAATGGTTAAGGTGGTAAGTTATATGTTATGTGTATTTTAGCACAATAAAAAATGAGAAAAAAGCAATCTATACATAAGTTAAAAATAATTCAATACACAAGTTTACAAGGTATAAAGAATTCTCCCGTCATTCACCCACATCTCCCAATGGTCGCTTTCTCATATTACAGAGTCTTGAAGGTCTCTGATGGAGTGTTCCAAGCCATTCACATAGAAAACATGCCGAACACTGCGTCTGGCTTTCTTTGCTTTGATTTAACCATATGTCCCATGTGTTTCACATCAGATTATACAGAACTCCCTTATTAATTTAAATGAGTGCACATTGACCCATTTTATGAATGCACAGACACAGGATACAAATGAATACATTCCTATGATCCCATTTGCATTAAGTTCTGAAATAGGCAAAATTAACCTGTGGTGTTAATATCACGAGGGTGGTCACCTGGGAGGAAAAACAGGGCAGTGACTGAGAGGGGTGGTGGGCTACTGAAGTGCAGGCCATGCTGTTTTTTAAACTCAGTGATGGTTACATGTGTGTCCACATTGTAATAATGCACTGAGTGAAGACTTATGATTTCTGCACTTTTCTGGATGATGGCAAATCACTATGGCTCGGCCTTTGACACCAGCGAAGCTGGAAGCTGCCCAAGTGCTAGCTCCATAACCGTGGACAGGCTTCTCGGTGTCCATATCTGTAAAATGGGAATAACAATACAATTACCTGGTAGAGTTATGGCCCAATTTAATATAATCTATACTAAGTGGGTAGAAGTGCTCTACAAGCCCCAAAGCAAGCACTGGATAAACCCCAGCTACCAAGTTACCACTAAACTGTAATGGTTACAAAAGAAAGGATGTTCCTCGGTGTTCAATAAATGCTTTAGGTGAAACAGCCAGCGCGGCCTCCTCGGGGACTGCGAGATCACGAAGGAGCTGTGTCAAGGTGCTAGGGGTCAGGAAGACATCTTCCAGGACAGTCGACCTCCAGCCGGCCAGACTTCACCCTTGTTCCCTTTAAGAGAGAGGCCATGACGTCATCCCCCACACCGCGCATCCTAACTTGGAAGTGCCTGGCAGGTCTTCTGAGCTACGGCAATTGGCTGGCCAGCGCCCCGCGACCCAGCCCCTTTGCTCAGAGCCTGCCCCAGGCGTGTGCGGTCCCTCGGCCCAGGTGGGAGCGGTGATTGGCCGCGGGGTGTGCCCTCCGGAGAGGCCCTTGTGGGCTGCGCGCCCCGGTGGGAGGGGCGCGGCGCCGCCTCTGCAGCCTCAGTGGTCCGGTCTGCCCGCCCGCCTGCCGGTCCGCTGGTCCCTCCTGCGGCCTGCCTGTTGGGCAGGGCCAGCCCGGCCCCCGCCATGGAGTCCTACGACATCATCGCCAACCAGCCCGTGGTCATCGACAACGTGAGGCCCGGCAGCCGGGGGGAAGGCGGGCGCCCCGCCACTGGGTCCTACGCGGCAGCACGGGGAGGGACTCCACCCGTCTGGGATCGTCCTCCGTGGGCTGCTTGCCCGGATCCCGCGCTTCCGCTTGGCCCTGTAGCCCGGGCCTTGGGGCCAGACCCCCCCCCCCGCCCCCACCCCCAGCGCTGTGGAGCCCCTGCCAGACCCCTTCCCCAGCCGGCCGGTGATAAACATCTTGGGAGAGCAGGAGTGACAGCGGTCTGCCCTGTGCGGGGACGCACCTCGGACCCTGCTTGGTTGAGAGTTGGGTTACTGGGCAGGTTTTGACCCTAACCCCTTTACCCTTGTCCTTCAGGCTGTGTGGCTCTCTCTGCTCTTCATGGTAGAGGAAGGATGGTATTTGCCCTTTTGCACACACTGGCCTCATCTTTTGGAGAGGGTTGGCTTGGGGACCTTCCCAACAGCTTTTCCCAAAGGGCTGCACCCCCAGGCAGGACCTCCAGAGTGGACAGGCCCTACTGCCCTCTTTTCCTGGGACTAGAAAAAAATGCAGGTTCAACTGTACCAGCCACAGATCCACCACCACCTGGTTGGCCCCTTGGCTACTTTGCCCTCTCCTGAAGTGCTCCTGGTGCGGAGCAGAGATGCTATAGCCGGCAGCGCACAGAGTTCAGGCCCTCACTTCCCAGGACCCATAACCAGTTGAGGATAATTGTTTGGAAGCCTCAGAGCAAAGAGACCTGGCTTCCTCGTGGCCTTGTCCTACATCAGTGGGGCTCAGTGTGCTGTCAGCTGCCCACTGAGGATTTGTCGAAATTTCTGGTCATAGGAAGAAAATGAATGGCTCTGAGTATCTGCCTCTGGTGTATGAGCCTTGGAGTTTATTTGTTGTTGTTATTGTTGTTGTTGTTATTTTAATCCTCACCAAGGTCATGTTCACTGATTTGAGAGAAACATCAATCTGTTGCCTCCCATACCACCCCAACCAGGGCTCAAACCTACAGTCTGACCTGGAATCAACTCACAGCCTTCTGGTGTATGAACCCACGCTCCAACCAGCTGAGCCACCCGGCCAGGGCGAGCCTTGACGTTTTTGATAATGACTCCCGATAATGACTCCCTTCTTTTTCTGGGATCTTCTCCCTCCCACATGACTTCCACATGTCCTCCTGAGTGGTTCTTTTATTTGCAGTACCTATGTGAGCTTCCTGAGCCACAACAGGGATGTTTAATAAGAAGGCTAGAACTGAGCTTGGGAATTCTCTCCAGCAGGTTACAGGAAGGGCCAGAAATTCATTTAGGCTAATCAACAAGCCTGTGAGTCCGAGGTTCCCCTGCATGGTGCCTCTGGGCTTCTGGCTGCTCTATAACTTGGGGATGGTTACTCCTGCGTTGCAGACCCATAAAAAGTGTTTAATGAAGACCTGTGTGAAGAGGGCTTGGTGAGGGGTTCTAGATGCCAGGACCCGGCTGGTGCAATGGCAGCACAAGTTCTCCTTTGTGACCTTCCCATGGGCCTCATATGTGACACAGTCTACTGGGAGGAGGGCAGCCAGGGGCTTTGGAAAAAAACTACATTTAGGCTCTGGCTGCTCTTCATGGTAGAGGCATGAAGAGCCTCTAGTTGGCTTTCAGGAGTAGTTTTGCCATGGATTCCTCTTGCCAGAAGCTAACCTTGGAGTGTGCAGTGGTCTCTCAGTCTCCTGTTGGCATTCTGGGCTGCATAATTCTGGGCTATGGGAAGCTGGCTTGTGCACTGCAAGTTGTTCAGCAGGTCCCTGGCCTCTATCTACTATATCCCAATAGCTTCCTCTCTCCCCTTCCCAGTCTACAACATTGTCAACCTGGAGGGGAGAAGGGGTGCAAAATTGCCCCCCACACACACTTTTTTGAGCCACTGGTGTACTTGTAAACAATCTTGCTTTCTGGGCAAGATCTCACCTTCCTCCTCTGCTGCCGGCATGATCAGTGGGCTCCACTGCAAGGCACTGCCTTAATTTGGGAGTGAATGCGGGCAACTAAACATTGTTTTTCCTTGCAGGGTTCTGGGGTGATCAAGGCTGGCTTTGCAGGAGACCAGATCCCCAAATACTGTTTCCCAAACTAGTAAGTGTGCTTCCCAGGACAGTGGTCCTGTGTCTTCTAGGCCAGACTCACCCCCACTGGTAGGGAAGACACTGGATTTGTGAGGCTGACACTGTGAGGGCTCTGGGCTTACCCCTCCTCTTTAGAGACTGAATTTGGTCCCTCACTGAGCTGGGGAGGAGAGGCTGCCAACATTCCCGTAGGCACAGGGCATGGTAGCAGCAGCAAAAATAAAAGGGAGAACTTTTCAAGAGAAAGACCTGAACTCAGAGGAGGGAAGAGTGAGGAATTAATGCAAGGCCACCCCTTCCTCCTAGGAGAGGCTTTCATAGCATCTTATTTATTTTCAGATTTTAGAAAATATTTTCTTTCAGTCCAGAAGGTACTTCCCTGAACGGTGCTGGCGGTGGTGGGGGTCAGAGGAGGTGAAACCCGGAGAAAGCCCGGGGTACACCTTTGGTTACTGCAGCCCACTGGGAACTTTCCCTCAGCAGCATCACCTCGCGAATCCTGGAGGCTGTAGAGTGATTAGCCTAAGCCTGGGGGTGGGGTGGGGGTCCCGGGGCCCCTGAAGTGACTGGCTGTGCCAAGACCACAGGCCTGGTCTGAAGACAAGCCCATGTGGAACACCCAGTAGGGCTCCAGCTTTCCTTTCTGAACCCCACTTGGGTGTAATTAAGATTCCTGCAGATGCGCAGGGAACTTGGGTCAGATTTTGGAATCTCTGTTCAGGAAGCCCTGGCAGTGGGAAGGCGTGATCAACTGATGAGAGAGGGGTACACGAGGGAGCCACTACCCAGCTTCCCGGGGCCTTCTCTGGGGCTGCAGGTAGTGGCAGCAACTTGCCCTGCTAACATCAAGAGCATGGGCTGAGTCGCTGTGGCTGCAGAAGCTGACCCACTGCCAGGAATGGGCCATGGAGGGCTGACATTCCAAAGTTCATCCCTCTCTGGTAGGAACACCAGTTCTGACACTGAGCTTTCTGTCCTGCTAAGGCCTGTAGTCCCTTATCCCATGTCCCTGGGTTCTGACCTTTCCCTCATGGCCACATCCTGTTGCTCTGGAGTTAAGTTACCCTCTTGATGACTGGAGCGGGACTTGGTTTTCCTGGGCTGAGCTGTGCCCCGCACCCACCTCACTGACTTTACCTGTCCTTGCAGTGTTGGGCGCCCTAAGCACATGCGGGTGATGGCTGGAGCACTGGAAGGGGACATCTTCATTGGACCAAAAGCAGAGGTAACACCTGTGGAACCTGCATTTTTCTGGGTTTGGGGTCTTCATAGTCCCAGGAGCATCCACTGGGGGCAGAGCTATACTGCAGAGGGCCCCGGGACTCTGGTCTCTGAGCCATGTGCCAGGTGCCCCTGGACTCCCTGGGCTTCAGCTCTGGAGAGCTCTGCCCTGTAATGAGGCACTGGCTCCTGTGAGCAGGGAGAAGGGGAACAATTAGACCCTTTCACACCCTGTCTTTTGGAAGCTGTGGAGGAAAGAACTGATTAAAAAGTGACTTAAGAGTCCAAATTACCCAGACTTGATAACTGGTCACAATGAGATCTGTGGAGCCACTTCTTGCACTCCAGCTAGGGTGACTTGCCAGGGGCCACACAACCATAAGAGGCCCTCAGGGGGAGCAAATGTGGGCTGGGAGAATTAAAAACAAGTGCAGATTAGGCACAGTGAAACATAATGTGGGGTGCCAGGGTCTGGGGCCAGAGTTGAAGTAAAACGGGGGCTCTGAGGAGATGAGTCAGTAGGGAGAGAGAGGCCATGTGGTGCTTGGAAAGAAGGGGCATACTGTGGGTGACATTGAAGGCAAATCCATGAAGGAGACATGAGCGTTGGCTGGGGAGCTGGGAGGAGCGGGGGTGGGGTGACAGGTGACCACTGGAGGGGACCGTACTGCCACTGATGGGAGCTGTGACCGTGAGTGATGGAGATGGAAACTGGGCAACGTGGGGAGAAGGGGTGAACGTGCTGGCAGTGAGTGTACGGACACATGGTCAGGGGAGGAAGAGGAGCGACTGGATGATGGAAGGAAGCATGTCACCACCCTCCCTTGTCCCTGGCCCATTGAGGCTGGCTGGGCTCAGATCCTGAGAGGCTGCCAGACAGTTGAGCTACACTGAGTTCAGGACCTGCCACAGTGCATGGGGACACCCAGTAAGCAGCGGTGGTTCTACTCAGGGCAGCCGAAGGGGCAGCTTCCAAGAAGGCAGAAAGCAATGCCTGGGTGAAGGGCCTGGGGCCACACTGGTCTTTCCACCTCTCCTCCACAGGAGCACCGGGGGCTGCTGGCCCTGCGCTACCCCATGGAGCACGGCGTGGTGCGGGACTGGAACGACATGGAGCGCATCTGGCAGTATGTCTACTCCAAGGACCAGCTGCAGACCTTCTCTGAGGAGGTGTGGCAGCCAGGCCTCCCACAAGCTCCGAATCCTCTGGCTTTGCCCTTTGCCCTCCCTGCTCTGCTCCCCATTGGCCAGGTTCCCATATTTCCTGCATTTTGATAGGGCCCGCCACCTCTTCACTTCCAGAGAGAGCTGGCTCTTTGGAAGAGTAACTGCCAGCAGATGACAGGAAAG
Organism: Artibeus jamaicensis; assembly: GCF_021234435.1. NCBI lineage: Eukaryota > Metazoa > Chordata > Mammalia > Chiroptera > Phyllostomidae > Artibeus > Artibeus jamaicensis. The sequence goes on along the minus strand of NW_026521810.1, from coordinate 7,498,376 downwards.
TGCCCTCAAGAAAGACATCAGGCTACAACCACATGTACTCAGAGCAGAGGGCAAAGGGGGCTGGCTGTCTGGAAAGATCCTTTTAGAGCCAAGCATACTGTCTGTGCGCAGGCCAACAACTCTGCCATCTCTTGTAGCATCCTGTCCTCCTAACGGAAGCCCCGCTCAACCCAAGTAAGAACCGGGAAAAGGCAGCAGAGGTGTTCTTTGAGACCTTCAACGTGCCGGCCCTGTTTATCTCCATGCAGGCCGTACTCAGCCTGTGAGTGGTCCCGAGTCCCTCTCCTCCCTGGGGCCATCCCGCTCAAGGCGACCAGATGTCTGACTTCCCTATAGAAACAGCCCCCTGATGGTTATTCCTTTAGGGAGTTCCTCATGTCCCTTTTTCAGACAAGATTATGCAGTCGTCCCAAGGTTCCCTTCAGGAGTGGGAGGTCCCCGTGCCTTACTGGCTGAGGTGAAGGGGTGCTGACCTGCTGACAGGTATGCAACAGGACGCACGACGGGAGTGGTTTTAGACTCGGGGGATGGGGTCACCCATGCCGTCCCTATCTACGAGGGCTTTGCCATGCCGCATTCTATCATGCGTGTGGACATTGCTGGCCGAGACGTCTCCCGCTATCTCCGGCTGCTGCTGCGCAAGGAAGGCGTTGACTTTCACACCTCAGCCGAGTTTGAGGTTGTTCGGACCATCAAAGAGGTAAGAGGTGACGAAGGGCAGGAGGGTGTCGAGATGACCTGGAGGGCAAATGGCAGGGGAGGGGAGCAGGACCGAGGCTTGATGAGATGGAACCGGGGTGTGGGCGCCCCAGTCTGCAGCCTTCTGAGGGTGTGTCCCTGCCCCCACCCCTTGCAGAGAGCCTGCTACCTGTCTATCAACCCTCAGAAGGATGAGGCTCTGGAGACAGAGAAGGTGCAGTACACCTTGCCAGATGGCAGCATGCTTGACGTAAGTCACCAGGCCTGGCCCCGGGTGGCAGTGGTGCTGTTGGGACCTGGAGGGGGAAAAGCACGGTCTGTCTCAATCCTGCGTTCCAAAGGTGGGGCCTGCACGCTTCCGGGCTCCCGAGCTGCTGTTCCAGCCAGACCTGATAGGGGATGAGAGCGAGGGACTCCACGAGGTGCTGGCCTTTGCCATCCACAAGTCGGACCTAGATCTCCGCCGCACGCTGTTCGCCAACATCGTGCTTTCTGGTGGCTCCACGCTGTTCAAAGGTGCCCTGGTTCTGGGAGGGGGAGGTGTTGGGCGGGGGGTCTATGGGAGCCATAGCTGGGCCTTCCCGTACAGCTGGCACATGGCCTGTTTTCTAGTAGCTTTTTGGTGCTCAGTGAGCAATTGTGTTTTTAAGAGTAAAATTTAAAATTACATTTTACTCACTTTGTAAGTGGATGATAACTTTATATGAGATCTAAACTGTGTTAGATGAAGTGTCCTTTCCCTGTTGTCCTGGTCAGCCCTTCCCTCCGCATGGGTTTGCCACTTTCTCAGGCAGCTATGGATGGCCTCCCAGCACATGTAACAAATGTGCGCCACCCCCATGTGCACACGAACTGTAGCATGTCGTACGGGTCCTGACCATGTATGGCTCATTTAGCATCATATCTGGAAGGTCTTTTCCTACCCGTGTAAGTTCTCTCATCTGGCCGTACAGTGTTCCACTAAATGGAAGTGCCAGGCAGCCATCATCCTGCTGATGGCCTTTGAGGGAGTGGCGGTCATTTCTAATTAGTACTCTCCTGCACTGTCATTTTGCGTGCTGAGAATATACTAACATGTAAATCCTAGAGTAGAACTGCTGAGTCAGAGTGCAGATGTGCCTTTGTTATTTGGTGGGTCCTGCCAAGGTTTCTCTCCTGAGAGCTTGTACCCGCCACCAGCCCAACACCGTGGGGGATCTTTGCCCATCTACCACATCGGTAGATGTTTTCTCCTGGTTTGTCATTAGCCTCTGATTTTGCTTCTGGTGGGTTTTAACTGCTGGCACATTGGGTGATGAAGAACATGGGGGGACAGCAGACCTGTGACTTGGGGTTCCATCTCATGTCTCCTCTCTTTGGGGTTGCAGCTCATATCTCCTCCCTGTAGGCCTGGTGCTAGGTCTTTTTTGCCCCAGGAGTGGCTATGCCTACCCTTAATCCTGGAAAGAACTGCTGAAAGGAGGGTAGCAACTGGGGAGCACCAGGTGGGATGTGGGAGAGCTAGTGGTAGGGGGGCTAGATGGGGACCCCAGGCTAGCCAGCTTTGTGTTCACAGGCTTTGGTGACCGATTACTAAGTGAAGTGAAGAAGCTTGCTCCAAAGGACGTCAAAATCAAGGTGAGGCTGTGGAGAGTGCCCGTGGGGCATCGGGTCCCTGGCAACCATGACCCAGGAGAGGACACGTGCCACCTCCAGAGGCCCTCTCATTTCCAGCCCTGCCGCTTCTCCCATTTGCCCGTTCTCCCTGCTCCCAGCTGATGCACTAGCTGTCTGGCCTTGTGCCCTGCAGGAATCACCCCCAAGGCTGGGACAGGGACTGCTGTGTGGGGACAGTCACTTAGTTACCCCTTGCTCCCTCTAGATCTCTGCGCCTCAGGAACGGCTGTACTCCACATGGATCGGGTAAGGCAGAGCTCACAGGGAGGGCTCTGGGAGGAAAACATTTTGCCCTGGACACTTCTCCCAGGGTTGGCCCAGGCCAGGTGGAGGTGGACAGACTTCCCTCCCAAGTGAAGGAAACAGAACCTTGAGTACCCAGGGAGGGTGGCCATCCACAAGACACCACCCCTCCCTCCTCACAGTGGCTCCATCCTGGCCTCACTAGACACTTTTAAGAAGATGTGGGTCTCCAAGAAAGAGTACGAAGAAGATGGCGCCCGTGCTATTCATCGCAAAACCTTCTAGTGCCCAAGGAGGAAGGGGCAATGCTTGGGAGAATGGTGGGAAAGGGGAGCCAGAGCCCTTAACCCCTCCTGGGCTGGGCTCACGCACCAGGCGTGGGGTCCCCTGCATGCCCTGAACCCAGGCAGGTGGTGCAACAGCACTTCCCTGCAGCACTGCCCTCCACACACGCACGCATGCACACACAGACATGGTAATGTTTAGCCGCGTGGGTGGGCGTCTGGAGCTGGAATACAGGAATTGAGGAGCCCGGCCTCGGGTGGTTCTGGTTGTTCCCCTTGGCTGGGCTAATTACACCTATGGTTCCTGGCTCTAACCCTTGGGGCTGCTTCCCTGAGCTCTAAGGCCAGACACCCAAAAGTCCCCATTTCCTGACAGGGTCCCTCCCAGAGCTGAGTGCCTGGATGCCTGTGTAACAAGCCTTGGGGAGTGGGTTAGAGGAGGGGGCAGCCAGCAGCTCCCCACTGGCGTATCATTGTTTCTCATACCACCTCTTCCTGATCTGACAGGGAAGCACAAAGGGCCAGCCACTCCTGGGCGTCCCTGACCTTCCACACTCTGTCCCTGTCTTCCTGAGCAGATGCCTTGGTGCAGGCTGAGTAGTGAGCAGTCTGCCCTCCCCAGTGGGGGGTTCTGGCCCAGGGCTGGACCAGAGCAGAGTGTATGTGTGTGTGTGTGGGGGGGGGGGTTGAGTCAGCCACAGTCTTTTGTGTTCTCCCCTTGAAAGCACTTCATTGACTTGCTGCTCCTTCTCCTTTAAGCCAGTACCCTGGATGGGGAAGAGTTAATGGTCTTCATTTGTTGAGGGAGGGGAAGCCACTTAATCAGGAGTCAGACTGAGGGTTGAGGGGGCACAATTCCTCTCTCGGATCTTCGTTACCCTGGGACAGGCCCCCCACCTTCCTCTCCCAGATATGTACAGTAATTTTACCCAGTTGCCTGAAAAATCTTTTTTGTAAACCATTATAGTAATAATATGGACAAGGCCCACTGTGTGGCTCTCTTTTCTTGTGGTTCTTATGCTGTTGTTTGCTCAGCCACCCCTGGCGACTTTGAAACAAAGGACAGGCAAGAATGCAGCATGGCACCAGCTCTAGCTCAGTGCTGAGGGTTTTAGTGGTTGGTGGGGCAGTGGCACAGGAGGCCCCAGGAGGCCCCAGGAGGCCGGCTCTCCGCCTGGTGGCGGAATTTCCCAAGCTCGTTGCCCACTTTCGGCGGTTTTTCATGAGCAGCAGAGGACAGAGCTGCCTTCCTCTGCCTTGTTCCTAGACAAGGCCTCCTGGCAGGTGGGGCTGGGCTCGGGGCCTTTGCATCCTCACCTGTTGGAACACCTCTGCTGCCCCGCTCACAGGTGGCAAAGGCTGATGAACCCACAGAGATACAGACTCAGGGTCCAGACAAGTGAGGAAGGAGAGAGATAAGGGGAGATGGCAAAGGCTGTCAATAAGCTGGGCTCTGAAGGTAAAAGCTGAAGATAAGAAGGGCCATGGATGGAGCAGTGAGAAGGAGACACCAGAGTGTCTGCCCTTCCTCCCTTCATCAAGTATTTGAATACCTACAGTATACCCAGGAGGGTCCATGTGTTTGTGACAATGGTAAACATATCTTTGCCCCCCAAAACATACAGGTCAGGGGAGGAAGAACAGGCCGTTTCAGTAGTCGCAGGGCCTAAAGGAGGGGCTTCTAACCCAGCAGGTGGGGCAGGCTTGCTTGCATGGGTCCAGGAAGAGTTAACCAGGTGAGGGAGGGGAGGGTGTTCTGGGCAGAGGTAAGAGCTCGAGGAGACACCTGGGACCAGTGGGACAGAAGGCACAGACCTGAGTGACACTAGGTCAGCAGGATAGAGAAAGTGATCTCTAGTTAGAATGCAAGATACACCAAAAAAGTTAGGGAGTGAAGCCTGCACAGGAAGGGCCTTGCAGACTTTTAGCTGTGTACTGGGTGACGGGCAGCCTGCTATGGGAGGGTGGCTGTCACAGCTGAGTGTTGAAGGTACTGCAGTGAGTGGAGCTGAGAGCCCAGAACTGAGATTGTGTGGAAGGGGAGAGGTTACTCTGGCTGGACTGTCTTCAAAGGGCATTACGTGAGCCTGTGTGTTCAGAAAGCAGTTAAGCCCATAGCTGCCCTCAAGGGGGAAAGAGAATTTACAGAGAACCCTTTGGGGTTCTGTTCTTGTACTACTTCCTCCCAACCATCCAAGTTGGAGGAGCCCTGTTAGTGTGGGTCCTCCCTCTTCCTTACCTCCTCCACATTCTGTCAGTCACCAAGTTCTTTTGCTTCTGTAATACCTTTCCTACCCCTCATTTCTTTTCCATGAGGGCCACTACCACCCTGGCTCAAGATCATAGCTCCATTTTCCCCACCAATCCATCTGCTCTTGGATCTAAAGCCCAGAGAGCCTTGGTCCTGCCAGTTCCTAATCCAAAATGTCGAGCAGTTCTCCACTGCCTGGTGAGATCACCTTCATGAATTACACATTGTTGCATTTAATTCAGGCCCTTTGGGATCTGTCTCTTCCGTTTTAGGCTTCTGCATCACCATGCCCTGCTTTGTCTGCCAGCTGCTACTCATGCCACTCCGTGCTAGGAATGGCTTTCCCATGTCTGTCAAAATCCCATCCTTTAAGCCAAGCACTATGCAGCACCCTCCCTCCTCCCTCTTTTGGCAGGGATGATATGGTTAGAGCTCTGGCCCTGCTGGGTTTCTCACTGCTGGAACAAAGCTACAGGTGAGAAGCTGGCAAGGCTAGAAGAACCTTAGGTGTTGGGATTGGAGATATGGACAAAACTCTGTTTTTGGTGCTGTTTCATTATTATGGCAAAGTTCAAACACACCAAAGCAAAAAGAACAATGACCTGGATATGAGGGATCAATCACACTCTAAACCACTTCTTCCTCTTCTCCCCAGTCTTAAAGCTAATCCCAGGCATATTGTACCCCCAGAATATATCTCTAAAGGATAAAAAAATGAAGATCTAAAAATGTAATAAATTTTTAAACATCAAATATCCAGAGTTCAAATTATTCCAATTTCTTTTTCTTTACAGTAGGTTTTTCAAATCAATATCCAAACAAGTTTCACCACTGTACTTGCTCGCTCTATCACATCCACTTTATTCTGTAGGTATTCCCTCTTTTTCTCCTTGCAATGTATTTGTTGATAAAACCTGGTCTTTGGTTTCTGGAACTGTCCCATATTCTGAATTGTGGTGATGACATCACCACTAACTGTTGCTTTGAACCTGGGTTCCTCAAAACCTCAAAGCCCCCCAGAAATCCTACAAGTTTACCCTGTCTTTATAACAATACTCAAGGACCTACCATCTGCCAGGCTCTCTATAATGTATTCTCAGAAAACATGTCCCCAGTGACAAAGTTAAATGATGGAGACAGTATTACAAGTCCAATCAGTCTGACTCCACAGCACATGCTTTCCCCCGTGCCAGGTAGTCCCAATCGTGGCGTTATGGGATTGTCAATCCCAGTGCACACAAGTGGACAGCAAGCTAGTAGTAACAGCTATTCCTGATGTAAGAATTACCCATATCCCTCCAAAAACACAGAAATAAGGCCAGCCAACTCTGGGAGGAGCCAAAGCAATGGCCAGTCTTTATCGAAGACAAGAAACTTTACAGCACATTGTGAGTGACTTATTGCGGGGGCTCAGTGGGCCAACTGGTGGGGCACCAGCTTATAATGGGTTCCACAGCTAGGGCATCGCTGGGTCTCGCCTTTGTGCAGCCAGAACCAGATGACAGCACTGTTGTCCTCTTCACCTAAAAGGAAAAAAGTGGTTGAAGGCCATCTAGTCTAGAAGAGAGGAGACTTTCAACATCTCTTCTCTGATACCTCCAAGACACAAAGTTACGGTTGATATCTTAAGAGATCAGTTCAAGCTATCCTCCCCATTTTCCAGATGAAGAAACTGAGGCCTGAGTTTACCTGTGAGTAAAGTGACCATATATCGAAGTCAATATAGGTTCTAACATTTCCCCTGCCTATGGAGAATCCCAAAGCAGGGTCATTCTGATATGTAATCCTAGTACCTAAAATGATATCTGGCAGAGAGAAAACAGTATTTTCTAGATGAATACTCCTCATGTCACATCTCCAGTGAGCCTCTTGACAGTAAGGGTGACCTACTCAGGCATAAGAAGAGAGGAAAGGGCTAAGACCCTTAGAACAACTTATTTACAAACATATGCTCTTTACAGACACAGAAGATCTGAAGCAGCTTACAGACATCCTGTACAGCAGTGTATATTAAACCAATGAATAAGAAAATAGTGGTGAGGTACTTACAGATGCAGCCCACTATTCGCTTGTTGGAGATAGAGGGGACTAAATTAGGGTCTTCCTTGGTGCCTGAAGCTGCCTTTGGGGCTAGCATATTGTATGGGTCCTGAAAAAAACAAGAATTGAGCCATCATACCAGAGGACCTCTACCCTCCAGGGGCTAGCATTACTGTTCCCACACTCAGGTTTCCGGGATCAAGCGCTCCCAGAGCAGAGTGCTCTGGTCCCAACCAAGGCCATGAGGTACAAAGACACAGAAAGCAGTTTCTCCTCACCTGTCCCTTCCGCGCAGCCATCATGACCTCCCGCTCCAGGCCAGTTGCCTGCTCATCATCTGTAGGAATACCACCTAAAGAAAGATACATGAATTACGATGTCGGCTGAATCAAGGCAGAAAATGCACAAAAGTAAATTTCTGCGTAGTTTAAGTGGGCTCGCAAGTTTCTAAAGGTTACCCATACCCACTGTCCCTTAAGTACCAGAGTCACGATCCCCAAAAGCGACAGCACCCAGGAAACCTTTTCTTCCCCCAACCACCAAGACCAATTTTTCGACACTTTTTTAAAATAAAAACATAAATCAGAGTCCAACTTTGCGCGGCTCTGAAGGGAGTTTCGACCCCTCCCCATCGCGCTTGCAGCACCCGCCCCCACAAGGTCACCCGGCACCTCCATTTATAATTCTTTCGCAGCAGGGATAATTAGGTGGGCTGCTGCAGCGGCGGCCGGGACTAACAGGGAAATGCCAGCTGAGCTTGAGCCCCGCGGGGCTCGGGGACGGTCACTGGGGCTCACAGGAACTGAAAGTCCAGCCCGCTGGGTCGCACTAGGATCCCCGACCCGGGGAGAACCACTGCTCCAGGCCCGGACGCGATCGGCGGGACTAGTACCTCCAGACGCCATTGAGCGCACCGCAGCTACCCCATTGGGACCGCGAGCCCTCAGGGCCTGGGCGACCAGCGCTCCAGCTCCGCGAAGTAACCTTGAAGCCATCGCGCCCGCTACTACACTACACTTCCGGGGCAGCTTATGAAGATAGGCGGGACTTCCGGAGACATCTGCTTCGTTTTTGCGTCTGCCTACCACTTCCGCCGAGTGCCGCTTTAGCCGCGCCCGGATTCGCCCCTCCCCAGTGACTGCCAGCGGACCGCAAAGAATGCGCAAGTTCCGTGCGGTCTCTCATTCCCGTTGCGCCCCCGGGGAAGCTTCGGTGTGTGGTCACTGTCTCAGTTTTGGATGGTACGATTTGGGACAGCGTGGTTTGCGTGCGCGGGACCCCGTATCCTCGTCGGTGAAATGGGGCAGCCACACTGGCGTTCCTGTGCGTGTTGCCTGATAGTTGTACTCGGTAAATGTGGAGGCTGAGGGAAGTCGTTAATACCGCGTCTGTCAAGAGACTTGCTGGATCCTGACTGATTTAAATTTAAGAGTGGCTTCCTGAAGGCCCCTGTGTTCACTATTATGCTTGTTCATTGTGACGCTGGTTCTTTTGGCAGCGTGGGAGCCGTCGCAAACTTGCTTTGGCCTAGTCTACAAGAACCCAGGCAGAACCTACCCGCACTGCTGGCGTCAGTCTCCTGGTTCAGGGGTGTGGAGGTGATGAAGTCATCACAGGTGGTGAGGGGCAGGAGAGTAGGGTCAGATTTAGGACCCCTTCCAGGACCAAGGCCCTTGGTGATGTGTGAGAGGTTGGCCACAACGGGAGATTATCACCAAGGAAGGACAGCAGGAAGGGGGGTTGATGATGGGAAATAGAGTCACAGAACATTCTGTGACCAGGGTTCTCTCTTTAAAACGCAACACATCTTCCTTAGCTGTGCATGGCCTTCAAGCTAAGGTGTGCAGGCTTCGCAGCAGAATGGGCATTAAAAGGCTTTGCAAACACTGCCCTCCATCGGCTCCTGGGATATGGTTAACATTGTCAGTGCAGCCCTGTCAAGGTCTGGCTCCCTACCTGTGCCATATCTGTTTCCCTACCGGATAGAAAATCCCTTCAGAACAGGAATTATGCTGTATTCCTCTTTGAAATCCCCAGTGTCTTGCAGAGGCCTCGCATATAATAGGGGTCAAATAAATTTTAGTGTACTTACTGTTTGGACGGAATAAACAAATCTGTTTTGTAGGGCTTCTGAAATGTGCTGGTCAATTTGAGGCAAATTGGGGAGGGTTGAAGTCCCAGGTGTTCACACCTGTAACCTGTATCCTCCTGCAGGTTACAATATTCTAAAAAGGACCTGGTGGAGCATTTCTTCACAGAAGTACAGCTGGTCTTCATTAGTGTCTTCTACAGCAAGAAAAAACAAGTGGACTGTATTCTGAAGCCAAAAATTTCTTGATCTTCTGAACCTGGGTTTTGCTTTCAATGGCTTCCACTGTTACTCCCTTCTCCTCAACAACCCCCCACCACCACACACATCACTGTAACCCCTCAACATTAAATTGAAATATTTTTCTTAAATCCTAAGAATGATTCCCAAGAATCTATAGTTGATTTGTACCTTTGGTTAGATGTTTAGATGGGGGGGGAGCCTTGGTCTGGAAGACAGAGGTTCTGAGATGGAACCACCAGTCAATCCCCCCCAACTTTTTTTTGCCACCATTTCCTCATCAGTAAAACTATAATTAGACTAGATTAATATTTCTCAAAGTGTATTCCATGGAACCCTAGTCTCAAGCTCTCCATAAAAAGGACTTAGTCATGACACCCTCTGCATTTGATGACCACGTTCTTGGAGATACACATTGTAGCATATTAAAGCCTCTGATTAGGATTGAGGCAAAGAATCCTGTTTAATTTACCTGTGATTTAAACCAGAGTTTTCCCATCCCAATTGACTACAAAATTCCCAAGAAACGCCTATTAACCCACCTCTCAGAAGACCAGTAAGAAATTCAGGCTGTTTATCTAATTGATATGCAGAGACTTTGAATGTTATAGAGATTATATGGAATACTTTCCATGGGCCAAAGCTGCTCATTATTCAAAACTGAGTAAAACTTGGTCTCTACCTTGAATCTATCACAAGAAAGTGGAGTGGAGGTTGTTCTTAGTTTGACCAGAGTTCACGTAAGTCTGAAGCTATGGAATCACAAAAGGGACTCAATCTGTATTTCTGTTGCTAAAACAAGCAGCTCTGAGCTCTGACTGGACCACAGAGGCTCTGACCACTTATAATAGTAGATTTCTATTACAACAGATTAGGGGGACAGTTGCTGTGTACAGGCCTGGACAGATCTGCATCACTCACGGATGGCCCATACTGAAGGGTCCCCTAGAAAAGCCTGAGGAAAACGACAAAATGGCTGAACTTCTCAGCAGCTTGCTGGGAGCTAGAATCCTTCAGACCAAATAGCCACGTCAAGCCAAACCAAACATTTTCATACAGGTGCCACAAATCCAAAATGGGTCACCTGTGACTGCTGTCAGCATGGGGCCTAGGAAGGGCGATACCACTTTATGTTAACATACAGTGAAAGCTATAAATGAATAAAATAATTGAAAGTCACTCCAGGCTGGCCTTTGGAAAAATAAGCAGCTTCTTACAGGATGACTTGGGAAGGAGCAAAGCCTAAAGGACCTAGCCTAAAGTCCCATTCATCACTAAGGCCACTAGAGCAAAGGGCCACTATGCAAAGGACTCAGAAATACAACTTTTCCTTCCCCAGTTTTATTAAGACATAATTGACATACATCACTGTATAAGCTTAAAGCCTATACCATGGTCATTTAATTTACATATATTGTGAAATAATTGCCAAATAGGTTCGGCATATAAATACAATAGAAAAGAAAAATAAAGGGAAACAGTTTTTCTCCTGTTGATGAGAATTCTTCAAATTTCTTAACAATTCTCCTGTATATCATACAACAGTAATAGCTACATCATCATGCTGTACATTACATCCCTAGTACTTATTTCTCTTTTAACTGGAACTTGGTAACTTTGGACCACCTTCCTCCAATTCCCCCTCCCCCCACTACCCCCCACTCATAAACCCCATCCCTCTAACCACAACTCTGTTCTCTTTTTCTTGTGAGTTTGGGGTTTTTAGATTCCACATATAAGTGCTATTGTACAGTATTTGATTTTTTATCTCTGACATTTCATTTAGCATAATGCCTTCAAGATCCATTCATGTGCCCTGGCTGGTATGGCTCAGTGGATTGAGTGCCGGACTGTGAACCAAAGGGTCACGGGTTCAATTCCCAGTTGGGGCACATGCCTGGGTTGCGAGCCAGTTCTCCAGCATGGGGCGTGCAAGAGGCAACCACACATTGATATTTCTCTCCCTCTCTTTCTCCTCTTCTCCTCTCGGTAAAAATAAATAAATAAAATATTTTTAAAAAGAAACATCCATTCACGTTTTTGCAAATAGTAGTATTTTCTCATTTTTTATGGTTGAATAATAATTTACATGCCACAACTTTTTTTTTTTTTGCCACAACTTTTTTAATCCATTCATCACTCCCTGGATACTTAGGTTGTTTCCATGTCTATTATAAATAATGCTGCTGTGATCATGGGGATGCAGATGTCTTATCAAGTTTGCATTTTCATTATCTTTGAATATAGTCCCAGAAATGGAATTGCTGGATCATATGGTAGTTCTATTTTTAATTTTTTGAGGACCCTCCATACAGTTTTCCATAGTGGCTGCACCAATTTACAGATACACAAGTGTTGCACAATTTACCAATTTGTGCACAAGGGTTCCATTTTCTTCACATCCATGTCAGCATTTGTTAATCTCCTCTTTTTTATTATGACTCTTCTAACAGGTGTGGTTTTCTTGCATTGTGGTTTTAATTTGCGTTTCCCTGCTAATTAGTAATGTTGAGCATCCTTTTCATGTACTTGTTGGCCTTCTGTAAATCTTCTTTGGAGAAATGTCTGTTCAGGTCCTTTGCCCATTCTTTAAATTGAGTTGTTTTTGTTTGTTTGTTTGTTTGCCATTGAGCTGTATGAGCTGTAAGTTTGGTTATTAACCCCTTATCTGATAATGTGGTTTGCAGTTTTTCCCCCATTCCATAGGTTGTCTTTTCACTTTATTGATAGTTTCTTTCACTGTTACAGAAGCCTTTTAATTTGATGTAATCCCTCTTCTTTATTTTTTTATTTTGTTAGCCAGTGTCAGGGAGTTTCACTTCTGTGTTTTCTTTGAGATAATTCATGTTTCAGACCTCACATTTTAATCTTTAACCCATCTAGAGTTAATTTTTTAAATTTTATTTATTTATCTTTAGAGGGGAAGAGAAGGAAAGAGGGAGAGAAATATCAATGTATGGTTGCATCTCTTGTGTCCCCTGCTGGGACCTAGCCTGCAGTCCAGGCATGTGCCCTAACTGGGAATTGAACTGTGATTCTCTGGTTTGAAGGCCCGTGCTCAATCCACTGAGCTACACCAGCCAGGGCTGGAGTTAATTTTTTTGTCTGTGGTATAAGATATAGGTCCAGTTTCATTTTTTTACATGTGACTGTCCAATTATTCCAGCACAATTTATTGAGGAGACCATCTTTTCTCCATGGAGTAGGCTTGGCTCACATGTCAAATATTAGTTGACCATATATGCTTGGGTTTGTTTCTGGGTTCTTAATGCTGTTCCATTGGTCTATTTGTCTGTTTTTATGCTGACCATACTGTTTTGATGACCATAGCTTTATAGTATAGCTTGAAATCAGGTTATTTCAAGTGTGATCCCTCTTGCTTTGTTCTTCTTTCTCAGGGTTTCTTTGGCTATTCGGGATCTTTCTTGGTGCCATATAAATCTTGGGTTGGTTTTTCTACATTTTTTAAAAGATTTTATTTATTCACATTTAGACAGAAGGGAAGAGAGGGAAACATCAATGAGTGGTTACCCCCTTGTGCAACCCCAACTGGGGACTTGGCCCACAACCCAGGCATGTGCCCTGACTGGGGATCAAACCAACAACCCTTTAGTTCACAGGCTGGCACTCAATCCACTGAACTATACCAGCTAGGGTTCTACATCTGTAAAAAAAATGCCATGGGGCCCTGGCTGGTGTAGCTCAGTGGACTGAGTGCAGGCTGCAAACCAAACAGTCACCGGTTCGATTCCTAGTCAGGGCACATGCCTGTGTTGCAGGCAGGTCCCCAGTGGGGGACATGTGACAGGCAACCACACATTGATGTTTCTCTTCCTCTCTTTCTCCCTCCCTTCCCCTCTCTAAATACAAATAAATAAAATCTTTTTTTAAATGCCATTGGAATATTGATAGGGATTGCACTGAATCCTCCACCCTCTCCTGGGAGAGGTTAGATTCCCAATAGCTGAGCCCTACACATTCCCCTGTAATCCTTCTGGTGCCGTATCAGAGTAGGGGCTTCCACAATGCAACCCCCACTGCTGGGGGAGGCTGGTTGTCCTCTCTGGGTTCCCTTTTCCCACTGGAGGAACTGTAGTCTCATGGGAGACTTCTCCATGGGGTGCTGCACTGGCCTAAGGGAGGGGTAAAGTGACCAATGTGCCACTTCTCTTACTCTTCTAATGCAGTCTGTCTTGGTCGCTGAGGGGCAGCGGGGTGCTTCAGCCTCACTCTCACCCCTGTGTTCTGGGACTCTCTCAGTGGTGTCTTATTCTTGAATAAATGTTAGTTGTTCTTCTCATGAGAGGAGCAAAGTCAGGAATGACACGTCACCATCTTGGTGATGTCACCCTCAGAAACACAGCTTTTTAACTAGCTAAGAGATCAAGTCACTAGGAGTGGTCCCATGGAGCACAGCCTAAGAAAACAATTTTAGGACTAGGAGGAAGAGAGGGAGGAGGAGGCAGAGTAGGGGAGACCGGGCAGGTCATCAGCTGGGCATGGCTAGGCCCTACATGGGGACGCCCAGCCACCTGAAGCAGCCCTATTAGCCAGCCTCCTTTTATGCTTTCCCAGGGTGCCCTGAGAGGACTGTGGAGACCTCAAGGACACAGAGCCTGAGCACTGACGGTGTTCAGAAGAAATGAGGACAACCAGCCCCTAAAGTGAGGGGGAAACGCTGGATGATGCAGCGTTACAGTGATAAGCCAGGAGCAGCAAGAGCCCTGAGCTTAAATGTTGGGTCTCCTAAACTACCCGAGGCCAGGTAGGTGGCCTCCAAAACTCAATTTCTGCATCTGAAAAATGAAAATAGTAATAGTGTCCTCCAACCTCCTGTGAAGATCAAATGAGGTAATGTTGGTGGAAGCAATTTTTATACTGAAAATTTATTCTTAGGTTATTATTTTCAATTTTGTCTAGGACGAGTTTTGTCTTTTTATATTAAACTTTCAAATGATGCTCATTAAAATGGATTTACCTATGTACATTTAGAACATTTAAATGGGAGTTCTCCAAATTGGATAGGATCCTTTCAACTTCTCAGGTATACATTTTGACAAGTGGAAGTCAAACAAATTGATAGTCCCAAACTCCTAGAGGAGTCGATCAAAAGAAGTAAGGGTCAAGTAGCAGTGTTGCTGGGAGGACCTCCCAGCACACGGGGCTGCTGCTTTTTCACCCATCACACCCTGGCCCCAGAAGAGGAGTTGGCTGAGGAGATGGGCTTTGATTCCCAGCAGTAGATTGGCCAGCTTAACACATCTCTACTGTGCTCCTGCCTGATGAACCAAGGAGGGTATCATTAATGAGGTATCCATGGTGCCAATTTAAAAATCTGTTACTCAGAAGGGTAGGAGTGGGTTTGAACCCACAACGGGGCTGCCAAAGAATAAAGAGAAATGACCCAGCTCAAGCACAGGCACGGGGTCTGGGCCAAACAGCATGAGTTTGAATCTGAAGGCCAACATCCTCCAAACTGGTTGAGTACGCGTGCACATACACACTCAGGTACACACCAAAGGCAGATTTGTTCTCAAAGCAAAACATAACAAAAAATAACTGTGGATGATAGTTATGAGCAGAGCACTCTTGGCACACATGCCTGTAGTGCTTAAATTCTGAAAAAAATCTGAAGTGCTCAGATGGCTAAGGAGTCACAGTCTGTCCTGGATTCAAATGTTGTATCCAGACTGCCACTCCCTCCTGTCCACGTGCCCTTGGCAAGTGGCTCCTTCCCTTCAGTGTCTTCCTCTGTAAAATGGATGTCCTCATCCAGGTGAGGATTGAATGACTTAATACATAAGAAGCCACTGGCACAGATTCATGGCTCCAGAAAGAGGTAGTGTGGTGTGGCCGCCCCCACCAGGCTGTATGAGCAGCATGGCCACACGCGGGAGCACATGCAACGAGGCCGTGCACACAGCAACAGCAGGGCTAAGCACGCGGGGGTGCACGCGGCGGGGTTGCGCACGTTGCGCACGCAGCTTGTGGCGGCTGACGGGGGTGGTGTACCGGTGAGTAACCTAGCATCCCAGAGCTGGAGCTGGAGTTGGGTGCCAGCTTCCTGTTAAGGTCCATGTTGAGGCTCAAGGAGACCCCGTCGGCCCTGAAGGTAGGAACCCCTGCCTCTCCTTTGCTCACTTGGCCTCATCCTGCCATTCCTGCATCCCTCCTACCTCCCATACCCCCCACTCCTTTCCACCCCTGGTCAAGAAAGCCTGCACTCCTTTCCTTTACCCACGGGCTGGCCCAGTCCTCTGATGTGCTGGCGCTACTGGGTGCTCTCCCTAGTCCTTGGACCCAGCCATTCCTTCATACTAAAGGCGACCTACCCTATATGGCCAGCCATGCCACCCACTTGGTAGGATGCCTGCTCCATTTTGCAGGTGAGTTAAATGAGGCACGGGAGCCTCATTCCTGTGGTGGTCACACAGTAAACGACCCAGCTAGAATTCCTGTCTGTCCCAGGCCAAGCGCCAGTTTGGCGCTTTAAGAAAAACAGTGGGCACTTGTGCGTTTCTCGTTTACTGTGACCCTGCCTAACCCAGACCAAGACGGCCAGGCCCTACTTGCCTGGGCAGCACATCCCCAGGGCATGGTTTACGTGGTTGGGCTGGAACTTTCTTCAGACTAATTTGAGAATTGCTTTATGTTTTGGTTGATTTAGTGTGTTTCTTTTCTTTATTTGTTTATTTGTTTCGTTTTTTCCATTGGTCCTCAGACACAAAGGGTAGCTGCTGTTTTTCTTTTCAGAAACACTTTGCGTGCCTAGCCCCTACCCAGTGTGATGAACGTGCAGTTTACCATACTGGAGACTGACTTTTATTTGTGGAAAAAATTCATCCCATTTCATTTCAGATTGTGAGCTGAGTCCTTGCTGACCAGAGTGGCTGCCTTCAGTAAAATTACTAAGTTATTAAATATTTGTTTAAAAGAACAGACACATGGTGTTAGGAATAAGGCATCTGGGAAAAGCAGTTTTTGTAAAAGCAGGACAGTTACAATATTCTGAGTTAATCATAGATCTTTTTTCATCAAGATTCAAAGCACTTTGGATTCCATAATTATTTGGCCTCATGGCCACACTTTAAGATTATTGTAAATAATACAGTATGGTTTGGAGAGGCACTAGCCCTGCACTGAATGTGTTAGGCATGTGGAGCTGAGTTTTGGGCTGGACTGGTGAGCAGCAGCATGGTCAAGCCAGGAAACCACACTCTGAAATGGTTTCCATCCTTAGCCTGGAAAGAATGAGTGAGACTGAGGAGGTACAGGGCCTAGCTGGTTGTGTATTTGTGGCTTAAGAGGGCGAGGGTGGACAAAATGAAATTTAGATGTTGAGTGTATCTTCCTATTTGACAGGGTGAAAGGGCTCGATATCATCACTTTTGTCCCCTCCCATGTTCCTTTCTAGACACCTAACACAATGCTTGGACCATGTCAGTCTAATCAGAATTATCCTTTAAAATTGATTCCAGGATGCATCTTTGTTCACATTTGAACAGCCATGAGTTGAGCTGGATCCCACAGTGGATGGTGTCTTCTTTTGTGTTTCATTAAGCTGTCAGTGTTTGTTTTCTTGGTGGCACAGAACATCTTAGCACTCTTAACATTAGTGGCATCTTAAGTCTGATGAAGTACTGTAGTCCACTGTGGCTTTGGTCCAACAATGGCAGATTTGGGGCTTGGAGACTTGAGCAAAAAAGGTGACCTGTTATCAGGTCTGTTATCAGACTATACTCTTCTATTGTCATTCATTTCTTTTTCTTAGAAAATGCTGTTTTCAAGTAATGTGAGAGAGGGGTTGGTAAAAAGCCAGAAGAGTAGGTACAAGTATGTAGAATGTATTACTTTGTGAGTTGAAGAGAGAAGAAATAGCTGGCAGGGTATCTCCTTTCTGGATGAAATTGGACTGCCATAGCCACAGCAATCAGACAAGAAAAAGAAATAAATGACATCCAAACTGTAAAGGAAGAAGCAAAACTGTCATTATTTGTAGACGATAGGATACTGGATATATAAAATCCTAAAGAGTTCACCAGAAAACTACTGGAACTGATAACTAATTCAGTAAAGTAGCAGGATACAATATTAATATTCAGAAATTGGCTGTATTTAAAACAATTTTTTAAATCCTGACCTGAGGACATTTTTCATTTGTTCTTTTAGAGCAGAGAAAGAAATGGGAGAGAGAAACATCAGTGTGAGAGGAGCATATACAGACAGACCAGGGACCTGCATCACATCATACATGTCCTGAGCGGGATCACATATGCCCATGCCTGGAGTGGGAATAAACCCACAACCTAGGTCTGTGCCCCACCCTGGAACTGAACCCACAACTTGTTGGTTACAGGATGATGCTCCGACCACTGAGCCACACCTGCCAAGGCAGAAATTGGTTGCATTTTTATATGCCAATAACAAACTATTAGAAAGAGAAATTAAGAAAATAAACCCATTTATAAATGCATCAAAAAAAT
The DNA here is from genome assembly GCF_021234435.1 of Artibeus jamaicensis. NCBI lineage: Eukaryota > Metazoa > Chordata > Mammalia > Chiroptera > Phyllostomidae > Artibeus > Artibeus jamaicensis. The sequence continues at coordinate 7,480,391 of NW_026521810.1, read as the reverse complement.
ACCTAGTAATAAATTTAACCAGGGAGGTAAAAGACCTATATTTGGAAAATTATAAGACACTGAGAAAGAAATTGAAGAAGATACAAATAAATAGAAGCATTTACTATATTCATGGATAGGAAAAGTTAACATCATTATAAAGTCCATACTGCCCAAAGCAATCTACAATTTCAGTGCAATCCCTATCAAAATACGAATGACATTTTTCACAGAACTGAAACAAGTTATCCTAAAATTTATAAGGAACCACAAAAGTTTCCGAATAGTCAAAGCAATCTTGAGAAAGAACAACAGAATTGGAAGTATCACACTAGTTGATATCAACTATACTATAAGGCTATAGTAATCAAAACAGCTTGGTACTGGCGCAAAAACAGACACATAGACCAATGGAGAACAGAATAGAGAGCCTGGAAGTAAACCCTTCCCTATATTAATCTGTGATCGAGCCAAGAATATACAATGAAGCAAAAATAGTCTTGTCAATAAATGATATTGGTAAAACTGGACAGATACATGCCAAAAAATGAAACCAGACCACCTTCTTACACCATATACAAGAAGAAACTCAAAATGGATTAAAGGCTTAAATGTGAGACCATAAAACTCCTCAGGCAAGGAAAACATAAATAAATGGGACTACATCAGATTAAAAAGTTTTTGCACAGCAAAGGAAACCATCAACAAAACAAAAATGGGAGGAGATATTTGTCAATGCTGTATCTGATAAGGGGTTAATATCCAAAATATATGAAGAACTCATACACTTAACACCAAAATAGGCATACAATGCAATTAAAAAATAGGCAGAGACCCTCAATAGACATCTCTCCAAAGAGGACATACAGGTTGCCAATAGACAGATGAAAAGATGCTCAGTGTTACTTACCATCATGGAAATGCAAATTATTGTAAAAGCACATGCAATATCACCTCACACCTGTCACAATGACTGTCATCAATAAACAACAAAAAAAAACCAGTGAGTGTTGGTGAGGATGTAGAGACGGGGGAATCCTCCTGCACTGTTGGTGGGATTGCAAACGGATGGAAACAATATGGAGGTTCCTCAAAAAACTAAAAATAGAATTACTACATGACCCAGCAATCCCACTTCTGGGTACTTATCTGAAAAGCTCAAAACAGCAATTCAAAAAGATATATGCAGCCCTGTGTTTACTGCAGCATTATTTAAAATAGCCAAGGTAAGGAATAGACAATTAGATAAAGAAGATGTGGTACATATCTATAATGGAATGTTACTTAGCCATGAAAATGAATGAAATCTTAACATTTTCGACAACATGGATGGACCTAGAAGGCAATATGTTCAGTGAAATGAGTCAGAGAAAGACAAAAACCATATTTCACTTGATGTGGAATCTAAAATACAAAATAAACAAAACAGAAATAAACTCATAGATACAGAGAAGGAACTGATGGTTTCCAGATAGGAGGGCAGTTAGAAGCCTGGGTGAAAAGTGTAACGGGATTAAGAAGCACAAATTAGTAGTTTCAAAATAATCAGGAGAATATGTAAAGTACAGCATAGGGAATATAGTCACTAATGAATGGTGTCCGGTGGGTACTAGACTTATCGGGAGGATCACTTTATAAGCTATATAAATGTCCACTCACTATGCTGTACACCTGAAACTAATAAAATGTTGAATGTCAACTGTAATTGAAAAATTTTTTAAATTTCAAATAAAGAAACATTGAACTAGAAAAAATATTGGACTACCATATAACCACTGGAAGATCAGTACATTTGAGAGAAAAAGCTTTGCAGCAGGCAGGCTTAACTGCCCACTGGGCAGGCAGCCCTGGCCCATGAGTCTGCTCATGACCTGCCAATCTGAATACACCTGTTGGGACAGTGGGGTCCAGCTCCCACCATCCACAGGAGTCTTGACAACCCTGGGTCTGTCCCATGGCAGAAATTTCCCATCACTGTAAGCTTCTCAAGGGCAGAAATTTGACCTTCCCCATCCTTTACTTCTCAGTGCTCAACACAGTGCCTGGCACATCAGGGATGCTAAAGTGAGGTTGCTGAGTAGAACTATGCCAGACAGGGTGAGTAAATTGTGTGCCTGGCACCTAAGTCAAAGTCTTGTAAGAATCATGTTCTGGGTCAAGGTTCCATTCACAGTTAGTTCTCAATCCTCCATGCAACTGCTTTGTGAGTTTTGTAAGCTAACCTGGAGACCTTATTTCTTTCCATGCCCTGTTTGTATTAACTCTTGGCTTGCAGAATGAGCTATGGAGACTCTGTCCAGTTATAAATTTGAACCTGTCTATATAGTAACCCACTTGGTGACTTTGCTCACTAGTTAAGTCACAGCATCTTAGAATCACAGTTGGCACAGCAGGTTTCTGTGCTGGGTTTGGTGTTTAAACAGATGAGTAAGTCCCAGTATGGGGCTCAAAAGGTGAGTATGAATATCCCGGAAACAAAATGCCAAAGTTGACCTGCTTTGTCTCCAGAGAATACATGGCCCAGACCCTGGGAGCCCTCTGGATTACCAGAATTGAACCTTGCTACCCATTCTCACCCTGGCTGACCTTAATGTTCCTTCCAGAATGTAATGCTTTCAAAACATCACTTCTCAGCCCACACCAACAATGTTGGGGTGGTTCGTGTAGAAGCATGACTTTGACTGACTCTCAGGCTTCCAGGGTTGGGTTGCATTTTTGCCTGAAAATGCTGCCCCTGCCACCACCAGTTTGCAAGGGTTTTTTTTTTTTTAATCTTTAAGGTGACTTTGGGGTTGTTTTTAAGGTATATGTTGATGGTCTTCCAAATTTTATTTTGAATGTGAGAACTAATTGTCATTGTAAGATTTTTTTGAAAAATTTGAAGCAATTAAAAACAAAAAAACCTTAGTTTCAACTGCTACCGTAAAAATTGTTTCAGGCAAGCATCAGCAGTGGATAAAACTAGGAAATGAAAGTTAGATGAGAAACAGAACATTTGCACGATCTCAAGGGCTCTCTCCAGAAGATACTAATTGATTGCAAAGAGAAAAATAGTGATATTGCAGTGAATAAATTGCCAGCTATCATGTTAGCCAAGTGATTAAATTTAGGAACAGCAATAATGGGATAAATTGACATCACGTGTGTTCTGATATGATGCACTGCCAAGGACCCAGTATCACATCTGTCTATTCCTGCACAAGACACATAACCTGAACCTAATGACCAGGAAACATCCACAAACCAAACTGACAGAGTCTGCAAAGTAATTGTCCAGTCAATACTATTCAACAGTGTCAAGAGCATACATTTACACACCCATACACACACATACACAAGAGAGATAGTGATAAAGCAAATACAGGGAAATGTTAACATTTGAGGAATTGGGACATACAGCGATTCTTTGTTTTAGTTTTACTCTTAGTAAGTCTGAGATTATTTCAAAATAGGAAATACTGCTTTTAACATTTTTTCCAGCAAGAATTATAGATGTGGGAACAAGTAAGATATATGTATTTGGCAGGGAGCACTTGATAAATCTGAATGTTTTTATAATATATGGTAACATCAAAACTGTTGTGCCCTGGCATATATTAGCAGAAATGAGTGCTTATATACTTCAAAAGATATAAACAATATTTATAGCAAATGTATCATAATACCCTGAAATAAGAAACAACCCAAACGTCTATCAAAAGAAGAGTAAGTAAATGAGTTGCGAGGTGCACATGCCCTGGAACACTACACAGCGATGGAAACGAGAGCACTGCTGACTGCAGCGTGCAGTAGCACGGACAAGTCTCACATGCGTAATGCTGAGCAAAACATCAAACGAATACAAAATGTATGGCTTCTTGTATATAAAGTTCAAAAATAGGCTTTTGGGGGGGAAGTTTCACAAAATAATGGCAATAGAGGCAGAATAATGTTACTTTTAGGGTTTATTGACCGGAGGAGGTATGAGAGATCTTTCTAGAGAGAGAGAAATGCTTAACACCTTGATCTGGGTAGCAGATACACACACACCCATGCATGCACATACCTAAAAATTTGTCAAGCTGAACACTTAAAATTTTTGCACATCTAAGTTGTACATAAATAAAAACAAAGTAAAAATGTATATAATGTAGATTATAGATCCAAATGTAATTGTAGAATAATAAAAATTCTAAATATGACACAAGAATATATTCATGGCTTTGGTTTAGGGGGAGGTTTCATAAACAAGACCCAGAAAGCACTAATCATAGAAGAAAATGCTGGTAAATTAGGCTACATCAAACTTACACACTTTTCTTTATCAAAACACACCATTAAGAAAGTGAAAAGACAAGCTATGCAGTGGGAGAACGCACTTCCAACACGTGTGACTGACAGAAGCCCCATTGAGGGCACATAAAGAATGCCCCCCGATCAAGAGCTTTTAAAAAGGGACAACTCAATAGAAGAATGGGCAACAGATTTGAGTCAGGCACTTCATAAAAGAGGATATCCAGGTGGACAACACAATATAAAAAGGCACTCAATCTTATAGAATCTTAAAATGCAATGAGAAATAAAGCACACCAACCAGAACAGTAAAAGACGGACAGTTTCAAGTGTTGGCAAGATTGAACAGGGGAACTGATAAATGGCTGATAGGAGGATAAATTCACTCTACCACTTTGAAAATGTTTAGCCTCATCTACAGTATTGGACATTCCTATTCCTGTGACCCACCAATTTGACACGTAGGTACATTCCCAACAGAAATGTTTGTGACTGTGTGGGGTTGGGGGGGGGAGGTGTCATAGACGCATTATTCACAATAAAAACTTGAAACAGAAATGTCCATAAATAGACATAGTAGAACAATTAAATCTATATTCACACAGTGGAATACTATACAGCAATGAAAATGAACACACACAAATGTAATGTTGAACAAAAGAAGCCACAAAAGAATCCATATGGTGTGATTATTCAAAGAATCCATATTGTGTAATATTCAAAAATCAAGAAAAGTCTGTGGTGTTTGTCTTAGCCTTGGGGTAGAGGGTAGGAACACTGACTGGAGGGGGCGTGAGGAGGACCCTGGGGGCTGCAATGTGCTATTTTTTAAGTTGGGTAGTGGTTACCTAGGTGGTTACCTTTGTGAAAATTCACCAGTCAGTATTTTCACACTGGTGTTCTTTTCTGTATGTATATTGTACTTTCATTTAAAGTTTGTTCATTTGATTTATACCTAGCACAATGGTGTTTAGTATATTGCACATCACTATGGACTGCATTGTGTTCCCCACCCCAATTCCTGTGTTGAAGCCCCACCCCCAGTGTGGTGGTGTTTGGAGAAGTATCCTTTGGGATTTAGAGTTAGATGAGGTCACAAGAGTGGGACTCCCATGATGAGATTAATGTTTTTGTGAGAAGAGACCAGGGCTCGCTGATGTCCTCCCTGCCTCCTCTCCCATAAAGAAGAGGTCATGTGAGCATATGGAGAGATGTTGGACTCCCAGCCTACAGAACTATGAAAAGTAAATCTGTTGTTAAAGCTCCTAATCTGGGGTTTTGTGAGAGCAACCAGAGCAGACTAAGGCACATATAAATGAACACCAGCCTCAGCCACCTCATTTTCTGGGCATCATTCTGAGTTGGGCCCAGGCTGAGTGCTGAGATACAGGACAAGGCTTCATCTGTGCGCTCATGTGACGCCCGAGGAAAACTGACTCATCAGTGTGGTGAAGATGCATGAATGTTGTGAGGGTGACAGCGAGGGCTGAGAAACTCCAGTGTCCCCAGTCAGCAGGGACACATCTGTTCCTCTCATAGACTTGAAAGTGCTCCCCTCTTGTGCTGCATCTGGAGCCATGAACTGCTGAACTTTCCAAAACCAGGGCATGCTGCTTTTCATGATCTGAGGAACAGCCAAAACGGGAACAGCAAACCCATTCGCACCACAGTGGAACAAAGGCTGGTGTGTTTCCCGAGCCGAGTGGGCTCTGCATTGTTTGGAAGATACAGAAAGCACTTGTGTTCAGAAAGAGAAACAAGTTCAGAAGGACAGCACAGCCTCTGCCCGCCCCTTCTTTGCACACAGCTTTTACTGCATAGAATTGGTCTCAGTGGTAGGTCAGCAGTTTTTTATTCTTTTTGTTTTATTCTTTCATCTGTACAGACTTCTGAACACTAAACATTTGCTTGGTTTAGGGTAGTTTCTTGTTTTTGGCAAATGTTCCAGATTCAACTTGGTACTTTAAGAACACCCCAAAATAAAAGTTTTTTTAATTCTACCCCCACCCTCCCCTCATAAATTCTCAAAAAGCATCATCAATCAGATAGGCTATTTCTGGAAGATTTTAATACTTTCTAGTCTTTGTTTTTCTTTTCCTTCTTCTTGATCAGCATCTACACTGTGAACTCCTTTGTCCTCTCAGAAGGTTCAATATCATCAGATGTGACCTTTAGTTTTACTCTCCTTGTACTTACTTTCTTTTTTCTTTTTTATTAAAGTACAGTTGGCATACAATATTATATTAGCTCCAGAGGTGCAACATAGTGATTCTCCATTTGTATACCTTGCAGTGTGATCACTGTGTCAGTCTGGTGACCATCTGGCACTGTACATAGTTGTTACAATATTATTGACTATTTACCCTGTGCTGTGCTTCACATCTACCTTTTTCACATACTTTTTTGTTTAAAAATAGTTGTATTGAGCTTTAATTCACATATCATGTGATTCACCCATTAAAGGTGTACAATTCACAGAGTTGTGCAGCCATCACCACAGTTAATTTTAGAACATTCACATCACCCCCACGAAGAAACACTACACCCCTTAGCAATCACCAGCCTCCTCCCCCATCTCCTCTCCTCTGGTCCGGCCCTAAGCAACCATTAATCTGCTTTCTGTTGCTCTGGATTTGACTCTTCTGGACATTTTATTTAAGTGGAACCACACATTATGTGGTTTTATGAGTCTGCTTTCTTTCACTTAACATAATGTCGTGGCATGTATCAGTAACTTTATTCCTTTTTATGGCTGAATAATATTCTATTATATGGATGTACCATATTTTGTTTATCCATTCATCAGTTCATGAACATTTGGGTTGTTCCACTTTATGAATGCTCTGTGGGCATTCATGTACAGGTGTTATGTGAACATGTTTTTGCTTCTCTCTGGTATATATCTAGGAATGAAACTGCGGGGTAAAATGGTACCTCTATGTTTAACTGTTTGAGGAACTGCCAGACTTCTGCAAAGCTCTCTTCCTTATCAGTAAGCAAAGGAAATATTTTATTTGTCTTTAATGGTTGTAAGTTTTACTACTGCCCAACTTTCCAGCTTGTCTGTTAAAAGGCTTCCATGAAGAGGGTGGAGGTGTCATCACCATGCCTACACCTCCCCTTGCACGTGCTTCTCGCCCTCTGCAAGTGCTGCTGGAGCCGGGCCTGGGTCCTCAGTGCTGGTGGGACAGAGTTACCCCTGGAGACACGGTCATTTATGGACCAGACAACTTTTCATATTATTCTGGTAACGAGAGCAATTTCTTTTGTTGATCTTGACCTGTGATCTCACATATTAAAAACCATTGAAAGTTTAGGTAGAAGGTTGCTCATAATTTTTCTTACTTGAGCTGATTTAGGTCATCTTTTGTCATCATGCTGATGTCGTGGCCTCATCAGCAGCAAAATGATGCCCAAATCAGGAAGATTGGGAAAGAACTTGGACTTTTGGTATCACGCTTCCGACACACAAAACAGATTTTAAATGCTTTCACAGGCCTCACCACAAACATCCACCTTCCATAGAGCTCAGGCTACTGCCACCAAAGGAACTGTATGGCTCTCGTTGTGACCCTATAAAATTCATGCTGAAGTCCTAACCCCCAGCACCTCATAGTGTGACTGTGTCTGGAAATAGGGAGTAATTAGTGTTAAATGAAGTCACTGGGGTGGGCCCTAATCCAATATGACTGGTGTCCTTATAAGAAGGAGAAACCATGTGATGGCCCAGGGAGAAGATGGTCATGTGCAAGTCAAGAAGAAAAGTTCAGAAGAAACCAACCCTACCAACACCTTAATCTTGGACTTTTAGGCTCCAGAATTGTGAGAAAATGAATTTCTGTAGCATAAACCACCCAGTCTATAGTACTTGTTATGGCATCCCAAGATGATTAACACATGCACCCTGATGCCCCTGAGCCCTGACACCTGCCTCCTCTCTTACCCTGTGGGAGAGATGGGCAAATAACAACCCTAGGTCCCTGACCATATGCTCTTCTTGGGTCACCCTGAGGGCCCAGTCTGGTTCCCTTTATGCTGGGCCCACCCTGGTCCTTCTTGTTTCTCCAGGGTCAAAGGTGCCTCCCATGTAGAAGCATACTCTGGCCCAAGTACCACCCCCAGCAGGAGAGAAAATACCAACAGGGACTCCTGTCAAGACTCGGACCCCCTTGCCCCACTCCGGCTTGTTCATAAGGAAAGTCCAGTGATTTCTTAGCACTTGCCAGGGTTCCCTATAGAGAGTGGCCACTTTATACACAAAGATGGCTTGATCATCCCAGAAGTCTTTTCCTTTCATTTAACAGAATTTGCATCTAGTGTTTCGCTCCAGATGATTTCTAATGTGGAAATCATTTTATATGTTAAAAAGGTGGTCTCAACATTTGCTAAGTAAAAGTTGGGGATATTTCTAAAGTTAGGTTTATTAAGGTATAATTTACATACAGCAAAATTCATCCTTTCTAGATGTGCAGTTCACTGAGCTTTGACAAATGTATATAGTGTGAGAAACCAACAATCGAGACAGGGGGTATTTATTCTCATCACTCTGCAGGGACCTCATGCACTGTGCCCAGTGCTGGCTTCTGAGCAGCAGTTGTTATAGAGTCGAGCTGATGCTCTAGGAAGGTCGAATTAGAAGTACTTTTCAGGAAGAACAGGAAGGAAGAGAGTGTAGGGGAAAACTGACTGGCTATTTTTTAGGGCAGAAAAACTGGAAACAATTCCACAGGCAAGTGGAAGGATGGGTGATAGCTCCCTGTAGGCCCAAAGGAGGGCGGGGTGTCACAACCAGGACAGAGGATGGAGATATAGGTAGAAACTCTTCGCTTCTTCGCACAACCAAACAAAGATAACAACCAATTTAAAAACAACAAACAACCAGAACTGCCATAAAATCGAGCTGCATGGACCTGTGACAACCAAGGAGTTAAAGAAACATACATCCAGACTGGTAGGAGAGGTGGAGACAGGTAGCCTGCTGGAGACCCTGAGGCAAGGTGGTGGACCATGCAGGTGAGGCAGGGGCTGGCTGACTGGGAAACTACAGACTCAAAACCTCTAACCTCTAGCCGTAAAACCTGTGGGGATTGCAACGGTGGGAGAAACTCCCAGTCTCACGGGAGAGTTCTTTGGAGAGACCCACAGGATCCTAGAATGTACACAAACCCACCCACCTGGGAATCGTCACTGAAAGGGCACAGTCCGCTTGTGGGAAGCGAGAGAAGTGATGGAAAGCAGAGGTATAGCAGAGCAAGTGAGCAGCATTGTTCCCTTTCTGACCCCTCCCCCATAGACAGCACCAAATGCAGCAAAGAGGGTTGCCCCACCCTGGCAATACCTAAGGCTCTGCCCCTTACAACATAACAGGTGTGCTGAGACAAAGATATATGACCTAAGTGAAAGAACGGATCAAAATTCCAGAAATAGAACTAAGTGGCAAGGAGATAGACAAACTGTCATATGTAGAGTTCAAAACACTGGTAATCAGGATGCTCACAGAATTGGCTGAGCTCAGTCACAAAATGAAGGAAGAAATAAAGGGTATACAAAGTGAAATAAAGGAAAATATACAGGGAACCAAAGTGAAGGAACGGAACCCAGAACTCAAATCAACAATTTGGAACAAAAGGAAGAAATAAACATCCAACTAGAACAGGACGAAGATATAAGAATTAAAAAAAAAAAATCAGAACAAGCTTAGGAACCTCTGGGACAACTTTAAGTGCTCCAACATCTGAGTCATAGGTGTGCCAGAAGGCAAAGAGAAAGAGCAAGAAATTAAAAACTTATTTGAATAATGAAAGAGAACTTCCCCAATCTGGCAAAGGAAACAGATGTCCAGGAATTCCAGGAAGCTCAGAGAGTCCCAAAGAAGTTGGACCCAAGAAGAAACACACCAAGACACATCATAATTAAGTGACCTAAGATTAAAGAAAGAATCTTAAAAGCAGCAAGAGGAAAGGAGTTACCTACAAAGGAGTTCCCATAAGGCTATCGGCTGATTTCTCAAAAGAAACCTTGCAGGCAGGAAGGGGCTGGAAAGAACTATTCCAAGTCAAGGCAAGGACCTACATCCAAGATTGCTCTATCCAGCAAAGCTTTCATTTAGAATGGGAGGGCAGATAAAGTGTTTCTCAGATAAGGTCAAGTTAAAGCAGTTCATCATCACCAAGCCCTTATTATATGAAATGTTAAAGGGCCTTATCTAAGAAAAAGAAGGTCAAAAACTATGCACAGTAAAATAACAACAAACTCACAACTATGAACAATCAAAAAACAAAAACTAAGCAAACAACTAGAACAAGAACAGAATCACAGAAATGGAGATCACTTGGAGAATTATCAGTGACGATGGGGAGCAGGGAGAATGGGATAAAAGGTACAGGGAATAAGAAGTATAAATGGTAGGTACAAAATAGACAGGGAGAGGTTAAGAATAGTATAGGAAATGGAGAAGCCAAAGAAAAATGTACAACCCATGGATATGAACTAAGGGAGGGGGTCCCCAACTAAGGGGAGGATGGAGGGGTGTAAGGCTGAAGGGAATAAAGTGGAGAAAAAAATGGGACAACTGTAATAGCATAATCAATAAATGTACTTAAAAAACAAAACAAAACAAAACACTGTTTGGATTGCCTGCCTCTCCGCCACTGGCACCTGAAAACCATACCAGGAATACAGTCCCCAGGGCTGCCTCTGAGCCTGAATGATAGGAGGTTATGTTCAAAAACTAGGTTGTAATCTTACTGAAATTTAGCAGCTTCTTTCTTCATTGGACATTCCTCTGATTGTTGCTAGTTTTTGGTTGGATTCCAAAGTTCTGTATATGTTGATTCTGACAGTTTTTGCCAGCTTAACTGTCACTTTTGTGAAGGCATAGATTTGCCGGGTACCCTGTTCTCAGGTATGGACATTTTTACAGTTTTTTTTATATTGATAGATTGCCCTCTAAAATGAATAATTTATTTTACAGTACTAACAGCCATGCACGTCCTCATAGTAATGCCAACATTTGTTACAAATTTTAAATTTTTTGTTTATTGTTGAATAATACTTCATAATCAAATTGATTTCAATTTCAGTATTGTTGAGTATGAACCTTTGTTGAGTTAGTGTTTGTTTTTCTGGACACTGTTTCCTTTGATCATTAGACTCTTCAGCTTATTCAAGAATTAGCCTTTCACCTTCATTTCTGTTTATCTGAGCCTGGGCTTGATGTGATGAGACATGTCTGTGTAAGTGTCATAATCTATCTTAGTTGGGGACAGGCAGTCCCTACCACCGGAGGAGGCTTGTTGGATCTGACCCTGGGCCTGCTTAAATTATTCATTTATTGAACAGAAATGCACCGAGCCCTATGGTGTACCAGCCTGTGCTAGTGCTGGGGACAACCTTGCCCAGTCCTTGTGGGCAAACAGCTGGTCAGGCATGACACCAAATAAGCAAGATGCTCAGGATGTCATCTCAGAACATGTTTCCTGCTGAACCCACTAGTTTTAATTTTATACAGGTTTTTAAAATTGTTGATGTCCTTACCCTTGCTCATCACATCCTTGAAAGGGCGGTCAGATCAAGCCCCCATCACCTCAGCAACTTGAGCTTCATGGTGCACATGGTCAGTCCTTGGGTGGGGCGGGAGGGGGTTGCCCTCCCGGGTACCAGAGGTCCGGACCCTCCCCTCTGGGAACCTAGGGCCCCAGAACATGAGCTTTCTTCTGGAGGCTGACCTCACCTCACATGACAGACAGTTTCTTCCAGGACAGAACTCCCAGAAGTTTTCAGATGGCCAAGTCCCAGAAGACTGTGCTAGCCCTTCCTCAGAGAGAAGGTAGGTATCTTTCACCTGCATAGGTAGAACTCGCCGGAGGTTTGGGGCCACACGGGAATGGAAAACCCATGGCTAAGGTTTCCCATGCATCTTTCCCAAGCAATCCAGAGTTGTCCCCTGTCCTTACCCAGCATAATAAGATGGTGGTGGTCAGGTGAGAACACTGCAATACTCATCCTGTCCACAGGGATCAAGACAGCTGCCCCTGCCCCCATCCTTCTGCCCAACCAGAAGCACAGTGACTTGGACCATCCCCACCATGAGAGGATCTGCAGGCCCACCCAGTGCTTCTGCAGCCCCACCTCAACTGCAACTGCCGAGTCGTCGAAGAAGCCCAAGATGCAGGCCACAGGGGACATGTTTCCCACCAACTGGAGCCCCCCTCCTATTGAGTTCCTGACTCCAAGGGTTCAGCAAGCTGGCAAGGGGGCCCAAGCCCACAGGTGGGTGGGTACGGTGGGACCTCAGAGCCCAAGGAGACTGGCCTGCTGGGTGCCCTCGGAGTTGAAGCAGAAGTCCCAGGTCTCAGTCCCCCAGGGGAACCTGGCCTCACTGGAGGAGCTGTTCTGGAACACGGCAGGCCCAAGCCAGGAGGCTGCAGCTCCATTGGTGGGTACCTCCTCTCCTCGCCACCCATCTTCAGTGACCCTCCTCTATCACCCCCAAGACACCCCTTTTTGACACTCCTCCTAGGCTATATCCCAGCTGTCCTTCTGTGACCACTTCCTTTGGACCATCCCTCCTCAGCCATATACCTGTAATATCCCTGCAGTCCTTGGGCCCTAAAGGCTGGGCTACCCCTCTCCCTCTATTTCCACTCCTAACTCTTGCTAAGAGGTGGCTTGGCGGTACCAGATCTGGTGCCCCTCCTGCATGGGGCCCTTCAAGGCTTTCCCAGCCATGGTGGGGATTATGGCCCCGGAGAAGGAAGGACCTTGGAGCTGGGCCAGGGTTAGGCACAGAGACTCAGCTGACTGCGGTCCACTAGACTTAGATTCCTGAGTGGACACTTTTGTGATGAACTTCACAAGCAGAGCGAACTGCTGTTGCTAGGTAGATAGTGGGGACACTTAAGGAAATGTACTCTAAGAACAGGGCTTCGCTTGTCTCTGATAGCCTGAGATTGTCCGTCACTGAAATGGCCACCACCAGGGAAGTAATAAATTCTGCTCTAGTCACATGCCAGAGTGCCCTGAAAGAATTCCTTCAGTTGTCTCAGAAGGACTGACATGGAATAGCCCTCGAGACATACTGCGAAACGCAAAGGGCTCGGCGCAGGCTGGGGCGTAGGGTGCGCTGCCCTTTGTGTTAAGGTGGGGGCTGTGACAGGTTTCTGTCCACTCTTCTGTGCACAGAGTGTCTCTGACCTCATTCCGGGGCGGGGAGGGGGGGGCAGCGGAAATGGTTTACTAAATAACTTCAGGCTTTTAAATTTTTTTAGTCATGTGATTGGATTGCCTATTCAGAAAAGTTAACAAAAATAAAGGGTTTAATTTAGATTAAATTTTATTCTCCTTTCCCTCTACTTTGTCTTTCTCTTTCTTTCCCATTCCTATAACCTGTTTCTCCAGCTCACCCCTGGGGACTCACAAAGCTACATCAACAGCTTAGATTGCTTGCTGCAGGAGAAGAGGTGAGTTCAAGAAAGGGTCCATCATGGGGTGTCGCGTCTGTGGGGTTGGCAGTAATTTCACAGAGGTTGTCCTAGTCTAACACTCACATCAAATGCCTCTCGGAATAAAGCAGCCTACCTCCCCCCACAGTGTGCCCACGCCCCCCAGAGGGCCCTACATGCTTGAATTAATAATGAACATGGGAAACAGCAACCAGGTCAACAGGTGAGGATCATGGCCAAGCGGAGACCCCCACCCCATGTACAGAGCCCTCGTCTGGCTCCTCTTTTGTCTTGACTTCCTTCTGCCTAATCCCTGCTAGTTTGGGGAAGGGGAGAGTTAGTCTCTCAGGTGCCTTTCAGGAGCTGTGTTAGAAGTTGAAAAGGTGCTGGCTCTGACAGGCGTGCAGCCTGCCTCCTGCCTCCACCGAGATGTACCAGTTCCTGCTGCCCTGCTCTGCACCAACCCTGGAGCATGCTTTGCTCATTTCCCCATAGCACTTCATCGCTTTCACATCCGATATCTCCATGGTGTTGCAGTGAGCCTCACTTCACACAGAAGTTACTTTCTAAAGGCCAAAGTCACATCCAATCAGAATCAGTCCCTCGCAGAGGCCAAGATGGTCTTGGAGACACCAAGTCCTTAGCACTGGGAGGTTCTTGCTCTGCACGGGGCCCTGACCAGGTGCTGGATATAGAGATGACTGTGCAGCCCCAGCTTGCCTGGAAATTAACATGATTCCAGTGATTCCAGGGCCACAGAGATGCTATAGAGGGTCCTGGGATTGTGGCACCGGACTTGACCAGGGAATCAGGAAAGACTCCCCAGAGGTGTCCTTGTCCTTGGACCTCGGTGGATCAAAAGGTTTGGGAGGTGGCAGGGATGACCATACGTACAGAGGCGAAATGGGACTTGGTGGGCCTGAGCACACCAAGCTGGAAACCGTGCAGTCAGCGGCTAGCTGGAGGGGTCTGAACCTGAGACAGAGGTCCAGGCTCGAGGGGAGAAACCTTTGAGAACTGAAGACCAGTGGGCAGAGCCAGGGCAAGCACTGGGAGGGGCAGGACAAGGGCTGCCGGGCAGTCAGGGCTCCCTCAACAGCCCGAGGGACAAGGACAGAGAAGGGCAGAGCAGGGAAGGGAGTAGGGACTCGGCAAGATAAAGGTTGGCAGCAGAGCCTCTGGAGGGCTGGTTGAAGTGGGAAGTGAAGCCCTCAGGGGCTGTTGGGAGAAGTTCGGGCTCCAGTCTCTGTGGCTGAGGGCACAGGCTGGGGAGGGTGAGGGCTGAGCTGCGTCTGGAGGGCTGCCACCTGAGGCAGAGATGCAGGCCCAGCATCCCAGCTCTAGGCAGCAATGAGCACAGGGCTTCTCCCGGCCATGCAGCTGGACCTCAGGAGAAGCAAAAGGGCTAGCTAGACACAGGCCAGGGTGTGTTAAAAAGTGAGCAAATGCTCTGGCCAGTGTGGCTCAGTTGGTTGGAGCATTGTCCTGTAAACCAAAAGGTCGCAGGTTTGATTACCAGTCAGGGCACAAACCCACGTTGCAAGTTTGGTCCCAGTCAGGGCCTGTACAACAGGCGACCCCACTGATGTTTCTCTTCCCCTCTCTCTCTCCCTGCCTTCCCCTCTTTCTAAAATCAATGAGCATGTCCTCAAGTGAAGATTTAAAAAAAAAAAAAGCAAATGCCAAAATAAGGTACACGGACAAAAGCACTTTTGAAGGTTCATGGTGAAAATCGTCCTTTTTGAGGCCTGTCCGCCCCTCTGTGCGTGTGCACATATAACACTCAATGCAGCACAGCACCTCCCTGCAGAAAAATACATTTCTGAGGCAGGCGATGCAGCTTCCTGGTCCCTCCTTCCTAGGCCTCACCGTGTTCTGGGGGTCCCTACAGCCCAGTGACAGAGCTGGGTGACCCACCAGGAACAGCACTGACCCCATCGTCGGCTCTCATCTCCCTGCAGGGAACAGGCGCTGGAGCAGGAGCGGAAGGAGCTGCTCGCGCAGGGCTGTCCTGATCCTGATTCCTTGGATCTCGATGAGGAGGACCTGCCTCTCACACCTGAGCACAGGTGGGGAGGGTGGACACGGGGAAAGGGAGGGATGCAGTGGGGGCTTAGGTGAGGGGTGGGTCCCTAGGACTCAAAGGGGCATGGGGAGGATATGGGGCGGGGCAGGCGCAGGTGGGGAGGCGGGGGGGGGGGTACCTCTGTGCCCACATCTCCAGGCAATGGACTTGGTCTGCCACACTCTGGGTTTTGGACAATTTCAGCCAGTGATTTGTTTATCATTTACAAGTCCTCAGGTTGCCTCCTCTTCTTAAACCCACATTCATTAATCGATTCAAGAAATATTTATTCACCAGCTGTGTGTTGGGGTTCAGTGTGGGCCTCTGAGGACACAGATGTGAAACATGGCCTGCTCTGCCCCCACTGTCTGCCACATTTATAGAACTGGGTCTCTGGGGACAGTAACTGCACAAGACCAAAGTCTAAATGAAAACGCCTTTAAAGGGGAGAACAGAGCCACGTGACATTGTTCACCGTCCCTGTCTGGGGAAAAGCAGGTAGCCACTCTCCGTGCTGTTTTGCGGGTGGCATCTGTGAGCCCACTGGCTGGAGGAGGGTGGACTCGTCTGTGCCAGAGTCTCGGAGGCGCCCGAGGACCGCAGATGACTCCACCTTCAGGGTACCCTGTTACTAGCTCAGCCACACGCGTGTTTGTCCATCTGTCCATCCACTCATCCAACAAACCTCTACTGAGTGTCAACCCAGTGCCGGTGCCAGCCTCTGTTACAGACTCTGGGGACACAGCGGGAACAAAGCCAAGCAGACATCTCTGCCCTCATATCACTTGCTGTCAAGGCAGAGAGACTAATGGTGAACCCGCTGAATGAAGCTACGTGGCAAGTGCCAGTGAGAAAGGATTAAGTGGAGAGGGGGGCATCAGGACCGTGGGGAGGGTTGGGAGATTTGGATGAGGGGTCAGAGAAGGCCTCCGTGAGCAGATGACTTTTAGACAGATGCCTGAAAGGGTCTGCAAGGCAGCTCTGGGCCTGCCCCCACCCCCAGACCAGACCACGGCTGGTGTGCTGGGGAGCAGCCAGGGAGGGAGGGGGAGGAGATCAGCACAGGGGTGGGGGGTGGGGGGTGGCGCTCAGTAGGGGCTCCATGCCAGAGCTTCTCCTCTGAGTGAGCTGCCACCATTTGCCTGAACAGGATCCTCTGCCACCGTGCTGAGGAGAGACAGCGGGGACAGTAATTAAAGGAGTCCTGAAGGGTTTGGGCCTGAGCAAGCAGTAGGTTGTCATTGTCTGGGGCGGGGTAGAATCCGGAGTCCATTTGGGGGATTTTAGAAGTGGGATCAAGGAGGCGGTTAGGATGCTTTGTCCGGAGAGGCAAGTTTGGGAGTTCCTAAGTACAATGACACTTAAAGACAGAAAACTGAGTGAGATGACTGGGGGAGCAACTACCAGGGTGTCCAACCCACGGCCCACGGGCCACGTGCAGCCCAGGATGGCTATGACTGTGGCCCAACACAAAATCATAGATTTACTTAAAAGCTTTTTTTTTTGGTTATCAGTTTTCATTAGTGTTTGTGTGTTTAATATGTGGCTCAAGACAGCTCTTCTTCCAGTGTGGCACAGAGATGCCAAAAGGCTGGACACCCCTGCTCTACACAGAGAGAAGAGACAGGAGCCCAAGGGCAAAACCCAGAGGTCATCTAGGGGCGAAACCTCTAGGCCCAATGTAAACCTAGAGGTTAACATTGACCTTGACGAGAGCAGCTCTGGTGGATGGCTTTGGGCAAACCTGGCTGGGATAGGTTCATCAGAGAACAGGAGGAGCAGAGTGAAAGTGAAAAATGGGCAGTAGCTGAAGTGGAAAGTGGAGTCAGGTTAGATCTTTTCTGTCTGTCTTCTCCCTCCTTCCTCTCTTCCTTCCTCCCTCCCTCTCTCAGAAGCCGTGTGCTAAGGGGAAGCCAGGATGGGCTGCAGGAGGGGAGCCACCTCAGCTGTGTCACTGGGGGCAGGTTGCCTGCCTGTCCTGGCTTTGCTTTTCTGTAAGTCTGTGATGGTGTCCAGTGCTGGTCCATGCAGTGGCAGGTGACATTTGCCTTTGGCATCCACTTGCTGAGGCTGTCCACTTTGGGGATCCCCGAATGTTGTTATTGCCCAGAGATTATTACAAGTGGCACTTTGGCTTACCATTGATTGTTTTTGAAGTTTTTCTGATAATTGTCTCCGGCCTGAATCAGGGATGCGCACACGTAGTGGAAAGTTTATAAATGGTGAATATTTTAGGCCTTGAGGGCCACACAGTCTCTGTTATAACCACTCAGTTCTGCTGTGGTGGCAGGATCAGTCCCACAGATGACATGTCGATCGAATGAACATGACTGCTGCCGCAAAACCTCATCACAGAAACAGACGGGTCGGTGCAGACCTGGCCTGGACTCAGGGGCCCCTGCATTCTACCCGCTGCCAGTTCTCACTGCTCAAATCCAAGTGGCCAGATAGGCTGAGCACTGCGCACAGGCTGCCCAGGGTCCCCAGAGAAAGGTGCTGGGCAAGTCAGACCATGCATCTGAGTGCAGGTGGCGGGGCATGAAGACAGTGGAACCAGCAAATGTGGGCCAAAGGCCTTGGTGACATCAAAAGTGATGAAAGCACTCGTCTGTCTAAGTTGGGGCCTGTGGGTTTGGTTCCCAGGTTCCCAGTTGCCTTGGACTTGAACTTTTTAAAAATCTCTCTAGCAAGAATCATTATTCTAGTTCTTTAACTTTCTACTACATACATCCAGGGCTCCCGAAGTTATGGCTTAGATATTTTGAAGTCCTCACAGGTAGGGAGTTATTTGGACAACTGGCTTAAGGCAGAAGGAGTTTCAGGCTTTACAATTGCCAACAATTTTCTGGGCATATGACATTTTCAAGCTGGACCGTGAGAAAGCCTTTTTGACAACAGCCACTTTGAGGTGGTGGTTTTGATATGGGATCATTTTGCTGGGACAGTCCAACTCTCTACTTCAAAGAAAATGACTTTGTGATGCACAAAGCCAGCAGCCCATTCCCTTCCTGAGTAGGGTGTGGAGCATGGAGGAGCACAGGCCTGGAGAGGAGGGGCTGAGGCTGGGGCTGTTCACATCAGACAGACAAGTTGCTTGTGACCAGAAGTCATAAAACTGCCACAACTGCCCCTCAGAAAGGACCCTGAGCATCCTAAGCAGATTGTCTGCTCACACGCGACGGACCGTCTGGTAATTCTGAATGGACAACGTCCTATATTCTTTATTTCTTCAAGTTAAAAGACCTTATGTGCATGCTGGGGTCGGGGAGGGAGGACAGTTAAACCACAACAGCATCCTTTATCCTCAGTTCTGGGCTGCACAGGAAATCCTTAATTAGTTGAATGAGGGTCATCTCAGAACTCTGAATGACAGACGTTATATTTAATATCACAAAAGTCCCTTTGAACAGTGGTCTGGTGACAGAGTTAAGACCCTTTTACAGGTGAGCCTACTTCTTACAGACTTTTAATAATTTTTTAAATTGTAAAAGCAACATTGGAAGTCACAGTTATTCAGACAGCAAAGAAATGAACAAAACAGAAAACTATTTTAGCGTCTGTGTGTTGGTTTTCCCAGGCTGCTTTTGAAAGGCCACAGGATCAGAATCTCCCCAAGTCACCCCCTCACTGTGCCATTTCATCCTCAGGGCGACCCTGTAATGCAGGGGATTCCCTGACTCGGGGCCACCTCACGTGAAGCCAGCAGAGTTCGCCTGGCCAGCAGTGGGCAGCCCCTTCACTGCTGCCTCTGCAGGGCCGGCTGCGGGAGCCCCAGAGCCTCCTGGGAGCCCCAGGTGCTGTGGCCCTCCGAGTTCAGTCTCTGCCCAGCCGGGGGCCTGGGTGTGGGCGGTCCTCTGGTGAGAGGAGGGGACGAGTACCCACAGCTGGTTTAATTTGTTGCCACTGTTACTGTAGTTAAATGTAGTTAAGTGCATTACAAAATCCAGCAGAACACAGTTGTGTGAAGTAAACAGGAAGTGCCTCCTCTTCCCCAGTCCTGTTGCCCAAGGCTGACCCTGGATCAGAGTTGCATGTGTCTGCTGGGAGGGGGGGGTGCTTCGTGTATTTATGAACGTGTGTGTACCTACACATGTACACACACTTCCCATTCTGCAGCTGGCTTTTCCACCCACCTCTGTGGCACAGAGTTACCTCATTCCCAGGAATCATCCCAGCTACCTTCCCCTTCCTGTTCCCCCTTCACTGGGTCACTAGCCCTGACAGTGTGCGCCTGCCGGCATAGTTAGATTGTGTCCCCTCCTCTTTTCCCTCTCGTCCGCTGTCCGTGGGCCCAGCTCTGGTCTACTTAGTCAGCTCACAGAGCAGGTGGGGCCCAGGCATCTGCATTTTAGCAGCTTCCAAGGGAGTCCTCCTGATCACGGAGCTTGAGGACTGCTGCCCAGAGGAAGTTTGGGCTTCTTCAAGGTGCAGATGCTCTCCCTGACCCTGGATGACCCATGTCTCGGCTCTGTGGCCCATTCACCTGCTGCAGGGTTCTGGGAGGTGCAAGGGCAGCCCACACCTGATTCATCCTCCACCACCTGGCACCGGCACATGGCGGACACTCAGTGAACACCGGAACTGAAAAGAGCCAACAGGTGGCACTGGGCTTTGTAACCAGGACCTCAGGCTCCTGGACTGAGGGAGGAATCAGATGTACAACAGAGTGGAAAGAGTTCCACTCTGTAGCTTGTAGCTTAGTCTGTAGCTTGTGGGCTCTTTCCTCCATCAGTAGGTGGCGCTGTCCCTCTGGTTCGGTACCCCCACCCCCACCCCCAGACCCCAGCTGCAGACCAGGTGCGCCTGTTGACCCGACTCTCCCATCCCTTGCTTTGCCAGGGAGCTGGTGGAGAGGTTCTCCATGTCCCTGCAGGTCATCCCATCAGTCCACCCCGGAGAGACCACGTTTCTACCCAGGCGCCACCCCCTGCCTTGCATCCTGGACTATTCACACATGAAACCCCGTAACCACCTGGAGGAGCTGTTCCTCAGGTAAATGTTTGTGTGGCATGACCAGGCCCCTCCCTCATGGGGCCGTGACTAGGTGCACCCCAGAGGAGGAAATCCAAAGCTGTGTTTGGCCCATTTGGCTGTGTCAGCTTTTAGAGACAGAGATGAAACAGCCATGCATGTCTAACAATAGTTAATTTTTTTAACCTTGCATTTCAGCAAATATTAGACTGTGCATTTACCTACTCACATTGCTTTTCCTCCCACATACCTGAGTTTCATGGAATAACTTTAGTCACACTCATGCCACCTGCTTTTGGAGTTGTGTCTCCATCTACACAGGAGCCACTTTCTGGGCCATCAGCAGTTTTCCGCCACGTCAGCATCACCGCCATGTACTCATTCAAGACACTCTGTCAATCTGTGTGTGATGCTAACACTGAAAAGTTTGTCCCCGGCCATGATTTATGCTGGGTATAACATTAGGACAGCTTGTTCTTCTCTTGGAAATAAATGTATGATCGTCATCACATAACCACTGACTATGTTTCTTTTAAGGGCTTTAAAAAAAAACAAAACTTTATGACAGTAATGTCCACACTCGCAACTGTGAGTCCATACCGCTAAGAATGAGAGAGAGAGAGAGAGAGAGAGAGAGAAGGCCCACAGGATTCAGTGCGGCGGCCACCCATGGGGCACCCATGCAGGCCGGGGCACCCGATGACCCGCACCAGCCTGCGCAGGTGCCCCTTCAGCTGCCTTGGACTTGAACACAGCAATCTTCTTTTTTGCAGCTATTCAGGGCTTTAGTATATCTATTCCATTCATTCTAAATCCACCTTATTTTATAATAGATAACATTTTGATGTGTTTCCTTTAGAACTGTACATCATGGAAAGTGCGAAGCACACGCAACAGTAGAGAGGACAGTGCAGTGCACCTGTGTGTACCTAGCACTCAACTTCAACAATGACCAACTCAAAGCCAGTCTAGTTCCATCTCTACCCCTGCCCACTAGCATTGTCCCCTCAAGCTGATTTCTAAGCAAACCCAGACACATATAATTTCATCTGTACGTGCTTAGTTTGTGTCTCTAGAAGACAGAATTATTATTTTAGACATTACATCAATACCATTATTACACCTAAAAAATAGTAATGTCTTAATATCATTAATATTAGTCAGTGTTCAGATTTCCTTAGTTGTCTTATGAATGTTTTCAGATGTTCAAATCAGGATCTAAACAAGGCCTAAACACTGCAGTGAGGGTGATGCGGCTGCAGAAACCCCGCTGCCCTGCGTCAGTGCCAGGCACAGGCCGCCCTCGCCCTCGCTTTTCCTGCTGTCCGCGTTGTTTCCTGCTTTCCCCTATTACAAAGTGTAGCACAGAATGTTCTTATATCCTGACACAGAAAGGTTTGTCTGGAGGCCTGGGACACACCCCTGGATGTGACGTGAGTGATTTGGCCTGAGTAGATGAGTACTGATAAAGGTTCACTTTGCCAAATTGAAAAGGCATCCAATAAAGACATGAAGAAAAGGAGGGAAAGGGGACTTCCACCAAGATGGAGGCGTCGGTGGAAGCACTGCGCCTTCTCACACAACCAAGTTTAAAAACAACAAAGTTTTAACAACAAAAACACAGCCAAACCACAGAAAATTGAACTACACGGAAGTCTGACAACAACAAACCCTTCAGCCAAACCAGTAAGAGGGGCAGAGCCAGCAGCGGAGTGGGGTCGGGTAGGAAAGATCCACCGGACCAACCGGGGCACGCAACACAGGCACACAACCCAGGTGCGCCAGCAGCCATAGGCGGATCCCAGGTGTGGAGTAGCAGGTGGACCCACTGAGGGCTGACCACGGTCACACATTCGAGCGCAGATAAACAGGTGAAGGAGCGAAGCAATGAGACAGACCGTGCAGGCCCCAGTGGCGGAAAGTGGCAGAGGGGACCACCATTGTCCCTCTCTGACCCCGCCCCCACACACAGCATCACAAACCAGCAACCTGGGTAGCCTCTCTCTGACCCGACACCACATATAGCATCACAAACCAGCGACCTTGGTGGCCCCGCCCTGGTGAACACCTCCTTGTACGTTTTGTAACAGGCACAAACAGATCAAGACATGGCTCAAGAACACCTCAGAGCCCCAGAGCCAATAAATCTAAGCGATGAAGAACTTTCAGATGCACAGTTCAGATGCACAGTTCAAAACACTGGTGATCAGGATGCTCACAGAACTGGTTGATTATAGTCACAAATTAGAGGAACATATGAAGGCTAAACTAATTGAAATGAAGGGTAATGCACAGGAAACCAATAGTGATGGAAAGGAGACTGGGACTCAAATCAAAGGAGTGGACCAGAAAGAGGAAAAACATGACCAAACAGAAAAGGATGAAGAAACAAGAATTCAAAAAAATAAGGAGAGGCTTAGGAACCTCCAGGACATCTTTAAACGTTCCAACATCTGAATTATAGGGGTACCAGAAGGGGAAGAGGAACAGCCATGAGTGGAAAACTTATTTGAACAAAGAATAAAGGAGAAGAACTTCCCCAATCTGGCAAAGGAAATAGACTCCCAGGAAATCCAGGAAGCTCAGAGAGTCCCAAAGAAGTTGGACCCAAGAAGAAACACACCAAGGCACATCATAGTTACATTAGCCAAGATTAAAATGAAAGAGAGAATTCTAGAAGCAGCAAGAGATAAGGGGACAGTCACCTACAAAGGAGTGCCCATCAGACTGTCAGCAGATTTCTCAAAAGAGACCTTACAGGCAAGAAGGGGCTGGAAAGAGGTATTCCAAGTCATGAAATCCAAAGACCTACAACCAAGATTGCTCTATCCAGCAAAGCTTTCATTTAGAATGGAAGGGCAGATAAAGTGCTTCCCAGATAAGATCAAATTCAAGAAGTTCATCATCACCAAGCCCTTATTATATGAAATGTTAAAGGGACTTGCCTAAGAAAACAAAGATAAAAAAGATGAACAGTGAAAGGACAGCAAACTCACAGTTATTAAGAACCACACCTAAAACAAAAGCAAACTAAAAGGACAACTAGATCAGGAGCAAAACCATAGAGCTGAAGATCACATGGAGGGTTAGCAACAGGGGAGTGGGAGAAGGAGAAGGGGGGAGAAGGTACAGAGAATAAGTAGCATAGATGGTAGGTAGAAAATAAGATGGGGGAGGGCAAGAATAGTGTGGGAAATATAGAATCTAAAGAACTTGAGACACGTGGTCATAAACTAAAGAGGGGGAATGGTGGGGGAGGGGTGTGCAGGGTGGAAGGGAATGAAGGGGGGAAATAGAACGGTAATGGCATAATCAGTAAAATAGATTTAAAAAAGAAAAAAGAAACAAAAGGAGGGAAAGGGAGTGAAGGGAGAAGAAAGGTAGTGCAGCCAGAGAAAGGAGGAGGCAGTGAAGGGCTGGGCGGGAGTAGAGCAGGGAGGACAGGAGAAGGAAGGCGCTTCCTGAGTAGCACCATGGTTTGTGCCAACAGCGGGGTTTCTGTCCCGGGCTGGATGAGCCTCAGGAAGTGTCTGACAGATGAGCTGGCCCGTGGAGCAGCAACCTGGATCCGAGCAGCCCTGCCAAATGGGACCAGGTGGCTGGCCGGCTTCCTTGGAGGAAGGAATTCAGGCCCTCCTCCCTCAAGCATGCTAATGAGCATCACGGGCCCCACTGCCAGTGCCTCGAATTTGAGGGGCTCTCTGGAGGGATGCCCTGCACATGGTCAGGTCAGGGGCCCCTGCTATGCAGTGGGTAAGGGCTACTTCCTGAAGGTCACCCGTTTAGCCTTGGAGTCATCTTTTATTTCCTGTTTTTGCCAAGGACTTCAAGTTCAGACACAGAGTGGGAGATACTAGTCCTTAATAATTATCCCATTGTGTTTAGCCAGAAACAACATTAAAATGAAGGGAGAATAAAAGATCACTTAATCTCTCAAAAAAGTAATGTTACCCTTTCTTGTCATACAAAACTTTAACACTGTGTGATTACAGGTAATATTAATTTTCCTCATTATACTCCTGTGTTTTCCAAACTTTCTATAGCGAACATGTATTATTTTTAATCATTTGAGGGAGAGAGAGAGTGAAAGCAGTTTTTCAAAACCTCTTCTACGAATAAAGTCACTTCTCCCCATTCTGTGAAAAGGAGTGTTATCTTTCCCCCACTGTTCTCCGTGGGAAGCCCTGGCACAGAGCAAGCGACCTATCCAGCTCCAATGGCAGAGCGAGTGAGGGCAGCCCCAGTGTCTGAGCCCACGTCCTCCCAGACTGGGCCTGCGTAGGTTTCTGGGCAAGAACGCTTCTCCCCGGAGCCCACTGCTATGGGATCGGAGATGGCCCGGGCCATCCCCTCTCAGTCACTACCCAGCTGGATGTGTGACCTCAGGTCAGTTCCTCGGGGCCAGTCACATGCCTTTATGACAGAGTTGGTGCCGGAGCTGGCCCTTCTCCTCCTCCCTTGACCACAGTTCAAAAGGAAATCCGGTCACCTGAGTGGAAAAGCTTCAGGACTGGCCCACTCAGGGCCAGGAGGCAGGAGAAGCTCCAGGGAAGGGGGGCCTGTCTGCCGACTTACTCCGTATGCTCTGCTGGCCCTGCAGGGTGGGGGTGGGGGGATCCTGTGGGTGACGTGTCTGCAGTATGTTCCCAGGTCACCTGGTGCACAGGCCGGGGCCTCTCTCTATGACCGCCTCAGCAGGAGAACCTAGCCAAGCTGTGTGGATGTCAGTCCCTTGCTTTGCCAGGACCACCTCCCTCTCCTGGCTGCTGGGGTCGAGGCCTGTGAAATAAATCTAGCAGTTCGAGTCGGGCGGACAGGACTGAGCCGCCCAACGGGCTGCAGCTGTCCCTGAAAACAGCCCACAGGCAGGGTTGCTGCTGCGGTCTCTGATTCCGACTGGGCAGTGCTGCTTAATTCTAACAAAGGAAAGAAAGAAAAAGAAGAAAAGCAGGCATGAACACTCTGAGCGTTACTGGTTTCTGTTCTGCCGAGGCCTTTAAGCTCTCATTTGAGTCACTTGGCAGGGGCACAGAAACTGATACTATATAAACAGCCACACTGGTGTTTATCCCTCCACCATCGCTTGGGATTTCCAAGGCATCAGGAGAACTGCCCTCTGGGACGGCTGCCCTGAGACGGGTGGGGAGGGAAAGACTGGAGGACTCTCAGCCAGGTGTCATCAGGAATGGGAGCCCACACCAGTGCCCTCTGCATTCCCCCCTTGTTTGTGCAGTTCCCCTTTTTGGCAGTTCTGACTGGCTGCTCCTTGTCCCGGTGAGAACCTCTCTCACTGGGAACCCCAGGGTCAACAGCTGGGGCTTTGTGCTCAGCAGACCTGGGTGGCACCTGCTGAGACAGAGGTTCCCTCCGCCCCTCTCACTCTGGGTCCTCTGACACTCCCAGCACAACTCCGACCTCAGCGCTGGCTCAGCTGCAGACACCAGCACCCACTCGGACCCAGTGTCTGTGCCTGTGACTTGCCAGCATGGCAAGGGTTTTCTCAAATTTAATGGCAGCTGATTCTGTGACCCAAGGGTTTTGAGCACACACCTGCTGCCCCTTCCCTTTCTACTCACCTTCCCCACCAGGTGCTTCTGTGGGAACCTTCCCTCTTGCTCAGGTTGGGCAGTGTCTGCAGGAAGGCCCTTGTGCCAGGCTGCAGTTATACATATGCCATTACCTTGTCCCTTCCACTGATGGCAGTAGGCCCGTGAGTCCAGTCTGCAAGGTGAAGTAGCATTTGTGACCCAGCCCGCGGGGGAAAGTTCCCACATCTCATCCAGCCTTAGGCACAGAGTTCCCAACAGCCACTCACTCCAGGGCACAGCTGAGTCACCCTTTCTGCCATCTCTTGCTGCTGGTTACAGATGAACCCTAACTTGGCCTCTGTAAACTCAGAGGCAGCCTAATAATTTCTGTGGCAAAAAATGTACAGAAAGGTGGGCATAGCAGCACGGAGACATTGCAGCCGGGGTGTCTCTCCCTTGGAGCAGCAATCGGAACTGTGTCCATTGAGCCAAAAGGGGCTTGTACAGTCTCTTCAGAGTCCCTGCAGCACCAGCCTCTGAGCCACACGGCCCCTGGCCACATCCTGCCAATTTGTGAGGCCCTGCAGACACTGTTTGCCTGGGTATTGTCTGCCTTCCGGGCCCTGTACTTGAACCCTGCAGGCATTGTGGGGTCAGTCCCTGGGGGTGTCCATGTGACCAAGCGTGGAGCTGAGCAGAGCCCACCACAAGCCCTGGGGCACACACATATTTGTATGTGCAAATAAAGGTCTGTTTTAGAGCGATCAGCTTCAAAACACAAGAAAAAAGCCGCCCTCTCCTCTGAACTTAAATGGCTTGGAAAAAATATATACAATTAGTAATTGCCTGGACACGCTCAAGGAAACAGCGAGTTGGCTTGGAGGAGAATCTTTGTTTTGGAGCATTCTGTTCCTAGCAGATTAAAATATGTCCTTTTTAAAAAAGAGAAGAAAGCTGGGCTGACCAGTGAGGAAATTTCTATCTGGAGTCATGGTTTTAAATGCTGTCCGAAATATTCTTTGCATGGGTCTGGCCATTATAAAAAAAATAAACACAAAATTACATTTCCCTTTCCTGGAGTCCATGTTAATTGCCTTTACGACATTATCTAGAGAGAAAAGGAGCCGTCACAAAGTGCAGCCCTGGGAGCGCCCTCCCCCAGACCCAGCCTCCCCCGGGATGAAGGAAGTCCTGCCAACCCCCCAAAATGACTTCTGCAGCCCCTTTCACCAGAGGCTCTAAAACCCCATGGAGTATTTCAGTAGCTGGTTCACAGGGACCTGGGATCCTGTAGGTCACCATGACCAACCGGCACACTGTAGGGCTCCTCCCCACACCAGCAGTGGGATTTTGAGAGCTCCTCTTAGTGGGCAGAGGCCCCACAGGAGCCTGTCATGAGGGGAGGTGCAGGCTCTGGCCACAGGCCCGTAGTGACTCTGAGTGCGGTCCCCCCCCGGACGCAGGGCCTTCGCTGCTCTCGTGGTTTCTGAAGCGTCTCTGCAGCACCTCCTTTGTGATTTGCTTCCCAGAATTTCCCCATCCTGGGCACCTTTCTGTTATTTCTCAATCTTCTCAGGTGTCCCTTTTGTTTCAGAAAAACACAGGACAGGCAGAAAAGCCCTGTGTAATCAGAGCCCAAACACTGGCTCACACGGGCCCCATCGGTAACTCTGTCCCCTGCCACGGTGGGGCCCTGGGCTGAGACCTGTGACTTGCGGATTCTCCCCTCAGCTGACTCAGATCCTCCAATCAGCCTTGGTAAACACCTCAGTCTCCCCTTTGTCCAGTGGAAAGGACCAAATGTACCACCCGGTCGTGTGCTTAAAACTGTAGGATGTGTTCATGGGAGCACGTGATTCCGATGATGACGTGAGTGTTTTTTCCTTCTGACAGCTGTTGCACCAAGGGCTCACCAGAGGGAGGGAGAGGAAAAAAGAGAAAGAAACATTGATGTGAGAGAGGCAACGATTGGTTGCCTCCCACATGTGCCCTGACTGGGGATCGAACCCACCACTCTTTGATGTACGAGATGATTGTCCAACCAACCAAGCCACCCAGCCAGGTTGCAAGTCATTGTCTCTAGCAGTGACTGATGTGATTCAAGCATCCTGGTGAAGCTGAAATATGAGAATCACCCCCAGCCCCCACCTCATTTTACAGAGACTGGTGTGTGTGTTAAGGAAGGCTACCAGGCCACTGGTGTGGAGCCCCCTAACCTGACTCCTCTGCCCCCACAGCTCCCCTCTGGCCCAGCAGCTCTCCTTTCTTCGAGGCGGCCTCCTGAGCAACCTCTACCTTCAGGCGCCTGCACCCACCTGCCCTGTACCTCTGCTCCAGTGGCTGTTCCAGGTGAGGAATTCAGGCCTGCCACTAGGTGGCGGGAGCGTTCTGGCCTGCAGCCTGGCGGGCAAGCCAGGAAGGGGGAAGGGCTGTGGGGTACGGTTTTGGGGTGAGTGTGTCTGCTGAGTTTGTCCCAGCTAAAGGAAGAGGAGGGAGGAAGGCCTGTGATGGCTGAGTCAGAGAGGTACTCGGATTACCCCGTGGTCTCAGTCTACCCCTCACCCGGGGCATGTGCCTCACAGGGTGCTGCTCCCTCTGGTACCAGAAGTCTTCTCTCTGGTACTCCACTGGTGCTTCCATGTGTCCCAGCTCATCTCTGCTCCATGTCACAGGTCCTGGCTCAGGGTCCACCGCAGCCCTGTAGCACCTGGAGGTGTGGGGGCCCTCATGAATGTCAAGCTGGGGGTGCTCAGGTGTCTGAGCATTTGCCTTCCCCTGTAGAGGTGCAGGTCAGCTGGGAAAGCCCAGAGTAGCTGCCGTAGCTCCCCGTGTTTTTTCCCTGCTCATGCTGGTGGAACATTGCACTTGGGAAACTGCATTCTTCCCGGTCCTGAGACCTTCATACTGAGAAAGACGGTGAGGAGCCAGCAGGGACAGCCCAGAAACCAGCTGCTGTGGTCTGAATGCCAGCCTTGGCACCCACCCAGGGCCATCCCTGTCTGGGGAGGGCAGGTCGCAAGTTCCAGCTGGTCTCATTCCTGCCACTTAGAGCCTGGATCCCAGCTGTAAATTAGAGCCGGCATGCAGGGTGGATTGTTCAAGGAAGTCGGCTTTGGCCGATGGGCTGCCTTCCAGAATGAGCCCTCCAACTCTCTCCTTCCCATTGCCCCTCCCTGCCCCAGAAGAAAAAGACCCCCGTGGTGCCTGGGGCTCCCATGTGTGGCTGTTGCCCTCATCCCTCCCCCAGGCCCAGCAGGATTATACGCTAGTAACAGGGAACAGTGTGGCCATTCTTCTCTGCCCCCATCAGTGCAGCTTCTCTGTGCTCCACGCACACAGTGTATGACAAAACGCACAATCGGGCATTGGAAGGCACAAAGGGCTCGTCTGAGACATCGCCCATAGAGGGTCCTTGTGTGACCCTGACACGGCGTGGACTGCCTGGGGAGGAGTGAGCCAGCCCTGCCCTGTCTCTTCTCCCACTTCTGTCTCCCCAGGAGGGACCATACAGCAGAGGAGCCTGCCCTGAGGCCACACAGGCTGTGTGCATTTCCACCCCTGCCACTTCTTGCTGTGTGACCTTGGGCAGGTTATCTAGCGTCAGCCCTGTGCCTGAGTTTGCACTGTGCAAACTGGGGCTGAGAGTCCCATGAGGAAGTCCTGTGGCCTGTCTTGTTTTTATGGTCCCCCCCAAGGCTCTGCCCTGGGGCCTGGGCATCTCCCAGAAGGAATGTTTGTGCAGAGGGTCCAGTTCTCCACCTTCCAGAAGGAGACACCAAAGCTCCCCACTCCCAGAACTGGGCCCAGATCAGTGAAAGGCTGCCTTTGACCTCGGGACCCTGCAGGCAAGTCTCTGAGCAGCATCTTTGTCTCTGGAGGGGAAGGAGGAGCAAGGCAGCACAGTGACCATGTGACTATCATATGGCCAAACTACAGACCTTCCCAGAATGGACTCTGCCATTTCACTTCTGAGGTGTTGGTTTTCTTGCCACTTGTAACAAATGTTTCCTCAGTAACAGCAGCATCCATTCATTCACAGACATCGATTGAAGATTGGCTGTATATTGAGCTCTAGGGTTGGAGAGATTTGGGGAATGGTGTCCCAGGTGCATATCTAGAATGTGGCCGTGGTGCTCAGCATACTTCTGAACCCTGCTGTTACGTGGACTCTGATTGCAAGGGGCAGAAATCCATGGGGCTCCCTGAAGCTGCTGGCGGGATTCGTATAAAGGTGCAAGGGTGGAGTCCTCAGGAGGAGCAGGAACCAGAATGGAGAAGGGTCGGGATCCTAGGACAGGCCTCGGCTTTTTTTTACTCTGCAGACTCCATGGCCATTTGAATTCTCAGGAAAGAGAGCCTGATTGGCCTAAGAGGGGTTAAGTGCCCCCCCCAACCCACTCCATCCAATCAAAGACAGTGGTGAGCAGGGTCACTGGGCAGCTGAACACCCACCTGTACCCCCGTGGTTGACTCAGAGCTGGGGGTGGGTAAGCAGGGCACACCTCCCCAAACCTGCTCATTGGACTGTTTGGAAAGAATCTCCCGAGGTCCCACGGGGACCAGGCCCTGTGCCAGCCCCCTTGCCCCCCCCCAGGGGCTTCCTCAGTGGGGTGCACAGTGGGCATTGGGTGAACAGACTTTGGCCTTCATGCTCAGGTCACTGGAGTCCTAGTGTGTACTGACCACAGCTAGGTTAGTCTAGCTGGGGAGGTGGACTAGAAGCACATAGCATATGCTCTGAATTTATATTCTTGTTGGGAAATGATCAAATGTCCAGCTGTGAAGAAGTTAGGGGAAGTAAGAAAAGGAGGAGGCGGCAGAGTTCTGCGGTCGTAGGTCAGATCCCAGGAAGCTGACCCTGAGACGTGGTTTCCCAGCAGATTTCCGGTGCGGGGGCTCGTTCCCAGCAGCCGCTGTGGGAGCCAGGGAGAGCAGCGGGCCTGGGCAGAGGCAAAGCAAGTGTAAGAGGATCACAGCCAGTCCTACGGGGGCCTCTGGAACTGGGGTGACCCATTAGAGTTGAGCCAGTGGAGGCAAGGGGCCTGGCCGAAGCCAGTTATCAGACAAAGACCTGCCTGAAGCCCTTGTATGTAATGCACTAAATTCAAATTTGACTAAGGTGACGTCCTGAGGTCTCCTTCCTGAAGCAGGTTTCTCTGAACCTCCAGGGCAGGAAACGGGGGGAGGGTCAAAGGCGTTCTGAGTCTCTTGCTCCTTGATGAACAGCTTAAAGTCACTATCCCAGAAAACAGCTTTAGGGTGGCAAAATTTGGGTCCCTTCAACCCTCAGACTCGAGGAGCCTTCAAGTTAGGATCCCAGTGAGTTTGAGTCAGGTGGGTGACCTGCCACCCCCACAGCAGCCCAGGTCGAGTTAGGATCTGCCCTCAGTCCCGAGGACCTCCCGGCGTTGGTGGTCTCAGATGACTCGAGGTTAAGGCACTGACCTGGGAATGATGGAGGATCACAAAGAGGAACTGGCCTGTCTGTCATTGTTCAGCAGACTTTCAAGCTCCTCCTTGCTACACTGGGCCCTGCCCTGGAGGGGCGTGGCCTTGACCACGGGAGTGAGAGACAGGAGCACAAGATTCCTTCACAAGGAGGTGGACAGAGCAGGAAGTTTGAAGTCACATAGACCGGGATCAAATCCTGGCTTTGTGACGTAAAAGCTCTGTGACCCCGGGAAAGTTGCTTGATCTTCTGAGCTTGGTTTCCTCCTCTGTAAAATGGCAATAATGACACTATCTTTGTACCATATGGACTGGTGAGGGTGAAATGGGAATTGTTTACTGTGGAGCAGTAAACGTTTACTACTGTTACAACACAGGAATGACCCAGCGAACCTGTTTCTTCTCCTAGCTGCTGACATGGCCTCCAGACACTTCTTCGAGAGCCTTTGACCTCCTGTGGGATCTCAGCATGGAGAGACTCCTCTGTCAGTCTGGTCAGTGCTGGGGTGTGGAATGGACACTTTCACCCCAAGTGCCCGAGCTCGAGAGCCTGGATAGTACACAGCACCCAGTCTCCCTGGAGCCTGGCCTGCAAGGGACGTGCCAGTGGGGACAGCACGTTCCTGGGATGTGGAGACATCAGACCATCTTTGGCTCTGGCTCCCAAGTTAGTAAAAAGCTGAGCTAACAGGTTCTGAGGGAGCCTGATCTGGCCTCAGATGCATATCACGGCCACCAGGTCCAGGCTGACCTCACAGACAGACTGCTGGGATCCTAGAACAGTCTGGAGGGCCAGTTCTCTGGATTTAAGGGCATAGTTCTTTCTGAACACCTACACCAAAGCAGGGATGCCTCTGGGTCGAGTTAACCACAGGGGGCCTGAAGCCCCAACCAGCACCCCGCCTGAGCTCATGAGGTGTCAGTGGAGCCCCTGAGTTTGGTCTGGGCTGGAATGAAAGCTTCACACCCGTACCTTGGACCTGACATTTAAGGGGTGCCCTTAAGTCATCTTTACACTTCAAGGGGTTCAGAGTTCACAGAAGTGATTGATTTTCCCTTTACTGGCTGTGCCCTTCCCAGGCTGTCATCATTTCATACCTGAACCCAGACACTTTGGCACCAAAAAAATATCCTGTAACCATTTGAAAGTTGCTTACAGTGAGAGGGACTCACAGGTGTCCAGACACCGCCTTTGCTCACTGGCTATAGTCTGCCCACCCTCCCACCGGAACGCTAAAGGCATAGCTCTCAAGGCCAAGGTTTGAGACCTGTGATGTGCACCGTTGACGCCCTGCCTGCCCTTTGAATTTCTGCTTTTGTGCCTTCCTTGCTTAGGGAGTTGGCTGAGCTGGGGGCCAGCTGTCAAATAAGAGCATTCCATACTCCTGACCCTCGCCCCTTCCCCGCCCCCAGGCCTAGGCCCCTCTGAGGTTTTCTGAACAGCACCAGTCTTGGCATCCTCTCCCTTTTCATAACCTCTGCCCCTGCAGCAGGGCTGCCCTTTTGAGAGCCCCCAGGGCCACCTCTGCAGCATGCCTGCCCTTTTGGGGAACAGAGGCCTGCCTTGTCCTGCTCTTCTCCTCCAGGCAGTGGTATGTGTCTCCCCCCAGAGAGGCAGAGGGGGATGTCCCACTCTTCTTTGCTTCTTGCCGCAATGTCCTTGATTCACTGCCCTCCATCAAATGGGCCAGGAACCTGCTCCTGAGTTCCCAGTTGGCTCAGCTCTGCTCCCTCGACTCCAGAGCACTTCTCATGCATCATGCTGGGGTTCTCTCTCCCTCCCATTGCAACAGAGACTGGCCTAGAATTCCAGGTCCAAGGTGGAATCTTGACTAATTCAGAGGAAGTCAAAGACCACATCCACAAAAGAACTGTAAGCAGGCACTTGAACAGACAGCAGCATTACTCACAATAGCCAAACGGTATCCACTGATGGATGACTGGGTAATAAATGGTGTATATACATGCAGTGGATCATCACTCAGCCTTGAAAGGAAAGAAAACTCTGACATACATTCTACAACATGGATGAACCTGTGGACATCATGCCTAGTGAAATAAGCCGGACACAAAAGAACAAATACTGTATGATTTCATTTATACGAGATCTTTAGTGCAAACAATAGGCACAGAAAATAGAACTGTGGCTGCCTGGGAGTGGGGCCGGAGGGCAGGGGGAGTTAGTGTGCACCGTGCACAGGGTCTCGCTCTCAGCCTGGGGGCGGGTGGCGCAGAGGCTGCACAGCAGGGTGAACGCACTGAACACTGCCGAACTCTGCACTTAAAAAAGGTTCAGAGGCGATGTTTAAGCATATAAGTTTATGTTATATGCTTTTTACCATAATTTAAAAAACAAATAAAACAGCCACATTCAGAGCCTAGAGCCAGGTGCCAAGAAAGAATCTACCAAAAGCTGGAGCTGAACAGACAGCAGCATAGACCGCCACTCCGACCGCCACCGTGTTCTCCCAGGACAACAGTGTTCAGGGCAAAGAGGAGAAGAGTAGAGGATAAAAGGTCATCACTTCTTGTACTTTTCTCTCTTTTTTTTTGGTACATGCTTTGCATTTTGTTTCATTAAACAGAACTGGAGCCCAGGCTTTAGAGGATATTTCCCGTATTTTCTGACCCTAGTGCCCTTTGAGCCCCTGGTGGTGTCTGAAGGATTTTTGGTTCCATGAATCCTACTTCCCCAACATAGAATCTAGGACACTTACTTTTCCACCCTCCTTTCAACTATTTGAATTTTTAGTTGTGGAATTTCCATTTAGTTCTTTATTCTTTTAATAGTGTCTCTTTCTCTACTGGGGTCTCTCGTTCATTCATTCAGTATGAGTGTGTTGGCGTTTACCACCTTGAGTGTATTACAGCAGCTGCTTTAAAACCCTTGTCTCTAATTCTAACATCTGAATCATCTGATTCATCACATGGAAAATTAAGGATGAATGTGAGCATTTGTTTAGAATAACTAAAGAAATCATGGACCAAAAGCTGGACCTTGGGGGATCAGGTCTCTTTCTCCTAGATCTCTTACAGACGTGTCCGACCTGTGGCCCACGGGCCACAGGCAGCTCAAGACGGCTGTGAATTCGACTCAACACAAAATTGTAAATTTACTTAAATCATTTTGAGATTTTTTGGTGATTACGTGTTGCAATGTATTTGATGTGTGGCCCAAGACAATCTTTGTCTTCCAGTGTAGCCCAGAGACACCAAAGGTTGGATGCCTCTGCTAGGACATTTCCCAGAAGTGTTCCCGCACAGAAGCCTGCGGTTGTGCCACAGCTCCTTTCCTAACCTAGACCACTCCCAGGGTCGCAGGCGAGGGGCCCGAAGCTCACCTTCATCAGCTCTACGGTTAATTGGCTTCTGCTCAAATAGCTGCTCTTGTTTCTGTTGCCTGTGGCTAAGCACTCTGACTGCTCCAGTGGCCACCCTAGACCAGTCTCTGGAAAGGTAAGCGGGATGGTGTGGCTCATCTGCTGCCATGGGCCGGCTGTTCCTGAGCAGAAACCAGAACAAAACCCAGCTTGTTTTACCAGGAAAGGAGAGGAGCGTGGCTCTTGGGCAGGCAGTCAGCTGCCATAGCCAGAATGTGGATGTTTATGTGAAATCTCCTCGTGGTAGCTAATTCAGTTAAAAAACAAAAGCAAAAACTCCTACTGTGAACCCATCTGCAGACTCTTTTTGACTGTAGATGGTATATAGCTCCACTGATTTGCAGCCTTGGGAGGAGGATTCAGGTGCAGAGAGATACAAGGGAAGCGGAGAACAGTATAACACAGAAAAGGAGGTGGAGAGAGTGGGGCTTCCTTTCAGGGGGCAGTGCACAGGGTAAGATGGAACATTAGGGGCCAGAGCTCAGAGCACAGTGGGGCCATTGCAGACACAGTGAAGCTTAATATTTGGCAAAACCAGGACAAAATTATTGCTGTTTTAGACATAATTCACATACTATATAATTCACACTTATCAAGGGTGTGATTTAGTATGGTTCAGATTTGTTCCACCATCACCACTATCTAACCCCAGAGCACCTCACCACTTCATGCCCACCTGCAGTCAGTCACTTCTCCTTCCCACTCTCCCAACCCCCGGCAACCCCTAGTCTATACGTTCTGTCTCTGTAGATTTGCTTGTTATGGGCATTTCGTATAAATGGAATCCAGTTGAGTCTGGATTATTTTACTTCACGTAATGTTTTCAAGGTCCGTGCGTGTTGTCCTATATGTCAGTACTTCATTCCCTTTTATGGCCAAATAATATTCCATGGTATGGATATGCCACATTTTATCCATCAGTGGATGGACACATGGGCTGTTTCTACTTTGGGGCTATTGTGAATAATGCTACTATGAACATTTGCACACAAGTTTTTATGGGGACATATGTTTTCTGTTCTTTCGGGTACATACTGAAGAGTAGAATTGCTAGGTGACATGCTAATTCTATGTTGAACTTTTTTAAAGGACTGCCAAACCATTTTCAGAAGAGGCTACATCACTTTACATTCCCACCGGCAATGTGTGAGCGTCCCACTTTCTTTCCATCCCCGCCAGCATTAGTTACTGTCCCTCTCTAGTGGATGTGAAGTGGCATCTCACAGTGGTTTGGACTTGCCTTTCTCTAACGACTAAGGGTGTGGAGGGCCTGTCCATGTACTTATTGTCCATTGGTGTGCCTTCTTTGGGGAAACATCGGTTAAAATGCTTTGCCTATGTATTTATTGAATTTCAGGAGTTCTTTATATATTCTGGATACTAGATTCTTACCAGATATGTAATTTGCAAATATTTTCTCCCATTCTGTGGGTTGTCTTTTTTATCTCTTGATAGTATCCTTTGATGCACAAAAGTTTTAAATTTTGATAAAGTCTAATTTATCTGCTTTTTCCTATTGTTGCCCGTGCTTTGGGTGTCAAACACGATACCATTGCCTAGTCCAAGGTTATAAAGAATTTCCCTTATGTTTTCCTCAAAAGGTTTCTCAAATTTTTTAAAAACTGATTTTAGAGGGGGCGGAGGGGAGGTGGCTGGAGGGATGGTCGATTCTTCTGTGCGCCCTAAGCAGGGCTCAAACCCACAATCTTGGAACATCGGGATACACTCTAACCAGCTGAGCTAACCTGGCCAAGGCTCTTCTAAGAGTTTTATAGTTTTAGGTGTTACAGTCAGGTCTTTGATCCATTTTAACTTGATT
This sequence comes from Artibeus jamaicensis, assembly GCF_021234435.1. NCBI lineage: Eukaryota > Metazoa > Chordata > Mammalia > Chiroptera > Phyllostomidae > Artibeus > Artibeus jamaicensis. The sequence goes on along the minus strand of NW_026521810.1, from coordinate 7,443,486 downwards.
TTTATGTATGCTGTGAGGTAGGTGGTTCAACTTCATTCTTCTACACATGGAAATCCAGTTTTCCTAGCACCATTTGTTGAAAAGATTGTTCTTTGTCCATTGAATTGTCTTGCACCTTGTTAAAAATCAGTTGACTATTGATGTATGAGTTTATTTCTGGACTCTCAATTCCATGACATTGATTTATACATCTATTCTTATGCCAATACCCCAAATTCTTGATTACTGTAGCTTGTAGTAAGTTTTGAAATTGGGAGGTGTGAGTACTCCAAATTTGCTCTTTTCAAAATTCTTTTGTCTACTTTGGAATCCTTGTATTCTGTATGAATTTTAGCATTTGCATGTCAATTGCTACAAAAATATCAGCTGAGGTTTTGATGGTGATTGTGTTGAATCTGTAGGTAACTTTGGGTATTTTTTAAAAGATTTTATTTATTTATTTTTACAGAGAGGGGAAAGAAGGGAGAAAGAGAGGGAGAGAAACATCAATGTGTGGTTGCCTCTAGTGCACCCCCACTGGGGATTTGGCCTACATCCCAGGCATGTGCCCTGACTGGGAATTGAACCAGTGACTCTTCGGTTTGCAAGCCAGCACTCAGTCCACTGAGCCATACCAGCCAGGGCTGGGTATTATTGACATCTGAATAATACTGAGTTTTCCCATCCATGAACATGGAATATTGAAATATCTTTAGTTTCTTTCAGCAGTGTTTTGTAGTTTTCAGTTTACAAGTCTTATATTTCTTTTGTTACATTTGTTCCTAAGTATTGTATTTTTGAGGCTATTACATATGCAATTGTTTTCTTCTTTTTTCTTTTCAGATTGTTCCTTGCTAGAGTATAGAAATACACTGTATTTTTGTATATTGACCTTGTATCCCGCAACCTTGCTGAACTCATTTATTAGCTGTAATAGTTTTTTTTAATAGCAGAATTTGGTTTTGAAAGCAAACATATTCTTGTGCAACTAATTGCTTGAAAGACATGACTCATGTTTCTTTAACAAACATGCTTCGGCTGTGCCAGTGCAGGACTGGCCAGTGATGCTAGTGCTGCGCATACCGACTCTGCAGCAGTGCCTGGAGCAAGGGAGCTCCATCAGTGAGATGAGATGGGACCCTTCAGAAGAGGCGTAAAACATGTGGAGGTTCTTTCCCATGAGCTTCCACCACAGTGTTGTTCATTCTTACCTACCCATTCCATTCTCTAGCAGCTTCTAAGAATTTGTGTAGGAGAGGGAGAGTATAATAAAATAAAATGGCCCTGGCCAGTACATTCTTTGAATATTTTTTAAGTAGGCGAGAAATTCAGCTCTCCAAACAAATTAGTTTTATTTTCACGAGCAGTGCCTTTGGACACTTTGTCTTTCCTTGTTGGGTCAGCATGTTTTTCCCTTTGTCCCCACGGCGATAGTATTGTAGTCACTGGGGCTTTGGGACTGTCTTGGACAGGCCCCTGTTTTGTGGGTCACTTTCTTTTCTGTCGTTGTTTGCTTTCATTCCCTCTCCTTCCTCCTCCTCTCCCTTCCTTCCTTACTCCCTCCCAGATAATATTTGTAAGGTCGCTTCTTGGAAAAAGAAAAAACCAAAACTGGCCATAATCTCACTAGCCAAGTAACTATCGTTATTTTTTCAAGTACTCTGTGTGCCAAATGCAGGAAATTTAAATACTAGAGAAAGATGCAAACTGCAAAGTGAATGCTCCCTCCCTACTTGCTCCCCATGGCCACTTGCTCTCCCCCATACTCATTGTTTACAGTCTTGTGGTGATTTCCAGAAGCAAAATGAGAGTACAAGCCACATAATGTATGTTTTTATGCTTACAGGTTCATTTACACCCTATTTATTTTGCTGCCTCAGCAGTAATCCGAAATTACCTCCGTGGCGAGTTACTCTTCTAGGAGTTTTCAGTCCTCTCCCTGGAGGTCGGGAGAGGTCAGAGCCCTCACAAGGCAGGTCAGGCAGGGTTTTCTGGGCCAGGAGTCTCCAGAGCTGGGGTCCTGGAGGTGGGATGAGCCTCCAGGGTTCAAGAAAGGAAACGTTAATACATATATTTGCATTTTAGCCCATCTTTTAAAAAAAGTTTTATTGAGGTTTAATTGACATATGTTAACCTGTACACATTTAAAGTGCACAGTTCATACACTTAACATATGTACATACTCATAAAACTGTCACCACAATCGTGGTAATAAACATGTCCATCACCTCCAAAGTGTTCTTGTGGCCTTTGCAATTACTTCATCTCTCCCTCCCCTTTTGTCTGTAGGAAACCGCTGATCTGCTTTCTATCACTACGGATTAGTTTGCACTTTCTAAAATTTTATATAAATGGAATCGGGCAGTGGGTATTCTTTTTTTTTTTTTTCTAGCTTCTGTAACTCAGCATAGTTATTTTAAAATGCATCCGTGTTGTTGTGCGTGTCCATAGGCTATTTCTCCGTATGGCTGAGCAGCATCCCTGTGTGCAGACTGACCAGTTTGTCTCTCAGTCACCTGCACGGAGGCATTTGGGTTGTTTTCAGTTTGCAGCCCATTCAGATAAAGCTGCCGGGAACATTCTGACGCAAGGCTTTGTGTGCACGTCTGCTTTCTTTCCCCCAGGGGTAAATATCTAAAAGTCGATAGGCTAGGCCAGGGAGTAAATGAATGTTTATGTTTTTTAAGACATTTACAAAATGTTTTCCAAAGCGCTCACACTATTTCCCACCAACAGTGGAGGAGAGTTCCAGTCGCTCCACATCCTTTCCATCACTGGGCAGAGTCAGTCTTCTTCACAGTGGGAGCTCACTGTCTTTTTAACTGGCATTTCCCTGACTCCTGCTAATGTCTGCATCAGTCTATTTGCCACCTGTATGTGTAACAGACATCTTTGGACAAAGTGTCTGTTTAGTATTTTTGTCCATTTTCTTTTATTGGGTTGTTTTGTCTTTTTAAACTTTGACAGTTCTCATCTAGTTAGAATTCTTTGTCAGATATATATTTTTGAAGTATTCGCTCCCAATCTGTGGCTCTCCTTTTCATTTTCATGATAGTGTCTTTTGGAGAACAAAATTTTGGTTTTTTAAAAAAATTTAATGAAGTACAATTTATTGCTATTTTACAGTTTGTGAAACCCAGATCACTGAGATTTATTTTCCTGTTTTCGTCTACAATTTTTCTAATTTATCATTTTCATAACTAAATAAGTTTTGTAGCTTATAATAAGCCTTAAATTTAGGTCAATGATCCATTGCGAGTTAATTTTTGCTTGTAATGTAAAGTAAGGTTATTTCTATAATTAGACTTGTAGAAAAGATTATCCACCTACTGCCTTGTCTTTATAATGAGTATACGTGTGGGTCTATTTTTGGATTCTGTTCTGTTTCATTGATTATTACTCCCACTGTTTTGATTGCTGTAGCTCTATATGTGTGGAAATCAGGTAATTTAAATTCTTCAACTTTATTTTTCTTTTTCAAAGTTTCTTGGCTCTCTAGGTCCTTTGCTTTTTTATACAAATTTTAGAAGTAACTTGTCATTTTCTACAAAAAAAAAATCCTTCTGGAGTTTATATTTGAATTGCAGTGAGCATATAGATCAATTTGACATCTTAGCAATGTTAAGTCTTCCAGTCCGTGAACACAGATGTCTTTACATTTACTTGGATCTTCTTTAGTTTCTTTCAACAATTCAGTGTACAAGTTGTACATTTCTTTTGCTAAATTTACTCCTAAGTATTTTATTGTTTTAGATGCTCATAAATTAAATTTTTTACATTTTATTTTTGGATTGATCCTTGCCAATGTACTAATATACAGTTGATTTCTATATATTGACTTTATATACCATGACCTCAATAAACTCCTACTTTGCTGAGAATTTTTATTAGGAACAGACATTAGATTTTGAGATGATTATATGATTTTTCTTGTTTAGTTTTTCAGTGCAGTAAATTACATTGATTGATTTCTAATGTTTATTCTTTCATCATGCCTTCTGGAATAAATTCTACTTGGTCAGGATGTATTAACTTTTTATGTGTTGTTAGATTCAATTTGCAATGCTTCTGTTAAGAACCCTTACATTTATGTTCATGAAGGATATTAAATTGTCGTTTTCTCCTTCTGGTGATAGCATCAGGGTAGTGCTGACTTCTTAGAATGTGTTGAGAAGTCCATCTCTTTTCAATTTTCTGGAAGAGCTTTTGTAGAACTGTCATTATTTATTCTTTAAATGTTTAGTAAAAGTAGCCAGTGAGGCCATCTGGGCTTTAAGTTTTCTTTGTGGGAAGATTTTTAACTACAAATCTGATTTTTAACATAGCTATGTGGCTATCTACATTATCTACATCTAATTTGTGTCTGTCTCATCCAAGCTATCGAGTTTATCAGTGTAGACTTTTCCTAATGCTCACTCATTGCCCTTTTAATGTCTGCTGGACCAGTGAGGGTCCTTTTCTCACTCCGATACTGCAGTTTCTCTTTCCCTCTTTTTTTTTTTTTCTGATCAGTCAAGTTATAGGTCTGCCAACTTTATTGATTTTCCCAAAGAACCAGTTTTGGGTTTAACTGATTTTCCTTATAGTTTTTCTGCTTTCTGCTTCTATCTTTACTATTTCATTTCTTCTGCTTGTTTTAGGTTTGATTTGCTCTTCTCCCCTCCCCCCAGTTTTTTTAAGGTGGGAACTTAGCCCATAGTAACTCATCTTTTTCAAATTTTCTAAGTTATATAATGGACATATCATGTGAGCTTCATGGTACATTTACATAGTTCATAAATGCATACTTGTTGGAGATATAAATTAAATTGTCTTTTGTTATCCTCACCCAAGGACACTTTGTCGTTGCTTGGAGAGAGAGAGACATCACTGTGAGCAACACCAGTTAGCTGCCTCTCGTATGTACCCCAACCAGAACCCGCAACCCGGGTGTATGCCCTGACTGGTAATCGAACCTACAACCTTTTGGTTTATGAGATGATGCTCCAACTAACTGATCCACACCAGCCAGGGCAAATAAGATGTTTTAATGACAGACATTTACATCAGAAAGTATGGAGACCACCAAAAGCATTTTTGATTGGAAGTCTAGGGTGACTCATTGGAAATTTTGAGCAGAGATGTATCTTAGGAATATGGGACGCAAGACTGGTGACAGGGCGTCGGACGGGGTGGGTGAAGCAGAGACAGAATGTGGACAGCTCCCCCCGGGAAAAACTCTGCAGCAGCAGCATGGGACAGCTTCACACCACAGGTGGAGTCGGTGGGCAGACTGGCAGGGCCGTCACCTGAGCAGCCAGCACCAACCTCTCAGGACTGTTCTCTGAGCCAGCAGGAATGACAGATGTACAGCACCTGGTGCATAGTGGACACTCAAAACACAATAGCTCTTTCAAAATAAACATGTATTCTTTTATGAATCAGGGCTCGTTAGATAAACCGAAGGAACTGAGTAAGTAGCACCAATGTCCTGAGTACTGTGTGTCCCTTTTCTTAATTTTTATAGTTCTGCTTTTGCCGTTCCTATTCCAGATGGTGGGATTCGACTTTTCTTTTTGTTTTCCCAGATGGTTTTAAAGCAGTCAGAAATCCTTTTGTCTACACACCCAGTAGACACTTTCTGTCCTTCACTGTCTTGTTAGGAGTCGCTGCACTTCCCCTGATCTGCCTCTCATGGTGCGTGGGACAGCCCCCCACTGCCATGGCAGGAATCACTCCATTCAGAGCCTCCCGGAGCCTCCCAGAGCGGGCAGCTGCCCCTGGGGCTCCATAAGGCCTTGTTAGTGGGTCACATCTCCAGTGGCAGTGACAGTAGCAGTGAACACATGTGGGTACCCTTCACTCGCTAACTTCACAGGGCGAGTGCTGCTATCCCCAGCCCAGAAAGGCGGCTGGGACCCAGGTCTGCCACCAGCGATGCTCTTCATCCCCACACTGGTACTGTGAGAAGGTTGTGTAGACCCAGACCTGCAGGAAAACACTGGGAGGACCAGCCAGGAGGTCCCATCACCCAGCTTTTCAAGGGCGAGGCACAACCCCTTGAAAACCTCCAGTTGCAATGCAGTAATAACAGTAATTCAATTTCATAATTTGCCCTCATTTTAAAATATCAGTTGTGATAATAAAATTTGTTTTATTCAAAAATAATAGCTAACACTTCTAGAGAGCTGTGCCAGGCACTGAACCTAGGACTTTGCCTGCCTCATTTAATCACCACAACAGTCCAAGTAGGCAGTTCTCTTTTCCCATTTTACAGATAGTCAGGGTTGGAAAGCCCGAGTTGCACACTCTTTGGGTGACACACAGTCCCCTGTGTGCTTGACCAGACCCTAGTCCAGCTCACGTTTTCGTATTCGCTCTCTGTCTCTGTGCTCCAGGCTTGCCAGCCTTCTTTTCTTCCCATCTTCTTCCTCCCATCGTCCCTGCCTGGCTGCACACCTCCCTCCTCCCAGCAGCTCCCTGCTTTTGCCTTCTCAACTCCATCTCCTCCACCGGCTCACCTCTCTGGCACTCTGCTCCGTACCCCATGGCTAGTCCCCCTTCCCCCTACTCTAGCGCTCCTTTTCTACCCTGTGGCTCTGGTCATAGTTAATGGTGAATTCTTGGTTCACGTTGTCTCTAGCATTAGGCTGTGAGCTCCAGAGCACAGGGGCCACGTCTTTGCTTGTTTTTGTTTAGCCTTCTTTGGAGTTCCTGGCAGCTACATGAGCCAGGTACACAGTAGGACTCGGGCAGTACTTGTGGAAGGAGAGGGTGAGTCTTGGAAAACGTGTGTTGCCCACAGCAGACATCAGCATCTTGTCCCACCAGCTTCTCTGACCCCAATGGGTCAGTTGGCTGTGGAGCTGTGTATGCCAGCCCAGCCCCGGACATGCAGTCTGGTCCTCTGAGGTCAGGACACAGGGTCCTCTGGCCCCATGGGGACCAGCATGTGCGCTCTACTCCAGCCCAGCCAGCATCTGGAAGTTTTGCTTCCTGACCGTCACTTTGTCCCACCCCCTGTGCAGCCAGGTGGTGTGGCACCACTCTCGAACGTGGCCAGGGTACAGGTGGGTTAACCTTGCAACGTGTTGGAAGAGTACCTGGCTGGGATTTATTAAAGCTCCAGGTGATTCTCCTGTGCGGCCAGGATAAGGAGCTGGGTTAGGGGAGCTCTGGCCAAGTGCAGAAAACTCTTGGTGGAGTGGAGCCGTGCAATGACAGATTATCCCACCTCTTTAGCTCAGGACTCTCTACCCACCTTGTAAAAAGTGGGGGAAATTGCTATCACTGACTCGAACGTGTTGGTGTTCAGAGAATGGCAGTGTCCCCGCTGTGCTTGGCCTCTAACCACCACAGTGTTTAGCCGTTGCTAAGATTCACAAGGCATGGAGGCCTGTCCTTGTGGGTCTGCAGTGCAGCCTGGCCATGGGCGTTCTGCAGCCTCCCAGCTGATTCCAGTAAACAGCAGGGGCTGAACGCCTCTGGGCCACTGGGCCAGGCCAAGGGCTGGGTGTGTGCGAGGAGCTGGGCTGCCTCCCCTGTGTTCCTCCCCACCCTCCCTCACCCGTCTCCACCACTGGAGCACGTGAGGATGGCCCGTGTGCTGCTTTGGAGCGAGAGCCACACTTTCCTTAGCTCTGCATTCCTGAACTTGGCTGCATATTAGAACTACTGGGGAATTTTCAAAAATTCCAAAGCCCAAACCACACCCCAAGTAATTAACCACAGACACTGGGGTGGGACACAGGTGGCAGCCATTTCTCCCAAAGCTGCTCCCAAAGTGATTCCAAAATGTGCAGACGAGCCCGAGACCCTCTGCTGCGTTCTCAGCAGTGTCCTCGGTCTGGAACAGAGCACACGCCTGGTCTCCACACGCTGCTGTCCCTCAGATGCGGGCCTGCTGCCGCGCTGCTCGCTGTTGTGCCGGCCCTGTGTCTTCTCCTCTCTTTTCTTGTCTTTCCTTTTCTCTCCTTTTCTTTTCTCCTTTTTTTCTCCCTCCCTCTCTAGCTTCCTTCCCTCCTTTTGTTTTTTTTTAAAGAATTCTTTATTGTTGTTGTTGTTGTTGTTGTTATCTTTCTTTAGAGCAATTTTAGTCTTTCAGAAAAATTAGTGGAAAAGTACAGAGAGCTCCCCCCACACACACAGACAGGCAGTTTCTCCTGTAGTAACATCTCACATTAGTGTGGTGTCTCTATTAGGATTGATGAGCCATTCATGAAACATTATTAACTGGAGATTGTTGTTTAAATTAGGATTCGCTCTTTGTGTTGCATATTCTGTGTGTTTGAATAAGTGTGTGATGATATCGCTGCACCACTGGGGTCTCCTACAGAACAGCTACTGCACTAAACCCCCCGTGCCCCACCCATCCGTTCCTCCCTGCCGTGCCCTGGCCTTTGCAGCCACCAGTCTCTTACTGTCTGTGTAGTTTGCCTTCTCCAGATGTCACATGGTTGGAACGGTGCAGTACGCGGTCTTTTCAGCGGCCCTTTCACTTAGTAATGTGCACTTGAAATTTCCCATGTCTGATATATTATTTCTTTGTACTGATCAGTAATACTCCATTGTCAAGATCAGCCAGTGTGTTTATCTGTCACCTACTGAAGGACATCTTGGCTGCCTCTAAGTTTTGACAGTTATGAATAAAGTTGCTATAAACTTCTGTGTGCCACTTTTTGTGTGGGAATGCATTTTCAGCTCCTCTGGGGAAATACCAAGGAGTGCAGTTGCTGGATCATATGGTGATCCTGTGTGTAGTTTGTGAGGAACAGCCAGACTGCATTTGGAAGTGTCTGTACCATTTCGCATTCCGCCAGCAGTGAGTGAAAGTCTTGTTGCTCCACGTCCTGCCAGTATTTCAATGTCTTCTGTTTAATTTTATTCACAGATCAGGAATATTCCAGAGTCTCAGGTTCAGAAATCCAAAGTGAGAGAGAGCCTCATGAGCCATGCACTCAGGAAAAGTCCCCTGAGCACACCGCTGGGAAGCTCTCTAGTTAAGTTCAAAATTTGTCTTAAGTCTTACTTTCTAAACTTCGGCTGGTGATCTGCTAGTGCCTTCCTGAGTCACACCTAAAGGACTGCCCATCCTTAACAACAACCTAAGCATGCATGATGCAGTTGCAAAGTGAGGAAGCGGTTGTCTAGGGTTGAGACATAATAGCTGGGCCTCTTGCAGCCATTCTGCACTGTGAGGTGACCTTGAGAAGGAGGAGCACATGCCAAGACTGGCAGAACAGAAGGTGGGCACCCAGGATCCTACAGATCAGTCAGATCTTTGTACCAGCGTGGCCCACCCACCTCTGGACTTCTTTTTTATCAAAGAGAATTAAAATCTATCTTACTTAAGCCCAGGTAGGGTTTTTGTTTTGTTTTGTTTTGTTTTTGGTCTTTTTGTTATTTACAGCTGGACCTGAATCTACCTGAGACCAGTGGTTCAGTGGTTTGGCACAACGCAAGTCTGCCCTGCACACGAGTGCCTGGGATGCCTGACTGTGTCGGGTGACACCAGGTAGTAGTGTGAATTACAGAGGGCAGAGAAGAGGAGAGGTGGCCTGGGGACGGCATCGCTTACCCTGAACACACCCTCACTCCCATGGATAAACAGACCGGGCTGACAGGGGCACTGTGCGACATGTGGCTGGGAGTGTGTGCAGGATGTATGGGCACCCCTGGGGGGCGGGTGCAGGCCGGGTTGCACAGGCAGGCAGAGGGACTGCAGGGCACCAAAGGGAGGGCCTTGTCTCAGGAGGAATGGGGGTCAAAGGGAAAATGAAGAGGCCCACGGGCAGGTTGCACAGCGGGCAAGAAACAAAAAGAAGCTTCCAAAAAAGGTGTGTAGAGCAGGTCTGCAGAAGGAGCCAGTGGGGGTAAGAGGCCAGGAACAGGCGGTAGGTCAGGGCTTATCCAAGTCCCACTAGATGCCAGCTCTGCTGAGAGAGGCCCTGTCACTGTAGCTGTGCCAGTGAAAGGTGCACACTTGTAACATATGGACTGGATAGGATTTTGCCTTTTCCGCCACATAACGGATCCCTTTGGTAAGGTCACCTCTCCCCACACGGCCAGCAGTCTACAAGGCAGCCGGTCCCCCACCCTTTGCCTTGCACCCTCCCTAGCACCCTGGGCTCCTTGCTGGGCCTGAACGGAGGAACTGTGTTCTGACCTCAGGTCCCTGCAGGCTCTTCCTTCTGTCTGTGGCACTGCTCTCTGTCGCCCTGGCCACCTTTCTCCCGTGCCATTTTAGCACCCAGCATCATTTGTATATTTACTTGTCACATGCACTGTCTGACTCCCCACCAGTTCATCAGCTCCACGAGACCAGGGTCTCGCTCTCTCTCTTGCATCGCTAGGCCCCTAGCACCTAGAATAACAACCGGTGTTCACTTAGCATTTGTTGAGTGAATAAGAACTTTAAATGACTAAGGCCAGTGACACTGAAACAAGTTTAAATTTAAATAGGAAAGTGCTGAGGGAAGTTCAGTAGTTCGAGTTGGGAGGATGAGACAATGGGTATCTAAACCTTCTCTCAAGGCGGAAGCCCCACACTCTGGTGAGGACGGGCTCTGTCTGGTGGATTGGTAGCTCCACTGCCCTCCCCACTCCTCACGGAGGCAGCAGAGCCCCGCCCCAGGAGTTTCTTGGGATGCGTGTGTTTTTCCCATTTAGTCCGTAACAGTGCCAGGAGAAAGTGGTATTATGTGAACTAACAGCTTCTCCTGAGGCACAGATGGAAAAGTCACTCTTATTTGAGGCCTGATTCTTTTCTTCTCCTGCCTGCCTTCGGAGCACTGGTTCCGTCCCAGGAGAGCCACCAAAGGGATGCTTCCAGACCCTCAGCCTCTAACCAGACCCCAGCTGTGTGGGCTGTCAGTGTGGGCAGCAGAGGCAGCACAGGCCAGCCAGTCCCCTGGGGACTCACCTCAGATGACTGCTGTGGGCGTGAAGCATCTGAGGGAGACGGAGCTGGCAGCTCCGTGCCTGAGTGAACGTCTGTGTCAGCTCTCCAGAAAACCCTCACTCGGGAGACACAGCGCTCAGGAAAAGCTGAGCGTGTGGCCTGCTTATGGGCGCAGCATTAATTATGGGCTCTTGGTGCCTGTCGTCACTTAGCCAACTTCTGGGGCTGTGAGGAGGACTAATTTATCCCAAGGCACCCCAGGCCCCTTTCTCTGAAACTACTTCTGACACGTCAGCCTGGGTTAAGCTGCACTGTGGAGTAGCTACTGGGCCAGAGTAGGAACAGAGGCCAATGCAGGCTCCAGGCTTGAAACTGATGGGGCCAGTGCTGTCGGGGGTTTAGAGCAGCGAAAGCACCTGTGTGGGCCCTGCACAGCCACCTCTGGGGTCTGACACCATTGGCAGGGTGCTCCGGCCCAGCTGGGCCTCCCAGAGCCTCGCCCTAGCTTGATTCTCTTCCCATACTTATCTTCCCCTCCCTGAAAAGTTCATGGGCCGCCCACACATGCGTGCTCATACGTGCACCGTCCCCAAGGGCCCTGGTAAACAGCTCTCTCTCCCGTGGAGTTGCATTGTGTTTTGCAGACTTCATTCTTCCAGCTCATTTGTGAAACATACGAGGGGTATCATTACTGTTCTCTTGTTAAGTTGCCCGAGAGGAAAAAAAAACAAACAAGGAAAGTTTTTCCTCCTCCAAGAATCTAATTACTTGTTGGGTGAGCCCTGACCCATATACATTTCCAAAGAGTGAGACACTTGATGCCACTGAAGCAATGTCCTTGGATGGGACTCAGAGACCCTCTGCCTGCCACTCCACCGGCTGCTGGCTCTGTAGCCAGCCTGGACCAGGGCCAAAACTTTACAATGAGTTTCAGCTACCTGATTACTTGCCTTGCTTGGTCTCTGGACATGCCTCTCTCTCCTCGTCAATTCCGTCCCTGTGCAAGGCGAGCACTTTCTTTCCTGCTACCGGTGCCACGTTCTTGCCTTCCTCTCTCACCTCTGAGCAGGCTCTGTACTTTTCACCTGCTTGGGTTTTTGCATGAACACATTCTCATATTCTGCCGGGCTCCTCTCCCTCCTGGACTGTGGGATCCCTGAGGTCAAGGTCTCTACTGGGTCACCTTTATATTCTTAGCACCTGGCATGATCCCCGCCCATGTGGGGTGCCGGGATGTGGGCCTTAGGCGGGAGCCTTCGCCATTCGATGACCAGGCCTTGAGCACACCCTGCTCAGGCACCAGCCCAGCTCCCAGGCTCTTGATCCAACACCTCATTCCTTGTCAAATTCTGCATTTGTGTTCTGACACTGCCAGCATGTTTTGTGACTTGTTTTCCATTTCCCTCTTAGCCGTGAGTTACTCTGTCAGGTTTGTTTAGGGTTCCCTCCCTTCCTTCCCTCCTTCTGTCCTTCCACTTCCTCCACCGCGTCTCTGATTGGGCATGGAGGTGTCGTACGCAGAGAGGACATCGCAGCAGTTCACCTTTAGGAAATATGCCCCGTCATACAGTTTTTATTTTTCTGTTTTCCTTTTCTGAAAAATGTCCTTAAGTGATCTGACAAGGGTCCTGAGTGTTTAAGGTTTTCCCCTTTATCGATGTGGTCAGATTCTTACTCGTGTTTTGCAAACTGTCAAGAGAAGATGGTGCTCACAGTCTGAGCTTGCTGAGAAGACACCGGTAGGAGTGGTGGACCCAGGAGACCTGGACGTCACAGCAACGACAGTGGTCCTCTGCGATGGGGAGCCTGGAGCATCGAGACACGTGTCTTCTGAGTCTTGATGTTTTTAGGCCTCCGGCCCAGGGCTCACCATCCGGCTCAGCACTGTGCAGCTCGGTGCCCTGATGGCTGCCTGACAGAGGTGGTCAGGGCGCTGTCACCCTGGGGCCCTTGCACATCAAGGCGGCTACAGGTTGAAGGTCACGGAATTGAAGTCCAGGTTCCCAGAGCTCCAATGAGTGCGTGAAAACCACTGAGTGCTTTCTTTCTCCAGAGGAAACCTGCGCCAGACAATGCAGAAACAGGTCCCCTCAGCCGGGGCTGTCTCTCCCAGCCCCTCCCACGGGAGCGGTGCACCCCGTCTTCCTCTGCCCGCTCTAACCCGTGCCTTCCTTTGGCCTGACAGATGGAGACGTGCGCATGTGGTGCCCCTCGCTGCGAGAGATCATAGAGGTATTTCACAGTCTGGGTGCCCACAGCCCTGCTTCGTGCCCCCTGGGGCTGTCTCAGCACAGTGAGAGGTGAGTACCTCCCCTTCCTCACTCTCTCTCATTTGTTCACTGGGCACTGGCCTCTGTTCAGGCCCACAGAGTGTGTATGTTGAATAGGGGCAGGTTTTCCGTGCCATTACACCTCAGTACAAACGTTAAGAAACAAAACAAAGTACCACCCCCCCCAAAGAAAGATTCTTCTAAAAATATATTCATGCTGGGAAATAGTAATTTAAAGTATCTCCTATTCTATAGATGTAATACAACTGGCCATTCATTGCACAAAGCTATCTATCTAATTATTTCTGAAATGATCTGTAGCTCAGTGAGCTATTATAGGTTAGAAAAAGAAAGATATCCTCTGATTTTTAGATAAAATTATGTACATTTTTCTTTTTTTCTCGGGTTAACAAAATGTCTATTGTGTTTTTTCCATTACTATGTGTCCCCCTTATGCCACCCTTCCCTCCCCACCCCAAAGTCACCACACCTTGTCCATGTCCGTGAGTCCTGTTTCCTTTTTGCTCAATCCCTCCACCCACTAATTCCCCACAGAGCTACCAGCCTGCTCTCTCTGAGTCTGTTTTGCTTGTTAGTTCAGTTTGTTCATATGAGGGAGATCATATGGTATTTGTCTTTCCCTGACTGGCTTATTTCACTTAGCATGATGTTCTCTAGCTCTATCCATGCTGTTGCAAAGGGTAGATTGTCCCATAGTTATTTTATCCACTCATCTACTGATGGACACTTGGGCTGCTTCCAGACCATGGTGATTTTAAATAGTGCTGCAGTGAACACAGGGATGTTTATGTTCAGGTGTCTTCGGATAAATTCCTAGAAGTGGAATCCCTGGGTCATAAGGCAGATCCATTAAAAGCTCAAATAAACAATCTAACTTTACACTTAAAGGGATTTGAAAAAGAACAACAAACAAAGCCTAAAATGAATAGATTGAAGGAAATAATAAAGATCAGAACAGAAATAAATGAAATAGAGTCTTTAAAAAAATGATACAAATGATCACTGAATCTAAGAGCTGGTTCTTTGAAAAGAAACATGATTGACAAATCTTTAACTAGACTCAACCAGAAAAAAAATGGGCTCAAGTAAATAAAATCAGAAATGAAAGAGGAGAAATAACAACTGACACTAAAGAAATACAAAGGATTGTAAGGAAATATTATGCACAATTATATGCCAACAAACTGGACAACCTGAACAAAATGGATAAATCCCTGGAAACCTACAATCTTCTAAAACTACATCAGAAAGAATCATAGAATCTGAATAGACAGAATACACCTAGTGAAATGGGAGTAATACAATAAAAAAAACTTCCAACAAAGAAATGCCCTGAACCAGATGGCTTCACAGGTGAATTTTATCAAACATTCTGGAAAGAACTAACACCTCTCCTTCTCAAACTATTTCATAAAATTCAAGAGGAGGGAAGGCTCCCAAGCTGACTTTATAAGACCAGCATTACCCTAATTCCAAAACCAGATAAAGACACTACAAAAAAGAAAAATATAGGCCAGCATCACTGGTGAGCATAGATGGTAAACTCCTCAACAAAATATTAGCAAACCCAATACAGCCATAGATCAAAAAGATCATACACCATGATCAAGTAGCATTTATTCCAGGGATGCAAGGTTGGTACAACATTCACAAATCAGTAATGAAATATACCACATAAACAAAAAGAGGGATAAAAACCACATGATTGCCCTGGCTGATGTGGTTCAATGGATTGAGTGCCGGCCTGTGAACCAAAGGGTCGCGGGTTTGATTCCTAGTCAGGGCGCATGCCTGGGTTGCAGGCCAGGTCCTCCGTGTGGGGTCCACCAGAGGAAACCACACATTGATGTTTCTTTCCCTCTCTTCCCTCGTCCCTTCTCCTCTCTGAAAATAAATAAAATATTTTTTTAAATTCCACGTGATCATATCCATAGATGCAGGAAAAACATTTGATAAAATCCAGCATCCCATGTATAATTTTAAAAAAAAAACCTCTCAGCAAAGTGAAAATAGAGAGAACATACCTAAGTACTTTTCTGAAGTAAGAAAAAGTTACTAAACTTGCTGTAGCCCATGTGGTGAAGCCCAGAGTTTGAGTTAGTTACAGAACAACTCCACATGAGTGCCTGAGAATCTTTAGTGTGTGAACTACCCGGCTCCCAGACCTAGGGGCACAGAAAAACCAGGTATGATGCGTCCTACTGCTTTGGGTGACATCTCTTTCTGCCCCCTCCTGACTCAGAGCCCTTGCTGCCCTGCCTCTTCGAAGATGAGTCCCAATCTTTTCAGTCCATCTCCAGGCCTCTTATCTGGCTCACACCTAATACCCTGTGGCCACAGTTGTACATGTGATTTCCACAATGCTTGATATTACTTTGTGGGCGTGCCCTTTGTGCCCTGGGCTGGGTGGGTGCGGTGATGCTAGTTTGCATAAGCATGGATCCTGCCTTCCAGGAACAAAGCCATACAATAACACGCCAATAACAACTCTTGGGTGGGTGGTGACTAGGTCTGAGCTGTAAACGCCTTGCACATAGTTAGCTTGTTCCACAAGTTACAGCGCATCTAAACTCTTTCTTAAGAGTCCTTTCAGAAGTTGGTTTGAGATACAATGGAGCATTTAGAACCCTGAGCGGGTTGTTATATGGGAGCCCCTCAGCCCTTGCCAATCCTGCGGACGGTCCCTCATCCCAGAAGGTGCCCAGCCCCCTTCCTTTGCTGTAGTAGGCAGATGTTCACCTGCAGGGAAGGTCCAAGCTTTCTAAAGAACCTGCTTCACGACTGCATTTAGTAATTGTCTGCCAAACCAAACCACACTGGCTGTGCTATAAATACGAACGTGCTCCAGCCCTCCCCACCCCTGGATCTCCAAATCTGGTGCAATAAGCCACTTTCTCCTTCCCGAACACGGAGCTGCAGTCACACCACCATCTAGAATGAGTCAGGAGAGAATTATACTCAGAAAACAAATTCATGTCGGAAGTGGGGTGGGGTGCTGTGGGGTTCAGAAGAGACACTTCTAACTGTTCTGATGAGCACTTGGTGTCCACTTGGCAAGTGGGAGGTGGCTCTGGAGACTTACAACCACTCAGTTCACAAAGCACTCTGCTAAGAGCCACTTCTGTCTCTCCTCCCTTCTCTGTGGCTTCCTGCCACTTTTGCTTCAGGACAAATCCACCTGGTTTGGAGGCCGAGGGAGGTGTGCAGGTCGGCACTGCAATTGGGGTCATTTAAACGTGCCGTCTCAAATACCTGGCAACACAAAGCCCAGCATGTAGACTTCCAGCTTTACCAGGGGTAGTTAGCCCTGCGCAGAAGGCAAGCAGATCCACGTTGGCCTCAGGCCAGGCCCAGAGCGCCACCAGAGCTACTTGGTGACAGCTTTTCCCCTTTCCTTGGGCCCCACACCTGGGGCTTGCTGGTGACACCATTTCCCAAGAGGATTTAGAACTGGCACCAAGGAGCCGGCGATGGCTACAGGGGTGATTCCCCTGTCACAACACCCTAAGAGCAGGGTGGGACCACTCGCCAAACCACTAGTCCTGGGGAGGTTTTCCTGCCTGGACACAGCTCTTTTAAAGAAGCAACCAGGTCCTGGATACCCTCCTGTGACCTGGGGTGGAGGTGTCGAAGATGCTCAAGTGTGTTTCCTGGTTGGCTGGCTGCTGTAGTGGGGAGTCTCTGAGAGTCAAGGGGTGGGAGGATGGTGCCTCTAGCGTGTTTAGGAACCAGCCTCCAGTCTCTGCTCCACGGAGGATGTGACAACTCTCCTGGACCCTCTGGCCACAAGAACAAGTGCATGGCAGGCTGCCTGCTCCCCACCACCCTCCTCATCTTGTTCCTGACCAGGCTCACAGAAAGCTGTCCCATGCCAGCTGGGTCCATGTCAGGCACATCTCCTCTCTGTCAACTTCCAGGGATGTCCCATCTAGAGGTCCCATGGTGGATCTCCTGCAGGGCCCCCACAGAACTTCGCAATGGCCGAGGCTGGAAACAAGGGCCGAGTGGTCTCCGTACCTGGGCCCATGACTTGGCTGACATTCCAGATGCTATGAGAACTTCAGTTTCCCACCATCTGTTCTTAATCTCAGATTTCCTTAAAGCCCATCACCATCTTATGAGAGCTCCAAGACTTCCTTCCAGAAAGACACAGCTCTTCTGCAGTGGACACTTGCGGACAGTCTGATGTCTGCCTGTTGCAAAAGGAGTAGCCTTCTGCCAGGGATGAGGCTGGGATGGTGAGGTCGGGAGGCTGTCGGGGGCGGGGGTAACACATGAGGAGGGACCGGAATATGGACACTGAATGAGAGCTCCAGCGTCCTCAGAGGAGGTTGTACCTCATGGCTGCACAGTCTTACCTGGGAAGAGAGGGGAGGGCCTCAGACAGCTGTGGCTCATCTTCCAAGGCCACTTCTGATTACAAAGCCCAGCTGAAGAGCTCTGGTCAGGTACACAGCACTGGCCTCAAAAGACCAGGAAGTGTGCTGCGGTTGCCCAGTGATGAAAGCCTTCTTCAACTTGGTCTTCTGAAAGGTTAAATTGATGCAGTGCCCAAACAGGTAAATAAATGACAATCCATTGAAAGGTCATGCTGTTGGTAATTGGCTCCCTTGGGACAGTATAATCCTATCCAGGTAAAGTTTGCCTTCCCTTCCCTTTCCATTAGCTTAGCATTGATTCCTTCCTCAGCTACCATAAGCACAGCTGAGCGGGCCGGCCTAGCTGGGCGTTGCAGAGCTCAGGGAGAGAGCGCCCTGCTCTGCTGGCAGCCTGCATGTGGGGCTCTGACGGTGGGGCCTTCAGAGCAGCGCTTGGTCACTCGCTCGTTGGGTCATGGTGGCGGCAGTGCCCACACACTTCCTCACTCTCTTCCTGCTGAGAAGGTCAGAGCTCCACATAGATAGTAACTAGTATTTTCTTCAGCCCTTGGGAAAAAACACATATGGAAACTGAGTGACGCACTCTCTTAAGTCAGTGAGTGTAAAATGGAGTTGTTGTGACCCAAACTCCAGCTCCTGGATGCTGCTCACAGGGCCGTGAGCCCTGACCTAGCCAGCCGAGGACAGGGACCGAGGGGCATCACAGATGAAGCTGTTTTGCTCATGGAGTCACATCAACTCGCTGTTAACCTGCTGAGTGCAGGAAGGGAATGGGGTTGTTAGGTTGCAAATTCCTGTGCTCCACGGCCTCCTGATGTGAGCAGTGGTGGAGGCCTGGGGGTCAGCTGATGCTGCACCCCAGAACCGCAGTCACAACTACATGATTCAGTCAAGTGGGTCCTCAAGAAGAGGGGGGGATGGAGGAATACGCTCTTGTCTGCTGCTCCCCAGGAGAGGTGGCACAAGGGAATAAATGCTGGCTGGCTGGCACTCACTCCAGGAGGCGGTCCCCTCTCAAAGGGGAGGGAGTGCTGGCATTCCCTCCCAGAGAAGAGAGGGCTCTGTCTCAGCCACACTTCCCCTCCCCAGCTGGAAAAAGACATCACCAGCTCCCATGTGCTCCAGCCCAACTCCCTCGGGCAGCAGCCAACTGTCTGAAAGCCCACTGCTCCCAGCAGAGGCATGAAGCCCACTCTGCAATGCCTCACCCTTTGGGAAATCCAGAAGCATCCACCCCATGCTTGCCTATCCCGTGCACGCTCACAGGCTGCTACAGCTGCCACTTCCATCGTACTGACACAGCCTGTGCATGCCCAGATGCAAATGCCAGCCTTGCCCACTTCCCTGGCCTAATAAATGCTAAGATCTGGAAGAACAGCAGAACCCAGTCCTAGCCCACCGCCCCCAACTTTGGTTTGTTGGCATCAACTTCCCGAGGGCCCAGACAGGGATCTCTCTTTCCTTCCCTCGAAGAAGCAGCACAGTGCCGAGTCAAGAAGAGCAGAGGCCTTTCCCTGGAGTGTGCGGCAGTGGCAGCGGCTGTTGTCAGCAGGGTTGTCTCATCAGCATCTTCATTTACTGACAGCCCACTGCTAGCTGGACCTCAGGGTAGTTAACAAGAGCAGAAAGTGGGTGAGACACAAAGGGAGCCTTGTCAAAACTCACGTCACTTACTTGCAATCAGCAATATACTCTTGGTCACAGAGAGAATCATCTATCCAGGGGCATGTGCCTGGGAAACTTGTGCAAAGGACAGTGTGACCCTGCTTGCTGAAGCATCATGCCACCCTGAGTGTGACTCTAGTCTTTAAAGATGTTCTTTTTGCTTTTGGGGGGGTTTTGTTTGTTTGTCTTTTAAATATGGCCCTGGCCTCTAACTTCATCTAGGTTCAACCAGATCTGCTCCGTCGCTCGGGGAGCAGTGTCCCCACTGGACTTACCAGTACATGATGTGTTAGTGCGACACCTTTGGAGGGCTTTCAGGGATCATTTTTGCTCTGATTTCCACCTAACTTACTGATTTTGGAATCTATAGCATCATGTACTTTTCAGAGCAAGCAGTCACTACACCTGGATGGATGAACTCTTTTGAGGAAGACTCTTTGGGGGCAATGGAGTACGATTTTCTGGTTTCCGAGTCCCAGAAAACTACAGCAGGAGGACTGACCAAAATGGTAGCTGTCAAGCTGGCCTGTATGGCCAAGAGTGATCAGCAGACGTGGCGGGGTGTCACTTCCAGGGTTAGGTGTGAAAGGCTGCGGCTTCTGTCCCAGGCATTCTCACGTGCTCTAGGGGATGCAGGCAGCCATGTCGAGGAGCCTATGGAGAGGTAAGGAGCCGAGGCCCCCGACTCTGTGCGTGAGCTTGGGAGCAACTGCCCCTGCCAAGCCTGAGACCACAGCAGCCCTGTTCTCCAATATCTTGGGGACAATTTCCTGAGAGACCCTGAGCTGGAACCACTGGGCTGAGTTGTTCCTGGATTCCCACCGCTCAGAAACTATGTGCGATATTAAGTGTTTTTAAGCCTGTACATTTGGCAGTGATTTGTTATGCAGTAGTGCAGACCAGCACACACAAGGTCCAGGCCGAGTGGATCGTCCCTGGGCCCCAAGTTCCTGAGCAAGTGCGGCCCCCTCTCTGCCTCGATTCTCCCCTGATGTCCATTCCCCCTGTTTCCTTCCCTTTGTTTCCGTCTTGCCTTAGAGTACTTAGAAGGGAGGCTAGCCTGAGCCAGGGCGAGCAGCAGGACACCCCCCAGGAGACCGCCTTGGATATCAGCCTGAGCTATATCTACAAGGTGAGTCAGACGGCTGTCTCCACTCCCAATCCGGACCTATTCAACAGGTTAGTTCAGAGAGTCCCATCAAGCACCGCTGCAGGCACCAGACAGGCGGCCAACACTGATGCTGTGGCACGCTCACACTCCCACCACCTGCCGCCTGAGGAACGCTCGGGGCCTGGCCTCTGGCCTCGCTGCTTGTCAATCTCAGCTCCCACCCGGCGTGGCCAAGGGGCTCACAATGCCACCCCTTCTGCCTGCCCTGGCTCCCAGGAAGGCCACACTGCCCTAGTGCTCTCTCTGCTCTCCAGTTCCTGACACTGTGTGCCCTAGTGCAGCCAGGGGCCACCACTGATGAGAACCTCTTGGACCTGATTGAGCTGCTCTGCAGAGCTGGCCTGGATGCACGGCTGCGCCTGCTGCCCCAGACAGACCTCCAGCAGCTCCTGCTCCTGCTCCTCGAGAACATCCAGGAATGGCCAGGGAAGGTACGCTGAGCCCCTGGGCCCAGCCCCAGCCCAGCCTCCTCTGTACGGTCCCAAGTTATCCTTAGCATGCCCTAGATGGGAACAGCACTGCTCCGAGACCATGAAGCCACCGAAATGCTAAGGATCATCCCTCTTATCCTGGCCTCCATGAACAGCACCCCTCCCCTCCGGAATGGGGCTGGCGGAGAGCTCAGGGTGGAAGGTGATCCCTCCCCTGCCCACCCTGGCGCTGGTGTCCCCGCAGCTCCGGCAGCTGTGCTGTGCCCTGAGCTTGGTGTCGGATCACCACCACAACCTGCTGGCGCTTGTGCAGTTCTTCCTGGATGTGACCTCTCGCAGCAGGTGGGTGCTCCTGTACCTCTACCTCTTCCCTCTGACACTCATCCCACCCTGTGACAGCTGGGGTGTGGGGTTCCAGAACCATCCCCATCAGTCCCAACAGACCTTCCACTCTCAACAATCTCTAAAGCCCAGGAGAAAGAACTAAAAATACAACTCGCTAATGAGTTCATTACAAATGAAAAAGCCTAATTTTCCTTCCATGGTTTTATTAGCAAAACAATTGTCTTGCACAATTAGCTTGTGACTGCAGGGGTCCCTCCCTTGTTTTTGCTGCTCCTTCCCCAGTCTTTGGTGGGGGTTCCTTCTTGTCACTCAGACCTCAGCTGCATTACTCGCCCTGATCATCCCACTTGCTCCCACCCACCTTCCACACTCTTAGTTTATCAGTTTGTCTTATTTTCTACACAGTGCTGATCTCTGCCCAAAATGATCTTACTGTTTGTTTCCCAGTTTATGGCTGCCTCTCCTTCATATTACTTACTTCCAGGAGAGCAGGTCCCTTATCTGGGTCACTGTCATATCACCCCCATCTAGAACAGTGCCTGGCACACTGTTGACCAAGGCGAACAAACTCAGCCCATGGGGAGATAAGACGCATCAGCTAGACCTGGCCTCTCCTCTCCTCCTTGCCTCTTCCCCTTTAGGCCACAGGTTCAGGGGATTTATTGCCCTTTCCTGAGCAGACAGACCACTCGCCAGCTCCTCTCCTCTCCACTCCTGGCTCTCCATGTGCAGCTCCTCCCACCTAAAATGATGCCCCTTCTCACCCTTCCAATCAGGCGTGCCCTGGAGCCCACCTCAGGAACCCCCAGCCTTCACAGGCACCTGCACTGGGGCCGGCTCCCTGCAGCTCCTTTCTCAGGGTGGCCGCTGGGAGCGGCTTGGAGTTTTATTCAGCCTCATGTCCCTGGGGCCCAGCCAGGTTTGATCACCCTGAGACCAAGTCCAGTCCTGAGATGGGCTCTCAGTCTCTTTCTTATGAATTTGGGTGAAGGAGAGGAGGCCTCTCTCCAGTCCTGAAGGGGAAGTGTTTGCTCTTATTTGGAAGGGCTGGGCTACACACCTATACATGTGTATGTGCATGTGTGCACACACACAATGAACTGCATCCTTTTCTTTTTAAACAAAAATTTTGTATTTATTTATTTTTAGAGAAGTAAAGGGATGGAGAAAGAAAAGGAGAGAAACGTCAAAGTCTGGTTGCCTGTTGCACACCCCCAACTGGGGACCTGACCTGCAACTCAGGCATGTGCCCTGACTGGGAATCAAACCTGTGACCCTTTTGTTCACAGGCTGGCGCTCAGTCCACTGAGCCACACCTGCCGGGGCTGCATTCTTTCCCATAGCTGCACAGTGTTCCCCGTGTATACACATTCGAACCCCTCACTCTGGGTATTTGTCCAGTGAGTATCCGTGTGTACCAGCTTTACACATTCATGCAGCTATCTCCACAGGATAAATTTCTTGAGATGAAATTGCAGTCCTAAAGTATGCATGTTTAAATTTGGCCTCCAAAAAGAGCAGTGCCAATTATTAATACCACCAAATAGACGTGAAAACACCTGTTTCTCCACATTGTTATTAGTACTGTGAGTCCTCAGTTTTGTTTTTAAGTGGTAGTGAATCTCTTCAGTGAAAAACACCATTCTTTGGTTCTAATTTTTATTTCCCTGATTGCAGTGAAATTGAGAATCTTCTCATATGTTTATTGGCCTTTTGTTTCTTTTATTGTAAATTATCTTTGCTATTTCTTGCTCATTTTTCTATCTTGTCATTTATCTTATTATATTGATTTATATATTGCTTATTATATATGTTTTACACACACCGTATTTTCTCCTAAGGCTGTAAATTGTCCTTTTTAAACCTTTTTGTATAATTATCTTTCAGTGAACTGAAATTTTTTTACATTTTTAAAAAATATTTTATTTATTTATTTTTAGAGAAGGGAAGGGAGAAAGAAAGGGACAGAAACATCGACATGAAAGAGAAACATCTATTGGTTGCCTCTCTCTCACACACATCCCAACCAGGTACCAGGCCAGGCATGTGCCCTGACTGGGAATCGAACCAGTGACCTTTTGCTTGGCAGGACAATTCTTGACCAACTGAGCCACATAGATCAGGGCTTTCTTTCTTCTCTTTACTTTCTTTCTTTTTTACTTTTTAAAGAAACTTTTATTTTAGTGTAGATTTAGATTTATAGAAAAGTTTGTTGGATAGCACAGACAGCTAGCTGATTATGATAGAATCTTTCTGTCTTGAATAGGAAGGCTTTCTGACCCATAAAACCTAAGACCCGTAAAAATACTGAGTTTTATATCTCTCAGTACTGACACCATTCTGTCTCTGTTGGCTCTTAGTCCCATCGGACTCTGTGTTTTATAACTATGAGACAGGGATCTAATTTGCATTTGCCCGCCCCCAAAGAGCCAGTGCACCAACACCAGTTTTTTGGTCTCACCCTCATCACATCCTAAATGTACGACATCATTCATCTGTTAGCAGCATGAAGCTTTGATTCCAGGAATCAGTGGCTGTTACAGGGTCTCTGTGTAGCTCTGTGCCCTTGGTTAGTGCCCTGTAA
Source organism: Artibeus jamaicensis (assembly GCF_021234435.1). Taxonomy (NCBI): domain Eukaryota; kingdom Metazoa; phylum Chordata; class Mammalia; order Chiroptera; family Phyllostomidae; genus Artibeus; species Artibeus jamaicensis. The sequence continues at coordinate 7,419,762 of NW_026521810.1, read as the reverse complement.
ATTCCAAGAGGGAATAAAGTGAGCAGCCTTACCTTGCTTTCAGGCAGACACGTCAACCAGGTGACACTTTCTGCCAAGAGCTTCTCCAGGAAGGAGGTTCACCATCTGGATGGATGTTATTTATTCATTCACTTAGATACTTTATTGTGTTTCTTCCTCTCAATACATAAAACATGTAAATAGAACAGAGTTCAAAAGGCACCAACGAGCATGCGTTGAAAATATGCCCATGTACCTTCTGCCCTTGTTGTCACACCAACGTATGTTTCCGCAGTCATTCCAGATTGGATCAGCATCAGCTCATCCTTTTTTCAAGCACACCGTACTCACCATGGCTTTTAGCTGTCCTCCCAACCCTGCCCCCTATGGTGGCGATTTTGGAGAGCTTGCTGGTAGCTTTGTTCTGCCCTCGCTGGAGGCCATGCCACTGGACCCAGTTTCCAGACCGGCCCCCGGAAGGAGCGTGTGTTGTGGCAGTGTAACAATGAGCTGTCACATTCTTAGCCTACCAACTGGCTAAGCACAGAACAAGAAGTCCCACCAATGTTGACATGGCACAGGCCTCTCCCCACCTACCTTGTTGACCAAGACTTCAAGGGATGTGCCATAGTTTGAAGGCAAAGTTAAGTTTAACCCTGGAAAATGAAAGTAAATTCATTGAAAATCACCTGAAGGGGAGGTCCTTGGAGGAAAGTCTGTCTGGGCACCCTGGCCCCTCCAGGGTAATTCAGCTGCCCAGCTTCTGTCCAGGCCCAGCACAAGTTCCTAGCAGACCTCTGCACCCACTCCCAGGAGTCCTGTTGGGAAGAAGACAAGATGAGGGCTGATTCTGCTCCCCTAAAAGCTGATGGACTTTCCCAGGCTCCCTACATCACCACCTTGAATGTTTCCACATGCTGCTTCTGGGGGTCCTCGGAGTAGAGGGCAGCGCCACCATTTGCCCGGCTAGACAGAGGAGCAGACCAGGGCTGCCTAAAGCATCACAAAACTGGCCCTGACAATGACGGAGCTCTTGCCCAGTGTTAGCACGATGTAGAAACAGGCCCACTCCTCCCTTGTTCGTGGCGCACACTCCCTGCCATTGCCCTGGAGGGCAACTCGGCTGAATCAAGCAAGTGACTTTAATATGTGCAAACCCTTTGACAAGCAGTTTGACCTGGGGGACTAGCAATGCTATACTAACAATGGTGCATAGTGGTGTTCGTAAGAGTGAAAAACTGGAAACAACTTCAGTGCCCCACCATAAATTAAATTGTGCTCATACTCCAGAATATTTTAGAGCGCTTAAAAATGACATCATGCCTGGCTGGTGTAGCTCAGTGGATTGAGCGTGGGCCTGTGAACCAAAAGATCATGGTTCGATTCCCAGCCAGGGCACATGCCTGGGTTGCAGGCCAGTTCCCGGCAGGGGACTCACGAGAGGCAACCATACATTGATATTTCTCTCCTTCTCTCCTTCCCTTCACCTCTAAAGATAAATAAATAAAATCTTTTAAAAAATGGCATCATGGAAGAAAGGGAAAGTTAACAAAATAGTGCTGAATGAGAAAAGGCTGTGGGTCCGTGTGTAAAGTGTAATCCTGGTTTCTTTGGAGTGGGGAGTAGTCTTTGGGGGTTGAGGTTTAATATTAGTGACTTCTGTTGTCTTCGGGCTCGTCTCTCTTTTCCAAATGCCCTGTTGGCCTCCCTGCCTCTGTCCTTATAGCCACGGCCTATTGTCACCACTCAGCCAGAGTCACTTCTATTTAATGACTTTTTCAAGTTTTGCTGCAGAATATTTTGAACACATGCAGAAGCTGAAAGAATAGTGTGACGGGCCCCACGCACACGTGTTCCACGATGTTCCAACACACATTCACTGTGGTCACGGTGACCCCTTCACCCTTACCTGCTCACCCCACCTCTCCTGCCCCAGATCAGGGGGTCTGTACCCCAGACACGCCTTCCTCCCACATCACTGTGGTCTCTGCCCTTATGTCGCCTCCTCAGAGATCCTGGCCCGCTGATCCTTTCCAAATTAGCTTCTCCTCGGGGCTTTCGGAACCTTACTTTTCTTTGTTTTTCTTCCTGACTTATTATCAAACATCACATGCTGCCTGCATTTATTGATGTGTAATCTGCCTGCCCCGTGAGGATGCAAGCGCCCTGCAGGGGTGTCCTCAGAACCTGGAACAGTGACCGGGATATTCTGAGTGTCCTCTGAATATTGGATGAATAAGTAAGTGCCAAATTTTGGCTCTCTTCCTATCTGCAATGGAGATACATTCAGGTTTTGACTTTTCTCTTTTTCTTTCTTTTTTTTTTTTTTTTTAAGGTAAAGGAGAGAGCTGTTCTCAGATATCAGGCATCCTTCCTGTGCTGGGGAAAATTCCTCCCTGTGCCCTTCTGTAGCAGCAAGGGCCAGGCATTCCTTTGTCACCTCCTGAGAGCTAGAGCCAGCACCCCAGTCAGATGCCCCGGGAAGGAGCCGGGGCAGCAGCCCTCCCCAATATTCCTAGGCATGGACCTGGCCTGCTCACTACTCCCATGTCCCTTGGCTCCTCACTGTTTTCAAGCCCCGTTCTTCACCTTCCCATGGATTCCAGAGCTCCCAGCATCCTCTTAGCATAGTCCTTTTCTGTCTGAAGCAGCCATGTTGGACCAATAAGGGGAGCTGGCTCATAAAGCAGAAGGCAGGTGGCCCCGAAAGAGAACAACCTCAAAGTCATCAAGTCTTTGTGCATTGGGCACAAGGGCGGTGACACTTCCAGGAGTGCCATAGCTTTATCCAAGGCCACCTTGTTTCTTCCGGGCCCCACTTTCCTCATGATCCCTCCCCCATCTCAGGACCCCAGCAGTGCTGGCTCTTCCAGAACCTTTCTTCTGCGGTCATCCCTTCTTATTCTTACGCCTTTAGCTTTTATTCACCACTAGCTTTTTCTGCTCTGCAAAGTATTGAACTTGTGAGTCCCCTACCTTAGAACATTTTGGTCTCCGCCCATCGTTCCCTCCCCCTTCTGCTGCATCTCCAAACTTCCCTCCCCCACCCTACCCCACCCCCATTTCTTCTAGCTTCTGTCTGGACCCTGGACACATGCTGGAGTCTTCAGAGCTCAGTGTTGTAGAGCGTTCTTACCGGAGAAGACAGACATTGAGAATGTTCTAGAAGGAGGCAGCCAAGCTCTAAAAATCCCTCAATATTTCAGAAGCATTCGAAATTGAGAGGAAAAAGGAACAGAGATGAAGGTCACATCTAGGAGTCAAGGGGCCGTGGCTGGACCTGGGAGATAGACAACAAAGGAAAAGTGGTCACGGTGAAGCCAAGAGTGTGAGGGGTAGTGGCCAACAAGGACCTGGCTCACTTTTATGAGTACGTGTAAGGAGGTAGTGGGAGTGACTTAAGGAGCCGGAAGTGGAGAAGACATCCCTCATCTGGCATCAGCTACTCATCTCAGCTGCTCTGTTACCAGTGACCTAATGGCTGTTTCTCATGAACAAGCCTAACATCCTCTTCGCTGACTTCACAGGACGTTTCTCCTGATCTCCCTCCCCTCTGTGCCTGTCCTCCATCTCCATCACTCATTGCCCTTCCTCCACTGCCCCTTGAGCCTTTCTGTGCCTCAGGATTCTGTCCCAGGCCCTCTTCTCTGGGACACAGTACCACTTCACAGGTCACAGTCTCGGGGCATCTTCTGGGTGGGCAGTGTGACTCTCTGCCCACGCTGGCCCGTGTGGTGCCGTTCATTGGGGAACTCAGGCATCCCACCCCAGCTGCCGGAGTGTTGCCGCCTTGCCAGCCCACTCCAGGAGCTACCTCTGCGAAGACCGTCACCTCCCCCAAGGTCAGGCCCCTTCCTTGGGAGCAGCCCCGTGATGGGGGTACAGTGGCCTCACTTAGAGATGTCTCTGAAGGACCTCACCACCCAGAGCTCCTTGCAGGGCCAGCTTGGCTGTGACTGCACCACAGCCTGGCTTTCTTCTTGGCCTGGACCTGCTTCCTTCACTCCCCATAAGGGTCATCCCAAGAGCACCTGTCTCCCCCTCTCATCCTGTAAATTCCCTACATGATCCTCTCCATTTTAGGGCCCACTTCCTGGGGAACTCGACCTGAGACCCCCATCTCATCCACATCATGGCTTCAACCCCAGCTACACCCTGGGCACCCCAAGGCAACACCTGTGGCCAGACTTTTTTGCTCAGCGCCAGATCTGTGTGGGCAGCTATTTCTAGCCGAGCACATGTGAAGCAGAAGTCACCACCTTCCAAGGAGGGTCACCGCTCTGTTGTCCATGGCCCCGTGGTGGCTTTGGCACCTGCCCACTACCTGAAGCCTGGGAGTGTGTGGGCATCTTCCGTCCCGTCAGGTTTTCCCTCCTCCCACAACACTCATCTCTCCTTGTCGCCCTACTGTGGCTGCTCTTACTGCTGCCCCCGGGATTTCTGCTGGAGGATGTGAGCTGCCTCCTTCCAGACTCTCCCATCTAACCAATCCCTCCACACACTGTCCAGCAGTGTGCCCTTCCTTCAAACAACGTCTGTCCGTGTCACTCCTGTGCTTAAAATCCCTCAGGTTTCTGTCCTCGGGATGAAGTGAAACAGCCCAGCCTCATGCACAAGGGCCTCTGGGCCTCTTTCCCAATTCTACCTTCTCCCCTGTCCCCACTCCCACCCCCAACAGGCTCCCCTGCTCCAGACATTCCCTAAATCTTTGCAGCCACCAAGGCCATGAGGATTTGCCCCTGAGCTTCTTGGCATCTGTTCCCTCTTCTTAGGGAAGCCTCTTCTTCCCCTCTCCTCCTCCACTTTGTCTGGTAAATGTTTCCTCACCCTCAGGCCTAGACTCAGAGCAAGGCATCTCCTCTTCTCAGAAATCACCCACCCCAGACCTTGGGTGCTGGTGGCCTTTGCAGACCCCTTGAGCTGGAGCATCTTGAAGGAGGAGTGTGACTGTGCTTTCTGGTTGAAAAGCCTCTTGTGGATGATGTTAAAGAAACTGAGCTGAATGATGTAAAACTAGGCTGGCTAATCATTAAAAGGTACCGATGGCCTCAGGAGTCTGACTGGGGGCAAGCCCTGTGGCCACCAGAGTCCTGTGTTCACCAACAGTTTGACCAGGGCCAACCCAGCACCTCGGGATGAGGCCATTCATGGAACAATGGTCAGATTCACACTTGATGTGAGTACGACTGTCAGCAAATTGAAGATAACAGAAGATCTCGACAGACCATGATGATGGACTGGGTAGAAAAGAGAGACCCAGCTGCACAATTAAGAACAAAATGTAGGAAATGATATTTGACAGCCAGATGTGTGAAACAGATTTTGGGCTCAATCTGGTAACTGCACAGCACCGTGGGGCCCCTGAAGATGAACACCGGCCTCAGCGCTGAGCGCCTCCCCGGCCGGGAATGTGTGGCAACCCCCAAGGCCCTCGGAGGACCGAGATGGCAAAAGATAAAAAACTGTGGCTAGAGGACCTCGAGAAGGGTGGCCCAGGAAACAATGAGACTTCCTTCAGTATGTGCATGAACAGAGAGATGTTAGAGGAGGGGACTTTTAAGGTGTTTTCTAAGTCTAAGGTTATAATACCAAAACAAAGAAAGACATAGGGAGGGAGAGAGGAAGTTGCCTTGTGATTGTCTGTATGAACTTCATTTATTACTAACTAATAGTAACCTTTTTAGTGAGTTATAATATGCATACAGGAAGACACCTGTCAGAGGCCACGTGCAGTGCACTTTGCAAAGGAGACCGTCTGTGTAACCAGCACTACATCCTAGGAGAGACTGTCATTGTCACCTGCCTCAGGCCTCTCCCAGGTGTTGCCTCTGCAAAGAACACCCCTCCCCGCCTCCCCTCACACAGATGTTTAGCATGATTTGGAACGTGTGCCAAAATGGGCCCGTGCAGAGTTCCCTGTGGTACCTACTGTCCCGGTGGAGTGCCAGCTCTTTGTGGGTTTTGTCCTTGTGGAAGGGGGTAGACCCTTCATGCTTGTTGCCACACGGTGGCCGATGAGCAGGTCTGTGGCTGTCTGCCCTGTGGCTTCTTCCTGTCCCACTGTGGTTCTGTCCCGCTCATCTCTTAACCCAGGCCCTGGTCTTTTGTGCCTGGGTAGCACTGCTCACGGGCAGGATGGAAGACTCCACAAGAACTGAGAGCAGGTGTCGAGAGATGCAGCCTTGAAGTGAAAGCCTGGGCTGCCCGGAGAGGCACATGCCCTGCAGCAGGGTGTTGGGCTGCATTTCCACAGGCAGAACAGGCCACTGTTGTTGCTTCCTCGGCTGCCCTAGAGACTGAGAAAAGACAGCTCACCCCTTTGGCCAGATGCCTGATGTCCTTTTAGGGTAGCTCAGCCTTGGTAGGGCCTGGTTCCCCTCTGAACGAGTGAAGACCAGGGGCACCAGAGGGGTCCGCCTTGACTGTGAGGTTGTCCTGACAGCCTCTGCAGGGTGCTAAGCTGCCCTTTGCAGGAGCTGAAAGGAGGCCTAGAGGCTGGGAAGCAGTGTGCCTGCATTCCACTTCCCGGCTTTGCTGGCTGTTTAGGAAAATCATTTCCCAGCACTTTGGGATCCTCTGAGTGCTAATCCAGTGTCCTGGTCTTCTGGAGGCCTGTGGGAGTGGCGGGGGCAGGGCCCAGGCGGAGGCCTGGCCTGCTGCTAACGAGTGGTAGGGCTGGAGCCTTGCCTTATATGACAGTGGCTGGTATGGCTCCAGTGGCTTTTGCATCCTCCTTTGTCTGGCTGGTCTGAGTTCCGAGGAGGCTTTGCAGGGTGGGGTCGGGCAGCTTTCCGGGAGGAGGAGCCCAGGCCAACCTCAGTGGGGCCTGACCCTCTGCCTGCCCTCTGCACAGTTTGGATGGTGTTTGGGGTGCATCTTTTTCACCTCTTTTGCTTTTTCACCACTTGCTTTTTCACCTCTGCAAAGTGAGTTTTCAGTCTAAAAGCTTATGGTTCTGTCCCTTCTCCCTGTGGGAACTGCGGGTGCACGGGACTGTGTTTAAAAGGCAGGGAGAGCCATTAGCATCAAAGGCAGTGGGCAGGCAGACAGTGAGGGGGAGTGCCACTCTCAGATGTGGGTTTCTTTTTATCCATTCACACCCTCAGTGCTTTTTCTGGTGCTTTTCTTCATTTCTGGACATCAGCCCCGTCCCGACCCACCCACCTGCCTCTTCCCTTCTAGAGCCACCCCAGCTCTGCTTCCTGGCCCTCCAGCACCCCCAGAGTGGCCCCTCCCTGCCTTCCCACTGTGATAAAGGAGCTCTTCCCAGTCCTGGCTTGGATTACTGACACACATGCAGCACTTCTGACTCTGGCTGCAAGTTTGCTCAGAGCAGCAGCTCAGAGAGGTCATTTACCTCCCACTGTGTTCCCTGCCCAGCTGCTTCTGGGGCTCCCGGGAACAGCTGGAGAGGGGGCCCTCACTGACTACCAGGGGGAAGCCATGCAGGGTATGTGACTGGGGCCATGATGGGGGGGGGGGGACTGGAGGATGGGGCTGGGGCTGGACAGCATCTGACTGTGCCCATGGGAGTCTAGTGTGGGGGACCCCAGGATGAGGGGCCCCTATTTTCTGTCCCACGGTGCAGTCCAGATGGGGCTGCCTCTCCTCAGGATTCCTAAGGTGGGTGGGCATGCTGAGGCATTCTGCAGAAAAGGGTCAAGGTTAACAGGAGACTGGGTGAGGGAAGTCCCCACACTGGTTAAGGTCAAGTTTTCTGGGTCAAGAATAGATGGGATGGCCAGACCCTCCCAAGGTTTCCAGATAAGATGCAAATATGGCATGGTAGAAATTTATGCTAAAAAAGTCTTCTTTGTTAATCTATATGAAATTCAAATTCAACTGGGCATCCTGTATTTTTAATGGCCAAATCTGGCCATTCTGTCTCCTCTCCCAGCTGAATTCCTTCTTTAAGTAATAATTCGACTGAACTGTAACACACAAGCAGAACAGAACACAGACCTAAGTGTATGTCTCACTGGTTTCCACAAGTCAAACACATGGGGAACGGAACCAGCACCCGGATCAAGAAATAAAACATGAGCAGAACCTGCTCCCCACAGTGTGTCCTCACTTGACAGGTACTTGCCTGTTCTTGTTCTTTATGTAAGTGAAATCGTACACATGTATTCTTCTCTATCTGGCCTCTTTCACACGACACCGAGAGGATCATCCCAGCTGTCGGATGCGCTTGTATGTCCTTTATGGTCATTCTGCGCTGGGCGGAGTGGTATGGATCCGTTTACCCATTTCGGTGACACTGCACTTCTGCCTTTCCTATTTCTGGAGCAAGTACCTAGGAGGAGGACTGCTGGGTCAGGAGGCGGGCACGTGGACAGCCTCAGTGCATCTTCCAAACAGTTTGCTGAGTGGAGGCCCAATTTACTTTCCCCGCCAGCTGTGCTCGAACCCCTCCCCCCTCCCCCCATTGCTCCTTTCCCCCCCTTTTATGTTCATCCTGGTGTATAGTGGTACTGCCTGCTGCTGTCTTTTTTGGGGTTGTTTAATCAAGAGCCTCTTGCTTTGTTGATTCCTTAGACTTCTTGACTAAGTGCTGTTGAAGCAAATAAATGAAGCCACTGGTTCACATGCCAGCCTGCCCAGCCCCCCTCAGTCCCCAGCACCATGGGGGACCTGAGCAGCCTCAGGCCCTGGGGTGGAGGGTGCAGGGGACCCTTCAGCACCAGCTACCTAATTACTTCTCTCCGGAAACATCATTTCTGAGTGCTGCCCTCAGCTTGCTGTTCCCACTCCCCCTCCTTCCTTCAGTTCTCAAGGTGTCGGTCCAGTCCACACTGTGGGACTCTTCCCATGTTGTCACCTAGGCAGTTCTCCAAGGAGCCAGTTCCAGCCCAATAATTTCCTCCGGCTTCAGCACCTCTCCTTTGCCTCCCCTGGTGGTGGCTTTCCGCAGGAATTAGGGGCTGCAGCCACATTGAAATCCATGCTGGGTGCTCACCTCTGCCACCATAGGGGAGCAACAAGTGCATGGGGGTGCACCTCATGGTAGAGGCTGTGGCAGGGGTAGTGTGGGCAGGGGTGGGGGTGGCCTGAATCCTTCTTCCCATCATCTCTCTCCAGTCTTTGGTCTCCACTTCCCTCCTCTCCTCTTTTTGCTCACTCCAGCCCTCAATGACCCTGAAAAATCAGAGCCCCAAACATTAGCATCTTAAACTCACATCAGAAGTCTTCACACATGAAGAGAGGAAATACCAGCCCCATCGTGAATGAGTCACGGCTGGTGCTAGACTCAGAAGCCCAGCTCAGACTGACTCAAGCAAAAGCTACTTTACTGGCTCACACGAGCAACTGACTGACCTATCAATGGAATGGCCTGGGGGCTGTCGGGCTCTCTCTCTAACCAGTCTGCTTCATCCCTCAGGCTCTCCCGCGGGGAGGCAGGATGGCCACCAGCAGCTGTAGGACCAACCTCCTGCCAAAGTAGTGGCTCTGCTGATAGTTCCAGCCAAGACTCCCCAGGCTGCCAATCAGCTCTTTACTCACAGGGCCTGTGCCAGACCAGGCCTGGCTCCTGCGCCCACATGGGGAGCTCGGGTCTGGGCTGGATGGAGGCGGGGTTCTCCAAAAGGAAGTCACTGGATGCTAAGTGAAAAACAACAACGAAGTTAGGCCTCCGCTGCTCCAGGGGACCCACTTTCCTCTGCCCTGTGTGGGCTGAAAGGTTCTGTGCAAAGGAAGGAAGAGGCAAAGGTCTGCGTAAGGGGTTGATACGTCCTATCTCTATGCACCCAAAGGTGCGCCTAAGGAGAGAGAGAGACAGGCTGAGAGGACATAACACTGCAATGCTAGCCTCTAAAATTAGTTAATTTTTTCTTTGCGCTTATTTTTTAACTTTCCCATTATGCATATTCAGTTACTTCTAAAACAAACGTGGCCTTGGCCGGGTAGCCCATTTGGTTAACATGTGGTCCCAATATGCCCGGATTGCAGGTTCTATCCCTGGTCAGGGTACATACAAGTATCAACCAATGAATGCACAAATAGTGGAACAACAAATTGATATTTCTCCCTCTCTGTCTTTAAAACCAATCAAATAAACTAAAAATAATTTTAAAAAATAAAACAAATGCTGTAAAGCAGAGGAGGAAGCCTGAGGACTTTCAGACAGAGAGTGGCCTCTCCCTTGCTGACCTGTCTTTTGGTGGGTGTCCTGCGGCACGTGGATGTCAACACCCCTCCCCTCCAAATGTCACGCCCTCAGTCCCCCCTCCCTTCTCTCACAGGCAGCTTCGAAGCCAGCTCAGCCTCGTGGTCATTGCTCGGCTGCTGGACCAGCAGGAGACACTCTCTCTCTGGCAGGAGGAGGCCCGGGTGAGTTTGTGCCTCCCTCGGGGGTGTCCGTTGGAGCCTGGAACCCTGTGGGCGAGGGAACAGGTCTCCCTGTGGCCTGCTCATCATCCCCATGCTTTTCCCAAAGGTTAAGAGCCTCAGCCAGGAGACCCAAGCTGAGGCTGAATTTTTTTTTAATTATTTTACTTTATTTATTTATCTTTAGAGGGGAAGGGAAGGAGAGAAGGAGAGAAATATCAATGTATGGTTTCCTCTCATGCGTCCCCTGCTGGGAACTGGTCTGCAACCCAGGCATGTGCTCTGACTGGGAATCGAACCGCGATCCTCTGGTTCGCAGGCCCGCGCTCAATCCACTGAGCTACACCAGCCAGGGCTTGAGGTTGAATTTTTCACTCGTATTCCTACTCTGGACAATTACTCTTTTTATAAGCCTGCTAGGTGCTAGGCTCTGAGGACAGAGAGGGGAGCAGGGAACATATTATTATTACTTTTTAAAAAATTGTGGTCAAATATATCTAACTAAACTTTACCATTTTAACTGTTTCTTTTAACCACCTTAGTATTTGAAGTGTAGCGTTCTAACCACTCTGAAGCACCCAGGCCAGTGGCCTTAGGCACATGCACAGTGTTGTGCATCCGCCCCCGCCGTCCGCCTCCAGAGTTTCCCATCTCTCCAAAGCAAAGCCGCCCACTGAAACACACCGCCCGTCCCCTCTTTCTACAGCCCCTGCTTAGATCGCTTTTCGGAGGTGGAAAACAAACACCGTTTGGGTAAAACTGCTCCCTTTCATTGTCCCTCTGTCCCAGTGTTAGAAATTCTTGGGTCAGTGAGGAGGTAGGGTTTGTCTTTTCCCCCATTCCCCTGCTCTCCATAAAGCTATGCCTGCAGCCTTCTTGCAGGGACCTTTCACTCACACCCGCAAGGTAGGCCTGCCGAAAGCCTGTGCACTTCTGGTCACTGAAAGTGTACTGGGCAAGCCTGTGTAACCCCTTGTCCAGAGAGAATGTTCCAGCACATTCTGGGGCAGGGTAGACAGTATGACTGAGTCTGACGTTATAGGGAGGCAGCTCAGAAAGGGGACCAGTTGGGTTTACTATCAGAGCAAGCCTGGCCTGGCTTTTGCCCAAGCTGTCCCCTTTGCCTTAAATGCCTTTCCCCTAGGGCTTAGCATGGTTGGAGCTTCTTGTCATTTCAATTCCGGCTTAAGTATCGCCTCCTCCAGGAAGTCTTTCCTGAACACCCAACCCAAAGTACCCTGCTACTGTCACCCAGTGTTTAAATGATCTGTCGTGTTTACCTCCTGATGTTTTCTTGTTTGTTTGTTCAGGTCTGTGTACCCATGTACACAGTACATGCGCACACACGCATACACGCACCAGCAGCTCCTGGAGGCCAGGACCAAAAGGTGTTTGCTCACTGCTGCCCTTTGGTGCCTAGCACAGTGCTGGGCACACCCAGGAACTCTGTGGGTGCTCAGTCTGTGAGTGCTCACCTGTGGAAGTGAGTTCCCAAGATGTGTGCAAGGTCCCAGGTAGAGACCTTGGGAGAGGCAGGTGAGGGAGTGGCCTGCACAGGGGTCACTTCACAGAAGTGACGGCCTGATGAGAGGACATCTCTGTGGAGAAGAACAGAGGAACCAGTCAGTGTTGTGGGGGTTGCCACGTGGTTAGGGGCAGGCAGGGGTGCAGAGGGGAGGGAACAGGTGACAAGACCAAGTGGTCCCAGAGGGCTCCAGAGGGCCACCTGGCACAGAAGCAGTGGTGTCGGCCAGGGTTGGGGCGTCACGGAGCCCCAGGAGAGCAGAGCTCAGTGTCAGTGGAGTACAGCGGGGGCCGGAGTGCCAAGACAGGGAAGGAAGGACCAGCTGCGGGTGGCGAATAGGGGTAGACACCCATGAACAACACTTGGCAGTGACCGGAAAGACAGAAGGTGACTCCAATACCAGGGTCAATTCAAGTTTGCTTGGCTTTGTCTTTATTGACCAGAGCCTGTGCCCAGGACAATGAGGGGAGTGTGATGGGGGCCTGCAGATTCCGCACCAAGAAACGCTTTCAGAGGAGAGAGTGTAAGGGAGGCGGGCTGAGGCAATGGCTCCTAGAGGTGTCCCGCGCCAAGCCCTGAAGGCTGAGTCAGTGCTCGTGCTGAGGAGAGGCGTCTGCAGGACAGCTGTGCAGCGCTGCGTCAGACTCCCGGGGGCTCAAGCGAGGAAGGACCAGCTTGGGCCTGTCCACAGCCTTCCCCTTCTGCGTGTTTCCCCAGCTCTACTCCCTGCCAGCCCCAGGCTGCTGCACAGCCTCCTCTAGGTCTCCCGCTGCAGGCACTCCCCTGTCCAGTCTGGCTCGTCAGACAGATCCTCATGAAATACACCTTCAAAGAGCACCTCAGCCCCATGGCTGCCCACGTTCAGCCCACATGCCTTCTCCCAACTTCCCTGGGCGGCCTCCCAGGGCCACCCGCCCCCCCACTCCGCAAGCCAGCCCCATGACTCTGCGCACAGCGCTGTGTACTGACACTTCTTCCTTTGCACCCGTAACTCCCCACTGGATAGTGGTGGCTAACACGCCAGCTGGCACTGGTGGTATCCCAGGGGCCATCTCAAAGCTCACCTCTTCCTCATAGCAGCGCCGGGTGGGAAGAACTCTGTTCATCACCCATCTTTTACAGATGGGGAAACCAAGATAACTGTGGTTAGGGGGACTCTCAGGATCGCACAGCAGCAAAGCCGTGAGTCTTGGATTCAAGCCCAGAGGTCCTGGCTCCAGAGTCCTGCCCTTGACCCTGCAGCAAGCCACCTGCACTCCCCTAACCACTCCCTTGGCTCTCACTGTGGTGGCAGCCTGGACCACACCTGTGACTTCATGCTGCAGGTGCCCTGCTGGTCTCTTGAGCTTTAATTCTGGATGCAGATAGGCAAGGGCCATCCCTTCCTCATTCTTCATCAGTGTACAAGAGCTTGATAAACCTCTTGACTGATTCACTAGGAAGGGGGATTGCAGCAGCTGCACATTGACTCTGTGGGAAGAGGGGATCTGGGGTGAGTGCCAGGCAGAGAATTCTCAGGACAATGCTGGGCAGAAGTCCCTGGTGCCTGCATTGCTTGGCTCCCCACTCAGGCTGCAGTCTGCGGCCTGGGAGCAGGAGGAGGGGCAGGTGCTGGACGTGAAATCTGACGAGCAGCACTCCTGTGGGTGGGCAGGACACGACAACGCCGAGGCTGGCATTTCCCAGGAGTCTCGGGGTTGCACTCCTGCCTGTGGTTCCTGCGAGTCCCCGGACTATCCCAGGAACAGTGGAGTTTTGGCCTCAGGCACTAGTACGCTCCAGACACTTCTCAGGTCACTAAAGAAACAGTCCTGAGCAGAACTCAGTCCCTCCCCCATGAAACTCATGGGCCAGGGGAGGTGGACACAGGGACTGGGGAAGATGTAAATATTTGGCATGCCAGGTTGTGACAAGTGCTATGGAGAAAAATAAAGCCAGATAAAGAGGATAGGGAGGTTGGGAGGATGCTATTTGAGAGGGGTGAATAGGGACATTCCAGCACAGACCTGAAGGAGTCATGCCGGTTTCTGGAGGAAGAGGCAACAGCAAGCACAAAGGCCCCGGGGCAGGCAAAGGTCTCTTATGTTGGAGAAAAACAGAGACCAGTGCAGCTGGAGCAGAAGGCTGAGGGCGGAGCAGGAGTAGAAGTCGGAAAGGAAAGAAGGGACTCAATCATCCAGCACCTCTAGGCCATGGTGGGTGCTTTGACTTTCTTGCCAAAGTGGAACTCCATTGGAAGGTTTTAGAAAGAAAAAATGAAACTGGTTTATAAAATTTTTACAGTATACGCTGGCTGCTGTATTGAAAATAGACTATTGAGGGTAAGGAGGAAAGAGGTGATGGCAGTAACCATGGTAAGAGATAATGGCAGTTTGGCCAGGGAAGAGGGTGGCTCCGGTGGCAAGAAGTAGGCAGAGTCTAAGTGTATTTCCTAAGGACAGCCACTGGGACCTGCAATGTGAGAGAAGGGAGGTGAGCAGGGCTCCAAATCTGTATGTCTGGCAGGGTGGAGAGGCACTTGACTGAGCCAGGCAAGGCACAGGTGGAACAGGTTTGGAGGGAAGTCAGAGTTTGTTTCTTGTCTCAGTCCACCTCTTGCCACACAGCAAGCCTCTTGTCAGGCCATGGCTTCCGGTTTGGGGTTTGGAAAACATGGGTTTCAGATGGCTGAAGGGGGATCAGGTTTGCATAGCTGCAGCCCTGCCTGGCTGTTTACCAGTGTGAATACAGATTAAACATATACCATGTGCCAGGCACTGTGCTAGGCTCCAGGGCCACTGCAATGAATGAAACTGCCCTCCTGGGTCTTACATTCTGGTGAGGGAAAGGGGCACAGATAATAACAGACGAATAGGTTACACAGCCTGTTTGAAGTTGAAGTAAATGCCGTGGAAATACAAGTAGTGCAGAGTCTGGATTGGCAAGTGGAGTGATATGGGTGGGAGGGCTGAGGGGAGCTGGAGAGCCGGGTGAGCCTCATCAAGCACTTGGAGCTGGGGCTGGAAGAAGGGGAGGGGCGGTTGTGCAGTGTCTGGTCAGAGCGACTACTCTGGGTACAGGCTCCCAGAAGCAACAGGGGCCATTGGGTCACCAAGCATGCAAGACTCTGGCCTTCTCCTTTGGGCAAGTGGGCGAGCAGTCAGGGTTGAGCACGGGAACGACAGGCTATGTGGACAGTGCCCGCACTGCAACTGGCCTGTGTCCTCTTGTTGGGCAGACGGTTGCGGTGGAGACCTTTGCTTCTGGCCTAGAGGTGTCTGCCCTCAAGGGCAGAGTGTTTACGGAGCCAGCTCTCAGAAATGGGGACAAGGTGGGGAGATACGCGGCCTGGCCCAGGCCCAGACAGGACCCACGGGGCCCAAACAAGCTGTTATCCGGGAGAGAGAAGCCCGGGCTGAGCTGTAACCAAAAGAAAATAAGCAATCAGAAGGGACAGGAGCACTACACTCAGCGGAGTGCAGCTCTCTTCAGAGAGCGAGAGGGGAAACATGGGGAGCGCAGCCTGCTTCCCTGCCCTGCCCCGCCCACGGCTCCCTGGCAGGGAGCGTCCAGCTGAGGCGAGGCTGCCTGCCCCGAGGGCTGCTTGTGAGAACACTGACTGCAATTGTGAGCCCTGAGCAGGCAGGGCTGTTTCAAAAACTATCCCCAGACTTGCAAGGACTGAGCAAGGCAGCATACTTGGTTTTGGTGAAGCTCCAGATGGTGCCTCTCTTCACTGAGAACCTTCCCTTTCTCCCTGCCACCTCCTCTCCCCTTGTGACAGGATCAGACACTAAGCCAGGAAACCCTGGCTCCCTTTCAGGAGTAAGGCCTGACTCCTAGCACTCAGCCCAGCTGCTCTTTTGGTCTGTCTAAGCCTGCAGCCACTGAGGGGCTGAGCAGGTGTCTGAGGGTGAGTCAGAGAAAGGAAGCCAGGTGTGCTGGGCAGGGCTAGGCTCAAGCAGGGAGCTAGGCTCTGAGGCTGGAGACCTTGCCTTTTTGGCTACCCTGCGACTGCTGCTTCTGAAGAGATGATGCCTCTGTGAACTCCCCCCACTCTGCTCCCTCATACTGCACCACCACCACCCCTTCCTGGGGCCAGGAACTTGGAGCCTCCCTGCCTGCCCTGCCACAGATCAGCTTCAGGGTAGCTGGATAGGCCTTGCTGGAGTTTGGCTGAGGCTGCCCAAACCAGGTGCAGGGGCTAGGCAGGAAGAATTGCTTACTTCAGACACCCGGACTTACATGGACCACTGTCCAGGGGGTAGGGAACACTGGCCCATTTGTTCACAGAGGATGAGCCGTTTAAATGGAGGCGGTGGGGTGGTGTAGCTAGCAGATTAAGTGACATTTCAGCCAAATGCAAGGAGCGGACCTTGTCGGGGAATCCCCATTCCAACAAAGCAACAATAGAAGGATCTGTTTGAGACCATCTGAGAAAACTGAACGCAGTTGTTAGATCATATGAAGAATTAATTCTGGGTAATTTTATTGGGCAAGGAAATGGTATTGTGATGGGGGGCGGGGTGGAAATCCTTATCCTTTACTGTTAGAAGCTCTTTGTGGGTAAAATGATACAACATTTGGATTTGCTTTCAATTTCTCTGGAAGGAAAACGCGGCAGTGGTAGGATGAAACAGGGCGAGCAGCGTTGAGGCGAGATAGTAAGAAGCCAGGACAACTGCTTGGCAAGTGAAATAGGGGAAGACAACCGATCTCGACAGCCAGGTGCAGACGGTCACCCAGGCAGGAGGGCCTGAGTGCCTGGCAGGGGGCGGAACCAGGGAAACTAGAACCTTGCCCCCGGGGCAACCTCTTCTCCCTGAGCCTTTCCTCCCTGGAGGTAACACCCAGGCCTCAGTTGTGTTTCAGCTCCAGGCTCAGAAAAGCAGCAAAACCAGATGGGTGAAGCCATCAGCTAGAGGCTGCCTGAAAGGGCCCACCTGGAGCCCTGATGACTAGTCTACTGAGACCCTCCCCTGAGGCCTCCCCTGAGACTCCCACCTTGAAGAAAGTGATCAAAGCCTCCAGACAAAGGACCCAGCCTGCCCTCTCCCTTTGAGGAGCAGCCCTTGCTGTTTTCTTTCACTTCTTCCCCACTTCTTTCTTCACAGGCTTGGATCTCCTAAACTCCAAGGCAGTGGGCAGCTGGCAGCTTGTCTCGGGCTAATCCCCTGAACCTGTCCCCAAGGCCCCCTCTTCTCTGACTTCCCAGTGAGCCAAGGCAGCCCAGCCTGGCCTCTCCTGTTGCTTCCTCTATGCTAAGTCCTTCCTTGTTTCACTGTCCCCAGCTTCAGTGAATGTACCCTCATAGTCACCTGGATTCATGGGAAATCTTTCCTACAAGAAGTCAAGAACACACACACTACAGCTGGCCCAAGGCAGACCCACCCGCTCAGGGCCAGGCTGGTCAGTCATTGTTCCCAGTGAAAGGTGTGTGGGGGGCGGGTCATACACAATCTCTCTTCTTTCCTGAGCCCGTGCCCAGGCCCCACATAAATAAGTTTAAACGGAAAAGAAAGGGACGCAGGAGAGTGGGCCCCAGAGTGAGCAGCAGCTGAGGGTGGGCAGGGTCTTCCTGGTGTCTGAGGAGACCCCCTCTGCTGGGCTCGGTTCTTCTCAACCATGAGTGTGCTTACTCCAGGCAGTGGATTCTACCTCCGGCCCACGGAGCTCTTCCTAGTTCATTCCTTTAAGGGAGGACTCTCCCTGAACCAGGTCCCATATGACTATGACCTCCTTCTTGGGAGGAAGGTGTGTGCTTATCTTCATTCTACACAGAAGACCAAGCTTCCAAGTGAGTGGTGGGTCCAGGCTCTGGAAGCTGGTGGCCTGGCTCCAGAGCCTACACTCTGCCAGCCGAGACAGCCAGGCCAAGGGTCCCTGCAGCGCCCAAGCACTCAGCTGCCACCATGGAGAGTAATGGCTGCTCTTCTTCTCCCCAGCTGGCAGAGCTCAGCCGGCTCCTGAGCCTCATGAGGCCATCATCCCTTGGGCCGTACCTAGACTCTGAGACCTTGCCACCCTGCCAGGAGCAACAGCCAAAGGCCAGTGCTGAGCTAGACCACAAGGTAAGCACCGTACACCTGCCCGCCTCTACCCCCTGTTGCACCAGGGAAGCGGGTAAGTCAAAGCTGTTCATCCTTCACCCCTGTGGGCCCTGAGGGAAGAGACCAGCAAGTTGCCTCCTTGTGGATAGCAGGTAGTCAAGCTGTGGGCGCAGCCTGTGATTGATTAATGCCCTTGCCAGGCCCCCCGCTGTGGGGCGCTGTGTGCACAGGCCTCAGGCCAAATGTCTACTTGGCCCTGCTCTGGATTCTGCTGCAGCCTGTGCACACTGGGGTGGCTTTGCTGGCCATGGGTGCACCAGTTGTCTTACCACACTGTTTAGAGAGGATGCAGGAGCAGAAATGCTGATGAGAGGGATGTAGTGAGAAGGGACATAAACTTCGAAGCCAGGGAAATGTTCAGCCGTAAGAGGCACCCTGCTCTCCCAGGGCAGCACCAGGTCCAACATCCCTGTCCTTACTCGGCATCGTCGTCACTGAGCCTGAGTCGCTGGCCTTCTCCAGTTCTTCCTCAGTGACTTTCCAGATGCTGCCCAGGTTCTCTGAGAGCCACGCTTTGGCAGGAGTCAGGGCAGCAAGGTCCCCCAGAGCTGGTAGGCGTGGGGTTTGGAATGGTGAGGCTATGGCCCCTGGCGTGGATGCCAAGCAGGGGTAGGTGTAGGGGCTTCAGACTGGGACTGCCAGACCTGGCTTCCAGGGAGCACGGTGGATCTCGGTGAGCACTCTTGCCCTGGGACTCAGGGTGCGGAGCACAGATAGGCATCTTCCTAATTTGGGAAGGTGGTAATTCCAAAAGCTCACTTGGAGGCTGTGTTGAGAATTCGGAAGTCTAACCTTTGGGCATCATCCTGCAAATCAGATAAGTGAACTAATTACTTAATGAACACAAATAGACCATTAAGAAGATAAGAGAACCCCCAGGTGCATGCCCTCTTCTGGAAAGTGTAGGAAGGTTGTCTCCAGCTTTGCCTGCCGTTCCTGCCGTCGTCACCAGGCTGCTGCATCCCCTGGACATACGAGTGTCCGTGTGTCCCTTTCTCCTGTACCAACTACTTCCAGAAAACTGGGGCTGCTTACGAAGGCGGAGTGGGGTGTTGGGAGGGCAGCCTTGGGAGTGGTCTGCCTGAGCAGGGCACTGGTTAGACAGAGGCCCAGGCCTGGGCTGGGGCAGCAAGAAGGGGAGTGGTCAGAGGTAAAGGAGGGGCTATGCCTTGTTCGCAGTGTGTGGTAAGTGTCACTTCCAGGTGCCTTGGGGCTACTCCTGCGACTTGACCTCACGGTAGCCTTTATTTTGAGAACTGTTCTCACACACATAAAGGAGGCTGTAGAGCATCCTCCCGTCAGTGGCCATATTGGAAATGACCAGCTTGGCCTGGAACCGCAGAGGCGGTGGCGCGTCTTGGCGCCCTGCACTAGGGCATAAGTTTAGAGTGGGCCGGTCCAGAGCAGTGGGAGGAGCACAGGAGGCTCTCGGATGCCTTCGCTGTAGCAGGAGCCCACCTGGGGGTGGCCGTGGCCTGAGAGGGAGGTGGCCCAGAGCAGAGGAGGGAAGGGAGCAGGCCAGGCCGGTGGGAGGCACTGTGGAAGACAGAGAAATGTGAGGTGTTCTGTCCCCCCAGGCTGGGTTCTGTTCTGACCTGGAGGGGCTAGGTGGGGCAAGTGACTGGGCTGAGCAGGTGACTGGCTCCACGGCCCAGCCCTACCCCCACCTTGGCGACTGACTCCCCATTAGGCCCAGCGTGTTTCATCTTCAAAGATGATCAGGCTACTCACCAGCCAAAAAAGAATGGAGGCATCCTCCACCCTGTTTTACAGGGAGTGGTGGTCTGGGCTAGCTGAGCCTTTTATCCTTAGAACTCAAAGGCTTGGCCTTCTTTCTCCTGAGGTACAGCAGGGAAACTGAGGCCAGAGTGAGGTTGGCCACAGGCCACCGGCCTGGAGGAAATGGGACGGGCCCTTTCCCAGCCCTTGGGCCCCCTCCCCGAGACCCTACTCACTCCCGTCTGGGAGATTTCCTGCCCTAAAGAGACTGCTGTGCATCACAGCCTTCCTCCCACCCTACAGATAAACCCTTCTGCCGGCTCCACTCCCTGGATTCCCCACCCCCTCCCTTTGCCTGGGGCCTTGGCCCAATCTCCTCTCTCCCCAGGGACAGCTCCCAGCCTTTCCCCAGACTGGGAGAGCTGCTCTCAGCTGCCCCGGGCATGACTTTCCGTCCTCACTGATCTCAGGACTTTGCAGCTGTCCCTTTACTTGTCATGTCCCTAGGTAGACTGTGGGCACGGCCAGTGTCTCCCAGCATCACATGGTAAGTCTGGCACTAGGTGAGTGAACAAGTGAGTGAAGCAACTTTAATTCCTCTTCCTCTCTGGACTCTCCTCTCCCTCAACTCCCTGTTCTGGCCATCCCACCCTCCTTCTGGAAACCTTCCTCTGCACACTCTCTGACCAGCCTCTGCAGTCTGGCCCCACTGTCTCAAAAGTCCTTGTATCATTAGGGCTGCAAGGGTTTGTAGCGTGGGCTTCTGGGAGGTGCCTGACTTTACAAGTGTCACCTGCTTATGGGAAACCAATCAGAAAACAGTGTGTAATTATAAGCTCATGAAGTCCTGCCTGGGAAAGCGAACCACCAAGTGCCACAAAGGAGAGAATCTGCTGGAGTACAGCCCTTCAGTGGCGAGGAAGGGTAGGTGAGGAGGGAAGACTGGCTGGCCTGAGCTGGCTCTTCGTATCCCAGAAGATCACCACAGAGTTTGTGGAATATAGGAATCCTGCTTCTTAACGGGGTGATTAGAATACCTGCAGCATTTTCAAGTGCTTTTGGATAAAGACATGGTTGCCCAGCCCCTTGCTGGTGTGTGGGTCAGATTATGTCAAACAATAAACAATTAAAGCCCAATAAACTCAGGAAGAGTCTGCTACCTTCCCTTTTCCTGCCTAGAGATTCAGATAGAAAAGTCTGCTTCAGACGGAGCCTTCAGACAGGCACATATGAGTGAAGTGTGGCGGACAGGGAGAATCCAAGCAAAATTCTGTTTCCCAGGCTCCCTTCTCTGTCCCGCTGTTTGTGGGTGGCCAGGTAGGAATGTATTTACAAAACGTTTGATCTTTTTCAAAGGCCTGTGAACTGCCTACCTCTCCCTCCCTAGTCCAAAAGGACATATATATGTATATATATATACCTTACTTTGCCTCACTATCTTTGTAATTTTTAAATGTTTCTTTATTTTTATTTACTGATGTTAGAGAGAGAAGGGTAGGGGGAGAAGAGAAACAACCTGCTGTTCCGTCCATTTACACATTTCTCGGTTGCCTCCTACGTGCGCCCTGACCAGGAATGGAGCCTGCCACCTTGGCATATCAGGACAACGCTCCAACCAGCTGAGCTCCCTGGCCAGGGCCTGTCTTCGTAATTTGTATGTTTATGTGAATTCCCTGTACCCAAGTATTAAGATTTTATTTCCTCCCCTTATCTGCTGTGCGTCTTCGAATTCTTCATCCAGCCACAAGAACTAACGGTGGAAAGAGGGGGTTTCCCTGGCCCCCACAGCGGCCGTTGCTGGCCCTGTGCTGACCTGGTTTGAGAGGGGCTCTCCCAGCGGAGAGCAGACAGAGGTCAGAGTGACGTCTGGGGTCTCAGAGAGGGGAGAAGATGACTTAAGGCAGGAGTGTGCTCAGAGCGGGTCTCCAGGCGCTCCCTTCTGGCCCACAGATATCAGTTCTGTGAGAGACGGGCCTTCTGGGCCTCCAGACCAGTCCCATGTGTCCAAACGTCACGTGACTGGACTCAAGTTGCCACTGTCTCCTGGAAGCTGCCAGGAGCGTGTGTTTCACAGTATAGTCTTCCCTATGAGCCAGGCTTTGGTCCCGCTCAGGTCGTCTAATCCAGGCCTGTAGAACCGAACGTGCCAAGCCGCGTGGACGACCAGCAGTCTGACAGGTAACGCCGGCGGCACTGAGAAATAGTTGGAAACCAACACAGGCGACTGTGCTGTTCACCCGGCTTTTATTAATGCAGATCTGGTCGAAATCACTACTAACCTAATAACAATAATAATCACTCAGGCGCAATTAGTAATAACATCACACAAGAGAACTGAGGGGTAATGAAACTCAGCCCTAGAGTCTCAGTCTGTGGGTCCAGGAGACAGCACAGTAGGCCAGGCAGCCGTCAGTGTCTTATAAGGCAGAATCTCCAGAGCCGGTCGGCAGTGGGGCAAACGAAGTTCTCAGTCCAGCAGGGCAGAGCCTCCGGCAGCAGCACATCAGTCAGATCAGCGCACACGGAGCAGCGCCTTAGAGTGTGGAGGTAGGCTGTCTCCGGGTTGGCTCTGAGGTCCACCTCAGTTATACCCTTCAGGGTCCACCCCTCTCTGGGTCTCCACCCCTCTGGGTCTCTTAATGAGTGTCTTGGGACCCTTGATAAGTGATCCGGGAATTCCAGGTGGGCTTATCCTGGTGTATTCCACCTCTACAGATGGGTCTGTTCAGCTCATCTATGCCGATATTTT
Source organism: Artibeus jamaicensis (assembly GCF_021234435.1). Classification (NCBI taxonomy): domain Eukaryota; kingdom Metazoa; phylum Chordata; class Mammalia; order Chiroptera; family Phyllostomidae; genus Artibeus; species Artibeus jamaicensis. The sequence goes on along the minus strand of NW_026521810.1, from coordinate 7,397,372 downwards.
GAACACTACTTGCCAGATGTGTCTGGTGTGGCTTCCTTCTTGAACCAAAGTGTCATGACTGACTGGCAGCCCTCTTGGTTGACACAAGCGGCGTCATTGTGTTTTATAGCCTTTATCCTATCTTGACCAGACCAACACCATTTTATTGGTCCTGCTCTCCACAGAAGCAAACGGCTGGGCTTCCCAACCCAGAATCAGGCATCCTGGGAATTGCTGGGGTTTTGTTGACTTACATGAACCACTGCTGATATAAGAAATGTCCATACCTGCCCTGGCTGATGTGGCTCAGTGGACTGAGCACGGGCCTGTGAAGCAGAGGGTCGCTGGTTTGATTCCCAGTCAGGGCACATGCCTGGGTTCCAGGCCAGGTCCTCAGTAGGGGACACATGAGAGGCAACCACACCTTGGTGTTTCTCTCCCACTCTTTCTCCTTCCTGTCCCCTCTCTCTAAAAATAAATAAAATATTTTTTTTTAAAAAGAAATGTCCAAACCTGTAGAGAATTTTTAATGAGTTTATTTGAGCCAAACTGATGACAATTGTCCAGTAGCAAAGTATCAATGGATTGAAAAAACACTCCTGAAAATGGCAGGTTTGCAGCTTATTTTATACATTAGAATCAAAGGAGGAGACCTAACGAAGGTTACATGAAATCCACTGGTGGCAGATTAGAGAGGTGGGAGAAAGCAAAGTGGGGATAGCTCTGGGATGAATAAAACGTAAAACAGAGGGAACATACTTCTTTCACATTGGTGGGTGCCGGGTGGTTAATGGTTAACACGTACAGCACACAGAGATGGTATTCAGAGAGCAAAATAGCAGTGGGGGGGCGGCCTATTTGTGGTCTCTGCTCTGCTGCCGGAGGTGATGCTGTAAGGGGTCTGGAGAAAAGAACACTCTGACATTTCAAAGGTATGTTATCTCAGATGCAAAAAGATAATAGGCTCAGCTGCGGGCTAGGACGTGACTACCTGCCATGACTTGCTTTTTGTTAGGAAGTTATAATTTCAGGCTATCCTATGTGGTTACTTTTACTTGAGTTTGTGAGGCCACCACGCAGGCCTCCCCTGAGCCAGTCAGGTCTAGTGGGTGGCCCCTGTTTTGTCCACAGTGTGTTGGGCCAGATTTGGTCTAGCTGTGACCAATCGAGGAGTCTTGGCCCAATCCCTTTAATTGAGGTTACTGGTACTTTGGCCTTGCTGAGCCTCTGTCATCCGTTGCGCCCCATCTACCACATTTTCCTGCCCTGTCCGGCCGTCTTTCCCCAGGCTTTGGCTGTATAGGCACCACTGGGAAGGAGTTTCTGGTTCTGTCTTTTCCCCTAGAGATATGGAAGGTATACAGAACCAGAATCTTTATGGTGGGGTGGGAGTGTCCCCCAGTTTGGTTAAATTTTGGAATTTTGAGGAAGCGGACTGTCTCTCTCGATGTGAGAGAAAAGGAAGGTCCACAGAGGGGAAGTCCCGGTGTGCCTGCACCCAGGCACCAGCAGCCCTGTGCGATGTCCCCCTCGGCCTCCTGGGCTAGCACTGCGCACAGCCTCATGGTGTCCTTGTAGGCCAGACAGCCCGAGATCCACTGAGGGTTCTGTACATGTGCTGATCCCTGTCCCCCGTGGGCTAGCTACAAGAGGCCATCTGCAGGTGGCTCCTGTCAGCTTCCTTACCACGAGTACCACTTGTGGTCAGCCCTGCTCTTGGGGACAGCCTGTGGGTGGGAGAAGTGCTTGTGTACAGTTGATGCTGGAGTGGGGTGTGCTCTGAGCCCAGACCATGCTTGGGGCTTCACGTCCTTTGATACTCCTGGGGTCCCCGCATGTCCTCACAGAGGGCGTAGGCCTGTATCTCCCCTCTGTGCATGTGTGTGTCTGTGTGTGCCTCTCCTGTCTATCTCTGTGGTGTGCGCCTCTGTTAATAGAGCTGAAAAACAAGTTTTACTGCTTTTGCTTCTGCTGCTGAGATGGCAGCTAGTCTGTCTCTGGGTCAGGTGACCCTGACAAGAGTACCTTAAGCAGCTGGGGTAGGTTTGGGCGGCCGAGAGAAGGCCAGGAGGGCGCCTGCCCCACCCTCTCCTGCGGGCTCTGGGCAGTGGCATGGCAACAGGCGCCCCCCAGGCTTGGTTTGAGCACAGGCCTGGCTCCTGTGTCGCCCAGAAGAACGGGTGGACTGGGAGTCTCTCCCTCTTCCTATACTCTCTGCCTTCTCACCAACAGGTGCTGTCCTTTTCTTCCTGCCCTTACCCTGCACCTTAGAGAGCCACATACCTCGGGGCTGGGGACCCTAGTCAGTCCAAGATTAAGAGGGATGGGGGAAAACTGACTACTTCTGAGGAACGGAAACTACATGTTCAGGGGAAGTGTGTCCCTTGCCCGGCTGGTGGGTAGTGGTCTCTTCTTACTTCCTCCACAGTGAGGAACATCAGACATCTTTGGAAATCAACCTCAAAGAGGTTGCCTCTGGAAAGCTGGCTCTAAAGGGGCATCTGTGCTCTGGCAGCACTTCACGTCCAACTAAGTGGCTACTGACCCTCTTCAGACTGGGTCCTCCTGAGCATCTGAAGCCACACAGAGCCCCGGCCCAGGCCGCCTTTGACTGGGTCCCAGCAATTCCGGCTTCTTTGCAAGCATGTGAGCAGGGAATGAAGTAACAGAATTCAGCCAGAGAGAGCAGGACGGGCTTCTTCAGGCGTAGCCTGCTCTCTCCCAGCCCACCCCAGCCCCAGGGGTCCCCCCCTGGCACTGTCCTTGCCCCGTGTTGATCTTCCCTGTGTCTGACCTAATACCCCAACTCAGCCTCTTAATCCTACAAGCCATTCTGGGCAACTTTGTGATCATCTTCCTCCCCTTCCTACTCAGGAAAAAGCGACCCTCAGCACCCGTCATGTCATATCCAAACCCTGCTGTCCAAGGCCTCATCAGCCAGCCCACTTCATCCATGTGATTTCCTCCTGAAAATCCAATCACACCACCTGATTCCAAGCAGTGGGTGTCCTTCCCGGAAACCCCCCATTCTCAGGTCTATGGCTTTGCTCCTGCTGTTCTTCCTCCCTGGCAGTGCCCAGCCTGTCCCTCCTGCCCTGGATTCCCATGGTCCCTCAGGCTGTTCACTTACCTGTAACTTCACACACCTAAACGGTATCACCACTGAGGACTGGCCCAGAGTCTATGCCGACCTAATTCCCATTGGACACCTCTTCAAAGAGAACAAACCCCTTCTGCTGGGCACAGCAAGGGCCCCAGGGCCTCATGGAGGCTGTGCAGGCAAAGGATGTGGGACCCTGCCCCACCTCCCCTGCTCCCAGCCCCACCCACCCTGCCTGAGCTGATAAATAGAGGGCAGTGCCTTCCAAGTGCTGTCTCTAAGCAGCCGGGACTCAGCTCCTCTACACCTCTGAGGGGGGACCAGCAAGGTGTGTGAGGCGCCTTACTCACTGTTCGCCGCCTGCAGGAGCAGTTGCCAGGCAGACCACGGCTTCTCACTACTCTCTGCTCACCACCTTTTCTGTCCCTCCCGTGTACCTTTGCCAGGACTCTGTGATGACAGTAATTCGAATGCACATCCTGAAAGGTCCTGGGACAGCCCCTCCAGCTCAGCTGGACAGGGCTTGAGCAGTGTCCTGAAGCCTCCGTGCTGCCCTCTGCACACCTCAGCTCTGCCCTCTGGTGCATTCCCAGCAGGCTGTTCCCACTGGTCCTGGAAACTCCACACTCAACATCCTTCCCTCAGCAACTCCAGCCAGGGAGAAAGACACAGCTTCTGTCCCGGGGTCCTAACCAGAGTCCCATAGTTTAGCCTCGGTGGTTTGGCGTAGGTCATGTGCTCATCTCTAACTTAATCACAAAGCCAGGCCTAGAAGGATAGGCCAGCCTAGGCCATGTGTATCCCCTGAAATCAGGGCTAAAGTCACTATCATGGAGCAACTTGGCCTGGGTATAGGGGACAGGAGACTGGGACACTCTGACAAAGGAAGGGGGAGCATCCTGGGTGCCTGGAAACTTTAGATGTCTATGGCACACTCCTCGTCTTCAGGCCAGGGTGGTGGCCCTACACTCTGTTATCCTTGGGAAGTATAAGGAGGGCAATGCTTCCCAGACTCTGGCCATGCCAGCATGCCAGGAGACAATTCAGTGAGTGAGAGGGAGAAGGGAGGAAGCCATTGCTTTGAGGGAGCCACTGCACTGTGAGTCCTTTCCAGGCCCTGGAGGATGCTCGGGCCATGCCCTGGCTAGTCTCAGTGGCTCCTTCTGCACGGCCCCCCATGCACTGATGCACAGAGGCACACCCAGGTGTGGATTCTCAAATATGTGCTTGGAGAACCTAGCCCCTCTTGGATAGCCTGCAGAGCTGGGTTTCTGGTCCACACACCCCTGGGGTTAGGGTCTCCTGTTCCAGCTGGAGAAGCAGGAAGAGCCAGCCAACCCTGCCTGTCATCCCCCCCACCCCCCAGGGCCAGCAGGAAGCCAGAAAGGAAGGGTGGGCTGGGTGGGAATTCTCTAGCAAGAGTTTGCCTACAGCCCCTAGGCTCCTCCCACCAGCAGTCTAAGCAATGGGTCAGATGCTCCCAGACAAGCTCCCTAGAGCAGGTCCACAGGAACAGAAGCCCTGGGCCTTCCTGCTTTTGTTCCAACTCCTCTCTCCTACCCCGGCCACCACACTACACCATGGCCTTTAGTTCCCTCCTGTCCTCCATAGCAAGAGCAGGGGTGAGGGCCAGTCAGGGCCCAATCCTGAGTTCAAAATAGAGCCCAAGAGAATCCTGTCTCTTTCAAATGAGTTTGATTCTCGGGTCTCTGAACTCACTTTCCCTGGGCCGCTGGAAGTGCAGGTGAGGGGCTCCTCTTATGAGGAATCTGAGGAGGGGAACAGATGCTGGGACAGCCCCCCAGGCTCCGTCAGGCTCCGCAGAGACATCCAGCCTCTCTGCCCTGCTGGGGCCCTCAGAGCACCTTTCCGGGCGTGGCCATCCCCAGCAGCTGAGCCAGAAGTCCTGTTCCTGTCCAGATGCTGCCAGCCCGTCTCCCATCACCCTCAAGTGGCCTCATCTCCGCTCCATGTTTGGGGCTCAAACCCACCCCCATGTCTGAACAGGCCCTTTCATGAACAGAGTTGAATGTCCAGCTCATCAGCCTCGGTGAGTTCAGCAGGCCCTGCCTGTGATGTCTGCTGTCTAGCCTCTCTGCCCCGCGCCTTCAGGGATCCTGGCCTAGGAAGGGGTGGTGTGTCACCATCTCCTCATTTCCTAGGGATCAGTCGTATGTCTTCATCATTTCCTACTCTTTAGGACTTCGGGCTGATGACTTGTCCTGCTCAGAGTCACTTCCAAACTCAGCTTTCCTTTGGGCACAGCCCTCTGCTTGCTACTTTTATGTTGGTCCAAACCAAAGTCAAGTGTATGACCTTGGAGTAGGAACAGATCCAGAAAGGGGGGCATGCCCTGTGGTGGGCTCATGGGGCAGGGAAGAGATGGCATCCTAGAGATAACAGGTGCCACATTCCGTGACAGGTCCAGAGGAGATGCATCCAGAAATGCACCTCCTCTCGTTGTGTTTTCGTGGACACACCAGCCAGAGGAGCTGCGGCTTTCTCACGGGCTGAGGCTCTTGACCTGAGGCCTACAAGTACCCCTGCGTCGGAATTACTCATTATTAATTATTGTTGTCATTTGCACAGCCTGTGGTGCAGGGCCTAGACCATACCCTGGGGGCTCAGGCTCCAGTGCTTCTCTTCCCAGGGAGCAGCCTCAGCCTCTCCCTGTCCAGCCTGCAGCAGGCCCTTGGGCCCTTGCTGTACCCAGCAGTAGGGATTTGTTCTCTCTGAAGGGAGACTGGACACACTTGGAGCTTGTCCAGCTTAAAGGAGAGAGCACAGATATCTCCCTCAGACCCGACCTCTACTGTAGATGGTCATGCAGTCAGAGGACCACTCCAACCTCGGCTTCCTCCTCTGCTGAAAGTGAAGTCACCAGGCTCTCTCTCTCTGTGAGCCCCCAGCCTCAGAGCACTGTCGAGTGGGGCTACAGGTTCAAATTTAGTTTTAAAAAACAGAAAGAAAGAAGGAAAAAGGAGAGGGAAGGGGAGGGGAGGGGGAAGGGGGAGAAGAGAAAATTCATCAGGACCCAGCCCTAGCCTTGGGTTTGAAATGACCCAAGGTAGACCAGGGCAGCGTCAATCTTTCCCAGACTAGATTGGTTCTAGTATTGACCTTCAGCAAATGTACGTGTGTCTAAATGTCTCCAATGGAACAAAACCTCTGAGAGGACCCACACATGACGATGATGGGACCTATGGCAGAATTCTCCTGGAGTCAACCCTCCAGTTGGGCTGGGCCTCCAGGCCCTCCAGGCAGGTATGAGAGCGGGCAAGCCAGACTGTGGCTGAATGCAGATCCCCCAAGGCAGCTACTACCCAGAGCCACTGAGCTTGCAGAGGCCAAACCAGAGGAGGCTGTTCTTGGGCCCCAGGCAGAGACCCTGACACCAGCAGGCATCCAGGGCTGACTTCCTGAGCCAGAGCCAGGGATACCAGCTGCAGCCTGGCTGGGAGGGCATGTCCTATGGTCCATCTTGGTCCCCCCAGCAGGTGTTCCTGGGTCAGCCTTAGTTCTTCCCCGCCGCCAGCTGCCCTGGAGCAGCTGCCCTAGAGCCTGGCTAGAGCTGCTCCCATAGGATCCTCCTGCCAGTGACAAGATCTGCCATCCCCACGTGGCACGGTTCTGCCTCCAGGGAAAAGGATGGGGGTGAAGACTTGTCTGATTAGGTGAGTCTGGATTCCTGGTCATGACTTGACGTGGAAGAAACCCTAATGTTCCGGGCAGAGTGACTAGATTCCTGGGAGATACTCTCCCTCCTCCTTTCTGTCCTTTTTTAGCGTAAATACTCTTGGCCACTTCCTGCTCCCTTGGCATTACTGGAGGGGAATTTTGTAAAGGATGAAGTTCCTGGGAAATGGCCACCCTTTGTCCCTTTCCTTTTGTGATGAAAGTGCTGCAAAGGGAGGTTTGGCCCTGGTTCCTGGGGTCAGAACTAGCTGGACCAGAACAAGGAGACACTGACCTATCACTCCCCACTTGACAAGCTCAGCAGGCTGTCTTCTATCTCTTACCCTAGTCATCTCTCCCCAGGGGGCAGGCTAGGCCCTGCGAGACTCCGGTGCTAGCAGCAGCAGCAGGGGATGGTCCTGTCTTGTCTGCATGGGGTTCAGACATGTCCAGTCCCATTCCACACCCTCAGACTCTGCCTCTCCCCAGGTTGCTGACTGAGGTTTCCCAGGCCCCATTTCCTGTGGGGGCTTCCCAGCCTCCAACTCACACCCAGCTGGGGAGGCGCTTGGTAGCCTGAACAGTGGGGGCCCAATTTTCAGACAAGGTCCTGGAGGCTGGACAAGTATAGCCCCCACCACCACCTCCCCAGTACAAGGACTGCCTCTGTACTGCTCTTTAACCCTGAAGCCACAGACACCCCACTCCCACCAACATGCCTTTAGGGACTCAGAAGGGGCCTCCGAGCCACCATATACTCCAGCTGTGCAGGAAATGGGAGGCAGGGGGCTTCAGTCTGCTGGCACCAGGTGCCTCTGCCCAGCCTCCCTTTCCTGCCTTTTGAAAGAGAAGACAGAGCCCAAAGTCTGTGCTGCCAGCTAGGACAGGAACAGGCTTGCTAAGTTAAGGAACTGGTCACAATGCGACTGGAGCAGGAAACGCAGTGCTCATACCTGGCTGTTCAGTGTGTGTCCTGCTGGCAACGGCTCACTCTCGCCCCAGCTGGCGCTCCCTGGACAGCCTCTGGTCCCCCAGGCAGCAGTGGCGCTGTCAGAGCATGGAGACTCAGGTCCGGCCTCCTCCAAGCCTGAGTCCAGTGCCCACTAATGTCTGCTGCTCTGAGCAGCACCAAAACAGGACGTGGGGAGGAGTCTGGGAGACTGGGGGTTCAGAAGAGGACATGCACGCACCCAGTGCTTTTGTCTGGACGAGGTTGGACCCTCTCCTTAACGCTGAGACTTCGGGTCTCTAGGAAGTGAGGGGAGGACATGGTCTGAGCTCGTCCTATGCACATAATTAAGCCTTTTTCTCCCCAAGAGCACCACTGCACACACTGTTCATGATGACTCTGACCATCATCACTCTGTGCATCACTCTGGGGAACTGTTGCAAGGACCCCAGTGTTTGAGTCCTTCTGCCCGCGTGCACTGTCCCAAAGAAATGCACAGGTCGGAAGAGTTGCCAGCATAGAAAGTGTGGAGGAGGAACAAACTTCTCTGCTCTCAAAGTTCATGACTTCTGGCTGGTCTAATAATCAAATAGACTCGAGGCAGGTTACCAAATTTAATACATACATATGGGAACCCCACATACACAAGAGTCAGAGACCCCACGTGCAAGAGAGGTTTAGAGATAGAAAGGGGGAGTAGGTACATAATGTATACTGGGGTCTTCAGAGAGTCACTGCAGGATGAGAGGAGCAGATGTTTAGTACAGAAAAGTTTGCCCTGCCCTACAGGTGGGTGGGGAAGATGATTGCTGATATGGGCCACGCTTCTAATTCAAATTCTTTTATGCAGTTATGGATGGGGGCAAAATTTCTCCTGAGCCTTGGGCTAGGTTGCCTTTAACTCCAAACACTCTGCATACCACTGAGGTACATCTTGGGGTGACTCGTTCTGGACCCCCACAAAAGAAGATAGTTTAATGTTGAATCCTGACTCCCCAGTGGGGTGCAGGTTGCAGATTACATAGGGCAAAGTCACGGGAGACTGCGGATTAGGTGTTTGGGTCGAGCTGGAGCTCACTGGTCAGAGGGTAGATGAGGGTGGTGAACCACCTCTTCGGTCTGGAGGGTAGCTCTGAGGCCTGCTCTGCATCCCTCTGTCTGGTTTCACCACAGCCAGGGGGTAATTCCATTTTAGGGCAGAGTAGCTAAAACAAAATTTACGTCAAGATGTTATCTTTGGAGGGGGAAGGGTATAAGGGGGATAAATGGTAATAGAAAAAAATACAATTAAAAAAAAAGATGTTCTCTTTAGCCCGCTAGAGGTCCAGACCTGTGGTCACTAGTCAGACCCAGGACACTGTCTTCTACTGCCTCAGGGGCTCCTGATCACTGGGGGGAAAGCTAGGTCTCTGCGGGGTATGTATGCGGAGAAATGACTGCCAGTGCTGGGTTTTAAAACTAAATTTAATCCAAGTCATAAGGTCCCTTGGTTTCAGAACCTTATCCCCGTAAGTGGAGTCAAATCTTCCTTAAAGGGCCTCCCCTCACTGAGCCCCAGTCGGGGGGTCATCCTCTTCCAGGTGGCGGGCAGGTGACTTCCCCTTTGGGAAACCGTCTAATACAATGAGGTTAATGGGGCCTTTCTTAGGAGCTACCATTTCCTTCTTGCTGTTACCACTCCCAGCCCGCAGAACACGTTCAGAATAGGTTTCCCCGGGAGGTTTCCCTCCAGAGTCAGTGATGGGGATCAGCATAAGAACGAAGTGGCGGAACTTGCATACAACTAGTGCCTTTTGTTCCTCTCCTGGCAGATTTTCCTGCAGCGCATCCCCCAGATCCTGGGCCCACCCTCACACTCTGTGCCCCAGGCACCCATCCAGGCTGGCTTGAGGTCTCTTTTAGCCCCTGGCTTTTTGTGCACAGCTGGGGAGGGGGTGGGAAGCTGAATTGCAGGGACCTCCACCTAAGCTTGCGGGGCAGACCAAAAAAAGCCACTGCCCCCACCTCAGCACTTGGGACCATTAACCAATGAAAGTGCTGAGAGCTAACCCCTTTCTCTGCCTCTTCGCCCCCGCCCCTGCAGACGGGCTCCTTTCCCAGTCACCCTCAGACCACGGCCCTCGAATATTTTCTTTGGTGTCTCCTGCCACCTCGCCCTCAGCTTGCTCAATGCCCTCTCAAAGAGGAGTGTCAGTCCCCAGGGCGCTGCTTCTTTCCAAGGTCATGTCCCTCTCCCCTGCCCCACACCCACCCCAAAGCCAACTAGATTTAGTCAATTCTAGTTGTCACTGTCTTATTTAAAATTCATTTTTAACAACTTTCATTGTATTCTGATCATATGAGTAGAGCACACACATTGTAGAGAAATAATCTTAAGAAAAAAAGAATAAGAAGGACATTCTATCATCTTTCCCTCACAGCCACATTGTCACTCTGGGGCATTCCATGTGGGACGTGGGAGTGGGGCGTCTGTGGCTTCACTGGTGCCTGGCTTCCCTCAGGTGCTCCCAGCCTGTCCCCTGTGTCTGGAAGGGACGAACTTTCCTCTATCCTCAAGGTGGTCTCATAATCAAATAGACATGAGACAGATTAACAAGAGAAAAAAAACGAACTTAATACATACATGTGTATGGGAACCGCAGGGAAGGGGAGCGAGTGGGAGACCCATAGGCAGGAGAGGTTCAGGGACAGAAAGGGGGGCTGAGGGACAGAGGACATTCTGAGCTAGGGATGAGGCAGTGCACCTTGGGCCTTCCAAGGGTCATTGCAGAATAAGAACGGACATCTGGAAAATGTTTGCCCTGAGCTATAGATGGGTCCAGAAGAAATGATTGCTTTTGACCTATATATAGGTCACATTAGGCAAGGCCCCTAATTCAAGTTCTTCCAGGTAGTTAAAAGGAGGAGCAGAAGATTCTCTTGAGCCTGAGGCTAAAGTTGCCTTCAGCCCAAAACAACCTGCATACCTGAGGTAATCTTGGGGTGACTCAAGCCAGCCTCCCTGCTCTCCACTACCTGCTATTGTCCAGACCCCTGTGCCAGCCCTGTCCTCAGGGTGCCCCCTCTCCTGCTCCACCCTGGCCAGCTGCCTGGCAGGCAGTACCCCATAGTGCCTGTTTCCTCGAATCAGCGCCCCCCCCCCCCACATCTGTCTGGTGCTGTAATCTCAGCGCTGCCCCAGCCTCACAGGGCTGACCTCACCACAGACCTCACCGTTCTTCAGAAGCCTCGTTTGGCTTAGTAACCTCCTCCTCGAACCTTCTGAGCTGCATACACTGGCCCCCAACACTGCCCCCCCACACCTCCCACCCCCAAACTTGGAAGGACCCTTTCTCCTTTTGCTCCCTGGGGAGGCTGAAATTCAGGATTTGTTGACCAAATGATTGCCTTCCTGAAGTATTGTTCTCCCTCTAATGTCTGAGTGTTTGTGGCTGTGTCTTAGTTCAAGTACAGTGTCTGGCACACAGGCCTGAGCCTGCTTTATGTTCAGGGTTGGGGAGGTTCCAAATGCTGTGGCCCTGCCTCCAAAGGACAAGGCCAGCCTGGGGGCAGGGAGCCCCTAGGGAGCAAGGGATTGCTAGCAAGTCAGTTCCCTGGTGAGCCAGCTTGTAGGGGGACTGTGGGCACTGGCAGGTGCTGGCTCAGAGAGGCCAGGTGTGCCCAGGCCCAGGACTCCCCAGGTTTTCTCCCACCATGTCTTCTCTCTGCCGGTGGTGCGCTGTGCAGCCCAACATGGCCAGGCTGTGGGGTCAGGCCCCCTGGGGGTAGCCTCGGCCATGGGCTGAAAAGCAGGCTGGGTCTGGGCAGGGCAGGCGCTGCTGGGTGAGGGAGCAAGTGGCCTCTCTCCTCAGGAATTTGCACTGCAGTATTTGAGTTCAAGAACACTGTATTCTATAATGCCAAGGCTGGTGCTCTCCAAAGTGGTTCTAGCTTCTGGCCTAAGGAGGCCTTTGAGTCCATGCAAAGAGGCTTCCCAGTTTCTGGGGCACCACCTGGTGCTCTAAGGGAGAGGGTGAATAGGGCAGGGAAAGTTGGGGAACAGGGGAGCCTTGGGCTCCCTGAGTTCCAGCCCCATTGCTGGAGCCCACCTCTCCCTCCGAGCTCAGCCTCAGGGCTGGTTATCTGCCAGGTGCACAGTGGTGGGCCTGTGGGCTGTCTCCTGCCACCCTCCCTATCTCAGACATAAGGAGTCCAAGGTGGGACGCAGCCTGCACACAGGACCTCAGAGTGCAAGGAGCAGACTGTCCTCACACCAGGGCCTTGCCTGTTTTTGGAGTGCTCCCGTACCTCATTTTCTCTGCACAGCAGGTGAATGTTCCATAAATGGATGGGCACCAAGAGCATGTAAGAGCACCTGGGATCAAGCCACTCTCTGAGCAGGTGGAATTAGCCTTTGTCCTGTTTTCACCCCTCAGTGTCCAGTGGGCGAGAGCAAGGGTGTGAATTGGTGGGTCAGGCATGCAAATGCTCAGCCAAAACCAACCCTCTGCCTCCCCTCTCCTCGCCTGCCTTCTTGTGTCAGCATGGTTTGACTGTCCCGATGGGATGGTACTGCACATCTGTCTATGCAGGTGGTATTCCGCCAAGGGATAAGGGGGCACCCACGGACCACATCCACCAGAGAGGGGAGTGGGACCTGGTCACAGCGCTCACACATGTAGGTGGGTGTCTCAAGGAGCAGAGCAGAGGTCAGAGTGGACTGGCCCTCTCTCTAATGGCTTTCTCTGCTAGAGCCCCAGGACAGGACTGGGTACAGTATGGGGTTGTAGTTGGGTTTCTTCTTTTCTGAAGGAAAGAAGGAAGGTCATTCACCAGAGGGAGAGCTTTGAGTGAGTGGGGCTCAGAAACCTTCTTGAAGACGCCTTCCAGGAAACGGGCTGGAAGCCCAGCCCTCACCCACCAGGGCTTGGGAACGAGGACAGGGGGTGAGGGACTTAGGGACACCTGTCTCCTGTGCTCTCTCTCCAGGTCTGCTACCTGTGTCACAGCCTTCTGACACTTGCTGGGGTGGTGGTCAGCTGCCAAGACATTACTCCAGACCAGTGGGTGAGTCTCCCAAGAGGATGGGCTACAATCAGCTGGGTTGGCGCCCAGCCAGCTGTCAGGAAGTACAAAAAGGGGCTCCCAGCACCCCACGGGGCCTTCTCAACCCATGCCCCCAGCACTTGCCCAGTCCCTCTCCTCCCTTTCCCGCCCAACTTCTGAGCAGTCACTCATATGCGTCCCTCTTCTTCTCTGACTCTGTTCCTCCTCTTCCCCGACTGTGGCTGCACCGGACGGGCCGCCCCCTCCCTCCACGGTTGTCTCTTCAGGGAGAGTTGCAGCTGCTGTGTTTGCAGTTGGACTGCCACATCAGCACCCACATCCGGGAGAGCCCCCGGGCCATGCACCGGACCAAACTCAAGGATCTAGCTGCCCAGACCTACATCCGCTGGCAGGAGCTGCTGTCCCACTGGCAGCCCCAGGTGGTGCCCTTTGTAGCCCCCTGACCTAAGAGGGGCGGGAAGTGGTGAGGCGGCTGACCAGAGCCAGAGCGCGCATCCACCCCCACTGCAGCTGCTACACTTCTGGGCTTCTGGCTGGGAAACCGGTGGAGAGGGTGATGTGGGGGGAGGGGAGCCGCCTGGAGGCCCTTCATCCTTATCGAGTCAGATACCCAGTGTGGATATGTGGTGGGGGGTTACAGAGAAGCCTCAGCCAAGCAAATGCAAAGAGAAACTGCCCTGGAGAGGGGATATGCTGGGCTGGGAGGACCAGTTTACCGTGAGCAGTGCCAGGAAAGGACACCAGAGGCACCAGCTGTCCACCCCCTGCCTACTTGTCCTGCAGGCCTGAAGCTGGCTTCCTACTCAGCTAGGAGGAACCTTCCCAGGCTGCCCTGGCCCCTCCAGTTTCTCCATACCCTTATTTTTTCAGACTCCAGATGATAACATTTATAGCTAATACTAATTGAATGAGGCCATTTTCTACATGACTCTACACAACCCCCAAGAGGCAGGTTGTTATTATGACCCCATTTTGCAGATGAGCAAGCTAACCGGAGTCACTGAGAGGTTAAACAGCTTGCCCCATCACGCAGGCAGGCGGTATGTAAATGTCAGAACCGAGGCGCAGGGCCAGCCTGGCTCCCATGCCTGCAGACTTTTAAGCACAGTCCCGCCCCGCCTACCCTGGCATCCTCCCTCTGGCCTCCATCCCTCTGACAAACAGCACCGGCTGGCTCAGGGGCACTTCCCTCCTGGGCCCCCAGCCCTCCGTGGCAGTGAGCACCCACCCTCCACAGTGCTCCTCGGCTCGCCCTTCCTCTGCCTTCCGTGAGCTGGTCCTTCGCCTGTAACCTCTGACTTGGGGCTGACATGTTGCCACAGGCTGTGGCTTGGGTCTCAGATTTCGCAAGTCCCTGAGAAAGCTGGAGAGCAAACCTCACCCTCAGTCCCCAAGGAACTAGATCACACTAGTCTTTTGGTGGGAAACTGTTTGTCATGAAAAGAAGGAAAAGTGATTTGTGTCCTGGCCAAGCCGGGAGGCTGTCCTTACCTTTCTTTCACACTGCCCTGGGGCTGTGAGCAGTGAGTGGAGGGAACCCAGGCAGAGGTGTGGCCCTGTGGCCTGCCGCCCTGCTGTCCTTGCCTGTGGTGAGCCCCGGGAGTCCTGTCACTCAGGATCTGGCACAGAGGAGGGCTGTCGTGGATGCTGCATGGACACTGGAGAACTGGAGAAGGTCAGGGCCCGGGGCTACCACACCCTATTTTTCACCTTGCCACAGGCCCAGTACTGCCACCCCTGGGAAGACGGCTAATGGAGCAGGGTAGGAGTGGCCCGTGGCTCTTGGCTCTGGCAGGGAGTGAACAGGACCTACAGAACTGGAAGGAGCAAAGAATGGAGGCCAGAGGAGGACCAGTCTGATGAACCAAGAGCCCTCTTCCACCACTGCCCTGACCCCCACCGGCAAGGGACCCTGCCTCTCCCTGCCTGCCCACCCCACAGCCACAGCTGTCCTTCCCCGCCCGGCACGTCCTCTTCCCCCAAGGCCCTCCCAGGCTGCAGTCCTCCCGCCCTCCTTCCTCTCCCTGTCACCGACGTGAGGTTTCTTTGTGCGCACTAAAGTCAATTTCACATCAGTGGTTCAGGTGAGTTCCTGCAATCCCTGTGCTGAGGTCTCCTGCCCAGCATGCGGTTTGCTGAATGCTCACCTCAAACAGTCATGTGACTGGGACTCAGCCCCTGCCGCCCCACAGCGGGGGGCCGTCTGTAAATCTCCGAGGAGGATCAGTTGTTCCTGTGGCCCCAGAAACCCCCTGGCACCTGGCTGGGGGACGTGTGTTTGGACCCAGTCTGGGACCATTGCCCACTCCCACCCCACTGGGGAAGATTCCCCAGAGTGAGACAGTGGATCAAAGCTGTAATCACACTCAGTTGTCTGTTGTTGAGCTCTGAAATCAACTCTCTAGACTTATAAGTGTGGGGGGGATGTGTCACAGTTCCCGATACTGCCATCGCTTCCCTCAGCCTTACCTGAGGGAAGTTTTGAGGGTGCTGATCCCCAATGGGAGCTGGATGTCCTTCACCTGTTCCCTCCTCGAGAAGTGAATGGGGTTGCCACAGGCTGTACCCGAGGAAGCACCTGGGTGTTCATTTGTCTCCCTCTGTCCACGCCTCCAATCCTGAGAATCCATTTCTAGTCTCTGGCCACTCCTGACTCTTTCCGGGTTGGAATGGGTTTTGTGGGGGCCACAGAAGCAGAGAGGAAGCAGAGAGGAACGATGATGCCTGACCCCCTGGCCCGTGCCCGCTCCGTGGTTTAGCCTTAGCGTCCGCCTGTGGAACATCGCCACGGTGGGTACTTCGGCTTTCTCTGCCGGTGTGTCCCTGTCCTTTGCTCTTTCCAGCCACAGAGATCGGGGAGGGTGGGCTAACTAGGAGAAAGGCTCCCCCACAATAAAGGATCTTCACTGCAAGTAGCTCAATTTGGAGACCTACAGTGTCCCCCATCACTTCCTGAGCCTGTTTAAGACACTGCCTCCCTTGCTGGGCCCCAGATGCTGGGAGCCAGGGGGCATCTATAATTCAGGAGGCCGGGTACCACGCAGGATGCCTCCCTGCCTCGCAGCCTTTGCCAAGGGAGGGGCGGGAGAAATCCTCCGCCAGGGTGACTTGGATGCCCAGGTGACTTGACTGAGAGTTCTGGTTTCTGTTCCTGGCTGCATCTCAGGCCCCCTTGGCCGGGGCACCACTGAGGCCTCAGAGGCATTGGGTAGGTCTGAGATACTCCGATTATGTATCAGAGAGGCTCTGGTGAGCCAACCTCCTGCACCCTCCCTCAGGGCTGCCCACTTCTGACACTGCACATCCTGGCAGTTAAACTGCAGCCATTCAGTTTGCTCTGGAAACCTGGAAATCACCTTTGCAATTTCCCTTCTTTGTTTCACTGCCAAGGGCAGAGAACGGAGTAGGGAGGTCTAAAGGATGGAGGGGGGGGGCAGCAGTTTCCAGGTCTCTAAGCTGCCCCATGGGGCCATGAGAAAGGGAAGAGAAAGGGATGGAGCTGTCCTTCAGCAGACCAGCCTGGAGCCCTGTTCCCCAGTCTCAGTTCTCAAGCCCTGCCTCAAACACACTCATCTCCAGGGGAGAAATAGACACCAAGGAGAGAGGAGGTGTTGGTGTCAACCCAGTCCCTCCAGAGACTAGCTGTAACCTGAGCAGAGGTGTGGTTTGAGGTCACCCAAGGGTGTACACCATCCCCTGGGACATGTAATGGGCCCCCTTGGAACTGGCCACAGGCAGACCATATCTTCTAAAACTAGTCTGGGACGAGTTATGGACTCAGCCTCCTCTAGGCCAAGAATTTCACAATGGTGCTGGTGTCTTCACCACTTTTCCTTTCCAGCTACAAGCCCCTGGGGAAAGGCTTCAGGGATATCCTGACTGAAGCCCCTGGAAAAGCGGCATCCGGGGTTGTGGTGACGGATGTTTTCCTGCTTCCTTTTGCTATGGTGGCAGGGAGGGGCTGGGAAGGGAAAGGCGTCCCAGGTGGGTGATTTTGATAACTCTCCTTCAGGAGGAAGTAGAAAGGAAGTCCTTTTCCTATGTCCCCAATGACCTCAGTCCCTAGGCCCTCAGAAAGATCCCTGAAGGGTGACTGACCCAGGCTTTTTCATTTCCCCCAGTGGCTTGACAGCAGTTCTAGGCTCCCAGGGAAGTAGCCAGGCAGGGTTGTCTAGAGAACCCCAGTATGAAGCCTGGCCCCTCTGGTCAGAAACTGCCTCAGAAGAGCTAAGGAGTAGGAAGTTCAAACGAGGGCCACTATAGCATAGGATCAATATGTAGGGGAGAGAGGAACCTTGCTTTTTAGGTTGGACTCCTGAGCCCACTTCTAGGGGCCAGCCTCAGCTGCTACTGTATCCAGAGCAAAACTCAGAAGGCATTTAAACACCTCTCTGTTTTTCCTTGACTTGGCCACAAGCAGTTGAGTAAATGAGGAAGTAGGAGTGTCAGGGCCCAAGGCTGAGGGTGGGTACCTTCCACAGAATATGCCCAGGGAGCTCCAGGGAGGTTGGTAGGTACAGGAGCCTTTTTAGGGTGTGTGTGTGTGTGTATGTGTAATTTTGTTTCCTAATTTAAGACCTAAGAATCTCATTTTTGACCAGTTGTGCTTATATTAAAAAGTATGAATCATAAGCAAGTAGTCATGCAGGAAACTTTATCCCCTGCCCACCCACCCATGGAAAAGGCCAGTACTGGAAATGAATAGAACGCAGCAGGAAATGGGCACAGGTGGAAAAGGGGTGTGGAGAGTTGCAGCCTTATCTTTGGGGAGCCTTTGGAAGAGAAGGGCTCCCTTGACTCTGTTATTAGACTACAGAAGCCTGCCTTGAGGAATGGAAGACTGTCCCTGCCAATGAAACCAAACCACCTTTTTTAAACTTTCCACTGGGGCCATCTTGCAGGTGCAGCCAGGAGCTCAAGTCTCTGCCTAGTAACCCTTATACCTAGAAGGGGGGGGCGGGTTGTGCCGGAGGGCTGGAAGGTGAGGCAAACCTGCAGGAAATGGAACATTTGGGGCCCCAAAGTTGTCAGGATCCACTGTGACTTAGTGTAAAGATGGCGGGAGTCCCAGGGCCTGATTTAACATTCTCCCCTATTAGTATCTATGTGACTTGGAGCAGTTCTCTCTGAGACTCATTTTATCTACAAAATGAGAAAAACAATACCCAGTTTTGCAAAAGTGGTCTTGAGGGTGGAGCAGAAGAAAATGTAGTGGAGGCAGGTTGCAGAGTCTACAGCACAGAACAAAGGTGAAGGGCTCTGCTTATAGCCCATCTTCACCTAAATAGACACTGGGTGTGACTTCTTCCTTTCCCTCTCAGTCTGCTGAGGTGGAGAGCCTACTGCCCACCCCATGCTAATAGTTGGCTGGCTCACTCCCTATCTCCGGTATCTCTAAGATCACAGCTTTTTCTCTGGTGAAAGGAGCTGGGAAATATGTCTTTGGCCAACATGGGAGAAGGGCCCTTTATTTGCACCCGCAAAGACCTAGTTGTTACTGAACCCAGACTGGGCTGCCTCCTCGGTTATCTCTACCACTCTCTGGTCTCTGCTCTCAGATGCCAAGTCTTAACTCAGAACAAAAGCTTCTGTCTGGACTGATCTATAATCCAGATCTGCTGCACAGGGCCCTAAAGCTTTCCTCCCCTGCTGGGCTGGCAGGCAACCACCCGAGCGTCCGGGCCTCCAGCCTGCCTTTTCACCTCTGCCCTAGCCGAGGTGTAATCTGTCTCCGGGTGCTGGCCTCTCTGGGGTTCCTCTGTGCACCTTCCCAGTTCAAAGACACCCAGGAGTCCAGAGCTACCAGTTACTTCTAGGAGTGGCTGTGGGCGGAGACTGGCGGTTCTGAAGGTGGTAGATCTCCAGCATAGCTGCCCTCAGCCCCTTTCATCCAAACATCAGAGCTCATGTCGCTTGTTAGTCAGCCTATTAGTGGCTCCAGGAGTTATTCCCTGGGAGGAGGTTCTAGCTAGGCCCAGGGGGTAGAAGGTGGCTACCGGGAGCTGGGCAAGGGGCGCTGAGTGGTCCCTGCGCCCGTAGAGCGAAAAGCAAGGGCAGTGTCTCGGATGACCGGGGGGGAGGGGGGGAGGCCGGTGCAGTCTTGCAGGGGCCAGTGGACGTTGGGGTCAAAAGGCAGACCACTCTGGTCTGCCCTAAGAAGACGGGTTTCCCCTGCGCCCCTCTCTCGGACCCTCACCCCAAAGCCCTTCAACCCCTTCCCGAGCCCGGCCGCCCAGGCCGCAGTGGGCCTGAGGACACACTTCGGAAAGGCCGGGTGAGTCCGCTTCCTCCTGACAATGCCCCCTGTCCCTACCCTGCCGCGCCTCCCGGCACAGTGGCGCATCCGCGACTTCTAGGCGCGGGACGGCAGGGCCGGGACAGGGACGGGAGGTGGGGGGACCGGACCGCGGGGCGCGAAGCGGGGCCTGGCCGGTCGCAGCCCCCTCCTGGGCTGGCCTTCGGGGCCCGCCCCCGGCCTCCTCTGGAACACCAGCCCGCCGGCTGACGTCAGGGGAGGGGCGGAGTAGCGGCCGTCAGAGAAAGAGCCGGCGCCCGCCGCGGTGGCGCGGGGAGCCCGAGCTCAGGGGAGCGCAGTCGGACTGAGGGGCGGTGGCGCAGGGGACGCGGAGGAGGCGGGCGGGGGCGGCCCGGGGTCGGAGCCGAACGTGAGGGCGGTGCCCAGGCACTCCAGCGGCGAGGAGAGGGTGAGTGAGGCTAGAGCGGCGCGGGGTCGCAGCCGCGGGGCACCGGGCGCCCCTTTGTCCCCCGACTGTGCTAGGGGCCGCCTTATGTGCGAGGGACAGGGTATGGGGGGCGCAGGGAAGGTCAGGGGTGGCACAGTTGTCGGCCCAGTTGTCCTTCGTGCCTCCCCGGCCGAGGCTCGTAGTGGGGCAAGCAGTGCCCACAGCCAGGGGGTGCGGAGGCGCGGACTGGTCTGGGGAGAGGGGCTAAGAGGAGGGGTCCCTCGGGTTTTCGGGTCTGGGGCCGGGATCCTCTCCAGGCCCCAGAGCTGCCCCCAGCTCCCCCACCCCCGACGGAAAGTTTGGGGCGGGCTTGGACCGAAGCCGATGTTGTGGGATCGGATTTCCCCGCCGTGGCCCCCCGCCCGCTCCGCCCGGGAGGCGGGGTGTCCTGGAAAGCCAGCTTCCGAGCTCAGCCGGCCGCCCTTTCCCCTGCTAGAGCTCTCGCCCTGAGCCCGCTGTTCAGGGTGGGCAAGGGTGAGGGGGCCACCGCTAGGACCCCGTGCCCCTGCATTAAACCTGGGGTCGCCCGTATCTCCCCGTCCTGGGCGGAGTTGGAGGTGGGGGCGCCGCTGTGCAGGCAGGCAGTGGGGGCACAGCGGTGCCTGCGTCCGAGCGGGCACGTCCGAGCGCGCGACGGAGTCCGACGCGGCCTGGGGTAAGGGGCAGAAGGAGGGCTAGGGGTTGTTGGGGGACTGATCGGGCAAGCCTGCCCCCAGTCCCCCGCCCTTCCCGCGTAGGGTCCTGGGCCGGCAGGGGGCGTCCGCAGACTAGGCTCCGCCACGCTCCCTGTGCCGCCGCTTTGTTTGCATTCAAATCCCCGACCTGGGGGAGGGGAGAAGGGGGGCCAGGGACGCGGTTTTGGTAGGGGACCCTTTGTTTTGGGGTGGGCAGGTCACCAGCGTCTGTGTCTCTGTGCCCGGTCTCGGAGGCCTGGAGCGGCGAAAATGAACCCAGATGGCCTGGCTGGGCGGGAGGCGCGATCCCTTAGTGGAAAGGCTCCTCGGATCCTGTGTGGGGCCGCTCCGCGGTTTACTGGGAGTCCCCTCGCGCCACCCCCACCGCCCAGGCTGGTCGCCCCGCGGCGCCCCGCCTGAGTGCGCCGCCGGGGGATCCCCCATCGGACTAGCTCGGCTCGGGTCCCACTGCCCCCAGCCCGAGGGCCAGTGTCCCTAGGAGGCGGACGGAGGAACGGGGGAGGCGCTGGTCACTTCCACGCCCATCCCATCCACTTCCTGCCTCCATTCTTGGGCAACAAAGGGGCCTCGGGAAAGCCGAGCCCTTTCAGCCGCAGGCCTGCTTCAGCCCTTTTGGTGTGGAGTGGGGTTTCTGGCTCTGCCAGGCCATTGTCTGCGCTGGGGGAGGGGAGAGGCTGGGGCAGTACCCCCGGGCCTGGTGCATCAAGTCCTCCCACCACCCACCCACCACATGCCCCCTTCACACTACTACGGGGGTTCACCTTCCAGAATGGGCTGTCTGGAGCTCCAGTAGGGTCAAGTCCTTGCTTCCAGAGGTTATTTTAAGAAATCATCAAATCTGTCAGGCCTGAGTGTGGGGGAGGGAGTCCCCTTTTTATTTTCTTAAATAACTTCCTGTTGAGGAGAGGGAGTGGGGGAGGGCCTGGAGGCCAGAGAAGGTGTCTTCGAGTGTCCACTCCCCCAGCTCACTCAGCTCCTCCCCTTCAGGGAGATCCCATGGTCCTTTGGAGGCTCCCGGGGTGGGCTGGGGAGGCTGAGACCAGGTATGAGAGGGGACTCTATCTCTGCTCCAAGGATGGGGGCAAGGGCGCTTGGGGGGGCTCCTGGGGAGGCCTGATGAGGTCTTCTGTCCTGTCAGTGCCTCCTGGCATGGGCCCGTGTGGGCCCCCTTTTGGTCTGTTTGCTCTGGCTGCTATTCTGACCCTCTTCTTTTCCCCCAGCAGGGCAGTTGGCCTGGAGCTTAGAGCCAGGGTGTGTGCCATGGCCCCACAATGGGCTGTCTGGCTGCTGGCAGTGGGGCTGTGGGGCCTGGGCATTGGCGCTGAGGTGTGGTGGAACCTGGTGCCCCGGAAGACAGTATCTTCTGGGGGTGAGTGTCTGAAGTTGGAGAAAACATACCACTTTGGGGAGAGGGGCCAGCGGGGGCTGCTGAGGGGGGAGAGATGGCTAAGGAGTTGCCCCTCAGAATGAGCTAGCTTTATTCTGCTGTCAGTCAGGCTCAAGGCTTCAATGCATGTGACCCAGCTTTCTAAGAAGTGTAACCCCAGAGACTTAGAACTGGTAGTCCAGCTCAGGACCTGGGCTATTTCTATTTCTGCCTCTGACGCTTAGGACTGGGCAGCCCCCATTATGCAAGGGAGAGGGACCATTCCGTACCACACCCCATGCCTCGCTCCTGAAATTGTTACTGAGAGTCTAGTGAGAGAAGCCTGAGCCAGCATAAGCATAAAGCCAAGGGTGCCTCCCTCCCACCAAATCTTTCTAGCTCTCTGCCCCTAGGGGCCTCCTTATCAACTTTAATACACCCCTTTGCTGCCTGGATACTCTTGGCATCTGGTGGCCCTAGATGGGTATGTATGTGGGGGGGGGGTATCACGGGGAGGGCAGCGGACCTTACAGCCCTCACTGCGCACATACACACCTGTACGCAGAGGTGATGTCAGGTGTTTGTATCATCTCTGCACTCTGGGGACCTGGGATGAGCTCACCTCCACAGGCCGTACTCAGGTACTAATGAGGCACTCCCTTACGAGCCTGAATCTGGGCCCACCTTTGGATTCAAAGGCTACATTGATTTAGGGGGACCATGAAGACAGGTCAGCAGCTATTTTGGGAGCCGATGTAGGGATCCTGTAACTATATGATGTTGTGGTGCCCTCCGTGGTGAATGGCAACGAGGCTTCCTAGCCCCCTGGCTTCAGCGCCACCCCTGGCCCCGGCCTTCATGTTCCCCTGCCACCCCTGCTTGTACCAGTGGCTAGCTGTGCCGGTGTCTCTGGCAACCTGGATTTTGGGGGGTGGAGTGCAGCTCTCACAACTTCTGTACGTCCTGCCCTACTGGGTCAGGGGCCAGGGTCTGGCTGGAATGTGATGCAGACAGTGGGCAGAAGAGACCAGGACAGAAGCTGGGAAGGAAAAGTGCTCAGCTCTGCAGCCAGAGTTGCTGCTGGCCCTGAGAGTCAGAGCCATAAGTCTGATGGCTTCCTCCGGCCGGAAGCTGTGGCTGAGATGTCCTTCCTTCCTTCCTTCTCACAGCTCAGATTTGCCCCTCCCAGGCTGGGAAGGTTTAGGAGGCCCACAGGAGCTGTCAGCCAGGCAGCAATTCGGCAAATGCCCTTTATTGCCAGTCAGGGGTCTGGGCTGCACTGCTTATGGGGTGCTAACCCCTGATGTGGGGAGCAAGGACAGTTAAGCCCAGGAGACCATTGTATAGAGCAGTGTGTTTCAACCTTTTTCATCTTATGCCACACAGACTAATTACTGAAATTCTGTGGCACACCAAAAAATATATTTTTTGCTGATCTGTCGAAAAAATAGGTATTTTGGGGGGGAGGTGGGGAGCACTGCCGGGGTGGGCTGGGATGGGAGTAAAAGACAGAAAACTACTTGAACAACAATTAAATAAATTTTTTAAATAGGTATATTTTTGATTCATTCACACTGGACAGCTGTTGTTGGCTGTTGTCATTTTTTTATTTGACCATACAAAGGAGAAGAAGTCAGTGCCCCTGTTTTAAAAATTTCTGTGGCACAGTAGTTGAAAATGTCTAGTACAGAGGAAAACTGATTCCAAGTGGGGATGGGGGTGCCTAGAGCTCTAGTAAGGCCTGCCTGTCCACAGCCATGCTCTCTGCCATCTTGTCCCTGCAGAGCTGGCCACAGTGGTGCGGCGGTTCTCCCAAACGGGCATTCAGGACTTTCTGACGCTGACCCTGACTGAGCAGACCGGGCTTCTGTACGTGGGGGCCCGGGAGGCCTTGTTTGCCTTCAGCGTGGAGGCCCTGGAGCTACAAGGAGTGGTGAGAGGTGGGGGAGTGGGAGGCACACAGGCGGGTGACCTCGGGGCTTCTCTGGGTCAGGCTGCTGCTCAGCCCGGCTGGCCCACCCCACATCCCCCCCCTTGGGAATCTTGCTGGGTCTGCAAGGCAGCCTTTGGTAGTGGGCGAGAGTTGCCTTCCCATCTGCAGCACTTACTGGTTCCTGCTGCTGTGGAGCTGTTTGGGGCCTATGTCCTCTCCTGAAATAAGATCCCAGGGAGTGGGGACCACGTACTGTCACTTGGTGTCTTCATGTGGCTGTCACAGGCCATGCTAAGTCTGTACCTATGATGTTACTGATCTGCCCCCTCCCTGTCCCCAGATCTCATGGGAGGCACCTGTGGAGAAGAAGACCGAGTGCATCCAGAAAGGGAAGAATAACCGGGTGGGTGCTTGGACAAACCCAGAGGGGCGGGGGTGGGCAGGACCCTTTGCCTCCCCCTGGCTGGGCGTCATGGCTCACACTCTCTGCCTAGGGCTCCCTTTGTGCCAGTACAGGTCTGGGACCTGGTCTTGGTCCCCGTGACCCCATTCTCAGGCCCTTGTCTTTTAACTGGATCCATTTCTCTTTCCAGACGGAGTGTTTCAATTTCATCCGCTTCCTACAGCCGTATAACGCATCCCACCTGTATGCATGTGGCACCTATGCCTTCCAGCCCAAGTGCACCTACATCGTGAGTGCTGCACTCTTCCTTCTAACTCCTTGCACTGCTCTGGGTGCTGGGCCTTCTGCATCTCACTCTACATATCTTCCTTGTCCCAGGATATAGTCACCTTTACCTTGGAGCGTGGAGCCTTCGAGGATGGGAAGGGGAGGTGCCCCTATGACCCAGCGAAGGGCCATGCTGGCCTCCTTGTGGGTGAGTGCCTACCCCGCTGTAGGCTGAGTGATGCTCCTAGGACTCCTTCCCATCCGGGAGCACATGGCCTGAGTGTAGTGCCTTCACCTCTCTCTGGCCTGGCTGACCCTGTGTCTCCGTAGACGGCGAGCTATACTCGGCTACACTCAACAACTTCCTGGGCACAGAGCCTGTTATCCTGCGTAACATGGGACCTCACCACCCGGTTAAGACAGAGTACCTGGCCTTCTGGCTCAATGGTGAGCCCTGAGGAGCTGGCACGGGGACTGGGAGAGCTCTGGGGGCGAAGGCCGCCACTAGGGCCTCACGGAGCCTCTTCCCCTTCCCTTAGAACCTCATTTTGTTGGCTCTGCCTATGTCCCGGAGAGCGTGGGGAGCTTCACTGGGGACGACGACAAGGTCTACTTCTTCTTCAGTGAGCGGGCGTTGGAGTACGACTGCTACATGGAGCAGGTGGTGGCCCGAGTGGCTCGAGTCTGCAAGGTACGGCAGCGTGTGGTGGCGGGCACTGGGGTCCCTGCTGGCTGCGCAGGGCTGACTGCCAGCGTTCCTTTGTCATCTGCCAGGGAGACATGGGGGGCGCACGGACCCTGCAGAAGAAGTGGACCACCTTCCTGAAGGCACAGCTGGTGTGTTCAGCCCCTAGTCGCCACCTCTACCTCAACCAGCTGCAGGCGCTGTACACCCTGCAGGATGCCTCCTGGCACAACACCACCTTCTTTGCGGTTTTTCGGGCACGATGGTGAGCTGGCCAGGAATCCCTGGGGGCGGGAAGGAGCAGGTCTTCAGGTGAGGGGCGGTTTATGGTACAGGCCTCTGGGCAAGTCCAGCTGGCCAGTTTTCTGGAAGCCAAGGAGGATGTTGGGCATCTGCTCCCAGTGGGAGATGGGCCAGTGCACTGCCCCTGACGGCACATACCACACTGTGTGTGCCCGTAACCGCTTTGTGCTGGACCCTGCCTTCCCCCGACTTGCCCTGAGCTGGGGTAAAGTGGGCACCAACCCTGACCCTTGGGGTCCCGCCCTTGCTGTGACAGGGGCGACGTGGACCTGTCGGCCATCTGCGAGTACCAGCTGGGAGAGATCCAGAAGGTGTTCGAGGGTCCCTACAAGGAGTACCGCGAGCAGTCCCAGAAGTGGGGCCTCTATACTGACCCCATACCCAGCCCGAGGCCGGGCTCGGTGAGTTGTCCAGGGAAGCGTGTGCCACCGCCCTCACCCCGGTGCCACTCCCACAGGCTGACCGCTCTCCTCTACCCTCAACCCCCCAGTGCATCAATGACTGGCACCGGCTGCACGGCTACACCAGTTCTCTGGAGTTGCCTGACAACACCCTCAACTTCATCAAGAAACACCCTCTGATGGAAGAGAAGGTGAGGCCTCGCTGGGGCCGACCCCTGCTTGTAAAGAAGGACACCAACTTCACTCACCTGGTGGTGGACCGGGTCACGGGGCTCGACGGAGCTTCCTACACAGTGCTGTTCATTGGCACAGGTAGGCACGTAGGCTGGCTGCTGGAGGCTGGCCGAAGGCCCGTGTGTCCGGATAGGGTGATCTGGGGCTGCCCCGGGGCCCCTGTCCCCTTCTTGATTTCTGTCCTTCCCCCTCTCTCCCAGGAGATGGCTGGCTGCTTAAGGCTGTGAGCCTGGGGCCCTGGGTCCACCTGATTGAGGAGCTGCAGGTGTTTGACCAGGAGCCCATGAAAAGCCTGGTCCTGGCCCGGAGCAAGGTAGTAATCGGGCCCCACCGGCAGCTGTTCCCCCACCTTTCTTAGTCTTGTGCGTGGCTCCTTCAGGGCTGGGGAGGCACTCTAGCACAGCTCGGGTAGCTTGGGGCGAGTTCTGGGAAATCAGAGTCCCAACGGATCTTGCGCTCTGTAGGCTGTGTGTGCAGCCACGCCCCTGTGTGGTTGCGTTGCCCCTCCCATTCCTGACCCCTGCGCCTTCCCACTTTCCTGAGGTGCTGCAGGTATCTTACCTTTTTCTGGCCTGTTGTGACACCCTGCACTTGCATGTGCTCGCCTTTTACCAGCTATCGTGGCTTAAGTTGTTTCCCAGAATATGGAATAATGGCAGATTGGCAATCACCTTTCAAACAGGAAAACAGCTTATGCTATGCTGCTACTATTTTGAAGGCTTGATGGGCCTCACAGAAAACAGTACTTCCCGTGCTGTTTAATCATACTGTGCTGGAGCTGTGTGTGAGCTGTGTGTGTGATTATACTCAGCCCCACAGCCCTGTTCCTCTCCAATAAGATTGTCTCTAAGGTGCTTAGGATGGCCCCTGGCTTGTAGTAAGCCCTCCACGGGGTCTTTGGTGCTTCTATTTCCGTCCTTGCTTCTCCCTTCTTTTGGTCTCTGGCCATGCGCTGCCCCCCAGCGGTCCCGCCCATGTCCAGGATGTGTCTAGGCTCAGCTGACCCTCCCATGCCCTCTGCTTCTCTTTGCAGAGGCTGCTGTTTGCAGGTTCCCGCTCACAACTGGTTCAGCTGCCCCTGGCTGACTGTGTGAAGTACCGCTCCTGTGCAGACTGCATCCTCGCCCGGGACCCGTACTGTGCCTGGAGCGTCAATACCAGCCGCTGTGTGGCTGCGGGTGGCCACTCTGGGTAAGCAGGGCTCTGCTCCTATTGGGACCGGGAGGGGAAGGCAGGTGGTTGGAACAGGGATGCTGATGGACCCTGCTTCCCTAACCAGGTCCCTGCTGATCCAGCAAGTGATGGTCTCAGACACCTCAGGCATCTGTAACTTCCGTGGCAGTAAGAAAGGTGAGTTGTCCTTTGTCCTCCTCCCAGTGGGATGGGCCCTGGGCCGGAGCTGGAGTGTGTTGGCCCAGGGTTTCCTGCACTAACTCTGGACCTTCTCCTTTCCCGGCCGTTGCAGTCAGGTTCACGCCCAAAAACATCACAGTGGTGGCGGGCACAGACCTGGTACTGCCCTGCCGCCTGTCTTCCAACCTCGCCCATGCCCGATGGACTTTTGGGGGCCGGGACCTGCCTGCAGAACAGCCTGGCTCTTTCCTCTACGATGCTCGACTACAGGCCCTCGTTGTGATGGCTGCCCAGCCCCGCCACGCGGGGGCCTACCACTGCTTTTCAGAGGAGCAGGGGGCACGGCTGGCTGCGGAAGGCTACCTGGTCGCTGTGGTGGCAGGCCCTTCATTGACTCTGGAGGCCCGGGCGCCCCTGGAAAACCTAGGGCTGGTGTGGTTGGCTGTGGTGGCCCTCGGGGCCGTGTGCCTGGTGCTGCTGCTGCTTGTTTTGTCACTGCGTCGTCGGCTGAGGGAGGAGCTGGAGAAAGGAGCCAAGGCAGCAGAGAGAACCCTGGTGTACCCTCTGGAGCTTCCCAAGGAACCCACCAGCCCCCCCTTCCGCCCTGGCCCTGAGACCGACGAGAAACTCTGGGACCCTGTTGGCTACTACTACTCAGATGGCTCCCTCAAGATTGTGCCTGGACACGCTCGGTGCCAGCCTGCGACTGGGCCACCTTCCCCACCTCCTGGCATCCCTGGCCAGCCCTTGCCATCCCCGACTCGGCTTCACCTGGGGGGTGGGCGGAACTCAAATGCCAATGGTTATGTGCGCCTACAGCTAGGTGGGGAGGACCACGGCGAGGGGCTTGGGCACCCCCTGCCTGAGCTGGCAGATGAACTAAGGCGTAAACTACATCAGCGCCAGCCCCTGCCAGACTCCAACCCCGAGGAGTCCTCGGTATGAGGGAGCCCCACCACGTTGGTGGGGCAGCCTGGGAGCTGTGGCTCCTACTTTTGCACAGGCACCAGCTACCTCAGGGACATGGCGCGGGCACCTGCTCTACTGGGACAGACGCTGCCCAGCACCTGCCCGCCCATGAGGACCTGCTCTGCTCAGCACGGGCACTGCCACTTGGTGTGGCTCACCAAGGCACCAGCCGCCCAGAAGGCGTCTTCCTCCTCTCTGTGAGGGGCTGTGAATCACGGACACATGGGACCCCAGCAGCCAAAACTTCAAGGCAGAAGTTGGAGATGTGGGTGTGTTTGTGTATGTGTGTGTGCACACGGGTGTGTTTGTGTGGCACAGTCTTCCTGTGTCTGTGGAGTCTTCCCTTGGCCTGGGGTCCTCCTGGTGAGTCATTGGAGCTATGAAGGGGAAGGGGTCGATCGCTTTGCTTCTCTTACCCCCAGCTGTCCCCAGGGAGGGGCAGGGATGTACATATGGGGGTGGGCTGGGCAGGGTGCTGTACCCCTGGGGGGAGTGCAGGGCTCTGGGGTGGGCCTAGTCCTGCTCCTAGGGTTGTGAAAGTTTTCAGGGTTCTGGGGAGGGAGTGGAGTCTCCCGTGTGTTTGGGGGTAAGCGGGGAGGGGCCTCCCACGTGGCCCTGGGGTCCAGTGATATTTTATACTTGGCCTCCTTCACAGGGCTGGGAGAGGTGTGGGGGGAGGGGGAGAGAGGGTGGGCATGCTACAGATACGGCATAGCCTCTCCCAGCCCTGGAGGAGGGCTTCTAACTGTAACTTATTGTGTCCCTACGTATTTATTTGTTGTAAATATTTGAGTATTTTTATATTGACAAATAAAAGGAAGAAAATAAAAGTGACTGGGATGAGACATTTGGGCTGAAACCTGGGTCTCAAGAGAGAAGGCTCCCTGTGGGCCGAGCCAGGCTGGACCCCCCACCTCCCTGTAGTCCTGGAGCGGCTCCCCTTCTTCCAGTGATTTCCCACCATGCTGGCTGCGGGGCTGGGAACCAGGCCAGGGCCAAGGCCTGTTGGGAGCCACCCTTGGCCTCTGGCCAGCGGGAGAAGTCAGAATTGGGAGTCAAAGCAGAAGAGGAGCTGACTTCTCAGAACTCTGGGGAGGGAAAGTGGGAAGGAGGGCGGAAGGAGGGGAACTTCCTGGAAGCCCCTTAAGGCTGTGTGCACTGGCTCACAACCTTACGAGTTGGGAGGCTGGGGCTCCCACGGATCTTAGGGCGAGGAAGAGCTATTACTAGCCTTCTAGTTGCCAGGAATGTTTCAGCTTCGTGGGACGTGAGACTTGACCCAGAGCCACCCAGTGCTCACCAAGCCACTGTCCTATGCAAGCAGTGGTACAGGGCACAGATACAAGAAAAATGGACCAGCCCTGGCTGGTGTGAGTCAGTGGATTGACCACTGGCCTGCAAACCAAACAACCGCAGTTCAATTCCCAGTGAGGACATATACCTACCTGGGTTGCAGGCCAGTGCCCAGCGGGGGGACACACGAGATTGATGTTTCTCTCCCTCTCTCCTTCCCTTCCCCTCTAAAGATAAATGAATAAAATCTAAAAAAACAAAAACCAGCCTGGACTGTGTAAATTATCCACAGACTGGAAGTGAAGAGTCCTGTAAACATGACTTGTTGGGGGGGGGGGCGGTCTGCCGTGGCCTGAAGAGGCCTTGAGTGTCCTAGGCGCCCACAGTGGGCAGTGGAGCGTGGGAGGGCCACACAAACTAAAGGCCCTTTCTTTGCTCTTGGGTTTACCATTGTTGCTCTTGGTGGCTCCTGCCTTCCATGGGTTTTCAAGAAACAGGCCATTCCTGGCTGGTGTGGCACAGTGGATTGAGCACCGGTTGGTGAACTGAAAGGTCGCGGGTTAGATTCCTGGTCAGGGCACACACACAAAAAGAAAAAGGGGCCGAAATGGGCCAGAAGAGCCGGAGGAGAGGATCATGCCGTGAGGTCTTTCAAGTAGCCGCGGTCAGCCGTCTTCCTGGCCCTTGGTGCTGCGGGAAAGGTAGAGAAAGACCTAGAGGCGGCGTTTCCCTGCCCTGGGAGTCCCAGGGACTAGGTGACACCCCTGCAGGGCTGGCTCTAGCGAGAGACACTGAAGTGCCCCGCCTGGCGCCTACCCCTCCCCGGCCCCTCGGACTGGGGTGGTGCCGCAGGCGCCGCTGAGCACGGGACGCCCTCTCGCGGCCGTCCTCGAGGAGGCGCGCAGCCCGGGTCTCGCCTGGCCGCCCGATTGGCTCCCGCGGGAGAGAGAGAGTTCGGTGCCTGATTGGACGTCGGTCCGCGAACGCCAACCGATCAGGTCCCGCGGACGGCGGGGTGGTGCCCTCCCTACTGCCAGACTCGACAGCGCGGGCATGGCGGCTCCAGGTCCCTGCGCCGAAGGTCTTTGCTGCACTCACTCGGGCGCGCGGCAGACGCTGGATGAGATGGATTTCGAGAGGGGTGAGGCGAGCGCAGAGCCGGAGGGGGCCCGGGGCGGTCGAGGGCTGGAGGCCCCGGGTCGCCAAGAGCTCGTCCGACATTGGCATGAGCTCGGCCACTGGAAACGGACCGGCGCGCAGGGAGGGAAGCTGGGCCTCTCGGGGTGTCAGAGAGGGGCGCCTGGGGATGTGCGCCCATGCTGGGGATGGAGCTGCGGAGCAGGCGGCAGCAGTGTGCGGGGAACTCTTTAATATATATATATATTTATTTATTTATATATTTATATATATATTTATATATTTATATATATAAATAAATATATATATATTTTTAGAGAGAGGGGAAGGGTGGGAGAGAAACATGAGTGTGTGCTTGCCTCTCATGTGTCCCCTACTGGGGACCTGGCCTGCAACCCAGGCATGTGCCCTGACTGGGAATCCAGTCGGTTACCCTTTGCTTCACAGGGCCGTACTCTAGCCACTGAGCTACACCAGCCACTGCGGAACTAACCCATTTTGAGCTGCCGTGTTATTTATCCGTGGGACCGGATAAATCACACCTTTCTCACCTGCTTTCTTTCCTCCACCTCTCCCCACGGTTCCTTGACGGGTCTCAGGAGTAGTGAGAACTAGTAGATCTCAGCTAGGATAGTTGTGCCCCGTGACAACGTCTAGAGTAATTTCAGTTGTTACAACTAGGAGGGTGCTACAGGCCTTTAGTAGGCAGAGACCAGAGGTGCCGCATGCAGCCCACAATGCACAGAACAGCTACCCAACACAGAATTATCTGGCCCACACTGTCAGTTGTGCTGCTGCGGAGAAAGAAATCTTGCCTCGTGCGAAGTAGGGCCCCTTTGCCTCCAGGTTACTCTGACAAACCACCTTGCTTCCATCAGAGCAATTTTTACAATCTGACATTATGGGCACACCTCGAAGACACTGCAGGTGTGATTCCAGACCATTGTAAAAGGAAATATCTCGATAAAGCGAGTTGTAATCCTTCTGCTGATGGAGGGTCTTCCCTTCAGTTTGTAAAATACAAAACATCTGTGAGGCGCAATAAGGTAAAGTGCAAGAAAAGGTGTATCTGTGTTTTGTTTGCTTGCTCATCATTTATTTTGCACACATGGAAAATGTCCTTATCTTTTTTGTTGTGTGGACATTTTTCTTCATATCTTCCTTCTGAGTTCATTTTTCTTTTCCCTGAAGTATATATATCCTTTAATCGCTTTTTTCAGTGGCCATGCCTTCCCACCATACAAACACACACAGACACAGTTGAAGGGGAGTTTAGCTGGAATAAAAGTCCAGGTTGACAGTTATTTTTTCCACTCAATCCTTTGGAAATATTACTCCTTTACATTCTTGTACCTACCGCTGCTAAGAATTCTGATAATCTGATCATAATTCTGTAGTGGGTGAGAATTTTTTCAAAGATTTTATTTATTTTTAGAGAGAGGACAAGGGAGAGAAAGAAACATCGATATGAGAGAGAAACATTGGTGTGCTAGAGAGACTTGGATTGATTGTCTCTTGTACACACCCCAGCAGGGAACCAAATCCAGAATCCAAACATGTACCCTGACCAGGGATCAAACCAGTGTCCTTTTGATATGCAGGATGACACCCAACCAACTGGGCCACGCCAGTTGGGGCTTTTTAAAATTCTTGAGGGTCAGTCATTTCACCATGTCATGTTTGTCTTCATTAATCCTCCTTGGCTTATAATGTAGTTTTTGTCTGAGAGTTTATTTTTGTCTTTACTTCAGGATAATTCTCAGGTGTTCCCTCCTAAAACATTTCCTCTCTGTGTTGTTTTTTTTTTTGAAACCTGCATTAGACATATTTTGATACATTCTGTCTTCTGTGTTTCTTTACCTATTGAATATTTTTCTCTTTACCATTCCTTATTCTGGGTGATTTCCAAATCAGTAATTCTCTCTTCAGCTGGATCTGCGGTGCTGTTAAACTGTATCGTTTTATTTTAATGATTCTACTTTTTAATTTATTGACTTTTGTTTCCTTTGCCTGCTCTTTCCCCTAACGTTCTGTTGATTTGTGGATTCCATTCATTTATCTCCATGAACACATTAAAATGTTTTGAAGTCTTAGATTATACCATTATGGTCAGGATTTGGAGCATGCATTTTCTCGTTTTGCTGAATGTCTTGCATGGTAATGGATTGCTTCTTGCTTGCTACTTTCTAATCTTTGACCTCACTGGAGGGCTGTAACTCTTTTGTAAGAGATTCTCACAGATAACCTTTGCTGGCTAATGGATGCATTCTTATAGGGCACTTTTTAAAAATTAATTTATATTTTTTATCCTCACCCAAGGACATGCTTATTGATTTGAGAGAGAAGGGAAGGGAGGAAGAGAGAGAGAGGGAGAGAAACATTGATGTGAGAGAGAAATATCAATCAGCTGCCTCCTGTACACCACGCCCTGACTAGGAACCAAACCTGCAACCCAGGCATGTGCCCTGACTAGGAATCAAACCCATGATCCTTTGGTCTATGGGATGTCCCTCCAACCAACTGACCCACCGTGGCCAGGGCTTATAAGGCATTTTTAAAAGTTGCCTCTGCCTGGCCCTTATAGGGTTCACTTGTCTGGATCAGTTTTATGACAGATTTTAAATTGGGGGTTTGTTCTTTAAGGGTAATGTAGGTAAATAAAAGTCCCACACCTCCAGGTTGCATAGGTCAGAGCATTTGATTTTTTAGTTTTTTTCTGCCTTTGCTGTCTTCTCACGTGTATTCAAATGGTGCTGTTTCTCGTTGCCTGTAGGTTTCTGTTCAAACGTCACCTTATCAGAGATGCCATCCCTGACCACTGCCTATATTCCTTCTCTGCTTCACTCATATTTTGCCATGTATTATGCACTCCTGTGAATAATGTGCACCCGTGTTTTTGGCCCAAACTTTCAGAAAAAAAGCTTTCAATTTAATTTTTTAACTCAATTATTTCTTTATTTATATTTAGATACTTGGTTTGGTTTTTTCTTTTAAGATTTTACTTATTTATTTTTTTAGAGAGGGAAAGGGAGAGAAACATCACTGTGTGGTTGCCTTTCAGGTGCCCCTTACTGGGGACCTGGCCTGGAACCCACGCATGTGCCCTAGACTGGGAATCGAACTGGCGACTCTTGGGTTACAAGCCGGCACTCAGTCCACTGAGCCATTCCAGCCAGGGCTAGATACTTGTTTTTTGTATTATAAAGGAATTTTAGCATTTATTTTCAAATGTATGGTACAAGAGATTTTACGTAACAAATACAAAGTAAAAGAACAGATGCAAGGTATTAGGTACTACTCATGTATAATGCACATTCTTATTTTTCCCTCAAAAATTTGAGCAAAAAAAGTGCACATTATACAGAGCAAAATGTGTTTCTCTTCATAGCACTTAGCACCACCCGACTTATTTTGTGCGTGTGTGTGTGTGTGTGTGTGTGTAATATTGTTTATTTTTTCCCTGTCTCTTTTAATTAGAATATAAGCTCCACAAGACCAAGATTTGGGGGGGTCCCCAGCTGACCCTTAGTACTCAGAATAGTGCCAGGTGCATAGTAAGTATTCAGCAAATACTTGCTGAAAGAGTAAAGGGCATGTCGACTTGCTTCCTGCTTCTACTCAGGGTAGGAGAGTGGAGATTTTTCACTGCTGGTTTATCGTCCATGTCGTGCCTGCTCCTGGCCTTGTGCACAGAGCCTTATCTAGTTCCCTGCCCTGCACGTGGCCTGCAGTCTTTGGCCCAGACTCTGCTCCAGCCTGGGACCCAAGCCTCTGAGGGGTGTGTCTAGTTCTGAGGGCTCCTTGGATCCTCCGGTCTCCGCACTGGCTCACCACTTTGGCTGTGGTTTTCACCTTGTTCTGGCACCTGGCAGTGTCCTCTTCTTGCTGTTGAATTTGACTGTACATTTTATTTTATTATTTTTTTAATAAAGAAGTTGAGCATTTTATTATTAAACTGTCTTGTTTCCCCTCAAGGCTGCTGCTTCACTGTGTAATAATAGCACCAGCAGCCCTGGTTGGTGTGCTCAGTCAGTGGACCGAGCGGCAGCCTGTGAACCAAAGGGTCACAGTTCAATTGTAGGCCACGTCCCCAGTTGGGGATGCATGAGAGTCATCCATACATTGATCTTTGTCTCCCTCTCTTTCTCCCTCTTTTTCCTTCTCTAAAACTAATAAATAAAATCCTTTAAAAATTTTTTAAATAGCACCAGCAAACTCAGTATATTGCTAAATGAAGATAGTACTGTTCATCATCTGACACTGTAACAGCTAACAAAAACTTTTCTCCATTGCCAGTTATTTCCAATGGAAAGTTCATTAAGTATTTTGACCCAAATCCAGAGACTGATGTAAGCAGGTTACAATATTACATAAGGCTTAAGATGACAATATTATCTTGAAATACATAATTATAAAAATTATGTATTTCACTAGAAATACATAATTTTTATAATTATGTATTTCAAGATAATATTGTCACTACATTTCACTACAGGTAATTTTGGGAATTCTGAATAACTTTAGCCCAGCCTAAAAATCATAGGGTATTGTAAAAAAAAAAAAAGATGCAAATTGTGATTATCTATAATCATTAGAAAGTTAAGGGGTATTTTCTTCCAATAGCATTACTGTACTTTCTTTTCCCTTTGGTATGACTAAAAGTTGCTGTTCTAAAATTTCTGTCCAGCACTATTTAAGACAACAATGCTAGATTAAGTTATTTCGTACTACTTTATTTAGGGGGGTTCTGTTTTCACTCCAGTAGATTTATGTATTTCTCATATGTTTCTTCATTCATGAGTTCATTACTTCTGAAGGGTACTCAGTGTCATCTTGATCAGCCAACCATCTTCATAAGATTTGTTGACAAGTTCTGGATTTTCTGCAAGAGCTTCATTATTTTCAGTTACTTCTGTTAGAGGAAAATCAAGTTCACTAGCAGCTTTCACAATTTCCAAAGCGCCAAACTCATCTTGTTTGTTCAGTTTTGTCCCAATTTCAGGCAGATTACAGTAAACCACATCTCCCAAATATGCTGGTACAAAATTTCTGATTTCCACTGTTCCATTTTCTGTTGTTATCCATTCACGTTTCTCTGTGAATTTACACACGGAGAGCAGATTGGAACCACGGCACGGAGTCCAAGGGCAGCTCCTGCCCTCGGGCCTCAGGGCCGGGGCTGCTGCAGGGCTCTGTGCTGCGCACATATGTTAAACGTTACTCAACATATGTGTGTTTGAAGTGAGGAGAAGGGGTTTCTGTGTCTGCTCAGGCCTCTTGCCCTGGCCAACAAGCTCCGTGTCTGGTTCACAGCTACGTCACCAACAACTAGGACAATCCTTGGCACAGTGGAACTGCTCAGTTAATATTTGGTAAATGAATATTTACCAGGCACCCACTTTTTATGATTTACTAGATGAAAAACATGAAGATCAAGAGGTAAAGGAAACATTAAAAGTCCTCATTCAGCCCTGGCTAGTGTGGCTAAGTGGATTGAGTGCAGGCCTGTGAACCCAAAGGTTGCTGGTTTGATTCCCAGTCAGGACACATGCCCAGGTTGCAGGCCAGGTCCCCAGTAGGAGGCATGTGAGAAGCAACCACACATTGATGCTTCTCTCCCTCTCTTTCTCCCTCCCTTCCTCTCTGTCAAAAAATGAATAAATAAAATCCTAAAAAATATAAAAAGTCCTCATTCAGGATCATTTCGTACTTTGGCTGTCTTTCCACAGGAATCTGGTCAGCAGCCCTGAATGGAGACCTGGGCCGAGTGAAGTATTTAATTCAGAAGGCAGTAGACCCTAGCCAGCCCGACGTGGCTGGCTACACTGCTCTGGTGAGTGGGGAGGAACTTAGTGTGAGCCTGGGGACCCCTGCCTCACAGAGGGATCGAATCCCACCTTAGTCTTTGTCTTCTCCCTTCTCTCCCAGCAGGGTTTCTTCCACTCTCTCTCTCTAAGGTTTTATTTATATATTTATTTATTCCTTTAAAAATAATTTTTAAGCTTTTATTTATTTTTCAGAGAAAGGGGAAGGGAAGGAGAAAGAGAAGGAAAGAAACATCACTGTGTGGTTTGCCTCTCACTCACCCCCAACCAGGGGCCTGGCCCACAACCTAGGCATGTGCCCTGGCTGGGAATCGAACCTGAGAACATTTGATTCACAGGTCAGTGCTCAATCCACTGAGCCACACCAACTGGGGCCTATTTATCTTTTTTTAGAGGGGGAAATGAGGGATAAAGAGAGGGAGGAAAGAAACATCGATGCGAGAGATAAACATCCATCTGTTGCTTCCAACGTGCCCCCAACCGGGGGCCTGGCCTGCAACCCAGGCTAGTGCCTTGACTGGGAATGAATGGAACTGTTGACCTTTCACTCTGCAGGAGGACACCTAACCCTTTGAGCCACATCAGTCAGGGCAGGGTTTCTCTCTTAAGTGTCACGTGAAACTGGGTTTTTAGTTAGGGGATAAGTACCTTACATTAGTCATTTACTTTCATTTCCATCACTCCTGTGAGGTAGAAATGATTGAGGAAACTGATGGCAGACACGCAGACATTGACCCAGGTCACACAGCAGGTGGAGGTAGTCCCTGGGGGATCCGGGGCCGCCCCTCCCCACCAAGTCACCTGCTTGGTCCTCCCGTCTGACCGCAGTCTGTTCCCTGCAGCACTATGCGAGCCGCAACGGGCACTACGCAGTGTGCCAGTTTCTGCTGGAAAACGGGGCCAAGTGTGATGCCCAGACACATGGGGGTGCCACCGCCCTGCACCGGGCCAGCTACTGTGGGCACACGGAGATTGCACGGCTCCTGCTCTCCCATGGGTCCAACCCCAGGCTGGTGGATGACGATGGCATGACCAGTCTGCATAAGGTATGGCTCCTCTCTCTCGTCACAAACCTGGTCTTTGTCATTATGAAAGGTGTAACATTCACCGTAGGAAACATGGGGAAAACAGAAAAGCATAAAGTAGAAACAAAAATCATTTCTAATATCAGTGTTCGCTTTCATACTTTGGGATTAATGTGTAATTTGTCAGCATTTTTTCCGTGCACGTACATAAAAAATATGAAACAATTCACAAATTTGCATGGCATCCTTTCATCCAATGCATTTAAACTGGAATTTAGTGTAGTGTCAATTTATTTTTCTTTCCTTTAGTGATATGTGTGAGTGCTTTTCTCCCTAATTGTTCCCTGAAACGTACACTGCTGTCCCCCGTCCCTGTAGTCCACGCTCTGTGCTATAGCTGCACTGATCATCT
The DNA here is from genome assembly GCF_021234435.1 of Artibeus jamaicensis. NCBI lineage: Eukaryota > Metazoa > Chordata > Mammalia > Chiroptera > Phyllostomidae > Artibeus > Artibeus jamaicensis. Next base: position 7,359,579 of record NW_026521810.1, on the reverse strand, counting down.
CGTCACACTTCTGACTAGGAATTCCTACACGGGGTAGACAGTTTCAGGAGTCCACGATGGTATACTGTGAAAATGAATTTCCCTTCAACCTCTGACCCTAGTCTCTCAGTCTGCTAGGTCCCTCTCTTAAGGCATAATTTTTACCCATTTTTTTATTTTAAATGGTATTTTATTGATTATGCTATTAGAGTTGCCTCCGTTTTTTTCTCCTTTGCCCCCATTACCCAGCACTCCCCACTCCCTTAGGTAATCCCCACCCCTTTGTTCATGTCCCTGGGTCATGCATATAACTTCTTTGGCTACTCCATTTCCTATACTGTACTTTACACCCCCATGGCTACCAATTTGTACTTCTTAATCTCCTCGCCTCTGCACCCAGCCCCCAACACCTCCCTTCCATTTGGCAACCACAAAATGCTCTCTGTTTCCATGATTCTGTCTTTTGTTCTTGTTTGCTTAGTTTATTTTTTAGATTCAATTATTGATACCTATGTATTTATTGCCATTTTATTGTTCATAGTTTTGGTCTTCTTCAAGTAAATCCCTTTAACATTTTATATAATAATGCTTTGGAGATGATGAACTCTTTAGATTTTTTTTTGTCTGGGAAGTTGTTGGGGACCGCCCTGCCTGGTTTCAGGAGTTGAAACCCCCCGTGGATAAGGCTGAGTATGCGACCTTCAGACCATAAGCCACTAAGGAGACAAAGCTTATCTCCCTGGCAGGAGCACCGCTTCTGCTCCTTCATCCACAACTGGCCTCCAATGCTTGATCAGTTAGCCAGTGACAAGTGAGATTCCCCAAGGGGGGAACCACCTAAGACAGGCATGATCACATGGAGGCCCCAGGGAAGGACTTGGGGGCCATGGAGAAAGGGGGTGATGGACCCTTGCCCCTCAGCTTTGATGAAGCCTGAGTCCTCAGTCTGTCTGCAAGAAGTCTCCGAAAATTCTTTGGCTGCCTCCTCTGCCTGACTGAAGCCTGAAAACAATGACAGAGGGCGGTGCAGCCTTGTGCTGGGAATGGCGGCTTCCCCTTGGCGATCTGGCAAAGGAAAGAATTCCTAACAATCCTGTGAAGTCTGCTTTGATAAGAATGCTTTTAGTTCAATGATAAAGGCCCGGCAGAAAAAGAGTTTATGTTCCCAAAGTTCTGTAGCCTTTTAGCTGACAGGCCCTGACTTATGAGAAGCCCTAATGGTTCTTTATAGACTATCTACTGTTTACTGCTTGACAGTGATTAATAAGTTGTACCTGAACTCCTGTGCAAAAAAAACAATAAAAGCCTGTCTAGACAAGGGTCAGTGCACTCTCTCTCCCCTTGAGAGAGTTGCCCGGCCGCTCCAAGCTGCTCTCCCCTTGAGAGGGTGGCTAGGCTGTTCTGAGGCTCTCCCCGCTTAAGAGAGTAGCCATGCCGTCCCTTTCCCTCCATGGGACTCGGTAGTCCGTGTGAATTCGTCTCAGGTCTCATCCGCGACGCCGCGGGCACTTGGAGCCAGTGCACGTGTCAGGAAGTCCTTCACCTGCCCTTCCATTCTAAGTGATGAGTGGAGCAATCTAGGCTGTAGGCCCCTGCTCCTCATGACTTTGAATATTTCTTGCCAGCCCCTTCTAGCCTTCAGTTTCTTTTGAGAAATCAGCTGACAGTCTTATGAGAACTCCCCTGGAAGTAACTACTTTTCTCTTGCTGCTTTTAAGATTCTCTCTTTGTCTTTAACCTTAGGCATTTTATTTATGATGTGTCTTGGAATGGGCTTGTTTGCATCCGTCTTGTTTGGGACTCTCTGTGCTTCCTGGACTTGCGTGTCTACTTCCTTCACCAAATTAGGAAAGTTTTCTTTCACTATTTTTACAAATAGAGTTCCAATTTCTTCCACTTTCTCTTCTCCTTCTGGCACCCGTATGATGTGAATGTTGGTATGCTTGAAGTTGTCCCAGAGGTTCCTTACACTGTCCTCATTTTTTGTTTTTTGGCTTTTTCCTTTTTTAAAAATATTTTATTTATTTTTAGAGAGAGGGGATGGGAAGGAGAAAGAGTGGGAGAGAAACATGAGTGTGTGGTTGCCTGTCATGTGTCCCCTACTGGGGACCGGGCCTGCAACCCAGACATGCGCCCTGACCGGGAACCAAACTGGCAACCGAACCGGCAACCTTCTGCTTCACAGGCCCGTGCTCAATCCACTAAGCTACACCAGCCAGAGCCCCCTTTTTTTTTTGAAGTCTATTTTATTGATTATGCTGTTACAGTTGTCCCATTCTTTTTCTCTTTAGTTCCCTCCACCTCCTCCCACCAGCATTTGCCCCACCCAAGTTCATGTCCATGGGTCGTACATGTAAGTTCTTTGGCTTCTCCATTTCCTACCATTCTTAACCTTCCCCTATTTTGTACCTACCATTTATCCTACTCCCTGTATCTTTTCCCCCATTCTCCCTCGGCTCCTCCCCACTGATAACCCTCCATGTGATCTCCATTTTTGTGATTCTGTTCCTGTTCTAGTTGTTTGCTTAGTTTGTTTTTGGTTTTTTTGAGGTTCAGTAGTTGATAGTTGTGAGTTTGTTGTCATTTTACTGCTCATAGTTTTGATCATCTCCATTTTCTTAGATAAGTCCCTTATCACATTTCATATAATAAAGGCTTGGTGATGATGAACTCCTTTACGTTATCTGGGAAGCACTTTATCTACCCTTCCATTCTAAATGATAGCTTTGCTGGATAGAGCAATCTTAGATGTAGGTCCTTGCCTTTTATGACTTGGAACACTTCTTTCTAGCCCCTTCTTGTATGTAAGGTTTCTTTAGAGAAATCAGCTGATAGTCTCATGGGAACTCCTTTGTAGATAACTGTCTCCTTTTCTTCTGCTGCTTTTAAGATTCTTTTCTTATCTTTAATCTTGGGTAACGTAAGTATGATGTGCCTTGGTATGTTCCTCCTTGGCTCCAACTTCTTTGGGACTGTCTGAGCTTCCTGAAGTTCCTGGCAATTTATTTCCTTTGTCAGATTAGGAAAGTTTTCCTTCATTATTTGTTCAAATAAGTTTCCAATTTCTTGCTCTTCCTCTTCTCCTTCTGGCACCCCTATAATTCAGATGTTGGAACGTTTAAAGTCGTCCCAGAGGTTCCTCAGTCTCCTTATTTTTTTGAATTCTTGTTTCTTCATTCTGTTCTGGTTGAATGTTTATTTCTTACTTCTGCTCCAAATAGTTAATTTGTGTCCCAGTTTCCTTCCCTTCACTGTGTATTTTTCTGTATTTCACTTTGCATAGCCTTTTCCCTCCATTTTGCAACCATATTCAACCATTTCTCTGAGCATCCTGATTACCAGTGTTTTGAACTCTGCATCTGATAGGCTGGCCATCTCTTCATTGCTTCTTTTTTTCAGAATTTTGATTCGTTCTTTCATCTGGGCCATGTTTCTTTGTCTCGGCACACCTGTTAAGTTGTAAGGGGAGGAGTCTGAGGTAGTGGCCAGGGCAGGGCTACCCCCTTCACTGCTTTGTGGCACTTATGCGGGGGAGGGGTCAGAGAGGGAACAGTGCTGCTTGCTCAGCTCTCAGGGCTTTGAATCACTTTCCCTGATACCCACAAGCAAATTGGGCCCTTCTGGTGCTGATTTCCTGGGTGGGTGGGTTTGTGTACGTTTTAGGACCTGTGGGTCTCTCCAGTGAACTCTCCTGAGAGGCTGAGAGTTTCTCCTGATGCTGCAACCGCCACAAGTTATATAGCCACAAGTTTTGAGGTTTTATTTTGCTCTGGAAAATGCAATCTGTCTCTGGGTTGTGCAATCTGTCTCACTCTCCAATTGTTACCTCTGGTTGTTTTATTTTATTTATTTATTTTTAGAGAGAGGGGAAGGGAAGGAGAAAGAGAGGGAAAGAAACATCAGTATGTGGCTGCTCCTCACACCTTCCCCACTGGGAGCCTGACCTGCAATCCAGGCATGTGCCCTGACTGGGAATCCAACTGGCCACCCTTTGGGTTCGCAGCCTGTACTCAATCCACTGAACCCTACCAGCCAGGGCTACGCCAGCTGCCGCCACACCACCAGGTCTTCCAGCTGCCAGCTTACTGCACATCCTCTGTGCCTCGGCTGCCAGTTTCTGCCCCTCCTACCAATATGGATGAAGGTTTTTTTCTTTAACTCCTTGGTTGTCAGATTTCCATACAATTTGATTTTCTGGCAGTTCCGGTTGTTTTGGGGGTTTAAATTTGTTGTTGTTCCTCTTTTGGTTGTGCAAGAAGGCAAATTATATCTACCTCACCTCCATCTTGGCTGGAAGTTAGATTCTTTTTTCTCGTTGTTCTGATTGGTCGTTTTTCCTTTTTTATGTTCCAAATCATTGATTTGATTCTAGGCTTCATCTATTCTACTGTTTATTTCCTGTAAATTGTTGTTTATTTCCATTAGTATGTCCTTCATTTCTGTGTCATTCCTTTTTATGCTGCTGAGGTTCTCACAAAGTTTCTTGAGCCTTCTTACTAGTGTTTTGAACTCTGCATTTGATAGATTGCTTATCTCTATTTTGTTTTGCTCTTTTCCTGGGGTTTTGATATGTTGTTTCATTTGGGCCATGTTTATTTGTTTCCTCATTTTGGCAGCCTCCTTTGTGTTTGTTTCTGTGTATCAGGTAGAGCTGCTATGACTCCCTGTCTTGGTAGCATAGGCTATTGTAGCAGGTGTCCTGTATGGTCCAGTAGCACAGCCTCCCCTATCAGCCAAGCTGGGTACTCAAGGTGCACCCTTTGTGTGGGTTGAGTACACTGTCCTCTGGTAGTTGGGCCTTGATTGCTGTAGGCAGGTCAATGGGAAGGATATAGCCAGGCCAGTCAGTTGCAAGGACTGGCCAAGACAACTCACCACAAAGCTCTACCCTCCATGGAGGATCAGCTGTGCAGGGGCAGGGTGGTGGTTCTCTGAGTTGGTCTGTAGCTGTTCACTGGTGTACTGGCCCTAGGGTTTCCCGGGTCAGCCCCCTCCAGTTCTGCCCAGGACCACCCAGGATGAGCTACAAGCAATCTGCAGATGGCTGCTGTTTGTGGTGGGCTTGGAGGTTCTGAGGTAAAGGCAAACTGGGATCCAAAGCTGGTTACTGCTCACTCCTGGCCTGGGGCCATGTAGCCAGAAGTATGGGGGATGGGGACTTGCTGAGGCTGGTTGTTGTTTGTTTGAGAGGATTTAGGAGGATGTGAGCCTGAGCTGAGACTAACCTTTAAGAGGCACTGCTTGGGAATCCAGTATTTCCTTTTACTGACTCAGACTGCACTGGTTTTTGCAGCCAGAAGTTATGGGGGCTTATCTTCCTGGCACTTGAGCCCTGGGTTGGGGGGCCTGGTATGGGGCTGGGACTCCTCACTCCTGACCCTAACCCTAACCTTCCTGAATTTTTATTTACCACATGTGGTGTGCGACCAACTGGATCTGTATGTGTCCCTCCTACCAGTCTGGCTGGATGTGGTGTCTTCAGCTCTGTGGTTGTCAGACTTCCATTCAACTTGATTTCTGACAGCTCTGTGTGATGGTTATTTTGTAGTGTATTTGTAACTTTGATGTGGTTGTTTGAGGAGGCGAGCCATGTTTACCTACTGCTCCATCTTGACCAGTTTTTATACATCTTTGAGAAGTGGTTTATGCAAATTTATTTGATATATATGTAAATTTCTTTTTCTTATTCCCACTTGATTTTCCCCAGAGCGATATTTTTAAAAATTTACTTCAATTTTATTTTTTAAAAATTAAAATTATTTTTAAAGATTTTATTTATTTATTTTTAGAGAGAGGGAATGGAGGGAGAAAGAGAGGGAGAGAAACATTGATGTGTGAGAGAGACATTGATCGGTTGCCCCTCACATGGCCCCAACCAGTCACTGGGTTCACAATCCAGCCATGTGCCCTGACCACCCTTGCAACCCACGCCATTTCACCGCTTGGGTCTGCAGGGGATGCCCAGCCCACTGAGCTATACCAGTCAGGGCTATTTATTTAATTTTCAGAGAGAGGGAAAGGGAGGGACACAGAAAGGGAGAGAAACATCAATCGGTTGCCTTGTACATGATCCCAACCAGGGACCTGGCCTGCAACTCAGGCATGTGCCCTGACTGGGAATCAAACCTGTGACCTTTCCGTTTGCAGGAGGACACCCAGCTCACCGAGCCACACTAGTCAAGGCAAATTTATTTTCATTTATTTACTTATTTATTTTTGTAGTATATTTCTCTGGTTTTGGTATCAGAGTAACACTGGCTTCATAGAATGAGTTTGGAAGTATTCCTTCCTCTTCTATTTTTTGGAATAATTTAAGAAGGATAAGTATTCTATAAATGTTTGGTAGATTTTACCTGTGAAGCTGTATGATCTTGGACTTTCGTTTTTTGGGAGTTTTTTAAATGACTACTTCAATTTTATTGCTAGTGATCAGTCTGTTTAGGTTTTCTATTTCTTTCTGGTTTAGTTTTGGAAGGTTGTATGCTTCTAGAATATTATCCATTTCTTCTATTTTGTCCAATTTATTGGCATTTAATTGTCTGTAGTATTCTTTAACTATCCTTTGTATCATTGCACATTTGTTTATAATCATTACAAATTTGGTCATAATGTCTCCTCTTTCATTTTTTGATGTTATTTATTTGGGCACTTTCTTATTAGTTTAGCTTGAAGTTTGTCAGTTTTTATCTTTTCAAAGAACCAGCTCCTAGTTTCATCGATGTTTTCTTTTTCTTTTGTTATCATAATTTTGTCTATTTCCCCTCTGATCTTCATTATTTTCTTCCTTATTTTTATTTGGGGTTTTGTTTGTTCCTTTTCTAGTTCCTGTAGATATAAAGTTAGATTCTTTATTTTTTTATGTATATTTCATTGATTATGCTGTTACAATGGTCTGTTTTTTTTTCTCTTTGCCTCCCTCAGCCCGGTACCCCCTTTCCCTCCAGCAATTCACACCCCCTTAGTTCATGTCCATGTATCATGTGTGCAAGGTCTTTGGCTTCTCCCTTTTCTGTACTATTCTTAACATCCCCCGTCTGTTTTGTTCCTTGCAATTGTGCTTCTTGATCCCTGCACCATCTCACCCTTTCTCCAGCTCCTCCCTCCCAGTTAATAGTGCTCCAAATGACTTCCAGACCTATTATGCTGTTCCTGTTCCAGTTGTTTGCTTAGTTTATTTTTATTTTTCTTATTTCTTAGATTCACTTGTTGATAGTTGTGAGTTTGTTGTCATTCTAATGATCATAGTTTTGATCTTCTTTTTCTTAAATAAGTCCCTTTAACATTTCATATAATAAGGGTTTGGTGATGATGAATTCTTTTAACTTGACCTTATCTGGGAAGCACTTTTTTTGCCCTTCAATTCTAAATGACAGCTTTGCTGGATAGAGTAATCTTGGATGTAGGTCCTTGCTTTTCCTCACTTTGAATACTTCTTTCCAGCCCTTTCTTGACTGTAAGGTTTCTTTAGAGAAATCAGCTAATAGTCTTATGGGAACTTGTAGGTAACCCTTTGCTTTTCTCTTGCTGCTTTTAAGATTCTCTCTTTATCTTCAACCCTTGGCATTTTCATTATATGTGTTTTTGTGTGGTCCTCTTTGGGTCCAACTTGATTGGGACTCTCTGTTTCCTGGACTTGCATGTCTGTTTTCTTCACCAAATTAGGGAAGGTTTCTTTCATTATTTTTACAAATAGGTTTCCAATTTCTTGCTCTTTCTCTTCTTCTTCTGGCACCCCTGTGATGCAAATGTTGGACCTCTTGAGATTGTCCCAGAGACTGCTTATACTACCCTCATTTTGGGGGGTTCTTTTTTCTTCTTGTTCTGATTGGTTGTTTTTGCTTCCTTATGTTCCAAATCATTGATTCATTTCTCAGCTTCACACACTGAACTGTTGTTTCCCTGTAAATTGTTCTTTATTTCAGTGAGTGAATCCTTCATTTCTGACTGGATCTTTTTTATGCTGCTGAGATCCACACAAAGTTTCTTGAGCAACCTTCTTACCAGTGTTTTAAACTCTGCATCTGATAGATTGTGTATCTCCATTTCATTTAGCCCTTTTTTTTTTTAGTTTTGGTCTGTTCTTTTCATTTGGGCCGTGTTTCTTTGTCTCCTCATTTTGGCAGCCTCCCTGTGTTTGTTTCTGTATATTAGGTAGAGCTGTTGTGATTCTCTGTCTTGGAAGCATGGCCTAATGTAGTAGGTGTCCTGTAGGGTCCAGTGGCACAGTCTCCCCTGTCACCCGACCTGAGTATTTGAGGTGCACCCTTTGTGTGGGCAGAGTACACCCTCCTCTTATAGTTGAGCCTTGGTTGTTGTTGGCAGATCAACAATCGATGAAGAGCTTTTTAAACTTTAATTATTAATTTTATTTAATAATTTTATTTTAATAAAATTTTAATTTTTAGAAGGGAAGGAGAGAGGGAGAGAAATATCAGTGTATGGTTGCTTCTCGTGCATCCTCTGCTGGGAACTGGCCCCTGCTGGGAACTGGCCAGCAATCCAGGAATGTGCCCTGATGGGGAATTGAACCACAATCTTTTGGTTTGCAGGCCCGTGCTCAATCCACTGAGCTACACCAGCCAGGGTATCTTAGTATCTTTTTAAATGGTTGACTTGCTGTATTTATTAAATATTTACCTTTGCCTGAAGATATTTTTCCTTTCTCACATTTCCTTGTTTGTGGTTATGGTCTCTCCTTTTCTGCTTAAAGAAGACGCTTTAACACTTCTTACAAAACTGGTTTAGTGATGTTGAACTCCTTAAGTTTTGCTTGTCCAGGAAACACTCTCTCTTTCAATTCTGAATGATAACCTTGCCTGGCAAAGTGTCCTAGGTTGTAGGTTCCTTTCTTTCTGCACTTGAAACATGTCCTGTCGCTCCCTTCTGGCCTGCACGGTTCTGCTGAGGAATCAGTGGACAGCCTTGTGGGGCTTCCTGCGCATGCAACTTGTTTGCCTCTTGCTGCCTTTAAGACTGGCGCTTTATCTTTAACTTTTGCTGTTTTAATTATAATATATCTTGATGTGGGTCTCTTTGAATTTGCTCTGTCTAGAACTCTGCTTCTTAGACCTGGCTGCCTGCTCCTTTCTCTCTTCCTCATCCTGGGACCCCTGCAATGTGGGTGTTTGTATGCTTGGTATTTTCCCAGAGGTCCCTTAAACAATTCTCATTTTTTTCTTTCCTTTTTCTTTTTGCTGTTCTGATTGGTTGATTTCCACTAGTCTGGCTTCCAGGTTGCCGATCCAGTCTTCTGTATTAGCTAAATTAAGGTCGATTACTTCTAATGTATTTTTCATTTCCATTATTGTATTCTTCAGGTCTGCTGGATTCTTTTCCTTTTTAAAAAATATTGTATTTATTTATTTTTAGAGAGAGGGGAAAGGAGGGAGAAAGAGAGGGAAGGAAACATCGATGTGAGAGGGAAATATCAGTTGGCCGCCTCTTGCATGTGCTCTGACCAGGGACCTGGCCTGCAACCCAGGCATGTGCCCTGACAAGGAATTGAACCAGTGACATTTCACTTTGTGAAACACCCAACCAACTGAGCCACACCAGTCAGGCTGCTTGGTCCTTTATTACTCTTTCTCTTTAAGTTGAAATTTTCCTTCAGTTCCTCTATTTTACTCTGAAGTTTGGTGAGAATCCTTATAATCACTTCTTTGAATTCTTTATATCAGGTAAATTGTTTATTGTGTTTCATCAGGGTTTTCTTCTAGGGATTTTTCTTGTTCTATCACTTAAAAGATGTTCCTTTATGTTCTCATTTTGTTTGACATTCTAATTTATATAATTAGACAAAGTAGCTATCTTTTCCAGTTTGAAAAAGTGGCCATATGTAGAAGCGACCTCTGTGCAGGCTGTGTGTGCTGGGTGGTTCGAACAGGCCACTGGAACCAGGCAGGCACTTCTAGCGCCCCAGGCACTGGCCTGCCGAGCTAGAGCAGCGTCAGATGGGGAGGCCAGGTGCATGTGGTAATTCCCTGTTGGTCCCGCTTGCTCCCTTGGTGCAGAGCTGAAATGGGCTCTGGGTGATGCGGTTGGGAACATACTGCGGTGACCTTCCAGGTAGGCCAGAGTACCTGGACAGAGCTCCTGCCTGCCCTGTGGAGGTGGAGGGGAATGCAAACAATGGCACTCTGACCCCGGAGGGTTCCCACAGATCGCGGAGGGCTCCCATGGTTCCTCAGCTTCCTTCAGTATAGTTTCGCTCTGTCATTTGTTATGCAGAAGCTGTTCAATTGCCCTCAGTTGTATCTTAGGAGGAATTGCTTTCCCTATATGTGGGCATATACTTCAGTGTGCTTATGGGAGGGGGCGAATTCAACGTCTTCCCAGGCCACTGCCACCTTAGACCTCTCATTCTTTCTTTAAAAAATTAACTACTTGCCCCCTGGCCAGCATGGCTTCGTTGCCTGGAGCGTCGTCCTGTAGACTGAAAGGCTGCGGGTCCAATTCCCTATCAGGGCACACGCCCAGGCTGCAGGTTTCGTCCCTGGCTGGCGTGCATACGAGAGGGCCTGTGGCCCTGCTTCTCTCTCACATCAGTCTCTCACGCTCTCGCTCCCCTCCTTTCTCTGAAACCAATGAAAAAATGTCCTTGCGTGAGGATAAAGAAAGAAAATCATTTAAAATCCTGACTTAAAAAAAATAAATAAATAAGTAAACTACTTGCAAACATTGGGTTTTATTTCTTTATTTTTGGAATAAATTTTTATTTCTAAATTACTTGGAATGCACCTCACAGTTGCCCACAACATACCACTCCCTGAATTGAGGCAACAGAATTGAGAACCTAGGTCTGTATTTATAAGAGTACCTGCTAAAAATGATTTGGATTCAAATTTGAGGTCATGGTTGCTAATAATATTAATTTTGATATCTTTCAAAAGCTCCCATAATTATCCATCTGTCTGTTGGGAGGAGCAGGGAATACAGTGGAATAACAGCTGTTAGGAGAAAACACTTTGAGGTCAGACAGACCTGCTTTAGGGTCCCCACGCTGCCACACTAGCTTCGTGACCACAGGCAAGTCACTCAACTTTTATAGTCTCACTTTCTTCATATATACAATGGCAATAATGACAGTTCCCACTCTGATGGTTACTGTGAAGGTTAAATAAGATAATTTGTGTAAATCACTTAACTTTGTTATTTTTTTTTTAAATCTTTTTTTAAAAAATATTTTATTATTTATCTTTAGAGGGGAAGGGGGGGAAGGAGAGAGGGAGAGAAACATCAATGTATGGTTGCCTTTTGTGCGTCCCCTGCTGGGAACTGGCCTGCAGGGAACCGGCCTGCAACCCAGGCATGTGCCCTGACTGGGAATCGAACCGCGATCGTGTGGTTCGCAGGCCCGCGCTCAATCCACTGAGCTACACCAGCCAGGGCTAACTTTGTTATTTTTTGGAGATAGGTTAGATAGAGCAGGAGTGTCAAACCCGTTTTCACCAGGGGCCACAGCAGCCTTGCGGTTGCCTTCAGAGCCAAATGTAACTTTAGGCCTGGATACATGTAACTGCTCCCTAACGGTTAAGCGAGAGCTTGGCACTGCCGCCCAGTAGAAACAAGGTGCTGGCCGGATAAAACGTGGTGGAGGGCTGGATTCGGCTCGCGGGCCTTGTGTTTGCCACCCGTGGGTTTAAAACCCAGATTGGGATCATCTCAAAGGAGAAGAGGAGAAAGTTGGGAACCTGGGCCTGCTTTTCTCTGCTCGACTGGAAGTTCCCAGAGGGCAGGGGCCACACCTGATGCCCCTTGTGCTTGTGGTGCCCAGCTCCCTGCAGATGACTGGTATGTTTGTAAGAGACACTTAGAGGCTCCAGGTTCTGTACTTGTCTTTAATGTGCAGCCTGGACAAAGAAGAACAGCCACTGAACAAAGAACACAAGAACCAACAACTTAATTGCCAGAAAGTCCCTAGATAGAGTCTTCTACCCATCTGTATACAAGTCGTGGGATTTCATAGGAATTAGGGGAGGTCTGCTCAAACAGCCAGTGTCTCCATTTCCATGAGGACCAAGAGAATCCCGGAAGTAGAGCAAAAAAGAGCAGGACCCAGTAAGAGCGTGACTTTTGATTCAGGCTGCTCTCTCCACAGGCTGCTGAGAAGGGCCACATGGACATCTGCTCCCTCCTATTGCAACACAGCCCGGCCCTGAAGGCCGTCCGGGATCGGAAGGCACGACTAGCATGTGACCTGCTGCCGTGCAACAGTGACCTGCGGGACCTGCTGGCCAGCTGAATCGCCGCCCTTCTGTCGCAGGCTGCCATGCAAGGATACACAGACGAGGCCTCCGGGCCTCAGCTTGGGTCACCATCCATGCTGCAGGTTTGGAAACCAAGGCCTGAAGACTCAGGAAGAGCCCAGTTTTGGCCACTGAAGTGAGGGAGTAGATTTGGGGGCTGTAAGTGCTTCAACCTGGACAGATGATGCTATTTTAAATTAATTCATGTGGAAACATGTACTCATTTGGAAAAAATAAAGTTATAGTCTTACCTCATTCCATGCCAAAATTTCAAGTAGGTTAAAGACCTAAATTGAAAAACACGAAATTATGTAAATATTAGAAGAAACCATGGAAGAAGATCTAACAGATTAAAAGCTTCTGCCTAAGGACCTTGGAAAAGTCACTTTACCTGTTCCCAGCTCCTCACCCGTGAGGTGAGAATGATTTTAACGGGCCCGTCTCAGAGTCACTGGAGGGCAGACGCCTGGGTGGGTGGGGAGCACTGGAGGGCGCTCCGGGCCTGCTGCAGGCGCGTATTAGAACACCCACCTCCTCAAAACCTGACCAGCATGTTTTTATACCTTTTGTTCATTTTAATAATCTGGTAGATTTAAGTGTCCTTTATTTGTTTTTTAAAAGATTTTATTTACTTATCTTCAGAGGGAAAGGGAAGAAGGAGAGAAACATCAATGTGTGGTTGCCTCTCCTGGGTCCCCTGCTGGGAACCGGCCTGCAACCCAGGCATGTGGGAATCGAACCGCGATCCTTCGGTTCACAGGCCCGTGCTCAATCCACTGAGCTACGCCAGCCAGGGCCCTTTGTTTTATTTTAAATTGCTGAGTACTAATGTGGTTGATACCTGTCTTTTGTGAATTCTGTTCATGTCCTTTGCCCAAATAAAAATTTTTCTTTTTTATTGAGTCACGGGAGTTGCTTACATATTCTGGATATTGATTGCATGTTTTATATGTATATATTTTTTCCTTTCATACTGTCATTTGTCTTTGTCAGTATCTGTTCATGGAAACTGGCACAGCCAACATAGACAGCAGTTTGGCTGTTTGCCAACATTTAAATGAACGGAGCCAGTAATTCAATTTCTCTGTAGCTACTTAGACATTCATCTGTTTGTCTAAGCATCTACAAAGACGCTTATCTACAGATGCACTTACAAAGATGCACATTAGAGCCTGGGATGTAACGTTAAAGAAGAAAACCAGGGTTCTCCCGGGCAGGGAGACGGTGACCTTCTGGTCCACATCAATTTGAACGCAGTGCAGTGGGACGGTGCATGCCGGTGTGGGAAACGTGCTGAGCTTTGGCCCCAGCACGATGCACTTTAAAACATGTCTGTGGAAACGTGCGCTTCCACCAAATCACAGGAGCGAAGCCGGGAGGGAATGTAGCCAACAGGACCTCGGCCCCCTGGGGCCGCCGTGCGGACAGTGCGGACAGTGCTGACCGTGCTGACAGTGAAGGGGGTCTTCTGGGGCCTCACTGTGTGTGGACGTTTTACAAGGAGTAATTTTATTGTGAGTCAGAGTTAATGCCAGCTTGTTTCATGTGGAAGAAACACATTTTTGGCCGAGTTTCAGATGAAGCCCAGCAGGTACTGCTGAGGGAGAGGAGTATGTGTGTGGTTGGCAGTGCAGCCCGGAGCCAGTCTGACCTTTTCTTGTCTGTTCACCTGCACTCGGGGATAAGAAACCCTTTCCTTCTTCATAGGGAAAGGCAAGAAATCATCTTTGACAGGAAACCCTGAAGCATAAAGACTGAGTTTCTTTAAAAAACTCCAGTCTCAGAACTGGCAAGAACTGACAAACTAGCCAGCCAGCCAATGGGTGGGGCCACCGACCGCCCCTTCAGGGCACTGGGCTGTCCTTGACCCACATTTCTCCTCCCTCTCTTTTGGTCATCTCTGCTCATGTTGCTCCCACTGTGGAGTCTTATTTACTGGCTATCAGATTTCCTCTCAAAGGTTAAGGCATAACAGTTCAAGGCACAGCTGGTTGAAGGGCATGCTGGCACGCTAGGGACGCTTAGGAAGTTTGACTTTGGGGCTTGTGACAGGTTGCTTTGTGACTGGATTAATGGTTGCCATTGTCTATTTGAGCCTGGAGCGCATGTCAGTCTCTCCTTCCGCATGGAAAGGCATGACCCACGCCAGGAGAGCACTGTAGGAACCTGCATACAGGACGTAGATGGATCTTCAAGGGCCAAGGTGCTGATGACAGGCTGGACTTGTCCCTGATGGTATAGTCAAAGATGCTGGCCCTCAGAATGGTGAGGAAGAAGTAGGGGCAGCCTTGACAACGGCCGGGAGCTGGGAAATCCCTTGAAGCCTGATTTCTTCCGGTCAGTGTCACGGGGGGGCGGGGGGCGGGGGGGTTCCTGAAGCAGAAGGCAGCCTCCGGGGCCTGTCCTTCCTGGATCCTCTAGGGTCCTGCCCTCTTTCGCTAGGACACTTGGGCTGGGCCTCTGAGGGTCTCTGGTGGCCAGACCTACAGCAATGTGGAGGCTCACATCTGACTTAAGTGGTATCTGAACTTAGGAAAGTAGGAACCATCTCCCCCTGAATCTGGGCTAGGGGCCTGGGCACCCCAGAACACTTGTCTATGGTAGAATTACTCAGGAGCAGGTGTGGGGGATGGCGCAGGCACAGGATAGGTCTGAGGATGCACCAGGTTCAGTTCAGAACAGCCACTCTTCCTGCCTGCGTGGCTGTGAGCCACGCTGGTATTTTGGTGGGAGTTACAGAGCCACAGAGTCATCTGGCCCAGGTACAAGCCTCCCCGCCCTGCCCACCCCCAGGAGACAGCTCGTCTATAAAAGGGCTGACAACTGAGCTCTTTTCACTGGGGGCTGGAGAGAGGGAAGGGGGGGACCATGGACGTCGTCAGTGTCCAGCAGTTGGTAAGGACGTGGGAAGAGGGGTGGAAAGTCAGGCAGTCATCTGGGACCCCCCAGACTGGCTCAGCAAAACGAGCAGGGAAGGCAGCTACTTCTGTGGTCTGAGGATCAGGTTTTCAGAGCAGAAACTTCTTGTTTGTCTGTTCTCATGGAGGTGGCGAGGGTGGAGTTAGGGAGCAACAGAGGGAAACTGATGGGCAGAATGATGGGTGACAGTGACATGAAAATTCTGGAGTTTAGTAAGCTCTGGCTGTGATGGCTAGAGGAGCAGGAAAAGGCAGGCTCCCTTGGAAAATGTGACTATAGCTGGGCCTTGGTTTAGCTCAACTGTCAGGATTGCAATTGCTCTGGAAATGGCCCTGGAGTCTGGAGGCCTTGGTTGGGGAGAGAGGACGGTGCTCCAGTTCCCTGGACACTGAGAGTCACAGGACCACTGGTGACACTTGGGGTTGTGTTTTGGTGAGGTGGGATATAGGAGGCCCAGGATGCCATAGGACCAGCTGGCCACAGCCCAGCACAGCCTCTGCAGGAGCGGCTGCAGAGCCCAAGGAGTGTTAGGTTGCCAGCGTTTGCTTTGAAAAGGGAATACAGTTCTCTGTGGCTAGAAGCCCCAGGCCTTGACATCCTGTCATTCTAACCGTTCGTTTCCTCCCCTCATGTTCCTTCCTTGGTGCCCCCAGTTCCTAATGCCCTGGGGGAGGGTCTGGAAGAACAGGCTGGTGCAGCATCAGGGGATGGGTTCTGCCCCAGCACAGCAATGTGAGCTGAGTGCTGGTTCGACACCGTTTTGCTGATGAAGAAGTAGCTCTGTGAAGAGCCAAGATGTGAACCCAGAACTTCAGACTTTTACCCAGGCAGCATCTCCTCTGTCCCTCCAAGATTGGGGCCAGGTGGCACTGTGGCATGATCTGGTAGGAATGTAAGGGCAGCAACCAGCCCCTAAGGGAAGCTGAGGTGTCGTATGCCCAGGAGTAAAAATAGATGCGGGGTCACACCCCCAGCCCTACGCCCTTGCTGACAGGACAGGGTAGGTGACTGCTGGTGAGAGCCAGCAGCAACCCTGGCTCCGGGAACTTTGAGAAGGGCCAGGCCAGCCCTCAGACCAGGACACTGACCTGCGTTGGTCAGCTCTTGTCAGGACCCCTGCTACACAGCTAGGTTCTCCAAGGACTTGTCATTTTCTTCTTTATCTTACCCTGTTCCCACAGGTAAGTGGAGAAAGAGAAGAAAGTAAAGTGTTGGGACGTGGATATGAAGCTCCTGATCCTGGAGTCTGGCCGGGCAACTGGAGGCTGGGACCCCATGAGGCCGTGGCCCAGGAGAGGCAGAAGCTGGGAGAAGAGAAGAGGAGAAGAGTGAGTGGTGCAGGGTGGCAGCCAGGGCAGCTGGTGGTTCTGCACTGGGCTGGGAAGATGGGGCTTGGAGTAAGAGTCTGCCCCTAAGGCCCAGCACCTGTGGCTGATGGCTGGCCCGGTCTTTTGTCTTTTGCCCCAGCTTGAGAGATTTAAGAGTTCCAGACTTACCCTGGAGAATCTGGCTGACTTGGAAAACTTGGTTCAAAGACGAAGAGAAAAGCGACTGAAACGCAGAGTCCCCCCCAGGGCACCTGAGTCCGTGGTTAAGGTGGGCGAGATGCTGGGCGGGGCGGGGCTTGGGCCACACCTGCACAGCGGCAACTGATGAGCTGGACAGTCCATTCTGGAGCTCCCCCACCCTGTGTTCAGTTGCTGGGGCCGCTGGGGCTTAAATAATTCTGGAGGTTGCTGCGGTCTTGTCAGCAAGATGGGCTCCTTTTGGAGCTGTGACGGAGTCTGTCCAGGCCTGTCCAAGTCCCTGGGGGCTGGTGGCAAAGCTTGGTGTTCCCTTGCTTGAGGACATATCCCCCAGGCTCTGTCTCATGCTCACGTGGCGCTCTCCCCGAGTGCATGTCTGATTCCAAATGTCCCTTTTTTAAGGACACCAGTTACACTGGATTAGGGCCCACTCTGCTTCAGTATGACATCTTAACTACAGCTGCAATGACCCTGTTTCCAAATAAAGTCAAATTCTGAAGTTCTGGAGGTCAGGACTTCAACATATGAACGGGGGGGACACAAGTAAACCCCGAACTACCCCCATCCAAACAGCTGTTCGGCCAGAATCTCCTGGGTTTGTTTTTTTTTAAAAAACCTATTATTTGTACAAGCTGACAGTGTCTCTGTGGGGACCACCTAGTGTGACTAGTGGTGACATCCCTGAGGCCCACCATTTGTGGATTTGCTCTCGTCCTTAACTTTCCCAGCTGCAGCCCCAAGTCCAGCTGGAGCCTGTGGACCTGGAGACGTTCCTGAAGGCAGCTGCAGAGAACCAGGAAGCCCTGATTGACAAGTACTTGACAGATGGAGGGGACCCTGATGCCCATGACAAGGTAGTGAGGGTGGAGCGAGACAGAGCAGCTCAGCAGCTGCAGGGGTCTTTGGGGTGCTTTTCTGTTTTATGGGACACAAACCCCTGGTACCTGCTGAGCCAGAGGAAGGGGCCCTTGGTGTGATTCTGGAGCAGGCAGCTCTGTACAGGGCACCAGCTCTGGGAACGGGATTAGAGGTAGGACTGCTAGTGGTGGCCATGTTCCATCAACTTACCATATTTTGCTGTGTATAATGTGCACTTTTTTGCCCAAAATTTGGAGGGCAAGATAACCTGAAATACCTTGTATCTGTTTGTTGTGTTTTGTAATTATTTGTTATGTAAAAGTTCTATACATGTCCAAAAATAAATACTAAAATTCCTTTATAATACCAAAAACAAGTATCTCAAAATAATTTTAAAAATCAGCCCTGGCCTATGTGGCTTAGTGGATTGAGCACTGGCCTGAGAACCAGGGGTCACTGGTTCGATTCAGGACACAGGCCTGGGTTGTGTGGGCTGGGTCCTCAGCGGGAGCACTCCAGGGGCAACCACACATTGATGTTTCTCTCCCTTCCTCTAAAAGCAAGTTTAAAAAAATTGTTTTCCTGAAAATGAAGGCCAAAAACATGGGTGCACACTATACACTGCAAAACATGGTAACCCTGCCCCCCATCTCCACCCCCTAGCTCCACCGCACGGCCTTGCACTGGGCCTGCCTGAAGGGTCACAGCTGCCTGGTGGACAGACTGTTGGAGGCAGGGGCCACTGTGGACGCTCGCGACTTGGTGAGCAGCAGGGAAGGCCCATTCTCCAGGTGGAGGCTCTACCTGGCATACAGCGTCACAGGGTTTCCGTGCTTTTGTTTTGCAGCTGGACAGGACGCCTGTGTTCTGGGCCTGCCGTGGAGGACACCTGGACATCCTCAAACAGCTGCTTAACCACGGAGCCCAGGTCAATGCTCGGGACAAGGTGAGGTTACACCACAGTGGGGCGGCCTGCTAGGAGCAGGTGAGCGGTCACGGGACAGCGTCTGTTCCTGGAGGAAATACAGCCCTTTGGACATTCTCCCTCACACCCTTAGATCTGGAGCACCCCCCTGCACGTGGCTGTGCGCACAGGGCACTGTGAGTGCCTGGAGCACCTCATCGCGTGTGGAGCCCACGTTGACGCACAGGACAAGGTCGGCACTGGAGACGGCTCCGGTGGGGGACGACGGCTGAGGGCACCTGAGCTCAGGGACAGCACCTGCCAACCCAACCCTTCCCATAGCTGGGGAGCTTAAGAGGGTGACATCCCTTCTTAAAAACAAAAAACAAAAAACTGGAGACAGTGAAACAAGGGCAGGCTTAGGATAGAAGCAACAGGAAAGAGCCTAAGGGAGGATATGCCTTAGCTCACTGGGAAGTCAGAGAACGGGGGCCTTGGGGCAGGGGCAGGGGTCAGCCTGGAAAGAGTGCTGCTCCCATTGTTCCCCTGGTTCCATGTGCCACGGGGACCCTTGGCGTTTAGGAGACGCACACCTGTGGGGGAAGAGGAGGCAGCAGGGCCAAGTGTGGTCATGCTCCCGGGAAGCAGAGCACCGACATTTCCTTTTTTGGCAGGAAGGGGACACGGCTCTGCACGAGGCCGTGCGGCATGGCCACTACAGAGCCATGAAGATACTGCTGCTCTATGGAGCCCAGCTGGGCGTGCAGAACCAGGTGAGTACCAGCAGGCCCCAGAGCTGGCCGCGCACCCAGGAGGGTGGCTGGGCAGAGCACCTGAAGGACTGACCCTGCAACCTTGTCCTCAGGCTTCAGCGACCCCGGTGCAGCTGGCCCGAGACTGGCAGCGAGGCATCCGCGAGGCTCTGCAGGCCCACGTGGGGCATCCCCGCACTCGATGCTGATGACAGCAGACCTGCGGGGCCCCTCACAGCCACCATTCCATCCCCTTCGCCTCCTAGCCTCACTTGTCTGTGGTTCTGACCTCAGGCCTCCAGGGCAGCCGTCAGGACAGAAGCAACTCCCCGAGTTCAGGCCTGGCAGGTGGCTGAAACAGCCTCCCTGGCTTCGAGTCTCAGGGGTAACCTGCTTGCTGCTGGGGAACGAGCTAGGAAGAACTGGAGTAGAACCCTGGGTGAGCAAGAAAGCAAAGTGGGTCCAGACAAGGGACAGCAAAGAGGATGGAGCAAAGCCAAGGTGTCCTACACCTCAGGCTCCCCAGGGTGTTTCCTGCCAGGTGCTGACTCGGCATGGCCAGCAGCAAGCTGCCGTCCTGGCCAGAGACAGCAGGCATTTCTGCAAGTGGCCAGCGTCCCTGGGCAGGGGTTTCTCAGGGACTCCACTCCTGTCAGTAGAAACCCTGATGGGGTTGGGAGTGGCTCTAGACCACTCTGGTCTCAGGGACTCTGGTGTTGGGTCTGGAGGGGGCTGCCCAGCAGGTCTGAGGCCCCACAGCGTAAGTCCAGTACCAGTCTGGTTTCCACGGAAACCCTGAGACTGAAGAGCTGGAGCCACAGTTTAGAGAACCACCTGCCCACTGCTCTCTACTTGGCCAGCCAGGAGCTCTCCTGGTAAAGTGACTGGGGTGCTGGGGTTGCCTGTGGCCCACTCAGCTTTTGGGGCAGTGGCCCGTAACCCTACTTCACCTCAGGCACTACCACCGCCCTGGTACTGATGCTTGAGCTTGCCTGTGCCCTGGGGCTGCTGCCTTCTGCAACCGCTGCGGCAGGCCACGGGGGGGCTGAGTGCCACTGCGAAGGGCGCAGGAGAACTCACCTGCTCCTGCCCCCCAGCTGCTAACTAGGGGCACATTTATGACCCAACTGGGAACGTGCCCTCCTGGAAGCTCCTCCTCTTTCACTGTCCTTTATACTTCAAGTTATGCTGGTGTAGACGTGCTCCTGGCAGGGCTGGGTCCTTAAATGCCAGAGAGTGAACCTTCCAGAACTTAGCCCTAAACTGAGAGCTGTAGGCTGAGGGACTGGCTGCAGGATGAAGATTTAGCCTCCCTCACATGCCTAAGCACTGGGGCAGACACCCGATCTACAGTTATTTTTACCTAACGTTGGGGGCCTTCTCAGGCCAAGAATAAGCCTGTTCCTCCTGAGTGAAAAAGCTGACTACAGCCCCACGTCTTCCCTTCCCATGGCAGCTGCTGCCTTGCGTGGACAGCGCCAGCATGCACCCAGATGCTGAGGCCACGGGAGAAACGAGGTACTCAGGCTCACGGAGAAGACAACTCCCCAACTAGAAAATGGGGACACTTAAGTGACGGACAAAAATACCTTTTTACACGCATCAGTACTTTGTGTTCATTAAAACTGGTTGGTTATCGATCAGTCTACTTGTGTGTTCTGGGTTAGAAGGGATCAGGCCATTAGGCCCAGAGCCTTGTCTTCCTCAGCAGCCAAGCACATGCCAGTTAACCATGCCACCTGTCGGCAAGAGCGTCCCCTAGTGCCGAGGGGGCAGTCGGGGTACTTGGCCCTTGTGCTCAAAGCACCTTTGCTCACTGATGGGTTCAAAGAGCAGTGGTTCTCAGCCTTTGCTACTTATTAGAGTCACAAGGGAAATTTTTTAAAGTCCTAATATCCAGACAACTCGATCCAAGTTCCTGGGTTGGGACCCAGGCGTCAGCACTGTTGTGCAGGTGAGACCTGTCTACGTAGGAATCCTAAGGTATCTACAAAAAACCACCTGGAATATGAGTTTGGCAAGATCTCAGAGTGTAAGATAAACATACAAAAACCTATTTCTACGTTATTAGCAATGACCACGTAAACACCACAATTAAAAACAGTACCATTTACAATTGCTTCTGAAACGAAAATGCTTAGGTGTAAATCTAACAAAGCATATAAGGACTTGTATGTTGAAAACTACAGAACACTGGTGAATTACATCAAAGAAGATTTAAATAAATGGAGACTTACCAAATTCACGGTTTGGAAGATGCAACAGAGCAAAGATATCGATTCTCCCCAAATTGATATACAGTTCCTGCCAAAATTCCAGTGAGACTTTTTGTAGAGCTAGATAAGATTATTTTTAAACTTATACTAGCTCAAACAATTTTGAGAAAGAATAAAGTGGGAACGAGTCTACTGGATTTCAAAACTCATTACAGGCATATCTTGGAGATACTACAGGTTTGGTTGCAAACCACTGCAATAAAGTCAGTTGTAATCTTTTTGCTGGTGGAGGGCCTTGCCTTCCATTTGCAAGCCATGGCGCAAAAAGGGGAAGTGCAATAAAATGAGGTGTGTGCCTGTGTGTAGCTACAATAATTGCAACAGTGTGGTACTGATGGAGGGAAATGCCAAGAGAACCGAATGTACAATTCAGAAATGGACACAAATATGCCCAAAAGACTTTTTGACAAAGATACAAAAGTTAATTCAATAGAGGAAAGATAAAGGTGCTAGAGTAGCTTGATACCTACAGGCTAAAAAAAAAAAGGAGTGATATCTGCATCATAAAGTTACAAGTCAGACAACTGTAATTCAACACACAAAACACATCGGAGCCTCGGAGACTTTTCGCACATCGAGCCCTCCACAGGTGGCACTGCAGCAAGCAGGGGAAGGAGAGATGGGGCTGCAGTTGCAGTGTGGTGCCCACCGTGGCCCCAGCTGACACAATGGAAGGAAAGAGTCAGGCTGTACCTCGCACACAACAGTAAGCAGCACAAGCAACATTCCAACCTGAGGGGATAGCACTATTGCAGCTAAACCTGCAATATTCTTGTCTCAGTAGCAGGCTCCAACTGCACCTAAACTGGGCTGCAACACAGCACAGCGGTGGTGTGGCAGCAGCAGATTGGTGGCCACTATTAGTAGCAAGAAGGAAAAGCTGCACACTTGTGGACCCAACCCCCCCAGCCCACCCCACCCACCCTTCCTGGTGGAGCCTGGTATGGAGACACCTAAGATAACACAGCATGGTTGGCAGCCTCCAGTCACAAAAAGGCGGCACTAGGAACTCACAGGCCTGGAACCCCACTGTCTGCCACATCCCACCACAGGGATAATACTCTGAGAACAAGGTGACCCGGACACAAAGGACACTAATCTCCTTGAGAAATACAAGGCATTTTCCATGACTGAGGCAACACTGCCCCAGGGAGATCCCAGAGGGGCCAGCAGAGCAAGTAAATGAAACAAAAACTTGCTCTATAGCACCCTCTGCTGGAATACAAAAGAAAGACCTTGTATACTTCAATCTGCTACCTAAGAAAGAAGAGTTCACTACATCAGGTGCCCAGACAAAGAAACAATCTATCAAGCAAAATGAATAACCAAGGTAACAAGGAAGCTCAGAAAGAAAGTCTCCAGAAACCAAACTCCAAGACAGAGAAGACTGATTTAAGAGTATTCAAGTTTGCAGTTATGAAAAAAACTCAGTAAGGCAGTTCGATGAGCTAAGGAATAGAATCAACAAACAAAAGAAGAACCTTACCAAACAAATTCTGGAGCTGAAGAACTCAAATGAGTGGAAGAATGAATGAGAAAGCACTGGAATCAGAGCAGGCCAAATAGAACACGATTAGGAGCTCAAAGAAATCTTGAAAAGGCTCAGGGGAGAAATGAACTGAGTTTAAAGAAAATGGAAGAGCTCTGTGAGAAGCACCTGACTCAGAAAGAGAAACAAGGATAATGGGTGCGCCAGAAGACAGAAGAGAAGGGACAGAGAGCTTATCAAATAAATAATTGATAAGAACTTGCCAAACCTATGGTAAGAGCTGGACCCTTAAATTCAAGAAGCTAATAGAGCTCGTGTTATCTTTAATGTGAATATTCTGTCCTGGCTGCCTCCTCTTCTTGTCCCCACTTTGAGGTATAAATTGCATATGGTAACAATGCACCCACTTCAGAGCACATTTCCGTGGGTTCTGACACATGTATATACCTGTGTAATTACAACCACAGTCAAAGTACAGGACATCTTCCAAAATGCTCTCCCATGTCCCTTTGCAGTCAATCAGCCACCAGCCCTGAGGCCCAGGCTGGCCTTACTTCTGTCACTATAGGTTACTTTTGCCTCTTCTAGAATAACTTTTATACCTCCTCTAGAATTTCATATAAACAATCATATGGGAGGGGGGCGGAAAGCAGCAGCTGCTAACTGAACACCTAATTATGTCAACCTCTAGGACACATTATATTAAAGTTGTCAAAAAATTAATGACAAGGAATTCTCAAGGTAGCCAGAGGCAAAAAGATTGTAACCTACAAAGAAAACCCTATTAGATTATGATTGGGATTTTTACCAGAAATCTTACAAGCCAGAAGAGAGTAGAATGAAATATTTAAAATAATGAGCCCTGGCTGGTGTAGCTCAGTGGATTGAGCGCAGGTCTGTGAACCAGAAGATCACGGTTTGACTCCCAGTCAGGGCACATGCCTGGGTTGCAGGCAGGTTCCCTGCAGGCTAGTCCCCAGCAGGGGGCACACTAGAGGCAACCATACATTGATGTTTCTCTCCCTCTCTCCTTCCCTTCTAAAGATAGATAGATAGATAAATAGATAAATAAATAGATAAATAAATATTTAAAAATAATAATAATTTTAAAATTAATGAAAGAGAGAAACTACCAACCAGCAAAGTTAACCTTTAGATATGAAGACTTTTTCAGACAAATAAAAGCTAAGGAAATTTACCACCACAAGACCTGCACTGCAGAAAATGTTTAAAGGAGTTCATCTACCTGAAACAAAAAGATAAAAGTATATTAAAATTTTTGAGTCCTGGCTAGGTAGCTCAGTTGGTTAGAGCACTGTCCTGATACGCAAGGTTATGGGTTTGATCCCTGGTCAGGGCACTTAAGACAGTCAGCCAATGAATGCATAAAATAAGTGGAACAACATATTGATGTTCTTCTCCCTTCCTCTCTAAAATCAATAAATGATTTTTAAAAAAACTTTGAAGGAGAAAAATGGACAGATCGAAGGAGGAAATTGCAACTCTTTTAGATAGGGCACAAACAATAATAAAGGTTAAAAGGGGAAGAAGCATTTTAAAGAGAGACTTTAACTTCTGCGACTTGGAAAGGAACACAGCATAAAAAGGGCTTTTTTGTGACAACAGAAACATAAAGGGGGGGGTGGCTTAACTTGCACAGGTGAATGAAGATGCAATCAGAGGAAAAAACTATTGTATGTATGAAACTTTGTTTTTACATAAACCTAAAATCTAGAGCTGAGACATGTAACATAAAAAAGAAAATTAAGGGGAAAAAATCATAGAAAACCACCAATCTAAAATAGCAGACAGAAACACAAGGGAAAAGAAATAATGGAGATACAGAGCAACCAGAAGAGAAAAAGATAAAATGGCATTAGTCTAAGTCCTCATATATCAATAATCATCCTAAATGTAAATGCACTGAACTGACCAATAAAAAGGCACAGTTTAGCCCAGACTGCTGTGGCTCAGTGGGTTGGGCATTGTCCCACAAACAAAAAGGTTGATGGTTTAATTCTGAATTCCCAGTCGGGAGCTTGGATTGCATTGTGGGCTGGGTCCCCAGTTGGGGGCGTGTGAAAGACAACCAGGCAATGTTTCTCCCACATTGATATTTCTCTTCCTCTGTCTCTTCCCCTCTCTCTGTAAATGAATGAATGAATAAATCTTTCTTTTAAAAAGGCTTTTAAAAAAGGCAGAGAATAAAAGATGGAGTAAAATCCAAGACCCAACTATACGCTGCCTTCAGGTGACACATCTCAGCTACAAAGACAAACATAGGTTCAAAGTAAAGGGGTGGAAGATGATATTCCAAGCAAAGTCATGAAGAGAAAAGCAGGTATTGCTGTACTTATATGAAACAAAACTTATATGAAAGATTTTTTAAAATAAAGATTTTATTTATTTATTTTTAGAGGGGAGGGAGGGAGAGAGAGAGGGAGAAAAACATCAATGTGAGGTTGCCTCTCCTGTGTCCCCCACTGGGGACCTGGCCTGCAACCCAAGCATGTGCCCTGACTGAGAATCAAACTGGCGACGCTTTGGTTTGCAGGCTGGTGCCCAATCCACTGAGCCACACCAGCCAGGGTGAAACAAAATAGATTTCAGGACAACAAAGGTAGCAAGAGACTGAAGACAGACAGACAGACAGACATAATGATAAAGGGGATAATTCATCAAGATTTAACACTTATCAACATATATGCACCCAGCCAGGAAGCACCAAAATATAGAAAGCAATACTAACAGACCTAAGGGAGAACCTGAAAAAAAAAACCCAATTACACTAGGGGATCTTATGAGTACCCCACTAACAGAATGGACTGATCATCCAAACAGGAAGTCAGTAAAAAACATCAACTTTAAATGACACATTAGGCCAAAAGAACATAATCACTATTTATAGAACTTTCCATACCAAAATGACAGAATATACATTCATCTCAGGTGTACTCAGAACATGAGGACAGACCATATGCTGGGGCCCCAAAGTAGTCTCGATAAAATTTTAGAATACCAAAATCATACCAAGCATACTTCCCCATCATAACAGTGTAACACTGGAAAATAACTGCAAGAAAAAACCTGGAAAAAACACATATATGTGGAGATTACACAACACACTACAGAACAATGACTAAGTCAGAGAAGAAATAAAAGAGGTCAAGAGATACACAGAGAGCCCTGGCCGGTGTGGCTCAGTGGGTTGGAGCGTCATCCCACAGACTGAAGGGTTGTGGGTTTGACCCCTGATTGGGACATGTATGAGAAAGTAAGCAATTGATGTTTCTCTCCGGCATCAATGTTTCTCCCTCTCTCCTTTCCTCCTAAAAAAAAAATGGATGAAAATAAAATTAAAAATTAAAAAAAAAAAAAGATTGAGACAAATGAAAATGACAACACACCAAAGTTTGGGAGATGCAGCAAAGCCACACTGAAAGGGAAGTTCACAGCGTTGCAGGCCTACCTCGAGAAACAAGGAAAGTCTCAAATAACCTAACATTACACCTTAAGGATCTAGAGAAAGAACAAACGAAGCCAAAAGTCAGTAGAAGAGAGGAAATAAAAATGAGAGCAAAAATAAAAAATAGAGAACAAAGAAAAATAGAGTAAAGTTGATAAATATCTGGCTTGACTCACTAAGGAAAAAAAGAGACTCGATAAATCAGAAACAAAGAGCAGTTCCAGTGGACATAACAGAAATACAAAGGATTGCACAAGAATACTGTGAAAGGCTATATGCTATCAAATTCAATCACCAATAAGAAACGGACCAAAAAAAACCCTCCCAAAATAACAAAACCCAGGACCAGATGGCTCCACTAGAAATTCTACCCAAACATTTAGAGCACACTATCCTGAAATTCTTCCAAAAAAATTGAAGAGGGAATACTTCCTAACTCATTTTATGTAGCCAACATTACCCTGATACCAAAATCAGGCAAACACACCACAAGAACACTAAAGACCACTCTCTCTGATGAGCACAGATGCAAAAATCCTAAACAAAATCCTAGCAAATCAAATACAACAAAACATTAAAAAGATCACAGCATCACGATCAGGAGGGTTTATTCCTGGGACAGAAGGATGATTCAACACATGCAGATTGATTAATGCAATACACTACATTAACAAAATAAAAAAGGTAAAAATCCCGTAATTGTATTGACATTGAAAAATCACTTGACAAGATGCAACATCTACTAATGATTAAGACAGTAAATAAAAAGGGTATTGAAGGAAAGTATCTCACATAAAAAAGACCACTTTTGACAAACGCTCGGCCAATAAGCTCAGTGGTAGATAACTGAAAACTTTTCTTCCGAGATGAGGGACAAGGTAAGGATGCCCACTCTCACCTCACCACTGTTATTCAACTTAGTACTGGAAGCCCTAGGCAGAGCAATTAGGCAAGAAATACAAGGTATCCACACTGATATTTTCACCATCTTTTTCTCCCTCCCTTCCTCTCCCTAAAACTAAAATAAAATCTTTAAAAAATAAAAAAATAAGCCCTGGCCTGTGTCATACCTTATGCAAAAATTAACTCAACATGGATTAAAGCAAGTTTATAAAGTTTAGGGAAAAACAGGAGATAATCTTCAGGATCTAGTAAGAGGTAAAGAATTCTTAGTTATGACACCAAAAACATAATCTATAAAAGAAAAAAAGAATCAATAAATTGGACTTGATCAAAATTAAAAATATTTGCTCTGTAAAATATCCTGTTTAGAGGATGAGAAAATAAGCTACAGAGTGGGAGAAAATATTTGTAAACCAAAACCTTGACAAAAGACTAGTATTTAGTATATTTAAAATTCTTAAAACTCCACAGTAAAAAATTAAACAAGCTAATGAGAAAGTGGGCAAAAGACATGCACAGATATCTCACACAGTGAAAGAGATACACGTGAAGAGATAGACATTAACCATTATGTTAATGCAAATTAAATCACAATGAGGTATCACTACATACCTACCAGAATGACTAAAATAAAATACAGGGACAATAACAAATGCTAGCGAGCATTCTGAGAACCTGGGTCACTCGTACATTGCTGCTGGGGATGTAAGATTGTTCAGCCACTCTGAAAGTCAGTTCTTAAAAACTAAACATGCAATGGCCACATAATCTAGTAATTATACTACTAGGTATTTACCTCAGAGAAATAAACCAATGTTTACACAAAAACCTGTAATGAGTGTTCATAGCAGCTTTATTTGGGAGAGCCAAGTAGTGGAAGCCACCTAGATGTCCTTAACCGGAACAATGAGCACATACCACGAACATCATGCAACCACCAAAAGGGATGCACTGCCGACACATGCCAACCACCTGGATGGACCTCCATGGCATGCGCTCCGGAAAGCCAGCCCCAAATGGCCGCACACTGTATGATCCCATTTATGTAACATTCTTGAAATAAAATTATAGAGATGACAAACACATTAGTGGTTACTGGAGATCAGGGATGGTGGCGGGGTTTGGGGGGTGGGGGAGGGTGGCTCTGAAAGGGTAGTTGGAGGGACATCCTGATGTTGATGGGACAGTTGTGCCTAGACTGTAGTGGGGGTTACACAAGCTCCACGTGAGATGATACAGAACAATGCACCCCCACTGCCCAGTGTCTGATTCCTGGCTTGATACTGTACTGTAACTAAGAAAGATGTAACCATTAAGGAAAACAGGGTGAAGGGTACCTCTATCCTTGCAACTTCCTCTGAATCTGTAATTATTTCAAAACAAAGAGAAAAGTAAGGTAATAGCTCTAAATGCAAAATGGTATCCTGGATTAGATCCTGCAACTGAAAGAGGACATTAGAAAAACTGGTAAAATCCAAATAAAGTGTAATTTAGTTCTCTTTGTACCAATGTTAATCTCTTAGTTTTGCTAAAGTTACCAAGGTGATGTAAGATATTAACACTGGGGAAAGCTAGATGAAGGGGAGCTACGTGGAACTCTTCTATGAATCTAAAATTATTTTTAAAATATAAGGTCCTGATGCTGAATCCTGGGGTGGGCCCCCAGCAGTGTTTTTTAACTTGCCAGGTGATTCCAATGTGCAGCCAAGGGGAAGAACCACTGTTCAGGAGCAAGATGACTTTAAAGTGAAGTCCTCACTTAATATCAAACAGGTTCTGCAACTTTAAGCAAACCGACTACAACAAAATCAATTTTACCACAGGCTGATTGGTACTAAGCCAGAGTTAAGTTCCTAGGGCAACTCGTCCACATCAGAATGAGACATTATTCAAGGACCTGCTGTGTCTGTTTCCCACCTGGGATTTTGCTCTCGGAGTCAATTCCGTGAGAACGACTTCTCAGCAAGCACATCACTACTGTTGGAGACCTTCATCCCCACTGATCCCCAATAAGGACCCAAATTCCTCTGAGAAATTTTCCAGAAATCCTCCGCTCGCCCTACCCAATTTCAGATCCTTAGGTCCCTGTGATGCCCCCATTTCTACACAAAGAACTGTGGACAGTAAACAGAGGTAAACCAGAAAAAGACATGCCTTCTCATTCCTGATTCTCTAAAACCCAACGGCTAGGGACAGAAAATAGGCAAAGAGCTTAAAATGTTTCAGAGATATAGAAAAACTCTGATTTCATGTTTTTGGTTGTTTTTTTTTTTTAAAGAAAGATGACGGTGACCCACCTGGTCCTCCTCCAGCCCTTCCCCCCCTCGCTGCCCTCCATGCACCCCTCGCAAGGTCCCCCACCAAGGGCCAGGAAGACAGTGTGATGGCGTCTGACAGTTGGTCACTCCCCCTGGATCTGACAAGGAAGGAAGGATTAGGTGCAGCAAAAGAGCCCTTCCTCTCATATGTGACCTCTTGTTAAAACACAAAATGACAGTATTATTAATCACCACTAAGCAAGACAGGCAGAGGTGCAGCAGGAAGAGCAGGCCTTGTCAGTCCCCCAGGGGGCCAGGTGGCATGCTTAGGGCTCTAAAAAGGTCAGAAAAGCCACCTCCACAGGAGGGGCAGGACTAGTGGCACAGACTTGTGAAGAATCGTGCTTCCAGGTTTGGCACATAGGACAGGCTGGTGTGTGCTCTGAAATGTGGCATTGTCAGGAAAGCCACAAAGTTCACCATGGCCTTGGCCATGGATTTGAAACTCCAGCCAAAACTGGTGCTCTTGGTTTGCTCAGACAGTGCTGCCAGCAGCAGAAGATTGGCAGATTAGGAGCAAAGTGAGTACAGGTCACAGCCACACAAAGGCAGGAATTGTGCACTCACATCCTGGGTTGGCCCAAAGGGTACAGACACACTGTACTGTCACTGGGAGAAGGCTGGGCCTGGAAAACAGAAATGATGGTGTTCCTTGGACTCCCTTCAGAAGCAGGCCTGGGGGGCTGTGCCTAGCTGACCCCCATTTCCTAAAGGAGGCAGGACCTCCTGAAGGCTCCTGGCACTGACGCCTGGTTCTGAGAACAGCTCAGGACCCACATCTGTAAGGGCCATCTAAAACGTGGCCTGGAAGGGATGAGGACAGGCTGGTGGGAAGCTGCTCCGCAGCTGGACTCTCTCCATTCCCCACGTGCTTGTCTATTCCCCAGACCTGGGGCTGCCTGGCAAGCAGTTAAACCCCTGGGTTCCGCCCAGGGCTCTCCTCTGCCGGGAGGCTGGGTCTGCTGTGGTTGGAACCTACAGGAAAAAAGGAGAATATCGCAGTCAGTGAAGGGTGTCAAGTCAGGGAGAGGTGCCACAGCAAGTATCGTGGCAGACCTGGGAGTGAATGGCTGGGAAAACGGCCAGCCTGACTCTGCCTCAGAGTCGCCACTGCAAAGAGAGGTGTCATCACTGAGAGGCGGCAAAGCAGGGGCTGGGGCTCTGCACCTTGGAGGCCAAGGCCATAAGGCTGGGCAATGGCAGCCCGCCCTAGAAGGGAGCTTTAGGTTTCATGGACGGGAAGGTTTTCCATGAGTCCTCCTATCTTCTAGAAAAATGAAAAGTAGCAAGAAGGGACAGGAAGGAGCCAGGCCCATCCTCAGAGAAATGCCTCCCTGGCCAGGGAAGCAGTTTCTGTGCTCCTCCTGGCAGCTAAACAGCTGGGAAAGGAAAGCAAAGCAAAAGAAAGATATTTACCTTGGGTGTTTTCTTAAAACAAAAAATGCTCACTAGTCCAGTCAATTATCAAATGCAGTTTCCAAATGTGCCAAAGAAGGAAACATCTACTGGGCAGGCTGGAGAGAGCAGAGAGAAAGAGAGAAGAGGAGGCAGGCTATTGAGGCGACCCCGCAGAGCCTCTGCCCGCAGCCCCAGGCAGACCAACACTTGCTTTCCCCAGACCTGGGGCTGCCTGGCAAGCAGTTAAACTCCTGGGTTCCGCCCAGGAGCCAAGGCAGAGGTGCACAGACACTGTTTCTGGCTGCTCAGAATAAGAGAGTCAAGGAACACAGTGTCCTCAGTGGATTTTCCTTGGGAAATCCAGTTCTGTGAATGCTCATTGTGGAGGTGTTACTTCAAATTTAAAATGGCAAGTCAGACAACAGAAAACTGTTTCTGTAAAGGACTAATATTTTTAGGTTTTGCAAGTCATATGGTCTCTGTAACAATTCAATTCCACTGTAGCTCAAAGGCGGCCATATATAATCAGTGAAAAAAGAGTTGGGTCCTAATAAAAAGTTTATTTACAAGAACAGCATGCCAGACCCAACCCTTTGTGCACTTTGCCAACCCTGGTATAAGCAGTCAAAAATCATCGTCCTTTCTAAGCATGTAAATAAAGGCACCTCTCTGCATTGGAACCCAGTACTAACGTCACCCAGCGGCAGCTCTGACCCATCCTATTGAAGCAGTGCATGGTGAAACCTTCATGCATGTAGCAACAGGAAATCCTCCAGGGTAACAGAGAAATTGCATCGAGATGCCAGAGGTCCAAAGCCAGGGGCAGAAAGACGAGAGGCAAGCCTCATGGGGGTAAATGTCAAGCAACATGCAAAAGAACCCACAATATGACTATAGGAGATGATAACCTGTTGCAAAGAAGAAATGACCTGCAGAGCCACTATAAGTTACTATCTTACATAACTGCCCATTGAGCAGCTGAAGCCAAAAAAAGGATTTTAAAAACCTCT
The DNA here is from genome assembly GCF_021234435.1 of Artibeus jamaicensis. Classification (NCBI taxonomy): domain Eukaryota; kingdom Metazoa; phylum Chordata; class Mammalia; order Chiroptera; family Phyllostomidae; genus Artibeus; species Artibeus jamaicensis. Next base: position 7,327,536 of record NW_026521810.1, on the reverse strand, counting down.
GAGGAGACCCCCCTGGCTGGTTAGCTAAGTTGGTTAGAGTGCTGTTTCAATATGCCAAGGTTGCAGGTTCAATCCCTGGTCAAGGCACACACAAGAATCAACCAGTGAATGCATAAATAAGTGGAACAACAAATCAATGTTTCCCTCTTTTATCTCTCTCTCTCTCTCAAATCAATAAAAAACAAACAAACAAAACCTCTGAGGCTCTGGCCAGTGTGGCTCAGTTCATTGCAGCACCATCCCATAACCAGAAGGTTGCACGTTCGATTCCCGTCAGGACACATGCCTAGGCTGCTAGTTTAATCCCCCGTCCAGGTATGTACGATCCCTGAAGTGATGTTTTTCTCTCTCTTCCTCTCTTTCTAAAAGCAATTAAAAAGTATCCTCAGGTGAGGAGTTGAAAAGAAAAGACCAGACCAGACCTCTGGGTATCTGGTAAAAGAGAAAACGAAGAGAAAACCACTGCTCTCAGACTCGCCCTGAATGTGACATGTGCACTCCGGGCAGCGGACACAGCCTGGACGGCTCCCGCGTGGGAAAACCAAAACCAAAAGGCTTGCAAACAAGTGTCTTGGCTTTTGAGACACCAGTCTAGTGCAATGGGGAAAACCTCTATGCAAGGAGATGTCATAAAATCAAAGGACATCATAATGGTACACACAGGAGCGCCACCAGCCCCAGAAGACAGCACGGATGTCCACTCAGTAGCTGGTCCTGGGCCAGCCACACATGGGGCTGAGGAGCACACACCACCTGGGGCCCTCTCTTCCCAGCACCCAGGGATGAGGCACTGGGCTAAGCCACCAAAGTGGCAAAAACATGGGGTCTGCTGTCCCTTGCATCTGTCCCTTGCATCTGTACCTCTCAGAAAGTACCTTTCTGCTACAAGAACACACCTGTGTCCTCGAGCACGGGTCTGAGTGAGCAGAGCTGTTCCACCACAGCCCAGAGACCAAGGGCATGCACAGGCTCCAGGCCAGAGTGCCTGCGCCTGTCTCTGCCTCCAGTTCCTCATCTGGGAAACTACCTCCTCTCAAACTTCAGGGAAGTGCTCTCACACGAGTGAGGATAAAGAAAGCGCTGAGCAGTGCCCAGCACACTAAGTGGTCACTAAGAGCCCAGTGTCCCCACTGCAGGCGTCAGGCCCCGAGGCCTGCGCTCCCTCCCACGGCCTCTCCGCAGCCCCACATCCTCCTCCGGGAATGCCAACCACCGCAGTGTCTCTCAGCCTAACCTAGGAGCTCAACCAGAGGAAAAGAACCTGATTAACACGGACAACAAAGTTCCCAGGCACTGACCACTCATCCCCAAAGCCCACCCTTTACAGGCCACTCTGCACCCTCCCTCCATACAGGTGCAGGATGGGGCTGCTGTCTTATCACACAGTCTGAGCCTCCCGACACCCTGCTCCTGCACACGGTGAGACCCAGGGGGAGAACGCGGGCCTGCTTTAAACACGAGTGTGATTTAACCACAGGCCTCAGGTGCCCTTTCTAGCTGGGATGGTGCCCACCAGCCACCTGCCTTCTGAGCCAGATCCACTGGTGACCCAAATCTTCATTTTCCAAGTGACCTAACCCTAATTCTAAATGGCCAACAGAGATTCTGAACTTGATCTTATTCCCACTTAACAAGTGTTCCTTAATTCAGTCAATCATCCTAACAGGCCCTCAAGAGAAAATGCTGACTTCATATACTCAAGTACCTAGTGGTCTATTACAGCTCAGTATCACCCAAGCTATTAAAAACAGCAAGAAGCTGTTTTTAATAGCATTGAAACAACCTTGTGTGGCCCAACCTTGTGTGGCCCAACCTTGTGTGGCTCAGTTGGTTGAATGCTCATCCCTTGAAGTGAAAGGTTGCCGGTTCGATTCCCAGTCAAAACATATGCCTGGGTTGCAGGTTCAGTCCCTGGTCAGGGAGCACATGACAGGCAACCAATGGATGTTTCTCCCCTCTTTTTCTCCCCCCCTTCCCCTCTTTCTAAGTAAAAATAAAAATAAAGAGGCTGGGGACAAAAAAGGAGGAAGACAGAAGAATGCAGGGTGGAGTGAGAGCAGCGAGCGCGTGTGCCAGCAGCAAGGACCGGAAGGGCACGTGCCTCCTGATTCACACATGGGGAATGTGGCCATGCAGGCTCACCTGCTGCTGCTGAGGCTGTCCTGTCACTGAGGAGCCTGGTCTGGCTGCCTGGAATGACCTGAAGGTCCAAGTTCTCAGGGGACGGTGGCAGGTCCTGGGCTCGTGTAGCCAGGAGTGCATTGAGGTACTGTAGTCGTGTGACCTGGAGGACAGAGTGCATTACTGGGCAGGTGAGGCATGTGGTCATACCCCCCACACCCACCTCTTGCCCACAAGCACTTGAGCCAGGTGGGTGTAAGGGCAGAAGAAAGCATTCAAGCAAAGTGCCTTTAAGATCTCATCTAGAAATTGGGTGTGTAGGACCAGATCAGCAGTGGTCAGAGGGGGCCCCTGGGGAGCCAAGGCCATCATTATGCAGAGCAAGTTCAAGATTTGCTCTGGGACATCTCAGACTGACTCCACGGAAATTTACTCTCAATCCACATAAACTGGTAACTATGTGGTCTAGCCCCTTCGGGACACAAAGCTGATTAGAAGCCAGCACCAATGAGCAGCCCAAACCTTGATGAACTGCAGGTCAGAGAGGGCCCTCACGGTGTAGTCAGGACAATACGTGGACAAGTGGGTGCCGTCAGCTGGCTCGGGCTGCAGGTCATGGCGGAGGGACTGAAGCGAGGACACTGGGGACTGGTGAACTAGTAAAAGGAACAATCAGTGATGGGGAAGCCACGCTGGGAGCCGGGCAGGCCCCACTCTGGTGGGGACAACTGCACAGCCTCTAAGATCCACCCCACAGTCACACTGGGGAGGGACTACGACCAGCACTTAAGAGCTGGCAAACATACTTCATCCAGGGAGAAGTTTTACAGGGACGGGGGTGAGCAGCAAAGACGAGCCCTGAAAAAATGTTGCCCCTTCCCGCTCCATGACACTTAGAGTAGGAAATCCAGCACGTCCTGAAGCAGACCACGTTGAAGGAGGCTTAAGCACTGGAGAAGAAAGGGCAGAACCTGGCCCCAGGGCCCCAGCTAAAGCCGGGGAAGAGCCCCACGGCCAGCCCAGCCTTCGCTCAGGAGGGGGTTGCAGCTTACCCGAGGACGGCACGGTCAGCGCAGACACGCCGTAATAGGTGAAGGCCCCGTTCTCGAACTTCAGGCCCTCCTTCCCAATCTCCACCTCAACCCTGCCCTGGGAGGTGGAGGGAGACACACAGAGGTATACACATTACCATTCCTGCTGGAAGGGCGCAAGGCAGGAAGTACCCACTCTGATTACACAGGGATGCACCTACATGTGCCTCCTTCTCTCAGACCCTTCCCTGCTTTCCAATCCGGTGGGGGCCTGGCCCCGGCTCCTGGTTACCTGCAGAATGAGGATGAAGTAATCCACAGGCCGGCTGCGCTGGTACAGGTAATGATGTGCAGCCAGGCGGTTGCTCTCATCAAATCTCACCTCCTGGTTGACGCTGGGGTGCCTCAGCAGGTGCAGCAGGACCTTCTCTGAGATTCGTAATGGGCTAAACACATCCACCTCTGCCCAGGGCAGAGAGAAGAGAAGTGGCCACTGGGTCCTGACTGGCCTATGTAACCACCCTGACTCCTGCTGCGCACCTGCAATGTCCTGGCTGGCCCTCCAGCCGAGTCCCCTTCCCAACACAAGGACTGGGCAGCCACATACACCACAGGTGGCACCAGCCTGGCCCTGGCTTTCAGCTGTTTGGCACAGAGGAGCTGCCCCCTCAGGCAACCTGAGCATCCAGAAGAGTGTCTCTGCTGACAGGGCAGCCAGGAGAAGCCCTGAGGTTCTCCTAGATGCTCTCCTGCTTATTAGGGGTGGAGCAGTCCATGCCTGCCCTGGGGGGAGTGGTCACCTGACCCACCGGATGGCTAGCAAGAGAGTGGGGACAAGGCACACCCTTCACCCTCACCTCGGGAAAGGAAGCGCTGGGTAGCCAAGAGAAGCTGAGGCGAGATTTTCACTTTATGCTCATCGTCAGACACCTTGAACAAGGAAAAATCCTCTTTCCGTCTGAGGGGGGCACTGAGAGAAGCAGGCTTCTTCCTCACCATGGCGTCTCCTGGGATGGTAAGCAGAACAGGCTTAGGCACCAGCGTGTTGCCTGTATCCCCTCCACAAGACTGGGGGCTCCTGGGGGATAACTGAGACTCCCCAGAGACACATACTTGGCTCCTGAGATTGTCCCCAGATGTCACTGCCACCACACAGTAATCCTGACACCCAGGATAGAGGGAAAGTAGCCTATATCGCAGCCACACCCCGAGGAAGTACCAGAAAAGACTGTACCTCTCCTTGGAATTGGGAGAAGATAATGCTGACATGATGCAAAGAAGAAGCAAAGTGACAGACACCTGTGGTCACTAGAAGACTGCTCCCCAGAAAGTGGGCACTGGAGGAGCCCCAGTGCTACACAATGGCAGCTAACCTAGTGGCCCTGTGCCTAGAGCAGTCAAGAAACAAAACTAACAATGGTGCATTGTGGGATACACGCACAGGCCAAGCAATTCCATGACAGCACACATGGAAGGGTGGCCCAGCATTCTCAGTACCATGAGAGGCCCCAGTCATCGAGCATGGGTTCCATGTCAACCCTGCAGACCGAAGCCACCATCCTAAGGGGCAGATGCTTCTAAGGCACAACCATGGCCCCAAGAACCTCCTGGGGCCACCTCCTTAGCAAAAAACAAGTTCTCTGAGGAGACACTTCTGTAATGTACAAACCACATAAGAAGCAAAAGGTGTGAGGAAAGTCTGGGAAATGCACATTAAGGGCAGAGCCCCTCAGTAACGGAGAAAATGAGGGGAGCCCTAAGCACTGGAACTGCAGATCCACCAATAGATGGGCCACGACTCTTCATCCATGGGCAGGAGTGGACCCTCCTGTAAAGGGGCGATACTCAGGGGGAAAAAACCAGAGATAACATCTCTGGTCAGAGACTCGCCAACCCGTGAATTTGAGACACACATCTCAGTGAACCTGAGAGATCAGCTGAGCCACAAAACTGCAGGAGGCAAGACTCACCGTAGTCCTCAGACTCGTCCAGGATCTCGGACTTGATGATCTCCTCAATGACGTCCTCCAGGGTGACCAGGCCCAGCACCTCATAGAAGGGGTCACCTTCACCTTCGTTGTTGACCTTCTGCACGATGGCCAGGTGGGACTTCCCTGGGGGAGGGGATGTGCACGTCACAGTGTGCTGGAGGCGCCTGTGTTCCTCGGCCCCATCCTGCACAAACCCACCAAAGGGACAGATGCTAGTATTTGTGTTCCTATGAAGCACCAAGCACTGGGCGCGACTCTTCTAGGATTTTACTGAAGATTCTCAACATGCTCATGAGGACTGGCCTCACCTCAAATTCAAGGAACCTAAACCCCAGACACTGCACTCACCTGAGCTAGAGTCAGCCCCGGGTCTGTGTGCCTCCAAGCCGTGAATGTGGCATAGGCATGGTGGCATCACACAAACTGAGGACACAAGGCACTAAATCCAGAAAGGCAGGCTCCCTGGGACCATCTGGGTGGGGGAGCCAACAGGGCGCCCCCCTCAGACTTACTCTCCTAGGGCAGGTTTCCTAATTCTGAAGGCTGCCCTTTCTTTCTAGAAGCCAAGGTCTGTGAAGATCACCCAAGGGATGAAGATAAATGGTAATCAGCCAGTCAGAGCCCCAGCTGTGTGGCAGGAGGAGCAGCAGCAGGGAACTTTCCCCTTGTCCTGTCTTTCTTGGGTCACCTTCTTCTTTGTTTGTCTATTAAGGAAATGTAAGCTTGAAAAAAAAAATCTCACACTTCTCAGTGCTGGGGAAACTTCAAGCATTTACTCTGCTTCAGGTAAGTGCTCTTCACCTATAAAACTTTATACCTATACAAAAAAAAAGAAGACACAATGCAAGCCACATATGTAATTTCAAATTTTTGAGTGGCTACATTAAAAGGAAAAAGACTCAGGTGAAATGAATTGGCAATATATTGTAGTAACTTGATACAGCTAAAATATCACTTCAATATGTAATCATTATAAACATATTAATAGAAGTTTTACTTTTTTGTGTCAAATCTTTGAAGTTTGGTGTGTGTTGCACCTACGGCACGTCTCAGTTCAGACTGGCTAGTTACCTGTCCAGAGGTAGCCACACGCGGGTGGTAGCACCTGGGCTGTGCAGGCCCGGGACCCGAGAGCAGACCGATCTCGGCCGCACTCTCCTCTGTTACTAGTGAAGACAGCTTGGGGGGGCAGCTGGCCTAGACCTGCACATGAAGATGGTACTTGCTTCAAGTATCTTCTGTTTAAGCAAGAAGTCAAGTTCCCTTCTTTGTGTGAATCAACCTTTACATTCCTTGAGTTTAATTACAATTCAATGAGTAGAGTTTACAAACACACCCCGTGGAACTCTATCTGGCACAGCGTCCCATTCCTACAGCATCCCCCACCCCCACCCCGGCATCGCCCCTCCCCCCCCCACTGCGGCTGCCCTGGCCCCAGCAAACAGGTATAGGAAGACCTCTGCTCCAAAGCTGCATAAAATGCAAAAATGTCGAGACTCGACCAAATGCTACTACTGTATTATTATTAGTAGTAGTAAACCGCTAACAGGATGGTCAAGAAAGGAATGAAGCTATAAAAGAATAAAAAGATAACATTTACTGTATTTTATCAAACCTGAGATGCCATGGATTGTGAAGCACAGCCTGAATGCAGAGAGGCTGACATGTTTTAGTGATTACTGTGTGCTGGCCACCGATGGCTTTACTTATTTATTACCTGAGTCTTCCCAACAGCTCTCTGAGGCACATAGTACTATTACTCCCATTTACAGTTTACAGAGAAAACGAGGCTAAGGGAGGTTCGGTAACCCACCCAAGTGCAAAACCAGGATTCGAACCCAAGCAGCTGGCTCCCAAGTTCATTGTCTTCACCACCACGCTTCGCTGGCTGTCACTGAGAACAGTCTTAGAACACCCTCCCCTCAAGTGATTCCCACACGGCCCATCCAAATAAAAGAAAAAATCATTCTTTTTTTCATCTCAATGACACTCTAATAGGTTTAGACAAAAATGAAAGGTGGAAATGACACATTACAGGTTTTGCCCTTTCCGCAGGAAAAGGCTAAGGGTCCCTCCAGAACAATCTGCTCATCTCGCTGAGATGGGCACTGAACGGGGGTTGCAGCATTTCTAGGTGCGCTCTTCCCCTTGGTACTTGGTGTTGGGAACGGCTCACCCAGAAGGCAGGCGCTATTTCCAGAAGGGCCATGGGGACCTGCCACGTGATGCCACTCTGTCAGGCCAAATCAGGAAGGCCAAGACACGCAATTTTAACCGGTAGTCTTCTTGGATTCTGGAACCAAAGCTCAGGTTCTGCATGGCCATCTAAGGGCACAGACGACCCACTTCGGCTCCCTTCTTCCAGGAAACTACTTGCTGTGACAGGTTAACTCAGAACGGACTAACTTCCCTCTTGCCTTCAAACTTCTATGAAGTAGGCACAAGTTTCTTAGTGACCTTCCACATGGAAGGTCCCCCAAAACAGTGGCCAGGTGATTTCATCTCAAGACAATGTTTGAGGGGGCCCAGAAGGCAACAGTAAGAAAGCAGAAGTACATAGAAAAGGGCAGTTGGCGGGGTTATGTCTATTTTTCATCTAAGAGGATATACACTCTGAAAATATGGGCCCTGTTGGCAAACATGGCCACAGGCCCGCCTTGTGCCAGAGCCACAAGCAAGAGGCGGGTGGTACATCTCAACAACATCGACCAGAAGGCCCTGAAAAAGCTCTAGAGTTTCATTTTAGTTAGTTAGCAGGCACAAGAGTACTCATAAATTATATGCATGCTCAAGGATTCTTTCGAAATGCCTAGTTTCTAGGATATTCTTAAAAATTCAGTTCAAGGGAGCACTGGTGGGGGGGTGGGCTGGATGGGAGTATAAGACAGAAAACTGTACTTGAACAATAATTAAATAAATTTAAAAAATTTTTTTTAATAATAATTAAAAATTTTCAGTTCAAGTGTAAACTTGAACTGCCCTCCCTCTTTTGTTTTTTAAAGCAACTGCTTGAATCTGTCCCATGAGAAAGAACACTGCTAACATTCCCCATGGAAGATCTGACTGTTCACAGCTGTGGCTTCTGACAATGAACCAGAACTCAGGCACCTGAAAGCAGAGAATGACAAACTCACCTATCCTAAACCCCTCCTCTAGCTGAAGTCCTTGAATTATCTCATTGGGGGTTGACAAAGAAGGCAGAGGCTGATGGCTTTAAAGGAAATATATATTATTTACTCTAGCTCCAAAGTACGCACTCTTCCTGGTAATGCTGGTATGAAATAATCGGTGTCACCTTAAGTCTGCACACTGACTGAAGGCTCCTCACTGGGGGAGGTGACTCTTCCAGACTATAAAGTCCCAGAAAGACAGGGCTCTGGAAGCACAAGAGGAACAGACGCCAGAATGATAGCTGCCAAGATGCCAGGGATTCTACCTTCAGGAAATCCAAAGGCACCACCACCTCACACTCCTGGCAGAGGTGGGATGGGAACCAAGTTCTAAAAGCTCATGCCTTTTGTTCGTAAGCAGAATAAAGAAAGGGGTTGGGCTAAAAAGAAGATATCCACCGAAGAACTGCACTGCCCCAAAAGCAGAGAAAGCTCCAGGATTTCAGAGAAAAGAGGAGGTCGTCCAGCCCTAAGAATGGCCCTCACTCACCACAGGAGGAGGAAGGCAAGGGAAGGAAGCACTCCCCACTCAACCTCCAGTAGAAGTAGCAGTAGTAGTAGAAGTAGAAGTAGTAGAAGTAGAAGTAGTAGTAGAAGTAGCAGTAGCGGTAGTAGTGGTAGTGGTAGTAGTAGTAGTAGTAGTAGTAGTAGTAGTAGTAGAAGTAGTAGTAGTAGAAGTAGTAGTAGTAGTAGAAGTAGAAGTAGTAGTAGTAGAAGTAGAAGTAGAAGTAGTAGCAGTAGTAAATAGGCAGCTACGGGGTTAGCTTCAGGCTGCATGAAACCCGCCTGGCTGTCCAGGGCTACTCTGAGGCCACCACCCAGCACAGGAGTGGCCTACCCTGTGGCCATCCCTACCTACTGGCTCCTTTCCAACAACATCTAAACCTAAACCCACTTGCCCATCTTGATCCTCAGCTCATCCTCTCACAGCCACTGCTCTCTGGCTTCTGCAGCCATACTTCATGGAAATCCTGTCGTCAATACCTGTTGTACCTACCTCTCGTCCCTCACTCACTCCATCCAAACACCCTACACCAAAACACCCAACCCACTCACGCCAAGGTCAAGGGAACCCCACTGGCTGGATCCACGTGGCACGACACTGGCCTCCTCTTCTGACCGCTCTCCTGCCCTTGATGAGTTTGTCTCTCCCCCAGGTCCAGATGTTCTGAGCCACTTGCCCTTCTCAGCAGCCTCTCCTCTGCTGCCCTCACAAAACATGCACGCACCCTTAGGGTTAGGCTCTCTGCTCCCCTTCTGCAGTTGAGGGACTGCTGCTACACCCAAGATCAGACGTTCACCTTCACTCAGGTCCTTCCAATACGACACCTGCTCTCTAGGACTTGGCCATGGGGCCACTGCACAAACTCCAATGTCCAGAGCAAACTCCTAGCCCAGCCCCAATCCCTCAGGGAAAGTGGAAATCCAGGCCTCTTCCCCAGCTCCTTCCTCTTGCCCCCAAGCCCCTGACAACCACAAAACCCTCCAATTCCACCTCCAAAGCTCTCCCGGGACTCCTTTCCAGGCCCTGTTCAGCCTGCCACCCTCTGCTCTGCAACCCCTACCACCCACCCACTGTTGCCCACACCAGTCATGGCAACAAGCTCTGCTCACAGGCACCACCCTGGTGTCACGTCTAGCCTCCCTACCTCAAGCCGGGAGGTGGCACAAAAGGGATGGAATGAACCCTCCCCAGCTGACTCCAGGGCCACCTCATAAACCACAGTGGCCAGATGAAGTACTTACCACCAGGAAGTTCTGTCTGGCCCCTACCCTGGGCTCCCCTCCCCTGAGAGAGGCTACATGGCCACCCCTCAGATTCTCTAGCAGGGCAGTCAGAGCAACCCATTAAAGCCTCCTACCCAATAGGAGGCACAGTAATAACAGTAACCACCCAACTATGCAACACTCAGGTGCCTCAAAAGCATGAAAGGTAATGATGCATGTACGTACTCACGACAGTCTGGCATACAGTAATGCTAACACAGGAGTAACACTGTGATCACCACAAAGCTGTCTCCTTGCCATCTGTCAGGGGCTCACCAAGCACCTCCCAAGGCCAGCTTGTGGTGCAAGACCTCACAGCTGCCAGAAGATCAGGAGGCTTTGCTCACTTCTCAGCCTCACATACAGGCTTTAGGATCAAGCCCACCCAGAATCCTGGGGTGTCCGTGCCCATCCTGCAGGAGTTTAAAATGGCAGGCAAGAAGCAGCCAAGCTCTAAGGAGCACACCCAACCAGGCAACGGAACGGACTGCAGAGGAGCACCACACCTTCACACTTGGAGGGTGAGTCTTGGTTTTTACCTGCAACCTTAGAGTTGCTCGCATGTATCGAGGTGAAATATGTAGTTGAGGGCAAACTTGAGAGACCTTAGGGTTAAAAAAAGGTAAAGTTTTCTAAAAGATGAAGGAAGTTTTCTAAAGACAGCTGAAGGGGAGGCTAAATCAGTATGTATGAAGTTGCTTTGGGCAAAATCAAAGTGGACACTTCACACACACCAGCAGAAAGGTATTTGCCAATCACTCGCTTTTCTGTAATCAAGAAGGTAGCAGCCCATTAGTGACAATGCTGACCTGGAAGCAGGCCAGGCTATCTTGGCATTACAGGTATCCCTTACTTTATTGCTCTTCAGATGTTGCATGTTTTACAAATTGAAGTCAAGGCTCTCCACCAGCAAAAAGATTAACACATTACTGTGGTGGTCTGGAACTGAACCCACAATATCCAAAGTATGTCTGTACATGTAAATAGATAATAGCTTCAAGTTATCTGGAGAACTAGTTTTTTCTACTTTTTAAAGTTTCTATCCACGAGTTTGAACCTGCTTCAAAGCCAAAGCCCATAAAAATGACCTGGAAAGGGAAAGACCTGCGTGTTGGAGCCTAGTGGACACACCTCCCAGAACTGGGGGCTTACCATGAAAAGGGAGGTTTTGCTGTCTCTAGAAATGTCACCCTCTGAACGACAGCCTTTAAATAATATTTCAAAAAGTCAAAGCTGCAAGGCTATCATCTTCTTTACAGGCCGCATTAAAAAAATAGCCACTTTGGGGCCCTGGCTCGTGTAGCTCAGTGGATTGAGCTGGGCTGCGAACCCGGCTGGATCCACTGGCTGCAAAGTTTCGCTGGTTCGATTCCCAGTGATGGCATAGGCCTGGGTTGCAGACCACCTCCCTACTTGGGGGCACACAAGAGGCAACCACACATTGATGTTTCTCTCCTTCTCTTCCTCTCTCTCTAAATAAAAATAAAAATCTTATGCCCTCCCCAGGGCTTCCACAACCCTCCATCCCTTTTCTAAGGGAGGGCAAAGGCCTTTGGGTTCCCTCCCCGATTCCTGGACTTTACCTCGCTTGAACTCCTCCAGAACAGCGTCTAGCTTCGTGTCGTTGAAGACAAAGTGGAGCGGGTGGTTGTAGAAGCGAGTGATGGTGCTGAGGGGCGTGCAGTCCTCAGGGTCCACAAAAGCCAAGTCCTTGAGGTAGAGCATGTCCACGATGTTGGAGCGCTCCTCCTCGTACACAGGGATGCGCGTGTGCCCACTCTGCATGATGCTAGCCAAAACACCAAAGTCCAGCACGGTGCTGGCGTCTAGCATGAAGCAGTCCTCAAGCGGCGTGAGCACTTCCTCCACTGTCCGGTAGCGTAGCACGCCCTTGCTTAGGTCGTTGTAGGGGTCGCCGCTGCCTCTTGCCAGTTCCAGCACCCGTTCTCGCAGCCGCCCAGGTCGCGCCGCCAGCTCCAGCAGCTGCCCCACGGGAAAGGCCACAGGCAAGGTGAGCAGCACGGCCAGGCGGCTGAGCGCCAGAGCGCGTGGGGCCAGAGCCAGTGTCCAGCGCCCACTCACGGCGGCCGGCAGCACCTCGGCTACCAGGAACGCGAGCCCTGCGCTGCCCAAGACGGCCGGCAAGGCGCGCTGGCCGGCTGCGCTGTACAGCAGTACAGCCAGCGCCGCCTGCGCCAGGCTGGCTAACAGCAGCAGCGCGCCAAGGGCGCAGCCGGCCCAGCGCCTCGCTGGCTCCAGGCGCCGCGCCACCGCGCGCTCAGCCTCTGAGCCGTTCTCCCGCAGCACCTGCACCTCGGCTGGTGCCAGCACCAGCGCGCTCAACTGGAGGCCTCGTGCCAGGGCTGCCAGCGCCAGCAGCCCCGCCGCCCCTAGGCCAAGCACCCAGGTCGGCAACGCCTCCTGAAACGCCGCCGAGACGCTCGGATCCGCCCGCACCGCCTCAGCACGCAGGCGCAGCAATGCACGCCACTCGCCTGCGGAGGCCGCCGCGGCCTCTTTAGCAGCTGTGCCCCCAGGCTCCCCACGCATTGCCAGCAGTGCTGAGTGCGGGCGCTCTGCCTCCGCGCGCAGGCGCAGCAGCGCCCGCCACTCGCCGGTAGTGGCCAACGCCTCCCCAGGCGCCGCAGCCGGCCCGCCCTCGGGGCAGCCCGCCCCCTCGGGGGCCGCCCAAGACCAGGAGCTGTTAGCGAAACCAGAGCCGAAGAGGCGCAAGCGGAAGGTGGCCTCGGACGCAGCCGGCACCTCCCCTCCGTGTGCCCACGACGAGCCCGCGGCTCCAGCCTGCTCCAGGCAGACGCCCAGCACTCGAGGGCCTTGTGCCACCTCCCCGGCGGCGTGGCCCAGGCACAGCGCAGCCAGCAGCCAGCCCTGCAGCCCCGCCGCCGCTACTGCCGCCATCGCCCGCAGCCCGTCTCGCCCTCCGCAGCCTACCTCTGCCTCTGCAGACCAATGGGCACCGCACTCGCACCCCCTGAGCCAATGGGCGGCGCCAGGGGGCGTGCCCAAGATCGGGCTAGGCTGCGCCAGGGCGTAAACAGGCGGTGCGGGAGGGGCGAGGCGGGGCGGGCCGGTGGGCGCGGCTGGCGAGCGGGTGGGCCGGTGGGCGCAGAGCTCTTCCCTGTAGTCCTGTGCGGAAGACCTGCCTAGAGCGCTGAGAAGTTCCGGGCGGGACTTCTGAGAAGTGCCGCTTTGGGAACTGCCGACTAGAAGCAAGGATGTTGAAGGGACAGCCGGAGCTGGGCTCCGGTAAACTAAGGTTCGGGAAGATGCTTGTTGATGACTCCCAACCGCGCTGTAGTCCGGGCACAACGACATAGCCCTTGGAAGAAAAGGTGTAAACACACGAGATTACTACCCACCGGGACTCTTGCCGTTACTTCTTGGTGTTTTCTAGAAGAAAGGTAAAGCCCACCTTGGCGTAGATGTTGTATTTCAACGCCACCTACCTAGTATGGCATCACCCACCCAGGTCACCACCTAGCTACATTCGGAAACAGCGGCTCTGTCAGGAATGCATGGACCTGTCATTCCACTTGTATTTCTTCTTTGGTCTCAGGCTTCCTGGGAGAAGGACCTATCATTTAATTTTGTTGAGGAAACCATTGGACAGACACTGAGCAATTTGGATCACAAATTGGAAAGCACAAATGGTCATTTGAACTGTCAATATCCAAAGACAAGAATCCAGAACGTGGCAAAGCTGCTCACCGAGTGCTTCCCTGGTAACAGTAGAGGCCACAACTGTACTTCCCCAGCTCCTTCCTCAGATCTGTGCCACTTCCCATCCCCGGGTTAATCACAGCACCAATGGAAACACTTACCACTTGACCTTCAGGTCCCTCGTTGACCCTTCATGGGCCATTTTCCCTACAGGTCATTTGGTTCAAGACATTTCCATGTTTTATTCAAGTGTCTTTTAAACTCATAGCTATCATGACTTCACTAGCTAATTCCTGTGTGCTTCTTGTCTGCAAATGTCACTTCCTTCAGCTGATCTTCCTCCACCATCTTGATTAGGTTGGGTCAAGGTTATGATAACTAGGTATCTCTCCCCAAGAGCATCCAGTACTTACCTTATGGTGGTAAGTACATTAATTCAACAAGTATTTCCTGTTTGGAGTGCCTGCAATGTGCCAGGTCCTATTCTAGTGCTGGTACTATGTGGAAATTAAAATCCCTGCTCTCCTGGAGCTTAGGTTCTAGTACTGGGGCAACAGGAAACACACAAATCATATTTTAATATCTGGCAGTAAATGCTATGGAGAAAAACAAGAGACAGGGGTTGGGACCATGCTGTTTATGTAGGGTGATCTAAGAAGGCTTCTCCAAGGAAGTGACATTTGGACAGGGCCAGACCAAGCACGGTAAACCTCACAAAGAACTGGGGGAAGCATGTTCCAGGTGGAGGAGACAGTGAATCCAAGGGTCCTTGTGTGACTATCTCCCTCTAGGGGTCTTCCTCATTAATCTCACTGAGGGGCTGGTTGTGCCTGGCATGCAACAGGGGCTTTAACATGTGGAACAAATGGGTGGATAACATTCATTCTTCCCACCTATAAAACAACTTTTTGTATTTATTTCCTTTACCTGGAATGTCCTTTCTGTCTACACAAGTGCCTCCCTTTCTTTAAACATTCCCCCCAACGCGGTGGCTCTGTTAAGCCTGACAGGCTTCAGCCCCTGCCCTCAATACAATCATGTACTATAGCCAAGACATCTGTGGGCACTGCAGGAGTGGATGTACTGAGGTCACTCTCAGATGGGCTCCTCAGGAGATCAGAACTCTCACTTTGAGACCAGAAGGCAACTGCACATTATAAAGCAATGTGATCCTATCTGTGGATTAAGCTCCTTTCTCCTTCAGCCTCCAGGGTAGAGACGAGGGGCAATTTGTCCACTCCGACCGGCCCCTCTGACACCTGCTGACAGAAGACCCTGAGGTGTCCATTTTACAGGACTTCTAATTGTGGTAACTGAGCACATGTCTAGTAGCTCCTGTGAGGCCAGTCTTGATTATACATATTTTGTAAATTGTATTTCTCCTTTTTTAAAAACAGATTTTATTTACTTAATTTTAGAAAGGGAAGGGAGGAAGACAGAGGGAAACATCTGGCCCACAACCCAGGCACATGCTTTGACCAGGAACTGAACCAGCAACCTTTTGGTTCACAGGCCAGCCAGGGCTCTGCTTCTTTTCTACTGCTGAACTGTCCCAGAACACTGGCCCCTCGCCCTGACACAAGTGACAGTTAATCAGTCACTTCTATTTCTATGACAGGTACTGAATATGGACTAACTCGAATAGGCATATTTTAGACTCACCACAATTTCCTATTTCATTTTTTATTACCAATCAAAAATAAATTCCATATATTGTTTAGCAAATATCATTGTTTTGTGACAAAAGACACGAGTCATAACAACAAAACTCCCCGAGAGTCAAACTCATAACAATGCCAAAATAAATCACAAAAATATACAAATTAAAATCTTACGCAAATAAATATGAGTTACTTGCTATGGTGGCTGTGACTTGCCTACCTATCTGGTGGCCATCTGCAAAGGTCTCCCTTACAAAGGAAGATGTGCAGGGATGGGCCAATTTTAGGGCAGAGCTCAGCTCAGGAGCCAGAGGTTGGAATAGGAAGTGAAAAACTGCACTGGGAAGAGGAAGTCATCGGACCAGGAATATTTGGAAATAATTATAACCCTATGCGAGAAGTGATTATAAAAGGGGAAGTGGAGTGGGTGGAGGAAGAGGGACCATCTGTTGATAGTAAATATGTGTGCAAAGAGGTAGCTGTGGAAGAATGTGCACCTGCTTTTACTTCACACACACTCACTTGGTTCAGGCCAATGTGCCTGGCCCCACCTGGCACGTGGATCTCAAGAACACAGCTTTGCAAGCTTCCATGTGGATCAGCAAGCTGTTCCTGTAGAAAAGTAAGCGGTTTCCCCAACAGGGAACAAAGGTCCAGTGTCTTTTTTACTTCTGGCTGAGAACCCATGGGTGTCATCACCTTCTCTCAGACTTTTAGGAATAAATTCTGTGACTGGCCAGGGGCAGGCATACTTGGTACTAGACATTTCCTGGTCCCAAGACAGGATTCTCCAGGTACGAAGAGTGGAGCACTTGGGTGACAGAACTCACTGGCTGAAAAATGGACAGTACTCAGGTAGAAGGCCTGCAGAGTCTGCCTCACCGGATCTTGGGCCCCAGCAACTGTTCCATCTGACAGAAAGGCCAACGTGGATGTTGGTCCCACGGTCTCCCCAGCAGTGGGAAGCCTGCAGCTATGTAGCAGGGCCTGATTCTGCCCCAGGGAAAAGATGCTGGGGCAGGATTTCCTGTGGGCACGGAGCTCTATACCACCAGTTTCAGCACGGGCCATGATGACATCTCATACTAGGATTATAGACATGGGAGAAATGTGGCTGCCAGTTGTGTGCCTTTAAGGTGGAAAGTTTTCCTGGGTCCTGGAAGTGTATAAAGAGGACACGTAAGCCTCATCTACAAGGGAAATGGCATGGGCATGAAGAACTCATTTAGGTTGGCTTCCTACATGTTCTGTTCTTAATCTCCAAGAGACCTTGGGGATTGGACTAGAAGTAGGGAGTCTGGAACACAGAGTTCAGGGTTCAGACTGGTCTTTGGTTGTGGGGTGGGAAGGGGATGGTATTACTTGCTAAGAACACAGACACCCAAGAGATTCCCTCTTAGAACCTAAAGGAGTATGGTAGACAAGTCAACTAACTCTAGTGTAGATGCTGTCCCAATCCAGGGGGAGCCTTTGGTAAAAGTGGGGGCAGCCTAGGAAGCAGGGGTGAGCAAACTGAAAGGTAGGGGACCCTGCCTAACCCATCAAGTCAGCCCCATCACAAGGGGACAGTTGTCCAAAGGGGCAGATATGAGGCAAACCAATGGAGACAGTGGTGACAGTGGCCCCGACTCACCAGAAGAGCTTATCAGCAGGGTTCTCAGAAAGTCCTGGACCCAGCGAGTGACAGGAGCAGGGTTCCTCTGCTGTAGTTGGGAGTATCGGTCCCTGATCACAGTTCCTCAGAATCCCCCAGCCTCAGCGACGTCAGACTAGCCTCCGTCCACACATCCTCAATGCTATTTGGTTCTTTCCTTCCTGGAAAGAACAGGGCCTCTTGGACCCTGGCGTCTTTGGAAGGCAAGGAGGAGGAAGAGTGGGCTCCCTGAGTCAGGGACATAGCCAGAAGGTTGCAGCTGGGAGAGATAATGGCTATTGCTTCCCGGAGTGAAAAACCCTTTCAAGGTTTTTGTGGAAAAAAAATGTTTAAATAAAGTTCCTTAACCCTGTCTTCCCTTCTGCATTCCCTTCCCCAAATGATATTTAAAAAGAGGAGGAATAAGCCTAATTTAGAAAGTTTCCAATAAAAACACAGCCTTTCTTGTGGTGGCTGCTCCATGCCACAGTCCAGGGCTGGGCAGCCGCTACTTCAGAGCTGTTCACAGGTCCCTGTCAGAGGCCAGCCTCCCCATAGGCTGGGGGCCACCTGGCTGCTCAGTAAGACAGGTTCTCTGTACCCCGTCTGGCCCGACAGGCTCCCTCTCTTCAGGTGGGCCCACTGGGGCGGCCCCCGCGGAGCTGGCGGGGGGCCCCGGGCCCTCCTGTCAGATGGTGCTCTCAGGATCAGCTTTGTGCAGCGTGGCATTGCGCTCGTTGAGGAGAGTTGTGGTCTCGTCCACCACAGGCAGCTCAGGCTTGTCCACCAAGTTCTCTGTGCAGATGGTGCACCCGTCCAAGGGAAACTGAGGGGAGTTGTCCATTCGTGAGGCCAACAGCCCATTCTGGTACTGCTGCCGGGTGATCTGCAGGAAGGAGGGATGAGGGTCACTAAGAGCAGGGCTGGAAGGCCAAGGCCACCGAGATGTGGGGAAGCAGGACCAGCAGGACAGAGGCTGCAAGTCCAGAAGGAAAATGTGAGCAGAGGGAGTCTCCGAAAACCCATCAAGACTAAGCAGCAAGACTAAGGAGGACACTCATGTCAGGCCTGGCCCCTGTGTTCTGCGTGGTGGAAGGAAGAAAGAGTTGCTGATTCCTGAGGCAGTGATCCAAATGCCCAGACCTCGGCCATGGGTAGCACTCACCTTAATGTACTGCAGGTCCATGAGCGCCCGGACACTGAAGTCGGAGATATACTGGCCCAGGACAGAGCTGCCAAACTGGTTGCTGCTGCCTGTCAAGGGGGCTGCACTTGAGAGGTCCGTGCGGTCCGGGTAACTGAGGGAGGCTGAGCGGCTCAGGGGCATGGGGTGCGATGGGGAACGGTCTGTGGGGAGACAGAGGCTGTCAGGCCCTGCCACCCTGCTGCCCTCACAGCCTCTTGTCTAGCCTTGTCTCAAGGATGCCCCAGGGATGCTGCCCCACCAGGAATGAGAACACTTCTTAAGGACAAGAAGCTCTTACCGCGGAAGCTCTGACCTCATCAAAGCAAGTGAGTTAGTTCGTTTAGCAGTGTTGCGCAATAATTATTAAAAGCCTACCAAAACAAAACAGAAAACAAAACCAAAGACTCAGGAAGTTTACGGCTACAGAACCCAAACAACGGATCAATCAAGGGCAGCACAATGATTACCCTCAGCTCGGTAACACCTTGTGTCAATGAACACAAATTGCATACCTTTAAATTACATTAAAAGAAAAATTACACAATTTGCACTCTCACAACATACACATACACCTCAACATGACACCCTGCTCACAACTAAAATTGCTCTTAAGAGGTCAAACATTTGTTCTGCACATGACCCGTTCTGTGTGGACAGTCCTGTCCGCTGGCGTCTGCTAAGCCCCAGCCAGCCTGACAGGTGTCTGTAGGCAGCAGGTTGCTTTCCCAGAAACTAGAGGCTCCAGAACTTCAGGCTTCCTATTCCCAGTTAGTTCCAGTCCTCTTCCTGGGAGGCAAAGCCTGGGCAGTGTTGGCGGTGCCTCTTCCCCCCACAAGGGGCAGATCAGGCCTCATTCCACTGACTGTAACTAGAAAAGGGGGATGATTCAACCTCAAATGAGGAAGGATCACACTCCTTATTTTGAAAACCAAGGACTTCTGGCCAAGATGAAGACATAGGTGGAAATGCTGTGCCTTGTCGCACAACCAAATTAAGAACAACAAAGATTTAGAAACACAACCAGAACATACAGAAAGTTGAACTGTACGAAAGTCTGACAACCATTCAACCAAACCAGTAACGGGGATCAGTGGCCAGCGAGAGGGATCCCGGCAGGAAAAGGCAGTGGCAGCCAGACCTGGGAGCACAGGTGGGGCGGAGCTGACCATGGTCACACATCCGCACGCAGATAAACTAGGTGAAAATGAGCAGCAAGACAGACTGCACAACCCAGGGCCCCGGCAACAGGAAATAAAGCCTAAAAGCACCGATTGAAAAGGTGCTGGCTTGTGGGAAGCAGCAGAGGGGACTGAAATCCAAAAGAGAGTGGAACAAGCACCATTGTTCCTTCTCTGACCCTGCCCTCACATACAGCATCACAACACAGCAACCTGGGTTGCCCTGCCCCAGTGAACACCTAAGGCTTCACCACTGATACGTAACAGGCATGACCTGACCAAAAATGGCTCAATCAGGACAAATCAAAGCCTCAGAGCCAATACTTTTAAGTGACCAAGAGATAGCCAACCTATCAGATGCACAGTTCAAAACACTGGTGATGAGGCTGGTCTCAGAACTAGTTGATTTTAGTCACAAATTAAATGAGAAAATGAAGGCTACACTAAGTGAAATGAAGGAAAATACACAAGGATCCAATAGTGATGGGAAGAAAACTGAGACTGAAATCAACGGAGCAAACCATAAGAAAGAAACAACCAAACAGAAAAGAATGAAGAAAAAGAATTTTAAAAAAATGATGAGAGGCTTAGGAACCTCCAGGACATCTTTAAATGTTCCAATATCTGAATTATTGGGGTACCAGAAGGGGAAGAGGAAGAGCAAAAAGTGGAAAACTTATTTGAACAAATAATGAAGGAGAACTTCCCCATTCTGACAAAAGTAATAGACTTCCAGGAAGTCTAGGAAGCTCAGAGAGTCCCAAAGAAGTTGGACCCAAGGAGGAGAACATCAAGGCACATCATAATTACATTACCCAAGATTAAAATGAAGGAGAGAATTCTAGAAGCAGCAAGAGATAAGGGGACAGTCACTTACAAAGGAGTTCCCATCAGACTGTCAGCTGATTTCTCAAAAGAGACCTTACAGGCAAGAAGGGGCTGGAAAGAAGTATTCCAAGTCATGAAATTCAAAGGCCTATATCCAAGATTGCTCTATCCAGCAAAGCTTTCATTTAGAATGGAAGGACAGATAAAATGCTTCTCAGATAAGGTCAAGTTAAAGGAGTTCATCATCACCAACCCCTTACTATATGAAATGTTAAAGGGACTTATCTAAGGAAAAGAAGATAAAAAAATTAACAGTGGATGGACTGCAAACTCACAGTTATTAACAACCACACCTAAAACAAAAGCAAACTAAGGGGACAACTAAAACAGAAGAAATGGAGATCACGTGGAAGGTTAGCAACAGGGGAGTGGGAGGAGAAGGGGGGAGAAGGTACAGAGAATAAGTAGCATAGACAGTGGGGAAAAAATAGGGGGAGGGCAAGTATAGTGTGGGAAATGTAGAAGCTAAAGAATTTATGACACATGGACATGAACTAAAGGGGGGGAATATGGGCGGGAGGGGATGTGCAGGGGGGAGGGGAATTAAGGGGGGAATGGGACAACTGTAATGGCATAATCAATAAAATTTAAAAAAAAGAAAAACCGCACACATTATTATGCATCATTAGCTCTAATTTCAAAAACACTTAGAAAACAATAAAATCCACAAAGAAGTTAACTGTGAAGGCATGCTAGCTTGTTTCAAACAAACAGGAAGTAGACTAAGCTGATTTGCTTAGTTAAGTACTAAATTACTAACTAATTACTATGTTAGTGGTTCTATCAAATAGCTCAGTAAAGAGAGTAAACATATGGGTGACTGAATGACCAACCGAGCTTTAACAAAGTGGGAATAAATCAGTAATGTGCCATCTTAGAAGTTCATTGAGAAAACAAGAGAAAACTGTCTGGACATCCCATGAAAGGGTGGTGCACAATTATTAGAAGGTCATGTGCGTGTGTCTCATACTCCAACCTGAGTAACACCTCTGATGAAGTTCTAGAAGAAAGCAGATACTGAGGATACCAATATTCCACATTAAGGGTAACATTTGAGATCTTGCTTCCTGGCAACTATCATCAGTTCAGTTCAAATAAACTCTTATAAAATTAAAAAAACACTTTACATTAATTATTTGGATCGTGGAATGCTTTTAATTGATGCTTATTAACATTCCAGAACAGGAAGTGAATTTAAAACCAACAGAAATCGGTGACATGGCCTATTAAAAATAGAGGCCCTAAAGAAAAATATAACAGAATACAAAGTATTTGTTTCTGAATAATGAAATTACAATGCTTCTTAATTTTCTTAAAACTCTTTTATATTTTCCCAATAAGCTATGTTACTTTTATGATTAAAACAGAACAATATATACAAGAAGGAATTTTTAATTTGATAATTCTACTTCTAAAAGAATATTTTATGGATAATCTTAAACATAGAAAACATTTTTCACAAAGAGGTTTAAATCATATTATTATTTAAAATACATACCCCTATGCATAAGGGGGAATAACAAATGAAGGCACATCTGCTTGATGGGACCCTGTGGCCCTAACTAGAAAGCTTATGGAAAAGAATCTCTGGTCCCACATCAGGTAAAAATATCAGAATTCAAATAGTATATGCATGAACTCCTGGCCATATGTGAAACAAGAAAGTGTAGAAGAGGAAGAGGGAGGCTGGTCAGTCAGTGAAGGCCCAACGGCCCATCCTCATCAGACACCCCCTGCTCAGAGGCCATTACCGGCTCCTGGCTTCCTCTCACAGCCAAAAGTAGGCTGTGTTTGAAAGGGACCAGTAACTTTGTAGTCACCTTTAAATTTCATTTTATTTTTTTAGAAGAGGATCAATAGTAAAGTGTGCTCTGGTACAGTGAAGAAGAAGAAAAAAAAAAAAACAGATGTAGGAATGTAAAATGGGAAACAGTTAAGTGAGGTGCTAAGTCCTTAGGCCTGTGGAGGCTCAGGAGCTGCTCTAGGTCATGCACTGGGACTGGAGCTCAAGACACGAGCCATGCTGTCAACCTCCTCAGGGCGTACCCGCCCGGGCCAGGGTCCCGGTGATAAAGCCGGCATCTCCTGCCACCTTCTGCTGCCTCAGAACATGGGGAACAGGGATCCCTCAAGTGAGGAGGGAGCCCTGCCAACGCAGTACCACCAGTCCCAGAACAGGGCTCAGAAGTGTAACATACCAAAGGCCAGAAATACCATGTGGCTTTTCCCTAAATACTTAGACTGCCACATTTTAGCTGTAATAGAGAAAAAAACAAATAATAATTGAGCTCTAACTAAACATTTACATCAATTCCCCCATTGCTTCCAACAATTTTAAGGGTGCATATGAGGAAACCAAGACTCAGGGAGGTTGAGTAGTCCCTCGGAATCATTTAGCTGGTAGCTGTGGAGATGGGGTGCCCAGGACAGCCTGACTGTGCCTGCACTGCTAACTGCCCAGTCGCTGCCGTCCCTGCTAGAAAGACACCAGCAGTCACAGAATGAAAAGCAAAGCCTGTGGAGAAGAGTAGAACGTTTTTTAGAGAAAGCTAATATGACCAATCTGTGAGTGGCCTTGACCCGGGTGGCTGAACAGCTGGGCTCATCTGACCTGGCTGGGAGTAACCCTCCATCCTAGCCTATCATCAAAGAGAGAGAGAGAGAGAGATTGTGTATGGCACATGCATGTGTGCACACCTCTTCAAAGACTAAGAACCTTTAGGGAAGCCCTTCCAGGACCGGGGCAAAGCCACCTAGTAAATCTAGTAATTGGGCCCCAGGCCAAGCTGGCCCTCAAGTTTGAACAGGTGGGAAGCCCCAGTGCCTAGTGGGGCAGGTTAATGCAGCTGCAGTGTGTGGGCTCAGGCAGCAGGTGGCAGTGCAGAGTTCTCCAGCCAAGCCATGTTACCTGAGAGCCAGGAGAGTAGGGAGTTCCGCTTGCCAGGCGGACACCTGACCTGGGTTGAAGGCACTGAAGCAAAAGAGGAAAAGGTCAGTGGTGGGTGGGGTACAGGTCAGGAGGTAGAACATGGAGCCAACAGAAATGGGCTGGAGAAGCAAACCTGCTGCCCAGGCTCCCTATAGCAGCGAGGGAGCACAATGGAAAGGGAGACACGACTTTGACAGGGAGGGTGCTCAGGGGATGCTGGTGGACTGGGCCTACAGTTCCCACAGGGAATCCAGAGCCCTGGGAAGTCATCTCCTTTCCCTTCTGGCCACTCCAAATGGGAACAGAGGGTCTCCAGGTTAAGGAAGAGAGCCCAGGGGCGTGACCCAGGTCTCTGAGGCACTGCTGCAGGGAGAGTACCTGGAGGAAATGTCCCATAACTGTGTGCCCTTCTGAACAAGATTTCCCCAAGCTGAATGGCAAGAGATGCTCTTAGGTGGGGCGGAGAAATCCTCCCCAAGGCTCTGGAGTATCTCTCCTCCTCCCTCCCTCACAGGCCACTCACACTGGTGGAGGGGCAGAGTGGTGGCATGCCCAGTTCCAATAAGCATGGATGCCCAGGTTCCCGCACAGGTTCCTCTTGGTCAAAGGACAACAACTGGCACTGCCAAGGCTCCCAGGAGCTGTAGCACCTGCCTCACAGTGTAGCCTGTCCCCCAGCACCAAAGTGGGCTTCCACTCTCCAGGCTGCAGCCACTGGGGCCCATCTTGAAGTTTGGAGGGGTCCAAAGACAAGTGAGGAGCTGGGCTGGCCCCAGTGGCTACAGGGGCAGCCACTTAGGAAGGGACATCTGAACCACCCAGGACTGAAGAAGCAGAGGGCACTGGGGTGGCCAGAGAGGCCCTTCCTTGGTCTTGCCATAATCTCTCCTAGATTGTCCAGTACTCTTCTTGCCCCCTGGCCCCTTTATTCTATCACAACTGACACTTAACCAAGAGGCAGCAGCTAAGCCCCAAGAAATCAAACCTGTCTGCCACCTGCCCTGACCTGGCTCCCAACTGCAGGCACTTTGGACCCCCTCACCCCCACCCCTTGGTTCCCCTCTCCCAGTTCTCATAGACAAGGCCCTGTAACTTCCATCCACTTGCCTCCTCTCTCAACTCTCCACCTCCCATGATGGCCAGTGAGGGCCACCATAGCCTGCTTACCAGCTGGCCCAATCTACCATCATACTTCCCCTGCTCAGAGGCCATTAACAGCTTCCTGCTTACTATCACAACCAAACACCATCAACTTTCTGGGGCTCCCCAACTCATCCTTACTCCCCAGTTTTCCTCCCCTCTGGCAGGCCAGTTTCCCCACTATCTCAGGGCACGCTCTCAGCTCCTTCCAGGCCTTTGCTCAGAATCCCTCCCCACCCCATCCCGTCCTCTGAATCCTATCCAAAGCAGCAAGTCACTCTGCTCTGTCAGGCCACCTCCTTTAGGCCCCAGTGGCTCTAGCACCCACTGGTCTCCCTCTCCTCAAACCAGTGAGGTTATGAATCACCTAGATTCCAAGGTGCTGGGGGCCACTCACTAGTGCTCCACTCCAGGGCCACTGGAGGGCAGCACTGGGACAGAAACTCACCAGGGGGTGCCGAGGACAGAGCCATGGTCCCATAGTAGGAGAAGGCACCGGTCTCAAACTTCATGTTCTCTTTCCCAGCCTCCACCTCCACTTTCCCCTGAAAGAACACAGGGTCAAGGTTACAGAGTGAGGAAAAACAAAACAAAACAAAAAAACACAACGAGGCAAAAGGGAGACATGAGGGATAATGGCACCATGAGCCCAAGGAAAGAGCTCGGAGGACCTGGCCTGAGGGCTCAAGGGTGGTCACTCCGAAGAGAACAGGCAACAGAGAACACAGGCTCAGAGCAGGCCCCACACACAGTCTCAGGGGAGGAAAGCCCTGCGTCCCCACTGTCTTAGCAGTGGGGATACAGGTGCAGGCAGGCACTCACCTGCAGGATGAGGATGAAGTAGTCGGCCGGCTTGTTTCGGGTGTACAGATAGTGGCGGACATAGTATTTGTTGTGCTCGTCAAACTTGAGCTCCTGAATGACGTCTGGGTACTTGAGCAGCCGAAGCAGGATCTTCTCCGATATCAGAGAAGGGCTGAACTGGGGGACCTCTGCAGGGGGAAGAGGAGGATTTCATATGGGGCTGGGCCGGGCCCGCTGGGACACAGTCACTGCAGTGCAAGGACAGCTCTCTCACTGCCAGGACCTTCCATTTAGTTCTGAGGGAAGGGAGGGCCCTGGGCTCCAGGCAGACTAGAGTCTGCCCGCCTGCTGGGCTTGAACCAGGGCCCCTGCACTACCAGGGTATGACCTTGGCAAGTCATTTAACCTGTATCTCAGTTTCCTCATCTGTAAAATGGGGATTAAAAACCTCAGAGTTGTTGTGAGGTTAAACAGGATAATACATGTAAAGCACTTATACACATTATTGGCATGTGGAAGGTGTTTGATAAATGTTATGATCATTATGATTATCAACAGCATCCTTATCCTGGCAGAAAAAAGCAAAGGAGAAGGATTTATTAAAGTCAGATTGGTGTTGGGGGAAGAAGGAGGCAGGCTCTTTCTCATCCAATGCCCAGGTCCCCAAGGGAACTGTGAATCACAGGTGAGAAACATGACATTGATCTGGAGGTCAAATCCTGCAGTCAAGTCCAGCATATGCAGGGAGAGGGGAGGTGGCAGAGACAAGAAGAGAGCTAGTACAGGCTCCTCAGGGGGATGAGCCAGGCAAGGACCATGCACTGCACCTGGGTGGGCCCACAGCACATGCAAGGGCCTACTTCTCCCTCCTATTCCCTCCATCTCAGGTCCTCCTGGGGCTTATTTACTTCAAAAACAACTTGACGCTTCCTAGAAGTTTGCAAGAGGGAACACAAATCACAGGGCACGCTCAAGGATGTGGGTGGGAGCCACCTGGCCCCATCTGGGTTTCCCTGCACCTTGCATCTCTATAGCCTCATCCCACGGGGGAAGGAGCCAGGGACCCAGTCCTTTCCCCTCTGTGACTGTCCCACCAACAGTGAAGGCCCTCTTTTCACTCTTACCTGTCGACAGAAAGCGGTGAGCAGCCAGGAGTAGCTGAGGTGAAATTTTCACCTTGAGTTCGTTGTCAGCATCCTTGAAGGCTGAGAAGTCCCGTTTGTTCTTTTCAGACACCCGTTTCCGGCTTCGGTTGTCAGCTGCAAGAGAATGAATCTGGAGTTGAGCATGCTGTCCCCACAGTGGACTCAGAAATAGACTGGAACCGGCTTGCCAGCTTTCAGCTCAGCTCTCGGCTCCCTCTACACAGAAGCTGCAGTGTCTGGGCCAGGGCCGGTCCCCAGTCTAATGCTGAGGCACAAAGGCCAGGAGGAATCCAGGCAGCCTCTGCTCTCTGGTCTAAGCAACATGCTCCCAAACCACCACAGCCTACGTCCTGCACTGTGGGCTGACCACCCAGGACAGCACATGTCAGGCCTAAGCAGGAAAGGACTCTGGGCCTGTGAGGAGGGTGGGACTCACTGTACATATCCGACTCATCCAGGATCTCGGACTTGATGATCTCCTCAATGACGTCCTCCAGGGTGACCAGGCCCAGAACCTCATAGAAGGGGTCACCTTCACCTTCGTTGTTCACCTTCTGCACGATGGCCAGGTGGGACTTCCCTGGCAGACAATGCAATGAGTCAGACAAGAGCAGAGGAACCAGTCATGAGACTCTTCCAACAAAATGTTAACACACTTGGGGTCATGAGTCATTAGGGTGGTTTTTTTTCCCCTTTCCTGTATTTCCTAAAGTTTCTATTGCAAAAAGATGCTGCTTTAATGAAAAAATAGAACCAAAAGTATTTTTTCACATTAGGGCATTAAGGACTATTGGTTTAAATAGAATGAAAATGACAAGGTCCTCCTGGGGAGGGAAAGACCCACACTGACAACCGGTGGGCAGAGAAGTCCTAGGTGAGTGGCCAGCTGGACAAGGGGCTCCTCAGAGGGCACCCACCTTCCATGGGACTCAAGGGCCATTGACAATGCTTCACTGGGCTCCTTAGCAAAACTGCCCTGCAAGCACCCTGGGGCCATGCCACTCACTGCCCAACGCAAAGGCTCTGCATTCCCAAAACCATTAACAAATTAGCCTGACATAATTAGACCAGGCAGGCACTATAATTAGAGAAGGGCCACCCATTCAACCTAAAGCAAGAGAAAGTTAGGAATGGGGTTGGGGGAAAACCTTCCACAGAAGTTTTGTGAGGTAGTTGGGTTTCCCAGGCCCTCTTGGGTCCCCCACTGTGCTCTTGCGCCCCTGAACCCAGTGTGTGACAACAGGGAGACAGCCCAGAGAGCTTGGCCCACATTCTGGTTGAACAAACAGTGGGACACAGATTTGGAACAGCTCCAGGGGGAAAGCCCTGGGAGAGCTGTGAAGGTCAGGTCAGAGTCTCCTCACAGCTTCCCCTTCACAGTCGAATCTTAGGGCCTCACTCTAAGGACAACCCTGTAGACAATGTTCTCTAGATTTCTTAAGGCCACAGGAAATTCCCAAACCTCAGCATATGCTCTTCAGAACTCCTGCAGGCCTCTTAGGGAGAAGAGAGATGCCAGCTCTCATATTCCTTTGAAAAAACATAGTAAAAAATATCTGCATGCACCCAAGTGATGGGGAGAAATACTGTCCTGTGCAACACTTTCACACACACAATACAGGTCACTATGATACACTTATTTCTATCTTTGAGTTGTAGTCAAAACACTGTCAACACCTTGCTAGACAAAACCATGGCTAGACTCAATTTTAAAACTTCCTTGTGCCCCTGGATGGTGTGGCTCAGTGGACTGAGTGCTGGACTGTGAACCGAAGAGTCACCGGTTCGAATCCCAGTGGGGCATAAGCCTGGGTTGCAGGCCAGGTCCCCAATTGGGCACGTATAAGAGGCAACCACACAGTGATGTCCCTCTCCTTTCTCCCTCCCTTCCCCTCTCTCTAAAGATAAATAAATAAATCTTTAAAATGAAAATCTCCTTGTGTTTCCTACAGATAAGCCAACAAGAGCGATGACCCTCCAGGGCCCTCAAACAGCAACTAGTCCAGGCCAGGGCCTGGCCAATGTGCCTGTGGGAGGCAGCTGGTATGGGAGAGCCCTCTAGGGAGGAAAAAAAATGCTCTGAGGGGTTCGGGGCAGCCAGATTAGCCTGTGTCATCAGACAGGAACCAGAATTAGAGCAGGCAGCTTTTCCTGCCTTCCGGACTGGCAAACTCTAGAAGCCTGGTGAGCTCAGTGTGAGGGCGACAGGCCTTCGCAGGCCCTTTGGCTGGTGAGCGGGAAAACAGGCCCATTTCAGGGGGCCAATCTGGCAGCATGTCTCAAAACGAAGGGTCCCTAAGCTCGGCCTGAGAAATTCCACTTCTAGGAATTTATCCTGTGCATATAATCTTCACTAAAGCAGAAAGACACAAAAGCCAAAGGGGTGATCAAAACATTTTGTCGCAGAGCCTCAAACCAGAGACAACCGAAACCAATCCCAGTGGAGCAGGTGGGCTGGACAGGGGCTGCTGCCGCCTGGGGAGAGACAGCAGGGCCAGAGGGATGAAATGCGGCACAGAATCCAAGACAGGCCACTAGCGGAAGCTTAAGTGATGGGATGGAATGTGTGGTGCCATCTGCCCACGAGAAGTGAGGGGCGGGGGGCAGGAACCTTGAAATGTCTGGAAATAACAGTGGTCCCCTCTGGGGCCTTTTGAAGTTGAGGGGGAGCTATTATCACTTACTCTATATTCTTCCATATTGCTCTACTTAATGGGCATATTTTACTTCTATATTATTATTATTAATCCTCGCCTGAGGATATGTTTACTGATTTTAAAGAGAAAGGAAGGGACAGAGAGAGAGAAACATCCATCCGGTTGCCTCCCATATGAGCCCTGACTGGGGATCAAAAATCACAACCTAGGTTTGTGCCCTGACCAGGAATCAAAACTGCAACCTTTTGGTGCACAGGACAATGCTCCAACCAACTGAACAACCCAGCCAGGGCAACTTCTATACTTTTTTAATTGAGAAAAAATTAAGGGGAAGCTCTGGCTGGTGTGGCTGAGTGGACTGACTGCCAGCCTGTGAACCAAAGAGTCACCAGTTCAATTCCCAATCAGGGTGCATGCCTGGGTTTCGGGCCAGGTCCTCAGTGGGGAGAATGCGTGAGAAGCAACCACACGTTGATGTTTCTCTCCCTCCCTTTCTCCCTCTCTATAAAAAATTTAAAAATAAAAAAATATTTTTTTACATTAAGGAAAACGAAGGAAACGGGTGAGAGAGTGCAGGGTAAGCAAGGGCCCCGTGTCTGTACTGCCGCACACGGAGCCCCAGGAACAGGGCGCACCTGTGTGCGCTGCCCAGGTAGCAGCACCCTGCTCATAGGCCAGAAGTCAGAGCCCCTGCAGATTTAGCTTCAACGATCTGAGAAAATATCCGTCCACTAAAACTTCCAATCAGCCCATGGTCAAGGGTTGCACTAGACCTCCCCAGGAAAGGCTGGCGGCTCCTCTAAAAACCAGAAATATCTCTCCTGTGGGTGAAATGAGCTGATTCCTTGAGCCTGATTTAAGGCCACTCTCAGCCTCTGCTTTCTGAGGCTACTTTGTCTGTGGAACCCAGTGGAACATATGGCACCCTCTAGTGGCAGCACCATCGAGCCGGGTACCCAGTAGATGTGCCAACCTGGGACATGGCCTAGTCACCCCTACTCTGTATCGGAAAAAGCCTGGTGAACTAGCGCTGACTATGGCTGACCATTTGGGGGCCCCACACAAAGGACCACTCAGTCACTCTCTGCTGATCCAACCATTGGACCCTGGGCTGTGTTTGCCTTTCCTAATTTTTCTGCCCCAAAAGGGCAGGGTTTTTTGTTTGTTTGGTTGGTTTTAGCAGGATGTTCCTCTTTCCAAAGTCAGCAGTGACATTCAATAGTAGGGGTCTTATGCTCAGGCCACTGCCTCTGACCAGGGTCACTCTCTCACTCCTCCAGGAATGTTCTTGTGTTCCTCTGACCTCAGGGCCTACCCCATCCTCTTAATGCAAGAGGACCCCAGGCCTCAGTCCTTGCATCTGGCCCCTTGCCTCATAACTTTAAATACAAACTATGCGGCAAGGCATCTCAAACAAATATTTGCAGCCCAGCCCTCTTCTGTGCCCTCCAACTTGTATATCCAACTGCATGCTGACAGCAAGATCCACATGGATGTCTAACACCTTGAACTTACTACCAAAACCAAGCTCCTGCCCTTCCCCCTGCCTTCCCCATCTTTCTCTATCCAAATGATTGGCATGAGGGAGAAATCTCTGCC
The DNA here is from genome assembly GCF_021234435.1 of Artibeus jamaicensis. Classification (NCBI taxonomy): domain Eukaryota; kingdom Metazoa; phylum Chordata; class Mammalia; order Chiroptera; family Phyllostomidae; genus Artibeus; species Artibeus jamaicensis. The sequence goes on along the minus strand of NW_026521810.1, from coordinate 7,296,955 downwards.
TCTTCTATTACTCTACCCTTCTACATGCAACCCTTTCAGCACTGCCTGCAAGAAGCACCCAGAATCCAACCTCTTCTGGTGGTCTCCACCGCTACCATTCTGGTGGTCTCCACTGCTACACATGTCCACAGGACATGTGTCTCCTTCTCACCCAGAAGGTAGAAACAGCTTCTTACCACTGCTCTGCTTCATCCTGGGTCCACTTTCAACACAGCAGCAAGGGGGAACCCTCACAGGGAAGTCAGGTTGCCTCATGCATCATTCCACTCACAAGCCACAATCCTCAGTGGCCAAGTCCCAAAGCCCTTCATGCACCTCACCCACCTCTTACTCCTCTCTCCCATGCTGAGGTCAGCCTTAGCCTCCTTGCTGTCAACACCTAAGGCTGCTCCCTTTACCTGGCCATTTGTCCTCCACACACCTGCATAGCTCACACCCCCCACCCCCGCTTAGGTCTCTGTTCAAATGTCACCCTCTTAGAGACAGCCTCACTTACAACCCCTCCTCTAACACCCAAGCCAGTCCTTAGCTTATCACCTAAAATAAATTATGTAACATGCTTATTCACTTTATCCCTCACAGTCCTTCTTCACCCATAAGACTGAGAGTCCATTACAGCAGCAGATTCAGTCTGTGTTCCCAAAACTCAGAACAGTGAGTGGCATAAAGCAAGCATTCAGTGACTGTTTGTGCAGAAATGACTTAGTCCACATGGGAAGGAGGAATGGGATGGAGACTAGAGAAAAGATTATTTTTAATTTTAGCAATTAAAAAGTTTCTGTAATTCAGAAATAACTATTAACTGATTTACCATTTAAAATAAAGAGGATCAGGACTTCCAGCCAAGATGGAGGCGTAGGTGGAAACACTGTACCTCCTCGCACAACCAAGTTTAAAAACAAAAAAGTTTTAGTAACAAAAATGCAGCCAAAACACAGAAAATTGAACTATACAGAAGTCCGGCAACAACGAACCGTTCAGCCAGACTGGTAAGGGGCGGGGCCAGCAGTGGAATGGAGTCGGGCAGGAAAGATCCCCTGGACATACCCAGGCGCGCAGGCAGCCCCGGGCAGATCCCAGGTGTGGAGTAGCAACGGGGACCCAGTGAGGGTGCAAGGCGGCAGGCTGACCGCGGTCACACATTCATGCACAGATAAACCAGTGAAGGAGTGAGCAGTGAGACAGACCACGCAGGCCCCAGCAGGCCCCAGTAGGCCCCAGTGGCAGGAAGAAGCAGAGGGGACCGCCATTGTCCCTCTCTGACCCCGCCCCCACATACAGCGTCACAAACCAGTGACCTGGGTGGCCCCGCCCTGGTGAACACCTAAGGCTCCCCTCCTCATACATAGTGGGTGCAAACAGACCAAAACATGGCTCAAGAAGAACCCAAAGCCCCAGAGCCAATAACTCTAAGCAACCAAGAAATAGCCAACCTATCAGACGCACAGTTCAAAACACTGGTGATCAGGATGCTCACAGAACTGGTTGATTTTAGCCACAAATTAGAGGAACACATGAAGGCTAAACTAATTGAAATGAAGGGAAATGCACAGGAAACCAATAGTGATGAAAAGGAAACTGGGACTCAAATCAAGGGAGTGGACCAGAAGGAAGACAAAAATGACCAAACACAAAAGGATGAAGAAACAAGAATTCAAAAAAATGAGGAGAGGCTTAGGAACCTCCAGGACATCTTTAAATGTTCCAATATCCAAATTATAGAGGTACCAGAAGGGGAAGAGGAAGAACAACAAGTGGAAAACTTACTTGAACAAGGAATAAAGGAGAACTTCCCCAATCTGGCAAAGGAAATAGACTTCCAGGAAATCCAGAAAGCTCAGAGAGTCCCAAAGAAGTTGGACCCAAGAAGGAACACACCAAGGCACATCATCATTACATTAGCCAAAATTAAAATGAAGGAGAGAATCCTAGAAGCAGCAAGAGATAAGGGGACAGTCCCCTACAAAGGAGTTCCCATCAGACTGTCAGCTGATTTCTCAAAAGAGACCTTACAGGCAAGAAGGGGCTGGAAAGAAGTATTCCAAGTCATGAAATCCAAAGACCTACATCCAAGATTGCTCTATCCAGCAAAGCTTTCATTTAGAATAGAAAGGCAGATAAAGTGCTTCTCAGATAAGATCAAATTCAAGGAGTTCATCATCACCAAGCCATTATTATATGAAATATTAAAGGGACTTATCTAAGAAAAAGAAGATAAAAAAGATGAACAGTGAAAGGACAGCAAACTCACAGTTATCAACAACCACACCTAAAACAAAAGCAAACTAAGAGGACAGCTAGATCAGGAGTGAACCATAGAAATGAAGATCACATGAAGGGTTAGCAACAGAGGAGTGGGAGGAGGAGAAGGGGGAGAAGGCACAGAGAATAAGTAGCACAGACAGTAGGTAGAAAATAGATTGGGGGGAGGGCAAGAATAGTAGGGGAAATACAGAATCTAAAGAACTTGAGACATGTGGTCATAAACTAAAGGGGGGGAATGGTGGGGGAGGGTGTGTGCAGGGGGAGGGGAATGAAAAGGGGGAAATTGGACAACTATAATGGCATAATCAATAAAAAATATTTTTAAAAAATCGATATGAAAATCGCAATGAGACAGTAGCACACACCTACCTGATTTGCTAAAATAAGATAAATAAATAGTTGACAATACGAGAGCTGTGGGGATAAGAGTGAGAACAGACACGAGCTCTCTGGAACACTGTCTCATCTAGGCCTGTACTAGGCCCTAGCAATCCTACTCCCAGGAATATTGCCAATGGAAATGCCCACATATAATCACCAAAAGACATACACAAGAGTGTTCTTCATGGTATTTGTCTCAAACTGCAAGCAATCCAAATATCAGCAGTACCATTATGGTATATTTCTATCATGGAATACTATTCCACAAAAAAAAAGACTGAACTACAGGTGCACAAAATGCAAATGAAGCTCATAGCCTTAATGCTGTGGCAGCAGGAGCCAGACAAAAAAGAGCACACATACTATATGACTCACTTATAAAAGCTAATTAAAAATTAACTTAGGATCAGCCCTGGCTGGTGTAGCTCAGTGGACTGAGCCCGGGCCTGCAAACCACATGATCGCGGTTCGATTCCCAGTCAGGGCACATGCCTGGGTTGCGGGCCAGTTCCCAGCGGGGAACTCACAAGAGGCAACCATACATTGATGTTTCTCTCCTTCTCTCCTTCCCTTCCTCTCTAAAGATAAATAAATAAAAAATAAATTAACTCAGGATCATTCAGGAGCAAGGGCAGTGTCTGGGACAGGGCAGTGGAAGGATTTCTAGGGCATTGACAACAATCTGTTTCCTCAGTTCAGTGGTACACAAGGGGGTTCCTTTGTAAAAATCTATCCAAAGTTGGCCCTGGTTGGTGTAGCTCAGTGGATTGAGGTCGGGCTTGTGAACCAAAGGATCGCGGTTTGATTCCCAGTCAGGGTACATGCCTGGGTTGCAGGCCAGTTCCCAGCAGGGGATGCACGAAAGGCAACCATACATTGATGTTTCTCTCCCTCTCTCCGTCCCTTCCTCTTAAAAAAAATCTATCAAGTTGTACACTTATGATTTACATACTTTGCTTCAACAAAAAGTTCACTTTAAAGCAAATCTAGGTGTGGTTGCAAGAGGTGGGAGGTATCAACAGGTGGCAGCAAATGGGTGAAGGGGGTCGAAGGTACCAACTTCTATTTATAGGATAGTTAATCCTGGGATATAATGTACAGTGTGGTGACTGCAGTTAATAATACTGAGTTGTATATTTCACTGTTGCTAAGAGAGTATATCTTAAAAGTCCTCATCAGGCCCTGGCTGGTGTAGCTCAGTGGATTGAGCGCAGGCCTGTGAACCAGAGGATGGAGGTTCGATTCCCAGTCAGGGCACATGCCTGGGTTGCAGGCCAGTTCCCAGCGGGGGACCCACATGAGGCCACCAAACATTGATATATCTTTCCCTCTCTCCTTCCCTTCCCCTCTAAAGATAAATAAATAAAATCTTAAAAAAAAATGTTCTCATCACAAGAAAAAAAATTTTATAATTATGTGTGGTGATGGATATTAATTCCACTTATTGTGGTGACCAATTTATAACATATATATACAAATATAGAATCGTTATTTTATACACCTGAAACATATATAATGTTGTATGTCAATTATATCTCAGTTTTTAAATCTAGAAATGACAGACCTGACTGGTGGTGTCTCAGTGGGTCAGGCACTGTCCCACACACTGAAAAGTCACCAGTTCGATTCCCATTCAGGGCACATGTATGGATTGCAGGTCAGGTTCCTGGTTGGAGATGTACAAGAGGCAAATGACCAAAGTTTCTTTCCCTCTCTTTATTCCTCCCTTCCCCCTCTCTAAAATATAAATAAATGAAATCTTAAAAAAGAAACCTATAACTGACAGCAAATTTTCCAACCTGGAGTTATTGGAGAATCTGAATCTTCCAATCTCATTCATTATGTCTACAACCTCATTAGTAACAGTGATTAAGAGCTTGACTCTGGGGGGGAGCAGTTTGGGGTTGTCTCTTAGTTGTCACCTGACTGGGGAAGATTCTCAGCTTCTCTGAGCCTCAGTTTCCCAACTCTAGCACTTGGAGGACTAGTTCAGTATTCAGTAAAGGTTAACGATTGATGAGGACATCTTATGCTCTCTGCTCTGCCCTTCCAGAGCTCCGGGGTTGGCCTCCTGGGGAGTCTGCCGCCTTGGGTCCCTTCTTCTCTCTGCTGCTTTCAGACCATAGCCTCCTCCCTCCCTCACTGGTATGCCAGGGAGAGAGCAGGTGACTGGTGAATCCTGAACCTAATAAAGGTCCATGTGGCCAGGCCCCTTCCCGCCCACCTCCTGAGCGGCCATCCTCAGATTATGCTCCTGCCCTTAAACACAATATGCTAGCAATCAGGATGGCAAGCTTAATGTTTTCCAATTTGCAGGAAACAAATTATTAAATAAATGAGGAGAAACGCCTCAGTTTTAAGTTTCTCTTTCTTACATTTTTTTCTTAAGCTCTGGCTTCTGTTACCCTTTATATACATATGAGAGTTGGGATAAGATAGTATCTAAATTAGCATATATATATAATTAGCAATTATATGGAGTGGGCTCTTTTGACCTCAGTGTATTCATAATTCCAAGAAAGGCACCCTGCCCAGACAGCGGGGCAACCTGCCACCTGAGCCAGTGTGAGAACTACCGTGGCCCGAGTTGGTGTCAATGCCAACAGGGGTATCTTTTGGACGGTAATAACAGTAATTTTTAAAATGCGAACATTCACTGCATGATGACACGGTTCCAGGCACGGAACTAAGCACTGTACGTGCCTTACCGCATTTGGTCCTCCTGCAACCTGAGCCGGATACTGTCATTAACGCAGAGGACCAAACCACCGTCAAACAGAAATTTTTCTGAGACCAAGAGCCAGTCCTATTTTGAGCCTTTCATGAAATAAACACCACTGAATAAGCATTTGCTCACTTTTTAAATTTGGGAAGCTTGATGAGACATGAATATATGTTTGAAACAGGACTCCAGGTGAGAGTGCAAGCATAGGTGTGAGAGAGAGAGGAGAGAGCCTGCCCAGAGGCAGTAAATGTGGGAATGTGTGTATGAGTCAGCCTGCCTGTGTGTGGGTGTGTGTTTAAACATGCCTAGGAGGGGTGAGCCTGTGTGCTTGTGGGGGGGGGGTGCTGAGTGTGTGTGTGTAGTGAGTGTATGGGAGAGTGAGCCTGTCTGTGTGTGCAGGGTGTGTGTGTGTGCAGTGACTATGTGTGGAAGTGAGCATGTCTGTGTGGGGATGACTGTCCTGTGGGAGTGAGCCTGTCTTTGCCTGTGGGGGAGGTGGTAAGTGTGTACAGGAGAGAGCCTATCTCTGTGGGAGGCAGATAAATGTATGTGGTGGTGAGTGTGTGTGCAAGTAAGCCTGTCTCTGTGAGCCTGTCTTTGTGAGTGTGTGTGCACACAGTGTGTATGTGTGGGAGTGAGCCTACCTGAGGTGGGGAAGGAGAAAGAACCTCTTTCCACTCCAGGCTCCTGGGTGCCTGCTGGCCAGGGACCAAGCATTCCAGAGAACCCAGGAAACCAGTCTGTTGAGAACCCTATCCAAGTCCAGGTAAGAGGGCCCTGCAGCTGGAAGGTGCCCTGTGCCCTCCGGGGAATGCTCCAACAACACCAGGTGTGACGCTGGCAGGGAAGCGGGGGCTGCACACCCCAGCCTCCAGGCTCGCCTCCTCTCCACGTTACTGCCGGGCCCCTGGCCTGTGGAAATCCTCCCACACGCCCCTCCCCAGAATACCAGAGATTAAAAAATGCCATTGCTTGTCGAAAGAGAAATCTTTTTTTTTTAAGATTTTATTTATTTATCTTTAGAGGGGAAGGGAAGGACAGAGGGAGAGAAACATCGACGTATGGTTGCCTTCTGCACGTCCCTTGCTGGGAACTGGCCTGCAGGGAACCAGCCTGCAACCCAAGTACGTGCCCTGACTGGGACTCGAACCGCGATTGTCTGGTTCACAGGCCCGTGCTCAATCCACTGAGCTATACCAGCCAGGGCTTTCAAAAGAGAAATCTTAAGATCCAATCGAAACACTGTTTCAAATTATAGGTAGACCATGATTTCAACATGAAAATATACATGGGCAGCTAATGAGAGAGAGCATGCTATAAAAATGAAAATGGTTTTCATTTTGTTTGTGCTGTGTGTTTCAAGATTTTTTAAACTTAAAAAACCCTTAAATTCCTAAGAGTTATTACAATAACTCAAAATATTAAAAGTGGCTCTTTCTAGGTCATAAGCTCATGGATTGTTTTGTAGATTTTTGTGTTTTCTAAAGTTCTGGCCAATAGCTGTATTTTTAAAAATAATAACCACTAGTAAAAAGAAAATCACATAATAAATGAGCAGGAATAGACTAAGGAGTCCAGATTCTGGCCTGCGAAATGAGCTAGTAGTCCCTTACGTAGCCACAAAGCCTCTGACAGCAGGATGTCTCTGCACACTCAGGTATGACAGGAGGGGTGATCTGAGGTTCAGGACAGGCCAGCAGTGCCCACAGCAGGCAGAATGGCTCAGAGGACAGGATGGGGCTGGACCAAACGGCAGCACCAACACCAGAAAGCGGCTCCCATCCTCACAGCTGAAGACCATCTTGGGCACCTGAGGGAAACTCTGTAACCCTCACATCCTCCTGGCAAGTTCTACTGAGAAGTTCAAAAAAAATCTCTAAGACAAAAGGGAGGCTTTGAGAGAGACCCAGCTTAGGACAATAAAGGCACTGGGTCCGCCCCATAGGCTGGGCTGAAAGCACCAAGTGACCGTGCCGAAATCAGTCATCGTGACAGTGACAGAAGAACCTGGTCCACCTTCCCCATATCTACACACGAGCTCCTCTCCCTGGCTGTAGTGGCTTTTTAAAAATATTTTTTATTTATTTTTCAAAAGAGGGGAAGGGAGGGAGAGAGAGTAGGAGAGAAATATCAATGTATGGTTGCCTCTCATGAGTCCCCCGCTGGGAACTGGCCTGAGACCCAAGCATGTGCCCTGACTAGGAATCGAACCGCGATACTCTGGTTTGCAGGCCCACGCTCAATCCACTGAGCTACACCAGCCAGGGCTGTAGTGGCTTTTTAATAGAGTGTCTGATAAACACTTCACTGCCCCTGTCCTCATGAGACTAAAACGAGAGGAAACCTGCAATTTGAGGCACCATTCCTTTCCTCAGGATGGCCTTGCTGTTCCAGTCCCCTAGATCATCCCTGTGACAGCATTAACTTGCAGGAAGCAGTGGAGAAAGAAGGCATGTGGTAGCCTGACCTCAAAATCCTTTTAGAAAGGGCTAAGAAGCAGTCGCAATACATAAAAGCCATACATTGACCTGATAAACTCATTCCTCATCCTGTGGTCTAGTTCAAGTTCTTTCAGAAGGAGAGGCACAGAGGTAGGAAAGGCTATGCCTATTCATCCTGGAAGATCCAGGTACGACATCACCTCCTCTGGAGTGTCCAGGTTTCCCAAGACAAGTCCCTGTCCCTTATCTATTTTTCCTGCAGAACGTCCTGTGGTCTTGTTTCTGTGTTCTCATCTATTTTCAAGGTTAAACATCTGTTCAGTGCCTCCCATCCTGACCAGAGGAGTCCAGGAAAACTCTGGAGCTGGGCGTTCCAACGAAAAATAGGTGACTGAGAAGTAAATACCACTATGATCTCGGTATGATCTATGAAAAATTCTTATTAAGGCACAGACATAAGACAGGGCCTTCCAGGACACAGAGCTTTAGGACAGAACTGCAAAGGACTGGGAAACAGTGCCCAGTCCTGGCTCCTAGGCAGAAGCTGCCTACAGACTGCACGATGCCAGCCAGGAGAAGAGGTGCCAAGTTCCCTGCCCACAAGCACCACACTAAAGAAGAAGTGAGGAGGAGCCTGGGCAGTGTGTTGTCAGCTGCCCCACTGGCAGCCCTGCCCTAGCAGCTCCTGTCACTCTCTCAGATATACTTGCCTCCAGGCAGCTTCTCCAGATCAAATCACCAGCCCAGTTCAGACTGTTTCCAGGTAGAGTTGTCTGAGACCAGGTGTTCCGCTGTCTTCAATCCCACACTTGAGGCTGCCCTCTCCCAGCACCTCATGACAGTTGCCCACCGTCTAGGTTCGGCCCTCACCCGAGCAGACCTCTGCAGGGGGCTCCCCAAACCATGTCTGCTTGGCTCTTTCCCATCTCTCCCACTTTGGCCGGGCTTCTGCCTTCTCCACATGTTTGGCCTACTCTCAGCTGATTCCGGACTTCTTCAACTGGTCCTGGCCTCACTCCCAAGCCCCAGAAGGGCGCTTTCATCTGTGCACCTGCCAAGATGAGCTGCGCCTTCATGGTGTTCAGGGGGGCCTGCAACCAGCAATGTTGGCATCATCTGAGAACTGGTCAGAGATGCAGCCTCTCAGGTAACAACACCCAGACCCACTAAGCTCAAATCTGCATTTTAACAAAAATGCCCAGGTAGTTCAGGTCCACAGTCAAGTGTGAGACGTCACAGTACAAGGCTGGGCACAGAGATGTCCAATAAAGGGTCACACCATTATTATTTACCACCATACCCTTCCCCCAACCCTTACTAAACTGGCTCTGCTCCCTCCTCTCCCCACTTATACTATAATCCATGTCAACTACTTTGCAACACTGTCAACCTGAACCCAAACCAGAAACCTCAGCTGTTCACAACCACTTGCCAGCCCTGACTTCTCCGTGAGGATCAAGAGTCCTGTTGTTTGGACTTCAGAAGCAACCCTGGCCTTCCTTGGCCCAAGTGTACCTACCTGAGCGGTGTACAGCTAAACTCCATCTGCAGGTCTGTTTCCCTGACAGTTCTATGAACCAGGCTGTGTGAGTCCTCTCTGGTTCCTAACAGATGCAAAATCATGCAGTGCTTTTTCTTGACTTTATAAAGTTGTTTCAGGAATAAAAGTAAGTGGGGGAAGTGTGATGTGGCACACATGCAAATACAGAAGAAGTTCTGATTAAATTATTTGTAGGGGTTTTTTTTTTTCCCATTATGTAACCTACAAACTTTCTATGAGGAGCCTAATAGATCCAAGGTCACTTCATGGGTCCGTGACTGAACTGGGTGAAGTTTAAGCCCAGATCTTTACAGGGGCTAGAAGGTTATAAAGTAGGTGGGGAAAGATAGGATGACTAAAGAAGAGCTAAGTGCCTGGGAGGGGCAAGAATGTCACAGAAGGAGGGGCACAGTGGAAAGCTGACAGGCAGGCTTCAGTGTTGAACTTGATCTCCTGACCTTATGGACCTCCCTGTGGAGAGTTCATTCATGCTTTCCATCAGGGTCTGGGAGAGCATCTGCGGGCAGGAAAAATGTGGCTGAGCCAGGAATAGCCCAGGGAGCTTTTGTTCTAAGATTTCCACCTATAAACAAATTCAACCACAACACCCCTTACTGCAAACAGTTCTAGGTGAGGTTTAAGTGGAAAGGCCAAAGTGCAAATTGCACCAGCCTTTCTCAGTGCCCTAACAGCTCTCACCAACTAGACAGTCTTAGTCCTGAGGCCCTGGAGCACCTGGCATTGTGTCGGGCACACAGTATGGATTCAATACATATATAATAATTGCCTTGAATTGAGAAGCAGAAGCAGCTGGAGCTCCTTGCCTTAGTCTCGGGGAAGCCCAACCCCCATGCCTGTCTCTCATTGTACAGGAGCACACTCATCACTTATTAATATTAACACATGAAGCTATGTAAAAACTCCTGATGGTCAAAGACCACTTATAGAGAAACTGAGGCATGGAGAAAGGGAACAATAAGTCACACTCAAGACCTCAAACTGTATTCCTCAGTCCCTGACCCAAACCACAAATACACACATCACTGCAGGAGCTCTTCCTGTCTTTCTTGATGCAGCTGGGAAAGTCAAGCACCCATTTTTCTTTATCCCTTATCAGCCCCTCAAAATCCTAACACTACTGAAGTGGGGATAACTCTCTCTCAAACCTGACAGGTCATTCATTCAGTGACTTTTCATTGAGATCTGCTCTGTGCCAAGAACCATTCCAGGGGCTAGGGAACATCAGTAGCAAAACAGCACACCCTGCCCTTTGGAACTTATATTATAATGGGAGGAGATGACAATAAACAACACGGTAAATTCATATATTACACGGCTGTTAGAAAGTCATATGTGCCATGAGAAAAAGAAAAATCAGCACAGGGCAGAGAGACTGGGGAGGTCAGGGTGGGATGGGGGTTACACTTTTTAACAGTATAACAGGAAGACCTCACCAAGAAGGTGAAGTTGAAGTAGACATTAGGGAGGGGAGACAGTGAGGCAGCTGGGGAAGAATATTCCAACGGAGGAAACAGCCATGGCAAATGCTCCAAGCTGGGGGCAACCTGGTGTATTCCAGAAACAGCAAGAATGCCAGTAGGGCTTGCCAAACAGTCATCCAAGTATTTGTTGTTTGTTCATTATTTCAGTTGTTCGTTTGTTCATTCATTCATTGTGTAACAAGCATTTACTGTTCATTCATTCATTCATTCATTCATTCATTCATTGTGTAACAAGCATTTACTGTTCCTCTCTTAAGGCTCTGAGTGATAAAAAACACTAATAGGATGGTATCCCTACCCTCGAGGAGCTTATAATGTTGCGGAGCGAGGAGGAATCCAAATGACTTTGTAAGACTTAGGTAGAGCTCAGGGCCCTCACTCAGCCTGGAGGTGCCGAAAAGTCCACTGAAGCATAAGCACACCAGCTCTGATTTTGATGGTGCTGACAATGTTGGCTCACTTATTTTTCTCAGCTGAAAAAGAAACCTCCCAAACCCGAGATCTGTAAAGAAAATCTCTTAGGTCACGGGTGTACACTAGGTTTGCCATGTTCTAGATTCCCTCAGACTAAAAAGGTAGATGCCAAATGTGGAAGAGGCCATACTGGGGGGGCCAGGGACAGGAAGAACAGCATGGCAGTGAGTAAAGACAAGAAACCGGAAGGTGACAGCATGAAGTCTAGGGTGTGCTCATTGGAGCAACCATCCAGCCTGTCACCCACATCTTCAGGGCTTTGTGCTGCACTGGGCAGACTACATGCACCCATATTTCCATGGAATTATCAGCACATCTTTTGTTAAGGAGGAAAGCTGGCAATAAGGAGAGTTCCACTGAGTATAGCTCAGGCCTGAGAGATGCTAGCTCTGTTTTCCTAGCTTCATGAAGGGGCTTTCTTTTTCTTTTCTTTTTATTTTTTTAAGAGTCCAAAGATGGCCCTGCTTCCCAAGACTCAAGAAGCTCCCACCCTTTGAGAGCTCAGCTCTACTGATCAGGGGCTAGGAAGCCTAGCCAAACTCATCCATTCTGACCAGAACCAGAGCTGGGCTAAATGATTCAAACATGATTGTTGGGTGGGTCACCAGCAAGAGTCCCAAAGACCATAGGGGTGCTCAGGAGCAAGTTGCCCCATTGAGTTCTAACCAGGTTCCTGATCAGAGACACAGAAGTCCTCAGATGCCACAGGGTTGGGGTGGAGCACAGAGCATCACTTCTCTTCTGCTCCTAGGAGAAACAGGTTCTGGGGTCTATACTCCAAAGCTCCAGGGAGGCAGTACCATCACCACCAGCCACCTCCGTTCTCCCAGTCCCCGTACAGGCTCCACTGGGGCTTACACTACTCAAGTCCTCCTTATCTCTGGTGTTGAGATGCTAACTGGAAAAGACTGGGTACCAATCCCCCACCCTGGCAGTGACCCAAGCATCTTTTCAAACCAAACCTGGCTAGACCAGCCCCTTCCTATCCCACCAACATTCTGTTCCAGAAAAAACTGACAACGAGGGTCTAGGGCTTGCTGCTAGCTAGGGTTCAAAAGTTGCTCCTGGTACTCAGTGGCCTGTGAGGCTTAATAAGAGAAGTGCCAGGTTTACGATGAGCTCCTCCCCTCCTCCATTCCTTCACAAAAAGCTTCCCTTTCTGCCTCCTCACTCCCTGTGTCCTAGGAGGGTTTTATTCCATAATTGGCTTGTTTACTGCCACTCTGAGGGCTTGGAGTAGCAGAAGTGGGAGGAAAGATTGTTGGAAGAAGGGAAGGGGTGTGTACCCTGAGCTTCGAGGTTGGTGAGTAAACCTTCCAAGTGCTTCTGACAACCTGACAACAGATCAAAAACCCATGTGAGAAAAAAAACACAGGGAGTGCAAGGCCAGCTGAAGATTCCAGCAGACCAAGGAGGGAAGCTTATGCTTGATGCCTAGGAAAGGCAGAACAATAACCAAAACTTAATCTGCTTGCTTCTGCTGAAGAGTCAAAAGCCTTACTTGGCACTGTTCTGAGCTCCCAATCAGCTTCTGTGGGCTAGGAGTTCCAGTGATGCCACTCCCCTGCTCACAGACCTCCCATAGATAGCTCCCAGCTCCTAGCTGACTTACTGTCCTGACTTCAGGCTCTCCCTCACTGACCACTCATCAGCAGAGACTATATCCCCCCAAGAACAGGATGACCTGCTGTACCACAAGTATATCCTTTTTGCTCCTGGGGCTCACTCTACCTCAAGTACCAAGTCTCTCCAACTTTTATGGCTGTTCTCAAACACTCCCTCCCCTGTGAAAGTTTTCCCAGTTCCCCAGCCCCTTCCCCACACCACCTCAACCAGATGTGCATGCTCTCTGATCTAAGCTCTTTGAGCCAGTGTGGACCTCAGTAAGGTATCTGCCTTCATCTGGACTGCCTGATAGCTCCCTGAGGTCTTGCTCCATACTCCACGTAGGCAAATGTCTTAGCTTTGATTTACCTGAAGCAAGCACAGGAACTGGCCGGCAGCTGATGCTTAAGAACTATTTTGCTGCCCCAAATACAGGTCACCTCAGAAGCCTAGAAAGTCATGGGCAAAGGGGCAGAGTCCCATTAAAGGAACACTACAATCAACAGATGTAAAACAGGCAAGAGTGTGACCAAAGTTACCCAGGAGCACAGCTCAGGCCTTACCTTTCTTGAACTCCTCCAGCATGGCATCCAGCTTGGTGTCATGGAAGACAAAGTGTACGGGATGGTTGTAGAAGCGGGTGATGGTCTTGAGGGGGGTGCAGTCATCCGGGTCCACAAAGGCCAAGTCTTTGACATAGAGAATATCTACGATATTAGACTGCTCATCTTCAAACACAGGGATGCGGGTATAGCCACTCTCCATAATCTCAGACATTGTGTTGAAGTCCAGGATGGCATCGCTGCGGATCATGAAGCAGTCGTGGAGCTGAGTCATGATGTCCTCCACGGTTTTGGTTCGTAGTTCCAAGGCACCCTGGATCATATTTAGTTCCTCTTTCACGAGATCGTTATACGGCTCTGTCACCTTCAACATCTCCATCAGCTTCTCCCGATTGTAAACAGTGCGAATCTCCTGGCCCAGAAAAAAGTCCAGGAGCTTGCTGATGGGAAAGCTGATGGGGAAGGTGAGTAGCATAAAGAATTTGGTAAGAATGATTGTGTTGGCACCCACAGCCAGCCCATGTCGGGAGCACAAGGCCTGAGGTACGATCTCCCCAAAGATGACAATGCCAATGGTGGAGGAGGCCACAGCCATGAGTCCGGACCCGATGAGGTTGTCCAGAAGGATGGTGAGGGAGGTGTTGACCAACACATTTCCCAGGAGCAGTGAGCACAGCAGGTAGTTGCCCTTGCGCCGGATGGGCTCAATCTTGCGAGCATAGCGCCTCTCCTTCTCGGTGCCACAGTTCTGGACAATGCGCAGCTCCATGGGGTCCAAGGCCATCAGTCCCAGGTTGAGGCCAGAGAAAATGCCCGACAGCACTAACAGCACCAAAACGAGAAGTATGTGCAGCCAGAGGGGCAGAAACCTGCCCTCCTCCTCCACCATGAACAGCAGAGAGTCCTTATCAGTCCACCTCTGCCAGGGCCCGTCCACGCCAGCCCTGGTGCACAGCGCGTACAGCTTCATGTTCTCGCTCCTTCGGAGGAACTTAGTGAGCACCACCAGCATCCCGGATGTGTTCCCGCGGCTCACGTTAACCAGCTGCTGGACGACCAGGTCCTTGGTAAGCTCAGGGCAGTGGGTGGAGTTGTACAGGGCCTCGGAATTGTCCACCTCAGTGAAGGATATCAGGTTGCTGGAGATGGAGCCCAGCCTATGGCCGTAAAGCCTCAAGTTCACGGTGCTACCCTCCGACACAAAGATGATGCCATCCGGGTTCATCCCACACGATTTGTTGCAGCTCGCTAGCCGCATGCCAAGGATCACGCTCCGCTGGGGGTCTCCCTGGCCCCCGGCCCCCCGCGCCCACAGCAGCACCGGCAGCACCAGCGCCACCAGGTGGAGGCGCCCTCGGGCCAGCCCGCCGCCCGGGCGCCCGCCCCCGCCCGCCGGCGCCATGTTGCTCCGGCCCGGCCGCCGCCACTCCCCGCGCTCTACCGCGCGGTCCACTCGCGCCGTCGATCCTGCCGCTCCACCGCCGCCAAGCCAACTGCCCGGGCGGCCGGCCTGACGTCAGGTCAGCGCCCTCCAGTCCCTCCCCGCCTGCCCACGCCCCGCCGATCCACGCCCCTCATTTACATGAGAGGCCCCGCCCCCAGGCGCGCGGCTACAGCGCCTGGATTAAGAGATCCAGTGCTTCAACTGGAGCAGGTCCCAGGCGCGGGAACCTCCCACGGGCCTTGTCTGGCCCTCCGCCACGCCCCCTTACGCCCTTCTGACGCCCCTAGGGCCCCGCCCACCTTCGCCCCGCCCCCTTACGTCCAATCCACGTCTGCACCAGCAAGGGCCGTAGGTCTCCGCGGCCTCAGATCTTGGTCTTCGCTGAGCTTTCCTCTTCCGCCGCCTGGTCGGGTCTGGCATCTGCTCCGTCCTCCTTCCGTGCCCCTTCCCCAGAAGTGTTCGGCTCTTGGCTGGGGGTGTTCCCTGCAGGAACCTTGAAAGCAGCACTGCGCTGTCCTCTGCCAAGAAAAAAGAACAGGGGAACCTGGGGACTTAATCCTGAAAGAGTTGTCAAGTCTGTGGCCTTGCCGCCTGACCCTTGGAGGCTGTTCTGGTCTCGGTACTCCTGCGTGTTTTCCGACCTTGCCCTAAGACCAGCAGTACTTTCCCCCAACCCCAGGCTTCCTTTGGCCAGTGGCTTCCCTAGGGTGGAGGGGAAGTTGAGAACTAAGGCTATAGAATGTACCCGCAGATAGAAGGGCTAGATTCTGGCCTGAAGTTATTTCATGTCATTTCCATTCATAACACATTTATGGCACCTACTATGTGCCAGGCACTTGTTCTTGGTTCTGACAACATACCATGAATATGCCAAAGTCCCTGCCTACTGGAATTTACAATTAGAGTAGGAACAGCCAAAAAACAGATAATCACAAACACAACATTCTTATCTAAGAGGTGATGTCATTATTTCCGTATTATAGATGAAGAACTTGAGATGGCACAAATCTGGGTCCTTGCAAATCGTCATCTGAACAGCAGACTTGTGTAACTTTGTGTAACAGCGCCAGTTGGGGTGTCTCTCAGCCCATTTCTACAGCTTTGAAATGAGGGCAAGATGATGATGCAGAAGCACTGCACTAAGCTGTAGGAACGTCTGGCCTAGGCAGTGAACACCACAGGACATCTCCGTGAAGGTTCTTTTGCTCTGTAGTGTTGTCGCCTGCCCTTCCCAGACCAAACCCCTAATCCCAAATTGAGGTGGTGACTGGCCAGCTGGGGCCCCTGCATGTGGAAACTGGAGCTGAGAGGCCACACCAGGCGTAGTCCTAGCCCTAAATGATTGCTTCCTGGACAGCCCTGCCTTTGTGTCAGTCAGCAACTATGAATTGAGTGCCAAGCACTCAGGGTATGCAGGAAAGAGAGTGGCTTCTGCCCTATTAGAGGGAAGGAGACAGACAAACATCCTCATAATAACTGCAAAGGTGCACTGAGGGGAGGATCAGGTGCCAATTTGACCACTGGGTCTCAGAGCAAGTTTTTTCCCAGCCCTGGAGACACAGAATACACTTTTCTCTGTGTCTGCACAAACCCTTGTGTTTATTTTTATTTTGGTATTCTATTTGCCAATAAAAGCAACAATCAATACCGGCCTGAAAGAGTCTAGATCATACAGGGTTATAGGAGGAGGCATGGTGGCAGAGGCATGATTCAATTAATCACTGTTAGCAGGGGCAGAGGGTTTACATACTAGGCCAACCTGAAGTAGTCCCTTGCAGGTAGGTGCCTCACTTTATATTCCACAGTGAGTGCCAGGTTTTAGGGAACATGAGCCTCGAGATGGGCACTGGCCAAGACAGAACAAAAGCAGAAAGCAGGATCTTTGCCCCACAGTTCCTTCCAACTCCCCCAACCAGGAGAAGCTGCCTGCACAGGCCTGTCTCATAGCAAGCCAGTTCTCAGGGAGGCTTCTGCCCACCCCACCTCATCACTTTCCAGATGGCTGTAGGACTAGTGCTCTCCCCCAGGCACTTTTCCATTCTATTATGGACCAATTGGCTATTTTCAGACTATACTCAGAAGCTCTGTACATATGCACTGAGTCCAGTGACAAAAGCCAACAAAAGGAAGGAAAAAATAAGCTTTTGAGATACCTCAGTGAAATATACCCATGCACAATTATATTCATGTCTGTGGTTAGTGAATAGTGCAGAGCCAAAGAGATTTCTCTTTGCCCTCCCAGGGCCTTTGATCTGGCAGAGGACACAAGACTCCCTTGGTAAAATATAAATGCAGTATGAAGCAGAAAGTGTCACAGGAGGTATTGGAGGACCAGGCTGGAGTTGAGATGCATTTACTGACAAACTTGGGTTCCTGGTTAGGTCATTTAACCTTTCTGCACATGCAGAGTTGAAGAATCTCCCCACAGAATGGCAGGGACAACATGGAGATGGATATCTATTAATAGCGAAAGTCAGGAAGCCTGGAAGCAAGTGTGACTCCTGTGAACCAGGCTGTGAGAGTGGCAGAACGTAACCAAGTGGAAAGCCTCTCTCCTCCAGGGGCAGACCTGTTTCTCTGCCTCCAGGTGGAAGTCCTTACTCACGTGAGTTACTTCCATTTGTAAGTAAAAAGTCTGGGAGTTTTTCTCAGAGAGAGTCTGATATCTGACCCCCAGGCGTCTCCAAGCACTCCATTCAGGAGATCCTTGGTTCTAACAGATCCCTTCTGGGTTTGGGCCCCGTGGCAGCATGTCTACACCTCCGTGGTTGAGCCCACTCCTCTTCGTCTTGTGCAGACAGTCTTGAAGGTCCATCGCCCCTTCTCCTGTACCTGGTGTTGTGCTGACACTGAGATTCTAATGGTGAATGGATGCTGAGCTAGTACCTGGGATCTCCTGTCCCGCTCCCAGGGATGGGGTCCTTCTAGCCTGAATTCTCCCTCATCAACCGCTGGGTCTCCAAAATGGGAAACTGCTGACAGAGAAGATGCCTGTCTGCTGTCAAGGTTAGAGGCTAGACAGAGTCCCTCAGGGGACACTGTGGTCCTTGGGGTCCCAGGGCCCGGATGGGAGCAATGAAACACCACTCAGGGTGAGACACAGGTCACTGTCATTACATTCAGTGGCCAATTCACCAGCTGTCCATAATCTACAATGGACCTGAGCATTTGCAGGACACACACAAGCCCTTAAATTGTCTTGGGAGGAACAACCATCCCTCCACAGAGCAAACATGGGGTCAGCCTCGATAGTGCCAAACTCTGGTCATCCCATCAGGAGGAAGCATGAGGACCTGGTGCCACAATTTCTACCTGGAACAGACACTTCGCTGAGTCAGAGGAGGGGGTTAAAACATTCTATCAGCAGGTTCGGGTCCATAAAAGGACGCCAGAACAGCAAGGGGAGGAAGCATTTGTATTAACTGGTCAGGCTTCAAGACTTCGGTGGCCATAGGACAAATTATTCTCCTTTGGGACAGGACCACGGGAAGCAGGATGCGTCACCATGGGGGTTTAGGCACAGATCTGGAGGCACACTGGGGGTTTGGGTTGGCCGTGGATTGCCTGTGTGACCTGGGACTCTGGGACATTCCTGAGTGCTGATGAGAGGATGCCTGGCCCTGGTAAGAGCCCAATAAACATGATCAATAACCATGACAGTGATGGAAATGATGCAGCTGAGATTTTTAAGAGGACACTCAAATTCCCTTAGCTCCAATATATCTTCTCTCCATTGAACTCTAGCCACAGTGTTGTTTTCTCTTCCTTTTCCTGCAGAGGGAGAAAGTCAGTAGAGGATGATGGAAGAAGAAGGGAAACTGGGGGTAGGTAGAGCTGGTGGAATGAGGCAGAAAGGCTTTCACAGCAACAAGTGGCTCAGGCTGCGAAGGCTGGTGAATGAGAAGGAGGGAAGCCTGATGACGGAAGGCAAGGCCTGCTGGGAAGCCCCTGCTGGTACCAAAGTCCCTGTGAGGAGTCCCAGGCAGCATGGGTTGTAACGGGCCCCTCCACCTGACTCCTCGGACCAGGACTCTGCTTGCTGTCTCTCCTTGCTGCTTCCTTCTTCCTCCCCTGGTACACTGTAGCATCCTCCATCCCCAAGACTGGCCACCCCAGCAAGCTTTTTCTTCTGACTCCCAAAACACAGAGAGACCCCTTTTTTTCAAAGTAACAAACACTTAGTGTTTACAAGGGCTTAAGAACAAAGTTCTTGGAGTCAGTCTCTAGTTTCTGACCCTTTTTCTTAGTTGGCCAATGGAGAAATGCTATAGCAGAAATGTCATGGACTCTGTCCCTTACCAGCTGGTAAACTGGGGTAATGCACTTCACTCCTGAGAGCTTTGCATTCCTCCATTTTCAGGATGAGGATCGAGAGATCCTTGTAAGCCTGGCTGGTGTGGCTCAGTAGGTTAGGTGTTGTCCTGCAGGGCGAAGGGTCACCGGTTCGGTTCTTAGTCAGGACACATGCCTGGGTGTGGGCCTCCTCCCCTGTTGGGGCACGTGCAAGAGGTTCCTGACCAATGTTTCTCTCCCTCTCTCCCTACCTTCCCCTCTCTAAAATAAATGAATAAGTTCTTTTAAAAAGAAAGAGGTAGACTCATCTAGCTGTATTGAAAGGATTAAATGAGCCGTGTCTGAAAGTCAGCTCCTTTTCCTTCTCCAGGGCCAGACGTTCACATGACATTTCATTTATTTATTCATTTGTGCATTTTATACAATATTTCTAGTGGGGTTTTAAAGTTGCTAATTTATGTATGTTCACTGCAACACATTAAAAAAATACGAAGTGTACAAAGTAGAAAATAGAAGGTTCCCTGACCCTCAATTCCATCATCGCCCCTCTTCACTTTCTTCTTTCCCGTGCTCTGGAGTAGAGGCCACTTCCCACTGGCTTGAGAGTCCCTCAGGGCCAAGCTCCTGTCTCTGTCATCTCTGTATCAGAGTTCAGCATTCCATCTGCATTTGTGGTGTGAATTGGATTTCCCTTAAAGAGGGAGCAGGAATAATACTGTTGGGGGCCAGGGGTGGGAAATATGGAGGAACCACTTAGTAGTTTTATATATAAAATTACAACAGAGAAAACTCTTTTCATGGGACTATATATTTTTTAAGATTTTATTTATTTTTAGAGAGAGAGGAGAAGGGAGGGAGAAAGAGAGGGAGAAAAACATCAATATGTGGTTGCCTCTTGTGAGCCCTCTACTGGGGACCTTGCCTGCAACCCAGGCATGTGTTATGACTGGGAATCGAACCAGTGATCCTTTGGTTCGCAGGCTGGCACTCAATCCACTGAGCCACACCAGGCAGGGTGGGATTATATCTACATGTTGATTAAAGTCTGCTCTATCATATTTCTTAAAAAAAAAAAAAATCTGACCCTGGCCAAGTAACTCAGTTGTTTAGAGCATCATCTTGATATGTCAATGTTGTGGGTTTCCCAGTCAGGGCACGAACAAGAATCAACCAATGAATGCATAAATAGGTGAACAACAAATAGATCTCTTGATACCTCTCTCTCTCTCTCTCTCCAGTCTCCACCTCTCCCCCTTCCTCTCTCTCTTTAAAATCAATCAATAAAAAATTCTTAAAGATTTTTATTTATTTTTAGAGAGAGAGGAAGGGAAGGAGAAAGAGGGAGAGAAGCATCAATGTGTGATAGCTTCTCACATGCCCCCTACTGGGGATATGGCCTGCAAATCAGGCATGCACCCTGACTGCGAATCCCGGCGTCCCTTGGCTTCGCAGGCCAGTGCTCAATCCACTAAGTCACACCAGCGGGCTCAATAAATTTAAAAAATTTAAATACAATTAAAGATCATCTGATCTTGACCCAACAACATCGATTTCTTGAATCAGTTAGAAAAATAATGGTTTCATTGGTGGCTCATGGCATCCACTGGAATGAATTGCCTTTGGAGGAAGCCTGGGAGGACAGGTGGGCATAATCCACACGAGGCAATAAATTACCCCAGGCCAGAAATGAGGCAAACTCCTGATTTCTGAATCACATTTACCTCCCAGACAGACCTACCCAGAAAAGGAAACAACCTTTGAGATCTTTTTCCCTCAAGTGCTGAGATTTCTGCAGGTTTGCCCCAACATTTGTCAAGGCACCAAATCCCTGGAGAGCGTCCAGCAACTAACTCACCTTGCTAGGTCTCACGCCTTTATCTTTAACATGAGGGCACTGGATCAGAGAATCAGTTTCTCTCCTAATTTAAATTCTTTGATGTATAATTCTTCCCAGGCCACCAAGAGAGGAAGGTAAATGAGAGATCAGCAAGCTCAGGTGTGAGCATCTGTTCTGATCTGTCTCACTTCTTGTCTCCTTCTTCTGAGGACAGTACCTTCCTTCCCTCTGGGAACCTGTCCCACCTCTACTTTCATGGGTTCCACAGGGGACTGGCAACTGACCAGGCCTGGATAAAAGCACCCCAGGCCACAACTGACCAAGGATGGGCAGGATACCAAGAAGAGCCAACCAGGAGTCGTGCCTGGGCTTTGATGTAGGGGGAGGGTCCCTAAGAAGAGATTGTAGAAACCTCATGCTGCCTGCTGCTCTGTCCCCTCTCACTGCTGACTGCAGTACTCGCCCCACAAGAGTGGGTATCGGTATCGTCTCCTTTTACAGATGGAGAAAGGGGGTATTTGGAAACCTGAAGAAACCTGCTCAGGATCACACAAGAGTGAATTTCAATACTGTTCAAATCTACCTGGACTCCAGATCTTCTTAACCCCTGCACTGTACTGCACCTCCCAGGGCTAGGGCTATAGGCATAGAATTATAATCTGTTGATTAAGGAATCTCGACTTGAGGGTCCTTAACAGGGCATTGTTTTATTTCTTTTCTAATCAAGTCTTTTAACCAGTTTCTGTCAATTTCCCTTTTCTCCTCCTTGAGGGCTTGGCTGGATCCCCTGGCTGTCATGTGACTTTTAGTGTTTAAAGTCCAGTTAGGTCCATGAAAAACTACCATCTTGTTTCTGATTTACGTCATCTGTACCCCCGCCCTATCATCCAGGCTTGGGATCCAGTATCTGTTCCAGGGATTCGGAGTAGAGAAGGGCTTTAGTCAGCCTTTCAATTCTCCAATCTCTGCAACCATTTGCTGGGGTGGGAGGATGGCGGGGGGGGGGGGATGGGGGGAGCTGTTTTTGTGTGTGCATGTCTGGTGTGGAGTGAAGGGAGTCATGTGTTGGTTCTAGGACAAGTCCCTCTTCCTTTTTATGCCTGGCAGGGACAAGAAGGAAACAAACATTCCTTTTTACTTACTCTCCCACAGTTTGAACCCCCCATTTTTGGCTGTGGCTGCTTGACTGAGTGTGGCTTGTGTCCAGTTATTGCTTTCTTGTAGTGGGGAGTTCAGCTCAGCCGGCTGGGATTCCTTACCCCCAGGTTTGTGCTGGTGGGGTAAACTTTGCCTGTCAGGTAGCCTCTTTTGGATGAGTCCCCTCAGTGGTTGTAGTATAGACTACCTCTGGACTACTGACCCCTGCCTCTGTCCCAGGTCTCTCTCTCCAGTTCTCTTCTCCCTTTGCTCTAGGAGTAATGAACAAAGCAGCAATTCGGCTACCTGAGCAGAGGTCTAATTGTGATATTACATACCAGATCTTCCTCCAGAAGCCCATTACCAACTCTTCCCACACTGGGTTATACCTGCCGGCGCTCTGGTTTCTTCTGCCTTACACAGCTACCATTGCTAGTCTGGGAGAGCATGGCCCATGACCTAGGAGCCGCCTCCAAGCACAGCAAGCTCCTCCTGCTACATCACACATTGGGTCACGAGTTAGAATCAGCCCATTGACCTTGATGCTCAGAGGTTGCAAGAACAGCTTTTAACATTACTAAAACACTGGCCACGTTCTTCAGATATGCAAAGTAACTCTCAGTGGCCCTGCTCTGATTCTCCCTTCCCCCCAAGCAATAGCTGTAGGGGTTTTCTCCATTTTGGGAGACCTCTAGCTCACACCCTGTTATAGTTGTGCAAGCCTTCATGATAGAAAACATACATCTCTACTATAAACAGCCATGCATGAGTCTAGTTATTTAAAGAAATACCAAATGGAATACAATTTAAAGAAATACAACCACATTTTTGCAACTAGGCTCCTTACACGTTAATGTTCAGATTTTATTCATTAATGCTTAGTCTAACCTTGACTTCCTGGCTTGCCCCTACAGTCAACAACCCTCAATCTGCATTTTTGGAAGCCGCTGTCATCCTGCTAGCTCTGGACTTTGGGCCAGGCAAACTTGGGAGCCCCAAGGCAGCTTCCCTAGACCCCATGGCTTCCACATGTCCTGAAGAGCCTGCCATTTCTTGTGGTGATGGGCTCTGCCTGCTGCCAGAATGGGAATTTTCAGCCTCATCCACCCTGTCCCTTTGCTTTTGCCATAGCTATAGCTCAGCTGTACCCATGCACTTGCCCATCCATCCAGCTCCTGGAGAGTTCAGGGCTTCTTTGCCTGTTCTTCTTCCACAGGAAAAAGGCAAATGAAGAAAATTACAAACACCGAATCCTTTTTCTTCCTTCCTCACCCAGGGATATTTTTTCATTGCTTTTTAGGGAGAGAGTAAAGGAGAGAGAAGCATTGATTCGTTGCCTCCATATGAACCTGGACTGGGAATCAGACCCACAGACTAAGTATGTGCCCTGACTAGAACTGAACCTACAACCCTTTGGTTACAGGGCAACAGTCCAACCCACTGAGCCACAACAGCCGGGGCCCAAAACCTTTCCTTTGCTATTTGATCTTTGAAGCTATAGCTTACCATATTTCTAATTATAAACCCCAGTGACAGGATTTGCACATTATGTACTTCCACTCTGTACCCCAGATTCCTCAGTGATATCCTCGAGTAAGCCAGTGGTTTCTACTTCATTTATAAACCTACTTCTGATACATGTACTTTTTTCTAAAGGGATCAAACCCACTTTCCTAACACATTTCAGAACACAGGCAGGAAAGCCTTAACAAACAGTAGTAGTTTAGACACATATAGAACTCTCTAGAATCTACAGAATGCCTAAGCATTCCTTATACAATATTTCACGCAATGGCTCGCAACCATCAGGTGTGGTAGGCGTCATCACTCCTAATTTACAGAGAGGGAATGTGAGGCTCAAAGAGATGATGTAATGTGCCCAAGATCATATAGTAGATCCAGGTCTCAAAAGGGCAGACGTTTCTATTCAGACTCAAATATGCGAGAGTTCTCCTCCCTCTTGCCCACCTATTCTGCAATCCTTGTGAACTTTCTGCCTCCATTCTGTGACAAGTAGGCATTCTGGATGCCTAGAGGCAGTCCCTAAATTTTGGGATTTCTGCCACTTCATGGAGTCACTGCAGATCTGAGATCTAGTCCTCAGGACATCAATTTTTATCACTTCACTAAAGGGTGAAGAGACGGGGGAGAGAAAGTTACACTGACTAAAGAGGTAACTAAGTGATGAATCTAAATTGCAATTTGTTAATTAATATACTAATATTAGCAATAAAATAATATGCTAGTACTAATTCCTTGATATACTGAGAAATCAAACTGCTCAGAGAGCTAGAATGTTAAGTGGGAAGTCCTTACTAAGGTGTTAGGTGGGTAGGCTTGATTTGAATAACCACCACAGGACACTTAGAAATACTTTGTCCCCTGGACAGAACTGACATGCTCTGACATATTTTTATCCTCTGACTGCTCTCCCAGATTGCAGACTCTTCCCTTTTTAGTTACAACAACTATATTGGTTGGTTCATAATGAACTTTACTAGATTATAGTTGATTACAGTCATCATTCCTTGGAGGAAATTTAGAAAACACCACAAATGCACACCCAGCATATTTTCTAATCATCTCCAAAGGAGATTTTTTAAAGTTTTTTTATTATGGCAACTCTCAAAAATACAGAGAGCAAGAGGGACTCCCCATGTACCCATATCCCTGCTTCGACATTGATCAACAACCTGCTGCTTTCTTTCATCTACTCTACCTGCCTCCAACATGCACATAATCTTGCTCTAAATTATTTTAAAGTAAATTTCCAAATCTTCTTTCTCAATTCAGATGCTGTACCCTGTTTGAAATTCACTCTGAACTGAGGGTCAGTACAAGTGCCCACTGCACCAAGACATTGTGATGTGAAATGAGATTTGCTGTTTATCAGATACTCCAGTGAGAGATTTTCAAAACCAAACCCCTGGGCCTTACGCCAGACCTATGAATCAGGTGTCTGGGAGTGAGAACTAGGCATCTGGCCACGCCAAAAGCATTCCAGGCTATTTAATTGTGACTTTTTTGAAGGCCAGAATTTGTAAGTCACCACTAGAAAGTAGCTAGTTAGTGTTAGAGCTACTGTCCCCTTCTATGCTCCAAAGTCTGCTCCAGGGCCACGTTAGCTTCAACTTTAGGGATAAAGATGGGCCCAACCTCAGGTCCCAGTGTTAATCCCTGAGGAGGAACAAATGGTCTACCTAGCTTTCGGAGGGCTACTGGTAGGCTCCGCTTTGGACCTAGGCTTGGGGTAGGGGTGGATTTAAATGGAGTGGCATGGTTTAAAAGTGAAGCAATGGAAAGGATGGGGTCAAGAGGCTGTCTTGGAGCCCCTGTCACGGGTTGGGGGTGGGCATCAGGCTTTAAGGCGCTCCTAAATGAAGATATTGGTTAGGCTTTGAAGACAGGGAAGTAGAGGAATCACACAGAACTGCTAGAATGCACAGTTCACATTGTGTATGAATGTCCCATACCCTGTTAGTGTGCAGTCCTAGGTCATGGGAGATGATTCCATGGAGAAAAAGAGGGATATTAAACAGCTGAAAAGATGGTAGGTCAAGACCTGACTGAGCTTTCAGAAGGTGCCCCTAGGTGTGCGTAGAACAGTTTTTTTGGGGGGCATGGCTCCTTTTTCTCTTTCCATCCACCTCCCCTCAACACCTTGACAGTGTTGAGCTTTGTCTGAACCCCATACTTCTGAAAAGCAACTATAGTCAAGATATTCCCCCCAACCCTTTTGTGCCTCCACCCACATACCCCATTTTGAATTCTAAGAAACAGCTGACCTTAAAAGACTCTTCCAAGATAAGACCCACTTCTACCTTTCACATAAGGTGGAATGACTCAGATAAGACCCTCCATCTTTTATTCCAGTGACTCTGTTGTTGACCTGCCTCCATACCAGGCCACCTTCCTTTTCTTTGATACATTCCTCATTAATGAGCATTCTCCCTATTGGAAGAATCTGAACAAAATCATTGAATTTTTGTCCTGTGCATTTTGTCTTTCATGCGCTCTCTTTTGTTCCTACTTTCTTCATCATAATGAATCTTACAGTGAGAGATCTGCTGAGATAATATTTTGTAAACCCAGTTGATAGGTTGCATTACAGTATGAATGTACTAATGCCTCTGAACTGTATACTTAAAATGGTAAGTTTAAAATAATGGATATTTTATCACAATAAAAAATTTCAGCTGACCTAGAAATAGAATGAAAATAATTTCATTCAAAACAATTAGGACCCCTACTATGTGCTGGGTAATGGATTAGGGAGAGGGGGAAGTAGGTGGGGCCTAAGATAGGAAATGAGTAAGACCTGTTTCCTGTGGTCCAGGAGCTCCTAGCCTTCCTGGGGAGACAAATACTTGATCTGCTAATTGAGCTACATGATTCAGGGTGACATATTGTAATAGATATGTACACCACCTGATTTAAGCCAGGTTGTGAAAGGCCTTGAATGCTACACTAAGGAGTTTGGATTTTAAAGCAAGGGTGTAACAATGAATAGATTCATTGTAATACCTAATGTCTTACCACCAAACATCTGCTCTGTGGAGTGTGTAGATCAATGGCCTCAACAGCTTTAATTTTTAAAGCAGATTCACTGTACAGCAAGTGTTCACCCATGTTTCTCGTATTAAACATATTTATGCTCAGGAAAGAAAGAGTCAACTTTGGTTAAGTCTATCGGCAAGTGCTCTGTAAGAAATATGCTTGGAGCACATTGACTACTTAGAGAGGGGCACCTGACTGAAGCAGTTAAGGGAGGCCTCCAGGAGGAATGGGCTGGGGAAAAAAAGAGGGAAGAGGAGACACTGGAGCATATAGGTGAAGGGAGGGGCCTGTGGGCAATAAAGCCAGAGGAGGGTCAGAGCCAATGGCAGGGGGCTTTGTGTGTCAGGATAAGGGCCTTGCATCTTTTCTCCACAGGTGATGGTTTCCCAAAAAAGACTCTGTTAATAGTAATGATGATAATGATATAGTGCTTACTATGTGCCAGGCACTACTCTAAGACCTTTAGCAATTTCAACTTATTTAAATTAAACTTGAGACTCAGGAAATAGCATGGCAGATGGTTTAGGTCAGTTGGGTGGCCATGTGGATGATAGTGGCCAGAGACACAATACTAGGGACACACGTTGTGGTTCCAGAGAAATTGTAGCATGGACAGGATGTGATGGCTTTGCAAAGTAGGAATAAAGACATCAAGACTTGATTCATTATTGGTTGCATGGTGAGAAAAGGAGAAACT
This sequence comes from Artibeus jamaicensis, assembly GCF_021234435.1. Classification (NCBI taxonomy): domain Eukaryota; kingdom Metazoa; phylum Chordata; class Mammalia; order Chiroptera; family Phyllostomidae; genus Artibeus; species Artibeus jamaicensis. The sequence continues at coordinate 7,269,494 of NW_026521810.1, read as the reverse complement.
GGGATGGTTGTTATTTTTATTGGCTTTGGGAACTGAATGTATTATTGTGCTTACACAGGTGGAGGATTGATTACTTTGTTCCATTTCTTAGAGGACTTGCTTAAGTCTTCTAGTACCTCCTACTCCCTCCTGGGTTATTTGAGTTGTTCAATTTTCAAATATTTGGGATTTCTCCAAAGTATTTTTGTTATTGATTTCTAGTCAAATTCCATCACAATAGAACATCATTTATGTGCTTTCAATTCTTTTAAATGTGTGAAGGTTTTGTGTGTGGGTGATGGTGGTGGTGGTGGTGGGGGGGGTTTGCTGTTTGTTGACTCAAACTATCTTGGCAAGTGTTTCTTTTGCACTTGAAGAGGATATGTTTTCTGCTGTTGCTGGGTGAAGTTTCTATTAAGGTCATCAGGTCCAGTTGTTTGATAGTGCTGTTCAAGTCTTTTATAAATTTGCTAATTTTCCTGACAATTTTCCAGCTACTTCCATTGTGTAATTTCTCTGTTTCTCCTCTCAGTTCTATATCCTCCCGATAGTTCTGCAGTCCCGATATGGCAGAGGTTAAAACTTTTGCGTGGGACAGAAAGAAACATTTAAATTTAGTCTAGATAACAGGAGAACCATTTTATCTCTTTCCATTTTCTTCAGATTGCAAAGACAAAATGAAAATCACTACATATACCAGTAAGCTTAGCGGAACTCATGACAAAAGCAAATAAGAGAGTCCAGGCACTTGGCCACGCCCCCTTCCTGGGTTGGCAAGGCAACTGCTATCAAGCCAGCCAATCAATGAGACGCTCACCTGCTGCGGCGGTGAATTGACGAGAGCCAATGGAACGCGGAGCAGATGGTTCCATGGGCCAATGGCTTGTGAAGCAGGGCGGAGTTTTGGTAAAGGGACAGTGGTGAAAAAGATGGCGGCCACTTTAGGACCATCGGGGTGGTGGTGGCGGTGGCGGCGGCGTTTGTCGGCTCGGGATGGGTCCAGGATGTTTCTCCTTTTTCTTTTGTTGGGGTCTGGGCAGGGGCCCCGAAAAGTCGGGGCGGGTCAGACGTTCGAGTACTTGAAACGGGAGCACTCGCTGTCGAAGCCCTATCAGGGTGAGGCGCCCAGGACTAGGTGGTCATGCTCGGGGTGGGCTTCAGGACCTGAGTTCCTCAATATAGATGGGCGACTACGGGCTTCGCGGCTCCAGAAACTGCCGCCGGTGGGAGGGGTGCCCACGGGGACTCCTGCCATTTTGAGGAGCCACGGGCCTGCATGGCAGGGGTCATTCAGCCTTCCTCCACACTTACCCCCTGAGACCCGCCTCGCACTGCCCCTCACTTAGCGCTGGGTGTTTCCAGCGGGTCGTAACTGGGCTCTCGGAAGCCGGTAGGGCTAGGCCTGAATGGAGGGGGAGATCGGTGTTGGACAGGAAGAATGTGGGAAGGGGAGGGGACTGCGAATGGGGGGGCGAGTGATGGAAGGCCAGTAACAATGAGCCTGTCTCCGGATGGAGCTATAGATGTGCTAGAAATAAAGCAGGAGGCAGAGCTGGGATCGAACTTGGCTGGACTGAGACAAGATAAATCTGTTGCGATTTAAAACACCTGTTCTCCAGTCCAAGAACCCTACTGATGAAGGAGACTGGTAGCTTTGCTCTGTTTAGGGTTCATGGGCCCTTAGGCTTAGCTTACCAACCAGAAAATTTGTGTACTTGGCTGCAAAGAGGGCCAGACACAAGCCTGTTTCCCCACTGGAGTGTGGGTAGGAGGACAGCAAACAAACAAACACACACACACAAACTCCAAGTGCAAGAGCATTTGTTAAGCATCCTTAATACTGCTGTTACGGGTGATTATTTTTCGCTTAGCAGATGCATGGAGTGCCTCCTCTGTGTGGGTCTCTGCTAATGCTGTGGGTTATATAGACACAGTTCTTACTCCCAAGGGGCTTATAGTCAGGTATCCGGTGAAGTGGGGCTTGGATTGTTTAAAGAAACAAGGTGATTAAGCCCCAGAGGCCTGAGGATCAAGCTCTTTTTGGTTTAACTAGGGAATTTATTTTTAATGGTGCTACAATTTAGACACATATGAAAAAGGGAAGAATGGATTTGAGCAGTGGTTAACTGTGGCATGGATAAAGTCATAGCTCAGATGAGCTATGGGATCTTTACTTGAGAAGGGCTTTGTGAAAGGAAGCTGTAAAGATCATAAGGATATGAAGCTTATGACAGAAGGTGGGAGATTGACATGAAAGGAAAAAAAGATGTTGACTCCAGCTTTTGGAAGGCCTTGTGGTGGCTTTCTGAATGGGTTGGTGTTGAAGAGTATGAGCTGATCTACTTCCTCTATGTAGGTGTGGGCACTGGAAGTTCCTCATTGTGGAATCTGATGGGCAATGCCATGGTGATGACCCAATACATCCGCCTTACCCCAGATATGCAAAGTAAACAGGGTGCCCTATGGAACCGGATGGTAAGAATCTTCCTCCTGTGTTGGTGACCCAAAAAATTCCAGAAAGTTCACCAGGGGCACATTGACTTAATTTTACTGTTTATTTCCAGTATTCTATCTTATGTGTTTATCAGGGGTTTTCATTTCAGAGACTTTGATGACTTTCATAATGAAATCAGATATTTAGGGAAATGCTCTCTATTGCCCTAATTATAACAAGTAACTCATTTTGATCCTGTTTTCTGAAATGTCTTCAATTCCTTATTGACTTGATAGTGTGACTTCTCGAAGGTTACTAACTCATGTTTCGTCACTTTGCTTTGTAAAGTAGAAGACTTGTCTTTTAAATTTATCCCAAATTTCATTCCAGTTTCTTCTTCCCCTTCTTTGTTATTTAACTTTGAGGAGTCTAATTTTAAGTTTTATTTTCGTGTGAAAGCCACTTTGAGCCTTTAGTCATTTTATTTGTCCTTCTTTGGATCTTTTCTAGCTACATTGTCTTTCCTGAGGTATGATGGCAAGAAGCAAATTTGGTATTACTGGTGCAGCTGCATTCTGATTGTGTACAAGTGTAAGACGATGCTTTCTTTTTGGTTTCCAGGGCTCTTTTTTTTTTATTTTTTATTTTATTTTTTTAAAATTTTATTTAGTTATTTTTCAAGTACAGTTTTTTGTCTATTTTTCCCATCCCAGCCTCCCCCGCCCCTTGCTCCCCACCTCCCTCCCATTTCCACCCCCCCTTAGTTCTCGTCCCTGTGTCCTTCCTATTTGTTCCTCCAAATCCCTCCCCCATTTTCCCCTTAACTTCCCTTCCTTCTCCCCTCTGGTCACTATCCCCTTGTTCTCTATTTCAGTGTCTTTGTTTTTTGTTTTTGTTTTTTTTCTGCTTGCTTGTTTGTTTTGTTGTTTAGCTTCCTGTTAAAGGTGAGATCATATGGTATTTGTCTTTCAGCACCTGGCCTGTTTCACTCAGCATAATGCTTTCCAGTTCCATCCATGTTGTTGCAAAGGGTAGTAGCTCCTCCTTCTTTCTCTCTGCTGCATAGAATTCCATTGTGTACATGTACCACAATTTTTGGATCCATTCATTTACTGATGGGCACCTAGGTTGCTTCCAACTCTTGGCTATTGTAAATTGTGCTGCTATGAACATTGTGGTGCATAGGTTCTTTGATATTGATGTTTTAGGATTCTTAGGGTATAATCCCAGCAGTGGAATTGCTGGGTCAAAAGGCAGGTCGATTTTTATTTTTCTGAGAAAATTCCATACTGTTTTCCATAATGGCTGTACCAGTCTGCAATCCCACCAACAGTGGACTAAGGACCCCTTTTCCCCACAACCTCTCCAACATTTGTTGTTTGTTGCTTTGTTTATGATAGCCATCCTGACTGGTGTAAAGTGGTATCTCATTGTGGTTTTAATTTGCATCTCTCTGATAGCTAATGATATTGAGCATCTCTTCATGTGTCTCTGAATGTTCTGTATGTCCTCCTTGGAGAAGTGTTTGTTCAAGTCCTTTTCCCATTTTCTAATTGGGTTGGGTGTCTTCTTAGAGTGGAGTCGTGTAAGTTCTTTGTATATTTTAGAGATTAAACCTTTAGAGATTAAACCTCTGAGGTATCATTGGCAAATATGTTTTCCCATACAGTTGGTTGTCTTGCTAATTTAATACTGTTTTCTTTAGCCATGCAGAAGCTTTTTATTTTGATGAGATCCCATTTGTTTATTCTTTCCTTTACATTCCTTACTCTAGGGGACATATCAGTAAAGAAATTGCTGTGTGAAATATCTGAGATTTTCTTGCCTATGTTCTCCTCTAGGACTTTAATGGTGTTATGACTTACATTTAAGTCTTTTATCCACCTTGAATTTATTTTGGTGTATGGTGTAAGTCTGTGCTCAAGTTTCATTTTTTTGCATGTAGCTGTCCAGTTCTCCCAACAGCATTTGTTTAAGAGGCTATCTTTACTCCATTTTATGTTACTGCCCCCTTTGTCGAATATTAATTGACTGTAGAGAGTTGGGTTGATTTCTCGGCTCTCTGTTCTGTTCCATTGGTCTATGTGCCTGTTTTTATGCCAGTACCAGGCTGTTTTGATTACAGTGGCCTTGTAATACAGTTTGATATCAGGTGTTGTGATCCCCCTACTTTGTTCTTCTTTCTCAAAAGAGCAGCTGCTATTCGGGCTCGTTTATGGTTCCATATAAATTTTCGAAGTGTTTGTTCTATGTCTGTGAAATATGCCATTGGTACTTTAATAGGTATTGCATTGAATCTGTATATTGCTTTGGGTAGTATGGACATTTTGATGATGTTAATTATTCCAATCCATGAACAAGGAATATGTTTCCATTTGTTTGTGTCTTCCTTGATTTCGTTCTTCAGGGCTGTGTAGTTTTCTGCATACAGGTTTTTTACCTCCTTAGTTAGGTTTATTCCCAGATATTTTATTTTTCTTTTTGCTATATCAAATAGGATTTTTCTCTTTATTTCTGCTTCTGCTGATTCACTGTTGGTATACAAAAATGCCTTTGATTTCTGGATATTGACTTTGTAACCAGCTGTTTTGCCAAACTCATTAATTAGTTTGAGCAGTTTTTGGGTAGAGTCTATAGGATTTTCCATGTATACTATCATGTCATCTGCAAACAGTGACAGTTTTGCTTCCTCCTTTCCTATTTGGATGCCTTTTATTTCCTTTTCTTGCCTGATCGCTGTGGCTAAAACTTCCAATACTATATTGAATAGAAGTGGTGAAAGTGGACAACCTTGTCTTGTTCCTGATCTTAGTGGAAAAGCTTTTAGTTTTTTCCCATTGAGTATGATATTGGCTGTAGGTCTCTCATATATGGCCTTTATTATTTTGAGAAATGCTCCCTGTATTCCCACTTTGCTGAGTGTTTTTATCATAAATGGGTGTTGTACCTTATCGAAAGCTTTTTCCGCATCTATTGATATGATCATGTGATTTTTGTCTTTGCTTTTGTTTATGTGATGTATTACATTTACTGATTTGCGAATATTGAACCATCCTTGCATCCCTGGGATGAATCCTACTTGATCATGGTGTATGATCTTTTTGATATATTGTTGGATGTGATTTGCCAATATTTTGTTGAGGATTTTAGCATCTATGTTCATCAGCGATATTGGCCTGAAGTTTTCTTTCTTTGTTGTGTCTCTATCTGGTTTTGGAATTAGGATGATGCTGGCTTCATAAAAAGAATTTGGGAGTTTTCCATCCTTCTGGATTTTTTGAAATAGTCTGTGGAGAATAGGGGTTAGCTCTTCCTTAAATGCTTTGTAGAATTCTCCTGTGAACCCATCTGGTCCGGGGCTTTTGTGTGATGGGAGTTTTTTGATTACTGCTTCAATTTCTTTTGCTGTTATTGGTGTATTTAGATTTTCTGCTTCTTTTTCACTGAGTTTTGGAAGATTGTATTTTTCTAGAAATGTGTCCATTTCCCCTAGGTTTTCAAATTTCTTGGCATACAGTTCTTCATAGTAATTTCTTACAATCTCTTCTATTTCTGTGTTATCAGTTGTAATCTCTCCTTTTTCATTTCTGATTGTGTTTATTTGTGTCCTCTCTTTTCTTTTCTTGATGAGCCTACTTAAAGGCTTGTCTATTTTGTTTATCTTCTCAAAGAACCAACTCCTGGATTCATTGATCCTTAAAATTGTGCTTTTAGTTTCTATGTCATTTAATTCTGCTCTAATCTTGGTTATTTCCTTCCTTCTGCTTGCTCTGGGTTGTCTTTGTTGTTGTTCCTCGAGCTCTTGCAGGCGTAGGGTTAGGGTGTTTGTTTGAAATGTTTCTATTTTCTTTAGGTAGGCCTGTATTGCTATAAACTTCCCTCTCAGGACTGCTTTCGCTGTGTCCCATAAGTTTTGGGTTGTTGTGAGATCATTTTCATTTGTTTCCAGAAATGTTTTGATTTCTTCCCTAATCTCATTCTTGACCCATTCGTTGTTTAATAGCATACCATTCAGTCTCCATGTTTTTGGGTGCTTTGGGTTTTTTTCTTTGGGGTTGGTTTCTAATTTCAGTCCCTTGTGGTCAGAGAAGATGCTTGGTATGATTTCAATTTTCTTGAATTTTTTGAGGCTCGTTTTGTGTCCTATCATGTGGTCTATCTTTGAAAATGTTCCATGTGCATTTGAAAAGAATGTGTATTTAGCTTCTTTGGGATGAAGGGCTCTATATCAGTTAAGTCCATTTCATCTAGGGTGTTGTTTAATGCCACAATATCTTTGTTGATAATTTGTTTGGAAGATCTGTCCATTTTTGATAGTGGGGTGTTCAAATCCCCTACTGTGATTGTGTTGCTGTCAATATCTTTCTTGAAGTCCTCTAAGATTTTCTTGATATATTTGGGTGCCCCTACGTTTGGTGCATATATGTTTACAATGTTAATGTCTTCTTGGTGGATTCTTCCCTTGAGTATAATGAAATGACCTTCTGGGTCTCTCTTTATAGCCTTTTTTTTGAAGTCTATTTTGTCTGATATGAGAATTGCTACCCCAGCTTTTTTTTCTTGTCCGTTTGCTTGGAAAACTTGTTTCCAGCCTTTCACTTTTAGTCTGTGATGGTCTTTTGTCCTGAGGTGAGTCTCTTGTAGGCAGCATATGTGTGGGTCATGCTTTCTTATCCATTGAGCTATTCTGTGTCTTTTGATTGGAGAATTTAATCCATTTACGTTTAAGGTTATTATTGATAGGTACTTATTCATTGCCATTTTTGTACCTGTGTTCCTCTCTGTCTCCCTCTTATCCTTCCTTCCCTTAAAGCAGTCCTTTTAGTATTTCTTGTAGAACTGGTTTGGTGGAGGCATATTCTTTTAGACTTCTTTTGTCTTGGAAGCTCTTTATTTGGCCATCTATCTTGATTGAGAGCCTTGCTGGGTAAAGTAGCCTTGGTTGTAGGCCTCTGGTTCTCATTACTTGAAATATTTCTTGCCATTCTCTTCTTGCTTGAAGTGTTTCCATTGAGAAGTCGGTAGCTAACCTTATTGGGGCTCCCTTGTATGTTATTTCTTTTTTCTCCCTTGCTGCCTTTAAGATTTTCTCTTTGTCTTGGAATTTTGCCATTTTGATGATGATGTGTCTTGAAGTGGGCCTCCTTGGGTTCCTCTTGGTTGGGACTCTCTGTGATTCCTGGATTTGTGAGACTTTTTCTCTTATCAAATTAGGAAAATTTTCTCTCATTACTTGTTCAAATACGTTTTCTATCCCTTGTTCTTCTTCTTCTCCTTCTGGTATTCCTATTATTCGGATATTATTACGTTTCATATTGTCTTGCATTTCTCTTAATCCCTCTTCATTCTTTCTGAGCCTCTTTTCATTTTCTTGCTCTTTCTGTGAGATGCTTTCTACCTTGTCCTCCAACTCACGAATCCTATCCTCCGCTTCATCTATCCTACTTTGGAAACTTTCTACTGTGTACTTCAATTCGGAAATTGTATTCTTCATTTCCTCTTGTCTCTTGCTGATAGTTTCCATTTCCTTTTTCATGTTGCTGTAGTTTGCAGAGAGATCATTATAGTTCCCCTGTAGTTTCTGGTAGTTCACTGTGAGCTCTTTGAACTTCGTAATAACCAGTGCTTTGAATTCACTGTCTGATAGTTGATCAGCGTCTATTTCATCTAACATTCTTTCTGAAGTTTCTGCTTTTTCTTTCATTTGGGGATTGTTTCTTTGTCTTCCCATTGTTTGAGACTCTTCTTGTTAGTCTCTGCTTCCAAAATTGATCTGTTCTGAAACACTGGTTTTATGGTGTAAACTTCTGTGGTATGATCCTTGTGAAGTTCAGTGGTGCAGACTCCTTGAAGTTTCTTGATGTTCTTCGTCTCCACCTACACTCACGCTGGTCCTCGCGCTGGTCCCTGCGTTGGTCGCCTACCACTGCTGAATGTCCCGGCTCCCGTATCTGGCTCTCTCTGCCACCCAGGGCCGTCACAGGGGCTTGGAGTGTCCCGGTTTCCGTACCTGACTCCCCAGCGTCCAGTCCCGTCGCTATGGCAGCGGCACAGGATTTGAGAGCTTCCCGGCTCCCGTAGCTGGCTCCTCTGCTGCGTCACAGGGGCTTGGAGTGTCCCGGCTTCCGTACCTGACTCCCTGGCGTCCAGTCCCATGGCTATGGCAGCGGCACAGAGGCTTAGAATGTCCCAACTCCCGTACCTGATTCCCCAGTGTCCAGTCCCGTCGCTATGGCAGCAGCACAGGGGCTGAGACCATCCCAGTTCCCGTAGAGGGATCCTCTGCCACCCAGGGCTGTCTCAGGGGTGAGACAGGGCTCTTTCTAAGTCTTTAACAACCGCTTTACTTTTGAGAATGACCTTGGCATCATCCTTGAATACTTTCTCTTGGGTTCACATAAGCTAAGAACTCACTTTTCTGTGTTTTTTTTAATCGTTAGGTTTAGATAAGTTATATCTCAGAAAATAGCACTATTTCTTCTTCCTGTTCATGTTATGTGCAGAGAATAATAAAGGAGCATAGGGAGAAGAGAAGTTTCTGCATGAGCCATTTGCACAAGCTGGCCCCTTAACCCATACTATAGGGCTGAGCTTATTCCTGGACAGAGTGTAGGGTGGCATGTGCTGGTAGTAGAGGTGAAAGGCTGCCAGTTGAAAGACTCGGGTTCCAGATCTAGCTGTTTATCACACACCCACTGTGAGCCCTAGGAGGTTAGTTAACCTCTCAGTTTTCAGTTTCTCCATTTGTCAGATGCGCTTCATAATTCTTGTTCTACTTGCCCACTAGGGTTGTTATGAGAATAGACATGGAAAAGCTTTGGAAAGTTAAAATGGTTATAGAAATGCACGTTGTTATGTTCTATATCCCTTACAAGGTTCATTGATGGAGGTCTTTCGGTTACTAAATGGTTGTATCCAGGGCTAGGTACTTTGCTTCTCACTTGCTAGCTATTCTCTACATAACTCTTAGCAGCAATTCTAGTCTAGTTTCCAGTTTTATTTTTTGGATTTTCTGCTATCTGTATTTTTTGATAACTGGCTATCAGAAAGAACCTTGGGATTCGTTTCTGAGTTATTTGGATAGGAAGCACTGGTGTGAGCAGTGGTTCTCAAGTTTGGCTGTTCATTGGACTTGATACCTGGATCCCACCCCCAGATATTCTGATTTAATTGGAATGGGGTGTGGTTTGGCCATTGGGATTTTTTAAAGCTCTAGTACTAGGTGAATCTAATGTGCAGCGAAATTTCAGAACCACTATTAGACATAGTCCTGAGCAAAACCATATAGCATTGTACTACACGAGGCCAAGGATAAGTGGCAGACCCCTGTTGGGTCAATGTGAACCCCTCTGACCCTGCCCTCTTTCCAGGGTCGTAATGTCCACCCATTAGCTTCCTGCCACTAAATTCCACTTTTGCCCTGAAATATAAATGTAACAGCAGAAAGATGAGAACCCAGAATGACAACACAGGCAGAGTTCATCAGAATAGGGTAAGCTGGTGGAGATTTCAGGGTTTACTGGTGAATTTAGAAGTATCTGCACTCCTTTCATTTGGACCATGTACTACCAATTTTAACACTTTTTGGAAGATTTCCAAGAAATTGAATTGAAAACTGAAAATGATCTAGCAATATGTTGCTTGAGAGCCAGAACAATCTATTTGGAGAAACTTCGGCTGAATCCTATTGGTCTGTCCACTCCTCCTTCTCTTCTTTTTTCATGGTGAACTTTAACCAGGAGCCTCTCTAAACCAAATACCACCCCCCCCCTCCGTGGTTTCTACTTGAAAGTGTTCAAAATAGTGTCAACAATAAAATTTTTAAAAAATAATTGTTTAAAAAAGAAAGTGTTAGACTGGAGTACTTACCTCCTTCATTTTTCCAAGGTTTGCTACACAGTTCACAAATAGAAACAGGTGTCTGATTCATACCCACCTCCTTAAAGTTTTCCCACAAGAAGCTGTCCCTGTTGTGGGGGTGGGGTTGTTCTCTTTTGGCGCATTTATGCTTTCTGACCACAGGCATGAGGTTTTGGGGGATTGTAACTTATGCTTCCTCATGGGAACTCCACCCTATCCCTTAGCTTGCTATAGAGCCAAGTCTAACTAATTAGAGGTATGTATAGCATCTGTTCGTTATTCTTGGAAACTTTTGTAAAATGATTTTATTTTTCTTATTCTTTCACAATTAATAAGGCTTTGACCTTTCTTTAAATCCAAGCTTTTTAGAGTATTTCTGTCAGAAAGGTGTTCTTAAGCTACAGATGAGATACTTTAGCCATATACTCTACAGCCTGAGATGCTTTGCTGGATCTGTGTAGGATGATAGCAGCCTCCTGTGGTGGTCTCGTGTCTGTTCGCACTTCAGAGTACTATACTGTCCCTACTGAGAGACATTGAAGGAAATTAGGAGGTTTATTTACTTTTTACATTAAATCTCCTATAGTTGAATGGCTCTATTTATTTAACTTTATGACACAAGCACTTAGCAAGTTTTAACCTTTAGCCTCATGTTACCTGCATGTATATTTTCCTAGTGTGTAGACTGCTGATGAGGGGTTTCACATTCATGCCCTTTATTGATCCCAATGTGTTTTTTACTTTAGCCATGTTTCCTGAGAGACTGGGAATTGCAGGTGCACTTCAAAATCCATGGACAAGGAAAGAAGAATCTGCATGGGGATGGCTTGGCAATCTGGTACACAAAGGATCGGATGCAGCCAGGTATTGGGACCCTGGATTGCTTTTGTGTAGGGGATGAATGACCTGCTTTCTTTCTTTTTCTTTTTTATAAAGATTTTGTTTATTTATTTTTAGAGAGAGAGGAGGAGAGGGGAAAAAGAGAGGGAAAGAAACATCGAAGTACAAGAGAAACATCTATCAGTTGCCTCTCGTACACCCCCAGCCAGGGACATGTGCCCTGACCAGGAATTGGAACCGTGACCTTTTGGTTTGTGGGATGATGCCCAACCCACAGAGTCACACTGGTCAGGGCCCAACCTGCTTTCTCATGTGCCCTCTTTTTGAGAAGGGTACGTCCCCACAATGCCAGCAATTTTTCCTCTCCCTTGATGTCTGTGGGTGCAGACTGGCCTGTCTGGTCTCTCAAGTAGGGTCTGAATCCTCATAAGGAGCCAAATCTGACTCATCCTGGGGCTATTCTTGCTTATTAGTTCTTTCTGATTTTCCTGTGACCTGGCCTGGCCTCTTGACTAGGTGAAAGTACTGGCTCTCCTGAACACTGATGACTGGGTGAGCAGATTCCTTCTGGGTGTTCACAGTGACCGATCTCAGCACTCCCGAGTTAAGAAAATAGTGTCTATTTTTCCCTGTTGTGTGGGAGCCCCAAGCAGATGGAAAACTCCAGCTGATTCAGCCTGATCTCTTTTGCAACAAGAAGTCAAACTCAGGAACATCAGATCTCTCTTAGGGGCATGGTCATCACCGAGTGTTTGTGAAGCAGAATTCTTTAGGGGCCCCTCAGCAGCTAGTCAGGATCAGGGAGCAGATGTAGTGCTAAACAAGGTTGCAGTGGCCTTTTCTCTTTCCCCCGCCTTTAGGAGAAGCTACAGCTATTTATTGGCTGCTTGTTATAGGCCCTATACTCTTCTGGGTGCTTTTCCATGTGTTTTCTCATCTTAATTGAGACCTGAGAGTCATTTGAATTTTACTTTTTTCTCCATCATAGTGATATGTTATTCTTATTTCAACTCTTGACTTTTTTTCATTGTTCATCATCTGTTCTCTCTCTCTAGGGCCTGTCTTTGGAAACATGGACAAATTTGTGGGGCTGGGAGTATTTGTAGACACCTACCCCAATGAGGAGAAGCAGCAAGAGGTAATGGCAAGTGTCAGAGCTTAGGTCAGCCACATGGACCTCCCCGTTCTCTGCTGTAGGAATGCTGTTCAGAAGGGAACAGAGAAGCTAGGAAGTGAGGGGTTCACTTCTACTTTCTTCATCTACCGAACTTCAAAAGTTAATATCTTTGTCAGGGTTTTTACTGGAGAGACCTATTTACGGTGCATACTCTTTTGGGAATGGCTGTCTGAATGAGGGCTTTCTCTTCAGTGTTAACGGTGTTCTGCCTTGGGCACATTAGGTGGTTGCTGGAAGTGAGCATGCTTGGCCAGTTGGCGATATGGCTGCTAGGCCAGCAGCACCAGAGCAAGCTGAATTTATGTAACTAAGCTCCCCTGATTACGTAATACATCACTGCTCTGTTCTGTAGCTTGCTTACCCTTTCCAGCATCCTTTTCTTCCTCCTCTTCTCAGACCTGAACAGCATTTCTCTTCTTCTCTGGGAAAGGCTATCAAAGGAAATGGATGAAATCTCAGGATTTTGTGGGAACCCAGTATCTGGCTGTTGGCAGAAGCTTCTTTCTTTTTGTTAGCAAATCTTAAGGGTTCTTTAGTACTTTCTTATGCTAGCAACAGGTTGGTACTCTCTGCCCAATGGTCCTGCCATCAGATGGTAGGAAAATGATTATGACAGGTTGTTGCCGGACATCCTATAACTGAATAATATTTAGCAAGAAAGGCAGGATTAGGAGTGGAGGTAGAACTCACTTTATTTTTAAGCCCTAAAGTTTTCAAACTTATAAAAATATTGAACAGATCACTGTATATGCAACACCCAGATTCAGCAGTTTTTAACATTTTCCACAGAGTTTGCCTTAGAGGATGTGGAGAGTGAGACCTGAGTTAGAAGAATAAACTTTTATTGTGAGTCAGTTACTAGAGTTGTTTCTGAGTCCCTCTTCACTCCTCCATCCCCAGGCCCTGAGAATCTTGAGCAAGACCTCAGTAGCCCCGATGTGTGAGAGTGCTGGTGGGGGGCACTCAGGGGTGTGGAAGGAAGGCAGCAGCAGCAGCATCGAACTGGGGCAGGACTTTGGTGGTCGGGGTGACTGTTAGGGAAGATTTTTTCCAGGAAGTGACATTTACATTGAAGTCTGCAGAATGAGGAACCCATGTTTCATATTGAGGAAAAAGCATGTATTAAGGTGATGAAGTGAGAGAAGGGATAACAATTGTAAGGACAAAAAAGGGGAATCAGAAAGAGATGAGGCCAAAGAGAAGAACGGAGCTAGCAGTGTTGCTGTTGTGCACAATTCCGGGGGCCACCATTCACATTGCATTCTTTTGTATTAACACTGTTCTCTCTTGAGGATGTTAACTGGCCACTGAGATTGAACACTGTCTCCATGGGTGGGTGGTGGTTTGGCTATTTAGACCAGCACCAGAGCCGTCTGCATGTATGTGACTTACTCTTAGCACGCACACTCTTGGGCCAGATATTGAAGGGTGGTGTTCACATTAAGAAGTATGGAATAGTGCAGACCTGCATTAAAGGATTTTAATGAGGAGTTTATCATGACTAGGTTTGTGGTTGTGCTGAGGAAGTAGTGGTAGTTAGAAGTGCATCTGAATAAGAGGCCTGGGCTTCAGGGCCTAACTAGAGTTTTAAATCTGCCTCTGTTTCTTTCAGAAATGAATTGTTCATACTGTCTTGGCTTCCACTTCACCATCAGATACTAGTAATTCTGGTTTGAGAGGGCAAATCCGATGAGCTTATTTTGTAAGGATAGTAGCTGTTAATAACAATTTCGGATGGTATAAAGTGGGCCTTCTTTTCTGGCTAGCTGTTGTGGTTTTGACTCCCAACTGCACATTGGAATTACCTAGATAGTGTTTAAAAATGCTAATATCCAGACCTAACCTCAGAGTCTGATTCCATTTGTCTTAGGTGAAATTTAGGCAACCTTACTTCCCGACGGTCTCAAAGCTGTCCAGGTGAATCACATGTATAGCCAGGACTGAGAATCCCTCGACCAACATCAGGTCCTTTTTTAAAATTTTTTGTTTATTAAACAAATTTTAAAATTAAAACTAAATTTAAAAAAACAATAAAAGCAGTTTTGTTTACTACTTTGGTTATTTTGTGATGGGCACTTTATAAGTACTATCTTAATCCTCATCAAATTTCCTTATAGTCAGTATTATTTTTCCCATTTTACCAGTGAGTAAACAGAAGGTTAGAGAAGTTAAGTGTCTTAGAACAACCAATATAAGATGGTGTCAGATTTTGAACACAGGTCCACCTGATTCCAGAGATCGTGTTTTTAATTATGATGCTCTGTTACCTCCCACTCACTGTTTTCTTCCGAAGGGTGGATTTCCTTGAGAATGGAGGCATTCACTGTTCTCATGTGATTTGTGCAATTTCAGTTCTTAGAGCTTCTTCTTAGTGCAGAGAACATAGAAAGTGTATTCCTTTCCACATAGTAACAACCTGGACTGTCTTAGATGTGTTTTGTTGGCAGCATGGTTTACTATGATACGATGTGTAAAGCTGCCAGCTCTTGTTCCATGCACTTTTACAGTTATTATTTGCTTATCAAAACAATACTTTGGAGCATATATTATTTTTATTTGTACATTATGGGTAAGAAACTGAAGTCCAGAAGGCTAAAAAACTTGTGACACACAGGTAGTGGGTTTAACTCCAATGATCTCAGCCTCATTATTTTCTTTATTATTTTCAGCACATAAGGAGAAGGTGACAAGTACAGTACCTCTTAATAACTTGCAGATATTATGTCATGTTAAGAAGGTGTGCTGGATGAGGAGGACAAGGAGCTGACAGGAGGGGTGTGGAATAATTCATCAAATTCCTTGAGCTATTGTAGTGAAAATGTTCCTCTGGTTTCTTGTTTCCTTGTCACCAGAGTGTATGTGACCTTGTTGCTCAACTCACTTGGTAGCACGTTTGTTCATGAGGAAATACTGGGAAAATGCTAGCAACCACTAATGCATCTCGGAAGAGGTGAAGGGAGTTCAGCATATGATTAGAGTTTTGGCTTAGCTATCTGAAATCAGGACAGATTGTCCAAAGTCACTTAGTTTCCCTACCAGTGATACAGGAATTGCTGTTTAGGTGATTAAGTCAAGAGCTTCAGTATTTGGGAGTACAGGGCTGCGCTGTAGTGAGGTTGCCGAATCATAAATGGTTGTTGAAATAATACCTGAAGAGATAGAAAATCTGTATAGATCTGTGTAAATAAAGTGATTGAGTTAGTAATTTAAAATCATTCACAAAGAAAAGCCCAGGACCAGATGGTTTCACTAATAAATTCTATCAAATATATAAAGTAGAATTAATACAGAATTCTTCTCCAACCCTTACAAAATGTAGAAGGAAGGGACACTACCAACTAATTCTTGAATTGGTATTACCCTGGTACTAAAACTAGATAAGGATATCACAAGAAAACCATAGAACAATATCTCTTATGATTATAGATGGAAAATCTATACAAAACACTAGCAAACCAAATCCAGCAGCATATGAAGAGGATTATATACTATGGCTGAGTATGTTTATCCAAGAATTAATGTTTGGTTTGATATCTGAAAATTAATATGCTAGATTATTAATAGAATAAAAGGCAAAAGTCATTTGATCATAGTGATGGATGTAGAAAAAAGTATTTGATAAAATGTAATACCTCTGTGATAAGAAAAGTACTCAACAGATTAGGAATAGAGGGGAACTTCCTCAACCTGGTAAAGGGCATCTGGAAACCCCCCAGATAACATTACACTTAATTGTAAAAGATTGAAAGATTTCCTCCTAAGGTCAGGAACAAGACAAGTATTCTACTCTTGCCACTTCTAGTCAACATAGTCCTAGAGGGTCTAGTTAGCACAAGTAGGCAGGAAAATAGAAGACATCTAGATTGGAAAGAAAGAAGTAAAACTATTTCTGCTTGCAGTTGACAGCATGTCAAAACCCCTAAAGAACCCATAAACTTAGAACCAATAAATGAATTCAGCAAGGTTGCAGGACCCAGGATCAACATACAAAAATCAATTATATTTCTATGTGTTTGCGTTGAACAATCCGAAAATGAAAGTAAGAAAATTCCTACTATTTATGCTACTATCAAAAATGAATAAAATGTTAGAAATAAATTCAAAGAATATATATTCTGAAAACTGTGAATATTGATGAAAGAAATTAAAGAAGATCTAAGTAAATGGAAAGACATACCAGGTCATGAATTAGAAACTTAGTATTGTTAAGATGGTGACACTCCTCACATTAATCTACAGATTTGATACAATCCCTATCAGAAGCCTAGCTGGCTTCTTTGAGAAATCGATAAGCTGATCCTACGAACAACAAAAATTCAAGAGAATCAGAATAGCCAAAATAATTTTAATAAAGAAGAGCAAAGTTGGGGGACTGACACTTTCTGATTTCAAAACTTACTACAGACTCCAGTCAAGATGGCTGCGTAGGCAGACATGGCTTGTGTCTTCTCACAACCACATCAAAATTAAAACTAAAGGTAGAACAACCATCACTTGGGAATGTCAGAAATCAAGCTGAATAGAAGCCTGACTATGGAATTAAACCACATCCATTCAGACTGGTCAAAGGAACACAGATGCAGGACAGGCTGGTCCCACACCCACGTGAATAAAAATTTGGGAGGGATATTTCAGGAGTGAGGAGTCAGGAGCAGGACCCTCAACCCAGGATTCCAGTGCCAGGAAGATAAGTCCCCATAACTTCTGTCTCCAAAAAAACAGTGGGGATTGAATTTGTGGAAGAAACTGCTAGAGCCCCAAGCAGCTCCTCATAAAGAACCAACACACAGATTCACTTAGACATCAGTGGCATATAGGGAGAAACTGAAGTGTTGGGCATCAAGATGAGCATAGGCCAGTGTCCCTTTGCTACCCCCCGCCCCCAACAGAACCGTTAAGCTGGTGGCATATCTGAGACTCCATTAACCTGGGTAACACTGACCTACCTTGGAGATCCCCAGAGGCTCTGCCCCACCCATCTCACAGGCCCACCCAAATTGCTTTTCCATAAGAATGGCTGGTCTCGTCTCCTAAATTCTATCCAACAGGCAACAGTCGCCCTTCAGGGAGCCCTAGCGGCAGCCAGATTGCTTTACAGCTCAGGCAGGGTGGCCCTGGGCAATATACAGGTGGGGACTCACCTTGGTCTGCACCACCTGGGAAACTCCGTGGCCAACACATCCAGTGGACAGCTACAGACCATTGGAGCACCACCACCCTGCCCCTGCATAGCTGATCCTCCATGGAGGGCAGAGGTTTGTGGTGAGTGGTCACAGCCAATCCTTGCAGCTGACTGGCCTGGGTAAATCCCTCCCATTGATCTGCTCACAGCAACTAAGGCTCAACTACAAGAGGAAGGGTGTACTCAGCCCACACAAAGGGCACACCTTAAGCACCCAGCATGGGTGATAGGGGAGGTTGTGCCACTGGACCCTACAGGACACCTACTATATTTGGCCACACTACCAACACATGGAGTCAAAGCAGCTGCAATTAATACATAGAAACAAACACAGAGAGGCTGCCAAAATGAGGAGACAAATAGCCCAAATGAAAGAACAGATTAAAACTCCAGGAAAAGGGAAATGGATACGAGCAATCTATCAGATGCAGAATTCAAAACACTGTAAGGATGCTCAAGGAACTTAGTGAGGACCTTGGCAGCATAAAAAAGACCCAGTCAGAAATGAAGGACACAGTAACTGAAATACAGAACAGTTTATAGGGAAACGACAGTAGAATGGATGAAGCTGGTAATTACATCAATGATTTGAACATAAGGAAGCAAAAAAACAAACCAAATAGAACAAGAAGAAAAGAGAATAAAAAAAAAACAAGGATAGTAGAAACAGCCTCTGGGACAACTTCGAGAGAGCCAACATTTTCATCATAGGGGTGTCAGAAGGAGAAGAGAAAGCAAGAAATTGGAAATCTATCTGAAAAAATAGTGAAAGAGAACTTCCCTAATTTGGTGAAGGAAATAGACATGAAAGTCCAGGAAGCACAGAGAGCCCAATTATGATGGGTGCAAAGAGACCTGCTCCAAAACACATCATAATTAAAAGGCCAAAGATTAAAGAGAGACTTTTTTTTTGCTAACTGCTTTATTTCTTTTGATTTTTAAAAATTGTCGTTCCAGTTAAAGAGAGACTCTTAAAAGCAGCATGAGAAAAGAAGTTACTGGGTGGTTGCCAGATGGGAGGAGGGAAGGGAAGAATGGGTGGGGAGGTGAGTATTAAGAAGTACAAATAGGTGCCCTGGCCAGTGTGGCTCAGTGAATTGAACTCCAGCCTGTGGACCAAAAGGTTGCTGGTTTGATTCCCAGGCAGGGCATATGCCCAGGTTGTAGGCCTGGTCCCCAGTAGGTGGGGGAAGGACTTGAGAAGCCACCATACATTGATGTTTCTTGCCCTCTCCCTTTTTCTCCCTTCCCCTCTGTCTAAAACTAAATAAGTAAAATCTTAAAAAAAAAAAACCCATAGGCAGTTACAGTTAGGAAAAGGAGTAGCTGAAGAACTTACACCCATGACCCGTGGACATGAACAATGGCGGGGGGATTGCCTGAGGGAGTGGGGGGGCACTGGGTGGAGGAGAGCAAAGGGGAGAAAGTCAGGATAACAGTAATAACATAATAAATTATAATTTAGAAAACTTACTACAAAGCTATGGTAATAAAACAGTGTGGTATCAGCATAAAGACGGACCTGTAGATTAATGGAATACAATTGAAAGTTCAGAATAAAATCCTCACTTTTTTGAGCAATTGATTTTTGATAAGGGGGCTAAAACAATTCAGTGGGGAGAGAATTGTCTTTTCAGCAAATGGTGTTGGGACAACTGGATACCCACAGGGAGAATAATGAAGTTTACCCAGCCCCACACCATGTACTCAAGTGGATCAAAGAACTGAAAGTAAAAGCTAAAACTATAAAACTCTCAGAAAAAAGTAGGGTTAATTCTTCATGACCTTGGATCAGGCAATGCTTTCTTAGATTTGACATCTAAAACAAAAGCCACAAAAGAACAAAATAGATAAATTGGACTTCTCTCAAAAAATGTGCTTCAAAGGATACCGTCAAGGAAGTGAAAGGACAACCCACAGGCTGGGAGAAAAACAAATGTATTATAAATGTAATAGAACTTGTAAAAGAACCATTACAAGTTCCTGATCAGAAACTTGTAATAGTTCTTTATTCTAGATACAGCGCAATAATGAAAGAGACAACCCAATTAAAAAGTGGGTGAAACATCTGAATAGGTATTTTCCCAAAGAAGATTTACAGATGACCAATAAACACAGGAAAAGATGCTCAACATCTTAGCCAATAGGGACACACAGATGAAAACCACAATTAGATGCCACTTCACACTCACTTATATGGCTAAAACAGAAAAATCAGATTATAATGTGTTGCTAAATCTATGGAGTTGTTGGAACCCTCATGCACTGCTGGTAGGAATGTAAAATGGAGCTGTTGTTTTGGAAAACAGTTGAGCAGTTCTTCAAATGGTTAAACAGTTTATATGATCCAGCAATTCCAGTCCTAGTTATCTACCTAAGAGAAAGGAAAACATGTCTACATGAAAACTTTCATGTGAATGTCGTAGCATTATTCATGATAACCGCTCAGATGACCATCAACTGGTGAACGAATAAAGAAATATGATATATCCTTACAATGGGGTATTAGTCAGCATTAAAAAGAAGCATCGGTATATGCTCCAGTGTGGATGACCCTTGAAAATATGCTAAGTGAAAGAAGCCAGCCAACAACAAGATGACATTTTATGATCCCATGTGTATGAACTGTCCAGAACAGGCAAATCTAGGAACAGAAGGTAGAAGAGTAGATGCCTGAGACGGGGCTGGAGGGTGGGAGTGGGGAGAATGACTGCTAGTGGACACAAGGTTTCTTTTTGAGGCAATAAAAATGTCCTAAAATTCATGGTGGTAATAATAATCTTAACTCTGAATATGCTTAAAGCCAATGAATCATAGACTTCAAATAGGTGGATGGTGTGGTGTGTGAATTATATCACAGTATTGCTGTTAAAATTGTTGATTAAAGCATGGCTTGATCATCTTTTCTCAGCTCTGTGACGTCATCAGCTGATGGTCATGGTTCCTCATGAGAGCCCAGATTCTGGTGAAAAGTTTCAGGGAACTGTTGGAGTGGGGTGTCTTTTTCAGTTGAAATAAGAGTAAGATGATGGAGACCTTCTGGAAGGAGAGCTCAAAGGTGCAGCCCTTTGCGGCCTCGGCCCTCATTCTCCCCAGAGGCAGACACTGGGGCCTCACTGTGTGGGGGTGAGACGGGTGTTAGGAGAGTGGGGGGAATGCTCACTGCTCTTCCCACGTATGGCCAGCTTGGAAGTTGAGTTTGCAGCATATTAACAAAAGAAAATTAACAATACTGTGCCATCCAGGGTGAAAACACATTCCCTCGATGAAGACAGTGATCCCTCTTGGTCTCTGTTGTTGGCAGAGAGAATCTTTACATTATCAGAGGAACTTCATAACTTCTGAAATTCTGTTATCATCCAACATGGATGTGATTCACAGTTTTGTTTGTTTTTAAAAAGATTTTATTTATTTATTTTAGAGAGGGAAGGGAGGGAGAAAGAGAGGGAGAGAAACACCGATGTGTGGTTGCCTCTCGTGTGCCTTCTGTTGGGGACCTGGCAAGCAACCCCAGGCATGTGCCCTGGCTGGGAATTGAACTAGCAACCCCTTGGTTTGCAGGCCAGAGCTCAATCCACTGAGCTACACCAGCCAGGGCTGATTTAGGGTTTTTGTTTCAGTCTTGGGTGAGGTAGTGTTTTCTAAGATACTCTTGGAAAATAGGTGGGGACAGTATTGACAGACTCTGATATGAGTAGGCATTGAAGCTGAGCTTTGGTAAGAGCTAGTTTTCAAGGGAAGTAGAAATGTATGGCTTTCTGCTGGAATTGAGAGACGATGAGAAGGTAATGTCTCTTTTCTGAGACAGAGAGAGAGGAAGGAGAAAGAAAGCAAGAACCCATGCTTAACTCTGGGTTAGTCTTTACCTTTCGGTTTTGACCCTTTTAAGAATATGACAAAAGTGGTTGGCTCACTGAAAGATATAGGTACACAGAGGGTTTTACATAAAATTTTAGGAGTTTCTGGAACTCCCCAAAGTAGGACTGTAGACAAGATCTTCTCATTAACAAGACATATTCACCTACTATCAGATTGATGGGCAGCAGTGAAATGGAGGCGAACATATTAGGCTGGATTCTGAACCTTGGCAATTGTAATCAGGCTAGATGAGTTATTAACTTCAGTGTTTGGCATTTGGGCATACCTCAAGTTTAATGCTTTCTAATTTTAAAATACTCTTTATTGAAGTCCTCAAATTACATTATATGGGTTTGTTCTGGGGGGGGGGGTCACAACTAAAATAAATGGGATTAAAATCATCCCATGAGTTTAAGAGATAATGGTAATGTTCATGAATGTGAAAGTCTTCCAGGCAGTCAGCTGGCTGGTTTCACCCCTTTCATGTGTCCTCAGTTGAGGAGCTTTCAAACTCAGGGACAGAGTCCCTAGGATCAGTTAGCAGTAGTTTGGGGGGCTGAGGGAGCAGGGGCCTCTCATGCTGCTCAATAATGTGAGAGTCTCACTGGTCTCACTCTTGTAGGAGGCGTATTGCTGAGTTATCCTGTCATCTTTGTATCCAGCGTCCTGCCTAAAGGGTATTGGGAGATTGCTGTAGGCCCAGCAACTTACGTTGTTCTGAAAGCCTGAAAAATGTCTGTGTTCCGCTAGTGACCCAAGGGGAGGGTCAGATGGAGGCATGAAAGGAGATGCTATAGAAGAGGCATTCGTTTGTTCTTATGTTTATGTAAAAGCTCATTATAGAAAAATCAGAAAAGGCTAAAACAAAAGCAAAATGTACAAAACCTTTTAAAAAATAAGGCACTGCATTACATGAACATACTATTTTTTGAACTTTCATTAAAATTTTTTTGATACATAGAAAAATTGAGAATATGGCAAATACTAGATTCAGATTAATCTTTTAAAATTTTTGACATAGTTTCATACATACAGAGGTTATAATACAACCAGTAATTAGAAGTACTCTTTACCCAGATTCCCCCAAATATTAATTTCTTACTACATTTGATTTGCCTTTTCTTCAACTTCTGTGTGTGTCTGTCAGGCTTTGTCTGTATAGTTTTCTGAACTGTCCCAATACTTAGGAGTAAATTGCTTTCATGATGTTCTCCTAATCCTAAATACTTCACTTGTTTTTCCTAAACACAAGGAATTCTCTTATATGACCACAGCACAGTGATAAAATCAGGAACTTAATATTGATACCAATACTGTTACCTAATCTACTGAATTTATTCAGATTTCACCAGTCGTTCAAGTGTGTCCTTTAAGGGACAAGAAGATCCCAGATGCTATGTTGCATTCAGTTGTAGAGTCTGTCTTTCCCTTAATTTGGAATCCTTCTCCAATATTTCTATGTGTTTCAGGGTGGAGACCTAGGGTGTTTTTGTTGTTGTTTTGGGGGTTTGGGGGCTTTTTTGTATCTTACAGTATGTACTAAGCGACTTTCCATATCGCTAGATACAGAGAGCAGTGCAGTTCTCACTGAGTAACTGAGCCAGGACCCTGGGGCCCGACTACCTGTTTCCAACCCTGGTCTCACTACTCAGTACCTGTGTTCTCTTAAACACATTTTCTTCTGTGAAATGGGGGTGCCAATACTAGAGCCCCATGCACAAGTGCGCATTACCGACACGGTGCCTGTCACAGAGTAAGCTCTCAGAAAATGCTGGCTACTGTTGTCACCACTAAGTGACATTTACAAGGGCAATTCTGCAGATATGTTGGCAGTAGCAAGTGTGGCTCTGTTCTGTCCTGCCCTGCTTTTCTTCATATCTGTCTAGGTTCAGACAGCAAACTTGGCCAGCTTACTCACCTATAGGATGGTTTAGCTGGAAAAACTGCCCTAAAGAGTGGCTACCAAGTGCTCCCAAGTTCATGAGCTCATATTGGTTTGCGACAGTTTCACTGGTCTTAGAGTAAGAACAGTGAGGTTATTTTTTGTTAAAGGCTAAATGTTTTATTATGACATCGTATAGTTCTTTTGGAGGTATTAAAATGTCCTTTTAAAAATGATGTTCATAAAAAATTGATGCTTATAAAGATGGTTGCTTATTTTGTCATTATTGTATTTAATAGGTCAGAAAAGTAACAAAGACAAACCCGTTAACCCCCAAAATATTTTTGGAGATTTTACTGGCCCATGACAAGCCAGTGGTCTGGGAATTACTGTTCTAAACAATGTGCATTTGGCTTTGTGCTTATATACAAGCACCTGTGAACAGGGTTTCTGACTAGAAATTCATTAATTTAGTTATAGATTGAATGAACATTTTTTGACTCTCTCTTGAATGCAGGACACTGTACCAGATGCTTTTCATGTCTCATTTCATCTTTATAACAGCTCAGTGCTGCTGGTTCTCCTCTTACTGTCTTACTAACCCTGTGAGCTATGTGTTATTTTCCCTGCTTCTACTGAGGAGATAGACTCTCAGAGATGGAGTTCACCCAAGGTTATTGAGCCAGGAGTGGTCTGGCTGACCACAGTTGGTACCCGGCTCTCCCTGGTGACAGAGGCCATACTTGCTTTTTTCTCTCCATTGTTCACAGCTCATGTGCTTCAGACCTGTGGAAGTTTAGTAATGGTTCATGAATCCCCAAGTCCACGGGTCTCCTTTCAATCAAGATATACTAAAGGTACAATCATATTTAGAGAACTTTTTTTTAAGTTGCCTTGCAGTACAAAGTTGCCTTGCAGTACAGAAAGCATTTCTCCACCTTACAGAGAGCTATTTGTACAACAGCAGGAGTTCCTCATTTTTTGGTGACTCTTGGGTTAGGAATGAAACTGCCGCCTTTGCCTGAGTCAGTGTGATTCTTCAGCTTTCCGTTCCAGCTACATATAGGCTGCCTTCCAAGGAAAGGAAATTGCCGCTGTGTGGTATTAGTGGGTGCCCTAGAAACACTTCGTGATCTCCTACCTGGGCATAGGAAATAAGATGCATTCAAATAATAATATGAGGGGCAAAGTTGGAAGCTAAGTCATGAGTTGCTGAGGGAGACAGATTTCAGCTCTAAAGCTGTGGGGCTTTGTCTAGTGCAGTGTTTCTTAAATTTGGCTGTCTATGCTGCTTTTTAAAAAATAAACCCGTTCCCTACTCTAGACCTACTGAACAAGACTATGTGACTCAGGGACACACAGGTGTGTGCGGCTGAAAAGCTCCCCCAGGCGATCCTGAGAACCAGGTTACCTCTGACTGCATAGCTGGACGCCGCACCAGCCTTGGGAAGAGTAAAGCCCCTTTAGGTTAAGGATGGTTCTCCTAGGCACTTTTTTTTTTTTAATCTTTTTAAAAATGATTTTATTTATTTATCTTTAGAAGGGAAGAGAAGGGAAGGGAAGGGAAGGAGAGAAGGATAGGGATAGGGAAGGAGAGAAATATCGATGTATGGTTGCCTCTCATGAGTCCCCTGCTGGGAACCAGCCTGCAACCCAGGCATGTGCCCTGACTGGGAATCGAACCGCGATCGTGTGGTTTGCAGGCCTGCGCTCAATCCACTGAGCTACACCAGCCAGGCTCCTAGGCACTTCTTGAGTTGGTACATGAAGCAAGCCTTGGGATCATCAGAACTCCCCAGGACATTTTTAATTCCTTCCTTTTCCTCACTGGCCACTGAAGTTAGAAGCTTTCTTGTCAAGCCCATTTCTGTAAAATATTTGATGAGCACACTCACAAATCTATTGTTCTAGATCAGCAATTTTCAACATTATCTATCTCATGGCATACGCAAACTTAATTACTAAAATTCTGCACACCAAAAAATGTATTTTTTGCTGACCTGACCAAAAAATAGGTATAAGTTTGATTTATTCATACCGAGTGGCTACTGTTGCGTTGGCTGTTGTCATTTTTCTTATTTGACAATCTAAGGGAGAAGAGGTCAGTGCCCCTGACTTAATAGTCAGGTATTGCATGCTTTAAAAATTCTTGTGGCACAGTGGTTTAAAATAGCTATCCTAGATTGTAGAAGAGCAGTTTATAGCACTTAGATCATTCCCTGATTCATTGAATCTCTTGATGTAGCCCTGTATGTATTCCACCAGCAGCTTGAGAGGAAAACAGCTGAGAGCTGCTCCGAGGCGCACCCCGCACTCCTTCCTGTGGCCTCTGGAGCCCATTGGGATCTGGCTTCTGCCTCAGCTCACACCAGCCTCTTCCTCACTTGCTTAGTTTCAGACACCATGTCTTCTACAAATGTGCCAAACTCATGCTGCTTTTGGGGGACTCCCTCTAATTAACACTCTGAGTCTCGGCTTAGATGTTGACTCTGAATCAATCTCTGTTGTGTCACCTCTTCATCATAGTATTCATCATAGTGTTTATCATTGTCTGAAATTTTATTATAATTTGTCTCTTCCACTCTGTTGTCAGCTCCATGAGAGCAGGTACCTGTTTATGTTGTTTCCCATCAAACTCAAAGCATCTGGAATACTGTCTGGCTGGTAATAGGTGCTCAGGAAGCATTAGAGGAAGAAGTGCTTTGGGCCGTACACCCTCACACACCTTTATTTCAGGGCAGGACTGTGCTGACCCTCCATTGGTATCTCTTGGTGCTAGAAGTGTAGCAGTTTTCTAGAGCAAAACTAAATAATCTTGAGCTATTTGTCATGTTGCAACACTCCCGTGGAGCTTTTCCTTGTCCACATGTAGGTTAGAGTGACAACAGCTATTTAGAAATGTATGTCCATAGGCCCAACTAGAGGGTAAATGATCCCTTAGGATTAGTGTTAATTCCAGTCTCTCCAGTCCTGCGCTGTATACATGTCAGGCATTTGCTGTATTCTGAGATCCTACAAAGTAAAGAACATCTTTTTATTTTTTTTAATTTTTATTTTTTAGATTTTATTTTTATAGAGAGAGGAAGGGAAGGAGAAAGAGAAGGAGAGAGACTTCATTGTGCAAGAGAAACATCGATCCATTGCCTCTCGCACACCCCCAACTGGGGACCTGGCCTGCAACCCAGGCATGTGCCGTGGCCGGGATTGAACCAGTGACCTTTTATTTTTGCAGGATGATGCCCAACCCACTAAGCCACACCAGTCAGGGCAAAGGACATGTGACCTCTTCCAAAGGACATTTTCACTTTGGAAGAACTCAGCCCTGTTTGGCATTCTTGTCTGTCTCCTTGCTATGGAAATACTGCTGTCTGGGTACAAACTCGCGGCCTGATCTCCCGACTCTCAGAGACATAAGTGGGGACTGTTTGGATGGTGTGATGCTGTGTGTTTCATAAAGCTTCTGAAAGCTTCAGGACCTGTGGTCGTAAGCTTCAGGTTTTCCTAGAGGACCTCTGAAAATCTGGTGATAGTAACACGCCCTCCCTCAGAAAATGTACAAGCACCAGTGCATATATTTTTGCCTATAATTTTTAGGGGCATAAGAACTTAAATGCCCTTCATAGACCCTAAATGTCTTTTTGGGGTTGAGATTGGTTTGCTTATCCACCACAGCTGGGTCTTGGCTCTTCCATGGCTGTTTCTTTCTGACTTGGTCTCCCGTCTTCTGTGCCCTCTCGTTTTTAAACCCGTTGGACTCTCTCAGGCCCAGAAGAGGCGATATTCTCCAGGAGTCCAGGTACTCAGTTGTTAATCCACCATGGCTACCCTTTATTTTCCGCGTGTTCATACAACATTTGCTACTGTTAAGTATCCATGTGGCTACTGACTCAGGAGTCACGAGTCTCTGATTTTGAGTGCTCCTTCTCCTTGCATGTTGACTGTTGGGGACAGTGTGGAATTCATTGAGTGGCATGTGTCATGTGACCTCTCCCTTCATTTACACTGCCTAGCACTGGGCTTGCTCTGGAATGGTTAGCTTATCATTTCTAAGGAAAAATTTGCTCCTACAACTCTGTTGGAGAAAGGGCCTCTGAAGTAGGTGGGGAAATGGGTGGGATCTGGGGAAACCTGCAGTGGAAGAACTTTGTCCTGTGTATTATTGGGGGAAGTTGTGTGCGACTGAAGCTTAAATGGGCTGGAAGTTTTTTTTGGTTAAGAACAGTCATCTTGGCTGGAGAACACCATCCAGCAGCCTGGTTCTGGCAGTACTCTTTCTGAGTCTTAATCCATTCAGCATTATGTGCTCATGGGATTTTAGAATTTGAAAGGAGCTATCCTGAATGGAAAGATTTCCCTGATCAAACAGGTATTTTCAGAATGCCTGTTGTGTGCAAAACGCTTGCTCTGGCAGGTAGGGTGGGGGGATATGGGCCTAGGTGGAGACATGTAAAGTAGCATAATAAATTATTGTTTTATTCAAGAAGTTGACATGGCAGTGGGTAGATAGGTACATACACATAAAAAGAAAGCCACTAGTCTGGGGAAGAACACTCATGCAAAATGGTTATCTCCGGGAAGAGATACGAGTCAGATTCCAGAGCCTTAGAGGAGCTGAAGTCAAGTACAGAGTTCAGTCGCTTACTTGGCCGTATCCTTTTAGTGTGGGTTCTAGTGGGTTGTCAGTGATGTGTGCAGGCATTCCAAGGAGCACTTCCTTACTGTCTTCTGCTTCTCCTTCTCTACTTTCCCAGCGGGTGTTCCCCTACATCTCAGCCATGGTGAACAATGGTTCCCTCAGCTATGATCATGAGCGGGATGGGCGGCCAACAGAGCTGGGGGGCTGTACGGCCATCGTCCGAAATCTCCATTATGATACCTTCCTTGTGATTCGCTATGTCAAGAGGCATTTGACGGTGAGTCTCTGTTCTAGACCAATATGGCTGTCTGGTTCCTGCTCCCATGGCCTGGCCCTGATTTCTTTCTTCTTCTTATTCTAGATAATGATGGACATCGATGGCAAGCATGAGTGGAGGGACTGCATTGAAGTGCCAGGGGTCCGCCTGCCCCGGGGTTACTATTTTGGCACCTCGTCCATCACAGGGGATCTTTCAGGTATCTCCACATGCACTTCTTATTTGCCCAAACTGAAGTCACATCTTGGTAGCCAGGCCTTGGCAAGGCTTCTCAGAGGAGAGAGTCAGACCAGCAGAACTCTGGGAAGCAGATACCCTGGGAGTGTTTATCTTCCTACATTCCCATACCCAGATTCCTTAAGACCCCAGGCTTAAGTTGTCCTCGAACAGCTGTCCCAGGAGATAGAGCTATGGAAAAGTAGTTTGCCTCTTTGTGGAGCCACCTCTCCAGCTTGTGTTTTAAGTTCTGTACTTTTCTGTTTCTGGTGCCATCTTTCTAGTCTGCTTCCTCTCTTTCCCCTCCTAATGTACTCAGTTTCCCTTCTCTTAACAAGGCTTCTCTGTAACTCTGCCATCCCTCTTCCGACTGATACTGAGGCCCTGCTTTGTGGCCAGACTTGTGAATGTCGTATGTGGAGATGTTCCTGTTTCCAGCCATCCCCCTCTGGACATGCTGCCCTGGACATGCTGCCCTGGGCCTGTGTCTCTGCCATGCTGTCGGCACTCTTCTAGTGGAAGTTACTTCCGTGTCCTGGCCATGTGTGGCACTCCGTTTTCAGTCCTCGCTCTGTTTCCTCTTAGGTCTTTTATTTTTCTTTAGTGAGAGAAGGGAGGGAGAGAGTGACGAAGAGAAGCTTTGATGTGAGAGAGAAACATTGATTGGTTGCCTCTTATATGCATCCCAACCAGGGCCAAACCCACGACCCAGGCACGTATGTGTCCTGACCAGAAGTCAAACCCGTGACCCTTCGGTACATGGGACACTGTTTCCTATAGGTCTATGGTTGGTTTTCCAACCAGCTGGGCCACGCCAGCCAGGGCTCTTCAGCTCTTTTGACCATTTGCCCTGAGGGTCTTTCCTGACATGACAGTTGTGGCACTGACAATACCTTCTGCTTTTCCTTTCCCCACTCTTTAGAACTTTCTTTCTCCTTGTCCAGATTTGTGGCTTCTCTCTTTTTAAAATTATTTATTTTTTAAAGAATGGGGAAGAGCCCTGGTTGGTGTGTGGCTCAGTGGATTGAGCACCGGCCTGCAGATCAAAGGGTCGCTGGTTTAATTCCTAGTCGGCACACACGCCTGGGTTGCTAGCCAGGTCCCCAGTGGGGGGCACTTGAGAGGCAGCCACATGTTGATGTTTCTCTCCCTCTCTTTCTCCCTCTCTTCCCCTCTGTCTAAAAGTAAACAAAATCTTTTTTAAAAAATGTAAAAGGGAGGGAGAAAGAGAGGGAGAGAAACTCTTATCGGTTGCCTCTTATACATGCCCCAACGGAGGGCACTGAACTTGCAACCCAGGTATGTGCCCTGACTGGGAATGGAACCTGCCACCTTTCACTTTGTGGAATGACACCCAACCAACTGAGTCATGTGGGCGAGGGGTCAGTGGCTTCTCTTTATTTGCTTGTTCTCCCCCTTGGCTTTAGCCCGAGTCATAACATTATTTGAGAAGAGGTAAAGAACTGAATGCATAGGGTTTTTTAATACATAATTTATTATGAATAAAGCTAATATGAAACAGAATTTTCTTCTGGCAGAAAGGAAAGGCAAACACTCACGGGAATGGGCAGCAGCTGCTTGGTTCCAGCCATAATTGCCAAGAGAAAATGTGGGCTCAGTCAGGCCATTCTTGGTTTTTAAGAGAAACTGGGAACTTGGATCTCTAAAGTGAAATCTGATTTTTTAAATTCTGGCTTTTAAAAAATTCAACTTTCTTGAGATATATTTTCCATAGAATAGAAGTATATAATTTGAAGAGTTTTGACAAATATTTGCACCTACGTCCTCACCTCCACAGTCAAGATACAGAGAGTCTGTCCATCACTGCAGGAAGTTCCCTGTGTCCCTCGGCAGCATCCTTCCCTCGTCCTCTCCTTGGGCAGCCAGGCTCCGATGGCTGTGAGCCGGGCCGGAGCTGTGGGACAGAGCTCCCCTTGGCTCAGAAACAGGAGGCACGAGCTTCAGATCTTTGCTATGTTAATCTTGTTACATGACTCAAGTTGAAAGAGGTATCCTTGTCTACTTTGAATTTTCCTTTGAATTTATAGGTTTCTAGGTCCTGTGAGTTAACTTCCTGGTGTACTTTTCAATGGGAAGTTGTTCCCAACTGTTAGAGATGAACAAATAGAATACAGTCAATTTTTGTTTATTCTGAGGCATCCTTTGCTCTAGGTTTTGGGTGGTAATACCTAGGTTAGTAAGTCTGTATTTTCTGCCCATAGGTTGTCCCTCAATAGAAATTGCGTCATCCTCTTAAGGTCTTTCTTGTTGATATCTTCTTACCATTAATGCAGCAAATTGTTGAACATGCTGAGAAAGTTGGGACACATTCCAGATGTACCAGCCTTTGGCGCCCCACATTGTGAGGAGTGTTGCTCTAGCTTTTTATCCTGTCCATGGGTCAAACTCAGCCCTGACAGTAAAAATATCTAATTGAAGGCAAATCCAGATTTTTCTATCTAGGGATTCTCTAGAGATTCTAAGAGTCCAAGCAGGCATAGATGCCATTCTAGTAATAGAAATGGCAAGAAATCCAGTCCCTGATAACCAACCAAGTAGCCATGAGCTAGCTGTATGGCATTCAGATTTGTGGTATACAGAATCACAGTTACAAGGAGCCACAAAGTATTAGGCCCAGTCAGGAAGGGGAACATTCTGTTCTGTGCCACAGCTGAGCCCGGCAAGCAGCCATCAAACCGCTGTCACCAGGAGGCCCTTTCCTGTCTTGAAAGTGTGTCATTCCCATCAAAGGGAAGCTCAGTGCTGCTGGTTCTCCTCTTACTGTCCTGGAACATTTTATGTATCATGGGGGATTTCATTCTTGTATTATCTTTAAATTTGTGAATTATGTAGGTAATGCTTGTTAATAAAAGCTTTCAATATGGAGTAATATAGAATAGTCCTGTTCCTTACTCTTGCTAGATGAGAAAACAGGCCACAATTATTCTTTCAAGGTCATTGCTAGTTAGCTGTGAATCAGAAGCTTGAGCCAAGATACTCCAAGATACCTCTTTTTGAGAGGGCTTGAGCAACCCTTATTCTTTTTTCTTTAGACAACCATGACATTATTTCCCTGAAGCTATTTGAATTGACAGTGGAGAGAACCCCAGAAGAGGAGAAGCTGCATCGAGATGTGTTCCTACCCTCCGTGGACAACATGAAGCTGCCCGAAAGTGAGCACAGGGACCCTGGGAAGCAGCCCATGGTGGGAGAGGAGTCACAATACTGGGGATGGGCTCGCAGGTCCGTCTTCTCTCTATCTTTCCTCTGCCCAATAAGCAGCACTGGCACAGTGCTCCAGTGTGCAGCACTGTCTTCAGGTTACAGATGAGCAGTTGCTTCATTTTAGATTAAAGCATCTGGAAAGGGAGAGTGAGCTCTGGCTCCCAGAAATGGGCATCGGGTCCTGGGGCATTAGTAGCCTGTTGGGTGGTCTTTCCCAGTAGGGTAGGCTCCCTGGTGCTGACTTTCTTCTCTTTCACTTCCTCAGTGACAGCCCCTCTGCCACCCCTGAGTGGCTTGGCCCTCTTCCTCATCGTCTTCTTCTCTCTGGTGTTTTCTGTATTTGCCATTGTCATTGGGATCATACTCTATAACAAGTGGCAGGAACAGAGCCGAAAGCGTTTCTACTGATCCCTTCTGTGACCACCAGCCCTGTGCTGTCACCATGAGGTGTGGGAGGAGCAGGTGCTGTCCTGAGCACATAGCCCATCAGTCTTCTCCAGTGTCCGGCAGCTGGTCAGGGACTGTGTTTTGTCACTGGAGCTTTAAATTCAGGGACACTGTATTCCCATGGTCATCCTTGGGGACTTCTGTCTCTGGTTCAGGAAGCCCACCCACCCCAGGGCAACACTTCTGTGATGTGCCTTTCCCTGCAGTCTGTCTACGGGGTGCACAGAGGGATGGAGATAGTACCTGCCATTATGATGCCAAGATCACAGAAAAGAGCTTCACTGCCCTGGCTGCCTTGATGTGGGACGCAGGACCCTTGTCCTTCTCATTTAAATCTGCAAAGAATGGAAAATTGATAACTCCTCATACCTTCCTGACATCCATTCATTGGTTTTTGCTTTTTGTCTGAGCCTTTCTTCACCTGAGGAGCTCTCCTTGGAAATCTGGATGGAAACTTCTCCACTTTGCCTTCCTCTCCCTCTTATTGTCCTCTCCAAATGCAGCCTGAGCTTGAGAAGACATTTTGTGCCTCTCTGTTGGGGTCTGAGGCTGCAGAACAAACATATTTCACTGACCCTCATTAGGTGTCCATAGGAAGAGTGCTTTCAGCTTTGGCTTGCTGCTCTAGCCTTTGCTTGTCAGTGTGGATCCTGGTTCTGTTGGTGTGTTTGTGACTTTCCCAATTAGGTACCATTAGGCTCTTAGTCATGTTTGGCTGGAAGTTGGTGTACAAGTCAAGAGAATCTTGGAAGATCTCATGGATAAAACAGGAATAATTGTGACACTAACCAGCTCCAGGTTTTGACACCAAAAGCAACGTTTGCCGTGTGATCTGACCACATGGAGATGCTTCTGGACCATCTGGAGCTTTCTTAGCTGCATGTTTTGTGTCTGTCATAATCTTCGGAATCCCACTTTGAGTGTTTAAAATGTAAGGAAGATTTCTTTGTATAGCTGTGGCCTGGATACTCCGCAGGGGGAAATTTGGCTTCTTTTTCCTAATGGATAAGGAACAGCTGCTGTTCTCATGATGCAAACCTGCCATCAATAGGCTCTCATCATCCGTGCCTGGAAGCATTCATTGTCATGGAGCAACAGTCTGAGTGCATCCTCCAGGGGTCAGCCCTTACTCCACTGCCTTATTTGACAAGGGGTCACACTCTGTTCTGCTCACCTGTCTGCCTATGATGAAATCAGCTAATAGAGGGCCTGCCCAGAACTTCTGTAGCCTAAGGGAAATTCGTAAAATGGCTGATGGAAACAAAACACTAGCTTCTGACTCAGTGCTCTTCCTTCTAGGGGTGCATTTTGGGGAGGGTCCAGGTCTTCTTCCTGAGCCCATAAGTCCTTACTCTGCCTTCTCCTCTGTTGGGAAGTCCTCGGCTCAACACAGAAGCAAAGGAGGGTTACCTTACCTGAGTATGGGTTTCTGTCCTCTTGGGCTTTTTTATGTCCTTCCCACATGCTTAATTAAACCTCGTGGGCAGTAATACTCTCCTGCAGACGGGATTAAGGTGGAATCCTCCTAACACCTTCCCCGCAACAGCAGAGCACCTCCAGAGTGCCAGAGGGCAAACAGATCTAGAGCTTCACCTTGTGATCAAGTAGAACTGAAAGAGCAGATGGTTCTTTTGTGACTTTGAGTTCAGGAGATTGGATAGAGCCCTGTGGTGAGAGGACCTAGGTGGGCTCTTGAGAAGACCTGGGCCTTGGTGCAAGAGGTGTGGGGTCTTCTCGTGGGGAGGCATGTTGGTGAGAGAGCTTGAACTCATAGGTTTTGTGTGATTTCAGCTCATGAGTGCCTTGAGGCTTCTTAAGGAAGGTAGGGAAGACATGTAATGCAGTCCCCACCTGGCCTAGGGCCACCTTAGAGCTGCGTGGTATAGGAAGCTGTCTAACCATTACGTGGTGTGTCCTGTCTCACCATACACAGCATTCTCTGTTACAAAACTTGTTTATTTTAGTGGAAAATTACAGCTTTGCCTTTCTTGCTGGAAGTGGTTTCTGAACAGATTAGCCAGAATATTCCCAGCCCCTTGCTGCCCTAGAAGATAGAAACAAGGAATTGACAGGAAGCTTCAGGGCAGGGCTGACAGCGGGCAAAGAAAAGCCAGACATGGACAAATTAGCCTTGTGGGGCTGGAAGTTCTGGGAAAATATCTTGCAGGTGATTCATGGGTCCTCGCAGGAGTTTCAGCCGATGGCCTGTTGTAGGCTCTAGGTTAGGATGCTGGGTGGTGATGTCAAAAGAGCTGGCATTGCTGGTGTTTGGTGAATTGATGATATTGGTGAATATTTTAATGGGCATATTCATCCGAAGTGTAGGCTTGATCCAGCTCATGGCCAAATAGTTCTAGAGAGAACAGGCAACAGACTGAGGTAGCAACCAGAAGGCTCTCTCTCTCCAGAGGCAGCCCATGAGCAACCAGTGCCTTTGTCCCTGTCCCCATGGTCGTCACTCACCGGAGCTGAATACATGAAGCTGAACAGTATAAACCCAACAATCAGTATGATTGAGCCAACTATGATTTTGAAGCGGTAGCGTTTCCAGCAAACATAGCAGAAGTTTTTAACGGGTGACTGAAACCATGAGAGCAAGGTGTTGGTGCGTCTGTCCATGAGCAGAGTTGATGTCAGAGAATGGAAGGCAGAGGAGACCTTCAGGTCAACTTTTCCAGAGCAAATACCCTTCTTTTTCAAAAGCAGCTTCCGCCCCATCCCCCACCTCCCATGGCTATTCCCTCCTGATGGTGATCGAGCATTGAAGCTGGGGTGGTGGGAAGTAATTACCCCTCCACTTGTAGTCTCACCAGGCACCATCCTGGACAAATTGCCAGGCCCAGCAGCTCAACTTTATGAATAAGGAAGAAAGATCTGGTGCTTGCACCCCACAGGACTCTTACAGGGGAGGGTGAAGTGTAGGGAACTGGTTGGGTTCTGACTGGCCTCGTCCGGCTGGCCTGATCAAGGCTTCCTTTTCTGACAGAATCTCCAGTGTCATCTTCACTTTACCCTAGAAATACCGCAGAGGGTAAGGGGCTGCTGAGTGATGATAGCAGGAGCCTCTTCCCAGGACCCACAGAGGAAAGGGGATTTAGCTAAGGCCCTGAGGGGGCTGTGAGAGCCAAATGATGGGGCCCAGCAGTCTTATGCAGTAGACACCTTCCCCAGCTCCTACCGACAAGCGCCATCTGCCATCCTCAAGGACCTGGGAAGGCCACCAGCCAGTTACAGTCTTCTTCTGAAAGAGGGAGAAGTGCTTGTGCTGGAGGAAGTGGGGCCACTTGGGGTCAGGGTCCATCATCCTGATGGAACACATCTTTGCATGTTGGGCTGGGTAGGGCATGTCAGACAGATCCAGCTCCAGGACCCCTGAGCACAGAGAAATGCTGTCAGCAAGGAGCTGCCTGTCCTGAGGTTACAGGCCCTATGCCAGAATCTCACCTAGGAAGTCGTCAGTGGAGAAGATGTTATTGTCCCAGACCTGGATGATGAGTCGGGCTGGAAACTTCATCACTGTGGGGTCCAGGTTCCATATGTAGTCCTGAAGGATGGCAGAAGAGCTTGTTACTGCTATTCTCCTTTGAGAATCCCTTTGGCCATCTTAGGAGCCCATTACCCAGCATAATGGACTGTCAAGGAAGAGGGTTTCCAAGTGTTCTGGTGTAGCTTGCAAGCCTCTGAAGGGAGGGCAGGAAGAGGAGTCTACCTCCAGGCCCATTACCTTCTGGCTCAGGATGCACACTTGCTCAGCTGCCAGGTAGTCCAGGGTGAAGATGAACCGCCAGTTAAAGCTGCTCTCCCCAGTCAGGGAGTGGTAGTGGATATCTGTCTTCTGCATGTCCTTCTCTAGCCCGAATAACCACCTGGGGTCAGAGTCCTCTCACCTGGGGTTCATGTGCACTGTCCCCATCCCTGAGCTGGAGTCCTGTGGGAAGGGCTGCCCAGCGGACACCAGGTGCAGTGGATGTGGAGAGATGTCACCCCAGGATGAGAAAGATAGGCAGGAAAGCTAGAACTGGGGAACTCAGGGAACTCTGCTGGAGCCCTGCCCCTGTGCCTTACCCTTTGACGAAGATGTCACTCATCTTCTCATTACTTAAACTGACACTCTTCAGGTCCATGTCGGCAGTTTTCCAGATAATGCAGCGCAGCTCATACCTGCGGCCATGGCTCTCTGAGGCTTTGCCGAGGACTTGCTCCCCAGCCGCAGCCTTGGTAAGGAAGAGGGGCCTGGGTGGCTGCCCCCCACGCCCACACTCATGCTGCACTGGTGGGACTCGGGGAAAAACGCCTCCCTAGATTCTCAGCAGAGGAAAGCATGCCTGCTGCTCCTTACTGAGAACACTGGTGCTCAGCCCCTGGGAAGGCTGCCCTGGGAGGTGTGCCCACACTCACCTTTTAGGATTCCTTGGTCTGATGTTGACTGGGGGGCCAGGAGGACCCAGTTTCTTGGGGAAGATGTCCACCCACAGTTGTACCTTGCCCTAAAGCAGAGATAAGTTAGCTGGCTGGGGTTTGCTAGCCTCTGTCCTCAGTATGCCGGCCTGGGGAGCCCTGTTCCAGGTGCTTAGTTCTGCTGAGGTCCTGCTCCCAGCACTGAGAAGGTGGGGTACAGTATCTGAGGTGGAATGACCTCCTACAGGGAGAACAGTGCGGTCAGGTTGATGGTGTGACAGCTTTGAGGCTGACGATCATGGGGCTGGGGTGTCGCTTGTGACTGAGATCTGGAGAGTTAATGCCATTTAGCAGGTGATACTTAGGATTGTCTAGAAGGCTCCAGAATGGGGTGGGGGTTTCCTTTATTAACCAGTAATCTAGATGGCCAGTCCAGATCTCCAGATTGCTCTAGGGCATGGAACCACACCCTGAGGATGTGAAGCTATCCACAAAGCACAGAGGTCCGAGAGGAGGGCGAAACTGGTGGGAAAAAGGAAAAGGGAGGAACTGTCCACCCTGGAAGAAAGTTAAATATATTCTTTCAAACTATCTGACCTAATTTTTATTTTTTGAACTTGACTTAATGTTTTTAAGAGAATAGTTTTAATAAGAATGTTTTTTTTAAAAATGCTCAGCAAAAAACTGTCTAGAATGTGGTATCAGCTTGAGAAACGTGAAGGATGCAGTGAGCCATTCTGGTGGCTACAGGGTAGATGATAATAGGGGCCTGTGGGGTGTTTAGTTCTCTCTTCTGGGTTCCTGCAGTTAACAGCCAAACCAGGCTTGTGACATCTGCACACCGATCCTGGTGCCGCTGCTCCGCCCTCCCTCAGGCGAGACTGAGGCAGTGTTGGCCTGGCTGCTAGGGCACCTCAGCACATCCTGCCGTGGACACTTGGCCTGGTTTCCTGCACACGGCTTTTCCAGCTCTGAATCTCTCCATTCTAGGTGGCGTCACTGGAACTTCTTGTTAACATGCACATTGTACATGTCTTCTGTCTGTTCACGTCTATGAATGCACGGCCTCTCCTTCCTCTCACAAGTCTCTGTCCTGGATGGGTTGGGTATACACTGCACCCGCCTCCCGATCCAGACCCTCCGGTCTCATACCTGGTCAATGCCCGGCTGGCTGTTGCTGTACAGAGTGCGGGTCTCCACGTGCTCAGGTACCAGCCCCTGGGTATGCAGGAGGTACAGTGCAAGCCGCTCTTTCTTGGGTCCCAAGTATTGAGCAGTAGGGGGTTTTGACTCTAGATTGGAGGGAGACAGGAGGGGATCTTGAGGTCATTAGCCTTCCCCTCTCCCAGGTAGCCCCCTACTTTCCTTGTGCCCAGCCTGGACAGTGGCCATGGCTGCCCTCTACAGGAGGAAGGGGAAAGGGATGCCCTCTGGCAGCTCTTCTGTCCTGGAGCCTCCCCAGTTTCTGAGGCCCGGGCTATGCTTTCTGGCAGTGTGCCGTACTTCTTACCAAAACGTTGCAGCTTGAATTTTTTCCCATTGTAAAAAACAGAGTCACCCTCAGGGTTGAACAGAGGTGGAGGCAATCCTTTCCGCTTGGCATGGTGTTCCAAGAGGAAGCTTGGGGGCACCTGATCCCGCCACCTAAAGGGCCCTGACCTGTGGGGATACGTGAGGGGGGAAAGGTGTGGTTCTTGGAGAACATGCCACTTTCAGCTGCAGGATGACCAGTGGTGGGGGTGGGGAAGACAAGTTTAGACTCTAGATCCCCAGCTCAGAATGCAGGCCTCTTGGAAGGGGGCCGTGGGCTCACTTCTCCACCCTTCTCTCTGCCCTTGCCCTTGGTCAGGTCCGCTCTCACTGGCAGTAGGATTGGGAGAGCCCACAGCGAGCTCCGAAGCCAGACAGGAGTCGGTTTTCAAGGTCAATGACTGTGGTTCCAATGTTATCATCAGGTGAAAACAGGTCAAAGTCATACAGCTTAATCTCTAGGTCCTTCTCCAGAGGGATGGTGCAGCTCAGTTCAAACATCCTGGTGGGAGGGTGTTGGAGACTGCAGAGACCCTTGACTATGTCACCTACCACTTCCCCCTCCAGCATCTCTGCCCCGAG
This sequence comes from Artibeus jamaicensis, assembly GCF_021234435.1. Classification (NCBI taxonomy): domain Eukaryota; kingdom Metazoa; phylum Chordata; class Mammalia; order Chiroptera; family Phyllostomidae; genus Artibeus; species Artibeus jamaicensis. The sequence continues at coordinate 7,230,971 of NW_026521810.1, read as the reverse complement.
GGCCATGTTCCACCCTCTGGTTTGGTCATGTGACTGTGGACAACAGGGCCTGGGTTGCTGTTCTCTGCCAATAACCATCCCCCAGTATGGCTGGAAATACTGTTGATAGGCTGGGTGTGGAACTCAGCTCCCATCCCAGACAAAGTGTGTGAGAGGGAGGGTAGCACTGGGCTTACCCCCCCCCCCCCATTTATCTTCTATCTGTTGAGCACTTTCAATGTGTAAGAAACCATGCTAGGAATTGGGTGGCCAGAAAGGAATGCAAGTTCTTTGCTCGTGGAGCTTTCTCCTGGCACACATGGATGGGGTGGAGAAGTGGGGTTAGGCAAGTTGGGGCAGCTCACATGCCAAAGATGGGATCCACAGTGTTGGGCTGGTACGAGTCCCGGTTGCCAAGTTTTGTTTGCCCCACTGTCAGGATCACATAAGGGTCACACTAGGGGTCAGACACAGCAAGGGAAGGACAGGAAATGGAGAGTCAATCCAGGCAGGTCAGGCAGAAATGAGCCACTTGCACCAGATGGAGCTTGTGGGGAGGTGGCAGTCTGGGTGGCAACAGCCTGAGGGAGCTCCAGGACATGGGGTTTAGGGCAGGGTATGGGAGGTGCCCGGGCTGGGTGGGGCCCCAGAAGATGGACACTGCCGGTTTGGGGCTGCTCATTACCAGGCCATTGTAGTCTTGGGGCTGTAGGTTGATTGCTCGTACCACGTACACGCGCACCAAGCATTGCTGAGGGAAGTCTTCTTTACCAGGCCAAACTGAGAACTGGCGGGGGGGCTGGGGGGCTTCTGGGTTCTCAGGAAAGGGGTAGACACGGAAATGGCCCTGTTTGTGTGTTGGGAAGGTTAGCATCGGCAGTTCTAGTGTACAGAACCCTCCAGGAGGTACCCTGGTCCAAGCTTAGGAGAAAGTGGGTTGTGTGTGGGTGGCAGGGGCAGGAGGCCACAAGAACAGGTAGAGGCAGGTGCAGCAGAGATGCTATACAGGTGTACTTCCATCTAAGAGGGCTCTAGGCAAAGGGATTGTGTTTGCTAGGTGATCGCCAGTTTCTGCTGATGTGAAGTCCCATCTCAGTCCCATCCCCTTCAGGTTTCCCATCCCCTTCTCTAAGGCTCTCAGGCCTTGGGAAACTGGCATAAGCCAGAGCTGAGATGAGAAGGCCCTCACCTTCCTGTGTAAGTGGAGGTCACTCTGAATCCCTGCATAGTTCAGTCTCTGCTTCCCCACTCCCCAAATAATTTTTCAAGCCCTCCCTGTCCCATTCTATAAGGAGCATATAGAGCCATGGCTTTAATAAGAGTCCTTTGGTCACAGAAAGGGCATACGGAGACAGGGCAGCTTAGCTGCTAGGCTAGACACGCACCTTGAACTCCCCTACCACAGGGCTGTCTGACTTGGGCTGTTCCTGGTAGAGTTTGAAGGTCTGACAGAAGTCCTGCAGGCCTTGGAAGGCTGGCACAGCCTCCAACTCACAGTCATACACCTATAAGAGGTGCATGGGGCCCAGGCTGCATGGGGATTGAGGGACCACCAGCTCCCAGGTCTTGCTTCCAAGCACCTGCCCACTCAGCAGCCCCAGGGGCAAGCAGGCATTGCTGCCTGCTTTGGGTAGGGTAGCTCTGGTCCCTGAATGGGTGCAGCTGGTAGAGGTGTGGCCTGGAGTAGGGTGACAGTGGAAACCCATCCCACCACCACCTTGGTGGTTCCTAGAGGAACCAAGGCTAGATCTGCTGGCCTTCCCATCAGGTTTTATTTCACCTCTGTAGTTTTCCTCCTGGGAACTTCCATACCTTCAGGGTGTGGTAGTCTTTGTCCTTGTACTTCAGCGACTTGGGGTCTCCTGTGGCCCAGAACAGCTTGCTCCACCAGTCCACTTCATGCTCGTATTCATCCTGGCCAGGAAGAGGGGCAGCTGGCCTTCCTCTGCCAGCTTGTGCTACTCCCACCCATTAAGCTCCCTGGAGTTGTTCTATGTTCCCCAGGGCGGAGCCCACATCACCTTGGCTTTGCTGGACTTGAACCAGAACTTTTCAGTGAGATAATCTAGGAGCTGAGAAAGGAGAGGGGTGAGTCAGGTACAGCTGGGCAGCCCACAGCCCACTCACCACCAGCTCCTGAGAGGAGTGGTGGAGGCCAGAGCAGACTTCATATGGGCCTTTTCATTCAGGCATCTTCAGATGTGGGATTGGGGCCAGAAGGAGGGTGAGCACAGTTCCTAGTTCTCATCGCCCACAGCTTCAGACTGAATTTGAAGGCCTCGGAACTACAGGACTTCAGGCCTCACTCCAGACCTACTGAGTCTGCCTTTGCTCAAGAGGTCCCAGGGATTTCTGTACATTCAAGTGTAACAAGAGCTGCTCTAGAGCAGTAGTTCTGAACCTGAAAACATTGTTACCACCCGGGGCAGCTGAAAAAAATGCTGATGCCTGGGTCCTGCCCCCAGCAATTCTGATGGAGTTAGTCAGTGGCCTGGCTCTCAGAATTTTTTAAAACTCTCAGGCAATTTCAAATGTGCAGTCCAGGTTGAGAATTCGCTGCTTTAGGGTCCTCATGTACAATTAGGCCTCATGCAGAGGGCACGGGACAAGAGCTGTGCCTTGGCAATGGTGTGGGAGAAGGTGGGATCTCAAGCCCATTACTTACCTGGTACTTGTTCACCGACAGCTCTGTGGAGAAAGTGCAATCATGAATCTCAGGAGAGCAGAGAGGGTGGGGAGGGAGACCTCGTCCCTCCCCATGCCAACTTGTTGGTGAGGGCTGGGGAACGGCCAGAAGAAAGGGCGTACTTGGAAGCTGTGGGGGCACATAGTCCGAGGCCCAGGGGTCACAGAAGTAGGGCTGCAGGGAGTCGATGTTGGCCTGACCCACCGTGGTCTGCTGGCCGAAGTCCTGATTGTCCATTACCTTCAACACCAGGGGCAGCGCATAGGCCTCCTCTGTCGGCATGAACTACAAGCCCAAAGAAAGGCTCTGTGAGGCCTGTCTTGAGGAGTGGGCTTCCCAGCTCTTGCCTGGGCCCCTCGTACCAGTGTGAGGAAGAGGACCGACTGGGAGAAGTTAGGGTTGGTCTGGAAGTCTGTGATGGGGTCTGTCTGCACGGTCTCTTCCCAGCACTCCACCAGCAGCCAAGGGGAACGCACCTGCTTCATGTTCCGGAGCCCCCAGACCAGGATCTGCCAGAAAAGATAGGGGGGCAGCAACACCTCTGTGAGGGGTCCTGGCAGAGAGGGGAGCTGTGCTGGCAGTGACAGTGCATCAGGGAGCACACAGCGCCAGGGGATCAATGGTTCTTCTCAAGGCCTGGACACTGTCCTCACTCCTCTGTGCTTGAGGGCACCTGAGGGAAGTGCCCTCTGGCCACTTTGTGACTGTCCATCACTGACCTCCACTGGCCTTAGGTATGGCCCTTCCTCACTTGCTGCTCTGTCTGGCTTCTCATTAGTTTTCTCAGGAGTGAGTCCCTGAGGCTGGCTACCTCAAAGGCCCCAGGAGTTGGGGTGCCCAGATTTCTCAGGCGTCCCTACTGTCAGCTAGCTCATTGCTGGTTTGTCTTCAGTAGAATGCTGTGGCCATTCAGTGGCCCATGCTTTATGATAGTGCTTTCAACCAGCAGATACTGGGCCCCCCAAGAAATGTCCATGCCCCTACTTGTAGGAGCCTGGTCTGCGTGGCGGGGGCCCAGACAGGACCCATGCCCATGGATAGGTTCTCCTGTGGGGAGTCAGGCCTGCATTGTATCCAGGCCACTTTGAGACTTGCTTTTGCTAAAACTCCCTCACCCTCAATTGAGACAGGAAACGTTTACTGCATATCTTTAAATTAACTTCCTAAAATCTATGCTAAACCTTCCAAGGACAGTGTAACCAGTTCAACCACTTTTTCCTTTGCATTTGCAAATATCCTCCTTCTGTGATGTGATTAGCAGCGTCCTCTCCTTTGTTTTCTGTAAAAGGTCACCACCTGAAGTGAACCTCTGCATAGTAAATGAGGACCCTCCTCAATGTAATGTGCCCAGAAAAGCAATAAAAGCTTGTCAAGGCAAGGGGCAGAGTGCCCTCCCCTTGAGAGTGTGGCCATGGTTCTCTGAGGCACTCTCCTCTTGAGAGAGTGGCTGTGCTGTCCCTTTTCCTCTACAGGACTTGGTAGTCCGTGTGAATTTGTCTCTTATCTCATCCATAATGCCTCGGACCCCATGAGCCGGGATTTGTGTCAGCTGGCGCACAAATAGGGACCCCAGGAGCTGGGGTCCGCGTCACCTGCACATCAAGCCCATCTTAGGAACCCGAGGAGGAACCAGCCTGGAGACCTCACCTTGGGAAGAACCCAGTGCCAGTGGGCCCTGACCAGCTCTTGCTCTTTGCCAGATTTGTGGCCAGGTACACAGGCTCCCACAGGAGGGCCTCCATGCTACTCCCAAAGGGAGGTGAGGAACATCCTAGCGCTGGGATCAGGCAGGGCCCGGCCCACTTGTCCCCATGTCACCATCTCTCGCAGCCTCATTTCCTTCTCTGAAAAGGAGCACTGCCACAGGGGGCAGTGTGAGGCTCAGGCATGGTCGTGAATACTGAAGGCCCTTGCCTGCTCCTCACTGTAAGATGTATTGATAAAATAATTGGATATATTCTCTCTGAGCTTGTGTTCCTCATTTTCTCCTATCTCCCTCCACCTCAGCTTATGTATTATTTGGGTGCAAGCTTTGGATCTGGTGGTCAGGATGACCCCTGGGAGGATCAGCAGAGACCTCCGCGGTGTTCCACTGCCCTGGAGGAGGCTTGCTCCCTGCCTGCCCTCCCACCCTCCTCACCCTGCAGGGTCATCACCTCAACCGCCATTTTCCTTAGCGTGGGCTGCATGCTCTTGGGGAGTGTGTAGACCCCATTCTTCCAGGGAACACTTAAGATTGGCAGCTTCCTTCTGAGACTCTGAAGGGATAAGGTGGGACAGCAGGGAGCATGCAGTCCCGTCGGGCTGGTCCTGCTCTCCTCTACCCCCAATTCAAGCAAGTCCCTGAGAGCTCAGCTGAGGAGGCCCCCCCAGGCCCAGGAATAGGTGCTGGCAGGGAAGCCGGGGAGGTGTTGGGTGGGCTGGCTGGTTCACCAGGTCCCAGGCCTTTCCTGGGGGGTGGAGTTGGGAGCCACTGGCAGTGGAACTTGTGGTAGGGGCATGAGTCCCTCTCTTTTAGTACCTCAGTCTCGAGGATCAGCTCACAGGATGCCAAGATCTCACCCACTTCCTCCCCCAACTCTTTTCCAAGGGGGTGCCACCTCATGGGGGGCAGGATCCGTTGTTGAACATCCAGCCATACCACTGGAGGCCACATGCTCCGTCCCCAGAAGCTCTCTTTGCCCTGGAAGGAGGGGAACTTTGCAGAGCATGGTGGCTAAGCTTGTGGGTTCTGGCTTCTCCCCTGAGATCCTGACAAGTCTAGGAAAAGGGCTAACATTTGTTTGTGCACGATGCCCTATGAACCAGGCCCGCTGGAGCATGTTCCACTCTGCCCAACCCAGCCCTCCACACCTTGGGGTCCCGCTGCCACAGTTCCAACACCACAAGTGGTGGGCTCTCTTTGGTATCTTGAGGGTTCTCGTACAGGAGGAGGTGCTGGAAGATGAGTGTCTGGGCCCATGTGGGGGCTGCAGAGCTCCTCAGGGTTTGCGTGCACTGGCTGTGGTTCAAAAAGACCAACCGAATGAAGGGCCCTGGAGGGTGGAAGGAAAGGGCAGAGGCTCACCGCTGAGTCAGGTTAGGCTTTCCTCTCCTCTGGCTGCTGCCACCACTGGCCCAGATACCCAGGGAGGCCCAGGCCGGGCAGCCCAACCACACTGCCCCCCTGAGCAAAAAAAGGCCACCTCAGTGTAAGCCACAGAACAAATGGATGGATGACCAAAAGCCAAGGGTCATTTGGTTCCACCCATGTCTGTTCACACTACCATGGTTGAGGCCCGGGTATCAGAGAGATGGAGGACTGGATGACTCCTCTGGAGGAGTTCTGGGGACCAAGCTACATGTAGCTGCCTTTTCACAGTGTCAGTGAGTGACTTAGGCCTGGGGAACATCAAATAGCCCTCTTGGTGTGGGTGCTGAGGCCCAGTGGACACTGCCCTGGCACAGCCCCTCCTCCAGCAACCTGGTTCCCTACACAGTGGCACTGACAGGACAGGGCAGGAGTATTCACTCACCTGGAACCTTCCATGGGTCCTCTTCACAGGACAAAGGACAGGCTCCTAAATGGCCAGAAATTGCCACCCCTCCTCCCTACCCTTCATTTTCTGTCCAACACAAGGGGCATGTGATTTTCAAAGGTGTCAAACTCTCTTTTGCCTTCATGTCTCATCAGTACTCTTCCACTAAAGTCTTCCCTCTTCAAGGCCCAGCTGAGTGGTCCCCACAAAGTGATGCCTTCCCAACTCCTCATTGATTTCACCGTGCTGGGGACACACCTTTAGAACAGCCTCCCCTTGTATTCCTTGTTTTTGTGTCTTTTCCCCAAACCCAGGGCCATGAGCTGCTGGGGTTGGGAGGTGGTCTGCATGTTTGTCACCCTCTTCCTTCGCCATATTTTTCATACTGCGAGTGACCACAGCACAGGGCCCCTGGGGGGCTGTGGGAGAAGAGGTGCCTCCACCTACCCTGGAATGACTGGATCTGGGTGGCCATCAGGTTCCGGGCCTGGTAGATGTAGCAGAAAAGCTGGTAGTAGTGTGGCTCTGAGTAAGGGAGGAGCTGAGTCCATCTCCTGCCCCCAGACCCTCCCCCACCACTCCTCACTCCTTGCCCTCAGACACGGGGCCTCAGGGACTCCCAGACTGACTCTCAATTAAGTGCTCACTGTTGAAGACGCAATAGATGAAGGGCAGCTGAGGCGGCTTGGTGTTCTCCGGGGCAGGCCTCCAGGAGTCCCTGAACGTGCTGCTCACACCCCATGATGATGTGCTGCTTGGCTCCTTCTCAGCCTGCTGTTTCAGATCAGTTCCCTGCCCCCATGACAGTCTCCCTGAGGCTTGGGGTGCCTGGGCCCAGGTCGCCCTTCTCTCTTTCTCAGCTCCACCTTCCAAAGCCAGATGATGCGGATCCAGGGCCCAGCCCCCACCCTCCTGCTATAAGCACCCCAGCCTAGGACATGTGCTGCTCCTGCCACGCCCGCATTGGCCCTGGCACCAGGAGGTGGGGTGCAGGGGGATGTCTATCCTACTGAGGCTTTACCAAGGATCCTTCCAGGAGGAATATAGGTGCAACGCCCTTGTCCTTATTGGGCGCCAGCCTGCGGTGCCAGCAGCGGCGTCGAAACCGGCTCTGGGGCTGAGGGCTCAGATTGAACTTGGAGCCCATGGTGCCATATTCCCAGCCCTCCTCCTCCTGGGTTGAACCAGGGTGGTGCTGCAGAGACGACAACAGAGTCACTCTCCTGCTATGGCCTGGGGCAGACACAGCCAGCCTTCTTGCCAGATGGCCCCTCACCAGCTGCAGGAAGGACAGGGTCTCCTGCTCCAGGTTTAGCTTCCCGTGGTTCCGCCAACGCACACGTGCCCAGCGCCGCCGGCGGCGTGAGTAGTAGGTCTTCTCCACTGAGTTCCAGACCAGGGGCAGGCCTGAGGGCTGGATCCCCACGCCGTACTCCCAGCCTGCAGAAGCAGGACCATGGCCTGTGGGTGCCCATGTGCCCACAGGCTCGGAGGCATAGACAGGCCTGAGAGATGGGCCAGAGAGGGAGGGCTATGGGGGCAGCTCTTCCCCTTATGTCCAGGCCTCTCTGGCCGTGGGAGGTATGGTCACACTCTGTCACCTTGGTGGCCTGGGCCCAACTGCCCACCTTACAGTTGAGGAAGGTGAGGCTCAGAGATGTCATGTAACCTATATAAGGTTACACTGTTTTTAAGTACCAAGGTTTACATTTTGAGCCCAGGTCTTCAAACTTTCTGCTCATGGCACCTCCCCTGTGAACCCAGGCTCCATAACTGGATCCTTGCTCAGGTGCTTGGGAGGCACTTACTGCCTGCCCTGTCTCAGAACTGGGGCCCACGTCTGTGGGAAAGGTGAAGGCTGTTCTCTGGAGGCTGGGAGACCTGCAGGAACTCAGGCCCATCCCGCCTGAGAGCCTGGCTGCTTTCCTGCTGTGGTAAGTGTTGGAACCTGGCTGCTCCAGGCCTTCCTGCCCACAGCCAGTGAGCAGAGGACTGACCCTCATTGTCCACCACGTGGTTCAGCTCCACGGTCCAGTTCTTCTTCACGTGCCAGCCTGGGGGGCACTTCACATTCTCCCGGGCCTCTACAGGCTGTCCGTTCTGTGGGTGGAGAGAGAGCAGGCTGAGCTGGGAGGCCTCCTTCACTCACCTTCCAGACATTTCTTTGCCTCCCACGGCCACAGTGGCCACCTGCCCTTGAAAGCAGAGAGCACTTGCTGTGTCTGATGCCACTCTCAGAGTCTATGTGCTTGTACTGACTCACCCTCCCAAACTAAATAAATGTCTTTTTAAAAGGAAACTTTGTATGTCTGCTATCAGTGGAAAATCAGTATCACTCCTCATAAATAGGAAATAACCATCATAATGACTGTGAAAGCAAAATTTTGCGACTGTCTGTCACCTGGATGTTGCTGCCTGCCCCAGCCCAGGCTGCAGTACTTGGTGAGGGAAGCCCAGCTTGCACGAGAGGGGCTGGACCAGCCCTGTCCCATGGGTCACCCCCATCCCATGTTGACCAGTCAGCAGCCTCCTGGGGCCACTTACATTTAAATTAACTAAAATGAAACCAAACTCAGAGTTCAGTTTGTCCCTCTCACAATGCCACAATTCGAGTACTCGGTAGCCACACCTGGACAGCACAGATGAAGCACCTTTCCATCATTGCAGGAAGCTGTTGGAGAGCGTTGCTTAGACCAGCCCCAAACTGAATTCTCTCCCTCAGGGGAAGCCCGCCCTTTGAAGAGGCCCGGGAAGAAAACACTGCCCCTGTGTTGTTCGTTGCCATCTGATTGAAGGCCTTTCTACTGGCCACCATCAGTGCTAGTCCAGGGTCCACACAGTGGTGGGAGCAGGGCTCAGGTGGCAGGCTCAGGTTGAGTGCTCTTTCCGTTTGGACAACCTAGCTTCCAAGGTGCCCATCCAGTTATACTGTTCCCATATCCTGAGATGGCTTTGCCCCAGCTTACCACGTCCGTGTTGGGGATGGCTGCTGGCACCCAAGCCCCCGTGATGTCCCGCTGCTGGTTCTCATACACCTCCTCTAGCACCTGGCTCTTGTTGATGTCTGTGTCCAGGAGAAGTCTGGGGACAGCAAGACCCCGAATTCCCAACATATCTCTCCAAACTTCCCTACCCCTCGGGTCCTTCTCTGCTGGCTAAGTGCTCCCTCAGCAGGCAGCCCCACCTGCTCTGGGAAGGGCTGGGCAGTGGGCTGGCATGCAGAGACAGGTGATGGGCAAGCCTTCTGTCTGGGCACCCCATCCCCAGGACTGGGCTCCAGTGGCTGTGTCCAGGGCACACAGGCTCCCTGCCCTGCACCCCAGACTTACCTCCTCTGAGGCTCCACCATCCACTTCCCCTGCCAGTGCCATCCTGGGGGCTCCTTGAAATCCTCCTTGGGGAGAGCCTTCTGCCCCAGGATGTCAGAGAATTTGGGGCAGTGCTGCAGCCTGTGCTGCCCCCACTGGTCTTTATACTTGGCCTGGTTCTCATACTGGGGTAGGAGTGGGAGGGAAGGTTGTTGGTGCCTACTGCCTCCCCAACACACAGTAGGACAGCTTACAGTCTGGCTGTGCCTGCAGTGTGGTCTCTCCACTGTTACTGTTGACCCAGGGAGCCCCAGTCCTGCCCCACCACTCGCCACCTCTTTGCCGCTTCTGGGCCTTTCTTCCCCATTCTCCTGCTGGGTGTGCTGTCTCTGCACCTGCTCCTGCATCCCCACTCCTCAGCATCTGTCTCCAAGCCCTACATACGAGCTAGTTACGCAGATTATTATTCACCTGCAACACACAACTTAGAAACCATGAAAATGGGTTTTAATTCATCAAATTACAAAGCCTGAAACTGAAAACCAATTTTCCTTCTGCTTTCAGCCTTCTCCCAAGCCCTGCCTGCCTGTCCTCCTGTCCCTGGATTCTAGAGCCATTTCTGGTTGGCTGCTCACCCACCCCTGAGTTCATTGCTCTGGGGGAAGGTGCCTTGTTTCCCGCCCCTCTGACTGTTCCAGGCCTTCCCCTCCCTGGCACCACCAGACTTGCCTGAAGGACCCAGCTGGGGGCCTCCGGGGCCCCAGGCTGTCCTCTTGGTGATGGACAAGGCCTCCGTAAGTTGGAGACTTGCTCCCCTCACATGCTCTAAACTAACAGGCAGAAACTCCCCATAAACCTCCACTAGGGAGAGAGTGACTAGCTTTAGAGGACCACTCAACTGGCCCTTCTGTCACCACATGCCTATGGCTTGTCAACTAGGGACCCCAAGCTGGCAGTGTGTGAGGTAGCTCTAGTGTCTGCTGCCTTTCTCCGTCAGACCCCTCGTCCCAATCCCAGCTTCTCCAGGAACATTTGATTGGGGCCGGGTCCCTGCTGCAGCTCCCCTCCTCGCCATCTGCCCCTCCACGCCATCCCCTCCCGGCCCCGCACTCACCGTCTCTGCATACACAACCACCTTGCCCTCTCGGTGCAGCTGCAGGTTTACGCTGTCAGTGATGTTGCCCAGCCACATGCAGACCCGGAGATGGGCCGGGAGCGTGTCCTTCTGTCCTTCGCCCTCTGGGTACTGAGCCAGAGGCAGGTCAGCCCCACAAGGATGTGGGTCCCCCAGGGGCAGGGGTACAAGTGAGAGAGGGGCACACATCCTGCCCCTTCACCCTGAGCCCTGGGAGCAGGGGCCTCACACTGAGCTAGGCTAGCAAATGATTGTACACATGACCCCATGCTGGTGGGGCCTGGGCGGAGAGGGGCAGTACTGCCTAAGGAGGCTGGGAGGCTCCCAAAAGGAGCTGTGATGATGGTGACATTGACAATGATCCCTGCAGTCATTGATTGCATTCTCACAGTGCGCCGGGCATGGTGCTGAGTGCTAAATGTACAGCGTGTGCTCTGACTCTCACACACACCGTGAGTTGGACACCACCGTCACCCGGCCCATTCTGCGGAAGAGCAAAGTGAGCCGGGGGCATGCAATTCAGTGAGTGGTGCAGCCAGGGCTCAAGTCTCAGTGCTTCTTACAGGATGAGAAGGACTCAGAGGGCACAAGAGGGGACCTCAAGATGGCAGGAGGGCAGAGGGGCAGAGGGCGGGCAGGTGTGTGTGGGGACCCCAGCATGGCCTGACCGTTGAGTATATGGGACCTGAGAGGGCTGAGGAGAGGTGTGGGGCCACGCCAGGGAGGTTGAACCTTCTCCAGTCTGCAATGGGGAGCCAGGTGTGTGTCCCCCACTTGCCTCCTAGGGGAGGGTTGGAAGCAGGGGCTGTTATAAGGGCAGGGGTGATGGTTGTCAGCCTTATTTGTCGCTTATATCTGATATGACAGGCTGGTGCCCAAACCTTATAGACATTAAATATTTTGGATTGCACCCAACTGCGGTCAGGGGAGAGATAACAGGGACTGCACCAAGTGTGGTGTGAGGATAACAGAGGAGGCAAATCTGAGGAACATTTAGTAGGGATATGGACTTGGTGTCGCCCCATGCTGATGGAGCCTTCTCCTGGAAGTTGTTTATGTCCCATTCACCTGGTCCAGGGTCTGGGAGGCAGTGGCACACCCTCAGGGGTGCTCATGGGGGCTGCCCCCAGAGCTCAGGGATTCTCTCAAGGGTGTTTCTGGGCCTCTAACTTCCCAAGGACTGGGGCTGCCCAAGGATTCCCACTTCCGAACCTGTAGAAGAAGGGTCTGTGTCTTTCCACAGAACTTGCCACAGTACAGGGCCCCCGTTGGAGAGAACAGGACACTGTGGGCGGGCACCTGTGCATAGGCCACTCTCTGCTCCTTGGCCATTAGCCAGATCATCACGTCCGGGAGGCTCACCTGGGGCTGCCAGGGCAGGAGAGTCAGGCCCGTGCACAGGCTCCAAGTCCTGCTCCCCAGCCAGGGTGTCCAGTGCCCACCTCTGGGAGCACAGTGTTGAGGCAGTACAGCCAGCCCTCCACAGTGGCCACCATGTTCCTAGGCTGGACTTCCTTGGCCTTTTGGGCCAGTTCCTGCAGGAGGTGGCTACGGACCTGCCACCTCTTCTTGTCCAGGTCAGTGGCTTTAGGATGAGTAGTCATGCAGGGCAGAGGACGCCTGTGGCCAGGACCAGGAAGAAGGAGAGCAGACCATTTCACAACCTCCAGCCCTGGTTTAGGCCAATGTGCCCTTCCTAGACTCAGAATCCTGCACATGCCCTGCTGGACTGACCCAAGGAACCCTTCCCACCCCCTCCTGAGGAAGCCTGCTCACTGCGGGTCTGCCCCCAGTTTCTCATCCAGCCCCGCCTCCTGTCCTCCCAGTCCCTGCAGTGAGCCAGGCCTGTGCTCAAGAACCACTTGTTAGAAAGGGGTGTGAACCAACCAAATCCTGAGGTGTAGGAGTGGGGATCCAAGTGGGGTGTGGGGCTGGCAAAGGCCTTACAAAGAATATCCCAGAACAGTTAGAGCCCTGAAAAAGGCATTGCGGAGAGAAGAAACAGCAAGGGAAAAGTGTGGGGCTGGGATGTGCAGAGCCTGTTTGGAAACACAGAGGCTTGTTTTGGTGGGAGTGCCAGGTTGAGTATGGAGACAGGATAAAATGCTTGGAGTAAGGTGGGGGAGGTGGGGAAGGTTGGGGCCCTTTTCTGCAAGCCCTGGTGGGAAAAAAGAAGCTGGTTTGCTGTTTGGGTCTTAAGCCAGGAAGAGATTTGGGGAGGTGGGGGTGGGCAAGGGCACTGGTCTGAAGCCCCAGCTCAGATGCGGCACCCTGCTCCTACTTGCAGTCCTCCACCAGCTCCCTCAGCAGTTTCTTCCACTGGAGGAGCAGGGCAGGGTCCCTCGGGTTCCTTATAGATTTCAGGGTGTCCAGGTTGGCTTTCTGCCCGGCAAGAAAAAAAGGGCAGGTGAGCGTGGGTCACCCAGGTGGGCTACTTGGCTGATTTGCCGAAGACGTTTTCAGTTAGGACTTGGGAAACTTTGACGGACACCCTGGAGATGCCAGTCCAAAGCTGTCACAGGCCCTTGCAGGGTTAGGATCCCACACTCCCTCCCCACTACCCAACAGAAGAAATGGATAGCAGGAAGGAGCCAGGATAGACAGGACCATGGAGGAACACAGATCCTGATGCTGGGCTTCCCTTTGTATGTGCAAGAAAGTCCTATCTGAGGCGGAGGCACCAGGTGGCTCTCCTGCCTGAAACTGTGCAGTGGCTTCCTTAGACACCTAAGACCTTTTGTGATCTGACCCCTCCCAGTTTCTCTGGCATTATTTTTACTCACTTCCATGCGTCCAGCACCCCTTTTATATCACGATGGCTTTGCACATTGTCCCCTTCTCCATACCCCAACACACCCCCGACAAACTCCTTACTCCTTAGGGCTGTGCTCGAATGCCACCTCCTTTTTGAACACCTCCTCAACTCTCCTCTCATCTCCCCTCCCCGACCCTAGTCTCTGTGCTGATGGCTCCTAGTCCCTGTATGTCCACTGCAGCCCTAGTTGCACTGCACAGTAACTATGTCATCTCTGACTTTCCTAGGGGTGAAGACAGGGGCTATGTTTACTCATCTCTGTGTCTTCAGAGCCTAGCCCTGTGTCAGTCACTTCCATCTCAATTGGTGTGGAAGGCATGGGTGAGCCAAGTGACCGATTTCCTCTAACTTGACTCATTATCCCAAGTTTCCCATCATTGATCTGGGTCCTCCCGACACCCACTCCTGTACCACTTACCAGGCGGTCCCGAGTGAAGTGGAGAAGGTTGAGGCAGTTCATGCGGAAGCTGACATCCTCCCAGTAAGAGGTCACAGCCACAACTGGCTTGGTGTTGTACCAGGGCACATAATGGTAGATGTTCCCTGAGACACGAAGACACAAGGGGGGCTGTCTGAGGTCTCTGGAGGTCTCCCCTCACTGTGTCCCTCAGAGGACCTTCCCTGAGCTACTTCATTCCTCAAAAATGCCATCTGCTAATAATTCTAACTGGACACTTTCCACCAATGGGTGTGCTGGCCTTGCACACAGCCTTCCAAAGCTTCCAGTGTGCAGGTTGGAAAACGGCAGGCTATCAGTGAGTAGTTTGCCTGAGGTAGCACAGCCAAGTGGTCATAACGCTGGCATCTAGCTCCACAGTCCTGTGCCCTTGACCTCAGGCAAGATGCATGGCTTAAGGTGGGTTCACATCTGGGTGGTCTGCAAGGCAGGAAAGGAGTGGGCCCTGGGTTCAGGGGGAGACAAAGGGTTTGGCTGGGGTGGGCAGACATCTGACACGAAGGTCCTGGCAGTATGGATGAGTGAGGTCCAGGGTAAGTATAGATAAAACCCATGATGGTGTGGCAGGCTGGGTTCCCTGGCCATGTTCGTTATTGAAATGATGGGGGAAACTTAGAAGAAACATAAGGGATCTTTTTGTGAAGTGTATTGTTGAGCTGATATAAAAGGAAGAAATCCACAGAAGCCAAGAATAAAGTAAAAGCCAAAAGGAAAATCTGAGGCAAGTAGAAGCAAAGCTGGTTTCTATCCACTGAGTTTCTGACCAGTCTTGGAGAAATTGCACTTCTTTTTGGCAAAAAAAAAAGTGCTTTTTGCACTTCCAGGGCCCAGTGGTCAGGAGAGAAAGCCTACCACTGCCCAAGGTGGGCAGTCTAAAAGGAAACCCCATTGTGTTATGAGTCGACTTGTGTTTTATATAAAGATATGTTGAAGTCCTAACCTCCAGGACCTCAGAATGCAACCTTATTTGGAAATAGGGTAATTGCAGCTGTAATTAGTTAAAATTAGGTCATACTGGAGTAGGTTGCATCCTTAATCCAATAAGACTGGTGTCTACATAGCAAGAGGAGAATCACACAGAGAGATGATGACCATGTGAGGACACAGAGACAGAGGGAGACAGAGGCAGTGATGAAGTGTTGTGTCTGCAAGCCAGGCAACACCAAATATTGCAGGCAACCACCAGAAGCTGGGAGAGAGGCCTGGAACACATTCTCCCTCAGATCCATCAGAAGAAACCAGTCCTGCCAACACCTTAGTCTCAGACTTTTGGCTTTCAGAACTGTGAGAGAATGCATTTTTGTTGTTATAAGCCACTCAGTTTGTGGTGCTTGGTTATAGCATCCCTATCAAATTAATATGTCATGCAAGGCTGGCATTTTAAAAACTAGACCCTCAGTCAGTGAAAAATAATCTACCACACAGAAGAACACAAGGAGGAAACATACCTGTCTCCAGCATGGCTCTGCGGGAAATTTTCTCAAAAATTTGTAACCACAAATGGGGCCTCATACAAGTTACATTCTGCATTCGTGCCACCTATAAGGTCTGCAGAAAATTCAAAGTGGTCTCTGTTTGGCAGTGCCCCAGGTAACTGGAGGGAAAAAAGACAAACCCTCTTTGGGACATGAAATGGCAGTCAAGTTCCAAAGGATTCCACAAAGTTCCAAGAAAAAGGAGCAGCTTAGAACAAATGCACAATCTCTAACCCAACAATTCTGCTCCTAGGTGTACACCCAATGGAAGGGCATGAGCAGAATTATCAAAAGATGTGTAGGAGAACATTCATATCAGCACCATTCTTGAAAACCCCAAATTGAAAACCACTAAAGTCTCCCTCAGAAGCAGAAGGGATAAATGATGGTATATCTGCACAATGGAATACTACACAGCAATGAGAATAAGTGAGCTATGACTACACCCAACAACATCTAGGTCTGTGGATATTTTATTCACAAATAAAGCAATGAGCAAAAGATGCCAGATACATGAGAATACATACTATGTGACCTCTTTTATACGAAGATAAAAACCAGACAGAACAAATGGGAGACTAAGAGAGTGATTGCCCTAGTTGGGTGGGGCTTGGGGGTCTCAAGAGGCCTCTGTGAGGTTGGGACTCTGTTTCACAGTCTGACATCTTTACATGGGTATGTTTGCTTTTTGAGCTGGACACTTTGGTTTGTGTACTTTTCCGTAGATATGGTATACTCAAATACAAAATTTCCTTAAGAACTTAAAAAATAGTGTGGGCAAAGAACAAAATACATAAAATACATTGTGTCCGATGGTGGAAAATGCTGTGCGGAACAATAGTGAAGAAGGAGGACAAGGAGATGCTAAAAGGCTTTAAATAAAATGGCTACCTAAGGCCTTTCCTAGAAGACCTAGGAGAAGTTATGCAGAATGCAGCCCAGAGAGATGACAAATATGGAAGAGAGATTTAAAGATATGAAGAATAAAATAAGTAGTTCTGCAGATGATAGAGTGAATTCAAGAGGGAGATACAAGAGAAAAGGGGAGCAAGTAATTTTCAATGAAAAATATCTTATAATTTTTCAGAACTGTTGTAAGACACAAGCTTTAGACCCTGGCACTGAGGGAATAGTTAGAATGATAAATAATCGGAGATCTGCCACTGGCGTTGTCAAATAGGAGCTTGAGGATAGAAGATAGTAATTTTCTTCTTCTATTCTTGGATGGCATACAAAAGCAACAGGAGAAGGAAAATAACTCCATTTTCAGCAAAACAAGGAGACAGATATCTCCAGACTCAAAATATACCTAAGAACTGCCAAAAGCAACTGTGAGTAGCTTTAGGAACCCTGAGGGGTGAAGTGCAGCAGAAGTCACCTGCGGAGACGTGAAGACAAAGTCGGACAGCAGGGAACCCAGCTTGACAGGAGCAGAGAGCAGAAAGAGCCAGCAAAAAATGCACTCACAGAAAGGAACTCAGGAATCAGATGAGGAAATGTGAGCTGGCAAAACTCAGAAAACAGTAAAAGAAAAACAAAAGAATCAAAGAAAAGAAAGACAGTAGAAAAAGAAGTCCCTGGGAGATTAGACCTTGCGGACATGCAGTGAGAAACATAGAAATAAGAAAAGGCACTAAATATGATGAAAATAAAGAGTCAAAAAGGATCAGGGAGAAAATGACAGATATAGAAGTAAACCAAGGAGAACTGAGAAACCCATAAACTGAGCCCCTAAGCAGAAAACCTAAATAAAATGAAACAATGGGAAAAGGATAGTCTTTTTGACAAATGGCTCTTAAAATAGATAGCAACATGCAGATAAATTCAAAATGGATCATAGAACTGAATGTAAGAACTAAAACTGTAAAACTTTTAGAAGAAAAAAAGAGGAAGACACCTTCATGATCTTGGGTGAGGCAAAGAGTTCTTGGATATGACACCAAAAAAAATGTAGTGGGGATAAATGGTAATGGAAAAAATTCTATAAGAAAAAGAAAAAAGAAAGAAAAAATGGAATTTCTCCAAATTAGATGTTTGCTTATGAAAATACACTATTAATAAAATGAAAAGCCACAGAATACTTACAAGTAATGTACATGATAAAAGACTTATATCCAGAATATAAAATAACTCTTACAACTTAATAGTAAGAAGACAAACAACCCAATTTAAAAATGGGCAAAAGATTTATATGGACGTACCACAGAAGAAGTTATATGAGTGCTTAATGAGCACACAAAAATATGCTTAGCATCTTTAGTTGTTAGGAAAATGCAAATTAAAACCACAAGATACATGCCCACTATAATAAATACTATAAAAATAAATAAGAACAAGCTGGTGAGGATGTAGGGACACTGGATCCATTATATCTCTTTGGAAGGAAATGGAAAACAGTGCAGGCACTTCAGAAAACATTAGCAGTTTTTTTTTTTAAAGCCATTCTACTTCTAAGTATCCACCCAAGAGAAATGAAAGCATGCGTCCACACAAGGACTTTGCACCAAGTGTTCGTAGCAGCATCATTCACAATAGACAGGAGTGTAGAAGTAGAAACAATACTCATCAGCTGATGAGTGGCTTAACAAATGATGAATGGTACATCCTTACAATGGAATACTATTTGGCAGTATAAAGGGATGGAATGCTGATAGATGCTACACTAGGGATAAACCTCAAGACACTATGCCAAGTTAAAAAAAAAAAAACAGATGTGAAGACCACATATTGTGTAATTCCATTTATATGAAAGGTCCAGGAAAAGAAACATACAGAGACGTGAGTAGATTGTAGTTGTGTGGATCTGGGGGTGCAAAGGGGAGAACGACTAGCATGAGAGATTGTGGGGTGATAGAGATGTTCTAAGACCAGGCACAGTGATGGCTGCCCAGCTCTTTAAATTTACTAAAAATTTTTGAATTGTACAAAACAAGTAAATTTTATGCAATGTAAATTATACCACTAAATGAACTACTAACAACAATAACAACAAAGGAAGACGACTCTACGTATTGAGAGAGTAAGTGTACTCTCTCAATACCAGAGAAAATTGACCTAGAAGGATCAACATGTGGACATACCCTAGCGATGTTATTGAACTTACAAGATAAAAAGAAAATCTCTGGGCAGCTGGGTGAAAAGATCAAGAGATCATAGGAAAAAATATCAGAAAGAGATAAGGTATGAGTTATGAAACTTCGAGAAACCACAAGTCTAGAAGAAACCACGAGATAATTCCTTAATAAATCTGGAGTAGAAAAGACACTTCTAATTATAATTCAAGAGCTGGAGTCGTAAAATAAATAATTTGAGTATGCATGAGGGAAATGGAGGAGAGGACAATAGTATGTCTACTGCCTGGCAAAAGAGTCTGAAACACCAAGTTTGCAGATGTCTAGCCCCTGAGAACCAGAGTGCGGAAGGGCAAGAATGAAGCTTGACAAAGACTTGTACCAGAATGTTCATAGCAGTTTTATTTGTAACCCAAAACTGAAACAATCCAAATGTCAATGAAGAGGTAAAATTAAAGCATCATATTCCTACAATGGAATACTGTCAGAATTAAAAGGAACAAAATACTGATATATGCAAATACACAGAAGAATATTTAAAACACTGCCTGAATCAAAGAAG
Organism: Artibeus jamaicensis; assembly: GCF_021234435.1. Classification (NCBI taxonomy): domain Eukaryota; kingdom Metazoa; phylum Chordata; class Mammalia; order Chiroptera; family Phyllostomidae; genus Artibeus; species Artibeus jamaicensis. The sequence continues at coordinate 7,211,965 of NW_026521810.1, read as the reverse complement.
TCATAAAGTACTGTATGTATAGCTTCATTTATAAGTTGTAGAATAAGCAAAATGAATTTATAGTGATAGCGATCACAACAATGTTTGCCCATAGGGGCTGGGAGATCCACTGAGAAGGGGAACATGGCAGCTTTCTGGGATGATTTATTTTTTTACCCATGTTGGTTACACGGGTGTATGTATTTGTCAAAATTCATCTAACTGTACACTTCAAATCTTATTGTTTGTAAATAAAGAAATAATCATCAAGAGAATTAAAAGCCCCAAACTTAGAGGAGACATTTGTGACACACACACACATCAACAAAAGATTGTTCCTAGAAAAAATAATGTACAAGTCAATAAAAAGAATACAGCCAAATAGAATAATGGGAAAAAATATTGATAGTCTTTCAGAGATAAGGAAAAACATATATATGTAAACATATAAAAAAGATGCTCAAATTTCATTTTTAATCAGGAAAATGGCAAATAAAGATCTTATGAGATTCTATTTTACATCCACCGGATTACTTGGGGTGGTAAACATACAATACAATATACAGATGGTGTATTATGGAATTGTACATCTGAAACCTATATAATTTTTTAACCAATGTCACCCCCAATAAATTCAGTTAATAAGTTAAAAATGAATACATCCATCAGACTGGCAAAACAAAAATTAAAAGGCTGGGCAACAGCAAGTAATGGTGAGAATGCAGAGTAGTAGGAATTCTCATACCATGCTGATGAACGTGTAATTTGGCATAATTACTTTTACTTTACATTTCTCTTCCACTCCTGGGTATTCACTTTAGAGGAAATGTCACTCTTATGACCAGGAGACATGTATGAGAATGTTTATAAAAAATTATTATATTAGAAAAAAAAGATACAACCTAAATGTGTATGTATACCACATTAGAGATGAGTTGTACCAAACTTTCAAAGGAGGTTATAATGCTACAGGGGGATATAAACATAACTAAAAATGAACTTCAGCTATGAACACCAATATAAAAGAATTTAATATTGAGCAAAAGATCCAAAAACATATGACTACAGGCTAAAAAGTTCCACTGATTGAAAATGCAACAATAGCTCTGTCTGGTTGTGACTCACTGGATTGAGTGCTGGCCTTCTCTCTAAATATAAATAAATAAAATATTTAAAAATAAAAAAAATGTCCACAAAATTTTATGTTAAGAAAGAAAATGCAACAATAATATGCTCTTTAGGGCTACACACATAGGTGGTAAAAATTTCTTTAAAAACAAGGGCGTGAATATCACGAGTCAGAATTGTGGTTATTTCTTGGGTAAATGGATCTGGAAAGAATATGTGGGGGTAGGTGTCTAAGAGACTGACAATTTTCTCCCTTTTAAGCTGAGTGGTGAGCTCATGGGTACTACCTATTTTTTCTTTATTAAAGATTTTATTTATTTTTAGAACGAGGGATAGGGAGGTAAAAAGAGCAGGAGGGAAACATCAGCATGTGAGAGAAACATCCATCAGTTGCCTCTTGCATGTGCCTACCCCAACTGGGGACCAGCCTGCAACACAGGCATGTGTCCTGACCAGGAATTGAAACGACAATCTTTTGTTTTGCAGGACAATGCTCAACCAACTGAGCCATACCAGTCAGAGCCATGGGTACTACTTTTATTCCTCTTCTTTAAAATATACTTGCATTTAAATATTTTTGTATATTTATTTTATAATTTAAAAACAAGTAGAAGGCATGACTAAATACTTTCTTTAAATACGATGTTCATGGGACCTTCTGGACAAGATGGAGAAGTAGGTAGACACACTGTGCCTCCTCGTACAACCAAAAGGAGGACAACAACAAATTTAAAAACAAAAAACAACCAGAACGACAGAAAATTGAATTGTATGGAAATTTGACAACCAAGGAGTTAAAGAAGAAACATTCATCCAGACCAGTAGGAGGGGTGGAGACGGGAGATGGATGGAGAGGATTCTCAGCAAGACAGCTGGTGGAGTAGGTGGTCCTACATCCGAGTGCACATAAACCAAAAGAAACAACTGGGGAGTGAGACAGACCACACAACCTAGGATTCCAGTGCGGGGAAATAAAGCTTCAAAACCTGACTGAAAAAATCAGTGACGGTAGCAGTGGTGAGAGAAACTCCCAGCCTCACAGGAGAGTTCATTGGAGACACCCATAGGGGTCCGAAAATGTACACAAAACCAGCCACCTGGGAATCAGTACCAGAAGGGCCCAATTTGCTTGTGTGTAATGTCAGAAGTGACTGAAAGCCAGGAGAAAACAGAGCAATCAACATTGTTCCCTCTTGGACCCCTGCCCCACATACAGCCCTGCAACACAGTGACCTGGGTTGCTGTGCCCTGGTGAACACCTAAGGCTCTACCCCTTACTATGTAATTGGTGGCCAAGACAAAAAAAAAAAAAAAAAAAAAAAAAAAAAGACAAGCCCAAATGAAAGAACAGGTCAGACTCCAGAAAAAATACAACTAAGTGACAAAGACAGCCAACCTATCAGATGCAGAGTTTGAAAGAGTGATAATCAGGATGCTCACAGAAATGGTTGAGTATGGTCACAAAACAGAGGAAAAAATGAAGGCTATGAAAAGTAAAATAAAGGAAAATATACAGGGAATCAATAGTAAAGGGTAGAAAACCAGGACTCAAAATTAACTGTTTGGACCAGAAGGAAGAAATAAACATGGAACCAGAACAGAATGAAGAAATAAGAATTCAGAAATATGAGGAGAGACTTAGGAACCTCCAGGACAACTTTAAACATTCCAACATCCGAATCATAGGGGTGCCAAAAGAAGAGGAAGAGCAAGAAATTGAAAACTTAGTTGAACAAATAATGAAGGAGAACTTCCCCAATCTGGCAAAGGAAACAGACTTCCAGGAAGTCCAAGAAGCTCAGAGAGTCCCAAAGAAGTTGGACCCAAGGAGGAACACACCAAGGCACATCATAATTAAATTACCCAATATTAAAGACAAGGAGAGAAACTTAAAAGCAACAAGAGAAAAGGAGATGGTTACCTACAGAGGTATTCCCATAAGACTATCAGCTAATTTCTCAAAAGAAACCTTACAGGCAAGAAGGGGCTGGAAAGAAGTATTCCAAGTGAAAGGCAAGGACCTACATCCAAGATTGCTCTATCTGGCAAAGCTATCATTTAGAATGGAAGGGCAGATAAAGTGCTTCCCAAATAAGGTCAAGTTAAAGGAGTTCATCATCGGCAAGCCTTTATTATATGAAATGTTAAAGGGACTTATCTAAGAAAAAGAAGATGATCAAACCTATGAAGAGTAAAATGAAAACGAAGTCACAACTATCAACAACAGAACCTAAAAAAAAAACAAACCCAAACAAAAACAAACTACACAAACAATTGGAACAGGAACTGAATCACAGAAATGGAGATCACATGGAGGGTTATCAGTAGAGGAGTCAGAGGGGGGAGGGAAAGGTACAGAGAATAAGCAGCATAGATGGTAGTTAGAAAATACGGGTACAAAAAAAGAGAATAGGGGTACGGTAAGAATAGTATGGGAAATGTAGAAGCCAAAGAACTTATAAGTATGAGACATGGACATGAACTAAAGAGGGGAATGTGGGTGGGAAAGGGTGTGTAGGGTGGAGGAGAGTTAAAGGGGGGAAATGGGACAACTGTAATAGCATAATCAATAAACTATATTTTAAAAAAGAAGCATAAATGGCAAGTACAAAATAAACAGGGGAAGTTAAGAATAGTATAGGAAATGTAGAAGCCAAAGAACTTATATGTATGACCCATGGACATAAACTGAAGTGGGGGAATGAGGGTGGAAGGCACTGTACAGCACAGAGGGGAAGGGGGGGTTGGGACAACTGTAATAGCATAATCAATAAAATATATTTAAAAATAAATAGTGTATTCTTTTTATTAGTAGCTTATCCCATGGAAAACTACAGTCTTCCCTTTCAAATGACTATGATGGTATGCCAATTTTTTTCAGAGTATCATTACTAAAAGTGGATGCAAATTAAAAAACAAATAAAAACATATAGAATGTTGTGTTAAATTAAAGAAGCCAGTCTTTCTTCATACTGTATGATTTTGTATATATGAAACATCCAGAATAGAAAACTCTATAGAGACAAAAAGTAGATTAGTGGTTGCCAAAGTTGGGGAGATGGGGGAGAATAGAAAGTGACTGCTAGTGGGTAAAGGATTTCTTTTTGGTGTGATGAATGTTCTAAAATTGACCATGCTGATAGTGCACAGTTCCATGAATATACTAAAAATCACTGAATGTCTACTTCACATGGATGAATTGTATGGCATTGTGAATTATGGTTCGATAAAGCTGTTTAAAAAAAAAAACAGGTAGAGTGGCCTTCAAAAGAGGCCAACATCTGGCCAAGATGGAGGCTTGGGTAGATATGCTTTGTCTTTTCACACAACCAAAAGAAGGATAACAACCAATTTAAAAGCAAAAACAACCAGAACTGCCAGGAAATTGAACTGTATTGAAGTAAAACAACCAAGGAGTTACAAAATAAATATTCACCTAGATTGGTACACCAAGACAAAGAAATATGTTCCAGCATGGGGAAATAAAGCCTCAAAATCTCTGGCTATAAAAACATATGGGGCTTGCAGCTGCAGGAGAAACTCCCAGTCTCATAGGAGAGTCCATTGGAGAGACCCACAAGGTCCTAGAATGTACAGAAACATACCCACCCAGGAATCAGCACCAAAAGGACCCAATTTGTTTGTGGGAAGTGGGGAAAGTGACTGAAAGTGGGCGAGAGTTGAGCAAGTGGCATTTTTCCCTCGCTGATCCCTTCCCCACATACAGCATTACAGTGCATTGAAGTGGGATGCTCTGCTCCTGTGAATACCCAAGGCTCTGTCCCTTACAACATAACAGGTATGCCAAGACAAAGAAACATGGCCCAAATGAAAGAACAGATAAAAAATCCAGAAAAAATAACTAAGTGATGAGGAAATAGCCAACCTATCAGATGCAGAGTTCAAAACAGTGGTAATCAGGATGCTCACAGAGGTGGTTGAGTATGGTTTCAAAACAGAGGGAGAAGTGAAGGCTATGCAAAGTGAAATAAAGAAAAATATACAGGGAACCAACAGGAAAGGGGAGGAAACCAGGACTCAAATCAATTGTTTGGACCAGAAGGAAGAAATAATCATGCAACCAGAGCAGAATGAAGAAACAAGAATTCAAAAAAAAATGAGAAGAGACTTAGGAACCTCCAGGACAACTTTAAATGTTCCAGCATCTGAATCAGGGCTGTCAGCAGGAGTACAGGGAAAGTAAGAAATCAAAAACTTATTTGAAAAAATAAAGAAAAGGACTTCCGCCAAGATGGAGCCATAGGTGGAGACGCTGTGCTTCCTCATACAACCAAGTTTAGAGACAACTAAATATTAGCAACAGAAAACATAGCCAGAACACAGAAAATTGAACTTTTCAGAAGTCTGATAACAACAAATTCTTCAGCCTGACCAGTAAGAGGGGCGAAACCAGCAGCTGGCAGAGTGGGGTTGCACAGGAAAACTCAGTCAGACAGATTCAGGCGCTCGGAATCCAGGCGCGGGGTTGGACCTGGTGGGCAACTCAGCAAGCGGCCGCGGGGGAAAAAGCGAGGGAGCAGGGCTGCGGGTTGAATGTGGTCATGCATTTGTGCATGGATAGACAAATGAGGGAGTGGGCGATTGGACGAGAGCCAGCAGCCCCAGCAGCGAGCGGCAGTGGAGGGCACCTCCATTTCCACGCTCTGACCCCACCTCCACATACAGTGTCATAACCCAGCGACCTAAGTGGCCCTGCCCTGGTGAACCACCTAAGGCTCTGCTCCTCACCCAGCAGCGCGAAACAGCAGAGGGGGCCGCCATTTCCCCACTCTGACCACGCCCCCACATACAGCATCACAAACCAGTGACCTGGGAGTCCAAGGCTCTACTCCCCGTACTTAACGAGTGCGAACAGACCAAAAATGGCTCAAGAAGATCTCAAAGTCCCTGAGCCTATAAATCTACGCGATGAAGAAATAGCAAAACTCTCAGACGCACAGTTTAAAACACTGGTGATCAGGATCCTCACAGAACTGGTTGATTATAGCCACAAATTAGAGAAACATATGAAGGTGAAACTAACTGAAATGAATGGAATTGCACAGGAAACCAATAGCGATGAAAAGGAAACTGGGACTCAAATCAATGGAGTGGACCAGAAGAAAGCAAATAATGGCCAAACAGAAAAAAGTGAAGAAGCAAGAATTCAAAAAAATGAGGAGAGGCTTAGGAACCTCCAGGACATCTTTAAATGCTCCAACATCCGAATTATAGGGGTACCAGAAGGGGGAAAGGAACAGCCACCAATGGAAAACTTATTTGAACAAATAATAAAGGAGAATTTCCCCAATCTGGCAAAGGAAATAGACTTCCAGGAAATCCAGGAAGCTCAGAGAGTCCCAAAGAAGTTGGACCCAAGAAGAAACACACCAAGGCACATCATCATTACATTAGCCAAGATTAAAATGAAGGAGAGAATCCTAGAAGCAGCAAGAGATAAGGGGACAGTCACCTACAAAGGAGTTCCCATCAGACTGTCAGCGGATTTCTCAAAAGAGACCTTACAGGCAAGAAGGGGCTGGAAAGAGATATTCCAAGTCATGAAATCCAAAGACCTACAACCAAGATTGCTCTATCCAGCAAAGCTTTCATTTAGAATGGAAGGACAGATAAAATGCTTCTCAGATAAGATCAAATTCAAGGAGTTCATCGTCACCAAACTCTTATTATATGAAATGTTAAAGGGACTTATCTAAGAAAAAGAAGATAAAAAACATGAACAGTGAAAGGACAGCAAACTCACAGTTATTAACCACACCTAAAACAAAAACAAACTAAAAGGACAACTAGATCAGGAGTGGAAATATAGAAATGAAGATGTCAAGGAGGGTTAGCAACAGGGGAGTGGGAGGAGGAGAAGGGGGGAGAAGGTACAGAAAATAAGTAGCATAGACAGTAGATAGAAAATAGATGGGGGGGGCAAGAATAGTATGGGAAATATAGAATCTAAAGAACTTGAGACACATGGCCATAAACTAAAGGAGGGGTAATGGTGGGGATGGGGGATAGGGTGGAGGGGAATGAAGGGGGGAATAGAACAACTGTAATGGCATAATCAATAAAAAATATTTAAAAAAAATAAATAAAACTTCCCAGATCTGGAGAAGGAAACTAACATAATCCAGGAAGCTCAGAGAGTCTCAAACAGGACCCAAAAAGAACCACACCAAGACACTTCATAATTAAATTGCCAAAGATTGAAGATAAAGAGAAAATTTTAAAAGCGGCAAGAGAAAAGGAGACAGTTACCTACAGAAGAGTTCCCATTAGACTATGAGCTGATTTCTGAAAAGAAACCTTTCAGGCAAGAAGGGACTGGAAAGAACTATTCGAAGTCATGAAAAGCAAGGACCTGCAACCAAAATGACTCTATCCAGCAAAGCTTTCATTTAGAATGGAAGGGCAGATAAAGTGCTTCCCAGATAATCAAGTTAAAGGAGTTCATCATTACCAAGCCTTTATTATATGAAATGTTAAAGGGACTTATCTAAGAAAAAGAAGATCAAAACTATGAACAGTAAAATGACAACAATCTTACAACTATCAACAACTGAACCTGAAACAAAAACAAACTATGCAAACAACTAGAGTAGGAAAAGACTCATAGAAATGGAGATCATGTGGACGGTTATCAGTGGGGAGGGGGGAGGAGAATGTGTGAAAAGGTACAGGGAATAAGAAGCATAACTGGTATGTACAAAATAGGGGGAGGTTAAGAATAGTATGGGAAATGGAGAAGCCAAAGAACTTATGTATACAACCCATGGACATGAACTAAGGGGGAGATGCTGGAGGGAATGGAGGCACCAGGCAGAGGAGGATATGGGGAGAAAAAATGGAACAACTATAATAGCATAATCAATAAAATATACTTAAAAAATGGGAAGAGCAAAGGAATGCGTGGAAAGCCTCTTAATGGGTGATAAAATGGTGAAGTTGGTGAAGATGAAAGGAAAACCATATTCCTCCAGATTAGTTATTCTTAAACTTAAGCACACATCTGAATTGCTTCAAGGTCTTGTTAAATCATGGATTGTGAGGTTCCATCCCCAGAGATTCTGATTCTTTAGGACTGGGGTGGGTCAAGAATCTGCATTTCTCACAGTTCCCAATTGCTGCTGCCCAGACACTGCACTATGAGGACCATTTCTCTCTATGGCCCAGCATGGGTGTCCAATAGGTAGATAGTGAATAAAGACACAAATGGATGAATAGCAAGCAGGCAGATGAGCAGTGGATGGCAGTTTCACAAATGGATGAAGGAGGTTCTAAGTAGTAGGGAAGAAGATGAGGTTGGGGAAGTTGGAGTGTGGAGGACTTGAAGTTAACACCTTGTTTCAGCTCTTGTGGGCTCACCATCCACTAGTTGTGCAATGTTTGTCAGGTGACTTCACTTCCCTGAAGCTCATTTTCCCAATGTGTGAAATGTGGGTTAACAATGCCTATGAATGTTCCATGAACTATAACACCCTTAAAAGAGCACAGAACCTGGCATGCAGTGGATGCTCTCCACCTCCTGGCTGGATCTGACTATTACCATCATATATCACTGGGCTATACTGTGTAGTTGAGATGAGAGGCTTGTAGTTCAGGTCCATCTTGTTTCCATAGTGGCCGATGCTGACCTCGAATTGGATCAGGTCCTTAAAGTTGGGCATCATGGTACAGGAAAGGAAGATGACACACAGCCCATACTTTTGGCGGTTCTGTCGCTTCTAAAACAACACCCCCCATACCCCCAGCACATAAGACAAGGATGAACAAGGCTATAATGACCGGCAGGGGGCAAGAATGAGGTATACTGTTTCTATCAAAAGCCATCTTTGTTTCTCTTCAGGGTGAGCTAGATCATCACTGAACCCCCACCCTCACTCAAAGCCTTGCCTTGACTCCCACTCACCTGGCTGATCAAGGAGGTGGTACCTTCTAATACTTCTATCACCTGGTCCTCTCCACCTAGGCAGCCCTGGTTCCTTCCCTTCCTGAAACTGGGCAGGAAGTCTTCTCTCTACTCAGGCTAGGCTCTGGGATTGACTACCCACCTCCACCCACATTGGGCCATACCACCCTTCTCCTTTTGGCTTAAACATCCTCCTCAGATGAGACTAAGTGTAGGCAAAGGTGCAGAATAGAGGTTGCACAAGCTCAGACATCCTCTCTTGGCCCTTTTCAAGCCCCTTCTCCACTATTCCTCACATCTGCTTGGGGTCTGCTCTCCGTCATGTTAACCTTTCTCATTTCTGTTGCCAACCTCTGCCCTGCTGCTCTTGCATGTTCCCAGTCTGTTCCCTAGCTGAGGTCTCCCCTGTCTTAAACATAGCCTTCCTTCTCCACTGTGACCCTGTTTAGCTACCACCTGCTTTTGTCCCCCTCTACTTTTCAGCCAAGTTGCTTTGCATCTGTCTTCATGCACCATCTACAACTTCTCCCTCCTTGCCTATGGCACCTGACCCAAAGCTACCTGTGCCTTCCCAATAACCAGTGGACACTTGTGAGTCTTCACCTGTTCTCTCTAACACCTTCAGAGAGCTGATGGCTTCTTTCTGCAGCTCTCCCTCCATAGGCTGCTCCAGTACTCCCCTTCACAAATCCCTCCTCCTCCTGCCTCCCAGGTTGTGGCATCCTTATAGGCTCCAGCCTCAGCTTCCTTCTCCTTTCACTTTGCCTACTCTCCCTGGGCAAGTCCTCCATAACCATCGTTCAGATCCTAGTGTGCTGATGGCATGCCTATCTGTCCAGCAGCCTCGAGACTGGTCTTCATGGATGTCTCACAAACACAGGTCAAAGTGGGGTTCATCATCTCCCCTAGACCTGCTCCTTTTTCATGGAGCTGAGGTTGATGTAAGGCACCCAATCACCTTGCCTCCCAAGCAGAAAATGAGTGTTAGCTTAGGGGAGTTGGCCTCACTTATGTTCTGTTAGTTGGTAGTTCTGATCTCTCTGCTTCCAAAGGGACTCTGGAACTACTACCTCCTGTCTAGCTCTCTTCCCCTGTGACTGTACCCCATTTCTCTACGATAAGTGAGTGGTTACCTTCCTCCCTCCTGACTATTCTTAACACTTTAGTGCCTTATGGCCTTCCCCTGCCTTCAGAAAGAGAGCCAAATTCCTTAAAATGCTCCTTAGAGTGTTTTTCCTTAACTAGATGGCACATGTCTTAAACCAAAACCTTATCTTGTTTTTACTGGGTCCCTGGCTACCTGGGATTTGGCACAGCAAGAAGCTCTAGTGGCTCAGTAGAGACACAGGCAGGTTGACCACCATCCTCATGCACCCATCACTGCATTCAGCTTGTGGCCAGGGCCAAAAGTGGGAGGCACAGTGGATTGAGGCAGGCAGAGCGCCACTTTCATCCTGGATTACCTCTGTACTGGTCACGTCCCGGGAGAGGTCCTTCATCCTGGCATCTTGGAGAGACTTGATGTGGGTGACTAATTCCAGGAAGACTCGGCCTCGATACTCCAAACCATCCTTAACAGAGCTGGGGATACTCTGGGGTAAAAGGGAGGAAAGTGGTGAGAAAAGGAATGAGAGAAACAGAGCAGGCTAATCTCCCAACACTTTGCAGCAAAGACAGTTGTCCAGTAACTTCGACCCAGGGAGGAATTCCAGACCCCAGAAAGAGTGTTGCTGGAAACCTCTAGGTCCTGACCCCTTTTCTTCACCCCTCAGCCTGCTCTTCCCCTTCTTGCACTCTGCCTTTAGATCCTCGTAAATACTTCCTGTTGGGAGAGCACTGTGATAACTAGTGTGGTCTCCCTGCCTGGCCAACCAGAGCTTGTCCTGCCTCTAAGACACCAGTGAGAATGCTTCTGTGGCCTTCCCTGTTAGAAACCCCAGGGATCATGTTTTCAGCACAGAAACCTGATGGCAGTGGGGAAAAATGAGGCCCGGGCTAGATAGCAGCAGAGATGAGAGATGGAAAGAGGGTAAAGTCTTCTGATGTTCTGAGGTTCTGGTGCCTGCCTCTTCCTCACTCAGAGTCTTTCCCAGCCCCATTCCCTGGACTTGGCTTTTTGGCCATTTGTAACCAGGCCTAAATAACCCAGTGCTTTTCTACATTTACCTGTGCTGTTTCTTTTGCCTCACAGGTCCTTTCCACCTGTTGAAAATCTTACCCGTTTCCATCTGAATGTCCTCCATCTGTTAATTTCTTGTACCATCCCACACATCCCACACATATGCAGCCATTTACATGCAGGCTTCATGTTTCCTACCAGCATGTGGTGGACAGACACCAGGGCCACGACCTCCCTGGGTATCTCCCAGACCCCGGTGCCTTACATATGGTTGGTTTTTACCTCCTCTGTTCCCTAGAGCTGACATAAGAAGCTTACAGAGCCTTCTTCTTGGATCTGGAAAGGGGCCTTTTTACCGCCATGGAGAGTCAGATAGCTGGGGCCAAAGCAGGGTAAAAAACCACGGTATGTTCCTACAAGAAGAGAGGGTGAGAGGGTGGCCAGGTGGGAGAAGCATGGGTTGGGGGCGGGGGCGGTAGGGGGATTGCTTGCCTTCCATTTCTGCTCCTGTGGATGAAATCTGGTTGAGGGACAGGCTGACAGTCCCAATTTCATCCCTGCAGTTGCTTTTGGTGCTGGAGAGAAACAGAGTGCTATCTGAGCCCCTGACCCATTTCTGATTTTCTCCTCCCTGCCACATTTTCCAGCCCCCACCCAGTTGCTCACCAGTCCAATACTCTGAACTTGATGTAGCTGGAGAGGCAGGGCAGCTGCAGGGGGAGGCAAGAGGCACAGTGGGTACATTGCACTTGTGCTTGGAGGGTCTGGTCCTCATGGGAACTGTAAGCACTTGGAAGTCCTGGGTCCAAATCCAAGGTCCGGCTCAGTTATCAATGAGTCATTTAACTACAGCCAAGATGGATTTACCATGGGAGCTTCTAGGCCCTAAACTTGAGGTCCCTCACTTGCATGGGTCCCTCACGAGGTTTTAAAAGAGACTAAGACTGTGTCCCATGATAATTTTTATGCTTTTTTATTTTTATAATCTCACCTGAGTACATGCTTATTGATTTTAGAGAGAGAGGAATGGAGGGAGAGAGAGAAGGAGAGAAACATTGACTGCCTCCCGTATGTGCCCTGACCGGGGACCAAACCTGCAAGCTAAGCATGTTCCCTGACTGGGAATCAAATATGCAAGCTTTTGGTTTATGGGATGATGCTCTAACCAACTGAGTCACACTGGCCAGGGCCATTTCGTATTCTTGTTCTTCAAATGGCCCCCTAACACATAAGCTCAGGACCCATGAGAGCTGGGTGCTCCCAGACTATGGATTTCAAGACTACAGTTTTCATACAGCCCTATATAGTCTAAATGCATGTTTATTAAACCCTCCTGTGGGGGAAGTCATGAGCCTGAATGTCTTCCTCACATTAGCAGTTAACTTTCAAGCAGTCAGTCATCTATCTCCTCAAAGAGTGGATAACAATGGCTACCCATCTGGTGAGGAGTTCCATGTCTCCTGACCTGTGCTGAATGATTTACCTGTACCAACTGAGTGAGCCCTCCCAACAACCCCATTAGCTAGGTGTTATTCTGAGTCCCATTTTCTGACAGGAAAACTGAGGCACAGAGAAGTTGAGTTCCTGGAGCTCTCATGTTACACTCAGGGGCCGATGGCAGCCCCAGAGCTCCTAACCACACTGGCAAAGCCCAGTGAGGGCTGAGACTGTCCCTATTTGCAGATGGGGGATGAGGCACAGAGAAACAGACTTGCTCAAGGTCACATAATAAGGGGTAGAGTGGGGACTGGAAGCCATGCTTCTGAGTTTTATTTCTACTCTGCTACAGGGTTCTTGTAATTATGAGAACAAAATTAAAAATCCAGGTTTAAAGCACAGCTCCTAGCCCTGGCTGGTGTGGCTCAGTGGATTGAGTGCCAACCTGCGAACTGAAAGGTTCCCAGTTCAATTCCCGGTCAGGGCACATGCCTGGGTTGCAAGTCAGGTCCCTAGTTGGGATCATGCAAGAGGTAACCGATCAATGTTATCTCTCACACACTGATGTTTCTCTCCCTCTTTCTCCCCGCCCCCTCTCTAAAAATAAATTTTAAAATATTAAAACAGAGCTATTAGGTTGAGGCCTGAGTCATCTTTCTCGCTGGGACCTCTTCCCTCACAGCAGTTCCTGGGGCCCAGCCCAGCCAGGATACTTTTAGTTTTCCATTCTCCTTATCCATTCTCCCCTGTTGTGCAGGCTGGGGCCCAAAGGGAGGTAGGGAAAAGGCTTTCCAGTTGAGCAGCTTGGTGTTAAGAAATGAGGAAGTCATGGCTCAGTTGGTAGGTGTGTTCTCCCATAAACTGGAAGGTCATAGGTTTGATTCCCTATCAGGGTACATTCCTAGAGCAGATTTGGTCTCTCATCTCAGGGTACATACGAGAGGCAGCCAATTAATGTTCCTGTCTTGCATTGATGTTTTCCTCTCTCTTTCTCTCTAAAATCAGCAAGCATGTCCTTAGTGAAGATAACAAAACAAAACTAAAAAATAAAAGACACTAAATAAAATGAGGAAATTCCCCAGTTTAAGGAAGAATATTGGAAGTGGAGACATGAGCACTGACATGGATCCAGGTCTTCTAAAATTATGAACCCTCCAAATTCAAATTCATGGCTAAACTACCTTTTTATCTACCATGTTGAGAATCCTCCTTCCCTTTCCTAATTCCTTGTCTTGACTCCTGTCCTGTCCTGGGGACCCTGGACTATAAACCGGCACACCCCCATTTTCAGTAGTTCTCCCCTGCAGCCTGCCTTGCTGGGGCCCTGACCAGCTGGCTTCAAATGCTACCATCTGTGTGGTCATCCTGCCACATCAGAGTGAGGTTTACATCTGCCTGCTGTGTTTCTGGAGGACTAGTAATAATCAGGCTTGCAACTAGCTGGTCCTAGTCCTGGACACTGTGTTTTGACAGAAATGGGTTGAGGGTCCAGGGGACATGTGGGCACCTTCAAATGTTGGAAAGCCTCTTTCAAGAATGAAGGAGGGCCCTGGCTGGTGTAGCTCAGTGGACTGAGCACAGGCCTGCGAACCAGAGGATCGAAGTTCGATTCCCATGCCTGCACACATGCCTGGGTTGCAGGCCAGTTCCCAGTAGGGGACGCATGAAAGGCAACCATACATTAATATTTCTCTCCCTCTCTCCTTCCCTTCCCCTCTAAAGATAAATAAAAATCTTAAAAAAAAAAAAAAAAAAAAGAATGAAGGAGGGCCTGGCCTGTGCCACTGGTTCTGAGCCTGAAGACAGCTGAGCATCTGAGGATTTGGGCCTCATCATTGCCAGGGCCAGGAAGGAGTAAGCTGGGCAAGGTTGGGGGATAAACTTGACCTCCTCTAAACTGTCTACTTTAAAAGTCAATAAAATCACCCAAGAATGTAGGGAATATGAGGAATGGTTAAAAATGATGACTCACTAGGAAGCAGAGGGGAGCTCATTAGCTACTTTCAGGTCACACAAATGTAAATATAAGGAACCCAGACACTCTTTGGGGGGCCAAATAGATGTCACCCAAAGTTCTGTGCACTTGCATTCATGAGTGTGCTCATGTTCTCCCAGAATTGTCTCCTCTTATTTTGCACACAATCCTTAGAAGCCTAGCTTTCAGAGCATGAAGAGAACTTGCATCCACACCATTGACAAGCAGCTGAGAAGGCTGTAAAAATCAGACCACAGAACCCCACAAGGAAGAGCATCTTGGGGCAGTTAGTGTAGGAACAAATAGCCTGACCACATGCATTTCAGAATAACTATAGGCTCATTGTACCTCTAGGCCATCAACAAAGAGCTATCAATTTGTTTAGGGCATTTGGCCTAAGAGATAATTCATAATACAATTTAGAATGAGTCTTTAAAGTGATTGTTTTGTTTTTTAATGTAGGTGAAAGGACACATTTAAGTTTTTTGGAAAGTTCAACTGTATGGCCCACTCATTGATAGTGGATATAGTAAGATTTTCCATAATAGTCTTGGGCTTCCTCATGCTCGCTATAGGCAGAACCCTTCCCCTCGCATGCTTTTGGTTCATCCTTCCATCCAGACCTCTACACACACCAACACCCAAACATCCCTTCTGTTTGGGGGGCAGGGAAGGCAATAGGATGGCAATACCTGAATCTGGAAGGTCAGGATCTGGTTCCAGATCGGATTCTCTGTTTGGGTCTTCACCTGTGTCTTAAGCTGGGAACATCCCAAAGCAGTGTGAGTGCCAGCCTGTCCCCTCTTCCTTCCACAGGCCTCACCTTCCACCCCTTCCAGTCTGGCCCACAGAAGGACACTGTCTGCAACCCAGAGCTAATCATGGGACTCCCTGGTCTAAAGACACTTGGACAACTTCTAAACAGCTACAACTTTAGTCTTTTGTGTACCTACCCAGGTCCAGATTCCTTAACATTTGTGCTTAAGTCAGCTTTTAATTGGACTGCATTTTAAAATAGATGTAGGGCTCTAACTTTATTATATGAGTATATATATACATAGATTGTATTAGAGAAACTCTAAAAAGCCTAACAGAAAAGTGATCAAAACCACTCTGGTGGCAGCAGCAGACATAGTGTCCCCTTCTCAAAGCATCATTTCTAAACCCAGCCTTAATCTAAGCAGTCATGTCACTAAAATCAAAGATCTGTTAGACTGGTTAAACTTTTTAATAGACACTCAGAAAAACACAGAAATATTAAAAATTTGGAGAAATTAGGTGTCATCTATCACTCAAGATCATCTCACCAGATTGGGAATACAAACCAGCCTCAGTGTGGTGGTTCTAAGGTATGTCTACCAATCCTTTGGTACGCTTTCCTTCAAAAAGTGTACACTAACCCCTTTTCCTTTATGTATAGGCTGCATTTAATAACTTCTAATAGGTAGAATATGGCAGCATTGATGGTTTATAAATTCCAAGACAAACCTATTTAACTTGAGCCCAGCATTCCCCAAGTTTGAACACAGGGTTCTTTTTTTGCACAAAATATCCATCAGCACACTGGAAAATGCTACTCTGTTCATAGTTTCACGGAATGTCAGCAACTCTCTTGCCAGAACCCTCAGTTTATGGAGGAAGAAACTGAAGTGCAGAGGGGATGTGACAGTTTCAGCAGTGTTCGTTTACAGGCATGCGTGTTGCTTCCTTCAGTCATTCACTCATCAAGCATCTGTGTCTTTTGGTTTTCAGGGGGCGTCTTCTCCATGCCTGGCACTGCACGCAGCTCTAGGAGACAGTGGTGAAGCCATGGCTTCCAGCTTCACAGAGTTCCTGGTCCAGTGGGATCACATGGCCCATGAATGGATGGACTGGGAGATGATTTCTGGGGTTCTCCCTACCAACCGGCTCTTACCCCCACACTGTTTTTTTCTAAGTGACCATTTCTCTAAGCCACATACCCTTTCTGCACTTACCTTTTCCCCAATTAGTTCCACCTCCAACACAGGACTCACTATGTGGTGCTTCTCTGTGAACAAGAAGTTAAAAGATTTCTGAGACAACCACATTTTTTTTTTTGAGGAGGAGGAAAAGGAGAGGTGACAGAACAACTTAAAACCCTCCCCCATAATGTGATTTGGTGCTTCCTGGTCAGACCCCTCCCATTTTCACTCTGACTGTGTGACCCATAATGACAGCAGGGGGCTGGCATACGAAACCTCTGTACCTGAGCATCAAAGAGAGGCCAGGGACACATGCCCATTTTAAAGAGTGTCTGTGGAGCCTCTATAAAACTACTCTTAGTGGGTTTTAAGTTCCACCCTTTCCCTCCCCCCTGAATCTTAGGTTAGTGTTCACATGGAACCACGAAGCCCCACTGGACCTGGGGTGCCACTGTGTAGAGCACCTGAGGGTCACATCCTCCCTGCCACCCGCTCACTGAGGTGAAGGTCCTCTGCGCAGTAGATGAAGAACTGTAAGTGGGCCATGTTGATGGGGACCATCGTTGACTTCAAGACCTGAATATTGTCATCAGCTCCATAGGGCATCTTTTGATCTACCTGGAAAGGCCAGAGAGCTGACAGGGTCAGAATCATGGGAGGTCACAGCCAAGGCCACTGAGGGGAAATGAGTGGACAGCCCTGAAGTGACACAGTAGACAAGTGAAAGCATGTGAAGATCAATGGCCACTTAGAAGGCTCAGGGGTGCCCTACAGAAGCAGCCAAGGTAGGAAATGTTACTGGGATGTGGGGGGTAGCCTCACCGGTGCCTGATCTCCCACACCAAGGGCACAGATGGTGACCTTCAGGTAACCTCTCACACTGCTGCTGGGTTTATTCGGCTGGCAGAGGCCTAACCATTTCCTTAGTAGTGTGTGACCTGGAGAGGCAGAGGGCCCATGGGGGTCCGGCTTCCAGTCTCCCCTGAAACCAGTCTTTGTCTGTGTGGGAGAGGGATGTGAAAACATGTCTCATATATTCTGACTGCAATCCAGTAGTAGAAAAATGAGAGTCACTCTTACCATTAGGGCAAGAGAGTGCACTCACCAGGCTGCCAAATATTGCTTTTAGAAAATAGGGACCCCTCTTTCCCATCCTGGGAACCTATCGTTGTTACTGTCCTGGTATGAGAAAGACAAGAATTTCCCCCAATTTTAAGTCCCAACCTCAACCTGGGATGTACGTGGTGACCAAGTCACAGAGGAAACCTCTACAAAACTTCAATTCCCCAACATGCGCCTCAAAAATAGAAAGTCAGCCCAAGGCCGCATTAAAAGATTAGTACTTGACCCAAAGGGATGCCTTCAGTTTTGCAGAGAAAGAAGTTCTTATAAAGTAAGATAAACTACCATATAGTACAGTAAAATAGTATCAAGTACAGAAAATAATTCATACCCTTGAATACTCTCCCCCAATGTATTGAACCCACATGGGTTTTGTGATGTTTTGACACCTGGCCTGGTATCAAATTTGCTCAGAAGATACACATATTTGCAACAACTGTTTACTTACCTGGAGAATGGTATATAAAACCAATATCTGTCTGAAAAGACAAGAGTGGAATAAAGATTAGTTAGGACTTCCAGCCAAGATTTGTAATACCAGCTAAGCTGATGACAGTAGTAGCCACTTGCCTGCCCTAACTTTTTAAATCTGTGCAACAAGATAGAAGTTGGCCCAAATCTCCACCACTCTACAAAGGAAGATACTGAATTTGGGAGAAGTGCTCAACATCTTACAGATTTAGAATAGGGAGGCCTGGACTGAAAGGACACTTCACTACCACTGCCCGGCCAACATAAAACTGACTCTTTTCTCTGCCTGGGTGTGGGAAGGGCTTCTCCTGTCCTGGGGAAGAGGATGACCAAGGGAGGAATTGGCAAAGAGCCTATGAGTTTCCCCTTTGCCTTGGGAGAAGGGTTCCGACTGAGGCCAAGAGAGATGTGGTACAGGAGTGAAGTGGTAATGGGGCAAGGTCATCCTTGTAACTCACATCTGAAAGGTCCACAGAGCAGTCCCCAGATCTTCCACATCGGGGCTGCTTTGAAACCAGTTACCCTCTTGGATTAGGTAGGCAAAGATTTCTTAGATACAATAACAAAAGCACATCCATAAAAGAAAAATCTAAGAAATTGGGCTTCATGAAAATGAAAAACTTCCATTATTTGAAAGATACTATTAAGCAAATGAAAGGACAAGTTATATATTAGAAGAAAATAATTCCAAGTCATATATCTGATAAAGGACTTGTAACCAGAATATTTAAGAAAATCTCAAAAGTCAATAGTGAGCAATCAACCCAATGAAAACAAGCAAAAAATGTGAACAGGCATTTTGAACAAAGCAGATATATGACAAATAAGCACATGAAAGGATGCTCAACATCATTAGTCACCAGGAAAGTGAATAACCATGAGCTACAACTACATAATTAGAATGGCTAAAATAAAAAAGATTGATTATAGACAGTCTTCATGGAGAGCTGCTGTGGTTTTCTGCTTCAACAGTGCTTGTACGGCACCCGGCACTCAACTCCCCACCCCAGCCAGCTGCCCAGATCCAGTCCTTTCGGGGTGCCCTTGGACCACCCCAAAGTCCCCGCCATCGCTCCGGCACTGTGAAGCCTCCTGTTGTCAGCCACCATCATGACCACCTCTGACTGGCACGTGTGCCACACCTACCACCAGGACTTGGAGGCTGCCATCAACCACCAGATCAACCTGGAGCTCTACACTTCCTACGTCTACCTGTCCATTTCTTACTATTTTGACCATGATAATGTGGCTTTGCAGAACTTTGCCAAGTATTTTCTTCACCAATCTCATGTGGAAAGGGAACATGCTTGAGAAACTGATGAAGCTGCAGAACCAACGAGGTGGCCGAATCTTCCTCCAAGATATCGAGAAGCCAGAGCATGATGACTGGGAGGATGGGCTGAATGCAATGGAGTGGGCATTACACTTGGAAAAAAGTGTGTATCAGTCACTACTGGACTTGCACAAACTGGCCACTGAAAAAAACAACCCTCATTGGTGTGACTTCATTGAGACTCACTGCCTGGATGAGCAGGTGAAATCCAATGAGCTGGATGGTTGGTGACCACGTAACCAACCTGTGCAGGTTGCGGGCCCCTGGATCTGGCATGGCAGAGGATCTCTTCGACAAGCACACTCTGGGAGGCAGTACAGAGAGCCAAGCCTCAGGATGCCTTCCCACAGTTACCAGAATGACATCCTTGGTCACCAAAGCAGTATGTGCATGTTGGAGTTACCTTTATTTTTTCTATAACTTGTACCAATCACCCACTTATGTCCTTCATTTGTACCATTCTTTCAAGTAAAGTTTTGTACCCCCCCAAAAAAGTATGGACTATATCAAGTGTTGATGAGAATATGGAGCAACTAGACCTCTAATATACCTCTGATAGGAATATAAAATGATAAAAACTGTTTAGAACTTTTGGGAAAAAAGTATTAAGAATTTTCTTTAAAAGTCAAACATACATGTACCATATGAGCTAGTCATCCCACTTCTATGTATTTACTCAAGAGAAATCAAAGCATATGTCCAATTAAGATTTATGCTCAATTTTATTGCAGCTTTCCTGTAATAGGCCCAAACTGTCTAAATGTTCATCAGCAGATGAATAGATAAGCAAACTGTGGTATATCCATACAGGTGAGTACTACTCAGCAATAAAAAGGAATGAGATATTTATACATGCATCATGGATAAAACCTCAAAATAATTATGCTGAGTGAAAGCAGCCAAACAAAAAAGAGTACAAGCTGTATGATTTCATTTATATAAAGTTCTAGAAAATGCAAAGCAATCTGTAGTTACAGAAAGCATACCACTGGTTGTCTGGGGATGGGAGGAGGCAGGATAAGAGTTAGAGGGAAGAATAGAAAGGAGCACAAGGAAACTTTTGTGGGTGATGGATGTGATAAGTATGTTCATTATCTTGACTATGATGATGGTTTCAGGTGTCTATACAAATTTTAAGTGTATCAAATTATATATTTAAAATATGTGTAGTTCATTGTCTGCCAATTATACTTCAATAAAACTAGAAGAAAAACAAAACAAAACTCAGTCACCCCTAAAAAAACCCCAAAACCTTAGTCACCCCTAATGAAGCAGTAGACCTAGGCAGTGGACACCAGTAGCTGTTAATGACAGAGACAAACAGACATTCTGTGCCTCCTGCTGAAGTCATCTGACCAAGTAATTGACCCAAGTCTGATGCAGCCTCTAGATGGAAATACCTCAGCAGGGGGACCTGTGAAATGAGCCCCTGGAGATGCAGTCAGCAAAATCCAGACTAGGGGAAACTCTATAGGACAAACAAATTTGTTTAACAAATAAATTGCAAGGAAAAAAAGGGGAATGGGACCAACAGAATAGGAGAGATCTGAAAATATACTTTAACCAACCACGATGTAGGCACCTGGTTTGGATCCTGGCTTGGGCATACTTTAAAAGGAATTCACAAGACAATTAGGGGAATTTGAATATCAAGTTAGAAAGGGTTTTAATGAACTGTGATAGCCATGTTTTGTTATGCATAATAAAATATTTTAGAATATGCTGAAACATTTAAAAATAAAATGATACCATGTTTGAGATTTGCTTCAAAATAGTCCAGTGGGATTGTGGAAATGGTTGGGTGTGGATAAGAACCTGACTGACAATGAACTGGTGAAGCTGAGTGATGAGGAAGTGGGAATTTATACTCTTCTCTTTACTTCTGTGTATGTTTAAAATTTTCCAAAAAAGTAATATAACTTTAAAAAGCTCAGGTTTTCTCTGCCCTCTGTATTTTACTCAACATTTCATGTGGTTGGTCGTTGTTTGAAAATTTCTCAGTGGCCTTTGTCAGAAGCTCAACGTTTCTGACCTCCTGCCATCTACCCTCTCTAGAATCTTAATTTCTAAGCCTGCACTGCTGTTTGGTCAGATGGGGGAGGGACAGTTCATGACTGTTTATGTGCTTATTACAAGTAGTGAGAAAGTAACCTAACTTTAATTTGTCCTAAATTTACCTTTTTCCAATGGTGGAGACTTTTGTTATGGGTTGCCAGATTTAGGAAATAAAAATACAGATGCCTGCTTAAATTTGAATTGCACATAAGCAGTGACTACTTTTCAGTATATATTTGTTCCCTGCAGTATTTCTTCAGGAGCCATACAACATTTGGGACATGCTTCTATTTACAAAGTACCTGTTGTTTAAGGTTCAGATTTAATGGGACATCCTGTATTTAACCTGGCAACCACACCTTTTCCTGATCTTCCTGGATTTGGGGAATCTTCATGTAGCCCTTCATGAAGCAAGCTTTGTCTGGATTTCTCCAACAATTAGGCTGGTCTTTTTGAGTGCTCTGCTTCCATTTCCTGGAGACAGAGGCTTGAACCGTGTCTATCATATTATAAGTGCAGGGACTTCAACAAGGCATCCAGCATTTTCATGAATGTTACAAACTTTAATCCTCACAACAACCCTGTGGTTGAGTAAGTTATCGTCCTCATTTTACAGATGAGGAAGTAGAGGCTCAGAATACTTGTCTAAGTCACCCAGTGGTAGGTGGATCCAAATCTGGAACTTTCTGCATAAAAATCCAAGTCCTTTCCCCAGGACTTGTGCATGGAGCCCAGGGTGGGTGGGTTTCTATGACCAGTTCCCCAAACCTTCTCCTTTCTCCAATACTCACTTGGAATCTCCCGATCTCTGCATTGTATCTCATCATTGAGGAATTTATCACCTGCAGGGGGCGGCGGGGTGGGAATTCCAAAAAAGAGCTCAGTTATTCACAGCCCAGTTTCCCCCATCTGCACTGGAGGAACTATAAAGGCACATTCAGAATTCTCTAGGGTTTACTCCATGCTTCCTAATGGCCCATTCTGAACACCCACATAGGTTTTATCCTTTAATTCTGAGAGAAACCCTGTGAGGTTTAGGTTTTTTGTTCCATTTTCCTGATGAGAAAATTAATTAGGGAGGCCAATTCACCTGGTCAACCCAAACCAAGGGTTGCACTTGACTCTCTCATGGTCTGCTGTCCTGGTTGTTTCCTACGTGCCTGTGTTCTCACAAATGTGGGAACTCTTCGAGGGAGAGGCCCCCTGTTTCTCCTCAGCCTTGTGCTGGGCATATAGGAGGCACATAACAAACACATTCTCACCACTGTTACTGGGCTCCCTCTGGTAGGGGAATGGAACGTGCCACGTTGAGAGGACCTTAGATGGGTCCTCTGGCACATGGGAGGAGACTGCTTTGTTTGCCTCGGTGTCCTGGTCAGGGCCTGACAGTTGGCATTCTATATTTGTTTTTTTGTTTAAAAAAGTGTTTTTTTAATTTATTGATTTGAGAGAGAGAGGGAAGAAGGGGGAGAGAGAGAGAGAGAAACATCAATTTATTGTTTCACTTATTGATGCATTCATTGTTTGATTCTTATATGTGCCCTGACCGGGAATCGAACAAGCAATCTTGGTGCCTTGTGACAACTCTCTAACCAACTCAGCTACTTGGCTGGGGCACCATTCCACATTTGTTGAGTGAATGTATGAATGTGGGTCTGGGCTGCCAGGGAGTGAAGAAGGTGGTGGAGATGCTGCCTTGGGGTCAGAAAGACCATATGAAGTGACTCTGGCTCTACGGGTGAGGCTGGGGGAAAAACTAACGTGCTTCTCAGACTTGAGGTGGGACAAGAGAGTGCACCTATCTTGTCTAGTTCTTCACCTGGATTAAGATGGTATCATCGAAGAACTTCGCAGGAACCTCGTGGAAATTCTGGAAGAAGATCTGAAGGATAGGATAGGGGTGGGAGTAGACAATGTTTCTTCCACCATTTGGCCCAGCAACTCAACAAACCCGAAGGCTCAGAGTGGTGGGCTTCTTTCCATCATTTGCCCATTTCAGTAACTCTCAGCCCTCACCCTCCTTCTCAGGAAGCAGAGGCCTGCCAGGCTCCTGAGGAGTTTTCTGCCTAGATAAAGGGCAGGGATGGGGGATTCCCAGCGAACCTGTCACGAGCAGCTCAAGACCCAGCTAACCACCCTGAGATGGAGACTGGAGCCTCTGTGTCCTTCTAGATTGCACTGCCAGTCTACGACTTGCTGCAGCCAGAACTTCCCTTCCCAAATGCAGACCTGGCTCTGTCACTCTCCTGCTTCAATCCCTCCATGGCTCTCAAGTGCCATCCATGACAGGCCCCAGTGCATTTTGCAGGCTCCCCTCCCCATGTCTACAGTTCTATCAATAATTCCTGCAAATTATCCATCCGTATTCCTGGTGCCACAGTGCTCTGCTCTATGCGGGTGCTCAATAAGTGCTTATGGAACACATGAAAACACCCTAGTCAAGAGGCAAGCTGCCTACCTACAGAAAATGCCCAGCCCAACTGGGCCACGTGGCCAAAATGCCCCATTGAGCCCTGAAGGGCACGTGCGGCTCACCTCGTTGAAGAAAGGGTTGTTTCCCATCTTGGTCCGTGTGAAGTACTGCTTGCCTCCAATTACCACCTTCACCAGTGGCTTGAGGTTGTTGCCCATGAGCTGGCGGGCTTCAAACACCTTCACTTGGACCTACCAGCAACAAAATGAGACCCCGATATTGGGGACCTGAGCTCCCCTTCTTTCACAGGGACTCTCTCTGAAAGAACCAAATAGTCGATGAGAAACATCTACTGCGCACAGATAGGAGGAGAGCCCACAGGGAGGAGGCGGGCAGGAGCTGGTCTGCCTGCCTGGAGACAAGCCTGGGGATGGCTGCAGCCTCCTTTCTTTCTGGGAACTGTCAGCTGCGCTGCTTTGCCCTTTTCATCTAGTGTGGACTTAATTTTTCTTCTTCACTGGTATGGGCTGACTACAGAATAAGAAAAAAAGTCTAATGTTCCTGTTTGTTGATTTTTATCTGTGACATTTTTAAGGAATTGAAAATTTTTAAGTTCCATGCAGTTGCATCTATAATCTGTGGTATAATCTCTGATTTGTGATTTCTTTTGCTGCTTTTATGTATATACTTTACTGAGACTCAGTAAAGGGGCTGTAACATATGAGCCTAGAATTAGAAGGTAAAAGGGAGAAGAGCAACTTGGAGCCACATAAGATCCAGGCTGGTAATCCCAGGGGAGAAGGAAATAGTGATGGAAGTGGTGAGCAGGGCATAGTCGCAGCAGCTTGCCATCTGACTATGGGTAGTAAATAGCATACAGCACTCCCAGGCCAGGCCATGGGTCCAGTCATTCTCCATGAGGCCTCCTGTGTCTCCTCAAGTCCAGAGGCCCTTCAGAGACTGACACATGAGCATCATACAAGAATGGACCAAACCATTCTAACAGCCCTCATGTCAGTGTTTTGTCCTAACCACTAAGACAGAGGAAGGGGACTGACGTTGGCACACTGACCTTCTATCCTGTGGTAAACTAACCTAGTGAAAAAGGACAGGGTGAAGAGGGAAGGTATTCCAAAGGCATCATGTACAAAGGCCTGATGGCTAGAGAGAGGCTTGAAAATGGGGACTGTGAGTGGTCCAGGATGTTGAGTGGAGATCAGCAGGGGGAATAGAGAGGGTGGCTTGGAGGGGTGAGGCTTGGGGTATCTAGGGCCTGGGAAGCCATTGTAAGGAATTTGGCCTTTGTCTGCAGACATTGGGGTGTTCTTACTTTTAAGGACATCTTCAGACAGTTGTGTGGCATGACAAGAATGACATCTCTGAAAGACCACTTTGACTGAAGAATAGACAGGAAAGAACTGGAAGCCTAGAGTTTGGAGGAACCTATCAAGGTGGCCCATGGACGTAATGGCTCAAGCCAAGGAATGGAAGTGGTGATGGAGAAGTGGGAACAGTCAGATGGCATTAAGAGCTGGCCTTGGCCAGTGGGCTGGATGCAGGGGGTAGGGTGAGGAAGAGGAGTAGTCAAGGATGACTCTGAACTTCCTGAGCAACTGGCATACTAAGGCATACAAAACCATGGCAGAAATGTTAGGTCACAGGCCAGGGATCAGAGGGAAGTTAGGGGTTCCAGAATCCACAGTGGAACTGTGAACCTTCCCAGGATCCCTCTCAAACTTCCCTCAGCATCTCCCATACAGCTAATTGAACCTTGTATGTGGCTAGCCTTGTGTTGTCAATAATCCTGTGGACTCCTGCAGGAGCCCAGGCCTTCTGCTCCGTCTCCCTGGCCCCTGCCAGGACCTGCTTGTGCACAGCCAGCAGCACCTCCTATTGCCCCACTAGAAAGTCTCTAGCTTCAGCTGTGTGCACAACTGCCCCCAGAGTGGCCCCTGGACCAGCAGGGATGCAGTGAGAACCTGTAGCCCCATCTGCAGCTCTAAGATGCTGCCATGACCTTGTGAAGAGGCGGTGATAACCTGGGAACACTGTCAGGCAAATTATATAAGCTTTCCACCTGGAAGGTCCTCACCTGAAAGTGCTGGGGCTTTGAAAACAGCTCCTTGTGTGCAACATAGCTGTGAACCATCAGTTTCTGCCTGCCTACTTCTCCTGCAGTTATGCCCAGGAGGTCTTTATCCCCTGGAGAAACATAGTCCAAGGTGAGCTCTTAGAGGCTGGGGCTCAGGACATTTTGAGGCATTTCCCCCATTTTATCATTCTATCTCTTGACTGAAAATATGGCCAAGACCTGACAGGGGTACATGTCTGCTCAGAACATTCTATGGTCCCCCCTACCCTCAGTAACCCTAGGTCCCACTCTCTACACATGTGGGCTCTTGGAAATGGCCACCCTTATCTGCCGCCCATTGGAGGTTGCATGTCTAGAGATGACAAATGGATATTTTAAGGAGACAGCCTCAACTAAGTGTCTGGAGATATGGCCTCTAGACCTTAACCTGATCACAATCCTTCTACAGCCCTCAAGGATTGGGTCTTACTAGTCCCAGAATGCCCATCCAGTTATGCTTGGGGAAAAGCAGGGGTAAGCTCCATGAAAAGATATACCTGTCTTCTCAATATCCTGGTTGGTCATGTGGGCCACATGTAGGGTAATAGTGCACTACAAGACAAAGAGAGGGGAGGGGAACCTATAAGCCAGACCATGCAATCCTTAACTAAGTCACAGCACCAGAACTGAGCCCAGACTGGTGGGTTCATGCCCAGTTCTCCTGGGTGGAATGATGCTGGCCATATTGCAGGGCCACACCATGGGGGCCCGTGCAATCTGGGATGCAGAGAGGTTGTAAACTGGTGGTTATAAACTGAGGAACTGTATAGACAGATGGACAATGGCCAGAGCATGTATGAAAATAGAACTTGGACCCACAATCTGCAGCACTCAGCCCAGAAACCAACCTACAGTAACCAGCCCAGGAAACCAGTGCATTGTAAATCAGATTTACAGGAAGTCAGACCAGCCCTAGCCACAGTCCAGAAAGCAAACAATAATGATTAGCCCCAAATGGCCAGAAGTTGATTAATAACTGCAACTTCCCTCATGTTTGTTCCCACTTACAGCTTAGGACCAACCACAGAAAGCTAAATATGCACCTTACCCAATCAGATAGGATGCCTAGCTTCTAGTGAGATCATTTACGGCTTCCCCAGGCCAGCAGCCTCACATCCATATACAGCTAAGCCTTCCCTTTTCTTTTCTTTTCTTTTTTTTTTGCTATAGCGTTTTCCCTCTCCTCTGCCTACATTTGAGTCTCTGCCAAAACCAAGTGATGGTGGCTGACTCCTTTTCTATAGCCAATTTTGAATATATAGCATTTGCTGGTTTTCATCTGGTTGGTCTTTGCTTGTTTTTACACACCTTAAAAACACCTTGCTTGTTTTTACTCACCTCCTGTGTAAAGCCTCCCACGACTCCCAAAAAGAATCATTCATTCCCTCTTGACCCCAGTGACCTAGGTCTCTTCACCCTTGTACAAGTGTGCACTTGTCAGTGTGAATGGTGCCCACTCCGATAGACTGTGGGCTTCATTTACTATAGTATCCCAGGCCAAGCATGGTTTTAGACACCCACTGAATGATCAACTAAATAGTCTAAATGGGTAGCAAGGTGGAAGTGTGGGTGAAAGGGTGGGTGGGTGGAAGGGTGGGGAAATCAGGGAGACGCTGACAGTGTGATGGCCCCCCCCATCCCCCGGGAACAGGAAGTAGTATTTCTGGGTGAGGTCACAGGGGATCTGCTGGGGCAGAGTATCCCAGTTTCTCTGGCTGTCCCCAGTCCTCCAGTCACCCTTCCTGGGGCCCAACTCACATCTGTGGGCTTCATGGAATGGTTGAGTAGGTCCAGGTCCTTCACAAAAAGGACCTCTCTTGGTTTTTTCACCAAGGGCTTCAGCAGTATTGTGGCCAGGCCAATGAACCTGAGGAGATGAGGAGCAGGTATGGTGCCTGAGCCAGAAGAAGGGGTATCTTTCTCTGTTTCAATCAGGACTTTATGTAGAGCCTGCAGGAGTTTCAGCCCTTCTGTCCAGAAAGGGGCTGAAGGAAGAACAAGGTGATGGGGAGCATCCACTGGAGGATGCAGGGCTTTTGAGTCTCCGGTAATTGGCTTTGGGGCTGCCTGGGTAGTGGGTGCCCCAATTACTGGCTCTGCTTGCTCTTTCCAGAAGCTCTGCTCCCACACTCATCCTGAATAGGAACTGTGCCAAGTTACAGCTGATTCAACCAGGGAGTGGTCACCTGACTGAAACTGGGCCAATCAGATTCTTTCATCCTAGAATTTTGATCTAGGAAACCATAGCTTCCATCTTAGTGGATGTCAGTCTCAGCTGAATGGGGCCTTGATGGGAAGCAGGGATAGGCAGAAAGAAGCAGAGCTTTGAGAGTCCTGTGGCTCCAGAAGAGATGGAACTGCTCCTGGGCTCCTAGGTTCCTGGTTCTAATTGACCGGAACTTCTAGTCTCACTACCTTTCCGCTAGTGCCTCCCACCTATCCCCCTTTTTTTCAGTAGCTGGGTGGAGTGGATTCTGGTCCTTGTGTCTGAGTTATGGATTAGAGACAAAGAGATGCAGCATTTGCTGTAGCTTTAGTCAGGGAGTCGGGCTCCTCCTGCCTCTCCCTCTCTCACCTTTCTTTCTTTATTGAGCCCAAGTCCCGAAGGATGACTTGCAGAAAAGAGTCATTCTGTAAGGGGCGGTTCCAGAGGTGCCAGATTAGGGTCTGTGGAAAAACAGAGAGATCGGTATCCTTCCTCTACCTTTCCCTTCCCACCCTTCTGGGAGATGAGGAAAGACTCAGACAATGGGCTAAGCACTGTGTTTCTTTCAACCTGTGGAACCTCCCTCAGGTCTAATTTCCTCAGCGGATGGAATAGCACTTGCTACCATTCACCAAGGTGCTGAGCACCTACCTGGGCCCCCACAGCTTGAACGGCAGTACTGTGGGCGTGTTAGTTAAGAGTTTTGGGAACCGAAGGGTGGGGCGGGGGGCATGTATGAACGGAAAGTGAGAATGGATCCTGCACAGGGAGCCCTGTCTCTGTTTCAGGTTTCTGGGGATATCAGGATGGTCAGGTTGGACAAGATGAACCATACCATGGTCCATACCCAGAGTGGAGGAGAAGGACCAGGACAGCGAAGGGCAGATGTGGCTGCTGCAGCCCTCAGGTCTTCATAACCTTGTCAGCTCAGAGGCTACTCCCAGACAAAGATGCCCAGCACTGGGAAAAGCTCGTGAGGCTCCATGTTCTCTCCCTAGACTTATGAGCATATTCTGACCCATCCTCACTATTGGGTGTCATTGCCTCTTCTAGGCTTGCCCTGGTACATTTTACCTCATTCCATGTGGGGTTATTTCCCTCCACCTCACGAGTTTTCTTCTTGACATCTGCAAAGACACCCAGGGGCTGGCACTGATGACAGGAAATATTTCAACGTCTAGCTTAAGTTGGGTAAAGAAAGGTGGGAAGCTCTGTAAAAACTCCAAGTCTATAAAAGCAGGTATTCTATGGCACTGATTCCTTCTTCTTCAGG
This sequence comes from Artibeus jamaicensis, assembly GCF_021234435.1. Taxonomy (NCBI): domain Eukaryota; kingdom Metazoa; phylum Chordata; class Mammalia; order Chiroptera; family Phyllostomidae; genus Artibeus; species Artibeus jamaicensis. The sequence continues at coordinate 7,182,459 of NW_026521810.1, read as the reverse complement.
GGGTTTCAAAATTTTTCACTTTTTACAAGGGTATCACCCCACATGACAGATAATTTTTGTGTTTATTTCCTTTTCTTCCTGAGTGTATAGTTCCCAGCCATCTTGTAGCCAGTTGGTGCCATGTGACTTGGTCTGGCCAAAGGGGCATGGGAGGGATATTCACCACTGCCAGGCCTGGCTCCTAAAATCTCCCATGAGATTCTCCATTCTCCTTCTTCCCACTCTCTAAATCCACACTCATGATCTACTGACAGGGTGGTGCCAGGGGGCTTGGTAGCCACAAGAAGCAAACAGCTTGTTTCTAAAACACTCAGGAGAGCTGCCTGACCAGCACCATCCATTCAGGGCTTGATGTAAACAAAAGATAAACTTCTATTGTGTTCTGGCACTGAGATGTAAGGGTTTATTTATTCTCAAAGCACAGATTAGTGTACCCAAAGGGACATCCCAAAACATCTATAATGAATTAAAAGCTCTTTATCTGCTAACATCCTCCTCTTACAGAAATATCTTTAAAAAAAGAACAGCCTGTGGCCCTGCAAAGAACCACTAAATTGTTGAATTACTTTGAGATCCTTCCCAAGGAAAGAGAGTGTGTGTGTGAGAGAGGAGAGACTAGTAATAAAATGGCAGGAATTGCATACTTAACTCATGTCTCTTATAAAAAGTACTTGGAAAACCTCACTTGCCTGTAGCTACCGTCTTATACTCTCCAATAACAGAGTTTACTTTTCCTTCTCTTCTTCCCCTTTGATCCCAGCTCTTTGTTATGAAGACATACTTAATCTCTTTCTTTCTCTCTCATAAACACTTTAACCCCCTTACCACCTTTCTTGGAATTTTTGCCTTATCTATACAAAATGGAGACAATAAAACTGGCCTCGTTTGCCTCATGCAATTGTTGTGAAGAGCAAAAATCATTATATTCACAAAAGTATAAATTGTTGATTATAAAATTAATTAATGTTCTTGGGCAATTACTAGAAGTTATAGAAAGAGTTGTACATATATTTATATATCTTTTAAAATCTTCACAGTCATTCTATGGAGCAGGTACATTTTTTTTTTCTTTTAACCTGAATTTGTGGCACAGCCCTAGTTCATAGAATCTTGAGATTAATAATTTAAAAAAAGTATTAATCTTCTCTTTTTCTCATAACCATGCCCTGGAAAAAATGGAGGCAGAAATGTCTCCATTTTTATAAAGAATGCAAAGAAATAATAAAAGAAATTATAGCAATAAAGATAACTTTTGAAAGACCTAAAGGTATATGCCTCAACTTTCTGTCGGACAGAGTATCTTTCACATAATAGGGCATCAATAATCTTATTTTTTTCATCAAATACATGCTGTTTCTTGGGGCGCCTCTCTTTCATCCAGGACCCTGGTGCTTACCTCTGAAGTAGGCAGACACACAGGGTCTGGGTGGGGGGGTTAGGGGTGGGTTAATCTTTGCTGACTCAACGACGAGGCGCAGCATGTCAGCGACCTTCTTCCCTCTGAAGCTTCCTTCTTAGAGCACCTTGGTCCAAGTCTTTTTCCAGGGCTCATGAGGCTAGCGGAGCTCTCAGTCTGTTGCTTAGCAATAGAAATGATGTCACAAAGGTGGGTGGTTCCTGGTTCTTAGGAGGAACCAAGAGGAATGAGAGGAAGAATAAATCAGAGTATGAAGCCTGTGGTTTGAGGTAACTAGGTCTCTAGAAACAAAACAATATAGCTGCTTCTCATTTCCTCTTTCTAAAACCAAATCCAAGTTCGGCCCCTGCCCCAGTGAAAGCCAAACTTGTGAGACAGGTGCTGGTGAGAAGAAAAGAGATTTATTCAAGTGCTGGCCACCTGAGAAGTTGGGGGACATAGGTCCTCAAAAACCCATCTTCACATCTCAGTGCAGGCAGAGGTTTTTATAAGGAAGGAGAGGGAAAGCAAAACAAAGAGATCAAGTGGAGGGGGTTGAGCCATGGCTGCTGTTGTTCAGTGGGTTGGGCATCCTCTCACAAACCAAAAGGTCACTAGTTCCATTCCTGGTCAGGGCACATGCCTGGGTTGCATGTCCCTGGTTGGGAGCATGCAAGGCAACCAATGGGTATTTCTCTTGCACTTTGATATTTCTATTCCTCTCTTTCTCCCTCCCCCCTCTATAAAAATGAATAAATAAAATCCTTTAAAAAGGGTAGGAGGAGGGGGTTGAAAAGTTCTCTATGTGCAGACCAGCACAGTCCATTCCAATAAGAACACTGAAGCTGGTCAAGCAAACTGGTCTGCTCTGCGTCATCCTGGTTTTACGTAATCCTGCTTTTACAACCAAAGGTCAGCAGATCTCTGAGCTGGGATGATGGAAGGTTGGAGTCTGTATCTTTTCAAGTTAGTTCCTAGAATTCTTACACAAACATGCTTGTGTATAAGCTACATATTAGTCAGAGCCAGCACACAGAGAAACAATGTCAAAGTAATGGTGGTGTGGGTTACAATTCCCCACTGTTACATTTCTTTTCTCCTTGCTATCCTTCTGATTTCAGACAGATATATGTTCCCTTTATACAAACAAGTTACCTGGAGTTAACTGTTACCAAAGTCATATAATTTAGATAAGAAAATAAGAGAAGTGAGGCAATCTGAGAAAAGGAAGAGGAAAAGTAAAAGATGATTTCGGTGATATTTTAGAAGAAGTCCTGCCTAATGTGTCCTAATGTCCTAATGTCCTGCCTAAAAGCAGACATTTAGGGCTTCTTTTTTCTGAAGGAAACCTAAGTTCAGATATGAGTTTCTCTTTAAGAAAAAAAATTAGCTTTTTAATTAGTAAGGTCTTATGCACTCTGGGTTTGTAAAGCTTTAAAAAGTCTCAACACCATTGCGATTTTGCTGTGACATCTTGACTGTTCTGCAGGCACATGGGCATGAGGGCAAAGTTGAGCCATTTGCTCTGTTGTCACATGAAGACTTTTTTTGCTTGAACATTATATGTTATATTTTATCCAGTAATTACTATGAAAATTAATACATGTTTAAAAGTGCATGAGTTGATGAAGCTATTTGAGCCTTTGAAGCTCTTTATAAATCTTCATTCTGCCCTTGCACTTGATTGATAATCTGGCTGGATAATATGATTGATGTAGCAGTCAGGATGGACTCCCTTGTGCTGAGTTAACAAACGAACCCAAAATCTCAGTGGCTCAAAATAATGAAGCCTTTAAAAAAATAGCAGCATTACTGAACTATAATTCAAATACCATAAATTCTGCCTTTTAAACTATGTAATTCAGGTTTTTAGTATGTTCACAAGGTTGTGCAACTATTACCACTAATTCCAGAACATTTCATTACGCTTACGAGAAACCTTGTATCCATCAGCAACCACGCCTCATTTCTCCCTTCCCATAGCCCATAGAAACCATGAATCCATTTTTTGTCTCTATAGATTCTGGACATTTCATATACATGGAATCATATAATATATGGTCTTTCTGACAGGCTTCCTTCACTTAGTGTAATATTTTCAAGCTTCATCCATGTTGTAACATATATCAGCTTCATTCCTTTTTATAGCTTAATAAATCTATTGTATAAATATACCACATTTTGTTTATCCATTTGTCAGCTGATAGACACTTAGGTTAACTTTTTGGTTATTATGAACAATGCTGCTCTGAATATTTGTATACTTGGACATATGTTTTCAATTATCTTGAGCACATACCTAAGAGTGGAATTGCTGGGACATATGGTAACTCTATGTTTAACTTTTGAGGCACTGCCAGACTGTTTTCCAAAGTGGCTGCATGATTTATAATCCAACCAAAAACAAGAAGATTTTAATTTCTCCACATACTTGTCATCAATTTTCTATCATTTATTGTTGTTATTGTTGACTTTTTGCCATTTTAGTGGGTGTGTACTTGTAAAGATTTATTTTTCATCTTACTTCCAGCCAAGATGAAGGCATAAGGTAGACTCATTTTGCCTCCTCACATAATCAGAAGAAGTGCAACAAATTTAAAAACAAAAAACAACCAGACTGAAAGAAAATCAAACTGAATGGAAGTCCAACAACCAAGGAGTTAAAGAAGGAATATTCATCCAGAAGGGCAGGTGGGGCGGAGATGGGGAGCTGGGTGGAGAGGACTCACAGCAAGGCAGTGGCTGCAGGACTGGGTGAGGCAGTGGCTGCAGGACTGGGTGGTCCCACATTCCAGTGCTGATAATCCTGGAGGAACAACTGGGGAGTGACATAGACCACGCAACCCAGGGTTCCAGTTCTGGAAATAAAGCCTCAAAGCCTCTGACTGAAAACACCTGTGGGCGTTCAGACTATAGTGGGAGAAACTCCCAGCCTCACAGGAGAGTTCTTTGGAGAGACCCACAGGGTCCTGGAACGTACACAAACCCACCCACATGAGAATCAGCACCAGAAGGGCCCAATTTGATTGTGGGTAGCAGGGGAAGTAACTGAAAACCAGTAGACAGTGGAGCAAGTGGCACTGTTCCATTTTGGACCCCTCCCCCACCATACAGCATCACAACTCAGCAATGCAGGTTGCCCTGCACTAGTGAACACCTAAGGCTCCACCCCTCACTATGTAACAGGCATGCTGAGACAAAAAAAAAAAAAAAAAAAAAAAAAGGGCCCAACTGAAAGAACAGATCAAAGTTCCAGAAAAAATGCAACTTAGAGATGAAGATATAGCCAATCTATCAGATGCAGAGTTCAAAACACTGGTAATCAGTGTTGGTTGAATTGGTTGAATTTGGGTGCAAATTTGATGAAAAAATGAAGGCTATGCTAAGTGAAATAAAGGAAAATGTCAGGGAACTGACAGTGATGGGAAGGAAACCAGGACTGAAATCAATGGTTTCTGGCAGAAGGAAGAAAACTTTCAACTAGAACAGACTGAAGAAACAAGAATTCAAAAAAAAATTGAGGAGAGGCTTAGGAAACTCCAGGCCATCTTTAAATGTTCCAACATCTGAATCATAGGGGGTGCCAGAAGGAAAAGAGGAAGAGCAAGAAATTGAAAACTTAGTTGAACAAATAATGAAGGAGAACTTCCCCAGTCTGGTAAAGGAAACAGATTTCCAGGAAATCCAGGAAGCTCAGAGAGTCCCAAAGAAGTTGGACCCAAGGAGGAACACACCAAGGCACATCATAATTAAATTAGCCAAGATTAAAGATGAAGGGAAATAGAGAAATAAGAGAATAAGGGAAAAGGAGACGGTTACCTACAAAGTGCCCATGAGACTATGAGCTGATTTCTCAAAAGAGACCTTACAGGCAAGAAGGGCTGGAAAGAAGTATTCCAAGTCATGAAAGGCAAGGACCTACATCCAAGATTGCTCTATCCAGTAAAACTTTCATTTAGAATGGAAGGGCAGATAAAGTGCTTCCCAGATAAGGTCAAGTTAAAGGAGTTCATCATCACCAAGCCCTTATTATATGAAATGTTAAAGGGATTTATCTAAGAAAGAGAAGATAAAAAATATGAACAGTAAAATGACAACAAACTCATGGCTATTAACAACTGAATCTAAAACAACAAACAAACAAACACAAACTAAGCAAGCAATTAGAACAGGAACAAAATCACAGAAATGGAGATCACATGGAGGGTTGTCAGTGGGGGAGTGGGAGAGGAAGAGAGGGGGAAAGGTACAGAGAATAAGTAGCATAAATGGTAGGTAGAAAATAGATATGGGGAGGTTAAGAGTAGTATAGGAAATGTATAAGCCAAAGAACTTACATGTACACCCGATGGGCATGAACCAAAATGGGAAATTGAGGGTGGGAGGGGATGTGCAGGGCAGAGAGGAATAAAAGGGGGAAATGGGACAACTGTAAGAGCATAATCAATAAAATATATTTAAGAAATTAAAAAGGGATTTATTTTTCATCTTGAACTATGTATCATGTTGGTATCAACCAATCAATCAATCACCAATCAGTGAAAACAGAAACCATCCACTATGTCCTGAGCTATGTTCTGTGAAGGATACAAAGAATCCCTGACTTTGAGGATTTATGCTCTCTTTACAAAACAAAGAGAAAAGTTAACACAAAACAGTCTATGGTCAGTACCAAAATTCCTTTTTAAATTAATTATTATTGACTTGAGAGAGAGAAGGAAACACTGATTTGTTGTTCCACTTATTTGTGCATTCATTGGTTGATTCTGGTATGTGCCCTGACTGGGAATCAAACCCACGACCTTGTGGTATCAGGATGTGCTCTAACCAACTGAGCCAGAGCCAGTACCAAAATTCTTCCTGGGACATCCAGGGCCCTGCAGGCTCTGTCCTAAGTCTGTCTCTCCAACTTCATCTCTCTCCACTGTTCCATTCACTGACCACTGCTACCTAGCTATACTTTTCCCACAATCTCTTTTTTTGATGTTATCAAGCTCCTTTCTACCTGAGAGCCTTTGTCTTTGTTATTCCTTCTTTTGAAGAGCTTCTCTCCCAGTTTCTACTTTACTGCGTACTCCTCTTTTGGTTTCAGCTTCAATGTCACCTTCACAGGGACACCTTCCCCACTACTTAAGCCGAGGCTGGATTACTATTCTACTCACTCTCATCACCTTGCACTTTTCCTTATTGCAGTTGGAGTTGCCAGGGATTAAATGCCCAGGTTCTGGAGCCACATTATCTGGAAACCAGTTCTGCCTTTGATATAAACTAGCTGTGTGACCTTGGCAAAATACTTTATATCTTTGGACATGACTATAGTAGAATGCACTAGTTGAGAGGGTTAAATGAAGTAAATAATTTATGTCATTTAGACCTTATTTGGTGTTCTCTAAATATTAGAACTTACTATCACAATTATAAATTAAACAATTATTTATGTAGATTATAAAGAAGTATACTTTCTTAGTGCTATATCCGCAGCATCTAGCACAGTATTTATCACATAGTAGGAATTTAAGAAATATTTGTGAATAGACTTCCACCGAGATGGAGGTGTAGGTAGATACACTTTGCCTCCTTGCAGGGCCAAAAGAAGGAAAACAACAAATTTAAAAACAAAAAAACCAACCAGAACTTCCAGAAAATCGAAGGTATGGAAGTCTGACAACCAAAGAATTAAAGAAGAAATACTTACCCAGACCAGTAGGAGGGGTGAGAGATGGGCAGCCAGGGCAGACAGGAGGAGTAGCAAGGTGGTGGCTAGAGGACTGCGGTGGCTGGAGGAATGGGCAGTCCCACACACATACGAGGAAAAATGGGGAGGAACAACTGGGGAGGGAAACAGACTATGAAACCCAGGGTTCCAGCACAGGGGAAATAAAGCGTCAAACCTGTGGCCGTTAAAAACCTGTGGGGAGTTGCAGCAGTGGGAGAAACTCCCAGCCTCACAGGAGAGTTCATTGGAGAGACCCACAGGGTCCTAAAATGTACGCAAACCCATTGTAGGGTGAGTGGAGGCAGTCTGGCTTCCTCATCCAGCTGTCTGGGTAACTACAGGGAACAGTGAGTGTTCCCACAGCCTTGGAGGGGCCTGATAACTAGTGTTCTCATAACCTTGAGACCTGGGCCTGATAAACTGTTTCCCATAACATGAAGTGAGCTTGCATGTGCAGAATTATGTTACGTTACATAATGTTTCTGGCAGTTTTCTGCCTTTGTTCTTCCCTAGTACTAAAACAGGTAGGGACTCCCTGCTGGGGGCGATGATGATGAGAGACACATAGGGGGACAGGTGCCACAATGGTTGCCATGCTGGGGACAGGGGCCATGACATGAGGCATGCAGATAGATACACAGCTTGCAGTGTTCGTGGCTCAACCACCCATGGATAAAGGCATGCCAGACATCCCAATTGCTCTGTGAATATTTTTCCGTCTGCACAAATACCATGAACCTGCCTGGCCTTGAAGGGGGGCAACACATCCACCCACTTGGGAATCAGCACCAGAAGGGCCCACTTTGCTTGTGGATAGCGGGAAAGTGCCTGAAAGCTGGTGAGGGCCAAGCAAGTGGTGGTGTTCCCTCTCTGACTCCTCTCCCACATATAGTGCCACTAGGCAGCAACATGGGTTTCTCTGCCCTGGCGAACACCTAAGGCTCCCCCTTTTTAGTCTGTTAGTAACAGACTAAGAAATATGGCTTAAATGAAAGAACAGATAAAAAATAAAGAAAGAAACAAGTAAGTGACGAGAAAATAGCCAATCTAGCAGACGCTGAGTTCAAAATGCTGGTAATAAGGATGCTCACAGAAATGGTTGAGTATGGTCACAAAATAGAGAAAGAAGTGAAGGCTATGCAAAGTGAAATAAAGAAAAATATACAGGGAACCAAGAGTGAAGGGAAGGAAACTGGGACTCAAATCAAAAATTTGAAACAAAAAGAAGAAATAAACATCCAACCAGGACAGAATGAAAAAACAAGAATTCAAAAAAGAATGTGGAGAGGCTTAGGAACCTCTGGGACAACTTTAAACATTCCAACATCTGAATTATAAGGGTGCCAGAAGAAGAGGAAGAGCAAGAAATTGAAAACTTAGTTGAACAAATAATGAAGGAGAACTTCCCCAATCTGGCAAAGGAAACAGACTTCCAAGAAGTCCAAGAAGCTCAGAGAGTCCCAAAGAAGTTGGACCCAAGGAGGAACACACCAAGGCACATCATAATTAAATTACCCAATATTAAAAACAAGGAGAGAATCTTAAAAGTAACAAGAGAAAAGGAGATGGTTGTCTACAAAGGAGTTCCCATTAGACTATGAGCTAATTTCTCAAAAGAAACCTTACAGGCAAGAAGGGGCTGGAAAGAAGTATTCCAAGTCATGAAATCCAAAGACCTACATCCAAGATTGCTCTATCCAGCAAAGCTTTCATTTAGAATGGAAGGGCAGATAAAGTGCTTCCCAGATAAGGTCAAGTTAAAGGAGTTCATCATCACCAAGCCCTTATTATATGAAATGTTAAAGGGACTTATCTAAGAAAAAGAAGATGATCAAACCTATGAAGAGTAAAATGAAAACGAAGTCACAACTATCAACAACAGAACCTAAAAAAAAAAATACCCAAACAAAAACAAACTAAGCAAACAACTAGAACAGGAACAGGATTATGGAAATAAAGATCATATAGAAGGTTATCGGTAGGGAGAGGGAGTGGGGAGCATGGGGGATAAGGTACAGGGAGTAAAAAGCATAATTTAGGTACAAAATAGACATGGGGAGGTTAAGAATAGTATAGGAAATGTACAAGCCAAAGAACTTATATGTATGACCCATGGACATGAAATAAGGTGGGGGAATGCTGGTGACAGGGGGTGCAGGGCAGAGGGGAATACAGGAGAGAAAAAAATGGGACAACTGTAATAGCATAACAATAAAATATACTCAAAAAAGAAATATTTGTGAATAAATGAAGGCCAAATGTATCTTGCAGGATATCAGAGTAAGGAGAGGTGATGTGGAGAAGAGATGGCCAACTCTAATCTACTGGATATCTTGGATGGAGTAAATGATTGTGAAGTTGCATGTGGGTTCAGAGGGAAAGTGGGCTGTTATTAATTAATCATGTCTGCCATGTGCACAGGTAAACAAAAACGTCAGGACAAGCACTACAGTTTTAACATCCCCACTATATATAAGACGTTCTGTCATGTTGGAAATAGTCCAGAGTTGTAAAGCGACAATTTGTCTCCTTTCTCTACACTGCCTAACCGGACTCTCACCCCTAATCTTTCCTCTAGACACTCGGGACTCCCTATGGCATTGAACAGACTGTCTGGGGCACTGTGTCTCTTCCTTTGGGCTAGTTTCTTCACCCTAGCAAGTCATGAGTTTCACTCTTGCCCTAGTAGGGTGGCCAAAATGAACCAATCCACTAATCACCCTAAAATGATAAACTTAACTGCTGATGGTGTTTGCCATCCCAGGGACATCTGCATTTAATTCTAGCCCAGGGATGTTGTGTGAGAGTGTGTACGTGTGCAGGGGTGGGTGATGAATCAAATCCCCCGGGGGCCACAGAGCCCGGTGAGACTGCCGTCAGGGACATCGTATGCAGACCCCATGCCTGCCACACCAGGGGAGTCCAGTGCTGCCACAGACTCCGATTTTTAAAGAGAATTGGAAGTTTGGATGTTTATATGAAACCTCCCAAATTTAAAATGTTCGTACATAAATAATTTTGTACATATTAAGAAAGTAATGTGAAGGCCAAAGACATGGCAGTTGGGTAGTATTTGGCCCATTTGTAACTCTACATGTGCCTCAATAACCTTCCCAGTCCCTCTGCAATGGCCTGGTCCTACCGAGCCCAGCCTCCTGCGAGTTCCTTTTCATGACCACCCCAATCCTGTCATCAGGAAATCTTTTGTCTTCTGGAACACTCTAAGGTCCCACATGGTAATTACCACTGAGGTCTATTTATGTTCTCTCCCGGTATCGTTATTATCCTGTCTCAACAGCACTCTGGATAAATGTTTCTTTTATTTTTTTAAAGATTGTATTTATTTATTTTTTAATTAATTTATTTTTTAGAGTGAGGAGGAAGGGTAAAAGAGGACAGAAAAATCTACCTGTTGCCTCTCATTTGTGCCTGCACCAGGCTGAACTAGTATCCCCAGGCATGTGCCCTGACCAGGAATCAAACCCGTGACCTTTTGATTTGTGGGACGGTGCCCAACCAACTGAGCCACACCAGTTAGGGCGTTTTATTTTTAATAGGCTATTTGTTAGAGCAGTTTCAGCCTCACAAGAACTTTTCCGATTTTTATTGTGGTTGTTTCTTAGAGGTAAAATTCCCGACTAGCCCATTCAGGGTTCTGGCAGAGGTGGAGGGCGAAGGAACAACGAACGGGGTGCAGCAAGACTGGCGCTGCAGGAGCCAGCCTCCTCCTTGGCCCTCGTACTCCGCTGAAAATGCAGGAGGGTCGTCCTGGAATCTGCGCTCACCTTGCCTCCACCATCCCCACATTTCCGACTCTCCACTTCCCGTCTCTGCAGCGCACGGTAATCCACTCCGGGTTTTATCGCTTCCTACACCTCCCTTCCCAGGGTGTTGACCACTTCCGCATTTTGTTTCCAGCCGCGGGGGACGGACGGCGGGGGGGGGGGGGGCGTTAACGCGCACGCGCCCTGGGAGCCCGTCCGGGCGGAGCGCGCGGCCAGCGGATTGTGGGTAAGGGAGGGTAGGCCCACTGAGGTGGCGGGCCGTGGGGGTCGCAACCCGGGGCGGGGACGGGTTGGGGGGCATGGTGGGCGAAGGCCTCCGGGCTCACCGGCACTCTCGGACTAGGGGCTGGAGCTCTGGCCGCCCCGGACGTATTGGGTCGCTGATACTGGGCTAGGCGTGAAGGTGGGCCGGCGGGCGGCAGGTGTGAGGCGGCGCCTCTTGGTTGCGAACTCTCGGGGACCTTAGTCAAGTCGCTTCAACCCTTCCCCCTCCTCGAACTGGTGCCTTCCGTAAAGTGCGAACGATAAGCCCCGCCTACTGGATGGGGCCGATTGGAGGTCCGGCGGCGAGACCCCCAGGGGTGGTGGGACTCCGGGCGGTTTGTGGGGACCGCCCACCCCGGGTAAGGAAGACGTCCTCATGGGGTGGTATTTGTTACCGATTTGTGAAGGAGCCCTCATTTGTATGTTTAAAAACTGCATACTTATGAAGTCGGTGCAAAACTTTCAATAAACATCAAACTAGAGGCCTACGTTGCCCCGCCGCTACTGCGAACCTCTTGAAGCTTCAGGGAATGGTGAGCAGCAGTAGAGATCCATACTTAGCTTGGGAAGAATTAAAACTTGTGTTTACTGTTGCTCGCCAAAAGCCTTCTGGCCCACGTAGGAAATCGAGGTGCCAGCCAAGCAAGTTAGTACCTCCGAGGGAGGCCTCAGCGACCAGGGGAGTCATTCAACTCTCCGTTGAACGAATTTTTGTAGAGATTAAGTATGAAGGAACGCATGATGCCAGAGCCTTTTTGGAGGGTAGTGAGATTTCAGGAACCCTCCGTGCGGTGGGTGAGGGTGTGCAGTGTAATGGAGTTTCAATTGTGGATAATAGAAAGGTCACAAAAATAAGAAGCATATGAGATGTTTTACGTTGGAAAAAAATTAGAATATTTGAATTGCAAACTTTCCACTGCAGGTGACTAGCATGCAGATACCTGTTCTCTGACTTGCTGCCCCACCAGTGACATGGCCCACCGGGGTGTGGAGAGGGACTTCCAGACTTCAGCACGGCGCATGGGCACCTCACTACTCTTCCAGCTTTCAGTGCATGAACGGGAGCTGGATCTGGTTTTTCTGGATCATAGCTATGCCAAGCCATGGAGTGCCCACCCAGATGCCAGTAGTGCCCGGCCCACCCGCATGCTCTTTGTTACTCCCCGAAGGCAGCATGAAAGTACCATGTGAGTTTGGGCTCCCCTCCTAAGGGTTGTGGTTGCCCTAACTGGGCAGTGACTAGATAGTGGGGATTCCAAACCACTTAACTATGGAGCATTGTGTGAGGGTGGGAGGGGAGTGGTGGCTTGGATATTTACTTCGGGCATCTCTGGTAAGCAGAGATGATATCAGTCAGGATATCAGTCAGGCCTATGTGGACATGACATCAAGACATCTGACTAGTTAGGAAAGGAAGGATGTTCAAAAGAAACCAAACAAACTATTCCATGTAGGTAATGGACTTGTATGGAAAGGGGAAATGGAAGAGGATTATTTAACTGGTGAAGAACAAAGACTGAAGAGTTGACTTAAAAACTGAGTGTAAGAGTTCACTTAGACTCATTCCTTTAGTCTAGTGTTCTGGCTTGCCCGAACACTGGCAACAGTAACCTTTTACTGGCTTTACCTGCAAAGTTCAGGAGCATATCCACAAGACCTTTCTTTCCTTCTGCCTTAGCTTATTCCAGAACTCACCCATGGGTGATGTAAACCCTTCTTAGGTCTGATTGTATTTTCAGCCAGCCTACATTATAGGGTAAGGATTTTTTTCTCATAAATTTAGTATGTAATAGGTGATATAATTATATTGGGCTTAAAACTGGTTAGCAATTCTTTCAAGCTTTAAGGTGTTATAATTACTTATATTTCAAGATTTGTTGATATATTCTGTTTGATGACCAAATCAAACCCTTATGTAATTTTATAAACTGCTTTTGGGAGGAGGCTTTTTGTTTGTTTTAATATGACCTAATGTTTAATCTTTCCTCTAGCACAGGTTATAGGTTTGTTGGGTAATTGAGATCTTATATTTTGTTTCTTAGATCCCCCATTAAGCCTTAATGAACTAGAGGTACCATGATATGCATTATTTTAAACAAATATAGAATAGTGGTTTTTATTTCATTTCCTAAGGAGGCCAGCATTTTGTTGTCTTTTTTTGGTTGTACAGGGCACAGGATCTCTGACTTTAGGGAATTATCCAGCATAATCCTGATGCCTCTGGCCTAGAGCATAACTGATGAGCTCCTTAAATATAGAATTTGAGATCTCTTTCTCTAGTTATGTAATAGCTTCTTGCTAATATTGAAACTCCTGTGTTTGTATCTCACATTTTTTAAATGTGAGATTCTATAGACAGTCCTTAGGAAATTATTTCCTCTTATAAACCATCTCCATTTGTAGGCCTCGAAAGTGGGAGTTTGGCATGTTCTGTGAACTTATTTTAGTCTATTGTGTCTGGAGTATGGTTGTGATGGGGATGTAAGTGGGAACTAGGAGAGAAATGGGTGAGGCTTCATATAGAAATTTGATTCTAAGAGTAATGAGAAATCATTGAAAGATTTTAAGCTAGAGTTTTGATTTGTATTTTTAAAAGATCACTTTGAATTTTTGTTGAATAGATTGTAGTACAGGAGTGGAATAGAGAAGACCTGCTAAGGGGCCATGTTGTGGGGGCCAGAGATCACGATAACTTGCATAGAGATGGGAATGGAACAAATGGAGAAAAATGCATGGCCTTGAGATATATTTTGTAGGTAGAGTCAACAGGACCCGCTGTAGTGAGTGAGAAAGGGCCTGGGAGTAAGGGATAGATAAAACTAAGATGACTCTTAGATTTCTTGCCTGAGCAGCTGGTTGATGCTGTCTGTGAGTTGGGGAAGACTTGGGGAAGATATGTTAGGATGATGAAATCAAGAGTTCTCTTTTAGGTACACAGGTATAAGTGCCTCACCCAGTGTCTGGTCCAGAGAAGATAATCAGCTCTTTCACCCACCACCCAATCCAGCTGCATATGATTTCATTTCATTTCAGAATGATGTCATTATTCCAGACATTGGGAATGGTTGCAATAAAATCACTGAGGTCAGAAAGTTAAAGTGATGTTTGGTAGACAACCAGTAGACCAGTTTGATTAGCATAGTATTTGGGGTGACAGTTGGTGCAGTATCCTTATGGCACTAGGATTTTCTTAACACTTTAAAATATGAAAGATTCTTCAGATGTCCATTTCTATTTGTTTCTGTTCTAGGCTCTTTTCACAGTGAGTTCAATAGCTAGGGTGTCTACATTCCATGCAGTCTGTCTTAGATAATCAGAAGCTTTATAATTAACTACTAGTTGACTTGCTAGTGACAGGGAAAGTTTGTATGAGTAGTTAAAACTCAGGATCAGTACTATCTGACAGAACTCTCTGCAGTGATAGAAATGCTCTATACCTGTGCATTCAGTCTGGTAGCCACCAGTCACGTATGTCTGTTGCGTACTTGAAATGTGGCTAGTGTAACTGAGGGACTGAATTTTTTATTCTAATTTTTCTTAATTTAAATAATTTCATGTGGCCTATAGCTGTTGTATTGGAAATTACAGATAGGCAATCAACCATTTGCTTATGGAATATATTTGTTTTTAAAAAAAATAGCCATTTTTCATTTTTTGCATAGTCATTCCAAAATGACTTTGTGTCCCCTAGCATATATGAGTGTGTCAGAGGGCAAAGGTTGCAATAAGTGTTGGAAAGATGACTTCAGATCATAATTTTCTTGTGTATTTAAAGTGCTTTTGAATACTTTAAAGCTGGTTATGTTAAAGAGGCATTTTTGGCAACTAGATGATTGCTTAACACCTGTGTTGTATAAAGTACATGTGTCCTGGTCTTATCTTCTCACCTGTTTACAGTGAATCAGATGTCCCAATAGATGTGGAGACAGTCACATCAACCCCTGTGCCACTCTACGACAATCAGAAGGCACGCAGTGTGATGAACGAGTGTGAAAGACATGTCATCTTCGCCAGGACTGATGCAGATGCCCCTCCCCCACCAGAGGACTGGGAGGAGCATGTCAACAGGTAGTCCACTCCTCAGGAAGACTGGTCACTATAGCATTAATGTTCACTGCGCTATAAATATTTTGTATCATCTGCATTGAAACACATTTATTAGGCGCTTATTCATTAGCATCCACATACCTGTTCTCCTAATTCTGCATTATAAGTCTTAGCTTACTCTGCAGTGAGCTCCTTGAGACAAGGGCTTACATCTTAGTCCCCTTGCATCCCTGACACCCAGGAAACTGCCTGGCACATAGTAGGCATATGATAAACATTTACCAAATAAGTAAATGAACTAAATTTAATAGGTATGACTAACTCTGTAGTTTATATAGTACAAGATCTGATATAGCAGTTACCCAGACTACAAAAAAAAACCAACCCAAAACTCAAAAACATTAGATATAAATTTGTTAGATAACTGTTTTATGTGGTCTGTAACTAGGGTCATGAAAATATTTTGGAGTCCCATGAAAAGCTAATAGATGTTTGATTTGAGTGGCTTTTAAGTATAGATTTGCAGTCCATGGTTTTGAGGGACTACTTCAGCCCACTTTACTATGCTTCTTACTGACCCAGGGACTCCACTCTTCTCTCCAGGTCATTTGTTTGGAGAACATTTATCTTTTAGTTACTGCATAACAACCTTATGAAGATGAAATTTACATACCATACAACTCACCTATTTCATGTGTACATTTTAATATATTCATCACCATAGTCAATTTGATGAACATTTTTATCACCCCCAAAAGAAACTTCATGTTCATTAATAGTCGCTTCTCATTACCTCCCAACCCCTCCAACCCCTGGCAACCACCAGTCTCCTTTCTGTCTCTTTAAATTTGCCTATTCTGATTATAGAAATGGAATCATACAGTATGTGGCTTTTGTGTCTCTTCTTCTCTCACTTAGTATAATGTTTTCAAGGCTCATGCGTATGATAGCATGAATCAATACTTCATTCTATTTTATTGCCAAAACATGTTGCATTGTATGAATGTACCACATTTTGTTTATCTATTCTGTGTTGATGGATATTGTGGTTGCCACTACTTGCTGGCTGTTAGGATAAGCTGCTGCGAGTAGTCATGTTGTTATTGTGTGAACATATGATTTCAGTTTTCTTGCATATTTATCTAGGATTGGGATGGCTGGGTCATATGGTAACTCCCATGTTTAACTTTTGAGGACTTTCTAGGCTGATTTCCAAAGATACTATACCATTTTATGTTCCTACCAGCAGTGTAAAAGAGTTCCAATTTCTGTACGTCTTTGCCAACATTTATTATCTGTCCTTTTTTTAAAAAAGATTTTATTTATTTATCTTTAGAGGGGAAGGGAAGGCAAGAGGGAGAGAAATATCAATGTATGACTGCCTCTTGTGTGTCCCCTACTGGGATCTGGCCCGCAACCCAGGCATGTGCCCTGACTGGGAATCAAACCGCGATCCTCCGGTTCGCAGGCCAGCACTCAATCCACTGAGCTACACCAGCTAGGGCTTATTATTTGTCTTTTTATTGTCAGCATTCTAGAAGTTTGGAAGTGACATCTCAGTGTGGTTTTAATTTGCCTTTCCCTGATGGCTCTCTTGTTTATTTACCTGCCATTTGTAAGGGGATGTTAAAATCTTACACAGGGGTTGGTAGCTGGTACACTTGCCATAATGTTAGAGAGATCTTATAATAATGGAAGAGAAAGAAGACATCTGGTAGTAAGAAGGGTAGGAAAGTTTGAGGCAATTGTCATGATTTATGAGCCTGGTCAGAAGTTGGAAATGATATTGAGCAGATGTGCTTGTGTGATCAAAGTGGTGGTTGTTAAAAGTGGAACAGCTCTGCACTTGATTGAATAGCTTGTGAAGAAATTGTTTGGGATCTTGAATTGGAATCAACATTGTGCCCTAAAAAAGGGAAATGCTCTCCAGAGCTTTGGATAGAGGAAAAACTGCTATTAGTGAATATCAACTACCGGTATATTGCCAGAGTCAGTAGATTCAGCAAAATGGTTTATCACTGTTGTTATAGTTAATTAAAAATAGTAATCAGTGATAGTAACAATAAAGAACCACATTTGTTAGGTGCTTTTTAGGTGCCAAGCATTATGCCAAACTCTTCATGTGCATGATCTCTTAATTGTCCAAGCAACTCTTCAAGGTGTACCTCTTCTTCATCCCTATTTTACAGGGTGGAGAAACTGAGCTCAGGATGGTTAAGAAGTCTTAGTTAGAAAATGATGGAACAGGAATTTGTCCAAAGCAGGCAGTCCACCTCCAAAGCCCAGTGTTCTCAACTCTTCTACTCACTTCTTTATTTTTTTAATATATTTTATTGATTATGCTATTACAGTTGTCCCATTTCCCCCCTTTCACTCCTCTCCACCCTGCACACCCTCTGCCACCCACATTCCTTTCCTTTAGTTCATGTCCATGGTTTATACATACAAGTTCTTTGGCTTCTGCATTTTCTATACTATTCTTACCCTCCCCCTGTCTATTTTCTATCTACCATCTATGCTACTTATTCTCTGTACCTTTCCCCTCCTCCCCCTCCCCCTCCACTGTTGATAACCCTCCATGTGATCTCCATTTCTGTCCCTGTTCCAGTTTTTTGCTTAGTTTGTTTTTATTTTTTTAGGTTCAATTGTTCATAGTTGTGAGTTAGTTGTCATTTTATTGTTCATAGATTTTTATCTTCTTTTCCTTAGATAAGGCCCTTTAACATTTCATATAACAAGGGCTTGGTGATGATGAACTCCTGTAATCTGACCTTCTCTGGGAAGCACTGTATTGTCCCTTCCATTCTAAATGAAAGCTTTGCTGGATAGAGCAATCTTGGATGTAGGTCCTTGCCTTTCATGACTTGGAATACTTCTTTCTAGCCCTTTCTTGCCTGTAAGGTCTCTTTTGAGAAATCAGCTGACAGTCTGATGGGGAATCCTTTGTAGGTGACTGTCTTTTCTGTTGCTGCTTTTAAGATTCTCTTCTTATTTTTAACCTTGGGTAATTTAATTATGATGTACCTTGGAGTGCCTCCTTGGGTCCAACTTCTTTGGGACTCTCTGAGCTTCCTGGACTTCCTGGAAGTCTATTTTCTTTGCCAGAATGGGGAAGTTCTCCTTTATTATTTGTTCAGATAAGTTTTCCACTTGTTGCTCTTCCTCTTCTCCTTCTGGTATTTGTTGCTCTTCCTCTTCTCCTTCTGGTATCCCTATAATTCAGATGTCGGAATGTTTAAAGATGCCCTGGAAGTTCCTCAGCCTCTCCGCTTTTTTTTTTTTTTTAATTGTTTGTCTCTTCATTCTTTTCTGTTTGGTTGTTTCTTTCTTCCTTCTGGTCCACTCCATTGATTTGATTTGAGTCCCAGTTTCCTTCCCATCACTATTGGTTCTCTGTACATTTTCCTTTATTTCATTTAGTGTAGCCTTCATTTTTCATCTAATTTGTGATCAAATTCAACCAATTCTGTGAGCATCCTGATTACCAGTGTTTTGAACAGTGCATCTGATAGGTTGGTTACCTCTTCATTGCCTAGTTGTATTTTTTCTGGAACTTTGATCTGTTCTTTCATTTGGGCCATTTCATTTTGTCTTGACACGCCTGTTACGTAGTGAGGGTCAGAGCCCTATGTGTTCACCAGGGTGGGGCAACCCCTGTGGCTCAGTTGTGACACTGTGTGTAGGGAAGGGGTCCGAGAGGGAACAGTGGTGCTTGCTCTGCTCTCTGCTGGATTTCAGTCACTTCTGTCACTTTCAATCACTTCCAGTCACTTTCAGTCACTTCCTTCAATCACAAGCAGATTTGGCCCTTCTGGTGCTGATTCTTGTGTGGGTAGGTTTGTGTACGTTCTAAGACCCTGTGGGTCTCTCCAACGAACTTTCCTGTGAGGCCGGGAGCTCCCGCTCCCACTTGGTTTTGCCTGGTTTATCTGTGTGTGAATGTGGGACTGCCCGGCAGTCCGCCAGCTGCAGCCTCGTGTGCCCCACTCCACATCTGCCACCTCACTGTGTCCACCAGCCAGCCACCCCTTCTACTGGTCCGGATGAATGTGTCTTAACTTCTTGGTTGTCGGACTTCCATACAGTTCAATTCTCTGTCAGTTCTGGTTGTTTTTTGTTTTTAAATTGTTGTCCTTCTTTTGGTTGTGCAAGGAGGCACAGTGTGTCTACCTACGCCTCCATCTTGGCTAGAAGTTCCTCAACTCCTCTACTTACTTCTTAAGGGAAGTAAGAAGGGTCATTGGTGTCTGAACAAGGTGAGCCTTTGTGGCATCCTCAGTGCAGTTGCAGAAACTGCGTGGGAGAGCTGCAAGAAGTTTTTAAATCAGTTCATCGATGCTCATAATCAAGAGGTTTTGGGGGATCGTTATACTTAACAAAGTTATCAGAAACTTAATAATATGTATGAATACCGGTTTCTTAGGACAGATATAACTGTAAAGCAGATGAGACACTGGGATGGCCTGGCCAGAGCATGGATTCTCAGTAGGAGACTGAGAAGCCATTCTATTCCAGAAGTGCAGACTCTGCCCTGGAGGCTTCCTCCTTCAACAAGGTAGCTAGATGCACTCATCTTTCCTCACAGCAAAAGGGCTCACAGAATAGGCCTCACCAGCTGCAGTTTCGCCTGCCCAGTCCTGCAGGGAAACACTGACAGAAGCTTATCTTTCTCCATGGGGACCTCCATCCTTCTGTTATGACATTGCCATAGATTGATATGATTAATTAGCACCGTTTATCTCAGATTTTGTTTTTTAGTGTCTGATGAGATTTTGAAGGTGTCCTCTTTAGCAAAGGCTTACAAACCATCTTTTCAGGTAGGTCACTTTTGCACACAGTTCATTTTATTTGATGATACTTACTGGCTTCATTTTCAGAGGTCACCATATTATGACCTTATCCCCAAACTCTGGATCCATAATCTGTTTGGAGATTGCAGTTAGTTCTCTCTTCCCTGATTGTAATCATCTTGTTGCCATTCTTACCCTTGAGTTGATTATTAAATTGCCGCTTCTTTTCTTCCTGTATAAAATCATGTAAAATTAGTTTCCCACATCAAAAACTTAACTCTTGGACTGTAGGACTAGAAATTTGTTTTCCCTCAGAGATCTTTCAGTGTAGTCAGAAACTTAATTTTCTTTGTTACTCTTTTGATTTCCCCTCTTGAATTATTTGAGTAGTAACTGCCTTCAGATAACTTTCTATGTGATAGAAAATGAAGCCTCGTCCTCCCTTAACTGACTCTGACTTTCTGTAGTAATGCCTGATAATTTGTGAAATCGTTTAAATCTTCTCTGATCGACTGAATTGTCTGGATCAGGGATTAGCAGTCTAGGGCCCATGCACCAAATTGGGCCCATTGCTTATTTTTGTAAGCCTGGGAACTGGGAATGGCTTTCACATTTTAAAGTGGTTGGAAAAAAATATCTGAAGAAGACACATGAAATTCAGATTTCAGTGTGTATGAATGCAGTTTTATTGGACCAAGGTCATGCCCACCCTTTTAGGTATCGTCCATGGCTACTTTTGCATTGTGACTGCAGAGTTAAATAGTTGTGACAGAGACCATATGGCCCATAGACTCAAATATTTACTACTCAGTCCACCATGGGACACATTTGCTGACCTCCAGTCTAGATCATTTTCCTGTGTTTGCTTGCCAGAGTTGTGCGACTTGAAGAACCTTCGAAAATGGTTCACACGTTGGCCAAGTAGTTCAATTGGTTAGAGTGTCATACTGATGCACCAAGGTTGCGGGTTCGATCCCTGGTCAGGCCACGTACAAGAGGTAATCAGTGGATGGATAAATAAGTGGAACATCAGATTTATGTTTCTCTCTCCAAGATTAATTTAAAAAAAGAAAAACCTTTATTTAGAAAAAAAATGATTTACATTTTGCTGGAGTAGTAATGTTGTCCTAAAGAAGTTAGATCAGCTTTTTTTCCCCCTCAGATGTCTCTCAGATGTCAAGTTTAATTAGATGCACAGCTTTTGAAAGACATTCAACAAAATACTCCTGATACATGATATGTCTCAGCATTGCTCAAATGGATTTTAGGACATTTCCAATATTTTAGTAAAAGAGTCTAGTGTCCTAAAGCAGGTTGTCTTATCTTAGAAATCAGAACTTCTCTGAATTCAGCCAAAAGAAAGCCAGTCTCCTTTTCTAAATATGCTCTAATGATCTCTCAATATTGTATGTGTCTGTGTATTAATCTTAGATTGAATGCCTGAAATTTTGAGTCCACAATCTTTGTGTTGTTTATTTCCCTTCTCTCCTACTCTTGCTCTCCTCCCTCTCTCTTTCCCCTTCTTTCTTTCTTTCTTTTCTCTTGGTGTTTAAGCAAAAAAAAAATTTATAACCTGAAAAAGTAAGTGTGACCTATTTTATTTCCGCGGATATACTTTGTCTCTCCCTTTTTGATTTCTGGTTAAAAAAATTTTTGTTTAGACATTTTAACATTGAATTAGTCTCTCTTGAAAAACTTGTCTCTATCAGAGAAAGAACAATTACCTTTGAAAATATTAGGCTTTTCTAGGGCCAATGTGACTTTTGGCTGCTTTGGATGAGATGAACCAGAGGTCAGAACATCATTCAGGTTCAGTTAGAGCATGGAAAACATTAGATTATCTGATCTCATCTACAAAATGAAGAAGAGGCATTTCATGCTCTTGAAAATTGAATAGATTTAGGTGGGGGACTGTGCTGACTCGCCGCAGTTCCCATCAGCTATTTAACTGTTTAGACTTGTATTTAAAATTCTGTCTCCTGTTTTTAAATTTTTCCTTAATTATATATTTTGCATGCTCTTAATCTTAGGTTAGATCTTTTTTCCCTGCCCACTTAATTTTCCAGCCTTCCATGAAGCTGACAAAATACAGAGAACGTATTTCAGTTCTTGGAATCACTTTGTTGTATATCGAGCAACAGTACTAAGAACTTTTTCTGGGACTTTAGACTCCCACCATTGTGGTTTTTAAATTTAATTTTAGCTGGCATTGATGTATAGGAGTAATTTCTAAATAGCTTTCTAACTCCCCATTTTGTTCATTTCATTTTCCTTGCTGCCATCATTTTCACTTTCAGAATAGAGTAAGAAAAACAAATGGAGAAAATATCCTGTTATGTAATAAAAAACAGAATAATTTTGGAAATGCTATTGGTGCCTCATACATAAATTATGCCTTATTCACTGTTCTTGGAATTAAAGTTTGCAACACCATCAATATGCTTTGAGAAAGCTTAAGAGATTGTTGAACATGAAGAAATTGTATTTGTTGCCTAACCTATAGATGAGCTTTATTGCTGGAGGTAAGTCTGCAATGTAATACCACTTTCAAGATGTCACAGGTTTCTTACACATTTTTTTATGGAAATGGAAATTCAAAAATTTTAACACAAAATAGCCTTTGATCTTTCATTTCCACCGTAAGAAATGATCCTTTAGAGATACTCGCATAGCTATATAAAGTCAGAGATAAATGTGTGCGTGTGTGTGTTATAGGGACAAGGGAGATGGTTACTGTTCGTAAGCGATAAAAGGGGCATAAGCTAAATGCCTACCTGTAGGGCAGAACCAGCCAGTAAAAACAAAGAGATGGATTCACATGGAAATGCACTTATGTATCTCCAGAGAGCTTTTCTTTTTTTATTCATAACTAGATCTGTTTTTATTGATTTAGTGATGTCTGCAAACAGAAGTATATAGTACTATATCTTTTCAAAATTGCTTCTTTGAAGGTAGAATTTTTTCTTTCTCTATATTTTTTATTGTTGTTCAAGTACAGTCGTCTCCATTTTTTCCCCCACCCCTCCCCCCTACCTCAACCACCCCCACCCTTGATCCTATCGCCCCATTGGCTTTGTTCATGGGTTCTTTATACATGTTCTTGACAACCCTTTCTCCTTTTCCCCTGTTATACCCCCTCCCACCTCCCCTCTGGTTACTGTCAAATTGTTCTTAATTTCAATGTCTCTGGTTATATTTTGCTTGCTTGTTTGTTTTGTTGACTAGGTTTCACTCATAGGTGAGATCATAATGGTATTTGTCTTTGACTGCCCAGCTTATTTCACTTAGCGTAATGCTCTCCAGTTCCATCCATGCTGTCGCAAAGGTTAGGAGCTCCTTCTTTCTTTCTGTTGCATAGTATTCCGTTGTGTAAATGTATCACAGTTTTTTGATCCACATTTACTAAAGGGCACTTAGGCTGTTTCCAGCACTTGGCTGTTCTAAGTCATGCTGCTATGAACATTGGGGTGCATAGGTTCTTTTGACTTGGTGTTTCGGGATTCTTCGGGTGTAATCCCAGCAGTGGAGCAGCTGGGTCAAAAGGCAGTTCCATTTTTAGTTTCCTGAGGAGATTCCATACTGTTTACCACAGTGACTGTACCAGTCTACATTCCCACCAACAGTGCACTAGTGTTCCTTTTTCTCCACAACCTCTCCAGCACTTGTTGTTCGTTGATTTGTTTATGATGGCCATTCTGACTGGTGTGAAGTGGTATCTCATTGTGGTTTTAATTTGCATCTCTATGATGGCTAGTGATGCTAAGCATCCTTTCATATGTCCTCCTTGGAGAAGTGTCTGTTCAGGTCCTTTGCCCATTTTACAGTTGGGTTATTTATCTTCCTGGAGTGGAGTCATGTGAGTTCTTTATGTATTTTGGAGATCAAACCTTTGTCTGGGTATCACTGGCAAATATATTTTCCCATATGGTTGTTTTCTTTTTCGTTTTACTGCTGTTTTCTTTAGCCATGCAGAAGCCTTTTATTTTGATGAAGTCCCATTTGTTTATTCTTTCTTTTATGTTCCTTGCTCTAAGGGACATATCGGTGAAAATACTGCTGTGTGGGCTATCTGAGATTTTCCTGTCTATGTTCTCCTTTAGGACTTTTGTGGTGTCGCAACTTATATTTAAGTCTTTTATCCATCTTGAGATTATTTTTGTGTATGGTGTAAGTTGGTGGTGGAATGTCATTTTTTACATGTAGCTGTCCAGCTCTCCCAACATGATTTGTTGAAGAGGCTGTTTTTACTCCATTTTATGCTTCTGTCCCCTTTTTTGAATATTAATTGACCATAGAGACTTGGGTTTATTTCTGGGCTCTATTCTGTTCCATTGATCTGTGTATCTGTCCTCATGCCAATACCAAACTGTTTCTTTTTAAAATTTTTTAAAAGATTTTATTTATTTATTTTTAGAGAAAGAAGAAGGGAAGGAGAAAGAGAGGGAGAGAAACAGCAACATGTGGTTACCTCTCGCATGCCCCGCCCCCCCCAACTGGGGACCCAGCCCGCAACCCAGGCACACAGACTGACTGGGAATGGAGCCAGCAACCTTTGGTTTGCAGGCTGGCACTCAATCCACCAAGCCACACCAGCCAGGGCCAGTACCAGACTGTTTTGATTACTGTAGCCTTGTAATATAGTTTGATGTCAGGTATTGTGATCCTTCCTATTTTGTTCTTCTTTCTCAAAATTGCTGCACCTATTCAGGGTTGTTTATGGTTCTCTATAAATTTTTGAAATGTTTGTTCTGTATCCAGAGAGCTCTTTAAACTATTTGTGAACATCCTATCTCCTGCCACCACCATCAAATCCCTGAGCTCACTTGGGACTCATGTGAGTATTTTGTGCATTCAAATAATGTGAACCAGCTGGCTCCCACAAGCCTTCTGATCACACGGTGTCCTGTGTCCCATCACTTGAATTGAAGCTCCCACTGCTCACCTCCTAAGTCCATAATTTCTGAAACTGAAACTACAACAAAACCTGACAAGATCCAGTGAAGTAGCAGGAATAAGTCAAGAGAGCTAGGGGAAAATAAGTAAAAGGAATTTCTCAGAAACCTGAGACTCCACAAGAGTGTTAAAAAGGAGGTTTGGAGGTTGAGGAGGTATAGTATAGCAAGGAAAGCTTCTGAACAATTCTGTGATTGTGGACTGCTGCTGTTCTCTTACAGCTGTTGTTTCCATAAATAATTACAGCTAACCTGAGTTTTTATTGGTAGAGTAACCTGAGATCCATGTTTGTTTTACAGTCAAGGAGACTGAAGCCACACATCTGGCTCTTCGTTGCAGAGCTGGTTAGAGTAATGGCTCTGAGTTGGTGTTCTCCTGGATTATGTGACTGGTCAGTTGTAAACATGCCAGTGAGATTTATTTTACAGAAGGAAAATAAGTTGGACCTTATTTTTCTCCTTTCTAGAGGGTGTTTACTCCTTCCAAGGGCAGTGGGACAGGTGTACCAAGGGAATTACAAAGGATAATTTATTCTCCCTCTTCATAGTGCCTGGGCCATGTTACCAGTATTGTTAGAAAGGTAAGCTGTAGAAAATAGGGTAGCTTCTTGGTGGGGTGTGATGGGAAGGGTGCTGGTGTGCAGTCAGGTAAGAGGTTTTGAAATTGTTTGACCACCCTGATATGGTGAAAGGCTCAAATTACTTGTACCTACGTTAGGTTTCAGTGTCTTCTGCTGCTCGGTCTCCAAGTGCTTAGTGTGGTGAGGAGCGTGAAGGTTTGAGTTTGCGCTCAGCTGTTGACAGGACTGAGATGTGGTATATACACAATTTATCCATTTACTTCAAATTGTATGTAATGCTCCTACTATGTATTAGATACTGTTTTATGTGCTGGGGATCTAGCACTTAAACAAAACCAAGAAAAGTCCCTGCCATCTTGCCCTTTACATTCTAGCAGACAGACAGACTAAAGAAATAAAATGGGTAGAGTGTAAGAATGCAATATGGCTGGAAGGGGGATAGGGAAGCCAGGGCGGGAGCGTGGTGCTGGCAGTTTCATAACTAGGGGTGAGTCAGGGAAGCCTCAGTAGAGGTTCCATCTGAGCAGTGACCTGAAGGAGATAGAAACAGAGCCATTGTTCGAGGGGGAGGCCTGGATGACCAGGGCCCTGGCTGTGAAATGGGAGCATGCAGAATGGGGGATGGAGGAGCAATGTGGTGAAGCACAGAAGTCAGGGGCAGCTGTGGACGATGATGTGGCTTACTCCTGCTACTTCATCGGGGTCTAGTGAGGTTTTCTTGTAGTTTGATATTCAGAGATTTGGGACTTGGGAGGCAGGGAGTGGGGTCCAGATAGCCTGCGGCAGTAACTTGGGCTTTTAACAGATGAAATGGGGCCACTGAAGGGCTTTGAGCAGAGTGACATGATCTGACTTAGGTTTTTCTGACTGATTTCTGTCCAAAAATGATTTTCCAAATTGACTTTCTAAAGGTTGTGCTAATTTATATTTCCATCAATAAAGTAAGGCAAGAGCTATCTTCTTACATCCTTACAGTATAGAGTACTATTAAACTTTTAAATTTTTACTCGTTTGATAGGCAAAAAATAATGTTTTTACTTTAATTTGTATATCTGATTTTGAACAGTGTTGCCTATACTTTTTTTGTGTGAACTGCCTTTCATGTTCTTTGCCCATTGTTTTTGTTTTGAGTATTTTGTCTTTTTCCTAGTTTTCTAGTGGTCTTTTCTATTTTAATGAATGGCAGGTGTTTTCACTTTATGATACTTCACCTTTTTTATTTATAGAAGTTTGAAATACTTATTAGTACATTTCTCTTTTTTCCTTTTAAGGTTTCTAGGTTTTAGGTTGCACTTAAAGGCTTTACTTATTCTACAATAGATAGATATGATAGATAGATAGATAGATAGATAGATGTCACTATTTCTTCTAGTGCTTTGCAAATTTTATTAGCAAAGGGAAGGTAATAAACCAAACCCTGAACCAAAGGGAAGGGAGGGAGAGAAACATCAATGTGTAGTTGCCTCTCATGTGCCCTCTTCTGGGGACCTGGCCTGCAACCCAGGCATGTGCCCTGACTGGGAATCGAACCAGAAACCCTTTGGTTCACAGGCCGGCACTCAGTCCACTGAGCCACACCAGCCAGGGCATGTTTTTGATATTTAACTTTTTATTCCACTTGACATTTATTTTGTATGTAGGGTTCCAGGGTTTCTTTTTCCGTTTGACTACTAGTTGTCTCAGCCCCACTTCCTTTATCCCCACTGGTTTGAACTACTACCTTGGTCTTATTCCAGGTTCTCATTTGGTTCTGGCACCCGCTTCAAATTTTTTTAAGGTAATATTATTGGTTTATTTTTATGGCTAGGGGATTTGGTAAACAAATATTAATTGGGCATCTTCTGTTACATTTCTCTCAGTGTCTTTAGGAAGAATATTGCCCTGAGTTGGGGTATCAGAGTAATTAAGATTGACTGGAGTGGAGGAGGACTTTAATAAGTGCCACTTCACTGTGCAGGGTATGACTGGTGGGGACAGGGTAGTGGGACAGGTTCCTAATTACAGGGTTTCGCAGCTGAGTTGGAGGAGGACGCATCCCGCCATCCACAAACAGGGTAGAAGTGTATATGCCTGTGTCCTGTGCTGATGACACTGTTAACTCACGTGGAACAGACATTCAAAAGTAAATTTGTTAATTGTGTGATATACAGAAAAAACAATACATGGTAGAAAGGGAGAGAGGTTAGTGTAGGGTAGAAGATCAGGGAGTGGGAGAACAGCCACTTCATTTGTTATATTTCTGTTCTATTTTTGTTCCTAAAGCTAATTTAAATACACTTCTCTTAGTCTGAGGTTCTAATACGCTAAAAGGCTTGCTCATCTTGTCTGCCTTTTTTTCCGTGAAATATTAATCTTGTGGAATTCAAATATGTCTGTGCAGTGCAGCCATTCTTTTATGTACCAATGGATTATTTTAGCAACTACTAGGTAAATAATTAGCTTGGCTAGCACTAAAAAGATTTTATTTTGACTGATTTTGATTAGTAGTGTATATATTAATACGACTGTATGCTGAGGTGGCTTACTGGCAGAACTGGGACCAGATCTTGGTCTTGTGCTTAAGTTCGGTAGTCTTAGACTAAGCGACTTTGAGTCATGCCATTTTACAGTAGGAACAAAAGACATGACATAATTTTTGTACAGCGTACATGTGTGGGGAGTATTCCTAGGGTTTGACTTTAATTCCTTGGAGTTTCCTTTTCAGAACAGGCTGGACAATGGCCCAGAACAAACTATTCAACAAGATCCTCAAAGCCCTGCAGTCTGACCGGCTTGCCCGCTTGGCCAACGAAGGGGTGAGACTCCCAAAGCTGCCCACAGTGCACATATGTGTGCCCCCCCCAATTGCTGACAAGATGGACCTCATGTTTTATCATTCTGTGTATGTCTTTCAGGCTTGCAATGAGCCAGTGCTACGACGTGTTGCTGTGGACAAGTGTGCGAGGAGAGTGCGGCAGGCCCTGGCAAGTGTGAGCTGGGACACCAAGCTGATCCAGTGGCTGCACACCACCCTGGTGGAGACCTTGAGTCTGCCCATGCTGGCGGCCTACCTGGATGCTTTGCAGACACTGAAAGGGAAGGTAAGGTAAAGCTATGGTTGGTGTGTGCCTTGTGCTGGGGTAGCCAGCCTTTACTGTGGGTTCAGGAAGTGGAGCTTGGCAAGGTCATTGCTTGGTCGGCCAGGAGGGCATGACTAAATCTGCCAAGTTTGCTATTAAAATAGGAGACATAGTATCATTTCACATTTTCGTCTGGTGTAAATGTCTTCAGCCTCTGGTTCCAGAATGGGGTGTGGGCTTGAAAACCAGAGTATACATGTAGCCTCTCCATCCCTGCAGCTTGTGGTTTGAGTCATTTCTGAGGTGAGCTGAGAAAGGAATTGAATTATCAGGGAGAAGATGAAAGGTTTACCAGGCCGCAGTGTTGAGAAGTGGCCTGAAGCAGATCTGTGAGCTCAGAGTTCCGGGGTGGAGAATGAGGAGGTATGCACTTGTGCCTCAGTCTCTCCTCATCATGCAGCGAGCCTTCAGTAGCAACACTTTGACTTTAATAATTTTCTAAAAAACGTATCTACATTTTTCTACTTTCTCACTGAGACAGTTTTGTACAGCTGTTTGAGAAGATTTGTTAATCTGCTTTTGGGGTTTTTTTACATTATATATTACTATTTATGCTATTATAGTTGTCCCAGTTTTTCTCCCTTTGACCCCTTCACCCTTTGACCCCTTCACCCTTTGACCCCTTCCACCCAGGACCAGCCCAGACCATTAGGCATCCCCATACTATTGTCCATGCATATAAGTTCTTTGGCTACTCTATTCCCTATGTTGTACTTTAACCACCATGACTATTCTGTAACTACCAATTTGTACTTCTTAATCCCTTCACCTTCTTGCACATCTCCCCGACCCCCATCCAGTCTGGAAACCATTAATACGATTCTGTTTCCGTTCTGCTTGTTTGTTTGCTTTGTTTTTTAGATACATTTTTTTCTTTTTTTAAAAAATTTTATTGATTATGCCATTACAGTTGTTCTATTCCCCCCTTCATTCCCCTCCACCCTGCACCCCCTCCCCCACCATTCCCCCCTTTAGTTTATGACCACGTGTCTCAAATTCTTTAGATTCTATATCTTCCCTGTTATTCTTGCCCTCCCCTCTATTTTCTACCTACCATCTATGCTACTTATTTTCTGTACCTTCTCCCCCTTCTCCTCCCACTCCCCTGTTGCTAACCCTCCATGTGATCTTCATTTCTATGGTTCTGCTCCTGATCTAGCTATCCTCTTAGTTTGCTTTTGTTTTAGGTGTGGTTGTTATTAACTGTGAGTTTGCTGTCCTTTCACTGTTCATTTTTTTTATCTTCTTTTTCTTAGATAAGTCCCTTTAACATTTCATATAATAAGGGCTTGTTGATGATGAATTCCTTTAACTTGACCTTATATGAGAAGCACTTTATCTGCCCTTCCATTCTAAATGAAAGCTTTGCTGGGTAGAGCAGTCTTGGATGTAGGTCTTTGGATTTCATGACTTGGAATACTTCTTTCCAGCCCCTTCTTGCCTGTAAGGTCTCTTTTGAGAAATCAGCTGACAGTCTGATGGGGACTCCTTTGTAGAGGACTGTCCCCTTATCTCTTGCTGCTTCTAGAATTCTCTCCTTCATTTTAATCTTGGCTAATGTAATTATGATGTGCCTTGCTGTGTTTCTTCTTGGGTCCAACTTCTTTGGGACTCTCTGAGCTTCCTGGATTTCCTGGAAGTCTATTTCCTTTGCCAGATTGAGGAAATTCTCCTTTATTATTTGTTCGAAAAAGTTTTCCACTGGTGGCTGTTCCTCTTCCTCTTCTCGCACCCCTATAATTCTGATGCTGGAACGTTTAAAGATGTCCTGGAGGTTCCTAAGCCTCTCTTCATTTCTTTGAATTCTTGTTTCTTCATCCTTTTCTCTTTGGTCACTTTTTTCCTCCTTCCGGTCCACTCCTTTGATTTGAGATTCAGTTTACTTTCCATTACTATTGGTTTCCTGTGCATTTCCCTTCATTTTAATTAGTTTAGCCTTCATATGTTCATCTAATTTGTGACTAAAGTCAACCAGTTCTGTGAGCATCCTGATCACCAGTGTTTTGAACTGTGCATCTGAAAGTTTGACTATTTCTTCATCACTTAGATTTATCGGCTCTGGGGCTCTAAGTTCTTCTTGAGCCATGTTTTGATCTGTTCGTGCCTGTTAGGTATGAGGAGCGGAGCCTTAGTTGTTCACCAGGGCGGGACCCCCCAGGTCGCTGGTTTGTGACGCTGTATGTGGGGACGGGGTCAGAGAAGGACAATGGCGGTCCCCTCTGCCGCTTCCTGCCACTGGGGCCTGCACGGTCTGTCTCACGGCTCCCTCCTTCACCGGTTTATCTGTGCACAAATGTGCACAAATATGTGGCCGTGGTCAGCCTTCAGTGAGTCCACCGCCTTGCGCCCTCGGTGGGTCTGCCTGCTTCTCCACACCTGGGATCCGCCCACGGCTGCCAGCGCGCCTGGGTGGCATGCCCGGGTCGGTCCAGTGGATCTTTCCTGCCTGACCCTGCTCTGCTGATGGCTCTGCCCCTCTTGCCGATTTAGCTGAAGGGTTCGTTGTTGTCAGACCGCCGTGAAGTTCAATTTTCTGTGGTTTTGGCTGTGTGTTTGTTGCTAAAACTTTGTTGTTTTTAAACTTGGTTGTGGGAAGAGGCACAGTGCTTCCACCTACGCCTCCATCTTGGCGGAAGTCTCACTTTGAATATTTGTCAGTCACTTGTGGCCTGCAAAGTTTCTTTTGAGAAATTACTTGATGTTCTTATGGGAGCTCCCTTGTAGGTAACTAACTGCTTTTGTCTTGCCGTTTTTAAGATTCTCTCTTTGTCTTTAACCTTTGGCATTTTAATGATGATGTGTCTCGGTGTGGGCCTCTTTGGGTTCATCTTGTTTGGGACTTGGTACTTCCCAGACTTGTATCTCTATTTCCTTCACCAAGTTAGGGAAGTTTTCTATCATTTTTTCAAATAAGTTTCCACTTTCTTGCTCCATCTCTTCTCCTTCCAGCATGCCCATGATGTGAATGTTGATACTTTTGAAGTTGTCCCAGAGGCTCCTTACATTATCCTCATTTTTTTGGATTCTTTTTTCTTTTTGGTATTCGGATTGGTTGGGGTTTTTTTGCTTCCTTATATTCCAGATCATTAATTTGATTCTCAGCTTCATCCCCTCTACTGTTGATTCCCTATAAATTGTTTTTTATTTAGTGTATCTTTACTTAGTGTTTTCAGTTAGTGTATCTTTTATTTTTGATGGGATTTTTTTTTTTTATGCTGTTGAGGTCCTCACTAGGTTCCTTGAGCAACCTTGTAAACAGTGTTTTGAATTCTGCATCTAGTAGATTGCTTGTCTCCATTTTGTTTAGTTCTCTTTCTGGAGTTTCTGTTCTTTCCTTTGGGACATTTTTTTTGTCTCTTCATTTTAGCAGCCTCCCTGTGTTTGTTTCTATGTATTAGGTAGAACTACCACATCTCCTAGGCTTAGTAGCATGGCCTAATGTAATAGGTGTCCTATAGAGCCCAGTGGCACAGCCTCTCCTATTACCCAAGCTGGATACTCAAATTGTACCTACCATATGGTTGGTGTATACCCTCCTGTTGTAGTTGAGCCTTGATTGCTATTGGCACATCCATGGTCAGCCACCACCTATGCTCTGTCTGGTGTTACACAGCATAAACTACAAACCTATCTGCGGGTGACTGTTACTAATGCTGGATTTGGAGGTGCCCAGACAAAGCCAGCCTGTGAACCAAGGCTGGCTGCTGCTAGTGCTGGGCCTGGGGCAGCTTATCGAGAGGTATAGGGCTCACTGAAGCCAGATGCTGCTTGTTTGAGAGAATTTAGGAAAATCTGAAGTGTGGATCAAGACAGGCCATTCGTATGAAAAAGCTACTAGAAACAGCTTGGGTTAGCCTGGAAGCTGGGTGGCAGGGCCTCAGGGAATCACTGGGGTGGAGCAAACAGTGTGAGCCAGATTGATGTAATCTTAGATATGGCACCCGCCTGCCAGCTCTTTGGTTCTGGTGGGGAGGGCTCAGAAAAGGAACAGTGGCCTCTGTTACCACTTCTGTCTGGGAGAAAGCTATCTCTCAGCTCTTGCCCTGATGCTGCATAGTTCATTTCCTTCTGGTATGCCTCTGATGCCTTTCAGTGTGCTGTCCCCACACTGGACCTCAGAGGGAGTGAGTCTAAGTAAATCTGTGCATGGGCCCTCCAAGAGGAACTGCTTTGAGAGTCCAGCAGTTTCTTTCTTCCACAGCCTCAATCCCCACTAGTTTTTTAAAGCCAGAAGTTATGGGGACTTTTCTTCCTGGCACTGGAACCCTATGCTGGGGAGCCTCGTGTGCAGCTGGGATCCCTTACTCCTGAGGTCTCCCCCCTCTGATTTTTATTTGCCATACATGGGTGGGACCAGCCCCTACCATGTCTTCAGTCTCAGTGTGGTTTCTTTTTTAATTTTGTAGTGGTGGGACTTCTGCTCAGCTCGATTTCTGATGGTTTTGAGTGATGGTTGTTCTATAGTTTAGTTATAATTTTGATTTGGTTGTATGAGGAGACGAGCTGTGTTTACCTACACCACCATCTTGACCGGAAATCTCCCCCTACACTGTTTTTCCCCCATGGTCCCAGTTTATTTTAATTTATTTCAATTCAGTTACTGCCCTGAGCTGTGTTCAGTGTGGTACAGTAGAGTCCTGGGGGCAGCCCCAATAAGCTGTGTCATCTCAGATTACTTTGTCAGTCTTCTCACCTGTAATACATAGCTAGTAATAATACCTATGTAGGATTTTTGTGAAAATTAAATTAGTTAATTCAGATAGAATGCTTGGCACAAAATTTGGCCGAGTGAACCCACAATGAAATGACAATTAACAATTATATAAGTTCATAGGTTCTTGAAATTTTTAGTGTTTTGCTCTAATACAAACATCCTTAGACAATTTGAATAATTCGATTCTTGACTTTATTTTTTCCTTAAGTTTTCTTTCTTCTTTGTGGGAGGGTAGCCTTTTTTTTTTTTAATTTTTATTTATTCATCTTTAGAAGGGAAGGGAAGGAGAGAAGGAGAGAAATATCAATGTATGGTTGCTTCTGGCGCATCCCCTGCTGGGAACTGGCCTGCAACCCAGGCATGTGCCCTTACTGGGAATCGAACCGCAATCTTTTGGTTCGCAGGCCCATGCTCAATCCACTGAGCTATGCCAGCCAGGGCGGAAGGTAGCCTAATTTTTTTGCTATAATTAGCCAACCTGGCCAACTGCTTCCCCCAGCCATACCCCCAAATTTTCAGACTCATTGCTTCCTACCTGTTTTTCAGTTGAATGATGCTGAGTTTGTTTGAAAGCAAAAACAGTCTGGTTTAGTGCAGAAATAAATTTCAGGACTAGATACAGTAATGATATTCATGGTAGGAAATTTGATATTAATTTATTTACTCAACAAATCATTTGTTTTGTACCCATAATGTACCAGGCACTGGGATGAGCAAAACAGAATGCCCCCACTACTCAGATAGAACCTATTTTCTAGCGGAGAAAGAGACCAATAAAAAGATAGCCCTAGACTACCCCTTTGTTGCTGCTCTGCAGCAGAATCCTGAGCCCAGGAGGCGCATGGGGCGAAGATAGACCCAGCAAAGGGTGGCAGCCTGAAAGTATTTTAAATATTGTCTGCAGCACTCTATCCATAGTAAAAGTGTGACTACTGGTGCATCTGCTTTGCAGATGAGTGCTGGCAGTGCCCAGAGGCTCATTTCTCTGACTCCGCCTTATAAGTGGCTAGCATGACTGTAGGGTAACTCCTTGAAAGGAAGTTTGCATTGCTTCCTTATTTACCAAGTTACTGTCTGGAAATTCCCAAGTGAATGGGGTGGTATCCAGGTTTTGTGAGTGTGACAGACTTTTGGGGCAGACTCCACAGGTGTGCACAGTTGCTGCTGCCAGGTCATAGCACAGGTTAATGGGAATGGCTGAGGACATGTGAGCACATCAGCCCTCAAAGGCTCCATATGAGCTGCTGTCCAATCCAGGTTGTGCTCTCAGCAGTGGTTTCACCAGACTCTTAAAATATTTTCCCATAACTGTCAGTCACAAGAAATACTTTGGTTGTTCCCCAGACTTTATGTTACCTGCTGAATGAAAATGTAGGTGGTTGATATGCTCTTGGCCTAGCTACTTTCACCATTAGATCCCTTATGAAGGCAGCAGAGAAGGTATAGACCCAGCCTCTGAATTGTCTATTGAGAGTGATGCAGTGCTGGAATGACTGGGGAGTTTGGTCATCCTAGCTTCCAGCAGAGAAGTTGGTCATTAATTAGTCATTTCTAAGCATTCTGTTTTGACAGAAAATGAGTTTCAAGACTTCATTGTTTCAAGGGTGTATTTTACTGCCAAGTTAAAGCTTTTGAAGTCTAATCAGAATAGGTCCTCTGCCTCAAGGTGTTAAGTGGCTTAGAGTTCTAAGTTACAAAGAAATGGCCAGTTTGGAGTGAAGATCCTTTTCAGTTTAGCCCTAGCCTTTGTTACTAGCCCTGCATCCTCCTCCTTCCTTACTAGAATCCTCAACTTCAGAACATCTGTGCCTAGAGTAAGCCCTTCACATTCTTTTTTGTTGTTCCTGTTAACAGTTTTTTTATTATTTTTAAAAATTATAGTTGACTTACAATATCATATTAGTTCCAGGTGTACAATGTAGTAATTAGACGTTTATATACTTTTGGAAGTGATCACCCTGAGAAGTCTAGTACTACTCATCTTACACCACACATAGTCGTTACGATATTATTGACTATATTGCCTATGCTGTACTTTACATCCTATTACTGTTTTTATAACTGTCAGTGTGTAGTTTTTAATCTCTTCCCCTTTTTCACCTATCCCCAATCCTTCCATCTGAGAACCATCGGTTTGTTTTCTGTATCTATGAGTTTGTTTCTGGCTTGTTTGTTCATTCATGTTTTTTAGATTCCACATATAAGTGAAATCATATCGTATTTTTCTTTCTTTGACTGACTTTTTTCACTAACCACAATACCTTCTAGGTCCATCCATGTTTTGCAAATGGCAAGATTTCATTCTTTCTATGGCTGAGTAATATTCCATTGTATATATGTACCACGTCTTATTTATCCATTTGTTTATCAGTATACACTTAGGTTGCTTCCGTATCTTGGCTATTTTAAATAATGCTGCAGTGAACATAGGGTAGGGGGCATATATGTTTTTGAGTTTGTGTTTTGGATTTCTTTGGATAAATTCCCAGAAGTGGAATTGCTGGATCATATGGTAGTTCTGTTTAATTTTTTGAGGAACTTACATATTCTTTTTCACAGTTACTGCACCAGTTTGCAATTCCATCAACAATGACCAAGGGTTCCCCTTTTTCCACATCTTCAAGATCACTATTAACATTTTGACATATTAACATTTTTTTCCTGAGTAGAGATAATTTTTATATTTTCTACTTTATTTTTAACATTTTTACAAAATTATTTCCTTACGTTATTACAGATTTTTAAAAACATTTAAAATTAACCCTTAATATTGAATTATGTAGATAATTTGCTTAACTGTTCTCTTATATATGTGTCTAAGTTGTTTCTGCTTTTTGATTGTTGTTGAGAGTTGAATTGTCTTTTATTTAACCTCAATTCCATGTGCATATGTAAGTGTGCATGCATGAATGCTGCACACGCATGCGTAACTCTGATAAAATTTTTAGGAAAGGTTCTTAAGGGATAGGAATAAATTTAAGTGTTTTGATATACATTACCAGGTGTCTTTCCAAAGGACTGTACCCATTTACCTTTAATGGTGGGGGGCATACTTTTTAGCCATCTACTTTGTATTTTTGTTCCTGAGTGAAGTTCAAGAGGCATAGTTGAAGTCTGTCTGGCTCATAGCGAGGCTCTGTGGCCCACCTGATTGCTGCTTGTGGGCAGGTCTCCTGCCTCACACTGCAAGCACCTTCATTCTTCCTTCTAGATCCCTACCTTGATTGACCGGATGCTTGTGTCATCCAACACGAAGACTGGGGCTGCAGGAGCTGAGGCCTTGTCCCTCCTGCTGAAGAGACCCTGGGACCCTGCTGTGGGAGTGCTTTCTCATAACAAACCGGTAAGTTGGGTGGCTCAGGACTTAGCTGTGGCTTGTGGAATTTTTAGAATCTGGT
This sequence comes from Artibeus jamaicensis, assembly GCF_021234435.1. Taxonomy (NCBI): domain Eukaryota; kingdom Metazoa; phylum Chordata; class Mammalia; order Chiroptera; family Phyllostomidae; genus Artibeus; species Artibeus jamaicensis. Next base: position 7,145,697 of record NW_026521810.1, on the reverse strand, counting down.
CCTAGAACTTTGGCAAGAGGATAGTAAGTAGCTGGTTTAAATTTTTTAATTGATAATTGGTTGTATATAGTGCTTAACATAGTTTCATAGGCAAGTTAACATTGGTTGGGATAAAAAGGTATGGGGACACTTTGGATTTTGTAGAGAGACAGCTCTTACTCCCTGGTTCTCTGGTGGCATTCTTTTTCCACAGAGCAAACTCCCTGGCTCTCCACTCATTCTCATTGCCTCCTCCGGGCCCTCCAACTCTGCGTTTCCCACCTCTCGCCGCCACCGCTTCTGGCAGTCTCAGCTATCCTGCTTAGGCAAGGTATGTATGGGAATAAGAGGAATTCTGTCGTGGGTAGGAATATAGACAGAACGCGGTAGGGGGTCAAAGTGAATGAACTTAATTGTGGAGCTTCCTCAGCTGTATTTTCATTTTGAATTCAAATAGTGCTTATCCTGGGTGTTAGAATCTAGGGTAGGTTATGCAGATGTGAGAGAAGACTCAAAACTTACCTCTGCTAGTATGGCTGCCACTTCCTTCCCTTAGGTCATCCCCGTAGCTACCCATCTGCTGAACAATGGAAGTGGGGTAGGAGTTCTGCAGTGTCTTGAGCATATGATTGGGGCAGTGAGAAGCAAAGTGCTGGAGGTGAGACGCCCCTACTTGAGTTCACTGGGGTACACCCAGCCTTCCAGGCTTTTACCGTACCCATCTTTAGCCTCTTGTCTAACTGTCTTCTTTCTCTTTCCACAAAGATTCACAGCCACTTCCCCCACAAACCCATTATCTTGATTGGCTGGAATACAGGAGCTCTTGTGGCTTGTCATGTAAGTAACACCCACCTTACTTGGAGGTTATCCTGGGGTAGGATGTTGCTGCTGCTGCCAGTAGCCTCCATGGGGTCCTCTGTTACGTTTCAAGCGCAGTGGTAGATGCGGAACTTACATAATTAGATTTTATACTGTAAAATACAAACTTTATTTTTATTTATTTTTAAAAAAATTTTTTTATTGATTATGCTGTTACAGTTGTTCTATTCCCCCTTTATTCCCCTCCACCCTACCCCTCATCCCCACCATTACCCCCCCTTTAGTTTATGACCATATGTCTCAAGTCCTTTAGATTCTATATTTCCCATGCTATTCTTGCCCCCCATCTATTTTCTATCTACTGTCTATGCTACTTATTTTCTGTACCTTCTCCTCCTCCCACTCCCCTGTTGCTAACCCTCCATGTGATCTTCATTTCTATGTTTCCACTCCTGATCTAGCTGTCCTTTTAGTTTGCTTTCGTTTTAGGTGTGGTTGTTAATAACTGTGAGTTTGTTGTCCTTTCACTGTTCATGTTTCTTTAACTTCTTTTTCTTAGATAAGTCCCTTTAACATTTCATATAATAAGGGCTTGGTGATGATGAACTCCTTGGTGATGATGAATTTGATCTTATCTGAGAAGCACTTTATCTGTCCTTCCATTTTAAATGAAAGTTTTGCTGGATAGAGCAATCTTGGTTGTAGGTCTTTAGATTTCATGACTTGGAATACCTCTTTCCAGCCCCTTCTTGCCTGTAAGGTCTCTTTTGAGAAATCAGCTGACAGTCTGATGGGGACTCCTTTGTAGGTGACTGTCCCCTTAGCTCTTGCTGCTTCTAGGATTCTCTCCTTCATTTTAATCTTGGCTAATGTAATGATGATGTGCCTTGGTGTGTTCCTTCTTGGGTCCAACTTCTTTGGTACTCTCTGAGCTGCCTGGATTTCCTGGAAGTCTATTTCCTTTGCCAGATTGGGGAAATTCTCCTTTATTATTTGTTCAAATAAGTTTTCCACTGGTGGCTGTGCTTTTCCCCCTTCTGGTACCCCTATAATTCGGATGTTGGAGCGTTTAAAGATGTCCTGGAGGTTCCTAAGACTCTCCTCATTTCTTTGAATTCTTTCTTCTTGACTCTTTTCTGTTTGGCCATTATTTGCTTTCTTCTGGTCCACTCCATTGATTTGAGTCCCAGTTTCCTTTTCATTGCTATTGGTGTCCTGTGCAATTCCATTCATTTCAATTAGTTTCGCCTTCATATATTTGTCTAATTTGTCGGTATAATCAACCAGTTCTGTGAGGATCCTGATCACCAATGTTTTAAACTGTGCGTCTGTGAGTTTTGCTATTTCTTCATCGCTTAGATCTATTGGCTCTGGGGCTCTGAGATCCTCCTGCGCCATTCTTGGTCTGTTTGGGCCCTTTAAGTGTGAGAAGCGGTGCCTTGGATTCCCAGGTTGCTGGGTTGTGACGCTGTATGTGGGGGTGTGGCCAGAGCGGGGAAATGGCGACCCCCTATGCTGCTTCTCACAGCTGGGTGCAGAGGAGCAGTGCCTTAGGTGGTTCACCAGGGCTGGGCCCAGAGCAGCACCTATGCTGCTTCTCACAGCTGGGTGCAGAGTCACTGGGTTATGACGCTGTATGTGGAGGTGGGGTCAGAGCAGGGACATGGCAGCGCCCTCCACTCCCGCCAGCCGTGGGGACCTGCCGGCCCGGTCCAACCGCCCACTCCCTTGCCTGTCCACCCGCGCACAAATGCGCGACCTCAGTCAACACGCAGCCCCACTGCCCCGCTGTCTCCCCCGCGGTCGCTTGCCTGGTCGCTCGCTCAGTCGCTCACTAGGTCCGACCCTGCGCCTGGATTCCGCGGGCCTGAGTCTGTCTGGCCGAGTCCTCCTGTGCAACCCTGCTCTGCCAGCCGCTGGTTTCGCCCCTTACCGGTCAGGCTGAAGAATTTGTTGTTAATGGACTTCCGAAAAGTTCAATTTTCCGTGTTCTGGCTGTGTTTTCTGTTGCTAATATTTAGTTTTCTCTAATCTTGGTTGTGTGAGAAGGCACGGCACATCCACCTATGCCTCCATCTTGGTGGAACTGCAAACTTTATTTTTAAAATTTATTGTGGAAAATTTTAAATAGAAACTTAAAGGGTCTTCACTCAGCTTTACCAGTGATCAACTCACAGCTAGGCTTTCTTTCATGTTATTTCTGCCCATTTTCTCTCTCTGCTGATATTTCGAAGAAAATGCCAAATATCATATCATTTTATTCATGTATATTTCAGCATGTATCTTTGAAAAAATTTCTTCCTTTCCCTCCAAACATAACTATTCTTCCACCTAAAGCAAAATAAAACAACTCTTGTAGGTAAAATTTTTTAAGATTTTATTTATTTATTTTTAGAGAGGAGGGAAGGGAGGGAGAAAGAGAAGGAGGGAAAAGAGAAACATCATTGTGTGGTTGCCTCTGGAGCACTCCCTAGTGAGGAACCTGGCCTGCAACCCAGGCATGTGCCTTGACTGGGAACTGAACCGGTGACCCTTTGGTTTGTAGGCTAGCACTCAGTCCACTGAGCCACACTAGCCAGGGCAACGAAAATTTTAATAACTTTGGAATTTGCTGTTGTATTCATGTTCTATCCCTTTCCAAGACATCAAGGAGCCTTTTTATTATTTTACATACCATTTGTGAGAATATTAGTTTGCATAAGTGTCCCTGATCTGTCCAGAGCCCCCATTCTCAGGTGGATCAAGTAAGTAAAGTCTGTGCCGCTTCATGTGGTCTAGTCAAATATGACATCTCAGGCCATGAGAGGAAAAGGTTATCTCCTCATTGCCCTGGTTCTAGGACAGCAAATTCTCTAAGAAATTTGGGGTGTCTGGGAACTACCCAGTAAATTCAAGATAGAGAGCTTTTCTTCACTTATGGGAGAAGAAGAGCATTTGTGTAATCCTGATACTTGCTGTAAGTGGGATGGGGGTGGGGAGTGAGCAGGAGACTTCTAGTCTAGGGAATTGACAGGATGGGAATATTAAATCTCCCATCCTGCGGTTCAGCTTCTGCTAGGGTCCTCTCAGGGCCAGAGTTTTCCAGGTGGTGGCTGCTTATGGAATGGCACATCTGTGTTCTACACTCTTACTGCTGCCACCATGGCTAGTATTCCTGGAGGGTAGATGGGGCTGGCTGGTAGGTCTAGGCCAGCTCTGGGCTCTAGGTAGGAAGGCAGTTGACCTTGAGGCAAACCATTCCATTTTTTCTAGGTGTCGGTGATGGAGTATGTCACTGCAGTTGTCTGCCTTGGGTTCCCTCTCTTTACTGTGGATGGCCCCAGAGGGGTAAGTATGGGGTGCCACTGATTGCTGGGCAGGTGGGAGTAGGAGTGCATGCCTCACCCAAGTTGGTGTACAATGACTGTGGGGGGCCCAGCCAACCTCCTGAGTGGACTGGCCAGGGCACAGTGCTCAGTGAATATGAACTAGCTGATTGTAAACCCTGTACCTATTTTAGGATGTGGATGATCCCCTCTTGGATATGAAGACTCCGGTCCTCTTTGTTATTGGTCAGAATTCCCTGCAGTGTCACCCGGAAACCATGGAGGACTTTCGGGAGAAGATTCGGGCTGAAAACAGTTTGGTGGTGGTTGGGGGAGCTGACGATAACCTCCGGTGGGTAGGCCCATTCTTGTGCGGTGGGGAGGCAGCTAGCTGTAGGCTGATCTGGTTCAGATGAAATCTGAAAAGGGGCATTAAAAACATATTTTTTACTTTTAACTAATTCAGATTTATAGAATGTTGCAAAAATAGTACAAAAAATTCCCATATTCCCTTCACCTGAATTTCCCAAATATTAACATCGTAAATAATCAACATATAATTATCAAAGTCAGGAAATTAACACTGATATGATCCTATTATCTAATCTACAGACTCAGATTTCATCAGTGTCTCTGGTTCAGGATCCAGTCCAGGATCACATGTTGCTGTTGGTGCCATGCCTTTTCTATCTTACTTAATTTGATACTGCTCAGTCCATCATTGTCTTTCATCACCTTGATACTTTTGAAGACTTTTGGTCAGTTATTTTGTCGACTGTCCCTCAATTGAGGTTGTTGACATTTTTTTTAATGATTAGGTTGAAGATATGTATTTTGGCAGTAACGAATGCCACAGAGGCGAGGTGCTGTCAGTGCACCCCCTCAGAGGATATGCAGTGTTGACCTGTCTTATCACTGGTGATGTTGACCTTGATCACAGGTTAGGATGGCATCTGCCCAGTTTCTCTACCATAAAGTTACTATTTTCCCTTTGTAATTGGTAGTTATCTTGTGGGGAGGAGACATTTTGAGACCCTGTAAATAGAGTCTTTGTCATCTTGGTTTCACTGGGATAGACATTTTTTTATATTTTGTTTCTTACAAATGGATGAATATGAATACATTTTATTTGTATTAAACACCCTGTATAAATTTTGAAGTATAAACAGCCAGAGTTTGAGGGGGTTTTATAAAGGCACCATTAGTTATTGAGACAGCCTCTTCTCCTCTGTTACAAGACCAGTTTACCTGTAGGGCCTTTAGTTGCATTTCTGTGAAATGTACTGAAAAAGAGGTTTTGTTATTTATGGGACCTCCTTTTTTTATATGTTCATTTTTAGAGATTCAGTCATTTGTGTGCTTAGTTAACTAGAGAACTTAAAGTGGGTGCTTGCTGACATCTGCCTTATAGTTTTCTTATCTAGAGACATTTGAGAGAATTCCTTCTAGTCTTGGTTATTCAACAACGTTGGGGGACTTGTGAGATCTTCCGCCTGTGAAGCCATAGGTATAGGACTTTTGCAATGTGTAGTTCCAGCACTTTCCATATGTTCTTTTGTGGGATCATCCAGCTCAACAAGTGAGGCATTATGGTTCCTTATTTTGCAGATGTGGAAACTGAGGTTCAGAGAGGTTGCAATACCTGCCTGAGGGATAACATAGTCTTCCTTCCTGGCCCTAGCAAGTAACCTGCAGAAGAGAAATTCATTCTTATCTCCATTTGATGCCATGGGATATTTAGAAGGTTTCCTCCTTTTTGTCTTTTAGAATAAGCAAAGCAAAGAAGAAATCAGAAGGGTTGACTCAGAGCATGGTGGACAGGTGCATTCAGGTACACAGTTTTGTGTGTTTTTGCTCAGCTAGGCTTCCTTTCTGCAGCCTTTTAGGCTTAGACTTATCAGCAGTAGCCTCTGTCTCTAAAGGGTGAGGAGTTATACCCTGGGGCCTCTGGTTGGTAACCCTTTATCATAAGCAAAGAAAAAGAGAAAAGAAAGAGGAAAAAAGGGGAAAGGGGAGTAATCAGCTAAGATGTAGGAAAAGCTCTGGGGTGAATGGGTTCACTGGGTGAATGGTGGCACACGACCACCCCAGGGTGCCACCTCACAGAGGTTCCTACTGGTCTCTGGTGCCAGATTTTGTGCACTTCTGACGCCAGAGCCGAGGTACTCAGTCTTAGTTGGAACTGCTGGCAAGATCCCTATTCTCCAGCCGAGGACTCAGGCATTGTCCCCTCTTTATACCAGGATGAGATTGTAGACTTTCTAACCGGCGTGCTCACTCGTGCTGAGGGGCATGTGGGTGCCGAGCCTCGGGACCAGGATGCTGAGAAGAAGAAGAAGCCTCGGGATGTGGCCCGCAGAGACCTAGCCTTTGAGGTGCCTGAGAGGGGCAGTCGACCCGCCTCACCAGCTGCCAGGCTGCCTGCCTCCCCTTCAGGCTCTGAGGTAATGTGGGCAGGAAAGGGGCACTTTTGCTGAGGAATGAGGACCATAGAGCCAGTGTCTCGGCTTCTTGGGGACTCCTATATGCTGGGCCAGTGCTGTAGGCCTTTGAGTTCCCACAGCAAGAATTTCTGACCAGGGAATTCTAGGGGACATGCTGATTGGTGGTCAAACCCGGACAACATTGGCTCAGCTCCTGTCCTCCCCACCCTGCTCAGGATCTCTCCAGCGTGTCCAGCAGCCCTACATCCAGTCCTAAGACCAAAGTGACCACTGTGGCCTCTGCCCAGAAGTCCAGTCAGACCGGGAGCTCTCAGCTGCTGAAGAGACATGTGCAGCGGACAGAAGCTGTGCTAACCCACAAACAAGCTCAAGGTAGAGGTGCCTGGCTCAGTGGCCTCTCTTGGGATTTGTCCTCTGCAGTTGACATCATGTGGCAGTTGAAAAGTACTGGCATTTGCAGCTTTTTTCAGGGGCATATGAGAGGCACCTTTCCCACATTTCTGTCCAGGCAAAATTAGGTTGAGATGTTAATACTAAGGGCTGTTTTCAGGGTAGAACATCACATAAGGTCTGTGTGTAGGGGGTGTAGTGTCCCACTTATTACGGCTTTGTCTTTGCGTCCTGGGCATTTAGGCTCTCTGAGCTGATTACATGTATACTGGCCTCAAATAGTTTTCTAAACTCACAAGTGGGAAGCTGTAGCTCTGTTTCAGGCCTGCCCAGCACTCCTGCAGTCAGGGAGCTCTCCAGGTCACGTGGGCAGGGTGACTAGCTTATTCATCCGATTCTAGGGCAACTTAACCAGCATCCTGCCTCTTCTTGGTTTTGCTCTTAAGAGTTAAAATTTCCACCCTGGGACTTTTGGCAAGATTATTGTGATCTCTGCAGATAGGTTTAGATTAGGCTGGGAAATATGTTGGTATGACTGAAATTAAAGTTTGGAGGTCAGTGATTGCTATGTAAGAAACTCCAGCAAAGGGAGAATTTGATGGGTAGGGAGGAGAGAAACAATGATTACCTCTCCCCCAACTTTGATTCAGTTGGGCGGCCCTGAGACGAGGTCTCTTGGGCACTGATGTTTGATGATGTGTCCAGGAGCTTGTATCCTGAGGTTCAGGGAAGAGACAGCAGCCAGAGCTGGCCGTCGAGTAGAAAAGGGTGGAAGTGACAGGAGGCTGACCTGTTTATTTTCTCTGGGTTTCCTTTAGTGGAGCCAAAGGGTAAAAGTAGAAAGGTGAAGGCATAAAAGAGGCCAGGCCCTCAAGGTCCATGTGGATGCCTTGTGACCTGGGCTTTCTTAAGTGGTGGCCAGAGCCAAGTTCTAGGTGGATGGTGTTCCCTTAGGCTTTTGATGAAGAGAGAGCCAGCTCTTTGCAGTGCCTCTAGAGGAGATAATTACTTGAGAATCTAAGGAGTCCTGGAAGGCTGATTGGTGAGTTGGTTTGAAAAGGAACCCAGAGAATCACAGGGGAGCAGCAACCAGAGCCCCTGGCTTTGCCTGAGCTCATAGGCAAAGGGGACAACGATAGCTAACATTTATGGAGCCCTTACTACGTGTTAGGGTCTCTTCCTGGTGCTTGAATTGCTGTGGCTAAGTGAATCTTGGTAGTGGCCCCATGAGGTAGGTACATCTATATTTCCAATTTATAGATGATTCCGTGGGGCTGCTGAAAGCAAAGTCAATTCAGTAATTCCAGAAATAGCCCCTGTTGACCATTTTCTAGAACATTTTCATATCTTTTTCTTACTCCCTTTGTCTCCTTTCTCTGGCTGGCTATGATTCTATAATTCTTTCTGATTCATTCCAGCACAGTTTGCTGCTTTTCTGAAACAGAATATGCTGGTGAGGAAAGCTCTTCCTCCCGGCACCTCCTCCTGTCTCTTTGGTGAGTATTGCTCTCTGCTGCTTCCCCGCCCCGGCCTCTCACTTGTCCTTGTTTGCTTTCTTCCTGTTCTTTTCGTCTCTGCCTTTTTTTATCTTTTGATTCTTTCTGTTTTTGCTGATTCCTTTTGCTTACTCCATTGTCTCTGCCTTTTCTTTGTTCTTTCTGTTTGCCTTTCATGGTGTTTTTCTCTTTTTGTCTCTTCTGTGTGTGCTTCTTGGCTTTGCTTCTCCGTGTGTGCCTGTGGCCATTGCTTGTATGCCTGAGTTTCCTTGGTGTTTTTCTCCTTGCCTCTGGTTTCCTCCCTCCACCCTGGCTGTGTAGCCACTTACCAGCATAAAACTGTTAACTCCTTTCTCTTTTATTACCCCTTTCTAATTCTGATTTAGAAATAAATCAGATGCCTTTATCTCCTAAGCAATTCTTCTAACTAATTATGCCCTCAGTGTGGTCTAGAGTAGCTCCCTGTGGCCCATGCCAGCTGCCCCCTACTCTCATGTGACTGCTGCCTTTCCTCCCACCCCACCCCCGATTGCCTGTGCCAACAAGATGGACTGGGGCCTGGAAGCTTTTGGGAGTAAAGAGAAGGGGATTTAGGAGGAAGCCTGAGTGGTAATAAGGCTTGGCTTGTGCAGGATGAGTCTGTTTAATTCAACAGAGGATAGAGCCTATATGTGAACAGGCAGGCTTTCTCTGCACTTAGTACAAGGGACCTGGGGACTAGGTTGTGACAAGTGCCACTGTTGCCCTGTTACTTTGGGGTAGGAGCTGTAAAGCTGCCTTGGCCGGGTCATCCCTTGTCTAGGAGCTCCTAAAGCTAGCCTGAAGCCCTGGTGGCAGTCCTCATTGCCCCTGTGTGGCAAGCAGACCCTCAACCCTGGGCTTCCAGGGCAAGGGAGACTCAGAGCCCTGTGGAAATCTCCCATGTAGAGAAGACTGTGCAGCCTGCCTCTCCATCGCTTCTTCCTAGAATGTTTTCTCCCTCCAGCTATGTTGTGTGGGGGAGGGCTTGAACAAGAAAACGATCACATTGAGTCTGGGGAGGACTGTCGAGATGCACTACGGGGAGGCCTCTGTTTTGGTTAGCCTTTGCTAGACTGGGTTTGGGTGTCTTGGTTCTTTTGTTCCCACAACTCGGAACCCCCTTCTTCCTGACTCCAGCACAGAATGAGAGATGGGTTTTGTGCCATTTTCTGAGAGGGGAGAGGCGGAGTTCCACCACAGGTGGGGCTGAACAAGGTGGCACTGATGCAGTGACCATCATCTTTGAAGTGTGACTCTGTGAGTGGCTGGTACTCCTGTGTGTCCCTACACACAGCCATACTTGTATTGGTCCCGAGTCTCACTGTCTGTGGGACTGTGGAGGACCTTATTCCAGCTCTGTCTCTTAGTTCCCATTTCATCAGAACAAGCAGAGGAAGCAGAGAAAGAAGACATTAGGGTCCAGCTGAAGCGGCACCATCCCTCCAGTCCTCTGTCGTGCAGTAAGACCTCCAAGCGACCCAAGATTAAGGTGTCCCTTATCTCCCAAGGGGACCCAGTCGGAGGGTCTTGTACTACTTCCCAAGGAGGAGCCCCAGAAGGTGAGTTACCCATGACCTGTTTTAATAAACACTGACTCAGCTCTCCCAGGGCACATAGCATTGCCCTCTCGAGGCTGCTTGCTGGGGGCTCCTCCTTTCCTTTAGTGCAAGAGGTGCCTGGAACAGAGGGCTGGAGGTGGCCCATGGGGAAGGTGGGCAGTGACCTGATCTGAATCAGGATCAGGGGGGCAGGATGGAGATCAGAGGAAGCTCTTGGGTCATTCAATGCATCATATATTTGGGGTTTAATTGTTTGTTTCCATTAAAGATAAAATATCCCAGAAAGTTTAGAAAGTGGAAGGAAAACAGTAACTCTGGCTCTTCTTAGTCTTATGTAGTTATTCTTCATCTTTCATTTTCTGATCTTTGTCCATACTACTTTGCATTTAGTCTGGCTGTGGAGTCTGAAAGGGATACCCAGCAGGACTAACTAGCAGCCTTGGGGTTTTGTTTTGTAGCCATGGGAGGGAAGCCCATCACGATGACACTGGGGCAGACGTCAGCAGGGGCAAAGGAGCTCACAGGGCTTCTCACCACAACCAAGTGAGTCCATTTCTGTGTCGGGCAATTTTCCCTTCTCTCTCACCTTTTTTCCTGGTTCACTTTAATGCTTTGGGAAGATGATAGAATCTGGATTCTGTCAGTTTGGGGAATGTGACTTCTTTTTGGGTGGGACCTTTATTTTTCTTTTGGGCCAACTCAGAGTTCAGTTCATTTTTACCTTAAGTTTGCAAAGCATCTCATAGCTCTTGCTTCAAGGTTTGAAGTCTTCTACACATGACTTCTAGAAGGGCTTAGAGGCTGGATTCAGAAGGTGGGATAAAGAAAGCGAAGGTTCTAGCCTTATGTCCATTGCTGAAACCTTGCTGGGCCCTGCTCTGAGCCCTCCCTGTGTTGCCAGGGTCTGCTGTCCTCCAACCTTCGGATAATGGAGCTGTCTTTGTGTCTAGGTCCAGTGCTTCTGAAGGGGGCATGTCAGCCAGCCCAGCCTCCACCGTGGTCTCCAGCAGCAACGCACCCAGTCCCTTGCACACACTCCAGAGCCGCCTAGTGGCCACCTCCCCTAGCAGCTCCCTCCCAGGTATTTGGGGGCCCAGCATCCTGGCCCCTCAGCAGAGTCTGGGAAGCTGCTGTTGGGTGGTCCTGGGAAAGCAGCCTGGAGCTGAATTTGGAGGATACTCCTTGCGGTCTTGGGCATGTCAGGGAAGCTCCACAAGTAGCTGGAGTTAGCTTCAAGGAGCATGAAGTTCTTGACCTTAAACAGCCCAGTCTGTGGGCAGTGTATCATGCACTGTAAGGAGAAGAAATCACTGATGGGAGATGTAGGTATTGTGTTTCATTTCGGTGTTTATAAACATGTCTGATAGAGTAAAACTGGAAATGGTGCTATACTGGACATTAGTAAACGAGACAATCCTGCCTATGCATGTCTCCTCGCCTTCTCCACCCATACTTGACACTTGAAAGGCTATTTGCCTGAGCCCAGCAGAGCCAAGGCACATGCCCTTCTCCTTCAAGAGGACCTTTCTCTTTGCTTTGAAGCCTCTGGGCTATGTGCAAAGTGAGGTGTACATCAGGTATTTGGAATTCTCTTGCCTTAAAAAGTTCTTCCTCTTCCCCGGAAAGAAGTGAGAGAATTTAGAGTTCTGAAAAGTGGGATTGAAGCTCTTTTTGGTTTTCCTAAAACTGTCCAAAATATAGGGTGGGGGTTTGCAGCAGGTTGGGATGTGCAGAAAGATTGAAGGCCGTGGGTCTGTGTAGACCTGTCCATATGTGGGCGATCAGCAGGTGTGCTGGAAAGAAGCCCTGGCTGGCCTCTGCTAGGAGCACTGGGAATGTTCGAGGGAAAGAGCACAGGCATTTACCTGGTTGTTGAGGTTGGATGGACATGACTGCTCTTGGATAAGTGGTTGAATTTGTGCTGATGTCTGTCACATCACCTTCTAGGGGCCACGTCAGCCAGCAGCCTCCTCCAAGGCCTCAGCTTCAGCTTGCAGGATATCAGCAGCAAGACCTCTGGTCTCCCGGCAAATCCTTCCCCAGGACCATCCCCACAGGTGCATATCTGCCCTCCTCTGGGCCAGGCAGGTGTGGGGAAGAGACCTCCTCAGCTTGGTTGGTTTTGGTAGGGAGTCTAGAATCTGGGTCAAGGACAGACAGCCTCTGACTTCCCAGTGGGGAGCTACCAAAGGTTAAGGCTCCATCACTTACTGCTGTGTGATACTGGACAAGTTTCTTGACCCCTCTGTATCTTTATTTCCTTGTCTATAAAATGAGGCTAATAGTCCCTCCCTCATAGAGTTGTTTTGAGGACACAGTAAGATAATACATGGAAAGTGCCTAGAAGAGTACCTTACATGTGGTGGGCACTCCGTACATGGCAGCTTTTAATAACATGCTGTGGGCCCTCCACACTTCAATGTGGCTATTGGACAACACCTTCTGATCACCTTGTGTGTCCCACAGGCCACCAGTGTGAAGTTGCCCACCCCCATACAGAGCCTGGGTGCCATCACCACAGGCACCAGCACCATTGTCCGTACGATTCCTGTGGCTACCACTCTCTCCTCCTTGGGTGCTACTCCTGGTGGGAAGCCCACAGCCATCCACCAGTTGCTGACCAATGGGGGCCTCGCCAAGCTGGCAAGCAGCCTCCCTGGCCTGGCCCAGATCTCTAACCAAGCATCAGGTGAGTCTTTCTTGAGGGCCAAGGGGACTCCCAGATACAGGATCTTCCCCCAGAATTTTTCTATCTCACATGAGCAAGATAAGCTATTGGACCCGACCAGGGTCTTGGCATTGATCTCCAATAATTCAGCTTGTGGGGGTCCATCCCCTAGAGAGGTTGAAAGAACATGGGCTATTTCCTCTCGGCTTTTCAGAATGAGTAATAAAGCGTAGATGGGGAGGAGGCCAAGGCAGGGCGGGCAGAGGGGGGTGTGTTAGGTGGGGAAGAAACTCCCAAGGAAGGAAAGTGGAGATGTGACAAAAAACCTCTCTCCCATGCTCCTTCTCTCTCTCAGGCTTGAAGGTCCCCACCACCATTACTCTGACCCTACGTGGGCAATCAAGCCGAATCACCACACTGAGCCCCATGGGCCCAGGACCAGCTCACACCGAGGAGTCCACCTCCCAGGTACTGCCCTCCAACTCACAGGTGAGCCTGCTGAGAAGATAAGGACACAGGTTCCAGCATTGGGAAGTTTCAGTGCACTGGGTTTACAGGCATAACATTCAAATCCAGACTTGGGTTTTGTAGCTTGGGAACTGTTAGCAAGTCATGGACCTCTTTGAGCTTCCTTTTCTGTCACACTCCCTGAGCTGTTGTGAGGATTAAGTACGTAAAATGTTCCTGTGTGTCACAGAGCCTTGTGTTTGATGTGTTTGTTTACTTTCCCTCTCTATCCCTTCCCCCCCTTCACAGCATCACCGTGCAGAGGTCGTGGCAGAGGCTCTCCAGCACTGAGCCCTTCCACACCTTGGCACTCATGGTCATCTTTTGGGGGCATAACTAGGTTTTTGATAGCTCTTACTCAGGAGTCACCTTCAGTTCCTCTCAGCTGATCTGATTTTCTTTATGATCTTTTGAAGTGAAATGTTTCTAATCTTAACATGATGATCTGAGAGCCACACATAAGATCAGAGATTAAGGAAAACAGTCGTTTGTGTCCAGTATGGAGTGTGCTTTCCTTCAGTACCCACTGTTTAAGCCAAAGCCTTCCTACAGGAAAGGTTCTGTGCTGGCCACCGTGGCGCAAGGCTGCCATGGTGCTGGCATTCCCACCAACTCTACCTGGGAATGGGGGACTGGACATGATTGGAAGAGGACAGTTCCTGACTGGGCCAGAAGCTCCTCTGCACAGAGGCTGTTTCCTGGCGCTCGTTGGGGTCATAGCCACTCCCCTTGCCATTTTGCAGAGAGGTGGAGGTTTTCTCACTTTTTTAATTCTGTTCATTATTTTTTTCAATTATAAAAGTGGTTGTGCTTATTTTCAATAATATAAGCATTATAGAAATAATGTAATTTAGTATAAATTTCCCATGAGACCACTCCTAGAGATGATAAGAACTGATAGTGACTTGACAATGCATCCTTCCAGATTTTTCTTACTTTTTGACAAAAATGGGATCACAAAATACGGATTTTTGTAACTAGCTTTGTTTAGAAAATATGCTGTGGCGTGTTTCTCTGTTGGTTACAAAGAGATGTACCCAGGTCTTGTTGGTGACTACCTGACAGGGAACAATGTAGGAAAGCGGTTTTTCCCCACCTCCTGATGGATAGTGAGTTAGGTTATGTTTTGTTTTCTGATATCATAAATAATGGCACAGTGGACACCCTTGTCGTGATTTTTGTTTACCTCTGGGAGATTCCTACAGGCTGGAGACCAGTAGGTAGAGAATATATGCATCTACCATCTGGGCTGCTGACTAATTGTCCTTCAAAATGTTTTTGCTGATTTATTGTTCAAGCCACAGTGATGAGAATATCTGTTTGTCTACACCATTGCCAATTGTGAAAATCAGTATTTTTAATTTTATTGATTTGATGAGTAAAAAGCGAACTTGTTTTAATGTGCATTTTCCTGATTATTTATGAGGTTGTACGTCTTTTATGAATTGCCTGTTATGTTCTGTACCTGTTTATTTTATAGCAGCTTTATATAGTCAAGTCTCAAATACTTTGTTCCAGTCAGTTGCTTTTTTTTCCTTTCCATTGAAGTATTAAGTGTATGTTTTTTTAACTTTTGTTTCTGTATCTTTTTCATACAGACATTAAAAATTTCTATACAGTGAAATCATCAAATCTTTTTCTGTATGCCTTTCGTACTGCAAGAGTATAATCATTTTGCATTTTCTTTTTTTATATTTTACTTTTTAAATTGTGGTAAAATATACATATGTACAATTTACTGTTTTTACCCTTTTAGGCTTACAATTCAGTGGCATAAAGCATACTCACATTGTTCACAGCCATCACCACCACCCATCTGTAGAACTTACCCTTCATCCCATATTGAAACTGTACTTTCTTAAAGTGTTTTTGTTTGTTTGTTTACCTTTAGCTTTTCAGTCTACTTGGAATTCATTTTTATATGCTAAGTTAAAGGAGGATCTAACTGTCAAGTTCATTCATCCTTCCTTCATTTGCCATTGCTGCTCTCACATTCTAGATTACTGTGTACATAGTCAAGTGTTTCAGAGGAAAAACTCTCTTCTGATTTGCTTTTATTTCACTTAGGATTTTGATTTCTGTGTTAATGACTGAGATGGGCCTGTGGTTTTCGTTCAGTCACCCCGACTTTTGTGTGTGTGTGTGTGTGTGTGTGTGTGTGTGTGTGCTTTTTCCTTGTCCAGTTTTATAAAGGGGGTAATTCTATCCCTGTAGAACAAGATGGGAAGTATTTTTGTTTTCTTCATTTTCTGAAACATTTATATATCACAAATGACCAGTTCCTTGACAGTTTGATGGACATGACCTGTAAGCCACATGGGCCTGTGTTTAGGCTGTTCTGACCTTGCTGATGTGCACTGATGCACAACTACAACCAGGTCCCCACCACGTGGCACCCCGCTCTCAGTTCAGTGGTTCTTTGGGCCTGCTGTGGCCTGGGCAAGCTGGTTAGTGCTGAGAAGAGACTAGAGGACATCGAGAATCCTTCCTAGCTCAGTGGAAGCACAAAATAAAGATAACATCTGACTTCTACCTGAGGGAATTAACTTGAGAGCCTGGTTTTTATCCTAGTAAAATAGGTGTGTAATTACTAGGAGGGTTCTGGTGGTGGTTCTTTTCTTACAGACAGAGGAGGTATTATTAGATTAAGAGTTGCTGACTTGAAACCTTCTAACAGTTACCTTACCATGTTCATACTGCCAGACAGTGTGATACCATGGAAAGCACCGGGCTATGGTCAGGCCTTCTGTCTTCAGCAAGCTGTGTCATTTCTGCAGATCACCCAACCTCTCTGGGTTTTGGTCTTCTCACCTAGTTCTGTGAGTCGGCAGTTTTTGTGGTGGTGGGATTAGTAGGAGCTGTCTCAGAACTTCCGCGGGCTTTGGGAGATGAGTTTTTAAAGGTTGAGAAACAATTTCCCACTTATGACATTTGGAAATTTGAACACTGACTAGATAATTGTTGATATCAAGGAATTATTAACCACCTTCTTACGTGTGATGATGGTTTTTAAAAGTTTGAAAAATAATCCCTTTCTTTTTTGGGGTTACATATTGCAATATTTATGGACAGAATGAATATAAAAATAAAAACATCTGTGAATACTGACTAGACATCTCTTGAAGTCTGCACAAGCACTTAATTAACCTGTTTTCTTTCTGGCATTGATGGATATTTGCTGTGTGTTTCCTTTATGGAGCTGAACTATTATGTCCTCCTTACCGAGAAGAAGCTGAGGAAGAAGTGGGGGCAGAGACTACTTTGCCTATGTCAGGGTCCTGAGAACAGATCCTTGACTTTGGTCACCTATAGCAGTTGCTGGGGAGGAGGGTCATTGTCAGGTGTAATCCTAACCAGGACAGAGTAAGCACCTATGCACAGCCTGCCTTTGGGTGGGGTAAGCACATGGGAGGAGCACCTTTTGAGTTTTGATTGTCAGACCCTCTTCATTCCTCCTCTCCTGGGCCCTCTGTCCTCCCCTCTTTACTGCATTCTCACAGACCCCAGGAATTTTCCAAAGGTGAAATTTAGAAGTGGGAAAACCTTGGTGAGAAAAGGCCAGCTCTCTCACTCAACCTTGCTTTCTTCTTCCTGAGCTGCAGGGCTCAACAATTCACAGCGCCCTCCAGAATTCCTAAAAATATGGATAGACCTAAAGAATGACATCATTGCACAAATATGGAAAACCTCCCTTCAACAATGTCACCCTTAACATTCACCTGGTTCCTTCTGCATTTCCCCCCTTTCCTAATGTATAATAAGAGCTCACCTTTGTAGTTAAACAGATGCTGTCATCTTACAAATGAGGAAAAGGAAGCTCAGAAGCCACTGGCCCTAGAAAATGGTAGAGGTGGGGTCTCTGAGTGCAGCATCCACGTTCCGGAAACCACTTGGCTGCTGGAACACACAGCCTTGTGCGCCTAGCTTTTTCCCTATTGAGAATTACTTTGGTATAAATCTCAGGAGTGGGAGGAGGGGCCAGAGGATCTGGATGTGGTAACCTGGCAAAGTTCTGACCCTTGTTCGCTACCTCTCCCGCCATAGCGCCTGCCTCCAGCTCCCTGAAGATGCAGTATGATGGTCCTCCTTTACCAGATTGGTGATGGCTGCCGCAGTGAGCCCTGGGTACATATGCTGTCCTACTGAGCTGTCCACTTGTCTGAAGACATCTTTACGACACTCCATTTTTGTCTCCTTGCCAAGTGTCTCCAGGGTTGGGCCTCTGGTCTTATGAAACTGTTAGGCTAAGTGATATGGTGCCAGCAAGGGGATCATTGTCCTCCAGCATGTACAGGTCTGGTTCCCAGAATTCCCAGACTCCTCAGAAGATTTGGCTGTTAACGGGTTACTAGCACTAGCTGTTACTTGCCCAGGTAGCAGTGTTGGACCACTCACTGCATTTCATAAAGGAGCTCCTTTTGGAAGTGTGTGGTGCCCCTATGCCAAGTTTGGAGGAAACATCCATATGATCCAGGCCTGCTGGGGTTCAGATTGGGAGCCCTTTGCTGAGGACTGAGGTCATCCTGGCCTACTAGTTGGCTGGTCAATATTAAAAGGGCTTGTTTTGGACATTGCTGCTGCCTTCATCGAGTAGCATGAGAGAGCTCCTCATGCAGTCTTCTCTTAGGAACCACATCAGAATAGCCTGCTGAGACTAAGAATTCCTGATTTCAAATCCATGAGAGAGAAAAGAGAACTAACCAGGCTGTCATCTCTTGGTCCCTTTGGCCATGTACATGTGAAGAGCAGCAGTTCCTAGGAGATGAGTGCCGGAACCCCCCTTTTTTTCCCATCATGGTTGGCAGAAAGCCTGCTGGCCCAGGAAGGTTGAAGAAGAGCAATGGAACAACAAATGAAGTAACTTAAAGGATGTATCAGTAAGTCCTGCAGTGAAAATTGTTTGGGTTTGAGGCTTTGCGTTTAGTACCTAAGGAATTGCTCTTTCACTGGAGATGAGAAGAATTTGCAAGGTCAGAGGGATACAATCCCCACCCCTAAAATCTCCCTCCAGTACTTGGAGGTGTCACAGGGAAAACCAGCTAAGTTAACATCGGGCCGTTCCAGGAAATTTAAGCATCAAGATGACGAAGGTCATGCTTCATTGTTTCTGCTTCTATCCTATATGACTTATCTGCTTGCGTAGAAATGGGAAAATCATTGGTACTGACAGTACTGCACAGGGCTTTTGGTGCCATCCTGAGCCCGGAGGTGGAGGTTCCTGAAGAAGTAATCGTTGATGCTGGAGCTTGGAGTCCCTCTTTCCCTCCTCACAATACTTGTGTGCAAAGGTAGTTTTAGATTTGGCTTAGAACCCATCATCCACAGCAGCCTCCCTTCCCTTGCGTACTCTAGAATGTTTCCAACTATGGTGATAAGTCGGGCATCCCAATAGACTCAATTCAGTATCTCTAGGCTGGGAGGGTCCATAGCATGCTATGACCAGAACTATGGTCGGATTCCTGACTCATGTGCAGTGTATATCCAAACCAGGCCACTTGCATTCAGCTCAGGAGCCTCACCTTCTGATCTGAGTGGCAGCTAGGAGGGGTGCCCAGTGTGCAGGAGTCTCAGACAAGACAGATCTGGCGATGTGTGTGGTAGGAGTGGAGAGGGGATCTTACACATACCCTTCCCCCCTCGCTGCTGCAAAACTGGTTTCGGTGGTGATGATACACAGAATTACGCTGTATTCTATTTTTTTTCAGATTTATATTTTATTATTTAATCTTTTTTGTATTTTTTTCAATTACTGTTTAGTCCCCTTATACTCCTCACCCCCCTACACTGTATTCTTGCATTAGCTGGGGGTAAACTGCTTTCTGAAATTCAGGAGGCAGTAAGTTTGAAGAAGATATGAAATCTGAAAGAGGCATCAGTGGGTCAGGGGATCAATAACTTTACGGGTAGAATAATAACAACAGGACCTGAGGAAGGGAGGACTGTGAGACTGAAGCTTTTTGGAATCATTTGGGACAGGAAGAGGGCCCTGAACAGCCATTCCTAAATCAGGAGTGCAGCCTAGACAGCGCTGGCAGGGCTGCTCCTGAAAGATGCTGGCTCGGTGTGTGCTGGAGCCAGAGGAACAACTAACGCATCTTCCTGCTTTCATGTAAATCCTAGTGTACTTCCCCATGGATGACTTCCTGAAGCTTGAGTTGTACACCCTGAAGAATGCCACACTGGAGAAGGAGAGTTGTGAGAACATGGATTCCTCACCTTGGAGGGACAGGCTAAAGGGGAAGTCATTGAACTCCATAGAATCATGTCCAATTTCACGTGTCTCCTCCAACCACACTGTTTGAAATGTAAAAGGAAGCTTTCCTCTATCACATAGCAGACCTGGAGTCTATAACCTTAGACGGGTATACTATTGGCTAAATGTTGAAGGATAAAGAAGGCTTTAGTTAAATTCTTGGACGACAGATACATGTTGATGCCTTCTGGGAGATGTCCTCATGCTTTGAGAAGATGCAGGAAGACCTGTCCGTTCTTGACCCCATCACAAGAACAGTTCTGGGCTGGATGGGTTATAGACTGAGTCTCTGTGACTGTTGTGTTTTTACGTTAACAAATACAGTTGAAAAATAAAAGCAACTTTTCATTACTCGAACTTATTTTCAGCTGACTTCCTGTGTTCATTTCTGATGCCGGTACCATGAGGTGGGTATTGTAATTCCCTTTTCACAGGTGAAGGGACTGAGGTATAGAGATACCACACCATAGGAAGTGGCAGAAACAGGATTAGAACCCAGGCAGCCTGATACCAACGTCTGTTTTTTTATTCTGCACTTGCTGAGGTTCTGAGGTGGGAGACGGAAGTGGAGATTAACCCAGGAGGAGAGAAGATGGTGACCCTTTTCAGTTTGTGCCCCACCTGGCCTACCATGATTCCTGCTGTCATGGTGGGACTTGCCTGAGTCAGTAAGTGGGGTCCTGAGAAATCAAAATCCCGTTACATATCCTAGATCTTCACCCCCTCTGATAAATAAAGAGGTGAGTGAATGAATTCCGAGCTCCAGATTATTTGTGAACTATTCCAGAGGACCTTCCCTCCTATCCTTAAATTCCAGGCCCCTGTCCTTCATACTGGAACCCTCTGTGGGTGGAAGCCATAATTGTGATAGACTGCTTGAGTACAAGTGGGCTCCTTCATCACCGTCTGTAATGGAGACTTGACCTGCTGTTTCTCTCCCTTCCAACTCTACTCCCACTGACTTGGGGGGAGTCAGATGAAGTGAGAGATGGGAATTAGATGGTTCAGATGATCGCTGTCTTAAACTTCAGGAGTATCTAGGGCCATGGCAGATTATAATGTAGAAAAATCTTTGGTACATTATTACTTCTCTTTTTAAAGAATATGTTAGGATTGGTGGTTGCAGGAACCAGAAACCATTCACTACTCAAATTACTGTATTTTGCCATGTATAATGTGCACTTTACCCACACCTTTGAGGGAAAAATAAGGATGCACATTATACATAGGTAGTACCTGAAATACCTTGTATCTGTTCTTGTGTTTTGTAATTATTTGTCACATGAAATTTCTTGTACCATAATATGTTCAGAAATAAATGCTAAAATTCCTTATAATACTGAAAGAGTACCTAAATATAAATAATTTATTAAAATATTAAAACAAAAGGTATTTTTCCTGAAAGTTTGGGGCCAAAATGTGGGTGCACATTATACACAGGAACACATTATACAGGACAAAATATGGTAGTTCATAAAGGGAATCCTCTCCCAGTAGGTTCTCTCACAGATGGGACCTGACAGTTTCTGCTACTTGCCTCATGACCTCAGCTGACTAGGACCGAGCTTTAGTCCTGTTACAGGACTTTTTTAGCTTTAGCACCCCCTGTGGATGGAGGGTCTCTGTCTTCCAGTTCAGATTTCTCACCCAATGACCCTGATTGCCTCAGCCCACTTACAGTTGGTTCTTCTTGCTGATTCTTTTCCATCAAGTTGTTCTTGACACTTGTTCTTGGAGAGTAGTGTTGAAATTTCTGACACTAATTGTGGGATTGTCTGTGTTTCCTTTTAGTTTTGTCAGCTTTTGTGTCACGTATTTTGCAGTTCCGTCATCTGGTGCATAGACATTTAGGATCCCTGTCTTTTTGGTGGATTGTCATTATGTAATGTCTCTCTTTACCTGCTAATTTTCTTGACCCCAAAATTGACTTCATCTGACATTCTGATGTCAATCTTTGTCATTTAATTGGTGTGTTTAGACTGTCTCCACTCAATGTAATTACACAGGGTAGAGCAAAGATAGGTTTACAGTTGTGAGTACACGAAACACTTTGTTCTTGCATTATTATTTAATAATTACTATATTATTTTTCTATACAAACAACTGAACAACCTACTTTTGCCCCACCCTGTAGCTATATTAGGGTTTAAGTGAGCCATTTTAGTTTTTCTCTTTGTCTTTCTGCTTCTTTTTCCTGCCTTCAGTGGGTTGCTTGAACTTGTTTTTTTTTTTTAGGATGCCATTTTGATTTATCTGTAGTCTTTTTAGGTGTGCCTTTGTAGGGATAGCTTTGACTGGTTGCTGTAGATGTTGTGTTACGAATACACAAGACTTACCATAGTCTGCTGGTACCAACGTGTACTGGTTTGAAGTGTAGAAGCCAAGCCTCTCTGTGTTCCTTTACCTTCCCCCGTTTCTAATATAACTGTCTGTGCGTTGAGGAACGCGTCAGACAGTGTTAGCAGTTTTGTTTCAGATGTTAATTTAGAAAGCTCAAGAGAAGGAAAATGTGTTTACTCATGTTTTTATTCTTTTTACTATATTTTATTGGTTATGGTATTGCAGTTGTCCCATTTTTCCCCCTTTTGATCATGGGCTGTACATATAAGTTCTTTGGCTTCTCCATTTCCCATACTATTCTTAACCTCCCCCTGTCTATTTTGTACCTACCATTTATGCTTCTTACTCCCTGTAACTTTTTCCCCATTCTTCCCCCTCCCCCACTTCCTCCCCACTGATAACCCTCCATGTGATTTCCATTTCACTGATTCTGCTCCTATTCTACTTGTTTGCTTAGTTTATTTGTATTTTTGTTTTTTTAGGTTCTGTTGATAGTAGTGACTTTGTGACTTTGTTGTCATTTTACTGTTGATAGTTTTTTAAGGTTTTATTTATTTATTTTTAGAGAGAGGGGAAGGGAGAGAGAAAGAGAGGGAGAGAGGCATCATTGTGTAGTTGCCTCTCACGTGCCCCCTCCTGGGAACCTGGCTGGCAGCCTAGGCATGTGCCCTGACTGGGAATTGAACCAGCAGCCTTTTACTTTGCAGGATGATGCCCAACCAACTGAGCCACACAGTCAGTCAGTCTTGGAGAGAAAAATAAAATAAAACTAAGAAGATGATTTTAAAACAAAAAAATTTATAGGAATGAGGAGAAAATAGGTTTCAGTTTGAAAGAGTTTACATGGACTGCTGAAAGGGAGCAATAAGGAAAGCCCACATTGGGGCATGCAGTCAGAGAAAATCTTAAAGGAGCCCCTGGAGAAGATGAAGATCCCTCACCACAGAGCTTGAAGCAGAATCAGATGGACATGAGACATCTCAAAATGAACCTTGGGTTCAAGAAATTATTCACTTTAATATTTTTTATGTATTAAAGGAAAAAAGCAAAGAACTTAAATGTGAGGGTGTAATAAAAATGTTCTCGGGCATGCAAAGCTTCAAAAGCCTCACACCCAAGACTCAAAAGTGTTTAGAAGTACTAAGAAATAAATCCGGACCAAGTAGCAAGAACTGTAAGAAGTGAGGGTGACTAAATATCTTTCTAAAGTTTATTGCTTAAAAAAAGTCAGGCACAAAATATATCCCCATCTAGAACTAAAATTTTAGATAATATTAATGATTGGGGCTGGGGCAGTAAGATAAAAGAAAATGTAAAGCAGGCTGAAGCTTTTGTGGAAAGATACTAAGAAGCTGATAGTGTATGAACCTGAGCGGATTAAGGCAATGGTAGCCACACTAGGAACAAAAAACCATACTAAGAACAAAAAAAATCACACAAAGTATGGTTACTGTTGAAATTAAATCTCAGAATAATGATTTAAGTCAGTTAAACATCAATTTTTCATAATCTTAAACATTAAGTAGAAGTGATGCTAGCTTATTTGATCAGTAACCCCGTAGAAGTTTAGGTAGAGCATACCCAAACAGACCAAAATGTAAGTCTGTACTGCACTTTAATGCTGGTAACTCAGAGAGGACATGCTGTTGTCCAAACACTGCCTAACGTGTTCTCAACACATAGACAATTCGTACATCTCATATAGGAGATAATGAATTCCTAAAACATTTGGGTTAGTTTGTATAAAAATGCCTTTTTTCCATGTTGAAAGAATTAGAGGTTCAATTTCCTTAATTTGCAATGATTTTAGGAATATTCAATTTTCATAAATTCAGATCTCTAAATAAATCTCAGGATAGAGGGCCTTTAAGAGCTCTGTAATCTAACCTAATTTGATAATACCATCTGAAAGCAAGAACATGTTATAAACTCAGACATGTAAACATACAAACAGGCTTTGTTTCTAACAAAATTTCAGCCATATGTGAAGATGACAGAAAAACGAAACTCAGTTTTGAACATTTCATATCTATGAGCAGTTCTCTTCCCAGTGGGTACTAATTCTTAAACTGATTCAATCCTACAATGTACTAACAGAAAGGAGTGACAAACTAAATTTTCCATTGTCTTTCACCCATAACAACAAGACCTCTATAAACCAAATCCATTTGGTCACCTCCTCCCATGGCTCCCTTTCTAATTTGTGTCGTGGCACCAGGTCACGTACCTGCTTGGGACAGCAAGGGAGCTTGTGAACATGGTCTTTTTCTGCTCTTACCTTGGGAAGATGGTTCATAATTTAAGAGAGGACCAAAGTGAAGGGGCCCAAGTGAGTGTGGGTGGCCATCAGTGCCACACTCCCTACAGTGCTCCCTGGTGTTTATGATGATCACCTTCCCTCACTCCTCCTGCAGGTCGGTGGAAACCTGCTCTCCTCGGGAGCACAGATCTCCTGTCTCTTTTTCTCTCCCCTCTTCCTCCCTCTCACTTAGAATCCAGATTCCACTGTGTCCGATTTGACTTCCCCTTGCTTCCTGTATAAGCATAAGCTTGACAAGGCCCCAGGTGGGGTGAAGAAGCCCTCAAGGACTGCCCTGTGAACTCCAGGCATTGTGTGCATACAGATGATGGCTAGGTTTTTCTCGGAGAAGACTAGGCAGGCCTCCTTCTTTGTCCCAGTTCTTGAATGTAGCTGAACTCAAAACTCTGTTTCCTGAAAACATTGGGGTGATTGAGATTCATTACCTAGCCAGCCTTCCTGCCCTTACTACAAATTAGAGGCCTGACTTCCTGTCTGGACAGACTCATTCACCTACCAGTGAGATGGAAGCTCAGGGCACTGTGAGCTCCTTGCACTCAGAACTATTCCTAGTTCTGAGGCAAAAAAAATCCTCCACTGACCATGGAGGGCTGTTAGGTTGACCTGTTAGGCAGCCCAGCTTGGCTCAAGGCTCAGTGAGTCCTCCCAGTCATTGCTGACTTGGCTGGGAACCCTGGACATTCACCATGAAGGACACCTGGATGGCTGATGGTATTTAAGTGGCAAGTAGCAGACATTGTGTCTGGTTGGCTTATACTCAAAGAGGAATTTATGGAGAGGATTCTGGGGATGCTTCAGACTCCACGGAATATTTGGGGTGCCCCAGGACATGCAGGTTTTCCCTGGAGCATAGCCATGACCCTGATTCAGGTCCACGAGTCCAGTTAGATAGTGCCTGGCCCTGCCCTGGCAGGAAAATAGGTTGTGCTGGATCTTTCTGGAGATGGCCATGAGCAGTCTACTGCAACCACACAAATGTCATCTGTCATTTAAGTAGCATTTAATCATCACGACCAAGGCTGGGGCATCTGCGTGTGAAGGGGAGCACGTCTAGGAGTCTACAAGATAGTTGCAAGTTCACACCAAGCCAGGCAGAAGAAACTAATATTGGTTGAGGACTTTACACTTGGAATCCTACTGCCAACAGCCCCTCCAGGGAATCAGGCAGGAGACGTGGCAGAGGGCAGCAGTCTGGGGGCTTGGTTGCAATGGTGGGCACTTGACAGTGAGGGTGGACTCAGCTAAAGGCAGACTGGGATGCCATTCCACAGCCTCATTGTCAACAAGTTTGCAAGTTACTTGGAAGGCTGCTCTCATGGCCCTCTTGTCCCCTTAGGGCAAAGGATGTCCCTTATAAGGATACCAGTCATATGGGATTAGGGATTCACCCTTATGATCTCATTTAACTTGAATCACCTCCCTAAAGACCCTAATTCCAAATATAGTGACATGGGAGGTTAGGGCTTAGCATATGAGTTGGGGGAGGGATGACAGTTTAGTCCCTACCAGATCTTGGTGGCCAAAGCTGGTTGCAACTCCCAGTGGCCAGGCCAGAAGGCTGGGGAAGTAGGGAACAATTCTTAAGCGTGACTTACACCGTGTTCCATACTAACCCTGGGATGATGCTCTGGACCCAGCTGGAATCCTGTTAGCCAGGACAGAGGAGAACTGTTTAATTTAATTTATCCTCTACGGATTTCCCCTATACCCAAGGCCACAGGCTCCATCTCTAAAGCATTGCAGTCACTACAAGTGAGACTGCAGTTGTTCCACTCCCACTCTACTCTCTGCGGCAGTCGCAGATTATCCCTGTCCACACAGCCCATGAGGAAAGACTTTTTTTGTTGGTGATGGTGGTGGTGGTTGGGAAGGGTGCAGCCTACCTGGATTTCTCCCAAGAAGTTCCCTCCCTGTCCACTACCCAGGTATTCAACTCATGGGTAAGTGATGTTCCACCCAAGCTTCTAGGATTGGACTCCCTGCCCGGGTTCTGCTCCCC
Organism: Artibeus jamaicensis; assembly: GCF_021234435.1. Classification (NCBI taxonomy): domain Eukaryota; kingdom Metazoa; phylum Chordata; class Mammalia; order Chiroptera; family Phyllostomidae; genus Artibeus; species Artibeus jamaicensis. The sequence goes on along the minus strand of NW_026521810.1, from coordinate 7,119,597 downwards.
CGCAGCCCTTCCTCATGGGAGGGAAACAGGGCAGCTCTGCACAGGACCTGCAGCTGAGATGTGGCGAGGAGCCCACAACCTGAGTTAGCCCGTCATCAGGGGGTCACCAGCTAGTCCTCATGATACAGAGCCAGGGATGGCCATCCTGGCAGGTGAGCACGCTCCCTGCCCAGGGCCTTAGCAGACATTGTTGATCAGTTGCATCACTTACACTCAATGCAGAGCTGTAGAAAACATGATCAGTCAGGGCTGGTACCCTGGTGAAGCTGACTGGCCATTCTTGACCCAGACACAGGACCCAAAGGGCAGGGTGAGTCTGAGTCAGAGCCAGACAGGGCAGCAGCAGGCGTCACACACACTGGACTTTCAGAAGCCCTGAGGGAAAGGGAAGGGGGCAGGCTGGCCGTGCAGGACTGCAGACAAAGCCGATGATGTCCATTTGCCCAGGGCTCCAGTTTACCAAGCATCCTCACTAATGCCTGTAGCTTTTGAGATAGAAATTACTTTTGTCACAGCCAAATATATGGAGACCAGGGAGGCACTTCGCCTGATGTCACCATGTGGTCCACTTAGTGGACACACTTCCTCTGAGGTACAGGCTGGTGCCTTGGGAACACGGGTAAGACAGGACAGGAGATCAGATTCTCCCGAAAGTGTATCCTGAAGCTGAGGCCTGGGAGGGAAGCCGTGGGAGGAGAGTGGAAGGCAGTGGTGTGGTATGCTGGCAGAGGCAGGGCGGGCTGAGGGTCTTATTTGTAGCATTTGCTGATTCTTGGGGTGTGAATGCTCTTGCTTTGGTCCAGTTCAAGCTACCAGCACAGCACCACTAACCGCGGGGTTGGGAAGGATGAGCCATCGGGATCCAGCTCCAGCTCAGGGCAGCAGTGCCCAGAGAGGGGCACCTGGTTGTCGGCTCCCCCTGCATCTGTGGTCCGCGCAGGCTCTCTGCCTGGGCGGCCTGCAAACTCCTCCTGCCAGGGCATCTAACCTGCCACCCGCAGGTCACATGCAGCTCAACACAAAATCATAAATTTACTTAAAACCTTTTTTTAGATAATCAGTTTTCATTAGTGTTTGTGTGTTTTATGTGTGGCTCAAGAAAACTCTTCTTCCAGTGTGGACCAGAGATGCCAAAATGTTGGACAACTCTGGGCCTAAACCCATGGGGTAGCTGGGCTTGGGGCCTGTGCTCTGGCTTCCAGCTCCTTGATCTTTCTTCCACAGCCTGCAGCTCCCTCCAGTGACACGGTGGGCAGATGAGGAATCTTGAGAACCAGAGACAGTCAGGAGCCACTGGGGAGGAGTGGAAGTGGGAGGCACCCACCCTTCTAAGACTCTACCCACGAGCCCTTCCCTCCTTGTGGGTGGTGGCTGCCACTTGCCGAGGGCAGGGGATGTCAGCTTTGCAGGAGTGGCCAGGACCCAGGGGAGCTGGGAATATCCTCTGGAAACCAGGGGCAGGTTCAGGGGGCAGGTCACCCACCCCTTTCCAGACACTAGACCCTATCTACACCTCATTCTGGGTCACAGCGCAGAACCTGGAAGTGACCACGCTCATTCCACAGACTTGTGGATGTGGCCCAGGGAGGGGCAGAAGCTTCTGGGATCCTGCAGGAGTCAGGTGGGATGGGCACCCCCACTCCCTGCGCTGTCAGCCCACCTCCTGCCCCTGCTGGCTGGTAAACCAGGGGACACTGCGAGGGCTAGCTGGCAATTACCCATGTCTGCCCTGCCTTCCTGTCTGGAAGCCGATTGACTTTTCCAGCAGTGACACCCTTGAAGTCATTTGCTTAGGGAACTGGCCTTGGCCCATCCGTAACAAAGAACAAGGCGGCACCCTAATGCCTGAGCAGCCCAGGACTCGGGCTGAGTCCATCATGATTGGGGACAAGTGGGGCTGGGTGGACTGTAAAGGACCATCAGGTACACCCTGGCCTAGGGGTAGCAGCTACCACTCAGCTCCAAGCAGTGGTTCCCACAAGGCCAGAAATTCTGGTTTTTAAAGAGAAGCCCAGTATCCAATTTTTTATGTGAGATCTTAAGATTTTTCAGTGCTGGCAATGTTACAAAAGCATTTTTTTTTAATCATATGGGTCAAACCAAACACATTTTTAGGCCACTGTCTACAGACTCCAGTCTTGAGCCTAAATCCTTTGTGAGCCATGGAAATCTCTCCCTTGCCTGTGAGGGTCCCAGCTACCCCTTCCTCTCCCTCTCCCAGCTACAGCAGTGCCCACCAAGACGCCTCCCCTGCAGTCCCTCCGGGGGCTGGCAGCCCCTCACTGCATCCAGAGCCTGTGGCTTCCACTCTGAAGATCATGGTCTGAGACTAGACCCCTGCCTCTATCATTGCTGCTGTGGACCACAGACCTTCAAGTTCCTCTTTCCCCAGTTCTTGCAGACGACTCCTACTTGTGCTGATCTCAAGGCTTCCCATGTCCTGACCCCTTGGTCCTTCACCTCCCCTCCTCCACTGACGTTCTCTCCCACCCACCCCTACACACCCCCTGCCTAGGTCCCTCACTCCCTGTCCTCACAGCCCCTCAGCCAGTTTCAACCCCATGGCCCACTATTGTCACTTTTGTACCACCTCAGTGTCCAGTCCCTGGCTTCCTGGACTCTCCCAGCACAGCTTCCACTCACATGCATCCAGCTCTCTCCCCACAGTTTTGCACACAAGGTGGCAAGGAGAATGCCTCATCGCTCGCTGCCAGTCTCACTGCAAATTGTGCCACTAAAGTCGAACTGGTGCTTCCCCCAAAACCCAGGCCACTGCCCAGTGCAGCCTGCTTCCTCTCTCTAGATCTTTAGTCCCTCTTCACCGCACCCCCCAACCTCCAACCTCTGGTTTCCACCTGCTGGAGGAGTTCACGACCCTCCACTGCAGAGCCCACACACACTGCCTCTGTGTTGCTATAAGTGGGCTCCCTGCCCCGACCCTAGCATCTAGTCCTACCCAAAAGCTCAGGGCTCTTGTTAAACCAAGACCAGAACCCTTCTCTGCTCTCAGCTCACTCTGAGACCTGGAAGGCTCTATACATGCAGCCTCAGTCCCCTGTCAGCTGTTTCCCCTCACTCTCAGCTCAGTCCAGCTTGGCGCCTGAAGTTCCAGATCTCAGAATTGTTTGCCCACTTACAAATGAGGGCTGTCCTTTCCTGGGAACTGTGAGGAGAAAATTGTGCTGCCAGTACTGTAGAGCTACAGGGCACAGTGCACAGAGGTTTTCAAGGAAGCATGTCCACAGTAAACCCTGGGTGTTTGCTGACACCCAAGCAACGGCCATAGTGCTGTGCCAGGGGTAGTTGGGACCAGGTGGGAGCAGTTTCCCTAAAACGACAGGGGTAGTCCCAAGAGCGGACTCCAGAGGGCACCACCACCACAGCTGAGTGGCCTTTGCCTGAGCCCTGCCACCAGGTACACCTGGCCAGGGGAGGCTGCTGCACTTTCGCAAACGGAGGTGATTTGACCCAGCACCCTTCTCGTCAACCACTGAGACTGGAGGCTGGGGAGGTGGGCAGTACGTGGGTGTGTGTGTGCAGGAGCTGGAGCGCAGGGCTGGAGGCCACACAGCTACTCACAGCTACTCGGACTAGTGTTGGGCAGCTCCCAGGAGGAGGGGGATGGAGAATTAAACTCCCCCCTTCAGAGCCTGGTCTGGTTCCCAACGGCAGTGACCGTTGGCCTCTGACTTCCCCATCGCTGGCCCCAGCTTGGAGGGCAGCTGCCTCACCTGTGCCTATCTCAGCTCCTTGAGTTCAAGGCTAGACAGCATGGCCTTCAGTCCCAGCAGCCCACCCCTGGTGCCAAACATCGTGAGTGCCCCCAGGTCTGGGTTCTGTCATACTCAGTGATGGGCTTGTGTTCCTGGCTTCAGCACGCTCACCTGTTAACTAAGGGGTGGTCATGCTAATTGTCTCTACCATGGCCTAAAGTCGCAAACACCCTAGAGGGCAGGGTGAGTTCCAGTGATGCTGTCAAAGGCCGCCTTCTGACAAACCTGAGGCCAGAAGTCAGATGCCTGCCACCCTGGTGTCCAACTGCCCAATAGTGGCCCTGCCTACCCAGGAACATGTATGCACTTTGCAGACGGCTGCCAGCTCCTGAGGACAGGCAGCATTGAGAGGGGCCCTCCCTCCCTCCTTCCCACTGAGACAGGGGCTCCTGCTGCCCCCACAGAGCCCACAGGAAGGAGGGCCTTGGGCTGTAGGGTATGAGCGAGTCCCTGGAGCAAGCACTTCTGAAACTGTGGATATCCAAGCCAAGCTCCTGGCCCCTTTGCTTCCCTTTCCCCACAGGTGCCTTCAGTGGGAACCTCCTAACCCACCTGTGGGTGGCAGGCAAGTGGGGGTGGATGGGTGAAGGCTCAGGGAAAATGCAGCAGCAAGGCCTTGTGAGTCTGTGCCACCCCCAGGGCAGATGGGCTGGATCCTCAGCCCCCAAGAAGACTAACAGCTGCAGGGTCCATCACTCTGCCCGAGGCCTGTGGCTTAGATTCCTGCTGGAGTCACCCCTCTGCTCTACCACTTACTGGCTGGGATAAGCTGGGGAAGTCACTGCCTTCTCTGAGCCACAGGCTGTAGGTACAGTGAAGAAGGTAACGAGCAGTTGTCCTGAGGATCCAATAGGGGAGGCAGGTCGAAGGCATGGGCATGAATGTCACAGTCTGCTTAAGTGGGAGCAGGAGCCTGTTTTGCTTTGGGTCCCACTCTCTGAGTGGGTGCTGGGAGGTGCCTCTCCTTGGTTTCCCAGGTTGTCCCAATGGCAGCCCCACTCACAAACATGTCCCTGCCTCACCAGCCCTCAGGAAGATCACACCATGCATATCTCAGGGAAGGTGGGTTTACACTGGCATTTTATTGGGTTTTCTGTGTGTACCTGGATGCCCCAAGCTGCTGTCCGGCTTCTCAGCCCCTCACCCCATTACTGGCCTCCACTCTGGGGGCCCCAGCCCTGCACTGTCTCCTCCCAAGGCCTTCCCACAACTGGATCCCCAGCCCCCAGACTCAGGCTGTGACCGTGAGACAAGCCCGGTTTTCCCACGGCCTCCCTCTGTGTTAGGCTGCCCTGCCGAGGGCCCGTTCCTGCGTTGGGCACAGCCGAGCTCTCCTGCAGAATGCGCTTCCAGCCCAGAGCCCCCTGGCAGTACCTCCCATCTCGGGGGGTATGTGTCAGACCCTCCACGGAATAGCAAGCTCCGACCTACAACTTGGTGTTAAGGTGGAAAGAGAAGTGGGGCGCTGCATAGGTTGTGGCAGGTGGCATGTGCCATGCAGACGAGGCTGGGCAAAGTCTATGGCGGAGGGCACTGTCAAAGGATGGTGGGGGAAAGTGCATAAGGCCAGTGGCCATGGGCGGGGGTGCTGTAGTGGCCAGGAAGTGAGCTGGGAAGGCTGGGATGACCAGGGGGCTGAAGGGGAGCGTAGCCTGGCCTTTTAAGGGGTCAGGGGTGCTGGTGAAGTTCAGTGGGCAGCGCAGCATGGTGCCCCTGTAGGTATCTGGGAGGGCAGGCCCCAGGGCTGGGCTCAGCAGGCAGGAGACAGCCAAGCCTGGCCCCATGGACTTGACCCCGTACTCCTTGGCATCCACCTCCTTGAGAAAGGGAGACACTGCCCGCAGTTTTTTGCCACCAGGGGCAAAGCCCTCTTCCTCCTGGCCACGCTTGCTGAGGCCTGGGCTGCTGGGGAAAGTGGGCAGGGGCATGGGGCTCTCGGCAGGAACCTTGGCCATGGGGGACACCCAGCAGGCTTTGGGCTTGGGATAGAGGTTGCCTTTTCTGGAGTCACCTCTGTGGAATGCAGAAGGACGGTTGATATCCCCACCCCATACCAGCGAGGGCGCTTTCACTGGCAGCCCCTCCTCTTTGCCAGGGGACCCCAAAAGCACCCCATCTTTGAGATGGGGAAAGAAGTCCCGGGGGTGCTGGCTGATGGGCTTCAGAACCTTGGTGGGATAGGCGTGGAAACAGCCAGTGAAGACAGGGGCCGGTGGGTGGGGGCCCTCCTGAGCCTCCTCCCTGAGGCTGCCACCAGAGGCCTGTGGTCCCTCCTGAGGGGCCAGCCGGTGCCTGTGGTTCTCAGGTGGCCCTCCTGGGCTCCGGGGACTCTCTGGGGGGCGAGCAGCGGGGGACACCGGGGGCTCCCCATCGGGGCTGCCTGTCCCGTGGCAGCAGCTCTCCTCCCGGCAACGCAAGGCTTCTGCCCGGCTCACCTGAGCCAGGAGCTTCTTTTTGGCCAGTGGCGACATGATCCCATGGGTGCCTTTGCAGTAAAAGTTGGACAGGAGCCGCTTGTAGGCCTCAGGGCAGCCACTGACACCCACAAAGGGTAGAGAGGACCCAAGAGCTGGGCCTGGCTGTTCAGGGTCATCCTGGGGGTACTCTTGGCTGAGGGGTCTCACCAGATCGACTGTATCCATCTTGTTCTTTGCTGGCATCATCTAGAGTAAGGAAGGGCCAGGCCTCAGAGCTGTGCATCAGCCATGCACCCTGACTTGGGAATGTGGTGACACAGGACCCCAGGGGCACATGGTAGCCTCTGCTAGCCTTCCCAGAATGCCTCTGTACATTTTTGAAAGGAGTCCTGTCCTCTGAAGGGACACAGCCTGGTGTCAGGGCACAGGGCCTGGAGAACAGAGTACAGACTGGAGTTCAGGTCCCACATGGGCCCTCAAATACTGAACAACTGACACCAGCAGACTGTGGGTGTTCTGGGGGGGAACTCTGTGGCCATGCCACGGCGAGGGCAGGTGGGGGCAGCTGGTGGCCCTGGCTGGGGTTGGAGCTCACCTGGCCCACTGGTTTCTCCTCCTTGGCCTTCTTTGGCCTCTCGGCGGCCCCATCGTCCCCCCGAGGCTCCTTGGCCATTTTATATTGCTTCCTGGGCTTGGAGGGAGGCAGTGGCTTGTCATCCTCTCCCTTCAGGTGCCGCACGTATGGAAGGACAAGCCTGAGGAGGGAGTTGCACGTCTGCCATGAGGCCAGGACCAGCAGGCACATGCAGCCCTCCCATCCCCACCCCACTCCTCCTGCTCCTCCCCACAACCTCGCACACCTCCAGGCAGTGCCTGCAGCCTGGGCCACGCTCTTTCTCGTCCTGTCCGGAGGCTGGCAGCTAGGCGGCTCTGCCAGGGCTCTGGCTGCGGTGGGTGGCACAGCACCCGCCCGCACCCTGCCGCGCACCCTGCCCCACCTCTGCACACTACTGCCTATCGTCCTGCACCCACGCCCCCAGGAGGGAGGGGCCCGGCTGCCCTGCACTGCCCCAGCCGCACCTCTCATAGTGGCGGCGTGTGCACGTGGCCGCACTGGTGCTGCCTGGGCTGCCCCCCAGCTCGTCATACACGTTCTTCCAGAGACGGCGGCCGGTCACCTGCAAGGGCACCACATGAGGCAGGGTGCCCACCAGCAGTGGGGCCAGGTTTGGCAGGGGCGGCTGGCCAGTACCTCACCCCCTACCCTTGGCCGCTGGACTGCTGGCCCCAGCAGCTTTCTGAGCTCAGGGAAGGCAGAACAGATGGGAGGACAGGAGAACTTGCTCTGAGCAGTACAGTACCAGTAGGCAGGCGAGCCTGTCTCCCCCCCCTGCATGCAGGAAAGCTGGGGAGGGACGGGGCCTGTCTGGAGGCACAGGCAGCTCTGTCGGGCTCCCGCTCTTTCCAGGTCCCCTTTGGTACAGCTGGGATGTGTGGGGAGAAGCAGCGTGGTGAGGACTCAGAGGTGTCTTCCTTACCATCTCATAGGCCCCCAGTTTCTCCACTGCCTTGTAGATCTTCCACAGGTTAACTGGACAGGAGAGAGGGCAGGGCCACCGTCAGTCTCTGCCAGAGGAAGGGGCAGCCAGCAGCCCATTCCCACGGCCCTGTCAGGCAGCACAGAATCGGGGCCACTGCAAAGGACCACAGGCTGGGCGGGGCCTGTGCACTGGCAGCCCAATGGCCAGTAAGGAGGGAAAGCCAGCCCAGTACCTGGGAGTGACCTTTCTACATGCAACCCCTGTGGGCTTGCAGTGTGGAGGTCACCCAGAGTGGAGGTGCCTACCCCAATGGCCTGCTAGGTGAGGTCCCCTACTGGGCCCCCCTTCCCACCTGTACCCCAGACACGCACTCTGCTTGAAGCCAAGATGAGGCAGCCTCTCAATGGGTGTGTGTCGCTCCTTCATGAACTTGTAGAGGCTGACCAGGAAAGCCTGCTCCTCCTCTCGCTCCTGCTCCTCCTCCAGCTCCCCGCCTGCCTCAGGGGAGTCCTGGGGAGAGAACAGGAGGCACTGGGATCAGCCCCAGTGGGGAGGCAGCTGGGGAAAGGTGGAACCACCGGCTGCTGGGGAGGAATGAGGTGTGTGTCCCCCAACCCCAGGCTCCCACAGAAGGGAGCAGTCCCCGAGCACCCAGCCTATTCCTCTGGGCTGGAGTGATTGTCCCGGTGTTAGAAAGAGGCCGTTATTGGCTACTGGTGCCCAGGACCCCAGGTCAGGGTCCACGGAGGTCAGGCTCCAGAAGATCAGCCTCCCACTTCCTCCAGGCCCCTCCCCAGGCACAGGTCACTTCTTTAGGTTGCTCTAGCTTGGTTACATCTGTGTCTCAGGTCTTCTACCAGACCGTGAGCCTCTGGTGACAGGCTTGGTGTCCCCAGACCTCCAAATGGCCCGCATGGTCAAAGCTGGAGGAACGAAGGTGCTTTGTACTTTCTGGCGCTGGGAGGCCGCTCGGCTGGGCCTGTGCCCACCCAGCCTTGGCTGTGGCGGCCTTGCTGTCTGACCTGCCAGTCTGTGTGCTGACCTCAGGGAGATGGAGCCTTGTCCTGGGCTCCTGGCACACTTCTTTCTTTTAGTCTCTGCTCCCAGGGGTGTAGTTTCTGCTGATGCTGTTCATCTGGCTAGTAGCTCAGGGCAGAGGGGGATGGTCGGGCTGGGGGCTGAGGGCTGAGGGCACAGACAGCTCCCAGGTCATGGGTGAAAGTCCCTGAACACCTGAAGAACGTGACCATCCAGGCCTAGAGCAGAACGGGGCCATGCGCTCCCAACATCCTATCAAGCGCCATTTCAGTGTTTCTGACTTACCCAAGACCTCCAACAGCAAACACATGGGCTCAGGTGTCACCCATGAAACTGTGACATGCTGGAGACCAGGGCGCTGGGCTGGTGCCCCCAGAGGAAGGTGCTCACTACTGCTTTCCATGTGAATTCGAGCTTCTGTTCCTCTTCTCTGAACTAGGCAGGCCGTTAAGAACTGGGGCCACTTGTGACTACTTTTCTACATAAATTAGGATTTTTACTCCAGACTGTGCCACCAAAGCAAACGGCCAACGTGGATGGGGGCCGAGGCCAACACTGCAGCGTCACCCACGGCCGCTCCTCAGACCGAGCTTACCGACCTAAACAGTCTCACTGATCTCACCAGGTGACTTGCGTGCCCATTATAAGTTTGGATGGGTGATGGATGGGTGCAAATGCAGTTTTACTCCATAGAATAGGGCTTGTCATCTGATCAGCATTCCAGGTAATCTTTGTTTGTCATCTGATCAGCATTCCAGGTAATCTTTGTTTGACAAGGGTTCCACTATGGAAAAGAAGTCTGGCAGCCCTGCCCTGGCACTGCGAGCCCTCCTGCCTGCCCAGCACCCACACCCTTGATGCGGGGCCCGGGGCCACGGGCTGGGCCCCTCTCCTGGCTCTGCAGGATTGGGGGAGGGAACAGGTCTCCCTCCTGAGAGCTTGGGGGTCTCCACGTTCTCCTGGAAAGGACCCTGGGGGAATTGCCTAACTCACCTCCAGCTGGATTGGGCTCTGGCTCCTGCTCTGCTCACCGTCAGGTTGAGGGGACACAGGTGGGTCTAAGGGGTCACCCCCCTCTGACTGTTTCCTTTTCCCTTCGACAGGAAGAAGAGGGAGAGAAGGAGAGAGAGAGGACACGTGAGATGCAGGTAGGGAGAAACAGGTGGTGAGGAGAGGCTCCCTGGGGTTAGGTGCCAGACCTGAACGGGCCAGGGAGGAGGAGAGTCCTCTCCTTCCTCTGCCCTTGAGGGGGGTCCTGTAAATGTGCCTGTGTCCACACCCCAGCAGGCCTGCCTGGGGCACACCTGCCTCTTGTCCTCCCCCTGTTCCAGCGGGTCCCCACATCTCTGAAGGAAACCCTAAACCACCTGGGGGGCCAGTCAGAGGAGGCTAAGGCTGGGATCATGGCGCTCAGGGAAGTCTGTCTCCAAACTCCGCCCCGCACTCAGGCAGGAAGTTTGCAGGGCAGCTCAGCTGAACTGGAAAAGCCACCGAGTCGGGCCATGGTTGTGGGAACCCAAAGCACCACAGGGGTGTTTGGACCATAGTACATTCTCCAGAAAGGACCCAGAAAAGAGTAACTTCCTGTTTGGGACACACTGGACCTGTCCATGAACATCTGCAGAGTGCTCACCACCCCCTCCTCTCTCATCTGCAAGGGTCCTGGTGACCCTTCAGATCCCACCTGACAAGTCGATTCCTCTGCATGACCCCTCCCAGCCGCAAGCCAGGCACAGCACTCCTGCTTTTGTCTGGTGTCATCACTCCTCACCACCGTCCTGATTGCCTACCACTGTCAGCCAGTTAAGGTGAATGCAGGGAAGAGCCCAGGACCCCTCACTGTCAAAAACCCCTCTGTGGACACTGCCTGGGAACACACCAGCAGTAGGTCCAAGAGACCAGAAAGCCACGTCTTTTGACAACCCTTCCTTTCCCTTTTTCCTTTCCTTGTTTCTTTGTGTTAATATGAACTGTTCTACAGCCCTGGTTCGCTCTAGCTTGGGAAATCCTTACAGTTGGGGACCTGTGAGGTTACCCCTCCATCCCAGACAGAAGAATCTCCCCGAGAACAATGGGCTCATACCAACATGGCCCAAAGACCAGCAGCACCCAGAAGCACATGCTATTAAGCTTCAGCCACTGGATACTGTCCTCTACAGTAGCTGTTCGTAGATGTGCCGCCACACCTGCCGTTATTCATATTGCATGGGTCCCCGGCTCTGAGTCTCTGGCTCTATCATTTAGTCCCAGAGGGGATTGCCTTTTAAAGAGGGGAAAACTGAAGCTAGAGAGGTTAAGTTCCTTTCCCCCTGGGGGCCCAAAACTCAGAACAAGATCTCTCTGACCCCCAGTCCAGTGATCTGGCCTTGCCAACAGTGTGGCTGCTGCGGCTTGAGGAAGAGTCTTCAATAAGCCTGGAAGGGAAACCAGTCCTGCCACTTGTCAGAGAGAGAGACAGCCACCCCCTCAGGCTGGGTTCTGACCACCTCAGACAAGGCCGAGCTCCAGAAATCACTGGTTGCTAACAGTGGCATCCAGACTGATGCTTTTCCTTGCACAAACCTGTGCCTCAGTCTTCCCTTCTGTAAATCAGGAGAGAAAATTCTGGAGCCCTCTGCTAACTGTCCATGAATTTCTGAAGTTTTCTGGGCCATGGAAGCATCTGCCACCACCAGCTCCTCTTCTTCCCCTTTCTGCCCTGTCTGCCCTGCGATCACATCCTTTCCCTTCTTTCCTGCTGGCTCAGGTCCTCAGCAACAAAAGACTCTCTCCATCTGTTCTGTGCCTTGTGCTTCCCACTGGAGCCCTCCTGCACATTGGCTCTGTGGCCCTGGCAAGTCGCTGCCCTTGGGCCTCAGAGAAATAGGTGGTTGGAACAGGGCCTGTTAGAATCTCCTGGGTGGAATTCTAAGTTGGTCTCCCCACCCCAACCTGAGTTTAATTTAAGGTCCTACTGGGGCCGTGCATGTTGAAAGGTCACCAGGGCATCCCAGAGGGCAGCCAGGTTGAGAGCCACTGGGCCAGAGGATCTCTAGTCCCTTCTGCTGGAGTTCCAGGGTTGGTGACCTCTGCCTGGACCACACTCAGGAAAGATATCCTGGAGTCAGGTGCTCTGGTTACCTGGAAAAGAGGTCACCAACTGAGCTGTTTAACCCCAGGCAGCGAAGGGGTTAGAGCGCTTGTGAGAGTTACAAAGGGACAGACTCTCTTTACCTCGAATCCAGCTGAGTCCCCACATGAACTCAGCCTCCGTTCTCTCCCGACCAGGGCCAGATGCTCTCCCTGTCCTGGCTGGGTCTTCCGGCCCCACTGCCACAGCCTCAGGTGACGGAGAGGAGTCCAGGGTGCCCTCAGACCTGGCCTGGCTGCCTGAATCCCCTCTTTCCCCAATCATTTAGAAATCAGGGTTCTAGAAAATCTGCATTCGAAAAAAGGTTCTGCTGAGAAAAATAAGTTTGAACTCCTCTGCAATGGCTGATGGGCGAGCCTTCCTGCCTGCCCAGCTTCTGGTTATCACCCTTCCCAATGCAGGGCCATCCCAGACTCCCAGCCACTTCCAGCTACAAAAGCATGAGAAACTACCTGCCCTGAGTGACCACTACTGACCACGGAGCCAACGTGTGACTGCCCTGCTCTGAGCAAAAGCCTCAGAATGCCCTATTGTAACAGAGGAGGCAGATTCAATCCCAGCAACTTCTGCTCACCAAAGGAATGGCATTCAGACCCTGCTTTTCCATCCAGGAAGCAATAATGACAATAATGGTGATGACTGTTTCATTGTTTACTTTGAATACATCTGGAATCTTTAAGGTATGAGATAAGGACCTAACCATATTCCTCTCCCCACTGGTTAGGTGGTCCCAATATTGACTGAGTGACCCTCTCTCCCAATAATTTGAAATGCTACTTTCCCCAAGATCTAAAGGCTTCCAAGGAGGACATGTGGGACAGATGTGGGCCTTCAGTCTTGTTCTGTCCACTGTGGAATGCTGGGACCTGCGCACAGTGTTGTAATTTGTGCGGCTTTGTAAAACAACTTACTCTCCAAAAGGCATGTCCTCATCATTACACTTCTGTTTAAAAAATGCCATCTGAACCTTAGGGAAATTTTGTTGCATTCCCTTCAAAAAAGGAAACCACTGGCTTTTTACTGAATTGTATTTAAGTCTAGAAATTTGAGGAGAAATAACACCTTTCTGTATTTCATCTCCCCCTTCAGGACCATAGATTCAGGTCTCCCTTCATGGTCCTCAAATGGTCCTTCTTAAGGCTCTGTCTCATTCCTTTTAAGCTTATTCCTTGTGAAGCAAGATAATAGTGTGAGAAAAGCCTTGATAATCAAGGGTGGGAATTGGCTGCACAGGAATCGGCTCCATAGCCCCCTCACTGCCCCAGTTCATGGCTGGGAAGAAGACAAGGGAGGCTGGTGGCTGGGCCAGGTAAACCCTGGCCCTTGTGGCCCAGCCCCTTGCTGGGCAGCGAGTGTTTGTGGCAGTGGCTGGACAGGGGACTCCTCAAGACCCTTCCTGTGTTAGGAATCTCTGATTTCTGTTTAATGTATAGCATGTGTTGAAGTCAAGCCATGTCCCAGAACCTAAAACCACAGCTGCAAAGAAGTTCGTTTCAGCCCTAACTCCCAAAGAGGGTGCTCCCTGACATCTACTTGTCCGGCAGCCATTCCCTCCTCCCCTTTCCACGATCTCCACTCCACCAGCTCCAGTCGGTGCCCTGGCAGGCCTCGGACTGGGCGTTCTTGCACATGGCCTCACTGGATATTCTCAGCAGTCCAGCGGATGTTATTACCCCATTGTTACAGACACAATACCTAAGATTAAGGCAGGCTCAGTGACTTGCCTGAGGTCACATAGCCTGAATGGCACAGGTAGGACTCAGAACTAGAGCAGCTGGACCAAGCCCGAGGCCTAGAGATTTTTTTTAATAGGAGCAAGGAGACCCAAGCTCTGTGCTTGGGCTGCAACCTTGTCTGCATTCCCCAAGCAGGTCAGCAGCCTTGTATCACATCACTACTGTTAATGTGCTAACAAGAGTGTGCTGAAGTCAGATGAGGGGGCAGAGGAGAGATGGGAAGGGGGCTCTGACACCACACAGGTGCATCTTCATCAAGCCAGTCACTGCTTCTGTGCCGTGGTGTCACCAACTATAATATAAGGTGTGCTAGACCCCATGGGCCCAAGGTGCTGAGCAGAACTAAGCGAGAAATGAAGCTTCCTCCACAAACCACAGTCAAGTGTGAGCATGTGAGTGTGCATGTGAGTGTGAGAGGATCAGTGTGAGTGTGAATGTATGAGTGTGTATGACTGTTAGCGTGTAGTGTGTATATGTGTGACCGAAACTGTGAGTATTGAATGTGTGCGTGTGCGTTAGCGTGTGCACGTGCAGACCCCTCTGTGCAGTTTGAAGTCTGACTGTCCTGCTTGCCTGCCTTGTGTCCCACTGCCCAGAGCAGTGTGTGGCAGGAGCAGTGCTCCATGAGCATCAGCCCTGCAGACCAGCGTGAGCCACGTGACCTTAGACGATTCTGATGCCCAGAATGGGGCTTGGGCTGTGACTAGTTCAGGGCCACAGCCGATCTGTAACTCAGCGCTGACCCAGCTCCAGGCCGCGCCACCTCTTCCCTCCTCCTCCTCTTCTCTCGCCCCCCTACTCCAGCCCAGCCCAATCCACCCTTGGTGTGAGGGGAAGTGACACTTCCTTTCATGAAAAGTCACCGAGGAGGAGCACTCTGTCGATTTTGACAATACTGGTAACGGCAGCCTCAACAACAACCAGCAGACCTGGCCCCACCCCCTTGCCTGAGGTGCTTGGCTTAAGTTTCTCTGAGCTTCAGCTGGAGCCCTAACAAAGGCGGCCTTTGAATCAGCCAGTCCACTCTGGCCGGGAGCCTGCCGCCTGGCAGAGTCCTGGTGTGGCACTGCTCCAGTGGGCTGTTTCTGGAGGGCTGCTCTCCAGCCAGACAGCTGGACATGGGACCCCAAGGGCTCGGGGTACAGCTTCTGCCACAGCCTTGCCTCAGTATCTCAGCCGGGTGTGGGGGGACAGGGTCTACCAGCTGCTGGGTTCAGGATGGCAACCCGGAGAGAGTATAGAAAGGTAGGGGCATGAGGCACCAAATGTGAGACTGCCAACTCACAGGCCTCACTGGGACACAGGTCTCTCTTAGAAGCTCTGGCTTGTCCTAAGAAACCCCATTCCAGGATGGGGTTGCATCCTCACAACCCTCCCCTCCAAGTCTGGGTGACATATGATGGTAACAGTAGCAGCTCCACCCTTGAACTCTTTCCCATGCCCCCAAGAACTTTGTTACTCCTTCCATTGCACCTGGAGAAACCAGATGCAGGGGCTTGTCCGAGAGGTGCCCAACAGTACAGGCACAGCCTGACCCCTTCGGGGGCACTCCTCTGCTTCTGTGCCTTCCACTCCCCTTCCGGAGCCCCGAGGGGGGCTCTCGGGAGTACGCTCGCTCGTGGTGCAGGAACTAGAAGGGATCCCTGGGCCATCCCAGCCAGTTTCCCACCGGGAGATAGAAGACAAAGAGAAGGAGGGTTAGGGTTCTCGGAAGCCTGCCCTCCCTCACGGTGGGACAGGGGTGGTCTCCGGACCTGTTTCTCAAACAGTAAAGAAAGGAAGGGCCGACTCTCTGAGGTCTTTCTACCTCCGCCACTCCAGGTTCCCAGAGCAGACGGTGCCGGCGCTCGGATGGACTCTGAAACTCCACTTGGAACCCACCGTCTAGCCGCCATCTCCCGTCCGTCCCTGCCCTGCAGGCGCAGCAACCCCGACACCCCACCGCGGGTGGTGCTCTGGTGGGGCAAGAAATGCTGGCTATTCGCCCTTAGGCCAGGAGACCCTCCTCGCTGGCTAACGACCCCACACAGGGACGTTGGCGCAGAGACCCCCAAGCTCTTGGGGGTCTGCAGGCGTGGGGAGTATAGGTGGTGCCGGCGGACGCTGCGGAAGAAACCCATCCCTCCCGGCTGCCTTTCCCTCTGGGGACCCGAGCGGCAGGAAAGACAAGAGAGGACAGGAGAATGGAGTGCGGCGACCCCCTTGCTGCCACCGGGCCGAGGAGGGTGGGCAGAAGACTCGAAGGGAGACCCGGGAAGAAAAGGGAAAAGGCGAGAGGAAAGAGAAAGGGTAGGCGAGAAGCTGTGAGCGCCGAGGGAGCGCGGCCCGGGCGGAAAGAGGAACCAGCGATTCTTCAAAGTGCGCGGAGCAAGTTCTTCAAAACCCGCGCAGCGTCACTTTCAGGAAACGGCGGTGCGGTGGGGAGCGCGCCTCGGACTCGAGCTTCTTCCCAGCCGTGCGGCGGGTTCTGAGAACGGAGGCGCAGACTGGAGCAAGAGGGGGGCGGCCGGGGCAGACGGAGGCGGGGCAGACGGGGTGGGGGGCAGATGGGGGTGGGGGGCAGATAGGGAGAAACGGAGGGGGGCAAGTGGGGCGGGTACAATGGGGGACCAGGAGCAGATAGAGGTGGGAGCAGATGGGGGCGGAGGGCAGGGAGAAGGTCGCGGACAGCTGTCACAACAAATTAGCTGAGGCCAGCTCGAGATTGAAACCACAGCAGGAAGTGGGATGACAGAGCGTGCAGGACTCGGTACATCTCAGTCAGGAGACGGCGAGAAGAGTTTCGAGATAAACGTCCGGGAAGCCCCTGGCCACCAGAACTTTTTGTCTTTCCTTTTTCGAAGAGCGCGCGCCGACACCTGGCCTCCCTCCCGAGCGGGCGGAGGCGCTGGCACTTCGGGCCGGCAAAGTCCCTGGGCCGGTCGGGTCCCCGTGCCTTGCAGTGCGCCCGAGTCCCGCTCCGCCCCCCCGAAGTGGCGCCCACTTCGAAGTGGCCGCGAGGACCGGGGAGACCCAGCGCCCCAGTCACGCGCTCCACACCCCCCCCCCACCCCCGCCCCGGGCCGCCAGCCCCTTCCCCACCGGCAGTGAGCGGCTTACCCATAGCCCGCAGACGTTCCGCGGCGAGCCCAGCCCTCCGCAAGCTCCACTTTCTGACCCGGAGCTCGCGGCGCCGCCTAGAGGACCCGCCCTCGCCCCGCCCGCTCCTGTGCCGGGCTCCGCCCCGCCCGCTAGTACAGCACTGCCCCCGCCCCGCTCAGGCTCCGATTGGTGAGTCCGAGTCTCCACCGGGGCCAGGGTCGGCCCCTTGAGCCCGAGGGACTCCGGGAGTTGTAGTGTGCTCTCCCCTCCCTAGGCTCTAGGCTCCTGAAATAGGTTCCCCACCTTGTGGGCTGAAGAAGGACACCCAGGAATGGCTGTTGCCTTCTTCTCTATAGAGGCCCAACTATATAGTCTTGGGAAAATCCTCCTTGCTTGCGGCAGGCTACTGAGGGTTGGGTGGCATGAATAAAGTGCTTCTGACTTTGGCGTGAACTGGATGGTGGATGTTTCCCAACTCCCAGCTTAACATGCAAGTAGAGGTGGTTGGTGTTAGCCAAACAAGGACCCCAGCACAAACTATAAAGTCTTTGGCCAAAGTTCTCTGGGGTCCCAGAAATGCCTAGAATAGGGAAGCCTGCCCTCGGTGGCCAATGTCCACATATATCATGAAGACAGTGACAGTTACAAAGTAAGCAGTGCAGAGAGGGGCAGGACCCTGCTGGGAGAGATTAGGGTGAGGCTTAGGGTGGAGAGGGGGCTAGAGGAAATGCTGAGCCAGTGAAGAGGGTTTCCACTGGAGTGAGGAGTAACTCGCCCAGCCATGTGCACATCACAAAGAGGAAACCCAGGCTGATGCCTGAGAGCCTATGGTTTGGCAGCATCATTCACAACAGACAAAAAATGGAAGCAACCCAGTGTCCATGATGGATGAATGGATCAACTGGAGTATACGCATGCAATATTATAGCATATTACTCAGTCTTAAAAAGTACGGAAATTCTGACATATGCTGCAGCATGGATGAACCTCAAAGACATTATGCTGAGTGAAATAAACCAGACACAAAAGGACATATACAGTACGATCTAACTTATGTGAAGCATTAGAATCAAAATCACAGAGAAAAATAGTAGAATGGTGGTTGCCAGGGGTTGGGGGAAGGGGAAAAGGGGAGGTGGTATGTAATAAGGATAAAGATTTAGTTTGGCCAGATGAAAAAGTTCTAGAGATGGATGGTGGTGATGGTTGCACAACAAGGTGAATGTACTAATGTCACTGACCTGTCCACTTAAATGGTTCAAATGGACTCTGACTGGGTAGCTCGGTTGATTAAATCATCATCGTAATGCATCAAGGTTGCAGGTTTGATCCTGGTCAGGGCGCGTATAAGAACCAACCAATGAATGGGTCAATAAGTAGAATAACAAATCAATGCTTTTCTCTCAAATTAATTTAAAAATGGTTAAAATGGTAAATTTTGTGTTGTATACTTTATCAGAATTTGGAAAAAGAGCCTAAGGTCTCAGCACGTATTTAGCTAGGACTTGAACCCTGTTCCTAACACATAGTAGGTACTCACAATTTTTTGTTAATTAGCTTTTTAATATTTTTAAAAAGATTTTATTTACTCTTAGAGAGAGGGGACAGGAAGGAAAAAGGTTGGGAGAGAAACATCACTGTGTGGCTGCCTCTCCCAAGGCCTGTACTGGGGACTACGCCTGCAACCCAGGCACATGACCTGACCAGGAATTGAACCAGTGACTCTTTGGTACTCAGGCCAGTGCTCAATCCACTGAACCACACCAGTCAGGGCTGTTGATTGGTTTTGTTACAACAGTCCTATGCAGTTCACATCATCATTGTCTTCATTTTATAGGGTAAAACTGAGGTTCTGGGAGATTAATTAGCTCAAGTAGCACAGCTAGTCAAGGGTGGCGCCTGAACTAAACACGAGCTTTGGGGCTCCCGGACGGGTCTTCTTAACCATTCCCCTCAGCCGTCTCTTGGCAGTGCTGGTACAGAATCAGGGACTATGGCTTGAGGCGGAGAGCCTAAAGGGGAAGACCTGAGCTCGGGTGAAGAAGTAGGGACCACTGAGATGTCCAGTTAGCAGCTGGACCTGAGGCCTGGAGTCCAGGAGGAAGGCACAGACTGGAAATACAGACAAATAGTTAAGAAGCCCCTGTGCCCAGGCACCCACCAACCCTGTTCGCACCTATTTTTGCCCAGCCATCACCCTAGATGGCCCTGCTGAATGGTCATCTCACTTCCCTCTCTGGTGGAGGGAAGACCTCTCTCTCCAAGCTCAGCCCAGGGTGAATGACACTGTATATAGCCTCCCTTCTTTTTTTTTTTTAAGTAAATTTATTTTTTAGATTTTATTTATCTTTAGAAGGGAAGGGAAAGAGAGAGGGAGAGAAATATCAATGTATGGTTGCTTCTCATGCATCCCCTGCTGGGAACTGGCCCCTGCCGGGAACTGGCTTGCAACCCAGGCATGTGCCCTGACTGGGAATCGAACCTCGATCCTTTGGTTCACAGGCCCCTGCTCAATCCACTGAGCTGCACCAGCCAGGTATAGCCTCCCTTCTTTATCTCACAATGAGTTGGTTTGTAACAGCCAGGAGCCTGTAGATTTGGTAACAGACACATGGTTGCTGATATTTACTGCTTGCCCCAAACAATCCGTATAATGGTGAGTGTAATAGTGCATCCCACTTCCCAGTTTACAAGCTCTCCAGGACAGCTGAGGCTGTGATGGCAGACAACGTGATGCAATGCCATCAGGACGTTCAAAAGACTTCTAGTCTCACCTTCATCCATCCTATAAGAATCGAGTGCCTAAATTTGGGGGGAGACCTGGCTGCTGCCCTCAGGGTCAGAGTTTAGGTCAACCCCTCTCTCCTGAATTAGATACACCCCTGATGAGGAACTCACTGCCTTACAAAGCAGCAGCTTATCCCTCACAGGACAGAGTTATTCCACCAACCAGACAGCTAAGCACACTCTTACAGATAGTAGCTGTTGTGCAAAGCCTCAGCGAGTCAACACCTGTCTGTGCCAACCTGGGAACAATATGATGTAAATTTAATTGCCTCCTGAGGGAACTTTGCAATAGAATGTAATTTACAATGGCCAATAAGTCTTGCTTAGGAACGACATTATCTTCCTTTGCTTCCCTAAAAGCATAAACACCTCCATTGCTTGAGCCACTATCTAACACAACTCCACCTCCTGCCCGCAGCCTGCCTCCAGCCTCTGGGCCCCAGCTTAAAGTGGCCTGAGAATAGTTGCTTTGCCTTTAAGGGTTGGGGTCTCTCCATGTGTGTCAATTTAAAAAAAGCTTTTTTAAAAGATGCCACTAATAAACACACTCTGCCTGTAAAAGTGTTAAATAAATCAGTGCTCTCTGACACCACTCCAAATTCAGTTCCCTCCTGCCCCAAAGATGAGGACTATTATCAGATTGGATAAAATCTTCCAGAACTTTTCCTATGTATTTTTATGAACATACATATCCATGGTGTAGAAAAACATGTAACTTTGTTTTGTGAGTATTTTAAAATAAATGATGCAATTCTAATTGTTCCATTCTGCAACTTGCTTTTCTGCCCAACAGTACATTTTGGAGATTCCTCCACATCAGAACACAGATCTGCTTCTCATGGGAGACAGGCTGCATTACTTGGCTCGCAGCTACCATAACATCTCTGTTTAATTCCCTGTAGATGGTGCTTAACCTTTTTACAATCACTTGAATCCTTTGAGAACATTCTGGACCTCCTTAGAATACTCTCAGGGCTCAGAGCTCACAAAGTATTCCCAGAGGCTGAGCTAAAAACTGCCCTCTTCTAACTCCTACTTCCAAGTCATAGAACCCCTTGCTGGCTCAGTTCTATGAAGAAAATCTGGTTCTGGGCATGGTTCTTTTCCTGGAGCTCCCAGAGCTGGAGGGACCATTCAAAGTCTTCTTTCCACCTAGCCTTATTTTAGAGAGGAGGCCATCAGGCCCAGAGATGGTAACCAAGTTGCCTGAGGTCACACAGCAAATCATTGTTGTGCCTTCTTCTGGGACCCAGTACACTCAGGAAATAACACACGTTTTCTGTCCTGCCAGTTTTCTGCCCTGGGAAAGTCTGTTCCCAGGCTCAGCTGTTGCAAAAGGCCCCCAGGGCTTTGTTTTCAAAGGAAAAATGAAGCGGGAAGTATTTTTAACCGTTGGCCGCCTTGCTCCTGCCTCGCTCCCTCTCCCTCACGATAGCTGTCCAGGAAAGGCTGGCTTCACAGTGGCATTAGCAACTCATGGAAAACAACAAACGCCCAAAATAGAGATTGCCAGCTCAGGAATGGAAAAAATTGGCTCATGGCTTCAAATGCCTCTTTTAGAAAAAGCCAAGAATAGCTTTCGCCTTTGGGGAACTGCTGGGGGTGAGAGAGTGGGGAGGCGTGGTGTTAGGGTAAGGATCCAGCGCAGATCATTAAGGGCCCAACTCCCTGCCTAAAGAGCTTTGGCCCTGTTCCCCCATGGAACGTGAAAACTCACTTCCCCAGCTTTGTCCACACTGGACACCAATCCACACCTGGATGTCTCTTCCCTCTGCCCTCCAGCCCCCTCTGCCCTGCCCTTCAGCTGAATCAGAAACAACTTCCTTTCATGGGTTGGATGGAGGCTGGGAGCATCCCCCACTTCCACAAAGGTCCCAGCAGGCTGGAAACCAAGAATCTGCACTTCCTGAGCCCGAATGGTGAAAGTCCAATTCCTTTGTGTGTGTGTGTGTGGGGGGGCGGTTTGGGGGGGGGAATGAGAGAAAATTTGTTTTTTTACCATCCCCACTCACACAGCCCAGCTCTGCAGTCTTAGGCAGTCACTTGACCTCTTGGAACCTCAGGTCCCTCATCTGGAAAACCAGGGTTATGCTTTATTTATTCATTCATCCACTATATGTTGTGGTCCTACTATGTGCCAGGCCTCTGCTAGACTCTGGGGACATAGCCATGATCAGACAAAGATCCAGAAGGTGTCCCTTGCCAACCTCACAGGCTGCGGAGAATCGGCCACTCCTTTTTCAGACGGTTCCTGCGCCGGGGCCTGGAGCTGGGAAGGGTGCAGATGCCTTGCCCGGGGTTTCCTCTGTCAAGTACTGCACCAATCATCTGACAGGGCTGTTTAACTTAGTGTCACCTCAGCCCTGCGGGCACTATGGTATCGAGCCCCGTGTTCCAGCTGAGGACTCTGAGGTGCGGAGAGTGTTGGACAGTGTTGCAGGCTCACACACCAACAGCAGTAAGGAAAGGCTTTGTGCCTGCTGTGCTGACTTAATTCCTGGAGACCCTGGTAACTAAAGTCTGATCTGTGTGTCACTTTGCGACGCATGGTGGTAATTCTGGACTGGAGGTCAGTACAAATGCCCTGGACAAAATCTTTTTAAAAATTTAAGGTTTGTGTAGCACTTTCTCTTAAACTCTTAGCTGACTCTTCAACCCTGTCTTCTATGACTGTCTCCCATTACAGATGAGTATGCATTTAGACTTAAGTGGCTTGCAATTTTGCCTGAAGGGTCCGCAATCACAGTAGGTTCCCAGAACTCCGCCCCAAACTCGCACCCAGGGAGATGCGCTGGACTGGGTGGGGGTGGAATTGGGGAGAACTACGTCTCCCAGAATGCCGCGCGCCGTGCGCGGGGCGT
Source organism: Artibeus jamaicensis (assembly GCF_021234435.1). NCBI lineage: Eukaryota > Metazoa > Chordata > Mammalia > Chiroptera > Phyllostomidae > Artibeus > Artibeus jamaicensis. The sequence continues at coordinate 7,097,233 of NW_026521810.1, read as the reverse complement.
GCGGGCGGGGCCGCCGGCGGCACCGGACAGTCATTTCTTGGTATTCAAAAGAAAAAAGAGAAAGAATCGAAGCCTTGAGCGTCACATCTAGGAATAGTCTCGGAGCCAGGCCAAGTCATTATAGACGATGAGTAATCCGGTTAAGTCATTTCTCTAAACACTATTCCCCGTAAGAAAATTCAAAATATCAGCTTACATCAGAGGGGCAGAGGTGGCTCTGGCTAGAGCACAGCCAGGAGGGGCGCAATGCCAGGGCCCTGCCAGCTGGACTGTGGGCTCTGGCGGTATCCGCCGTCAAGCCCCGGTTTACCTCGTTGTTAAGGGCGGCTTCCTCATGGGGGCAGCCCTGAAATGAGAATGAGGGGGAGGGTACTATGCCAGCGGGGACCAGAGGTCCCCTTTCTTCACTCTTCCCCCTTTCTCCGGGATCCCAAAGTTTGTATCTTGACAGCTGCAGTCCTGCTGTCAAAGTGCTGGGTACCCGCCTGGGGACACTTAAGAGAGGAGAGGGGGGACCCAAACTTCCGGAGAAATGCCAATTTCCCTCTAGAATTGCAGGAAAGTTCTTGACACGGGATGACCACCAGCACAGCTTTTAAAGTCCTGAGGGCAGGATTATGGCGAACTGGGGAGGTCAAGCCAAACTAGAAGCAGCTCTTAAGCCCGCTCCGGGGCCAACAATGAGTCGGGTGCCAGCCGTGAGCCAGACACAGCTGAGGTATCGTCTCATCCTCAGAGGCCCTAACCTGGATCCCAGTCAGATAAGGCTTCTGGGGCCCAGACACTTCCCACTGGTTTCCCATGCTAGTCCCCAAGGCAGCACAGAATAACTCAAGCTTACACTTGCTGGACCCTTGAGGCAGACCAGGCCCAGCTCCAAGCTTCTTACACACATTCATTCTTGCAATGACCTAGGCACTTTTTGAATTCCCCTCTCGCCGAAGGACAGAGGGAGCCACAGAGAGGCTCGCAACGTCCCAGGAGGCTGTGCTTCCTGTCAGCCCCTCGTCTGCTGGAGCAGGACCCTCCCAGGCTCTGCAGGCAGGCCGGCTGCTTTCCACTCCAGGCACCCTAACTTGCAAGTGACTGCGAATGAGTTACTCACCATCTTTAATGCTCAGTTCCCTCGTGTAAAATAGGGTTAGCAATAGCTACTTTACAAGATTACTGTAAGGGTTAGAAATAACATAGGCCTTCAAATGGTCATTCTGTTGTGCCCGTCGTACTATGTGAAAAACAGCTTCTGACTGAGCAGATTCTGCATGCTTCTGAGCCTGTGAAAGAAACAAGAAGTAGATATTAAAAACTCACCATGGACCCAACCATCTCTTAGCATATCACATATTTTCTCTAGCAGGGGACTGAACCTTGGCCACACCACTGGCCACTCTGCGGGACCCTCTCCTGTGTGTATCGGCAGGGAGTTGCCCCCAGGGTCTGGCCCTAATGACTTGGGCTAGGCCCTGAGATTTCCTCCCCATCAGGTTTTCCAGGTTTTTGGGCTGTAGCTTAAAGGTCCCAAAGGCCCTGGTGGGGTCCTAAATTCTGGCCAGGATACCAGGATGCCGGGAGAGACTGGACCAGTGATTCACCTCCAACCCAAGCAGGCCCCATTAACCCCTGCAATACTGGAAGCCAGGAATTGGGGTGGGGGGAGGTTCTGTTCTAGTTCCTGCTTCCTTAATGCACTCATGGGACTTTGCTGATATCCAAACTGAAGCTTCCTGGCTTGGAGTTATTTGGGGCCCATTGGCTCTAAGAACTCAAGTTTCCTTAGGAGTTTCAGGCTCTCTCTGAACCTCTACCCACGCTCAACCCTATACCTATAGTACAGGTCTTTGCCCTCACAGTCTTGGCATTATCCACCCTGTGATTGCCACGGGTGCGGGGCTGCCCTCCCTTCCTGACATCCCAACAGGGTTTGTTTTGTTTAAAACAGCACTTGACAGGGAGAGCCCAGGGGGAACCCAGGTTTAAACAGTCCTGTCTACAGCCCAGACCCTGCTTCCAAGAGCTCATACCCCATCCTCCCACTCTCCTCCCCCAGCCCACCTGCTGGATATCCTGTCTGCCCCTGCCTGCCGGACCTTGTGTGCAAACCTATGGACACACACCTGTGTGTTTCACACACATCCTGCATGCAGAGGGGCCCACAGCTCAAATAGAGGAACACACGCAGGTACACACTCCACTAGAACTCCTCAGAGAGTCTACAACCCTAAGGCTTCCTTCTCCACATCTGGGAAGGCACCACCTTGGGCTGCCTTGGACACTCTGAAGGGGACAGATGTTGCCCAGGCCTCCTCCTTCTCCTCAGCTGCCCACCTGTGCCTTGGTGTCTTCAGACATAGAGCTGGCCTGCTCCATTACAACTACCTTCCCTCCCTGACTTGGCCTGCTCAGGCCCTTCCAGAACTGCCTGCCTGGTACTGGCCATAGCTGAAAGCAGAGGGCTGCAGCTGAGGTGCTTCGTTGGATGCTGGGCCTGGACTAAGAACAGCTTTTGGGCATGGCTGGGACTTGGCATCCATCCCTCCCTGACAAATCTGGCAATACAGGCACACTGTGAGGACCGTCCTCGAAATGGCCCGTGCTCAGTTCCTGACACCAAGTGTTTGCATGTGCTGTTCCCTCTGTGCCTGAGTGCCCTTCCTTGGCTAAGTAGATCCTGCCAGGTCCACCTAGTGAACCTTTCTACTCATCCTTCAAGGTTCCACAGGAAGCAGACAGCCACAATTGCTCTATTGAGTTCTTCATGCTCAGCTTCCTCACTTTTCAAATGAGGGTAGCATAATAATAGCCATTACACCCGCTGATGCAGTATGTACACTAGGTGAGCTATTTCTTATAGGGGACTTAGAACCTGCCTGGCAGGAGGAAGCTCTCTGTAAGTACCAGCTCTTAGCCACAGCCCAGGACAAAGCAGAGGGCGTGGGGAGAGCCAGGCACAGGGAAAGGGGACAGAACACCTGGGTGCCGGGTCCAGAGCCACCATGGCAGGTTTGTTCCTGGGAGGCCCCTGCCCACCCCTCCTTCCCTCTTTCTCTTCTTATGTGTCATATGTTGTTGGTTTTGGGGGCTTTTTAAAAAAAAATAAACAAGGGCTGCATAAAACCCTTAATATCTGGTTAAGTTTTGAAACAGCTCAGAAATCCCCTCCTCTTTTGTGAGTCAGTGGCAGGAGTAATAAGCAGAACTGCTGGGGATGCGGGGAGAGAAATTCTGCAAAATAACAGCTGGGCTGCCCTGTGGCCCCAGGGACTTGAAAAGGGGTTTAAAAATCTTTGGGTGGCTGGAGAGGCACTGAAGCCTACGGGCCCCGGGGATGGGGTGGGGGGGGGACACTAAACCCTGAAAAAGATCACGAGGCCCACACCCCAGAGTAATTTGAAATAAAAACAGGCTGAACTGTTAAATTAATGTAAGAAAATCCCACAACACTGACTTTTCCTGTCATGGTGATTACAATGCTCATTTGGAAATGGCAAATTCTTTCCAAGCATTTTTCCTGTTCTGTTTGGGTGCCTGAAGCATGTGCTTTGTGGACCAAGTTGAGCTCTGTCCTCGCCTGTCTGGGAGGGCGCCTGGCCGAGGAGCTGCACCCCCACCCCTGGAGACCAAGAAACCTGCTGCGCCCCCCACCGTCCAGCGGTACGCTGCGCCCCTCCTACCTACCTGTGGGCTTGCTGAACCGGGGAAGTGCTTTCCTTGCCCCACCAGATTTGAGTCAAAAGGGGGAGCTGGTTCAAACCGAAAGAATAATTCGGTTAGCCAAAGCCACCAATATTTCTCTGGGGCCCAAGTGACTGCCAGGCAGGGAGCTCCAGGACCAGAGCATCGCTGGTCCTTGGGGCCTCGCTGAAACCCCCTCTGTCCCCACCTAGTTCCTCTTTCCCTCAGAAAAGGGGCAAGGAGGGCCAAGGGCAGAAAGGCTGGGACCATGCGTCCTCCAGCCCACAGGCTCTGCCGAGGGCCCAGGGTGGGCCCTGACCCTCCTTGAGGCCCAGATGATTGGGTCCTCCCTCTACCTGCCCTGTCCCCACCCTTCTCAGCCTTCCACAAATCCCTCAGGACTCTGCATTTGTACCCTCTGTTCCCTGTCCAACAGCCTGCGAATTTCTGCATACCCTCTGGGGACTAGAGGTGTGAAGCTTTTCAGAAAGTTTCTAGAACTCTCGCATTAACACTCCTGGGGGTCTCTACCCTTCTTAGAACCGACCTGACTTCCCATCATAGGTACCAGCTTGAAACAAACTTGAAAAGAACCACTCAGCAATTTCACTTACAGGCCCTGTAGCTTGGCGGGACTTGCCCTCTAGCCAGCATCCTAGTAATCACAGTGAGACCAAAATTAACAAGGTGTTTTTGAGCTGACATTAATTCACAGAAACATTGATCTATATTTAGTAGCTAATAATTTTTTTCGAGCTGGACTCCCAAGGTAGAGTGGGCCAGGTGGTGGGCTGGGGGCTTCAACACCAACCTGTCCAGCCCTCCACTGGTGTGGATTCTGGCTCCTCCAGACCCTGACCCAGCTGCCCAGCCTCTGTAGTCACAGAAACTCAGGAACCCTGCTGGACTCAAGTTCGTTCCAACCTCAGACCAGGTGTAGAAAGGAGATGTTGATGGCTTGTCTTGCTGGCCCACCTGCAACACCTGGCCTGGGCCTGCTGCACCACTGCCTCACCCAGTTCGCTGACCCAGCACAAAATGTGCCCTGTAAGCAGGACCATCTTGAGCTCACAGACAGGACCAGGCACACAGCTGCTTTCAGGCGGAAGAGTTCTCTAGACAGCAAGACACTGGGGCATGGAGGGCCTGGCTTTGCAAGGACAAGTGCAAAGCAGAGTCAAGGTCAGGGGCACGCAGGGTTAGCTGAGTGTGTGAGGAGGAAAGAGATGACCCCCCCACCCCAACACACACGCTCTCTTTACAGGGCAGTTCTAGCGGGTGGGACCTGCAGTGCTGTGCAGCATGGCCACCTACCTACCTACCGGGACACCAGGCTGTGTGTAGTTGCTGTACTGTGGGGAAGTCTGGAGAAGGGGAAGGCAGCAAGGTGGCCCCATGGTAGGGGCCACCCTAGGAACCTGGAGCATCAGCTAACACTGATGGCGAAGGCTGTCAATATTATAATAGGTTGCTTAGAGCCGGGGTGGGTGGGTGATCGTGGCTCCTCGGGGAGAAGGGAGCCCCCTTGCTCCTGGGAGAAAGCTGGCAGCATCTCTGTTTTGGGGAGCTGAATGAGAGGAGCTGAGTGGAGGTAGGGTGGGAGCAGAGGGGTTCTGCCTTTTTCTGGAACATTCTGGCCTCGTTCCATTTGTATAGAGTTTTACATTTTTAAAGGGTTGTAAAACACACACACACACACACACACACACACACACACAAACCACTGCCTATGTGACTGAGACCTTAACCCCAAAATATTCACTATTTGTCCCTTTACATTAAGTTTGCTGATTCCTGATTTTACAGATGGAAAACTGGGCCCCAGAGAGGGAAGGTGACCTCTCGAGGCCACACTGCGGATCGGTGGGTGAGCACTGTGGCTTCTCTGCTTTTCCTTCAGCATTCCTGTGGGTACAGGGGGTGGTCTGTCGACTATGAGTCAGCTGCTCTTTGGAGCAGGAGCTGGAGAGGGGAGCCAGATGGTGCTGGTGCTCACTGCGGAGGCAGAGGCTTCTGACATCTTCCCTACCAGTTGCTTAGAACAAGGTATGTTTTGCTACCTGGGGATCTCTGAGCACACAACTGAATTTAGAGAAAACGGTTGCTGGTTCCTGTACATTTTCCTTGTGGTCTGGCCTGTTTATCAGCCCTCTGTTCCTGAGAACCCTCAGTGCCTGCAAGCGCACACATACTTGAGTGTGCAGGGCCTTCTGGGGAAGAGGCTGTTCTGGGTAACCGAGGGTTAACTGGAAACCCGTGTTCTTATGCCTTGGTGAAAAGTTTTCTACAAATGATGAGCATTTCCCCAACTTCATAGTTTGAAAAGTTCCACCACTTTCTAAATATGCGACCTTGGTTAGGTTACCTAACCTCAGTAACCTCAGTTTCCTCATCTAAAAGCACAGAGTAATTCCTGTCTGGGGTGTGAATGGCTCTAGAAAGGGGAGCTGTGTGTGTTCTAGAAACACAGCCACTGTCACTTAGTCATGGAAGGAGCTGCAGGGGTAGGGGTATAGTTTGGAACATCACGCATTCGGCACACACCAACAGGGAAATGGGTCAGGATTGCCTGTTCCCACCAAGTCCTCCAGAGGAGCTGGTTCCCTTACGATTGGCTGCCGTCTCATATCAGCCAGTGCAGCCGGGGATATCTACCCCAAACGGGGGCTCTTGGTCTACTGGAGCTCGAATGCTATTTTTATTTGCTTTTTGCACCTCCTCTGGGAAGGGGTCAACAGGCAAAGTGGCAGAGCTTGTACGCAGGCTTCCCAGCATCGCATCCCACCCCGACCTGCCCCGTGCACCCTGCACACAACCCAGGGCCTGCCACATGTCAGAGGGCCAGCCCAGAAAGAGACAGGAGAGGAGGGTGGCCTGGGATGAAGGGCCCCCTAGTCTGGGGAGAAAGCTGGGCAGGCCCTGGATCCCCAGCGAGTGTAGCAGGTCGGGTTTGGGGCTCATCTTGGCCTAGTACATTCTGGGAGGCTTTTTCTGACTGGCCCCAGATTGAGGAGTGGAGGGGATGCCCGTGGAGAGAGAGCTCATGGCACTGGCTCTTGGTGGCTGTGGAGAAGGAGGCAGCCACACACAGATGGGGAAGGTGTCACCCAGGCACCCCACCCTACAGGGCCCTGTTCCCTCCGCTTTGACCCCACCGTTTCAGTCACTCACGTCCTTGGCTGAGATGGCTGCTGGTGCCATGAGCCCAAGGCACATCTTGGGTACATCTTCAGTGACTGGGAAGGAGCTCAGAGTCAGATTCTCCCAACCCTGCCCCATACTGTGTGGCCTTAGGCATGCCTTGTACCCTCTGGGCCTCACTCTCCTTATCTGTAAAATAGGAATGCTTATATCTTGGTGTTGACGTGAAGACAAGGAAATTACGCAGGAAAAATAGGCTCACAGCCTGCATCCTGCCCTCTTTTCAGGTGGCCGGAGGAGTTACATGTGGTCCAGGGTGGGCAGGGCCTTACTGACCAAGGGTGGAGCATTGAGGGCTTTGGTTTCTGGGCTTGGAAACAAAGGCTTTCTCTAGTCCTCATCCATGTTCAGTTGGTCCTGACTGTCCCAGAGTCCTCGAGGCTCACCGCGAGCCTGGTCCGTTGCACACCCTGCAGAAGCAGGAAGGGTGGGGGTGGGCGCAAAGGCACACAGGGTGTATTGAGTACATGCTGTGAGCAAAGACTGTGCCACTGTGGGGGGAGGATTGCGCAAAAATATTCTTGCTATTGTTTAAAATCTCCCACTGTGATTGTGGCTTTGTCAGTTTCCCTTTAATTCTGTAAACATTTGCTGTATACACTTAGAAGTTCTTAGCTGCACTCAGGTTCAAGATTGTTTTCCCCTATTGGTGAATTGTTTCTTTTATCATTATATAGTGACTCCTTTTTCCCTAGTAATGAATTTTGCCTTAAAGTCAATTTGCATAGTATTAATATTGCTACACCACTATTCTTTTTAAAAATATATTTTATTGATTATGCTATTATAGTTGTTCCATTTTCCACCCCTCATTCCCCTCTTCCCTACAATGCCCCCCCCTTCTCACACTTAGTTCATCTTCATGGGTTGTCCACAAAAGTTCTTTGGCTTCTCCATTTCCTATACTATTCTTTTTTATTTTTCTTTTTAAAAAGGTTTTATTCATTCATTTTTAGAGAGAGGGGAAAGGAGGAAGAGAGGGAGGGAAACAATGTGTTGTTGCCTCTCATGTGGACCCCACTGGGGACCTGGCCTGTGCCCCAGGCATGTGCCTTGACTGGGAATCAAACCAGCAACGCTTTGGTTCACAGCCCAAGCTCAATCCACTGAGCTACACCAGCCAGAGCCATTTCCTATACTATTCGTAACTGCCCCCTGTCTATTTTGCACCTACCATTTATGCTTCTTATTCCCTGTAACTTTTCGTACATTCCCCCCCTTCCCCCTCCCTGCTGATAACCTTCCATGTGACGTCCATTTCTGTGATTCTGTTCCTGTTCTAGTTGTTTGCTCAGTTTGTTTTAATTTTTTTAAGTTCAGTTGCTCATAGTTGTGAGTTAGTTGTCATTTTGCCATTCACAGATTTTTATCTTCTTCTTTTCCTTAGGTAAGTCCCTTTAACATTTCATATAATAAGGGCTTGCCGATGATGAACTCCTTGAACTTGACCTTATCTGAGAAGCACTTTATCTGCCCTTCCATTCTAAATGAAAGCTTCGCTGGATAGAGCAATCTTGGATATAGGTCCTTGCCTTTCATGACTTGGAATACTTCTTTCCAGCCCCTTCTTGCCTGTAAGGTCTCTTTTGAGAAATCAGCTGACAGTCTTATAGGCACTCCTTTGTAAGTAACTGTCTCCTTTTCTCTTGCTGCTTTTAAGATTCTCTCCTTATCTTTCATCTTGGGTAATGTCATTATGATGTGCCTCGGTGTGTTCCTCCTTGGGTCCAACTTCTTTGGGACTCTCTGAGGTTCCTGGACTTCCTGGAAGTCGATTTTCTTTGCCAGATTGGGGAAGTTCTCCTTTATTATTTACTTAAATAACTTTTCCACTTGTTACTCTTCTTCTCCTCCTTGTGGTATCCCTATAATTCAGATGTTGGAATGTTTAAAGGTATCTTGGAGGTTCCTAAGCCTCTCATTATTTTTTTAATTGTTGTTTCTTCTTTCTTTTCTGGTGAATGTTTCTTTCTTCCTTCTAGTCCACACAGTTGATTTGAGTCCTAGTTTCTTTCCCATCACTATTGGTTCCCTGTACATTTTCCTTTATTTCACTTAGTGTAGCCTTCATTTTTTCATCTAATTTGTGACCAAATTCAACCAATTCTGTGAGCATCCTGATTACCAGTGTTTTGAACTGTGCATCTGATAGGTTGGCTATCTCTTCGTTGCTTAGTTGTATTTGTTCTGGAGCTTTGATTTGTTCTTTCATTTGGGCCAATTTATTTTTTTGTCTCAGCGTGCCTGTTACATAGTGTGGCTCGGAGCCTTAGATGTTCACTAGGGCGGGGCTACCCAGTCACTGGGTTGTGATGCTGTATGTGGGGAAGGGGTCTGAGAGGGAACAATGGCTCTTGGTCTGCTCTCTACAGGATTTCAGTCACTTCCCCTGCCTCCCACAAGCAAATTGTGCCCTTCTGGTCCTGATTCCCAGGTGGGTGGGTTTGTGTACATTCTAGGACCCTGTGGGTCTCTCCAATAAACTCTTCCACGAGGCTAGGAGTCTCTCCTGGCTTCTCAACCCCCACAGGTGTTTTTGATCGATGTTTTGAGGCTTTATTTCCCTGAGCTGGGACCCTGGGTTGTGCAGTCTGTCTCACTCCCCAGTTTCACCTGATTTATCTGAGCGTGAACGTGGAACTGCTCTGTCCACCAGCGCCTTGTGCACCAGTGTCCCTGCACAATCTGCTGCCTTGCTGAGTCCGCCAGCCACCACTTTGCCTCGGCCCCTCTCTGCCCGACTCCGCCCCTGCTACCGGTCTGGATGAAGGTGTCTACTTTAACTCCTTGGCTGTCAAACTTTCACACAGTTCAATTTTTTGTTGGTACTAGTTGTTTTCTTTTTCTAAATTGTTGTTGTTCTTTTGGTTGTTTGAGGAGGCACAGTGTGTCTACCTACGCCTCCATCTTGGCCGGAGGTCCCCTTTCCCGCTTTTGAAAGCCCAATTATCCTTCCAGATCAATTTTAAGATCTGCTGCTCCACAAAACCTTCACCCATCTCCTGGGCATAACAAGCCCTCGCTGCACCCATGTTTTTCCAGTCCACAGTTTGGCCCTCTTGTAGCACTGACCTAAATGCCAGGGTGGAATTGAATTGACTGAGGGACAAGGACTGGATTTTCTTCAATCTCTGCCTACCCAGAAACTGGACAGTTCTTGGCATACAGTAGGTATTCAGGAGAGTTCTGTTGAACACACACACACACACACACACACACACACACACACACACACAGCGCGGATGCCAGAGTCTCCCCAGAACAAACCCTCTGACAGATGTGTATGGGGTAAGTAGGGCAGAGGAAGAAGGGAAACAGGGAAGGGAAAGGGCACCCCCCCTTCCCTTCCCTCACCTCTGAGCAGCCAGGTGAGCTCCCCTCCTCCAATTCCCCTCCCTGGCAGGCTCCACATTCACACCCTGAGGGAGGCGCTCTGGTTGCTGGCAAGTCAGGAACCAGGGCACTCAGGACAGTGGAGGGGCACAGTGGAACCAGGGCCCAGGAGGATCTAGACAGGCCAGCAGGGTGATTGAAAGTAGCCTCACAGACTTAATTAGTGGCTGGCTACTTTGTTGGCATACCCTGACCTCCTTCTCCTGCTCTCTGCCCCCCAAGGCCCAGGGTGTAGATCCAGCTGTTGACCCAGAGGATCTGGTGGACCTGCAGAATTGTTAGAGGGCTCACGGGCACGGAGGGGAGTGAGTGATGGGGACACAGGTGGGAGAGCCTGTGTGGCCCTGACCTTTTTCCTCCAGGGTATGAGGGAAACGATCAGTTCCGGTTTTTTCCTCAAGGTGGCAGTATTGGCTAAGTGACCTGGCTTCCAGAGCAGGTTTTCCATTGAGCTACTCAGAATGAGAGTTTTAGGGCTGGAAGGGAATTTAGCTAATATATAATTAAGATGCAATTGACATTAAGATGCAATTTGAAGGTCCTGCTGAATAAATTTTTCTGTATATACATGCCACCTGATGAAGAAGGAGGGCCAGAGGTTCCCCTGTGCCCCTTGGGAAGGTGAGCTCTATCCTGACTTCTAACAGCACAGATTAGTTTCCCTGTTTCTTAACTCCACATGAATGGAGGCCTGCGGTGGGTGCTGCTTGGATCTCCCCAGGCTCCCGCGGCGGGGTCTGGCCAGCTGTTGTGGATAGCAGTGGTTTGTTTGTAGTGCCAGGCTGCGAGTGCATGGCGGGTTCCCTCTCCACGCTCTGTAGGTGGGAGTGGGAGGTGCGTGCCGTGGGGAGCGGCCCTGAGACAGGTTACTGATGGAGCTCATTCCGAGGACCCACACCTGTGTACACAGGACAGAGCGGGGAGCCTGGACTGCAGTGCAATTGCAACAAAACTACGTGAGGGCAGCGGCCCAGCCTCTGAGGGGCCCAGGCCTTCATTCCTGAAATCGGCTTGAGCGGCGCATCGCCGCAGCACCCAGCACAACCAGCGCTGGGCTTGTTTCTCTCTGGAGCCGTCACAAACAACGCTGCTCCCGACAGCCCGGTAGCAGTCTCTGTAGCCATTGGCCCCTGAGCCTGCTGGGCATTCGCTTAAGGAGTGGAATCATTGAGTCATTCACCAGGCAGGAGGGTGGGCAATTGTCGATCTGCCACACTGCACTGTTGGACACTGACGCGTCGTTGCCATCCACCTACTGCGAGCATGACCCCGACTGTTCTGGGGCTCAGTTTCCCGGCGTGGCAACCCCTTGCCCTCTGATATTTCAGGAATAGTTGAGCTCAGGCAAGTAAGATAAGGTGGGTCCCAGAGCCCTGATGGCAGGCAGCACAGGGGCTGGGATCTCAGTGTCCCAAGTTGGGCTGGGTGCCCATGGCTTTCCACTTCCGCTCGGCCGCAGGCTGGCACAAACCATGGACAAGCCCTCAGCTTCTTCAGCTGTATGATGGGCACTGAAACAGCCGTTCAGCAACTTCTCGCAGTACTAAAGGCATCTTAGGAGCTGACCTCTGTGAAACCCTTTGAACGGGTGGGGTCCTGGGCAAACTGCCTGCCAGTGAAGGGACACTCAGAGGGAGGGAGGCATGTGGGGAGCTGAGGAGGTGCAGAGGCCTCAGAAACCTCAGCTCCCAGCACCTCCACTCCTGGGAGCGCCCCTGCTAGTTCTGAGGGCTTCCACGCATCCTGCAGTACTGGGGACAGCCACCAGGGGCCATCTCAATGACAGAGGCTGCCTCCTGCAGAGGGCTAGTCACCGTCTTTCTTGGGACAAACATTTAGGACAGCCTCGTGCTGCTGGTGGCCTGGAGGAGAGGGAAGGGTGCAGGCTGTATTGTGAGGCAGCCTCCAATTCACACTCAGCTACCAGTCAGCAACTGCCCATAAAGCTCCCACTGTGTGTCAGCACAGTTGAACGGGGAAGATGTTGATAATCAGTAAATGCTCAGATGTGTAGAAGAGGGAGGAGACAGGATCTCTGGGCCACACAGCACCCAGAGAGAAGGGGCTGCCCTGTGCCTGGATAGCCCAGGCTGGGCCAGCGGGTCCATGAACCACGGGTCCTTGCTTCAGTCTGGACCAGCTGGACCCATCAGCCTTGGACTCATGGTGAATGCTGCTGGCCTCTCACCAGTTTGCCTCTGGCCTTTGCTTCTAGAGGAGAAACTGAGGGAGCCTGGCAGGGTGCATGGTGTGGAAGAGAAGGCCCAAGGTGGCAGCGACATCTTTTGAAGTCACCTGGGGCCAGGCTGCTGTCACCTCTCCATCATCAAGACTAAAGTCATAGCACACTGGGGCCAGAAGGGTCCCAAGGATCATCTCATCCTGGCTTCCTGCTTTACACATGGGGACACCGGGGCACAGAGAGGACAAGGGAGGGCAAGGAACACAAGAGGTGGAGCCTGGGGCTCCTAGGCCTCCTCCTTCCCCACCCACAGCCTCCCCTGCCCTGGCGCAGCGCCGCTACACCCTGCTGTGCCAGGGACTTGCTTGGGAGTATCTGTCCCTTTAGCCGCTTTCAGAGAAGTCATGATCATGGCCTTGACCTGAGGCCCTGGGAGGGGCTTAGCCTGGAAATGGAGACCAGGGCACTCACAAGCCTCCACACTAAGCCAGGGCCTTTCTCTGAAGTAGGGTCCGCAGAACCACCCTGCTAGGAAAGCACGGTGCTGCCGGGCCTGCCCAGACCTTCTGCCTCAATCTGCATGTAGTAAGCTCTCCAAGAGACTGATGTGTGTATCAAAATGTGAAAAGTGCTGGGTGAGAGCCCGCCACTGGCCGCCCGCAGGCTCCAGGTCCCCGTGGAAATGGAAGGGCAGAGGCTCTCTGGCCCCTTTGTCACAGCTGATGCACCGGAGGCCGGGCCTTTGGCCGCACCTTCTGGAAATGACGTGCACCTTGGAGTGCACTCTAGAGAGTAGAACTCCAGCCCCGGCAAGGGTAGGGAGCAGTCATACCCTCCTGTTCCACCTATCTCACCTCCTCTCTGTGAAGACCTGGGCAGGGCCACTCCACAAGTCCTGGGATGCAGCACACTCAGTTAGCTTACTTCAGCAACACTGACTAAGTGTCTTCTGTGTGTGGGTGAATCTCCACCCTGACTGTAGGTTAGAATCAACCAAGGTGCTTTTGAAAATGACCAATGTGGGCCCCAGCCCAGGCCACTGACATCAGGGCCTGTGGGTCAGGTATGGGCACAGGCACTTATGCACGTGCCTCAGGGGAGTGGCTGCCTGAAAGTGGGTGAAAAGTTTACCCTGAGCCCCACCTGGGCCATCCCCGGTCCTGCTTCCCTCAGGCCGGCCAGCTGGGCAGACCTGCTGCTCTGAGAAACACCAGGAAATTCCATGGGAATTTTAACTTATGACATCAATGTCTAATTAATCATCAACCCTGTAACCAGATCCCAGACTATAAAACAAGGGGACCAGGGGAGCTCACTCAGGAAACCTATCTACTGGCTTCTTCAGATAATCCCTTCCAGACCAGGGACCCTGGGCCTGAGAAGCCCAGGCCAATGGGCTCCCAACTCTGCTACCAGGCTGGTAAGTAGGAGCCGTGTGCTTGGTCCCTAGACAGGGGGATGCAAGAAGCAGGGGAGGCTCTGGATCACTGCTGGGGGACAGGTCCAGAAGCAGCAGTGTAGTCCATGTAAACATCACTCAGAAAGAGCTTCCTGATACAGACCGAGCTCACCAGCTGCTGTAGTGAGGCAGTGAGGTTGTAAGCGTCTTGTCCCTGCAAGTTTCCAACAGATGCCAGTGACTAAGTCTGGCATCCATGCAGTGACCAGCTGACACACATGGCCTAGCTGCCTCCAGACCCTGCTGCACAATGGAAAGACCGGCTGGGTGGAAATCCATGGAGTTTGGGGGCCTGGTGGAAGACAAGGGGTCCCAGCTATGAAAGCTGAGCTGTGGGACCTGGGCCAGGTCACTTTTCTCTGGGGCCTCCATTTCCTCACTCAAACTAGGGGCCTCTGCAGCCCGCCTGCTGGCCTACAGCACTGCAGGCAGCAGCAGTCAAAAGGTGCACATCCCCAGAGGCCGGTGTTCCTTGGTGTGAGGGGCAAAGATGGAGAACCTGGGTTTTCACCTCTGCAGATATGACAGCACATCTATGGACACTTCCCTCCCAGGCAAAGAGACCCCTCCCCACCAGCACCCACCCACCCCACAGGAGCACTTGGCTCTCACACCAAGAGCAGGTGACACCAAGAGCCTGGGGGTGGGCAGGGGCCCAGCCACCACTGCTGCTGTTCTGGCAACTGTGTTTGGATCCCAGGCGCCAGTGGGGCCATGAGGAGGCAGCACAGGAGAGCATGGATGGGGTGGGCTCTCACACCTTTTATGCCACTGTGGGCCAGCTCCAGACACAGGGCAGACGATGGGCCCTGGTGGGCCACGCAGTCCCTCAGGCACTCTGGAGCCCTTGGCCTCCCTCCCAGAAGCACCTCGCAGGGGCCACACTCAGGCCATCACGAAGGGCTGTGAGACTGTTCGTTTGGAAAGCCTGGGCATGCAGCTGACCCGAGGGTGCTCCAGGCCCCTGGCTGCCTGTGACCTGTGCGGCTGGGTGTCCTCTCAGCCTCTCTCCTCTGACGTGGAGAGCACATCGTCCCCACGGGCTGCTGGGAAGCTCTGAGGCTGGGATGGGCAAGCTTTGCAGACTGTCACCTTCCTGTCCAGGACGAAGCCTGCTTTCCCAGGGTCCCCAGGCCCGCCCCGCCCCTCCCATCCTGCGAGGAACTCATGCAACCACCAAGGCCATTCCTGGGAGTTCCTCCTCCTCCCTGCTCTGCCTGCCAGTCGGCCAGCTCCCTGGCTCCTCTCCTTCTCCTTCCTTCTCCCCCTACTCACCTCCTGCCCCCAGAGTCAGTTCTGCCTGAGCCAGCCTCTGTCCAGGCAGCTGAACAGGGAATGGGGTGGAAACTCCATCCACTGCCCCTCCCCGAGGGAGGGGGCCAGCTTCCAGCCAGGACAGGCTCATCTTTGCAGGGCACCCTCTCAGCCCGAGGAGCTGAGTATGAGGGGTCCTCTGTTTTACCAACCCAAGGTGGGGTCCCTTTTCTTGTAGGGGCTGAGGCAATCCCTCTTTGCCTCTGCCCTGTGGAGCTGGAGGCTGTGTGCCCACTGTCTGCGGAGCGGTGGCAGCAATGAACATCATGTGGGGACGGCTTGCGTGCCTCTCATCACCCTCACCCAGCCCATGCCAGGGCTTCTCTCCAGCCCCTACTTCAGAAATGGACGGTGAGCCAGCCTAGGTAGGGTGGGGAAGGCGGCCTGCACCTGCCCAGGTGGGTTTTGGCTGGTTACATCAGGAACTCCTAGCTGCCTCCACCCACCCCAGCCCAGTGCCTGCCCAGGTGGGCACTTAACTCTTCACATTCAGGTACCCGGGGAATCCTCTGGGCTGGGGTCTCACTCAGGTTCATGAACTTACCTCTTTTTATTTTCAGGCTCCTTCATCTAACCCAGAAAGAGCAGGGCCAGGAGGGTAGGTGGGAGGGGAGGAGGGAAGTGGTAAATTAGGGGGAGCTGGCTAAGAACAGTCCTGCGCAGGAAGCTTCTCCAGCTTCCTCCAGGCCTCCCCCAGGCCACTGGAGTTGAGATGAAGGGCTGCCCAGCAAGCTACTCCCCCTTCCTAGCTGCCAAGTAGAATCCGGTCAGGAAGTCCCTTGATTTCAAGGCTCACCCCAGGCCTTGAGGGCATGACCCGAGACCCCATTTCCAGCCAGTGTCCCCACCTGAGGGGAGCTACCAGGACCACCTCTCTCCCCGGGCAGGGAAGTCACCCTCACTGGGGGACTGGCCTTCACAAGTGACACAGGTTCTTCGTGGGAAGATCAGAAAGTCAGACAAGAGGAAATACGGCACCAACAGGGGACTCGGGCTCCAGGGGGTTCACAGAACTCTGCCCCCAGACACAGTGAACTCTTGCCAGCTCTAGGCAGGTCTCCAGGGGTCCCAGGGTGGGGGGTCGTAGCCCTGGGGAAGCTGGGGATGGTGGCAATGCCCTCCCCGTAAGAGTCAAGGTTGCCCCAGGATGCTGAGGCATTCGGGTGGGGGTAGTTGTGGGGGAGAAGGAAAGGTCAAGGTGGCCAGATGAGTCGGTGGGTCCCGGGCGTCCCTCACTGACAACCCCCTGCCAGTCGCAGATACCGAGGAGCCCCTGGAGATCCTTCGCTTCCACCCGGAGGCCAAGGGCGCACAGGTGATCCTGGACGCAAAGCGGATCACTGCCTACCGACTTGCCACTTTCCACGACGGCATCGTGTTCAGCCAGCGGCCCGTGCAGCCCGGGGAGCGCGTGGCACTACGCGTGCTGGGGCACGAGAGCGGCTGGCACGGTGGCCTTCGCGTGGGCTTCACACGTCTGAACCCTGCGCATGTGCCAGCGCCCAGCCTGCCTCCCTTCGTGTGTCCTGACCTGGAGCAGCAGAGCCCGACGTGGGCAGCGTTGCTGCCGGATGGCTGCGCACTGGCCGGGGACATTGTTAGCTTCTGGGTGAGCCGCCACGGACGGCTGTGCGCTCAGGTCAACAGGGGCCGGAGGCTCCTGCTGCGCAGGAGAGTGCCCGTGGGCGCCCCGCTCTGGGCTGTGATGGACGTGTACGGGACCACCAAGGCCATCGAGCTGCTGAGCGAGGCCATTTGTCCGGACCAGGCACCGCCCCTGGGGGGAGGCGGACGCTCAGGAGGTACTCCACCCGAATCCAGAGCCAGGGGAGAACTATTCGTTCGTAGTCAGTCAGTTTTGCTTCTGCCAGTGCCGGGTGTGAAGATGGGAGCTGGGGACAAAACCCAAGCATTGGAAGGGCAATTGTTCCTAAAGAATGATAAGAACACGTGACCAGCACCCCAAATATCAGGGAAAGGGCTCATCACCTTTCACAAAGGAAGAAATTGGGGAGTGGAGATTTGTGGTCCAGGTAGGAGTTAGTTCACTGGGAACAAGGTGACAAGCTGAGGGAACACGGGGTGAGAGGTAGGCGTGAGCAGGGAGACAGCCTGTGGGGCAAGGGTGACATGCGCAAGTCGGTGGGGGAAACAAGACTATCCCTCTATCTGCCTGCAAGGAGAGTGGCTTTCGGGGGAGCGAGTGCATACAGAAACACCCATAAGAAGAAACTTTTGTCATTCCTGGGCTGGTCCCCCAACGGGGCTTGTCACAGCTGCAGGAGCCTTGCCCCTGGAGAGCCTGATTCGGTAGGAGTAGGACAGGGCCCAGCGCCTGCGTTCTCAGCTCCGCTTTCTGCTGGATCTCGGCTGAGTGATGCTGAGGGTCTCCACTCAGACAGTGGCCGCAGGGTGAAGAGGAGGTGTCTAAAGGAAGGCTGGTTTAAGAAAACGGATCCACAGCCCCACGAATTCTCTGCTGGGTTAAACAGAGACAGGAACAGCGAGGATGGGGCTCTTGGAGCTGCCAAGAGCTCATATGCTGCTACTCAGAAAAGACAGGCGATGGGCACTGCCTGGGGGTGTGGGGGTGGGTGGGACGGGAGCACCCTGGCTCCACTCTTCACAGGCCTGAGTCCCCGGTCTCTGTCCCAGATCAAGCGGCCAGTGCCTTGCCCACAGCCTCGCCCTGGGCCCTCCGTGAGGAGACCCCCTCTGACTCTGAAGGTGAGTGGCTTCCTGCAACACCTGGGACTCCCCAGGCCTCTGGCCCCAGGGGAGCCAGGGAGGCCCCAGCCCTGGGAACTCAGGAGAGTCTTTCAAGTCCCATCAAGTCTATCACAGGCTTTGGGTCAAACAATTTGGCTCGGCCTACTGGAACCTAAAACCAATGGTGGCTGTGCAGTTTTAAAAACAAAAAAAAGTAGCTTAATATCTCTGCCGTCTAGAACGTCAGTTATCATCCAGGTTACAATGATCGTCCATCTGCTCACATTCATGAACAGATGATGTTATTTTGTGCTCGTCTTACAAAAGTAATTCTCGTTCACTGTAGCATCTTTGCCAACCAGGACTTTAAAAAAATTATTAAGGGATAAAGAAAGAGAAGTAAAAGGAAAAAAAAATCTCCCATTGCTTCCTAGGTGGGTTTTTCCCAGTCATATGCATATATGGGGGACTATTTGTGCTTTGTGTTCTTTTTTCTACACAGGAGTTTCATGATATAGATGTAATGTACATTATGGCTTTCTTACCAATTTTTTTCACTTGATTACATTATGAGCATTTTCTCCCAAGGTACTATTTTTCCCAGCACAACTGTCTGGTTCTCTGTTCTGTGACTATATCGTGACTAAGCTGCCCCCTCCTTGACCACACGTGCCCCTGACCTACGTTGTCCCCATTTCCAGCCACGGCAGGAGAAGAGTGTGCCATCTGCCTCCACTGTGCTGCCGACACCTGCCTTGTCCCCTGTGGCCACACACACTTCTGCAGCTGCTGCGCCTGGCGGGTCTTCAGGGACACAGCCAAGTGCCCTGTGTGTCGTTGTGAGGTGGAGGGGGTAGTCTCAGCATGGGGCCCTCCTGCTCTGAGGACTGGGGAAGGCCTTCCCGTGTCAGTGGCAAAGTAGGCCTAGCTCCAAGCCAGTCCCTGCAGGGGAAGAAGGGGCAGTCCACCCGCTTTCTGTAGAAAAGTCAGAAAGCCTGGTTGGTAATGAGCGGAGCATAGAGAAGGAGTAGAGGATGATGGCTCCTCCCCTTACCCAACAGGTTGGGGCCAGTGGAGGAGCTCTTCTTCCCGCCCACACCAGAATTATCTCTCTGATGGTGGCCTGGCTGTAGACAGTGGCTCAGCAATGGCCAGCAGGCTTGAGTTTCCTCTGCTTAGCTCCAGCTTTCTCATGCCCAGGGCTGTCAAGGCTTTTGCTGGCCACTTGGCACAGCCATCACTGACCTAGCAATCCTTGGCACCCATAAGTACCGAGGTTCATGGGACTCCAAGAACCCACATGTGTCGATGAGGAGGATCTGAGATGGGTGACTTGACCCCTGGTTTTATAGCTGAGGAAGTTAAGGTACCTACATTTGCCTGTGGCAGCCCTGCCCATTTGGGGATTGAGGAGCTGGATCAGACACAGGGAGGCATCTGTGTGGAGTGTCTACAGTCCCAGGTGAGAGCTGGTTCACTGCCGACAAGTCCTCAGTAAAGTGAGTCAGGAGTTACCCACCTTGCAGTGTGGTTGTGAGGATGCAGTGAAATCACGCATCTGAAGATGATTTAGCATATGAAAGGGCACTGTTGTCATTGTGCTTATTCCCTTACCAATTTCTGATCTATCAAAATAAAGCTTCCCTTTTTTTATGAATGACATTACAATGAATATGGCCCTTTATTGCAGTCAGAGAGAGCAGGTGGAGTTGGGGGATGGTCAGAATGCTGGGGCATCTGGGGATCTGCCCTCCTGTCCTGCACAGATACACACTGGGCTTGTAGTGGACTGGCCAGGGCTCTGGGCCCTCAGGTCTGTGTGCTCTATTCTGCCGAGCACCTGAAGGAGACCATCTTACACTACCAGCCTTGAAGTCACAACCAAGCTTTGCTCTCACCATCCTTGATTTGGGGGGACCTGTATGGGAGCTCTGGCTCCTGAATAAATGGAGAAATTGACTTGGGAGCCCCCCTTAGCAGGTGTTTATGGTGGGGGACAAGGCATGCCTGTGACTTTGCTGCTGTTCCCAGCTTGTGGGTGATGGACAGCATCTCCTGGGGGAGAGACCCTTGGATATGTGACTTGACTTCTGTGAGCCTCAGTTTCTTCATCTATAAAGACCATTTTCATCTACAAATGGTCTTCATCTACAAAGACCATTTTCTTTGATAGTAAGTTGTAAGGATAATGAGTATGAAATTTGCAGCTTAGAGGAAATACTCAAAACATGGCAGCTCCCTTTCCTGTACAAGGCAGCTCCAGGGGAAGCAACCAAGAGGTCACTGGGCTGGGCATTCCAGCCTGCGTGTGTGTCCTGGGAGCCCACATCACCCCAATATTTTGTTGATTCTTATGGGTCCTAAAACAAGTTTTTTCTTCCTTTAAGTGTGTCTTTTTTTTTTTTAACTCAGATACTTCCAGGGAGAGAGTGTTACTTGAATCTTATTTCCAGTAAGTAGATAACAACTTAGGGAAGCCTGATCTTAGAAATGGTCCCTAACCAGAGGTGGTTAGAAAGGACTTTTCTAACCTCTAGTCCTTTATAAGAAAGGACTTTTCTAAATCAATTATTCCATAAAAAGCAAGTAAAACACTGGCAAGGTCATATACATATTATATCTGGATATTAACCAAAGACTAAACAACCATCTGAAGGTGGATTATCAAAGAGAAACTATTGAACTTTGGTAAGAACAGTGGAATTTGTGGTGTTTGAACTTGGCCTACTCCCATCCCTCTAACCCCAGCTTCATGGTAGCATTGAAAACCAATATCCTTGTAGCCATTAAAGGGAACAGACCAGGTGGGGAGCGCCTCAGAAAGCTCCATCCAGAGCATTGTTAATATCTGACCTGTACTGCGCTTCCCTGGAAAAGCTTCGTTTATGGGACGTCACCATTATTTAATCTAATTTGAAGCTCTCTCCATGGGGAAAAAAAAAATCCCTCTTCCCAAGGTGTTTGTGAAGCATAATCAGCTTTGGTTATTCAGCAACAGCCCAAGACTGTGATAACAGTTGGGACAACCAAAAGCCCAGCCAAAAATTTAAAAGAAAGATTTGAGAAATGAGATGTTTCAAAGGGGAGTTGAAAGGCTCTGACATATTCCTTGGGATATAAAAGACCATACATGATCAGAAAAGACCTGAAAGGGCCCCAAGTCTCTCAGTTCTGGCAGTCCTCAAGGATCTGTGCAAACAGAAAGTGAAGGCTAAGACAGAGAGGTAAACTGCCTGACACTGAAGATACGCCTCAACTCACACACCGAGCTCCTTGGCAAAGGGTAGATTTCCTGACTCAAAGGCTTCAAGGAAATCTCTGTTCAATCATCAGCTGATTATTAAGCAAACTGAAGAGGTGCAGGTAAACCTGGCTTGCCTCCTCACACAAACACATCAAAATTACAATGAAACTATAGAAAAATCATCACTCAGAACCATTAGAAATTGAGTTGAATGGAAGTGCAACAACTGCAGATTAAAAGAAACTACATCTATTGAGACTGGTAGGAGGGGTGGAGACATGGAAATGCTCCCACAACCAAATGTGGTGGCTAAAAATTGTGAGGGGTATCTCAGGAGTGAGGGGTCGCAGCCCTACACCAGGCCCCCAGCCCAGGGTTCTAGTGCTAGGAAAATAAGTCCCCACAGCTTCTGGCTGTAAAAGCCAGCAGGGATTTAGTTGGTGGAATAAACTGTTAGATTCCCAAGTAGCTTCTCTTAAAGGGCCAGAACATGGACTTACTCAGACTCACTCTCTCTGAGCCCCAGCACTGGGATAGCAGCTCGAAGGCACTAGAGGCATGTGGGGAGGTACTGAAGTGTCTGGCATCAGGGTGAGCACTTGAGGACAGCTTTCTCCCAGACGGAAGTATGGGCAGAGACCATTGTTCCTTTTCTAAGCCCTCTCACCACAGTGCCACAGAAACAGCAGACAGGTCCCATATCTGAGATTCCATCAACCCGGCTCACACTGTTTTCCCTACCCTGGTGATTCCATGAGGCCCTGCCCCACCCAAATTACAGGCCCACCCAAGCTGTTAACAGGGCTTTTCCATGTGAATGGCTTGTCTTGGCTCATGCTTCACATCTTCCTAAATCCTGTCAAGCAAGCAACAGCTGGCCTCAGTGAGCCTCCAGCCCCTGTACCTTTTACTAAGTGGCCCCAAACCTGCCATTAGCAGAAGCTGGCCTTGGTTCATAGCCTAGCTTCACTGGGGCATCTCCCAGTCTAGTAAAGTAGCAGCCATCTGAAAGATCACTTTATAGCTCATGGCAAGTGGCCCCAGACAGAACACTGGCAATCACTGACCTTGGTCTGTACCACCTGGGAAATCCAGAGTGTGCACACCCAGTGGACAGCTACAGACCACGTCTGAGCACTACCAGCCAACCACCTACACAGTGATTCACTCAAGGGGTGGACTAAATGGGCTCCAGAGCTCTGTTGGAATAAGCCTTGCTCTGTGGAGTTGGCTCCTGCACAGCTGATCCTCCATACAGGGCAAAGATTGGTGGTGAGTGGTCACAGACAGTCTTTGCCACTGACAGGCCTGGGTAAATCTCTCCCATTGACCTGCCAACAGCAATCAAGGCTCAACTACAAGAGGAGGATGTACTCAGCCCACACAGAGAGTGCACCTTGACTATACAGTTGGGTGATATGGGAAGCTATACCACTGGACCCCACAGGACACCTACTACATTAGACCACACTACCAAGACAGAGAGTCATAGCAACTCTGCCTCATAAATAACAAACACAGGGAGGCTGCCAAAATGAGGAGACAAAGAAACATGACCCAAATGACAGAAAAGATCAAAACTTCAGAAAAAAACTAAACAAAATGGAGATAAGCAATTTATCAGATACAGAGTTCAAAACACTTGTTATAGGGATGCTCAAGGAACTTAGTGAGGACCTCACTAAAATAGATCCAGTGAGGACTAGCATAAAATAGATCCAGTGAGAAATGAAGGATACACTAATTGAAATAAAGAACAATTCACAGGGAATCAACAGTAGAGCTGATGAATCAAATCAATGATTTGGAACATAAGGAAGCAAAAAACAACCAATCAGAACAAGAAGAAAAAAAAGAATTAAAAAAAATGAGGATAGTATAAGCAGCCTCTGGGAAAACTTCAAGTGTACCAACATTTGCATTATAGGGGTGCTAGAAAAAGAAGAGAAAGAGCAAGAAATCGGAAATCTATTTGAAAAAGTGATGAAAGAAAACCTCCCTAACTGGGTGAAGGAAATAGACATGCAAGTCTAGGAAGCACAGAGAATCTCAAACAAATCAGTGCAAAGAGGCCTATGCCAAGACACATCATAATTAAAATGCCATAGGTTAATGATAAAGAGAGAATTTGAAAAACAGCAAGAGAAAAATGGTTATCTTCAGGGGAGTTCCCATAAGATTGTCAGCTGATTTCTCAAAAGAAACTTCGCAGTCTAAAATAGATTGGCAGGAAATATTCAAAGTCATGAAAGCTGAGACCTACATCCAAGACTGCTTTACCCAGAAAAGCTATCATTTAGAATTTAAGGGCAGCCCTGGCTGGTGCAGCTCAGTGGATTGAGCGCAGGTCTGCAAACCAGAGGATCAAAGATAAATAAATAAATACATATTTTTTTAAAAAAGAGTTTCTGCTTTAAAAAAAAAGGGGCAGATAGAAAGCTCCCCAGAGAAGAAAAAGCTCCCCAGAGAAGAAAAAGCTAAACAAGTTCATCATCACCAAACTATTATTATATGAAATGTTAAAGGGACTTATTTAAGAAAATGGAGATCAAAATTATGAACAGTAAAATGGCAATAAATGCATATCTATAAAAAATTAATTATAAAAAACTAAATTACCAAGAAGAACAGAGACAGAATCATAGATACAGTGGACATTTTGATGATTGCCAGATGGGAGGGGAGTGTGGGGGAATGGGTGAAGAGGTGAGAGGTTTAAGAAGTACAAATAGGTAGTTACAGAATAGCCATGGAGATGTAAAGTACAGCCTAGGAAATGGAGTAGCCAAAGAACTTATACACATGACCCATGGACATGAACCATGGTGTGGGGATTACCTGAGGGAGTAGGGTTTGCTGGGTGGAGGGGATCAAACGGCCAAAAATGGGGACAATTGTAATAGCATAATCAATACAATATAATGATAAAAAAGTTAACTGAGCAGAGACATCAGTGGTTGAACACTACAAGAAATGTATACTTTACAAAATTAGTCCAGGAAAGTCACAAAATAAACAAGCAGCAGAAACAACAAACCCTGAGTTGTGTATATATGTCTGATATTCAGAGTTGCCACATTACATTTTCTAAGAAAAAAACTCCTTCTAAAAATATGAGGCCTGCCAAGAAAAGGAAAATTATGGCCTATGCACAAGAAAAAAAAATTAGTCACTAGAAACTGTCCCCGAGGAAGGCTGAATGTTGGAATTAGACAAGATTTCACACGGGCTATTACAAATATGATCAAAATACTAAAGGAAATCATGTCTAAAGAATTTTTTAAAAAATATGTCTTGGTGGATCACTAAATAGAGATTATTAATAGAGAGATAGAAATGATAAAATCAAGCAAACACAAAGTATGGAGTTGATAACACAGTACCTGAAATGAAAAATTTGCTAGTGGACTTCAACAGCAGATTTGAGCTATAGGACAAAGGATTAATGAATATGAAGATAAAATTAGTAAAGGTTAATTGGTCTGATTAATAGTGGCAAAAAAAAAACAAAGCCTTAGATACCTGTAGGACTCCGTTAGATGATCCAATATACATACTATGGGAAAACCAGGAGGTGAAAAGGGAAGAAAAATATATTGGAGATACAAAGTTTCAAAATTTCCAAATTTTATTAATACTTTCCAAAAATATTAATATTCACATCCAAGAAAATCAACAAACTCCAAGAGTATAAATTCAAAGAAATGCACACTAAGACCACAGTTAAATTGTCAAAAACCCAAAACAAAGAGAATCTCAAAGACAAATAAAACAACAAACTCATCACATACGAGAGATCCTCAAGGATGATAGAGGCCAGAGAGTAGTGGGATGATACACTCAAAGTGCTGAAAAGTAAAAGGCTGTCAAGAATTCTGTATCCATCAAAAACTACCTTGCAAAAATAAAGAAGAAATTATGACATTCTCAGGTCAATAAAAACAGAGCATTCTTTGCTAGCCAACCTGTTCTATGAGAAATACTAAAAAAAAAAATTCTTCAGATTGAAATGAAAGGATTAATCTCCAAAATTTCTCCAGTTGTATAGATACAAAAACTAGCCCTGGATGGTGTGGCTCAGTGGATTGAGTGCTGGCCTGTGAATCAAAGTGTCACCGGTTCAATTCCTGTCAGTGTACATGCCTGGGTTGTGGGCCAGGTCCCCAGTTGGGGACGCGTGAGAGGCACCACACACTGATGTTTTTCACCCTCCCTTCTCCTCTCTCTAAAAATAAATAAATAAAATCTTAAAAAAAATTGTAGCCCAGGGAGGGGCAATCATCTTACAGTGATGGGACAACCAAACCACCTTGTTACACCACACACAAGAATAAATTAAAAATGCATTAAAGATTTAAATGTTAGACTGAAACCATAAAAATCCTAGAAAAAAACATAGGCAGCAAAATCTCAGATAGCTTGTAGCAATATTTTTCTTGTATTATTATTTTAAGTATATTTTGTTGCTTACACTATTACAGTTGTCCCATTTTTTCTCCCCTTTCCCCCCACTTTGCCTGGTGCCTCCATTCCCTCCAGCAATCACCCACATTAGTTCAGGTCCATGTGCCATACATATAACTTCTCCGTTTCCTATACTGTTCTTAACATCCCCTTGTCTATTTTGTACCTACCAATTACGCATCTTATTCCCTGCACCTTTTCCCCCTTTCTCCACCTTCCCCTCCCTGCTGATAACCCTCCATGTGATCTCCATAGCTTTGATTCAGTTCCTGTTCTGGTTGTTTGCTTAATTTGTTTCATGTGTGTGTGTGTTTTAGCTTCAGTTCTTGATAGTTGTGAGTTTGTTGTCATTTTACTGTTCATAGTTTTGCTCTTCTTTTTTTTAGATAAGCCTCTTTAACATTTCAAGTACTAATGGCTTGGTGATGGTGAACTCCTTTAGTTTTACCTTGTCTGGGAAGGCCCTTCTATTATTCTAAGTGAAAGCTTTGCTGGATAGAGTCATCTAGGTTGTAGGTCCTTGCATGACTTTGAATTCTTCTTGCCAGTCCCTTCTTGCCTGCAAGGTTTCTTTTGAGAAATCAGCTGATAGTTTTATGGGAACTCTTTTAGGTAACTCTCTCCTTTCCTCTTGCTGCTTTTAAGATTCTCTCCTTATCTCTAACCTTTGGCATTTTAATTATCATGTGTCTTGGTGTGGCCCTCTTTGGGTCCAATTTGTTCAGGACTCTCTGAGCTTCCTGAACTTGTGTATCTATTTCCATCACCAAATTAGGAAAGTTTTCTTATTCATTATTTTTTCAAATAATTTTTCAATTTCTTGCTCTTCCTCTTCTGGTTCTGGCATGCCTATGATCTGGAAATTGTCGCTTTGGGAGTTGTCTCAGAGGCTGCTTATACTATTCTCATTTTTTAAAAATTCTTGTTTCTTCTCTCTGTTCTGGTTGAATGTTTATTTCTTTTTTATGTTCCAAACTATTGATTTGAATACCCACTTCCTTCCCTTCACTATTGGTTCCCTGTATATTTTTCCTTATTTCACTTTATATTGCCTTCACTTCTTCCTTTTTTAAAAAATTTTTTTATGGATTATGCTGTTACAGTTGTTCTATTCCCCCCTTCATTCCCCTCCACCCTACCCCCCATCCCCACCATCACCCCCCCTTTAGTTTATGACCATGTGTCTCAAGTCCTTTAGATTCTATATTTCCCATGCTATTCTTGCCCCCCCTTCTATTTTCTATGTACTGTCTATGCTACTTATTTTCTGTACCTTCTCCCCCCTTCTCCTCCTCCCACTCCCCTATTGCTAACCCTCCTTGAGATCTTCATTTCTATGTTTCCACTCCTGATCTAGCTGTCCTTTTAGTTTGCTTTCGTTTTAGGTGTGGTTGTTGATAACTATGAGTTTGTTGTTCTTTCACTGTTCATGTTTCTTTAACTTCTTTTTCTTAGATAAGTCCCTTTAACATTTCATATAATAAGGGCTTGGTGATGATGAACTCCTTGAATTTGATCTTATCTGAGAAGCACCTTATCTGTCCTTCCATTCTAAATGAAAGTTTTGCTGGATACAGCAATCTTGGTTGTAGGTCTTTGGATTTCATGACTTGGAATACCTCTTTCCAGCCCCTTCTTGCCTGTAAGGTCTCTTTTGAGAAATCTGCTGACAGTCTGATGGGGACTCCTTTGTAGGTGACTGTCCCCTTATCTCTTGCTGCTTCTAGGATTCTCTCCTTCATTTTAATTTTGGCTAATGTAATTATGATGTGCCTTGGTGTGTTCCTTCTTGGGTCCAACTTCTTTGGTACTCTCTGAGCTTCCTGGATTTCCTGGAAGTCTATTTCCTTTGCCAGATTGGGGAAATTCTCCTTTATTATTTGTTCAAATAAGTTTTCCATTGGTGGCTGTTCCTTTCCCCCCTTCTGGTACCCCTATAATTCGGATGTTGGAATGTTTAAAGATGTCCTGGAGGTTCCTAAGACTCTCCTCATTTCTTTGAATTCTTGCTTCTTGACTCTTTTCTGTTTGGCCATTATTTGCTTTCTTCTGGTCCACTCCATTTATTTGAGTCCCAGTTTCCTTTTCATTGCTATTGGTGTCCTGTGCAATTCCATTCATTTCAATTAGTTTCGCCTTCATATATTTGTCTAATTTGTGGCTATAATCAACCAGTTCTGTGAGGATCCTGATGACCAGTGTTTTAAACTGTGCGTCTGAGAGTTTTGCTATTTCTTCATCACTTAGATCTATGGGCTCTGGGGCTTTGAGATCTTCCTGCGACATTTTTGGTCTGTTTGCGCCCTTTAAGTGTGAGAAGCAGCGCCTTGGACTCCCAGGTCGTTGGGTTGTGACACTGTATGTAGGGGCGTGGTCAGCGCGGGGAAATGGTGACCCCCCTCTGCTGTTTCTCACAGCTGGGTGAGGAGCAGCGCCTAAGGTGGTTCACCTGGGCCAGGCCATGCAGAGTCACTGGGTTATGACGCTGTATGTGGAGGTGGGGTCAGAGCAGGGAAACGGCGGCGCCCTCCACTGCCTCGGACCCGCCGGGCCCGGTCCAACCACCCACTCCCTCGCCTGTCCACCGCGCACAAATGCGCGACCACAGTCAACACGCAGCACCGCTTCCCCGCTGTCTCCCCCGGGGTCGCTCGCCTGGTCGCTCGCTTGGTCACTCACTAAGTCCAACCCTGCGCCTGGATTCCGTGCACCTGGATTCCGCGCGTCTGGATTCCAGGCTCCTGAGTCCATCTGACCGAGTTTTCCTGTGCAACCCTGCTTCACTAGCCGCTGGTTTCGCCCCTTACCATTCAGGCTGAAGAATTTGTTGTTAACGGACTTCCGAAAAGTTCAATTTTCCGTGTTATGGCTGTGTTTTCTGTTGCTAATATTTAGTTGTCTCTAAACTTGGTTGTGTGAGAAGGCACGGCACATCCACCTATGCCTCTATCTTGGCGGAAGTCTCACTTCTTCCTTTATTCTGTGGCCATACTCAGTCATTTCTGTGAGCATACTGATTACCAGTATTTTGAACTCTGCATCTGACAGGTTGTCTATCTCCTCATTGCTTAGTTCTTTTTCTGGAGTTTTGCTCTATTCTTTCTGTTGAGCCATATTTCTTTATCTTCTCCTCTATTGTTGGCACACCTGTAACATTGTTAGTGGTGGAGCCTTAGGTATTTGCCAGGTCAGAGCAACCTGCTTTGTCATGTTGTGGCACTGTATGTGGGGGAGGAGTCAAAGAGGAAACAATACCACTTGCTGAACTCTCACTCAACTTTCAGTCACTTTGTCTGCTTCCCACAAGTGGCCAGCACCCTTCCAGTTGCTGCCCTGATTCCATGAGAAGGTGGGCTTATGTATATTCTAGGGCCCCATGGGCCCCTCAAATGAATTCTCTTGAGAGACTGGCAGTTACTTCTTCTGCTGCAACTACCACAGACTTTTATAGCCAGAGGTTATGAGACTTTATCTTTTTGGTGCTGGACCTGTGGGTTGCATAGTCTTTCCTGGGCTGGGATTGCTCACTCTCAATTGTTCCTTCTGGTTTTTATTTGCACACAAATGTGGGACCACCCCATCCATTAGCCATCACCTCTCCGGGCAGCCTCTCCAGCCTGGCTGACCAATTCCTCCCCTCCTACCAGTCTGGATGAATGTTTCTTTAACTCCTTGGTTGTCAGACTTCTGTACAGTTAAATATTTGTCAGTTCTGATTGTTCTTTGTTTTTAGATTGGTTGTTATCCGTCTTTTGGTTGTGTGAGGAGGTGAAGCATATCTACTTAGGCCTCCATCTTGGCAAGAAAGCTGCAAATAGAAGCTTTTTAAAAATTTTGTATATAGTCCAACTTGTTAGTCTCCCGTTCATGGCATTTGTTTGTTGTATCTTGTTATAAAAGGCCATCACATGAGATTTCCAATCAAGATGGAGATGTAGGTAGACATGCTTGGCCTCCTTGCATTAGAAGAATTACACTAGAAGAATTACAACTAACCTCAAAACAAATGATGCTGGGAACTGCCAAAAAGTTAAATGTATGGAAGTCTGGCAACCAAGCATTTAAAGAAGCCACATTCACCTAGATGGGTAGGAGGAACAGAGATGTGGAGATGGGACAGAGAGGCAAGGAGATGCAGTGTGGCAAGGAGAGAAGGCAGTAGCAGCAGAACAGGCAGTCCCACATTCATGTGTGGTAGATAAAAATCATGAGGAATACCTTGGGAGCAAGCAATCCAAGCCCCATGCTAGACTGCATGGCCCAGAGTTCCAGCATGCAGAAGATAAAATCCTATAACTTCTGGCTCTAAAAGCCAGATGAGGTTGGGGCAGCAGAAGAAACTGCTGGTTTCTAAGGAGTGTCTGTTTAAAGGGCCCACACAGATTTAGAACACCCACAACTCACCCACTCTGGGATTCACCACCAGGACAGCTGGAAGGGCACCAGTCACATATGAGAAGTGGGTGAAATGACTAGAAATGGAGCAAGTGCTGTGCAAACCTTCAGAGCCTGACAGCAGCATTGTCACTTCTCTGACACTTCCCCTCACACACAGGCACAAAGTTGTGAAGTGGGTTGCCCTACCATGGCAAATACTTAAGGCTCTGCCCCATACAACATAACAGGTAAGCTAAGACAGTCAAAGCAACTTTACCTAATACAGAAACAAACACAAGGAAGCTGCCAAATTGAGGAGACAAATAAATATGGCCCAAATGAAACAACAGAACAAAACACCAGAAAAAGAACTAAGCAATGAGGAGATAGACAACCTGTCGGATGCAGAGTTCAAAATACTGGTAATCAGTATGCTCACAGAAATGACTGAGTATGGCCACAGAGTAAAGGAAGAAGTGAAGGCAATATAAAATGAAATAAAGAAAAATATACAGGGAACCAATAGTGAAGGGAAGGAAGTGGGTATTCAAATCAATAGTTTGGAACATAAAAAAGAAATAAACATTCAACCAGAACAGAGAGAAGAAACAAGAATTTTTAAAAAATGAGAATAGTATAAGCAGCCTCTGAGACAACTCCCAAAGCGACAATTTCCAGATCATAGGCATGCCAGAACCAGAAGAGGAAGAGCAAGAAATTGAAAAATTATTTGAAAAAATAATGAATAAGAAAACTTTCCTAATTTGGTGATGGAAATAGATACACAAGTTCAGGAAGCTCAGAGAGTCCTGAACAAATTGGACCCAAAGAGGGCCACACCAAGACACATGATAATTAAAATGCCAAAGGTTAGAGATAAGGAGAGAATCTTAAAAGCAGCAAGAGGAAAGGAGAGAGTTACCTAAAAGAGTTCCCATAAAACTATCAGCTGATTTCTCAAAAGAAACCTTGCAGGCAAGAAGGGACTGGCAAGAAGAATTCAAAGTCATGCAAGGACCTACAACCTAGATGACTCTATCCAGCAAAGCTTTCACTTAGAATAATAGAAGGGCCTTCCCAGACAAGGTAAAACTAAAGGAGTTAACCATCACCAAGCCATTAGTACTTGAAATGTTAAAGAGACTTATCTAAAAAAAAGAAGAGCAAAACTATGAACAGTAAAATGACAACAAACTCACAACTATCAAGAACTGAAGCTAAAACACACACACACATGAAACAAATTAAGCAAACAACCAGAACAGGAACTGAATCAAAGCTATGGAGATCACATGGAGGGTTATCAGCAGGGAGGGGAAGGTGGAGAAAGGGGGAAAAGGTGCAGGGAATAAGATGCGTAATTGGTAGGTA
Source organism: Artibeus jamaicensis (assembly GCF_021234435.1). Classification (NCBI taxonomy): domain Eukaryota; kingdom Metazoa; phylum Chordata; class Mammalia; order Chiroptera; family Phyllostomidae; genus Artibeus; species Artibeus jamaicensis. The sequence continues at coordinate 7,065,847 of NW_026521810.1, read as the reverse complement.
CAAAATAGACAAGGGGATGTTAAGAACAGTATAGGAAACGGAGAAGTTATATGTATGGCACATGGACTGAACTAATGTGGGTGATTGCTGGAGGGAATGGAGGCACCAGGCAAAGTGGGAGGAAAGGGGAGAAAAAATGGGACAACTGTAATAGTGTAAGCAACAAAATATACTTTATAAAAGCTTCTATTTCTTAAATGATACCATAAATAAAACTAATAGGCAATTTAACAGGCAGGAAGTATCGTTTTCAACATATATGTGTATGACAGAGAATGGGTTAATGTCCAAATGCATAAAACATTCACTGATACAATTAATAAGAAAGCACAAATACCAGTATCTCCTAATGAAAGTAACTAAAGTAATTTTGGGGATATTAATTCGTGTGATCAATAATCTCATTTACCAGGTCCTGGGCACCACAAATCAAAGAACCAAGGAGATAATAACAGAACAGAAATTGATTGAGCAAAAATATTTTAGACATGCCCTACTAAATGTACAGTAATCATACCATATTGCCCCAGAGTATCTACTGTAGAAAGTCAGTCACATGGGTGGGATGGGAACTTACCAATAAAAACAAATGGATGGAGGAAGGGAGCACACAAGCAAGGGTGTCCTGGCCATGGGACTCATCACAGAAGAAACCTTGGAACACAGCTACATGTTCACCAACAGGGAAATGATTATATCAAGTAGGATTTATCCATGTGAGGAGCATTGTGCCTGGGTAATGAAGAATAAGTTATCACTATATTTCTGACACATAGATGTAGCATATAGTAAGTCTTATGTACGTAAAAATAAAACTGTGTGTATGTGTATTTAAGTGCATAGAAATGGGTCTGGAAGGGTAAGAGGTTACCTTGAGGAAAGAACTGGGATCAGGGAGATACTGGTTTGGCCAAAAAGTTAGTTCAGCTTTAAAGTAAAAATAGAGAACATTTTTCATTTTTACCAATAACTTTACTGAACAATGTACTCACTATTTTGTTCTACTACCTTCTGTCATCTTTCAGGCAACTTCATTATTCTATCTTCCCAAAACTTTTTTTTTTTGAACAAAGAACTGTTCCAAGTGTCAGGGAATTGAAACTTTTTCAATTAATAGAATTTTGTAAAGACTGAAATAAATGGAAATCTTAAGGTGCATTGTCTGGTGAATGTGGTGGATGAATTGGAACTTCCCAGCCAAGCCATAATAGTTTTTGCCTGGTCATCAAAGAAACATGCAGTTCTGAGTTATTCTGAAGGAAGATTATGCGTTTTCTGTGGACTAATTCTGTATACTTTTTATCAAGTGCTTCTTTCATTTGGTTTAACTGGGAGCGGTAATTGTTGGAATTTATCATTTGCTTTCCCAGAAGGAACTCATAATAGAGGACTCCCTTCCAATCTCACCGTATGCACAACATCACCTTCTCTGGATGAAGACCAGCCTTTGGTGTGGTTGGGTGTAGTTCATTTCGCTTGTCCCATGATTCCTTCCATTCCACATTGTTGTAAAGTATCCACTTTTCATTGCCGTTACAATTTTTTTAAAGGAATGTTTTGTTACACTTAAGGAGAGAATTGCCTAAGGAAACATGGCCAAGAAGGTTTTTTTCACTTAATGTATGTGGAACCGAAACATCAAAGTGATTAATATAACCAAGCTGGTGCAAATGATTTTCAATTCTTTTGGATATTTTGAGTATGTTGGCTATCTCCTATGTAGTACAACATTGATTGTTCTCAATTAATGTCTCTATTTGACCACTGTCAATTTCAGCTGGTCTACCCAAGTGTGGAGCATTGTCCAGCAAAAAATCTCCGGCACAGGACTTCCGCCAAGATGGAAGCATAGGTGGAGACGCCTTGCTTTCTCACACAACCAAGTTTAGAGTCAACTAAATATTAGCAATAGAAAACATAGCCAGAACACAGAAAATTGAACTTTTCGGAAGCCTGATAACAATAAAAAATCTCCAGCACAAAACTTCACAAACCATGTTTGACACCTTCAGTCAGTCACAGCACCTTCTCCATACACTGCACAAACCTTTCTTTGTGTTTCAGTTGCATTTTTACCTTTTTGAAATAATAAAGCATAAGGTGCTGAAATTGTTGCTTATTTTCTCAAAAAGTTAAACTAGAGTTACCATGTGACCCAGCAATTCGACTCCTAGGTACATACCCTAGAGGATTGAAAACATCCCTTCATATAAATATTTGTAACCGTGGCTGATATAGCTCAATGGATTGAGTGCAGGCTACGAATCAAAGGGTTGCCAGTTTGATTCCCAGTGAGGGCACATGCCTGGGTTACAGGCCAGGTCCCCAGTGTGGGGCATGAGGGAGGCAACCACACATTGATATTTCCCTCCCTCTCTTTCTCCTTCTCTTCCACTCTCTCTATGTCTCTAAAGATGAATAAATAAAATCTTTAAAAAAATATTTGTACACAAGTGTTCATAGAAGAATTATTTATAGTAGCTCCAAAGTTGAAAACAATCCAAATGCCTATCGACTGATGAATAAACCACAAAAAAAGAATGAAGTACTGACTCAGGTACAATGTGGATGAACCTTGAGAACATGCTAGGAGAAGGAAGCCAGTCACGAAAGGCCAAATACTGTATGATTCCATTTGTATGAATAGACAGAAGGTAGCTGTGTGGGTGCAAGGAGCTAGGGAGAGGGAGTAATGGGGAGTAACAACTGAGGGTTGTGGGCTGCTTTTTGGGGTGGGGAATGTACTCTAAAATTGGTTGTGCTGAATATACTAAAAGCCACTCAGCTGCACATGTTAAATGGGTGGATACTGTGATATGTAAATTATATCTTAATTTTTTTAAAGATTTTATTTATTTATCCTTAGAGGGGAAGGGAAGGAGAGAGGGAGAGAAACATCAATGTATGGTTGCCTCTCGTGTGTCCCCTGCTGGAACCTGGCCCGCAACCCAGGCATGTGCCCTGACTGGGAATCGATTAGCGATACTCTGGTTTGCAGGACTGCGCTCAATCCACTGAGCTACACCAGCCAGAGCTCTACTTTAATTTTTAAATTACTGTATTTTTGGACCATAAGATGCACCTAGGTTTTAGAGGAGGAAAATAGAAAAAAAAATTTGAAACAAAAAAGTGTGGTAAGACATTTAATAACATAATAACATAATATTTCACGAATGTAAATGTAAACAAAACTCAACAGCAGCATTAACAACCATTATTCCTCCCAAATTTGGGGGGAAAAGTGCATCTTATAGTCTGAAAAATATGGTATGTCTAGATTTTTTAAATTATATAAAAAGAAAGAACCCCAGAATAGACAAATATATAAGTACTACTGGGAGACAAAGAGGAAGGAAATCTTAGTCCTGGGAGCAGGAAGAGCAAAGAGGAAGTGAAATTTGAACTGGTCTTACAGGTCACATGGCTATTTTGGGAGAGGGGGGAAAATCAGGTACTGCAAATAGTGGGCACAGCACATGCTATGATGGACAAGGCAGGATGTGTCAGGGAATGGTGAAGACGACCAGCTTCCCCCACAACGGCTGAAGCAGAAGGACTAGGATGCTGCAGAGCAGCCCATGGGGAAGGTGGCTGGGGCTGGCTGTAGGGTGGCAGTGGGGGGTGAGGAGCCCTTGCCACCCAGCTGGCTGCTGGAGGACTAATCTGTCAGGAGGCTGTTGGTTGTTTGGCCGTTCAGGAGAGAATAGGCCACTGCTAGGTTTCACTTTCCTAGAAATACAAGATTTATACGTTGTGGTGAGATCACTGGGTCAAAGCAAACAGGAATTCTGCAATGAATCATTATCAGGAGGTTGATAAGCAGAGTGAAAGGAAAGTGAAAGTATAATGGAGGACTATTAGTGTGTATTTTAGCAAGAGGCCTGCCTGGGTTGGGCCCAGGACAGCTTCAGGGCTTTCCTGGAGACTGGAGAAAAGTCCCCTTGCCCAGGTGATTTGCAGATACAGCTTCCTGTTAGTCAGCTGGGGTGTGGGCAATAACAAGTCTGCCCCATGGGACCAGGTTCACTGTGCCCTTTGTCCACCCAGTCCTCACCACATATGTATGTGCACACACACAGAGCCCCATGCTATCTTCAGAGGGGCCTCCACCAGCATCGTTATCCCATAATACCCCCTCCCTCCCCCTGCACTGCTGATAAGCTGGTCAGGAAATTTCCACTCAAAGTTCACATCCAAGGCAGGAAAGGGTGGGGGAGGATTTGTTTCCTGAGCCCAGGAGCAAGGCGAAGAGGAGGCGCCGATCCGTCCACCATGGACCTGCACAGCAAATCCAGTCCTCTCTGCCAGCTGTCCTGCTTCCCCATCCCTTCCTTTGAAAGAGGAGGGGGTGGTGCCTCTGATCCTCTGGTATAGCAGCCTGTCACTCTGGCTTAGATCTGCATGAAGTGGGTGGGCCACAGCAGATGGTAATAGTTCCACTTCACAGCCGGGAAAGCTGAGGCCCAGAGACTGTGTCTGACTTGCTCAAGGCCATTCAGCCGTCTGTGATGTCATCTTGACTGGATCCTGACTCTGCTGCCTTAGGCTGTGCCAATTACGGTCTGAGAGGTATGAAGATCACCCAGTAGATACCACCTCATCTCATCCCCCATGTCCCAACAAAAATGGGCCCGTTTGGATACAAAGAGTGATTTCAGTGGGAGGACTGACAGCAAGAGCCCATCCCAGTCTCCCTCCTGGACCCCGGCCATCTTTCTTGCTTCCTGGACTCTCCTGACTCCCTTTGCTCCTTTTGGGTCCTGCTGACTGAAGAGAGAATCAACTACAGTTTGCTCCACTCCTGTTAAAGTGTGTGTGGTCCCGGGGTTGACTCCTGAAAGAGCCCTGAGCTCCTTGAAAGGAAGAACTCAAGTATAATACTGGAGAGAACACACTGTCCCTTCTTCCCCACAATGGAGTCTGAAGAGGACACAAATGACCCGTGGCTAAAGGGAAAAGCAGACCCTTGGATTCCTCTTGGGTGGAATCCCTTTTTAAAATATTTGTGAAGATGGGGACCCTTGTGGTCAAAGGTCCAATACCTGTGTAGCACAAGTGCTCTCTCAGCCACAAGGACATGTGAGGACTGTGTGTGTCCTCTTAGGGAAGGAGCTGAGGCCTGACTCCTGAGAGGCCTGAGGCTGGCCTTCTCACCTCAGTGAGTTTGAGGCCCAGATATGGGCCCCGTGGATGCAGCACAGAAGGGTGGGGTAAATGTGAAACAACCCACGTGCCTGTGGCTGCTCTAGAAATGCCCTGCTGAGACCTTCGCTGTGGAGAGTGTAGGTGACTGACATGGTGGGCAGAAGGGCAGGGCACTCCTGAGGGAGAGAGGATGACTGTACAGGGGCCTCTAACTTGACGATGCCTCAGCGGCCAGCCAGACCTTTCTTTGAGCTATCCTGCAGTCCCAGACCCTTCTGTCCAGCCTTCCCTTCTTCCCCATGCCTTTCATAGGCTTCAGGCCTGCATCACAGATAAAGATTCTTCCCTTCTTCTCCAGCTCACTCCCCTTTACCCTTCACAGGCATTTCCCCAGTAAGTGTCATGACATCTAACTGTGTCTGGGCATCCGGGCCTGGGAGAACCCACTACTGCAACATCCACCAACCGAAGAGTGTCTTCATGGTGCTGTAGTCACACAATGAACAGGCCAGAGCAATGAGTATCATCTGGAAAAATCTCCAAAGTGCAATGCTTGTTGGAACCCACACATTGCGGAAGGATGCTTCAGATCATCCCAGCACCAGCCCGCTGCTGTCCCAGTGTTACAGAACAGACCCAGGGCTGAGGTGAATGATATACTATTGCTGAATGGACCACCCTTGTGCTCAGGGGTCCCCCACCCTGTACTAGGTTCACCTTGCCTGCCACCAGGGAAAGACGTCTCTCAATGCCAGAGATTGATGAAAAGGAAAGGGATTATTTATTTAAAGAATTATACAAATTTAAGAGTAATGATTTAATGTCTTCATTGATATCCCAAAGTCCTTAAGAATACCCACAAGTGCACAATCCTTCCTTCCCTCTCTGCCCAGTCCAAGGTACCGTATCTCAGAAAAAGAAATAGAAGTCGGTGGTTCTTCTCTGCTCCTGCCGAGTGGTCCCAAAAAGATGCCACATGGCTACTGCACCTGGGTTTAAATCCCAGCACCAATCTTCCTCTGGAGCACCATTTCTGACTCCTCCCACAATTGCCCATAGCTGCCAGCATTCCCGTATTTTTCCAGCTTTTCTGGGCTGCCATAGTAAGTCCAGGCAGGTGTAGCCCCGTGGTGTGGAGCCAATCATTTTGAAGCTCTTATGAGTTTCTGTAACCAGGGGAAGTTGCCTCCCAGTCATGTCATGGGTAGAAGTTACTTCCATTACCCTGGCTCAAAGCATGGCCATAGCTATTTAACATATCTATGAAACCAGGCAAAAATTATAGATATGTTAAATGACTATTCCAGAGGTTATCTGCAAAACTGTTCCCATTCAAAACAACTCTCAGTGACCCTGCTCCATGCATCCTATCCCCCAGCTCGGACTTGTGGGGGTGAGGACAGCACATATATTTTTTCTTTCTAATATTTCCTGGACACTGAGTTCTGGACCCCATTACACATCTCTATCTGCCCCCCATCCTACCAGCTGCACTGTTACATAGCACTTTACCTGCATTTATGTGTGTGACACTCATACCAGCCATCTGAAGGAGGGCCTGGCAACATCCCTGTGTTGGAACCTGTGGAAGGAGAGCAAAATTTCCTTCCTCTTTAAAGCCCATTAATATTCCACTGTATGTTTCTACCACATTTTGTTTCTCCATTTGGCTGCGGATGATGTCTGGGTTGTTTCCATCTTTGGGCTGCTGTGAATAAATAGTGCTGCTGTGAACATGGGGTGCACATCTCTGTGAAGTCCCTGCTCTCAGTTCTTTTGGGTCTATGTTCAGGGTGAGATTGTAGGATCACATGGTGATCACAAATGTTCTTAACATAAGAACCAATAGTTGATCTCAAGCAAGAGAAATGAGAAACGTAGCTTTCATATGTAAGTCTGACAAAGGTCCAAAAGGTTAGCAACTGCACAGTGTTGATGGAAGTGTGTTGGAATAGGGGCGGGGAGAGGCCTCATTGTTGCTGGGACCCTTTTTGTTCCTTTTGCCTTATATTCTGTGTGTACAGTTATATCTGCCCACAGCTCTGTCTGTGTGCTAACTTTAGCTGCCTGGCAGGAGGAGGTGGCGGGACCTCTTGGGTTTCTGGCGCAAGGAACCCAAGATCCCTGCTCTTGTGGCTGTGATCCCTGTGGGTCCCTGCCCTGCGGCTGGGGAGAGGCATGTGGAGCCGGCCCCTGGGCGAGAGCTTGGCAGGTCATCATTGGGGACTTGCTGCCAGTGGGAAGAGGAGCAGGCCCTGTAACTTGCACTGGCCTGGAGGCTGTGACCAGTGGCCTGCCTGGGGCTGAAGGCCATGGGGACCCTCTCTGACCCAACCCCTGCTTTCAAGTCACCCCCCCTTCTCCCAAGGCCCTGGTGGGGGTCAGCAGCCTGGGCAGTGCATCAAAAAACATTTTTTAAAAATAAGGGCAGTCCTAGGGAATGTCACCAGGGATGGCTCCCTTCTCCTCAAGTGGCTGGGGACAGAGAAGCATCCCGATTCGGTGATGGTTAAAGCCACAGGGCAGCGTATCCATGGTCAGAGCTGACCTTGGGGCTAAGTGGAGGACTCAGAGGGTCTCGGCTGCAGACCCTTGGCCACAACACCTTTATAGAAGAGAGCTGGGGCTTGAATACAAATACTCTGCCTCTCCACCCAAAAGAGGGTTCTACTTCAGGCCAGGAGAAAACATTCTCATTTAACACCTCTCCCCTTGATTGGAGTCCTTTGTCAAAAATACAAAGGGAAACTGATCCAACTGTCAATGGACACTTTCAGTAAAGTTTTTAAATAGAAACATTTTGTTTTGCTTAAATTATACAATTCATACATGATTATTTAAACAAGAAAGAGATAAAAGACAATAGAAGAGCATATAGTAAAAAGTAGTGTTCCCTTGCTTGAACTCTTCTTTCACCTGTGAAGTAGTAAATGCAACGGAAGTTGACCCTGCAAAAAAGTCAGAAAATCGAGCAAAATATATGAAACTACTGTTTGCAGACATTGGGCAACCTGCAGTGTGGGAGAGAAATGCCCCCAGTTTTCTGCCTAGAGGCAATTTCCAGAATATGGTGTAGGACTGCGGTTCCCCAGCAAAGCACCACAGTTTTAGTGGGTGGAGGAGATGACGATCTCCTATAGCGCTCCCTCCTCACAGCCCTCACTGCCTGGAGGAACAAGTGCTTTGTGCCTGAAGTGGGGTCTGGGCAGCGTGTGGGCAACATCTAGCACACAGCATCCAGCTGGAAAGAGATGACCAAAGCAAGGAAGTGAGTCCTTTTCTAAAGGTATATTTTATTGATTTTGTTATTACAGTTGTTTCATTTTTCCCCCTTCCTTTCATTCCCCTCTGCCCTGTACCACCCCTCCCACCAGCATTCTCTCATCTTAATTCATGTCCATGGACCATACATATAAGTTCTTTGGCTTCTCCATTTCCTATACTATTCTTAACCTCCCCCTGTCTGTTTTGTACCTACTATTTATGTTTCTTATTCCCTGTAACTTTTCCCATATTCTCCCTCCTCCCCCTCCCCATCCCCGCTGATAACCCTCCACATGATCTCCATTTCTGTGATTCTGTTCCTGTTCTGGTTGTTTGCTTAGTTGTTTTGTTTGTTTGTTTAAGTTCAGTTGTTTAAAGTTGTGAGTTTATTGTCATTTTACTGTTCATAGTTTTTTTATCTTCTTTTTCTTAGATAAGTCCCTTTAACATTTCATATAATATGAGCTTGGTGATGATGAACTCCTTTAACTTAACCTTATCTGGGAAGCATTTTATCAGCCCTTTCATTCCAAATGATAGCTTTGCTGGATAGAGCAATCTTGGATGTAGGTCCTTGCCTTTCATGACTTGGAATACTTCTCTCCAGCCCCTTCTTGCCTGCAACATTTCTTTTGAGAAATGAGCTGATGGTCTTATGGGAACTCCTTTGTAGGTAACTGTCTCCTTTTCTTGTGCTGCTTTTAAGATCCTATCCTGGACTTCCGCCAAGATGGAGGCATAGGTGGAGACGCCTTGCTTTCTCACACAACCAAATTTAGAGACAACTAAATATTAGCAACAGAAAACATAGCCAGAACACAGAAAATTGAACTTTTTGGAAGTCTGATAACAACAAATTCTTCAGCCTGATCGGTAAGAGGGGAGAAGCTGTGGAGCGGGTTACCCAGGAAAATTCGGTCAGACAGATTCAGGCTTGCAGATCCCAGGCTCAGGGTTGCAACGGGTGGACCTAGTGAGCGACTCAGCGAGCGACTGCGGGGAACCAGTGAGGGAGCAGGGCTGAGATTTGACTGTGGTTGTGCATTCGTGCTTGGATAGACCATCGACGGAGTGGGCAGTTAGACGAGACCCAGCAGGCCTCAGCGGTGAGAGGCAGCAGAGGGTGCCGCCATTTCCCTGCTCTGACCCCGCCTCCACATACAGCCTCATAACCCAGCAACCTGAGTGGCCCTGCCCTGGGGAACCACCTAAGGCTCTGCTCCTCACCCAGCTGCAAGAAACAGCAGAGGGGGTCGCCATTTCCCCGCTCTGACCCCGCCTCCACATACAGTGTCACAACCCAATGACCTGGGAGTCCAAGGCTCCGCACCTCATACTTAACGGGCGCAAACAGACCAAAAATGGCTCAAGAAGATCTCAAAACCCCAGAGCCTATAAATCTAAGCGATGAAGAAATAGCAAAACTCTCAGACACACAGTTTAAAACACCGGTGATCAGGATGCTCACAGATCTGGCTGATTATAGCCACAAATTAGAGGAATATATGAAGGCTAAACTAATTGAAATGAATGGAATTGCACAGGAAACCAATAGCAATGAAAAGGAAACTGGGACTCAAATCAATGGAGTGGACCAGAAGAAAGCAAATAATGGCCAAACAGAAAAGAGTGAAGAAGCAAGAATTCAAAAAAAATGAGGAGAGACTTAGGAACCTCCAGGACATCTTTAAATGCTGCAACATCCGAATTATAGAGGTACCAGAAGGGGGAAAGGAACAGCCACCAGTGGAAAACTTATTTGAACAAAGAATAAAGGATAATTTCCCCAATCTGGCAAAGCAAATAGACTTCCGGGAAATCCAGGAAGCTCAGAGAGTCCCAAAGAAGTTGGACCCAAGAAGAAACACACCAAGGCACATCATCATTACATTACCCAAGATTAAAATGAAGGAGAGAATCCTAGAAGCAGCAAGAGAGAAGGGGACAGTCCCCTACAAAGGAGTTCCCATCAGACTGTCAGCAGATTTCTCAAAAGAGACCTTCCAGGCAAGGAGGGGCTAGAAAGAGGTATTCCAAGTCATGAAATCCAAAGATCTACAACCAAGATTACTCTATCCAGCAAAACTTTCATTTAGAATGGAAGGACAGATAAGGTGCTTCTCAGATAAGATAAAATTCAAGGAGTTCATCATCACCAAACCCTTATTATATGAAATGTTAAAGGGACTTACCTAAGAAAGAGAAGATAAAAAAGATGAACAGTGAAAGGACAGCAAACTCACAGTTATTAACAACCGCACCTAAAGCAAAAGCAAACTAAAAGGACAGCTAGATCAGGAGTGGAAACATAGAAATGAACATCACATGGAGGGTTAGCAACAGGGGAGTGGGAGGAGGAGAAGGGGGGAGAAGGTACAGAAAAAAAGCAGCATAGATGGTAGATAGAAAATAGATGGGGGGGGCAAGAATAGTATGGGAAATACAGAATCTAAAGAACTTGAGACACATGGTCATAAACTAAAGGGGGGGTAATGGTGGGGACAGGGGTGTGCAGGGTGAAGGGTAATGAAGGGGGGAATGGAACAACTGTAATGGCATAATCAATAAAAATTAATAAATAAATTTAAGAAAAGAAGAAAAAAGATCCTATCCTTATCTTTAATCTTGGCTAATATAATGATGATGTGCCTTGGTGTGTTCCTCCTTGGGTCCACCTTCTTTGGGACTCTCTGAGCTTCCTGGACTTCCTGGAAGTCTATTTCCTTTGCCAGATTGGGGAAGTTTTTCTTCATTATTTATTCAAATAATTTTTCAATTTCTTGTTCTTTCTTTTCTCCTTCTGGTACCCCTATGATTCAGATATGAGAACGTTTAAAGTTGTCCCAGAGGTTCCTTAGCCTTGCCTCATTTTTTTGAATTCTTATTTCTTCATTCTGTTCTGGTTGAATATTTTTTTCTTTCTTCTCCTTCAGATCACTGATTTGAAGGAGATTTAAAGTCCTGGGATTTGAAGTCCCAGTTTCCTTCCCTTCAATGTTTGTTCCCTGTATATTTTTCTTTATCTTAGTTTGCATAGCCTTCACTTTTTTATCTAATATGTGAACAAACTCAACCATTTCTGTGAGCATCCTGATTACCAGAGTTTTGAACTCTGCATCTCAGAAGTTGACTATCTCTTTGTCACTTAGTTCTATTTTTGGAGTTTTAATCTGTTCTTTCATTTGGGCCAAATTTCTTTGTCTGGGTGCACCTGTTAAGTTGTAAGGGGCAGAGCCTTAGGTATTTGCCAGGGGGGGCACACACATTATTGCATGGTGGTGCTGTATGTGGGAGAGGGGTCAGAGAGGGAACAGTGCCTCTTGCTTCGCTCCTCGCCAGCTTTCAATTACTTCCCCTGCTTCCCACAAGCATACTGGGCCCTCCTGGTGCTGATTCCTGGGTGGGTGAGTTTGTGTACATTCTAGGACCTTGCGGGTCTCTTCAACGAACTCTCCTCTGAGGCTTGAACTTTCTCCTGCCACCTCAACCTCCACAAGTTTTTACAGTCAGAGGCTTTGAGGCTTTCTTTTCCCTTGCTAGAACTCCTGGTTGCAAGGTCTGTCTCGCTCCCCAGTTGTTCCTCCCGGTTTATGTGAATGCAAATGTGGGACCACCTGGTCCTCCAGCCTCTGCCTTGCCACGAGTCCTTTTCTACCCAGCTGCCCATATCTGCCCCTTCTACCAGTCTGGATGAATGTTTCTTTGTTAATTTCTTGGTTGTCAGACTTCCATAGAGTTTGATTTTATGGCAGTTCTGGTTATTTTTTTGTTTTTGAATTTGTTGTAGTCCTTTTGGTTGTGAAAGGAGGCAAAGTGTATCTTATCTATGTATGACTTCATCTTGGCCAAAATGAGTTTTAATATTTAATCAATTTAAGTTATATTTTGCTACAACATGACGTGACCCACTGTTTCTGTTTCACTTTCTGTGGTATGCTAAGTGTTTAGTCATTTTATCAGTCACCCCAGAGTTCTTTCACAATCCCATGATATTCAAATAACCCTCTTAAAGCACTGATGATGCCACCATCTTGTCAATGCTTTTCTCCTCTTCAATGATTAATTTTTGAAATGATATTTTGTTGATTATGCTATTACAGTTGTCCTAATTTTTTCCCCTTTGCCCCCTCCACCCAGCACCATCCACCCCCTCAGGCCATCCCCACACCATTGTTCATGTCCATGGGTCATGAATATGAGTTCTTTGACTACTCGTTTTCTTATACTGTGCTTTACATCCCCATGGCTATTCTGTAACTACCTACTTGCGCTTAGTTCCCCAACCTCTCACCCATTCCCTCACATCTACCCTCCTACCCGGCAACAACAACAAAAAAACACTCTCCATATCCATGATTCTATCTCTGTTTTGCTTTTTGCCTAATTTGTTTTAGATTCAATTGTCGATAGATACATATTTTTGCCATTTTATTCTTCTAGTTTTGGTCTCCTTTGTCTTATATAACTCCTTTTAACATTTCATATAATAATGGTTTGGTAATGGTGAACTCCTTTAGCATTTTCTTGCCTGGAAAGCTCTTTATCTGCCCTTCAGTTCTAAATAATAGCTTTGCTGGGTAAAACAATCTTGGCTGTAGGTGTTTGCTTTTCATGACTGTGAATATTTCTTGCTAAGCCCTTCTAGACTGCAAAGTTTCTTTTAGGAAATCAGCTGACAGTCTTATGGGAACTCCTCTGTAGGTAACTAAATGCTTTATTTCTCTTGCTGCTTTTAAGATTCTCACTTCAGAAGATGATAGTGTGAGCAGAAAAGCTCACATCTTTGTACAACCACATCAAATTTACAACTAAAACATAGAACAACCATCACTCACAGCCATCAGAAATCCAGTTGAATAGAAGTCTGATAACTATGGAATTAAAGAAACCACAGCCATTCAGATTGGTAGGAGAGGTACAGACATGGAACAGGCTGTCCCCACATCCACATGTGGTGGATTAAAATTCTGGAGGATTATCTCAGGAGTAAGGAGTCTCACCCTAATACAAGGCCCCACAGCACAGGATTCCAGTGCTAGGAAGACAAGTCCTCATAGCTTCTGGCTGCAAAAACCAGGGAGTGTCGAGTTGTTGGAAGAAACTTCTGGAGCGCCAAGCAGTTTCTCTTAAAGAACTCACACATAGACTCACCTACTCAGATTCACTCCCTCTGAGCTCTAGAACCAGGGTGGCAGCTTGAAGGGCACCAGTGGCATACTGGGAGAGGCTGAAGTGTCTGGCATCAGGGTGAGCAGAGGCCATTGTCCCTTTTCTGAACCCTCCTTCTGCAGTGTCGTGGAGCAGGCAAGCTAGTGCCATATTTGACACTCCATCAACCTGGCTAACATTGTTCACCCCCCACTGAAGATTCCCAGAGATTCTGCTCCACTACAATTATGGGTCCACCCAAGCTGCTTTTCCATATGAATGGCTGATCTTGGCTCATGCTTTATAACTTCCCAGAATCTCTCAAACAAGCCACAGTCAGCCTCAGTAAGCCTCAGGCACAGCACTAGCAACAGCCAGCCTAGATTTACAGCTTGGCTTTGGCTGGTAATTTCCAAGGCCAGCAAAATTAGTAACCATCTCAGATTGTTTTATAGTTAATGCAGGGTAGCCACGGGTGAAACACAGGTGGGGCTGAACTTGATCTGCACCATCTGGGAAACCCTAGAGTCTGAGCACCCAGTGGACAGCTACAGACCACATCAGAGCACCACCACCCTGCCTCTGCATAGCTGATCCTCCACAGATGGTGGTAAGTGGTCACACCCAATCCTTGCAGCTGACTGGCCTAGGTAAATCACTCCCATTAACCTGCCAACAGCAATCAATCCTCACCACAAGAGGATGATGTACTCAGTCCACACAAAGAGTGCACCTCCAGTGCGCAGCTTGGGTGATAAGGGAGACTGCACCACTGGAGCCTACAGGACACCTACTACATTTGGACATGCTACCAACACAGGGAGTCATAATATCTCTATTTCTTAAGTAGGAACAAACACAGGGAGGCTGCCAAAACGAGGTGACAAAGAAACATCACCCTCATGAAAGAACAAATAAAAACTCCAGTAAAAACCTAAACAAAATGGAGGTAAGCAATCTATCAGATGCAGAGTTCAAAACACTGGTTATAAGGATACTCAAGGAGCTTAATGAGGACCTCAGCAGTGTAGAAAAGATCCAGTCAGAAATTAAGGATTCATTAATTGAAATAAAGAACAATTAACAGGGGAACAACAGTAGAGCAGATGAAACCAAGATCAGACCAATGATTTGGAACATAAGGAAGCAAAAAACAACCAATCAGAGCACAAGAAGAAAAAAATAATTTAAAAAATGAGGATACTATAAGCAACTTCCGGGACAACTTCACATGTACCAATATTTGCATCATAGGGGGCCAGAAGAAGGGAAAGAACAACTCTCATTATTTGACAAAATAATGAAAGAAAACCTCCCCAATCTAGTGACGGAAATAGACATGCAAGTCCAGAAAGCACAGAGAGTCTCACACAAGATGAATGCAACTAGGCCCACTCCAAGACACATCATAATTAAAATGGCATGGGTTAATGATAAAGAGAGAACCTGAAAAGCAGGAAGAGAAAAATAGTAAGTTACCTACAGGGGAGTTCCCATAAGACTGTAAGCTGATTTCTCAAAAGAAACTTTACAGGATAGAAAGGATTGGCAAGAAATATTCAAAGCCATGAAAAAGCAGAGACCCACAGCCAAGATTGTTTTACCCAGCAAAGCTAGCATTTAGAATTGAAGGCCAGATAAACAGCTTCCCAGACAAGAAAAAACTAAAGGAGTTCAACATTGCCACACTGCATTTACATGAAATGTTAAAGAGACTTATTTAAGAAAAAGAAGATCAAAATTATGAACAATAAAATGGCAAATAATACATATCTATCGACAACTGAATCTGTAAAACAAAAACAAAGTAAGCAAACAACCAGAACAGAAACAGAAAGATAGGTATGGGGATCATTTGGAGGGTTATCAGCTGGGAGTGGGAAAGGGGAAATGGTGCAGGGATCAAGCATAATTGGTAGGAACAAAATAGATGGAGGATGTTAAGAATAGTATAGGGGGACTTCCGCCAAGATGGAGGCATAGGTGGAAACACTTTTCATCCTCGCACAACCAAATCTAAAAACAATAAAGTTTTAACAACAATAACCACTACCCAACCACAGAGAAAATCGAATACTGAGTCCGGAAACAACAGACCACTCAGCTAAACAGGTGAGAGGGGCGAAACCAGCAGCGGAGCCAGTTGGGCAAAAAAGATCCAGGCGGTGCACAGGCAGCCAGCAGGCACGGATCCCAGGTGAGGGCTAGCTATGGGTGGAACCCAGGGAAGAGGCGCTGCTGGCTGTCTGCAGTCGGTCGTGCATTTGCATGCAGATAAATCAGCGAAGAGGCGAGCATTGAGACAGATCTCGCAGGTCCCAGCGACTGGCGCAGGGTGGCAGACTCATACATTTGCGATCCGATAAGCAGGCCGGGCGAGCGGTGAGGCAGTGAGGCGGTGAGGCGGTGAGGCGGTGAGGCGGTGAGGTGGACTGGGCCAGCGGAGAGGACCGCCATTGCTCCCTCTCTGACCCCACCCCCACATAGAGCGTCACAAACCTGTGACCTGGGTGGCCCCGCCCCGGTAAACACCAAGGCGCCTCTCCTCGTATGTAACAGGCATGAACAGATCAAAACATGGCTCAAGAACAACTCAGAGCCCCAGAGCCAATAAATCTAAGCAATGAAGAAATAGCCAAACTTTCAGATGCACAGTTGAAAACACTGGTGATCAGGATGCTCACAGAACTGGTTGATTATAGTCGCAAATTAGAGGAATATATGCAGGCTAAACTAATTGAAATGAATGGAAATGCACAGGGAACCAATAGTAATGGAAAGGAAACTGGGACTCAAATCAAAGGAGTGGACCAGAAAAAGGAAAAAAATGAGTAAACAGAAAAGGATGAAGAAACAAGAATTCAAAAAAATGAGGAGAGGCTTAGGAACCTCCAGGACATCTTTAAACTCTCCAACATCTGAATTATTGGGGTACCAGAAGGGAAGAGGACCACCCACGAGTGGAACACTTATTTGAACAAATAATAAAGGAGAATTTCCCCAATCTGGCAAAGGAAATTGACTTCCAGGAAATCCAGGAAGCTCAGAGAGTCCCAAAGAAGTTGGACCCAAGAAGGAACACACCAAGGCACGTCATCATTACATTACCCAAGATTAAAATGAAGGAGAGAATCCTAGAAGCAGCAAGAGATAAGGGGACAGTCACCTACAAAGGAGTTCCCATCAGACTGTCACATGATTTCTCAAAAGAGACCTTACAGGCAAGAAGGGGCTGGAAAGAAATATTCCAAGTCATGAAATCCAAAGACCTACAACCAAGATTGCTCTATCTAGCAAAGTTTTCATTTAGAATAGAAGGACAGATAAGGTGCTTCTCAGATAAGATCAAATTCAAGGAGTTCATCATCACCAAGCCCTTATTATATGAAATGTTAAAGGGACTTATCTAAGAAAAAAGAAGATAAAAAAGATGAACAGTGAAAGGACAGCAAACTCACAGTTATCAACAACCACACCTAAAACAAAAGCAAATTAAGAGGACAGCTAGATCAGGAGTGAACCATAGAAATGAAGATCACATGGAGGGTTAGCAACAGGGGAGTGGGAGAAGAAGGGGGGAGAAGGTACAGAAAATAAGTAGCATAGACAGTAGATAGAAAATAGATAGGGGGAGGGTAAGAATAGTAGGAGAAATATAGAATCTAAAGAACTTGAGACACGTGTTCATGAACTAAAGGGGGGAGAATGGTGGGGGAGGGGTGTGCAGGGTGGAGGGGAATGAAGGAGGGGAAATAGAACAAATGTAATGGCATAATCAATTAAAAAAGTTAAAAAAAAAGAATAGTATAGGAAATGGAGAAGCCAAAGAACTTATACATATGATCCATGGACATGAACTAAGGTGGTGGAGATTGCTGGAGGAAAGGGTGGTACCGGGTGAATGGGGCCAAGGGGACAAAGTTGGGACAACTGTAACAGCATAATCAATAAAACATACTTTAAAAAAGATTCTCTCTTTACCTTTAAACTTTGGCATTTTAATTATGATGTGTCTTAGAGTGGGCCTATTTGCATCCATCTGTTAGGGACTCGTTGTGCTCACTGAACTTGCATGTCTATTTTCTGCATCAAATTAGAAAAGTTTCTTTTCAATATTTTTTGAAATAGATTTCCAATGTCTTGTTCTTCCTCTTCACCTTCTGGCACCCCTATGATGCAAATGTTGGTACATGTGAAGTTGTCCCAGAGGTTGCTTATACTATCCTCATTGTTTTTTGGATTCTTTTTTCTTCTTGTGCTCTGATTGGTTGTTTTTTGCTTCCTTACGTTCCATATCATTGATCTGATCTCGGCTTCATCTACCCTACTGTTGTTCCCCTATAAATTGTTCTTTATTTCAATTAGTAAGTCCTTCATTTCTTTTTTCAAAATGTATTTTATTGATTATGTTATTACAGTTGTCCCATTTTCCCCCCTTTCACTCCCCTCCACCCTGCACCTTCCCTCCGACCCACATTCTTCCCTTTAGTTCATGTCCATGTGTTGTAAGTTCTTTAGCTTCTAAATTTCCCATACTATTCTTACTCTGCCCCTGTCTATTTTCTACCTACCATCTATGCTACTTATTCTCTATACCTTTTCTCCCATTCTCCCCCTGAACTCCCCTGTTGATAACCCTCCATGTGATCTCCATTTCTGTGGTTCTGTTCCTGTTCTAGTCGTTTGCTCAGTTTGTCTTTGTTTTTGTTTTAGGTGTGGTTGTTAATAATTGTGAGTTTGCTGTCATTTTACTGTATATGTTTTTTTATCTTCTTTTCCTTAGATAAGTTCCTTTAACATTTCATATAATAAGGGCTTGGTGATGATGAACTCCTTTAACTTAACCTTATCTGAGAAGCACTTTATCTGCCCTTCCATTCTAAATGAAAGCTTTGCTAGATAGAGCAATCCTAGATGTAGGTTCTTTCCTTTCATGACTTGGAATACTTCTTTCCAGCCCCTTCTTGCTTGTAAGGTCTCTTTTGAGAAATCAGCTGACAGTCTTATGGGCACTCCTTTGTAAGTAACTGTCTCCTTTTCTTGTGCTGCTTTTAAGATTCTCTCCTTCATTTTCATCTTGGGTAATGTAATTATGATGATGTTTGGTGTGTTCCTTCTTGGGTCCAACTTCTTTGGGACTCTCTGAGCTTCCTAGACTTCCTGGAAGTCTATTTCCTTTGCCAGAATGGGGAAGTTCTCCTTTATTATTTGTTCAAATAAGTTTTCCACTTGTGGCTGTTCCTCTTCCCCTTCTGGTACCCCTATAATTTGGATGTTGGAACATTTAAAGATGTCCTGGAAGTTCCTAAGCCTCTCCTCATTTTTTTGAATTGTTGTTTCTTTATTCTTTTCTGTTTGGTTGTTTCTTTCTTTTTAAATATTTTATTTATTTATTTTTAGAGAGAGGGGAAGGAAAAGAGAAAGAATGGGAGAGAAAAATCAATGTGTGGTTGCCTCTCATGTGTCCCCCACTGGGGGCCTGGTCTGCAACCCAGGTATATGCCCTGACTGGGAATCAAACTGGCGACCCTTTGCTTCACAACCCTGTGCTCAATGCACTGAGCTACACCAGCCAGGGCTGTTTCTTTCTTCCTTCTGGTCCACTCCATTGATTTGAGTCCTAGTTTCCTTCCCATCACTATTGGTTCTCTGTACATTTTCCTTTATTTCACTTAGTGTAGCCTTCATTTTTTCATCTAATTTGTGACCAAATTTAACCAATTCTGTGAGCATCCTGGTTACCAGTGTTTTGAACTACGCATCTGATAGGTTGGCTATCTCTTTGTTGCTTAGTTGTATTTTTTTTGGAGCTTTGGTCTGTTCTTTCATTTGGGCCTTTTTTTTTTCTTTTTTTTTTTTGTCTCAGCACACCTGTTATGAGTGAGGCGCAGAGCCTTAGGTGTTCACTAGGGCGGGGCAACCCAGCCACCGTGTTGTGATGCTGTATGTCGGGGAGGGGTCTGAGAGGAAACAATGGTGCTTGCTCCATTCTCTGCAGCATTTCAGTCACTTCCCCCGCTTCCCACAAGCAAATTGGGTCCTTCTGGTGCTGATTCCCATGTGAGTGGGTTTATGTATGTTCGTTCTAGGACCCAGTGGGTCACTCCTGTGAGGCTTGGAGTTTCCCTTTGCACCTCAACCCCCACAGGTGTTTTCAACCGGTGTTTTGAGGTTTTATTTCCCCATGCTGGCATGCTGAATTGTGAGGTCTGTCTTGCTTTCCCAGTCTCTTCTGGTTTATCCACCCATGAACGTGAGACTGCCTGGTCCACTAGCTGCCTTGTGTGCTGTTCCCCTCCACAATCCACTGCCTTGCCTGGTCCACCAGCCACCACTTTTTTTACCATGACCCTTCTCCACTTGGGCACTGGACTCCGCCCCTCCTA
This sequence comes from Artibeus jamaicensis, assembly GCF_021234435.1. Classification (NCBI taxonomy): domain Eukaryota; kingdom Metazoa; phylum Chordata; class Mammalia; order Chiroptera; family Phyllostomidae; genus Artibeus; species Artibeus jamaicensis. The sequence continues at coordinate 7,045,904 of NW_026521810.1, read as the reverse complement.
TTGGTCTTGATGAATGTGTCTACTTTAACTCTTTGGTTGTCAGACTTTCATACAGTTCAATTTTCTGTCAGTACTGGTTGTTTTTTGTTTCTCAATTGTTGCTGTCCTTCTTTTGGTTGTGCAAGGAGGCACAGTGTGTCTACCTATGCCTCCATCTTGGCCAGAGGTCATAAATCCTTTATTTCTGACTGGATCTTTTCTACGCTGCTGAGGTCCTCATTAAGCTCCTTGAGTATCCTTATAACCAGTGTTTTGAACTCTGCATCTGATAGATTGCTTACCTCCATTTTGTTTAGGTTTTTACTGGAGTTTTTATTTGTTCTTTCATGAGGGTGATGTTTCTTTGTCACCTCGTTTTGGCAGCCTCCCTGTGTTTGTTCCTACTTAAGAAATAGAGATATTATGACTCCCTGTGTTGGTAGCATGTCCAAATGTAGTAGGCATCCTGTAGGCTCCAGTGGCCCAGCCTCCCCTATCACCCAAGCTGCGGACTGGAGGTGCACTCTTTGTGTGGACTGAGTACATCATCCTCTTGTGGTGAGGCTTGATTGCTGTTGGCAGGTTAATGGGAGTGATTTACCTAGGCCAGTCAGCTGCAAGGATTGTCTGGGACCACTGACTACCAATATTCACCCTCAGTACAGGGGCAGGGTGGTAGTTCTCTGACAACTGTGTACTCAGGCTCTGGGGGTTTCTGGATGGTGCAGGTCAAGGTCAGCCCCCTCCTGTGTTCTGCTCAGGGCTACCTGCATAAGTTATAAAGTAATCTGAGATGTCTGCTGCTTTGTGCTGGCCTTGGAAAATCCCAGCCAAAAGTGAGCCGTGAGTCGAGGCTGGATGCTGCCAGTGCCAGCCTGAAGCCACTTAGGCAAGAGGTATGGGGGCCAGGGACTTATTGTGGCTGTATTTTATTTATTCGAGAGGATTTAGGGAGCTGTGAAACATGAGCCAAAACCAGACATATATATATGGAAAAGTCACTCCTAACATCTCGGGTGGCCCTGTTAGTGTGGGGGACAGAGCCTCAGAGGATCTCCTGGGTGGGGCAAACAGTGTCAGCCATATTGATCGGGTCTCAGATGTGGGACTGGCCTATTGGCTCTGTGACTCTGTGGGGGGAAGGTTCATAAAAGGGACAATGGCCTCTGCCCACACTTTTGTCTGGGAGAAAGCTGTTCCTCAGCTCTTGCCTTGATGCCAGATACTTCAGCTTCTCCCTATATGCCACTGGTGCCTTTCAAGCTGCCTCCTTGGTGCTGGAGCTCAAGGGGAGTGAGTCTGAGTTAGTCCTTTGTGGGTTCCTTAAGAAGAGTGCTTGAGACTCCAGAAATGTCTTCTACTAGTGGTTTTGCAGCCAAAAGGTATGGGGAGTTCTCTTCTTGGTCTTGCAACCATGGGCCCATGGGGCCTTGTGTGGGGTTGAGACCCCTTGCTTCCAAGATATCCCTCTTGAATTTTTATCCACCACATGTGGATTTGGGACCATCCCTTTCCATGTCTGCACCCCACCTACCAGTTGAATGGATGTAGGTTCTCTAATTTTGTAATTGTTAGACTTCCATTCAACTGGATTCTGATAGTTCTGAGTGATGGCTGTTCTATAGTTAGTTGTAATTTTGATGTGGTTGTGCAAAGAGACAAGCCATGTTTACCTATGCTGCCATTTTGACTGGAAGCCTGATAAATATTTAGGTGCAACTTTAGACTCTTATTTGTCAATGAATTAGTACTGATTGGTTTAGGGAGTTGTCCCACATCACTCCCATTCACTTTGTGAGTTTCCTGTGTCTTTTGCAGGATTTCTAATTTCACTTTGCATTATTCATTACAGTTTTCATGTCTAATCATCAATGGGTGGCCAGTCATTAAAGCAGTCTGGGTTTTGGGGTGTGGGGGAGGGGATGGGCTGCACAGAGACAACTGCTGAGGTTCTCAGGAGGGATGATAGGCAGTCAGTTCATCAGTGAGTGACTTGGGCATGTTGGCTGTTGGCACCTGACACAATGGGCTCTGGCTTGGGGCATGGATCATGACTCTCTTGCGGGAAATGGCACTTACTACATTCCATTACAGCTCTGTTTCTCATGTTGGCAGCCCTCTAGAATAAACTGGGGAACTTCAAAGAATCCCCATGCTGGGGCACCACCAAAACGTTCTCACATAATTGGTCTGGAGTTGAGCCCAGGCACAGACATTTTTAAAGAGTGTTCCAGATGATTCTAATGTGCAGCCACTGTTGAGATTTGCTGGTATGTGTGTATGTTCCTGTCCCTCCACTGCAGGGGAGCCCTGGGCACAGAGCATGGTGTCCCATGTTGTCTGCCTGCATTGCCCCATCTCACTGACTACAACTATGCTGTGTGTGTCTCAGGCTCAGACCAAGGAGACCAGAGTCTTGCTGCTGTCAAGGTGATCAAGTGAGGAGGAGCTGGAGGACCATATGGCAGAGGTTGACATTTTGGCCTGCACTGACCATCTGTTCATCACCTGGCTGCTGGCTGCCTTGGACCTGGGAGGCTATATTAGTTTGCTAGGGTGGGCAGAACAAACACCACAGGCTGGAGGCAAATACAGAAATGTATTTTCCCACAATTCTGGAGGCTGGAAGTCTGGGATCAAGATGTCAGCAGGGTTGGTTTCCTCTAAACCTCTTTCCTTGGCATGTAGGTGGCTTTCATCTTCTGTGTCCTCGTGTGGTCTTCCCTCTGTGTATGTCCGTGTCCTAACCTCCTCTTCTTGTGAGGATCCAGTCAGATCAGATTAGGGCCTGCCCTAGTGACTCTGTTTTATGTTAATTAACTCTTTAAAAGTCCATTCCCAAATAAGTCACATTCTGAGATACTAGGGGTTAGGAATTTGTCCCCAGCGAAAGGATTTTGAGGGGACACAATTTAGCACAGAACAGAGAGCAAATTCTGAGTGGACATGCAGTAGGCAAGGGGGAATTTGTGCCTTGCTAGGGCCCCTCGGGGCATCTCTCCCATGCTTTACCAGGCTGGGCCTGCATGTATACTCCAAAAGTGGGGGCTCAGATCAGGCTGAGAGCTAGTAGCCTCCAGGTGTAGACCCAGGGATGAATGATGGAGCCAGATCAGTTGGCTTCCTCCCTGAGGGGTCTGGGAGGCCAGGGACTGGGAAGAGGTCTGTCCATGTGAACGCATTCTGTGTGGGTGGAGCAGTGTGGTGGGGGTTGCTTTCTGGAAATTCTGAGGAGAGTCCATGCTTGTCTCTGGGTCTTCTCCCCTACCTTCTAGCTGCAGTACCTGGTCTAGACCTTCTGGCAGGTTCTTCTTGGTGCCAAGTCCTTTGCTCAGTGTTCTGATATCACTGGTTAAGGCATGGGAACCAGAGAGGGAGAGTGGTGCTTCCTTGTGTGATGGTAGAGGGGCCCAGGTTCCCAACCAGGCATGGGAGGAGGTGGTCAGAGCCTTATGTCAATGGCTCTCAAACTATAGTGGACATGGGCCCTGGATTGTGGATTGAGTGCAGGCTGTAAACTGAAGGGTCGCTGGTTAATTTCAGTCAGGGCATATGACTGGATTGCAGGCCAGGTCCCCAGTAGGGGGCACATGAGTGGCAACCACACATTGATATTTCCCTCTCTTCCCCTGCCTCTAAAAAGAAATAAAATCTTTTAAAAAAATCACATCTTTATAGTAGACATGGAATTACCAGAGGATGCTTGTGAAAATATAGAGCTCCAGGCCACATCCCCAGATTATTCTCCATTAAAAGTAAAATCCAAGAGGGCAAGAATTTTTTTCAATTTGTGGCTGTACCCCCAGCCCTCCCAGGACAGGGTCTGCCATGGAAAAGCACTCAGACCTGTGCAATGATCTGGTAGGCCATGGTTTGGCCTGGGAATCTGAATTATTAAATATTTTCATATGGTTCTGATATAGAGAATAACTGACCCCCGGCTGCTGACTCTGGAAGCTGAGGTCCCCCTTACTGTATGATTTCTTCCAGCTGGCGTTATAGAGAGATGGAGAGGAGGGAGGTTTAGAAGCCCAAGCTCACGAAAGAACTACTGAGTTCAGCTTGGCCAGACACCAGCTGGGTTTGCTCAGTCATGTGGGGGCCACAGTTGGACATGTGACTTGTCAAAAAGGGCTGGTGTGTAATCTTGAGAAGGAACAAAGCTGGAGGCATCACACTTCCTGATTTCATAATAATCAAAACATTAGGGGACTGGCATAAAGTACCATGGATAAAGAACATGTGATATATACCATTCCATTATATACATATATAATGGAATATTATTCAGCTGTGAGAAAGAAGGAAATCCCACCACTTGCAACAACGTGGATGGACCTTGAAGGCGTTATGCTAAGTGAGATAAGTCAGACAGAGAAAGGCAAATACTATATGATCTCACTTACATGTGGAATCTAAAAATGTTGAATTCAAAGAGACAGAGAACAGAATGGTGGTTGCCAGAGGCGGGTGGGGCGGGGGAGGAGGGGATGCAGGCTACAGGGCGCACAGCATCAGTCGTAAGGTGAATTCAGTTCCATGCATGTAACATACAGCCTGGTGACTATGGTGAACAATGCTACTTTGTATGCCTGAAAGTTGCTATGAGAGTAGAGCTTTAGTGTTATCACCATAACAACAATAAATATAATTACATAAGGTAAAGGGTATGTTAACTAACTTTATTGTGGGGAACATTTCACAATATATATACCTGTCAAATCATCACATGGTATATCTTAAACTCACGCAGTGTTATATGTCAACAAGCCTGGCCAGGGAGAGGTAGTAAGTGTAGAGAGAGCCAGATTATGTGTGTGAGTGTGTGTCTCTGAGTGTGAGCACTGAGTGTATGTGCTCATTGTGTAAATGTGAGTTTGTGAGCATGCATGAATGTGTGAATATGTATGAAGGTAGTAGTGTTCCTGAGTGGCAGTGGGTTGCACACCTTGCTGAGAAGGAGGAGGGTCTGGAAGACAAACATGTGACCGGGAGGGCCTCCTAGGTCCGTGGGGCAGGGGGCAGAATTAGAATGAAGGGCCAGCTTCTAGCCCCTCTGTCTGCTCTCCCAGAGTGGTGCTCCTCAAAGCATGCCCCCTGGGAAGCCCGGCCCTGATTCTGGGTAGGGTTACGTTGCTGTTTCTGAGCTCTCCCCACCCCCAGGATTCTGATACATAGGCACCTCCCCAGGGGCTCCTCTCCAGGGGTGAGCCTCCGGGGCTACCAGGTTTGATGCTGCCACCTAGGTGGAAGAGGGGCAGCCTGAGTGTCTTTGGCTGGGATGAGGGGAGGAAAGCAAGGTTCAAGTGAAAGGGTCTCCCTCTGGGCTTCTGCAGAGTATTATATAGTAGCATGATGCTCCACAACTATCTACTGAAAGATGGCTGAATGAATGTATGATGAAATGATTGAATAGCTGCAGTGAATGGGCTCTAATCTCACACACCCTCTGGGTTACATAGTGCTCCTATGCTCCCTTGTGCACACACATTTACCTACTGAGGAGACAGATGCCTGGAATCATCCTCTACACACTCATGCCCCACAAATCCATGTCTCGAGTATACCCACCCCATCCACACACCCCACCATGAAGAATCAGAGATCACTGCTCATGAGGGTGGTGGGCTAGGGGGTGGGGGCAAGGGAGGAAAAGGGAAGAGCCAGAGCTCTTCCAGGGCTCTGCCCCAAGGCCCAAGCTCACTTCTCAACTCCTGCCTGTTGCTCACCTGCCAGTGAGGACTCCAGGCTTGTTACCCAGATAAATGGCCACCCCCTCTCCTCTGGTCCCCTGCTGATCTCTGATGTCAGATTCAAGCAGGGAAAAATTCTTCAGCCCAAGATGCCAACTGACCTTTTCCTGGTGTCCTCCCACCCCACACTCACCTGAAACTCAGGCACCTGGCCACCCTGAAGCCAGGGAATAGGGAAGACAGCATTGGCCGAAGCCCAGCCCATCACTGGAGGCTGGTCACCAACAGTAGAAGGTGTGCAGTGTTATTGGGACCTCTTGGGTCCTACCCAGTACCTCGCACGAACCTAGAACCTGTTCGTTAGAAACTCGCCCCAGGTAACTTGGACGTCTGGCCTGAGCTATCTGCATGGGGAAGTTGACAGGCAGCACAAGGCACAGCCTTCCTCACAGAGACCCTCCTGCTCCACAGTACTGCCTGGGGGCACCTTCAGTGGGTGTGCGTGCCCCTGAAATGAGTGCATTTCCCACCCAAGGGAGCTCGGAGGGTAGTTGGAAGAGAAAGTCCATCTCCTCCCATTCTCAGCATCATCTTGTGTCCGTGGCTGATATTGCAGCTCCTACAGCAGGTCAAGGCATGGGCCTCTATTTCCTCTAAGGAAATAGAGGAGGAAGTGCAGGCCTCTGGGCTACCTCCCCTGCCCCACCCTTGATGCACTCCTTCTTGGCAACCTTCTTCTGGATAGGACAACCCAGAGCCAGTCTCCTAGCCATGTTGCCAGAAACCCCTGGATTGCTGGGGCATTCACCAGCCTGCCCTGGTGCCCTGCTTAAGTGCCCAACTGACTCTTCCCAGAGGCTTAAGAGATGTGTATACTCTGTGATCTGATTTCATTCTGATCCCTGCAGCATACCCTACTGAGGGCCTACTGTGTGCTTTTTGTGCACAGGGAAGCACAGGATCCTTGCTCTTGGGCTAAGCCAAGCCACGTGTTCTGGCCACAGAAAGAGTGTCCTCAGTGAGTGGGGCCAGAGTGCGTGAGGGTTAAACTTGCAGTGATAGATGGCAGGAGGCTCCACTTCTCAGAGCGTGTGCACTCGCCGACTCATTCAATAAAGGGGCTATTAAAGCCACTGCCGTGTGCCCGCTATTGAGCAGCACAGACACCTGGAACTGGAGCTCAGTGGGCAAATAGCCAGGGAATGGATGTGGTGAAGCAGGAACCTTGGGCAGAAGCTGCTCTAGACTAAGGCAACTGAGGCTATCAGGCCAGGAAGCCAGGGGACTCAGATGACTGGGGAGCAGCCTGGGGCGCTGAGCCCTCGGGCACATGAGGATGAAATGGGAGTGAAAAGGTGCAAAGATAAGGTGGTTCTGATGCCCTGGAGAAAGGTAATCAGGGGAAAGGTGACTTGCTAGAGGTTGCAAGGCTCCTCAGGACTCCTTGAAAGAAACAGTCCATACCTCCTGCCCCTTAGTCCAATAGTCCACCTAATGGTCTCGATCCCGCAGTAGTAAGTAACTAACATTTTCTGAGAACATACTATGAGCCAGACACTGAATTAGTTGTGTCCTCACAGTCCCATGATGTGTGTACTGTCATTATTATTCCCCTGTCACAGCTGAGGGCACTGCGGTCTGTGAGGAGCGTGCTCAGGCTCACGCACCTGTGAAGTGGCAGATCGTGGACTGTCACCTTGGCCGTGTTACTGAGCCTCTCTGAGGCTCATTGTTCCCAAATGAAAAGAAAGATTATGGCAGCACCTACACCTTGGGGATATTGGAGGATCCATGAGTTATACATGTGACAACTCTGAGAACAGACATAGAATCAAGCCAAGCCAGTGATGGCTATTGTTAGCAATTATACAGATTCATTTCTGAATCTGGGACACTGATGTCACTGAGACCTGGAAATTGAACTTCAAGGAGGCAGTGGCTGCAGGCTGAGTAGGAGGCACAGGAGACTGTCATGACCAACAGGACTATTAATTTTTACCTCGAATCATACCTGGGAAATCTAGTTGGCTTGGTTAAAATCAACCAGTGGGAACTCTTGTGCTTCCAAGATGGAGTACCAAGGACTAGATTACCCTCCTGGCTGAAATAACAGAAAAATGCCCACACAGAGTACATGAAACAATGACTTTCAAGACGTTGGACAGCAGACAACAAAAGACAGTAATCCCTGAGCAATGGAAAGGAAAAGATGTGAGCTTTATGACAGGACACAGGCTGGGAGACCAGCTAGTCACACCTGATCCAAGACTTTCGTTCAGAATGTAAGAAGAATTCCCCCATCTCAATCATGGGAAAGTCAACACCCCAGTTTTTTAAAAATGAACAAAAGATTTGGAAATTTCACCAAAGAAGATCTAAGACTTAATATGCCGAGTGTCAGAGAGGATGTGGGGGAGCTGGAACACCCATTCATTGCTGGTGAGGATGTAAAATGGTGCATCCACTTTGGAAAAGAGTCTGGTAGTTTCTTAAGGTAGACATACACCTACCATATGACCCAGCCTTTCCACATCTTTGCTGCTTACTTAAGAAAAAATGCAGACACCCACACAAGGCTGGTCCACAAATGTTCAGAGCAGCTTTATTTGTAATTGCCCCAAACTGAAGACAACTCAACAAGTGAACAGGTAGACATATATTCACACACAGGACTAGTGGGCCATAAACAGGAGGGAGTGATTTGTTAGAAAAAGCAACCACATGGAAAAATCTCGAAATAATTATGGTGAGCGAAAGGAGACAAATAAAAATTTCTAGAAAATGCAAATGAATCTGTGAGTTGGGGGAGGGCAGGGGGAATTTCCTGGGAGTAATTGCTATACTCACGATCCTGTCTGAAGTAATTTCACAGGCGTATACATATACCAAAATCAGTCAAATTATAGAATTTAAATATGTGCAGTTAACTTTATGTCAATTAGACCGCAAAGCTATTCTTAAAAATTCACTGATGAGTATTCTGCGCCCGAGGGGAAGCTGCCCAGGCCACTCCCAGGCAGGGAGGGTGGAGAGGTGGGTCACTTGTGCCTCAGCCGGCCGCTATTTCCTGCACTGCACTGCCACCTGCTGGCAGGCTGAGGGAAGGCCTGCGAGTGCCGTACAGACACCGCCTGAAGACGCTGCAGCCCCAACCATAGGCCATGAGGGCGCTGCTGCTGAGCATGGATGGATATGGCAGTAGCAGAGGCTGATGGGAGCCTGGGACAGCCACTGGTCAGCTCCACACACTTGCCAGAGCCAGAGCCCAATGTTGCCACAACTTTTTCCCCTTTAAGAAAAAAAAAAGGGCTGGAAATCTGGGTTTATGTGGGAAGCCTTCCAATTTTTTAGTGGCAAACTTGTTCACTGGTTGGGCTGTATTAAAACACAACTGTAGGCCAGGTTCGGCCTGGGGTGGCCAGTTTGCAGGCCTGTGCCAACGCTGTCCTTGCTAAATGAGGGAAGAGCCAGGACTGAGGCACAAGATACCTTTTCAAGGACGGACAAGAGTAGATCAAGAGGCCCAGCTTGTTTCCTGAGCCTGTGCCGAATGTGAAGTTCGGCACAGGCCGAACTTCCTGAATGTGAAGTTCACATTACTGGGGAGGACCGAAGGAAGAATTAACACGAGGTTATGGACGGAAAGCTCCATAATCCTTGGAGGTGCCAAGGCCACAGAACATGTCCCCTGAAGAGAATTGACTCAGGCTTCCCCCTTTGCCTTCCAGTCAGTGGGTAACTTGAAGTGTCCCTGTCCACGTGGCTGAGCCTATGGCAGGAACAGGAGCTGAGACGGTCCCTGAAGAGGATGTCGCTACAATGGAGGCAACCAGGTGCCCCATCCACCTCCTGGCCGGAAGTAGAGCCAGGGCTGCTGCTGGGTGTCTGCCAACCTGCTGAGGGTGGCCTGGAGGGCAGCCCCGGTGCCCCTTACCTGACCCCTGGCTCCCTGTGGGCAGCCACTGCCTGGCAGGCCTAGGCCAGAGGCCACCAGGGCCCTAACTTCCTAGAGCAGATGATGTGGCCACCTGCCCCCATGGGCTGGGCCTCTCGATGGATGGCCATAAAGCTATAAGAATGCACTCAAATGGGTCCCCTGTTTTGGGAGGCTAAGGAGACACAGATGTCCTTCTTTGGGGGTCCGTGGTCAGTGTCCATCAACCACGTGTGGGGAGGAACACCACACACACACACTTCCTGCTCCTGTCTCAGGCCTGGCCTGACTCTCTGAGCCATGCTGCCCTATCCCCATTCTTGGGCCAGTGGTCCATGGGGCAAAGAGCAGGACAGGTGAAGTTCGATGCTCTTCGCCTACCACAGGGAGCCCGCCACTGGCTGCCCTACCTGCCTGTCCTGGTTCCCACAGGCAGGCAGAATGACCAGCAACAGTGGATGCACAGCCTCCTTTTCTTACCCTTCAGCAGCCTGGCCCACCCCCAGCACCAACGTTTCTGGGCAAATGGGAAAAGCTCCATGGACAGGTGCCCTGGGAGACCTGAAAGCAATGACCCAGACCCAGCAGGGACCTCTGTTAGTCCCTGAGGGACTCAAAGGTCAGGAGATGGGACGAGCAGAGGGGTGTGGAAATCTGTTTGGCCAGGCCAGCATATCCGGATCCCTGACCCTGGCATGCCCAGTTCTGCCAGATACGGTGCCAGTGCTGGGCAGCAGCCCCTGATGGGGTGTGGAGCCCAGTGAGGGGCCGCATGTGGGGATGGCAGGCAGAGGGGAGCAGAGTCTGAAGACACACAGCCAGGACGCAGAGGGACATGATGTTCTAAGCTCAAAAGCCCAAGCGCTGCTAGAAGCCCTAGAGACCCACCCTTGGAGATCAGATGCCAGACAGGGGAGCATTGAGCTGGGGTCACCCAGGTCTGCCCCAGAAATGAAGAGAAAGAGCCAAAGGGGCTCCCTCCTCCAGAGGAGACAGGGGGGTGTTAAACAGAAAGTTATTCAAGACACTTGTTTGTTTTTAAGAAGTCAAGTTTATTACTTGTCGCAGCAAAGGAGACTGTCTCAATAAGAGGGTGTTAGAAAGAACCTTTTTTAAAAAAATATATTTTATTGATTATGCCATTACAGTTGTTCTATTCCCCCCTTCAGTCCCCTCTACCCTGCACACCCTTCCCCCAGCACTCCCCCCTTTAGTTTATGACCACGTGTCTCAAGTTCTTTTTTGTTATGTTTTCTCGTTTTTATTTATTTATTTATTTATTTTTATTTTATTGATTATGCCATTACAATTGTTCTATTCCCCCCTTCATTCCCCTCCATCCTGCACACCCCTCCCCCACCATTCCCCCCTTTAATTTATGACCATGTGTCTCAAGTCCTTTAGATTCTATATTTCCCATACTATTCTTGCCCCCCCTATCTATTTTCTACCTACTGTATATGCTACTTATTTTCTGTACCTTCTGCCCCCTTCTCCTCCTCCCACTCCCCTGTTGCTAACCCTCCAAGAGATCTTCATTTCTTTGTTTCCGCTCCTGATCTAGCTGTCCTTTTACTTTGTTTTTGTTTTAGGTGTGATTGTTAATAACTGTGAGTTTGCTGTCCTTTCACTGTTCATCTTTTTTAACTTCTTTTTCTTAGATAAGTCCCTTTAACATTTCATATAATAAGGGCTTGGTGATGGTAAACTCCTGTCCTTCCATTCTAAATGAAAGTTTTGCTGAATAGAGTAATCTTGGTTGTTAGTCTTTGGATTTCATGACTTGGAATACCTCTTTCTAGCCCCTTCTTGCCTGGAAGGTCTCTTTTGAGAAATCAGCTGGAAGTCTGATGGGAACTCCTTTGTAAGTGACTGTCCCCTTATCTCTTGCTGCTTCTAGGATTCTCTCCTTCATTTTAATCTTGGCTAATGTAATGATGATGTGTCTTGGTGTGTTCCTTCTTGGGTCCAACTTCTTTGGGACTCTCTGAGCTTCCTGGATTTCCTGGAAGTCTATTTCCTTTGCCAGATTGGGGAAATTCTCCTTTATTATTAGTTCAAATAAGTTTTCCACTGATGGCTGTTCCTCTTCCCCTTCTGGTACCCCTATAATTCGGATGTTGGAGCATTTAAAGATGTCCTGGAGGTTCCTAAGTCTCTCCTCATTTTTTCTGAATTCTTGTTTCTTCACTCTTTTCTGTTTGGTCATTTTTTTCTTCCTTCTGGTCCACTCCTTTGAGTACCAGTTTCCTTTCCATCACTATTACTTTCCTGTGCATTTCCCTTGATTTCAATTAGTTTAGCCTTCATCTGTTCCTCTAATTTGTGACTAAAATCAACCAGTTCTGTGAGCATCCTGATCACCAGTGTTTTGAACTGTGCATCTGAAAGTTTGGCTATTTCTTGGTTGCTTAGAGTTATCGGCTCTGGGGGTTTGAGTTCTTCTTGAGCCATGTTTTGGTGTGTTTGCATCTGTTACGTATGAGGGGCAGAGCCTTAGGTGTTCACCAGGGCGGGGCCTCCCCTGTCGCTGGGTTGTGACGCTGTATGTGGAGGCGGGGTCAGAGAGGGAGCAATAGCAGTCCCCTCTGCTGCTTCCCACTGCTGGGGCGTGCACGATCTGTCTCACTGCTCGCTTCTTCGCTGGTTTATCTGTGGGAGAATGTGTGACCATGGTCAGCCTGCCACCTTGCGCCCTCACTGGGTCCACCTGTTGCTACCCCACACCTGGGATCCACCCTCGGCTGCCTGAACATCTGGGTAGGGGATCTTTTTTGCCTGACCTGCTCCGCTGCTGGCTCCACCCCTCTTACCAGTCTGGCTGAATGGCTCGTTGTTGTCGGACTTTCGTATAGTTCAATTGTCTGTGATTTGGCTGCGTTTTTTGTTGCTAAAACTTTGTTGTTTTTAAACTTGGTTGTGCGAGAAGGTATGATGTTTCCACCTACGCCTCCATCTTGGTGGAAGTAGAAAAAACCTTTTATAGGAACAAGGTTTTTTTTTAGGTAATCTGGGGACAACCTAAGGAAGAAGAAGAAGTTTGCCGTAGATTGCATGCTGTCAGAAAGCAGAGTAATTTTACAGTCGGTTGTCTCAGCAAACCCTACCTCTAAGGGAGGGCAGACTAGAGTGGGAATGAAGCTGTAATCGGCAGAGAAGTGACAGTTGCTCATTTCAGACAGAAGGGCTGTTTGGTGTTTTGTGGGGTGCATAGGAGCTTTGTTTTTTTTCTGGGTGTAGATCATATTCTGAGGCAGTCTCACTTTGTCTCGCCTGAGTGGGTCTTGGAAGACCCTGGCCCGGGGCTGGTGTTCCATGAGATGGTTTCTGTCCCGTGGGAGAGCAGCAGGCCTGGGTGCGAGGGCCCGTCCAGCCTCTGGTCTGCAGGAGCTGCTCCTTTTTATTTGTTTTCTTTCTTTCTCAGTGTTCATATGAATTACTTCAGCTACAGCAGAGTGCTGTTTTCTTTTACATGATAAGCATGAGGCTATGGGAGCAAAGAGATGTAATTTCAAGGCTTTCTCCTATTTTTAATGCAATCCTGTGGCTATAAGGATGACTTTGGACCCTGGACCCTTGTAGTACAAATTGTGAGCATAAGGAAGACAGACAATATTTCAAAGACCCTTGACCAAAGTATCCAAAACTGTCTTTAAAAAGAAGGTATTTGCACAGTGACTGAGTTACTGTTTATTGTTTCCCATACCTGGGCTGTCCCGTGGGTGCTGGTGTGAAAGTCAAGGGGTCTGGTGTGGACCCCCACAGACTCCCCACATGCCTGGCAAAGCCTTGTAATTAGAAAGGGGCTCTTCAAGAGATGGACATGTTTTTATTTATTTGTTTTTTGCTTTTAGAGGGAGGGGGAGGGAGAAACATTGATGTGAGAGAGAAATGTCAATCGGCTATCTCCCCTATGTGCTAGGACCAATGATCAAACCTGCAGCCTAGGCATGTGCCCTGATCGGGAATCAAACCTACAACCCTTCGGTTACAGGACAACACTCCAATTAACTTGAGCCACAGCAGCCAGGACAAGATGGACCTGTTTTCTTTAAAGGTCCACCTTTGCAGTCTGTTCTGGTATCTGGCTGAGAGCTTCTGAGGTACCTAGCCCTTATTGTCACCAGTCCTTCTGGAGAAGCCTGGAGTAGTCAGGACACGTTAAAGAAGGGTAGGTAAGGCAGATGTTATTCAGGGGGCCAGAGTGATGAGTGTCGTGACCACTGTGATGTGGTCTTGAAGGGAAATCTCAGGTTAGACTGTTAAATCTTGAGGCTAGGAAGCCAGCGTAGGGATTCCTCGTGTAGTCCCAGTCTGGGGAGCTGCTTGAGTGTTTGTGACCAGCAGATGTGGACGTTACTCACGTTACAGGGAGCGCACCGAAGGCTGTAGGTCGGTGTGAGGGATGGCACTTCCTCCAGGCTGAGGCTCGTTATAAAGGGGTCCCAGACATAGAAGGCACATGTTCCGTGTGTGACTCTAAACTGTGTTACCTCAGTGTGTACATGCAGAAGGGAAGAGTCAAGAAGCAGTCATAGGATAAGAAGCCACTCCCAAAAGGAGATAAGAAAGGAGTTATAATCCATTCCCAAAACAATGGACATCCCTTCTGGCCAGGGGCTCCCTGGTCAGCCCTCATCATGGGTGGTGGGAGAGTCATGTATTGACCCCACACCCCACCAGATTGTTCTTGCAGTTCCTACAGATTTAGATGAATTCCTCTCTTCTCAAAGTCCTCAAGATACACTGAAGTTCCTGGACCGGCCAGGAAATGACCTTCCTTACTCAACTGCAAGGCCAGGAACCCTGGGGGCCAGGCTCGGGGTCGGTTTTCCAAGGGGGCTCTGTAAGCGCTGACTCTAAAAAGTCAACCTCAGAACTCAGAACTCAGTTCATTAGAACTGTATGGTCAAATTTGGTTCAAGGCATCATTCTGAAATACAATATTCCACTCAAAGCTTTGGTTATTTAACCAGTATTTCCAACTGTAGCTTGTTACAAGGAGAATAGATTCTTACTGGATGTCTGCAAGTAATTATATTGCCATGAAGATAAAAATATTCAATAAGAGTTTCCAAATACTGGGAGGATCAACTAGGAAGAAAAGGTGAAGGTTTTGTTTCAGTTTATGGAAGTATAATCTACTAAATTCTTATAAATTATAGATAGCTTAAGTGAAAGGGATTTGTTGCTGCTGCAAAATAGAACATCAAAGAACGAGCAACGTTCCAAACTCACAACCACAGTCATCCTTTATCGACTAATTCAGTCCCATGCAGTCAATTCTTGTTCTACTTGACACTGAATTAGCCCTTTCATGAACCCATCAGCTTCCAAAGTTCCGATGAGAGCTCAGTTGATGAGAAAATGTGGTTGTTTCTGTGACACAGCCCTGTGGACGAAAAAGGGCCACACACCGAACCTGACTGGCTCGGGGGAGGCCTGCGTGGTGGGGCTTAAAGACTCAGATACCTAAAGTGGCCGCAGAGGATGGCCTAAAATGAAAACTTTCTAACTGAAAGCAAGTCCTGGTGGGTGGTCACAACCTAGGTGGTGTCTTCCCTGACAAAGGTCAGTCTTCACCTTAACTAAGCCTGTCTGTTGTCTTTTGGCATCTACAATAACATACCTTTGGAATTTCCTTCTTTCCAGACCCCTCACTGCACCAGAGCAGAGACCACAAAGCCCCTCAGTGTTATCTTATACTGTTAACCATTAATTGTTAACTGTCCTGTACCTGCCAATACAAAAAAGTTTGTGCCTGCCCATTTCACATTCTATCCAATCTCAGACATTTCCATGCTTTCCTTTCTTTTGCCTCCCTAATCTACCACTGGTGGATTTCATGTAGTCCCCTAATATCTTCTCCTTTGATTCTGATAGATAAAATAAACTGTAAAACTGCCATTTCCAGGAGCGTTTTTTTCAATCCATTGAGATTTTGCTATCTGGCAATGTCTTGAGTTTGGCTCAGATTAACTCATAAAAATTCTCTACAGGTTTGGACAGTTCTTATGTCAACACAACAAAAAATAACAACCAGGATTACTACCAATATACCTGATATATGGCCTTATATACCAGGATACATCATGGGTAGCAAGGGTATTGACAAATTTCTGTGAACTTTATACAATTTCTGAAATATTTATATTAATAATAGTTACCCACACTAATACAGCATAGGTAAGATTAAGCATCTCTTTGACAATGCCTTTTCATGCCATTTAACAAATCAAATAAATCTAATTAGTGTAACACCTCTCTTTTCCCAAGGTGAAAGAACACAGCCTTTGAGATTTTCCATGGGCCCTCTGGAAAAATCTCAAAGTTAGTTCAAGATAAAAAAAACTTCATTTCGAGACTTCTGCCAAGATGGAGGCATAGGTGGAGACACCATACTTTCTCACACAACCAAGTTTAGAGATAACTAAATATTAGCAACAGAAAACATAGCCAGAACACAGAAAATTGAACTTTTTGGAAGTCTGATAACAACAAATTCTTCAGCCTGACCGGTAAGAGGGGTGAAACCAGCAGCTGGTGGAGTGGGGTTGCACAGGAAAACTCGGTCAGATGGACTCAGGCGCGTAGAATCCAGGCGCAGGGTTGGATCTGTTGGGCAGCTCAGCAAGCGACCACTGGGAAACAGCGAGGGAACAAGGCTACGGCTATGGGTTGACTGTGGTCGTGCATTCGTGAGTGGATAGACAAGCGAGGGAGTGGGCGATTGGACGAGAGCCAGCAGCCCCAGCTGCGAGCAGTAGCAGAGGGCGCCACCAGTTCTCTGCTCTGACCCCGCCTCCACATGCAGCGTCATAACCCAACGACCTGAGTGGCCCTGTCCTGGTGAACCACCTAAGCCTCTGCTCCTCACCTAGCAGCGCAAAACAGCAGAGGGGGCCACCATTTCCCGACTCTGACCACGCCTCCACATATAGCATCACAAACCAGCGACGTGGGAGTCCAAGGCTCCACTCCTCATACTTAACGGGTGCGAACAGACCAAAAATGGCTCAAGAAGATCTCAAAGCCCCAGAGCCTATAAATCTAAGCGATGAAGAAATAGCAAAACTCTCAGATGCACAGTTTAAAACACTGGTGATCAGGATCCTCACAGAACTGGTTGATTATAGCCACAAATTAAATATAAATATGAAGGTGAAACTAATTGAAATAAATGAAATTGCACAGGAAACCAATAGCGATGAAAAGGAAACTGGGACTCAGATCAATGGAGTGGACCAGAAGAAAGCAAATAATGGCCAAACAGAAAAGAGTGAAGAAGCAAGAATTCAAAAAAATGAGGAGAGGCTTAGGAACCTCCAGGACATCTTTAAATGCTCCAACATCCGAATTATAGGGGTACCAGAAGGGGGAAAGGAACAGCCACCAGTGGAAAACTTATTTGAACTAATAATAAAGGAGAACTTCACCAATATGGCAAAGGCAATAGACTTACAGGAAATCTAGGAAGCTCAGAGAGTCCCAAAGAAGTTGGACCCAAGAAGAAACACACCAAGGCACATCATCATTACATTAGCCAAGATTAAAATGAAGGAGAGAATCCTAGAGGCAGCAAGAGATAAGGGGACAGTCACCTACAAAGGAGTTCCCATCAGACTTCCAGCTGATTTCTGAAAAGAGACCTTCCAGGCAAGAAGGGGCTGGAAAGAGGTATTCCAAGTCATAAAATTCAAAGACCTACAACCAAGATTGCTCTATCCAGCAAAGCTGTCATTTAGAATGGGAGGACAGATAAAGTGCTTCTCAGATAAGACCAAATTCAAGGAGTTCATCGTCACCAAACTCTTATTATATGAAATGTTAAAGGGACTTATCTAAGAAAAAGAAGTTAAAAAAACATGAACAGTGAAAGGACAACAAACTCACAGTTATTAACAACAACACCTAAAACAAAAGCAAACTAAGAGGACAGCTAGATAAGGAGCAGAACCATAGAAATGGAGATCATCTGGAGGGTTAGCAACAGGGGAGTGGGAGGAGGAAAAGGGGGGAGAAGGTACAGAAAATAAGCAGCATAGATGGTAGATAGAAAATAGATGGGGGGGCAAGAATAGTATGGGAAATATAGAATCTAAAGAACTTGAGACACATGGTCATAAACTAAAAGGGGGGTAATGGTGGGGACGTGGAGGTAGGGTGGAGGGTAATGAAGGGGGGAATAGAACAACTGTAATGGCATAATCAATAAAAAATAAATTAAATTAAAAAAAAACTTCATTTCAAATTTGATTTAGGGAAAACAATACTTTTGTAATGTGAAAAGCCTTAGCTCTTTTAAAAGTGATGATTCTTGTTTCTCTTTCATAAGCAAGGGCATGATAAAGGTCAGCATAAAACACAGGAAATTATCCTGATAAGACATAGATCTTGGAGTCCTAGGCAGACAACTCACAAAGAAGAGACAAAACTTTTTACAATTCCATAGAAAGAGCAGATGGATAGCTCAAGAAAATGCTGTCATGTTAACAGAAGCAAGACCAAATTCCAGTTTTGCATCAGTGTACTTCAATATTAAGCCTCATTTTAAAAAAACTTAATTCATTCAAATGTGACTCAGCTTGACTACATGAGATAAGGTCCTTCTGCAAACTTTTTGCAACTTGATTATATTTATTCTGGTGTTTTTTTCTACAGTTTCCTCTCTTCGTTCTATTTTATTTTATTTTATTATTTTTTAAAATATATTTTATTGATTATGCCATTACAGTTGTCCTATTTCCCCCCTTCATTCCCCTCCACCCTACCTCCACGTCCCCACCATTACCCCCCTTTTAGTTTATGACCATGTGTCTCAAGTTCTTTAGATTCTATATTTCCCATACTATTCTTGCCCCACCATCTATTTTCTATCTACCATCTATGCTGCTTATTTTCTGTACCTTCTCCCCCCTTTTCCTCCTCCCACTCCCCTATTGCTAACCCTCCAGATGATCTCCATTTCTATGGTTCACTCCTGATCTAGCTGTCCTCTTAGTTTGCTTTTGTTTTAGGTGTTGTTGTTAATAACTGTGAGTTTGCTGTCCTTTCACTGTTCATGTTTTTTTAACTTCTTTTTCTTAGATAAGTCCCTTTAACATTTCATATAATAAGAGTTTGGTGACGATGAACTCCTTGAATTTGATCTTATCTGAGAAGCACTTTATCTGTCCTCCCATTCTAAATGAAAGCTTTGCTGGATAGAGCAATCTTGGTTGTAGGTCTTTGAATTTTATGACTTGGAATACCTCTTTCCAGCCCCTTCTTGCCTGGAAGGTCTCTTTTCAGAAATCAGCTGGAAGTCTGATGGGAACTCCTTTGTAGGTGACTGTCCCCTTATCTTTTGCTGCCTCTAGGATTCTCTCCTTCATTTTAATCTTGGCTCATGTAATGGTGATGTGCCTTGGTGTGTTTCTTCTTGGGTCCAACTTCTTAGGACTCTCTGAACTTCCTGGATTTCCTGTAAGTCTATTGCCTTTGCCATATTGGTGAAGTTCTCCTTTATTATTAGTTCAAATAAGTTTTCCACTGCCCCTTCCTCTGCCCCTGTTCCTCTTCCCCTTCTGGTACCCCTATAATTCGGATGTTGGAGCGTTTAAAGATGTCCTGGAGGTTCCTAAGCCTCTCCTCACTTTTTTGAATTCTTGTTTCTTCATCCTTTTCTGTTTGGTCATTTTTTCCTTCCTTCTGGTCCACTCCATTGATTTGAGTCCCAGTTTCCTTGCCATCACTATTGGTTTCCTGTGCATTTCCCTTCATTTCACTTAGTTTAGCCTTCATTTGTTCCTCTAATTTGTGACCATAATCAACCAGTTCTGTGAGCATCCTGATCATCAGTGTTTTGAACTGTGCATCTGATAGGTTGGCTATCTTTTGGTCACTTAGAGTTATTGGCTTTGGGGCTTTGAGTTCTTCTTGAGCGATAATGTTTTGGTCTATTCACACCTGTTATGTATGAGGGGCAGAGCCCTAGGTGTTCACCAGGGCAGGGCAACTCAGTTGCTGGGTTGTGATGCTGTATGTGGGGGTGGGGTTGAAGAGGGGCAATAGCAGTCCCCATCTGCTGCTTCCCGCTGCTGGGGTCTTTGTGGTCTGTCTCACTGCTTGCTCCTTCTGGTTTATCTGTGTGCGAATGTGTGACCGTGGTCAGCCTGCTGCCTTGCGCCCTCACTGGGTCCACCCGTTGCTACCCCACACCTGGGATTCGCCAATGGCTGCCTGTGAGCCTGAGTCGGTCCTGCAGATCTTATCTGCTCAACCCAGCTCCACCACTGACTCCGCCCCTCCTACTGGTCTGGCTGAACGGTTCGTTGTTGTTGGACTTCCGTATAGTTTAATTTTCTGTGTTTCGGTTGCGTTTTTGTTACTAAAACTTTGTTGTCCTTAAACTTGCTTATGCAAGGAGGCACAGTGTTTCCACCACACCTCCATCTTGGCTGGAAGTCTCTGTTCTATTTTAGAATGCCCTAACAAAAACGACATCCTTCCTACCTCATACCTTCCTTTATCAAAGAACATACCATACCTTCCTTGTATATTTTTCATCACAGTTGTTTCCCTTTACCTTTATTATTTCTTGAAGTTTAAAAAATTTTAGTTGACATATTTCTAGTAGTTTTGATAATGTATAATTATTATAAATTTGTAGCCTTTTGTAGAGAGAAAATTGACACATTTTATGAATATATACCATCTCACAATTTTTAGAAACCTGCTTCCTGACAGTACAGTCTTTCATGATTATTAACAGACCCAGATATGTCTGCCTACTCTGTACCATAAAAAACCACGGTGCCGAAAGCACTTAGGGTTTACAATGACTTGTTCAGCTTGTGCAGTGGAAAGAGTCCAGAATGTGCTACCCACAAATATGCCATTTCAGTGTAAGGATTATAGTGAGCTGAAGGCAACTGAGAAACTGCAGATACAGGCAGAACAGCAGGGCATAAATTTCTATTTGTAAAGATGTTCTCCATCTCTCACTCATAAATAGCAGACTGGAGCCCTGGCTGGTGTAGTTCACCGTGGTTCGATTCCCAGTCAGGGCACATGCCTGGGTTGCAGGCCAGTTCCCAGCAGGGGATGCACAAGAGACAACCATACATTGATATTTCTCTCCCTCTCTCCTTCCCTTCCCCTCTAAAGATAAATTTTAAAAAATCTAAAAAAAAAAAAAAAAAGCAGACTGGAGGCTGCAGAGATGAGTTTGCAAAACAAACCCTACTAAACAAGCCTTATTTACCATACATTTCCTAGTCGCCTTCTCACAATTTATAGCTTCTAGGAGCCCAAACACCCCTTCACGTGTCCAGTCACTTCTCCAAATTCTAACAGCTTCTTTGGGTTTCTCACTTCTTTTCTGTGAAGCAACCACCCACATACAATAAAAATTGTATACTTTTTTTCCTGATAATTTGTCTTTTGTGGTTTAATTTGCAGGATGTGTGTACAGAACTTTAAGAGAGATTTCCGCTCTCCTATATAGAAAAGTGCTAATTTAACCAAGAGAGATAATTTTAGTCAAAATTAATGGAAAGAGCCCTGCATGAATCCTTGGTCCACTCAAGTTGCCCATGGTAAGTAAGGCCCACGTAACACAACAGTGTCTTCCCAAGTAATTGATGGAGGGAGAGCAGGCACTGGCAGTGCGTGGAGCCTCTGGCAAAGATTCAAGTCTCATTGGCCCAGCCTGTGCCAGAGGCCCCTCTGTGTTCCTTTTAGTGCTTTGTGCAAAGTCAGCAAACTGAATTTGGCTATTTCCAGGGCCATATCGCTCTTCATTGGTTGACCTAGAGCTGAGTTGACATTTCTACAATCACCCACAGCAGAGCTGCCTGCACCCAGTGGGGACAGGCAGCCAATGGAGACATATAGGGATCAGGCTTATATTTACCCTCGCACAGGTTGGCCTGGGACTGGGACTCTGCCCGGTTTCTGCCCCTCAAACTTGCATATTCACCCTTAGGAAACCAGGAGAGCAGGCCTCCAACAAGCAGGGTCATCCTTGAGAGCGAGTGGAGAGGACACAGCAGAGAGAGGCCTGTGCCAGTCTAACTGGGAGCCCCCAGAACTGTAAGTGCCTGGCAGAAGGGGCCAATCTGAATCAACTCAGAAGAGAGGAACATGTGGACCCTGGGAGGCATTTGGGCAAGACCCTGAGTGCAGGGCTTACACAATGGGTCCTAGGCACAAAGCTGGCTGTATCATATATGGGAAAGCAGAGAAGGGATCCTCATTAGAGCTGCATGTGTCCTTTAAGATAACCGTTTAGTTACAACTTGAGTTGTATGGGTCCTTTCAGCTAGTGTGTGGGTGCTGACATCACAGGTTTGACATCAGTGTCCCTGGGCCACTCTGGGGGAGCTGGTCCTTATGGTTTCTCAGGCTGAATGAGTCTGAGGCACGAATGGCATGCCTGGCTGGTACAATGGGCGATTGTTCCCAATCAGTGAAAACCATGCTAGCTAGAAGAGGGCCATTCAACCCCAGTGTTTATATACGTCAGAGCAACAGGAAGCACACTGCTACTTCACAGAGAGAGCTGGTGGCAGAGCCAGGGCTTGCTGGTGGCTCTCAGCTTATAGCCCCAGCCAGCACCCTCCATTCTGGGTTAAAATTTTCAGGGTGGCTGTCCCAAATGGGTGCTTGGGTGCTAACCTTTTGGTTATTGTGAATAATGCTGCCATGAACATGGATGTGTATTTCTTTGAGAACATGATTTCATTCCTTTATTGATTAATTTTTTGTCAGATCAGCAAAACATATTTTTTGTGTGCCATAGAATTTTAGTAATTAGTTTATGTGTGCCTCAAGATGAAAAAGGTTGAAAATCGCCCATCTATATGCACCCAACTATTTGTTTCTATTTGAAGGTGGAATCTGTGAATCCCTATAAAGATATGATTGTTGATTCTGCTACTTGACAAATATTTGTTGCAGGCCTATTATGCATCAAGCCTTAGGGTTTAGTAGTGAGCAAAACATACCTGTTCTCATGGATCCTATGGTCTGATGGGGACTCTGAACTCTCCTTGAATAATGATGATATTGGAACTTAAAGAGATTAAATAACTTCCTCCAAGGTCGTACAACTAGTAAATTGCAAGGGCCAGGATTCAAACCCAGATGTTTGACTCAGAATCCTAGCACTAGGAATCTACTATGGCAGACACAGAACTAGGGCTTTCAAGCACACACATGCTTGACATAAAGGAGGCACTCAGTAAGTTTGTTGATTAAACAAGATGGATGGGAGGATGGATAGAGGGGTGGGTGAATGGAAGGGTGAATAAATATAGGATAGATGAAGAAATGGCCAGATGGTGGATAATGATTGAATGGAGGAATAGGTGGATGCATGGGTAGAGAGACAGATGGGTGGAAGGACAGACACATGAAAGAATAGAGGGAGAGATAAGTGATGGATAATCAATGGAAAGATAGATGAAGAGATGAATGGAAGGATAAAGAGATAAATGAGCAGGTGGGTAGATGGATGGATGGAGATATGGATGGATGGATGGAAAGGAGGGTACAAAGGTAAAGAGACGGATGAATGGGCGGAAGGAAGGATGAGTGGATGGGGAGCTGGGCAGTAGAGCTGTCACCCACGGCAGTTCTGTGAGGTAGGAGTCATCATATCCATTTTATACATGAAGAAACTGTAGCTCGAAGTGGTGAAATCACTGGCCCAGAGCCAAGAGAAAACCATAGAGCAAGTTGTAGGAATGTCTGGATTCCACCTATGTCTATCAGAAGCTCCCAAGACCCTTCCAGAGCACCCTCTTGTCACAGTCCCCTCCCAGGTCCCAAACTGAGTCCCTTGGCATCTCCCTCTACAGAGCCCTTCTGGCAAGACTCAGGGTTAGGCTGGGGACGAGGGATCAGAGAACTGTTAGCTTTCAGCAAATAATTTCATGGAAGCACTGATCAAAGCACTATTAACTATGGGTTGGCCAGAGTGGAGACTGGGTCTGTTTGGGTACACACACACACACACACACACACACACACACACACACTCATACTTACAGAAAACACATGGTACACACAGGAATCCACCTCTGCATATAATACAAGGTAGACGCACATTATTCAGATACACACTTGTACATGTACGCACATTCTTCTAAAGACATATATGTCCAGTCCTTGCTGGTGTGACTCAGTGGATTGAGTGCCAGCCTGAGAACCAAAAGACTGCCAGTTTGATTCCCGGTCAGGGCACAGGCCTGGGTTGTGGGCCAGTCCCCAGTTGGAGGCATGTGAGAGGCAACTGATGGATGTATCTCTCACAGATCGATGTTTCTCTCCCTCTCCTTCTCCCTTCTTTCCCATCTCTCTAAAAATTAAATATATTTTTTAAAAGGATATACATGTCCACAATTATATGCACACAAAACACACATGCATATCTACATATTTGCATAGACACATATGCACACACAAAATCATAGCTCAGAGACACACTATGCACTTATGTACATATCCTCCAAAGCATGTTCTCATTTATGCACCATAGGCTTCACATAACACACGCACACATTGGCACAAAATCGCATTTCTTAAATTGTAGGGGAGGGGAATCTGGCTTCTAATTTCAATGAAACACCTTTCTTGCCCCTCAGAAGGTAACAGCAAGAAGGTCGTCTCAGACTCACGTGTACAAACTCATATGTGCACATGCAATTACATAACACGTGCAAACCCACCCTCAGGGACATACAACTGCAGATACACACTTAGATGCATCCACACCCAGACACACTCGGGGACATACTCACACTCATGCTTGGATTCACCCTTATACACACACAAAGGTACACTTAGGCCCCCAAGCTGGCAAAGCACAGAAACTTTCTCACACCCCCCATCCTCACACACTGCAGGCTCCGTGAAACCCACACGTAGACAGACACAGCAGGACGGACTCAGGCACGTGGAAAGGCATTGATTCACATGGTGGCTTCAAGTGTGGAGTTTGGACTGAAATCCCTCACCTGTGCCCAGCCCAGTGCAATGTCCCCCCCAGGGGGCCGGCAAAACCTGGGCACGGTGCACGGCGCCCCTCTTTCCACTTACCTGAAACTCTTGGGAGCAAAGACCTCTTTTCTTTCATGGAAGGGAGAGAAGGAAGCAGTGTGGTAGCCTTTGGGCCTAAACAGGGTGGCTGGCGAAGTTGGAGGGAAATGAGACAGGAGAGGGAGCCCGCACGTCCCAGCTCAGCTGTGGGCCTCCCGCACACAGACCAGAGAGGGGTCGGGGTGGGAGGGGCACGTCTGGAGGAGACTGAGGGAAGTGTGCAATGGAGGCTGCCTCCTCCTCTCTCCTCTGGACACCAGGACCACTGTTACTAACCCCGATTATGTTTCCTTCCCTTCCCTCAAGCTCCGTGGCAGGAAAGCTGGAGGATGAAGGTGACAGAGGGTAGGATGGCACGGGGGAGGGCTGGCACCGAGGCTTCTGGGGGCAGTGTAGGCCCCTGCCCCAGACTGAGACCCTTCTGAATACTCAGGAGGGCAGCTTATGGGAATAAATATTCAGACTCAACACGTGGTGATGCAGGTAATGAAGAGGGAGATTCTGCAGGGATGGAGAAGGGAGAGAGAAAAAGAGAGACAGACAACGAAGAGATACAAAGTCAGAGATAATGGTAGAGACAGAGACAGGGAGAGACAGATATAGAGAAGCACACCAGAGAGAAAATGGGTGGAGAGGCAGGCAGGCAGGCAGGCAGGCAGACACACACACACAGGACCACTCAGAGACACTGACACAGACGGAAGAGACCCTGAAGTGGAGGCACTTGGAAATCCCACGGCTGCCCCATCACAGGCAGGGTCCCTCACGGAGGGGCAGAATCTAGCCTCCTGCTCTGCCCACTCAGCCTGGACCCTCACCGCCTCCACCTCCTGCTGGAACGAGCCTAGTACATTGTTGCCTTCAGACACTGCTAATTATAAGAAATAATATCAATAACAATAATGAACAGTACAGAGGTAGCAGAGTGGCCCAAGGCTCCTCTGATACATGGTGCATCCAGGGGGCCCCCAAATAGGGATTTGTAGTGGGGTCTAGAGCTCAGTGTGTCTAGGAAATATTAGGAAAAATATATATATAGGATGTCCTCACCCGCACAAGTCTGAACTGGGGGATGGGACACATGGAGCAGGGCCATTGAGAGCTGCTTTGTACAGCAACGGTTTTGCAGATAACCTCTAGAATGGTCATTTAACATATCTATAACCTTTAACTGGTTTTGCGGATATGTTAAATAGCTGTGGCCATGCTCTGAGCCAGGGAGACAGGAGTGACTTCAACCCATGATGTAACTGGGAGGCAGCTCCTTGTGGTTACCGGGCCTGCGTGAGAGAAAAGAAGGAAGGTTGGGGCCCACACGACTTTGGAGTAAGTTGGGACCATGCAGCTTTGGCCAGAGTCAGGACCACACAGCTTTGGGCTGCTCCCTTTTGCCACATGGCTTAGGAAGCAGGAGAGACCCTGCTGGGAAGGAAAGGGGTGAAAGGACTCTTGCTGGTTGGTGGGCCATGAGAAGGTACCACATGCATGGTTTTGGACTAACTGAAGATTGTGGCGGTGACACAGCGGATGGTGCTGGGAACCAAGGGGCTGCCTGAGCCACGCACTCCTACTTCTTTTCCTGAGATGCGGTACCTGGACTGGGCAGAGGGAGAAGGAAGGACTGCGTGTGTTTGTGGGCATTCTAAAGGACTTTCGTATTCTAATGGAGACATGAAGTCATGACTCTAAGTCTGTATAACTTTTTGAATAAGTAATTCCTTTCCTTTTCACCAGTCTCTGGCGTTGAGAGATGACTTTCGCTGGCAGCGGGAAAGGCGAACCTAGTATGGGGGCAGGGGGACCCTCTGCGCAGAAGGAGGGTTCCATTCGGTAATAGTATGTCATTCACTGCCCTGGGTCTGTTCTGTAACACCTCTGCCAGTGCGTTTAGCCCCCCGTGTAATGGAGTGCAGCCAGGGTCCCCCAGATGAAGGATTTGAAATGAGGTCTAAAACTTGAGGTGTCCAGGAAATATAGAAATATAGGATATCGCCACCCCCACAAGTCTGGACTGGGAGATGGGACACATGGAGCAATGCCATTGAGAGTTATTTTGAATATTGACAGCTGGCCAGCTTCATACATGATATGCAAAAATAGTTATTTTACATATCTATAACAGCTGGCTAGCTTCATGTATATGTTAAGTAGCTGTGGCTATGCTTTGAAACAGGGAGATGGGAGTGACTTAGACCCATGATGTAACTGAGAGACCGTTTCCCCTGATTACAGGGCCTGTGTGAGAGCTTGCAGATGATTGGCTCCATGCCAGGTGCCACACCTGCTGGGACTTACTATGGCAGCCCAGTAAAGCTAGAAGAATACAGGAATGCTGGTAGGTGTAGCCGATTGTGGGAGGAGTCAGAAATGGGGTTACCAAGGAGGTCCCAGGCTGCAATTTAAACTAAAGGGGGGTCACAACTAGGGATGGGGGACAATGCAGGGACTATGAGAGAGGACAATGTGAGACCCTGAGGGGAAGGAAAGGGGTGAAAAGACTCTTGCTGGTGGGCCATGAGAAAGTGCATGTGGTTTGGATTAAGAACTGGAGATGGTGGCGACACAGCGGATGGTGCAGGGGACAGTGGAAAACCTGCCCAGCCGAACACAGATGACTGAGAGGAACCAGGAGAAGTGAGCTACAGACTTCTGTTCTTTTCCTTCTGGAGGACGGTACCTCCGACTGGCGTGTTCTGAGACTGGCCTCCCAGGGCAAAGCGGGGAGGGAAGGACTGTGTATGTTTGTGGGTGTTTTAAGGGACTTTGGGATTTTCATGAAGACATTAAGTCATTATTCTAAGTCTGTATAACTTTTGAATAGATACTTTCTTTTTTACCAAAGTCTGGCATTGAGAGCCACAATTCCTCAGGGCGGCAGGAAAAGAACCACAATACAGAGAGACCCCCCACAGGTCACTTGTGTAACACCAGCAAGGGAAGAGTGTTATCGGGCAGGAAAACTGGGGGATGGGTGTCCCTGGGGGGCCACGGTCCAGACAGCTGCACGGGCACCATGCCCCAGGGGGGGCCCCCCGCACGGTGGCCACTCACGATGTTCTCGGAGGTGCTGGCGCGGGACACTGTGCTGCCCTTGAATGAGGGCGGTATCTGCGACATCCAGTTGGTGACCATGGCCATGTCGCTCAGCACGCCCTGAGGCTGAGCAGCGGCGTGACGTTGCACCCCTGCCTCACGCCCCACAGCTGCCCTGCTGCCTGGCACTGTGAGCATGAGCTGGGGTCCAGGCCGGGAAGCAGGGGGGCTCAGGAACGGGGGCTCCGCTTATGATGATTTCAATTCTGTTGGGGTACACGCCAAGAAGTGAAATTACTGATCATTTGTTAATTCTGTTGTTAGTTTTTTGAGGAACCTCCACACTTTTCCTAGTGGCTGCACCAATATACATGACCACCAACAGTGCAGAGTTCATGATTTTTCCACATCCTCACCAACACTTGTATGTGTGTGTGGTTTTTTTAAACAATAGCTAACCCTAATGGGCATGACACTGGTCGTTTTGGATTTGGGCCCACCTTTGTGACCCCCTCTTAACTGGATTGTCTCAAAAGACCCTCTTTCCAGATCAGGCCGCAGCAACGAGCACTGACAGTCAGGACGTCAACTTCTCCTCCAGACGCACTGCCCAGCCCGCAGCACATGCCTTCACACAAACACGTATGGTTTGTTTGGTTTTTACCTAAGTGCTGTATGTTTTTACAACTTTTTTTAAATGTACGTGTGTCTTTGGGCTGTTTTGACCTGAGGATATTCTTTTTAGTTGCTGCGTGTTAGAACATGGTGTGGCTGCTTATTTAACAATGTCACTAGTAATAGGAATTTAGCTATTTAGATACTTCAGACAATGTTGTGAAGAACGGTCTTTATAAGCTTCTCACCTGGGAGAGTAATCTGTAACGCAAAGACCTGGAAATTTAACTGTTGGGCTGCAGGGTATATGTGTTTATATTATAAAATATTTATGGCCAAACTGTCTTCCAAGAAAGTTGTACCACTTATACTCCCACCAGCAGGGGGAGAAGCAGTTCTCCACAACCTTTGTTTAAATTTACTTTTATTGTTTTTTTTTTTTTTTTTTTTTTTTTTTTTTTTTAGAGAGAAGGGAAGGGAGGAAGAAAAAGAGGTTGAGAAACACTGATGTGGGAGAGAAACATCAATTGTAAGTGCCCTGACCGGGGACCAAGCCGGTGACCTTGTGCTCTGTGGGACGTGCCCAACCAATTAAGCCTCAGAGGCCAGGGCAGCTCCCCACCATCTCGCAAACCCTGATGTTTCCCATTATTCCCCCAGACTGATCCCTTTGCTGCATTGACTTGCCTTTCCCTGACTGTCCCTGGTTCTGACCATCTTCCTACTCGTTCCTGGCATATTCTCTGGAGTGAGCTATTTGCGTCCGTGCCAGTGAAGATGAGATCCAGCTAATTGAACAGAACGGATGGTGTTACAGTGATTCAAACACACACAAGTGTTCTGTTTTCACATCAAAGTAACCAGACCGCAGGCAGTGGAGAACTGCAGGCAAGTACTGACCCTGGGGCGATGTGATGGAGTCACACGTCTCCTAATGGTCTGTGATCTCTGATTGCAAGATCCTCACCCAAGTCTATGTTGGTGCTCAGTGCAGGGGTATGAGAGCAAGAGAATGTCCAAAGGGAGGAGCTGGGGGCCACAGGGCGGAACTGCTGCACCACAGTGATGCACATGGTTTTGTGGACCACTTGTCACTCTGCCCAGGGGACCAGTGGGGGCCTGAGGATGGAGGTATGGCAGCAGTCATTGGGATGGGAGGCTCAGTGGAGCCTGCGGAGGTGCCTCAAGTCCTGGAGCGTTGGGCAGGAGTGGGGGGGCTTCACCAGGAGGAGCCTCAGGGTCAGGTGGCAGCACATGCGCAGGCAGAGCTGGAGCATCCTGCAGCACACCGCCCACAGCTCCCTGCTTCCTGGGCCTTGAGAAAGCTAAAGCACGGAGCGTAAGAGGGAGTGAGAGGAGGAAGCAGGGGAGGGGGCCTGGATGGGAATCCCGATGGCAGATGAAGTTTTCTGCTGAAGGAAGAGTGGAGGTTGTGAAGATGAGGGAGGAGGGTGGAAGAGAGAGGAGGCCATGCACCAGAGAGGTGTGCTGAAGGCAGAACTGGCACTGGCCATGCCTGCGCACCCTCCCTCCACCTCCGCTCCTCTCAGCCTGGAGCTCTGTGGCCGGCCTCTGCCCCTCAGAGGCAGATAGGCACCGTCTCCTCCTTGAGGTCTCCCTGCCCTCACCTTCAGAATATTTACTGTAATACTGAAGACAGGCAAACATATATCAATAAATACCATTTCAAAAGAAAGTAGTATGGAAGGAGGAATTTCAGAACTCCTCAGACCCACCCTGTGCCTGCAACTAGGTGTTTCTCGGCTCCACACCCCTGTTCCCTGCAGGCGATGCTGTCTGGCACGCCGCCTTCCTGCTTTGCCAGGAGCTCCCGTTCAGTCACGCCAGGTAAGCGGACAACAGAGCTGGGAAAGGGACTTGCTCTTCCTGATCCCGCAAGTGTCCTGCGGCTTCTTCGTCCCTTGATGGCAGTTTCTGCCGTAGCAGCAGTTTTCGATTCCCAACACTTGGAAGACAGAGCACCCCCTGGGCATCTCCGCCCCAGGGGCCAGTGTCTACTCCTTGGAGCCTCCTCCTTCAGGTTTGTTTTTCTCTGTTCCCCTCATTCCCCAGCCTTGGTGGTGGTGATGGGTGGGTGGGTGCTCCCAGCAGCTGCTACACACCTGAAAAATAGAGTTCTTTTTGCCTTTTTGGTATCAACAACTCTGAACCCTTGGTAAACAGGTCTTACCACAGATAAGTTCTCTGTTCACATGACACATTTCTGTCTCCTGACCAGACTCTTAATGATACAGATGACCGAGAGCCAGAGAGCCAGCTTTAAGACAGTATCAGCTTTAAGACAGTATTGTGACCTCCGCGCTCTTCTTCATCAGTAAGAACAGAGAGGTGGTCTTCCAAACTGGGCTCCCACCTGACAGAAGTAGTTCTGTCACTGCTAAAGATACACAGCTGTAGGTGAGCCTTGGTGGACTCTTCTCTTCCCTCAACACCTGCATTCCTGACCTCATGCTCCTGCAAGAGGGGGCAGTTCCCACTCCTAGTCCTTGGTTTCCCTGACCTCCCTGCTCCTGGTTACGCAAACTGTTTAATTCTTGGGGAACTGTCACCAGATCCCACGCTGGGAAACGCAGTGGTGAATGAATTCCATCCACCCTCATCCAGGGAACTCTGGGAAACACTTACTAGAAAAAGGTACTGAGGGTTTGGGCCCAGACACCAGAACACATGCTTCAGAGCCCCTTGGACAAGCAAGGACATTTGCA
The DNA here is from genome assembly GCF_021234435.1 of Artibeus jamaicensis. Lineage (NCBI taxonomy): Eukaryota > Metazoa > Chordata > Mammalia > Chiroptera > Phyllostomidae > Artibeus > Artibeus jamaicensis. Next base: position 7,014,840 of record NW_026521810.1, on the reverse strand, counting down.
AGACTTAGGTTTCCTTCCCAGGAAATAAAACAGGCTCATTTAGCAGAGCTCCAGAAGCAAACTTTCTAGCTATCCAGCTCCACGGAATGAAGGAAGTGTATCTTCACTGACTGCTGCCGCCACCCCAGTTGTTGCGGAGATCAGGTAGGGATGTTGTAAACAAGAGGCATGAATTCAGAAAGAACAGTGTAGAGATATCAATCCGCTGAGAGACAATGCAGGCCAATGTGATACTGTCACATTTGACAACGGCTTTCTTTTTTCCTTGAACTATTTACTACTCTGAAAATCTGACAAAGGTATGCAAATGAAATCGCAGCCTTTTGTTTCATAAATATTTTTATTCAAAAGGTTAAAATATGATGAGCTCAGGACTCAGAAGAATTCAAGGTCGAGTTTGGTGATGGTAGAGCCCAAAAGGAAGCATTTTGCTTCTGCAGTTGGATGTGAACAGTTTGGCAGTGCATCTGATGGGCAGATAGGTGAGCAAACAGGCTCCTCTTTGCTTCACTGAGTCTTCGCCGGGAAACAGGACTCCAGCCTGGATGCCAGAACCCTGGAGTCCTCAGGTGACAAACGAGTAAATGTGTACTGACTCCAGCAGAACACAGTGACCCTCCCACATGCCTCAGCAGAGATTAAGAAGAGTAATGTGCCCTGGCTGGTGTGGCTTCAGTGGATTGAGTCCGGCCTGTAAACCAAGAAGTCGCTGGTTCTATTCTCTGTCAGGGCACATGCCTGGGTTGTGGGCCAGGTCCCTGGTGTGAGGCGCACAGAGACAACCACATGTTGGTATTTCTCTCCCTCTCTTACTCCTTCCCTTCCTCTCTCTCTAAAAATAAATGAAAAAAAAAATCTCTGGGGAAAAAAAAAGGAAGAATAAAGCTTGTGTGTAAAACTGTTGGGGATGCTCCTATGGTAGATACCATCTTATGCTTATACAACTTCAACTTTCCTCAAACCACTTCTGTAAACATCAGGCCTGTGAGTGGGAAAGAAGGGCTGACTATGCCTGATAAGTGAGGAAACTGAGGCACAGGGAAGCTTGGGGTCTGGTCCAATGTTCCACGCTAGACACCTTGGATCCATGTCTCCACATACACACGCCATTCAGTCCCATGGCTATTCACTGATTAATTGCCATATTTTGGTTTTTCAGTTTTACAAAAGGGGATCATTTACTTATTGAACATGTACTGAGAACATACTGTGGATTCTTTAGGTGCTGGAGACGCAGCGGACACGGACGGGATAATGACTGAGATAATGTCAGATAGGAGTAAGGATCCTGTAAACAAACGATAAGAGTGTGAGGTGACAGAGGGACTGGAAGGCTGGGAAAGCTGTTGAAATTTAAAGGGGGAAATCCTGCAGTGTGAGACTGTTAGAAGAAATAAGACAAAAGTTTTGAGAGAAAAGCTGCCCTCACCACCAACATGGAGAAACCTGGTGAAGAGACACTGATTCCTGAGAGAGCACGAGTGCAGGATGAGAGCTCTGAGAGTGACGGCTACTCTTTCTTCAGCACATTCCCCAACCACACGCACCCCCTGTGGCCGGTTCTGAAGTTGGATGGGCTCAGAGCCCATACAAGGCACGGTGACTAGAAGATGGGGAATACTATTCTAGCAAGGAAGTCACGAAGAGGAGGAACCTTGTCTCCACCCAAATTCTTGGCCAACCACCAAATTTTGTAAGCAAACAGAGCACCTGCGGAATCAGGTCTTAAAAATAGCATCACGGGTCAAGATGGCGGCAAAGACAAACACAGCTCACCTCCTTGCACAACCACATCAAAATTACAACTAAACCGTAGAACACCCAGCATTCAGAACCATCAGAAATCAAGCTGAATGGAAGCCCTACAACTACAGATTAGAGAAGAAACCACATGAAGACTGGTAGGAGGGGAGGAGACGTGGAACAGGCTGGCCCCACACTCAGGTGTGTTGAATAAAAATCAGGAAGATCTCAGGAGTGAGGGGAGGGGGTCCCAGACCCCCCAGCCCAGGGATCCAGCGCCAGGAAGAGAAGTTGTCACTAACTCTGGCTGTAAAAGCCAGCAGGGACTGACGCTGTGGGAGACAGAAACTGGTGGAGTCCCAGGCAGTTCTTAAAGAAAGGGCCTGTGCACAGACTTACTCAGATTCACTCCCTCTGAACTCTAGTGTGGGGGCAACAGACTGAAAAGCATCAGACACGTGAGGAGGAAATGGATTGTGCGGCATCAGGGCGAGACCTGTGGGGCAGCTTCCTCCCAGAGAGAAGTGCTGGCAGGGGACATTGTTCCTTTTCTGAGCCCAACCTCCCCCACCCCCACAGAGCCACAGAGCTGGCAGGCGGGTGCCACATCTGAGGCTCCAGCAATGTGGCTCACACTGTTTGTTCCACCCCAGTGATTCCTTGAGGCCCTGACCCACCCAATTTTTGTGCCCACCCAGGCTGCTTCCAGTGGCTTTTCCATACGAGTGGCTTGTCTTGACCCATGCTTCAGATTTTTCTAAATTCTCTCAAACAGCCTTGCAGCACCAGGCTTCAGCAAGCCCCATACCTCTCAATAAGCTGCCCCAGGCCCTAGCAGCTGCTGGCCTTGGTTCACAACTTGGCCTTGCCCGGGCACCTCCAAGCCCAGCACAGGTAGCAGCCACCTGCAGATCACTTTGTAGCTTTTACTGTGTGACCCCAGCCAGAGCGCAGGTGGTGGCTGACCTTAGATGTGCCAACAACAATCAAGGCTCAGCTATAACAGGAGAGTGTACACAGCCCACATGGCGGGTGCATCTCGAGTACCCAGCTTGGGTGGTAGGGGAGGCTGTTCCCCTGGACCCTGTATGACACTTACTACATTAGGCCACTCTCCCAAGCCTGGGAGACGTAGCACCTCTACCTAGTACATAGAAACAAACTCAGGGAAGCTGCCAAAATGAGGAGACAAGGAAACATCACCCGCATGAAAGAACAGAACGAAGCTCCAGGAAAAGAAGTAAACGAAATGGAGATCAACAGTCTACTAGAGGCAGAGTTCAAAACACTGGTTATAAGGATGCTAAAGGAACTTAGTGAGGACTGCAACAGCAAAAAAAACCAAAAACATCCAGTCAGAAACAAAAGATTCATTAATTAAAATAAAGAACAGTCTACAGGGAATCAACAGTAGAGTGGATGAAGCTGAGAATCAGATTAGTGAATATAGGGAAAATAAGGGAGCAAAAAACAACCAATCAGAACAGAAAGAAGAAAAAAGAATCCAAAAAAATGAAGATGGTGTAAGGATCCTCTGGTCAATAGCATAGTCAAGTACACCAACGTTCACATCATGGGGGCGTTGGAAGGAGAAGAGAGAGAGCAAGAAACTGGAAATCTATTTGAAAAAATAATGACAAAAACTTCTCTAACTTGGTGAAGACAATAGATATACAAGTCCATCCAGTTTAGTGTCTTAATTAAAGATGTTAAGTGCCCAGAGCCCCTAACAAGATGAACCCAAAGAGGCCCACACCAAGACACGTCATAATTAAAATGCCAAAGGTTAAAGACAAAGTAAGAATCTTAAAACCGGTGAGAGAAAAATAGCTAGTTACCTACAAGGGAGCTCCCATAAGACTGTCAGCTGATTTCTCGAAAGAAACTTTGCAGGCTACAAGGGATTGGCAAGTAAGAGTCAAAGAGATGAAAAGCAAGGACCTACAACCAAGATTGCTCTACCCACCAAAGCTGTCATTTAGAATCGAGGGCAGATAAAGAGCTTCCCAGACAAGAAAAAGCTAAAGGCCTTCACCACCACCAAACCAGTATTACATGAAATGTTAAAGGGTCTTCTTTAAGAAGATCAACACTATGAACAGTAAAATGGCAATAAATACATATCTATCAGCAATGGAATCTAAAAAACAAAATAAACATATAGATATGGACTACTGTTTGAAGGTTGCTAGATGTGAGGGAGTCGGGGGGATTGGTGCAAAAGGCGAAGGGGTTAAGAAGAATTGCTATTCATTTGTAGTTTTGAAATAGTCATGGGAATGTAAAATACAGCATAGCAAATAGAGCAGCCAAAGAACATGTATGCATGACCGATAGACATGGGCAATGGTATGGCAATTGCCTGAGGGAGCGGGGTAGGAGCTGAGTAGAGGGGGCAAAGGGGGAAAAACTGGAACAACTGTAATAGCATAAACGATAAAATCTAATTTAAAAAATAGCAGTGGACAGTTATAAGGACAGGTCTTGGTATCTACAGTGATAAGGAGTGAGTGCAATATGCAGCCTGAGTCCAGGTAGATTAATTGTTTACCAGGACCAACAGCTGAGCCTCTGCAGAACATGACAGAATCTGAAGTCACTACAACGTTTTATCCAAAGTATCCAACTTTCAACTGAAAATTACTAAATATTCCAAGAAACAGGAATATAAATCTACATCTAAAAAAGAGAGTAAGTAATCAATACAAGCTGATGCTAAATAGGCCCAGATGTCTGATTTAGCAAGAATTTCAAAGTAGTTATTTAAATATGTTGAAAGGATTTTAAAAGAAAATATGTCCTAATAGTTGAAAGAAAATGTATAATAAATGAAGAAACAAGGAATCTCAAAAGAGAAATAAAAACTACTTTAAATAGAAATTCTAGTGCTGAAAATTATAACTGAAATAAAAGTTTTGCTAATGGACTCAAGAGCAAGTTGGAAATGGCAGATAAAAGAATGAGCGACTTTTAGAGAATTTGGTAACAATGACCTAATCTGAGGAACACAGGGAAAAAAAGATTTTAAAACATCAATACAAATTAGACTTCAGGGAAATGAAGATCGAAACCTTAATAAGAAAACGGTTCAGAACCATTAGGACAGCTAGAATCAAAAACATAACTATTGGCAAAGATGTAGAGAAACTGCATCATTTTTTCGATACTGCTGGTGGGAATGAAAAATTGGTACAGCCACTTTGGAAAACAATCTGGTGGTTTCTCAAATAGTTACAATGAGTTACCATATGATCCTATAATTCTTATATATATATACACACAAAAGCAATAAAAAAATTTCCACCCTGGCTGGTATGGCTCAGTGGATCGAGCACCAGACTGAGAAGCAAAGGGTTGCCGGTTTGATTCCCAAACAGGGCATGTGCCTGGGTTGTGGGCCATGTCCCCAGTGTGGGGCTTGCAAGAGGCAACCAACAATGATGTTTCTCTCCCTCTCTTTCTCCCTCTCTAAAAATAAAATCAATAAAATCTTAAAAACTTGTGCATGAATGTATATAGTAGCATTATTCACAATAGATGAAAGTGGAAACAATATATCTAGCAACTGATGAAAGCTAAACAAAATGTGGTCTATCCAGTGAAATATTACTGGTACTGAGCTACACAAAAGGAATGGAGTACTAACACACGCTATAATTTGGAGGAACCTTGAAAATTCGTATTATAAAAATAGACAAAAAACTGTACTTGAAAAATAACTAAATAAAATTAATTAAAAAAAAATTCATATTATGCTTGGTGAAAGAAGCCAGTCACAAAAGACTACACACTGTATGTTCCCATTTATATGGAATGTTCAGAAAAGGCAAATCTATACGGATCAAAAGTAGGTTGCCTTCTCCCCCAATCCCTCATCATGCTACCTAGAAATAGATGTGATGGCTGGATTCCAGCAGCCACACTGAAACAAGGATTAGGTACACATTAGGGATGGCAGAGAAATGAAATGATCCTTAGTCATTCCTGTACTTTATAGACTTTGTGAAGCTGCCACACTAGACCGCTTATTTGTATACTCACTTATTTTGGGCTTTCTATTACACATAGCCAAAAGAACTGAGACACAGAAACCATGTGAATGAGGGGGAGGAAGCTCAGGAGGAGGGTAAAAGGGAAGGGAGTTTATTGAGGAAGATGGGACTATCCCTGCAGTTTTACTGGCTATTCAACCATAGCCCAGTCTCACCACAGAGAACTGTGTTAGACTGGCTTAGCCAGCTCCACTCCCAGGAATGAGCAGGAGTGAGACCAGCACTGCCCAGCATGGGGAAATGTGTTACGGGCTCTGGCCCAGCGGGACAAAACCATGCCAGGGCACAGGTTCTCCCTTGGCACGCTCACAAGCCTAACCCTTTCAACAGAGCAGAGCGGGCAATACAGGGTGGGACAAAAGTAGGTTTACAGTTGTGAGTACATGAAACAAAGTATTATTATTTATTATTGTATTACTTTCCATACAAACTACTGTAAACCTACTTTCGCCCCACCCTGTATTTAGGACAATTTGGAAAGCATATTCCTGGGTACAAGGGATGATTACTTATTTTTTGTTTCGTGTGGTCTTTTGCTTAGGAGCAAGTGCTTTATTATCAGGAATAATTGCCAAGTACGGACTTTGCTGCTTCTGACCTAAATCCAAAACCTCTATTTGCCCAATGAATGGTGACAGAATGCTCTGGCAGAGACCCAGGACCTGCCAGGGACAGAATCACTTGGATCCATACCTACAAATAGAGTCTGTGATCTGAGCAGAGCAGCTATAAACAAAAACTCTAGAAGCAGATTTCCTGGATCAGGGCCAAGCTCCTGACAGTCAGTTAGTTCACTTCCCAGCAGAATTCCTAGGCCTCATGGATCCAATCTGAAAGTCTGCATCTCCAGCCAGTGATTTCTCTCCTCCACTCTGCTACAAGCCACGTCATCTCAGTGCTTCCTTAAGCCTTTCCTGCCTCACACTGACACATATATCTTATCCAGCTACCAAGACAGCACCCCCTTGAGTGTACAGACCAGTTCTAATACTTACCTAGTGGGTACTCAAATATTTTGCCAAGCACATTACTCTGAATTTTACTTTATATTAAAAAAATTATTATTTATGATTTTAGAGAGAGGGAAAAGGAGAGTGGCAGTGAGGGGCAGAGTGGGAGAGGGGGAGTGAGAGAAAGAAACAAAGTTTTTTGTTCTGTCTATATTATGCACGCATGGGTTATTCTTGATTCTTGTATATGCCCTGACCAGGGATCAAGTTCACAACTTTGGCTTTATTGGGACGACTTTCTAACCAACAGAGCTACCTGACCAGAATAGAGAATTTTATTTTTAAGTATTATACATACATTTATAAGTGCACATGGTGTATTTTATGTACAATGAATTAGGTAGCTGGTAAAGGACTACATATGCCTACTGGGAAATAATTTTCTACAAGGGTAAAAAAGTGTGAAGAACAGCAGATCAACTTAGGAGACTGAAACTACACATGGATACAGACAGTGGATATAGGTTTTCATCACCAGAACTGCACACTCACCCTGTCCTTGCACCTAGATGGTTACAAGGCAGAAAGCTCTTGTCAAGGGCAAGCGCCCAGGTATTGTTTCATAGACTGGGAGGGGATAAGGAAAGAACAGCAGACAAATGGGCACCTTGGAAGCTGGCTACAGGCTTGTCAGGAGGCCCACGTTATAGCACCAGAGTTGCAACGTCCTGGTCACTGAAGTGACGAACCCCGTCCTGCTGACTTCTGGTGAACTCAAGCCCCTTGCTTCACAAGAACATCAGAAAGATCCTTGGTTCCTTCCAGCTTTAGATTCTGAAAGTGGATCAAACATACATGGACTCTGGCACACCAAGAACTCAAAACCATAAAACAAACTCTGAGGTAACAAAGAGGGAGGTTTGTCCACGATTATAAGTAAATTATGTCATAGTAAATACAATTTGCACGAGAGAACTGGTTCCAAACCCCTGCCAATAGCAGGGGAAGACAGCAGCAAGCCTCCTCTGGCTCTGGTTCCCACACAATCTCTGTGTACAGGGCCCGAGAGCCAGGCTATCTGCCCTGAAGGAACAAAGGAAGATGGATAGGAGGCCACTAGGAGCCACAGTGTGTTTACTAACCTGTCCATGCCGGCATCTCCAGGTCCTCCCCCAGCCAAACCCCACCCCTTAGTGATGACCACACATCTGTTCTCTCTCCCTAGTCTCTGGGCAGACTTTTCCCACCTCCCAATTCTTCCTCAATCTCCAGTCCAGGAAGTCTCCACCAATCCCAGGCGAGTTCTCCCTCAGGACCGGACTGCTGTCAGAGCCCTTTGCCTAACCTCACTCAGCACTGGAGGGAGGTGTGATGTGTTGTGCTCAGCAGCCACCCTTTTCTAGCAATAGCATACCTCCCAGACTGCTCAAGACGGGAAGCTCAGATCACACCTCCCAGGTGTGATGTCTGAAGCTCGGGATCCAGAAGTTGCTTATGTGTGGCTTATCCGTGACACATTACTGGCACTCGGGGCCACGAAGGCACAGGGCCCAGCCTCCATCCATGGCTGCCCCAAGCCCCATCATACTGCATATTGGAGGAGCTCCATACCAGAGTGACCGATGAGGAGTACAAATAGGAGGGAAAGACTGGGAAAAGGAAGGCCAGCAAAGGTTCATGTTCTGGTGGTAAGTGTGGGGAGATCTCTCTTGGTGGCTCCAAACTGAATTATACATAAATCCCTGAAGATTTTCACGGTTACTGTCGGGGTCCATGTTCCCAGTCAGATCTCAAAGAGCCCAGAGCTAGGCCCCAATAATGGTCTCAGTGCTTAGCCCAAAAGGTCACGGTCTGAGCTCCCTCCCTATTCTTCAAATGCTGAGCACCCCGGTGCCCCTTACAGAGCCGTGATCACAGAAAAGGGGACAGAGCCAGTATTGCCACTAAGGAAGCAGTACAGTGCCAGGGCCCAAGTCTCACTGACCTCCTCAGTAGTGTCTACCTGAGTCCCTGGCTACTTAGGAGCCAAGTGAGGGCCACAGCTGCCCTCCTGGGGAAGAGACAGGTTTCTAAGACGCCCAGCCGAGGAGCACTCTGCTCCTCAGACCGGTGCTCTGGAAGTGCCCAACATTTCAGAAGCCTGTGTGTGCTACATCCATAGGATGACGTGAGACCCCAGGCATCCCCTAGAAAAGCACGGCAGTGATTTTTCTGAACGTGGCTGGTATGCTCTCCTCAGAGAAGGGGTCCTCCTCAGAGCCATTTGTGGATTTCTTGTCAGGACAACAAATTATCTTTTTATTCATTTTTTCCTCTTAGTCGTTCTTTCCTCATGTAGTTGGCTTCTGATATCAGACCCCTTAGGGTGTGTCAGGAAGCACAGGGACACATCTGAGTGCTGACTCCCACAACCAGACACCCCCATCCTGCCTTCATGACCTCTGACCAGGACACACCATCTCTGCAGTCAGCCTGGCTGCTCACTCCAACCAGTAGCTGTGTGCTTTGTGCTCCTGGGATGTCACTCCCCTACAATGGCTCTGACACACCACTGTTCTCTTGGGAGCTAAACTGGGTTATTCTGTTCAGGCCTCAGTTGCTACCCAGCCTAGTGGCTACAGGCCCAATGGTCAGCCCCACAGTCAGGTCACATGCAGCTTGTGGCCCTGGCTCTGTGGCTCTTCTACACCTGTTTCCCATCTGAAGTCAAAACTAGCTTCTGCGAAACAGTTTCTTCTCTGGTGAGGCCATGAGTTTAGATGTTGGCAAGAGAAGAAGTGGTCCCTGATTCCGAGGGGTAGGTCCATGGGCACTTGTTGGAGGCTGTGTTACACAGGCCGCCGTACAGGGGACAGTCCCTCCTTGGAGCCTGACAGTCACTTCAAAGCAAAGGCAGGCCTGGGAAACCGAGCGAAGTCATCACTGCTCCTCAAGTCATTAAGAGGTCAGAGATCAGACAATGACACACAGTAATTCCCGGCACTGCTATCAGCTCCCAATTTTTGCTAGCATTCCATTCCAATCTTATCGATCCTCTCAAATCATACTTCACGTGTCATATTCCTCTGACCTCTCACCTCCAGGGCAAGGCACGTGCCATAGAAAGGGCTGAGTAACTACAGTGGTGGCAGCTAGGCACCCGTGGCCCTAGTGATGCTAACAGCACATGCTACATCCCAAGTCCAGCCCATGGTCCTCTACTTCAAGTGCCAGTCTGAGTTAGGGACCAGCTGCCTGGGGATACCAAAGGACAACAAGTCTCCAGCAGTACCACATGTTCAGGGTGCCCCCTGCAGCATCAAAAGGCTCCGGAGGGTGGGCTGCTACCTGCTTTTTCCATAACCGCTGGCCAGTGCAGCACAGTGAAGAGCCTGGCACACTGTCACAGGTGGCATTTCTGCTGTCTCCCTCCTTGTGACAGATACCTCAATTCTTTAGACTTTCCTTATTGCTCTTGGTGGCCCCACTTGGCTGGCCGTTGCCTACAGAGCTCACTTTTCTCCCTGAGCATCTGACTTCCTTCCACCCTATGCTCTCCCTTCTTCTCCACCATATTTCCCATGTGTCTCGACTTTGGCACTGGCAGGATTTGGCCTTTGAAGCCTTTGACACCAATGATATGAAGGTACTTTATGTTTTCAAGTTGGAAATAGACATACCTAAAATTTTCCCATTTGGGTCTTCCTCTTTATTTTTATTACTAATCACACCTGATGGCCTTTTTCTAAGTTCCTTCCTTGTGTCTGGTCAAAACTCTGGGTTAAAGGTACTATGTAGGTCACTGAACTTGAGATATCCTATGAGGTAGCCATGAAATATCTAATAAAAAGTCCATGCTTACCAGAGTTACCTACCTTTTCATTGGCTAAATGTAGGAGACAGGCAAAGGCCAGGGGTACAGAGAGGTTCTGAGCCATGAGGGGCGGCAGGCTGTGAAACAAAGGGCGATATTTAGCTAGGTCACTGCAACTGTAGAAACAAAGGCTCTTTCATCAACATGAATACACATGTTCAATGAATAAACTAATGAGAAACAAAGATATATTTCAGATGCACTTGATCGGCAGGTTTTTCCAGTTCTTTTTTATCTGGAAATAAAATATATCTGCTGTTCCATTCCAACCACTAGGATAGAAAAATGCCCTTTTAAAGTTGGTCTATATTAATTCATTTATCAATGCAGAAAAAAAACAGAAAAACTGCTAGATGTGTTAGAACAGCAAGTTGTGTGCAGAGGGTCCATCACACTAAGAGTTCAGGCTGAAGCACTCTCAGACAGGTTCAAAGACACGCCAGCCCCTGAGCTTGCTTGCACGCACCACTTCTGCAGGTCCCAGGTGAGCTTGCTCAGCATCTTCCCGTCAGCCACCTCCGCCAGATCCCCTTTTTGTCCAGTCTCACTGTGGTGCTTTGCCTAAGAGAAGAAGGATATTCACAGATCAGACATCTGGGGCTAGTTCACTTTCGAGCGAGTAATATAAATTTACAAAGTTCTATTTCCAGAAAGAAAAGCCTACATCTGGATGAAACCCAAACAATTTCTTAGGTACATTTTCAACAAAAAGGATCCATAGACAGACCCAGTGCCTTAGCCCTGGACCATGAAACCAACATTTACTGAATTTTTGGTAAAATCCTAGGAAATAAAAAATTACAGAGTAATAAAGAAAAAAAACCCGACAACATAACAAAAAGCCATGATTATTTATAGCTTCAACTGCAACACACAGTTAAGGGCAGCACAGAAGCCATATCTAAAAGTAGACTTAGCTTTCCACTTTACACACTCACACAAACATGGCTCCCTCCTTGCTAGCAGGCAAGCAGTTATAAAAGGATATTAGGGACTTCTGGTCAAGATGGCAACAAAGGCAGACCTGCCTCTCCTCTTTGCACAATCACATTAAAATTACAACCAAAATATAGAACAACCATCACTTAGGACCATTAGAAACGGAGTTGAATGGAAGTCTGACAACTCTGGAATTAAAGAAACCACAGCCATCCAATTGGTATGAGGGGCTTAGATGTGGAATGGGCGGGTCCCTCACCCACATGTGGTGAATTAAATATCAGGAGGGATATATTGGGAGCAAGAAGTTCCAGCCCCATACCAGGCCCCATAGCACAGGGTTCCAGCGCTAGGAAGACAAGTCCCTACAGTTTCTGTCTATAAAAACCAGAGGGGATTGACTTGGAAGAACTGCTGGAGCCCCAAGCAGTTCCTCTTAAAGAACCCACACACAGACTCACCTACTCAGATTCATTGCCTCTGAGCTCTAGCACCAGGGTAGCGGCTTGAAAAGCACCAGGGAGAAACTGACATGTCTGGCATCAAGGTGAACAGAGGCCATTATACATTTTCTAAACCCTCCCCCAACAAAGCCAGCAAGCTGGTGTCATAACTGAGACTAAATCAACCTGGCTAACACTACTGAACTCACCTTGAAGATTCCCAGAGACTCTGTCCCATATAACTTATGGGTCCACCCAAGATGCTTTTGCATATGAAGACTGGTCTTTGCTCATGCTTCACTTCACAATTTTTATTTTTATTTTATTTATTATTTTTTAAATTTTATTTAGTTATTTTTCAAGAACACTTTTTTGTCTATTTCTCCCATTTACTTCACAATTTTTAAAATCTTCTCAAATAAGCAAAAGCTGGCTTCAGTGAGCCCTAGGCATGGCACTAACAATGGTCAGCCTAGATTCACGGCTTGGCTTCAGTTGGGAATCTCCAAGCTCAGCACAAGAATCAGCCATCTCAGATTGCTTTATAGCTCATGCAGGGCGGCCACAGACAAAACACAGGTGGAGGCTGATCTTGGCCTGCACCATCTGGGAAACCCCAAGGTCATCACATGCAGTAGACAGCTACAGACCATGTCAGAGTACCACCACTCTGTCTCTGCACAGTTGATCCTCCACTGATGGTGGAGGTTAGTGGTGAGTGGTCACAGCCAATCCTTGTACCTGAATGGCCTGGGTAAATTGCTCCCATTAACTTGCCAACAGCAACCAAGTGTGAACTATAAGAGGAGGGTACTCAGTCCATGTGAAAGGCACACCTCGAATAACCAGCTTAGGTAATAGGGGAGGCTGTACCACTGGACCTTACAGGACGCTTACTTCATTAGGCCACACTACTAAGACATGGAGTCAAAGTAGTTCTACCTAACACAAAGAAATAAACACAGGAAGGCAGCCAAAACGAGGAGCCAAAGAAACATAGCCCAAATGAAATAACAGATCAAAACTCCAGAAAAATGCTAAGCAAAATGGAGATAAGCAATCTCTCAGATGCGGAGTTCAAAACACTGGTTGTAAGGATGCTCAAGGAACTTAGTAAGGACCTCAGCAGCATAAAAAAGATCCAGTCAGAAAGGAAGAATTCACCAAATGAAATAAGGAACAATTTACAGGGAAAGAACAGTAGAACAGATGAAGCCGAGAATCAAATCAATGATTTAGAACATAAGGAAGCAACCAATCAGAACCAAACAACCAATCAGAACAATAAGAAAAGAGAGTCCAAAAAAATGAGGATAGTATAAGCAGCCTCTGGGAAACCTTCACATGTACCAACATTTGCATCATAGGAGTGCCAGAAGGAGAAAAGGAAGAACAAAACATTGGAAATCTATTTCAAAAAATATTGAAAAGAAACTTCCCTAATTTGATGAAGGAAATAGACATGCAAGTTCAGTGAGCACAAGAGTCCCTAACAGATGGATGCAAATAGGCCCACTCCAAGACACATCATAATTAAAATGCCAAACGTTAAAGATAAAGAGAGAATCTTAAAAGCAGCAAGAGAAAAGCAGTTAGTTACCTACAGGAGAGCTCCCATAAGACTGTCAGCTGATTTCTCAAAAGAAACTTTGCAGACTAGAAGGGACTGGAAAGAAGTATTCAAAGTCATGAAAAGCAGGAGCCTACAGCCAAGATTGCTCCACCCAGCAATGCTATCATTTAGAATCAAAGGGCAGATAAAGAACTTCCCAGACAAGAAAAAAAACCAAAGTTCATTATTACAGGAAATGTTAAACGGACTTTTCAAAAAGAAGATGAAAACCATGAACAGTAAAGTGGCAAAAAATACATATCAACAATTGAATCTAAAAAACAAGCTAAGCAAACAAGAAGAGAGACAGAATCATGGATATGGAGAGCATTTTGATGGTTGCCAGATGGGAGGGGAGTATGGGGCAATGGGTGAAGAGGTGAGGGGATTAAGAAGTACAAATTGGTAGTTACAGAATAGCCATGGGGATGTAAAGTACAGTCTAGGAAATAGGAGTAGCCAAAGAATTTATACATATGACCCATGGACATGAACAATGGTGAGGGGATGGACTGAGGGAGTGGGTGGTGCTGGGTGGAAGGTGGCTAAGGGGGAAAATCTCAGGACAACTGTAATAGCATTATCAATAAAATATAACTTAAAAATATTTTTAAAAATTATAAAGGAATATATGTCTGGTATTTGCATTAAAAAACTTGTAGTGTGTACATGATGAGGTGGGTGGGGTGACAGAACTGTGGAAAGGTACAGGTAAAATACTGATAATTACTGGAAGTAGATATTCACTATACTATTCTATTTTTTGTCTTAAAAAAAAAAAAAAAAAACTTTAGCCCTGGCCAGGTGGCTCGGTTGGTTCAAGCATCCTATGTACCAAAAGGTTGCAGGCATGTACAGGTGGCAACCAATTGATGTTTTTCTCTTCCTTCCTCTCTTTCTAAAAATCAATGAACATATCCTCAGGTGAGGATTAAAAAAAAACACACACCTTTAATTCACCAGAATCCTTTGAGGACAGAGTCATGTAAGTTCAAAGGTTAAAGCAAACCCCTCTCTACTTTTTAAAAAGCACATTTCTTTGATGTCTGCATCCCATTCCATTTTAGTTGAGAGAACCTCTTAAACATAACAGAAGCTTTATCTGATATACAAGACTACATAGCTCAGGGTCCTCAATGAAATAATAATTTTCACTTCTCAGCCAGGAGAGAAGGTACAAGAGAAGTGGCTGAGTTAGGAAGGCTCAGAACATCCCCTGAGCAGAAGAGGACTGATAGGAGAGACAGTGGGCTCTAGTTAATGGAGAGTTCCATTCAGCTGGGAAACATTAACCATGGTTTCACCTTGATTAGAAAGAGAAAAAAGACAATTTGACAGCATAGTATTTTTGTATTTGAAATTTAGAATATATTTTCCAAACCAGTATTATTAGATCAAAGGGCTAAAACACTTTATTGCACCTGAGATGCCAGAATTTGCTACCTGAAAGAGCCATTTATCAACTGGAATTGTACCAGCAGTTAACCTGTCCTCCAGTCCTTCCTTGACTCTACACTGACAAACACTGTTTAGCTGCTAAGCTGTTATTGGAAAACAGCATAAACATCCTTTCACTTTTGGTGTTTTGATCAGCAGCAAGCCTGAGTAATGTCTCATGTTCTCTCTATTACCTTGTGTGTAACCTGTTCACACCCTCAGTTCACCTCTTTCAGGGATGATGCCTCCTGCATTGGCACTCTGCATCCTGGAGCCATGGACGCCAACAGCTCTCCCACCCCCGCCTCACGCTGGGCACCTGGAGAAGTGGAGCCCTTCACCTCCGCCACCTCCACCTCTGCTAACCTTGGTGTCCACTTGTGTGGAGGAGTCTGTCAGCAAACTCCACATGCTCTGCTTCAACTTCTTCATGTCCATCTTTTTGGCAGTCTTGGCATAATGAATTTCAATTTTATTTACCTGAAATAGGTATGTGACATAAAGTAAAACTCAGCAGAAGAGAGAAACATTTATCATCAACACATTGTAAAATGAGACTGGAGTTCAAGTAAAGAAGAAGTTAGTTTAAATCGTGGAGTTAAAGAGCTTCCCTTGAACATAGTAAAATAGGGTCCCTCATTTTAACCTTATTTCTTGTCATGTACAACGTACATTAAGGTTAACCTAGAACTCCAGTGTAAAAGAGAAGAGTGAACCTAATGTATATGACAGTCTATCATCTGCTATGAAACAGATAGATGCTTAAGGCAGATAATTTAATATAAACTTAATCTGGCCTAGATTTCCAGGGCCAAACAGCTAGTCTCAGCCAATCGACACAGAAACCCACTCTCTCTGCTTGCAGCCTTTGTTCACATACTTTTTGTGACTAGTTTATCATATGTGGTTTATCATCACCTTTAGAGAGATTGCTTGTTTCACAAATCTAATGAGTGTCAGTTCATCCCCGCAGCCCTATTTAAGAAGCAGCCACTTGGATAGCAGTGGCTTAATCAAGAAGAAAATCTCAAGCTCAGACCATACAATTCTCATTCAGTAGGCAAATGACACAGACCTCAGGAGAACACCATGAAATGGAATTCTCACCCCATCTTTACCTTCTTAGGCTCAGCTACCAGGTTTGATTCCCCATACTGAGTGATGTCTGATCCACGGGTGTCAGGTGAGTCATCGTTCTCTTGTGTTGTCTTAGGTGAATGGCAAGGATAAGCTGAGAGGTCAGAGGTCCCAAATGGTCCATCAAATAAGTCACCTGACTCTTCATAATCACTGTCAACAGCCTGGTCAAGAAAATAGCTCTTCAAGTTTCGTAGAAACTGTGGGAGGGGCTTAGAGATGTTCCTGAAGGAAACTGTATTTACATAGCATGAGCAGATGGTCTGTTATGCTGGGCCAGCCTAGGGTGGACTTTAAGGTGTCTCTGGTTATCCTCCTCTTGTACATAAACCCTATGTGGTAGACATCTGTTAATAACCAAGACTATGGCCCTGGCCAGTGTGGCTCAGTTGGAGTGTCATCCCATAACCAAAAGGTTGTCCCTGGTCTGGGCACATATGGCAGGCAATCAATTGATGCTTCTCTCCTGCACTGATGTTTCTCCCTTTCCTTTCCTCTCTCTCTCTCTTTCAAAAAGCAGTGAAAATATATCCTCAGGTGAGGATATAAAAAAAATTTAAAAATAAAATAAAAACGTGGAATGAGAATTAAAAGGAATACAGTCATCACAACTGCTGCAGTAGCCCCTTGACTTTTAACAAATTTAGGGTTTCATTTTACGGAAAGCATTCCTGAAATAGCGTGTCCTGTCAGCAGGCCAGCAGAAAGTCAATGTTGGCCAAGCCCAGCAGCAACAGATCAGCTCTCTGGGGTGGGACCCAGGAATGGCTTGTTAATTAGCTCTCCTGGTGTTCTTATCCACACTGAAAGTTTGAGAAACCCTGGTCGAGAGATCAGTCTGGATTTTCACTAAATTATAAAAATTCAACTCTCAAAATAAGGTGAATAAACTATCCTTCTAATTATTTCTCCTCTCCCTACATGCAGGGACCCAGATGAAGTCTAATGTTCTTCCCTTGCTGTTATTTCCACTTGTGAGTCTCAGTAGCAGACTCACAGAAGGAACACTGACACTATCCAGTCTTATCGTACAAGTTCACGCTGTCAGAACTAGTATCAGAGCTACAGCCTAGTCTCCTGAGACCCACACAGGAACCTTTTTTCCCTGTTACGACCCACCATCTTTTCATGTCTATGAGTTTTGTCTACCCAACCAAAATATCAGCTCCTAAGAGTAGAAAGTGTTTTCTTCTTTTGAAATTCCAAAATAACTAATACAAGTGCTTTGCATATGCTGACAACTCCATCTACATGTTGACTGGTTACTGAAGCATGCCCACTTTTCTCTAACTAAGGCTAACAGTAAGGCAGGATAGGCTATGGCTCTTTCCTCAGCTTTGCTCACTTCCCCAATGCCTGAGGCAGGGCAGGGATCCAAAAACCTCCACGTGACTAAAATCCTATAGCATTTGAGACTCGGAAGGGGGAGATAGGAGCAGGAAAAACACTAGTACTTGGAAGATAGAACAGAGCTCTTCTTCCTTTACCTGTAATCCAGGGCAGAAGTTGGATGTGTCATTAGGGTTATTATAGTCATAGTCTCCAATTTCTTCATAATGTTGGGTCCCTGCTCTCTGGCCACGGGCTACTGTTAGGATCTAGAATGAATAAAAGAAAAACTGCAGAAAGCGATTTCTAGAAAAGCAACCACTCAACTGAGATCCTATGCTCAATCTCCTAGAATTTTAGAGTTTCAAGGACCCTCAGAAGTTATCTAATCCAACCAACTTTTCACTGCAAAACTCCATTCTAAAGCAAGTGGAGGTAGCAGGGCTCAAAGCCCTCATCAATTCCAAATAAATCAGAGCAGCTGGTTTGTAAGGAGGCCTGCACACAATTTTATTTGAAAAAGGGTTCTTTCACTAAAATCAAGACTGCCTATAATTATCTGAAAAGAGGTCAACTTTTTGCTGTTTGCACAATTCATATAGAAAGCTCACTCATTTACTAGTTTAATGAGGCAAAGGCTATTCTCCACAGAGTTACAGGAAGAAACTCTACTCCCTGTCATCATATCCAGGGTCCTTGCCCTGCCTTCCAGAGCCTCACAGATCAAGTCTGCCTCTTTTTTTTTTTTTTTTGGAGTGCCTGCTAATGACATCCCTTCAGGTATTTGCAGGCTCTTAGATCAGTGATTTTCACTTGCAATACATATCTTTGGGAAAGGGAAATGCTTTTAAGTTGCACACAGTTTATAAAAGTACAATTAATATTTTAAATTAGATTTTATTGTTTATGCTATTACAGTTGTTCCCGTTTTTCCCCCTCTGCCCCCTCTACCCACCTCCTACCCCGCTCCCTCAGGCAATTGCCATACCATTGCCCATGTCCATGGGTAGAAACCCATGGTTGAGAAACCCAGTGGCCTAGTGTAGTAAGTGTCATGCATACATGTTCTTTGGCTGCTCTATTTGCTATGCTGTATTTTACATTCCCATGACTATTTCATAACTACGAATGAATAACAATTCTTCTTAACCCCTTCGCCTTTTGCACCAATCCCCCCGACTCCCTCACATCTAGCAACCTTCAAACAGTAGTCCATATCTATATGTTTATTTTGTTTTTTAGATTCCATTGCTGATAGATATGTATTTATTGCCATTTTACTGTTCATAGTGTTGATCTTCTTAAAGAAGACCCTTTAACATTTCATGTAATACTGGTTTGGTGGTGGTGAAGGCCTTTAGCTTTTTCTTGTCTGGGAAGCTCTTTATCTGCCCTCGATTCTAAATGACAGCTTTGGTGGGTAGAGCAATCTTGGTTGTAGGTCCTTGCTTTTCATCTCTTTGACTCTTACTTGCCAATCCCTTGTAGCCTGCAAAGTTTCTTTCGAGAAATCAGTTGACAGTCCTATGGGAGCTCCCTTGTAGGTAACTAGCTACTTTTCTCTCACCGGTTTTAAGATTCTTACTTTGTCTTTAACCTTTGGCATTTTAATCATGACGTGTCTTGGTGTGGGCCTCTTTGGGTTCATCTTGTTAGGTGCTCTGGGCACTTAACATCTTTAATTAAGACACTAAACTGGATGGACTTGTATATCTATTGCCTTCACCAAGTTAGAGAAGTTTTTGTCATTATTTTTTCAAATAGATTTCCAGTTTCTTGCTCTCTCTCTTCTCCTTCCAACGCCCCCATGATGTGAATGTTGGTGTACTTGACTATGCTATTGACCAGAGGATCCTTACACCATCTTCATTTTTTTGGATTCTTTTTTCTTCTTTCTGTTCTGATTGGTTGTTTTTTGCTCCCTTATATTCCCTATATTCACTAATCTGATTCTCAGCTTCATCCACTCTACTGTTGATTCCCTGTAGACTGTTCTTTATTTTAATTAATGAATCTTTTGTTTCTGACTGGATGTTTTTGGTTTTTTTTGCTGTTGCAGTCCTCACTAAGTTCCTTTAGCATCCTTATAACCAGTGTTTTGAACTCTGCCTCTAGTAGACTGTTGATCTCCATTTCGTTTACTTCTTTTCCTGGAGCTTCGTTCTGTTCTTTCATGCGGGTGATGTTTCCTTGTCTCCTCATTTTGGCAGCTTCCCTGAGTTTGTTTCTATGTACTAGGTAGAGGTGCTACGTCTCCCAGGCTTGGGAGAGGCCTAATGTAGTAAGTGTCATACAGGGTCCAGGGGAACAGCCTCCCCTACCACCCAAGCTGGGTACTCGAGATGCACCCGCCATGTGGGCTGTGTACACTCTCCTGTTATAGCTGAGCCTTGATTGTTGTTGGCACATCTAAGGTCAGCCACCACCTGCGCTCTGGCTGGGGTCACACAGTAAAAGCTACAAAGTGATCTGCAGGTGGCTGCTACCTGTGCTGGGCTTGGAGGTGCCCGGGCAAGGCCAAGTTGTGAACCAAGGCCAGCAGCTGCTAGGGCCTGGGGCAGCTTATTGAGAGGTATGGGGCTTGCTGAAGCCTGGTGCTGCAAGGCTGTTTGAGAGAATTTAGAAAAATCTGAAGCATGGGTCAAGACAAGCCACTCGTATGGAAAAACCACTGGAAGCAGCCTGGGTGGGCACAAAAATTGGGTGGGTCAGGGCCTCAAGGAATCACTGGGGTGGAACAAACAGTGTGAGCCACATTGCTGGAGCCTCAGATGTGGCACCCGCCTGCCAGCTCTGTGGCTCTGTGGGGGTGGGGGAGGTTGGGCTCAGAAAAGGAACAATGTCCCCTGCCAGCACTTCTCTCTGGGAGGAAGCTGCCCCACAGGTCTCGCCCTGATGCCGCACAATCCATTTCCTCCTCACGTGTCTGATGCTTTTCAGTCTGTTGCCCCCACGCTAGAGTTCAGAGGGAGTGAATCTGAGTAAGTCTGTGCACAGGCCCTTTCTTTAAGAACTGCCTGGGGCTCCACTGGTTTCTGTCTCCCACAGCCTCAGTCCCTGCTGGCTTTTACAGCCAGAGTTAGTGACAACTTCTCTTCCTGGCGCTGGATCCCTGGGCTGGGGGGTCTGGGACCCCCTCCCCTCACTCCTGAGATCTCCTTCCTGATTTTTATTCAACACACCTGAGTGTGGGGCCAGCCTGTTCCACGTCTCCTCCCCTCCTACCAGTCTTCATGTGGTTTCTTCTCTAATCTGTAGTTGTAGGGCTTCCATTCAGCTTGATTTCTGATGGTTCTGAATTCTGGGTGTTCTACAGTTTAGTTGTAATTTTGATGTGGTTGTGCAAGGAGGCGAGCTGTGTTTGTCTTTGACACCATCTTGACCCAAAGGCCTCAAAACATGATATTTTAATGCAACTATATATTACAAAAGAAGGCCTCAAACTCAATGTAAAGCCAAAATTAATATTAAAGAATAAGATATTTATTGTGTTAAGTGCTCATTTTATTGAGCACTTACATGACAGAATTTCTAAATCCCTCTCCATTTAGAATACTCTCCTCTGGACACACCAAAAATTGTTCAGAGTCTACAGGAAATGTTTCAGAGGGTACTTAACCACCTCAGTTACTGGCTGGCTGCTGTTAGAATTCCCCATTAAAACATTAAATTGGATGGCTGGTTGATCTGTAGAATCTCTAGGTAAATAGAGCATTTTTTAAGGCATTGTTCAATTTCCAGTGTTTAAAAGTAGTTTTCCTAGTGTAATGTTGCTGGAAGGGTGAAGTATCTCCATTCTCTGTGCCAGCTACCCTGCTACAATGGCAAAATTTGTTCCTGTGGATAATCATAAGCAACTCGAGACTGGCCAGGTTGGTGGACAAGCCCTGCCACCTCCTTCAGCTCCCAGTAGCCTGGTTGTGCTCCTCCGTTGCAGGCTGTTTTCTGAGGAAAGAACTTGCGGCTAGCATCTAACCAATGCACACAGTAGGCCACAGCTGCTATTACGGCTGCCAACTTTGCATCTTTCTGCATTTCTTTCTTTTTTAATTAAGCTATAATTGACATAGGACAGCATATTATTTCTTTCTGCATTTCTAAAGAGTATAGTCGACTCTTGGATATAAGTTTGAACAGTGCAGGTCCATTAATATGCATATTTTTAAATAAATATGTACAGTATTGCAAATGTATTATCTCTTCCTTATAATTTTCTTAACAACATTTTCTTTTCCCTAGTTTTCTTTGTTGTAAGAGTACAAAATACATATAAAATGCAAATTATATGTTAATCTACTGTTTATGTTATCAGTAAGGCTTGTAGTCAACAATAAGCTATAAGTAATATTTTGGGGGGGGTCAAAAGTTATGCATGGGTTTTTGACTGTGGTGGGGGAGTCAGTACCCCTAACACACAAGTTGATCAAGGGTCAACTATATTTCTGTTATGTGAACAGTACTGGTTAGAAAGAAAATTACAAGTATATCAGGTTTGGTTAAAAAAACAACAACAAAAAAAGAATGTGAGACACCAGTGGATTCAGGGAACTGTATACTTATATTAAGACCCTGTGGAGGAAGGGGCAAAATAAGGAAAAGGAAACTGTAGACCGTACACTTGATACCAAATACTAATACAACTGGGAATGGAAATGAGCAGAGGGTTCCAATCAAATGGATCTTGGCATGCACCACTGCCTGGTCACCCTGGCAACAGGGACATACACTTGTTTCTACCATCACCAGAAGAGCCAGAGGTAAAGGAAGCGAACAGTAACTGGGGTGCAGCACCAGTTGTCTTGAATGTTCATCCTGACAGTCACAGAAGGAACTGGGCCACTTGTGCAGCTCTAGGAAACTTCCAAAGAACTGCAGTCAGGTGCCTGGTATCTCCACTGCCCCATGTGTCACTGTGGGTTCCCATCTACACTTGGATGGTAGGGGGAGCACATGGGCTGGAGAAAGCATCCAGCTAGTGAATCCACAACGTTAATGAGAACATGAGAGAATTAGGAAACTAACATCTTGTACAAACCTCAAAGAAAGATTTTGTTTATCCCTCTAGCATTTCAACATGTATGCTTGTGTCCAGCCTTCCATCCAGGTGAGATATTTCCTAAACATTAGTGTTCATCTATCCTAGGAGCTTTAACCTTTAGCTCTGCTTCCCCCCTACTCCTAATCTTCTGGTAATTCCTCTTGGCTAACACACATTCCTTTTCATGCTCTCTGGCCTTTTCCTCAAAGACACAGCCTGACAGTCAACACTACCAGCCACCTGATACCTCCAATTCTGTAAACAGGTTCAACAACAATGGCCTTTGCGGAGCCAAGAACCAGCCTTACCTTGGTGCCTGGTTTGAGGTGCAGCTGAACCAGATTATCAGCCTCATAGTGGAAATCTGTAGGAAGAGTGGTAGCTCTCCAGGTCTGGTTCTCCAAAGTAGACTTGCTCAGAATAGTAGCAGCCTATTAATTTTTTTAAAAAGCGGGTTTTAAGCATCTTTAATAAAAATGATCAAACCCATTCTTTTTTAGAAGGAGCTTGGGAAGGGTATAAGCAGCACTAGCCTGCCCTCAGAGTCCCCATTTTTGTGTAAAACTGCAACTTGTTAACATTATTCATATTCTACACTTCATTCTCTTTGCCATTGAATTTGGGACTATTTCTCAATTCCTCTATGAACTGAGAGGCAATTAAGTCATCTGTTTTAAGAGTTTAATTTATAACGTGGCCAGTATGGGGATCGAATATAATGAACTAAAGAAAAAGAACATCTAAAAGTGAAAGAGCAGTGCAAAGAGTAATTTAAGAAAGCACAAATGATAAGAATCCTGAGCAAACCTTTGCTTTTCCAAAATACACATCAAAGTCGATGTCATCGTCAAAGTCAATTTCAAATTCTTTCTTTGTGCTCTTCTTTCTGTTCTCTGATTTCAAGGCAGTATCTTCTACAGAAGTGGACAGACAGCAACACTACTGACTTCTGGGTCCTATATTATTTCTGCATCTCACAAGACACACCACCAGTCTTAACAACCACACCATAAAACACTAAGAAAGACAAATCATGAACCCGATTTTCACTGTTAATTTATAATTTGCAATTTTGCTAACAAAACAATAAAAATGCGTGTGAATTAATTCCCCCTTTTCAAAGAGGGAGTGAAAAACACATGGTGCTGGCACCAACCCCCTTCAGAGTCCTGCTCAGGGCCACCTTGTGCAGTAACTCAAATGGGACAGAGACCGTGGTCATTCCCTCCCACACCCACTGTGTGAACCCATGTAGATACTAGAGTATAGTGCCAAGTTGGGAGCTCAGCTCTCCTGACTCTCCCACTCAGAGGCCTCAGTGTTACCTAAGCCCTCATCCCAGGCCAGGCCGACTGACCGTCCACTGGGAAAGCTGGCTTGTCTACGTGCATTTGGAGCTGACCCGAAGGTTCAACAGGACAGCAAACGGCATTTCCCTTCCTCAGCTGACCTGCTGTCTGCTGGTTGCCTACAGTATACCATCTCTTTTCCTAAGAAACTCCTCCTGGAAATACATACGTTTCACTCGGGGTCTGAAGCGCCAGTGCTCCGGTCCAGCCCACATTGACATGGTGCGGGGACTAAAGTAGGAATATTCTCCAGGTTTCATGGATAGAAGAGGGCACATGGTACTAATGTCTCCATCCCCAAGGGGAATCATTTCTTTCCTGTAACATACATGAAATGTTTTTACATGTAAAATCATGTTTACATTGACGTATACAACACAACTGTGTGTTTACATGAACGGGGGGCGGTATGCACAGGCTAAAAAAAAACAACCCTGGAATTTATAAAAAATGGTGCATTTATTCTTACATGTTTAAAATTCAGTTACCTTTAAAGTACTCTCCATTTGATGAAATATACCCTTCGAGATGTTTTTCAACTGCTCAAAACAGATTTTGAACTCATCAATGCCTTTTAGTGCTTCTGCTAGTTTTTGTTTCACCTCTTCTACATCAACAAAACGTTTCCCTTTGAGGACTTTATCCATCCGGGGAAACAGAAGAAAGCTGCCGAGGGTGAGATTGGGAGAATAGGGAGGATGGGGCCTGGGGGTGGGAGGGATCACACATTTTTGGGGTCAAAAACTGCTGAACACTCAGCTTGGTGCGGGCAGGTGTGCTCATAAATCACCCATCATGAAATGGTAAATGCGCTGAAAGAGTCTTCAAAGAAATTAACTGAAGCCAAGCACAGCCTCTCACAGCAATGCCAGCGGCACACTCTTATGGATGGGTTCCTGGAACACTCACCTAGCTGGGGAAGCCTGTACTATAAAAGGCCCACCCTCCAGATGATAATTCTAGTTTTTTTGGGTCCCCCCTCTTGTAAAGCAGTATGTGATGCAATTGAAGGTTCTACCAACCTACCTTCCCACAAATAAGCAACATTTCCAAGTTAGTCCAATACAAATACTTCATCACTAACAACCCTGTAGTTTTTACTTCATCAAAGCATTCTGCTTCTCTTAATTTTATAACAATACAATCATGTCTACACAAGTACTTTGGATGTTCCAAAATGCTTCATCGAATACATGTTTACCCATTTGAAAGACAAGAAAACAGAGGTAGAGAGGTTAAGTTTTTACATAAGAGTACACAGCTAGTAAGTTGCAGGGCAGGGAGTTGACACAACCCCACTCAGGGTCTTCCGACATATAGGCTTCTACCACAAGCTAATAACCTTTCGCCTTTCTCATTGTCATTCCATGAAGGAGAGTTCTAGTAACTCTGTTGTAGTTCCTTCTAAAAGTGAAGATGCTATTCTAATTTATATCCCCCAAATGTTGGGGGGTCCCCCTTATAATCTAACTCTTAAGCTGGTGTGCTCAAGCTGCATTCTTTGCTGTGGGTGAAGTGCCTAACTGGCCTGTCCGGCATGGCAGTTTTGGTTTGACTTTTCACCCTTTTTACAAATTACTATGAGGTAGCTTTCTCCTAAAGGCCTCTGATGCATCAACAAGTATGTGAGTACTGCTCTACTGCCCTGTAGCAAAAGTTAACAAGGAAACTTCAGAAGGCTTTTTACCTGTCATGAGCCACAAGTATAAATCCCCTTTATACCAAGCACTATGGAATAAGCTAAAAAAGTTTTAAAAGGGAACTTTGCCTTTATCTATAGAATCTTTTTTTTACAACCTAGGAAATTATAGTTATATTTATTGTGTAATTAAACATTAATTTTAAAGATTAAAATGTACTAAAAAATTCATACTTTTAGTCCATAGACTATGTGAAAACCAGAGGGAGAAAGATGGCTTCAGCAGCATCCCCACAAAATTATCACAAATATTCTTCTGTTAAAGCTTTGGTGGCTATGGGGGAATCATTAGGAACTGATAGGCAAAGCTATAAAGAGCTTGGCTCACAATCCCTGAGTTTGTAGGCCAGGGCTGGACTGAGGCCCTGGAGGCTTGAACACTAGCCATTTAATAATTCTTAGAATACACAGTGCTGCGGCAAGCACCCTACTCGTCCCCACTCAATAGCCATCTAAAACCACAGCCTGCCTTTTTCAAGGCTTGCCCCTCCCTTGAATATCTCTAATACACTGAAGGAAGGGAACTATTCTATATCTTCTATCTGCCACTCTCCTTGCCACCCGACTCCTTTTAGTTTAGCACAGGTTCAGTCGCTAATACCTTCCGGTTAAAAGTCTCCTCCCATTTAGCTCCTAGCACACACCCCACACACAGAATGTCTACTCTTGCATGCACGGGGAAGGCCATGGTCTGGGCCTGGACCTTTTGTGAGCAAGCACCTCACAAAAGTACACTACAGAGACCAGGAAGAGGGAGCGCACCAAGATGTCCAGCTGCTCCTGGACATCGAGTACTTCCTCAGCTTTGTCCTTGTCAACGTTACACATGCAGAGCTCCAGTTTTTATACCGTGCACAGCTGTCAGTGTTGCCATCAAGGTACAGATAGCATGGGCATCCTATACACACGCGGATTTATCATCCAGCACCACCCCCACCCCACCCTGAAGGCCTTTCAGGATGGCACAGGGTTTTCAATCCTGGTGCACAGGATGGTCACCCAAGGAGATCTAGGGAAATGGTACATAGCTGGCCTCACAGACTTCAGTTTAAGAGCTCTGGGTGGAGGCTGCCATATGTAATTCACTAAGTGCAGCCAAGACTACTTAACCTCTCTAAGCCTGTTTCCATATCTGTATAATGGGGCAAACAGGAGCTAATTATAGGATTGTTGTGAGTTTTAAGTGATTAAATTTTATATATTATATAAATTATCTAAAATAATGTAGGTAAGGCCCCTAGCATAGGGTCTGGCACTACACCATGACAATGAGGAACTCAATAAATACCAGACAGTCACTATACTCATCTAGTCCCAATGCTTCAAGAAAATGAAGAACCCAAAAGGTGATGCCAGTTGCCCCCCATCTCATGGCTTCTATGGCAGGGCCAGATCCAGTTCAGTTCAAACAGGCCAGCACCACACAAAGGGTAGGGACGTCAAGATAGACAAAACCCTAACTAGAACCTAAGCCCCTACTCCTAAAGCACTCACTAGGATGGAGTCTTAGGGTTTGTTCTGTCTGGAGCTAGGGAGAGAAATAGAGACAATTATTCAAAATAAGCATCACCCTGGCTGGTGTGGCTCAGTGGATTGAGTGCCAGCCTGTGAACCACAACATTACTGGTTTGATTCCCAGTTAGGGCACATGCCTGGATTGCAGGACACGCCCCCAGTGGGAGGTGTGCGAGAGGCAACCACATATTGATATTTCTCTCTTCCCCCCTTCCTTCCCTTCCCTAAAACTAGATAAATAAAATCTTTAAAAAACAAAAAACAAAATAAGTATCTAAGGGCCTAACAAAACAAGAGAATGGAAATGACTTTGCTACCATCAGTTCCTCAGATGCCACCTCATTATGTAGGAAGAGTGGCAGCTCTTCTCTGACATTTGAAAATGTCCTACTAAGTTGCCTGCCACATTTCTCACTTCTTAGAAGGCAGGATGGTAATAGTGATCAAATCACTGGTCAACAATACAAATCAGGCAAGGAGGGTGCTAAAGAGCCAGGTGGTAACTTTGCCCTGAGGTGCCAAACGTTCAGCCCCTTGATGTCCACTCTGATTTGAAGACACATTAATCGAGTGAATCATTTCCTACATGGGCAGATAAACTGAGCTCAAGAAAGCAGTTTTTTATCCTGGAGACATTAAAGCAATGCTTTTGAACAGATTCTTGCCGCTGGAGAAATTATACTGGATGACTTCTAAGGTTTCACCCTTACTCAACCAGCTTGGCTGTCCCCAGTCCCAGGGTTGCAAAGCTGCTCTTATAGGCATAGGCATCATCAGAAGGCTTGTTCTACACCCAGGTCCATTCGAGACCTTTAGGGGCCCTCAGCACTACAGGATTATGGGATCCTGATTCCAAATCATATTCAAAATTAAAATAATACTAATCTGTTGAGTACATATAATAAAGGCCAATAAGGTTCTGATTTTCTTAGGTTACTAAAGTGATAAAACATTTAAATGATTACAGACCAATTTTACCATCTCTTTTCCTGCCTCATATGCTCAATGCTATCTGCCTATTGAGTTTCCCCTGCTCTGCTTGTTCTTGGTAACCCAACACTGCTTAGTCCGACCTGCCTGACCCTTCAGGCAGAGGCCACATTTTTTCTATAAATAACACATCAGCCTGTTTCCGTCTATAACAATAGAGAGCAATTTAGCCAAAAGCTGGACCAGGTGTAGTGTGCAGAAAGGGAGCACCCTCCACGCTACCAAAAGCCATCACTAAATAGCCACTATATCGCAGCTACTTTTTACCAGCACTTTACCTATTTTGGTTCTATCCTTACAAACTTCTACAATGTCAGTTTTATAACCAGTAAGTGGCTGAGCTGACATTTAAAGACAGATATGAATCCATCATGAGCCAGATGACTCCACCCGTGTGGGTAACACAGCACAGCAGCCCAGTAATGACAGAGATGGAATGAGACAGTCCAACAGGAAGTCTGAGGAAACGCCCATGGGAACATGCTCTGTGATCTTTAGAGCCTTACTGGCAGCTTTGACTGTGGCAGGGCTCCCTCCAGCTCCTGAACTCTGTTTGATCCTCACAAATGGTGTGGTCCAGTTCGTCGTTGGCATCAAAGTCGTCCTCCAGAGGCCCATTGGGGAAGTCTCCACCATCACTGTCCTCTTCCTCGGCATTGATGTCAAATACCTGATCATTCTTCTTGAACTTGTCTACCAGGGCCGACACAGACTAGAGGGACAAAGAGAGGGTTCTCCTCATTCCAGTAACCACCACGGTCACTGCTGGAGGAACAGCCTCAATAAATATATGCCTCCTCCCCCTTCCCAGAGCCAATGTTCTCATGACAGAAAAGTGCAGAGGAAGTTGACACTGTGCAGCACAGATGAAGCTATACTATCGCTGGGTACATTTTGTAAAACATGAAACAGGAATCTGCATCATCAGCTACTTGTTTAGAGAAAAGAGTTGTCTGTGGAAATCATTTATTTTAGAAGTTGTAGTAAGTAGGCTAAAGAGGCTAAGCTAAAAATACACAAAGGAAGCTCTACACATGACAGTTTCTCAGGAAACTCTGTGCCAAGGGACTTAATCTCAAAAAGCAGGAAATTCCTCAAGCCCCAGAGCCCCAGAGACCAGTGGCCAGTGGGATAACCATGTTCAAGAGTAAATCTGATAAAAATGTGTCCCCAGGAGTGGCAGGGCTGCCTCACCCGAGGGGAGTACAAAGCTAGTCCCAGAATTTACCCACCTGTCTACTGGTCCTGCTGGAGCTCACAACCTCATTCCTACTCCACCCCCCACCCCCACCGGTCTTACTGCCTACAAAAGTGGCAAAGAAAATGTTTTCTGTACTCACGGCTAAATAAAAATGATGCCAGTTTTGGTTCCCACTGGGAAGAACTAATCTCATACCATCTTATTGAAACCACAAAGTGCTGGAGAAATGCCCTAAGCCCTGAAAAGTCCAAATATTGACCATACCTCATTGTGTGTTTCACTGTCCCATTTAGTGAACTGGAACCCAGCCAGGGAAGGGCAGATCTGGCGGTCTTCCGCACACTGCTGCAGGAGTGCTGGAGAGGACAGGCAGGGCAGAGGGTCAGAGGTGATCAGAGCATGCTCCTCACCCCTAGAAGGACCAGAGCAGCATGATGGCAAGGGATGCACCATCACCTCAGTTCCTGGGCAGAGAGACTGAACATTCCACATGGGCATTTCAACCATTAATGCAACACTTGAACAGAAACCTGAAGCACATACATGTGACTCTGACACAGACTCTGTGCCCTCCACCATAGTCAGGGAATGAAAAACCCTCCCTTAAAGTGTGCAAAATGCACAGTCGCTCATAGACATTATTTTGGTTCTAACTACAGATTACCTGCCTCACAGGATTAAAGCCCTAGAGAGCACATAAACTTGGAAAATAGGTTGTTAGTACAAAATATTTTTTCTTAGTAAATTTGAGAGAATACTAAAAGAGGAGGAGGCACTGTAACTTGTGCTAGCCCTGAAGGGGAAGGGTCAATTTCACGGGACACACAGAAATGATGACATACAAGTACAGCTCTCGCATCCTTGCTCCTGGCCTTCCCCCTACCTGTGACTATCACAACAGCCTGAGATGACCCCCCCACTGGGGCCATGGAGAGGCTGGAAGAGGGGTTAAAATCCTTGCCAAGCCAGCATAAGAGGCTGACAACAGGGCAGGTCTGTTCTCAGACCACTATAGAGGCATCTGTGAATAGATCACAATGTCTACATCTCCACAGGTCCCCCTGGATTGGTAACAAATAAGGACAAGGCCCCTCTCACTCGACCAGTGTCTCAGAGCCACTTTCCTAAGCCCAAACCCCGACACTCCAGGTTAGCTGTGGGCTCTATTATGTGACTATGAGAACTGGCTGCTAATGGGTTCACCTGAGGAACAGGCACATACAGACCAGTAGCAGGGGAGCGCTCCATGTTGCAGAGAACTGGGAAAGTCAGTTTCGCCCAAGAGTGTGTCCAATTGGGCACTCCGGAGGAATGTTCTGGGTAATTTAAATACACAGCACAAGGGCACAATGCACTCTCTATACCCCATAGTTATAAGAAACATCTCTAATGACTAGCATGCTCTGGTGAAACGCATTGTGTGTACTTACCTTTTAAATCTGTCATTTCTACACAACCTAAATCTGGCATTTCAGGAGGCCCTCCACTGCAGAGGGTCTGGACATCAGAAGGGAAAAGCAGCTCACTTCTATAGTCATGACAGTGGAGGGTGGAGAGGAACACCCCTGCTGTACTGCACTCGTCAAACGAGGCCGCTGTCTTCTGAAACAGGGGATCAATCTGGGCACAAACACAGAACCCAAGGTTATGGAATTAAGTCAAACATCAAATAGCAAAGGAAATATCAAATCCATTCACTGAGTCTGCTCATCACAGCTGCACACACTGGAAAAATGTCCCCGCACATAATCAAAAGGGGAAAGGGCTTTTAACTGATCAGATAAAAAGCCCATCCCAGTATATACTAATTCAAAAGAAAGGCTGCATATAACCAGATGAATAAAGTGATACCACTCAAGTACACAGCACATGATTACAAGCTTGTAACATGTCCATATCCGTCTGTTTTTGCTGAAACCTTCTGTTGGTCTTTTTCCGTAAGTCACCATTTTTAAATGGCTATCTCTAGTGGAATGCTATCAACAAATTCTACTGACTTAACCAGATCCCACTATTCCTCAGACCAGAAATATTATCAACAATTTGGAAAAATGCAACCAAGAGATCCAGGTAAGGAACAGGCAGAGTAAGCCAGGTTAGATGGCTGGATAAAGCAGGGGGTGGGGGTAAGAAGGCCGCCAGGCTGGGTCAAAGAACAAGAGTGGCAAAGCCAGGTGACACCAAGCCCAAAGGCAGAATAGGGCCAGGGCATAAGAATGGGAACAGGGCAAAGCATATACATGTGCAGCAAGAGGGTATAAGTCAGCTGGGACTGACTGTACAGGTGGCCCTGCCTGTACGACAGGAGTAGGTTGGGTACTGGGTTCACGGGTCTTCCTGATGTCTCAGGACATGGCTGCTATGGGGAAACAGGCTTTTTCCTGGGTCCCTGAGCTCTGAGCCTGAATTCACCAGAACTGAGAGTCTCCTCTCAACTTCCCGACAAGCCATCGCACCAGCCCCAGAGTAGCACATGTCCCTCCATGTTGTCCCTGTTGCCTTGCCCAGTCAGGCACATGGTTCGGTGGGTTTTCCTCTCAGTGCATCTCTACCACCTATCCCTTCCTTCTTACCCCCAAGGCCACCAGCACAGTCCTTGCCTAAGTTAACCCTGTCTCTGGTCTCTCCCATTTCCTATTCCACAAATACCAAGGTTGTCACTTCATTCCCTCCCTCAGATACTAACCACAGCAACGGTTCCCACCAGCACCCTACACCCCCAGAGGGCTGTGTAGGAAATTAAACTCAGAGTTCCAAAGTGTCAACACAGAAGCTGTACAACCCACACTAAAGCTGAAAACACTAAAATAATTTTCCTTACTTCTGTCTAAAATCATATCATGCCAGTGTGAGAACAATGGTTCTTTCACATACATTAGATCTGATGGATGTCTTTGAGTAATTTCATGGGAAAATGAATGACTGTTGGCTGCACAGTTTGGGAAGAAGACTCTTTTAAAATAAGAGTCCCTAGCAAAGAAGAGAACAGTAAAGAAGGCTTTGGCAGGCAGCAGAGTCCATGGTAAGATCTAGGGCTGTTTCAGCCTCGTAAGGAAGGCCTCAGCCCCAGCCCATCTTCTATACAGCCCAGCTCCCTGGAGAACCAACACTTTTCTATTTCGTGGCCTGTGCTTAGGTTTCTGCCTAGAATCACCTTCCTGGCCATGTCCACCTGTCAAAGACCCACCCTTCCTTTAAGGGCCAGTTTACAATCCACCTCTTCTATAAACTGAGCACACTGTAGAAAGCTGTGTCTAAAATAGGTGAGCTCACATGGAAGTAGTGTTCTCAGCAGGCTAGACACAGACAGAACAGCTGCTCTCTAATCTCCACACCACCTCCAAGACTGACTTCAATAAAGAACTGAAACTTCAAATTCTACGTTTATAATTATCTCCCTCTTTTCCATCATCCATACTTTTGGCTGTTACAAGTTTAACAGAGGACAGAGAAAACAAAGCTTTCCAGGACTGGGGAACATGGGGTTTCTTCATGACTGTTGATTTCACTTGGCATAAATATACCACAGCCCAACAGCCACAGGCTTAGAGGGGGCGGTGCTGCCAGGTCTCCTGCTTTTCTTTATAACAATGAAAGAGGCTACTACAAGACTCCTTGGGCTCCCCCAAAGTGGGCCCACGAGGTAAGAAAAAAGATGATTGGAAAACAGAATTTCCAACCATACTGTTGACTGGAATATTTTATTATAGAAAGTGAGAATGATAGTGAAAT
Organism: Artibeus jamaicensis; assembly: GCF_021234435.1. Classification (NCBI taxonomy): domain Eukaryota; kingdom Metazoa; phylum Chordata; class Mammalia; order Chiroptera; family Phyllostomidae; genus Artibeus; species Artibeus jamaicensis. The sequence goes on along the minus strand of NW_026521810.1, from coordinate 6,981,821 downwards.
AAATATTCAGATTTTTGGAGAAGGAAAAAACACAAGAACTTGGGAAGGGAAAGGAAGGTGGGAGAGGATTTCATGGCCTCCCTTCAGATGTGTATAGCATACTACATGGACGAAACACTGCCATCAACTGATTTACTGGTATGAAACCTTTGTGTGGGTGGCCTCAGTATTGCCTACTTCCACAGTTTAACAAAGTGAGATTCAGAACCTTCTTACAGGTCACACAACTAAGACAGTAGAAGCAGGATCTGAACTTCACATCATCTGCCTCCAAATCCAGTGCCAGCCAAGGTCAATATACTGACATAGAGATGAAGGAGATGAAGGAAAACAGCTCCCTCCCCCAAAGCACCTGCCTCCCCCACCTCTCCCCTCCCTGCCCATCCACATGCAATCCTCACAGCAACACTGAATGAAGCCACCAGGCAGCACATCACTCAAAGTGAACTTGGCCCCCTCTGCTCAGCCTGCCAGTACCATCTGCTGTGAGACCACCAGGACTAATTGCATTACTGCCCTTTATTTATTTGTCACATATAAAAGAGCCAAGACCCCTGGGACTGTATATGTTCCAGGCTATCCACACTTCTGACATGCCCTTTGGTCCCCATGTCCTTCTTTCTAAAAACTGATATTTCCCCCCAGGGCCCTCTATTCAGCCATCAGCAAAATTCCCTCTAGTCTCCACTTCTTCCCTGAAGGTCTTGCCATCTACTTGCTCTAACGTGTTTATTCCCAGTGAGAATGGTATCACTCTCAAGGGCGTAAAAACTGGTTCTTGGGAGAGGGTGAAAAAAAGTCTTAGCGAGTATAATTATTTATGGTTATCCAAATCTCATACCCACGTGACAAATCTTTTTCCCTAATAATTAATTTGAAAGGAGAAGGATATATCTAAAAAGGCTCTGAAGGGTGGAAGACAATGACAAAAGGCTGACTACCACCCTAAATGAAACAGGGTGCTCACCCGAGGACACTGCTTGCCCTGCGTGCCTCTCCAACATGGCCGCTTCCTTTCCCGCCACTCTCAAACCACTGTCCAAGAAAGGATTGGTGATCTTTGCTCCTCATTGCAGCTTTCAGACTATTCTTCCCAGTTTCTAATATGCTCAGCTTTGAACATAACATAAGACTTTAACACGCTCTGCCCATCTGTGTTATAATCACCTTCTATAATCCCCAGGCCTACCCCAGTCTTGGGAGATGTTAATATTAGCTTCTTGGCTCATTTCTCTCCTCAAACTTTACTACTGTCATAGTTTTTGGTGATTTCAATATCCACATGTTGATTTATCCAACATCTAGCCTCTCAGTTCTGTGATATTCTCCTGCTTCAATGGTCTTCAGCTTCATCTTAAGACCCTAGGGCTCGAGAGATCCCAGTATGACCACCATACCTTCTCTGCCTTTTGCTCTGAACTGAATCATTAACCATGTCTGCAACTGTTCCATACCCTCAATTCTAAGTGCCTCCCTCTGACAACCACCTCCCATCTTTACAGCCTATAGCCTTGGTGTCTCTAACACCAGACCTCTCATATACTGATCGAATGACTTTATGCTACCTGTCACTACCTTTCCCAACTAAAATGCCATAAGCAATGATTATGACCACTCCTGTGAACTTGATCTTAACTCCAGCCTCTCACTGTGTCACATTCATTCAACTAAATGCAACCCTTTGTTCAATCCAACTTTCCGACTATTCCATGCTTCCACCCACACCATTGCTAACAGAGAAGAAACAAAGTCATGCCAAGTGACATTACTTCAAATCCATCAAATGGACCCCACGTGTTGTCTGGCAAGCAAACTATATTCTCCTGCTCCATTTTTTCTCCCACCCACTAGATGGCTCTTTCCTATCTTTTTCTCACCTCAAACCTCTAACACTTTGTTCCTCCATACTCTCTGTCGGTTGATTATCTGGCTTCCTATTTCACTGGGGGGCAGGTGGGGGGTGGCGCGTGTGCACCACTCAACCAGAAGAGAATGTTTAGAATGGCAGCATGTACCCATCCTCCTCCATCGGCATGGGGCTCCTCAGCCCAGCCCCATCTACGTTGTCCATTCCCTTCCCTCCTCACATGCTTAAGAACGCCATGCTAGCATTTTCCCATTCTTTTCTGCATTGTCAGTAATTCCTTCTCTACTAGACTGTTACCATCAACAAGCAAACATGCTGTTTATTCCCTCATTTAAAAAAATAGAAAACTTTGCCCTGACTGGTGTAGCTTAGCTGGTTGGGCATTGTCCCACAAACTGAAAGGTCACCACTTTGATTCCCAGTCAGGGCTCATGCCTGGGTTGTGGGCCAGGTCCCCAGTTGAGAGCAGACAAGAGGCAGCTGACCGATATTTCCCTTGCACATCCATATTTCTCTCCCTCCCTTCCCTCCTCTCTAAAAATAAATAAATAGAATGTTTAAAAAATGCTTCTAAACTTTACCTTCCCCTTCATTTGCAACACATTACTCTGCTCCAACTCAAAACAAAATTCTTTAAAACAACAGTCTATACTCAATTTCTTCCCTTTTGTTTTCCCCCATTTATTATGAAAAATTTCAAGCCTATAAGAATGCTGAAAAACTTCTTGAAACTCCATGTAACTTTTGCCTAGATTCCCCAATGGGTAACATTTTCATATTTTCTGTCTCTAACCACTCCCACCCCCAACAGAACCTTTTTGAAATTAGAAATCATGACACTTTACCTCTCTGCCACTTATTAAACTACTACGTCTCAGCTTCAAAACCTATCTTCTAGCCTCTCTCTGTGATGCTGGGGGCACATTTTAGCTTTGCTAGCAGTTCGATGTTGGAATCCACTAACCGTGGACACTAAAGGGAGACTGCAGGGCTAGAATGAGAAGGGACTTGCTTCTTTCTGTTGGTTTACTGTTTCTGTTAAGTGTCACCCAGCAGTGCTTCCTTATCCCAAATATCATAGGTCCCACCTATAGTAGTAGCTGAATTTAGTTTGCACTTTTTCTCACACTCACAGGACCAGCCGCACCGTGTGCCCCTCAGAGACACCGCACCAATCAGCATGCTCTTTGGGTCCCTCGCCCATGAGTCCCTCTTCCAAACTCAGGGACACAAACATAGCCAAGCATCACCCCTTCCTTGGAGGTTTGAGCTTCAGCCCCATAGGGCCCTCTCCAAACTCACCAATAGCTGCAGGTTGCTACATTGGACATGGCTCATCATTCCCTCCTTCCTAAAACTCCTTACTCCCTCATTTGGACACCACATTCTCCTGACTTTTACTTTATTTTATTTTTTAAATTTTAATAGATTTTATTTAAAAAATATTATTTCAACATATGATCAATATAAGTTATTTTTTTAAATTTTTTATTCCCCCGTCCCCTTCATTCCCCCCTTCATTCCCCTCCACCCTACCCCCTGTCCCCACTATTACCCCTCCTTTAGTTTATGTCCATGTGTCTCAAGTTCTTTAGATTCTATATTTTCCATGCTATTCTTGCCCCCCCATCTATTTTCTATCTACTGTCTATGCTACTTATTTTCTGTACCTTCTCCTCCCCCTACTCCCTTGTTGCTAACCCTCCTTGAGATCTTCATTTCTATGTTTCCACTCCTGATCTAGCTGTCCTTTTAGTTTGCTTTTGTTTTAGGTGTGGTTGTTGATAACTGTGAGTTTGTTGTCCTTTCACTGTTCATGTTTCTTTAACTTCTTTTTCTTCGATAAGTCCCTTTAACATTTCATATAATAAGGGCTTGGTGATAATGAACTCCTTGAATTTGATCTTGTCTGAGAAGTACCTTATCTGTCCTTCCATTCTAAATGAAAGTTTTGCTGGATAGAGCAATCTTGGTTGTAGGTCTTTGGATTTCATGGCTTGGAATACCTCTTTCCAGCCCCTTCTTGCCTGGAAGGTCTCTTTTGAGAAATCTGCTGACAGTCTGATGGGGACTCCTTTGTAGGTGACTGTCCCCTTAGCTCTTGCTGCTTCTGGAATTCTCTCCTTCATTTTAATTTTGGCTAATGTAATTATGATGCGCCTTGGTGTGTTTCTTCTTGGGTCCAACTTCTTTGGTACTCTCTGAGCTTCCTGGATTTCCTGGAAGTCTATTTCCTTTGCCAGATTGGGGAAATTCTCCTTTATTATTTGTTCAAATAAGTTTTCCACTGGTGGCTGTGCCTTTCCCCCTTCTGGTACCCCCTATAATTCGGATGTTGGAGCATTTAAAGATGTCCTGGAGGTTCCTAAGCCTCTCCTCATTTCTTTGAATTCTTGCTTCTTCACTCTTTTCTGTTTGGCCATTATTTGCTTTCTTCTGGTCCACTCCATTGATTTGAGTCCCAGTTTCCTTTTCATCGCTATTGGTTTCCTGTGCAATTCCATTCATTTCAATTAGTTTCGCCTTCATATATTTGTCTAATTTGTGGCTATAATCAACCAGCTCTGTGCGGATCCTGATCACCAGTGTTTTAAACTGTGCATCTGAGAGTTTTGCTATTTCTTCATTGCTTAGATTTATAGGCTCTGGGGCTTTGAGATCTTCTTGAGCCATTTTTGGTCTGTTCGCGCCCTTTAAGTGTGAGGAGCGGAGCCTTGGACTCCCAGGTCGCTGGGTTGTGACGCTGTATGTGGGGACGGGGTCAGAGCAGGGAAATGGCGGCGCCCTCCCTGCCGCTTGCCACGGGGACCCGCTGGGTCCAGGTCCAATCGCCCAGTCCCTTGCTTGTCTATCCGCACACAAATGCGCGACCACAGTCAACCCGTAGCCCTGCTCCCTCGCTGTTTCCCCAGGGTTGCTCGCTTGGTCGCTCGCTCGGTTGCTCACTAGGTCCAACCCTGCACCTGGATTCAGCACGCGCCTGAGTCCGTCTGACTGAGTTTTCCTGTGCAACCCCGCTCCACCAGCTGCTGGCTTCGCCCCTTACCAGTCAGACTGAAGAATTTGTTAACAGACTTCCGAAAAGTTCAATTTTCTGTGTTCTGTCTGTGTTTTCTGTTGCTAATATTCAGTTGTCTCTAAACTTGGTTGTGTGAGAAGGCACGGCACATCCACCTATGCCTCCATCTTGGCGGAAGTCTCCTGACTTTTAGATGTGGCAGATATTTCTACCTACCAGATGTTTCTCTCCTACCAGCTGTTTCTTCTTCAGCTTTCTGAATGCAAGACTGGGGTATCCCAGGGCTCAGTCCTTTTCCAACAGCCCCTTGGTGATCAAGCCCAGTGTTATAACCTTAAATCCCCATTTATGAACGTCATGGGGATAAGACAGAGAAGTACTCTAGTCCATTGCTGGTGGGAGAGTAAACTGGTAAAACCTTTTTTTGAGGGCAATGGAAATTCCCTCTCAGAATTTCCTTACAGATATACTCTCAGAGAGTGCAAAGATGATATGTACAAAAACGTTTGTGGAAATACTGTTTTTAAGAGTAAAATTCTTTTAAAAATTTTTGTGGCAACACTTGTTTGCTTCAAATTAACCATGATAATTATAAATAAAATCCCCGCTGCCATTCTTTTAAGCAGATTCCTTAGGATTTGCCAGATTATACTGGCTGCTTAGCACAAGAATTCCAGAGCAGACCACTAAACTTCACATCTAGTCTTACTGACTAGCTATGTCATTTTGGGCAAGTTACTTAACAGTGCTACACCTCAATCATCTCTTCATAAAATGTAACAAGGATGTTGTAAGGATTAAATCAGTTAGCACTGGTCACAGGCTCAGGGAAGCACAGTGTACCCAGCAAGTACACAATAAATGTTCACTGTCACTCTCACTGCTGCATGTGCTAGGAAAGAAAAAAATGTTTTAATCAGATTTCTTAGTAATTTGCCATCTTCTTCTTCTCAGTCTTTCTGAAACATTGAGGGAAAGCAGGGACTTGCCTCCTTCAGCCTTCACTGCAAGGCTAAAGGATGATACTGAAGAGACCAGTTGAATATTTTACCCCCTTGAGGCCTAAACAAGCACAAACCAGCAAGGCAGGCTCACCCCCCAGGACTCACATGAGTCAGAGACCACACTGTGCTCACGGCTCCTCACCTCACACTTCCGATCTGCCTCAGAGACATTGAGGTTGCTTACATTCTGCTCAATGGTTTTGTGTGAGTGCTTCTTCTTTGGCTTTGGAGCCTTTTTAGTTGTTCCCGTTTCAGTTGCACTTCCATCTAAGGAAGAAATAAGACCATGTATTGCAAGGACTGCTTTGGAGGGTCCAACTAAATTGCAAGTTCCTCAAAACTCTACAGAGTGGTTGTGACTTATACACATGCCATCATCTCACAGCAACAGGCACGTCTGATCTACAGCTGAGGAAGGAACTAAACTACTCAATTAAGCTTCTAAGACAGGTCAATGTCCAAAGACCCCAAATCATAAGTTCCCTAATTGGTGATGTTTACTCAATCTAGCCTAAACAAAATCTAAAAGCTTCTCGTACACAAATTTGAAAATCTCCATGTCTTTACCAGATGAGAACACTGATTTCTTGTGACTTCATTCCAGTATATTACTCAAATAACAATCTGCTACACCCTTAAAAAAGCCCTTACCTTAGTCCAGATCCCCACCCATGTACCTGCACCATGGCTTTCTGACTCTTCCAGAGATGGTGCATCTTTGCCCAGCCCCCCAAGAACTCTGTACACATCAGCATGGACAGCATCCACTCGTACGGCATAGATCTTGGTGCTGGCATCCAGAGTGCCTGCAGCCACCTGGTGAGACAATTTGGACTGTACTTGAGGGAGTACATAAGAAGGAACTGCTGAACACAGCAAAACACAGCAAGCTTCATAAAATATTTACTTGCCCTTACGAAAAATATTACAAAGATCTCTTAAGACTAACAAGGATTAGATCATAACAGAAAGATAGCTTCTCCACATTTCATCAGTTTAGGAAAGAAGGTAAAGTAATTAATCAAATGTCTTAAACAAGGAAGGCTCATGTATTTGCAGAATTCAACGACTGGGCCATGCTAAATATCAGACATAATCATCATGAATTCAGATACAAGAGAAGGTGAACATCCTTACTTTAAAGTTGGTCAGTTCAGTGTCTTTCTGTTTAAGAATCTCTGACATGAAATCAATCAAGTGCAAGCCAAAAGCATTCTTGGTAGTGATTTTCTGAAAAGAGAATATTGCAGAAAAGTTTGTTATTTATAACTCAGGCTCACATAAATTATGCTGCCCTGAGAGGTAGCCAAGTTTATAAACAGGGATATTCAACATCTCATCACAGATATCAATTTCCACAAACAGTTTGGGACATAGCTAAATCCATATGTGTCACTCCTCATTCTCAAGGCCTAGAGAGTAACAGCACACGATTCCTGAGTGCTTGCTGTGTGTAGAACCTGTTCTAAACACTGCCCCCAAAGGGACCCCATCACCCTCAGAACAACTCTATGAGGTAGGCACTACTCTCATTCTCATTTTACAGAGGACCCCGCAATAAATGGTTGGGTGACTTGCCAAGGCCATATAGCACATAACGGCAAAGACAGGATTCTAACTCAAGTGGACTCTAAAGCTCACAATTAGCTCCACAACTCTACTATTTCTCTACTCTCTGCTCCAGAACTTACACTGTTATCCCCTAAGCCATGCCGACATACTGCAGATGGCAGGCAACCTGTCAGGAGCAACAAAGCTCTGTAAGAAACAGTAAAACCATACCAGAAATGCCAACATTAAAAAGAGTCGCTGGAGAATAAAAGAACACAGGTATTATGGATATGCATTCTCTAATAAAAGTACACAGGTATTATGGATCACACATTTTCTACAGAATCAAGAAGGCTAAATTTCCCCAGTGCTTAAGTTGTAGACTCTTTGATGATAAACCAGCAGACACTCACATTTTCAGTGGATAGTTTGATACAGGTGGAATAATGCTCTGTAATCTGTGTGTTTGTAAATTTAGGAATTGTAGCTGAAAAGTCAATATTCCTAAATGAAAAACAAAAAGTTAAACTCTAGCAAGGATCCATGACACACAAATTTTCAAAATTAAGACCCAGAATCCACGAGGTAGTGTGGAGACGCCAGACCCATGTACCCCACATCAGGCTGGTGGCCACCCCAGGAGGCAGCACAAAACACACTCACCGACTGGAGGGGGAGGCCAGCAGATGGGGTGAGTCTGTGCTGAACTGCAGGTCAAAGGCCCGGGACCGCCTCCTCTGCAGACGCTCCTTTTCATCGTCATTCTGAGGGAAGTCTTCAAGAACCGGGGTGCCAGGAGTGTTGAGAGGGGCCTTCTTAGGTGCAGGAATCGAGAACACCCGTTTTGATGGTGAGGCACTGAGGGGGTGTCCACAGGTCTCTAAAGAGTGATTCATTATGGCTCACAGTGATGGAACAATACACTTGCTCAAGAACCTTGAAAAGAATGTTTCCTGGATCTAAAGTGGACTCGGGATCTAAAGTGTGCCCCACGTCACAGAGTGGACGTTCACTGCACGTTTCCCACCAAGATCATTGTCAACTCTAAGAGTCTATGGCTAGGACCTCTATAGTTGGGGTTTCTTGGTGGGGCAGGTTGTGGGGAGAGCAGTGATGGGCTTCTGATGCTTCCTTGCCCATCTGGGACAAATATCCGCTATGTGAACCTGTAGCACTATTGGGAAATAAAGGTGGGTAAGAGGAAGTTGCTGCCTCCGATAAGCTCACAAACTGACAGAAAAACAGACACATATAACCATAGTCTCAGGCAAGAGACAGATACCAAGATAAGGATGAGGTATGGGCCATTAAGTTGGATAGGTTAGGTTCTAAACCCAGCAGGACACAGAAATAAACAACACAAATATGTAAGATAAGTATAACATGCCAAAAGAATCACCCATAGATTACTTGCCAACTGTAAAGGCAAAAATGCTTTTTACAACAAAAGATCTAGCAGTCACCATGTTGACCAAGCAATCAATGTAGCCCCTTTAAAAATGAGACTTGAAACTACTCATCCTGATGGGACAAAACATGAAACTCACATAACCCATAAAATATTTTTGCCAGAGATGGGTAACCTAAATTTAATTTTTAGATCTAACTTCCACTTTATAAGAAATACAGGGGGAGAGGAACAAGTTAAATGGTATCAGAAGGAAATATTCAGATGAATCCAGAATGTGGGCCCTGACCAGTGTGGTTCAGTTGGTTAGGCGTCGTTCTACAAAGCAAAAGGTTGCTGGTTTGATTCCTAGTCGGGGAACATGCCTGGGTTGCAGGGGCATGTGAGAGGCAACCAATAGATGTTTCTCTCCCTCTCTTTCTTCCTCCCTTCCCCCCTTCTCTAAAAATAAATAAATAAATAATTTTTACAAGGATCCTTAATCACAACTACAAAGTTCTTTTACATGTAAGAAAACACATTCAGAGGTTCCAGATATTTTGGGGCAGGGGGGCAGTCATTATTCACAGGGATCATGCAGAAGCTTTTAAAGGGTAAAAGTTGCTGAACAATGTACTCAAGCAGGTCAAGGGTCCTTTGCTGAGAGCACACAGGGCCTATTCCACAGCAACAGGAGGGCAGAGAGCACACACACAGCTGCAGGTAGGGGAGCAGGTGCAATGGTGGACTTTGGATGTTCTCTTTATTGCCATTCGTTTCTTACAAGAATAGGAAGTGAGTCAAAAACCAAAAACTACAACTAAATGTGAGAGCTGAGGAGATTTCAAGAGAAAAAGGAAGGTATGAAATAGTCATCTAAGAGGGAAGTTGGTGAATCATGGAATACAGCATGACTGCTGAACAGCCTTAGGGTCCCCTTGACCATCAGGAGCACTGGGCTGAGTACAAAAAGTTAGAATTAATTAGGGTTGCGATTTAGTCAGGCAAGTGTAAGGAAGCAAGAAGAGGGCAAGGGGTTGTGGGAGTATGAAAGGGAGTGATTACATTAACTGACCATGGAATGTAACTTAAGTAAGGAGGGGAACGAGTTCACGCGAGAGGTAGACGGTGAAAAAAATATTGGGTCTGCTGGGCCAAAAAATTGTCGAAGTCAGGGAATAATGGGGAGTGAGTTGGCAAGATAGGAGTAGTATTGAGAAATGGGGGTCTTAAAATTAAGATGACAGAGTGGTGCAACTATTGATAATGACAAGATCTAGGGTGTGACTATGGTAGTGAGTGCTGTGGACTATTATGGTTGGGAGAAACAAGATCACTGGAAGAGACAGACGAGGAATCTGAGAGACCTTAGGGAACATTTCCAGGTTTAAGAATTGGAAGGCTTGTCTTCAAACCCCAGATCCATCACTTAGTAGCTGGTGAAATGTTAAGGAAGTATATGGCCTAACCATTTGTGTCTTATTCTCTTCCAAATAAGAATAAGAATATGTATCTCAGATGGCTCAGAATTCATGACGTTAAAAAACAGAAGTATAATGTAACACATATTTTATAGGAACACATTAAAAATAGTGATGCAAAATGAACACTGAATTGTTTGCCCATGTGAGGGGAAGGAAAAAGGAGTGGTAGTTAGGGATAAAAAAGTAAAAAAACCTACAAGAACTTCATATGTTCCCCTGAGAACTTCCCACAAGCTGAAGAGTGATTGACATAACCCTTGGCTGAGGTCAAAACAAAATGAAAGTAAAAATAGATAGGAAGGAGGCAAGAGATCTTTGGAAACTGAAGCAAGAGGACTGTGACTATTTAGCTGTGGGCACTGCAAGGTAAGGAACTGGACAGTGTAAGAAAAGAAGAGAAAGAGGAAGCACTGAAGAAGGAACTTGTCTCAAGATGGGGTTAGAGGCATGCTTTAATTCTTAGAATATTCTTTCTGATTTCTTGCATTGCCTTTGACGTCACGCAACTGTTCACTCAACTTATGATTACCGAGCTCAAAAACTGCATCTACTTTTCAGCTCCCTGTGGTCTGGTTTCTATCCCCATAACTTTATGAAAACTGTTATTCCTGATCACCCATAAATTCCATATTCCCAAATCCAGCACTTTTCAGGCCTTATCTCTCTTGAGATTCAGCAGCATTTGAAGCAGTAGACAATCCCTGCTTCCTGAAATACTCTTGGCTTCTATACCACTCTTCTCAGTTCTTTCAGCTCTTCCTTCTATCTAATCATACCTTCTAAATGTTCCTGAGTGTTTTCTCTACAAGCTCTTCCTAGAGTTCTCATCTGTTCCCCTGGTTTTACAATCTATGATGATGATGTCCAAATTTATTCCCCAGTCCATAGACCACCTCTCTGTGGGGCAATCTCTTATCTAAGTGTTTATTGACCCCTTCACCTGTCTCTCAGCTGAATCATTTATCGAGTCCAAAAATGTAACTCTAAATTCCCAAATGTCTTATCAAGACCTACAGAGGCCCTGCTCACCTGAGCCACCCAGCTCACTGTTTAGTCACAATGTTCTGTCCCAGCCCAAGCCAGACTCTTTCCTCCAAGCCCTTTTTTTCTGACACTTGCTTCTCTGTCTTAAACATGTTCCTCAGTCTCTGCTAAGAGCTTCCCTGAATCCCTCATCTAAAGGGGGATGTTCTTCCCTCCACTCTGCTATTCTCAATGGCAGTGCAGCGCTTGGTCTCAGTCTCACCTGTAAATTATTTTGTTTGTTTATAGTCAGTCTCCCCAAAGAGAATGGAAGTTCCAATTGGCTGGAATCTTACTTTGTTTGCTCTTTATTGGATCTCTACACTGACAGAGGACCTGGCCGGAAGGGAGCAGTTAACACTTGTAGAATGAATGTAAAAGTTAAGGCGTGCATGCTAAGCATACAGCGATAACCACAACGTATCCATGGCCATGGACTAACGTGCCTTCCAAGAAAACCACTTTTAGAAAGAAAACTAATCTTGGAGAGAGAGGGTTCGAGAGAGAGAAACATCGATTTCCACTTGTACTTGTTCTACTTATTTATCCATTCATTGGTTGCTTCCTGTATGTGCCCCAACGGGGGATGGAACCTGCACCTTGGAGTACGGGACGACGCTCTAACCAACTAAGATACTCCGCCAGGGCATGAAAACCGCATTTTTATAGGTTTTACTTATTTTCAGAGAGAGGGAAAGGGAGGGAGAAATTGCGGGAGAGAAACTTCCACCGGCTGCCTCTCACACACTAACTGGGAACCTGGCCTGCAACCCAGGCATGGGCCCTGAGTGAGAATGGAACCAGCGACCCTTCGGTTCGCAGGCCGGCCCTCAATCCCCTGAGCCGCACCAACCAGGACAAAGAAATAACAAAAACAAAACACTTTTTTAAAATGAAAGGACAGAAGGCTCGGTGGAGCAAGCCAGGGAAAAAGGGTCCGCAAACAAGAAGCAGCCAAAGGAGACCACACTCCGGCCCTCCCTCCGACCCCGTGCCCGGCCCCCTGAAGCAGAAGAACAGTCAGTAAGGCCCAGAGCAACGTGGTCCCGCTCAGGCCAGCCCTCCGGCCCAGTCCGCGGGACCCTCGACTCGTGCCCGGATCTTCCAGCTACGCCTCCGCACGCCTAAGCCTCACCTGGGCACGGAGGTTCCATCTTTCCACTCGCCTCTCCGCAGCTGGTTTTAAATCGCGCGCGGATAAGTCTGAGAGCCGTTAGGGCGGTGCTAACGTCACTCGTGGGCGGGGCCGGCGCCTGCGCAGACCGCGCGGTCCCCTGCCCTGAAGACAGCGTTCGTGAAGTGCGGTTGGGTTCATCGTGAGGATAGGGCTGGAGGCCCTGGTTCTATGGGCCGACTGGAGGGGGTCCGTGGACCACCTTCGCCCCGGAATAGTGTGAAACTCCTTTCCAGCGCTGGACATGGAACTGGGTGGGAGCTGGGGGGCTCAGCGTGGAGTAGGGCGAGCGAGGGCTTTGCTTTCATTGATTTTACTGATGGGGAAGGACTATTACCAGGAAACGAGGATAATTTCCTTGTGCTGTTAAGGCAGCAAAACGCCAAGGAGGTGACGGGCAGGTGTGGGACCGACGCGAGAGGGAGCCGACTCCCCAATGGGCGTTCCAGGCAGGAAGGAGCGATGCATAACGTTTTATGTATATTTTAAAAATGAAGATCATCGTTTTGATTCAGATTCTTGCAAAAAGCTTCCTGTATCTCTCCCCTCAACCCCCTTAAAAAAAAAAAAAAAGTTAAGGTTGGAAGTGAGGTAGGTGCAGTGTGCCGCTAGTCCCGTGGTTCTGTTTCATCTAATGCCTAGGTCTCATCCTAAGAATTGTGTTAGGAGAGGAAAGGCCAAGGCAATTCCTCCAAGTATTACATTCCTAGGAGAGCCTATAATTTCTTATAACACACATCTTGCATTTTATACAGTGTTTATTCTCAAGGGTGCTATTGACATTTAGGATGGGACAGTTGCTGAGGTGTGGAATCCAGTACTCTGTGGCATTTGCCTGCAAAATGCCATCTGTGTCCCTCTCTCAGCTGGCAACAGAAAAAGGACTATCCTTTGTTGAAAACCAGTTTTTAAGTCTATTTAATTTTTGTACGAACTTGTTCTCCCAGTGACAAATTTTAGCATAAGGCAGTGAGGGATAGAGGAAAGAAAACACTTTTTACAGTATTCATCTCATCAAATGATACCAATCACCCAGGAGCCATCCTGGACACCTGTCTCTCTCTCTCCACCCACAATCCATTATTGAGTTCTCTTTACTTCCTAAAAATCTCTTCAATCTCTCATTTTTTAAATATATTTTATTGATAATGCTATTACAGTTGCCCCATTTTTGCCCCTTCACTTCCCTCTGCCCTGCAAACCCTCTCCCATTCACACCCCCCCCTTAGTTCATGTCTATGGGTCATACATATAAGTTCTTTGGCATCTACATTTCCTATACTGTTCTTACCTTCCACCTGTCTATTTTCTACGTACCATCTATGCTACTTATTCTCTGTACCTTTTCCACCATTCTCCCCCTGCACTCCCCTGTTGATAACCCTCCATGTGATCTCCATTTCTATAGTTCTGTTCCTGTTCTAGTTGTTTGCTTAGTTTGTTTTTATTATTGTTTTAGGTATGGTTGTTAATGATTGTGAGTTTGCTGTCACTTTACTGTTCATAGTTTTTATCTTCTTTTTCTTAGATAAATCCCTGTAACAATTCTTGTAATAAGGGCTTAGTGATGATGAACTCCTTTAACTTGACCTTACCTGAGAAGCACTTCATCTGTCCTTCCATTCTAAATGAAAGCTTTGCTGGATAGAGCAATCTTAGATGTAGGTCTTTGGATTTCATGAGTTGGAATACTTCTTTCCAGCCCTTCTTGCCTTCTTTTGAGAAATGAGCTGACAGTCTTATGGGAACTTTTTTGTAAGTAACTGTCTCCTTTTCTCTTGCTGCTTCTAGGATTCTCTCCTTCATTTTAATCCTGGGTAATGTAATTATGATGTGCCTTGGTGTTTTCCTCTTTGGGTCCAACTTCTTTGGGACTCTGAGCTTCCTGGACTTCCTGGAAGTCTATTTCCTTTGCCAGATTAGGGAAGTTCTTTATTATTTGTTCAAATAACTTTTCCACTTGTTGCTCTTCCTCTTTTCCTTCTGGTATCCCTATAATTCAGATGTTGGAACATTTAAAGATGTCCTGGAGGTTCCTAAGCCTCTCCTGATTTTTTTGAATTCTTGTTTCTTCATTCTTTTCTGGTTGGTGTTTTTTTCTTCCTTCTGGTCCTCTCCCTTGATGTGAGTCCCAGTTTCCTTCCCATAACTCTTGGTTCCCTGTACATTTCCCTTTATTTCACTTAGTGTAGCTTTCATTTTTTCATCTAATTTGTGACCAAATTCAACCAATTCTGTGAGCATCCTGATTACCAGTGTTTTGAATTGTGCATCTGATAGGTCGGCTGTCTCTTCGTTGCTTAGTTGTATTTTTTCTGGAGCTTTGATCTATTCTTTCATTTTGGCCATATTTTTTTGTCTGAGTGCGCATGTTATGTAGTGAGGGGTGGAGCCTTAGGTGTTCAACGGGACAGGGTATGGCGGTTGTAATGCCATATGTGGGGAAGGGGTCTGATAGGGAACAATGGCACTTGCTCCACTCTCTGCCAGATTTCGGTCACTTTCCCTGCTTCCCACAAGCAAAGTGGGTCCTTCTGGTGCTGATTCCTGTGTGGGTGGGTTTCTCCAATGAACTCTTCTGTGAGGCTGGGAGTTTCCCCTGCTGCTGCCTCAACACCTACAGGTGTTTTCAGTCAGTGGTTTGAGGCTTTATTTCCCCATGCTGGGACCCCAGATTGCACAGTCTGCCCCACTCCCCAGTTGTTTCTCCCAGTTTATCTGCGAGGGAATGTGGGACTGCCCAGTCTGTAATCTACCTCCTTGCCCACCTCACTCTACAATCCATCACCTCACTGAGTCCTCTCTGCCTAGCTGCCTATCTCCACCCCGCCTACCTGTCTGGATGGATGTATCTTCTTTAACTCCTTGGTTGTCGGACTTCCATACAGTTCAATTTTCTGTTGGTACTGGTTATTTTTGTTTTTAAATTGTTGTTGTCCTTCTTTTGGTTGTACAGGGAGGCACAGTATGTCTACCCATGCCTCTATCTTGGCCAGAAGTCATGTTTCTCTCATTTTTGTCCACAACACCTTGCTGGTCTGCAGCAGCACTCCAGTGGTTCTGACTCCATTCTCTTTGGGCCCAGCGTGGTGGTTGCTAAGTACAAATCTGACCTGTCACTTCCTCCACAAAGTCTAAAACCATTTGAAGGGAGCTGAATTTTTGCCCCCCTTAAGCTGCCTTTTTGGGATATTGATTTTAAGCTGTTTATTAACAAACAAGACTCAGAAAGAACCATTGACCCTCACTCCTTTACTGCCCAAGAGATTCAGACAGAAAAACTTGCTTTAGGAAAGGAGCCTTGGCTTAATCATCTTAAGAATCTTCATCCTAGTATTTAGTCAGGAAGCCCCCAAGCCTGTTAGCTAGTTATTCTATGTCCCATTGTTTCTGAATTGCCTGGCAAGAATTTTCCTACTATGTATGTTCCACTCTTTCTCAACTACCTGTAAATCTCCCATTCTCATTTCATAAATCTAATACTCTGTCCCCCTACTTTCTCCTTCTCCTTTGTCTAAAAATGTCATATATACCCAATATTGCCTTGCTGTCTTTGAAATTTTCATACTTGGGTGAATTCCTCGAGTATGTATTAAACATTTGGTTTTCTCCTATTAATCTCTGTTTATTAGCCCAGTTAGAAAAACTTAGAAATTGGCAAGAAATATATTAATTTCTTTTTTAGCTTCTATACATTTAAAAGTTCTGCTGTTCTGAGAACTTGTAAAGTGATCAAGGTCCTGCAGGGTCCGGTCCCTGCAGCCTCTCCAACCTCATCTTACACCTTGCCTTCCTTTGCTCCCTGTCCTCTGATCACGTGGGCCTTCTTTCAGACTCACCCTCACCATGCCTACTCCTCGAACAGGGTCTCTGTGGGTACCATGTCTTCCTCATAGAACCCTCTCCACCCCCATCTTCACCCCGTTAGCTCATATCATTTGCTCAGAGAGGCCTTCTCAACTGGAGGCTTTAGTAGAACTTGTCAATTAAAACTGGGCAAGTTTACAGCTGCTGGGGTGACTGTTTTGTGCCTATCTCTTCCATAGACTGTCAACTCCATGAGGATAAAGCCATGTCCTTGCTCACCATTGTTTTCCCAGGGCCTGGTGTTAGCCCTGAATATGTATCATCTAATATATACTCAAGTTCAAATCCTGGATTGGTCATCTTAACCTCTCTGGGCTTCAATTTCTTCCCCGTTTATAAAACAATGGCAAGAATATTGTCTTTCACTGGGCTTTATGAGGAACTGGTAATAGATTAAACTCCCATGAGCATAGGCTCAGTGTGTGCTACAGTGGAGGAGAGTGAGCCTCTGAATTCCATGTCTGCACAACTAACAGCAGTGGGCCTTGGGAGGGTGGTGGGTGGCACAGAATCAGGAGCCTCTAAAGAACTGGCTTGGAATTCCTGACAAAGGCAGGCTACTAGGTAATCTGTTAGGTGAGGCATGAGGCTCTTCTGTGGTTATAACTGAGCCTCCTAACCTGACTGCTTGGGCTTCCATGTACTGGAAGTAAGGGGCCAGCCCCATCTCCTGCTATCTATGAGTACAGGCAGGTCACTCACCTCCTGCTCCAAATGCCCATCTTTGTTTTGGGGGATTAGGAGTAAAGAAGCTACTAAAAGACTGAATGATTTATCAGTGATGTCAATGGTATGCAAAACTCAATTACCCTGTCTGTACAAAAGTACAATGGAGGGACCCCTTCCCTATTCCTTCTCAGCAGAAAAGCAGTGCCAAAGCCATTCCCCTTCCTCATTTCACTCTCAGATTCCACTTCCCCAAAATGAACACAGACAGCCTTAATTTAGGTGAGGAAGAATAGCGTTATCAATTGGATAGCTGCACAAGTAATCTTTTGGCTTCAAATTTGCCCTGATCTCCCAGCCTGCAGCTGGCTCATATCATAATGTGGTTCAAGATATAAACATGTTTTCACTGACTTTACATTCATTTTGACCTCTGAGAAAATGCCTTTAATTTTGTATATGATAGGAAATTCCTGACCTCCTAAAGACTGGGCTAAGAACCAACAATTTCTGTCTTCTGGGATTTCCAAATATACCATATTTTACCTTAAAATTTATAGTGTTTTTTTGTTTTTCAAAGAACTTCAAGCCCTATATCATATTTGATTCCCAAGACAGTGCTGGAAGGTTGCTGGGAAAAGTGCTTTCCTTCAGGGTCTGCCATTTACCAGCTGTGTGATTCCTGGGGAAGCTGTGTACTCTGTTTTCTCATAGGTAAAATGGAGAAGATATAACACCAACTTCATGGGGTTCTATTGTGAGAATTAAATGAGTTAGCAGATGTGAAGTAGTTAGAACAGGGCCCGGACCATTGGCAATGCTCAATGAACACTATTTTCATTACTATAACTGCTATTCTATCCTGGGTGCCAGCCAGGTATTGTTTTAGAAGAAAGCCTGGCTTACTAAATAGCTGGAGTTTTCCTCTTTCATTGTAAGAGTATTCCCAGAACACTGCAGCTCCATTCTTCCTACTGTTTGTTTTTTTTCTGTACTCTTTATTACACCTGCTGCCCCACCCAAGCTGTGCTGACTGTTCCCTTTGTAGTCTTCTGCCTGCTCATAACTTTGTTTTCTTTCTTGCCTCTTACTAGATTAGAAACCGCACAGAGCTAAGCATGATACCACCTTCTCATGACCTGACAGTCTTATGTCCTCTAGAACTTATGTATGTTGTTTGTAGCCACAAAGATCTTTCAGCGTGGCTGATATTTTTGTTTGGGCATCATGAAAATGAATGACTTAGAATAATGTTAAGGAACATTCTGAATCATTCTTTTCTGACAACTGGCCAGGCCACAGGAAACCACAGGACAGACTGGTTTAAGGTACATTAAGAAACACCAGGATGTGCTGGATGAAGCCATCAGGGTAATGTGAAATTCTTGGGAACAGGCATGTGAGAATGCTGACCTCTGTGTGTGTTATTGCACAGATTCCAACAGATACAGAAAATAGCCTCCTTTATTGATTTACATAGAAACACTAGCAAATTATTTTCTAAACAAAAAGCATATGGATGTTTATAAAACATCAAAATCCCACCAGCATGGAACAAACCATCACTGCTTCTTAACTTGAAAGTAGTACCTGGCGGATACCAGCAGACAACATGGGAGCACAGCAGCTACTGAGCAGTAGGAGCCCCAAATACATACTGGCATCAGCTTCTGGAACACTTATAATTTACTTTTGCTGGGTGGAGGGTGTGGATTCTACAACCAAAGCCCATAAGGCCAGCATCTTAACCCCCATAAGGTCAAGTTGAATGTGGAGCTAAGGTTCTCCTCCCCAGACCTTGCTGGCTTGCACGTTAGATTTCCAAAACAACCACACCCACGACTATTGTCACATTTCTTAACACTCCTCCTCCTCAGGATGTCCAGGGTTTTACAGAACAGAAAAATACATCAATGACACTTCCAGAATCGTGACTCTGTTTGAAGTTGGACTGCTTCACAGTCCCTTCCAGTCCAACCTTGACAGTCAGTGATCAATTGTTGAGCTTGCTTTGCAAAGTTGCATATAGAGTTCAGATAATTCCTTTGTGATCTTTGAAAAGAGAATACGAAGGTATTACCAGACTGAGAAAAATGTACAGCTGCTCATCATAACCAAAACTTCTTTCCACTTAACAAACAAGTGGCTCCCCTCAGAAACAATTATTCATCTCAGAGCCTCCAAAAGAGCATCATCTTCAAGGGTTTTATAATGTTGCTTCCAGGCACTAAGGTCAGCAGGTGCTGGCTATTTAATTTTAGTAAATACATTATCTCAATTATGGGACAGGTCACTACTAACTTAATATTTGTGAATCAATGCTAATAAATTATTTGGGTACTACTGGAATTTTTTCAGATGCATAAAGACAGCTATATTATCATATAAAGCTTGGGCTAGCCCTGACCAGCTTGGCTCAGTTGGTTGAGCTTCATCCCACAAAGTGAAAGGTCACTGGTTTGATTCCCAGTCAGGGCACATGACTGGGTTGCAGGCCTGGTCCCCAGGTGGGGCACATGCAAGAGGCAACCAGTCAATGTTTCTTCCCCTCTCTTTATCTCTCCCTCCCCCCACCAACCCTCTAAAAATAAATAAATAAAACACTTTTAAAAAATTGGGCTAAATTAAGAAAATAAACATTTTGGTCGTATATGCAAATAGTGAAGATCTGAAAAATTAGCTCCTAAAATATGAGAAGGAATGAGCTGGAATGGAGGTATTCTCTGATACTCTTTCACTTCCTGTGTTGATACAAAACAAACTTCACAGCCCATCTCTGGATCTAACTCTTTAGCAGCCAGATCTGCCCATAAATCCATTTCCCTGGGCTCTGTGGGTCATGATGAAAGTTAAGTCAGGAGAAAAAAAGCTCAGAAGACCCACTGGAACCCCATCTTCATGATCACTTCACACTTTAAGTGTCTTAATTTATCAGCTCCTAGTCAGAAGATGAAGCTCATAGATACCACTGATGTAACTGAAAAATAAACCCTTGCAGTCAGAGGAATCAGCAACAGCTCCACATTTTTAATGGCCTTTACTTTACATTAATGTGCCCCAGCCAAAGGGGCACAGGGAAGAGCTTTCATGCGGGTCAGAAGGTTGTGGAACTCTTCCAGTGCCTGTGAATGTGCCATGGGGTTTAACACCAGGTGTTGGAAGAGATTGACAGGCTCAGCATCCCGAAATTTCTTAGGGATCGGGATGGTCAGGGGCAGGAAGTTGTTACCAATGAGGAAATGATGGAGGGACCTTTGCTGGAGGCCGCGGCCCAAGAAACAGAGGATATCCTGGAGCCGCTGGGAGAGCATGCTGTGCTGCCAGTCTGTGAGGGGCAGCCACAGCAACAGGTGCATGAGGGCTGTTTTGAAGTGGTAAGAGGTAAGGATGGGACGGGATGCTCCTTGGGGTAAGCTCTGAAGGTCCCGGAGACTTAAAATGATCTGGAGGCACTTAAGGTGACAGGTGTTCTCAGGAGCAAAACGCCCTACTAGCTTCAAGAACAAGTGCTCACAGGCTGCAAAGGACTCAGGCCAGTCCACACTGGTGAGCTGTTCCTGGTCAGGGGCCTGACTCACCAGGTAGACCAAGGTGTCTTCCCGTTGCACCCCCAGGACCAAACGAATTGAGAGAAAGCGGCCTGAGCGGTAGTCCAGCCTGAGTTTGCAGGAGGTGGTAGATGGTGGGAGGCTGAGCTGAAAGTCATACTTGTGGGCCACAAGGGCCCAAGCATTGCCCACCATGTTCCGGAACCACTGTACAGTTTTGCACACATCCAAGTGGGAGCCAGTGCAGAGGGCTGCTTTGATAGAGCTGCTGCACTTGCCCAAGAGGGCCGAGTGGTCCCTGTGGTGGTGCACCAAGCACAGCACATCCCCCAGAAGCTTCTCACGTTTGCATATGCATTCCGACTCCACCAGCACACTGCCACATCGGTGGCCTAGGGATGGATCCCTCATCTCCAGCACAAACATGGCACCCTGGGGGGGCACAATGGGCACCAGGATATCAAATTTCTGGGTCTCATGGAAGGTTCCCCATTTCTCAAAGGCAGCCCCAATGCCCAGGCAGTCCTCCAGCTGTGGGTGAGCCTCCCGGCGGCTGAGCACCCGGCAGGCCTCAATGAGGTCGTCCACAAAGCTCTCCACAAACTCACAGGTGCAGGGCAGGTCACGGATGACATTCTGGACATAGCATTTATAAAAGGATTCCAGGGCTTCCTGAGAAGGGAAGTTGGAAAGCCAGTTGTAGGAGATGATGGGCACCACCCGGACTTCCTCCTCCTCATCATCATCGCTGCTAGAATCAAAGGCCGGCTCATGCTGCATGTTCTGTCGCAGAAGCTCAAAGATGAGAAAAAGGCAAAAGAAGCCGGCATTCCACAGGTTTCCCAGCATCCAGCTCAGTGGCCCCTCCTGGCCCTCAGCATGGAATGGCCACCCCATGTCTTTCCTTCCCAGCACTAACTGGTCACTGGATGTGTCTCCTCTCCAGAAGTCCTCTGCCTTCTGCTTCTGCTCAGCTGCTCGCTTTCTCCGTTCAAACTCTATCTCTAACTGGCGCATCTCCTCACTCATGCGCTTCTCCAGCTGCCGACTTCTGGCTAGTGTGTCCAAGTCCATCCGGTCACTGACCATCAAGGGGTGGTGCACAATATACATCACTGCCAAGAACAGAAGACTTATCACAGCCATGGAGGCCTCTGCATCTGGAGAAGTAGGGGGGTGGGAATCAGTTGTGATCTTCAGAACTCATCTGCTCCCCAGTGCATATTCCCCAGAGCCCTGGAACCCTAAATCCTGGAAGCCAACTACCCAAAATGAGCAGAAAGCTCACAAAGCTGGGGTTGGACAGAGCCAGGATGCTGGGGAGGAGGTTTGAGAGAGAGGGAGACAGCTGCATATGCCACTCAGTGTCTCTATTGCTTTCCTTCCCCATGACATGAGTTGTCTTTAGGCTTTCAGGCTGTAAACATGAGACTGCTTTCATTCCTGTGGAGGATGGGGACGGGGATCCTTGTGGTAGGGTGGCTCACCCAACTCATGAGTCCACCATGGACACAGGTATGCCCTGCTGATTCCAAAGGCTCCTTTCCACAATCAGGAAACACTGGTCTACCTGGGCAATACCTTTCTTCTTGCCAGGCAGTCAGCCCAAGGCCTCACCTGTAGCATCCCACTTACACTGTGACTTCACAATTCTCAATTCTGCTCACCCAGTGTCATTAGACTACTCTTCTCCCTGGTGCCCAGTGGGCCAACCCCCAGTGGGTGCCAGGGAGGCACAGTGCCCAGCCACTTCTCCACTGCTTGCTGCTGTGCTCTCTGAGGTCCTAAGGGGGTTGGCGGATGCCTCATGTGGGCCCATGGGTAGGCACAGCTGCACCTCTCAATTCAGGAAACTTTTGAAGAACAGGGTGCTTAAGGCCACCTGACAGATGACAGTAGCTGGTGTCTCTGCCTCCCTACCCAGAGGCTTGAAGCTTCCTGCATTCACCCCACTAGTTCACAAGCTGCCTGGGCTCACCGAGATCATGAAGGACCACGCCCAGTGAGCGCCGAAGCCAGACTGGGGGCCTCTCCTCCCTCTGGAACTTGGCCTTGCTCAGGCTCACCCGAGCCCCGCTAAAATATACAAGACACCTGGGCGCTTTGGCTCAAAGCGGGGTGCCCCCTATTCATAACCCCCCAAATTTCCACATCCAGAGATCTGAACTTTCGCCCGCCCATCCTCCCCGGGGTTTTCCCCAGGACCTGGGGCTAGGTTCCTCACCGTGGGTGTCAGCGTGAACACGGTCTTAAAGAAACAGCTCGGCTGGACTGCCCCCGCCTACTTCCCCGCCGCGTGGGGGCTCCTGATTCCTCGCCGGGTCCTCCCGCGGGAGTGGCCGCGCTCCCCTCTCCCGGGGAGCACACCATGTCTGTCCTAGTGTCTGGTGATCTGTGCGCCTCCAGCCGTTGAGGCTCCAAGGTGTTGCTTGCAGTTCTGAGGGCGGCAGCGCAGCACAGCGACTTTCACCGTGCAGGCCCCGCCCAGCGCCGGCTAGGCCCAGTCCCTCCCCCTCCACCGCCCCGCCCAGCGCCGGCTGGGCCCCACCCCGCCCCTCCCAGTCCCCCCCAATCCCTGCGCACAGACTGCGTCCAGCCCCTTCTCGTAGACACCCGGGCATATCACAGAGCATCGAAGCGCATCTTTGCCAGCTGATTCTCGTTTCACACACGCACCCTCTATCGAAACCCCCCAGCTCCTAATGGTTTGTGTGTAGAGCACTGGGGCTGCAGCTCCAGCCTGGTAGCTAAGTGGCAATGGTACTGCTTCTCAGTCCCCTATGGAGTGGCACCAGAGGGGGCACTGCAGCGCTAGCGTTTGCTTTACTCAGCCAGGTTGATTGGAGTGTGAACTAAAAAGGGGCCACATCCCAAGCCTGTCAAGCTCAGGAGAGGCATGAGTGGCGGCCTTACAAATGCAGAGACTGAAAGTAACCACACAGGATGGTCTGAAATTAAAGTTTTCTAACTAAAAACAGTTAATGACCTACCTAGGGTGGTCCTGTGCTAGGTCGGTATGTTCCTTGACAACGGTCAATCTTTACCTTAACTGAGACTATCTATTGTCTTTTTGCATCTAACATAACATTCCTTTGTAATGTCTGAGTAATCACTTTTTCTAGACCCCTCAGGCCACGATCTCTCACGGCAACAGAAAGCCACATATCTGCTCGTTGTTATTATCATGTCAATTGTTAGCGGTTTACTATCCTATACTTGTCTATGTAAAGGAAGTTATGTCTACTCCTTTTACTTTTTGTCCAACCACAGAGATTTCCCTGTTTACTTTCTCTCCTCCTAATATAGCCCCAATGGATTCTATGTAACCTGATTATATCTTCTCCTTTGATTGTAATATATAAAATAAGTGGCAAAATTGCCATTGTCTGGAGCATTTTCTCAATCCATTGAGATTTTGCTTCCTGGCAATCGTTGTCAGTTTGGCTTAAATTAACTCATAAAAATTCTTTGGACATTTCTCATGTTGATAGGAGAATATATGAATCTAGGTGTGAGGGTGATGGTGGCATAAGTAGGAACTGATGCAGGGAACATCATTCCCACTTCAGGCTTGCTCACAATGGTACAGGTGAGGCGTTTTATCAGCGTCCTTCATGTACCTCACTCCTAGGCCATCCCCAGACTCAGGCGATTCTCCCCAGCTTATTGTGTCTTTCATGATGGACCAACTGCACAGCACCCAAAGATCTGGCTGGAGGCCTTGCTTGCCACTCACTAGCCATGTGGGAATAAGAATTCTAAATCTACTAAGGTAGCTCTGATTATGAGGTGGCTACATAAGGAAAAACTTTACAAAGTGTGGAGGTGGAACAAGCCTTAGGATTAACATTAAGAAATAACAACAGAACAGATTTTCTTTGTATTTTTTATTTATTTTTTAATTTAAATTTTTTTTAAAAAGACTTCTGGCTAAGATGGAGGCAGACTTCTGGCCAAGATGGAGGCATAGGCAGATACACTTTGCCTCCTCACACAACCAAAAGGAGGAAAACAACAAACTTAAAAATGAAAAATAACCAGAACTGCCAGAAAAATCAAACTGTATGAAAGTCCAACAACCAAGGAGTTAAAGAAGAAACATTCATCCAGGCAGGTAGGAGGGGCAGAGAAGAGCAGCTGGGGTGCAGAGGACTCACTATAAGGTGGCAGCAGGCAGACTGATGAGGCTGCAACTGGTGGAGCAGGCGGTTCCACACTTGAGTGCAAATAAACTGGAAGCAACGACTGGGGGGAGAAACACCACAACCCAAGTTTCCAGAGTGAGGAAATAAAAGCTCTAAACTTCTGACTGAAAAAACCTGTGGGGGTTGAGGTGGCAGGAGAAATTCACAGCCTCACAGATGAGTTTGTTGGAGAGACCCACAGTGTTGGGAGCCAACCAGCAGCCATCCCTTAACACAGTCGGGATGGATGAGATGCATCTGCACAGCAGAGACAACTGTGGCTGGATTTCCTGTCTATATCTCCCTTGCATGTTTGTTTTTGTGATTAATAGGTGGTGGGATTTTTAGACATCTGCATTTCAGGCCCAATGATCCACATAATTCCAATGAAGTTATACAAAATAATTTCTTGGCCAGAGAACAAAGTCCCCCCTAATGAAGTAGCCCCTGAATATATAAAAGTTTATGGAGTAACAGCCCCTCAACTACCTTGGACAAAAATATATATCAAGTAGAATTAGACAGATAAAAGAAGCAGGACAAGCTAATTAACTGTTACAAACTAAGCATGTAAAAATAAACACCCCATGCCTAATTATTATAAGAATTTTAATAAATAATAAGACATCTAAAGCTCTGTACATACAGCTAGTTCTAATTGTCTAATTAATGACTCTCCTGGTCAAAATAACCTTTCTTTAACATAACTTAATCTATGGAATTTCCTGTGCTTTTTCTAGTTACCTCTGCACTAATCTTTCCTGCTTAATTGCTCATGCCATGTACCTATTATGTTACAATCTCTATAAAAATGAAACCTAAATCAAACTCTGAGAATTCAGTCAGACCCACAGAGGCTGGCTGTTCTCCCACATTTAAGTGGGTGTCTGACTCTTCATTTGTCACCTGCACTGTCCATCATTCAGGGACTCAGAGACCTGCCAAAGCTGGATCCCAGCATCCGGTGCTAGAAAGTGCACAAACCAACCCACCCACCCAGGAATCAGTACCAGAAGAATACAGTTTGCTTGTGGGCAGTGAAAGAAGTTACTCAAAGCTGGCCACCAGCCAAACAAGATACATTGTTCCCTCTGTGACCCCTGCCCCACATCCAGTGCCACCATGCAGCAAGGTGGGTTGCCCTGTCCTGGTAAATACCTAAGGCTCCACCCCTTACTATGAAGTATGCACACCCAGACAAAAATATGGCCCAAATGAAATAACAGATCAAAGCTCCTGAAAAAATACAACTAAGCAATGAAGAGATAGCTAACTTATCAGATGCCGGGTTCAAAACACTGGTAATCAGGATGCTCACAGAAATGTTTGAGTATGGTCACAAAATAGAGGAAAGAGTGAAACTATGAAAAAAATAAAGGAAAATGTACAGGCACCAACAGTGAAGGGAAAGAAACTGGGATTCAAATCAACAGTTTGGAATAGAAGGAAGAAATAAACATTCAACCAGAACAGAATGATGAAACAATTAAAAAAAAAATGAGGGGACTTCTGCCAAGATGGAGGCATAGGTGGACACACTGAGCCTTCTCGCACAACCAAGTTTAAAAACAACAAAGTTTTAGCAACGAAAACACAGCCAAACCACAGAAAATTTAACTATATGTAAGTCTGACAACAATGAACCCTTCAGCCAAATGGGTAAGAGGGGCAGAGCCACCAGCAGAGCAGGGTCGGGCAGGAAAGATCCACTGGACTGACCCGGGCATGTGACCCAGGCGTGCCCGCAGCGGTAGGTGGATCCCAGGTGTGGAGTAGCGGGCGGACCCACTGAGGGCACAAGGCGGTGAACTCACTGAGGGCCGACTGGGGTCACACATTCCCGCAAATAAACCAGTGAAGGAGCGAGCAGTGAGACAGACTGCGCAGGCCCCAGCAGCGGGAAGTGGCAGAGGGGACTGCTATTGTCCCTCTCTGACCCCACCCCACATACAGCATCACAAACCAGCGACCTGGGTGGCCCCTCTCTGACCATTTCCCCACATATATCGTCACATCCCAGTGACTGGGTTGCCCTGCCCTGGTGAACATATAAGGTTCAGCTCCTCATATGTAACAGGCACAAACAGATCAAAACATGGTTCAAGAACAACTCAGAGCCCCATAGCCAATAAATCAAGGCGATGAAGAAATAGCTAAACTTTCATATGCACAGTTCAAAACACTGGTGATCAGGATGCTCACAGAACTGGTTGATTATAGCCACAAATTAGAGGAACATATGAAGGCTAAACTAATTAAAATGAAGGGAAATGCACAAGAAACCAATAGCAATGGAAAGGAAACTGAATCTCACATCAAAGGAGTGAACCAGAAGGAGGAAAAAAATGACCAAACACAAAAGGATGAAGAAACAAGAATTTAAAAAAATGAGGAGAGGCTTAGGAACCTTCAGGACATCTTTAAATGTTCCAACATCCAAATTATAGGGGTACCAAAGGGGAAGAGGAACAGCCACCAGTGGAAAACTTATTTGAACAAATAATAAAGGAGAACTTCCCCAATCTGGCAAAGGAAATAGACTTCCAGGAAATCCAGGAAGCTCAGAGAGTCCCAAAGAAGTTGGACCCAAGAAGAAACACACCAAGGCACATTATCATTACATTAGCCAAGATTAAAATGAAGGAGAGAATCCTAGAAGCAGCAAGAGATAAGGGGACAGTCACCTACAAAGGAGTTTCCATCAGACTGTCAGCAGATTTCTCAAAAGAGACCTTCCAGGCAAGAAGGGGCTGGAAAGAAGTATTCCAACTCATGAAATCCAAAGACCTACAACCAAGATTGCTCTATCCAGCAAAGCTTTCATTTAGAATGGAAGGGCAGATAAAGTGGTTCTCAGATAAGATCAAATTCAAGGAGTTCATCATCACCAAGACCTTGTTATATGAAATGTTAAAGGCACTTACCTAAGAAAAAGAAGATAAAAAAGATGAACAGTGAAAGGACAGCAAACTCACAGTTATCAACAACCACACCTAAAACAAAAGCAAACTAAGAGGACAGCTAGATTAGGAGCGGAAACATAGAAATGAAGATCACATGGAGGGTTAGCAACAGGGGAGTGGGAAAATGAGAAGGGGGGAGAAGGTACATAAAATAAGTAACATAGAATGTAGGCAGAAAATAAGTAGGGGGGAGGGCAAGAATAGTATGAGAAATATAGAATCTAAAGAACTTGAGACACATGGTCATAAACTAAAGGGGGAGAATGGTGGGGGAGGGGTGTGCAGGGTGAAGGGGAATGAGGGGGAAATAGAACAACGGTAATGGCATAATCAATAAAATATATTTTTAAAAAATGAGGAGAGGATGGGGAACTTGTGGGACAACTTTAAATATTCCAACATCTGAATCATAGGGGTGCCAGAAAGAGAAGAACAAGAGCAAGAAATGGAAAATTTATTTGAAAAAATAATGAAGAAAAACTTCCCCATTCTGGCACAGGAAAAAGACTTCCAGGAAGTCCAGGAAGTTCAGAGAGTTCCAAAGAAGTTGGACCCAATGAAACACACAGCAAAGCACATCATAATTACATTACCTAAGATTAAAGATAAGGAGAAAATTTTAAAAGCAGCAAGAGAAAAAGAGACAGTTACCTTTCTCATAAGACTATCAGCTTCCTATTTGTGATTTTTCAAAAGAAACCTTACAGGCAAGAAGGGGCTGGAAAGAAGTATTCCAAGTCATGAAAGGCAAGGACCTACATCCAAGATTACTCTATCCAGCGAAGCTATTATTTAGAGTAGAAGGGTAAATAAAGTGCTTCCCAGATAAGGGCAAGTTAAAGAGTTCATCATCACCAAGGCCTTATTATAGGCAATGTTAAAGGGACTTATCTAAGAAAAAGAAGATCAACAAACTCACAACTATCAACAACCACACCTAAAAAAGGTGAAACAAAAACAAACTAAGCAAACACCTAGAACAGGAACCGATTCACAGAAATAGAGTTCACATGGAGAGTTATCAATGGGAAGGGGGAGGGGGAAGAAGGGGGATAAAGGTACAGGGTATAAGAGTCATACATGGTAGGTACAAAATAGACAGGGGAAGGTTAAGAATAGTATAGGAAATGGAAAAGCCAAAGAACTTGTATTTATAATCCATGAACATGAATTAAGGTGGGGGAATGATAGTGGGAGGGCAGGTACAGGGCAGAGGGGAATAAAGAGTAGCAAACAATGGGACAACTGTAACAGCATGATGAATAAAATATATTATTTAAAAAGAAAAATATTAACTTTTTAAAGATTGTATTTATTTATTTGAAAGAGAGGGAGAGATACATCGATGTGCTAGAGAAACATTGATAGGTTGCCTCTCACATGCACCCAATTGGGGACCTTTCAGTTCATGGGCTAAATCCACTGAGCCACACCAGCCAGGGTTTAAACGTTAACCTTTTTCTTTTTTTTACAGTTTTTTAAAAAAGATTTTCTTTACTTATTTTTAGAGTGAGAGGAAGGAAGGGAGGAAGAAAGGGAGAGAAACGTCAATGTGTGGTTGCTTCTCGTGTGCTCCCTACTGGGGACCTGGCCCTCAACCCAGGCACATGCACTGTCTGGGAAATAAACTGGTGACCTTTTGGTTAGCAGGACAGCACTCGATCCACTGAGTCACACCAGCTGGGCCTAAAACTTAATCTTCATTGTATTTTTTTTACATTACTTTTTAGTCTTTTTATACTTCCCTCCCCAGTAATTATTTTTTTAAAGATTTTATTTATTTTTAGAGTGGGGGGGGAAAGGAAGGGGAAAGAGAGTAAGAGAGACATTGATGTTTTCAGTCATGGTACCAACCCAATGGTCATGTGCCCTGTCCAGGTTCACAGGGGAACCTGGCTACAACCCAGACGTATGTCCTGACTGGGAACTGAACTGCTGACCTTTTGGTTTACTGTTGGACACCCAACCCATTGAGCCACATCCATCAGGGGCAGAGTGGATTTTCTGAAAAGGATCTTCAGAGTACCAAGAAGAGCCCCAGATTTCTGTCCTGTGTTGGCCACCTAAGGAGAAAAGGAAGGGGTGATCTCTTGATACTAACTAAAGTTCTTCAGCTGAAAGACAAGTTCCAGGCCTCCTTATCTAGTGGTAATAAAGAGGGGGTAGGCCAAACAACTTTGGCTGTACTTCCAAAAATATTGGCTTAATCTCAGGGCATGGGTGGGTGGGGTAGATGGTCTTCTGGGTGGCTGTGACTGATGTTTCAAAGCTCCTCTTTATAAACTTGCATGACAAAAAACATACCACAGGCTGCTACTAAGCATTGACGTTGTGAAAATGAAATTCTCTATTTTTATTTATTTTATTTTATTAAAAAATTTATTTATTTATCTAAAGAGGGGAAAAGGAGAGAGGGAGAGAAATATCAATGTATAGTTGCCTCTCGTGTGTCCCCCACTGGGAATAGGCCTACAACCCAGGCATGTGCCCTGACTGGGAATTGAACTGTGATTCTTTGGTTCGAAGGCCCACACTCAATCCACTGAGCTACACCAGCCAGGGCTAAAATCGTCTACTATTTTTTAACTTATGACATGACAATGGGGTGAAAAAACACATTTCAGAACAAACATATTTTAAACACCAGTGGTGTTTAAAGTCAAATGTTTAAAATCAAGTGTTTAAAGATGTGTGTTCACGGTCAAGTAAAGGTTTGTTTTAAGAGTGATTATTGGCTAGGAGACATTTGTTAATTCATGATCTGCACAGAAGTGAAGTTGGTTGCTAAACAGAAATAGAGACCCCAAGCTAAGGGACTATTAATCATTTAAAGCCCTCATATTTCAATCACAGAAAAACCCCAAATAGTGGGCATTGGTTAACCTGTTTTTTGGTGACGTTTCTTCCTCAGAATGATGTGAAATGACTGTC
Organism: Artibeus jamaicensis; assembly: GCF_021234435.1. Classification (NCBI taxonomy): domain Eukaryota; kingdom Metazoa; phylum Chordata; class Mammalia; order Chiroptera; family Phyllostomidae; genus Artibeus; species Artibeus jamaicensis. The sequence goes on along the minus strand of NW_026521810.1, from coordinate 6,951,153 downwards.
AGTTTAGTTGATGGGACTACTAAGAAATCGAGTGACTGGGACACCTTTGTCACATATTAGTTGGTGACTGTGCACAGATGACATGTGGGTAAATTGTAGCAGCAGTTAGACTCCACTGTGGTGGAACTTGTCAAGCCATGAAACATGGTACTTTTCCCACAAAATAAAATTATTTTTATTATTTTAAAAAGTGCACTATAAAGGACACAGAAAGTAGTACCTACATAATGTACTGAATTCTACCCTGGCCTCAAAATCTAAAGTTTGTTTAAGACTACTACCCTTTTAGCCCTGATTGATGTGGCTCAGTGAATCGAGCACTGCCAGCCTGTGAACCAAAAGGTCGCCTGTTCAACTCCCTGTCAGGGCACATGCCTGAGTTGTGGGCAAGGTCCCTGGTTGGGGTCATTTGAGAGGCAACTGATTGATGTTTGTCTTGCACATTGATGTTTCTCTTTCTTTGTCCCTCCTTTCCCCTCTCTCTCTGAAAATAAATAAATAAAATCTTTTTAAAAAGACTATTAGCCTTTTAGAGAGAACACATTTAAAGACTTGAGAAAGTTGTGAGAAACATCAATAATCAATTTTTTTAAAGGCAAGTGATTTTTGAGTGGTTTTTTTTTTTTGGCTCTTAATGAATTGGCAGAAGTTACTGATACTACTCAGTTGTTGTTGTTGTTTATTCCAGAAGCCAGTGCAAACTTTGCAGTTACCGAAGAACTGAAAAATCTGCATATAACAACCACAGGCAATAATATTTCAAAGAAGTTGAGAAATCACTAATTGAGTGCAACCTTAAATGGAAACTTGCAGTAAAGCTGCACTGTTATAGTTGATGGTGGTAAAAATATATGTGGAACAGAAAGAGGATGAGGTGGACAAATTTACAAAGTTTGTGAAAATGTGAGATGATTAAAGCCTATGGTTATTGGTTGTATTAGTCATCAACAGATACTTTGTGGGAAATATTTGAATCTGTCATGTATTAGTGAACAATAGTGTCAATAGTGAACTTTGTTCACTCTTCTGGACTTAAAAATCATCAGTCTGGTCAGTTTTGGTCAGAAATAGAAGCTAAATATCCTGACTTGCCTTTCCATGCATCAGTTTGGTGGCTTGGCAGTAGAAAAGTCTTACTGATATTTTTTGTTAGCTCAGAGCTGAGATTAATTTTTTTCTAAATGAGAACTGTCCTCAACTACTATTACCAAACACTGAATGACTTTAGAAATTAACTTTTGTTGCAGACTTGATACTGTTTCTTAATGAATTAACCTAAAATCACAAGGCAAAATGGCATTTATATGGGAAATTCATACTGTAATCATCATTTCAACAACTAACTTTATTTTTTAATTTTTAATTAATTTTATTTAGTTATTTTTCAAGTACAGTTTTTTGTCTATTTCTCCCATCCCAGCCTCCCCCGCCCCTTGCTCCCACCTCCCTCCCATTTCCACCCCCCTTAGTTCTCGTCCCTGTGTCCTTCCTATTTGTTCCTCCAAATCTCTCCCCCTTTTTCCCCTTAACTTCCCTTCCTTCTCCCCTCTGGTCACTGTCCCCTTGTTCTCTATTTCAGTGTCTTTGTTTTTTTTTTCTGCTTGCTTGTTTGTTTTGTTGTTTAGCTTCCTGTTAAAGGTGAGATCATATGATATTTTTCTTTCAGCACCTGGCCTATTTCACTCAGCATAATGCTTTCCAGTTCCATCCATGTCGTTGCAAAAGGTAGTAGCTCCTTCTTTCTCTCTGCAGCATAGAATTCCATTCAACAACTAACTTTAAATCAAAAGTAGTAGATGTTTGTGCTGTCAAATGACAAAACAAAGAGTAAGATGACCATTCCCACATAAATTTTGCTGCAGACATATTTTCTGAGCTCAAACTACAGTTCCAGCAGAGTTTACCAGACATCATCATAAATGGAAAGGACAGTTCCATATTTCAAAATCCATTTAACTTTGCAACTGAGCACCTTCTACATAACTTCCAATTAGAAGTGATTAATCTACAATGTAATGACATACTAAAAGGCAAATATCAAGACTCTAATTATACCTTTAGAGCACCTGGCTCACAGATTAGTCACCCACCCTCCTCAGCTTGATATCTGTCATCCGTGTTCACATTATGAAATATAGCAGTTACCACAGAAAATTGCACCCTGGTAATTAGTTATCTGTTGGTTTCTCTAATGTAAATCTGAGACTCTTAAGGGCAAAGACCAAAATTGGACCTAGCTCAATTCCTCTTGTGCAACTGCTAAATGTTTTTGAATGAATGAATGAATGACACAGGGTGTTAGAGCCATGAAGAATTGGAGAGTGTTTGGGATTGGATAGGGATTGTACCATCTTTGTTTGTATAGGCTGTTCAGAAGTTGGGGATAACTTACAGGAAGAAAGCTGAGGATCCATGCAGACTTCTGACCAAGAGGGTGCAGAAATTAGGTCTATAGCCATAAATCAGATAAATAATAAATATACATTTAGATCTTAAATAAAATGTTTAGGTTTGGGGCTAGTGGTGGGAGATCAGGGTAACTTGGCAAAATAACATGATAAACAACCACAGGACAAGCCATTTTTCTCAACCATAAGTTTCAAAAATTATGTTTTTTATATCTGCAAGATTTATATTGAACTAATTTCTTGTTATCACAAGCTCAAAAATGTATCTCTGGTGACAAACATTTGTGAAGCTTGCTTGTGTAGACAACAGACTTGTGTGTTGCTGATGCTTCTGAACATAAAAGGAAAGTAGAAAAATTGTTGCTTTATTCTCAATTATCCAGGGGAGCTTTGTGGAGGGGGATGGAGGATTATTGATAGAAGCGCTGTTACCTGTACACAGAAGTCATCAATCTGAATAGCATCTTTATTTCTCATGTATTTCTCCAGAAAAAACAATAAACGGCCTCTTTCTCCTCAGATGTAGCACTTGTACTGTGGGTAGGACAACAAAATAGATGCTTATGAGTAAATAGGTACTTGAAAAATGTAAACAGATTCTCTCCATGTTCTGTCATTATGAATTGTTTGGTTATACACAAATATTTACCCTTTTCTATAACTATGCATTTTTATAGCTATGAAAGGCATATTTTGACTAGGACCATGAAAGGTATGAGGACAGGATCAAAGTTTTTGGCAAAGATCACAATGCTAGACACACATTTCCCCCATTTTTTCTCCTGCTTTGTTCTTAGTTTGCTGACTAACATTTTTCTCTCTCTGTAATATTTTGTTCTTCATATGGATTTTTCTTTCCATATTATGTCTATTTACTTCTTGTGTGTATAGTATTTTCTGCCAAAGTTTTTAGAGTTTTTCACAGATTTTTAGCCATTTATATATTTCTTAAATATTTAAGCCTTCGAATAAAGTAAACATTCAAAAATGCATAAACATATTTATCCAACAAAAACATGGTCAGAAAGGCATTCTATCTCTTCACAAATTGATTATTTAAAAGAAATTTATTACAATAAAATAATAAAAAAAGAAATTTATTGATTTAGAGAGAGGGGAAGGAAGAGAGAAAGGAACATTAATTTGTAATTCCACTTATGCATTCATCAGTTGATTGATTTTTCTTTTTATTTGTTATTCTTAGAAAATCTCATTTTTGACTTGATGCAGACTTAAAGGTAGAAGCTCTCAGGGAGGACAACCTATGTCTCTTAGCAATCTGTTTCTGGCATCTTTCTTTGGCCTCCTTTATTCTCTTAGACAAAAGTTTAGTATATCCTGTGGCCTTTTCCTTATTTTTTTTTATCATGTTTTTCTTCAGAGTAATCCACCAGTGTTTGTGTTGCAGGACACGTGGAGTAACAAGATGCTGAATCTTGGGTGCTTTGGTAGTAGGTTTCTTACCTTCTTTGTTTAGGAACTTACCCCAAACATATTGGTGGACAGTGTCTTTTTTAGAGAGATTGAAAACTCTGCAAATTCTGCTAACACTTGTGGACCCCAGGTGATGAGATGTAGTAGTATCGGTGAGACTAGGAATAGCCTTCTCCCTTTTTTTTTTTTACCATAACTAAGTTGAGAACACTGAGATTGGCATCCACAGTGCAACCCTGAATAGATTTGTGCTTTTTTTCTCCAGTCCTCCTTGGTCTACAACAGGAATGTTCCTTAATCAGCAGCAGGCAGACAAAGCCATTGGTCAAAACACCCTGCTCCATTGGGAAACCTTGTTTGTTGTTCTCACCAGTGATTCAAAACACACAACCCTTCCTTTCTTCACTCAGAGTATCAGCAGCAACTTCTGTGGCCACACACTTCTCATAAAAGGTACAAAGTTTGCATTCATCATCTACTTCAATGAGTTTCTGGCAGCCAGTGGCTGGGAAAGAAATGTTCAGCTTCATTCTGAAACAGCCAACCACCTTTGAGATGCCATGAAAAAGAGCCATTGGTTGATAATTGTACATGTCCTGAGCCAGAGATTGAACCCACAACCTTGGCATATAGGGATGACACTCTAACCAACTGAGCCACCTAGCCAGGACCACAAATTAATTATTAATTATAAAGGGAAAAAGAGTCACTTCACAGGAGAGAAATCTGGGGGTCACCATCTTATCTAACAGACCAAAATTCACATCGTCATTATGTGCTTCCTGGTATGATGAACTGAGTACACAACATCACTCATAAAATATTCTTGCCCTAAATGCATAACCTGTATAGCCCACAACTTGGAGAAAAAAATCAAATTGAAAGATATTTTACAAAGTAACTGGTGTATAGCCTTCCAAATAACAGTGTCAAGGAAGACCAAATATAAATAAATTAATTAAAAGGTAGGGGGGGAAGAGCTCTAGATTTAAAAAGACTGAAGACATAAGACAATTTAAGAAATGCTATAAAAGATATTGAGATAATTGTCAAAATTGGAATGTGGAAATAGTATCACTGTTAGTTAAGAAAATGTCCTTATTCCTTGAAAATTTACACAGAAGCATTAAGGAATAAAGGGGCATGATATATGCAATTTTAAACTATTTTAGAGAAAACATTAGAAAGAGAAATAGGGGATGGTAAAAACATGTGGCAAAATGTTTATAATCAGTCAAATGGGTAAAGGGTACATATAAGTTTGAAATTACTTCAAAACAAAAATTTTAAAAAGACGAATTTCATATTTTTTAACATCTTAAAGTATTCTATTAATTTCAAAACATAGAGCAAACATGTTACACTTTGGAGAAAGTCTATGCTTAATTTCAAGCATGGTCACTTCCTGCCTCTCACTCCCCTGTCTTGACATCCTTCAACTGACAGACGCAGACATGGTTCTCATGTGATGCTGGATGCTTTCATGCTCTTTGCTGGAGGTGACTGATCATATGAATACAGGCAAACAAAAGGAAGAAAACAAAAATCACCCACAGCCCCACTACCCAAGTGAACAATTCTGTGAGACTATTTGGAAGGATATGACAAAGACTGAGGCAGTACTTTTGTGCTTTAGTCACAAATTGTTTTCAAACACAAAGTTTTTGATAAATGGTTTTGAGAAATGCAGCTCTGTTGGATAATACTTTACACTTACTATTTCCTGACTTAGTTATAGGTGCCCAGGGACCTTATGGAGTAGGTAAGACTATCCCCATTATATAGTTGATGTGCCCGAGGCATGGAGTCACTGAGAACTTACTTAAGATTGTACAGCTAGTAAGGAGTAAAGCAGAAATTTGAGCCAGGCAGTGTGACACAAGAGTCCATGCTTCTAATCACCACATCAGACTGCCTCTTGGTTAAAAGGAGGGCTTTGCCTCCTAAGGGGAACACCTGGAGGGGAACAATGCTTGTTTACAAACATACACCAGATGAATTGATCAGAAAATCACTTTTGTTGGTACATAGTTAGATTTTACATATATCTGCATATAATACCTGTCTGATTTATGGAGCAGCCCTAGAACCTAGTGCAGTGACTAGCACATAGGAGACAATAAAATTTTGCTAAGTGATGGAGTGAATAAATGAACAAGGTAGTTTAAAAGTATGTGTTATGGGCAAACATAGAGGGAACTACCATTTATTGAATCCCTTCTCCTTATGTTCTTGACCCCATGTGTCTACTGGAGTCATTTGACTTAGTCTCACTCTAACCCTATAAGGTGTAGGTCAAGAGGCATTTAACTATCCAATATGTAAGTTACCAAAGGGCTCTTGGATGACCCAGCACTCCTCTTTCCTAACCTCAAGAGTTCATGCAACCTAAGAACTTCCTGGACACACCAAGACAATGACCAAGTCCTTTGAGTTTCACTCTCATTTCTAATGTTCCTTAATGCCTGCCTACAGTGCTTCCAGCAGGTATACCTCACCTCTTGCTTTGCCTCCTGAAATAGCCTCCAAGATGCACTTCCTGTGTGTGGTCCCCCAGCCTGGACTCTCCCAACATCTGTCTTATCTTCCCAATTCCCAACTCTGTGAGGAAGCCCCTGTACTGAGGGTCCAGAATGAGAAGGCCTGGCATTGAGGCTGGTGACACCAGACAAGTCAGTTATCTTCTCTGGGACTTGATTTCCTCATTGGTAAAATGGGGGAAATATATATCATAGGGCTTTATGGGAATTCAATGAGATAATGTATACTGAACTGGTAGTTTGCAAATGTTTGCCACATGACAAATAGTATGTTTTTGCTTAATCTAAATGTCGGTCCCCTGAATCAAATAAGCCACTATAAAGCTACAAAAAGCAAGCAAACAGGATTCAACAAGACAGAAAGGATAGATAAGACAGAAACCTTCTATGACTTCCTACCTACTATTTCCTAGGATGAAGTAAAAACTCTTTATAATGGCATTTTTTCAAGTGATTTAAAATTATATCCTATTATTCCATTCTTAAAAGTTTTTTATTGATTGATTTTAATTTTTTTATTCTCACCCAAGGATATTTTTTCATTGCATTTATTCTCACCCAAGGATATTTTTTCATTGCATTTACAGAGGGAGAAAGGAAGAAAGATAGAGACATTGATTTGTTTTTTCCCTTGCTTACTAATTCATTGTTTGCTCCTTATGTTCCCTGACCAGGAATTGAACCTGAAACCTTGGAGCATTGGGACAATGCTCTAACCAACTGAGCTACCCAGCCAGGGCCTCTTCAGATTTTTTTTTAAAGATTTTATTTAATAACTTTAGAGAGAGAGGAAGGGAGAGAGAAAGAGAGGTAGAGAAACATCAATGTGCGAGAGATACATTGATCTTTTGCCTCTCACACACCCCCTACTGGGGACCTGGCCTGCAATCCAGGCATGTGCCCTGACTGGGAATTGAACCGGTGACCTTCGGGTTCACAGGGTGGCACTCAATTCACTGAGCCACACCAGCCAGGGCACCATTATTCCATTTTTTTTTCATTGCTCCACACTCAGCTAAATTGAGCTCTTAATTGGGGAAATGTCTCTGTCTTCCCACCTTCATTTTTTTGTTTTTTTCTGTACTCCCCTGAAACCTCTCGCCCCCATCCCCTGCCTCTACTGAAATCCTAGCCAGCCTTTACGTTATTTGGTACAACTGCAAAACTATACTCCATCTCCTCAGTGACTTCTCTGATCTCCCACAATGCTTCCTTGTGGCATTGACTGCATTCTGCTCTTTAACTGTAGTTATTTGTATGTTTTATTTCTCTTGTGAGACTGAAACTTCTCAAGGGTTCTAACTGCACCTTGTTTTCCTCTGAGTCTCTAAAAGTGCTCATGGAGTTTAGTGCGCATATAAATTTTTGAGAGGAAACTAAATGAAATGACAAGACTTCAGGTATAGAAATGCAAGGCCTAGGAGCCTGAGTAGCCCTATGTCCAGGGCTGGGGCTGGGGAGCAGTGAATTCTGAAGCCCACCTTTGCAGAGAGGCAACACAGTGAAGCACAGGGGGACGAAGTTAAGTCTGAGCCCAATTTGGTAACGAATGTTCTCTTTGTTAGTGTGCCCAGTTTTCTGGGGATAATCCTGGTTTTTGTTTTTGTTTTTTTTTAAGATTTTATTTATTTATCTTTAGAAGGGAAGGGAAGGAGAGAAGGAGAGAAATATCAATGTATGGTTGCCTCTCGTGAGTTCCCTGCTGGGAACTGGCCTGCAACCCAGGCATGTGCCCTGACTGGGAATCAAACCGCGATCATGTGGTTTGGAGGCCCGCACTCAATCGACTGAGCTATACCAGCCAGAGCAATTCTGTTTTTTTTTTTTTTTTTTTTGGTTTTAAACTTTAAACAGTACCGACTGGCATGGCTCAGTTGGTTGAGCATTGTCCCACAAAGCTAAAGGTCTTCGTTTCAATTCCAGATCGGGGCATACACCTGGGCATACACTTCTGTTGGGGCATGTGTTAAAGGCAACCAATCAATGTTTCTTTCTTTCTCCCTTCCCCTCTATAAAAATAAAATCTTTAAAAGAATTTAAACAACTTTATTGAGATATAAAGTATATACCATACAAATCTACTATTTAAAATGTACAGTTAAACCATGACTGGCATGGCTCAGTGGGTTGGATGTCGTCCTGCAAACTGAAAGTTCACCAGTTCGATTCCTGGCTGGGGTACATGCCTAGGTTGTGGGCTGGGCCCCTGGCTGGAGGCAAGAGGCTCTCTTGTTGGATGTTTCTCTCCCTCTCTTTCTCCTTCCCTTCCTCTTTCTTTAAAAATAAATAAATAGAATTAAAAAAATAAAATGTACAGTTCAAGGATTCTTTTTTCCAATCCTCACCCAAGGATATGTTTTTTTTATTGGTTTGATGGGGCAGAGGGAGAGAGAGAAGCATGGATGTGAGAGAGAAACAGTGATCAGTTGCCTCCCATATGTATCCCGATTAGAGATCAAACCCCAAACCTAAATATGCGCCCCTAATGGGGATTCAAACTGGCAACCTTTGGTGTATGGGATAACACTCTTGCCAGCTGAGCCACCTGGCCAGGGCAAGGTCAAGGATTTTTAACCTGCATTCAGAATTGTGCCCGAATTATCAGAGTCTAATTTAGAACATTTTTTTAAATTTATTTTTTTACTGATTATGTTGTTACAGTTGTTCTATTCCCCCCTCTTTATTCCCCTCCACCCTACCCCCCGTCCCCACCATTACCCCCCCTTTTAGTTTATGACCATGTGTCTCAAGTTCTTTAGATTCTATATTTCCCATGCTATTCTTGCCCCCCCATCTATTTTCTATCTACTGTCTGTGCTACTTATTTTCTGTACCTTCTCCTCCTCCCACTCCCCTGTTGCTAACCCTCCTTGAGATCTTCATTTCTACGTTTCCACTCCTGATCTAGCTGTCCTTTTAGTTTGCTTTTGTTTTAGGTGTGGTTGTTAATAACTGTGAGTTTGTTGTCCTTTCACTGTTCATGTTTTTTTAACTTCTTTTTCTTAGATAAGTCCCTTTAACATTTCATATAATAAGGGCTTGGTGATGATGAACTCCTTGAATTTGATCTTATCTGAGAAGCACTTTATCTGTCCTTCCATTCTAAATGAAAGTTTTGCTGGATAGAGCAATCTTGGTTGTAGGTCTTTGGATTTCATGACTTGGAATACCTCTTTCCAGCCCCTTCTTGCCTGGAAGGTCTCTTTTGAGAAATCTGCTGACAGTCTGATGGGGACTCCTTTGTAGGTGACTGTCCCCTTAGCTCTTGCTGCTTCTAGGATTCTCTCCTTCATTTTAATCTTGGCTAATGTAATTATGATGTGCCTTGGTGTGTTTCTTCTTGGGTCCAACTTCTTTGGGACTCTCTGAGCTTCCTGGACTTCCTGGAAGTCTATTTCCTTTGCCAGATTGGGGAAATTCTCCTTTATTATTTGTTTAAATAAGTTTTCCACTGGTGGCTGTTCCTTTCCCCCTTCTGGTACCCCCTATAATTCGGATGTTGGAGCATTTAAAGATGTCCTGGAGGTTCCTAAGACTCTCCTCATTTCTTTGAATTCTTGCTTCTTGACTCTTTTCTGTTTGGCCATTATTTGCTTTCTTCTGGTCCACTCCATCGATTTGAGTCCCAGTTTCCTTTCCATCACTGTTGGTTTCTTGTGCATTTCCCTTCATTTTAATTAGTTTAGCCTTGATGTATTGCTCTAATTTTGTGGCTAAAATCAACCAGTTCTGTGAGCATCCTGATCACCAGTGTTTTGAACTGTGCATCTGATAGGTTGGCAATTTCTTGTTTGCTTAGATTTATCGGCTCTGGGGCTTTGAGTTCTTGAGCCATAATGTTTTGGTCTGTTCACGCCTGTTACGTATGAGGGGCAGAGCCCTAGGTGTTCACCAGGGTGGGGCAACTCAGTTTCTGAGTTGTGACACTGTATATGGGGGCAGGGTCAGAGAGGGACAATAGCAGCCCCCTCTGCTGCCTCCCACCACTGGGGCCTGCTCCGTCCTGTCTCTCTGCCCACTCCCTTGTTGGTCTATCTGTGCACGAATGCACGACCACAGTCAACCTGCTGCCCTGCGCCCTCGCTGGGTCGCTTAGTGGGTCCGCCCACTGCAACCCCACCCCTGGGATCTGCGCACCTCAGTCCATCTGACCGAGTTTTCCTGTGCAACCCCGCTCTGCCAGCTGCTGGCTTCACCCCTCTTACTGGTCAGGCTGAAGAATTAATTCGTTATCAGACTTCCAAAAAGTTCAATTTTCTGTGTTCTGGCTGTGTTTTCTGTTGCTAATATTTTGTTGTCTCTAAACTTGGTTGTGTGAGAAAGCATGGTGTCTCCACCTATGCCTCCATCTTGGCAGAAATCCTTCCTGATTATCAATGTTTTGAACTCTGCATCTGATAGGATGGCTATATCCTCATTGCTTAGTTTTCTGTCATTTTGATCTGTTCTTTCATTTAGGCCATATTTCTTTGTCTTGGTGAACCTGTCACACTGTAAGGGGTGGAGCCTTAGTTATTCACCAGGGAGGGGCAACCCATGTGGCTGTGTTATGGTACTGTATGTGGGGGAGGGGTCAGAGAGGGAACAATGCCACTTTGTTGGCTCTTGCTCCACTTTCAGTCACTTCCCTCACTTCCCTCAAGTGGATTGTGTACTTTCAGGTGCTGATTCTCAGGTGGGTGGGCTTGTGTACATTCTAGGACCCTATGGGCCCCTCCAATGGATTCTCCTGTGAGACTGGTAGTTTCTTCCACCACCACAACCCCTACAAATTTTTATAGCCAGAGGTTTTGAGGCTTTATTTGTCTGGCACTGGAACCCCGGGTTGTGCAATCTGTGTCACTCCCCAGTTGTTCCTCCTGGTTTATATACATGCAAATGTGGGACTGCCCGGTTCATGAACTGCTGCCTTGCCCTGCATCCTCCCCACCCGAGCTCCCAATTTCCACCCCTCCTACCAGTCTGAATGAGCGTTTCTTCATTAACTCTGATTGTTGGACTTCCATACAATTTGCTTTTTCTGGAAGTTCTGGTTGTTTTTTGTTTTTAAAGTGATTGTTATCATACTTTTTGTTGTTCAAGGAAGTGAAGCATTTCTACCAATGCCTCCATCTTGGCCAGAAGTCATTAAGTTTGTTCTTTTGAAGTTATTTCCTAGGATTTTTATACAAACATGCTGTTTATCTACAAGCTACATATTAGTTAAGAGTCAGCACTTACAGAAACAATGTCGAAAGAATCATGGGCTGAGTTACAATTCCCAGGTACAATTTTCTACTATTACAAGATTATGTATTTATTGCCATTTTATCATTCGTATTGAATATGGTTTTGACTTGCATTTCCCTAATGACTAGTGATGTTGAGCATCTTTTCATGTGCTTATTGACCATTTGTATATTTTCTTTGGAGGAATATTCACATCCTTTGTCCATTTTTATAATTGGGTTGTTTGTCTTATTATTAACTTACAAGTTCTTTACATATTACATATCTTACAAGTTCTTTACATATCTTACAAGAGTTCTTTACATATTCTGAATACTAGTCTCTAATCAACATGTTCAGTTTCCTGATGGTGTCTTTTAAAGCACAAGTATTTTAAATTTTGATGAAGTCTTATTTATTTTCCTTTTGTTGTTGGTGTTTTTGGTGTCATATCTAAGAAACTATTCCTAACCCAAAAGCATGATTAACCCCTATGCCTTCTTGTAAGAATTCTACAGTTTTAGTTATCACACTTAGATTCATTATCCATTTTGACTTACTTTTTGTGTATGGTATGTGGCAGGGGTATAAATTTATCCCTTTGCATGTGAATATCCAGTTGTCCCAACACCATTTGGTGAAAAACACTCTTCCTTCCTCAGTGTACTGTCTTGGTACCCTTCTCGAAAATCATTTTCCCATAAATTTATTGGTTTATTTCTGGACTCTCAATTCTATTCTGTTGACATATATATTTAGCTCTCCTTTAGTCTAACAACAAATTGGCTAAAGCTTAATTCTATAGGTTTTGAGGAAAACAATCTCTCCACTGCCAGAAGCCTGGGACATTCTCAGGGACATATTTTCCTTCCATTATCTCTTGTACTAAATTCTTGCTTTCACTCAGTTCTCTCTCAGATCTGGGTCTTGTCTTCTATGATCTTTCCCTTTCCATTTCAACTTTCCCAGGACACCACTTTCAATCCTTCATCCCCTACAGTACCATGAACACAGGAGTGTGTGGCCACCCTATCCCCCGCCAAAATCCGCCTCCGGCGCCGGCGGCGGCGCCGGAGCGCACAAAAGGGCGCGTGGGTCGCTCATCGCGCGCATTTACGTGCGGAGAAGCCAGTGAGAAGGGAAGCCGGCGCAGGGGCAGCAGGCTCGCGCAATTCCGATCGGATAAACCCCAGGCGTGCGGAGTGACTGGAAACGCTGGGCTAGCGGAGGAGACGCCATTACTCCCTCTCTGACCCTGCCCCCACACACAGCGTCACAAACCAGCGACCTGGGTCGCCCCGTCCTGGTAAACAACTAAGGCTTCGCTCCGCTCACTTAACAGCGCGAACAGACCAAAAATGGCTCTAGGACAACTCAGAGCCCCAGAACCGATAGACCTAAGTGATGAAGAAATAGCCAGTCTTTCAGATGCACAGTTCAAAACACTGGTTATAAGGATCCTTACAGAACTGGTTGACTTTAGCCACAAATTAGAGAAACATATGGAAGCTAAATTAATTGAAATGAATGGGGATACAAAAGATTCCAATAGTAATGGAAAGAAAATTGGGACTCAAATCAAGGGAGAGAACCAGAAGGAAGAAAAAAATGGTCAAACAGAAAGGAATGAAGAAATAAGAATTCAGAAAAATGAGGAGGAAGCTTAGGAACCTCCAGGACATCTTTAAACGTTCCAACATCCGAATTATAGGGGTACCAGAAGGGGGAAAGGCACAACCACCAGTTGAAAAATTATTTGAACAAATAATAAAGGAGAATTTCCCCAAGATGGCAAAGGAAATAGACTTCCAGGAAATCCAGGAAGCTCAGAGAGTCCCAAAGAAGTTGGACTCAGAAGGAACACACCAAGGCACATCATAATTACATTAGCCAAGATTAAAATGAAGGAGAGAATCTTAGAAGCAGCAAGAGCTAAGGGGACAGTCACCTACAAAGGAGTTCCCATCAGACTGTCAGCTGATTTCTCAAAAGAGACCTTCCAGGCAAGAAGGGGCTGGAAAGAGGTATTCCAAGTCATGAAAACCAAAGATCTACAACCAAGATTGCTCTCTTTCTTTCTCTACAAATCAGCAATGCAGAGCCGAGAGACATAGAAGTAGGATAGGGAGTGGAAGAGGAATACAAGTAGGAAATATAAGAATAAGGAAACAGAAGAGAAAAGGAAGGAGGGGGGAGGATAGAAAAAAAGAGTGTGTGGCAAATTCCCACTCAGGATTTGAGTAAATGGAGAATGCTGCAAAGTTTAAGTGGGTAGCATCTAAAACAATTTGAACATCACTGTCTAAAAGTGCATCACCCAATCTCTGTGCCAGAAAATTTTTCTTTGCTTGTGGCTTCTTTAGTTCCTGGCTGATTGTCATCTTCTTGGGCTCTCTTGCCTCCTGGATACCTTTGTTTTCTCTTTGTGCCACCCTCCAGCCTCTACTCCTCTCCCCTTTCTTATTCAGTTCTTTCCTTGACTTGCTTTCACCAAGGCCCCCAGCCTCACACTTTTCAATAAGAAGGCCCGTGAAGTTTCCTGGAACTGGTTCTCCCAACAGAATTCCCACCTCCGATATAAGCATTGCCCTTTCCCTAGAGCAAAAAAGCGTGGCTGTCATTTCCCCCCCCCCACATGTACATACTTCTCTGTGTGATAATCTTTTCTTGGCTGCAGACTCAAGTCAGAAGGAATTACTCTATTCCTAATGCTCCTTCCAGTTCTTGTGTCCTATGGAAATGTCCAAATCCATCTAAATTACTAAACGGAGGATTAAATTTTGTAGAGACTGCTTAGAGAAAAGGAAAAACAGGGTTTTCCTTTTTTCCCTGCTTCAGATGTCCCTGTGGCCCAGGCTTGATTGTGAACATGATTATCATTCCTTAGAAACGTAGAACAGAATCGTGAAAATACTTGTGAAACCATTTTGTGTTAGGTGGGTGAGCTACAGTGTGACTATGTGATAAAAGTCAGTCTTGAAGATTCCGATTGCAGTAACTTTCAGTGATCCCCCATCTTGAACTGGGAAGTTTGCTGGTGGTTTTTTTCTCTTTTAAGAGAGAGGGGAAAGGAAGGGAAAGCACGCACAGTGCATCCTTTGTCTTGAGGGTTTTATCTCTTTTTTGCAGGCAGGAATCTTAGGGAAGGTCTCACGGAGGATTTCTGTAGCATATTCATCAGTTCTCCAGGTGGGCCCTTTCAGGCTCATGATCTACAGATTAATGAGTGACAGAGCAGGGGGTGTATGGTCATTGCCTTTGGTTCTGGGGTTGACCCCCCCTCCTTCTTGCTGCTTTTATGCGCCTGAAAATAAAATACAATTGAGGCCTGGTTGTTATCTCTAGGAAGGTGACCTTTTGCATCTGGCTATAAATTGCTTGGGCATTGCTTTTAGCTATCTGTCTCAATTTTCCTATTCCACTTGCCAAAAAATTTCCTAGCTTCTTAACATCATGTCTCACTATGAGGAAAGTTTTATTGCTTCAATTTTAAGGATGAAAAAAATGAAGCTCATACAGGGATATCAGGTGGCTACCTCAAGGTGCTACAGCCACTGGGAAGCAGAGCTGCCACAATGATGACTGTCTTTTGGAAGGCCCAGTCAGAGACAAAAATCTGGTCAGGTCTATAAACTCCATGCCTACAGGCACTAGGCAGGCAACACCAGGAAATGAGGGGGGGCAGGTATGAGAACAGGAGCAGTGTGAGGAGCACACATCCTTCAAGGCTGGCAAATGCTGATTAGCACCAGAAGGTATGCCATATAGGAATGTAGGTCTCCTTTGGCCAGTGTTGATTTCTCCCTAGATGCTGGAAATCCAGACTTTGTGTGAACTATCTCAATCATTCCCAATAATTACCCCAATAATTTTGTTCGAGCCAAACAAAATACCCCTGCAGGAGGTCAAACTGGGCCCAGGTGTTAGGGTGGTCTGTGACTCAGTCTGTGAAAGAATTCACAAAAAGAAAGTGTAGAGAATAAAGTTCTTATTGACTCTCCAAGAAATGGGAGGGGCATGGTGTAAAGAAATACACTGGCACTGAGGGGTGGGGGCTTTGAGATTCTATTGTATTATAATTGGATTAAAAAGGATGGGGGGTTGCTATTGTGTGGCCCCTGGACTGTTGGGGTGTTGTAACTTGAGGCTGCAATTTGTTCCCATGTTACCTTCCACTTGTGGCTGTAGGGAGAGGTTAGTTCTGTTCTTGCTTTCCAGTAATTTCCAGTCCTGGGGACAGACTCAGAAGAGTAAAATGGCAGTCATGTTTAACAAGGTCATATGCCTGCTAGACAAATGATGCCACAATGGAAAATGGGGCTGACTTTATCCTTTTATTCCCTTCTCTGGTTTTAAAATGGTTTATTCTTCATGACCTGGCCAGGTTCTGGTTTTGGGGAGTAGGGATGAAGGTCTCTTCTTCTGTAACTACTTCAGGTGGGCTAGGGATGTAGAGCAGTCCCTGACTATGGGTCCAGGTAAGGGTTATTAAGTAGAAGAAGGTGGAATTGGGCAGCCAAAAAAGTGAGAGCTGTGGCTGGAGGCCACTTGTGGAGGGAACTTCCAGAACCTGGATGCTCTGTTGAATGAAGGATATGAGATATTTGAGGAGACATGGCCTGAAAACAAGAATAAAGAAAAAAAAACTGCTATAGGTCCTAGGAAGGAAATTAGTCAAGAAAACCAAGACCAGATATTGGACTTAAAATCCCAGAAAGGGAGAGGCAGAGTCGTAGGTGAATTATGTATGGCTGACACTGCATCAATAGTTCTCCATAACTCCAAGTCTGTGGGGGAAACTTTCCTCACAAGTCCCCCCAAGTGCCACAGATGAGGAGTAAATATGACCGAGTCATGATGTGATCTGCTTGGGGAGGAAAAGTGAGCAGTGGCCAGTTTCTCAGGGGAAAAAGGCCAGCAGCGGCCAGTTTCTCTGAGGACAAAAAGGGCCCCAGCCTCCTCCTCCAGGGCCTTTTCTTGGGTTCTAATACACAGGAATACAGGGTGGCAAGGATCGAACAGTAGATAACATTTCAAAGAAATCTGAGGGCTTACTATGACTCCGAGTCTGTCAGGAACAGAGTTTTAGGGTTTCCCCACTCAAACCCTTAACATATGAATGAAAGCACTCTTAGCAGAGCAGTTCACAGGTTCATCAGAAAGTCTTTGTGATGCCAGATTTTCCCCCAGGACACACTCTAGCAATCAAGGAGCTGTACCTCTCCCCATCAGGTATTCAGGCTGAAGGGGATTAGAGCCAGGAAGCGCTTCTCCCAGAGAACATGGGGACTTGGGCTATGTCAAAGCCAGGGAACGAGTCCATTGGTCTTTGTTGCAGCCCCACCCCCAGTCCTTCCATGAATGCCCCTCAAGTGATCGAGTCTAGCTTAGGTTGCCCCCCGCTGTGAGGGGTCTTACCCATCATTGACTTCCGACCAAGCTTTGGGGGCAGGGAGAGGAAACTGAGGCAGTGTTTGCTACCAGAGACAAGCTTTGTCTCCTGCAGCTCACATTCCAAAGGTCATCCCTCGCCCTTAGCCACACGGGGTTGAGATACAATTTCTAGAACCATGGCCGAGTGGTCTACAAGTCAAAGGATGAAGGAAAGAAATAAAACATTAGCTTGGAAGAAAACTAGGATTCAATTAATTTGTGGGTGACAACTGGACATTGTGATTTCTACTGAAACACAATTTCTATCCCTAAAATCTTCATTTTACTAAGACTGTATATGTTTAGTTTCAACTTGGCCTTATTATTTGCATGAACATGACAAGAACAGCAATTAATTACATGGGCTTTTCAAAATCTGCTTTGCTGGAATTTTCACAAGGAACCTTCAGATTGAGTTTTAGTCAGCCTTACAAGGCAAGGAAGCCAAGCCACAGTTGTCATGTGGCTTTGTCAGAAATATCTATTAGTTTGAGCAGATTTCTCAATTTCTTGAGGTCCCCAAAACGTCTTGAGGTTCCTTCCTTGCCATCTTTCAAGAAAGCAACCTTCGCTCCTTACCTGGAAAGAGTGCCATGAACCACATGACCAACCAAAGTACCAGGCTGTTTCTCTAAGGGCTCTTACTGGCTTCAAAAGTCGATCTTAATTCCTTTTTAAAAAGTGTATTTTATTGATTATGCTATTACAGTTTTCCCAGTTTACCACCAGGTGGTAAATTGCCTTTATCCCCCTTCCGCTCTGCACCCCCTAACACTCCAGCATCCCCCTCAACTTAGTTCATGTCCATGGGTTGTACATATAAGTTCTTTGAGTTCTCTGTTTCCTATACCATTTTTGACCTCTCCCCTTCTATTTTATGCCTACCAATTATGCTTCTTTTCCCCTGTACCTTTTCCCTCCTATTCTTCCCCTCCTCCTCTATTGAAAACCCTCCATGTGATGTCCATTTTCTGATTCTGTTCCTGTTCTATTTGCTTAGTTTTTGTTTTCATTGTTTTTCTTTTTTTCTAGGTTCATTTGTTGATAGTTGTGAGTTTATTGTCATTTTATTGTTCATAGTTTTTGGTCTTCTTTAATTTCTTAGATAAGTCCCTTTAACATTTCATATAATAAGGGCTTGGTGATGATGAACTCCTTTCACTTGAATTATCTGGGAAGCACTTTATCTGCCCTTCCATTCTAAATGATAGCTTTGCTGGATAGAGCAATCTTGGATGTAGGTCCTTGCCTTTCATGACTTCAAATACTTCTTTCTAGCCCCTCTTGCCTACAAGGTTTCTTTGGAGAAATCAACTGATAGTCTTATGGGCACTCCTTTGTAGGTAACTGTCTCCTTATCTCTTGCTGCTTTTAAGATTTTCTCTTTATCTTTTATCTTGGGTAACTTAATAATGATGTGCCTCAGCATGTTCCTCTTTGGGTCCAACTTCTTTGGGACTCTCTGAGCTTCCTGGACTTCCTGGAAGTTTATTTCTTTCACCAAATTGGGAATGTTTTCCTCCATTATTTGTCCAAATAAGTTTTCAATTTCTTGCTCTTGTTCTTCTTCTTCTGGCACCCCTATAAATTGGATATTGGAACATTTAAAATTGTCCCAGAGGTTCCTAAGCTTCTCTTCATTTTTTTTGAATCCTTGTTTCTTCATTCTGTTCCGGTTGGATGTTTATTTCTTCCTTTTGTTTCAAATCATTAATTTGAGTTCTGGTTTCCTTCCTGTCACTGTTGATTCCCTGAATATTTTGCTTTCTTTCACTTTGGGTATCTTTTATTTGTTCTTTCATTTTGTGACCACACTTAATCAGTTTTGTGAACATTTTGATTATCAGGGCTTTGAACTCTTCATCAGATAGGTTGGCTAACTCCTCATTGCTTAGCTCTCTTTCTGGAGTTTTGCTCTGTTCTTTCATTTGGGCCATATTTCTTTGTCTTGGCACAACTGTTAAGTTGTAGGGGGCCGGGCCTTAGGTATTCACCAGAGCAGGGCAACCCTCCTTGCTGTGCTATGGAGCTGCCTGTGGGGGAGGGACCAGAGAGGAGACAATGCAGCTCACCTGTTCAGTTCTAGCCCCACTTTCCACAAACTCTCGTGTGAGATTGGGAGTTTCTCCCACGGTGGCAACCCCTGCTGTAGGCCACAGTCAGCTCTGAGTCTTAGTTTCCCCGTTCAGTTAGTCCTGCCCACACAGTCCCCCCACCTCACCACAGGGTCTTTGTGTCCAACCGTCTTACTGGTGTGGTTGGTCTGGTCGACTGTTTCTTTAATTCCTTGATTGTTGGAGTTCCATGCAATTTGATTTTTCTGGCACTTCTATTTGTTTATTGTTTTTAGATTGTTCGTTATCCTCCTTTTGGTTATGGGAGGAAGCAAAGGGTTTCTACCTATGCCTCCATCTTGGCTGGAACTCCTAGGATCTGGCAAAGCAGGTACAGAACAGACTAGAGATGCAATATTTAAAATTAGCAATATTTTGAACAAAGTCATGAGAATAACAAATTATCTTTAGTTCATTTAGTCCCCATATAACCAATATTATTTCTTTAAAAACTTTTTAAAGATTTTAATTTTTATAGAGGGGAAGGGAAGGAGAAAGAGGGAGAGAAACATTAATGTGCAGTTGCCTCTTGCACACCCCCAAGCGGGGGCCTGGTTTGTAACCAAGGTATATGCCCTGACTTGGAATGAACTGGTAGCCCTTTGGGTTGTAAGGCCTGTTTTCAATCCACTGAGCTACATCAGTCAGGGTCAATATTGTTTGTCTTGATTATTTACCAGTATTTCCATGAATTTAGTTATTCTAATGGTTATTTAAGTCTTTATTTACTTCAAAGATATGACCTACTTAGATATCTGTCATGTAGAGTAGATTAGAGTCTTTTTCATAAACCTGTTTAAAGATACATTTGCAAATGCATTAGAATAAAACAGCGACTGTTTATAAATTACCAAATTCAAAATGACATGGTTATAAATTTGATTAAAATGTAATTGATAAAGTACTTGCTTTCTTGTAAAGTATAATATTTCAGGATAACAATTTCCTGATACAAAATAATTACTATGAAATAAAATAAAAGGACAATATAAAGCTCATTTTTTAGATTTAACATGCAATCTTAATATATGTAAAGACCTAAGAGTATGCAAGGTTTAAAACACTGTACAGGACTTACTAGAAGTGTGCATTACGAATTGGAAACAATTCACAAATTCCAATGTGTGGATTACAAACACCGAGAACACCACTGCTTGATGTCCCCACAGGGAACGTCACTCTTGGCTTTTCTAGTGTTACTGACAGGACACCTGTTACCCCTGAGAGCTTCCTGTTTGAACTTGATTTTAAATCCTTGCGAATGCCTCCCTGGGGCAGGATAAAATTTCTAGAAAATCTATTTTGATAAAAATATATGTATGCAAATGATGGGTGCACTGACAAGCACTGCCCAAGGCATCATGGATGAGACATGAGATGAATTCACACAGACTACCGAGTACTGTGGAGGAAAAGGGCCAGCAAGGCTACTCCCTCAAGGGGAGAGGGCCTCCGAAGGGCCTCGCTACCCTCTCAAGGGGCGTGGAGCGGCCGGGCAACTCTCTCACCAGGAAAGAGAGAGCACCTCGAGCCTTGCCCAGTCAGGCTTTTATTGGGATTTTTGCACAGGAGTTCAGGTATAGCTTATTATTCATTGTCAAGCAGTAAACAGTAGATGGTATACAAAGAACCATTAGGGTTTCTTCTAAATCAGGGCCTGCCAGCTAAACAGCTACAGAACTTTGGGAACATAAACTCTTCTTCCGCTTGGGCCCTTATCATCTAACTAAAAGCATTCTTAAACAAAGCAGGTATCATAGGGTTTCATATATTCCTTCGCAGGCATAATTACCCAGGGAGCCTGCCATTCCCAGCACAAGGCTTATGCCACCTTCCCAATAATAGGTTGTAGGCTTACAGAGATTAGAGCCAGGAAGCACTTCTCCCAGAGGACATGGGGTGTCGGGCTTCATCATAGCTGGGGGAGAGGGTGTCCTGTCAATGACGCTAGACAAGCCAAGAGTGATGTTCCCTATGGGGACATCAAGCAGTGGTGTTCTGGGTGTTTGTAATCCACACATTGGAATTTGTGAGTCACTCCCTGTTTGTCGCAGCCTCCCACTCCCAGTCCTTCCATGATGGCCTCCCAAGTGATCATGTCTGGCCTAGGTTGCCCCTGCTCTGAGGGGTCTCCCATGTCTCTGATCATCCGACCATGCTTTGGGGCATGGAGATGAAGGCAGGGGCAGCATCTGCTGCCAGAGACAAGCCTTGTCTCCTCAGTGGCTTGTATTCTGCAGATCGCACACTCAGCCTTAAATGGATGCAATTCCTGAAACCAGGCAGAGCAGTCCCCAGCATGCAAATAAAATAGTTATTATTATTCTGTTTGGTAAAGCTTCCCATGTAATTTGAGCATATTATATTGGCCTAATTAGTTCCAAAATTTCTCTTTTTTTGTGAGGAGAAAACAAATCCTTGAGGTATTCCAGGGGCCCATTGGAATAACTCAAAGTCATTAACTACTTTTTAAAATTTAAACTTTTGGACACTTTCGCCAAGATGGAGGTGTAGGTGGAAACACTGTGCCTCCTTGCACAATCAAGTTTAAAGACAACAAAGTTTTAGTAACAAAAATGTAACCAAAACACAGAAAATTGAACTATACTGAAGTCCGACAACAATGAACCCTTCAGCCAGACTGGTAAGAGGGGCAGAGACAGCAGCTGAGTGGAGGATGGGCAGGAAAGATCCACCAGACTGACCCAAGCCCGCGACCCAGGCGCACAGGCAGCCATCGGCGGATCCCAGGTGTGGAGTAGCAATGGGTGAACCCACTGAGGGCACACACAAGGCGGCAGGCTGATCTCGGTCACACATTCGCCCACAGATGAACCAGGTGAAGAAGTGAGCAGTGAGACTGACCACGCAGGCCCCAGTGGCAGGAAGCAGCAGAGGGGGCCACTAGTATTAACCCTCTTTGACCCCATCCCCACATACAGTGTCACAACTCAGAAACTGAGTTGCCCCACCCTGGTGAACACCTAGGGCTCTGCCCCTTATACATAACAGGCGTGAACAGACCAAAACATTATGGCTCAAGAACTCAAAGCCCCAGAGATGATAAATCTAAGCAAACAAGAAATTGCCAACCTATCAGATGCACAGTTCAAAACACTGGTGATCAGGATGCTCACAGAACTGGCTGATTTTAGCCACAAATTAGAGGAACACATCAAGGCTAAACTAATTGAAATGAAGGGAAATGCACAAGAAACCAACAGTGATGGAAAGGAAACTGGGACTCAAATCAAGGGAGAGGACCAGAAGGAAGAAAAAAATGACCAAACAGAAAAGAATGAAGAAACAAGAATTCAAAAAAATGAGGAGAGGCTTAGGAACCTCCAGGACATCTTTAAACATTCCAACATCCAAATTATAAGGGTACCAGAAGGGGAAGAGGAAGAACAACAAGTGGAAAACATATTTGAACAAATAATAAAGGAGAACTTCCCCAATCTGGCAAAGGCAATAGACTTCCAGGAAATCCAGGAAGCTCAGAGAGTCCCAAAGAAGTTGGACCTAAGGAGGAACATACCAAGGCACATCACAATTACATTAGCCAAAATTAAAATGAAGGAGAGAATCCTAGAAGCAGCAAGAGATAAGGGGACAGTCACCTACAAAGGAGTTCCCATCAGACTGTCAGTGGATTTCTCAAAAGAGACCTTCCAGGCAAGAAGGGGCTGGAAAGAAGTATTCCAAGTCATGAAATCCAAAGACCTACAACCAAGATTGCTCTATCCAGCAACGCTTTTATTTACAATGGAAGGGCAGATAAAGTGCTTCTCAGATAAGATCAAGTTCAAGGAGTTCATCATCACCCAGCCCTTATTCTATGAAATGTGAAAGGGGCTTATCTAAGAAAAAGAAGATAAAAAAGATGAACAGTGAAAGGACAGCAAACTCACAGTTATTAAGGACCCACCTAAAACAAAAGCAAACTAAGAGGACAGCTAGATCAGGAGCAGAAGCATAGAAATGGAGATCACATGGAGGGGTAGCAACAGGGGAGTGGGAGGAGGAGAAAGAGGGAGAAGGTACAGAAAATAAGTAGCACAGACGGTAGGCAGAAAACAGATAGAGGGGAGGGCAAGAATAATATGGGAAATATAGAATCTAAAGAACTTGAGACATGTGGACATAAACTAAAGGGGGGGATGGTAGGGGAGGGGTGTGCAGGGTGGAAAGGAATGAAGGGGGGAATAGAACAACTGTAATGGCATAATCAATAAAATATATATTTAAAAAATATAAATAAATAAATAAATAAAATGTAAACTTTGGAAAGGTAGTCATATTTAGTCAAAAGATTATAACATAAACTTTTTGTAAAGCAACACATTTTGGTAATAACCCTAAAAGACATTAATCAAACCTAAAACCAGTTTTAAAATAAAATATTTTGTCCAAAACACAGGATCCCGTTTAATTTATGCTAGTATTTAAATTCCTTTGACTACTAAAGCATTATACCCTAATTATGCCATATGGAGGCAGAAAATGCACCACACGTAACACACAAATACATATTACATAAAGGCTACATGCATGAAGACTGAACACAAAGACCTACACATAATTTGAATTACTAACTTTAGTAAAAGAAGTACAAGATTTCTTTGATTTGCTTTTGACAACTTTCAAGAAGACTGGGAAAGGGACAGAAGGTCCTAAATACCAAGTAAGAAGACCTGTTGAGACTCTCAGTAGAAGCTTTAAGGACTGTTAATGGGTGGTGGTAATAGTCTCAGCTCCAAAGTGTCTAGCAGCAGGGAAGAGCCTGGGCAGGACTGCTTTGGCCCCTGAGTGGTCAGAAACCTGGTATGTGCCAGAAGGAGGACTGGGAGTTCCACTTCACACTAGCAGAGAAATAGAGATGGATGTGTTTACCCTCTGCCTGAGGGTGATGTTACTAATGACGAGAGCAGCAGCCAGATGCTGTGGGAATGGGTTTCCTCCACTCAAACAGGGGGCTCAATTCCACAGGCTCAACCTGCCTGTGGATGTATTTACCCCATGCCCTGAGGGTGGCCTTACCAATGACCAGAGCACCAAACAAAGGGGAAGGAAATGAGTCCTTTCGGATGTCAGGGGTGATCATTTCCTGATTCACTGGACCCCATGTCCTAGTCATGGAGGGTGACTCCATGTCCTTACCTTCTATCTCAGCATTGACAAAATGCATCTTGATGAAGGATTTATTCCACAGCTGACAGGCTGGTTTCCCCAAACTGATGAGAACAAGAGAAAGTGTAATGGAAACCACTTCAGGTGCCACCAGAGTCATCAATGAATGTCACCAGGGAGAAATGAGGTGGAAGAAGGGGTACTGGAGCCTGAGCTTTATTTGTTTCACAAATTTAAAACTTTCACAATCTTCACAAACCTTCCTGCAACTTTCACAAACTTTCTTATCCCTTTAGAAATAACCATTTTAAGAACAACTCATTTTTAATTCCTGTCTTTCAAAATTGCTTCTCCATGCCTTATGCCTTCTATTATTAACACCATAAAATTTCTTTCCTACCTAATTTGAACTTAACTTTTGGAAGCCTCAATTTCACATAATGATTAAAAAGTAACCAATGGCTTTCCCTAGACTGACTTGTGAACACATCTCAAGGTTGTTAGAAACATGTTCCTCTGCTGGCAAACACACTCTTTCAGGAGCGCACCTCCGATACAGCACCAGACACTCATCCACAGCTCCAAGTCTGCTTCGCAGCGTCTTTGTAACAGAATGTCAAAAGCAGGTCTAGCAATCTGTGTTTCGGTATTTCATGTTTTATTTCAAAACATCTAGATGTTCAATATCTTTTATCAGAATTTGATTTAGAAAGGAATGGCTGATATAAATTAAATTGATTTGCTCAGATATAGCTAAGGTTTTCCCCCATTTGATAATAATTATCTCCCCAAAATTTGTATTTTAAAAGATGGCTTAGACAAGAGTTCTTGAAGAAAACCAAGTGTTTGCACTTTGAAAAAGTAGGGAAAGAAAAGCAAGCTTGTCCTAGTAGGACTTTGGTTTCATCAGGCAAAGGAGAGGAAAAGCAGCTTCAGTTTAAAATGCCACTTTTTTCTCTGCATTGAGATGCAGGCCCGATTTTCCCCAGGATTTAGTAGATCCCAGGTCTCCAGGAAGACAATATAGAGTATTTTACATCTGGAGGGGGAAGGTGGTGAGAATGTCTCCCTCTTTCTACACCTGTTTTTACTCAAGTGGGCCCAGTGGAGCCAAGCCTAATTCCAAATAGGAGTTGAATGCATTACTTGGGTTAAGCAGTTGAGAAACAGCATCATCTCTGCTGGGTAATATTGATTAAAGAGCATGGCCTTAAGGGGTAGAGTACTACTCAGCTGGAAACAAATACAGGAGGTGGGGGGTAGTAGGGAGAGGCAAATTTGAATGAAAAAGCATAGTTAGGAGAAAGAGGCCTGGACTCCCAACTGAAGGTTAAAATCTTGTTCCCCCTCAAAAACTAAACCCAAGGAGGGGATTCAGATGGTGACAGTCAAGGTCGAGTTGGAGGATAGTATTATAGTTAAAAGATCCGTTCATGGGCCAGACTTCCTAGTCACCCAGTTTGTATTGAGGCCAGGCCTTCAAGTTCTTAATTAGACAACCCAAGAGGGCGTACTTGGGCAGGAAAGTATTGTCCTTGGTGAAAAGGAAAGGATATCTCAGGAACAAGAACAACCAAAGTGGGGGGAAGGTTTGGGGAGGGTGTCCCCAACTCAAATGAACTAGAGGTCTGTAGCCAGAACTGAGGGCAGACCAAACACAAGCTTGTCTCAGAGCTAGGCCTCCCTGGGCCCTGAGAGCAAACAGCAGGGAAATGGTTGGAGGTGTCCCTTCTAGTTGAAACTCTGAGAAACTGATAGACCCAGTATTGTGGTTTATGACGAGATGAGGGGATAAACTATCACTTTCTATAGGATGTTTTCATCCTGAGATTCAGAGAGACTGACTGATTGCTGGCTGTGAAGATGAGTGAGGAGGAGGCTGTCCACAGAGTCCAGAGAGAGGGAGAAGGTTTAGAATCCTCTCTCTGAATCTCACAGAAACAGGGTTAGGGGGTTAGCCTGGGTCAAGCTCCTGCTGCCCACTGCTCCCCTAGTCCCAAGTCTCAGGAAGCTGGAGGAGGGAGAGAAATAGAGAATGTCCCCGTATGTGCCACCAAAATGTTAGGGTGGTCGGTGACACTGGCTGTGAAAGAATCACAAAGTGTAGAGAGTAGAGTTTTCATCGACTCTCCAAGAAAGGAGAGGAGCGTGGTGTGAAGAGACACATCAGCACTGAAGGGTGGAGCTTTGAACTTTTATGGGATTATAACTGACTTTTAAAAAGGGTTGGGGGGGGGTTGCTGTTGTGTGGCCCCTGGGCTACTGGGGCATTGTAACATGGAGGCTGCAGTTTATTCCAATGTTATTTTCCACTTGTGGCTGTAGGGAGTGGTTAGCTCTGCTCTTGCTTTCCAGTAATTTCCAGCCTGGGCACAAAAGCTCAGAAGAGTAAAATAGCCATGTTTAACAAGGGCACAGGCCTGCTAGGCAGACAGTGCCATATTAGCAAATGGGACTGACTTTATCCTTTTACAGGAAACTGTTATTGACGATAATTCATTTATTTTTTAAAAGCATTATTTTTTAAAAGCAAACATTCTCTAAGTAAGGTACTCATTCAGTTGTTAGTTGCCATGTCACAGGTGAGAAATGGTTGTGAGTGGGAGGGCAGGGGCTTTGTCATGCAGGAAGTGTCCAACCTTTTGGCGCCTCTAGGCCACACTGGAAGAGTTGTCTTGCACCACATATGAAATACACAAACACTAACAAAAACTGATGAGCAAAGAAAAGGTTTTAAGGAAACAATTTTGTATTGGGCTACAATCATAGCCATTCTGGGCCTCATGTGGCCTGCATATTGGACACACCTGTAGGGTAATCAATTAAGTTCAAGCCCTGACTGATGTGGCTCAGTGGGTTGAGCATTGGCCTGCAAACTGAAAGGTGGGTCCTGTTCGATTCCTGGTCAGGGCACATGTCTGGGTTGTGGGCCAGGTCCTTGTTTGGGAGCATGCAAGAAGCAATCGACAGATGTTTCCCTCTCACATTGATGTTTCTCTCCCTTTCTTTCTCCCTCCTTTTCCCTCTAACAGTGAAATAAATACAACTTTAAAAAAATTAAAAATACTAAGTTCATTGTCTTTAAAGAGTTAATCCGTGCCAGGAGGGCTGCCTTCACCAAGGGTCCCAGAGAGGACCCTGCTGCGGTACCTGACAAGTGTTGGGGAGCAAATTGAGGGACCCAGCTGGCCTAGGACTTTAGGTAGGGCAGATGGGGGAGCAGAGTTTTCTTTCCTTTTTTAAACATAGAAGAGAAATCCGAAGGAAGCTAACACACACGAACCACACACGAAACACACACACACACACACACACACACCCCCCCCCCCCCACTCGCTGGTTCTTCAGCTTCCAGCAGGAAATTAGCTCCTCCCTCCCTGCAGAGCTCACAGGAAGGTTGTCAGAGTTTCGGAAGCGGGTAGAACGGGGGTAAGAAAGTGTTGAAGCTGAGTCCCAGGAATCGAAGGCTGGAGTCCGAGTTGTAGGGACAGTATGTGTTGTGTGTCCTAAGCAGCAGGTGGTGTCAAAGTCCAGGGTCGGGGGCCAATGTCCGAATTGCGGACCAGCCTCACCCAGAAGGCCAAGCGGCAACACCGCCCGCCGGCGCACGCCC
The DNA here is from genome assembly GCF_021234435.1 of Artibeus jamaicensis. NCBI lineage: Eukaryota > Metazoa > Chordata > Mammalia > Chiroptera > Phyllostomidae > Artibeus > Artibeus jamaicensis. The sequence continues at coordinate 6,923,273 of NW_026521810.1, read as the reverse complement.
AGAAACACCCCCGTACGTCCGGCGCGCGACCCGGAAGCGGAAGTGGAGGGGAGCAGATTCGTCCCTGCCTCCCGTTCGTCTCTCCAGCGTTTTTCTAGCCTCGCGGGATCGCTGAGGTGTGGACGATCGTAGCGGAAGGGTTAGGGGAGCGGGTCGCTGAGATCCCGGAGCGGCCGCAGCCATGGCGGATGTGACCGCCCGAAGCCTGCAGTACGAGTACAAAGCGGTGCGTGTGGATTTGGGGAGTACTCCAGGCTCCGGAGCCGGGTTGGGAGCGGGAGGCTGGGGCAGGTGATTTAAGACTGGAGGCCTGTTGGGGAACCGTGGAAGCGGTATACCCACCCCTTCCTAAGATGTTACCCTCAACGTACCCGCTTTCCTCTATGTGAGTTTTAATGGGCAGTGTTAGGAGCGGCACTGGCCTACGGATTTGCTTACGCCTTGATAACTCGCAATTATGCAGTGCTGTTTCTTCTTGAGGAAAACATCTTTTTTATTATCAGCGCTTAGTTACTCCGATTTTTACTTTTTTTGGTATCATCCTCTAGTGTCCTTGTGATACAGGAATTGGCCCTGCTCACGTCAGTACTTCCATAATGTGATCTGTTTCAGAACTCGAATCTTGTCCTCCAAGCTGACCGTTCTCTCATTGACCGGACCCGCCGGGATGAACCCACAGGAGAGGTGCTATCCCTGGTTGGAAAGCTGGAGGGCACCCGGATGGGAGATAAGGCTCAACGGACCAAACCACAGATGCAGGAGGAAAGAAGAGCCAAGTGAGTACCAAAGGGAGAATGATTTTTCTTCAGATGCAAAGCCCACCTTCTCTTGAGCATTTGAGCAGCGTTTTTGCTGAGCTGCTGAGTGCAAAATGAGACATCAGTGGCATTAAAACAACTTAATGAAGGTAAAAATAACATGGGAGTTAAAAGGTTCTTTGGCCTTAACAAGTGTACCTGAAATGGAAAACAGCTTTTAGTCTTTTTTTAAAATCCTCCCTGGAGGATACGTTCATCGATTTTAAGCGAGAGGAAGAAGAGAGGGAGAGAAAAATATCAGTTCTATAAATCGCTGTTTGGGAGGACAAGGTTGTAACTATTCCCCTTCCATTTTTGTCATGCTTGTAATAAAACATAAAAAGCACTCTAAATACATTAAGTGGCATTTTACTAAGCCATTTTAATAAGAAGGATAGCAATTTAAATTTTTACATTTCTTTTGTTCTTATGTTGCACTACAACTATTTTACATGAAAGAACTAGATGTATCGTGAGGATACTTGAGAAACAGGTTTTGACATCCTCATCTATATTAATGGATATTTCACAGTCCACTTAAATAAATTTTCTAGTACACACCAAATCACCTAACAAAGTAAATCTATTATGCTAATCTATTTTGAAGGAATATAGTCAGTATTTACTATTACTATCTTTGGGAAATACATTGACTTACTTAAAAATACTTAAATCTGTCATAATATCTACTAACAACATTTGAGCAATAACAAAATTCTTCATTTATTGTTGAGTCTTTGTATGACTACTTTTTTCCATTTCCTTTATCTTTTTTTTAAAAAATATTTTATTGATTATGCCATTACAGTTGTCCTATTCCCCCTTCATTCCCCTCTACCCTGCACACACCCTCCCCCACCACTCCCCTCCTTTCGTTTATGTCCACATGTCTCAAGTTCTTTAGATTCTATATTTCCCATACTACTCTTCCCCTCCTGCCTATCAATTTTCTGCCTACCGTCTGTGCTACTTATTTTCTGTACCTTCTCCCCCCTTCTCCCACTCCCCTGTTGCTAACCCTCCATGAGATCTTCATTACTATGGTTCGCTCCTTATCTAGCTGTCCTCTTAGTTTGCTTTTGTTTTAGGTGTAGTTGTTAATAACTGTGAGTTTCCTGTCCTTTCACTGTTCATCTTTTTTATCTTCTTTTTTTTAGGTAAGTCCCTTTAACATTTCATAGAATAAGGGCTTGGTGATGATGAACTCCTTGAACTTGATCTTATCTGAGAAGCACTTTATCTGCCCTTCCATTCTAAATGAAAGCTTTGCTGGATAGAGCAATCTTGGTTGTAGGTCTTTGGTTTTCATGACTTGGAATACCTCTTTCCAGCCCCTTCTTGCCTGGAAGGTCTCTTTTGAGAAATCTGCTGACAGTCTGATGGGAACTCCTTTGTAGGTGACTGTCCCCTTATCTCTTGCTGCTTCTAGGATTCTCTCCTTCATTTTAATCTTGGCTAATGTAATTGTGATGTGCCTTGGTGTGTTCCTCCTTAGGTCCAACTTCTTTGGGACTCTCTGAGCTTCCTGGATTTCCTGGAAGTCTATTGCCTTTGCCAGATTGGGGAAGTTCTCCTTTATTATTTGTTCAAATATGTTTTCCACTTGTGGCTCTTCCTCTTCCCCTTCTGGTACCCTTATAATTTGGATGTTGGAATGTTTAAAGATGTCCTGAAGGTTCCTAATCCTCTCCTCATTTTTTTGAATTCTTGTTTCTTCATCCTTTTCTGTTTGGTCATTTTTTTCTTCCTTCTGGTCCTCTCCCTTGATTTGAGTCCCAGTTTCCTTTCCATCACTGTTGGTTTCTTGTGCATTTCCCTTCATTTCAATTAGTTTAGCCTTGATGTGTTCCTCTAATTTGTGGCTAAAATCAGCCAGTTCTGTGAGCATCCTGATCACCAGTGTTTTGAACTGTGCATCTGATAGGTTGGCAATTTCTTGTTTGCTTAGATTTATCGGCTCTGGGGCTTTGAGTTCTTGAGCCATAATGTTTTGGTCTGTTCACGCCTGTTACGTATGAGGGGCAGAGCCCTAGGTGTTCACCAGGGTGGGGCAACTCAGTTTCTGAGTTGTGACACTGTATGTGGGGATGGGGTCAAAGAGGGTTAATACTAGTGGCCCCCTCTGCTGCTTCCTGCCACTGGGGCCTGCGTGGTCAGTCTCACTGCTCACTTCTTCACCTGGTTCATCTGTGGGCGAATGTGTGACCGAGATCAGCCTGCCGCCTTGTGTGTGCCCTCAGTGGGTTCACCCATTGCTACTCCACACCTGGGATCCGCCGATGGCTGCCTGTGCGCCTGGGTCGCGGGCTTGGGTCGCGGGCTTGGGTCAGTCTGGTGGATCTTTCCTGCCCATCCTCCACTCAGCTGCTGTCTCTGCCCCTCTTACCAGTCTGGCTGAAGGGTTCATTGTTGTCGGACTTCAGTATAGTTCAATTTTCTGTGTTTTGGTTACATTTTGTTACTAAAACTTTGTTGTCTTTAAACTTGGTTGTGCAAGGAGGCAGTGTTTCCACCTGCACCTCCATCTTGGCCAGAAGCTCTGTATGACTACTTTTTAAATACAATGTTTATTTTTTTTAAAAATGAAGAAAAAAGGTGTTTTTTAATCCAGTGGAACAGAATTTTATGAACACATGATAAGAATAATACTTAAATAATGACTTCTAAGGTATGGTTTATATATAACTTAAAAGTTAAGTTCCCATTCTGCTGCAAGGTATATTTGTTACAATAATAATAACCAATGTTAGAGTCTTTGAAAATTGTTATTATATTTAAAAGCTTAGAACAGCATGGTAAAATTAATGGCAACCTATGGATTCCCATTTTAAGTTAGTTGTACTTCCAAGTAACACCTTTAAATGTTTTCAAATCCTGTAACTGAATTGCCAGCATCAGTTTAGGACTTTTTTCATTGGTTTGCGTTGTAACTTGTGGCACTAAAAGGTATAATGTGCCGTTTCAGTTTGTGGTGAATAAAATAATCAAGTACTAAAATAACACCAGTGGTTCTGTGATGGGAAATATCCCTCTTCAAGTATGTTCCGCCCAAAATTACAGTAACATTTTATTTCTCTCTCTGAGAATTTATTAAGGAAAGGAAATCACATTCCTTTTTTAAATTGAGATGAAAAAACTGTTTCATGAATTCATGTGTTGTAAAAGCCACCGCTTGAGAGGGAATGCAGCAAGTGTAGTTCAGAGATAAACTACGACATAGTCATTTCCGAACTCCGTGCTATCCATAGATGTACGCGTAGTCTCCTTCATGGTAAGGTACTTTTCAAATTGGAAGAACAGTTCCTAATTGCATTTGCTTACAAGTTACATCACATGGGTAGGACATAGTCTGTGCTATTGCTCCAGCCATACTACCACAAAGTAAGTTTTTGTGATTTTTCTGATGAAGGTCTGCCAAGGAGAGGAGCGTGGGCAAGCCTGATACTCTTTCAGGCAGCAAAAATAAAAAAATGAAACACCTGCATGTGGAACCATTCCTAATAGGCATTAGGCCTCTGTAAAAATCCAAGGAAACCACCTTCCTTTGCATAAATTCTTTTGACTGCATGAATAATTCTGTGTAAGTGTGTTCCCCTTTTATTTGGAATGCTAGACCACTCTGACCATGACAAGAGGCTGAGTACAGAAAACTGCTGTCATAGCTGCCATGGATCCATCCATCAATCTGTGCACGTGACCAGAGAAATCCCAGCTTTGTAGTAATTAACATTTTATAATGCTCAAATGCCATAGGGAAAGATTTGAATCATTGTACCATTCCTTTTATACAATCCAAGCTCTCCCTCTTTTTGGTGAATAGCGCACAATGCAGAAAATACTCCTAAATGTTTGTAAGGCTGATTTTGAACTTGTAATAAAATCTGTACTCAATCCAAATGAGCATCTGTTACAGTGCAGCACCCTGCATTACCAGTGACCAGGATCCTTCCAGTAGGAGAAGGAGAAGCCAGTGCTGAGCTGGTGGTGGGCCCTCTGCCTGCGGCACTGTGGGGAGGAGGTTGGGTGCCACCAGGGATAGGGCCATGGCCATTGCTGGCACAGACAGGGCACCTGTTGGTGTGTGTAGGGTGGAGTCCAACTTTTAGACCTTTTTCTTTTTTAAAAAATAACTTACTGATTATAGAGACAGGAAGGATGAAAGAGACAGAAACATTTATCTGTTGTCTCCCATATATGCCCTGACCAGGAATCAAACCCTCAACCTTTTGGTGTCTGGGGGCTTGTCCAACCAACTGAGCCACTGGGCAGGGCTAGACCTCTCTAGACCTCTTTCTAACATACGTGTTTCTGGTCCATAGAGAGAGTTTAATGTTTTTTTAAAGATTTTATTTATTTATCTTTAGAGGAGGAGTGAAGGAGAAAGGGAGAGAAACATCAATGTGTGGTTGCCTCTCGTGTGTCCCCTGCTTGGAACTGGCCTGAAACACAGGCATGTGCCCTGACTGGGAATCGAACCGTGATCTTTTGGTTCGCAGGCCCGCACTCAATCCACTGAGCTACACCAGCCAGGGCGAGAGTGTAATTTTTTTCATGATATTTTCACAACCCTTGCTGTTCCTTTGTCTCAGTAATTATTTTTCTTCCATTGTTAACATCCCATCCCTACCTCTTTCCTCCCCTGTTGCCCATTTTTTACTTTTGTTTTTATGAACTAATAATATTCAGGCATCCATGGTATAAATGACAGGGTTTTTGTTATTTTTTTACTTTTTAGGAGATACGTTTTAAAACTTAAAAATAATTCAGCTTCATCTTCCTATTATTTTTTGACCTTGATTATCTGTTCTTTTCCTCCCATGATGATGTCTCAAAGATTCCTAGTCCTAGTTTTGATTAAAATAGTTGCATTCGAAATGAGTTAACACATCATTGGTCTTTCACTTTATAAAGTATGACTTTTTTCCCAGTTCTGTTATAATTTGGAAATTGATGGCAGTAGATTACTTTGATGCTATAGTTTCTCTGGCTGGAAAAAGAAAATGTATTTGAAAAACAAGTCAAAATCCTATTGTATAATGTCACACAAAAGAAAAAGGTTTTTTAAATTTAATTTTTATTTTTTTATCCTTACTCAAGGACAGTTTTTCATTGCTTTTAGAGAGAGAAAAACATGAATGTGAGAGAGAAACAGTTGCCTCTCTTTTGTGCCCTTGACCATGGTCCAGACCCTCAACCTCAGCATGTGCCCGGACTGGGAATCAAACTTGTGATGTTTTGGGTCTCAGGACAATGTTCCCACCTACCTGAGCCACCCCTGCCAGGGCAAAAAGGATTGTTCTTTTCAAATGAATGGGATGTCTCATTGTAATTGTGTTCAGTGCATCTAGTGAGAGAATGACAGAGGACTCTTTTTTCTGTTATTGTGTTCCCATAATAATAACTCCTGGATGTGAGTAAGGCCAAATGAGAATTATGTTTTGAGGTACAGATTTATGTTTTTGAAAACTACCTTTATGCCATGCAGCTATGCAGGAAAGAAGGGTGGGCTTGATTTAGTCTTGCCTCTGGGAGGGAAGGTTCTGCCAGTTCACTGTCATATTACATTTCTGTTAGGCGAAGAAAGCGTGATGAGGACCGACATGACATCAACAAGATGAAGGGGTACACTTTGCTCTCAGAGGGCATCGATGAGATGGTGGGCATCATCTATAAGCCCAAAACCAAAGAGACCCGGGAGACCTATGAAGTGTTGCTCAGCTTCATCCAGGCTGCTCTTGGGGACCAGGTGAGGCAGCCAGAGGGAGATGTCATGGTTTAGGGGAGGGAGAGAGTCACAGCTAGAAGGCACCAGAAGAACCTTGTTTGCGGAGGTTCCTCTGTGGGCCATGCCAATTTGCAGAAGTGGCTAATGTTCCCTGAGCAGTTACTTTATCTGAGATAGTACCTTACATGTTTTCTCCTTAAACAGTTCTCATGTTAGTTCCATGATGAAGTGCTATTAGTACTCATTTTCAGTTTTGTTGAAGAGTGCTAAGAAGCAAAGAATAGAATCGCTCATAATTTTCCCAAGTCACAAAGGTTGTATTTGGCGGAGCCAGGATAACAACCAGGTAGTCAGTATCCAGAGTTGGCTTTAACCATTACATGTGACCTTTATGCATCCCAGAGAGGCTCTGGTTGAGGTGGGTTCCAGAGGAGGTGAGGACAGAGAATTACCAAAAATTGGGCAGGCTAGAGAAGGCTGGAGTGCCTTTCCTGCCTGGAGAAATGTGGCAGGCTGGAGTGGAATTCGTGTCCTGCTTCCTAAGACCACCTACCTAATCTTTTTAAAATGGGTTTTCTTTCAATTATGTAACTTGGTGGCATTTTTAATTTACATTAATGAGATAATCAGAACCTGGGATGCCGATTTTAAAGCCGTGTGACCCTTCATATCCAGTTGTCACATAATGTTGGTCAGTGACATTCTGCCTGTCGTTGTTCTAAATTTTCCTCTTCTTTTTTTTTTGGCCACCAGCCACGTGATATTCTTTGTGGAGCAGCTGATGAAGTTCTAGCAGTCCTAAAGAATGAAAAACTTCGTGACAAGGAAAGGAGAAAGGAGATTGACCTATTGCTGGGGCAGACAGATGATACCAGATACCATGTGCTAGTGAACTTGGGTAAAAAGATCACAGACTACGGTGGAGACAAGGAAATCCAGAATATGGGTAACTGAGCTATTTATTTACGTCCTGATCGTATTAACTGGTCACTTGGCCCCTAAATGTGATCTTCTAGCTTCAGTCATTAAATAACAGCTGAATGTGTCAGGTCCCATATTCTGTAGGTGTTTATTGATGGATACCAGAATCCTTAGAATAGAGACCATTTATTTCTGGACCCTTTTCTTGTACAGAACATGGGGAAAACTTGGGCAGAGCCTGGGGGATGCAAGTGGTTGGGCAAGCAGAGTGTGGTTGTACCCAAGCTTGGCAGGTCGGAGGAGGCCTCGCTGCTAGCAGTACAGATGATTCTTCATGTTGATCCTTGAGTGTCTGAGTCCTTGGACCTGAGATCCGTCCTGAGGAGAGGCAAGTCAGGCAGTTGGCAAGGAAATGTGCTCCATAGTGCCTCAGTTCACTAACTGTTCACTGTCCTTTCTCGAATCTCATTGTTTCAGATGACAACATTGATGAGACATATGGTGTGAATGTGCAGTTTGAGTCTGATGAGGAGGTGAGTTAAAACGAGTGGACCTAGTTTATTCTAGTTTTTTGAGATTGTTCTAGTGTAAGGAAGCTTCCCAACTGAAACCAGATAAACTTGATGGTGTCAAACTTGGGCATAAGCATTATTTTGCTGGAAAATTATTATGGTCATCTTCAGGTTTTATAAAGCAAATTAAACATAATTATAAATTAACAATTTAAACTAAGTGCATCAGCAAAAAGAAAAAGATAAGTACAGTGTATACCTTTAGTGAAGGTGTATGCTACCGTGTTTTACTGCATTTTAACCTTACTGTGATAATGTCCCACTGGTTGGTGCTGTGTCGCACTGCCAGTTCCAACAGAATGTACATTTGCCCAAGAGCATAGGCATGTTTGCCATGTAGATGTGTAAATAATGGTTGCAGCATCCACTGAGGTTTGCCACCTAATCATAATTTCTTGAATATAACTAAATAGGAACAAATGGGGCTTTTGAAAAATCTTTGCAAAGTTGCCCTAGAATTCTTGGTGTGTGAGTGTGCCTCCGAAAGGTAAAATGTTGGCCTTGGAATTCCGTATGCTAGGACGGGAAGAAGGGGCAGTACAGGAGAGTCAGGAGAGAGCACCAGGCTGGCAGCCAGGAGGTCTGAATTTTGGTCCTGTGTCTTGGGCAGGTCATTTTGCTTCAGTTTGGCCATCCAGCAAATGAGTGAAATAGTTGACTGCTAAGCCCGTGCCTGTGGTATAGTTAATAGAATTGTAGATTTTAAGCAGCAGGAACCTTAAAGGAGGCTTTGCCCAAAGAACTCATTCATATAACAAGTGCTTATTATTAAGTTCCTGCTTTAATAATACTGTGCTGAGTCCACGGAATAGTGTGAGCCAGTGTGTAGTAGATTGGTAGGCAAGCCCAGTGTGGTCTGCACTTTTGGATCCAAGCATGTTTCTCCTGCATAACTCTGTCTCTCCTGCTTGCTGTGAGCTCTTTTTTTTTTTAACACGCATTGATTGTACATGTATGAGAAAGATTGTAGTCCCATTGATTGCCTTTGTGGCATCCTTAGGTGAGAAGCAGAAGAGAGAGTAGAAGCACCTAGTGAAGCCGTGCCATGTGGACTGAGAGTAGTGAGGTCAGGTCATTAAATGTACTCTGGCTGAGGCTGACCCTGGTCTCAATAGGCTATTGGTTTCACCCCGAAGCCATTGTTCTGACCAGGTGATTCACGGGAGAGAATCCGGGGATGTCAGGATCAGCTCCAAGTCACGGATTGGGGTGGGGGTTCTCTCCACAGGAAGGTGATGAAGATGTGTATGGGGAGGTTCGAGAAGAAGCGTCTGATGACGACATGGAAGGGGATGAAGCTGTGGTGCGCTGCACACTCTCTGCTAATGTGAGTAAAGTCTGCTTTTGCCCATGGCTGCAGGCCAGGTTCTTTCCCATATGGAGGTCCTGCGATATCATTTATTGAGGTCCCTTGTAGGATACGCCATAATAAACATTTAGTGTCTTAGTTTTCTTAAGATTTCAGTCAGTTATCCTCCCTCCCAAAGGCATGTGTTGATGAGATCTTAGTTTGACGTGCTCCTGAATTCAGTATAGCAGACTTTTCTTTTCTCTGGAAAAGAAAAGCCCTTCAATAGAAGGTGGGTTACAGGTGGTGAGTAGAGCTTCATTGATGGGTGATGGGAATGTAATTGGGGCAGACAAGGACATGGTGAGCTTAGTGCCTGTTATTTGTGCAGCTTGTGGCCTCTGGTGAGCTGATGAGTTCTAAGAAGAAGGATTTGCACCCTCGGGACATCGATGCGTTTTGGCTACAGCGGCAGCTCAGTCGTTTTTATGATGATGCCATTGTATCTCAGAAGAAGGCAGATGAAGTGTTGGAAATCTTAAAGGTATGGCCAAGGTCATATTTTTGCATGCAGTGTTATCTTAGGAGATGGGGTGGGACAGTGCATGAAGCAGACGGCTGTGTCTTCAATCCTGGTGTTACCTTCTCTGCAGACAGCCAGTGATGATCGGGAGTGTGAAAACCAGCTGGTGCTGCTCCTTGGTTTCAACACTTTCGATTTTATTAAAGTGCTCCGGCAGCACAGGATGATGAGTGAGTATACAGTGGCCCCCTCTGTAGTGTGTGCGCATGTGTGTGGTGGAGACTGTTGCCTTCATAACTTCTGTACATGTTTCATTCATTTTTCATTCACTGCCTCCTCATCTCTTTCTCCTTTTGTTGTCAGTTTTATACTGCACCTTGCTGGCGAGTGCACAGAGTGAAGCTGAAAAGGAAAGGATCATGGGAAAGATGGAAGCTGATCCAGAGCTGTCAAAGTTTCTCTACCAGCTCCATGAAACAGAGAAGGAGGATCTGATCCGCGTAAGGGCTAGGCTGCTTATTCTGTCTGATTCCGGAGCTAGAGTGTTTGCTTTAGAAGAGACATTAATTAAATGCCTATTTTTAGGAAGGCGAAGAAGTAAAGTGTTTCTCTACGTGTTTTGAGATTTGTCAGTGGTACATATTAGAATTTACAAATTCACATTGGTGTGGCTGGGAGGCCTCTGACCTGCTGTCTTTGCCCTCACTGTGGGCCTTTTGCTGTTTGTTTACATACAACATCATGGTATCCTGAAAATAGAGGAAAGAACATGTGCTTGCTGAATAGAGGGAGAGCCCTTGACACTGAACTGTTGACCATCTGTGTTTGAAACCCTTGCACTACGCATTGTCCCATTAAAGTCTGTTCCTTTGTTTTCATCATGTCAGGAAGTGTCTGAACATAAGTGGCTGTCTTTCTGTTTTGGGACTTAACTGGTGAGTCCCAAACTGGTGAGCAGCCATGAGTCAAGCTCAGCTAAGGAGGGACTGAGAAGGACAGGAGCCTAGGATGGTGATAAGTCATCATCCTTTTTGTTCCTCCCCACTACAGGAGGAGCGGTCCCGGAGGGAGCGAGTGCGGCAGTCCCGAATGGACACTGACCTGGAAACCATGGATCTGGACCAGGGTGGGGAGGTCAGTGTCAGGGCCCTTTCTAAGGCCGTGATGGATAGAAGCTCATTTGCTCAGCCTCCTGACTTTCTTTGTATTTGTTTTTTCTCATCTCAGGCATTGGCTCCAAGACAGGTTCTGGACTTAGAGGACCTGGTTTTCACCCAAGGGAGCCACTTCATGGCCAACAAACGCTGTCAGCTTCCAGATGGATCCTTTCGTCGCCAGCGCAAGGGCTACGAAGAGGTGCATGTGCCTGCACTGAAGCCCAAGCCCTTTGGTTCAGAGGAAGTGAGTTGGTTGCTTCTCTCGATTTTCTCCCCAGGTTACCGCCCTTCCAGTTTGGATTTCAACCCATTGACCACAATTTGGCCTCATCTTGTACACAGTTTATTTCAGAAGTGGAAAATTTTTTTCTCTTGATTTTGATCCCAGAGGATAATACTGATCTCTCTGGTCTGGTCTTTAGTGGAGAGTACACAGGGAGCTTGCTAGGAAATGGAGTCCTGGAGATCACTCAAGAACAGTCTGCTCAGGGTGCTGCCAGGATAATACGAATGCCTCTTCCTTTCAGCAACTGCTCCCCGTGGAGAAGCTGCCCAAGTATGCACAGGCTGGATTTGAGGGCTTCAAAACGCTGAACCGAATCCAGAGTAAGCTCTACCGGGCCGCCCTGGAGACAGATGAGAACCTGCTGCTGTGTGCTCCCACTGTAAGCACGACCCTGGCTGTTGCTTTCTTGCAGAATGTGGTGTGTGTTTTTGGTGGCAGGAGGGCTCGTATCTACCTGTATACACCAAATCTTCATTCTTTGATTAAAGAGATGGTAAATGTTGAATAAAATTTTCGGGATGTGCTCTAGTCTCTTTATTGATGGTGAGCTCATGGGAGTTAGGGCAGTGAGCATTCCCAGGTAAACAGGCCTGCTCATCCTTGACCTGTGTTTCAGGGTGCTGGTAAGACCAACGTGGCCCTGATGTGCATGCTCCGGGAGATTGGGAAGCACATTAACATGGACGGCACTATCAACGTGGATGACTTCAAGATCATCTACATTGCTCCCATGCGGTCCTTGGTGCAGGAGATGGTGGGCAGCTTTGGAAAGGTAGGGGAAGAACTCTCCTCCAGAAGATGTTGGGGGCCCTATCACAGGTCGGGGGCAGGCCCAGTGCTTCACTGCTTCTTGTATCAGGGCATTTCTGCGATGCCGCAGATGGTGTTTTTTCCATTTCAGAGATGGTACTTGACGCAGGTACAGAGTGGTTCTGAACCAAGAATGTGTTTGACCTGTCTTGGCCTTTGCAAGGGTTTATCATCTTTCTGTCACCCTCTGCATAGCCGTTTTCTCCAGTTCTCATGGGCATTGTTGGAGTAGTTAGGAAGCCCTCACACAGCTGGGGTTGATAGTAGACCTGCTGGTGATAGTCTATGTCCTGTGATCTACACATTTCCATTTCCCCCTCTTGTGCGGAGCTCCCGGGGAGCCTTTGCTACATTTTCTCAAGTGTAGACTTGGATTTGTTCATATGGTCGATCTCATTCATCTGGTATTTCTCTAATGGGTTCGTACTTGCTTCCAATTCCCTGTGCTCACACTTTTCAGAGTTTGGTACCAAGGCCCTCTGCAAGCATTCTTACCTGACAATGCCTTTCCTCCACCCAGCGCTTGGCCACGTATGGCATCACTGTGGCAGAACTGACTGGTGACCACCAGCTGTGCAAGGAGGAGATCAGTGCCACTCAGATCATCGTCTGTACCCCTGAGAAGTGGGACATCATTACTCGCAAGGGTGGGGAGCGCACCTACACCCAGCTCGTGCGGCTCATCATTCTGGTGAGCGGCGGGCACTTGTTGGGGCACAGAGATCAGTCTGGTCCAGGAACTTTTCTCCAGTTATTGGCCTTTGTAATGACCCTTGTTGTCAGCATTGCTTTTACCATTAAAGGATAACCTGCACTTCATTGAAAATTTTCCATTAGGTGCACAGTGATTGCTGTTATTCTTTATGTCTTTTTTTGTGTCTGAAATATTTTGAAATAGATGTAAACAGACAAACAAAAAACTAATTGTGTCCTCCCAGAACATCAACGGGATTTATAAATATAAATAGTCAGTTCTCAGAGGGAATGAGTGAGGAGGCAGCATATTGCATCCCATAGAAGCAGAAGTGCCTGCTGACCAGTCACGCAGTCTGAGTATAGTGGAAGTTGTCTGAGAAAGCAGAAGAGCTCACCTGTTGGTTGTCGGTGTTCTAGAACATGGGCTGGCAGGCTATGGCTAGCGGTTTTTGTTTTGGATCACAGCCATACCTGTTGTTCAGATATTGTTTACAGCTGATTTGTGCTACAATGACTGAATTGAATGTTTGTAACAGAGACTGTGGCCCACAGACCTAAAGTATTGACTACCTAGCACTTTAAGAAAAAGTTTGCTGCCCTGGCTAGTGTGGCTTAGTGGATGGATTGAGCACTGGCCTGCGAACTGAGAGGTTGCTAGTTCAATTCTCTGTCAGGGTACATGCCTGGATGGCAGGCCAGGTCCTTAGTTCAGGTGTGTGAGAGGTGACCAGTTGATGTTTATCTTTTACATTGATGTTTTTCTTTCTCCCTCCCTTTCTCTCTCTAAAAAAATAAAAATCTTAAAAAAAAAAAAAAAGAAAAGGTTTGCTAACTCCTGCTTTAGAGCTTTGCTACCCAAAGTCTTGGTAGAAACACACAGTCCCTGGCCCCACCCCGCAGCTATGGAAATACAGTGTGCATTTTAATGAGGTCCCCTGCTGCTTTGTTGCCATGCTAAAATTTGGGCAGCACAGCCTTAGGCCCTGTGAACTTGCCATTTGATGCACAGTATCTTTTGTTCTTGGTGAAGGTATCAGCCCAGAAGTGAAGCCTTTATTTGATATAAATGTGGTTTTATCAGAAGTTTCATTTTCAATAAAGAAAATAACCTTTGTGTTAAGTTATGAACCACTTAACCTGAAATATCAGATTTTCTTCCTGTAAAACATTGTTTTACTAAACTGTAGCGAGGCAGCTCATTGCAGAGCATGTTATTTCCTGGAGTGGGGAGTAGGGGTGTTGATGGTGAATTTTGTCTCATCATTTGGTTTCTGTGTCTTGGGATCCCTTTTCTTATTTATTTGACATATTAGGCACGTGCCTACAAAATGCAACTATTGTCAGGAAAGGGGGCTCCATTTCTCTAGTCCTGGAGGTAATTTGCTACTCTCCATTTCTTAGGATGAGATCCATCTTCTCCACGATGACAGAGGCCCTGTCTTAGAAGCTTTGGTGGCCAGGGCCATTCGAAACATTGAGATGACCCAAGAGGATGTAAGACTCATTGGGCTTAGTGCCACCCTCCCCAACTATGAAGATGTGGCCACCTTTCTGCGTGTTGATCCTGCCAAGGGCCTCTTCTACTTCGACAATAGGTATGAGGAGACAGGGAGAAATGGAATGGGGTGACCTTCCTATTGTCTTTCCCTTTTGCCATGGAGCTCGGTTGCAGAGGATTTTGATGTGGTATGACTCCAAAAATAGGAATATTGCTCCTGGACAGTGAAAAGGACCATTTATTTCCCTGATATTCTATGCCAAAAACCTCATTTGTCTAACTATTGAACTTCCAGCTTCCGCCCAGTGCCTCTGGAACAGACTTATGTAGGCATCACAGAGAAAAAAGCTATCAAGCGTTTCCAGATCATGAATGAAATAGTCTATGAGAAGATCATGGAACATGCAGGAAAAAATCAGGTCTGTCCGTGGTCTGTCTGTGGGTTCTTACCATTCTTGAACTCTGTTCTGTTGAATTCTTGGTTTACTAATAATTAGGCAAGATTGACAAGGATAGAGAAGACACAACCCAAACCACCAATATCAGGAATGAAGTGGATGTTACAGAAGCTGTAGCCATTGCAAGGATAATAAAGGAATACTCTGAACAACTTTTTACACATAAATTTGACAACCTAGAAGAAATGGACCATTTTTTCAAAAACTGTCAACTACCAAAGTTCAGCCTAGATGAGACAGAGAACCTGAATAGTCCTATAAACCAATAAAGAAATTGAGTTTGTAATTTAAAAACTTCCAAAAAAGAAAGCCCTGTTTAGGCGTCTGAGAGAGTCCATTTCTGCCATGGCTCTTCTTCAAGACTGCTGCTTTTGGCCTTAAGATTGTGCCAGTCTGTTTTCTTGCTGCTGGTGCTATGGGAGGGACTGTGGGAGCTGTGTCTATTGACTGTGGCAAACCTGGTTTCTACTTAGGTGTTAGTGTTTGTCCACTCCCGGAAGGAGACTGGGAAGACAGCCAGGGCCATCCGGGACATGTGCCTAGAGAAGGACACCCTGGGTCTGTTTCTGAGAGAGGGCTCTGCCTCCACAGAAGTCCTTCGGACGGAAGCTGAGCAGTGCAAGGTAAGGAGACACAGGCCAGTTCTCCCATTCCTACGTGGGAACTGCCTCAATCCAGGGTTGTCCAGATGGTCCTTCAGGGCTGTACCCTCATGCTGCTGTTTCACACCAGTTAAGGCTGATCGTCTGCATGTGGGCTTATAGAGCAGGTAATGGGAGGGTCTCGTATGAAGAGATTTATTTCCTCTCTGGGAGAGTTCCCACAGGAAGGCTTACCTCATCATCTATTTTTTTCTGGTTTCATAGAATCTGGAGCTGAAGGATCTTCTGCCCTATGGCTTTGCTATTCATCATGCAGGCATGACCAGAGTTGACAGAACACTTGTAGAGGATCTTTTTGCTGATAAACACATTCAGGTGAGGGTGGATGAAGCAGAGTTCAGAAGACCCAGAATGTCCAAGATCGTGCCGTATGTTTGTGCCTGGTGCTTTGTTGTTTCTGGCTCAGGGAGCCCGTGTCAGAGAGTGTGGCAGGCACAGTTGTGATCCCACCTTTCCTAGGTTTTCACGTACTGCCGGGGGAAGGTGCGTGAGTTTAAGAAAGTGTCTAGAGGAATAGCATGTCTGTGACTCCAGATAGTGCCAAATAAGGCCTCACATCGTCAGGGCCTGCCTTGTTCACATTCTCTCCTGGGAGAGCCTGTGTGTTTGGTGACCCGAAGTTGATTAACATGGGTCTGTACTTCTGCTGCTTAGGTATCTGTAGGACCTTGAAAGGTTCCTTCTTAAATAGATGAGGTGTTCAAGGATGCCTTTCCTCTTTATTTTGTTGTTACTGGCAAGGATGGGACCCGCCTTGGTATTGCTAGAAGCTCTGGGACCAGGCGCCTGGAGAAGCTGAGGGTAGTGACCCTCTGGTGGTAAAATGTGTTTTCCTTTTCACCTTGCTTTGCCTCTGTAGGTTTTGGTTTCCACAGCAACTCTGGCTTGGGGTGTGAATCTCCCCGCACATACAGTCATCATCAAAGGCACCCAGGTGTATAGTCCAGAGAAGGGGCGCTGGACAGAACTGGGGGCGCTGGACATTCTCCAGGTATAGATCCTTTGAGTCTGTTCTTTGTGAGGAAGAGCACCCTGTGTACAGGATGCAAGGGTGCTGATAATAGGGCAGATGGAGGCGAGGGTCTATAAAGGAGGAACCTGGAAGCCCACCCAGCAGCCCTGTGGCCACAGCCCTCTTATTTGCTCTCTCCGCTCTAGATGCTGGGACGTGCTGGAAGACCCCAGTATGACACCAAGGGTGAAGGAATACTCATCACCTCTCACGGGGAGCTTCAGTACTACCTATCTCTCCTCAACCAGCAGCTTCCTATTGAGAGCCAGATGGTGTCAAAGCTGCCTGACATGCTCAATGCAGAAATCGTCCTGGGCAATGTGCAGAATGCAAAGGTAGGGAGGGTGCTGCTCTTGGCACCCCTGACCTTTTCTAGAGAAGCCAGGGTACCAGGAGCGGGACGGTCTCTGCAGTGCTGCGGGCCACCAGCACCCAGGGTCCTCCAGTGTCAGTATAAACAGTCCCAAACTGCTTGGGTTTGACTGACAGTTTCCCTTGTTAAAAGATCTTAGAAAGGACTCCTTTTTTTAACAATGAAATGGCGTAAATCTTCAGAAGATAATACAATACACATTCTTATAATTGGAAGTTAATTTTGAGTGATTCTGAGGAAGTTTTCATTTGGACACCAGTTCTCCATGCTAAGACCCAGGAGCTGTCTCTCGTAGGATGCGGTGAACTGGCTGGGCTATGCCTACTTGTATATCCGAATGCTCCGATCCCCAACCCTGTACGGCATCTCTCACGACGATCTCAAGGGAGACCCCCTGCTGGACCAGCGCCGACTGGATCTGGTTCATACTGCTGCCTTAATGCTGGATAAGAACAATCTGGTCAAGTATGACAAGAAGACAGGCAACTTCCAGGTGAGTAGGCCAAGGGATGAAAATAGAGGTCTCAACAAAAGTCATTGTCCCAGGAGGCATTTTCAAATCACTTAAATTTGAGCCCTGCCTAATGCCTATTGCTTGAAACTGTGGAGAGCAGGTGGGGTTACACTGTGCTGATTGACAGTACCTCCTTTCTGGAACTTGAGTGGAGGTAGCTAATTTATCTATGTTTTATGTGGGTGTCAGTACACTGTAGGTTGGATTATTGTGCCATCTTTCTTCATGTGCCTGGGCCAGACACTTATATTATGATGCGTTCACCCAGTGGGTTCCTGTTGTCTACAGTGAGAGGTTGCAGCCTGTTAATGCTTGTGTTGGATTGCATCTTCCTTCTTCATAGGTGACGGAACTGGGTCGTATAGCCAGCCACTACTACATCACCAATGACACAGTGCAGACCTACAACCAGCTGCTGAAGCCTACTCTGAGTGAGATTGAGCTTTTTAGAGTCTTCTCGTTGTCTTCAGAGTTTAAGAACATCACCGTGAGAGAGGTGAGTCCACAGTATGTTGGGACAGGTAGCTGGCACCAAGTTGCTGGGTGGGTTCTCTCTTTGGCCATCTGGCGTTTTTTTGACCTGTTTCCTTTGTGTGGTAGGAAGAGAAACTGGAGCTGCAGAAGCTGCTGGAGAGGGTGCCCATTCCTGTAAAGGAGAGCATCGAGGAGCCCAGTGCAAAGGTGAGCCCAGCGCAAAGGTGAGCCCAGCACTGCTGCTTGGGATAAGGAGAGGTGGTTTACAGAATCTTGTGAAAGATGGACCTTGGATTGGGGTTTGTGCTTGCTAACCTGCTTGGTCCTCCCAGCATCCTTCCCGTGTGTTCTTTTTATGAGAAATAGCAGTTACTTAATGTCTGAATCAAGAGATGCCCAGAGCAGAAGTGTGATTTATTTCCTTGGACTGTTCATGATTGGCTGCCTTCCGGCTGACCTTGCCTTTTCCAGATCAATGTGCTTCTTCAAGCCTTCATCTCACAGCTGAAATTGGAGGGCTTTGCACTGATGGCAGACATGGTGTATGTCACGCAGGTGAGGGCAGAGTTGTGTCACATGGAGAGGGGGCCTCACAGTTCACTACCCTGTGTGCTGTGTGCATCTTGGACGAAGTCGGCTGAATGCTCGTAAGGGTGTGGGAAATGCTGAGGTTTGTTTCCCCGGCTGGCTCATTAGTTGACGCGTGTGTGGTACAGCCACTCTGGTTTATTGCTGTTGAGCTTGTGACAAAGTAAGGCCTCAAGAGAGTGCCCAGAGGGCTCCATAGAGAGAGTCACAGGTCACAGCATTGACTTCCCTAGAGAGTGACTTCCCACTGTGGCCCCTGGCTCAAAAATAATCCAGAATTGGCAAAGGTCTTTTTAACTATTAGAGCTTTGAATACTGAATGAGCCAGAAAGCTTTAAAATCACACAGTGAGCTTCAGATTAAAATGTGTGGTGAACTCAAGCTACCTTTTTTTAATAATGTGTTTAGCAAGCACCTACTGTATGAAGGGGGAAGAATAATTACAGAGGGACTTTGTTTTTGAGTGGTGAAGCTGATTACATCAGAAAGTGTATGGAAAGTGGCTTCATTAGTCTGGGGACAGCGGGGACTTAACAGAGGGAATGCTTTGTCTTTCTCCAGTCAGCAGGCCGGTTGATGCGGGCCATCTTTGAAATTGTTCTGAACCGAGGTTGGGCACAGCTTACAGATAAGACCCTGAACCTCTGCAAGATGATCGATAAACGCATGTAAGGGCCTTGGGCGCTGGCAGCTCATCACTGTGTTGGGGTCCCCAGGAGGAGGGTGGTGGGAAAGCCATAGAGTGCACTTGACCTCCTGTCCTGATGCGTGAGATGGGACATGCATCTGGGGCAAGTTGAGAAGCCACTAGGCCTTGAGGGGTGGAGCTGGGGAGTGGGCACATGGTGGTGGTGAGGGTTGGCCCTCAGGTCCCACAGCTGGCACAGTTCCGGATGTCCTTGTTTAATAGCCGTGTCTTGTGTGGTCACGGTGATCTCTTGGAAGCCATGATGAGGGCAGTTTGTTATAGGACATGCACAAGGGACTAAACCGTTTTGTTTTCTTTGCTGGTAGGTGGCAGTCCATGTGTCCGCTGCGTCAGTTCCGGAAACTCCCTGAGGAAGTAGTGAAGAAGATTGAGAAGAAAAACTTCCCTTTTGAGCGTCTGTATGACCTGAATCATAATGAGATAGGTGTGTGGGAAGTCATCATCTTTCTGGGTGTATATCCAGGTGTCTTTGTAAGCCTTGAGCCCTAATATCCTGGTCACCTCTCATGCCCTCTCAAGCACTAGGCCAGCTCCTGGTCTTGGCCTTTGACTCCTTTGGGCTCTACTGAGAGTGTTCTACTGAACACACTGGAGTAGAATCTGCCACTTGCCCGGTGACCCCCAGTGGGCAGACATGTTTGGCAGTTTGGGTGGTAGCCCCTGTACCCTCTTGTGTCCTCACAGGGGAGCTCATCCGTATGCCGAAGATGGGCAAGACCATCCACAAATATGTCCATCTGTTCCCCAAGTTGGAGCTGTCTGTGCACCTGCAGCCCATCACCCGTTCCACTCTGAAAGTGGAGCTGACCATCACACCAGACTTCCAGTGGGATGAAAAGGTAAACCTTTGCTTGGTGGACGCACTGGCTTCAGTATAATTTTGAGGGGAGCTGGGCTGGAGGCGTTGCATGCCCACAGGGGTTCATGCTTGTTTCTCCTGCTTGTTCATGTTTTCAGGTCCATGGTTCGTCGGAAGCATTCTGGATTCTCGTGGAGGATGTGGACAGTGAGGTGATACTGCACCATGAGTATTTTCTACTCAAGGCCAAGTACGCCCAGGACGAGCACCTCATTACGTTCTTTGTGCCTGTCTTTGAACCACTGCCCCCTCAGTACTTCATCCGAGTGGTGTCTGACCGCTGGCTCTGTGAGTGTGTCTCCTCTGCACAGCCCCTTAGGGACAGGTCCTGCCGGGGCAGTTATACAAGTGACCTCGTGGAGGAGAGCAATACATTTGCTGCCTCAGGGTCCCAGGGTGTGCACAGTGGGGTTCTGGGAGCTGTTAGGTAAGGAGGACTGCCTACCGTTTCTCTTCTGGCAGCTTGTGAGACCCAGCTTCCTGTCTCTTTCCGACACCTGATCCTGCCAGAGAAGTACCCACCTCCCACTGAACTTCTGGATCTGCAGCCCTTGCCTGTGTCTGCCTTGAGAAACAGTGCCTTCGAGAGCCTTTACCAAGATAAATTTCCTTTCTTTAACCCCATCCAGACCCAAGGTAGGTGTGTCAGTTTTCCTGGTGGCCATGTCAGGTCACCAGATGTTTTCTGCAACAGAAGGGAAGTAGGGTGCTCAGGTCCTGCAGGCATGGCAGTCCATCAGGGCCAACTGAAAGAGTGCACCTGGTCATTTCCTCTCAGGTCCTTGGATAGGGTTAGATCTGCATTGCTTTGCCTGTCTTGCTGAGGAGGGTTAGTGGGGCATTATTGTTTCTCAGGCTCAGGAGGCTGCTGGCCCCTGACAACTCAAGTGTTGGACAGTGTCCAGCATTGACTGAGGCCTCCCCTCATCCTTTAGATAATAGTTGCATCTACATAGCACACTGACTGGTGTTCTGAGTGCGGTATGCTGAGGACATCGTGGGTGTTTTCTCTTTTATTCCTGCCACCAACACTAGGAGGCATTTAATATGAGGTACTACTATCAGTGTCCTATTTGATAGGTGGGGAACTGAGGCAGAGAAGCACCCAATTGAACAAACTAATAGGACTTGGACTTTGACTTGGTCTCAAAGCTGGGGTTAGGCTGTTCCTTTCTTTCTCATTAGACTCTTTCTAGGAAACGTGAGAGCACTGGAAGCAGCGAAAGGCAGCCAGGGCCCTTGCTCTGCGTCCTGGTCCCTGAGAAGACCAGCTAAGAAGCAGAGAAGGAGAGTTGACCTCCTTTGCTTCTGTTGTTGTCCTACAAGTCTCCATGGGACTGGAACTCTTGATGTTGGTCCCCTCCTTCCTTCTGTGTGGGAGAGAGACAAAGGAGGGGACAGCTGGGCCAGCCCTACTGTGGGGCGAGGCCACATCCATCGCCCCCTGGGTGCTGGCACCGCTGTCTCTGTGTGATGAGTGCCCCGAGTCTCTCCCTCAGTCTCACGCTGCTGCCCTGTCGGTTTGCAGTGTTTAACACGGTGTACAACAGTGATGACAACGTGTTTGTGGGGGCACCCACTGGCAGCGGGAAGACCATCTGTGCAGAGTTCGCCATCCTACGCATGTTGCTGCAGAGCTCGGAGGGGCGCTGTGTCTACATCACCCCCATGGAGGCGCTGGCAGAGCAGGTAAGCAATGGGGTGCTGACACCTCTGCGCCTTCACAAGGGCTGTTTCCATCTGTGAGTTCAGGTTAAGCTTCACCAAGCCCCCAAATTTGCAGGGTCACTTGGGGCAGGACTGTTTGCTGTTTCTGGGTCTTTCCTTGAGTTCGTGACCTAAAGAGAAGCCTGCTATTGCTTAAAAGTTCATGTGGGTTATGAAGTAGCCCAGAAGCTACAGAGAAACAGCTCTGTCTCTGGCTTCTTTGCTTTTTCTCGTAATAAAGAAAACATTGCCTGGCCTGGCTTGACAGTTTCTGCCCTCCTTCTCCCCGCCTGCCAGGTGTACATGGACTGGTATGAGAAGTTCCAAGACAGGCTCAGCAAGAAGGTCGTGCTGCTGACAGGCGAGACCAGCACGGACCTAAAGCTCCTGGGCAAAGGCAACATCATCATCAGCACCCCCGAGAAGTGGGACATCCTTTCTCGGCGTTGGAAGCAGCGCAAGAACGTTCAGAACATCAACCTCTTTGTGGTGGACGAGGTCCACCTCATTGGGGGCGAGAATGGGGTATGGTCTGAGTGCATGGCAAAGAAGGGGGGGCTGCAACAGGCTAGGATGACCTTGGCATTGGTCCTCATGTTTGAGTCTGAGGCCAGGGACTAGGGTATTTTCCCAGGAGGACTCTTCTTGTCAACTTATTCCAAAGGGATGATGTGAGACTTTTTAAGCTGCTCATAGTAGAGATTGACTTCTGTGACGAGTTGGAGCTTTTAATCAGAGGAGGAACTAGGGGATCATTTTGAGCGCTTTGGCCTGTGCACAAAGGGTAACTCAGGGCTGAGGGTGGTACCTGGGCCAGTGGTGACTTCGCTTCCTTCTGTTCTCTCCCAGCCTGTCTTGGAAGTGATCTGCTCTCGGATGCGCTATATCTCCTCCCAGATTGAGCGGCCCATTCGTATTGTGGCACTTAGCTCCTCACTCTCGAATGCTAAGGATGTGGCCCACTGGCTGGGGTGCAGTGCCACCTCCACTTTCAACTTCCACCCGAATGTGCGCCCTGTGCCTTTGGAGCTGCACATCCAGGTAGGACCTGCTCGTCACATTCCTCTCGGCCTTCTCTCAATAGTACCAGATCTTGTAATCTCTGCCTTTTTTCTCCTTGGTGCCCAGGGCTTCAATATCAGTCACACACAGACTCGCCTGCTATCCATGGCCAAGCCCGTGTACCATGCTATCACCAAGCACTCTCCCAAGAAGCCTGTCATTGTTTTTGTGCCGTCTCGCAAGCAGACCCGCCTCACTGCAATTGACATCCTCACCACGTGTGCAGCGGACATCCAGCGGCAGAGGTAGGGAGCGGCCCGGCTCTGTCCACTTCCTCTTGTCTGGTCTGGCTTCTGGGGGTGGGACTGAGGGGAGTTGGGTCAAGTGAAGTTGGTCCATCCTGAAAGGTGGTCTGTTTATGAGGGAGGGGCTGGGTGACTGCACAGTTGGAGGGTGTTTGCCGGGGCAGGAACCTCTCTGAGCTGAATTGGTGCCTCTGCTGCTCAGGTTCTTACATTGCACTGAGAAGGATCTGATCCCATACCTGGAGAAGCTGAGCGACAGCACACTGAAGGAAACACTGTTAAATGGGGTAGGCTACCTGCACGAGGGTCTCAGCCCCATGGAGCGACGCCTGGTGGAACAGCTCTTCAGCTCAGGTAAAAAGCCTTGTGGCACAGAGTGAGGTCATTGTATCCAGGGCTATTGCTTGTGATAGGCCTTAAACTTTAGGGTGCGGGTGCTAGTTCTCTGCAGCACACTAGTCATTTTCAAAGTACTTTACCAATCGTTGAATCTGTTACTGCATTTTTTTTCTCCCAATAATCTTGTGAGTTTGATGGAACAAGTGTTATCTTTATTTGCTAGCAAGACACACGAGGCTGTATCATTTCAGAACCTGGTTTTCTAGACCAGCATCTTTAGCCTCTATACCTGGTTTTCTATGTATGCCCGACTTGCCAAGGTTGTGAGACCTCACAGATGTCTAAATGGTATTACCATTTTGGCAGTGGTAGAGCCATAGTGGAGATGGTTCTTCCAGAATCACTTCCTGTCAGTTTTAGACCATTGAGTCTGTCTGCTTTGGGGCACACTCAGAGAGCTCAGTTTTGCTGCCATAGACTGAGCCAGCCCATGGCTGAGCTGGTACTTTCCAGTGAGCAGGGCCAGTCTGTCAGGCAGGAAGCCTAGCTTTCCATGGGGTGAGAATTTTGTTCCAGGATGACCTCATTGCCTCCAGGATAGTCCCTCAAGCAGGTGACACCTCTCACAGTACTGCAGTTGCCCTCTTAGTCGTATCAGACCTTGTTCCAGCAAGCTTTGCTCTGGGTTCTGAAACAAGGTAAGCCTCTGCCTGCTCAGGAGCAGTAAACCCTGCCTCGGCCAAGGGGCCCTGCACTCATCGTTTTCTCCACTCTGCTGCTCAGGGGCCATCCAGGTGGTGGTAGCTTCTCGGAGTCTCTGCTGGGGTATGAGCGTGGCCGCCCACCTGGTGATCATCATGGATACCCAGTACTACAATGGCAAGATTCACGCGTGAGTCCAGCTGTGCTGTGTGCTAAGGGGAGCCTTTCCTAAAGTGGACGTTACACCTGCAAACTCAGAAACCAGCTCTAGGAGGAAAGGTGTTCGAGCAGTCACCAGTCAGCTGAGGTTCCAGCGCAGCCTCGTTGTGGGGAGGGTTTTCAGTCTCAGGACCTAGGCTCACATTGGCTTCTGTAGTTGTCCTGTGTTTCACTGAGTAGAGAACCGGGGAGTTCAAGCTAGAAGGAACCTTAGGATTTGTGTAGTTAACTTGTTTCGTAAATTGGGAAACTGACTTGGTCCATGTCACACACCCTTGGATTGACAAGAAGCAGGAAAATTTGATTTTTCTCAGAAATAGCTCACATAATTTAACTCTTAATAATAATTTTTCCCAAAATGCAGGTTATTTTTGAAATGAGTCTTATTTCTAATGTCTGAATCTACCTGTAGGTTTGGATTTAAGTCAGGTGACTTGATAATTCACAAAATAACAACTATTAAGTTTGGGCAGCTGTTGCCCCGGCTGAGTGGCCGGGTTGGTTGGAGCGCTGTCGCAATGCACCAAAGTTGTGGGCTTGGTTCTCAGTGAGGCACATGCAGGAATCAGCCAGTGGATGCACAGCTGAGTGGGACAACAAATCGGTGTTTTTCTCTCTCTCCCTTGCTAAAAGAATCAATTAAAAAATCAATAATATGAAAACAGGTTTGGGCAGCTTTATTTACATATGTGATCTTTTATTAGGGAGTCACTTGGCTTTTGGCATTAGATGGATTTGTAGCTTTTTATTTTTTTAAATGTTTATTTTAAGTAGAAAGGGAAGGCGGGAGAAAGAGGCAGAGAAACATCGATGTGCATACATACATCAGTCGGTTGCCTCTCGCTCACTCCCAGCCGGGGACCTGGCCCACAACATAGGCATCTGCTCTGACCAGGAATTGAACTGGCGACCTTTCTGTCCACAGGCAGGCATTTAGTCCACTGAGCCACACAAGCAAGGGTGGATTTTTAGCTTTTTTTAAAAAAATATTTTATTTATTTATCTTTAGAGAGAGGGGAAGGGAGGGAGAAAGAGAGAGAGAGAAACATTAATGTGTGATTGCCTCTCATGTGTCCCCTACTGGGGACCTGGCCTGCAACCCAGGCATGTGCCCTGACTGGGAATCGAACCAGAAACCCTTTGCTTCACAGGCCCATGCTCAATCCATTGAGCTGTACCAGTCAGGGCTGGATTTTTAGCTTTTATTCAAGGACCCTGAGCAACAGAATCACAATTCTTAAACTCAAAAACTGCAATGTTGTTTAGATATGCAAGTGAAAGTAATTCCTCAACACAAGGACTCAGAAATCCAGAGTTTGCTGTAATGTGTCCATATCTCCCCACGTTTGTAATTTATTCTGACGTTAGGGAGTCACAGCCTGCGTTGATACACTGCCTCTTTCCTCTCTCTGTTACTAGGTATGTGGACTATCCCATCTATGATGTGCTTCAGATGGTGGGGCATGCCAACCGACCTCTGCAGGATGATGAGGGGCGTTGTGTCATCATGTGCCAGGGCTCCAAAAAGGTCAGTCTTGGCCTTTGTGGCATCTGGAGGTCCTGAGCCTTGGAACACAGGCTTTTGTCTTTTTATAGAGGTTTTCGTTAGTTTACATCCTTTCTGTCATCTGCTTCCTTCATTTTCCATGTTGCTTTGTAATGAGCCTTTGTGGGGTTTTTTGCTGTTGTTGAGGTCTTCATCCTCTGGCTAGTTCCATCTTCTTCCTGCGCTGCTCTTTCCGTGTGACTCTGGGCACCCTCTGTTCCCTCTGTGAAAGTGGTGCCAGTGAGGACAGGCGCACAAACCCAGCATGCCAGGTCTGACCCCACCTCATTTGTTTGCAGCTGCATTTCCCCATTTTTGTTTTGGCTGTGTCTGTCACACAAGGGCATTCTCCTATTGACTAGCCCTTGGCTCTTTGTGACAGTGGTGTCACTGGCTATTACTGCCTCCCCTCCCCAATCCACAGGATTTCTTTAAGAAGTTTTTATATGAGCCCTTGCCAGTAGAGTCTCACCTGGATCACTGCATGCATGACCACTTCAATGCTGAGATTGTCACCAAGACCATCGAGAATAAACAGGACGCCGTGGACTACCTCACCTGGACCTTCCTGTACCGCCGCATGACACAGAACCCCAACTACTACAACCTGCAAGGTCAGCAAACCTTGGATCACACTGTCCTTGTGTGGTTTTCACAGTTCTTGCTGGCCATGTCCCTCTGACTCCTCACTCACCACTCTCCTTCACAGGCATCTCCCACCGTCACCTGTCTGATCACTTGTCAGAGTTGGTGGAGCAGACCCTGAGTGACTTGGAGCAGTCCAAGTGTATCAGCATAGAGGACGAGATGGACGTGGCACCTCTGAACCTGGGCATGATCGCTGCCTACTATTATATCAACTACACCACCATTGGTGAGGGGCTGGCAAGAGCTGCTGAATCTGTGGGGA
Organism: Artibeus jamaicensis; assembly: GCF_021234435.1. NCBI lineage: Eukaryota > Metazoa > Chordata > Mammalia > Chiroptera > Phyllostomidae > Artibeus > Artibeus jamaicensis. The sequence goes on along the minus strand of NW_026521810.1, from coordinate 6,896,621 downwards.
GCCTTTCTCTGAAGGGGTACAGCTTTCTGGGACTCGACGATGGGCTTCTGGTGCCCGTGTCTCTTAGAGGGACAGACTGCAGGGGAGGGCAGGGGTGCCCAGACAGTTAACTCTTCCCCCGCTCCATTCTGCTGCTTTTGACTCCTCCCAAATCTTGTGTGTCTGTCAGAGCTCTTCAGCATGTCCCTGAATGCCAAGACTAAGGTGCGAGGGCTCATCGAGATCATCTCCAATGCTGCTGAGTACGAGAACATTCCCATCCGGCACCATGAGGATAACCTCCTGCGGCAAGTGAGGACAACTTGGCTTCAGGAGAATGGCTTGTGTGTCCAGAGCATGGGATCTGTCACCACAGAAAAATCCCAGCATGCCCCTGTCACCCACCCCACCCACCTCTGAGTTTTGAAGGGTTGTGAGTCTGGGGTGGATGGTACTTTGGGCCTGAGAGCTGATCTCAGGCTGCATCACCTGTTTTCATCACCAGCTATTTTTCTTGTGCTTTCCAGTTGGCTCAGAAGGTCCCTCACAAGCTGAACAACCCTAAATTCAATGACCCACACGTCAAGACTAACCTGCTCCTGCAGGCTCACCTGTCCCGAATGCAGTTGAGTGCTGAACTGCAGTCAGATACAGAGGAGATCCTTAGCAAGGTAGAGTGTGGGTACAGTGTGGGCACGGGTGGGAGCACCCACAGGGGCCTGTGAGGTAGCAGTTCTAACCCCTCTCATCCCCCACTCTTGTACTCCGACCCCACTCAGGCGATCCGGCTTATCCAGGCCTGTGTGGATGTCCTCTCTAGCAATGGGTGGCTAAGTCCTGCTCTGGCAGCCATGGAACTGGCCCAGATGGTCACCCAAGCCATGTGGTCCAAGGACTCATACCTGAAACAGCTGCCACACTTCACCTCAGAGCACATCAAACGTTGCACCGACAAGGTGAGCTGGGTCCAGACCTGGCTGAACCTGAGAGTTGAGTTTCCTGGACTTGGAGTGGTGTTGGGGGGAGAGGCACAGCGGGGGAGACTCCTGGTTCTGTCTGGTTCCTGTGAAGGTGTTACACTTTGAGGTGCTAGAGAGCCTTACGAATGTGGGCCATATTCTCTCTGAAGCCATGTCTTCAGGTGGCTGGCTGTGAAGGCTGGAAATCAGCAGCCACGTAGAGCCCGTTTCATTTGTGGTTGCTCCTCCCCTGACCTCTGAATATCCTCTGCAGGGAGTGGAGAGTGTTTTCGACATCATGGAGATGGAGGATGAAGAGCGAAATGCACTGCTTCAGCTGTCTGACAGCCAGATGGCAGACGTGGCCCGGTTCTGTAACCGCTACCCTAATATTGAGCTGTCTTACGAAGTGGTGGACAAGGACATCATTCGCAGGTGAGCCAGAGGGGGCCGGGTCCCCTGCGGTGGGGTCCTGTTGGTGTGCTGTGACTCCACCGCCCTGGCATTGATGTGCTGCCCTGCTTTTCTCCCCATCAGTGGCGGGCCTGTTGTGGTGCTGGTACAGCTGGAGCGGGAGGAGGAGGTCACGGGTCCTGTGATAGCACCTCTCTTCCCACAGGTGTGTATGTCGTGGAGGCTGGCTTTTCCAGGTGTCTGCTGGAGGCCTTTTATCCATTGGTAGAGTCTGAGTGCAAGGGTGCATTGTCACTAAGGTGGAGGTTTAGAGTAATAACTCAGTCATGAGTCATAGAGTGAAAAGTAATCTTGTGGCTATTGGTTTTTTTGTCTTAAACTTTTTAAAAAAATCTGCACCCAAGGACATTTTTCCATTAGTTTCAGAGAGAGAGGAAGGAAGAGAAAGAAACATCAATGTGAGAGAAAAGGTCAGTCATTTACTTAGCTCTCATATGTGCCCAGACCAGGCCTCATGTGGTGCCTGTACAGGGATTGAACCTGCAACCTAGGCATGATCCTTGACCAGGAATTGAACTGCAAACCTTTTGGTTACAGAGCGATGTGCTAACCAACTGACCCACACCGGCCAGGGCTGCCTTAAAACAGTTTAGGCCCTGGCTGGTGTGGCCAGTGGATTGAGCACTGACCTTTGAACCAAGAGGTCACTGGTTCGATTCCTGGTCAGGCCACATGCCTGGGTTGCGGGCTAGGTCCCCAGTTGGGGGCGAGTGAAAGACAGCGGTTCCATGTGTCTCTCACACATTGATGTTTCTCTTCCTCCTTTCCCCTCTAAAAGTCAATGAATAAAATCTTTAAAAAACCTTTTTTCTTTATAAAAAGTTTAGATGACTGGTCATTGTTAAAAATAGCAGTTGAATGTATTGTCAGTCTGTGACTATTAAAACACAAGTTACTTAAATGGCTTCAGGACAGTTGGACTTTTCTAGGTGTTTCTTCTCTGCCACTTACTGTGCTTCCAGTTGCTTGTTTTTTAACACCAGAAAGAAAAGCTGATTCCTTATTTGGGAGAGTAATCGAAGGTTGAAACCAGATACACTAAGTTTAATTTTACAATCTGGTTAAATACATTCTGAGAAATGCTTTGATTTGGAATTCTTGGACTTTCTCAGAGTGGAGTGGCCAGTAAAAGTTTCTTGATAGAGGCAAGGCCCACCTTGGATCCTGTCTGTGGGTAGGCTGGGCTCTACCTTTGTTTTAAATCTGGCAGAGTTGCCTTAAAAAGGTGTCTGAAGAACTCAGAGCTGTTGGGCCAAATAGTCTAGATTTCTAACAGTGGAATCTCAGAAACAGTGGCAAGTAGTGAATGGAGAAGGTACTTCGGGAAAAGAAGTAAGCCTGAACCAAAATACGAGTCTGCCTGCTACTTAAACACTGAATTCATTTGAGATGCTTTATAATAGTTTCAAAATCTTAGTTTTATTAAATTAAATTTCAGAAGGAAATTTTAAAAAGCTTCCTTTCTGGTTTGTTTTCCTGCTTTTGTAACCATTCTCATGGTCGCATATGAATGTCAAGTAGTGTCATGTGATGAAATTTTTGGTTTCTGGTCACTGCAGAAACGTGAAGAGGGCTGGTGGGTGGTGATTGGAGATGCCAAGTCCAACAGTCTCATCTCTATCAAGAGGCTTACCCTGCAGCAGAAGGCCAAGGTGAGTATCCAGTGGCCCAGCATTTGTTCTGAGACAGGGGCAGGGTGCTCTCCCTGTGTCCTACTCCCCTAATTCCTTCCTGTTTTCTGTAGGTGAAGCTCGACTTTGTGGCCCCGGCCACCGGCGCCCACAACTACACTCTGTACTTCATGAGTGATGCTTATATGGGATGTGACCAGGAATACAAATTCAGTGTGGATGTGAAAGAAGCTGAGACAGACAGTGACTCGGATTGAGTGCAGAGGCCTTGGCAAAGAGGAGCTGAACCTGAGTCAGGAACTTGGACAGTTCTGTGGGATCACAGCTGTGGGGACCAGGTCCGTGGGCAGGGAGAACTGCCAGTCAGTGCAGGTGCTGCCCCAGCCCACTTCCACCCCATTTCCCTCTTGCTGCTCTGCCATCCAGGCTTTGGATCCAGTGTGTGCAGGTGTCATGTAGCTGTTGAGCATAAACTGTACAGCATTTTTAGGTATGCTGTTGGTGGTTCTTTAAATAGAGCTAGACATTCTGAAATAAATTGGAGAAACCATTTGTCTTTGCAGTGATTGCAAATCAAGTTTCTTTTCTTTAACCTGAGGCTTTTGGTGAAAAAGATTTAACCACTGAATTTAGGATTAATACTTCTGGAGGACAAGGCTGTTCTTTGGGCTGTCACAGGCACCCATTCAGCAGGTATGAAGGAAGGGTTAGGTAGCTTCTTTTTAGTCAGTATACCTGGGCCCCCACCTCGTTACCCAGTATCACCACCACTGCAGGGACTGGGCTTCAGGGAGAGAGCACAGACTAGAAGTTCCTCAAGATCTATAGTTTGGCCCCCCACCATTCCAACAAGGAGGCGGCACAGGAGGGACTGAAGGGCTCCAGCTGGGCGTGGCCCACGTTTGGTACACTGATACTGTGATCTTGATCTGTAAAATTTCCTCTTCAAATTTTTGCCTCCTGTTCCATAGGAGTAACTACATAAAACTGAAAGATTCTCAAGGGTAACTTCCTTGGATCAGCTGTTTGCAAATGATTTGGTCTCAGGAACCCTTTACACTATAAAAATTAAGGGCCCCAAAGAACTTATTATCCACTGATACTTAATGTATTAAAATTAAAACTGCATTAAAAGTAATTTACATTGACTTTCTATAAAAACAATACAGGCAGAAAAGCGGCCTGTGATGTTTTTATAAATCTTGTTCCTGATTTAAAAGACTGATTCTTGTAGTTGCTTCTATAATTGTGTATGTTACTTAAGTTGAAGTAAAACTGACTATGCACATACAAACAGTTGGAAAGGAAGTTTTTAATAGCTTTGGAAACTGGCTACTTGATGCTAATAGTGACACTCTACAAATGATAGTTTCTCAAGTGCAATGTGGAATCTGAGACTTTATCAATGAGCTTCCTATACTGTTACATTAAGTCCACAGGTCTCTTATCTCTTGTCCATGAATGATTCTGTAACATCACACATTAATCATTTGGAAAATGCTGATTTACTGAATCATGCAGATCTTTCAAATGTCAACACATTTCATCATACAAATCACATTCGTTAGTATCACCACCAATCTCAGAAGAATCTAAGTACAGTGGTACCTTGGTACTCGTCATTAATTTGTTCCAGAACTCATGATGAATGCTGAAACTGATGAGTGCTGAACAATGAAGCATTTTCTCTTGGTGGGCATTGGCTGACTCATACAAGTTCTAGCAAGTGCTGAGTGCTGAAATGTATTTTCCTGGAAAATGTGAGCACTACAGAGTTGGATGAGTCTGGAGCTGATGCGTACTGAGGTGTCTATCGGAGTTTTCCAAAATTCTAAGTTTTGCTTGAATGCTTGATTGTTGGCAGTGCTGTTTAGTTACCCTTGGTGTGAAAGGCTCATTTCCCAGAAACCCTCTACCAAGTAGTCAGGTTTTAATCCTGTAATTTGCTACAAGTATAAATGGTACATACCTCATTCAGCCTGCAATTTAGCTACATAACCACTTTTCCTCAAGATGCACTTCACTGTGCTGTCTGCATGCTGCCATTGTCACAACATGGCGGTGTTCCCAAAGGTCAAGGTTTTATACAATTGATTTGTATTTGTTCTCAGACATTTCTAAGTGGAGTTGGCAGTACTTTTGCTGTAAGCGAGGCAGTGAAGACTACCACCACTAGCTGGTGCTGCTGCCATGGCTCCTGCCAACAGGGCAACAGCTCACCTCCCTGCCCCTTGGCCCTCAGGCACTCCGGACTCCCAGAGATCTAGAGCACATTTGAGAAACACTGCCTTTGTATTGCCCCCGCTATCTCCTCTATGGTCATTACTTCTGTAGTATAAAAATCAGTGAAGTCCTCACTGATTTGGGGAACAGTCCTCAAGGCAAAACCCCTATCTGGTGACACAAGGGAACTTTAGTGAGATGGCAGAAGTGACCGCCTATGGCAGTAATTCTCTACCTTTTTTCATTATCATTCTAAGGAGCTGTATCGGAAACCAAAATCCTACTTGCCCACACCATGAAAATTTAATACCACAGATGTACTGCGGTCCCTTGGATGACCACAAGCTATTATCTCTAAGGTTTCTTTTGTCCTCCACCCAAGTACCAATTTGCAGCCCCACTGAGAATGTATGGCCTGAGGCCAGTAACTCTACCTTTTAGGGTTCACACCCTTCCCCATTAATTTTTTTGGCATTCCCTGTAGGCACAGAAGATACACGAGGGTTTCTAAAGGAAAGCAGAGGTGTCTTCAAACTAGTCTACACTAAAAAAATATATCATCCTTCAATATTTATCAAATGTCTTAAATGCAAGGAATTAGAAATCAAGAAGGCAGGACCTATTTCAGAAAAGGACTCATCATGGAAATGTTTTAAATTGTGAATGTCATAATATAAACATGACTTGGGACTCAGGGATTATTTTTATAAGGCTTACAATTTCAAAAAGTTCTGAGATACAACCCTCCTACATATAGACATGGTGATTATAAGTATCACACTCACCCCACCCCCATAACTTTGACCTAAAGGGAAGCAAAATCTGTGGCATAACTACAAAGTACTGCTGTTCTGTAGTTGTTCACAAAGGGCCCCACGTTGAAGGAGGGAAACAGTGTGTGGTCCTGTGGCCCTGCACATCTACCCAGCTCTGACTGGGAGAGAGCCACGTTAAATGAAGGCCAGGCTGCTCCTTCAAGTCCTCTTGGGCTAGGAAAGTCTTATGATTCTGTCCTAAGTAGCGGTGGCTCAGAGGACTTCAGGCTGCTGATACTTCCAGAAGGCCACCTCCCCATCATCACTGCAAGAGGCCAGGAGTCCCTGCTGCTTGGGGTTCCAGGCCACGCAGTTGACATCCTGGGAATGGGCCTGAGGCAAGTGGGCTGTCAAGGAGAAGGTGGGCTGCTGCGGATCTGAGCCAGGGTCCTCCTCAAACACTCGGATGGCATCATCCCCACAAGCTGTAGCCAGGGCCCCGGTCAGCGAACACCTGAGAAGAACACATGCATTGGCACATATGCTGGTGGCTGCTCTCTCCCCAACCCAGCAAGTTAGTATTGAGATATCGATCCTAGAGTCCTTGGGCTGCCTTTCTTCCCAGGCTTCAGCTAACATCTCTTACTGAAGAACTTCTCTAATTAATATACAGCCACAGACATCACCCCATAAGCATTCCAGTGCTGCCATCTAGGTTTACCACCCAAATTAATTAACCTAAAAAACTACCTAAGATTCTGATTTACACTTTTGTCACTTAACATAAGCAATTCCCTTTGTCATGAAGTTTGTGTAAGCATTTTTTTAAAGTGATATATTGGGCCACTGAATTTTATGTCTATTTGTTATTCCCAAATGTTTGCTAATATATGTAAGGCTTAGAGGCACATTAACTTTTTTCATTATTTAGGATTATTTCCTAGGGAGAGATTCTTCGGGTCAGAACTGCCCGACTGGCTCTCTTATATGAATAGCCTTGGCTTTTATAGACTCCATAAGGGTAGAATCAGTTTTACCAAACCATAAAAATCCTGGCCATGAATCTGCTTTCATTAATGAGGACTGCTGAATGGTACAATGCTGTGTGATCTCCTGCAAAGGCCAGTGCTGCCCTCACTGTCTGGGAACTTAATGCAGGTGCAAACCTGGGTCTGAGTCTGTTGTGGACTCCTGTGAACCTGGACCAGCCAGCTCTAAGCCAGCACGGTGGACAGTCTGGCCTGTTCTGAAGAAATAAAGGTGCTGCTCTCTATTCCTGTGCACTCTCCAAGCGGGCACAGAGGTCTGACTTTTCTAAAATGTCCCCAAATTGTGGAGGGGTGAGTGGAGATGGGGAAAGGAGATGGAGGTCTTACCAAGCAATGTCGTAAATGGTCCTGGAGTGGAAGCCTGACAAAGTACAGACACATTTCCAGCTGGGATCAGAGCTGCTGCATGCCACCCCTGCACAAAAGATGAGTCCGAGACACATCTGTGTCCCGGGCACCGCAGAGGACTAAATGCCGCACTGTAGAGGAGATCCTAATTCGCCCTCCCTCACTCCAACCCTCCATCACCAGTCCCTATCTTCATTCTCCTGTCCCCATCTTCACCCATCTGTCTTACATACTGTGGCCAGACGCATTTTTACAGAATTCTGAGAAGGAAATGTCCTGTTCTTGAAAACAAACAACAAGAGAAAAACCCTTTTGCTGCAGACTATTTCTGACTAGGTAGCCTGCCTTCAAAGGCCACCCAACAGCCAGCCTGACTCACCTTATTTCTCCCCAGATCTTTTATATACCTATACTATGTTTCACCTAAAGGAATCACCACTTCTGGAGTAGACCTAGGCTTTCCCATCTTTAATGCCTTTGTTCATGCTGTTGTTTTCACCTGGAGTTCTCTTCTTGTGTTGAAATCCTACACACCCTGGCCTGCCCAGGTAGCTCAGTTGGTTGGAGCCTCATCCCTGCACCAAAAGGTGGGTTTGGTGTCTGTCTGGTCGGGGAGCACCTAAGAGGTAACTGATATATGTTTTACTCACATTAATGTTTCTCTCCCTCTCTCTACAAACAATAAAAACATCCTCAGGTGAGGATTAAAAAAAAAAATCCCCAAATCCTATACACCCTTTCAAGTTCCAATGAAAATGGCCTTTGTACATAGCCTTCCTTGATTCTTCTAGTACTCTGGCGCCCTCCCATGGCCCATCTCCCTTTCTACCCCACCCAGTTTGCTGTGCTTCATCGGTGTCTCAGCCCCTGAGCAGACTATCAACGTCTTGTAGAAAAGTCTTTCTTAGCTCTACACCTGTTCCCTCACCTTGCTCATTGCCTGGCAGATACTGGTGCCAGATGCGCACGGTACGGTCATCACTGCAAGACGCTAGACGCTGGCCGCTGGGGTCAAAGGCCAAGCTCCATACAGTGGATTCGTGGCCCTCAAGGGTGGCACAGCATACCCAGTCATCCTCTTCCTCCCGATAGAGCTTCACTGTGTCATCATAGCTTGCAGAAGCTAACAGCTGGGGACGTAAGAAAACGCAGCACTTATGGCCCGAGAATTGCCTGTGGTTCCAAAACCTCTCCCTGCCAGGACAGGACAGTCCCAGGAAGCTTTGTAACAGGGATTAATGTCTTTTGGCCACAGATAGCATTCCCTAGAAAAACTAGGCTAACGCTGAGGGGCAAAAGGGGGCCGGGGACAACACTCCATACCAGAATTCCTTCCCAGAGAGATAATCTGCCAGACTTTTACCTCCTGGCTTGGGTGCCAGACCACATGCTTGACATCCTGTGTATGGGAGTTGAGGACACTGACACATTCGTACTCATCTTCTTCATCAACTGTGGGAAGAAAACAGAAAAGAGCCCATGAGCTGACCCTGTCAGGGTCACATAGTCTGTCCAATGGCTCCCAATTGCACCTAGAGGGACCTGGACTTACCTTCCCAGACCCACACACTCTTATCTCGACTGCAGGTAGCAAGGAGGTTGCCAGATGGGGCCCAGGCCACTGACTTGACTTCATTTTCATGGCCTTCCAGGGTGGTCACACACTGTGAAAAAGGAAGAGGGACAAAAATCAACAGAGACTCCCGACAGCCCACTGACCCAGGTTGGCTCAAGTTCCCTTATCCGCCCTGGAGAGCAAATGGCCAACAATCCTGGTCCCGTCCAGCCTGGTTACCTCAAAGTCATCCTGATTCTTCTTCCAAATGCAAGTGGTAGCATCAAAGCTGGCAGAGGCCAAGTAATTGCCACAGGGAGACCAAGCCACCTTCCTCACAGTGCGCTGGTGGCCTTCAGAAAGGACAGATTTGCAGATCCAGTTGTCACCTAAAAGCAGAGGCCAGGCCAGGCATTGGGGCTGGGTGCACCGGAAGACACATAACACTATCAATGCCATCTGACAACTGGAGCTAGTACTGGAGCCAAGCTGGAGGCCAAGTCCAATAGGCATATTTAACAACATGCTTTTAGGAAGAAGTAATTGACCCTACTTCCTCTGGAGGCATCCTATGGGGAGTCACCCTCCTAATTTAAAAAAGTCAGTGGCTCCCAAATGCTCTCGGGATAAAATTTAAACTTCGCCATCGTCGCAAATTACTCTGTAGGTTACTCTCCACTGCTCTTCTCTCCTCGTTTTCCTGCCTCAGCAACTATCACAATTTCCTCTACAGTTCTAGGCTGTCTCCTGTGGTTTTTGCTTCTAGTTCTTGTCCGAAAAGTCTTCTTGGAGTGGCTCGAGTCCACGTCGAGGTGGCCTCTTCCCACTCTCCCTGGGCGCACCCCTAGCCCTGCACCCGCAGTGCAAGGCACCCGCACTGCAAGCACGTGGAACTCCCGGCAGCGGGGTCGCGCGCCCAGACCGGGCCTTACCCTCCATGCCCCAGATGCGGACTCTGCGGTCGCCCCCGCACGAAGCCAGCAGAGTTCCTGCGGGGTTCCAGGCCAAGAACCAGCAGCGCGAGTCTGGGTGCGCCGGAACACGGCCCAGCAGCACCAGCGAGTCCTTCATGGCGACGTGACGCAGGATGAGAAGAGGGGAAGAGCACAGGCGGATAATGCCAACGCGCAGATTCCCGCGACCTTCCTCGGCCTCCGGGGCCGCGAGTCGGCCACTTACACCTCAGGACCTTGGTGGACCTGGGAAGTGAAGTATCCTCTATACCGCCGCGTTCCCTCCTGGGAGTTGTAGTCGACCCCCGGCCCGGCGACAAGCGTAGTGGGACAACATGGAACTACTAGTACCGTGAGGCCCCACGAAGGGAGGCGGTGGTGCGTCAGCTTGTGGCGGTTGCCGAGACTGGGCGGGGAGCGGGAGGAGGCGGAGGCAGAGGAAGAGGAAGCGGAAGTGTGTCGGCCCGGGTTGGTCCGGGTGTTTGGGTTTTAGGGCCTGGGATCCCTCGACCTCGGGCTGCTGAGGAGCCTGTGACCGCCGGAACGGCGCCATCCCCGAGGCCTGCTGACTGGTGAGGAATAGCTATTGGTGTGGGAAGGGTCTTCTCCGGGCAGAGGTTGCGTCCCAGAGCGCCGTTCCTGGATCCTGGGACCCGGATCCCTGCGGCCCAGCCTAGTCCTCCTTCCCTTGACAGCCTTTGGCTGAGACTCCGGGTCCGGGTCTCTCTTCCACCAGTAACCCATGTCTCCGCCCCGTTCTTCCCATTTCCCAGGCAGTTCCTAGCTCTCTCCGGGTCGTCATTCTGCATCTCCACTCCAGGGACCCAGTCACCGTCCCCGCCCCCTGAATCTCTGCAGTCCTCTTGTCTCCTCCCCGCCCCTGGTCCCAACCTGCCCAGCCTCCGGTGTCGGCCCTGGCAGTCCTGCGCCTTCCTTACCTGCTTCCTCCTTGGAACAGGCAGACTCTGCGCTCCGCGGAGATCGGCGGCGAGCATCAGCGACTCCGGAGCGACGGCGGGCGGCCCCGGGCATGTACGCCCCGGGAGGCGCAGGGGTGCCCGGCGGGCGCCGGCGGAGGAGCCCGGGAGGCAGCGCTCTGCCCAAGCAGCCGGAGCGTAGCCTGGCCTCGGCCTTGCCCGGCGCCTTGTCCATCACAGCGCTGTGCACTGCCCTCGCCGAGCCTGCCTGGCTGCACATTCACGGTGGCACCTGTTCCCGCCAGGAGCTGGGAGTTTCCGATGTGCTGGGCTACGTGCAGTCGGACCTGCTGAAAGGTAAGACCACCGCTCGCCGGCCCTCTTCCGCCTGGGCAACCCGGGCTCCTCGGTGGGGGGTAGAATGTAGTGCGGCCTGGAGCTGTGGTAACTAGGGCAAGATTCGGTTGAAGGCAACAGCCCCATTGTTGCCTGGCGTTCGTGCCCACCAGCTGGCTCTTGGGGGTCCGGCTTCTCATTAATTAGATGTTATTCAACCACGCACCTACTCTTCATGCCACACTAATCTGGACTGCTGCTATTTTAGGATTCTGCCTGAGGAAGGGCGCTGTATACCGAGAGAAGATAAGGGTGCTGGGCATTGCAATTAGCTGTCTCCTTTTAAGGAACCTCTGGGATGTAGGGGGATTTCTTTAGGGCAGCTGATTGATGAGAAAACGGAACTTTTAATAAAGCTAGATTTTAAAATAGCTTTATTTCTACAGTAGTTGGATTTTCATTATAGAAAAGGGGAGTCTGTGGCATTTTAGTTAATTTGGATTCAGTTCCAGCCACAGTAAAAACAGTTGGAGTTTGGCTCTCGGAACCTTACATCTGTGCCCTACTAAGGTGAGGTTTCTATGCTCTTCGTGTTTTCCAGCCTGGTGGGCAGAGAAGAGGGGAAAGGAACTAGGGACTGGTCAACTTACTGGACACAGGGGAGGCCACGCAGGGCAGTGGGGGGGGCAGCGACTGCAGTCCCGGGGAGCCCCATAGTTGCTCCTGCCCACCCCTTTCTCCAGCAGTGAAGATACAGCCTATGTGGTGTGAGTTCAGGATTGTGCTACCTTGCTTTTACCTGAAAAATGGTCAGTGGACCCACCATAGCCCTTAGTACCAGCACAGTTCACCACCCCTATTGTCTTTTTAAAAAAAAGTTATTGAGGTGACTTTGGCTGGTAGGGTCATACAGGTTTCAAGTGTACATTTCTGTGATACATAATCTGTATATTGCACTGTGTGCCCACCACCTAAAGTCAAACCATCTTTCCCACCATATATTAGGCTTCCTCAAGCCCCCATCCCTTTCTGTCTGGTAACTGCCACATTGCTGTCTGTGTCCATGAGTTTGTTTACTGTCCCACATATCAGTGCAATCACATGGTTCTTACCTTTTTCTCACTGACTGATTTCACCCCCTGGTCCTTTGAACCATTTTGTATTTTCTCCCTGTGCCACTCTCTGGCTGTGATGTGTTTCAGGTGTTTGCTGCCCCTCAGAAAGCTTTAATGTTAGATGTCTTCATGTCGCCTCTTTAAGGATTCAGGCACTGGGGTTTGGTGAGAAGGTCAAGTTCTCCTCTGTGCCTTGGACCTTATACCACCTCTACAGGTCTAGGCTGAAAAGCTGTATCCTTGTGGCCTAATATATTTTTCTGAGAGTTCTCTGACTTTTGCAACTTCATTGAGTTTTTGAGGGATTAGGATTAGGATGATTTAGAGAACAGGATGGGGACTTCTGGTTTGTTCCCAGTCTGTTCCCTGATTCATTAAGACAGAAGGCTTTGTGACCTGCAGTTTTTTCTCTGGCGTGTAGGTGATCGCAGAAAGGCCATCAAGCTGGGGTTTGAGTCTGGATGGCTTTTCTCTTAGCACATTCCCCTTACTTGCCTTCTTTGAAGCACAGCTGCCACCATCACTTCATCTAGACCCCTTGGTATTTCAGTGTTTCAAGGGCTTGTTGCACCTACAAACCAGGAGAGAGTTCCCGATGTTTCTCCCATTCAGATCATTCCCAGGGAGGCTCATGAAATTCATCCTACTCGGGGAGAGGCAGTGTGGTCCCTGGTCCATATTTCCGAAGTCCGGGAAACCGCGTTTCAGAGAAGTGAAGTCACATCTCTCCAGGCCCACACACCTGGGGGTGGCATGGCTGCATCTGCCTCATCTACTGACCCAATAGAAACTGATGTTTTTTATCCTTAGTTTTACTTCACCTGTCATAGGAATGATCTCAGGGTTATTCTACTTTGGTGCGTATCCTTCTCAAAATCATGTAACAGAATAAATTCATGGTATAGGTTCTTCTTTGTTCACATGTATTTTGTGGAACTTTTTTCTACTTTAAATGCCCAGACTGATGATTGAACATGCAACCTTAGTGTATTGGGATGACGCTCCATCAACTGAGCTACCCAGTTAGGGCCCACATACATATTTTTATATATACATAAAGCATGTTGCCTTAACCTTTATGTTTGCTCATCTGTTTAGAGATCTTAACCCATGGACAGTTTTGACCTGTGGCCATCTGCTTGGGCATTGCAAGCTAGGAATACTTGGTGTCCATTCATAAGAGAGTTGACAGTGGCACCTCATGAGCTATCACAGAAGGTGGCAAGGAATCAGGAGGTCTTGATTGCTTCTCTGCTTTTGCTCTGTAGTGATTGAGTTTTGGGTACCCAGTGGGCTTTTAAACATGATCTCCTGTGTGATGATGCTGATCCTCGGGGCCTAACAGATGTCTTAGAATGACAGCTGTGTCTGGTGCCTACAGATGCTTCCAGAGGGAGAGCAGACCCTGTCAGGTCTCTGCAGGTGACCGGAAGCGTGCCGGGTCAGCAGGCTTCGCAGCGGTACCTTCCTGTTTCTCTGACCCCTGCCTGAGTGCCAGGCCTGGTGCTCAGTACACTTCCTGCCCTCTTTAGTTTCTCCTAAATGACACCTTCATTTGGTAGGTGCTGTCATGACCACTACTTCACAGTGGTCTTAGGCTCAGGGAGGTCAGGTGACTTGCTTAAGGCCACACAGCTGATTAATGTGGCGTGGCCTCTACTCTTACCCGCACACCTCAGTGATCTCCAGCATCTTTTCCTTTTATCAGAGCTGTGCAAGTCCTTCATCACCATCAGTGTTTAGCTCAGGTTGGTGATCTGGAGGCAAAGCCACTCACTCTCCTGCAGAGCCCTCTAGGCTTTAGCAAATGCAGACTGGCTCAAATAATTGTGTCCTGAATTCTCCCACTCCCGCGGGGTTCCTGCTTCTCACTCTGCTCTTCAACCTGGGCTCAGGTGCACAGATACACCCAGGCCTCCAGTAGCCCCAAATCGTGGGACCCCAGATAATCGTTTCTTCTGCACATTATTCCCTCTCGGCCTCTTAAGTGTGGCCAGTGAAGGGCAGCACTGACAGCAGCCTTGGGAAGCACCTTTGAGGAATGAGGAGGTCTGGGATTTGAGGTCAGGAGAATCATGATTCTCCTGAAGGAGACTCAACACTGAAGAATTCTGTCTTCTTAAGGGAGTAGATATTTGTGGTCCTCTCTGCCATACTGATGTCTGGCAGGAAAGGATGAGCTCAGTTCTAAGCATGTCCAGCATCCTGTCTGTCTTCTCTGTGCACTAAGCTCCTCTCTCTCATGACAGACCACCTGGGCTGTGGGGCAGGCCACTGGAAGTTCAAAGGCAACCAGAGGACCAGTCAGTATGCCTGAGGAGTGGTGACTGATGCAGCTGGTGCTCCCAAGTCTTGTGGGGCCTGTCCTTTGAGGCAGCTTGCCTAGGACCATTGGTATCTGTGGTGATGGGCCAGCCAGGCACTAGGGGACCCTGTTGGACTTGAATATCAGAAGCCTGGCTAGAAGCTGAAGTCACAGTAGGGAGAGGCTATGCGGGTGGGGAGGATGAGTGCTGAGAAGTCCTGGGTGGTGGGGAAGTGCCTCTAACTCACAAGGACTCAAGTGAGGGGAAGAGAAGGGGGATGGGACAGAAAAAGGAACCTGGCCAGGAGCCGCTTTAATCTTCCTGCCTGCAGCCTGTTTGGGTTGGGAAGGGGTGAGAGCAGTGGGCAGGTAGACAGGAAGAGCCAGGCCTTCAAAACAAATCCAGCCCCATGACTCACTAATGACCTTGGGCAAAGTCAGTGTCTTGGGATCTTACTACACAGCGGCTTCCTTTTTTCCTGTTGACTGGAGGGGACAGCCAAGCAGTAGTTAGGAAAATAAACAGCACAACTGGAAGGTAGGATGTGTGCTCTCTCTTATCACAGTGTAGTGGACTGCACCACTGGTTCAAATTAATTAATTCACTAATTGTTAAAAGTATATTTTATTATGCTACTACAGTTGTCCCATTTTTTTCCCCTTTATCCCATTCCACCCTGTACCCACCTTTCCTCCAGCATCCTCCTCCCCTGCCCTTAGTTCAGGTCCTTGGGTTGTACATATATGTTCTTGGGCTTCTCTAGTTCCTATACTATTCTTAACCTCCCTCTGTCTATTTTGCACCTACCAATTATGCTTCTTATTCCCTGTGCCTTTTCCCACATTCCCCCCCTCTCCCTCCTCACTGATAACCCTCCATGTGATCTCATTTCTGTGATTCTGTTCCTGTTCTAGTTGTGTGCTTGGTTGGTTTTTGTTTTTTAGGTTTAGTTCTTGATAGTTGTGAATTTGTTGTCATTTTACTGTTCATAGTTTTGATCTTCTTTTTCTTAGATAAGTCCCTTTAACATTTCATAAAATAAGGGCTTGGTGATGATGAACTCCTTTAACTTGACCTTACCCGGGAAGCACTTTATCTGCCCTTCCAGTCTAAATGATAGCTTTGCTGCATAGTGTAATTCATGGCTTTGAATACTTGTTTTTTTAAATATATTTTATTGATTATGCCATTACAGTTGTTCTATTTCCCCCTTCATTCCCCTCCACCCTGCTGCACCCCCTCCCCCAACATTCCCCCCCTTTAGTTTATGCCCACCTGTCTCAAGTTCTTTAGATTCTGTATTTCCCCTACAATTCTTACCCTCCCCCTATTTTCTATCTACTGTCTGTGCTACTTATTTTCTGTACCTTCTCCCCACTTCTCCTCCTCCCACTCCCCTGTTGCTAACCCTCCCTGTGATCTTCATTTCTGTGGTTCTGCTCCTGATCTAGCTGTCCTCTTAATTTGCTTTTATTTTAGGTGTGGTTGTTAATAAGTGTGAGTTTGCTGTCCTTTCACTGTTCATCTTTTTTATCTTCTTTTTCTTAGGTAAGTCCCTTTAACATTTCATATAATAAAGGCTTGGTGATGATGAACTCCTTGAATTTGATCTTATCTGAGAAGCACTTTATCTGTCCTTCCATTCTAAATGAAAGCTTTGCTGGATAGAGCAATGTTGGTTGTAGGTCTTTGGTTTTCATGACCTGGAATACTTCTTTCCAGCCCCTTCTTGCCTGTAAGGTCTCTTTTGAGAAATCAGCTGACAGTCTGATGGAAACTCCTTTGTTGGTGACTGTCCCCTTATCTCTTGCTGCTTCTAGAATTTTCTCCTTCATTTTAATCTTGGCTAATGTAATTATGATGTGCCTGGATGTGTTCCTCCTTGGGTCCAACTTCTTTGGGACTCTCTGAGCTTCCTGGATTTCCTGGAAGTCTATTGCCTTTGCCAGGTTGGGGAAGTTCTCCTTTATTATTTGTTCAAATAAGTTTTCCACTGGTGGCTGTTCCTTTCCCCCTTCTGGTACCCCCATAATTCAGATGTTGGAATGTTTAAAGATGTCCTGGAGGTTCCTAAGCCTCTCCTCATTTTTTTGAATTCTTGTTTCTTCATCCTTTTCTGTTTGGTCATTTTTTTTCTCTTTCTGGTCCACTCTGTTGATTTGAGTCCCAGTTTCCTTTCCATTACTATTGGTTTCCTGTGCATTTCCCTTCATTTTAATGAGTTTAGCCTTCATATGTTCATCTAATTTGTGACTGTAATCAACCAGTTCTGTGAGCATCCTGATCACCAGTGTTTTGAACTGTGTGTCTGATAGGTTGGCAATTTCTTGTTCGCTTAGATTTATCAGCTCTGGGGCCCTGAGTTGTTCTTGAGCCATGTTTCGATCTGTTCGTGCCTGTTACGTACGAGGAGGTGTTCACCAGGGCGGGGCCGCTGGTTTGTGACACTGTATGTGGGGGCGGGTCAGAGAGAAGCCACCCATGTCGCTGGTTTGTGATGCTGTAAGTGGGGGCGGGGTCAGAGAGGGACAATGGCGGTCCCCTCTGCCACTTTCCGCCACTGGGGCCTGCACAGTCTGTATCACCACTCGCTCCTTCACCGGTTTATCTGCGCTTGAATGTGTGACCGTGGTCAGCCCTCAGTGGGTCTGCCCACTGCTACTCCACACCTGGGATCCGCCCACGACTGCCGGTGTGCCTGGGTTGCACACCTGGGTCGGTCTGGTGGATCTTTCCTGCCTGACCCCGCTCTGCTGCTGGCTCTGCCCCTCTTACCGGTTTGGCTGAAGGGTTCATTGTTGTCAGACTTCTGTATAGTTCAATTTTCTGTGGTTTGGCTGCGTTTTTGTTGCTAAAACTTTGTTGTAAACTTGGTTGTGTGAGAAGGTGCAGTGCTTCCACCTACGCCTCCATCTTGGTGGAAGTTCTGAATACTTCTTACCTTAGGTTGTTTTTTTTTTTTTTTTTTTGAGAAATCAGTTGATAGTCTTATAGGAACTCCTTTATAGCTAAGTCTCCTTTCCTCTTCCTGCTTTTAAGATTCTCTCCTTATGCTTAATCTTGGGTAATTTAATTATGATGTGTCTTGGCATGTGCTTCCTTGGGTCCAACTTATATGGGGCTCTCTGAGCTTCCTGGACTTGCATGTCTATTTCCTTTGCCAGATTGGGGAAATTTTCCTTCATTATGTTTTCAAATACATTTTCAATTTATTGGTTTTCCTCTTCTCCTTCTGGCACCCCTATGATTTGGATGTTGGAATATTTAAAGTTGCCCAGATGTTCCTAAGCTTCTCCTCATTTTTTTGAATTCTTGTTTCTTTATTCTGTTCTAATCAAACATTTATTGCTTCCTTTTGTTCCAAATCATTGATTTGAGTCCATTTCCTTCCCTTCACTGTTTGTTCCCTATGTATTTTTCTTTATTTCACTTTGCATAGCCTTCACTTCTTCCTTTATTTTGTGGCCATACTCAACCATTTCTGGGAGCATTCTCATTCCCAGTGTTTTGAACTCTGCGTCTGATAGGTTGGCTATCTCTGTCGTTTAGTTGCATTTTTTTCTGGAGCTTTGGTCTGTTCTTCATTCGGGCCATTTTTTAAAATCTTGGCATACCTGTTACGTAGTTAGGGGCCAAGCCTTAGGTATTCACCAGTGTGGGGCAACCCACTAAACTGCGTTGTGATGCTGTGTATGGGAGAAGGGCCATAATAGAACAGTGCAGCTTTCTCGTCTCTTGCCCTGTTTTCAGTTTTCAGTCACTTCCCCTGCTACCCACTATCAGATTGTGCACTTTCAGGTGCTGATTCCTGGGTGGGCGGGCTTGTGTATGTTCGAGGACCCTGTGCACCCTTCCAGCAGACTCTCCTGTGAGACAGGCAGTTTCTCTTGCCACTGCAACCCCACAGGTTTTAACAGCCAGAGGTTCTGAGGCTTTATGTTGCCCAGTGCAGGAACCCTGGGTTGCATGGTCTGTCCCGCTTCCCAGTTGTTCCTCTTGGCTTATCCGCACCTGAATGTGGGACCGCCCCGTCCTTCAGCTACTGCCTCACCAGCCTGCTGCACTAGCCACTGCCTTGCCCAGCATCTTCTCTGCCCTGGCTACCCATCTCCACCTCTCCTACTGGTCTGTATGAATGTTTTTTCTTTAACTCCTTGGTTGTCAGACTTCCATAGAGTTCAATTTTCTGGCAGTTCTCATTGATTTTTGTTTTTAAATTGTTTGTAAGCCTTCTTTTGGTTGTGCCAGGAAGCGAAGCTTATCTGCCTACTCCTCCATCTTGGCCAGAAGTCCCTTTATGGTTTGAATTTAAAAGGAGGACCTTGTCCCACGTGCCTTTTCTCCCCACAAGTGAAATAATACCTGCACAACACTGAAGGATTCTTTCTTCTCGAGGGAGCAGATATTTGTGGTCCTCTGATGTCTGGCAGGAAAGGATGAGCTCAGTTCTAAGCATGTCTGTCCGGGATCCTCTGTCTGTGTTCTCTGTGCACTAAGCTTCTCTGTCTCATGACAGACCACCTGGGCTGTGAGGCAGGCTCCCAGGGTATCTATTAGCATCACTCTAGGGAAGTTCACACTTGGCTTCCCCATTAAGCCCAAGGGTTTATTCACAGTTTTGGAGTGGGGTAAGACAGTCACATTGAGACCAAACCGGTTTGGACCTGGCCAGCGTGGCTGAGTTCATTGGAGCGTCATCACAGTAACAGAAAGCTTGTGGTTTCAGTTCCCAGTCGGGACACACACATGTCCAGGTTGCAGGTTCGATCTCCGGTCCCTGCACATAGGGTTCCCTGTCTGGGAGACAACCAATCCATGCTTCTCTCTCACATTGATATCTTTCCCTTCCTTCTTCCCTCCCTCCCTCTCTATAAAGAAATGAAAAAAATTTGTCCCTCAGGTGGGGATTAAAAAAAAAACACCCTTATTTGAATTTGGGTCAGAAGCCCCTTTGTGTACCCCATCACCTTCTGATGGGGCACATCCTTACCCTGGCTTTTAGGGGTTCTTTCTGTGGCTCACACTGGCTGTGAACAGGAAGGACACGCCAGGACTGACACTGCTGCAGCCAGTGAGGAGGGACCGGGGCAGTTAACAATGCTGAGCCTTCATGTGACAGATGAGAGAGCAGAGACCAAGGGCAGTCCAGTGCAGTTAAGTGCCATCTGGTCTGTGGTAACACGGTCTGCGGACGGTCTAGGATTTGGTGCCAAGTCCAGCGCCTTTGTGGTTTTCCTACTGCTTCCCAGAGCCAGACTCTGGTGGCTATGGAAGTTTAGATCGCACCAACCAGTTTTCGCTCAATAATTCCCAGTATGAACACTTTTCATTCCTTAACGGCCCAAACCAATTTTGCCTGGAAGGGATTTTGTGCTTCCAGCTATTCCCCTCTTGCACTTAGCACCTTTGCAGGTGGCTCTGAGAGCATTTATACTAACTTTTGTCCCAAATGTTTTAGAACTTGATGGATTATCCCCATCGGGGAAAGATAAAACGTCCGGGACTTGGTGATTCTGAGCATCACAGTGCAAGGGAGCCTGCCCTGGTTTGGAGTCCAGCTTTAGTTTGGAGACTAGCTCTGTAATATGAGACCTGAAAGAAGTCACTTAATTTCCTCTCTCATCTGAGCTGTGCAAAGTGATAACTGACCCATGTGGCTCAGTTGGTTGGGTGTCATTCTGCAAGCCGGAAGGCCACAGCCTGGTCAGGGCATATGCCTGGATTGTGGGTTGTGTGTCCCCAGTCAAGGCATGTATGAGAGTCAACCAGTCGATGTTTCTCTCTCACATTGATGTTTCTCTCTTTTTCTCCCTCCCTTCCCATCTCTCTAAAAAAGTAAATAAATAAAATCTTAAAGGTAACGTTTGACTAGTCAGTGTGCACAGGCTGTTCCTGGAGGAGACAATAGAAACTGCCAACAATATTTGTCTCTTGGGAAGGGCAGTTCGACACTGGAAGAGAGGGATGTCTCCTCTGGAGCTTTTTATCATGTGCTATTCTTCCTTATTATTAAAATAAGTGTATTATGAAACACAAGGAACATGGGGGAGTATTCGAGGGGGGACCCCCCAAAAACTGGAATTATGTTCTGGAGGATGGGCCCCTTGTAGTACAGGCTTTCCCCAGTAAGTGAGTGTTCTGGGAACCCATCTGTGTCAGTGTACCAGCTGGCGTTGTTGTGAGAGGCTGTGTTGGGCTTCATTGAAATTATTTTGAAGACTTTCAGTGTGTTTGCCCATTTCATGATGGGTGATTTATGAGCGCACCTGCCCACACTGTGCTGAGTGTTCAGCAGTCTTTGACCCAGAACTGTATTATCCTTGTGCCCCACACTCCCTATTCACCCAATCTCACCCTGAGTGACTTTCTTTTTTTCTGTTTCCCTGGGTGAAGAGTCCCCAAAGGGAAATGTTTTGCTGATTTGGAAGAGGTGAAACAAAAATGGTAAAAGCACTAAAAGGCATTAAAGTTGACGAGTTCTGAAACTGTATTGAGCAGGGAAAAGAAGTGTGAGTAGGTGTTTTGCATCAAATGTACTTTAGTACTTTGAAGGTGACTGGAATATAAATAATGTAAGAATAAATACATGCTTTTTAATTTTTATTTTATTTTTATTTATTTATTTTTTTGGAGGTCATACCTGCCTTTTTTTTTTTAAGATTTTATTTATTTATCTTTAGAGGGGAAGGGAAGGAGAGAAGGAGAGAAATATCAATGTATGGTTGCCCCTCGTGTGTCCCCTGCTGGGAGCTGGCCTGCAACCCAGGCATGTGCCCTGACTGGGAATTGAACTGCGATCGTGTGGTTCGCAGGCCCGTGCTCAATCCACTGAGCCACACCAGCCAGGGCTAGATATACATTTTTAAGGACAATAATAAAATGAACCTCCTGTACTTAGTATGCAGTCTAAGAAAGTATCTTTGAAGTCACTCAGTATTACCTTTTTTCAGTTAAGACTGGTGGTTAAGTTAAAACTTAGTGGATTTTTATGAGAACCACAATTAAAGCTCTACTCCAAGTGCCTAGCCACATTAAGTAATCTGAACACAGCCTGCTGCAGAGTGTGCTGTAGTCCCTTGCACCCTGCTACTCACACTTTCATCCTGCCCCATCTCTGCCTCATGCCATGTGGACTGAGAAGAACTACCTCGGGGAGCTTTAAACAATATTCAGAGTGAAGCTAGGAGACAGTCGCTGTCTACAGGAGCTTCTCCTTTACCGAAGCCTCTGCATGCCCACAGCATGATCTCTAAGCTAACTAAGAGCTGAACGAAGTGGAGGCTGGGCCTGGTTCTGGCAGCCCTATCACACAGGCAAGCCTTCTGGGAGTAAGCAAACACCAGACTGGGTGGTTGGGCCCAAAACAGATGGTCAGCTGACCAGAGTGACAGGTAGCTCTGAGGGCAGCCTGGTGGATGACCTACAGCCATACCATGGGGGCATGAGTCTGGCGTGGGCTCAGCCACTGTCTGCCTAGCAAAGTGTAGGCCTGAGGCAGGCATGTGTGCTGTCACAAAGGCCCAGGGTCTCCTGGTATCTGCTTTGGGTCTGGGGTCTGTCCAAGACCCCATGATGCCAGTGTCTCTTCGTTTGAGTCTGCTTTGTTGGCTTCATGTCTCCTACCCAGGTTCTTGGACTTTATTTCTCAGTTCCTCTTCTTCTAGGCCCAGGATTTGTGTTTCTGGGAGTGTAAGTCTTAGGCTACCTGCATGTGAATTACCTGGGCTGCTTGTTAAAATCCAGATTCCTAGGC
This sequence comes from Artibeus jamaicensis, assembly GCF_021234435.1. NCBI lineage: Eukaryota > Metazoa > Chordata > Mammalia > Chiroptera > Phyllostomidae > Artibeus > Artibeus jamaicensis. Next base: position 6,874,268 of record NW_026521810.1, on the reverse strand, counting down.
CTTGCTCTAGACAGAGAGCTCAGAATTCCTGAGGCCTGGGAACGTGCTTTCAGCCAGAACCCTGGTGACTGTGATGGGCACGGGAGAGTGATGACCGCCATCTCCCAGCCTCAGCCAGTGGACAGGACTCGGGAAAGGAGCCTGTAAGCTAAGTCCTGCCAGCCCTTTTCAGATTTTTCTAAATCATTTGACGGCCCATGACCTAAATGAAAGAGAAGAGCTTGCCGGTGGCTGGAATAGAGGAGGGAGAGGAGGTTAAAGCACATTTCCTACTTTTTATTGAAGCTTTAAATGGCTTCTTTTTAGATTAGCCTTTATTCTGTCCGTGTGTTTCTGGGAGCTATGGCAGTTTGCATAGATATCAAAGGGGTCTGACAGTGTTGTCTAGACAACATTGAAAAGAATTAAGAATGGTGTTGTGGTCCTAGAAGGAAGTCCGGCTTGCTCTACACGTCTGGTGTGCAGTAGTCGTCCTGGGCTCTCCCTTCACCGTGACCCCAGGGACTCTGAATGCGGGGCCTCCTTTTTCAGCATCATCTTCCTTGGTTTACTCCCTCTTTTGGTTGAGTGTGCACCCCTAATGGCTTTGCCCTCGTATTTGGTTCTGTCAGTTTCTGAGCCTTTCAGGCTTTTGTGGTGTAAATCTAGTCATGTTTTAGCTTTCCCACTTTGAGCTGATATTTCAGCTTACCCAGTCTTCTAAGTCAGTTCTAAGTCCCTTTACTTTCCAGGTTCCAGAATTGGGTTTTGCCCCTCTCCCCTTTGTGTGGGTTTATGCCTTTAAAATTTTTTGTTTTGTTTTGTTTTGTTTTATTTTGTTTTGTTTTGTTTTGTTTTGTTTTAGGTAGGGTTCAGGGAGTGAACAAAAATAAATGTTAAGTTCCAGGCTACCATCTTTCCTAACTTATTTAATACTTTCTTGTAAGGGTACATTTTTCCAAATTACTAACCAAAAGGGGATGAATGAGTGGCTGGATAGAGAACTGACATTGATTAACCTCGGGCCTTGCCTCTCTGGCTGTCTCAGCTCTGTAGTTAGTAGGCAGTTCCTGCAGCTGGGAGCATGCTTTAGCACAATGGGCTGATGTGTTGGATTGTCAGGGACTTTAAAAATGGTTAGAAGACCGTGGCAAGTACAACGAAATGGAGGTGTGCACTTAGACTGGCTTTGTTGGAAGGGAGGAAAGTGAGTGCATGGGAGCAGTGATCAGGGTTCCTGTCTGCTAATTCAGGTGCCGTTCAGCCTCCTCTGTGGGCCAGCTGGGACCGGAGTTATGACTGTCCTCTCCAGGACTCCCCTGGGTCTCCACGACTGACTGAGAGGGACAGACTACCAGGTTGGGACTTCTGCTCCAGGGTGCTCCTTGGGATCCTGAAAATTTGGTTCTCCCCCTACAGACTTTTGCATGAATCTCCAGACAGTACTGCTCCTGCGGGTCATTGCCGCCTTCTGCTTCCTGGGCATCCTGTGCAGTCTGTCTGCGTTCCTTCTGGACGTCTTTGGGCCCAAGCATCCAGCCCTGAAAATTACCCGTCGCTATGCTTTTGCCCACATCCTCACAGGTAAGCCCAAAGGGGTCTGACAGTGTTGTCTAGACAACATTAAAAAGAAGTATTCCAAAACATTCCAAAAGGAAGCACTGCTCCCAGTGGGGGAGGAACTGCCACAGGGTGGGGGCAACTATCTGGAATTGCAGGTGGGAGTGGCGGGTTCTCTGAGCAGATACCAGCCCAGATGCTTATTTCCACTCTAGCCTTTCCTAGAGCACTAGGGTGTGATGGCAGCTTGCTTTCATCATTTGCCTATATACCCGGCTCAGCTGTTGGGAGGGAATAGTGTTAGAATTCCCGAAGAAATCTCATAGCTCTCCATGGGCTTAAAGTTCAGCCAGGCTCCCAGGACCTGGAATGAGCAAGGAAGGGAGCAGAGTGTCTCACTGTGTCTCCCTGGAGAGTATGGTCTCATCAGATTCTTTCCTCCCCCTTTGTTTTCCCACAGACTAGCCTCTGCCATGGCCAGGCTGGGTGCTGATTTGATTGGTGGTGGTGCCAACTCAGCTCCCAGACTGCATGACCTTGTCTGCTCCTTTCAAGCACCCACTGATTTCTAGCAGCCCTCATATTCCAATTCCAGATTCTTAAGACTGAGAGACTCTGGCTAGCCCAGAGGGGGTCAGGCATCTGTCCCCAGCCTGAGCCTAAGAACCCCATGACCATGGAGAGCTCCCCCTTCCAGTATCCCAGGGCTGGCAGGTTCTCTGACAGATGTGGGTTTGGGTATAGAGGATGCAGTTGGGTAGAGAGGTTCGGGGTTCGGGTAGAGGGCTGCAGCTGGTTCCTCAAGCACCCCAGTTGCAGTGTGCCTGCTAACCCCTTTCTGCACTCTCCTTCCGTCCCCCAGTCCTGCAGTGTGCTACTGTCATTGGCTTTTCCTACTGGGCTTCCGAACTCATCCTGGCCCTGCAGCAGCAACATAAGAAGTACCATGGTTCCCAAGTGTATGTCACCTTTGCTGTTAGTTTCTACCTGGTGGCAGGAGCTGGCGGAGCTTCAATCCTGGCCACGGCAGCCAACCTCTTGCGCCACTACCCCACGGAGGAGGAGGAGCAGGCCCTGGAGCTGCTCTCTGAGATGGAGGAGACCGAGCCCTACCCCTCGGAATATGAGGTCATCAACCAATTCCAGCCACCCCCAGCCTACACGCCCTAATGCCAGCCCAGGCTTTCTTCCTCCTCCTCCTCCACAGCTCCTCCCACACCCAGAGGAGCGCCTTCCCCCAGAAGGCGTCGCTGGTAGGATCCTGACCCTCTTCACCAAACCCTCCCCAGGAGAGACTCTTCCTTTTGGGTTGTTCACGTATCCCTGCTCTTGAAACCTGGGGTTCACAGATTTTATATCATGCACTTTCCCCCTCTTGCCACCTTCCTGTGTCCCTGAGGTCACTAGTCATTACCAACCAGGGACCCTCATAACAGGTTTTCTCCATGGGCCATATCTTTCAGACCAGAACTTTCCTTGGGAAGCTGCTGACAGTGTCAGCAGGGCCCAAAGGAAAGGGGACTGTGCCCTGAGGGCTTCCATCCGGATGGTCGCGTTTGCCCACAGCTGCAGCTGTGAGCTGACCCTGCCCCGTTCCTTCCCAGAGTGCTCAGTGCCAGGCCTTCCACTCTGCGGCTCTCTCTGCACTTTAGTCTTTGGACTTCCCATCCCCTGGTTCTGGTTTGACAGGGCGAAAGAATTGCTGTTGGGAAGCAGAACCAATTTTCTCTCCGCTTCGCCCTGGCTTGGGTGGCAGGAGCCCAGGCCAGGAGAGAGCACAGGGTGTGGGCCTGAGGCCGCCTGGTGCCCAGAAAGGATCAGAGTGAAGGGGTCTGAATTTCCAGCCCCTTCACCTTTTAAAATTGAGTGGTTTTAAAAGGAAGAAACAAACAAAACCAAACAATAGCAACAATAATCTGTTTTTAAACTAGTGAAAAGACGTCTGTCATTTTTCTGATATTTATCCCATTCTTTTGGGCTCTGTAGTGTTTTGGGCCATAGCTCCTTCCAGCCCATAGTAGTTCCTCCCTGAACCTCTCCCAGCAGAATGCAGCCCTCTTCCCTTGTCCCCTCCCTCCCAGTGGCCTTCCTACGGAACCCAGAACCCCATCAGCAGAGGGGCTGAGGACTATGGCCTGGCTGGCTGGCCAGCGTGGTGCTCCTCAGGACTGTGGCACTGAGATCTAACCTGGCCTCCGTGCAGGGGCAGGGCCACGGCAGGTCAGGAAAACCACCACTCTCCACAGAGGAGCCACAGCCAGTGGGCCCCGTTGTGTGAGGTCAGACTGGCAACCTGGTTGTGTCCTTCAGGCTTGGTGCCTCCCCTAAACTGTGACTTGGGGCAACAGCTTGCTGCATGCCCTCTCCCCTTCTTGAATGTACTCTGGCCTTGCAGTGTGCTACTTACTGGCTCTTTCTTGCCCAGCCGTCACTCTGCTTTTCTGTTTGCCACACATGGCCTTGGGTCAGGCTGAATTTTCTGCTCTGAGATTGGCATAAAAGTCGGAGAAACTTGAGAGACCTTCAGTGTGGATCCAGATGGCCAAGCTTTGGAATCAGTGTCTGGTGCTGAGCTGAAAAGCAGATGGATCCCAATCTTCTGCTACAGACGACAGAGCAAGACTGGAGAATGGACACTGCTGTTGAACTGGGGCTAAGAAGGATCCGTCCCATGTCTCGTCGTCGACTGCCTCGGGTGTCTGGACATATGCCTGTGTGGGCAGTGAAGGCCGTGTCTACACATGAGTGAGTGGCTGCCTGGAATTCACTGTGATGCCAAAGTGTGTCCCATGTGACTCTCACACTTCTAGACTCTTCTGTTAGGCAAGAGAGACTTCGGTGTGATACCTGCACACAAAGCCAAGAACCACATTTTCTTGTCTCTCTGTCAAGTCCTCATTTGTCTTTGGCAGATATCTGGGGTGTGTCCAGCTCTCACTGACTCTGGGTGTCTGCAGGGCAGATCAGGAGACCAGGCACCAAACACGCAAGCCAAAGGGACCAGTCTCATGAGGCCCCAGACACGACTCTGTGGACCGTTCCATGTGATTCAAAACCCATTTTTTTTATTAGCCTTCCATGCCTCTGACCTTTCTCTTCCCCCTACTATTCTGACACTCATATAAATTCTCCAGTTGTGTTGTTTTTCTTTTTCGGAAAAAAAATAAAAAAGCAAAAACGAAACAAATGAACAGAAACCACAAGTAAGAATATAAACGCAATGACTCCCTGTCATTTTTGTGTGACAGTTTCCCTGAGTTGCTTTGTTCCCTTCCTCTGAGAGAAGCAGGAGAAACTCATGAAGTGTGTAATTAGAAAAGTCAGAGGGACTGCAGGTGCCTGCGCCGTGCAAGGCACTTCCACCCAGATGTGCCTCTAACCTGACACCATGCACAGCCAGGCCCCCATGGGGAGCCCAGGTGGCTGCAGACCCTCCTGTCAGAGTCCCTGGTGACCTGCAGAAGAGAACTCTTGTTTTGCGTGGAGAGAAAGAGACCCCAGGTCTAGGGCTTGCCAAAGAAACTGTACTTTTGAAATCATAGGTAATGGTTACTTCCCAGTAGGGACTGGGAGAGTCGGGTGAATGGCAGTGATCAGGGATGTAACTTGTAGGAGAGCCTTCAGTGTCAGTGCCTTGCTTAGCTATCCATGTTTCATTCATTTGTTCATTTCTACATTCAGCGGACATGCCGGGCCCCAAGGTGTGCAGCACAGTGAAAGATCTTAGGACACCCTTTAAGGAACAGCCTGGGTTTTTCTTTCCTTTTTCTTTTGAATTTCTGGAACGGTACATGTCTTGGGAGCTAGGAATTGTTTTCTCTTTTTATATTGACAGGCTTAATTCACTTTATTTTCCTTGTGTAAAATGAGGTAGTGGTCACATCTGGAGCCCGGGTCCTCAGCACAGACACCCTGCCCTGGGTCTTTACAAGACGGTGAGGGATTCCTGATAGGGATGCTTGGTGAACAGTCACTTTTCAGAAGTCGGAGGTGAGATAGCAGAGGGTCTTAGAGATGGCATCAAAGGTGGCCTTGGCAAAGTTGCCAGGGTGGCAGTGCAGGCCCTGGCTGAGGTGTAGCAGGTCAGTACTGCATCAGCAGCAGCTTCTTGGGCACAGGGATTGAGACGATGCCAGTGCCTCTGGGTGCAGGGCTGAGGTGCACCAGCGTGGAGCCGCAGCGCCCAGTCACCTTGCAAGGGACGGTTTGGGGCTTCCTGACTGTGTTCCCCCAGTAACCTCACTGCCCAAGGACAATGGAGAGCTTGGCCAGGATGATGGCCTCGCGGATGGCAGTGGCTACTTCCTTTGAGTGCTTAATACCCAGACCAGGGTGTCCTTGTAGTCCCCAATAGTGACAGATGCCTTGAACCAGGTCCATTGTCCGGCACGTGTCTGCTTTTTCACGGGGAATCTTCAGAATCTCATCCTTGAGGGATGCTCCCAAGAAACAGTCAGTGATCTCAGATTCCTTGATGGACAGAGGAAAGAGATGGGTCTCCTCCAGGGAGTTGATTTTCATGTCCTTGATCAGGTAGACCAACTTGGTGGCAGGGATCCACTCCTTGTCCTCAGCCTTGCCTCCAAGAGCTCCATGAGCTCCATGGCCCTGGCCCTGACCCTGGCCATAGCATCGCCCCTGGATGCCCCTGCCAAGTCCTCCACAGAAGCCGCAGCAGCCTCCCATCCCGGGGCCCCCAGGGCCTCTAGGCCCCTCCGCAGTACTGGCATCATCCGCCATTTGGTGTTCCCTGGGGAAGCTCATTCCTTTCCAGATGTTTATAAAAGGTGCCTTGTGTTTTGTACAAAGCCTGTGAGGCACTGTGAGAGAAACGACAACCCTCAGGGTCCCGTTTCCAAGGGCTCTGTATTTTCACTTCTGGAGATGGACTTGCCCACAGACAGGCAGCATGAAGTGAGTGGTCTAGTGGACGGCTGGAAAGGGGCTCTGCCCTGAGCAAGTACCAAAGGTTTTATGGTGGCAGCTGGGGCCAGGCTCAAAGTGAGAGTTTGGAGGTGGGTGGGGGTCATTCCTGCCAAAGGGCTAGTAGGATCAAAGCACAACTGGTGGCCAGGATGTGGCCAGAGGTCCCCAAGGGGTGGGGCCTGTTGAAGCCACTGAAGCCAGGGGAGCTTTGGAAGTTTTCTGAGAAGGAAAAGGAAGGACTAAGTGTTTCTAATGACTGGTGAAGTGTGAGGAGGGTCAGCCTGGTGTTGGTGAGAGTCTGAGGGCCTGGGAGGTGGGACTGGGTGGGAGATGGTGTGCAGTCCTGGAACCTGGTACAAGGGGGAGAAGAGAGCAGTCACAGTTGGCCCCACAGCCTGGTGTCTCTGCAGGTGTTGCAGGGAGGAGCCCCGCAGCCTCAGTTCCTGCTGACCTGTCAGGAGATGGAAAGTGGAGCCAGGACCTCAGCCTGAGAAGGGCGTGGCATGAGAAGTGGCAGGACGTGAAGGGCAGTAGGAGGCATAGAGGCCCCTGAGCCCAAACATGTTCTCAAGAGTTTGCCAATGAAAGAACTTTCAAAGAGATACGTGGTTCCATTTTGTTCAAGCCTGTAGGGCTCTATGAGAATGGGGCCCAACGGGGCAGGGCGGGCAGGCAGGCAACCCCATTTGGAAGCTTTCTCCCTTTCTGTCTCTGTGGCAGAGTTGCAGCTAGCTCTGTGAGGGACCGCTTCATGGCAGTGTCTGGCTACACCCTGTGACCCAGTTACCCCCTTGGTTTGACCTTACTCTCGGGGTTCTCTCACTTAGCTTTCTAGTGCAACTGCTGTTGGTGGAGAGTTTCCTTCTGGAATAAACTTGGGGTGGAGGGTGGGTTTTGTTTTAATAAGGTGTAGGATGTTCTATATTTGTCTTTCCCCTGTTTGCCTCCCTGTGCTTTAATGAGAGTGGTGAGGGAAATGTGCACGTATGCGTCCTTGCACTCACACACAACATTTCTAGTGTGTCGACAGGCTTTGTTTTTCTTGTTTTTTCCTTTATAAGTTCATTATAGCCAGGGGATCATGCTTTCTTATGCAACGTTTGTTCATCGGACACACTGAACATGTGATTCGTAGACACGGTGGATATTAAGGTACATAGTTCTTGCTTTCCAAGGCCTTCCAGTCCCACTGTCCGCAGAAGGGAAACCTGACAAGGTAGAAACCTGACACATGGCACTTGATGCCCCTTGAAACTAATGGTCCAGGAAAGCTTCCTGAGGGAAGAGACATAATTTTGGCCTTGAGGAATGGGCAGGCTTTCATGAGAGAATAGTGTAATCAGTGGTGTGAAAGCAGAAAAGAAACAGTCTTTGGGGAACACTGAGTTGGTGTTTTGAGCAGAGGTGACAGTCCCCTTTGGAGGGGATTGGATGGATCCTGCCTGGGAGGGCCTGCAATCCCACGGTACTGTCAGAGTGCTCACAGCTGCCAGGTGCAGAACTCTTAATGGAAATATCTTAATTCAGCAGAATGTGTTGGTTCCCATAGCTGACAAGGTGCCTTGGCCGGATCCAGGGACACAAACAATGGTGTGAAGCCGTGATTTCTCTCTATGTCACCAGCAGCCTCAGGCTCACACTAAGCTCTTGTTTACAGACCGGACGAGTCTCTTTTGCCCAACATAGATCAAGCTCTCCTCCCTGAACTGTGGCCAAGGACTTGGAGCTTCACCCTATGGCCCAGGATGAGGAAGGTCACGTGTGCCATCTTGGATTCAGAGATGGAGCCACTAATGGCAGTTGGCATATGTGAGCCCAAGGGGGAAAACTACGCCAAGAGATCCTTGCTGGCATGAGACTATGAAGCAGAAATGAGCAGCCCATGGTCTCTCCCTCAGCCTGCCTTACTGTGATACCAAGGCTCGTGGGCACAGGACAACTCTGCCTTCCTGAGAAGTTCTGCGTCTTATCTTTGACCAGGGCTGGGCCCTGGATTCGGGCCCACTGTTAAGTATGCAACCTGGTCCTTGATTATACCTGCCCTGGCCTCCAGAATTCTGTCTTTTCTTTTTTTTCTTTTGCTTGCTCCATTCTTCCTGCCCCATTCCAGTCAGAGAGAAAGGAGAATTTTTTATTACTCATGTCACAGAATGGAGGTCACCATTTTGGTGCCAGTTCTCTGAGCCCCGATTCTCACAGGGTGATGTGAATAAGGCCAGATGCCGTTTGCATACACGCCGGGTGGCATCACAGCAAAGGAGCAGTGAGCTTAGGAAACTCACATCTTTAGTAATGGGCGGTGAGAATGTCTGCTCTTTGTTGAAATGGAGAAACCATCCCTATCCTTTGAGGCCATAAGCCAGCCTGCCCTTTGCTGCAGAGGCAGACACTGTCTTTCAAGGGTGCTGCCTCCACACAAAGGAACAGGGGCAGGCAGTGAGGGACAAGACAAGCAGAACTGGGAGGGACCCCTGGAGAACTGTCTCCCATCATGGAAATGTATACCTTTCATTTTCAGAAAATTGTATTATGATTGAGCATTCCTCTCCAGTATTAAGTTTCCTCTGTAAAAGTCAACTAAAGACTCAGAACCTAGTTTCATAAAGGATGTGTGTTAGTCATTTCTTGCTGTGGAGCGCTACTATCACTATAACCTAGTGAAGATACACATTTGTGACTGTTGGACAGCATCTACAGGCCAGAACAAGCCATGGCATAAGCAGTTCCTCTGATTCAGGTCTCACAAGGGTTTGGCTGAGGTTGTGGTCTCCTCTGAGGGTCTGTGAGGGAAGGAGACACGAGCCTCTGGTTGTGAGCAGAATTCAGTTCCCTGCAGCTGTAGGACTGACAAGTTGGATCTCTTGCTGGCTGTGGGCTGCAGGCCACCCTCAGCTCCAAAAGGCCGCAGGTATCTCCTTGCCCTGTGGGCTCCCCAGCATCACCACTTACTTGCTCCTTCACAGCCCACAAAGGAGAGGGCCAGCAACTCCAGCAAAGTGGGCACTGCAGTCTGTGTGAGGAATCCCGTTGTCACGTCTGCCCCATCACAGTGGACACGTGCTGTTCTGCCGTCTTCAGATGTGTTCAAGGTGCTAGGTTATCTTCCCAGCAGCCACCATCTGGGGTTCAGTGACAACGTGTGTGAGGGGTGTGTGGGCCCAAGGTGCCTGTGTGCTTTGAAGCTTGGGAGGAGGGGTTGCTTGATAAGCGTTTGGATGTTCTGACTGGGTTTGTCTCTGTTCTGCAGCCTAAGTGTCCTCTGATCCACTGCCCTGAAAGTTAGCAAGTGGGGCAGGGTCCCAGAACAGGTGAGTCACTTACTGGGCTTTTTTCCCAAGACCTCAGCTGGGATCCCTGGGTCACACTCCATTGAACCACCAAGAAGGTGCACTCTCCTGAGATCTGGGGCTGCATCTTTGAATCTTAGGGGTAGAGGTCCTATAGCTGGTTGATGCCAGGTCTCAGCTTTCTCCAGATCACAGTTCTAACACCCGATATAACCGTGCCTACCAGGCCGTCATGGACTTCTACCCTCTCCCCTGTCCTCAGGTGCAGACCCAGCCTCAGCGTAGTCCGCCCCAGGCCCCTGGAGCAGACTAGGCAAGTTCCCATGCCCTGGAGGGCGACGGGTGAGAGCTGGCTGCCTGAGTTCCAGCCCCAAGGGAGGTCCAGCACATGTCCTTCCAGATGGGTGTCAGGGTGACTGCAACATCTGGGCAGCTCCGGGAAGTTGGTTGTAATGAAAAATATTGTGGAAAGCAGGAATACATCATCCATAACATGGTTCCTGATAGGGTAGAAATATAGACTCTTCACATATTTGTTGGAATAGAAGAGAAAAACCTTTATGCTCCTTTGCATTTTGCTAGTTTAGACTTTAACATGCCCCAGGTATGCTGTGGACCAGTCAGCTCCATGTCCTTGCAGACCTTCTCCAAGCTTACACATCATCACACTTGATAGGGTGGTTTGTACAAAAAATGGGGTGGGATTAAGTTATTGGATGCATTTCTCTGCAACTTGTCATCTAACAGAGCACAGCAAACCATTGTAGGCTGGCCAGGCAAGGAGCGGTGGCCTTACTCATCTCCATCCCATGAAGGAGGTCATTTTCCTCAGTGATTCAGCCTTTCACTGCTGTTGGACCTTGACAGGATTCAGTTCGGCTGCCATTTTGGCGGTGCTGCAGGGGATGCCCCAGCCATGTTCCCGACAGACTGTGCACTAGTTTGTTTGGTCTGCTGTAACAAGGGGCCGCAGATTGTGTGGACGGTCCCCAATGCTTCCTGGCCCAGTGCTGGGCTCTGTCTTTTAGAGCTCCCCCAGGACATCATCCAGGAGCTGGTCATCGGATTCAACTATCCCACCTCCCTGGGCAAGGGGAAGGTGCTCCTGGCCACCAGCATCATCTGGTGCACTGAAGTGAGAGCTGGCCCAAAGGGGTCTCCACACCCTTGACCTTGAAATGACTGGGGTGGCTGAAAGCCCAGATTCAAATCTGGGGACCCCCCCCAGGGGCCTCGAGAGCTTTTCCATAGTCCCATGCACATGCAGCCTGGACCTCTGCTGCCCCCACCAGCTCCACGGGTGGTAGAGACACTCCTCTCGAATTCCTAGGAATATTAGAGAAAAGAGTGCATTGTTTCACTTCACAGCAGAGCACGAGCACATCTGCATTTTGCTGTTTTCTTGTCTTATCTGCCCAGCCCAGGGATCCAGGGGAGCAGTCAGCTCCACTGTCCTTGCAAACTGTCTCCAAGTCTACACATCCTCACACGTATCATCATGGTTTGTTCACGGACAAGGGGAGGGTGGCATGACGCTCTTCTCTATGTTTCTCTGCTACTCGTCATCCACACAACATATCACAAGGCCTTGCCAGGCCTGGAGCTGTGGCCTCACGTGTGTTCATAATATTTCCATGAAGGAGGACATTATATTCCATAAGATTGGCCTCAGCAACGCAACCTTTCAGTGCTGTTGGACCTCAGTGTAATTCAACTCAGGTGCCATTTCAGCAGTGCTGCGGGAAACTCTGAAGTGTCTCCCAGGGGACTGTGTCGGTTTGCTCGGGCTGCCGTGACACAGGGCCACGTCAGGTGGCACCTTTCCCTTGCCTGGGGAGGTGGGGTAGTTGAACCCGAAGACCAGCTCCTGGGTGATGTCCTGTGGGAGCTCTGACGGTGGAGCTGGCTGGCTGCTCCCCAGGACCCCTGGGCCGGGTAGCTAGCACAGCAGAACAGCAACGTGCAGATGTGCTTGTGCTCTGCTGTGAAGCACACATTCATTTTCACACAGTTCTGGAGGCTAAACATTAGCGATGAGCGGGTCGGCTGGGCTGCTTTCTCCAAAGGGGTCTCTACTTGGCTGTAGATGGCTGTTTTTCATCTCTGTGCCACATGTGCCTTCCCTCCTCTTCAAAGAACACCAGTCATATTGGATTAGGACCCACCCCAGTGAACTTAACTATATTACTTCCTTAAAGACCATAAGTCCAAAGCAGTAATGTTCTGAAGTTCTAGGGGTTACAAAGTCATCAAATTTGAGTGACACAATTCAGGCCATAGTATACACTGTCCCCAGGTGGAGATATGTGACCAGGGATGATGGGACTGCTGGTGGAAGGACAAGCACATGTAAAATTTAACAGTCACAGACAGATTCCAAACGGAAGAGCCCGTAGCAGGGACAGTGCCAACAGCAGTTTCTGATGGTGGCGCTGCCTTGTGCCCAGCCTAGGCCAGGGATTTCTCACTCATTTTGATTTTTATTAATCTGATGTCAGGGTGTTTAAGGCAATCCCAGCATTCCTTGATTTGCAATCACCTTCCAGGCACTTTGATACATCTCTCAGCTTTTCACCTGTCACATGGAATGTTCCTTCCTGAGTTATCTGCCCACACGCCTACCTGCCTGTGATGGGCTCTCTCCAGTCTAGACTCCCCAGGTGTTTCCCTCTTTTACGGAATTTGGGATCTTCAGAGTGAGGGTCTCAAACACCCTTTCAAGTCAATGGAAGAGAAATGAAGTGTCTGTTTTGAAGTGCATTCCTTTCATGGGCCATGTCTATCCAGTGCTCTAAGTCTAAACTGGGGAGGGCAAGGTTCCCCAGACACTGTCCATCCACGTCAGAAGTCTGAGCGAGCTGGAGGGATTGTGACGCAGGACCATTCTTAGTTCTGACCTGCATGACCCTGAGAAGCCATTTGGCATCCCAAAGCCTCTGTGTGCTCATCTCTATAATGGAGATGTCTGTCGAGGACTTGCAGAGACATTGTTCTTAATACAGAGTATTAATACAGGGAGGTCTGACGTTCCAGAGTGAAAACATGCCTAGAAGGTAACAATGGTATAAATATACACACCCCACCAAACATAAATGGTACTTTGAAAATCTAGAACCTGTACCCTTGCTAGTGAGGCTGAGTGGGCTGAATGTGGGCCTGAGAACCAAAAGGCCCTGGTTTGACCCCCCCCAGGACACGTGCCTGGGTTGCGAGCCAGGCCCCAAGCTGGGGGTGTGGTAGAGGTAGCTGACAGATGTGTCTCTCGTACCCTGGTGTTTCTCTCCCTTTCTCTCTCCTTCCCTCCCCCCATCTCTCTCAAAGCAAAAAAAAAAAAAAAAGTAAATAAATTAAAACCTAGAACTGTTTTGTTTCACTCCTGTCCCTCCTCTTTTCACATCCCTGAGGGCCTGGGAGTTCCTGGGTGAGCTTGAGACAGAGCTCAGTCCTCCTGGTGATTCACAGTGATGCTGCTGACTGTCTGTCCCTCCTTTGTCCCCCCTCAGTGTGCACCTGAGTTAACACCTGACCTGTGGGCGGCCTGCAGGATGCGGGCCCTCCAGGGACACACACTGGAGAAGGTGACGGCGTCCCTGGTGCCAGTTTTCCTGGGTGGATACATCCGCCACATCTCCACCTTCATGTCCGTCCACCCGGCCTTCTCCAGAGCCCAGCACTTCCTGGACCAGCTGCTTACTGGGTGAACCCACGCCCCCTCTTTGGCACAGTGCTGACTCTGCCCACCTCTAGCTGTGTGTCTGGAAAAGGTCACCACGTCTGTCTGAGCCTCAGTGTGCTCCTCTGACAGCTGGCGTGGTAGAGAATAAACCTTACAGGTGTTTGTAGTGACTGCTTTAGAAAACAGCCCTGGCAGATCCTAGGAGCTGACACACTGTGGTTGTTCATGGCACTTATTTCTCTCACCTCCATGAAAAGTCAGCAACCTCACCCATCAGTGGCCTGTGGCATTTCTGAGTTTGGAAAGGCACATGGAAAACAACCTGTCAAGGAGTTTGGCATTTACTTCGCTGACATTTGTCCTTGTCTCTGCTGTACCCAGATTCTGGTTCTCTGGGGTGGCGGGGGGCCCCAGGCCCACTCAGATCTCTGGGGTGGTTCTGGTCCAAGTTCCTTTGCTTGGCAATGTGTATTAAGTGCTAACACCCACCAGGTGCATTTGAAGACACTTAGCATAACTGAATGAATGGAGCAGACACAATCCCTGGTCCTCAGTTCGAGGGAGGGAATGAGAGAGTCACACATAGTCATCATTCACAGGTCCTTTCCACCATCCAGACCTGAGTGCATACGAGTCTTCTCGACATCTGGAGGCCAACCTCCTCATAATGACCAGGGAGACACACGACCCGACCAGATGGAGCAGTGAGTGGCTTGGGATCCAGAAGGAGGGCCTCCTGGTTCTGCAAAGTGGGAGCTGTGGTTATACAGGACCTGGCAGAACCCTCATATTACACATCTGCTGATTCCCAAGGGTGAGCTGAGTTCTGGTGGTTTCCACTCCAGGAGGTCATGGGTCAAAGTGAATTGTGGATGAAGTCCCAGCCCCCCTAGGACCAGAGGGGAGGCTGGGATGAGTTGTGCCCTAGAGCCCATCCGCACCATAGACTTACCCCATTCTGCCTGCTTTTCTCTGCATCCATCTCACCTGACCCCATCCCCAGTGCAGTGGGCACTCAGGACCTGCTGCACAGAGTGTAGCATGACACAGAAAGCCGGGTGGGTCCTGGCCCATTAGGTGAGGAGGGGAGCTCACTGTGGGTAACCAGGTATGTGGGTCGCCCCTCCACCAGCACTTATTAGGCACCTGATGTGTACTTAATCACAAGGAAGACAAACAAACCAAGCCCGTGGTTGTAGCTGGCACAGGGGAATGTGCACTGAGTGGGGATTCAGAAGAGACAGATGATCAGGATCCCGGAAGATGCCCCCTTGGGATGAGCAGACTTGAGCTGTATCCTGGAGCCTGGAGTTACTGAGGTTGGGCTAGGGAAGATGCTCCTGTCTCCCACCAGCCTTCTGTCCTGGGTCATCAACCGATGGGTGCCCTTGATGGACAGAGAATAAATTGCAAAGGCTCCTACAAGGCTCAGGCTGCACCCTCAGCTTCCATAGCTCTAGATCTGACCAGTGACACCTGCCTGGTACTGCAGGGGATTGGGGACACTGAGCTGGCATGTGGCAGGTCTGGGTGACACTCTCCTTTCTTCCCAGGAGCTGTTCAAGCAGGTGCTATTCCACCAGTGCCTGGGCTCAGTCTGGCCGCTGAACAAGCCCGGCAGGCAGCCCCGGGCACGCACTGTCAGCGCCACCGTCACACAGTATAACTCTCTGGTCGCCTGTGTGACCACCACCTGCCTCGGGGACCCAGGCATGAAGGCCAGAGACAGGGCCAAAGTGGTGGAGCACTGGATTAAGGTGGCCCAGGTATGTGATGGGCAGCCCAGGAGAGTGCCCCTCCTGCTTAATCAGCTCTCAGGATTGAGGTCTGAGGTCTGAGGCCTCGCACACTTCCTAGGTCCTTTGTGCCAGGGGCAGGCTGACCTTGGGTCTCAGGTCCCAGTGCTGGGGGGCTCACTTCCTAGCTGGCTCCTTCCTTGGGCTGAGCTAAGACCCTCCTCTCAGGGAGTGTTGGCCTTTGGGTCCTAAAGGTGCCCCCTGAGCATCTGGCCCACCCAGCAGCGCTGTCCCTGGAGGGCACTGAAGGGAGGAATTCAGCTCCCCAGCTCACAGCTCATCTCTTCCCTCCCCAGAAGTGCAAGACCCTGAAAAATATGGCTTCCTTGCACAGAATAATATCGGCCTTCAGGAGCGTGCCACTCCATAGGTTAGAGAACACCTGGGAGAAAGTTTCCCGGTGAGTAGGCCTCTCCCCACTAGAGGATGGACCCTGAGGTGTCTCCCAGTGTCCCCTCAGCAGCTGGCACCTCCCGGGAGGCAGCCCAGCCTGCTGACACAGACTGTGGGGTTGGATGATGTCTCTAAGCTTCCCTGGCACCTCAGGCCACCAGCTCTGCTTCAGGAATGTGTTTCCTTAAATGCCAGGAACAGCATGAACCAACTGGAGATTGTCAAGCCTTTCTAGCAACACGATCCTGTGCCCAGTTGAACCCAAACCTTGTCAAAGCTGAGCTGCCCAGTAGAAATGGGGATGGAGGCCCAGATGGCCAATAGGGGGGCCCACCCCAGTCCCACAAAGACCTCCCTGCTCACAGGACCCTCACCAGAGCAGTGTGAAACCTTCCATTGTCCAAAGGAGTTGCCTGTAACTCCCCCCCCCCCCAGTCTTCCTAAACCTGTCTTTCCCTCTCCCACACCCTCAGGAGGAGCTCAGCTGTGCTGAGAAAACTATTTCAAGACGTGGATGGAATGACCACCAAGCAGCTCAGGAACACAGAGCCCAGTCTGGAGGTGTGGGAAGAGAGCAGGGTGTGAGGGGGTGGACTGTGCGGGGTGAGGCTTTGCTACTTTGTCACTTCAAGATCCTCTGAAAGTGGTCACCCTATGCATCTGATTAGCAGGAAGAGGGAGCTGTTTGGTCCATGGGCAGGTGGGGGCAGTTCAAGGGGCAAGAGACCTGGGTCACAGCATAAATTGGTGGTGCCTGGGCAGCTCCAGCACAAAGGTGCTGACCCAGCAGATTGAGCGGGTCTCTGGCTTCCATGCCGGCCCATCCACTGGCACTTGGCTTCTTCCAGGCTGTTGGGTGAATGGGTGGATGGGGTACCTGGTTCCCTAAACCAGCCCAGTACGTCATCAGGAAGCCACACCCCTGGTGCCCCTCAGTCTGCACCAAATCTCCAAGAGGAGGGCACCCCGCCTGCCCTGGGGAGGGGCACTTTGGGGGATTCCAACCTGCCAGGCGAACCAAAGGGCTGCTCAGCCTCAGTCCCGACTGCAGGACCAGAGACAGAGAGCAGTGTCCTTGGTGACTCCCTGCTCTGCCCCTAGAGCTCTCACTGCTAGTCAGTCAGAGTCAGGGTTCTCCCCCAGTGTCCAGGGGGTGGCAACACAGACCAGATGGCTTCTGAGAGATGTCGGGGGCACTGACGGCTTCTCAGTGGACCCTTCCTGAACAGACCTCAGAAGCTTCCTGTCAAGGATGAGTCCAAGTGTCCTGTAACCCCCTGCCCTGCCAGACACTTGGGAGACCTTCAGGGCGCCATTCCTGAGTGGATGCAGAAAGACTGCTGTGCAGGGGAAGGTCCGGGGCTCCCTGGGGAGGTGGAGGCCAGTGTGACCTCGGTTGCAGCCTGGTGGGCACAGACCCCGTGAGGTGGGGCAGGATGTGCTCACCCAGGCTCCCGAGACCCCTGTGCATCCCAGGCGTGGCCCAGATGGGGGCTTGGGCACAACCTGAGAGCCCTGAGGACAGGGCTCTGGTCGGCAGGGAGGCTGGGGCTGAGGTGAGGGCAGGTGGGACAAGGCCTCTGCTGGGAGGGACAGGGAGGCCTCTCCTCTGTGGGCCTCTGAGGCAGTCACCACCCCTGTTGGTCCCTGCCTCCTAGGCAGTGAAATGGGGGGTGACCGTCCTGGGCTGCAGGCCTCACAGGGTGCTCACCAGGGTCAGGGCAGGAAAGGACTGTGCAGAGCTCTCTGACCCGTTCTGTCTGCAGGGCAGAGGGCGAGAACAACACTGACAGGAACATGACCCCGAGTCCCCAAGAGAGCCCCTGAGCCAGGTGGAGCTCTCACACTTTGCAGAGGTTGGAATGGGCTCAGGGAGGCCAGGCCCCAGGTCCCACAGGAGTGAGTGTTGTGTCTGGGAGTGTTCTGGAATCAGAGCGTGCTGGGGCCAGAGCAGCATCAGTACCAGCCGACTCGGGTCAGTTGTTCAGGGTCTGAGGTCAAGAGTTTTGGGGTGCCATGGGGTGAGGGCAGTTGGCCTCAGTGACGCTGTCCTGAACCTTGGCAGAAGCGGCCCTCCAGGTTTGCCACTCTGCTGATGAACCTCCGGGGAGCTCTGAAGAAGCCGCAGAAGAAAGTGAGTGAGCCCATCTGGAGGTGCCAAGGGGTCAGAGGAGAGGGGGCTCTGCCCTCCCAGCTGGAGGCCCCCAGGTCAAAGGAGGAGGCCTTTCTCCTGCAGCCCCGCCTCCTGCTCCCACAGACCCTGAAACCTTCCATTAGCAGTGACCAGAAGGAGGGCCCGGAAGAGATGGGTGCAGGCTGGCCCTGGGGGTGGGCCTGGGGCCACAGACCCTGTGATTTTCCCAAAGTGGGTCCTGAGGTTGGATTAAGAGCAGCCCGGTGTTGTTGGAGAGTGAGGGAAGGGGGATTGAGGGGAGGCCCAATTGGTCATGGGTTCTTGTTTGTGGAAAGCTGGGGGTGGGCCAGGAGGCTAATGCAGTCAGCCTGTCAGGGAAGGTGAGTGGGGGCACCTGACAGCAGGAGCTCATGCCCTCTCACCCCCATTGCCCAGTGTGTTCCCTTCCTTGGAATATATGTCAGTGACCTTGGGATGCTGCACTCTGCCATACAAGACTACCCTGAGGTTTGTGCCTGGGGCCTGGTCTGGGGTGACCAGGAGTGATATCTGGGAGGAGAGTGCCCGGCCTCAGTCCTGAGTCCTGAGTGTGCAGCCACCCCCGGGAGCGGGGCAGCATGCCCATCGTAGGGACCGTGTCCCCCTCCCCTGGAGCCCAGAGCCTGTCCTGAGTCCTAATCCTGTGTCTGTGTGTGTCCCTGCTCCTCCCTGGACTTGACCTAGTTTCACCTGAGAAAGTGTGGCATGGGGGCGGTCATGGCCTGGGGACTCTTTCTGATGAACTTTGGCCGTCTGCCTTGCAGGGTCATGTGAAATATGCAGCAAAGAAGAGGAAGGTGAGCAGCTATGACACTCCCTGGGGGGCAGGGGAGGGAAGAGGCAGTCAGAGCCACCCTGGTCAGCACACTGCTGGGCTCCATCCCCACATCTGGCATTTCCTGGGAGAATTGAATAGTGGAAGTGGGAGACCTTTCCAGTTGGTGGCTGTGGGTGGGAGGAGGGCATCAAGGATAACTTCCAGCAGGAGGTTATGCCCATGTGTGAGCACAGGTAGGGCCTGGGTGCAATTAGGGGGAGGAGGGCACTATGTGTGCAAAGGCCCAGGACCAGACCCCTGCCCCACCCTCACCCCTGCTCTGATGGTGTCTGCATCCTCCCCCTCCCTCGGGCCCCAGGAACTCAAAGTGTTGGAGGAGATAGTGCTCCTGCAGCAGGCTGCTCAACTCTACAGCATAGAGCCCGAGGAGCAATTCAGGGCCTGGTTCTGGGCCCTGGAGCGGCTCAGCGAGAAGGGGAGGTGAGGCTGGGCAGGACGTGGGCGAGGGCAGGGGTGGACTCTCCCTGCCTGCCAGTCCAGAGAACCTGTGTCCGTGGCTCCCTGCTCAGCCTCAGACCTTGTGGTGTAGCATCTCCTGGGGCCCCTGACACTGGGCAGGACACCTGAGGTGTGGCTCCCAGGAGCTCTCAGGTGCTGCTCTGTCCTGTAGTTACACCCTGTCCTGCCAGCTGGAGCCCCAGTCCTAGTTGGCCTGCACAACACTCAAGGCCAAGACCATCAGGCGTGAGTGAGTGTCCAGGTGGGCAGTGCAACCTCATCATCACCAGTGGGGATGCAACTGGGACTTCAGGGTCCCTGGGCCAGCTCTTTCTGCTCTAGATGAAGAACCATATTGGAGGCTTTTTCTGGTAACCCCTGAAATCCAGGAGAGAGGGCATGACCCCCAAGTCTCCCTCACAAATCTTCCCAAGACCTATTTGTCAATGGAAGGGACAATGTTTATTTATTAAAAGTAGGAGTTGGAGTCTGCATTTGCAAAAGTTTCAGGGGCAGGATAAGGCCTTATGGACAAGATGAGCATCAGCAGCACCTCCCTCCTCCAGGAAGTTATCCTTATCTACAAGTCTGGTTCCTTCTGGCTTGGGGCGTGTACTGTCCCTTTCCACAGAAGACTGTCTTCTGGCTGGAGCTGACACACCAAAGACGAAACCCCGAACACGTCTCACTGGAGCAGAGAGGAGCAGGGCAGAGTAGAGCAGACTGGTCCAGACCTAAGTAGGGAGAGCAGAGTAGAGCTGTGCACAGGGAGAGGGGTGTAGCCATGGCTCCTTCATGGTCATGCTGGGCAGCTTCATAATTGAGCTGTAACACTCCAGAGCCATCCAACTGCCGTGCTGTTATCACAGATGTGCTGTATGACAGCTGAGCTGTTTGCACTGAAGAAAGTTTTCTTCACTGCACCCAACTGGGCATTCCTGTTGGTGTTGAGTTGGTGCCAATGAACATCAGCTGACAGTCCAGGACACCCAGAGTGGGGCTCTGAAGTGATCACTCGATTTTCTGCCACTGTCCTGAAACCAACCTATCTGGACTTGCACACACCCCTTGTGCTCCAATTGTCTTCCCAGCTGTACCTGAGTGTCTCAGGTAAGTCTCTGGGATCCAAGGCCTCTCTTCTTATGGATGAGGTCCAAGACTTTATTCAGTTAAGGTAAGGGACCCTGATCCGGTGACCTTGGTTCATGAGTTTAGACAGAGAGGGCCCCTCCATATGATTTGGCTTTGGTGCTGAGGAGAGGTATCCCTCAGTCGTACTTGGCACTGAGAGAGCATCCCCCACGGAGGGCTTTTCTCAGTAGCGTTTGGTACCTAGGAAGGTTATTGCCTGGTTGCTTTCGGTAGCAGCAAAGCTATGCTCCAGGTCTAGGCTGGGGACTAGGACTTGCCCATAAGATTTGTGAGGACAATCACACTAACAGGCCCTCAACAGGATGCTTTCATAAGGAGGAGTACAAAATGGGTAAGCCATGCTCTAAATTTTCACACACTAATCGGTGAGTGTCTGAGACTTTGGTTGATTATATGAACCATAATCATGGTCCAGAGAATTTAATTAACTAGGCCTGTGGACAATAATCACACAAGATGATCTCAAGGTTTTTTTTCTTTTTTGCCCCAAATGGGGTTTCTTTGAAACCCCAAAGCTTGTTTATTTGCGTGCTCAATTAAAACAAAGAAAACACCATACTCCTAGAAACAGTGGGAGCTTTTTATGTTAAACTAGTGATTTGAGCGCTATAAATAAAATCAAGAGACTATTATTGCCTCCCCTAGAAAAAAATAATTCTAAAATTGGGTAAATGCCTTGATAAATTAAAAAGGACCCTGGTGCCAAGGAAACTGAAACAAAAGGGGGGGGTCACAGGAAAACTTGCCCTCTGACTGGTGGATTTGCAGCTCTGAAGCTGGGTTTGCTAATCAAGACTTCAGAAGATCCCCTACCAGCGCCCCCTCACTGACAGCAACTGCCTGCCCTCGCACCTTTCCTTTCCCGCCCCACCTTTGTCTCTAGGCAGGCAGCCACCATTGGAGCCTCAGGCTTCACCTTGGAAGCCATCTTTTAATCTTCCTCTCCAGGAAAATCTCCTTCTTTCAAAACTCAGGCCTTAACTTTTTGAGCTTTCCAACTTTACAGGGCACTCTTGCCTTCTATTTGATGTTTGTGTTTGTTGGTAAGCCCACCTGAAGAAGGAACTTTAAAGAAGAGATATTGAAACCTCTCAGAGACAACAGAATGCATTCTTTAATTTTAAAAACATCTGTAAAGGGGACTTTCAGCCAAGATGGAGGCGTCAGTAGACACACTGTGCCTCCTCCCACAACCAAAATAAAGACAACAAATATTTAAAAACAAAATACCAACCAGTACTGACAGAATTGTATGGAAAAAAATTGAACTGTATGGAAGTCCCACAACCAAGTAGTAAAAGAATACACATTCATCCAGACTGGTAAGAGGGGTGGAAAAGGTTTTGGGGAAAAAAAGTAGCTGGCAGACCACAGTGTGCAAGGAGGTGGCAGGTGGACCCAGCGGGGTGGTGGACTGTGGAGGGGCTTGGTGCGAAAGACAGCTGGCGGACCCGGTGGTCCCACATTTGCATGCAGATAGACCAGGCAAAACTGGGGAGCAAGACAGACAGAGCAACCCAGGGCTCCAGTGTGGGAAAATAAAGCCTCAAAACACTAATTGAAAATACCTGTGTGGGTTGAGGTGCCAGGAGAGACAACCAGCCTCACAGGAGAGTTTGTTGGAGAGACCCACAAGGTCCTAAAGTGTACACAAATCCACCCACACAGGAATCAGCACCAGAAGGGCCCAATTTGCTTGGGGAAAGGGTGGGAAGTGACTGAAATCTGGCAGAGAGCTGAGCAAGAGCCATTGTTCCCTCTCAGACCCCTACCCTACATACAGCGTCACAACACAGCAATGTGGGTTACCGCACCCTGGTGAACACCTAAGACTCCACCCCTCACTACGTAACTTGTGCATCAAGACAAAAAAAATGGCCCAAACAGAAGAAAAGATCAAATCTCCAGAAAAAATATAACTAAATGAAGAAGAAATAGCTGACCTATCAGACGGACAGATCAAAGCACTGGTGATCAGGATGCTCACAGAATTGGTTGAATTTGGTCAAAAATTAGATGAAAAAATGAAGGCTGCACTAAGTGAAATAAAGGAAAATGTACAGGAACCAATAGTGATGGGAAGGAAACTGGAACTCAAATCAATGGTGTGGACCAGAAGGAAGAAAGAAACAACCAAACAGAAAAGAATGAAGAAATAAGAATTGAAAAAAATGAAGAGAGGCTTAGGACACCTTTATAAATCAGATGTTTCCAACATCTGAATCATAGGGGTGCCAAAAGGAGAAGAGGAAGAGCAACAAGTGGAAAAGTTATTTGATCAAATAATAAAGGAGAACTTCCCCATTCTGGCAAAGGAAATAGACTTGCAGGAAGTCCAGGAAGCTCAGAGAGTCCCAAAGAAGTTGGACCCAAGGAGGAACACACCAAGGCACATCATAATTATATTTGCCAAGATTAAAATGAAGGAGAGAATCCTAGAAGCAGCAAGAGAAGAGGAGACCATTATCTACAAAGGAGTTCCCACCAGACTGTCAGCTGATTTCTCAAAAGAGACCTTCCAGGCAGGAAGGGGATGGAAAAAAGTATTCCAAGTCATGAAAGTCAAGGACCTACATCCAAGATTGCTTTATCCAGCAAAGTTATCATTTAGAATGGAAGGGTGGATAAAGTACTTTCCAGAGAAGGTCAAGTTAAAGGAGTTCATCATCACCAAGTCCTTATTATAGAAGATGTTAAAGGGACTTATCTATGAAAAAGAAGATGATTAAAAATATGAACAG
Source organism: Artibeus jamaicensis (assembly GCF_021234435.1). Classification (NCBI taxonomy): domain Eukaryota; kingdom Metazoa; phylum Chordata; class Mammalia; order Chiroptera; family Phyllostomidae; genus Artibeus; species Artibeus jamaicensis. Next base: position 6,851,309 of record NW_026521810.1, on the reverse strand, counting down.
TAAAATGACAACAAACTCAAAACTCTCAACAACTGAACCTAAAAAACAGAAACAAAAACAAACTAAGCAAACAACCAGAACAGGAACAGAATCACAGGAATGGAGATCACATGGGGGGTTATCAGAAGGGATGGGGAGAGGGGAGAATGGGGGAAAAATTAAGGAAATAAGAAGCATAAATGGTAAGTAGAAAATAGACAGGGGGAGATTAAGAATACTATAGGAAATGGAGAAGCCCAAGAACTTGTAGGTATGACCCATGGACATGAACTAAGCGGGGCAGGAAGCGGGGATGGGAGGGAATGAGGGTAGTAGCAGGTTGCAGGGCAGAGGAGAATAAAGGAGGGGGGAATGGGGCAACTGTAACAGCATAATTAATAAAATATATTTTAAAAATAAAATATATTCAAAAATGTATTTCCATGTCTCATATCATATTTTACCAAACACACATCTTATTCTCTATATGCAATCATTTTCATACTTTATCACAAGTGTTTGGACCTTAAACTGAGGCATCTTGCACCCTTCTATTCTTGTGAAATGATACGTTAAGTCTCCAAACTTATTATGCCGGTTCCCCATCTGGTCTGCAAGCTCCAAAGCTAGAGAGCAGTGGATGAGTCCATGTCTTTATTAAACCAACATCCTTTAGCTAATTTTTATTTACTAAAGATTAATCCCAAATCACATGCACTTGAAATACATTTGTGTTAGTTTCTGCTTTTTCTCCAATTTGTATGAGCACTGATTTATTTTAAGCCAATTGAATAGGGCCACTTTACAGTCTAAATTTGAATTTACAAATCAATTTTGGCAATACTGTCTAGCAGTAGAAATAAACCATATGTATAACAGACATACATAGACACATATAAACACACAGACAGTATGAGTATATGAAATTCAAAAAAATTATAGATCCAAATATTTTCTGGCACATGGACTAGGTTAAGGTTTCACTCAGATAGCCCAAGTTCTGCATGTTGTCCAAATTCCTTTACAGATGTTTTTTATCTTTTTAACTTTAAAAAAAATATATTTTATTGATTATGCTATTACAGTTGTCCCATTTTCCCTCTTCACTCCTGTCTATTCTGCACACCCTCTCCCACCAACATCCCCCCTTTAGTTCATGTCCTTGTGTCATACTGACAAGTTCTTTAGCTTCTACATTTCCCATACTATTCTTACCTCTCCCCCTGTCTATTTTCTACCTACCATCTATGCTACTTATTCTCTGTACCTTTTCCCCCTCTCTCCTCCTCCCACTCCCCTATTGCTAACCCTCCATGTGATCTCCATTTCTGTGGTTCTGTTCCTGTTCTAGTTGTTTGCATAGTTTGTTTTTGTTTTTGTTTTAGGTGTAGTTGTTAGCAATTATGAGTTTGCTGTCATTTTACTAAAAACATACATGTTTTTTTATCTTTTTTTTTTCTTAGGTAAGTCCCTTTAACATTTCATATAATAAGGGCCTGGTGATGATGAACTCCTTCAACTTCACCTTATCTGAGAAGCACTTTATCTGTCCTTCCATTCTAAATGAAAGCTTTGCTGGATAGAGCAATCTTGGTTGTAGGTCTTTGGATTTCCTGACTTGGAGTACTTCTTTCCAGCCCCTTCTTGCCTATAAGGTCTCTTTTGAGAAATCCGCTGACAGTCTGGTGAGAACTCCTTTGTAGATAATGGTCTCCTCTTCTCTTGCTGCTTCTAGAATTCTCTCCTTCATTTTAATCTTGGCAAATGTAATTATGATGTGCCTTGGTGTGTTCCTCCTTGGGTCCAACTTCTTTGGGACTCTCTGAGCTTCCTGCAAGTCTATTTCCTTTGCCAGGATGTGTAAGTTCTCCCTTATTATTTGTTCAAATAACTCTTCCACTTGTTGCTCTTCCTCTTCCAGTACCCCTATAATTCTGATGTTGGAACATTTAAAGATGTTCTGGAGGTTTCTAAACTTCTCCTCATTTTTTTGAATTCTTATTCCTTCATTCTTTTCCATTTGGTTGCTTCTTTCTTCCTTCTGGTCCCCTCCCTTGATTTGAGTCCCAGTTTTCTGTCCATCACCATTAGTTCCCTGTGCATTTTCCTTCATTTCACTTAGTGTAGCCTTCATTTTTTCATTTAATTTGTGACTAAAATTAACCAGTTCTGTGAGCATCCTGATCACCAGTGTTGTGAACTGTGCATCTGATAGGTTGGCTATCTCTTGGTTGCTCAGAAGTATTGGCTCTGGGGCTTTGAGCTGTTCTTCTGCTTGAGCCATAATGTTTTGGTCTGTTCGTGCATGTTATGTATGAGAGGCAGAGCCTTAGATGTTCACCAGGGCAGGTCAACCCAGTCACTGGTTTGTGATGCTGTATGTGGGGACAGGGTCAGAGAGGGAGCAATGGCGTTTCTTCCACTTTCTTTCAGATTTTGGTTCCTTCTGCCACTTCCCACAAGCAAATTGGGCCCTTCTGGTGCTGGTCTGGGTGTGTGAGCTTGTGTATATTCTAGGACCCTGTGGGTCTCTCCAACAAACTCTCCTGTGAGTCTGGGAGCCTCCCCCAGCACCTCAACCCCCAAAAGTTTTTCCAATCAGTGCTTTTAGGCTTTAATTCCAGTTGCTGGGGTCCTGGGTTGTGCAGTCTGTCTCACTGTTTTTTTCACCTGGTTTATCTGCGTATGAATGTGTGACTGTGGTCAGCCAGCTGCCTTGTGCCCTCACTGGGTCTGCCCATTGCCACCTCACGCCTGGGATCTGCCAGCCACCACCTGCATGCCTGGGTTGGCTCAGCAGCCACCACCTTCCCCTGTTGCAACCCCTCTCTGCCGGCTACTGACTCTATCCCTCTTACTGGTCTGGATGAATGGTTCGTTGTTGTCAGACTTTGGTACAGTTCAATTTTCTGTCTGTTTTGGTTGTGTTTTTGTTTCTTAATCTTTGTTGTCCTTAAATTTGGTTGTGTGAGGAGGGAGGTACAGTGTTTCCACCTACGCCTCCATTTTGGCTGGAAGTCCTCTCCTCATTTTTTTTTTTTGAATTCTTATTTCTTCATTCTGTTCTGGTTGAACATTTACTTCTTCCTTTTGTTCCAAATCAATGATTTATGTCCATTACCTTCCCTTCACTGTTTGTTCCCTGTGTATTTTTCTTTATTTTGCTTTGTATAGTCTTCACTTCTTCTTTTATTTTGTGGCCATATTCAACTGTTTCTGGGAGCATCCTGATTACAAGTGTTTTGAACTGTGCATCTGATAGCTTGGCTATTCCTTCATCACTTAGTTCTATTTTTGCAGCTTTGATGTGTTCTTTCATTAGGGATATATATATATATATATTTGTCTTGGTGCAGCTGTTATGTTGTAAGAGGCAGAGCCTTAGGTATTCACCAGGGTGAGACAACCCACCCTGGAGCTATATGTGGGGGAGGGGTCTGAGAGGGAACAAAACCACTTTCTTGGCTCTCTGCTGGCTTTCAGTCACTTCTCTGATACCCACAAACAAACTGGGCCCTTCTTGTGCTGATTCCCAAGTGGGTGGGTTTGTGAATGTTTTAGGACCCTGTGAGTCTCTCCAATGAACTCCTGTGAGGCTGGTTTCTCTTGCTACCACAACCCCCATGGGTTTTTACAGCCAGGGATTTTGAGACTTTATTTCCTTGTACCAGAACCCTGGCTTGTGCGGTCTGTCTCACTCCCCAGTTGTTCTTCTTGGTTATCTACATGCAAACGTGGGACCACCTGGTCCTGCAGTTGCTGCTTTGCCCATTCCAGTCTGTCCACCAGCTGCCACCTTGCCACATGTCCTCTCCTCCCTGGCTTCCTGTCCGTCCTGCTGGTCTGAATGAATGTTTCTTCTTTAACTCCTTGGTTGTTGGACTTCCATACAGTTCAATTTTATGGAAGTTCTGGTTAGTTTTTGTTTTTAAATTTATAGTGCTCCTTCTTTTGGTTGTACAAGGAGGCAAAGTATACCTACCTATGCCTCCATCTTGGCTGGAAGCCCAGAAATACATTTTTATTGAAGGAAAATAAAGTAATTTTGTCGTAAGTAAATAATTGTTCTGGAATAAGAAAGAAAAAATAGGAAAAAAGCTTAAAGGTTTTAAAATTTGCAGAAAGCTTGCGTATGTTGCAGAAAGCTTATGGGAAAGGAATATTTTTAAAAATCTGGTGTACAGTCAAACTAAAATTGGAATGAATTTATTTACTTTCTAAAGGAACTGACACAGAATCAGACTTTGGATTTATCTTTCTGTTAAAAGGACAAAAATATATACTATTGGTTATGCTCTTAACAGGAAATTATGAAGGGAAAATAAAGATTTTATGTGCTCCATCTGCATCATGAGATCTTTAATTGCTTAGGTGAACAAAAATTTAACATTTAAAGAGCTACTTTTGGACTTCCGCCAAGATGGAGGCATAGGTGGATGTGCCGTGCCTTCTCCCACAACCAAGATTAGAGAAAACTAAATGTTAGCAACAGAAAACACAGCCAGAACACGGAAAATTGAACTTTTCGGAAGTCCGTTAACAACAAATTCTTCAGCCTGACCGGTAAGGGGCGAAACCAGCGGCTGGCGGAGCAGGGTTGCACAGGAGGACTCGGCCAGACACACTCAGGCCCGCGGAATCCAGGCGCAGGGTCAGACCTAGTGAGCGACCCAGCGAGCAACCAGGCGAGTGACCTCGGGGGAGACAGCCGGGCCCGGGGCTGCGTGTTGACTGAGGTCGCGCATTTGTGCGAGGGTGGACAGGCGAGGGAGTGGGCGGTTGGACTGGGCCGGCAGGTCCCCACGGCAAGCGGCAGTGGAGGGCGCCGCCATTTCCCTGCTCTGACCCCACCTCCACATACAGCGTCATAACCCAGCGACTCTGAGTGGCCCGGCCCAGGTGAACCACCTAAGGCACTGCTCCTCAGCACCCAGCTGTGAGAAGTGGCAGAGGGGGTCGCCATTTCCCCACTCTGGCCACGCCCCCACATACAGCGTCACAACCCAGCGACCTGGGAATCCAAGCCGCCGCTTCTCACACTTAAAGGGCCCGAACAGACCAAGAATGGCGCAGGAGGATCTCAGAGCCCCAGAAATAAATCTAAGCGATGAAGAAATAGCAAAACTCACAGACGCACAGTTTAAAAAATTGGTGATCAGGGTCCTCACAGAACTGGTTGATTATACGGACAAATTAGACAAATATATGAAGGCGAAACTAATTGAAATGAATGGAATTGCACAGGACACCAATAGCAATGAAAAGGAAACTGGGACTCAAATCAATGGAATGGACCAGAAGAAAGCAAATAATGGCCAAACAGAAAAGAGTCAAGAAGCAAGAATTCAAAGAAATCAGGAGAGTCTTAGGAACCTCCAGGACATCTTTAAACGCTCCAACATCCGAATTATAGGGGTACCAGAAGGGGGAAAGGCACAGCCACCAGTGGAAAACTTATTTGAACAAATAATAAAGGAGAATTTCCCCAATCTGGCAAAGGAAATAGACTTCCAGGAAATCCAGGAAGCTCAGAGAGTACCAAAGAAGTTGGATCCAAGAAGGAACACACCAAGGCACATCGTAATTACATTAGCCAAGATTAAAATGAAGGAGAGAATCCTAGAAGCAGCAAGAGATAAGGGGACAGTCACCTACAAAGGAGTCCCCATCAGACTGTCAGCGGATTTCTCAAAAGAGACCTTACAGGCAAGAAGGGGCTGGAAAGAGGTATTCCAAGTCATGAAATCTAAAGACCTACAACCAAGATTGCTCTATCCAGCAAAACTTTCATTTAAAATGGAAGGACAGATAAGGTGCTTCTCAGATAAGATCAAATTCAAGGAGTTCATCATCACCAAGCCCTTATTATATGAAACGTTAAAGGGACTTATCTAAGAAAAAGAAGTTAAAGAAACATGAACAGTGAAAGGACAACAAACTCAGTTATTAACAACCACACCTAAAACGAAAGCAAACTAAAAGGACAGCTAGATCAGGAGTGGAAACATAGAAATGAAGATCTCAAGGAGGGTTAGCAATAGGGGAGTGGGAGGAGGAGAAGGGGGGAGAAGGTACAGAAAATAAGTAGCATAGACAGTAGATAGAAAATAGATGGGGGGCAAGAATAGCATGGGAAATATGGAATCTAAAGGACTTGAGACACATGGTCATAAACTAAAGGGGGGGTGATGGTGGGGATGGGGGGTAGGGTGGAGGGAAATAAAGGGGGAATAGAACAACTGTAACAGCATAATCAATAAAAAAAAATTAAAAAAAATAAAGAGCTACTTTTTGCTTCTAACCATTTAAATTTCTATATTTGCTTGTGAAGTTTTTATTTTTATTTTTTATTTTGTTAAAAGATTTTATTTACTTATTTTTAGACAAAGGAAGGGAGGGAGAAAGAGAGGGAGAGGAACATCCATGTGGGGTTGCTTCTCTACTGGGGACCTGGCCCAAAACCCAGGCATGTGCCCTGACTGTGAATCAAACGAGTGACAAGCACATTTCTTTGTTCTCCTGGTACTATATTAGTTATGTGTATGGGACGGACCAGGTGCTTTTCTAAAATGACCAATCAACTTTCCAAACTTTCATCTCTTTTGTCCAACCCCTCCTCTGCTGCCATTTTGACTTCAATGGCACATGCCTGCCTTCCCCTGGTCCTACCTCCAATCTGGTACTGAAAGGGTAGGGGTAAAGGGTTGGACAAAACCCCTTATTCAGTTATCCTGCTAGCCTTTTGCATGTTCAGAGTAAAACCCTCCCCCTGCTGCCATCATGGCCTGGAGGGAGACTCCCATGGTACTCTATCAACTTTGCACGTCCCATGCCCTAGTTCCCACATGCAGCCAGTTACCTGCACTTGGGCCCACTGGCAGAGGAAGGAACCCTGGGACCCTGCACAGCCTCCCAGGCAGCACCAAGGGTAGCCTCAGCAGGAAGGGCAAGGCATCTGCAGCCAGGGGCGGGACAGGGCATCTGCAAGGCATGTGCTCAATTTTTCAGACAACTCCGCGTCATAGTCCTGTGGAAGTTCAGCCTGGTGCTGGCTGCGAAACTCAATGTGTTTGCCAGGGCCCTGGGTGGTCCGCAGAAGCATTGATCAGCTTATGCCCTCAGTACTTGAGCATTTCACCTCTTTCCTCCGAGGAGCTTGGCTCATTGCACGAATGGCTCCCAGGTCCCATTCCCATCACCTAGCTCTACCTCTCCCAGCGGCCCCTCCTGTTCCCTGACCTCAGCCTGCTCCCAGTGGTCTGGACAGGCTGTGTATCGGTATCATTCTCATTGAGTGGAAACATTCCCCTGTCAAAGGGCAACAGCTGCAATAGTTACTAAAATACTTCTAGAGAGGTTTTTTTTTTTTTCCTGCTTGGAAAATCCCCCAGAGTCCCATAGGGATCAGAGAAATTTTACTAGACAAATTCTATATCAGGTGTGCAAAACTTGGCTGATATACCATTTCCATTGCATTTATCATCCCCAGTCCTCTGGTCTTATAGAACATACTCACAAGACAGTTAAAATTCAATTGGTGAAACTTGTTGAAATTTTTATTTGCCTTGCCCTAAAGTCCTTTTCTTGTTATTGCTTAACTTAACATCATTCGGTAAATGTCAATTGCCTTTCCGAAAATTGTTACTGGAAGCCTATGAGACTAGATCAAAGAATGTATGAAACTGTCTTATTAAGGAGACATTCTAACTAATTGCAAAGGACTTATAAAGGCTTTCAAAATTAATGCAAGCTGGTGGACCACTCTTTCCACAGCATACCCCCAGGAGACAAATACATTGAACACCATTTATAACCTGAATATATTGTTTGTTCACAAAGGATATCTCCACAAGGACTTTCTCTGGCCTGAGTTGCAAGGTTAATAGGAATTGATACATGCATCTATGTTTTTTATTTTAAAAGGCTCCTACACTTGCACCTCATTCACCTGATTGAATGCCCCAGCCTATAGAAGACCTCAGGTGAAAGTTATCCAGAGCAGAGAAACACTCAAACAAAAACAGATGGTAATTGAAGCTAATGACTTTGCCCAGAATCTGGGACCGGGCCAATCAAGTCAACTCCTGCTATAAATAATGCTTATATTTATTTCATAGTTGTCATTTTTCTGGATAAATTAGTGATCGTAATTGTCTTGTAACAAGCCAGTCACCTTCGCTATGTTTTAGGTTGTTATTTAGTTATTCTGTATCATTAACCCTCAACTACACAGTCCTTTCTGATTTTTGTTGTAACCCTTGTAAATGGGAAACCTTCACATAACAGTATTATAACATGATGCTTTCAAACCTTAGCTTCCTCATGGGACCCATTTGAATGCTGAATTGCCATTCGACGCTTGCCTCTACTACCTCTGGTAAAACCGATTTTTTTTTTTGTTAGCTGTTTTTTCAACTGTTCCTAACTTTACTGATTGCACCAAACATCCCCCTGCTGTAACTAATTGAGTTAAATTGCAAAAATGAGTTTTAGCTTTCCCCTGTGAATGCCCGAAAGCACCCTATGTATCAGTCATACCCAGCCCAGGTAAGACCCAACTATCTTTCACAGCTGAAGTTGTAAATGCCTTCAATCTGGTTACACCTGTATCAGTCAGTCCTGATGGCTATGGAAACTGCCCTTTGTAATGCCATTATAAGTGGAAACAGCCACACTGTCTAGAACCTAAATGTTCAACCCACAATGTTCAAATGTACTGGGAAGCACTTTTAGAAGAATGTTCAAAACAGACAGTGCCCTGGTTGGAAAACATTCTTATCTCCCTTCCTGTTATATGAATTCATAAATGAGTAAATCCTTGCAGGCACCGTTTGTGCCCCCACAGGTTATATTTTTGTCTGTGGCACAAAATCAGCCTTGGGCATTTGATTGTGTAGCTATCTGAACAATGCCTTTTGGGTCACTTGACATCCTTTTTTATAATCCTCAACATGATAACAGCCACCCCTCCCAGTTCTCATCAGCCGGAAAAGAAGGCCTAATCAATAGTAGATTACTGCCTTGGTGAGAAGCCCTCTGTTCATGAACATAACTCAGGTGACCTTTCTGTGAGATATGATTTCCAGCAGGTTTTTCAGGAGATAAGGGGTAATCACTGTTCCAAAATTATATTTTCACGGGGTCCTTGGTATAGCTCAACTAGACATAATGATGTAAAACTTAACTAGAACTGTCTATCAAATTGCTTGCTCAACTGCCAGAGCCAGTTGAGTCCAGTAAACAACTTTAGACTCCTTAGCATGAGCAGTCTCTGACGGCACTCACCCTTGGTTGTGCTCACAGCCCAAGGAGGGGTTTGTGCCATAGCCAATACCTCCTGCTGTGCCTGGATAAATATTTCTTCCCAGGTAAGATTAAAAACAACCGAACTCCTTAACCTTGCCAAATCCTTCAAGAGGCATCCCAGTTTTGCTCCTAAGTGCCAATGGCGAGTTGAATTTTCTGACATTTTCAGTTGGCTCCTCAGAGTTATTTTAAAGTCTGAGTTGCAAATTATTTTGCTTATTGTTATTCTAATTTGTCCAATATGTTTCATTGTCAAGCTATTGATGTTCTGTGTAATCAAATGTTTATGACTTTCTATGAAAACTTGAGTAGTGGTTGTATGAACAACATAAGTGGTTCATTAAGCCACTGTATCTCTTCTGTTTATAATGTGTAATGGTTAAAACCTTTACTATTGATGCCAAGTACCTTTTGTCAGTTACCCCTAATTTCTCTTATGAACTAAGTGCCTTTGTTCTTTAACTTTTCCCAGGTTGTTCTGGATGCTTTTATGAGACTGTAATTTTTTTTTTCAAGTTTGGCAGGTGCCTGAGAGATCTCTTGGGCGCCATGGCTCTGGTTGCTTTGGGGACTACTGTCCTGCCACAGGAGTCTCGCCCAAGGACTAGATGGAACCAGAGAAGGTAGCCAAGCCCCTCTGGCACTGACACAGGACAAAATGACCTACTTGAGTGCTGATGAGTGCTGACTGTTGACAGGGTCTGATCAAATGAGGAAAATGTAGATCCTGAGAAAGAAGACATACCTTCAGAAAAGGGGTCCTGGTGGCTAACTGGGCTCAAGTTTAAGAGTAGAGCCTAACAGTCATTCTGACATGAAGTCTTTCTAGCAAGCCACACTTCAGGGAGAAGCCTGCATTGAGCTGCCTGTCTCCTACACTGAACTTCCCACCTGCATTGTGTTCCTGCCAACTGAGCCAGCTTTTATAAATGAGTTCCTGGAATAGTGTTTCAATCAATAAAATTGAGGGTTTCCCTGCTCGGTTGGAGCTGTGCTGCTATAGCCCATCAGCATCTCCACCAACCAATCAGAGGCTCCATTCTGACCAATCAGGACAGTGCTTTTTGGACCAGACTGCAAGAATTTGGAGTCTTCATTTGCATGAGGACAATCAGGGACCACGGATGGGGACTTCTGTCTAGATAAGTCATCCTCCCACTGCTAGGAGAACACACTTCCCCTTTCCACCAGGGACTGAAGACTGAATTTCCCCAGCTGGAGCTGAAACACTGAAGATCTCTCACCGGAGCAGAGTGGAACAGACAGGACTGGACCAGAACAGGTGGGACAGACCAGAGCACAGCACAGCTGTCTAGCCGGAGAGGGTTGTGGCCCAAAGGCTGCCTCATAGGCTTGCTGTGCTGCTTCATAACAGTTGAAACACTTTCCAGCTGTTTCACAGCTGTACTGTATCACAACTGAGCTGTTTGTATCAAATAAAGTTTTACTCTTCACTGCACCCCAAAATGGGGATTCTTGATGACATCGAATCAGTGCCAATGACCTTGTGTTGACAATAGTAAAGGCCAGATTCAATATTATTATAAAGTCCTGGTTCTATTACAACCTGGGCATTGTGGTTTGGTTCATTCACTTCCCATGCTCCTTTCAATAAGGTACAGACTGTTACATTGCTCCTTGGACTATGAAGTCTTGCAGTATCATCAGCTTATTAGGTATGTGAGAAGGCAGAAGGGCTGGTCCTGCCTCCGTGGCTAGTGAGGGGCATGTCGAAGTCCCCCTTCCTCAAAGGACAGGTTCATTTCAGTCATGAACCTGGGTCAGGAACAGACTCAGACCCTTGGAACACCTGGCTCTGAGAGGCTGGAGGTGCTTGCACAGGCATAGCAACCGCCACTGAAATGGGGAGTCTCAGTACGGCCCTGACTAGGGCCCCTTCCTGCCCCAGGGCAGCGGCTGCCTGCTGTGATTTAGGGAAAGGGGAAACGTCTTCTGCCTCTCTTGGCAAGGTTTCTTTTCCCAAATATTAGGGACTCGTAGTTTTTTAGTTCAACTGCAAGAATTGCATCAGCACTATATAGGGAAAAACAAGTAAAGGATCAACCCATGGATGTGGAAAGATAAGGAAGCTCATGTGCAAGTGGACTGAGCGCAGGCAGGACTTTCCCTCCTCAGGCCCCTGGGAGGCTTCATGTTTGCCCTTTAGTGAAATTTGAATCCTCGTGGTGCCCTGGCTCATGACCTCCCAATTCCTTTCCCTGCAGGTTTCTTCTGCAGGGGACAGGTTTGTAATGCAGCTTTTAAGACTATAGCTGGGCCTCATTCCATGAACATTCATGCTGCATGTGACCTAGGATGTCCAGCACCCCTGCCCTTACACAATTCTGTTTAAGGCGGACACTCTCTAGAGGCCATCAGCCTCTCTGGCAGCTACATCGTGGCCACTCCTCCCTGGCTGGGGCCTGATGGATCAGGGACAGGTTCTCCTTTGCTAGGACAGGGCTCTGTGTACTTGGCCAAGGAAAACCCCCACACTCTTCCTTGCTGGCCAAGGTGACTTCTGGGCCAAGTGCTTCTGAGGTCCATGGTCTTGGACAATCACCAGGTGACACACTCACTGTGTTGTTTCTGACTTTCTGAAGGGGCAGCTGGGCCTGAGCTATAAAGGTTGTGGGCCCCCAGGGTCCCTCTGGGACTGCTGAGTTCTTTTCCACAGTCTTGTGCTGTGGTTGTGTCACAAGGCTGGGGGTTGAGCCTTTCCTGTGATGAGCTTTCGAAGATGAGACACGCGGCAGTGGGGGATCCAGCAGGGAGATGCCAGCAACTGATGACCTATGTGCATGCATGCACACGGCCATACCTACTACAATAACGTACCAAAATGCTCCCATCTCAGTGGGTAACAGACACTGCTCTGAGCTCACCCAGAGGACCCAGCCCAGGGGAGCCATGGTTGGGAGCCAGGGGTCACCGCCTGGTGTTTTAAACATGATAGCTCCCCGGCTTCCTGGTCTCCCCCTCCACTGGAATTGTGGGAGTGGCACTCGGAGGCAGCAGGCTGGCTCTGCAGGGAGGCCTTTGCTGTGCAGTCATGGAGTGACCATCAGTGCTGATTCCCAGCAGCCCGGGCCCTTCCTGACATGACGCAGCCCTCCAGGAACATGACCTGCTGAAGGGAAGACAGGTGTGACTACAGCCCCATAGGGAGAGAGGTGTGCCAGGTTCAGGGCTAATCGAGGCCGGGGGAAGGCAAGGGTGCCCCAGTGATTTCTGCTGCAGGGCTGGGAAGCTCCTGAGAGCCAATCCTGCAGGTCACAATATTTAATAGCTCTTGTGCCTCATGGTATAGCAGAGGAGGGACAATTTATCACATTTTTGGGCATCCAATGTCCAAGTACCCTGCCTGTCACCCTGAAGAGACCCATGTTTGCAGGAGGGTCACATATCACTCAATCTATATTTTTTACATTTATGTAAACTTAACTAACATATAAAATATATACAAGCATCCCAACTTATTCACAAGTGAATACGAAACAAACATGGCAGTCAAATCCACGCTTTTGTAGCTGGTCACCCTTCAGAGCTGAGATTTAAATTTACCTTCTTCTACTGCCCACTTCTTCCATATTCCCTTCATTCTCAGCGAGCACCTCAGCCAGTTGAGGCTCTTGCCTGATGGATGACACTAAGCTTCATTCCTGAAGGGTCAGGGCCATCACTGGTCATGCCTGGATTGGTTTCTTATCATTTTCAATTGACTCTGGCCACAGGGCCTGGTAATTCCAAGAAAGCCCTGAGGAACCTCCTGTACTTTCATCCTCACTATGGAGCAGCAGTCCAGCTTGCCCTGGTCGTGAGCATCGCTCACCCAGCCCGCAGCCTCTCCCTTCTTTGCTCGTTCATTCAGAAATGTGAGGAGCCTTCCGCGGCCAGGCGGCTGTCTCGGTTTTCAGCCCAGCGAAATCAGTGTGTTTCCTGGTGGAAGTTCTCCCCTTAGGATGAAGACCCCCTGCCCATGGGGTCACATGGACACAAAGTATAAATTATGCCAGTAAATCCCTAGGAGTAACATGGGTGGTAGTGGGTGGGGCCACACCCATGTCCACCCTTGACTGATGGACGTGTGAATCCAGGCCATGCGGAGATCAGTGCGATGTAATGGACCCTGACTGAGAGTCTCAGCAGCCTCCTGGGAACACTGCCCAGACCCTGCGCTATGGCCACCAAGTGGTGCTTTGTCTCAGAGTCGCAGCCGGTTCCTCCATTCTGCCGGGTCAGCTGCTTCAGATGATGGGGAACCGGGAAAGACCAGCACATCCGGGAGCCTGGGCTGATGGCCACGCTGGACCCCGCAGCAGGGAGTCCCTTGATTAGAAGCCACTCGGAGTGGAACACCATGCTGGTGGACGAGGGACTGTGCGAGTCTGCAGATGGCAGTCGGCAGAAACACTGTGTGAGGGGAAGGCGACTCTGTATCCAGAGTAGGGGTCTGACCAAATGAGAACAAAACTAGTTCCTGTAAGGTAACTAGGCGTACAGGAAGGCAAAAACTGGTGAAGGACCTACATCAGTACCTGTCTTCGCTAACTGAAAGAAATCTGAGGAGGATTTTCGCTTTTACCAAAAAGGGGAAGAGCAAAGACAGCATTGAGCATGTCTGGGTAGAGGCAGCGGCCTCCGAGCAGCAAGGGCGGGTCCACTGAGCTCCTTCCCCAGAACCACCCTCAGCACCTCAGCTTCCAGCTCGGAGCCCTGTCTGGGAGCATTGGGGCTTTATATGCACTGATTCTGTGTGTCCCTTAGCAAGCTGTGTCCTTAGGGTATCGAAAAAGCCTCAGAGATCTCATAAGGGCATTACACTTCAATGCAAAACTGGACAAAAGCAAACATTTTGATCATAATGAACAAAGTAAAGCCACTGTGCCTGCTTTGAATTTTGGGTCTGGGAGTGCTCAAAGGTTTTTCCGTAGAAATGAATAGTAATTACTTCACTGAACACCAAGCCGGCTTAAGAAAGACTTCATAGGAACCTCTACTTTTGGATAGAGGGGAAACCTGTACTTGTTGAAATCATGAGTGAATTATAGATGACCACACAGTTCAGAATTAGGAGGAGCCTGGCTGGTGTCTTACCTGGGGGATTTTCCTGCTTCTTCTGAGAAGGTTACAGGGGGCCATTCTACCGTGCACGTCCCCGGAATGACAGACTGGAGAGGCGGAGGAAGTGTTTTTTGGATCCTGCCAAAGGGAAGAATCCAGGCTCAGCTCTCCCCACAGCATGGGAGGAAACGATTCACACGTGGATCACATAACCAGACACATCTGCTTCGTGCTGCTTGCCCACCTCCCCTGGTCCCAGCCTCCCACAGTGTGCCCTGTGCAGCAGTCGAGCGAGCTCAGCCCAGCACTCAACCGCACGGGGCTTCTCACCTCCCACAGTCCGGGGGAAGAGGCTGCAAAGCAATGGTTCTGGCGATTAGACTCCCAGACTCGGAGTGGGCACAGGCCCCACAAGAGTTCTTCCCAGCCAAAATTCAAGGGCCTACTGTGTTGAATGCTCCCTTTTAATCATGGTGAAGCTACATCTTTTATGGGGGCTTTGTAAAATGAGTGCTCTGTTGCTTTGGGTCCTGGAGATGCAGAGGAAACCGATTCTATTACATGCCTTAATTAAACTTACAACCAATAAAAATCTAGAACTATGCATGGTAACATCTTTCCCTTGGCGAGCACTTCAAATAGCAAACTCAACAGTGGCAGTTGATGAGTCACTGAAAAGGCTCTGTTGTAATCTATTCGATTATTATACTTGACTATTCAACCTGTTAAACCCAATTTAAGCATCATCTCAAAACTGGCTGACCATTATCAATTCTATTGAAATGTTCCATTGAAACAATACAAAGCCTAGGAAAAAAATCCAAAGTGTCAAGCCAGGGACACTCTGGCTCTTTAAGAGGGATTTGAAATCTTACACACCTGCCTCCTTCCCGGCAGCTCTATTCTCCTTTCTGGCCAGAGTTTCCTCCGGCTAAAATAAGGTCTCTCTGCCAGCTAAATGCAACCTAGGTGTTCCCATGTCCAAGGCTCCAGTGTATATGATCTGTTTTATTTTTAGCCCAAAGGCCACTTAGAATTTCAAGCAAGGTTCAGATTTGCAGTAATACCGGTGGCCCAAGTACAGCAGGTCCTCAAATAGCATTGTTTCATTCAGTCATTTTGTTATTACATTGAGGAGATGCCACAGAAACTTAACTCTTGTTTACATCGGTTAACATGTGGTAACCAATTGCACATTGTTTTGCTTAAAGTAACAGAACCTACTGACCATACTGAGGCTGTCAACACTGGCTTTTAAACATGTCTTAGAAAAAAAATATGTCTTAGAGCTATAGGATCATACCAAACTCACAAATGAGAAAACTGAAATCAAGGGATATTTAGTGTCTTCTGATTATCCTAGTTATCTCCCAAGAGTCCATTCAGCCAGCCACCCAGAAGCCATCCCTGCCTGTGCTGTGCTGCCTTCAGCACCGAACAGTTGCCAAGCATCTGTCGAGTGCCAGCCTCTGCTGCAGGCACTGAGGACACGCCAGTGTTCACCTGAGACAAACATTTCTGCCTCCAGGAGTTTATGTGACTATGGGGACTGGGCAACACACAGTAAATGTGATGAGTAAGAAAATTCTACAGCACGTGGGAGGCAGTAAGTGCTATGGAAAAGGTTAATAGAGCAGGAAAACAGAGCTAAGGAGTGCCAGAGAGCAGGGTTGGCTGGCTTTGTGATTTTGAAATACTCAGGTAGGCCTGCTGGAGAAGGTGACAACTGATAAAAACCTAAGGGAGGTGAGGAAGTTAGTCATGCAGGTACATGAGAGGACAGTATGCCAGGCAGCAGGACTACACATGCAAATGTTCTCAGTCAAGTTCTTAGCCATGCCTGGTGAGCTCAAGAAACAGTGAGGAGAAAAACAAACAGTGAGCAGTAAGGTGAGCAGAACAGTGAGGCCCCAGCCTCAGAGTTCAGACTCTGTATGTGGTCTTCCTTTCATGACTTAGTTTTCTTTCTTTTATTTATTTAAATTTATTGGGGTAACATTGATTAATAATGTTGACATAATAAACATCAAAAAAAAAAAAAAGAAAGAAAGAAAGGTCCTAATCTGTAGAGAATTTCAGAAGTTTATTTGAGCCAAACTAATGACAATTACCAGGAAGCAAAATCTCAACAGATTGAGAAAATGCTCTGGAGAAGCTTATTTTATACATTAGACTCAAAGAAGGAGATGCGAGTGTGTGTGTGTGGGGGTGTTACATGAAATTCATTGGTGGTAGATTAGAGAAGCCAGAGAAATTATTTCACAACAGAGAAATAATGTTCTCCTGCTGTGTACTAGATTGCCACAACTCCCATGGGTTAGGAGTTCGGGCACCCTGGTCCTCTACTAGGGTCTCATAAGGCATCAGCCAGGCTAGATCTTCAGCTGGAGAACGAGCTGGGAAGAATCTGCTTCCCACCTTGCTCAGCCGCAGGCAGTTAATTTCCTTGTCGTTGCTGGGCGAAGGGCTCCAACTTCGGCTGCTGTTGGTTGAGGGTGCCGCTATTCCTAGAGGCCACATCAGTGCTTTGCTATTCGGGCTTCCCCAACATGCTTGCTTACTTCATCAAGCCCACAGGAGAGTCTGCAGTCTATTAAGAAGTTTTGGGTAATGTAAAGTGATCGCAGGAGTGACACCCCAGCAAACCACAGACCCAGCCGCTCGCAGAGGGCCTGCCCTGCCCTCCCTCCTCCCCTCTCCCTCCTGCCCCGCCCTCCTCCCCTCTCCCTCCTGCCCCGCCCTCCTCCCTTCTCCCTCCTGCCCCGCCCTCCTCCCTTCTCCCTCCTGCCCCGCTCCCTCCTCCCCTCTCCCTCCTCCCCCGCCCTCCCCGCGGAAGGCGGTGCCGGGCACTGGACACGCCTCCTCTCTGCACGAGCTCCCGGCTTCACCCGACGCGTAGGCCCTGCGGGCGGAGAGCCGTGATGGCAGACGTGTCCGAGAGGAAGGTGCAACTGTTCGTGCTGTTGGCCTTCGCCTCCGGAGTGCTAGTGGGCTGGCAGGCGAACCGGCTGCGGAGGCGCTACCTGGACTGGAGGAAGCGGAGACTGCAGGACAAGCTGGCGGTGACGCAGAAGAAGCTGGATCTGGCCTGACCCGGGCGTCTGCTGCGCCGGCCCACGCGCGCCCACGTTGTCTCGCCTGCCGGGGTCCAGCCTCCGAAGCCAGGCGGGCCGCGCGCGCTCCTCGCCTACCGAGCCAGGCTCCTGCCGCCAGAGTGTCGGTGAGCAGCACGTAGAGCGGCCGCCCGGGGAGGCTCTGGCGTGGGGTTGGGTTTCGGGCGACAGCTCACAGCAGCCGGCTGGCTCCCACAGACGCCAGGAAAAGGAGGAATTTCTGTGTCTCCGGTAGCTTGCGGTGGTGTCCTAGTTCAGTTAAGTGCGTATATTAACTGGGAATTACCACGTGCAGTGCCACCGCATTCATCATAAAATACCATTACTGGAAAGAAGGGAAGGAGAAAGGAGGTCTGACCTAGGTGTCCCTGCCACCTTTTACCCCCTTCTCATTCTTGCCAGTAATTTCCTTGGTAGCACCCTAGTCTTTGCATTGGTGTTTTGTAAACTCCAGTTTGAATCCCTGGGTTATTGGCAGCCTGGCAAAGTGGAAAGGGCAATGGCCTGGAAGTCCGGTCTTGCATCTGGTCCTGGCTTTTTTCATGGGAGCTGTGCAAATGTTCAGGGTCTCGGTAACTCTACAAGAGGATAATTTCAAGTTAATGATTATGTATTTCTCATTTTTTTTCTCTTTTCTGTTTTCAATAGCTTGTTGAAGATGGATATTGAGCACTGGACAGACATTACTTCTTGCATTTATGAATGTTTTATTTAAAAAATAAAAATTTAAACATCTTTGAACTTTTTATTAAAAGGAAAAGGAATATGCTGGCCATGCAGTTCCCTGCATCAGGAGAGCTGGATTTTCAAAAATCTGTTAGTGTCGAGCAGATACCTTGTTTCTTAAGGAATCTATGCGAATTCCTTGCTACAACTGTGAGACAGAGTTGTCTAAGGCACTAGTAGGAGTCCTTTTGGTCCGTTGTTTTACTGGACCTGATGAGGAATGTAATAGGCTGTGTAAAAATAACCGAGGTAATGGCGATATATTTAAGGCGTTTGCACTTCCAGGAGTGACAACTTAATCTAAGTACAGAGTATACGTTTATTGGCAAAAAGTTTCATTTGTATCATTACGGAATAGGCATTTGAAGGAGAAACTCTCTTGAATAGAGTTTGGTGATAAATCCCAACTGTATCTAAAAGCAAGAGCAAGTGACCAAGTCCCTGGTTATTTTTGGATCTGCAAGACATGTTTTCTAGAACACCACCCTTGTTCATTCCTGTAAAGATTAATTTTGTCTTAGCCAATGTAATGGCAGCTCCATGTTAACTAGAAAATTTAGAAAAGTTGTTTCCACAGAAAGCTTTATTGTTTTCCATTTTACTGGGGCCATTATCCTTCGTTACTTCCAACCTTAAGTTCACTCTGTGAACGCAGTACTGAAGGACTGAAATGCTGGTTCTACAGCTCTGTTCCATCTGGGCTGCAGTTTGCTGAAGTATCCCAGTCACCACTGCTCATTGGGGCTCCAGGAGTGGAGGCTCTTTGAGATGAGGTAGGTTTCTTGAGGCATGTGGTGCTCCCAGACTGTTGGTTTATGCCCAGTTAAGCGTCTAGGTTACGGCCAGTTGAGCCTCTTTGGGCCTCTTCATGTGCTATGTTCCTGGTGGATCTGATTGTTCCAATGTCGCTCCCTTTCCTACTAGTTATGTGTAGCCCGCTGACACACTCATCTCCCTCTCCTGTCTCACCTCAGTGTTCTGTCATCCCTGCCCCTCTGGGCATCTGCCACTCTTCCCTCCCTACCTCCCAAGTCCTGTCTAGCTGCTTATGTGGTTTTCAGCCACCCCAATGCCACTTTTAATTGTTCCCTTGTTTTCTGCTTGCTCCCTCTTTACACCGTGGCTCTGTGTCCCCAGCTCTGTGGTGGGCAATTCCCCTTAATATCGTGTCCGTCACCATTTCTCCTCTAGCACTCTACCTCATACCCTTCTTAAATGTGATTGTTTTTCCCTCCTAAAACTGCTGTCTCACTTGGACATGTTACTTTACCCATGTTAGCTAAAATTGGCAATGAAGAGGTTGGGAGATGGGGTAGGATGCCAGTCATATACCCTAAAATGACAGACTTCACTCATCAAAGTACGTGACCCCTCCCACCCCTGCCCCCAACCCCACCGTTTTGATGCTGATGATGTTCCAGGACCCACAGGGAATAAATTCTTGTAACTCTGAATATGGTACAAGAACATGTAAAATCAAAGCCGTCTTTTGCATCCTTCTCATTGTTCATATATATACTCATATATACTGGGGGTTTATTTATTTTTCCCAACATAGAGTTAAATTATATTCACGATCCTGTAACTTTTCCATTTCCATTATATGGAAATCTCTATAAATCAGATAGAGGATATTTTTCCTCAATTTATTTATAGACATTTAAAATAAATAAGGATTTAGCTTTGGCTGCTATGGTTCAGTGGACTGAGTGCTGGCCTGTGAAACAAAGGGTTGCTGGTTAGATTCCCAGTAGGGCACATGCCCAGCAGGAGGTGCAGGAGACACATATAACATTGATATTTCTCTCCCTTTCTCCTCCCTTCCCCTCTGTCTAAAAATAAATACAATTTTTAAAATAAACAAGGGTTTCATAAATGATGAATTGTCTTTAGTGCACTTTTTTTCTTTTTTCTTACCTCTCACAAGATCACTTAGGAGTACTAATTTATCAGTAAAACTTTGGGGAAATAGGCAGTATCTACTCAACTTGAACATAAAACATGCCCTGTGGCCCAATACTGTTTGGGCACATATGTTCTCACTATGTACATATATAAATAGTAGCACTAGTTATAATAGCCATAAACTGAAACTACCCACATGCTCAGCAACCGCAGCAGGAATGAGTCTGAGTACACCACACAGTGAAATACCAGGATGAAAACTACAACACAGTGATACAAGTGTATCTCATAAGCATGTTGAGTGAAAAGCCAGACAAGCCACCAGGACACACTACAATTCATTGCACAGTTCAAAAAGGCAAAAAAATTTTTGCTTTTAGCACTTAGGGTAATGTTTTGATGTGTGTGTGTGTGGTGGGGGTGGAGGTGGATAGGACCCAGGAGGGAAGGACTACTGGGGTGCTAGTAATGTTTCGTATCCTAATCTGGGTGATGTTATATGGGGGTGTGTTCAGTGTGAAAATTCAGTGAGGTGGACATTTGTCACTTTATAGTATACTTGAAGATAAAAACCACACATAAATAACATGGCAGTTGGGCCTGTGGAATCAAGTTGTGTATGGTACTGGAGGACATTTATTTATATTAGGGTGGTTCATCATTTGAAAAGTGAGCTTAGATTAATATTCTTACTCAGTGTAGTGGAGTTTGGGAATTGGATTTATAGGATCCAGTTCCACTTGGGGGAAATGTTATTACAATCCGAGAGATGTAAAATGCGGATCATAATTTGCTCACAACTTGGCTATAGGACAGAATCAGCGTCCTCACAGAAATGCAAATAGAATGAAATGAAAACTTCAGCAATACCCCCAATTGCAAAGAATAACTGCCTTTTGAAAACAGACTATGCAGCAGAACCGTGTGTTCCATGAGGGCCATAGAGGAAGCTGTCCTTGCAGTAAATTTAAGTTTAAGATGCTTACATGGTATCTTAAGCAAAACTGGATTCAGAAAATTAGTGGCGTATCACAGAGGGATCCAGCAGGCATGCGACAATAGTGTGGTATTGTGGGTCGTGCAGTTTTGGAGACTGTGGGAATCCTCCTACCTCTACCACCAGCCTTTGGGTTGTCCAGGAAAAAAAGACCACCTGTGCCGGGCGCCGAGAGCTCCCGGCCTGCAACGACAGGGATACGCGACAGAGCACCACTGCCAGCAAATTTTACGCCAGCTCGTGAGTGCGAGGCTCTGAGGAGGACGCGTGCTGATGGCGTCACCCACCAACGTCACTGTGGGGTCGCAGAGGCGGTTTCCTTGACGACCAGCGCGCCACCAGCAGACGGAGGAGATGCTGGCGTGGCGGTCTCGCAATTCCCTGCAGTCCTTGCAGCGCCAGGGTCGGGAGCTGAAGCAGCAGGTACGTCTGGCTGTACCTCGAGGCCTGAGCCGTGGGGCTGTCTGGGCTCTGGCAGGGTGAAAGCTCGAAAGCTCGGTGTCTGAATCCTGGGAGCTGCCCAGATCCACGGGCGACACTCCCAACTATAATGCTCGTATCTCAGCATCTCTCACCTAACCCGAGTTCTGACTCCTCTTCCTCCCAACCCGACCCCAGGGACCTAGCCTCCCGAAGCGGTGACATTCAACTGAGCACCCTCACCCTAACATTTCCCTCTCCGAACTTGGCACCTCCCTTACCCACTTCAACTCGGAATCTATCCTTTTAACAGTAACCGTTTCCAGTCTCCTCTGCGCCCACCACCACTCTGCGGTCTCTAGACCACTTTCCCTCCAGCCTTTCTCCAATGGAGGCTTTTCCTGTGGGAATCCCCTGAACTCAAGCGAACTGGGAATGGTCAAAGAGTAACGAGTAAGAACAAAGGACTTGAACTAAAGGAGAAATGCAAGTAATTAAGATACATGAGAAAAGTTAACTTCAAAGATAAGCAATTGCAAAGGAAAGATCCACAATCCTTTTAAAAATCACAGTCCTCAGTAGTGGGGAGGCTGATGGAACAGGCACCTGCATGCACTGCTGTGGTCTATAAGGTACAGCAACTCTGCAAAGCAGTGGATGAGGTGGGGCAAATTTTCATGCTCCTAGGCTGCTGATTACATTTCCAGGAATTTACCGTACATAGTTTTTAAAATTTGGGAGATATTAATACATAAAAGTGTTCATCACAGTATTACTCATCATAGAAAAGACTAGATACAACTAGTCTGAAATGATCAGTGATGGAGAATGGATACATAACTTGGGAGGGGCTATAGTACTGTGATTAAAATTTTGCTAGAGATTTAAAAAATATATATTTTATTGATTATGCTATTTGTCCCATTCCCCCCCCCTTCACTCCTCTCCACCCTGCACACCCCCTCCCACCCACATTCCCCCACTTTAGTTCATGTCCATGGGTCATCCATATAAGTTCTTTGGCTTCTACATTTCCCATACTATTCTTACCCTCCCCCTGTCTATTTTCTACCTACCATCTATGTTACTTATTCTCTGTATCTTTTCCCCCCTTCTCCTCCTCCCACTCCCCTGTTGATAACCCTCAATGTGATCTCCACTTCTATGATTCTGTTCCTGTTCTAGTTGTTTGTTAGTTTGTTTTTGTTTTTGCTTTAGGTGTGGTTGTTAATTATTGTGAGTTTGCTGTTATTTTAGTGTACATGTTTTTCATCTTCTTTTTCTTAGATAAGTCCCTTTAACATTTTATACCACAAGGGCTTGGTAATGATGAATTCCTTTAACTTGACCTTATCTGAGAAGCACTTTATCTGCCCTTCCATTCTAAATGATGGCTTTGCTGGATAGAGCAATCTTGGGTTTCTCTATGAATCCAGTCCTTTCATGACTTGGGATGCTTCTTTCCAGCCCTTCTTGCCTATAAGGTCTCTTTTGAGAATCAGCTGACAGTCTGATGGGAACTCCTTTTAGGTAACTGTCTCCTTATCTCTTGCTGCTTCTAGAATTCTCTCCTTCATTTTAATCTTGGCAAATGTAATTATGATGTGCCTTGGTGTGTTCCTCCTTGGGTCAAACTTCTTTGGGACTGTCTGAGCTTCCTGGACTTCCTGGAAGTCTATTTCCTCTGCCAGATTGGGAAAGTTCTCCTTTATTATTTGTTCAAATAAGTTTTCCACTTGTTACTCTTCCTCTTCTCCTTGTGGTATTCCTATAATTCAGATGTTGGAACGTTTAAAGATGTCCTGGAGGTTCCTAAGCCTCTCCTCATGTTTTCGAATTCTTGTTTCTTCATTCTTTTCTAGTGAATATTTCTGGTCCACACCGCTGATTTGAGTCCCAGTTTCCTTCCCATCACTATTGGTTCCCTATACATTCTCCTTTATTTCACTTAGTGTAGCCTTCATTTTTTTCATCTAATTTGTGACCAAATTCAACCAATTCTGTGAGCATCCTGATCACCAGTGTTTTGAACTGTGCATCTGATAGGTTGGCTATCTCTTGTCACTTAGTTGTATTTTTTCTGGAGTTTTGATCTGTTCTTTCATTTGGGCCATTTTTTTTTTGTCTTGACACTCCTGTTACGTAGTGAGGGGTGGAACCTTAGGTGTTCACTAGGGCAGGGCTACCCAGTCACTGGATTGTGACATTGTATGTGGGGAAGGGGCCTGAGAGAGAACAATGGCGTTTGTTCCAGTCTCGGCTGGATTTCAGTCACTTCCCCCACTTCCCCAAAGCAAACTGGGCCCTTCTGGTGCTGATTCCCTTGTGGGTATGTTTGTGTATGTTCCAGGACCCTGTGGGTCTGTCCCAGCACCTCAACCCCCACAGGTATTTTCAATTACTGTTTTGAGGCTTTATTTCCCTGCGCTGGGACCCTGGGTTGCTCTGTCTGTCTTGCTCCCCAGTTTCGCCTGGTTTATCTGCGCACTAATGTGGGACCCCTGGTCTGCCAGCCACCTTGCATGCTGTGCCCCTCCACAGTCTGCCACCTTGCTGGGTCCGCTGCCACCTTGCACATCTGGGTTTGCCAGCCACCACTTTGTCCCGACCCCTCTCCCTCTGGCCTCTGGACTCCACTCCTTCTACTGGTCTGGGTGAATGTGTCTACTTTAACTTCTTGGTTGTCGGACTTCCATACAGTTCAGTTTTCTGTCAGTACTGGTTGTTTTTTGTTTCTAAATTGTTGTTTTCCTTATTTTGGTTGTGCTAGGAGGCACAGTGTGTCTACCTATGCTTTCATCTTGGCCGGAAGTCCCAAATTTTGTTAGAGATTTTAATGTACAGTATTAGGGAAACTATTTGTGATAAAATGTCAGTTTAGAAAAAGGTAAATTTGAATATACAATATTTCAATAAGATGTAGATATATATACACATATGGAGGAAACATGCTAGAATGGTGACTGGTGGTGTGCTCAGGATAATTATGTTTCTCTCCAACCATTTTGATATTGTCATGATTTTGAATACCAAAGGTATATTGCTTAAAAAATAAAAAAGTGAGTTGTTTATTTTCTGAAATTCTTATTTTACTTTGTTGATTTAACTTTTTCCATTTCATCTATTACCAAGTGTTTTTCCACTAAATCAGATGATTTTATAATCTATGGCAGACAAGAGATTTATTGAATGCTCATATTTTATCCAGTTTGGGACTCTCAATTAAAGAGTACCAAAGATTTGATGGATAAATATTTCTTAAGTAACTTTACTGGGATTATAGTGGTGCAAGAAAAACACGATACTCTTGTGGTAAATCTAAAACTTGGTGAGGTGTTGACTTTAGCTGACCTTTGGCTAGATGTTTAATATAGTTCTGTATCTAATTGTAATTTAGTGGAACATTGAGAGAACCGGGAAAATTTTGAGGTGTAAACTACCAAAATTGTTATTAAAATAAAGATGAAACAAAACAAACTATTGACAAGGATTATTCTACCTGGAGAATTAGCTCAGGAGCCTTGGATACCCTTGTTGTCTAGGAAGGGCTCTTCAATAGTGTGAGCTCATTCTTCTCTGTCCCCACAGAGGGCACCTAAAGTGAAACACAGAACAGATTTCAACTTGGTGTCCAGGAGACAGGAGCACAACTGGTTCATGCCTGAGGTGATGATGGTCACCAGGTGTATGGTGGTGGAAATAACACTCAGATGAAAAATAGCAAAAGTAGAGAAGCTAGTAGACTTCTATTTCTCTTTGTCTACTGTGTCTTCACATCATTTAAAGAAAAGAACCCAACAGAAGTAAATAGCTCTGTTTTGGATACATTGACAAAGTTACATGTAGTGTTTGAAAACACAAAGTCAAGGTATAAGACCTAAGAATGAGGATAAACAAACTAATAATCATACAGTGAATACTAAGCAATAAGAAGGAACAAACGACACACAACAAACAATACAGAATTATCTCAAAAATATGTTGTGTGAAAGGATTACACAGAAGGACACAGCCCTGACCTGTGTGGCTCAGTTGGTTGGGAATTGTTTTGCAAATTGAAAGGTTGCTTGTTTGATTCCTGGTCAGGGCACATGCCTGGGTTGCGGGTTCATACCCAGTCTGGGCTCATACAAGAGGAAACGGATCAATGTTCCCCTCTTTTTTCTCTCCCTTCCTCTCTCTCTGAAAAATAAGTTTATAGATAACTAATAAATAATAATTATATATATATTAAAAGAGTACATACTTTCTGGGAACATTCTGGGGTAACGATACTTTTCTGTATGTTGATGGGATTGGGTCACATGGGTGTATACAGATGCTTATTTAAGATTTGTACATTTCATTGTAAGTAAGTTTTACATCAAAAATCAAACTCTAGTTAGTGATACCCATGGTACATTATTTAGGGGAAATGTACTGATGATTGCAGTTTATTTTGAAATGCATAAAAAATAAGACCGACTGATGAATAGATGGATCAAATAAAAGGGTGTAAGTATAGTAAAATGTTAATGGTAGAATGTAACTGGTGGGTATATGGGTGTTCACTGTGAAATTCTTTCCATTTTATTGTATGTGTTTATCATAAAGTAGTGGGAAAAGATTACAATTTTATTTCCAAGGTAATATTGTATTTGAGAATATGGTATTTTAAACAATTTCTGTTTATTGTAGGTTGATAGTTTGCTTTCTGAGAGTCGATCAAAAGGAGCTCTAGAAGCCGGTAAAAGACGAGATATTTACCAAAGGTAAAAGCGTACTAAATTTCCTAAGTTTTCCAGGGCTGTTTTGTATTTCAAATGAGCTGTGTTTATAGCATAGAAACTGTTTGAGGCTATTTCTTTTGTTATTTTTATTAGTACAAATTTTTAAAGGATAAAGTAATAATGAGAAATAATACTGAGGTAACAATGAAAATTTTCAAAATGTATTTTATAATATTACTTGCAACTATATCTGTCAAGTCTAAATATTGGAATGATAAGGTTAGAGAATTACAGATGTTAAAAAGAGAAAATTTATTTTGTACTCTTATAAACCAAGCAGTGTGGTCCTCATTCTAAAAACTTTTTCTTAATTTTTCACAGTAATGCCATAAGAAAATTAAAGTTCACGATGGTTAGTTACTTTGTCTAGCATTATTTTGCTATATGACATATTTGTCTAACTATACTTTTGTATAAGACATTAAAGTAGGATGGCAATAAAGATGTCTTAAGTTTGTTAAGGAATGCAGGATTCAGTCCGGCAAGAGAAGGAACGTGACTGGGGTTGCAGTGGAGATGCAGGCCTTGATCTGTGTGAATCCAGTGGGAGAATTACATCATGGTATAACTTGGATCTAGGAGAAACCACTCTAAACCTGAAGGTTGTAGACTTGCTGTTGTGATAGCAACTACACAGAACTGCTCAGAGTGAACACTGGTGGCTTGGGCAGGATTATGGTAGGTCCGTGGCCTGTGTAGCCCCAGATCCTGTGACCTGGTCAGAAACCTGCCTATTAACAATTTCTGAGGTAGGAAAATTGCTCTCTTGGTGGATAAGTTTGTGTCTGTGTATTTTTTTTTGAGAATTTTTATGTGTTTATTTGAACCAATCTGAAGACAATGCTGAAAACCAAGATTTCAAATGCTCCTGGTGGATACATGTTTTTGTTTTCTTTTGACTTTTTTTTTAATCACTGGAAGAGTTTAAATAGAGTTTAAAATTATATAGTCACAATGGAATACATTGAATTAGATTATTAATACTTTTGTATTAAGTTTAGGACATCATTAAGGTAATCTGTGTGTTTGGGGTATTTAAAGAGCTTGTAACATTCAAAAGAACATGAGAGTCATTCTACTAGTTTAAATGATTCATTAGAATTATTTGAAAAACATTTACTTAAGTCAGGCATTCAAAGTAATTAAAAGCAAATTTAAGTTTATATAAATTTTAAAAGTCTAAAGGAATTTAATTAACTACATTTGTTAGCAGGATTGATTTTTTTAAAGGAATTTATGTCAAGTTGAATTAATTAAACAATAATGAAAGAAAAAATGTGGGTGATTTTACTTGTTTTACTAGATTTTACTTTTTTAAGTATATTTTATTGATTAGGCTATTACAGTTTTCCCAATTTTTTCTCCTTTTATCTTCCCTCTGCCCTGTCCCTGCCAACCCTCCAGCTTCTCCCCACCCCCCACTTAGTTCTCTCCATGGGTTGTACTATAAGTTCTTTGACTTCTTTGTTTTCTATACCATTCTTAACTTCTCCCCCTTGTATTTTATGCCTACCAATTATGCTTCTTCTTCCCTGTACCTTCTCCCTCTCCCCCTCCCTCTCCCCACTGATAACCCTCTGTGTGATGTCCATTTCTCTTGATTCTGTTCCTGTTCTAGTTGTTTGCTTGGTTTTTGTTTTCTTTTTTTTTTTAGGTTCAGTTGTTGATAGTTATGAGTTTGTTGTCATCTTACTGTTCAGAGTTTTTGATCTTCTTCTATTTCTTAGATAAGTCCCTTTAACAGTTCATATAATTAGGGGTTGGTAATGATGAACTCCTTTAACTTGACCTTATCTGGGAAGCACTTTATCTGCCCTTCCATTCTAAATGATAGCTTTGCTGATTAGAGTAATTTTCGATGGAGGTCCTTGCCTTTCATGAGTTGGAATACTTTTTTCCAGCCCTCCTTGCCTATAAGGTTTCTTTTGAGAAATCAGATGATAGTGTTATGGGAACTCCTTTGTAGGTAACTGTCTCCTTTCCTCTTGCTGCTTTTAAGATTCTCTCTTTATCTTTAATCTTAGGTAACTTAATGATGAGGTGCCTTGGTGTGTTCCTCCTTGGGTCCAATTTCTTTGGGACTCTGCGAGCTTCCTGGATTTCCTGGAAGTCTCATTTCTTCGCCAAATTGGAGACATTTTCTTTCATTATTTTTTCAAATAATTTTTTAATGTCTCGCTCTTCCTCTTCTCCTTCTGCCATCCCTATGATTCAAATGTTTAAGCATTTAAAGTTGTCCCGAAGGTTCCTAAGCCTTTTCATTTTTTTTTTTGGAATTCTTGTTTCTTCATGCTGTTCGGGTTGAATATTTATTTCTTCTTTTGTTCCAAATTGTAGATTTGAGTCCCAATTTCCTTCCCTTCACCGTTGGTTCCCTGTATGTTTTTCTTTATTTCACTTTGTATAGCCTTCACTTCTTCCTTTAGTTTGTGGCCATACTCAATCATTTCTGTGAGTATCCTGCTTACTAGTGTTTTGAACTCTTCAGCAGATAGATTGGCTATCTCCTTGTTCCTGAGGGTTTTTTTCTGGAGTTTTGATCTGTTCTTTCATTTGGGCCATATCTTTTTTTTGTCTTGGTGCACCTGTTACATGGTAAGGGGCAGGGCCTTAGGTATTTGTCAGGGTAGGGCAACACCCTCTGCAGCTTTGTGGTCCTGTATGTGGGGGAGGGGTCAAAAAGGGAAGAGTGTTGCTTTCTCAGCTTTCTCTCTGCTTTCAGTCACTTCCCCCTGCTACCCACAAGTGAATTGCACCTTTCTGGTGCTGATTCCTTGATGGTAGGTTTGTGTACATTCTAGAACCCTGTGGGTCTCTCCAACAAACTCTCCTGTGAGGCTGAGAGTTACTCCCACTGTTATAACCCCCACAGGATTTTACAGACAGAGGTTTTGAGACTTTATTTCCCCGAGCTGGAACTCTGGGTTGTGTGGTCTCTCTTGCTTCCCAGTTGTTCCTCCTGGTTTATCTGCCTGCAAATGTGGGACTGCCTGGTCCTCCGGCAGCCGCCTTACCACACATCCTGTCTGCCCTGGGTGCCTGTCTCCTCCCCTCCTACCAGCCTGAATGAATGTTTCTTCTTTAACTCCTTGATTGTCGGACTTCCATACAGTTCATTTTTCTGGCAGTTTTGGCTGTTTTTTGTTTTTAAATTGGTGGCTGTCTTTTTGGTTATATGAGGAAGCAACGTATACCTACCTACACCTCCATCTTGGCCAGAAGTGTGTTCACCTTTTAGAACCACCTCCCTTTCTCCATTTGGAGGGAGTGTGGTTCTGAGGCTCTAATGAGGTGATGCCTGTAAACTATTTAGAATTCTGCTTGGGGCTCAATACCTTTGAGCTGTTATCATCATTCTTAGAGTGTCCTCTTGGCTAGGTCCTAGTTTTGTGGATTTTAGAGTGGGAGAAGCATTCCAAGTCAAGTGCTTTTTTTATTTTAGAGTCAGGACACTGAAGCCCAGCGTCACTGAAGCTTTCTGAGCTTTGGTTCTCACATCTGTGTACCTTAGAGCTGGGCCGTGAAGATCCTGAACTAATGGGTGGAAAAGCATTTACATGTGGATTTTTAAACATAAGCTACACAGTCGCTAACTGGCCTGCTTAAAGACTTATATATGATTTTATAAAATAACTTTCTGGTTTTGACAATAGAAAAATCAATTTTTTCCTCTCTTTTTAAAAATTTAGATGTATCCAATTAAAACAGGCAATCGATGAAAATAAAAATGCTCTTCAGAAATTAAACAAAGTAAGTATTATGGTTAATCATGTTAGAGAAAATTTGTTTTCACAAAGATTTTCAGGGAGTGGGAATTCATTAGAGTGGGGAATTCTGAGTCTGCGTCAGTGCTGACGTCTGACTGTGCTCAGTGCTGACTCCCTGACAGATTCACTGAGTGTGAGCTTGGGAGCAGGAAGTCGGGGCTCCAAATGCTGATAAAAGTGCAGTTGCAATGAACTCAGTCAGCACTGAGGACTCAGAGAGTCCAGGAAGAAGCTATTTTTATTTTCACACTGTGTAAGTTTTATAGTTCAGGATTGTTTTAATCTGCATTACATGGTGGGAGAGAGGGATGGGGGAGGGCGGGACACACACACACACACACACACACACACACACACACACACAATAGGTATAACTGGCCCCGAGGGAAAGTGGTAAAGAAGCTGCTTGTTAAGGGCAGCTCTGATGTTAGTGACTCTACTCTGCAGAAACAGGGGGAACTAGAACTTACTCTTGGCAGTCAGTCCCTTCAGGAGTTCTTTGAACATGAGCCTGAGCTTCAGGTAGGTGCCAGGGCCAGACACTCACAAGGGGTTCAGGCAGAAGGCTGAAAGTCACGTCCAAGGTATGACTGCAGCTGAGACAAGTGTCCCTGAGTGTCACTTCTGAATTTCTACAGTGACACAGAATTCTTTAATTTAGGAGGCAGGGTACATTTGGAAACTACCTCTATTTCACTGATGAGGGAACAGGCTCCTACAGGTGGCACAGTTTTCACAAGAACTGGCAGCACTGGGGTGGAGCCTGTCTTTACAACCAAAGCCACTCTCTGCCTGGAATGTCGCCCTTACCAAGTACACCCATAATTAGATGGTCTGTGATGTCTAGCAAGGGAACACAACAAAAAACAAGTCATAATTTTTTGTTTGGTTTACTTTCCAACCTAATCATCTGCATTTCTTTTCATCTTATTTCTCTAAGGGAGATTTAGACTCATACTGAAATTTACTTTGTCTCCTACCACTTATTGGAGGTTTTTTCCCTTTTAAAAAATATAAAGGAAAAAATATATAAAGGAAACAGATTTTTCAGTAACATGGACTTATATTCTCTCCTAGGCTGATGAACCTGCACCTATCGGAAACTATCATCAGAAAAAGGAGGAGGAGCTTCATCTCTTGGATAAGCTGACTCACCAACTGCAGGGGCTTGCCATGTCCATAAGTAGGGAAAATAGAACTGAGTATGCTTCTTCCAGCTTTCTTTCAGATATTATGTCATGAGTAGTTTTAATGTTTCATTCAGGATACAGACACATGGCTGTAACAGCATAATCAATCAGCATTGGTTTACCGAGTATGGTAGAAAGTGTGAGAACCCAGGAGAGATGTAAAGGATCTCAGTCCTCGTTGGTTGTGGTTCAGTGACTTTAGACAATTGTTTTGATTATTAGTCCAGATTTTATAGCTATTTCTGGTTAGAAGGTTATCTGGTACCAGCCACTCAGTAGTGGAAATTCTAGAGTCCTTGCACCTAGATTCTTAACATTTTCCCAGGATATAGTATAAAAATAAGGAAACAGCATTGAAGAGTCTGAATAGTTGATATTTTTCTTTCTGCTTTTCACAAATTGGGTTTCTGTGTAACATCAGTATTTTCTTCTATTTTGCAAAGGCAAAGTAGAAAGTACCCATTCCAGCAGAAAGACAGTGCATGTTTCTGCCTCCAATTTTTAAAGAATGTTTGTAAAAGGAGGAAATATGTAAGTAGATGATCCAAATAATTTTATTCTTACATATGAATATTGACATTGAATAACATGTCAATTTTATTTTCCCACATTTTTGCACATTTGTTTATTTAGCTCTTCAGATCTCTGCTTGTTTCTGTAACTAGGTGATAAATTACCTGAGAGAAAATTATGACAGTTATGCCTTTCCTTCTTTACATCTCTCATGGTATGTTACATTTTCTGCTTTACATCTTTTTAGGGGCACTGCACTGCATTTTGGTAGTATGTTTGTGGGCCATTTTCAATGGCCAAATTACCAACAAAAAGCACAAAAGGGCAAAATCCATGGCACTAAATAGACTACAAAAAGGATGCTTGTTTACAGTATGAGAGCTGGGGAAAAAAGGCAGAATGTCGCTTTGTTCGACCTCAGCATGTGCGTTGGGCAACTCAAATTTTTTGCTGCTTTGCACACATTCATGAATGACCACAAAAGAACTGTAAGTGTTGATTTGGGGGTTACAGATAAATTTTAGCGAGTAGATGAATTTACAAATATGAAATCTGCAAATAACGAGGATCGATTCTAAGAAGAAGTAGGTATGTGACAGCAGAGGCACAGGAATAGCTGAAACAGCCGGCAGGGTGCATGGGATGACAGTGCTACAGAACAGAGGTCTGGGGGGCAATATTTGGCCCACCCAGGGATGCCAAAAACTGTTCCAGAACACAGGGGCCCCTCCCAAGGATGGTATACTAATACCTACTGGGCTCTTCTGTCCGCCACCAGAGGAAAGACCTCTCTCAATGCCAGAGATTTGTGAAAAGGAAAGGAAAGGTTTATTCAAAGCTATACAGACTTAAAGCAGTGACCCAATATCCCCATAAAAATATCAAAGTCCTTTAGGATAATCACAGATGCCCAGAGTGCTTCCTTCTCCCCTACCCTAATTCAGGGTACCGTGTCTCAGGAAAAGAAGCGCACATCCGTGTTTTGGGTTGCTGACACCATCAGCTGTGTTGCCATCCAGGCAGAATCTCCAATTACTCCAAAGTCATGTGGCACCTTCTCATGGCTTACTGGAAAAGAGTTCTTTCACCCTTCTTCCAGGCAAAGTCTCTCCTGCTTCCCAGGCCATGTGGCCAAAGGGAGCATCCCAAAGCCGTGTGGGTCTCTTCTACCAAAGCTGCAGGTGTCAACACTGACCAAAAGCATGTGGCCTTCTTCTTCACCTGGCTGCAGAGGTCCCCATTCTGGTAAAGCACATGGTTCTCTTTCCCCTGGGCAACAGGGGATCCTAACTCTGCCCAAAACCTCATGGCTCTCTCCTCAATGGCTGCTGCGCCTGTGTTTAAATCCCCCCACCACTCCTCCTTTGCAGCCCCATTTGCAACTTCTCCCACAATCGATTACACCTGCCAGGACTCCCGTATCCTCCCAGCTCTACTGGGCTGCCATAGTGAGTCTGGGCAGGTGTGGAGCCAATCAACTCCAAGCTCTCACGCAGGCGCTGTAACTCAGGGCACCAGCCCCCAGTTACATCCTGGATAGAGGCTACTCCCTTTTCCCTGGCTCAAAGCATGGCCACAGCTATTTAACATGTCTATGAAACCAGTTAAAGGTTATAGATATGTTAAATGACCAGTCCAGAGGTTAGCTGCAAAACGGTTGCTATGCAAAACAACTCTCAATGGCCCTGTTCCATTTGTCCCTTCCCCCAACTGACACCTGGGGGTGGGTGAGGACATCTTAATATTTCCTGGAAACCTTGAGTTCTGGACCCCATTCCAAATCCTTTTTTAGGGCCCCCTCCTGACTGCGCCCTGTTACAATATTATCTTAAAGTTCTTTCATTTTTGGTGTAATGTAATATTAATATAGATTAGACTATGATAAGGGATGCATATTGTAATACCTACAGCAATTACTACCAAATAAGATAAAGAAGTAGCTTTAAAAAGCCTACATAAATGATAAAAAGAAATGGTAAAAATGACTCAATTTTAATGAAAAAAATTTTTTTCAATTATAGTTGACATACATTGTTATATTAATTTCAGGTGTACACCCCAATGATTAGACATTATATATCTTACTAAGTGATCATCCTGATAAATCTCATACCCTTTGACACCATACCTACTTATTAGAATATTATTGACTTTATTCCCTAAGCTGTACTTTACATCCCCATTACTATTCTGTGACAACCAATTTGTACTTCCTACTCCCTTCACCTTTTTCACCCATCCCCCAATTCCCCTCCCATCTGGCAACTGTCAAAATGTTCTCTGTATGAGTCTGTTTTTGCTCTGCTTGTTCATTTTGTTTTTAGATTCAGTTGTTGATAGGTATGTATTTATTGCCATTTTACTATTCTTGTTTTTTATCTTTTTTCTTCTTAAAGAAGGCCCTTTAACATTTCATGTAATAATAGTTTAGTGGAGATGAATTCCTTTAGCTTTTTCTTGTCTTGAAAGTTCTTTATTTTTTTATTCTAAATGATAGCTTTGCTGGGTGGAGTAATCTTGGCTGTAGGTATCTGCTTTTCATTACTTTGAATATTTCTTGCCAATACCTTCTGGCCTTTTGAGTAATCAGCTAACAGTCTTATGGGAACTCCCTTGTAGGTAACTAACTGTCTTTCTCTTGCTGCTTTTAAGATTCTCTTTTTGCCTTTAACCTGTAACATTTTAATTTCAATATTTGTCCTTGGTGTGGGCCTCTTTGGATTCATCTTGTTTTGGATTCTCTTCCTTTCCTAGACTTGTATGTCTGTTTCTTTCACCAAGTTAGGGAAGTTTTCCATCATTATTTTTTCAACTGGGTTTTCAATTTCTTGTTCTCTCTCTTCTCCTTCTGGCACCCCCCTGATGTGAATGTTGGTATGCTTGAAGTGGTCACAGAGACTCGTTACACTTTCCTCATTAAAATTTTTTTTTTTAACTTTTTGCTGTTCTGATTCTGTGTTTTCTTCTTCCTTATCTTTCTAATCTCTGATTGTGTACTCTGCTTCATCTACTCCACTGTTGATTCCCTTTAATGCATTCTTCATTTCAGTTAATGTATTCTTCATTTCTGACTGGTTCATTTTTATTTTTTCTAGTTGCACTTTTATGTTTCCTATCTCTTTGTTGAAGTTCTCACTAAGTTCATTAATTCTTTCCCTAAGTTCATTGAGCATCCTTATAACCAGTATTTTGAACTATGCATCTAGTAGATTGCTTGTCTCCATTTTATTTAGCTTTTTGTTTATTTATATTGGTTTAATGCATGTCAAATGTAGTTTACAAAGGGAAAGGACCAGTACCTTCATATAGAATATATAGACATAGCATCACACCATGGGGCCAGGGGAGGGGCAGGGAGACAACACTATTCCCTGGGAATAGCACCTCTAATCCCAGGAATGGTTCTTAGCAGAAGGCTAGGCAGAGGAGCACTCTCATCCAGCCCCAATCTGAGCCTTTGCTGTAGCTCAGTTCCCATTTCTGTGGCTCTTCCCTCCCTAATTTCTTATAAAGAACCCAAGGAGCTAAGACTAAGGAGAGGATCTGGCCCCTTGAGCCATGTATTTATACACCACTGAACACTGAGCACATGGTAGAGGGAAGGGACACCATGGGAGAGGGAGAGGCAGGCACCCCAAGAGGTGGATGGGCTGAGCTCCCAGCCAGCCCTAAAGGAGGCACTGCTTCCAGGTATTCTTAAAAGGAAAAGAAAAATCATACAACCAAAGGGGAGAGGAAGGGTGAGGGTGAGAAGTTATCCCATTTATATACAACATTGTAAACATACATGGTCTGTATTACATGTGCTTCAGTCTGGTGTTTGCATGTCTGTCTGTCTGGGGGCAGGATCTCAGGACTCTTGCGCTGCTACCCTCTTCACCTATACCTACCGGCCTGCCCCACCTGCAGAACAGAACCTGGATTAATTATGGTCCCCAGTTTTGATGGGAGCCAGCAGGCAGGGCCTGGGCCTCAGCCTCCACTCTGGCTCCAGAGGACTGTATGTGTTTGTGTATGTGTGAACACACATATATATGTATAAGGGATAGGCTCACATCACAGAGGCAGGAAGATGAGGCTGCTTGAGACAGAGTCTGCCTGAGGTGGCTAGCTGATAAGTAGATTCTCAGCAGGTCTCAGGGTGCTTGATAGTGTTTCATTGAGGGCAGAGCTTCTTGGCGCCCAGGGTCCCCAGCCAGCATTCCTCGCTGGGGGTGCTACTTGTGCTGGGCTTGGAGGTGCTCAGGCAGGGTCAAGATGTGAACCAAAGTCAGCTGCTGCTAGTGCCAAGCGTGGGGTCATTTAGTGAGAGGTATGGGGCACACTGAGGCTAGAGCTGCTTGTTTGAGAGATTTTAAGAAAATCTAAAGCATGAGCCAAAGACAGGTCATTCATATGGAAATGCACCTGGAAACAGCTTGGGTGGGCCTGAAAGTTTGGTGGGGAAGGGCCTTGGGGAATCACCAGGGCAGGGCAAACAGTGTGAGCCAGGTTTGTGGAGACTCAGATATGACGCCAGCCTGCTGCTCTCTGTGGGGAGGGCTCATCAAAGGAACAATGGCTTCTGCCAGCAGTTCTGTCTGGGAGAAAGCTGCCCCCTCAGCTCTTGCCATGATTCCAGATAATTCAGCTCCTCCCCATCTGCCCTGGTGTCTTTCAAGCTGTTGGACCTCAGAGGGAGTGAATCTGAGAATGTCCATGCATGGACCCTTCAACCCCGCAGAGATCATGGTAAAAAAATTTACAATGTAGATCACATGCATCTGAAAGATACATTCATTACTAGTATGTGCTGAAATGTGAAAAAAAAAAAACCCCGCTGCAAATTTGTGTTTATTTATATAATAAAATATATGATTTTTATTTGCAGTTACAATCTAGAAATTATTAAACAAAGAAATATGTTCTCAACAGAAACATGGATATTGCTAAAAATTACAAGCAAAAAATGCCTTTAACATTAATTAATCAGAAGCTTCAATAGCTGGCTTTACAAAATGTAACAGTCATCACAAACAATACTGCTGTGCTCAAAGAAGAAGTACTTTCCACAACACTTGCAGAAATATTTTGATAAGCAACTCATTTTGGATGCATGGCACCTAACACATCTTTCTCTGCTTGTTGGGGGAGTCTCATCTCTGTCATCATTAGAATTTCCATTTGTGTTTGAAATTGATAAAGTTTCAGGTGTAAAGGCTTATGCACACCTGGAGAGATTTCTGAATGCCTATTGATTTGTTCTGACACTGTGTAATGAGATTTCTAATATTCTGTGCCTAATTTTTACATTTCTGTTCAACACACGAGTAGTCTGAGCCTTTATTCCTGCAGTATTCAAAATTGTGTAGAATATAACCATAGGCATCTTCTGGTGTTCCTGGCCACATTATATGTACCTGTCATTGGGTCCACAGTGTCAACTCCTGATTTCATTTGGTTGTAATAGTCTACTATAGCAGGCTTTTGTGAATCTAAATTTATGATGTCATCAAAATGCATACTTGAAACAAAAATTACATTTTTTCCCTTTTTGGGTGTATGAGATAGAAGTATGCAATCTACACTGAAAGGAAATAAGTTGGATTTTTTTCAGCCTGATTTTAGAAGACACAAATTCAGGGGGTAGTTGGGATTCATTCTTACAAACAGCACCTATAATGAAAGTCGCTTCTCTTTCAAGTCAGAGATAAGATTTATATCTGAATCAGTTATCTGCTGTACTTTTATGACCTGATGAGTACATGGGTTCTGCAATTCTCTTGATTACATCTGCAGGTTTATTACTAATCAAGTAAGGACCTTCAGGTTGCTTACTGGCATTTATTTCAAGATTACCTGTGTAATACACTTTTGAATTGACTATAGCAAAAATTTTTATGCCATATTTACTGGGCTTGGATA
Source organism: Artibeus jamaicensis (assembly GCF_021234435.1). Taxonomy (NCBI): domain Eukaryota; kingdom Metazoa; phylum Chordata; class Mammalia; order Chiroptera; family Phyllostomidae; genus Artibeus; species Artibeus jamaicensis. The sequence continues at coordinate 6,813,656 of NW_026521810.1, read as the reverse complement.
GAATATATTGTTTAAACCCACATTTGCCTCTAAATCCAGGTAACATTTCATCTGTCGTTCATTCTGTTCCATAGAGTAATATAATTTACAGCTTTCTACCAATGCTGAGAAAATGTCTTTCATAGTCACTAATTCGTCCACTTTTCAGGTGTTCTAAGTGGGTCAGTTTGTTGTCGAACCTGATACAATTATGCATAAACGTAAATGTTGGTACAGATATCATAAGTCTAACAAGTTCAATCCTGCTACCATCTGTAGCCCATAAATCCTGCAAATTTAGCCAATTGCTGCAATGTAAACTAGCTAGATATAAGAGGCCTAGAAATGTCTTCAATCTGGTTTTGTCTGTTTAGCATTTTTTCTCATGAAAACCAGCTTCATATACAATCAATGTATTTATTTGTACATAATCAGATTAGATCTTATTATGTTTTGTGATAAAGCAGTTCAAGTTTCAAGTTCTATCTTGGCATTTTTTGCATTTGGCTGAACTAATGGAAGTTGACACAAAATATTCTGTGCCTGTTTTCTAATTTGTCTTCTTAACTGGATTTTTCCTCCATCATTTACTCTTTCCGAAAAATACTCTTCATTCATATCTAATTTATCTTCACTCTCTTTACTAGAAATGTCTTGCTCGGGATCTAAATCTTTTGAGTGAACTTCCACATAATCATCTTCTAAATTACTCTCATTTTCACATTTGACTCTATCATTCTCATCATCAGACTCAAGTAGCATTTGTTGCAGTTCTTCAACATCTCTTGGATTATTGAATTGATATATTTTTCTAGCCATTTTCAGTAGTGGATGAAAAAACAAACACCATAATACTGACTTCAAAGTTCATGGGAAAAAAAGCCAAATACCAACACTGACTTGGAGTTTGCAATATCTCAAGTATAATTCACTGTAGAATATTACACATCCTTATGAAACACGTGTTATAATCAAACTGATGGCTTAAACATTAGTCAAGTACAAATGCATAGCTAGTCATGACCTTGAACCTGTGCACCTGGTATATGTAGTAATATTTAAGAAAAAAGTTTGTATGTCTCAGATCAGCTGTGGCCTTTCCAGGGTTAGGAGGAACTGCCTGGGACTCCAGAAGCCCTCTGTCTCCCTCAGCCTCAATCCCTGCTGGTTTCCACAGCAAAAAGTTATGCGGACTTCTCTACCTGCCACTGAAACCCGGGGCTGGAGTGCATGGTGTGGGGCTTGGACCCCTCGTTCCTTAGGGGGACCTCCATAGCCAAGATGTCCCTTCCAGCTTTTATCTGCTGGACCACACTCATGTGTGGGTCCAGCCTGTTCCACACCTCTGCCACAGTCTCGATGTGGCTTCTTTTTTTTAATTCCCCGGTTGTAGGACTTCCATTTAACCAGATTTCAGGTGGTTCTGAGTGATGGTTCTGCAGTTTAGTAATTTTGATGAGATTGTGGGAGGAGACAAGTATTGTATTTACCTATGCTGCCATCTGACCAGAAGCCAAAATGGCTCCATTTTAAAGATAAGCTTCAGTAATGTAAGCTGTAGGAGAGCAAAGACCTCTTTTTTGTTTTTGTATCCTAAGTGCATCTGTCACACAGTAGGTGCCCTGTGATTGATGACTTTGCTGAGTATTGAATGACAAAGCTGAGAGAGATTTAGTGACTTATCCCAGCCAGTATTATTTGAACCCATCTCTTCCTTCACCTTCCATTTTACGTCCTTCATATCTTTCCGAAATGTCATGTGTTACTCTTCACAGCCATCTTCCCTTTAGCACTTCCGCCAGTCTGTTCCCCATATTGTAGTCATCTTTCTAAGTGCAGAGCAGATCCTTCCCTTCCCTTACTTCTTTCTTAGTGAGTGCCTTAAAGATGATGTTCAGTGGGCTCCAGAATGTGAAGAGCTCACCTCTTCACATCCCCACCTTTTTCTTTTATTTATTTTTAGAGAGAGAGGAAGAGGAGGAGGAAGAGAGGGAGAGAAACATCAATGTGTGGTTGCCCCTCACATGCCCCCTCCTGAGGGCACAATTTGGCTTGCAACCCAAGCATGTGTCCTGACTGGGAATCAAACTGGTGATCCTTTGGTTTGCAGGCTGGCAGTCAATCCACTGAGCTACAACAGCCAGGGCACCTTTTTCTTTGTCTTTAAGGCTTGTCCTACCATTCATGACCTTAGCTTTCTGATCCTGAGCCTCCTTTCTCTGCTCCTTTCCCCTCCTTGCTACTTCCTTTTGCCTGATTAACTTCAAGTCATCTATCAAGACCTAATTCCAAGTCTTTCCTGATCCCCACCCATGCAGTCTAAGTTAGGTCCCTCTTGTGTTAGGTTCCATAGTATTCTGTGTATACCTCCATTCTAGTACCTATTAAGCTATAGCATAATTATCCATTTTCTAAATTCTCACTGTAAACTCCTTGAGAATTTACAGAGAATTGTGTCTGGTTTACCTTTGTGTCATGGTGTCTGACATGGATCGTTGTCATCAGAGCTGACTTTTATTAAAAGCTTGCAGTGGGCAGACACTATTCCAAAAATACTGGGAGTCAGTAACTTATCTAATCCTCTTGAGGCAGTGCAAGGATTTATCTCAACTTTACCAGTGAGAAATGGAGAGCTCAAAAGAAGCCTGTAACTCATAGTTCTTACTCAGTGAGGCAGGGCAGAGCCAGAATTTAAAGCCTGCACACTCAGAGCCTGCACACTAAGCACTGTGTAGTAATGCTCAAGTAGCATTTGCTGAGCGTATGAATCCAAGGCTGGTGCACAAGTCTCTTGGCCTCTAGTCCAGCATATGCCCTACCCTGTCACCTTCCTCAGATATGATCCCTTCACTACGCAGTCCCTCAAGTCCCATATTCTTAGCTGGATAGTAGGAACCGTTAGCTGTGCTTTCCCCTTATTTCCTTTATTTGCCAGTTCCAAAGACAGGCCAGTTCTTCTACATGTGTGTGTGTGTGTGTATATATATATATATATATATATATATATATATATATATATATATGTTACACTCATGCTTGTTATAAGTGTCATTTCACGTGACTCTTGTCATAGGATTATTTTTTTGCAGAATTGAGGCACTAACTGAAAGAGAGGAAGATGATGCTTTTGCTGAAGAAGATGAAGAAGATGACGACGATGATGAAGAAAGTGAAGAAAGTGATGGGGAAGAAGAAGAAATGGGAGAGGAAGAGAAACAAGAAAATGAATACATTGCTGTTGGAGATTTTACTGGTCAGCAGACTGGGGATCTTACATTTAAGGCAGGTAGAAACAAGACCAGAACTTAACCTCAAAATCAGTTTGCATATCTAACAGGATAAGGAAACTCTATCTTTAAGCCTATGTTACATATTCCTGATAATAAGTTTTTGAACACTCAATGTCTTTAAATAAAATAAGAAATAGTAATGATTTAATAAGAAGAGTCATGAATTTTTTACCAAATTTACATGGTAGTAAAATGGTAAAAGAGCAATATTCTTCTACTTATTTATTTATTTCCTTTAAGACTTTATTTTTTAAATATTATTTTTCAGTTAAAGTTTATATTTAATATTATTTTGTATTTTTAAGATTAATTAATAATTAATGTTTAGAGAGGGGAAGGGAGAGGGAAAGAAACATCAGTTTGTGGTTGCCTCTGTCATGCTCCCTCCAGGGAACTGGCCTGCAACCCAGGCATGTGCTCTGACTGGGAGTTGAATGGGGGACACTTTGGTTTGCAGGCTGGCACTCAATATACTGAGCCGCAGCAGCCAGGGCTATTTTGTATTATTATTTGAGAGGGATAGCATAGTGATTAGACAATCATATACTTTACAAAGTGACCAGGGCCCCATGACTATTTTGTAACTGTCACTTTGTACTTCTTTATCCCTTTGACTTTTTCACCCAGTCCTCCAACCCCTCCCCTCTGGAAATCATTAGTCTGTTCCCTGTGTGTATGAATCTGTTTCAATTTTGTTTTATTTATTTTGTTCTTTAGATTCCACCTGTAAGTGAAATCATATGGTATTTGTCTTTCTCTTACTGGCTTATTTCGCTTAGCATAATACCTTCTAGGTCTATCCATGCTATTGCAAATAGTAAGATTTTGTTCTTTTTTATGGCTGAGGATTATTCCAGGAGTTATACATATGTATAACAGCTTTTTTATCCATTCATCTTTTGGTGGGCACTTGGATTGCTTTCATATCTTGGTTGTTGTAAATAATCCTGCAATGAACATAAAAGTGCATATATTCTTTTGAACTAGTGTTTTGGATTTTTTAATACATATTCCCACAAGTGGAATCACTGGGTCATAAGGCAGTTAAATTTTTAATTTTTTTGAGGACCCTCCATCCTGTTTTCCACAATGGCTGTACCAATCTGCATTCCCACCAACCGTGTATAAGGGTTCCCATTTCTCCACATTCTCACCAACACTTGTTATTTGTTGATTTATTGATGACAGTCATTCTGACAGGTGTGAGGTGATATCTCATTGTAATGTTAATTTGCTTTTCTCTTATGATTAGTGATATTGAGTATCTTTTCATATGTCCATTGGCCATCTGTATATTCCCTTTGGAGAAGTGTCTATTCAGGTCCTCTGCCCATTTTTTAATATGATTGTTTTATTGGTGTTGAGTTTTAGGAGTTCTTTATAAATTTTGAATGTTAACCCCTTATCAGATGTACCATTGGCAGTTATCTTCTCCTATTCAAATGGTTGTTTTTTCCTTTCATTGATGGTTTCCTTTGCTGTGAAAAAACATTTAGTTTTATGTAGGCCCATATGTTTATCTTTTCTTTTGTTTTCCTTGCTCAAGGAGATATAGCAGAAAAAATATTGCTACAAGCTATGTCAGGGATTTTACTGCCTGTGTTTTTTTCTAGGAGGTTCTGGTTTCAAGTCTTACATTTAAGTCTTTAATCTGTTTTGAGTTTATCCTTCTGTTTGGTGTAAGAAGGTGGACTATTTTTTTTTAATGTATCTGTCTAGTTTTCCCAACACCACTTATTGAATATATTGTCTTTACCCCATTGTATGTTCTTGCCTCCTTTTACATATATCAATTGACCATATAGTCATGGGTTTATTTCTGAGCTTTCTACTCTGCCCCATTGATCTATGTGTCTGTTCTTATACCAGTACCATGCTGTTTTTGATTGCTGTAGCTTTATAGTACAGCTTATATCAGGTATCTCTGATTTTCTTCCTTAAGATTGCTATGGGTATTTGGGGTCTTTTGTGCTTCCATATTAATATTGGGATTATTTTTTCCAGTTCTGTGAAAAACTCCATTGGCATTTTCATTGGGATTGCATTGAATCTATAGGTTGCTTTGAGAAGTATGGATATTTTAATGATGTTAGTTCTGCCTATCCATGAGCACAGTATATGCTTCTATTTATTTGTACTTTCTTTAATTTCTTAAAATATATATTGATGTTAGAGAGCAAGAGGAAGGGGGAGGGAGGAAGGGGGAATTCAGAGAGAGAAAAAGAGAGAGAGAGAGAGAGAGACTCTAATTTGTTGTTTCACTTATTTATGCATTCATTGGTTGATTCTTGTATGTGCCCTGATCAGCGATTAAACCCTCAACCTTAGCATATTGGGACAGTGCTCTAACCAACTGAGCTACGTGGCCAGGGCTCTTCTTCATTTTCTTTCTTCAATGTCTTATAATTTTCTGAGTATAGGCCTTTTATCCCCTTGGTTAAATTTTTTCCTAGGTCCTTTATGATGCAATTATGAATGGGATTATTTTCTTAGTTTCTCTTTCTGATAGTTCATTATCGGTGTATAAAAATGCAACTGATTTTTGAATATTTATTTTAAACTGTGGTACTTTACTGAATTCATTTATCAGTTCTAGTAGTTTTTTGGTGGAGTCTTTTGGGTTTTCTGTGTAAAGTATCATGTCATCTGCAAGTAATGACAGTTTTCCTTCTTCCTTTCCAATCTGGATGCCTTTTATTTCTTCTTCTTATGTGATTTCTGTGGCTAGGACTTCCAGTACTATGTTGAGTAAGAGTGGTAAAAGTGGAATCTTTGTCTTTTTTCTGATCTTAATGGAAGTGCTTTTAGCTTTTCCCCATTGAGTGGTGTTAGTTGTGGGTTGTCATATACGGCCTTTATTATGTTGAGGTACTTTCCCTCTATTCCCATTTTTCTGAGAGTTTTTGTCATAAATAGGTATTAGATTTTGTCAATGCTTTTTTTTGCATCTCTTGATGTCATATGATTTTTATCCTTCATTATATTAAAATAGTTTTAATATTGATAATTCTTATTTTAGGGGTAAAATTGAATTTTAAATGTTGTTTACTTTGTTTTGCTTTAAGAAAGGGGAAATTCTCCATATAATTGAAAAAAACCCTGATGGTTGGTGGATGGGTAAGAATGCCAAAGGAGACAAAGGTCTTGTTCCCAGAACCTACCTGGAGGTTAGTGTTTGTTGTTTATTCTTTCCTTTTCCTTCTTCAACATTTGTTCATTTTTCAAAAAAATTAACCTGTATTCTTGGATTAACTGACTAGTGAATGACTTGAGGTACAGAATTTGCTTTAATTTTTGAGGGGTAGGTAGGGCTTGGGGAAAATACTGTGTGTTAATAGTCCTGGGACCTGTGATTACTGTCATCCAGGTAAGCCCTAGAATGTTATTTCACAATGAATATGCTTGGTGGATTGGTACTGATCATAAAAATTAATAAATGTTTATTATTTGTTGTAAAACAAAACTACAGTTAACTTTGTGTTAACTTCTACAAATATGTGATCCTGTAATAGGATATGAACATACTATACACTCATGTTTGTAATTTATTGTTTTTTGTGTTTTATGATATAACATGGTCATTTTCTTTGCCAAAATATATAATCAATCTGTCTGGGTCAGTGCTGGCCAATAGATCTCTAATACAAACAACAAATTGTAATTTAAAATTTTCTCATAACCAACACTGCAATGTCTTTTTTTCTGACACCACTTCTAATACCAACTATGTGGGTTTTTTTCCTGATAACAAATATGTGTTGTTTTCCATACCAGTTGTCTAAAACCAACCAGGTTTCCAACAGTTCAATTTAATGGTGACACTAACTCTTAGAGTTAGTGCAGGCTCCTTAAGTTACAGGCACGATCCTACAAACTGCCCTACTTTAGATGCCAGTCACGAGTCCCAGGGACCACTTGTATTTGTAAGTGACCAGCCATAGCAAGATACAGGGGTTCCCACACCCTTCCTGAGGTTCAATAATTTGCTAGAGGAACTCACAGAGTCCAGTAAAACACCTTACTTGTATTTATTATGTTATTATGAAGGACCCGACTCAGGAAGAGCCACATGGAATAGGTGCAGGTAGGGAGAGGTATTGAGAGATGGAGGGATTAGGACTTGGGTCTTCCACTGATGCTCTGGGGCCATCCTGCCAGCACTTCAAAGTGGTCACCAGACTGGAAGCTCCTTAAACCCTATTGTTTTTGGAGTTTTTATGGAGGTTTTATTACATAGGCATGAGATTAAATTCTTGACCATTGGTGTTTGAGTTTAATTCCAGCTTTTTTACCCTATCTGAAGGTGGGAGGCTGTGATAAAAGTTCCAGTGCTTTACCCAATTAAAAAATGGGTAAAGGACCTGAATAAACACTCTCCAAAGAGGACATACAGATGACCAACAGACATATGAAAAGATGCTCAACATCACTAATCATCAGAAGAATGCAAATTAAAACCACAATGAGATATTATCTCACACCTGTCAGAATGGCCATCATCAATAAATCAACAAACAACAAGTGCTGGCAAGGATCTGGGGAAAGGGGAACCCCAGTGCACTGTTGGTGGGAGTGCAGATTAGTGCAGCAACTGTGGAAAGCAGTATGGAGAGACTTCAAAAAATTAAAAATGGATCCACCTTTTAATCCAGTGATCCCACTTCTGAAAATATATCCAAAGGAACCCAAAACACTAATTTTAAAGAATGTAAGCACCCCTATATTCACTGTGGTGTTACTTACAATTGCCAAGATATGAAAGCAGCCCAAGTGTTTAACAGTAGATGAGTAGATAAACAACTATGGGATATTTACACAATGGAATACTACTTGGTTGTAAAAAAGAAGAAAATGTTACCTTTGCAACAGTGTAGGTGGACCTGGAGAACATGCTAAGTGAAATAAGCCAGTCAGAGAAAGACAAATACCATGATTTCATTCATATATAGAATCTAATGAACAAACTGAACTAATAAGCAAAACAGAGACAGACTCATATCATAGATAGAGAGCAGGATGACAGCTGTGGGAGTGGAGGGTTGAGGGTGGAGGGATTGAGCCAAAAGGAAAAAGGACTCATGGACACGGATAACAGAGTGGTAATTGAGGGAGGTGAGGGGTATAAGGGGACTAAATGGGAATAAATAAATAAATAATAAAGCATCCTTACAAGGAATTTGAAGCTCCCCCACCTCACACCCAAGCAGAAAAAAAAAATGTTCAAACCTTTAATCCCAGGGTTGGTTTTTAAGGCAGCCAGCATCTCACCACCTGATTAGCGTAACCTCGAATGTGGTTGAAAGGGTGTGTTGTGAAGAGCAAAAGACACTCCTGTCACTCAGGAAATTCCAGAGAGGTTTAAGACTGTTGCCAAGAACTGGCAATAAAGACCAACTGTATATTTTGCATTATATTACACAATTTTAAAAAGTAAAAAGAAATGGGTGAGATTTTAATAATATATTTTATATTATTCAGTACATCAAAAATATTGTCATTTCAACATATAATTAATGCTAAAAATGCTTCCCCTTTTATGCTACATCCTTAAATTCTAATGTGTATTTTATACTTAAGTGGCACATCTCAGTTTGAAGGAATCACATTTCAAGTGTCAGCAGCCACAGGTGGCAAGTAGCTGCTATATTGCATAGTCCAGGTCTATATCAGCTGTGTCGATGGTAGAACAGTATTCCAGCTTCATAGAGATGGACTTTTAGGTTATTTCCAACTTATAATGGCTACCAATTATGTGGCAAGGAAGCTGTGATTAGCTTCCACTCTGAGTTACAAGAGATCCCCAGATAGTGGCTTAAATAAGGTAGAAGCACGTTTCTGTCGCACAAGGCAGAAGTGTGGAGGCAGCAGTCAAAGGGTGCTGAGACCCCATGTAATGTTTCACTCTGTGGTTAGGTGGGGGACAGCTCTTCCAGGGGTAACTCTGTGGTTTAAGTTGGCTGCTAGATCTTTAAATGATTCCAGGCAGCAAAAGAGAAGGAAAGGGGAACATGAGGTCAAAAGGCCTGAGCTGCCATCTTTTTTGAAACCATTTCCTGGAAGTTACACAAAAAAATTCCAATTATATCTTGATCAGAATTTAGTTCTTTTTGGTTTGGAGTGCCTGGAGCGGAGGTAAGGACAGAGGCAGAGGTGGAAGTGCTTTGCAAAATGCTACTGCCAGAGTGTGAAATTTCTCAAAATTGAAATTAATAAAGGATATAAGATCCAGATCTCCAAGATGGCAGCCTAGGTAAACATGGATGGCCTCATCACACAAACACATCAAAGTTACAACTAAACTACAGAACAACCATCGCTCAGAACTTGCAGAAATCAAGTTGAATGGAGATCCCACAACCATGGAATTAAGGAAGAAACCACATCCATCCAGATTGGCAGGAGGGGCAGACACGCAGAGATGTGGATTGGGCTGGTCCCACACTCATGTGTGGCAGATAAAAATCATGTGGTAGATAAAAATTGTGAGGGATATCTCAGGAGTGAGGGGTCCCAGCCCCACATGAGGCCACTCAGCCCAGGGTTCCAGTACCTGGAAGAAAAGTTCCTGTGGCTTCTGGATGTAAAAACCAGTGGAGATTGTGTCAGTAGAAGTAACTGCTGGATTCCCAGGCAGTTCCTCTTAACGGGCCTGTGCACAGAGTTACTCAGACTCACTCCCACTGAGCTCCAGCACCTGGGCAGCAGATGGAAAGGTACCAGTGGTATACAGGGAGGAACTGAAGTCTGGCATCAGGGTGAGAGCTGGGGGCCAGCTTTCTCCAAGACAGAACTGCTGGCAGAGGCTATTGCTCCTGTCTGAACCCTCCCCCTAAAGAGGCACAGAGTATGGCGGGCACCATATCAGAGACTCCATCAACCTGGTTCACACTGTTAGTGTTGCCCTGGGGATTTCCTAAGTCTCCACCCCACCCAACTTACCTGCTCACCTAAGTGGTTAACAGTGCCTTTTCCATACAAGTGACTTGTCTTGGCACATGATTCTGATCTTCCTAAATCCTCTCAAACAAGCAGCAGCTGGCCTCAGCAAGCCCCTCTACTTTGCTAAGTGGTCCCAGGCCCTGCACTAGCAGCAGCTGGCATTGATTCACAGCCTGTCCTTGCTCGGGCACTTCCAAGCTCACCACAAGAAGCAGCCAGCTGCTGCTTGTGTTATAGCTTATGCCAAGTGGCCCAAGACAGAACACAAGGGGCACCAGAGTCCAGCTGAAGTGAGTCCTGCTGAATTAAGCCCTGTTCTGTGGAGGAAGCCCATGCACAACTGATTCTCTACAGAGGGTAGAGGTTGGTGGTCAGTGATCACAGCCGGTTCTTGCATGCAGCTCATTGGCCTGGGTAAATCACTCCCATTGGCGTGGCAACAGAAATCAAGGCTCAACTATAAGAGGAGTATGTACTCAACCCGCACAGAAGGCACACCTCAACTACCTAGCTTGGGTGATAGGGGAGGCTGTGCCACTGGACTCTATAGGACACTTTCTACATTAGTCCACACTACCAAGACAGGGAGTCATAGCAGCTCTATCTAATACATAGAAACAAATATAGAGAGGCTGCCAAAATGAGGAGACAAAGCAACATGGCCCAAATGAAAGGACAGATCAAAACTCCAGAAAAAGAACTGCAAATGGAGATAAGCAGTCTCCATCAGATGCAGAGTTCAAAACACTGGTTATAAGGATGCTCAAGGAACTTAGTGAGAACCTTCGCATAAAAAATGTCTAGTCACAAATGAAGGAAATACTAGTTGAAATAAAGAACAGTTTACAGGGAATCAGCAGTAGAGTGGATGAAGCTGAGAATGAAATCAGTGACTTGGAACATAAAGAACCAAAAAATAACTATCAGAAAACAAGAAGAAAAAAGAAGCCAAAACAACGAGGATAGTGTAAGGAGCCACTGGGGCAACTTCATGTGTACCAACATTTGCATCAGGGCAGTGCTGGAAGGAGAAGAGAGAGAGCAAGAAATTGGAAATCTATTTGAAAAAATAATGACAGAAAACTTCTCTAACTTGGTGAAGACAACAGACATACAAGTCCAGGAAAAGGGCCCACACCAAGTCACATCAACATTAAAATGCCAAAGATTAAAGATAAAGAGAGCATCTTAAAAGCAGCAAGAGAGCCCTGGCTGGTGTGGCTGAGTGGATTAAGCGCCAGCCTGCTTACTGAGGGGTTGCTGGTTTGATTCCCAGTCAGGGCAACATGTCTGGGTTGTGGGCCAGGCTCCCAGTTGGGGGTGTGCGAGAGGCAACTGATCAATGTATCTCTTGTACATCGATGTTTCTCTCCCTCAAAAAGAAATAAATTAAAAGAAAAATTTTTAAGCAGCAAGAGAAAAGCTGGTAGTTTCCCACAAGGGAGTTCCCATAAGACCATCAGCTGATTTCTCAAAAGAAACTTTGCAGTCTAGAAAGGGACTGGCAAGGAATATTTGAAATGATGAAAAGCAAAGGCCTACAGCCAAGGTTGCTCTACCCAGCAAGCTTTCATTTAGTATCAAAGGGCAGATAAAGACCTTCCCAGAGAAGAAAAAGCTAAAAGAGTTCATTATCACCAAACCACTATTATATGAAATGTTAAAGGAACTTATTTAAGAAAAAGAAGACCAAAACTATGAACAGTAAAATGGCAATAATTACATATCCATCAACAATTGAATCTAAAAAACAAACTAAGCAAACAAGCAGAACAGAAACAGAATCATAGATATGGAGAATGGTGATGGCAGCCAGATGGGAGGAGGATTGGGAGAATAGGTGAAAAGGCAAAGGGTTTGAGAAGCACAAATTGGTGGTTACAGCATAGTCATGGGGATGTAAAGTACAGCATAGGAAATGGAGAAGCCAGAGAACTTATGTGCATGACCCATGGACAAGAATAGAAGTGTGGGGATGGCCTGAGTGACTGGGGGTAGTCGGTGGAGGGGGGCACAGGGGAAAAAATTGGGACAACTATAATAGCATAATCAATAAAATATAATTTACAAAAAGAATTTAGTTCTTTTCAACAACTAGCTGCAAGGAGGGACTGGAAACTAATCTTTTCACCAGCTCCATGCTAACATGAAGGATTCTGTTAGAAAAGAAGAGGTGGAGATTCATCAGTAGACAGCATATATGGACTTTTACAGACCTCTACAAAGATCTGTAATTGGAAAGGACTTCCCCATCTCAGGATTATTTTCTTCTAATGCTTTCAGAGTTCTTTTATTTCTGCCTTTACTTCTTTGTTTTTATTTGAGTATATTCCATCTGGAATTAATTTTGATTAAACTTACTCTCAGTCTCTATCCATGTATTTATTCAAACAGTGAAGTGATCAACCATGTGTTGAAATCTTTTCCCCACTAATTTTTTTTAAAAGATTTTATTTATTTTTAATTTTAGAGAGTGGAGAAGGGAGAGAGGAGAGAGAGAGACATCAGTGTGAGAGAAAAACATCAATTGGTTGCCTCTTGTATGTGCCCCAGCTGGGGACTAAATCTGCAACCCAGGCATGTGCCCTGACCAGGAATCAACCAGAGACCTTTTGGTTTGTGGGATTACCCTCTAACCAGCCATGCCATGTTGGTCAGGGTTCCCACTGAGTTTTGATGTGCCCATCATGTAAATTTCCCTCTACACTTGAGTCTTTCTGAAAGTTTTTTTATTGGTTTATTTTTATAATATGTGAAAAAGCACCTCATATTTCAATCATTTTTCAGCCCTGTCATAAAGAAGGCCCAGAATCAAGTGAAGAAGGCAGTGAAGGAGATGTGGCGTTGAGGGATGAGACAGCAGAAGGAACACAAGTTAAACAAAGGTACAAAGGCCTGAGGGAATATCAAAGTCAGATAAAAGATTTAGGGAACTTTGTTTATTTTTACCATTGTAAATAATTCAAGAATTTTTTGCAGTGGAGACAACTTGCAGTTTGTGAACAGTGCTTTTCATATAACTATTTGCTTAAAGATCATCACCGCTTTAATTCTGTGATTATTCTATTTTGGTTCATTTGAATACTGTTAGGTTTTCGGAACTTACTGACAGTTATGTACTTTGTTCTTTGATTAATGAAGTTCCCTAACTAGGTGAATAGGTGTAACCTGTCTGTGTACTCACCTTGCTGTTTTGTCTCCCAGAACTGATTCTCATTGGAGTACTGTTCGAAAAACTCTCTCGGAGGTTGGTATCTCCTCACTTGTCAATGATGTCTTGCTCTGTTACCTTAGAGTTCTGCTAGAGTTCAGATTCAAAACCAGATAGGGACTTTGGAAGATAGCATCGTCCAGAGCACAAAACATGCACTTGTGGCTTAGTAAGCCTGTGCTCCAAGTAGCATTTCCCATCAGGTCTTTTCTCTAAGAAGAGTAGATTTGAGGGCTTGGTAATATCTCTCACTGATTCTACCTGAATTTTCTATCATTTGGGTAAACACTGCTGTTAAATTTTAGTTAATATGAAAAATTCCAGAAATCTCCAAAAAGTAAGAAATTATTCATAATCCTAACATTAAAAAAATTACATAATAACATGAAATTTACTCCCTGCATAAGTAACCACCATTAACAGTTTGGTAACTGTTTTTCTGACTTTTTATCCTGGGGCTCATGAGTGTGTGTGTGTGTATGTATATATATACCAGAAGGTGTATATGAAGCATTGTACACAGGACAGTGGTGCCCAAGTCCCCTTCAAAGTAGGCACCTTGGGACCTCACACAGTTCTCCCAGTTGCCATCAGCTGCCCCATCATATTTTCCTGAATCTCAGCAATGTCTGAAATCTCTTCCCTTTCAAAGGTGATTTTAGTTTTGGAAAAAGCCAGTAGTTGGCAAGGTGCCAGATCTGGGCTGTAGAGGGTCTGAGTCACCTTGGTGATTTTATGTTTCACCAAAAAACCCCACACAAGACATGACGCGTGAGCAGGCGCATTGTCATGATGAAGCTGCTAATCACCAGTTGCCCATAGCTGCAGCCTTCTGAATCACCTGAATAGTTTCCACAGAGGAATCTTCAAGCTTAACACAAAATTTGTTGCTCTACTTGCTCAGTCATTTTGAATGTCACGGCCACACAGTACACATGCTCAATGGCATCTACCACCTCCACTGACTAGCACAGTGAAGTCGTCATTATTCATGCATGTTTACACATGTGCATTCCAGTCCACTGTCCTTACCTGCCAGGTTACATTGACATCATGCAAACCCTTATTGTTATATTAACGATGTCTGGACTTTTTCTGGACAGATGTGTGTGTGTTTGTATGTATACATATACACACCCATAACATATGTATACAAAAACCCATTAAATTGTCAGTGCATATCAACTCACGATATAAACTCATCTGTTACATGACAGTACACTGTGGCTTGGGACAGGAGGAGGGACATTTGATGAGGGATGTGCAGGAGCACAGAGCTCTGCCCACTGGGCATGGCTCGGGTCTTAGGTCCTTGGGAGACGCCAGGATTCAGTGATGGCCTCCATTTAGGAATTTGGGGTTAAATTGCTGTGTTAGTCCACTAATATCTGTACATTTGTGTTTTCCTTTTTGGGGTTGCAGTTGCTATAGTGATAAAGACAATAGGTGAGGGAAACATGAATGAAAACAGCACATTGATTTGTTTTTAGCATGTTCAGCAGATCAACACTGTTGATGTGTTGACAACGATGGGAGCCATTCCTGCCGGGTTCAGGCCTTCCACGCTCTTCCAGCTTCTGGAGGAAGGTAACAGGTGTCTGCATTCACCACAGACCTTCAGTTAAACAGTCAATCTTTGCCTCTGGTTTCTTTGTTTTAGACAAAACAAGTTGTTTTGTTTAAAAAGATGTTAAACCTCACATCTCACTGGTGCTCATCTTTGCCTCATCTTTCCTGTGAGAGTGGAGGAAGGACCCCTGATCCTGTCCGAGGCTGGCCTGTCTTCCTGTGCTTTGGGCTCCAGCCCCTTTTCTTTATTTCAAAGACTTGGCTCTTACTTGCCAGCCTTTTGTATCTTCAGCCTGTCCCTGTACCCATTGTTTCTTCCCTCATTAGTGGTACTGACATGCCTAATTCCTCCTACCTTGGAGAACCAGCCTCCCCAGCCCCATCCATTTCTAGGTGAAGCTTCCTTTTCCCTTTTCCAAAGACTTACCTCCATTCAGTTTTTCTGTTTTCTTACTTGCTCTTGGATTTCCAGTACTTGACAACATTTGTCCATAAACCTATTTTAAAGAAGGGTGATGATGAGGGAAGCTGCTCTGATACCCTGAGTTGTGGAGTTATCTGTGGAAAGGCTGCTTTGAGGTTCCTCTGCTGGGAAGCTCTTCTCAGCTCCCTTGAAGGCCTGCTCCTCCTCTTCCTTTGGGTCTTGGTTAATTCCACCTACCTATAGACACTTTCCGTAAGTAATGTAGGTTCCCTCTATTCCTGTCCACCTGAGCACCCTTTGTGGGTCTAAGTCAGCTTATAATGATCTTACTTATTCTCTTGTCTACTTATTTTTTAAATGATGATGATGCCCCCACTCCATCATAAATGAAGGGGGTCAGGGCTGTAGTTCTCAGATCACATTTGTTTATTTATTTATTTAATTATTTATTTTTTATTGATTATGCCATTACAGTTCTATTCCCCCCTTCATTCCCCTCCACCCTACCCCCCGTCCCCACCATTACCCCTCCTTTAGTTTATGACCATGTGTCTCAAGTTCTTTAGATTCTATATTTCCCATACTATTCTTGCCCCCCCATCTATTTTCTATCTACTGTCTATGCTACTTGTTTTCTGTACCTTCTCCCCCCTTCTCTACTCCCCTGTTGCTAACCCTCCTTGAGAACTTCATTTCTATGTTTCCACTCCTGATCTAGCTGTCCTTTTAGTTTGCTTTTGTTTTAGGTGTGGTTGTTAATAACTGTGAGTTTGCTATCCTTTCACTGTTCAGGTTTTTTAACTTCTTTTTCTTAGATAAGTCCCTTTAACATTTCATATAATAAGGGCTTGGTGATGATGAACTCCTGTCCTTCCATTCTAAATGAAAGTTTTGCTGGATAGAGCAATCTTGGTTGTGGGTCTTTGGATTTCATGACTTGGAATATCTCTTTCCAGCCCCTTTTTGCCTGTAAGGTCTCTTTTGAGAAATCAGCTGACAGTCTGATAGGAAGTCCTTTGTAGGTGACTGTCCCCTTATCTCTTGCTGCTTCTAGGATTCTCTCCTTCATTTTAATCTTGGCTAATGTAATGATGATGTGTCTTGGTGTGTTTCTTCTTGGGTCCAGCTTCTTTGGGACTCTCTGAGCTTCCTGGTTTTCCTGGAAGCCTATTTTCTTTGCCAGATTGGGGAAATTCTCCTTTATTATTTGTTCAAATAAGTTTTCCACTGGTGGCTGTTCCTTTCCCCCTTCTGGTACCCCTATAATTCGGATGTTGGAGCGTTTAAAGATGTCCTGGAGGTTCCTAAGACTCTCCTCATTTCTTTGAATTCTTGCTTCTTGACTCTTTTCTGTTTGGCCATTATTTGCTTTCTTCTGGTCCACTCCATTGATTTGAGTCCCAGTTTCATTTTCATCGCTATTGGTTCCCTGTGCAATTCCATTCATTTCCATTAGTTTCGCCTTCATAAGTTTCTCTAATTTGTGGCTATAATCCACCAGTTCTGTGAGGATCCTGATCACCAGTGTTTTAAACTGTGCGTCTGAGAGTTTTGCTATTTCTTCATCGCTTAGATTTATAGGCTCTGGGGCTTTGAGATCTTCTTGAGCCATTTTTGGTCTGTTCGCGCCCGTTAAGTCTGAGGAGTGGAGCCTTGGACTCCCAGGTGGCTGGGTTGTGACTCTGTATGTGGGGGCGTGGTCAGAGTGGAGAAATGGAGACCCCCCTCTGCTGTTTCGAGCCGCTGGGTGAGGAGAACTTTAGGTGGTTCACCAGGGCGGGCCACTCAGGTCGCTGGGTTATGACGTTCGTTGTATGTGGAGGCGGGGTCAGAGCAGGGAAATGGCGGCGCCCTCTGGTAACGCTCACCATGGGGCCTGCTCAGTACCGTAGTCTCACCGCCCACTCCCATGCTTGTCTATCCACGCACGAATGCGGGACCACAGTCAACCCGCAGCCCTGCTCCCTCGCTGTTTCCCCGAGGTCGCTCGCTGAGTTGCTTACTAGGTCCAACCCTGTACCCAGGTTCTGCGCGCCCGAGTCCGTCTGACCGAGTTTTTCTGTGCAACCCCGCTCCAACAGCTGCTGGTTTCGCCCCTCTTACTGGTCAGGCTGAAGAATTTGTTGTTATCAGACTTCTGACAAGTTCAATTTTCTGTGTTCTGGCTGTGTTTTCTGTTGCTAATATTTAGTTGTCTCTAAACTTGATTGTGAGAGAAAGCATGGTGTCTCCACCTATGCCTCCATGTTGGCAGAAGTCTCAGTTCACATTTGTATTGTGGGTCCTGGAGTGGTACCTGGCACAGAGTAGGGACTGAAAGGTGACTTTGCAAATGAATATATGGTTTAGTAACAAGTATTCTCCATGACTAAGGCATGGGAGAACAGTATAAAAATGGTTTCTGTTAAGTCAAGTTAATAATTACATAGTTTTCTTAGTTTCTAAATTGTGTTTACAGATTTCTGCATTTTATAAAAATATTTGAATGGATCGTCTTCATCACAGGCCATGTTATTGACCTAAGAGCCTTTTGGGTCTAAAGAAAGACCCCAAAAGAATTTTTAAAAATTTTAAAGGTTTTATTTATTTATTTTTTAGAGAAGGGGAAGGGAGGGAAAAAGAGAGGGAGAGAAACATCAGTGTGTGGTTGCCTTTAACGTGGCCCCCACTGGGGACCAGGTCCACAACAGAGGTATGTGCCCCAACTGGGAATTGAACTGGCGACCCTTTGGTTCACAGCCCATGCTCAATCCACTGAGCACACCAGCCAGGGCACTTTTGGGTCTTTCTTAAAGCTGCTTGGAGATCAGCTCTTATGTGCTTCTTCTTTGTGTTTCCTGTCTTGTTTTTGTGTGTAAATCTCTGTTGGTGCCTCTGTCTTAGGAAGTCTATTCCCAGGAAGCGTCCAGCTTTTTAGATTTCTATTTCCTAAGTTGATAGCATAACATCATGGATTTTTGGTTTTGAGTTTTATGGCCCCTCCTTTTTTTGTAAGAGAGTAAAGGAAAATTATTTTTGCAGGGAATCAATTTCAAGCAAGTTACTTCTTACAGCCAGAGCTCACTCCTTCACAGCTGGCCTTCAGAGATCTCATGTGGGATGCTAAGACAGGCACAGTAAGTACCAGAACTAAGTTACAACTTTTTAAAAATATATATATTTTATTGATTATGCTATTACAGTTGTCCCATTTTATTTCTCCCCTTTATTTCCCTCTGCCATGCAACCCCTTCTCACCAGCATTCCCCCACCTTAGTTCATCTCCATGGGTTGTATATATAAGTTCTTTGGCTTCTCCATTTCCCACACTATTCTTAACCTCCCCTTGTCTATTTTGTACCTACCATTTATGCTTCTTATTCCCTGTACTTTTTTCCCCAATTGTATCCCCTCCCCCTCCCCATTGATAACCCTCCATTGATCTCCATTTCTGTGATTCTGTTCCTGTTCTAGTTGTTTGCTTAGTTTGTTTTTGTTTTTGTTTTTTTAGGTTCAGTTGTTGATAGTTGTGTATTTGTTGTCATTTTACTGTTTGTAGTTTTGATCATCTTCTTTTTCTTAGATAAGTCCCATTAACATTTCATATAATAGGGCAGGGGTGTCAAACTCATTTTCACTGGGGGCCACATCAGTCTTGCTGTTGCCTTCAAAGAGCTGAAATAATTTTAGGACTGTATAAATGTAACTACTCCTTAACTGTTAAGGAGTTAAAATTACATTCTTTTTATCTTTAGTCTTGGATAACTTAATGATGATGTGCCTTGGTGTGTTCCTCCTTGGGTGTGTCCAATTTCTTTGGGACTCTTTGAGCTTCCTGGACTTCCTGGAAGTCTATTTCTTTTCCCAGATTGGGGAGGTTCTTCTTCATTATTTTTTCAAATAATTTTTTAATTTCTTACTTTTGTTCTCCTTCTGGTACCCCTACGATTCAGACGTTAGAGTGCTTGTTGTCCTGGACGTTCCTAATCCTTTCCTCACTTTTTTGAATTCTTGTTTCTTCATTCTGTTCTGGTCGAGTGTTTATTTCTTCCTTCTGTTCCAAATCATTGATTTGAGTCCCAGTTTCCTTACTGTTATTGCCGATTCTTTGTACATTTTCTTTTATTTCACTTTTTATAGCCTTCACTTTTTCCTCAATTTTGCAACCATACTCAACCATTTCTGTGAGCATCCTGATTACCAGTGTTTTGAACTCTGCATTTAATAGGATGGCTATCTTCATTGCTTAGATCTATTTTGGGGGCTTTGATCTGCTCTTTCATTTGGGCCATATAGAAAAATATGGCCCAAATTTTGATGCCTTTCATGTAGTAAGTGGTGGAGCCTTGCATATTCAACCAGGGCAGGGCAATTCACTTTGCTGAGTTGTGGCCCTGCGTGTGGGGCAGGGGTCAAAGAGGGAACAGTGCTGCCTGCTCAGCTCTCACTGGCTTTCAGTCACTTCTCCCACAACCCACAAGCAAATTTGGCCCTTCTGGTGCTGATTCCCTGCGGGTGGGCTTGTGTACGTTCTAGGTCCCTGTGGGTCTATCCAACGAACTCTCCTGTGAGGCTGGGATTTTCTCCCACTGCTACAAACCACACAGGTTTTTAGAGTCAGAGGTTTTGAGGCTTTATTTTTCTGAAACCCTGGGTTGTGCTCACTCCCCAGTTGTTCCTTCCAGTTTATATGCATGCAAATGTGGGACTGCCCAGTCTGCCAGCTGCCGCTTTGCCCACCCCAGTCCTTCAGCCTCCACCTTGTCGCACGTCCTCTCCACCCCTCATACCTGTCTGGATGAATGTTTCTTCTTTAACTCCTTTGTTGTTGGACTTTCATACAGTTTGATTTTCTGGCAGTTCTGGTTATTTTTTGTTTTTAAATTTGTTGTTGTCTTTCTTTTGGTTGTGCCAGGAGGCAAAGTGTGTCTCCCTACCCCTCCATCTTGGTTGGAAGTGCCCTCTAGTTATAACTTTTCCAGATTGTGTCAAGATTGCAAGTATATCTTATTGGTATAAGGGCCTATAATGCATATAAATTGATTAATGCATTATGAAAAACAAATAAATGGTTTCTGTTTGTGATTTTGAAATACTCAGTGACGGTTTCATCATTAAGACAAAACTTGGGTTTGTGACTTTGTTCCTCTTCTCCAGTGCTCTCTTCTCCCATTGTTACAAAGGAAACTGTACGTATCAGAATCAGTACTTGTCTCAATTTCTTCATCTGGAAAAGCGAATAATAATAATACTTCCCACATAGTGTTATTTCGAGAATTATATGTGTGAAGAGCAGATAACAATGCCTGGCTCATGATAATAACTCAGGAAATAGTAGCTAGTATCATCACACTAGTAGTAGTAGTAGAAATAATATTATTTTAATTATGTAGGAAGGAGTACTTTCTGAATATACTTTTGTGGGGACAGCTTGGAGTAAAGGATTGCTGTATCCCCAGTATTTGAAGTAGGAAATACTCTTGATATTTAAGTCTACTCTCAAACTTTTTAGCAGATCTACACTGCATTGGTGCACATCACTCCCTTTTCCTGTGTACCTTCCACTTTTTCTTCCTTCCTCCCCCAGAACTTCAGGGGAAGAATAAAAGGACCCAGTGTGGTCAGGTTTTGTGCTGAGGGTATGTACAGAATTAGAATTGCTGTGCCCTTTTTCCTCTCAAGCTAAACATTGTCTAGAACCTTTTTTGTATTAAATATCTTTTATTGTAAGTCAACAGAGGTGGTGTATTTGATCTGTTTAGTGTGCTAGTACTAGAATAAATGGCATTTAATTTTATGAACTTGTACCCAGAGAGCTGATTACTCATCTCTCATATCTTAAGTTGAAAAGGCTTAATTTTTGTATTATTTTTAATATTATAAGCCATTTAAAAGGAAGTACCCATGACCATAAAGCAGAATGTAAAGAATTGAAGATGTTTGCCCTGACTGGTGTGGGTCAGTGGGTTGGGCATCATTCCAGAGATGAAAGAGGTCTCTTGTTTGATTCCCAGTTGGGGCACATACCTGGGTTGCGGGCCAGGTGCTTGGTTGGGGATATGTGAGAGGCAACCAATTGGTGTTTCTCTTGCACATCCATGTTTTTTTCCCTTTCTTGCTCCCTTCTTTCCTCTCTCTCTAAAAATAAATAAGTAACCCTGGCTTGTGTGGCTCAGTGGATTGAGCACTGGCCTATAAACCAAAAGGTTGTGGGTTTAATTCCCAGTCAGGGCACATGTCTGGGTTGTGGGCTGTTTCTCTCTCTCTCTTTCTCCCTCCCTTCCCCCTTCTCTAAAAGTAAATAAATAAAATCTTTTAAAAAATAAGTATAAATAAAATCTTTTAAAAAATTGAAGGTGTTATGATATTAGAAACAAAAATGCCAATTTATTTATTGACATTCTGAACTAGACTTGTGAAGTAGAACTGAACAGTCACATCCAGTGGTCAGTGCATTCTTACATTCTCTCTGTCAAAACATTTGTATGAGAAGCCAAGGGACAAAGTAGATAAGTGCTTGCTTCAAAGGAAGGAGGAGCTGGATACTGTGAATGTTGCTGTGAGCATCTACTTGAACCCACACTGTGGAGGAGGGACTGTGTGAAGGAACCTGGAGTACATGATTCCAGGGCCAGGTCACACATTTTATCTGATAGTATGGACTGTTTTTTTTTTTTTAAATCACAATTCTTATGTATTTACCTCCAAATGCAAATACTTTAAATATAAATATTTATTTAAAATGTACCTAGGATTTCCGCCAAGATGGAGGTGTAGGTGGAACCACCTTGCCTCTGTGTACAACCAAATCTAAGAACAACTATTTTTAACAATAATAAACACAACCAAGCCACACAGAAAATTGACAATACGAAGTCTGAAGACAACGAAATGCTCAGCTAAACTGGTAAGAGGACCGAAGCCAGCAGCGGAGCAGGTTGGCAAGAAAAAATCCCCAAACGGGTGGTGTGGTGGTGTGCGAGCAGCCGAAGGCTCAGATCTCAGACTAACTACGGGAGCACACAGGGAAGAGGCGCGGCGGGCTGTCTGCGGTGGGTTGCGCAGGTGCGTGCGGATAAACCAGTGAGGAGGGGAGCCTGCTCAGGGCAGCAGGCTCGCACAATTCCGATTGGATAAACAGGCCCGGGGCGAGTGGTGGGACTGGACGGACTGGGCTAGGAGAGAGGACCACCATTGCTCCCTCTCTGACCATGCCCCCACACACAGCGTCACAAACCAGCGACCTGGGTCGCTCCGTCCTGGTAAACAACTAAGGCTTCGCTCCGCTTACTTAACGGCACGAATAGACCAAAAATGGCTCTCGGACAACTCAGAGCCCCAGAACCGATCGATCTAAGTGATGAAGAAATACCCCATCTTTCAGATGCACAGTTCAAAACACTGGTTATCAGGATCCTTACAGAACTGGTTGATTTTAGTCACAAATTAGAGAAACATATGGAAGCTAAACTAATTGAAATGAATGGTGATACAAAGGAAACCAATAGTAATGGAAAGGAGATTGGGACTCAAATCAAGGGAGTGGACCAGAAGGAAGAAAAAAATGATCAAACAGAAAAGAATGAAGAAATAAGAATTCAGAAAAATGAGGAGAAGCTTAGGAACCTCCAGGACATCTTTAAACGTTCCAGCATTCGAATTATAGGGGTACCAGAAGGGGAAGAGTCACGAGTGGAAACCTTATTTGAACAAATAATAACAGAGAACTTCCCCATTCTGGCAGAGGAAATAGACTTCCAGGAAATCCAGGAAGCTCAGAGAGTCCCAAAGAAGTTGGACCCAAGAAGGAACACACCAAGGCACATCATCATTACATTAGCCAAGATTAAAATGAAGGAGAGAATACCAGAAGCAGCAAGAGCTAAGGGGACAGTCACCTACAAAGGAGTCCCCATCAGACTGTCACCTGATTTCTCAAAAGAGACCTTACAGGCAAGAAGGGGCTGGAAAGAGGTATTCCAAGTCATGAAAACCAAAGACCTACAACCAAGATTGCTCTACCCAGCAAAGTTTTCATTTAGAAAGGAAGGACAGATAAAGTGCTTCTCAGATAAGATCAAATTCAAGGAGTTCATCATCACCAAGCCCTTATTATATGAAATGTTAAAGGGACTTACCTAATAAAAAGAAGATAAAAAAGATGAACAGTGAAAGGACAGCAAACTCACAGTTATTAACAACCACATCTAAAACAAAAGCAAACTAAGAGGACAGCTAGATCAGGAGCGGAACCATAGAAATGAAGATCACATGGAGGGTTAGCAACAGGGGAGTGGGAGGAGGAGAAGGGGGGAGAAGGTACAGAAAATAAGTAGCATAGACAGTAGATAGAAAATAGATAGGGGGGAGGGTAAGAATAGTAGGGGGAAATACAGAATCTAAAGAATTTGAGACACTTGTTCATGAACTAAAGGGGGAAATGGTGGGGGAGGGGTATGCAGGGTGGAGGGGAATGGAGGGGGGGATAGAACAAATGTAATGGCATAATCAATAAAAAAGTTTAAAAAAAATAAAATAAAATGTACCTGAAAAATTACCTAAAAGCGTACCCCCAGAATTAAATTTAAATTAATTTAATTTGACTTAAATTAATTATACTATTGACACTTATGGGTATATATTTGTATTTAAATTTTTTCTTTTATTCTTTTTATTTTATGTACATTTTCTTAAGTATTTATAAAAGATACTTTGAAAATAAATTCATTTTCTAAGTCACAAAAGTAAACCTATTTTACAGCTAATTTTTCTCTCAGATTAGGTCAAGGACAAGCCGTGTTTCATTGATTCTGACCCTCTGGAGCTGCAAAATGATTCCTGTTCCCGGAGGGAGCATCCAGGTTCTCAGCAGACATGTGCGCCTCTGTCTGTTTGATGGTAGTAAGGTGAGCTTGCTGAGGAGCACGTTGGTTTACGTCAGGACGGAAAACAGTTTGTTAATGCCATGTATGAAACATATACTGCATGGGGTCTGTCTGCCTGTGTGTCTTTTTCTCTGTATGTATATGTGTACATATGAATGTGTCTGTGTATGCACATATAAAAATAATACACGGTAAAGCACAAACCACATGAGTTCTAATGACATAGAACTTCTGGCTCTTTCCATTGCTAGGTATGTGATGTTTGCTTATGTATCATAGTTAACTCCTCTAAGCCTTAGATTTTTACCTACAAAAGGTATTGATGCCTGTCTTCTACTATTGTATAGCTCAGGTCTTCAGTGCACAGAGTGGCATTTCTGACAAATGTATATCCTTGTTATAGCCAACACCCCAGTCAGGATGTGGAACATTACCCTCCCAAAGTTTCCTTGTGTCTTTCTCCACTTGACCCCTCCCTGATTCCTAAGAGAGTATTTTATACCCAGTACCAAAGAATTTGAATGACTTCTAAAAAATGAATTGATTTCTTGTGAAATAATAGCTTAAATAGTACTTAGATGGAAATTTATAGCTTTAATGGCATATACTTCTAGACAAGAAGAAAGATTTAAAATTAGTGATCTAAGCTACCAAATGAAGAGGCTAGAAAAGGAAGAGCGAGTTAAATCAGAAGAAAGTAGAATGGAGAAAATAATAAAGGTAAGAGTAGAAAATAATGAAATACCATATTTTTTGGACTATAAAATGTACCTCCCCCCCTGCCAGTTTGGGAGGAATAATGGTTGTTAATGCTGCTGTTGAGTTCTGTTTATATTTACATTGGTGAAATATTATGTTATTTATGTTACTAAATATTTTACCACATTTTTTGCTTCAAAACATTTTTTCCTATTTTCCTCCTCTAAAACCTAGGTACGTCTTATGGTCCAAAAAATAAGGTAGAAAATGAACAGAAGAGAAAATTAGGGAAGCAAAAGTTCATTCTTTGAAAAGATTGGTAAAATTGAGAGATGTCTACCTAGTAAAACTGATGAAGATGTTTTTAAAAGGGAGAGAGAAAGAAAACAAATGATTAATATCATTTGTTGAATATGGAACCCCACCAGATCCTGCAGGCATTAAAAGGACAGTAAGGAGATATTGTAAACCTCTTTATGCCAATAAATTTGACACCATGAAAATCCCTTGAAAACCACAATTTACTGAAGCTGACATAAAAAAAAAGAAAATTTAAATAACCTTTGTTAAAAATATCAAAACTTTAATTACAAACCTTCCAATGAAGAAAACGCTAGGCCCAGGTGGCTTCACTGGTGAGTTCCTCCAAACATTTAAGGAGGATTAATATGAACAGTAGACAAATTCTTCCAAACATGAGGAAGAAATGCTTCTCACGCACTTTATACGGTCAGGAAAAACATGCCAAAATATGACAAGATATTACAAGACAAAAAATTGTAAGACTGGTATCCCTCATGAATATTGAAACTAAAATCCTTAACAAAATATTAGCAGATTGAATATCATGATTAATTGGGGAATATTGGATTTGAATTCCAGGAATTCTAATGTACACACCTGTGTAACCAACATTTAACATTTGAAAATAGATCATTGTAATTTGCCATATTAACAGAGCTAAAGAAGAAGGAAAACTGTGTGGTTATCTCAATAGATGTAGAAAAAGTATTTGACCATTCATGAATAAAAAACGTCTTAACACACTAAGAATAAAAGAGAGTGTCCTTAAATTGGTAAAGGTCAACAAGAGAAAACTAAAACTAGCATAATCATACTTAATGGTGAAATATTGAACACTTGTCCCCTAAAATCAGGAACAAGTCAATGATATCCAAGAAATAAAAATTATAACTCAGTTTTGTAAAAGGGCAAAAGCAGACTTCCTGTCAAGATGGTGGCACAGGCAGACATGGCTCGCCTCTTTGCACAACCACAACAAAATTGCAACTAAGATATTAAACAACCACTGCTCAGAAACAACAAAAATCAAATTGAATGGAAGTCTGACAACTACAGAATGAAAGAAACCACAGCCATCCAGACTGGAAAGAGGGATGCAGATGTGGAACTGGCTGGTACAACACCCATTTGTGGTGGATAAAAATTTGGGAGGGATATATTGAGAGCGAGGAGACACAGCCCCACACCTGGTCCCCCAGCCCAGGGTTTCAGTGCCAGGAAAATAAGTCCCCACAACTTCAGGCTGCAAAAAGCAGCGGGGATTTAGTTGGTGGAAGAAACTTCTGGAGTCCCAAGCAATTCCTCTTAAAGAACCCACACATGGATTCACCTACTCATGCTCACTCTTTCTGGGCTCTGGCAACAGGGTGGTGGCTTGAGGGGCACCAGTGGCATAGAGGGAGAGGCTGAGGTGCCTGGTATCAAGGTGAACAGAGGCCATTGTCCCTTTTCTGGGCCCTCCTCCCACAGAGCCTGCACACTGGTACCATAGCTAAGATTCTATCAACCTGGCTAACACTGTTTGATTGGTCTTGGAGATCCCTAGAGACTTTGTTCCACCCAACTTATGGGGCCCACCCAAGCTGCTCTTCCATATGAATGGCCTTGGCTCATGCTTTACAATGTCCTAAATCCTCTCAAACAAGGAGCAGCTAGCCTTGTGAGCCCCAGGCCTGGAACTAGCAGCCTAGATTCACAGCTTGGCTTTGCCCGCAAATCTCCAAGCCCAGCCCAAGTACCAGCCATCTCAGATTGCTTTATAACTCAGGGTAGCCCTCGACAAAACACAGGTGGGGGCTGATCTTGGTCTAGTACCACCTGATAAACTCTGGGGGCCAGCACACCCAGTGGACAGCTACAGACCATGTTGATGCACCACCACCCTGCCCCTGCAGTGCTGATCCTCTGTGGAGGGAGGTTGGTGGTAAGTGGTCACAGCCAATCCTTGCAGCTGACTGGCCTAGGTAACTTCTTCCCATTGATCTGCCAACAGCAACCAAGGCTCAACTACAAGAAAAGAGTGTACTCAGCCCACACGAAGGGCACACCTTGAGTACCCAGCATGGGTGACAGGGAAGGCTGTGTCACTGGATTCTACAGGACACCTACTACATTAGGCCATGCTACCAACACGGGGAGTCAGAGCAGCTCTCCCTAATACACAGAAACAAACACAGGGAGGCTGCCAAAACAAGAAGACAAAGAAACATAACCCAAATGAAAAACAGATCAAAACTCCAGAAAAAGAGCTAAACAAAATGGTGATGAGCTATCAGATGTAGAGTTCAAAACACTGGTATTAAGAATGCTCAAGGAACTTAGTGAAGACGTCAATAGCACAAAAAAGACCCAGTCAGAAACAAAGGATATACTAACTGAACTAAAGAGCAATTTACAGGGAAACAACAGTAGAACAGATGAAGCCGAGAATCAAACAAATCAATGATTTGGAACGTAAGGAAGCAAAAAACAACTAATCAGAATGACAAGAAGAAAACAGAGTCCCCCAAAATGAGGCTGGTGTAAGCAGCGTGTGGGATGCCTTTAATCAATCCATCATGCACTTTATAGGGGTGCCAAAGGAGAAGAGAAAGAACAATAAATTGGCCATCTATTTTAAAAAATAATGAAAGAAAACGTCCTTAATTTGACTCAGGAAATAGACATGCAAATCCAGGAAGCACAGAGAGTGCCAAACAATATGGATGCAAAGAGGACCATCCCAAGACACATTGTAATTAAAATGCCAAAGTTTAAAGATCAAGAGGTGGGAGGGTGGATGTGAGAGAATGGGTGAGAGGTAAGGGAATTAAGCAGTACAAACAGGTAATTACAGGGTAGCCATGGGAATGTTAACTACAGTATAGGAAAGGAAGTAGCCAAAGAACTTAGACTTGTGACCCCTGAACATGAACAAGGGTTACCTGAGGGGGTGGGGAGTGCAGGTGAGGGGGCAAAAGGGGAAATTCAGGACAACTGTAAAAGCATAATCAATAAAATATAATTAAAAATGAAAGGGCAAAATCACTTAAAAAAAGAAAATATGTGATAAACCAAAAGGCATTTAAGAGATATTCAACATATGATATTCATCAGGGAAACACAAGTAAAACCACAGTGAGAGAGATCCAACCATAGGCTATGTACAAGAAACCTACCTTAAATATGATAATATAGGCAGGCTAAAAGTGGAAGGGTGGTAAAAGATGTACCACTCAAAATATATTAATATCAGACAAAGTAGACTTTTGAACAAGGACAATTACAAGGAATAAAGATGTACACTGCATGGTAAAAGAAAATTCAAGAAGATGCTATGGCCCTAAATGTATGCTCACCTAACATCATGACTTTCAAAATATGTGAAATAAAATTGATAGAATTGAAAGGAGACGTGGGCAGAGCCACAGTTGTAGTTGGAAACTTGAACACTTCTCTCTCAGTAATATGCAACAATCAGACAGAAATTTAGTAAGCACATGAAAGTACTAAATAACACCGTCAATGACTTTGACACTTGTACAACACTGCACCCCAAAATAGTAAAATACACATCTCTTGATTGCATATGGAACATTCAGCAAGAGAGATGACTTTGAACAGTTAAAAGGATTCAAGTCATGCAGTGTGTGGTCTTTGATCCTATAGAATTAAATTAGAAATCAGGAACAGAAAGATAACTGGAAAAATTCTTAAATATTTGGAAATGAAACAACAAAATGATTCTAAATAATCAAAGGTTTAAAAGGAAATTTTAAGGGAAACTAAAAAAGATTTTGAACTGAGCAAAACATGAAAATGTAGCATGTAATCTGTGGGATGTTGCTGAAGCTGTGCTGATTGCACTGAGGCAGTTCCCAGATGCATGGCTGGGCTCTCCTGAGGAGGTGATGCTTGGGTGGAGATCTGAGGGGTGAACGGGCCTTAACAAGGCGCAACGAAAGGGAAGCGTGCACCTGGCCAAAGGAGCAGCGCAGGTTAAGGTTGCAGTGGAAAAGGACTTGGGAAGCAGGTGGCCACTGTGGCTGAGCGGAGAGTGAGGGGAAGTACAGGCTGGGGTGAAATGGGAGACGGCAGGAAGAAGTATCATATAAAACATTGTAGGCCAGCGGCGGTTTTTTTGTCCGCATTTTTTTTCTTAAAAAATAAAAAAATGTGGCTGGGGTAGGAGTTTTGTCTTCATGCTAAAACAGGAGAATTACTAGGAGAAGTGATACAATTTATATTTATATTTTGGGAAGATGTCTAGCTCCTCTCCAGCTGGATTCGAGGGGCAGAAGGGACATGAGTAGACCATTTGGGGGTTATGGCACAGTGTGGTGGTGAATGGGCAGCAAGTGTCACCTTCAGGAAAACAAAACCAGAGCCAGCCTGCCTGGGATTAACCTTGTCTCCACTGGCTGCTAAGTGTGGAATGCTGACCAAAGTTCTTGACCTTGCTCTCATTTTCTTCATCTGGCACACACCTCGGGTCAGCGTGAGTATGATTTACTGAGTGAGTGTGGTAGGTGTGTGAGAGATGATGATGATGACTCTCGGGAAGTGGAGGTAGAGCTGAGAGAGGTAAAACCAACACTATTTGGTGATGGATCAGATATGGCAGGGGAGGGAGAGTGGGGTGTCTGTGGTAGTGACATTCGGTCAGGTCGGGAATGCTAAAAGCACATCAGGTCTGGAGGAGTTTGTGGGTTTCGCTTGATTACCCTGAGTAGTCTTCTAACTGGTAGCACGAGAAAAGTGCCGTCCTTTCTTCCACCTCAACCTGGAGTAAATAAGTGAACTTGTGTTCCAGGGACCCTACCTCACTTCCACACTCTGCACAGTCCTTACCGCTGCCATTAAATGAGCCAGTAGGTGTCACCAGTGACCAAGAAAAGATGTGACTGCCATCTTGTCCTTAGGTGTGGTTCCATACTTTTCACTATACCTTTCCCTGTTCTCCTCTGTGAGAACCTACAATGAAGATTGGAATTTTATTCAGAATGATAGAAGTTATTTTATCCCAAAATAATAGAATTTATGAAATTAATTTATGTCAACTTTCCAAATTGAGAAGTTAGAACAAATACTGATGCTATTGACTTAAAAGAGTACTTCTTTAGTAAATCTAAGCCTAGTTACAAATAAAAAGTGTTTTTGTGAAACTAATTAGCAAGACACTGCTTGCTTCTAACAATGGCTGAGTAATCTTTTCTCAGAACAACTCGCTCAGTGGTGACAACTGTAAATTCTGGGTGATATACAAAAAGCAACTATCTGAAGTCACCAAAAAGCATCTAAAAGAAGGCAGATGCTATGGAAGAGTCTGCAATTGTTAGTCTGCTGGGATTTTCTCTCTTTAACTCTTCTCTTTTTCATTTATCTGTGTCTTTTTCCTTCCTTGATGCATATTTCTTGGACATACTTTCTCCATCTCTTCTGAATTATCTGTAGTGCTGTGCAGCGGATCTCTCTGTTCGGCGTTTTAGTGGTTGCTCCGGGTGTTAGTTGTACACAGGTAACTCACCACAGTCTCTGAGTGTCTCCATTCCAGTGTGAGTCATGAATAGAACCCTCACCTCCCTTTAATTGTCGTTGCTCTGTCTCCTTTCTAATGTAGTTGCTGTAACCACTTCCCTTCCATACCTTGAGAACCACATCACACAGTTTTATAATTTTTGTTTCAACAATCAAGCATAACTGAGAAACCTCAAGAGAAAATCTTCTGTACTCTTATTTCCACTCTTTCTGTTACTCTTCCTTCCTTCTTAATAAACAAAGATTCCTTCTTTTATCGAGTCTTTCCTGCTTAGAGAACTTCCTTTAACCATCTTTTTGGACAAGCCTCTGGCCGCTGACCCTCCCAGTTTTCCTTTATCTGAGAATGTTTCTGTTTACCCCTCATCTCTGAAGGATTTTGTCACTGGAGATGGAATTTTGGGTTGGCGATTCTTTTCTTTGGCACTTGGCAAATATTGTACCATTTTCTTCTGGTTTCTGTGATTTCTGACAAGAATCCACTGTCATTAGAATTGTTCCCTCATCAATCAATTGAGCTGGTGTTTCTTTCTTGCTGCTTTTGAGATATTTGTGGTTAGTTTTCAAAAGTTTGTGATGAGTAAACCATGGCACAAATTTCTTGGGTTTATCTTGTTTGGGCTTTATTCCTCTTCTTAAATCTGTAGTTGATATGTTTTGACAGATTTGGGGATTTTTCAGCCATTATTTTCTCTGATACTTTTCAGCTTCACACTCTCCCTTCTTCTGGGACATTATAGCAAATAAAATACAGTCTCACATTGAAAACTAGGTAATGATCAGAAGGAGTTTGTATTCCAGGAGTCCAGTTTGAAAATATGTTATTTTTGGGATAGTTCAAATAAATTCATATATATTAGGTGTTGAAAGAAATGGGGACTTTCTGATGTGGAAAAACCACTTGGCTGCCCATAAGATACTCCTAACTGCCTACCACTAGGGACTTACAGGGTAGTGAATTAAATTTGACCTAAGATGATGTTTGGGATGATTTCTAATTAGTTTTAATGCTTAGTTTTAGAAGTGCTATACTAAAATATTTTTATTGAAAATAATAATTGTCACTTGTCCCTTTGAAGATGTCAATTTTTGGCCATAATTTTACAGATTTGAACTCTTCTTTATAGCTTTGGCTCCTTTTGTGTTTCATTGTTTTATGTATATTGTGGGATTAACTTCTCTAGTAGCATTTTGTGAGATAAATTGCAGGAAGATTATAATTTATGGGCCTAGAGACCTTGAAGAAGACAGAAATGTGTGTGAGAGTTATTCACCCTGTCTGTGTTAGGGGCAAGGGGGTAGACTACACGCGAAATGCTGTTACAGTCATGTTTCTTAAGAGGGCATTGGTACCTGAAATTTCATACTTTTTTGGTGAAAGCTACTTTTCTAGCTCAGATATCAATTTAATGTAATACAAATTTGATCAGAGTCTGAATTTATTTTATTAGTTCCTACTTTGTTTTATAAACAAGTGCTTTAAGTCTTGTTTTTTGTTAATCATTGAAAAAGTTATGTATGTACTTGATGTTAAAAAAATGGCAGAATTCCACAAAGTAAGAGGTGAAAGATCCCCTCTGCCCCTGCTCCACACAGCACAGCCACAGGTAAGTGTTCAGGGTGTGGAAGTGGTGATGTTTCAGAGAGCTTTCTACGTGCTTTCAAATGGCAAACTCTCATTTCAGGTTCTAAGCAACATTCATACAGTCAGAGCCACGTGGCAAACTAAAAAGCCCAAAACATGGACCTTTTCTCCCCAGGTGAGTCATCTGCTGAGTGAATGGAATGAAACATGAATTTCCTTTCCCCGTTAAGTGTTATATAATTAATTTCTAAGTTTGGGATACTCTAAGTCAAAGAGTATTTATGAAATGACATAGTTATATTTAGCACAGAATATATCATGTTTTTCAGACCATATGATGCATATAGGTTTTAGAGAAGCAAAATAGGAAAAAAATTCTGAAGCAAAAAACATGTTTAATAACATATTTAATATTTAATATTTAATAACACAAATAACATAATATTTCACCAATGTAAATGTAAACAGAACTCAACAGCAGCATTAACAACCATTATTCCTTCCAAATTTGGGGAAGGAAAAGTGTGTCTTATAGTTCAAAAAATATGGTATGTAGTCACTTTGCATTATTAAGTTATTTGATGTTCTTTGAAATTTTGAGAAAAATTACTTAAATTCCTGACTCAGCAAAGTTATAATTCCTATGAATCAATCCATTCAATGGATTTCAGGGTTCCTTTCTAAAAAATGTCCTCTGATGAAAAATAAAAATAGGATAACATTTAGGAAACGTTTTTAAAAAATGAAGTCTCCCACTGTGTTAATGAGAGCTGTGCTTTTTGCAGATAAAATCAAGGGCAACACCTAGGCGACTGGGATGTCGGCCCAGAGGTGGTCCAGACTAGGACAAACAGGCCCAGGGCGAGGCTGGGTGGTTCCAGAGCACTGAGTCAATGCACAGGGGCCAGTGAAGACAAAGATGTCTTATGTTCTTTTTTTTTCTTGTAGTTTAAGTTGTGTTTATTGGTGCTTCTTGCAGTAAGAGAGACTAGTCAACACGGGGAATCAGGAAAGAGGTGTTAGGAAGGGCTCGTTATGGGATTAGACCTTGTGTTAGGGTTTTTTAAAAAAGGTTTTATTTAGTTATTTTTATTATTAAAAGATTTTACCTTTTAGAGAGAGGAAGGGAGGGAGAGAGGGGGGGAGAAAACATCAGCATGCAGTTGCCTCCCGTGCGCCCCCCACTGGGGATCTGGCCCACAACCCAGGCATGTGCCCCAGACTGAGGACGGAACCAGTGATCCCCTGATTCGCAGGTTGGCACTCAGTCCACTGAGCCACACGAGCCAGGGCTATTTACTTGTTTTTAGAGAGAGGTGAAGGGAGGGTGAAAGAAAGGGAGAGAATTACGAGTGTGTGGTTGTCTTTTCCACGCCCCCTACTGGGGACCTAGCCTGCAGCCCAGGCATGTGCGCTGACTGGGAATTGAACCTGTGACCCTTTGATTAGCAGGCTGGTGCTCAATCCACTGAGCTACACCAGCGAGGGCTGTGTTAGAATTTTGAGTGTCTACTGAAGCTTTGAATTGTGTGCTCTCAGAAAGTGGAGCAATTCTATAATTTGATATCTTAATAAGTTTATCTGGGATGCAGAAGGAACAAGTGAGCTTAAAACTCTGATAAAGGAACAGCAGTCATTGATGTTAGCTGGGAGAGTGCCATATTTGATCATTTTTGTGGTTTGTTTTCTGTGTGTATCTGTTTTATCTGTGCTCAGACATGGTTATAAAGTGGTTCTGTCTCTGTCTTGCTCCATCCTAGTCATAGAGAAGTCTTTTCTGATGCTGATGTTCTGTGAAATGGTTTCTATTCAGTAGGAGAAGCCCTGGCATAGCTGTGGGGCCAACCCAGCTCCCAGCAGACAGCTGTCAGGCCTCCTTTTTCCTTTTTTTCTTTCTAAATATATGCACATGTGTCTGTAACCATATTTAGGATCATCTGTTGCCTTATTGTCATGTTTATTTTCTATAATGTCTGTGTTCTTTTGATCAGTTGTCTGTAGTTTATTTTACTTTATTTTTTTCTTCCTCCAAGTTATCATTGCTTTAGTGTTTACTCCCCTGCCACTCTAGTTCCTGTGTGTCACTGCCCCTAAGAATGGTTATTAACTTCTCGTGGCATCAACAGATTGTAAACCAAGCCCTGTATGGGTGGCTCAGTTGGTTGGGGCATTGTCCCCCTCACCAAAAATGTTGTGGGTTTGATCCATGGTCAGGACGCACACCTCGGCTATAGGTTTGATCTTCAGCTGGGAGGTGTACAGGAGACAGCTGATTGATGTTTCTCACATCCATGTTTTTCTCTCTCTCTGCACCCCCTCTCTAAAATCAATAAACATATCCTAGGGTAAAGACTAAAAATAAAAAAAGATCAAAAGATCGTAAAACAAGACAGAGGTTCGGTGAGAGGGCACCGGGCACCGTGCCTGTGGGCTGGGTGTCCACGTGTGCCTAGCACACAGCTCCTGCAACCCCGTCATCCTCTGAGCACCCTTCTGCTTGTATTTTGGCACAAAACTTCACCATTCTGATATGACATTTCTGTGTGTGAAGTGTTCGGGTAGAATTTTCTAATGTTTTTTTTGGCCATAAAGTTGAACTTTTTGGAAGGATAAATAGTAAGTATATATTATTTTGTTGAATGAAATTAAGCATCTGTTGTTAGGTGCAAGGCACTCTTTCTAGGTATTGTGGGAACTTAAATGGTACTAGAGAAGAAACCTATACACATATAGTAAGAGTGCCTTTATTTATGGAGATCTAACAGTGTGCATTATCTCATGTAATCCTTGGGGTACCCCATGGGGTAGGTGCTATTGATAACCGTCTCCATGACAACGTGTAACAGTTGTGGGATTCCAGGTGCTGTGGAAGCACAGAAGAGGGTGAACTTAATTATAGGTGCAGGAAGGTTTTGTAGAAGAGAAACGAGACCTTGAAGGATGGGTGAGATTTTATAGGCAGGAAAGAGGGATGTGGTTGTTCTGAGAGAGGGAATAGAATGAGCATAAGGTAAGGGAAAGGGGATTTTACAGGGCACGCTTCAGGAAAGGTGACCTTAGTTCTGTTTACAAAGAACAATGGTTAGTATAAAGGTCTTATATGTGCAGATGATTTTTGTCACACCTCCAAGGATCTAGGCATAGTACTTGTTTTACTTAACCTCTCTAAGGAGAGGGTAAGTGAAGTTAAAAGTATTTCCCTTTAAAACAAAGTTAAAGTTTTAAGTTTCAAATCATTGGTGTAGATAAGTCTAGTCCATCTGCTTTTTGTTTCCTTCAAAAGACCTTTACGGTGGTGCAAAAGCATAAGCCACGTACAGGTGAATGGGGCCAAAACTTCCCTCCCAGTTTTAATTTTTATTGGTAACATTGGTTTTCTTATTGTTTCAGGTTACTGGCACCTTGCCATGCTTGCTTGATGGTGATTGTTTTATCAGGTCCAATTCTTCATCTCCAGATCTTGGCATATTATTTGAACTTGGAATTTCTTATATTCGCAATGTATGTCAGTTGAAAGAAAAAGCTTTCTAATGTATTATATTAGTTAAAAAAGATTTTTTAAAGCCTGTATTTATAAGTAAAATAATTGATATTTTTGTGTGTGATAGAATTTTAGTTCTTGAGGAATGGGAATGGTAGTGATTTAAATTTTATAAATGTGTTGCTTGTGCGGTAGCATTTAATATTAAAGTATAGAAGATGCTCATGGTCACTAATCACGGGAAATGCAAATCAGAACCACAAACTATCACCTCACACTGTCAGGGTGGCTGTTATAAAAAAGACAAGAAGTAGGCAGTGTTGGTGAGGCTGTGGAGAAAAGGGAACCCGCGTGTAGTTGTCGTTGGTGGGACTGTAAATTGGTGCAGCCACTATGGAAAACAATGTGGAAGGTCCTCAGAAAATTAAAAATCGAATTACCATGTAACCCAGCACTTTAACTTCTGGGCATTTAATCCAAAGAAATCTAACCCACTAATTTGAAAAGATGAATGCATCCCTGTGTTTATTGCAGCATTATTTACAATAGTCAAGATATGGAAATAACTTGGGTGTTCATCAGTAGATGACCAGATAAAGAAGATGTGGTACTTACAGGGTCCGGCAGAAGTAATGCCTGCCCGAGTGTGGTTGGTAGGGTAGTAATATGGATGTAATAATTTATCATTTTAACTTGAACATTGCACCTAAAATGTCACATGGTGTGTTTGAGTAGGGTATTGTTATATTACAGAATTTCATTCTTATAATTTTGTTATAAAAGATTTTGAAATAAAAAAGGGGTGTTATTTGTGTCAGACCCTGTATATACAATGGAATGTTATTCAGCCATAAAGAAGAATTAAATCTTGATATTTGCAAAAACATAGATTGTCCTCAGGGGCATTATGCTAAGTGAAATAACACAGAGAAAGGCGAATACCATATGATTTCACTTATATGTGGAATCTAAAAATAACAAAAACCAATCTCATAGGTACAGATGACAAACAGATTGATGGTTGCCAGGTGTGGTGTGTGAAAATGTAGAAAGGAAAAAAGTGATGTCATTACTGAGCAACACCAGAAAGGCTTACTATCCAATGATTTGTGACCAAAAGAAAGAACCTTTTTAAACAAGCAAAATAGCCTCAATATTTACTGAAAGAACAGTGGCAACAAAGCCATAGCTCAATTTTTAGAGGACATCTGCAAATAATATATAATTTACACCTAGATGAAGTATGCCACAATTCAGCAGCTATTACCTATAATCCTAAACATGACTAAGAGCTTAGAAGGTGAAAAAAGTAAAACAAACCAATGTATTTCCATTAAAAAGATTTTTGTGAGGCCCCACTCAGAAATATTCATCAGTATCTGAATAGCTGGGTGAGACATATGGCCACCTCTAGCTGAAAAATATCTGGAAAGGAAGTATTTTTTAGCTGGGCATATTGCCCTTCCATTCTTGAAAAAAAAAATCAGTGTTCTCATAGTAGTGAAAAAGGGGGGGAAATATTGAGCAGGAGAAAATAAAAATAAATAAGAGTGTATTTGTTTATATTTATAGCTTGAGTGAACTCCAGTGCTTTAAAAAGAATGAAAATATGGAAAGGATGGGACTCTGCAGGAAGTGGTAGAAAATTTTTGGTGGCATTCCACCACAGCGGTTTGTGTCTTAATGGGCCATTTATTCTTTGTGCATGTGGGTTCAAACTAAGGGCTCTGGGAGGGCGGTGGTTTTTAAAGGGAACTCCAGAAACTTGGATTAACTTAACATCATATAAACCACTGAACCAGTGAGTGTTGGTCTGTAATATTAATCATCCACCCCTGTAGTCTAATAGCTTGAAGGTGTTCCATGTACACTGGTGGTCATGAGCCCACTCTTCTTACACTGATGGTGTTGCACCGTCCTTGCATTTCTCTAAGGCAGATTCCTCTGTATCTGTTGTATGGGTAGGACAGGAGAGAGTGTGTCCCCTGTGTGAGCCCTAGTGGCCTCTGACAGTTGACAGCTGGGCAAAGTTCTGAGCAGAAAGACCCTTGAATAATTTGACTTTATCTGTCAGGGAAACAAGGCTTCATGGTCTCATATGGTGTCGATGTGATCTGAGCACATTCTATCACACACGTCACTCAAGAGACTGGAGCAGCAGCTGCCACATCGTCCTAAGGATTTTCAAGAGTAATTTAACTTGACAGGCCTTGGCATCACCAGGTGGGCTGCAGGCACAGGGACTCTGCTGTGCTTCACTTCATTTTCTTGTGAAGAACTTTAAAGTGAATACTAGGTTTTTTCTTTAAAAGGTATGTGCTTATAAATTTGACTGCTTCTGATATGGTTTCATCTGCCTTTTTTTATTTCCTAGTCAACTGGTGAAAGAGGAGAATTAAGCTGTGGCTGGGTATTTCTTAAACTTTTTGATGCAAGTGGAATTCCTATTCCAGCAAAGTAAGTTGGCTGTATATTCCTTGCAAATGAGTAATTTTTAGAATCTAGATACCTCAGGTTTGTGGAGTGTATCTATTAGCATTTCACAAACCTGTGGGGAGAGGGATTTAATGATTTTAATATTCCTTTAGGCAGCATGTGAAAACAGTCTCCTGCTAGGCAGGAGATGTGACATGTCGCAAAGGGATGTTGAAGTGCGTTTGTACCCGCTGTCTGCCGAGGACGATCTTCAGTAGTTGCCTCTGGAATTAGCAATTTTCACAGCGCTGACATAGAGCCCCGGTCCCTCCACGGAGGGACAGCGGAGTCCCGTCCGCCCTGTGTGGCTCCTCCTCCCTCCCACAGGAGGCGCAGCGGGACCGGCAGGGCAGCCACGCAGGAAGGCTGCAGACTCAGCACCAAAGGCAGACTGGAGGGCGGGGCAAATTAGTTTACAGTGTGAGTGTGTGAAACAGAACTATTCTTGTATTATTTATTACTGTATTATTTTATATATGAACAACTGTAAACCTACTTTTGCCATACTCTGTGTATACATGACAGGAGATTATTATCCCTAATATAAAAAGAGCTCTCAAAAATCGAGAAGACAGTTTAAATTTTAAAGTGGCCATACACATAGAAATCCAAGCCTGGGATATAAACAGGAAATTCACACAGAGATACAGCTGGGCAGTCAGGAGGAGGATGAAGAAGACCCAGATTTGCACAAAATTTGGGGCTCTAGTTCCCCTGTGTCTTTGTAATTAAGTCACAGTTTCCTCCAGTATTAGAATGGGGGGGGTGTGTCATAGTTTCTAACGCCAAAGGTTTAAGTCAGGATATGCTTCCTCCTCCACCTCTACTGAAGCCACAGGGTGGACAGGACACCCTTACCACAGGACAGAGGTGGAAACCCTGACTCCACTAGTCCTCCCATGTCCCCCCGCAGAAGGGGGTGGGGGACTTTATCATCCCTATTCTGTACCCCCCCCAGAAGATGTAGAAGCCCAACCTAATTATGATTTGGGGTTTGGGGTTTGAATAATGTTCAGAGTTTTAGTTGTACTTAGTTGGAGGGAAAGGTATGTCTATTCAATCTTTTCTAAAGTGAAGTCACAGCTATTTTCTTAAATGAGGTAGAGGCCTGTGTGTTGATACAGAAACATTTCCAGTGTATATTATTATATGAAAAAAGCGAGTAGCAGAATAGTATGTACACTGTGACTCCACTTCAGTTCATGAGAAACTGTGCATATGTGGTGGGTTTGTGTGAATGGGTCCCCCGGCCTGCCCCTGAGCAGCAAGGAGTGGGGGTTAAACAGGCCTTTCACCTTCTGTTTTCTACACTTCAGCCATTGGCAACTTGAAAAGACAGTGTTCAGTTTGAGATTAACTGCTGTGTGTATTCGTTTGCATTTGCATAAGAGAAAGATAGGGCCAGGGGCTACCAAACTAGAGGGGGATGGGAGGGAGGTAGCTTTCATTTTTCACTTACAGTTTCTATGCCATTCAAATTTGTTACAACAATCAACATGTAACTTGTTTAAAAAAGATTTTATTTATTCAACCTTGGCTGGTGTGGCTCAGTGGATTGAGTGCTGACCTGTGAACCAAAGGGTCACTGATTCGATTCCCAGTCAGGGCCCATGCCTGGGTTGTGGCCCCAGCAGAGGGCGCACGAGAGGCAAGCACACACTGATGTTTCTCTCCCACTCTCCCTCCTTTCCCCTCTCTTTAAAAATAAATAAAATATTTTATGTATTCACTTTTAGAGAGGGGAGGGAGGCAGAAGGAGAGGGAGAGAAACATCAATGTACAAGAGATACATCGACTGGTTGCCTCTTGTAGGCAACCAACTGGGGACGTGGCCTGAAACCCAGGCATGTGCCCTGCCTGGGAATCAAACTGGCAACTTTTTGGCTTGTAGGCTGGCACTCAGTCCACTGAAACACACTGACCCACACATGTAACTTTTATATTTTAAAAATAGTATGAAATCATAATGGCTTTAATTGAAATGATGATTTAAAATGTTTTAAAAATCATTTAAAATAAGTCATTGAAGGCAAAATACTTTAATGACATCAATAATCTTTCTCATGTTAATGTGGAAAGATATATTTCTACTGTTAATAGTTAAAAAAGAAAGAGACCTTATTTACCGAGATGATGCCCCACAGAAGGATTAACTTTCATTCTCGATGATCAGTGAAAGAAATAAAATATCTGTGAGTGCGTCTGTGCTAAAAAATAATTGACTTGTGACTCCAGTGTTTCAAAGTGTTCGTTACAGCCTACCACTCTTTTTAGGACTTACGAGCTCTTCTTGAATGGTGGCACCCCTGCTGAAAAAGGTGTAGAAGTGGACCCGTCAGTATCCAGAAGAGGTACAGCTCTTATTGTTCACTTTCCTTCCTTTCCTTTGAGATCAAGCAAACACAAGAGGCATCAGAGAAGTTAGCGATATTCTAATATGTAAATAGTAAATTTGCATTTAAAAATGTCATTCAACATTAAAATCTTGGTTGTTTTATCCGTGTGCCTATTTTCTTGGTAGCACACAGGAGACTCTGCTGTAGGTAATGAGGAAGTATGAGGACCCTCATTTGCTCCTTCTCATTGAACACTCAGCTACGTTAATAAGCAGGCTAACTCAGAGATTGCCTATCACTAGTCAAATTGTGTAGACATTTGAAGTTGGGTTGTATATGCCAAGCTGCCCTCCAGAAATATCGAGCACCTTCATTTATTGTGTTCACTGACCTGGCACAGTCCCAGACAGTGGGAGTGGAGAGTCTGACCAATGTGGTCCTTGCCTTG
This sequence comes from Artibeus jamaicensis, assembly GCF_021234435.1. NCBI lineage: Eukaryota > Metazoa > Chordata > Mammalia > Chiroptera > Phyllostomidae > Artibeus > Artibeus jamaicensis. Next base: position 6,772,536 of record NW_026521810.1, on the reverse strand, counting down.
TGCAGCTCAGAGCCCGACGGTGCTGAAACTCCCTGTTCGGTGCTCAGACCTGCCCGCCTTGTGTCATGACTCAGGACGCTGCTGCTGTCCCAGCCGTGCCAGTCTCCCCTTCTTGGGACAGGAAGGAGTTGGGGGCCTGGGATGCAGGTGGTTTGACCTAAAGTCAGACATGCTTTTTAAACTTCCCCTTTTTCTCTGTAATCCAGCAACAACAATGTAACTTTCAGGAGCAGGTACTGGTGCTGAAATACTTTATTGTATTATAATACTTTGGGTATTTTTTAAATTAAAATTAAAATACTTTGTTTTGTTACACTCACTGTCCCTAGCACTGAAAACTTTTTACACTTATTACCTTTTATTAAGCACATGGGAGTGTTTTCTACCAGATGATGACAATGAGGAGGCAACCGCAGCTTCTAGTAAAACTGAGGTCTTTGAACAGAAGATCAAGAGACCTACTGAGGTTGGTAAAGCTCCTACCTGTCTGGGGGACACAGTGTGTGAGACCATCTCCGCTTTCAGCTTCTCCTCCCACATGGCTATCTGCTGTTGGTTATATTTCTTTATTAACTCGTCTGCCAAAGATCAGTAGGGAAAGGGAAATACAATACAGTGATCCCTCACCTATTGCGGGAGTTACGTTCCAGAGACCCCTGTGATAGATGAAAATCTGTGAAGTAGTGGCGTTATATTTATTTTATTATTTGTATATATTTTAAGGTTTTATAAACCCTTCCCACACTCCTATAAACCTTTCCCACTCCCTTATTAACCTTTCTCACGGTCTTATAAACACTTCAAATGCTCTTAAACATTTTCTACACTCTTAAACCAACGTAATTTTATTTATTTATTTATTTATTTATTTATTTATTTAATTTTTTAAACTGATAACATTTTTATTAATTTATCTTCACATTCTATGGACGATATTTACTAGTCTCACTTTAATAAAACACAGCTAAAAATAAAATGAAAGATTCATACCTGTACAGAGATTTTCATGTAAGCTCTCAACAGTTAAAAGCAAGTTCTTTTCCATAATTAATCCAAATACAGCCAACCAATGTTTTTTAAAGCATTGTATTAAATGCATCAGAGTCCATGGTAGTTTCAAGTACAGCATCTAAAAAGTATTTAGAAAAAATTAGTATCTAATGATTTATTTATTTTTCCTATTTTTTTTTAAGTACAGTTTTCCTTTGAACAACATGGGTTAGAACTATGCAGGTCAGTTAATTGTGGAGTTTTTCAATAAATACATATGGTTCTGTAAATGTATTTTCTTTTCCTTATGATTTTCTTTTCTTTTTTTATTTTTAAAATTTTATTGATTACGCCATTACATTGTTCTATTTCCCCCCTCCGTTCCCCTCCACCCTGCATACCCCTCCCCCACCATTTCCCCCACTTTAGTTCATGAACGCATGTCTCAAGTTCTTTAGATTCTGTATTTCCCCTACTATTCTTACCCTCCCCCTATTTTCTATCTACTGTCTGTGCTACTTATTTTCTGTACCTTCTCCCCCTTTCTCCTCCTCCCACTCCCCTGTTGCTAACCCTCCATGTGATCTTCATTTCTATGGTTCACTCCTGATCTAGCTGTCCTCTTAATTTGCTTTTGTTTTAGGTGTGGTTGTTGATAACTGTGAGTTTGCTGTCCTTTCACTGTTCATCTTTTTTATCTTCTTTTTCTTAGGTAAGTCCCTTTAACATTTCATATAAGAAGGGCTTGGTGATGATGAACTCCTTGAATTCAATCTTATCTGAGAAGCAGTTTATCTGTCCTTCCATTCTAAATGAAAGTTTTGCTGGATAGAGCAATCTTGGTTGTAGGTCTTTGGTTTTCATGACTTGGAATACTTCTTTCCAGCCCCTTCTTGCCTGTAAGGTCTCTTTTGAGAAATCCGCTGACAGTCTGATGGGAACTCCTTTGTAGGTGACTGTCCCCTTATCTCTTTCTGCTTCTAGAATTCTCTCTTTCATTTTAATCTTGGCTAATGTAATGATGATGTGCCTTGGTGTCCAGCTTCTTTGGGACTCTCTGAGCTTCCTGGATTTCCTGGAAGTCTATTTCCTTTGCCAGATTGGGGAAATTCTCCTTTATTATTTGTTCAAGTAAGTTTTCCACTGGTGGCTGTTCCTCTTCCCCTTCTGGTACCCCTATAATTCAGATGTTGGAGCGTTTAAAGATGTCTTGGAAGTTCCTAAGCCTCTCCTCATTTTTTTGAATTCTTGTTTCTTCATATTTTTCTGTTTGGTCATTTTTTCCTTCCTTCTGGTCTACTCCCTTGATTTGAGTCCCAGTTTCCTTTCCATTACTGTTGGTTTCCTGTGCACTACCATTTATTTCAATTAGTTTAGCCTTCATATGTTCCTCTAATTTGTGACTAAAATCAACCAGTTCTGTGAGCATCCTGATCACCAGTGTTTTGAACTGTGCATCTGAAAGTTTGGCTATTTCTTCATTGCTTAGGTTTATTGGCTCTGGGGTTCTGAGTTGTTCTTGAGCCATGTTTTTATCTGTTTGTGTCTATTACATATGAGGAGAGGCGCCTTAGGTGTTCCCCAGGGTGGGGCCACCCAGGTCGCTGGTTTGTGACACTGTATGTGGGGGTGGGGTCACAGAGGGAGCAATGGCGGTCCTTTCTGCTCTCCCAGTCCACCTCACTGCTTGCCCCCGCCTGTTTATCTGAGTGCAAATGTGCCAGCCCACCGCCCTGTACCATGCGGTCTCAATGCTCACTTCTTCACTGGTTTATCTGCGCGCAAATGGGCGACTGACCACAGACAGCCAGCCACACCTCTTCCCTGTGTCCACTCATAGCTAGCCCGCACCTAGGATCCGTGCCCTCAGCTGCCTGGGTCGGGGGATCTTTTCTGCCTGACCCGCTCCGCTGCTGGCTTCACCTCTCTCACCAATTTAGCTGAGCAGTTCATTGTTTTCTGACTCTGTATTGTTGATTTTCTGTGTGGTTTGATTGCATTTATTGTTGTTAAAACTTTATTGTTTTTAGATTTGGTTGTGTGAGGATTCAAAGTGTTTCCACCTACGCCTCCATCTTGGCGGAAGTCAAACCTACGTAATTTTAACAACATATAAAATTCTATATGGGTACTCACCAGTGAAGTATACGTAGTAGTAAAGTTCAGATTACCTTACTCATTTTTTTAAAGATTCTATTCACTTCCGCCAAGATGGAGAAGTAGGTGGAGGATCCACCTCACCTCTGTGCACAACCAAATCTAAGAACAACTATTTTTAACAGCAGTCACAACCAAGCCACACGGAAAATCGACAATAAGGAGTCCAAAGGACAACTAGATACTCGGCTGGACCGGTACGAGGAGCGAGGCCAGCAGCAGAGCAGGTTAGCAAGAAAAAATTCCCGGGGCGGTGCGCGCAGGCAACCGAGGGCGCTGATCGCCAGCCAGCTGGCTGCCGGAGCGCACAGGGAAGAGGCGCGGTGGGTCGGTCGCGCGCATTTACGTGCGGAGAAACCAGTGAGAAGGGAAACCCGCGTGGTGCAGCAGGCTCGCACAATTAGGATCGGATAAGCAAGCCCGAGGCGTGTGAGTGACTGGATGCGCTGGGCTAGCGGAGAGGAACGCCATTGCTCCCTCTCTGACCCCGCCCCCACACACAGCGTCACAAACCAGCGACCTGGGTCGCCCCGTCCTGGTAAACAACTAAGGCTTCGCTCCGCTCACTTAACAGCACGAATAGACCAAAAATGGCTCTAGGACAACTCAGAGCCCCAGAACCGATAGACCTAAGTGATGAAGAAATAGCCAGTCTTTCAGATGCACAGTTCAAAACACTGGTTATAAGGATCCTTACAGAACTGGTTGATTTTAGTCACAAATTAGAGAAACATATGGAAGCTAAATTAATTGAAATGAATGCTGATACAAAAGATACCAATAGTAATGGAAAGAAAATTGGGACTCAAACCAAGGGAGTGGACCAGAAGGAAGAAAAAAATGATCAAACAGAAAAGAATGAAGAAATAAGAATTCAGAAAAATGAGGAGAAGCTTAGGAACCTCCAGGACATCTTTAAACGTTCCAACATCCGAATTATAGGGGTACCAGAAGGGGGAAAGGCACAACCACCAGTTGAAAAATTATTTGAACAAATAATAAAGGAGAATTTCCCCAATCTGGCAAAGGAAATAGATTTCCAAGAAATCCAGGAAGCTCAGAGAGTCCCAAAGAAGTTGGACTCAAGAAGGAACACACCAAGGCACATCATAATTACATTAGCCAAGATTAAAATGAAGGAGAGAATCCTAGAAGCAGCAAGAAATAAGGGGACAGTCACCTACAAAGGAGTTCCCATCAGACTGTCAGCTGATTTCTCAAAAGAGACCTTCCAGGCAAGAAGGGGCTGGAAAGAGGTATTCCAAGTCATGAAAACCAAAGATCTACAACCAAGATTGCTCTACCCAGCAAAACTTTCATTTAGAATGGAAGGACAGATAAAGTGCTTCTCAGATAAGACCAAATTCAAGGAGTTCATCATCACCAAGCCCTTATTATATGAAATGTTAAAGGGACTTACCTAAGAAAAAGAAGATAAAAAAGATGAACAGTGAAAGGTCAGCAATCTCACAGTTATTAAGAACCACACCTAAAACAAAAGCAAACTAAGAGGATAGCTAAATCAGGAGCAGAACCAAGAAATGAAGATCTCATGGAGGGTTAGCAACAGGGGAGTGGGAGGAGGGGAAGGGGGGAGAAGGTACAGAAAATAAGTAGCACAGACAGTAGATAGAAAATAGATAGGGGGGAGGGTAAGAATAGTAGGGGGAAATACAGAATCTAAAGAATTTGAGACACATGTTCATGAACTAAAGGGGGAAATGGTGGGGGAGGGGTATGCAGGGTGGAGGGGAAGGGAGGGGGAATAGAGCAAATGTAATGGCATAATCAATTAAAAAAAATAAAGATTCTATTCATTTATTTTTAGAGAGAGGTGAAGGAAGGGCAAATGAGAGGGAAGGAAACATGGATGAGCTGCCTCTCAAATGCCCCCAACTGGGGACCTGGGCCATAATCCAGGCAAATACCCTGACTGGGAATTGAACATGTGACCTTTTGGTTTGAGGTATAACACCCAACCTACTGAGCCACACTAGTCAGGGCAGATTAACTTACTCTTCTACTTACTATTAACACGAAGGATAGATTTGGTCGGAAACAGTATAGAAAACTTCTGGCTAAGTGACTTTACCAATCTGTGAGCTTATCTTCAGAGAACATTTTTTAAAAAGATTTTATTCATTCATTCATGCATTTGTTTGTTTATTTATTTATTTAGACTGGGGAAGGGAGGGAGGAAGATAAGGAGAGAAATATGGATGTGAGAGAAAAAAATAGATAGATTGCCTCTCATACGTGCCCTGCTCAGGGACTGAACATGCAACCCAGGCATGTACCCTGATCAGGAATTGAACCGGCAACCTTTTGCTTTGTGGGACAATGTTCAACTGAGCCACACTGGTCAGGGTGAGAAGTTTTTAATGCTCTGCTTGCTGAGGTATAATTAAGTTTATTCCTTTTAGTTTACAATTCCCCTTTGAGTTTTAACAAATGTATACAGTCATGTAACTATCACCACAGGCAACATAGAGAATGTGTCCATTACTCTAAGCAGTTGTGTCTGCCTCCTTGTCTTTGTCGTCAGCACCCCAGCCCATCATTCCTTTGTTTTCTTTCCCAACAGTTCTGCCTTTTCTGCAGTACCTTATAAGTCAGATCATACAGTATGTAGCTTTGTGAGCCTGGCCTTCACTCAGTGTCATGCTTTTCAGATTCATCCGTGCCAATTCATGTGTTAGTAGTTTGTTCTTTTTTGTTTAAATAGCACAGGCTAGGATCCAGACCATCTCAATAAAGCATGTATTGCAATAAAACAAGTCACATGATTTTTTTGGTTTCCCAGTGTATATAAAAGGTATGTTCACACAATACTGTAGTCTATTAAGTGTTTGATAACATATGTCTAAAAACCAATGTACATACCTTAATTTCAAAATGCTAACCATTATATGAGTCTGTTGGGCAAAAGGTCAATAGATTTGCTCAATGCAGGGTTGTCACAAACCTTCAATTTATACAATTTATACAAAATGCAGTAAAATTAAGGCACGCCTGTCTTCATTGGCTAGATGTCCTATAGTGTATTTATTCATTCACTAGTTGATGGACATCTGTGTTGTTTTTAATTTTGGGAAGTTATGGATAAAACTGCTCTAAATATTTGCATATGAGTTTTTTGTATGTGGATGTATGTTTTCATTTCTCATGGGTACAGACACCTGGGAGTGAGGTTGCTAAGGCTTCTAGTGTTCGTTCATTTTATGAGTAGCTGCCAAACTGTTTTCCAAAATGACACCACTTTATACTCTCACCAGCAAAAAGTCCTGGAATTTATGTATAAAAAATTGTGTATTTATTCTTAAGTGTTTAAACTTAAGTCACCTTCAAGGTACTATGCATTTGATGCAATACACCTATTGAGACTTTTATTCTTTTCTTTTTTAATCACAGAGATGAGGACTGGGGGGGGACGGGGGGGGGGGGGGGGGGGGGGGGGGGAAAAAAAAAATAAAAAAAAATAAAATAAAAAAAGAGAAAAAAAAAAAGAAAAAAAAAATTATATTTTGTTGATTATGCTATTACAGTTGTCCAGATTTTTCCCCCTTTGCCCCACCCTCCACTCCCAAGCCCCACTCCCTCAGGCAATCCCCGCACTATTGTTCATGTCCGAGAGTCATGTGTGTAAGTTCTTTGCCTACTCCATTTCCTATACTGTACTTTCCATTCCCATGGCTATTCTGTAACTATCGATTTGTACTTCTTAATCCCTTTACCTCTTCACCCATTCTCCTCTTCCCCTCCATCTGGAAACCATCAAAATGCTTTCCGTATCCATGATTCTATCTCTGTTCTTGTTTGCTTAGTTTATTTGTTAGATTCAATTGTTGATAGGTATGTACTTATTACTATTTCATTGTTCATAATTTTGATCTTATTCTTCTTAAATAAATCCCTTTAACGTTTCTTCTAATAATGGTCTGGTGATTATGAACTCCTTTAAGTTATTTCTTGTCTGAGAACCTCTTTGTCTGCCTTTCAATTCTAAATGATGGCTTTGCTGGGTAGAGCAATCTTGGCTGTAGATCCTTGCTTTTTGTGACTTTCAATACTTCTTTCCAGCCCCTTCTAGCCTGCAAAGTTTCTTTTGAGAAATCAGCTGACAGTCTCATGGGAACTCCCCTGTAGGTAACTAACTTCTTTTTCCCTTGCTTAAGATTCTCTCTTTATCTTCAAGCTTGGGCATTTTAATTACAATGTGTCTTGGGATGGGCCTCTTTGCATCCATCTTGTTTGGTACTCTCTGTGCTTCCTGGATTTGCATGTCTATTTCCTGAGTCAAATGAAGGACGTTTTCTTTTATTATTTTTTGAAATAGATGGCCAATTTCTTGTTCTTTCTCTTCTCCTTTGGCACCCCTATAAAGTGCATGATGGATTGCTTAAAGGCATCCCACACGCTGCTTACACCAGCCTCATTTTGGGGGGGGACTCTCTTTTCTTCTTGTCATTCTGGTTGGTTGTTTTTTGCTTCCTTATGTTCCAAATCATTGATTTGATTCTCGGCTTCATCTGTTCTACTGTTGTTTCCCTGTAAATTGCTCTTTAGTTCAGTTAGTATGTCCTTTGTTTCCGACTGGGTATTTTTTATGCTATTGATGTCCTCACTAAGTTCCTTGAGCATCCTTATAACCAGTGTTTTGAACTCTACATCTGATAGCTTATCACCATTTTGTTTAGCTCTTTTTCTGGAGTTTTGATCTGTTTTTCATTTGGGTCATGTTTCTTTGTCTTCTTGTTTTGGCGGCCTCCCTGTGTTTGTTTCTGTGTATTAGGGAGAGCTGCTCTGACTCTGTGTCTTGGTAACATGGCCTAATGTAGGGTCCAGTGGCACAGCCTCCCCTATTACCCAAGCTGAGTACTCGAGGTGTACCTTTTGTGTGGGTTGAGTACACCCTCCTTGTGTAGTCGAGCCTTAGTTGCTGTTGGCAGATCAATGGGAGGGATTTACCCAGGCCAGTCAGCTGCAAGGATTGGCTATGACCACATACTCCCAACCTTCCTCCTCCTTACAGGATCAGCTCTTCAGGGGCAGGGCAGTGGTGCTCCAACATGGTCTGTAGCTGTCAACTGGGTGTGCTGGCCTTTGGAGTTTACCAGGTGGTATAGGCCAAGATCATTTCCCATCTCTGTTTTGCCTGGGGCACCCTGCCTGAAAAGTAAAGCAATCTGAGAAGGCTGCTACTTGTGCTGAGCTTGGAGATTTGTAGGCAAAGCCAAGCTGTGAATCTAGTCTGGCTCCTGCTAGTGTCCAGCCTGGGGCTCACTGAGGCCAGCTGCCCCTTGTTTGAGGGATTTAAGAAGATGTGAAGCTAGAGCCAAGACCAGCCATTCTTATAGAAATGCAGCTTGGGTTGGCTGTTAAGCTGGATGGGACAGAGTGTCTGGGTATCTCCAAAGTGGGTCAGATAGTGTTAGCAAGGTTGATTGAGTCTCAGATACAGCACCAGTCTGCTGGCTCAGTCTGGATGGATGTGGTTTCTTTAATTCTGTAGTTGTCAGACTTGCACTGAACTTGATTTCTGAGGGTTCTGAGTGATGAGTATTCTATATTTTAGTTGTAATTTTGTTTTATTTATTTATTTTTAAATATATTTTATTGATTAACTATGTTATTAAGGTTGTCCCATTTTTCCTCCCCTTTATTCCCCACCCACCCCATCCTCCAGCTTCCCTTCCCCTTTATTTCATGTTCATGGGTCATACATATCAGTTCTTTGGCTTCTCTGTTTCCGTCACTATTCTTAACCTCCCCCTGTCTAATTTATGCCTACCAATTATGCTTCATATTTCCCGTACCTTCCCCTCTACCCCATTATTCCCCTCCCCTCTCACCGCTGAAAACCCTCCATGTGATCTCCATTTCTCTGGTTCTGTTCCTGTTCTAGTTGTTTGCTTAGTTTGTATTTGTTTCTGTTTTTTAGATTCATGTTGTTGATAGTTATGAGTTTGTTGTCATCTTACTGTTCAGAGTTTTTTATCTTCTTCTATTTCTTAGATAAGTCCCTTTAACATTTTATATAATAAGGGCTTGGTGATGATGAACTGCTTTAACTTGACCTTATCTGGGAACCCCTTCTTTTCTAAATGATAGCTTTGCTGGATAGAATAATCTCAGATGTAGGTCTTTGCCTTTCATGACTTTAAATACGTCTTTCCAGCCCTTCCTGCCTATAAGGTTTCTTTTGAAAAATCAGCTGATAGCCTTATGAGAACTCCTTTGTAGGTAACTGTCTCCTTTTCTCTTGCTGCTTTTAAGATTCTCTTCTTATTTTAGTCTTGGCTAATATAATTATGATGTACCTTGGTGTGTTCTTCCTTGGGTCCAACTTCTTTGGGACTCTGAGCTTCCTGGACTTCCTGGAAGTCTATTTCCTTTACCAGATTGGAGACGTTTTCCTTCATTATTTTTTCAAATAAATTTTCAATTTCTTGCTCCTGTTATTCTCCTTCTGGTACCCCTATGATTCAGATGTTAGAGCACTTAAAATTGTCTCAGAGGTTCCTAAGCCTCTCCTCATTTTTTTGAATTCTTGTTTCTTCATTCTGTTCTGGTTGAATGTTTATTTCTTTTTTAAATTTAATTTAATTAATTAATTAATTTATTTTTTAATTGATTATGCTGTTACAGTTGTTCTATTCCCCCCCTTCATTCCCCTCCACCCTACCCCCCTTTAGTTTATGACCATGTGTCTCAAGTTCTTTAGATTCTATATTTCCCATACTATTCTTGCCCCCCCATCTATTTTCTATCTACTGTCTATGTACTTATTTTCTGTACCTTCTCCCCCCTTCTCCTCCTCCCACTCCCCTGTTGCTAAGCCTCCTTGAGATCTTCATTTCTTTGTTTCCACTCCTGATCTAGCTGTCCTTTTAGTTTGCTTTTGTTTTAGGTGTGGTTGTTAATAACTGTGAGTTTGTTGTCCTTTCACTGTTCGTTTTTTTATCTTCTTTTTCTTAGGTAAGTCCCTTTAACATTTCATATAATAAGGGCTTGGTGATGATGAACTCCTTGAATTTGATCTTATCTGAGAAGCACTTTATCTGTCCTTCCATTCTAAATGAAAGCTTTGCTGGATAGAGCAATCTTGGTTGTAGGTCTTTGGTTTTCATGACTTGGAATACCTCTTTCCAGCCCCTTCTTGCCTGTAAGGTCTCTTTTGAGAAATCTGCTGACAGTCTGATGGGGACTCCTTTGTAGGTGACTGTCCCCTTATCTCTTGCTGCTTCTAGAATTCTCTCTTTCATTTTAATCTTGGCTGATGTAATTATGATGTGCCTTGGTGTGTTTCTTCTTGGGTCTAACTTCTTTGGGACTCTCTGAGCTTCCTGGATTTCCTGGAAGTCAATTTCCTTTGCCAGATTGGGGAAATTCTCCTTTATTATTTGTTCAAATAAGTTTTCCACTGGTGGCTGTGCCTTTCCCCCTTCTCGTACCCCTATAATTCGGATGTTGGAGCGTTTAAAGATGTCCTGGAGGTTCCTAAGCCTCTCCTCATTTCTTTGAATTCTTGCTTCTTCACTCATTTCTGTTTGGCCATTATTTGCTTTCTTCTGGTCCACTCCATTGATTTGAGTCCCAGTTTCCTTTTCATTGCTATTGGTTTCCTGTGCAATTCCATTCATTTCAATTAGTTTCGCCTTCATATGTTTGTCTAATTTGTGGCTATAATCAACCAGTTCTGTGAGGATCCTGATCACCAGTGTTTTAAACTGTGCGTCTGAGAGTTTTGCTATTTCTTCATCGCTTAGATCTGTAGGTTCTGGGGCTTTGAGATCTTCTTGAGCCATTTTTGGTCTGTTTGTGCCCGTTAAGTATATATGTTTATTTCTTCTTACTGCTCCAGATCATTGATTTGAGCCCCAGTTTCCTTCTCTTCACTCTTGGTTCCCTGTATATTTTTCTTTATTTCACTTTGTATAGCCTTCATTTCTTCCTTCATTTTCTGACTGAGCTCAATTAGTTCTGTGAGCATCCTGATTACCAGTGTTCCGAATTCTGCATTAGATAGGTAGTCTATCTCCTCATTGCTTAGCTCTTTTTATGGATTTTTGATCTGGTCTTTCATTTGGGCCATATTTCTCTGTCTCGGTGCACCTATTATTTTATAAGGGGCGGAGCCTTAGTTATTAGCCAGGAATCCTCTTTGCTGCATTGTGGTGCTGTGTGGGGGGGAGGGGTCAGAGAGAGAACAATGCCACTTGCTTGCTCCACTCTAGCCCCACTATCCAATGAACTCTCCTGTGAGACTGGGAGTTTCGACTGCCGTGGCAACCCCCACAGTAGTTTACAGGTAGCGTTGAGTCTTTAGTTTCCTGTTCAGCCAGCCCTGCCTTGCTGCACATCCTCTCTGCTCGGCTGCCCCTGTCCCATCTTTGCGTCTCTTCCTGGTGTGGGTGGATGTTTCTTTAACTCTTTGGTTGTTGGGGTTCTATGCAGTTTGATTTTTCTGGCACTTCTGTTTGTTTATTGTTTTTAAGTTGGTTGTTATCCTTCTTTTGGTTCTGCGAGGGAGTGAAGGGTTTCTACCTACATGTCCATCTTGGCCAGAACTCAACTTTTATATCATTAAGACAAAAATCATAAAAGAATTTCAAGGTAGAGATCTTCCTTCTAGTGCACCAGTGTCTGTCTCAGGAGCTGTGCTCTACCTCTTGCTGCCCCTGCCGGTCCCAGCCCCACCTTGGCTCTTCTCTCCTCCTAGACCACACGGAGACTTGAGCTCTGTCTTAAAATTGCCACTCTGCATGGCCCAGAGACATACCCTCTTGACAGTGTCAAGTGTGGGTTGGGGCGCCTGCTGGTGTGGCCCAGGCTCAGGCTGGCTCTCCCAGAAACCACGTCCTGGGCACAGTGAAGCCAGAAGCCCTGGGGTGGCTGCAGGGCCACGGGCTGTGCGTGGGTTCCAGGCGAAAGGCTGGGCACCAACATGAGTGCTCTCGCACATCAGTGCCCTGAGCCTGTAAGCCCTGAAGGTGGAGACAAGGCAGGACTGATCTTCTCAGTCTCCTCTCCCCTGGCCTTCAGTGAATGGAGAAGAAGGCAAATACCGGAAATGTAACATCAGCCCTTCTCCTCTCCTGCAAAGGTGACTCCCACCTCTGTCCCCACCTCCCGTGCTTATGAACCTCACCTGGGTTTTGCCAAACTTTTGTGCTTAAAGGAGAAAGGACAGGGGGGCTTTGTCCATTATGCCAGAGGACATACAACAGTGGTGTCGGGGCCATGGACGGGCAGCCTATTTCGAGTCTGCATTAGTGCCCATTTTCACCTGGCATCCTTGTTGGCTGGCCTCCCACTGCCCTCTCTTCAGCCAGCAGGTGTACGTGTGAGGACCCCTGGTTGTCGGGAGACCTGTGAAAATACAGTGGATTGGTGTAGGCGTACCTACTTTACCAAATAGTGGCAGCAGAATCCTGCCCACAGGTCTTGTTTTGTGGAGACAGTGTGATGATGGTGACCTGTCAGCATCAGATGGAGGGAGCAAGCGGAGCCTCCAGTTTCACCAAGACTCGCCTCTAATTCTGGGGCTGTTTTCCAAAGGGAGTTAAGGGGCAGGATTTGTCCGGAGGCTCCTGATGAGGGAAAGCCCTGAACTGAGACTCAGACTCCCAGTGCCTGAGTTTCGAACCAGGAAACTGGCCCGTACAAGCAGGCATGTGCTTGTGGGTAGGTTTGCTCTCGGTCTCTTTATTTTCCTTTGCCTTTTTAATGCGTTTCACCTCTTTTCTTTCTCACTTCCATTGTATTGTTGTTAAAAGTAAATGAAACAAAAGCATTGCTTCTCTGCGGCCCAGTATTATGTTCGTTGCACTTCTACCACCAGCCGTTTGTTGGTCCATTTTTACTTCTTCAGCTCAGCCAACCTTCTAGGACTCAGAGATTTCTAGTCATGTTGGGTTTGGGAAAATCAGAGGATTTCCCTAAAGAAAACAGAGTGAGCAGCATGGCTTCATGCTGTGGGGAGGTGCCTGCACTGTGGGAGGAGTGAAGTCGTCTACTTCGGGGCTGGGGAGGGGCGGGGTGCAGGGTAGGTCTGTGAGAGGAGGAAGGTTCCACCCCTTCCCCTAGCCACGCCAATGGCTGTTCTTCTGCTGGAGACAGGAGTTTGGGCTTGCAGCTAAAACACCACCCATGTGGTCCCTGGACCAGAGGGCGGGATGTAGAACAGCCCCTGGGATCACAGCATGAACCCTGGGAAGGCTCAAGGAGCCGTCAGGGCCGCCTAAATGGCCCCTGCAGCCAGCATGTGAAATTTGGGTCCGATATCCCCAAGACCAGAATTTAGCAGGGTTGGAAAGAGATGATTTCCAACTTTGTACACCAAAGGTTATATATGAAAGTAGTAAGTTTGGAAAGAGAACCTGTCCTACATTTTTGGATGTTTCTAGAAATGCAGAGGTTAGGAAGTGGTCAAAGACAATTATTTAAATTCCATTAAACTGATCACCAAGGGGATCATTGCTCCTGCACCATCATGGGGTCGGTCACATTCATTGTTCCCTGTCAACAGGCTGGGAGACTGTTACCTCTGTGATTCTTATTTTTTTTCTTCAAAAATTTTTATTTTAGAAATAAAAGAAAACAATTAATTTATAAAAGTTAATGTGTCTTTTAAAACCTTTAGTGGTTTTCTTAGCACAAAGACATATTTCTTTTTAATAGAGGACATTGTATGCAGGGGTTCTGAGATTTATCTCTATGGTCTTTCTTTATGCTTCTTGACAGAGTCCATTTCTTTCTAAAAGCAACATTTAGAAAATGTATGTTTAGAATGATTCCAGACATTTTCTTGAGTATCTTCTTAGGCTGACGCTTGTGCTCATTCTACCCCAGGTGTTCAGTCTGTGTGTGTCAGGGTTTTAAATCGTTTGTTTGTCATGTTCCCACATTATTGTTTCGAAATCTCAGTACTGAAATTTTGTTCCTATTTTTAATTCTTAAGTATTTTCCTCTTTTTGATGCTGTTGTAAATGGAATTGTTTACATTTATTTTTCAGATTACTTTATAGAAACATGACTGATTTTTTAATGTTAATTTTATATTCTTTAACTTTGCTGAATTTGTTCATCTAACTGGTTTTTGTGCCATCTTTGGGGTTTTCTACATATGAGATCATGTCTATGAACAGATGTGACTTTACTTCTTCCTTCCAATTTGGATGCTCTTTATTCCTTTTTCTTGCCTGATTGCTCTAGCTAGGACTTCCAGTGATTTGTTGAATACAAGAGGTGAAAGCACGAATCCTTTTCTTGTTCCTGATCTTAAATGAAAAGCTTTCTGTTTTTCACCATTAAAAACGATGTTAGCTGTAGGATTTTCATATATGACCTTTAGTATGTGAAGGTGGTTTCCTTGTATTCCTAGTTTGTTGAGTGTTTTTATTATGAGTTGAATTTTCTCAAATGTCTTTTTGGCATCAATTGATAAGATTATGTGGGCTTTCTCCTTCATTCTGTTAATATAGTGTATTACATTGATTGATTTTGTTACATCGAGTCATCCTTGTATTCCAGGAATAAATCTTACTTGGTCATGGCGTATAATCCTTTTATTATGCTGCTGGACTCTGTTTGCTAGTATTTTGTTAAAGACTTTTGCATCAATGTTCATAAGAGATATTGGTCTGTAATTTTCTTTTCTTGTAAGTTCTTTGTCTGATTTTGGTATCAGGGTAATGGTGGCCTCATAGAATGATTTAGGAGCTATTCCCTCCTCTTCCACTTTTTGAAAAAGTTGGAGAAGGATTGGCTCTTCTTTAAATATTTAGCAGAATTCACCAGTGAAGCCATCAGGTGCAGAACTTTTCTTTGTTGATAGATTTTTGATTGCTGATTCAATTTCCTTACCAGTAATAGGTCTACTCAAATTTTATCTTACTTTGTGATTTACCATATTTTGCCATGTATAATGTGCACCCGCGTTTTTGGCCCACACTTTCAGGAAAACAAATTTTTTTGTTTGAATTTTTAAATTAAGTTATTTATTTATTTATTTATGTTTAGATACTTGGTTTTTATATTATAAAGAAATTTTAGTATTTATTTCTGAACATATTATGGTACAAGAAATTTTATGTTACAAATAATTACAAAACACAAGAAGAGATACAAGGTATAAGAAATTTTATGTACCAATAACAAACTTATGATATTTACACATCACAGAAGGCTAAGAACTCCTTGTCACTGTCAATATCAGAAGTATCGTTGTCTTCAATTTCTACATTACTGTGTCTTCTGAAAAATCACTTTCCTCATCCTGGTAAATATCACTGTCCTCAGTTCCATCCATAGCATTGCGTATGTTGCACTTTTTAAATGACTTTACAACCACTTCCTTCTTGTCACTGTTCCACGATCTTAGGATCCAATCACAAACCTGGGCAATGGATGCTTCCTTGACTCTGCCTGTAGGCGTTAAATCTTTACCAGCTGACTGCATCCAGGAGGACATCTACTCTTTCTTCATTATGGCTTTAATGGGCTTGTTTACTGACACATCAAGAGGTTGCAGTTGGCTGATTAGCCCAGCAGGTATCACAGCAAGTTGGGTTTTCAAGCCCACTGCGATTGCTTTCACACTTTGTGTAACATGAGCTTGAAGTGAGCAAAAATAAGCAAAGCTGTTTTTTTAAGTAATCACCCAAGCCTTTGTGACTAGACTTGGTTAAACCAGATTTTCATGTCTTCTTCATTCCTCCATCCTTTTTCATGCATGTGCACAGTAACTCCACTTAGAATCTTTTCTTTCAGAAAAGTTTTTCACTGAAAGATGTCCATGGGTGGAAGCGTCGTCCCATCTGCACAGCAGGCTAGACCAACAGTGAAATGTGTTTTCTCATGACCATTAGTTTTGACAGCATGGTCTTTGCTCCTTTGATGTCCAAAGTTCCGTTGGATGGCACATCACATGTGAGTGGGACCTTATCCATGTTGGAGATTTGGGACAGCTCAAAGTTGTAAGTCTTTCAAAGAATAATAACATAAGAATGAAATTCCAAAACTTGATTATCATTGGCTACTGAAGTTTTTGGGCAAGTTTCATTTATGTCCTCATGCTCAAACCTTCTCTCTTTATAAAGTTAAAGCACCATATAGGTATCCCTGAGAGATCATCAGTGTTTTTTTCTTAGGTAATCCTTTTACCTTCTTTTTCTGTCTTCTTGATCGAAACAGAGATCCCAGTTTGACGCTGCTCCCGAATCCTGGTCTTTGCCTCCTGCCCCACCTCTGGCCACTTTGGAGGTTTCCCTGGCATTGCCTTCTTCTCTCCTGGCATCTGAAGGGGCTTTTCTTCCTGTTGCCTCACATTCTGATGACACTCCCTGTGGGAGGAGGTCCAAAGCGTCTCTTGGTAGCCCTGTTTCCATGCTTTTTAACATATTTAATAACTTTTAGCTTAAAGTTTGCAGTGTAGGAAGACCATTTTAACATTTTCCAAGGGGTTTTCCAATAATTTCACCTGCCTAAAGTGTATGAAGAGAAATGTCATGCTGTTCACCCTACGATAATATAGTCAGCATCACTTACTAAGTGGATAACAATCACCATCATCTATATTACTCTGTGGATAACATATGTCGCTCCTCTGCTCTTCATTTTAGTTCAGGTTGTTGATTTGGGGTCTTATTTTTTAATGTAACTATACATGTCACCCTTCACACTGCTTTCACTTTGTCCCATAAATTTTAGTATGTTATATTTTCTTTTTAATTGATCTGTAGGTATTTTCTAATTTTCCTTGTGATTTCTTTTTTGATCCATGATTATTTGAGTGTGTTGTTTAATCTCCACATGTGTGAGTTTTCCAGTTTTCCTTCTGCTCTTGATTTTTAGTTCCATTCCATTGTGATCAGAAAAGATACTTTGTATGATTTCAGTTTTAATTTTTTAATACTCATTTGAGGGCATGTTTATTGATTTTAGAGAGAGGGGAAGGGAGGGAGAGAAACATGGGTGTGAGAGAGAAACATTGATTGATGGGGTGCATACCACAAACCTAGGACCAAACCCACAACCTAGGCATGGGCCCTGGCCAGGAATCAAACCCATGACCTTTCAATTTACAAGATGACATTCCAACTGAGCCACACTGGCCAGACCTCTGATTTCAGTTTTTAAATCATTAAGACTTACAGGTGGTCTAGCCCATAGAATGTTCCATGTACATTTGAGAAAAATGTGTATTCTGCTGTTGTTGGGCAGAGTGTTCTTTGTGTGTCTGCTAGCTACAATTGGTCTACAGTGTTGTTCAAGTCCTCTATATTCTTATTAATCTTCTGCCTGGTTCTTCTGTCCTTTATTGAAAGTAGGTTATTGAAGTCTTTTACTATTATTATAGATCTGTTTCTCTCTTTTACTTGCTTTATATTTAGAAGTTGTAATATTTTTTATATCTATATCTATATATCTTATATACATCTTCTTGGTGAATTGACCCCTTTTTTTCATTACATAATATCCTTCTTTGTCTTTTGTAACAGTTTTTTGACTTAAGGACTATTTTGTCTGACACATTATTTTTAGCCATCCCTGCTCACTTTTGTTTACTCTTTATATAAAATTTCTTCATCCATCCTTTCATTTTCGACCTATGAGTGTCCTTAGATCTAGAGTCTCTTGTAGGTAGTACACAGTTGGATCCTGTAATCTATTCTTCCAGTCCCTGACATTTGATTGGGGAGTTTAATCCATTTACATTGAAAGCAATTACTGATAAGGAAGGACTTACTATTGCCATTTTTTTAGTGCTTGCATGACTCATAGATATTTTTTGTTCCTCATTTCTTCCCTACTGCCTCCCTTTGTGTTCACTTGATCTTTTGTAGTGACTCATTAATTCCCTTTTCACTTCCTTTTGTGTACATTCTATATTTTTTTTGTGGTTACTATGAGGATTGCATATAACATCATAGAGAAAATTATTTTAAACTGATAATAACTTCAGTATTTCAGTTTATTTTCTGTTTTTGAGTCCTTAATGTGTACCAGGCATTGCATTAAAAAACCCACACTCACCTCATTTTAATCCTTTTATTAACCTCCTAAAATGCAGGTATTACTATCTGCGGTTCACCGATAAGGAAAGCAAAACACAAGGTGAATAATTAATTGACCCTAAGTTGCATCACTGGGAAGCAGGAAAGTCAGGGTTCAGTCCAGTCTGCCACACCCTCCCACGTTCCACCCAACACTGTGAACAGTCTGAACTCACTGTGAACAGTCTGGACTCACGTCTCCTCTGCATTCATCCCATCAGCTGGGGTGGCCATGTGGCTTTGTTAAAACTTGTAGCAGACTGGTCTCTTTATTTCCCAAACATGTAATTCATGACTTTTAAAAATTTGACATTTAACATGGGTGATAGATGAATGGAAGCATAGGAATGACAAAATAGAGTGGAGACTTGAAAGTGTACACATAAAAAAGTAGATTATCTAAAGTTTAATGTGGCCAGCCTGGAGTGGGAATTTTCCTTATAATTGTCTCACTTTTTCCAATAATGAAACAAAAAGTAATAAATAAATAAATAAATATTGCAGGTTGGAATGTAGGAGATTGTTTAGTTAATACATTTTTTTCTTCTTTAATAGTCTACTGCCGGAAACATTAATTGGAAGTATGTGCTACATTCATTTATTGATATTTTATCGCCAAATTCTTGGAGATGTACTCCTGAAAGACAGGATGAGCATGCAAAGTGCTGGTAAGGGGTCTTTGCAATTTCCTTTTGTACAATAATGCATCATGCTTTGAGTAAATATAACCTATATCTTTTTTCAAAAGTGACATTTGAAATAAAAATTTTAAAATAGCATCAAAGTCAATAAATTACTATAGATACAAAGCATTATACTTAGTGTATATCCTGTGTGAGCTCAGTACATATTTAATTCTTTACCATATACATATTTTCTTATTTCCAGTTCTGGAGATTTGAGATCCTAAAACTCAGATATAATCATATTTTTCCTTACTGTCTCTGAATAAGTCTGTTTCTACCATGTTTGGTATTCACATCATCTTTTTGGAAAGAGACTGAAATCACCCAAAATAACTGGTTCTTGATGTACAAACTTTAAATATCAATAGATTAGTTAAAATTGGCATATCCATGTGAGAGGTATTCAGGAGTTCTGTGTACTTTTTTTATTTTTGCAATTTTATTTAAACTTGACATTTTTTTCCAGTAAAATGTTAAACATGAGTTGTCATACATGATTGAACTTACAACAAGGAATGCACATGTTACAAGGATTACCTCAAAAAAGTTTAACTTTACTGGACAGTCTTTGAATTCAGTAGATCTGTAAGCAGGTGGGTGTTGAGTGCCTCCTGCATGACAGGCCTTGTGAGACAGGCACGGCCATTCCTACCCTAGTGATGTACCTTAAACACAAAATCACCCAAGTAACCCTTTTCACAATTTGGAATCAGTGTTCTGAAGAAAAATGCACAAGAAAGTACACAGTAGGAAGCCTGAATTAATGTGTAGGATGAGGGAAGCCTTCTCTGGGCAAGTAACGTTAAGATAAGCCCTGATAGAGGAGTTCGAGTTATGAAGAGGGCGGTGGGGACTGGAGTTGAAAGCAGGCCAGTGGGGCTAGAGAGAGGGAGTGGGAGGGAGAGCCCTGTGGTGCCTTAGGATCTGGACGAGTAGAGTTCATGGTGAGACAGGGCTCCTCTGCCAGGGACCTGACGCCTAGATGGGTACTGGAAATGCAACTCCAAGTCTGAGAAGTACAGACATTTCTCAGGGAGCAATTATCATTCTAAGAGAGGACAGTTAAGGCAAGCCTTTTAATCATCACCGGCCTTTAAATTTAATTCAGTGACTCTAGAAACAATTCATGGATGACATGACCTCTCAAAAAGGATAAAGCTTATTTGTTGTCCTGGAGAAGGTTGCTCAGATTATTGGCTTCATTTGAACCTGACCATCAGAATAATCCTAGAAAAATCTGGAGAGTGGATTTTTTTTTCTCCGCTAAAGACACAGGATCATCTCCAAAGTGTTCTTCCTCATGGACTTCCTCACACAGGTCTTTCAGATGCCATTATTGTGGAATACCACTATTCTCCTACACAGTATGTAGGCATGTGGCCAAATTCCCAGCCCCCAATGCGTTCCAGTTTCATTCACCACCATCCCGTGACCCCCAGACACCAGGGTTCCTCGCCAAGTGCAGGGGGACTGGACTCAGGCACCAGCAGCCTCCTTTCTGCTGGTGCTTCCTGACTCCTCATACCACACCACCGTCATAGGAGGAAAGCGAGCCTGGAAAAAACACTGAAGAGCACAATTTTCTAGTCTTATTCTGTTCAGAGCCACTTTACTTCTACCCTAAAAGCTCTTGTTACAGACTCGAGCTTAAGTCCACTTGGTACAGACTCGTTCCAGAACCCTGTGGGGTATGGGTGTAGGGGAGGACGGAGGTTGACTTCTAGAGGATTAAATGTTAGAATGTGTTGTCAACAAATATTGTGACACCGATCCTAATCAGAATGAATGCTTTTCTGCTGCAGTAAAACATCGGATAAATTTGTATAAAATCCTTTTCGGTCTTTGTATTTCAGATTTAATCAGTAATCCCGTACTGGCTACCTTCCCCCAGCTCCTGCAGCAGCCCGACGTGATGGATGCTCTCCGGGTGGGTGGCCTGGTGCGGGGGAAGCAGTTGGGCACATGCACTGGCAGGTTCCAACACCTGCTCTAGGGTTTTCCCCCTATTTGGACGACATCTCCTGATCTGTGTCCACTTTCTAGCTCACTTGGTCCCATCCTTCCTTTCCTAGTGTGAGTGTAACTTTCCCAGGCTGCCCACCACCCGGTAAGCAGGTGGAGTGCATGCTGCACACACCGTGGCGATCTCTTATCTCTTGTCTGTCCCTTGACTTACGATGGCCACCAGCTGTGGCCCAAGAGCAACGATCCAAAACGGTTCGTTAGATAAATGAACTGAGCTCTCAGGGGAGGGTCAGGGCGCCTATCATTTTTGATTAATTCGATATATACTGTCTGCTGCATAAATAGCAGCTAGTTGAACCAGATGAAATCTCCAATTTTCAGCCATTTTTTTCATCTTCAAAATGTCAGTTTTATAAAAAGTTAAACTTGCTTTATCAAGGTCAATGACCATTAGAAAACCTCCATGCCTACCAGGCTGATGCTCAGATACCAAGGTAGGGGGCTCAGGGGAAGTATGACCCAGGTCCTTGGAGACTTGAAGAAGGCAGCAAATGAGGACCAGGAATTGTTCCATTAAAGAGGTCCTGGCTGATACCCGGCTGGGGCCACATCGGATTTTGACAAGCTGAGATGGGAGTGGGAGACACTACAGGTGGAGGGCTCAGTACGAACAAACACTGCGGCTGGAAGGACTACAGAGTGTTCTTGAGCAGAGCAGTAACCCGTGGGGCAGGTCGAGTGTTGCCGGTGGATGGGCACGGCCTGTGTGGGTCTCGTGTCCAGGAAGGGAGGGTGGGAGGGGCGGGTGACGCGTGAAGGTTTTGTTAGGAAAACTCCCGACAGCAAGAGAGGTTGAGGAGCACGCTTGCAGGAGGAAGGTGAGCTGTGTTGGAAGGCGACTTCTATTGGTAAGGAAGGAGGTCATTTGAGCCTGACAGAGAAATGGAGATTTTTATGAGACTTTGAAACTGATTTCATGTGCTGCTGTGGCTGGTGTGGGGGTGTCAACAATAACAATAAAGTTTCCAGCAAAATCACTTCAAATGTTCAAGGCATATGATTACCCATAGTTGCAGACAAATTCATTTGGCACTGTAGTTAGATGATGCAGAATTTCTCCTTCTTCCCTTATAAAGTCATTAGTATCATAATGTGTATTCGTTATACAGGACATACATACATTGACTCATTTGGTAAAGATTTCACGAGAGCCCACTGTGGCTCAGGTACTGTGCTGGGCACTGGGAGGTTTCTCTAGGTGTGTAACAGTCACAGAATCTGGGCGTTGGTGTTAGCAGGAACCGCAGGGCTGGTCCAGTCCAAATTCTGCACTTTCTGATGAGCAGACAGCAGAGAAGGGCCGTGACCTGGCTGGCCATGCAGCACAGCTCTGGGTGTGTCCAGATACACCACCGGCTTTTCAAGTAGCGTGAAGTTGTTCACAGATACTATTATGTGGAAAACAATAAAGTCCATTTGTTGTAGAAGTCTGTTTAAGTATATACATTTATATTTATATAGCTGCCTGTGAACAGGTTGGGAGAATAGACTCTAGAAAGGCAACAGTGACTACCTCTGTATGTTCTTAATTTTTCCACAGCAAATTATTTGTATAATAAATGATAAAACAAAAGAGTAGTTTTGTTCCTACAGTCAGTCTTGTGGCTTCTCTTGGTGGCACCCTGTATGATGTGGAAGAAGCTGGGCTGTGCAAGGTGGCTAGCTCAGGTTCTGCTCCCACTCCTGGTGCCTTGAAGCATGGATCTGTGGAAGGTCCCGCTACACAGTCACCCAAAGGTGCAGGCTGATAGCATCACCTGCACGAGTGGCTCCCTGTGTTCCCTCAGGGAGAGAGAGAGAGAGAGAGAGAGAGAATGGGGACTTGTCCATGGGCCTCCCTCTGCCTGTGCCCCCTGGTGGCATGAGCAGCTCTGCTGGCATTTTATTGACCAGAGCCAGTCACACAGCCCCACTGAACTGGAAGGGAGCTGGGAGGTGGCCTCCTGTTTGCTCCAGAGGAGGAAGGAGTGATCTTGGTGCATAGTAATGGCCTCCCAGGTTTTTCTCTGTTCCCACCAAGTTACAGTAGGTGAAACACGCCACTGCTTCCTGGTAACTCAGTGAAAAGTGAGCCGGGACCTTGACACTTAAGAACAATGGGCAAATGTCACCAGCTGGTAATAGGCCTAAAGTTGCTGAGTGCTATTCGTGTTAAGCCAGACTCCTCACAAAGTTCATGCTGTGCCATGTGTGAGCTTCCTATTGTTAGCTCAGTGAAGTCCAGTTTGCTGTTGGTGCTTGGATTGCTGATGATGGCACCTGGCTTGTCGAGTGAAGCACTCTGGGCTCGAAGGGTCCTCTTCACACTCTCTAGGATGCCGGGTGCAGCCTCAGCAGGTTTAGGAGAATACCCCCAAAGGCGGCTCTTCCAGGGAGTCACAGGACTTTCTAGGGAAGGCCTCCCTACCGGGGAGGGGCTGATGCATCCACAGAACCCATGCAATCAGGCACCCGTGGGAGGACATGTTTGTGAGCCCAGGACCCAGCAGCTCAGAGCCAGGTGCCGCCTTGTTTACTGTTTGTGGAGCTGGCGCTGGAAAGCTCCATCCAGACTTGTGTGGGGCTAATGGAACTCCGGGATTTTTAAAAATTCTTAAAAAAGCATTGATCTGTCCTGGTGGACAGATTGAAAATATTCGCTTGCAAAGCTGTGCTGCATTTACGTCACCTGACCGTTGTCATCCTCCCAGCAGACAGAATTGTAGACAAATGAATTTCCTACCATCTTTACTCTCTCACCTTCAAAACTTGCTAGTATTTAATTGTTCAAGTGCCGTGTTTGTGCAGTTTGAATACATGTGTTAGTGTTTCACTGATTCTGCTCTTAAATTAATTTTAACTGGTAAGAAACATGGGTTTCTGAGGCATCTCTCCCTCCCTGGCCAGTATGGTTTCAGGTCGTTAGCATTAGGTGCCCACAGATTCAGTTCCGATGTGTCAGTTCTCTTTTAAGCCCCATCCATAGGTTCAGTTACAATAAAGTTGCAGGCATGTGGCAAAGACTTGTGAATCCTCAGATTAATATAACATTTCTATTTCTTTTTTAGTGTTCGTGGGCTGAGAAGGAAAGTACATTAAAAAGATCAGAGAAGGTAATGCGCTTTTTCCACTTTTCCACTGCAAATCACATTTGCAGTGTTGGTGTGTGCTTGCCCATTCTAATAATGGCTTTTTCTTATTTTAGTGAAAGTAGCCGTTGTCATAATCCTGAGTCTGTTAAACTGGGTCATTATGCTTGCAAAGACACATTCCAAGAATGGTCTGGGGGTCAGATCACTGAATTTCATTTAGCTGAGGGGAAGTTTCAAAACCAAAGTCTCCTGGTTGACTATCAAATTTCTCTTACTAAAAAACTTTTTTTGTCCCTGGCTGGTGTAGCTCAGTGGATTGAGTACGGGCCTCTGAACCACATGATGGCAGTTCGATTCCCAGTCAGGGCACATGCCAGTTCCCAGCAGTGGACTCACGAGAGGCAACCATACATTGATATTTCTCTCCTTCCCTTCCTCTCTAAAAATAAATAAATAAATAAATAAATAAAATCTTAAAAAAATTTTTTTTCTTCTCGCTCTCAAAGTCATTATCAGGCAAGGAGAGGGAAAAATAAAGTTGGCCTCTGAGGAGAGGAGGGTATAAAGGGACTAAATGATAATGAGAAAAAATACAATAAAGATTAAATTAAAAATTTGTTCTCATCTGTGTCATACATTGGAAAACGCATGGCTCGTGCTCACATTCCACAGAAGCATGGTCGCTGCAAACCAGCAGCACGTGCACTATCGGTGAGCAGCGCCTTGTCTGCTCCAGTCTAGGATTCAGCAAATGTTTTCTGTGAAGGGCCACCTAGTAGATATTTTTGGCTTTGCAGGCCCTGTGGTGTCTGTAACAGTGACTCAGCATAGCCATGGGAACCCAGAAGCAGCTATAGACAGTATGTAAATGTCTGAGCATGACGGTGTCGATAAAACTTCACTTATAAAAAGAAGGAGTGTGCCACATTGGGCCCATGTTTTTTTGACTTCTAAAGTGTTACTTGTCTGCAAACTAAAAATCCTGAAAGGCGGGGAGGGATATATATATTGTATTTTTATTTGAGCCTCCCTCTGACCAGCACTTCTACATTGACCTTTGCTAGAATTGGCAGAGTTAAGGCTATCCTGGAACAGCTGTGAATAAGCTGTGGGACCTGAGCCTGTGGAAATTGCCCTCTACACACGGGTGTGCTGGGAGGGGTGGCATCTGTGTGCAGACTCCGCTGTGTTTGGATGCTTCCACCTTCGGGCTGCGAGCTCTGTGATCCCTCTCGGCCTTTCAGTGTCAGGGGCTGAGTGAGACAGTGTCTACACTGCAGACTCTAGTTATCTGTGGAGAGTCTCACAGCAAATCTTACTCCTGGGGTCTGCTTTCTCTGAATTGCATGCAGAACACTTGCTGCCTTTCCCTTACAAAAATGTGACAACTCTCTGATGTGCTGTAATTGAATTACACAGTTACAGCTGACTTCGCATTGCTGCATGTACTTGGATGCACACCCCTGTCATCAGGATTAGACTTCAGCACCCCATTCTCCTTGATGGAAGTGGTGAGACACCCTCAGTGGGGCTCAGGAGAGCCCGGGCCTCAGAGTCCCCTGTCGACCGAGAGAGAACTGATCCTCTCTGCTCCACCATGACTTGGGGTCTCTTTTCCACTGAGAGGGGCTGCTCTCTGACTGAGTCCCTGGTGCGGAGCCCATGACCTGCCGGGCACTGTGTCACCTCCAGCCCAACCCTAATGGCTTTTAGTTAACAGAGTTAATTGATTTAACATTTAGCAAATAATCACGCAGATCCATTCACAGCAACTCGTTGTGTTTTCCCAGAGAGACAGAGAATTCCTGAAGGCTGTGTTTCTCCAGGTCTACCACGACTGCGCAGTCCCCCTTCTCCACTCCACACTCCTGCCCCCATTCAGGTGGGCAGAAGAGGAGAGTGAGGCTGCGCGGTGGAAAGTCATCACTGATTTCCTGAAGCAAAACCAAGAAAACCAGGGCGCCCTCCAAGCTCTGCTGTCATCAGAGGGAGTCCATGAACCTTTTGACATTTCAGAGCAGACCTATGACTTCCTGGATGAAGTGAGAAGAAAGCAGCTTGACGATGGTGGCCATGACCCTCAGCTGCCCTGAATGCAGGTACAGAACCAGAAGTGCCTGCCACATTGAACTCAGCCTTCCTCTTCTTTGTGCAGGCCACATTCTGTAAGAATGTTTATGCAATAAAATAAGTTTTTTTGAGAAACACTGTTGTATCTAAATTTAAAGAGAAGTTTTTAAAAACCAAGTAAATTTAAGGTGACTGTACCTATAAATTTGTATAAAAGCAATATTTTATTAAAAACAATTTATGATTATCAAAAAAATGAAAATACAATCCACAGAATGGGAGAAGATATTTACAAATCATATATCTTGTAACACTCTAGTATCCAGAATATGTAAATATATGATTATTGCTAATAGAACTTATGTTGTGAAATGAAGGGGAAATCAGCATAACCTATTTGAGGAAGCTGTGTTGTTTATCAATTAAGTCTAATATTTGAATACGATTTATCCTAATTAGATATAAAGGAAGAATATCTAGTTTTGCCTTTTTGTATCCATATAGTAGGAGCTCTTAAAAAAAAGTTCAGGTATTGGGAAATGAATTAACCCACCTTTATGTCAAAAGAATATAGGTTTTACCTCCATCTAATTTACAACCAAATTCTAATTTGCGACCAAATTCAACCAATTCTGTGAGCATCCTGACTGCTGCCCTGACTGCTGTGGCTCAGTTGGTTAGGTGTTGCTCTGCAAAGCAAAAGGTTGCTGATTCGATTCCCTGTCAGGACACTTGCCTGGGTTGTAGTTTCGGTCCCCTGTCAGGGCGTAGGTGAGTGGCAACCAATTGATATTTCTCTCTCGTGTCATTTCCCTCCTTTTGTTTCTCTCTCTTTCCCCCTCTCTAAAAATAAATAAATAAAAAATTTAAAAAGAATATAGCTTTTGCTGCCTTTCAGATAGACTTGTAAATCCTCAACCAATAGTATGTTTTTTCGTTTTTATTTATTTTTAAATATATTTTATTGATTATGTTATTGCAGTTGTCCTATTTCCCCCCTTCATTCCCCTCCACCCTGCACACCCCTCCCACCCACATTCCCCCCTTTAATTTATGTCCATGTGTCATACTTATAAGTTCTTTAGCTTCTATATTTCCCATACTATTCTTACCCTTGCCCCATTTTCCACCTACCATCTATTTCACTTATTCTCTGTACCTTTCCCCCCTCTCCTCCTCTGATTGCCCTGTTGCTCACCCTCCAGGTGATCTCCATTTTTGTGGTTCTATTTCTGTTGTATTGTTTGCTTAGTTTGTTTTTGTTTTTGTTTTAGGTGTGGTTGTTAATAACTGTGAGTTTGCTGTCCTTTCACTGTTCATCTTTTTTATCTTCTTTTTCTTAGGTAAGTCCCTTTCACATTTCATATAATAAGGGCTTGGTGATGATGAACTCCTTGAATTTGACCTTATCTGAGAAGCACTTTATCTGTCCTTCCATTCTAAATGAAAGCTTTGCTGGATAGAGCAATCTTGGATGTAGGTCTTTGCCTTTCATGACTTGGAATACTTCTTTCCAGCCTCTTCTTGCCTGTAAGGTCTCTTTTGAGAAATCAGCTGACAGTCTGATGGGAACTCCTTTGTAGGTGACTGTCCCCTTATCTCTTGCTGCTTCTGGTATTCTCTCCTTCATTTTAATCTTGGCTAATGTAATTATGATGTGTTCCTCCTTGGGTCCAACTTCTTTGGGACTCTGAGCTTCCTGGACTTCTTGGAAGTCTATTTCCTTTGCCAGATTGGGGAAGTTCTTCTTTGTTATTTGTTCAGATAACTTTTCCACTTGTTGTTCTTCCTCTTCTCCTTCTGGTACCCATTATAATTCTGATGTTGGAATGTTTAAAGATGTCCTGGAGGTTCCTAAGCCTCTCTTCATTTTTTGGAATTCTTGTTTCTTTCTTTTTTTTTGTTTGGTTGTTTATTTCTTCTGGTCCACTCCACTGATTTGGATCCATTTCCTTTTCATTACTATTGGTTCCCTGTACATTTTCCTTTATTTCACTTAGTGTAGCCTTCATTTTTTTCATCTAATTTGCTCAAATTCAACCAATTCTGTGAGCATCCTGATCACCAGTGCTTTGAACTGTGCATCTGATAGGTTGGCTATCTCTTCATTGCTTAGTTGTATTTTTTCTGGAACTTTGATCAGTTCTTTCATTGGGGCCATTTCCTTTTGTCTTAATGCGACTGTTATGTAGTGAGGGGTAGAGCCTTACCCAGGAGCTACCCAGTTGCTGGGTTGTGACACTGTATGTGGGGCAGGGGCCTGAGAGGCAACAATGGTGCTTGCTCCTCTCTCTGCTGGATTTCAGTCACTTCCTCCATTTCCCCCAAGCAAACTGGGCCCTTCTGGTACTGATTCCTGTGTGGGTGTGTTTGTGTATGTTCTAGGACCCTATGGGTCTCTTCAACAAACTATCCTGTGAGGCTGGAATCTCTCCCAGCACCTCAATGCCCACAGGTGTTTTCAGTTAGGGTTTTGAGGCTTTATTTCAGTGTGCTGGAACCCTGGATTGCTTGGTTTGTTGTCTCACTCCCCAGTTTCGCTTGGTTTATGTGTGCAAGAATGTGGGATCACCCGGTCTACCAGCTGCCTTTCGCACCATGCCCCTCCACAGTCCGTTCCCTTGTTGGGTCTGCCAGCCACCGCTCTTTTTGCTGAGAACCCCCTCTACACCTGGCTGCTCAACTCCACCCCTTCTACTGAGCTCCTTGGTTGTCAGACTTCCATACAATTCAGTTTTCTGTCAGTACTGGTCGTTTATAAATTTTCGTTGTCCTTATTTTGGTTATGTGAGGAGGCACAGTGTGTGTACCTATGCTACAGCTTGGCCAGAAGTCAAAGGTATGTTTTTTATTTCAGAGAGAGAGGAAGAGGGAAGGGAGGGAGAAAGTGAGAACGAGGTGAGAAACATCGATGTGAGAGAGAAACATTGATCAGTTGCCTCTTGTGCGTGCCCTGACCAGGGATCAAACCCGCAACCTATTGGTGCTCTGAACAACACTCCAACCAACTGAGCCACTCAGCCAGGGCCAGATTTTATTTATTTTTAAAAAGAATTTTTTAAAAAAGATTTTACTTATTTATAGAGAGAGGGGAAGGGAGGGAGAAAGAGAGGGAGAGATACATCAGTTATCTGTCGCATGCCCCCCATGGGGACCCGATCCACAACCCAGATATGCACCCTGACTGGGAATTGAACTGGTAACCTTTCTGTTCACAGGCTCGTGCTTAATTCACTAAGCCACATCAGCCAGGGCCCAGATTTTATTTTTAAAAAGCTGAAACCTTTTTTCTTTTGTAGAATGTCCAATTTGAAGTTGTCACTAAGAACAGACATAGTTCATAATATATATACCCTATGATAATAATAGGTAGTATTTAGCCAATATAATCTCCCATTTTGAGTGGCATGTTAGAAAATCAGTATTTATTGTTCTCTGCTTTCCATGTTTCATTTGTCAGACCAGTAAATTCAAATTATGAGAAAGTTAAAAGAATAGGTATTTCAGGTTGTCCAGTCCTGTTGGTGTTAAGTAAAAACAGGAAAAGCAGATGGGAATCACTAAAAGGAAGAGGAGTGAATAGGTCTGTAGTAAAAAGATAACATTCATTTTTACTTGTTTTCTCTTTCATTAACAACCTCTTTTCCCCTAAAGTGGTAGCAGGTCTTTAGGGAACACAATGGCCCTGGGTGAAAAAATAGAAAAAATCAACCAAAACTATCAAACTGATCATATGGTTTAAAATTAATCATTGTTTTAAGTATCTGTATTTCTCCTAGTGACACTGGAAGAGAACAGTGTTCATGCTGCCTGTCACACACTGAACCTGATAAGCAGAGACAGGGATTGAATCTTTATGGGTGCTTTATTCAGATGCCTGATGATCTGAGAAGATGGTGGGTTTGTACTCTAACACACTGTCTTAAATTCCATTTTTAAAAAATATATATTTTATTGATTTTGCTATTACAGTTGCCCCATTTCCCCCCTTCATTCCCCTCCACCCTGCACACCCCCCTCCTCCACCATTCCCCCCCTTAGTTCATGTCCATGTGTCTTAAGTTCTTTAGCTTTTACATTTCCCATACTATTCCTGCCCTCCCCTTGTCTATTTTCTACCTACCATTTATTAAATTCTACTTTAAAATGGCCTCTTATGAGGAAAACAAAGTGTAGGTAAGGGATTTGGAATTCAGGGAAAAGTTAATTGGATTAAGAAAACTGCAGTATTCTTGCCCTGGCTGGTGGTCTTTAGCTGTGTCCTGGGTGGTGGTCATCTCACCCTGGAGCACAACGGCTCAGATACCACCTTGATTGCTTGCAGTCCTGAGACACAAAGGAGGAATTGCTTGTGGTCTCCTGGAATCAGGGTGGCTCAGACCTTCAGTTCCTGAAACAGTAGCTTTAACATACACATTACCTATTAGGCTTATAACTATTTATCTTAAATTAAAATTCTCCAATTCATGAGTCCAATATCACTAGTGTAATAAAAAACAAACTTACTATTAATGACCATATTGTAAAAAACTGTTATTTGAAAAGTTAGGTCTTCAGTAGCATTAACTCAGTGAGACAAATAGAAAAACCCAAACCAGCAGCAGATAAGTGTTATGATTCAGTACTGAATCATCATGTCATATGTGTTGCAGTTGGTCAAGGCCTGGCAGGTCCACTCCAGGTTCAGGGAGGTGGAAGAAAATGTTTGGAGCCACGGGGATGCTTGACATGCCTTTATTCACAGGCGGGCAAGCCATGCACGTTACAAGGTGCCTTCTTAAGTACTAGAGACAGACAAAGCCAGCAGAAAGCCAAAACATTATATAATATAACATGATTCTGCACATGCGAGCTTACTTCATATTATGGGAACCGTTTATCAGATCCAGTCTCAAGGCTGTGGGAACATTACTTATCAGGCCTGTTCAAGGTTATGGGAAACTGCTTCCTTAGTTACTCATATACCTGGGTGGGGAAGCCAGACTGCCTCCATTTACCCTACATTGTATTTCTGGATTATGATTTTAAAAGTTCACCCTTGAATCACCTTTTTTTAAATTACTATTAATTGACCACTTATGAGTTGTGGGGGCGACTTCTCTCTGCGAGTCCCCCCGGTGACACAGACACGCGTGAATGAGTAAATATGGCCGAGACATGATGAGATCTGTTTAGGGGAGGAGGGAGTGGGTTGTGGCCAGTTTCTCAGGGGAGACAAAGGCCAGCAGTGGCCAGTTTCTCTGAGGAGAAAAAGGCCCTGAGCGCCCTCATCCATAGACTTTTATTGGGTTGTAATACTCAGGAATACAGGGCAGCAAGGATCAAACAGTAGATAACATTACAAAGAAATCTGAGGGCTTTAGAGTCTGAATCAGTGTCTGTCAGGAAGAGAGTTGCAGAAACTTTGGGAAACATACTCATTTCCTCTTGGACCCTTATCATAAGAATGGAAGCACTCTTAGCAGAGAAGATTTCACAGGTTTATCAGGAAGTCTTTGTGATGCCAGATTTTCTCCCAGGACACGCTCTAGCAAGGCAAGGAGCTGCACCTCTCCCCAACAGGTATTCAGGCTTAAGGGGATTAGAGCCAGGAAGCGCTTCTCCCAGAGGACATGGGGACTCGGGCTTTGTCAAAGCTGGGGGGCAAGAGTCTATTGCTCTTTGTTGCAGCCCCCCCCACCCAGTCCTTCCATGAAGGCCTCCCAAGTGATGAGTCTGGCTTAGGTTGCCCCCCCACTGTTCGGGGTCTTACCCGTCATTGACTTCCAACCAAGCTTTGGGGGCAGGGAGAGGAACTGAGGCAGCATTTGATACCAGAGACAAGCTTTGTCTCCTGCAGCTGGCATTCCAAAGGTCATCTCTTGCTCTTAGCCACAGGGGTAGAGATACAATTCCTAAAACTAGGCAGAGCAGTCTACTACAATGAGTAGTTGGCATAAGAAACATTCAAACCTGTAGAGAATTTTTATGAGTTTATTTGAACCAAACTGACAATTGCTGGAAAGTAATACCTCCGAGTTGAGAAAATGCTCCAGAGAATGGCAGTTTTGCACATTATTTTATATATTAAAATCAAAAGAATAGGTAAACAGGTTACAGGAAATCTATCAGTGATATATTAGGGAGATAGAAGAAAGCAAAGTGGCAGAACTTCTGGGATTGAGTAAAAAGTGAAATGATAGACATGTACTTCTTTTACACAAATAGGTGAAGGGTAGTTCACAGTCAACAATTAACCTGATAACAATAACGAGGGAATTTGTGGTCTCTACTCTGGTGTAGTTTTGGTGCCTGGAAGTTACCTTGAAATTCTAAAGATATGTTATCATAGATGTAAAAAAGTAAATAAATAAAAAATAAGTTAAAAACAATAGACAGGCTCAATAAAGGTAAAGATTGACTTTTGTCAGGGAATATTCCAGCTTAGGACTTGACTTCCTGCCATGACCTGCTTTTAATTAGAAAGTTTTTATTTCAGACCATCCTGCATGGTTACTGTTGGTGTCTTAGTTTGCATGGCCGCCATGCA
This sequence comes from Artibeus jamaicensis, assembly GCF_021234435.1. Classification (NCBI taxonomy): domain Eukaryota; kingdom Metazoa; phylum Chordata; class Mammalia; order Chiroptera; family Phyllostomidae; genus Artibeus; species Artibeus jamaicensis. Next base: position 6,739,949 of record NW_026521810.1, on the reverse strand, counting down.
GGCCTCCCCTGAGCCAGTCAGCTTTTGTATGTGGCTGCTTTTTGTCCACATATTCAGCTCAAATTACTATTATTATTCAAAAGAAAAAGACTGTGAATGGGAGGCAGTCAGACCCTATATGTCCTTATTAAATATATTTTGAATTTTTTTTTTAACATTTTGTTGTTCAAGTACAATTTTCTGTCTTTTACTCCCATCCCAGCTCACCCACCCAGACCTCCCCACCTCCCTCCCATTTCTACCCCCCCTTAGTTTTTGTTCATGTGTCTTTTATACTTGTTCCTGTAAACCCTTCCCCTTTTCCCCTGAAATTCTCTCCCCTCCCCTCTCTGGACACTGTTCTCTATTTCAGTGTCTTTAGTTATATTTTGCTTGCTTATTTGTTTTGTTGTTTAGGTTCCTGTTAAAGGTGAGATCATATGGTATTTGTCTTTCACCACCTGGCTTATTTCACTGAGCATAATGCTTTCCAGTTCCACCCATGCTGTCACAAAGGGTATGAGCTCCTTCTTTCTTTCTGCTGCATAGTATTCCATTGTGTAAATGTACCATACTTTTTTTGATCCATTCATTTACTGATGGGCACCTAGGTTGCTTCCAGCACTTGGCTGTTGTAAATTGTGCTGCTATGAACATTGGGGTGCATAGGTTCTTTTGGATTGGTGATTCAGGGTTCTTAGGGTATAATCCTAGCAATGGAATTGCTAGGTCAAAAGGCAGATCCATTTTTAGTTTTCTGAGAAAATTCCATACTGTTTTCCACAGTGGTTGTACCACTCTACAATCCCACCAACAGTGCACTAGGGTTCCCTTTTCTCTACAAACTCTCCAATACTTGTTCTTTGTTGCTTTGTTTACGATGGTCATTCTGACTGGTGTGAAGTGGAATCTCACTGTGGTTTTAATTTGCATCTCTCTGGATTATTTCTAATCTTTGGGCTACTATGGCTCAAGTTTTGTTGCTTGTCTCACTTTTCTACATTTTGCATCTAATGTAATATTTACCTGTAGTTTGAGGGCGCATCATACATCTCTTCAGTTTTCATAATCTGACCACGAGGTGGGTACCTATTCACTGTGGCCCATCTACTTCCCATTGGAAGCACTCAGGTGCTGATGTTATTCTGGTTCCTGCTGGTTGTACAATTGGAAGTTGTAACTTGAAGTTTTAATTGGGGCCAAGACTTGAAGAACATAGTGCTGTTTCAATGGTAATTTTACAATTACCATTGAAATTTCCAGAGGCCAGAAGGACAGTATGAGTTGCATAAGTAAATTTCCAGTGCCTCAGCAGCAGTTATAGAGGGGTCATGATTTTATAGCCATTTCAGCTTGTGTATGAATTAGTATAGTTAGTAGTATTTGTTAGGTTAGGGTGTAAGCACATTCCCGTAATTAGGTTCTGGCATTTGTATATATGTAAAATTTCTTTCTTAATATTTTTTTTAATTAACTTTCTACAACTGCCTTTGTTTTTCTTAATTTGTCTCTTTGTACTTATTCAGAAATAACCAACATATTATGATACACTACTACCTTTTAACTTCTCTTAAAAATATATATATTCCTTCCTTTTTATAATAGCATTTTTTCTAAATTTCAAAAGAGAAACCATAAAGAAGTATTATTTGTTAGGGTGGTCAGTGACATAGGTTGTGAAAGAATTCAAAAGAGAAGAATGTATAGAAAATGAAGTTTTTATTCACTCTGCAGGAGAAGAGAAGGGCATGGTGTGGAGAGATATACCGGCATGGAGGGGTGGGGCTCCAAGCTCTTATTGGATTTATTGGATTCCGATCTGATAAAAAAGGGGTTGCTGTTGTGTGGCCCCTGGGCTGCCGGAGTGTTGTAACTGAGGCTGCAGTTTGTTCCCACGTTATCTTCCGCCTGTGGCTGTAGGGAGCAGTTAGTTCTGTTCTTGCTTTGCAGCAATTTCTAGTCCTAGGGACATAAGCTCAGAAGAGAAAAATATCAGTCATATTTATTTAACAAGATCACAGGCCTGCTCAGTAAATGGTGCCATGATGGCAAATGGCTCTGACTTTACCCTTTCATTATTGATAATACAAATTGTATATACCTTCAGCAATTATTAATAGTTGGGCTATATACACAAGGTTTGAGAAAAGAGTAAAGAACAATTGTAATAATTATTATTAATATTAGTAGACAGGTAAAGACAATCAAATAAGTAAAGTTCAACATCAGTTTGTTGGTACACAGGCCTTGTTGGTGTCTTGGGATAGCTGTCTGCCTCTGATGCCTGCCGCTTCTCACCCCCAAGAGTCTTTGATCTCTGCTGTAGGTGGTGGCAATTGTCAGAGACGGGGGCAGATGTCTATTCATGGTTAGGCACCTGATAAGTTCCCTTCTAATGATGTTGGAGAGTTTTTAATTAGTATCATTTCGAAGGAACAAAAGTTTCTTGGTTGTAAGTCAAAGGTTTTGAAGACTTTGTGTTCTGGGAGAACACTGTGAAATGAATGCTACTAATTTATCAGTCCCTATAATCTGGTTAATGAGCTCTTAGTAATAATGCAGAATGTCTCCTTTTAGTTTTCCTTACATTTAGAAAACAAAAAGATTTAAAAATCAGCAATATTTTTAATAAAATCATCATAATAATAATTATCTTTAGTTTATTCCATCCCATTGTTACAGAACAAGAGGTCAGGAGGGGGGGCAATATCTGGCCCACCTAGGGATGCCAAATATTGCTACATAACAGGGGCCCCTCCCAAGGACAGAATACTAACATCTACTGGGCTCTTCTGTCCACCGCCAATTGGAAAGACATCTCTCAATGCCAGAGATTTGTGAAAAGGAAACGAAATGTTTATTTAATGCTATTCAGGCCTAATGCTTCCACTAAAATATCAAAGTCCTTTAGGGTATACTCCTACACCCACACAGCGCTCCCTTATTTCATTGTCCCAACTCTGGGTACGGTAAATCAGGAAAAGAGCACACTTCTGCGTTGCAGGCCGCTGGCACCATCATCTGTGTCACCGTGCAGGCAGGATCTCTTTCTAGTTAATATAAAGTATTATGGTACCCTCTCATGGTCCACTGGCAAGAGTTCTTTGTACCCAGTTCCAGTCAAAGTCTCTCTTGCTTTCCAGGCCACTCGGCCAAAGGGGGCACCCCAAAGCCGCGTGGGCCTCTTCTACCAAAGCTGCAGGGGTTCACACTCCACCAAAAGCATGTGGCTTTCTTCTTCACCTGGCTGCAGGGATTTCCATTCTGGAAAAGCTGCGTGGTTTTCCCTTTCACCTGGGAAAGGGGGTCTGCACTCTGCCAAAACCACGTGGCTCCCTTTCACCTGGCCAAGAGGGAGTCCTCACTCTGCTGAAACCATGTGGCTCTCCCCTACATGTCTGCACGGGTCCTCACTCTGCCCCAAACCACATGGCCCTCTCCTCACCTGGGCAGTTATCCCCTCATGTTCCAGAGCCAATCTTTTCCAAGCTCCCACTCAGGAGCGCAGTCCCTAGTTACATCCTGGGTCCAAGCCACTCCCTTCTCCTTGGCTCAAAACTTGGCCACAGCTATTTAACATATCTATGAAACCAGTTAAAGGTTATAGATATGTTAAATAATTATTCCAGAGGTTAGTTGCAGAACTGTTGCTATGCAAAACAGCTCTCAATGGCCCTGCTCCATTCATCCCTTGGGGGGTGGGTAGGGTGAGGACATCTTATATGTCTCTCCAATATTCCTATGCACTTTGAATTCTGGACACCATTCCAAATCTTTTTTTGGGCCCCCCCCTTGGCTGCAACCCTGTATCACCATAACCATTTTGTTTATACTGATATTTCACCAGTATTTTTTACGAATCCAGTTATTTCTTAAAGTTCTGAAATCATCTAGTTCAAAGATTTGACCTGCTTAGAAAACTGTAATTTAGAGTAAGTCAGGGTTCTTTTCATCAATATTTGTGAAGATGTAACATTTGCAAGTGCATTAGAGTAAAACAATGTGTATAAATGATAAAACTTAAAATAACATGGTTATAGATTTGATTATAATGCAACTGATAAAACTTTTCTGTAAGATATAACATTCTAAGATAACAGTTTCTTGGAAAATAATAGTTATTTTAAAATTATAAGAGGATGCAGCCAGGGGGCCCCCCAAAAGAAGGATTTGTAATGGGGTCCAGAACTCAGGGTATCCGGGAAATATTAAAAATATGGGATGTCCTCACCCCCACAAGTCTGAACTGGGGGATGGGACCCATGGAGCAGGGCCATTGAGAGTTGTTTTGCATAGCAACAGCTTTGCAGCTAACCTCTAGAACAGTCATTTAACATATCTATAACCTTTAACTGGTTTCATAGATATGTTAAATAGATGTGGCCATGCTTTGAGCCAGGGAGAAGGGAGTGACTTCTACCCAGCATGTAACTGGGAGGCAACTCACCCTGGTTACAGAGCCTGAGATGATTGGCTCCGCACCACAGGGCCACCTGCCCAGATTTACTATGGCAACCCAGAAAAGCTGGAAAAATACAGAAATGCTGGAAGATGTAGCCAGTTGTGGGAGAAGTTGGAAATGGGTCTGCAGAGGAAGATTGGCACTGGGATTTAAACCCAGGAGTGGCAGCCGTGACAAGAATCACCACTCGGCTTTAGCAGAGAACCACCAGAGAAGACCCATTGGCTTTGGGTCTCCCTTTGCCACACAGTCTAGGTAGCTGGAAAGCAAGATGTAGCAGCGATGCAGAGCTCTCTCTATCTTAGCAGTTTGGAAGAATGCAGGAGAGGTGCTGCAGGAAGAAAAGGAGTGAAAGGACTCTTGCTGGTGGGCCATGAGGAGGTGCATTGTGGTTTTGGTTGAAGAACTGGAGATCCTGCTGACACAGCTGATGGTGCTGGGAACCAAGGGAGGCCTGCTAGCCAAGCACGGATTGATTACTGGGAAGAACCGGGGGCTGCCTGAGCCATGGACTTCTGTTTCTGTTCCTAAGATACAGTACCCCAGACTGGGCAAAGAGGGGAAGGAAGGACTGTGTGTGTTTGTGGGAGTTTTAAGGGGCTTTGGGATTTTAATGAAGACATTAAGTCATTACTCTTAAGTCTGTATAACTTTTGAATAAATAATTCCTTTCCTTTCCACTAATCTCTGACATGGAGAGCTATAATTCCTAGGCAGCGGGCAAAGCGAACATAGTACAGGGGGACCTGCAGAGAAGGGGGGTCCATTTGGTAACATTGTGCGACCCCTTCTCTGGTGGCCAATCAAGGAAAACCATGGGAGACCAAATGGGCAGTAGCATTAAAGTAATACAACTACTTGCACATGTGCCGTAAAAGCCCGCCAAAACTAGCCAGGAAGAATATTCCCTATAAGAATAGAGTCCCTCCAGCCCATGAGGTCAATCTCTGCTTGGAGTTGTCCTACTCCCATGTTCTCTGCTATAAACTCTGGGTGTTTGGTTCAATTCTTTGTCCCGATTACCAAGAACCTGGTTACCTGTGCCCACTGTCAGGATGGGTGGGGTAGGACAAAATGGCGGCTGAACTACAACCCAGAAAAGACCGCTGACGTCAAACCAGGGAGCTGAAATGGCAGGCTTTGCCAAAATGAATATCTGCATAGCAACCTGAGCCCAAGGAGAACCACCAATGATATACTGCCGCTTTGTTCAAAGGGGACCAATCCCCAGCTCCCATGAAGAGAGCCAACCAAAATGAAATCCTGCCATATTCCCTGCTTAGGCACAACTTCCCTGGCCCCTGCAGGCTGGAGAACCTCGCCTGGGTATGCAAACCCCAATAAAGCTCTATACTGCCTAACTTTGTGGCTGATTACCATTTCCTTTTTGGGGAGCCTAAGAAAACCTTTCATCCACCTGTGACAAAATGACATGAAAAACAATATAAAGCCCATATTTTTAGATTTAAAGCACAATTTCAATATATAAAGTAAAAATAATACACAAGATTTTAAAATGCTGCACACGGCTTATCAGAACTCTGCCTTAGCCCTTGCCAGCAGAGTCAAACCGGCTTGTTCGACTCTGTTCAACCTTTCAGTTCGCAAGCCAGAGCTCAATCCACTGAGCCACACCAGTCAGGTTAAAAAAGTCTTTTAAAATTTAAGCTTTGGAAAGGTGATAGGACAAAGCCGGCACTATTTGCTATGGTTGAGTAGAGCTGTGACCTTGTTAACGTGACTGCCATTTTACTCTTCTGAGCTTGTGTCCCCAGGACTGGAAGTTGCTGGAAAGCAAAAACAGAACATGACTAGGAGCATCCCACAGCCACAGGCAAAAAATGACATTGTAGCAAACTGCAGCTTTTGCAAAACCACCAGAAATCTTCTGTGTTGTAAAACTCCCAACAGCCCAGGTGCCACACAACAGCACCCACCACCCTTCTATTACCCAATAAAAACTCACAGCCCCACCCTGCAGTGCTGGTGCATGTCTCTGCACCCAGCCCTTTCCCTCTCTTGGGAAAGTAAAGTAAAAACTTTGCTCTCTGATCTTTCTTCTCTTTGTGAATTCTAGAGGCACATATAATCAGGGACTGCTGTTAGAATGTGAAAATAGGAACTCTCATTTTCAAGTGGCAGAAGGAACTTCAACGGAGAAAATATAGAAAGTGCTAGTGCTAAAAGGAATATAACCAGCAATAGAAACAAAAATCTCTCTATATAAAAATTATTTTTTCGTTTGGTTCATCTCTCCTTTTCTACACAACTACCTCCTCCCACCCTGATACCATCCACACACACTTTTCAGGGTATATTTAACTTTATGTTAACGTAAAAATTTTGAAACATGCAACAATATAAAATATAACAATTACTTTAATGGAAATAAAAACAATAAACTCCCATGTATCTATCACCCAATTTCAACATTTTGCCAATCGTTTCAACTATTTTCCAATTGTTTCAACTATTTTCCACCCACCCACTACATATACTTGTTTACTGGAATATTTTATATTAAAGTAAATCTCAGACATCATGTTATTTCACCTAAATACTTCACTGCCAAGAAATAACTATCATGGCAGTATTACATGTAACAGAGTTAAGAGTAATTTAAAAAAAATCATCCAATATTCAGATTTCTCTGATTGCCTCCAAGATATACTATACAACTGGTGTGCTCCAAGAAAAAAATTCAAACTCTACATAACATTTGATTCTTCTCCTTTCCCCTTAGGAGCCCCTTTCATGCACTGATTTACTTGAGAAACTAAATTTAGTCATTCTACACAGTGTCCTACAGTCTGGACTTGCAGACCATTTACATTATTTCTTTACCCCCCATATTTCCTGAAAAGTGTAATTAGCAATCCACTGCAGTTCACAGACCATAACCAATCAACTGTGTTTTGGTAAGTATAATTTCACTGGAACACAGTCATGCTATGTAATTTATATATTGTCTACACCTGCTTTCCCACTACACCCACAGAGACTGTGTTGCCCCAAAAGCCTGTGATAGTTACTACCCAGCTCTTTAGAGAAAAGTTTGACAGCCCCTATATTACATGTCATATGTGTTACTAGTGGTCAGCTTCGTCACTGTTTTAAAATGTCGCATCAGCTCTTCACAGTTTTAGTGTCAGTTGATGGTTAGTAGTTCAATGAAGGAATAAAATACTGATTTCTGATTCTATCATTCCTTCTTCATTTATTAACTGGAATTTTTTATAAAGAACTTCCCCTCATTCAACTTTGGAAGCTGGATTTGCATTTTCTCAGGTAATCACTCAGACATTAGACACTTCCAAATCCGAAGTGTTCACTAACCAAGAAAGAGGAAAAGGAACACACTGGCTTCGGTAGTGATAAAAGCCAAGTCCTCACTATAAAGTAAGAAGCAGTAAGAGTTAAAAGTTTTGTTAAAAACAAAACTAAGCAAACAACTACAACAGGAACAATCACAGAAATGGATATCACATGGAGGGTTATCAGTGAGAAGGGGGAGGGGGAGAATGGGGAAAAAGGTACAGGGAATAAGGATAATTGGTAGGTACAAAGTAGACAGTGGGAGGTTAAGAATAGTATGGGAAATGTAGGAGCCAAAGAGCTTATATGTATGACCCATGGACATGAACTAAGGTGGGAGAATTTGAGAGGGTTGGGTGACAGGCAGAGGGGAATAAAGGGGGAAAATGGAACAACTGTAATAGCATAATCAATAATATATATTTTTAAAAGGTTTTACAAAATGAGGGGTTGAGGCAACAGCAGGCATCCAATATATGAAATAAAGATGTGTCCACAGCAGGATGACTGCACCCCATTCAGTCCCCCTCCCGTGTCCCTGCATTCACCAGACATTCACTATGTAACCTTGGATGAAGTCTAACACTGTACTGTTTTACAAAATACCTCACATTAACTTGTTGTGCTTGATCCTCCAAATCACTCTTCACAACTCTTTTAAAAGGTATGTCTTTTGGTCCCTCAACTACTGATTAATGTTCCTATCATATTGGTGATAACCTTGGTCTGCTGCTTTTCCCTCCCTTTCCCTGCTTCCCCAATTCCTCTACAGTCAAAACAGACAAGGCTTTTTTAATTGTTGTTCAAGTATAGTTGTCTCCATTTTAACCCCACCACACCCCCATCCACCTTTGACATTATATTTTTCTGTGAGACTTTCAACAAGACTGTGGAATGAATCAAGGGGTCATCTTAGTGAGGCATTTGTATCATAAGCCAGTTATATCTAATTGTGGAAGTATTTATAGTTATACAGATTATAAAGTATTCACATTAACGTGCTATTTCTATAATTCTTTTGAGTAATTATTCTTGATGAATCACATTAAGAATTGTTATTAGTATAGGAAACAAAAGTACATTGGTAAGTATAAAGGTATTTAAAAAATAAAACATTAGAAAGAAAGCAATGAAAAAGTCCAAAGGTCTAGGGTGGAGTCCCATATTTACTACATCAGATAAATCTCTGAACCATTTTGAATTCAGATTTTTTCATCTGAAAAATAGGGCTTAATAAGAATATTTATTCTATAAAGCTATAATAAGGATTAAATACAAATGGCTTTGCTATAATCTTGGCAAACTATAGCTGTTATGTTGATGTATTAATCCAGGGCTGCCATTTTGAACCTCTTCTGTAATTAACGTGTGTGTGTATGAATGTATGTGTATTATATGCTTATTAAGAGAACTATTGGAAACAAAAATATATAAATTTATCAGGAGTCTTCTTTTATTCTCTATAAGAAAACTTCAGAAGATAATGATGGGTCATCGACACCAAGTTTCAAAAATTTCAGTAGAAGACTTTAGCATTAAAAAAGCTGCTCCAAGACTTCCGCCAAGATGGAGGTGTAGGTGGAAGCACTGTGCCTCCTCCCACAACCAAGTTTAAAATAACAGAGTTTTAGCAACAGAAATGCAGCCAAAACCACAGAAAATTGAACTTCACGGAAGTCTGACAACAATGAACCCTTCAGCCAAACCAGTAAGAGGGGCAGAACCAGCAGCAGAGCTGGGTCGGGCAGGAAAGATCCACCAGACCGACCCAGGCGCGCCGGCAGCAGTAGGCGGATCCCAGGTGTGGAGAAGCGGGCGGACTCACTGAAGGCTGACCATGGTCACACATTTGTGTGTAGATAAACTGGTGAAGGAGGGGGCAGTGAGACAGACCATGCAGGCCCCAGTGGCAGGAAGTGGCAGAGGGGACCGCCATTGTCCCTCTCTGACCCCGCCCCCACCTACAGCGTCACAAACCAAAAAAGCTGCTCCAAAAGTAAATTCAAGAAGAGAGTAGAAAGCTAAACTATGCATGGCAATTTTTTTTCCAAATCCTGGATCCACAATACGCATTTATAAATAAAGCCTCAAAACAAAGCAAAGATGAGTTCAGTGTAAGAAGTAAATATATCAAACTGTCACCAGTCTTTAATTTACCACAAATCTCTATGAACCCTGACATTTTCCTTTTGTTGGTGGTGGCAATTGGGATCATGAGGAAAGCATTCCAAGGACCCATACGTGGCAGACTGTGGTGTGGCTAGATGGTTTATTTGTGTGGAAGTCTGCCCCTAGGTTTCCAAAGTCCCATCTTCCTCTGTCCTTCCATGGAAATAGTCCAACTGTATCCTTAGCAAGGTGAAAACAAGAGCCAGTGTCCAGAATTTTTGCTTCAGATTAAACCTTAATCCTACCCTGGCTGGATGGCTCAGTTGGTTGGAACATTGTCCCATACACCAAAAAGGTTTCAGGTTTGATACATAGTTGGGATGTATACGGGAGGCAATTGGCTGATGTTTCTCTGTCACATTGATGTTTTTCTTCTTCTTTCCTTTCTCTAAAATCAATAAACAAAAAGCTTAGTCCTTTGGAGCCCACCTAGTCTGTTGCGGGTCCTGAGAGCTGCTATACCCACATGGTCACATGCTTATGGGTAAGAGGGCACATGAACAAATGGGGTGAGAGCCTCCGGATGGGTGAGAGAGAGAGGGAGGGAGCTGCTTCTGTTTCTCTAGGACGATAATCGCTTGAGTTTGGTATAGATCAGGTGCTTTGTCAAAAGAACTAATCAACTTCCCAAGCTTTCAAGGGCTTTCTGAGGAGTCCACATCCTAGTTAGAATGACAGGCCTTTATGGTCAAGCACCTCTCCCTGTACCGCCGAACAATTTGGTACCTGAAAGGGAAAGGGAGGAGTGTTAATCCTCTTGGTAAAGTAATGTTATAATCCCCTGGAGTGTGACGCTATAGTTTCCTGGGCAAGGCAGCAGGATTATGCTCCCCAGTTTATTAAACTCAATGTCTAATTAACTTTTCTGCCTTTTTAAATTAATAACTAGTTAATTACTGATGGTAATATTCTATCCTGAAGATCTTCCACTTTGTAATCTTACAAGGGTAAAATGAAGATCTCATCTTCTATAGCTGCTTCTTGTTGTCAAAATGATGTAGTCCTGCTTATCCCCAGGCTCAGAGGGTCTTCCTATCTGCTAAAGGAAGAAAGGAGCAAAAAGGAAGAGGAATATTTACATGAGAAAGAGGGATTTTGCAAAGTCCAGATCAGTCTGCTGTTCCTGGGAGGTGGCATATGTGATGTTCAGAGGATAGTATTGTTAAAGGATGGCACTGCTGGACAAGTAGGCATCCTTCTTGTACTCTAGAGGTGACAAACTTGACAAGGAGGTTAAAAGATGTAGTCCAAAAATGAGGAGAATTACAGCAACTAAAGGTCTGGTGAGAAGTAAGAACTATGTGACAGAGGAAGAAACTAACTCTACAGTGTCTCAGATTAAGTCAGAGAAGTTGCTTCCCTGTGTGAAGGTGGGTCACACCTTTCCAAAGTCCTCTCATTTACCATACTTTATTCATATTATGCTGAAGGAAATTTTCTAAGATTTTCCCCTGAAGAACTGTGGGCCTTTTCTGTCTGAACTATTTGGGCAGAAAAAGAGAAGCAATTTCAAGTGAAGCTGACAGCTCCATACTTCACCAAGTCAACCATACAGTCCTGACAAGTCAATCCAGCCAAACCGTTGAGTCTTATTTTAGGAAATGAGCTTCTAAAGCAAGGCCTATACTGCGTAAACAAGCAACCATGTAAATAATGTCATAGGCATACACCCTATGAAAACAAGAAAGAACACAAAGGTTAAGGAACACATCAAACCATAAACCAGGTTCTGAGATGCAAGACTGTCAGTTGAGAAGACATCCAAATGCAAGGCCTTTGCTGAAATGAAAGCAAGCAGTGACAACTTGACAGGTCCTCTGTCTTCAGTGTGAACACCTTTGGTGATATCATTAGTTGCTGAGGTAAACTCTATACTGCATACACAGCCTTGGGAAAAAGTTGCATTTCTAATAATTTCTATCAAAAGGTGAGAGGAAAAATGAAAGATTAGTTGGAGGATTAAAGAAAGCTGTAAGAATTCAAGAACCAGTTTAGCTTACAGGTGAAAACCAAACTTTGAAGACAGTTAACTGCACTAGAGTCCAATATCCCCAACTGGGCATTTTGATTCCCTTTAAAACACAATTTCTCTCCCTAAAAATCACCCTCATTTTCATCCAAGAGACTGCATTAAGTCCAGTTTTAATTTGACCTGATTATTTTCATAAACACAAGAAGAATATCAATAGATCATATAGACCCTTGCAAATCTTCTTTGCTGAAATTTCATAAGAAATCTTCAAACTGAACTTTAGTTAGTCCCTAAGGGAATAGAAGCCAAGTTACAGCTGTCATCAGGTTTTGCCTGCAACACCTATATCTTCGGGTAAATTCCTCAAATTCTTGAGGTTCCCCCAAATGTCTTGAGGTTCCTTCCTTGCTGTCTTTCAGGAAAGCAACCTTTGTTCTTTACCTGGAAAGACTGCTATGAATCATGTGACCAAGAAAGGTAACATGCTATTTCTGCAGTGGGCTTTTATTACCTTTGAAAGTCAATCTTAATTTGTCAAGGCTTTCTGATGACATTCAGAGTCCAACCATGCCTAGACATGACATTCCAGTCAAAGTCTTGGTTAATGAAACCACAATTGGAAATTGGTTTTATTGGATTTATGCAAAGAAACATGCTGCCATGTCTCAGTCATTAAGAACTGACAATTTCTGGAGGGTTCATAGAATTTCCAGTTTCTGGAGGAATGAGGTAGGGAGAAAAATGTAAAGCAAAAGTAAAATCCTTGTCCTTTTAACAGAGTGAAAAGGATCAAACTCCAACTCTGTATTAGATAGCTAAAAGTGGGCAATTAGCATTCCTTAGAGCAGCAAACATGTTTCATAACTTTTAGAAACATAGGATTCTTGATTGGCAAACATACACTTTAAGAGAGAGATATTTCCACGAGATGGATATTAAACAGCAAAACTCACTGATTTAGAAAGTTTGAACATCTGAAATAAATTAAATTGATTTACTCAGATGACCAAGGCTTTTCTTTTTTGATAAGATAAATTTCCAGAAATTTTCATTCCAAAGATGGTCTAGATAAAATAACTTGGAGACCAGGTATTTGTGTTTCAATGGCAAACTTTGCTTTCATATAGGCAATTATCTATAAACGCTCTTCTTGAAAAACCTGGAGTTCAGTTGTTTGCAAGTTGGTAAGTATGTACCCTAAAAATAGGTTCTCTTAGGGTACTGTGGGTAGAAATTGAACTGCCTATTGTCTTCAGGAAGAGAAAATTTTATCCTCATAAAACAGGGAGATAAAAACCTCATTCTAAAAGTAGAAGATATTGGGTACCTGAGGGAAGCATTAGCATCCTCCATGCTCCCTAGTCCTGGTCACAGAACAAAACCCAGGGTGGCCTGTGACTCCTTTGCTGGCCTTGGAATCCCACAGCCCGCTACTGCCTTGTGCAGGCTGTGGGGTCTCTCCTGGACCCATGACTCTCCCTTCCTACACTGGGGGCAGGTGTCTTGCTGATGTGGCAACACAGTTGTCCAGGTGTGGAGCCTTACCAACAGTCAGTGGTGATCAAGCACTGTAGTTGAGTTTATTTAACTCCACAGGAGCAATTCTGATGGCCTCTGAACTTTAGTAGTTGGGCAAGCAAACTGTTGCCCTGACTTTCACATTTCCAACAGTTATGGTCCTTCAGGAGGACTAGCAAAGTGAGGCAGCCTACCCTAGGAAGGCAGGAAGCATTCCCTGTTTAGCTGATCAAGCAGATTTAAGACCCTGGGCCCTTGGGGTAAATCCCATTGGCCTTATGTAGGGAGGGATTAAGAAATATTTAGTTAGTCTTCAAGGTTAATTAACATATCCTTTCATTTCTATTAGCACTTGCATCTGAGACCCTTTTACTTATTAGGTATACCTGCAGGAGAGTTAGTAAGGACTAGAAATATGGTGCCCTGGAGACACAGCCAAGCAGCTGTGTTTGAAGAAATTAGGATTTACTGGACTCCAGTTTGCACAGTGGAGGCTGTGACTCCTGCCTCCTTAGCAGTGTGCAAATACTAGGAGGTTGGACTTTGGGTCCATGCCACAGCAGAATCTCCAGGCAGTGGCTTTCTCTGCAGCTCTCTTTCCATGGCACTCAGCCCCAGGGTGCAGAATGCCAGGTGCTCATGGAGCTGTGGCCTAAGCCCATGGGTGGAGGTGTGAGCAACTGCTGGAAGAAGTGGGATTCCCAAGCCATCTTCTGGGTGGTAGACTTGAGTGAGGTCTGAGCCACATTGACAGTGGGCAAGCGCTGCTGAGCCATAGGAGGGAGGCAGGGGCCCTGCGCAGTCTGAGTGCTGGAGAGAAGGCAGGAAAAGGCAAAAGGGGATTTGAGCTGTGTGGGAGTTGGAGCAGGTGGGTGCATTTGGGGTTTCCCATGCCAGGGGTCAAACCCAAGGCAGCAGCAGGTGCATACACATTTCCTGTATTCTGTGTTCCCATGGCACCTATCTACTCATTGTCCAACAGGGAACCGCAGCGCTGAGGTCATTCTGCACACACAGAATGGGGCATTCCTAAACTGAGGTCTGAACTGCATGAGGCTGTAACAGAGAGAAGATAAACTGGAGACACTCAGGCAGTAGCAGGGAGGTGGGGAGAGATGAGTGAAGAAAAGACTTTCCCACCTTCTTGTCCAAGGGAACAAGTTCCCAATTCTTATCAGGAGCACCAGTTTCTCCCTCTCCCAGCTGGTTGCCATATGTTGTCAGTGGAATTCAAGCTCTTCTGTAGGATTGTGAGGAAAGAATTCCAGGAACCCATGCATGGGAGATTGTGGTGTGGTGTGGTGTAATATGATTTATTCTGGTAGAAGTCCCATCTCACTTGGTCCCACCATGGAAAAGGTCCAACTGTGTCCTCAATAAGGCCAAAAACAAAAGTCAGTGTCCAGGGTCTCTGCTTAATATTAAAGCTTAGTTTTTTGGAACACACATAGTCTGCTGTGGGCCCCAGTAGCTGTTAGATGCACAGGGTTGAGTGCTCCTGGGAGAGAGAGAGAGAACACACTAACCAATGGGGGTGAGTGAGAGAGAGAGACAGCACTCCTTTGTTCCTCCGGGATTACATTAGCCTGGGTTTGGGATAGACTATGTGCTTTTTCAAAAGAACCAATCAACTTCCCAAGCTTTCATGGGCTTTCTGATGGGTCCACACCCTAGTTAGACTGACCAGCATTTATGGGCAGCTACCTTCTCTTGTGCTCCCCAACAATCTGATACTAGAAGGGGAAAGGGAAAAGTGTTAATCCCCTTGGTGGAGTGATGTTATAATGCCCTGGAGTGTGAAGCTGTAGCTTTCTGGCCATGCAAGCAGGCTTATGCTCCCCAGTTTATTAAGCTCAATGTCTAACTCCCTTTGCTCCCGCTTTAAAAAATATTGTTAATATCAGCAGCATGTTAACATGCCGAGGTTCTATTTTTTGTTTTAGATTTTATTTATTTATATTTAGAGAGAAGGGAAGGAAGGGAGAAAAAGAGAAAGAGAAACATCGATGTGTGGCTGACTCTTGCATGCCCACAACTGGGGACCTGGTGGGCAACCCAGGCATGTGCCCTGACTGGGAATTAAACCGGTGACCCCTTGGTTCACAGGCCATCACTCAGTCCACTTAAGCCACACCAGCCAGGTGCTCCTCCCTTTTATTAATAACCACTTAACTACCTATGGTAACACTTTGATTATAACATAGACATTCTGAAGGATCTTATAAAGTACTTTATTTATCACAGAATAAACTACATTCAGGAAGTTAACAGGCATATTTTTGTGTATTTTAATTCTTTGAAATTATATATTATGCACAGAACACAAAATGGTAACTCTTAATAAACCAAAATGAGCAACTGACCAGACTACTATAGAATTATGTATTTGGCAGTTGTTGTTTTTTTAAACCTAACATTGTTGTATTGAGAAAATAGTTTTTTTTAATTTTCCTGAAAACATTTGAATTATCATGTCAGGGAGAGTAAAGGAAGTTTATTTGTTAAAAGAAAAATGTCCCTGGGAAATCATACCTCAGAAATAAGGAAGATGATGTAGCCTAAGGGACCATGAGATGTTTCAGTAAATCTGAATATTAGTTGAAGTCATCCATGTGACATGCTTAAAAAGAAATGTAGATTTTTAAAAAATACAGGCAGAAGAAAAAAACCATCAAGTGATTTAGTATTTATTATCTCTAAAGATTGTTAATTACTGCCCAAGAGCAGTAAGGCACCAAGTAGATAATAATTGTTTCACTTTTTTCCCTAACCTATAGTCAACCTACAAAACAAAATACCTCAAGGAAAATTACCAGACTCAATTTATAAGCATACTTTTCACATTCGTGATGAAAAACAGAAATTTTAGAAACTGTCTCTGTCTTCACTTAGACTAATATACATTCATGAAATACATGAACAATGTGCACAAGAAGTCAATTTTTTAAAAAATTGGGCCAAATAAATTTTTCACTTGGCAACATGCATGCTGGAATAAATTGGTTTGGTTCACAGCATTGCTTTCAGCCATGCTAACAGATTAAAACAACAAAATTTAATCAAAGCAAGGCTTCATTTCTATAATTAAAAGAAAATCAATTAATCTAAGAAATTATTTAAATATTGGCTGGCTACATGATTGACATGACTTTTCCTGGTAAACCACCATTTCAGATGACAGCCAGGCTGAACATTATGTTAGTTTATGTACAAACGAAAAACTGCCAAATGACTGGACATCTTTCTGTATGAGTTTGAGAATTTTTAAAAGAGATTACAGATCTTTTAATAAAGCAATACTCAAAAGGGTTTACTAGCCCTGGCTGGTGTGGCTCAGTTGGTTGAAGAAGATACGATACAAGAAACATTGCATATGCTCAGTCCCCTTCAAAGTGGGCACCTTGGGACCTCACAGTTTTCCAAATAGCCATCAGCTGACCTGTTGTATTTTCCTGAATCTCATTGACGGTTGAAATCTCTTCCCTTTCAAAGGTGACTTCAATTTTGGGAGAAACCTGAAGTCACAGAACACCAAATCTGGGCTGTAGGGGAGCTGAGTCTCTTGGGTGATTTGATGCTTCACCAAAAAACTGTGCGCAAGATGCATGAGCAGGCACCTTATTGTGATGAAGCTGCCAATCACCACCTACCCATAGTTGCGGCCTTCTGAATCATCCAAGTAGTTTCTGCATAGGAATGTTCAAGTTTCATACAAAATTTGAAGGAAATATGTCAACATTTGGAAGATCTTTGTACCTCAGTAAATCAATATTTTCCAAATGATGGTAGAAAATCATGCAAGAGTAAAAGGCAAGATAGACCCATAGATGTTAATGTAACAGAGTACAAAATGTTCTTTAATGGCTTCAGATTTCATAGTGCAACCAACCTTTAAGAAACTTTCACTTATTTTGGTATAGTATAAAAAATGATAACATCTAAAAAGGCTACTAAAATACTTTTTCCTTTTCCAACTACTATGTACATATGTGTCTGGATTTTCTTCATACAGTTCAACCAAAACAACAGTGCAACATATTAAATGCAGAATTAGATAAAAAAATTCAATTGTGTTCTACTAAAGCAGAAATTAAATTGATTTTCAAAAATGTAAAACAATGCCACTAATTTTTTGTATTGGAATATAGTTATTCTTCATAAAAATATGTTTATACTATCATACAATAGGGTCACTCATTTTTTAAATGAATTAATAAATACATCTTTAAAAATTCTTTGGCATGATTTTTTAAAAAAATGTAAAGGAAGACTGTAAAGTTTGAGACTGGCTATACGAGGTGAACAGCCTGAGGCTGTGCAGGTGCAGACAAGATGGGGAAGGGCTCCACAGCAGGAAGAAGTGGGTAGAGCCAGGCAAGCCTGGTTCAATCCCAGCTTTATCTCCTAGTCAGTTTGTGACTTCAAGCAATTAATTTCTCTGAGTTTCTGTTTCCTCCTCTACAAAATTAAACCAATACATCAAACACAGAAGAACACTGTGAGGATTACACTACTTGTAAAGTAGCATGTAAAGTATATCATATATGTATTGCAATGCAGGGGACAATTTATTGTCATTAACATACATACATAGTAAACACATAGTCTCAAAAAATGGTTTCACAAACTCAGGGCAGCAGTGAAATGTAAACCTATCGTGGTTTCATTTAGATTTTCTATTTTTCTTCTATAAAGTAGAAAACTTAAGTCTACATAATGCAAAGAGGTCTCAGGATTCTCTGCATGGAAGGCAGCCTGTGAGTTTTTCATTTATTGTGCAAAGTTGACATAGTGAAACTCTTTGAATATGCTTGCACTGTAACATTTTTATCCAAAGAATCCAGGGTTGGGGTTGGGTAGGAAGGATATTTAAAACAAGGAGAGCTCTAATAAACCCCAGAAAATAGTAAGGACTAATGACAATGGGCAAGTTGAACTATAGTTTAAAAATTGGCTAATATGGTGGCATGTGAAGACCCTGAGCTCACCTCCTCCCAAGAACACGCTGAATGTACACCTATGTTTAGAGCAATTCCTCCTCAGACAACTGAGAGCCAACTGAACATCTTCTGCACAATGAACAAGAGAGGCTGCATAGAGAAGGTTGAGGAACCATGAGAACTCTCTGAGCCGAGGGTACTCTTTGGGACAGAAGAAACTGGAGCACCATTGTTTACATAGCCCCAGCACTGGGATAGTGGGTGGGAGCTCTACCTAGGGTCTCTGGCTAACCTGCATGGGTACATCCAGCAGGAATAGGAAGGCACTCTACTGCACATCCAAGGGGGCTCCTGCACCTAGAGATCGATCCAGTGGGCATAGTAGGGCACTGCAGCATGCACCCACTGGGCTGCATGCAGGCAGGGCTCCTTTGCCTAGAGAGGGAACAGAATTATCAAAGTGCCACAGTACATGCACATAGGGCTGCCCCATTTAGAGAAAGTGTGGAGCTAGTAGGGTAGTGTGATACACACACTCAGAGCAGTCCCACACTCCCCGGCTCAGGCAACAGACAATTCAAACAACAGGGCATGCTGTGCACACTGAGCAGACCTGCCTGGGCAACTAAGTGTACACATATCAGCCTGCCCCACCTGGAACTCATACCCCAGACTGGTGGCACAAGTGGCACCACACAGGCCCACCCCACCTACAGGTGCCCTGCCAAAACCACAGAGGCCACACTTTTTCAAGTTTAGGAGAGAGAGCTATCTCATCCAACTGAAAGTAACAAACACAGAAAAGTCAATCAAAATGGGAAACAGGAGAATATGCCCCAAGTGAAGAAACAAGAAAAAAACGGAGAAAAACTCTTATGAAATGAAGATAAGTAATTTTCTGGATAAGAATTCGAAGAAATAGTCATAGGATGCTCAACAAACGAGAGTAGAAGAACTCAGAAAGGACTTCAAGAAAGAGGTAGAAAATGTAATAGAGAACCAATCAGAGGTGAGAAATATCATAAGTGAAATAAAGAGTATATTAGAAAAATCAATAGCAGATAACTTAATACAGAAGGGATTAGCTACCTGGAAGACAGTAGTAAAAATCATCAAATCAGAAGAGCAAAATGAGGACTTCTGGCCAAGATGGAGGTGTAAGTGGAAACATTGTGCCTCCTTGCACAACCAAATTTAAAGAAAACCAAATTTTAGTAACAAAAATGCAACCAAAACACAGAAAATTGAACGGAAGTCCGACAATAATGAACCATTCAGCCAGACTGGTAAGAGGGGCAGAGTCAGCTGCTGGTGGAGCCGGGTTGAGCAGGAAAAAGTGGCCAGACCGACACAGGTGTGCAGGCGGTAGTTGGCAGATCCCAGGTGTGGGGTGGCAACAGGCGAACCCAGTGAGGGTGCAAGGTGGCTGGATGACTGCAGTCACACATTCGTGCGCAGATAAACCAGGCAAAAAAATGAGCAGTGAGACAGACTATGCAAACCAGGGCCCCAGCGCCGGGAATTAAAGCCTAAAAGTACCAACTGAAAAAACTTTCGGGGATTGAGGTGCCAGGAGAGTTTCCCAGGTTCACGGAGAGTTCGTTGGAGAGATCCACAGGGTCCTGGAGGGTGCCCAAGCCCACACACCCAGGAACCGGCACCAGAGGGCCCGATTTGCTTATGGGAAGGAGCAGAGGGGACCAAAATCTGAGAGAGAGCAGAACAAAAGCCATTGCTCCCTCTCTGACTCCGCCCCCACATACAGCATCACAAACCAGCTACTGGGTTGCCCTGCCCTGGTGAACACTTAAGGCTCCACCCCTCATACATAACAGGCATGAACAGATCAAAACATTAAGACTCAGGAAGAAGAGCTCAAAGCCCCAGAGCCAATACTTCTAAGTGACCAAGAGATAGCCAACCTATCAGATGCACAGTTCAAAACACTGGTGATCAGGATGCTCACAGAACTGGTTGATTTTAGTCACAAATTAGAGGGACCAATGAAGGCTAAACTAAGTGAAATGAAGCTAAATGCACAGGAAATCAATAGTGATGGAAAGGAAAGTGGGACTCAAATCAAGGGAGTGGACCAGAAGGAAGAAAGAAACAACCAAATGGAAAAGAATGAAGAATAAGAATTCAAAAAAATGAGGAGAGGCTTAGGAACCTCCAGGACATCTTTAAAAGTTCCAACATCTGAATAATAGGGGTACCAGAAGGAGAAGAGGAACAGCAAAAAGCGGGAAACTTATTTGAACTAATAATGAAGGAGAACTTCCCCAATCTGGCAAAGGAAATAGACTTCCAGGAAATCCAGGAAGCTTAGAGGTCCCCAAAGAAGTTGGACCCAAGAAGGAACACACTAAGGTACATCATCATTACATTAGCCAAGATTAAAATGAAGGAGAGAATACCAGAAGCAGCAAGAGATAAGGGGACAGTCACCTACAAAGGAGTTCCCATCAGACTGCCAGCGGATTTTTCAAAAGAGACCTTATAGGCAAGAAGGGGCTGGAAAGAAATATTCCAAGTCATGAAAACCAAAGACCTACAACCAAGATTGCTCTATCCAGCAAAGCTTTCATTTATAATGGAAGGAAAAATAAAGTGCTTCTGAGATAAGATCAAATTCAAGGAGTTCATCATCACCAAGCCCTTATTATATGAAATGTTAAAGAGACTTGCCTAAGAAAAAGAAGATGAAAAATATGAACAGTGAAAGGACAGCAAACTCACAGTTATTAACAACCACATCTAAAACAAAAGCAAGCTAAAGGTATAGCTAGATCAGGAGCAGAACCATAGAAATGAAGACCTCATGGAGGGTTAGCAACAGGGGAGTGGGAGAAGAAGGGGGGAGAAGGTACAGAAAATAAGTAGCATAGAGGGTAGGTAGAAAATAGACGGGAGGGCAAGAATAGTAAGGGAAATACAGAATCTAAAGAACTTGAGACATGTGAACATGAACTAAAGGGGAGGAATGGTGGGGGGGAATGGTGGGGGAGGAGGTGTGCAGGGTGGAGGGAAATGAAGGGGGAAATAGAACAACTGTAATGGCATAATTAATAAAATATATTCTAAAAAATAAAAAGAAAAAAAAGGAACTCAATCAAAACACTACAGAAAACTAGCTGATCAAAAGCAAAGCTATCAACTGAAAAAAAAACCACAGAAAATAACAGCTAAAATAATAAAAAAACAATAAACAAAATGGCAATAAACATATACCTATATAATTACTTTAAATGTAAATGGACCAAATGCTCCAATCAAAGACAGAGAGTGATAAAATAAATCAAAAACAAAGATAAAACAAAACAAGAGCTATCTTTATGTTGCCTACAAGAAACTCACTATTTTTTTCAATTATAGTTGACATTCAATACTATTTTATATTGGTTTTAGGTGTACAGCATAGTAGTTAGGCATTTATATAGTTTAAGAAGTGGTATCTTCAATAATCCCAGTACCCACTTGGCAATATACATAGTTATTACAATATCATCGACTATGTTCCCTATGCTGTCCTTTATATTCCTGTTACTATTTTGTATCTACCAATTTGTGCTTCTTAATCCTTTTCCTTTCTTGTCTAGTCCCCCAGCCCCACTCCCATCTGGCAGCCATCAGTTTATTCTCTGTATCTATGAGTCTGGGGTTTGTTTTGTTGTTGTTCATTTATATTGTTCTTTATATTCCATATATAAGTTAAATAATATATGTTGTCCTCTGTCTGACTTATTTCACTTGGAATAATATAGCCTTTAGGTCCACCCATGTTATTGTAAATGGTAAGATTTCATTCTTTTGATGGTTGAGTATTGTCCATTGTATATATGTGCCAATCCTTCTTCATCCAATTGTCTTCCGATGGGCACTTAGGTCAGGAACTGCCCGATCAGCACTAGTTAAGTAATCTGCCTGACAGACCTGCCAATCCTTGAAGGAAAGTATATAAAAATCTTTCACTGTTGTATAGTTCACTGGAACTCCTTTCTATCTGCTATATTGGATGCTGCCCAATTCAAATCAGTTTTTGTTCAAATTAATTCTTAATATTTCTTAGTTTATCTTTTAATGGGGAGATGGTGAGGTGCATGCCAGAGATAAAAGGAGGAGGGCTCTCTGGATAAATTGCCACTGGACACTAGTAAAGTACAGCTTTGAGTTTCACTGGGTGTTTCTGTAACGTGGACACAGTACCTGCCTTGCACCTAGGCTGGTGAATTTTATAATGTTTATAATAATTTTGAAAATATAATGTTTATAATAATTTTACAGCTCTAGGAAGTGGCTGAAGAGGGAATAAAAGATGGGGTTAATACGGTTTTTTTCTGGTGTAATTGTTACAGAATCTCCCCACACGCCCGCCCTGGGGATCTTCTGTTCTGCATTTTTTTGCCCACCACTGATAAAAATGTGACTCTTAATGCCAGAGTTTGGGAAAAAGGAAAGGAACTTTTTATTTAGAAGTTATACAGGTTTGCAATAATGGCAGAATTCTGCTGTTAAATCTCACTCTCTTTAGAACAAGGAAACAGCCACAGAGTCCTGCCCCCTGCCTTGCCAAACCAGGCTAGTCAGGGGTACTGCACCTCAGGAAAAGAAAACACAAGTCAGTAGCTCAGCCAGGGTCCTGTTCTTAATCCTAAACCGTGTGGATCTTCCTCATGGAGGGCCAGTGGGAGTCCTACTGCATTCTTTCAAACCGCGTGGCTGAGAGAGAGCTCTGTACAGCTGCTACATGCGGTTTTTCTGCTTCTTTCTAAGCTGTGTGGTCAAGAGAGCCCCCTCAGCTCCCAAACCCCATGGTTAAACCCCAGGGTTAAACCCCCAGAATGTCTGCCGCACCTGGGTTTAAATCCTGGTATGGATCTTCCTCTGTAACCCCATTTCCGACTCCTCCCACAGTGGGTTACACCTCAGTAGTTTGGTTTCCTCTGCCTTTCTCTGCTGCCACTGTTAGTCCTGGCAAGTGCGGCCATGACGCAGAAGTCGCCTCCAAGCCCGCTCTCGCAGGTGTAGGAAGCCCTTCCTGCTGCATTGCATCACAGGTTAGAGTCGTGCGCAATCCCTGGCTCTGAGCCAGGAACAGCCTTTAAATGTTATTAAAACACTGGCCAAGTTCTTCAGACATGCAAAGTAGCTCTCAGTGACCCTGGTATACCTCCCTCACCCCCCAAACAATAGCAGTGGGGTTTTTCTCCACTTGGGCGGGGAAGCTCTGGTTCAGCACCCTGTTACAGAATAAGTGCTGGAAACTGGAATTGTCCACGGTGTGTAGCAAATAGGTATGTTCTTAAGCTGTCTTCTGGATGTGGTTTGTGTGGTATGGTGGGTGTGGGAAGGTAGAAGGGTGGGGGAGTGGGACACAGGTTTGGCACCTGCCCGGTTTGTCTCCAGCACTATGGATCTGGGAAGAGGGCCTGCTTGCCTGAGGTCCTCTGTGTGTACCTGCTCTTCCTTGAGAGAGGAATTTTTGGGCCTCTTCAGGCTCTTTTTGGGGTTGCCCTGGCTTTGTTTACTCTGCCCCGGAGGAGGGGAGGAGCCGATTTAGGGTAACATCTCAACAGAATTTTCATCCTTATCAGTGTGTGTGTGTGTGTGTGTGTGTGTGTGTGTGTGTGTGCGGTGGGGGTGGGGCGCGGGTGTTGGTCTCAGGAACCCTGAGGTAAGCTCCCTGAAGCCTTTGGGTTTCTCAGACAAATCAAGGTCAGAGCAGGCTTGGCCCTGGAGCGAATGTGAGATGCCTGCAGTTGGCGGCTGGTTTTGCAGGTGCTGACTTTACTCGGATTAGGGTGTCTCTGCGTTTAGGAAAGGCCCAGGAGTTATCAGCCCCTCTGGCTGCTCTACAGGTTTTACTGCCCTGCTCTTGTTTGTAAGAATGAAGCCCAGAGGAGAGGCTTGCCTGGATGCTGACCTCGGCTCGCTCCTGGGGACAACGCACCCGAGAACAAGTGCAGCACCGCCGTGTCTTCCAGGAGTGGTTGTGCTGCTGGTGTGATGGCTCCTCAGTGGCCTAACGGGGTTCATGTTGCGCACCTCTAGCTTAGCACTGCATGTGTAAAGAATTTTAGGGACAGGAATTAACTGTGGATTTTATGAGGTGACATCTCAACTGTATAATATGCATCGTACCCAGATTTTAACAATACAATGTTTTTCTTCAGACTTTCTTTAAAGTTAAGTTTTCCCGAAAGGTACAAAACCCAAATGAATAAGTAAACCCACTGTTACAACCCTTTGGGGTCTACAAATGATTACATAATTTTACTAAGTGTAAAAGTTGAGTTCTAGTTTTTCCCTGTAAAAGGGAGTGCGAGGAAGTAGTTCAGACTGTGAAGCTAGATTGCCTGGGATCATATTCCAGTTCTACTACTTGTTAGCTGTGTAACCACCTAGTCACTTTACCTTGCTGTGCCTCAGTTTTCTCATCTGTAAAATGGAGATGATAATTATAACTTAGCTTTGGGTTGTAACTTATATGTAGGACTAAAAGCATTCATATATACAAAGCTTTTTGAATATTGCCAGGCATATAATAATAGCAAACACTGGCATTATTCTTTCTTTAGATAGTGCTTACTTCCTTAGACTTTCTGGTGTCCCTGTCTTGTGATATATGACATATGTTCACCAACATTTTCACCAAGGGTAGGGACACAGAATGGAAGGCAGCCATCAGTGGGGAGTGAGCCTTTCCTTTTCAGTTAGATTTGAGGAAATATGTGAATGACAAAAGATAAAATAATAAATAAAGTGAGTGTCAGGATGGGCAGGGTAGGACAAAATGGTGGCTGAACTACAACTGAGAAAAGACGGCTGACGTCAAACCAGGGAGCTGAAAGGGTGGGCTTTACCAAAATGGATATCTGCATAGCAACCAGAGCCCGAAGAGAACCACCAATGATATACTGCCGCTTTGTTCAAAGGGGACCAATCCCCAGCTCCCATGAAGAGAGCCAACCAAAATAAAACCCGCCACATTCCCTGCTTGGGCGCAACTTCTTCAGCCCCACTTTGTGGACTGGAGAACCTCGCCCGGGTGCGCAAACCCCAATAAAGCTCTATACTGCCTAACTTTGTGGCTGAATGGCATTTCTTCCTCAGCGGAGCCTAAGAAAAGCTTTCAGTGAGAGAATGAAAGTCCATCAACTTTTGTCTCCATGGATAAAATGGTGAAATAAGAGAACATGAACCTTGTCTGTATTCCCACTTCCTTCTAGGTATGTCCTGCTTTCCATTCTGTATCTTAGCAGTAGCTGCTGAACTTCTGAGTCCCTAATGACATCTAGGTGTGGCTTTTGGTTGTTCTTCAGGGTTGTTCTAGGTGAGAAATCCAGGAACAAGAGAAGAGTTTATTTACTGAGGACTGCTCCACAGAAGTGTGACTTTAGGTGCATTCATTCATTCACTCTGAATATTTCAATGTATCTCGCTTTAGGCACAATGGAGTATGTGGAGATGACCTCATAGTCTCTATCTATAAGGAACATTATTTTTATTTATAGATGGAAAAACTAGGACAAAGTCAGAGTCTTTGAAAAAGACCAGTTGAAAAAACATGTGTTTTGACTTAATATTTTTAGACATTTCTAAAGATATTTTCTTGAGTGGAAAGCATATTATTCTTGCAGAATAGCAAGCTAACTTCCTCCATGTCCAGTCACATTGTTCTAGGATTTGTATGACCCAACTTTATCTCAGCCTTCCAGAAATCTTGCTCAAGGCCACGAGCTTTAGCTCTGAGGAGAAAGCAATGTGTGCTTCAGTTTAGAAGATACCAACATCTGGACAGCCCTTCTGGGATGTGTGGTCAGGCTGCTGTAAGATCTATGGTATGAAACTACCTCTTGGGAAGGAGAGGATTTTTAACAAAGTCATTTTGGTCCCTCAGCCTCTGGGCTCCTTGATAAATAGGTTCAGATGGAGCTCTCATGTTCTATCTCTCGGGTCACTGAAACAGCTGTGTTAGCAATGTTAGCATAGGTAGCTAAATATTAATAAAGGAAGGAAGCAAAGGAAATCAGACATTATTAAATATAATCAGCTAGGATGCATAAACATGCTTGCTTCTTTGGGAAGTTACAGCTTAACACACTCCCTAGGGAACTGCTGTTTTGTTCCCTCAGATCACTGGGGAAAGGTATAAAACAGTAAAAGAGAAGGTAAGCACATGCGCAGTAGGTAGGAGCCATGATGGTGACCACAGAGGCTGTCAATCTAACCTGGGGAAAGCA
Source organism: Artibeus jamaicensis (assembly GCF_021234435.1). NCBI lineage: Eukaryota > Metazoa > Chordata > Mammalia > Chiroptera > Phyllostomidae > Artibeus > Artibeus jamaicensis. The sequence goes on along the minus strand of NW_026521810.1, from coordinate 6,713,351 downwards.
TTGGATTGGATAAAACACACAACCCCAGAAGATCTAGGAAATAGATTGGTTAGGAGGTAGACATATCAGAAGCCTGTGAAATCTTGGGAGGTTGATTGGCTAGTTTGAAAAAAGTGCCTGGTCCTTCCCAGTCTAGAGATAATGGAATCCCAGTTTAACAAAGAAGCTCTCTCTCTTGCCTGGTAACACATGTTTGTCCAGACCAATGGCACAGAACTTTTGGATCTTCGCCTTTGTCTTTTGTTTGATGAAGACAAGATAGGACTTTTTCCATGGCACAGTGGTTGGAGATTACACATTGGGAACCCAGGGGCAGCCTTTTGGTTTTGAATTGAGTGCCACAAATAAATCTTACCACACCACAATATGTGGGTCTCCTGGGATGCTTTCCTGGTGATACCACAAGAACCCCACTTTCACATGAGCAAGACACTATTTATATAAATTCTAAAACAAAAACAATTAGTAAACTTTAAGAAAATGAGGCCTGGACAAGTATGGATGGACTCCATATGGCTCAGACTTACAGAAATGCAAACAGCTGAGGACAGTGCTGAATATCCAGAAGGTATTTGACTAGCCATTTGACATGAATTGAACCCTAAGAGGAAGTACCCTGTGATTAAATCTAAATTTCCTGCCAAAGTCTAAGCACATTCTAGTCGTGTTGAGAAGAATCCTGCCGGCCCTGCATAGACTGGGTCTCAGCAGTCTAAACCCCAAACTGAGACTTAACTGGGGAGGAAGCCACTTTGCATGTGAGAGGCACCTATCAAACTGACATTTTAATTTGCAAGTGTGGAATGTGCCAGGGGAGCAGGGGTGAGGGTGTGCGGAGTGGCTCTGTGCTGAAGGCCAGCCACAGCATTTCCCCAGTCACTTTATTCCAGCACATTGCAAGCTCCATTCAACTGCCTGACAATCATTTGTGGTAACTCCTGGAAAATAAAGCCTTGCAACTAGTTGTCAAAGCCACTATGAATTTTTTGTGAGGCTGGGGGTGGGGGTCGAGCAAGGAGATGAGAAGATACGTATTTCTACTTTCTTAGAGATGAAAGGCATCTACTTAGGGACCCTGTCCAGGTCAGTGCTCCCATTAATCAGCCCCACCCTGAATCCTTGCACAGGTCAGTGCAGGGAATGAGACCCTGAAGGGAATGGAATAATATGACCAGCACGAAAATTACAGTGTGGAAACCTGAATATGGCATTTGATGGTGTTCAGAGGGTTACAGGTTGATGCATCTTGGGAAATAACTCTCGCTTCCTGACTGACAATATAGAGGGTGTGTGTGTGTGTGTGCACAACAGGTGGCCCAAGTTCACCAGATGCAAAAAAGGGAGCCAGTGGGGTACAATGGGTCCCTGCTAGTACCCAACACAGGAATCCTGTCCTTTGTACTATGCCAGGTAAATGTCAATGCAAGAAACATCTAAATCTCTAAGAATTTTTATGGGTTTATTTGAGCTAAACTGGTAGCAATTGCTGAGAATCAAAATCTCAACAAATTAAGAAAATGTTCTGGAGAATGGCAGTTTTGCACCTTGTAGTATACATTACAGTCAAAGTAGGAGGCATAAGGGGTTATATAAAATGCACTGATGATACATTAGAAAGGCGGGAGAAAGCAAAGTGGGAAATCCCTGGGATCCCATAAAACGAATAGACACATACTTCTTTTACGTTGGTGCATATAGGATAGTTAACAGTTAATGATCAACATAATAACAACAACAAAGAGAGGTTTTGTGGTCTCTGCCCTGGTGCAGTGAGAGGTTTGGGAAAAAGGAAGTTATGTTGACATCGCAAAGGTATGTTATTGTAGATGTACAAAGACAACAGATAGGCTCAGTTTAGGCAAAGATTGACCTTTGTAAAGGAAGATACAGGCATAGGACGTGACTACCCATCATGGCTCACTTTTAGTTAGAAAGGTTTGATTTCAGACCATCGTAGGTGGTTACTTTTGGCCTCTGAGTTTGTATGGCCACCATGCCGGCCTCCCTTGATCTTGTCAAATTTAGTATGTGGCCTATTTTTTTTTTTTACCAGAGCCCCTGCCCTGCCCCCTCCATGGATGGTCCCTGTCCCCCGTGACCTGCCTTTTCCATGGAGGGTTTCCCCGTCCCCTCATAATGGGGTTCAGAGTGAGGGGTCCCAAAAGTTCCCATAGCCCATGGTTGGGGGATGGGGGAAGGAGAGGATACAGCACTTAAGATACTTTGCATAACTATGGCAAGTCTTTCCTGAAGCTATGCTACCACCCTGTTACAGAACAGAGGTCCAAGGGGGGATAATATCTGGCCCACCCAGGGATGCCAAAAACTATTACAGAACAGATATACCAGGGCCCAGACTACAGAGGATGGTATACTAATACCGTCCAGACCCCCTACTGGGCCTGATTGTCCATCGCCAATTGGAAAGACATCTCTTAATGCCAGAGATTTGTGAAAAGGAAAGAAAATGTTTTATTTAATGCTATACAGACCTAACATCTTCATTAAAATATCAAAGTCCTTTAGGATATCCATCTACACACACACACACACACACACACACACACACACATACACACACACTGCTCCCTTCTCCTCCTGTCCTAACTCCAGGTACCATAAATCAGGAAAAGAGCACATGTCCGTTTTTCCCAGATGCTGGTACCATCAGCTGTGTTGCCATCAGATCCATCTAGGCAGGATCTCCAATTAATCCAAAGTCATGCGGCACCTTCTCATGGTCCACTGGCAAGAGTTCTTTGTACCCATTTTTCCAGGCAAAGTCTCTCCTGCTTCCCAGGCCATGCAGCCAAATAGAGCACCCCAAAGCCACATGGGCCTCTTCTACCAAAGCTGCAGGGGTCCCCACTCTGGCAAAGCCACATGGCTCTCTTTCACCTTGCCAAGAGGGGATTGTCACTCTGCTAAAACTGTATGGCTCTCCCCTTCAATGGCTGCCATGTCTGGGTTTAAATCCCCATGCCAATCTTCCTCTGTACCCCTACTTCTGACTCCTCCCATGATCAGTTATACCTGCCAGTATTTCTGTATTATTGCAAGTTTACTGGGCTGCCATAGTGAGTCTGGGCAGGTATGGCCCCATGTCCTAGAGCCAATCTTCTCCAAGCTCCCACACAGGCACTGTAACTTGGGGGACCTGCCCCTCAGTTACATCTTGGGGGGCAAGTGACTTCATCCCCCTGCCTCCAAGCCTGGCCACAGCCATTTAACATATCCAAGTGATCCACCAAAGGCTATAGATATGTTAAATGACCATGCCAGGGATTAGCTGCAAGGCTGTGGCTGTACAAAACAGCCCTGCATGTTCCTGCTCCATGTGTCCCTTCCCCCACAACTCACACCTGTGGGGGAAGGGGTGAGGACATCTTATATGTCTCTCCAATATTCCTATACACCTTGAGTTCTGGACACCATTCCACCATTTTTTGGCCTGCCCCCCACCCTGGCTGCACCCTGTATCAACCCCAGGCAAAGGAGTATGTGACCCTGAGAGCACTCAGTGACTTGTGACATAGCCAGGCAAGGTGAATGCCCGCCCTGGCAAAAGATGGCTGCCGAGAGAAGGTACGAGATACAGGAAACTGGCAAGTGTAGCACAATGTGGGAGGAGCCAGATAGGAAGTCACATAGGAAACTCCAGATCAGGATTTAAACTAAGGATGGGCAGAAAAAGGGAGGCTGATCTGCCATGAGGGCTGAGAGAGTTGGGTAGCAGCCGTGCTGGTCTGTAGCGAAGAAGGCAGCCATGTGAGAGATTTCTACCACACTACTTGAAGTGAGAGAGAAGCTACATCTGTTCCTCTGAGGATTTTGGCATGTGGCCTGGGCTAGTAAGAAAGAGGAGTAGCCAGGAGGGATCTGGCTATGAAATCTAAGTAAGGAAGTAGCAAGCAGCTATGCAGTTTGTAGTCAGGATTCTACCATGAGGTCTGAATAAGGAAGCAGCAGCCAAGAGGGAGAGAATGGCATGCTGCTGCTCTGATCATGCTCACTATAGCTGATCCTGAAGCTACCAAGGATTTTGCCTTGCAAGACTCTGACCTGCTGCCTTGCAGATCCAGACTCTGTACGGACTCCTGGGACTTGGGATATATGGAGTGGCCACTCTGTTGGGACTTGTGCCTTCTGGACTTTACCATGATCCACTGTAACATGGCATATATTTTCCCGGATTATTACATGGAGGCTGAGGACAACATACCCCCGATCCTGAAGGACAGAGTCGCTGCAAGAGGATGGCAACTTTGAAACCCTTTGAAGTGTACTTTCCACTTACTCTCCACTTATGGAGAACTGTTTGCACAGCCAACTTAAGAACAGATAAGAATCTGGGGAATTATTTGGCTTCTTTTTGGCTTATAGCAAGGGAAGTACTGGGTCTCATGGAAGAAGAGGGCTCCAAAAAGAAGTGCTCCCAGTCCCCCTGAGATTTCAACCTTGTAAATAAAAACTTGTTTCCCTCAACAGTAATTGTTGGGTCATGCATCAAGGTGCCACATGCATGAGGTCTGGTTTGCTCAGTTATACCCCTCTGAGGGCCCCCTGTCCCCTCTGCACTGTCCCATTCACGTATAGTTCTATTTTCCTCTGCCCTGTCTTTTCTGTGGAGGGTCTTCTTTTCCCTGCCCTGTCCCCTCTCTTACAGGCCTCTGAGGGGCATGTGGTCTGGTCTCTGGTCTTCATCTATTGTACCTGCAGATCAAGTGCTCAATCTCTGTATCTGAATCACATCTCACCCTCCTCATCTTTCTAAATCACATCTGTGCTCTCAAGAAATATCTAAAGTCAAATAAAAAGACAAAATATTGACGTTTACAACAACATGGATGGACCTGGAGAACATTATGCTAAACTATTTAAGTCATAAAAAGCTAAGAACTGGATGATTTCACTCATATGTGGGATACAAAATTGAAACTTACAGACACAGGCAATAGTATGGTGGTTCCCAGAGGGAAGGAGAGGTGATAATAAAGGGTAATGGAGGCCAAGTATATGGTGATGCAAAATTTGACTTTGGGTGGTGAGCATACCTTGTGATATGCAGATCATGTATCACAGAAATTTACACTTGAAACCTATATAATCTTACTATCCAGTGTAACCCCAATAAATTTAATTAAAAAGATGCATCTCAAATGTCATTTTAAATCTCAAATCACAGAGTGATCTTAAAAATATATAAATCCGATTGTCATTCTCATATCTAAAAGCTTTAATGGCTCCACCACTAGTCAGCTGTCCAGACAGAATCATTGCTGTGATGATGTGACACTGCTGGGAGAGGAATGTCCTGTCTTCCTCCTCCAGGTGCTGTCATCACTGGTCAGGTGGCATCTAGCACCGGTGCAAAGCAGAACCATGCTCCTTGAGAGTATGCTAAGCATTCACTTTGGCTACTAAGTTCTAGTGTAGGGCCAGACACAGAAAAAAGAAAGATTCAATGGTTCTGATAACATTTTCAACTCACTTGGGGGAACTTCATCTGCCTGCCTGCCTTATCCTTGTACCCCAGTCAGCTTGGCTCATCCAGCTATGGGGGAAGAAGGCTGGGATGTTGGTGCCTGGACAGTCAGTGAATATGCATCTGGTTGGATGTCTGAACAAAACTGCAGTTCTTTTAGGAAAAAAAGAGAGGGAGGAATCTGCTGGGATTAGTTATGCACAAGGGAACTAAAATTTTCATGACACAGTGATAGAATTGTGGCTGCATGACGCCATCATGCTCTCCCTACTAGGAAACCATTTATTGCCCACAGCATGAAGCAGCTCCCTGGCCTCTGAGAACCCACGGACCTTCTGCAGAGCCCTTGAGCTGTTATGGCTGATCTCAGACTATGAATCCTGGATACCTTAAGTCTTGAGCTATGGCTTGTTTTGACTTTTTAATTCTACTCTTTAAAAAGAAAACTAGGTCTGGGTCCCTTGTACCCAGCTTTTGGTAGGATTGTAAAAGGGTACAGCTGCTGTGGAAAACAGTGCAGAGATTCTCCCCCCCCCAAAAAAAAAAACCAAACCACACACATGCACACACACATAAATACCATGTGATCTAGCAACCCCTCTCCTAGGTGAGGCAGGGTCTTGAAGAAATATGTGCATATTCATGTTTATAGCAGTGTCATAGACAATAGCAAAAATTTAGAAGCAACTCCAGTGTTCCACTAATGAATGAAAGGATAAACCCAATGCAGTTCATCTGTACAACAGAATATTATTCCTTCTTAAAAGGAAGGACATCATGAGAGATACAAGATGGTAATGGAGTAGGTGGATGTTACACTCACCTCCTCCTAGGACCAAACTGGAATTACAACTAAAACGTAAAGCAAGAAACCTAAATAATCAACTTAAGACTAGCTGAAGACAGGTCTTATAGTCAAGGATTTACAGAAGAAGCCACATTGAGACTGGTAGGAAGGGTGGAGCTATGAAAAGGGACAGACTAAGTTGTACTAAGTTGTGTGGCTCTGAGGCAAGGAACTTCCCGCAGCATGACTGGCAACTCCCACTCACAAAAGATCACTAGGTCCACTCTCCAAACTGCTGGCCACACCATACTGATAAGCTCAATCTCCCAGCAGAATCTATGACAGACTGATTGTATGGCTATAGAATAGGAACCATTTTTCTCTTGTATGTTCAACTGGTGCAGACCCTGCACATCACACAGCCAAATCTTGGTCTATTTGGGTCTGATAAACTTTGCCAGGCTCACCCCAACAACTACCTGAGACCTCCACAGAACCACAAAAGTGTACAAACACCAAGCAGGTGGCAGTTAAACTTTGTATACCCTGGGACATTTGTTCAATGTCCTCAGACCCAGCACTGACACTGAGTTTGAACTTACATCAGTCTTTAAACACCACTTGCTCCTACTTGGTGACTCACTGAGAACATACCTCACACAATTTGAGTACCATCCGGGGCTGTTTCAGTGATTGAGCCTAACAAGCAGGACGGTGGAGGTGAATCTCAGGGTACCTTGAGATTTTGCTGACCTGCCCCTGGCCCTGGTACTGGTAAAAGCCAGTGTTGGTATGCAGCTTGGGCCTTCCTGCACTCACCTAGGCCCAGCAGAGGCAGAAAAAAAACTGTGGATCACTCTGTAGCTCCAAACAAGTTGCCTAGGGCCACTCACAGGCAGTGTCTGATATTGGCCAGCAAAAGATCTTACCCAAGAGGTTTCAAAACCTATGCACCAGTGCCCAGCTTCAGACAACATCAGAACAAGATCCAATTACTTTTACAAGTGGCATATCCAAAAAGAAATCTTGGCAGGCACCAGACCCTGCTGAGGGAAATTCTGCATTTTGTGGGCAGCACCAGCACAGCAGCGCATACACTGATGGCTGATCCTCACAGTCAGCCAGCATGAGGGTCAACAAGTATAGGGCAATAGCAATCAAGACTTGATTAAAACAGGAGGACCCACATAACCCACACAAAAGACATTGCTAAAGCACCCAGCTCAGGTGATCAAGGAGATAGTGCCACTGGATCCAACAGGACACCTACTGTATAAGGACACCCCACTAAGACTGGGAATCATAGCAGATCTACCTAATTCATAGAAACAAACAAAACGAGACAGCAAAAATGGAAAGACGAAGAAACAAGCCCAAAATGAAATGAGAAATTTGGGTGGGTGGGGGGAAGCTAAATAAAGTGGAGTCAAGCTATCTACCAGATATAGAGTTCTAAACAATGGTATAAGGCTGCTCAAGGAACTTAAGGCAAGAATGGATGAAATAAGTGAGAACTTAAAGAAAAAGATAGTAAGCATGAAAAAGGACATAGAAATATTAAAAATAACCAGTCAGAAATGAAGAATACCATATCTGAAAAGAAAAATACACTAGTAGGAATAAATAGTTGGTTGGATGAAGCAGAGTATCAAATAAGTGACTTGAAAGAAATCATAGCAGAAAACACCCAGTCATAGCAGCAGAAATAAAAAAGAATGAAAAAAAATGAGGATAGTTTAAAGGACCTTTGGGACAACATGAAGTGTAACGACATCCACATCATATGGGTACTAAAAGGAGAAGAAAAAGAGCAAAGGATCAAGAACCTACTAGAAGAAATAATGACTGAAAACCCCTCGCATGGTAAGGAAGAAAGACATACAAGTACAGGAAGTAGAGAGAGTCCCAAACAAGATGAATTCCAATAAGTCCAGACCAAAATACATCATAATTAAAATAGCAAAGATAAAAGACAAAGAGAGAATCATAAATGCAGCAAGAGAAAGACAGTTACGTGCAAGGGAGAGCCCATAAGACTGTTAGTTACATTTCAGGTGACAAGAGATTGGCACAATATTCAAAGTACTTAAAAGCAAAGACTTACAAACAGGACTATTCTACCAGCAAGGCTATAATTTAAAATTGAAGAACAGCTCTGACTAGTGTGCTTCAAGAAGTTGGGCATCATATGGCAAACCAAAAGGTCACTGGTTCAATTCCTGATCAGGGCACATGCCTGGGTTGCAGGCCATGTCCCTAGTTTGGGGTGGGCAAGAGGCAACTCACTGATGTTTCTCTCATACATCAATACTTCTCTCCTTCCCTTTATTTCTTCATTTCCCTCTCTCTAAAATTAATGAATAAAATCTTATAAAATTCAAGAAGAAATAAAGAACTTCCAAAACAAGAAAAAAGCTTAAAAAGTTTGTTACAATCAGACCAGTATTACAGGAACTGTTAAAGGGCTTTCTTTAAGAAAAAGAAGAAAAGAAAATCAGAGGAACATAGTTTAAAGAATAAAATGGCAATAAATACTTACATATCCATAATCAGTTTAAATGAAAGTAGCTAAAATGCTCCAATCAAAAGATATAAGGTAGCCAAATAAATAAGAAAATGAGACCCATATATATTCATATGCAGTCTTCAAGAGACTCTCTTCAGAATGAAAGATACACAGACTAAAAGTAAAGGGATGGTTGGGAAAAGGAAAAAAAGTAATGTGCCTAAAGAGACAAAAAAAGTAAGGGGATGGAAAAATATATTTTATACAAATGGAAATGATCTTGGCTAGTGTGGCTTAGTGGATTGAGTGCCACCCTGTGAACCAAAGAGTGGCCAGTTCAATTCCCAGTCAGGGCACATGCCTAGGTTGTGGGTCAGGTCTGCAGTTGGGGGCACATGAAAGAAATGCAACCACACATTGATGTTTCTCTCCCTCTCTTTCTCCCTCCCTTCCCCTCTCTCTAAAAATAAATAAATAAAATCTTTTTAAAAAGAACATAAAAAATAACTGGTATAACAATACTTATATCTGACAAAATATAGTTTAAAACAGAGGCTGTGAGTGGAACCTAATCAACAAAACAATCAAAGAAGCAAAATATAACTGGAGACACTGAAATTAAGAACAATCTGACAGTAACCAGAGGGGACAGGGGATAATGGAGGGAAAAGGGGGAAGAGTTTTCAGGAACAATTATAAAGGACGCATGGACAAAACCAAGGGGGAGTGGGATCAGGGGAGGGAGGTGGTGATGGCTGGGGTGACAGAGGAGTGGTGGGGGGAAAATGCAGACAACAAGTAAAACAATAAAACAAAGGCTGTGATAAGAGACAAAGAAGGACACTAAATAATGATAAAGGGAACAATCCAACAAAAGGCTATAAACAGTGTAAATTTTTATGTACCTAATTAGGGGCACCTAATTATGTAAAGCAAATCTTGATGGACATAAAAAGAGAGATCGACAGTAATGCAGTCATAGTAGGGGATTGCAGCACCCCATTGACATCAGTGGATAAATCCTACAGACAGAAAATCAAAAAGGAAAGAGCAGCTTTAAATGACACACTAGATCACATGTGGTTAATTGATATCTTTAAAAGCATTTTACCCTGAAGCAGCAAATTTACATTCTCTTCAAGTGCCCATGGAATTTTTTTAGAATAAACTGCATGTTAGGACACAAAACAAGTCTCAATAAATCTAAGATTATTGAAATCATGCCAAGCATCTTCTCTGACTACAATTTCATGAAACTAGAAATCAATCACAAGAAGAACACTGAAAAACACAAAAAGACATGGAAGCTAAGTAACATATTACAAAACAATGACTGGGTTAACAATGAGATCAAGGAAGAAATCAAAATGTACCTTGAAACAAATAAAAACGAAAGTACAACAACCCAGCATCTATGGACACAGAGAAAGCAGTCCTAAGAGAGAAATTTATAACATTGCAAACCTACATCAAGAACTGAAATATCTCAAACAAACAATCTAACTTTACACTTAAAAGAACTAGAAGCCCGGGCCAAACAGTTCAGTTGGTTAGAGTGTCATCCAAATACACCAAAGTTGCAGGTTAGATTCCCGGTCAGGGCACTTACAAGAATCAACCAAAGAATGCATAAATAAGTGAAACAAGAAACTGATGTTTCTCTCTTCCTTCCTCTATCTTTCTAAAATAAGTTAATAAAAAATTTAAAAAATAAACTAGTAAAGGAACAATAAACAAAGCTCAAAGTGAATAGAATAAAAGAATAACAATCAGAGTAGTAATTTTTAAAATGGGGTAAAAAAGGACAATACGAAAGATTAATGAAACTAAGAGCTGGTTCTTTGAAAAGATGAACAAAACTGACAAACATTTATCCAGACTCATCAAGAAAAAAGAGAGTCCTCACTGGGTACCTCAGTTGGTTAGAGTGTTGTCCCGATATGCCAGCGTTGTGGGTTTGGTGTCTGGTATGGGCACATACTAGAATCAATTAATAAATGCACAAATAAGTGGAGCAACAAACCAATGTCTCTTTCTCTCTGATCCACCCCTCCTCCCTCCCTGCCTGTCCTCCTATCTAAAAATCAATTTTAAAAAAGAAAAAGTAGAAGACAGAAATAAATAAAATCTATAATGAAAGAGAAATAACACCTGACACCAAACAAATACAAAGGAGGGTAAGAAAACATTATGAACACCTGTACATCAAAAAATTGGATAATCTGGCCAAAATAGATAAACTTCTAGAAAATTATTATCTTTCCAATTCAGTAAGGGAGAAGCAGAAAATCTCAACAGACAGATACTGCTAATGAAATTGAAACAGTAATCAAAAAACTCCCAAAAAGAAAACATCCTGGATGAAATAAATTCACAGGTGAATTTTACCAAACATTCAAAGAGGAGCTAACAACTATTCTTCTCAAACTATTCCAAAAAATTTAAGAGGAGAAATACATCTAAGCTCATTTTACAAGGCCAGCATTATCCTAATTCCAAAACCAAATAAAGATACTACAAAGAAAGGAAATTAAAGGCCAATTTCCCTGAAAAACATATATGCTAAAATTCTCAACCAAATTTTAGCAAACCAGTTCTAGCAACACATTAAAAAGATTATAAACATGATTAAGTGAGCTTTATTCTAGGGATGCAAAGTTGGTACAATATCTGCAAATCAATAAATGTTATACAACATATAGACAAAATAAAGATTAAAAATGACATGATTATATCAACAGATGCAGAGAAAGCATTCGATAAATTCCAGACCCCATTTATGATAAAACCTCTCAGCAGAGTGAGAACAGTGGGAACATATAACATAATAAAGGCCAGTTATAACAAACCCACAGCCAGATACCCAATGTTTTCCTTAAGATTGGAAATAAGACATGTCTGCTTTCAGCACTACTAGAAGTCCTAGCCACAGCAATCAGACAAAAAGAAGAAATAAAAGGCACCCAAATTGGAAAGGAGGAAATAAAACTGTCATTATTTGCAGATGACATGATACAGTATATAAAGAACCCTAAAAATTCCACCAAAAAGCTACTAGAACTGATAAATGAATTCAGTAAAAAAGCAAGATACAAAATAAATATCCAGAAATCAGTTGCATTTTTATATACCAATAATGAACTATCAGAAAGGGAAACTAAGAGAACAATCCCATTTACAATTGCATCAAAAAAAAAAAAAGAAATAAAAGGCCCGAGAATAAGTTTAACCAAGGATGTAAAAGACCCTCTTGGTGCCTTGGCCTTGTCTGGCACTATCACAGGCCCAGCGCCAGTGAGTGACACTACTCAAGGACTCACAATGATCAGAGAGAAGGAGGCACATTCGGCAGGAGTTTGTGCTTTTCAATTATCTGCAGACCCCCAAATGCAGAAATGATATTATGCTCTGTCAAAGGTAAGGGATGATTAATAATTTTTCTCTGTGTACTTGGCAGAAGGTGCTTAAAATTATGGTAATGATGATAACCTGTCTTCATATGCTCTCTCCTACCAGGCTCAATTTATCTTTCGACTTGCCTGCGAGAAGAAAAAGTAATGCTGGTGGTTGAAATCAACACGCCCCAGTCAGCAGGGTTTAAACAAAGTTGAGAGACAGAAAGTGACTCATCAGATTTCTGGTCAAGATGTAGGCATAGGTAGACAGGCTCTGCCTCCTCGCACAATCACAAAAAGAATTCCAACTAAATCTGCAAACAAATAACACCCAGAACTGTCAGAAAATCAAACTTGTTCCCCTAGCAAAGTTGTTCCCCTACTGATGACAACCATGAGCTCAGGACAGATTAGAAAAGTCGGTATCTGGATTCTGGAAGAAACTGCCAGTGGGCAGACTGGGGACGGATGTCAGCACCGGACAAATGACCAGGACCGTGGCAAACTGCTCGGTTTTCCTGCCTTGATATCGGCTCTGTCCTCAAGGCGGTGGGTCTCAGCACTGCTCCAGGGCCAGGAGGGGAATGACGCAGAGAGGACTGGACAAGGGGCCCGTCGGAGCCCGGAGCCCGAGTGGGGGCTGCAGGGGACCCTCCCTCGCCTGTCCCAGCCCTGCCCCCTCCTGAAGCTGCAGCCATGGCCGGGGCTTAATTTCCAAAATGCAGAGGAAAACACGTCTCTGACAAGAACCCAGGAAAATGGGCCCCTGTACTCCACAATTTTGGGAAAATCCTGTTTATTTTTTCTTCTTTTCCCTTGCCAGTTTGCCCCCAAAACTACTCTGTCATGTGAGCTTCAACACAGAGTATAAGGGAAGTGAAATATAAGATTCTGAGAGGAACCAGAGCTTCTAGTTAAAGGACAAGGTAGCAGAGACTCCAGGAGAAGACGCACTGACGGCCCTGGCTGGTGTGGCTCAGTGGATTGAGTACCAGCATGGGAACCAAAGGGTCACTGGTTCGATCCCTAGTCAGGGCACATGCCTGGGTTGTGGGCCAGGTCCCTGGTAGAGGGCATGCAAGAGAAAACCACACATTAATGTTTCTCTCCCTCTTGTTCTCCCTCCCTTCCCCCGTTTGATTCTTAAAACAAACAAACAAACAAACATGTGCTGATGGTGGGCCTGGTGAGCTGGGCCCACAGGGAGCACACGCGGGAGGCCAGCACAGGCTCTGTGCACGGCGGTGCTGAGGCGTCCCCCCTGCCCCTGGCCCCAACACCAGGCCCCAACACACACACACACAGACGCTGAGACAGAACTGCGGTCTGAACTTAGCAAGCTCCACAGACTGAAAGAGTGGTCTCTCAGCCTCTGCTGGTCAGTGGTGGGAAGGCAGACCATAGAACTCTGTTCAGTCAGGGCAGCACATCCGCCGCCAGCTCCGTCTGGAGTTTGGAGGGAGAAAACACTGGAATTTCAGTGAGCACAGAGGCGAAGTTGCAGAGCTCTGGAGCTCCAGCAGGCAGACCTGCCATGCCCTGACGAGTTCATTTTTGCAAATAAATTCTTCTTCTTTTGGCATTTTCAGTTTTTCCTGTGTTTCCTACGTTAAAGACTAAACTTCTTGTCCGAAAGGCCCAGCCAGACCTCAGCGCCCTAGGAGACCGCTCTCAGTTTTGGTGGGGTTGGCCTGTGCCCGGCAATCCTCCCAGTTCTGACGGTGAATGGGGAGATACTGTGACCAAATCCACGCCCCTGAGACACCATCAACACGTGGCAACGTGCTTTCAAGCCATGTGGGTTTTTTAAAGATTTTATTTATTTTTTTAGAGAGCAGAGAAGGGAGGGGGAAAGGGAAACACTGATGTGTGAGAGACACTCAGAAAGGTTGCCTCTCACACGCCCCCGACTGGAGTTCTGGCCCACAACCCGGGCACGTGCCCTGACCGGGAACTGAACTGGTGAACTTTGGGTTTGCAGGCGGGTGCTCATTCCACTGAGCCACACAAGCCAGGGCTGTCATGTGGCTTTTATTTATCTTGTCCAACATGCTGACGAATAAAGGGAGATTCCGTTCCAGTTGTCTCAGTGGGATGGGGTGGGTAACAGGCCTCTGCAAGGAACTGCTCCAAGGCCTCCCCATGCACCTCACCTTCCATGACATATGGGGCAGTTTAGTGCCAGATCACACCCATGACTAGGGCATGGTAAGTAACGTCCACCCTTGTTCCCAGTGATCCTACTGTGTGTTGTGACTTGTCCCACCGGGCCCCACACATGGCTAAAGGTGGGCAGGAATCAGAGAGAAGGAGAAGCGGGGAGGCCTCTGGCTTCCCCAGGAGCTCAGGATAACTGAGAATTTGCTGGGGGAGAGCAGGACTTTCTGCCACACTCCACTGTATTTGGAGCATTTGGAGTGTGGCACACGCAACCAGTGCACGAAAGCCTTCAACTCCTCTGAGGTGGCTCACCTCTGCTCTCCCTCTGCGAGACCCTACTGTGTGCACTGGGTCACTTTGTGAGGAAAACCATCACTGGCCTGGGAGGGTTGGAAGTGCCAGACAAAGTGACCTCAAATTAAAAGAAAAATAATAGCCACCCTCACAGATGTGTCTTGGAAGTGAGCCCACCTCTTACTACACACAGGTCTCACTTGGGAACATTTTAACATTACTTTTTAGTAGCAATTCCTTTGACTTTATCACCCTTACCTCTGTCTGCAGTCGAACAAGCAGAGAAGTAAAAAATGTCACCACCTAGGGGCACCTGTCTGATGACACTAGAATGGGAGCCGGAATGTGACAAATTGCAGACAGACAAGAGGCAGCCCCTGGCAAAGGATGGCAGAGGGAGCAAGGGACTGAGTGCTGTTCGTTAATAGACCCCCATCCTGCCCAGTGCCACCCCAGGGTCCTTTGGGCACAGTCCCCGATATCATTGTGCCGTCAGTTTAAGTGGACCACAGCTGAACTTGCTGTATGAGGTCAGCTGAACTTCACTCCATAGTCTCCACTCTGCTCTGCAGATTCGAGTCTATTCTTTGGCTGGTTCCAAGTCCGCAAATTAGTATTCTTTCTTTCTTTTTCTTTCTCCGTCCCTAATACTTTATTGGTCACCTCTATCCCTGTGTCTGGTTGGGCGGCTCCAGGGATGGGTCACCATTCACCACTCAGCTGGGAATATGGAAAGGTGTAGGACTAGCCATTTGGGGTCGCAGACTGCGGAATATGAAGGGGCAGGTCTGGCCTTTCCTGGGCCGGCACGGGGCCCCCAGGTAGGGGCCAAGAGCCCAAGCTTGGTGCCTGTTTGTCAGCCTAGTTGTGTTTGGAGAAGTATTCCTGGCTGTCACCCATGTTGGGCTTGATCGTGTCACTGCCTGGCTTCCAGCCAGCAGGACAGACTTCCCCATGCTCATCTGTGTACTGAAAGGCCCGGACCAGCCGGAGAGGAGAGCCCCATCTGTGGAGGGCTCCACAGGCAAATCAGTGACGGTGATCTGGTGAAGCACACCCTTGCCGTTGATGATAAAGAGGCCCCTGTGGGCAATCCCCTCATCTTTCTTCAGCCACAATCATGGGACAAGCTCCTCATTACCTGAGCCAGCGGGGGGATATTCAGAGGGCCCATCCTCCTTCCTTCCTGGGGGTGTTAATCCAAGCCAGGTGGGTGAACTGTCAGTCTACAGAGACCCCCAGCACCTCGCGGCCCAACTTGTGGAAGTCCTCGGCATGTTCGCTGAAAACGATGATCTCTGTGGGGCACATAAAAGTGAAGTTCAACGGGTAGAAAGAAGAGGATCATGTATTTCCCTCTGTGATCTGAAAGCTCCACCGCCTTGAAGGAGCCTCGCTCCATGGCGGTGGCCTGGAAGTCTAGGGCGGGCTTTCCGCTGTGCGTGTTCCCGGAGGCCGTGACCGAAAGCTGCGAGGGAGAGGGTGGGACACACAGAGAAGCAGACCAGCTGACTCGTGTTCCGAGACCAGTATTTTTTCTTTTATAACAAGAAAGAATCAGTTTACCCACAAAAGGATAGAGAAATAAATTAGAATCCTATCTTACTTAGTTAAGGAAGGGAGGACAAGGGGAAGGCGCTGATTTATACCCAGAACAGTTTACTTCCTGCAGGGTGCTGGTTTTGTGGTTGTACCTTTAAAAGTGAGTTAGCAAACCCTTCGGCCACTGGGATGGCCATGGGGCACAGGCTTGCCTGACAGGAATGCCCAGAGCATTCACTCGGCTGCCCTGCACTAGGTCTGGTTTCAATAAATTAGAAAGCGGATGAACGTATGTAAAACTGATGTTTTATTGAACCTAACTTATTTCTGAGTCTTGGACATAATCAACAACGTCAATTATCAACGTTTTGCACACGGTAGACGGATGGGCTAGGGTGAAATTCTGGCAAAGGAACATTGGATTCTGATGCGTGTTTATTACAACGGAAGTAGTTGGTCGGGGTGTCTTGTTGGGTTGCTTAGATGGGCCTGGTCTCTGACGTCTCCTCCTCCACCTCACACACGTGCCCGCAGTTCTTCTTCCGCCCCATCCCTCTCTGGTTTCCTCTCTGATCCTACAGACCGACCATTCCCAGAAGTAGTACAACAGCCCTCTGGTCCCGTTTGTCCCGGGCAAACTGAACAGGTAGTAACATTCCTCTGACCCGGGCTCCTGCGCTTGGCGTGCACACACAGACGCCCTCCTGCCTCCGCGGCGTCCCCTGTGACCCGCCAGCTCCCTCCACGCGCTGCCCGTGTCTCACCACACCCCCCGCGGAACCCCGACCTCCGGCCCCACCGCCTGCCTCCACTGCCTCCAGCTCGGACTCCCCAGGTGCCTTCACCTGCCTCTTTACCAATCAACGACCTTCCCCCCTTTTGAAACCCTTCACATTTTACCCCTAATATAATTCTACTTGGGATTAAACTAGCTCTTCATCGTCCTGCTTGTCTCATCTAGTTTCAAAGAAAAACCAGAGCTGGAGAGTAAAGAGATAAAAATGAGTTTCGTTCAGGAGTAAAATAGGAGAAAAGAGACATTGGGACAGAACCAAGCTCAACTCCGAACACAGCTTGGGCAAGTGGGGACTTACAGGGCGGAGCAGGTGGGGTCAGTGGAGGCAAAGTCACAAAGGCAACACTGGGGTTGGGGGCAATGGGGTAAAGCAGACCCGAAGGTCGCTGCTGAAGGCAGGCTGGGGTGGGGGTCAAACGTCACCTGGGTGGGGGAGTAAAGAACTCGATTAGACAGGGAGGGTGGTTAAGATCAGAGGATGGGGGAGTCCAGCTAAACCGACCCATCAGGATTCCTGTGAAAACTGGTCAGTGCGGACAGGAACACAGGAGCCCAAAGTGGAGGCCTTGTGGGCGAGTCCAGGGGAGCCTGGGTAGACTCTGGTCAAGGAGACAATCCCTGTCACCAGGCTGTGAGCTCCCAAAGGTCAGGGACTATGTCCCACACTTCTGTACCCACCCCAAGCCAAACCCAGTACCCCCGCTATGATTCCGGGAGAGCGGCTGTGACTCGTTACGTGTGGGCTCTGTCCCTTGGCCTAACGGCTCTGGGTTTCGTTTCTGCAGCTGGGCTGTAGCAGCAGCCCACCCCCTCTGCCAGGCCCTCAGGCTGCTCCCCCAGATGGGCACCACCGCGTGCCGGCCTTGTGGCTGGCATGGACAGGGCTGCAGGTCCTGAGGGAATGCTGGCTGAGGTGAGGGAACGACTGCTCACTCACCACCGTGATCACCACCTTGATGAAGAGCAGTGAAGCTAAGACACGGGTGGGGAAAGCTGAGACCAGAAGGGAACAGTGTGGAAGGGTCCCACGTGGGAGAAGCCGAGATCTTTCCCTAGAACACGGGAAGGCACAGAAAACTGTGTCCACAGGCACCCACCCTGGGCCTGCCGATGTCTGCGTCAGTGTGTGTAGCTCCAATTACGAGCCAGCGCTGACCCGTCACAGCAGAAATCAGGAGGGAGCCCTCGTCATTTCACGTGGGAGTGGATTCTGCTTCTGTGGCAGGCTGGGTCGTTCACACTCCACTTTGTAGGAAGACAAGCAGAGCTGTTTTTATGACACGTGAGAGGAAAATCTCCAGGTGGCTGTTCTGCAGCAAGTCCTGGGTAATCACAGATCTCTGTCGGGACCACCTGGACATTACCCAGCCACAACCCCCATAGCGCAGGCTCCGCAGGCCCCAGTGGACTCCCCACCGCGCCCCTGGGTGATGGTAATGAAGGCAGTAGCGATGATAACACAGCTGACCCTTGAAGAATGCAGGCTTGAACTCCCATGCAAATTTTTTCAGCAAATATCTGTACCGTTTTCGACCACAGCTGGCAGTCTGCAGATGCAGGAGGCCGACGGTCTGCATTGGTCTCTGCATCGTATTCAGGGGCCTCGAGCACCGTGACTTTGGTGTCTGCAGGGGCCTGAAGCAGACACTGAGGGAAAACTTAAGTTTTGGGGGAGTCAAAAATCACACATGGACTTTCAATTTCCTGGGAGGTCAGCACCCCTAACCCCAGTGTTGTTCAAGGGTCAAGTGTACTATCCTGGTGATAACTTGTAAAACAGCTCCCACTTCTTCGGTTCTGTATTGGGCCCATCACTGTTCTCTTTTCATAAATCACGACGTTATGCCCGAGAACACCATTATAGAAGTAGACACTATTACCCTCCTTTACAAATGAGGAAACCGAGGCACACAGAAGGTGGGTCACTTGCCACAGGGAAGCCGACAGTAAGTGGCAGATACAAAACCTGAGCCCAGCTGCGACTTGGGCTCCGGCTCTGCGAGGTCTCTCTAACCGGCAGTGTCGAGCTGGACTTGCACCGTGACCCTGCCGGGCAGGCAGACAAACCTTTACCCCCTGATGCCCAGGAAGCAACGTGCTCGGAGAAGTTACGCAAGAGGACTAGTCCGCTTCTCCTAACCCACCTCTCCTCCTCCATGCCTGCCCCTCTGGCGGTGTGGGCTCCGGGAAGCTTCCGTCCTGCAGAGGACCACTCGGAGGGCTGCGCCTTTCTGAACTGGGATGTGCCTTATGCACAAGGAGGGAGATCTAAAGGTAAGGATTTTGTAAGATAGCAAATGGGTGTCAAACAGAACATCTCTCTGAAGGCTGGTCTGTCAGGTACTTTGGCTGCTGGCTGTGGACAGTGTGACGGACAGGTTCGAAGAGCTTGAGAGAAGGGTGACTGGCTCAGCAGCATCCAGCACAGCTTGCTCCGTGTGCCTCAGGACATGCAGTGTGCCACTGTTGGTGATTTAAGTGGCCAGGCTCCTGTCCAGATGCCAACAGGTGACTGCCTCAGGGTACCTGGGACAGACCCCACCTGTATTGCAACATCATTTCTGGAACCACAACATGCTCTTGGACCCACTGGACTTTAAAAAAAATATTTTATTGATTATGCTATTACAGTTGTCCCATTTTCCCCTCCTTTATTCCCTTCCACCCTGCACACCTCCTCCCACCCGCATTGCCCCCCTTTAGTTCATGTCCATGGGTCTTACATATAAGTTCTGTAGCTTCTACATTTCCTATACTATTTTTAACCTCCCCGTTGTCTATTTTCTACGTACCCTTTATGCTACTTATTCTCTGTACCTTTTCTGTTTTTGTTTTTACTTTAGGTTCAGTTCTTAATAACTGCCCATTGGACTCTTAAGCCCTTTCACTCCCTTCCCTTAATAAGAATACAAGCCACAGTCTAAATAAAGCAGTACCTCGCCCTGGTCAGGCAGCTCAGTTAGTTAGAGCATTGTCCCGATATGCCAAAATCCCGATTGAACAGTGGGTTCAATCCCTGGCCAAGGCTCATAGGAGAATCAACATCCCTAGTCAGGGCACATACAAGAATCAACCAATGAATGTATCAATAAGTGGAAAAGCAAATCAATGTTTTTCTCTCTCTTTCCTTCCCTTTTCCCCTCTCCCTTACTCTCTCTCTCAATTCAATAAATACATTACCATTTTAAAAAAACCTTAAATAAAGTAGTTACTCACTTCAGTCTTTCTTCAGTTTAATCACACCCAACATGTTGAATATTTCAACACTAACAGTTTTAAACAAGGAGAAATGCATGTTGCATGGATTTGTCCCCACAGCAAGATGATGATGCATCCTGACTGTCATGAGAACAGAGTGCTCCATCCCCTCGAAGCCCCAACTGTTCCCCTCGGGCTGGGGTCTGTGCTGACTTCAGTGGGCACCGATGTCCATCAGGTTCCTGAAGAGCAGTTAAGCTTGTCTTCATCACCCAGGGCCTGGGATCCAAGGTCAGCCTGGAGCCATCCAGGTGCCATGGGAGTTGTCTTTTCTGCAGGGGCTGAAGGAGCTGGCAAGAAACAAAGATCTTGGGCTCCCTTCTCCTGCCCCCTCGTCCCAGGAGTTCCGGGAGGCTGTGGGCCCCTAGACTCAGGTTCTGACCCCTGGTAGTGAATGCCCTTTCTGACATTCTCCTTCACTGTTTTGGGGGACTTTATATCCTTAGTGTCTAGCATAGCACCTGAAGCCCAATATATGTTTGCTGAAGGAACAGCTTCAAATACAACTTTGCCATGACCCTGTGTGACATCACACACACTGTGCCCCAAACACCTGCTGAAGATCCAGCTGTAATAAGTCTAATTGTTGTCATTTAATCGTGTAGCAATTTCTTACAGTTTTGTACCAGGTGCAGATCATTTTTTGAATTAAATATATTTATTTATTCACTTAGTAACAACACTGATGAGATGTTACCAGCACTGTGCCAGGTACAGAGAATTCAAAGGTGAACATAAAACGCCTACATTAAGTAAAAAGAAAGATCTTATATAAGTAACCTGACTTTACACCTCACAGAACTAGGAAAAGAGGAAAAAACTAAGTCCAGCATTAGCAGAATGAAAGAATAATGATTAGAGCAGGAATAAATGAAATAGAAACCAGAAAAGATCAATTAAAGCAAGAGGTTTTTTAAAAAAATGAAACCGAAAAGCCTTTAGCTAGACTAACCAAGAAAAAGGAGACTCAAAGAAACAGAAGGAAAAAGGAAAAAGGATATATAATAATTGATACCACAAAAATACAAAGGATAATAAACCACTATTAACAACTGTACAGCAAACAAATTCACTAATCTAAAAGGCATGAATAAATTACTAGGAACATACAACCTACCAACACTAAATTGTGAAGAAATAGAATTAAGTAAGGAGCTCGACCAACAAAGAAAAGTCCAGCACCAGATGGTTTCGATGGTGAATCCCACCAAACATTTATATGAGCACTAACACCAATCCTTCTCAGGCTCTGCCAAAAAATGGAAGAAGAGGGATCCTTCCCAAACTCAAAAGAGGCCAGCATCACCCTGATACCACGTCCAGACAAGGGCACAATGAATAATGAATATAGCTGGATAAATCCTTAACAAAATACCAGCAAATCAAATTCTACAACACACACAACAACCAACTGGGTTTTCCCCTGGATGTAAGGGTGGTTCAACATGTGCAAATTGGCATGTGTGATACACCACAGTAACAGAATAACAGATAAAAATCATGTATCATCTCAACAGATGCAGAAAAAGCATTTGACCAAATCAACATCCTTTCATGATAAAACTCTCAACAAATCAGCCCCAGAAGTTAAGCAACCTGGACAGGATGAAGAAGTTCTAGAGTGCTGCTACACTGCTCCCTGCCCGCAGCTACCAGAATTGCGTTGTACACAAAGCCTGCTCCTATGTTGAGTTCCTGTAACACACAGAAGCAGTAACAGTAGGGTGGAGGGAATTCTGGGAAGAAATGATGTTTATGGCCTTGATGGGGTGGTTGATGGCTGCACGGGTGTATACTTCTCCCCAAACCACCGAGTTGTAAACATTTAACCTGTACAGCTTTTACATGTCAATTAAGTGGTTTAATGAAAAAAATGAGCATAAATCAAGTTATCTTCTCCCATGTTTTCATCTCAAACCTCTGAATATCAGCCAAGAAATAAAATAACTGCTTTAAATGTAACACAGACACAATGAAGTCCAAATCCACAGAACTCAGGCACGTCCTGTACAACTGGCACCAAACATGAACAAACAGGAGGCAGCACAGTGTTCCTTCCACCTCTGGTGCAGAGAGCGGGGCCTGGTTCCAACATGGGCCTGACTCTACCGCTAGTTAGATGTGCAAGCCACCGCACTGGTGTCCCCTCCCCTGTGTGACATGAGGGGCTGGCCCATGAGCTCCTGAGTGCCTGCCAGCACGTGGCCACAACTCAGAAGCCTGTTTGTCCTAATCAAGAGTGTCCCTCTCAGGAGAAAAGGGATGGGGACAGGGCAGCGCAGATGGGTTCAGTGCAGAGAAAATGCAGGGAGAACGTCCTAGTGAAGCCAGGAGGGAACCAGGCCACTGTCCCCCATGATGGTGACAGATCCGTCTTGTCCTCTTGCTGGAGACATGAGCCCTGGAAAGGCAGAGCCACAGCAACTTTTCTTTAAAAAGTGTTTTTGCCATTCTTACCCCAAAATAATGACCTCAACTGGATCTACAGAGGCAGATAGGAAAGGTAAAAACTGCACTGGCCCTGGGTTCTAATTTTATTTCTGCTACTCATTAGATCTGTGATTATAGGAATTTTACTCAACCTTTCTGGGTCTCCCAGCAACACCTATAAAGTGAGAGTAAAATTAGGCCACTTAATTAAGGTTTCTACAAACTCTTAAAAAATAAGTCTAGGTTCAGATTTCTACAGTCTTCCCAATTATGTCCTTTCCCTAATTCTCTCCAGTAATAAACTTTCCCTTGGATCAACCTCTGTGGTATCAACACTTCACAAAAATGTAAACAATTTTTATAATGCCACTCATTTAAAAAATATACAATGTCTATAAAACTTATCCTATAATATTTTGGTAGATCCTATTGAACATTTCTTAGTAACCATCCTAGAACCCATCTATTGTTTCAGTTGAAAATAAAGATTGCTCAACACACATCTCACACACAGAGCACGTGATTCATCATGTAGTACCTGCCAGAACACTTAGCAATGGGTACTCACTACGTCATTCCCTAACAGTAGTCAGACATTAAACACTAGATGTGTTTCTTTTCTTTTCTGTTTTTTTTTTAAGATTTTATTCACTTATCTTTAGAGGGGAAGGGAAGGAAAGAGGGAGAGAAATATCAATGTATGGTTGCCTCTCGTGTGTCCCCCACTGGGAACTGGCCTGCAACCCAGGCATGTGCCCTGACTGGGAATCAAATCTCGACGGTCTGGTTCGCAGGCCCGTGCTTAATCCACTGATTGATGTGTTTTCTTTTTTAATGTCCAAAACAAAGTGGACACTGTATATCAAGTGCCTCTACATAAAATATTAGGTAAAATTAAGCATCATTTCAGTTTTAAAACTATAAGAATATGAATTTTAGGACTGAAACTCTCTGTAAGTAAACTCCCTAATTTCAGGATGGACCAAACCCTACATGTTAAGTATTTTAGTTTCACAAACCATTTGAATGAGTTAAACAACATCTATTATATTTTTTAAACTTTTCAGGCAGAAGTTATAGCAACATTTTAATTTGATGCTTACAAAGAATTGATTTTTACCCAAAGAAAATTGGCTTCACTTGAGGCTTTTCATAACTAGCAAGTTAACTTGTTCAATTGAATAAAAGTGACATAATACTCAACACAGCTGTATTTCTGAGTCTATAACACACACATTTTATGCAAAATACAAAGAACAGTACAGTTGATTTTCTACAAAGATAATGCTAAATTTACTATTTTGGACATGCTCTAAAAGTCTGTAAAATCATCTTTAACTACTAAACTTTTCCTCACCTTCGATATATGAGAATCACAGATTAGTTTAGGGTCTGAGGTTAAAAAAAGTATGATATTTACTGAAGTCTCTTTCCCCCCCAGCATCTTAGGCAATACATAATTATGGTCCAGATTCTTTTCTTAATGGATCCTAAGCACACCATTATAATTAAAAAAGAATCATGTAATGTTAAAATAATAGTGGAACCACTGGTTCAACTTCAGTTTAAAAGCTTTCCAGAAATTTTGTTGTTAAAAATAATCTAATTAAAAATGTGTTAGGGGTGGGGGGATGTGATCACTTGCCCCAACACATAAATCCACTACTACAGTCCACAGTTGGATACACACAGAGGTTTAAAGAAGGAAATGACCCAGACTAATTCCTTCCTCAATATTTTTAAAACAATGTTTCTGCATTAAAGGAGTATACCCACTACCAATCATACCAATAATTAACATTTACCTAGCCCCTTCTCTGGGCTGGCACAATGCTAGTCACTTCACAGATGTCATTTCACTTACTCCTCAGAGCGACTCTGTAAGAAACATAGTATCTCCACTGAACAGATGAGAAAGCAAAGACAGAGAGAGGGCTCTAGGCTGCCAAGGGGCGTAGCCAGGGTTGTTTGACTTCAAAGTTCATGCTCATTATATTAAGCTACACTGTTTTGAGTTCCTCAAACTTCTGTTTAGATTTCCCAGGCAGAACTACTTCTCTGCAAAAAAATATAGCTGATTATACAATAGTAATGGGCCTATCAATACTATAAATTAACTAAGTCTTGACAAAAGGATAGAATTTACAAGACTTCAATTATTATATCAAGGTAATATTAGAAAATGTACAGTTAACTGAACTCACAGGCACTCGGGCTGATCTTTTCCACATCATATAAAAGTTCTAATATGGATACTTAACCCAAAGTTTTTCCTCATTAATTTTAGTGGTATATCTCATACTACTAAATGTGTATCTCACACATTCCACCCCACTTGTTGAAACAGTCAAGTCAAGCAAAAAATAAAATAAAATTTGTTTACAGAAAGAATCAAACAGGTAAATTTATTTATACTTAAGTGAAACATTCTTAACCGCCTGCCCAACCCCGCTTGAGACAAGAGCCCTGGAAACACAGCGCCCCCTCATGGTCTGGCTGAATAAACCTGGGGCACCGTTGCCGACTGACTGCAGCTCTGTCCCCAGCTTCTCCGGGGAACTAGTGAAATCTGCATCCGAATGGAATGACAGGGGACAAGCTGCACACAGAATTCGGGAAGGAGCCCGCACAGGGGCTCTTCGTCCAGAGGGGCGACCTGACGAGCGTCTCAACGCTCCCGCTTTCTCACTGGACCGCCAGGCTCGCCAAGTCCCACCCTTCAGGAAAGCGATAGGCTCCAGTTAATCCTCTAGCTGCCCCAACAGCGCAAATCCCAGGGAAACCCTAAATTTGCCGGCGCTTTAAACACCGAACAAGCCTAAATTCATCCTCCCCGAGCCCCAGCTGCATCAGGATGACCGAAAGGAACAAACCCTTCAGCTGCACACCGCAGCCACCTATAAAAAGGAGGCTGCAAGTCCCGGCCCAGACAGGACAAACACCACCATGATGACACCGACAAAGGTGATCCTGCCCCATAGTGCAGCCCTACTAGTGTCAGCTCCATCTCCTCCTTCCAGAAGAACCCACGGAACCAGTCCAGCAGCTGCAGACGGGGGGCGGCAGCACCAGGGCAGCCGGGATGCAGGGCAGACACGTTGGCGGGCGGGTTCAACGGAGCCTGCGTCTGGACTGCGCTAAGGCTCTTCGGGACCGGGCGCAACACTGGCGGACACTGGTTTGTGGAGGCGTTTGGAGACAGGGAGCCCTCTCCCCGCACAGTGGTCGTGGAGCCCAGAGTGAGAGCAGGAAAGAGCTGCTGGCTGGGGGCGTCTGGCGCCTGCAGCGCCACCTGGTGGGGCCCACTGGCAGTATCTGGGGCCAGTGGGCCACCCCTGGACTCAGTACCAGGCAAGCCCTCCTTCGGTTATTAGTGTTGGCTAATTCATATTTACACCATCGTTCACTGACAGTCTACTTCGTGCAGAAAGACTTCAAGACCCTGACGGTTCAGCATAAAATAATCCCTGTCCTGATTTGTGGTAATAGCAAAAGATGGAAGTCACAAGTGTTTATTAGTAGGAAACTGATTAAATCAACAATAGTATGCCTCCTAAAGGGAATACTATGCACCTGTAAAAAAAGATGAGGATGTTCTCTATAAATTGATATGGAATGATGTCCTGGACATATTTTCAAGAAGAAATGCAAGGTGTAGCCTATGTACACAATGATATTTTTGGTGTAATTGGGAAATGAAGACCATATGTATATATATGTGCAAATAAGTGTTATATTTGCATAAAGAAATACCAGAAGATTAATACAAGTGATTTGTTATGGGAACAGGAAAAAGGGAAAAACTGGGTAGCCAGAGAAGGCAGGGATGGAATGAGACTTTTCTAAATACTTTTTTACATAAATTTGACTTTCAACCATATAAATGATTGCCTGTTTACAAATTTAACTTAATTAAAAAGTCAATAAAATATCTTCAAAACTTTCAAATTAAAAAATAAATTCTTGCCCTCATGGAGCTTACATTCCAGTGAGGGGAAATGTAAACAAATAAAAAATATACTGCCCCATAGCACAGAGCTTTATAAAGAAAATTAAGCAATATGAGACAGAAGTGCCCATTGTTCTAGTGAGGGTCAGACTAGACCTCTCAAAGGGAGTGGCCCTGGTTTGAGAAGAAGTGAGAAAGAGAGTCAGGCACACATCTTGAGGAAGCACCTTCCCAAGCAGAAGGAACAGCAAGAACCCAGAGGGGAGAGGGCATAGAATGCTCTAGGAATGGAAATAGTCAGTGGAGCTGCTCAGATGAATGAGACAGGGGGTGGGAAGGGATGTGGATGGAGAAAGAGGCAGGCACAAAATGAAGGAAGTCATGTGGCCTTAGTTTGATTTTATTCTTGCTGTGATGGGAAGTCAGGAGAGTGAACCAATTTGACCATAATGGTATCAAACTAGAAATCAATTACAGAACCCCCTGAAAAATACAAAAACACATCAAGGCTAAATAAAATACTACTAAACAGTAAATGAGTTCAAAATGAAATCAAGGAAGACATCAAAAGATAGCTTGAGACAAATTATAATGAAGACATAATGACCCTAAATCTATGGGACACAGCAAAAGCAGTCATAAAAGGAAAATTCATAGCAACACAGGCCTACCTCAATAGACGAGATAAACCTCAAATAAACAATTTTCCCTTATGTCCAAAGAAACTAAAACAACAATAACAACAACAACAAAGCACAAAGTGAGCAAAAGGAAGGAAATAATATAGATCAGAGCAGAAACAGACTAGAGTCTAAAAATAATACAGAAGGTCAATGAAACCAAGAACTGCTTCTCTGAAAAGATAAACATGATGGATAAACCTTTAGTCAGACTCATCAAGAAAAAAAGAGGACTCCAATGAATAAAATATGGAATGAAAGAGAAAAAGTGATGACTGACACCACAGAAATATAAAGTATTATAAGAAAATATTACAAAGAACTATATGATAACGAACTAAACAGTTTGGAAGAAATGAATAAATTCCTAGAAAGGTAAAATCTTCCAACAGTGCATCCAAAAAAAAAAGCAGAAAGTATGAACAGTTTGATGACTGCCAGCAAATCAAATCAGTAATCAGGAAACTTTCAACAAACAAAAGTCCGG
Source organism: Artibeus jamaicensis (assembly GCF_021234435.1). NCBI lineage: Eukaryota > Metazoa > Chordata > Mammalia > Chiroptera > Phyllostomidae > Artibeus > Artibeus jamaicensis. The sequence continues at coordinate 6,685,582 of NW_026521810.1, read as the reverse complement.
GCATGGATGGGTTCACAGGTGAAATTTAACAAACGTTAAAAAAATTAACACTTATCTTTCTCAAATTATTCCAAAAAAAACGGAAGAGAAAAGGCTTCTAAGCATATTTTACAAGGCCAGCATTATCCTGATTCCAAAACCAGGTAAAGACATATAAAAAAAAAAAGAAAATTATAGGCCAATATCACTGATGAACATAGACGTAAAAACCTCAACAAAATATTACCAAACCAAATTCAACAATACATTAAAAAAGATCAACTGGGATTTACTCCTGGAATGTAACATTGGTTCAATATCTGCAAATCAATTAATAGCCAGAGATACACTACCTAAACAAAATAAAGGATAAAAATTATGTGATCATGTCACTAGATATAGAAAAGTGTTTGACAAAATCCAGCATCCATTTATGATAAAAACTCTCAGCAAAGTGGGAATAGAGGGAACATACCCCAACATAAAAAAAAAAAAGGGCCATAAATGACAATGTAGAGCTAACACCATACTCCACAGGGGAAAGCTAAAAGTATTTTCTTTCTTATTTTAAGGTCAGGAACAAGACGGGACTGTCTGCTTTCACCACTTTTACTCAACATAGTATTGGAAGTCCTAGCCGCAGCAATTGAATAAGAAAAACAAAAGGCATCCAAATTGCAAAGGAAGAAATAAAACTAACAATATTTGTAGATGACATGATAACTGTATATATAGAAAACCCTAAAGATTCCACCAAAAACTATTAGAACTGATAAATGAATTCAGTAAAGTAGCAGGATACAGAATTAATATTCAGAAATCAGTTGCATTTTTACACAATAGCAATGAGCTACAGAAAGAGAAATTAAGAAAATAATTCCATTTACAGTTATATCTGACATAATAAAATACCTAGGAACAAATGTAACCAAGGATATAAAAGAACTATACTTGGAAAACTGTAAGACATTGAAGAAATAAACTGAAAAAGATACAAATAAATTGAACCATATAGCATGCTCATAAATATGAAGAATTAACATTGTTAAAATGTTCATACTTCCCAAGGCAATCTATATATTTAGCACAATCCCTATCAAAATACCAATGACACTTTTCACAGAGCTAGAAAAGTAATCCTAAAATTTATATGAAAACACAAAAGACCTCAAATAACTACTGCAATCTTGAGGATTACTGAGGAGAACAAAGCTGGAGGGATCACACTACCTGATATCAAGCTACACTAAAAGTCTATAGTAATCAAAATGGTATGGCATAGACATAAAAACAGACACGCAGATCAATGCAACAGAATAGAGATCCCAGAAATAATCCCATGCCTAGGTGGTCAATTAATCTATGACAAAATAGACAAAAACAAACAATGGGTTAAAAACAATCTATACAATAAATGAATTGGGAAAAATTGGACAGATACATGCACAAAAAACCCACAAAAAACTAGACCACCTACTTACACCATATACAAGAACAAATTCAAAATGGATTAAAGACTTAAATGTAAGACTAGGATCCATGAAATTTCTAGAAGAAAACATAGACAGTAAACTCTGTCTATGACAGACATTGCTCTTAGTAAATTTTTAAAAATATATTTCCTTAGGCATGAGAAACAAAAGAAAAAATTAAAACAAATGGGGCTGAATCAAACTAAAAAGTTTTTGTACAGAAAGAAAACCATCAACAAAACAAAAAGAAAATCTACTGAATGGGAGAACATATTTGCCAATGACACATCTGATAAGGGGTTAATATCCAAAATTTACAAGGGATTAATACAACTCAACACCAAAAAAATCCAATTAAAAAAATGTGTAGAGGACCTGAATACACACTTCTTCAAAAAGGACATACAGATGACCAATAGAGATATGAAAAGATGATCAAGATTACCAATCATCAGAGAAATGCAAATTAAAATCCCATGAGATATCACCTCATATGTGTCAGAATGGCTATCATCATTAAATCAACAAACGAGTTTGGACAAGATGTGGGAAAATGGGAACCCTTGTGCACTCTTGGTGGGATTGCAAATTTGTGCAGCTACCGTGGAAAACAGCATGGAGTTCCCTCAAAAAATTAAAAAATGGAACTACCTTATTGCCCAGAAATTCTACTTCTGGGAACATATGCAAAGAAATCCAAAATAAGAATTTGAAAAGATATATTCACCCCTATGTTTGTTGCAGCATTATTTACAATAGCCAAGATATGGAAGCAACCCAAGTGCCCATCAATAGATGAGTGGATAAATAAGTGGTACATGTATTCAATGGAATACTACTCAGTCATAAAAGAGAATGAAATCTTACTATTTGTGACAACATTGATGGACCCTGAGGGCATTAGAGTAAGTGAAGTAAGCCAGACAGAGAAAGACACATGCCATATGACTTCAATTATATGTGGAATTTAAAAAACAAAATAAGCAAACAAAATAGAAACAGACTCATAGATACAGAACACAAACGAATGGTTTCTAGATGAGAGGGGAGTTGGGGGCTGGGTGAGAAAGAATTAAGAACTACAAATTGGGACTTCTGCCAAGATGGAGGCATAGGTGGAAACATTGTGCTTTCTTGCACAACCAAGTTTAAAGACAATAAAATTTTAGTAACAAAGAACTTAACCAAAACACAGAAAATTGAACTATACGAAGTCCGACAACAAGGAACCCTTCAGTTAGACCAATAAACCAGCGAAGGAGTGAGCAGTGAGACAGGCCTTGAAGGCCCCAGCAGCAGGAAGCAGCAGAGGGGACTGCTATTGTCCCTCTCTGCCCCCATACCCACATATGGCATCACAACCCAGCTACCCGGGCAGCCCCACCCTGGTGAACAACTAAAGCTCTGCTCCTCATACATCACGGGCACGAACAGACCAAAAATGGCTCAAGAAGAACTCAGAGCCCCAGAGCCCATAACTCTAAGCGACCAAGAAATAGCAAAACTTTCAGATGCACAGTTCAAAACACTGGTGATCAGGATGCTCACAGAACTGGTTGATTTTAGTCACAAATTAGAGGAACATATGAAGGCTAAACTAATTGAAATGAATGGTAATGCACAGGAAACCAATAGTGATGGAAAGGAAACTGGGACTCAAATCAAGGGAGTGGACCAGAAGGAAGAAAAAAATGACCAAACAGAAAAGAATAAAGAAGCAAGAATTCAAAGAAATGAGGAGAGGCTTAGGAACCTCCAGGGCATCTTTAAATGCTCCAACATCCGAATTATAGGGGTACCAGAAGGGGAAGAGGAACAGCCACAAGTGGAAAACTTATTTGAACAAGTAAAAAAGGAGAACTTCCCCAGTCTGGCAAAGGAAATAGACTTCCAGGAAGTCTAGGAAGCTCAGAGAGTCCCAAAGAAGTTGGACCCAAGTAGGAACACACCAAGGCACATCATAATTACATTAGCCAAGATTAAAATGAAGGAGAGAATCCTAGAAGCAGCAAGAAATAAGGGGACAGTCACCTACAAAGGAGTTCCCATCAGACTGTCAGCGGATTTCTCAAAAGAGACCTTACAGGCAAGAAGGGGCTGGAAAGAAGTATTCCAAGTCATGAAATCCAAAGACCTATATCCAAGATTGCTCTATATAGCAAAACAAACAAAAATAAAACAAAACAAAAATAAACACACCTAAAACAAAAGCAAACTAAGAGGATAGCTAGATCAGGAGCAGAATCATAGAAATGAAGATCTCATGGAGGGTTAGCAACAGGGGAGTGGGAGGAGGAGAAGCGGGGAGAAAGTACAGAAAATAAGTAGCATAGATGGTAGGTAGAAAATAGGGGGAGGGCAAGAATAGTATGGGAAATATAGAATCTAAAGAACTTGAGACATGTGGTCATAAACTAAAGGGGGGGGAATGGTGGGGAGGAGGGTGAAGGGTGGAGGGGAATTAGGAACAACTGTAATGGAATAATCAATAAATAAAAATTAAAATAAAAAAAAAGAATGTGCCTGATGGATGATTGAATGAATGAAGTGACTAGGTATCTGATCTCTCAAAGCCTTGACAATTAAGACATATGGGTATTACTTCTCTAACTCCATTGCCTATTAGTTGGGGGTTTAATCTGGCCTTTTCACCTGATTTTGACACTTACTGTGAAATTTTGGAATGCTACTGAACTTCTTCAACAAGCTTCAATTTCCTCATTTATTATATAATAAGGATAATAGCCAATACTCTTAGAGAGCATTTTATTATGATTAAACAAGCTAATATTTGCTCTTTGCACTATAGAAATAATATCATAATCTCAGGTTCAAGACATCCCATCTTCCAAAATGCAGGTACTCTCAACTCATTTGGGTTGCTGGGTCTGTTCCAGGGGAAGTACAGCCAGAGGAGTGGGCTTTTTATAGACTCCAGAGAGGTTCTTCCAAACTCTTTTGGCTCATGTTCCATCTCCGCTCTCAACCTGCCTCTCACCAACATGAGAGGCAGATAATCCCTGTTAGAGGGCCCAATGCCAGTAACCAAGTCAAGGTCACAGTCCAGAATGACCAACATCTACACCAGGCATATGTACACTTTGGTTATGCTATCTTGGACAACAAGAACAACCTCACAGCGTTAAGCTAATGAAATATGGTAACCACGAACATGAGAATTCCCACATCAGCACTTGTCTAATGTGACAGTGAAATATTCCCACCTGAAATGCTAACTTGAATAACTTAAAGATTTTAAAGACTAGCAAGGTAATAACCTACAAATTGTTAATACAATCATTTAGTCAAGTCTAGAGATCAAAGACTCATCTATTCTCTAATTTTTCTTCTGCATGAAATTATAGGCCATATTTCCCAGAGAACTGTACTCTAATAATGGTGCCCTTAGGAAGGGGAGCTGAGTCCTTCTAGTGCAGTGGTTCTCAAAGCATCACCTGGGAACCTGTTAGATGTGCAAATTCCCATTCCCCATCCAGACCTACTGGGGACTGGGGAGAGAGATAATGGGGGAAGATAGGAGAAGGGCCATCAAGGAATGTATTTAAAGGACACATGGACAAAACCAAAGGTGGTAGGTTTGAGGGTGGGAGACAGGGATGGGTGGGGCAGGGGGCCAAGGTGGAAATGCAGACAACTATACTTGAACACCAGTAAAAAAATTTTTCAAAATTCCCAGAATTGTCCCTAAATTCTAGAATGAAATTGAAGTCGAATTTGATGTCAGGTAGTATGCCAAGGCTATGATCAGACAAACCAGGCCAAAATTGTTGTTATTAGCACCTTATTTCTGAAGTCCAGAAATGTGACAATTTGCTAACTCTTGTTCTGATTACACTTTAACCTCTTTCATCTTTACATTTGAAGATGATTATTCATTACCTTGTATTTGCAAGTTTACCGCCAGTCCTCTACATACACATTCCTTAATATTAGCCCAGAGTGAAGAAGGGACACTGTTGGGGCTGGAATTAGATAAAAGTAGCCAAAAGGAACCCAAGGCAGGCTCCAGACTGTCTCAGCAAGGAAGATAGAAAGTACAGAAAGTACGAAGAGTGCTGAACAAGATAAACCGCCTTGTGCATGACCTTGTCCTTGCAGAAAAGTATCCATTGTTGCAAGCAGAGAACATAGCCATGTGTGTTCTCTCGAGATAGCCAACTGCTAACAGCTACATCTGCTTCTGTATTTGCTTGCTTGCTCACCCCAATAAAAACCCCAGGCTGTAAGCGCCAGGCGCGACTCTCATCTGCAGCCATTTTGGCACTGTGTCCTCGGACACCCCAAGAGTTCGCCCCTGTGCAGGTAAAACTCTGAAACTTTGGCCAATAAAGTTCCATCTTAAATTCCTGAAAGCTTCCAACATTTTTGCTCGCATTGGGGTATGTTACAACACTACTGCATACAGAAAACTCTTTTAAAGAGAATATACTTATAGCCTTTGGCTGCCACGTCCTGAGAGTCGAAGAACTGACGTCCGTGACTCTAGGGTCGAGGGAGCAGTGAGATGAGGGGCAGCACTGTGCTCCTTGTTAGGGAGAATATATTTTCCCCAAAACCTATGTCGTCTAGGTTCCTCTTCCCCTCTGTTCAAGGACGGAGACTGTGCTGGACGTAGGATGGGCCCGCCTCTTTATGAGGCCGGGCGTGGATACAGGAAGTGGGTGGGGATAACAGGGAGGAGTTTCCGGTGTGTCCTGGGAAAGCCCGAGCTGGATTGCAGTCTGCGTTCCAGTCCCCGTCCGTCTGTCCCCACCCCTCCCCCATCCCCAGGGGGTGACTACGGTAGGAGGAATTATTCGCTGGCCCTTCACCGCCGCTCTACACCGCGGCCTTAGCTCAGTGTGAACTACATGCTGGCACCGACAGCCTCATCGAGGACATCGACAAAAAGCACTTGATTCTGCTTCAGCTGGAAAGACACAGGATTTTTGAGAGGCATTGATCAGTTTGCTAATTTAGTGCTACATCAGACTGTGGAGCGCACTCATGTGGGCAAAAAATACGGTGATATTCCTCAAGGGATTTTTGTGGTCAGAGGAGAAAATGTGGGAACTAGGAGAAACTATAAACTAGGAGAAATACACTTGGACAGGGAGAGTAACACACCCCTTCAGCAAGTGTCAGTTGAAAAAGTCCTAGAAGAACAAAGGGTAGAATAGCAGACCAAGCTGGAAGCTGAGAAGCTGAAAGTTCATTCAGATTCCGAAAGATCAAGGTCTCTCCATTCCAGGGCCAGATACTCTTGAACAGTATTAACTCGTGTTCAGAGGCTATTGCTCTTGGGGAGCAGGGGCTGTCATTGAATGAAAGCGACATTCTGGTCACCTCACACATTTGACTGGAGGCTAGAATTTTGAGAAGTCATGTTTCTTTTGAATCTTTCACATACACAAAATTAAAAAAACGTGTTTTTTCCTTTTAAATAACCAAACCATTGTTTAAAGAAACAGCTGGATTGATTTCCTTGATTCGTCACCCTGAAGCCAGGAACTACTTCTCCCTATTGCTCTTCTCAGCCCAAATTAGAGTTTACAGGGGACAGTCTTCATTTGCTTGTAAATAAAGTATGAATCTCAAATATATATATATAGTTATATATTTATAGTTATACATAGTTATACAACTTAAGGTTTTTCTTTGATTTGTAACCATCTAATATATGATCAGATGAAAAATATATTAATACAATCTTAAATCTTACCATCATTTAACTGAATTATATTTGTCTCTTTAAAATATTTTTAGATATTTATTTATTTATATTTAGAGAGAGAGAAAGGGAAGGGCAGAAACATCAATGTGTGGTTGCCTCTCATTTGCCCTCTAATGGGGACCAGGTCCAAAATCCAGGTATGTTGCCCTGACTGGGAATCAAACCTGCAACCCTTTTGTTTGCTGGCCTGTGCTCGGTACACTGGGCTGCACCAGCCAGGGCTATATTTGTCTTAAATAGAACCAAAAAGACCTTCAAATGTGAATTGGATTAATCTCTCCAAAATTGAATCTTCTACCCCATTGGTGTAAATGATCATTAGTTGTCTTCTGTTATGTGTATTCCATTCTTTAACAAACTACTCATAAAATAACATTCACTATTACCAGTAACTTAGAAGAAATTTTCATTTCAATCTTTCTATTTTAAAATGCTACAGAATTCCTTTTAATAATATGTTTAAAATAAAACAACTCTTAAGGAATCTATTAATTTCATAATATCACTTTTTCATGAGTAATGAGATGTTTGAAGACAATGAAGTTAAAGTTTAATGAACACCAACTGCACTACATAAGGTTACTCAACTTAAAAGGAATGCTTGGAACCTAGTATGGAATTTATTTTTGTTGAATGAACACACAAACTCAGAGTGTAATTGTTCAAATCTCAGCTCTACTGTTACAGAACGAACCCTTGGTGGGGGAAGAGATACTATTACTGGAAGGACCCTCCCTTCTCCCAGGGTCCTCCTATACTATGTTCACCTTGCCAGCCACCAGGGAATTGTAGCTCTCAATGCCAGAAATTGGTGAAAAGGAAAGGAATCATTTATTTAAAAGTTACACAAATTTAGAGTAATGACATAATGTCTTCCTTTAAATCTCAAAGTCTCTTAAAACACCCACAAACATACACAGTCCTTCCTTCCCCACTTTGCCCAGTCTGGGGTACCGTATCTTAGGAAAAGAAATAGAAGTCTGTGGCTCAGGTAGCTCCCAGTTCTTCCCAGTAATCTGTGCTCAGCTAGCAGGCCTCCCTTGGTTCCCAGCACCATCAGCTGTGTCACTGCTGTGATCTCCAGTTCTTAATCCAAAACCACATGAACCTTCTCACGGCCCACCAGCAAGAGTCCTTTTCCCCCTTTCTTTCCCTACAAGGTCTCTCCTTCTTCCTAAGCCATGTGACAAAGAGAGCACCCAAAGCTACATAGTTCCCCCAGCTTGGCTGCCGAGCCAATCCCAGCGCCAATCTTCCTCTGTATCCCCATTTCCAACTCCTCCCACAAGTAGCTACACCTGCCAGCATTCCCATATTTTTCCAGCTTTTCTGGGCTGCCATAGTAAGTCTGGGCAGGTGTGACCCCATGGCATGAAGCATGCCACAAGGCATGGCCACAGCTATTTAACATATCCATGAAACCAGTTAAAAGTTATAGATATGTTAAATGACCATTTCTGAGGTTATTTGCAAAACAGTTGCTATGCAGAACAACTCTCAATGGCCCTGCTCCATGTGTCTCATCCTCCAGTTCAAACTTGTGGGGGTAAGGACATACTATATTTTAATATTTCCTGGACACCCTCAGTTCGGGACCCCATTACAAATCCCTCTTTAGGAGGCTCCCTGGCTGCACCCTGTTACACTACCATTTGTTATATGACTTTAACAAAGTCCCTTAACCTCTATGAAACCAATTTTATTATCAGTAAACTGGAGTTACACCTTGCCATTCATAGGGCTCTTCTTTGATCAAATAGGGAAGAGAAAGCCAATTACAAGCTACATCAACAGTTCTTCCTCAAGTGGACACATTTTTCATTTCAGTACTTGCACACCTTTACTTTTCCCCATACTTTCTATGAGCCTGACACACAATTTATATGAGTAGATTTGTCACAAAAACAAAATTCTGTTAAAACCCCAACCCCTTATATACTGTGGAAAAATTTCAGGCTAGCTACATCCATGAAATTCTGACTAAATGGCTCATAAAATAATTAATTATAGAAACATTGATCCTATATTGAATGAACACCATTTATCTGGCACTACATTTGATTGTTTCAGTAAATAATAACCATCATATCAATTCAGCAAATTAGATTACCCCTATTTTTCAGATGAGATTAAATAATTATTCAATATAAATAAAACCCAGTGATTTTGCCGGGATTCAAAATCTGTTCTAACCAATACACACTACTAAACACTTTGTATTATAATACTTTGCCCAGTTTTCTCAAAAGATTGTCTTCATAAAGAAAATAGTTAAAACATAATAAAGTAATAAAGTGTTCTTTGCTTTGCTAGGTCATAATAAATAACATTTTTAGATGAAAGCTTAAAGTTAAACATTCATTAACTTGGATTTAGCAAAGAATTCTTCTTTTCTTTTTTATTGAATGTACTGGGGTGACTTTGGTTAATAGAGTTATATAGGTTTCAGGTATACAATTCCATAATACATTATTTGTTTGTTGCATTGTACGTTCACCACACCAAGTCAAGTCTCTTTCCATCATCATTTATACCCCCTTTACCCTATTCTACCTTCCTCAACCCCCTGTCCCTCTGGTGATCACCACACTGTTGTCCATATTTATGAGTTGTTGTTGTTTTTGAGTTTTGCTTAAAACTTCAACTTTTTCACCCAGTCCCCCAAACCTCTTCCCTCTGACAGAACAGACTTGTTCTTTGTATCAGTTTGTTTTTATTTTGTTTGCTAGTTTATTTCATTCATTAGATTCCACATATGAATGCGATCATATGATACTTGTCTTCCTCTGTCTGGCTTATTTCACTTAGCATAATACTTTCCAGGTCTATTCATGCTGTCTCCAAGGGTAAGATTTTCTTGTTTTATGGATGTGGAGTATTATTCCATGGTGTAAATTGTACCATAGCTTTTTTTTAATCCACTCATCAACTGATGGATACTTAGGCTGCTTTCAAATCTTGGTTATTATAAATAATGCTGCAGTGAACACAAGGTGCATATATCCTTTTGAATAAGTATTTCAGATTTCTTTGGATATATTCCCAGAAGTGAAATCACTGGGGCATAAAGAAGTCCAATTTTTAATTGCCTGAGGCAACTTCATAATGCTTTCTACAGTGATTGCACCAATCTGCATTCCCAGCAACAGTGCACAAAGGATCTCTTTTCTCCATGTCCTTGCCAACATTTGCTGTTTGTTGATTTCTTGATGATAACCATTCTGACAGGTGATTATCTCACTGTAGTTTTAATTTGCATTTCTCTGATGATCAGTGATGTCAGGCATCTTTTCATATGTCTATTGGCCATCTATATGTCCTCTTTGGAGAAGTGTCTATTCAGGTCCTTTACCATTTTTAATTGGATTTGTTGATTTTTTTGGTGTTGAATTTTATAAGTCCTTTATAAATTATGCATATTATGCCTTATCAGATGTATCATTGGTGAATATGCCCTCCCATTCAGTGGGTTGTCTTTTCATTTTGTTGATGGTTTCCTTTGCTGTGCAAAACATTTTTGGGTTTGGTATAGTTCCATTTGTTTATTTTTTCTTGTTTCCTTTGCCTGAGAATATATTTCAGAAAAAAACATTGTTATGAGAAATGTCCAAGATTTTACTGTCTATGTTTCTTCTAGGATTTCTATGGTTTGGAGTCTAACATTTAAGTCTTTAATCTATTTTGAGTTTATTCTTCTATACAGTATGAAAAGGTGGTCTACTTTCATATTTTTTATCATGTATCTGTCCAATTTCCCAACACTATATAGTCAGTCTTTATCCCATTGTATGTTCTTGCCTCCTTTGTCAAATATAATTGACTATAAGTGTGTGGGTTATTTCTGGGCTCTCTATTCTGTTCCATTGATCTATATGTTTGTTTTAATGTCAGTACTATGCTGTTTTGATTACCATGGCCTTGTAGTGTAGTTTGATATCAGGTGCATGATTCCTCCAACTTTTTTCTTTCTCAAGATAGCTGTGTCTTAGGGGTCTTTTGTGGTTTCATGTAAATTTTTGTAATATTTATTCTAGTTCTATGAAATACACATTAATATCTTGATGAGAATTGCATTGAATCTATAGATTGCTTTGGGTAGTGTGGACATTTGAATGATGTTAATTCTTCCTATCCATGAACATGGTATATGCTTCCACTTATTTGTATCTTCTTCAATTTCTTTCCTCAGTGTCTTAAAATTTTCTGAGTATAGTCTTTTACAATCTTGGTTAAATTTACTACTAGTATTTTTATTGTTGTTGTTGCAACTGTGCATGGGCTTGATCTATATTTTCCCATTGTAATATTTCATTATCGGTATATAAAAATACAACTGATTTCTGAATATTTATTTTGCATCCTGCTAATTTACTGAATTCATTTGTCACTTCTAGCAGTTTTTTTTGGTGGAATCTTTAGGGTTCTTTATATACAATATCATGTCATCTTCAAATAATGAGTTTTACTTCTTTCCAATTTGGATATCTTTTATTTCTTCTTTTTGACTGATTGCTGTGATTAGAACTTCCGGTTCTATGTTGAATAAGCAGTGTGCAGTGAAAATGGACATCCTTTCTCATTCCCTGTATTAAGAAAAACGTTTGTAGTTTTTGCCCATTGAGTATGATTTTGGCTGTAGGTTTGTCATATAGGGCCTTTATTACCTTGAGATATGTTCCCTCTGTTGTCACTTTGCTGAGAGTTTTTTTTTAATCACAACTGGGTGCCAGATTTAATCAAGTGCTTTTTCTGCAACTATTGATCTAATCATGTAGTTTTTATTCTTCATTATGTTCATGTGATGTATCACATTTATTGATTTGCAAATATTGTACCAACCTTGCATTCCCAGAATAAATTCCACTTGACAATGGTGTATAATCTCTTTAATGTATTGCTACATCCATTTTGGTAATATTTTGTTGATTATGTTAACACCTGTGTTCATCATGAATATTGGCCTATAATTTTCCTTTTTTTTCATAGAGCCTTTGTCTAGTTTTGGAATTAGGTTAGTCCTGGCCTCAGAAAATGAGTTTGGGAGCATTCCTTCCTCCTAATTGTTTTGAAATAGTTTGAGGAGGAGAGGTGTTATTTCTTTTTTGAATGTTAAAGTTGATCTGTGAAGCCATCTGACCCAGGGCTACTGTCTGTTTGTAATTTTTTGATTACCACTTCAATTTCATTATTCAGATTCTCTCATTCCTCCTGATTCAGTATTAGAAGATTGTATGTTTCTAGAAATTTATCCATTTGATCCAAATTGTCCAATTAGTTTTCATATGGTTGTTCATAATACTTTTACAATCCTTTGTAATTCTTTGGAGTCAGTTGTTACTTCTCTTTCATTTCTGCTTTTATTTATTTGGGCCTTGTCTCTTTTTTTTTCTTGATGAGTCTGGTTAGAGATGTGTTAGTCCTGTTTATATTTTCAAAGAACATCTCTTGGTTTCATCGATCTTTTGTTTTCCTTTTTTTAAAGATGCCATTTCATTTATTTCTGCTCTGATATTGATTATTTCCCTACTTCTACTCACTTTGGGTTTTGTTTGTTGTTCTTTTTTTAAGTTCCTTTACATGTAAAGTGAGATTGTTTATTTGAGATTTTTCTTGTTTCTTGAGGTAGCTTGTAATACTATGAATTTCCCTTTTAGGACTGCTTTTGCTCTGTCCCACAGATTTTGGGTTGTTGTGTTCTCATTTTTTGCTGTTGTTATTGCAAAGTACCTTTTGATTTCTTCCTTTATCTCAGGGTTAGCCTATTTATTGTTTAGTAACATGCTATCTAGCCTCTAAGTCTTTGTGTATTTTCAGTTTTTTTGTTTGTTTTCTGTGATTAATTTCTAGATTCAAACCATTATGGTCAGAGAAGTTGACTGATATGATTTCAATCTTCTTAAAATTACTCATACTTGTTTTGTGTCCTAACATGAGGTCACTTGAAAAAATGTATATTATGCTGCTTTGGGGAAAAAAGTTCTGAAGATATTAATTAAAACCACCTAATCTCATGTGTCATTTATGTCTGCTATTTCTTCACTGATTTTCTGTTTGGAAGATCAATCTATTGATGTCAATTGGGTTTTTAAATCCCCTACTATGACTGCATTACTGTCAATCTCTCCCTTCATGTCAATCAAGATTTCCTTTACCTATTTAGGTGCTCCTCTGTTGGGTGCATACATGTTTACAAAGATTATATCCTCTTGTTGAAGTGTTCCCTTTATCATTATGTAGTGCCCTTGTCAACTTTATAACCTTTGTTTTAAAGTCTATTTTGGCCAATACAAGCATAGCTACTCCAGATTTTTTTCCTTTTCATATTTATGAAATACATTTTTCCATCCTTTTACTTTTAGTCTGTATGTATCCTTTGTTCTGAGGTGGGTCTCTTGTAGACAGCATGTATATATGGCCCTTATTTCTTATCCATTCATCTACCCTATGTCTTGGAGCACTTAAGTCACTTACATTTAAAATGATTATTGATAGGTACATATGTGTTGCCATTTTATTCTTTAAACTATGATCCCTTTTTTTGTATTCTGCTTTTTAAACCAGGCCCTTTAACATTTCTTGTAATACTGGTTTGGTGGTAGCCAACTCCTTAAGCTTTTTCTTGTTTGGAAAGCTCTTTATTTTTCCTTCAATTTTAAATGATGGCTTTGCTGGGTAAAATGGTCTTGCTTGTAGGTTCTTGCTTTTCATCACTTTGAATATTTCATGTCAATCCCTTCTGGCCTAAAATGTTTCTGTTGAAAAGTCTCCTGATAGTCTTATGGGTGCTCCATTGTTGCTAACTGTCTTTTTCCTGCTGCTTTCTTTAAAAAAATTATTGATTTGAGAGAAGGGGGGAGAGTGGGAGAGGAACATTGATTTGTTCTTCCATTTATTTACGTATTTATTGATATATTCCTGTATGTGCCCTGACTGGAGATCAAACCCTCCATGTTAGCATATCAAGACAATGCTCTAACCAACTGAGGTAAGTGACCAGGGCCTCTTGCTGCTTTTAAGATTCCCAATTTGTCTTTAAACTTTGGCATTTTAAGTATCATATGTCTTGGTGTGGGATTCTTTGGTTTCATCTTGTTTGGGATTCTCTGCACTTCCTGAATTTGTGTATCATTTTCCTTACCAAGTTAGAGAAGTTTTTGGTCATTATTTTTTCAAATAGGTTCTTAATCCCTTGCTCTCTCTCTTCTCCTTATGGTATCCCTATGATGCAGATGCTTAGTGTTAATCTTCATGTTGTCCCAACGTCCCTTAAACTATCTTAATTTTTTAAATTCTTTTTTCTTTCTACTTCTTTGATTGGGTGTTTTTTTCCCTACCTTGTCTTCCAAATCACCGATTCAATCATCTGCTTCATCCAATCTGTTTATTTTTCCCAGTGTATTTTTCATTTCAGGTATTGCATTCTTCATTTCTGATAGGCCTTTTTTTTTTTTTACAGTTTCTATGTCCTTTTTCATGCTGTCGAGTGTGCTTATAACCATTACTTTGAACTCTGTATCTGATAAATTTCTTGCCTCCATTTCCTTTTGCTCTTTTTCTGCAGATTTCTCTTCTTTTACTTGACACATATTTCTTTGCCTCCTCATTTTAGCTCCCTCTTTGTATGTTACCAGTAGATAGATATTTGTGATTCTATGTATTAGATAGATCTTTGTGTTTCTATGTATTAGATAGATCTGTTATAAATTCAAGTGTCTGTGGGGTGGCCTTGTATTTGTTGTAGGTATTCTGGGGGTCCAGTAGTGCAGTATCCTTGATCAGAAGAGCTGGGTGCTTCAGGAATGTCCCTTTTGTGGTAAGTTGTTACTCCTGTTGTAACTGAGTCTTGATTGCTATTGCCCCATTCATCTTCGAGATTGACCCTCAGACTAGCTGACTGTGAGTCTCAACCCCAAACATGGCATGCATTCTGCTGCATGGGTGCTGACTACAGCAGGGTTTGGTTCCTGCTGAGATCTTCCTTTGGATATGCTGCTTGTGAAGCTTATTGGATCTTGCTCTGATGCTGTCTGAAGCTGGCCACTGGTTGTTTTGTTTCTGGGTCTTTGGGGAGGAATTCTGGTGTAGGTCAATTTCAGAAGCTGCTTGTGGTTGTCCTAGGCAACCTGTTTAGAGCTACCAGTGATCCACATTTTGTGGCTGCTTTTTCTGGACATGTGTGTGTACAGGAAGGACCAAGCTGCACACCAAGGTTGGCTTTTACCACCACTGGGCTTGGGGAGATGTCAGTAAAAGTTCCAAGGCACCCTGAGATCTGCCTATGCCTTCTTCCATCTCCCAGCTGCCTATCAGGCTCAGACACTGAAAGGGTCTCTGGTGGTACTCTCTCATTGCATGAAGTAGGTCCATAGTGAGTAGCCAGGTAGGGGCTTGTTGCTGTCCCATGAGGGGGAGGTACTTGTCAGTCTTTAGGGAACATGGAGAGTGTGCCCTAAAGCCTCTCAAGTCAGTCTATCCTATATTTTCCCCTGGACTTGGCATGGTGGAGCCAGTAGGAGTTGAGTGTGTGGGGCTTTCTGAGCCCAGAGAATAAGGTTGCTGGAACCCTGAGGGTGGTTCTAGATCTTCTGTGAGAAGGGAGCATCAGTGAGTTTCAATGAAAAATGGGGGATATGGCCCCACCCTGAAGGCACTCAACTCAGTCACTGATACACCCTGAATCTGCCAAGACCTCTACACTCTAACCAAGGCAGCTAACTCCTCCACAGGGCATAAGTCCACTGGGTGGGACAAAAGGGAGTCCAGAGGGTGGGACTATTGCTTTTCCACAGGCTGATACCACATGGAGGGGAGTTCTCAACCCCAAAAATATGGCATTTGCAGTATGGAGAAGGACTCAACGCAGGTATCCTGGAAGCTGTCCCTTCAGGTCTCTCTCCAGAACCACCAACTCCAGACTCTACCCACACAACTATAGTCCACTCCATTCTTTTTCCACTGGAGCACAGGGTGAGTGACTGTGAATTTTTTGCATTGGCTATATAAGAGAGTGTCCATGTCTCTAGCATACTCCTGTGTCTCCCTGGCAGTCAGAATTCCTACTGCCTTTTATAGCCACATGTTATGTGGGCACTTCTTTTTGGCTCTGATGCTCTGGGCTGGGTAGCCACATATTTAAGTGTAACCTCTGCTAAAATAAAAAAGTTAGATAATAGATGTTAACAAGAATGTGGAGAAATTAGAATCCTCATACAGTGCTGGCAGATATAAAATGGTACATCTACTTTGGAAAAGCTTAGGAGCTTCTCAAACAATTAAATATAAAGTTACCATTTGACCCAGCTATTCCATTCCTCAGTATACAGTCCTAGGTCTATACTGAAGAAAAATGAAAAACCTGTACACAAATGTTTATGGCACTATTTTTCATAACAGAAAAAACTCTAGAAACCACTCAAATGTCTATCAGCTGATGAATGGATTAAGAAAATATAATAAAGCCATTTAATGAAATATTATTCTACCATTAAAAAGAATGAAGTATTGACACATGCTACAATATAGATGAACCTCGAGAACATTATGCTCAGTTAAAAAAGCTAAGTCACAACAGACCACATGTTGTATTATTTCACTAGCATGGAAAGTCTGTATGTCCATAACAAGAAAATCTACAAAAATAAAAAGTAGGCTAGTGGTCACCTACGACTATGTGGGAAAAGAAGATAATAAGTAAGGGGTAGGAGGTTTCTTTTCTGGAGTAATAAAAATGTTCTAGTGGTCAAGATCACTGCATAGGAGGATGCTGAACTCACCCCCTTCCACAAACACAGGAGAGAGGAACACAGGTACGAGAGGAACATACACCTACATTTAGAGCAATTTCTCCTGAGACACAAATGAAGGCCATTTGAGCAACTTCTGCAAAACAAATGACAGATAGAGACTCCAAAGAGAAGGTTGGGATTTCAAGAGCTTTCCAGTATTGGAGAGTACTTGGCAGGATTGGAGGTATTGGTGAGTACCACTGTTTATGTTCCTTTTCCACTTAAATAGCATGGGTAAGAACTTTGTCCAGGTGCTCTGGCCAATATGCAAGGCCTCTACAGTGTATACCCAGCCACTCACCCAAGAGCTTGCTTTAGCAGAATCAACAAAGGCACTGTGGCATACACACTGGGTGGTCCTACCCTGTTAATAATCAACCCACAGACAAATGAGTCAATGGAACATTGCCAAGCATGTGCACTCATAGCCACACCACCTGAAGCTTGCTTTTGCAGGATGACAGGGAACAGCAGTGTGAAAACACTAGGCTATCCCACTCTGAGCTCTACCCTGAACCCATTCTTCTGGCCAGTTACACTCAAGGATTTGCATACAATACATCCCAACACCAAATAGCCAATCAAAATCACTGAGCACAGCTCAGAAGACTAAGGAGACTGCACCATCTAATTTCACAGATCTTTTACATTAGAAGTTCACACCATAAACCCAGGGAGTCAGAACAGATCAATTTAAGACGCAAAGCTAACAAGAAGAGACACACAAACAATGGGAAGACAAAGAAACAATCCCCAAATGAAAGGAAAGCAGGAAGCCTCAGAAAGATTGCTAAATAAAATAAAGGCAACTCAACTATCAGATATTGAGTTTGAAGCAATTGTTATCAGGAAGCTCAATGAGCTCACAGAGAATTACCAGAAACTACAAGGAAACTACAATGAACTTGCTGCGAATTATATCAACATGAAAAAGGAAATAGAAGATACCAGAAAGGGCCAAGAGGAAATGAAGAATACAATTTCCAAACTAAAGAACACAGTAGAAGGAATCAAAAACAGGCTTGATGAAGCAGAGGATTGGATCAGTGAGCTGGAGGACAAGGTAGAAAAAAACACTCAGAAAGAGCAAGAAAAGGAAGAGACTCAGAAAGAATGAAGATGGATTAAGAAAAATCCAGGACAATATGAAACATAATAATATCCATATAATAGGAATACCAAAAGGAGAAGAAGAAGAGCAAGGGATAGAAAACCTATTTGAAAAAGTAATGATGGAAAACTTCCCTAATTTGATGAGAGGAAAAGTCACACAAATCTAGGAAACACAGAGAGTTCCAATCAAGAGTAACCCAAAGAGGCCCACTTCCAGACACATCATAATAAAAACGGCCAAATTCCAAGACAGAAAATCTTAAAGGCAGCAAGGGAGAAAAAGAAAATAACATACAAGGGAGCCCTGATAAGGTTAGCAGCTGACTTCTCAATGGAAATGCTTCAAGCCAGAAGAGAATGGCAAGAAATATTCCAAGTAATGAGAACCAGAGGCCTGCAACCAAGGCTACTTTACCCATCAAGGCTCTCAATCAAGATAGAAGGCCAAACAAAAAGCTTTCATGACAAAAGAAGTCTAAAAGAATACATCTCCACCAAACCAGCTCTGCAAGAGATGCTAAAAGGACTGCTTTAAGGAAAGGAAGGAAAAGAGAGAGACAGAGAGAAATACAGGTACAAAAATGGCAATGAATAAGTACCTGTCAATAATAACCTTAAATGTAAATGAATTAAATTCTCCAATAAAAAGACACAGAATAGCTGAATGAATAAGAAAGCATGACCCACACCTATGCTGCCTACAAGAAACCCACCTCAGAACAAAAGACCTACACAGACTGAAAGTGAAGGTCTTGAAACAAATTCTCCAAGCAAAAAAAGAGGGGGAAAAAGCCAGGGTAGCAATACTCATATCAGACAAAATAGACTTCAAAAAAAAAAAAAAAGGGCAATAAGAGAGACCCAGAAGGTCACTTCATAATACTCAAGGGAAGAATCCACCAAGAACACATAAACATTGTAAATATATATGCACCCAACATAGGAGCACCCAAATGAATAAAGAAAATTTTAGAGGACTTCAAGAAAGATGCTGACAGCAACACAATTATAGTAGGGGATTTTAACACCCCACTATCAAAAATGGACAGATCTTCCAAACAAAATATCAACAAAGATATTGTGGCATTGAACAATGTCCTAGATGAAATGGACTTAACTGATATACATAGAGCCCTTCATCCCAAAGAAGCTAAATGCACATTCTTTTCAAATGTGCATGGAACATTTTCAAAGATAGATCACACAGTAAGACACAAAACAAACTTCAACAAATTCAAGAAAATTGAAATCATATTAAGCATTTTCTCCAACCACAACGGACTGAAACTGGAAACCAACCCCAAGGAAAACACCCCAAAACACTCAAAATCATGGAGACTGAATCGCATGCTGTTAAACAATGAGTGGGTCAAGAATGAGATTAGGGAAGAAACCAAAAAGTTTCTGACAACAAACAAAACTCATGACAACCCAAAACTTGTGGGACACAGCAAAGGCAGTCCTGAGACGAAAGTTTATAGCAATCCAGGCCTACCTAAAAGAGATAGAAACATTTCAAACAAAAAACCTAACTCTCCACCTACAAGAACTTGAGGAACAACAACAAAGACAGCCCAGAGCAAGTAGGAGAAAGGAAATAACCAATATCAGAGCAGAATTCAATGACATAGAGACTAAAAGCACCATTCTAAGGATCAATGGATGCAGGAGCTGGTTCTTTGAAAAGGTAAACAAAATCGACAATCCTTTAAGCGGGCTCATCAAGAAGAGAGAGGACCCAAATAAACACAATCAGAAATGGGGGGTAGAAATGGGAGGGAAGTGGAGTGCATGGGGGTGGGGTGAGCTGGGATGGGAGAAATAAACAGAAAACTGTACTTGAAAAATAACTGAATAAAAAAATAAGAAAAAAAAGAAATGAAAGAAGAGAGATTACAACTGACACCACAGAAATACAAAGGATTATTACTATGAAGAATTGTATGCCAAAAAAATTGAAAACCAAGGTGAAATGGACAAATTTCTAGAAAAATATAATTTTCCAAAACTCAGTGAAGAATAAACGGAAAGCCTGAACAGACCAATAACAGCAGACAAAATTGAAGCAGTAATAAAAAGACTCCTGACACACAAAAGCCTTGGACTGGATGGTTTCACAGGAGAATTCTACAAAGCATTTAAGGAAGAGCTAACTCCTATCCCTCACAGACAATTTAAAAAAATTCAAAATGATGGAAGACTCCCAAACTCTTTTTATGAAGCCAGCATCATTCTAATCCCAAAACCAGATAAAGACACAACAAAGAAAGGAAACTTCAGGCCAATATTGCTAATGAACACAGATGCTAAAATCCTCAACAAGATATTGGCAAACCACATCCACAAATACATTAAAAAGATCATATACCATGACCAAGTGGGATTCATCCCAGGTATGCAAGGATAGTACAATATTTGCAAATCAATACAGTAATCTGTCACCTGTCACGGGAATTACATTCCAAAGACTCCCGTGATAGATGAAAATCCATGAAGTAGCAGCTATATATATTTAAGGCTTTATAAACCCTTATCACACTCCTATAAAGTTTTCCCACTCTCTTATTAACCTTTCTCACACTCTTATAAACACTTCATATACTCTTAAGCGCTTTCTACACTCTTAAACCTATGTAATTTTAACAACATACAAAATTCTATATGGGTACTTGTTGTAGACCGCTCTGCCTAGTTTTAGAAATTGTATCTCAATTCCTTGTGGCTAAGGGCAAAAGGGACAACCTCTGGAATGTGAGCCGAAGGAGACAAAGCCTGTCTCTGGTAGCAAACACTGCCTCAGTTTCTCTCCCTGTCCCCAAAGCTTGGTAGGAAGTCAATGATGGGTAAGACCCCTCACAGCGGGGGGCAACCTAAGCCAGACTCCATCACTTGGGAGGCCTTCATGGAAGGACTGGGAGGGGCTGCAACAAAGAGCAATGGACTCTTGCCCCCACCCCCCCAACACACTTTGACAAAGCCCAAGTCCCCATGTTCTCTGGGAGAAGTGCTTCCCGGCTCTAATCCCCTTAAGCCTGAAAACCTGTGATGGGGGGGTTGCAGCTCCTTGCCTTGCTAGAGCGTGTTCTGGGAGAAAATCTGGCATCACAAAGACTTCCTGATAAACCTGTGAAATCTGCTCTGCTAAGAGTGCTTTCATTCATATGATAAGGGTCCAAGAGGAAATGAATATGTCTCCCAAAGTTTCTGCAACTCTCTTCCTGACAGACACTGACTCAGACTCTGAAGCCCTCAGATTTCCTTGCCGCCCTGTATTCCTCTGTATTACAACCCAATAAAAGGCTATGGAGGAGGGCGCTCAGGGCCTTTTTCTTTTCGGAGAAACTGGCCGCTGCTGGCCTTTGTCTCCCCTGAAAAACTGGCCACAGCCCACTCCTCCTCCCCAAACAGATCTCAGCATGTCTTGGCCATATTCATTCTCATGTCTGTGGCACTCGGGGGGACTTGTGAAGAAGTCGCCCCCACAGGTACTCACCAGTGAAGTATACTACAACTTAAACAATAAAGATCATAAATTATGTAGCTGGGCAGTACTGATGTCGAGGAAGATGATGACAATGAGATGAATGTACTGCACAGCCGAGAAGAGCATTACAACTCTTCTGAAGGCACCACCACTTCAGGTGGTTCATCAGGTGGTGCAGTATCTTCGCCCTGGGCCATAACTTCTATTTCCGCTAAAGGTGTAGGCATAAATGATCTCTTCGTTCAAGTGATAAACATAGTTATGGGGAATTGCTGGTGCTGCTCTTTATCCACAGAGGCAGAAACACTTTTGAGTCCAAAGTGTCTCTAAAATTTGTCAAACCAGTTCTTGCTGGCACTTGCTGGCTCTTGTTGGTCTGGTGGGAGAAGCACTCATCCTACTTCTGTGTCGTCATCCTCATCTTCATCCTTGTCACTGTTGTGAATATCTGTGCTTTCTGCAAAACTATCATAAAGTTTCTTGGCCTTCATCTGGATGGCGTAGGTATCCAGCAAGATATTCTTTTTTCTGTAGTTATTTATCCACAGAGCCAATGCAGACTCCATCCTCACGATGGCCTTATTGTGGGAAGAAACCACCCTCTTTGTAGTCTTTTTAAAGTCATTGTTACTGTAGACCTAATATTCTTCTCGTCTTTCTTTATGTAGCAAACAGTAGATTCGTTGATCCCATAATGGCAGTCTACAGCCGCGTAGCTTTTGCCTTCCTTTAACATGTTGAGAAGTTCCACCTTTTCTTTAATGGTAAGCATATTCCTCTGGCACTTGGGTTCACTGCCAGAAGCCTTAAAATGTGCAGAACATTTGGGTGGCATCATAAGGCTTAAAATAAATTCAAACTTTTATGAAAATTTCACAAAAACACAACAATGCAGAGCAACACTATGTGCAGTGATCAGATGTCGATGTGAAGTGGACAAGGAGAGATGATGAACACATGGGCACAGTGCAGGAGAGCAAAAAGACCGATGTTATGGTCACTGAGCCAATCAGAGCCCAGGATACAGAACACAGTGCTGTGGTTGGTTGCTTTCCATTCCATCAGCCAATAGTGTGCTGTATACAATCTCATGTTGGCAAACTTGTACAAGTGGTAGTGGCACATTGCATTTCCATTATGTACATTATGGTATTCATCTACTGATGAAATACATACTGTATTTTATTTCAATTTAATATTCTTTTAATATGTTTGAATTAACATTTTTTATATTTAAAAGTATAGGCAAAAATAATTAAAATCATACATATTATATAAATATCTATATATTGCAAAATCCTGCAATATAGAAAAAACTCTGCAATACAGAATTAGATACATATTTTTTAAAAAACCGAGATACAGTGAAGCTGCAATAAGTGAACCATGATACAGTGAGGGACAACTGTAAATGTAATACATCACATAAACAAAAGCAAAGACAAAAATCACATGATCATATCCATAGATGCAGAAAAAGTTTTTGATAAGGTACGACACCCATTTATGATAAAAATACTCAGCAAAGTGAAAATAGAGGGAGCATTCCTCAATATAATGAAAGCCATATATGAGAGACCTACAGCCAACATCATACTCAATGGGCAAAAACTAAAATCTTTTCCACTAAGATCAGGAACAAGACAAAGTTGTCCACTTTCACCACTTCTATTCAACATAGTATCGGAAGTTTTAGCCACAGCAATCAGACAGAAAAAAAAAGGAAATAAAAGGCACCGAAATTATAAAGGAAGATGCAAAACAGTCATTGTTTGCAGATGAGATGATAGTGTATATAAAAAATCCTATAGACTCTGCCACAAAACTCCTTGACCTAATAAATGAATATGGCAAAACAGCGGGATACAAAGTCAATATCCAGAAATCAAAGGCATTTTTGTATACCAACAATGAATCAGCAGAAGCAGAAATCAAGAAAAAACCCCACTTGATATAGCAACAAGAAAAATAAAATACCTAGGAATAAGCCTAACCATGGAGGTAAGAAACCTGTATGCAGAAAACTACACAACACTGAAGAAAGAAATCAAGGAAGACACAAACAAATGGAAACATATACCATGTTCATGGATTGGAAGAATTAACATCAAAATGTCCATACTACCCAAAGCAATTCACAGATTCAATGCAATACCTATTGAAGCACCAATGGCATATTTCACAGATATAGAAAAAAACACTTCAAAAAATTATGTGGAACCATAAACAACCCCAAATAGCAGCTGCAATTTTGAGAAAGAAGAACAAAGTAGGAGGGATCACAATACCTGATACCAAACTGTATTACAAGGCCACTGTAATTAAAACAGCCTGGTACTGGCATAAAAACAGGCACATAGACCAATGGAACAGAACGGAGAGCCCAGAAATAGACCCAAGTCTCTATGGTCAATTAATATATGACAAAGGGGATAGCAACATAAAATGGACTAAAAATAGCCCAAAAAGAAAGAAATATATATATTTTAAAGAGAAGTTAAAAGGTAGTAGTTTGTCCTAATATGTTGGTTATTTCTGAATAGGTACAAAGAGACAAATTAAGAAAAACAAAGGCAGTTGTAGAAAGTTAATTGAAAAAAATATTAAGAAAGAAATTTTATATATATACAAATGCCAGAACCTAATTACGGGAATGTGCTTACACCCTAACCCAACAAACACTACTAACTATACTAATTCATATACAAGCTAAAATGGCTATAAAAACATGACCCTTTATAACTGCTGCTGAGGCACCGGAAATTTACTTATGGAACTCATACTGTCCTCCTGGCCTCTGGAAATTTCAATGGTAATTGTAAAATTACCATTGAAACAGCACTATGTTCTTCAAGTCTTGGCCCCAATTAAAACTTCAAGTTACAACTTCCAATTGTACAACCAGCAGGAACCAGAATAACAACAGCACCTGAGTGCTTCCAATGGGAAGTAGATGGGCCACAGTGAATAGGTACCCATCTCGTGGTCAGATTATGAAAACTGAAGAGATGTATGGTGCACCCTCAAACTACAGGTAAATATTACATTAGATGCAAAATGTAGAAAAGTGAGACAAGCAACAAAACTTGAACCATAGTAGCCCAAAGATTAGAAATAATCCAGAGAGATGCAAATTAAAACCACAATGAGATACCACTTCACACCAGTCAGAATGGCCATCATAAACAAAGCAACAAACAACAAGTGTTGGAGAGGTTTTGGAGAAAAGGGAACCCTAGTGCACTGTTGGTGGGATTGTAGAGTGGTACAACCACTATGGAAAACAGTATGGAATTTTCTCAGAAAACTAAAAATGTACCTGCCTTTTGACCCAGCAATTCCACTGCTAAGATTATATCCTAAGAGCCCTGAGACACCAATCCAAAAGAACCTATGCACCCCAATGTTCGTAGCAGCACATTTACAACAGCCAAGTGCTGGAAGCAACCTAGGTGCCCATCAGTAAATGAATGGATCAAAAAAGTATGGTACATCTACACAATGAAATTCTATGCAGCAGAAAGAAAGAAGGAGCTCCTACCCTTTGCAACAGCATGGATGGAAGTGGAGAGCATTAAGCTAAGTGAAATAAGCCAAGGAGTGAAAGAAAAATATCATGTGATCTCACCTTTAACAGGAATCTAATAAACAAAATGAATAAGCAAGTAAAGTATAGCTAAAGACATTGAAATTGAGAACAGGCTGACAATGATCAGAAGGGAGAGGGGAAGGAATAAAGGGGGGGAAGAGTGAAGGGTTTACAGGTACAATGACAAAGTACATACGGAGAACAACAAGGTGGGATGGAAATAGGACAGGGAGGTGGGGAAGGCTGGGGTGGTGGAGAGGGTTGGGTGGAAGAGGCAGAAAACTCTACTTGAATGATAAAAAAAAAAACCCACTCAGCACACAGTCTACACAGAGGTCACTTTTAAACAAGGCCACTCTGTCAAAATCAGGAGAGACACCTACCTTATCTAATTGTTAGGAACAATCACAGAAGGTCAAATAAAATGAGAAAGAAGAATATGAGGTTTGTCATAGCCACGTAATATGAAAAATGAAGACATTTATTGAAGAAGATACAAGAAACACTGCACATAGGAAAATGACGCCTCAGTCTCCTTCAAAGTAGACACCTTGGGAACTCACACAATTCTCCCAGTGTCTCTTCCACTATTAAAAACACTGCAAAATCTTCTGTTGGAATCATCGTCAGCTGCTACATTGTATTTTTCTGAATCTCAGTGATGGTCTAAAATCTCTTCCTTTATTTTATTTTAGATAAAATTTTATTAATTATGCCATTATAGTTGTCCCTTTTTTCTCCCCTTTGTCCCCCTCTGCCCAGTACACCCATTCCCTCCAGAATTTTGACCCTCCACCTAATTAGTTCATGTCCATGGGTCATATATATAAGTTCTTTGGCTTCTCCATTTCCTACTATTCTAAACCTCCCCCAGTGTATTTCGTACCTACCAATTACGCTTCTTATTCCTGTCCTTCCCCTTCATTCTCCATCCTCCTTCTTCCAACTGCTAAACCTACATGTGATCTTCATTTCTGTGACTCTGCTCTGGTTCTAGTTGCTTGCTTAGATTGTTTTTGTCTTTCTTTCTTTGTTTTTAGGTTCAGTTGTTGATAGTTGTGAGTTTGTTATTTTACTGTTCATAGTTTTGTTCTTCCTCTTTTCCTTAGATAAGTCCCTTTAACATTTCATATAATAAGGGCTTGGTGATGATGAACTCCTTTAATTTGATCTTATCTGGGAAGCACTTTATCTGCCCTTCCATTCTAAATATAGCTTTGCTGGATAGAGTAATCTTGGATGTAGGTCTTTGCCTTTCATGACTTGGAATACTTCTTTCCAGCCCCTTCTTGCCTGTAAGGTTTCTTTTGAGAAATCAGCTGCTAGTCTTATGGGTACTCCTTTGTAGGTAACTGTCTCCTTTTCTCTTGCTCCTTTTAAGATTCTCTTCTTATGTTTAATATTGACTGATGTAATTATAATGTGCCTTGGTGTGTTCCTTTTTGGGTCCAACTTCTTTGGGACTCTCTGAGCTCCCTGGACTTCCTGGAATTCTACTACCTTTGCTAGATTGGGGAAGTTTTCCTTCATTATTTGTTCAAATAAGTATTCAATTTCTTGCTCTTCCTCTTCTCCTTTTGGCACCCTGTGATTTGGATGTTGGAATGTTTAAAGATGTCCTGGTGCAACCAAGTGGGGGGGCCAAAATGGGGACTTATAATGGGGCCCAGAACTCACCGTGTCCAGGAACTATTAGAAAAAAATGTATCTATATAGGATGTCCTCACCCCCACAAGTCTGAACTTGGGGATGATACACATGGAGCAGGGCCATTGAGAGCTGTTGCATAGCAACAGTTTGGCAGATAACCTCTAGAACAGTCATTTAACAAATCTATAACCTTTAACTTTCATAGATATGCTAAATATCTGTGGCCATGCTTTGAGCCAGGGGGATGGAAGTGACTTCAACCCATGATGTAACTGGCAGGCAACTCCCCCTTATGAGTTTGCATAAGAGCGTGGAGATGATTGGCTCCACACCACAGGGCCGTACCTGCCCAAACTTTACTAAGGCAGCCCAATAAAGCTGAAAAAAAAATGGGAATGTTGGCAGCTGTGGCCATATGTGGGAGGAGTTGGTGCAGCAGAGGATGGTTGGCGCTGGGATTTTAACACAAGTGCGGCAGCCATGCATCATCTTTTTGGTACCACGCAGCTTGGGTGGAGAGGAATCACGGACTTCTATTTCTTTTTCTGAGATATGGTACCTCTGACTGGGCAGAGTGGTAAGGAAGGATTGTGTATTTGTGGGTATTCTAAAGGACTTTGGGATCTCAATGAAGACATTATGTCATTATTCTTAAGCTTGTATAATTCTTTAAATAAATATTCCCTTTCCTTTTCACCAATCTCTGGCACTGAGAGATGTCTTTCCCTGGTGGCAGGCAAGGCAAACCTAGTACAGGGTGGGGAACCCCTGGAGCACGGGGGGGGGTCCATTCTGCAATAGTATATCATTCCACCTGCCCCCTCCCCCCATCTGTTCTGTAACACTGGAGGTTCCTAAGCCTCTCCTAATTTTTTTGAATTCTTGTTTTTTCATTCTGTTCAGGTTGAATGTTTCTTTCTTCCTTCTGCTCCAAACCATTGATTTGAGTCCTGATTTCCTTTCCATCACTGTTGGTTCCCTGTACATTTTCCTTTATTTCACTTTTCATGGCCTTCATTTTTTCCTCTAATTTGTGACTATATTCAACTAATTCTGTGAGCATCCTGATTACCAGTGTTTTGAACTGTGCATCTGATAGGTTGGCTATCTCTTTGTCACTTAGTTGTATTTTTTCTGGAGCTTTAATTTATTCTTTCATTTGGGCCTTTTTTTTTTTTGTCTTGGCGTGCCTGTTATGTAGTAAGGGGTGGAGCCTTAGGTGTTCACCAGGGTGGGGTAACCCACAAGGCTACATTGTGATGCTGCATCTGGGGAGGGGTTCAGGAGGGAACAAAGCCACTTGTTCTGCTCTCTGCTAGTTTTTAATCACTTTCCCCACTACCCACAATCATATTGGGCCCTTCTGGTGCTGATTCCTGGGTAGGTAGGTTTGTGTACATTGTAGGACCTTGTGGTTCTCTCCCATAAACTCTCCTACATAGCTGGTAGTTTCTCCCGCTGCTGCCTTAACCCCCATAGGTGTTTTCAGTCAGAGGCTTTGAGGCTTTATTTTCTCTGTGCTAGAGCCCTGGGTGTGGCGGTCTGTCTTCCTCCCCAGTTCCTCTTGGTTTATCTGCATGCGAATGTGGGACCGACCACCCAGTCCACAAGATGCTGCCTGGCCTGCTCTGGTACTCTTGCCATTGCCTTGCCGCAAGTCGTCTCCACCCAACTGCCTGTCTCTGCTCCTACTACTGGTCTGGATGAATGTTTCTTCTTTAACTCCCTGATTGTCAGACTTCCATACAGTTCAATTTTCTGTTAGTTCCAGCTGTCTTTTGTTTTCAAATTTGTTGTTGTTCTTCTTTTGGTTGTGCAAGGAGGCACAGTGTGTCTACCTACATCTCCATCTTGGCCAGAAGTCCTGGTGACAGGCTTGTTTCTACTAAATAAAATTTTAATAAATCATTATCACCACTGTCATCATCACCACCATCAACAGCTTATCTTTCAATTGAAGGAAGTAGGGTAAGCAAAGGAGAAGTAAGTCATAAGAGCAGGAATAGAGACACCAAAAGATAATCACAGAGAGTGGGAGCCATTGTGTTTAGGAATAAAAAAGGTTACAGCCTCTCCTTTTCTGTAATAAAATCAGAATGTTTATTATGTTTGTAAGTCCCCCTCCTTAAAACACATATTTGCATTTTACTTTTGAATTTGGAGTCATTTTAACCCATACAAATGACTGTGCCTCTTACCTGCATGTATTTGACCACCTAGTAAAGTTTCATTGAATGCCTACAATGACAAAGGTATTATGGGAAATAGAAAAATGAGGAAGATGTATTCCCTACCTTCAAGAATCTCAGTCTATTAGGAGAGATAATATGTGAACATAATTACAATCCACTTTCTATATATAAGCACCATAATAAAGCTAGAAACAAAATGCTAGGAAAATTCAAAACAGAAAGGGATGACTTTTAATCAGGATATCAAGTAAACTTTTATGGAGGAATTGGCATTTGAGCCAGCCAATGTAGATAGTGAGAGATTTCAAAGGTCAAAGAATAGAGCAGAGAATTAAATTCAGAGAATCAGCTGAGTCAATGATGAAGGGACCACTGACAGCAGTGGTTCTGTTTGATTGGCACAGGGTTAATGAAGGAAGTAAAAGGAGGAACAGCAGATAAAGTGCCAGGGTTGAAGACCTTGCCTCTTTGCTCTCTCATCCATTTCTTACTACTCCTTTGTTTCTGTTCAGTATCACACTCTTCATGCTGGCTGCAATTCCCAGCTCCCGAGCCAGCTGGCCTCTAGCTAGGTTTGCCCAGGCACTGTCAGAAGGGAGAAGCCAGGTGGGTGTACATCCCTTTCTCTACTTCAGTTCCAGCTCTAGCAGGAGCATTTCCTCCACGACCTCAGCTCTCACTGGACAGGCTCATGTTGCCTGTAGCATCTGCTGGTGACCCTGGATTTAGTACTACACTTCTCCTATCTTTGTCCCTTTAGACAAGAGACAGTCTTAGTACATACTGCAACAACAAAGTACCATGGTCTGGGTGGCTTATAAACAGAGGAAATTTATTTCTCACAATTCTGGAGACTGAAAGTTAAAGATCAGGGTATCTGCACAGTTGGGTTCTGGTAAGGGCCTTCTTCCAGGTTGCAGACTTTATCTTCTGGCAGCCTGATCACAAGGCAGAAAGAGAGAACTTTGATATCTTCAGTCCCTTACAAGGGCACTAATCCCATTGACAAGGGCCTCTTCTTCATGACTTGATTACCTACCAAAGGCCTCACCTGCTAACTATCACATTTGGGATTTAGGATTCCATGTAAGTTTTAGGGGGGGCACATTCAGTCCATTGTGTAAGGGGCTAGTGATTTTTGTGCCCTTAACAATAACTAGGGTACTTCATCATCCTCACCCTCACCAGCACAATAGTCTCTGTATTATATTCTTTGGTATTCTGTGGGTTTAAAATATTTTCAGTAGTTTCTGTTTTTTCTGGTTGGACCCTGATTGAATGAAATGGTTATTTAGTTGGAAAAAAATATCCTCTGTGGTTTTTAAGAACAGGAGGATTGCAGTGGAACCTGCTTTTGAGAATGTCCATCAGTATAGACTTAATGCCAAATCTGAAACCTATTCTGATCCTTCTTGTATGACTTCTACATAGCATCTGATATTGCTGATTATAGTTTCCATCCTGTTACTCACTCCTTTTGATTTCTGCAATTCCATTCTCTGCTTTCTCTACCTATTCCTTAAAGGTCCTGTCTTTAATCTTCCTTTATTCTTTTCACTGTAGTTCTTTGTGTCCCTAGGCAAATTAATGTATCCATGGCTGTGACATCATTAAATTCAGCTGAATACCAAATCTGTTTCCAGCTCTAATTGTTCTTTTAAGGTTCGGATTTAAATATTTTATCATCTACTGGACGTCTCCAGCTGGGTGCATGTCTCAAACTCAATGTGTCCAAAATCAGACTTGTTCCTTCTTCCCAATCAGCTTTTCCTTCTTTTCCAACCAGTCTCGGTGTCAGCCTATGAGTAGCAAACTCAGTGTCTGTATGTCAGAAATATCTTCATTTCCCCACCTCTCTGAGTCATAGGTTAACTAAGCATAGATTCAGGGCTGATCATTATATTTCTCTTAGTATTTTGCATTGTCTCATTATGTTTTGGCTTTTTTTTTCAGTTAAGAAATTTACTGTTCTTATTTTTTTTAAGTCACCCGTCATTCCTCTTTGGTAATTTTTAGAAGTTTCTCTTTGGACTTGATGTTTACAGTTTCTGTAATAGAAGTTTATTCATATGGATTTTTTTGGTCTTGGTTACATATTCTTTTTTTCCACTCAAAAAATTATGAGACATGACTTCTTCAAATACTACTTCTACCCATTTCTCTCTAATCCCTTTTTCTGGGAGATCTGAAAAGCACTGCTAGAACTATAGTTTGAGCTTGAAAAATATATCTGTTGCAAATTTACATCAGACTGGAAATATCATTTCTTATTTTTACTTTTGACAGCATGAGAAGTATGTAAAGCATCTTGACATCAATTGTGATTTAAAAGCGACTTGTTGAAATGCCTTTACCATAGTTTTGCGTGTAAGTAATTTATTGCCTTCTAATTTTAGGATGCATTCATTAAGGAACATTATTAAGTCTATAGCAGAAGTTAATTTTCAAAGCCATTCAATGCTTGATAATAGGGGTTAAATGTAGTTCTTTTTTGTTCATAAATTCAGTGTCAGCTCTGAGACAAAAACAAAATTGCAATAAAATTTTAACACTGCCAAGCCATTAAACTGCTGTGTGCACTGTTAGTTCAATAGCATGATATATTTAAGTATCTTCCACCAGATACCCACCAATGAATAACACAATGAGTAACTATAGGCTTTAAACACCTTGCATTTTCACCAGCTTTGTAAATTTGTTCAACGAAGCTGTTTCTCTCCTCTATACATATTTATACCACCAACGTATATAATACATCCTAGCATTTTCCAGTTCAAGCTGTAGTGAAGTAGTACCTTCTCAACCTCTTTGGACATATTGTCACTCACAATTCTTCCATACAGACTGTCTTTAGAAGTTAATTCTTTAGGTACTTCAAATTAACCATTTACTTTCTAAAACAACAATAACTGCTGAGCAGTATCAGTAACATTCATTGATTCATCAAGAGTAAAGGAAAACTACATGAAATCATTTAGCTCTATTTTTAATGACTATTGATATTGATCCTAAAGTCTTCAACACTGTGAGGAACTCTTTCTCACCAAAAGGCTAATTGTTTTAAATACACTTAATTTCTCTGAACACATTTCTTTGGTTGCTGTAATAAAATATGATTTAATTAACTCACCTTGGTAAATAGTTGTCATTGCTTAGCTAAAAAATAAGCCATTAGAAAACCTACTTTGTACCCTTATTTTCATTTTTGTGCAGGAATTCTGCTTGATGAGACATTCTATTTTGTGTTCTAATTTCTTTCTGACTGTTGCTTTCCTGTGAATTGGAAATATTGCTGTCAGTGCTTAGTCTGGTAATGTCAGCCTGTGTAGAATTCATTTAGCACAGCCAGTGTTATTGCATGATAAACGCAATGCTTTGCCATCTAGTCTGGTAAAATAATACATACTCTGCTGTGCCTTAAAGGCAGACATTCAAAATTATTTCCTTTTCTTTTCTTATTCTGACGTGATAAGTATGCAGTAGTAATAAAAAAAAGCTTATAATCTATTGCTGTCTATGGGTTGCGACTGTGTCACTCTGGTTCATAGTATGCTGAACAACAGAGCAAAACTATGGGAGTGTCATGTATGGTCTGTGTTGCAGCTACTCAACCCTGCCCCTGTAAAGCAAAAGTAATGAAATAAATTATATTTTGTTGCAATAAAACTTGATAGCATGGGTGTATGAATTTCATATAATTTTCACATCACAAATTATTTCTATTCTTTTTTTGCTTTTTATAAAACAGTTTAAAATATAAAACTAGCCCTGACTGGTGTGGCTCAGTTATTTGGGTGTTGTCTCACAAAGCAAGAGACTACAGGTTTGATTCCCAGGCAGGGCACTTGCCTGGGTTGCAGGTTCAGTCTCCAAATGGGGAAAATATGAGAGGCAATAGATTGGTTTGTCTCTCACATGGATGTTTCTCTCCCTTTCTTCCTCCTTTCCATTTCCTCTCAAAATGAATAAATAAAATCTTAAAAAAATAAAATAATATTGTAAAACCATTCTTGACTTGTAGGCCACACTAAAGCAGGTCAGTGGGCTGTAGCTTGTGGATCCCATACGGTAATTCTAGAACTCGTTTGGATCATGATTCCCTTTAGGGGAAATTGTCTGGTATAAGAGAAAATTAGCCCTGGCAGCTGTGATTCGGCTGGACCATCTTCTTTAAACTGAAAGGTTGCGGGTTTGATTCCTGGTCAGGGCACATGCCGAGGTTGCTGGACATGCTAGGTCCCTAGCTGTGGTGTGTATGAGAGGCAACCAGATGATGTTTCTATCGCACATCGATGTTTCTCTTCCTCTCTCTCCTTCCCTTCTTTTCTCTGTAAAAGCAATAAGCATGTCCTCAGGTGAAGATGAAAAAGAGAGAGAATTAGAATATGTGTGTGTGACACATAGAGAGACAGTTAGTTATTGAGCTCCCAGTTCTAGACCTGAGACCCCAGTTACTGTTGTTCTTCCTGTTAATCATGTGAATTAGTTCAGTATCCTTCTTTTGGGAGGTAGAGTATGTTGATGTTTGTCGTTTGCCACTGTAAATGTCCTAACAGCACAGCTGAGTTTATCAATTGCCAACATCTTTAGATTGGGTGAAAACATTTCTGTCTCAAATGCTAAGAATGACTATATTTGGTAACCTCACACCTGAGGGTTCCATTATACTAGTCTGGTGACAAAAACTGATTAAAGGATGAAATGTGTTAGTGTGATGTTTCTCTTGGGGACTGACTTTCTTGTTGCACAGACTATGAACTCACAACACGTATTTTTGCAGCATCTGCTGTTTGTGACAATCCTTATAAAGTGATGTAACATTTTAAAACAGGTACTTATTTTTTCTTCACTAGTGAAAGCAATCATGAATATGCCTTAATATGACATTATCTGCATAATATTCCTGTTTCTGAAAATGCAAAAAGTAGGGAGAAAATTATTAGAAAAACTCAAAGAAGCAGTTGCATTTTTAATTTCTGGAGTAAACTCAATACTCTTTTAAACAGTGGCTGCACCAGGTCACTGTTCCAGGTCACCAGGTCTGCGTTCCCACCATTAGCGCACTAAAGTTACCTTTACTTCACATCCTCACCAACACTTCTTGTTTATTGGTGGTAGCCATTTTGGCAGGTGTGAGGTGGTGTCTCATTGTCGTTTTAATTTGCATCTCTCTAATGATTAGTGAAGTTGAACATTTTTTCATGTGCCTATTGGCCACCTGTATATCCTCTTTGGAGAATTAGATTTATTGTCTTCCTGGTGTTGAGCTGTATAAGTTCTTTATATATTTTGGAAATGAAGCCCTAATCAGATATATCATTGGCAAATATGTTATTTTTTATAGTGATCCCACTTCTGAGAATATATCCTAAGAATCCTTAAACACTAAACAATTTAAAAGAATACATGTACCCCTATATTCATGGCAGTGTTATTTACAATAGCCAAGATCTGGAAACATCCCAGTGCCCATCAATAGATAAGTAGATAAAAGAGCTGTGGTACATTTACACAGTGGAATACTATGTGGCAGAAAAAAGAAAGAACTCTTACCTTTCACTACAGCATGGATGGACACAGAGAGTATTATGCTGAGTGAAATAAGCCAATCAGTGAAAGACAAATACCATATGATCTTATATATGGAATCTAATGAATAAAATAAACAAACAAAATTGAAACAGAGGCATGGATACATGGAATAAACTGAAAGGTGTCAGAGGCAAGAGTGGGGACTAGAAGAAAGAAGGTGAGGAATTAGTTAAAGAACATATATGCATGACCCATGGACACCAACAAAAGTGTGGTGATGGCCTGAGGGAGGGGAGGAGTGGAGTCTGGGTAGAGATGGGAAAGGGGGAAAAGTGGGGACAACTGTAATGGCATAAATAATAAAAGTAAAGAATAAAAAGTTCAAAGAATTAACAAATCTTCATGTGAAGGACTTTATTAAAATCAACCAGTAATGCTAATTGCTAGTTATCAATGCTCTAAATCCAGCTTTTATCTCAAAGTTTTGAAAAAGCACACTTTTTCACAGTGCATATTTATTGTGGTAGGAATCAATTATTCTGAGCAATAATTCCAATAAAGATAACACTAATGACATTAATAAAAACTAGCAAGTATGGAGTGTCCATTCTGTGACTGGCACTGTACTGTTTTACATATATGATCACTAATCCTCACAGCACCCATGAAAGGCATATATTATTTGAACCCATTTTACACATCTACACTCAAGGAAGCTAAGTCATATGTCCAGAGTCCCTCAGTTTCGGACTAGAATTGGAATCTGGAATTTTTTGTCTTCAAATACTAAACATTGTGGCCCCTCCTCCTCATTTATGGTGTGGCTGCTAGTTTTCCTTTGTAGGGGAATGCAGAGGTCTCTGTGATATGGAATATTAGTC
This sequence comes from Artibeus jamaicensis, assembly GCF_021234435.1. Taxonomy (NCBI): domain Eukaryota; kingdom Metazoa; phylum Chordata; class Mammalia; order Chiroptera; family Phyllostomidae; genus Artibeus; species Artibeus jamaicensis. The sequence continues at coordinate 6,650,171 of NW_026521810.1, read as the reverse complement.
TAAATTACTAAAGAAAGCTTACTGTGCTTTCTTGTTTTAACACACATAAACACATCTGTATTCTGAGCAGAGGAAGGCACAAGAGTACAGGGATCAGATAAATCCTTGAATAATACAGGCTGTCACCATTGTTCATGACATTCTATTTTGAACAACATGCGTAAGTCACAGTAATATGTCCCGTCTCTCTTCTTTTGTGAAGAAAGAATGTTGTAGTAAGAATGAAGGAAGGGCCTGATGCTGAAGTTCTCATAAAAGTAGCCACCATTTAGCCCTGGCTGGTGTGGCTCAGTTGGTTGGAGCATTGTCCAGTAAACAAAAGATTGCAGGTTTGGTTCCTGGTTAGGGCACAACCTAAGTTGTGGGTTTGATCTCTGGTCTGGTTGAGTACGGGAGGCAACCGATCGATGTTTCTCACACCATTGTTTCTCTCTCCCTTCCTTGCTCTCTGAAAGCAATGAAAAAAATTGTATCCTCAGGATTAAAAAAATAAAAGTAACCAGCATCTAATTAGATACATATATATACTTTTATATTCTATAAAGCTTCCTAAAGGTCATTAAACTATTTGAATTGAACTTCTAAGAAACAGCTCACACAAATTGTGTATGAAATGCTACAGATATAAAATCTACTACATAAGCCCTTAGCTCTTTATGGTAATGACACTGTTTTCATTTTAGCTAATCACAAAGTGAAGTACCATGTCTATTTGATAAAATAATGCAGAATAATTTCCTTCAGGAAATTTTGACAGACACCTTTGAAAAGACTTTACTGAGCATTTTAGTGTTACTTTATTTTTTTTAAGGCAGAATACATTCAGTGCACCAGGAGAGACTATAAAACCGCAAAATTAATATTTCTGTTACATTATTACAAGTTTAGAGAATTCAGCCTTTTATTACTTTATAGAAGAGATATTCAACTGGTGTTCTGCAAGAATTTTTAAAACATGCAATACCTGACTATTTTGTCAGTGGCACTGACCTCCTTCCCTTAGACTGTCAATTTTTAAAAAACGACAAGAGCCAGGACCTAATAAACAAAACAAACAAACAAACAAACAAACAAGCAAAATATAACCAAAGACACTGAAATTGAGAACAGGCTGACAGTGACCAGAAGGGAGAGAGGAGGAAATTTCAGCGGAGAGGGGGAAGGGTTTGCAGGAACAAGTATAAAGGACACATGGACAATAACGAGGGGGGGCAACAGGAGGGAGGTGTGGAGGACTTGGGGGGTGGACTGGGATGGGGGTTAAAAGGCAGAAAACTGTACTTGAACAACAATTAAAATATAAAAACCCCCAAAATATAATAAAACAATAAGGACAACAAAAAAGATAATAGTCAACACAACAATAGCCATTTGGTGGGAACGAATAAAAATTATACCTATTTTTGGGTCAAATCAACAAATACATATATTTTTTTTGGTTTGTCACAGAATTTTAGTAATTAGTTTATGTGTGTCATGGTTGAAAATCACCACTTTATACTGAGGGTAGAAGGTAGGAGTGATCTTTATTGTGTGTGTGGTAAAATACATACATAAAACATGACATTTACCATTTTAACCATTTTTAAGTATACAATTCAGTGGCATTAAGTTCCTACTGTTGGACAACTATCACCACCATCCATCTCCAGAACTTTTCATCTTCTTCAACAGCCTTGTACCCATTAAACACTAACTCTCCATTCCCCTCTCCCTCAGCTCCTGGCAATCACCATTCTACTCTCCTGTCTTTACAAATCTGACTACTCTAAATACTTCATGTAAGTAAAATCATACACTATTTGTTCTTTTGTATCTGGCTTATTCCACATAGCATAATGTCCTCAAGGTTCATTCATGTTGTAACATGTGTCAGAATTTCCTTCCTTTTTAATGCTGAATCCTCTTCTACTGTGTGTGTATACCACACTTTTTTTACCCATTAATCCATAAACACTTGGGTAGTGCTACTTTATTTTATGTAGAAATTCACCTAGGGACATCTCCTTTGAAGTTTTTTTTTTAAATTTACCATCGGCAAACCCAGTATTCAGAACTAGCTACCTTTGAGACATGAAGAAAGATCTCCAGCTTATGTATTGAGCTATTTCATCCCAAGGCTTCACCTTGAACCTGTACATTAAACTAGGCTATGTCAACTGACAGTCATTGGTGCCAAGTCAAAGCCAACAGAAATCCCGAATTTGGGGTGAAGAAGGAAACTTTATTCAGTGTAAAACAACTCAGTTGTGATGCAGCATCACTGTAAAACAGCATGCCTGTGAAGCAGCCCTGGGTCCAGGGCCCCTCGTTAAAAAGTTCTTCTTTGCTCTGCTCTGGCCTGTGCTGGTCTGCTCTACTTTACTCTAGCAGATATCTTTGGTGGCTTAGCTCCAGCTTAGGAACTGCAAACAAGTGGAAAGTAAAAGTGTGCTCCCACAAACAGTCGGGCAGCTGACTTATGTAGACAAGAAGTCTCTGCCCTTGGTCCCCAATTGGTCCATCCTCAAGCAAATGAGGGCTCCAAGTCCTCACAGTTTGATTCATCTGAAAAGCATTGTTCTGATTGGTCAGAATGGGGAATGCTCTGATTGGTTGGTGAAGAAGCAGCTTTGATTGGATGAGGAAAGCCTCAGAACTATTGGTTGAAATGGGATCCTAGGACCTCGTTTATAAGGGCTGGCTCAGAGGGCAGAAACACAGTGCAGGCAGGCCATTCAGTGCAGGCTTCTTTCTGCAGTGCAATTTGCATGAGAGACACCTGTGTGAAAATGACTGCTAGGTGCTGGGTTTTGTTATTGTTTTTTGGTTTGAGCCCAATTGGCCACTGGGAGCCCTTTTAGTGAATATCTTCTTTCTCAGGGCCCTCACTTACCTATCTTTGAAACCTATCTATTTGTACTGAATCTTCTGTCTTGTGCTCCCTTTCACTCCATGAAAATGCTTTAGTGTTGTCCCATTACATTTAAAAATTCCCCCACCTCAGTCTTGAGTTCTTCACATTATCTTATAATGGACATTTGTTACCATCACAAGATTTCTGCATTTTCCTTATATTGGTAATTTCAAAGCAATCATCAGACTGGGTATAAAAGTATGAAAGTAAAGTAACTGATTTTTTCTCTTATGTCTAAGTGTATGTGGACCTTCAAAGTGGTCACTTTCTCAAAATGTCTGTGGAAGTATCTTCACATCTATTTTACCTGTTTTATTGCTTTACAGTCACAGGATACTTTCATGGTTGATTCCCTTTCACCCCTGTTCGGCTTAATTCTGTCACGTCTCAGATCCTTGGCCACTGTTCCTGATTAGCAGTCCAGACAGTGAAGTGGAAATGGAGGATATGAGGACGTGTACTATTTCACAGAAGTTTTTTTCATGCATCAGTTACTTGCCTGCTTGAAGTACCTTAGTATGTAATGATTGGTTATGCATCAAAAAATCCAATCAGAGCAAGTCTGTTTTAACCACATGTCCCTAGATACACACAGAAAAGCAATTTTCTTGCTGTCATCTCCCCTACCTTCTCACTGCATCACTACATCCAACCCCCATTCCTGCCTATGAATACCACGTACACTTGTGTAGATTATGCACTGATTAAAGGCACAATATCATAGAAAACATAGGTTTATATATTAACTATATAACAATTTTCTGCTAGATGGAAATAGGGTGTTAAGGAAGGGAAGCCTTTTTCTTCCTACCAAAATGCCATACAGCCTTAGCAGCAGCTCTGCTTTTGAAGATTCTCTGCATGTGCAAACTTGTGTGCACGCACACACACACACACACACACACTCACACTTTCCTCTCCTAATTGTGCTTTGTACCTGAAAATACCATTTTGTGCTCTTTTTCTGTAATACTCAAAGTAATCACAAGGTCTGAAAGGCATGGTTTAGCAGTGGCTGATACCCAATCCACAATTAACTGATTATTTCATTATTGCTTCACAACAGAGTGCTGTGAGCAAAGACCTGAGTTCGCTTTAAGGAACTCATTATTATCCTCTTCCAGCTCCTAGGTTATTTTAGTCTAAAATGGAGCACTAGTCTTAGGCTAGACAAGGATGCTGCCTACCTGATATGACATAGAAGCTTTTGCTCAAAATTATCTCCACCAGTGGTGATTTTTAGCACTTAAAATTCAGCATTAAGTGCCTGAACTGGGTGGGAACTTGAAGATAGAACCATGACAACCAAGTGTCATAGGTCCCAGACTGTGGTCCCCCCTTACCCAACCATGCAGGCATTACCAGTATCACAGCACCTTTCCACTGTGTCTGGATGCAGAAGCCCTCCCTAACTCAGAGCTTCAGGCAAACGCTACATTTATTCTGGAGTTGGCATGCATTTTAAACCTCTTTGCCAACTTTGAATTCTAGTCTAGGAGTTTCATTAAAATACAAATACCTGGAGGGAAAAATAGGTTTAGTTCTCATTGATTAACACCTCAAGAAGACTTGTCACCCAGGCATACAACATGGAAGTTTTATTTGATTAATCTTTCTCTCCTATAATCTCTAGATTCAACTAGAACTTCTGTTGTTCTAGTTCTGAGATAACTCTCAAATTTATTTCCATGCCATGTGTACCACAACTACTAGTACATTCCTGTTCTTGTCCATCTGGACTGTTGTACCAGCTTCTACACCAGGTGCCTCTCCTGCTATTCCCACTTTTGTCAGTGCTGCCAGAAAACCTGTCTGGACAATCAGAGTTGCTGCCCAGGGATGGCCAGTCACACCCCACTGCCTATAGATTAATGACCAGATTCTTTTTCTGAGAATGCTTAAAAAGGTGTTTTAAGGGTGACACCAGAGTACTTCTCAAGGAGGGAACTGAATTGGCTAAGGAAGTTACTTTTATTAGCAACTTTAGGTGAAGAAAATGAAGCCACTAGGATATGGACGACAAGAGGGGAAACAAACTGCACTATATGGAAATAAACAAGAATTCCAGAGCAGGGGTGAATCTGGGTGGGGTGGGGGTAGAATATAGCATAGAGAGGCAAGGAAAGGGACATGTGTGTGGTGGGGGGAGCCTGCATAGAAGAATATCCCCAGTGGTGAAGTGGTCAAAGAACTCATATGTATGCACTTGAATTGGACAATTAAGTAAATGGATGATGGATGGTGGGAGTCAGGCTTCTCCCTGTTGGGGTGGGAGGTTACAAACAAGCAAGAGGCCAGAATGATCCTAATGGTAATGGATTAGAGTAGGAGACATCAGGGTGAATTTATGTTTAGCTTGATATAGATACATATTGTTAACTGCAGAAATATTTGTTGATTTGTCCATATACTCAGGTTAGTGTACATATACATCTTTCTTTGCTCTGTCAGCTGTGAAGGCCTAGAAACCCCACCCATTAGTACCAGCACATCAAGCACCCAGATCTTGGTTTCTAATACTGTTCCCCAGTTAAAGGAACCAGAGTTTCTTAGAGAAATAGCTGGTTTTAGGACTTGGGCAAGAAATATACAAGATAAGCCTAGAGCATCTTACAGTGCTAAAAAAATAGGAAATCCTTTAAAACAACAATGATGTAGGCATATCAAAGAGACACAAGAATCAACTAAAAGAGCTTCCAATGACTCAAGCTAGAAGAATTTTAGCAATACAAGCAAAGTAGTATTTTGTTATAAACAAAAAGTATAAACTTAATATTTGTAAAGTTCGTACTGAAATAATCAAATTATGAAAACAATAATCAAATGAAGGAAAAGAGACAAATCTCCCTTAGTAAAAAATTTCAAATAATCTGCTTATATAATGCATCCCCAAGGAGGCAGAGCCCACCCCTTATGTGTGGGCTGTGCAGAGTGACTCTCATCCGAAGAAGACATAATGGAAAGGGGAAAAAAGAGTAACCTGAGCTAGGTGGTCAAGGCCCACATCAACAGTCATAAGTCATGTTGACAGTATGAACCTTTGATATGAAGTGATATAATCTTATGTGAATGTAACATGTCAGAAACAGGAAAAATGGATGCAAAGTAGGGGCCTCTCTGGAATATCTTCTCAATTTTTCTGCAAATCTAAAACTGTTCAACAAAATAAAGTCTATTTTTAAAACCACTCATAGAAATGTAACCAAAAATGCAGGTTCAGCTGTCTGCCTCAATAAAAGCCAGACTCTTGGGACAGGTGCTGGTGCAATAGGAAAGAGGTTTATTCAGGTGCTGTGATTTGGGAGAATGATGACTCCCATCTGAAAGACTGTCTCTCCCTCCTGCTCAAGCCCACAACAGCTCTTATCAGGATAGGGAAGAGAGGGGTTTATTTTTTCTATCCAATTATATTTCTAGCTCTTGGTGTGCTCAGGCCCTATTCATTCATCTTTCTAGTTTGTGGTGTACTTTGGGTCTATGTGTTTATCTTTCTAGCCTTTGTCATGTTTAGTGTAAGAATCTCCCCCTGCACTATCTTGGCCAATGGAGGAGACTCCCCAGTGCTCCCCAAATGTCTACGATAACAATTCTCCCCTTCAAAATGCTGGACCCTGATATTCTTACAAGTTTAAATGGATCGAAGTCTTACCTTCTGTAGTTTCTTCCTGCTGTCAAGGGACAGTCTTACCTATCTCTGGGTCCAGACATACTTACTATCTACTAAAAGAAGAAGGGGGTCAAGGATGGAGGGAAGCCTTTACATGAGGGAGAATTGCTGTCTTTGGAAGGCAGCATACACGGAATCCAGAGGATGACACTGCTGAATAAGAGAAACTGGTAGATGGCTTCATATTTCAACAGGCGCTGTTGCAGATGGGCTTCTAAAGTGAGGCCTATTGTATAGACAAGCAATCAAGTATGTAGCAAGAGGTATGCCTAATAGTGCTGGGGGAATTGCAGTTAAATCAGAAACTGATTTGACTAAAGAGCTTCATGACCTAATCCTGAGTGGGGCTTGAGCTGGCACAGCCAACAGTGGGATAAGTTTGCTGAGGAAGCCACTATCTGGGAAAAGGGTATTAACAATCCAAGCATTGGCATAAAGTATAGCAACTGTCAAAAATAATGATAAAATTAAAAATAACACTGTCACTTAGCTCTCTTTCCAAAAGAGGAATTTTAAATCTCTTTCAAAAGTGCAGGCCTAACTTTCCCTTGCTATCAACAGGTGCAGCAGCAGCAACAGGTGCAACAGGTCCAAGTCCTCCTTTGGCAGCACTGACTTTATCCAAGTGTGGTAGATTGAAGATTTGATTCCCATGAGCTTTATGGAAGAGTGTGTTGTCAGCAGGACATCATAGGGTTTGATTCAATGCTGGCTAACTGCTTTTCAGTACCTTAGTCTTCCAAGTGTTTATTAAGACTCATTCTCCTGGCTAGAACAGATATAAAGGTTCATCATACAGGTAGATGGACTTGCAATAGGCAAACTTGTGCAAAGTTTTGTATTTGCCCTAAATTTTGTACATACTGTTTGATTTTTGATTTATGTTCTAAATCTAAAGGTGACATTCCTAAAACAAAAACTTGGAAGGCTCTCCATAAATTATTTAAAAAGGGCTTAATTTAAGCTCATTTCAGGGTGCTACCCTAATACAGAACAAGGAAATGAGTTACTATTCCCATTTCAAATGTGTTTCTTGGAATATTTTCAACAGGGTCTTATTTATTGTGTGGTTCATTTTCTCAGTCTTCCCCATAGATTGAGGTCTTCAAGATGCATATACTTTTTATTGAATCTGTAGTGCCTGTCCTATCTTCTGAGAGATTTCTGAAGTGAATGACAGTAGTCAGTGTAGATATTAACATTCTCTCCCTGGGATAATTCTAAGGCTCTGGTGAGGGCTATCAGTTCAGCGTTTTTGTACAAAGGTTCCTATGGAAATGTCCTGGGCTTCTATTACCTTGTCTATGGTGACTACCATGTACCCAGCTCATTGATCATTCTTCATAAACCTGCTCCCATCTGTATACAAATCCCATTCATTTTCTGTCAGCAGCTGGTCCGGAAGATCTAGTCTGCTGGAATAAATTTTGTTAGTGATTTGTAAGCAATTGTGTTGGAGGTCTGAGCTTCCATCTGAGTCCAGCAGTAGGGGGGCTGGGTTTAAGATAGTGGTGGTTTGTAAGATAACATTTAGGTTGTCTAATAAAATGGCCTAATATTTTCTCATGTGCCTTGCCATCAGCCAATACTCTCATTTCTGTTATAATAGGGTTAAGACCTGGTGCGGTACAAACACCATAGTAGGCTGCCCCAGAGTGAATTTCTTGCTTCCTGTAGGATGACCTAGGTAGCTGCTATTGCTGGAAGGCATGGTGGCCACCCTTTTGTTGTGTAATCTAGTTTCTTTGAGAGATAGGCTATAGGTTGAGGGATATTTCCCAGGGTCTCAGTTAGTATCCTAAGTCCAATACCTTGCCTTTCATGAATGTATAATTTGAAAAGATTCTGTAAATTGGGCAATCCTAGTGTGGGATCCAAAAACAGTTTTGCTCTCAAGTTGTCAAATGCCACCACCTGACAGTTTTATTCATACAAGGGGTTCAGAGTATAGTCCTTTCAAAGAACTATACAGTGATTTTGCCGTAAGGCCAAGGTTTGGAATCCAAATTCAACAACACCCTTTAATCCCTAAGAATCCACAAAACTGCCTAGTTCTCTGGAATTTTATTGTAGCAATGGCTTGTTTTTTGATCAGCCATCAAGCTCCTAGTGCCCTGTCTCAGCTGAAATCTCAGGTACGCTACCACCTGTTTGCAGATCTGGGTCTTGTGAGGTGGTACTTTAGATCCTCTTCTTGCCTAATGATTCAGGACTGTGGTGGTGTTGAGAAAGCAAACAGTCTTCATAGGTATTATTAACTATTAGTAAGTTGTCTACATATTGTAGCAAATTCCAATTTCAATTGAACATCCTTTAAATATTTTGCTACTATTTCCCCATATATGGTTGGGAAATTCTTAGATCCTTGTGGCAACACAATAGAACAATATTGGAGTATGGCTTTAGTTTCTGGGTCCTGCCATTCAAAGGCAAATAACAGTGAAGCCTGTTTGTCTATTGGGATGCAGAAAAAAGCATCCTTCTGGTCTAGAACTGAAAACCGTCTTGCTATCTCCAGGCACCATGGTCAATAAAGTTTATGGGTTGGGTACTGTAGGATGAGTGTCCTGGACAGCATCATTTATGGCCCTAAAGTCCTGTACAAATAGATATTCATCAGATTGAGGCATTTTGACTGGCAAAATCAGAGTGTTATACAGTGGCTGAAATAATCCTGATTTTAAGAATTTCTGAAATACTCATCTAATTCACTCTAAAATTTCCTTTTAAAAACAGCTTTGTTTCTTCTGTGGGATCCATGCCCCTTATTTTAGGTTAATTTTTACAGGTCGGTTGTTAACTCAGGGCCATTGGGAGTTACTTTGTTTATAGAAAGAACTTGGCCAGTGTTTTAGTAATGGTAATAGCTGCGCTTGCTATTAGGGAGATGGGTGTGACATACTGACCCTGCAGCCACTAGGCAGTCCTCCATTACTGTACCCTTAGAGCAGTTTGGAGGATGTTCCCAGTACTGGACCAAGCCTACCAGGACGACTATTGGTGGGTGTAATATTTGTGGGAGGAGTCGGAAATGGGGTTACAGTGGAATATCTGTGTTGGGATTTAAACCCAAGCGCAGTGTAGCCACTGCTCTCTTAACCATAAAGCTTGGGAGTGGAGAAGGGGTACTTGGCCATGAGGTTTGAAAGGGTGCAGAAGGACCCCCACCGGCCCACCGTGAGGAGAGGCCATGTGGTTTTGGATTGAGAGTAGGAGCCTAGTTGAGCATGAATGAGTGGGAGAAGCCAGAATACAGTTGGGAATCTGCCCAGCTCAGCTATAGACTTAAATTTTTTCCCCTGAGAGACAGCAGCTCTGACTGGCCTGGTTTGGCGAGGGGAGGAAGGGCTGTGTGATTATGGGTGTTTTTTTGTTTGTTTCTAAAGGCAGTGGGACTTAATGACAGAATTCCACCATTGTAAATCTGTATAACTTCTGAATAAATAGTTCCTTTACTTTTCATAAGACTCTGGCATTGGGAGTCATAGTTTTTTGGTGGCGGGCAATAGAACCCAGAGTAGTTCTGTTTCACTGGTTTGTACTAACCCTCAAGGTTTTGCAGAATCTTCTTTTCAACATTATTTATACCTTCTCTTCTCACTCCCTGCTTCTCCTGACAAACAAAGATCCCCACTGTGCCCTGTGGGATCCTTTCCCTTTCCAGGGCCCTGCCTTTGCTACTTCCTGAGGGATACTCCACCCAATGTGTATGAGGAAAAGTCTTACATGTGCTTTGAAGTTTAAATCAGGTAGCTCCTGCTGTGCAAGGCCTTCCTATTACTGTTTTGACCTGGAAACAGGGATGCTGGTAAAAAACCAAACAAAAACCCCTGATTTGTAGCAATTGCTCATTTACATTATATAACTGTTAGATGGGACAAGGGTTTCATGGTCTGGGCAGTTCTTACTAAATGCTATTCTTGCTAAATGTTAAAACGTAGCACAGTACTTTGCAGATTCAGCTGTAAACAGGGCAAACCTGAGGAAACCCAAGGGCAAAGGTAGCCAACTGCAAAGAAGAAATCCATATACAATTAACTAAATATAAACAATGGCTAAACCTCCCTTGGAGACAGACCTTTGGATGTGAATCCATCTCCTTTACTTGATGCAACTAAATAAAATTACCTAATGACAACCATGTCTCGTTCTTGAATGGAATACTCCAAACTACCAACTCCTTGAGTTGGGTAACATAAATAATCCCATTGGAGTTGCTAACATTCAGCTTGGGTGAACCTATACCAGCTCACCCAGCTGGCACACTCCCTGTAAGCAATGTCTTTGTCGTGAATTTCTTAGCTATTCATCTGAGCCTGTCCCATAGCACTCACCACTTTCTACCATAAATCATAGTTGTTTCTGTACTGGCCTTTACTCTCCCACAAAAAGCAACCTCATATAGGAATAAGGCATGGGTTCAAAATGTAGCTCAACACTCACAGCAATGTGGACACTGGCTAAACTCTTAGAATTTCAATTTCCTCATTTGTTAAATACAGTGGTAACTCTATATCACAGGGCTGTTACAGAATTAAATAAGATAACATGTGAAAGCACCCCACATAACAGTTCCTGGCACATGGTAGAAGTTTTCTACCATTTTCTTAGGCTTTTCACAATCTAGGAGAGGAGCCATATGACAATTCAGTTTTTAATTACCCCAAGTATTGAGAAGAGTGCCTTGTAACAAGAAATTGCTTGAAATATTCTTGTTCACATATCTATGGAGAGAATAAAGTAAGCAGCAAGGCCAGGGTGAGGTGGATGAGGGCCCAGAATCTGATGAGCAGATAAGGTGGGTTGATTGGAAGAAGAGAAAAGAGGAGACAAGCACCAAGTATAGACTTGCCTAAACCTAAGGTTTCCCGAATGAGCCCAGAGGTTGTCTTTGGTACCTCCTTTCCCTTAGGTGTTCTCACAGCCAGTGGGTGTACTTTTACTATTGCTTACTTTCCAATTTTGGCTTCAGTTGAACTGGAAATCAGGATCTTGGGCCACCAACAGTTTTCTGGGTGGTAATAATGACAGCAGCAGCATTCCTAACTGCAGCTGCTGCTGATGGTATTTCCATATACCTAATCCAGCGGGGCAGTAGAAGTTAGGAATAGTGTGTGGTGGCAGGGAAAATGCTCAAATAGGAATGTTGGGTTTTAAGGAGTTTTGTACAGAAATCACATGTATTTCACAATTTCTGGCCTTCTTAAATTGATAGATAACTATCAACTCACTCCCACTTACAACCTAATATTCTTGGAATCTGCATACAGCTTCAATCTGATATTTTAAATAAAGTTAAAGAAGGGCATTAGATTGTTAAGTTTAGCACACAGGCCTGGTGTTCAGAGGTCAGCAACATTGCTGGTGGCTTTCATTTCTTGTCGCTGAAGATCTGTATGTCTAATCTGCAGCTCCCCAACACCTTCTGAGGTCTCTCTTGACTTGACAAGCATGCAGATTTGTAGGTACCTTCTTCTCTCTCTTATGGGACCGGTGTTTCCAGGGTTTGGGTTTTGATATTTGCTATCCCTTGACACACCTCTGTGCTTGTAGTAAGCATTCAATGAATGCTTATCGAAAAAATAAATCCAGGTACCTCATATGCAATCACTATCCCACCATAATTCACCTCTTTACCTATGTTAAAATCTATACACTCAACAAATTGGAATGAAACACACACGACATGTTCAATGTTTTTTCTTCAGGCAGAGAGAGCGTGATTTCATCGTTTCCTCTTCCTGGCTATAATATAATAATAATAAAGAATTTCTTATAATACTAATAAACGATTTTTGAAAGACATTTCAGTCTATCATAGCACAAAAAATGCACAGGGGTTTGATTTTATCAGTGTTGCAGGGATTAATCATTTTTCTCTGCGGCTTCTGTAACTGAAAAAGCCAACAAAACAGCCCAGAGAACTATTCAACTTTCTGAGGGGCGGCTTTCAAAAAATTTCAAAGACGCGCCAAATTTAGAATAAGTATTTCTTTTTCATCGCAAAATCTGACTGCCTAACGCGTGCCACCAGGTGGGCTGGATTCGGTTGGCAACTGTGGTATCGCCCTCAGGCTAGGACGCATCTTTTCAGTATTCCGAGCCAGTCGCTCATTTGGGGAAAACTCTGTAGTACGGCGCACGCGCAGCTCCCGCCCAGCCACCCCTCCCAGCTACATTCTTCGAAAACTGAGGTGACAGCCACAGCTGTAGAGCCTGGGGGGAGAGAAAGAGGAGGGGCGGGACACTGGAAGGGCAAGGGGAGGCGTGGTGGGGCGGGGTTACGCATGCGCAGTGGCTCCACCAGCAGGAAACTCCGTGCGCGGAGGTGGAGCCTCGCAGAGGGCCGGGGGCGGGGCTCTCCCGGCCGCCGCTGCTGTAGCCGCCGAGCATTGTGCAGCAGGAGGTCCCTGCACTACAGGGCCTTGGACTGGCGCACTCCCGGGGATGGTGAGCAAGGCGCTGCTGCGCCTCGTGTCTGCCATCAACCGCCGGAGGATGAAGCTGCTGCTGGGCATTGCATTGCTCGCCTACGTCGCCTGTGAGTGACCGCCTGTGGCCGGCCGGGGATCCTCATTCATTCCTGGGCGTCACGGCCGCGGGGCTGGGGGTCGGCGAGCTGTCTGCGGCCCCGGAAGCGGCCTTGCAGTCGGGTGTCCTTTCCCGCCGGGACCTGTGCTTACTGTTCCCACCATTTTCCGTGGGCTTCGGATTCTCCCTACCTCCACTTTTACGGCAAAGCAGCCGGCTAACTTGAGCGCAGACCCTCGACCGGTTAGGCCCGGCGCGGAGACCGGGCAGCCCGGAGGAGGGGCCCTGGTCTTGGAGCTCAGTAACCACGGGGCCCAGCGTGGTGAAGTTGCCGCTGTCCTGGGCAAACCCGTGCCCCGTGGCCCCAGCTCACTGCCCCAAATACCTCCTTCGACGTGTGGAACTGTTGTCCACGTCGCCCCGGGAGCCGGTAAGGGTTCCCGAGGGCAATTCTGGAGAGTGCCGCGTGGGGACAGTCTGGGAACGTCCACTAGCGCGCCGCTGTGCCGTGTTGGTTAAGTAGGATAAAAATACTGTTGCCATTGGCATAGACCACGCTCCGCTGTTTGCTCCGCAGGAAAATTACTCAGCACTTATGGTAACTGTCGGGGAGCGAGTATTGCTTGCCTCTGCTGGGCAGCAGCCGCTGCCAGGTGTGCGGGCGTTCGAGGTTCTCGGGGCGGAGCCGTCTGCTGTCCTGGCCCGCACTGGCCCAGTGGATAGGCGCTTCCGTGTGTTGTAGTTCTTGTCACTGTCATCATTCACGGTCGCACCCGAGAAAGGGCAGGTGTTGGACTCAGTGTCTTAGAGGCAGAAGCCGTTGTTGTTGTCATTATTATTATTACTTTAAATTTAAGATCTATTCGATGGGAGTATATTTTAATTATTGCTATTAATCCTTTGCCAAGTACCAAAATTGGACCAGAAATAGACCTCAGTGAGCTCTGTTTGAGTCCTAGGCACCGGACACACAGTGAAATGAAACCAGCTGCTTAAGCTGTCAAGTTATTAAGCTCTGATTCTGAGGTGAGAGGAGACTCTGAAAAGTGACTTAGGTTGAGCACCACTAGGAAGATGTGTGATTAAGATCCAGCCTGTTTACTGGAGCCCAGCTGTTCCAGGAGGTGGAGTTGAGAAAGCTCTAGTAGGGCTTCTGGTTGCTAGGCCAGGTTTCATGTTGTGGGAGGATGTTAGATGTGAGTAGTTTTGGAGGGAGGAAGTGTGTGTGGTCAGTTTTACGTAAGAAAGCTAAGACCCAAGGGGAAAGACCACTTAAAGTTGCATAATTATTATTATTGACAATAATAATATTACCAAAATTTGCTTAGTGCTTACTGTGTATGTGCAGGCATGAGCCTCTTTCATTGTCACATTTGATTATCTGAACTGTCCTAGAAAGTAGGTACTAATTATTCCTATTTTAGAGTTGAGGAAATTAAAGCCAAGAGAAATTAGGAAAATTTATGGACTATCACACAGATGAAGAGCTATGGAGACCCAAGTTTTGAACCTGGAAAGGCTGGGGAGGTGGGACCTAGAGATTAGGTCTGCAGCACGTTTCTGTTGATTGTGGGGGCTTGTAAAGTTAGACAGAGGAGTTTAGAATTAATAAGGTAGGGAGGGGATCCAGGAGAGATATGGAAAGGTATTCACCATTCATTCAACCAGGAAATCCTACCAACTCCTTACTGCTGCGCTTGGCATCAGGGGACACCACAGAGTGCAAACCATTTAGGCTTTGCAGTTATGGAGTCTAGGGCAGTGGGTCTCAAACTCACCTGGAGGGTTTGCAGAACTTAGGTTGCTGCCTCCTACCTCAGGTTTCTGATTCATTAGGTCTAGGGCAGGGATGTCAAACTCGTTTTCACTGGGGGCCACATCAGCCATGTGATTGCCTTCAAAGGGCCGAAATAATTATAGGACTGTATAAATGTAACTACTCCTTAACTGTTAAGGAGTTGAAATTACATTTACATTTGAAGGCAACCACAAGGCTGATGTGCCCCCCCACCCCATGAAAATGAGTTTGACACCCCTCATCTAGGGTGTGGCTTGACAAATTTGCATTTCTAATGGCTTTACCTGGGAATCTGGTGCTGTGGGACCCACTTTGAGAAGGACTGGTCTACAAGGTGCGACGGCCATTAAGTAGCTATCACCCAAATGAGGGTTAAATTATAAACTGATAGAAGGAAAGGATGCATAAGAGTTTATGGTAGAGGCTTCTCAGAGCAACCAAGGACATTTGTTTCCATGTGGAACTTAGGCTTGAGCTGAGAATCGAAGGATATTTAGGAATTAATAGGGAGGTAGAGGAGGGGATGTGTTATAGAAGAAACAGCATGTGCCAGAAGCCCTGTGGCAGCCAAGAGCAGGGAGTGTTCTGGGACTGCAAAGAAGGGCAGTGTCTTTGGAATGTAAAAATGAAGTATAGCCGTGAGGCTGCCTCACCAGACAGCAGGCAGGCCTGGGAGAGGCCTGTGCCAGCTTGTGAAGTGGGCGGTTTTAGTTTGAGGTGTTAAAGGCTAGGGCAGAGGCAGTGTTACTAATGAGAAGGGATGGTAAATCTGAAACGCTTTGCAGGAAATATGTTATAGGTTTCCTGGTAGTGTCCAAGGATACTGAAAATGTAGGTTAGCAATGATTTCTATGATTTTTAGTGTCTATTTTTCCTTATTAATAATCTTGCCTTCTCCACTATGAGTATAATCTTACCTGTGTTGACAAAAAACTGTCCATACTCCTGAATTACACACACTGTCACTGTTGGCCAGTTCCCTTTCTGGAAATGCTCTCCCTGTTCCTCTCTCAGGTTCTAGTTTTTCTCTCTTGCCCTCTTCTGTCTTTTGCCTCCTCTTCCTCAGTATTTTATGCCTCCTGGGGCCTGGGCTCCCTTCTTACTACCACATAAGTCTTCTTAGGGTGTTCAGCATGTGTCTACTTGCATTGTATGTGAGCTCTTTTCCATGCATATGTTTTCTTTTCAATAAAATTATCAATCCTCAGGACAGGGATTGTGTCCTACATGTTCTATTAGGTCATTCGAGGAGCTCTGAGGTCTGATTGTTTGAAAACCTGGCCCACCTACCAAGTGGCTTGCTTGACAGAGACTCAGCTCCAATTATCCTTAGTATTTTTTAACATGTACATAGTTATAGTTTAAAAAGTCAAATAGCCTTTGCAAGAGTTGTTAGGCAAAACAGTGTCCCCTGCTGCTGTTTTCTCCTCCCCTGAAGTAAGCACTTGATTTCTTCTTGCTGATTATTTTGGTATTTGTCTTTATGCCATAGAATGATCTGCCTCTTAAATTTTCATTTGTAGTTATTTGTTACCTAGTGTCTTTCTTTTTTGGATGGTGATTGTTTATTCTCTTTCCTGTGCACCCATGCTCATTACCCCTCCCCCATAGGTATTGTGGAATTTTGGGGAGATCAACATTTAGCATTCATGTGTATGACTAAATGCCATTCATAGTGAGCCATGTTGTATATTTTTGCTTTCCTTGAAGCTAATAATTAGCTTTTAAAAAATTTACTTTGCTTTTGAGGTACTGTTACTGACTCAACTCCAAACACTGTTGGTTGCCTGTGTCTTCTTGTAGGAGGCGCAGAAGTGTCAGGGCTTCTTCCTGAAGAAAGGCCCCAGCCTTCAGACCGGCTCTGCCCATCACTCATGTCCCGTCTCCTCATTTCCTCTTTCTTATTTCACATAATCGTGCACTGGAGGAGCATTTGGAGACTATGTTCATGAGTATCTTTCCTGTCTTGACATTTAGTTCATAGATTAATAATGTAGAATTCTTGAAAAGGGTTCCCTCAGAATGTCTCAGGCATCGTTTTGTTCCTTTCTTGCTTCTAGTGTTGCTGAGGAGTTTCAGGTCAGCCCCTTTCTGTGTGATTTGCATTTTTTTCTTCAAGATTGCAGGGTCTTTTTGCTATAGTGTTCACATTCACCACACATTTCCAGCTCTCTGCCCCGTGCCTTTCCTCACTCCTGGCGTTTGGTGGCCTCATGTAATCACCGTGCCTTGGGGCTGAGGGGCTGTCTGTTTCACTTCTGGGCCCAGAGGCTAGTTAAGAAGGTAGGTTTCTACAGTGTTCTAGATGGCATTGCTCAGGGTGCAGAGTCCCCTCCCCGCCCAGTCCCTTAGAGTGAAATGACCCTGAAGAATACATGTTTGCTGTTCTAAGCCTCTTAAGAGTTGGTTGGTGCCACAGTTCAGCAAAGCCTGTGCTGATAACCCGCCTCGTGCTCTGCCTGGGTGTGGGATACTTTGAGCCTTTGCAATCCAGAAACTTGAATTCATAAGCTCTAGAAGTTTTCTTGAATTACTCTTTGGTTATTTCCTTCCCTACATTTTTTTCTTCCTGGGATATTATTATGCTCATTATAATTGCCTGGTCTAGTCCTTTAATTTCCAATTTTTCCCCTTTCTAAAGTTTTGCTCTGCTTTTAGGAAATTTTCTTATCTTTGTATTCTAACTTTTCTAGTGATTTTGAAAAATTTGTTTTTGCTATTACTTTTTACTTTTAAGACTTATTTTTTATTTCTGAATTTAAAAAATATGGTCATTTTTTCATGGTTGAGTTCTCTTCATGTTAGTTTTGTTTGTTCAGTTTTCTTCTCATTGAAGAGTTTCTTCCCCCAGGTTGCTTCTCCCTTTCTTGTTTGAGACCCTTCTCAGCTTTCTGGTGAACTTGGGGATTTGGGCGGATGGGGATCCCTGAGCTGTAAGCCATGACACTTTCTGGTGGAGCTTCACAACCTCACTACCACGGGACTGTCCTCTGAGGTATTGTGACAAGACTCTTCCCTGCTCCTGATGAAAAGGGAGGCCTGACTGCCTGCAGTTTGGGAGCCCCCAGTGGGGAGTGGGCAGAAGTACCTTGATTATCATTTCAGTTGGATTTGGGGCTCCCTCCCAGTATGAGACCCCTATTCTGCCTTTTCTGGAGATGGAACCGCCCATCTTCTACCAAAGCAGGGAGGGGAGCTGGCAGTCAGAGGGCTGTTTAGATAGATTTGAAAGTCAGACTCTCTGTCTTAGCTGTACCTGTCACCCCATGTCCAAGTGTACCAGGTGTGATCATTCTCAACCTTTCTAAGGCAGCAATTTTCAGTCTTTTTCATCTCATGGCACATATGAACTAATTACCAAAATTCTGCGGTACACCAAAAAATATATTTTTTGCCAATCTGACAAAAATAGGTATGTCTTGATTTGTTCACACCAGCAGGCTATTGTTGTGTTGGCTGTTGTCATTTTTTGATTTGATAATCTGAGGGAAGAGAGGTCAGTGCCCTGACTAAATAGTCAGGTATTGCATGTTTTAAAAATTCTTGCAGCACACTGGTTGGACATCGCTGTTCTAAGGTATAACTTGGTCTTTCCCACTGCTGGCCTCTTGTTTTCTTAATTCTTCTGCTGTCAGCATCTTCTTTTCATCCTCTTTTTCCTGTCGATGTAGGTGTGTACCTTGAACAACAAGAACAAAAACAAAGTTTATTTTCTGACATTTTAGTGGAGGCCAGGAGTCATTATCTTTTTATTTTAACATCTTTCGAACTAGAGTTGTGATATCTAGCAGTACTTATTTAATTTTTAGTGTATCATGGATTTGGTTGTAATGACATTATATTTGTGGTATTCTTCTATACATGTTGGTGTTATTCCACTGACAGTTTCAGAAGAGACATGAAATTAAATCCTGAAAACCATATAGAAGCATGTTATGTGTATTAGTTTTGCATTTATGATAGCAGACTTCAAACGAACTTCTCTGAGTTAGGACTTTTATTGGAGTAGTTTTACAATCTAACCAGTCCCTCCAAAACTCACTCAGTAAATGTTTAGTGGTCTGCTGCCAGGGAGGAGACACAGGGAGTGAGACACCATCCCAATGCCAGCAGACTTCAGGGGAAAGGCGGGGAAGAACAAGCAAACTACAGGACTGGCCCGAGTATAAGACTCAGCTGGGGAAATGCAGGCTCCTCCTCAGACCCGTATGTCAGAGCCTGGTATTGTCCTCCCTTCCCTCTCTGGGGGTCAGGGAGGGGCAACCTGGAAATTGTTTTGAACCCTCAATGTTTTATTTCAAGAATTTCCATACCTATTTTCCACTTCTGTTGAAAGAGCTATTCAGCAAACACCCAAGCAGTGCTCTGCCTAGATTTACCACTTCTTTTTTCCACATTTGTTTTTCTCACTGTTTTATACTCTTTTTTGTTGAAATGTTTGAAAGTTGCAGACATAATAATACTTCACTTTTAAATACTTGAATGTAACCTCCTAAAACTGAAGGCATTCTTCTATATAATCTTATCACCATTTTAATTCTCTAAAAATTAACATAAATATCATCTAATATAGTCTATATTCTAATTTTTCCCAGTTGTATTATAAATATATCTTATAGCTTTTTTGTTTCTAAGGATCCAGTCAAAGTTTGCATTTGACTATCTCTCTTGTTTCTCATGGCATTTACCTTTTAAAAAAAGCCCAGGCTAGTTGTACTGCAAAACAACCCACATTCTGGATTTATTTATTTTCTTATGATTAAAATCACTTAAAACATTTTTTATGGTAATGCTTGTTGACCGGCATTACGTCAGGGCCTGGAAGGGCCACCACATCCCTCCATTTTAAAGGCGTGTTTCCCCAGTACGCAGGCCCCGGAGGGTGATTCTTGGAGACCTTAGGAGCACCTGTAGTTTTCCGGCCCGTGCGTCTACTGTTCGTGGACAGCCCTTGCCTGGATGAGTTTTTATATTGGGAATTTCAAATGAATTTCTAAATCTGTAAATTCTTCTGTGTTGACTGGTGTTCTGAAAAGAAAAGAATAACTTGCCCTCCCTCTTCTTTCACTCTCTGTATTAGTTTCATGTGGCTGTTGTAACAAAATGCCACAAACTTAGTTTAATGCTACAAACTAAGTGGCATTAAAGGAGTAATCTCTCACAGTTCTGGGTGTTACATCCCGTCCTTGTGAGCAGGAAGGCTCGGAGACTGCTGGGTAGTCAGAGGTGTTTTATTGGCCAAAGTTTCAAAGTTTTACCTGCGCAGGGGCGAACTCTCGGGTGCCTCCGGAGACACACGAGTGCCAAACTGGCTGCAAATGAGAGTCGCGCCAAACGCTTACAGGCTAGGGTTCTTATAGAGGTGAGCAAGCAAGGAACTTCCAGAAGCAAAAGGTGGCAGTTAGCTACTGGCTCAGGGGCTTACGATTGGCTGGCAGGGCTCACGAACAGCTCGTGCTCAGGTTAGCCATTGGCCTAGGGGCTCATGCTAGGGGTAAAAATTCCCCCCCCCCCAACGGATGTTCCAAGAAGCTATCTGCTTAACTTCCTGGAACATTTGCCCGGGGGTGGGGGTGCAGTCCCCCCACCCAAGCTTGAGCAAGCAGCTAAGGTTGAACAAACAACTTAGTTTTCTTAAGACTATTTCCCTTAGCCCCTAACACTGGGGGCCAGGCGTCTGAAATCAAAGTGATCACAGGGCCGTTCTCCTCCCCCAGGCTCCACTGAGGCTCCCAGTGTTTTGGCTGTGGGTGCATCATTTCAGTCTCTGCCCCTGTGGGTCACATTGTGTCCTCTTCTTCCATCACATCTCCCCTTCATCCCTTTTAAGGACACTTGTCACTGGATTTAGGGCCCAACTTAATAATCTAAGATGGTCATTTTCAACCAATGTGCCACAAGAATTTTTAAAACAGATACCTAACTAGTCAGGGGTTCTGATCTCTTTTTCCTTAAATTGCCCAATAAAAAAAAGACAACAGCTGACATAATAATAGCTGTATGGTGTGAATGAATCAGAATATACCTATAGTTTTGTCAGATCTGCAAATAATATATTTTTTTGATGTGCTGCAGAATTTTAGTAATTAGTTACACCTGCAGAGACGTTTTTTCCAAGTAAGGTCATAGTCACAGGTCTAGGAATTAGAATTCAGTGGCCACCAATCAGTTTATACCGCCTTCCTTTTTTAAAAAATTATTTGGGAATCTTAGTCTTTGAGGACTTCTTTTGATCTCCATATGCTTCAGGCTCATCTTGTTTTTTCCGTGCCCCAAATCTAGAATCCGCCATTTGTCTAAGAAGCCGCGCTTCCTGTCCAGTGCAGACTGCTGTGTAAGGATCAGGTCTGAGCATTGGTGCGCCCTTTGCTCTGTTGAGGGGCCACAGCATCCAGCTCTTACAGTGACAGAGCCAGGAAATGGAAATACCTTCTCCAATCATGATTTTATGCTGATACCCCCAATTTAAATCTTAACAGCTTTCTTCCTTACCTTTTCTCATCCTATGTTCCTATTCCCTTTTCCTCACAATGACAATAGTATTTCTA
Organism: Artibeus jamaicensis; assembly: GCF_021234435.1. Taxonomy (NCBI): domain Eukaryota; kingdom Metazoa; phylum Chordata; class Mammalia; order Chiroptera; family Phyllostomidae; genus Artibeus; species Artibeus jamaicensis. The sequence continues at coordinate 6,628,731 of NW_026521810.1, read as the reverse complement.
ATAGCAATAAAGACCCATTTACTCTACACTACCGTATAGACAAAACAGTTTCAGAATTACTGAATCAATAACAGTCTGAAGAAAATTTGGTATTTCTTTGTACTTTTTTTTGTCCTTAGAATATGTCCCACTAAGGATGTGCAGTTTAAAGTGTTGTGTTCAAAAGCTGCTTGAAATAATTTTTTTCTATGCCATATACCAGTTAGGTTCATTTTTTCTATTTGTGTTCAATTTCAGGATTTGCTTTTTTCTTTGATCGTTAGAGTGTGTCAGCCATTTATAGGCATACGTTGTTTCATTGGCGTCTCTTTCTTGTGCTTCACAGATGTTTGGTTTTTTACAAAGTGGAGACAAGACCCTCTGGCATCCGCAAAGATTACAACTCATTTAATTGTGATACTCATTTTACTCTGGTGGTCTGGAGCCAAACCTGCAATATCTATGAGGTGTCGAAAGTTAATCTATATTAAAGTCAGTCAGACTGTAATCTCTAGCTTCTCCACCCTGTTACTATTTTTGTTGGTCTGTTTTAAAATCAGTTCTCGGTTTCTTTTAGCAAATATAGGCATTAGTCTGTGTGTATAGTGCATATGTAATTTTTTTCCTTTTTACCCCCAAGGTAGCATACTATCTAGACTGTTGGCCTCTTTTTTCCTTTTCTTCTCTCAGTGTTTCCTGGAAAGCACTCCACATCAGCGTATAGAGATCACCTTTGCTCTGTTCTACAGCTGCGTAATATTCCTGTGCCTGTGTGCACTGCAGTTTATTTGACCAGCCTCCCATGGAAGGCATTTGAGTTCCTTGAAATATTTTGCTGTTACAGATAGTGCTGCAGTGGGGAGCTTGTGCAGGTGCTCCCACCAGCAATGCAGAACAGCTGTTTCCTCTCTGATGCTCAGCAAACTGAATTGACAAATGTCAGACTTTTCACCAATCTGAAAAATGCTGTATCCTTGCTTTAATATGTGTTTCTTTTATTAAATGTCCTTAAGCTTTTTTCCCAAACATTTAAGGACTGTTATTTTGTTTTTTTTCTGAGTACTGTTCATATTTTTGCCCATTTTTTCAATTGAGTTTTTCATCTCCTTTTACCCTTATTTTAAGAGTGCTTTATATATTGGGGATGTTAATTGCCCTTTGTGAAATAAATTGCAGCTATTTGCTCATGCCTGGTGTGGTATACAGGAAAAATATCTTTGGTCTTTGTCCCTTGTTCCTGGCACAGAATTTTTAAAACTTGGGATGGGAACAGCTTTGTTAATTCACAAGAGTCCCTTTTTGGTCATACCTGAGTTTATGCCAATGGAGTGACTTAGGGCCGGGCCCCTGGATAGCCTCAGGATGGGGCTGATCACCAGAAAGACCAAACTTGTGCTTAAGAGGGTTGGCACTTTCTGCCATACCCAGGGACCTCTGGAAGAGGATGGGGTGTGAGGGGGCCGGATGCTGAGCATTGTAAACTCTTGAACGATGAGCTTTTGTTGAGCTTCCTGCTTGGTAAATATGTAGAGGTGCTGTGAGGGTGGTGCACCTGGAGAGGGTGTTACTGGCATTAGGGTTCTTGGGTTCCCCAAGATAGAGATCAAGGGGAAACCCCTGAGAAATTTTCAGACAGATTTTATGAAGCTTATGCTTGAGCACAAGGGCGGCAGCACAGAGGAAAGGATGTTCCTCTGAACTGACTCGGGGGCTGGCTCTGGTTGGCTGCTTTTATAAGCTGGGGACAAAGTGGGCTTGTACGAAAAGGCAGGCTTTTTGAAAACGGGCTTTCGGAATTTTCTGTTTCAGGCCTGGGTGACTTCCTTTCCCAGCCCCGTTGCCCTGTAAGTACCTTGGTGCCTGAGCTGGGGGGGCAAGATGGCCGACAGCTCATTACCGCCACCCTGGGAAGGTGGGACAGCTGTCACGCCCTGATCATCTGCACCTGTGGGTCAGTAGTTTGGGCAGGCAGTTAGAAGGGGACGAAATCAGCTACCTCTGTGATTTTGAGTAGGGATCGGAGGGCTGGTGACATTTTTGCTGTCAGCTTATCCTGAGTTTCGTCTGACCTCCTGCTCTTAACTTGGCTTCTTGGTGCTAGTTCCTGTGCTGTCTCAAGGGCATGGGACAGCCCTTGAGATAGTTCCTTCCCCACATGGTGCCCTTGAGACAGTCCCTTGAGACAGCCCCGTCCCCGTATGTTGCCCTATGCATCTCTTCCATTTGGCTGTTCCTGAGTTGTAACCTTTCCAGTAAAATGGTATTTTAATGAAACCGTTTTCCTAGCAAATTGTTGAGCCCAAGGAGGGAGTGGTAGAAATCCCTGATGTATAGCTCATTTGTCAGAAGCATAGGAGTCCCTGAGACTTGTGGTTGGAGTCTGAAATGGGGGCAGTCTTGTAGGACTGAGCCCTTAACCTATAGTGTGATGCTAACTCCAGGCTGCGAGTGTCAGAACTGGATTGAATTGTGGAATACTCAGTTGGTGTCTAGAGAGTTGGAGAGATTGGCTGTTGGTGTGGAAAAGCCCACACATTTGGTGTCAGAAGTGTTTGGAGACTAGAAACAGATTTTAGGACTTGGAAATTTTAATCTTTAACAGGTTTCCTATTTCCCCATGTAGTTTTAAAAGAAACTGATCAAAATATTCAATGAGAGAAATAAGACCAGGGACTGTGAAGGAATGGGGAGGCCCTCAGGCCTGGGAGTTGGCATTCAGAGGTTGGGTTGGGTTTGGACAATGGAGGTGAAGGCAGAGGTGCCATCATGACAATAGGCCTGGAGGTGACACGGTGCAAGGAGCAGGATTCTTTGGGTCCTTAAAGGCAGAACTTCAAGACTGACCTGATGTAAACTTTATTCACTGAGATGAATAAACGTTTGCTGAGAATAACTAGATAAGTCATCTAACTTTGCTGTTCCATTTTTTCACTTATAAAGTAAAAATACGATGCTCTCATACCTTGCAGGTTGTAATACTTAAAAAAAAATGCTATGAGGAATTAAAAGAATTTCTTTAAATAGGTGACAGCTTCAGTTGACAAGCCCCCAGGGAAAAAAGATGTTTCCAGGTGTGAGTGTCATAAAAGTAACCTGCAGTGGAGGGACTGTTGTCAGGCAGGAAGGGCAGTGGAAGTGCATGCTTCTCAGAGGATTGGCCAAGGTCTTTTTTTATCTCCCCTTCATTTAGAAGAGCAAGTACTAAATATCAAGTTAATTCATCAGTTTCTTTTTTTCTGAAAGATTTTATTCATTTATTTTTAGATAGAGGGAAAGGGAGGGAGGGAGGGAAACATCAGTGTGTGGTTGCCTTTCACGTGCCCCCTACTGGGGACCTGGCCCGCAACCCAGGCATGTGCTCTGACTGGGAATCGAACTGGTGACCTTCTGGTTTTCAGGCCGACACTCAATCCACTGAACCACACCAGCCAGGGCAGTTTTTTTTTTTTTTACTTCTTGATTTAGCTTTTTATTGCTGTAGCCAAAGTAAATAAGTGAAGTAAAGCAACAACAAAATATTTGAACCCCTTCATATAGTCTTTTTCAGATGAGATCGGGCGTGTTCAGGGTGGTATGGCCGTAGACCATATAGTGTTTTTTAGAATGAGTCTGAATTTCCTAGAAAATGAAAAACATTTTATATTTTTAATCCTCACCCAAGGATGTGTTCATTGGTTTTAGAGAGGGAGAGAGAAAGAAAAACATTGATTGCTTTGTTCCTGTATGCTCCCAGATGGGGAATTGAACCGCAGCCTAGGTATATGCCTTGACTGGAAATCAAATCCACAACCTTTTAAGAGCCTGGGATGACACTCCAGTCAGCTGAATCACCCAGCCAGGGCAAAACATTTTTTTAGTGTGGTGAGATTTGGGGATTTTATTCTTAGTATATTTGGACATATTTTTTCCAAAATTTTTTATACTTTTTATCTTCAGAAGGGAAGGGAAGGAGAGAGGGAGAGAAATATCAATGTGTGGTTGCCTCTTGTGTGTCCCCTGCTGGAAACTGGCCCCTGCTAGGGACTGGCCTGCAACCCAGGCATGTGCCCTGACTGGGAATCAAACAGCGATCTTTTGGTTTGCAGGCCCGTGCTCAATCTACTGAGCTACACCAGCCAGTGCTTGGACATTTTTATTATATTTTCAGAAAACAAAACACGCAGGTTCTACATTGGGATTCAGTTGACATGTCAGATGACTCTGATGTGGCTACTTGGTGCACCCAGGTGAGCTTGTCTGTCTTGAAGATTCTACAGCCTCAGTACCCCAGATTGAGTGGTTGGAAGACTCATGCTTCAGGCCCAGCAGTCCTGTCTAGGCCAGGGTGTTGAGTCTGCAGGGCCCTGTTTTTCCAGGTTGGAGTGTTTTGCACCTGTACCTGTTACAATACCTGTACCTGTCATAGGTACCTGCATACCTGCCTGGCTCACAGGCCAGGTCCTACCTTGCTGCTCTCCCCGCAACACCCTTCCCGTAGCTGACTATCCAGGCTCCCCCAGAGGCCTCCCAAGGCACCAGTCCCTCCCATTCCCAACTCCCTTGCCCTTGCCCACTGACAATCACCTTTCCCCTTCTCACACTCTCACCTGTTCCTTCTCATACGCCATCTTACCTGTAACCCATACCCCTGTCCCCTTCTTCCTCCTCCTTCCCATTCACTTCCTTTCCCTCACTTTCTCTTGCTCTCACACCCGCTTTGCAGGAACACTGTACCCTCCGTTTGATTCCTCTCTTGCTCCCCCACCTGCTCCTATACCTCCCACTTCGATCTCCTCCCCTTTCCCCCTCTTTCTCTCTCCTCCCCTCCTTATGCACACACATCCCGCACTCTACTCACCCTTCCCCCTCACTTGTTTCCTCGCTTCCCTCTCTTGTGCATACCCTCTCTGCACCTGCCGTCTCACTTTCACACCCCACATGCCCTGTGTCCTTGCTCTCTCCTGGAGTCTGCCATCCTTGATAAAAGCTGTGGATAGGAGGCTGACATTTTCCAGACCTGACGTGTGCAATAGCCAGCCATTGCACGTGGTTCTGTCTCTGTGGATGGCCAGGCCGCCAGTGCACCCACTGCCCTGGTCACTTACGTGGCATGCCCTGGATGGGTCTCTTGGCCTTAGGTAAGCATACTTTCCACGCTAGTGGGCACTGCAGTTTGGAGATGGCCTTTCTGGATCCCTCCCACACCATGTTTCCCACTCTGCCTCTTTAAACATGAAATGAAAAGGTGGACCTAAAACATTGTTAAGATTTTTAAAGCTCCCAGTTAAAAATTATAACATAATTAGAAATAGGAAAAATGTGTTCAATATGAAAAAACTAGATAGTGAAGTGCAAAGAAGATAAAATCACAATCCTCATAATTGTAGCTCATTAAAATGCCTTCCCATACAGAAATAGTGACATCTCTTCATTTAGTGAGATCTTTCCTTTTGACTGTCAGTCATGTTTTGTAATTTCTTCCAGATAGGTTTGGTACATTTTTTTTTGTGAAATTCATTTCTATGAAGTTTCTTTTTAGCATTCTAAATAGAGATCCAATAGCAAATATATTATGAACAGAATGCTTTTCAACAGCATGCTGCAAAATTAGCCCCAAAGTTGTATTCTGTTTTTAAAAAGTTTTTCCTTTGCTTTTTGCATGAGTCCTTCCATGTACACATTTTTTCTCATCTTGTTTTTAATCATGGTGTTCTACTTTCCAAAGAAAGGTAATATAACTTTACCTTTTATGTCCTATCTTCACATTCCGAGTTTGGTTACACAATGGCTTGCTTCTCTCTCCATTTAGAAGTTGTGGTGAATAAACTGATAAACAAAACGGGAGCAGAGACGTGGATACAGGGAACTGATTGACAGGTGTCAAAGGCAGGGTGACTGATGGGGATTGGATGAAAGAAGGTGAAGGGATTAGCCAAAGAACAGATATGAATACCACAGAGGTAACAGCGTGGGGACGGCTGGAGGGGAGGGGGCAGGCGGAGATGGGTGGAGGCGGGCACAGGGGGAAATTGGGAGATCTGTAATAATGTCAATAATAAATTAATTAAAAAAAAACAAAAAAGAATGGAAGTTGTGGTGAGGAGCCTGGATTTACTTTTTCTTCTTAGCTAGGGTTATTTTTTTGTTTTTAAACTTTTTTTCCTGGCTTGCTTTGCCTTAGGCATTCTAAAAATAGGTTCACCCACCATTGTCAAACTGAGTCTGTGGTGTTCATTGAAAAGGGAGTGTTTGCAGCAGAGCTGTGGCTATTGGCAGTTCCCAGCCAATTCATTGACTGGGCAGCAGCAAATGTTCGGGTGGCCTGCTCTGCGTTGGGGCTGGAAGCACACTGCCTCTGCCTCCTGCTCACACCGGGTGTCGGGGTCCTTGTGTCTGTGCACAGGGAGGTCCAGGCTGCAGTGGTTAAGTCCCTGGTTTCATCACCCCTCTGGGCAGCAGCCCTCCTGGGTGCTGGGAGGGTCTGGGAATGGATTTGGTTCCTCTTTTCCTTTCTTGTTTCTGTTCTTCATTTGAAAACCAGGAGATGCATTCATTTATTTGACAGACTATCACCATATTTCCCTAGATTGAGTCTCTATGTCTTTAAGTGAAAAAATACAAAAGAACTTATATAGCAACTTTTTCTATTGTATCAGACTGGCATCTCTTGATCTTTGTGAAATTGCAGGGGAAGAGGAGGGGAAGGGAGAAAGGAGAGTGCTCCTCTTGTCACTCGTGTTTGTCTCTCGTACAGTAGCCTGAAGACTAAAAGCGCATGTTTGTGTGCTGGATCTCAAGAGTTTGCTGGCATTTTTTCTCTCTCTTTGGCTCCAAATTTGATCCTTTTGTCCAGTGTTTCAGATTAAGAGCCTTTTGAAAGTTTACTTATTAAATAGTAATACTGTGCATTAGAATTTGAGAACATTTTTGAGTGGAACCTGTTTATAAACTCATTGGTGTCCTGCTGGGAGGAGATAGGCATGACTTTCTCAGGGGAAGATTTGAGGACAGAATGTCTCTTAATTCCAGCTGCAAGACACAGTCTCATAGTCATTATTTACATAAGGTAGATCACACAGGTAGCTTGCTTTCCATAGGATTGTTACCCCTGAGTATGTACCGAGTTGAGTGGAAGAACCTGGAAACCAGTGTATTTGGTGGTTAAAGGTAGTTTTCAGTTTGGATAATAAGGTGCAAGGGGTATTGATATTTATGTCTTTTGGAGGCTTAGTTGTAATTCATAATTTCAACATCTGAACAGTATGGCAGCGTTTGGAAGCTCCCTCTCCTGTCTCTTCCCCCTTCTTGCTTTCCCTGTTCGCCTTCCCATCCGTTGCTGGTGGCTGCTAGTCTGTAGGTGTGAGTCATCTACGGTCAGCTGTAGTTTCCTTTGCATTATGGGTTTAGAAAGTATTATATATTTTGGCTCTTTTAAAATATAAGTAGTTTTATACCATTGATTGTTCTGTGGTTTGCTTTTTTACTTCATATATGGAGACAGTCTTTGAATGCAGAGATCTACCTCATTCGTCTAACTGGTTGCATGGGACTCGGTGCCAGATGGTTTTCATTCCATGTCCAGTGAGAGGCTCTGCCTGGCTGAGGGCCTCCGTGGGAGAGTGTTTTTCCTCCGGACTGTTGTTCTTACAGCTTTCTGGAGTAAGAGTGAAACTCCCTAAGGATATAACTCAGTATTTAGAATTTTAAAGCTTTACCTTTGAAATTTTAAAGATTACCTTGGGTTCCCAAGGTCAGTTGTGGGGAAGTTTTATTACGGTTTTCATTTTGTGGCCGTTTTTATCTTGCAGAGTAGATGCAGGTGAAGTGGGACAGGGATCCTGCTCTTGGTGTGGAGAGACAGAAGCAGGTGGACACAGAAGCGGGCGCAGGCTGTGCAGTGATACTGAGGGTCAGGCAGGGCATCTGAGGGAGAGCAAGGCCCATGCGGGTGACAGAACGGAGCTAGCTGACTGCGAGAGGTAAGGAGGGGAAGGGCCTCTGTGCACAGGGGAGGGCCAGGGCCAGGGCTTGAAGGTGGAGCCTGGGGGGTGTACTCAGACATCAGGTAAGGGGTCGGTGTTGGGAGGCAGGGAAGACCATGGGGTTAGTGAGTCGTGGGAGATGAGGCTGAAGGAGCAGCAGGAAGTGTCCCCGGGATGTCTTGTGTAGGAGCATGGGTGGGGGAGCACTGGGATTTTCCTGCACATGGAGCAGTCACTCCCGTTGGGCTTGGTGCCTGGTGCCTGGGAGAGCTGAGGGAGGGAGCACTAGACACCCTTAGGAGGAGAGAAAATTGGCTACCATGGTGGTGCCAGGGCTTTGCTGTGTAGAACACATGGAACATGGAATCCCTGCTCCTAAATGTGCCCAGTTCATCTCATAGGGACCCAGCACTGAGCAAGGCTTATATCAGCATTGCCATCTATGCTTTCCATTTAGAGATGGGACCCTCCATGATCAGCTGGTGTTTATTTCATAATCAGGAAGCACAAATAGGATATAAGAAGCCCCAAGGCATTCAGTGGGTTGGGAAGGCTGGAGAGGGGTGGGTGTGCTCAGAACTGTGCTGCCTGGTTACCGCAGGTGATAGAGGAGTAGAAGCAGGTGGGGCGGTGTTGTGGTAGGGGAGAGGGTACCCTATGGGATGATATATCTATGTATCTGTATATCTATATATCTACATATCTATATATCTTCCAGAACTTATGTATGTGTGAGTAAGCAAGCCATAAAATGTTTTAAAATACCAAACACAAGTAGTTAGAAATTAGCAAATTTCCTTAAAAAGGAAAAAACCCTGGATCAAAGAGAAATTCAAAGATGAAATTTCAAATTACATATGTATATATATATATATATATATATATATATATATATATATATACAGATTGTTTAACCTCATCCTTTTACATTTTCTGCCTTTGTTTTATAATGAACATAGTACAGTGGTTCATGCACATATATGTGGGGTACATACACAAGATTTTTTGATAACTTGAGTGGGCCATCAAGATAGTTTGGAGAAATTGGAACTCTTGATCAAGAAAATGACTGGGATAGCAGCTTCTGGGACAAATCATCAGTGGGGAAGCAGTAATGCCACGTGGAGATGGCAGAAATGGGAGGACAGTGGTGGGGGCGGTTGGGTCGTGTAGTGGCCAGAGCCTGGACGAGGGGCTGGCCTGGGGACGGAGGGCAGGTGCTGAAGGGACACATTGAAGGAAGAATCAATATGGTCTGCCAGCTGCCTGGGAAGGAAGGGGAGCGCAGCACAGAGAGAAAGGGGAAGTCCACAATGGTGCCTTACTAGAGGTATTGTGCAGAGGGCTCATTTTGACATTGTTTTAATAAAATGTGGCATGTTTTAGGAGGATTGGGAAATGGGAGAACAAAGGTGGGCTGTGTATGCAGAGCATCTCACTTAGGTGGTAGGTGAATCTGCCTCACCTGTAGCACTTTTGCAAACCCAAGGGCTGGGCCCCACCCCTGAGATTTTGCAGGAGCCCTGGTGGGGCCTGAGAATCTGCATATGCTACAGGTTCCCAGGTGCTGCAGCCACCACTGCTCCAGGGCATGCTTTGCGTAGCTGTGGTCAGAACAACCCTCTGTCTTGCCTACCTACTGGGGTCCCTGAGGAAGGGAGTTTTCTCTTACCCAGGCTTTGAAAACAGAGTGTGGGTGTTTTTGAGATAGTAGCTGAGTGAATAGTTGAGGATTCTTCTGGGCTTTTCCAACTCACTGGTTTTGGGGCTTTAGTAGGTCTGGTGCTCTGCAGGCTGTGGTGCTGACCTTGCTGGACTGCACAGAGCAAAATGGGCACCCTCACGGACCGCAAAACTGTACGTCCAACTTTCTTCCTGCAAGTTGTTAACGTTAAAATAATACAGCAACATAGAAAGGTTACATCTCATGTCTTTCAGACTTTCTTCTGTGAATAAGTACACATGCATGTGTTTTAAACATGCACAGTTTTAAAAAGAAAAGATTGTTATATGACATGTATTCTTTTAAGGTTCCTTCTCACTTAATGTTGACATTTTTTACATATAAAGACTTTTTTAAAAGGACTAGTTGTCATCTACAAATTCCACAGTTCCTTGCATTTTTAACCACCTTTTAAAAAGAAGAACGTCTTGGGACAGAAAATTTTCCCATGGGAATGTTGGTATGATTTTATTAGGTAAGCCTATGGGACCATGTGAGTCACTTAAAAGTTTTGTAGTTGAAGTGCGAGACCTGCCAGGGGATGGCGGGGCAGGGAGTTGAGAGGACGGCTCTGTTTGCTTCTGGGGCTCATGCATGGGGTCTGGCTTTGGGGAGGGCCCGGAGCAGGGCTGGTGTTGTGGGGAGGTACTTGAGAGCTGGTGCCGTGTTACTGGAGCCTGCTCAGGCACCCTAGGTCACCTGTTTCTCCGGGACACTTCTCATCGTGCATCACCACTCAGGACAAGCACAGACCTGCCTGGCTCGGCTTCTTCAGGTTGGGGAGCAGGCAGGGATTCTCCTTCAGTGCCAGCTACTCGTTGGTGGATCGCACTGCCTGCCCTTTAGCACCTCATTCCTATAATGGGAATTGGAGACCAGAGCTTCCTCCTCCTGTAATTCTCCCTTTCTTATTTGAATATATTGAAACAATAATACCTTCTAATTTGACCTTTTTAATCCACTTAGACAGCTCATAGTGCTTTTCTTATTATTAGAATAATGCTTTTCTTGCTATTAGAATAGTGTATATTCTTATCTACTTTGAAAACCTTTTCAGTTGTACTTCCTAAAAGTTTATCCAGGGGAGTCAAGTGCTTGCTGTTACAGTTCTAGAATTGTCAGTGTTCATTGGAGGTAAGCAAGGGTGCATCTTTCCTAGGGGTGTTGAATGTTTTGTCCAGGTGGAGGCAGGTAGCCTTGGGTGGTTGGGGTGGTAGGATTTCCCCAGGAACTTGACCCATCCTTTTTACCCAGGTGGCACAGCTGTGCCTTTGATGGGAGGAGGGTGCACGTGCACTTTGTAGGGACCACACCGGGTGGGGAGGAATCTGGCCCTGTATCCTGGGTTGATTTGAGGGATTGCCACCGGAACATCTGACCATCAGTGCATTAAAGGGGTAAGGGTATACTTGACAGTGTTTGGTTTTGGTTAAGTCTTGGTGTTTAACCAACTACTTCAAAACTTGGTAATATAAAACAGCAAGCATTTTATAATGCTTATGGGTTCTTTGGTCAGGAATTTGAAGTGAGGGTGGCTGCTTTCTGTTTTGTGATGTCTAGGCCTTCAGTTGGGAAGTCTCAAAACAGGTGGGCCTGGAGGATTCACTCCAGGTGGCTTCTTCATGGCAAGTCTGGCTCCTGAGGATGGGCTGGGCCAGGACTGGCTCCTGGAGTGCTTGCAGGTCACCTATCCAGCCTCGAGGTGGTCGGACATCCACAGCAGCCCAGGGTTCCAAGAGTCAGTGTCCTGGTGACAACGAGGTAGAGGCGCCTGCTGTTTTTGATCAGCTCCAAAGGTCACAGAATGTCACTTCTGCTCTCTCCTATGGTGACAGTCACAAGTCCTCCAGATTCAAGGAGGTCACAGAGACCCCATCTCTTCATGGGAGGCATGTTGAAGAGTTTTCAGACAGGTTCATAAAGTACCAGCATGTAGGGTCTGCCTTTTGTGTAAAAACTCAGTGACACTGTATAGTTTGCTGTGAGCATTTGGCAGACACTCTAGTCATAGCTTACACAAAGCATTTTGTTTTATTTAAGACACTCAGACAATCTGGAGAGGAACAATAAACAGTCACAGCAGAATGAGTGTAGCAACGTCACACTTTAGTGTTACTGGACCTTTCAAGGGGCCCTGTGTTTGTTCAGGGTTTCTATTTTGAACACTTTTCTAAGTGAAAGTGTTCTTGACCTGAGTGAGTGGAAGGTGGGATTTGCTGTTTACTCTTCTGAAATGGAGAGCATCTTCAGTATTCAAATAGGTTTTTTGTTGCTGCTCCTTCCCCAAGGGTTTCGTGAGGTTAATGTTGCTTAGTTTGAGTTCGAACACACATCACACACTGGGAGTCTGAGGGGAGGGAATTGCTTTACAGGACAAATTTGAAAAAAAGAAAACAAAACCAACCAAGATGCTTTTTTTCTTTGGAGATGGTGATGACTTTGGAGCCCTAGTGAGGTCACACAGGCCTTGAAATTAGGCCTCACATTTGCAAATGTTGGCCTGGGTGACCCTGAGCAAGTCACATGCTATTCCTCATGGCTACCGTCTTTGGCCATGAAGTGGAGGTAATCACACGGCCTTGTGATTAGAAACAGTGAGGGTGAGAGGACCACGTGGAAAGACTGGCATTGCTGCACTTCCTGGACCCGTGCCTGGGCCTGGTCATGAGATTCCCCCAGGGCTGTGGCCTCTACCCAACTGGACGTAGTCGTCAGCGCCCTGTGTTGATGGACCTTCATCATGCCAGCCTCCGTGGTCCCCTCCCTGCACCTCTGGCTAGTGCTGGCTTTCCCAGGCCTCTGTGTCTACTAGCCTGTTAGACATCTTTCACCTGCATCACTATAGGACGCCTTGAACCCAGGTCACGCTTTTCGCAGTCCATTATTTCTTCCTCAGCCATCCTCCATCTCTGGAGTTCTTACCTCCCGACATTATCCATGTCACCACCCCACCCTCTCATCTCACCCTGATACACCACCCATCTCCAGGACCTGCCAGTTCTGTACTCTGCATTCTTGATGTCAACCCAGCTTCTCCTTTGCCCATTTGCCCCTTCTTCCTGTTGTGTTGAAATACAGGCTGCCGGTTATCACCCTTGGAACGCTTGCTGGTGTCCATTAACTAGGTGTCTTAGAATTCTACAAAAGGCAAAATAGTGTTACTCACATATGACTTATTAACAGAATCCCCTGGGGAGATGGTAAGAAAACCTTCTTCACCCAACTTGACCCTGCAGGCTCCTGGTCGGTCTCTCCTCTCCAGCTCCTCCCCAGGGCCTCTCTCCTGGCCTTGCCCTCCCCTCCCCCACTCTTTCCTTCGAAGAGCATTTTCTTCAGAGCCCAGTAGATGTCCCTGCCCATCCTCAGAGTTTAGACCTGCCTCCTCCTCTGCTCCCCAGGACTAGGTTTATTTCCCTGGTATGCATCACATATAGGTGGCTAGTGGCTGCATTTCTGTCAAGAACAAGAGGATTGCACCCAGTCATTCTGGTATCTCTGAGCAGGGAGATACTGACCCTGGCCAAATCCAGCCCACCCTGGAGCTAAAATAATTGTGACAATTTTTGAATAGTTGAAGAAAAGCAAAAACAACAACAACCCCTATTTCATAACATGAAATTCAAATTTCAGTGTCCTTGAGTAAGTTGTGGGAGCACAGCCACGTGTTTCTGAATTATCTGGGCATGCTCCGCAGTGGCGGGGTTGAGGGGCTACTTCAGGCATCACACGGCCTGCAAAGCCTCAAGTATTTACTATCTGTTCCTTTGTAGGAAATGCCTGCTGACTCTCTGTCCTAGAGCAGCAATTCCCAGTCATTCGGGAGCGTCTTTCTTTTTGTCCTTTTCTTTTCTTTCATCAAATATTTAATGAGTACATATTACATGCATGTGTATCAGTGCCATAGATAATGGCATTGAACAAAACAGAAAATCTTTGCCATTTGGAGCCCACATTGTGTTGGAGGGGATCAGACAATAAATACAGATTCATAGATGAGTTGATCTATAGATATGTTAGCTGGTGATAAGTGCTGTGAAGAAAAAGAAAGTAGATTAAGTGTGGGTAGGGAGGCAGAGAGGGTGATGGTGGTGGTGGGTTTATTATGATGGATCGGTCAAAAGAGCTCTTTGATGGGGTAACTTTTGCATTGAGACCTGAATGGACTGAGAGAAGGGGGCAGTGAGGAGGCATTTGGGAGAAGGGCAGAGGCCCTGAAGCAGAGACAGGCTTGGCAAATTGGAGAAATTACATGGTACTAGAGTGGCTTGAGCCTAGACTGGAAGAACAGAGAGGTGGTAACAGGTCAGGGTGTGGCCATTGTTAGGTTGGAGTAGCTCAAGAAACCAGACAGATGCAGCGAGCTAAGGAGCAGGGTTTATTCGTGGGGAATAGGAGGAAAAGTGGAGCCAACCAAGGGAGGTTGGGACTTATGGGGGAAAGTGGAGAAAGTGGAGCTGACCAAGGGAGGTTAAGACTCACTCAGTTGTTCTTAGGGCACAGTTTTTAAGCGCAAAACCCCACAAAAGGTAACTGATTGGGGTGTCAGAGTCTGATTGACTAGAGCTGGTTGCTGGGTGCTGTTTCTGCTGACCATTGTTCTGGATACATCTAGTCAGGCTCAGGTTAAAGCTGCATCTTTTTGTTCTGGATAGGCCGACCCCAGACCCCAATCTCAGCCGGGCATCTGTTTGTCCTGGGAGGGTCGGCAGGCAGTTTCCCAGGCTGCAGTTTCCCACAGTACAGTTTTCCTACCTGGTGATTTTCCATTCCTCCTGGGCCTACCTAGGTCTGTCAGCTGTGACTGGTCACCAGATTCTTCTGGGTCAGTCACCTGGGACACTGAAAAAATACGGATGCCTTGGCCCGTTTTCTGAGATTCTTTGAGTGAGGAGGTGCGAAGACCACATATGGCCTCTCAGGCTCTGGGAAGCCTGGATTTTTATCATTTGAGACTGGGGAGTGCAGACCCCCATTGCTCCACCCTGAGCCCATTCTTGTCATTGCTACAGGGCATTGTGAATTGGGAGCCTTTGCTGTAAGATGTCACAGGTAGCTTGGCTCCAAGCAGTGACTCAATAAATAAATGTTTCCATTTTTTAAAAGAGACCCGCACTTACGTTAGTGACTGCCCTCTGTTCCTGCTGTGGGAGTGTGTCATTTCTCTCTCTGACCGTCCTGAAGGACCGAGTCTCTGTGATCTGGGCAAGTCCCTGACTGTCCTACTGGTGGCCAGTGTTCCACCTTTTCCTGCATGTGGCTCAAGCTGTTTCTTCCCTGTAGGTCCAGGTGAACCCCTATTGTTTCTTGCCACCTAGGCCTCGCCTCCTTTGGGACCACTCTTTGCTGGCCCACTGCTCTTGGGGTCCTCCCTGTACACCACATGCACATTACATACCTGATGTATGAAGTTCTGTGCACAGGATCACACCCCTCTGTGCATCTGTAGGCAGCCTCTGTGCATCCAACTTTATTGGCTGGCTGGCTGGTGGATGAGTGACGAAGGATTTTAGTAAACTTGAAAAAAGACAACAAGTCTCAAGTCCTCCATGGTTCGCGTGGTCAGGCTCTAACATCTTTATACCAAGATGGTGAGCCCCTGGCATGCTTTCCTGTAGACATGCCTTATGGACTGTGGTGGTAAGTGTGTGCTCATATGGAGAGGCAGGGGCGTGGTTTCCTTAATTCACACTTCTTCCTGTGCTTAGGGTAAAAGTGCGTGTGCTTTCCAGGTGAAAGTGGAGATCAGAATGCCCAATAAAAACATGCTAAAGCATATTGTAGCCACTTCAATTGTACATATGGGAAATAAAAATGGTTTGTCTGACCTAGTACTATAAATAACAGTACTTAAAATAGGGCAGTAGGAGTATAGTTTCTTTGTTGCCTAGTGTTATAGGAGAACTCAATCCCCATTCTAAAACTAATATGCCTCCTAAAATTCCAAGCAGTTATGGGCTACAAATTGGTGGGTCTTCATCTGTTTGAAGTGTTGGTAGTCTTCGGAGGATTTTTGAAGGTTACAGACTAGGGCTTTGCCTGGACTTTCAAGGATCCTCTCCTCGCCCGCCCAGCTCTCCACTGCTGAGACTCATCTGTGAATCCACTGAGACCCATGGACTTCAGTCTGAGAGGAGTTGTGTTCTCAAAGGATTTGCCTCAAGTAGTAGCTAATTAATATTTAAGAAACTAAGACTAATACAGACAAAAGTATTGAGTTAGCCCTTTAATTTGTTCTTTATTGGAAAAGGACACTCATTTTTAATCATACCTTTAAAACAAGTCATTTTCTTGCCCTACATGAAAATTTCTATGTAATAGATTTTCTTGATCTAGGTTTCCCAGCATAGCATGAAGTCTACATACAGACATAATGAGAAATGTAGAACCAGTGAGCCTCAGTTTGCAGTTCAAGTTATCTTGAAAGCTGTGTAAGCGAATTTGGTTTTAAGCCCTTTGTTGATAATGCTGATCTTTTTTCTTATACTTTTCTTAATATTTAGTGCTTGTATTATACATAGTAGATTAAATTTAGTTCCAGTATTTACCGAGTACATCTATTAGCAATTCATTTTGAGACACTGTGAGGCGCATTGCACAATTTTAAAAGCAACGTTAATTTTAGATAATGTTTAACCTGCAACATTCCAGGCTAATTTACACAAAACACAGGATGATGGCTCCTAGTTGTGGGAAATTACTTGTGTCTCTGCTTTGAAATGAGTGTGCAGTAGTGAGTGTCTTTTCCTGCCTTGTCTGTGCTGGGTGCTGAGTCCTTTTACTCGCCAAAACAATGCAGGGGGAGCTTTTGAGTTTAAAAGGAAGCCAAAGCACTTGACCTAAAAACATCTTGAAGATTAATTGGTAACCATACTTCTGAAGATGAAAAGTACTAAGCAACGGGTAAAAGGAAGAAGGTGAAAACATTTCTTGACCTCTATTTACACGATTTTGGTGCCTGGCCCTCATGTGCTTGATGTTGCAAATATGAATAAGGAAACACCTGATCTTGCAGCAAGACCACCATCTATAAACTGCCAATTAAAAAAGAAGTGGCAACATAGAGGGGCTCCAGTGTCCTCTGGAACAGTGAGGGAGCTTGAGTGCTCAGGTGACATGTGAGGGCATTTCTGGCCTAGACAGGAGACCACCTGCAGACAGAGCTAAGGGGGGGGGGTGGTCAGTGGTAAAGGGGGCTAAAGGGAGCTAAAGACAGAGTTGGAGGTGGTCAGTGGTTTAGGGAAGGTGGAGAGGCTCGAGAGGGGGGCTTCCTAGAAGGGGCTGCTGTGGAGGGTTGCTTTGTGGTGAGGACAAAAGGCTCAGGAAGCTTTGGGGTAAACTGGAAAGAGCAGGTTGCTGGGAGGAGGGTACATTTCCAAGTGCCAGGGGCCAACTGAAGAGGTCTGAGCTGCAGGAATAGAATTGGATGTTGTCTTCTACCCCTTGTTACCTGTTTATAAAGGCTGGTGCAGCAGTGGCTCTGGGCTTCATTCCTGGGGCTGGTCCCCGGGCCCCATTCCACTTACCAAGGGAGAGATGCTTCAGCAGGGCCAGTTGGAGTTGGGGGAGGACTTGGGAGACCCTGGTATCTTTACTTCTAGGAAGGAAAAGGTGTCCAGGAGCGGAGGCAGACTTCAATTCCTGAAGTGGTCTAAGTGATGGTAGAAGCATTGAGAAATGTCTCCAAAATAGACAATTTAAGTGGACTCAAGAAAAGGTTAAAAAGGAAAAACTGAATAACTGAAAATGACAGACTAATTTG
Source organism: Artibeus jamaicensis (assembly GCF_021234435.1). Classification (NCBI taxonomy): domain Eukaryota; kingdom Metazoa; phylum Chordata; class Mammalia; order Chiroptera; family Phyllostomidae; genus Artibeus; species Artibeus jamaicensis. The sequence goes on along the minus strand of NW_026521810.1, from coordinate 6,611,309 downwards.
AATAGGTTGTCAGAAGGCACTTACCCAGAAGGCACCTTATGGAATGGCTAATTCCTCTCATGCACCATTCCATAACATGGAAAGAGAGGGACTGCTCCCTTGTGTATTTTGACAAGCCAGAATAAGACAATATGTTTATTTGAGATATACACAGTAAAGAAAATACCCATGGTTTTGGCCACTCCTGGCTGGTCACCGATCTTGGGGCTTTGTTTCGGTGGTGGCATCACTTGCTTCTGAGTCAAGGATTGACAGACCTGTTCACAAGTTGTCTAGGAAGAGACTTAGAAGAGGATTTTAGCAAGGGTTTAAAAGTCTATTTCTGTGTATTTTTTAGTAGCAAAGTCATACTGCATATACTTTTCCCCTCTGGAACTCTTATAACTACATTCTCATGTTACAACATAGCTTCATAGTCATATTTAACGGCTTTCTGATTTCATTGAATGGTCATATCATAATTTAGATAGCAGCTTCCCAATTGTCAGATATTTTGGTTTATTTCACTGTCTTTTTTCTTTAATTATAAATAAGGCCGTGATTTTCGAAGGTAACTTTCCTGTAGTTACTCGTATGGCCTGAGGATAAAACTCAAAAGAAAATTATATGGTCCACACATGTAAACAGTCACTGCTTTTTTGATGAATAATAAATATAATACTGATTTATTTTATTTTTTTATTTTTATTTTTTTTTGATTTTTTTTAATTAATTTATTTTTTTGAATTGATTATGCTGTTACAGTTGTTCTATTCCCCCCCTTCATTCCCCTCCACCCTGCCCCCCCAACCCCACCATTACCCCCCTTTAGTTTATGTCCATGTGTCTCAAGTCCTTTAGGTTCTATATTTCCCAAACTATTCTCGCCCCCCATCTATTTTCTATCTACTGTCTATGCTACTTGTTTTCTGTACCTTCTCCCCCCATCTCCTCCTTCCACTCCCCTGTTGCTAACCCTCCTTGAGAACTTCATTTCTATGTTTTCACTCCTGATCTAGCTGTCCTTTTAGTTTGCTTTCGTTTTAGGTGTGGTTGTTAATAACTGTGAGTTTGTTGTCCTTTCACTGTTCATGTTTCTTTAACTTCTTTTTCTTAGATAAGTCCCTTTAACATTTCATATAATAAGGGCTTGGTGATGATGAACTCCTTGAATTTGGTCTTATCTGAGAAGCACCTTATCTGTCCTTCCATTCTAAATGAAAGTTTTGCTGGGTAGAGCAATCTTGGTTGTAGGTCTTTAGATTTCATGACTTGGAATATTTCTTTCCAGCCCCTTCTTGCCTGTAAGTTCTCTTTTAGAAATCTGCTGACAGCCTGATGGGGACTCCTTTGTAGGTGATTGTCCCCTTAGCTCTTGCTGCTTCCAGGATTCTTTCCTTCATTTTAATTTTGGCTAATGTAATTATGATATGCCTTGGTGTGTTTCTTCTTGAGTCCAACTTTTTTGGTACTCTCTGGGCTTCTTGGATTTCTTGGAAGTCTATTTCCTTTGCCAGATTGGGGAAATTTTCTTTTATTATTTGTTCAAATAGTTTTTCCACTGGTGGTTGTGACTTTCCCCCTTCTGGTACCCCTATAATTCGGATATTGGAGCGTTTAAAGATGTCCTGGAGGTTCCTAAGACTCTCCTCATTTCTTTGAATTCTTGCTCCTTGACTCTTTTCTGTTTGGCCATTATTTGCTTTCTTCTGGTCCACTGCATTGATTTGAGTCCCAGTTTCCTTTTCATCTCTATGGGTTTCCTGTGTGGAATTCCATTCATTTCCTTAATTTAGCCTTCATATGTTTGTCTAATTTGTGGCTATAATCCACCAGATCTGTGAGGAAGGTGATGACCAGTGTTTTAAACTGTGCGTCTGAGAGTTTTGCTATTTCTTCATCATTTAGATTTATCTCTCGGGGCTTTGAGTTCTGCCTGCGACATTTTTTGGTCTGTTCTGGCCCTTTAAGTGGATAAAGCGGCGCCTTGGAGTCCCAGGTCGCTGGGTTGTGACGCTGTATGTGGGGGCGTGGTCAGAGCGGGGAAATGGCGCGCCGCCGCCTCCGCCTGGCCGGTCCAACCGCTCACTCCCTCACTCGTGCGCAACCAGGCAACCACAGTCAACTAGCTGCCACCGCCTCCCCACTGTGTCCTCTGTAGTCGCTCACCCGGTGGGCTGCTCGGTGGCTCACTAGGTCCAATCCTGGGTTTGGAACCCGCGCGACTGGATTCCGCGCCCGGGTCCGACCGAGCCCTCCTTTGTAAGTCCTCACCCGACGCCGGTTTCGCCCCTTACCGGTCGGGCCGAAGAATTTGTTGTTAGCGGACTTCCGAAAAGTTCAGTTTTCCGTGTTCTGGTTGTGTTTTCTGATGCTAATATTTAGTTGTCCCTAAACTTGGTTGTGTGAGGAGGCACGGCACATCCAGCTAAACCTCCATCTTGGTGGAAGTCCAATACTGATTTATTTTAATTTTTCCCATTTCTTGCTCACTTGCCACTTTTATGTGGTCATTTATTAATATCTTTTCTGTCATAGTTTCCTACTTTATTTGAAGAAGGATATGATTTTATGGACTTGACATGTCCCTTCTTAACAGTGGGGGTTTCTTGCTGGGCGGGGGGTGTGATTTTGGACATAGTTCTATTCAGTAAACATTAATTAAAGCCCTACTATGTACTGGAAGGTAGCAATGAGAAGATGCCTAGAAGTAGCTCTAACCCCAAAGCTTTCCCAAGTTCACAAAATTGCCAGCCCTGCAATGAGAGGGTGTTTGTTATTTACTTTTTCTTTCCCCAGCACCTAGAAGCACCTAAGAGTACCTGGCCATTTGGGGGAGTTCAGCATTTGGGGAGTTACCACAAAGGGCTGAGTGTGTACAAACCTTAGGAGCACTCATTCATGGTGAAGGTTTCTGTATAATGTAACCCCCTGTTCTGTAACTTGAGGTGGTTGCTTATGGTCCAGTATTATGTTTTCAAAGTCATCCATGGTAAAACTTTGCTGTTACAGCCCAGTGATTTATGCACACTTACCGAATACCATCTGTAGACATGATAACCTGTAATCTAGGAGGCAGACCAGCAGACAAGATACTACAGTGTAAGGGAGATGGGATAGGTGCTGAGAAGGGATGGATGGGCTTCTGGTTGAAGTTCAGCCACAATATCAGGCCATTTTTTAACTTCTCTGGATTTTGGTTTCATCAACACTAAAGTGTTAAGTGACTGTACTGAACCCTCGGATCTCTTTCAGGCATACAGGTCTTGGATCCTTGTGACCGGCTCTTCCTCAAACAGTGGTTGGGGACATATTGTTAATCAAAGCACATGCAAAGTTGAATGCCACATCTCAAAAGAGATATTCCAAAATTAGAGGGATTTATAGGGTCATTTTTGCTTATTTTTTTTAGTAAGACTTAATATTTTTAAAGTGTGCATTTCATTTTCTTCATGAGCTATAATTTAGTTTTCTAACTGAATTTTAAAACATTGGCTAAAAATTAAAGTTGTATTCATCGAAATCCTTGAATATCATGAACTTAAATACTGACTTTTTCTTCTTTCCTTACAGCGGTTTGGGGCAACTTCGTTAATATGAGGTAATTATTTTTAATAATTTGGATATTGTAGTTGGGTTTTATCGACACATTTCACTTGTTACATATACACCATTAATGTCATGGGTTAATTAAATTCAGCTTTAAAAATGAAACTGAGTATTTTGCTGTTCACACATCTGGGCTGTGTCTTATCTTCTGTGGATATTCCCTAGCAACATAGCTGGTCCCTGGCCCCACGTGGATGCAGAGACCACCTGTCTGTCTCGAGGAAATCTCTGGCCTGACCCTGCATTGCTCATGTTGCCTAGTAGGGCAGGAGGGACAGTTAAAAAAGTGAAATCCTTGTGTTAATGTTCATTAAAAAAGTAAGCAACTTTTAATTTAAAGAAAAATTTGCTTCACTGTTTTTCTTGGCAGTATTGTGCAACTAAAAGAATAGCAATCACAATTGTGGTGATTGGATTGAATTTGGAAGTTTCACACTGCTGCACAGGGCTGTAAGGGGAAAGGGTTGCGGTTGCCCCCTCCAGGTTTTTCAATTTGGGTTGCTTTTGCAAGGCAGGGCCTCCTTGAGCTGATTCCTGCCACCAGGGCCTGTGTGTGTCTCCTGACAAAGGCTTCTGTGTGTGGTTAGGTGGAGTGTTCAGATCCCATTTAAAGGAGCTCTGTTTTTTGACTTGGAAGAACTCCATTTATATTAAATCCTCAGGAAAGCCTGGCAGTCAGACTTGTACTCCTGTAGACACACCTCCTGCTTTGAAATCCCATGTTGGGTATAATGTGAAAGTGAGATTATTTTAATTGAATAGAAACAACGCTGAGGCAGTTTGGAGCATATTAGATGGATTTAGGAGATTTCCTCTCCCTGGTAGTCTTTATTGTCCTCTAGTGCACCCCTGTCTGGAAGGAATTGGCGCACAGGACTGATGTTTGAAAGGAGAGGGAGGTCTGCAGCCTTTGGTTTGTGTTGTGGAAATTTGTTAAGAAATAACTCTGAGGGTCATAAAACCTTTCAATTGATCTCAGTTTTTTAGCTTTCTACTCAACAGGTCTATCCAGGAGAATGGTGAAATGAAAATTGAAAGGAAGATTGAAGAGGTTAGTCTCTTCCATAGTTTGCTTCTGTTTTTTTCTATATATTATATTTATGTACTTCAGTTCCTTTGCTTGTGCTGGTATCTTTATTTTAGCAGCTTGATGCTGATCTGTGATTTTGAGACCATCTCTCAAATAACAATCCCTTATTTAATAGGAGATTTAATATATGTTGTGCGTAGATGCATCTCTGTGTCAGCCTTTGTCCATTTAATAAAGGTGTGCTGTATTAAAACAAATTCTACCTTTACGGCAAAATGAGTTTAAACTTCTTTGTGTTTTTTTGGTTGAGCCTTCCTGTAACAGAACAGGGCCAAGGGGTGCACAATATGATATTACCAAAAGTACCCCCACTAGATTCACACTGTCTGCTGCCAGAGGAAAGACGTCTCTCAATGCCAGAGAATTGTGAAAAGGAAAGGAAATGTTTGTTTAAAGCTATACAGACTTAAAGTAGTGACCTAATGTCGTCATTAAAATATTGAAGTCTTGTAAGATACCCTCAGCTGCACACAGTCCTTCCTTCTCCCTCTGCCCTTATCTTGAGGACCGTATCAGGAAAAGTTGTAGTCCATGATTCAGGCTCTGAGCACCATTAGCTGTGTCACCAATTAATCCAAAGCCATGTGGTACCTTCTCATGGCCCACCAGCAAAAGTCCTTGCACCTTTGTCTTCCAAGCAAAGTCTCTCCTGCTTCCTAAGCCACATGGCAAGAGGGAGCACCCTAAAGCCATGTGGTCCTCACTCTTGCCAAAGCCGCGTGGTGATTTCTCTCAGTGGCTGCCAGGTCTGGTTTTAAACCTCTGCAGCCCCACTTCCGACTCTTCCTACAATTGGCTACATGTTGGGTTTCCTCTGTTTTTTTTTGGCCCCGTTGGGAGGGCATTTTTGTTTGGTTTGCTTGCCAGGACTTCCATATCTTTCCAGCTTTATTGGGCTGCCATAGTAAGTCTGGGCAGGTGTGGCCCTGTGGTGTGGAGCCAGTCATCTCCAAGCTCTTATGCAGGTTCTGTAACCAGGGGGAGTTGCTTCCCAGTTACATCTTGGGTAGAAGTCACTCTCTTCTCCCTGGCTCAAAGCATGGCCACAGCTATTTAACATGTCTGTGCAACCAGTTAAAGATTATAGATATGTTAAATGACCATGCCAGAGGTTAGCTGCAAAGCTGTTGCTGTACAAAGCAGCTCTGCATGTTCCTGCTCCATATGTCCCTTCCCCCAACTCACACCTGTTGGGGTGAAGGGGTGAGGACATCCTTTATATCTTTCTAGTATTTCCTGTACACCTTGAGTTCTGGACCCCATTCCAAATTCCTATTTTGCGCCCCCCCTCCTCCCGCTGGCTGCACCCTGTATCATTCCCAGAATTTCTTACAGAAAGGGATGAGATTACCTGTACCAGGGGTGGAGGCAAGCACCAGCATTCCTGTCACCTGAGCAGATGAAAGGAAAAAGGCCCATGAAAGGAAAAAGGCCCAACTCAGAAGCTAGGACTGAGAATGCAAAGAGTGTCCATAGGCACTGATGGGGAATCACAGCTGTGTCCCTGGAAGCTAGCTCCTCTGGTTGATAAGAGACCTTCTATTTTAAAATAACTACTTAGGTTTTTGTCAAAGAAATGTAGATATGGATGTACTGTTGTAACGTGGCCTGGGAGGGGATGAAGAGTTCCTAATTTTGAATTGAAGCCAGCTGCTGGATTCCTGGGAAAGCCCTTGGGTTTTCGCCCTTGTTCTGTCCACTCTCGCAGTATTAGCACATGGAAGGGGATCGACTCAGCCTGTCATTTCTGTGCTGGAGCCGATCTTCTGGAGATGACATGCAGAAACAAGATGTTAAGTCTTTGTGGGCAGCAGTTAGGGGATTATGATTTCTGAAAAGACTCTGGTAGTGTTGAGCTGCCTATTTTTATGAGCCTAAACCAAATTTAATATTATTCATAGTAAGGTAGGAAAGTAAAAAGGTTAATTTTTTTCAGAGACTTATGCATGTATGGAGTAACAGCTCTAATGTCCAATTTATCATTTCAAATCTAGAATTGTGATGAAATAGTATAACTTAATTTCAAACTGGAATTGAATTGCAGGAGAATTAAAGTTGGTTTTGCCTTATGTCATGCCTGCCTGGAACATCAGAGTGGGGGGATGTGGTGGGGGGCTGTGTTTTTGCTTTAAAACTGATGTTGATTATTTTGTTTTAGATTGTTGAACCACTTAGAGAGAAAATAAGAGATTTGGAAAAAAGGTATGCATACTTTTTTTGTTTTGTATAAATACTTGTATCTTAGTTATTGACCTTAGAAGGTTAATGTCTTATATAAGTTCATCCCAGTGCAGTAATCGGTTCTGTGAAAGGTGTAAGGCACTGTCAGGACAAGAACTTTCCCGTGACAAGGTAAGTTTTTTTTTTTTTGACAACGTAAGTTTTTATTATAAAATTCAGGTGCATTGTTTTTTAAATGTTTTTCTTTTGCCATTAAGAACTATTTCTTTTTTAAAATAATTTTTTATTTTTCAGTTACAGCTAACATACATTATTGTCTTAGTTTCAGATGTACACCCCAGTGATTAGGCATTATATAACTTACTAAGTGGTTCTCCTGAAAAATCTCACACTCATCTGAAACCATACATAGTTATTAGACTATTATTGGCTGTATTCCTTATGCTGACCTTTACTTTCCCATGACTGACAATTCTGTGACAACCAATTTGTACTTCCTACTCCCGTCACCTTTTTCACCCATCTCCCTCCTCAATCCTCATTCCCATTCCCACCTGACAACCATCGGAATGTTCTCTTATCTAGATTTGTGTTCTGCCTGTTTATTTTTTGATTCAAACGTTGGTAGGTATGTATTTATTGCTATTTTATTGTCCATATTTTTTATCTTTTTCCTTCTTAAAGAAGACTATTCAACATTTCATATATGGGTTTGGTGGTGATGAACTCTATTAGCTTTTTGTTGTCTGGGAAGCTCTTTATCTGTCCTTTAATTCTAAATGACAGCTTTGCTGGGTAGAGTAATCTTGGCTGTGGGTTCTTGCCTTTCACACTTTAAATATTTCTTGCCAATCCCTTCTGGCCTGAAGTGTTTCTGTTGAGCAGTCAATTGGAAGTCTTATTGGAGCTCCCTTGTAGGTAACTAAGTGCTTTTTTCTTGCTGCTTTTAAGATTGTCTCTTTGTCTTTAACCTTTGGCATTTTAATTAGGATGTGTCTTGTTGTGGGCCTCTTTGGGTTCATCTTGTTTGGGACTCTTCCCCAAACATGTATGGACATGTATGTCTATTTCCTTCACCAGGTTAGAGAACTTTTCTACCATTATTTTTTCAAATAGGTTTTCTGTTTCTTCTCTCTTCTTTCATCACCCCTGTGATGTGAATGCTGGTACTCTTCAAGTTGTCCCAGGGTCTTTTTACACTATCCTCGTTATTTCAGATTCTTTTTTCTTTTTTGCTGTACTGATTGGGTGTTTTTCTGCTTCCTTATATTCCAGATCACTTTTTGATTCTTGGCTTCATCTTCTCTACAATCGATTCTCTATAAATTATTTGCTATTTCAGTTACAGTAGCCTTCATTTCTAACTGCTTTTTTTAAATGGATTCCATGTCCTTTTTTTCTGCTGTTGAAGTTCTCTTTATGTTTATTTACTTTTCCTGTAAGTTTGTTGAGCATCCTTATTACCAGTGTTTTGAACTCTGTATTAGGAGATTGCTTGTCTTCATTTTGTTTAGTTATTTATTTGGAGTTTTTTTTTCTGTTCTTTCATTTGGGACATGGTTTTTTGTCTCTCTGTTTTGGCAGCCTCCATGTGTTTGTTTCTATGTATTAGGTAGAGCTGTTATATCTCCCAGGTTTGGTAGAGTGGCCCTAGGTAGTAGATGTTCTGTAGGGTCCAGTGGCACAGATTCCTGTTAACTTCACCAAGCTGGGTACTCCAGGTGTGCTGTCACCCCCTGTGCCCCACCCCCATGTGGACTGTGTGCATTATTCTCTTACGGTTGAGCCTAGATTGCTATTGGCTTGCCAGTGTGAAGGATTTAACTCCAGGCTGATCTGCTGCAAGGACTGGCTGGGACCACTGTGAAGGATCAGCTGTTCAAGGATCCACCCCACAGAGCAGGTCTTACTTCAGCGGGGCTGTGGTGCTCGCTGAGTCTGTCCCTTGAGTGTGTCACTTGTGGAGATAGTTGGGTGGTGCTACTATGTGGTCTGTAGCCGTCCGCTGGGTTTGCTGGCTCTGGGGCTTCCCAAGAGGTGCAGACCAAGATCAGCCACTGATTGTGTTCTGCCTAGGGCCTCCTGGCATGTGTTACAAAGCAATGTTCAGATGGTTGTTACTTGTGCTGGGCTTGGAGGTTCCCAGGTAAGGCCAAGGCTGGCTGCTATTAGTGCCAGGCCTGGGGTCACTTAATGAGAGGTACACTGAGGCCAGAGGCTGCTCTTTGAAAGATTTGAAAATCTGAAGCATGGTGCAAGACAAGCCATTTGTATAGAAAAGCCACTGGAAACATCTTGGGTGGGCCCGAAAGTGGGCTGGGGCAGGGCCTCAGGAAATCACCAGTGTGGGCTTATAGTGTTAGATTGATGGAGTTTCAGATATGGTTGCTGCTTGCTGACTCTGTGGGGAAGGACTCTGAAAAGGAACAGTGGCCTCTGCCAGCATTTCTCTGTGGCAGAAAGCTGCTCCCCAGCTCTCGCCTTTATGTTCGACAGTTCAGTTTCTCCCCTTATGTCCCTTGTGCCTTTCAAGCTGCTGCTCCAGTGCTGGAGCTTTCAAGGAGAGTCTGAGTAACTCTGTGTGTGGGCTCTGTGAGAGGAACTGCCTGCACTATCCCCCTCAGCCTCAATCCCTGTTGCTTTTTATAGCCAGAAGTTATGGGGATTTCTCTTCCTGGCACTGGAACTGTTGGCTGGGGGTGGAGAGTGCAGGCGTAGGGCTGGGACCCCCTCACTCCTCAGGGGAACCTCTGCAGCCAAGAGACCCCTCCCAAGTTTATGTGCCACACGAGGGTAGGGGACCAGCCTGTTCTGTATCTCTGCCCCTCCTGCCAGTGTTGATATGGCTTCTTTATATCCCTGGTTGTAGGACTTCAGCCAAATGTCAGGTGGTTCTGAATGATGGTTGTTCTTTAGTTTAGTTATCAAGAACTATTTCTGATGAAAGTAATGGATTTTCTCCAGAGGGTCTTTGTGAAGCCCAACCAAAGATCCTGTGTTAAAAGTTCTTCTCTGAAATCCTCTCTCAGTTTGATTTCTATAAACTGTGATGATCTGAACGGATGTCTGTGTAAATGTTTTTGTTTTTTCCCATTTGTGTAGAATGCCCAAGCGGTCAGAATAGTAAAAGAAGAGAGGATCTGGGTCTGTCGAAATCTTTCTTTTCTGAACTCCGTGCATTTCTAAATTCCTGGAATTTCTAAGCCTTCCCTGTACTTTTTTGCAAGGTGGTCAAATGGTTTCTAACATATAATGATTAGTCTAAGAGAACAATTTCCAAAATAAAAAAACAATTTGGAGTTATAAAATCTAATACCAAATGTGAGTCTGATAAGAAATGATGGTCTTGTAATCTGTCATGTTGATTCATTTATATGCTTTTATGAGCAAAATGTATCAGGAAATTTCCAGAATTGAGTCTAGGTAAATTAGCTGGGAGGGAAGAATGTGTAACATTGTGGAAAGTTTTATTTAAATCAGATTGCCAAGAAAATTTCTCCTCACCCTTTGTCTTGGTAGTTCTGATTCAACTTCCCCTGCCTCTCTCAAACAATTGAGCTTCAGGTGTTAGAACTTATTTATTTATTCTTTCTGTATTTGGAAAACTTTGGGTGTCTAGAGTAAGAGTTGGATCTTCAGAAGTTTACAAAAGAGACTTCCGCCAAGATGGAGGCATAGGTGGATGTGCCGTGCCTTCTCACACAACCAAGATTAGAGACAACTAAATGTTAGCAACAGAAAACACAGCCAGAACATGGAAAATTGAACTTTTCGGAAGTCCGTTAACAACAAATTCTTCAGCCTGACCGGTAAGGGGCGAAACCAGCGGCTGGTGAAGCGGGGTTGCACAGGAGGTCTGGTCAGACGGACTCAGGCGCGGAATCCAGACGCGGAATCCAGGCGCAGGGTTGGACCTAGTGAGCGACCGAGCGAGCGACTGCGGGGGAGACAACGGGGTAGCGGGGCTGCGTGTTGACTGTGGTCGCGCATTTGTGTGCGGGTGGACAGGCGAGGGAGTGGGCGGTTGGATCGAGGCCCAGCGCGTCCCCGTGGCAAGCGGCAGTGGAGGGCACCGCCATTTCCCTGCTCTGACCCCGCCTCCACATACAGCGTCATAACCCAGCGACTCTGAGTGGCCCGGCCCCGGTGAACCACCTAAGCCTCTGCTCCTCACCCTGTGGCAGAAAACGGCAGAGGGGGCTGCCATTTCCCCGCTCTGACCACACCCCCACATACAGCATCACAACCCAGCCACCTGGGAGTCCAAGACGCCGCTTCTCACACTTAACCAGACCAAAAATGGCTCAAGAAGATCTCAAAGCCCCAGAGACCATAGATCTAAGAGATGAAGAAATAGCAAAACTCTCAGATGCACAGTTTAAAACACTGATGATCAGGATCCTCACAGAACTGGTTGATTATAGCCACAAATTAGACAAATATATGAAGGCGAAACTAATTGAAATGAATGGAATTGCACAGGAAACCAATAGCAATGAAAAGGAAACTGGGACTCAAATCAAGGGAGTGGACCAGAAGAAAGCAAATAATGGCCAAACAGAAGAGTCAAGAAGCAAGAATTCAAAGAAATGAGGAGAGTCTTAGGAACCTCCAGGACATCTTTAAACACTCCAACATCTGAATTATAGGGGTACCAGAAGGGGGAAAAGGCACAGCCACCAGTGGAAAACTTATTTGAACAAATAATAAAGGAGAATTTCCCCAATCTGGCAAAGGAAATAGACTTCCAGGAAATCCAGGAAGCTCAGAGAGTCCCAAAGAAGTTGGACCCAAGAAGGAACACACCAAGGCACATCATAATTACATTAGCCAAAATTAAAATGAAGGAGAGAATCCTAGAAGCAGCAAGAGCTAAGGGGACAGTCACCTACAAAGGAGTCCCCATTAGACTGTCAGCAGATTTCTCAAAAGAGACCTTCCAGGCAAGAAGGGGCTAGAAAGAGGTATTCCAAGTCATGAAATCCAAAGACCTACAACCAAGATTGCTCTATCCAGCAAAACTTTCATTTAGAATGGAAGGACAGATAAAGTGCTTCTCAGGTAAGATCAAATTCAAGGAGTTCATCATCACCAAGCCCTTATTATATGAAATGTTAAAGGGACTTATTGAAGAAAAAGAAGTTAAAGAAACATGAACAGTGAAAGGACAGCAAACTCACAGTTATTAACAACCACACCTAAAACAAAAGCAAACTAAAAGGACAGCTAGATCAGGAGTGGAAACATAGAAATGAAGATCTCAAGGAGGGTTAGCAACAGGGGATTGGGAGGAGGAGAAGGGGGGAGAAGGTACAGAAAATAAGTAGCATAGACAGTAGATAGAAAATAGATGGGGGGGGCAAGAATAGCATGGGAAATATAGAATCTAAAGGATTTAGACACATGGTCATAAACTTAAGGGGGGGTAATGGTGGGGATGGGGGGGTAGGGTGGAGGGGAATGAAGGGGGGAATAGAACAACTGTAACAGCATAATCAATAAAAAAATTTAAAAAAAGTTTACAAAAGAAAAATGATAACATTCATGAAAGTTTCTGTAATTTTTTCTTTTCTTGGAGTGAGGGTGGATGGTGTGTGTCAGCATTGTACAAGCCTTTTATCATGTTCAGAATAAAAGGGGAGAAATGGAGAGCAATTTTTTCTTTGATTCTGGTGTTTTCATTTAACGATTAAAGAGGAATGAGGATGGATGAAATTCATCAATTAAAATGTGTTTATTCACTTTCTTCTTTTCCTTAGTTGGTAGTTTATGTGTAGTCAAGAAAACTATTAATTTCAACTCTTACTGGAGTAAAAGTTCTTAGTATTTTTAACAGATTCAGTTAGTAATAAAAGATTATTATTTGTGCTTTAAATCATTCTTTCCATGATTTGGTGCTGAAATATTAGTGTTTGTAAAATTCTCAATTGGAGCTAGAATCTCTGCCTTCAATATGATTGGCATAATTTGAGGTTTTTTAAGCTGGAGCTTTAAAAAGTAGAACTAACCCACCACAGACTTTAGGTTAGTTAAAAAAAATTGTCCACCAGCAGTCATTTTCTATGGAGAACAATATTTATCTGTGAAAAATGAATTAATTAGATAACTTCCCTATAAAATGGCTTACACGCAAGGCCTCTTTAAATGTGAGAATTATAAAATTCCCTTTGATACTTTCCTGATGTTCTTTGTAAAAGTGAGGTAAAATTGGCATATAACATCATTAGTTTCAGATGTGCAACTCAATAGCAATATTTATTTACACTACAAAGTGAGTCTAGTTAACGTCCACTACTGTATGCAGGTGACGCCCTGCACCCATTATACCCACTGCCCGATCTCCTTTTCCTGACCAACATCCATCTGTTCTCTGTTCGTTTTGTGCTGTTTGTTCATTCGTTTTGTTTTTTTGGATTACACATGTAAGTGAAATCACACAGTATGTACCTTTCTCTGTCTGACTTATTTTACTTAGCATAATTCTCTCAAGGTCCATCCATGTTGTTGAAGATGGCAAAGTTTCATTCTTTTCTATGGCTGAGTCATATTGCATTGTATATATTGCATGTACCATAACTTCCTTTTATATTTATTCATTCATGGACATTTAGGTTGTTTTCATATCTTGGCTATTGTAAGTAATGCTGCAGTGAACATAGGAGTGCATATATTTTTTTAAATTAGTGTTTTCCATAGTGGCTGGTTCATTTTATTTTTCCACCAGCAATGCATAAGGGTTCCCTTTTCCACATCCTCCTCATTACTTACGTCTTGTCTTTTTGAGAATAGCCATTCTGACAGGTATGAGGTGATATCTCATTTTGGTTTTGATTTTCATTTCCCTGATGATTAGTGACATTAAGCGTATTTTCATGTACCTGTTGGCCATCTGTATGTCTTTGGAAAAATGTCTGTTAGGAGTCTTTGTACATTTTTAATCAGTTTTTTTGTTACTGAGTTGTATCCATTGTTTACGTATTTTAGATTTAACCCCTTGTCAGATATATGATTTCTGTATATCTTCTATATAGTTGGTAACTTTTTCATTTTGTTGATGATTTTCTTTGCTGTGCAGAAGCTTTTTAGTTTTATGAAATCTTATATATTTATTTTTGCTTTTGTTGTCATTGCCTTTGGAGTCAGATCCAAGAAGTCATTGCCAAGACCAATGTCAGGGAGATTACCGCCTATGTTTTCTTCTAGAATTTTCAAGGTTTCAGTGTGTGGTGTTAGATAGTGGTCCAGTTTCTTTTTTTTTTTCTTGCATGTTGCCATTTAGTTTTCCCAACACAGTTTATTCAAGAGACTTTCCTTTCCCCATGATATATTTCTTCCTCCTTTGTCTTAAATTCATTGACCATATATATGTTCATGGTTTTATTTCTTGTTCTCCATTCTTTTTCATTTATCTGTGTATTTGTTTTTATGCCAACAGCATACTATTTTGATTATTATACCTTTGTAATATGGTTTGACATCAGAGATAACATGCTTCTAGCTTGGTTCTTGTTTCTCAGGAATGCTTTGGCTACTTGGAATCTTTTGTGGTTCAGTAAAAATTTAGGATTGTTTGTCTTACGTATTTCTGTGAAAAATGTCATTGAAATTTTGATAGAGATCACATTGAATTTAGATTGCTTTGGGTAAGATGGATATTTTAATACCATTAATTCTCCCAATCCATGAGCATGGAATATCTTTCCATTTATTTGTATCTTCAACTTCTTTCATTATTGTCTTACAGTTTTCAGTGTACATGTCTTTCAACACTTTGGTTAAATTTATTCATAGGCATTTTATTCCTTTGATGCGATTATAACTAGGACTGTTTTCTTAATTTCTCTTTCTCATAGTTTGTTGTTGGTATATAAAAAAGGAACAGATTTTTGCATATTGAATTTATATCCTGCAACTTTATTAAATTTGTTTATTAGTTCTAGCAGTTTTTTGGTAGTCTTTAGAGTTTTTTATTTATAAAATCATGTCATCTATAAATAGGGACAGTTTTCTTTTTCTTTCATAATTTAGGTGCCTTTTATTTCTTTTTCCTGTCGAATTGCTCTGTCTAGGATGTCTAATACTATATTGAATAAAACTAGTGACAGTGGGCATCATTTTCCTGTTCCTTGTCTTAGAGGAAAAGTTGTCAGCTTTTCACCATTGACTATTATGTTAGCTGTGTGTTTGCCATATAGTATGGCCTTTATTACATTGAAGTAAGTTTTATCTATGTCCACTTGATCAGGAGTGTTTTTTTGTAAGTGGATGTTAAATTTTGTCAAATGCTTTATCTGCATTTATTGATAAGATCATATGATTTTACCTATTATTTTGTTAATGTGGTGTATCACATTGATCCATTTCTCAATGTTGAGCCATCTCTGCATCCCTGACTTGATCATGTTGTATGATTGTTTCAATGTATTGGTTTTTATTTAAATTTTTATTGATTATGCTGTTACAGTTGTTCTATTCCCCCCTTCATTCCCCTCCACCCTACCCCCCCATCCCCACCATTACCCCCCCTTTAGTTTATGACCATGTGTCTCAAGTCCTTTAGATTCTATATTTCCCATGCTATTCTTGCCCCCCCATCTATTTTCTATCTACTGTCTATGCTACTTATTTTCTGTACCTTCTCCCCCCTTCTCCTCCTCCCACTCCCCTGTTGCTAACCCTCCTTGAGATCTTCATTTCTATGTTTCCACTCCTGATCTAGCTGTCCTTTTAGTTTGCTTTTGTTTTAGGTGTGGTTGTTAATAACTGTGAGTTTGTTGTCCTTTCACTGTTCATGTTTCTTTAACTTCTTTTTCTTCAATAAGTCCCTTTAACATTTCATATAATAAGGGCTTGGTGATGATGAACTCCTTGAATTTGATCTTATCTGAGAAGCACTTTATCTGTCCTTACATTCTAAATGAAAGTTTTTCTGGATAGAGCAATCTTGGTTGTAGGTCTTTGGATTTCATGACTTGGAATACCTCTTTCTAGCCCCTTCTTGCCTGGAAGGTCTCTTTTGAGAAATCTGCTGACAGTCTAATGGGGACTCCTTTGTAGGTGACTGTCCCCTTAGCTCTTGCTGCTTCTGGGATTCTCTCCTTCATTTTAATTTTGGCTAATGTAATTATGATGTGCTTCTTTGGTACTCTCTGAGCTTCCTGGATTTCCTGGAAGTCTATTTCCTTTGCCAGATTGGGGAAATTCTCCTTTATTATTTGTTCAAATAAGTTTTCCACTGGTGGCTGTGCCTTTTCCCCTTCTGGTACCCCTATAATTCAAATGTTGGAGCGTTTAAAGATGTCCTGGAGGTTCCTAAGACTCTCCTCATTTCTTTGAATTCTTGCTTCTTGACTCTTTTCTGTTTGGCCATTATTTGCTTTCTTCTGGTCCACTCCGTTGATTTGAGTCCCAGTTTCCTTTTCATTGCTATTGGTTTCCTGTGCAATTCCATTCATTTCAATTAGTTTCGCCTTCATATATTTGTCTAATTTGTGGCTATAATCAACCAGTTCTGTGAGGATCCTGATCACCAGTGTTTTAAACTGTGCGTCTGAGAGTTTTGCTATTTCTTCATCACTTAGATCTATAGGCTCTGGGGCTTTGAGATCTTCTTGAGCCATTTTTGGTCTTTTCGCGCCCTTTAAGTGTGAGGAGCGGAGCCTTAGACTCGCAGGTGGCTGGGTTGTGACGCTGTATGTGGATGTGGGGTCAGAGCAGGGAACTGGCGGTGCCGTCCCTGCAGCTTGCGGCGGGGACTGGTTGGGTCCCGGTCCAGTCGCCCACTCCCTCGCTTGTCTATCCACCCACACGCGACCACAGTCTACCCGCAGCCCTGCTCCCTCGCTGTTTCCCCTCGGTTGCTCGCTTGGTCGCTGGCTCGGTTGCCCACCAGGTCCAACCCTGCGCCTGGATTCCGCACGCCTGAGTCCGTCTGACCGAGTTTTCCTGTGCTACCCCACTCTACCAGCCGCTGGTTTCGCCCCTTACCGGTCAGTCTGAAGAATTTGTTGTTAACTGACTTCCGAAAAGTTCAATTTTCTGTGTTCTGCCTGTGTTTTCTGTTGCTAATATTTAGTTGTCTCTAAACTTGGTTGTGTGAGAAGGCACGGCACATCCACCTATGCTGCCATCTTGGCGGAAGTCCTGTTCAGCCTGTTCTTTATTCCTTCCAGTGTATTCTTCATTTCTGATTGGTCCCTTTTTCGTGCTGTTGAAAATCCTTATAACTATTTGTTTGAAAACTGATAAATTGCTTGCTTTCATTTCACTTAGCAGTTTTTCTGGAGATCTTTTCTGTTCTTTAATTTGGGGCCTGTTTCCTTGCCTTCCCATTTTGGTTGCCTCTTTATGTTTGTTTCTGTGTGTTAGGTAGGTTTTCTGTGACCCCCGATCTTTGTGCAGTGGGCTCATGTAGTAGGTGTCCTGTGGGGTCTGGTGGTGCAGTTTCCTTTATCACCTGTGCTGGATGCCTCAGCAGTGTCCTTTGGGTAGATCATGTGAGCCCTTTTGTTGTATTTTGAGTCTTGATTGCTATTGGTTTGTTCATGCATTTGATGAGCCCTCAGGCTGATTGACTGTGAGACTTGGCCTTGACCATGGCGTGGGAGTTGCTTTGTAGGTGCTGAGCACATGAAATGGAATTTCCAGGGTTTGGTGCTTGTTGAGGTCTTCTTTTGGAAATGTTGCTTGTGACTCTCATTGGATCCTGCTCTGATGTTGTCTGAGGTTGGCCAGTTGGGTGTTTTGGTTCTGGGTCTCTTGGGAGGGACTCTGGTGCAGGCCATGTCAACTGCTGCTTGAGACTGGTTCTAAGCAACCTCTCAGAAACTGCACGTGATTCAGTTTGTGGCTGCCTCTGCTGTGTGCACTCTAGAAGGACCAAGCTGTCAAGGCTGGTTTTTATCAGCACCTGGCCCAGGGGCAGGTGAGCAGAAGTCCCAAGGCACCCTGAGTTCCACCTCTGCCTGCTTTTGCCTGTTGGTTACCTGTTAGGCTCAGTCAGGGAAACGGCCTCTGGTAGTATTTGTGTTGCATGAGATAAGTTCTTATTAAGTTACGAGGTTGGGGCAGGTGGTGTTCATCATATTGTTGGCTGTTCAAACTTGGTGCCAGTGCTGATTCTGAGGCTACTCAGCAAATGTCCCTGAGTGCCAGCTGCTGGGTGCTCAGACACCTTTGTGTTGGCGGGGTCGTAGAGTGCTGAGGATGCCAGCAGAGTTAATCAGGTTCAAATAGACCAAGAATTGGTTGCGTGAAGGGAGGACTGTGCTCTGTGGGACCTGCAAAGGACAAGTAACCCCTGACCTAGAGCCACATAAATTAGTCTGTCCCAGACTCTGCCCGAAGGAGATGGAACTCAGCAGGGTGCGGCCTTGGGGAGTTGATAGGATGGGGCTAGTGGGTCTCCACTGATGGGGAGGTACTGGTCAGGCTTCCAGTGAAGTTGAGGGAGTGGCTCACATCCCACAGCTACACAACTCGTCTGTCCCAGATTTTGCCTGGACCTCAGTGGAACAGAGGAATTGTGTGGGTGGGGCCCCTGGAGCCTGAATGATGGGACTGGAGATCTTCTGTGAGGGAGAAGCTCCTGTTAGGTTCATGAAAATGTAAGGTGAATGGCCCTCATCTGAAAGCCACATAACTCAGTCAGTTACATGGTGAACCTGCCCAGACCTCTACACCCTGGCTTTTCAGCAGGGTACAAGCTTTGTGGGGTGGGGCTACAGACAGTACAGGGGTGGAGCTGTTGCATTCCCCAGGGGTGATTCTACACTGACAGGAATTCTGCACCTGAGAAAGCTAAAAATCGTTTCTGCAGGAGGGAAGAAGGACTCAGCGGCCGTATTGTGGGGGCTGTCCCTTCAGCCCACTCCCCAGAGACAAACCCCAGTCTCTCCTCATGCAACTGTAGTCCACTCCTCCCTTCCTGTGTTAGAGCCCAGGGTTAGTGGTTGTAAACAAGAGTTTGTGCGTTGATCCTTGAAGAGGGCACCCATGTCTCTAGTGGACTCTTGTCTCTTCCTGACACAGAAATCCCACTGCTTTTCACAGCCAGATGTTATGTGTGCACCTCTTTCCTGCTGTGGTGCTCTGAGCTGGGGAGTCTGGCTTTGGGTTGTGACCCCATGTTCTTCCTGGGGAATCACCAGCAGCTGAGGTCGTTCTTCTGGAGCCTCAGCTGCTGCTGGTAGGAGCGGAGCCAGCCCTTTTCAGGACTTCACCCTTCCTGTTTGTCTCAAAGTGGCTTCTTCGGTAAATCCTTTGTTATAAGACATCTCTTCAGCTAGTCTTCAGTTGTTTATTCAGGATCATTGTTCTATAATTTAGTTGTAATTCCAATTTGATCTTTGGAGGAGGTGAGTATATCTTCTTCCTAGTTCACCACCATCTTGGATAGCCTCCTGGACTTTTTTTGTTAGGGGTTTTTTGATTACTGATTCAATCTTCTTACATTAATAAGTCTGTTCTGATTTCCTGTTTCTTCATGCTTCAGTTGTGGAAAATATGTTTTTACAAATTTGTTCATTTCTTTACAGTTGTCCAGTTTGTTACTGTATAACATACAATAGTTATACCTAGTGATAGGTACAAGAATCATAGTGATACCTTATGATTCTTTTTGGCATCAGTTGTAACTTCATTTTTGATTTTATTTGAGTCTTTCTTTTTTAGCAAGTCTGGAAAAGGTTTGTAAATTTTTTTTGAAAGAAGCAGCTTAGTTTCTTTTTTTAAAGTATTTTTTATTGATTATGCTATTACAGTTTTCCCAATTTTTCCTCCTTTATCCCCCCTCTACCCTGCTCCCTCAACCCTCCAGCATCCCCCCCTTAGTTCATGTCCATGGGTTGTACATATAAGTTCTTTTAGTCCTCTGTTTCCTATACCATTTTTATCTCTCCCCATCTATTTTATGCCTACTAATTATGCTTCTTCCCTGTACCTTTTCCCCCCATTCCTCCCTTCCCCCTCCCCAATGAAATCCCTCCATGTGATGTCCATTTCTCTGATTCTGTTTCTATTGTAGTTGTGTGCTTAGTTTTTGTTGTCATTGTTTTTTACTTTTTTTTTAGGTTCATTTGTTGATAGTTGTGAGTTTGTTGTCATTTTACTGTTCATATTTTTATCTTCTTTTTCTTGGATAAGTCCCTTTAATATTTCATATAATAATGGCTTGGTGATGATGAGCTTTTTTAACTTGACCTTATCTGGGAAGCACTTTATCTGCCCTTCCATTCTAAATGATAGCTTTGCTGGATTGAGTAATCATGGATGTAGGTTCTTGCCTTTCATGACTTCAAATACTTCTTTCCAGCTCCTTCTTGCCTGTAAGGTTTCTTTTGAGAAATCAGCTGAAAGCCTTATGGGCACTCCTTTGTAGGTAATTGTCTCCTTATCTCTTGCTGCTTTTAGGATTTTCTCTTTGTCTTTAATCTTGGGTAACTTAATGATGACGTGCCTTGGCATGTTGCTTTTTGGGTCCAACTTCTTTGGGACTCTCTGGGCTTCCTGGACTTCCTGAAAGTCTATTTCCTTTGCCTGATTGGGGAAGTTTTCCTTCGTTATTTGTTCAAATAAGTTTTCCATTTCTTGCTGCTGTTCTTCTTCTTCTGGCATCCCTGTAATTTGGATATTGGACATTTCAGGTTGTCCCAGAGAATCCTCAGCCTCTTCATTATTTTGGATTTTTGTTTCTTCGTTCTGATCCAGTTGGATCTTTATTTATTCCTTTTGTTCCATATTATTACTTTGAGTCCTGGTTTCCTTCCTGTCACTGTTGGTTCCCTGAATATTTGGTTTCATTTCATTTTGAGTATCTTTCATTTTTCAGCCAGGCTCAATCAGATCTGTGAGCGTTTTGATTACAGGGCTTTAAACTCTCCATCAGAGAGGTTGGCAAGAGAACCTCTCATTGCTTAGCTCTCTTTCTGAGGTTTTGCTGGGTTCTTCCACTTGGGCCTTATTTCTTTGTCTTGGTTGTAAGGGGGTGGGGCCTTAGGTATTCACCAGGGCAGGGCAACCCTCTTTGTCTTGCAGCCTGTGGGGGAGGGGCCAGAGAGGGAACAGTGCTCCTCCTCTAGTGCACTTTCCAACGGACTCCGGAGTTAGACTGGAAGTATCTCCCACCCATCGGTGGCAATCCCAGCCTTAGCCCACAGACAGCTCTGAGTCTCAGTTTCCTCCTTGAGTCAGTCCCTCTGGAGCAGTTGTGCCCAGCTTGGCAGTCAGCCCGCCCGTCAGCTGCCTTGCCACCGTTTTTTTCCTAGTTGGTCTACGTGGTTTGCCTTACTGGTCTGGTTGTTCTGGTTGATTTTTTTCTTTAATTCCTTGGTTGTCGGGATTCCATGCAGTTTGATTTTCTGGTGCTTTTGGTTGTTTATTAATTTTAGATTGGTTGTTATCCTCCTTTTGGTTATGCAAGGAAGTGAAGGGTTTCTACCTACACCTCCATCTTGGCCAGAACTCAGAAGCAGCTTAGTTTCATTGATTTTTTTCGTCTTCATTTCCACCCTCATCTTTCTTTTCTTTTTTTTTTTTTTTCAGTAACTTTGCTCTTCTTTTTAAAGTTTCTTTAGTTGTAAAGTTACATTGATTATTAGAGATTTTTCTTGTTTCTTTAGGTAGGTCAGTATGAGTTATAAACTTTCTTCGTAGAACTGCTTTTGCTGT
Organism: Artibeus jamaicensis; assembly: GCF_021234435.1. Taxonomy (NCBI): domain Eukaryota; kingdom Metazoa; phylum Chordata; class Mammalia; order Chiroptera; family Phyllostomidae; genus Artibeus; species Artibeus jamaicensis. The sequence continues at coordinate 6,589,783 of NW_026521810.1, read as the reverse complement.
ATTCCATGGAGTTTTGGTGTGTTATATTTGCATTGTTTTGTCTCACAGTGTTTTTTATTCTAACTTTGCCTTTTGCTGACCGATTGGTTCAGCATCATGTTATTTAATCTGTACATATTTCCGATTATTCCAGTTTTCTTCATGAAATTGCTTTCTGATTTAATACCATTGTGACCAGAAAAGATGCTTGATACAATTTCAGTCTTCTTAAGTTTACTGTGACTTGTTTTGTGATGGAACAAGCAATTTATCTTGGTGAATGTTTCATGAGTATTAAGAAGAATGTATTCTGGTGCTTTGGTTAGAACATTCTGTCAATATCTATTAAGTTCATCTGATTTAATGTGTCGTTTAAGGCACATACTTAATGATTTTCTCTCTAGATAGTGTATTCACTCACTTTAGCAGGCTATTAAATTCCTTTTCTATTACCGTATTTGTTTATTTATTCTTTTAGGTCTGCACTTGGGTGCTTCTGCGTTGGGTGGAGGGAGAATGTAAAAATGCCTCTTGCCAGTGCCTTTGTCCCCAAAGGAGTTCCAGTTGTCTCCTGCCCCTCCAGGAGACACTTTTAAATTAGTAAATGATTACCATTCACATATGACTATAAATGCTCTTTAAACCGCTGTTTTTGTGCTAGTGAGCCCCCCCCCCCAAAAGCCCTTTAAGAGTGAATCTGTTACTGACAGCCCTGTGGCTGTCCTAGGTGTAAACTCTGTTGTGTTTAAAAGCCAGGTGTTTGGCAGGGGCTCATCTCTCCCATGTAGGCTCCAAGGGTTGGGGTGCTGTATGTGGGGCACAATCACTTCTTTTTCAGGGAGAAACTCTGTATTTGTGAGATCTCTCCTGACTGTATGTAGGTCACTATACATGGGGTGGGGCTTTTAGCAAGACCAGGTGTTCTGCCTCTACTGCCTGGTTGGAGGTGGCCCTTTTGTCTTGGTTGGGAGGAGGGAGCGTTCAGCTAGTGTCAGGTCTTTTCCCGAGTGAACTGTTCCGTATTGTAGCGGTAGATTTGTTGTCTGTGGGAGGACAGATGTCCATTCAGGCTCTTCTGCGTACTTCCTGAGCTGCCTCTCCGTGCTTTTTAAACCAGAAGGAGAAGCACAGGTAAGAATATAATCTTAAAGAATTTACCAGTAACTTATGCTTCTTAAAACAGTCAGAGTTACCTTTAAAGTGGGTGCAGAGGTTAAAAATGTGCTTCTTGGCTCTGCCTCACTAGTTCTTCTGGTTGGTGAACAAGTCAGTGACAGATGAGCCTAAGTTAGAAAGTCAAGCCCAAAATTGGTTTTGTGGTAGAAAATTTTGGAGCTCTGTCTAGTTTTATTTTTCTTGATTGATTGTGTTATAAGAATGATCAAATCATCATCTCAACACTGGCAAGATCAGAATGTTACTGGAAATAATGTTGTCTTAACGTGCTCATCACTTGGAGCAAAGTGGCCTCCAAGAAATATTTTTGAAAGGTGATGGTTATATTGATTCAGGAGAGAAATGGGGACGGTGCCATTTTAGAAGTCCATGTGAGTGGGTTGTGCGGGCTTTTTCTCTTCCATACCATATCTTCATTTCCTAATACTTTGATTACATTCCATTTAAAAATTTTTATTTTCATGTCTTTAAAAGTCCTTTGAATAGATAGCAAATAATGATAATTTAAATTCTGTGAAAAACTTTACTGGCTGTCCCATTAAGTAGTAAGGTTCGAGTCTGAAATGGCATAAAATAATTACTAAAGAGTTAATTTAGGGTGATAAAGAAAGATTTATCGTTGAATTCCTACTTTATTACACTGGTGGGGTTTGGAACTGGGGGCTGAGTCTGCAGTGGTGGATGCGAGGTGCTCAGAGAAGATGAGGAGTTGGGGTGGTTGTGAGGGTTGCACATGAGCCCTGCCGAAGTGTACTTGGCTGTCCTCCACCTGAGTGTTGAGGAAGTACTGGGCATGACGGAAAGTGCCACTTCCCTGAGAAGGCATCTGGCAGGCCCCCTCTCGGCTTGCAGCATGGCTCTGACTGCAGGCAGAACTTACTCAGCTCTGGGGCAGGGTAAGCACTTAGTTGGGTGGGATGTTCCAAGGACAGCAACTCCTGTCGTATGAGGGTGGTCACTGCGTGAAGTATATAAGTATCTACTCACTCTGTTGTACAACTGATGTAATATTGTATGTCAGCTGTAAATGAAAAAGAAATTAAAAAAGAAAAAAGGTGGCCCCTGCCTGGCAGACAGAGCAGGAAGTGCTGAGGTGCACAGAACTAACAAGGGGGGAGGCTGGAATGCTCACCCACTCCTTTAGACTTTCCTGCCCGCCTACTTCTGTTTTTGTAGTCTTCAAGGAGAGCTTTACCTTTTGGAAATAGAGAACAGGCTGGCAGGGACCAGAGGGGAGAGGGGAATTTCAGGGGAAAAGGGGAAGGGTTTACAGGAACAAGTAAAGGATGCATGGACACAAACTCAGGGGGTTGGAAATAGGAGGGCGGTGGGGAGCACTGGAGGGGGTGGGCTGGGATGGGAGTAAAAGACAGAAAACTGTACTTGAACAATAATTAAATTAAAAAAAATCTGGAAGCTCCTAACGGAGCTCATCTGCACTATAAAGGAAAGTCTGCCTGCTCCATGCCCCAGTTTAATCGTTCTTTCAGGAGATGAGGAACACCTGCTTCAAGGCCTGTCTGACAACCTGTCATTCTTTTCATTTCCACATCAGTGAGGAAATGCATTCTGTATCCCAGCTGGTGGTGTGGCCACATGGAGGGGATGGAGGCAGTGTCCCTGGCCCAGCACCTCTCCAGTTGAAGTATTAACAATAAAGCCAACTTTTTAGAATTTGTTGAAAGCACTTTAAGAAAGACTATTTCAAATCTGTACTTTCAACTCTCATTTAATATCTTATATACAATTTATGCTACCCTGCCCCTGCAATAACCGTGTGGGTTGGGACCCATGGCACTGTTATACCTGGGGCAAGAGATGTTGAAAAAGGAGACACACAGAAGGTCCAAACAGACTGAGAGAGAAAGTGTTGATGTCCAGTCATTTTGCCCAGGGGCACAAGGTACGAAGTGGGTGCTGGATTTGTGAACCTGTCCAAATCAGGAGAATCAGCGTTGCTAAGGTCTTCTCTTACTCCCCCAGGGCATGTCTCCTATAGCTGTTTTCTTTTTTCTAGGCCCTGGTACAGCATCCTGAGAAAGCCACCACCTCCCTCATACTGTGTTTAGCTTTGGCATACCCTTAGCTTGATTCGAAAGAAGGAGCATGTTAGCTATTTCTTGAATTGGAATTAGCCACTGTTTGCTTGGTTCCTGCCACACAGGGAGTAGAGAGAGAAGGAACAAACAGTAACAGTTATAAAATCTGGCATTTGTTTTGATGGTAAGCAGGGAAAATACTCACATGAGATGTTTAACTTTTTAATCTCTTTGTATTATACAGCTTTACTCAGAAATACCCTCCAGTAAAATTTTTATCAGAAAAGGATCGTAAAAGAATTTTGGTAAGTTTGCATATCTGATTAATACTTGTAGTATTAAGAAACTTGCTTTCTAAGTCAAGGTATAATTCACATACCATAAAATTCACCCTTACAGAGTATACAGTTCAGTGGTTATTATATTCACAAAGGTGTGAAGCAGCACCATGTTCTAATTCTAGAGTATTTTTGTCAACCCGAAAAGAAACCGGCCCTGTCCCCCCCAAGGCCCGTGAGCAGCCATTTTCCAGCTCCCCACCTCCCGGCCGCCACTCCTTTCTGTCTCTGTGGATTCTTCTGCTTTGGACACTTCATAGAAACAAAATGACATAATGTGTGTTCTTTAGTATCTGATTTCTTAGAATAATTTTCCTAAGGTTCATCTATGCTGTAGCATGAATCAGTTCTGCATTCCCTTTTATGACTGAATAGTATTCCACTGTGTGGAAGTACCACATTTATCCATCCATCAATTGATGGCATTGGGGTTTGTGCTCTGAAGCTGTTGTGAATAATGTTCTGTGAATATATATGTACAAGTTTTTGTGTGGATGTGGGTTTTTAGTTCTTTTGTATGTATACCTAAGAGTGCAACTGCTGAATCATATGGTTACCCAGCGTATCACTTAGCGTATCACTTTTTGAAGAAATGTGAAAGTTCTAGACCAGTGGTTTTTGAAACCTTTTCTGGCTCACAGACCACTTTAGTGACTCCATTGGGGGCTTCCTCAGCTAGTGGTCTTACTGTTAAACATCAACACAAATCTATCAATGAAAGAGTTCTGTTGAACTGTTGAAATATTCTGTTGAAATATGTCCAAAGAGAGTGGTACCTTTGCATTAAAAAAAATAACAGCTTTTTCAAAATATAATTTACATACCATATAATTCACCCTTTAAAGTATATAATCCACTAGTTCTTAGTATACTCACAGATTGTGCATTCATACCAGTATTAGCACATCTTCATAAATGCAAAAAGAAACCTTATGCCCATTGGCAGTCACTCTCCATCTCCCCCCAACCCCACTACCCCCAGTCCAAGCCCTAGGCAACCACTCATCTGCTTGCTGTCTGTACTGATTTGTCAGTTCTGGGTATTTCGTGTAGGTGAAATATGCAATATTTGTTCTTTTGTGACTGGCGTCTTTCACTTAGCATGTTCTTAAGATTCATTATGCTGTAACGTGTATCAGTATTTCACGTGTTTTTATTACCATATACTGTTGCATTGTATAGTTGTAGCACATTTTATTTATCTATTTATCATGATAGGTAGGTAGCTCTACATTTAACCTTTTGAGGAACAGCCAGGCTGTTTGCCAAAGTGACTGTACCCCTTTCATTCCCATCAACAGTGTATGAGGGCCCCACTTTTCTCCTTAACCTTGCCAACACTGTTCTTTTTTCTTTTGCTTTGTAGCCTTCCTAGTAGGAGTGATGTGGTATCTTATGGTGTTGATTTGAGTTTCTCCACTGGCTAATGTTAGTATACTTATTGGCCATTTCTGTGTCTTCTGTGGAGAAATGTCTATTCAGATACTTAGCCCACTTTTTAAATTGGGTTATTCTTCTTTTCATTATTGAGTTATAAGGTTTCTTCACTATAAATATAACTTCCTGATCATATATATAGTTGGCAAATATTTTCTCCCATTTAGTTCTTACATTTAGGTCTATGACCCACTGAGTTGATTTTTATGTGTGGTGTTAGATAAGGCTTTTTCATGCTTTTGCATGTAGCTGCCCACTTGTCCAGCAGCACTGGCTGAGAAGACTAACCATGCCCTTGGACCTGTCTGGGACCCTTGTTGAAAATCAGCTGACCATTAACATAAATATTTCTAGACTCTCAAAATTTTTTTAGCATTATACCTCTTTATTAGTTTGGAATTTTTTTCATCCACCTAAGTAACCTCCTATGCACCCAGCACCTTATGTTTCTTCTGCCTTGTAAACAATCTTCAACTTATGCCCGTTTGGTAAAACTTAGATGATGATCATCTCTCCCTGTCTATTGCCCACATTTTTCTTTAATTAATTATTTTAAAAATTATTTAATTATTGTTCAAGTACAGTTTTCTGTCTTCTACTTCCATCCCAGCCGCCCCCTGCCCCGTACTCCCCGCCTCCCTCCCATTTCCCACTCCCCACCCCCCGCCTGAGTTTTTGTCCATGGGGAAAGAATTTCAGGGGAAAAGGGGAAGGATTCAGTATAAAGGACACGTGGACACGTGGATAGACTCTCAATTTTATTACATTGATTTCTGTTTACTCTGTGCTAGTATGACACAGTCTTGCTTTTACTATAGCTTTGTAGTAAGATTTGAAATTGGGAAATGTGTGTCCTCTAACCTTGTTCTTCTTTTTCAAGATAGTTTTGACTATTCTGGTTTCTTACAATTCCGTGTGGATTTTACGGTTAGTTCGCCCATTTATCCAAAGCAGCAAGTTGGGATTTTGACAGATTGCATTGAATCTGTAGATCAGTTTGGGCAGCATTGCCGTTTAACAACATTGTCTTCCAATCCTAACATGGGTATCTAATAAATTCCTAATGAATTCCATTTACTTAGGGCTTCATGAGTTTCTTTTAACCTTTTTTTGTAGTTTTCAGTATGTTTTGCATGTGTTTTGTTAAATTTACCCTGAAGTATTCTTTTTGATGGAAGTGTTTAGTTTCATTTTATATTGTGTATTGCAAGTATTTGGAAATGCAATTGATTTTTATATTCTTTTATATCCTGTAATCTCACTGAACTCATTGGTTAGTGCTAATAGTTCAAAGGGAATTCCATGCTGGTTTTTATATATCGCTGAGGATATTTGTTGAGGTTTGGGTTACCTTTCAGTGTTGTTTTCCTGAGTGCAATACAGTTTTGTTTCCACTGACTTTTGTACTATTGTTGTCAAAAAATATTTTTATTTTATAGGTCCAATAATACAATTATATATATTTTATATAATTGGGCTTTTGTTAAGATAAATATTAATAACATAAACATTTGATTTTAACCATTTTTAAGTGTACAGTTCTGTGGCTTTAAGTATGTTTACACTGTTGTTCTTGCAGCTTGGTCTTTAAATCAGTTAAGAGTAGATGGGAGAAAAGGCAATTATATTGCCTTTTACAGTTGCTTTATTGATTCCTCTTCCCTTTCCCTCCCTTCTTTTCCCTGTGGATTAATTTACTGTCTGGGACCATTTGTTTTCAGCCTGAAGAATATCCTTTAGTATTTCTTATATGGCAGGTCTGTTTTTTTGTTGACTTATTTTTGTTTGTTTTTTTGAAAGTTATCTTTGGTTATATATGAGCTTCACAGCTGATAGTTTCTTTCTGTACTTTGAACATGTTATCCCACTGCTTTCTCTTTATTTGTTACAGTAAGTCAGCAGTTAATCATTTTAGGGTACCCTTGTGCATGAAGAGTCATTTTTCTTGTTCTGCTGTATTAGTGTTCTAGGGCTGCTATAAGATTTACTACAAACTCATTGGCTTAAAACAAAAGAAATTCAATCTCTCCAAGTTCAGGAAGCTAGATGTCTGATACCAAGGTGTAGTTCAGCAAAGCCATGTTCTCTGAAGCAGTGATTTTCAGCTGGTGGGCACCAAGAATTTTTAAAACATGCAATACCTGACTATTTAGCCAGGGGCACTGACCTTTTTTTCCTTAGATTGTCAAATGAAAAAACAGCAGCTAACACAATGGCCATCCAGCGTGAATGAATCTAAAGTATAATTTTTTTGTCAGATTGGCAAAAATATATTTTTCAATGTGCCACAGGATTTTAGTAATTAGTTTATGTGTGCCATGGAATGGCTAAAAATTGCAGCTCTAGGGGAAAATCTTCTCTTGGCTCTGGTGTTGCCAGTGATTCTCGAGTCCCTTGGCTTGTGGAGTCTGTCCTCATCCCCGTCTTGCTGCTGTCATCACACAGTATTCTCCCTGTGCGTCTCATAGTGGATTCGGGGTTCACCCTCCTCCTGTGTGACCTTATCTTAATGACATCTGCAGTGGCCCCGTTTCCAAAGAAGGTCACATTCTGAGGTTTCAAGAAGGGCGTGAATTTTGCAGGACAGTATTCAACCCAATAAAACTGCTTTTAAAACTTTGTTGTTGTGAGTGATTTTTAACAGTTTTAGTATGATGCGTGCATCTGTTTTTTATTTTTATCCTGTTTGGAGTATTTTGAGCTTGAATGTATTTCATCAGTTTCGGGCAGTCTTCAGCCATTATTTCTTTGAATATTTTTTTCTTTCTCTCTCTCCTTTTCTGGTACTTCCATTCATGTGTGCTGGTATGTTTGTTGGTGTCCTGTATTGGTTTGAGCCCCTTCTCAGTTTCCTTTTTTTCCTCTGTTCTTTGGATTGCATAAGCCCTCTTGATTTAGCTTCAAGTTTGCTGAATCTTTTTATCTGCGGTTAATGTTGAATCTCGCTGGTGAATTTTTTTTGTACTTGTCCACTCCAGAGTTTCCATTTTATAATTTCTCTTTTTTAGTTTCAAGTTAGCTTTTTAAAATGTGTTTCCCCCCAATGTTTTGAGCATATTTGTGATGGTTGTTTTGAAGAACTTTGTTAACTTCGTCATCCGGGCTCTTGCACAGGCAGTTTTTGTTGCCTGTGTGTTTTTTGTGTGTACAGGTCCCATTCCTGTTTTTTTGCATATCCTATAATTTTTGTAGAAAAGTGGAAATTTTAGAGGTGACCCCCTCAAAAACCAATTATCTTCTAGAGGGCAGGCCCCTTGTAGAACAGGCTTCCCCAACGAGGTGAGTGTTCTAGGAACCCATGTGTATCAGTGTAGCAGCTGGTGTTGTGAGAGGCTGCATTCAGCTTCAGTAAATTTTTTTTGAAAAGCCTTTCAATGCATTTGGCCATCTCACCATGGATGATTTGTGAGTGCACCTGCCCACACTGTGCTGAGTGTTCAGCAGGTTTTCACAAAAATGGCTTGAGCCCCATGCCCACCCTCCCTATTCACCCCATCTCTCCACAAGTGACTTTTTTTTCTCTGGATGAAAACATTCCTGATTGGGAAACTTTCTGCCAGTGTGGAAGAGGTGAAACAAAAAATGTCAGAAGCACTAAAGGCATCAAAATCAACAAGTTCAAAAACTACTGAGCAGTGGAAAAAAGGTCTCGGTAGGTGTATTGCATCAAATGGGAAGTACTATATTTTGCCATGTATAATGTGCTCCTGTGTGTTCCGCGCACCCACATTTTTGGCCCAAACTTTCAGGGAAAAATCTTTTGTTTTTAGAGAGGGGAGGGGAGAGAGAAAGAGGGAGAGAAACATAAATGTGTGGTTGCCTCTCTCGTGCCCCCTACTGGGGATCTGGCCTGTAAACCAGGCCTGTGCCCTGACTGGGAATCGAACTGGCAACCCTTTGATTTGCAGGCCGGCACTCAATCCACTGAGCTACACCGGCCAGGGTAGAGTTTTTACCCTGGCCGGCTTATACATTTTTAATGCATAAGCATAAAAAAAGACTTAGCCCTGGCTGGTGTGGCTCAGTGGTTGAGTGCCTGCCTGTGAATCAAAGGGTGGCCGTTTTGATTGCCAGTCAGGGCACAGACCTGGGTTGCAGGCTGGGTCCCCAGTAGGGGGTGTGTGAGAGGCAACCACACATTGATGTTTCTCTCCTTCTCTTCCCCCCTCCCTTCCCCTCTCTAAAAATAAATAAGAAGAATAAAAAACATTTAAGTACATACAGAATTAGTACTACCTATGTATAATGCTCATCTTTATTTTTCTGTCAAAAATGTGGGCAAAGAACTATACATTGTACATGGCAAAATATGGTACTTTGAAGGTGACTTAAGTGTAAACATGTACGAATGAATACACAATTTTTATAAATAATTCAAGTTTTTCGAGGCCCCCTCTAGTGTGCTGCAGCAAGTCTGGATACTCTTCTCCTCTAAGAGACTAGTGTTAGGGTAGTCAGTGACACAAGCTGTGACGGGGTTCAGGAAGAGAAGAAAATGTAGAGAATAGAGTTTTTAGTTACTCTCCGAGAAAGGAGAGGGACATGGTGGGGAGAGACACACCATTACTGTGGGGTGGGGGCTTTGAGATTTTATGGGATTATAGTTGGATTAAAAAGGGATGGGAGGTTGCTCTGTGTGGCCCTTGAGCTGTTGGGCTCGTTGTCACACAGGGCTGCATATTTGTTCTCCTGTTATCTTCTGCCTGTGGCTGTAGAGTGGTTAGTTCTGTTTCCAGTAATTTCCAGTCCTGGGGACATAACTTCAGAAGAGTAAAATGTTGGTCATGTTTAACAAGGCCATGGGCCTGCTAGGCAAATGGTGCCACAATAGCAAATGGGGCTGACTTTATCCTTTCAACTAGTTTTATTTTTGTTTGGTTATGTATTTGTTTAGAGACCTGACTGTTAAGTGACATCTGTGTTGCCTGCAGTGGGAAGCTCTGATGGTTGCTCCTTAGAGGCCACAGACTTGGACATGGACACACTTAGCTGGGATAGAAACTGGAAAAGCAGCGTTTGTGCTGCCTGACACATACCAAACCCAGTAAACAGAGACAGGGATTGCATCTTTAGGGGCACTTTATTCAGATGGCTGGGAATCTGAGGAGACTATGGGTTTGTTCCCTAAAGGGCTGTCTTAAATTCCATTTTAAACTGACCCTTTTTATAAGGAGAAGAAAAGTGTAGGTAAGGAGTTTGGAATTCAGGGGAAAAGTTAATCAGATTAAAAGCTGCAGCACTCTTTCATCTGTGTCCTGGGCAGAGGTCTTTATCTGTGTCCTGGGTGGTGGACATCTCTCCCTGGAGCACAGTGGCTCGGATACCACCTTGATTGCTTGCAGTCCTGAGGCACAAAGGTGGAACTGCTTGTGGTCTCCTGGAGTTAGGGCGGCTCATCCTTCAGTTCCTGAAACAGTAGGTTTTCACATGCATTGATTAGTGAGCTTATTAGCTACTACCTGAAACTAAAATTTTTCCCACGTTTGAGTCCCCCATCAGGATAGCAGTGGTTTTAGCAGGGCTCTTACCAGCTCCTTTCCCAATTTCTCCATTAAGCTGTCTGCCTTGTGTGGTATCACACCAACTGTTTGTTTGGCTCCAGTAATTGCCAGCTGAGTAAACTATTCTTTCATCAATACTTTGGGTTATCAGTTGCTCCTCAGTCGGATCCATTAACTTCTGGCCCCTTTGCAGAGGTCGATTCTGAGGCCAGTCTTTGAGGTTTGTTCTGACCCCAGGTGGGCTCTTAGGTGTCTCTTTCCCTGGGTCTCCCTGCTGAGCTTGCTGGCTTATGGTTTAGCTTGTTCTCAAAGAGCTACCAGCCTTCTTTATTACTTACCACCTAAATCTCGGTTGTTTTTGAGAAGACCCTTATCCTTGAACTTCTCTACACTCTCTTTCAAATAAAACTGATTATGAGGGCAGAGCTTTGGAGCTAGCTCTCTGTCTTGGCTGCCTCTGCCCTTGGTGAAGTGTCTGAGCAGCTGCTCAGGAGCTGTGGGGAGGGAGTGACCCTGCCACATTGCTGCTTCCCACGAGGTGGGGAGCTGGGGAGGGGCCGAAGCCCCTATCTTCTGGCCTTGCCTATCTCAACTTAGAATTCCCACCCTGTGAGCAAGCTGGAACAAGAATGACTACAGTCTCTTTAGTCATAGCCCGAGTACCTGGGGTAGATAGAGCTCCTCTCCTAAGAATAGAACCTGGGTGGAGGAAGGGAGCTTTTAACTCCTGGCCCACTTGCCAGGGATTGAGCCTGTGCACCTCACAGCTGGAGTGGATGAGAAATGCTGGTAGGCTGCCCTTCCAGGTGAGATCCCATCATTTAACTGGGGGGCCCATTTCGGCCGCACCCACCATTCTCTCCTACTGTGAGCTGTGAGGGTGAGGGGAGAAGGGGAGTGAGCCATGGTGTGTCACAGATTCTACTGAATTTCAATAGATTTTCTCGCATAAATGTTTATTTATTGTGTACCCTTATAACAGTTTCTAGAGACTTTAAATAGTTTTTTTAAATTAATTTTCATCAATTACGGTTCTGCTAGAGAACAGGTCTGCAGAGCACCTCACACCCACCCATTCTGGAATTTTTTTTTTCTGTGACCTTGGTACGGAAATGGTTAGTACAAAAAGTTGTTTTTTTGTCCAACATCTAGGTTGTAGGAGTATGTACCCCAAACATCAAAGGAACACTGTTGAACAATATTAAATCTGTTTTCCCCACCTAATTCCCCTTTGCATCTAGAAGTTATAGATTTCTTGCCTTTTTAGATGGTTTATATGAATCTTACCCTGAGTATAAAGTCTGTTCTACTTGTACATCCACCAGCACATCAAAAATGTGTCTGCATTTAAATGTGAATTGAGGAATATACCAGTGTCTTCAGCAGCAGAGCACAGTTAATCTTTCTAATCTTTCTTTGTCAGTGTGATGCTCTGCATTGGTTTATGGACTCCGCACAGGCTTACAAGGATTATTATTTCCATGTGGGATGTTCCTCTGCTTGATGCTGAGTATTATTGAGTTTCTTTCACTTTGTTATAACCACGACAAATGGACGTAGTGTGTTTCATTCCTTTGCCATCTCATAGGTTAAGCCACATTTCAGATTCATTTTGGTGCCCGAGTCTGGCAACTGTTGTTAAAACTTAAAAAGCCTTTTTACTTATTGCTAAAGCCTTAGAACAAAGAAGAGGTTTGTGAAAAGACATTCTTTTGCAGATTTAGTGAGCAGCATGAGTTTGAATACTGACCTTGAACTAGACCATTTAGCTGCTTGTTAATTCCCACAAGATCAAGAACTGTCAGCACAATTGAGATAAACTCATAAACTGTACGGCCATGCAAAGCTGTGTGAGGTCCAGGTGTGTCCAACCTTTTGGAATCTCTGGGCTACATATTAAATACACTTCGACATGTAATCACAAACAAAAAAATCGTACAATGTTTTAAGTAAATTTACAATTTTCCGTTGGGTCACTTTCCTAGCCATCCTGAGCCGAATGAGGCCCGTGGGCCACAGGTTGGACGCCCCTGAATCCATGTCAGTGGGAGATCTTAGGTCTTTTCTTTACTGTCTTTCGGCTACAAGCTCTTTGTCATTCAGAGCCTGTGCCTAGGTGGTAAGCATCTGCCAGTTCTGTTTCTATTTGAAATGCTTGCCTAATGGGTTGAAATTCACTCGGAAAACCATTTTATAACCATCCAGCTATGTTACATAAATCTTTTAGTATTTTAGATAGAATGGCATTGTTCAGGAGAAACAGTTCGAGTTCATTTTAAGTAAGATTTAAGGTGCTTCCTGCAATTTTATGTTCCTCCTAAAGCTAAGGAAGGATTGGAAGGGATAGTATGTATTATAGTTTAATGCACTGCACTTCTGCTGGCTCTGAGCCACTTTGTTCTTTTAGGTGCTGAGGTCAAGTTCATGTGCAACAGAACATCTTATTTTAATAAATAGTTGCACATAGATATAGTTAATTGGGAGAGTTAAATTTTCTTTAAAAGGGTGTAATTTTCTCATTTCAAAACAATGGAAAACATGGGAAAATGCAATCAAATAAAGGTAAAGTAAAATGAAATCTCACCCCATGAATTAAGTCTTAGTGGTAAACCAAACCAATTTGAAATTCATTTATTTTTCCAGAAAGTTCTTTTTTCAAATCATTGTTCAGCTATACAGATAGACTGTAAGAGTGGTAAAGTTAAAGCACAAACTGGACAAAGCTACAGGTAGGTGAAAGAATATGGAATTAAGACTGTGCATTTAGCCCTGGTCAGTAGCTTAGTTGGTTAGAAAGTCATCCCGATACATTAAGGTGGCAGGTACGATCCCAGGTCAGGGCACGTACGTGAATCAACCAGTGAATTCACAAATAAGTGGAACGACAAATTGATGTTTCTCTCATCTCTTTCTCTCTCGGAGGAGGGGGGAGACTGTGGGCTTATATATCATTAACAGTGACCTGGGAACCGTGGTCAACACCTTAGTTCCTCTGGGTGTCATCTGTAGAGAAAGGGGACTTATAAGATGGTGCTGTCAGTGAAGAGTGAGTGTAGCTGTTGAGTATCAGGACTTTTCCTCTATTCACATTCGAATCCATATTCGTGTTTGCCCAGGCTTATATAATCATCTAGTTGTGGGTGACAAACAGTTCTTCTTTTTTGAAAATTATTTTTTAAAATATATTTTATTCATTATGCCATTATAGTTGTCCTATTCCCCCCTTATTCCTCTCCACCCTGCACACCCCTCCCCCACCATTCCCCCCCTTTAGTTTATGTCCATGTGTCACAAGTTCTTTACATTCTATATTTCCCATACTATTCTTGCCCTCCCCCCTATCTATCTTCTACCTACCATCTATGCTACTTATTCTCTGTACCTTCTCCCCCCTTTTCCTCCTCCCAATCCCCTGTTGCTAACCCTCCATGTGATCTTCATTTCTATGGTTCTGCTCCTGATCTAGCTGTCCTCTTAGTTTGCTTTTGTTTTAGGTGTGGTTGTCAATAACTATGAGTTTGCTGTCCTTTCACTGTTCATCTTTTTTATCTTCTTTTTGTTAGATAAGTCCCTTTAACATCTCATATAATAAGGGCTTGGTGATGATGAACTCCTTGAATTTGATCTTATCTGAGAAGCGCTTTATCTGCCCTTCCATTCTAAATGAAAGCTTTGCTGGATAGAGCAATCCTGGATATAGGTCTTTGGATTTCATGACTTGGAATACTTCTTTCTAGCCCCTTCTTGCCTGGAAGGTCTCTTTTGAGAAATCAGCTGACAGTCTGATGGGAACTCCTTTGTAGGTGACTGTCCCCTTATCTCTTGCTGCTTCTAGGATTCTCTTCTTCATTTTAATCTTGGCTAATGTAATGATGATGTGCCTTGGTGTGTTCCTCCTTGGGTCCAACTTCTTTGGGAGTCTCTGAGCTTCCTGGACTGCCTGAAAGTCTACTTCCTTTGCCAGATTGCAGAAGTTCTCTATTATTTGTTCAAATAAATTTTCCACTGGTGGCTGTTCCTCTTCCCCTTCTGGTACCCCTATAATCCGGATGTTGGAGCATTTAAAGATGTCCTGAAGGTTCCTAAGCCTCTCCTTATTTTTTGAATTCTTGTTTCTTCCTATTTTTTTGTTTGGTCATTTTTTCTTCCTTCTGGTCCACTCCCTTGATTTGAGTCCCAGTTTCCTTTCCATCACTATTGGTTTCCTGTGCATTTCCCTTCATTTCAATTAGTTTAGCCTTCATATGTTCCTCTAATTTGTGACTAAAGTCAACCAGTTTTATGAGCATCCTGATCACCAGTGTTTTGAACTGTGCATCTGAATGGTTAGCTGTCTCTTGGTTGCTTAGATTTATTGGCTCTGGAGCTTTGAGTTCTTCTTGAGCCATAATGTTTTGGTCTGCTCGCACCTGTTATGTATGAGGGGAGGAGCCTTAGGTGTTCATCAGGGTGGGGCAACTCAGTCACTGGGTTGTGATGCTGTATGTGGGGGCAGGGTCAGAGAGGGGGAAATGTCATTTGTCCTGCTCTCTCTCAGATTTTGTCCCCTCTGCCGCTTTCCACAAGCAAATCTGGTGCTGGTTCCCAGGTGTGTGGGCTTGTGTAACCTCCAGGATCCTGTGGGTCTCTCCAACAAACTTTCTGTGAGCCTGGGAGCTTCTCCTGGCACCTCGACCCTGAAAGTCTTTCCAATTGGTGCTTTCAGGCTCCAATTTCTGTCGCTGGGGCCCTGGCCTGAATGGTCAGTCTCACTGCTCGCTCTTTTCCTTGGTTTATCGGTGCATAAATGTGTGACTGCGGTCAACCAGTCGCCTTGCTCCCTCACTGGGTCTGCCCGTTGCCACCCCATGCCTGGGATCCACCAACCACTGCCTGCACTCCTGACTCCTCCCCTGACTCCACCACTCTTACAGGTCTGGATGAAGGGTTCGTTGTTGTTGGACTTCCATACAGTTCAATTTTCCGTGTTTTGGCTGCGTTTTTGTTACTAAAACTTTGTTGTCTTTAAACTTGGTTGTGTGAGGAGGCACAGTGTTTCCACCTACACCTCCATCGTGGCCGGAAGTGACAAACAGTACTTCTTAGGGCAGGCATTACCCCTCCTGCTCCCTGCAATCTACCATTTTTTCTGTGGTAGTTCGGCTAACTCACCCAGGTAAACGCTGGAGTTATGTGTTAGATTTTATCTGAACAGAGGACTTTGTGTCAAATTAAATGCTTTAAAACTATAGACCTAGGTGTTTATGTACTATTTTAGGTAAAAAGAATTTTTTTTCCTGCTATAAATTCTTTCTTTTTTTTGGAAGAGGAGCATGAGATGAATGCAAATTTTGATGGAGGAGGAGGAAGCAGAGTGAACAGAACAAAACAGGAGATTTGCACACCACACGTCTCTTTTCTGAGTTTGTTCTTCTCACTCCTACCTCCCAGAAATGAAATATATTTTGTCTAACCCACCTCAGTTACAGCACTTAATTTCAGTAAAGTCTTTTTATTAGCTCCTGCCCCTCACGCCCCTCGGAGCTGCATTGTTTCCCTGTCTGCATTCCTAATCAGACGTTTACTGACAGTGGAACTTAATTGTTGAGGCCTTTGGTCTGCAAACAGCATCTGTTGCTTATTAATTTGTTCTTAGCAACAAAAAGAGTTTTTCATGAGGTTCTTAAGTTTATATTTAGTATCACATTTTTTTTGGTAGTTCATTAGATCTCTACATTTTGCTAATAGTTGGTTTTTTTTAAGTGCTTCTAAAACTTTGTAGGAGTTGTATTAGAACCATGTAAGCGATGGTCAGCATCCCTTTTATTATAAAACAAGAACCTTTTTGTCTTTTTTAAAATCGAGATGTATTTGACATAAAACATTGTATAAATTTAAGGTATATTGTATGTTGATATTGACTTGATACATTTACACTGTGTTGTGGTTGCCCATTGCAGCATTAGCTTACACCTCTGTGTTGTCATGTATTACCATTTTTCTAGTGTTGGGAACAATTAATATTTTGTGTCTTAGCAAGTTTAATGTTTGCGTTACAGTTCTTCTGTCTATAATCAGAGGACTATATTAGGTCTCCAGGACTTAATCTAGTAGTTGCAAGTTTGTACCCTTAAAGAACACCTCCCATCTCCCTGTTCTGTCCCTGGTAACCACCATTGTACTCTTTGCTTTTACATTCAAATTCCACACATAAGTGACTTCATACAGCATTTGCTTTCTCTGTCAGACACACTTATCACAATGCCCTCAAGATGCATCCATGTTGTCACAATGTCAAGATTTCCTTTCTTTTCAGAGCTAAATAATGTTCCATTGTATACACATTATGCCACATATTCTTTATGCACTCATCCACTGATGGACGCTTAGGTCCGTATCTTGCCCATTGTGAGTAATGCCTCCATAATAACCTTTTAAGAATGTAAAGCACAGATGGGTGTGGCTCACTTGGTTGGAGTGTTGCCTTGTACACCAGAAAGTCACAGGTTTGATTCCTGGTCAGGACACGTACCTAGGTTGTGTGTTCCATCGGTGGTTGGGACGTGTGTGGGAAACAGTCCATCAATGTTTCTCTCTCTCTCTCCCCCATCTCCGCCTCCCCTCCTCTCTCTAAAAATCACTGAACATGTCCTCAGGTGAGAATTAAAAAAGTAATAAATAAACATATTTTAAAAGAATGTAAAATTTTCTGTCAAAGAAGACATCTTGAAACTTGTAACTACGATTTTTCTGTCTTACTGGGAGGTAATTCTGTTTTTAGACTGTTTGGAAGCTGACAGATGCTATAATTTTTTGGCTCTGGGGTAAGCAGTAAAGATGCTGCTTTAAAGCTTTTGCCATCTTCCTTCCTTCCCTTGTACGTAAGTAAGTTTTAAGTTGTGGCTGTACCAGAAATATATCCTCTTGAAGTTGATTGTCATCATGTTCTCTTGTGCTTTCACTGGGGATGTTTCACACACTGTTCTGATGCAGATAACTGGAGGAGCGGGGTTCGTGGGGTCCCATCTCACTGACAAACTCATGATGGACGGCCACGAGGTGACTGTGGTGGACAACTTCTTCACGGGCAGGAAGAGAAACGTGGAGCATTGGATCGGCCATGAGAACTTCGAGCTGATTAACCATGATGTGGTGGAGCCCCTGTACATTGAAGGTGAGTGACGCCACGCACGCTACCGTTCAGAGCCCTGCGGGCGTGGGCTCACCCAGGCAGCAGCCCCCGAGGGTAAACAGCCTAACTTGGCCACATCCAGTTTTTGTTCTTGAAATAGTCTACCCATGTGCCAGGCACTAATCTAGTTTCTGTGATAAAAAAGTTATGACAGTGCAAGAGTCTGACTTCACTGTTACATGCCCTGCCCCCCAGTTGTGAACCTCGAGGTTTGTCGAAGTGTGGCTTGTGCAGTACACATCTGTTCCTGTTGCCGAACAAGTCTGGTGCCTGCCCCACCCATGTGGAATTACTTCTAGCTTCTTGTCAGAGAGCAGCTGATGTAGAATGCTGAGTTCATAATGAAATTCCGCATATAGAAGAGTTTAAAGCCCTCTGGTAACTTTGACATGTAAAGGAATTACGGTTTGGGAGCTGCACTAGGTTGGATGGTAACCCTGAAAAAGATATAGCCACACTTTAATACCTAGAACCTCTTAATGTGACCATATGTGAAAAAGGGGTCTTTGCAGATATAATTAAGTTGAGGCTTATCTTGAGATGAGGTCAACCTAGATTGCTTGGGCAGGCTCTAATTCTAATGGCCAGTGTCTGTGAGAGATAGGGTGGAGGAGAAGTGGACACGTGGGGAGGAGAGGAGGAGGCCATGTGCAGACTGAGGCAGAAATCGGAGTTACGTGGCCCCGTATTGCTGCCTTGGGGCCTTTGGAGAAGGTGTGGTCTGGCCAACACCTTGTTTTCAGACTTTGGTTTCTAGGACTGTGGGAGAATAAATGTCATTCTGTTTCACCTAGTTTGTCGTGCTTCAGGGAACTGATGCAGGGGCCACAAGGAGACTTTTTTTGAGATTGTCTAAGGCATACTGATGGGAACTACCACAGGTACTTGACTAGGAGGCCTCTTAGGGTCACACAGACTTTTAAGTTCTTTCTCCTTTAGATCTGACCATGTCCTTGAGAAGCAAGTAGTATCGTCCCACTTATATTTACAGGGCTGGGCAAAAGTAGGTTAATAATTAATAAATAACACAAGCGTAAACTCTGTGTATTGCATACTCACAGTTGCAAACCCATTTTTGCCTTTCTCTGTATATGGAAAATGAATGGAGTTGTGGGCTGCCTGAAGTTACAGGGGAGTTAAGTGGCTGTGTCAGAATTCAACTTTGGGTTGTTGACACCAACACTTGGAAATGCCTGCTCCTCCTCCTGCTGTTTTCATATTATCAAATCCTGAACTCAATAAAATGTATCTTGAAGAGTCATTGTAATTGGTCAGCAGTGTTATTATATGGATATGCCATAGTTTACTTACTCATGTCCTCATTTAAATTTCTCCAGTATTTTATTATAAATACCTTTGTCTGCATTTTATTTTCTCAATAAAGAGTCCAAATATGAATTATGCCGAATACTATGTCTTTATCATTTGGTGGTGTTTATTTCACTAATATATTAGTAATATTGAGCATTATCTTAAAAAATACTAACAAAAATGTTTTGCTAATTTGATAGGAAGCCCATGGCTCGATGTAGATTTCTTTGGTTATTAAAAAGGCTAGACTTTCTTAACATGTTAATTTACAAAAGAAATTAAACAATCTCTTTTACGTTTTTTAAAAAATTGCTTTTAGTATGAGTTCTTCATAATAGGGATGGTAATCATTTGACATATTTAGCATTTGTTTCTGCAGCCTGACTTTTTGACTTTTAATTTCATTGAAATTTTGCAATTAAAATATAGTCTCATCTGTTCATTTCCTCTTTGCCATTTTTTTCTTTTTGTTTTATGCTGTAAGTGTCCCCAAATTAGATAAGTATTCAGCCATGGTGGGCTTTTTTTTCTTTTTGCTTGTTTTTGCTTAATTTTTAAACAGTTAATTATTTAATCTACCTGTGATTTATTTTGGGGTCATGCTGTAGTTTTGTGAAGTGAAACAGATGATGTAGATAACAGACAAGCTGTCTCACTTCCTACTTGGACTTCATCACGGGGTGGCTTTGATTCGGTTCACTGAGGTAATGTGTGTGGCGGTGGCCCTGTGGGCACAGTTCTTAGGGTGTGCCTCCACCAGGCAGAGTCCTGGTTACTCTGCCATTTGATCAAAGGCAAATCGATATACTGCTATGGAAGGACTTTGCTGACAAATTAAGGCTACAAATCAACTGATTTTAAAATATGGTGATTACCCTGGATTATCTGGGTGGTCCCCACCTAATCACAGGAGTGTTTAAAAGCTGCCGAAAATGGTGGAAGAGCCAGTGAGAGATTTGGTGAAAGAGCTGCAAGAGAGTCGTCAGAGAGATTCCGAGTGTGAGAAGGACTTGACCCACCACCGCTGCCTCTGTAGGGGCTGTGAGCTAGGCCATGCAAGCAGCCTCTAGAAGCTCCCAGCCAGCCAGCATACGAGACCTTGTGCTGCAGCCTCGTGGAGCTGAATTTTGCCAGCGACCTGAATCATCCTCTGATGACAGGAGCACAGTCCTGCTGTCACCTTGACTTCAGTCCATGAGTGTCAGGGCAGAGACCCAGCTGAGCCACCTCATACTAGGACTTCTGACCCAAGGTTATAAATAGTTGTTTTTTAAGCCTCTAAATTGTTAGGGCAGCAATAGGGCAACTACCACAGGAGGTTTAGTGCAGTGGGTGGCCCACAGTAAGTGCTCCCCTAGTAACAGCTCTTTTTATTACTTTTCCCCTTTTTGCACATGGCAGTAAGTATTTGTTGAATGAAAGTATTGCTTACATAATTGCAGTACTACTGAGAAACCAGAACTTAGCAAAAATGGTATGTTGGCAACTAACTTACCTGTTTTGACTATGAGCTTTGACACCAGAGCTACTCTGGTTATTGCTGCTGCTGTAAATAGACTGCAGGGGACACACACACACACACAGACTGAATGGAGTCACACAATAAATGATTGACACTTTTTGTCCTTTGCTAACAGTAGTAAGTTTCCTTAGGTAGTACTGTAAGACATTTCTCCACCTTGATACTTTAAAGCCTGTGTTTCATTTTCTTGGCCTCAGCATTGGCTTCTTTCATGCTCTTGATAATCCCTGCATCCTGTTCTCATCCTCCCATCTCTTCACTCTTTCTGGCCCCACAGTGCCACTGAGTCTGAACCTATGTGAAGAAGTGCATCATTTGATCCTCCAAAAGTACAGTTGTGCTTTTCAAAGGTAATAATCCCTTCCTTCACCACTTACATCAAACACAGGAAGACTTTAACCAGATGAACCTAGTTTCACGGGCCCTCTCTCTCCTCCTCAGAATTGCATGGTCACACAAAGGATAACATCATTTAGGGCCCCTGGACTGAGGAGTCGTTGTCTTGTGTGTATAGTGCCTGTCATGTTTCACATACATGTCAGTTTAGTGCTTCTTATTGACTTTTACAGTCTGTGGTCATCCCAAGTGGGACTGCCATTTGGTATAGTATGAAGTTCATTCTTTTAGCAGCAATGAACAAGTTTATATGTTCTGAAATGTGATAAATTATTTTCCTCCTCTGCGTGGTAAGAGTACATACTCCATAACCCCAAGTCTAAAACAGCTTTCTTTTTAGTTCCTTTTTTTAAATAGAAGAACTTTAGTTGATCTCATATTTATACCATAGCTGAAATGTGCTTCAGTTTGGAAAGTATTTCATGTAAGATATTTTTATTTTGTTTTGCTGGGGCTGGCAGGTTGTTTGGTTTTTATTTAGGTAACAATGGCATCACTTAATTTGGCAGCATCATGCAAAACTTCATTGAATTTTCCTCAGCACAGATTCCTCGTCTCAACTGTTTTCAAAGTAGCCATTATGTGTCAAAAGCAAAGACATTAGCATTTTTATTTTAATTTCACATTTACAATGGGAAATTCACTGTTCTCTGGTTTAAGAATGTGGTGGTAGAATTGGAAAAGAACAACGCAGGTGGAGCGTGCTAAGGCTCAGGATTGAGGTAGAGTATGCCTATCTCAGGATTGAGAATTCAGGAACTGCCATGTAGTAATAAATTACAGATTATGAAAATGACAAAGACAAGAGGTGCTGTTGTCACAGGGGTTATGATGGAGGCCTACTATTGTGTTGGTTAGATTGTAGAGAATGCGAACGATTGCTTTAGAAGGAAATGTGAGTATTCATTGAAATAACTTAATCTGATAATATGTTGCTTTGAAATGGATTTTTATTTACTTTGAATTTATTTTCTTCATTACTGTTTATTCTTCTTATATACCCACCACCCCCTGCAATCACCACACTGTTGTCCAAGTCTATGAATCCTTTTCCCTTTTTGCTCAATCCCTCCGCCTCCTAATCCCCTTGTCCCCCCGTAGCTGTCAGCCTGCTCTCCATCTATGAGTCTGTCTCTATTTTCCTTGTTAGTTCAGTTTGTTCCTTAGATTCCACATAAGAGTGAAATCATATGGTATTTGTTTTTCTCTGACTGGCTTATTTCTCTTATTTCACTTAGCATAATGTTCTCCAGGTCCATTCCTACTGTCACAAAGGGTAGAATAATTGTCTTCCTTTTTATGACCAAGTAGTAAGTAGTCCATTGTGTAAATGTCCCATAGTTATTTTATTTACTACTCTACTGGTGGACACTTGGGCTGCTCCCGTATCCTGGTGATTGTAAATAATGGTGCAATGAAGATAGGGTTGCTTATGTTCTTTCGAATTGGTGCTTTTGGTTTCTTCTGATATATTTATTCCCAGAAATGGGACATGGGTCAAAAGGTAGACCCATTTTTAATTTTTAAAAATGATTTTATTTATTTATTTTTAGAGAGGGAAAGAGAGAGAGAAAGAGAGATAGAGAAACACGAATGTGTGGTTGCCTCTCGAGTACCCCCTACAGGGACCTGGCCCACACCCAGGCATGTGCCCTGACTGGGAATTGAACTGGCGATCCTTTGGTTTGCAGGCCAGTGGTCAATCCACTGAGCCACACCAGCCACAGCCATTTTTAATTTTTTGAGGTATCTCCATACTGCTTTCCACAGTGGCTGCACCAATCTGCCTTCCTACCAACAGTGCAAAAGGGTTCCCCTTTCTCCATATCCTCCCAGCACTTGTTGTCTGTTGGTCAGTTGATTATAGTCGCTCTGACAGATGTGAGTTGGTATCTCATGGTGGTTCTGCTATGCATTTCAGTGGTAATTAGTGACATTGAGCATCTTTTCATATGCCTATTTGTCAGTCCTCTTTGGAAAAGTGTCTATTCAGGCCCTTTGCCCATTTTTGCATTGGACTGGTTGTTTTGGTGTTGAGTTTTGTAATTTGTTTATAAATTTTGCCTACTAACCCCTTATCGGATGTAGCAGCAAATATGTTTTCCCATTCTGTGGGTTGTCTTTTTATTTTGTTGATGGTTTCCTTTGCTGTGTAAAAATTTTTTAGCTTGATGTCTCATTTGTTTATTTTTTCTTTTGTTTCCCTTGCCTGAGGAGATGTATCCGATAAAATATTGCTACAAGAAATGGCTCAGGTTTGACTGCATGTTTCTTTTAGCATTTTTAGGGTTTGAGGTTTAACATTTAACTCTTTAATCCATTGTAAATTTATTCTTGTGTGTGGCATAAGAAGGTCATCTAGTTTCATTTTTGCATAAATCTGTCCAAATTTTCCCAATACCATTTATTGAGTAAACTGTCTTTAGCCTGCTGTATGTGATTGCTGCTGTTGTTGAGTATTTGTCGACTCTAAATGTGAATTTATTTCTGCGCTCTCTATTCAGTTCCATTGATTTATGTGTCTTTTTACGCTAGTACCATGTGCTGTTTTGATTACTATGGCCTTGTAGTATAGTTTGATATTAGGTAGACTGATTTTCTCCAACTTTATCCTTCTTTCTAAGGATCACTGTTGCTGTGGGGGGCCGATGTCACTAATTATTACATATTTTTGAAACGTTTGCTCTAGTTTTGTGAAAAACACTAGAATCTTGATAGGAATTGTGTTGAATCTATAGATTGCTTTGGGCAGTATGGACATTTTAATGATGTTAATTCTTCCTATCCATGAATGTGGTATATGCTTCAACTTATTTGTATCTCCTTCAGTTTCTTTTTTCAGTGTCTTAGAATTTTCTAAGTACAGGTCTTTTACATCCTTGGTTAGATATATTGCTTTTAAAACTGGATTTCACCAATCAAGGCATGCCAGTTTCAGGTGTTGAATCTACCTTGTGACATATTTAGCTCTGGAAAAAGTCAAGTTAATTATCCTTTCAAGCTGTCTATTCAGGACACAGGAAATTTTCTGGGAAGCCAGGGTCAGGGGTCCCAGGGTGTGTTTGGGTTTTGTATGGGAGATGCCCGGCCATTGAGATGATGAAAATGGGACTTCATTATAGAGTTAGCTCCTTGTTCTAGCTGGGGGAGTGGAGGGCCATTTCAGCCACCAGGTGCTCTGTAGAGAAGCAGAGAGCCCCATATGCTTGGAGACTAGGAAGGGAAGCACAGGACATGGGGTAGTGACCATGGGAGGCTTTTCAGAATTGATCACTAGAGAGGGGAGACTGCAGTACCCACAGTCCCCATTCAGCAGAAAGCCCCACACAGTAGATAAAATATAAGAGAGGAAGGACTTAACAGTGGGTGTATGGACTTCAGGTCTTGGGCCTGGCCTGCAAGGAACTTGGAAAGTATCACTTGTATCCTCACAAGAGAAAAACTGAACAGCCCTGGCCAGTGTGGCGTAGTTGGTTGGAGTGTTGTCCCATAAACCAAAAGGCTGGGGGTTTGGTCTCTGCTTGGAGTGCATACAAGAGGCAGCCAATTGATATCTGTCTCTCACATCAATGTTTCTCTCCCTCCTTTCCCATCTCTTTAAAATCAATAAGCTTGTCTTTGAGTGAGGATTAAAAAAACAAAGCTGAACAAACTGAATTTCAACAACTCTTCTTTGCTCAATTAGAGAATTGAGGGCCCAGCACAAATTGCCACTTGAAAACTAGAGACACAGGTGAACACAGAGGACCACAATTTATGGGTAGAGAAGCAGCTGCTTGAGCCTGATAGGAGCACTTTTTATACAGAACTGACTACCGTATTTTGCCATGTAGAATGTGATCCCATATATAATATGCACCAATATTTTTGGCCCAAACTTATAGGAAGAATATCTTTCATTTTAACTTTTTAATTGAATTATTTATATTCAGACACTTGTTTTTATATATTATATAGGAATTTTAGCATTTATTTGAACATATTATGGTACAAGAATTATTGTGTAACAAATAATTATAAAACAAGAACAGATATAGGGTATTTCAGGTACTACCTGTGTAATGCATATATAAGGGTATAATGTGCATCTTTATTTTTCCCTCAAAAATTTAGGCAAAAACTGTGCATGACACACAGCACAATATGGTAATTGCTGGAAACTGAGTGTGGACAAGCTTGAGAAATAGAATTTCCAGAATCTCAGTTTTGAGGGATGGGTGGCACACTTTTGTGAGTGTCGCCTCCAGGAGCCCCTTTAGGCTCTCACTGAAGATCAGAGAAAAGCGCTGGGTGGTATGGCTCAGTGGATTGAGTGCCAGCCTGAGAATCAGAGGGTCACCTGTTTGATTCCTACTTGGGGCACATGCGTGGGTTGCAGGCTGAGTCCCCAGTAGGGGGCATGTGAGAGGCAACCACACATTGATGTTTCTCTCCCTCTCTACCTCCCTCCCTCTCTGTCTAAAAATAAATAAATAAAATATTTTTTAAAAGATCTAAGAAAAATCTCTTCATGCTTCTAGCAGGGGAGGGGGAAGTAAACATTTAAAAATATACCTGTGCATTCTCTTCTCCCTAAAAAGGCCTGCTGTTAAGGGAAAGTATTCTACCAGAACTGACGTGGGGGAAGGAAGGGAGTACTCCGCTCAGGCACACTGAACGACTGAGACCTTATGGTCGTACCACAGATGCTTCCTCTCCTTCCTCACATTTTACCACCATGTTATAGTAAGACTCAGGCCTTGTTTAAGGAGTCTCTAGGGCAACCCAAAGATAACAGGGGTGATGAAAACAAGAGTACTAGAGGAAATTTTAGCCTCTGACACCTAGAGCTGGAGCAGTCAGTGAATATAGATAGTTTATCTCCTGGGCAGATATGCAGATTTTTAAAAAAATATATATTTTATTGATTATGTTATTACAGTTGTCCCATTCCCTCCCTTCATTCCCCTCCACCCTGCACACCCTCTCCCAACCACATTCTCCCTCTTTAGTTCATGTCCATGTGTCCTAAGTTCTTTAGTTTTTACATTTCCCATACTATTCTTGCCCTCCCCCTGTCTATTTTTTGCCTACCATCTCTGCTACTTATTCTCTGTACCTTCTCCCAATCTCTCCTCCTCCTACTCCCCTGTTGCTACCCCTCCATGTGATCTCCATTTCTGTGGTTCTGTTCCTGTTCTAGTCGTTTGCTTAGTTTGCTTTTGTTTTAGGTGTGGTTGAAAGTAATTGTCAGTTTGCTGTCATTTTACTATACATGTTTTTTTATCTTCTTTTTCTTAGATAAGTCCCTTTAACATTTCATAAAATAAGGGCTTGGTGATGATGAACTCCTTGAATTTGGTCTTATCTGAGAAGCACTTTATCTGTCCTTCCTTTCTAAATGAAAACTTTGCTGGGTAGAGCAATCTTGGTTGTAGGTCTTTGGTTTTCATGACTTGGAATACCTCTTTCCAGCCCCTTCTTGCCTGTAAGGTCTCTTTTGAGAAATCAGCTGATAGTCTGATGGGAACTCCTTTGTAGGTGACTGTCCCCTTATCTCTTGCTGCTTCTAGGATTCTCTCCTTCATTTTAATCTTGGCTAATGTAATGATGATGTGCCTTGGTGTGTTCCTCCTTGGGTCCAACTCCTTTGGGAGTCTCTGAGCTTCCTGGACTGCCTGAAAGTCTACTTCCTTTGCCAGATTGCAGAAGTTCTCTATTATTTGTTCAGATAAGTTTTCCACTCGTGGCTATTCCTCTTCCCCTTCTGGTATCCCTATAATTTGGATGTTGGAATGTTTAAAGATGTCCTGGAGGTTCCTAAGCCTCTCCTCATTTTTTTGAATTCTTGTTTCTTCATTCTTTTCTGTTTGGTTGTTTCTTTCTTCCTTCTGGTCCACTCCCTTGATTTGAGTCCCAGTTTCCTTTCCATCACTATTGGTTTCCTGTGTATTTTACTTAGTGTAGCCTTCATTTTTTAATCTTAATTTGTGACCCAAATCAGTTCTGTGAGCATCCTGATCACCAGTGTTTTGAACTGTACAACCAATATGTTGGTTATCTTTTGGTTGCTTAGAAGTATTGGCTCAGGGGCTGTGATCTGTTTTTCTATTTGAGCCATAATGTTTTGGTCAGGTCATGCCTGTTACATATGAGGGGCAGAATCTTAGATGTTCACTGGGGCAGGGCAACCCAAGTTGCTGGGTTGTGACGCTGTATGTGGGGGCAGGGTCCGAGAGGGAACAATGGCACTTTGCTCCACTCTCTGTTGTACCTCAATTCCTTCTGTGGCTTCCCCCAAGCAAACTGGGCCTTTCCGGTGTTGATTCCCATGTGGGCGGGCTTGTGTGCATTCTAGGACCCTGTGGGTCTCTCCAACAAAATCTGTGAGGCTGGAGGTCTCTCCCTGGGTCTCAACCCCCACAGGTGTTTGCAATCAGTGTTTTGAGGCTTTATTTCCCGATGCTAGGACCCTGGGTTGCACGATCTGTCTCGCTCCCCAGTTATTTGCGCATAATTGTGGGACTGCTGCCCAGTCAGCCAGCCACCTTGCGCACAGTGTCCTGCCTCTCAGTTGCCACCTGGCTGGTTCTGCCCCTTGCCACCCCACGCCTGGGGTCTGCCAGTCGCCGCCTGGGTGCCCAGGGTGCCTTGTGCACCCGGTGTCACTGCTTCCTGTGCCTCAACTCCTCTCTGTACGGCTGCCTGGCTCCGCCCCGCCTACTGGTTTGGATGAATGTGTCTATTTTAACTCCTTGGTTGTCAGACTTCCATACAGTTTAATTTTCTCTCAGTTTTTGTTGTTATTTTGTTTCTAAATTGTTGTTGTCCTTATTTGGGTTATTTGAGGAGGCACAGTGTGTCTACCTACGCCTCCATCCCTCCATCTTGGCCGGAAGTCCAAGATATGCAGGTCTTTAATGTGAGATTTTGTTTATGTTTCTTTTACTCTGTCATTTCTGCCTTTCAGTGAAAAGTTACAAGGAATGCTATCCTGATTACTGTGGCTCAGTGGGTTGAGTCCTGCAAACTGAAAGGTTGCCAGTTCAATTCCCAGTCAGGAGGCAAGTCTGGGTTGCAGGCCAGGTCCCTGGTTGGTGGTGTGTGAGAGACAACCACTTAATGCTTCTCTTAAGCATGGATGTTTCTCTCCCTCACTTTTTCCCTCCATTCCCCTCTCTAAAAATAAACAAATAAAAAATTTTTTAAAATTACAAGGTATGCTGAAAGGCAGAGAACACAGTCTAAAGAGACAAAGCAAACATCAGAACCAGAACAAATATGACAGAAATTTGGGAGTTACCAGACCACAAATTTAAAATAACTTTGATAAACATTCCAAGCACTGTAATGGAAAAAATGAACTATGTACAAGAGTAAATGGGTAATGAAAGCAGAAAGATGGAAACTAAGAAAGAATTAAAATGAAATGCCTGAAATAAAAGCCATTATAACAGAAATGAAGAGTCCTTTTGATGGGCTCATTAGTACATTGGACAAAGCAGAA
The DNA here is from genome assembly GCF_021234435.1 of Artibeus jamaicensis. Classification (NCBI taxonomy): domain Eukaryota; kingdom Metazoa; phylum Chordata; class Mammalia; order Chiroptera; family Phyllostomidae; genus Artibeus; species Artibeus jamaicensis. The sequence goes on along the minus strand of NW_026521810.1, from coordinate 6,561,427 downwards.
AAAATGGTTAGCAAATACTTTCCAAATGAAAAACAGTAAAGAAGAATAAAAAACCAGAACAGAATATTTAAAAAACTGTGGGACAACTACAAAAGGTGCAGCATATGCATTATGAGAATTGCAGGAGAGAAAAGGAAGGGATAGAATAGATGATATGAAGTAATAATGGTTGAGAGTTCTCTGAAGTTAATGACAAGCATCAAACTGCAGATCAGGTATTCCGAGAGAATGTGAAGCAGGATAAATATCCACCAAATCTGCACCTGGCCGCACCATATTCAAAGTAGAAAATTAAAGATAAAGTCTTGAAAGAAGCTGGGGAGGGGGAGCACACTACCTAGCAGAGAGCAAGGATAAATATTATACCAGACTTCTCTTCAGAAACCACACAAATAAGAATGTAGAAGAAAATATTTAAAGAGTTGGAAGAAAAACTCTCCCAATCTAGGAATTATTATCTGTTTAGTGAAATTATTATTCAAAAGTGAAGGAGAAATAAAGACTTTCTCAGACAAAAGTTGAGGGAATTTTTCCCTAGTAGACCTGCCTTGTAAGAAGTATTAAAAGTAGTTCTTTATAGAGTAGCAAAATGATATAGGTCAGAAACTTGCATCTACATAAAGAAAGGAAGAATGTTATGAAGGAATAAGTGATGGTAAATGTTAAACAAAAACCTTGGAAGCTAAAAGTTGTCCTGAAAGAAAGGGTCTATTGAGCCATGTGCTAGCCAGAGAAGGACCAGGTCCTGGGGTGTGCAGCCTAACCCCCCACAGGAGGGCTAGATGGGGAAGACATATCCACCATCCTCGGGTTGCTGGGCCTATTTTATACAGTGTTTGGAGAAGAAAAATGTTAAGTTGCTTTAAAACTTACTGGTTTCGCTTACAGACATATTAGTTGTACATAAAGGGAGCAGGAGAATGTGAATTGGAGAAAGTCCTGGGATAGGTGAATTGCCTGTAAAGAAGAAGTATTTCCTGATTCTGGATTGGTTATAGGCAGCAATCCAACCCATTCATGTGCAAGCAAGACATGGTGGCATCTGGTGGTTGGCCAGTCTCTCTCAGTAATCTCGGAAATTGTCACCTGGAAGTGGATTCAAATATATGTTCAAGGTTTGAACATATATTCAGGAATGTAAGCAGTCTGTTGTCGGTTTTATTGCAACCCCCCCTTTCCTGCCCATCCCCGGTTATTAAATTATTAACCCTCCTTGTCTCTTTTGTCCACCTTCCTGGCTTGCTGTAATTTAATTTAGGACATCTTATTTCTCTTATGTTAAAAATAAAGATGTTTATTTTTCTTATTCTTAATTGATCTAACAGATAACAATTTCTTCAAAGTAATAACAGCAACATTATATTGGGTGATCACTGCTTATGGATAAATGAAATGAGTTTCAGCACTGCTGTGGGGCACAGCAGGAGGGATTAGGACTCCAGTTATATAAGGTGCCCACTGCCTGTGAAGCAGCCTAGTGCAATTTGAAAGTGGGAGTGAATTAGTTGAATTGCAAATTGTAGGACAACTACTAAAATTTTTTAAGTATAATTGATATGCTAAAAGACGAGAATGGAATTATATACAATGCTCAATTAAAATGAGAGACTAGCAGAAAAAGAGTGGAAGACAAAGAAAGAACAAGGGACATAGACAGAAAATAGTTACAAATATGGTGGATATTAATCCAAGTATATTTATAGTCACTTTAAATATGAATGGTCTAAAGAGACTTTTCATAGTGTTTAAGAAAAATAAGACCCTTATTTGACCTTTGAATACCATGCATTTCAACTACAGGGGTCTTCTTATACATGGATTTTTTTGGTAGGTACTATAAATGTATTTCCTCTTATGATTTTTTCTTTTTTTAAAGATTTTATTGATTTATTTTTAGAAAGAACGGAAAGGAGGGACAAAAGAGGAAGAGAAACACTGATCAGTTGCCTCTCACACATCCCCAATTGACCTGGCCCACAACCCAGGCATGTGCCGTGACGGGGAATCGAACCTGCTACCTTCTGGTTCTCAAACCAGTGTTCAATCCATGGAGCTATACCAGCCAGGGCCAATTTTCTTAATAACATTGTTTATTCTAGCTAACTTTGTTGTAAGAATATAGTATGTAATGTGTTTTTTAAATCATTAAGAAAATTTTCAGTTACAGTTGACATGCAATATTATATTAGTTTTGGGGTATATACAAGTGATTAGACATTATATAACTAAGTGATTCTCCCAGTAAATCTTTGTAGAGACAGATTAGAGAGGGGAAGACAGATTAGACAGATAGAGAGAGGGCAAGGGAAGGAGAAAGAGTGGGAGAGAAACATCAATGTGTAGGGACTTCCGCCAACATGGAGGCGTAGGTGGAAACATTGTGCCTTCTCACACAACCAAGTTTAAAGACAACAAAATTTTAGTAACAAAAAATGCAGCCAAAACACAGATAATTGAACTAAACCGAAGTCCGACAACAACGAACCCTTCAGCCAGACTGGTAAGAAGATCGTGGGTTGCACAGGAACACTCAGTCAGACCGACCCAGGCCAGGCAGTAGTTGGCCGATCCCAGGCGTGGGGGTGCGACGGGCAGACCCAATGAGGGTGCAAGGTGGCAAGCTGACCAGGGTCACACATTCACGCACTGATAAACCAGCGAAGGAGCGAGCAGTGAGACAGATTGAGAAGGCCCCAGCGGCAGGAAGCAGCAGAGTGGACCGCTATTGTCCCTCTCTGACCCTGCCCCCACATACAGGGTCACAACCCAGCGACCTGGGTGGCCCTGCCCTGGTGAACACCTAAGGCTCTGTTCCTCATACTTAACGGGTGCGAACAGACCAAAAATGGCTCAAGAAGAACTCAAAGCCCCAGAGCCCATAACTCTAAGCAACCAAGAAATAGCCAAACGCTCAGATGCACAGTTCAAAGCAAAGGTGATCAGGATGCTCACAGAACTGGTTGATTTTAGTCACAAATTAGAGGAACACATCAAGGCTAAACTAATTGAAATGAAGGGAAATGCACAGGAAACCAATAGTAATGGAAAGGAAATTGGGACTCAAATCAAGGGAGTGGACCAGAAGGAAGAAAAAAAAAGACGAAACAGAAAAGAATGAAGAAACAAGAATTCAAAAAAATGAGGAGAGGCTTAGGAACCTCCAGGACATCTTTAAACACTCCAACATCCAAATTATAGGGGTACCAGAAGGGGAAGAGCAAAGGCCATGAGTGGAAAGCTTATTTGAACAAATAATAAAGGAGAATTTCCCCAATCTGGCAAAGGAAATAGTCTTCTAGGATATCCAGGAAGCTCAGAGAGTCCCAAAGAAGTTGGACCCAAGAAGGAACACACCAAGGCACATCATCATTACATTGGCCAAAATTAAAATGAAGGAGAGAATCCTAGAAGCAGCAAGAGATAGGGGGCAGTCACTTACAAAGGAGTCCCCATCAGACTGTCAGCGGATTTCTCAAAAGAGACCTTCCAGGCAAGAAGGGACTGGAAGGAAGTATTCCAAGTCATGAAATCCAAAGACCTACATCCAAGATTGCTCTATCCAGCAAAGCTTTCATTTAGAATGGAAGGGCAGTTAAAGTGCTTCTCAGATAAGATCAAATTCAAGAAGTTCATCATCACCAAGCCCTTATTTTATGAAATGTTAAAGGGACTTCTCCCTTCTCTTCCCAGCCCCTCCATGATGTCATTGTTGGTATTCTTGGCTCCTTACACTATGCTCATTATTTTGGATTCTTTCTTCTTTTTGCTGTTATGGTTGGGTGTTTTTGATTCCTTTATTCCAAGTTGTTGCTTTGATTCTCAACTTCATGAACTCTACTGTTGATTCCCTGTTCATTTCAGTTAGTGTATCCTTTATTTCTGACTGGTTCTTTTTTTATGGGTTCTGTGTCTTTTTTTATACTGTTGAAAAGTTTTAAGTTTATGTACTCCTCCTGTAAGTTCATTGAGCACCCTTATTAGCAGCGTTTTGAACTGCATCTAGGAGATTACTTGTCATCATATTGTTTAGTTATTTTTCTGGAGTTTTGTTCTGTTCTTTCATTTGGGACTTGGTTTTCTGTCTCCTCATTTTGACAGCTTCCCTGTGTTTGTTTCTATGTATTAGGTAGAGCTGCTCTGACTCCATGTCTTGGTAGCGTGGCCTGATACACCATGTGTCCTGTAGGGTCCAGTGGCACAGCCTCCTTGTTCACCCAAGCTGAGACTCAAGGTTTGCTCCCCTCACCTCTATCTCCACACCCTGTGGGGCCGCATGTGTACACCCCCCTGTTGTAGTTGAGCTTTGATTGCTGTTGATGTGTCATTGGGAGGAATTTATTCCTTGGCTGATCGGCTGTAAGGACTGGCTGTGACCAGGGGCTTACCTCATAGAACAGACTTACTTCAATGGGGCTTTGGTGCCCACTGAATCTGTCTCTTGTGGAGGTGGTTGGGTGGTGCTTCAACATGGTCTGAAGCTGTCCACTGTGTGTGCCGGCTCTATGACCTCCCAGGATGTGTAGCCCAAGGTCATGCACTGTCTGTGTTCTGCCTAAGACACCCAGCATGAGCTATAAAGTGATCTGTGATGGTGATACTTGTGCTGGGCTTGGAGGTGCCCAGAAGAGGCCAAGCTACTAAGCAAGACTGGCTGCTGCTACTGCTGTGCCTGGGGCAACTTAGCAAGCAGTATGGGGCAAACAGAAAAGAATGAAGAATGCTTGCTAGAGAGATTTTAGGAAAACCTGAAACATGAGCTGAGACAGGTTATTGGTATAGAAAAGCTGATGGCGTCTGTCAGCACTTCAGTCTGGGAAAAAACTACCTCTCTAGCTTTTGCCCTGGTGCAGTACACTTCAGTTCCTCCCCATGTGTCCTTGGTGTCTATCAAGTTGCAGTCCCAATACTGGAGTTCAGAGGAAATGAGTCTGAATAAGTCCGTGGGCCCTTTAAGAAGAATGCTTGGACTCCAGAATCCCTCCTGTTTTACTTAGCCACAATCTCTGCTGGTTTTTTCTGCTAGAAGTTATGGGGACTTCTCTTCCTGGTACTGTAACCCTGGAATGGGGGTCTCATGTGGTACTGGAACTCGGTGATCCTCAGAAGGGACCTCTGCAGCCAAGATATCCCTCCTGATTTTTATCTTCCACATGTTGGTATGGGACCAGCGTGTTCTGTGTCTCCACCTCTCCTGCTAGTTTCTATGTGGCTTCTTTATGTCCTTTGTTGTAGGACTTCCATTCAGCTAGATTTCAGGCAGTTCTGGATGATGGTTGTTCTGTAGTTTAGTTGTATTTTTGATGTGGTTATTGGAGGAGGCTAGTATTGCCTTTACCTTTGCCACTGTCTCCACTGGAAGCTCCCCCAAAGCCTTTTCAAGTTGTCTATAATGTGTTAATTGACTGTTTATGTTACATTAAGGCTTCTGGGTAATAATAGTAGGCTATTAGTGCTTAAGTTTTGGGGTTGTCAGTATTTACATGTGGATTTTCATCTGCATGGAGGTTTCATGTCCCTAACCCTACATTGTTCGGGGGTCAACTTTTATGTTTTTTAATAAGAAATCACACTTTATATATAATTGTACAGATACATAAAAAGTAAAGGGGAGAGAAGGCTATATTGGATTGGCCAAAAAGTTCATTTGTTTTTTTTTTTTCTGTAAGATGACTCTAGTACTGCTTAGTTAGTTATCTTTAACTTTATTCAGAAGAATTTTATTAGATTGTACTGTGACAACTGTCATATTAGTGTGCATTAAAAAACTATTCAAAATTGGTGAATTTGTGTAGCAATTTTAATATTGAAGATGTAAGAAAATATGCAACATTTTCAGCATATTATGCTTTATTATTTTAAGAAAGATAATGCAACTGAATTGCAAAAAAAGATTTCTTCAGTGTATGGAGAAGGTGCTGTGACTGATTGAATGTGTCAGAAGTGGTTTGTGAAGTTTCGTGCTGGAGATGTCTCTCTGGATAATGCTGTGCTGTTGGATAGGCCTGTTGAAGTTGATAGTGATCAAATTGAGACATTAATTGAGAACAATGAGTGTTACACCATGTAGGAGATAACCAATACATTCAGAATACCCAAATCAATAAAGTTAATGGTGGAAATGAAAAATACATCTTTTACTTTATGGAAAAACTAAACAGACTTGTTGGCCAACCCAATACTATGCTAATACTAATCAAAAGAAGGATGGAGTAGCTATATTAATCTCAGGCATCAGAGTAAGGAATATTAGCAGGCATAAAAATGACATTGCGTAACAAAACAGTGTCAGCTCTCCAAGATGTCCTCAATGTGTGTACAGATATGAATTCACTATTATAATTCACTATTATATTATAATTTACCCCTCCTGCCTCTGTCAGTAATGAACAGGTCCAGCAGGCAGGAAATCAGTTAACATGTAATTGAACTCAACAATAACAGTAATCAGCTGGATATAATTGACATCTGTAGATTACTTTGTTTAACAATAGCAGAAAACACATTTCTCCTCAAGCTTCTATGGAAAATTCACCTAGATTGACCACATTCTGGGACATAAAATATACCTAAGCAAACATTTAAAAAATTATGTTACTGTTTATACAATTATAGTTGCCCCACTTTCCCCCTAATTTGCACCTTCCACGCAGCACCCCCACTACCGCAGACAGTCCTCACACCTTTTTTCATGTCTGTAGGTAATGCAGTAAGTTATTTGGCTACTTAGTATCTGGTACTGTACTTTACATCCCCATGGCTATTCTGTAATTCTCAGCTTATGCTTCTTAATCCCCTCACCTCTTCAGCCATTGCCCCACATCCACCTGGAAACCATCAAAATGCTCTTTGTATCCATGATTTTGTCTTTGTCGTTCTTGTTTGCTTAGTTTTTTTTTCAATTAAATTGTTGATAAGTGTGTATTTATTGGCATTTTATTGTTCATAGTTTTGATCTTCTTTTTCTTAAATACCAGTAAGTCCCTTTAACATTTCATATAATAAGGGTTTGGTTGCCGGGGTCCAGCCTCAGCAGGATGGGCAGGCAGTGCAGGCGAAGAATGAAGACACCCGATTGGATGCCGGAGAACAGCCAGCCTCTGTGGGTCTGACCGAACTCTCAGAGTTTGATTTAGGCTTTATTTTTATAGAGATTGTTGTATAACATTAAAGGAACAGGTGTATGGCATGATCAGTTAAGCAGAAAAAACCAATACAGAGGTAACCAGGAAAGGTACAAGAATGTCCATAGTTTCAGTTATGTTAAACAAAGGTTGTTTTGACCAGGAGAGTCATTAATCAGACAATTAGAAATAGTTGTATGTACAAAGTTTAAATGTCTTATTGTTTATTACAGTTCTTAGAATTTGGCATGGGGCAAAAGGGTACACTAGACTGAGCAGAGGTTATAGGAAATTTATTATAAGGCCTTTGTGATGTCTAACTTAGCTGCCTATCTTTCTGTCTAAAATGTTTCTTTATGTGATATGGACTCTGACTCCTTGGTAATTGTTTCTATGTGCTTAGTTTGTAATAACGAACCACCTTCTCCTGTTTCTTTGCCTGTCTTATTCAAATTAATATATATTCCTGTCCAAGGTAGAGGAGGGGCTGTTACTCCATCAACTTCTAGATATTCAGGGGCTACTTCATTAGGAGGGACTTTGCTCTCTGGCCAAGAAATCATTTTGTACAACTTCATTGGAATTCTGCCGATCATTGGGCCTGAAATGCAGGTGTCTAAAAATCCCACCACCTATTAATCGCAAAAACAAACATATGGGGAGAGATAGACAGGAAATCCAGCTACAGTTGCCTCTGCTGTGCAGATGCATCTCATCTGTCTCAACTGTGTCAAGGGATGGCTGCTGGTTGGCTCCTGACATTTGGTGATGATGAACTCCTTTAGATTTTTCTTATCTGGGAAGTGCTTTATCTGCCCTTCCATTCTAAATGATAGCTTTGCTGGGTAGAGTAACCTTGGCTGTAAGTCCCTGCTTTTCACAACTTTGAACATTTCTTGCCAGTCTCTTCTAGCCTACAAAGTTTCTTTTGAGAAATCAGCTGACAAGTTTTATGGGGACTCCCCAGTACGTAACTAACTGCTTTCCTCTTGCTTCTTTTAAGGTTCTCTCTTTGTTTTTAACCTTTGGCGTTTTAATTATAATGAGTCTTGGTGTGGGCCCCTTTGGGTTCATCTTGTTTGGGACTCTATGCTTCCTAGACTTGTGTGTCTATGTCCTGCACCAAATTAGGGATGTTTCCTTTTATTATTTTTTCGAATAGATTTCCAATTTCTTGTATTTTCTTTTCTTCTTCTGGCACCCCTATGATGTGAATGTTGGTGTACTTAAATTATCCCAGAGGCTTCTTACACTGTCTTCATTTTTTGGGATTCTTTTTTCTTCTTGTTGTTCTGATTGGTTGTTTTTTGCTTCCTTATATTCCAAATCATTGATTTGCTCCTTGGCTTCATTCAGTCTATTGATGATTTTCTGTTAATTGTTGTTTATTTCAATTAGTGTATCCTTATTTCTGACTGGATCTTTTCTATGCTGTTGATGTCCTTACTAAGTTTTTTGAGCATCCTTATAACCACTGTGTTGAACTCTGCATCTGATGGATTGTTTATCTCCATTTTGTTTAGTTAATTTTCAGGAGTTTTGATATGTTCTTTCATTTGGGTCATGTTTTTTGTCTCCTCATTTGGTCGGCTCCCTGCGTTTGTTTCTGTGTATTAGGTAGAGCTGCTGTGACTCCCCTGTCTTGATAATGTGGCCTAATGCAGTGAGTGTCCTGTATGGTCCAGTGGTGCAGCCTCCCCTCTACCCTAAGCTGGACATTCAAGGTGTACCCTCTGTGTAGGCTGAGTATACTTTTCTTCTTGTAGTTGAGCCTTGATGCTGTTGGCAGTTCAGTGGGATGGAATTACCCAGGCCAGTCAGCTGCAAGGACTGGCCTTAATCACTAAGACCAACCTCTACCCTCTGTGGAGGATCAGCTATGCAGGGGCCTGCTCTACAGAGCAGGACTTACCTCAGCAGGGCTGTGGAGTCCACTTTGTCCACCCCTTAAGTGTGTCACTCGAGGAGGTAGTTGGGTGGTGGTGCTCTGACATGGTCTGTAGCTGTCCACTGTGTGTACAGGCTCTGGGGCTTCCTGGTGGTGCCAGCCAAGGTCAGTATAGGGACAGTGGAGTCAGGCTCCCTCACCCAGATGTAGGGCAAACATAACTGAGCAGTGTTCATATAACCTTGTGTAGGGGCCTGCATGTGCAGAATGAAGCTCTGTTACATAACCAGAAGGTCTGTATTGACACCTTGCTGGCTTTGTTTGCACTTACTGTGTAAGGGAGGCAGGACTTCCCATGGCAGGACTCCTGGCTTGCGGCACATGTGGATTGCCCCATCCCGGAATAAAGGCATGTCAGACATCCCAGTGGCTCTGGGTATATTTTTCTGTCTGCCAGGATCCCATGTGAACCTGCCTGGCCTCGAACGCTTGCAGGACAGTCACTGTCTGTGTTCTCTCTGGGGCCACTTGGCATAAGCTATGAAGTGATCTGCAGGTGGCTGCTCCTTGTACTAGCTTTGGAGGTGCCCACAAGGCCTGGCTGTGAACCCAGACCATCTGCTGCTAGTGCTGGGCCTGGGGCCACAGAGCAAGAGGTAAGGGGGCTAGGGACTCACACAGGCTAGCTGTTGCTTATTTGAGAGAATTTAGGAAGGTCTGAAGCATTATCTAAGACAATCCAGCCACTGTTAACAGCTTGGGTGGGCTTGTAAATTAGGTGGGGCAGAGACTCAGGGAATCACTAGGGTGTGAGCCAGGTTTATGGAGTCTCAGTGTGGCACTTGCCTGCTGGGTCTGTGGCTTTGTGTGGGGAGGGTTCAGAAAAGAAACTGTGGCCTCTTGCCCCAAGTTCTTCCTCCCCAAGTTCTTCCTGGGAGAAAGCTGTCCCCCAGCTCTCACCCTGATGCCAGACACTTCAGGTCCTCCTCATATCTTACTGGTCCCTTTCAGGAGCTGACCCAGTAATGGAGCTCAGAGGGAGTGAGTCTGAGTAAGTCTGTGTGGGCCCTTTTAAGAGGAACTGCTTGGGAATCCAGCAGTTGCTCCATTAACTCAATCCCCATTGGTTTTTACAGCTAGAAGGTATGGGGACTTATCTTCCTGGCATCGAAACCCTGGGCTGGGGTGCCTTACTCTGAGATATCCCTCTGTTTTCTCTCTACCATACATGGGTGTAGGACCAGCCTGTTCTGCACCTCTGCCTCTCTACCTGTCCTCTAGCAGTTTTGATGGGTGTGGCTTCTTTAATGTTGTAGTTATGGACTTCCATTCAACTCAATTTCTGGCAGTTCTGAGTGATGGTTGTTTTATAATTTAGTTGTAATTTTGATGTGGTTGTGCAAGGAGGTGAACCGTGTTTATCTACATTTCCATCTTGACCAGAAGTCACCTTGAGAAACTTTAAAGTGTGGTAATAGAATAGAAAGAATGTTGAATAGAAATTATATAAGTTATGCTTTCAAACCATAGTGGGATAGAAACCAATAGCAAATATCTTTGGACAGGAGGGTTAAGTATAAATGTCTATTTTATTTTTATATGTTTCCAAATTATCTTTAACATGTATGTATTACTTTCATCATTACAAAAGTCTTTTAAACAGAAAAATTCAGATTTTCCAACTATCATTGGAAATCCGAAAAATGTTTGGAGATTAAACAGCATAACACATGGGTCAAAGAAGGTATCTTAAGAGAATTTTTAAATAATTTGAACTAAATGGCCCTGATTGGGGGGGGGGCTCAGTTGGTTGGGCATCATCCTCCAAAGTGAAGTGTTGCTGGTTATATTCCCAGTCAGGACGCATGCCTGGTTTGCAGGTTTGGTCCCTGGTTGGGGCATGTACGAGAGGCAACCGATTTTTCTCAAACTAAATGAGAGATGTAATTGATGCAATTTTGCATTAAATTGATGCAATTTTTCTCTCGCATTGATGTTTCTCTCCCTCTCTTCCCCTTTTCTAAAAGTAAATAAACAAAAACTATTTTGAACCATATATTAAAATCTTAAATAAAGTGTTAAGTATTAAAGATATTAATATTAAAATATTAATATCTTAAATATTTTGAACTAAATGAAAGAATTAGTTTTCTTATTATGTATATGTATTGAGATGGAAGAGAATCTTAATATTTTCTCTCTGTTTAAAAGACTTTTCTAATGGTGAAAGTAATACATACATGTTAAAGATAATTTGAAAATATATAAAAATAAAATAGACATTTATACTTAATCCTCCTACCCAAAAATATTTTATTCATGTTAAAATCCAATCATTTCTCTAAATGTGATTTTCTAAAAATTAGAAGTTTGCTTAATGGGAAATAGATGGCTCAAAATTTTTTAAAGATTAGAAAGATATACTACTGAAAATATTCTTCCTCTTGCCTCTCTCTCCTATCTTTCTAGTTCTCGACTCTCCTCAGGAAACTGCTATTAAAAATTTTTTTGAGAAATAGATAAAAAATGTACTTGAAAAGTAACTAAATAAAATTTAATATTAAAAAAAATAAAAAATAAAAATTTTTTTGTGTGTTTTTATGCAGTTCCTTTATTCTCATTGTAGAGAAGATAGCAGATTCTTTATTACTCTGCATCTTTTTTTGTATCCTGGCTATCTTTCTATGTTATGCATAGGAAGCTACTTCCTTTTTCGGCAGCTGGTTAGTATTCTATTATGTGTCTATATCAGATCTCTTTACAAAGAGACATCCCCCCCACACTATTTTATTAGCATCTTATGTGTATAGTATAGTTTTCCCCATCTTATGCGTATAGTATAGTTTCATTTTTCCTGTGTTGTTGTACATTTAGGTTTTTGCTATATGGGACCATTGTAAACTGAAAGCCACCCAGTGTATACATCTGAGTTACTGTCATTACCTTAGGAAACATGTCCAGGCTCCTGATGCATATAGTCTCACTTCCCTACAGAAGTGTCTCAGTTTGCTTGTCCAGCATCTGCATCTTGAGAGCAGCATTGTTACAGAGGACAGAGAAAGGAAGAAGTGCTGGTTGTGTGGTGGAGAGCTAGCTCTTAGAACTTGCAGTGCCTGTGTAGAAGAGGTCCAGGAAGATGGAGACAGACACGCAGGAGCTGACGACACTTACTGTGTTCCAGCACTGTTCTCACTATGTATGATTACAGATTTAGTCTTTCAACACTCATGTGTAGTAGGACATTATCCTCCTTTTCTAGGTGGGGAAACCGGCTTAGCACTCTGTTACCTACCTCTACCCAGCTGAGGAAGTCCTGTGAAAGGCCAAGAGGCGTGGACACCAAGGGGGAGAATAGGAGAGGTTGGGCCAGTCACACCCAGCCACCCAGAAGTCAGAGAAAGGTGGGATGAAATGGTGTTTGCCAAGCACATTGACTCCATGTTTATGCAGACATTTAAGGCGTGCTGCTCTGTTTAGAATACTGTTAAATTATAGTGTAGGAATTTCTTTCTCACTTTCAGTTTATGTTGCAATGACAAACATGAAATGCAGAGGCTGCAGTTCTCAGAAATCTCTGTTGAACTTGAAGCCCTGGGGAGTTCCTGCAGTGCAGCTCAGGCACCATGGATGCTTTCTGGCCCTGATGTCATCATGGTGAGCCCCTCAGCACTTGGGGGAGATTCAGGGGAGGGGAGGGGAGCTGCTGGCCTGCAGGAAATGTGCCAGCGGTAGTTTTCCATCCCAGGGCTGGGCCAGACCTCTGCACGTGCAGTCTTCCTTTTGCATTGAGTCAGTATTATTTGATGTGAAATTAAGGTGAAATCCCACTCTTACTTGTGCCGAGAGGAATTTGGTCTTTACACTTTGCAAAGGTCTGAATCTTTTAAAACCTTGTTTTCCATAAATACTGGTGTTAGAGGATGTGGGTTAGGCCAGGTGTTGCCAAGTGACATTTTGTAGTTTTTATGTCTAGCCTCTGACTCGGACTATAGAAAAAAGAAATGTGTAGCAAGTGTCTGTCTGATGGGATTTTACCATATTCTAAAATATGTACATTCACAGAATGAACTGGCCCTGTGTTTTATTTTTTCCCAAAACTTCCTTTTCAGGGTAAAGATCCTTAATTTGTACCTTCTCAGTTCAGCAGAGTGTGGCTCTGGTTCAGGGAGAAGGTTTGTGAAGCCTGCACTAAGAACTTTGGTTAAAGAAAAAAAAATCAAAGGCAGATGTAAACATTTAGTGGGTTTTTATATGCATTTTCCCTTTAGTAGAAGATAACTTCTTTATGGACTCTGAACAATAATTTTGAGTTATCTCAAGAGTTCGAGTTTAACAGTTTTTTCCCTCTTGGCATTTATGTATCATTTATGTGGATTCCAGGGACAGTGGAATTCATAATGAAAGGTCTATAGGAGATTCGCTGCTGTCAGGCAGGTTGGGTACTCTGGAGGCATCGAGGGGCCAGGCGCACCTCAGCTCTCCTGCCCGCCCCTCATCCTGCCTCCTCCCAACATGGTATAAGGGTACCATGCCTGCACTGCTGTTGCCAGGAATGCTGCTTTGAACTTAATTTAAGGAAATAGTGGGAAAAAAGAAAACACGTTTGCTTCACTGTTGAATGGTTATTAATTTGAGCTCTTCTAGGCTCATTTCTTAAGGCTCCTATTTTTGTAGCTGTGATTACAGCAGATTACATTTACTTTTGTAAATGTAACAGGGCAGGGGCGAGGGGGTCACTTTGCATTCAGCACCCAGAGGCACAAGTCCAGCAACTGAGTGAGCCCGTCTTTCTTTTTTTTTCTTCCTGTCTCCACCCCCTACTTAGATTTCAAATGCCATCCTCATTTTTGGTATACTTTGAACTAAGCAGTTGACATGTATGAGGGCTTTTTTTCTGGGCAGTGTGGGTTTTTGCTGCTCATTTATTAATATTACTTACTATTTTCGTAGCATCTCTTATTGTGGATTATTTATGCTTGTTCTACAGTTTCTCCCCGGCTTTCTTCTTCATAATTCCTTTCCAGATTAACGAGTCAACAGATTCTGGTATCAGGGCCTGTTTAGGCCAGGAACTAGAGTTAACACCATTAATGTTACGTGCAGAACACATACTCATAGGAAAGAGGGGCTGTTGAAAACACTAATTTTCATAGGGTTTTCAGGTTCCTAAATAGGATGGATGCTCTGGTGTTGCTGTTGCAAACATCACAAAGTAGTTTTATAGGGTATACTTTAGCCTTTTCAGGTTGAGTGAATGGGAGTGGCAGTTGGGTTAAATTGTCCAGTGGTGAAAAAAAAACAACAAATCAGATGCATAGCCTATTGTGTGGGAAAAAAAACCCCAATTTATGGCTCCTCTCTTCACTCAGCTTATTTCACACTGGTCGCAAGCAGGCCAGGGCTAAAGCACCATGTAGCAGCATTTGTTCTCAGTGTCAGATTTCCAGCGTGCCTAGACGTTCTGCCATGTTAGATCTGCCCAGGAATCTGCATTCATATGTGCTTCTGGGTAATGGCAGGGCTGCTCTCCCTGCAGAGAGCAAGCTGGGTGGTGATTATAAGGAAGAAAAGGACTTGCTTCTTCTGCTCCATGGGCTTTTATCATCTAGTGAAAAAGATTTGTACGAAGCACTTGACAAAGCATACTGAAATAATATTAAGTAGCTCACAGGCCGCCAGCAGTGAAGGTGACTTTCTGGGTACCAGGAAGGCCTCCCACACAAAGTGATGTCTGAATTGAGGCAGAAGAGAGCCTGAGATAGGGTACAGGTTAAAAACGTTCAGTCTCTACGTTTGATTCAGGGAATTGGACTCTCCAAGCACCCTTTTTTCTTGTAGTCTTTAATGCAGTTTCTTTCACTGCATATGTTGTCACCTCAAGGGTAAAATTAGTGTGGAATAGTTGGTGCTGTAAGATCACAGCCCATACACTTTGATTTACACTGGCTTTGAAGAGCATTCGGAGGCTCCATCTTCTAGCAGAAATGCCAATGCTTGGTGAATCAGGTGGGAAGCCAGCTCAGGTAGTGACGTGTGCCTGAGTGTGCTGTCTGGTGTTGCTCTCAGCTCTGAAGATCTGTCCAGGTTTCTTCTGTTTGGAATCTGGTACAGTCGTGTAGAGCAGCAGCGGGTGTGGTGAGAGAGGAAATGTGATGGTCGTGTCCTTACACCAGCAGACATTCAGCTTTTAAAAAAGCAGGTGTGTTGCTCTGACCAGTGTGGCTGAATTGGATGGGCACCATCCCGCCAAGAGGAATGTCACTGGTTCAGTTCCCCATCAGGGCACAGGCCTGGGTTGTGGGTTTGGTCCCTGGTTGGGCACGTACAAGCGGCAACTGCTCAATGTTTCTCTCATCGGGTTTCTTTTCCTCTCTTTCTTCCTCCCTTCCCCTCTCTAAAAATAAATCAATAAATTCTTTAAAAAAAAAGCAGGTGTATGAGAATTGATCCTTGTCATTAGGGTCATATTTGTAACCTAGAAAAGATAAAACAACCTAACAATGATGGGGTTTGTGAGAACAGTCTTGTCAGCTTGCCGTTTTCATAATGAAATTTTGTTTGCTTTTGATTTTTAGCTGTTTATCAATTCAGAAAAAGGGTGGTGGTTGGCAGTCACAGGAGTTTCCTCTTACTTAGATCCCTTTCAGTTCATTTGCGTATTGACAGACTACAAATAATTTTAAAAGGTTTTGTGTGTTTTTAGTGTTTTTGAAGAAAAATTATTCTTTCAGTACCAGGAGTTCTAATTTTAAGCTAACGCAATCATTTTCAAACACGGCTTTTAAACATACATGTGTACAGATGCCCAGGGTCTCCACCTGGAGGGTCTCTGTCAGGGTGCCAGGGGCCCAGGTAGTTGAAGGCTTCACCTGGCAACTCATATAGAGCAAGGACTGATGGAGAATCTTGAATGATTTGCAGTGGTTCAGGAGCCTAATTTTGACCCCTTATATTCCCAGGGCTGAGAAAGGGAGGAGAACAAACACGTAAATTAAACTATTCATTTTGACTTCAGCTTCTGTAATAAAGGTTTTACCCATTTCCACTAATACTTATTTTTCATCTGCTTTTGCCACTCTTAAGTTTATCTTTTCTTTTTACTATCCTAACCATTTTTTCTTTTAATTCTCACTCAAGAATATGTTCTTATTAATTTTAGAGAGAGAGAGGAAGGCGGGGGAGAGAGAGACATCGATTGGTTGCCTCCTGTTTGTACCCTGACCAGGGATCGAACTGGCAACCTAGGTATGCGCCCTGACTGGGAATGGAACCCATAACCTTCTGGTCTATGGGATGGCACTCCAGCCAGCTGAGCCACCCAGTCGAGGCGTACCGTTACCATTCTGTTGTTTGACTCTGTGAACTTGTCTGCTTGGCACCTCATCATATAAGTGGATTCCTACAGTATTTGTGTATTTGTGACTGGCTTATTTCACTTGGAGTAATGTGTTCAAAGTTTATTCATGTTGTAGCATGTAATAAGGTTTTCTTTTCTTTTTTTTTTAAGATTTATTTATTAATTTAAGAAAGGGGAAAGGAGGAGAAAGAGAGGGAGATAAACATTAATGTTGCCTCTGGAGCACCCGCACTGGGGACGTGGCCCGCAACCTAGATACGTGCCCTGACTGGGAATTGAACCAGTGACCCTTTGGTTTGCAGGCCAGGCAGTCGAACCACTGAGCCACACCAGCCAGAGCAGGATTTTCTTTTTAATGCTGAATGATATTCCATTCTATGATTATATCATCTTTATTTATCCATTCCTCTGTTGATGGACATGGGTTGCTTCTTGGCTATTTTGAGTAGTACTGCTATGAACATGAGTGTGCAAATGTGTCTTCAAGACTGTGCTTTCAATTTTCTTTGTTTATCCAGAAGTAGACTTTCTGATCATACATTAATTCTATTTTTAATATTTTGAGCAACTAAAACATTTTACATTCTCACTGACAGTGCACAAAGTTTCCAATTTCTCCATATCTTCTCCAACACTTGTTATTTTATGTTACTTTTTAAAGAGTAGCCTAAGGAGTATGAAGTGGTGATACCTCCTTGTGATTTGGATTTGCACTCCTCTGATGATTAGTGACATAGAGCATCTTTTCATAAGCTTTTTGGCCATTTGTATGTCATCTTGGGGGAAATGTTTATTGAGGTGCTTTGCCATTTTTTAACTAGGTTTATTTTGTCCTGTGATAGTGGCATAAAATTTTTAAGTTTGATGTTGTTCCACTTGTCTATGTTTGCTTTCCTTTCCTTTGTTTTTGGTGTCATATCCAAGAAATCTTTGCCAAATCCAGTGTATAGGTCAGCTTTCCTCTGTGTTTTCCTCTAAGAGTTTTATTGTTTTAGATCTTACATTTATGTCTTTAATCTATTTTGAATTAATTTTTGTTTATGGTGTGTAGCAAGATAAGGGTGCAGCTTTATTCTTTGGCTTGTAGGTATCCAGTTTTCCCTGCACCACTTGTTAATCCTCTCTCCTTTCTCCATTGAGTGACTTGGTGCCCTTGTTGAGGATCATTTGACCATATACAAAAAGATTTAATTCTGGGTTCTCTATTTTGTTGGTTTATATGTCTGTCTTTATGCAAGTACCACACCATTTTGATTTCTGCTGCTTTGTAATTTGTTTTGAAATCAGGAAATGCGAGTCCTGCAACTCTGTTCTTTTAAAAATAGGATTGTTTTGATTGTTCAGGTTTCCTTGAGATTTAATATGAATTTTAGGATGAAATTTTTTTCTGTTTTTAAAAAAATGTTGGGATTTGGATAAAGATGGTTGTTATGTAGTATTATTTTTTAAACAGGAAAACCTTTTTAAAAAATCATCTCAGGGGTTTTTTGGAATAGTCTTGGCAAAACAGTGAAGCCTCACCAATATCCAGAATATGGGATCCAGAATCTTTCACATGTTATTCCTTGTCTTCATTGACACACAGTCCTGGTATAGGAAAAAAAACCCCACAACAACACAGTTACTGGGTAATTAAATGAGTATGCGATACCTAGAATTCCTTTCCACAGATACTGTCTCTGTGGAACCATCCAGTGGGGCCTGTCCCCTGGTTTGGTGGCTCATGGGCACGCAGTCTTTCAGACACCCTCAGGCTTGAAAGACTGAGCTCACAGCCTGGAATAAATAGCGCAGTCTGATGCGGAGCCACCACTTCTGCCCCTTTGTCTGAGGATGAGAGATTGTCATCCCATCCCCACTCTGGGACTGGGGAGCATGTCGGGAAACAGCCCTGGGTCCTTGAAAATACACTACAGTGATTCCTATGTTTTCCTGGAGACTACAGGAGATTTTCAGGGGGACAGATGGTGTGTGGGTGTGAGTGGGGAGCTTAGGCATTTTTTGGTGGGGAGGGTTGTTTTCTGAGAAAGTTATATTAGAAAATTCATCATGGGGGCTATTTTTTGAGTTTGCTTGTTTTGCTGTTACCTCAAAGGAGAGCCCTGGTCCCTGGTTGGGAAGTGCATGGGAGGCCAGGAGGAGCCAAGGGGGGCGTGTCATGGAGGAGTCCCCGTAGGTGCCCTTGCGTGGGGGCTGAAGCTGTGTTCAAGGGGAGACTCCCTGTGGCAGTGGTGTTTCAGGACCCCCATTACTTGGCTCTCTTGTGACGGTACTCATGTTTTCTTTGACCTCAGTAGCTAAAGTGGAATGGCGTGGCACAGACTGTCTACCCGGAGGGGTGGCTTTCGTCCTGCGTGCTTGCTCATCACTGCCCCTTCACAGGGAGATGTGGGGCTCAAGGGCCTCTCTGCTGTGTCCCAGGTGTTATCTGACCCTGGAGAGTGAGGGTTGTGGGTGGTGATGTTAAAGTGATGTCTGTGTGCGAGGGAAGGTGTGTGGAATTGTTTTGCCATTCATCTCTTTAAAAGTAACCCTCTATCATTTCGGGGTCTGGTTTTATGGGTACTGGACACATAAAAGCAAACTGAAAGGCTATTTTCTCCCATACTTTTGTGCCTTTGCTTTTATGTCATATTTGTTTATGTAACTGGTAGTAGATTTTTAATTAAAATGATGTGTACTTTAGAGCAGTGATTTTCAACTGGTGTGCCACAAGAATTTTTAAAACACAGAATACTTGACTGTTCAGTCAGGGGCACCAACCTCTTTTCCCTTAGGTTGTCAAATAAAAAAAATGAAAATAACTAACACAACAACAACAACTCTCTGGTATACATAAATCAAAATTATAACTATTTTGTGAGATTGACAAAAAATATAACATAATTTTTTTGGTGTGGCACAGAATTTTAGTAATTAGTTGGTGCCATGAGATGAAAGAAGTTGGCAATTGCTGCTTTAGATGTTCACTCTTGATTCTGTGTCTGAAAAAACAGTTTTCCTTCTGTTTTGACTGCTTTATCTGGGGCTCGGCTTCTCAGAAAACAATCAACTTGATAATCAGGTGGACCCTCATTAGAGGAGGACCGGCCAAATAATAATTGTAACCGGCCAATAATTGGCCCGGTACATATTTTGTTTTAGATAATTAGACTTCCTATTTTTTGTTTAAAGTTCTTCTAATGGCAAATGGAAATTATGTTCTACAAAGAATACTAAAATAACACATTTTGGTGCACGATACACTAACACCTTTAGTACACAGTCTGAACGGAGGCATTCAGAATTATTTTGGTGTTTTTCTTGGAAATAACATACATCCGTTGTGTCTCCTTTAGTTGACCAAATATATCATCTGGCCTCTCCAGCCTCCCCTCCAAATTACATGTACAACCCCATCAAGACACTAAAGACCAATACCATCGGGACACTAAATATGTTGGGTAAGTTGCCCTTTCTTTATTCTATAGCTGTTGTTGGGAATACTGTGGACGACTCCAGGCAGAGGTCCTGGGCTGTGCTGTGGGAGTTTGATCCTGGTTTTTAAACCCCTCCCTCAACCCCACCCAGGCTGTGCCAGTGTGACTTTGTTTGCCATCAAAATTGGTCACGGGGTAGACGGTCGTTGTCATAAGCAGTCTGTGTTGCCCAGTTCATTCCCCTGGGATGACCACCTGTGCTTCCAACGGACAATCCAGCCTCCTTCCACTTGCCCCTCCGACAGGTGGAGCGCATGGCTCCTTGCTGGAAAGGGGCGGCGATGAAGGCTCTGATCTGAGATGGGGAGGAGAGGACCGCACACACACTCACACACCACGACACGTACCACACTCAGACACAGCTGCACATGTACACCACACACAGACACGTACACTACACACACGCTGCACTCAGAGACACAGACGCCACAGACACACACACCACATGTAAAGACACACACCGTGCGCACATACAGGTGGGCATTTCAGGAACGCTCCTGAAAGGACTTGCAGGAAAACTGTCCTGTGGGGTGGTTAAAACCTGTAGTACTTGGCTCCAGACAGAACCGCTGGATTCACCTGAGACATGCAAGATAAGAGTGAGCACCATTAAAGGCGGCCCGTGTGTGTGTTCCCAAATGCAATGCTGTGGACAAGATGCACATACTAATGTTTGGACTTAGAGGCGTGCTCAAGCTTGTCACAGGTTCCAAATACACTAGGGTGTTCGATTAGTTACAAAGTGGGAGAAAGGAACCACTTTTTAAAATGTCAAGTAAAGATGGATTTAATTATAGTAACGCTTAAAACAAGATCTACAAATGGATTTGGGGAAGATAGCACTACATTTTAATTTGACTGAAGCACTAGACAGGGTCTGAAAAGGCACCTGGAGGTTGGTTTTCAAGTCTCTTAAACTCGACATTTCGGGGAATCAAGCTTTGCATGAATGTTTCTGCATGAAACTTTGTCATAGTCTCGAATGGGTGTTTGTCCTTGTCTGTGTTGTGACTCTTACCCTGGTCACCAGACAGAAGAGATTGCTCTCACCCCTGCTTTTGCTTAGACATATGGTGTGTGACAGGCTGCTCCCCGTTCGTGCCACTACGAGTTTCTCCCCCCTTCTTCACACTCTCTGTCCAAACCCCTCCTTCATGCCAGAACTAGATACAGTAGAGGAAGAGCCACTAAGCACATGGTGTTTAAAGAGATACCATTTATTCTGCTGGTTTAGGAGATGCAATTAGTGTGCTCAAGGCACTGTGCGGTCACTGTGGAGGGGGATTCAGGTGAGGACTGCACTCAGGCTCCTCTGCTGGGGAACTGGGTGTTTCTGGGGAGACAGTATGTGGGCACAGGCATCAGTGGAGTGCTGTGGGAGTTCAAGGTACAAGTGGCTCTTGGGCTAGGGTTGAACCCTGAGTGAGGTCGGACCTGGAGGTCTTGAAGAAATGGCAAAGGGTCTTTCAGGAATAACACGGACAGAGGCTGACGAGGTACAATTACTAGGCCGGAAAGAGACCCAAAGGGACTGTTTTCTGTACTCAGAGGAGCTGTCGCTAGTTGTTTTGCACTTGAGAGAAGATGCCCTGAGTGTCACCTGGCTCCTTCCTGGTGGGCACTTCTCTGTCTGTGCTTTTACTGCCTCCGTGTTCCTGAGCTTGGCTTCTTCATGATGCAGCCTCTTTGTCCAGTCTCTGCAGAGACACCTGGGCACTGCCGCAGCACAGGTGTGCTGCCTGGCTTCCACCCTTTGGTGAAGGGAGACGTTCTCTGTCTTCAGTGCATCCGTGTTGGTGTCCTGGTTGGGATCCTGAACTATAGTTTTGCTTGTTTGTTCTATTGGGGGAACTAGATAAAAGGGAACATGGGCTCTCTCTGTGTTCTTTCTACTTTATTTGAATGTACAATTCAAATTAAAATTTTAATTGAAAAGACCTCGGGACCCTTCCCTTGAAGCTGCTACAGTTGTATCTGTGCAGTGATATGGGGCTGGAGTGGAGGAGATAGGCCTGTGGGGTGGGGGGCCTGTGAGTAAGTCCCACATGGTACTACATTCTTTCTGCTGTTTTCTTCCTTGCCCACACGGTGTCATTTCCACAGGTTATCTCCAAATCCTGACCTTTCAGCCACTCTCTCCCTTGTTCTCAGTGTGTGTCTTCCTGGCGCCCCCAGTTGCTCCTACTTACTCATGCCCCTGGCCTCCTCACTCCAGGACCCTTCTGTCTTGTCCGGCCTCCCCAGAAGTGGCTGCAGGTTGTGTGTGCTCAGCTACCTTCTCCCCACTTGTAGCAGTTCACGGGCTGTGTGCAGTGCCGGGTGCTGTGGGGATCAGCCAGGGGGCCTTCGGAGTCTGTGTGTGCACAGGGCTCCGTGGTGGAGTGCATTTGAGAAGTGCTGGCTGAAGTGAGGGGCAGTGGAGTTCTTTTGTACAGGGCTTCTCAGAGCCTTTGATGACTTCCTATACATTGGGACTTGACTTTCCACACTTACGTGGCCACCATAGATAGTGATGTTCTAGTCCATTCTACATGTGAGGGGCGAATGCAGGAAAGTGTTCAGAGCAGGGTGGCAGAATGTGGTGAGTTGCTTTGGAGAAGGTGCTATTTAAGATAAACCTGGGAGAAGGTGGGAGGATGGGGTTGGAGGGGCCCAGGCTTGGAGACTGGCTCTGGCACAGTCAGAAGATGCCAGGAGTGTGTTGAGAAAGTGGCAGGTAGACCATTTTGTGAGGTAGCAGAAGTTGAGGTGTGAAGGGTCTTGCTTTGTGCCAGCCAGGGTGAGGCTTACTTCGTAAAATACTGGGTGATACGTTGGGGCAAAGGAATCTTTGTGAAAGTCCTCAAATCACACCTTATTAAACAGATTCTGCACTTGGGCCTGTTTACAATTTTAAGTATCTAACTACTGTGCTTCTGAGCGTTCATTTGTGTTTTACTGTGTTTTTTGTTTGTTTTTATTTCCAAAACAGATGCAATGAGTGGATACCTGAAAATGTATGGTTGATCAGATACCATTAATCCTAAAAAAATTGCTGAAATTGGCTACAAAAATATGTGTGTGTAGTTTTTCCTCTTTTCCTCCATGTTGACAGCTTCTCATCCATTCCTGCTTTCTGTAGGGCTGGCAAAGCGCGTTGGTGCTCGTCTGCTCCTGGCCTCCACCTCGGAGGTGTATGGAGGTAAGTGGGTGAGGCTCCCCTGCACAGTTTGTATCCTGTCTTAGGTGAGGAAGGAATCAAAACCGAGTCCAAAATTTTATTTCTGAAGGCCCAGCCTGCTTTTTTATCCTGGGGCGCAGCAGCAAAGGGCTGCCCGTCTCACCCTCGTGGTCAGTAGTCTCCCACCTCTCTGCTGAAGCATACCCCGGGAACATACGCCGTTCACGATTCCACAGGTGTGTTTTAGCCGCTCTGCTCAGAAAGTACCCCAGAAATCACATGCATTAGGGATTCTTTGCCAGTTTAGCTGCTGCATGTTATTCTTCAGTGTAAACAGTGCGTGTCCTGAGCTGACCCACCAGGAGCTTGGGGTTGACCTTGAAGCTTCCTTGGTGAGGGGATTTGTGCTGATGACTCACTGTTGTGTAGCCATTTCTGGAAGAATCTGCCTTGTATGGTAGTGCCAGAAAACTCAAGGGCCTGTTCTGCCAACCTGCAGCTCTCCAACACCCTCCACGGTGAGTGGGGTGAGGGCTGCCGTGTTCAGTTCGCGTGGATTTCCATTTGGCCTCAGGCAGATGGGGTGCAGGCTGTTGGAGCACTGCCTAGAGGATGCGGCAGGAGCCAGACTCTGCCATGCTGGAGCTTATTGAACCCACACACTGTAAGGGACAATAGACACGGGGGAGCAGAAGGGCAGCATGGGAAGAGGTGCATTTTTATTAAAGGAAACTGAATGAAAAAAAGTCTAAAAAATGGAACTTCCACTACTTTACAGTTATGTTTTTGTGATTCCTATGTTTAGGTAGAGCACTGTCTACTTCTTTGAAACTCTAGGGCAGTTAAAAGGGTGGAAATGTCCACATTCCTCCTCCTTGTTCACCCTATTGCTTTAGGAACAGGTAGTTGAGTGGACACTGGGATTCTCCACTTCCTGTTCTTTCCACATCAGGACTTTGTGGAGGATCACAGGTTCCCTGCTTGGCATTGGGTTCCTCTTTGCTTCCTCTGTTGGGCTTCATATGTCACAAGAGTAGTGTTGACAAGGTCTGATGGGCTGTACCTTTTAAAATGCTAAGGTACACAGGTGTTCATGTTCTCTGTCCAGTAGAGCACAGCGATCTCTCTTCCACATCCACACTTTCTACCCTGACTCAGTTTATTATCTGCACGTTTGGCAATAGTTTGTGTTCTTTGGGTCTTAAATAATTTCAGGCCTAACTTGGGATTCCCTTGGTGCTCTGTTCTGGCGTTTCATAACCACTGTAAACTGGCGTTTTGTGGAGTGCGTGCTTGGTCTGTCAGCCAAGCAAAATGCTGAACCTGGGAGCGTGACTAGGAAGGAGCTGTGGCTCCAGCCTTTTACTTTTGTAATTTCAAAGTGACTTTGTGAGGGAACTTCTAAAGCCGTATCCTGAACCTCAGGTGCCCTGGATATTTCATCCCAGACAGTGCCTGTCAGGGGGTGCATGGTGTGCCCGGCCTTCTTTTTCTCATCATTTTCCAAATTTACAATCATCTCTTTTGGAGTCTCCTTGTCCAGTCCTTGTGAAAAATCCCAGGAAAGGTCTGATGTCAGTCATCTGTGTGAACTGACATCATTGGTTTTCTTCTCTCCAAGAGGATTTGCCTGACCTCTTCTTTCACTGTCTAGTAAGCACGTGCATCCTCTTAGGGCAGTTTTAAGCCTCAGCAGCAGATAAGAAAGGTCTGTGTCTGTACTGTGCTCCTGCCACCCTCAGGAAGAGGTGCTAGATGGCCAGCCGAGGCACCTGACTGCTCACTTCCGCTCCCCGTGCGGGTCCTGCTGTGCCCACAAGTTGAAGCCAAGCTTCTGCTGCAAGATGCACAAGAAGTTAATATATAACATGGTCCCTGTACCTTGTCCAGATGTCTTGGCAGAGATTGACACATTTTATACCATGATTGTATAAAATTGCTGGTGTACTAGATAAATTCCTGGTGTAAGTTAATAAATTATTAATCCACACTCCAAAAATACACCATGTAAAGAATTTGTTATTGGGTTTTCTTAAGTAGTCATTCCCCTGGTACATCTTAAAGTGTGACTGAGTTACACACCAGAAAACAGGAATTGGGAAATAGAAAATGTATGCTATGGAACAGTCGTTTGCCACCGTATGGTCCTACTGGCATTGGACCCCGGTGTGTCCTTGAGGTTCTCAGGGTAGTTCTGGTGATGGCATATGTGAGAGTCACTTTCCACAGAGATGCTCTCAAATACTTTTCAATAAATATATGCTTTGTTTTTATTACATATTTTATAAATGTAAAATTAACCCATATATCTCTTCACATAGATTATATTTAATTTTAATTATGGTTTGTATAATAATTTAAAAGTTAAGGACAGTGTGTGGGAGAAAGGGAAGACTTAACTTCGAGAGCCTTTAATTTTTTAATTGTTTGCCCATAAAATACGACATTAACCTGAGAGGTAAGAGCAGCATGTCCCACTGGACTGTGGAACTTTGCAGTTCTCTAGGTACCAGTCTTTTCATGTGTAAAGTTTGTCTTGGTCTTCCCACAGCTCCCTTTCGTATCATAAGTATTGTGTTCATCATGCACATGAACTTGAAACAAAGGAAAGACGAAAACACAGTCTCGTTTCTCCCCCTCACAGATCCTGAAGTCCACCCTCAGAGTGAGGATTACTGGGGCCATGTGAATCCAATAGGCCCCCGAGCCTGCTATGATGAAGGCAAACGAGTTGCAGAGACCATGTGCTACGCCTACATGAAGCAGGTATCAATCCAAGTGCATGAGCCTGTGCCGCACAGTGTGTCAGTTTCGCTGGCTGTAAAACATAAAGGAATGAAAGTCATGATGAACTCCCAGGCTGGTGCTGGGGAAGGGAGCCCAGACTCCCACTGTCTTACATTAATGGTCTCTGTGACACTTTCTCCCTTTTTTTTTTTTAGATTTTGTTTATTTATTTTTAGGTGGGGGGAGAGGAAGAAAGGGAGAGAAACATCAATGTGTGGTTGCCTCTCGAGCGCCCTCTACAGGGACCTGGCCCACAACCCAGGCATGTGCCCTGACTGGGAATTGAACTGGCAACCCTTTGGTTCACAGGCTGGCCCTCAATCCACTGAGCCACTCCAACCAGGGTCATGTGTCTCCCTGCTTAAAAAAAAAGATTTCCAGGGGACAAATCTTAGGTACAGCATACTATTGCACAGCCAGGAACAGTACGCTGCTTTATTGTCTAATTGCCCACCAGCAGTTTAAGTGTCTTTGTTTTCCCGAATCTTCCAAATTAGTGGGCTTTTGTTTTAAACTTCCAGTTATGTAATAGGTATAAAAGTGAATTTATTACTGCTTTTATTTGAACCTCCTTAGGAATTACTATGTACTATTCTTTCCTGCTTTCCCAGTCAGTCATGGCTTTACAAGTGACTTTTCTCATGGGTAGTTTTGTGCCACAGATTTGCTCACTCACGTGCTGTAACAGAAGAGCCCACAGACAGAGGTGGAGTGTCTGGGTTCCCACCCTGGCTCTGCTCCCTCCTTGTCCTCAGCGATGTGACCTGACCTCCTTGGTCCCTCAGTTCTTGTCTTTGACGGGGCTTCAATGCACTGTCCTGTCTGCCTCAGGTCTGCATGGGAGCAGGTGACACATACAGACAGGGCCCTCAGGGGGCCAGGTAAGAGCCTGGCTAGTCTGTCCATTTCATGGTGACTGTCCTATTGTGCTTGGACCAGTGCTCTGGGCCCTCATGGACATGCCCTTTATTAGATGGAGGGACATATGGACAAGACAGACTATTGACAGATGTGTGCTGGGCTGTGCTCTCAGGACTTAAAGAGGAATGGGCATTGCCATTGCTGCTTGGGCAGTGAGGTTCATCAGCAAGGAGCTGCAGCATGACCTTGTCACCTTAGAGCTCTACGTGTGCAGCCTTTCAGGATAGTACTTCTTAGAAGTGACACGATTTGTGCTGTCTGTAGGCTAATGGGGAGAAATGCCCAGAAAGAAGGATGAATCAGGTGGGGTACTCTGTCTTTGACATATTTTTACTTAGTTATTTAATGACACAAATTATTATTTTTATACATAATGACACATCCACTTTTATACATGAATCATTGTTTTTTTCTCCCATATGGTATGTAGATATGTTTTACTCTGAAGCCTTATACACCTAGTGTATAAGGATTGAGAATATGAACTAGCTAGAGGTAGGAATAATGTTTTATAGTTCTTCTCTTTTCCAAGGGATTGTCTTCTGAGTTTCTCTTAATGAAATATACTAATGTATTCAAAATAGAGTTTTATTTCCAAGAGAAAAAAATCTGCGGCACATAATGCATTTTAGAGACCTGAGCATAAGGAGAAGCTTCCTATAGTTTCTTTCAGGCCATGAAGTGAGATGGGAGTGGGGGGTCAAAGGTCATTGTATCTTACACAGATACTTTGAACTTGTCAGAGAGGAATTAAATCGTGGCTTCTGCGTGCACTTGGATGTGGTGGTTTTATGTATGTGGGGACTTCTCTGGTGTGCGTGGCAGGTGGTTGGTGTGTGTTTGAGCTCACAGCCTGGCAGCAGTCTGCCATTGCACACCTGTGGCCCACCCGCCGGGCAGGCTGTGCAAACAGGCCACCATTCATAAAACTGCAGACTGGCAAAGCAGGCCCAGAACACTGATACATCAGCTAGTCCAGTGGCCTTAAAGGTATGGCATTATTTTATTTTCTGGCATTGAAATACTTAAAAAAATAAAATAGTTGGTATGTACCTTATATTTTAGTTTTAAAAAATAACTCGGCAAGCAGTTAAAACAAGCCTCATGTTCTGTGGGTAGGATTCACACCCTGGGGGTCAAGGCCTCTGTGGCCAGGACCTGCCCAGCTCTGACGCTTGCTCGCTGGGCACCAGCGCTCCATGTCTACTTGCCCTCCTAGAGATTGGCAGAGTGATACTTGTGCCCTCCTGGTCTCAAAGCGAGTGTAGCCTGCTGGGTAGCCAACACGCAGGCCCAATGGTTATGATACAGCCGTTGAGGGAGATTGCCAGGCAGATGGATGCCCTGACCTTGTCTGGCCTTCTCCCTCTGCTACCACCGAGAGGGAATTAGAACATTTTAGCACCTCAAGAGCCTTGTTCAGCAAGGCGAGTTCTGTGTTCTCTTGTAGCCTCGGTCTCATCGCCAGGTGGGGAACAGATCCCATCCAGAAATATTTATGCAAGGCCTCACGGGAAATGCATGGTTCTGTCTCAGGACCATGTGGCTCTGTTGCTTTAGGCAGGTGCATGTGACTCTTAGGCCATGAGGAGGACTGAGGAAGTGTCACAGAGTGGGGCCTGCCCGACCTGGGAGCACTCCCTGTCAGTTCACTGTCTCAGCCCTGTGGGTAAATAAGCCCTGGTGCCTCCTCCAGGACAGGCTGTCTACGCAGTGGAACTCCCAGTCAGCACCCACTCTCCCTGGGCACTGCTTCTCTGTTCTACCCCCTGCACCTCCCATCAGTGAAGTCAATGAGCCCAGTCACATTGCAGCTTTCAGTGGCTTGAGACAGTGCTGTCCAAGGAATGGCCACATTTTAAGAGAACTTAAGGGGCAGAGCCGTTTAATTCCTGCTGGTAACATTTCTGTCCTTTGGGAGGGAGGAACCCCTGTCCCATCATTGTACTGCCTCTCAGACCCCTCACCCCTCCTGGCTGTGATGAGTGAGGAAAAGAGGCGTTCTGAGGCCAGCTTACCTGTCGGATTTTTTATTAACTGGAGTCTAATCACTGTTTCCAAAGCCAGGTCATTAACATGATCCCAAAATGAACCTAATAGAAATGTTTCTGAGATACTTTACACTGGGTTACTATTATGCAAGATTTAGTGTAATCAGGGGCTAAGGTCAAAGTTTATGAGGTTTACATCTGTCACTTGGAGATAAACAGGAATGGTCACTGATTCCTGTAATGGAGGCAGGTGGATATTATTGTCCCTGTTCCAAAGATTGGGGTCTTAAATCTGGGAAAACTCGAGTGACTTACCCAGGAATATGCAACTAGTGAGTGACGGGTTCTTGAAGACGGCCCTCCAGGCGTGCAGCCTTTCACCCCCACGCTTCCCCAGTGCCTGTCGTGTGCATTCCGTGTCCTGCTTCCCTGTGTGTGCTTGAAATGCCTGCCTGTGTGGCATTTTGAGCATCCTTCCTCTCTTAAGTTTTCACTGCTTGGATGCCAGTGTCACTCACACTTGAAGGAGTTATGCTAGTCCCTGACAAGAACCTCTTGGTGCTTGGAGGCATAAGTGAATGAACCATTGTTCCCCACGTGGGACTAAACCTCGAACACAAAGTGAAACTCAGCCATGCTTAAGAACGACTCAGCTGTCCTGCCATGTGTGCGCAGAGGCCCTGCACCTCGCCAGGGTGGGAAGAGATGCCCTGTGTGGTGGGCAGCCTAGGACTCTGTACCTGGCAGATGGTGTTGAATGGGAGTCAGCAGTTTGTGTTGCTCACTGGTCCTTCAGAGGAGGGTCTCCCTCAGAATAGGTATGGTGACCTGGTGGGTACTTTCTGGGTTTGTGTCCTGGGAAGTAGGCTTTGGGTCACTGGCCCTTTCCTCTAAGATACAGTGTTCACAGGACCACTGCCACGGCAGTATGTGGGTACCTGCTGACTGTCCACCATCTAGCACAGGGCCACTGCAGAATCCCAGGGGCCGAGAGTCAGGTGGCTGATGGACCGTGTGTGCTGAACTGTTACCTTTGTGTCCTGATGTTATGTAGGAAGAGCCAGTGCATGAGAGAGCATGGTTCTCGATTGATGGAGCCTTATATTGATTTGATTGGGAGGGTGAGTCTTAATATGGAGCTAGTCTTGTTGGTATAAACTGGGCTTGAGAGGCAGAGTTCTCGGCACACCAGTGTGGCTGTCTCTCTGTGGCTGTGCCTGTCTTGAGGTGTTGTGCTGTGTCTCCTGAGGTGGCGATCCAAATGGGGAATCAAAGTAAGCAGGCTCATTCACGGGCTGGCCAAGGAGCATCCTCAGAGCTCATCTTCTGATGAGGCCGTGTTCCGACTGTTGTTCGTGAAGAAAGGGAGGGTCAGGGGGGCAGAAGCTTTGGCTTTGTTGTAAACCTCACAAGCCCGTTGATCTTCCTTCTGCCAGGCAAGCGGATTTGACTGAAAATGTGCTAAGGTTTTTTAGACTCTTCCTAGAGTAAAGCTATGTTTATCTACTTCTGACTGTTTCTTCATCTTAACAATTAAATACAAGTGGATACTTTGGAATTATTTTCTATTGAGATCAACATCTGTGTCCTTCCCTCCTTTCTTCCTTCCCCCATTTAAAAATATTCTCTGTTAAGTAGAGAAAAAGGCTAATTGCAAATTCCTGGACAGAGTATGGCAGCTCATATCTTAATCCTAAGAATCTGAAAAATCACATGAAACTATTATCATGCATTGCTGGGAGGAGTTAGCAAAAACACAGTGCTTGGTTTTCTGACAGTAACTTTGTGCCCAGTCGGTTATGCCCAGCCACGCCCTCTTTCAGCACATGTAGAAACAGCACACCAGGGACACAGGTGAGGCTGCTGATGGGCGGGGTGGCCAACTGGGTGGCTCCTGCCTCCTTGAGGCCTAACGCGGGCCCTTGGTACACTGCAGCTGATGGCTTTTAACTCACTGTATTGGGGGTGGAATTCTGTGCGTGAGCCCCGCTAGCTAAGAGTCCATTTGGTTCCCAGCTTGTGCCAGATTGCCGGATCTGAGGTGGTAAAATGAGAGGAGAGGAGAGAGGGGAAGGGCAAGAGAGAGAAAAACTGTTTCAGTTAGTAGTGACAACAACGACAGCTAATATATATCACCACTGAGCTTGTGCCAAGGGTAATAGAGGTGTGATTTTTATAACATTATCCTCTCCCAGTTTTACTGTGACAGAGAGGGTTAAGTGGCAGGCTGGGTAAGTGGTGGAGCTGGGTGGCACATGAGTCCAGGTTCTCACGCCACCATCCTGCCTGCTTCAGATGCCCAGAAATATATGTCAGTCGTTTGATGGGTCCGACAGATTAGAAGCACATGTGCTGGGAAAGTTCACTAATTCAGAGTTTGTGATAAAACATTTCACTTTTGGCCTTGGCCAGTGTGGCTCAGTTGGTTGAAGCATTTTCCCATACACCAAAAGGTTGCGGGTTTGGTCCTCAGTCAAGACTCATGTGAGAGGCAACCAGTCAGTGTTTCTCTTCTTCTCTCTTGCTCCCTTCCCCTCTCAAGTCAATGAGCATGTCCTGGGGGTGAGGATTTAAAAAAATTAAATTTTGTATCCATAAAAAAGCAGCCTGTGAAATTATTAATTAAATAAGATAGTTTAAAGAAGTCTTTTTAGGGTTTAAAAATATTTTCCTGATTAAATACTTAAAAATAAGCATTTCTTGATTACAAAAGTAATACATGTTTATTGTAATAAAAATAGAAACCTTTTAAAAGAATACACAGAAGAAAACGAAGATCTATAATCCCTCTGAAAGGAGAGAATGTTTTACACTGTGCTGGTGGGCATCTCCCCAGGCCGTTCAGCTAACAGCCGCTATTGGGTGCCAGATTGTCTTAGTTTGTGGGCCGAACAGCCAGGGCTGTAGGCAGAGTATAGCTCTTTAAGAATGTTTATGTGTTCTTTCTTCCCAAGATAAAGTGCTCCTTTTCCTGTAGATAAGCTAGTAAACACTCACATTTAAATCTCTATTAGTGATACATTTGCAAAAATATGTGAAAAAAGTGATAAAGGAATGAACACAGCGTGATCCCATTTGAAAAAAATGGATACTTACTGGGAAAAAACGTCTGTAAACATGTTAGTGTTGTTCTCCAGAGTGTTCATGCTGGTGACCTTTTGATAGTGAGAGGTAGGACATGGCGACTTTCTTTGGTATAACTCCGCAGTCTTCAGGTTTGTTTACAAGTAAGCACACTTCACACGATGGAAACAAAATGGCTGTTTTCATTTTGGAATGAAAAGCAGGATGTTTTCTGACATGTTTTAAGTGCAGGGCACTGGAAGTGCCAAAGCACATATGCAGGCTGCAGAATGAGACACATCTCACTTCCTCTGCTCCCGTTCCAGGAAGGCGTAGAAGTGCGAGTGGCAAGAATCTTCAACACATTTGGGCCGCGCATGCACATGAATGATGGCCGGGTCGTCAGCAACTTCATCCTGCAGGCCCTCCAGGGGGAGCCGCTCACAGTAAGTGCCCGCCTCAGTGGGCCAAAAAAAAAGAAAAGCTAACATAAAGGTAAACTCGGGAACCACCAACACATGATTAAGTGCATGCTGATTCAGGGAGTCGCATTCCTGAAGCTGCCACTTGGTGTTCTGTATGTCCCTACCACTCTTAGGTGACTGGGAGGGGAGGCGCATGTGTGGAATCCAGGGAGGAATGACTGGTGTAACTTGGGTCACCTTGCTTTTGGAGCCCATAAGTAACATTAAGCCGTGGGCTGCAGGTTTGGTCCATGCTACACAGGCCTCAGGGCCTGTCTGCCTGGGCCAGACCTTTCCCAAAGTTTTCTTGCCCCACGGGCTGTAGCCAGGAGTGTATCCATACTCAGTGTCCCTCAGGTGGTTGAGAAATGGAGGTATGTCTGGGTCAGTTTCAGGAGTTTTCTTGGCAGTGCTGAGAAACACTCCCTCTGCCAGTGGTTCTCCACCCAGGAGGCTTCTGGAGCCTAGTGGGCACCTTGTGCTCTGATATAGGAGACTGTTCTGTGTGGTGTGGGCCCAGCTCCCACTCAGAGATGCACAGGACCCACGCCCATGGATAGGTTCTCCCGTGGGGAATCAGGCCTGCATTGTACCTAGGCTGTTTTGAGACTTGCTTTTGCTAAAACTCCCTCACCCTTAATTGAGGCAGAAAGTGCTTACTGTAACCTCCTAAAATCTGTGCTAAACCTCCCAAGTATGGAGTGTAACTGGTTCAACCACTTTTCCCTTTGCACTTGCAAATATTCTTCTGTGATGTGATTAGTGGCATCATCTCCTTTGTTTTCTGTAAAAGGTAACCACCTAAAGTGAATCTATACATAGTAAATGAGGACCATTATGTAATGTGCCCAGAAAAGAAAGAAAGGCTGGTCATGGCAAGAGCCAAGGTTTTTTCTCCTCTTGAGAGAGAAGCCATGCTATCCCTTTTCCTCCACAGGATTCAGTAGTTCATGTGAATCTCTCGTGCCTCATCCACAATGTGGTGGACCCCATGAGCTGGGGTCCGCATCACTCTGGGGTCAGTGGTGTGAGCGTGTGGTGAGGATTAGGTCCCACTACTCAGTGCTCTCAGACACCCCCTGTGGGGTCAGTGTGTGCTGCTTGTTCCACACATGTCCCCACTGTCCCCTCTTTTGCCTCTCTTGTAGAAGATCACCCTCAGCCTTCTCTGCCAGGGCATCTGCAGATTAATTCCATTGGTTTTCTTCGGTTTTGCTGAATCCTTAGTTCTCTCCTCTCTTTCCGCATCTCTTGCCTTTCCTGTTCCTCTTCCCACCTCCCTTTCTCTGTTCTTTACCCTGTGGCTTTCTGTGAGAGCTGAGTGCTTGGTGGGTCTCCAGACTAGAGAAGCATCTTGGTTCTCCAAAAATTCTGCAGGATAGTTTGCTTATCCTGCAGAATGTATTCCAGGGGAAAGTATAGCTATATATACGTATGAGTCTGTCCATGTATCCATCTCTCCCTTTCTCCAGCTGCCTCTCAATAGAGAGAATTAGTTATTGTTCTGTTCTTTGACCTTTATCGATTCACTCATTTAGTGCTCACAACAACTCTGGGGTGCAGGCAAGTTATTTTTATGGGGAGATAGAAGTACAGAGGTCGGGTAAACAGTCTAAGCTTATGTAGCCAGACGGCAGCAACTGTGTTTGAGCCCAAAGCCTCTGCTCTTAATCAATATTCTCCGTGGTGTTAACTCTTCTTAGATGTGTTTGCTGTGCCACTAGCAATTTAGAACAAAAAGCTTTGACAGTTTAGAACCAGGCCATGATACATCTTCCAGGTGAATTTTGCTTTACATGTTATAGGAGAGAGGTGAACTCAGACCACAGCCCAAGGTGCAGATGGATGCTCCAGCCTGCTGTCCTGCCTCCACACTCAGTTAGCACCAGCTCCACCACTGCCTTGGTGCCTGAGGACAGGCAGTGGTCACACTCAGTCCTCTCTCCCTCACTCACACCACGCATCACCGGATCCACCAGCACACCCTCGTGGCCTTGTCCTAAGTAGATCCAGATGCCTTCTCAGCCATTCTCCCTCTGCCCTGGTCAACACCTCCGTGTAGTCCCATTTTACTGCTGTGGCCTCTTAACTCTCTCATTCTTCTGTGAAGTGCTCTCAACCTAGCAGCCAGAGGGAGCCTCAAAAGAGAGGTCAGAAACTCCAAATGACTTGCCATCTCCCCTTCCCTGCCCGTTCAGCCCCATCCCCGCTCTGCTCTGCAGCCTGAGTCTTTTCTCCTGCCTCTCCTGGGAGTGCTGCTCCTCCAGGCCACCTCCCCTTTCAGCTGTCATCTCATTTGGGCAGTCTTCTGGATCGTCGTATGTATAGTGGCACCCACCTGTCACTGTGCTCCTCCTAACCATGCTTTTCATTGCACTTACTCACCAACAGAAATGCTCAGTTTCCAGCCCTCAGTCCCTTCTTCGAAACCAGGAACTTCGGTTCAGACGTGTGTGTCCCTGCTCCTAGAAGAGCACCTGGCACACAGGTGGCATGAGATAGTGTGTTCAATTAATGATTGGGGTTCTGGTGGCTGCTTTTCTCTGTGGTAAGCACAGGTTGGCTCAGTGACTTGTTCTGGAAGCTAGTGGCCTTGTGTTTCTATGAGGTGTAGCGTGTCCTCATTCCCTGTTCCCTTCTGCCTGCTGCTGGGTTCTGAGTTGCTCGAGCACCGGGCCCTTCAGTCCAGCTGGTCATTTGAGAATTTCTCAGCTTCAGGGCACTCCCGGTGCCTGTTTAGCCACTGCCCTCAGTAACTCTCCTCACATCATGAGATCAGAGCTTCTTGTTTGCAGAGTTAAAACTGTTCAAAGCTACTGAGAAAGAGCTTACTGGTTTATTGTCTCCTGGGCAGCAGCCAGGGCCCAAGCGTCAGGTGGGAGAGCAAGTCCACGGCATGCCCCAGGAGTACACCCTTTGTGGCGGAGGTAATAACTCGTGTGTTGTCTTTATGCCATGCAAGCTTCTGGGCCATTGACAGAGCAGAACGGTGGCTGGTGCCCTCCAGGACTGCAGTGAGTCCAAAATATGCCGGGTTTGGTCTTTTCTAGACACCTTCAGCAGCAGGAAGCCCCAGCGATGCCTTTCAGATATTTGTTTCCTGTCACACAGAACTCTTTCCCTTCAGTGATTTGATGAAGATTGAGATTTCATCCTTTTCTGTTCAGTTGAGGTACCATTACCATCTCTTGCTTTTGTCACAGGCTTCTATGGAGAAGGCAGGATTCTCTCTATGCAGCCCATCTTTGGGAACACTTCGTCTATTAAGCAAGAACAAGGAGGTGTGTCTGTCCTCGTTCCATTTCTCATGTTTCCAGCAAGTCATTTCTAAGGCTAAAAACTTCTTCATGGACAGTGGGGAACCCTTAGTATCTTGTTTTCTTTTTTCCAAGCTGGGTTAATGTGAGGTTAAGACCTCGCATTAAGTTAACCTTAAGTTAAGGTTAACTTAACCTTCCAGCTTTTTTTCCTGAAGCTCCTTGTTGTCTTATCTGTAGGCAAATTTTATTCTTTGGGCATGTATTGGATGCCTGTAAGGGTAACTTGGGAGTGCACATAGGCACACCTCAGAGGTGCCGTGGGGTCAGTTCAGACCACCACAAGAAAGTGAGTATCACAGTAAAGTGAATTATGTAAATTCTGGGTTTTCCCAGTGCACATGGAAGTTATATTTATACTATACTACAGCCCATTCATTAAGTGTGCAATAAATAGCATTATGTCTAAAAAATGTACATACCTTCATGAAAAAATACTTTATTGCTAAAAAATGTTAACAGTCATCTGAGCCTTCAGAAAATCTTAATCTTTTTGCTGGTGAAGGGTCTTGCCCCAGTGGTGACAGCTGCTGACTGATGAAGGTGGTGTTTGCTGAAGGTTGGGGTGGCTGTGGCAGTTTTTTAAAATAAGACAACAGTGAAATTTGCAATGTCCATTGGCTCTTCCTTTCATGAATGATTGCTTGTAGCACGTGATGTTGTTGGATAGTGTTTTGGCCCACAGTAGAAATTCTCTCAAAATTGGAGTCATTTCTCTCACATCCTGCTGCTGTTTTATGGGCTCAGTTTATATAATATTCTAAATCCTTTGCTGTCATTTCAACAAACTTCACAGTGTCTTCACTAGGAGTAGATTCCATCTCAAGAAACCATCCATGGTTTCTCATCTATGAGAAGCAACCCCTCATTAACATTTTGTCATGAGACTGCAGCAATGCGGTGACATCTTCAGGCTCCACCTCTAATTCTGGTTCTCTTGTTCTTTCTACCACATCTGTAGTTACTTCCTCCACTGAGGTCTTGAATCCCTCAAAGTCATTAAAAAAATTCTCTGATCCATGAGGGTTGGAATCAACTTCTTCCATACTCCTGTTGATGATATTTTGACTTCTTCCCATGAATCACAAATGCTCTTAATAGCATCTAGAATGGTGAATCTTTTCCAGAGATTCTGGATTTACTTTGTCAGGATTTATCAGAAGCACTATCTATGGCAGCTGTAGTCTTATAAAATGTATATCTTAAACAATAAGACTTGAGATTCAAAATTACTCCTTGATCCGTGGGCTGCAGAATGGAGGTTGTGTTAGCAGGTATGAAAGCAACAGTCTCATTGTTACCTCCATCCGAGCTCTTGGGTGACCAGGTGCATTGTTAGTGAGCAATGGTGTTTTGAAAGGAATCTTTTTCTGAGCAGTAGGTCTCAACAGTGGGCTTAACATATTCAGTAAACCATGTTGTAAACAGCTGTGCTGTCATTCAGACTTTGGTGTTCCATTTATACAGCACAGGCAGAGTAGATGTAGCATAATTTTTAAGGGTTGTAGGATTTTCGGAATGGTGAATGAATTTCAACTAAAGTCACCACCTGCATTAGCTCCTAACAGGAGAGTCAGTCTGTTCTTTGAGGCTTTGAAGCCAGGCATTGACTCTAGCTATAAAAGTCCCAGTTGGCATCTTCTTTCAATATGAGGGGGGACCCAAAAAAACCCTGGAAATTATTTATAAAAAATTGTGTATTTATTCTTACATGGTTAAACTTCAGTCACCTTCAAAGTACTCTCCATTTGATGCTTTACGCCTATTGAGATGTTTTTTTCCACTGCTCAAAACAGTGTTTGAACTCCCGGATTTTGATGCCTTTAGTGCTTCTGCCGTTTTTTGTTTCACCTCTTCCACAATGGCAAAATGTTTCCCTTTGAGGGCTTTTTCCATCCATGGTAACAAAAACAAGTCACCCAGAGCAAGATTGGGTGATTAGGGAGGGTGGAACATGGGGGTCATGCAGTTTTTGGTCAAAAACTGCTGAACACTCAGCTCAGTGTGGGCAGGTGTGCTTGTAAATCACTCATCATGAAATGGGCAAACACTTTGAAAGTGTCTTCAAAACAATTGTCTGAAGCTGAAGGCAGCCAGTCTCTCACAATAACATTAGCTGAACAGTAATACAAATGGGTTCCTAGAACACTTTGCCTAGTGGGAGTAGTCTGTACTACAAGGGACCACTCTCCAGAAGATAATTCTGGCTGTTTGTCTACATAAACAGTCTGTTGTTTAGTGTAAACACCTTTGTTAATCATCTTCTGGAGAACTTGCTGCAGCTTTTACATCTG
Source organism: Artibeus jamaicensis (assembly GCF_021234435.1). Lineage (NCBI taxonomy): Eukaryota > Metazoa > Chordata > Mammalia > Chiroptera > Phyllostomidae > Artibeus > Artibeus jamaicensis. Next base: position 6,523,585 of record NW_026521810.1, on the reverse strand, counting down.
CACTTGATGCTTCACCTTGCACTTTTATGTTACACAGATGGCTTCTTTCCTTAAACTTCACGAATCAACCTCTGCTAGCTTCATACTTTACTTCACTTTATCAATTAAGTGTATGGTCTTATATGGGTGCAGTTCATGGTGCCTCAAAGCACTGACAATATTAATAATCAAAGGTCACTGATCACCATAGCAAATCTAATAATGATGAAAAGTTTAAAATACTGCAAGAATTACCAAAATGTAACACAGAAACACAAGGTAACAAATGCTGTTGGAAAAATGGTGGCTGATGCAGGGTTGTGTAAAAAAAACTCCAAAAACCAAACCAAACAACCCCCCTCCACAGTATATCTAGGAAGGACAATAAAATAAAGTATGCCTGTCTATATATTGCTAAGTTCCACAGGTCCTATACAGAAGCTGTATTCTAAGTTGAATTATATAGAAGCCCAGAAAATACTGTGTTCCAGTTCAGAAAGTTTAGAGGATGGATAGTGTGGTTCAGTTGGATTTGGCTTATTGAGTTTATTAAGCTTACATGTTTTTTTAAAGAGATTTTAGTTCATAATTCAGTTAAAACACAGACAGACCCCTTCAGAGTAGAGTTTGATTCTGCTGTGCCTCCTGGCTGTCTTTACTCAGCTTGCCAGTGAGAAAGTAGCTTTGCTGAGGTAAATTTTTCTAGGACAGCCCAGATATGGCAGATTTAGGGTTTGAATCTGGGTCTATGTCATTTTATTTTATTTCTTATTTTTTAAATTCAACTATCGGGGTGACCTTGGTTCTCAAAACATAGGTTTCCAGTGTACAGCTCAATAAAACATCATCTGCACACTGCAAACAAATGGAGCATGAGGCCCCTTTCTCCCACCACTTCTGCCTTCTACCCAGAGTCTCTGGGTGGTTCTCAACCTTAGCTAACATTAGGATGACCCAGTGAACTAGTTGTAAAAATACCAGGATGCTGGCCTTGTGGCACAGGTTCTGTGGCATGGTCTTATGGAGCGCCTAGCTGTCCTGATGGGCAGCCCAGTGGAGGACCAGGTGAAATGTACTGATCCTTGTTGGATCCTGTCCCAGAACCTAATGCCTGACACATCCTAGGACTCTGATGAAAGCAGACTCCTTCTGATACTGTCTTTTGAGGGAAAACTTTATACGTGTAACATATACACATGCTGAATGTTTCTGCCACTTCTTGCCCTTGGGCATAACTTTAAAGCACACAACTAGAGACCTCACTGTTGGTTTCCTCCTAGGTGTATGGATCCGGGTCACAGACAAGGGCTTTCCAGTACGTCAGGTAAGCCAGCTGACCTTTGCGGTGGGGTCCAGCAAGGCTGGGGCAGACTGAATGGGCCGTGTCTGTTTACACAGTAATTGTCTTTACAACTCTAACAGCATGACTTGGTGCCAAGTTCATTGTAATTTTAAGATGGGAAAGGTCTTTCAGTTTTCTAAAGTTAAAAGTTTACAAGAATGTGACTTACCAGTCATATGCTAATCTAATCCTTGACTGCCACCTAGTGTTTTGTAGGTAAACTTGCCCAACTTGAGGTAACGATTTCAGTTCAGGCCAACTTCACGTTTGGCCTTAATCATCCAACAAACCTGCAGATCCTGAAACCTAACCCATTTCACACATGGCTTTCTGGGGTGGATGAGATTGTCCCCATTATGGCCAAGATAAGATAGTGTCCTGCTGTTGTCGAGTTTTGTGCCGAGACTAAATGTCTCACATGGTAATTTTCCTTGTCTTCTTGGTATACTGGTTTTTTGTTGGTAAGTTCACTTGGTGACTAATTTTAAAATACAGTTTGGGTTCTGAGAGAAGAGTTACCATATAAACAATTACATAGACCCACATAATTTTTCATGTGACACAGTTACTGAGAATTCTTTGTAAGTTTGTAGTATCTGAAATTGTAAAATCCATTTCTGTATACTTTCACTTTTCAGCGCAAATAGCTGGAATGCCTACCAGCCAGAAAATGCTATTCCTGCACCTTGAGGCAGCCCCCCAGCCCCACCTTAGCCAGAGTGATCACATAGACTTTTGTCTGATTATATGAAAGTCCAGAGTAGAGGTCTTTTTCAGAAATGGAGCTGCTGGGGTAGGTGAGGGGGTAGTGCGGGAAGGGACTTAAAAACAATAGTATAGATTTTTCCTGAAAGTGTTGTTTGTGAATTTTCACTTTTAGTCCGAAAGAAAGCTGTGATTAAATATATGTAACCGTCAGTGTGCCTGCCCCACCCCCAGCCCCTACCACTCATTAGTGTGTTGTGCAGCAGGACAAAAAGCCTGGGAGTGCATAGTGGGCCTGCATTTTTGCCCAAGTATACTAAGAAGGGATTTAACTAGGAAATGGCAGCTGCCCCTCCTTCAGGAGTATTTTCATTTCAAAACACTTAACACAGGCACGATGTGGTCAGAGGAAAGGCTCATGGCACAGTTCTGTGTGGAGACCATATTAACAGGACTTGCATCAAGTGCCATCTTTTCATAATAATATTCTCTCCCCCTGCCCTCCTTCAAAACCCCCTCCCCGTCTGTGCGCTTTTTTTGAGGGGTCTTGCAGTCTCCAATTATGCTGAACTTCCTGAAGCACCCTCATTGGCGTTCCCCACACTTCTCCAGCTGTAACACCCTGTGAAAAATTAGTGAGGCCAGATAAAGAGGAAGTCAGAACCCGTTCTTAGTATTTTCATTATTTCAGAGCCATCAGATACAAAACTCATTGCAAATAGCCTCAGATACTTTTGTTTTTGTTAGTGGTTAAAGTATTTTAAGAATTCCTAGTTATTCAAGATTCAGCTAAAAGAACTTACCAAAGTTTTGCTACTTTTGATAAGCAATTTTTTAGAAACTGAGAATCTTTTTACTCCACAATTAAAAATGCACAGTATCTGAATCTGTAGTTACTGTGCTAAAGCACCTGTTTCCAAAATTTATGATTGCCTTAAAGCAGCATGTTCGGTTCCTGAGGTCTAGGTCATGAGCATTGGCATCCTGACATGACTGTGTTTGATGCTTCATCGTCAGGTTACGTCCTCATCCACATAACAAAGGCATGCTATTTTTTTTAAAGTCACTTTGTCAAAATGACACTTTTAAAGAGCTTCAGGTTAAATGAGTGTGATCTATGCAATTTTGACCTTAAAAGTTGCCAGTTTATTCCATAAAAGATGCATGACCTACCTGCCTTCTCTGATCCCGCATTGAGTTTGATCGCATAACAGTTAGTCATCTCCAGCTTAGTATGGACCCCATTCCCCAAGTTTCAGTGATAAAAAGGATTGTGGACTATCGAGTGGCAGCTTTTAATGTCTTTTTACAAATGCACAGAGATGTATGCCATAAGAGAATGTGCCGTGATGTTGTAATTTCTGTGATAGAGATGAAGTGACTTTCTGTCAGTTCCTAGAAATGGGAAATAATCCAGAGTCAGCTGTATTTCCATTTGGACTTGATTTGTTAGACCAGAATAGACTTAAGGCATATTCATACAACTACCCATTTGTTGTAAACAAAACCCCAGAAAATAGCTTGTTTTCTGAAAACCACTCCCCCCAGCCAAAATTGTTTTTTAATGAAAAGGAAAGCAAAAACCGTTTTTCGTTTGGAAGTTTACCATAGTAACCTGCTCCTTTCTGGTAATGACTGAGGAAGAGGAGGGAGAGGTTTCCAAACAGACTTCATTTGGATCATGAAACCAAACTAGAAAAGTCGTCTAAGAACTGTAGCTGATGAAAATAGACTTAGAGAAAGTACTTGTGTATAGCAGTGAGGTGTCATTTTTACGAAGTAACTTTTTTTTAACAGAGCCACACTATAAAGATTCTGAAAATAAGAAACAATCCTTGGTAAGCGAAAATTTGCTTACTTATCTTCACCTTCATGGCCCAGTCAGTCACGATTCATTTGAAACATCCAGATACTTCTAATCGTTTCATATGAGATGTCTTGGGCACGGGTTGCTGAGTTGAAGATTGAGGGAGTTGGGAGAGTGTTCTGATTTATTTCAGCGCTTAGTGTTGTTGGCTTTATCTGTGCTTTGCCCATGTGAGACTTACATAACCGGAGTTCGTCTGTTTCAGTGGATCTTAGTTTTTGAAATCATCTGCTTTTGTATGGGCCAACTACCTGGATTCCCATGTCACATGGACTTTCATCAGAAATTGTATCAACTCCATTCTTTTTGGGTGTGTGCCTATTTTGTTTTTGTTTTGTAATTGTTAAAGGATTCCAGACATTAACAAAAGTAGAGCGCTCAGCCCCATCCCTCGGCCGCCATCCTGTTTCGCCACCTACAGCCCACCCACTGAAAGCGAGTTCCACAGGCCCCATCATTTCATCCATAAGTACTCCAGCATTCTCAAATCCCTCTTATTTGCAGGATTTTATTTTGACACCCGATTTTTCATTTGGGTTTTGGTTTTCTTCTGGGAGGTGGCTTGTGTCTGATACTCAGCACCTGCATGCTGGGCAGAAGGTGCCTGAGCCGGCCTTCCCTTCTCTCCTAGTGACCTGGTGAATGGCCTGGTGGCTCTGATGAACAGCAACGTCAGCAGCCCTGTCAACCTGGTGAGTACCTCCTCTCCTCCCACCATCCCAAAGTAGGTCACAGGCTCGCTCATTAATTGTGAAACCATGAAAAACATCAGGTTTTGCTTTATTTGCTTAGTGCACTTAGGGCATGCATGTTTGTTGCTTGCTGAATACCAGAGAGAAAAAATACAAAATAGAACAAAGAAAGAGATTACAAAGAAGAAAAATGTCTGCAAGGCATGCATGAATAATGTAATAAACACTAAACCAACTCTGTCCACTTAAAAATTTGTGAAGCATTTTGGTAGCAGTAGATGGACATTTTTTTTGTTTGCATCCTCTTTGCCATCATTTAACATATAGATCATCTGTATGAGATTTGATTAAATGAGACTAGAGAAGACGGAGGTGGTTAAGACAGTTTCTCAGTTACCTCTGTAATTCAGCCATGCAGACCATTTTCCTGCTCATATATCACTTCCTGCAGTCCCAGAATCTCGGTGTTGGAAGGATTGTAATGTCATTTTGTCTGATCTTAACCTCATCTAGTACTAGCACTTCCCAGAGAGAAGTCATTTTGTCTTTGGCCAGTACTGGCCAATAGAAAGCTTTTTCTTCTATTTATGACTAAAACCTCATTCTCTGTACACCCATCTGCTGGCTGACCTTCTCTGTGTGCAGGGCCACTCAGAGCTGGTCTGGTGCCTCTGCAGTTTGAAAGCTTTCTAAGGACTTAAAGGGCACGGTCGTACCACCCGTACTCCCTGAGTTTTCTCCTCTCCAGCTCTGTCAGCCAGAGTTCCTGTCATGCTGGAGCCCTCTAACCGTTTTGGTCACTGTCTCTTTTTTTCCCCCATCTTGTTTAAAATGTGAGGTGTCTAGTGTAGGCTGTCCAGCATCCAGATGTTCTGCTTCTATTGATGGCAACTGACATAAGAGCCTCTTAGCCCCCTAGGGAGCCACATGAGCACTGCCTACCTTGACGTCACCTTCACAAAGTCTGTTTCAGGTGCCTTTTCCCAAACTGCCTCTTACTTCTTACAGCGTTTTCAAACAGGTATGGCCATTCCTGCTTATTTCCTGGAAACCACTTCACTCAAAAGCCTTTCCTTGTACTTTACTCTTTAGCCAGCAATCTTAAGCATGTTCTCTAGCATTCATATTTCACTGAGTTGGAGTGGTGTCTTACCAAATGGGAAAGGATGGGCCCTGGAGCGGTCACTCCCTTGTGGAAATGTTGACCAACTCATGGGTACGGGTGGCCGCAAGCACCCAGCCCGTGTTTCTTTGATGCGCTTTTGAAGAAACGTGCAGTTGAAAAGAGAATGAGAGGTGTGTTGTGAGCCTTAGTACGTTTCGAGTATTTACCACCCTGACACTTTGTGAAAGACATGTCACCCTTGCTTTGTATTTTCTCTACCAGCCCTTTACATTGTGTGTCCTCGGTCTTCTCTTTTCTTTAGATATCATGTTCCTTCTTTCCTCTGTTTTGGGGCTTTTGTATAGGGACATTTGGGAACTCACAACTCTTACAGAAACACAGTTTCCTTCAAGTCTGAAGACTGTCCACCAGCCCTCCTGATAAAGATGGGGCTGCTTTCTTCTAGACACCTGTCGCTCTGCTATACTAATCAGCCCGTACTCTGTTCTCATAATAGGCCCAGGGTCCCTTCCTGCCTCCTACCTTCCAGCTGCAGACTATACTAGGAAACTGGGAATGAAGAGGATTTAGAATATGTAACTGCCAGACTTTATGGGGGTCTCTTATGATGGGGAACCAGAGGAGGAGTTTGGGAAGAGAAGAGGGGCAATAGTTGCTGCAGTGGGTGATGGAAGGAAGAAAAGGAGATAACGGTTTTCCTTAAAGCCCCCCAGAGTCAGCTTACTCTGTAAACCACGTCGAATCTCCCCCCCGCCCAGCTTGCCCAGAGCCCTCATCTGTGAGTGTGTTCTATTTCTATCATGGCTTTTATGTGCAAGTTTGCAAGGCCTTTATTACTTAAGTTGTTCACACAGTGCACCCAGACAGAAAGAAATTGTCTTAGGAAAGCTAATTTTGCAAGATCAAACTTCAGTGCGGAGTGACAATGTGGGTAGATGTGGAAGTTGTCTGTCATGGTGACTCCGCCACAGAATGTGTGTTCACGTTAGATACTCTTGACCTTACCAAAAAGTGTTCTTGTACCAGAGGTTCGTCTGGAGGACAGAGGTGAAGTTCAGCACTCTGCCATGTTGAGTAGCTATCATCTGGAATAATTAAATGACCAGTGAAACATGAGGCAGGGGCCTGCAGACTTCTGGAGATGCCAGAGTTGGCGCGTGACACTTTTGAAGACATGCATGTGTGTGTGCGTTGGGGGGGGTTGGTGTCTGCTTTTGCAGTTACACTTATAACCAGAACTTGTTTCTTCCCTTAGGGCAACCCAGAAGAACACACAATCCTAGAATTTGCTCAGTTAATTAAAAACCTTGTTGGTAAGTAGGACAAATGCCTTCCAGAGTGAAACTGCCTGCACTTACCCAGTCAGTTAAAACACTTGGACTGGAAAATATGTAATTAATACAAGCCAGTCGAATTGGATAAAAAGCAGAACTCTATCAGGAGCACTTAATTGTTTTCTGATTCTTTAATTAAGAAGTGGAAAGAAAGACCAAGGAGGCTGGGGAAGGAGATGTGTTTTTTCACCTGTGTAATTACAGTTCTTTGTGGAGCGAAAAGTATAGCTTTGTTTCCAGTGCTTGAGACCTGATGATGGTCGATCATCCTGCACAGGTGACAGCTGTTTGATTTTCAGACACTGGCAGTGCTGAGTGTAGAACCTCAGTTTAGGGGAGAGCCATGCCAGCTGTGTTTCTGACAGAACCTGTTCGTGGTGTCATGCCCTGTGTTCATCCCTGTGGCCAGCCTGCCATGAAGTTTGGAGGCAGTGTAGATACCGAGTGGCCCAGTCAAGGGTCTGCTCTTCAGCCGTAGCAGTTGGTGATTTTTCAATCAGCTCTCAGGTAGCAGACATGCCCTGCATGTCCCCGCTCTCTCATCATCAGACTGGAGCTCTGGGAAATCTGGGTTTTGCAGGGTATCTGTTTCCCAGGGTTGATTGAGAAATTTGAGTCCAGAGAAAACTAGATTGGGCTGTAGTTGGGGGTTAAGCTGGGGATGAACATAATGTTCTGAAGTGGCTGTCACACCCTGTACTTAGCTGGGTGGATTCTTCAGGGTTGTCCTTCCTGGCATTGAGCTGTCATTCACCAGCATTGCTCTGGACAGCTGGGTGGGTGAGGAGATGATCCTACTTAGACATAAAATGCAGCATCTTGTGGCTCCAGCAGCCTCCATTCAGATCCATTTCCCCAGCCATTCCATTGAGAATCTGTTTGTCCCTGTCACCGTGAGTGAAGGGTGTGTTCAAATAACAGGAATGTGGCACTGAGGCCACTCTCCAGAGTGAGGCCTGGGGACGGCATCTTCAGCATCATCCAGACACATGTTAGAAATTCCGGGTCGCACACCCCACCCTTGTCTCCTGGATTGGAATTTGCATTTTGACAAGACCCTCAGGTGACCTGTCTGCATGTTGAAGTTTGAGAAGTGCTGGCCTAAAACCTGAGTGGGCTGCAGTGTAACTGCTATGCTTCTGTGAATAGCAGTGTGACATACCACCCAAAACTGCGGTGGCTGAAGGCAGCGATTCTGTGGCAGGGCTGGCCTCCACTGAGGGTCCCTCTGAGGGCCTGGCCGATAGGATGGTGCGACTTCATTCTTCTGGCTGGCGGGGTTCGGGCCCAGCCAGCACCTGAACAGGCCAGGCTCTCTGTCCTTCTGCATGCTGTCTCTCCAGCAAGGGACATCTTATGTGTTGGCTCAGAGCTCGCTGCTGCAGGCACCTAAATGCCCAGGTCTTTGTTAGGTCAGCCCAGAACTGGCCTGTGGTCATTCCTCCTGAACTCTACTGGTTAGGTGAGTTAAAGACCAGCCTGATTCCAGGCAAGGGCCCCATCCAGGGCATGGCCACCAGGTGTTCAGTCAGGGCAGCATCATCGTAGACACCTGCACACTGCATTTAACCACACACTACATACATCTGTCATTTTGGAGTTGTGCTCCGTGGCACACCTGCTGTGTTAGCTGATGGTGGGTGGTGTACCTTGAAGCCAGCAGTGCAGGCCTGGCCCTGGAGTTTCACTCGGGCCTGTAAGAGGCAGAATAACCTGCCCCTCACCAAGGTCGAGTGGGGACAGAATTACAGTCCCTCGGGCAGCCGAATGACGCTAGGATGGATGTGTCACCCAATCTGTACCCTATTCACTGCAGAGATGGGATTTTACTTTGATGTATCTAGTGAAACATCACATCCCTAGTGGTTTGTGATGCTCTCTTGTCTTGTCTTTCTTTCTTTCTTTTTTAAACAACTCAGGTAGTGGAAGTGAAATTCAGTTTCTCTCTGAAGCCCAGGATGACCCGCAGAAAAGAAAACCAGACATCAAAAAAGCGAAGTTGATGCTGGGGTGGGAGCCTGTGGTAAGTGGGGGGGAGTTGTCGCCTTGGGGATAAAGGTCTCCCCTGTCCCACATCTGTGTCCTCACAGGCACTGACCATTGTTGGGTAGCCCCTGGTGGAGCGAGGTGGGGGGGCCTAAGCATCTGGGCAGACCAGGTGTACGAATCAGGCCACTGGCTGGAAGAAAAGCCACATGGCTTTCATATCGTGTGTCTCATTCTCTATTCCTGGGAAATGGCTTGCACCTACTGAGGTCTTGGCTTTCATGAAATATCTCTCTCTCTCTCTCTCACACACACAAACACACACACACACACAGCTTCCTCTGTGAAAGCGACACTGAGGGTGGTAGCTCCATGCTCTGTGGGCTTCGTGTAGCCGTACTTGGCCTGCCAGTTTCCTCATGGTCCAGGATGTCTTTGCACGTGCAGGGATGGGTGAGGGTGCTGTGAACCAGGGCGAGCAAGTCCCACCAGTTCCCACACAGGTGGAACACCAGGTGGGAAGTGTGAGACAGAAGGTGAGAAAACCATAGTCTAAGGTGGACAGTTGCACTTAGACCAAGACTCGTGTGGCCTGGAAGAAGCTGCAGAGTTCTCCCTCAGTCTAGAGTGTCCATCCTCTTGGGCTGTGTGTCCCCAAGGCAGCACATAGCTGTTGCATCTCAGAGGCCGTGTCCTTAGAGAGGCCTTCCTGGGAGACCACATCTCCAGGACCAGCCTCACCCCTTTACCAGCTCTCATGTCTCTGCCGTTGCCTCTGCTTCCCCTTCCTTCTCCGTGTTCCCCCACCAGCCCCCTGTGGGCTGTGCTAGAATTTGCACTTGTTGAGGACAGAGACATGTGAGGTCATGTACAGCAGTAGCCCAAGCAGTTCCTGTAGAGCCTAGCACACAGCAGGTCTCAATAAATATGGAACCAATAAAGCCATGGCCCTGTGGGTTAAGGCTCCTCTATGTCAGCACATGGATACAGAGAGGAGGGGCATAGTCCACAGCTGTTACCTATAGAAAGTATATGTAGTGGGGAATGTAAGGGAGGAAAAATAATTCTTCCTCTACCTTTCTGAGGTCTCAGGTGAGACTTCAGTAATAAAAAAAGCTGAATAAGAGAAAAACTTTATCAACATGTATACCTTGTGTATACATGGGTGATACCAGGGAAGAGTGAGTAACTCAAAGAGGTGGCTTATAATTCAGGCTTAAATATCATCTTTGTGGGAAAAGGGGACATGAAATGTAGGCCTTTTAGGGCAGAGCAAATGATTTTTAAGAAAGATAATGAACCTTTGCTCGGTTGGTTGGAGCGTCATCCCATAAACCAAAAGGTTGCAGGTTCAGGAAAGAAGGACAAGGGGGGAGGGGCAGCGGGAGGGGAGATCCCTTAACAGAACAGATGGGAGGTTGATGGTAGTTTGTGACAAAGTTTATCCAGTGACAACTTTCGGGTCCTGTGCCACAAATAAGTCAGTCCTCCCTAGTTGATGAAACTCCCTGGGAGGGATTTATGGCTGTCGAGTTCTTTTTGGAGGATTTGTCTTTAGGTAGAAAAGGGAAGTTCAGAGAAAATCTCTCCCTGCATTTTCTTTGTTCAATTTGCCTACAGCTCAAACTCATCAGTGTGCCCAAGTGGCAGATTTTGGGTGGTGTGTCCTGAACTCCTACAGTTAAATTTTGGGGTGATATATTCTGCTACCCTTCAGAGAACTAGAGAACTAAGTGAGCAGAAATGTAGAATGTTGAATCTTAAAAAGAGATATGAGAATTCCAGTCCTGTCTTTAGTTTATCCTTTGATCTACAAGTCTTAAGTCATCTGCTGAAGGCCACAGAAACTTACTGAAGAAAGTAGAACTGCGATTATGCCTAGACTTAACAAAGTCTAATCTATAACCATACCAGCTGTACAGATCACACTACAGTGAGCGCAGGTCTTCATATTTAGAAGGAATCTGTCATTGGTCGCTTTGTAAGTAGAACCTATCTTTTAAATAAATTATTTTGAAAAAAGTTAAAATGCATATCTACTACATAGTAATTATTTACTCACAACTTATGTCAAGTATTTTTATTTGTCTGGAGTTAAATGTATAATATTCTAACATTTTTGGAACATAAGGCAACTATCACTAGTTTCTCTTCCCACTAGTAGTTTAATTCATAAGAAAATTTTGAGACATCTAATCCAGAGAAGCTTTAGTCATATGTGTTTTAACAGCTCTGTTTACACAGTCATATGTGTAAAACTGCATGTAGTTAAAGTGTACAACTTGGTAAACTTTGACATGAAACCATTGTCACCAAGGTAACACGTATCCTGCTCCCTCTCCCTTCCCCCTTTGTTCTTTTAGTGGGCAGCTGATTTGATTTCTGCTTCCTGTTCGCTGTAGGGCTGCCCCAAGTTAAGGTTGCCTAAAGGTCCTTTGGTCCCTGTCAGACTCAGCCTCTTAGGTCAGTGGGTGTGAAAGTGCAAAGGGTCAGTGTTACGTGGGAGAATGAGGTACATGGATCAGGTACAGATGCCTCTCAGAGTGAAGGTGCATGCATGCATTATTTTAACAGTGATCTTTGTGACTGATTCCAGCTGGAGTAGACACGAAACCTGCAAGAAGTAGTTTGGATCTCTGGGGATTTAGAGCTCATTTTTTGTCAGTCTGGAGTATAATTTGTCAAATTTCCCTGGACGTTCCAAAGGGTGCTTGGGAAAGATGACTGGCTTCTTCCAGTCAGCCCTTTTGCCCTTGTGACCCACAGGTTGTGCTATGACCTCAAGCTGACACTTCTTCCTGGGAAGTCTGGGACAGTCTGTGGTTTTGTTCAGTAGCCACCTGGTTCCCCACTCTCACTTTCTCTTTAAACAGGTCCCATTGGAAGAAGGTTTAAACAAAGCAATTCATTACTTCCGGAAAGAGCTTGAGTACCAGGCAAATAATCAATACATCCCCAAACCAAAGCCTGCAAGAATTAAAAAAGGACGGACGCGCCACAACTGAAAACCTCATTCTTGGGATCAACACTCCCTGTTTCACACTGATGGGATATATTTTTTCTTCTTTTTTATTTTTCTTAAAGAGAGACTTAAACAGGTGTCATGAAGAACAAACTGGAATTTTATTCTGAAGCTTGCTTTAAAGAAATGGATGTGCCTAAAACTTCCCTCAAAAACCTGCAGATTTTGCCTTGCACTTTTTACTGCATTTTGTCATATATGATGTGCATTTTTGCCCTGATTTTTGAGGGAAAATAAGGATGTGCATTATACATGGGTATAATGATCCTGAGTATAATGCGCACAAAAACACAGGTGTGCGTTAGACATGGGAGTGCATTATACCCAGCAAAATACAGTAAATCTGTCTTTTTATGTAAAATAGCATAGCTGCATCTGCATATTTTCAAGTTTTTTATCTTGCTGTGAGAGCATATGTTGTGACTGTCGTTGACAGTTTTATTTACTGGTTTCTTTGTGAAGCTGAAAAGGAACATTTAATGGGGTGAAAATGCCGATTTTATTTATAAAAGTGGTACCTATAAATAAAACATTTTACTATGCATAAAGAAAAAAATAACAGTATTGTCAGGTGGGTTGTGCACCGGCATTTATCTTGATGTGTATGAAAGAATTCTGTTTGAGAGCTTTATGTTTCTTTTAATCCAGAATTTTTTTCAAGGTCCAGTTTTTAGTTGCAGACTTGACTTTGAAGTATTTCTGTTGGTTAAAACGATCAAGGATATTTGAAATCACTACTGTGTTGTGCTGCATATTTGGGGTGGGGTGGGATGGGGTGGGGTGGGGGACAAAGTTAAGGTATTCTTGGTTACAGTGGTTAAATATGCTATTTTAATAAAATATTGAAACTTTCCGTTTTAAAGGCTGGTTGGCTTTCTGCTTTCAGGAAAATATTGGAGAATTTAATTTTTTAAATTCTGAAAACATCCATTTTGGTATGATATGTAATATGATGAGTGAACATTGAAAACATTTATATGCTTCTTGGCTGACTCTTGAATGTACTGTGGGGAGATCTTCAGCTCTCACCCAGGGATGCAGTCATTGTGTGTCCTTTTGTGATAACACAGACCAGCTGGAGAAAAAGAAGTGCCTGTGAACTAGAATCATTGAGAGAAAACTTTGAGGGCTTTTGCTTTCATTAAGAATTCTTTCAAGATTCAGGGTTTAGATTATTGTATTCCTTTTATAACAACAGGAAGAAGAATGCAGTGAATTAAAGCAACACATTCGGTTGGCTCTGCATGATATGGACAAAACCTGAACTGGCACTAAGAAAATAGAAGCATCAAGCATTTTGCCAGAATATTTGTTTCCATAACTAACCAGAATTTTGCATATTCTTCAAAATCACCTTGGAATACACAGGGTCCAGCAGAAGGCCTGCTTGAGTGTGGTTGGTAGGGTAATAGTATGGGTGTAATCATTTATAGTTTTAATTTCAACATTCCACCTAAAATGTCCTATGGTGTGCTTAAGTATGTTATTATTTTTTTAATTTTAATTGTTCAAGTACAATTTTCTGCCTTTTACCCCCATCCCAGTCCACCCACCTAGCCCTCCCCACCTCCCTCCTGTTTCCACCCCCCCCCCACTTGTTTCTGTCCATGTGTCCTTTATACTTGTTCCTGCAAACCCTTCCTCTTTTCCCCTGAAATTCCCTCCCCTCTGGTCACTGTCAGCCTGTTCTCAGTTTCAATGTCTTTCGTTATATTTTGCTTGTTTGTTTCTTTTGTTGATTAGGTTGCTGTTAAAGGTGAGATCATACGGTGTTTGTCTTTCTCCACCTGGCTTATTTCACTTAGCATAGTGCTCTCCCATTCCATCCATGCTGTCAAAAAGGGTAGGAGCTCCTTCTTTCTGCTGCATAGATAAGCATGTTATTGTTATGTTGCAGAATTACATGCTTATGATTTTGTAATAAAAAGGGGGCATTATTTGTGCCAGATCCCTCTGTGTGTGTGTGTGTGTATAGATTTTTTTTTTTTAGATGTTTCTTCAATCAGAATCTCTGGGGCCAACCTAAGGAAGTTGTGATTTTATTTGCCATGCTCAATTCCTAGCAAGATTCTGGGACCAAAATTTGGTGCCAGATTGGATGTGGTGTGAGAGGAAAATGAGAGGACTCAAGGGTGGTTTCTCATTTTTGATTGTCATTATTTTGGCTGGAACCAAGTGATGCACTTTTCACTGAGCCCTGATGAATGGAACTGACAAGCTGTTTGGAAAGTACTAATGGTGACCTTACGTTGAAGACAGATCATAGACGGGGAGGGAGGCGTGTGGAGCTGAGGCTGTGTGGTGCAGTTTGGGAGGACCCCAGAACTCCAGGGTCCAGGATCCTTCTACCTTATTACTTGCTAATGCTGGAATGCTGCTGTGGGTTTCATTCTTATATTTTTTCTCACGGTTTTCATAAAATTTAGGGAACAAGGATGAATGGGAAGAGGGGTTATGGGTAATAATTCATGCTGAGGAAATGGGTACTACATCCAGGGAAATAATAGCAACTTCAAGTTAGACATGTGAATGTGCCAGAGAGACTGGATTTCATCTACACCCTTGTGGATATTGAGCCCAGTCCATGGGCCCCACATAGATGCCTGCATCATTGTGGCTACTCTGAGTCCTGGTTGAGTCTTCCTTCACTGGTCCTGGTGCTGGATGAGCTGCCTTTTGGTTGGTGGTTTTTAGTTATCTGAGAGCTTGACTTAGTTCTTAACCTAGAAGTTGTGTTGAGTTAAATGCTGGTCTGCCCAGTAGAGTGAGTTGCAATTTGATCTCAGAACCAGGGAAATCTGGGAAGCCCTCAGTGATTTCCTGGGGCAGAGGAGCTATGAGTTTTAAGGTTTCACTTTGTATATTAAAGTGATCTGTGTGCTTTACCTGTACTTTCTCACTGGTTGATGGTTACCTTTGGAAGAGAATTAAAAAACGGCCTTGTCCTGAGACTTGCTACCGCAGTATCCAGGGGATGGGGGTGCACACTGTTTCAGAGACCCCTATAGGACTTAGGTGGTTTAATCTCAATAATGAGAACAACAGTTTTTTCCACATTAAAAATTCTTATCTGTATCCTGTTTGTACCTTAGCCACATTGGGGAACAAGTATCAGTTTTATTTACAGCTGTGCTGTGGGAAGGAAAAGAGTGGGGGATTTTATTATCAACAATCTTAATTTTTATTCACCCCTTAGGTAAGACAGTGTCTAGGGGGGCTGCCATTATTTCCCTTTCCCCAGCAGGTTAGACCAGTTAACTAGTTCCTCCTGAGGGCAGGCCTCGTTATACAGACCAGAGTGCTCTGATGTAGTTCAGAATAGTTTCTTTTTCCCTGCTGATGCTAGAGGCATGAGGTTTTTCTCTGTTCTTCACTATGAGAACTCAGTTGAGCTCCTGGAGGTAAAACAAAATTGTGGGGTTTCCCTGTGACTGGCTTCCCCTGGATTTTTAAACTCAGATTTGTCTACACTAAGGCTCCAGCAATTTGTCGATTATAGCTGAGATTTCCCTACCCTGGTGCTGGTTCATGTGGAGTTTGCTAATCCTGTAAGTTGTGATTCTCTGTATTTGCCTGTCAGTGTCCCAATCTGAGGGACAGTGGTTTGGCTTTTGACCTCACTCTCTGTAGTGTATCTAAGTTAATGGTTTTTCAGTTTGTTCTGCTTTTTAACAGATAGGATGGAGCAATCACTTTCCAAGATACTAACATGTCAGTTAATGGGTTTGTTCAAGAACTTGAATGTTTTTGAAATCTTAGTATTTTGCAACACTTTGAATTTTGTGTTTCTGTATTTTTTATGAATTTAATTGGAAGTAAAACTAGTGTGAAGGTATAAAGACCCAGCATGCAGAAGTCAAAATAGTTGACTTTACTATTTACCAATCATGAGAAGTCAGTTTTAAAGAAACTAAAATAAAGAAAAATGCAAGAAAAATACATGTTTCCAAGAAGATGAAGCAGATGTATCCCCCCCCCCAAGTACAATGTCAAATTCTGAACATTAATATAAAACAAATGTAAAGAGTCTCCGAAAGTTGGTAGAAAAAGGCAGACGAACTAGAGGCCTGAGGGCCCAAAGCAAAATAATATGGTAGTATTGTGAGCTGACTTGTGTCCCACCCAGAATGTACCTGTTGAACTCCTAATCCCTAGAACCTCAGAATATAGTCATAATTGGAGGTAGAGTCCTTAATAAAAGAGTTTATTAAGTGACAAGAAGAAATAAAAGGCATCCAAGTTGGAAAGGAAGAAGTAAAATTGTCATTTGCAGATGACGTAATACTGAATGTAGAGAACTCTGAAGATTCCACCCAAAAAACTACTAGAACTGATAAATTCAGTAAAGTAACAGAATACAAAATTAATATCCAAAAATTAGTTGCATTTTTATACACCAATAATGAACCATCAGAAAGGGAAACCAAGAAAACAATCCCATTTACAATTGCATCTAAAAATAAAATAAATGAAAATACCTAGGAATAAATTTAATCAAGGGGATGAAATACCTATACTCAGAAAAGTATAAGGCACTGAAGAAAGAAATTAAAGAAGATACAAATAAATGGAAGCATATAGTGTGCTGATGGATAGGAAAAATTAATATTGTTAAAATGTCCATACTACCCAAAGCAATCAATAGATTCAACACAATTGCTATCAAAATACCAGAGACATATTACACAGAACTGGAACAAATAATCCAAAAATGTATATGGTGCCACAAGAGGTCCCAGATAGCCACAATAATCTTGAGAAAGAAGAACAAAGTTGGAGGAATCCTGCTGCCTGATATCGAACTATACCATAAGGCCATAGCAATCAAAACAGCAGGGTAGTGTCATAAAAACACATGGATCAATGGAACAGAATAGAGATCCCAGAAGTAAACCCACGCTTTCATGATCAATTAATATTTGACCAAGGAGGCAAAAAATACAATGGGGTAAAGATAATCTATTCAATAAATAGTGTTGGAAAATTGGACAGATACAGGAAAAAAAATGAAACTAGACCACCTTCTTACACCATACTCAAGAATAAAACTCCTGGAAGAACACATAGTAAAATCTTGGACATTTTTCATAGTAATATTTTTTTCTGATATGTCTTCTCAGGCAAGGAAGGCACAAGAAGACGTAAACAGATGTGAGTACATCAAAGTAAAAAGTGTTTGCATAGCAAAAGAAACAACCAACAAAATGAAAAGATGACCCACTGAATGAGAGAACATATTTGCCAATGATATATCTGATAGGGCATTAATATCCAAAATGTATAAAGAACTCATACAACTCAATACCAAAAGAAAAAAATTTTTAATGGGCAAAGGACTTAATAGTCATTTCTCCAAAGAGGACATACATTTGGCCAATAAACATTAAAAGATGCTCATGTCACTAATCAGAAATGCAAATTAAAACCACAGTGAGATAGCACTTAACATCTGTTAGAATGGCTGTCATCAATAAAAGTTGGAGAGGATGTGGGGAAAAGGAATCCCTCATACACTGTTGGTGGGAATGCAGACTGGTGCAGCCACTGGGAAGCAGTATGGAATTACCTCAAAAAAATGAAAAATGGAACTGACTTATGACCCAGGAATTCCACTTCTGGCTATATATTGAAAGAAAATAGGCACTGCTGTGTCCATCACAGCATTATTTACAATAGCCAAGCTGTAGAAGCAGCCAAGTGCCCAGCATGGATGGACCTAGAGGGTATTATGCTAAGTGAAGTCAGTCAGAGAAAGACAACTGCCATGTGATTTCACTTATATGTGGAGTTTAGAGAACAATATAAATTAAATAAGCAGACATAGATACAGAGAACAGACTAATGGTGACAGAGGGGAGGGTTTTAGAGGGCTCGGTGAAAAAGGTGAAAGAATCGAGAAGTACACATTGGTAGTTACAAAATAGTCATGTGGATATTAAAGTACAGCACGGTGGATATAGTCAATAAAACTATAATAACTACATGGTTTCTGTTGGGTACTACAAATATGAGGAGGAACACTTTGTAAAAAGTATATGGTTGCTTAACCACTAGGTTATATACTTGAAAGTAATACAAAATAATATTGAATGTGAACTGTAATTGAGAATATTGAAAAAATAGCCCTGACCTGTGCTGCTCAGTTGGGCATTGTTCCACATAGCGAAAGGCTGCTGGTTCAATTCTTGCTTAGGACACATTCCTGGGCTGTGGATTCAGTCCCCTGGGGGGGGGCACATATGAAAAGCAACTTATCAATGTTCCTCTAGATCCTAATTCAATCTGACTTATAAGGTATTATTAAAAGAAGTAAATTTAGACAACATACATGCACATGTGCAAAGGAAAGACCATGTGAGAACACAGCAAAAAGGCAGCCATCTGCAAGCCAAGGAGAGAGGCCTCACTGACCAGTACTGTGATCTTGGACTTTTAGCCTCTGGAACTATGAGAAAATACATTTCTGTTATTTAATCCACATGGTCTCCAGTTTTTCTTATGGCAGCTCCAGCAAACAAGAGAATTCCCTGTTTCTTGGGAGGGGGGCAGTTGTCTCAGATACCCCAGACCTGGAGCTGGTGAATCCAGCAACCCAGAAATTTCATTGTGCATAGAAAAAATTGAATAAGCATTTGAACATACCAAGAATGGAGCAAGCAGGTAAAACGGAAAACTTGTAAGCTGCAACAGCCTACAATGGCTTTGCTCCAGTCAAATACATGAAAAAGCTGTAGCCTCACCCCCATTTCCACCAGCAAAGAGCAAATGAAATGAGTCCTGGCCATCACAAGATGCCTCCACATTCTCTTCATGCCCCTCCCATGGTAGTATCAGAGAAGGCCAGCGGGAACTAGGGACTAGAAGGCCTGAGCCGGGACTTGCATCTCTGGTGGGTGATAATGACCCCATCTTCTTGGGGTTAGAAAAGAGTGTACGGGGATTTGAGTACTCTTAGTGATCATAAGTAACAGGGCAACCCCAGTGGAGGCCACTTGCGCAGCAGTAGTGAGGTCTCCCTTTCCCTTCCTTCCTGGGTGTTATCATTGTATGCTCTGTGAGAAGCCTGGTCTTCCACCCCGTCTGGCAGTAACAAGGCAGTGCCCCCACTTTCACTGGAGTGGTGTCAGAGGACGCTGTTACAACATGACATTTAAGTAAGACCCAGAGTTTTACAGAACACTTAAAACACCAGGTTTCAATTAAAAAAAAATTTACTCATCATACCAAGAACTAAGATCTCAAACTGAACAAGACAACAGATACCAGTACTGAGATGACAGATATTAGAATTATCTGACAAATATTGTAAAGCAGACATAAAAATACTTAAGTGAGCAATTTTTAAACATGCTTGAAATATGAAAAATAGAAAATCTCAGAAGAGGAAATATAAAGAAGTAAATAAAACTTAGAAATGAAAAAAATAACCAAAATAAAAGGCTCTGTGGGTGAATTTAACAGTGGAGAGGAAAAAGGAAAGATTTTACGGACTTCAAGATGAAACAATAGAAATTACCCAGTTTAATCAGTACAGAGAACATAATCTGAAAAAAGAAAATGAAAGATGCTTTGGAGGTATGTAGAATTATAGCAAAAAAAAATTTTTGTTGAAGTCCCAGATGAGGAGAGAGTTGGTGGAGCTGAAAAAAATGTTCCAAGAAAAAGGACTGACAATTTCCAAAATTTGGCAAAATAAAATAACAGATTCAGAAGGCTGGGTAAACACCAAATTAGGCAAACCAAAAGAAATTCATACCAAGGCACCGAATAGTCAAACTGAAAGCTAAAGCCAAAGGGGGGGAAATCTCATAAGCAGCAAGAAGGAAATGAAATATTTCCTTTAGAGCAAAACATTTAGAATGGCAATAAGTTTCTTGTAAGAAATAATGAAGGCCAGAACATTGTGGCACATTTTTCAAGTTCTAAAAGGAAAAAACCTCAATCCAGAATTCCACATCCAGTAAAAGTATCCTTCAGAAGTGGGGAAGAAATCAAGACATTTTCATATGAAGGAAAATTATGAGAATTTTCACCAGCAGCCTACTCTAAAAGAATGAGTAAAGTAAAACTGTAAATGAAAAGAAACTATTAAAGATGTAAACTTGGGATGCCAGGAAGGAAGAGAAACAGGTAAAGAGTAAAAATATGAGTAAATATAATAGTCTTTTATTTGTTAAGTTTTTAAATTATATTTGATGGTTGAGGCAAACATAACAATTGTGATTTTCAGTGTATATAAAGGAACTATTAGGGGGATCAATAAAAACCCATCTGGATGGTGGGGTCCTTGTAGTGCAGGGTTCCTCCACTAGGTGAGTGTTCTAGGAACCCATCTATCTGTATCAGTGTGCCAGCTGGCATTGTGAGAGGCTGTGTTCAGCTTCAGTGAATTTTTTTTTGAAGACTCTCTGAATGTGTTTGCCCATTTCATGATGGGTGATTTACAAGCACACCTGCCCAGTGTTCAGCAGTGCATGTTTTGACCAAAAACTGTATGACTCCTGTGCCCTACCCTTCTTAATTCACCCAATCTTGCCCCAGGCAACTTTTTTGTTTCCCCAGAGGAAAAAAGTCCTCAAAGGGAAATGTTTTGCTGATGTGGAAAAGGTGAAACAAAAAAATGGCAGAAGCACTAAAAGCCAACAAAATTGATGAATTCAAAAACTTTTCTGAGCAGTGGAAAAAAACATCTTGGTAGGTGTGTTGCATCAAATGGAGAGTACTTTGAAGGTGACTGAAGTTTAAACATGTGAAAATAAGTACACAATTTTTTACAAATACCACTTTGGGGCAGTCCCTCTTCATATAATAAGACAACTATATTATAAATGTTGGAGGATAAGTAAAATTTTTATGCTTTTATCACAACTGGTAAGAGTTGACATAAGTAGATTTGACATGTTATATGTATATATAATGTAATTCCTAGAACAACCACTAAAAAAGCTAGACAAATAGATATACTCAAATGCACATGTAGAATTTTTTTTACAAAATGTTTAAGCCCCAGGAAGTCATGAGAAACATAAAAGAGAAATAAAACAAGCATAAAACAAAAAGTAAAATGGTAGAGTTAAGCATTTATATAATAATTACATTAAATATAAATGGTCTAATGACACCAGTTAAATAGATTGGTAGTTTTTTTTTTTAATGGCCCAACTATATGATGTCTACAAAGCTTTCAAAATAGTAAAATTTGCAAATTTCTAAGACAAATAAAAACAAGACATACCCAACATTCAGAGAGAAACAAGTAAACACAGAAATAAAAATTATAATGGAATGCTAGGTACAACTTGGTACATAATTTGACAACTTACATGAAGCAGACCAATTCCTGGAAAAGTATAAACTACCAGAACTTACCGAATATGAAATTCATAATTTGAAATAGCCTATAAGAAATAGAATTCATAATTTAAAACTTTCTAAAAAGAAACCTTCATACCCATTAAGATTCATTGGAGAAATCTATGAAAACATGTTAATTCTACACACTCTCTTCCAGATACTAGAAAGAGGAACATTTCCTAATTTATTGTATGAAGCCAGTATTAGTCTGATATTGAAAACCAGACAAAGACAATACAAAAAAGAATTATAGACCAATATCCCACATGAATGTAGATGTAAACATTTTAAATGTTAGCAAATCGAATTCAGCAATATATGAAAAGAACTATAGTTGACTCTTGAACAATATGAGGGTTAGGGGGATTGACCTCCCATGCAGTTAAAAATTGACATACAGGATTTTGGGTCACGATTGAGGTGGAGTTAGACACTCTTCACCTCCTTGCACAACCATGAAAAGGGTCACAACTAACCTCAAAAAAAAAAAAACAAAACATCCAGAACTGCCAGAAAATTGAACTTTATGGAAGTCCAACAAGGAAGGATTTAAAGAAGCTGTATTTGCCTAGAAGGGTAGGAGGGGCAGAGATGGGGAGTGTGGATGGAGGGGATGTGTGTGGCAGCAGCAAGGAGTCCAGCAGAATGGCGGTCCCACATCAATGTGTGGTGGATAAAATTGGGAGAGATACCTTGGGAGCAAGTGATTTCAGCCCCAGTCCAGACTACTCAAACCAGGATTCCAGTGCCAGGAAAATAGTCTCATAACTTCTGGCTGTAAAAACCAGTGGGGATTGGGAGAAACTGCTGGTCCCTCAGGAAAGGCCTTTTAAAGGACCCCATGGTCCTAGAACCAATGCAAACCCACCCACACAGGGAACCACCACCAGGGCAGCAGCTAGAGGGATGCCAGTTGCATTCAGGAAGGGAGGGAAATAGGGCAAGTATCAAGCAAGCCTCAGCAGCATTGTCCCCTCTCCCACCCCTCCCCCACATACAAAGCCACAAAGCAGTGAAGCCAGTTGTCCTGCCCTGGCAAATACCTAAGTCTCAGCCCATATAACTTAACAGTTGCACTAAGACAGGGAGTCAAAGCAGCTCTACCTAATACACAGAAATGACAGGGAGGCTACCAAATTGAGGAGACAAAGAAATATGGCCCAAATGAAAGAACAGAAGAAAAACCCAGGAAAAGAACTAAGTGAAATGGAGATAGCCAACCTATAAGATGCAGAGTTCAAACCACTGGTGTTAAAGATGCTTAGAGAACTCAGTGAATACAGCAAAAGTATAAGGAAAGAAATGAAGATTACACTAAGTGAAATAAAGAAAAATCCACAGGGAACCAACAGTGAAGGGAAGGAAGCCAGGGTTCAAATCAATGATTTAGAGCATAAGGAAGATATAATCAATCAACCAGAACAGAAAGAAGAAACAAGAACTTAAAGAAGAAAAAAACGAGGATGCTATAAGCAGCCTCTGGGATATCTCCAAAAGTGCCAACATCCAAATCATAGGGATGCCAGAAGGAGAAGAGAAAGAACAAGAAATTGAAATCTTACTTGAAAAAAAAACAACAACCCTGAAAGGAAACACTTCCCTAATTTGGTGAAGTAAATAGACATACAAGTCCAGGAAGCACAGAGAGTCCCAAATAAATTTGATCTAAAGAGGATCACACCAAGACACATTATAATTAAAATGCCAAAGGTTAAAGAGAAAGAGAGTATCTTAAAAACAGCAAGAGAAAAACCAGAGCATTACCTACAAAGAAGTTCCTCTAAGACTATTGGCTGATTTCTCAAAAGGAACTTTGTAGGCAAGAAGGGACTGGCAAGAAGTATTCAAAGTGACAGAAAGCAAGGACCTACAACCAAGGTTACTCTATCCAGAAAAGCTATCATTTAGAATGGAAGGAAGGGCAGAGAAAGTGCTTCCCAGACAAAGTAAAACTGAAGGAGTTCATCATCACCAAGCCCTTATTATTTGTTAAAGGGACTTATTTAAGAAAAAGGTCAAAACTATGAATATTAAAAACTATGAACAAAACTATGTCATTAAAATGACAACAAATTCATAGCTATCAACAATTGAATCTAAAAAACAAAAACAAAAGCTAAGCAAACAACTAGAGCAGGAACAGAATAATAGATATGGAGATCATTTGGAGGTTTATTAGTGGGGAAGGGGAAGAGGGAGAATGGGGGTAAAGTTACAGGGATTAAGAAGCAACATTGTAGGTACCAAATAAACAGGGGATGTTAAAAAATACAGGAAATGGAAAAGTAAAAGGACCTACAGGCACAACCCATGGAAATGAACTAAGGTGGGGGGATTGTGGGAGGGAAGGAGAGTACCAGGGCAAGGGGAAAAATTGGTACAACTGTAATAGCATAATCCATAAAATATACTTAAAAATTCATGTATAGCTTTTGACTCCCCCAAAACTTACCTGTTGATGCCCTATTGTTATCCAGAGCATGACTCATGAGTTGATTAACATATATGTTGTCTGTTATATCTACTATATACTATATTTTTACACCAACATAAGTTAGAGAAAATAAAATGTTACTAAGAAAATCATAAGGAAGAAAAATACATTTATAGCACTGTACATATTTATTTTTAAAAAACCATGTACAAGTGAACCTGTGCAGTTCAAACCTTTGTTGTTCAAAGGTCAACTGTATATACCATGACCATATGGAGTTTATTCCAGGGATCTGTATCCCTGCATTCAAGTACTGAACCAGCTGGTATAATGAAAATCTTGATCAGTATAATATGCCATAATGAAAAAAATAATCTCATGATCTGGGGATCTAAAGTACAGCATAGGAAATAAAGTCAATAATATAGTAATAATTATGTATGGTGCCAATTGGGTACTGGAAATATGGGGGAAAACACTTTGTAAGTATATGATTATCTAATCACTGTGTTGTACACCTGATTTTTTTAAAAGGAAGACAAAAAAATCTAATGATTATATCAAGTGGTGTTGAAAAGTGAAATCATGTTAAATATTTCAGCTATATCATGATCTGTCCTGTCTATCTTTCTGACAAAATTTGATTTTGAAAGATTATTTTTAAATAGGAAATTTTAATGGGCATTGGAAAAGATTAAATGGGAATAAATGATAATTGCTAAAAATGGAATTTTACTAACTACTCATGAAATAAAAGCTCGTTATTGAAGATAGTAAAAAAAAGGTATGGGTAAAGGTATTAGTATCTGGTTTTCCAACTTTAAAAGGCAATAGAGAGGTTGCAGTGATGTAATATACAGATGTGAGGAGGAAATGATATTTATGATGTTACTTTATTATTTCCCAGAACAGCTTTGTGGCAGTTGGCCAAATGGTAAAGTCTTGGATGAATTGATGCAGATCCTGGCTGGCAAGATCTGTGTGTTGTGGTTGCTATGAACAAATTCACATGGACTACAGAAGTCCTGTGGAGAAAAAGGGACAGCATGGCCACTCTCAGAGAGAGAGAGGGCCCCAACCTCCATCTGGACAGGCTTTTATTGTTTTTCTAGGTACATTACATCGAGGATGATCCTCATTTACTATGCACAGGTTCGCATTAGGTGGTTACCTTTTATAGAACAAAGGAGAAGGTGTTGCTAATTACCTCAAAGAAGAAGGATATTTGCAAATATAAAGGGAAAAGTGGTTGGACTGGTTATACTCCACACTTGGAAGGTTTAGCAAAGACTTTAGGAAGTTACAGTAAGCACTTTCTGCCTCAATTCAGGGTGAGGGGGTTTTAGCAAAAGCAAGCCTCATAGCGGCCTAAGTACAATGCAGGCCTGATTCCCCACAGGAAAACCTCTCTGTGGGTGTGGTCCTGTGTGCGACTCACTACCCACTGGTTTTCCATGTAGCTGAGTTACATTTCCATGCCACACAAAACAGTTCCCTACAATGGATGATTACTTGAACTCTTCATTCCTAGCTTCATGAATCAAAAGGTAGGGGGTAAATTTCACCTGTTGTCAGCACTGTAAGGACCTGCTTAGCTGTGTTCCTATAAACTTTCGGGCTTTTTCAATAATGGATGCTTACCATGTTCCCTTTCACATTTCCTGGTTTACTCTCACGCAATTTGTTTCTCATTAAAAAAGAGAAAAGGAATTGGAAATCAGAAAAGAATAGGATGAGAGAGTTCCATTACAACAACAACAAAACCAGCTCTGGATGACATCAGATGCACACCCCACACATCTGTAACAGAGACTCTTCCACCCTTTTCTCATAACCACTCCATCTGCCTCTTACACAGGCTGCTTCTGGCTTTCACATTAACTTTGGTGGTGACAGCAGTGGCATCATATGGTGTTTTTCTCTGCCCTTTTCCCAGGCTGTCTTATATTAGAAATGTTAGTTATTTACAAGCAATGTACTGCTGAGGGAAAGACACGGCTCTTGAGAAGCCCCAGTTCCCTGTTCCTCCCTGATTGCTGCAGCCTGGAGGGGGAAACGGAGAAGATTGATAAACTAGGAAAGGATTGGCCTTGTCATAAGCAGGACTTACTTGATCATTAGTTTCCTGGTGTGTAGCCTGAACTGGGTGAATTCCTTTTGTCTCCAGTATCTGGTCTTGCCTGCTGTCCTTATGTATATGCACTGTTAGTTTTACTGTAGAGACAAGTTCAATCAATTTTAGAGCATCCAGTGCTAGATCTCTTCTCAAAGGCTCAGCAAGGAAGGACAAGTGAGTTGCTGTTGTACATGAAAATCACCGTTGGGTATCCCATGATCTCAATCTTTAACACACTTTAATCTTCAAAAAACAATCTTCACAAATGTTCACTCTGCTGGAGGCACTTAACTTTGTGAAGCAGCCCATTCCACTTTTAGAATTTTGAGCTAAAGTTGACTGTCCTGAGAAGTCACTCACAGGTTCTGGTTGTGCCCTTGGGCTTTCCAAGAATAAGACAAAGGCTTCTTCTCTTGATGGCCCTGCCAGTGTTTGAAAATGAGCAATCAGGTCACCCCAGGCATCCAGAGCATGGACACCCCCAGCATGGGTTTCCCTATATGAGCCAGTCACCCGTCCCCATCCCATGGTACCCACTCAATGAGTCTTAATCTTAAATACATGATGTGGGAGGGGTGACAATGTCTGGGCTCATGCCATCCTCTCATTTCCCATCTTTAGCTTTTGGTCAGTGTCCTTATACAATGGGATTTTTATCCTTTGTTGAAGAATTAGCTTTATATGACAATGGCTGGTTTGTAAAATTCTGAGGGGTAATTCTGATACACAGAGGAAGACAGTGTTTCTTGATTTAAAAAGGGACACTTAGACAGTCGGGTGGTATGATTCAGAAAGCACTTGGCCAACTCCCTCTGGTCAAGCTTGACTAAGCTTTGCGCCTGAGCTGGCCTCAAGTTCTCACCCTAGGTCACCGTAGGCTCCTGCTCAGATGGCATCTCGCCGCTATTTTCATGCTGAATACAGGCCGAGGAAACTAGGTCCACCCATGAGGCATACTTTGGAGGGAGGAGGTGGTCCCTGCCATGGTGGGTGTGGAGAGCATGGATAAGCTCACAGAGGGTAGGGCTTGTCCTACCCTGACTCCCTCTGGGGCAGAGGGAGAGAGAATGTGGTGTGGGAAGGAAACCCAATTCAGAGCTATAATCCTGTTCTGTTCCTAACTCACTTTGTATCTCAGGAAGTGTCTGTCATCCATCCCTTTAGGTTGTTTTCCTTGCACACAAAAATGAGCCTAGGTCAGTTTTGCCTTCCTGAGTACAGTCAGGCTCCACTCAGCACATATTAAAGAGCACTTACTCTGGCTGGTTCTGTGCTAAGCTCTGTGGGTTCAATGGTGAGCAGACACAAAATTGTGATCCCCATCATGGAAGTTACAGTCTAGCAGGAAGAAAGATTTTTGCCACATAATCACCCATGTGGTCATTTTCTGTGGGAAGGTGCAATACCACAGTGCTATATCAGAGCCCATGAAAGGAAGCTGACTTAGAAATATTGGAGGAAGTGGCAACACTGAGCACTGGGGGAAAGTCTGAGAATTCACCCACTAATGGGAGAGAGAACCTTCCAGAAGGAGGGAGTAGAATGCTATGCTGATGGGATTGAACAGCGAAAGTAGATAAAGCACAGAGCAAAGGGGAGTGAGGATGAAAGGAAGTGAAGAGATAGGGGCCAGACTCATGAGACCCATCACATATTTTCACTTTTAACCTCAGAATAATGGGAAACTTTTACTCTGGATATATTGCAGAAACTGGACTAGGAGTCCCTGTAAGTAGGGACTTCCATGAATGGGAGAAATACTGAATTTTTTAGTAACCCTTAACTCAGATTTAACCTTATCAATTATAAGTGTAGGCAACCAATTGCAATAGTTTTAGCTCTTACCTGGGACTTTGTCACGAAATACACCTGTCACCAGATCTCGTTATTTATAGCATGAAGAAACACATTTGTTACTATATCACAAATTAGTCTTCTAAAATGTTGATAACTTTTTCAATGCAATTGGTTTTATTTGTAATCCTGTGTATTTTATGTTTTTAAAAGAGATTCCTAGATACCAAAAAGGTGGAGAATTTCTGATCTGACAAATGAGCAAGTAGGAGTTCTGTTTTTATTAGGATGGGAGATCAGAGAAGTAACCTGAGTAAATCTCCCAATGGGAGCACATGCCGAATATGAATTTTTAAAATAGGCTGTCTTTTTAGATGTATTCCTTAGATGATACAAAAGTAAGAAATCTGCAGAATCCCAAAGTGAAGGGACAGCTGAATACTGCCCAAAGGTGTCAACAGAATCCTGCAGAACGTATGCCTCTCTCGAAAGGTGCCCCACACTTGGGACAGGAGATAAAGGGTAGGGCAGACTGTCCTGGAATACAGACTGAGCCCCCCAAGGCTCTACCTTGATGAAGGGGCCAATGACAAACCCCATCACATTGAAGCAGCAATGAGCATGCTCTCTTTAAAACCTTCATTTGTGTGGGAGGGTGTGGAGAGGGCACCCATGAGAATTTACCTACAAATGACCCTAACTAAACATATTTTGAAGGATGTAATGCAAACTGAAGGGAAGTAACTTCAGGTGCATGATGTGATTTGCAAGAAAAAATAGTGAACCCAAATAAATATATGATAATCTAAGTAAATCAATGACTACATATGAAACATAATTTGTGTGGAAAATACAGCAGGCTAGATTTAAAATCTCAAGTTGTAATAGCTTATAAATTGGGAGAGGAAATTGGAGAACAGAGTATAGCAAGATTCTTGTATTGTTCAAGAGAAGACTATGGCCATCAATTACCTGTAACTTCTTAAATACGTATTAAATGGGGCAAATACTAATAGAATAGATCCAGTAAATAGAATAAGCAAAGAAGAACAAAATAGCCCTGAGGGCAAGAGACAGGAAAGGTAAAGGTAAAATACGACAAGTCAAAAGTTCAAAATGCGATGTTAGAAGTAAAAGCAAGTCACTAGTCACACTAAGTATAAGTGGACTAAATTCTCTCATTAAGGCTTTGATAGTTATGCTATATTTTAAAAACACAAAAAACAAATATCAGCTCTGTATTCTATAAAAGACATACCTAAAGAACACAGAAAATAAAGGTCCAATTATGAAAAAGATACACCAGGCAAGTAGTAATAAAAAGAAGGCATGGATAGTCACACCACTATCAGGAGAATTCAGGCAGAAAGCATTATTAGAAATAAGGGAATTTGCTGCATAATGATAAATGATTTCATTCATCAGAAAGACATTGATTCTAAATTTATGTCTACTGCATGAATTTGCCTATAGCATCATATATAGCCAGACTGACAAGATTAGTAGAAAAACTTGTCAAATCCATCAAAATATATTTTAACATGCTCACTAGATCACACACTAATCAGTAGATCAAATTAATCCCCCTGCCAAAAGGAAGAATATAGAAAATGTGAGAACTTTAACTATGGAACTTGAGCTGTTGTCTGGAAGGACACATTCCCTTCAACCATACATGGAACCCTAGCCAAGGCTGACACACACTTGGACATAAAGCTGGCTGACCTCACTACTATACTCAAAGGACTGGGATAGGACTGATCACATTTTTTAACCACATTGTAACTAACTGAGAAAATGTAGCCAGTAAGATAATTAGAAAATTCATTCACTTGGAAATTTATTAACACACAGTCAACACATGGGTTGAGGGAGACATTATAATTAAAATTAGAAAATTTCACCATGCAACTTTTCACATCCAACTCATGGGATACAATATTTGGAAGGAAACTTAGAGTATGAAATGCTTACCTTTAAAAAATTGAGAAGGCTCAAAATAGAGCTAAGGTCAAATACAAATCAAAGAGCCATAGGTGCAGAGGCAAGGAAATTAAAAGAACTGAAGTGCATAAAATAGAGAAACACATAAGAGATCGACAAAGCAAAAATTCCATGTTTGAAAAGATAAGATTCATTTTTAAAGGCACAAATACAATGAAATGAAAAAAATTACCACAGATACTACAGAGAAAAACACATAGGATATTAAGAACAATTCTCAATGCACTTTGAGACGTTGATATGATGGATGATGATGTAGAAAAATAGAACTTTGCAAAACAGATCAAGGAGAAAGACAAAATTAGAATAATCCTTTAACTATAAAAGAAATGCAGTCAACAGTCAGACATTTAAATGGCTGTATCTGAATGCTGCTGAACATTGGGAAACAGATGATTCCATTGTTTGGAATCGAAAAGAAAGCACTCATGAATATGGATGCAAAAATGCTAAACCAATACTACCCGGCCAGATCCAACAATGAATGAAAAAATCATGATCAAGTTAGGTGTATTCCAGGCATTCAGCTGATTAATATTAGAGTTTTATTAATAGAATTAACCACATTAATTACAGATTAAAAAGGAAAAATATTATTTCGATAAATATTATGAAATTCAATATCCATATGTGACATTAAAAATGTCTTCATATATATAAAAAATAGAAACTTCATTGACTTGTTAAGAGGCATCTACAAAAGATATTCAACAAGAATAGTTTATGGTGAGATGTGGGATGCACCCCCTTTAAGATTAGGAATGAAGCAAATGTGTGCACTCTATCATGCTCTCTCCCTCCTTTTTAACATTGCATAGAGGTGAGAGTCAGCCCAGTGGTTGTCAAGAAGAAACAGAAATTTTAAGGGTGGGAATGTTAAATGGTGCAGTAGCTGTGGAAAATGTGTTGTGGTTCCTTAAAAAAATAATTACTGCATGATCCCATAATTCCAGTTCTGGGCATTACCCAAAAGAATTGAAAGCTAGGACACAAAGAGATGGTTGTACATCACTATTATAGCAGCTGTATTCACAATAGTTAAAAGGTGAAAGCAACCCAAGTGTCCATCAACAGATGAGTGGATAACCAAGTGGGGTCTATACATGTAATGGAATATTATTCAGCCTTAAAAAGCTAGGAAATCTTGTTCCATGCTACAAAATGGATGAACCTTGAAGACTTTATGTGAAGCAAAATAAACCAGTCACAAAGGAATACTGTATTATTCCATTTATATGAGATATCTAGAATAGTCTCATTCATAAAGTCAGAAAATAGAATGGGGGATTCCATGGGCCTGGGCGGGAAGGGGAGTTAGTATTTCTTTAAATATATTTTATTGATTATGCTATTACAGTTGTCCCATTTCCCTCCCTTCGCTCCCCTCCACCCTGCACACACTCTCCCACCCACATTCCCCACTTTACTTCATGTCCATGTGTCACAAGTTCTTTAGCTTCTACATTTCCCATACTATTCTTGCCCTCCCCCTGTCTATTTTCTACCTACTGTCTATGCTACTTACTCTCTGTACCTTTTCCCTCCTCTCTCCCCTTCCCACTCCCCTGTTGCTAACCCTCCATGTGATGGGAGTTAGTGTTAATGGGATGGGACAGTTTCACCCTGGGAAGACGGAATCGTTCTGAAAACGGATGATGGTGATGGTGCATGAGACATGAATCTACTTAGTGCTACTGAATGTTACACTGAAAAATGGTTAAAATGGCAGATTATGCATATTTCACCATACATTTTTAAATGTTTTAGGGATTCTAAAAGAAGAAACAAAGTCACTACTATGCAGATGTTGTTATTGTTCATAAACACTGCTCTCCTGAAGCCAGCACTTCCTACTAAGCCCAGGCGCTCTTGTTACCTGTGGTTTCTGAATGGGGATGCTTCAGAGACTATATGTGAAATTATGCATCATTTTTCTGAGGGAGAATACACAAGCTTCTATTATGCCAGCAATTTTCAACTGGTGTGCTGCAAGAATCTTTAAAACATGCAATACTTGACAATTTAGTCAGGGGTACTGACCTCTTTTCCCTTAGGTTGTCAAATAAAAAATGACTATAGCCAACAAACAATACAACATCAGTTGTCTGGTGTGAATGAATAAAAATTTTTGGTGTGCTGCATAATTTTAGTAACTGGTTAACATGTGCCATGAGAGGAAAAAGCTTGAAATTGTTGCATTAGACTGTCAGAGGGGTCTGTGACCCACAAAACCATACGAGCCATTCTGAGTGGACCCTCCTATACTGTTCATCTCATACCCCCAACCCCTTGCCCCAGCAGCTATGCAGGAATGCACAAGCTATGACCGACTACCTATCAGTAATGCACTTGGTCTTTATTTCCTACCCATCTCATTCCCACCTTCCTCATCCCCCTCTCCCCACCCCAACACCACTTTTTCTTTCATTCACTCAGGTAATTTAACTATGATGTGAAGTATATTCTTATATCTTCATTGATTTCATTGGACAAGGTTTAATTTTTTAAGACATGCAAGGCTCTGTAACCAACCAAACTTCAGGGGTTTTTCTATTACACTTTGTTTTGTTACCAGTAGACTGTCTAGAGTGCTGGGGAGGCTCCCCCATTGGCCAAGATGGTGGCAAGAGGACCTTCTTACACTGAGCTTGTGGAAAGCTAGAAATGTCAATGCATAGGGACTGAGCTCCTAAAAAGCTAGCAAGATAATGGATAGGTAAAAAGCCCCTCCGCCACTGGTACCAGATTGGGGGTTGGACCAAGGGAAGGGAGGCACATGCACTATAGAAGTCGAAATGACACAGAGGGAGGTACTAGACCAGAGATGCCTGTGAGTCCAGGTTGGGGAAAGAAGGGATCTGTTGGGAGGTTGACCCACCTTAAGTATGCAAAAGTTTGGGAAGTTGATTTGTCATTTTGAGTAAGTACCTGGTCTGTCCATACCCAGGCTAATATAATGAATGCCATGGGAACAAAGCTCTCCTGGTTGCTCATTACTTCTATTGGCACAGTGCACCTGCCTACTCTCTCCATGTGGCCTTAGCACCCATGTGGCCCATGGCCTCCAGGGTGGAGTCTTTCTGTCTTGCTTACCTGGTGATGCACTTGCTGGTACATTCACATGCTCTCTCCTGAGACTATGCAGCCTTGCAGCCCTAGCAGCTGCATGGTCCATGGTTGTGAGGGCTCTACATGCAAGCTCCATGAGAGACCCTGAAATGAATGGCATCCAAGAACAACCTAAGCTACCTGGATGGGGATTGTGACCACTTTGCTACTGTCTGTGAGCTCCAAAGGATGGCACTTTAAATTGGAGCAGGAACTCTGGACACTGGCTTTTGTCTTGGTCTTGCTGAGGTTGGCTTTGAGATAGGGGCCTGCCATTCTCCCAGGTTGCACAGCACCTGAATAAAACTTTCCTTCCTTTTGTACCAACATCTTCCTCATGAGTGTTTTTTTTTGGCAACAGACAGCTGAATCTCTGTTTTTTTTTCATTGACTTACAATTTCTTGGATGATAACATTAAACAGGTCCAGCTCTACCTCAGGGATTGGAACTCAGAAAGCCTAGATTTGTAACCATGAACAATGTTCAACTAAAAATTCTTGCAGGTTTTATACCTTGCATTTAATGTGGACTAAATTTTAACAAAAGGAGACCCCTACTGAGTCCCAGGGTCTGCTTGGGGGATGGTGAGGATTCTTGGGTTACGCTTGGGATGATAACAGAGAGGGACCTCTCAGATGGCACTTCAACTTTAGAGATATCTAGGTACTGAAAACTGTTGACAGCTTAATTTTCATCCAAATCCACTCTGAGACTTTTCTTTTTAATAAAATGCTTTATTGCCACTTTTAAAGAAATGCACTATTAGGTACTTGCATAAAATATCAAAAAGCATTTATAATCGTTGTTTCGACTCTTCCTTTCTGGTCATGGAAAGTGGGTCAAAAAGAACTGCTGAAACAAAGCATGACAGAAATGCACTTGTGCCAGGCATCACGAAGAGGAAAGAGGTCTGCTGCTGGTTTCTTGTACACATGAGGTGATGGTTAGTAGTCATCGTAATTGACGCTGGCTCCATGCCGAAAGCTGTCTGGGCTCCGGGGACCAATGGCAGCATCTTCATCATAGTGCCGGTGGTGGTAATCATAGTAGTCGTGTCCGTTGCGATCTCTGTTTAGCCAATAGGTAACATCATCTTCAAATTTCTGGAGGAGAAGAGAGAAATCCATAGAGAGAGGGTTTAAGGACACACACTCCTGACCACATTTTACCTCTGGCTTTCTTGGTGGTGTTTTTTCTTCAATGATTAACACCTCTCCCTAAGAATGAATCCTTCTTATAGTATTCCTGTGCTCAGAGGTCATTCCAGCTGGCTACAGAAGACTGATAATACATTTTCCCCAAAGGAGTGCACATCCATACCCATGAAAACTTCTATCATATGAAAGCTTCTAAATGTATCCCACATGTCAACATTTTTCTCTTTGGTAAATAAAATGGACATCTGCCTTACACAGTAACAACTTGGCCTGACCCCTGGCACCCTACACATCTTCCTGTGGTACACACAAGTCAAATCTTCCTGTCCCATTCTGGTGCCAGGCCCATTCCAGTGCACATACTGGATGTTTAATAAATGTTGGCTGAATTAGATTAGTCACAGTACTGTGGAAGCACAGTACAGCCACAGGGCAGGTTATTTGGGGTACTCCTGATGGTGACTCCTTTATGCCTGTGGAGTTGCTTAGAGCATGCACAGGTGCCTTATTCATTCCACAGGCACTGATTCAATGGACACAGCATATCAGGCCCCAAGCTGGGCTCTGGAGGGCCACCCAACACAAGTGAGACTTTCTATGCCTTCAGGAAGCCTACAGTACCTGAGACACATGTGAAAACAGACAGTTGCAGTTAATAAAAATAAAAGGGAAGAAGTACTGTAAATGAGTGAGAGATGAAGAATAACATTCAGGTTTATAGTATGGGAAACAGGTCTTTGCTATTAATCCATTTTTAAAGGAGAAACTAGGTTTTTGTTGGTGGTGAAGGTGCATGATGAATCTGGATTAAACTTGCACCTGTTGATGCTCAGGACTTGGTGAGAAATTTAGTGTAAGGGCAAAAAAACAAAGCAGACAAAGATAGCCTGGGGAGGTTGGAGTGTGTTTAGAAGTTTGGGCTTGGGGCCAGTTTTTCTCAGAGTGTGGCCAGTGTACCACTGCTTCCAAGTCTCGGGGATGCTATAACATGCAGATTCTCAGGCACCACTGCACACCCCCTGGACAGAATTCCTGGCGGTGAGGTCTCAGGAATCTATTTTTATTTTCCTAAGACTTCCAGTGAACACTGATAATTGAGAACTCCTTGAGGCTGGAAGCCTGGCCTTACCCACAGTGGAGTCTCGGTGGCCATCCTCTCTGGGTGAGCAGTGGGCCGACAGTGCTAGGCTGATGAGCAGGACTCAATGTCTGTCTCCATCTACTTAGCCTGGGGCACCTTCAGAGCCCTCCCCAGCCTCTGCCTCGGAAAGGAGGACAGTGGCCTGCCTCCCAATATTGCATCTTTTTCCACAGGGAAATAACTCTTGGTCTTTGATTTTTCTCATTTTAGAATAATCTTGTTTGAAGTTTGCCTTGAAATATATTTTTTCACTAAAATTTTAAAATGTTTTATGACTACAGAAAAAATGCAGGCTCATATTTTAAAATCTGTATGTAGGAGGGGGACAAAGAAAAAAATCATAATTTCATTGCTAAAGATAGCCACTATTGACATTAAGATTGATTTCCTTCTAGAGTTTTCTGTGCATATCTAGTCATTACAATCTCCCTTGATCCTCCTTTATTCTGGTTTTGTTATCAGACATTATTTTAGCCATTTTCCCATGTTGAACCCTTTTTTAACATTGATTTTTTGTTGTTGTTGACACTATTACAGATGTCCCCCATTTTCCTCCCTTTGCCCACTTCCACCCAGCCCTTAGCTCCCTTCTCTGGCCTTCACTACATCGTTGTCTGTGTCTATGAGTTCTTTGGCTAATCCTTTCAACTTCTTTCATCCAGCCCACCCACCTCCACCCCTTTGAGATCTATCAGTCTCTTCCATGTCCATGCCTCTGTTTTTATTTTATTCATCAGTTATTTTGTTCATTAGATTCCACATATAAGTGAGATCATATGGTATTTACCTTTCTCTAACTGGTTCATTTCACTTAGCATAATAATCTCTAGGTCCATCCATGCTTTGCAAAGGGTAAGAGTTCCGTCTGTTTTACAGCTGCCTAGTATTCCATTGTGTAAATCTACCACAGCTTTTTAATCTATTCATCTACTGATGGGCACATGGGCTGTTTCTAGACTTTGGCTATTGTATATAATGCTGCTTTGAATGTAGGGGTGCATTTATTCTTCTGATTGTTGCTTCAGGATTCTTAGGGTATGTTCCCAGAAATGGGATTGCTGGGTCAAAAGGCAGTTCCATTATTAATTTTTTGAGTAAACTCCATACTATTTTATACAGTGACTACACCAATCTGTATTCATACAAAGAGTGCACAGGGTTCCCTTCTCTCAACAGCCTTGCCATCACTTGTTGTTTGTGGATTTATTGATAGTAGCCATTTTGGCAGGTGTGAGGAGATACCTCATTGAAGTTTTAATTTGCATCTCTCTGATGATTAGTGACCCACACCTTTATGATCAATTAATATTTGGCAAAGGAGGGAAGAGCATACAATGGAGTAAAAACAATCTCTTCAATAAATGGTGTTGGGAAAATTGGACAGGTACATGCAAATAAATGAAACTAAACCACCAACTTACACCATGCACAACAATAAACTCAAAATGAACAAGAGACTTAATTGTAAGTCTTGAAACCATAAAAATCTTGAAGAAAACATAGGCAGTAAGATCTCAAACATTTCACATAGCAATATTTTTGCCAATATACCTCCTAGGGCAAGGGAAACAAAGGAAAAAATAAACAATTGGGACTATATTAAACTAAAAAGCTTTTGCACAGTGAAATAAACCACAAATAAAATGAAAAAGGAACCCACTGTATGGGAGAACATATTTGCCAATGATACATATGATAAGATTTAATTTAATTTATAAAATATATAAAGAACTCATACAACTCAACACCAAGAAGACAAACAATCGAATTTAAAAATGGGCAAAGGACCTGACCAGACATTTCTCCGAAGAGGACATACAGAGGGCCCATAGACATATGAAAAAATGCCCATGTTGAACTCTTAATACCCATTTTCATGAACTGCAAATACTGATAATCAAAGAAATGCAAAGTGCTAAAAGATGAAATGCAAAGTGCCAGAGCATTTTCATGTATCAAATAACAAATTTTCATGTATCAAATAATGTTTCACTTAAACATTTTTAAGTTTTCAGTGAGAAGACCAGATGCTGCTGGGGATGTGAGAAAATGGTGCGCTCACACATGACTTACAAGAGGGACTTCCGCCAAGATGGAGGTTTAGCTGGATGTGCCTGCCTCCTCACACAACCAAGTTTAGGGACAACTAAATATTAGCATCACAAAACACAACCAGAACACGGAAAACTGAACTTTTCGGAAGTCCGCTAACAACAAATTCTTCAGCCTGACTGGTAAGGGGAGAAACCGGCGTCGGGTGAGGACTTACAAAGGAGGGCTCGGTCGGACCGGGCGCGGAATCCAGACGTGCGAATCCAGTCGCGCGGGTTCCAAACCCAGGATTGGACCTAGTGAGCCACCGAGCAGCCCACCGGGGGAGCGACACAGTGGGGAGGCGGTGGCAGCGAGTTGTCTGTGGTTGCCTGGTTGCGCGCGAGTGAGGGAGTGTGAGTGGTTGGACCGGCGGCGATAGACGGCGGCCGCGGCGGCGATAGCGGGCGCCGCCATTTCCCCGCTCTGACCACGCCCCCACATACAGCGTCACAACCCAGCGACCTGGGACTCCAAGGCGCCGCTTGTCCCACTTAAAGGGCCAGAACAGACCAAAAATGTCGCAGGCAGAACTCAAAGCCCCAGAGATAAATCTAAATGACGAAGAAATAGCAAAACTCTCAGACGCACAGTTTAAAACACTGGTCATCACCTTCCTCTCAGATTTGGTGGATTACAGCCACAAATTAGAGAAACATATGGAGGCTAAATTAAGGGAAATGAATGGAATTCTACACATGACTTACAAGAATGTGCAGTTTGGCACTGCTTAACGACCCCGAAATGTAATTCTACCTCTGCCCCAGCAACTCTTCAGGGCAGAGTGCATAGTAAGTGAGAAACAAACTACACACACAGATGCAAATAATAGCACCTGCCTTTTGGGTTGTTGTGAATGGCAAGTTAATTCATATATAAGAACTACAGTCACTCCTGGTGCAGAGTTTGGCTGTAAGTTTTTAGCTATTTGCACAACAAAAATTATATTTGAATTGCAAAACGTTAATCTGGGGAACAACTGATATATCCAATGGCTGAGAATGAGGAGGATGTTACCACAGGGCTGCAGGCCTGCCTTTTGTGCAACCATTTAAAATGGTCTCTTTAGGTCCCCAGCCCATTTTACGACTGCATTGCTTATTGTTCTTGAGTTGTAAGAGTTCTTGACATATTTTGGATGTCAGCCCCTTATCAGAGTTATTGTTTGCGAATATCATTTTCCATTTGGTTGGTTGCCTTTTTGTTTGGTTGATTTCCTTTGCTGTGCAAAAGCTTCTTAGTTTGATGTAGTCCCATTCATTAAGTTTGTTTTTGTTTCCCAATAAATTTAATCTTAAAAATAATGTCTCTAAAGAGTTTAATTGTTTTGACCTATTGCAGTTATTTGTATACACCCTTGATTCACAATATGAATCATGAGCCCATTTGGAAAAACACTTCCTCTGCCCTCCTTGGAGATGCTGCCCTTCTTCCACCCCTGGCTGGGGTGGTGGCTTGATGCTCTCCACTCTAAGCCTCACACACTGTGCTCCTCTTGATCCCCACGCAGCCCTGTCAGTTACTCTGCCGAATTCTGTGCAGCAGGGTCCCTCACCCTGGTCCTCAATTGGGAGGCTGAGATTACAAAAAAGTTACAAAAGACTTTTCCCTGTAATTTGGTGAATATGTCCACTCACATTATCTGGACACATGAACTGAACCATGTTCTGCAAAGGCATTGATAAATTATCCCCTAAACATCTGCAAAGACCCATTTCTCATTAAAAGTCAGTTTTCATCTCTTTCCACTGTCTTCATGGGTCTTTGCACTGATCTTGTTTCTGACATTTTTTGATGTAAAGCTGAAAATGTTTGGGGGAGGTTGTGAATTATTTTAAGAACACTCATGCAAAACTGTTAAAATTGTTCCTAAAAAAATCAGATCTTCAGTGAATCTAAGCTGCAGCCAATTTGGGCAGTGACCTTTCTGGAATTCTGTTTCCCAAACACATTGGAAGGGATTCCCTTTCGGATCCATGTGATGGAAAATTCCAGCTGCTGTCCTTATACTGATGGTCATGTGACCCAAAGCCTGGATCGCTCTTGGTATACAGTGGGGGCTTGCACTTTTGGAGCAAATAACGAAGCCTAATTTTTTGTGCCCTGTTTTGCCAAGCTATACCCCTGTCTCCTCGCTACCCTCATCATCACACACACACTGTCCGGCAGGAAGCCAGCCCCAGTAGGAGAGAACACTCACCGCCTCGTCGAAGCCCATGTAGAGGAACTGCTGGTACCACTGCTGGACCTCGGGTCGTGTCCGGTCCCACAGCTGCCGTCTCTGGCGCTTCAGGCTGCCTAAGAAGTCTTTGGCTCCGCTCTCATCAACAGCCACGTCAGTTTTCTTTGGAGCAGGTGCTGAAATGAATAATTCCCACCCGCAAATTCCTTTTCTTTTCTTGTTGAGGTGAATCACTATTATACATCCCATCCAGTGCCACATGGGCGGGACAATTTTGACTCAGCTTCATTTGTACATGGGGTCCTTGTTAGCAGGCTCTCCTGTTACAGCTATGTAAAAGGGCACGGGCTGACCTTCAACTTGTCAGGCCCAGGGTAGACATGAAATTCAGCGCATCATCTCCAGCCATTCATCCCTCTCAGACCCTAGGCCTCATGCAGGGGTGGGTGGCTTACACCCCAGGCTCTGTATTCAACAAATGACAGGCTGTCTAGTGTCACCCTGGTGCATATGCAGTGTACATGCAAACAAGAGAGCACTGTGCTTGCTTAGGAAACTAAGCAAGGGCTCAATGATGAGCCCTGAGGGGACTGGACCAGGCCCAGCCTCACAGTACAGCAAGTGCTCAGGGAAGATCCCTAGGACACACGGTGCTGCCTTGGGCCACCATCTGGGGGCCTCACAGATCACCGGTGAGTAGACTGAGGCTGGAAGTGTCCTGATGTTTGCTTTAACATGCTTCCTCTGATCAGTCTCCCTGTGTGGTCTCAACTATTTGAAAGGTAGCACCTTGGCAGGACGTGCCCAGGGAAGGCAGCTGTGCCACTGGGCCTGTCCCCGCTGTCTGGCTCTGAGCCCGCCCCTCATCTGTAAAACTGGACTGATCGTCCCTGTCTCCGCATTACTCTGAAGGCTGTACAGGGTAATGGAAGTGCCTTATGTGTTCAGTGCCATGGAGATAAACATGAGGGGGTTTGTTTTTTAGTCTTGGCTTATCTGTCTACTTTCCTCAGGGCCTGATGCACTCTTTGGCATACAGTAGGTATTCCATATGTATTTCTTGGCTTGACCTGAATAAAAGTTGAGGCTGTGCACCTAGGACTTATGTTTATCCTGGTGGTTTCCTCTCCAGCTCCACCTTTGTCAGTCTGGCCCTGCAAGACATTCTGTCACCAGGTTGTCCCCTGGGAAGATGGCTGGTGGCCCAGCATGGGAAGGAAGCACTCCAAGGAGCCTCAGAGACTGCAGAGGGACCAGGGCCTCATGAGCAGCTGGAAATGCTGGGAAAGATGCCCCAGGAGCCGCATGGTCCTGACAGGGCCTGCCTGTGCTCAGCGCCTGGCTCCCTGAGGGGCGACTGGGAAGCATGTGAGTAAGAGCTGGAGACCTTGTCAGGGGCCGAGTTGAACCTACTAGAGTTCCTGCTAACTCAGAGAGACAAGAATAAGTGATTAAATGTCCATATAAGAAATGTGACCACACAATTTCTAAGGGACAGTTAACTTCTTAATTTTACAGGTAAAGATGAAAATTTCAAGAGGGGAAGTGGCCTTCATGAGACCATACCACTGGTCTGATGACAGTGGGCTCCCAGACTGTCCCATTTCTGTGACACTTTCCTGCTGTCTACCACATTTATCTTAGGAGTATTTTCCACAGCAGGTGTTAGTAACAAAATGTTTTTCTGTTTAACCCTCCCCACAGTAGCTAACTGGATATGGACTGCCATACAATACAAGACATGCACACCCACCAACTGAGCTTTTCTGGGCTCCAGAGGATACGCTCTAAGTTTAGACATGTGCATTTAATTAATACGGCAGCTCTGCTTCTTTTATTCCTGCGTCCACACTGACCACATTCAGAAAACAAGCCTTCACACATTTACTGGCAATACTATTTATCTAATAAAATGTCACAGCACACACCCACAAAATAAGCCCTTTGTATCTGCCAACCTTTAAGGACTAAATCTACGACGGCTGCCCAGGGACACAACTGCAGTGAGCATGTCCGACACCGCCATCTCACTTTAACCCTGTGGCACATGCAACGGCCACCCGTGTAGGATGCATTTACCTTCACGTTTCTGAAGCATCTGCTTGAGTTTATTTCCATTTATGGCACCTAAAGGAATGAAAATAGAAGTCAGGTTTAGAGTTGAACTGTACTCTTAATTTCTCAAATGCCAAAATCAGTTGGAAAAAAACACTGTGTGCCTCCACTGTGATTTGGCAACTTGATAGTATTATAGTGTTTAAGGCTTGTGTAAGCCCTGCTGTCCAGAAAAAGCAGTTCAGGCTGCCCGTGACTCAGACTGGTGACAATCACCATGGCTGACCATGAGCATTCTGATATGAGCTAGTCCCTGGGAAAAGTGACGTGTTTTTTCAGACCTTCTGTCTTATTATGAGGGCCAGCCATCTGTCATATGTACCTTCCTACAGGCCTTATCTTTTCATGGTATAGTGGGGTGGACGTACCCCCCTCACCCAGTTCATGTCCACCTGAAACCTCTGAATATGAATTTACTTGGAGATAGGGTGTTTGCAGACACATGTAGTTAAAGCTCTTGAGGTGCTATCACACTGAACTTGGGTGGGCTCTAAATCCAGTCACTAATGTCCTTATAAGAAGAGGAAAGGACAGAGAGGGTAGTTGTTGGAAGATGAGGTCAGGCAGAAATGGGAGTAGTTCTCCAAAATTCAGCCCAGTTTGTAGCATGTTCTGACCACCTTATAATCAGGTATACCTTGCACTATTTGCTATTTTTAAAAGAATTTTAAAGTATATTTTATTGATTATGCTGTTATAGTTTTCCCAATTTTTTCCTTTTGCCCCCCTCTGCCCAGTACCCTCTTCCCTCCAGCAATCCCCCCCTTAGTTCATGTCCATGGGTCATGCATGTAAGTTCTTTGGCTTCTTCATTTCCTACACTATTCTTAACATCCCCTGTCTATTTTGTTCCTTCCAATTATGCTTCTTAATCCCTGCACAATTTCTCCCTTTCTCCCTGTCACTGCTCCCAGCTGGTAAGTCTCCAAATTATCCCCATAACTATGATTTTGTTCCTGTTCTGGTAGTTTGATTACTTTGTTTTGTTTTATTTTTTTAGATTCAGTTGTTGATAGTTGTGAGTTTGTTGTCATTTTAATGTTCATAGTTTTGATCTTCTTTTTCTTAAGTAAGTCCCTTTAACATTTCATGTAATAATGACTTGGTGATGATGAACTCCCTTAGCTTTACCTTGTCTGGGAAGCACTTTATCTGCCCTCCCATTCTAAATGATAGCTTTGCTGGATAGAGTAATCTTGGTTGTAGGTCCTTGCTTTTCATCACTTTGAATACTTCTTGTTTGCAAAGTTTCTTTTGAGAAATCAGCTGACAGTCTTATGGGAACTCCTTTGTAGGTAACTCTCTGCTTTTCTCTCACTGCTTTTAAGATTCTCTCTTTATCTTTAACCCTTGGCATTTTAATTATGATGTATCTTGGCATGGTCCTGTTTCGATCCAACTTGATTGGGACTCTCTGTGCTTCCTGGACTTGCGTATCTATTTCTTTCACCAAATTAGGAAAGTTTTATTTCATTTCTTTCAAACATATTTCCAGTTTCTTGCTCTTTCTCTTCTCCTTCTGACATCCCTATGATGTGAATGTTGGACATCTTGAGGTTGTCCCAGAGGCTGATTATACTACCCTCATTTTCTTTTTTCTTCTTGTTTTGATTAGTTGTTTTTTGCTTTCTTTTTTTAAAGATTTTATTTATTTATCTTTAGAGGGGAAGGGAAGGAGAGAAGGAGAGAAATATCAATGTGTGGTTGCCTCTCGTGGGCCCCCTGCTGGGAACTGGCCAGCAACCCAGGCATGTGCCCTGACTGGGAATCAAACTGAGATCCTTTGATTCACAGGCCCGTGCTCAATCCACTGAGCTACACCAGTCAGGGCTGTTTTTTGCTTTCTTGTGTTCCAAATCATTGATTTGATTCTCAGCTTCCACTCTGCTGTTGTTTGCCTGTAAATTGTTCTTTATTTCATTTAGTGAATTCTTCATTTCTGACTGGATCTTTTTGATGTTGCTGTGGTCCTCAGGAAGTTCCTTGAGCATGCTCACAACCAGTGTTTTGAACTCTGCATCTGAAAGATCACTTAGCTCCATTTTGTTTAGCTCTTCTTCTGGAGTTTTGATCTGTTCTTTCATTTGGGCCATGTTTCTTTGTTTCCTCATTTTGGCAGCCTCCCTGTGTTTGTTTCTGTGTATTAGGTAGAGCTGCTTTAACTCCATATCTTGGTAGTGTGCCCTAATGTAGTAGGTGTCCTGTAGAGTACAGTGGCACAGCCTCCCCTATCACCCAAGCTGAATATTCGAGGTGCACCCTCTGTGTGAGCTGAGTATACCTTCCTCTTGTAGTTGAGGCTTAGCTGCTGTTGGCAGATCAATGGGAGGAATTTATCCAGGCCAGTCAGCTGCAGGGACTGGCTATGACAATGGACCACCAAACTCTGCTGCCTTCAGAGGTTGAAGGAGGATCAGCTGTGCAGGAGTAAGGTGGTGGTGCTGTGAAGTAGTCTATAGGTGTCCACTGGGTGTGTTGGCTCTGAGGCTTCTTGGGTGGTGCAGGCAAAAGTCAGCCCCCACCTGTTTTGTCCATGGCTTCCCTGCACGAGCTATAAAGCAATCTGAGACAGCTGCTACTTGTGCTGGGATTGGAGATTCCCAGGCAAAGCCAAGCTGTGAAGCT
Organism: Artibeus jamaicensis; assembly: GCF_021234435.1. NCBI lineage: Eukaryota > Metazoa > Chordata > Mammalia > Chiroptera > Phyllostomidae > Artibeus > Artibeus jamaicensis. Next base: position 6,479,410 of record NW_026521810.1, on the reverse strand, counting down.
AATCTGGCTGCTGCTAGTGCCAGGTCTGGGAGTCACTAAGGCCAGCTATTACTTGTTTGATAGGATTTAGGAACTTTTGAAGCATAAATCAAGACCAGCCATTCATATGGAAAAGCAGCTTGGGTGGCCTGTAATTTGGGTGGGGTAGAGTCCCTGGGGATCTACAAGGGGGTTCAAACCCTGTTAGCCAGGTTGATGGATTCTCAAATATGGTGTCAACCTGCCAACTCCATGGCTCTGTGGGGGGAGGGCTCAGAAAAGGGACAATGGCCTCTGTTCGCACTGATGCCAGACATGTCAGCCTCTCCCAGTATGCCTCCAGTGCCCTTCAAGCTGCCACTCCAGTGCTGTAGTTCAGAGGGAGTGAGCCTGGGTAGGTGAGTCTGTGTATGGGTTCTTTAAGAGGAACTGCATGAGACCCCAGAAGTTTCTTCCATGACTCAATCCCTACTGGTTTTTGCAGCCAGAAGTTGTGGAGACTTATCTTCCTGCCACTGGAATCCTGTGCTTGGGGGCCTGATATGGGGCTGGACCTGCTTGCTCCTGAGATATTCCTCCCAAACTTTTATTCACCAGATGTGGTAAGAGACCAGCCCATTCCCTGTCTGTGCCCCTCCTACCGGTCTTGATGGCTGTGGTTTCTTTAATTCCATAGTTGTCAGACTTCTTTCTATTCAACTTGATTTCTGATGGTTCTGTGTGATGGTTGTGCTATATTTTGGTTGTAATTTTAATGTGGTTGTGCTAAGAAGCAGGCCATGTCTGTCTAGGCCAACATTTGACCAGAAGCCTCACTATTATTTTTGTTCACTTCTAAAACTGTCTTTATTCAGCCCAATCATTTCAGTGGAAAATAACACGTGTAGCCTGACAGAATATCCTGCTCCATGTGTGATCTGGTTTGAGGACCATCAACACCACTGATCCTTAATTGCCACATATAAGTATAAGGCCTGTCAAAGCCCCTGGGCAAAAGCTGAGCCTTGTAGGTACTGAGCCAGGTGTCTTCGGGGCTAAGGGGCTAGTCTGGACTCAGATGGACAGGCACTGAGACGGTGGTGCCTACTTTCTTGAGCAGGTACTTAACCTCCCTCTTTACATGGATAGACCCCAAACATGTGTTTCTATCTGAAAAGGCACAGTTTTCTGGGAAAAGAAGCCATAGCTTTTGTCAGACTCTCGAAAGTGTCTGGGATCTAAATAAGATTAATAGCCTCTGCTTAAACAATTTACTAGGTAGCTGAGGGGGAAAAAAACCCCACATTTGTAGGGGAAGGTCACAAATTGGATGCCCACAGCTGAACTTTTCCTACAGATGTATTTTATTGGCATGCCAGTGCTTACAAAATCTGAATTTGAACACCTCTGGGCCCACGTCACTCAGCACACCCTGTGGTCCATAAACAGCCAGTTCTAATTAGCCCTCTGTAAGCATATGAATTTGAGTGATACCCAACTGCCTTTAGAGTAGGTATCCCAGCTGGGGAGCCCAGTTTGGGAAGACTCTTTAGAGACCACACTGAAGGAATGCAGTGCAGGTGGTGACACTCTCATGTCTGGGTGTCTGCTGGGCAGTGGGCTCAGAGAGTAGCACAGTGTGTGGCAGCCTATGGAAGAATTTAGTGGTTTTCATTGTGTATGATCTCATCAGTCTGCAATGATGTGATTTAAAAAGCAACCGTGGCCCTGGCTAGGTATCTCAGTTGGTTAGAGCATTGTCCCAATACACTGAATTTGTGAGCTCAATCCCTATTCAGGGCACAAACAAGAACTAAACAGTGACTGCATAAATAAGTGAAACAACAAATCACTCAATCTCTTGCTCTCTCTCTTTCTGTCTCTAAAATCAACTAAAACAAAAAATTTGCAATTTTAGGCTGCATTAATAACAGGGTAGCATCTTGCAGGAAGGAAGTAATTTGTTCTGTCTCTGTTTTGTCACTACTCTGATCAGGCCACCCCTCTACTATTTGGTTCAGTTCACAACATCTGACTTTCAGAATGTCACAGGATAATTAGAGCTTTGGTCAGAGGAGAGAGTCCAGAGAAGACAAGGGCACAAATATGTGTTTTATGAGAAAACAGTAAAAGAATTTAGTTGTTTAACGTAGAGAAAGAAAACTTCTGGGAGAAAAGCTATGGCTCTAAGGGGCCACAGGGCTATAGATTAGGATATGAAGGAAGATTTCCAACACCTGGGCAGCCACACAAAATTGGTACAGGTTGTGCCAAGAGGTTTCACATCAGAAGTTGCTGGAGGCTTCTAAGCATAAATAAGCAGAGATGAGCACTTGATGAGGCTACTATAGACAGGATTATTTAGAGGGCATGGCCCTACTCTTAAAGGCTATACTTTCCTTCCAAGAGTCAATGAAGAAATCAATGAAAACATTTCCCAAAGCAGACAGGGATGTTCCTTGGCACTAATATTAGCATTCATTACTATCTTAACATTCATTGATCTCCAACAACTCACTCAGAGTAAGTCCCTCCATCTGAAATGTGATCTGATGTTGAAACAGACATTCAGTTTAAGCATTTGTGATGAGGCTGCAATTTCTTGCAGCAAATGTGTCACCACTGCTCCAGATTTGAAACCTCACCAATTCTAAGAAATACAACTGCATGTATAAACCCTAAATTGTGAATTGTCACTGTTGCCACTGTACCAAATACCACACACTGAACTATGTGGACCAAAAAGGGGCCCATACTAAGCCTAACGAGCTTGGTAAGCATGGTGTCCTTACAAATTCAGAGACTGAAAGTAACCACATATTATGGTCTGAAATGAAAACTTTCTAACTAAAAGTGAGTTATGTCGGGTGGTCATGTCCTAGGCAGGTATCTTCCCTGACAAAGGTCAATCTGTACCTTAACGGAGCCTGTCTGTTGTCTTTTTGCATCTACAAGAACATACCTTTGGAATGGCAGGGCAATTTCCTTCTTTCCAGACCCCTCACTGCACCAGAGCAGAGACCACAAAACCCCTTGTTGTTATTGTTATTGTGTTAACTGTTAACTACCCTAGATGTAAAAATGTGAAGGAGCAATGTGTCCATTTATTTGGTTTACTTTTTATCCAATTCCAGATATTTCCCAGCTTTACTTTTTCCCGCTTTCCAAATCTATCACCAGTGGATTTCATGTAACCCTCTTACATCTCCTCCTTTGATTGTGTTGTATAAAATAAGTTGCAAAACTACCACTTTTTGGAGCATTTTCTCAATCTGTGGAGATTTTGCTCCATGGCGATTGTCATCAGTTTGGCTTAAATAAACTCATATTAATTCTCTACACATTTGGACATTTTTTTATGTTGGCAACTATAAATATTAACACATATGATTGAACACTGCACTAAATTTGTTTGAAGAAAAAAAAGACAAGTAAATAACTGTGATTTTTTTCTGTAGTACAGATTTTTTGTTTTTAACTCCAACACCATCAGTTACTATTTCTACACTTGACAAGATGCACTTTTCAATTGATCAGATCTGCTTATCTGGTATAGATCTCCAGGTGGGTTCAGAATTGCAAGATGCCCCTTTGATTTATTACTTGATTAAGAAGGGCAATGATTTTTTTCCCATTAAATGTTTTTGGATGTCATAAAGTGCCACCTTTGGGATTCTACATAGATATACTGATATTCATTTTAAGTCATAAGAACTTTCACATTATAGCTCGATGATGATACTGTAATATTTAATTGACTCCTTTCACTATGTTCTTGGTATGAATGAAATAAAGTTCAAGCCCTGAAAAGAAATAACTTATAGCCAATGCTCACTCTCTTTTTTGGAATGTGCTTCTTAAAATGGAAGGAACAAAGGATATGAGATAGATAAATCCTGCCCTTGGAAATTACTGATCAGCCTCCCTGTGGTTTGTCATTTAGAACTGCAATAACCTTCCCCACCTGAACAGGTCCCCTGCTGTTCTAAGGACCCCGGCTCCAAACTCAGGGCTCCTTCCTCCACTGCATCAGGAGCTTGGCTTTCTACACCTGCTTTGAATAAGTAAAATACAGAGACTGAGCAAGCAAGGGAATCTTCTTTTCCATCAGACAGTGTCCAGCTACTTTGCAGTGGGAAAAACACCAGCTTCATTTCACCAGCAAGTCACTGCATGCCTTCCAGCTCCTGCTCTCTTAGCAGTGGGTCTGGGTCATAGTACCTGCCCCTCTGAGTTGTGAGCCTCAGAGGCACTATGAATTCCTGGGGCCACTGGTGAACCATGCAGGACCACACAGGAAGGTACTGTTATCCACACAAAACATGCTATTTCAGATTGCCTTTCTTAAGACGGGGTCTGTGGACTCCCAGAGTTTAGATTGTCTGCACACTCACCAAATTGCTTCATTTTGGGCATATGTGTGTGTGTGTGTGCACATCATTACAGAGACCGTTTCTTTGGGAATTTTCAACCTATTCACTGAGGGCTCCATGAAGTACAGAAGGTAAAGATTTCTCGTTTCAGAGCAGTTTCCCTGTATGGGATGTGAGGCCTGCCCATAGCTTTGCTACCTGGACTTCACCCAGCTGGGAAGTGCCTGGAAGAGAATCTCCGGGATGATGTATTTTTGGATCCCCTGTCTGGGGTCTGAGAATGGGGCTGGGAAGAGGCATATGTGCCCCACCGAATTCGAGCTGCTGTTACCCCTTCCCGCATTACTTAGTCCTGAAACACTTCTTGCTCCTTTTTCGGACCTCCCACCCTCATTTCCCCCAAGGTTGTCAAACATATCTGAGACCCTGCCCTTGATCCTGGTACTCTGTTAGCTTGCTCAAGCGCATTATTTGCTACTCCTGCAAGCGCAAAACCGCTATCACCCTTGGTCCTTGCCAGAACTCAAAATGGGTCCCTAGGTCCCCACTCCAGCACCGATCTGCCTCCCCTGCCCCCCGACATTCCCCCCGCTTACTTGGACCCAGGCACAGCACCAGGAACAGCGCCAGAACGGTCAAGGCCAGGACGGTGGGCCGCGTGGAGGAGGAGTTGGCCATGGCTGCACCCAGCAGGCAGGAGAGGAACGCGCACCACTAGCCGCTGTGCAGAACTGGCGTGCTGGAGAGAGGGGCGCAGGCAGGCCGGTGTTGCCTGCGTCCCTGCCTGGGCGGGGCCGGCCGGGCGGGCGCGGTGCCAGTGGTCCGAGGGCCAAGCACTTCTGAGACCCGCTCTCTGGCCAGGGATGCTTGGGATGCATGCACCACTGAAGACCACCGGGGGCATTGGGGCTGGTGAGGACCAGCGGGGGACCAGCGGGGTTCCAGCTGTCCAGGGATGGGCTGACACCTTCCAGGAGGGAAAGGGCGATGCCCCAGGAAAGGGTAGGAGGCGGACTGCTGACCCCAGCCCAGGTCTTCCCCTTCCCCATCATATCCCTCTCCTCCTAGCCCAGTGTGATGGCTGCTCACGTTGTTCTGGTCACTAATACTTCGCCGCCTTCCCATCGTGCATTGGCCTATAAAGAGGCCTCTGGAATTTCCTTAATTCCCCAAGCAGCACTTAAAGATGCTTTTGGCAAGCTGTGTTTTGGTATATTTTGAAAGACTCCACAGTCTGGGTTTAACTGCCAACCAGGAAAACATTTCATCCCAAACTACTGGAATAGAAAGCCTTTCAGAAACCAGGAACTGAGGGGGCTCTGTAGGTGGTCCCAGAACAAAAGTGTCCCACTGTGTGCTTTGAAATGAGGCCCAGTGCCAGGACTGACCAGATATGGAGGACTCGGAGGATGGAGAGGAAAACTGAGACATACTTGTCCCAGCTGACCTTGAGCTGGTCACCTAATTAGTCTCTCTAGACCTTGTCTACAGAATGGCCAGTGATGTTGAAATTACCTTTGGGGGCCCTCCACCTGCTATGAACTGCTATGATTATCTCTTTCCTTTACCTTCTAGGGGTGCTTACTGTCTCGCCACATAATTAGCTCTCTGTTTAACACAGTTGGATTTCGCCAGCAGGCAGCAGAAGGATTGTGTAAATGTTGAGACAGTAGGTGGCCAGGCGAAGCAAGTGTGAAGTGGGGCTAAGTGAATCACAAGGACTCAGACTGCACAGATTTTCAGAAAAGCAGAAAGATGACTTTACACATCAAACGATTGTAGGGGAAGCTAGGAGCCCTTGGGGAAATGCTGGAGTAGGGAGCAGGACTTAAAAAAATAACTAAACTAAAAATAGCAATATTTGTACTTTTTCCCAAGGACAAGAAATTCATTATTAGGAGGAAAAAGCAAATAGAAAGCTGAAGTTCTGTTTGGATTGGTTTGGAACGTTACATTAAAGGTATTAATTCTAATCTCCTATTTGTCTGGTGAAGCTCATCCACCTTTGCTTCAAATCTTCAACTGAATTTGCTTCTAATACATTAGAATCATTGTCTCTTAACTGGGATCTGATCAGAATCGAGTTCGTGGAGCCAGAGGACAGTAGCCACCTCCCTGCACAATTTTCTTTTTTTATCTTTTGGAAGTAGGTCCTCATCTCACCCCCTCTACCCACTTCCTCCCGTGAACACTTGGAAGTGCAGTGGCAATTTTATTTTTTGTTAATTCAAAGAGTCCGAGGGAAAGAAAATGGGTGCTTTAATTAGCTTATACAGTTAATTGCAAGATTTAAAAACAAAGTAAATATTGAATCTTAATTTTTAATGTGCCTATATATGAAAAATACCTTGATTAGTGTTCTGTTATAGAATTGGTAAGACAAATCAAGGAGCCTACAGAAAATTATTTGAAAATAATTGCCAATAAGGTGAGAAGAACATTTTCTGAGGATTAGCCCAGATTCTTTTCTCCAAGAAGGGGATGGAGGTGAACTGACCCTCCTGCCAGCTTCCAACTCCTCCAGCCGATCCTGGGGCACCGGGGGGGGGGGGCAGCATCTTTCACAGAAAGGGTGGTGACCAGAAGACATGGCCAGAACAGTATTCTTATGGTGAGTCTTCATTTTGAAGCTAAGTCTGTGCTTTCTAATCAAGAAGATAAAAATGATCATCATGTGATAGAGAGGCCCATCCGGCACCCACATAGCGCTCTGATGTTTACTCGCAAAACAAGGAACGTCTCCAGGATATTCTATAATTCCTGGATAAACGGAACATTGCTCATCCCAAATAATGGCTGAATTCTCCATCTCTGCAAATGAGAGACACGGCCTTTTTGCCTAAAATTTTTACTGAAATATAATACAGAAAAATGTGGAGATCAGATGTATGGCATAATGATCATGAAACAACATCATCCACATTCTAGCAGCCCCTGTCCCCTGCCGGGCCCTCCCCTAGTATGTACTGTGACAAATAGTGTAGCTAGCACAATCTTGTTTTAAAAACATTTTATTAATATTTTATTTTCATTTCCTTAAAAAACCCTCATAGAATAAGGATCATGGTTGCTAGTAGGAAGACAGTAGTAACTAATAAGAAGAAGTGTTAAAAGCTGTGAGATTTATGGCTGGGTCAGTTCACCAGTTCAGTTCAGTGCAATCCTGTATTCGTATCTCTTTCCCCAAAAGTGCGATGGATTCCTCTGCCTGGACCTAGACAACATTGCAGAGCGAAGTGTCTTTGCTCCAGTGTCATTGTCTGCTTTACACATCGTGGTGACGTTTCATCACCACGAATAAAATGGCACAGAGTGCGCTCATCCACCTGTCTCATCTGTCTTCCAGCCGTTTGCATTCACGACAGGTCTGGCTTTACTCGGATCCTGCTCAGTGGGGATTTTCCTGCCTCTCCCGCACAAACGTGGAAGAGCAGGGCCGCAAGAGGAAGACAACTTTGGCCAGGCCCCAGTGGCCATGACTGTTACTTCTTTCAGTACAAGGGCGTGATGTAAGTCCCCAGGTTTTTGTAAGCCGGGACTGCCATGTGGCAGGGAGCCACTCAGCCTATCTTTGCAGGGGGCTGCTAAACTTGGTGCTCTCACTGGAGACACAGTCAGTTTTCCACACTGAAGTTCCTTCCATTTGTTTATTTGTTCAACAATATTTACTTATAAAAGTTTAACTATGCATGATGCACTGTGACAAAGCCCTTTTCTTCCTATTTAATTACATTTGCCAAGTGCATGGCTCTCCTTTTTCCCTTTGCTAACGCTGGTCTCTTTCTTTATTCCAGTGTTTCTCAAACTTCATCTGAAAATCCTAAGGTGCTTGTTAATGCACATTCCTGAACCACACTCCCTGGAATTCTGATCTTGTCAGCCCCGGTGGGGCCTAGGAATTTGCATTTTTTGGAAAGAGGATTCTAGAGGTGCTGATGTCAGCAGTGCTCAGAGTGCTCTCTGGGACACTCAGCCCACTGGGCTGTCCACACAGTCTTCACCTACCTAGCTTTACTCCCCCTGTGTTTCTCCCCATAATTACCATAGCAGTTTCAGGAGCTGCATCTGTGATTTGGCATAGTAGCTAAGAACACAGTTCCAGGAATGTGTCATGCACTAACGGTGTATGTAACTCACACGTCCTCTCTGGGTCTCGTTCTGTAAGATGAGATCAGAGATCACGTACAGATCTTCATATGCAGTAAGCACCCAATAAATGTCAGGAGTGGTTATCATCAACGACACCCACTCTGACCTCTCCATTCAAAGTGTCTGACACTTGCTTGCTCCTCCCACTCCTCACCCTGGAGCCTAGGCCAGGTGAGCAGAAACCCTCATTTTGAATGGATCCCAGTCCATCTCATTATCACATGTCATTAACTCATCATGCATTATTACTTCACTATCATACATGATCAGATTCACCTTTTCAAACATAGCCATGATGTGGTATCCCCTACCATTCTCTCACTTCCTAGTTCACAGGAAATGCAGCACTAGAAGAATATGCTAAGTGACATCATCCAGTGAGGGGTGAGGGTGCCATGAGCCTGATGGGGGAAGTTCCACAGGACAAACAGCACAGGAAAGAGGGTCTGATGCAGAACTGCCACTGATCCCAAGAGGCCTCAGAGCCAAACCAATCAAATGCAGTGTGGGACCCAGCTTGACTCTGAATCAAACAGAGAATAAGAAGACAGTAGGAAAAATTTGATCATGGAATGGACTTCCTATTAAGATGGTTGATTGTTTTTTTCTGGTATAAAAATGGCTTTACAGTTACTCTGTTAAGCTCTTATCTGTTACAACTACATACTAGAATAGTTATGGGAAAACGAAATGATGTATGGGATTTGGCTTAAAATATATCTGGATAAAACTAGCAGATATTGATAATTCTTCTGCTATGGAACTACATATATATTCCCTGAGACTCAGTTGTGATGGGTCATTATCCTGTTCTCTGTGTATATTTATAGATTTCCATAATTAAATGTTAAAAAATATATACAGAATCCTAGTGGCACCCATTGACTATACAATCTATAATATACACATGACCTTCAGATTCTCTGTTTAGCCTTAAAATACGTACAACAGTTGTTTTTCCCTTAAACTTTCTGTAGGTTCCCCAATTTCACCCCAACTCAATTCTTGCACATTTTCTTGGCACCTTCACAGCTTTAGGGTTTTGCATACAAAACTCCTCCAGCATGTTGCTGGACCCTCACCTCTGTTAGTCAAACCCCTACATCCTGCTTACCTACCAATGCAGGGCTCAGCTGGGTGGTTCTGCTGCCTCCCACAGTTCTGATGGCACTCACTCAGCAGACTCAGCTGGGATAGGCTGCACTGGACAGTCCCAGAGAGCTCTGCTCGTATGTCCGACACCTAAGTGGGGTTAATTGGAAAGTCTAGGCTCAGCCGAGATTGTCCACTGAAGTGTTTACATGTGGCCTCTCAGCGAGAGGTCTCAGGGTGTTTCCTACAGGGAGGCTCAGGGCTCCCACAGGGAGTATTCAAAGATCAGCTGCTCCAAATGACAAGAGGAAGCTGACAGTATTTTAAGGTCTTGGCCTAGAAATGGACACAAATCAATGTATTTTTTTATCCTCACCGAGGACACTTTTTTGTTATTATTATTTTTTTAGAGAGAGGAAGTGAGAAAGACAGAAAAATCAATGTGAGAGAGAAGCATTGATTTGTTGCCTTCTATATGTGCCCAGACCAAAAGTCATAGGTGTCTGGACCGAGGACTGAATTTGCAACCTAGCTATGTGCTGACTGGGAATTGAACCCAAAACCCTTTGGTTATAGGACAGTGCTCCAACCAACTGGGCTACACCAGCCAGGGCATGAATCAATGTATTTTATTGATTGAAGCAGTCACAGAACTCACTGGCATTCATGAGGAGGCACAAAAATCCAATTTCCAATGGGAGAATGTCAAAGAATTTGTGTCAGTCTTTAATTCACTACACCTGCCCACCTTTCAAGGCTGAGCTCAGATGCTACCTCCTCCAAGTGGCCCTTCCTGTTTCATTCACCCTTTGGGCTAGAAGCGTACTTTCTTTTCAGTTCTTACCAACAATATGTTTCCCTGAATGTTCCCCATTCTTCCTTGGATTTCTCTGTGTGCCTTACTTCTATCTTCTCCATTAGATTTTAAGCTTTGAGCTCCTTAGTTTGTTTATTTTTAAAAAAATTTCCATAGAACAGAAGAATCAAATATTTGGTGAATGAGTAAATGTGAGTCATCTAAAAGTGAGTCTACAGCTACACAGATCTTGTGTAAATTAGATCATTTTGAATGTGTGTTTTTTTATTTTAAGCTTGATGTTAGAAAAGTATATGTTACACATGACAATGGCTCATAGAAACAGCCCAATAATAAAGAAGGTAATTTGAGTGAACCTTGCCGAATACTGGCTGTAGCAACTCTCTACACCTAAGGGTTGGCGATCACAGGGTTAATTTTTATGCTCAGTGATTGGTCCTCAAAATTCTGTTCCTGTTTATTAAGCGAATTTCCATGTTGGAATTTTAATAACTTTTGCCATTTCAAGTAACTAACTGAAGCCAAAGACAGGGAAAGCAGGAAAGTTTCCTTTTAGTCTAAAAAAATACTGAGGAGCACAAAGTCCTTATTATGTGCAGTTCACTGAAAGGCTCTGTGAGCAGGGCTCCCGAAGACGTTGCCCCTCGGCCATGTGTCCAGGACTCCACGGGCAGACGTGAGCCCTTGGTGAAGACGAGTATAAAACCCCAGCCTGTGGTCTGGAGGCAGCAAAAAAGTCTCCAGTAAGGGTAGTGTTCATATCCAAGGGACCTCTGGTGGGAAGAGGTTATTTTTTTTTATTAGAACAGATTAACAGGTAAAATGAGGCCTGTTTCCAATCTTTTCATACCTTGAATTTGTAGCATTTTAACTAAAAGGATCCTGACAGTTGAGGAGATCACAAAGGCATAAAGCAGACTTTCTCTGGTGAAGGGCAGCACACCTGCCTGCGCCAGCTCCCCATGCACACATCCTTTACCCTGCAGGCAGAGGAGCAAGGTGGGTTCTGGATGTAAAACTCTGAGCTGCAGCTCGACCACCTGGACAAAAAATATGGGTTTTAAGGCTGGAGTTCATAGGTCTACAGGTGGTGAATGCCAGTCTTAGGGCACCTAGACCAAAGCCAGAGGCCTGCTCCAGGTGGGGACCTGCAATGCACCAGGCCTCGTTCTTGTAACCTGGTATGACCAAGCTGCCGCCCACAGTGAGGGGCAGGCAGAGGCCACAGGAGCAATAGGCACCACCAGCACATCAGTGTTTTCTTGCTTGCTGAATGACTCAAGAGTCCTGTCCGCTTTCGACAGATATGTTGAATCCCAAAGTGGTGAGACAAAGATATTGGTCATTGCTTCTGCACATCATGAAAGGTCATCGACAGAGCCCTACTCAGCCCGATTTAGGGCCAAAGAATTGGAGCTTTACTGTTTAGTGCACAAAACACCCACACAGTCCAGACCTCCCCAGTATGGTTGTCATTATCATTTCCTTTATGTGTGTGTCTGTTGTTTCATTTCTTTATCTACTTATGCTGTTAATTACTGAGCAAAGAATTTTAGAATTGCCCTATAAATTCAGAGAGAAAGTGTACTGCAAACTAGCTCCCCCAGCCCCCATGTCAGAGAGTCATGCCTTGACTGTATCTCCAAGACACTCTGTTTAAGTAAAAATATTTTTGATAATCTATTGTACCAACAATAAATTAGATGTTTTATCTTCTTCCCAGTGGTACAGGCACCTATTGGGTACACAGGGCTGATGCAGGTCACATGAGAGCTAGAGTTGAAATGGTACTTTGTGATTTCCAATTTGATCTTTGCCAGGTCCTGTAGGGTGGGCAGGAATCCATCCTCCACTGACAGATAAGGAACCTGTGGGTCGGAGGTGTGACGTGCCACTCAACCGTTCTCACCAGCGTCTAACTTTTCTGCCTCTCAGTCAGGTGCTCTACATCCCTCTGGTCCCTTTGCAGCCTTGGCTTGCTCAGAGATGAGACCCTGTGCTGGGCACTGGACGAGGCCTGATTCTCGTCTTCGCGTTGTCAATCCGATCAGAGAGGCAGGACCTAAATGTGAGAGTGATGAGGGGCTGCAGAGTGCAATTCGATCTGGCAGCTGTTTGAAGCTGTCTCAGAACTGGCATTTTAAGGACCTCAAACAATCAAGCTTAATGTTATTAGAAACAAGAATGATAAAAGTCTGTGTAAGTGATCGATAGTTTATAAAGCACCTTCCCATGGAGTTCATTATTTCAAACTCAGGGATCAGGGCTGAGGTCACTGTTCTCTGCCAAAACATGTCTCTTCATCTTAAGATCCTGCTCAAGAATCTCATCTCACCCAAGATATTTATGCAGAAAATTTCTTTTGCCCTTTGATGGTTATAATACCATTCATATCATCTTAGCATATTAACATGAAATAGTTCAGGTACTTCCTTTATGAGATTTAGTCTGCTCTATTTGCCACCTGTGACTGTACTGACTGTATTGCAGGGAAGGGGGAGAGTATTTTTAATTCACTTTTTAAAAAAAATTTTATTTAGTTATTTTTCAAGTACAGTTTTTTGTCTATTTCTCCCATCTCATAAGTCACTTTTTATATTGTGTTTTCCAGGCCCTCCAGGCTTTGGACACACACTTCTGAGTCATTGCTTACTGCCTCCCTGGGACCCTCTCCTGAAGAGCCAGCCACCTGGGGGTGCAGGAAGGAATGGGGTAGCCCTGGCCTTGGGGATGGCTCCAGGTCTGGGGGTCAAGGGGTTTGTTACACAGATGGTTCCCGGTGGCCCTTTAAATGAATCCTCTCTCTTTTTGAGGGCCCCAAAGAAGGGTGCTCCTGTCCCAAGGCAAGGGTCACAGCAGTCAAAGGGCACAGCCACACAACAGCCCCTGAAACTGTTAGCCTTTTCCTTCTGTCTGGACAGACCCTGAGCACCAGTCACTGGGAATACAGACCTGGGACCCAAGCCATGAACAGTTTATGGGAGCCCCACTTTCCATCTTGCAATCTGCTGAGTTAAGGTAAATAGAATTTTTTCCTAGTTTTCCAACTATCCCAAGCCTGAAAACAGTCTAATACATCTACATTTTCTAATTACTTCACATGAAGATACAATTGAAGTACCATAAATTGCTTATATTTAAAGTTTGTAATTCAAAGAGTTTCAACAAATGTATATAACTGCGCAGCCACAACATGATCATGCCACTGAATATTTCTATTGCCCCAAAATGCTCCCTCCTGCTCCTTGGTAGTCATTCTCCTCTCCCTACACTCTGGCCCCTGGCAAACTTGACCTGCCTTCTAACACCCTAGCCTTGCCTTTTCTAGAATTCTATACAAATGGAATTAACATAGGATGCATTCTTTGTGTCTGGCTTCTTCCCCTTAGCACAATGTTTTCTAACTCATGTCGTTGTGTGTATAAGTAGTGTTCCTTTTTATTGAAGAGTTTTATTGATGATTCCACTGTATAGATATAGTATAAATTATGTATTTATCTAGTTACTGGTCTTTGGATTTCATGACTTGGAATACTTCTTTCCAGCCCCTTCTTGCCTGGAAGGTCTCTTTTGAGAAATCCGCTGACAGTCTGATGGGAACTCCTTTGTAGGTGACTGTCCCCTTATCTCTTGCTGCTTCTAGGATTCTCTCCTTCATTTAATCTTGGCTAATGTAATGATGATGTGCCTTGGTGTGTTCCTCCTTGGGTCCAACTTCTTTGGGACTCTCTGAGCTTCCTGGACTTCCTAGAAGTCTATTTCCTTTGCCAGATTGGGGAAGTTCTCCTTTATTATTTGTTCAAATAAGTTTTCCACTTGTCACTTTTCTTCCTCCCCTTCTGGTACCCCTATAATTCGGATGTTGGAATGTTTAAAGATGTCCTGAAGGTTCCTAAGCCTCTCCTCATTTTTTTGAATTCTTGTTTCTTCATCCTTTTCTGTTTGGTCATTTTTTCCTTCCTTCTGTTCCACTCCCTTGATTTAAGTCCCAGTTTCCTTTCCATCACTATTGGCCTCCTGTGCATTTCCCTTCATTTCAATTAGTTTAGCCTTCATTTGTTCCTCTAATTTGTGACTAAAATCAACCAGTTCTGTGAGCATCCTGATCACCAGTGTTTTGAACTGTGCACCTGATAGGTTGGCTACCTCTTCGTTGCTTAGTCGTATTTTTTCTGGAGGTTTGATCTGTTGTTTCATTTGGGCCATTTTTAAAAAATCTTGACAGCCTGTTACATACTGAGGGGCAGAGCCTTAGGTATTTGCCAGGGCAGGTCAATCAAGGAACTGGGTTGTGACACTGTATGTAGGGGAGGGGTCTGAGAGGAAACGATGACACTTGCTCCACTCTCTGTCAGATTTCAGTTACACCCCTGCTCCCCTCAAGCAAATTGGGACTTTATAGTGCTGATTCCCATGTGGGTGGGCTTATGTATGTTCTGGGACCCTGTGGGTCTTTCCAACGAACTCTCCTGTGAGGCTGGGAGTTTCTCCCAGCACCTCAACCCTCACAGGTGTTTTCAACTGGTGTTTTTAGGCTTTATTTTCCCACACTGGGATCCTGGGTTGCTCAGTCTGTCTCCCTTTCCAGCATCGCCTGGTTTATCTGCACAAGAATGTGGGACTACCTGGTCTGCCAGCCACCTTGTGTGCTGGTGTCCTCCACAATCTGCCACCTCCCTGGGTTTGCCTGCTGCAGCCTTGTGTGCCCCGGGTCCGTCAGCCATGACCCCTATCCACCCAGCCACCAAACTCTGCCCCTCCTATGGGTCTGGATGAATGTGTCTACTTTAACTCCTCAGTGGTCAGACTTCCATACAGTTCAATTTTCTGTCAGTACTGGTTGTTTTCTTGTTTCTAAATTTTTGTTGTCCTTATTTTGGTTGTGTGAGGAGGCACAGTGTGTCTACCTATGCCTTCATCTTGGCTGCTCTAACAGTGCTTTCTGGAGAAAGTTTAACCCTCTTCACTCAATCCCAACAGACACTTCTCAGCTCTGTAAGTTCTATCAGCTGACCTCTTCCTTTTCCACATTCCAGTCTTAACAATCCCCATGAGGCTGTATTTATGCTACCCTTTCAGGGTGACTTTCTTTCTTCCCCATTCTCTGTGGCATTCCCAGTGCAGCCCTAGTATTTTCTTCTGAGGATATTGGGCATTACCTCCAATACGGCCCTGGTTTCATTCCAGGATTGTTGTCAGACTGAATTCAAAGCTCTGTTAACAGAATCCCTGTGTCTCCTGGTAAACACCCATCCCACCCTCCAAGAATGTTGTATCACCAACCACTAACCCCTGTTCTTCAGTTGTTCACTATGTACCCTAACTTGTTTCTTTACTGCTGTCTACAATACCACACACCTTGAACAGAAACACAAGCATAACATTATTTCACGTGAAGTCCATATTCAAGGGATCACCATCTTCCATGCTCACCCACCTCAAGTTTTCCACACTCCCTCTCGCCTGCCCCAGAGTGGCCAGTGCAGATCACCTTCTTCCATCCCTATTTTTCTACTCCCTTTTCTCTGACTTCCTCTTCAATAGGATTAATCCCAATAACATTGGTGATACTAACACAAATCCATAAAGGGAATACATAACAGAAACCCCCCTGCATTTTGGTCATTTTGATTTTTATTGCTTTATAAACAAAAAGTATGCTATCATTCACAGCAGAACACCATGGATAGGTGAAACAAGTTTCTGTAGGTTTTCAGACTCGCTGGCAGCGGCCACCTCTGCAGCTGTTAGCTTGGTGGCAATGCCCTTCCCTTTATTCAGGGCTGAGCTACCAAGGAGGCAAAAAAGTCAGCTGTCTTCCTTCCTAACAGTGTCTTCACAAGAGAAGCAAGTTAGCAAGCATGTGCTTATCCTTCATCATCATGCTGGGCTCCAGCAACCTCTCTGCCCTGCACCAACTAGCCCACAAGGCACTGAGTTTGGCTTTGCTGGTGGTTCTCCCAGATGATCTCCATCAGGTTCTCCTCATCTTCCTGTATGCATGTGCCATTGCTTCCCTTAAATCTGGGCTGGACTTGAGGCTGTTGTGACCAATAGCAGAGGTCAGCAAATTCTGGACCACAGGTTAAATCTAGGTTCCTGTAAATAAAGTTTTAATGGAACTTTATGTATTTGTGTTTCTTCTTCTATGTATTATCTATGGTTATTTTCACACTACAATGGTAGAGTTGAACAGCCGTGACAAAGACTGTATGCCCCTCAAAGCTGAAATATTTGTTATCTGGTCCATTTCAGAAAAAGTTTACCAATGACTTTCACTACAACATAGTTCAGAAGTGATATTTGGGGACATCTCAGCCTAGCCAAAGAGAGCCAACAGCTTCCCTTTCTTGTCTCTTGGAAGTCAGCTGCAGTGGAACAAGTCTGGCTGCCCTGCAGAGTGGCCCGTTGGAGACAAACCTCATGGTGCTCCTGCCCAAGCCATATGCCCAGATGAAGGAAGACCCATGATTGAGTCCAGGGGGCCAAAAGCAGAATCACCGAGCTGAGCCGCGCAGCCCATGAAAATTGAGAAACATCACAGTGAGCTGTCATCATTGACCCACTGAGTTTGGGTGGTTTGTGTGCAGCAACAGGAAGCCCTAACAGCACCCTTCCTAATCTTAGTGCCACCACAGAGCAGCTTGGGGCCCCTGAGTGACACCATGAGGCAGGGTTCTGGGAAGTAGACATACAGAAGGCAGGCAGGGAGAAGAGGCAGGAGAAAAGCAGAGAAGACCATGGAGTAAAAGTAGAGGAACACACACAGGGGAAAGAGAAGCAGAAGAGGGAATGTGTTAGTTGATGAATGAAGAGCTGTGGACCTTCATGGGTTAAGCAGAGGGCCATGGAGCGGGGAAGGAGTGGATGCTCAGGGAAAGTCCCAAGAGGTGACTTTTAGCAAAGTGCAGTCAGTACTGATGAAGGTTTTTTTTGAATGTGTAAAACTATAGAGGCATTTGGACTTTCCAGGACATGGTAAATTTTGATACAAGAGGAATATCATACCTTTATAGCAATGGTGCTATGTTTTAAAATTATGTTTTGTGATAATGTGCAGTTAAATATAATGCTGTGAGAACTTCAAACCAAAGGAACTCAATAAAATTTCAAGAGTCAAACAATAAATCAACCCACAAAGACACCCTAGCCCCTTGCAATGCCCAGTCCACTAGGCATGCTTGCAGCCCTTGGACTGTCACAGAAAATCTTGCAGTGACCAGCCCCCACAAAAGATGCTATCAGTCCATGCATGTAGAAGATGCTCTGGTCCTCCACATAATGAACTCCATGCCATTATTTTCTAGTGGTATTCAAAGTACATCTTTTCCCAGGGTTTAGCTACTTGTTCAAAATTCTACCACAGATAGTCAGTCCATAACAGTTGCTTATCTCCTGCTCTCAATATGGTAGAACATTTTTCAAAAAATTTAATTTAGGAAGCATGTATAGAATGCCTATGTGTGCATGGCACTGCTCTAATACAAGTAAAGAAACCACAATGAACAAGACAATTTCCCTGCCCTTAACAAACACAGGCTTAATTTAATTATACATTTTACTCTTTCTTTTGAAGGGTGGTGGGAAACCACAATCCAAGACCACAAAATGCTGTTTCTCTTTCCATGATGGAAGAAAGTTGTAGATGGGTTGGAACATGGTTTCCTGTTTTTTGTTTTAAACCAATTAAAAGATGACCACATTAGAATGATATTGGATAAAGGACCATAGAAAATCTGTGACCACCCAGAATTGGATTCATGGCCCAGAGTAAGACAAACACCCATCTTGCCAGGTGTAATGAGCTTCATCTTGTTGGCCTAGCACTCACTTGCCAGTATTTTTCTTTTGATCTGCTTCTACCAATCTGTTCCCCTATTTCAAACACATCCCCCATCTTGGGTGATCTGCTTGCCAGGCCTCACTTGGTCGACCCAGAAGTGAACAGCTAATCTGAGTCCGTTTCCTGTGCCAAAGGAACTGCTGGTATCTGTGTCAGCTGTCACGTCAAGAAAGCAGTCATCAGAAAGAAGAAGAATGAAGTTGTGAAGGAAGAGCAGAGATGAGAGACGGGTACCCTTGAGATCTTGTCAGATGGACTCTGTCAAACTCATGACTTTCCTGAGCCTGTGAGATAGCCCACAATATATCCAATAAATCTATGTACTTGCTTTAATTAGTTCAATAGGAGTTTGTCCCTTAAGATCAAAACTAGCCTGATACACCAACATTTCCACAGAGATGAGCTACTCATGATTTAATAATACTCAGCCTGAAACAGCATAAAAATAATAAAGGCCATCCCACAGAGCATTCTCTGTTTAGTTCACATATTTGTACTTGGGCCAAAACCACTTTGCATTTCCTGTCTTACAGCCACAGAGGCTGGCATCTGGGAGGGTTCAGATACTCTGTATCGCATACAGCCAGCAACACAAATCTGACAGGAAAAAATAAAATAATTCATTAATAAGAAGCAACAAAGTTCTTCATTGAATGGCTGGGGTCTGCATATCATTTTAACACTAACATACTTTGTACCCATCAGGGGGGTGTCTTTGCAGCAATTGATCCCCACTCCTCACCTATGCTGAGACCTGGGTTGTCAAGCACAAGATTGGAGGTGGATGTAATTAGCAGTTCCGTCTCCTCTAAGATCCCACTTATAAGCAGCTCATGTGAATTACACCGAGCATCTGGTTTCTTTTATTAGTTTCTTTTTAATTGTATGAATCAAGTCATATTTTGCACAGCATGAAAAAGGAACTTAAGCATTCAGATACTCTGCAAGAATTTTTTTTAAAGTCCAGAGGATAAATGCTTTTTCACACCCCCAATCAGCTCAATTAGTACTCCCTACCTTGGTATTGAGGAAGACTTAAAATACCTTCAGGGGAATTTTAAAGGAAAAGCACGTTGGCGAAAATTTGATGTTAAAAAAGAATCTGCTTCAGTGCTGTGGACCTTTAATATCTGATTCAACAGAATATTTATTTCCCAAGATTAATTCAAACACTTTGATGTAAAGGATTCCAATTGAATACCACTGGTTATGGATTTGAATGAAACTAATCAATTTTACAAAGCTTAGGTGCACATATTTTTTCCCTGGGTCAGTTTTTGTTTTTTCATAAAAATTCCTGATAATGAGAAAAAATGGGACGAGCTCATTAAAGAAGTAATCATTTAGACTCTGTTGCTGCATATCCAATTATTACTGCCAATATAAGGCAGTTTTTCAATTTCCCCAAATGCATTAGGCATTCAAATAGTTGGACAATTATTTAAGCATCAATTATTAAAGTTTTCCAGGCTATTCTTTACATATAAACCCCTCACCCCATGACTTCGTCTATAGAAATGGGGAATTTGAAGCTTGTTAAATGATATCATGAAATCCATAGAAACAAGAATGGCAGAATCTTTATAATGTTAAAGTAGCCACTTTCAGAACTATTATTTTGAGCTTCCAAATGTATTGTTAGATTTACCACACTCATTCACAGAAGTTGCTTGTCTTTTGTAAAACTCTGTGGGTTTGATTGTTCTCTGAATTTAGTATCAGGATGATAGAGGCATAGATGAAGATGGGAATGAAGAAGCTCAGGAGAAGAACAGTCTCCAAACCAACTCTTTTAACCTCTCCACCCTCATGTCTGAAATGCCTGCTGGGCATCATTTCTTCTGTTTCTTGTTCATTGACCCTCCCTGTCCTAGGTAATTAGATATGCTTGAGGGCCATGTGCTTAGCCACTCTAGATCATTACCCTTTAAGATCAGTCTGATTTTCTAAAGTGAGATTAT
This sequence comes from Artibeus jamaicensis, assembly GCF_021234435.1. Lineage (NCBI taxonomy): Eukaryota > Metazoa > Chordata > Mammalia > Chiroptera > Phyllostomidae > Artibeus > Artibeus jamaicensis. The sequence goes on along the minus strand of NW_026521810.1, from coordinate 6,459,217 downwards.
AGCTTGAAACAACTGGCACAGAGAACAGTTCAGCTTTGTCAGTGAAGAGATGGGAAAGGTTGAACAGAAAGGACATTGCCCAAGCTCATATAGAAGTTGTGTTTGGAAGGCTGAACTCTTGGGTTCAATAGGGGAGCTCATTCTGGTATTGGGGGGTCAGCAAACAGTAATATCTGGGCCAACACCAGATCTTGTAAACCTTAAACCAGAGAATGCACAATGGAACAAGTTAGTATTGGGAGCCAAATGACAAAATAAAAACCCAGACGACCAAGCAAGCAAAAAACTAACAAAAGCAGAAACTCAGGAGGGGAAAATGTGGGACAGGAGTATAAGTGGTAAATAAGCACTGGGTGGCAAGGTACATGTCATCCAAACCTGTTATGAGCAAACCAAAACAGTATTACAAACACTTTAACCTTTATTGCTGTAGGCAAAAGCCCAAATGTGGTGAGGGTGGAGTGGTAGGCTTTAGCCAAATACTTGTAATTACAAGGATTTAGTGTAGAAACTGGACTACACTAGCACACAATTAAAACCCTATTATCAACAAGCACGCCCACACACATATACAACCCACAACAACAACAACAAAAATCTTAATGGAAGAACTTTTTCTGGCATGGAAATTAAGTCTACAAAATAGTGGTGGGAAGTGGACTCTACCTGTTACATAGAGAAGCTCATTCCATAAATGTTTTAAAGACTTTGAAGCAATTAAGATGCTCAAAGAATTGTCTTGCACTATGTGTTTACACATCAAAATTAAACCACAAGTATTCAATGTCCCATGGGCCTGTCATAGTGCTTTGCACAGGGTAGAACTTCAAATATTTCTCTGTCTTTCACAATAGGAATGTGAAGACTGCTTAAGCCATGCCCCTGACATTGGACAATGTTATTAGTACCTCCACTACCAAACATGATGGAGTAACTTGTACTGAGCTTACTCTTCTGCTGTAAACCACTAGAAAACTAGACACAATATGGGAGACAATTGTTTCTGGACGTTGGACAATATAACCATGACCCCCAACAGGAAGGAAGTAAATGAGGGAGCCTACAATCGCCCTGGTCTTTTGCTCGAAGGCATTTTTTTCAGACTGTAGAACAAGAAAGGACAACCTAGTTAGAGGTCAGTGGTCTCACTGACATGAGAAGACAGATATTGAAGTTTGGTGAAGATGAAGGTAGAATTTTCAGAACAGAGTACTGGAAAGACAGAAGCTATGGAATGAAAGAACTCAAAAAGTCTGTATAAGCCTATACATAAATAACTCCCTTTGAATCTTTTGTTGAATACTAAGTATGCACATGGAAGGTGAAACTCCATGTGGCTATGCAGGGAGTACATTTGTGCTCTGACCAGCCAAAATGGAGAGTGATCATTGAGTGCATGAGGCACCCAACAGGGACCCCAGATGGGTCACCACCATGCTAGGACTAAACTAAGCCTTAGTATAACTGTCACTCTGGACCCATAGTAACAAGGCTGAAAAGCAAGCCTATATTTTGATGATCCTTGTATTAAAATTATTTGCAAATAACTTATTTGATGGCCACAATATAACTCAATATTCTTTAAAGGAAGACAACACACTCTCGACACTCAAAGACAACATAAAATCAAAGTCAGTAGAGGAATGAAGAAGCAGGAAAAATGTAACCTAGAACCAGGAGAAATAAAATCAGCTAATAAAAAACAGGTCCAGAAATGTCAGAGAAACTGATGGACTTGGCAACTAAGGACTTCAAAAATAGTTATTATAATTGAAAAGAAAACATGAACACAAAAAAGAGATATAAAAGATATAAAAAAGAAAGACTCAAGCAAAACCTCAAGAACCAAAAAAAGTAAAATAAAAAGTTACTGGATATACTTAGTAGCAAGTTAGAAACTAGAAAAGAAAAGGCCAGTGACCTAAAGGTAAAAGCAATAACAACTACTGAAATTGAAGCACAGAGAGAGAAAAAACTGAGGAAAAACAGACATCAATGAACAGTGGCAAGATATCAAAAAGTTTAATGTACACAAACTTAGATTCCTAGAAAGGGAGGAGAAAGTATAGAATAAATTTTTATGAAATAATTATTAAAAATTTCCAAATTTGGGGACAAACTTACATATAGTGTGTTTGGGGACAAACACACTATAATTAGATTTTTGGAAACAGTAATAAACTAGAAATCTTAAAACAACCAGAGGAAAAAGCAACATCACACATAGAGTAATAAAGATAAGAATTATCACTAACTTCTCATAAGAAACAATGCAAGTCAGAAGGCATAGGATATCTTTACAATGCTGAAAGAAAAAAAAAAAGCCTGTCAACCTAGAATTTTATATCCAGAGAAAGTCTTTAAAAAGTGAAGGTCAAATGGAATTTTTCAGACAATAACAACAAATTTGAGGCAATTGCCAGAAGACCTATGCTTTAAGAAATGTTAAAAGAAGTTCTTCAGACTTACACAAAAATGATACCAGAGGGAAACTCAGATTGCTGGGTAAAAAAAAAAAAGAGAACCAAAAATGTAAATATATAAATAAATATAAGAGATAATTTTTCTCTGTTTTAAGAAAATTACTTAAAAGAAAACTGACAGTTTAACATGAAAATAACAGTACTGTGGGCTTATTGCATATGTAGAAGTAGAATTTATTTACTTTTATTTTATTATTATTTTTAAATTTTTATTGTTGTTCAAGTACAGTTTACTGCCTTTTCCTCCCACCTCTACCTGCTCCCCCAGCCATCCCCAAGGAAGTAGAATTTTTGACAATCATATTCCAAATAGTGGAACAGGATGATGGAAGTGTCTTATTGAAAGATTCTCACACTCCTTGTGAAGTGATTAATGTATAGAGTCAATGTCAATCTCAACCAAAAACCCAGAGTACTTTTATATAAGAATTGACAAGCTAATTCTAAAATTTATAAAGTAATGCAACTGATCCAGAATAACTAAAACAACTTTAAAAAAGAAAAAGGAGACTTCTGCCAAGATGGAGGCATAGGTAGAGATGCCGTGCTTTCTCACACAACCAAGTTTAGAGACAACTAAATATTTGCAACAGAAAACATAGCCAGAACACAGAAAATTGAACTTTTCGGAAGTCTGATAACAACAAATTCTTCAGCCTGACCGGTAAGAGGGGCAAAATCAGCAGCTGGCGGAGCAGGGTCAGACAGACTCAGGTGCGCGGAACCCAGGCGCAGGGTTGGACCTAGTAAGCGACCCAGCGAGCAACAGGGAAACAGCGAGGGAGCAGGGCTGCAGGTTGACTGTGGTCACGCATTCGTGCGCAGATAGACAAGCGAGGGAGTGGGTGATTAGACGGGACCCAGCAGGCCCCAGTGGCCAGTGGCAGCAGTGGCGGCCACCATTTCCCTGCTTTGACCCCGCCCCCACATACAGCGTCACAACCCAGTGACCTGAGAGTCCAAGGCTCCGCTACTCATACTTAATGGGTGAGAACAGACCAAAATGGCTCAAGAAGATCTCAAAGCCCCAGAGCCTATAAATCTAAGCGATGAAAAAATAGCAAAACTCTCAGATGCACAGTTTAAAACACTGGTGATCAGGATCCTCACAGATCTGGTTGATTATAGCCACAAATTAGAGAAACATATGAAGGCGAAACTAATTGAAATGAATGGAATTGCACAGGAAATCAATAGCAATGAAAAGGAAACTGGGACTCAAATCAATGGAGTGGACCAGAAGAAAGCAAATAATGGCCAAACAGAAAAGAGTGAAGAAGCAAGAATTCAAAAAAAATGAGGAGAGTCTTAGGATCCTCCAGGACATCTTTAAATGCTCCAACATCTGAATTATAGGGGTACCAGAAGGGGGAAAGGCACAGCCACCAGTGGAAAACTTATTTGAACAAATAATAAAGGAGAATTTCCTCAATCTGCCAAAGGACAGAGACTTCCAGGAAATCCAGGAAGCTCAGAGAGTACCAAAGAAGTTGGACCCAAGAAGGAACACACCAAGGCACATCATCATTACATTAGCCAAGATTAAAATAAAGAAGAGAATCCTGGAAGCAGCAAGAGATAAGGGGACAGTCACCTACAAAGGAGTTCCCATCAGACTGTCAGCTGATTTCTCAAAAGAGACCTTACAGGCAAGAAGGGGCTGGACAGAGGTATTCTAAGTCATGAAAACCAAAGACCTACATCCAAGATTGCTATATCCAGCAAAGTTTTCATTTAGAATGGAAGGACAGATAAAGTGCTTCTCAGATAAGGGCAAATTCAAGGAGTTCATCATCACCAAACCCTTATTATATGAAATGTTAAAGGGACTTATCTAAGAAAAAGAAGATAAAAAAGATGAACAGTGAAAGGACAGCAAACTCACAGTTATTAACAACCACACCTAAAACAAAAGCAAATTAAGAGGACACCTAGATCAGGAGTGAACCATAGAAATGAAGATCACATGGAGGGTTAGCAACAGAGTAGTGGGAGAAGGAGAAGGGGGGAGAAGGTACAGAAAATAAGTAGCATAGACAGTAGATAGAAAATAGATAGGGGGGAGGGTAAGAATAGTAGGGAAAACACAGAATCTAAAGAACATGACACACATGTTCATGAACTAAAGGGGGGGGAATGGTGGGGAAGGGGTATGCAGGGTGGAGGGGAATGGAGTGAGGGGAAATAGAACAAATGTAATGGCACAATCAATAAAAAAGAAAAAACAACACTATGTTCATTGCAGCACGATTTACAATGGCCAAGATATGAAAGCAACACAAGTTTCCATGACTATGGGACATTTATACAAGAGAATACTACTTGGCTGTAAAAGAGAAGAAAAATTTACCTTTAGTGACAGTATGGATGGATCTCAGAACATGATGCTAAGCGAAATAAGCCAGTCAGAGAAATACAAATACCATATGATTTTACTCAGTTTATTCATTAGATTCATATATGGAATCTAATGAATAAACTGAACTAACAAGCAAAATAGAGACAGACTCATAGATAGAGAGCAGGCTGAGTGTTAAGAGGGGTGGGAATATTAGAGGGTGGAGGGATTGAACAAAAAGAGAAAAGGGGCCCTGGCTGGTGTAGCTCAGTGGATTGAGTACGGGCCTGCAAACCAGATGAACGAGGTTTGATTCCCAGTCAGGGCACATGCCTGGGTTGCAGGCCTGTTCCCAACAGGGGACGCACGAGAGGCAACCATACATTGATATTTCTCTCTCTCTCTCCTTCCCTTTTCCTCTAAAGATAAATAAATAAAATCTTTAAAAAAAAGAAAAAATGGCTCATGAACATGTACAGCACTGTGGGGATTGTGGGGGCGGGGGCAGAGAGAGGTATAAGGGGCTAAATGGTAATGGGAAAATACAATAAAAAATTGAAAAGAATCATAAAAACCATTAATTGGACTTTTAAAAAGTTAAAAAAACCTTTGTTCTTCAAAAGATACTAGGTTAATGAAAAGTCTCCCAAATTAGAAGCAAATGAAATGGAATTAAAGAAAGAACTGGCTCCCTAGAATAGGAGACCACAGGAGAATACAAACATAACAGGTGAAAATAACACCAACGGTGTTCCATGATCAGAGGGGCAGAAACCAGAAGGAGGGTCTAGAGAAATTAGGTGGTGTACTACAGTCCTTACATCCAGGTAGGTTCACTTCTTTTTTTTCTCGCTTGTGATGTGATGGATTACATTAATTTATTTTATAATGTTGAACCAGTCTTGCATGCCTTGGATAAATTCCACTTGGTTGTGGTGTATAATTCTATTTATACATTATTGGATTCAATTTACTTACATTTTGTTGAGGGTTTTGCATAATGAGAGCTATTGGTTTGTAGTTTTCTTAATTTCTAAAAAATTCTCATCTGAGGATATGTTTTTTTAAATTTATTTTACAGAGAGAAGAAGGGAGAGAAACATTGATCACTTGACTCCCATACATGCCCTGAGAGGGGATCTAACCAACAATCTAGGTATGTGCCCTGACCAGAAATCAAACCTGCAACCTTTTCCGTATCAGGGCAATGTTCCAAACAATTGAGCCACTTGGCCAGGGTGGTCTTTAGTTTTCTTTTCTTGTAATGTCTTTGTCTGGTTTTGACATTAAGGTAATGCTGGCCTCATACAATGATTTAGGAAATATTTCTTCTGCTGAAAGAGGATATTCCATTCTCTGAAAAAGGTAGTAGAAAATTGGTATAATATCTTCATTAAATGTTTTGTAAATGTCTACCAGTAAACCCATATAAAATGGTGCTTTATGTTTTGGAGTTATTAATTATTGATTTTTTAAGAGATTTAGACATAGTCAGATCACCTGTTTCTTCTTGTGTGAGTTTTGGTGATTGTGCTTTTCAAGAAATTGGTCCATTTCAGCTAGTTTACTGAATTGGTGAACATAAAGTTGTACATAGTATCTCTTTACTCTCATTTTGATGTCTATGAGTTTTATAGTGATGTCCCCTCTTTCATTTCTGGTATTAGTAATTTGTGTTCTCTCTTTCTTACTTAGTCTGGCTAGAGGCTTATCCATTTCACGTATCTTTTCAAATAACCAGCTTTTGGTTTTGTTGATTTTCTTTATTGATTCCTGCTCTAATTATTAATATTTCTTCTGCTTACTTTGTATTTAGTTTTGTTTTTCTAGTTTTCAAAGGTAGAAGCTTATATTATTGATTTTAGATTTCTCTTCTTTTCTAATATATGCATTTAATGCTATAAATTTTCCTCCAAGATTTGCTTTCACCACAACTCACAAATTTTCATAAGCTGTAATCTTATTTTAATTTAGTTCGAAATATTTTATGAGATTTCTTCTTTAAATTGGGTGTTATTTAAAAGAATATTGTTTAGTCTCCATGTGTTTGGGGATTTTTCCAGTGATCTTTCTGTTCTTTTTTTCACTATTTTTTTTTTTTTTTTTTTTTCCCTCTGTCTATTTCGTTCTTGCGGTTTTTTTTCCAGTTTTGTCTTTTGTTTCTTTTTTGGGTTTGAGTTGTTTCCTTTATGTTATGTTTTTTATTCTTTTCTGAATCCCTTTTCTGTTCTTGACTTGTAGTTTAATCCCATTGTGGTCTGAGGATAGACATTTGTATGATTTCTATTCTTTTAAATTTGTTAATGTGGTCTATCTTGGTAAATGTTCCATGTGAGCTTGAGAAGAATAGTATTCTGTTACTATTGGAAGGAGTAGCCTATAGATGTCAGTGATACCCAGTTGATTGATGGTGCTGTTGAATTCAACTATTTCCTTATTGATTGCCTATTGCTGGTTTGGTCCACTCCTTTATATCACACATTCTTCCATGATCTGGACTTCGGCAAAAAAAAAGTGTCTATTGCCACATACAGTAGTTACTGGGTCAGAAAGACAGGTATCTGTCATCAGGTATCTGGCAAAGCCTTCAAGCCCAGTTACCTGGCTGGGGTTTCTTCCACTGTCACAGAAAAATAATGTAAAGCATAAATGCTAGAAGATTATTTTGTTCCCATCCTGGTAGGAAAATAGATAGTAAACAATCTAGCAGGGATTTTCAAGTGCAAAGCCAAGCACACAATAAAGATTTGCTAGAAATCTGAAAGAAACTGACACTATGAGAAACACACTTAATAGAAAAACTTACTAAGGAAACTTAGTTAATAGGACAAACAGAACAGAGCTTTAAAATAAATGTACTTCCTCAAACTAATACATTAAGCTTTCAAATAAGAACTAATTAGATATATTTAAAATAAATGACTGTATAGTGAATTCATGAGCTAGATGATTAGGCTGAGGAATTCTCCCAAAATGCTGTACAAAGGGATAAAGAATACAAAGTAAATTTTAAAAAGTCATTTTAGCTATAGTGTTTGAACTGCCTGATAGGAAACAAGAAGGTTAATTGGGAGGCACTGAGATATTCCAGGTGAGATATGATTGAAGGTTGACCAGGATGGTGTTAGTAGGGACAGAGAGAGACATGTGAGCAGAATTCACAAGACATTTAGGAGATAAAATTGGCAAGACTTGGTGAATGGTTTTGGAGAATGAGGTAGAGGGAGGAACAAGATAGTTTCTAGGTTTCTGACTATAGCAACTAGATGAACAGCAACACATTCATACAGAGGGGGAATATAGAAGTAGAGGTAGATATAACTGAAAAGACTTGTCTCAGGTGGGCTGTTGTCTCAGAGCACTGCATGGTGTTTGGGAACACCACCACTCCTCAGCTGGTGTCAAAAATGTTGTGAGGGTGCTCTGTAAAAGTAAAGGGAAGACATAGGCAGATAGAACTGCAGGTTTTTCTTCACACAGCTTCATTATACATCACTACGTCCCCAAGTTGGGGTTTGACATGTGATAACACTAAGACTTAGATGTGTTGAATTTGAAAGCTACGGCACAGCCAAGTGGCAATGCCCAGTGTGCAGTTGGATAGCCACTGGTAGGTCTGGAGCTGAGGAAAGAGACTGGGCTGGAGATAATTTAGGGAACTGTTGGTGTATAAGGATCTCTGACTCTATGAAAGTGAGGATATTCACTCAGGGAGAGGTGGGAAGTTGAGCATCTAGAATGGAACCTAGAAGAAAACTGATATTTAAATAAATATCTAAAGAAAAAATGAGAAATGAGATGGAGATGGAGAGTGTTTGGTTCTTTTTAAAAATTTAGATATTCCTGGAAAGGACAAATCATTAAATTACTAATTCTTCATTATATTAATGGTTTCTTTTTCTGAGAGAAAAACACATGAACACCTTAATTACTAAAATGGAGAGAGATAAATAGAAGGATGGAATGAGGAATACACTGGAAACAAGTTCCAGCTATGCCACTGTTTTGCCCAGAATCAGTAATTGTGATTCAACATTGTACCCAGAGAGCATGCTGTTAAGTGAATTTACTGTTTGATAAGACACAACCTCATTTATTAGCATATTTACCATTTGTACTGCTTATGTAATATTAGCAAGATGATCTGGCAAGATATAGAGATGGCTTCCATCTGGTTCCAGGCACAGACCTCCTAAAACCCCTGTAGATGCCTAACTGATAAGAGCACTAAGAGCAACTTTTGTTTTATTGAGGTGACTCTTGGTGGGATCCTGGATGTGGGCTGGTAATCAGGCAGACCAAGCCAGGATTAGAAGCTTGCAGTTTTCATCTTTCCCACTTCTCCAGAGAGGGGCTAGAGTTACAGTGAATAATTGAGCATGCCTGCCTGAGGCATCCTCCATAAAAATTTCAACAGCACAGGCCTCAGAGAACATCTGGGTTGGTGAACATACCCATGTACCAGGAGAGTCACACAGCCCAACTCCACAGCAAAAGAAGCTCCTGCACTTGGGACCCTCCCTAGGCATCTCTTTATTTGACTATTCATCCATGTCCTTTATCATATTCTTCAATAAACTGATAAATGTAAGTGTTTCCCTGAGTTCTGTGAGCTGTTCTAGCAAATAATTGGATCATAGGGGCAAGAGGTCATGGGTAATCTGGGAACCTGCCACTTGCCATTGGCTCCTGAAGTGAGGGCATTCTTATGGGCCTGAGCCCTTAACCTGTAGGATCTGATGCTATCTCCAGGAATATAGTGTCAGAATTGAGTTACAGTTAAGGCTTGTCTCAGGTGGGCTGTTGTCTCAGAGCACTGCATGGTGTTTGGGAACACCAACACTTCTCAGCTGGTGTCAATAATGTTGTGAGTGTGCTCTGTAAAAGTAAAGGGAAGACATAGGCAGATAGAACTGCAGGTTTTTCTTCACACAGCTTCATTATACATCACTACGTCCCCAAGTTGGGGTTTGACATGTGATAACACTAAGATTTAGCTTGTTCTGTTTTGGCAAACTTCCCAATATGAACTAATGTTTTGAAGGTACTTTCTAAGGTATACAGTGTGATATAAATATTAGTTATGGTTATTATGACACTTGGGGTAAAACAGATATATCAACCATTTGACTAAATTGAAGGTTAACTTAGTCTGACTATATAATTTATTTGATCACCAGCAAGAAAGGTAGGATGGGTAGGCTAGAAAAAGAAGAGTTAAGGGAGGGAGAAAAGCAGGGAAAAGATGAAGAAAATAAAAGGAGAGAATGAAAGGATAAAGAATTGTCTTCGTGCATACACTGTACAGGGCTTTAAACATTGTTCTACATCACTGTCTACAGCAGGGGTGTCAAACTAATTTTCACTGGGGGCCACATCAGCCTCCTGGTTGTTTTCAAAGGGCCAAATGTAATTTTAGGACTGTATAAATATAACTCCTGCTTAACAGTTAAGTGAGGGTGCAGCCCTGCTGCCTGGTAGAAACAAGGTGCCTGGCTGGATAAAACAGAATGGAGGGCTGAATTTGGTCCATGGGCCTTGTGTTTGCCACCTCTGGTCTATAGTAATTGTAGGTGCTTGCAGTGTTCCTCATTTGATGAAGGGAGAGCTGAGGCACCCAGCCCCACAGTGAGTGAACACATGTGGATTACTGTCAGATGTTCCTATGCCACATTTTCTGACTGTTCCATAAGGACTGTGCTTTCAAGTACTTATAGTTGAACTTTAAAATATTTTTGAACCTAGTCTGAATTCCATTAAACTTTTTAAGTACCTCTCTGAAGCCTGGAAGGAAACTACAATGAAAGGAGAGTATAGATGGAGAGAGATTAATAATGTTTACTTGGCAAGCAGGGCTATCCACAAGATATTCCAAACTTTGTGAAGAGATTTCAATAATAAACAATGTTCCAATTTCTATTAAGCCCCAGGACGCTTTACTCTCTCAGGCAAAGTGTTGGCTTCCCAAAGGCCAGACTGTGACTCTTCTCCGCATTCTAGGCGAAGGAAGTGTCAGGAGCTCCTCTCACTGAGGTAAAGCTTTGTGGGATTTTTCCTGGGAGAGCATCCAAGACTTCTGGGGAGTGAACCTCTTTGTGCCTCTCAGTCAATCACGAAACTTTCTTTAGTAGTTTCTACTGAATACCCACTAGAACTGTATTTTCTCTTTAAAACTAATTTGTCAGAAAGTGGCATAAAAACTTGACCAAGGATTTCTGGGAAATCAGTGAGAATCAAGACAGAGCACAAAGTACAGAAAGTAACTAAATGAGGGCCCCTGGTTCAGGGGCCCCCAAATAGCAAACAGAAATAAGAGATTTCATAGTACAGAATCAATTCCTGTTGATATTTTTCTTTAACATTTGTTCATGATAATTGTTGCCTTAACTACTTTTCATCATCTCATTGCCTCTCACTTGAATTTTGTACAACATGGTTTGTCCTGAACGCCCTTTGTTCTTGTTCTTTCTTCTGAACCTCCAGTGAAAGCCTGCTGATTTTAGGTGTTCATACTTTTCAAAATGTTCAATATTCATGGATCTGCCCTCTATCTCTGCACGCAAGGGATAGCCTATTTTGAGATCAGCATCTTGAATGAAGCTTAGATGGCTGGGCCTTACTATTTGAGATTCTATGACTGCTACAGTCTCAGGAATTACAAGAATTGAAAAAAGAGAAAAGAGTACATAATGTATCAGGGATGGAAAGTTTGGCAGTCTAGTATTTTAAAAGGAGAGAAAGGTAGTCATTCAGAGTTGAGAGGGTGGGACTGAATGTTGTGTAATAGAGAGTTTGTGTTTCTCCATGTGGCTTCCTCTGTGAGTAATGTGTCATGTGCCTTGTTCTCAGTGGCCCAGAATAACCCTTATTTTCTGTCCCCTGTCCCCTGTCCCTGCCTCCCAAGGCAGTATTTTTGGCTTTCCTCTCATCAGATCTACCTTATTCTTAAACTGCTGTCATTTACATTTGAAAACAAATTCCCTAACTACAAAGGAGTTTATCAGTGGTCAAGTCAGATACTAGAGCATGTGTTTTCTTGAGTCTAAGATTATTGAAAATTTGCTATTATAAAGATTTAGCTTAATTTTTTAAACTTTTGATTTGGTTACAATTTTAAAAAGCACTGGGATATGAAAGGACCAAATAATTAATGTCCTTTTTCCTCTCTGATTATGGAATGAGAAATAGACACAGAAGTTGGACATATGGAGATAAAATATTACCCTTACGACAGATAAAGGATAGGCTAGAGAGAGGGTAGATGTGGTAACAAATGGGCTTGCTAATACTGAGCCCCTGAGTTGAATTTTACCCACCCCATCATGGGCAACACTGAAAGCCATGTGCCTGCCTCACTTGGGGCTGGATAAATCTCTTTCCCTGGAGAGCAGGGAGAATGGTAAAGAGTATTGCTTCACTAGAGTTACCTCCACCTGGAAACCAAGCTAGGGAAAAGAAAAGACGAGTTTACAGTTGTATGATTTCCATAAAAAGGGGTGGGTCGGCTCATAAATATTTATGTAATTATTCAGAAAGTCACAAAACACATATGTTCATTCTTGAATCTGGTAAACAGTACCATAGAAACTGTCAACTACTCTAGGGTCACATTTTTAAAACCATTGGTTATCTAAGAAATACCCCTAACCTTGAAAATAATAAAGAGAAAATCCTTAGGGACAATGAAAAACTGGAATGGGTACAAATAATTTTAAGTGGGGTGATGAAGGATTCACTAACCAAATCAGAAGACAAGGACTGAAGGTAGTTGGGAGGCCAGATGGCTGCCTTCAAATGACAAAAGTATCTGAAATGTATTATTTTGCATGATTGATTAGGCTAGAAATGGGACCAATGGGTGAATGTTACAAGAATGTAGGTTTCAGGTCAATACATGGAACAGGACCACTGGAAAACTAGCAAGCTTCCTATTCCAGAAAAAAACCGAGCTGTGAATGGATGGTCACTCTCAGGAATGCTGCAGAAGATACTCTTGAGCCATGTTGCTGGTTGGACTAGATATTCAGTTTCAAACTTGCTGGCCTCTGGATTTCTTTATACTCTTAAAAATGATGGATCAGCCCCAAAAGCCTTTGTTTATGTGGATTATATGTATCAACATTAACCACATTTGAAATTAAAATGGAGATCTCACTTAAGTATTTGTTAATTTACTTTAAACAATAAACTCATTGTATGTTAGTGTAAATAGTATTAATGAAATATATTTATGGCACTGTTTTAAATTTTTTGCAAGCTTCTTAATATCTGGCTATTAAAAAGACAACTGGGTTCTCATATCTCCTCCTGCATTCCATCTTTTGCAATATGTTATTTTAATTGAAATGCAGGAAAAACATCCAGCCTTACTAGATATGCAGTTGAAATAGGGAGGAGTATTTTATGTTATTTTTTTAATCCTCATCTGAGGATATGTTCACCGACTTTAGAGAGAGAGGAAGGAGGCAGGGACAGAGGGAGGGAGGGAGAGAGAGAGAGAGAGAGAGAGAGAGAGAGAGAAACATTGATGTGAAAGAGACATTGATTGTTTGCCTCCTTGTATGCACCCTGACCTAACTCATGACCCAGGTATGTGCTCTCACTGAGAATTAAATCCACAACCTTTTGGTCTATGGGTGATGCTCCAACCAACTAAACCACCTGGCCAGGACAGGAAGGAGTATTTTTTTAAATTGATTATGCTATTACAATTTTCCCCCTTTATCCCCCTCTGCCCCGCCCCCACAACCCTCCAGCATCCCCCCTTAGTTCATATGAGTTGTACATCTAAGTTCTTTGAGTCCTCTGTTTCCTATACCAATTTTTATTTCTCCTCATCCATTTTATGCCTACTAATTATGCTTCTTCTTCCCTGTACATTTTACCCCTTATTCCTCCCTTCCCCTTCCCCATTGAAATCCCTCCATGTGATGTCCATTTGTCTGATTCTATTCCTGTTCTGGTTGTCTGCTTAGTTTTTTGTTTTCATTGTTTATCTTTTCTTTTAGGTTCATCTGTTGATAGGTGTGAGTTTGTTGTCATTTTACTGTTCATATTTTTTATCTTCTTTTTCTTAGGTAAGTCCCTTTAACATTTCATATAATAACGGGTTGGAGATGATGAACTCCTTTAATTTGACCTTCTCTGGGAAGCACTTTATCTGCCCTTCCATTCTAAATGATAGCTTTGCTGGGTAGAGTAATCTTGGATATAGGTCCTTGCCTTTCTTGACTTGGAATACTTTTTTCTAGCCCCTCTTTGCCTGCAGGGTTTCTTTTGAGAAATCAGCTGATAGTCTTATGGGCATTCCTTTGTAGGTAACTCTCTCCTTTTCTCTTGCTTCTTTAAGTGTTCTCTTTATATTTAATTTGGGGTAACTTAATGATAATGTGCCTTGGTGTGTTCCTCTTTGGGTCCACCTTCTTTGGGATTCTCTAGGCTTCCTGGAAGTCTATTTCCTTTGCCGGATTGGGGAAGTTTTCCTTCATTATTTGTTCAAATAAGTTTTCAATTCCTTGCTGTTGTTCCTCTTCTTCTGGCACCCATATAATTCAGATATTGGAACGTTTCAGGTTGTCCCAGAGGTTTGTAAGATTCTCTTCACTTTTTTGAATTCTTGTTTCTTCATTATGTTCCATTGGATGTTTATTTCTTTCTTTTGTTCCAGATCATTGGTTTGAATCCTGGTTTCTTCCTTCCTGTCACTGTTGGTTCCCTGAATATTTTGCTTTACTTCACTTTGGGTATCCTTCATTTGTTTTTTTATTTTTTGACAAAGCTCAATCAGATCTGTGAGCATTTTGATTACCAGGGCTTTAAATTCTCCATCAGAGAGGTTGGTGATCTCCTCACTTAGTTCTCTTTCTGAGGTTATGCTCTGTTCTTTCATTGGTCTTGGAGCACCTGATAAGTGGTAAGGGGGTGGGGCCTTAGGTATTCACTGAGGCAGGGCAACCCTCTTTGCTGTGCTGACTTTAGGGGGAGAGGACAGAGAGGGAACAGTGCAGGTCTCTAGCACACTTTTCAATAGACTGTTGTGTGAAACTGGGAGTTTCTCCCACTGTAGCAACTGCTGTAGCCCACAGCCACCTCTGAAGCCTATAGCCATCTCTGAGTCTCAGTTTTGCTTTCAGTCAGCCCCGATTGCCCGGTCTGCTGAGGTTTTTCTGAGTTGGCCTGTGTGCTCTGATGCCTCACTGGTCTGGTTGTTCTGGTTGATTTTTTCTTTAATTCCTTGGTTGTCAGAGTTCCATGATGTTTGATTTTCTGGTGCTTTTGGTTGTTTATTGATTTTAGATTGGTTGTTATTCTCCTGTTGGTTGTGAAGGAAGTGAAGGGTTTCTATTTATGCCTCCATGTTGGCTGGAACTCTTAGGTCACTGGAAGGAGTATTTTAGATACTTATTTTCAGATAACTGTGGATATTCTTCTTTAATACTACACCAAGCTCAAAAGTGGTAGTTTTATTTTTAATTTTATGTTTCAATTACAATTGACATTCAATATTATTTTGTATTAGTTTTAGGTGTACAGCATAATGGTTAGATAATCACATTAATATATATATATTATTGATTATGCTATTACAGTTGTCCTATTTCCCTCCTTCACTCAATAATCACATATTTTATAAAGTGATCCTCCTGATGTTTCAATTATCCACCTGGCACCATATATAGTTATTACAATATTATTGACCACAGCCCTAATGCTGTACTTTACATCAATCTGATGTAACTGGTCCATCTTAATCCCTTCACCTTTTTCACCCAGCCCCCAACATTTCCCTTCTGGCAACTATCTGTCTCTTCTCTTTATCTACTAGTTTGTTACTATTTTGTTTGTTCTTTTGTCTTGCTCTTTAGGGTCTATATATAAGTGAAATCATATGGTGTTTGTCTTTGTTGGACTTATTTCTCTTAGTGTAATACCCTTCAGGTCCATCTATGCTGTCATAAATGGTAAGATTTCACTCTTCTTTATGGCTGAATAATAATAGTCCATTGTATATGTACCACAACTTTTTAATCCAAATGTGGTAGTTTCTTAAAGGTTAGTTGCAATGAAAAATCTTAAATCATATCAATAAACTTTTCAGACTGTCACATTAAAAATCCAGTGATCTATTTTTCACTTCAAATAGATTTTTTACCCATTCACTATTTTTGACATCATGCTTAGTTTTATTGGGAGAAGCGTTGACTCCACAAGTGCCCTGAAGATTTCAAGGGATCCCCAAGGGTTTGTGGATCCTTCTTTGAGGACCAGTGGACTAGGTAATCCTCTCAACTTCCTAAGATATAATGAAAGAGATATTTTGATGCTCTGTAGGAGAAGCATAGCTAATCTCAGATGTGAACCCCAAGAGCAAATATATCTACCAAGATGGACTTCTAGTGGTTAACTGGGTCCAAGTTCATAGCCCAAGTCATTGCTGACAGATGCCTCTCATGTACTCCGCATTTCTGGAAAAAGCCGCAGACTAAACTTTCAACCTCTTGTACTATGCTCCTGCTGTCTGATCCATCCATTATAAGGGAGTTTCTATTGTAGTTTTGCCTTTCAACTAATGGACTGAATCTGCAGTGACCAATTAGAACTGCACAACTATATCCTTATTTGCATCTATACTAACCAATCAGAACTGTTCAATAATGACCAATCAGAATGCACAGTAGCAACCATTAGAACTTCATGATTTAGATCAACCAGAACTGCAAGAATTTGAAAACCTCATTTAGATAAAGTTGATCTAATTGAGGATCCGGGCAGGAACTTTCCCTGTAAAAAGTGGATTCCCCTGCATCTTTGTGGAGCACACTTTTGTGTTCCACCAGAGGGAGGCTTTTTTTTCCCCCTGGGATTTGCAAGCTGTTCACCTAAATAAAATTCTTCTTCTCCACACCTATATGCGAATTATTTGTCTATACATGTATATTGCAAGGAAGAGAAGACTATTCGAACTAGCTGAAGCAAAAAAGAAATTAGCTAAAGTTCACAGAAGCAGTCACTCAGAAATCCAGGGACAAAAAGTATAGTCATCCAACCCTTAGGACCCATTTTCCAGGCAGAGTGGTGGCTTCTCTGCCTCTCCACAGCTCTGGTGTCAAAATGGATTTGATTTACACAGTAGCTTTTGCCAGCTCCAATTCTGTGAGAACTTTCAGTTCAAAAACCATCTTCTGCCAGTGTCTCAGATTCCTGATTTCAAACTCCCAAGAGGGAATCTGATCGGCTCATTTTGATTTATGATTGGGTCAGGTGTCAACTTTTGGTCCCAACAGCTGGGCCAGGCCAGGATGTGCTGTATTACCAGGTACAAACATGGCCCCAAATAAGCAATGCAGACTATGTTTCCTCTATTAGGCCTTTGAAGTGGGTATAAACTAAAATAAAAGATTAAAATGTAAAAACACAATAAGAGGCAGCAATGTTATAGCAAAGATAGAAAACAGAAAAGTCCAATAGTGTTTAGAATGGCAGATTGTATTATTTAATATTTAGTGGTCATAATAATGCTAGCTGGTATTTATTGAGGGCTTATGTGGCAGTCATTAAGCTAAGCACTTGGAAGACATTTTCCTCATTAAAACTGAAAAACAAAAACAGGGATGTTAGGCTCTTTTTATCCCTAATTTAGCATAACGGTTAAAAGTATGGGCCTTGGAGCCAAACCATCAGAGTCTGAGTGGTTGTGTGAATTCTGGCAAGTTCTTTAACCTCCCAGCACTTCCTCTCTTTTACTCTTTGGCTGTGAGACAAATGGCTTGCTGTGGAAAAAATGGGGCTACAAGTGAGTGGGGCGAAGGGCAGAGTTTCTAGATTTCTTTACGCAGCTCTCTGGGGAAGACGGCAAAAGATTGGATGAAGTGTGAGAAAAAAGTTTCTGCCTGTCACTAGAAGGCAATGTGTTGGGGCAGATCAGAGCACCAACCTAGAAACTCAGGGTCTAAATCCCTGCCTGCCTTTCCCCAGGTGCTTGACTTTGGGCTAGTTTCTTGAAGACTCCATGCCTGTTTCCTCATTTGCAATGTGAGATCCTCCTAGGGCTGTTGGAGCATCTCATGAAGTAATAGATGTGAAGTCTATTGCACATGTGTGTCCTCTGTGAGTGAGAATTATCCTGTGGTCAGAGCCTGCCATGATCAAAGTAATACCAGGGCCCCAACCTCCACCTACACAGCAGGTCTGTGTTAATCAAATGCCTGAAGCACACAAGAATATTATTCACACCCTTTGCTCTCAGAAGGCCTGCAGAAATTACCTTTATTGCTCCATGACAAGCTGCTCTCTGTATCCAAGGGCTCCTTGAATTTAGAAGTTGGACAAGCAATGACTGGTGGGGGGAGTGTGTTTAAAATCCTTGGCCTTGACAGGCTTGAACAGTGAAGTCTCCTGAAAGGCAGTTTTTGTTCAGCAATCTGCTTCCATCCCAACTCATTTCTAAATGTCTCCAAAAACATGCCCCAGGCCCTGCTGAGAAAAGGGGTGGCTGTGATGTCAGAGAGCCTGGTACTCTGGGGACAATGATGGCAAGCAGATGTCCGGGCACTTTTTGAGTAGTGGTGATTTAATTTTTGCCAACTAATCGAGTGAGGAACAGCAGCTTAGACAGGGTGTCACTACAAATAATTCCTTGCAGGTGATAAACAGAAAGTAAATCATGATTCTTAATGAAGGAAATTAACTTTGTGGATTAGCTTAGCCAGCAGAGAGGAGAGCTGCAGAAAACATGAGCCAGAGCCCTGGACTTGTCTAAAGGTCTAGGTTTGAATCTTGGATTTCCTATGTACTCTGGGACAGTGGCCAGAACTGTTTCCTCAGCTGTGAATTGGGAACACTACTAATACCTTCCTTTCTTACTCACTGGATTCTGGAGGGAAAATGAATTAGTTATTGGAAAACTCTATACATAATTTTGACTTCTCCCAGGCCTCCTGCTCCTTTTGCCATGTGTATGTGTGTGTTTGTGTATGACAGAGAGTAAAAGAGAGAGAGAGAGAGTTTCCTATGGCTTTTATAACAAATTATCACAAACTCAATGGCTTAATTCAAGATACATTTATTTTATTATAGCTCTGGGAGCCAGATTTCTGGAGCCAGATGTTTTACTGTTCAAAATCAGGTGTCAGCAAAGCCATACTCTCTCTTGAAGCTGTAGGGAGAACCCATTTCCTTGCCTTCTACAGCTTCTAAAGCAGGTTTCTGGAATTCCTTGACCTGTGGCTCAATTCTCTATCTTCTAATCCAGCAACATTTCATTTTACTTCTATTGTAACATCTTCTCCTCTTCTGAATCAAACCTCTCTCTGACTCTCTCTTAAAAAGCATTTGCATTGGGCCCATTCATTGGGCCCACCCTGATAATCCAAGATGATCTTTCCATCTCAAGACCCTTAAGTTAATAACATCTGCAAAGTTTCTTCTGACAGATGAGAGAGCATTCACAGGAGATTAGGACATAGACATCTTTGGGAACATTTTTCAGTGGACCACATGAGTTCATGCACTCTAGGATGCTGGAAGGGAGGGGAGGAGCTGCCCTGCTATGGGGAAGGGACAGGCTGTATTTCAAAGCGAATCTAACCTGATGCTCTTCAAATGCCCTTCTGTGTCTATTTGAAAGATCAGCAGAATGGCAGGCTGGCTATACACTCAGGTCTGAACCTTAGACCACTGGTTCTCAAAGTGTGGTCCCTAGAGCAGCAGCAGCAGCAGCATCCCTTGCAAAACTTTGGGCTGCATCCCAGACATGCTGAGACACAACTTTGAGTGGTTGGAGAAGTCCCCCAGAGGATTAAAATGCTCATTTTTGTTAGCTCGAGTTTGAGTCAGAGTCCTTAGAAGGAGGATAAGACATGGCCTAGGTTGGATCCTGGGTCAGGGGTTCTAGCACTGCTGCATATTAAAACCACTTGGGGAGATTTTAAAAAATAATGTAGAAATAAGAAGCTCTGGGAATGAGGCCCAAGCAGGAGGGGTGTTTTTTGTTGTTGTTTGTTTGTTTTTGGTCACAAGTTTTTTTTTAAATTTATTTATTATTTTTAAAAATTTTTTATTGATTATGCTGTTACAGTTGTTCTATTCCCCCCTTCATTCCCCTCCACCCTACCCTCCCATCCCACCATTACCCCCCCTTTAGTTTATGTCCATGTGTCTCAAGTTCTTTAGATTCTATATTTCCCATGCTATTCTTGCCCCCCCATCTATTTTCTATCTACTGTCTATGCTACTTATTTTCTGTACCTTCTCCCCCCTTCTCCTCCTCCCACTCCCCTGTTGCTAACCCTCCTTGAATCTTCATTTCTATGTTTCCACTCCTGATCTAGCTGTCCTTTTAGTTTGCTTTTGTTTTAGGTGTGGTTGTTAATAACTGTGAGTTTGCTGTCCTTTCACTGTTCCTGTTTCTTTAACTTCTTTTTCTTAGATAAGTCCCTTTAGCATTTCATATAATAAGGGCTTGGTGATGATGAACTCCTTCAATTTGATCTTATCTAAGAGGCACTTTATCTGTCCTTCCATTCTAAATGAAAGTTTTGCTGGATAAAGCAATCTTGGTTGTAGGTTTTTGGATTTCATGACTTGGAATATCTCTTTCCAGCCCCTTCTTGCCTATAAGGTCTCTTTTGAGAAATCTGCTGACAGTCTGATGGGGACTCCTTTGTAGGTGACTGTCCCCTTATCTCTTGCTGCTTCTAGGATTCTCTCCTTCATTTTAATTTTGGCTAATGTAATGATGATGTGCCTTGGTATGTTCCTTCTTGGGTCCAACTTCTTTGGTATTCTCTGAGCTTCCTGGATTTCCTGGAAGTCTATTTCCTTTGCCAGATTGGGGAAATTCTCCTTTATTATTTGTTCAAATAAGTTTTCCACTGGTGGCTGTTCCTTTCCCCCTTCTGGTACCCCTATAATTCGGATGTTGGAGCAATGAAGAAATAGCAAAACTCTCAGACGCACAGTTTAAAAACACTGGTGATCAGGATCCTCACAGAACTGGTTGATTATAGCCACAAATTAGACAAATATATGAAGACGAAACTAATTGAAATGAATGGAATTGCACAGGAAACCAATAGCAATGAAAAGGAAACTGGGACTCAAATCTATGGAATGGACCAGAAGAAAGCAAATAATGGCCAAACAGAAAAGAGTCAAGAAGCAAGAATTCAAAGAAACGAGGAGAGTCTTAGGAACCTCCAGGACATCTTTAAAAGCTTTTTGTTTTTTTAACTGTTGTTCAAGTACAGTTGTTACCATTTTCCCTCCACCACTCTTACCCATCCAAACCACCCCCACCTATGGCTTTGTCCATGGGTCCTTTTTACATATTCCTTGACCACCTTCCCCCTTTTCCCCCATTATTCCCCTGCCCTCTCCCTTCTGGTCACTGTAAGTTTGTTCTTTATTTTAATGT
This sequence comes from Artibeus jamaicensis, assembly GCF_021234435.1. Taxonomy (NCBI): domain Eukaryota; kingdom Metazoa; phylum Chordata; class Mammalia; order Chiroptera; family Phyllostomidae; genus Artibeus; species Artibeus jamaicensis. The sequence continues at coordinate 6,437,982 of NW_026521810.1, read as the reverse complement.
CTCTGGTTCATTTTGCTTGCTTGTTTGTTTTGTTGATTAAGTTCCACTTATATGTGAGATTATATGGTATTTTTCTTTCACTACCTGGCTTATTTCACTTAGCATAATGTTCTCCAGATCCATCCATGCTGTTGTGAAGGGCAGGAGCTCTTCCTTCTTTCAGCTGCCTAGTATTCCATTGTGTAAATGTACCATAGTTTTTTGATCCACTCATTTACTGATGGGTGTGTCTCTTTTTATGTCTTTGTTTTGAAGTCTATTTTGTCTAATATAAGTATTGCTACCCCAGATTTTTTCCCTGTTCACTTGCTTGGAATATTTTGTTTCAACCCTTCACTTTCAGTCTGTGTAGGTCTTTTGTTCTGAAGTGGGTCTCTTGTAGGCAACACATGTGCAGGTCATGTTTTCTTATCCTTTCAGCTACCCTATGTCTTTTGATTGGAGCATTTAATCCATTTACATTTAAGCTTATTATTGATAGGTACTTACTCATTTCCCCCTTTGTATATGTGTTCCTCTTTCTCTCACTCTTTTTCTTCCTCTTCTTAAAACAGTCCCTTTAACATACTCTTGCAGTGCTGGTTTGGTGGAGGTATACTCTTTCAGCATTCTTTTTGTCTGGAGAACTCCTGATTTCACCTTCCATTTTAATTGAGACTCTTGCTGGGTAGAGTAGTCTTGGTTGCAGACCTTTACTTTTCATTACTTGGAGTATTTCTTGCCATTCCCTTCTGGCTTATAGTTTTTCTGTTGAGAAATCAGCTACTAGTCTTGTTGGGGCTCCCTTGTATGTTACTTCCTGTTTCTCCCTTGCTTCCTTTAAGATTCTCTCTTTGTCTTTAAAATTTGTTATTTTAAGCCCTGCCTGGTGTGGCTTAGTGGAGTGATTGCTGGCCTGCAAACCAAAAGGTTGTCAGTTTGATTCCCAGTCAGGGCACATGCATGGGTTGCAGGCCAAGTTCCCAGTCGGGGGCACATGAGAGGCAACAACACATTGAAGTTCTTTCTCTGTTGGGAATCACTCTGCCTGGTTTCAGGAGTTGTAACTGTCTGCCATGGTTAAGGCTGAAGTGAGTGACCTCCAGACTATGAGCCGCTAAGAAGACAAAGCTTATTTCCCAGACAGGAGTGCTGCTTATTCATCCATCTCTAACTCCCAGTGCTTGGTCGGTTAGCCAATGATGGGGAGTCAACCCCTCAGAGAAGGGGCAACCTAAGCCAGACATGATCACTTGGGAGGCCCTCAAGGAAGGACTCGAGAGGCTGCAGCAAAGAGGGAGTGATGGACCCTCACCCTCCAGTTATTCTGACATAGCCTGAGTCCCCATTTCCATCTGGGAGAAGCACTTCCTGGCTCTAATCCATTTAAGCCTAAAAACCTATGATGGGGAGGGCAGTGCAGTCCTCTGCCTGCTAGAGCAGGTTCCTGGGTGATTGAGCCTAAGAAAGAATTCCTAAAGTCCTGTGAAGGCTGCTTTGCTGAGAGTGTTTTCATTCATATGATAATGGTCTGAGCAGGAAATAAGTGTGTCTCCCAAAGTTTCTGCAACCCTCTTTCCTGACAGACACTGACTCAGACTAAGCCCTCAGATTTCTTTGAAATGTTATCTGTTGTTTGATCCTTGCTGCCTGACAATGATGAGCTTTACCTGTATTCCTGTGCATTATGAACCTAATAAAAATGGTTGAGGGAGGGGTTCTTGGTCCTTCTCATGTGAGAGATTGACCACCTTTCCTCCCCAAGCAGATCATGTCTTGGCAGTTTCATTTTCATCTGTAGAGGATGGGGGGACTGGCAGACAAACTTTCCCCATAGTTCTCCCTCCCTTCTCCTCTGTCTAAAAATAAATAAAATCTTTTTAAAAATTTGGCATTTTAATTATGATGTGTCTTGGAGTAGGCCTCTTTGGGTTCATCTTGATTGGCACCAGTCAACTCCTCTAGGTGGGAAGGTCGTCCTCTTCGATCGAGCACACAGCTTTGGGAGGGATGCACAGGGATTGGTGAGGGCAGAAGAGGACACCTGCCTAACCAGCCAGATCAGCTGAATCAACTCTAGCAATCAATGGGGTGACAGATGTTGCAGCCAGATTGCCCTCGCATCCATATTCTTCATTTCTTCCTAGTTACTGTTTGTAGTTTTTATTTCCCTTTTCATACTGTTGTAGTTCCCACTCAGCTCCTTGTATTTGTCAGTGAGTTCCTTGAGCATCCTTATAATCATTCTTTTGAATTCTATATCTGATAGCTTGCCTGCCTCCATTTCATTTAGCTCTTTCACTGGGGAGTCTTCCATTACTTTTGATTGTGGGTTCTTTCTTTGCTTCCCCATTTTAGATGACTCTTTTTGTTTGTTTTTGCAATTCCAGATGCTCTGCTCTGCCAGCTGTCTTCATAGGATGAACTTCTGTGACAGAGGTTCTGTGGGACTCAGTGGTACATCCTCTTTGATCTCCTTTTCTGATGCTCTAGGGCTGCCTTTTCTTCTGTTTGTATGGCTTCTCTTATCATACTTGGGCTTTACCTCTTGGTGGCTCTTTTGTTGCTGGGTTCTCCCCTGCAGGGGTTTTACTGGTACTTACAACTCCCACCTTGTCTTGTGTGCTATTGTACAGGTGTTGGTTAACAAAGCAGCATTACCAGACCACCAAACCTATGCCAGCAAAAAGAACCCTGCTACCACACCAGCAGTCTCAATCACAATTGAACTAAGATTAATAAAGGTGAAGAGAGATTGCAGATATTATAGGATATGTCAAAGGGAAAATGAAATAATTAAAAGAGGGGAAAATGTTGTTTTGTAGTAACAGAGAGAAAAAATGATAAGAATTGGATAGAACTGAGGTAAAGAAAGGGAGAGAACAACATTTACAATGTAGGTATAACACAAAAGGGCAGTGGGAACAATGGGGTAAGAAGAGGGAAGAGTATACTATGAGGTTTGAAGTAAAAGAAAAGCTACTAGACCAATGGGAGCAAAATTGCAGAAAAACCACAGCAGGGTCAATAACAACGACAGCTGAATGAAGTTTAATAAAGGTGGAATGGGAATAAGAATATTGTAGGAAAAATAAAAGTGAATATGAAAGGTCTACAGTAAAAAAATGATTTTGATAGGATGGAGGAAGGAAACTAATAAGAGTAAGGATTAAAGCCCAGGTTGAGGAGGTGGGGAAAGAAAAAACGGAAGCGAGAAGACAATGAAATAAAATTCCTCACTCTACTGATCATGAGCAGGACAAAGGCAAAGTGGAGTAAGACAGTGGAAGTATTCTATGGGATTTAAAGTACAAACAAGCAGTGAAGAAATAGGAGATCCTTTGGAGAAGTACAGCAATAACTGTGATATTTCACCCAACTAGCCACTGTTTATAAAAGGTGAAAAAGACCTAAGACTCTTAATAGAAGGGAAAAATAATGTGAGCTGACTTAAGAAAGCAGAGTGCTTATGTGAGGTTAGATGGTGAGATATAGTGAGAGTAAGGGATGGAAACTTGGTGCAGTGTGAAAGAAAATAAAGTTTACCATAACAGTAATAAAGCTCAGGAAAATGGCAAAATCAATTAAGACCAGGGAAGGGTGCTGTGTGGGCCTTGGAATAACAATAGTATGATGAGAAATATATAATCTGAATAAATAAGAATAAAAAGTAAAAGACTAAGAGTAGTGAGTTATTTGGAACCCACAGCCTCAGAGCACTGTGTGTCCTACACTGTCCACTCTTTGCATTTGTGTCAGGTCAATGCCAATAGTCTACCTTGTCTTGCAACCATTTGACCAGTCAGTGAGGTGGACTGAGTGGGAGCAAATCACATCCATCCTCCTCCCTTTTTGTCAGCCTGGCCACTGTGAGCCAGTGTCCCTCTGTGTCTCTGTTCCCCTTTTGAAATAAGTCTCTCTGGGAGCTGTTGCCTCTCTGAGCCCCTGCAGCCCCACTTGTGAGGCATCTTGAGTTCAAGCAAATTACACCCACACTTGTCTCTCTTGGCTGGCCAGACTACTGCACACGAGGTCCCTCTACAGTAGGAACCTCAGTTCCTTTTTTCAGAAAATTCCCCTTGGGTGACGCCTGCTGCTCCTAACAAGTGCCCAGCTTTCCACACAGACCAACTCTACCTGGGTCATGGCCAGTGACTTCTCCCAGCTCTCAGTGTCAACTGGCTCCTCAGTTTCTCTGGTACTGTTCCAGTTGATGGTCGTTGCCCCTGCGGGGGTATGCCCCTGGGTGTGTGTCACTTTATCTCCCCAGTGACTTTATCCAGGTGTGGGTCTGGGACTTCCCTGCTCTGGGAGGCAAGGGAGCCGCTTGATTGCTATCACTGACCCGTCTTTCCCCCAGTGCTCCCATGGCAGCCGTGGTCTCAGGCACAGGGCCCAGGGACCTTCCCTTTGGCCTACAAAATCTCCTTGCTGCCTGTTTTTAAGCATCCTCTGCACACTTTGGCTTCCAAACTTCCTATCAGTTGGAATTCTGTTGTCTGTTCACTCTGTTCTTTGGAAGATTGATTAGGTGTCCCAGTTGGGTGCAGGAGCAAGTGGGCTCAGCCCCCACCTACATTGCCACCATCTTTTTACCCCTCAAAAAGTTGGTTTTTTAGTTCCCAGGTGACTGTAATGTGCAGTCCAATATGAGAGCCCTTCCTAGTGCGTCATCCCAACCTCACAGCTTGGCTTTGTAGAGAACTGAGAGTTCCTATATCACCGGTTCTCAAACGTGAGTGAGCACCAGAATGCTCTGGAGGGCTTGATGGGACACGGGTTCTTGGGCCCACCCCCAGCCACTGATGTGGCAGGTCTGAGGTGAGGCCCAAGAATGTGCATTTCTTACAAGTTCCCAGGTGATGCTGTTGCTGCTGGTCCAGGGATCCCACTTGAAAGATCACTGCACTTATGAGGATTTTAATACTAACAGCCCACTCAAAATACCATTCCCAATTTAAGTTAAAACCACACATTTTGAAAGCATTAGAAATTACTCTATCCAATTTCCCATGTAGTTTTTTTTTAAATCCTCACTCAAAGATGTGTTTTAATTGATTTAAGAGAGAAAGTAAGGGACACAGAGAGAGAAAGAAACAGTAATGTGAGAGGTAAACAATGATCTATTACTTCCCTATGTGCCCCTACCAGGATGGAACTTGCAACCTAGATATGTGCCCTGACTTAGAATCGAACCTGCAACCTTTTGGTATATGGGACAACACTCCAAACAACTGAGCCACTGGGCCAGGCCCCCTGCCCCAACTTGGTTTTATTATTTTAGGGCAAATGCCAGTACAACTTAGTTATTGAGATTATAGCATTTTTGACTTATAGATGTAAGAAAGATCATAGAAATGAAGTTTGATGGAAAGTGGAATAATGATGCTGAAAACAGGTAAGATGGGGAAAGATAACCAAAAATGGCATTAGCTTGCTTTGCCCCCACCCATCATCACATTTATTGGAAGCTCCTGAGAGGTGGAGCTGTGGACAGAACATACAACGACAAGGACCTGCCCTCAAAAAGTTCCATTTTGAGGAGACAGGACAGAAAAAATACAGAATTATATTTCCCAGGGATGGCCCACTGTCACCTTTGCAGGTCAGACCTACCTTGCCCCAGGCTCTGAAGCAGGAGTTGGGCATGTAATAGCCCCAGGGCCATGGTGTCCCTGACCCTGCAGCTGGGACCTAACTATCTGGCTCCCAGGTGGTGGGCTCCAGGATTAGGGGAAAGACAGGCTCAGTACATGATGGAAAACATTCCTGTCATCCCGGGAATGGAAAACATTGTGCTAGCTCAGGGGAGTGGTAAGGTGCAATAGGCCCCCAAGGGATGTCCCCTTGGGGGAAGTGTGCATCTTCCTAAGTCACTGTGAGTCAAATTCATTACCTGGGAGTCCCTAGAAGGAACAAAAATAAAGCAGAGTTTCTTTAGTGCCAGAGGCTGTGGGGAGCAGGACCAGTAAAATGGCATTAGTCTGATCAAGATGGCATAAAGTATTTAAAACAAAATGGAGTCACTCATGGCAATCAAGATGGCTGCCAGTCAGCCATGACACTTTGGTTCAAGAGGGGAACTCCCTAAGTCAGAGCAGACATATCTGGCAAGGAGACATAGTTAAGATATCTGCACATGTAGTCAGAATAGCCTTGTCTGCAAAGCAGGACAGCCGTAGATAGGGTCCTGGGGAAACTCGCCAGCAGGGGTATCAAGCAGGCAAGTTTGACTCACCCATAGGCTCCTGGACAAATTCCCTACTTGGCACCAAGGATACCAAGACATTTATCAAAAATATCCAGGCGGGTGGAGCACACCACTTTCAAAGTATAACTGAGGCAGGCTCCAGAGCACTGCTGAGACAACTGAGCTCCACATACCATAGTGCTGCTCCTTATCATGTTGATCTCCCCTGGCACTGGCTGACAGAGACTCTGCCCTGCTGGACTGAGGATTTCATCTGCCCTGCTGCACAACTGGCTCCAGAGACTACTCCTTGCAAGATGCTGACAATTCCCTTGTCTACCCTGCTGTCTCCTGGACCTGAAGACTGAGACTGGGACTTGGGTTCATTGTCCCCTGCTGATTACTATGTGCATATATTTCACTTAGATTGTTAGAGTGTGAGTAGGATATTAATGTATGTTGATGTTCTACTTTGAGTAGACCTGCCTTCGATAAAAGCTGAGTGACTAGCATGGTTCCTGTGTGTGACTCTTGTCTATTCCTTGGTGCCAGGCTGCTTAGAAGGCAGCTAGCTGAGCAGTTGCCTGGAGTACTTGTAGGAAAGACTATATCATGAACATATGCTCATGACAAACAGCCTTCCTGCCCCTCCCCCAGCTCTCTCTCTGGGCATCTATCTGCCAAGTGACCTTCCTTCTCAGCTACACCTCCAGAGCCAGAGCATTCCAGGGTTGGGGGAGGGGGTGTCCCTCCACACCTGCCCCCACTGCCTAGGGACAGTGGGGGAGGAAGAAGCAGAGCCATGCACCAAGTTTTTCTGGGGCCACCATTGGGGAGCCACACACTGGATCCTCCAGAAGGGGGGTGGGAAGGGGTGGTAGTTCTGGTTGCAAGGGCCCAGGGCTCAGCGGAGGGGCTGGGCCAAGGGGATACTGGGGAGCCTTTCAGTGGGGGGCACTGCACAGGAGTCGAAGGCGGCCAGGCTCCGAGGCACTGCTGGTGGACCTGGGCAGCTCTGGTGAGCAGTACAGCTGCAGCAGGGAAAGACATTAACTTACTTTATGGATTGACCATGGCGTGCGTGCATGCGTGTGTGTGTGATAAGGAATAGCATTAACTCAGAGTGGTGCTCTTAGTAAAAAATCCTCAATATTCAGAGACAGCTCTCAACTTCTAATTATTAAGGGATAATTTTTTGTTTGGGTCAACAATTGAAACAATCTATGCAGACATTACTTGGGGGACCTGTCTGCCCCTTGACTCTATGTCCCACCACCCTAGAATCCTCAGTTACAGGCCTGGGTAACTCAGTGCCCTCCTGAAGGTTCCTATTAATCTCCAAGGAACCGAAGTCATCATAATTTTTAAAAATGCCATACAAGGCCCTGGCTGGTCTGCCTCAGTGGGTTGAGCACTGGCCTGTGAACAAAGCAATCACTGGTTGGGTTCTGGTCAGGGCACATACCTGGGATGTGGGCCAGGTTCCCCACTGGCGGCATGCAAGAGGCACCAATCAATGTTTCTTTCTCTCTCTTTCTCTCTGCCTTCCCCTTTCTCTAGAAATGAATACATAATTTTTTTAAATTGGCTTTAAAACTTTGACTTCTTTCATTTCTCTTTCTTTACCCCAGTTCAGCCTTTTGACCAGTTTTTTATTAAAAATTTAAAAATTCACTCCCACCCAAAGGCTCATCACTCAGGAAACTTTGCAGGAGACTCAGAAGCCAAGGAACCTTTCTCCTGATCATTGTGATTTTCCTGCTGCCATGCCCATAACTTCCCAGCCCTCCCTCAAACGGAATATATCCTTGTGCAAAACACTTTCCTCTCTTTATCTTGCTCACCCCTGACACCAAAAGCACTTGCCAAAGCATCTTTCAAACATATTGTTGCATTTCTGATGAAATTCAGAGGAATTCTGGTGAATACATTTTTTAAATTCAATTTATTTTTATTTTTTTCTCAATAATTTTAGTTATTTTTCAAGTACAGTTTTTTGCCTGTTTCTCCAATTCCAGCCCCCCATGCTCCCCACCTCCCTCCCATTTCCACTCCCTGCCCCAGTTCTTGTCCCTGTGTCCTTCATATTTGCTTCTCCAAATCCCTCCCCTTTTTCCCCTTAAATTCCCTTCCCTCTCCCCTCTGGTCACTGTCCCCTTGTTCTCTACTTCAGTGTCTTTGTTTTTATTCTGCTTGCTTGTTTGTTTTGTTGTTTACCTTCCTGTTAAAGGTGAGACCATATGGTATTTGTCTTTCAACCCCTGGCCTATTTCACTCAGCATAATGCTTTCCAGTTCCATCCATGTTGTTGCAAAGGGTAGGAGCTCCTTCTTTCTCTCTGCTGCATAGAATTCCATTGTGTATATGTACCACAATTTTTTGATCCGTTCATTTACTGATGGGCACCTAGGTTGCTTCCAACTCTTGGTTATTGTAAATTGTGCTGCTATGAACATTGTGGTGCATAGGTTTTTGGAAATTGATGTTTTAGGATTCTTAGGATATAATGCTAGCAGTGGAATTGCTGGGTCAAAAGGCAGGTCTATTTTTATTTTTGTGAGAAAATTCCATACTGTTTTCCATAATGGTTGTACCAGTCTGCAATCCCACCAACAGTGAACTAAGGACCCCTTTTCCCCACAACCTCTCCAACATTTGTTGTTTGTTGCTTTGTTTATGATAGCCATCCTGACTGGTGTAAAGTGGTATCTCATTGTGGTTTTAATTTGCATCTCTCTGATATCTAACGATATTGAGCATCTCTTCATGTGTCTCTGGATGTTCTGTATGTCCTCCTTGGAGAAGTGTCTGTTCAAGTCCTTTTCCCATTTTTTAATTGGGTTGGGTGTCTTCTTAGAGTGGAGTCATGTAAGAAAGTTCTTTGTATATTTTGGAGATTAAACCTTTGTCTGAGGTATCATTGGCAAATATGTTTTCCCATACAGTTGGTTGTCCTTTTAATTTAATACTGTTTTCTTTAGCCACGCAGAAGCTTTTTATTTTGATGAGATCCCATTTGTTTATTCTTTCCTTTATATTCCTTGCTCTAGGGGACATATCAGTAAAACTGTTGCTGCGTGAAATATCTGAGATTTTCTTGCCGATGTTCTCCTCTAGGACTTTAATGGTGTCACGGCTTATATTTAAGTCTTTTATCCACCTTGAATTTATTTTGGTGTATGGTGTAAGTTGGTGCTCAAGTTTCATTTTTTTGCACATAGCTGTCCAGTTCTCCCAACACCATTTGTTGAAGAGGCTATTTTTACTCCATTTTATGTTACTGCCCCCTTTGTTGAATATCAATTGACTGTAGAGAGTTGGGTTTATTTCTGGGCTCTCTGTTCTGTTCCATTGGTCTATGTGCCTGTTTTTATGCCAGTACCAGGCAGTTTTGATTACAGTGGCCTTGTAATACAGTTTGATATCAGGTATTGTGATCCCCCCTACTTTGTTCTTCTTTCTCAAAAGTGCAGCTGCTATTCGGGGTCGTTTATGGTTCCATATAAATTTTTGAAGTGTTTGTTCTCTGTGAAATATGCCATTGGTACTTTAATAGGTATTGCATTGAATTTGTAAATTGCTTTGGGTAGTATGGACATTTTGATGATGTTAATTCTTCCAATCCATGAACACGGTATATGTTTCCATTCATTTGTCTCTTCCCTGATTTCTTTCTTCAGTGCAGTGTAGTTTTCTGCATACAGGTCTTTTACCTCCTTAGTTAGGTTTATTCCCAGATATTTTATTTTTGTTTTTGCTATATCGAATGGGATTTTTTCTTGATTTCTGCTTCTGCTGATTCATTGTTAGTGTACAAAAATGCCTTTGATTTCTGGATATTGACTTTGTATCCTGCTGTTTTGCCAAATTCATTAATTAGTTCAAGCAGTTTTTTAGTAGAGTCTATAGGATTTTCCATGTACTCTATAATGTCATCTGCAAACAGTGACAGTTTTGCTTCCTCTTTCCTATTTGGATGCCTTTTATTTCTTTTTCTTGCCTGATCGCTGTGGACAAAACTTCCAAAACTATATTGAATAGAAGTGGTGAAAGTGGACATCCTTGTCTTGTTCCTGATCTTAGTGGAAAAGCTTTTAGTTTTTGCCCATTGAGTATGATATTGGCTGTAGGTCTCTCTTATATGGCCTTTATTATATTGAGGAATGCTCCCTCTATTCCCACTTTGCTCAGTGTTTTTATCATAAATGGGTGTTGTACCTTATCAAAAGCTTTTCCCACATCTATTGATATGATCATGTGGTTTTTGTCTTTGCTTTTGTTTATGAAATGTATTACATTTACTGATTTTCGAATATTGAATCATCCCTGCATCCCTGGGATGAATCCCACTTGGTCATGGTGTATGATCTTTTTGATATATTGTTGGATGCGATTTGCCAATATTTTGTTGAGGATTTTGGCGTCTATGTTCATCAGCTACATTGGCCTGAAGTTCTCTTTCTTTGTTGTGTCTCTATCTGGTTTTGGAATTAGGATGATGCTGGCTTCCTAAAAAAAATTGGGGAGTTTTCCATCCTTCTGGATTTTTTGGAATAGTCTTCTGGATTTTTTGGGTTAGCTCTTCCTTAAATGCTTTGTAGAATTCTCCTGTGAAACCATCTGGTCCAGGGCTTTTGTGTGATGGAAGTTTTTTGATTACTGCTTCGATTTCTTTTGCTGTTATTGGTGTGTTCAGATTTTCTGCTTCTTTTTCATTGAGTTTTGGAAGATTATATTTTTGTAGAAATGTATCCATTTCCCCTAGGTTTTCAAATTTCTTGGCATACAGTTCTTCATAGTAATTTCTTACAATCCCTTCTATTTCTGTGGAATCAGTTGTAATCTCTCCTCTTTCATTTCTTTAAAATTTTTTTTAAATTAATTAATTTATTTTTATTGATTATGCCATTACGGTTGTTCTATTCCCCCCTTCATTACCCTCCACCCTACCCCCTGTCCCCACCATTACCCCCCTTTAGTTTATGACCAGGTGTCTCAAGTTCTTTAGATTCTATATTTCCCATACTATTTTTGCCCCCCCATCTATTTTCTATCTACCATCTATGCTGCTTATTTTCTGTACCTTCTCCCTCCTTCTCCTCCTCCCACTCCCCTGTTGTTAACCCTCCATGTGATCTTCATTTCTATGTGTCCACTCCTTATCTAGCTGTCCTTTTAGTTTGCTTTTGTTTTAGGTGTGGTTGTTAATAACTGTGAGTTTGCTGTCCTTTCACTGTTCATATTTTTAACTTCCTTTCCTTAGATAAGTCCCTTTAACATTTCATATAATAAGGGCTTGGTGATAATGAACCCCTTGAATTTGATCTTATCTGAGAAGCACTTTATCTGCCCTTCCATTCTAAATGAAGGTTTTGCTGGATAGAATAATTTTGGTTGTAGGTCTTTGGATTTCATGACTTGGAATACCTCTTTCCAGCCCCTTCTTGCCTGTAAGGTCTCCTCTTTCATTTCTGATTGTGTTTATTTGAGTCCTCTCTCTTCTTTTCTTGATGAGCCTACTTAAAGGCTTGTCTATTTTGTTCATCTTTTCAAAGAACCAACTCCTGGATTCATTGATCCTTAGAATTGTGCTTTTAGTCTCTATGTCATTTAGTTCTGCTCTGATCTTGGTTATTTCCTTCCTTCTACTTCCTCTGGGCTGTTTTTGTTGTTTTTCCTCGAGTTCCTGCAGGCGTAGGGCTATGTTGTTTGTTTGAAATGTTTCTATCTTCTTTAGGTAGGCCTGTATTGCTATAAACTTCCCTCTCAGGACTGCCTTCACTGTGTCCCATAAGTTTTGGGTTGTTGTGAGATTGTTTTCACTTATTTCCAGAAACGTTTTGATTTCTTCCCTAATTTCATTCTTGACCCATTCGTTGTTAAATAGCATACCATTCAGTCTCCATGATTTTAGGTGTTTTGTGTTTTTTCCTTTGGGGTTGGTTTCCAATTTCAGTCTCTGTAGTCAGAGAAAATGCTTGGTATGATTTCAATTTTCTTGAATTTGTTGAGGCTCATTTTGTGTCCTATCATGTGGTCTATCTTTGAGAATGTTCCATGTGCATTTGAAAAGAATGTGTATTTAGCTTCTGTGGGGTGAAGGGCTCTGTATATATCAGTTAAGTCCATTTCATCAAGGGTGTTGTTTAATGCCGCAATATCTTTGTTGATATTTTGTTTGGAATATCTGTCCATTTTTGATAGTGGCGTGTTCAAATCCCCCACTATAATTGTGTTGCTGTCTATATCTTTCTTGAATTCCTCTAAGATTTTCTTAATATATTTGGGTGCTCCTATGTTGGGTGCATATATGTTTATGATGTTAATGTCTTCTTGGTGGATTCTTCCCTTGAGTATAATGAAGTGACCTTCTGGGTCTCTTTTTATGGCCCTTTTTTGAACTCTATTCTGTCAGATATAAGAATTGCTACCCCAGCTTTTTTTTCTTGTCCGTTTGCTTGGAAAACTTGTTTACAGCCTTTCACTTTTAGTCTGTGATGGTCTTTTGTCCTGAGGTGGGTTTCTTGTAGGCAGCATATGTGTGGGTCATACTTTCTTATCCATTGACGCTATTCTGTGTCTTTTGATTGGAGCATTTAATCCATTTACATTTAAGGTTATTATTGATAGGTACTTATTCATTGCCATTTTTGTACCTGTGTTCCTCTCTGCCTCTCTCTTTTCCTTCCTTTCCTTAAAGCAGTCCTTTTAGTATTTCTTGTAGGGCTGGTTTGGTGGAAACATATTCTTTTAGACTTCTTTTGTCTTGGAAGCTCTTTATTTGGCCTTCTATCTTGATTGAGAGCCTTGCTGGGTAAAATAGCCTTGGTTGTAGGCCTCTGTTTCTCATTACTTGGAATATTTCTTGCCATTCTCTTCTTGCTTGGAGTGTTTCCATTGAGAAGTCAGTAGCCAAACTTACTGGGGATCCCTTGTATGTTACTTCTCTTTTCTCCTTTGTTGCCTTTAAGATTCTCTCTTTGTCTTGGAATTTTGCCATTTTGATGATGATGTGTCTTGAAGTGGGCCTCCTTGGGTTCCTCTTGATTGGGGCTCTCTGTGATTCCTGGATTTGTGTGATTTTTTCTTTCATCAAATTAGGGAAGTTTTCTTTCATTACTCTTTTAAATATGTTTTCTATCCCTTGTTCTTCTTCTTTTCCTTCTGGTATTCCTATTATTCGGATATTATTACGTTTCATATTGTCTTGCATTTCTCTTAATCCCTCTTCATTCTTTCTGAGCCTCTTTTCCCTTTCCTGTTCTTTCAGCGAGATGCTTTCTACTTTGTCTTCCAACTCACTAATCCTATCTTCTGTATCATTAACTCTATTTTGAATACTTTCTACTGTTTTCTTCAATTCAGAAATTGTATTCTTCATTTTCTCTTGGCCCTTGCTAATAGTTTCCATTTCCTTTTTCATGTTGATATAGTTTGCGGTGAGATTGGTGTAGCTCCCCTGTAGTTTCTGGTAGCTCATTGTGAGCTCTTTGAACTTCCTGATATCCAGTGCTTTGAATTCAATATCTGATAGTTGACTTGCCTCTATTTCATCTAACATTCTTTCTGAGGGTTCCTCCTTTCCTTTCATTTGGTGATTGTTTCTTTGTCTTCCCATCGTTTGTGAGACTCTTCTTGTTAGCTTCAGCTTCTTAGATTGATCTGTTTTGAATTCCTGGGTTTATGGTGTGAATTTTTGTGGTGGAATGCCTGTGAAATTCAGTGGAGCAGTCTCTTTCAGTTATTCTGTCCTCTGCTTCCACCTACTCAAATATGCAGCAACTTGTGGCTTCTTTCCTGCAGCAGAGTGCAATTTGTGTCTCTGACTCTACTGTTGGGAGGACTCTTCTATGGGTCCAGCTCTGGCCTTTTTGTATTTTCAAGTTGTTTGTGTCTCTTGTGGGTAAAAAAAGGACAGACAAGGAAAGAAATAAAAGGAAGAAAAAAGGAAGGTAGGGGAATGGAGGAAAGAGCAATAAGTTTGGAAAGAAAGAAGAAATAAAGCAGAAAATTTGAAAAAAAAGGACAAAAGTATTGAAAGATAAAACAGTAATAAAATTTAAAAGAAATAACAGATTACTTAAAAAAGCAAAAAGATGAAGAAAAGGAAAGGAAAAAGAAAGAAAAGTTAAAAAAAGAATAAAAATAAAAATAAAATAAAGTAAAATAAAATTTTAAAAAAGAAAAGAGAGAAACAAAAAAAAAAAAAAAAAAGAAGAAGAAGAAGAAGTAGGAGAGGTTGCTTGTTGGTTTCAAACTGGCCAAACCAGTTTTCCTGTTGGCACCTCTCCCGAATTCCCTACAATGGGGAACTAGGATTTCCTCTCAGCGCTCTTTTCCCAGGGGTTACTGCTGTGGGTTGGGTTGCAGGGTGCGTGAAAGTGCTTATGCAGGCCAAGTTGCCTGGTTCCCAGTTCATCAAGCACAGAGCACAGACCTGCCCCCATTCTGTGGGGAAGCTCCAGGCTCTCTGCCCAACCTCGGGTTCGCTGCCAGGTTGGAAGTGGTGCCGACCGGGCAGTTGTGTCTATTGGATTCAGAACCCCACACTGTACCTATCAGATCTCCGGGGCTGGCAAGTACAGAGTCCTCGGTTGGGACCCTTTGTCCTCAGCACCCTCTCTGTAAAATCTAGCAAACAAGTCTCTCCTGGCACCCGACCTTGCTTGGTCAGAAAAAGAGGGAATTGAGGATCTCAGCTCTTTCCCCAGGACCCCTCAGCAGGCCTGTGGCTTCCAGGTAGTCTGAGGGAGATGAACTGAAAGCTTGGAGCCGATCTGAGGGCTGGGCGTTGGCAAAACGCTGTGCACTCGCAAGTCAAGGCGCGCTGCAGGTTGTGTACTGATTCCCCGAACTGTGTGCCTTCTGCTCCTGTCTTTGTTTGGGTCCCCTGGCAGGCCCAGCCACAAAATCCTAGGGAGGGAGCAGCGTGGGGGGCCTAAACGCACCTGGCAATCGCCCAGATACACTGCTTGCAGGCACTGGCCCCCCAAACCATGCACCAGCCGAAAACTCTTCAGCTCCTGTCTTTGTTTTGTGAGGCCGCAGCCTCCAGACGAATCAAAAATAGAGGTTTGCACTGGTCACTGGTCCAGAACGCTGGGCTCTCGTCAAGGGGCGCCGTGCACCGAGCACTGATCCTTGGACTGTGCACCCCTCCCCCCCATTCCCTGCTGTTCCTCTCTTTGCTCCATCCACGAGACTCTACTGTATTGCTGCTGACTCCCTACCGTCTGGTTCCTCCGTGACCGTGGAGATTTCTGGTCCCTTATTTTCGTATATGTTGGGCAACTGCTGGCTTGCCGGCTTCTCCTCCACCCACAGGTTTCTCTCCCTTGTGTGCAAGGAACTGGAATCTGCTCCATCCTACTCCATCGCCATCTTGCCTCCCCTCTAGGAATTCTGGTGAATAAAATTTTTTCTTATCAAATATAAATTCAGCTGTATTCATCCATTTCATTTTAAATAAAGTTTATATTTTACAATTACATTTACAGTAAATTTCAAAGCTAATGCAGAGAGTTGTCAAAGTTGCCACCTTTACACCCCAGCTCCTTATTTTTACCATCTTTCATTACTGTGGTGCATACATTTGTCACAAGTATTTCACCAACAGTGATAGACAATTCTTATTTACTAAGTCCATGTTTATTTATATATCCTTAGTTTTTACCTAATGTCCTTTTTCTGTCCCGAGAGCTCATCAAGGACATCGTGTTACATTGAATCATGTCTCCTTAGGTGCCTCTAGAGTATTATAGTTTCTCAGACTGTCCTTGCTGTTAATGAGCTGCCTGAAGGTGGAGCAAAGGTACATTGAGAGTGTTGTAAGACTGAAAAACAATATGGCAACCCCAAAGATTATGAGAGAATTTATTATAGAGTAATATACAGAGATAGAGTTGGAGCAAAAGATGACCCCACAGTCTGTGTATCTAATCTCCACTGTTAGATAGCTGTTACAGTACATATTTTATAGTACAGCTAAATAACAAATGATCGACTTGATAGAAGGACAAAAAATGCAGCATGAGCCAATGACCATGCCTCCTAATGGTCTTATAACAAATAATTGCTAAAACTGACCCATCACTTAGTTTGGATATTTACCCCTTGCTATGCCATTCAGGCCATTACTGAAGGGACTCTTTATGGTTACATTGTATAAGCTTATAGGATACAGCTAATCATTAATTATGAGGTTTTGGTGCTGGCAGAGACTAGTTAGGTGATGAGAGTCCACAGCATGAAAACTTGAATAAAAAATAAATCAGGGCAGCGGGGAGAAGATGGAGTCAGTCTTATTTACATCAACATCTTGTCAACCAATGATCATTGGTGCCAATTCAATGCCAACAGGAATCCCCAATTAGGGATGTGGTAAATTAGGAAGCTTTATTCAGAGAAAAACAGCTCAATTGGTGATACAGAACAGCTGTGAAGCA
Organism: Artibeus jamaicensis; assembly: GCF_021234435.1. NCBI lineage: Eukaryota > Metazoa > Chordata > Mammalia > Chiroptera > Phyllostomidae > Artibeus > Artibeus jamaicensis. The sequence continues at coordinate 6,421,368 of NW_026521810.1, read as the reverse complement.
GCTCTGGGTCAAGGGGAACTCTGGCCAGGCCTGTCTTTGGCTAGACAGTTCTCTGCCTCTGGCTGGTCTGCTCTGCTCTGCTCTGCAGAGAAATCTTCCATGTTTCAGCTCTAGTTGGGGAAATGCAGTCTTCTGTCTTCAGTGGAAATGGAAAGTGCACTCTCCAATCCAGAGAGGAGCTTGCTGATATAGACAGAAATCCCAGCTTCTGGTCCCTGATTGGTCCACCCTCCTGCACATGAGGACTCCAAATCCTCACAGTTTGATTGGCCCAAAAGGCAGTGTAATGATGTGTCAGAATACAGCCATTTTGGTTGGTCTAAGTTGCACACCTCTAATTGGATGGGGAAAGCCTTGGTCCTACTGGTTGAAATAGAATTCCAGGAACTCCTTTAGAAGAGCTGACTCAGATGACAGGAACACAATGCAGGCTGGTAGTTCAGTGCAGAGACAGCTTAATTCATTGTAGACTTCTCACTGAAGTGTAGTTTGTGTGAAGTGCCCCTGTACAGAAATGGTTGCTAGACTCTCTCTCTCTCTCTTTTAAAATTTGACCTCAGTTAGCCATCAGGAGTGACTGTGGGATTTGGGAAAGAAGACCACTGGCAAAGTGGCTTTCTTGTCACACTAGGTCAAGGGTATGTGCTATTATCATGATTTATCACTGATGATGCTAACCTTGATCATCTGACTGAGGCAGTGTCTTTCAGGCTTCTCCACTGTAAAGTTAGTTTCCCCACCCCGACACGGCCTTTTTCCATATCGTATCCTTTGGAAGGAAGTCACCAAGCACTGCCCACACTTGAGGGTAGGAGTTATGCTCTACCTCTTTGAGAGGAATAGGAGCTACATAAAAAATTTAGAATTCTGCATAAGAGGTATGTCTATCCAACCATTTATTCAAGTACAGGCACTTGGATATTATTTTATAGTTTGGGTTATAATCCAACATGACACAATTTTGTTGCTCAAATTGTTCTAGCTTTGGCTATTGAGAGTTCTTTCAGTTAATTCCTGTGTCTTTTCAGCATAACTCCATTATTTTTTAACTCTTTTTTATTTTCTGGCACTACAAGATGTTCAAGGTTCATTTCCAAGTATATTCCCTGCCTCATCCTAGGCTCAGCCATTTCCCCAAGGAGCACCCCTAGCTCCTTTTATTGAAGAATGGTATTAGAAACCAAGATATGAGCAACGTGTGTGCTCATGGCTTTTGGAGTGTCATTGCTTTCTAGGCCATCTCAGCAGACAGAGCTTGGAAACACATAAGTTTGTATACACATATCCATAATTATTTCTATATTTATCTATCAGTATCTATATAAAATTAAACATGAGTCCATGCTGATGTTTCATGTTAACTTTTACCACATGCTTTCCTCTAGGCTTCCCCCTCGCTTATCTTTAAGCCCCAGTCCAACACTGAGAAACTGGTTTCCATCATGCACCTAATTCTATTTACTAATTCTATTAATTCAAGTATGCATGTGCAGCACAGAGTTGTTAACCCACACACCTATAAGGAACCACTTTATCAACTGGAGTTCAAGTACATATGTACAATTTCTCTTGTCTTCAGTCTTACAGACTCCACTCATTCCCAAAGTTACTCAGGAGAGTGCCTTTCACCTTACCTTCTTCAGTGAGGTTGTGTCATACACCTGTAACGGCTAGTTCTTTTGCCAGTCTGTATCCCATCCTGTAATTCCCTAACCTCCTAATTGAGTTTTAATATTTGCTGATTTTAAGGTTTATTCTTTGTGCTATAAGATTTTAAAAACACATGTCATTCCCCACCACTGTAGTGTCATATCTGGTATCTCAGTCCAAAAATAATTCTATGTGCTTCTTCTAATTCAAACCTCTTCTTCTCCAAGTCCCTGGAAGCAACTGATCTGTTTTCCATCTTTATAGCTTTTCCTTTACCAGAATGGCATATAAATGCAATCACAGTATGTATATAGGCTTTCTAGGCTCGCTTTTTTCACTTAGCATAATGAATTTATATGCAGCATAATGCAACATTGATCCATGTTGTTGAGTGGATTGATAGTCCATTATTTTTATTCTATGAATTGTATTCCATTATACAGATGTACCATATTTTTTTATCCATTTACCTACTGAAGGACATTTTATTTGCATCCAAGTTTTGATGATTGTGAATAAAGCTGCTATAAACATTTATATGCAGGTTTCTGAGTGTACATAAGTTTTGAGATCAGTAGGGCAAATACCTAAGACTTTAATTTCTGAATCACATTATAAGAACAAGTTTAGCCTGCTAGAAACTGTCAGATTATCTACCAAAGTAGTTGCAGCATTCTGTATTCCCACCAGCAATGGATGAGAGTTCCTGTTGTCCTACATTCTTGTGAGGAATTACTATTGTCATTTTTTAAATTTTAGCTGTTCTGAAAGTCGGTCCTGTTATCTTATTTATAGTTCATTCCATTTTTTTTTCAATGCATGTTGGAACATGGCCAATTTGGAGTGTAGAAAAATTTATCACTGGCTCTGGACTTTACATTGTTTTTTAAAGTTAGAATTTCAGCTGGGCCAAAAGTCTTCACAAAAAGCAGCAGCATCCAGTTCCTCAGCTATCTCTGAACCTGTGGAATTCATTAGACTGTAAACAGAAGCATCTGATCTGGGGAAAGTAAAGTGAAGTATCTACTCCAGAGAATGGAGTAGAATAGAGCTTTGGTCAAGGTGAAAGAGAAGTTTTAAAGCCCTCATTAAAATATTTACAGTTAAGAAAAATATAGGTAAAGACAAAAATCTGTTACATTGGAAGATGATGGTTGAGAGTAGAATTTTTACCACATACAGGACCACTCGTTCATGGCTCATGCCAACCTCACTCCTACCTCACTGGTTAATGACAGACTCTAACTGGTCAGGCACTCAGTTTGTCTAGTTCTTCCATTAGCTCTCATGGGGTTGAGGGATAAGGGAAAGAGACATCACAGGTAGGTGAGCTGCAAGGTTCCAGGCCATGCTTTGGTTTGCACTGTATTTGCTTTTGACTTATGCCTGATGAGTTCTCAAGAAGTTCCATACTAAAAGAATAAGCTGTTTTATTTCAAGCAAGTTCTTCCTGTTTTCTAGCAGTCTCTGCCTTACTTGGCTCCCATTCCCACTTCCTCACATTCCAGGCACATATCCGTTTACACAACTGTGCTTCATCTCTGAGAGAACATTCTCTGTCAGGAAATTGAGAGGAAGAGCAAACTCTTGCAGCTAGCTGGCAGCCCCCTTCCTTTTCTCTTGCCCACCCTTCTCCTTTGCCCCTATTCTGCTGCCTCCCCCTTTCTTTTCTTGTTGTTATTATTACTAAAATCTTTGGGAGTCTGGAATCAGTACTGGAGTCCATTCTGCAGCTCACACCAAGATCACAGATCTCTGAGGAGACTTATTTTACCTTCTGCTGACCTCAAAAATCTTTTCATGCCTTGGTGTACACCATAAATTTATTTTATTTTATTTGTCATATTGGTTAAAATATAATGCATATATTTTTATTGAAGTCCTTGGGGTGAACTTGATTAACAAAATTGTACAGGTTTCAGGTGCACAACTCCATAACACATCATCTGTACACTGTACTGTGTGTTCACCAGCCCTAGTTATGTCTCCTTCCATCACCATGTATCCCCGCTTTACCTTCTTCCACCTTCCCCACCCCAACTCTCCCCAGAATTTAATTCAGAGTTTAGTCTCTGGGGTGAGACATATTTTCACCCCAGATTATGTCTATTGACTTGGGAGAGAGAGAGAGAGAGACAGGAAGACAGAGAGAAACATCAATGTGAGAAAGAAACATTGACTGGCTGCCTCAGGCACATACCTCGACTGGGGATTGAACCCTCAACCATTTGGTGCAGGGGATGACACTTCAACCAACTGAGCCACCTGGTCAGAGCCCCATAAATCTATTTTAAAAGTCAGACACATTTTTCTTTTCTAAAATGATCAATTCCAACCTAAAATGGCATGAATGAACATACAAGTATCATGTTGTATGAAAGAAGACAGATATTAAAAAGTATGTATGATTATATTTTATATGAAATTAAAGAACAGGCAAAGCAAAATTATAGTGTGTAAGTCACAATAGTAGCTAAGTTTGGGGAATTTCGATTGCAAAGAATATAGAAGACCATTCTGGATGAAAAAAATACTCCGTCTATTTCTCTTGATTAGGGTGGTGGTCTCCCATACATCTGTGCATGCACGTGTGTGTGTGCATACTTGTACATATGTAAAAGTCATTGTATGGAATGAGTGTTTGTGACCCCCTAACATTCATAGGTTGAAATCCTAACCCCCAATGTTTAGACATTGGGCCTTTGGGAGGTGAGTAAGTCATGAAAATGCAGCCCTTGGTGAATGAAATTAGTACCTTTAAAAAAATACATGAAAGCTTGCCTCCTGGCAATCAACTCTCTGTCATATGAGGACACAACCAGATGACAGATGTTTCTGAACCAGGAAGCTGGTTCTCACAAGATACCAAATTTCCCAGCACTTCGATCTTGGACTTCTCCATCTCTAGAACTGTGAGAAATAAATGTTTGTTTCTTAAGCCACTCAGTCTATGACATTTTTGTCCAAACTAGGACAGTCATTAAACTGTATTCTTTATATTTTGATACTTTATATAAATTACAATTCAATAAAGTATTCTATCCTAAATTTTTTTCCTAAAACAAATGAACTAAACTGTGAACACTGAGTACAAATTATTGATCACCCCCTCCCCCCAGGGCCATTCATTTAACAGAAACCCACAGAGGTTAAGTGGCTTGTCCATTAGACACACAACCAATTAGGAATAGACTTTGATAATCACAGAACATTCTAGCTATTTATCTATGGGCTGGAATAATTTACCCTATATAGGAAGTTTTCTTTATTTTCAAAGATATTTTGTTAGTGGAAAAGGCTGATCATTAAAAAAAATCTGGGGCTCATCAACTCTCTGAGATAAAGGTAAAACTATGTTGAACCCTAATTCTAGAACCTCTGGATGTTCACACCTGCCCTAAGATTCCTGCAAGAAGAAAGGGAGGTAAGATTGTGTTGGGACTTAGTCCTACTTCCTCAGTTCTTACACTGTCTGGTTCCATGTCTCTGCTCTCCATTGACCCACTCAAAAATACAGCTTCTTCTTTGTTTTTCATACAAAGAGTACATGTTTGTCATTCTTCTGGTCCAGCCTTCCTGGATTTGAGAACTCGCACACCTTTTGAGTTTTTGTAAACTTATTCACTATGTCAGCTTTTCTGTGGCTGAGCTCAGGCAAGTGTCCCAGCTGAGCAACTAGATGGACTCACATGAGAGAGATACTAGCCAAGGTGGTGGCAGCTTCATCTAGAATTAGAGAGCATGGTGGTAGGGATTTAGGGCAGGGACCTGAGGGGAATTCAGGTTCGCAGCTCAGTTTCTGGCCACACAGGAACATTTCCTTTATTGTTTTGGAGAAGCTGATTTAAAATTTATAACCTACTCTCCTCTTGACAAACCTAAAATATTTTGTTTCTCCTGAATATTACTTAAAGTTTCAAAGTTTTTCCATATTTCAAATATAAAATTATAACATTATATATAAATATATGCATTTTATCCCTCCCCCAAATTCAGATCTGCTCCCATAGGCTGTGGCCTCTTTTGAGAACCATTAGAGTAATATCTTTATTTTTCTAAATAAAATCTGGCATTATTGTGCTGATCACCAATCTTTCCTAACAGGGATCTGAAGAATTTTTCATTAGTTCCAAAAATACAATATTCCTCAAGAATGAAGATTTGTTAATAATGGAAATTACCTCCACCCCAAAATGTGAGGCAGGGCCTAAAGTCAGTCTCCCAAAAGGAGATAACTGGAATCAATGCTTAGCCTCTTAGAGTGACCATCCCAGGAGATAATATTCATTGGTTAAAAAAAGAGTCTATATTACATCATTACTTTCTAGACCCATTTCTATTCAAACCTACAGTTTAGCTCTGCTCCAGGGCAGAATTTTGCAGGGAAAAAAAAGGTGACATCTTTGTGAACAAGAAAATACTTTTCCCCTTATGCCTAGGTGGACATGTGCTCAGTATTTCCAATTTCAGAAAATTCAAAGTGGTGAATGGTGGTTTATCACAAAGTTAAAGGTAGGCTTTAAAATGATTTCATTTTAGTTTATAGCCAGAGGAACAGGAGAGAGAGAGAGAGAATAACTGAACAAGAAAGATCTCCCCACCCACAGTGTCTCCTTTCCTCAACCCCATCCCACACCCTGAAAAGGAAAAAGAATAAGGAAAGGAAAGGAAACTATATGTCTAGAAATAGACATCCAGCTTCAGGTAAGAAGAGCTTAATAAAGCACTATTATGAGCTAAACCCGGGTTCCATGAATCAAGCCTAAGAGGGTCCCTTTCTACTCTACTATTCAGTGAAGCCATATGCTAAGTGTTCCTGGCATTCCACCCTGAGTTTGCACTCATAGATTTGTAACTTTAGTGATCTGAATTGGGTTAAAGGGTAGCCGAATTTCAGATCAGAAAACATTTGCTCCTTGCTTTGTTCTTATTCCTCATAGGGAAGAGCACAAGAAACTGATGCTTGATGTTATTCAGATACTGGTTCAGGCAAAAGGAGCCTTGGAACTGCAATTATAGTGTCATTTTTCTTCCAAGGCCAGTTGCTAAGTATTGTGGGATCTTAGGTCTAATTGGCAATCCCAATGATGAGCAGAAAACCATCCTAAGACAGATTCTCTGCTCTGGTGAGGACACCCAAATTTAATGTGGAAAAGTTTACTGGCTCCTCTGAGGTAGTGGCAAGAAAGGGAGCAATAATAATTAGCCATAGTTAGCCAATGTCATGGTGGGAAACAATGGTAGGCATAAAATGGCCTCCAGAGATGTCCATGTCCCAATCCCAGAAACTTTGAATCTATTGTGTTATGTGGAAAAGTGCTATTAAATTTGCAGGTTGAATTAAGGTTGCTAATCACCTGACTTTGAGCTGGAGAGATTATCCTGTGTATGTGGGTAGGTCCAGCATAATCACAAGGGTTCTTATAAAGGAAAGGGGAGGCAGAAGAGAGAACCAGAGAGATGTCAGCATGGAAAGAACTGGCCTGAGCCCTTGGGCTCTGAAGGTGGAGAAAGGGGCCACAGCAGGGAATGCTGTGGCCTCTGGAAGCTAGAAAAGTCAAGGAAGCAGATTCTCTCTTAGAAATGACACAGCCTTGCCAACACCTGGATTCTAACTCAGTGAGACCCATTTCAGACATCTGACTTCCAGAACCACAGGATCATACATTTGTGTTGTTTTAAGCTATTAAGTGTATGGTGATTTGCTAGAGCAACAGTAGGCAACTCATATAGGAAACTGTCTATACTCTTCACAATATAGAGTAATATCTTCTTGAATACAGAGGAGAAATGATTTTTTTAATTTTTAATTTTTTATTGATGTTCAAATGCAGTTGTCTCCATTTTCCCACAACCATTTACCCCAACTCTATCCCACCCACCTCCCACCCTCAATCCCACCCCTCCCTTGGCTCCATCCATAGGTCCCTCATTCATGTTCATTTATGTCCCTTTTCCTTCTTTCCCACATTATTTTCCCCTCCCCTCCCCTGTTACTTTCAGTTGGTTGTCGATTTCAATGTCTCTGGCTATATTTGGCTTGCCATTTGGTTTTGTTAATTAAGTTCCACTTATAGGTGAAATCATATGGTATTTGTCTTTCACTACCTGGCTTATTTCACTCAGCATAATGCTTTCCAGTTCCATCCATGTTGTCATGAAAGGTAGGAGCTCCTTTCTTTCTGCTGTGTAGTATTCCATTATGTAAATGTACCATAGTTTATTGATCCACTCATTTACTGATGGGCACCTAGGCTGCTTCCAGCACCTGGCCATTGTGAATTTGCTGCTATGAATTTGACAATTTTTTAAGCATTTTATTTAGTTATTTTTCAAGTACAGTTTTTTGTTTATTTCTCCCATCCCAGCACCGGCCCGCCCCATGCTCCCCATCTCCCTCCCATTTCCACCCCCCTTAGTTCTCATCCCTGTGTCCTTCATATTTGTTCCCCGAAATCCCTCCCCCTTTTTCCCCTTAAATTCCTGTCCCTCTCCCCTCTGGTCAATGTTCCCCTGTTCTCTACTTCAGTATCTTTGTTTTTATTCTGCTTGCTTATTTGTTTTGTTGTTTAGCTTCCTGTTAAAGGTGAGACCATATGGTATTTGTCTTTCAACCCCTGGCCTATTTCACTCAGCATAATGCTTTCCAGTTCCATCCATGTTGTTGCAAAGGGTAGGAGCTCCTTCTTTCTCTCTGCTGCATAGAATTCCATTGTGTATATGTACCACAATTTTTTGATCCGTTCATTTACTGATGGGCACCTAGGTTGCTTCCAACTCTTGGTTATTGTAAATTGTGCTGCTATGAACATTGTGGTGCATAGGTTTTTGGAAATTGATGTTTTAGGATTCTTAGGATATAATGCTAGCAGTGGAATTGCTGGGTCAAAAGGCAGGTCTATTTTTATTTTTGTGAGAAAATTCCATACTGTTTTCCATAATGGTTGTACCAGTCTGCAATCCCACCAACAGTGCACTAAGGACCCCTTTTCCCCACAACCTCTCCAACATTTGTTGTTTGTTGCTTTGTTTATGATAGCCATCCTGACTGGTGTAAAGTGGTATCTCATTGTGGTTTTAATTTGCATCTCTCTGATATCTAACGATATTGAGCATCTCTTCATGTGTCTCTGGATGTTCTGTATGTCCTCCTTGGAGAAGTGTCTGTTCAAGTCCTTTTCCCATTTTTTAATTGGGCTGGGTGTCTTCTTAGAGTGGAGTCATGTAAGAAAGTTCTTTGTATATTTTGGAGATTAAACCTTTGTCTGAGGTATCATTGGCAAATATGTTTTCCCATACAGTTGGTTGTCCTTTTAATTTAATACTGTTTTCTTTAGCCACGCAGAAGCTTTTTATTTTGATGAGATCCCATTTGTTTATTCTTTCCTTTATATTCCTTGCTCTAGGGGACATATCAGTAAAACTGTTGCTGCGTGAAATATCTGAGATTTTCTTGCCGATGTTCTCCTCTAGGACTTTAATGGTGTCACGGCTTATATTTAAGTCTTTTATCCACCTTGAATTTATTTTGGTGTACGGTGTAAGTTGGTGCTCAAGTTTCATTTTTTTTGCACATAGCTGTCCAGTTCTCCCAACACCATTTGTTGAAGAGGCTATTTTTACTCCATTTTATGTTACTGCCCCCTTTGTTGAATATCAATTGACTGTAGAGAGTTGGGTTTATTTCTGGGCTCTCTGTTCTGTTCCATTGGTCTATGTGCCTGTTTTTATGCCAGTACCAGGCTGTTTGATTACAGTGGCCTTGTAATACAGTTTGATATCAAGTATTGTGATCCCTCCTACTTTGTTCTTCTTTCTCAAAAGTGCAGCTGCTATTCGGGGTCGTTTATGGTTCCATATAAATTTTTGAAGTGTTTGTTCTCTGTGAAATATGCCATTGGTACTTTAATAGGTATTGCATTGAATTTGTAAATTGCTTTGGGTAGTATGGACATTTTGATGATGTTAATTCTTCCAATCCATGAACACGGTATATGTTTCCATTCGTTTGTCTCTTCCCTGATTTCTTTCTTCAGTGCAGTGTAGTTTTCTGCATACAGGTCTTTTACCTCCTTAGTTAGGTTTATTCCCAGATATTTTATTTTTGTTTTTGCTATATCGAATGGGATTTTTTCTTGATTTCTGCTTCTGCTGATTCATTGTTAGTGTACAAAAATGCCTTTGATTTCTGGATATTGACTTTGTATCCTGCTGTTTTGCCAAATTCATTAATTAGTTCAAACAGTTTTTTAGTAGAGTCTATAGGATTTTCCATGTACTCTATAATGTCATCTGCAAACAGTGACAGTTTTGCTTCCTCTTTCCTATTTGGATGCCTTTTATTTCTTTTTCTTGCCTGATCGCTGTGGACAAAACTTCCAAAACTATATTGAATAGAAGTGGTGAAAGTGGACATCCTTGTCTTGTTCCTGTTCTTAGTGGAAAAGCTTTTAGTTTTTGCCCATTGAGTATGATGTTGGCTGTAGGTCTCATATATGGCCTTTATTATATTGAGGAATGCTCCCTCTATTCCCACTTTGCTCAGTGTTTTTATCATAAATGGGTGTTGTACCTTATCAAAAGCTTTTCCCACATCTATTGATATGATCATGTGGTTTTTGTCTTTGCTTTTGTTTATGTAATGTACTACATTTACTGATTTTCGAATATTGAATCATCCCTGCATCCCTGGGATGAATCCCACTTGGTCATGGTGTATGGTCTTTTTGATATATTGTTGGATGCGATTTGCCAATATTTTGTTGAGGATTTTGGCGTCTATGTTCATCAGCTATATTGGCCTGAAGTTCTCTTTCTTTGTTGTGTCTCTATCTGGTTTTGGAATTAGGATGATGCTGGCTTCAGAAAAAGAATTTGGGAGTTTTCCATCCTTCTGGATTGAATAGTCTGTGGAGAATAGGGGTTAGCTCTTCCTTAAATGCTTTGTAGAATTCTCCTGTGAAACCATCTGGTCCAGGGCTTTTGTGTGATGGGAGTTTTTTGAGTACTGCTTCAATTTCTTTTGCTGTTGTTGATCTGTTCAGGTTTTCTGCTTCTCTTTCATTGAGGTTTGGAAGATTGTATTTTTCTAGAAATGTGTCCATTTCCCCTAGGTTCTAAATTTCTTGGCATACAGTTCTTCATAGTAATTTCTTACAATCCCTTCTATTTCTGTGGTATCAGTTGTAATCTTTCCTCTTTCATTTCTGATTGTGTTTATTTGTGTCCTCTCTCTTATTTTCTTTTTTAAAAACATTTATTTATTTATTATTTATTTACTTATTTATTTATTTATTTATCTTTTGAGGGGAAAGGAAGGAGAGAGGGAAACATCAATGTATGGTTGCCTCTCGTGCGTCCCCTGCTGGGAACTGGCCTGCAGGGAACTGGCTTGCAACCCAGGCATGTGCCCTGACTGGGAATTGAATTGCGATCCTCTGGTTCGCAGACCTGCTCTCTCTTATTTTCTTGATGAGCCTACTTAAAGGCTTGTCTATTTTGTTTATCTTCTCAAAGAACCAACTCCTGGATTCACTGAACCTTAAAATTGTGCTTTTAGTTTCTATGTCATTTAATTCTGCTCTAATCTTGGTTATTTCCTTCCTTCTGCTTGCTCTGGGCTGTCTTTGTTGTTGTTTCCTCGAGTTCTTGCAGGTGTAGGGTTATGTTGTTTGTTTGAAATGTTTCTATCTTCTTTAGGTAGGCCTGTATTGCTATAAACTTCCCTCTCAGGACTGCCTTACTGTGTCCCATAAGTTTTGGGTTGTTGTGAGATCATTTTCATTTGTTTCCAGAAATGTTTTGATTTCTTCCCTAATTTCATTCTTGACCCATTCATTGTTTAATAGCATGTCATTCAGTCTCCATAATTTTGGGTGCTTTGTGTTTTTTCCTTTGGGGTTGGTTTCCAATTTCAGTCCCTTGTAGTCAGAGAAGATGCTTGGCATGATTTCAATTTTCTTGAATTTGTTGAGGCTTGTTTTGCATCCTATCATGTGGTCTATCTTTGAGAATGTTCCATGTGCATTTGAAAAGAATGTGTATTTAGCTACTTTGGGATGAAGGGCTCTATATGTATCAGTTAAGTCCATTTTATCTAGGGTGTTGTTTAATGCCACAATATCTTTGCTGATATTTTGTTTGGAAGATCTGTCCATTTTTGATAGTAGGGTGTTAAAATCTTCTACTATAATTGTGTTGCTGTCAATATTTTTCTTGAAGTCTTCTAGGATTTTCTTAATATATTTGGGTGCCCCTATGTTGGGTGCATATATATTTATGATGTTAATGTCTTCTTGGTGGATTCTTCCCTTGAGTATAATGAAGTGACCTTCTGGGTCTCTCTTTATGGCCCTTTTTTTGAAGTCTATTTTGTCCGATATGAGAATTGCTACCCCAGCTTTTTTTTCTTGTCCGTTTGCTTGGAAAACTTGTTTACAGCCTTTCACTTTTAGTCTGTGATGGTCTTTTGTCCTGAGGTGGGTCTCTTGTAGGCAGCATATGTGTGGGTCATGCTTTCTTATCCATTGAGCTATTCTGTGTCTTTTGATTGGAGCATTTAATCCATTTACATTTAAGGTTATTATTGATAGGTACTTATTCATTGCCATTTTTGTACCTGTGTTCCTCTCTGTCTCCCTCTTATCCTTCCTCCCCTTAAAGCAATCCTTTTAGTATTTGTTGTAGAGCTGGTTTGGTGGAGGCGTATTCTACTTCTTTTGTCTTGGAAGCTCTTTATTTGGCCTTCTATCTTGATTGAGAGCCTTGCTGGGTAAAATAGCCTTGGTTGTAGGCCTCTGGTTCTCATTACTTGGAATATTTCTTGCCATTCTCTTCTCGCTTGGAGTGTTTCCATTGAGAAGTCAGTAGCTAACCTTATTGGGGCTCCATTGTATGTTACTTCTCTTTTCTCCTTTGTTGCCTTTAAGATTCTTTCTTTGTCTTGGAATTTTGCCATTTTGATGATGATGTGTCTTGAAGTGGGCCTCCTTAGGTTCCTCTTATTTGGGACTCTCTGTGATTCCTGGATTTGTGTGACTTTTTCTCTCATCAAATTAGGGAATTTTTTCTCATTACTCTTTCAAATACATTTTCTATTTCTTGTTCTTTTTCTTTTCCTTCTGGTATTCCTATTATTTGGATATTATTACTTTTCATATTGTCTTGCATTTCTCTTAATCCCTCTTCATTCTTTCTGAGCCTCTTTTCATTTTCTTGCTCTTTCTGTGAGATGCTTTCTACCTTGTCCTCCAACTCGCTAATCCAATCCTCTGCCTCATCTATCCTACTTTTGAAACTATCTACTCTGTTCTTCAAGTCGGAAATTGTATTCTTCATGTCCTCTTGTCTCTTGCTGATATTTTCTATTTCCTTTTTCATGTTGCTGTAGTTTGCAGAGAGATCATTGTAGTTCCCCTGTAGTTTCTGAAAGCTTGTTGTGAGCTCTTTGAACTTCATAATAACCAGTGCTTTGAATTCACTATCTGATAGTTGATTAGCCTCTATATTATCTAACATTCTTTCTGAAGTTTCTGCTTTTTCTTTCATTTGGGGATTGTTTCTTTGACTTTTCATTGTTTGAGACTCTTCTTGTTAGTCTCACCTTCTAAAATTGATCTGTTCTGACTCCCTGAGTTTATGGTGTGAACTTCTGTGGTATACCTGTGAAGTTCAGTGGTGCAGACTCCTTCAGGTATCTTGATGTTCTCTGTCTCCACCTACCCTCACCCTGGTCCTCGAGCTGGTCCCTGCACTGGTCGCCTACCACTGCTGAGTGTCCCGGCTCCTGTAACAGACTCCTCCAGTTCCCAGGCCCATTGCTATGGCAGCGGCACAGGGGCTGCGCATGTCCTGGCTCCTGTAGCTGACTCCTCTGGTGCCCAGACCTGTCACAGGGGCCTTGAGTGTCCCGGCTTTCATACCCAATTCCCTGGCATCCAGTCCTGTCCCTATGGCAGCGGCACAGGGGCCACATGTGTCCCCGGTCCTGTAGCTGACTCTGCCACTGTCTGGTGTTTCAGCGTTGGTCACAATCTCTGGTCTTTTAATTTCATATATGCTGGGTAACTGATGGTTTATTGTGCTGTTTCTCTATAGATCTGCCAGGATTTTCACCCACGAGTACAGGAGCTAGAATCCACTCCGTCCTCCTCCGTCGCCATCTTCCCAGTATCCTGATAATTTTTTTAAATATATTTTATTAATTATGCCATTACAGTTGTTCTACTTCCCCCCTTCATTCCCCTCCACCATGCACACCCCCTTCCCCAAAATTCCCCCCGTTTAGTTTATGTCCACACATCTTGAGTTCTTTAGATTCTATATTTCCCATACTATTCTTGCCCTCCCTCTGTCTATTTTCTATCTATCATCTATGGTACTTATCTCTGTACCTTCTCCCCCCTTCTCCTCCTCCCATTCCCCTGTTGCTAACCCTCCCTGTGATCTTCATTTCTATGGTTCTGCTCCTGATCTAGGTGTCCTCTTAGTTTGCTTTTGTTTTAGGTGTGGTTCTTAATAACTGTGAGTTTGCTGTCCTTTCACTGTTCATCTTTTTAATCTTCTTCTTCTAAGGTAAGTCCCTTTAACATTTCCTATAATAAGGGCTTGGTGATGATGAACTCTTTGAATTTGATCTTATCTGAGGAGCACTTTATCTGTCCTTCTATTCTAAATGAAAACTTTGCTGGATAGAGCAATCTTGGTTGTAGGTCTTTGGATTTCATGACTTAGAATACTTCTTTCCAGCCCCTTCTGGCCTGCAAGGTCTCTTTTGAGAAATCAGGATCAGCTGATCAGTCTTATGAGAACTCCTTTGTAGGTGACTGTCCCCTTATCTCTTGCTGCTTCTAGGATTCTCTCCTTCATTTTAATCTTGGCTAATATAATGATGATGTGCCTTGGTGTGTTCCTTCTTGGGTCCAACTTCTTTGGGACTCTCTGAGCTTCCTGGATTTCCTAGAAGTCTATTTCCTTTGCCAGATTGGGGAAGTTCTTCTTTATTATTTGTTCAAATAAGTTTTCCACTGGTGGCTGTTCCTCTTCCCCTCCTGGTACCCCTATAATTTGGATGTTGTAACGTTTAATATGTCCTGGAAGTTTCTAAGCCCCTCCTCATTTTTTTGAATTCTTGTTTCTTCATCCTTTTCTGTTTGGTCATTTTTTTCCTTTTTCTGGTCCACTCCTTTGATTTGAGTCCCAGTTTCCTTTCCATTACTATTGGTTTCCTGTGCATTTCCATTCATTTCAATTAGTTTAGCCTTCATATGTTCCTCTAATTTGTGGCTAAAATCAACCAGTTCTGTGAGCATCCTGATCACCAGTGTTTTGAACTGTGCATCTGAAAGTTTGGGTATTTCTTCATCACTTAGATTTATCAGCTCTGGGGCTCTGAGTTGTTCTTGAGCCATGTTTTGATCTGTTCGTGCCTGTTACATATGAGGAGCGGAGCCTTAGTTGTTCACCAGGGTGGGGCTACCCAGGTCGCTGGTCTGTGATGCTGCATGTGGGGGCCGGGTCAGAGGTGGACAATGGTGGTTCCCTCTGCCACTTCCTGCCACTGGGGCCTGCTCAGTCCGTCTCACTGCTAGCTTTTTCACCGGTTTATCTGCGAGTGAATGTGTGACCTCGATCAGCCCTCAGTGGGTCCGCCCACTTCTCCACACCTGGAATCTGTCCACAGCTGCTGGCGCACCTGGGTCTTGCACCTGGGTTGGTCCGGTGGCTCTTTCCTGCCTGACCCTGCTCTGTTGCTGGCTCTACCCCTCTTACCGGTTTGGCTGAAGGGTTCGTTGTTGTCAGACTTCCGTGTAGTTCAATTTTTGTGGTTTGGTTTTGTTTTTATTGCTAAAACTTTGTTGTTTTTAAACTTAGTTGTGCAAGAAGGCACGGTGCTTCCACCTATGCCTCCATCTTGGTGGAAGTTGAATTTGATAATTTTTTAAATGCACACTGATATGACAGCAGGTATGGTCCTTTGGCAAATCAGTTCATCTCTGCAGTGCTGTTTTACCTTCTGTCTGCAGTTCCTGAGAACAAGTCTCTAGATGAGAAGGATGGGTGATAGTCTCCTTATGGTGACATTCAGAACCCTTTCCGAGGGCTGCCTGGGAGTCCGTGGCGTGCTGCCTGCTGGCTGTGCCCTCAGCCCCTGGCTCCTGGGAGGGATAATTTTTTAATAAGGTATAGAAGGTATGAAGAACAAATTGATATGCTTAATTATATTAAATTAAGAACTTTTCATTATTTTTTCAAAAAGATACTCGTATTAGTTTACTAGGGCTTTCATAGCAAAATATCACAGACTGGGTGGCTTAAATATGAGGAATTTATTTTCTTACAGTGCTAGAGGCTAGAACTCCAAGAACAGGGTGTCAGCAGGGTTGGTGTTTTATACTGATAAGCTATTTGATGTCAGGGGCTATGTTTCTAGTATCTAGTATCTGATACCTAGTTTCTAGATATGGGTGCTCAATGAATATCATTTGAATCATATTTTATACAGCATTCTTTATGCATACATACTGTAGGGGGGATATACTTGCAGAGCTCCCCTGGGCAACCATGGATGAGAATAAGTCTACTAAGATGTGATCTGCTTGGGCAGGAAAGGTGGCCAGTCTCTCAGAGGAGAAGGGCCTTGAGCCTGTTCTTCAACGGGCTTTTATTGGGTTTAACTTGCACAGAAATACAGGTAAAGCTCATCAATCATTGTCAGGAAGTAATGATCAAACAATAGATAACATTCAAAGAACTGTGAGGGCTTATTCTGAGTCAGGGTCAGACAGAGTGATGCCAAAGGGCCATAAAATTTTGGGAAACAAACTCATTTTATGCTTGGACCATTGTCATTTAAATTGAGGGTATTCTTAGCAAAGCAGGTTTCACAAGATTTTATGCATTCTTTCTTGGGCCTGATTGCCCCCTAGAAACTGCCCATTCAACAACAGGGCCACACCTACCTCCAGCATTGTTTCAGGCTTAAAATCAGGTGAGGGATGTGGGCAGTCAAGAGATTAGGAGACTATTTACAGATAGAATGAGGACTCAGACTATGATGAAGCCGAGGGGTGAAGGTCCATCACCCCTTTTCTATAGCCCCCTGATGGCCCCTTCATGACTATACCTGTCTTAGGTTGTCCTTCCTTCTCTTGAAGAATCTTACCTGTCATTGGCTAACCAGTCATCTACCTGGGGCCAAGCAGGGTAAAATAAAGAGGGCAGAGGCTGTAATCCTGCTGGAAGGATAAGTTCTGTCTCCTTAGTGGCTTATGGTCCCAGGGTCTTTTTACTCAGCCTTAGCCATGAGGGGTTACAGTTTCTGAAACCAGGTGAGGTGGTTCCCAACACCACACAGCACATACATACTTGCACACAATTGCAAAGCCATAAAAATATTAAAAGATTAAAAGTCTGGGAGAACATTCACAAAACTGAAAAGACTCTTTATCTTGAGGAGGGAACTAGAATTGGGTTATGAACTTTTCTAGCATCTCTAATATCTTCTACTACTCTCTGAAATATACATTGTTCTTAGTGCCAAAAAAGGAGACTATTGTGTCAACATCAGATGAGCCTTAACTGTTTTTCCAGCATGACTGGTGGGTTTGCAAAAATGCACCCAAACTCTCCCACTGGCCCTGTGGTAGTCATGGTGTGCATTGACAAATAGCTAAGCATGGATGCATTCAGGCTAGGCTTGATTTCCAACCTGACTCCAAACCCTCTCTATAAATAACAAATAATTTACAAAGTACCCCCAAATGACATATATAGATTACATGTGAACTATATATATAATTTTAAGAAAATCAACATAATTCACTAACTATAATTTAAAAAATAAAAGGAATGTAATTTATAATTTAAAAAACACCACCTATTTACATAGTATATGTGTATTATATGCATTAAATACACTGAAAGACATAATGAGGTAGACTTCTACAATGGCAGCTACCAAACACTTCACCACTGTTGCCAGCAGAAATGTTTCATTTTCCTGAAATCCTGTTGATGCTTGATAAAAGTTCTTAAAGTCTGGAAACTAGAGTGTTCATTAAAGCCATGCAAAAAATACCTTGTGCTTATATGTGAATCAAAGTTAGATTCTAGACTGCAATGATTAGAAAGAGGTTTTTATCTGCATGCTATTCTGTGAGAACTGTGCAACATGCCAGGTGCTTTATCAGGTACAGGGCCACCCTTGCTTTGCAAGATAGCTATCATCACAGGTTCTAAATGCCAGTGCAACCTCCCAGCCTCCATAAAAGCAAAAGGCTTCCATACAAGGGACTAGCCTCATTAGATATATAAATATAACATAAAGCATCTGTAACTAAAATAGCATGGTACATGAATGGATAAATCAATGGAACAGAAATAAAAACCCCAGAAATAGACCAAAGTATACTTGAAAATTCACTGTCTGACAAATGTGACATCCCAAATCTCTGGTGGAAAGATAGATAGACCTTTTAGATACATTCAGTTAGCATAAGCAGATAGGCATTTGGAAAAAAATGATCCATACTTTACACCTTACAACAAGATATAAATAGTTAAAAATATACCTTCATAATCTGGTGATAAATTTGACTACATAAAAATAAGCAAAGTCAAAGGGCAAGTGAAAAATGGAAAATGAGAAAATATTTGCAACATTCACCACAAACAAAAGACTAATCTCCATAACATACAAAGATCTTTTAGAAATAAAGAAATACCCCTCCCCCACATATCCAATAGTAATGGTAGCAAGAGACATGAACAATCAGTTTGTAGACATGTGTCCTTTGTACATATGAAAGAAAACTTCACTCATAATAAGAGATATACAAATTAATGCATCCTGAGTTGCCATTTTCATTTGAAAGATTAACATTCAAAAGCACAACATACTCTTTAGCCAGGCAATGAGAACACAGCTTTGATATAATCTGGACAGAGGACAAATGGTACAATCACTATGAAGAAGAATTTGGCCATAACTAAGAGAATTACATATATTTTTTACTTTTTGACCCAGCACTCCCACTTCTAGGAATTTAGACTGGAAACCTCCTCCCCCAACTCTGTCAATACAAAACAATAGGTTTGCACGCTTTTTCATAATGCAATTATTAATATGAGCAAAAGTCCCCCCTTTTGTTAAGTCCCCCCCTTAAAAGACTGGGCTAAAAGCAAGGGTCCATCTACATAGGGGAATGCTCTGCAGCTGCAAAAGCTGAGAGCCAGGGAGGTCTTTGAACCAACAGGAAGTAATTTTGAAAGCATACTAAGCAAAAAAGCAAGATATGAAGTATAATAATATGCTCTACTTTGTACATAAAAGAAGGGGAAATAAGAAAATAGTTATACATTTTTTTCAAAACAAGTCACAGGAGTTTTAAATCAGAAAGTGATGAAACTGGGGGATAAGTTCAGGATGTAAGGGATAAGTATAGAAATGAGTATTATTTTTATATGAGTTTTACTTTTCAATTATGTGCTTTACATAATTCAAAGTAAAATTGAAAAAATTAAAGCATTCTAAACCTGTATGAATAAAAATACATGAATATACCATATGTCAAATTGGGAACATATGTACACAGATTTAGCTTAAGTGACTTGAAGGCAGTACTCCAAGCACACACACACACACACACACACACACACACACACACGATGGAAATTATTCTTAGGGCAAAATGACCTGCAAAGAACTCTTTTAAAAAATTGGTTTGGTGACATTGGTTAATAAAATTATATTGGTTTCAGGTATACATTCTATATTCACCACCTCACATCAAATCTTCCATTACCATTTGATTTCTAGTTTCATAACATTGTGGTTAGAGAAGATACTTGATATGATTTCAACCTTCTTAAATTCATTGAAACTCATTTTGTATCCTAACATGTGGCCTATCCTAGAAAATGTTCCACATACTCTTGAAAAGAATATATGTTCTGCTGCTTTGGGGTGAAATGCTCTGAGATATCATTAAGTCCATCTGATCTAGTCTGTCATTTAAGGCCACCACTTCCTTGTTGATTTTCTGTCTGGAAGACCTATCCATTGATAGGTCAATGGGGTGTTAATACTACATATGAATGTATTACTTTCAGTCTATTCCTTTATATCCATGAAGGTTTGCCTTACATATTTGGAATCTCTTATGTTGAGTGCATAAATGTTTACAAGGGTATATCTTTCTTGATAATTATATAATGTCCTTCTTTGTCACTAACTATAACCTTTGATTTAAAATACATTTTCTCAGATATACTATTGTGACCCCAGGTTTTTGTAAAATTTTCATTTACAAGAAATATTTTTCTCCATCAATTTACTTTTAGTTTTTGTGTATCTTCTGTTCTGAGATGCATCTTGTGTAGACCATATATGAGGAGGCACTCTAAAAACCAGAAATTTATTTATAAAAATAGTGTATTTATTCTTACATATTTAAACTTCAGTCACCTTCAAAGTACTCTCCATTTGATGCGATAGACCTAGCAAGATGTTTTTTCCACTGCTCACAACAGTTTTTGAACTTGTAGATTTTGATGCCTTTTTAGTGCTTCTGCTGTTTTTGTTTTACCTCTTCCACATTAGCAAAACATTTCCCTTTGGGAAATTTTTTCATCTGGGGAAAAAACAAGCTGCTCAGGATGAGAGCAGGTGAGTAGGGAGGGTAAGCCACAGGGGTCATGGTGTTTTTTTGTTAAAAAACTGGTGAACACTCAGTATGGTGTTGGAAGGTTTGCTCATAAATGACCCATCATGAAATGGGCAAACACTTTGAAAAAATCTTCAAAAAAAATCACTGGAGCTGAAAGCAACCTCTCACAATATCAGTAGGTACACTGATACAGATGGGTTCCTAGAACACTTACCTAGTGAGGGAAGCTTATACTACAAGGGGCTCACTTTCCAGAAGATAATTTGATTTTGGGGGGTTCCCCTCTCATATATGGATCTTATATTATTTATTCAACTACCTTATGTCTTTTGATTAGAGCATTTAAACCATTGACATTTAAGTGATTAATGACATGCTAACACCTCATCACCTAAGTGGTTAGGTACCTAAGTGATTAGGTACATATTTATTGCCAATTTATTCTTTTAACTATGCTTCTACATTTTTTGTTCTTTTCCTCCTTCTCCTCTTTTTTCTTCCTCTTCTTCAAGATACCCTTTAACATTTCTTGTAATACTGGTTTGGTGGTAACAACTCCTTTAGCTTTTCCTTGTCTGGGATCCTTTTTATTTCTTTTCACTTTTAAATGATAGCCTTGCTTGGTGGGTAAAGTAGTCTTGGTAGTAAGTCCTTGTTTTTCAAACTTTGAATATTTCATGCCATCCCTTCTGGACTAAATGTTTCTTTTAAGCCATCAACTTTCAGTCTTATGGAAGTTTCTTGGTAGGTATTTAACTGTCTTTCTCTTGCTGCTTGTAGGAGTCTCTCTTTGTCTTTAACTTTTGTCATTTCAGTTGTGATGTGTCTTGGTGTGGGTCTCTTTGGATACATCTTGTTTGGGGTTATATGCATTCCTGTACTCGTGTCTCTTTTTCCTTCACCATATTTGGGAGGTTTTCAGTCATTATTTCTTCACATAGGTTCTCCATTCCTTGTTCCCTCTCTTTCTCCTCCTGGTACTCCTATGATGAAGTTGTTATTATGCTTTATGTTGTCACAAATATTCTCTAAATTATGGTTAATTTTAACATTTTTTTCTCTTTGGTGCTCTGATTGGGTGTTTTCTGGTACCTTCCAAATCACTGATTTGATCCTCTGCTTCATCCAACTTACCGTTTATTCTTTTTATTGCAGTCTTCATTTCAGATATTGCATTTTTTCATTTATGACTGGTTATTTTGGTGGTTTTTATGTCCTTTTTCATGCTGTTATAGTTCTCACTAAGCTCCCTGAGCATCCTTATTACCATTTTTTTAACTTTATATTTGATAAATTGCTTGTATCTATTTCACTTAGCTTTTTTTTCTAGAGATTTCTCCTGTTCTTTCGTTTGGAGCATGTTTCTTTGTGTCCTCACTTTGACTGCTTGTGTGTGCTTATTTCTATGTATTAGGTAGATCTGCTATGACTCCATGACTCCCAGCCTTGGTAGGGTGACCTATGTAGCAGGTATCCTGAGGGACCCAGTCACACAATCTACTTGATCACCTGAGCTGGATGCTTTAGGAATGTCCTTTGAATGGGTTATGTGATCTCTTCTGTTGCATTTGAATCTTGATTTATATTGGCTTTTTTATGTTTGGGGTTAACCTTCAGGCTGGCTGACTATGAAGATACACCTTGATCACAGTATACTAGCTGCTGTGCAGGTGCTGAACATACAAAGTGGAATTTGCCTCAGCAATGTCTGGTGCCTGCTGAGATTTACCTTTGGATATTCTGCTTGTGAAGCTAATTGGATTATGCTCTAATGTTGTTTGAACCTGGCCACTATGAATGTTGGTTCTGGAGTCGCTTGGGAGGGTATCTGGTTCAGGCCAATGTCAGAAGCTGCTTGTGATTGTCCCTGGGTGACCTATTTAGAGCTACACGTGATCCGCAGTTTGTGGCTTTCTCTGCTGGGCCTATGTGTGTGCAGGAATGACCAATCTCTACATCAAGGCTGGCTTTTACCAGTTTCAGGATTGGTGGCAGATCAGCAAAGGCATCCCAAGGCATCCTGAGATTTGCCTCAGACTACCTTCACCTGTTTGCTGCCCATTACCCATTAGGCTCAGTCCCTGAAAGAGCCTCTAATGGTACTTGAGTTGCCTAAGTATGTTGTCAGTGAGGGACAAGTGGTGTTCACCAGATTTTTACAAGTTCAAATTCAGTGCCAGTCCTGAGTCTGAGGCCACCCAGAAAATATCCCTAGCTATATCAAGTCTAACTGCCACCTGCTTGATGCTTGCATATCTTTATGTTGGGGTGGGATCTCAGGGAGTTGTCAGGGTAAGTCCAGCAGAGTTTATCAGGCCAAGACAGACCATGATTTGATCATGTAAAGGGAGGGCTGTGCTCTGGTCAGATGTATAAGGGAAAAATGACTTCCGTTCTGGAGCCACACAACTCAATCTGTCCCAGATTCTATGTGGAAGAGCCAGAGCTTGGCAGGGTGGGGCTCCTGAGAGTCAGGAGGATGGGGCTAGTGGATCTCCCATAAAGGAGAATTACTGAACAAGCTTGGGGGGAGTGGCCGCTGCTCCACAGCCACACATCTCAGTCTGTCCCCAGTTCTGCCCAGAGCTTGGCAGGGTAGAGCCACCAGGAGTCAGGAGGGTGAGTCTGCCTGGAGCATTGAGAGTGGGGCTAGTGGATCTCCCATGATGGGGTGGCACCAGTCAGTTTCATAGGAATGTGGGGGAAATGGACCCCACTCCAAAGCCATACAACTCAATCAATGACACCTTCTGAGTCTGCCCAGACCTGTACACTCTAGCCCAGGGAGCTTACTTCTTGTCAGGGAGCAAGCTCCACATGGTGGAATGACAGGGAGTCCAGAGCATGGAGCTATTGCATTCCCCTAGGCAGATACCATATAGAGCTGAGTGCTTTTCCCAAGAAAAATGGGATTTGTAGTGTGGGAGAGGAATTCAGCTCAGGGATCCTGGTGTCTATCCCTTTAGCTCTTTTCCCCAAACTACAATCCTCAGTCTCTCCTCACAAGATTTGAGTCTGCTCCACCCTCCATCCACAGGAGCCTAGGGTGAGTGGCTGAAAATGAGATTTTGTGCATTGGCTCTTGAAGAGGGTGCTTATGTTTCTAGTGCACTCTCATCTCTCCCGGGTGGACAGAATCTCCACTGATTTTCACAGCCAGGTGTTATGTGGGTGTCTTCCTGGCTCTGGTGCTCTGGGCTGGGGACCATGGCTTGGGGACCCTGACTTGGGATGATACCCCACACTTCTCAGGGGGGGCTTTTGCAGCTGAGACATCCCTCCATAATTTCAAGTGCCAGCTTTGGGAGCTGGGTTAGCCCTTTTCATGTCTCTGTCCTTCCTACCTGTCTCATTTTGGCTTTTTCTGTAAATCATTGGTTATAAGACGTCTCTTTAGCTAGCTTCCAGTTGGTTATTCAGGATGATTGCTCTATACTTTAGTTGCAATTCCAGTTTGGTCCTGGGAGGAAATGGGTGTATCATCCATCTACTCTGCTGCCATCTCGGAGCAGTAGAACTCTTGACTTAGTAGTTTTGTTGGTGTGGTGTTGATGTAATGATTTGGAAATGTTTTGAGTATGTTATAGAGTATGGTGAAAGGATAAATACAGTCATCTTCCAGGATTCTCACATGGAAGAAGGGAGATATAAATAAAAAAGAGAAGATAATGAGGAAGAACACTATGGTGTTGAATTTATTTGAATTGAAGATATCAGTATGCACCCATGATCTTAAAAACATATTTATCTATCTCCATTGAAAGGGTTTAGAAGTAATGATACCTCAGTAGCAATAAGCACATCTAGTACTCACATTTTAGTTTCTAAGAATCATTCTCCATTTAAAGGAACATACTGCTGATTTCAGTCTGGAGCAGAAAAAATATGAGGTGAGCCTGAAAGTGCTCACAGACTGATGGTGACCTGCAAAATCTCCTTAGCTGGTAAGAACCTAGGTCTTCAAATACCAAATCCAGCAGTTGTTTTCACTTCACTGCATTGTATTTATTTTTACCATGAAAACTGCACTCAACAGAATATCTGGATGTCACTTTTAAATATCAGAATTTTGTCACAGTCCTCAAAGGGATGTCTTTTTCATCATATTTTTTCCTCCTTGAATACAAATAAGGCTTTTAAAAGGCTGATCACCAGCCTGCCAAAGCAGCCAGGCTTAGGGTCTGAGCTGCTTTTACGCTGTTAAGCCTACTTCCCTGTTAAAACATGGTTCTGAATGACCAGACCCAGAGAAGGGTAGGGAGCTGACTTTGAAAACAGGTCCTCTGTGATTTTTCTACTGGTCAAGTGTAGTTTATTTTCCTCCACTTAAATCACCCACATTCTTTTCCTAGAAAGAGGGAGATGAAGAAAGAAGAAAGATTGAGAGGGCGCAGAAGCAGGAGGATAGAAAACACACATTTTCCAATGAATATTGAAACTTTCATAGAAAATTTTTTGGCAGCACAAGTTAAATTGTATTCCTGAAAGAAGTTAGAGGAGCTCCTTAATATATACCAAGTGCATGAATCCCAAAGCGTTTGCCCCTGCCCCAGCTTTTCCTCCAATTCTTAGGCAGCCTCTCCCTCTGTGAAACAGTTGTTGGGGCTTTCCCTGTGTGTTGCTGTACTCGATTTGTTATCACCACACCATTAATTTCCACACACATCTGCACGAGTATTTCTTTCTGTGGCACATTCATCTACATCCAATTCACATTTTATTGCCCTTGTTAATGCTGGAAGCATTATCAAATACTGGAAACGTTTGGGAGCTGAGCAAGGCGGCCAGCAGGCCCTGGACTCACTGCCTGTGGTTGAGGGGCCGCTCGTATCTTTAATTTCCAGCCAGCTCTAATTCAGGGTCACAAATGGTCAGTCCAAAAGAGCTCTCCTACTTTCAAAAAGCATCTCCCCAGGAGATCCTAAATTAGGGATCAGTAAATTACTGAGTGTATACAACACTGCCTTCCTGGGAAGGGAAGTAAACCTCTGACTTTCCCTGCTCTTTTGGGGTACCCTAGGTCACTGAACAACCAAATCTCCATTCGACGATGGCTATTCCCTTTTCCCAGAGGATCTGGTAGGAGTCCTAGAAGGCCATTTCTCATCCATGCAGCATGTGGAAGCCTTGAGAAGCCTCAGATGAAGTCACTCCTTGCAGGGATTGTTCTAAATCTTCTAGCCAGAGCTTCTCAAATGCAAGAAGCGTGCAGACTATTTTAAAGGAAAAAACAATTGTGTTGAGAATACAACTCAAAGGATCCTCTTTGGACAACAGCACTGCATAAAAAATAAAAATTTTATTTTATGCAAATATCCTTTAATTGCCAACTAGCCCTGTGGATAGTTTGCATAACTGGTATAATTTAGAATTTCTGCAGTCCTGGCCCAACTGGAGAATGGCTCTCAGCCTTATTTTTAGACTTGTTCTGCAAGGAATTACAACAGGATTCACATCCATATTTCTCATTCCACCTTACAGCCCCACCTCTTCTCAGTTGTGACAATATCTTACTTCATCCTTACTGCTCAGAATTTTTTTGGTTCTCACTACTGTGCCCTGAGCCTGGCAGGACTCCTTGGGTTTGGGGGAAAGGTGAGAGATGTCATGAGTTGGCCCAGGGTCACAGGAGTAATAACCACGTGACCCATATGCATTGCTGTGTTGGCAGATCAGAGAAGCCACATCAGCAGCATCATGGTATCAATCTAGTGGAACCTGGGAGCTGACCCAGAACCTAGGATTTCTCTCTCCATGTCCAGTGTTTTTCCATTCTGCAGAGAGGCATCTGAAATAAAGTTTGGTTTGTTAAAGAAATCATGGCATATCTCTGTAATAAATTACTATACACCCATTAAAGTCAGGTTTCAAAGGAATGTGGGAAAAATTCCTCCCCCCTTTTTAAAAGAAAAAGTACAAAACTAGTATTACAGAGTTTGACTTTTTTATTTGTGTCTCTTTCATCAAATATAAATACAAGGCAATTTGAGAAAAGCCCAGCTTCTCTCCCTGTTCTCATTTTTTCTCTCCTATCTCCTAAGGGTTAGTCACTGTATCATCATATAACCTATTCCCCCATGTTGTTAAAATATATATTTATGTTCTCTTTTCTTAGATAAATGTCAGCATATTATATTTACTTCACCTGCTTCTTTCATTTAAAATATGTCCTGGAGATCACAACATGCCAGTGTCCAGAGATCCACTCATTCCTTCTGCAAGCTCCTGTCTCCTCCAGGCACCTACTGATGCACCCATCACAAAGAGTACTGCTGTAATGTTCTTGTGCATATGTCTTTTGGGGTAGGATTTTTTGCTTTGTTTTGTTTCTTTAACCAGTATACTTTTGGAATAGGTTCCTGGAAGTAGCATTGCTAGGTAAAAAGGCAGATGCATAGAGAATTTTATTAGTTATTGCCAAAGTCAGAGTTAATTTCCATACACCAAGCATGAGAATGTCTGTTTACCCACAGCTCTTCCCAGAGTGTAGCTTTCAACAATTGCATTTGGTAGATCTGACAGGTAAGACTTGGCAACTCTATAGTTTTTATTTGCACTTCTCTCCTTTGGCCCACTTTTCTATAGGGTTATTGGTCTTTTCTTCTCTATATCTCAAAGCTCATTATATATTAGAGATACTAACCCTTTTTCTGAGTTATGAGTTACAGATATTTACTCTCAGTTTGGAATTTGTCTTTTTTCTTTGCCTTGAATGTTTCTTGTTGTGCAATGACTTTTTTATTTTTAAAAAAACTTTGTGTAAATCAGTGTATCAATGTTATCCCATATTGCTCCAGGATTTTGAGTCATAGTAGAAAAGATTTCCCTTCTCCCAGGTTATCAAAGGTAAATTAACTCTAAAAGGAGAGAGATACAAACAAGAGGAGCACCAGGGCCGGAGGGTTGAAGGAAGTGCTGATAACCAGGAGATGAAGTGGGCTCACAGGTAATGGCCAAGGAATGGGATATCCAACCAGAGCAGCAGTTGAGGGCGAGCCACAGCAGGTGACGAAAGGAGCCCTGGGGGTTCTGGGTGAAGCCGAGAACCACCTCCAAGGAAAGTATGGACATCATACACACGGAGCAGCAGATGGCACCAGACCATGTCAGAGTAACACCAGGGAGTACCCACCCCTCCTAAGACCAGAAAGTGACAGACCAGAACCCAGCCCCTTCCTGCACTGAATCCTGGAAACACAGATCAGACCTGGGCTGGGGAAAAAAATTTGAATTAGATCTAAAATTAAAGTGTTGTGTTGAAAATGAACTAAATTTTTATAACAGAAAGTGACTATCAAATTACAGAATCTTCTCGAGATGTCATTAATGCAGGCATGACTCATCTGGAGAAAGACATTAAATGTCACATAATTAGGAGTACAGACTGAAAAATTCGAGATCATTTTATGTTCGTGTTTTGGCTATACACACTTTAGTTACTTAACCCATAAAATAAGGAAGATATTACTGTCAAAATTTTATAGGGGAGAAACAGGCTCAGGAGGTTAGATTACTTCCCCAAGTTCCCTCTTCCAGTAAAGGCATAACTAGAATTGCTAATTAGTTGTCATTGGTTCCAATGTTGAATTCATTCCACTGTGTCTGCCCAAAAATGGGGCCTTGGCCAGCATACTACATCTGGTATACAGAACAAATTTCACTTCCAATGGTCCCTGCCTGTATAATTATTATCAAATTGAGGAACACTTACAATCCCAAAAGGGTTATAGGAAATAAGGACCATGTACTCATTAGGAATTCCCCCAAACTGTAGAACAAGCTTTCATGGAGTTTGCAAAATCAAAGTGGAATATTTCTTCTGCCTTGAAATAACAAGAGTATAAAAACAATTTCTTTGTGACTCCACAATACAAAGCTTAAGGTTAGAAAATTCTTCACCAGAGGTAATTTATTTGGAAAAATTGATTGCTAATACCTGAAGCAAGTATCACAGAGGCAGGTACACATAATCACATCTGGAAACATAGTTAGATAAGTCTCTTAATGTCTGAATACCAGAAATAATCCACTACCAGACAAGTGAAGCTTTTCTTCATTGATCCAAAAAACCATCACCTCATAGGAGAAGGAAAACACATGTACAAAAGTGTATATATGGAATTCGACTCAGTTTCCTTAAAGTGGTTCATGCTCTGTAGACATCTGCTAATATCCCCAATATCTCATTCCACCAGTCAGCAAGTATCTTTTGAGTGTCTTTTGGCGTTGAGCACTGTGTTAAGTATTGAGGTGAGGCAGGAGATGGAACAGGAAACCTTGAGACACTGCTGCAGTCATCAGTCAGCATCTGATTTCCGAGTCAGTCAGCATCCTGATTTCCAAGAATCGACTTGTGCAGATAATAATTAGCATTATTGTTCCCTCCTTGAGTGAGCAATTAAGGAGGATCGTGGGAATCACATATATAGAAACTTAAATAAAAACCCTATAAAGCCTGTAACCCTTCAGAAGAAGGGAACCATTCCCTGGCCAGAGATGGCCAGCTCCCATGTCCTGGGAAGAGCACTTTCCTTAATGAATTTCCCATTTACTTTGCTTTACAATGTCTGTGTAGTCAGCCCAATTCTTTGTTTGCAGTCACCAAGAACCTGGACACTGTTTCCATCTGCAACAGTTTGGCAAGCCAGTGAGGAAAACTTCGGTGAAAATGCCAGAGTGGTAAGATAACCCCTTCCACCCTCCCCAGTGGTTGGAGGAGACTTTTGTTCTCTCCGTCTCCTTTATGCCTTGGGACGCCCCAGCTCCTTGAAGAGAGTTTGCCACTTTTGTGCAGGCATGAGTCAGGCAGTTAAAAGCCAATAAGGTGCCTGCCACATTAAAAGACTCCCATGTGAGGATTATCTGGTCATAGATCAGGATTATAGACTAGCTGCCCACTGGGCACAAGACAATGTCCACACAATGAGGCACACTGTTAAACATAACTGTCCCTCCCTGTGGCTTTGTATGCAGGACTGTTGTAACTCTTGAAAGGTGTTGCAGGTATACCTCCCTTCTAAAACTTGCTTCACCCACTACCTCTCTATTTTGCACTTCTCAGTAAACGTTTGCTGAATTTGATGAATGTAGGTCAGTGATGGCAAGCCGTTTAAGATTCTTTTGGAGGCCTCCCCAACAGAGATCAGGTTTGTAAATAGATAAACTAGAACACTTCTGTCCTCTTTGCAGAGGAATCAATTATAAGGAGGCAAGAAATCAATTACAAAAAGCAGAGGAGAGAAGGAAACCAGTTTGAGTAAAGGAGCCAGTTCAAGTTAATCAATTTAGAGAAAACTAGTTTGAGTTAACCAATTCAGAGGAAACTAGTTTGAGTTAAACAATTACAAGGAGGAGCAGAGGAAACTGACCCAAGTTAATCAATTACAGTCTTGTCCCTAGAACTCCTTCCAGGTGTCCAACTTAAAGAATCAATTCTCAAGTTAATCGATTATGAGGAAATTAATCCAAGTTAAACCAGCCAAAGTTAATCAAGTAACAGAGGAAACTAGCCCCCATTAATCAATGAGGAGCAAAGGAAACTAGCAAAAGCTAGTTTTCTTACCAAATCCTCTGAATTACATAACAGGTAGGAACATGCAATAGTCCATGGCAATTCCAGGATTTTCTCTCTTAGTTTTGCCAGAGATGTCTGGTAAATTAGAATGGTGGGGTAATGGGGAATGCCCTGTAACCCACTAGGGAACTCCTTGGGCAAACAAAGAGAAATGCCTCTAGGGAGCCAAAAAGTTCCACTCTCTTTTTCTTCCTCAGTTGTACCATGGACAAGATGGGTAATATACCCTTTAACCCCTCAGGATTCCCATTGGTTGCATTCTTAGAAACTAGGAAATATTTGACCCTGAAAATTTCAAGAAAGAGAGGCTGATTTTCTTTTGCAATCTGGTTTGGCCTCAGTATAAACTAGGAGATGGAGAAAGAAGTATGACCTGAAAATGGGAGCAACAATTATGGTACCATATCCAGTTAGACCTGTTTTGTAAAAGGTTGGGCAAATGTTCAGTGGTTCCCTATGTTCAAGCCTTCGTGGCACTATATCACAATCTAAACCTCTGTTATGGGGGCGGGGTGTCAACAACGACCTTCTATGTTCCCCACCTGTCTCTCAGGAGGAACCAAGTAGGCCCCAGGGTCCTGAAGCCTCTGCTCTCCCCTGCTCAGAGGAATTAAGCTTTCCTCCACCCTACTATGACAAACCTAATACATTGGGGCATACTCAGAGTGGAGCTTCATATCTCCCTGCCACCCCTGTTCTCCTGAGAGGCTTGAGAGTGCAGAAGGTGCTATTCAGGTACATGCACCCTTTTTGATAACTGATCTGCAGCAGTGCAAAGATAGACTAGGAAACTTCCCTGAGGATCCCTCGTGCTTCACTAGTAAATTGCAAACCTTAACCCCTTCTTTAGATGTGTCCTCAAGAGACCTTTATATAATCCTGATCACCTGTTGCCCTCTAGAAGAGAAGCAACGAATTTGGGAAGAGGCCCACAAACATGCAGACCAATTACATGCTCAAAACTCCAATGATGTATGACTTGCAGCTCAAACAGCCCCTGATCAAGAGCCCAATTGGGATTATAATCCTCAGGGAGGAAACAGAAACAGGAAGACCATGGTTCAGTGTTCATTAGCTGGGATGAAACATTGTTTTAGGAAGCCTGTAAGTTATGACAAGATCAGAGAAATAACACAAGGAAAGGAAGAGAATCCTGCTCTCTTCTGTAATAGGCTGGTTGGGGCATTCAGGAAATATAGTAATCTAGACCCATCCTCTCCAGAAGGGCAAGTATTAATGAGGCAGCATTTCATTAGCCAGTCAGCACCAGATATTTGTAGAAAGCTTCAGAAATTACAAATGGGTCCACAAATTCCTATTGCCCAACTAACAGACATTGTCTTCTCAGTTTTTAACAACAATGACCTTGAGGAAAGGGAGAAATAAATCCAGTGTAGGAAAAAAGGGGCAGAAAGGCAGGCAAAGTTAATAGTGCTAGTTGTCAGCCGCACTATTGGCAATGTCCAGCCACCTTAGGTAACCTGAGAAACCCACAAAAACACCAAGAGCAAAAAGATCAAACATGCCTTAAAGTGCAAACGTCCTAGACATTAGGCAAGCTATTGTACCAGGCCAATCCCAGGGTCATGTCTCATGTGCAAAGGTGCAAACCCCGATCTCTGGCATTCCATTCACAGAGCAGAAAGGGGTCATCACTTAAGGCCATGATGCTACTTGAGGATTGAGGGTGCCCAGGGAACAGATTGGCCCCAGCCTACACCAGCTTTTTGATCTCTAACAAGGAGCCCTGGATAACCCTTGATGTGGTAGGTAAGACAATAAGCTTTCTTGTTGATATTGGGGCTACTTACCCTGTCCTCATTTCTTATACAGAACCTCTCTCCTTTAATTCAATTAATATTATGGAGGTTAAAAAAAAGCTCAAACTTGTCTTTATACACCTCATCTCCTGTTAATTTGAAAGCCACATATTTAAACATTCTTTCATAATTTTTCCACAATGTCTTATTCCGTTGCTAGAATGAGACCTCTTGGACAGATTAGGAGGCATTTTGAAGTTTTAGAGGGGGTCTCAGTTAATATCTCTAAAATAATGTTAACCAATAAACAAAATTAGAAAATGATATTCCAGAACAAATTTTACAGAAAGTAGGTCCCCTAGTTCGGGACTCTGGAGTTCCTGGAAAAGTGAAGACTTCCCTACTATTTCAAATTTGTGTGAATCCTGGGACAGTCTATCCCTGTAGGAAATAGTATCCTACTAAACACGAGGCTCTAGAGGTTCTTCAGCCCATCATAAAAAAATTGTAGCACAAGGGCTGCTATCAACTCCCCTGCAATAGTACGATCTTCTCCATTCCTACACCAATCATCTTCTCCATTCCTAAATCGACAGGAGAATGCAGATTGGTCCAGGATTTAAGACTAGCTAATGAGGCTGTCATTCCCCTTCATCCTCTGATAACCAGTGTTTACATTATACTAACTCAAGTACTGGACTATACCCAGTGCTATACAGTTTTAGACTTACAAGGTGTCTTCTTCTGCATCCTTGTTCACCCCAATTCCCAATACCTATTTGCATTTGAGTAGACAGACCCAAAAGCAATGACCCATCAGCAATATACCTGGATGGTACTACAACAAAGATTTAGAGATAGTGCTCATCTGTTTACAAGAGCATTAGAAAAAGATCTAAGGGAATCACAATTACAAGAGGGAGCCAGCTTACAATATGTAGATAATATCCTAGTCCACGGCCTCTTGAAAGAAGCCTCAGATCATAATACTGTCCAAACTCTGAACTTCCTTGAGGGGCCAGAAATATGGGGTCTCTGAGAAAAAGTCCCAAATCATCAGACAAAAAGTAAACTATTTAGGAAATATCCTAACCCCAGGATCTAGATGACAGTCACGAGAAAGAATAAAAGCAATCACTGAGCTAACACTAACTGCTACTACACAACAACTCTGCTCATTTTTAGGAATGGCTGGATATTGCAGAATTTACATCCTGAGCTTTGAACTAGCAAACCTTTATATGAAGCTACTGAGGGACCAAACACTGAACCCATGATATGGGGACAAAACATGATCAAGCTTTTAATAAAATCAGACTCTAGGTGAGGCCCCAGCCCTAAGCATCCCTAACTTAAACAAGTCTTTCTCTTTATATACAGCAGAGAAGCAAGGAATAGCCTTAGGGTTCTTAGTCCATTGACTAGGAAATGAACCCTGACTGGCTTCATATTTCTCTAAAAAGCTAGATACTGTAGCAACTGGGTGGTCTCCATGACTAAGAGTGGTTGCAGCCACAGCCATGCTAACAGAGGAAGCTGCTAAGATAATTCTTGGGCAGAAGTTAGAGGTCTTAACTCCACATAAGGTACAAGGAGTATTAGAAATGATAGGGCATCTCTGTCTAACAGGAAATAGATTGACCAGAAATCAGGCCCTTCTTTTGGGCAATCCTGATGTAACTGTAGAAACCTGTAACACTTTAATGCCTATAGAATCATCTCCATACTTGACCCATGCCTGCTCAGAGATTATTAATCTCACCTATTGCATAAGAACTGATTTGCTAGACTAACCCTTAGAAAACCCTGATGAAGAGTGGTTCACTGGTGGAAGCAGCTTTGCACAAAATGGGGAGCAAAAGATAGGATGTGTAGTACTTAGTTTATATGACTCCACTGAGGCGCAACGCCTTCTACCCTCAACCTTGGTCCAAGAGGCTGAATTTATGACCCTTAAGCAAGCTCTTATTCTAGGACAAAGAAAAAGGATTTATATATATATATTTTTTTTTTCCCCCAATATACCTTCCTTGTTCTTCATGCTCATGCTGCCATATGAAAAAAAGGGGACTTCTCACTGTTAGGAATTCCCCCATTAAACACGGACCAGAAATCCTTAATCTGTTAAAAGCAGTTAAGCTCCCAGAGCAAGTGACAGCATCACCAGAAGGATATGTCCTTTATCTCCCAGGGAAATAGAAGGGCAGTCTGAGAGGCAAAGAAGGCAGCACTGGGGACTGCTGGACAACTGCCCTTATTCTCCTGTGTGAACGGCTCAGTTATCAAGCCCAATTATATGTCTGGGTAGATATCTTGGGCTTTGGAACAATGAAGCATCCATGAATACCTTGGATATACAGTGGCCAAAATTATTCCTTTCCAAGGTCTCCCAGTTTAAATTTTTAAAGGCTTTTCATGACTCCTTTCACATAGGAAGGCATGCCACAACAGTGGTTAACAAATTATTTGTTGGCAAAGGACTTACAACTGCTGTAAAGAATATTTGCCATGCCTACACCTTTTGTGCATATAACAACCCTGGAAAACCTCATCACTTTCCTCACTGTTAGAGCTTATTCAGTGAAGAGACCCTATTAGGTTTTCCTAAGTACCATCATGGCTATGAAGCTGTTGAGAGTAGATAGTCAGGTCCATGTTTCTAGAGTAAAACCAGCAGATCCTCCCCCAGAGC
Organism: Artibeus jamaicensis; assembly: GCF_021234435.1. Classification (NCBI taxonomy): domain Eukaryota; kingdom Metazoa; phylum Chordata; class Mammalia; order Chiroptera; family Phyllostomidae; genus Artibeus; species Artibeus jamaicensis. Next base: position 6,387,024 of record NW_026521810.1, on the reverse strand, counting down.
AGCAGAAGAATTCAGACTCTATCTATGCCTGTGAAGCCTTAGAAGACCCAAAATTCCTGTTCAATAAGAAGAAACCTTAAAGATAAGTGAACATGAAAGATTTTCTTGCTAACAATCTTCACTCATGCTACTTCATGGGTCAATAACTCCCTTTTCCAAGTTGCCCAGGATTTTCTCTGGGGAAATACTTCTAACAATTGCTGGATTTACCATTGCCAACCACAATTCCTTTGGGCAAGGAATATCTTTAACAGTACTTTGGGCCAAATAAACTACCAATAGATCATTCTAATTTCTGGAACTTGTTTTTTTATAGACTTGAAGAGCACCACATCAGTGTGATGATGCTCCAGGGTTTTCAACCAATCCTTAAGGAATTGGATGCCAATGCCTTACCACACCCAGTATCCATGCTGATCTCATAAACTCTTCCACAACCACTAGATAAGATACGGCAAGAGTGTCATGGTTCTCAGTAGGCAGGGTCTACCGTCCCATTCCAGCAGGAAGTAGAAACAGAAGACTGGCCATCCTTCCTTAGCAACCCCAAAAAAGAATTTTTGAGAATCATGTCTCTTAGGGTGGAAGTAGACGCAGGAGATAGAATAGAAATTCTTGAGACACTATAGCTGTCATCAGTCAGCATCCTGATTTCTGAAAATTGCTTGTGACACCTGATAATAATTAGCATTGTTGATTCCATCCCAAGTGGGCAATCAAGGAGGATTGGAAATTGAATGTGTAAAAGCTTAAGCAAAAGCTCTATAAAAGGACTTCCACCAAGATGGAGGCGTAGGTGGAAGCACTGTGTCTTCTTGCACAACCAAGTTTAAAAGCAACAAAGTTTTAGCAACAAAAACGCAGCCAAACCACAGAAAATTGAACTACATGGAAGTCTGACAACAATAAACCCTTCGGCCAAACCGGTAAGAGGGGCAGAGCCAGCAGCAGAGTGGGGTCGGGCAGGAAAGATCCACCAGACCGATCCGGGTACGTGACCCAGGTGCTTCAGTAGCCATGGGCAGATCCCAGGTGTGGAGAAGTGGGCGGACCCACTGAGGGCTGATTGAGGTCACACATTTGTGTGCAGATAAACCGGTGAAGAAGCAAGCAGTGAAACAGACTGAGCAGGCCCCAGTGGCAGGAAGTGGTGGAGGGAACCGCCATTGTCCCTTTCTGACCCTACCCCCACATACAGCATCACAGACCAGCGACCTGGGTGGCCCCACCCTGGTGAAAAACTAAGGCTCTGCTCCTCATACGTAACAGGCACAAACAGATCAAAACATGGCTCAATAACAACTCACAGCCCCAGAGCTGATAAATCTAAGTGATGAAGAAATAGCCAAACTTTCAATCAGATGCACAGTTCAAAACACTGGTGATCAGGATGCTCACAGAACTGGTTGATTTTAGCCACAAATTAGAGGAACATATGAAGGCTAAACTAATTGAAATGAATGGAAATGCATAGGAAACCAATAGTAATGGAAAGGAAACTGGGGCTCAAATCAAAGGAGTGGACCAGAAGGAGGAAAAAAATGACCAAACAGAAAAGAATGAAGAAACAAGAATTAAAAAAAAATGAGGAGAGGCTTAGGAACCTTCAGGACATCTTTAAATGTTCCAACATCCGAGTTATATGGGTACCAGAAGGGGAAGAGTAACAGCCACCAGTGGAAAACTTATTTGAACAAATAATAAAGGTGAACTTCCCCGATCTGGCAAAGGCAATAGATTTCCAGGAAATCCAGGAAGCTCAGAGAGTCCCAAAGAAGTTGGACCCAAGAAGGAACACACCAAGGCACATCATAATTATATTAGTCAAGATTAAAATGAAGGAGAGAATCCTAGAAACAGCAAGAGCTAAGGGGACAGTCACCTACAAAGGAGTTCCCATAAGACTGATTTCTCAGCTGATTTCCCAGCTGATTTCTCAAAAGAGACCTTGCAGGCCAGAAGGGGCTGGAAAGAAGTATTCCAACTCATGAAATCCAAAGACCTACATCCAAGATTGATCTATCCAGAAAAGCTTTCATTTAGAATGGAAGGGCAGATAAAGTGCTTCTCAGATAAGGTCAAGATCAAGGAGTTCATCATCACCAAGCTCTTATTATATGAAATGTTAAAGGGACTTATCTAAGAAAAAGAAGATAAAAAATATGAACAGTGAAAGAACAGCAAACTCACAGTTATTAAGAACCACACCTAAAACAAAAGCAAACTAAGAGGACAGCTAGATAAGGAGTGGAACCATAGAAATGGAGATCACATGGAGGGTTAGCAACAGGGGAATGGGAGGAGGAGAAGGGGGAAGAAGGTATAGAGAATAAGTAGCATAGACAGTAGGTAGAAAATAGACAGGGAGGGCAAGAGTAGTGTGGGAAATGTAGAAGCTAAAGAATTTGTGACACGTGGACATGAACTAAAGTGGGGGAATGTGGAGGGAGGGATGTGCATGGTGGAGGGGAATGAAGGGAGGGAAATGGGACAACTGTAATGGCATAATCAATAAAATATATTAAAAAAAACTCTATAAAGCCTGTAACCCTTCAACAGAAGGGAGCCATTTCATGGCCAGAGATGGCCCACTCCCATGTCTCAGGAAGTGTACTTTCCTTAATAAATTTCCCACTTACTTTGCTTTAAAATATCTGTGTCATCAGTCCAATGTTTTGATTGTGATTGCCAACAGCCTGGACACTGTCTCCAACTGCAACTGAGGGGTAACCAAAAGAGACAATTATATAGTAAAGTATATTAAAGGTCTTTAAAAAATTATGGTATAATTGACCAGATAGAAGTCTAGGGATTAAACAATTATCTATGAAATAGAGAAAAGTTACCCAGCGTGAGGGAGCATATGTTGGGGAATGGGAGCAATGCACATGAGCTCAGAACAGAGTGATCGGTGAAGAAATACTTGGGGAGACACTATGGAAAAGTTGGAAGTGAGTGGACTATAGAAGACACACAATTATTTCCTCTAATATTTGCTCTCTCTTTCTTCCACAGTTATCAAGTTTTAGCTGGCCACTTGGTAACACCACTAAAGGTGACACATCCCAGCCTGCCTTTCAGTTGAGTGTGGCCACGTGACTAAGTTATGATAAAAGGGATATGAGTAGAGGGCATGTACAAATCCAGGGATGTGCCTTTAAAATAAAGAAACATATTCTTCCCTTCTTTTTAACTCCTTACTGCTGGCTCAGATATGTATGAAACCACAAGAGCTAAAAGAGTAATCTGAGGATGGCAGAACCACCCAACCAATCTGGGACTATACCTCCTGAAAAAATATGTAAAAGACAAATACATTTCACACATATAAAATACTCTATCACTATATCTTGGGAAGTCCTTCATAAAACCACCTGGACTATTCTAGTTAACACATGTGCTTACGGGGAGAGGAAAAGGAGTTCATTAATAACAAAAATGCTCTTCTCTGGAAGAAGTCAGAGTCTAGTTGGAGTAATAGAATTGTGAATAGGTAGTAACAAGATAATGTGCAATGTGGTATAACAGGCCCATCATGTGTCTGCACTAACCCACTGCAGACATTTGTTACATTCTCTACTGAAGAAACCTAGACATAAACCAAGGCTCCACATGGCCCAGTCTCATCTCAGCATTATATTCAAAGAAATAATTTGGGTCACACACCAAAAAGCATATTAAAAGTAATTTCAGTTTTTCCTTCAAAAATATTAAAAGAAATACAGTTCCTTTGGCCCAGCACCAATTTTATAATATTTTTTTCTTCTATGGTTCTCTCACCTCCAACTGCACCAGCTCTTCTCATGTCTTAACCTTTCACTCTGATGTTGTTCCCCTAGCTCTCTCCAAAAACATGCCTATGTGGGCTCTTCTTTCTTCTTCCTTCTTATTCCAGAGGGGCAAGTCCCTAGGGGAGACTTGAGCCCCAAAGTCAACCCTCTTGGCTTCTCATAGGAAAGAATTTAAGACATGAAGCAGACAAGAGGGTAAAGCGATAAAGCCGTTTTTATTGAAAAGAAAGAAAAAGCAGGAAAACCCAATCCATAGGCAGAGTAGTGGATTCTCCTCACAAGAGGAAGAGACCCCAATAATCTCTAGAGGTTAAGCTTGCATTTGTTTGTAGTTTCTATGGAAAATTGCTGATGTATGGAAATAGAGGGTGGAAAAAGGAGGGATCAATTTCAGCCTTTACAAGGTGTGTTTTGTGGCCTTGTATTTTCCCTTCATGGTATGGGCAAATAAAAAGGTATGGGAGAGTGGTTATTAAGCAATCTCTGCAGGAATTTTCTTCGTATGGAGGCTCTTTGTGGTCTGCTTGCATCTCTGGTCAGCCAAGTTCTGTGTCAGCAGCACATAGCAGGTCCCTGACTTACCTCTGTTTGACTTTACTTAATTTGCACGGTTCTCATGCCCTTCTCCTGTATTCTATCCCATGTTGTCCTGCCTGTGGTAGGTACAGGGCTTTCCTCTTCCAGAATTCTACTGTGTCAGAATTGCCGCATGCCGAGAAGATCTGGAAGAGCCACGGGTAAGCTCTTGTAGGCATGATTCTCTACTTTTTTTAGAACAGTTTTGTAGAGAAGAGTCCATCTTTTAAGGTATTACATTCTAGAGGGAAGTCAACACTTGTGGAAACCATTTAAGGTGGAAAATGAAAACACTGTGATCATGCATTAGGAAAGAGAACACTTAGGGAGCATAGGGGCACACTAGGGATTTAGTAACTAGAATTTAGTGACAGGGCTGCAATGGTCTAAACCACAAACACTCTTGGCCTAAATAGTCCTCTTTACTTCACTCTGTCCCTTTTGATAGGTGGTTACTGTTAGATGCTCCTGTCTTGACTCAAGTGTCCAGTCATCAGCCAAGTGACCATGTAGTTGGCCAGACACTGTCTCCTTAGCCACACTGAAAAATGACCTGTCTAGAGTACTTCTCATAGTAATATAATGGGGAATTATAACCCACCCTACCGTTCTTTTGACATTGTTTCTGTAAGTGCTAACTCTGACTAATGTGCAGCTTGTAATAAATAGCATCTTTGTGTAATATTCTTAGGAACTAACTTCAAAAGATACAGACTCCAATTCTCAGGCATCTCAGTTCCAGGAGATTTGCTGACCTTCAACAATGGATCAAGGATGACATGGAGCCAGGATGACTAAACCAGAATGATGTACACTGGACAATTACTGTCCTTATCAGAATGGACTGTGCTCATCTGCAAGTAGAGAACTTTTCAACCCACTCCCCTTGATCTCTTAGTTCTGCTTCCCTCCCCTCCTTACAAAAACCTCTGCCTGTACTGAGATGGGGAGATGGGCTTTGAGACATGGGTTCCCCATCTTCCAGATGGTTAGCATCTGAATAAAGCACTTTCTTTTCACATCAGCACCTGTCTCTTAAGTTTGACTTTTATAGTGGCAGGCAGCCAACCTTGCATTTGGTTAAACTAAGACTATTAGTTTCCTTTATTTAAAATATATTGCAGTACAAAGGCATTCACAACATATGTTCAAATAAATGAGTTAATTGCAAATCAATGTGTACATTTTTTTAAAAATATAGTTTATTGATTATGCTATTACAGTTGCCCTATTCCCCCCCTTATTCCCCTCCACCCTGCATATCTGCTCTCACCCGCATTCCCCTCTTTCAGTTCATGTCCATGGGTTGTACATATAACTTCTTTGGCTTCTACATTTCCTATACTATTTTTAACCACCCCCTGTCTATTTTCTACCTATCATTTATGCTACTTATTCTCTAAACCTTTTCCCCCTTCTCCTCCTCCCACTCCCCTGCTAATAACCCTCCATGTGATCTCCATTTCTGTGGTTCTGTTCCTATTGTAGTTGTTTGCTTAGTTTGTTTTTGTTTTAGGTGTGCTTGTTTTTTTTTTTAATTTTATTTTTAAAATATTTTATTTCTTTATTTTTAGAGAGAGGGGAAGGGAAGGAGAAAGAGTGGGAGAGAAACATCAATGTGTGGTTGCCTCTCATGTGTCCCCTGCTGGGAACTGGCCTGCAACCCAGGCATGTACCCTGACTGGGAATCGAACCACGATACTCTGGTTCACAGGCCTGCACTCAATCCACTGAGCTACACCAGCCAGGGCTTAGGTGTGCTTGTTAATACTTGTGAGTTTGGTGTCATTTTACTGTACATGTTTTTTTATCTTCTTTTTCTTAGATAGGTCCCTTTAACATTATATAATAAGGGCTGAGTGATGATGAACTGCTTTAACCTGACCTTATCTGTGAAGCACTTTATCTGCCCTTCCATTACAAATGATAGCTTTGCTGGATACAGTAATCTTGGATGTATGTCCTTGCCTTTTGTGACTTTGAATACTTCTTTCCAGCTCCTTCTTGACTGCAAGGTTTCTTTTGAGAAATCAGCTGACAGTCTGATAGAAACTCCTTTGTAGGTAACTGTCTCCTTTTCTCTTGCTGCTTTTAAGATTTTCTCCTTATCTTTAAACTTGCCTAATGTAATTGTGATGTGCCTTGGCGTGTTTTTTCTTGGGTCCCACTTCTTTGGTACTCTCTGAGCTTCCTGGACTTCCTGAAAGTCTATTTCCTTTGTCAGATTGGGGAAGTTCTTCTTCATATTTGTTCAAATAAGTTTTTGGTTTCTTGCTTACCCTCTTCTTCTGGCACCCCTATGGTTTGGATGTTGGAATATTTAAAGATGTTCCAGAGGTTCCTAAGCCTCTCCTCAGTTTTTTGAATTCTCATTTCTTCATTTTGTTCTGGTTCAATGTTTCTTTCTTCCTTCTCCAAACCATTGATATGAGTCCTGGTTTCCTTCCTGTCACTGTTGGTTACCTGTATATTTTGCTTTATTTCAATTTGGGTAGCCTTCATTTGTTCCTTCACTTTGCAACCAAGTTCAATCAGTTCTATGAACATTCTGATTACCAGTGTCTTGAACTGTGCATCTGATAGGTTGGCTATTTGTTTGTCACTTAGTTGTATTTTTCCTGGAGCTTTGATCTGTTCTTTCACTTGGGCCATATTTTTTTCTCGGTGCCCATTGTGATTTATTATTGTGAAACAAACCACACACATACACATATTGACACACTGAAGAAAAAAAAAGACAAAATAGTGAGGTTTTCTCTGGATAGTAGGATTTTAGATCATTTTTATTGCCTTCTTTTTTGCTTATAAACATTGTGTAATTTTTGTGCAATAAAAATTTCCCCTAATTAACAGTATTATTCTGTGATATTTCAATTAGACTTTTGTTCACTTTGCTTTCAAATAGAAGAAGCATTCAGTCCCAAATGAACCTCCATGGGGGTTCAGGAAACCATATTTTGCAGTTGACATTGAAGAGAAGTTGCTCGAGAACTAGTAAATAAGAATTTAGTGGTGATAAACCGCCACTAAAAATTGGCCCAGAGACTGGAATGCAAAATTTACCATTGCCTTGTGGATTATGTTAATTTTCTTATACAAAGTTAAGTCTTTACAAGGAAAAATTGCATTAAGGTAGTCATGAAGATTTCAGGTGATCATTTGTGTGGGCTGTTTATTTTCTCATCTGAAGTGATAATTATCTTCTGTGACATCATAATTGTTTTTTTGAGACCTGATTATCATGTCACAAGCAAAGTATTAAGGCTTCAGGTAAGAAGGAAGCTGCAGTAACAGATCAACTCCCAGGGAACCAGGATTCAATCTTCATACAAATGTTGAAGTTAATGAAGACAAAGCAGGAAAACTTGAGAATTTCACTTTCATAGTGTACCTATTATGTTCACTAGACAAGTTCACAATATTTTCTAGGATCTGCAGACTGGCTTTTATGTTCCTCCAACCTAAAACCAACATGCTCCTTAATTACTGTGTCAGTAATAGGATGCACAGAGATAGCAAAGTGGCATGAGTGTGGGCCAAGGATGGACAGACTAGTGTTCATGGGGTGTGGTGGGGGGAGATGGTGGAAAGCATCTTTAAGGCTAGTATTCAGTGCTTAAAGATAAAATGTAACCAGCCATATTTCATTTAGGTGGTGTTTTTCTACATATGGAGAGGTTTGAGCATTTCCCTGCTGAAAGCAACTTTACTAATTTTGTTCATTCTTTTTCTATTATGAAGTGCACTATCTATTTTCTTCCTCCTTATGTTGTCAGTGAAACGGCATCCTGTATTAGACCAGTGAAGTGAGACTGGACCTTGGTTCAGCAACCTTGGTAGTTGAGTTCTGGCTAGGAAAGAATTCAGAGCAAAGAATCAAACTATAAGAGAAAGTTTATTTGGAAAGTCACAGAGGTAGAAGAAGTGAGCTATAGAGGAAATGGGCTCAAAGCACAAGTTACAGAGGCAAAAGAAGAACCCTTGAGTTTTAGGAGGAAGAGAGGGGCAAAAAAAGGTACCTGGGGGGAAGAGGGTGGGGAAAGGCACAGGGGTGTTTCTTAAAGAGAGCCACACTGGATCCTCTGTCTTGAGGTTATTTATTTGGAGGTCTCAGGGGAGGATCCAAATAGAATATTCATCAGCTTTCTAGGTGTGTCCTTTCAGGGTTGTGGTCACTACTGATTGGTGAGCATCAAGGAAAGGGATCATTCATTAATGCAGCTGGTCCTGATGTCAGTCATAGCATCATTCATCTTGTTTTGCTGCTTTTCTGGGCCAGAAGTTGAAACACAACTGAGGCCTAGATGTATTTGCTGGGTCAGAACCTCATTGTCCTGAGGGCATAATGCTTTATGAAGCTATTCTCTGGACCCCTTGTTTGCCCACAATCTAAGTGGGTCTAACCACTATATGCTGGGGGAGGAAAGGTCAAGGAAGGGTCTGAACCACATGATGAGTGATATGAATAGTCAGGTGGTCTAAACCAAATGACCACCTAGGTGGAGGGGGGTGGTCTTGCCCATTGGTCCTCCCATTGCTAGACACCTGGAGGCTTTCCACACTGGTAAATCTTCTGTACCTTGCCCGTTGTCCTTGCTCTGCTCATGCCTGTGTAACTGCCTACCACACTTAGTGTTTATATATTGTTAAATCATTGCATATAAGGTAAAATCTCAAATAATGAGAAGGCTTGGAGGCTTAATCTGTTCATTCTAATTAACAAAATATGCTAGTTCCCTGAAAATTAAAATAGAATGACTCTTGTTTTCATCTGAGTGTTGAAACTATTTCTATACGTGAAGGTTCTGAATAGATGAGCTCTAGTTAATTTACAGTTGATTATATCTGTATTTTAGATTATGTCTAAGACATTGTCTTCCACTGAAAAGGTCAGACCCTAACAACTGCAAGAAAGGCATGTGCTCTGTGAATATTACCTTACTGTGGAAGGAGCTGGATCAGATGACACTAGAGTATAGGTTTCCTGTTAATAACATTCCTCCCTCAATTCTTTGAGCTGCTTGAGAAGGTAATTTCACTGTTGTCCTTCCAATAACTTACCTCCCAGTAGGCTAGATTCTTGATGAGGTAATAAACAACTTCAGACCTCAATAGCTTAGCACTCAAAAGCTTATTTCTTGCCCACTCAAAGTTTTTTTATTATCCAAAAGAAACTGTTGCCTATGTGAGGACTTCACAATCAAGACTTTGTCAAACTTATATCTCTGCCCTCTTCACACAAGGCCACCACCCTTACTATCAAAAGAAAAGAAAGAGATGGAAGAATGGCACATGGGCTTTTCACTGCCATGGCTTGGAAAGGATCCACTTATTGTTTCTGCACACATATTTTTGTCTAGACACATGGCTTCACCCAACTACAAAGGGCTGGGAAGTATAGTTTTTACATGTTCCTATCAAGGATGGATATGAGACACATAGCACCCTTTCTTCCATATCAGTCTCTTTAAACACTGTGAGAAGAAATAAATAAATGCCTTTTGTTGAGAAAGTCTGGGACCTTGACAACTGAAGAACTCTTCAGAGTAAAGGAACAGATAGTAAAAATTATAAACTTTGCAGACCATGTATGGTCTCTGTTGCATGTTCTAATTATTGTTGTTGTTAATGTTTTACAACTCTTTAAAAATGTAAAAACTATTCTTAACTTTTGAGTTATAATATAATAGATAATAGGGTAGATTTGGCCCATATGCCATAGTTCACTAATCCCTGAGCTATACTGACCAGGAAAAGAGTAGGAGATGCCTACTGACAAAATTATGATAGAGGAGACATCACTATAGACCCTACCATGATTAAATAATCATAAGAGATTACTATGAACAATTTTATGCTAATGTATTAGACCAATTCAATGAAAAGAAAAAAAATTGAGAAAGACACAAATTATAAAATCTAACTAAAGAAGAAAGTTTTAAAATGAATAGACTTCTATCAAGTAAAATGAATTGAATTAATTATTAAAAATCTCCTCACAAAGATAGCTCAGACCCATGTGGCTTTACCGGTGAATTCTATCAAAAACTTAAAAAGAAAATACTAATCCTATACAAACCCTTTCAGAAAAAAAGAAAGAGGGAACATTTTCCAAACCATTTTTATGATGCCAATATTAGCTGGTATCAATGCCAGGCAATGACTATGACAAACCACAGATCCTATCCCTTATAAATATACATGCGAAATTCTTTTTAAATTTTAGCCAACTAAATCTACTGACATTTGAAAAGTATTACACACTATGACCAAGTGGAGTTTATCCCAGGAATGGAAGAATTGTTTAACATTTGAAGTCAGTTAATGTAGCACACCATATTAATAGAACAAAGATCACATGTGATCAACATGATGTGCAGAGAAAGTATTTGACAAAATTCAAGACTCATTCTGTAAGGGACCAGTTTGTTTTAGTCTGGCAAATGTGACTCAGCTCTGTATGGAAAACCTACAGAAGTGAGGTGGTGTGAAGGAGCCAGACCTTCAAACTGAGTTTTCCTGTGGGAATTGGGCCTAGAAAATGGATACAGACTGTTATATCTCGTTCTTGCTAAAACACCCTCACCCTGGTCTGAAACACTAAATGTGTATTGTCTATCTTCAAGGTAATTTCCAAAGCCTGTGTGAGTTCTCCCAAGGACAGAGCTAATCGGCTTGCCACCTTTCCCTTCTGCATTTGTTATTTCATTTCCTTGATTGTACCTAAAATGTAGACAATAATATTCTATGTAATAGATAATAAATCCTTCTTTGATGTAAGACCCAGGAAAAACAATAAAAGCCTGTCTAGGCCAGGGTCAGAGTGCTCTCCTCTTCAGAGAGTGGCTGCAACACTCAGAGGTGCTCTCCCTTTGAGAGAGTGTCTATGCTGTTCCCCTTTTCTCCACAGGATTGCTGTAGCCTGTGCATTTGTTCTCGTCTTCAGTCACAATAGGTGGACTCTGCTGGTTGGGGTCTGCCACACTCATTCATGATAAAAACTCTCACCAAACCACCAATAGAAGGGAATTTTTTTAAAACCTAATACAGAGCATCTTCAGAAAGCCACAGCTAGTATCTCTATTTAATGATGAAAGGCACACTTGTTCTTTAAGACTGGGATCAAAGCAAGAGATGCCCACTCTCACCACTTCTATTCAGCATTGTATTGGAATTTCCAACCAAGGTAATTAGGTGAGAAAAAGAAGTGACTGGAATTCTGATTGGAAAAAAATAAGTGAAACTATCTGCATTTGTAGATGGCATTAGCGAAATTTAAAAAAATAAATTAAATTTTATAAGAAAGTGACTAATAAAATGTTCAGCAAGGTTGCAGCATACAAGCCATGTATACATATATAATATATAAATATATATTAATATATTATATACAATATTTTACAATATTATATACACACTATATTATATAATATACTGTATAAAATACATAATATATGTATATAAATGAATTGCATTTCTATGTACTAGCAATGAACAGTCCAAAAATGAAATGAAAAAATAATTTTATAAGCATTAAAAAGTTAGGGATAAATTTAACTGTTTAAATAGGGCAAATCTTATACACTGCATACTATAAAACATTGTTGAAGGAAATTAAATAATTCCTAAGCAAGTGGAAGATACATCTCATGTTCATGGAATGGAAGACTTGGTATTGTTAAGATAGCAATACTTACCATATTGATCTGTACATTCAACACAATCTCTATCAAAATTGTACTTGTCTTATTTGCAGAAACTGGCAACTGACCCTAAAAATTATAGGAAAATTCAAGGGACGTTGTATAACCAAAATGATCTTGAGAAAGAGCAAAAAGTTGGAGGTCCTAATAATTATGAAACTTATAACAAAACTACAGTGATCAATACTGTGTGGTACTGGCAGACATATAGAGCAATGGGATAGAAGTTTGAGTCCAGAAATAAATCTGCACATTTATGACCTACTGATTTTCAACAAAGATGCCAAGACAATTGAAAGCTAGGGAAACCATAGCATTTTCAACCCACAGTGCAGAGACAACTGGGTGGTCACATTCAAATAAATAAGCGAAGTGGATCTTTTCCACATTTCATACACAAAAATGGATTCAAAATGGTTCATTAACTTAAATGTATAAGATAAAACTACACATTTGGTAGAAAATACAGGAACAAATCTCCATGATTTTGTGTTTGGCAAAGCCTTCTTAGATGTGACACCAAAAGGATAAATGACAAAAGGAACAATAGATAAGATAGACTTTCTCAAATTTAAAACCTTTCTGCTTCAATTAATACCATTTAAAAAATGAAAAGACAACACACAGGAGAAAAATAGAAAATGTAAACTAACTTTAGAAATGGGCAAAGGATCCAATAAAATTTCTCCAAAGATGATCTAGAAATGGCCAAGAAGCACAAGAAAAGGTGCTCAACATCACTAGCCATCAGGGAACTGCAAATCAAAATTTCTTTGATGCCACTTCATACCCACGAGGATGGATTTAAATAGCCCATAGTCAAAACAACAGCTTATAACAAGAGTTGGCAAGGATGGGAAGAAATTGGAACCCTCCACACACTGCTGGTAAGAATGTAAGATGGTACAGCCTCTTTGGGAAAAAGTCAGAGTTTTTCAAAAGGTTATACATAGTTACCACATGACCCAGCAATTCCACTCCCCAAATTGTTTTCACTCACAAACATGGCCAAAATAAGTGAAAACATATGTTCCCATAAAAACTTATATATAAATATTCATAGCAGCATTAATCATAACAAATATTGGAAATAACCCAAATGTTTATCAACTAACGAATGACTAAGTAAAATGTGATATATTCACGCAGTGGACTATTATCCAGCAATAAAAAGGAGTGAAATACTCAAAAAGGCTGCAACATGGAAAAAATGTAAAAACATTATACTAAGTGAAAAAAATCACAAAAAACACATATGGTATTATTTCATTATTAGGAACTGTCCAGAACAGATGAGCCCTTGGAGACAGAAGGTTAATGATTGCCTAGGGCCGGGCTAGAGAAAACTGGGGGGAAGTGGGGAGTAACTACTAATTGGTAGGCAATTTCTTTTTGGGCATGATAAAAGTATTCTAAAATTGAGTGATGCTGGTTGCACAACTCAATGGATGTACAGTAGTAAAAAAAACATTAAATTGTTAAAACAAAGAAAAGGCAAAGTGAATGTATAGATGTAAGGTCTAAATATTGAGCCTCCAGTGTGTCTAGAAAGTGGTGATATAAAAAGAAAAGTTTATGCCTCACAGAACCCAGAGCAGTGCTTAGCACATACAGTCATGTGTTAGTTCAACATGGACAAGTCTCAAAATAGAGAATTTTAAACACAGAACAAAGTCTGTGTTTCCTTGTGCTTTATTTTGTCTCTGGCCACTGATGTGTAAGACATTTCAGAATCTGTCTGACCTCTCAGGTTAACTGTATGAGTTTTATAAAACCAAGGTTTCTAGCTCTTAGAATACCACATACCAGAGGTAACACATTGTAAGCTAGACCTTTGTGTCTAGGTATAGACTACAGAGGATTAAGTTCAAGCCCCCAGGGAGTATTTGTGATGCTGGGTTTCTCTATACCAGGGATGTCAGACTCATGTTCAACAGGGGCCACATTAGCCTTGCAGTTAGTTGTCTTCAAAGGGTTGAATGTAATTTTAGGACTGTGTAAATGTAACTACTCCTTAACTAGGGGCAAGGTGCTCAGTGCTGCCCCCAGGTAGAAACAGGTGCCGGGCTAGATAAAACAAGGTGGAGGGCTGGATTCAGCCTGCGGGCCTTGTGTTTGCCACCTGTGTTTTATATAGTTCCCAGACTGCACTGACCATAAATTTCTATCAGTTGGAGCAGGTCCCCATTCTCTTCAAGCTGCTGGTAGATTACTTAAGCTGTTGCCATCCTTTTCATATCTCATAAACGTGCCAGCCTGCTCTGCAGCCCATCAGGCCACTCTGAAGGCACAGCTGCTCACAGACACACCACAGCACCGAGAGCCCCAGCAGGCTGGTGGCCACAGCTGAGCCCAAACCACTGGTCTCATCTCCATCAGTTGCTCTTCCCATGCTCATCAGCAATAACTGGGTGACAATTCTGTTGGACTCATTGTCTTTTTACCTGACCCTCTCCCTTCTCATCCCAGGAGCCACAACTGTCTTCAACTAAAACATTTTCCCTCATTCAGGGAAATGAGGACTGTCTGTCTCTAGCCTTCCTTTTATGTTCCCATACTGAAACTCACATGGCACTTTCTGTAAACTGGGCATTGGCAAGGTACCTTTTGAGACAGCTACCACCATTAGCCAGAGACTAGCTGGGACTCTCAAAACAAAGCAAAACATATTTTTCCTGTGATCTGTTTCTGATAGAAGAAAGTAGATTGTAATGTTCAACAGGACTATTTCAGGAATTTTTAAAAAATTATAAAAATCTTCTGGGACAGCCCTGGCTGGCATAGCTCAGTGGATTGAGTGCAGGCCTGTGAACCAAATGATGGCGGTTCGATTCCCCATCAGGGCACATGCCTGGGTTGCAGGCCAGTTCCCAGCAGGGGCCAGTTTCCAGCAAGGGATGCACCAGAAGCAACCATACATTGATATTTCTCTCCTTCTCTCCTTTCCTTCCCTTCTAATGATTAAATAAATTAAAAAAAGAAAGAAATCCATTAGCAGTTTAAAAAAAATCTTCTGGGACAGTTCAGGACAGTAAGTGAACAAAAGTGATCTTTATCTTTATGATTTAATTTGGAGAGAAGTGGATGCTTGCCACATTCTCCTGAAATTTTACCAGTAGAGATTCATTTTTTTGTTCAACACTTTTCCCACTGTGAAAATGTAAATTTTGGAAAGATATTTAACGCATTCAAGTTACATGGCTCTAACTGTTGTAGTGTGATTTAATGAATTTGTTTTCTCAGGTGAGAGCTCATGACACATGAGAACTTGTTCTTGAGGGAGACACAAAGCCAGGCCCCCAGGTTTATTACCAGGAGGCTGGTGGGCAGAGTGTGTGCAGCACAGTGATGGTGTGGGAGTAGAGTACCTGGGAATCCAGCAACCAGTCTGAGGACATAAGGTACTTCTCAGAAGAGAGGGGAAAGGAGAGAGAAGAGGGAAGGAGAAAGTCCTGAAAAGAAGGGGGAGACACACTTGTCCCCAAATACACCCAGAGGTGCTGTGGGCCACTGGAGTACAGGTTCTCCACCAGAACACCATGTTTCAAACCTGTCTAGCATGGCTTCCAAGACTACTGCTGAAGGGCTAATCCTAGTTCACCTTGGTCCTCTGTCACTCTTAGTGGTTACTCCTCAAAACTACTAGACATTTGTCAAATGCTGAAGTTTCTGAAGTGTCCTCCATATCCCCAACCCTTCCTCCCAACTAGTTACTGCTTATGAGTTTTGTCTGGAAAAAACCAGCCACTGTTAATATAACAAGAACAGTTCACATGACATTGAGGTAACCTGGCAGCCGAGGAGAGTGGACTGGAATGTGCATGTGTGAACAATGATGACTTCACTGTACTAGTCAGTAGGGGTGGTAGATGCTGTTGAGTAAGCATGTGTACTGTGTGGCCGTCAGTCATTCAAAGTAACTGAGTGAGTACAGCAACAGATCTGCATAAAATCTTGTATTAAGCTTGAACATTCCTTCGTAGAAACTATTTAGAGGATTCAGAAGCCCACAGCTATAAGCAACAGGTGATTAGTAGCTTCCTCAGGACAAACTGCCTGCTCATGCATCACATTTCATGCACTTTTTTTGTGAAATATCAAATCACCCAAGTGACTCAGCCACCCTACAACCCAGATTTGGTGCCCTGTGACTTCTGGCTTTTCCCAAAACTAAAATCATCTTTCAAGGGGAAAAGATTTCGGATGAGATTTAGGGAACTACAACATGGTAGCTCATGGCAACTGGGAGAACTATGTGAGGTCCCAAGGTGCCTACAAGATGGGGCATCATTGTCTGATGTATACCGTTTCTTGTATCTTGTACCTTCTTCAATAAATATCTCTATTTTTCATATTACATGGCTGATACCTTTCTGGACAGACTTTGTATATTTCACAAATGCATTCCTAACTCCTCCCTCAGACTGTGAAGGATGAGCCCTTCTTGCCCACAGCACCCAGCCTCTCGGTCTCAGTGCCTCAGCCACCCTTGCTGCTTTGTGCTTCCCCGATGACCATCTCCCCTCTCATTAGACCATAAGGGCCTGAAGACTGAGCAATGCTATTTATCTTTACATTCCCAGTGCTAAGCATAGTAGAGACCCTCAAAAACAACAGTAATAAAAAAGGTTTTTTTTAAACAAATGAATAGTTTACTGTATTATGTTTATAAAAATGTGTAAGTGGATCATTCTTTATTTCTCTAAGTAAAAAACCGCTGGCTTGGGAAATAAGTATTATTTTCCAAGGCCTTTGCAGCAAATGGGCTCCTTTTGTAGGTAGAAAGCTATTTGTGAATACCATACCATCTTCACAATATTTGACCAGGGCGAGAAGAAAAATGGAAATGTGGTCTGAGTCCATGGGAATTTATGACTTGCCCAAATCTGGGGAGTGTATAATAAATTGGGAGGGGGGGAAGAGGACGATGAGATGTGTTCAACATGGGTCAACTGTTCATGAGTCATTTGGGCTAAAAGATGAAGGGAGATGTTAACAAGAAAAGCAGAGCTGGGGACAGGAGTGCGCAGGCTTGCTGAATACTACCTATACCTTGGCCTGGCTGGGAAACTCAAATTCTCACTTACAGTTGTTATTCATTGCCATCCTCTGGTGATAGGGAGAGAACAGAATGGGATGCAGAGAATAAGGTCAAGGACTTGGGCCAAGGGCAGCAGGAAGGCAGGAGAAGGGAAGGGTGAAAGTCACTCCACCTGCTGAATTCATTTTCTGCTCTGATGGGCCTTGGAAATGAGACTTCATCCCTCCACCTCTCCCCTCCATCCCAGTACACTCTCCCGGAAAGTTCAAAGCCTCTATACACATGAGTTCTTGATTTCTAAGGCACTGAAGAAGGCAAAATATATCTCTCCCACTCGTAGTTTCACTGACAAATTATTAACAAAGCTAAAGGCCTTTTTGCTGGCCTTTGAAAGAAGCTCCTTTTGTTCTTTGCCATGTGACTAAAAAGCAGAAGCAAATTTGAGTACAGAAACAACTGATACACCATTGAGCCAGATAACACTTGTTAATCTAATCTGTAGGAAACTGTTCTTGAACAACAGGCACAGATGGGTTATGGGGTTGGGATTTGGTCTGGAAACACCAAATATCACAAAGAACTGGGCACCGTAAGGCTGAATTACTCCTACTTCTTTCCCATGAGGGAGGGCAGAGGTCACACAACTTAGAGCCATGGAGCCTTGAAAAGGACAGGCCACCACCGGGCCTATACTCCCCTTGACTAATGGGGAGGGCCCTGTCTCTTTCTGTAGAGGTCCCCTGCCATTTCATGTCTGGTAAAAGTCAAACCAAACCTTAAAAGACTAGGACAGTGATTTTCAAATAGTGTGCCACAAGAATTTTTAAAGTTTGCAATACTTGACTATTTAGTCAGAGTTACTGACCTTTTTTCCCTTAGATTGTCCAATAAAAATGACAACAACCCACACAATAGCCATCTGATGTAAATGCCCCTTCTTGAGCCATAAATATGTAAGTCCTATGATAGAATTTTATCTTAATGGTCACATTGCATAATGAGGTTAAAACTGATTGGTTTATTCTTGATACCAGAAATCCAGGTAAGATGAAGACAGGTGTGTATAAAGGGCAATACTGCAATGCAATTCTGGCACTAACCAACCACAGTGAACACACACTCCTTAGGTTCAAGGACACTATTCCTCTCAAAATTCCCCTCCCTGAGACATTAGCCATGAGTTCCAGGGTTCCCAGCCTACCCACACTTGTGGCCTACTGTCTACGAATTCACAGCTTTCTCAGGTTCAATAATTCACTAGAATGACTCACAGAGTTAAGGAATGCACTATACCTTCAATTACAGTTTAATATAAAAGATACAAATCAAGACCAGTCAGAAGAATAGACCCATAGGGCAAAATATGGGAAGGTTCCAAACTCAAAGCTTTCATGTCTCTTAGTGAAATTAAGGCACACTACCCTCTTGGTTTATTGACGTATGGTTACCAGAAGAAGCCTAATATTGTTTCAATGTGCAGAGTTTTACTGTGGTTCCATTAAGTAGGCATGGATGATTAAATTTTTGATCACATGGTTGAACTCTACCTCCAGCCCCTCTCCCCTCCCTGGAGGTTGAGCTGATATCACCTGGTTCAAAACCCTACTCCTGTAATCAAGTGGTTAGTCTTCACACAACCTGTGCTGAGTCAGCTCGGCACAACCTGTGCTGAGCTCATTTGCATGAGCTCAGGTGTGGTCCCAGCGGCTGGCTATCACCTGAGAAATTCCAAGGGTTTAGAAACCCCCTCCTAGGAACCTGGGACAAAGACTAGACATATTCTTTGTTATACAACAGGGAGAATTGCCTTAGACATTAAGAGAGACCTGACCTTCAGGCCCTACTTTATACTCGCCAGTAGTGAAAACTGAATAAATGCTGACATTTGCCTGATGAGTGATTCTTTCCGGATATAAATTAGGTAGGCTAGTGAATAATCAGCCAAATGTCTGAAACAAATCGTCAGTCATTTGTTTGTACCATTTGTTTATTCGTTTACTCGTTAAACAAATATATCAAAAGCTACTAAGTGCCAGGCATGGTTTAAACTGTCACCAGGTGTGACCTGCAGCTGATTTCCACAGTGCTAGTGGATAGATATTATCCAGGAGTGAATACCTCTGATTCTGGGAGAAAAGACATTATTCCTGAAGTATTAGAGCTTGTTGGGGTCAGAGTTAAGAGTGGGGGGGGAGGGTGGCTAACATTATCAATGCCCTCAGTCTGTGCACGAGCCAGTTGGGTGCATGCGGTTGGGCGCCTGTCTTCCAGTCATTCCTTGACTCTTCACATAAACTCACAGGATAGATGTCCTAATAGATGGGTGAGGAAAATAAAGAGGTTGAGGTGCATGTAAATGTGAAAGTGACAGAACCAGTGAGAGAAGGGCTGGGATTGAACCCAGTCTTCCAGACCCCAGATGCCACCACCTCCCCTTCCCTTATGTCACACCTGACATTGATCTCACTTAGGTTGCTCCTCAGAAGGGCAGCTGTCCCGAGTTTTGTTTCAGGGTGTTCAGGGCTTAAAGGGAACCATTTCTTTTAAGGCAAGAGATTTCTGTTGAATCTCAGGCAGCAACTGAGCCACATTAAAGAAAAGTAATATTTATCTTCCCCTAAAACCTGTGTATTTTCTGTTGAACTGGGAATATTTCTTTGTTTTTTTTTCTTTTTTTCATTTGGGAAGAAGTTCCAAGTATCTTTTCTCCCTGACTCCACTTTCCCAATAAGAGCTTTAATAGCTAGTCATAGTATTAGCATTGCTATATATCAGATTATCTCCAAAACGAAGCAGTTTAGACAACAAATGTTTATTATCTCACACAGTTTGAGTCAGTAATCCATGAGTGCCTTAATGGGGAATTTCTATTTCTGAACCTCTCATAAAGTGCAGTAGAGGTGTTGACTGGGACTACAGTCATCCGAAGGCTTGGCAGGGGGCAGGATGATTCACTAGCAAACTCACGCAGGTAACTGTAGATAAAAGCCCTCAGTTACTCACCACACGGACCTCTCCATACAGATGATCATAAGAACCACCATAGCTGGCTTTCCCCAGAGTGATAAGACAATGGTGGGGGTGGTGGGGGTGGGGCAGGAAGCACAGTTGAGTCAGAAGTTTTAATATCTCTTATCACCTAGTCTTAGAAGTAACATACCAGAATTTTTGTTGTGTTTCCCTGTTCATACAGACTAACCCTGATACAGTGTGGGAAGGGACTGCCAAGAGGCATAAATCATTGGGGGGCATTTAGAGATTGAATATCAGTGTCTCCAACCCCCATCACCAACGATTCATGTTCTTCCCACATGTTAAATACACTCACCATATCCCAAGGTCCATGCCCCTCTTCCTCTGCCAAATATTACCCCACCAAAGTATCAGCTCAAAGTCCAATTCTCATATCAAAATCAGGTCCAGGTGCAGAAGAAGCCTGTGACACAAGGAGACAACTTATCTGTCTTTCACACACTCAGTATTGATGGAAATAGATAGAGGTCTGTGTCAAAAGAAGGGAAGTGAGAGCACGAAGGAACCACACAGGTCCATAGCTCGTTTGAAACCCCACTGAGCAAATGCTAGAAGTTCCTAGATTAAGACTCAGTTCCACCCCTGCCTAGAGAAAGCATTAAGGTTCTTGGTTCTATCCTGTGCGTCGCCTTTGTTTTCCATGACAGGTAACACACAGTACTTAATATGGCTCATTTTCTTGGCCTCCTCTGAGTCTAGAAGTTAGGGGACCAATGCTTTCTTTTCATTTTGAACTGTCTGTGTTAGTCCAAGCTGGTAGTATTTCTTGGGGTATAATTCTTTTTAAAACATGCGGGTCTCATGTGAATCTAATTGGGGTTTACTCTATTAGACAAAAGCCATACCCATACATTTCTTCAGTGTAAGCCCTCTTTACCTTGGATTTCTGCTGAAGAATAGTTTTTTAAGTTTCTTAGAAGCCCTATTGCATGATTGAGAAGGTCTGTGAAGCATACCCTTAATATTTTAAGGGGTCTTTTTCTTTTGGACTGAATGGTACTCTTAGGCACCGTCTTTGATATTCTTGACACCTTAACAAAGGATTTTATAGTCATACACTTGCTCTTACCTTTGGACTATGTTATTCTCAAAGTGCCCTGTATTTGATCTTTGCTTAGAAGCAATTTCTTAATTTCAGCATCAGTTGCCATCTGGAAAGGTTGGGAATCTTCAAAAAAAGCAAATTGTGACTGCTTTCTTCTCAATATGTGTCTCTACTCTCACTTTTTACTATGACTAGCAGGAATGAAACAGGTAGGACTTTCAACTCTGTCTGAATATCTCCCTATTCACAACGCCCAGTTCATTAAACTTTCTGCCACTGCATAACACGGCCCTTTCTCCCCGGTGTCCAAGACTTTCCTCCCTTTCCTTTAAGCCTCAATAGCAGCCTCAAATTTAAATTCTGCTAATATTGTGTTGAAGGCCATTTGAGGTTTCATCAATGCTCTCGGTACAGTCCTCCCACTATTTCCCACTGCCTCTTTCTAAAGACACTGTCACATTTTCAGCATTTGTTATGATAGCATTCTACTTCCAGTTACCAGGATCTGTGCTGGTTATCTACTGTTGTGTAGCCTCAAAACACAGGAGCTGGAGAAAAATGTTTATTATGTTGCAAAATATCTAGAAGTGAGGAACTGGAGTGGGTCAGCTAGACTGGCCTGTCTCAGTCTCCCACAAGACGAAGTCAAGCCATTCGCAGGGCAGCAGTCATCTGAACACTTGCACGGGCTGAAGGAGGATGTGCCTCTCGGAAGGAGACTGAAGTCCCTCAGTCCATGGCCTTCTCGTGACATGCCAGGTGGCTCTCTACAGAAAGGTCATTTTCTGAGAGAGGGAGAGAGTGACAAAGACAGAAGCTGTGTGTTTTTCTATAACTTTATCTCTGAAGTGACGTGCCATCGCTCTGTCATATTCTAGTTGTCACACAGACCACCCCTGGCACAATATGGCAGGTGACCACACAAAGATACTACAGGAGTTGGAGGTCATGGAGAGCTGGGTGACAAGCTTGATCACTGCTGACACCTGCTCTTCGAGGCACTCAGCTGCAGCAGACTCTGAGCAGCTTCTCTAACCTGCTCAAAGCTTGCCTCAAAGCTGCTGTTAATATCTAAGGGCTGGGCCCCTTCCTGCTGTGAATACTATATGGATGATCTTAGTGTACCTTTTAAATAGAGCCATAAACTGTTTTCTCTACCTTAGTGGTGGCAGAAATCTGCAGAGGAAGGGAGCTTATATGAGCATCTGTTTCTGCCAGAACAGAAGCACACTGCAAACCTGCAGTCTGACCTGTGCTTCAGAATTTAATCTGGTGTTGGCTTATTGTCTGGAGAAACCAGAGAGGTAGTGGCACCACTGTGCACACATTCCATTTTTTAATACAGAAGTCCTGGATGCAAGTGTTGCATGGGAGCATATGCCATGTGACCCCTACTAAGGTTCCTACCAAGGCACAGAAGCTGAAGAGCCTTGGCTCTTGGTTCAAGCCTCCGCTAAGGAACAAGGGTTTCTCCTAGGGCTTGGCCATGTAGAGAAGCCCTGTCCTGGCTTCAGCTGCCACCTCCCTTTCCAGGTGAAAGTCCTCAGGCAAGGAGCATGGATTCTCTCTGGACGCAGGGTAGGCAGGGGCTCCCAGCTTTGTACTGGGAGCCAGTCCTCCACTGAGATCACCTCTGGGAGTGCAGATTCTTTGTCTGAGCCCCAAGTGCAGCTCTGAAATACTTATGCTTTATTGTTCTGATTTCTTAAACCATGGAATTATTAAATGTCTGCAAAAGAATTTAAATATTATACATACACAAACACACAAATGTATATGTATATATATTATGTATAGTATAAACTCTTATAGGATTTAGAGAATATATATATCATTTGTATATATAATACATATGATTTAAAAATATTCTTTAGCAGATACTTATTTGCTCTGCACACTGGGGATGTAAGCGAAAAAAAAAAAAAAACCCAGGCATTATGGCACTTACTCATACATTCTTACATGGAGAGAAAAATTAAAAGCTAAATAATCAATTATGTGGTATAGTAGAAGGGGTCAAGTATTCTGGAAAAATTAAAGTAGGGAGGGGTGGAAGGGGAGCCAAGGAGGCAGAAGATTATAGTTTTATATAGCATGATTAGGAAGGGCCTCATTAAGATGGTGAAGGAAGTGAAGGGGCAGCAATCATTCCAGTCAGCAGAAACAGCAAGTGCAAAGGTCCTGGGGCCTACAGGTGTGGACATTCTCCAAAGCCATACGAGAAATCACCCAAATGAAGGGAGCAGTGGCTGTGAGTGAAGACTAAGGTTGCAGGGATGGTTCTGCATAAACTCTCCGGACAAATCCCTTGCCCTTCTCAGAGACAAGTCTCCCCTGATGAACGGCTGAAGTTGAGAACAGGGAGCACAATGTAGAGGGAACAAAACTGACCGCAGAATCCACTAGAGGCTATGTCCTATCCGAGCGCCATGGTTTTCCTCCATCATTAGTTTTTTTGAAAGTGGTTTTCTTGAATGTGCAATGAAGACTTGGAGTGCCCCCCCACTTGAGATGTGCAGCATGGGCAGTGTGCCCCTCAGGCTCGGTGCATGCCAGGTTCCTGAGGAATGCCCATTTCCCTGCCAACCCTAGCCCTAACCAAAGCCTTGGGTACTTTCAGAGTCTAGAATTCAGTGGCTATTAGAAGAGTAATTGCTGCACGTACCATATTACAAAGGATCCCTAGCTGAAGCTGGGATTGGGGCTGGAGAAGCATCCCTCAACAAATCTGTGAATATCCTCCAGTGAAATGCATATACATTCACATGATGAGACCAGTGGAAACCAGAAATAGCCATACATTATTTTAGCTCAGGTTTTACTCATTGAATATGAATTATGAAAAGATTTCTACTTTTCAGCCTGGTTCTTCTCTCTGGCCTGGAAAAAGTTGATGGCACCAGACCAGGCACTGGGGAAAAGACATTTACGAGAATGTGGGGCTGCTGGTGTGAGTGTCCTCTTGGAGCTCAGGGCTCACTGTGTGGAGCAAGAACACAGGTGGAGTTCTAACTTCCCATCTTCTAACATTCCTCAGTTTTATTTCCTCCTAAAGAAAGCACCTGTCCTCAGAATGAGCCCAGAGTGCACCCAGTATCCCTAGCCCTTTCCTGCCCTGGGGCTCCCTCCTGGCCTTCTGCAGGGGCAGGAGAGGGGTTGGTTGCCTCAGATCTCTACCTAGTGACTACTGCAGTATGGACGACTGGCTGCGCAGGAGGGAGGGGACAGGGGATCTGATTGGCTGTCTCCTGTGTATCACAGTGACCCGGCCAGGCTCTCCTCTGAGCCGGGCATGGCACAGTGGATGTCTTAGTCTGTTTGGGCTGCTGTAGCAAAACACCATAGAATAAGGTTGCTGATGAAAAAAAAAAAGGGGTTTTTTCCTTGCAGTTCTGGACACTGGGAGGACTAAGATCTACTTGCTGTCAAAATCAGTGTCTGGTGAGAGCCTTCTTCCTTGTTCACAGGTGGTGCTATGGTCTGAACGTATGTGTAGCCCCAAAATTGACATGCTGGAATTCTAATGCCCACTGTGATAGTATTAGGAGGTGGGGCCTTTGGGAGACGATTAGATCATGAGGAAGATCTCCCATGAGTGGGAGTAGTGCTGTTATCAAAGATCCCATGGAGCTCCCTCACCCCACCTACCATGTGAGGGTGCAAGGAGGCAGCAGCCTGCAAGAGGACCCTCACCTGATGGTGCTGTCACCCAGGTCTCAGGCTTCCAGCCTCCAGAACGGTGAGAAATAACTTTCTGTTGCTCATAAGCCACCCAGTTCGTGATGTTTTGTTACAGCAGTCCGGAGGGACCAAGACATTTCCTCACTGTGTCCTCCCACAGCAGTGGGGGTGGTGGGCAAGGGGGTTCTCTAGGGTTTCTCTTGTAAGGTACCTAATCCTGTAAACGAATTCTGGCTCGTCCGGCTGCCTGCTGCTACGAAAGCCAATACTCCAGAGGCAAGTGCTGATGTAAAGGAAAGTGGCCTATTTGCAGCTGCCGGCCACATGTCGAAGATGGGGGACTCATGTCTTAAAGCCCATCTCCACCTCTCAGTGGAGGCAGAGGTGTTTATAAGGAGGGAGAGGGGGAGAGAACAGAGAGATCAGGGGAGGGGGCTGCAAGTTCTCTTCGTGCAGACAAGCACGGTCCATTCTGATAGGGCAAGTGACGGTCCGGTGTGTGTCATCCTGGTTTAGCCATCCCGGCTTCATGTCATCTCAACCTCTTGTCATCCTGGATCCATGGTTGAAGGTCAGCAAATCTCCTGGAGCTGGGATGCGTGAAGGTCAGTGTCTGTATCTTTTGAATCTAGTTTCTGGGATTCTTATATAAACATGCTATTTATCTACAGGCTACATATTAGTCAGAGTTAGCACTTATGGAAACAATGTCAAAAGAATGTTGGGGTGGGTTACAGTTCCCCACTGTACAATTTTCCACTCTTACAATCCCACTCTTGAGGGCTCCATCCCATCACCTAATCACCTCCCAAACACCTCATCTCCAAATACTGTCATGTTGGGAACCACTCTGCCTGGTTTCAGGAGATGTAACTGCCTCCCCATGGCTAAGGTTGAGTGAGTGACCTCCGGAATGTGAGCCACTAAGGGGACAAAGCTTCTCTCTGGCAGCAGCACTGCTTCTGCTTCATCCCCTGCCCCCAGTGCTTGGTCGGTTAGTCAGAGATGGGCAAGATGCCTCAGAGGAGGGGCAACCTAAGCCAGACATGATCACTTGGGAGGCCCTCAGGGAAGGACTCAGCGGGGCTTCAGCAAAGAGGGAGTGATGAACTCTCAATCCCCAGCTGTTCTGACATAGCCCGAGTCCCCATTTCCATCTGGGAGAAGCACTTCCTGGCTCTAATCCACTTAAGCCTAAAAACCTATGATGGGGAAGGGCGGTGCAGTCCTCTCCCTGCTAGAGCAGGTTCCTGGGTGATTGAGCCTAAGAAAGAATTCCTAAAGTCCTGTGAAGGCTGCTTTGCTAAGAGTGTTTTCATTCATATGATAATGGTCTGAGCAGGAAATGAGTGTGTCTCCCAAAGTTTCTGCAACCCTCTTTCCTGACAGACACTGACTCAGACTAAGCCCTCAGATTTCTTTGAAATGTTATCTGTTGTTTGATCCTTGCCACCTGACATTGATTGATGAGCTTTACCTGTATTCCTGTGCATTCTGAACCTAACAAAAATGGTTGAGGGAGGGGTTCTTGGTTCTTCTCCTGTGAGAGATTGACCACCTCTCCTCCCCAGATGGTGTCTTGGTAGTTTCACTTTCATCCGTGGCAGACGGGGTGGGGGGGACTTGTGGGCAAAGTTGCCCCCACACTGTCATATTAGGGGTTAGGCTTCAACATATGAATTTGGGAGTGGGGGCAACAAAAACATTCAGTCCATGGCAATGTGCAAGGAGGACTTTTACTTCCCATGTACTCCAAACATTTGTCCTGGCTCGGGTTTATTCTGCTCCAAGGGTTTGTCACACATACCAAGGCTCATCCTGATACGATACCTCTTGACATTTTCCTGTGAAAAGAGCTGCAGCTAAATTGCTTCTTGGTTGACCACAGTGTCTTCCTCTGGGTTCAAATCCTGAAGTAGTCACTTTCATTTCCCTGGTTGTAACATGGGGTAAAAAAGGCAACTACGCAGCATTACTAAGTGGCTAAGATACATGAAATGAATGGCACAATTCTTGGCTCACGGTGGCCATCCAAGAAATCAATGCCAATTTCTTCTCTTCTTTAATTCTGCATCTAAATAAACTGAAGAAAACACCTCCAGTTAATTCACTTGCACTGTTTGTATAGTAGTTACCTAATTCCTTTCAAGGTATTTCAATTTTTTTAAAAAATTGGTTAAAAATTATAACCAGTTAGGACAATGTAAACTTCCAGAGAGATACATGAATCTGTTTTAAATGCCTTAGTAAGGAAGTCTCCTGGTAAGTTCTCCTGGCGACATACTGCATTGATTCTTGTTTGTCTGAGAAAGTCTTTATTTCCTTCTTTGCTTTTGAAAGGCAATCCCGTAGGGTAAAGAATTTTAGGTTGGTGGGTGTTTTTTTCTCAAAACTAAATATTTCACTTCACTCCTCTCTTACCTTCCTGGGCACTTAGTTTATGAGATGTTGAACATGATCTTTATCATTCTCTAGAGGTAAGGTGTTTTTTCCTGTGACTTTTTTCTTCTTTGCCTTTGATTTTCTGAAGTTTGAGTATGAAATGTGTAGGTGTAGTTTTGTTGGCACATATCTCGTTTGGTGTTTTTTGTGATTTGGTGATTTGTTCTCTGACACTAATTTGGGGAATTCTCAGTTATTATTGTTTCAAATATTTCTTCTGTTCTTTTCTTTCTTTTCCTTCCTGTATTCCCATTACATGTATGGAACAACTTTCGTAGTTGTCCCACAGTTCTGGGCTATTCCGCTTTTTTTCAGGCTTTTTCTTTGCTTTTCTGTTTCAGATGTGTCTGCTACCACATCCTTAAGCTTAATGATTCTTCCCTCAGCCTCATTGGCTCTACTGTGGAGCCTATTAAAAGCACTCATTTCCTTTAAAATGTTTTGATTGACCACTAGAATTATTCTTTCTTGGAGGTATCTGCTTACATTATCCATTTGTTCTTATAAATTTTCTGTTTTTTTCCTATTAAAGTCCTTAGTATATTCATAATAGTTAAAAAAATCTTTATCTGATAATTCCAACATTCCTGTCATATCTGATTCTGGTTCCAATTGTTTGTTCAGTCCCTTCAAATTCCTTCCTCTCTCTCTCTCTCTCTCTCTCTCTCTTTCTTTCTTTCTCTCTCCCCCTCCTCCCTCCTTCCCTGTCTCTGCCCTTATGTATGCCTTGTAATTTTCCACTGATAGACAGACATGATCTGGGTGTAAGAAGCTGCTGTGAACAGGCCTGTAGTGAGGTGAGGTGAGGTGAGATGTGCAGGGAGGGGAAGGATGCTACAGTTCTATGGTGAGCCCTGTGTGCCTCAGCTGGGCACTAACTAGTTTACCCTAAGGGCAGGCCTTGTTAGGAAGAACTGAGTGCTCTGACATAGTTCAAAATGGTTCCTTTTCCTCTCACCTTGCTGGAAACAGGACAGGATTGTTCTCTGGTCTTCACTGTGAGAATCTGGTAGAGCTCAGGAGGTGAAACTCACAAAAGTGTGGGGCTGACTTGTACTTGGTCCCTGTTGACCCTTTATCTCGGGGTTTGTGTACCCTGAGCCTCCAGCCAGCTGGCAGTACTGTTTCGGTTTTTCTCCCCGGCACTGGGCCCCACTGAGCTCTCTGCTTGTGGGTCTCTGCTCAGGTAAGCTATGACTGCATCTGTCTGTGGGTCTGTTCCATGTGTTGCAGCCATTTGCCCTGTGGTTTCACTTGGATGAATCTAAGAAAAGTTGTTTATTTTTCCATTTACTCAGCTTTTTCCTTGTTGTTGGGATAGAGAGATGACTCCGAGCTCCTTACATGCCAGACTAGAAACCATAAGTAGCCTTTTTTAGCAACATCTTGTTAAATGTGTGTCCACATTTCCTGTGCTAGTGGCATAGATGTGAGAGGGCCTGTTGCACCCCCTCCTCAGTAGGTCCATCCAATTCGTTCAGTGTTTCCATGTTGGGAGGTGTGGTTTTTGAGCACAGGGCAGGGGTGGGGTGTGTGCTTCCTGGGGAAAGCACCAGACTCTCCACTGGGGTGTGGGAAAGAACGTCAGAAGGTTGAGGTGCATTTGGTTTTTATCTTGGTTTTTGATTTCTGTCTCGGTAGATTTTACAGAGTGTGTTCTAAAACATGGATGAAGAAATTATATATATACTTTCTAAATAAATAAATAAATAAATAAACAAAGATTTATAAATAAATATATATATATTTATGTCTGGCTACATGCCAGACATTCTTAATAATAACAATTGTACTTGAATGAATTAAAATGGAGTCCTGCCCTGAATGTGGGTCAGTTCATTGGGCTTTGTCCTGCAAAGTGAAGGGTCACCAGTTCAATTCCTGGTCAGGGCACATGCCTGGGTTGTGCATTTGGATCCCAAATGGGGTGCATGTGAGAGACAACTGATTGATGTTTCTCTCTCATGATGCTTTTCCCCTTTCTTTCTCTGTCTCTTCCACTCTCTCTAAAAATAAATAAATTAAATCTTTTAAAAAATAAAAATGGAAACTACTATTTTATTTTATTATTTATGTATTTGCTTGTTTAAAATACTTTATTTATTTATTTTTAGAAAGAAGAGAAGGGAGGGAGAAAGAGAGGGAGAGAAACATCAGTTGGTTGGCTCTCGAACATGCCCTGACCAACGGACAGAACACGAAACCCAGGCTTGTGACCTGAGTAGGAATTGAACTGGTGACCTTTCACTTTGTGAGATGATGCCCAACCAACTGAACCACACTGGACTGGTCAGGGCTAGACCACTTTGTAAAGGAGGCTACTATTTTAGAGATTGAGGAGGTAACATCTTTACTGGCTAAAACACTAAATTTATTTCCTTCTACGGTACAGTGATCTATTCCCCTGTCTTGACAGAGATTTACCCAGATATACATGTTTTCCCTGTTTTAATGAAGTTTTCAGGTCTTTGGAATAGCATTACACTGTGCACTCATCTCTTAGTGTTTAATTCTCATTCCTTAAAAATAAAGTGTATTTTTTTTTCTTCACTCCACCGTGAAAGTTTCCACACTGGCAAATGCAAACTGTTCAGTCTTTTAGGATTGAGGACCAAGATTTCTGACCTTCACTCTGGAGATGTCTTCCCTTTTGTTATCTTTCTCTTTTATTGGGGACAGTGGGAGGGAGGGGATGGTAGCCAGTGCCTATACTCTGGGGAGAGGGAGTGCTGAGAGAATCAGAAAGTTGTCCTCAGGAATCCAACAGGTGGTGCTGTGGTCCTGTCCTCCTGGGTTGTGCAGGCCTCACAGACAAGTGCTTGTTCCCAAATGAAGACATAAAGTTGTGTCTTCTACCTGCTAATTTAGATAGTATGTTCTGACAACACTGCATAATTAGAAAAATAGTAACAATTGTCAATGGTGGACCTTGAAAGCTGGCCAATATTGAGAAAACACTTCTGTTTTCCTCCCAGATACAATTTGACACTAGCTTTTGCTGTAGCTGGGATTCAGAGTCTGAAGTTAGCAAAATTACTAAGGCTACAAGACATAGAGCCTGCCATGTTTGGTGGTGCTGGCCCTCATGGCAGTTTAATGGAATAGCACCTGTTGTGTGTATGGCAGGCAAGGCACCAACCTTGTAAATGAGGTGCCAGTGTGAGTTGCGGTGAAATCAAATGAGATCAAGTACAGATGAGCCTGTACTTGGGGAAGGGCCCACTGGCTATGCAGATGGCCACTTGGGTCCGCCTCCATCAGCAGCCCCCTTTCCCAGCCTGTGCAGACACCCCAGTGCCCTGAGACACTCCCTCCCTGCAGTTCCACCAGGAGAATCCCTCCTTCCTCCATTTGAGCACCAACATGTGCCTTTGCATGGCCTATTTATCTCCGATAATTGCAGCATTTGAAAAGTATTTCTGGTTTAGGGGAGTTCAGATGGGGATAGTTAAGGGCAGACAGTAACTTGGGTCCCCCTGAAACTATTGGTTTTTAATCCTGGCTGTGTATTAGAATCACCTGGGAGGATATGACACGTTCGGATACCACATGGGCACCCCTGCCCAGGGCTATGTTATGACTTTTGTGGTTCCCTCCCTCTATAAGATTATATTTAAAATGATATTTTTATGACTGTGTTGGTATAAAACAAATATGTTAATATTACATATTAAAAACTGTTTCTTTGATGTCAAAGTTTTTTTTCTGATTTCAAATAAAATCAAAACACTTCGTGGGCCCCTAGGAGTATGGTGGGCCCTAGACACTGTGCCGGCTGTGCCTAGCAGGTGAGTCAGCCCTGCCCACAGGGCAAAATCAGACTTTCTGAGGTGGAAGCCAGACTGCAGCATTTAAGGTCTCCAGGCCACTCCAGTATAAAGCCAAGATCAACGCCCATTTCCAGCCCTTCAGGAAGGAGTGTCTACTTGGCTAGACCAGTGAAAAATAGGTCAGAAAGGTCACCTTCCTGTAGTCCTAATGCACCATGGCCAACCTAGGTCAGACCAAAGAGATGTAGCTCAACCTGCCTCTGGCCTCTGACATTCCAACAGGACAAAGCAATCCTAACACTTTGATCACCACACCTCTGGGATTCCAACCCCTACCTGCCTGGTAAGACATCCCTGACTCTTAGAGCTGAAGAAACAGAAAGACCTGCACACACATCTCATTTCTAGATGCAGAAACAGCTCTGTTGCTGCAGTGCTCAGTCCAAGGTCATGGAGATGGCTAAAGCCAAAACGTGCCCTGAGCCCTGTCCTCATATTTCTCTATACAAGGTCTGCTCAGAAAGTATTCAGCTGTGTGATATGAAAAATATAGACATTTACCCAAGAAGATACGAGATGCAAGAAACATTGTGCATAGGACAATGATGCCTCAGTCCCCTTCAACATAGGCACCTTGGGACCTCACGCAGGTCTCCCAGTCATCATTACCTGTCCTGTCATATTTTCCTGAATCTCATCAACAGTCTGAAATCTCTTCACTTTCAAAGGTGATTTTAGATTTGGGAAAAGCCATAAGTCATAGGGCACCAAATCTGGACTGTAGAGGGAAGGGGTTGAATCATCTGGATGATTTGATGTTTTGCAAAAAACTATGCACAGATGTGATGCATAAGCAGGTGTGTTGTCGTGATGAAGCTGCCAATCTCCAGTTGCCCATAGCTGTGGCCTTCTGAATCATGTGAATACTTTCCATGGAGGAATGTTCAAGCTTAATGCAAGGTTTGATGCAGATCTGTTGCTGTACTTGCTCGGTTATTTTGAATGTGACAGCTACACAGCACACATGCTCACTCAATGGACTCTACCACCTCCACTGACTAGTATAGTGAAGTCATCATTGTTCACACATGCACATTCCAGTGCACTCTCTTTGGCTGCCAGGTTACCTCATTGTCATGCAAACTGTTCTTGTTATATTAACAATGGTTGAACTTTTTCTAGGCAGACCTCATATGCTGCAACCCCTTGAAGGCCCCAAGGAATAGAGCCAGGACACTCCTGAGAGGGTGTAACCTGGTAGGCCCTTCCCTGGGCCCATGAGCAGGCCCTACTAAGAATGGCATCATCTACTGCTTACATAAGAGTGAGCCCACCAGACTCCATGACAGAAGGCTCCTTGTTTTAGGGACAGGTCCACCATGTTGAAACAAGGCTTATAGGAAGAAGAGAGCAAAGATTGGTAACATACATCCACAACGAGCTGTGGGCATTCCGAAAAAGCCCAGTGGTTCAAGCTGCTTTCACACAAATGACATCCCTGGGGCAATTTTCATTTCCTCCCTCCCTCTTTTTCTTCCATCAACAAACATTTGTTAAAAATGTACTTCTAAATGTGTGCAATACTGTAAAGTGTGTCTAACAAAGAAGATTGGGCCCACACCCAACACTGAGATTCCCAGCCCAGTGGGGAACAGGCTTGCACACAGGTAAAGGACACAACATAATCAGCAGGCCATGTATGTAGGAGCTCGGAGCAAAGGGCACACCAAAGTGCCAGGAGGCTTACTGAGTCAAGTGTCCATCCCATAAGAGGTTCCATTTGAGTGAGTTTTAAAGAAGCTTCTTTGGTTGTCATGGAGTTGAGGACTGGTAGGTGAGAGTGCATAAAGTGTGGACTTAGTGTGGAGTTCAAGTGTTCTCCAGTGCCATTTGCTTAAGTGTTTCCATCAGAAATCAGGTCATTAATTAACTCTAACCATCTTTGTGATTTTCTTGGTATCCTTTCGGCAAATGCAACCAAGAGCCAGAGCTGAGCACCTAGCCAGAGGAATTCTTTTTTCCCTTCTGTGTACAGTCTCTGAAAGCAAATTATAATTATTGTCCCAAAAACCTGCTTTTCACGGGTTCCTCATAGCAATTACATTAAGAAATGGGATTAGTACATGGCTAAGACAGAGGTGAAAAATATCGCCAGAGAAAGTGAATAAAAACATTGCAGGGGGAGCAGAGTTTAAAAGGTGAGGAACAATATGTACTTTCTTTAGGGTGATCCTTCTCAACCACTGCAATCAGAAAGGCTTGCATGTACCCTTCAGACCCGCGTTGTTTGCTGCTTACCCTGGTGTTTGACCAAAACTATGCTTAGCAAAGTACAGCACAGATCCAGAGTCTTTGAAACAGGTTTGTGTTTTGCATCACTACTTTTAACTGTGACGAGAAGATAGCTGAAAAGAAATCCACCTGATGTTAACAAAGCTTGTACTTGTGTGATGGAGTAGGTATGGTTTCTTTTTCTTCTTTCTGTCATATTTTTTTAACTTTTTACTTTGAATTAATTAGATTCACAGAAAGCTGAAAAAATAGGATGGAGAGATCCTGCATATTCCTCACCCAGCTCCCCCAGTGGTTACATCTTCCATAACTAGCGTTCCATGATCAAAACCCAGAAAGCTGACATTAGTACGATACTCTTAACTTGACTACACACCTCATTCAGATTTCACCAGTTTTTACTCATGTGTTTCTATGCAAATTTATCAAATATATTCTGGGAGTCTCTCCCAGGAAAAAAGCCCTAAATATGTGCATTGCTAGGCAGAAATATATTTATTGTTAAATTGTTTATAAAACATTTTAAATCACTCAGTGTCCAACTAGAAGTAATTGAATTAACTAGAGTACTTTGGCTTGATGGACTGTTGTGCAACCATAGGACCAGTTTACAGAAGAAGATGTGATAACATAGGAAGATGCTCATGAGGAGGTGAAATGGACCCCAAGCTGCGAGACTGTGCAACTGTGGGATAAGGACTGTGAAGAAGATACAATGCATCACTGGGGTGGGGTAGGGGGGCAGGCTCAGGCAGCAACATACCCAAACTGTTCTCTTTACTTTGCCTATATTTTCCAAAATTTCCTTATTGAGAAGGAGTTTTCAAATTTTAATGTGCCTCACCTGGCAATCTTCTTGAACTATGATCCTAATTCAGCCAGTAAGGGACCATGTACCAAGGAAGGGCCTAAGGTTTTATATTTCTAACAAGGTTCCAGGTGGTGTAGATGCTGCTGTTCTGTAAGCTGCACTATTTAAACAGTGGATTATTATATAAAATGGACCTGTAAGAATAATCAAGTGCTTCTTAGTTTAAAGCCAGCCTCAAATGCCCAAGCATACCAAACCAAACCAAACAGTATAATAAAACCCTCTCTTCACAGATTCCACTTGGATTTCCCAAGAAACAGCCAATGGAGACTTGGCCCTGTCAAGCCCTTGGTCGTGGGACTATTCTTTCTTTCCAGATTATCTCTTGTAATGAAGGTGGGAGCATAGTTTTCTACCAGCTGTTAGGTGTGCTTGCCTTCAACCCAAGCTTGAGTCTTGTTGACTTGTTGCTTTCTTTGCAAGGCCCCATTTTTCTCCTTCTCATCATGGTGCTGAAAGGCAGGCGTCTTCCTCACCACAGAGGTGGAAAAGCAGGGCCCATCTTGTGCTCAGCAGCCAGCTGCTCATTTAGGGAAAGCAACAACAGGAGCTCATTCTCTGTTTACCTCTTGGCAGTCAGCACTGTGAAGCACTGTCCTTGCTTTAGTCTTTGAGCAGGGGATTTTCTGTTCTCACGGTGCCAAATTAAATGACAGCACAAAACCTTCTTTTTAAAAAATATATTTTGTTGCTTATGCTATTACAGTTGTCCCATTTTCCCCTTTCATTTTCCTCCACCCTGTATACCCTCTTTCACCCACATTCCCCCCTTTGGTTCATGTCCATGTGTCATAAGTTCTTTAGCTTCTACATTTCCCGTACTATTCTTGCCCTCCCCCTGTCTATTTTCTACCTACCATCTATGCTACTTATTCTCTGTACCTTCTTCCCCTCTCTCTCCCTCCCTCTCCCTTGTTGCTAACCCTCCATGTGATCTCCATTTCTGTGCTCCTGTTCCTGTTCTATTGTTTGCTTAGTTTGTTATTATTTTTGTTTTAGGTGTGGTTGTTAATAATTGTGTTTGCTGTCATTTTACTGTACATGGTTTTTTATCTTCTTTTTGTTAGATAAGTTCCTTTACCTTTTATATAATAAGGGCTTGGTGATGATGAACTCCTTCAACTTGACCTTATCTAAGAAGTGCTTTATCTGCCCTTCCATTCTAAATGAAAGCTTTGCTGTATAGAGCAATCTTGCATGTAGGTCCTTGCATTTAATGGCTTGGAATACTTCTTTCCAGCCCCTTCTTGCCTACAAGGTTTCTTGTGAGAAATCAGCTAACAGTCTGATGATGAGAACTCCTTTGTAGGTGACTGTCTCCTTATCTCTTGCTGCTTCTAGGATTCTTTCCTTCATTTTAATCTTGGCAAATGTAATTATGATGTACATTGGTGTGTTCCTGCTTGGGTCCAAATTCTTTGGGACTCTCTGAGCTTCCTAGACTTCCTGGAAGTCTATTTCCTTTGCCAGACTGGGGAAATTCTCCTTTATTATTTGTTCAAATAACTTTTCCACTTGTTGCTCTTCCTCTTCCCCTTCTGGTACCCCTATAATTTGGATGTTGGAACGTTTAAAGATGTCCTGTCGGTTCCTAGTTCTCTCCTCATTTTTTTGAATTGTTGTTTTTTCATTCTTTTCTGTTTGATTGTTTCTTTCTTCCTTCTGGTCCACTCCATTGATTTGAGTTCCAGTTTTCTTCCCATCACTATTGGTTCCCTGTGCATTTTCCTTCATTTCACTTAGTGTAGCCTTCATTTTTTCATCTAATTTGAGGTGAAATTCAACCAATTCTGTGAACATCCTGATCACCAGTGCTTTGAACTGTGCATCTGATAGGTTGGCTGTCTCTTCACCACTTAGTTGTATTGGCTTTGGAGCTTTGATCTGTTCTTCCATTTGTGCCTTTTTTTTTTTTTGGTCTTGTCACACTCGTTACATACTGAGGGGTGGAGCCTTAGGTTTTTGTCAGGGCAGGTCAACCCAGGTGCTGGGTTGTGACACTGTATGTGGGGACAGGGTCTGAGAGGGAATGGTGCTTGCTCTGCTCTCTGCCAGTTTTCAGTCACTTCCCCCACTTTCCCCAAGAAAACTAGGCCTTTCTGGTGCTGATTCTGGAGTGGGTGGGCTTGTGTATATTCTAGGACTCTGAGTATCTCCAATGAACTCTTCTGCAAGGCTGGGAGTTTCTCCTGGCACCTCAACCCCCACAGGTGTTTTCAATTGGTGTTTTGAAAACACCGATTTATTTTCCCTCACTGGGACCCTGGGTGGCATGGTCTGTCTCACTCCCCAGTTTTGCTTGGTTTATCTGTGCACCAATGTGGGACCGTTGGGTCAGCCAGCTGCCCTGTGCACTGTGCCCAGCTTCACAGTTACCATCTTGCTGGGTCTGCCCATTGCCACCCCTTACCCAGGGTCTGCCTGCCGCCCAGGGTCTGTCCCCTGCCGACTTGCGCACCTAGTGCTACTGTTTTTGCTGTGACCCCTCTCAGCTTCGCTGCCCGACTCCACCCCTCCTACTGGTCTGGATGAACATGTCTGTTTTTTAACTCCTTGGTTGTCAGTTCCATACAGTTCAATTTTTTGTCAGTTCTGCTTGTTATTTTATTTCTAAATTGTTGTTGTCCTTATTTTGGTTGTGTGAGGAGGCACAGTGTGTCTACGTATGCCTCCATCTTGTCCAGAAGTTCAAAACCTTCTATTTTTAACACACTGCCACACCTTTCTGTGAGGCAATGGAACAATATGTAATACATTTTATTTATTTTATCATTTATAGATTTCAGTGCTCTTCTATAAATATTGGAATATTATTTGATCTGTAAGACATACTTCTTATTAAAACTCATGCATGTTCTGTATGGAATATATGGACTTTTTAAAATGTAAAAATAAGAAAGTAAGTTCCTCATAAGCTCATTATTCTAATGGTGGTTTTTCTTCTTTCATTTTGTTTTGTTTTTGCCTAGATTCTGTACGCAAGTCTATTTTCTATGAAGTTAGCAGTACTGCAGTAGCAGTTTTGTAGTGCCTGCCTTATCTCACTGGGTTCTCAGAGTGGCAATGGAAGGTGGCAGGGAAGCACCATGATATCCTGTTACTGGAATCGGCTCACCCATGGTGACAATCCCCGATGGTTCTTATCGATGGTAGACAAGCCTCTTTCTAGAGCGTGGCCCAGCATCTACACTGGGATGCTCAGGCGATGGTAGTCACAGCCCAAATTGCTCTGCAGACACTGCTGGGTGAAATAGATGAACAGAGGGGGAGGGACAAGTTATTCCTAGATAGTAGTTGAATGAAATGCAATTTATGGCAAGCTCCCATTCAGGTGGCTCCAGTAAACCAGATTTTTGTTCCATCCAGCTTAGAAAATGACATGAATCAGAAGTACAACAAAACCAAATATTCCCTGGCTGGTGTGGTTCAGTGAGTTGAGTGCTGGCCTGTGAACCAAAAGGTTGCCGGTTCAGAGCACATGCCCGGGCTATGGGCCAGGACCTGTTTGGTGGAGTGAGAGAGGCAACAATTGATGTTCTCTCACAGGTGGATGTTTCTCTCCCTCTCTTTCTCCCTTCCTTCCCCTCTCTCTAAAAATAAATAAATAAACTCTTTTTTTTAAAGAAATAAGAGCTTTCTTAAAAAAACAAATTGCTAATTAACAAATGTGGACTATTACAGTCTCACAGGAACAAGTGCTCTATGACTACTTCCAACAATATGAATGAATGCATTCATACATTTAACATAGAGGGAAAGAAGCTGGAAGCACACAGCATGATTGCACTTACATAAAGCACAAAAACAGCTAGGCCAAGTCTGTGGTGTTAGAGGTGAGGAGAGGAGTTGTCATGAGAGGTGGTGACTGGAAGGAGCTCGAGGCAGGATTCTGGTGGCACTGGTAACATTTCACGTTGATCTGGGTAAACACTTGGTGTGTGTCGAAAACCCTCTGAGCTGCACACTGACCATAATACACATTTCTGTATAGAATATGTCATCAAAGAGTTTTAAAAAGCCTATTGTTCATCCTAAGAATTGGCAGGACGCTGGGGCTGCCTCTGTGGCTCTCACTCAGGCTGGCTGTGCAAAGCCCGCCAGCCTCATGGAAAGAGAGCCTCCAGTTACTCCCTGGGACTCCACAGGGACTCCACAGGGACTCCACAGGGACCTTTTTCTTGGATCACCAGATGACAGACCAGCTGTTTCATCTCTTAAAACACTGGCCACAAGGCTGCTTGGTCTTTGCTGCTGCTCAGGGCTGAGAGCTGTGGCTCATCTGACCCTGGTCCTGGGGGATGAAGGACACTGCTTGGTGCCACAGGACCTTGGAAGGAGCAGCACCACACCCTCCACCTAGGTCCCGCCAAGACCCTGTCTGGGGCCACCCAAGCCCACCTGATATGGGGACGGAGAATCTGTCCCACTCGGTTATGCTCAGTTTGTAGCAGGTGGGGATCATTTTATTCTTTCAGGCCTCAAACATGTAAGTTTAACTGGGCAGAAGGGCCAGGCAGCAGACGTGACTGCACAGAGAAACAGCTCTTGTTCGCTGGTGTCCTGCTCCCTCCTCAGTGAGCACTGGGCTCATGTGAGCTTGGATTTGTGTCACTCTGAGTCACTGGTGGCAAACACAAGGCCCTTGGGCCGAGTCTGGCCCTCCACCTTGTTTTGTCCAGCCCAGCCCCTTGTTTTTATCCAGCAGCAGCACTAAGCTCCTTGCCCCTAGTTAAGGAGTAGTTACATTTACACAGCCCTAAAATTACATCCGGCCCTTTGAAGGCATCCACAAGGCTGATGTGGCCCCTGGTAAAAATGAGTTTGACACCCCTGCTCTGAATGGAAAGGCAACTGATGCTGGCTTTCAAGTACCATCCAGATCCCTGACGCTCGATTGCCCTCCACTGTTTGCTCCTTGGTGAGGACAGCATGCTGCTGAGAACAAGATTTGTTCTTACGTATTTTTTGAGAACTGTCCCAGGATTTTGGAACCAGTTGAAATAATGTGAAATTACATCTCTGTGGGAGAGGCATTTAAAGAGCTTCTCTAAGTGAGGGCCTTCTCTTATCTTTATAGCTGTTTTTAAACAACACAGAAGACTGAAGCAGCTGCAGTGTGTCTATCAAAATTCTCCCTGGTGGCAGTGGGTGGAGCAGAACCAGAGAGGCCTGGAATTGCACCCAGGCTCTGCCCCTGAACAGCTGGCTGACTGGAGGCAAGTCGCTGACCTTCCAGCCTCAGTTCCCACCACTCTAAAATGGCTAATGTGCAGAGGTTGCACATAGTGAGCAATTCATAAATTATCCTTAGAAGTTAAATTCCTGGGTTTTCCATTGCTCAGCAGACATGGGTGAGGCAGGTACCTGCTGGCACTGGGGGTGCAGGAGACACAGGGAAAAAGGACATGGGCCCTGTCCTGCCTTATGCTGTCTTCCTCCTAGTGGGGGCAAGGGGTGGGGTACAGACAGAAAATAAACAACAAATTTATAAACAACATACTCCTAGAATGTGGTGAGTGGCTGTGAAGGAACTAATTAAGTTGATGTGATAGAGAAAGTGGGGGTGCTTAGTCCATTTTTAGTAGGAGTGGATCAGGAAGGCCTCTCTGAGGAGCTGATAGGACCAAGACCCTACAAATAAGGATAAACTAGTCACTTGAATAACTGGAGTTGGGACAGGGGAGCAAAAGAGGATATAAGGGGATATAAGCATTTGGAAATAGGAAAGGGCCTGGCCTTTGGGGGTGGGGCAGAAGGGAGGTCATTGTGGCTGGAAAGTAGGAAAAGGGGCTGACAGAAGAGGGGAGTCATAGTGTCAGGCTGGAGCCAAGTAGTGGGACAGGGGTGTGGGGAGGATCTTGGAAT
This sequence comes from Artibeus jamaicensis, assembly GCF_021234435.1. Lineage (NCBI taxonomy): Eukaryota > Metazoa > Chordata > Mammalia > Chiroptera > Phyllostomidae > Artibeus > Artibeus jamaicensis. The sequence continues at coordinate 6,346,914 of NW_026521810.1, read as the reverse complement.
GCTATTGCAGGAGTGGGAAGATTTTTATGCTAAGAGCAGAGGGAAGCTGCTGGAGCTCTCAGCTGGGTGTGATTATTTGACTTCCATTTTAGGAAAAATATATGGGGTAACATATAGAGAATAGATTGAAGGGCAAGTGGGAAGAAAATGAATGAGGTAATTGTAATAGCACAGGGAGAACTGAGGTCCTAAGAAGGATAGTGGTAAAGGAGAGGAAGAGATCTGAGCAGAGAGAAGAGAGATTTTGAAGGCTTAACTAATAGAAGGGGAGAAAATAAGAGAAAGAAGGCACCTACACCATGAAACAGCCTAGGAGGTGAGAGAGTCGGTGTCTGAAGTACGGCAGGTCAGTACTTTTGGGATGCTAGTGGAGGGAACAAGTGACTGTCTCAAGGTGGAAGTTGGAAATCCAAGCCTGGAGCTCGGGGGAGAGCAGTATGCATTGGAAACATAAATTTGGCAATGATTAAGACATGGCACATAACACCAAGAATGCTGGATTGAACTCTTTTAGGGAGAGGTGATAGAGGAAAATGACAGACTTGGTTTCAGCTGGGAGGCTCTCCAATATTTACAGTTAAGCCAAGAAGCCATCCGAGGAGACTAAGAAGGGGTGATGGATGCAGCAGAAAAACCAGGATGTGTGCTGTCCCGGAGTGCAGGGGTGGGGTAGGGGAGTGTACAATGGAGGGAGTGGCCAGTGCACTGAATGAAGGTGAGAGTGAGAGGAGCATGGAGGGTATTGGTGAACTTGACATGAGTATTTCAGGGGATGGTGGGCATTGTAGCCAACTGAGGTTGATAACAAATTAGGGGTGAGGCAGGAAGCTAAAGTTATTCTACTAAATCGAAGTTATTTGAATTCTCAAGTGAAGAGAGTAAAGCTCTGTATGGTCTGTTGGAAGCTGGGTTTGCAGTTCCTAAAGAGTCCTGGCACTTTCAGTTTTGCTTAGTGAAGATGGCTGCTGCCCTGGGGACTGAGTGGGTTCCTAACCCCTCCAGGAGCCAGAGGCCTTTCCTGCTTTTTCCCTGCACCTCCCCAGCCCTCTTTACCCACCAGTTATACAGCAGCTCAAGGGCACAGTTACACACCCTGGGGCTCTAGCTGGTCATGCTAAGTACTGTGAGGCCTTTAAGCCAACCTTTCCTCTTCAGATATTGCCCCCTTGCTGGCAAGTGATGGTAGTAAGACATTGGACTGATTGACACAAAACTGTCAATAATGGATGTGGGATGTCTACTGAATGCTAAAACAGAATGCTCTGTTTTATAGCCAAAGGAAAATTTTTCTGAAAGCTATGAACTTGCAGACAAGAAGGGAGGATGCAGCTTAAGTTGCTTGGAGCAAATTTTTCCAGGTAATATGACAGAAGTATCACCGGGAGAGATGGGGCCGGGAGAGAAGAAGGGCAGGGCTGTACTGTGCCAGGGAGTGCGTGCACAGAGAGGTGGGGAGTGAAGTCAGTGACCTCTATGGTGTCTTCCAACTCTAACATCTGTGTTTGTAGACTCCATGTTTCTAAACAAGGGAAAACACAGTTAAAATTCCAAAGGACAATTGTTCCCATATTCATCCAATTAGTCTGTACTGAGTACCTTCAATATTGAGGAAAAATTAAGTGAATAAAGGAAACTGAAAATGTTTAAATATAAAGTTGAGAAATATAGAACCTAATATATTGCTTTAGAAGACAAGTTTAAACTAAATAGGAAATGACAATGAAAAAGAAATAAAAAGCATCCAAATTGTAAAGGAAGAAGCAAAACAGTCATTGTTTGCCGATGACATGATAGTGTACATAGTGTACATAGAAAATCCTATGGACTCCACCAAAAAGTGAATTTGGAAAAACAGTGAGAAACAAAGTCAAAATTCAGAAATTAAAGGCATTTTTATACACCAACAATGAAACATCAGAAACAGAAATCAGGAAAAAAATCCCATTTGATATAGCAACAAGAAAAATAGAGTACCTAGGAGTAAACCTAACCAAGGATATAAAAAAACAGTACTCTGAAAACTATACAACACTGAAGAAAGAAATTAAGGAAGACACAAACAAATGGAAGCACGTATCATGCTCATGGATTGGAATAATCAACATCATCAAAATGTCCATACTACCCAAAGTGATTTATAGATTTAATGCAATCCCTATTAAAGTACTAGTGACATATTTCACAGATATGGAACAAACATTTCGAAAATTTATATGGAACCATAAACAATCCTGAATAGCTGCAGCAGTTTTGAGAAAGAAGGACAAAGTAGGAGGGATCACAATGCCTGATACTAAACTGTATTACAAGGCCACCGTAATCAAAACAGCCTGGTACTGGTATGCGAACAGACACATAGATCAATGGAACAAAACAGAGAGTCCAGAAATAAACCTAAGGCTCTATGGTCAATTAATATTTGACAAAGGGGGAAGAGACATAAAATGGGGTAAAAACAGCCTCTTCAACAAATGGTGTTGGGAGATCTGGACAGCCACACGTGAAAAAATGAGGCTCGAGCACCAACTTACACCACACACAAAAAATAAATTCAAGGTGGATAAAAGACTTAAATATACGTGTGACACCATAAAAGTTCTAGGAAAACAATGGCAGGAAAATCTCAGACATTCCACACAGGAATGTCTTCACCAATATGTCCCCTAAAGCAGGAGACATTAAGGAAAGAATAAACAAAAGGTACCACAACAAATTTAAAAGGTTCTGCACAGCTAAAGAAAACAGCATTAAAATTAAAAAAGAACCAGCTACATGGGAAAATATATTTGCCAATGATACTTCAGACAAGGCATTGATCTCCAAAATATATAAAGAACTCACATGACTCCACTTCTGGAAGACAAAAAACCCAATTAAAAAGTGGGCAAAAGAGTTGAACAAACACTTCTCCCAGGAGGACATACAGAGGGCCCAGAGACATATGAAAAGATGCTCAGCATCACTATCCATCAGAGAGATGCAAATTAAAACCACAATGAGATACCACTTCACATTGGTCAGAATGGACATGATAAACAAAACAACAAACAAGTGTTGGAGAGGATGTGGAGAAAAGAGAACCCGGTTGCACTGTTGGTGGGAATGCAGACTGGTGCAGTCACTGTGGAAAACAGTATGGAATTTCCTTAGAAAACTCAAAATGGAACTGCCTTTTGACCCAGAAATTCCACTGTTGGGATTATATCCCAAGAACCCTGAAACACCACCCCAAAAGAACCTATGCACCCCAATGTTCATAGCAGCACAGTTCACAGAAGCCAAGTGGTGGAAGTGACGCAAGTGCCCATCAGTAAATGAATGGATCAAAAAACTATGGTACATTTACACAATGGAGTTCTACGCAGCAGAAAGAAAGAGTTCCTTCCTACTTTGCAACAGCATGGATGGAAATGGAAATCATTATGCTGAGTGAAATAAGTCAGGCGGTGAGGGACAAATATCATATGATCCTACCTTTAACAGGAACCTAATCAGCAAAAGAAAAAAGCAAATGAAATATAGCTGGAAACATTGAAATTAAGGACAATCTGACAGTAACCAGAGGGGAGGTGGGAGGGAATAATGGGGGGAAGTGTTTTCAGGAACATCTATAAAGGACACATGGACAAAACCAAGGGGGAGGGTGGAAGCAAAGGAGGGAGGTGGGTTTGGCTGGGGTGGGGGACAGTGGTGGGGGGAAATGCAGACAACTATAACTGAACAACAGTAAAATAATTTAAAAAATAAACTAAACAGGAAATCAGAGGCAGAGAAGCTATAGCCATAGGATTTCTTTGAACTGCATGTAATGATGAATGCTGAGGAAATGTGGCCTAAGTACTCTAGACATTGATTTCTCTCACACATAAAAGAAGTCAGGGCAGAGAGGGCTGCCTGTCACGGCTGCTGGGCTCTGTGTATCTGCCAGGGATCTGCTCTGTCATACCCAGGCCTCTCTCTATCTTTTTGGTCCAGGATGAAGTTTAAGCTTAAGAAACATCAGCCAGGGTCTAGGCAGAGAGAATGTCACGCTGGCTTTACTGTAAAGTGGTTTCCTAGAAGTCCCACAGGCGCCTCTTTTGGCATCTTATTAGCTAGAACATCCAGGTGTGGCCTCATGTAGCTGCAAAGGAGGCTGGGAGAATGTCTTTTGGTTGGGCACATATGTGGATTTTGTTATTTTGAGGAAAGAGAAGAATAACTATTTTTGTCTGCCACATGGTCTAATATGTAAAATTGAAATATAGAAAACAGATAGGAGAGGTGATAGTTCACTTTACAAATGACATCTTGTTTTATGTCCATAGCAAAGGCCAGCTTCTCTGTGATAGTGTCTCAGCCTACCTCTCTAAACTTGCCTCCCCATCACACCTTGAACAGCCCTATACCTCTGGCATACCAGTGAAGCCTTAGTGCTGAGTTCTCTGCCTATTGTGTCTCAGCTTGAATTTTAATTCACACACAAGAGACTGTGTGAAAACACTGCATTAGATTGAGTGGGCGAAGAAAGAGCAAGCTCCAGGAGGGAAGTTTTTGTAGACACACACACATGCACGTGCATGAGGCCACTCGCACATGTAACTGACTCCACCAGAAGGGAGAGTCCACTTTGCACAGATAGAGGTGGGATGAAGGGCCAGTGGACCAGAAACACAGCAGGTGGACACACGGCACAGTAGCTGGTTCAACGGCCCCCCAAGCAAGGACAGTTCTCTTGCTCCATCCTGGGGAAGAAGTGGCTCCCAGAGATAGCCTCCCTCACCAGCAGGGGATCTTGTAGTTACCCTCAAAGAACTTCAACTTCAATTTCCAACTTCACATCTTAACGTGTATCCAACATTCTTCAGGGACACATTTCTTTGGCCACAGAAGTCTTATCTGTTTATAAACACATAGAAGGAGCACTTGTTACTCCCATTGTGGGGGCTCTTCCTGAACTCTAAATGTCCCTCACAGGGGTTCATTATGTCCACACTCCCACTACACTGCACAGAGTAGGCGGTGGCACGGGTGCCTGCACTTGAAGAAGCGAGTCCAGGCCTAACTTTCTATACATTCTCAAAGAGGCCTACACCCTGAAAAGATTAAGACGTATTGATTGTTTATCAGAACTGGCTGAGCCCTCCAGCTTGAAAGCTCGATGAAAAACGGGTTTACAATCATTTAGTAAATGAAGAGCAAACATTTCATTTTCCTATCCCATAACTCTTAAGAAAAAAAGTTGTTAGTAAATAAGTATCTGTAAACAGGTTAAAGGTAAGGGGGACTGGTTATTAAAGACCCCTGGCTGGGAAGAGGGAACTGAAAAAAGAGAGCAGGCAGCAGCAGGCCCCAACAGGCCTGCTCAGTGTCCCCGTGGAATGCAGGGATCACTCAGGGTGAGGTGCCAGCTGCGGTGCAGCGCAGCCAGGGGCAGAGCCCGCCACCTCCCCAGACGTGGGGCTGACGTAGACACAGGTGCCCAGGATTGGATGAACAAGGACAGTTCTGAATGTTTCATTCTGCCCTTCGCTGAGCCAAGCTCTGGCTTCTTAGCACAGAGCTGGGGGAGGAGGAGTAAAGTAAGAAATTTGCAAAGTATTATAAACAAGTGTCATTTGAAAACTCTCCTCATTCATTTCCACTAAACTGTACCTTACTATTGATGTGAGACCTGGACTTAGTATATTGCTTTTTGTCAGCCCTTAACCATGTAAAATGTTTCAGAGTCAACTTCATATTGAATAGAGCTAATATCCTAACCACCGTTTAAGATTTTGTTTATATGAAAAATCGCTGATAAAACAGGAGTTCGGGTGGGGAGGAAGGCCTGGAACTGCATGAGATTGTGTTAGTTACACCTTGACTTTTACTGATGTGGTACCCACATAACACGGAGAGCATCACTGGTGTTTCAGCCTGCGCACGTGACCCCAGACTTCACTGGGATACATTATATTTAATTATACAAGATTTTAAAAATTCCTCTTGTCAGTAGGCCTTCCTTCTTCAAATTTCTACAGCCCAGTTAAGGGTCCAAGAGCCACACTGACTATATATTATAGAAATTAGAAATGGAGAAAATTTTGTTTACTCATTGGACATGATTTTAGACTTATATTTCATTCATGTGGTTATTCGCTTAATACTTAGCGAACACCCATTTTAAGAAAAGTGATCTAAAACTTGGAAATATTGAGTGGAGGACAGCACGTCCTTTTAATGTCACCCTGTGGCATTAGCAGGCCAACCCAAGAAAATTTTCATCTCTAGGAGAATGTGTTTGGTGTTGCTGTGCTCACTCACTGGAGCCTGACACTGTGAGGTTACTGGTCAATCACTGTCCACTAGAGAAGCTACATTGTCCTGTAGAACATGCACCAGCCCTGGCTGGTGTGGCTCAGTGGATTGAGTGCTGGCCTGTGAACAAAAGCATCTCCAGTTTGGTTCCCAGTGGGGCACACATCTGGGTTGCAAGCCAGGTTCCTAGTGGGCTGCGTGTGAGAGGCAACCACACATTGATGTTTCTCTCCCTCTCTTTCTCCCTGCCTTCTCCTGTCTCTGAAAATAAATTAATAAGTCCTTAAAAAAAAGGAATGGAAACCAATGTTCTATCTAAACTGACACTCTTACCTTTGCATTCTATTTTTCAAAAGTCCTATAAAAACTCAATTCTTTTTTTTTTTTTGGCAACTTGCTTTTTTTTTTTAATTAAATTTTATTTAGTTACTTTTCAAGTACTTTTTTAAAAAATTGTTTTATCAACCAGCATCAGCATTATTGTATATCTTTTCTTATTAACGATTTGATAGATCTTTGACACATACTTGTCCAAGATTGGGGTGACATCATATTTTGGGCTTTGAAAGTTATTCTCTGTGCTATGAAAGCTTTGCAGGAACATAAAAGACCTGTCCTGTCCCCCAGGTCAATCCACAGGAAGAGAATGAGCAAGCACGGCAGACAAGCCCAATGAGAACAGTGACTTACACACAGGAGCACAGGGAACTCCTAGAAAGCAAGAGGATGCTTTTGAAGAGGCTGGGCACTGAGGAGAGGCAGTGTGCTATGACATCCTTGTCCTTGTTTTTGGAAATTTCATTTCTCTCTCTTTTATCGCTTTGTGTCTTTTCCCTTAAAAAAAAAAAACTCACAGTTCCTCTGTCTCTCCCTATTCAATCTCACCCTTCCTCATCTGCTCCCATTTATCCTCCCCCTGACCCTTTCCTTCTGGTCACTTCTGTTAGGAGGGAGGTGGTTAGAGGCCCTGGTAGAGGGCCTTTCCCACAGGTGAGGGGCTGGGCAGAGAGATTATGTCATTTTTCAGGGCAAATTGCCTATGAGGCCATGGTTTGAAGCTCATTTTAAAGGAAAAAGCTCTGAGATATCAGAGGATGGGAAAAAAGGCCAGGGACTCAGGCTATCTACATTTATTTAAAACGGTTTCATGGACTTGTACATTCCCTCTAGCAGGCAATTTAAAGTAATATCAATATTTATGTGGCATTTATACAGCTGGTACTAATACAGCCAATAACTTCCTCCTGATCCCCACAAAGATTATAAAGACACTGGTCTGATCCTTCAGATGAGGAAGCAAATTGCTCCCTGGAGCTGCAGCCACTCTTTCCAGGGCACGGGGGCCATTTGGAGCCCAGGAGAGGAGCTGCACTCAGTGGTCCCTGCCAGACCAACCAGGTTACTGCCACTCTTCCATCCCACCCATCCACGCAACCTTTCCAATCTAGCTGGTGTCCCTGAGTTCAGCACAGAGGCCAGAGATGATTCCCCACGGCCTGCAGATGAGCAGACAGAAGCATGGGCTGTGAAAGGGCAGAAACTAAGCCCGACTCTCTGTCTAAACTAAATTCGTTGTGATGCTCAATTAGCACTCAACAGGAACAGACAAGCAGTCTGCGCCATCCCGGTGACACGTGGGATGCACCTCCTCATTCCCAGCCTCAAAGGGGCGTTTCAGAATGAGTGAGTTCTGCTCAGGATGTTAAGCGCTGTCTGGTCAGAAGGCTCCGCGGATATTCCTTTGATTTGCATCCCTAGCAGTAAGCAGTTAAGAGATTTATCCAATGCGGTAGAAGAGTGATCATCTCCTATGAAAAGCTCTTTACCAGCTTGAGAGCTTTTCTCAAGGGTCTTTCTTCTGGGAAGACCCTTCCCTGATCATTGCTGGCTTCTCCCCTCTCTTCCTCTGAACTTCAAAGGCCAAGGTCAGGACACACAAAAGCAGCAATCACACAGTAGCTCTGCTCTTGAGGAGCTTCCATCTGGCCTTGGAGACTTCCGGACTCATGCATGAAGAAGCACCACAGCCAGCACTGGCCCACGGGCACTAAAACACAGATTTCCCATTTGGTGAGGACATGAAGGCATGAAAAGCAGTCACCCAGGTGGTCCAGGTTTAAAGCCCATCACACCAAAAACATACACTGCAGCAACCAAAAAGCCGTTTTGAAAGAATTGATGTTCGTTACTTGGGAGTACCACACCCACCCTGTAAGGAGGACATAGAGATGATAGTTTCCTTCTTCAAAATCTGTAGCAGAAGCTGTTGCTGCCCTGCCCCTATCAACCACCCTTAGCACTGCCAGGGCACCGGTACCTACATTTCTTTGCCTGGGAAAGTGGAGGCAGGAAGTGGGAGCAGTGTGCAACCCAAGAAGGGTAGGGTCGCTCAGTAAATACCCTGGCATCCTCACCCAGTGGTAGGATATTCTTCCAGAATTCCCAGAGGGATTAGCTACAGGTCCATGCAGCAGTAAGTAGATTCACCAGCCTCTCCTGACAGGCTTACTTCTTTCTTGCTCTTCCTCACTCTCATCACATTGAAACAAACATGTACTCTAGGGCTTGTTTCGGAGTCTAACACGTCCCAGTCCCTGAGGAAAACTCCTCCCTCAGATCCCGACAAAGCCATGCTCCCTCTGCAAGCGGGCAGGAGGAAGAAGAGGCTGGGAAGTTTGATGGTTTCATTGTTTTGGTCCTGTCACGTATGAGGTGGAGGAGACCAATTCAAAGAGCAGAAGACTGCTTGGTGTATACCCGGGGCAAAGGAATGCAGATCGTCATAAAACAATATCAACTATCTTGGAGGATACAGATATTGCTGAAGAGACACATTTCTTTTCAAACAGCATGCTCTTCATTCTAAAGCTTGTTTTATTTAGAAAACCAGTAACAACTGTTAAGAACTGGGCTGTCCCCCAACAGAGTATTGAGCTCCCTGGTGCCTCCCCACATGGTTGGATGGGTGCTGAGAGCCCCCTGCCCCCAAAAGTTGAATGATCCTCAGGAACCCACTATCATGTCCACCTTGGTCTTATCACCACACTTGGTACATGTAAGCTAATTTCTGAAACACAACCTCTGTGGAATAGTGGCCTAACATACTGAAGTTTTACTTGTCACCTTAGTCCCAGGTTGATGGCATAGGGAATGGGTTGTGGGGGCTCCTCTGTTTGTTGTAGTCACACAGAAGCCCAGGTTCCTGTATCTTTGGCTCCTCCTCTTCTAGGGCCATGGAATCCTTTCCTGGTCACCCACATGTGGTCAGCAGGTAGGAAGGGAAGGTGTGGAGGGTGGCCCACACCTGGGGCTCCTCATCCCACCCTCATCTTCTGACCAGTGTTAGAAAGCCACAGGCCCAACACGGTGTCACTTGTGCTAAAAGCCCCTGATACCAAACGCAGAGTTAACACCTGACCTCACTGCAACTTCAACCTCTCCCAGAAATGTAATTTAATCAACCAGCCTGTCATTTTCCGATCAGGACCAGTGAGGTGATCACTCGCTTGGGCCCTCTCCGCCCCCCACAGCAGGCAGAAGCAAGCTGCATGGTAAAACCCCTCCCCATGTCTTCCCCCAAAGGAACGGTGTTCTGATCCAAAATTCATCCTTTCTTTTCTTTGTTATTAGCTCCCTTACCCCATCCTTCTTCCTGTAAAAACCTTCCATTTTGTACAAGTCCACTGAGTGCCCTTCTAGTTGCTAGATGGGATGATGCCTGATTCATGAATTGCTTAATAAACCTGATCATATATTCAAATTTACTCAGCTGAGCTTTACCTTTTTAACACCAGACTCCAGGCACGTGGCCATAAACAACTGCTAAGAAGCAGGGAATACGGAGGAGGGAAATGACGCGGCTCTGGGCAGGCACTGCGCTCAACCTCCGGGACGGCCTGCCGGCTGGTAGAAGGTCATCGGTTCTCACGGTGCCTGCACTGGAAAGAAGGAGGAAGGGTGTTCCTCGTGTTGTAAACACACAAGTCTTCTTGCCCAACTAAGAATGTATATGTAGAGACCACCGATGACACCTAGAGCCAGAGCGGCAGCCTCGACCCGCAGCTCGCTGCCCCCCCAGGGTGATGCTGGCTCTTCTTCACACCTGGGGTGGTGATGTGACCGTCAGACTCTGCTACTTAACTCACAAATTGATCTGGCCAAAGGCTTCACCACGCAAACCCTACTTTCCCACAAGAGACATGGCTACACTCCTCCATTGAGAAACTCACTTTATTAAATTCTCTTTTTCTAGAATGACTGAAAGCCCTACTGTATCAAAACCCAGATCAGCAGAGGGGGTTGCAATGTAAATGACCTTAAATGAAGTCTTCCTCTCATAGCGACAGAGGTTCATTTTCTCTAAATTGCTTCAAGCACCACCAAGATTAGCATTACTGGGAGCCTGTGTGGATTCAGCAAGACATCACCTCCAAAGTTACAAGATACCCCATTGCCTTGGAGCCTGCAGGGGCCCTAGGAGCCTCCAATCAGATGAACAGCAGCCGCCTGACCTATTTGGAATCTGGACTAGGGAAGGTTGGGTGTGGATTTGTAAAAACCCGTGCTGGATTGTGGGATTAACATGTGTTGCTGGGGTATAACTGAAACCAAGTGTTTCAGGATTTTGCCTAAGAACAATACTGCCAAAGAATCACGGTTGGGTCAAAGAGGCATTTTGATGTTTAAAGATTCAAAATGAGGCTAATCATAAAGAAAAGGCAAGGAAATAAAAAAGGGAGGGAGAGACTTTAGGAGAGAAGGTCAGAGAAGGCAAGGTTGGGGTGAAGGCAAGATCAGACATCAGAAGAGGGACCTACAGAGGCCAAGGCTGGGTTCTCTGACAACGTTACTTTGTTTCTCCGTAGGGTGGATACCAGCTGCACATCTGGCCTGAGATAATCTCTTGCATGATAAAACTGAGGGTGTCAGGATGCTCAGGATCACCACAGTATCACGGTTCTGTGCCTCCCCTCAGATCAGAGCTGTCCTGGCTTTCATCTGCCTCCTACAGCAAGGCCTGTGTTTCTAATGACAGCGGCTCACTACTTTCTGTACTTCCTGGAATGTAAGCAGCATACTCCTTGTGCTTTGTTGAACCTGCCTTCCAGTTCAACCAGGGGGACTGGCATATTGAGATGTGTATTAGGCAAGCTTTTCCAGGGAAACAGAACCAGTGGGATACATACTAGTAGATACATAAACTAATTATCTCTTTATCCATCTATAAATGCAGATTTTCTGGCTCTACCCCAGATATGCAGGACCATCTCCAGAGTGAATCCACACTGACACTCTGGAGATGGCCCTGAGACTGGCATTTTGATCATTCTCAAATGACTGTGATGCCCAGAAGGGTTTGATCACCACTGACCTGGAGGCTGAAGGGCTGAACAGTAGCAGTAGGACTTCTAGAGCCTTGGAGCATTATATAACAATATCACATACTTGTATAGTCTGTGCACTGTATTAAGGGCCTTTGTGTATATGTAATCCCTATGATGGCTCCGTAAAATAGATCAAACTGATCTTTGCAAATGACGACATTGAAGATCGGTAAGATTAAAACAGCCTGGTTATTCCTCCAGTTGTGATGCATCCTAATATAGCCATCACCTTCCTTCTTCCCTCCTGTCCTCCCTTCCTCCCTTCTTTTCTTCCTGTCTTCCCTCCCTTCACCCTTCTCTCTCTTGCCCTTTCTTCCAGTCACTCAGGCCTTATTCTCCCTGCTACTGGGACACTGCCCTCAGCTGTCGGCCCTCTTTAGGACTGCCTCACTGAAGACAGCCTCCTTGCTTAAGGGCACATCTTCTAAAAGGTAGCCCATACCTATTGACTGGTCCAGGTGAGAGAGTAATGGTTTGCCCCATCCTGTCCTCCCAATGAAGGGCTGTCCTGTTCAGAGGTGCTGGGAATCATGGGTTTCTGTTTCCTTCCTTCCATGGTGTTGACCATCCTGCACTCTTTACCAAGCATCCTGCATGCTAATCACGATATCAGAGTGGCCTCCCACAGAACCCAAGCTGGGACCATCCTGTTGTGTTCCTGGGCACTGAGTTGACACTGCTATTTGTAATGAAAGACAATTGTATTGTCACTGTCAGTGTAACACTCCCCACTCATACTCACAGGTGCTCATGCACATGCACACAGACACTAAAATTTCTCTAGAAATTTTGGCACTACTCGTAGGTACTAAGGCTACACCGATTGAGCAATAGTTCAGAAAACCTACTCCAAAATAAAAGTGGGTTATGCAAAGTCTAAAGTAGAGACACTTGAGATATATACACATAGATATATCTTAAGATATATAGAGATAGATAATGATATAGACACAGACATGTATATACAATACATATATGTATGCATACGTATATACACATACACACTTGAACCTGTTTTCAGGCTGTCCCTTGCAAATGCTTTAGCCATACAAAGCTTGGGTTTCCCCCTGAAAATCTGCCTTTCACCCTTTGGTATGCTCAGTTTCTGAAGCCCCAGGAGATCTCATCAATTCAGCCTTTCCCACAAAAGGCCTCGAGGGTGACACCGAACAAGCCTTTCTAGTGACCTACTATTGAGCTGTCCATCTGGAAACTGAGCTCTCCCTCCATCCCATAACTGCCTTTCCATGGACAATAGATCATCCTAACAGACCCACACAGAGGCTGTTGCCTTAGGCACAGAGAAGTCAATTACGTTCTCTCGTTCAGTGTCAAACATTCATTTCTTCTTTACCATGACAGGAAAGAAAACCTGGGCATGCTTCAGGCATGGCAGCCTTGGCACCAAATCTAACAAATATTTTTTCTTTCTTTTGTTACAATAAAGTGATTTCTCAACCACCTGTTGTCTCCATGAAACAAGTACTAATTAGCATGACTATAGTGTTGACCTTCCTTTTCCAAAACTCATCATTTATGGATAGAGGGGCAGACATGTTAGAGCCCAGGGGAAACGTGGGCAGCAGGTTAACTGTGAGGCCCAAAGTGATGGCATGAGAGCAAAAGGAAGTGAGCCTTGATGTTCTGCTTTGGCAAAGTGATTTCTCACTACAGGGAGGGAAACCTGCTGCCTATGGGAGCCAGGACTGGCATTAATTTGGCAATAAAGCTGGCTTTACAAGTGTCAACAAAGGAAGGACCAAGCTAACCTAACTCATTTCGCCAAAGAGGAGCAGAGTCCTTACTTTTGGGGCTAACCCCTCTGTTTACAAATGACACCACCAAGGACCAGAAGGGTCAAGTGTTTTGCCATCACACAGAGTCTTTGTAACTCAGGCTTTCTCCATCTGCACAGTTATTTTCAGCCAATTGTGGCTATATTATTAGACAATGTTTTCACGAATTAAAAAATTTTGGTTTTAGAGATAAGTAAATTATTTGAAGAAAATTGGTTGAACATCAATATTTTCACTCACTACATAGTTAATTTTTAATTTTATCATGGGGTAATTTTAAAACATTTAAAATTTATTTTAAAGTATATTTATTAGTTACTTACCTTAAAAAATTTTAAATATATATATTTATAAATTGTGGTTAAAACATGCATAAATTGTCCTTTCTAATTATTTTATGTGTACAGTACTGGGATACTGAGTACATTCACACTGTTGTGCAAACATCACTACTATCCATTTCCAGAATGTTTTCTTCTTTGCAAATTAAAACTCTGTACCATTAAATGACTCCCCATTCCCCTTCCTCCTGCCCCCTGCAACCACCATTCTACATTCTGCTTTCTCTGTCTATAGATTTGAGTCATCTACTTTCCTCATATAAATGTAATTATATGATGCTTCATTTTGTGTCTAGGTTATTTCATGTAGCATGATATTCTCCATTTCATCTGTGTTGTATTTTATGTCAAAATTCTCATCCATTTTGAGGTTGAATGATATTCCATTGTATGAGTGAGTATTTCACATTTTCTTTATCCATTCATCCACCAATGGACACTTGGGTTACTTCCTCTTTTTAGCCATTGAGGATAATGCTGTTGTGAATATGGATATATATGAATATACATGCATATATATGCAAGTTTAAATATAATTTTTAAAATTAAAATTTATTTTTAGAGAAAGTAAAGTTGCCTTTTCTCCTGGTGAAACTTACTTTGTGTTTGAGCCAGGCTTTCACCATTTGATGGTCTGCTCCTATTACACTTAGGCTGCTAGAGTACCTTTATAAGCATAGACTGTGTCTCTCCCTTTTATCTGATTAACCAATGTATCATAAAGACAAAGTGGAGTTTGAAAAATGGTGACACTCTTCTAGAACACTCTGCACAGGGCTAGGGCTTGCTTTCATTCCCTGCTCTGTTTCCAGTGCCTAACAGTACCCAGATGAGGAGGGTTTCAATCCATACCTGTTCAGTGGGCAAATGAAGGAACTATGTGTTTTTCAATAATATATTATATTGGGCTATTTATTTTTAATACACTTATTTTTAACCAAACTTTCCTTCAATGTATATCCAGCTACAGAGACAATTTTCTGTCATAATCATCACTGGATGGGATCAAGGAGAAATTCTTCCAGAGCTATGTATGAGCTTGTAACTTAAGAGATAAGGGCAATTTTTTTTAACTTTTTTATTGATTATGCCATTACAGTTGTTCTATTCCCCCCCATTCCTCTCCACCCTGCATACCCCTCCCCCACCATTTCCCCCTTTAGTTCATGAACATGTGTCTCAAATTCTTTAGATTCTGTATTCCCCTACTATTCTTACCCTCCCCTATCTATTTTCTATCTACTGTCTATGCTACTTATTCTCTGTACCTTCTCCCCCCTTCTCCTCCTCCCACTCCCCTGTTGCTAACCCTCCATGTGATCTTCATTTCTATGGTTCAGCTCCTGATCTAGCTGTCCTCTTAGTTTGCTTTTGTTTTAGGTGTGGTTGTTAATAACTGTGAGTTTGCTGTCCTTTCACTGTTCATCCTTTTTTATCTTCTTTTTCTTAGGTAAGTCCCTTTAACATTTCATATAATAAGGGCTTGGTGATGATGAACTCCTTGAATTTGGTCTTATCTGAGAAGCACTTTATCTGTCCTTCCATTCTAAATGAAAACTTTGCTGGGTAGAGCAATCTTGGTTGTAGGTCTTTGGTTTTCATGACTTGGAATACCTCTTTCCAGCCCCTTCTTGCCTGTAAGTTCTCTTTTGAGAAATCAGCTGACAGTCTGATGGGAACTCCTTTGTAGGTGACTGTCCCCTTATCTCTTGCTGCTTCTAGGATTCTCTCCTTCATTTTAATCTTGGCTAATGTAATTATGATGTGTCTTGGTGTGTTCCTTCTTGGGTCCAACTTCTTTGGGACTCTCTGAGCTTCCTGGATTTCCTGGAAGTCTATTTCCTCTGCCAGGGTGGGGAAGTTCTCTTTTATTATTTGTTCAAATAAGGTTTCCACTCGTGACTCTTCCCCTTCTGGTACCCCTATAATTCGAATGTTGGAATGTTTAAAGATGTCCTGGAGGTTCCTAAGCTTCTCCTCATTTTTCTGAATTCTTATTTCTTCATTCTTTTCTGTTTGATCATTTTTTCCTTCCTTCTGGTCCACTCCCTTGATTTGAGTCCCAATCTCCTTTCCATTACTATTGGTTTCTTTTGTATTACCATTCATTTCAATTAGTTTAGCTTCCATATGTTTCTCTAATTTGTGACTAAAATCAACCAGTTCTGTAAGGATCCTGATAACCAGTGTTTTGAACTGTGCATCTGAAAGATGGGCTATTTCTTCATCACTTAGATTGATCGGTTCTGGGGCTCTGAGTTGTTCTAGAGCCATTTTTGGTCTATTCGCGCCGTTAAGTAAGCGGAGCAAAGCCTTAGTTGTTTACCAGGACGGAGCGACCCAGGTCGCTGGTTTGTGACGCTGTGTGTGGGGGCATGGTCAGAGAGGGAGCAACGATGGTCCTCTCCACTAGCCCAATCCGTCCAGTCACACCGCCCCGGGCCTGTTTATCCCATCGGAATTTTGCGAGCCTGCTGCCCCAAGCAGGCTCCCCTCCTCACTGGTTTATCCGCATGCACATGCGCGACCGACCGCAGACAGCCCGCCGTGCCTCTTCCCTGTGTGCTCCTGTAGCTAGCCCGCGATCTGCGCCTTCGGCTGCTCGCGCACCACCCATTCGGGGATTTTTTCTTGCCAACTTGCTCCGCTGCTGGCTTCGCTCCTCTTACCGGTTTAGCTGAGCATTTCGTTGTCTTCGGACTCCGTATTGTCGATTTTCTGTGTGGCTTGGTTGTGTTTATTGTTGTTAAAAATAGTTGTTCTTAGATTTGGTTGTGCACAGAGGCAAGGTGGTTCCACCTACACTTCCATCTTGATGGAAGTCTCCAGATAAGGGCAATTTTTGAAAAACCCTAAAACACCAATCCAAAAGAACCTATGCACCCCAATGTTCATAGCAGCACAATTTACAATAGCCAAGAGCTGGAAGCAACCTAGGTGCCCGTCAGTAAATGAATGGATCAAAAAATTGTGGTACATATACACAATGGAATTCTATGCGGCAGAAAGAAAGAAAGAGCTCCTACCCTTTGCAAGAGCTTGGATGGAACTGGAAAGCATTATGCTGAGTGAAATAGGCCAGGTGTTGAAAGACAAATACCATATGATCTCACCTTTAACAGGAAGCTAAACAACAAAAAAACAAGCAAGCAAGATAAAAACAAAGACACTGAAACAGAGAACGGGGGGACAGCGACCAGAGGGGAGATGGGAGGGAATTTCAGGGGAAAAAGGGGAGGGATTTAGAGGAACTAGTATGAAGGACACATGGACAATAGCTAAGGGGAGGTGGAAATGGGAGGGAGGTGGGGAGCACAGGGGGATGGGAGTAAAAGGCAGAAAACTGTACTTGAAAAATAATTAAATAAAAATTAAAAAAAATAAAGAGAAGTCTCCTCCTTTACAATGACCTTTGGCTTTTTGTGGATAATTTTTTTGCCCCAATAATTTAGGTACCTTGCTATCTATAGAACTCAAGTTATTTAAAAATGTAATCCCTGATCTCTTAACCACAAATCAAGTTTGCAACCCTCCAAATGACTGTCAAATACAAAGCCTGTACATCAGATGACTACATCATGATAATGCTGCATAGAAACAACCTTACATCTTACAGCAGATACCAGAAATCATCTACTTACTCATGAATCTTGAGGTTGGCTGGGCCTTAGCTGATCAAGCTGGATTTGGCTGGGCCAGCCTGCTTCTAGTCCTCGATCCAATTGGGGGTAGATTTTCACTGAAGATTGGGCTCAGATCTACTCTGTGCCTGTTAGTTCTGAGACCTGCTGAAGGGGACACCAGCTGGCTAAGGCAGAGGCACACGACAGCAAATGGAAAACAGCAAGACCTCCTAAAGCCTGGGTTCAGAATTGGCACACCATCCCTTCTGTTTCCATTTATTGGCTAAAGCAAGTCACATGGCCAAAGTTAAGAGAGGGGAATATGTTCTACCTCTTAGGAAAAAAATCTATAAATTCACATGACAAAGACCTGGATGCAGGACTTCCAGCCAAGATGGAGGCATAGGTTGTGCCTCCTCACACAATCAAGAGAAGAACAACAAATTTAAAAACAAACAAACAAACAAACAAACAAACAAAAAACAACTAGAACTGACAGAAAATTGAACTGTATAGAAGTCTGACAACCAAAAAGTTAAAGAAGAAAAATTTATCCAGACCAGTAGGAGGGGAGGAGATGGCGGCAAGGCAGTGGCTGGTGGACCAGGCCAGGTGGTGACTTGCAGACTGGGCAGTCCCACATTTGAGTGTGGATAAACTGGGAGGAACACCAAGGGAGTGAGATAGACCTCATAACCCAGGGTTCCAGAACAGGGAAATAAAGCCTCAAAGCCTCTGACTGAAAACTCCTGTGGGCAGTAGGAGAAACTCCCAGCCTCACAGGAGAGTTCATTGGAGAGACTCACAGGGTCCTAGAATGTACACAACCCACCCACCCGGGGAATAAGTACCAGAATGGCCCAATTTGATTGTGGGTAGCTGGGGAAGCGACTGAAAACTGGCAGACAGCAGAGTGAGCAGCACTGTCCCCTCTCAGACCCCTCCCTCACATACAGCTTCACAATACAGCCACATGGGTTACCCTGCCCTGGTGAATACCTAAGGCTCCACCCCTTACAACATAACTGGTGCTCCATGACAAAAAAAATTGCCCCAAATGAAAGAACAATTCAAAGCTCCAGAAAAAAGACAGCTAAGCAATGAAGTGATAGCAAACCTATCAGATGCACAGTTCAAAACACTGGTTCTCATGGTGCTCCAGGAACTCATTGGGTACATTAACAGCATAAAAAAGACCCAGGCAGCAATGAAGTTTGCATTATGTGAAATAACAAAAAATCTACAGGAAACCAACAGTGACAGGAAGGAAACCAGGACTCAAATCAATGGTTTGGAGCAGAAGGAAGAAAGAAAGAACCAAACAGAACAAAATGAAGAAACAAGAATTCAAAAATATAAGAGAGGCTTAGGAACCTCCAGGACATCTTTAAACATTCCAACATCCAAATCATAGGGGTGCCAGAAGAAGAAGAGGAAGACCAAGAAATTGAACAAATAATGAAGAAGAACTTTCCCAGTCTGACAAAGGAAACAAACTTCCAGGAAGTCCAGGAAGCTCAGAGAGTCCCAAAGAAGTTGGACCCAAGGAGGAAAACACTGAGGCACATCATAATTACATTAGCCAAGATTAAAGAGAAGGAGAGGATCTTAAAAGCAAAAAGAGAAAAGGAGACAGTTACCTACAAAGGAGTTCCCATCAGACTGTTAGCTGATTTCTCAAAAGAAACCTTGCAGGCAAGGAGGGGCTGGAAAGAAGTATTACAAGTCATGAAAGGCAAGGATCTACATCCAAGGTTACTATATCCAGCAAAGCTATATTTAGAATGGAAGGGCAGATAAAGTGCTTCCCAGATAAGATCAAGTTAAAGGAGTTCATCATCACCAAGCCCTTATTATATGAAATATTAAATAGACTTATCTAAGAAGAAGATAAAAAATATGAACAGTAAAATGACAAATGAACCTAAAGCTATTAACTTACAGCTATTAACAAATGAACCTAAAAAAAATTAAGCAAACAACTAGAACAGGAACAGAATCACAAAAATGGAGATCACATGGAGGATTATCAGTGGGAGAATGGGAGGGGAAAGGGGGAGAGGTACAGAGAATAACTAGCATAGATGGTAGGTAGAAAACAGACAGGGGGAGGTTAACAATAGTGTAGGAAATGGAGAAGCCAAAGAACTTATATGCATGACCCATGGACATGAACTAAAAAGGGAATGTGGGTGGTAGGGGGTGTACAGGGAGGAAGGGAATAAAGGAGTGGGGGAATAGGACAATGTAATAGCATAATCAATTAAATACATTTTTTTTAAAAGAAAGAATTCACAGAGGCATATTCTGAACCTTAAAATAGTCTAAATAAATTAAAAAATTTGAAATACAAAGTATATTCCCTCACCACAATGGAATTAAACTAAAAATAAATATCAGAACTTTTAGTATATGTGCTGCTGAAGTGAGCACTAAATATCAGAACTTTTAAAATCTAAAACAAAACAAAACAAAAAGCAAACACCTGGATACAGAGAGGGCTGAGGAATTGGAGCTAGTAATGCAACCTTCCAAATCTAGCTGTGGAAAACTAACCACAGACAACTCAACTTCTCCAACAGAGGCAATGGCATGCTGACAAGCTAGCATTTCAATGCTCAGATATATACTCAGAGAGCACATGGAGTGAAGACTCAACAAGGACTCTGCTAGAACTCAGCTCTAGATATGAGTAAGAACTACAATACCTGCTCCTTCAGGTTTGCTCCTCTGAGGTATTAACATGACAGGACTCCCAGCAACAGCTCAGAGGAATGGGGTTCCTAACTTCTCTACTCAGGTATAAATTGTCACTTTGCCTCAGGTTCTTTCCATAGAATCTAATCCTCAGAACATTCATTAAATAGCAAAATCAGTTTTCTGATTATTGCTGAAGTAAACCTTGCCCTTTCTTATGAGAGAGAGAGAGAAAAAAGGAATATGTTCTACCTGGGCATGTGACTCCTCCATGCAAGGATTATTAGTGTTATATGCTGTTTTGATTCCATTGCTCACTGAGCAGCTGGAGGTGAGCACAAGTGATTTGCTCAAAAGCAAACATAAAGGTCTCCTCTGGCTGCTGGCCCTGGAAACCAGGCATGCTGTTCATCTAACTGTGGCAAGGCAGTTTCCGCCAAACACTGACACGCTGGATCAAAGGCTTGGTGAGGCTATATTCCTTTCAGACTCCCAAGTCTCATGGACATTTCTGACCATACTGTGGTCTATAAAAGGCAGTCCTGACATGGGAGGGCTACTCTCCATTACTGGTAATAACAGGAAGTGTCAGGACCAGAGGAGAGAGAAGAAATCAGGGACTCCCCTGTGTAGCTGATCTGTTTCTGAATGACTCAAACTTGGGTATGTTTCCCTTCAAGAAAGCCTTCCTCAGAAGGTTCAGTTTGTTCTCTTTCATAAACACCTAAGTGATCTTATTTACTGAGAAGATGACTCAGGGAAGCTGGGCTCAGGGAAGCAGAATTTATGTCAAAAGGATGCTCAAGGTTATTAGCAACATGATGAAAATTGAAAACAGAAAAAATAGGCACAGGAACCTATCTGTGGATTGGTCTAGAAATGGTAAGAGAAAAAGTAAAATATTTAATGTTTATATTGTTAATCCAATGTAGTGGAAAACTTCTCATTCTACAAAAATGCATTATTGAAGACTGATAAATGTTTAAAAATCTGTTCACAAAAAGTCTTAAAATACAAAACAGTACCTAGACTCACAGTTTCTCTTTGTACCTAGTGTTTCCCAAAGACTGGTACTCTTCTTTTTAATCACAATTGTCTTTCTCCTTTGAATCATCTCCAGATTTCCTGCCTTGCTTAACAAGGTAGACTATCAGCTCTTCAAGGGCAGGTATCTTCTTGTCACCTCTTGCATAGGAACTTCTCAGGCTCCCTGCACGAGTCTGGCACTGAAGGGTGCTCACTCAGTGTCTTAGAATGAATGAGGCATGATGACACAACCGAGGAGAAGATACCCTGGGTGGGGATTAGCATCCCTAATGAGAGAGAGACTTGGCTATCTCGCCAAGTTAAGGAATGGAAGTGGAGGAAGAGCAAGTCACTTTGACAAAGGTGTTTTTTGTTTAGTAAAAAAGTACTTTCATGACTCATTTTAATTATGCAAAATTTCCTGTCTTCAGGGTCCTGCTGACTGCATTCTCCTGGCTTCTTTTCATATTATGCCACTTTCTTCTGTGTTTCCAGAAACTTGCCAGTAGAGCTTTAGACTTGATTAGATTCAGATTCAGTTCTTCTGACAAGAATTCTTCAAGGGCAGTGCTGTGTTTACCAGTTGCATCCCATGAAGAAGTTACCCTACTTCTGGTGATGTCAGTGTGGATCAGCCTGCTCCACCTAACATAAAGTTGGTCATTAATTCTTCATCTAAGTGCTTCAGCATCTATCGGAGATTGTTGTCTGCATCTGTTATTTCATGGTGGACAACGCTTCTCTTCTATCTAGGGTCATAATCCCTAATTCCATCAAAAACTCCCAAGTTTATGGCTGCCTGAGGGTGGAGTTGGGGAAGAACAAAACAACAGAGGACATCTAAACTTCGGGAGGCTTTTATGACCAATGATTCTCTTTTCCAATGGTCAGTCGCTCTATGTTACAGAGGGCTTTCTCACAGTCCAGTTGCTTTCATAAATATTGCCACAGCCAACACTATCTGATATGTTTTATTTCACCTGGTGCAAGTGTTGTTGTTACAGTAGCCATCTCATATTGGTTGCATTGGACCCTAGCTGTATTAAAACACAGAAGCAAGGACTTCTAGTCAAGATGGCAGCATGGGTAAATATGGCTTGCCTTCTTATATAACCAAATCAAAATTAAAACTAAACTATACAACAACCATTATTAAGAACCATCAGAAACTGAGCTGAATGGAAGTCCTACAACTACAGAATTAAAGAAGAAACAAACTACAGAATTAAAGAAGAAACCACATCAATACTGGTAGGAGGAGCAAAGATATGGAACATGCTCGTCCCATACCCACGTGTGGCAGATAAAAATCAGGAGGGATATCTCAGTAGAAAGGGCTCCTATCCCACACTAAGATCCCCAGCCCAGTGTTTCAATGCCAGGAAGATATGTCCCCATAACTTCTGGCTGTAAAAACCAGCAGGAATTGAGGCTATAGAAGCAAGAAACTTCTGGAGTCCCAGGCAGGTCCTCTTAAAGGGCCCCCACACAGACTTACTTGGACTCATTCTCCATGAGCTCCAGTGTGGGGGAAACAGATTGAAAAGCAGCAGAAACATATGGGAGGAAGTGAGTTGTTCAGCATCAGGGTAAGAGCTGGAGTCGGGGTAGAGTTCTTCCAGACAGCAATGCTGGCAGAAGCCATTGTTCCTTTTCTGAGCCCTCCCCCTACAGAGCCACAAAGCTGGCAGGTGGGCACCATTTCTGAATTTCCATCAATCTGGCTCACACTGTTTGCCCCACCTTAGTGATTCTCTGAGACCCTCCCCCACCCAACTTTTAGCCCCTCCCAAACTTCTTCCAGTGGCTATTTCATACAAATGGCTTGTCTTGGCCCATACTTAAGATTTTCCTGAATTCTCTCAAACAAATAGCATCTGGCTTCAGTGAGACCCATGCCTCTCAATAAGTTGCCCCAGCATGGCCTGAGCAACATCTGGCCTTGGTTCACAGCTTGGCTTTACCTGGGCACCTCCAAGCCCAGCACAAGTAGCAGCCACCTTCAGATACCTTTGTAGCATATGCTGCATAATTCGAGATAGAGCACAGGTGATAGCTGACCTTGGATGTTCCAGTAGCAATCAAGACCCAACTTCAACAGGAGGGTGTACACAGTTCACACAGTCACACCTTGATTACCCAGCTTGGGTAAGAAGGCAGGCTTTGCCAATGGACTCTACAAGACACCTACTACATCGGGCCACTCTAGTAAGCCTGGAAGACATAGAGGCTCTACTTAATATATAGAAACAAACAGAAGGAGGCTGCTAAAATGAGGAGACAAAGAAGCATAGCATGAATGAAAGACTAGAACAAAACTCAGAAAGATAACTAAACAAAATAAAGACAAGCAATCAACTAGATACAGAGTTCAAAACACTGGTTATAAGGATGCTCAAGGAACTTAGTGAGGACCTCAACAGCATAAAAAATTCAGTCAGAAACAATGAATACACTAATTAAAATAAAGAACAATTTATAGGAAATCTATAGTAGAGTAGATGAAGTCAAGAATCAAATCAGCAATGTAGAATATAAGGAAGAAGAAAAATAAACAAATAAACAAGAAACTCAATCAGAATAGCAAGAAGCAAAAAGAATCCAAAAACAATGTGGATAGTGTAGGGAGCCTGTGAGATAACTTCAAGTACACCAACATAATATCATGGGGGTGATGGAAAAAGAGAGAGAGCAAGAAATTGGAAACCTACTTCAAAAATGATGACAGGAAACTTCCCTAACTTGGTGAAGAAAATAGACATACAAATCCAAGAAACACAGAGAGTTCCGAACAAGATGAACCCAAAGAGGCCCACACTAAGACACATCATCATTAAAATGCCACAGGTTAAAGACAAAGAAGAATCTTAAAAACTGCAAGAGAAAAACAGTTATCTACAAGGGAGCTCCCATTAGGCTGTCAGCTGATTTCTCAAAAGAAACTTTGAAGGCTTGAAGGAATTGGCAAGAAATATTCGAAGTGATGAAAAGTGAAGACCTACAACCAAGATTACTCTACCCAGCAAAGCTATCTTTTAGAACCAGAGGACAGATAAAGAGTTTCCCAAATAAGAAAAAGCTAAAGAAGTTCATCACAACCAAACCAGTGTTATATGAAATGTTACAGGCTCTTATTTAAGAAGAAGAAGAAGAAGAAGAAGAAGAAGAAGAAGAAGAAGAAGAAGAAGAAGAAGAAGAAGAAGAAGAAGAAGAAGAAGAAGAAGAAGAAATATGAATAATAAAATGGCAATAAATACATATCTATAAACAACTGAATCTAGAAAACAAAATAAACGAAAAAGTAAAACAGAAATAGAATCATATAGAGAATGTTCTGATATGTTGCCAGATGGGGGAGTTGAGGGGATGGGTGAAAAAGATGAAGGGATTAAGAAGTACAAATCGGTAGTTACAGAACAGTTGTGGGGATGTAAAGTACAGCATAGAGAATGAAGTAGCCTAAGAACTTATATGCATGATCCGTGGACATAGACAATGGTATGAGGATTGCCTGAGGGAGTCGAGGAGGCTAGATAAAGTGGGGTAAAAGGGGAAAAACTGGGACACTATATTAGCATAAACAATATACTATAATTAAAAAAACCAAAGAAGCCAGTGTAATGGGAAAATGATAGAAAGGTAGCTGGTTTAGTATCTCTTGTCCTTGACCTGGACTCAGATATCCAGGTCTCACTCCTCCTAATCCAGTCTGCTGTGTGATTTCACTTAATGGCTTTATTTGACTCCCTGGTCCATACCCCCAAGCTGGATTTTCTCAGTAGAAAGGCAATTCTGGACATATTCACTTGCTATAAAATCTAGAGTTTATTGTTGTCTTGGCTATAGCACACGGTCCCAAAGGAAAATGGAGAACTTTATTGTTTCTTGCTCTTTTCATCTGTCTTATCAGTATGAAATGACTACGAGTTTGGATTAGGTGGTGATCTGATAAAAATTGGGCCCCTAAACCTCAGTGGTTAACATAAGAAAAATTTGCTTTTTACTCAAAGTGCATATCTGAGGTAGGCTGGTGGGGAGCCCTCACCCACACAGTTAGTCAGGGGTTTCAGGAGCGGAGGCCCCACTCAGGGGTGGAGAGTCTCAGTGATGCATCTAAAGCTTTGTCTCCATGGCAGAGAGAGTTCTGGAGGTGCAGGAACCAGAAGCAAATTCTTTGGCGAAGAGTACCTTAAGTCCCTTCTCAAAACCAGTGGGTACTCCCTAACCTTTTAATCCTCCCTGGGAGGGTTGCCACACTTGCCCTGGAGGAGAACCAAATATAGGTGGATACTAGAAACCTCCACCAGTAAATGTTAGAAATGTGTAGGACAAGGCCTAGAGTCATTTGAAATTTGTACATTGAAGTTTGTAATGTGTAATAGTTTCAAGGATTTAGCACATTCTTTTATGTATTTGTTTGAAGAAGTTCTGCTGAACTGTACCACCTGCCAGACACTTGTTCCAGGCATGAGACAGAGCAACAGAGAAATAAAACAACTCCCATCCTGGCAGGTGTTGCTCAGTGGATTGAGTGCTAGTCTGCGAACCAAAATGCCATCGGTTGTAGGAGAACGTTCTGTGTGGCATGGGCCCGGCTCCCACTCAGAGATGCACAGGACCCACACCCATGGATAGGTTCTCCTGTGGGGAATCAGGCCTGCAATGTGCCTAGACTGTTTTGAGTCTTGCTTTTTACTAAAAACTTCCTCACCTGGATTTGTGGCAAACATTTACTGCAGAGTAACTTCCTAAAATCCATACTAAACCTTCCAAGGAGGAGTGTAACCAGTTCAACCACTTTTGCCCTTTTAATTTGCAAATATCCCTCTTCTGTGATGTGATTAGTGGCATCATCTCCTTTGTTGTCTGTAAAAGGTAACCACCTAAAGCAACCTGTGCTTAGTAAATAAGGACCATTATGTAATGTGCTGAGAAACCCAAGGCTTTTGCTCCCCTTGAGAGAAAAAGCCATGCTGTCCCTTTTCCTCCACTGGACTTGGTAGTCTATGTGAATTCTCATTTCATTCATAATGACGCAGATACTGCGGGCCGGTGTCCGCATCAATCAGTTTGATTCCCCATCAGGGCACATGCCCGAGTTGTGGGCTAGGCCCCTAGTTGGGGTTCAGCGAGAGGCAAACAATTGATGTTGCTCTCACACAGTGATGTTTCTCTCCCTCTCTTTCAGTCTCTCTAAAAATAAATAAATTTTGTTTTAAAAACAAATTAAGACAACTCCCTACCCTCATGGTATTTCCCTCCTCAGTAAGTAACTAAATAGATGAATATGGAATACAATGTATCATTTCAGGCTTGATAAAAAATAAAAGGGAGGGGGAGATCATTTCACACAGGTTGTCAGACAAGGCTTCTCTTAAGGGTGGATCTTTAAAAAGGGAACAGTGTGGTGGCCACATGTGGTGGGAGAAGGTGAGGACGAGCGTGCACATGGCCAGACGTGGGAGTGGAGTGAACAGGTTCAGGAACTGGCCAGACAGTGCGTGGGAGTGCAGTGAAGGAGGCAGGAGTCATAGCCTTGTGGCCAGAGGAAGTGTCCAGGGACAGGGTCCTGGCATGGGTTTGGCTTTCAAGCCCAGAGTGAATTTTGGATTTTAAGTTTGACAAGCCAAGGGAGGATTTTGAGCTGGGGACATACCTTATTTAATTTATATTTCTAAAAGATCCCTCTGACTTCCTGAGAGAAAACACATTGTAAGGGGGGTGGGGGAAAGATTAGGTAGGAGGATTTTGTGTGAGTCCAGGAGAGAGATGACTTTGGACCGAGGCAATGGGAGAAGTGGTTGGACTCAGGACATGTTTGAAGGTAGCATCTGACAGGGTATGCGTCTCCAGAGGTCATTGGTAACTCCTGAGTTCAGTCTTTCTGTACCAGCATCCTCAGGTAATAGAGAGTCTGTGAGATGGGACAGAAAGACCAGGGATCCTTGAGTCAGGCAGATGGTGTGTGCATTTCAGCCCCACCCACCGTGGGCTCTGTTATCCTGGGTAGGTTGGTTCAACTCAAGAGCCTGTGAGATGGAGGTATGATGCCAAATTTACAGCCTCATACTGGGGGGGTTAGAAGTGGAATATGAAAGTGCTCCCATGTTGCTTATTTACTTTGAAATATTCCATGATCATAGTTTAATCCACTCCCGATGAGTGTTTAAATAGCATTCTTGAAAGACCCTAATCAAGAGTCCATGCTCCAGCAGTTATAAGCAAGTAATGTGTCCATGCTCACTTTCCAACGTGTGTACATTAGAGCTTTTAAAAATTAGCTGAAGAGATGTTAAAAGTAGAAAAGAAATTCCCTGGTGAAATTGGCGGTGGCTAGAAACGACATAAGAACATGGTGCCCCCAGCAGCCTAGTGCCCCGGACTCCTGTTGTTCTGGCTTCTGCCATCGAGTAGAGGATTCTGATGCCTATTCTAATTTGTGGGTGAGATGGTCTTGAAATGTCACCACATCTGACTTCAGGAAACCTTTCGTGCAGGGGACTTGTGAGAGGAGCCAAAGGACAGGGACCTGGATTTCCATGAACTGACATGAGCTCACGTGACTCCTCTGGGCCTGTGTGCTAATCGAGACATCTCAGACGCCGGCTTTCTGCGTGCTGTCATTGCCACCTTCCACCCAGGGCAAGCGTGGGGTAAGGAATGCTCATAGCTCCCCACTACCTCTACTCAACAGAGGCTGCTATGTCACCTAAAAACACCAACAACGATAAAAACACACGCTGACCTTGCAAATGGTCAGATTGGTCAGGTCAATTCTTCATGAGGGGCACAGAGGAGGCACTCAATAACAGTAGTTGTTTTTATTTTATAGTGAGGAACCTGAGGCTCAGAGAATTAAATAATTTTTTAAACTTACCAATCAGTGAGTGGCAGAACTGGAAAAAATACCGAACTCAGCTTATTTCACCTTACCACACCGCCTCAATGGAGACACTGATGCCACACGAACCCACTAAGTTACTCTTACGCTGCAGCTAATTGGGAGCCACTGGTAGTTGGGTGAGAAGTAACAGCAGATGTAATAACCTACCAAAAAACTCACCTGGCAGCACAGTGCAGGACAGATTTCTATGAACAGAAGCTAAGGGCGAGGAGAACAGATAAGATTCTATTTAAGTAGGAAACTGGACTTAGATTAGGGTGACAGCAAAGGACAAACAGAAAGACTGCGAGAGAGCTTGCGAAACAAGAAGCAACAGAACTTGGTGACTAGCCATGGAATAAGGAGAAGTGTAAGATGATGTTGAGCTTCTCTCTGGTCACTGGGTAATAACAGCAATATCGGGAAAGGGGACACTTGCTCCCAGCGTCTGAGAATCATAAAACTGGAAAAGCACTTCTTAG
Source organism: Artibeus jamaicensis (assembly GCF_021234435.1). NCBI lineage: Eukaryota > Metazoa > Chordata > Mammalia > Chiroptera > Phyllostomidae > Artibeus > Artibeus jamaicensis. The sequence continues at coordinate 6,318,403 of NW_026521810.1, read as the reverse complement.
CTAAACTTCTCATTAGTTGGGTTCCCTGAGCTTGCAGACTTTTATGCAGGTCTTATTCATAAGGGTAACTGACCTAAAAGGGAAAGATGAGGCAGGAGTTGTAAATACAATAGAAAGGGGTGTTTGTGTGTGTGTATTGGGTAGATGTGAGTGAGTGTGTGTCTGTGTCCATGTGTATATGTGAGTTTGGGTGTTTGTTGGGTACAATGTCTGAACAGAAGACTGACTTCAAGGGGCGGGTGTGTGACTGCATCTGGAAGTGACCATCACCCACCATCCTGTTCAGTTCTCTGGTAGCTGAACTTCATGAAAGGTACCCTCCAGGTGGGTGCCTCTGTTCCGAATATTCTATCTTCCAGTCTACGAGAAAAACAAAATCCAGGCATCTGCCTGTTGTCACAGGGATTTGCTGTTGCCCCGTCAACCACTGATATGAGACCCACGAGGATGATGGGTTAGGTTTCTCTGCCTTGACTTGCTGGTGGCCTCTGGGGCCTGCAGCAGGTGCCATAAGGCATGTGAGCTGGTGGTGGGTGATGTGGGCTGTTTCAGAGGCACCAGAGGTCAGCTGTCACATTTGGTAATGTGTCCTTTACACTGGTTCAAGGAGCTGTAGGTGTCATTTTGAAAATTTTGGCAAATGAGAATTATATCTTGACGAGCTTAGCTTTGTATTAGTGGGGAAGGGAGAATTTTTTTTGTTTTTTTTTTCCAAATACAAGGAATTCTTTGGTTAAGAGGAACAGATGTGTTACTAAGTTACACTTTACCCATTTTTAGCTGTCATTTCCTGAACACTTTTATAGTTTCTGCTTTTGGGTCAGAGAGATGCAAGATGTTGATCTCAGGAGTAAACTCTGACTCAGGCTAGATTCACTGTGAGTGTGTTCCAATAACTAAGGAAGCCAGGGGCAACCAAAACATCACATGTGCATCACTGACTGCTGAAGCAACTTTCTAACTGCCCTATCGCTTCTGAGTAGCTTTCCAGAATTTTACATTTCTGATCTGGCCTTATTTTAAATAAAATATTATTTTTGAGATACTCTGCGTTTTCATGTACTCTTAAAAAGATCTTTATTCTCTCAGATGCAGTTTGGTGGACAGTTTTTCCCCTCACAGCTGATTTCATTTCTCTGAAGTCACCTGAGGAAACCTGCCTCTCTGGGCAAGCACCTGTTCAGAGCACAGCTCTGTGGTTGATTGTTGGGTCACAAGACGAAGATGCGCCGTCCCTTCCTGCAGTGGTGTTTTTGCCAGCTCAGCAAAGCACAGGCCTGGTGTCAGGAGCAGCAGACCCCAACTCCCATGTCTCTCTGCTAAGGAGCCCTGGGCCTTGGGACGTCTCCTTTGTGCCTGTCCTAGGAAGGCCGGTGACGGGCCAGGCGGTCCCCTAAAGTCTGTGTTAGCCGTGAAACTTCCAAAACACCCAATAAGCACCCACTAAGGTTCTTTGAGTTTATCATACCACCTCCCACCCCAGCACCTCTGGTTTTCGTAATGAAACAGGTCAGCTTCCAGAAGAGGGCAAGGCCTGACGGAAAGTTCCATTTGGGGTATTGATGACTTCGTGTGATAAGCTGAACGTTTTTGGAAATTATCCTGGGGTCCCTAATTTTTCCTTATGAATCAATCATTCCTGAATTTATCTACAGTTGTTAAACTGAGGGATCCCTGAGCTCCTCCATCCGGCTCTTCCATGTTACGGATGGTGGGACCTAAGGGCACAAATGCTGCTCCTTGTTCTTCCTTTGCCTCTTGCCAGTCTCAGCATCTGGGACGAAACCCAGGGTTACCAACCACAGCCACTGTTCTTCCTGCAGTGCAGCACCTTTACGATGGTCTCTTCCACCTCAGGGGACAGAGAGGACTTGAATTGTTCTACCAGCTTCGTAAAGTGCTGCTAACTGTGGGTTTTCAAGCTGCCTCACTTGAGGCTCAAGAACTGCTTAGTTTTGAATTCCCAGATTATACAGGCAGATCCGAGTCCCCAGCACCTCCCATCCTGGAGTGTAAGCTTCACATGGAGGGTCTGGGGGCTCCCAATATTGTTCCTGAGTCCCTGGCATTTTGCCTGGCCTGTGGCAGTCATTCAACAGATGTTCTAGAATAATAAATGAATAAAGTCCGTCACTCTTGTGTTACTTCTCTTCCTCAGGCATCTTTTCTAATCTCCTTAGCATGTCTCCAGATCCAAGGAATAGGTAATGGCTTTGTTGCCACCAAGGAAACCTGTCTACCCTTTCTGCTCCTGTCTGTACCACCTGCATCTTCCACCTGCAGACAGGGTGCCTCTGGCAGCTATAGGGTGAGTGCATCGGAGCCTCTCAGGCTGAAGCTAGTCAAAGCTAACACCTCAGGCTTCCTAATTTCCCTTTGAACAAATCAGTGTGTGGAACATACTTTCTTGTTCTTTTGCAGCTTTTTAAACCTTGCCCACTTGACCCTGGCTGCTGTGAATCTAGTCATCTGTAATTGTCTTATCCTGACTGCCCTGGTTATTTGCATTATTAGTCCTGCAAAATCCACAGCCTTGTTCCTGTAGTTTTTTTTAAGGGTTCATGACCTTGGCACTGCTTTTAAGTGACATTCCCAGAAACTTTGGCGGTCAGAAGCACTTTAATGCACACACTCCCTTTGGTGACACCAGCCATGCCTTGGTCTGTGAGAACGCGGGTTGCCCCCGGCAGGCACAGTGCCGGCCCGACGGGCAGCAGGAAGGTGGCAGTGGAACAGCTGCTGGCCAGGGAGGCTGTGTGGGCCTTTTTCAGAAGAGAAAAATCCAAGAACCCCATTTTTGGTTACATGCTCTTCAATAATGTAAACAAATGGGACAGAAGGGAGTGACTCTTTGGGACAAAGTCTACCCAATGGTCCAGCCGTTTGCTTTGGGGAAAGTCACAAGGCTTTTTCGTGTCTGCGGTTCAGCAGACAGCTATGTCTCTTGCTTTGTGGTCTCCTCTTTGCCCAAGAAGTCTCTTCCCAGAGACAAGAATCACTGTATTTCCTTGAGGTGAGATCAAGAATGGGCCCCTGGACAACTGCACAGCCCAAGTTTTGTCTTAAGCTCATCCTGGGGATTCAGGCCTCTACCTGCTACAGCACAAAGTCAGTACTTGCCAAAGCGAGGCCAGCATTCCCAAACCCCATGCTTTCAGCAGAAACAAAATCATGAAATGCCAAATATTATGTTATTTAAAAAATTGTCTCCGCAGAGAAACAGCTGCCTTTCATATACAAAGTCTGAGATTTGATGAGAAGACAAAACAGTTGAGGACGGGGTATCTCAGCTCCCGCCTTCTCCCCGCCTGCCTCTTCCACCAACCTCACCTGTGGCTCCCTCCCCCAGGCCACCCAGAGTAGTTATTCGTGTCCACACAAGCCCAGAGCACCCCCTTCCCAGACTTCCAGCCACTATTTGTTTCATCTATGATCACTTCCACTAATGCCTTTTTTCAGGCACTAATTTTGGACTTAACACTCAACAAACTTTTTAAGCCTGTTAGCAGCAGAGGTCACAGTTACTGGGTGTTCTGTCTCTCCTTTTCTCTGTAGTCCTTTTAGAAGTCTTGCTAAAAAAAAAAAAACAACAAAAGTAAGAGAAAAGTAGTGAAGTGATCTAAGGCAGGAGTGAACAGAGGAGGCCAGCCAAGTCTGAGGGTTCCCAGGGGCAGAGTTGGACCCAGACTATTGAGGGCTGGGTGGGAAGCCATTCTGTGAGCTGTGAACATTTTCGGTGCTTTAAAGGCCCCTGCACCACTTAGGGCAGATGCTGCTCTTCAACGAGAACTGAGATCATGCAGGTCGATGTTAGGTCTACCTGAGAGCTCAGAACTGTTGGTTCTTGGTTGGGTGTCGTTTGGCTGCTTGGACATCTTGCCTAGCCAAGGTAAAACCTCTAAGTCTGTCCCATTGCACTTTATTCTAGACTCGCAAAGCAGGAAGAGTTGTTTAAGGTCTGGAGTCCAGGTGCCATCCCTTTGCAGGTCACCCCAAATTCTGGCTCCACGCTGCCAGGAATATCTTATTCCTGCCTTAGATCATTTCACTATCAAAGTGTTAACATGATTCTCTTCAAACAATTCTGGAAGTCTGGGGTAAGCATTCTCCCTCATGTTTCCAAAGGAAAACCAAAATATAAATGATCAGGAACTGGGTCTACTAGGAATGTGTGTGTGTTGGGGGGATAATCTTGGTTGAAAAGAGGCAGAAACCTGTGGGCAGGAAATGGGGAATGTGGCTGGGTGACCCCTGCACCACAGTAACAAGCTTCTGCTCTCTGCCTAAAAGCACCCTATGCCTCAAGCCCAGGGAAGAACACACGAGTGGTACTCCAAGGACTAGTACTCCACGCAGAGGAAATAAGGCAGAAATACAGAGACAGAAGAAGGCTGGGAAGGAGCAAGGAGGCCCTGCACTCCTTGGGGTAGGTTTTGAGCTTACTCCTGGACCTTCTCGGAGCTGAGCCCACAAACAGCACCTTGCCCAGTTCCTGCCTTTGCCAGCTCTCAGTTGAGCAGGCGAGAGTGACTGTGGGGAGTCCCAGGCATTTCCATGGAGGGTGTGCAAGGATGAGTGGATCCCAGGAGAATATAGCTTCCCCTCAACAGGCCTCGGTGGGGACGTCAATGTCGGGCTTCTCTCCTCAGCCCTGATTTGGGGCTTGGGACAGGGAAGCTACTGAATAAACACCTGAGGATGAAAGGAGCTCGTTACTTTCAAATATACCACCAAGAGGACGTCAGTCCCGGTCTGTCTAATTCTGAGCCATGTGCTGTTTCCTCCATCACACTGAAAAAAGTCCCGTTATGTTTGCTTCAACCGACAGGGACGCCTTCTCCAGAGATGCCAATCCCAGGAACTCAGAGGTTACGGAGATGAACGGAATGGCTAGCAGCTGAGACAGAAAGACAAATTATAGCTCTGGTCTGAAGAGAGTGCTGAATGCAGCAGGCAGTGCGATGGCGTTATTGAGGAGACAGAGAGCACAAGACACTCTCTGAAGAGTAAGGAAAAAGCAAACATATTTATTTTGTGACCCACATATTGTTGAATGTGGAGGTCTTAGAGGATTCCGTGATGAGTAAGAGTTCTTACCCTGAGGATTTCCTGTTATAGAACAGGCATCAGGCAGGGCTCTCTGAGAAACAGAGAAACAGCAGGGTAGATACAGGTGTGCAGAAGGAGGCGTAGCACAGGCATTGGCTTGCACAATTGCGGAGGCTGAGAAGTCCCACAGTTTTTCACCTGAAAGAAGGAGACGGAAGAGAGCCAGTGGTGAAATTCAGTCTGAGTCAGAGGCCTGAGAATCAGAAGGCTGACTGTGTAAGTCCTGGACCCAGACTGCAGGCCTGGGAAGCAGGAGCAGTAAGTCCAAGGTCAGGGAAAGACGGATGTTCCAGCTCAGCACAGAGCAAACTCTTTCTTCCTCTGCATTCTTATTTTGTTCAGATTGGACAATGCCCACCTGCATTGGGGAGAGTCATCTTTACTCAGTTTACCAATTCAAATACTAACCTTTTCTGGGGACACCCTCACAGACACACCTGAAATAACATTTGACCCTTAGCCCAGTCATGTTGGCCCAAGATTAACCATCACAAAGTGGAAATCAGACTGGAACCTGAAGGTTTCCATACATCAGGGTAAGCCTGGATCCTGGCTTCCTTTTTGTGATGAGGCTGCAGCTGGCCAGTGGGCAGCTAGGCTGTCCCATCCAGTAGCCACTGCCACAGGAGGCTGCTGAGCACTTCAGATGTGGTTGGTCTGAGCTGAGATGTGTTAAGTGTCAAATTCACAGTTGATTTCAATAACTTACCTAAAAAAGAAAGAGATCTAAATTTTTATGTTGAATACATGTTGAAGTAAAAATATTTTGGTACATCAAATTAAATAAAATATATTATTAACATTTATTTCAATTATATGTTGCTATTAGTAAAATTTAAAATTACACTTGTGGCTAGCATTATTTTCTATTAAGCCAACACTATCTAAAAGGAAACTAAGATCTCCTTATCTACTTTTTCTAAGACCCAAGTAAGGGGCCAGAGGAACTTTCAGAATTATTTTTTTGGAGGGGCTCCCCACTCTGAACCTCAGGCCCTCTTGGTTCTCAGGCTCAGAGGCTTCCAAAACAGATGTTACTTTCATTACAAATATGTAGTCCTCCAAAAAGTTTCCTCCAAAAGGTGATCCTCCAAAAAGGTTCTTGGAAACTGGACTCCTCAAATGGCCTGGAAAGACTCTGCATCAGAGACCTCACCACACAAACAGAGACGGAAGTTCCTCTCTAGTGGGCTGTTTCTCAGTGTGGTCTAGCATGTGCTGTAGCATGCAGGACGATGCTAGTAAGCTTGGTGCATGCTAGACAACTCCAAGTTAAGCTTTTCTTGTTGCAGGAATTCTTGGAGCCTTCATATATTAATAGGTATTGTGACTCCTTCAGAGCCAAACATTTATGTGACCTTTCATAAGTTCATTGAGGGCAGATCCTTCACACCTTTTTGGGGGGGAGTGGGGGAGGCATTCATTGGACATACACCAAGAAAGGCTACGTAGAACTCCATGATTTCTGCTAAGGGTCGTCTCCCTCCCCCTCCCCCACATTACAACTCCCAGGTCCTCTCTCCCTAGAAGACCCGGACAAAGTTACAATGCACAGACTGCTGGGGCTGAGAGAAAACTGGAGCTGCTTCTCCTGGTTTCCAGAGTAGTTTGTTCACTGGCACTTGGCAAAATGGCACTTGATTTAATAACAAAAGGAATTTGCTAATATTCAACCAGATGAAACCATTTTTCTGTGGCTGGTTTTACATTCTTTCCTCCACATCTCAGAAGAACTAAATTGCCCTCTGATGTATATGACTGTAGCAAATCTCAAAATATACATATAATTTGTGTACTGGGAGTTGGAGAGAGAGAGCCTTATATCAATGCCTAATTCACTTAACTCAAGGAGGAAAATACAATCAATTTCCAACAGACAGCTTTAAGATTTCCAAAGTGTTGGATTAAGGTCCTTACCCAATAATCATTTATATTCTTTCTTGTACACCCAATGTGTGTGTGTGTGTGTGTGTGTGTGTGTGTGTGTGTGTTTGTGGGGGAGGGTGGCCTGGTGCCGTTCGCTGCCCGCAGGCTGAGGCCTGACTGGAAGGAGGCCAGGATGCTCATTTTCGTCAACCCACCCTGCAAACATTGCTGCTCTGTTCCGCCCCAGCGCTCTCCGCTTCCTCACCACCTCTAATTCTGAGACCCTTCCAAATGCTCAATTCAGGATACAGCTGAACTTTCTTTTACCTTCTGTCGTCAGCTGCCCACACCTGGCCCACTTAAACAAAATAAAAATGAAATAAACCCCACACATGTCACATATAGGCCATGCCACCCCAGGCATTTTCTTATTCTTACTTCAGTCTTCTTGGTTCCATCATCACTTAACAATGATGTATTAAGAACACAGTTGTGCTGTGCCAGGTGTGGGGCTGAGTGTGGGTGAGAAAGGTAGGCTCCCACTGGGTCTGCACATAGGCACAAAATTAGTTGATTTGTTGTTCTTGGTTTTAAAAGACCCTGAACTCATTTGGTTGAGTTCATTATTTCTTTTTCATCTTCATGACAACTAAATGAAAGTTGGGTCTTTATTTGTGCTGGACCACGTGGGCCGGCTGCACTCAGAACCGTCCTCCTTGCCTTTGTAATCTCCTTCACTGTCCTGGCCCTGGCAGTGCCCCTGCCCTTCTGAGCACCTGCCTTCCTCTCTCCAGGTACCCTGCAGCTCCTCCGAGTCCATTCCAGAGGTAGGGCCACCACAGCATGTGGAGCCTTCCCTGCCTCTGAGCAGGGCCGTTGCCGCGCTAATGCAGCAGAGACCCAGTTTCATCTGACAATCTCACAGTGCAGGTCAGGAAACAAAAGAGCAATTCATTTCCCATGAAAACTTGCCAGATTTCTTTCAGTGATTTTCCTTCTTGAAATCACTTTTTGTGTTTCCATCACAGAAATGAATTCAAAGCAAAATGAGCAATTGCTGATCTACTCAGAATCATTGGTCTGCCACAAGTAAGTGCGTTCCTGCATGAATCTATTAATTTCCATTTCCAGGGTTTTCAAATACAAAACAAATGTTTGATGTAGTGCCCACCACTACTCTGTTATGATTATACAACTTAATGCCTAAATTGGCGAAGCAGTTCATCGATCGTATAAATTTGGTCCTTAGGAGACTGCTTTTACATTAGTCTGACACATGGGAAAATGACTACAAGCCTTTTCTAAGACTCCTTGGCTGATGCTCTCCCCTGAGTTACAACGGTAGTAACTGCTGCTTCTTGGCGGCCTCGCTGGAATCCTCACATCCAGTGGTGGCTTGGTGCACATGTGCTTGATGGGGAGTGAGTGGTGGGCAATCTCTAATTATGAGTAAAATATTCTCCACTCTAGGACTGCTTCCTGAGTTCCTATGCAATGCCATTCTGAGCACAGCTGCCTCCGTGCCTGTGTGTACTAGGAGCTCGTCACGGTGTTTAAGATGTGGGTTCCATGGCAAAAAGAGACAGCAGACCCGAAATGGAGTCACTCCTGGTAAACTCCACCCAGATTTACACCTGACCTAGTTTCAGGAGTGGAATTTTAAACCAATCTGTCTGGAATTTCCTGGTTGGCACTAGTAAGGTGATCTGCCTGAGAACACCCCTGGCTGCCTCCCCCTAAGAGAAGGTGACTTTGCTGATACAATTACTCTTTTGGATTTCTTGTCACACTGTTTCTGCCCACAAAAGCCTTCCATTTTGCACAGCTCCTCAGAGCATTTTTTTTGTTTACCTGATGGGGTACTTCCCTATTCATGAATGTTCAATAAAGCCAATTATATGTTTAAATTTACTTGGTTGAATTAAATGTCTTTAACATCTATAATTCTAAATATGTTATATCATATACTTTCTTATTCTGCAAAATGGGGAGGCTGGATTCCTGCCAGGCTTGGTGGCAGGGAATTCACTACTCATACACGGCCAATAGGAGGCCTTGATCAATTCCTAGCCATGGCTTCCCTCTTTGTCTAATTCTTGGGGCCACTAGCTGCACGTCCAGCCCCATCCCTTCCCCAGACCCTAGGACTAAGCTAGAACTGAGGTCGGGAGGTGCCTCTGCTGTCAGTTCCCCATGCTTAGGTCTCTCTGCACTGCGGCAGTAAGGGCACCATGTCTTCTGCCTTAGATTTCTGAGAGTCCCCCTGTGCACCTGTATTTATCAGGGTTCAGCTGCATAGAGTAGAACACACTTGAGCAAGTCAAAGCAAAAAGGGGTTTATGATAGGCTACTAAATGCCTTAGAGAATGCTTGGGATGACTGGAGAACAGACCCTAGGAAGAGCTCCCCGGAGCTACCCTCAAAAGCCATCAGGCAAAAGCAGGTCACATTCATGACAACCAGAGAGGGCCCTGCAAAATCATCAAAGAGCTTCCACACCTGCTGGCCTCAGAACCAGTCCCCTCCACCCATTGCACACAAGCAAAGCCGGTGTCTCCAGCTCTGCTTTTCTGGTCAGTTGACTGGTCTGGTTCTAAATTAAACCTTCCCATTTGCATCAGGAGGTGGACCCAAAGTGATGTCTACAGTTCTGGTTGCGGGGGACTCCAGGGAACTTCCTGCCCGCCTCTGTTGTATTGGAAGACACATCAGAAACCAAAAGTGTGCTGGAAGGAACGCTGGGCCAACTGACCATTCACTCGGTCAGTTTCCGGAGCAATGACTCGACCCTGATCTATATCCATTTTGATCTCCAGAGTCTGCTTAATCCCCAAGGGCTCAAGAAACGTGTTTCTATTGGCTGGGAACCAGCTACTGCTGACCATTTCCAATCCCAGAACTGGTTATATTAAACACATTACTTCATGCAGTTTCTGCTTTCCGGTGAAGTGCCTTTTCTCCACTCCTCTCCTCAACACAACTTACTGTTTTATAAGGTGAATCTCTGTCCCTGATGGCCATAGTTTATTGTTCCAGGCATAGGTAACTCCTGATCTGAGCCATTCAGAGATCTCCTCTTGAATCCACAGGGTGGAAACCAATAAGGTTGAGTAAAAATTTCTTTAGTGGCTGAAGTTGTGAAAAATAAAATCTCAGAGCTCTCAGAGGCTGTGATTTCTGCCATGTGGACAGTGTTGACTAAGCCTGTCAGCAGCATTTGACACCATCGATCATTTCTGCCTTCTTGGAACTTTTTTCATTTGTCCGCAGGACCCCAAGTTAGCTTGGCTTCTCTTCTCCATTCAGCGGCTCCTGCTCAGTCTCCCCTGTTGTTTCCTCTTCATTTCCCTGGCATCTTAATATTTGTGATGTTCCCTGACCTCTTTGCTTTCGTATCCCTGTTTTGCCGTTTATCTGCTCTTCTCTGTATCATAGGAGACCTGGCTCTACAGGCTGTTTTCCCCATCTCCCTGCCAGCTGGCTTCCACTGGATGTAGCCAATTGGAGGTGTTGAAGGGAGGTTGAGGGGGGAGCCCTGGCTGTTACCTCCAGCAACAGCTTCATTTCTTCTCCTCTCCATCTTCTGGAAGCCTGCCAGAGTTCAGTTTCTGTCAGGGGCCCAGCCCCCCTCCACCCTGGTTGTGTAACATTGTCTCTTTGTTCCTGGATGACATGATTATCTGTGCAGAAAACCTGACACATCGAAAAGAGGCCATTAGAATTAATGAGGTTAGCAAAGTTGCAGCATAGGAAATCAAGATACAAAAATCAATTGCTTATCTATATACTAGCACTAAACAATCATAAATTAAAATCTGTGTTGTTTAATGTCACATAAAAAATTAGATATTTAGGGGTGAATTTGACAAAAGATGTGATAGATCTGTACCCTGAAAACTGCAAAACCTTGCTGACTGAAACTTTACAAGATTTAAATTAATGGAGGTGTACACCTTATGCACAGGCTGAAAAGCTCACTTCTTCGTAGGGCCAAAACAGTCTAATCGGGCATATCCTGGTTGCGGCGGTCGTGGAGACCACACTTATTTCTCTCCACTCTTTCTCCTTTTCCTTTTAATAAAAACCAGTCTGAATCAAAGTCCAAACAGACCTTGCTTTGGAAAAATTAACAAGCTAATTCTAAAATTTTATGGAAATTTGAAGGGCCTAGAACAGGGAAAAAACTTTGAACAAAGCTGAGGATTAACACTATCTGATTTCGATAATTATTATAGAGCTACCATAATCAAGGCAGTGTGTTACAGTCATAAACATTAACAACTAGAACTGAGTCTAGAAATAGACCTGCACATATATAAACAATTGAGTTTTTGACAAAGGCGCAGAGGCAATCAGTGAAGACAGTTCTATAACCCAGTAGTTCTGGAACTATTGGATATTCACTTGCGAAAAAATTATGTTTTGATTTATAACTTGCACCATGTAAAAAAATCAACCCCAAATGGATTACAATCTTTGGCACATGACAATCAAACTTCTAGAAGAAAGCATAAAAGAAAATCTTTGTAACTTTTGGTTAGGCACAGATTTCTTAGTTATACACCAAAAAGAGTGATCTATTAAAAGTTTAACCTCTCCTCTTTGAATGACACTGTTAATAGAATAAAAAGACAAGCCATGGGCCAGGAAAAATATTTACCAATCATATAAGAATAAAGTACTCTTGTTAAATTCAATAAAAACCCGAACAACTCAGTTTTCTTAAATGGGCAGAAGATTTGAATAGATATTTTACCAAAAAAGATATTTAAATGGCGAATAAACATGTGGAAAGATGTTCAGATTCATTGGTCATTAAGGACATTCACCTTGAATCCACAGTGACGTAGGACTGTGCATCTATTGGAGTGTCCGAGACCTGGGAAGCTGGCCTTCTCACGTGCTCAGGACAACGTGGAGTGACCGGAGCTCTCAGGCCCTGGCGATGAGCCTGGGAATGGTGCTGCCACTTTGAACAACAATTTGGCTGATTCTTAATTATTTAAACATATGCTGAACATACTTTTATGCTCTAGCCTTCTCCCTCTTAGGCGCTTACCCAAGAAAAAAGGTAGTACCTGTTCATACAAAGACTTGGACATAGATGTTTATAGCAGCTTGATTTGTAATAGTGAAAAACTGAAAGTGACTCCAATGTCCACCAAGAGGTAAGTGGATAATTTTAGGATATCCATACAAGAGAACCCTATTCTGTGAGAGAAGGCATAAACTGTGGACACATGCAGCAATGTGGGTGAATCATGAAATAAATATTGGCTGAAGTAAGCTGAGCAGAAAGGTCTGCATACTGTGTGATTCTAGAAAATGTAAATTCATCTTTAGTGGCAGAAAAGTCAGTGGTTATATGGGGGGGAGTGGGAGAGAAGGAGTGCAGAGCAGCAGGATGGATTTGTTCATTATCTTGATTTGATGATGTATAGATATGTCAAAACTTATCAAATTATACACTTAAAACATGTGCATTTATGCTATATAAATTATAGCTCAATAAAGCTGTCGTGGAAACAACTAAGTTGGACCATGTCTGTCCTCTGCCCAGAACCTTCTGTTTGCCCCAGGCTGAAAGGCACAGTCCTCACAGTGCCTGCTGGCGCCTCCCTGGCACGGTCCCCACGTCTGCTACTGCTCTCTGCCCTGCTCACTCAGCTCCACACACACCGAGTTTGTGTTCTTCACACACCTGTTCAAAGTTATCAGGCATTTCCACTTTAGGGACTTTTAATGAGGTGTTCCATCTGTCTGAAACATTTGTTACCCAGTTATCTATGTGGCCAGGACCTTTTAAGCCTTTGCTAAAATGGCACATTTGCAATGAGACCCTTTCTGACCATGTTACTTAAACTTAAACATCTGTAAGAAGTACCGATTGGTAGTTACAAAATAGACATGGGAATGTAAAATATAGCATAGGGAATTTAGTCAATAATATTGTAATAAATGTGTGTGGTGTCAGATTTATGGTGTTGATCACGTTGCAAATTATATAAATGTCTAATCACTATGCTATACACCTGAAACTAATATAATATTGAATGCCAACTATAACTGAAAAATAAAACTAAAAAATAAAATTACAAGCCCAATATCACAACTACCACTCCTTATAATCGCCTTTATATATATATTTTTTTTTAAGATTTTATTTATTTATCTTTAGAGAGGAAGGGAAGGAGAAAAGGAGAGAAATATCAATGTATGGTTGCTTCCCATGAGTTTCCTGCTGGAAACTGGCCTGCACCCCAGGCATGTGCCCTGACTGGGAATCAAACCGTGATTGTGTGGTTCGCAGGCCCACTGAGCTACACCAGCCAGGGCTATAATCGCCTTTTTAATTTTATTTTTATAGCACTTACCATCCTTTAATAAAATAGGCAATTTACTCATTTATTATGTTTGTGATTTATCATTTGGGGGAGGCAAATGATAAATCCTCCCCCTTCACACACACACTTGAATATAAACTCCATGAAGTCAAGAATTCTTACTGTTTTTCCCCTTTCATTTATCTCAAGACCTAGCACAGTACTGGGCATGTCATGGGCTCTCAATAAATATTTGTTCAATGAACGGACTCATGAATAAATAAATAAATAAATAAATGAACCACTAATACATCGACCACATTCACTAAGGACAGAGATAACATACACAAATAGAGTTATAAACTCTAGTTCAACATATGCTCAGAAACTTTTGACTTTTGTGTTCAGGAATAGTTTCATAATTTTACAATGTATGTAAAAATTTAATTTTAGCTTTGAGTAGTAGTATTTTTAATCAGGAATAATGCCAAACACATTTAAATGTCTATTTAATATGGACGATTAGAAAGACATTTTGCTAAAATCTCCCAAATTAAATTTTATATAAAGACCATCCTGACCGGGGTGGTTTGGGGGTTGGCTGTCATCCCGCAAAGCAAAAAGTGATGGTTCGATTCCCAGTCAGGGCACCTGCGTGGGTTGCAGGCCAGGTCCCGTGTTGGGCATTTGCAAAAGGCAAACAATCGGTGCTTCTCTTTCACATTGATGTTTCTCTCCCTCTCTTTCTCTTTTCCTTCCCCTCTCTCTAAAAATAAATAAATAAAATCTTTTTAAAAAGACTCCCCATTAGTGACTTTTCCTGAAATACAGTGATTTAGAAAATAACTATTACCTATATCTCAAGAATGAACACTCATATTTTGCATGTGTTACCATTTGAGACACTGTGGTAGTTTGAGAAATTGAGAACAATAGGCCAACTAGTTGCCTCAGTTAAATCTGGGTCAGCTTTACTGAAATTTCATTTTCACATAGATGAGCACACTGTTCTGATCCCAGCCATCTTGTAGGTAAATGGACTTTAAAGTAACTTTGTGACACAAAAATGTGCATGTTGTTCTTGTTGGTTTGATGTTTCAAATTCAGAATATCTACCAGTCTCTGCACAAGCATTGTCTACAGTAGTTTGCAAAGTTTGGTCCCTCTTAGAAATCAGTTCCTCAGACTCCTCCCAGACCTCCAAATCAGAAATTCTGGGGGTGGGATCCAAGGTTCCTCATGGGGCAAGCCTTCCAGAGGGCTTGGATGTTTGCTCAAGCGGAACCTGGACCACTGGTTTTACACGGTCATGAGCTTTGGGAACAAATTCACTTATGGGAGAGAAGGAAGATGGCGGTGAGGTAGGAGGGAGCAGATTCCACTCTACACATGGGAGGAACAGAGCAAACAGACAACAGTACCCCAGCATCTATAAAGATAGGAGACTGAAAATTGTAGCGGGCATTGAAAAACCAGATGGTAAGGAGAGTGCTGCAGGACAGTAAGGTCCCTGGGGCCACAGTGGCTGCAGTCCCAGGCCAGGCTCCTGCCGGGTCTGCCACAGGGTTCTTGAAAGAGAGCTGGATCAACTGCTCCCTCCCCAGTCAAACAAGGTTTGAGCAGCACTGGGAGAGATCTGGTTGCTTGCAGTCATAGGAGGGGAATAAGGACCATGTGGCAAAAACACAGGGGCTGGGAGCAAGCACAGAGTTGTGGACACTGGTCAGGGAGAGTTGAGAGTTGGGCCGTGATGGGCCCTGACCCTGACAGTCCGAGGTCTGGCTGTAGAATTGGGCTGTGCGAGAGGCCAGGCCACTGTACAGAGTGGCAGCCTTGAGTAGAAAGAATTTCTCAAAAAGAAAAAGTGATAAAAGAGACACTGGGGAATTCTCCCGCAGCAGCCACTCTGGCCTCCTCCCCACCCAGCCGGGTGGCATTCCAGAGGTGGCATGGAAGGTCTGAGCACCCCCATAATCCTGGGAAGAGTGTGCACCCGAACCTGTGGGACCAGAGGTGGCCGGAGAGTGAGCTCTGAGGAAGGCCTGGATCCCACACCCAAAGCTCCGGGGAGAGGCACCCGGCTAGCCCTGGGGAGAGTGCATGCCCAGGCTGACTGAGTGCGGATCAAGAAGGGAGAAAAGCAAAACCAATTGCCCCTCAGACTGCTGCAGCCAGCAAGACCAGCAAAACTGGTTTGGCCAGATTGAAACCAGCAAGAGGCTTTTTTTTAAAAGTAATTCTTTATTTATTATTTTTATTATTTCTTATCTTTCAACTTCTTTTTTCTCTTTTCCTTCATCTTGTTTTATTCTTTCTTCTTTTCTTTTAAATTTTATCTCTTTTTTCTCTTTCCCTTCTTCTTTTTTTAAAAAATTCTCACAAGTGAGACAAAAAATCCTGGAAATGTGAAAAGACTAGAGTTGGACCCAAAGAGGGGTCATCCCAACAGGTGAGACAGTGAGACAAATTTCACTTTGCTACTACAGAGAACCTGCAAGTTAGTGCATATTTGTATTATTTTCATTATTCTTACATCTTTTATTTTAATAGTATTTTTGTATTTTTTCTTTCTGTTTAGTCTTTGTTGCTTTGTGGGTTAAACTGTATCATGTGACAGGTTTCCCCTGTTCTCTCATGTGGGGGAGACTTTTCCCACAGGGCGCCTCCATCAGCCATGGATGAAAGTAAACACAACAAGATGTGATCTGCTTGGGGAGGAGAGGTGGCCAATCCCTCCAAGTGGAAGGGCCTTGAGCAGTGGCCAGTTTCTCCTGGGAAAAAGGCCTCAAGTCCCTTCCTCCAAAGGGTTTTATTGGGTTGTAATACACAGGAATACAGGGCAGCAAGGATCAAGTGGCAGATAACATTTCAAAGAAATCTGAGTGCTTAGTCTGAGTCAGTGTCTATCAGGAAAGGCAGTTGCAGGAACTTTGGGAGACATACTCATTTCTTGCTCAGACCCTTATTATATGAATGAAAGCACTCTTAGGAAAGCAGATTTCAAGGTTTGTTAGGAATTCTTCCTTATGCCAGATTTTCCCCTGGGATCTGCTCTGACAAGGCAAGGAGCTGCACCCCTCCCCATCAAGTATTTGGGCTTAAGTGGATTGAGCCAGGAAGTGCTTCTTCCAGAGGACATGGGGACTCGGGCTATGTCACATAGCCAGGGGTGGGCACAGGTCTATTGCTCGCTCTTTGTTGCAGCCCCCTGAGTCTTTCCATGATGGCTTAATGATTGTGTCTGGCTTAGGTTGCCACTCCTCTGAGGGGACTTATCCATTATCAACATAAACCATGCTTTGGAGGCAGTGAGAGGAAACTGAGGCAGCATTTGCTACCAGACATAAGCTTTGTCTCCTGTGGCTCGCATTCTGGAGGTCACTCGCTCATCCTTAGCCACAGGGGGTAGTTACAATTTCTGAAACCAGGCAGAGTGGTCCGCAACACTCTCTTTCATAGTGTATTGCTAATTTACTGTCCTTCACTTCACCTGTGTTCCATTAGCACCCTACTCAAGGTCCTATACTCCCTATTCTTGTTATCCAGATCACATAGATTCTGTCATATGATTGTTATTCTATTATTATCATAAATAATTGCTGTTCCATACAATTGTAAATACTACACAACACCCTTCCCAGGTCTTAGCCCCCTTCATGGTCTCCTGAACTCTATTACTGTAGCAGTTAACTCTATTTTCTCACACACCACACCTATTTACTATCCTTTACTCTCACCTTACCTCAGAGTCTGACCTCCCACAACCTCACTGCTTTCTAGATGCAATTCACAAACGTTTCCTTCCCAGCAAGAGTCTTATCTTCTTTCCACCCTTTCTAAAAAGTGGCTAATTGGGTGGAATATCACGGTTAAAATTATACATAGCCAAAGGATCTCTTATCTCTTCTCTACTGGCTGCTACTGTAAATATCATAGAATACACTCTTGCTTTCTTAAACCATTTTGCCTTCCCCTCCAACTGATCACAAAAAAAGTAGGTGGAAGCAGTGAACACCAGGATACCCACTGGAAGAGGAAACCCAACAACGAAGGAACCACCAACAGATAACAACAGAAGAAGGTGAAGGAGGGAGTGGAAGCCACACTAACCTCAATTCAGGACTTATCTGGAAATACAGATAAGTAGTGGAGAAATTACCCAGAACAAACAACTGCAAGAGAGAATCCTTAAAACCTTGTATACATGAAGGACCAGCTTTAACACAACCTGCCCACAACAGCAAAACAAAATACAAGAGGTGGTGGACAGAGTGACCCTCAGTTAACCAGCTGGAGGAAAGGACCCACTAAAGAAAGGCCCAACAATAATCAAAACAGAAAGACAAACAAAGAACCAACTTAAACAACAGCCCAAGATCAGTGAGTTTGGAAGATGAAAGAGATGGCACCACTGAAGCTCACAGGTATACTACCTGTGAAGCTCACACCATAAACCCAGAGAGTCAGAACAGATAAATTTACAAAGCTGAGGCTAACAAGAAGAGTCTCACAAACAATGGGAAGACAAAGAAACCGTCCTTAAATGAAAGAAGAAAGGAAGCCTTAGAAACAATGCTAAATGAAATAGATGCAACTCAACTCTCAAATACTGAGTTCAAAGCAATTTTTATCAGGAAGATCAATGAGCTCACAGTAAATTACCAGAAACTACAGGGAAACCACAATGAACTCACCGCAAACTATATCAGCATGAAAAAGGAAATAAGAACTACCAACAAGGGCCAAGAGAAAATGAAGAATACAAATTTCTGAACTGAAGAACACAGTAGAAGGAATTAAAAGCAGGATCGATGAAGCAGAACATCAGATCAGTGAGCTGGAGGACAAAGTAGAAAAAAAAAAAACCACCCAGAAAGAGCAAGAAAAGGAAAAGAGGCTCAGAAAGAATGAAGAGGGATTAAGGGAAATGCAAGACAATATGAAACAAAATAACATCATATAATAGGAATACCAGAAAGAGAAGAAGAAGAACAAAGGAGGGTTGTCCACTTTCACCACTTCTATTCAACATACTATTGGAAGTTTTGGCCACAGCGATCAGGCAAGAAAAGGAAATAAAAGGCATCCAAATCAAAAAGGAGGAAACAAAACTGTCATTGTTTGCAGATGACATGATAGTGTACATAGAAAATCCTAAAGACTCCGTGAAGAAACTGCTTGACCTAATAAATGAATTTGGCAAAATAGTGGGATACAAAGTCAATATCCAGAAATCAAAGGCATTTTTGTATACCAACAATGAATCAGCAAAAGCAGAAATCAAGAAAAAAAAACCCATTCGATTTAGCAAAAAAAAAAATATATATATATATATCTGGGAATAAACCTAACCAAGGAGGTAAAAGACCTGTATGCAGAAAACTACAGGACACTGAAGAAAAAAATCAAGGAAGACACAAGCAAATGGAAACATATACCCTGTTCATGGATTGGAAGAATTAACATAATCAAAATGCCCATAATACCCAAAGCAATTTATAGATTCAATACAATACCTATTAAAGTACCAATGGCATATTTCACAGACATAGAACAAACACTTCAAAAGTTTATAGGGAACCATAAATGACCCTGAATAGCTGCTGCAATTTTGAGAAAGAAGAGCAAAGTAGGAGGATCACAATGCCTGATATCAAACTGTATTACAAGGCCACTGTAATCAAAACAGCCTGGTATTGGCATAAAAATAGGCACATAGACCAATGGAACAGAACAGAGAGCCCAGAAATAAACTCAAGTCTCTATAGTCAATTAATATTTGATAGAAGGGACAGCAACATAACATGGAGTAAACATAGCCTCTTTAACAAATGGTGTTGGGAGAGCTGGACAGCTATGTGCAAAAAAATTAAACTTGAGCACCAACTTACATCATACACAAAAATAAATTCAAGATGGATAAAAGATTTAAGTATAAGCCATGACACCATTAAAGTCCTAGAGGAGAACATAGACAGGAAAATCTCAGATATTTCATGCAGCAACACTTTCACTGATATGTCCCCCAGAGCAAGGGGCATAAAGTAAAGAATAAACAAATGGGATCTCATCAAAATAAAAAGCTTCTGCACAGTTAAAGAAAACAGTACCAAACAAACAGTACTAAACAAAAAGAACCAACTGTATGGGAAAACATGTTTGCCAATGATACCTGAGACAAGTGTTTAATCTCCAAAATATAGAAAGAACTCACATGACCCCACTCTAAGAAGACAAGCAACCCAGTTAAAAAATGGGCAAAGGACTTGAACAGACACCTCTCCAAGGAGGACATACAGAGGAGCCAGAGACACATGCAAAGATGCTCAGTTTTGCTAGCTATCAGAGAGATGCAAATTAAAACCACAATGAGATACCACTTTACACAGGTTAGAATGGCCATCATAAACAAAGCAACAAACAATAAATGTTGGAGAGGTTGTGGGGAAAAGGGGACCCTAGTTCACTGTTGGTGGGATTGCAGACTGGTACAACCACTGTGGAAAGCAGTATGAAATTTTCTCAGAAAATTAAAAATGGATCTGCCTTTTGACCCAGCAATTCTACTGCTAGGATTATATCCTAAGAACCCCGAAACACCAATCCAAAAGAACTTATGCACCCCAATGTTCATAGCAGCACAATTTACGATAGTCAAGTGTTGGAAGCAACCTTGGTGCCCATCAGTAAATGAATGGATCCAAAAACTATGGCACATTTACACAATGAAATTCTTTTTTTTTAAATTTTATTTGATTTTGTTGATTATGCCATTACAGTTGTTCTATTCCCCCCTTCATTCCCCTCCACCCTGCACCTCCCTGCCCCCAACATTCCCCCCCTTTAGTTTATGACCACATGTCTCAAGCTCTTTAGATTCTATATTTCCCATACTATTCTTGCCCTCCCCCTATCTATTTTCTACCTACCATCTATGCTACTTGTTTTCTGTACCTTCTCCCCCCTGTTCCTCCTCCCACTCCCCTGTTGCTAACCCTCTATGAGACCTTCATTTCTATGGTTCTGCTCCTGATCTAGCTGTCCTCTTAGTTTGCTTTTGTTTTAGGTGTGGTTGTTGATAACTGTGAGTTTGCTGTCCTTTCACTGGTCATCTTTTTTATCTTCTTTTTCTTAGGTAAGTCCCTTTAACATTTCATATAATAAGGGCTTGGTGATAATGAACTCCTTGAATTTGACCTTATCTGAGAAGCACTTTATCTGCCCTTCCATTCTAAATGAAAGCTTTGCTGTATAGAGCAATCTTGGATGTAGGTTTTTGGATTTCATGACTTGGAATACTTCTTTCCAGCCCCTTCTTGCCTGGAAGGTCTCTTTTGAGAAATCCGCTGACAGTCTGATGGGAACTCCTTTGTAGGTGACTGTCCCCTTATCTCTTGCTGCTTCTAGGATTCTCTCCTTCATTTTAATCTTGGCTAATGTAATTATGATGTGCCTTGGTGTATTCTTTCTTGGGTTCAACTTCTTTGGGACTCTCTGAGCTTCCTGGATTTCCTGGAAGTCTATTTCCTTTGCCAGATTGGGGAAATTCTCCTTTATTATTTGTTCAAATAAGTTTTCCACTGGTGGATGTTCCTCTTCCCCTTTGGTTCCCCTATAATTTGGATGTTGGAATGTTTAAAGATGTCCTGGAGGTTCCTAAGCCTCTCCTCATTTTTTAAAATTCTTGTTTCTTCATATTTTTCTGTTTGGTCATTTTTTTTCTTCCTTATGGTCCACTTCTTTGATTTGAGTCCCAGTTTCTTTTCCATCACTATTGGTTTCCTGTGCAATTCCCTTCATTTCTATTAGTTTAGCCTTCATATGTCCCTCTAATTTATGACTAAAATCAACCAGTTCTGTGAGCATCCTGATCACCAGTGTTTTGAACTGTGCATCTGAAAGTTTTGCTATTTCTTTGTAGCTTAGACTTATGGGTTCTGAGGCTTTGAGATCTTTTTGAGCCATTTGTGGTCTGTTCGTGACTGTTAAGTATGATGAGCAGAGCCTTAGGTGTTCACCAGGGTGGGGCCGCCCAGATCACTGGGTTGTGTGGCTGTATGTGGGGGTGGGGTCAGAGAGGGACAATAGCGGTCCCCTCTGCTGCTTCCCACTGCTGGGGCCTGCTCGGTCTGTCTCACTGCTCACTTTTTCACTGGTCTATCTTCGTGCAAATGTGTGGCTGGGGTCAGCCTGCACCCTGCGCCCTCGCTGGGTCCATCCGTTGCAACTCCACACCTGGGATCCACATGCCTGAGTCCATCTGACCGAGTTTTCCTGTGCAACGCTGCTCTGCCAGCTGCTGGCTTCGCCCCTCTTACTGGTCCAGCTGAAGAATTTGTTGTTATCAGACTTCCGAAAAGTGCAATTTTCTGTGTTTTGGCTGTGTTTTCTGTTGCTAAAATTTTGTTGTCTTTAAACTTGGTTGTGTGAAAAGGCACAATGTCTCCACCTATGCCTCCATCTTGGCGGAAGTACACAATGGAATTCTATGCAGCAGAAAGAAAGAAGGAGCTACTACCCTTTGTGACATGGATGGAACTGGAAAGCATTATGCTAAACAAAATAAGCCAGGCGGTGAAAGATAAATATCATATGATCTCATCTTTAACAGGAACCTAATCAACAAAACAAAGAAATAAGCAAAATATAACCAAAGGCACTGAAATTGAGAACAGGCTGACAGTGACCAGAGGGGAAAAGGGAGGCAATTTCAGGGGAAAAGGTGAAGGGTTTGCAGGAACAAGTATAATGGACACATGGACAAAAACAAGGGGTCCTGGCTGGTGTAGCTCAGTGGATTGAGCACGGGCCTGCGAACCAAAAGATTGCGGTTCGATTCCCAGTCAGGGCACATGCCTGGGTTGCAGGCTACTTCCCAGCAGGGGATGCATGAGAAGCAACCATACATTGATATTTCTCTTCCTCTCTCCTTCCCTTCCCCTCTAAAAGATAAATAAATAAAATTTAAAAAAAACAAGGGGGCTGGGTGTGGAAATGGGAGGGAGGTGGGGAGGGCTGGGGCGGTGGGCTGGGATGGGAGTAAAGAGCAGAAAACTGTACTTGAACAATGATTAAAATTTAAAAATTTAAAAAACAAACAAAAAAACACAAATTCATTTATGGTGTCGCTTTAACTGCCTGAGTGAAATTCTGACCCTGCAATACAATTTGCAGGGTCTTCCCTACTCTTAACAGTTTTTTTTTTAACCAGACAACTTCTTCAAGAAGAACACTAAAATTTAGATAATAAACTACTTTATTCATTTTCTGTAATTGGCAAAGGCTCAAGTGTAGCATAAATAAATGCACTTTTATGTGTTAACACAATACAATTACTTCCTGGTAATAAAAATGAAGTGCGTTCATGCATGCACACATGAGCAAAGAAGCTCAGCGTAGAATAATACAGTAAAATTTTATTTATATAATGTTTAAAACAGGGCAGACCAACTATGTTGTGCAAGGGCGCGCACACACGTGGTGAAACTGGGAAGAGAGTCCTAAGTAGGATGAATTTAGAGTAGGCACAGTGGTTTCCCGGAGGGAAGAAGGGCATGTGAGTGAGGGGGAGACTTGTGGGCAGGGCTTCCGAAACACCAGCAGTGGTCTGGTTGTTGACCTGGGTGGCACCTATGTGGGTATTCATTTTATAAATATGTTGACCTGTGCGTATAAGTTTTGGTGCATTTTGTGTCGCTGTATTTCACAATTCAAAACTGTCTTAAAAAGAAAGAAAAGAGTTGAGAACCCACCTCAGCTTAAGAAATGAAATGCAGGTTACCAGTTCAGCTAACCTATTACCAATACTGTTTAGGGCCCTGTGGGTTTCTCCCAGATTGCACCTTCTCACCTTCAGCCAAGGTAATTGTTCTTCATTTGCTATAACATTCTGATTTATTTTACCTATTTTTAACATATGTATGTATAACCTTAACTAATGTGTCATTGTTTTGCATGTTTAATCTTTATATAAATAATCTTACACTGCTTATATCTTATTGACACTTTTTCACTCACATTGCAAATTCAAGTGGATTTTTATGACTGTAAGCATTGATCATTACAGCTGCTTCATATTCTTTTTTATGAATATACTACCATTTGTTTAGCTGATATATTGTTGGTGGACACTTGGTTGTTTACAGTCTTTGTTATTTATTACAAACAGTGTTATGAATATTTGTGTGTCATTTTGAGTGTGTATGTGTGTGTAACTATATACATATTTACATAATATATATTATGTAAATCCTTATATAACCCTTATATATAATGTCTATAATATATAATACATGTATATATATACCAGAAGAGTCCACCTTCATATATGGAAGGTAATTTGATGGAGTTAAACACTGTGAAAATGTGTGTGTGCATCTACATATGTACGTGTGTATGTGTATGTGGGATCTCCTGTGTAAGTCTGCTGTGGGGTTCCCAGGCCGCACAGTGTGCTCACAGTCCACTGAACTGGATATTGCTGCTTTGTCCCTTCGGAAAGCTGCGTCCCTTCACACCCCCACCAGCAGTGCATGCTGAGTCGCAGCACTGGCAGACTGACTGGTGGGTATGAAATGGAATCGATATTTGGTTCTAATTCTTTCTAATGACCATTTATATTTTCTCCTCTGTGCATTGCCTGTAGTATCTTTTGCCCTTTTTTATATTGAGTATTTCACTTTAAAAAAAGTTATTATTGTCAATAATGTGCTGAAAATATTTCCTCCCAATTCATAGTTTGTGATTATAGCCTCCGTTTTGTGTCTTTGAAGAAACAGAAATTCTGGTTTGTAATGGAGTTACATTTGTCTAGTATTTCCTTCAGGGTTTATACTTTTGTGTCTTACTTATTAATGTTTTCCCATCTCAAATTCATAAAGCATTGTTTTACAGTACCCTCTAAGAGCTTTGCTTTTCACATCTCTGCCTTTAATTCAGCTGGGAGTGTTTTTTCCTCTGAGATGAAATTGGGCCAGGACTCTGCAAGCATGGGCTGAGGGGTCTGTCTCCTCCCTGCCGATGTGCAATGCCACCGCTGTCCCCCTACTCGGCACTCAGCCTGCACTCCAGGAGCAGATCCTATGCTTTCTCAGTTTCTTAGGTTTCCACATCTTCTGCTACCTTAACTTTGACCCTGAACTCTCCTATCTTTCCCAGTACTTTTGATCATTTCCCCTGCCATTTTTTCCCCTTTTCATGGGATGGAAATTCCTAGCAGTTGATTGTTAGTTTTTGTGCATCCTATAATTTTCTTATCTCTTCTCTCCATATTTAGAAGTTTGTCTCAAAATTATTGCCTAACCATTCTAATAAATTGATTAATAAGGTTATCTTATTTTTAACGTCCAACAGCTCATTTTTGTTCTCTCACTGTTCCTGTTTTATAGCACCCTATTTTTGTTACGCTCACATTGTAACCTGAGAATAGTACTGTGCAGCAGTTAAAAGTACCAAGTTGAAAAAGATAAGGGGGACCCAGATGGGAAAACCTGAAAATTCAGGCATGTAAACAGCCCAGAGCAGTGCTGTCCCATAGAAATATATTGTGATCCAATTATGTCATTTTAGATTTTGTACTAGACACATTTTAAACAGTGAAAAGAAAGAGGTTGACAAAAAGAGGCCTCTTAATTTGGTAATTTCAATAATGTATTTTGTTTAACCCAACATATCTGATATATTATCATTTTAACATGTTGTCCATATAAAACCTTAGTAATGAAATACATTTTTTATTATGCCTTCGCAATTTGGTATATGTTTTACACTTGTGCATGTCTTCATTCAGATTCGCTGCATTTCAAAGTGCTCAAGAGCTCTGTGCATCCAGTGGCAACTGTGTTGGGAGCTGGACAGAGGCTGCAGCCTTATTTCCAAGGTGCCCCGATTCCCTCGGGAACTTCTTCTCCAGCCTGCCTCCTATCTTTCTGGAACTCGTCGTCCCTGGATGCTGGGGTCTGGCATGTTATTCCATCCCAGCAACATGTGTCAGCTGGCACGTGGCCTCCTGTGCATTATTTCCCCTCTCAGACACCATCTGCATTTGCTCTCAGTTTCAACCCTTTGAGAGTGCTGATTTCGCCAAGGCTCACACCCTGTCCACAGGGTCCTGTTCTGTGACTGTCAGCCTTGGGCTATACTTAAGACCCCAACTTTGCCATACCAGACTTGATACCACAGGCTGCTGCCCAGCTGATTGGCCTCTTGCTCTGACTGGAAATGTTACAGCCTAGAGGTGTCATGAAAAGCTGGAAGGAGCTCATCCCTCACAGGGTAAGTCCTGGGTCCCACAGGCAGTCAGTTTATCTCCAACCACAAACTCTGGGGGCGGGGTTGGGATCCCAGCTGTGGCCATGACCAGCTCAAGAACTGGAGTAAGCTTGGGGTTGAGTTGTCTAGGGCCTGGGTGCTGGGACTTTGCAATGGTAGAGAGAAGACAGGCCAGGAGAAATGCAGTAGGGGCCAGCAGGAGGCAGAAGAGATAGATACCCAGTGCTCAGGGACAGAGGCCTGGAGTGAGGCCCAGGACAGGCAGGAAGCTCTGCCTGCCCTGGAGCCCTGAGGGCTGGGCTGGGCAGGTGTGCCTGGTGAGTCAGCCCTAGGCCCTCGCTGCCCTCCCGATGACTTACAGCTCATACAATAGCCCAATTGTGTCACTGCATTTAGCTGTGGCTTGGGTTCCAACTGAGGGACTGAGCCCAGGGACCTCTGGGGACAGAGGCAAACAGCGATGAGAGAGGTCTTTGTCTAAATCTGTCCTGCAGAAAGGGGCCCTGGGCGGGGGGCCACGGAGAGCACGGCTGTGGCCAAGAAGGACAGTGTTGGACAAGGGGACATGGTCTCCGCAACTTGCTTGGACTGACGGCCTGTGGGTGTTGGAAAGTGACAAAAGAAAAGCTTATCTAATCAACGTGGAATTGTCTACATTTTAAGTAGGTTTTCAGACAAAGTGCCTTGAAAGTCTGAAGTCCAGCAAAAGTTAGTTAACAGGGTTTCAAGATATCGCAAAGATTTTTAACCAAATGAATAATTTGAATTCATTACCTTTTTTTCTATTGTCATCACATGCAAAGACTTATTTGAGACAATTTATAATAAAAAAAATTAGGAGTCGATTGGGGTCAACATTCCAGTTTCCTCTGGAGAAAAGTTTAAACCCATGTTTGCAGAAGGTGAAACTTCTGAACAGTTATTACTTATATATTTGACTATGAGTGTGCTATCACTACACCAAGTTTAGACACGAGGAGTAAGGAGGCACTAGCTTATTCACGTGAAACGAGAAGTTAAAATTGTACCCAGGTAGATACATTGGTGCTAAGACCAGTAGAGCCAACTTTTTGCCTCAGGTAGCACACACACACAGCAACGTTTTTTCATGAGCACCAGTTTGTAAGAAGTACTTTCTAGGTCTTAGCATCTTTTTTTGCTAGAGGAAATAGGTAGGGGGAGGATTTTTAAACACAGCACTGTCTCTGTGTCCCAGTTTTTACCAGCCTGTGGGCTTCACATTGTGACAATCCCAAGGACAGCTGATTGTTCAAGCTTTAACCATTCATTAGTCCTGGGTCTCCATCCCTACTCCAAGTCTCCCCAGTTCTTCATGGGATCACTGGGTGGATCTCATCTGGCCCTGAACAGACTTGGTGGCACGTGTGTTGACGTTTCACATTCTTCCAGTGAGGCTTTTCTCGTTGATGTCCGCTACCCTGGCCTCATGGCCTCTGTAGGGACACCTTTTCCTCAGTTCACGTGTCTTCCAATGGGCTCAGAAGGATGGACATCCATGGTGTCAGGGTGGGGACTGTTACCAGACAGACAGGATGCTCTCCTTTTCTTACCTCCGCTGACCCCACCCACATATTCCATCATTTTTGTTACGTCAGGAGCACTCATGTAAATTCAGTTCTGCCTCACCTCCTGACATACATTCACAGGAAAGTCTAAACCTAAATGGCAACTTAGGTTTGGGGTCTTCGCTACTAATGAGAAGCTAAACTCTGGGGAAAACTGTATGAGGGGTAACAGGGCACAAATCTTGGGCTCTTTTCATCTATGGTTTTGTCAGGTGTCCCAAAGCCTGAGGACAGTATGGTAGGCGCCACATCCTAAAGCTAAGTTCGTGAAGTTCATGCAACCAGTTTTGCTAACATCACCATCAACACCTGGGAGCAGGTTTTGGTGGAAGAGGGGAGGGTGATGCCCCTCACCCCACTGGAAAGAAAGTGCTCCACCCTCACCTCAAGCAAAGTAATTTGGAGGTCATAAGGACAACTTAGAGAGCTGGACTTCTTATCCCCCGAAGTTGGGAAAAAAGAGAGATTTTGTCTTCCACCTGTTAAGCCCAAAGGTTACAGTGGCTTTTTCCTGGGAGCAGAAGGATGAGAGCAGGCTGCCCTGGCAGTGACTTGCACTTGCCTGGAGGGTAATGCCGATGTGGAGACCGTCAGTGATGCTGCTGAAATGAGTCAGCTGGAGGTCATCTTAAGGAAGACCCCATCTGGGAGGACTGCCTGGGATATGAGGAAGCATCCACAGAGGACGCTCAGAGACTTCAGGAAGAGTCAGAGAAGGACAGTGGAGAACAGGTATAGCCTCCACAAGTCAAGGGGGATTCCAAGAATTCACAGAGGTGCCCCCTGGTTATAAGGCCAGCGGTTGTATATCCATCACATCCTGATCCTAATGGGACTTCCTGCATGTCCCGCTCCTTTCTGCCCTGATCTGGGGTAGTTTTCAACTGGACGAAATTTCAGAATCCCATTGGATGGGAATTTTCAATTATTGAAACAAAACTAGTTTTGTGACTGAAAGGGCCAAAAATGTTATGGAACTTGCTCAAGACTATGCACAAATAGGTAAGAAAGACATAATAAGTTTGAAGGAGTAATGGGAGAATGAATAGGTCTCTTTCCCACTGCATCCAGCTACAGAGAGCACAGTGTGCTGCGACTGAGGTCTCCACTCACTAGGGTACACTGGCTTACCCATTCAACATATGCACAGTGGGGGCTGTAGGTGCTGCGTAATGTTTAGAATGTAGTGTTTTACTAAGACTCTTATCTCTAAGCATCAGGGTCATTCTCAGTGTGGTGAATCATGCAAAATCTGGGACCAAGTGCAAGGAGAGCAGGCTTCCATTTCCCATCTCACAGTTGCTTCATGGCAAATTCTATGCTTGCTGGGCAGTGGCGGTCACCTCCACTTTGTGATTTCAGGTGTCAGTTTTCTCTTGTTCTTCTTCCTTCTATATCAGTACCCTAGAATTTATGTGGGTGGTAAAATGTGTACATAATGCACCCCCTCTTGTATTTCATATATTTTTATTTATACTTATTACGCAGGCATTGTTTACTACGGGAAGCACTACAAAACAAGAATACATACAAACATATGAAGAAAGCTCTCATAATCCCTGCCTCCCACACTCCTACCCTTAGCGAGTAGGTACTTACATATCTTTAATGAATTGGTCTTTACCATAGTTTCTGGATATATTGGTTCTAGACTTTGTAAGATTTATGCTGAGGTGGATGAGAATGCAGTTTGCTTCCCCCACATCATCTCCCCTTCCCATCTTTTTGGTGCCTCACATCACTCTTTTTGTTTCTCTGTAGGTGAACTTTGTAGCCCCCACATGAGCACATTGTCTGTCTCTTGTGTTCTTCTTCTGCCCTCCTCCCCTTTTCACCCATCAGCCATGTTATCTGTAAGTTTACTTGTACATTGTCAAAGTTGACGACAGTCCTGTGATGTCAACAGCTACTACATTATCCTTTTCATGACTGTAGCGTTCTCTCAAATCTGAGCATGTTAATTTTGGTTAATTTTTAAACATTTATGTATTTTAAAGAGAGAGAGAGGAAGGGGAGAGAGAGAAAAACATTAATTTGTTGTTCCACTTATTGATGCATTTACTGCTTGAGTCTTGTATGTGCTCTGACCAGGGATCAAACTCACAACCTTGGCATATTGGAACGATGCTCTAACCAGCTGAGCTACCCAGCCAGGGCTAATTTTACTCACTTTAAAGTACTTGTTGAATTAGCTCTGTTTCTTCTTATTAGTTCTACTTAAGGACTGTAGCATATTTTTTATCCTCACATGAGAACATGCTTATTGATTTTAGGGAGAGGGGAAGAGAAGGAAAGAAACATCAAAGTGAGAAACATCTATCAGTTTCCTCTCATGTGTGTCCTGACTGGGAACTGAACTTGAAACCTAGGCATGTGCCTAGGCATGTGCTCTGACTGGGAATCAAACCTGTGACCTTTTGGTTTATAGGACAACACTCCAACCAGCTGAGCCACACTGGTCAGGGAAGCATTTCTTAACATATATGTTTCCTTTAAGTATTGATTGTTTTATTGATTGGTTGATTGATTTAGGTATTGGTTGTTTGGTCACCTGTCTGCTCAGTGCTAGTCTTCTTTATCCCATCCTACCTCAGGTGATAGGTAGGACACCTGTAACTTATCATTCCAGGGTTGGGGGTGCGTCCACCAGGTATCTCCATGTACATTTATACATAAGCCAATACCTGATATTCTACACACTGTGCTTTGGACACCAATGTAGTGGGTGTCTCTGGGGCGGGTCCTCTAGAATCAGAACTGTGCTGAGAATAAGGCCTTGCCTCAGCCAGTCTTGAATGCAGGGGCTAGCAACCGAGAAAGGCAGTTGGTGACATTCAGGAAAGAACTTGACCTTATAAGAGTAGGCACAGGTCACCATAAAAACAGGACTTGGACACCTCATCTGGACCTATCAGAAAATATTATATACTTTCCCGGCTCCAGTAGGACTCCATGCCATCAGGCTGCATTCTGGAACCGGTCATTCACGGAATATTTTTAGCTGTACTTTATGACAGACACTCTCTTCTTAGTCCGTTCAGGCTGCTATAACAAAAATACCATAGATTGGGCGGCTTATAAATAACAGAAACCTATATCTCCAGTTCTGGAGGCTGGGGAGTCTCACAGTCTAGGTGCCAGCAGGTTCCATGTCTGGGGAAAGCTGCCTTCCTGGTTCACAGATGGCTGTCCTCTCGCTCTGTCCTCACGTGATGGAAGGGGAAAGGAAGTGGCGAGGTCTCTTTTATGGGGTACTAATCCCATTCCTGAAGGCTCTACCCTTTTTCCTTATCACTGCTCACCCCACCCTTCCCCTAATACCTTCACACTGGGGGTTAGGTTTCAACATATGAATGTGGAGGGGATGTGCATTCAGTCTGCAGCAGATCCTGCGTTACTCTCCAGGGTTACAAAGGCCCACACTGCACAGGAAGCTCACCCTCTCATGGGAGATGAGGGCATGAACACATTGCAGTATGTCATGGTAAGTGCCACAAGGGAGATAAGCACAGTTCCCTCTGGGATCCTGCACAGGAAGTAGCCAGTCCCAGTGGAGGAGGCGGAGATCCAAAACTGAGTCTTGCAGACAACCCGGTGTTAGGTAAGAGAGGGTGGCAACTGGGGGTGGAAAGTGAGTGTTCCAGGCAGAGGGAAGAGCAGGGCCAAAGATAGGGAGGCGTGAGAGAGCACAGCAAGACCAGGTGTTTAGAAGGAGACGATAACTGGAGGACTGGCTGCTGAGGGGAAGGGAGCTGAGAGGAAGGGCAATGAAACGGAGGAACACATTGTCTACCTTGGGGATATGAAGCTGGGCAGCGATGGGCTCCCAGTGCTCTGTTCTCTGTGATCACATCACATACCACCCCAAACAGTGGCTTAACAATAACCAGGTATTTTGCTCAGGAATCTGTAGTTTGATGAGAACTCATCAGGGGAGGCTCATGTCTGCTGCTTGTAGGATCAGCTGGTTAGAGAAAGGTGAGAGGATCTACTTCCAAGAACACAGGACTCCCTTATACAGCTTCCAGTCAGTGCTGGCAGTCGCCTGGGAGTCTAGCCAGTCCTGAGGGCCGGGACCCTCGGCTCCTTTCCACCCGGGCCCTCGCTGCAGCCCAGTGGCTGTGTGCTCAGGGTGAGCACCTGGACAAAGAGCCAGGTGACAGATGCACTGCCTTTTAGGACCCCACCTCCAAAATTATGTAGTGTCACTTCTGCCTTATTCTACTGGTCAAGACAGTCACCAAGGCCACCCAGTTTCAGGGGAGGAGACCTAGACCCATCTCTTGATGGTTGAGTGGCAAGGTTCCAAAAGAGCAGATGGGAGCAGCTATGTTTAAAAATTTAATCTCCCATATGCAGCAACTGTGTGGAAGACAGAGTGTAAGGGATTGAGGTAGGGGGGTCCATTAGGACACTTAACTGAGGGAGGAAAGAGCAGAACAGAAAGACGAATTGTATTCCAGACCTCCCAGGCTCTAGGAGTCAGAAAGGGAGGCTCAGCAGTGCGGGAGAGCAGCCGGCCACTTCGTACCTCACCCACTGGAGGCGCAGTCTGTATGGACTGGCGCTCGGTGCCCTGGCCATAGTGCCAGGCTCTGCTGAGCAGAGTTGCCTGGCCCGAAGCTGGGCGTGATTTGGGTGTGCTGTCTCCACAGCAGTCAGGCCTGTGGTTTCTGTGTCCTGAGGAACCCTGGGGTGCCACTCACAAAGGCCTGCTGTTGTCACCAACTGACAGTGACCCCAGGGAGACTGCCAGCACTGCGCTGCCCATAGAAAGAAGTTTTCCCCCGAGGCTGCTGCTGAGGGGCAGATTTCACCTGAGAGGATAAGGCCTGGTCTGCTTTTAAATCGTGGAAACTCCTGAAGGTGACCTGTGCCGGGATTGAGGGCCCTGGCCTCTAACTGCCTGGCCATTCATTTAGTTGACGACCAAGAACGTTGAAGATAGCATTCAAGAATGTTCAAAGATATTCAACATTCTCCTTGAGAAAGTACTTGTTTTCAAATTTACCTTCATATCAACCTTCAGCTGTGACAAACCGAAAGCTGAAAAAACAAGACTGTTACGCTTGATTGTAAAAGATAAGAGCAGGTATTGGGAAGTCCCAACGGTGATGGCATGTGTGTCTCTTGCTCTCTGACCAGCACTCACCCTCTTCTCCACCAGTGTCAGAATACACCTGTGCTCTCCCCCTTGCAGGGTGATACATTTACCTGTCCCTCCCAGCAGCAAGGAGTGAGGAACTCATCCGGGGACCAGATCTGTGCCCTTGGCTTCGACCCTCTTATCCTGGTGCTGCAACTCAGCCAACCTTTGGAAGAACACGAGGACCCCTGAGATGCACATGCTCGCAAAAGAAAATTCTACCTAGCCCCAGCATGAGAGTGGGCAGGCCAGGCGGCTGCAAGCCTTTTCCTGATGTCAGGAAGATTGAGTCTTCAAAAAACCAAAAGCCCCTTGCCAAGGCACAGCTCAGTGATCAGTCTGAAGAGGCCTCTGACTGCACTTTACAGTCCTAGTTGTTTGAATGCTCTTCCCGTGTTGCTCCCACCATCTCTAAACCTCCGTTTCATTGCTTATGATGTAAGTGATGGGCACGGGAGATACCTGCGGTTCCTTGCAGCTCAGGCGGTCCATGAATGTGCTTCCACACCTCTCCAGGGGAAAGGAGCAGTGGGGTTTGACTGCCAGTATGAGTGCAAACCTCTGAGGTACATTTCCCTTAGGGGTAGGAATTGGCCAAAGTCATCCAGGTGAACCCAGTTTTTTGACCTTCTACTCTTCAATCTTCAGTGACGTTTTCCCCTCCCCATGAACACTGATGGCACCACCTCAGATATGCAGTCCATGAGTCCTATTTTCCAGCCACAACCTAGTGTTCTTCCAATTCACTTACTTAGTTTTAAACATCGCCTAGATCTCCCAACTCATAGATACCCATCTTTCTCTCTTTCTTCAATTCCTCTTTCTCCTTTTTCTAATTTAGATACCATGGTTTAACTTTATAACTATAGTAGGGGGTATTTTATCTCATGCCATTTGGTCTGGCAATTGGTAAGTTAAATAAGCAAAACATGTTTAAAAAGTAAAAAAAGATAAGTTAAAGTTGGGAGTTCTGAAAAAAACGATACATATACCTTTCGACATGTCATTTTAGCTTCCAACATCTAAATGGGTATTAACTCACCAATCTTTGAGTTAGGACTTTAAGAATGGGTTGGCTGATTGGAATTCTGCATTGTGTTTCTTGCATAAGTCACTGTTAAGCCTCCTCTACAATTTCCAGTTTGGATTTCTTTAAAACTGAGTGAATACCAAATGAGAAGCAATTTGAGTGTAGTTATATTCATGCAACAACAAGTAAGCCTGGAATAAACAGGTGCTAGAACAGC
Organism: Artibeus jamaicensis; assembly: GCF_021234435.1. Lineage (NCBI taxonomy): Eukaryota > Metazoa > Chordata > Mammalia > Chiroptera > Phyllostomidae > Artibeus > Artibeus jamaicensis. The sequence goes on along the minus strand of NW_026521810.1, from coordinate 6,284,856 downwards.
TGTAAGCCCAGAACAGACAAAACTCCCTCTTGTTACATGGAGGGGACCAGTGGAGAGCAGGCTCTGGAACAGTGCCTGCCCCAGGTGCCCTGTCACTAGTGCTCCCCATCTGGTCGGTCCCTGGAACTTCCAAAGGTCCCTGCACAGCATTTCTTCCTCACTCCAACCCCTCACCATTCGGCCTTCTCAAGCTGTCCCTTTTAGCTGATGGCCTTGAGCTGTCATTGGAATGGCCTTAGAACCTGACAACAGCATGAGGGATTCAACTGGATGCTAGATACTTATGCAAGAGTTGCAGCTGTAGCAGCAGGGCAAATGTGAAAAGAATCCTGCAGAGTTCGTGCATCTAGTCAAGAGGGAGCAATTGCAGACCTCTTGTGCAGTGGTACTGCAACTGGGTCCCTGGGAGGGATGGGCGTGGGCTGGCAGCGCCCTCCCCACTGGGGGGGACGACATGACCACAGGCAGAGCTCAGCCCCAGAACCTGCCTTAGCCAAGAACTCAGTCAAAGTTGGATCTGGGACCCCTCTGATCATAAAAAAATTTCCCCAGCTGAGAGGGCAAACCCAGAAACCTCTTGGGAAGGTCATGTCAACACTGTTGGGGTGACAATGATTTCTTTCATAGATAAACACTTCTTAATCCTGGGAAGATTTTGAATGAAATATAGAAATGTTTCAAAGAATTAAGTGATAGCATTAATATTTTTGAGAAGACTATCTGTGCATAAGGGGCAATTTATGTACTTATAATATTTATGACCATTTGGCTTGTTAATTGAAAATGTGTAATTGAATTTAAACTTTTGAATTTAAATTGTAATCTTAGTAAATGCACAGCAATATCAGAGCATTTAACAGAGCTTAAGGGCCTTGGACGGGTAGCTCAGTTGGCTGGAACGTCGTCCTGATAGGCCAAGGTGGCGGGTTTCATCTCCGGTGGTCAGGGCACACATGAGAAGCAACCGATGAACGTGTAAGTAAGTAGAACAACAAATTGATGTTTCTCTCTCCTTCTGTTTCTCTCTCTCTCTCAAAAAAAAAAAAAAAAGAAGTCAATAAAAAGAGAGCTTGAGGATCACCATAGCTCTGGCCAGCGTGGCTCGGTTGGTTGGAGTGTTGTACCATAGATCGAAAGGTCACAGTTTCAATTCCCAGTTAGGAAGGACACTTACCCAGGTTGTGGGTTCAATTCCCAGTTGGGGTGTGCATGAGAAGGCAACCAGTCAATATTTCTCTCTCACATCAGTGTTTTTTTCTCTCTCCTCAGCCCCCACCTTCCTCCCCCTCTAAACAATGAAAAAAATGTCCTTAGGTGAGGATGAAAAAAACCTCACCATAGTTATAACTTTAATTTATTAGATTTCCAAGGATTACTGAAGTATTTAGAAAGGTCTGTTTATTAACTAAATAACTTACTTAAATAAGGAAGCTGAATAGACATATACATGTAACTTAAAATACTTAATGGAGGTTATTTAATCCATTTAAAATGAAATTAGATATTAATCAACCTAATTAAAAGGAATTGCTAAATGCTAGGTTTATAAATGGAATATGAAAATTAGCAAGCTGAATTTAAAAACTTAAGGGAGCACCAGTGACTGGTAACAGTATTTCTTTAAAACTTCAAGTTAACTCTTTTTAAGATAATCTTTTTTATATTCAAAAAGCTATCTTTGATGACAAAAAATCTCCCACCGACAGCCTCATACTTCTTGGGAAGACAGAGCCATCAAATGGACAGTCACCCCATCACCATCTGGTTACCCAATCTGCATGCCAACTCTGCCCACCATTCCTTTTTTCTTGCAGGTGGCAACAGAACCTTCCTCATTCCATCACTGTGCAGTCCCCTCCCTCCTTTGGTTGTCTCTTTCCCTACCCTGTCAGCTTTGCACTAACATGTAAACAAACCAGCACAAGGGCCAGCATGTAACTGTTGGTTGAGTGAAGAGCTACATATATCTATAAATGTGAAAGAGGGTCCAAGGTGTGCAGAGGCATATATGTGAAACCATCTGGAGTCAAATGACCCCCTTTGGCCTGGGTTGCCTGTACTGATGCTGGTAGATCAAGGCCCTTAAAGTTAAAAGTAGGTGGGAAAGTGATGACTGTTGGGACAAAATTACTCTCCTTGTTACATCCTTTGGCTGATTTTATTTTCTAGAATCAACTTCTTTTGAAGACTAATCTCCAGTTTCATGATCACTTGTGTTCATATTTTGGCTTTTCTGCATTAGGATAAACTACACTCTGTATCACACCTACGAGTCAAGGAAAATAAAAATTAATTTTTCAAGATAGGGTAATGTAGGTTGAATGCACTTGTCAATGCCACGATATGTGTGGGTTTGAAGATTTGCAGATACTTTAAGCTATCACATGCAATTATGTACGTGACCTTAAGTTCTAATGGCCTGACATTTTTTCTCTAAGTTTTATCGAAATGTCACAATAGTCAAGGCCATTGGAATGGCTACTAGAAAAAAAAACAGAAAATGACAAGTGTTAGCAAGGTTTGTGGGGAAATAGGAAGTCTTGTGCACTATTGGTAAAAATGTAAAATGATGCAGCCATTGTGGAAACAGTAAGGTGATTTCTCCAAAATTAAAAGTAGAACTACCATGTGGTCTAGCAATTCCACTTCTGGGCATGTGCCCAGTAGTATTGACAGCAGGATCTCTTTAAGAGTTATTTATATACCCATGCTCATATCAACATTACTTAGATAGCCAAAAGGTGGGAGCAATTCAAGTAGCTGCCAGTCTCTGCATGGAAAAACAAGTTATGGGATATACCTTAAAAAAGGGAGGAAATTCTGACAAATGCTGCAACATGGGTGGCCCTTCAAAACATGCTAAGTGAAATAAGCCAGTTACAACAAGACAAATGCTGTAGGATTTCACTTATGTGAAGTACCTACAATAGTCCAATTCATAGATAAAGAAAAGAGAAGGGTGGTCCCCGGGGGCCGGGAGCAGGGAGAACGGGGCACTGGTGTCTGATGGGCACAGAGCTTCAGTTTGTAGGACAAAGAGCTCTGGAGATGGTGACGTTTGCCCAGTAATGTGAATGTGTTTAGTGCCACCTGACTGTATAATTAAAAGTGACCAGGATAATTATTACATGTATTTTGCCATGGTTTAAAACAAGGTCACATACCACATGTGGTGTCCACTTTGAGGCATTTTCCAGAAGTTCCATGGTAGATTATTTAGGTAGATGAGAAATAACAGCTCTACTGACTGTGACTTTTGCCCATTTTTAGATGCCATGCGATCTCAATCAGGGACGGGGTGAGAGCCAGAAGGTCTATCCCCTGCAGGCCTTGTGCGTGCAAGCTCAGGGTAAATCCAAGTTCCTCTGGGGCCTAGAATATACTCTCTGTGGCCAGCATGTGATTATGTGAAGGCTTCCTTTCTAGTGTTTAAAATTGGGATGGGTTTAACTCCAATTTAACTAGAGAAAAATTTTATCTTATAGGTTCTTTTTTATTCAAATCAACAAATATTAAGCAACTACTAGGTACAGGGAGCACAGTCTTAAGAACTTTGAGAAAAGCTTCTGCATTGTATCACATGAAATTGTCAATATTCCATATTTGACTTGGATAAAAGGCACTTTGGTATGGTACAACCAAGAATTGCCCGTAGTCTGAGAGAGAAAAAACACACATAGACACCAGAGAAGTTGGCCAGCAACAATCTAGTCCAGCCCTGGTGCCAGATGGGAGCTGTATGTCTTCCAGGAAAGGGATGATGTGGTAAGGAAGGTGGGGATGGAACAGGGGCCTGCGGAGTGCGTGGCAGGCAGAGGAACAAAGTTGGCTGCAGAGGGCAGTGTGCAAATGCAGGGAAGCACGTGTGTCCAGCCGAGGCTGTTTGTGGAATGGTGGGGACAGCTTTGATGAGGAGACTTGGAGGAACTGCAGCGCAAAGGGGAGTTGGAGCATGTCAGGGGTCTAGTGCTCAGATTTCATCATCTCTGGTAGACAGGATGGAGCAGGTAAGCCTTCCTAGCAGTTAAGTGATGAGAGGGAAGCAGAGATCGAGGAAGGACAGATGGTTGAAGGAGGAAATTTTATGAAAACAGTGCAAAGTTACTATTTAGTTATAGTGCTGTATATGTTTTGCTCTTTTTGAATGTGGGATTAGCTTGTTGTTTTTCCTTCTTCATTCTATTCAAATCTTGTTTGGGCATTGAAGTTATACTAGTCTCATTTTCAAAAAGTTACTATTTAGTAGAGCAGAATTCAGTAAGCAAATGAACTAAATTCTTGGTAGTCCAGAATAGGAAATTATGTACTGGGGATGGAGAGGGACCTTATGCAGGGGAAGGTGGTGCGGGGCTGGGGTAAAGTGTGGGCGAGCAGAGTGGGAAGGGCAGGAAGCGGTGATGCCTGTGAGGTGGCAGAGGAGGAGGGTGTGTGCAGATGGGAGCAGCGCTGGGCTTACTGAATGCCACAAAGATAAAGATGAATCTGTAATTTTGAAAGAAAAAAAACGTGACACATGAACCTCATTCAGCCAAGCAAGCATTCTTCTTCAAGGGCAACATAAAGGCACTTGCAGATATGAAAGGACTCAAAGCGCATACTTCATTTCTCTCAGGGTGTTCCATTCAGTGGTATTGAACAAATACTTATTACCTAGTATGTTGCAAAGACTATTCTATTTGCGCTATACCAGTTAACTAAACAAATGCCCCTACCTCTGTAGAACTTGGAATTCTAGCTGTGCGTGAGGTGTGTGTGTACTGATAGAAAATAACAAGCATAGTAAAGAAGTAAATTATGCAATCAGTTGGAAATTGGTAGGTACTTTAGGAAGAAAAATGGAGCTATTAAATAAGGGGTATCAGGACACTCAGGGCAGAGTTTACTTATTGAGAAAGTTCGTATGAAATTTTGATGTAGATTCAGTATTATGTGACATTTGTTCTGTGGTAAGTGACCTCATTACATTTTTAAATTTAGCAATCATTTTAAATTGGCATTTTTGATGAAAATATTGACTAAAGATAAAATTATTTTCTAATATCACTGGGAAACCAGGCAAAGTCCATAGCAGAAAACTCTCTCCCGAATATTTTTCAGCAACCAGGACAACTGGTTGAACACTGGCGTTTGTTCCCTGGGTTTTGCTCCACGCAACTTAAACAAGACATTTTTCCTATGTATTTTTCATTCGGCTAATTCATATCCACTGCAGAAAACTTGGCAAATATTTAAAAATGTGAAGAAAATATAAATGTCTCAATTTCTTCAAAACAGTTTTCACATAGTTTTGTGTCCTGCACAGTACGGGCACTTTTCTCAGTGAACTCCGACAGCAGCTTTATCAAGGACGGCACTGCTAAGCCTCCAACGCCTACTGCAACCACGGTGATAAAGTAATGTGATTTGGTTGCTGTCTCCGTGTCCGCAATTCCAGTTCAGCACAGATCTCAGTCAGTTCCATTATTTCCAGGTCATGTCTTATTTTTCTTTACTGTTCATGGCATTGGAAGGGAACTCTTCGGTCTTTATAGAAGTGAATACTGCTAGCATCTGAATTCCCTCTGTGATTAGATGGAGCTCTAGGTTGAAATCATTTGAATATAGTGTCTCTATGGTTCTACAAGTCAATGTGATCTGCAGGGGGATCACTAGGTTTAATTTAGATAATAATTTAGCATAGCAATCTATTTTTCCTTTCTATTAAGATCATTTAAAAGCTCTAAAAAGGTTCCAGGCATTTTACATTAGCATGCAAAGCAGTTCACCTTGTTTAAATATATAATGATGTCTACCAACTGCTGTATATCCTGAAAGAGCTGTGCAGAAACCGCAGCTCCACACCAGCGTTTTGAGGCCATTACTTCAGAGCTTGGTGGGTGTCACATGGCTGGCGAGGGACAGACCCCAAAGTTGACTGGTTTATGACCACAAAGGTAGGACCTCTGCCTCTTTTGATCTGTTCTTGCCCTCACCCTTCAGCGGGAGCTTGAGTACAAAGCTCTGGCCCCCAGGTTTCTGACTGGCTGCACAAGCTGGTTGGTCAGTTGGCCAAATGGTCCTCCCCTAGGTAGGAGGCCATGCATACTTAAAAGCCGTCTTTGACAGCTTTTATACCTGCTGCCGGCATAAAATTCATCCATCTTCAGGAGTAACTTACTGTTAAGTAACAGGATTCTCAAGAGATGGAACATAATGTGCTGTTCCAGTCAGCTTGTATGGCTGGTAGCTGTGATATGGGAAATCCAAACTGAAGTTAAGGCAAATGACTATTAAGACGAAAAAGACCATTTTAGGCATTCAAGACCAGACATTTCTCTATATGATTCAATGAAAGGACATGCTGCAGAAAGTGTATATTGTCAATGATGTGAGAGTGTGCACGAGACGGTTGGGGCAGGTGATTTCCCCCGAAGTTTCAAGTGGACTAGAATGGCACCCCCAGCGTAGGCCCCAACTTGCCTATGTCGAGATCTTCAAATGCCCCAACAGTGCAGACTGTCCCGGCGCCCCTCCAAGTTGGAATTGGAATGGTTGAGGAAGTCTGCGTGGATGGGCATTTGTTTGTGGCTGGAACTACACCCACCTTGGTTGGAGTGAGCTGGGCTTAGAGAACAGCAGTGGTCCACTTCCTCAGACCTGTGGGGGTACTGCCTGTTGAGAAGACGGTCTTAGGAGCTGAATGTTTATGTCCCCACAAATTACACTTGGAACTCTGATCACCAATGCTAGTACTAGGAGACGCCTGTCAGAGGTAACCACTGGAGCCCTCACAAATGGGACTAGTACCCTTAGAAAAGGCCACAGAGTGAGCTGGCTCCTTCCATTCCATCGGTGGTCTGCAGCATGGATGAGGGTTCTCACTGGAACCAGACTGTGCTGGCACCCAGATCTTGGACTTGTGGCTTCCAAAACTGAAATTCATCTTTGTTGTTTATAAGCCACCGGGTTTACAGTTCTGTTATAGCCGCCCGAGCTAAAATGAGGTGAACGTTTCCTGGAAATTTGTTGCCTTATCCAGCATTTGCCCAATTGTTAATAGTTAATAGGCCACTGTGTTGCCAGCTCAGGCTGGGAAATTTAAGGACTTCCTCACATAAAGCCTGGAGGGTGTTCAACCCCACCCCTTTCCAAAGATGTTTCTCTTTCAAGAGAGGATTATTTTTAGGGATATGTAAATTTGTTAACTACCTGAAGTAAAAATTTAAGGTGTTTTGTAAGGCCCAGCATGGATTTTAGGCCTGGGCTACTAATGAAAGATGGGCCACACATTTAGAATGAATTTCTTGGAGCAATGTCTCTTTACTCGAAGGGTTGAATTTCTAAGAAGTGATGGTTTGGCTCTCAGGTTGCCAGGAAAGGGACATACTGCAGCTGTGAGGCAACCAGAGCTCTGCAGTGGGGGCCCCGAGGAAGCCTGCAGAGAACGAGGCACCAATGAGCTCCAACAAATAAGGAAAAGGTCGAATAGGCTATGCCATGAAGCAGACCTGACTGGCATGGATGATGGCTGCGCAGCGTGCAACACAAAGTTTGTCAAGCACTCCAAGTGCTCTTCCCCATTGAATCCTCACACAACCCTGGGAATTATGACGAGAGAGTAGCAAACACATTTGGAGACGAAACATTTGCCTGAAGCCACAGGGCTAAAGACAGCAGGCATTCCCACCATGCCTGGCTTCGGGCAGCAGCACCCATGTTTGGATGAGGGATGCTGCCTCTCAGGACAGCAGCTGGCCCCAGCACAGGGCATGAAGGTGAAATGACTGTATGTTGTACACTAATTATACACTAACAACAAATAAAGCTGAGAAAAATAAAGCCACAACTTGACCTGTATTGATTGAAAAGTAATAACCCAGAAGAATTCTTTCAGGCTTTTCTGTCCTCTCAGTTCTGAACTTTGGTCTTAAGAAATTATTTTGGCATTTTGGCACGGGGCAGGAGAAATGGTAAATTATAAATCAGTTAGTGCATAGAAACCAAAGACAAATTTGTACTATTATCAAGAATACTTTTTTTTGAAATGTGAGTTTCAGTGGACACAAAGATTCTAATTGAAACTTTGTGATACACTTTGGGAAAACAGATGGGCAGTTCTTAGCTCCCTACAAATGTGATTTAATACCACTGAGCATGAACAATGTGCAAAGGGCTTGCTGGTTCTGTACTGAAATTCAGGGAGCTCTTCATGAAAAATGAAGGCACATTTAGTGCAAATAAATGAGCGGTCATACAACTAAAAAAACGACTGACCTTTAATATCCTCTGCTGGCTGTGCGAAGAGGAAAGGGAACAACAAAGTAAGGTTCGTCCAGGAAAGGATCTGGACATGCAGGAAGGTGATGGCAGTAGTCACCAGCTGGACAGAGCACAGGCAGACTGCATTCCAAACCGCAGAGGAGGACCCTGGCCTTGACCCCCTCCTGCCTCCACTTTACCAACAGCTTCATCCTGGGACCATCAATCCACCACCCTCCACTGGTCCACCAGGTGCCAGGACATCCAAGGGTACTGGATCCTTCATAATACAACAGTAAGTCTGGTCTACCTGGGCAGCCAGTAGACTCTCACGGAAGTCTGGGATAAGACTAAGACATCAGTTACAACTGTGAGCCTTCAAAAAGTTCCTGAAGCCAAAACACGCATCTGTCTCATGGCCTTTGTTTCCTCCTGAATCGCCGCATGAAGAATCAGTCTAGCTGGCTGTCCAGGCACTCCCTATCCAGAGCAGCGGTCTGCAACCTTTTCCATCTCACGGCACACACAATCACTAATATTCTGTAGCACACACGAATATGTCTTTTGCTGATCTAACACAGGTATACTTTTAATTAAAAAAAAAGTAATGACCTACCCTTTTTGTTCCAAAATGACTTTTTAAAAACTCAGGTGCCTATTCTTATATATGATTTCTGATACCAAAAATTAACCAATCAGACAACCTTATTATGCAACATGACCAATAAAATGTAACTCTATTACATAACCTATATATTTGTAATTCCAGATAGGGCATTCATACTGCATGACTACTGTTGTGTTGGCTGCTGTCATTTAAAAAAATTTGATAATCTAAAGAAAGAGGCCAGTGCCCTAAGTAAGTACTGCATGTTTCAAAAATTCTCATGGCATGCTGGTTGAAAATTGCTGATCTTGAGGGATTCTAGCATGAGGTCACGGTGGCACACACAACGGTGAGATGCAGGTCAGGACTGTTCCTTCCATGGAGAAGACGCAGAACCATGCATGTTGTCTAAGGTCATGTCTGTCTCATTCACCTGGATGTCTATTCTTATATAACTGGGTGCCCCAACCTGAGCCACCAGACACCAAACTTTGAATTTATTACCAAATTTCTAATTTATGTCAAAGACAACAAAAAGATGCAATTAAATCACAGGAAACAGGAATGAGAGATTGTGTACAAACGGTCATGCAATGCCTTATTCCTCCCGGGAGCCTCCCAAGGCTGGGGCTGGAAGGGAGTGGGCCTCGCTGGGTTTGCAGCGCTGCCCTACTTTGTACCAGCCATGTGCCCTTGTGCACTTGCTTCCTGCCTCATTTTCTCCATCCATCTGTATGATGATAGCAGCACCCGGCTCACAGGGTTGTGGTGAGGTATAAATGAGGACACCATGTCTGCCACAGAGGGGAGTGTTCAAGTGCACTCACTGCAATTAGCCCAAGAAGGAACAAATCCTGTGTTCTGTGGCTTTGTATTCTCAGTGCCCAGCAAACGGCAACTGTTTGATAAATGTTTCCTCACAGGAAAGCTAGAGATGAGAGATGCAGATGACAACAGTTCGCTAAAACATTTTTTTAACAAAGAGTACAAAGTTAACACCACGCTTGAGATTCTTGTTTCTCTTGGAGTTGCACTAGTTAAAATTTATTATTTCAGCACACAAAAATGTGGTGGTAGAAAAAGAAAACACACTATGTGTTTAACTCCTCTCTAAAACTGCTTCCCGTCAGGCACCAAGAGTTCAGGAAATTCTGCAGGGACTGCTCTCCAGTCACTGAGTCAGTTTTCCCAAACACACACGCACGCAGTCTTGTCATAATACTTTTTTATTACAATATCCAAAAAACTGAGTATGCAAGTTTGGGAGGTCTCGTGACCCCTTCTTCGACTGTAGGAATGTGCCATCTCAAGATAGTATATTTAAACTATAAAGAAGTTCAAATATAAAGAAAAAAGAAAACATAAACATTCTGTGTCTCTTACTACCAGTTACATATTCTCTTGTAAACCCTGAAACATTTCCCTGTAAAGCAAATTATATATATATATACATACATATATATATGTGTATATATATATGTATGTATATATATATATATGTGTGTGTGTGTAAAGTGTTGGTAGCTTCCCTTCCCCAAAGATCAGCTATTTTCTTTAATCATCTGTATTAGTGTCAACAAATGGCTACATATTACTTTGAGAATTAAATACATAATTGTGAAATTTAAACAAGCCAAAGGGCAAGAAGAAAAAGCACTATGTAGATGGCACATTTGGGGATAAATTACCAAAACATATCTGAGTCACCAGTCCCTCTTGCAGACTGACCTTCAAGGAAATCCTTTCTTATTGCAAGCACAGCCCCAAAGGCACTGGACAGCTTCCTCACTACTATCTCACCTGGTATTCCAGTATTGCTACCAGCAAATGTGTTCACTCCCTGGAGAGTCTGGAAGCCAGGTAAGGGCAAAGGACAGGAACAATGGCTAATGGGACCAGGACCTTTGCCTGTGCTGCCTGGCATGTGGGAGCCCAGGGCTCTCTGGAGAGGCCACCTTGGAGTGCACTGTAGGTCACTTTGTCAAGGGCAGCTTTGGTGCATTCCACCTGCACCCGGTGTCTTCTTATTGAGAGGAGCTGACAGCATAAACAAGGCGAACAGACTAAGGCTGTTTCCAACTCAGAAGAAATAAAGTGAACAAACTCGCCCCTCTTCCGCCTCCCATTCTCTGAAACTGGCCAGTAGCAGAGTGGCCTTGAACATGGAATGAGGGCCTGGGATGGTGAAGAGGAGGCAGATGGAAACAAACAACCTGGAAAGAAAGATAAACCAGGCAAAGGAAGCCAGTAGGGGACAAGCCACCAGACGGAGCAGGCCCTGTGCAGAGCTCCTGCCCCATCACGTCTTCCGGGGGCCATCCGCTCCGCCCTGGGGAAGTGAGTGAGGCACCAGGCCTGGAGGTGGCAGGCCAGAGGGGAGGCATCACTGAAGCGCTCGGACGAGGTAGAGCTTCTCCCCGTGCTCGCTGGTGAAGATGGGGGCCTTTTTGTAGTGCTCCACCAACTCGTCCATGGTGTGAAACCGCCGCTGCCCGATGCAGTAGACATTGTCCACAAGCTGCACCTTGAAATGTTTGTTCTTCCCTGATGCTTTGAGAGACACGGAGAAGTCACTGGGCTGGGGAGCAAACAGAACACACGTTACGAGTGAGCTAGACAGGAGACTCCCCAGCCACCAGCAGAAGGGCCAGTCCAAGAGTAGAAATGCTGTACTCTGTGAGTCTCAACTGCATGAAGCCTAACTATTTTGGGAATTAACCTTGAAACTTCACTTATCCAAACCCAAACTGCCATACAGCTCAAACAGCTAGATCTCTGTTTTAATACTAAGGATAGTAAAAAGAACGGCATCTGATGTTCAGAACAATGTAGGGGCAGTCCCAGACTCTGGTGCCCAGAATAGAAAAAAAAACTAAGTTTTGCTTCACACAGTTTCAGTGCTCAATGTATTTTAGTTTTTTCAAAACTGGAGACTCACTGTGGAATGTATGACACCGGTGTTAACCTGGACACTGAAGAAACTTGACGTTTTCATTTCCTAAGCTATTTTTTATAAACTGGAGAAATTTCAAAAGGGACTTGTATTAATACATATTAATACATAGGCAGCAGCTTAAAGTTTTTTTTCTTCTACCACTATTAGCCATTCAACCATCAAACATTTTCTCATTCTAAACTATTTAAAAAGGAAAACTTTTAAGAGCCATGGGAAATTTTAGTTGCATTTTATTTAAATGAGGTTCATAAAATCCCAGAGGGGGCTATAAAATGGTTCAAGCACAGATTTTATTGATAAATGTTTGTATTTGTGATTATGTCAGTACCTTACTTATATTTGAATATATTTTAGAAAGATATAATTAAAATTGGTCTTTCATTTATTTAAACATATGCAGAGAAGACACTGAATGAAGAATGTTCTTTAGGAAAAAAAGTATTGATTAATTCAATAAAGAATAATTATTTATTGAATACAACCCATGCTCCAGACAGGCCATGCTGTGACTACTTGCACATGCATGTATGCAATGCACAGCATGTACGCTCTGTATGTACCGCCGAAACAACCATTCGGTGGGGGAAACAGAGAAAGAAAAATAAATAGGCTGATATGTGTGCAGCTGTAAGCCACGGTAAATTCTATGGAGATGAAGGAGAGAACACTGAGGCAGAGTAGGCTAATTTAAATGGGTGAGGGGGCAGTCTGGAAAGGCTGCTGAAGAAATGGGGGCTGAGGCGAGATCCGCCTGGGGGTGGGGTTGGTGGTAGAGCACTGGGAAGTGCGGCCAGTGGCGAAGAAAGGGAGGGAAGGCCCTGCCTCTTCTGAGGTACCATGTGACCAGGTGGCCGAGGGGGGCAGAAGAATGCGAGCTTCCCTCAAGGGTCTCAGAATAAGACCCACAGCCTTCTGGCCTGCCATGCCCGTGTCCTTAGCCCTTGCCTACAAGGAGCTTCAATCACTGAGACAAAAGGCTGTGCCACACCCGGCCCCTGTTCACTGCTGCTCCGGTCGTTCTGAGCCCCTTCCCAATGGTTGACCGGCACCTCGGTCAACCATTCCTACGAGGCTCAGCTCAAAGGTTCACTGGGGAAGCCTCCTCCTTCCCCAACGAGATAAACTCTTCTGCTTGGGTTGCTGTAGAGCGAAAAGTTAATGGCTGTCCAGTGGGAGAACCACAGTGTATTCCAGTAACCACTCTGTATAAATAATTTACACCCGTGTCTTACCCCCTTCATTATGCATCATGCCAGGTAGGGCCACATCCTCTCCACAGAGAGCCCCATGGACTGCGGTGCCCAGTGCAGTTCTTAACTGAGTCTCTAAAGCAGGCTTTAGCTTCTCCTAACACCCAGGGACTTACTGCTGCTGAGCAACCACCAGTCCTGTCCATGCTCTGCCCCCTCCCCCAGGGGCAGACTTAACAAGCATCCTGGCCACTGTTGGTCACACACAGTTTACAACTGTTCATTAAAACTGTGCGAATCTTGTAGAGCAAGATATAACGGACTCCATATAACCTACTGACAGGGCAAGGAAATGGGTGCCTCAGAAAATTCAGCTCTAGAAGAATGGGCTGCTGGACTCACCAGTCACAGCTACTATCAGCATAAAAGGGTCAAAGAGACAATTAAATTTACAGTTTGCATTCACGTATTTCTCTGCCCCACACAGATCAAATAAAAACAAACCTCTGAGCTGTGAAGGTAGGAGGAACTTCAGGAAGAGACAGGAAGGTTAATCTCTGCTTTTACGCCTTAGGCTGTACCTTATTTTCAGAATCATGGCTGGGTGGAGCTGGGGCAGCAGGGACTGGGGAGAACATATACCTTGAAAATTATTTTCCCACTTCAAACACTCAGAAACGAATCACCCCAAACCGTGATGTCATAGATAATCCTGTCAACCTGCCCTATCATACTACTCTAAAGCAGGGTCCCTAACCTCTGGGCCTGGGCCAGTTAGAAACTGGGCTGCACAGCAGGAGGTGAGCATGGATCTATGAGCCTGAATCACCCCCAAACCATCCCCTCACCTTGGTTCATGAAAAAACTGTCTTCCATGAAACCAGTCCTTGGTGCCAAAAAGGTTGGCACCACTGCTCTAAAGCACAAAATGACATTCTAAGCAATCATTTGATTACACTACTGTAAATTCATGATTATTTCACAGGCCTGACCAATTAGCCTCCACGTTCTTAGCATTACCATCCTGGCTGGTACTCTCTGTGCTTCTGCAAGCAGAACACACGGACAGGGACCCTCCACAGGAGCCAGGCTGCCAGCACCAGCCTCTGGCCCCTGTCGCCTGAGTCATTAACTCAGGACAGCCACCCCAGCCAATCACAGCACACTTGTGTACAGCAGCACATACAAGTGATGACCTGCTCACCCCTCTCCTGAGGGCTTCAGGTCTTAGTTTCAGGCTCCTATTATTTTTATAAGTATATCCATTCTGTGCCAGAAGTTTCTGCCATCTTAGAACAAAATGGCTGCAATCTCAGTTTATAGTTTGGAACAAGCCAGGCACCACATAGTTTTATAGATACTTTAATTAATTCACAGCTAAAGCGGCATTGTCCTAGAGTACAATGTGAGTGAGGCAGAGTAAGTATATGGTAGACCTAATTTTAATTGAGCCAGATGACCAACAGATGACTTTCTAGACAGGGAAATCTGCTTCGAATGTCAGTGCCTTAATTTCATACCTTGGGGCGTCGTGCGTCTGTGCTCAGCAGTACAATGGGTGGAGTGGAGAAGGTAACTCTTAATTCCATGGGCTCCTGAGCAGAAACCTTAAGGCAGGAGCAGCCAACCTTTTGATGTCCCTGGGCCACACTGGAAGAAGAGTTGTCTTGGGCCACACATTAAATACATTGTGACATGTGATTACACACACACACAAAATCTCATGTGTTTTTAAGAAAATTCACGATTTTGTGCTGGGCTGCATTTGTAGCCATCCTGAACCACACGCCGCCCCCACGGGTTGGACAGCCCTGCCTTAAGGTGGAAGACAAGGAACTGAGGCGATGTAATGCAGGAGTGCTGAACATCTGAGGAATTCTCACTTCAACCTGAGCAGATTTTCCAGTCTACACACTAAGGAAAGTGAATGCTTACATGTTTCCACTGAACAGCATGACCAGTGGTTTTCCAGGGGTGTGCCCGGTACCAGCAGCATTTGCAACACTCGGGAACTTGTCGGAAACTGTCAGGCCCCGCCCTGGACCCGCTGAATCAGAAACTGTTTCAACCCCCAGCAATCTGCATTTTAATGAACCTTCCAGGGATCCTGACAGTTGCAGAACAGAAATGAAATTTGAGCGGGCCACCAGCAATGTTCTCACATGTTCAGAGCCACGATAATAAGACATGAATGTGGTTTATAGGCTATGTAGCCCCCGAGAGGGAGCCCGGTGGCCAACCTCCCCCACAGGCTGTGGGTACCCTTCTTATTTCTGGGCCTTGCACCACACACCGCCGGTGGGGAATACCTGATGGAACGGCTGGGACACTGATGGAAACAATGCCCTAAGATCTCGTCCCTTGAAACTGAGCCAGTCCCTGGATCTGACAAACCACTCTGCTTCCAGAGACAGAGCACAACAAGGCAGGGAAGCATTCTGAAGAGGGCAGCGCCACGGCCCTGCTCACCTCTGCCATAGTCCTTCGGAAATAGACTCAGGGGAACCAGGCACACGTACCTCAACTAGTAGTGTATACTGGTGTGAGGGCTTTAAATTTTAAGTTAGTCAAAGAATCCTAACATATTTTTGCTTGAATATCTATACTGAGAAAGCAGACCAACATAATCAGCAGTTCAGCATTTCCACTCCACACAGGCTTTGGTTTTGGGGTGTTTACTGATCTGAAGACCCAGGCCCGTACAAGGCCGTCCCAGGGCACAGAGCTGAAGTCTGCTGCGGGCCCCTCATCAGCAGGCCGAGGTGCCAACCTGATCCCTGAGGTGGAGAGCGCTGGACTTGGGAATTCTCCGCAGTTAGTGGGAGTATAAGCCAGAACTGCTGCTTTGTTAAAGAGTGTAGCATTATTGAGAAGTTGGGAGACAGGCCTTCTTAGGAGATGCACCTGCACATGTGCACCAGGGCACATGTGTGAGGACGCGCAAGCAGACCCAGGTGGGAACACTCCTCAGGTCCACCAACAGGAGAATGGACCAGTAGATGAGACATGTATCTCATTGAACAATGAAATGGATGCATCAACATGGACTAAAATATCTCACAAAGAGTGTGGAACAAAAGAAAATACCTACAGTACTTACCATCTACAGAATTCTTAAACAGGCAAAACTAAAATGTACTGTTTAGGGATACGCACATAGATTTGAAACAGTAAGGAAAACATTTACCATAAAATGAGAGGAAGCGGTTACCTCCACTGGGAGGTGCAGTGCAATCAGGCAGCAGACGTGTGTGGGGAGAAGCTGCTACGTCTCAGAAATGGCCAATTTCTTGACCTGGGTCAAATGAGTACTTTTCAAATAAAACTTTCTGTGTGTTATGTGTCATCCCACCCAGCACGTTTTAAAGGTGCTGAAGGCGAAGCTCGAGGACCCGGCCGGGGGCTCACTGATCTCCTGGCACTGGCTTTCCTCTTCTGCTGTTGCTTCCACCTTCTTCCCACCTCTCTGCTGCCCACCCCTCTCCTGGGACACCCACTGCACGTATGTGAAACCTTTCCCTTGGTCCCGTCAATCTTAGTCAGTTCGGGTTACTGTAACAGAACATCATGAAGTGGGTGTTTGAAAAACAACAGAAACTTATTTCTCACAGGTTTGGAGGTTGAGACGTCCAAGACCCGGTGGCCAGCAGATGTGGTACCCGGTGAGGGCCTCCTTCCTGGGTCAGGGACAGGCATCTTCTTGCTGCGTCCTGATGTGGCAGAAGGGCAAGACAGCTCTCTGGGGTCTCCTTTGTAACGGCACTAATCCCACTTATGAGGGCTCTACCCTCTCAATACCATCACACTGGAAACTGCGCTTTAGCGTATGAATCTGGGAGGGGGCACAAACATTCAGACTACAGCAAAACCTCTTCTACGTTTCTTTATGTTCTACCCTTTTATACCTTTTTCGTGTATCCTAAAATTTTCTTCTCCTCTGAGGTATCTTCCAGTTTACTAATCCTTTGTTCAGTTGTGTTTAATCTGCTGTAAACCTACTGAAGTCTTAATTTCCATTATTATATTTTTCCATCATTGTATCTTTTTTACCATTTCTAATTTTCTGCTCAAATTCATTCTGCTGAATTTCTTGAAGCTATTAACCTATATAACTTAAAGACTGCATTTAAAAACTCAAAATCTGGACTGCTGTTATGTCTTACCTCTTCTTTGTTTTTGGTCATTTAGTCTTGTCTACTGGTAAATGGCTTTTTTTTGATTGCTGCATGCTGTTCATGAAACATTGAAGAGAAAAACTGAAGAGGTTCTCAATGGAGCTGCCGTCCTCCAGAAACGATTGGCGTTAGCTTCTGTCCTCAGTTACGGTGGGGCAGGGCACCTTAATCCAGTTGGTTTTATTCCCAGTTTGCCTTTCCTCCTAGTGCACAGACTTTTAGGGATCCATACTAATAGCCTGAATCTGTTTCTGGGCTCTTTGGTGGCCCTGACTTCCACTTTTTGTCCCCCATCACTGCAGACTACTGAAAGATTACTTTTTTGTTGCTTTGTCTGTTTCAATGTTCAGCTAGATTTGCTGTTTTCAGCAGAAGTGTTAGTCCATTTTTACCACAAGTGGGAAGTGGCATGTGACACTGGACAAACCGCCGTGACTTGTCTACACTCCAGTTGTATATTACAGTTACATAAGAAATAGGACAGTTGGTTCTACACAGTCTCTGGAATCAGGCTGCCTGGGTTCATATTCTGGCTCCTTTATTTACTAGCTTTGTGATCCTGTGCAAACTTCCCAATAGTTGTCCGCTTCAGTTTTCACAACTGCAAATACAGATAGTTTCTGAAAATGGGAAGAGACTAGGACAGTTTAATAAACTATTATAATGTCAGGAGTAAACATCTTTGGGGACTGTTAAGTAAGCACTGTCATTTAGTGGCCCCTTTTTTGTTCCTTTTATGAAACTACAAGGATAGCAAACACCATCTCATTGATTTTAAATCTTTATTGTAATTTTTTCCATTACCATTTAGTCCCCTAATACCCACTCCCCACAGTGCCCTGGCAATCACCACACTGTTGTCCATGTCCATGAGTTCTTTTCCCTTTCTGTTCAGTCCCCAACCCCTAATGCCAAGGCCTCCAACCCCATGTGCTCATCCTGCTCCCTGCGCATGAGTCTGTCTCTGCTTTGCTTGTCAGTTCAGTTTGTTTGCTTCCACATAACAGTGAGATCATACAGTATTAGTCTTTCTCTGACAGGCTTATTTCACTTAGCATAATGTTCTCGAGGTCCATTCATGCTGCTGCAAAGGGTAAAATTTTCTTTTTTTTGTGGCTGAGTGCTATCCCATTGTATAAATGTCCCATAGTTGTTTTATCCACTCGCTACTGATAGATACTTGGGCTGCTTCCATATCTTTGAAATTGTAAAAACGTTTCAGTGAACATAGGAGTGCTCATGTTCTTTTGAATTAGTGTTCTGGGTTCCTTTGGATATATTCCCAGAAGTGAAATTGCTGAATTAAAAGGCAGTTCCATTTTTAATTTTTTGAGGTAACTCCATACTGCCTTCCGCAGTGGCTGCCCCAGTCTGCACTCCCACCAACAGTGCAAAGGGTTCCGCTTTCTCCACGTCCTCACCAGCACTTGTTTGTTGATTTATAGATGATGGCCTTTCTGACAGGTGTGAGATGGTATCTCATTGTGATTTTTATTTGCATTTCTCTGGTGATTAGTTATGTTGAGCAACTTTTCATATGTCTATGGGCCATCTGTACGTCCTCTCTGGATTAGTGTCTATTCAGGTCCTTTACCCACTTTTTAACTGGATTGTTTCTTTTGTTGGTGTTGACTTCTGTAAGTTCTTTTGGATATTAACCCCTTATCAGATGTATCAATAAATAAGTTCTCCCATTCTCTGGATTGTCTTTTTAATTTGTTCATGATTTCCTTTGCTGAGCAAAACTTTTTACTTTGAAGTTGTCTCATTTGTTTATTTTTGTTTCCCTTGCCTGGAGAGATATACCCAATAAAATATTGCTACGAGTAATGTCCGAGATTTTGCTGCTTAAGTTTTCTTCCAGGATTTTTATGGTTTCGGGTCTAACATTTAATCCATTTATCTATTTGGAATTTATTCTTTGTTTGTGGTGTAAGAAGGTGTTCTATTGATCTATGTGTTTGTTTTTAAGTCAGTACCATGCTATTTTCATTACTATGGCCTATAGAAAAGAAAACCAAAGAATACCCTCCTTGATTCTGTTTTTATAAAACAGATGCTGTGCACAAACATTTCTCTCCTTCGCTCATGACTTAATCACAATTTTCTCGTTGATGGAAAAAAAAGATGCTGAGAACCATATGTAATATCTTTCATTTCCTTCTCCATCCACTCCTGGCAGCATAATTATTAATACGATTTTCTCGTAAGCACACGGCTGTGAAGAAATAACAGGAGGGAAGGACCCTGCTCCCAGGCGGCCCTGATTCTTCTACAACCTTAAAACTGCTACTTATCCTTTGCCTTAGACTTTATGAAAAGAGAGTCGAAATGGCCTTTGTCTGGTTCACCAAGCAGCCCAGTGAACTCTGGACCCATTCTGGTCACACTACTCACAGATCAACAATTTATACATTGTATTTAACACTCTTTCTATCCCCAAAGAGAGGTCACCTTGTTGGTTTCTTATCACAAGCTGTATCATTCTTTCCTTTTAATTTGGTAAACAGACATTTTTCTTTGTTACTTCTTTAAGGAATAACTTCTTTAAGAACTACTCTCTGATCTTCTCGTTTGTCCAGAGAAGTAATTCTTTTCCCTAAACAAACGGAGAACCAATGGGTTAGAGGCAAACTGTCCACTGATTAATATTCTCTTAGCTCAGAAAAGTCGCCTTTGGAGTTTTAGCACCCTACTAGATCACCCTCTCTACCCAATATTGCCTTCTTTTAATCCAAATAGAGTCACAGTTCATACTTATGCCACTAGCTGTCAATTGATAGTGTTCTCTTTGTTTTCACTTCAGATTATCTTTTCACCAGCATTTTCTATTCTCCTATAAACACATTTCTGAAATATTTATTCCACAGGTCTAACACCAATCCACTCGTGACATGATCAAATATTATCACTCCCATTAGCATCTGAAGTAAACTTATTCACATAAAGGAAGAAGAATCATTCACCGGCTGCAGAATAGCCCTGTAAGTCCCACTGCCCTGATCTTTAAATGACCAGAGTGCTTACGGTCCATTTTCAAGTTAGTGTGCATATGTGTGTGTGTGTTCATCCCTCCCTGCCTCTCAAAAAAAATTCTTAAAGTTAACTTTAAATATCTTTGCAAATAGAGTTTTAGAATATTGTCCTTGTCATTCTTTGTCTTTTTGCCACATTGCACTGTGACTAAGCGATAACAACAATAATCAATGATCTTTAATTCAGAATTTTACCATATAATACAATGCTGTTCAAAGGGCTTGGACCAATTTCATTTGCCACATTTCAGTGGTGCTCATATTTGAGCATCAGAATCATTTGGAGGGTTTGTTCAAACTGAGGTTGCGGGGCTCCACCCCAGAGAGTCGAATGCAGCAGGTGTGCGTGGGGCCCGATAACTGTATTTCTAGCAAGTTCTCTGGTGATGCTGATGCTGCTGGTCCAGAAACCGCACTTTAAGAATTATGGCCACAGAGACTGAAAAGTTTTTTTATATGGGTGTTTTTCCATTTGTTTGTGGAACTACCTGTGCTTGATGCTATTTATTCCCAATGACGGTAACACAGTGTGAGCTTTCAAAAAGGGGAAACTGACTGTGGTAAGGAAGAAGGCGGTGAGCCGGCCAGTTTGCACACAATCCCACCACTACCTGCAGACCTAATTTATAATGAGCTGCTTTCTGTGTTACAAACCCTGAGGGGCGGCTGTATGTGTCGCTCTCTGCTGCTCCTGCCACACTGTTGAGGCCATTTTAAAGAACTGCTTCCTGACAGCACCAGGAGAAACACCCCAAACAAGAAGGAAAGTGAAGCTGATGTGGAAAGGTGAAATGCCGGCACAGAGGAAAACCATGCCTGTTCGCCACCGCAGACCTCCCTTCTGCGACGTTTCAGTCACAGCCACCCCTGCTCTGTCCCTCATTCCTGGAAACCATTATTCTGTTCTTTGTCTTTTAACTGCCATTTCTAGGATACTAATAAATTGAAGAATATGGTAAAAAAAAAACCCACAATAAGATACCACTTCATACCCTGGTTATTATTTTTAAAAAATGGAAAGCAAAAACTGTTGGCGTGGATGTGAAGGAGTTGGCGCCCTCGTGTGCTACAGGTGGCCCTGTACTGTTACAGCGACTGTGGAAAGCAGATGCCAGCTCCTCAGAAAACTGAGTGATGAACTAGGATTTGATCCAGCAATCCTGTTTCTTTGTATACACCTAAAGAACTGAAGGCAGGGACCTGAGCTGGTATCTGTACACCCATGTTCACAGCAGCCTTATAAATAACAGCCAAAAGGCGGAAGCTCCCCAGTGTCTGTGGGAGGGTGAACAGGGAAACAAACTGTTGTCTGTACATACAATGGAAGGACTATCATTCACCTTTAAAAAGGAAGCAAATTCTGACACGTACTATAACATGAATGAACCTCGAGAACACTATGCTACATGAAATTAAGCCAGACACAAAAAGACATCTGAGGTACTTAGAATAGTCAAATTCATAGACACAGAAAGTAAAAAGTTACCAGGGGCTGGGGGGGGGGGGGAACGGGAGCTAGTATGTAATGGGTACAGAGTTGCAATTAGGGAAGATGAAAAAGTTCTAGAGGTGAATGGCAGCGATGGCTGTAGAACAATGTGAATGTACTAATGTCAATGAATTTACATTTAAAAATAGTTAAAATGGTACTTTTTATGTTATATATATTTTGCCACAATAAAAAAACACTTAAAGTTTATGTGCTAGTCTAAAAGAAGCATGTGAAATTCTGGTGGAAACATCGCAGTCACTTTAGAGGACACCAAAGCATTAGTACAGGTGAGGACACCAGCTCTTTCTGCCAGGGACACTTTCTGCAAAGTGCCAGTGCAGCACCTCCCAGTGAGGGCACAGCAGTGGTACAAAGAACTCATCATTTTCTTCAGATCATCTACAATATCTGATGAGTCCAGTGTATTGCTTTCCCTGGGGGAGCGTGTGGCAGCTGGAGACAGACTCAGAGTCGGCTCCTGAACAAAAAAGTTTGCTCTCCTCTGGCCAGGGTTCAGGCAACAATGATCCCTGAATTTTACATTATTCTTCTAAGACCAGTACTTTTTCTCAAACTTCCAAAAATGCTACAGTGATACTGACTGGCTCTGGCTGATATACCGGCTGGGCCTCTTAGAATACTGGCATATCGGTTAGTAAGACAGCTTAGAAACCACCTCTGTTGGACAAGCAGTTTCTTTGCACACATCTCTAGACCAAAATGTAAACATTTCCTGCAGAATTCCTTCTACAAGTTTCAAAGGAACTCTTTTCAAAGACACTTGGCAGCGGTACAGGGTCCTCTGCTTAGGAAACGTGAACTTGTCTTGCAGGAGGTGCCTATGTTCAAGAAATGTTTACCGAGTGTCAACTGAAGCACAATTTAAACATTCCTCCATCTGTTCAGGTGCCTCAACGTCTCTCCACCGTCTTGAAGGCTGGTCACATCACAAGGAAAACGGAGGGGGCGGGGGACACCTGCCTGCTGGGCACCTGCGCCCCCCCCCTCAATCTGTGTGTGTGCAGGGTGGAGGGACGGGTCGTTAAAAACAAAACAGAAAGCAGATAAAAGAAACCCTAACAATTTCTGTAATATTCTCTCACTGCCAATTTAGTGGAGTGATCATTAGATCACTAATTTTTGCCTCTTCTATAAACCAAATGAAGGGCGGTCTCAATCTATAACAGAAAACAAATATATTCACAGTTACATCTGTAGCCACAGCTAAAGCAAAATCAAGCAGAATTAAAAAAAAGTTTGCACTGATACTTCATGTGGTAGTAGTCATAAGCCTTTCTAATGAATTAAGTGCTAAAAAGTTATTTGACCCAGTTTTTAAAAATTTTCATTGTAGCTTTAAATGTTTGGGCAGGAAAACATTTCTAAAAGGTATGTGCAATTTTCCCTGAGAGTAATATAAATATTTACATAAAGGGTAGTTAGTGATAGCTAAGGTATTTCTATAAAAATATTTCTAAAGAAATTATTCACTTTGACATATTTTCTTTTGTAGTTTGAAAGGGTTATTCTTCAGTTGCCTGTGCTTACCTGATGACCACTTTCCCCTCATTGTGTCTACAGGTCTGAAGACAGGGCAGCTGGACCCCCTCATGGCAACAGTAGTAAGATGGAGGCCACGGCGTCTGACCCAAGCTAATTAGTGCATTAGCACAGCCCAGGGAGGGACCAGGCACCAGAGAGCCAACCCGGGATTCTGAGCACTCTCCTTCAGTTGGCTGCTGGTGCCCACACTGAATCTACAAGAACATTCAGCGTAGAAGACTTCTGTGAAGAACATTTCTTGGAGTCCCACCAAGGTGCCAGGGATTCAATGGACCGACACAGTCTCATTCAGAGGCGATTACAGTGGGGCGTAAGACCTCTGAGTGACCCAGGAGCAGCGGCCAAGGCCTGCAGGTCAGGAAAAGCTTCCCTGAAGTAAACAAAGGTGACTGAGATATGAAGGATGTATGCATATTAGACAGATGGAGGTGGGGTGGGAGGGTGGGAACTATATTCTAGACTTTTACAAAGGTCTGGAGGAAGAGAGAACCGAGTCTAAGAACCTGATGGCAGGAACACAGGTGTGAGGAGGGGGCAGGGTGATGAACACTGAAACCTGTGAGATGCAAGATGCCGACAGAGAAAACACGAAGCTACTATCAGCGATGCAACTGAACCACCGCGGCCCCGTGACTGAACCACGCAGCTATCCTACAGCTGCCTCACCGACATGTCACAAGACAGGTGAGTTTTAGGTAGTAGGCTGTGCTCTATTCTGCTTTCTACATTTATCTTCCTTTCCTTTTGAAGAAACTTAGTACTACAGGTACCGTCCACTTTTCAAAAGTTCACGTTGTGCCACTTCCCTTTATGAAAGATCTTAGTACCTGTTTTTGCTAACCAAAAAAAAAAAAAATCTTCAGAGGATTTTCCCTTTTATAAAGAAAAGCTAAAGGGCATTCATTTTGTTTTGCTGGAGCTGTTACAAAGGCAGCACAAACCCCTGCAGTGAGTAGCCCAGCAGGGCTCCCCGGGCTCCCCCCCCCCCTCGGCACTTCACACCCAGCCCTAATATTCGGACCGCGTCTGGGAGCATCTGGGCCTCATCTCTCCACTGGTCTGTTCGTCCCTTAGCACGCTGTGTCCTAGGGTATCAGAAAAACATAAGAGCTCATAAGGGTGTTAGGCTTAGTGTAAAGCTGGACATAATTGTTTTGATAGCGGTGAACAAAATAAAGACACTGTGCCTTCACTGAACTTGTCTGTGTCCGACAGTCACACTGTTTACATGCAAAGAGAAAGAACCCTGAATGCTGGCAGCTTTCAAGGAAAGCTGGCGTCCAGGAACAGGCAAAACAGAGTTTACGGCGCACGTGGACTGACGGTGTACAAAGCATGGCGTTCTCCTGAGTCATCTCATCATACTTATGGAGAAATCAGTCTTGTTAATAAATGAAACTATACTATACACACATTACTTCTACTTTATGAGGCTGTGCATTTATCATATCATTCCTGCTTTTACTATGTTACCGTGATTTCAGCTTTTGTAAGTTATTTGGATTATTTGGTAGGTAATATTTTGGATCTGGGAACACTTGATAATTTCCATATAAATTTATGGTAATTGCTTCTTCACTTTACGCCATTTTGGTTTATGGCTTACGAAAGTTTCCACAGGAACTTCTACTTTTTAAAAAAAAGATTTTATTTGCCCTGGCTGGTGTAGCTCAGTGGATTGAGCACCGGCCTGCGAACCAAAGGATCGCAGCTCCATTCCTGTCAGGGCACGTGCCTGGGCTGCAGGCCAGGTCCTAGGAGGGGCCAGTACCCAGAAGGGGATGCAGGAGAAGCAACCACACATTGGTATCTCTCTCTCTCTCCTTCCCTTCCCTTCTAAAGATAAATAAAGAAATAATAAAATATTTCATTTATTTATTTATTTTTAGAGAGAAGGGAAGGGAGGGAGATAGGGAGAGAAACGTAAGAAGTAGAGAAACATCAATGTGTGTTTGCTTCTCGCAAGCCCCCCACTGGGGACCTGGCCTGCAACTCAGGCATGCGCCCTGACTGGGAATGAAACCGGTGACCCTTAGATTCACAGGCTGGGACTCAATCCACTGAACCACACCAGCCAGGATGGAACTTCTACTTTGGAAGAGCAGTGGAAACCTGTATTTACTTTCTTTTATTTTTAATATAGCAGGAAAAAAGCCCCTCCACCCAAAGACTTTCATTATAAATAATGGTTTTAAGGCTGAGATGCCAAAATCCGTAAGTGCCTTCCATGGCACTGAAAGGCCAGTAACTCTCTGTGGCCTGGTTCCACGGGATTCTATCGTCAGCCTGCGACAGCAGGAGCCCCACAGCTGAGCACTCAACTGGGAACAGCTGGGAGTCACACCCTTAAATGTGGCCAAGTACAGTTCAGAATTCCTCTCTGGGACCCAAAAGGAATTATGGGAAAGATACTAAGCAAACTTGTGACTGATTATATTTTAAGACTAGCTTTAAATAAGACTCTTGTCTTCTTTTGACACATCCCAGTACATGGTGTGAGGATTTTTGTTTGTTTTTAAAGGCAAGTACTGAGGAGCTAGGGAGGGCAGAGAAGGCTGGGGTCTCTATGGCTCTGAGCCATCTGGGAATCAGGTGAACAGATCAGGTGATGAGGCAGTGAACTCACAGACATGGGCCCACACTGATTTGAGAATGAGGTATATTTAAAGTTAGAAATATTATAAAAGTCTAGGCTTAAAACATTTTCAGCTACTGACCAACAAATCCAGTTAATTAGCAAACTCTAAAGAGCTCAAAAAAAAAATCAACCCAGAAAAACACTTTATGAAATGAATTTCACTCAATGAAGGCTAACAGTTCTATGTAAAAGTAAACTTAACAAGAGAGTTACAATTTTCACCTTTAAGCATGTTTATAATTCTTAGAAATGTAGTATTCTGCAGAAATGGAGTTTAAATTACTGCTGTTAATGTGTAGAAAACCACCAAGATTGCATAATAGATACCAGGGGTTTTCAAAGTGCGGTCACCAGATCAGCAGCCTTAGCATCACCAAGGAATGTGCTGGCCAGGCAAATCCTGGGCCCCATCTCCTGACCGGGAGCTCTGTGGTGGGACCCAGCAACCTCATGGACCAAGCACTCGGGTTCTGGTACACCTCCCCGACAGAGCATCTCTGATCTAAAGGGCAAACTGCCTGAAACTTGAGTTCTGGTTAAAAAATCATGATTTCTATAAGAAATATACAGGGTGGGGCAAAACTAGGTTTATTGTTGTTCACATGGAAAAATACTATAGTAATTAATAATAATCCAAGAATAAATTCTGTGTTTCACATACTCACAACTATAACCCTGCTTTTGCCCCACCCTGTAATTTGAAAAATATAGCAAGGAACTATGCTAATGTTTTATTCTGTTCCTTCCTGATAAATAGTTTTAGTAGATTTAAAAAGAACAAGGAATGAAACACAACTGTTGGTAAGAACACCATGTGCACTAAATCATGTACCTTTGGCAAGACAGTGTTTCTCTTTCAGAAACAATGTGTTGTATGAGGGAAAAAAAGTGCCTACACAGTACTGTGGGACATAAACATGAGCAAAAAGGCTTGGGAGCTCTGGTGTCTTACGGAGGAAAACAGCTTCCTAAACTACAGGCTGATGCTATAGATCTAGTCACGTGTACAGACCTCATCCTTGCACCCTGTCACTTTCTGAACACCCTTTTCAGAAGTGGGGGATGTAACAACTGAAAAAATAAATGCTGACACTTACACAGCTCACCAGAATTCTAGCTCTGGTTATTCCTAAGTGTAAGTACCACCTTCTCACCACACCCACAGTGCAGGGGTGCAGATCCAGGGGGGGCACACAGGGCAGGAGGGAGTGGGAATTTCCTACATCTAGTGAGTTATGGATTATCAGGCAGAGGTGTGATAATTAAATGTGGAGAATGAGAAATGATACTGTTTTATCTTTAGCTAAGGGTACATGACAAATACAGATGAGAGAGAACAAGAGAGGAAGAAAAAGAAGATGGAAGAGCCCCAAACAGTGGGGACCGAGATTCAGGACGGGAAAAAACCACGGCAGGCTCCTCTGGTTAGTGAGTTCATTCCTTCATAAAACGTGTGTGTAACAGATGCCTCTGCAACATCCAGCATGTCACTGACACCAGATGCCATAGGATGCGGCCATGTTTTTGTCTGTTTTTCCAAAATATGCACTTCTCCCCCACAAAAACACGAATTTCCTGGGACTCAGATTTGGGTATATTTTTATCTTTCAAGACAGAAAAATACTAAATATTTTTTAAATGCAAAATTGTCATCAAGCAAGAATCTAGCTTATTTACACTGGAATCACTTAGGCTATCTTAAAAAAAAAAAAGACACACATCTTGAAGATCCAGTCTAAAACAGCCACTGAGCTTGTTATTCACAGTTGGAGTCTGGTGGTGATCTCAATCAAAGGAAAGTTCTAGGCCCAAAGACTTCAAGAAAGAAAAAGGAAATTCGATGAAGAAGCCTGAGTCCCAAGAAGCGCTGCAGACGTCCGAAACATTTCCGACCCCCACACACTGTGATGTGCTATGTAAAATTCTGAACCCAAGTCCTCACGTTGGCCTGGTGGTGACTTTCAAGCCAGACTTCCATTTTAGAAATACCAAATGAACAGGAAAAAAGACAAAGGAGGAGAGGAAAGGAGATGAGGAGACACTGGCAAGAGGCAGAGGCAGTGGATGGCAGAAAAGGAGTAAGTGATGGATTTGTCCGTTTGTCCATCAGGACAGTTCCACAACTGTTGCAGATAACACTGGGAACAGACCTACTTATGAGCAATGAAAGCAGCCACCCTGGCCTGCTTCTTCTGTCAGGAGAAAAGGAGCATGTGTTAGAGTCCCTTGCAGCATCCCTTTGGGATAAGGCAGGCACACAACAGCAGAAAACACCACATGTCACAGCAAGAGCCACCAGGACAAGCAGCCCTGCACAGAATCAGGCCACATGGCAGTCTGCAGACCACTGGTGCCGCTGCAGGTGCAGAGCCGACGCAACCCCCAGCGAAGGCCTTTCTGCCCCACACCCCAGGCCCCAATACGCTATTAGTGTGTTGTAGCTTATTGTAAGTTAAAACAATGCGAGACGAACTGGAAAGTCCTCCACATAAAAAAGGTTAAAATAAAAGTAAACAATGTTATTCTCCAGTAATGTAAGACAAACAAGACACTGGAGCATATTCAGGTTCTGAGATGTAGCCCACATAATGCAAGCACCCCTCCCAATCTGGAAGGATTCGGTCTCTGTGTTCAGACAGTGGCGACTGCCTGCATGTACCTGTCCTATGGAAGAGGAGCAGGTCCTCCCTAAGGCCAGCAGCCTGCAGGACGCTATTCTCACCTACCCTCTTTCTGAGGACTTTCTTTTCCCAAAGTATTATTAGCCAGAAGCAACAAAGAATGGGACTAATGTCTCCACACTGTGGGGGGTTGCTTTAGCCTCAGTCCTTTTTTAATGCTCATTCTAAGAGGTCTCTTCAAACTCCAATTTTCTAAATCAAGATTATACTTTTCAATGCTGAATTCTATTTATTCCTGAAGGGCTCTGGATTAATCATTTTACATTATAACTGGTTTTCTAGTGCTTCCTCTGAATTTCTCCTTAGAAGAGTTAAACACGCTGCCATCTTTAATTCTCTTAAGCCTCAAACATGATCAAAAGGAAGTTACACACACAGAGCTTACGTCACATGAGAACGATTTAATGTGATGTCTTGCCAGAAACGATAAACTCGGGTGGCTGGATAAGAAAAGCTCAGAGTTCAGATTTCTGATGTAGTTAACATTCAGACTCGGGGAGCTGCCCCGGCACAACTGGGGGCCGCTCACTCCACAGCTGCCAACACGGTACGGGGGTCTGACTTCCACCACAATGAGGCTCCTTCTTCCTCAAAACAGAACACGTCACAGCTGCCTCTTGAGGAGGGAAAACATTTCTGTGGCCTTAATTCCTTGCAGTCAATCAACATGAGTCTTGAATATACACTTACTTATTGTGGCCATCAACCTTTCCAGGGGACAACAATTACAGCACAGAGGACATACTTACTAGTTGTATAGTGTGCATTTGAAAACTTAAATTGAAACCTGCCAGACCAATACAATGTAATCACAATGAACTCTATTTGTAGAACTCTTTGTTCTTTGGGGGGCCTGGGAGTCTCATCATGTGGATGGCATATTTACAAAGAGACCTACAAAACCAGTTGAGTATTTCCATCACATACACACGCACATACGTGCATGCACACACACAGGTTACTTCGTGTGATGCTGGCCCAGTTCCTCCACAGAAGCTCAGGCACATACTCAAAACACAGACCCCAAATGTGTCTGCTGCAGGACTGCTAAAAGTCAGGTGGCCTCAGATTTCTGCTTCAGTTCACACGCACAAACTCATCTGTCTCTAGAACTGCCCTTGTCTTTACTGTTCTATTCATAAGTGCCTCAGAAGATGTTCAGAGATGAACTCAGTGGTGCTGCCTGTGGCAGGGCTGACCTTAGGATTATAGACATGGTTTATAAAGAAAACCAATGAACCAACAAAAGTCTGTGTCAGACACCGGGTGTGCTCCTGACTGAGAACAGACGCCAGGCCTGTGACTGAGAGTAGCAACAAGGTAGCCAACAGGACCTTAGAGGGGTCATTAACAGAATGGGGAACTGGGAGAGAAAATGATGTTTAGGTCTGTAGGAGAGAAAAGGGGAGATCTTAGTCAAAAGGCAAAACAACCTCTGTGAGGTAAAAACATTTACTTTCCCTTACATCTGCAAGACATCTCCTGGGCAGTAAGTGGCGATGACACACAGACGAGCCACTACGCTCAAGGCCGACTTGGGTGTACCACAGAGGCGTCTCATACGGGTGATGGAGACCAAGTACACTCGTCTGCCTTACTACGAACCCCCAGCAGCCTTTTGCTAGTTCCAGTCTGTTCATACCATCTGAAAAGGGATGGCACACATTGTGCAATACACACACACCCACACACACATATTTACTGTCATCTCTGGGAACCTCTGGGCTTCCTCGAAAACCCAGGTCACTTACCGAGGACTCACTGTCCCTAATGAGGAAGTCGCCCTCACGGCCCCGCTCATTGAGGGCACATTCGGCCTGGTGGCGTGTCACGTTTCCGTAGTACCACTCTCTGCCCGCAAAGCGCCCGCTGCCCGCAGGCCCCGGGTAGCTGATCTGCGGGGCATGTGACGAAGGCAGAGCCGGCCCATCGCTGAGGACTACCACATAGTTTTTGGGGACAAGGCCGACCTGTCCCCGTGCGTTTTTGCACTTCCACCACTCTGGGTCGTTTTCCGGCTTTTCGATCACCTCCATGGTCTCCCCCTTCTCAAAGTTGAGCTCCTCCTCAGTGACAGAGCTAAAAGGGTACAGCGTCTGGACCACGTGCAGCACACGGGTGCCCTGGCCATTGCTCAGGGACGCGCCCTTCCGCAGGCTCAGGAAGCTGGGGGACTCTGCAGCCGCCTCATCCACCTCCTCCAGGACGTAGTTGGAAGGGAACCAGCCGATCTGCCCGTTGTAGCTGCCACGCCACCAGCCGTCGCTGCACTTCTCCATGACGGTGACATGCGACCCCTTCACCAGAGACAGCTCGTCCTCCCTCTCAGCCACATAGGCGAATTTGACGAAGGCCGGGATGTTGAGGTCATAGATGCGGTCGGCGCCGCCCCCATTGGCGGGGTACTCCGCGTCGGTGCTGGGAGTTGGGGACGCATCCCTCGTGCTAGTCTTCCTCTTGGTCTTGCCGAGGCCTGTGGAGACACAAGGGCTCAGTGGGCAGCAGCATGTGCGGCAGGTGCCATGGGGCATCGTCAGGGCCCTGTTGCCAACTCCCTGCCCATAAAACTCATGGGGACAAATCCACGTTGGTTATAAACTAAGATCACCATCGGAAATGTCACATGTCGATGCCTGCCTAACAGTTGGGAATGACTAGAACTGACCTCTTTGCTTGACTCTTTAAAAAATGCCAGAGTACTGCAGCACAAAAGATAAGAAAACAACAGAAACTCAGTTTCCTTTGGGAATGATTACAGAATTCCTGTGCCACTCAAGAGAGAAAAATAAGCTATAAAGGCACAGATAAGACGTCTTCACATTCTTGTACTGGGTAGGAAGTTGGATTAAATGAGCTCAAAAGACCTGTTCTAAGAGGGTTCAGATCTCAGCAAGCAGAGCTCCCTCCTGCCCATTCCCTCCTCACCCCCTCGGGCTAGTCCGCCCTCTCCTCTCCGCACACTGGGCCCCCCCAAGGCTCCCCACCAGGCAGAAGCCCACCGCTTTCCCCTTTCTTCTCATCTTGCAGTCTTCTTTCAAAACACAAGGCTCATTTCCCATAACAGGTTTGGATGCGTGAAAAATTAGCTGATACATTAGCTCTAAGGCAGAATTTTTCTTATTGTGACCAAAAACTAACTAGTGGATCATCAAACCAATTTCATGAGTTGTGCGCACACTGTATGTATGTATCGCCTTTTTTTTTTTTTTTAGGGGAATGACATACAAAATTTTACAGTGCATCAAACACGGTCTTGTCACTTCAGTTATATATGTGAGGGGTTGTAATGTGAAACTTATTTCTTCCCAACCATAAGTTTGAAAAACCCTCATGCAAAATGCTTTAACCTGGCTGAAATCCAGAACTCTGGAACCTTCCTGAGAAATGAGCCTGGGGGAGGAAGGCGTGTTGGTGTGCGGGCGGGGCTGAGTTGCGCCGCTGGACGGGCTGAGCTGCCCGCCTGCCTCCTCACTTCGTTGACATGGAGAGTGTGATGGTACGGAAACCGCAGCCATTTGCAGATGTTTAATTTGATTTTATTTTCCAAAATGACACTAAATCACTTTAATGGGTAGCCTGTAGCTCTCTCTCCTTTTACCTCTAAAACTGGAGTAAAGACAGAATGACCCCAAGAACTGCCTGTTTTTGGCTCCTCGCTGAGAAGGTCGGGAGGAACAAATTGCTGCATCATGACTGTGCTGTACTGGGGACAATGTCTGGGCGCTGCCTCTAGAGCCCGCACCCCCCAGGTGGGCACCGCCCACAGGCTGCACGGCCAAATGCGAGGCACACACGGAGCGAAGCGCACTGATGCGGAGCAGGTTTCTAGTGAACACACCCATTCCTTAAGCGCGCCGCTGTGCTGTTCCTTCCCGAACCATGGCAAGCACACTCAAGTACATGGGAAAGGAAAGCAGGAGCTAGGTGGGATGTTAGACCAAGTTCAAAATTTAGATTTCTACTACTTAAGGGTTAACTTGCTTTACATAGAAACACGAACATCTAAATCTCAGAACAAATCCCCTCGTGTGATTTCCAACCTAGAATGGTTTCTCTAGGAGGTGAGAGAGCACGGTGACGACTGCACAGCTTCGTGACCCAGAAGACAAGGCAGCTCAGGAAAAAAGAGCACGGGCATTGCGACCCCCACAAAGCAGTCCACACACGGAAGCGCCGAGGCAGAAACGACTAGGTTGTTCAGAAATAACAATTAAATGTAACTGTTTAATAGGCTGTTTCAAAATTTACAACACAAGCCACTTAAAAAAAATTTCCCACTTAGGGAAGATCAAGTTTTAGAATATTCACCAGGACATAAAGTTGTCAAGGTCAGCAGAGCAGATAATATTAGACCTTAGCATAATATATTGTTGAAGACAGTCTGCAACTGGTCTATGAAGGAATGTACTACTTTGCTTGCTTTTTCCAAACAAAATAATTTAATTCAGCCACTGAGTTCCTCCCTGCCAGACACTGTCCTAGACTTTGGGGAGAGCAAGATAAAGGAGGCAGGCGCACTCCCTCTGCCTGTATGGAATTTTCGTTTCTCCACCAAGACTGGGACCTTCTCCATAGCACCCACACCATGGAAAACCGAACTGTTTTGCTCTAATGTAATCTAAACAATCTTTGAGGCCACTCTGGGTGGGGTGGTGGTGGCGGCTACGGCTATAGAAGGGTGACTAAGAACACAACCCCAGGGGGGTCCTAGCAGGCTACTTAGCTGTGTGCTCTTGGGCACTGTGTCACTGCTCCGGCTGCCCTAACAAAGTGTCAGTCAGGCCGGGGCTGCGGCAGCAGAAACCGATCTTCTCGCAGTTCTGGGAGTAGAACTATGAGAAGCAGAACCTCAAGGTCATTTCCTTCCGAGGCCTCCCTCCTCGTCTTGCAGACGGCTGCCTTCTGGGCCTTCACATGGCCTCTCTCTGTGTGTATGCTGCTAATTTCCTCTTTTTACAAGGGCACCGCCGGTCACACTGGATTAGGGCCCGCACTAGTCATTTTAACTTAATTGTCTCTTTAAAGGCCCTGCAGCAAATATAGTCACGCAATGACTTACTAGGGAGTAAGATGTCAATGTATGAATCTTGGGGGACATAATAGCCCATAACAGGTACCCAAACTTGGATTATATGTGTAAAGCACAGGAAGTGCTCTAAGAATGATAAAAATTATTACTCTTATTAACTGGGCCGGGGCTTTGAATTTCTTTCTCAGAACAGTGTCTTACAAGGAGAGGGCCACAGTCCTTTTTTAATGCTCTTGGCCATGACCCTACTAGTGCCAGACAACCGCCAAAATAGAAAGTGTGCCTGTCAGGCTTTTGGCACCGAGGAAATCTTACTCCACGGGAGGACTGTCATGTGTAGCTGCTGGTGCAGTGAAATTCAAGAGACAGGTGTCTGGCATAGGGGAGAAGCTGACCTATCGACATCTCCACTACCTGGACCCTCACAACAGTCCTGGACAAAGAGGGCGTCCCCGCTTCTACAGATGGGGAAACAAATGCCAAAAGAGATCAGGGACGGGTCCAACACGAATAGCTAGTGACGAGACACAGACGTGTGCTCCCAATAAAAATAACAGTAAAAGAGGCTGATGTGCAGCATGGCAGGACTCTGAACAGAGGGGTCAAGAATCTGTTCTCACAATGCCCCACTGGCCTGCCCAAACAGCTTCCTCTAATTCTAGGCAATGAAAATGGCCCCTGTGTCTCCAGGTGGAAGTGGGGCTGAAGTTTAGGGAATGAAGATTTGGGATATGAAATGTAGCATAAGTAACCATGAAGCCATGTGACCAGTGCCACATGGCAACTGAGATCTCCAAGGGCGGGCTCTGAATGCAGAACAAGAAGCATGGGTCACGTGCGGGTGACAATGGACAGCAGTGCTGCTGCATCCAAAAAGGGAGCGGAGGGGTACAAATATGAGCCCCGAGCCCTGGATGAATGGCGGCGTCCTGGCTCCAAGCGACGCTCTAACTTGAAGGCAAATCTGTTACCTTTTAAGGAAGGAGGTGATGTGGGAATTCCACTGCTCCCACGTTCTCTGTATATATATTTCTACTACACATCTTGTTTTGTTTCTTCTCCTTTAATTAAAGTCATACCATCTACTTCTCCCAGTTGTAAGTAAAATGTCTTGAACTCCAATGTATTAATAAGGATCAGGTGAATTTTTTCCTTTTAAAATTTTACAAATTTTCCCAGTAGGAGAGGCAGATCCTCACACCCATTTTGCAAAGTCTCAGACCATCTTTATTTATTATAAGTAAACAGTACGTAACCCAAACTTAGCAGACCAGAAGCCCTCAGTGACCAGCCTGATTTGCCCCATCTCTGCACTGTATTTCAGAAGAACACAATTTCCAGCAGTTTCCCGTGAGGCCTGCCTGCCTTGGCCAGACCCTGGCTTCCTCTGCAGCCTGGGCCGTGGACAGGAAGCCCTCCCCCGAGGAGGCACACACGGCCTGCCTTCCCCTTCACTACAGCCTCTCGTCTCCCTCAGGTACGGCAGCCACACCTTGCAGGATACAAGGCGGTCCCAGTCCCTGCCACGTGAGACTTACTGAGCACTGGGTAGTAGTAGTATGAGCAAAATCTGGGACTTCGAATGCTGTGCTTTTCTTTCAGTTCTCTAGTGAATTATAAAATCCAACTGCACAGTTGGAGTTTTTACTGCAGTGTGCTTTGGACAAATCATAGTAGGAATGAGAACAGCTAGAATGCAATCACAGGAAACCTTTCCAATTGCTGGTGTGCTGTATTAAGTGATGGTAACCCTTTCTGCAAAGTGATGATTTCCTCCACAGCTTGTTCAATAATGTATAAACTGCCACAGCTTTGCACAAACAAAAAAGACAAAGAATGAAAATTACCAGAAAAAAAAAAAAGACATTGTCATACATGGCATGATGTTCAGGAGTGACCAGGATTTGAACTTCTACCCTAGAGATTAGGCTCTGAAAACATTTCAGTTTCCTCAAAGCTACCATTATAAAATTGCGGCATTTAAGATCTAGAAGAGATCTTAGCCTGCTCAGTTGTTTCAGGCTGTTGCTGTGGGGAGTGGCCTGGAGTCCCGTGTGTGCTGCCCAGGAAATGAGCAAGACAGATGACCCCAAACCCCTGCCTCCTACACATGCCCGCACCCCCAGGAGTCCCAGGGCCCTCTCTGCTCTACCAGGGGTCCTGGGCAGGAGGGTGCTGGACAGTGGGCTCCACAGATGAAGTTGGGGAGAGCCCTGGGGAGGCCGAGTGCTTGCCCCAGGTCTCCAGGCGAGTCAGCAGCCAGGCTGCACGGCAAGGACACAGACCCCTGAGGACAAGCTGCCTGGAACGGACTAGGTTTGTGGCCAAGGGAGGACATGAACAAGCTCCTTGACACATCTACCTCCACAGCTGTCACATTAAAGACCAACCACAATTTGTGTAATGAGCTTTATTTGCATATAATAAGAACAAAAAATAACATGTGCACCATCAGCAATGGTACTTCTCACCCTGTGAGCAAACACTATAATTTTCAGTGGCAAAAAGCTGAATTGGATTTAAAACTACAGGCATACTCGTTTTATTGTGCTTTGCTTTATTGCACTTCACAGATGTTGCATTTTTTAAAAGCCGAACACAAGACCCTCCAACAGCTAAAAGACGGAGTACTTGCTTTATCGTGGTCCGGATCCAAACCTGCAAAACCTCTGAGGTGTGCTTGCATACACTTTTCAGGTTTTGTAACAATTCTGTGGCACCAAGCTATTGAATCTCTGATCTTGAGTTTCACTTTCATTGATAATAATAAGCAAAGTTTAACTCTCTTGAATTGAATAATATTACATACATTAAAGATTGAGTTCTAATGAAAGTTTGAATGTTATACATTATTAATGTTAGTAATTTTAAAGTAAAAAAAACTTTTATATACTCCTTTTAAGATAAAGGAATGTTACAACAGGTGATTTAAAAATATATTCTAACTGTCATCTTCCAGCTGGAGTTCTGGAGATTTAAGGTAAACATCAAACAAATTTGATTATTCAGAAATATGTTCAAGCCAATTCATTAGAATAATGTGCTGTGCATGAAAAAGTGGACACACACAAAACCTGACAAGGGGAGGCCTGCATGGTGGGACTTACAAACTCCAGAGACCCAAAGTAACCAGAGGATCCGCACAAAAAAATTCCCAACTAAAAGCAGGTCAAGTCCTAGGCCAGTATCCTCCCTGACAAAGGTCAATCTTGACTTCACCTGAGTCTGTCTATATTGTCTTTTTGCATCTAAGATAACATGCTTTTGGAATGTCAGAGTGATCTCCTCTTCCACATCCCTCAGCGCACAACCTGGGCACCAAAGCGGAGACCGCACAAATTTTCTTTATCTTATCCCCTCCCCCACACACCATCCTCTGTGCTGTAAATGTACACCAGTACCCACCAACGTAAAAGAAGGACTAGGCTCTCTCCATTCTGATTCCATCTCAGAGATTTCCTGTCCCCTTAATCTACCACCAGTGGATTTCATGTAACCCTTCTTACGTCTCCTTCTTTAGTTTTAATGTATAAAATAAACTGCAACAGTGTGGTCCTCAGGAGCATTTTCTCAATCTGATAATATTTTGATCCTGGCAATTGGCAATTTGGCTTAAATTAACTCATAAAAAGTCCCTACCATGGACTTACAGACTTATGTTGGCAGCATGCAAGTTTTAGGAGCTCCCCAGCAAAGACATTTTATTTTTTGTTGCTAATCAGATCTGTAACATAAACCAGGTTTAACTACAAAAGCTTTCTTGTATTTAAAATACAAGAGAATAGGGGTTATTAATTTGTGGGGGCTTCTCCCATTAGAGTTAGAATCTATTACTAAAGTCAACTAAAAATTACAAAAGTCTTTTATTATTAAATGCTAAGGAGCTCTGACAAAAATTTGATTAATGTACAAAGTAACCAAAATAAGTTTTCATATAAAAATGAATAATGTCTGGTTTATAGTAGCTTTTCATATTATAATAGGTCCATACAATTTATATTTCGTAAAAACTAGATGCGCTGGTAAGATTAGCTCCCCGCTTTCAGAGAATATCCGGTTCTAACATTTACAACCAAAATATTCAATATATAAAGGGGAAAAACTGAAGGTTATTGCAGTTGAGATTTTTAAAACGATGACCGTTTAAGATGCAGCAGCGCTCTCTCTC
Source organism: Artibeus jamaicensis (assembly GCF_021234435.1). NCBI lineage: Eukaryota > Metazoa > Chordata > Mammalia > Chiroptera > Phyllostomidae > Artibeus > Artibeus jamaicensis. Next base: position 6,247,084 of record NW_026521810.1, on the reverse strand, counting down.
CTGAAGAGCCTACGTGAAGCATGACGGGCAGAGCAGGAACCAGGCCCAGGGAGAGAGACGGAACTCAGGTGACCCGAGGTGAGTCCTTTGATCCAACCATACTACCCAATGAAGTGAGATAAATCCCTCCTTAAATGTTCTCCTCCTATTTTTCTTTATCTACTGTTAAATTTACTTTCTGTCACTTCAATTAAGAGCTCTGAAAAAACCCACAAAAACTCGCACCCTCCCTGCTCTGCTCCCATTCCAGCCGTCTCATCGGCGGAGGGATGCGTTCCAAGATGCCCAGCTGATGCCTGAAGCAACAGAGAGCACCAAACCCTGTATCGTTTTTTTCCTATGATAAAGCTTAGTTATATATTAGGTATAATAAGAGATTAACAATTGCTAATAATAAAATAGACCACTTTTAACAATATACTGTAATAAAAGTTATGTGAACGGCTTTGGGGACATTATGAAGTAAAATAAGGGAGACGTCAATGCAAGCACTGTGATACCAAGGCAGCCTCTCTGACAGCCGAGGCGCTAGGTGAGCAGCGGGCAGACGGACAGTGCCATGGCCCGCAGCCCAGTGGGACGGAGCAGAGCTGCACAAGACTTCGTCACACTACTCAGAACAGCGTGCAATCTAAAACTTATGAACTGTTTATTTCTGGAACTTTCCATTTAATATTTTCAGACATTAGGTGACCCCAGGTAACGGAAACTATGTAAGGTGAAACCAGGGCTCAGGGAGGACCACCGCACTTGAGTAAGCTGAAAAGAACACAGAAATGCTTTGTGGGCAGCCAAGTTTGGGTGTGGGAGTGAGAGTGTAGGGGGTGGAAGGACAGACATCACTACCTTGTCATGACTGACCACTGGCCTGGTATATATGTTTCCTACACCCAGAGAACCTTGGCTTTAAAATATTTACCACCGCAAGAGCCATAATGAGAAACATATGACACTGGATGTCCACAGACCTTTGGCCTAATTGACCAATAAGATCTAACCTCAATTTTCTGGAGGTGATCAGATTTGACTTAGGATGGGCCCAAATGCATTCACTGTGGCCAATTTCTTAGGCATGGTTGTCAAAGAAACTCCAAGGGCAGCTCAAGAGAGTGGGACAGGCTCAGGTATAAAACAATTTCAGATAAGGCCATATCTAGGTCAAAATAGAAGCAAGCATCAAGGCCAGCACTCAGCTGCTTCAGTCAGCATCAATTCTTTTTGTTACACAGAGGCTCAAGTTACTAACTACTGGACACAAATCAGCTTGGGAGCAGAGGGAACGTGTGTGCAGAAGACAACGCAGACTACATCAGCTGTGAGCAAGAGGTGCAAGACTTCTCGGGGCAAAGCTCTGGGGAGTGGAATGGCGCTGAAGGGCAGGGCACCACTGCGGCAAAGACATGTTCCGTCGGGGCTTGCAGAACCTTGTCAGGCAAAGCAAAAACTAACCTAATTCTCTTCTGAGTGTCCTACTGGTAGGAAATATTCTTTACCTGGCACCACAGACTCACCATTAGGAACCAGGTATGCTTAAAGAAGAGGATGTAGCGAGTCCTTCTGAGATAAAGGACTAAATGCAACCCATGATGGCTTTTTGGGGTTTTCTGTGCCTCTTTGGGCACCAAGTACATTCACAAAAAAATCCCAGTGTTACGGTTGTTGCTGTATAGCAGTCCCATCCACGCTCTGCAAGGTACTAACAACAGGGAATACATCCTTTTGACGGCCTGGGTGTGCTACAAACAAAGGAAGCTGAACATTAAGATGGGTCTGGAAACTTTCTTCCTCTAGTAGTTTAAATCTGGCTTTTATAAGTAACCAAAATCCTTTCCAAAAGCTCAATCTGAATGTCCCTGACCAGATCACAGGCAATCTGGCCTGTGGGAAAACACCGTGTGCTCATGAGCAGGACGTGTGTCTGAGAGGAACTTACTCACTGTGGCCTTTCCCCACAGTAAAACAAGGCCCATCCCAAGTCTGCTCAGCACTGAGATCTGTAAACAGCAGGAAAATGATGTGATGTCACTTCTCAGGAGAAACTCAGCCCTCCCCACCCCACAGCCTCAGAGCACCCCCCACCTCCACATTAGCACCCACATCACTGCATGGTATTTATCTACCTGAGAAAGACCATGAGTAGTCATTTCATGGCCTCAGGGCCTGGCATTCAGTGTTTGCTCACTTAACAAACTCCACTTCCTATCCCATCTCCCCACCACTGTGTTGTGTGTACCCCCCCATCCTTCCAGTCTGACCCCTCCGGTGAGCCCCACCTGTGTTGCCAGAAGTGTTAACAGGCTTACTTAGGGCAGACCAATATTGTAATTAGCAACCCCCCAAGTACATGCCACACCAAGCCCTCCCTACAACTCTTTTTTTCTTCCATCCTTTTTTTTTTCCTTTTTTTATTTAGTTATTTTTCAAGTACAGTTTTTTGTCTATTTCCCCCATCCCAGCCCCCCCGCCCCCGTCCCGTGCTCCCCACTTCCCTTCCATCTCCACCCCCCCAGCTCTCGTCCCTGCGTCCTTCACATTTGTTCCTCCAAATCCCTCCCCTCTTCCCCCTTAAATTCCCTTCCCTCTCCCCTCTGGTCACTGTCCCCTTGTTCTCTATTTCAGTGTCTTTCAACAAAACTTTGAGAGCCTACTATGTGACAGGCACTCCCGCACCTGGAAGGCCAGTGGCCCGGGTGGAAGGCGCTACCTTGGCTGGGCTGTGTCTGAGGGGTCTGAGGTACACAAGTTCCTGATGCACCCCCGCTGCTCACCCCTATTGAGGAGACTGACTTTCATTATTCCCAGGCCTGTGCATCTCAGGTGTTTACCACTCACCCTGTAACGAGGCACTCTGCTGTGTGCCACACAAAATCCCCAGGTACGGGGAGGGGGCGGTCTAAAAGGGAGGGTGGAGGGGACTCCTACGATGAAAGGAGCTGCCACCCCGAGGCAGAGACACAGACTGGGGAGGGGCCGTCAGTTACAGGCAGGGGTGAGCCACCACCCCGTCCCTACGCCCCCTTCCGATGGGGTGGATATATGAGGAGCCAGCTCAGAGGGCCAGGCGTCAGGGACAAAGGGCCCACCATTACGTGGGTCCCTGTGTCCAGGACTCTGCACTGGAATTTCCACCCTTGCTTGTGGGAAAGCCTGTTCATTTGTGAGCAGGCAGGCCAATAATATGGCTGAATATTTAAGCCTGGACAAAATGGTTGAGAATTACAGAATTCTCTGTCAAATGTGAAAGTCAAGTGGTAATACAGATGCCAATGAAAAGAATTTTTAAAACATTTTAATAAAAAATTTTAATTAACAATATATATTTAGTACCTCTCAACACATATATTCAGATCTATTAGCACAAGCATTTTTGAATATGCAAAGGGTGTATATTCAAAAGTATTAGATACAACATTCCACATGTCAATCAACTGACAAAAGTTTAGCGTGCATACATCTTTTCAAGTCCATACCTAAGTAAAATAAAATGTGGTAAGTAAATTAAAATGAGAAAAGGGACAGCATATTCATGAAGGTGGCAAGTGGCTGGCAAAGACAACTGAACCAGACCCCAGACAACTTCCTGGGACCACGTCCCAAACCCAGCTTCTGTGCCTACTAACTTCAGCCCTTGGCCATTCTATAACATCTCTACTCCTCAGCTTCTTCATTTGTAAGATAGGAATATCAGTGACACTTGGTGGGAGACTAGGAGGGTCCAATAACTGAGGGTCACACTTAATGTAGTGTCTGGTACACAGGAAGAGCCCAAATGATAGCTGTCCTTGTATTTATTCCCATTATTATATCATCTAATTGTTTTCCTTTTCCCTGGAGGACAAAGGCAGAATCAACAGAGACAAGAATAGGTGGTATTTCTGCAACCAAGATGCACGCCCATCTGCTTTTTCCCTAAAATGGACCTGGGGAGCAGGTCTCACCTCCCTCCTGCTCGCTGGGTTGAGACAGGGTCCCTATGGAAGGCACAGAGAGGATGCTCAATAATGCAAAGTAGGCCTTTGTGTAAGAAGTGAAAAAAGAGCCCCATTTTCCAAGTTGAAGTAGGCAAAGGATCAGGAGATCACATGCTGCTTTCAGCAAAGCAAACACTGGTTGTTACTAAGACACCGGGTCCTAGGGAGGTCGCAGGTTCGCTCCCTGCCTGTGCTCCAAGAGGAGGTCTTGGAGGTAACTGGGTTCCTGCCTCTGCCCCTGGTCTGAGGCTTTGTGGACCACGCCCAGCCTGGGGCTCCAAGGCCCCATCCTGGCTTTGCTGTGAAGAACGCTTGCAGCCTTGGACAAGTCACTCCACTCGCCTGATTTTCGGAGAAAAGCTCTGGCCTGGGTTATCTTCAGGGCCCCTTCCAGTATTCTAAAATTCTACATATTATCGAGTGAACTTCACTTTTCAACGTTACTGTATCTACCAGGCTATGAAAACAAAACAAAACATAGAACCATAAGAGGACCAAGTGGCCCTTTTTAATTCTCATAGCCAGCTTTGTCCACTGCACTGTTTTTCTTAGCACATTAGGTTAAGTATTATAGATTGAGTACACTTAAGTTAGTAGCATAAGAACACCTAAAATTTCACTACTAACTCATGCTCTATTTCCAAACATCCAGTTGTAAAATTTCCAACTTAGACAATCAACTGCTTTACTCCTTAAAATACCAAAAATGCAGAATCAAGCGAGATGCCCTGAAGACAGCTGCCACAGGGCAACCTGCTTCCCTGGGAAACCAGGCAGATACAACCTTAAAGCATTACAAAAAGCTGCCCTCAGGTGCCTTCTGCAGCTGAGAACCATTGGGGACCACCTGGGGCGGTCACAGAATCTGACTTCAGAAGCAGACAGGGCTGTGATGAGTTAAGAGGAGAAAGCACTGGCAGCTTGAAGGAGCTGATCCCAGGGCCCAACTGCTAGACCAAAGAGGACTTGAGTACATGCAGGCTGCTGTGCAGAGAAACACCCAGCCTACCTAGTTAGGCCCACCCATTAGACCTGGCCTAGCGTGGGTCAGGCGGGTACCTGGGTGTCCAGGGGGCAGTGGTGAGCACTGGGCGGGGCTCTCCAAGGGAGAGGGGGCACAGAAGGAGGTGCCAGCACTGGCCTCACGGCACTCTGGGGCTCAGCAGTATACATCACAGCACATGCCAGTAAGCAAACGCCCACTCTGCACCCATGCCTGTCCTCAGGGCATAGACAGGGCTATGGAACAGAGAAAACGAACACTTGAGACATATGGATAGAGTCTAAATAGGAGAGTATGCCATATGGGGAAACGCAGTCACAAATTCATTGGTAGGGAGATTTTACTTTAATTGCTAGGCATTCTGAGTTCATGTTTCTTTATTCTAAAACTGAAGGCTCCGCGTGTAACTTTTTCATCAGAAAAGGGTGTGTTCTATGCTCTTCAGGAAGCAGAAGTAAATTACAGTTTTAGTAAGAAGCACCAAGATGCCAGTTGTTGGGAAATATGTTACCTGATGTTCTCGTCCTTCCTCAGGACGTGAGGGGCACCACTTGGCCCAGAGAACAGCGACTTGGTTTCATTTACCCAAGTAAAACTGCACACCACCTTCCCTTCACTTTACAGGGTTACAGAGCCCTCACCGTTTCCCAGTCTCTCCTGGCTTTCCTCCCATTAGTATTCTTTTTAACAATCTGTCTCTATTTTCTAATTATCCTCCTGCTAATCTGTTATTAGTTATTTTACTCTTTTGTTCTAAAACTTAAAGTTTGTAATGTATGAAAACAAATCCCAGTTTATTTTAGGTGGCTGGCATCACAATGCTGCAAAAGTTTCCATATTATGTAAGCAATACATTTGGCCGGTCATTCCGCCTGTGAACAATGTCACAAAACAGAATTCTAAAGAATCTAAATTATGATACCTCATACATAATTTTTGTTCGTGCGATGGCAGATTATACAACAAAAAGTGAAAAGGTACAACTGATGTGTTAAATGTGACTCTGAGAACCCAGAGTCTCTGTCTTAATGTTAAGAGATGGTAATTTAAGTTGAAAGTTTAAAATTAGATTGAGATCAAGTCATGAAGCTTTGCTTTGTTCTGCAAGCTACAGAACTGCAAGGTGGTCTATCAGAACTACGATTAATAGCCACATAGTGTTTTTTAATTCAAAGTTAAATTCTCGTTTAATTTTTATAAGGGAATCCAGTTTTTAAATTTACTATTATAAAAATACCCTAACACAGGTCAGAAATTGCCAAGGTCCTTTTCAATATTTGTTAAACAAAAATGAGTAAGTAAATCAAATCAAACTGAGATATCTTAATCTCCTCACATGTTACATACAAACTTTTCATGGGGAATGGTTCAGCCTTGCATTCTTTTTTTTTTGAAAAAGATTTTATTTATTTTTAGACAGAAGGTAGGGGAGGGAGAGAAAAAGGGAAGGAAACAGCAATGTGTGGTTGTCTCTAGTTTGCCCCCTACTGGGGAGCTGGCCTGCAACCCAGGCACATACCCTGACTGGGAATCAAACTGGCAATGCTTTGGTTCGCTGGCCTGTGCTCAATCCACTGAACCACACCAGCCAGGGCCGGCCTTGCATTCTTTACTAAAATGAAGAACTGGTTGCTTAGAGAGTGACTCAGTTTAGGAAGTTTGTTTAAGTGACAAGCAAAAAGACTGGTAGTAATTTTCTACTCTTGAAGAATATTCAACTGGGAAAACAAACTACTTCAAAGACAGATGCACCCCAAAGAATCAGCATCTCCTCTTACATGGTTTATAAAATACACAAAATATGTGAACATCTGATGTGCCAGAAAGCATATGCAAGCTTGCTGATTAAATCTCTTTTCCAGCACGTGTTGAGATCAGAACAGAGCTTGATATTTTCTGGATTAACTGCCCTGTGACATCTAGTATCGATAACAGCAAGACGTCACCCACCCATGTAATGTGAATTTGTATGTATGTGTATAAATACTGGGTAAATAGACACAAATGCTTACAGACATAGTATTTCTGGGTGATGAGATCATAGGTGATTTTTTTTCCTCCCAATTTTTAAATGAGTATGCCTGTCTAAAATGAAGGCTGTTTAAAATCCAGGCATTTCAGAGACGACGATTCCGAGAAACAGCTGTGGGCAAAAACCTGCGTCACACAAAGAAGCCCTGAGTGACAAAGATGGCCGAAACACTGCACTTGTAGCAGCCACAGTACATGTTCAGTGCTCATAAAAGTGATACTTAATTTATAAGAAATTTATAAGAAAGAAGATATGTGCCCGGGACATTCAGCTTTGGAGTGATGTTAATTAGTGGCCCCTGTTCACCTCAACATGAAGAGTCAGACAAAGGGATTAATCAGTGACTCCCTTGGGGCCAGGGAGCAAGCAATGCTCACTGAAGGGCTGGTCCCGTAGTATTCAAGGGGCCACAGCAAGGATGGAAATCACAACAGCTGGGCCAGGGAGTGACTGAATTCACCAATAACCACGCCAAACACCTATCATCCTACCCCCACTCTGAATCCCTAATTCCTGAAGCAATCAATCACTGCAAAGGTTGAAGTCAGGCAGAGCAGGCCTGCTCTGAATTTCAACCCCATCACTTACTGTGTGTTCTTGGGCATGTCACTTATTTCTGAGCCTCAATTTTTTTCATGTGAAAAATGATTAGGCACTGGCTGGAGTGACTCAGTGGACTGAATGCTGGCCTGTGAACCAAAGGGTGGTTTGGTTTGATTCCCAGTCAGGGCACATGCTTGGGTTGCAGGCCAGGTCCCCAGTAGGGGTGTGAGAGAGGCAACTATACACTGATGTTTCTCTCCTTCCCTTCCCCTGTCTCTAAAAATAAAATCTTTAAAAAAAAGATATGTTCCTCTCAGGGTTATTGTGAAGATTAAACAAAAACGTAGCAGGCGCCCAGAACAGTATCTGGCACAAATCAGGCACTCAAAGAGAAACTGTTATTACTGTTCACTCTGGAAAAACATATATGAAATCAGTTTGGAAGTCTTTATTTGAATTTTTCTGCTGCATTAACTTTGGTTTAGTTTGGGGGTGTGGGGTGACACACTTCTCTGCAGGAAATGCTGGCTAGGGGAGCCTGTGGCCCCCCTGCCGGGGAAGGGCTATGGGGGCAGCTCTCAATGGGGAACTGAGGGCTGGTTGCCCCCTCAGCACAAGGCCCGGAGCTCGGCTGCGGTGCTGATGTTAACAAGATGCTTCAGAAAAGGAAGGTCTTCAGTGTAGGCCCCAAAGAAAATTATTTGTATCGAAGTCCAAAAACCTAAGTCATTTAAAAATGGGAAGTACATTATGACAAAAATCTAAATGTGGTGTCTCCCAAAGTTGGGACTCATGAACATTTTTACTGAGGTCCTGCCATCACCTCAAACTCAAGGGGGTCTGTCCTCAGGGCCCGTTCCTTTTCTTTCTTCCCTGGTTCTCTTGGTCATCCTGCTGGTCATCCGTCACACTCAAAGCCCTTGAGTCGGTCACTCCTGACTGGTACTCCCGGCTGTTCCATATCCAGGCAACACTGATCCTGGGTTTTCCTTCAAAATTCCTTGGATCTGTCGCCCTCCATTTCCACGCTGAGCTCAGGACTTCCACATCGCCCCTGAGTCGCACCTAGGTCTCGCCCCCAGCCTCCTGCGGACTGACTGGTTCCCTCCAGTCCCCCCCTTCCACCCAGGATCAAGAAACCCTCTATCCACCACCCGGGAAACCTTTGAGGGAGGGTTCCGCTTTCAAACGCCATGGGCCATCAGGCCTAGCGGTTGGGGCCTTCACGGTATGGCACGCCCCAACCACTGAGGGCTCCCCAGTGTCGTCCTCCACTCTGGTCAGCTGGCTCAGTGTCCTTCAGCAGGTCCGTGGCTTGCAGCTTCTATCTTCACTTGTGTTCTCCCTCCCTCAATTAAAGCCCCAGTTCCTCTCCCAAGTCTCAGCTCAGCCCCAGTATTCTGTACATGAATGACGACATGCAGTGTTCAACAATTTCATGAAACAAGTAATTACTTACCCATTTTAAAGATAGTGCAGTTGAGGCTTAGCTTTCAACAGCCTGTCGAATGCCACTTAACTAGTAAGTGGCGAAGCCTGGCCACCCGCCTCTGCCCACCTTTACACGCGCTGCTTCCTGAAGGGCAGGAGGAGGCCTGAACTGCACGATCCAGCCCCCGTTTCTGGGGGAACAGACAGGGACCACTGTGCCACTGTTCAAATGAGGGATGCTTACTGGTAACTGCCATTTTCCCAGTTACAGCACAAGCTTCAGAAGTCAGGGACTGAACCTTATGCTTTATACCTGGCCAGCTCCCTCTTCTGATCTGAACGTACCCATTACAAAGTGTGGATCTGCACATGATGTCTGCATCCCTATCTCAACGTCTTGGGTTACTGTCAGAGCTCACTCAGCAGGGAATGAAGTGGCTTAGGAGGGATTTCCGAGGAAGGGGCAAGAGTGAGGAAGGGACAACTGAAATCCAGACGTGGCTCCCAGTCACGGGCTGTGCCACTCATCACCCACATTTCATTCACAACGAATCACATGCCCAGGTTCAGACCAGCTTAGGACATTTGCAATCACAGCAAAGACTCACAATCCCAGTGTCTAAATGAAAACACTACCACGGAGGCTGTGAGTCCAGGAGAGTGTTTCCGACCATCGCTCTGTCTGTTATAACAGAAAAGCATATGTTGAACTGACTCAGAACTGTCTGGGCTGATCTAGCAAGAAGCAGGTATTTCCTTACACGGAAGCTGGTGATATGGAGATAACCTGCGGGTTATAGAAAGTTCTGGATCAAGTATACTGGGGGAAACCATTTTGGTGAAGAATCGGTTGGACACATTTATCCTAGTGCCACTATCGTGTTTCAGGTCTGCCCTCAGCAGGTTCACTGACACCTGCTCATCTCTGAAAGCCTTATGCCAAAGGCAAGACACTCTGACATTGCCAAGTTACGTTTCCTCTGCTCCAAGCCAACTTTATTCCCTGGGGTGGTCTCCAAACCATTCTTGTATCTGTCCATTTGTTTCAATATACAGAACAGGTTTAAGAACATTATTTTCCCTGAGCCACTTGAGGACAAGCTACTAACATGATGTCTTATCACTTGAATACTTTGTGTGTTTTTCCACAAACAACATTATCCTTCAGAACCACAATACGACTATCAAAATCAGGCAATAAACACTGATGTATTATTACCATTTAATTCTGGGACCATGCTCAAGTTTTGCTAATAAGTTTTTCACTCTAGAATAAGAACTGGTTGTCACTAAAATTTCCTCTAACATTCTAAGTACCCCTCTCTGCCACAGAGTCCTAGCAAATGCCCAACCACTATATTCAACTCGCTATAGTAAAAGAAATTCAAGTTTGAGTTGAAGTGCTACGATGCCTAGCAGTACGTTCTTGGAGAAGTCACTTAGCCACTCCAAAGTCAATCTCAGCATGGATATACCTCCGAGAACCTTGTGAATTTCACCCACAGGAACCACCCCCCTCCTTGTAAAAAAAACATTAGCTCAAACCAGTGCAAAGGCTATTTAACACGCGGCACTGGGAGTCCCTTTTGGCAGCTCCCCTCTGCTCCTAGGTCTGGCTTGGAGTCACAGAGGTGGGAGTCCTAATCACTGCCAGGCTTCTAACTGGCCTTAGGTATGGTCACTTTGGGACAAATGCTCAAGGAGCAAACCTTGTAGCAGTTCACTTTTGGGTCTAGACGCCTAAGGAAGCGGTCAGCGATGGGCATGCATGCCTTGGATCAGAGGTTAGAGATGAAACTGCATTGTTTTATGTAACCCAAGTCAGCACCTGGACTTAGCCATTAAGAAGAGTCAACCTTTGGAGTTTTGGTGGATTTTACGCCATTAGGAAGTAGTAACAAACACTGTTCTTCAGGAGCCTGAAGCAAAATCTTTAAGAACTACCTCCCTGGCAGCAGCTTCCTCACATCTAAATGGTTAGCACATTGCTTTACAACATCTAACCCCAGTGATTGCATAACTCAGGCTGCCATGTCCAGGCCAGACTGTAGCCCAAGACCGCTCCTCAGCGGGGCTGGAGAGCTCTGCCGCTGGAGTCCTTCGAATACCAACTAGGTGCTGCCAGCGGCAGTGGTTCTTAACAACCGCTCCTTGTATGGCAAAGTTCTCTTTGACTATTCATGATCATAAGATGAATATGAGAGGAGATATAAATGTTTTGCCCAAGAGCAATTAAGAGCTCATATTATTTTATCCAATTATAAATTATTAAAGGAAAAGAAGAAATGGTCATCCTTTACTAACAGAGAGGTCTTTTTCGTGAAAGGCACTTTCTCAAAGCCACTCTAACTAAGCACTACATGTGATTAAATTAATGCACTGCCAGTATCAACATACCAGATGTGTACAAGAACAGAGAGAACTTGACAGTGTTACAGTTATCTGAAATTAGAAATATACACACACACTTATAACACAGTAACTTTGCTGAGGAGTCTGGTGCTATTTTCCAAACCAGGCACCTGCCAGGGAATTTTACCGCGGGTTTAGGAATCAAGGTAGATTTCCCCAGCAGTACAAATTACAAGCGTGGATGATACTATGAGTAGCTACTAGAAGCTCAACATGTGCAGTGTATTTTGATGTTGTTTTCACTCCTTTAAACGCACAGCAGAGATAAATTCTGATTGGGTAATCGATCTAAAACATACTACAATTCTGACAGCACACTGGTGACATCTGTTGCTAAACAAGGAGTGGTGCTAAAGTGGTCATAGCTGCCTGTATATTTATATTACTATAAACAGGCAGCTATGACCACTTTAGCACCACTCCTTGTTTAGCAATAGAGAACTCGGTGAGGCAGGAGAGCTGCAGAAAGTCTTCTCACTCTCCTTCTGGATAACGGTGTCTTGTCAAGTCTGGCTGTAGAGACTAAGAAGCCTCTCCACCCTCGTGGTTCTTGTCAGGGGGCCTCCCTTCTCTTAGATATTGCTCAAGAGGGTGATGAAAACTCATGCTGAGTAACAAGGTCTCTCTGTCCATCAAAGCAGGGCTTTGGGGGAGCATGACAGATACACTGAAACAAAAAGACATACAACAAAGGGGGCACCACTATGTGCTGATGGAAACACTGACTTTCAGACTATGACTATCAACGGCTACTAACAGATATGGATGTTCAAAATATGATTATACATGTATTTTTATTTGTACAGTGCTCAGTACAAACGTTCCAAGACAGTGTGTGCCTGAGTGGGGACTGGGCCTGGAGGAGGGCAGTCACTCTCCAGGGCGCACATTTCACTCCGCACAGCACTTGAGGGTGTGTGAGAGCCAAGGGGGGAAGGCAAAGAAAAGCAAACTGATTCTATTTAAGGAAGAGCTTTCTAACAATCCGCTTTCTCCAAAAATGGAACTGGCTGACTTAGAAGTCGAAGTGTTCCAGCAGAGCGGGTGGCCATCTGTCAGGGGCGGGGCAGGGGCCCAGGGCCCGGCGCGAAGACCGGTGAGCCAGCCTGCTCTGTTCTGAAAGCCCTCAGCACACGAGCACATTGACCTGGTCACCACTCTGATCACAGCTGCTGGGAAAACTGAACACTGGACGAAAGATGTGGTTAACAGCTTCAATGTGAGGATTTGTCTCCTCTCCTTCTAAACAATGAAGTTAAAAAAAGACAAGGTATTCAAGAAAATTTCTAGATTAAATCAGAATGCTTGTTTTGCCTTATTGTACTTCCCAATGTTTTACTCATTCATTTTCTGGACATCTCATTCTTTACTAGAATCTTGAGAATATATATTTTTTAAAGTGAACAGAAGACGAACGTAGTCAACACTGTTTAGTAGCTAAAAAAAGAAGGCACTTTGTGGGTGAAAAGCTGAAATGGGAAAACATACATAAAATTGTGCTCAGGCACTCAACGTATTTGCCTGTTCATGCTACCTACATTTCTCTACCACAGTTAATTAAGAGTTATAAGCATACGACAACAGTATTTCTTTCCAGTGACCTGCTTGGAAAATAAGGATGTCAGTTTAGTGGAAAAAGAATCAGACTATTTGTGAAAAATGAAATGTCTACATCAGGCTCAGAATCTTGGACAGCAGGTGAGCAGATGTGACTCATACACAGGTCTAGGTTTCACTTCCCTCTCCAAATCATGGGCATAATCTAATCCACAACACAAAAATACTGCCCAGTTAATGAGGACTTTAAGTGCTTCTGAAGAGTTAGTAGACTTTCAAGACTGTATGAGATGAAAGACAAGTATTTTGCAACACCCACTGCATTCAGTATGTAATTTTCTTTTCAGTTTCTCCATCTGTCACTTTCTTCTCAAATGAAAAAAAAATTCTCTTGTTAGAAATAAAGTGGAAAAACTCAAGTAAATATAACATGGGTGATAATGCTGACTTCAATATTAATATTCAATAGCAAACTCTTATGTGATAACCTGCCATCTCATATACAGCAAGAAGATATCACATAAGGAGGCAACAATAACTTTTTTTAAAAGGCAGGTCAGAAAGGCCCTCAAAGTTATTTTCTCACATAATCTGAAGCAACTACTGCAAGTCAGTCTGAAATGCACATAAAATACACAGGGAAGGTTGGCCACCACTAACTGCAGGTGATTCGAGGTGGCCCTTCCCATCTCCCAAAAGTAGAGAAGAACACTGGACATGAGCCCACAGCGCGGAGCACCCAGCAGTCCCCACCTGAGTGACCCTGGATGGCCTCGTGCATCACGCTGGTGCTGGCCCAGTTGTTGGTGTAGCTGACACTATCCAGGACTGTCGGTGTGAAATTTCCTGGGTTCAGAGAACTTCTCACTATTTTCTTTTGTGTGCATGAAGGCCAAAGGGACAGGATTTTGTAAGAGAAAAGATTTGACGGAATGACACAGGCAGAGCTGTTGATATTTTTGGAGGTGGTAATTCCACTTCTGGATCCTCCAGAATGCTGGTGTCAGGAGACACAAATATGTGCAGGGGCCCAAGACACAAGGCAGCGTCAACTCGCATAAGACTCCAAACTTGAGAATCTCCAGGAAGTGACAAACATGACATTTCTCCAGCGTGGTGTCTTAATTTTCGGAGATTAAAAAACAAGGCAACTAGAAAAATGTCCGTATTTAAAAAAGAACCTTAAACACACACACACACACACACACACACACACACACACACACACAACATAAACTAAAAAGATGAACACTCTTTCCTCAAAAACAGCCAACCATGCTTCCTCACTCTCCTTAATGGGAAGTAGTTCAGCTCGAACCTGGGTCCTAAGGCTGCGAACACTCACCAAGCGTGTCCTTCAGGTTCTTCACCAGGGAGCCCTTCTTCAGGCTGTTCTTCCTCTCCACGTAGTTGGATGGCACGTAGCCCGTCCTGTTGGCGGCGTTCCGCACCCGCCACCACGTCTTGGAATCATCCAGCAGCCACAGACGCTCGTTCTTCTTGATGTCAAGCTCCTGGTCCTGTTGGGCAGTGTAGTCCCACTTTGCTATGACAATGACTTCTTCTGTCATCTTTCATGGAGTCCTTCTGCCAGCAAAACATGCGGAGATGCTCATTAGAGACCCACCAAACACTTTGTCCTTTGCACCAACTTGAAAAATTGCGAAATCAACAGCTTTCATTACAATTTGGCAGCCAGTTTTCTCCTGCATCTTGAAATACTCAATCTCAACATGACCTTCTTTCAATGAACTTTAGTATTTTGTTTACAAGTAAAACTAATCTTAATTCTGTATACTGGGAATTCTGCACGCTTTGCCAAAGACAAAAATAAACTTTCAAAAAACTCTAAGCAATATCATAAATAAACGTTTTCATCTAATTAAGCAATACCAGATCCTTATAGCTTATATGTTTACATATACTTTCTTAGTATGTGCTGAATTTTATGAACATATTTAGTAATTAAAAAAACACCTAAGCTTTTCCTATAAATTAAAATTAAAACAAATGTGGTATCCTGCACTGTATCCTAAAACAGAGAAGGAAAATGAGCCCAACACTGGTGAAATCCCAGTAAAGTCTACTTAATGGTAATGTACCAATGTTAATCTCTTGGTTTTGACAAATGTGCCAGGGTTATTTAATACTATGGGAAACTGATTGAAGTGTATACAAGAAATGTTTTGTACTACCTTTGCAACTTTTCTATAAATATAAAATTATTATTGAAATCCATACACGGATGTTTATAGCAGCTTTATTCATAATTGCCAAAATTTGGAAGCAATCAAGGTGTCTTTCAGCAGAATGGATAAATAAACTGTGGTACACCCAGATAATGGAATATTACAAAGTAATAAAAAAACTATCAAGCCATGAAAACACATGGAGAAACCTTCAATGTATATTACTAAGTGAAGGAAATCAATCTGATTCTCATAAAGACTCTCTCTTTGACCAAAGGTTAGTCAGGCCCCTCTGAATCCTCTTCCTAAACTAGGCCTCGACTTTTGTACTTCCATTCCCAACTCTGCATTGCTTAATTTTAACAAGAGTCATGCTAAGTTGGTTCAGCCAGAATCCTCCACCCTAACCCAGGTGAAGCCTGAGCACCATGGTCTGCCTTTAGGAAGAATACTGGTGGGTCAATTTAGCCAGAATACCCCTCCCCCCTTAATGTTTCCTGTTAGAAATTTTCCATTCATTTATCCCCCACCTGCTTCTTGGCTGTAAACTCCCACTTTTCCTACTTGTGTTTGGAGTTGAGCCCAATCTCTCTCCTTTACTGCCAAACTCCCATGTAGCAGTGCACTGAATAATCTGCCCCAGGGTTATTTAATAAGTGCCATGACTAATTTTACCTTTAACAATTCCAACTGCAGATTTTTTTGAAAAGGCAAAATTATGAAGACATTAAAAGACCTCTGGTTTCCAAGGGTGTGTGTGTGTGGGAGGGGGGGGGATGAACAGGTAGAGCACAGGAATTTTGGGGGCAGTGAAAATACTCAGCATGATATTTTAATAGTGGATACATGTCATCATACATTTGTCAAGACCCACAAAATGTACAACACTAAGAGTGCAACTGTAATAATACAATTATTCCAAAATAAAAACCTTGCTGTCCTGTGCACTGAAGGATGCGGGTCCGACCCCTGGCTGGCGTGCATACAGGACGCAGCTGCTCGATGTTCGCACATCAGTGTCCATCTCTGCCTCTGCCTCTGTCTGCCTTTTCCCTCCTCCCTCCCTTCCTTCCTCTCCCCATAAAATCAATAAACATATCCTCAGGTGAGGATTAAAATTTTTTTATTAACATCAACAGATAAATACAGCATGTTACATATCTAGGGAAGGTATACCTGAATGACTAATATGAATATAACTGTCAAGTATTTCAGCAGCTCCATACTTCTTGGGTAAAATATGGGCCAGCATTTTTTCACCAAGAAAATTTAATATTTAGTCCTTCAATTGACTAGAATTTTTTTCAAAACCAGAAAGAAAGGCATAGCGAAAAGACCACTGACTATAAAACCCCTTCCTCTCTGACTCAAAGGAGTTCTCATTATTTCACAGGGATGACTTCAGGATTATAGAGGCAACCTACGCACACTGCTGCCATGGAGGTGTAAATACCATTTTTAAATAACATGACACTTTTCTGCTAGATGCTGGAGAAGTTTATAAATAACGCATGTCCTCTTTCATAAAGTAAGTTCAAAATTTAGAGATAACAAACCTCCGGGGAAGGTGGCAATGTTTAATAAAGTTTATGTATAATGCATAGAACAACCAATAGGATAGAGTTTACACAAAGCTCATCTCCTAAAGGTAGACGAGTTTGTAATCTACTTTCAGAAAATGTCAGTCCACACCATGTGCCTCTCTATCCTGACTTACCACCTTCCTGTAAGGTTAGATTTCCAGAGTCATAAAGGTAGTTTTTTTTTTCTTTAAAAAAAATAATAAGAGGATGCTGGGAAGATGGCGACGGAGTAAGATGGAGCTGATACTAGCTCCTGTACTCATGGGTGAAAATCCTGGCAGATCTATAGAGAAACAGCACAATAAACCATCCGTTACCCAGCATTTATGAAATTAAAAGACCAGAGATTGTGACCGACGCTGAAACACCAGACGGCGGCAGAGTCAGCTACTGGAGCTGGGTCTCACGCGGCCCCTGTGCTGACACCAGAGCAACAGGCCTGGGAGCCAGGGAGTCAGGTATGGGAGTCGGACACTTCAAGCCCCTGTGACGTTCCTGGGAGACAGAGGAGTCAGGAACCGGAGCGGGGACACCCTTGTGCCGATGCCATAGCTACCAGCCTGGGCAACGGAAGGGTCAGTTGCAGGAGCTGGGACACCAAAGGCCCCTGTGACGCCGCCATAGAGACAGGCCTGGGCCCTGAGGAGCCAGCTACGGGAGCCGGGAAGTTTGCAGATCCTGTGCCGCTGCCATAGCGACAGGACTGGATGCCAGGGAGTCAGGTACGGAAGCCGGGACACTCCAAACCCCTGAGACAGCCCTGGGTGGCAGAGGAGCCCTCTACGGGAACGGGGACGTTCTCAGCCCCTGTGCTGCTGCCATAGCGACGGGACTGGACACTGGGGAATCAGGTACAGGAGTTGGGACTTTCTAAGCCTCTGTGCCACTGCCATAGAGACAGGACTAGACACCGGGGAGTCAGGTACGGAAACCGGGACACTCCAAACCCCTGTGACGGCCCTGGGAGGCAGAGAGAGCCAGATACGGTAGCCGGGACATTCCCAGCTTCTGTGCGACTGCCGTAGTAAAGGGCCTGGGTGCTTGAGGAGGTGGCAACTAGAGCCAGGACATTCAGCAGTGGTAGGTGACCAACGCAGGGACCAGCGCGAGGACCAGCGTGAGTGTAGGTGGAGACGAAGAACATCAAGAAACTTCAAGGAGTCTGCACCACTGAACTTCACAAGGATCATACCACAGAAGTTTACACCATAAAACCAGTGTTTCAGAACAGATCAATTTTGGAAGCAGACTACCAAGAAGAGTCTTAAACAATGGGAAGACAAAGAAACAATCCCCAAATGAAAGAAAAAGCAGAAACTTCAGAAAGAATGTTAGATGAAATAGACACTGATCAACTATCACACAGTGAATTCAAAGCACTGGATATTACGAAGTTCAAAGAGCTCACAGTGAACTACCAGAAACTACAGGGGAACTATAATGATCTCTCTGCAAACTACAGCAACATCAAAAAGGAAATGGAAACTATTAGCAAGAGACAAGAGGCAATGAAGAACACAATTTCCGAATTGAAGTACACGGTAGAAAGTTTCCAAAGTAGGATAGATGAGTAGAGGATAGGATTAGTGAGTTGGACGACAAGGTAGAAAGCATCTCACAGAAAGAGCAAGAAAATGAAAAGAGGCTCAGAAAGAATGAAGAGGGATTAAGAGAAATGCAAGACAATATGAAACGTAATAATATCCGAATAATAGGAATACCAGAAGGAGAAGAAGAAGAACAAGGGATAGAAAACGTATTTGAAAGAGTAATGAGAGAAAATTTTCCTAATTTGATAAGAGAAAAAGTCTCACAAATCCAGGAATCACAGAGAGTCCCAACCAAGAGGAACCCAAGGAGGCCAACTTCAAGACACATCATCATCAAAATGGCAAAATTCCAAGACAAAGAGAGAATCTTAAAGGCAGCAAGGGAGAAAAAAGAAATAACATACAAGGGAGCCCCAATAAGGTTAGCTACTGACTTCTCAATGGAAACACTTCAAGCAAGAAGAGAATGGCAAGAAATATTTCAAGTAATGAGAACCAGAGGCCTACAACCAAGGCTACTTTACCCAGCAAGGCTCTCAATCAAGATAGATGGCCAAATAAAGAGCTTCCAAGACAAAAGAAGTCTAAAAGAATATGCCTCCACCAAACCAGCTCTACAAGAAATACTAAAAGGACTGCTTTAAGGGAAGGAAGGATAAGAGGGAGACAGAGAGGAACACAGGTACAAAAATGGCAATGAATAAGTACCTATCGATAATAACCTTAAACGTAAATGGATTAAATTCTCCAATCAAAAGACACAGAATAGTTCAATGGATAAGAAAGCATGACCCACACATATGCTGCCTACAAGAAACCCACCTCAGGACAAAAGACCATCACAGACTAAAAGTGAAAGGCTGGAAACAAGTTTTCCAAGCAAACGGACCAGGAAAAGAAGCTGGGGTAGCATTTCTCATATCGGACAAAATAGACCTCAAAAAAAGGCCGTAAAGAGAGACCCAGAAGGTCACTTCGTTATACTCAAGGGAAGAATCCACCAAGAAGACATTATATATGCACCAAACATAGGGGCATCCAAATATATCAAGAAAATCTTAGAGGACTTCAAGAAAGATATTGACAGCAACACAATTATAGTAGGGGATTTGAACACCCCACTATCAAAAATGGACAGATCTTCCAAACAAATTATCAACAAAGATATTGTGGCATTAAACAACACCCTAGATGAAATGGACT
Source organism: Artibeus jamaicensis (assembly GCF_021234435.1). Taxonomy (NCBI): domain Eukaryota; kingdom Metazoa; phylum Chordata; class Mammalia; order Chiroptera; family Phyllostomidae; genus Artibeus; species Artibeus jamaicensis. Next base: position 6,227,610 of record NW_026521810.1, on the reverse strand, counting down.
TAACTGATATATATAGAGCCCTTCATCCCAAAGAAGCTAAATACACATTCTTTTCAAATGCACATGGAACATTTTCAAAGATAGACCACATGATAGGACACAAAATGAGCCTCAAAAAATTCAAGAAAATTGAAATCATACCAAGCATCTTCTCTGACCACAAGGGACTGAAATTAGAAACCGACCCCAAAGAAAAAAACCCAAAGTACCCAAAAACATGGAGACTGAATGGTATGCTATTAAACAACGAATGGGTCAAGAATGAAATTAGGGAAGAAATCAAAACGTTTCTGGAAACAAATGAAAATGATCTCACAACAACCCAATACTTATGGGACACAGCGAAGGCAGTTCTGAGAGGGAAGTTTATAGCAATACAGGCCTACCTAAAGAAAATAGAAACATTTCAAACAAACAACCTAACCCTACGCCTGCAAGAACTCGAGGAACAACAACAAAGACAGCCCAGAGCAAGCAGAAGGAAGGAAATAACCAAGATTAGAGCAGAATTAAATGACATAGAAACTAAAAGCACAATTTTAAGGATCAATGAATCCAGGAGTTGGTTCTTTGAGAAGATAAACAAAAGAGACAAGCCTTTAAGTAGGCTCATCAAGAAAAGAAGAGAGAGGACACAAATAAACACAATCAGAAATGAAAAAGGAGAGATTACAACTGATACCACAGAAATAGAAGGGATTGTAAGAAATTACTATGAAGAACTGTATGCGAAGAAATTTGAGAACCTAGGGGAAATGGACACATTTCTAGAAAAATACAATCTTCCAAAACTCAGTGAAAAAGAAGCAGAAAATCTAAATACACCAATAACAGCAAAAGAAATTGAAGCAGTAATCAAAAAACTCCCAGCACACAAAAGCCCTGGACCAGATGGTTTCACAGGAGAATTCTACAAAGCATTTAAGGAAGAGCTAACCCCTATTCTCCACAGACTATTTCAAAAAATCCAGAAGGATGGAAAACTCCCAAATTCTTTTTATGAAGCCAGCATCATCTTAATTCCAAAACCAGAGAGAGACACAACAAAGAAAGAAAACTTCAGGCCAATATCGCTGATGAACATAGATGCTAAAATCCTCAACAAAATATTGGCAAATCGCACCCAACAATATATCAAAAAGATCATACACCATGATCAACTGGGATTCATCCCAGGGATGCAAGGATGGTTCAATATTCGCAAATCAGTAAATGTAATACATCACATAAACAAAAGCAAAGACAAAAATCACATGATCATATCAATAGATGCAGAAAAAGCTTTCGATAAGGTACAACACCCATTTATGATAAAAACACTCAGCAAAGTGGGAATACAGGGAGCATTTCTCAAAATAATAAAGGCCATATATGAGAGACCTACAGCCAATATCATACTCAATGGGAAAAAACTAAAAGCTTTTCCACTAAGATCAGGAACAAGACAAGGTTGTCCACTTTCACCACTTCTATTCAATATAGTATTGGAAGTTTTAGCCACAGCGATCAGGCAAGAAAAGGAAATAAAAGGCATCCAAATAGGAAAGGAGGAAGCAAAACTGTCACTGTTTGCAGATGACATGATAGTGTACATGGAAAATCCTATAGACTCTACCCAAAAACTGCTCAAACTAATTAATGAGTTTGGCAAAACAGCTGGTTACAAAGTCAATATCCAGAAATCAAAGGCATTTTTGTATACCAACAGTGAATCAGCAGAAGCAGAAATAAAGAGAAAAATCCCATTTGATATAGCAAAAAGAAAAATAAAATATCTGGGAATAAACCTAACTAAGGAGGTAAAAAACCTGTATGCAGAAAACTACACAGCCCTGAAGAACGAGATCAAGGAAGACACAAACAAATGGAAACATATACCTTGTTCATGGATTGGAAGAATTAACATCATCAAAATGTCCATACTACCCAAAGCAATATACAGATTCAATGCAATACCTATTAAAGTACCAATGGCATATTTCACAGACATAGAACAAACACTTCGAAAATTTATATGGAACCATAAACGAGCCCGAAGTAGCAGCTGCTCTTTTGAGAAAGAAGAACAAAGTAGGGGGGATCACAATACCTGATATCAAACTGTATTACAAGGCCACTGTAATCAAAACAGCCTGGTACTGGCATAAAAACAGGCACATAGACCAATGGAACAGAACAGAGAGCCCAAAAATCAACCCAACTCTCTACAGTCAATTAATATTCGACAAAGGGGGCAGTAACATAAAATGGAGTAAAGATAGCCTCTTCAACAAATGGTGTTGGGAGAACTGGACAGCTACATGCAAAAAAATGAAACTTGAGCACCAGACTTACACCATACACCAAAATAAATTCAAGGTGGATAAAAGACTTAAATGTAAGTCATAACACCATTAAAGTCCTAGAGGAGAACATTGGCAAGAAAATCTCAGATATTTCACGCAGCAACTTCTTTACTGATATGTCCACTAGAGTAAGGAATGTAAAGGAAAGAATAAACAAATGGGATCTCATCAAAATACAAAGCTTCTGCATGGCTAAAGAAAACAGTATTAAATTAGGAAAACATATTTGCCAATGATACCTCAGACAAAGGTTTAATCTCCAAAATATACAAAGAACTTACACGACTCCACTCTAAGAAGACACCCAACCCAATTAGAAAATGGGAAAAGGACTTGAACAGACACTTCTCCAAGGAGGACATACAGAACATTCAGAGACACATGAAGAGATGCTCAATATCATTAGCTATCAGAGAGATGCAAATTAAAACCACAATGAGATACCACTTTACACCAGTCAGGATGGCTATCATAAACAAAGCAACAAACAACAAATGTTGGAGAGGTTGTGGGGAAAAGGGGTCCTTAGTTCACTGTTGGTGGGAGTGCAGACTGGTACAACCATTATGGAAAACAGTATGGAATTTTCTCAGAAAAATAAAAATCGACCTGCCTTTTGACCCAGCAATTCCACTGCTGGGATTATATCCTAAGAATCCTAAAACATCAATATCAAAGAACCTATGCACCACAATGTTCATAGCAGCACAATTTACAATAGCCAAGAGTTGGAAGCAACCTAGGTGCCCATCAGTAAATGAAGGGATCAAAAAATTGTGGTACATACACACAATGGAATTCTATGCTGCAGAGAGAAAGAAGGAGCTCCTACCCTTTGCAACAACATGGATGGAACTGGAAAGCATTATGCTGAGTGAAATAGTCCAGGTGCTGAAAGACAAATACCATATGATCTCACCTTTAAGAGGAAGCTAAACAACAAAACAAACAAGCAAGCAGAAAAAAAAAAACAAAGACACTGAAATAGAGAACAAGGGGATAGTGACCAGTGGGGAGAAGGAAGGGAAGTTAAGGGGAAGAAGGGGGAAGGATTTGGAGGAACAAATAGGAAGGACACAGGGATGAGAACTAAGGGGGGTGGAAATGGGAGGGAGGTGGGGAGCAAGGGGTGGGGGAGGCTGGGGTGGGAAAAATAGACAAAAAACTGTACTTGAAAAATAACTAAATAAAATTAAAAAAAAAACAAATTAAAAAAATAATAAGAACAGTAATAGGAATGGGACTCAGAGAATATCCCATTAGAATCCCACATTTGTTTCTTAATTCTACAATTTTCAAAAGAGCTTCTAACAAGGACAGCACATCACTTAAGACCAATCAAAGCAATTTATTAATTTTCTGCATGACTTTAGGTAAGGAGCTTGCTGGTCATGGTGTACACTGAACATCCCATGGGAACTTAAAAAATACCAGTGTCTGGGCTTTCCCACAGATCAACTACTGCATTTTTCAGACCATAAGACACACCTAGGTTTTAGAGAAGGAAAATAGGGGGAAAAAAATTTGAAGCAAAAAAAATGTGGTAAAATATTTAATAACATAAATAATATTTCACCAATGTAAATGTAAACAGAACTCAACAGCAGCATTAACAATTATTCCTCAAAAATGGGGAGGGGGTGTGTCTTATAGTCCAAAAATATGGGTATATCAGATTCTCTGGGAGTGGGGCCCAAGCTTCAGATTTTTACAGCCTGTGACTCTGATGGACCTTAGAAAGGAAAAACCAAGAGGGACCTGAGTCACCAAATGGCCTCCGCAGGTTGCATTCCTGGTCACTAGACCTGTGGCCTGTAATGAAAACTCAAATGTTCAGTTTAAGAAAGAAAATGGTGAGTGTATGGTGGGTACTTGACACACATGAACTCATTTAATCAACACAACACCCCTTTTCAGGGAGGGAGGTGTTACCCTTTAGGAGACTGAGGATCCCAGAGACTCAGTGACTTGTTAAATGACAGAGTCAGGATATTAGCTCAGGTCTGTTGACTACCAAGTCTGTTCTCATCTGCTCACTCAGGGGTGGGTAGGTGGTTAGGTGAGGGTCTAATGTGTGGTCTATGTTTTGGTGGACATATTCCAACCCACAAAATCTATGATTCTAGGACAGGTGAAAATAAAGAGTTCGTATGTGCCTAGGAAAGGCTTGGTTGCTCCTTAACCATTGCAATGGTTTCAAACTGATTCTAATGAATTTATGACAGCTTCCCATCAATTGAAAGCTTCAAGGGGCCAGCCAATCAACAACCGCCTCCCTCCAGAGAAGTTGGCCAATCAACAAGTGCTTCACCCCCAGCACTACAGAAGGCTAGCAATCAACAAGTACCTCACCCCAGTGAAATCCACCAAACAAAAACCGTCTCACTCCAGAGCTTCTGACTGTCAGCCATCAGCAGCAATCCCACTGGCCACACAGTAATCACACATACATGGGTCAACCAATCTATGAAAAGTTCCGCTTACGAACCTCAACTAATACCTGATCCCATATTCCCCTAAAATCTTCATCAAAGGAGCTCTGCGCAGGAGACTGATTTGGAAGCACATGCTCCTGAGCCAACCAGAAACACAGTCAGCTTTTTCGGGAGCAGGGTTGTGGCCATGGGCGGCTGCCTTCCTGGCTCCTGCTGTGACATGCCAGAGCACTGCCCTCGCGGATCCCAAAGAGGTGGGAAGGAAGAGCGCCCATATGGGAAGGGAGCAAACCTAGGGGCGATGGGAAGAGGTGACGCTGGGCTGCTGCCAGGTCACTGGCAGGGGGCTGTGACAAAGGACAGTTGTGGGGAAGGGGACCAAAAAAGGAAACTGATTTCAGTCTTGAAAAATAACAGTTATCAGAGGGCACTCGGGCCAAAAAGGTGTAAGTGAGAACCAGGGGTAGGAAGAACACATTACTAAGCAGGAGAATTAAGAATACATGACTCAGGAGAGAAATTTAAACTAAAAAGTAAACAGCATATGTGTTTCTGGATGTTTTCTTTTTAAAAGCTATTTCAGTGTGAGGTGAAGTGCCCTCCCCTTGCCCCACACCAGCACCCTGCGCTCCCGCCAACGGTTACTCTTTCTTCTCTCTGCCAAGAGGGATGGGAAAGGCGGCTGCAGGCCCAGTCGGGAGGGAACTGCCTGTTGGGCAAGAGTGCAGATTTCACCCTGAGACCTTGGGAACTGTCTCTAGGACCCTATTTTCTTTCTAAAGAAACAATCCTGTTAACAACATCTCGCTGGGTTATAGCAAGGTTACATACTCCTCATAATAGCCTGTGTTCCTACAACATCCAAAAATGGTCACAGATATTTCCAAAGAGGTCTTGGGGATCAAGCTGAACCACTTGGTCATAATGGCAAATAGAGGATATGAGTCAAGAAGCTGGGATTCTAAGCTTAGCTGAATCATTTATGTGTCCACTTCAGACTCCAGCTTATTCTAGAAAATGGAGATGAGCATCTCTGCCTAGCCCTCACAAGGTGCTCAGCAGGAGCACGATAAGCAGGAGCACGATAATGTGGTCCTCGAGAGGCTGGGGGTAGTTCTTACGGACAAGGCCGGAGTCCTGCTGTGCTGCCTCAGCCTAGCAGCCTCCTCTGTAACAGGGGGTGTTAACAGCACCTCACTGCGGAGCCTATGAGGAAACTGAGCACACTGCCCATACAGAAGGGACACAAGAATGGAAACCACACTTCAAACCCATTCTACACTGCAGCATCCTTTCTACATTTGGGGGTGGGTGGCTGTGTTCTAGTGACTCCTTCCTTCGGTCAGGATTTACTAAGCACTGAGCGTATAGTAGGTAGTCTTCCAAGGCGCCAGGGTTCCTTGGTGAGCAAGACAGGCCATGGGTATGCGCCTTGTGATTCAAGCCCTAGGCATAGGAACACCTCTTCAAAGACACTCAGTGTGGGGCAAGTTGCTTCAGCAGCAGCAGGAAACTACCCCGGTGAGTAATTATGCCAAGGTCAGTCCAAAAAGGGAATGCCGTCTACACTTTCCCTCCTTTATTACAACACAATGTTTTCCTCTCTTGGTATATATCTGCAAATACTTCAGGAGACCTCAAAGAAGTGTTCTCAGAAGCAACGAAAATATCTTATAAATTCTGTATTAAAGTTTCAAGTTGTGTCATAGATCAAGGACTTGCCAGATGCAGATGAATCTGACAGAAGTTGGCAAGAACCTGTGTATGCTTTGGGGGACAGAAAGGCCAGCTGGTGGCTTTTCACAAGCAGCGTCACTAATCACAGCTAACACACTTCAACTTTAAGTAGGACACAGTATGGAATCTAGTGGCTGTTCCAACTCTGAGGAAGTTAATTAAGCTGTGACAAGAGTCAAGGTCTTACCACTTCCCTAAGGCACAAAGACATACTACATGTAAAAGAGAAAATAAACCATAGCACTCGGCTCAACACAGCCCTTCTCCATAGGGAGGGACAGGTGCCAGCAAGGCGGACACTGGAGCGCTGGACAGGCACTCGGCTGCAGACAGGACACTGACACTCACCTGGTCCCTTGGCAACTGTCTCATACATGTTAGCACACCAGCTGTTCACGGCAAACCTCTGAAATTACCTACAGATACATTTAATAAATGGGGAAGCACAGGAAAAGAGACAGTAAATACAACTCACGCAAATCCACAAAGCTAGGATCCAAAATGCCCTAGAACTGTCTTATCCTAAACCCAGGCTTCATCTGTCACCCTCTACTGCCTGGTAGCATTCCTTGGGAGCAGAATTTTGTTAGCATAGCTGAAAACAGAAATTTCAAGGGTGAGGTAGATGCTGATAAATAAGAACTGAGCTCCAATTTCATTTTGATAAACTGATAAGTGAAAATACTTAGGGAGAAACAGCAGTAACTCCCAATTCTCCAAGTATATCTGGGAAAGGTTGTATTGTTTTTATAATATTTCATTAGAGGAGGGGCAAAGGAAGCCTACACTACTTGAAAGATAAAAGTTTCCGGATCCCAAAACACAGGGTGTGCGGGGAACAGGCCTCTGTGCTGCTGACTTTGGAGCAGGTGCCACTGTCCTGCAGCTGCTCCTGCTGAGGGGGGCGGAGAGCACTGCGTTGAATCACTAAGACCCCTGTGACCTTTGCTCCATGGGCTATTTTGGAGAGGGTCTTTTTATGATTTGCTTAAAATCATTCAAATTTTATTGGATAATAGTCAAAGCTTGTGGCCTATAAAGCCTCTACAACTCTGACTTTGTGAAGGTTCCCTCTGTGGCCACCGACATGACCCATTTCCGTAAACGTTCTCCTCCAGGGGGAGAAGGCCGGGGCATGAAACCCAGTCTCAGCTCGGAGGTGGGTGACCTTGGGGGAAGCTGGTTAACTTCTGTGACCACAAATTCTGCATCTGGAAGTGGAGTCAGGGCTCCTGTGGGGATAAAATGTGGCAATGAATAGACCAAGGACTCAATACCTGGTCCACGTGAAATAAATGTCAGACATTCTTGCTTTTCCTCTACATTCATTTCATGCCGCTTCGGAAGAGTCATTGGAATGAATGAAGCTTTTACAGGGCTTCAAAAATAGATCTGCACTAGATTATACAGTACCACTTAAAAAGAGAAAACTTAAAAATCACAAGACTGATGTTATAAGGTAGGGCCATACAACTGGGAAGTGACGTACCATGGATCTTATGTAGGAGGGTTTACAAAAAGACACCAGTGGTTCTTGGGTACACCCCAGCTCCCACAGTAGTGGATACTAATGATACCAGCTTTTTCTTTTTTTTTCCAAGTAGGCAACTCAATATTTACTAGGAAATGATCACAAATTACAAACTTAAAAATTCTGACCAACATGATGATACCAGCTTTTTAGCTCAGCAAGGTCTTCATGTGTCCACAGTACTTACTAGAATACATTTTAAAGACCAGGAGATGAAGGCAAGTTCTTTTTAAAGCATAAATTTAAAGTATCCACTGATATTTATTCCAGAGAACCAGCAAGTGAAGAAAGACACTTAAGCATCCAAGGATGGGGGAGGGGTCACTGTCTTTTTGTGCTCCTCCTTGGCTGCTTGCCCCTGGCCCAGCCCTGGGGTCCAGCGAGGAGCGAGCTCCCTCCCCACTGCTGGCTGCAGGGCTCCCCCCCGCCAGGTTGCTTTCTTACGCTGCTGGCTCCACTGCCCACCAGACATCCCAGGAGCCCGGAGCGGTGGTTACCACTTTCTGAAGAGTAATTACAGCAAGTATTAGCAGAAGCCCATGTACAAAATATAACACGACTTCTTTTTAAAATTGTGGTAAAATATACTTAAAACTGGTTGAAATGGTAAATTTTAAGTGTACAGTTCAGTGGCATTCAGTACATTTACAATGTTGTGTAACCACCAACAACAATCATGCACAGAAATTTTTCATCTTCTAAAACTAACTCCCTCTCCCCTTTCCCCGACAACTACCATCCTCCTTCCTGTCTCTGTAAATTGGAGAAAAAAATTACCAGACCTGCCAGAAAGTGGAACTATATGAAAGTTCAACAACCAAGGGGCTAAAGACAAAACATTCATCCAGACTGGCAGGAGGGGCAGACATGGGCAGCCGGGTGAAGAGGACTTGTGGCAAAGTGGCAGCTGGCGGACCAGGCAAGGCAGTGGCTGCAGGACCAGGCAAGACCAGGCAATCCCACATTTGTGTGTGGATAAATTGGGAGAAACAAATGGGGAGCAAGACAGACCATGCAACCCAATTCCAGTGTGGAAAAAATAAAGCCCCAAAACCTGTGACTGAAAAAACCCTGTGGGGGTTGAGGTGGAGGAAGGAACCCTCAGCCTCATAGGAGAGTTCAATGGAGAGACCCACAGGGTCCTAGAACGTACACAAATCTACCCACCCAGGAATCAGCATCAGAAGGTCCCAACTTGCTTGTGGGTAGTGGGGGAAGTGACTGAAGGCTGGCTCACAGCAAGCGCATTGTTCCCTCTCAAACCCCTCCCCCATGGACAGAACCACAAGGAAGCCACTCCTGGGTTACCCCACCCTGCCAAATAACTAAGGCTCCGCCCCTTGTTACAAAACAGGCATATATATATATATATATCCCAAATGAAAGAACAGATTAAAGCTCCAGAAAAAATACAACTAAGCAACAAAGAGAGAGCCAACCTATCAGATGCACAGTTCAAAATACTGGTAATCAGGAAGCTCACAGAAATAGCTGAGTATGGTCACAAAACAGAGGAAAAAGTGAAGGCTAAGAAAAGTGAAATAAATGAAAACGTATGGGGAATCAACAGGGACAGGAAGGAAATTGGGACTCAAATCAAAGGTTTGGAGAAGGAAGAAGTAAACATTCTACCAGAACAGAATGAAGAAAAAACAATTCAAAAAAATGAGGGGAGAACTAGGAACTGACAGGACATCTTTAAATGTTCCAACATCCGAATCATAGGGGTACCAGAATAAGAGGAAGAGCAAGAAATTGAACACTTCTTTGAAAACATAATGAAGGAGAACTTCCCCATTCTGGCAAAGGAAATAGACTTCCAGGAAGTCCAGGAAGCTCAGAGAGTCCTAAAGAAGTGGGACCCAAGGAAGCACACACCAAGGCACATCATAATCACATTACTCAAGATTAAGGATAAGGAGAGAATCTTGAAAGCAGTAAGAGAAAAGGAGACAGTCACCTACAAAGGAGTTCCCATCAGACTGTCAGCTGATTTCCCAAAAGAAAACTTGCAGGCAACAAGGGGCTGGAAAGAAGTATTCCAAGTCATGAAATCCAAGGATCTATATATATCCAAGATTGCTCTATCCAGCAAAGCTTTCATTTAGAATGGAAGGGCAGATAAAGTGCTTCCCAGATTAGGTCAAGTTAAAGGAGTTCATCATTACCAAGCCCTGTTAATATGAAATGTTAAAGGGACTTAGAAAAAGAAGAAGAGCAAAACTATGAACAGTAAAATGACAACAAACTCATAACTATAGACTGAACCTAAAAAAACAAAAACAAAAACAAAAATGAATTAAGCAAACAACTAGAACGGGAACAAATCCATAGAAATAGAAACAGAGATCACATGTAGGGTTGTCAGTGGGGAGGTGGAGCAAGGAGAGTGGGGGAAAAGGTACAGGGAATAAATAGCATAAATGGTAGGTGCAATATAGACAGGCGGAGATTAAGAATAGTAAGGGAAATGGAGAAGCCATGTACGACCCATGGACGTGAACTAAGGTGAGGGAATGATGGGGGAGGGTACAGGGCAGAGGGGAATAAATGGGAGAAAACGGGACAACTATAATAGCATTATCAATACAATATAATTATTAAAAATAAGTAAATGAAAATATAAAATAAAAAAACCCTAAAAGCCCTGGTCGGGCAGTTCAACTGACTGGAGCATTGTCCGTACACCAAAAGATTGAAGGTTCAATTCCTGATCAGGGCACACAGCTAGGTTGGGGGTTCAATCCCCAGTCAGAGCACTTATGGGATGGAACTGATGTTTCACCTCTCACAACAATGTTTCTCTCTCTTGCCCTTCCTTTCTCTCTAAAATCAAAAATACCCTTGGGTGAGGATTAAAAAAATTAAAAAACAAATAGCCTGAAAAAAATTCCATTGTGTATGTATACCACATTTTTTTTGTCCATTCATCCATCGATGGACCCCTGGGCTGCCTTACCTTTTGGCTGTTATGAATCTGCTTTCAGTTCTTTGGGGTGTATAGGTTAAAGTGGAATTGCTGGACCATATTGGTTGTTCTATTTTTAACTTTTTGAGGAATCACAAAAGTATTTTCCACAACAACTGCACCATTGTACATTCTTACAAGGAGTGCACAGGGTTCCAATCTCTACATCCTCACCAAGATTTGTTATCTTGTTTTTTTGACAACAGCCATCCTAGTGGGTGTGAGGTACACATAATTTTTAAGTGAACCTTTTTTACCAGATCCAGAACAGGATTTGTTAGTAGATGGCAATTTTCAAGAAAAATAAAATTTTGTACTTTATAATAAATCTGCTCAACTCCATTTGCCTCCTTTTAAAGAGGATGCCTGTTAACTTTTCATCCTTCCTGCCAATGTCGGGTCACACCCCCCACCCCTATAAAACCACATTGAGAAAAATACCTTAAAATGTGAGTTTATCAACCAGTTCTCAAGAGTTAATCACCAAGCAACTCATTTTACTAAGTGACAACTAAGTGAAATGTCTGGATAAAATCAGTATTCCAAAGACCAGACTACAAATCAATACAACTCATTCCCGCCTAGGGCATTTTATAGAGAAATGAAAGTGGGAACTCTGTTGCTTCAGCTAGAATCCGGGAAATGCTATTTTTTACACATAATTTACCACTCAAGCCATAAGAGTATCCATGTTGCTAGTCTTCACTACCCCTTCCTCCATTTCCTTTGTAGGTGTCTTAAACACGCACTACACTGGAAAGGAGGTTGTGAAAGTTACATGATACCTGAGTACCATGATTCTGGAGAATCACTGTCAGTTTATAAGCCTTTTTTATTACACAGTATTAATGGTAAAACAAATAAAATGCAAATAACTGCACTGGAGTTGGAAATGACACAGTCTGAGGCCAGCCCGAAATATATCACAGTGATGAACACTGAGACAAAATCAGCAGTGGAAAAACACCCTGGAAGGTCAAATTCATAGAAACAGAGTAAAAACCTAGTGGCCAGAGGCTTGGGGGCGGGGCAAACAGGGACAGGCTGGTAAAAGGGATCAGCTTTGAGCTCTATGATCTGAGGATCTAGGATGAAATATGTGACTGTACAGTTAGGAACATGGTATTCTATAACTGAAATTTCCTAAGAGAGAACTTAAATGTTCTCACCAAAAAAAGAGACAAACATGTGAGGTGATGGATGTGTTTATTAACTAGACCGACAGAATCCTTTTACAATGTATGTGTATATCAAATCACCACTCCATACCCTTTAAAACCTTACAATTTTATCGATCTATTCTACCTCAAAAAAATGAACCTAAAAAAAAAGGAAAAAAGAAAAATATCCTCTATGAAAATGAACACTGATATCTTTGGTGAAACCAGACCCCCCTTTAAAATGCCCAGAGAGTGAAGCGTTTTCAGATAATGCACACCCACTACTCACAGAGGAGACAGCCATCGGTCACTATTTTTAGGAATTTATTAGACCTATTTGTTCCACAACCAGAAAAGTAGTTGTAACTTTTATAACTTAAGTATCTATTTCATAAACTTATCAAAATATGTCATTAGCTTCCTCATCTCTTTCTAATGAATTCAGCCACATCAATTAACACCTGACCTTTGGCCTTATTGCCTATTATTCATGATTCTCTGAACAAGGGTGAAAAGAGAAGCACATTAATAAAAAAAAACACGTAAGTCTGGGGTCTCACAACTGTCAAGTATGATTAAGCTACTGAGATCTTTTTAGTTCTCCAGATCTATGTGGCTTATGCCCACATTCCTGAGCATTCTTCGGTAGACTTCCCGCTTTAACAGATGTGGAAGCTACAGAGAGCCCCTCTGTACCTTGCCTTGGGGATGGAGACCCTTGTCCATCATGCTAAGCAGAGAGCCTGGTCCTGGGCAGGTAGGGACTGAGTACATGAGAGGGGACAAGGGCTACCCAGGGTTTAATCACCACACAGAGACCTGTGTACAAATGCTTTTGGAAAAATAAGTGCTAACATTTATTTCAAGTGTACAATTCTTTTAAGGAAATCCTCCCTATCATTCATGATAAGAGAATGAGGAAATAAAGATTTTTAGCATATGTACTGATTTTTTATAATAAATTTTATTTTTTAGAATAGTTTTAGTTTCCCCTATTATTAACATCTTACATCAGTATAGTACATTTTAACAATTAATAAACCAACATTGATATATATTAACTGGAGTCCACACTTTACTCAGATGTCTTTAGTTTTTTACCTAATGCCCCTCCTCCACATTTTAATCCTGGGATCCCACCCAGGACACATTGCAGTCGTATCTCCTTAAGGTCCTCTTGGCTGTGACAGTTTCCTAGACTTTCCTTGTTCCAATGACCTTTATAGCTTTGAGGAGTGTCTGTCAGGTATTTTGTAGTATGTCCCTTGGGGTCTGTCTGATGTTTTTCTCCTCATAAGAATGATGTTATGGGTTTGAGGGGAGATGACCACAGTGTTACAGTGTCCTCGTCACTGCACTGTATCAAGAGTACATACCATCAACATGACTCATCACTGCTGATGTCAACCTTGATCACCTGGCTGAGGCAGTGTCTGCCGGCCGGGTCTTTCCGCTGTGAAGTCATTCTTTCTTCCCTTTTCCTTATTGCGCTGTTTGGAAGGATGTCTCCAAGCACAGCCCACACTTAAGGGTGGGAGTTATACTCCATCTCCCTGAGGGAGCCTACCTACAAAATTTTTTTGGAATTTTGCACAAGAGACTTGTCTCTCTTCCCACGTTTTAAAATTTATTCAATTACTTACTTATATGGGCTACAATCCAATATTTATTTTGTTGCTCCAATTGTTCTAACATTGGCTACTGAGTGCTCTTTCAGTTGCATCCTTCATCTCTTTGACATACCACTATCATTGTGAGTGCATGTGTGTGAGCACGTGTGAGCTTTGTGTGTAGAGTAAGTAGTGCATGCAGGTGTGAGTGTATGTGAAAGTGCATATGTGTGTGGGTGTGAATGTGTGTGTGTATTGAGCACAGCCTTACTTCTGGCACCACAGGATTCTGCAGGTTCACCTCATATCTCTTCTGCCCCAGTCTCAGAATCAATATGGCTGATTTCACAGTAACCAAGAGGATCTACATCCCACTTTCAGTACATTTTACACACGAGACTCTTGTATTAATTCTAGTCCGGCTCCTGGGGCACAGTGCTGTTAAAGACAGATACTATTCTGTGACAATGATGGTATTTGATTTCAAACTAGCCTTCCCTCCTGCTAAACAATGCTTTTAAGTAACACTCTGCACTAGTTACTTAACTTACTTCTCCAGTGTCTGCCCTGCTGACTACCCCATCCCCCTCCACAATCACAGCCACCTTCTCCCACAGCCTAGTTCTCCAGGTTCGGTCCCATCCCCACCTCCTCACTAACCTGTGCCAAACCTCCTGATCCCACCTACAGTTTTTGCTGTACATACTTACATATGACTTCAAGTCTCATTATTTTTACCCTTGAATTAGATGAGCCAAAGCAAAGTAACACATGTTAAGAGCACTTGCAGAAATCTCAGTGGCTATAAATCAGGAGTTTGACAAGGCCACCAAAAGTTTGAAGGGGGTATGTACACCTACCCCACACCTGCCTGGGCAGTTGAATATGCAACAGAAGCACTCACGACCTGCGACCAGTCCTGTTTAAATTTCCGATCACTGGCTCGGGCAGCCCTTGGTGCTGCCTGGCAGCCCGCTCCATGTCCCTCTCTGCCCCTGTGAGGAGCCAATTGCAGACCTTTCTTCCCCACCTACTCCTCTCTCCTCCCCTCTGCTGCAGTCTCAGGTGATGAATGGCCTTGCTTCTTGTTTCACTCAGGAAAACATAAGCTGTTAGAAGGAAATGGAAAGGTTTTCTTAGGCTCCGCCGAGGAAGAAATGCCAATCAGCCACAAAGTTAGGCAGTATAGAGCTTTATTGGGGTTTGTGTGCCTGGGTGAGGTTCCCCGGCCCACACAGTGGGGCCAGGGAAGTTGCGCCCAAGCAGGGAATGTGGCGGGGGGTTTAGTTTGGTTGGCTCTCTTCGTGGGAGCTGGGGATTGGTCCCCTTTGAACAAAGCGGCAAATTGGTGGTTCTCCTTGGGCTCAGGTTGCCAAGCGGATAAAGCCCACCCTTTCGGCTCTCTGGTTTGACATCAGCCATCTTTTCCAGGTTGTAGTTCAGCTGCCGTCTTACCCTACCCCACCCATCCTAACAGAAACGTCTATCCACACCTGAGAATATTGCACTGTCTCTTTGTTCTGGGGTGAGAACACCAGATGGGTGCTCTTCCGAGGCCTGTCTTCTGTGCACTGAATACCATTCCCTCTTGCCTCCTGAAAGAACCTGCTCCTACAGTTATCTGCCTGTGCCACTGTGTCATGAATATTTCTCACTTCCAGGTCATCTAATCTGCACATTGACAGTGGACACCGTTCATCAGCCCTTTCCAGAACATGCCTTTCACTTGGCTCCTTGGTCACATAGCCCTGTTCTTCTCTTTTTCCCTGACTGTTCCTTCTTAGTCTCCTTGCTGGCTCCTACCTGTGTTTCTGACCCACAGATGCAGGAGCAGCCAGGCTGTCTGGGGCCCCTACTCCATCCCCACTCCCTGGATGAATCTATCCGTCCTCCTGACTCTGAGTACCACCTCTACCCAGGCTGCTCCCAATGTAGGTCTCCATCCCTGGCCTCTCCCTGAATGCCAGACTTCTATTCCCACCTGCCTGTTCGACACCTCCGTCTGGATGTCTGATGTGCACTTCGGACTTAACATTTCCAAACAGAACTCTTCACTCTCCCTACCACAACGAACGAAAGCAAATCAAATAAATAACAACAAAAACCTCCTGAGTCCCACAATGTTCTCTTTTGAGCAAATGACATAGAAGACAACCCATTCACCCAGTTGTCAATGAGGCCAAAAACCTTAGACTTTTCTCTCACACTTCCCATCCGTTTCAGTAAACCCCAGAGGCTTGCCTTCAAAATCTGTCTGGAATCCAACCAGTCCTCGCCCCTCCACTGTGCTGCTCCAAGCCAGCTCCCGCCTGGACTGCACAACTTCTTCCTACAGCTCTGGTTCCTTCCCTCCACACAGCTCCACTCTATCTCCCTGACAGCAGCCTTGTGACAACTGTAAAATGGACAGAGGTTTGTGTTGCTGCTCTGTTCACACGTCCCTGTAGCTTCCCATCATATCAGAATAAATGCAAAGCCAAAAGCAACTTGGTCCTGAGCTCTTCCTCCAAACTCACGCCCCTGGCCCACGCCTTGCTTTTCCTTGGAAAAACCAAGGGAGCCCTGGCCCCGGGCCCCTGCATTCACCAGGCTGCCTGGGGTGCTCTTCCCCAGACATCTGCACAACTTGTTCCCTCCCTTTGTTCAGGCCTCTGTTCACCTCTCTCTGTTCCCGCCCTCTCATAACCCATTCCTGACTAAACCCAACTCTTTGCCCGCCCCACCTGGCCCACCAGGTTTACAATGGCTGCTCCCTCCCCTCCACACCTTGCTTTTTTTATCCATGATGCTAACCAGTATTTTACACATATTTTTATTAACTGATTGTCCACTTTCCCTCACTCAATGCAATTCTTTGAGGACTTTGTCTCCTTGTGAACAGGTCAGGTAGAAGGGCCTGAGCCCATGACGCCTGCGGCAAGTATGTGCTGGACCGAGTGGATGAGTGGCCTGCAGACACACGCTGGGCAGCCGCGTGGGGCTTCCTCCACACAAACCCCCTCGTGGGTCAGCCCTCCTACACTGAAGTCCTCATTTGCAGCTGGAGTCAAATGTAAGAGGCTTCATCTACCACAATCTCATCTTTAGTTACAGTTATGCTTATTCTATTTAATAAGGGCTCTTTACTCATGGAGGCCATAGGAGAATTACAATTAAAAATTTAAATTTTATACTGTTCAGCTACTTTGAGTTAAAGGGAAAAAGCACATGGAATATACATCAATATTCATGAAATACAGATCAATGAATGAAGAGTAAATCTTCCAGCTATTTCTAACAACCAAGTAGCACAGCAACAGATAATGAAAAAGATGTATCATCTTTTTGTATCATGATACTAAGATGTATCATCTAAGACTAGCAAAAATAACCTAAGTACTGTCAATAAAATTCCAGCATTTAAAAACTTTGTATTCATCTTTTTCAGCCTCCACATTAAAAAAAAAGTTGTTGAACACTGAAACAAAGTGGATATGGCCTTTCAGCAGGGCTATTAGAATACAAAATACCCTTCTATGTGAAGGCACTCAAGTTTATAAACGGTAGCCCTGGCTGGTGCGGCTCAGTGGACTGAGTGTGGGCCTGCAAACCAAAGGGTCACTGATTCCATTCCTTGTTGGGGCACATGCTGGGTTGCAGGCCAGGTCCCCAGTAAGTGGGGCATGTGAGAGGCAACCACATATTGATGTTTCTCTTCCCCTCTTTCTCCCTTCCTCTCTCTAAAAAATAAATAAATTCTTTAAAAAATAAAAATAAAGAACTGGTATCTAGAATACATAAAAACACACAATTCAAGAAGAATGAGACCCACAACTCACTTGAAAAGCAAGCAAAAGACGTCAATACATAAATGGTGAAAAGACAAAAAAGCTCAACCACATTCATAGCTGAGATCACAGTGCGATACCCTCTTACAGTAGATGGAAAAATGAAAAACATGATGAGGTGTCAGGAAGGTCATGAAGCAGAGGGACTCTCCGCATTCTGCTGTAGAGAGTAAAATGGGAAGACCGTTTGGAATTATGTTGTAAAGGTGAACACTGACATGCTATACGAGGTAGCAACTCCACTCCCACTTATTGGCAGGAGAGAACTCTGGCAGTCAGGGGACCTGCCCGACAATGCTCAGGACGGCGCTGCGCATGATGACAGTTAAGGAAGAGGAGCAAATAACCCAGTCAACGGCGGGGTGATAAATGGGTCTACTGTCACACAACTCAGTACTGCCCAGCAGTGAAAGAAGACCACTTCCCCAAATGACTGCCCAAAACCACTCTGGGCAGAAAAAGGCGAAGGACTAACTACATCCCACATGGTTCCACTTTCATGAAGCCCTCAAACAAGCAATTGAAAAAATATTGTTTAGACTTGTGCGTGTATATGGTGTAACTAATTTTAAAAAAGGAGGGAAATGAATGATTGAATAAACATATGGGTGAGAAGAGACAGACTTCTCCAGGAGATTTCTAAATAAATTATGTAGCTATTCCCCCCTCAAGGTGGTGGAGCTTACTCCCCATCTTAAGTGTAGGCTGCACCTAGAGACTTCCAAAGAGGGCAGCATGGAACAAAGAAAGAATTACTTCATCACAGAGAAACCTGACATGGTGATCAGGGTCAACAACACATTGATGTAAGTCCAATGACCAATGTGTACTCTTGATGTGAGAATGACACTTTACCTCTGTGGTCTTCCCCTCAAAACCCCATAACCCTATTCCTGTGATTTTCAACCAGTGTGCTGCAAGAATTTTTAAAACATGAGATTCCTGACTCAGTCAGGAGCACTGACCTCTTTTCCCTTAGATTATCGAACAAAAAATGACAACAGCCAATGTAACAGGGTGCAGCCAAGGGGGGGGGTCCCAAATACTAATTTGGAATGAGGTCCAGAACTCAAGGTGTCCAGGAAATATTAGAAAGATATATAGGATGTCCTCCCCCCACCCCCACAAGAGTGAGTTGGGGGAAGGGGCACACGGTGCAGGAACATGCAGAGTTATTTTGTACAGCAACAGCTATGGCTTTGCAGCTAACCTCTGGCATGGTCATTTAACATACCTATAACCTTTAATTGGGTGCATAGATATGTTAAATAGCTGTGGCCATGCTTTGAGCCGGGGGGATGGAAGTGACTTCCATCCAAGATGTAACTAGGTGGTAACTTCCCCTGGTTACAGCGCCTGCATGAAAGCTTGGAAATGGCTGGCTCCATGCCATGGGGCCACACCTGCCCAGACTCACTATGGCAGCCCAGTAAAGCTGGAAGGATGCGGGGATACTTGCAAGTATAATGGATTATAGGGGGAGTCGGAAATGAGGCTGCAGAGGAAGACTGGCCTGGGTATTTAAACCCAGATGCGGCAGCCATTGGAGGGGAGAGCCACAAGGCTTTGGCAGAGTGGGGATCCCCACAGCTTTGGCGAGAGTGAGGACCACATGGCTTTGGGGTGCTCCCTTTTGCCACGTGGCTTAGGAAGCAGGAAAGACTTTGCCTAGAAGAAAAGGGGTGAGAGGATTCTTGCTGGTGGGCCATGAGAAGGTGCTGTGGCTTTGGATTAACAGGATATCCTTACGGAGACACAGCTGATGATGCCGGGAGCCTGAATCACAGACTTCTGCTTCTTCTCCTGAGATACGGTACCCCAGACTAGGGCAGAGGGAGAAGGAAGGACTGTGTGCATCTGTGGGTGTCCTAAAGGACTTTAATATTTTAATGAAGACATTGGGTCACTATTTTAAGTCTGTATAGCTTTAAATAAATATTTCCTTTTTCGCAAATCTCTGGCATTGAGAGATGTCTTTCTTCTGGCAGCAGGCACAGCGAATCTATTGGGGGGTCCTTTTGGTAATTGTATATCGTACCCCCCTTGGCCCTGTTCTGTAACACCAATACAAAAATAGCTATGTGTGAATGAAATCAAAATTATACATATATTTTCATCGGGTCGGGAAAAACATATTTTTTAGTGTACCACAGAATTTTAGTAATTAGTTTATGAAGCCATGAGATGAAAAAGGTTTAAATCACTGTACTAGTCTAATGATGAGAAAAACAGTAGATAAATTCCAACTGAGAGACACCTGACAAATCCTTCTCAAAACTGTCAAGGTCATCAAAAACAGGGAAAGCCTGAGATTGTCACAGCCTAAGACATGGGACAACCAAACATACTGCAGTATCCCCGATGGGATCCTCTGTATCTGGTGTTTTTCTTTGCTCTGAATTACACTGTATCTGATATTAAAAGTCACTCCTATTTTCTTTTAATTATGATCAATGTTTGCACAATGTATCATTTCCATCCTTTCATTGTTAATATACTATATACATATATAAAAGGTGTCTAAAGTATGCTAGGTTATGATGCAGGACACAGAGGAACATTCAGTGGCAAAGACACCTGCTTGGCAGGTACCCAGTGTTGAAGGGAGAGGTACTGTGGGGATCCGTCTGCAATGGTCCGAACTCAGGGGTGCTGGCTGATACAAAGGAATCAGAGTCCTTTACCGGAATCCATTTGGGATCTGGTTGTAATTTGGAATTTCTGGTTGGTTTGTTATATTTTTGCATAAAAAAACCCTGAGTGATCAAGTATTCTATACAGAAGCCTTTTAAATAAGTTTTCCATTCCTAAGACAGTCAAAATGACAGGCCTCCCCATAAACATCATTCACAGTGCAAGTAAAACACCCAAAGGGGGCAGAACTGGGCCCTGTGGAGTTAGCCTTCAAGGGTCACGGAATGTCCTAGCAGTCAGCTCTAGAGTCGTACAGGCCATAATGCAATCATTCATTTAATCAGAAGATCCTGGGGAATTTGCAGTGCCAGGAACTCTAAGATAGAGGGACCATCAGGATACTAAGACACGAGGGACTTCCACCTTGAGGGCTAGAAGGTCTGGTTCTGGAATGGAACCATTGCAAACACCCTCAGGATGTGATGTAATTGACAGAGAAGGACTGATTTTGTGTATGCTGCCTTTTGCAAAGTTGTAACTATTTCACATTCCTTTTGTGCTCTGCAGGTAACCCAGTTATTGGGCCTGAAACAATTGGGCCAAAGAAAGGACTCTGTAAAAAATCCCTACAAGAGTCCTTTCACAGAAGATAGTATCTGGTACATGATTTCCTTACTGAGGCATGTTTTCCAGAAAGAATCCCACTATCCCGAGCTGGACTCTCCCCAAGTAGAGAACATGAGGCACAGAGAACACAAGACAGAGGCAGAAGTACCAGAGGTCTCGTTTCTGGTATGTTCTAGGCACCACAGTGCCCCGAGCGACTTCCTGTTTCTTCATGATATTTTGTTAGATTTCTGCGCCTAACATCAGTCTCCCTTGAGAGCTAACTCACTGTAAAGATCAAAAATCAGAATTATGTGGTGTGTTCTAGATACCTCATCTAAGACGAAGCTGACACAAGTCTTCGTCCCACCTCCTCCCTTTCCTCTGCCCTGCTGAAATGGGTCTGAGGGCTGGAGCTTTATCTTGGACCATGAGCCAGGGCCAGTTCCTGAGAAGAGCAGAATGGAAGTCAAAAGGAACTTGGGTCCCTGAGGATTCTCTGGTGCAAAGCTACCATCCCAGCTCCGAATAGCCTACCTCTGAGTTTGAGTGTGTGAAATAAACTTGTATATGTGTAAAAAAATCAGAATTGCTGATAAATACTGCAATTAGTTATGGAATGAAAATTTTTTAAGTTTCATGAATTCTCTAAAGTGTGAATATATGAAAATTCTCAAGTGAAGGACTGCAGATAAAATGTCCCTTTAAAGTGGACACTGATGTCCAGGCCCCTCAGCACAGTCAGGTCTACAGCGAGGCCTAAGCCCCTCATGCCTCCTCAAAACAAATGCACATTTCTTGGCTAAAAGACTGGAACACCGCACGGTGACAGTCACCTTCCCCCTCTCCTCTTATCTTACTTATGCTCTCAACCACAGACAGCCCCTCATCTCTCCAGCCGGGAGAGGATATAAAATCCAAGATCCACATTAGCAGTTTCCAAAATGGCTTGATCAGAATGACTGGAACAAGCTTTTATAAAAAAGCACAAATGCCCAGGCTCCCCCAAATCTAATGCCTGGAGTTGGGACTTGGGCCTGGGGTTCTTGCATGATTATGAGAAGGACCCAGATTTGGGACCAGTTCTGATGAAAACATTTACACCAGTGGTTCTCTCCTGCATCAGCACAGCTGAACCTATGGAAGTTTTTAGCACTAACTGCCCACCTCCATCTGCCTATCCAGGTCGCAGGCTCACTATGCATGCAGCCAGCAGGTTCTGACTTCCAGAGCTCCTTGAGGCCTGCGTGCTTGCTGCTGCAAAGTGAGGAGTGAGGCAGGGGATGTGGTGCGTCCCCCTCCACTCCATTCCCAAGCTCATGATCACGGTTCTAGCTCTCTCTGTAACTGGTCCCATTCAGCCAATAAAAGCTGGCAGCATCAGCGGCTTGTTTCCTGGGGAATTCCCTGGTCCCTTTTCCTGGAGTTGAGACTCAGGTGGTAGATGAGATGCAGTGCTGACAGCATTTGGGGGAGTGGAGGAGGTGCCACTGGGCTCTCCCACATGTCTGTGGGGTGTAGCTGCCAGGACTGTGGTGACAAGCTGTCCATGAAGTCCTGTCCCTAGAATTCAAAAATCGTGGACCCAGCATTCACCTAGTCCCTCCATGTTACTCTCACAGAAACGAAGGCCTAGAGGTAAACACACAGCCATGAAAAGCACAATTGAGTCCTGGCTGGTGTGGCTCAGTTGGTTGGGCGTTGTCCTATAAACCAAAAGGTCTCAGGTTTGATCCCTGGTTGGGGCACATATAAGAGGCAACCACGGGATGTCTCTCACATCAGTGTTTCTCCCCCCCTCTCTCTCCCTCCCTTCCCCTCTCTCTAAAGTCAGTAAGCATGTCCTTGGGTGAAGACTGAAAAAAAAAAACAACTCACAATCTAACAGACATCAGTTCACACATACATACTCACATTTTCTTTAGACACATCTGTTCCAAGCACACACTGAAGAGGCTTGGGATCTAACCACCAGGAAAATATGGCCAATGTTTTACAAACTGTCTTTAAAATGAGCTTCCCAGTTGTCAGATATGGCTATTTGAAGATGGCCTGTGTTTAGTTTCTCCCACAACAGAGGCCTCCACCAGATCCAGGGACGGCATTCCGGTCTCAGGCTCTGGGGATCAATAGCTTTCCCTGGCTCTTTGATCTTAGCTTGGACCATTCCTCTTAATCTTTTGGGGATGGGGGTCTCAGTTATCCACTCATTGTCAATGAATGCTGAATGTGAGGAAAGAGCAGGAAGCATCATTCTACGGAAATAGACAAAGGATCCTGCTTCCCATGGTGGGTGTGGGTGACGTGGGGGGCTGGAGTCCACTACAGCCCTGCTGGCCCTGGGCTGCTCCTGACCACAGTGTGCCCACACTGCAGCCTGAGCGGATCCACACAGGAGGCTGCAGAGTCAAGCCCCAGGAACCACCACACTGGATTAGTCAGGGTCCCCCTTACTTCTTTCAGAGGGTAGTCAAATGAAATCCAACCAATTCATTTGTCAATGCTATTGTTAGTCAAGTTCAATTCTTTGAGAGGCTAAGAAGGCCAATGTCTTTTCACATCAAGATGCAGGTGGGCCCCTAGTCATGGACCTGGCAGGAGGATGCAGTTACCTCCCCCTCAGCGAGCACAGAGGCTACTAGTTTCCATTCAGAACTTGCTTTTTGTCAGTATCTTGCTTGTTAACACAGCATGAAAAACCATTTCCCTTAACCTGTAATCTTTTATGATTTGATTTAGTCATAATGTTTTCATAACCATTTTGACATCTTGAAGTCAGTACTGTTTCCAGTGAAAACATTTATAATGTTATCATTAATGTCCACAGGAAAACTGATTCTGATAGGCAAAAACCTAAAACTCAAGATGCTTTTTCGCTCTCTACACTGAGGCACAACACTGACAGGAGAAGGCAAGAGGTCACCAACCCTCCCCCCAGTGCTTCGGACCACCTGACAAGTTTGCTGTGGAAGGCAGTGCACAAGGTTTCCATATGCGCTCTTCAGAAACATATGGAAATGTGCAGTCTGGTCACGCCCTAGTCATCAGTATGTAAAGGATTCTCATACTGCCATAGCAATTTAATTTTAACATTATTCCAGTTTATTTAATAAGTACAAAGTTACACATATTTAGTCTGTACAATTTGATGAGTTTGGACCTATGCATACACCTTGATATCATCACCACAAACAAGGTAAGAAACATACACATCACCTCCAAAAGACTGACCTGTTCAACGTCTCATTTGCTAAAAGCCTACATCCCCTACCCTGCAGTATCCACACTCAGCAGAAATATACTTGTTTTTCTGGAGGTGAGAGGTCAAGAAAAACACTTTGCCTTTTCTAGTTTTGGAACTGCTGCATCGCTCTCACTGAAGCCTGTTTCTTAGTGTTGTTCTGTTACCCCTACTTCATCTACACGCCTGCTCCCAGGACTGCTGAGCACTGCTGGGTCAGTGCACCTGACCCAGTGTGCAGACGGAGTCCTGGGTCGCTGCCTGATGTCAAGCCTGTAAAGTGGCAAGTAAAGTAACCTCTCCTGGCTCATTTCCTTCTTTTATGAAAGTGGGAAGGAGGACCACAACACTTAGTTCTAAACATTACTTATGAAAATTCCTTTGTAAACTTTAAGGTAAAATTCGGAATAGTGGAGAAATGATCAAAATGTTATGAACTTGGCTTCTACAATCTGTCAGGGTAAAAAAGGTGTATGTGGGAGGAATTGGGGGGTCAGAAATTTGCTTTTTCTGATTTTAATCTGTTTCTCCAGGTTTCTAGGAAACCACCCAGTTTTAACGCATGCTGGCATGTTAGCTAAGGGAGAAAAGAAGCACATTTGGCTAAACTCTGATCATCACCCCAACTATTAGAAAATGCTGCTCTGGCAGGTGTGGCTCAGTGGGTTGAGCGCTGTTCTGTGAACCAAGGGGTTGCTGGTTTGCTTCCCAGTCAGGGCACGTGCCTGGGTTGCGGGCCAGGTTTCCCAGTGAGGGGCATGTGAGAAATAACCACATGCTGATGTTTCTCATCCTCTCTTCCCCTCTGTCTAAAAATAAATAAGTAAAATCTTAAAGAAAACGATGAGTTCACTGACTACAATAAAGAAATGTCCATCTGCAATGTTATGATGCTTTGCTTTGTACAAAGGTGCTGTGGGAAGTGTAACAGACTCAAAATGGATTA
This sequence comes from Artibeus jamaicensis, assembly GCF_021234435.1. Lineage (NCBI taxonomy): Eukaryota > Metazoa > Chordata > Mammalia > Chiroptera > Phyllostomidae > Artibeus > Artibeus jamaicensis. The sequence goes on along the minus strand of NW_026521810.1, from coordinate 6,202,570 downwards.
AAGGCTTGAATGTAAGACCTAATGCCACAAAATTCCTAGAAGAAAACAAAGATTAAGCTCCTTGACATAGGTCTTGGTGATTATTTTATGGATATGACACCAAAAGGAAAGGCAACAAAAGCAAAAATATACAAATGGGACATGAAACCAAAAAGCTTCCATACGGCAAAAACACAAACAAAAACAAAAAAACAGAAAAACTATCAACAAAATGAAAAGGCAACCTGAGGAATGGGAGAAAACATTGGACTGGCCCAAAAGTCCATTTACCTTTTTCTGTAAAACAAAAGAAATGTTTTTGATTTTCACCAATAACTTTACTGATTTGGGTATTTTGAGTATGTTGGCTGTCTCCCACTATTGGCTTCTTGTAGGTAGGGGCTAGAGCTGCTGCTAAACGTCTTCCAGCAAAGAATTATTTGGCCAAAATGTCAACAGTACCAAGAAACTTCGCAAATCACTTTTGTTACATTTCATCAGTCACAGCACTTTCTCCATACACTGCACAAATCTTTTTTGCATTTCAGCTGCATTTTTGTCTTTCTTGAAATAATAAAGCATAACACACTGAAAATGTTCCATATTTTCTTCCATCTTCAATATTAAAATTCCTCCACAAAAATTCACCAATTTTGACAAGTTTTTTAAATGAATATTCACATGACAGCTACCACAATACAATCTAACAAAATTATTTTGAATGAAGTCAAAAACAACTAAGCACTACTAGAGCCATCATATGAAAAAAACTAAATAAACTTTTTGGCTAACCCAATATTTGCAAATTATGTATATATCCAAAATATAAAAAAACTCATATGACCTGGCAAAAATATAAACAATCCAGAGGATCTGAATTGATGTTCTCCCGAAGGCGACATACAAATGACCAAAAGGTACCTGAAAAGGTGCTCAATGTGACTAATCATCAGGGAAATGCAGATCAAAACCACAATGAGATTATCACCTCATGCCTGTTAGAATGGTTGTCATTAAAAAGATAATGAAGGACAAAGACCACATGATCACATCAATAGATGGTGAAAAACATTTGATAAAATCCAGCACCCATTTGTGATAAAAACACTCAGCAAAGTGGGAATAAAGGGAGCACACCTCAACACAGTAAAGGCCATACATGACAAATCCACTGCCAGTATCATACTCAACGGGCAAAAACTAAAAGCTTTCTCCCTAAGGTCAGGAGCAAGACATAGGTGTCCACTCTCACCCCTCTTATTCAACATAGTACTGGAAGTACTAGCCACAGCAATCAGACAAGAAAAAGAAAAGGCATCCAAATTGGAAAGGAGGAAGTAAAACTGTCATTTCTGTAGATGACATGATAATGTACATAGAAAACCATATAGACTCCACCAAAAAACTATAAAACCTAATATGTGAATTCAGCAAAGTAGTGTGACACAAAGTCAATATTCAGAAATTAATGGCATTTTTGTAAACCAACAATGAATTATCAGAAAGAGAAACTAAGAAAAAAATGCCATTTACCATAGCAACAACAACAAAATGTACGTAGGAATAAATTTAATCAAGGAGGTAAAAGACCCGTACTCAGAAAACTACACAACACTGAAGAAAGAAATTAAGGAAGACACAAATAAATAGAAACATATACCATGTTCAAGGATTGGAAGAATTATATCATCAAAATGTCCATACTACCCAAAGCAATCTATACTCAACACAATTCTTATTAAGATACCAATACCATATTTCACAGATTTAGAAGAAATACTATAAAAACTTATATGGAACTCAAAAAATCCATAATAGCCTCAGCAATCTTAAGAAGAACAAAGCAGGATGGATCACAATACCTGATATCAAAGTATATTATAAGGCTACTATAATCAAAACAGTCTGTTACTGGCATAATAAAAGACACAAATCAATGAAACAGAGCAGAGAGCCTAGAAATAAACACATGTCTCTATGGCAAAATTACTATCTGACAAAGGGGGCATGAGAGTACAATGGAGTAAAAATAGCCTCTTCAATTAATGGTGCTGGGAGAATTGGACTGGTTCATGTGAAAAAATGAAACTAGACCACCAAGTTACACCATACTCCAGAATAAACTCAGAAATAAAAAGGCTTATAAATAACTCATGATACCATAAAAATCCTAGTTGAAAACATAGGCAATAAAATTTTAGATATCTCACATATCAACATTTTTGCTGATATATCTCGTAAGGCAAGGAAAATAAAGGAAAAAATAAACCAATGGGACTCCATCAAAAAGATTCTGCACGTCTAAAGAAACTATCATAAAAATGAAAAGGGAACTGACTGGATAGAACAGATTTGCCAATGATACATCAGACAAGGGTTTAACCTACAAAATATATAAAAAACTCATACAACCTAACATCAGGAAGACAAAAACATTCCAGTAAAAAATGGGCACAGGATCTGAATAGACACTTCTCCAAGAAGGACAGACAGAGGGTCCAGAGGCATATGAAAAAATGCTCAACATCACCAGCCATCAGAGAGGCACGAATTAAAACCACAGTGAAATAGGACTTCACACCTGCCAAAATGGCTATCATTAACAAATCAACAAACAACTGTTGGCAAGGGTGTGCAGAAAAGGGAACCCTACTACTGTGTTGATGGGAATGCAGACTGGTGCAGCTGCCGTGGAAAACAGCACAGCGATGAGTCACCTATCACGGGAGCTACGTTCCGGAGACCCCCAAGATTGGTTGAAAATCCACTAATTAGCAGCGTTATACTAATTTTATTATTTATATATATTTTAAGGCTTTATAAACCCTTCCCACACTCCTATAAACCTTTCCCACTCTCTTACTAACCTTTCCCACACTCTCATAAACACTTCATATGCTCTTAAACACTTTCTGAGGATGTGGAGAAAGGGAACCCTCGTTCACTGTTAGTGGGAATGCAGATCGGTGCAGTCACTACAGAAAACAGTACAGAGGTTCCTTTAAAAATTAGAAATAGGACTACCATATGGATCCAGCAACGTCACTCCTGGTTATATACCCAAAGGAAATAAAAACAGGATCTCGAAGAGATATCTCACTTCCACATTCATTGCAGCATTATACACAATAACCAAGATAAGGAAATAACCTAAGTGTCCATCAATAGATGGATGAGTGCAGATGTGATATGTATGCACCCACACAATGGAATATAACTCAGCCATGAAGAAAAAGGACATCTGCCATTTTCTACAACATAGATGGACCTTGAGGGCACTATGCAATGAAAGTAAGTCAGACAGGGAAAGACAAATACTGCATGATGTCACTTATATGTAAAATCTAAAACAAAGTCAAGCTTATAGAACCAGAGTGGTGAAGTATATCCCAGGGCTGGAGTGTGGGGAAAATAAGGAGAGGTCAATAAAAGGATACAGACTTTCAGCTATAGATGAACAAGGTCTGAGAATCCAATGTGTAGCATGGTGACTACAGTTGTTAACCCTGGACCATATCATTAAAATTTGCTAAGAGAACAGAACTTCATGTTCTCACAAACAGGACAAATATACAATGTGATAGATGTGTTAGTTAACCAGATGGTGGGAAATATGAAGTCACCACAATGCACACTTTAAATATCTTACAGTTTTATTGTCAATTAAATGTAAATAAAGCTTAAACAAAAGAAAATGGTATGTACAGCCTCACTGCCAACATTTCCACTCTGGATATTTACATCAGCAACTGGCGGTCTGTGAAATCCAGGTCTCCCTTACCCTACTTAGCATGAGTCTGGTCAGCTAAGCCACCATCTGACCTCCCTCACAACACCAACATCCTCCTACTCCTTAGACTTCTCTCCTGAAAATGTCTCCAAAAGTGTTTCAAAGGATTACAAGTTTTCAGCATGGCACACAACACTCTTCCCATTCTCTCTCCTCAGTAAATGCTAGTCAGCCTCCAATAACAGTGAACCAGTCCATTTTCAATTACACATGGGAAGAACTAAGTGCAGATCATACATCTGTTAACAATTCCAGTGGAAAAGGAAGAGTTTTGCCACTATGGTCCTCCCATGGTCTCCACTCCCCAAAGTGAGGAAGGGTCAGGCCCAGGGTTTCAAGAAGATTTAGCTCCTTAAACCTCAAAGTGGGAGGCTCCTGGAGATGAGAATGTTGGGGAACAGGGGCTTGGGGACCCAACTCAGTCCCCTCTAAGATGCAGCCTGGACACCCTTGCACCCACTCACACTGCTTCCCTCAGCCTGGACCCACTGTAGGTCTAGCTGGGATAGCACAAACCCGGAATACCCAATAACTGGGAAATGCACCTGGGGCTGACAGCCCATCACTTTACCAGGCTAGTATGGTTTTCTCTCTTTCCAAGACATGGCAAATGATAATGCTAACCAAATTATGTATCACTTTTCCTACAGGTACTTCAAAGACCGCTGACCAAACAACACATGCCTAGTCTCCGACTCATTATTGCTTAAGTGACTTGGAGACTTTAGGGCCTGTTACCCAGCTAATCCACCAGCCTGCCTGTGCCATGGAAGGACCCATTAGGCCTCTGCCCATACATCCCCTCATTCTTTAACATCCACTTAACACAGCATACTCTGGCTTTTGCAGACTCCTTTCTGAGGATCAGTTCACCCTGCCTCAGGCATCAGGGGCTCATGATAAGAACATCAATCACAGCAGCTAGCACAGGACCCATCCCACAGGGCCATGACAAATGGTGTCTAAAACTGCATTTTATCTATTATTGTAGCTGTTAAAACATAGCACTACAAGATAATAGTCTTTCATAGCCACTGAAAGAAAACAGCCTAAAATCCAGCTGATGCTCACAATAAATATTTATTATATAAGTGGACATATCCAATGATTTCCCACTGAACATTTTTCTAAACCACAACAGTAATTTTTACCAAGTAAATCAGGGTTTTGGTGTGGATCTCAGAACTTGTAAAATAGTAATTCTTTGAAATTATAGAGGAATAAGTATTTCTGTGAGTCCACTTTCATGACAACTTATGTATGTATACATGGCTCTCCACCGAATCACATCCAGGCATCACCTCTTGTCTGCAGAGCAGGGCAGAGCAGACTGTGGCTGGGTGTTGAGAACAGAATGCTGCCAGGAGGGAGTCTGTGCTTCCCCTGCCTCACTACTTTCTAAAAGAGGACCCTGACCATAACTTAAAGTCTGTTAATGTCAATGATGATCGAAAACTTCCTAAGGAAGTAGTGTCAGAGTCTTTTACTGATGAGTTATTAATGAATTCTGATGAACATGAGGATTTACACTAATTTCTAGCTTAAACTGCCATAAAAACATGTGACTGCATTTATAAATGACTAAGTCTTAAAATGTTTCACTGCCATGACTATTAAAAAACTGAGTCCACATACGTAACGAGAGATTTTTTTTTTAACATAATGGAAATCTCCTGGGATTGGACAGGAAACACCCCAGTGGTGCTCGTCTCACATAAAGTGGAAAGGGAGGGCCAGGAGTTCCCTATCAACGCTGCAGTGGGCTGGGGGATATAAAGCTAGTGAGAGCCAACAATGTCCTAGGAGGACAGTATCAAAGTCACTTAAAGTACAGGGGAGGGAGGAGGAGGAGGCTTTGGAATCAGCTGTACAAAAGGAGGGCCAAGCTCTCTATTCCACACCAGGGCCTGGATTTGGATATTGTGGTGAGAAACACCCTAAATAAATAGGACAATGGGACATTTTCTCCAAAAGAAATCATCAAGGATAATAAGGCAAAGACACTCAGACAATTAATCCTACCTTTATGAAATATGACATATTAATTCTGTGCCGTTCCGGATGGCACATATCAAAGGGGAATGGAATTGACATTCAGAATTAGCTCCTCACCACCCCCACCCAAAAAGAAGTGGTCAAGGAGAAAAAAACCCATTTATAAAATTTTTAGTAAGAAAATTCTAATTTATACTCAACTAATAAATTTATAGAACTCATACCGTAAGATTTTTATAGTCCAAAGTTATAGCATCTAGAATAGTTTAAAACAATTTGTGAATGACAGAAGCAAAACAAGGTTCTGAGGGAAAGCTAGTATTTGGGTGTTATCCCTAGAATCATGAGACAGTGATCTGGAGGCAAAACCGTGCCTTCCCATAAAGCACTCTTTGCTACCAGCCAGAGACAGAACACCACATTAGCTAGACTACCACACAGTATTTCTTACATTCTGAATCAAATGTCCCAGACGATTTGTTAGGGCTAAGAAATACTTCTGTTCTACAGATAAGATTTTGTCTAGTATCTGTTATTATAGAGCCCTTGGACCTCAGAAGCCACATGCTATATTACAGACACTGTTTTATTTTCATACACACAAGTAGATTTCTCATACAAAGAGGTAAACTTTCCTCAGAAACCTTTATCTGTTCATTTCTTCTGATGCAGACTGCTCTTCTCAGCATCAAAGTTGGAATGAAGCCTTTGCTAGACCAAGTGTCCTGAAGGCAGTTCTTCCTTATATTGGGACTCCCTGTGCCACACACTAAGACCCCAACCGGTACAGACCAAGAACAATCTGTTGGGCTGCAGAGCTGGGCATGAGGGTGTGTTACAGGCTGGAGGTGCCCGCACTACTTTCTAGCTACTCAGTGCCACCATGCCCTAAAAGCAGGAATAGTGAATGCAATTTTTGAATCAAGTCCCTCGTAAATGGAAATAGTATGGGGCTCATCAAATCAGGGCTACATTTAATGCCATTTTACTAATATAAAACCTACTGTGTAAATTGAGTATTTCAGGCAAAAGCAGCAACTTCTCCCACCTGTTTCAAAGCAGAAAAGTCAAAACTTACTTTTGGCATTCACCTACAGGAGATGACTGGCAAAATGCAGAACTCAAGAGGTAAAATTTTCAGCTGATGACACCTCTGCAGTTACAAAGCTGCAGGATTTCTCCAAATTCTGAAATCCAACTCAAATCTCAACAAAGAATTATGGTGTAGGAAATCACTTGTAGAAAAGGAACATACGAGATCTGAAAAGAAATAGAAAATCATATATTAGAACATTTGCTTATTTGATTTTAAGTAATTGCTTGAAAAATAACTGATTCTTTGCCACAAATATTTTTAATAAACCCCAGAAAAAAGATGCTTTGTATCTGCTGACCTCTGCCCAGACGAAAATGCTCCCAGCTCCCCGCCCACCTTGTATCCCTAAATCAGCTCTGAAGCCTTGTCCGGGAAGTCAACCACATACTCCGAGGATGGAAGGGATGAGGAGAGTGGGGACAGCGGGCCATAAACTAGGGACCCTACACAAATTCCCAAGTCTCTTCAGAATTCCTACTCCAGCACCCCCGATCCACAGGCTTCAAAGCCTGCCAAAAACAAAAGAAAGGCTGCCGAGCAGGAAGGAGGCATGTCTGGGAGCCCAGTTAGGGAATCAGGTTGCAGAGAGCACAGAAATTACTTAGAGACTTGTCCCTGTGCTGAAGTTTCTTAAACTGGCTATTTACTGAGAGAGGCCACCTACTGGACCCATAGTCTTGTGCTAAACACATCCCTGCAGGAAATCTGAGATTGACACCCCAAAACTATAAGGAAGTTAAGACAAGACTGGCAGGTGACTACAGCCCTCTCCCTCATTGTGGAGAGTTTGCTTTCACCTTAGGGTCCCTACGCTTGGGTAGCTACTTTCAGTCCTTGCCTAACATTTTTGAGGGAACCCTGAAGGTCTGTGCACCTCCAAAGTGAGCTCACTGACACTTTTTATTGCATTTCAAACCCAGAGGGGATCTGTCCTGACAGTTCATTTGGCAAGATCTATTAATTCATCCCTACCTGATTATGACCCAAACGTTAAATACTCCATAGGAAAATCAAATTCTATTTTAGTCAAGTAGAAAAAGATAATTCAGGTAGGGCTATCACAAAAATGTTATAAGGCAAGTTCATAAACTGTAATTAGAAACTTCATCTTCTTTATGTATTCTCTAGCACTATTTTAAAGGGTGCATTTTTATATGATTTAATGCAAGAAAAGGTGATAATCAAACACATGGGAAGGCTTTACTTGAGCAAGATGTTAAAGGCATACCAGGATGATTATGCCCTTCTCTCTGCTAAGGGTTTACAATAAAATGACAGGTTCATTTGAATTGGAAGTTCTAGTATCTGGATTGACATCTTGACCAAGGAGTCTTATTTCTCACTTCTGCCCTAACATATGCTACTTACTGAAGAAATCCACCTTATCAATACAGCCTGCCCACAAACACCAGCTCTGTATCAGTATATTCAGTGGTTCTTTTAGACATAAGTTGTATTTTTAAATTTTTAATTGCAGAGCGAATTTTCCAGCCATGAGATCTTCCTAGCCCAATGCTAGGGGCTGTTGGTGTGCTGCCCGGGCCGCCCCAATATGGGCGTCCCTCTGCGTGCACTGTGCTCTCAGAAGTGCTATGTTTAACCAGCCCAATAACCTGCCAGGATAGATGTTAATACCCACTTTTACATGAGCTGATTTCTCAGGGAGGTTACAGGTTTTCCTTAATAGGCTGTCGAGTTTGGAATGCAGACCTTCAATGAATCTACCACCCCAACAGCAGACCTGGTGAGAGCAACTTATCTACCAGCCCAAGTGAGAGAACAACGGACTGGATCTCTGACCCAGTCTTTGATACTGGGCATGGGGGCCAAGGCGGAAAAGAGGGCTGTAGAAAGCAGAATCTGAACTTGTGGGGGAGTGCCAAGGTGACATGCTTTTAAGTTCATTGGAAAGATGCTGATGGCCACCTAGGATGCAAGTGTAAAAAAACGAAGGTTGCACTGTTTTCCTTGAGAAAAGCATTTCACTGGCAAACTGTCCATACACTAAGTTTAGGCTAAACAGAAAAAACACAGGGTGATCAAATGTTTCTCTTTTGAGGTTTAAGTGAAGTCTGCCCATTGCCTATATTTAATGTGGGGTTATCAGCTTCAAAACCTCTGTTAAGGATGAGTACTTCAAATCAAGTACAAGGTGTGTTCTAAACCCATTGGAAAAGCACAGACTTGTGAAAAACAAACAAACAAACAAACAAAAAAAACCCAAACAACTGTGAGACCAACACGATCAGGCACAAGAAAACTTTTTCTATAGTCCTCAGACTATAGAAAACTTTCATCCAAGAATTCAAAAATGTTTTACGCAGGCCACTGCAGGCAAATGGGAATACATGACACAGGTGTATGTCTTCCTTTAAAAGTATTTCTGGACTAGCGCCATGTGCGTCTCCTTTTGGAATCCGAAGAGGAGGAGGGGGGGAAAGGATGAACACATACCAAATCTGTCTTTTTCCACATTAATTTGGATCCCTGAAAACATAAAATTTTACCACTGCAAAATCCACAGAAATATCTAAATTCTCTGTAACACCGAGATTTTCTTTTTCTTAACTGTGTTTTAAAACCCTTGAGCCACAGCCGGGGCTTTCCTCATCTCCTGGGAATGTGGAGCTGCAGCACCAACTCCAACCCTGAGGGCAGCTCCAGGCACCTTGGTCTACCTGGGCCCAAGGCCTGGGCCCGAGGCTTGGAAGAGGAGAGCTGTCCTGGTCCAAATTCCCAATGCCTGCCACAGAACCAGACACAGCATCTGGATGGTGCCGGCAGTGTCCTTCCAGCCTCTGTCTGCCATGGAGACCAGGGCTGACATCCACCACTACTACGCTTTACTCCAGTGGAGCCAATAAGGGCTAATTAAAGAGGGTAAGTGCCCCATTCTGTTGATGGCACAAAGCTGTGGGCCTTTTGGCCATGATACTGCTGGGTAACCTGCTCTATGTATCTGCTTAAGAGTTGGCAGATTTGCCCAGGTGACTTGAATCACCAAAAGCCTCACTGTCAGGGAGCTCAGGTGATCCCGCCTGTCCTTCCCACTGACGTGCCCCAGTGAGAGAGGACACGCACTGGTGCTCCACCTTCACCGCAGCCTCATCCTTTGTCACAGCCATACTTGGAAGATAAAACTTTTTGCTCAGCTTGGGAACCAAACTACCAGATGTCCCACAGCCAGAATTTGAACCTATGCTTGTCTCATTTCAAAGTCCAACTGTGCCCTCTCTCCAAGAAAGATCACCAATAATGGTGACTTTAGTCTTGAGACTCAGGCCAAGATCAGTTGCCACTACCATCTGACTGGAACCTGCTATGCTGGGAGGCTGGCTTCAGCCTCTTAAATCAGGTGGTGGCTGTGATGTGCTGTGACAGAAAAACAAGCCCATGAATACACACACCACCTTAATTCCCAAAGGTACCATTTTCTCTTAGATGTTAGTTAATGCAGCAAAACGTAATTACTGAATAACATTACCTGACTGGCTTAGTCCTGCACACAACCTAGACTTGCAGGTGTCATCAGGTATACATCATACCTGTACCTTACATAAGCAAAATACACCAAGAGAGTCAACCAGACCCCTTGTCTGTAGACAAACTAATGTAATTGTCTCTCTTATTTGAAGAGACTAAAACAATTAAAAAAAAAAGAGAAAGAAACCCCGTGTGATTGTATTAGAGGCCTCTGAGCTCACAAATGCTAGTGGTGCTCCTCCTCCCTGATGCACCTGACACCTCTCTTTGGCGTAGGCAGCAGGTGCCGCTGCGGCCCCGGGGGGTGTCCAGTACAGAATGACTGTGGACGGTCAGCACCAGACCAGAGCAGCATGGGGCAAGGCTGCCTGGTGAGCTGCATTTCATTTCTACAGAACTACTCGATGGGAACTTCATTCAAGTGGGAAAATGCTGCTTTCAGGCACTGAATGAAGCTACACAACAATCTCCTTGAGTGGTCTGGCCAACAGCCCACCCTGGCTTTCTCCCCCCTGTGGACCAACACCTGCAGCTGACAAATGCTTAATTACCATCTGACACTCAACAGCCTCCAGGGACATGACCCCAGCCACCTTTTGTCATCCCATGCACAGTGTTCAGGGCTCAGACAATACTTAAGGCCACAAGCTGGTTTCCCCAAGTACAAAAAGTCCCACTGAAATTAGAATTTTTACTCGAGATAAAGATAGATGTCCCAAACAGGAAAAACAGCACATTTTCTGGAATGGCTGGAATTAAGTCAGTTGCAAATGATATGGCTAGCTATCAATTCACTGTATCAGTTGATGAGAAATAGGTGAATAAAAATGGGGGGTAGTTAATTTCTAACTCTCTCAGTGGCCTCGAAGAGACTCTCACGGGACCAAGGAGGGTGTTTGGGTGTTTGGGGAGGAGATAATTGGTCAGATGTTGAGCTCTGAGGCTCTATGTTCCCAAATGAAGATTTCTGCCTTCAAGTGTTCCAGCACTGAGGAAAGAACCAAACCACAGGCTGTGTCAGCCACACAGAATGAGATGAGCAAAAGGGCAGCAGGCAGTGGGTTGGCAGACGGCGGGGGGGGGGGGGTGGTCCCGGCCCTGCTCAGCCACCAAGTGCCCTGTGGGATTTTAGGCCTTGGTTTCCTCACCCACGACCAGGGTCCCTCAGCTCCAAACCTGCGGCTTTGAGGTACATGGAATGGACTTGAAAATTATAAAAAATTAATGATGTGGTACTAAAATTTTATTAAAGCTTATCTAAAATACCATGACAAGAGGGTCATAATGCAAATCTTAGTAGAAACTTGTATTTTAGAGCCTGCTACCTAAAAATTTTAACAGGAATTTGATTAGTAACACCATTCCCAATGGTTTGTAATCATTCTGTGTATAGATTTGATGCTAACTAGCCCTTAAATACAACAGCACTCCATTCTCCAAAGGTCTGAGAAGGGACTGCTTTTAAGATCTTCCCACTAGTCCAAACCATAGTTTCTGGAATCAGCATAAACACTTTGCTACAAATATCAACACCATAACTAGACAATCAAATTACACAGAACAGTTTTAACAGTCCACCAGCATTTTTTATTAAGCACCCATAGAATGTAGTTGTTGTTCAGGTAATTACACCAATAAAAAGCACAGTGACAAAAGTAAACCGTAAACACTAAACTGTACTTATTGAATAGAACTGGTAGAATCCCCTTTTTTGAAAAAGGAAGGGAAAAAGGAAGACACAAAGAGAGAGACACCGAGTGCCTACAAGAGATCACGGAGGCGCACCAGGCGATGCAAGATCTTGTCTAACGGGGAATGCAGACATTATTTTGCTGAAGTTCCCTTACCTTTGGGCTATGAAGGACTGAAGAATGAGGGAAACTGTGAGAAAGATCTAAGCCCAAAGTAGAATGAGGGAAGCAAATCCTGTTTTTCCATCTCCTCTCTCTCACCTATCTCTCTCATATTTCTTTTTTAAAAAAAATAAAGAATCTTGAAAAGCAGGCAGGAAGGCCAGGCCAGAGTTGTTGTTAACAGTGGTTATAACTAATAAATTTGTGGGGTGGAATGAGGGCTGAGAAGAATTGTTCTTCTTTAACTTTATTATTTTCTGTAACGTTTTACAAAGACAGAAAGCTCCAGGTCCTCACTGCAGTGCTGTGACCAGGAAACCGCTCCTCTTCCCCGCTGTCTCATCCCTGCCCCAACCACCACTGACTGAGCTCCACCGTAGCAGCTCCAATCCTTCCCTCTGGAAAGGACTCACGGTCTTCCCTTCTCATCATCTTCCCTTCTTCATCTGTGGGGACTCAGAGCTCCTTCAAACTCTCTCTACTCCCTGCTCTGCGTGGGGTGAAATCCTACCCCCTCGGACAGGCTGGCTGTTCACGTCCCCTCCTAGAATTCTCAGATTCTTTCAGAGTCCCTTAAACACTTTTCCTTCGGGGTTCCTTCCACAACTTCTAGTCCTTTATTGCATCAAGCAGTTGTGTATATCCCATCTGTTAGTCTGAATTGTGTCTCCCAAATTCAGTGAAGTCCCAATCCTAGTACTTCAGAATGTAACAGTATTTAGAGAAAGGATCTCTAAAGAGGTGATTCAGTTAAAATGAAGCTATTGTTAACTCAATAGGATTGGTGTCCTTAATAAGAAGCGGAAGAGATACCCGGACACACAAGCAGAAAGGCACAAGCATGTGATGAGGCAACAAGAAGGTGACCATCTGTAAGCCAAGGAGGACAGCCTCAAGAGAAACCCAACCTGCCGACACCTTCCTCTGGGACTTCTAGCCTCCAGAACTACTAGAAAGTATTTGCTGTTAAGCATGCATTCTGTGGTATTTGGTTATGGCAGTCCTAGCAAACTTACACACCATGTCCCTCCTCAGACCCGCAGCCCACAAATTCTCACCACAAACGCCAACAATAGGAACTTGAACGACACGTCCTAAATGGATGCAAGAAGGAGTGAATGAAAGGGACCAGTAACAATACCCCCACCCACAAAGCCCAGTGAATCTCCCAGCTTCCTTTCTCCCAGCTGAAAAAGGAACAGATTCTCCTGTTTTTTTTTGCATACACATTCTTATTTTAAAACCCAGTTTAAATATTGTCACCTCTGGGAATAAGCTCCTGACTCTTCTACACAAAAAAATCTGACTTCCCTCCTCTGTGCAAAGCATTCATTAAGCTATAACATAATCACTGTATTTTGCATTTTAGTGGAGATTTTTAACCAGCAAAAATAGAGAGGATATACCTTTCCAGGTACCTTAAACACTCAACCTCAACAATTAGAGACCCTACAACTCCCAGCCCTCACTCGATGACTTTAAAGCAAATTCATACAAAATTATTTTATCTGTAAATACTTTGGTGTGTATGACCAACAGATAAGCAAAACTCCATCATTATGCCTAAAATAATCATTAACTTCTTAACAGAAATCTCATATCTAGTATTCCAATTATCCCAACTATCTCATAAAAATATTTTTATAGTTGAGTTATTTGAATTAGGGGCCAAATAATATTCACAAATTCTAATTTCTTGTATGTCTCTCAAGTCACTTTAAACCTGTTCTATTACAATGACAATTTGTCAGAGAAACTGGGTCACTTGTCTTGCAGAACACCCAGCATTCTGTACCCTGTGGACTCTGCTTCACTGATGTTGTTTTACAGGTCCCCATCTGTGGCATTTCCAGTAAAGGAACAGTTAGTACTAGGGACTCCTTAGATAGAGGACTTCCTCAAGGGCAGGGATTTAGTTTGAGAAGTAACCTAATTAATTGAGGATGTAGTAAATGTCAACAAATTAGAGATGCTAATATATCAGAGGATGCAGTCCCCCTTTTCTCCTCCCTTTCTACTGCTCCCAGTTTTAAACAGGATCTTTCCTGGGGTTCAGGGAATGGTACTTTCCCTGGGAAAAGGTATAAAATAATCTGAGTACTGAATGATGTCATGTTCTTCTGCTTTTTAATTGAATTTATTGGGTAACATTGGTTAACAAAAGTATATAGGTTTCAGGTATACAATTCTATAACACATCATCCTTATACTGTACTGTGTGTTCACCACCCCAGGTCAAGTCCCCTTCCGTCACCATTTATTTCCACTTTGCCCTCTTCTACCTCCCCCATCCGCTTTCCCTCTGGTCATCACCATACTATTGGCTGTGTCCATGAGTGTTTTTTTTTGTTTTTTTGTGGGGTTTTTTTTGCTGCTTAATCCCTTCACCTTTTTCACCCAGTCTCCAAAGCCCCCTTCTCTCTGACAGCTGTCAGGCTGTACTCTATTTTACTCTGTTATCTATGTGTCTATTTCTACTTTGTTAGTTTATTTTATTCATTAGATTACACATACCAGTGAGATCATACAGTATTTGTCTTTCTCTGACTGGCTTATTTCACCTAGCATAGTGCTCTCCAGGTCCATCCATGCTATCATAAATGGTAAAGTTCCTTTTTATTGCTGCATAGTATTCCATTGTGTAGATGTACCACAGCTTTTTTATTCACTTATCTACTGATGAGCCCTTGGGCTGCTTCCAAATCTTAGCTATTGTAAATAACGCTGCAATGAACACAGAAGTGCATACGTTCTTTCAAATTGATGTTTTGGGTTTCTCTGGATACATTCCTGGAAGTGGAATCACTGAGTCATAAGGCAGTTTCATTTTTAATTTTTTTGAGTGAACTCCATACTCTCCACAGTGGCTGCACCATTCTGCATTCCCAGCAACAGTGAACTAGGGTTCCCTTTTCTCCCTGTTGTTGATACCAGCCATTCTGACAGGTATGATGTGATATCTCACTGTGGTTTTAATTTGCATTCCTCTGATGATTAGTGATGCTGAGCATCTTTTCATATGTCTACTGGCCATCTGTATGTCCTCTGAAGAAGTGTCTATTCAGGTCCTTTGCCCATTTTTTAATTGGACTGTTTGCTTTTTTGGTGTTGTTTTACTAGTTCTTTACAAATTTCAGGTATTATCAGACATATCAGTGAATATATTCTATTCAGTGGGTTGTCTTCATTTTGTTGATGGTTTCCTTTACTGTGCAAAATCTTTTTGTATGATGTAGTCCCATGTTTATTTTTTCTTTTGTTTCCCTTGCTCAAGAAGATCAGAAAAAAATATTACTATGAGAATGTTTTTCTGCTTTTTAAAAGGTTTTAAAAACGTAACCTGAGCTGGGGCTCCTGGTGGCATGGTTCCAGGTGGATGTGTTTACACATCCAGGAAAGTAGCATCCCACACTCCAAACCACACTGAGAAAAACAATGCCATTTGTCACTAATCACATACAGACATTAACTATATGGTAATAAACAATTTTTTCCTATAAAATAGAAGTTGTACTTTTTCCTACAAAGAACACTCCTATTGCTATACATATACTAAAGATTCTCCCATAACAAATTAATGATATCAGAAAACTTTCTTTCCCATGCCCTTCAAGTACAATACCTGTCGTTCGAGAGCCATGCATTAATTTTAGATAGAAGGATACTAAGTCTGATAAGACTGCAGTTGACTCATTTGTGAGTCACAAGATAGAACCTTCCAGGGAGCTCTTCCAGGGAGAGCTGTTCGGTCAGTCAGGACCTGGGATTAAGGTGCCTAATCCTCAAATGAGCCCAGCTACATGGATGGATGCAGGTTTGAGTATTCCTCCTAAACATTCCTAAACGTTCCAGGGACTTGAAAGATGACTTGGACCCCACCTCAGTTCTAGATCACATCACTGGCCTTTAAGAAGCCAGGATAAAACTCCAGATGGGGGGGTGGGGCACACAATGTTCACAGCAGTTAGATGAAGGTAATGCATTATTAAAAAGGACTGGGACTAGTCCATGACCTTCAGCATGTGAGAAGCTCTTGGGAGCACACAGAACAATCAAGCTCTGGAGAAAAGAACTGAGGAAGATTTCGAGGAAAGTTTGTTTGTTGTTCATTTTAATTTTGTAAAGTACTGGTAACTGAGAAGCCTCCTAACAGAAAGCACTGGCTTCTAAGAAACTGTAGAAAAAAAATCTCACTGCATATTATCCTATTTTGCTTCTGATGGGTGATGAACCAGCTTGATTTGTTTCTCCCATATTTTATTAAGGGTGATGCTCACATACATTTTATAGTATCACATACATGTATTCCATAAAATCCCATAAAATGAATAAAAAGGAAGTTGAATAAATTAAATTTTTCCATTAAAAAGGCTAATAATTATAACAATTTAACTTAAAAGATGAAATTTATAATTATTCAATTGAATGAAATTTTAATATCACTGTTTTTAAAGGATGTTTAGCTACTTTTGAGTATTCCAAAAACCATCAAAGCACATTCACCCACATTTTCCTCAAATGCCAGGTCCTGTTGCGATTCCATGCCCTCACGCTTCCTACTCCTCCCCAGACAGTGGAACAGCTTTACCCCTCCAGCTGCAGGCCCCACCATCCAGCCAAATCTGGTCTGCCACTAGGGAGTGCACTCAAACGTTCCGTCTTTGGGGAATCCTACAAAAATGCCCTCGTGCCTGCAGAAATCACTCTCTTATAAAAACCAACTTTACATTCACGTGGCTATCTAGACAGGAAGAGCCTCCAGGAAGGGACCTCCACATGCAGGTGTTTATGTGGCTTGATGCACGGCAGGCTCTCGATAAAATGATTCCTGTCAGACACTTACCATTCAGTGAACTTCCGTAATTAAGTATGTAAAATCTGCTGCAATAGTTAAAAGTCCCACAGCATTCAGTGTCAGAATCTGTTTTCCAAATTTTAATCCAAGAGATTCCAAGAATCCCTCACATGACTACCCAAGGCCAGCCCGAGTACCGACATGCAGCCTTAAAAACAGGCTGTAATGTAACTATGCTGAAACCAAATGATAGCCCCACTTATGAACCATATTTCTTAATTTTACTACTTTAATTGTTCTTTCTTGATTGTTTCATTTGTTGAATAAATTAGCAATGAGCCAATGAGAAGGACTGAATCAAAGACCTCAAGAATATATGTATGACTTTCTATGGCAGCTGCCCAATTAATGCCACCCATAAAGCCATTCAAACACTGCACCAGGGCTGAAATCCAATTAAGTCACTTCTGTCTGCATATCCCCAAAGAGCACCCTGCTGAGTTCAAAGTGGAAATAATCATAAATGCCAGACTAGCTGTGTAAGCACTTCTAAAGCCAACACCAGACAAGAGCATGAAAATCTACATGTCCAGCCTTTTAACTGGGCACACACATGCACACACACACACAAAACATTTCAATGACCATTTTGGCAGAAAGCCAAACCCACTTCCTTGTCCAGCCAGGTATTCCCAGATAATCCTCATCCATTCATTTACACATGCTATGAAATGATAAACTGGCTCCACAATGCAATTTTGTGTGCAAAGTTAACAGAATCAGGAAGAGATTTAAAGATTTCTCTGAACTCCCCATTCTACTCTACCAACCCTGAATAGCATACACCTTGAAATTAGTAAATCGTGACATCCATGAATGCCTCTATGTATATAATTAGTCCCCTAAAACTGTGCAAGGAAAGCCAACACCTCATGGTGAGGCTGAGAAACAGGACGGAGTCAGCTAACGAGTTAAATTTGTTCTTTACCTTGTAACCCATTACTCAGATTTACAATTCTGCAAAATACAGAGTATCTTCAGATTATGTCCAACATCTGAAAACATGGGTGTTCTAATCATGCATTCCAGAAACAGAAAGGGTCCCGGCCTGCCCGTTCATTCCAAACAGATGTCCACCTGAGACTTAATGAATTAGAATAGCTGAAGTTTGTAAAAGCTCCTAGGTGGGTATAGTCCCAGATGAACCACAACTGTGGAAAAAAAGGAGAGAAAGTGAAGAAAGGCCCATTAAGAAATGCTTATTGTCTAAACCCCCAATATTCCAGTCCCCAGGCTGTCTGAAAGAACTAGGCAATGAAGCTGGCTATGTCTCTGCACATCACGTAAAGAACACAAGGGCTTTGTTTTAAACTGGATACAAGTCCCACCTCTACATCTTACTTCCTACATGATGTTGAAGCTGCTACTTCACCCCAGAGACTAGGTTTCCTTGGGGACCGTATCAGTCACTTTATTTGTAGGATAGTCTCATTTATTCAACGGAAATGTGTGGTGCACCTGCTATGTGCAAACACTTACCTAAATAAGGCACAGCCAGATGCTGTCCTTCCCAAGTCTAGTGAGGGTCCGAATCAAGTATGAGATGACACAACTGTGCTGCTCTATTTTAGTTGGTTCAAAAAAAACTTACCCACAAAAAAAAAATCAACTAAACTTTTCTAGGTAATTTCTGAAACGGATGTGTGCTCTCCAAAACACCTAAAATTTCCCTTAGAATTTTAAAATCCTGAGACAAGTGAACTGAGTCTATATATAGTAATGTAATCCATTTAGATAAAAAATAAGTTTTGATGAAGTAAAAAGCAGGTTTAATCTTGCTTCCCTGTGACTAACCTAACAGAGAAACAACAATGTCCCCAAGCAAAACCTTTCTTACTTGAAAAATGACAAGGTTTCTTAAGCCTTAGCATCCTAATACTGTTCTCTCTTCTAGATATCCAACAAGTATGTTTTGAATCCCCACTAGCACTGTGCTGGGTGCTAGAAATACAACAGACAAGACAGATACGTGCTTCACCCCCACAAAGTAGACACAATAAGACGACTGGATGGTAAGAGCCAAAAATGGGAATTCGGGACGCTAGGGATCACTGCCCACTACCTCTGTACATGACACGTAATCACTCAGGAAAGTCCACTGCAGAAAAAGGAGATGCTGATGCTAAGTGCACATTAATGATGCCTGGAACTGCCATACCTTTCAGGCAGCATCTGCCTGCATGGGAGGTCCCAGGTTCTCATACTACATGTGGGAAGGTGATTACCAAGTAGAAGTGGAGGGCTTGGGCGCCTGAGTGATCATCTGGTCCCTCTCCACCACGCCAGTTTCCCTCCGTCCATCATCCTGCTTATCACGAGTTCTAACTTCTGATTCAGTCATGGACGAGCCCCATCACTCCATTCACTCATCATCTGTGAGTCTGATATGCAGCTTCTTATGTTTCCATCCAAGCTGCTGTGGTCATCTGCCTTCACCATGCTGCATGAGACTCTGCCTACAACCTTATCCATCGACCTTATCCACTTGACTTGTCCCCATATCATCTCATACACTCAGCACCTTGATGGGGGACAGTTTTGTCTTTTACTTTCATAGTCTGTTTACACAAAAAGCAGTGTACAACATTAACTGAAAAGAGGAGGGACATGATACGCAGACACCTTTGTCCTGAGCTGAGGCTGGCTGGGTAGAGGATGTGGCCCAAAGCACAAGGGAGAGATAGTTGAGAGATAGTTGAGATCATGGCCAAGGGCAGCAGGCATCTGAGCTGTTACTCAGGGAGGATCGAAATGGCAGTCCACTCTGTGGGTATAGCCACCAACCAGCTCCAGCCCACACAGCAGGGAGAGGGGACTGCTACCTGACATAGTGAACAGCATGGGCTTTGGAACGAAATGCCAGCTTCTCTTAGTGGCTCAGTCTTTCAATAAGATGGCTTACCACCTCAAAGCTGTTTTTCTCACCTATAGAATGGAGGCTCAAGAGAAAAGGATCATCCTGCAGACATGCTACATTCACTAAATAGCATAAAAAGCACCCATCAAAGTTCCAAGTATGTAACAGGTGCTCAAAGAAAACACAACCTCCACTATCCACTCATTATAAAGGGGAATGAGCTCAGGGCCATCCTGCCCCCAAACACCCAATCTGCTGGGGAAAGACCAAGAACAATCCAGCTCTCTCCACAGAGCATGTAAGAAGCAAGTGACAAATGAGAGGATAGTGAGAGCAAAAGCCAGCAATGTCCCTTTCATTCATTTGCCACTGGCACTCAACTATCTCTCCCTTGTGCTTTGGGCCACATCCTCTACCCAGCCAGCCTCAGCTCAGGACAAAGGTGTCTGCATATCATGTCCCTCCTCTTTTCAGTTAATGTTGTACACTGTTTCTTGTGTAAACAGACTACGAAAGTAAAAGACAAAACTGTCCCCCATCAAGGTGCTGAGTGTATGAGATGATATGGGGACAAGTCAAGTGGATAAGGTCGATGGATAAGGTTGTAGGCAGAGTCTCACGCAGCATGGTGAAGGCAGATGACCACAGATTCACTTCCAAGGAGACGACAATCCAGTCTTCTAAGAATGACATGGGTTCAGAAAAAGGGCCAAGGAGAGAAGGTACATTAGCACTACAGACTTAAGGAACGCATTTATAAGTGGCCCAATCTTATAAATCTAGATATCCTGCTGAAATCCAGCTACACTACATCAAGGAGAAAAGATGCCAACAGGCTTGATGCCCCCAGCTTTCATCTCCACTTAGGAATGTTTAATAGTCTCTTTCCTGATTTTTTTTTTTCTCCATTTAGAAAACGAAAACGTGTGCCCATCTCCAATCTGCTGGCATTTGTCCCCTCTCTGTCAAGGCCATTGGAAGAATATCAACAGGGACTCTGCCATTCACCTGGAAATGCTCATACCACATCTGAACTTGGAGCTTCGAAGTGGCAAGGTGCTCTCCTACTAAATTTTCTCCCATTTCAGTTTTAATTTCTTCTTGTTGACATCTGTTCTACATGCTTTATTTTGAAGATTATTCTTTCTGACAAAGAAACAAACACAAAAAACAGTGTACATAAAAGTTGAACAATCGTGCTCCTGTAACTGGTCATGGCTGACATGAGCTCCAAGTCCACATCCTTGTTCTCTCTCTCTCTCACACAGACCAAAAACAGAAAGGACGTTTTTTCCTCAGGCCTAGACCACTGAGGTCAGCTTCACCTTGCCTGAGCTTCTTTCAGTCTTCTGTATGCTACTCACACATGCATATGCCACTCTCTTATTTCATACTAAATTAATTATAGCGTAACTTCCTTCACCTTCAGTACAGACATTCAGGAATCATGGGTGGGCCTCAGAGCTTCACACACTGGAGGGGAAAGGAAATATGAGCTCTGTCCAGAAAGTATCCAGCCATGTACTATGAAAAATAGTAACATTTATTGAAGAAGATACAAGAAACATTGTACATAGGACAGTGATGCCTCAGTCCCCTTCAAAGTAGGCACTTGGGATCTCACACATTTCTCCCAGCATCTCTTCCACTATTCAAAACATCCTGCAAAATCACTTGTTGGAATCGCCATCAGCTGCCCCTTCATATTTTCCTGAATATCATCAATGGTCTGAAATCTCTTCCCTTTCAAAGGTGATTTTAGTTTCGGGAAAAGCCAGAAGTCACAGGGTTTCAAATCTGGGCTGTAGGGGGCTGAGTCACCTGAGTGATTTGATGTTTCACAAAGAAATTCTGCGTGAGATGTGATGCATGAGCGGGTACATTGTTGTGATGAAGCTGCCAATCACCAGTTGCCCAAGGCTGTGGCCATTTTTGTCATGTTGTATCTCTCAATCAATGAAAAACAGTGAGACAGTGCTCCTTATTAACTGTTCAGCCTGGAGGGGCACACATGTGATGACAACACATTCCCAATCAAAACATGGTTAGCGTGGTCTTGATCTTGCTGTGACTTTGCCACACCTTCTTCAGGCATGGAAAACCAGGTGACTGCCATTGGGACAACTGGGCCTTTGTTTCTGGATCATAGCCAGAGACCCATGATTTACCTTGGTTACAACCTCCCTGAGGAAATCTGGCTCATTGGTAGTGGTGTCAATTAAATCATTAGCAACTGCAGCAAGGTGTTTCTTCTGCTCTGGTAGTGGAACTCACAGAATGAATTCTGCCACGACACGTTTCATGCCAAGAACCTGCATCAAAATCGTAGACATGGTAGTTTTGGGAATTACCAGATCAGCTTTTAGTTCATGCTCTGTTGGTCACCAGTCTTTGCTGATTGCAGCCCCTAAACATTCAACATTCTCTGCCTGTTGCAGGCTTTCCAGAGTGTGGATCACTTTCAACAGATTCTCAACCATCTTTGAAGCATCTTTGAGTGCCATACTTTTATTTGTGCTGCACTTGCTGCATTTCCCTGAAAGCCATCAGAATCATCAGAATAGTGTCTGAGGAGGAATGTTCAAGCTTAATGAACAATTTGATGCAGATCTGTTGCTCTGCCTAGTCAGCCATTTTGAATGTGACAGCCACATATACACATGCTCGCTCAATGGCGTCTATGGCCCCCACTGACTAGTACAGTGAAGTCATCATCGTTCGTGCATGTGCATTCCCCTCTCTTTGGCTGCCAGGTTACATCGATGCTGCATAAACTGTTCTCATTGCATTAACAATGGCTGGAGTTTTCCCAGACAGACCTCATAGACGAGTGAAATGGTAATTACTTACTCCGCACTGATTGGGTGCCAGAGACTAGGTAAGCACTTCTCCCGTATAATCACGGTCAGTTCTAACACCAGGATGTGCTTCATTTTCCCAATTCACAGCAACGGAGATGGGAGCTATGCACAGGTGGGATGACAGCACAAGTACAGTGAGAAGTTGGAGGCCTGTGACTTGGGTGTCCTTGGCCTTGATCCTGTACATGCTGTCCACCCCCAACAAGAACCAGACTGCACATTACAGCTGGCTGACCAGCTGCACTGACCCTTCCCAAGGAGCATGTGCTCAGGGAGAAACTGGCAATGAACTCTGTCAAACCTGTAAAAAGAGATGCCTAAACTGTGTCATGTGAATGCCGACAGTATTTCTGAATGATACAGATTTCCTAAAGACAGGAAGCTAAACTTACTAAAGAAAATGCTTCAGGCAATTCTTACACACATTCCAAAGTGTGGTTCTCTTCTCTCCCTATTTAAAAAACATGTTGTCACTAACTGTTTCCAATTTTCCCACTAGTTTTATCTTTAACCTGCCTCCAGAATCCAAAAGAACACAGCTGGCAAGATGGCAGAGGGGCAGTCCAGGTCAGGGTCATCAGAATGGCTTTCTGCAATGGATATACTTCACCTACGTTCAGATTGGAGGGACCATCTGCCCATGCCAGAACACACAGTGACTTTGGGGCCTCTACAGTTTCATGTATTTATATGTAAGCATAGTAATTAGCTTTAAAATAGACTTTGACATAATAATCCTAGTTTGTTTTACTTACTTTAAAATAATATGAAGCTTTCAAAGAACTTATTGTTCAAGTTTAGTGTGGCATATAATGCTATGGACTAATGAAACATGAGGAAATAGAACGCAGACCCAAATGCATCTGGGAATTTAGTGTATGCTGAAGGATGCTAGTTCGAGTCACTGCGAAATGAAAAGACTTCTTAATAAATGGCGATGGTACACGCTGGCAATCATCTGAAGAAAGTTGAGGACATGCTTCACATCCTACCACAGGATAAATCCCCAGTACATCTAAGATATAAGGTGAAGAAAAAAAGTAAAAAAGGAAATGTTAAAGTATAGAAGGTTATAAAGAAGAAATCCTTTATAACCTTGAAGGACTTAAAAAAAATCTATTACTAAAAATAGACACAAGATAGATGAATTCAATTATATAAATATAAAAACATTTTTATATGGTACGATATACCTCAGGTAAATTAGAAATACAAATGAAAAGTTAGGAAAAATGTTTGTAATTCATTACACCAAGGGCTACTCTCTTCCTGATACAGGGAGAGATCCCTACAACTGATTGGAAGACCAGCAAATCAGGAAAGTGATGGGCAGAGGAAAAGGGGGAAGGAAATGCCTGGTTCCCAAACATACAAAAAGTTGCTGGATTTCACTGGGAATAAAATAAATGTAAACTAAAACCACACTTAGCTACCACTTCTCACCTATTAGATTGTCAGAGACCAGAAAGTGTAGTAATACCACAGTACCAATGTTAACTTTCTTGTTTAATCCTTGTGGTAATTTAAGATGTTAACGTCTGAGGAAGCTAGATGAAGGGTGCAGAGGAGTCCTTTGTGTTATTCTTGCAACATTTTATAAGCCAAAATTTATTCCAAAGGTAAAAGTTAAAAAAGCTAACAAAAAATGTGAAGTGTGAGAAAACAGCACATCGAGAGGTGGTGAGAGATCAAGTCCCCTCCGACACACTGCAAAATCATACAGCTCCATGGAGCGCAACTCAGTAGGACGTCAGGATGAAACGAGCCTAAATGTGCATCGAGGAAAATGGTTAAACAAACTACCTCTCTATACTGAAGAGCTATTCACTTATAAGAAGGGAGAAAGCTCTCTAAGTTTTAAATAGAAAAATTTTCAAAGATATATGGTTAACTCAGAAAAATAAGGGAAGAACACTTCAGGTTGAATAAAATCTGATCCTGAAGAAATTTAACTTCCACTTTCCTGCCTGGTTAACTAAGCCGCTTCTAAGTACATACCTGCAGTTTATCATCATTGAGATTCATGACCCAGTGAACTTAATATCAGTAATCTTGGTGGGTTCACCATAGGCTTCTTTGTCTCAATAATTCATAAAAATGTTTCTAATCCAAGCTACAGAGATATTTGGGAAAGCTCACTATTCATATCTGACAAGATAAAGACAAAAGCATTTCCTCCTTCATGTTGTCTCTCTAATCAGCCCCCAAACCCTGCAGTTACTTTTTATTAAATTGAGATATAATTTACATGCCATAAAAATCCATCAAAGTATGCAATTCAGTTTATTTATTTTTTAAAAATAAGGAATAAAGAGAGCTCTTCATATTACAAGGAGAAGGGAGAAAACATGAAGAAAACAAAATGACTGGAGTGACCTGGCACTTGGGTATTTGTAGAACACTCTGGACGTAAACACAAGAGAACTGTGAGCCTTGCCTCTAGCAAGGTCATCTGGGCACCTTGAACAGAAGAAACGCTTCCCTTAATAGTTAAATCAGCTGCCTGAAAAAAATAGTATGCATTACTGTTTAAAGTAAAAAAATTTTTACTTTAGCAAAAATAATAATAGCAAAATAATAACAGAAAAAACAAATCTTAAAACAAGATAAACTTAACTCAATATTAAATTTTACAGATTACTTATGTTCAAAAACACTGGAGGTAAAGATAATTTAATATTGGCTCTAAAGTAGGTGGACCACAACTTAATGAATGAAAATGCAGTTATAATTTTGTTTTCCTAGGAAATGAAGTGAATCGGATTAATACAGCTCATCATGCTATAGTCCGATTTTAGGATGATTCAAAGCTGCCAGTTAGTATCAGTAGCTTCAGAAACTTATCAAACCACAAATTAATGAGCCCACACCAAATTGCTGAGTTTTTTAGTGGCAAATTTACGAAATGGTTTTCTTTTCTAGAAGCATCCTGGTTCCTTCAGGATGGCAGAAGCTGATGGGATTCCACATTTAAGGCTCTTGTTTGCATTGACTATAGTTAGAAAAGACTTGGTCTCTGCCTGAGCCTAACTCTGATAGAATCGGAGTCCAATTTGGGTTAGGAGTTGCTGCCAATCCAGCAACCCTCCTTTCCCATTACTATATATATATGCTTTGCCCACAGGCCTGACAGGAACCCTAACAGAGGACTCACGCTGCTCCCCATCAATCGTTAAGTCTCCGAGACGCTGTTCTGAGTGGGGTTTCCCTCAGGAGTGCACAGCAGTATCTAAGAACTGCCACCTGCCCAATCTGGCCAGCGCCATCTCCCCCCTGGAAAGACGTGCAAACAATTTCTGCCCCTGCTCTGCACAACACGGCAACTGCTGAGCTGGTAGTCCCTAGAACCGTGACTTCAACAAACTGGGTTTTATTTCTGTGCAGAATTAAAAATGACACCGGTTTTGGCACCCTGTCAATATTTATGGGGCCCGCCCAAAACTAGTAAAAAAGCTGAAATGGGGGTATTTTCAAAAGGCATATAAATCAACTTTTTTCTTGGGGGTCAGGGGAAATGCTGAAAGAAAAGGGCTGGCGATGAAAGATATTAGTCAAAGGCCTAGAACAGATAATAAATGTTTATGACTTAGGGCCACAAAGTTAAAATCAATAGGGGGCTTTAATGATTGAATCTATTTCTGAAAGATCACACTTATAGCCTTCATAACACACCTATACTCCTACTAAAGGCAACAAACCAATCACAAACAAGCACTGAAGCTCACAAGCAAAATGTTTAGTGAAGTTTATCCTTTCAAACCAGTTCCTAAGAGGAATGGCAAACCTGTGAACTGTCATAATTAATGCCTGTAACTATTCCAATCATATATAGTTCTTTTGCAGGGAAACAAATTTGTATTGCATTTACTTTTGTCAAGGAGAAATGCTGATCGGTTTTTTCTAATCCATTCAATTTGCTTGATGGAAGAGCGGGGAAACAAGGAGAAAAAAAGAAAAGAGCAGTGATGTTAGGAACTTCACCACTAGGCTACTGGGTCCTCTTCATTACCAAATGCAAAAGGAAAACTAAGATCCGAAGTCACATCACAGGACCAGACACTGTCCAAGCCCAACACGTGCTTGCTGTGCCCTGGGCTCACAGTGCCAGGCCATCTCTCTCCAAAGATCAAGTGCACGTTGCTGATATCCCAACGGGTGGCCCCCATGTGAAAAAAAAGCATGCCCCCCATTCACCCGTATCCCATTACAACCACAATGAAATTTAAGTATTTACTCCTCTTTTTAGTTAAGCTGAGTATTTCATGGGATACTAAAGGGAGGCAATGGTAAGCACAGAAATGAGAAAAAGTGACACTTTCCCCAGAGTTCCCTTGGATGTCATCAATGAGAAAAGAGCAGTGAAGCTGCCACCGACCCACCTCACGTGTGCCTTTGAGCAGAGCCTTTCATCAGTGAGGAGTATGCCTAGATCAACTGTGCAGCCACAGTGCCTCCAACACATCCAAAGTCCACTTCAATCACTTTACACCAGCTGACGTTCCATGTGCATGCACCTGACAAGGAATCCCGTGTTCCTGATACCTGTAATAATGCAAAACTTGCTTCCCCCCCAAAACTTGGTTAAGCATATGATTTATACTAGAGTAGAGCTTTCAAGTATGAAATGATTTTTCTCTTTAGTCGGGCCTGAGAAAGCACACATCATTGATGCACTCATCTCTTTTCATTGTATATGATTTATGTTTTCCTAAAGTCCTAGATGTAAATATCTAGTTTTACTGAAAAAGGGGAGAGGGGGGGAAGGAAGACAGGAGGGGGGCAAGAGGGAGTAGGAGATGACCCAAATTTTCAAAAGACTGGCTGGCACTAAGCAGGGTTACTCACAAGTGACATACGGTACTGACATTTGAGATCTGACAATTCTTTGTTGTGGGCCATCCCATGCACTGTAAAAATGTTAGCATCAACCCCCAATGTCTGGTGATCAAATACATCTCCAGACATTGCCCAGTGTCCCCTGGGGGTGCACTCACTGTGTTGAGAACCACAAAACTAGAATACATGCAAATTAAACAGACCAAGTTTTTCTGTTTGTTTTTTTTCCTTTAACAGCAAAAACAACATAGGAATAAAAATGTATATTATAACTATTTTAGAATATTATTAAAATGCTTAGGTGGCAGTTGTTATAATTACCCCTTCCAAAACAACTGAATAAATAAGCACATTCGGTTTAACCGAATGTCTGATTAATTAAGTTAGAATATGCCATACAGTTAGAAGATAACCTTTAAACTCTAGTTTAGGTAAAGTAGGTTGCTGCTTACTTTTATAAAATAAGAAATGTTAAAAATAGTATAACTATGGATATATATATTTGTTTGCATTAAAAAGCAATAAGTAAAAAGAGGAAGAAGAAAATCCTTTTAAAAACAGTGCCTGAAGAGAATGGAGAGGCTGGGAAAGAGGGTAAGAGGTAAAAAAACACCAAACAAGATTCTCTAAGGACATTTCTCCTGGCTCTGGAACCATGTCATGGTTTACACAATTACAAACCAATGTTTCCTTTTTTAAGTCTTAAAAAAATCAAAAGCAGCCCTGGCTGGCATAGCTCAATGGATTGAGCTCGGGCCTGCGAACCACATAATTGAGGTTCGATTCCCAGTCAGGGCACATGCCTGGGTTGCAGGCCAGTTCCCAGCAGGGGACTCACAAGAGGCAGCCATACATTGATGTTTCTCTCCTTCTCTCCTTCCCTTCCTCTCTAAAGATAAATAAATAAAAGAATCTTAAAAAAAAAAAATCAAAAGCAGAATGGAAAAACATTAACCAAATTATGAAATGAGTTGGTGGCATAAATACAGAGAGGAGTCATGTCGAAGGACTTTGAAACACAGCAATTTGACTGTATTTCCCTAGTGGGATAAACCCTGAGGGACAAAGCATCTTCAGCTATTTTTAGCAGTGAAATTGTTAATAATACTGGTAGAGCTATTCTAAATGTTTATATATTTTTTGTATAAATAAAATAGGATAATAAAGCAAATAAGTAATTGTGTTTATATTTCTAGAGACAAAAATTTTCATCATAAAAGGTACAAATATAAAAATCAAAGAAGTAAACTCTCTTGTGAATTAGAAATATCAGTGTGAATTTACAACAGATTATGGCTCAAAACAAAATTACCTTTGTCCGCTACAAAGGCCCGGACACAAGGACCAACCCGGGAGCAATGCGAGTTCCTAACTCCATTTCCAACTGAGGGGCCTGAGGGTGAGGACTGACCAAAGGAGCCTGAAGTCCTGCAGCTCCTGGCCTTTTGTGGCTAACAGATCACCAGCGTGTGCAGAAGGTGGCGGCAACCACACGAAGCTGGCACTGGCTGCAGTGGCCAACCTGAGCAGCAACAAGGATGCCAATGGTGTGAAATTCCTTCAGCACTATCTTAAATCATCAGCTCATAAGCTCTCTACAAACTAACAAACAAACCATCTTACTGGTGGCTAATGGATGCTGAAGAACCAGAACTATCATTCTGAAAACTGCCCAAAAGAGGGCAAGATGTCCCTGTGTGGATATACTTCGGCACAACGGCCGAGCTCTCTCCCATGTGGCTAATGAATGTAAGAGGACGAAGAGGATTCAAATGTCACCATTTTTGCAACCCTAGTGAATTATGGAAGCAGACATGATCCATCAAGGCTGCTGGCCCCTGTGTCCTCCTCCTGATGGCAGCACATGCAGCGCCAGGGAAAATCCTGCCAGAAAATCAAACTGGAATCAGCTCCAGATCTGAACAGAATTGACAGGACACACAGGAATAGAAGGAGCATGTTAAACAGAGTCTAGCTAGCAAACTTCAGCTGTGGGAGACCCAAAGGACAAGAAACCTGTTACCCCAAGAAATCAAGCTCAATTTAAAAAATAAATAATTAAAATAATAAAGAAATAATATAATAAAAATAATAAGTAAGAGTGGAGAAGTAAGTAGATCCAACTGTAATGTATGGACCTTACTTGGATTTTGGATTTACAACCCAATTTTAAATAAGATTTTTGAAATAGGTGGGGAAATTTAAACACTGATATTTGATAATATTAAAGAGTTACTGAAATATTTACTCTAATATTTACAGGTGAAAGGAACTGATATCTGGGATTTGCCACTGGAGAGTGGCTAAGTGGGCACTTAGATGAAATGACACTGGCCTAAAACTGGTAACTATTGAAGCCAGCAATGGGTACCCATGAGGACTTACTCCATGTTTCTCTTTACCTTAAAAAACATTATGCTGAAATTATCCTGTTACTTAAGAAATCACATCTTCCCATAAGAGAATTGACAGCATTTTTTAAAAAAGGTAACACTTTAAAGGGCCTTTAGAAACCACCAAGCTCCAAACCACCTTCTCCACATGAAGATAGTAAAGCAACTCCGGGGCACAGGGCTAGTCCACGGTGAGGACAGGACAGGTTTCCGAAATCTCTCCAATTATCAAGGGACCAATGGGTAGAGTTGGAGGACTGGGAAAAGCCTCACAGTAACTCTACATACTTCTCACATACCCCTAAGCTTGCTCTTTACAATCAAATGCCTCTTCCTTTGCTTCTGAATAGTTTCAAAGAAAGTTTTAAAGTTTTTTGGGAGGGATGCTGGGAAGATGGCGACGGAGTAAGATGGAGCTGATGGGTGAAAATCCTGGCAGATCTATAGATAAACAGCACAATAAACCATCAGTTACCCAGCATTTATGAAATTAAAAGACCAGAGATTGTGATCGACGCTGAAACACCAGACGTCGGCAGAGTCAGCTACTGGAGCTGGATCTCACGCGGCCCCTGTGCTGCCGCCAGAGCAACAGGCCTGGGAGCCAGGGAGTCAGGTACGGGAGCCGGACACTCCAAGCCCCTGTGACGGTCCTGGGTGACAGAGGAGTCAGGAACCGGAGCGGGGACACCCTTGTGCCGATGCCATAGCTACTGGCCTGGGCAACGGAAGGGTCAGTTGCAGGAGCTGGGATACCAAAGGCCCCTGTGACGCCGCCATAGAGACAGGCCTGGGCCCTGAGGAGCCAGCTACGGGAGCCTGGACGTTCACAGATCCTGTGCCGCTGCCATAGCGACGGAACTGGACGCCAGGGAGTCAGGTACGGAAGCCGGGACACTCCAAACCCCTGAGACAGCCCTGGGTGGCAGAGGAGCCCTCTATGGGAACTGGGACGTTCTCAGCTCCTGTCCTGCTGCCACAGTGACGAGACTGGACACTGGGGAATCAGGTACGGGAGTTGGGACTTTCTAAGCCTCTGTGCCACTGCCATAGAGACAGGACTAGACACCGGGGAGTCAGGTACGGAAACCGGGACACTCCAAACCCCTGTGACGGCCCCGGGCAGCAGAGAGAGCCAGATACGGAAGCTGGGACATTCCCAGCCTCTGTGCCACTGCCATAGTAAAGGGCCTGGGTGATTGAGGAGGCGGCTACTAGAGCTGGGACATTCAGCAGTGGTAGGCGACCAACTCAGGGACCAGCGCGAGGACCAGCGTGAGTGTAGGTGGAGACGAAGAACATCAAGAAACTTCAAGGAGTCTGCACCACTGAACTTCACAAGGATCATACCACAGAAGTTTACACCATAAAACCAGTGTTTCAGAACAGATCAATTTTGGAAGCAGAGACTAACAAGAAGAGTCTCAAACAATGGGAAGACAAAGAAACAATCCCCAAATGAAAGAAAAAGCAGAAACTTCAGAAACTATGTTAGATGATTAGACGCTGATCAACTATCAGACAGTGAATTCAAAGCACTGGTTATTACGAAGTTCAAAGAGCTCACAGTGAACTACCAGAAACTACAGGGGAACTATAATGATCTCTCTGCAAACTAAAGCAACATCAAAAAGGAAATGGAAACTATCAGCAAGAGACAAGAGGAAATGAAGAACACAATTTCCGAATTGAAGTACACAGTAGAAAGTTTCCAAAGTAGGATAGATGAAGCGGAGGATAGGATTAGTGAGTTGGAGGACAAGGTAGAAAGCATCTCAGAGAAAGAGTAAGAAAATCAAAAGAGGCTCAGAAAGAATGAAGAGTGATTAAGAGAAATGCAAGACAATATGAAACGTAATAATATCCAAATAATAGGAATACCAGAAAGACAAGAAGAAGAACAAGGGATACAAAACGTATTTGAACGAGTAATGAGAGAAAATTTTCCTAATTTGAAAAGAGAAAAAGTCTCACAAATCCAGGAATCACAGGGAGTCCCAACCAAGAGGAACCCAAGGAGGCCCACTTCAAGACACATCATCTTAAAGGCAGCAAGGGAGAAAAAAGAAATAACATACAAGGGAGCCCCAATAAGGTTAGCTACTGACTTCTCAATGGAAACACTTCAAGCAAGAAGAGAATGGCAAGAAATATTTCAAGTAATGAGAACCAGAGGCCTACAACCAAGGCTACTTTACCCAGCAAGGCTCTCAATCAAGATAGATGGCCAAATAAAGAGCTTCCAAGACAAAAGAAGTCTAAAAGAATATGCCTCCACCAAACCAGCCCTACAAGAAATACTAAAAGGACTGCTTTAAGGGAAGGAAGGATAAGAGGGAGACAGAGAGGAACACAGGTACAAAAATGGCAATGAATAAGTACCTATCAATAATAACCTTAAACGTAAATGGATTAAATTCTCCAATCAAAAGACACAGAATAGCTCAATGGATAAGAAAGCATGACCCACACATATGCTGCCTACAAGAGACCCACCTCAGGACAAAAGACCATCACAGACTAAAAGTGAAAGGCTGGAAACAAGTTTTCCAAGCAAACAGACAAGAAAAAAAAAGCTGGGGTAGCAATTCTCATATCAGACAAAATAGACTTCAAAAAAAAGGCTATAAAGAGAGACCCAGAAGGTCACTTCATTATACTCAAGGGAAGAATCCACCAAGAAGACATTAACATTGTAAACATATATGCACCAAACATAGGGGCACCCAAATATATCAAGAAAATCTTAGAGGACTTCAAGAAAGATATTGACAGCAACACAATTATAGTAGGGGGATTTGAACACCCCACTATCAAAAATGGACAGACCTTCCAAACAAATTATCAACAAAGATATTGTGGCATTAAACAACACCCTAGATGAAATGGACTTAACTGATATATATAGAGCCCTTCATCCCAAAGAAGCTAAATACACATTCTTTTCAAATGCACATGGAACATTTTCAAAGATAGACCACATGATAGGACACAAAACGAGCCTCAAAAAATTCAAGAAAATGGAAATCATACCAAGCATCTTCTCTGACCACAAGGGACTGAAATTAGAAACCGACCCCAAAGAAAAAAACCCAAAGCACCCAAAAACATGGAGACTGAATGGTATGCTATTAAACAACGAATGGGTCAAGAATGAAATTAGGGAAGAAATCAAAACGTTTCTGGAAACAAATGAAAATGATCTCACAACAACCCAAAACTTATGGGACACAGCCAAGGCAGTCCTGAGAGGGAAGTTTATAGCAATACAGGCCTACCTAAAGAAAATAGAAACATTTCAAACAAACAACCTAACCCTACGCCTGCAAGAACTCGAGGAACAACAACAAAGGCAGCCCAGAGCAAGCAGAAGGAAGGAAATAACCAAGATTAGAGCAGAATTAAATGACATAGAAACTAAAAGCACAATTTTAAGGATCAATGAATCCAGGAGTTGGTTCTTTGAGAAGATAAACAAAACAGACAAGCCTTTAAGTAGGCTCATCAAGAAAAGAAGAGAGAGGACACAAATAAACACAATCAGAAATGAAAGAGGAGAGATTACAACTGATACCACAGAAATAGAAGGGATTGTAAGAAATTACTATGAAGAACTGTATGTGAAGAAATTTGAAAACCTAGGGGAAATGGACACATTTCTAGAAAAATACAATCTTCCAAAACTCAGTGAAAAAGAAACAGAAAATCTATTACACCAATAACAGCAAAAGAAATTGAAGCAGTAATCAAAAAACTCCCATCACACAAAAGCCCCGGACCAGATGGTTTCACAGGAGAATTCTACAAAGCATTTAAGGAAGAGCTAACCCCTATTCTCCACAGACTATTCCAAAAAATCCAGAAGGATGGAAAACTCCCAAATTCTTTTTAGGAAGCCAGCATCATCTTAATTCCAAAACCAGATAGAGACACAACAAAGAAAGAAAACTTCAGGCCAATATCGCTGATGAACATAGATGCTAAAATCCTCAACAAAATATTGGCAAATCGCATCCAACAATATATCAAAAAGATCATACACCATGATCGAGTGGGATTCATCCCAGGGATGCAAGGATGGTTCAATATTTGCAAATCAGTAAATGTTATACATCACATAAACAAAAGCAAAGACAAAAATCACATGATCATATCAATAGATGCGGAAAAAGCTTTCGATAAGGTACAACACCCATTTATGAAAAAAACATTCAGCAAAGTGGGAATACAGGGAGCATTTCTCAAAATAATAAAGGCCATATATGAGAGACCTACAGCCAATATCATACTCAATGGGAAAAAAACTTAAAGCTTTTTCACTAAGATCAGGAACAAGATAAGGTTGTCCACTTTCACCACTTCTATTCAATATAGTATTGGAAGTTTTAGCCACAGCGATCAGGCAAGAAAAGGAAATAAAAGGCATCCAAATAGGAAAGGAGGAAGCAAAACTGTCACTGTTTGCAGATGACATGATAGTGTACATGGAAAATCCTATAGACTCTACCCAAAAACTGCTCAAACTAATTAATGAGTTTGGCAAAACAGCTGGTTACAAAGTCAATATCCAGAAATCAAAGGCATTTTTGTACACCAACAGTGAATCAGCAGAAGCAGAAATAAAGAGAAAAATCCCATTTGATATAGCAAAAAGAAAAATAAAATATCTGGGAATAAACCTAACTAAGGAGGTAAAAAACCTGTATGCAGAAAACTACACAGCCCTGAAGAACGAAATCAAGGAAGACACAAACAAATGGAAACATATACCTTGCTCATGGACTGGAAGAATTAACATCATCCAAATGTCCATACTACCCAAAGCAATATACAGATTCAATGAAATACCTATTAAAGTACCAATGGCATATTTCACAGACATAGAACAAACACTTCAAAAATTTATATGGAACCATAAATGAGCCCGAATAGCAGCTGCTCTTTTGAGAAAGAAGAACAAAGTAGGGGGGGATCACAATACCTGATATCAAACTGTATTACAAGGCCACTGTAATCAAAACAGCCTGGTACTGGCATAAAAACAGGCACATAGACCAATGGAACAGAACAGAGAGCCCAGAAATCAACCCAACTCTCTACAGTCAATTAATATTCGACAAAGGGGGCAGTAACATAAAATGGAGTAAAGATAGCCTCTTCAACAAATGGTGTTGGGAGAACTGGACAGCTACATGCAAAAAAATGAAACTTGAGCACAGACTTACATCATACACCAAAATAAATTCAAGGTGGATAAAAGATTTAAATGTAAGTCATAACACCATTAAAGTCCTAGAGGAGAACATCGGCAAGAAAATCTCAGATGTTATGTAAAGGAAAGAATAAACAAATGGGATCTCATCAAAATAAAAAGCTTCTGCATGGCTAAAGAAAACAGTATTAAATTAAAAAGAGAACCAACTGTATGGGAAAACATATTTGCCAATGATACCTCAGACAAAGGTTTGATCTCCAAAATATACAAAGAACTTACACGACTCCACTCTAAGAAGACACCCAACCCAATTAGAAAATGGGAAAAGGACTTGAACAAACACTTCTCCAAGGAGGACATACAGAACATTCAGAGACACATGAAGAGATGCTCAATATCGTTAGCTATCAGAGAGATGCAAATTAAAACCACAATGAGATACCACTTTACACCAGTCAGGATGGCTATCATAAACAAAGCAACAAACCACAAATGTTGGAGAGGTTGTGGGGAAAAGGGGTCCTTAGTTCACTGTTGGTGGGAGTGCAGACTGGTACAACCATTATGGAAAACAGTATGGAATTTTCTCAGAAAAATAAAAATCGACCTGCCTTTTGACCCAGCAATTCCACTGCTGGGATTATATCCTAAGAATCCTAAAACATCAATATCAAAGAACCTATGCACCACATGTTCATAGCAGCACAATTTACAATAGCCAAGAGTTGGAAGCAACCTAGGTGCCCATCAGTAAATGAATGGATCCAAAAATTGTGGTACATATACACAATGGAATTCTATGCTGCAGAGAGAAAGAAGGAGCTACTACCATTTGCAACAACATGGATGGAATTGGAAAGCATTATGCTGAGTGAAATAGGCCAGGTGCTGAAAGACAAATACCATATGATCTCACCTTTAACAGGAAGCTAAACAACAAAACAAACAAGTAAGCAGAAAAAAACAAAACAAAACAAAGACACTGAAATAGAGAACAAGGGGATAGTGACCAGAGGGGAGAAGGAAGGGAATTTAAGGGGAAAAAGGGTGAGGGATTTGGAGAAACAAATAGGAAGGACACAGGGACGAGAACTAAGGGGGGTGGAAATGGGAGGGAGGTGGTGAGCAAGGGGCGGGGGAGGCTGGGATGGGAAAAATAGACAAAAAACCGTACTTGAAAAATAACTAAATAAAATTTAAAAAAAAAAGTTTTTTGGTAGTTTGAAACCCCCCCCCACACACACACACACAAATCATCGGTTCAGCCCCAGCTGGTGTAGCTCAGTGAATTGAGTGCTGGCCTGAGAACCAGAGGGTCACTGGTTCGATTCCCAGTCAGGGTACATGCCTGCATTTCGGGCCAAGTTCCCAGCAGGGGGCATAGAAGAAGCAACCACATGTTAATGTTTCTCTCCCTCTCTCCTTCCCTCCCCCCTCTCTAAAAATAAATAAATAAAATCTTTTTTCTTAAAAAAAAAAAAAGAATTAGTTCATCCGATAAAATCTTGAGAATTTATTCAGACATTAAATAAATTAAAACCTTTAGTGTACTATCAAGACAACCACGAACAGCAACTGTGTCATTGTGACATGGATCCAACTGCATGCAGCCCTCCCAATTCACAGGCTGCAATGAGAGTGTGCAGCACTAATGAGTCTAAATTGTAAAATCATTAAAATGGATCAAGCACTTACTTATAGAGGTCACTATGATCAGTTCTACTATAAAATGAGTCCATCAGATATGTGCCTTACCCTAGAGAAGTCTACCACCTAAAACCAATTAATAGATTACTATGCAAACATGCAATAAAATATGCTGATATACGTAAGGAATGACACCATCTAGAGGACAGTAGCAAAGACAAAACTGCTGGAGACACTAGCTGGTAAGGACTGTGTCTAAGAGGGAGAACAGAAAGTCACTAGCTTGTTATCATAAAGGCCCCATGTTTCGCACATCCTCCTGATCCTGCCAGCCCCAAAGAACAGCCATCCTGAAATTCAGAACTACTCATGCCAGTTCACTATTCTTCTGCAGTGAGGAGAAAGAAAGGTAGTATAAGAGGCTAAATGGGAGAAGAGATGAAAAAGGACAAATTTCTTACCAGTGCGGCTTTAATTTACATCACTTCTCCAAATGAAATCAACATTCTCTTACAAGGTACTAGAATTTAAATCCTTAAGGGAAGAATGAGAGAGCTTCTACTCTAAACTCTTCACTTAACAAAATGAGACAATGCAGGTATACAGAATGGTGGAGTCCCAGGTCAATTTCAGGGTGGGGCTCACACAGTTATGCTACTCAAGGGTACTTTGCTGAGTTTCCTGGAGCTGGAGGTGACAGACCCAAACAGTGTGGTCCAATTCTTGTCAATTGCCAATGACAACAGAGCAATTTTGGTGGTTTCCAACTGTACTGGTGTGACAGGGAGGATGGCTGGGTTCTGGCTTATTATATATGAACTGGTGTGAGCAGAAGGTCTCCTCGCAGGCTGTGTGGGGCATGGGCTGTTGATCAGCCAAGACCCAACTCAGAGGTCAAAGCAACAAGATCAAATGCTCTACCCCTGTCTTGCCTGTGCACCCCATCTGGCCACAAGAGGCCCACAAGGAGAGTAAGTAGTCCTAAAGCAAGAGGCTGAGACCACTGAAGATAAGCTCTACTCTTAGTTACCCTTCTTCCCCAGGTGTGCTGAGAGCAGAGGCCAAACAGCAGCCTACCAAGTGCTGAGCACCTTTGCCTGAGTGTGAGGACAGGCTGGGGGGCAGTGAGATACCCATCCAGTGGTAAGATATCATGCAGCATAGCCTGGTACACTTCTCAAAAGGCTAGGAAACGGGCTCCAGCTGTGATGCCTCTGGAGTGGGTGGAATGGCAAGAGGAGGTGGCTGAACTCCCAGGCTGCCTGCCAGGACGCACTTACCAGCACACCGCCTCGCACAGCACCCAGGCAGACAACCCTACCGTGTTAAGTGCCTGGACAGCTGCCAGCCACAGTACTGAGAAGCCGGAGCTCAGAATGGATTACCACTTTGAGTCAGCAGTACAAGATCTCCTAAAAATAGGTAGTAAGAAATTTTGCAAGCCACAGGAAGTGAAAAAAATAGGCTCTGCTCTCAACACACCTGAGAGTAGGTAACTGTAATCTCCAATCAACAAGTTATGACAGGAGCACTGATTCTTAATGGTTCACTTTTATGTCTAAATGTGCAGGTTTATTTATAGGCTCAGATTTAAAAATAGTTTGCCATATTTTTAGTTCACAAATCAACTTTTAATTCTACACATTCTATAAGCAGGACACATTTCACATTGCAGAAGCAATAAAAACTGAGATGTTTGGGAGAGAAGCCGGCCTGCTCCTGTGCATTCAGCACACGCCCGTACATGCTGCCCTGGGGGCTCTGTTTCATGTGCTTCTCCAAGCAGGTGCCTGAAGCCACGTCAACAGCCACTCGTGGAAATGGCACGACCTGCTACTTGCACCCAACCTGTTCTCTGTTGTCTGATGGCTAGGGCAGTGATTCCCCACGTGTGCCATGACCAGCCTGCAGCAGCAGTAGTGTCAGGGGACATCTTAGAAATGCAAATTCCAGGGCCCACCTTAGACTCCTGAGGTAGAAACTGGAGGAGGCAGGAGGAGCAGCAGTCTGTTAAAAAGCCCTCCAATTTGGAGTCATCTCAAATTTGAGAACCAGGAACCACAGGGCTCACAGGAACCACAGGAGCATGATGAGCAGCAAACACTTTACAATGTGTTTCTCAGACACATTTTATCGCCTATATGAGACTGTTAACCTAGCGAAAGAATCACTTTCATTAGAAAAAAACTCAGGTAAACATTTCTTCAATTGCAAAGAACTCTCTTATCTGTATCAAAACAAAGAGGTTAACTTTTTCTCAATGGAAAAAAGTTATTAAACACCCGGTTTCAAGTATCCATATGACAGCAACTTTGGTCTGGTCATTAACCCCATGGGAGCTGAGGGTCCTGGTCATCAGTGGAGAAAGGTGAGCAGACAAGCTCAGGCCCTGGAGCAGCTTGAGCTTCACTGAGGGCCAGGTGAGGGGCAGACCGGTGGAGAGTGTGCATTACGTAGATCACTGTCAGCATGCGCTTTAAATAGGAACTGCCTCTGTCCATGTAGGGTCCTGAAAGGATGAAGTCAACTAGAATACATTTTTAAAGCACTCAAAGCAGTCAAGAGGAGATCCAGTGCCCTGACCACAGTCTTTGTTTGTCAAAAACACAGTGAATACACAATCTTTGTTTTAAAGCACAGAGGACTGAATAACAATGAATTATAATGGATTTAAGTTCTTTAAGAAAGAAGAGAATAGAAGGAAACTAGAAAAAAAGGTATGCTTTGACTGCATGAAGAACATAGAAATAAATCAGACAAAATGTAGGAAGCCCCAGGAGAAGGCACCTTGGGAAGGTCAGGAAGTTCTGATTCCGTGGCCGACAAACCTTACATAAACCACATTAACACTACAATACATAGTACAACAATATATGCACGTGGATGAATATTCAAAATATGCATTACTTATATTACTTGTAAAGCAGTAGTAGTTTCAGAATATCTACTCTGTTGATAAGAAAAGTTAATTTAGAGTTTGACGACAAGTATATAAACCAGAGGAAAAAAGAAACCTACACAAACATCAAAGACTGAAAGGTCATAATGCAAATGAAGTTCATGGAAATGCTGGCAAACAGAACTGCCCTCTCCTTTTCACGCACTTGCCGGAGAGTATTTCATGGGGGGAGTAGTTTCTGGGGCACACAATTCCTTTAAACAAATGACAGCAATAGTCCCTGTTTTCTAACCTTTACCTCCAATTCACATAACTGATGAGAAACTCATTTTACTCAAAACTGGTCTCCTTCCTCTCAACCACCCACTTCCAAATGCCAGAATTCAATTAAAAGTGAAAAGAAAGTCACTACTAAGAACATTAATAAAAACTTTTTGATTACAGTTTACATTCAATATTACTTTGTATTAATTTAAAGTGTGTAGCATAGTGACTAGACAACCATGTACTTTACAAAGTGATCCCCCTGATATTTCCAGTATCCACTTGACACCATGCACAGTTGTCACAATATTATTAACTATACAGGGGGGACAAATATAGGTTTACAGTTGTTCCTATGGAAAATAAGTAACAACACAAGACTAAACTGTTTCACCTGGTCACGACTGTAAACATACCTTTGCCCACCCCCGTATTCCCTATGCTGAACTGTAACTATTTTTTAACATTTACTAATTTTTAGAGAGAGATGTTCTCTCTAGATACAGAACACACATTAGTTGCCTCTCATATGCCCCCAACTGGGGACCTGACCTGCAACCCAGACATGTGCCCTGACCAGGAATAGAACCAGCAACCTTCCGGTTTGCAGGGACGATGCCCAGCCCACTGAGACACACCAGTCAAAGACAAGATTATTTTATAAATATCAATTTGAACTTCTGAATTCCTTCACCTTTTTCACACAGTCCTCTAACCCCACATCCCTCTGGCAACTGTCTGTTCTCTGTGTCTATGCATCTGTTTCTGTTGTGTTTGCTGGTTTATTTTGTTCTTTAGATTCTACATATAAGTGAAGTTACTGACTTATTTCACTGAACATTACATCCTGTAGGTCCATCCATGCTGTTGCAAATAGTAAGATTTCAATCCTTTTTATGGCCTGGTAATATTCGTGTGTGTGTGTGTGTGTGTGTGTGTGTACCAACACTTTTTAACCACTTATCTACTAATGGGCACTTGGCTGCTCCTAAATCTTAGCTATTGTAAATAATACTATAAACATTGGCGTACATAGGTTCTTTTGAATTGGTGTTTCATGGTTCTTAGGGTATAATCCCAGCAGTGGAATCATTGGGTCAAAAGGCAGTTCCACTTTTAGGTTTTGAGGAAATTCCATCCTGTTTCCCACAGTGGCTGCACCAGTCTGCATTCCCACCAACGGTGCACTAGGGCTCCCTTTTCTCCACGTCCTCGCCAGATCCTGTTATTTGTTGACTTACTGATGACAGCCATTCTGACAGGTATTAGGTGATATCTCATTGTGGTTTTAGTTTGCATTTCTCTGTTAGTGACAGTGAACATCGTTTCATATGGCCATTTGTATATCCTCTTTGGAGAAGTATCTATGCAGGTCCTCATTTTTAATTGGATTGGTTTTTGGTTTTCTTGGTGGGGGGTTTGGTGTTGAGTTGTATGAGAACATTTTACACAGCCAACACCCTCATTTTTGCATCCAGATACAAGCAGATCCAATCTAGAAGGAACTTCATCCCAAGTTGGATTTGCCTGGTCAGGGAGTAAAGGAGCACAGGAGTCCCAGGTCCCTTCAGTCCTCCAAAAAGCCAGCAACCTAGAGCCAGGGATGTGTGTATGGTTCTCTTCACAGAGCAATCAAGCTCCCCCCGAAGTACAAGCTCCTCTCATAGCACAGGTTCAGGCCCCAGTGTCCCCACCCCGCTCAGTCCCCGCTGTGGAGGAAAGAGAGGAGGGGTCCCTGTGTCCTGCATGAAGAATCCTGGCTGGCAAGATGCCCTCATGGGAGAGGCTGGGGGGCTGGAGGTAATCTACCCCTACACCCGTAAGGCGCATCTCCCTGCAGTGATGGGCCAGTGAGGCTCACTGCACTAGTCTGCTCTGGCTGCCATAAGTAAATACTGCTGAATGAAGTGTTAAAGAGCAGAAATTTTCCCTGGCTGGGTGGCTAGGTTGGCTGAAGTGTCATCCCAAACACCAAGAGCTTGTGGGTTCAATCTCTGGTCAAGGAACATATGGGAGGCAACCAATCAATGTTTCTTATAGCGACCTTCCTTCCTTCCCTCCCTTTCTCCCTCTTTCTCTTGCCCCCCCACCTCCCTCCCTTTCTTTCTCTAAAAATCAATAAATATATCCTGAGTATTAAGAAGAATATAAATTTATTTTCTCAGAGTTTTGGTGGCTGGACATCCCAGACCAAGGGGTCAGTGACCTGATTCCTGCTGTGGGCCCTGCTCCTGGCTGCCACGCCGTCTCACTGTGCCCTCACACAGCAGGAAGAGAGCAAGCATCTGGTGCTCTTCTCATAGGGACACTCAACCTACTGGATCAGGGCCCCAACCTTATGTCCTTTATTGACTTTCCTTACTTCCTTAGAGGCCCCACCCCCAAATACTGCTGCAGTGGAGGCTGAGGCTTCAACATGAACATTGGGGAAGACACGTTTCAACCCATAACACTCCTAGGTGGGGAGCTGGCCCAAGGCAATAGGACCAACTGCATCAGAGCTGAGGCCCGAACATCACTCCCACCTTCCACTGCACTGGGCTGGCCTTCCCAGGCTAGAGCACAGCACTGGTGGTCTCCTTCACAGGTAGGAAGGGAACACTCAGAAGGGAACAAGATTGGAGCCCAGGGGAGGGGTGGAAGGTGGAGGAAGGGGTAAGGTGCAAACCAAAGAGGACAGAGGCCAGGACTAAAAGAGAGAAAAATGAGACAGTAGTTGAGATGGCACCTAGGGCGGGTCAGGCCTGGCTGCAGACCATCAGAGGCAGACTCCCAAAGCCTCACCAGGAGCTGGCAAAACCAGGTTCTTTACAAAAGGATTAAGTTAACATTCACAGCCCTGAGTTGAAGGAATCCCCCAGCATCC
This sequence comes from Artibeus jamaicensis, assembly GCF_021234435.1. Taxonomy (NCBI): domain Eukaryota; kingdom Metazoa; phylum Chordata; class Mammalia; order Chiroptera; family Phyllostomidae; genus Artibeus; species Artibeus jamaicensis. The sequence continues at coordinate 6,159,681 of NW_026521810.1, read as the reverse complement.
TGTGCCTAGAGAGAAATAGACACAACACCCGAGTGAAGGTCCAGGCCAACCCCAAGTCTGGAGGTAAAGTGTCCAAACCCAGAGACCTTTCTGGACCTACCTGAACCAGTCCTCCTGGCCTGCACCCAACCTGCCTCCTTACTGTTCAGAAGCCAGATGAAATGAGTGCTGAGAGGCCGGCCTGGCACAAGCAAGTGCTCAGCCAATGATGTCTGCTGTTATCACACAGACTCAGAGTAAGTATTATTTCTTTGGTATCAGAACCATTTGAATAGATATCTCTTTCTTCCCTATACTGAGTGCTAAGACTGTAATTTACCATTCCATTCACAATCTAGTCATGGTGCCCTAGGCCTAGGCAGAAGAAATGATAGGTAAAAGGCTGAATGAATGGATTAACTGATAAGAGAAATATACAACAAAAAGGACATGAAAATAAGGCAAATAAGGCAGAAGGTAAATGAAAATAGTGACAGATGGGCAAACAGTGAGCATTTACCCACGCATATGAAAAAAGAAAAAAAAAGATAAAAGATAGTAGACATAGGAAAAGGACAGTAGGGCTTAAATCATTTTTCTCTCCCTGGACCATGGGAGATGCATTTCACCACTACCAGCCATAACCCTTTATTTTCTTCATCATTCCAGATAAACACAAACAAACAGACAATCACTTACTGTGAATTAAGCATCCTGCACCTAGCTCTGCTAGGTGACATTTTGCTTATGACCAAGTTCTTCCAGGCTTTTGTATGCAAAGCACAAAAGCAAACATTGTTGCACAGGGGAGCAGGGTGACCCCAGCCTCACCAGGGGAAGACAGTGCTGGGCGGAGACCTGGGCCCCACACTCAATGGGGCAGCAGACCTTGGTGCTGAGCAGCAGGGCTGCTTCAGATAATGGGATATACTCGAATGACACTGGGGCTGCTCAGATGAGATCAGACAGCTTCCTCTCTATTGCGCTGCTTCAAATTTAACCTCTCCCCTTAGGTTCATGGTAGGAAAATTGGTCTGTGGGTGTATTCAGGTTGTAAAAAGAATTAAACCAGGCAGCACTAAAGTATGGTTTTCTACTGGTTATTTTTTTGATTGAGTGACTTTTAACTGTTTTATCTTCTGAATAAAAGGGATTTTTCTCACATGTTCCTCTACATGACAATATCAAGACTATTTTTTTCTAAGGCTACAGTCATCTCAGGAGAAGGAAACTTCCAACCAGATTCTTTGGTGGGAGAGGAAGAGACTGATTCCTTCCCGGCTTGGAGACAAGCACCATGAGCACCTCAGGCTCCCAGTGACATTATGGAGAACCAAGTCCAACTCCAGAAAGCATTTCGAATTGTGAGGCTGCCCAACTGCACTCAGGATTTCCTACGCAATCAGTATTTTAGGCTGAAATATTTGTGCTATTGTGGGAACATCAAAATGGAAAATGTCAGAAGCACTAGTGACCGAGGATCACTACCCTGCACACTCCTTAGGTCCCAGAACAGGCTGACAGGCATCTCCTCCAGGGGCCAAATATTTCTTTCCCTTCGTTTACAATTTTGATGGTGCTATAGTTTCCCCTAGATTAACTGAACACTTTTTATGGAAAGCACTTATAACGGCTTGACCCATAAATGTGCTCCATGTAAGTATCAGTAGTTACTATTACAGAAATGATAAAAATACATGTCTGCTCACCTATTTTGTAAAAACCTGAAAACCTCCTTACACTGCATACCCCTCAACCCTTCACCACTGGGATGTGGGAAGACAAGAATGACGAGCCATTGCTTTGTGCAGTCCCAGCACAGTTTCCGGTGCAGAGTAGAAGGACCAATGTTTCCTCAACTTGACACACCTCTTCACTTCAATAAAACCAGTACCAGCACCGACAGGCCAGAAAAGACTGTTTTAAACAGCTTGCTATGTACGCAAATTAATCCCTCCTCTCCCCTCCACCCAAGCTCAATCAGCAGGTGGAAATACTTGTCACTGCATCTGCCAATGGGCTGGGACAGGGATGGCAAATCTCTATTAAACACAGTAAACACTTTCCTGAATAAAAATGGATTACATCACTGTCAAACGCCATACAATGAATTTCGCTCATACTACAGACGGGAACTGCAGCTGAGCTGAAGGGCGTCTATCTAATTACAAGGTGACCCCAAAAGGCACTGATGCTCTATCTTCTGCAGGGAAAGAAGGATTTCATTTTGTCCTGCAAATTCCAAATATATTCAAATTTCTGATGGTAACAAGGTTATAATAGAAAGGGAAAAGAGAAATGACTCCTACTTTCTGGGAAGAAAAATCCTTGCTATGGAGTCACCTCTGCAGGAAACCACATACATCATCAGCTCAGGAGCAGCTGTATGAGCTGCTTGTATGAGATGTATGAGCAATGCTTTACCCTACAAAAAGAGTTGGGGTTCTCACTTTTAATCTTTTACTAGAGAAAAATATAATCAGAACATATTTATGTAGGACCATTACTTGGAATATTTATTGGGTTTCTTTGTGCCAATGTATTTTATAATCCTTAAACAAGCAAGGTGGAAAAAATACACCATTATTTGCCACTAATGGCTGCCTCCCTAGTAATTCCACCCACTGTGGAACTACTTACCTATTAACTCATGCCATTTGGGTGTGCAAAGTTTACAACCAACAAGAAAGGCCAGCTCAGATAGTCAACTCTGCATCACACTATTTTTACCTTAAATAAAAAGCATGTTATACAACAGAATCCCAGAACATGGGCCCCATTTAATTGTTCACTCTACCTAAATCGTATCATACGCAACTCAAATCAACCCTTGGAACACTTCACATCTAGGTAACACCTAAGCAGAAACAAATTCATACAGAAAGCCAGCCATGCCCCCACCATTCCCATCGTCTATGCTAGAGTATAAAAGTCTGTTTAAAACTTTATTCTTCTCCCTCGAGTCCATCTATCCATTCCCTCATTATAACATATTCTTCTTTCAAAATATCTGGGTGGTTTACCCTATTCCCTCCATTCCTGGTGTCATTTACAAAAAACTTAAAGAAGCTGAGCCCATATGCCCTCAAGAATCAGAACATCAGCCAACGTCTGTGTGCTCGGTGCATGCCAAACACTGGTCTGAATGCTTTCTGCATACACCACTGCGTTGCATCCTGTTACTGACCCATCTTCCTAGTGGGGAAAGCAAGGTTTGAGCAGTGCTAAGTGCTGGAGGGTAAGGACAGCCCTGGAAGGCATTCTGGGTCTAGCACCCTCACTCTGAAGCCACCCAAGCCCTCAGTCCCACCGAGACCACCAAGTCAAGGCCTGGAGGTATCCCCACGGACTCGCCTCCCAAACGCTCCTCGAGCTACTATTTCCGCTTCCATTTCTCCACCCTGAGTCCTCCCCAAATGTCCAGGCTTGGCTTCGCCACTGCTCACAAGACTCCAGCACTGACTCAACCCATCTACCCTCTACCTTGTCTGAAGAGTTTCTCTCCTGACAACCAGGGTCTTGCGGTAGGTACATAGTGGTCCCAGAATGGCAGCTGAGTGTCCCCAGTGAGACCACAACACTGAGAAGAGAGAAATGGCACCTGCGCACTGGATACTGCCAGGCCACAAAGATCACATGCACAAATATGCACCAGTCACACTATGTGCTCAGAGGAAACCCAGACGTGAGGTGGGGGGTAGAAGGAGCTCCTCCCCAACCATTAGGCAGACCCCTCTGTGGAGCCAAGTCACTGCTATCCAGGACTACCTTCAACAGCCTACATCTCTTCCATTCTGCCCCCTGAGGGAGCTTTCCTTATACACATTCAAGGTGACTGCTCAGTCCACTATCCTTCCCGTCAGGCCTGGCCCTGCCAGCACCTGTGAGGCGGACAGTAGCAGCAGTGATGGGGACAAGTCAACCTTCGACCCGGAGGTGGGGGAGACCAGGATCCCTGAAGCAGACACCCCCTGCCATTTCTGTGCTCCTTTGTAAAAACGCTCAGAAAGGCCATATCACACTTGTGAAAACAGGCTGGCTTTGGCGAACAGAGGACCACATCAGACAAGCCAGTATTTCTCCCTGCTTTGCCACCATGAGAACTGAATGAGAAAATGCACATTAAACATAGTAAGGTCAGCATCACCATCATCATTACCATCTGTGGTTATAGGGTCCCAATGATGTAAGTGATAAACCAGGCAGTATTTTATTATCGGCTTAGCATCAAGACATTGAAGGGGTCAACAGGAGCCACAGTTTTGCCTGGATGCCTGTGGTGAGCATTTGCAGAAGCCATGGTGGCGATCCCAGGCAAATCTGGCAAGCAGCGCACACTCCCGGTCCTGGGGCAACCTGGGTGTCAGACCAGCCCCGAGAGCAGAGGAGGAGCTTGTGCTGGATGCCCACAACTGTGTCAGGAGCATTTGTACAGACTCAGGGGCTCCTCTCCATCCCCACGGCACTGATGGGGTGGAGACGGGATGCGGCAGGCCGTGGGACCTAGGGCTGAATCAAGGCATGCCCAGAGTGGGGGCGACGTCACTGCCCAGAGAAGCAGCGACTGTCCAGCCGGTGATTACAGGCCGGTCAGCCCTCCTGTACTGGGCCGAGATTACTGTTGCAATTAAAAAAAAAAAACCAAACCTCACTAATTACAAATGTAAAACCAAACAAACTAAATGATCCTCAAAGTCCCCTTCAGCTTATAAATATGCCTTTTAGTGCCTGTGATCAGCAAGAAGTACTGATCACCTACAGATGTGAAATAAAAAAGCTGTTTTCCTAATAGCAGTCTTCCATTTTCAGCCTAATCAATGAGCACAGTACTAGTTCATATCTAACAGTGCTTTTTAAAAAGATTTTATTTATTTATTTTTGGACAGGGGAAGGGAGAAAGAGAGGGATGTGAGGGAGAAACACCGATCGCTGCCTCTCCTACACGCCCCATTCAGGGACCAACCTGGCAACCCAGACATGTGCCCCGACCAGGAACTGAACTGGTGACCTTTCACTTTGTGGGACGATGCCCAACCAACTGAGCCACACCAGTCAAGGTTAAAAGTGTTCTTTCAAAAACTAACAAGTCCATCTTCAGCTCTTCTCACGTATGCATGCTAGGAATTCATGACAGACAAGTCAAGTACACCCAGTTCTTTGTTGATGACCAAATACAGCTGATATGGTAGAATATGCAGGTTCTAAGTAACAGTTCTTGACAAACCTTGGTAACATGACAAGGATCAGTTCACAGGGACACATCATTAAAGGCTGAGAGTAAGAAATACATGGCAGCTTGCACACAGCTTTTACTTGAAAGTAAAACAAACCAAAACTGTTTTTGGCTAAATATGGTATTTTTATTTACAGGAAAAGGATTTATCTAAAGTAACTGTGCGATAGATGCATGAACAGCTGAATGTCTTCTCTCCTAACAGACAGGAGGATGCCCTTCCACACGGAAGAGCCATGTTCCGCCCGAAGCGGCTCCACAGTGATGATCTCTTGAGTTCATCTGTCTCACGGCAGTTGTATCAGACATTGGGGAGAGGCCAGCATCTAACAGGTGAGCCAGGGCAATGCCAAGATGGCCACTGAGGAGGTTTAGATCGATGTTCTTTTTCACCTCCCAGCTCCACCCATCACAACAAGAAGACAGCTGGCGAGCCCCCAATCCAGTGACTGCTGGCCGGGGAAGCTGGCTATGGAAAACCCCCACTGGAAGGCTGGGCCCGTGGCCCCTTCCCCAGCCCCAGACACAGGGTCAGGAGGGCAGGCCTGTTCTACAGAAAACCCCCCTCCTCCCCACAAGGATGGTCCGCTGATTGGCTCAAAGTAAACATCTGACCAAACTGGCCAAAGACCCTTCCCGAGGAGTTGAACACAGAACAGCGCTGCTACTGGATGCACACCCTCCCAGCTGTTAATGGAGGCCACTTCCCATCACAGGTGCTAGGAAAGGGACAGCCAGTCTGCCAAGCACACGGAGAGGCCTAGCTGAGAGATGGTGTGTGTGTGTGTGTGTGGGGCTTTCCAGGTCCCCTCGGCACCCCTCAGCCCTGCACCTGGGCCCACAGGCCTGCCCACATCCCATCATTAGAGCTTTCCTTGGGAACTTTCCCCTGGCTTTAGGGAGCACAAGAGGGTTGCTGCTACCTGCCACCCTGGCAGCTCTCCAAGCACAACCGGAGAAGATGGAGAAAGGGTACAGATGCAAAGAAGGAAGCTGGGAAGACACGCCAAGTCCAGATCTAGAACAAGAAAGCTTCCTGTTACTAGAAGAGAAGCAAAGGCTGAATGGATCAGCGAGATCGAATTACTGTGGCTTGACTTGTTAGCCATCACCCCAATGCCAATCTTCTCTTCAATAGTGAGCTAGGAAGGAGAGCTTGGCATTTTCAAAATGCACACAGTGGTTTCCTGCTTGACAAGAGTGAGCAGTCCCCTGAGTTTTTACATAGCACCTGGATGTGAAATGCACTTTTGGGCATACACTCACTACTCTCTACAGTCTAGCTGCAATGCAATTAATTTCTATTCATTTCCATTAGCCAAAGCTGGTCATGTTCAACTGTTTGTTTTTTATTTCCTATACATAGCAGTGAGCAGTCTCCACATTACCAACCCATGGTCCAATCCTACTCATCCTCACATGAAGGACTAACAGCAGCTATTTGCCCGCCACATGCCGGGTGGCACTGGGTCATTCCACTTCACCCACACTCCTGGGAGTCTCTATGCCAGATGTGGCCTGCATGTGTCAGAACCACGGCCACCTCTTCTGTATCACCAGGGTCGGAAACCAGAAGGCCACATTTCCCGGGCCCTTGCCAGATGAATTCTTGGTTAGGTTCTGCCAGAGAGGCCCTGGTGTAACACTAGGAGGCAGGAGGAAGGGCAAAACCTTGCCCTCCCTCACAATGGCTCACGGCCATGCGGACGCTGCAGCAGCCAAGTGGCTGTCCAGCTCCAGCAGCCACTGACTGGGCGGCATCATCGGCTTGGGCTTCCTGCTGCGGGGCAGCAGGTTGGAGAACACTTGCTTCTCCAGACCCAGGACAGCAGCAGCTTTCTTAGCTTCTGGTCTTTGGAGAACATGTATTCTCCCTCTGGCTCCTCTAGCTCTTTTGACATTTTTGTAACCATCCCTGTGCTAGATCCTGCCTGTCTGAAATACCTAAGAGGTTCCTAGTTCCTTAACAGAGGCCCTGGAAGAGGGGGGCAGGAACAACCCACAGGACAGAGTGTAGCAGAAGTCATCTGAAAAAAAGAGGTCAGCAGTGGTGACGCCCAGTTGAGTCAAAACATAAATATACCAGAGGGCTGCTCTGCTCCTCACCACCTGTCACCTGTGATCTGATTGCTAAAGGTCCCTGGAGACTGAGCAGAGCTGACATCACCCTGCTGGGACAATTGAACTGGAACCAGCTGGGTGAATGGAGGAGGAACATGGCATCAGCCATTCAGCAACCAGACCTAGAAGAAAATTTGTAAGTTCCTTTTCCAGGTCATGTCCAAAAATGTCACAAAGGTCCTTGCTGTGCTAAGTGACAACCCAGGATACTCCCAGTGCAGCGGTCCTCTGTGGGCAGGGAGGCGAGCAGGCGGCAACACACAGGTCGAAGCCCCCAACCACAGCAGGGCGACCCAGCCAGATAGATGGCCCTCCTGTCTCATATGCACGGTGACAGAGGGTCCTGATTCCCTCCTCCAAACTGTCCCTGGATGCTCTCAGATGATGTTAACATTTCAAGATATTTGGAATGTTTATAGGAAAACAGGACGAAAGGTAGAAAACTAAGTGTGTTACAGAAAATCCAGGCCATATAACTCCCATAGCTAAAACAAAAGTTGGGGGTCTCTGACCCCAACCCAGGACACAAAAGGGAAGTAAGAGCTGCTGGTGGCATCACACAGCAGAGCACAGCTCTGGATCCCCTGGGGAAGGCCCGAGAGCTGCACGTGGCCTTCTCTACACCCACTTCTCCCCAGAGGAGGCCTGCAGGAAGGGACGTACATGATGCTATGCCAAACCAAAATACAGTGGAACCATTGGCTTCAAATTATTCCCTTAGCAACTGATGGCCACCAACCATGCCTAATACTGGTTTATTTTGTTTGTTTTTTGTAACCACAAAACCAAAGGGAACTTTTTTCTTTTTTCTTGAATTTTTTGGAGTGATATTGGCTAATAAAATTATGTAGGTTTCAGGTGTATAATTCTACGACATATCATCTGTACACTGCACTGTGTGTTCACCACGCTGAGCTTCCTTCCAGCATCATTCATCCCCCGCTACAGCCTTTTCAGTCACTAGTAAGTCCAAGCCTCTCATTTACAGATGAGGTTATGAGCATAATTAGTGTACAAAAAAATTCACATTAAAAAAATCCAAGTGAATTTATGTAGATCCTGAAACTCACACATCTGGAGGTGTGTGTGCTCAGTTATGCAAATGAGGCACTGAGGTCAAAAGGGAAAAAAACCTAATTTTCAAAAGGGTACAGTTATTTTTCTCTTGAAAGGCAGTGTGAGGCAGGCAGCATCTTTGCCTATAGCAGAAGCTATTTAAGGTAAGCCATAAACTCAGAAATGATGTTTAAATCCCAAGGGAAATGAGAAAGCACATATGAAGGTGCTATAATTGACAACCGAGAAAAATAAGCAGTCAAAGGAAAAATAAATTTAAACGACCAATGTGAAGTTAAATTAAAAAATTACATTCTGGTTAAAAATAACATCAGGAAGCAGTACCTGGCCAGAATTTGCTGCACAGGGAGGCACCTGCGGGGAGACAGAGGTGAACGAGCAGCAGGCGCTGGGCTCCTGCTGAAGTTGGTACCGTGCCCGCGACAGCTTGGGGTACTGTTCCATTGTGAAAAATTAAAAATCCACAGAAAACAAGCAAATTCCACGAAATACGAACCCCTGTGCCACACACAGTGCAAATTAGCATAAGACTGACATGTAAACGCCACCCCTCAATGAATGTCATTTATTATTTTTACAAAATAAAGTTAAGCCAAGTCAGATCACAGGGTATTCAGATGATGTGGCATGACTTCTAAATGGATCAATATGGTAATGATTTTAGAAAGCCTTTCTTCCCAATTATACATCAAGTAAGACTTCTACCTACTAGATAACCACATAACTGAAAAGCAATGCAGCTCACAGGTAACGCACTGCGTGTGGCTGAACCAGTGCCCCACACGCCCTCATATGAGTTGTGAAACAAATGTGAGCTTCAACAGGGTTATTGTAATGCCCAGGGAGGACTCAGAAGACTGAGACCCGACCCCTGACCTCCCCCAAAGCGGGACACCCTAGCAGTCAGGCCTATAACGGGTTTACTACCCCTGGCCACAGGGCGCGGAGCCCGCCCTGGTCCCCTGCCCCAACAGACAACGGAATTGGGCTCTGGGACCAGATACACCACTTCAGGGACTAACACAACAAGACACAAAATGGACCCTATACGCTTCACAAGTGGGCCACCCAAGTCTGACCAATATGTCGATTTTGTTTTTGTTCAAACAGAAAATCCTGAGATTCAATCACACCATCACACAGGGCAGAGTAAGAAGCTGCTGCAGGGGCAGAGGTTCTGAGCTGCTGTGTGGAGGACTCAGGGGACTCAAAGCACCTCACTGAGACACCTCTAGGGTTAGGAATTCTAGATGTGCATTTCATTTGGTGTCTCTGATCCAAATACAGGACCCAACTCTCTGACCCAACTAAACCTGTTAAAGAAATGATCACTGAACCACCCAAAGGAATACATAAAAGCAAAAACAGGAGGCCACACCACCACCTGTCCTCCAAGAAGCCACTGGGCCGGCCTTCTCCACAGCAGGATTACCAGGACCTAAAACAGCATTTGGCACAGAGTAGGTGCTCAAATACTTGTTGAACAGGTGACTGAAGCTTCAAAGCTTTCAAGGAAAACACATTTCACACAAGGATGTCAAAGCATTTAAGTAATGAACTGCAATGTGCCAAAGGGACCCTGTTATGGTCTGAATGTTTGTGTCCCCAAAATTCATGTCCAAATCCTAACCTGCTCAGCAGGTTACATGTAGGCTATAGATGGTCACAGCAGAGCACGGGAAACAAGGGAGCACTGCCACTGCGGCGAAGATGTGGCATGAGCAAGCCAGGACGGCACGTGACCGGATGGTGAGGAAGGTCTGCTAGAGCTGGAGGTCGGGAGAAACGTGCACATGCTGAACCAGGAGTTCAGGCAGATGCCCGGGGGTAACGCTGGATCCAAGATGACACCAAGGGGCTCTTGCTGTGAAAATGGGAGGGAAATAAGAAGCCAATTTCAGGAAACAAAACTCTAGTAGGAAGTTAGAATACCTCTGAGCTCCCAGAATCAGCGACAACTGTTTTGCTATTTTCCTTTTGTACCCTCTATGGTAATGACCCAGTGCCAAGCCCACAGTGACACTCAAGCCCCAGCTCAGTGTAACCGTGGTTCCAATGCTGGGGGTAGGGGGGGGGGGGATGCAGATCTAGGCCCAGGGATGCAGCTATCTGAAGGATGGAACAGAAGGTGACAGGGGCTCAACTGAGAACCTGGACAATGCCCACATTCACTAGGAAGAAAGAAAGGAATGTTTCATTTCCCTGGGCATTAACTTCAATAAGACACAGGCAGACGAGGTAGGACGTTTAGTTCTATTCATTCCAATGGGTTGGAAGGTTCTCTTTGGGCACTAAGTAAGCAAGCTGAGTGTTTGGAGTTGGGCCTTGAGAAAGTTAAAATCAACAGTCTAAATCTGTGGTTCTTAAACTCGGAGACTGAAAGGTCAAGAATTCCAAAGAGGCTCAAAGAAGCTGTTAGCAAAATTCCCTTAAGAAACAGCAGCACTCACCATTTCCTTCCTACCCCACCCGAGACTGTCTGCCCCAGGTGAGCAGGACTCCCCACCCTGGAGCTGCAGGCAGTCTGGCAGATGGCACAGCTTACATGCCTTAGCTTGCACAGACTTCAAGCAAAAGAGCTGATGTACACATCCACGCTGCCTAATTTTTGGAGTGTGGTTGAGAGAAAATGGAAAATTAGGCCCTCAAACTACCCTGGAAGAGAGAAAGTCAGGCAGAGAAAGCTTCTAGGCACAGCTGCAAGGAAAAGCAGGTTTGAGGATGGAAAGCCTGACCAAGGAAAGGAGGCTTGGACATCAGAAGGATTTTCACTTCAAACAGAAAAACATAAGGTAAAAATAGTGGCAAGCAGTGTTCCAAGGTATGTGCTTTTTCTAGACAAGTTTATGAAGTCAGAGTGAGTCTCAATAGCTCCTATTACTGACTGCATGTTTATTTCCCCCAGATCCATATGTTGAACACCTAATCCCCAGGTGATGCCTTTGGGAGGCAATTACAGTCTAGCTGAGGCCACGAGAGTACAGCCCCCATGATGGGACAAATGCCCTCATGAGAAGGGAAAGAGACCAGAGCCTCTTCTCTCTCTGACTTGTGAGGACACCACCACAAGATGACAGCTACGTCCAACTCAGACAGCGGGTCTTCACCAGGAACTCAATCAGCAGTATCTTGATCTTGGACTTCTCAGCCTCCAGAACTATGAAAAATAAATACCTGTAATTTCAGCTACCTAGCCATGGTATTTTGTTATAGCACCTGGAGTTAAGACAGTCTCTTTTTAAGAAATATTAGCTTAAAAAAAAAAGACATTCTTTCATCATGAGAAAAAAAGTTTTCACCTAAGCTATATGATGGCAAAGAATGACCATATATATCATGTATTTCTCTTGAAATATACATCCAAAATAAAACTTAGTTTCATGTTTCTCACTATAAAGTCAGAGTGAAAAATGAAACTATAAGCAATCTAAAAATTATTTAGCCCTGGCTGGTGTGCCTCTGTGGACTGACCACCGGCCAGCAAACCAAAGGGTCACTGGTTCGATTCCCAGTCAGGGCACACGACTGGGTTGCAGGGCAGCTATCCAGTTGGGGACATGTGAGAGGCAACCACATATTAAGGTTTCTCTCACTCTCTTTCTCTCTCCCTTCCCCTCTCTCTAAAAATAAGTAAATAAATTTTTTAATTAAAAATTTATTTAATGCAATATAGCTTACTTCCCCCAAATGACTTTCTTGAATACCTAAAATAATAAAAGGTTACAAATATTTTCAAAAATATTTTCCTTGACCTATTAAAATAAAGATGTCTGAACATGAAATGATGAAAAATAACTCAGACTATTAAGTATCAACATGCTAGGCAATGTAGACGGCTGCAACTTAATACACGGAGCAAACTCTAAATCATGACCTCATCATGTCATCCCAATCAACGGCCTATGTTCCCAGGGCACAGGTCTACACTTTAAAAATGACAGACATTCCATAGCCTTCTATTCCTAAGGAAATTACTTTAAATGTGATCATTTGTGATCACACACACACACCTGATAGTAAATTTCAGCACTTTTCAGTTGCAGAAAAACACTATTTTATCACTCAGGAAGATAACTTCAGAAAGGTAACAGCCAGATACAAACACCATCCTTCAGAAAAGATCTTTAAAATTAGAGCCACTAAGTCTACTCCTACTGAAGTTACACTAACAGAAAATTTCACCATACTCTTAAAGTTTAAAGAATTCTGAGTAAGCCAAGTCTAAAAGATGACATTTTTAAAAATTCTGATTCTTAGAAATTCTTTTTGCAACCAGACCACACTCATTTGACTCCTTAACATTCTTTCACCTTCCCCTCCTATCCTTATACTTTTTCTTTACTTATTAGTGCTTTACATTATGTAATTAAACAAATGCAAGAAAATATAATGTCATGTGACAGGCACTGTTCTCAATGTTTTTTTACTCATGTTAATCTTCACAAAAATCCATTTCCCAGTGAAAGCATCTGAGATGCCAAGAGGTAAGCTTTACTAGCCTGACTCAAAGTCGTGTGTGTGTGTGTGTGTGTGTGTGTGTGTGTGTGTGTGATCCAGACCCCCATGCTCAGGTTCCAGCATCCTGAATTTTAAAATTATGAGAAAAAGCTAAAAAGTAAACATTAAGAACACGGAAACATCATGCAAGGAAGGAAGACCAAAGACTACGTGAGGAATAAAAATCCTCCCCTTTCTCAGGTTTTCCTCCTCAATCAGTTGTGTTGGCAATGCCACGAGGTACGCAGGCTTTGTGCAAAGCCCTGGAGGTGCGTGGACAGGTGGCCTCCTGAGGACTGCAGGTACAAGGACCTGGGGGTCTGCTCAGCCAGGTCTAACTTGCTCTGTGATTCCACAAGACAAGGATGGTGCGGCGACTTCATCCACACATCCCATTTTTCAGAAAACCTGCATCCACAGATGCCTGTATTCTACAATTTGGTTCTTTTGTAAGGTATTATAAGTAGTCACAATTTTGGTGCTACATTTAAACAGTTTGCATCCCCAAACTTCTCAAGAAATGTTACTATATTTTTCCTACATTTGCTTCCTGAGAACCAAGAACTGGGGGAGTTAGCAACCCAGTGAGAGTTGTGATTAGTCAACAGAGGGTAGAGAAGAATGTAGAAGAAGAATGCATCAGCTGTTTTATAGGAGTGTTCTTAAATAGAGCACAGGCAGCTGGGGAGGGAGGAGATGCAGTCTAGGGCTGTCTTGATGTGGTATAATAAAAAAATATATTTGGTCTTGATCCCCAGTTCCTGGCACAGAGCTCCTAACACCCTTGGAATTTCCTGAGTGATAGGAGCGGCTTTTGCTACCCATAATTAGCCCCTTATGACCACACCCACGTTAATGAAGTGACCCAGGGTGGGTCCTAGGATAGCTTCAAGATGGCCAAGTTAAGACAAACCATGTGATTAGAGGGTGGAAACTTTCAGCCCTACTGTTCCACTGCAGGGAAGGTGGGGAGCTGAAGATTGGGTTATAAAAACTCTGGAACTGGACTCAGGGAGCTTCCGGGCTGGTGAACACACTGATGTGCAGGAAGGGTGGCCTGCCCAGAGTGGGAACCTGGGCTCTGCACCCTCTTCTTCCCAATACCTTGCCACCCTATGGATCTCTTCTATCCGGCTGTTCTTGAGATGCATCCTTTGTAACAAACCACTGATAGATAGTAAAGTACTTTCCTGATTCCATGAGTCAGTCCAGCAAGTTATGAAACCTGATGAGGGGGTCATGGAAACCTCCAATTTGTAGTCAGTCAGAGAAGTACACGTGGGCCAGGTCTCGTGACTGGCCTCTAAAGCTAAAGATATTCTTGTGGACAGAGCCCTTCACCATGGGGTCTGAACTATCTCCCAGCAGTGGTGTCACAACTGAACTGAATTACAGAACTCCCAGTTGGTGTCAGAGAGTCAGGGATGGAGCAAGTCCAGCTGGTGTCCTATTCTACTATAAGATCAAATATACACTGAATTCCAGAGACTTATGAAAAAAATTAAAAAATCATGTATTTCCCTAGTATTTTTTTATAGATTGTAAGTTGAAATGAAATTGGGCTAAATAAAATACATCACTATAAAATTAATCTCATCTCTTTCTTTGTACTTTTTAATGGGATTACTAGGAAATTTAAAGTAATGCATTTATGCATTTAACTCACACTGTGACTTGCATTCTACTACTGGATGGCACTATTTTAAATATGTTCATTTCTAAAAATTGAGGGACTGAAACTCCCGCTTTTCATCTTAAATTTTCACATGCAGAAAGCAACTACCTGAGGATGTGAGTAATAAAGGGAAGAAGGAATTAATATTTATTACATGGCCTTATACGCTGAGAACTAGTCAGAACTGCGCACAATTTCACCCTAATAACCCCTCAGTGAGGAGCATCATTCTTGTCCTGTCACAGAAAAGGCATCCAGCCTCCAGCCAATGAAGTGGCAGAGCAAGGACTCGGGTGGAACAGCTTCCGGCTTCACTCCCATTCTTGTCTGCACACCAGGGTAAGGCAACTTTTTCTGGAAAATGGCCAGGTAAACATTTTAGGCTTTTTAAACCACACAGTCTGCTGCAATGACTCAACCCAGTCCTTGTAGCAAGAGGGCAAACACAGATCATATGTAAATGAACAAGCCTGGCTGGGTTCTAATAAAATGTATTCACAGCAGGATGGGAGCCAGGTTTGGCCTGTGGACTGGTTTGTCAACCCCAGCTCTACACTGTAAAAAAACAAATAAAAACAAGACAGCAGGTACGAAATAGAGTCACTTAAGCTAAGCCTCAGGTCACCAAGACGAGACTTGACTTCATTACAGTTTCAGTCTCTCCCAGAAATGGAATTTTAAACTAGTCAAAATCAGGAATCACCTTGACCAGCACTACTTAGGTAACATGCCTGATGGACTCCATGCCATCCTCCAGGGTGTCCAACCTTTTGGCATCTCTGGGCCACACATTAAATATGCAAAAACTAACAAAGACTGATGAACAAAAAAAGGTTTTTAAGTAAATTTACGATTCTGTGTTGGGCCACACTCACAGCCATCCTGGGCCACACGTCACCCGTGGCGACAGGTTGGACAATACCTGCAAGAAAAGTGACCTTGTAATAATAAATCCACTTTTTTGCCTGGCATAACATCCTTGTCCAGCTCCCTTCTACCTACAAGCCTTTCATTTTGCATAACTACTTGAAGATCCCTTCTGATAGACTGGATGCTGATTCATGACTCGTTGAATAAAGTCAGTAAGATCTTTAAAATAATAATTACTAAGTTGAGTTTGGTTTTGCAACAAAACCATGAAGAGATACATATCACTAAATAATATGATGATTCTATTCATACTCATCAATGCATCAAAATATAACATGTATGAAGGATACCTTTCGCCAAATATTATTTAGGTTATTACTGAAACAAGGTTTACTGGGAAGGTCAAACTCTGCAAATTAGCTCACTGTCAGGCTTATAACCTCTTACTGGACACCATAAGTAGGCCATTTAGTTTTTGTCACTAGAGGTATTAAGTGAACAGCATATTACACATGGTTCAACAGGTATAATGCATGTGACAAAAATAAAATTAAAAATATATATTAAGGGAACGTACAGTGGAAATTATGAGATGAAACACAGAAAAAGTCTGGGCCTCCAGGTCAGAGTCAGCCCTGCTTCTCGAGCGGGCAGGGGTAACTGCCACGAGCCCTGCGCTGGCATGTGTGGCTGTGACACAAGCAGTGTCGCACAGCTGGGCAAACGCCCGTGGGTGGCAGGGCTGCTCTCTCCAGGACTAACCTCACCTGCTCCCTAGATCTGCAACTGGACCACCTCTGCAGGCAGCAGGAAAACAGAGCAGGAAGGCCATGGTGAGTTTTTAAACTAATCTGAAAACTTTAAAAAATATTGACTCATAAATCTAATATTGCTCAGTACAGATGGAAAATACTGGGTTAGCCAAAAAGTTAATTTAGCTCTTTTCCACATGATGTCTACAGGAGAGCTTAGTTATCTTCAACTTCATTTGAAACAACTGTTAGACTATATTATGACAGCTTCATATCAGTGTGAGTGAAAAAAAACTTATCAAAATTAGTTTTTGTGCAGCTATGTTAATATTGAAGATGAGAGGAAAAATACACATTTTCAGCATATTATGCTTTATTATTTCAAGAAAGGTAAAAACACAGCTGAAATGCAAAAAAAAAAAGATTTGTGCCGTGCATGGTCAAAGTGTTGAGACTGATCGAATGTGACAAAAGTGATTTGTGAAGTTTCTTGGTACTATTGATATTTTGGCCAAAAAATTCTTTGCTGTTTTGTGGTCTTATGATGAACTGGACGATGTTGAGCAACAATCCTGGCCTTTACCCACTAGAAGCCAATAGTGGGAGACAGCCGACATATTGAAAATATCCTAATCAACTTATTAATGAAAATAAAAAAAGAGTCCTGTATTTTACAGAAAAAACCAAAATGGGTATTTTGGCCAACCCAATAGTTTTAGTGGGGGGAGGAACCCTGCATGCTCACCAACTAGAGAAAAGGCCAAGTAAAGGAAACATTGTGGATTTAATTGGGGCTGGTCAGCCTGTTCTCTTGGAGATTCCCTGATTCCTGGTTTGTACTGCACAGACCACCCTGAAGGGGGCCTGGTGGATAATACAAAGGGGAATACACCACGAGAGAAGAACATCTAAATGAGGTAAGAAAGGGAGAAAGGAAAACATGAAGTTCATCCACCCTCTAGTGGCTCCCAGCACCGTCCACAGTGTAGACATTCTGGGGGAAAGAGTGCCCACATTCCCTGTGTCTCATGCTACTGTCCCTGCACCTACCAAACTCACCTTCCTCACTTAAATCCATGCTATCCGCCCCCCCCCCATTATTTCATTTTCTTTTCCCCCTCCCCCCAGCCTCCTTCCTCTCTGGTAATCACTGTATTGTTGTTTGTGTCTGAGTTTCTGTTTTGTTTTGCTTAATCCCCTCACAATTTTCACCCAGAAAATTCATTCATTTTCTTTAAAAATCTTTTTAGAGGGTACATTATAAAGTTATTTCTACTATATCTTGAATCAAATAGAGGAAATGTCATAAAAACTTAATAAAGAAGTAGATTTGTAATTTCAGGGAGTCCTGCTTGGCAGTAAGCAGGATCTAACAGAGCGAGGAGCAGCAAGAACAGCTAAACTTGCACACTAGATTAAGTTACCTACCACTTGGCATGCACCTACCACAGACTTAGCAGCTTAAAATGACTCAATGTTATTGCCTCAGTTTCTGTGGGTCTGGAGTTTGGGCTTGCCTGGACTCCTAACTGGTTACTCAACCACAGAGAGCTATAATAGACACAACTAGCTAGAGATTTACATACCATTCTGAACAGTACCTTTGGGAGGTCACCTACCTGGGACAGGTGTGGCCAACTTACTAAAAATATTGGCAACTCTTTCTGACAATGCCTTTAGAGATCAGATAACCAATGTAAAGAATAGTAGTCCCATTATCTCTGTCTCACTTGGCCAGTGACCAAAAAGAGGATAGTCCAGTTCTATCACCCATTTTATGTCCCAAACACAGTTCCAAACAACAATCTGTTATCAACGAAACCTAACCCACCCTCAGATGGAAAGGCAGAGGGCTATGGCGGAGGATATTCCATATGTGATCATAGAGTCCTTTCAGAGAACAAGTCACAAGCTAGAAAAGTAAACTCTAGTAAGAGCTGGCAGTGGTTACAGCCTTGGGACTGTGAGGGAGCCCCAAGATCAATCACCAAGTACTGGCCGAGTCCCTGGAATTCACGGACTGATTTAAAAAACATGGTAGTCACAGCACATACAAATCCAGTCCACGTGTTTTGCAATTACAGTGCCACTGTCTTAGAATCACGGTGCATGATTGGCCCTCTAGAACACATTCATGCAAAATGCCTTTATGAGGGGCCACCTAGACTCTGACTTCCAGAAGCAGTGCAATTCAGGTGAAATTGGTATTTACACAGTAAAAAACGAAACTCAGTGTGATCTTCTAGAAGGCATTATAGCAACACCTATGAAAAATCACAAAGATGCCCATGCCATTTAACTCTGCCAACCCTCTTGAAGGAACCTGAGCTAAGGAAAGGGTCCAGCAGAAGAAAGGAAATACACCGAAAGATGGACACAGACACTCTTCTACTGAGCCAAGCTTTCAACAACCAAGTCGGCAGACTGCTTCTACAGCTGATGGAATTGGATGTCACGCAACAAGAAGACACTACGAAGACTACTAATAAAGTGAGAAAAAGGTTCATATTAAACAGAGGATAAAATTGTACAAATGCTTACAAATGTAAGGACTAATTCCAAATATGAAGTTTCCCTTTTAGGATAATATGGTCACAGGAAGCATTGAGAGTTGGTATGTTGTCTTAATTATCAAAAGAAACTCCACTGGAGAAACAAAAACAAAAACCACATCAACGCCAGAAAAGATTACGTCTGAGAGCCAGGTCTCAATAGGGTACGCATGTTGTTCTTCCAGCTCTTTTACCCAGCCGTGCTGCAAGCCTGGGAAGAACAGAGTGTAAGTGATGAGAGTCATTCTGCTTCCTACTTACTTCCAATCAGAAGGGTGGGCCATTGAGTCTGGAGGCAGTTTCAAAACTGAACCTGAAGCAGAGGCAGGCTGCAGGCTTCTGTGGGACATGTTCAGACTGCCACACAAGTTCAGTGATGATCAGGGATGCAGGAGCTGGCCTGTGCACTCCCATAACCTGCACAGTGAAGATGCAAGCCAGCCAACTCCCAGGGTCACTGCACACGTGTGCAAACATAACTCTACCTGAAAACTCTTCAAAGAGAAGCTGCCATGAGTAACACTCAGATAAATTGCTTAGCTTCTCTAAATCACTTACCTATTCTAACCAGGGGTAAGGGCAGCCTGGAGGTTTGTAGTGAAGATCAAATTAGACAACGCATATGAGATATCAAGTGCTGAATAAATATCAGTGATTATTACTATCAGTGATTATTACTGAATTATCAGTGATAATTCAGTAATGCTCCTCCACACCATCCATCATTTGAAGGGAACTTCCTGCAGTTTGTATTTATAATTCCTATGGGAAACACAATGCACACAAGGAGTATGCAATTCTTTTTTCCACATTATTTTTTATTTTATAGCATATTTCTGTTAAAAATGAAGTCAAAAACTCCAGGGACCATTTTGCCATGGTTTTACCATTTTTCTTGTTAGAACAAGAAAGTCAAACTCTTTTATGTAGGAGATTTTTAGAAGTCACTGACATTTCCTTCATAGTGACATTATTACAAACTCCTAAGTACCAAACCCAAACCTAACCCGGTCACTATGCTGTTGAATAATTACAGGTCCCAGAGCACCATTAAGATTAGGCTTTTTTAAAGCTAATTAACTGAATACACATTTTCCCACTATGACAATTTAAATAAATTAAATTTACAAAACAATGATTAGAGTTTTTATCTAATTTAAATAAAGTTCTTTTTAGAGTTTTCTTTTAGAGAACAAGTTTTGTTTTACCCACGTGGAGGGCGTCTTATCACTGCACTACTAGAAATGGTCCTGTTAGGCAGCAAAAGCAAATGCCTTTTCTGTGATGCCCGTGTAGGCTGTCTGTGGCTAAGGCCTAGGCCCCAACAGCTTTTTATCAAACAAAACCACACCCAGTCCCCAACCAGGCCCTGCCCTCCTGTGCCAAGGATATAGTAATATATGCTCCTTTATATTTACAAGTGTACCAAACAAGAGGTTGCAGCAGAAGGTCTAATAATGACCATAATTTCAATGTAATGATGAGAAGTTGTTCAAAAACCTTCAACATACCCGTAACTACCATGATGTGATATGAAATTACCAGCCGCTTCTCCGATAACTGACTGTCATGGCTGTGCTGCCTACATCCACAATGGAAGGAACTACTAAATCTCAGTGAAAGGCTAGTGAAATACAAATGTAAGTGTTTGCCAGCCCAAGTCCACAGACCCTGTGAAATCTACCAACTCACAGTAGAGCCCCTGGGTTAAAGACTGTGAGTTTGAGGAATCACTCAGAACTTTATGTTAGGTCATGAAGCCAGGCCATCATCAGATTGGACAAATTCCTAGATTCCAGACTTGGGGCAGGGGGTTCCAGGAGGAACCTTTCAGAGCAGGGGGCACCTGAGACCAGGACTGGCCTCCTCTGGTCTGAGTCTCTGACTATTCCTTGTGTGTTTCCTGAAGAAAGGATTCCTTTGACTTGACAGCTGGAAGAAAGCCAAAGGGATCACCATGTACATCCCCACTCTCACATGAAAATTATGCTCCAACAGACTTCCTATAAAAAAAACCCAAGACCAGCAGGTGGGAGTTCTCATTTTCACACAAAGTCCTTTTCTACACAAAGCCATCAACTCACATAACAAATTAAGTCAATACAAAAATTTAGAAAAAAGGACTTCCCCCAAGATTGAGGCATAGGTGGAGATGCCGGGCTTTCTCTCACAACCAAGTTTAGAGACAACTGAATATTAGCAACAGAAAACACAGCCAGAACACAGAAAATTGAACTTTTTGGAAGTCTGATAACAACAAATTCTTCAGCCTGACTGGTAAGAGGGGCAAAACCAGCAGCTGTAGGAGCAGGGTTGCGCAGGAAAACTCGGTCAGACGGACTCAGGTGCACGGAACCCAGGCGCAGGGCTGGACCTAGTAAGCAACTCAGTGAGCGACCTCGGGGGAAATAGCGAGGTAGCAGGGCTGTGGGTTGACTGTGGTCGCGCATTTGTGCACAGATAGACAAGCAAGGGAGTGGGAGGTGAGACTACGGGACTGAGCAGGCCCCACGGGGAGCGGCAGCAG
The DNA here is from genome assembly GCF_021234435.1 of Artibeus jamaicensis. Classification (NCBI taxonomy): domain Eukaryota; kingdom Metazoa; phylum Chordata; class Mammalia; order Chiroptera; family Phyllostomidae; genus Artibeus; species Artibeus jamaicensis. The sequence continues at coordinate 6,138,398 of NW_026521810.1, read as the reverse complement.
AGGGCGCCATTTTCCCGCTCTGACCACGCCCCCACATAATCATCACAACCCAGCGACCTGGGAGTCCTCATACTTAACGGGTGCGAACAGACCAAAAATGGCTCAAGAAGATCTCGAAGTCCCAGAGCCTATAAATCTAAGAGATGAAGAAATAGCAAAACTCTCTGACGCACAGTTTAAAACACTGGTGATCAGGATCCTCATAGAACTGGTTGATTATAGCCACAAATTAGAGAAACATATGAAGGCGAAACTAATTGAAATGAAGGGAATTGCACAGGAAATCAATAGCGATGAAAAGGAAACTGGGACTCAAATCAATGGAGTGGACCAGAAGAAAGCAAATAATGGCTAAACAGAAAAGAGTCAAGAAGCAAGAATTCAAAAAAATGAGGAGAGTCTTAGGATCCTCCAGGACATCTTTAAACATTCCAACATCTGAATTATAGGGGTATCAGAAGGGGGAAAGAAACAGCCACTAGTGGAAAACTTATTTGAACAAATAATAAAGGAGAATTTCCCCAAACTGGCAAAGGAAATTGACTTCCAGGAAATCCAGGAAGCTCAGAGAGTCCCAAAGAAGTTGGACCCAAGAAGAAACATACCAAGGCACATCATAATTACATTAGCCAAGATTAAAATAAAGAAGAGAATCCTAGAAGCAGCAAGAGCTAAGGGGACAGTCACCTACAAAGGAGTTCCCCTCAGACTGTCAGCAGATTTCTCAAAAGAGACCTTCCAGGCAAGAAGGGGCTGGAAAGAAGTATTCCAAGTCATGAAATCCAAAGACCTACAACCAAGATTGCTCTATCCAGCAAAACTTTCATTAAAATGGAAGGACAGATAAAGTGCTTCTCAGATAAGATCAAATTCAAGGAGTTCATCATCACCAAGCCCTTATTATATGAAATGTTAAAGGGACTTATCTAAGAAAAAGAAGTTAAAAAAACATGAACAGTGAAAGGACAATAAACTCACAGTTATTAACAACCACACCTAAAACAAAAGCAAACTAAAAGGACAGCTAGATCAGGAGTGGAAACATAGAAATGAAGATCTCAAGGAGGGTTAGCAACAGGGGAGTGGGAGGAGGAGAAGGAGGGAGAAGGTGGGAGAAGGTACAGAAAATAAGTAGCATAGAAAATAGATAGAAAATTAATGGGGGGGCAAGAATAGTATGAGAAATATAGAATCTAAAGAACTTGAGACACATGGTCATAAATAAAGGGGGGGGTAATGGTGGGGACGGGGGGTAGGGTGGAAGGGAATGAAGGGGGGAATAGAACAACTGTAACGGCATAATCAATAAAAAAATTAGAAAAAAAGATCTTTAAAAAAGTTATCAGAAATCTGAAAGCCAAAACAGAAGTCATAAATGATACTTCAACACAGAGCCATGGATTTAAAGGAAACAATGTTCAAAAAAGCCACACTGCAGATGTCTGTATTCAATTTTAATAAACAAATGCACTAATGTAAATTATATTCACGTGAATGAATACACTGAATCTCTCTATTCTTTGTAGCTTTGGGAAGGGTGAAACAGTAAGTAGTCTCCCCGCAAGAGGACTGCCACCCTCCATTCTCAAACCATACCATTATGAAGGGAGAAGTATAAATAGGAAAGTGAAGTAGGCTACAGGCCTGAACTCTGACCCTTTCTATACCCAAGGGAAAGGTCGACAACTCTTCTCCCTCTGGAGAAAGAGGCCACTGTAGAAAAAGGGGCCCTCCTGAGCCCCTCCCCAAGCCACCTTCTGAGCCAGTTGCTACCTGGTCCAGACCTCCACTGGCAGGCACACCTGGAGCTGCATCACAGCACCTGGGCAGGTCTTGAGGGCCACCAGAGCACACCCAGGACTGCACTCGCCCCACGTCTATAGAAGGAAGTGCTCCTTCCCTGGGCTGACACTAATGGAAGATACCATCACTGGCTCCAAAGCTTCCTCCAGCTGGAGAAACCACCTCAGGCCACTGTCCTCCCCCTTCTCCCAGGGGATCCGCCTCAGGCCATTTCAAAGCAGGAGGCATCAGGCGCAGGTGGATTTGTTGGTGGTTTTTATTTGCTCAAACTTGGACAGAGTCTACAGGGCACTGTCACCTACTCACTCTTTTTCACACATATGTGACAAAACCATTTTCAGAAAAACCTGGCATTTGGCCCAGGCTGACCCTTACAGAGCAGGGTTCACAGCTGTACCCTCGCTATTTCCCCCTCTACTATAACTCTGAGGGTGTCATGCTGAGGAAGAGGTTACCCAGAAAGCAAAGAATGACCCTGGGTTTACACAAAATAGCCACTCAAACAAGATGTTCAGGAGGGCTTAAAAGTGTGGGCAGGTGGTCAGGACAGAGGTCTTTTGCAGGGGAGACAAGGGACTAGATACTACTGGCAGGGAAGAAGTACAGACAGCAAGGAGGGGCTGGGCCCTGATTCTGAACACAGCTACACATTCGTGGGGAAACAGAAGGGTTCAAACAAGGTAAGCAAATGTGGTTCTCAACCTTAAAAATGCGTCTGAACCACCCAGGCAACTTGTTCCACAGGAAGAATTCCAAACCAACCCTTGCCAGTAGACTGGTTAGTAGGTTCAAAGCAGACCCCAGGCACCTGCGTTCCTCACTTGTAACCCAGGACCACACTCTGAAAACGCCGCGCTGGCAGCTCAGGTCTACACTTCCCTCCTGCGGAACAGTATCAAGGGCAGTGCTGCGAGCCCTTTGATGACCACGGAAAATCTGCCTCCTCTATGGAGAGCAGATAACTCTCCCATGTGGAATTCCAAATACAGTAGTTCCCCCTTATTCACAGTTCCACCTTCCAGGGTTTTAGTTATATGCAATCAGCTGCAGTCCAAAAACATGAAATGGAAAATTCCAGAAATAAACAATTCATGAGTTTTAAATTGCAAGCTGTTCTAAGTAGCGTGATAAAATCTCACCCTCCCGCTCCAACCTGCCAGGAACATGAATTGCGCTTTTGTTCAGCATCTCTACACTGGAGGTGCTCCCCACCTGTGAGCCAGTGACTGGCTGGAAGGTTTATCAGATCCATTATCACCGCATCACAGTGCCTGTGTTGAAGTCACCCTCATTTTCCTTAATAATGGCCCCAAAGCGCTAGAAGTGACGCAGGCAACTCAGCTGTGCCAAAGAGAAGCCGTGAAGTGCTTCCTCGAAGTGAAAAGGTAAGTACAATAAGATATTTTGAGAGCGAGAAACCACATTCACATAACTTTTATTTTAGTATATTGTTCTAAGTAGTCTGTTTTATGATTAGTATTGCTGTTAACCTTTTACTGTGTCTCATTTATTAATTAAACTTTCTGCAATATACAGATCTTGTATCATAGAAATGTGCACCTGAAAGTTATATGATCCCATTAACCAATGTTACTTTTAATTTAATTTTAAAATAAATAAATTCAAATTTTTTTAAATTTAAAAATTAGCTATCATAGGTGTGTACACATATGAAAACACAGCATATACAGGGTTCGGTACTATCTGCAGTTTTAGGCACGCACTGGGGGTTTAGGGGATGACTGTAACTAACGTACACTATATTCAATCACTTCAAGGATGCAAAACATAACTCCACCCTCTTCAAGAGCCTTCCTTGGAGAGATCAAGGAAAAACCAGCTAACTCGACACTGGAAAAGCATTCACAACCCCTGCTTCAGTCAAGTGGTCATCACAGTGCGAGGAACAGCGCCCCGGCCTCTGTGGTCTTCCTCCCAGACTGGAACCCCAGTACGACCATGAGAAAAGCTTCAGACAAAGCTTTGGTTCCCAGAGGAACCAAATGACATTAGGCAAAAACTAAGGAAATAAAGTACAGACTTTAGTTAACAATGTACCATTGTAAGGTAAATGCTAATAATAGGGGAAACAGAATGCTGAGTATATGGAAACTCTTAACACTATCTTTGAAAATTTTCTACAAATATAAAACTATTCTAAAATGAAAGCTTTAAAATATTTATGTACTACATATACATAAATACATATATGCAAAGAATAACATGAATGTCTTTCGACATTTACAAACTGTACTTTGAAAAGCTAGTAAAAACTATTTAACAAAAGGAGCTAAACACTTTATTAGCTCAACGCAACAGAATAAAGTAACCACATGGCTGAGACAGTACATTTGCTGTTTTTCAGAAAACACATTATATGTACTTCAACGTGTAAAATAATAAATATGCTGCATCAGTTTGTGAACAAAAAGGAAACCTTGTTCCCTAAATGAGATCCAATACAAACTTACTAATTCACATTAAATTCTCTCTTAACCGGGTCCTTGAAAGCTAGAAGTCAATGAATTCCAATCCATCTTTAAAACTGCATCACAAAACTCATATTAAATTCTCATTATTCTCAAATTAAGTTATTTTGAACACAAAGCATTAATTATAGTGTATCACAATTTAATTGTGGTATATCACAAAAACCATTTTACACTAATCCATGCCACTGAAAGTTAAAAGAAAATGTAACCTGGTTCAGTGTGAAATGAAGGGCAAATCACCAGTTACAATTCTAATGGTGTGAATGCTGCATTAGCTACTGCCACATACCAAACAGAACTAAACCAGAAACACCAAATTCGGTCACCTCTGCAAAATGGTTTTGTACCAATTTCTCAAAATGGCACAATGATTTGGGTACTGGATTAGGCAGAAGTCAACAATTTCAAAGACTGCATTTAAAACACACAAAACAGAACATCTACAATGAAGTAAGAAATGGTTTCGTTTCAAAGGAAACTAAAGGAAACACTTCAAACTAGACGATCAGCAGAGTAAGAAAGTAAACCTGTAAACTGTCTGGACAGGATTGATTTACAATATATTCATTACTAATCCAGGCAAAGCAGTTTTTTGACAAAATAAATCTTTTTAGACTAAAATGTAAAGGCATTATACATTTATGCCATTTTCAATTTTAAAAAGGGGAATAAGAAAGTATCAGCGTGCTAGCTAATGCCATAGTCTCATTAAGAACACCAACAAGGAGTTTTACTAATTTTTGATATCTAAAGGACTTAAGCAAATGTACTTAAGTAGTAGAAACCATACTTATACTCTATAAGTAGAGTTTACATTATCTTAAAATTCTGAGTTTACTAGTCGACCCCCACATGAAGTGGTCATCCTGAGCAAACGGACAGCATGACCCCCACCCGGAAAGAACAGCAATAATCCTGGGAAGCAAGAGCAGGGAACTGGCCCCAGCTACGGGGATGAAAGGGGTTGACAACTGGCCAGTGGGACCATTTCTGCTGTGCCACATGCCACTATCTCCAGGGTGGCCTGTACACTGAAGAGCTTCGAAAGATCTTGAAGAAAACATGAGCATTATCCTTCTGTGGAATAACTGAACTAAATTCTTCCTGGCCTTAGGGACTTTCCATGTGCGTTCCCCTTGTGTCTCCTACAGGACCCCACACAGAGGTAGTGAAAGTCGCTTTGTACACTTGTTACTTGGGATTCGAGTTGACTGTGAACCTGTAAAATGTCTCCGCATTGGACTGTAAGCTTCCTGGGGGGCGAGTCTTTGTCTGGTCCTATTCCCGGAGCACCTGACACTGGCGCTCACAGAGCTGGCACCCCTAAGTATTAATTGTGTCACAATTTAGTTAAGCGAAACTGGGGCAGCAGTCCGATTTATAGGTCAGATCAGTAAGAATAACGCAGGTTTTCTACATTTCCATGCACACACTCATTCAGTCATATAATTAGATTCACAAAAAGTAATGGTAGCAAAAATTTACCACATAAGTCAATTCGTGCCATTCTGCTTCAAAGAAACTTCTCTAACAAAGAACTGTACAGTTCCAGTTTTAAAATAGGGAAAGGCTGAGCAATAAAACGTCTTTTAAAACATTGGAACTAAGCCCTTCTTTCATAGAAGACAAAAACAGAGGTCAAGAGAGGGTAAAAATTAGCTATGCAACTTGAGCCAAATTAGCAGCAGGTGAAAAAGAGAATCAACATCTCTATTCTTCATATGATGCAAGATGCTGGAAGTTCAAATTTAGAAGAGTAGCTAAAGTTCAGAATAAGCCTGTTTTAATCCAGCTCCTCTTATCATTAAAAGTCAAGAAGTTACTGCAATAAAAGACGAAACATTTTATTTTGAGGAAGGAGCCTTGAATAATTGCTCCAAGGTCCTATTGAATCAAGTCCAGGGTCTCCAACTCTAGATTTGGGACATCTCACAGAAATCCCTGGCCTGAGGCCCCTCCTTGACCACACACCAGTATGACCCCTGTGGGCCAATTATCACTGTGCCCTGTGATGCCCCGGTTCACATCTACACAATGGCTGAGTAACCACACTGGCCTCCCCCCACCAATGCTGTAAGAGACAACGCAGACACAAATGAGAATGAATCAGATGTTTATACTGTTTACAGCACATAAATTCAGAAATAAGTCTGTCCACAATTACCATGAATTTTTCAGAGGTCTTTTGCCTGAGCATGGGAGGATTGAGAAAAAGAAAAGAGTGACTGTATTTTTAACTCTTTCCACCAAGATCGGTTGACAAATTTATAAAGCATTGGTGTGGTATTAATCCTGGTAACAGAACAAAAAGAGAGGAGACAAGAAGCTACCAAGTAAAAAGGAAGGGCAATCCCAACAGGAAATGATTTACACAAACTAGATTTACATAAGGCCAAGGAAACTCCTAACTGGTATACGTCTTAATGTCTAGGTCACTCTGACTTCGTCACGTAACAGCTTGCTTACAGAGAAGGAGTTTGGGCATCGACGCCGTACTCCAGGCTGGCTAACAGGCAGCTCTGCCACTAACATAGACACTGGGAGTCATAGTCTAACAGCCAAATTATCATTCTCCTTTCCTTTCCCCAGGAAAAGGTCTAATTTGTGGTATTTTTGTTCTCTCTCCTCTGAAGAGTTTATTTTTTAGAACTATATAAAGAAGGAAGCACATTTGAAAACTTAACAGATGTGACCAGCTCAAAGATAATGAAGCTGAACCTAGACTCATGAACTTTAGTAATAACAAAAATATTTTTTTAATACACAGTCACCAATTGTAAGGTTTCTGAGGTAAGTAAACAGATATCTTTGATCAGTTCAAACACTAGAAGTCAATTACTTATTAAAAGCAATTTATAAGGGGCCTGCATTACTTCTTTGTAAGTGAACATTCTAAGGGAAAAAAGTTTTTATCACAGTTCAGCAAGATATTAAAATGTTCCCCACAAATCAGCATTTCATATTTATATCATCCAAATATGAAATAGAAAATAAAAAGGCAATGTAAGCCATACTTTATCACTAGCAGTATTACAGATAAACCATAGTTAAGTCAGTTATATTAAACTGTCTCCTTTACACATTTAACTGCAAAGATACTAAATAGTTTCACTTTCTAAATATACTATTTTTCATGTTTATAACAGTGGGGACAAAATCTCCAAAAGGGTGACAATGTGGAAGAACACATGCATCATCAATTTATATAGATGTTTAAGCAAAGTGGAGCATCACTTAGTTCCATTGAGGTTGCAGAGGCAATGCCATTCGGGGCCAGGTAATTGTCTGTTGCGGGGCAGTCCTGTGCACGGTAAAGATGCTCAGCAGCATCCGTGGCCTGTCCCCACTGGACACCAGGAGCACACCCCAGTCAGGACAATTAGAAAACGTCTCCAGACATTACCACGCATCCATATCAGCAAAATTGCTCCCAGTTGAGAACCAATAATCTATATATAGAAGTAAAGGTTCAAATCTCAACTAGGTTTTTAAAATGTTAACATTTAAAAAGGTATTTTTGTACTTGTAACTTTATTCCTTAATTCAAACCTAACAGCCAGTAAGGTCCAAGAATAAATGGGAGATTGTACATATTAATGAGCAATATGTTGAAAACATATTTTTTTCCTTCAACATATAACCAATAACTTTCCTCACCGATCTGAGACATTAATGAAAACAGAATCTACTTTTTGTTTTTGGAAGGTGGACTCAACTTTCCTAGCTAGGGCTGAGTCAAGGTTAAGTAGTAATGAATTACACACTAGAGTCTGAATCTATGATGGATCAACTGAACTACACAGTTCCATCCATCCACACCCCAAAATGAGAGTTCTGACAGCAGAACTCTCTCCCTTTTGTAGAGAGTAATGGCAGAGTTTCTTTGTAGACACCCCTGGGTCATGTCTACTGAATCATGGAAAACAGACCTACTAAGGAAACTACAAGAAGGGAATGAAGCAAGAAAGACGGCTTAATAAAGGCAGGATAACTTCTAAATACAAGCTAGGGAGGTCCAAAGAAGGCAATAACTAAAACATGTAAAGGGAAAACCATGTGAGTTCGGATAATGAAGACAGATGGTAAACAGACAACTTTAAGTAAGTGGTCGGGGGTTGGAGGTATACTTTAAGTGAGTCACATACTGTGAAACCCAGAGGGCAGACCCAAAAGAAAAACCTGTTTTTATATCTGTTTCACCAGGTTCTGCTCCTAAATATGTTTCTTCAAAAAAAGTTTGAACAGTTTCACTATTCATCTATATCAAATTTCCCAAAACTGTCTATATAATAACTCCCTGACTCCTTGTTATTTCTTGCTCTCTTAAAAATACTCGAGCAGCTCACAGATTTTATGTCAGTGTCCCCAAGCTGGCATCCATCACTCAGAGCAATCAGAGCCGCTTACCACCAACCCAGACCTCTCCCTAACACACACAGACTTGAAAACAGGGACACAAGCTTTGGAAGTGGTTGTTCTTGAAATGAATACAGCTGAAAAGAGGGAAAGAGAGCAAGCTTCTCTCTGTAGCCAGCCTCATAAGTGGCACAATTCACATAAATATTTGTTGACTTGCAGACATCCTTAAAAACTCAGCCAAAATTTCTAAGATATTAAACTGAGGTATGTCCTTTAAAGAAAATCACCCTGGACACTGATGAGCTCTGTCCTATCAGATGGCGCCTTCTTAGACACTTCACTATGACCTTACCTTCTTCGAACATTTCTCACTCATGGCTGCCCCACCATGGCTCGGGAAATTATCAAGTTGAAGAAAATTATTTTTTGCTGCTACTTCTCCTGAAGCATGCTACACATATGGAGCTGGCCACATGAGAAGCAGCTTCACTGCAAATCTAAGCCTATGAGTTAAAAGGAACTGCCCAAGTGGTAGCCCATCCGAAAACCACTGTGTCCCTATGTCTTGGGACACACAGCAGCCTCCCCCAGCAGAAGCACCAGACTCTTGGTTGTATCTCAGGTCCATCTGCTGCAGGGGAAGGCTGCCCAACACTTTGATGACTGCAAAAATCTTCCAAAAACAGAAGGGTAGGGTTAGGATGATCTGGCATTACAAAACTCACTTGGAATGGCAGCCATGGTAGATGGTCCGTCCCACTGGAACCTTGTAATAGCCATCTTCCAAAAATCCACATTGAGACTTGACCTGGCCTCTCTCATGACCTGAGAAGTACAATTCTAAAGCCACTTGGGGATCTTCAGGACCCCCTGAAAGCCATCAGGACCTGCAAAGATGTTACAGTGGCACAAAGGAAAAAGATCTGGTCTGCTGGGCTCCCAGGTTTTCTGTAAGCACCTACCTACCCACCTTCCCTTTAGTAACAGTAGCTCATTAAGAAAAAATAGCTGAAGTTAAAAATGGCCTCCTCAAGGGTCTCCCGCACTCACTCCTGCTTCTTCAGTCTCCATGGTGGTGGAGATAGGGTGGGGACCCATCCGCAGCTCTTTCTGAAAGGGCACAACCATAAATACCTATGAGATAGTACCTGCAGAGCAGGCTTGCAGGCCACTCTCAAATTAAGTGCTGTTACTATAAAACAGAAAACCTCTTCAGTCGCCCAATCACTGCACAAATCCCTCAGCAGCAGCTCTCACTGGGTGGAACCTGCTCCCACACAGATCTGACGAGACCTCACCAGAAAAGCACATTCCCAGGCACCATTCCAGACCTCTGCATCACACATTCTGGGGCTGGTCCAGTGACCTGAGGTTTAAGGAGCCCTCCAGGGGGTGCCAATAGCCATCTCAGAGCTGGAGAGTTAGCACTTTGAGGACCACCAGTCTGTGGTAGATGTAGGGAGGGGCCGGGAGAGAGAAGCAGCAAGGTCAATTGTGTTCCATAATGCTCCCGTGAGCTTTCACCGCTACCCCTGCGGGACCACTGGAGTATCTCAATTATTCGTTAAGTTCATTCAAAATTCAGGGTTTCCTCCACCTCTTGGCTGACTGGAAGGGTTCCACTGCTGATCAATGACTTCCCATCAATATTTCTCAAATCGTGTACCATAATAAAAGTTTACAGTTCTGTTTATGTACTTTCAGACACATTTTACTGAAGAGATGGTGACCTACCTTAGTGGTAAGAGAAGACTAAGAAGTCGGACAGTCCGAGTTTGAGAGTTGCAGGTCTGCTGCACACTCCCACTAGCTGTGACCTTAGGCGAGGTAACCTGCTATGTCTCTTCCAGGTCCTGATCTATAAAGTAACCACACTAATCTTTAAAAATAGTATCTCTTTGAGAGACTTCAAAGAGCTATTATTTTGTGTACAATACTGAGAACAATAATTACAATGTGTGATATTGGGTGTGTGTTAGGGGAGAAGCTAATGATCACTATAGAAAATACATAATTTTAGTTTCTGTACTTAAGAACTTAACATGTACCAGAAATATGTTGAATACCAATACCCAAGTGAGTTACTTTACACCGATAATTTAAACTCTAAAATTCAAAACATATCTGTAACATGTATGAGGTATTTTCATTATATGTAACCAAATCTGATTTTAGTACTCTAAAATTGTTTGAGTGCATGAAATACTACATTCTTATTTACAACTACACAGATTATACCTTTATCATTGAAGAAAAATGGAAATTATTTTTACTTCAAGTTATTTCCACTACTCCTTTTTTAGCTATCTCACCTTCAAAAATACAGAATAAGTGAAGCTTAAATCATATAAAATGTACAGACCTGCAACTGCCAGGAGGCAGCCACTGGCTTTACATGGCCACCTAACACTCCAAATGTAAGGAGAGGGCATGAGTGTGTGTAAGTGTAGAATAGAAGCCCTTTCACAGCCTTCACCCAATAAAACAATGTGAATTATCTCACAAATAGTGTTTATATGGATTACATATAGAAATAAAAATATTTTAGATTTATTGGGTAAAACAAAATATATTATGAAAATTAATGTCACTTGTTTCTTTTTACATGTTTAATGTGGCTACTAGAACATTAAAATCACATCTGTGGCTCACATTTGTGACTCTCATTATTTTCAGTAGGACAGCCGTGCTCTTGACAACCAAGCACTTCACAGGGCATTTCCAGGGAAACACTCCACGCTGAAACAGACACACAGCATTTTGTGCACTTAGTCTCTCTCCTGCCATAAGGGGCTCACAGTGCTGAGGTACAGAGCTGTAGATGATTGGGGCACCATCATTACAAGGGTAAACACTGAATCAGCATAAACTCATTATAAGCTCTGGCATTTTGTTATCACAATTAGCAAACGGTTGTTTAGTGTGTAGCCACGGGTGACTATAGTGGCTCGGTGCATATCTTGATGCTGAGCGAACACGGACTTGGGACACTGATCTAAGGGCAACAGAGAGCCACCAATGTAGACTATGGCCAGACCTGAATATTAGGGTGCAGTGAGCAGAATGAATTGGCAAGAGTGGTTTGAAAGGTATTTTGACAGTCCAAGTGAGAGAATAAATAAAATGCACAGCAGGGCTGAGATGTAAGAGATCTTTTGAACGTAAAATCAATATAATTTAGAGTTAGGAGGTGAGGAAGAATTCAAGGATGACCAAGTTGAATCGACGATGGAACACTGAGAAGGCTGGCAAGTCAGAAGAAGGTGCATATAGCTTGTGCCATTCAGACTTTCGGGTGGAAATTATCAGTAAAAAATTGGATAATTCATATGAATGACAGAGTGACTGAACGAATGAATTGTGAATGAATATCCACATCTGAGCTGGAGAGCTGCCGGTCACACAGACATGTCCCCCACCCTTGTGCAATCATCTTGACCCACTCATACTGGCCTAGGTCAGCCACATTCATGCACTGCTCAAGGTGTACTTTCCCAGGCACTGCCAGGCACACCCACTGAAGGGACACACACTCCCATGGTGAAGACTGTGGTCACAGCAACAGCCAGCCCAGAGTGGATGGCCTCTCTGCCCTAGGTGGCCACCGGCCTCGCCCTCTCACTTCGCTCTATTCATCCAGGACCAGGATACACTTCCATGTTCACCAAAAATCCAACAATTTCTACAGATCTCGTATTATATCGTGACCCTACTCCAAAAACAAAATGCCTGCAGGCGAACCCATGTGTTAACATGCCACACACATTAAGGGGCAGCATCCATAAATGGAATTAAGTCAACACTGTTATCTCTACATCATTCTACTTAAAACCTGACCAGCGCCTAGAAGCCCATGCCAAGGCTGCTTCTCTAGTTCCAGGTTCTCTGACGAGCAGTGAACTACTATTCCCTCCTCACTCTCTACTGCTCTGTCACAAGCCCTGGCTGGTGTCCTCAAATATATGGATTCAAGTCTGGGTGAAGGAAGCAACAGGACTTCATAGTATAACTAGCCTTGTTTTTGATCAGAGTTACAAATTGAACTGTCCCCCAAATGCTCATAAGTTGGGCCCTAACTCTCAATGTGACTGTATTTGGAAAGAGGGCCTTCAAGGGGTTAATTAAGGTTACATGAGGTCATAAAAGTGGGATTCTGATGCAACAGGACTGGTGTCTTCATAAGAAGAGACCAGATATGAATGTGCCTGTGAGGACCCAGCAAGAAGGTGGCCATATGCAAGCCGGCAATAGAGACACACTGATAATCGAACATACCAGCACCCTGATCCTGGACCTTCCAGCCTCTAGAACTGTGAGAGAGAGATTTCTGTTTTACATCCAGTCTATGGTGTTCTGTGATGGCAGCTTAAGCTCACCAAGGGGCACACAAACAGGAATAAACATTCTTCAACTTGCTGGCTCCTAACAATGAAAGACAAAAGTTCACTGATTCGGCTCCTGTCTGCTCCCCTGAAGTGGCTCATCTTCACTGAGTCAACTGAAATGTAGAATCAGCTGCCACCAACACGCGTTCGCATCTGCAGCACAACAAAAGCACGAGGTCTATGACACGCCGTTCCATCTGGCCGTGCATGCTAGTAGATCAGTAGCCTCATAAAAATAACTTTACCCAGCACCATTTTGGTGGTCCTTATCTGATGCCTGCGTAGCAGGGGTGCACGGTGCCCCTGGAAGGACTGACACACGAGTTCAAGATCTGTCATCCTTGGCACTCTTCCGAGCTCTAGTCTCCTCACACTGACATGAGAGCAGAGCCAATTTTACCACGTCATTTCAAATATTGAATATGATGGCATATGTGAAAAGCAATTTGTAAAGTGTAATTTACCACACTAACATTAGCATCTTTAATTTTTATCTATGGTATTTTAGATCTTCATTAACCACCGACCAGCAAAACCATCCCATTTTCCAAAACTGTCTCGAAAGAGGAAATTGCAGTATTTAAACTGAGTGTACTCGAAGCTTCCTTTCTTAAAAAGATTAAAATACAAAAGGTATAAAGTAAGGTGTCACTAGACACTAAATAACTAACTTATCAGGCCAAGGTAACAATCCTTTGCCCAGAGTTTTCAGTTCAGGTTGACAGGGACAGACAGGCCAGCTACTGAAAAGTAATGTATTTAGCAAATCCATCAGCTAATTATACAGTTGGGTTTGTTTTTCATTTTACTTTTGTTTATTCATCTTTTTTTAAAGTTTAGGTTAAGGACAAAAGTGATCGATTTGACAGAAGTTACCAAATACAGAAGCCACCAGACCAAATTCTCCCATTATCTGCATATCCTGGGGACAAAAACTTTCACCATGTCAAAGAGATTCTAATCGCAGGTACGAGGATTCTGGAGGTCATTTATTACTCCTTCTCAATAGGAACCTAAAGCCCTAATAAGTCAATGGGCTCAGAATGTAATATTCATTTGTTCAATCAGGATCTGTTGGGCATCCATGTATATAATGTACAAACACAAAGAAATGTTAGGGCAGACTGTGATCAATCCTGTGTATTTGTGTGTGTTGGGGGAAGGGTATAACTTGCTAATGTTGATTATACTTTCATAAATATACATCCTTTGGGACTGATTCAAAGTGAAACACAGGAAAAAAGTCTAATTTTTAAAATTGTGTTATTAAAATGACCTAAAGAAATAAACTATTTTTACTTTAGCTGCATATTTTTGATAATTCATTAAAAGGCTGTCTTGACCGCCTTCTAAGTTGCCTTTACTCAAACATTCAACAACATGCTACATGATATCATTTTTAGCTTAGGCTCTTTGAAAACATGCCATGGAGGGTTTCCTTCATTCATTTTAGGAAAGAGAAGCAATTTGAAAGCCCCATTTGCAAACCCTCCAGATGGGAAAACTAATTTCCCAGGCCACTAGGGTAACTTCTGGGGAGTTTCCAGTTCATTTGTGGAAAAAAAAGTTAGCTTACTACTAGTTTCTCCAAACACCGCCCACTGCCCTCCCAGTCCCTGCAAACAATCTTCAGCTTTTCAGCCAGTCAGCCTCATTTTTGTAAGGTAGAGATGAATGACCACAGCCCTTTCCCCCGGGGGCACACTGCAGGTTAGTCAGCTTATGTGTCTCAGAGAGCAACACAGCCTCATCTCAACCAAGGCAAATTAACTTAATGCAAGAGGAGCAAGTAAAGGACTCAGGTCATTCCAGGCAATCAGGGAGTCTTTATGGTATTTTAAAAGGTTATCCAATTTGTGCACATGCAAGGAAGGTTTCTGGTGTATTTAATGTGGGTGCAGCTCTTTTCTCAAATACTGTATATATAATATCTGTTTGTGGGAAAACCTTGATAATCCTGCCAATGCAAATAACAGAGGTTGGGAATGTGGCAGGGTCCAAGAGAGCAGGATGAAGAGAATTTAAGTATGTAATATATAATAAAGCAGAACACAAAGCCTGAAAACTGAGACGGCTACCTGGAATGCACCTTAAACCAGCCCCACCCACTTAAAAAGTGCTAGTTTCTCCACAAGAGAGGGAGTTGTGCAGCGAGGCAATTCTCTGGACAGCAATTTGCCACCCAGTTTCATGCTTTGTTCAATGATCATTCCTGGTGAGTGTTTATGTGGCAGCTGAGAAGCTCTGAGCCCTGGTGGGGCCTCCAGAAGTACAAGCCAAGTCAAGGTCCTCCAGAAGCTTACCACTGCTTAAAGTTCTCAATTTCAGGGTCAAGCAGCTGCAAAGGGAAGACCATTAAGATCCTGCCATCTTCTTCCATCAAAACTACATCTAACCAACCTCAAGGAGAGAAATATTAAGGTAGGATTTTCCCTTGTTGTCGCTGTTTCACAAGCATGGTTAGCACCTGTTTCTGGGAAACCCCTGTTCTAATAACCTAAAAACTGAATGTCCAGCGCAATCTCGGCAGGAAGTCCATTTCTTCTATACATGTCCACGGACTGCCATTCTCTTTAGATAAACGCCTCAGGTGTTTGATTCCTGTTACTAATTTACCAGTTTATCTAGGAACACTAGGTAAGGAGTGTTCAGGAACAAAGTTTAGACCTGTTGTGATTGGCTAAAGCAGCCCAGGTTAATTTCATTTTTAGTCATTTTAAGGCTTGAAAAGCATTGTTGCTGGTGACATCAAAAATATGAAAGTCACCCCAAATTACTCTCATTCCTAACAAATTCCCTTCGGAGAAGTGGGAGAGAAGCCAGAGCTGGGCCTGGAACAGGAAGGGCTTCCCCTACCTGTGCGACCCAGACAAGCCACGCCCAACGGCCTCCCTCCGTTCAGTTTCCTTTTGGGTCAACAGAAAAAATGGGCCTTTGTCAGGGTTTAGGGTCCTCAGCCCCTAGCACTGGGATCTGCTCACCCCATCATACAGAGGCAAACTTGGCAGACTCAGCCTTAAACCTGTTGGCAAAATAAACAAAGCCAAATACAGGGGAAAATGCCAACTGAACTGTCTTGAAGAGGCAAGCGTGGACTCCACACACGTTCCTGCTTTGTCCCTGAAGTTGCTACAATACTCAAGTCAGGGGCTTGATGTTCAACAGCCACGGACCCCTAGAATCCTTCGCAGACCTTCCAACACGATCATTTTTGTGTGCAAATTAAAGCGTTCTTCACATTAAACCCCTCTACAGAATTATTCGCAAACTGCACTCACACGAGAGTTCCAGTGAATGTCTTAAAAGTCACACACCAATTTCTCCCAGAACCACTTGGTGGTTAAATTGCCCTGAATAAACCAAGAGGGCAGAGTGTAATGAGAAACTTTGTTTTAGGTGGTTGTATGAATCCTGTAAATCTGGGACAGGACACAGAGCCTTAGACTCAGCACAAAGCGCCTTCGCCCAGGCGAGAATCTCCTTTATGCGATGTGACAGCACCTTTGTGAAGGATCATAAATAGTTCCAAAAAACACAGTAAGTTCTGCGGACCGCGCTCGGCCTCCCGCGTCCCTGCGCTGGGACTGGGCGACTGCCGTTATTCTTCCCAGAGGCTCGAGCACCGGCAGGCAGCCTTGGCCACTGCACCGTCCCGTGTTGAGCCCCGGGCCAGGCGCCAGCTCACAGGCCAGACCCTCCCAGCGCGCGCAGGGGTCTCCGGTCCGGGAACTCTCCGCCCAGGCCCCTGCCCCCGTCCGCGCCCTCCGTGGCGCCCATCCTCACGGCGCCCATCTCCCCAGCCCCCTCTCCCGGGGGTGGGCGCCGGGCTGGAGGGGGGAAGGTGCGGAGTCAGGAGGTGCCGGCAGCCCGCGGCCACGGGGCCAGGCCGCGGCAGGGCCCAGGGCACTGATGGGGCGCGGAAGGGACCAGTTCCCTGGTCCCTTCTCGGGTGCGCCCCGTCCCGCGAGCCCGCTGCGCTCCAACTCCGCCGAGCGACCCAAGTTTGCAGGCCCCGCCCGGAGCCCGCCGGCAGCGCTTACCTTGCCGCCCACCGCCAGCCGAGGCCGGAGGGCAGCGGCGCGGGTCCCGGGGCGGCGGCCGCGCCCTCCCAGGCGCCGCTCTTTGTCTGTTCCGGTACCTCTTCCCGCCGCTCGGTGGACGCTGCCGGCCCGGCCGGACCCCGCCGGCCCGGGCGCCTCGAGCCTCCCGCTGCCAAGCCTCCCGGCCGCCCGTTCCACCGCGCGGCTCGGGCCTGACGAACCCCACAGCGGCGGCGACCCCTCCCCCGGCGCTGGGCGCCCGCCCCTCCTCGCTCCTCCCCCCCCCTCCTCCCGCCGCTCCTCCCAGCAGCGCCGTGACACCGCCCAGGGTCCGGCCCCGCCCCGCCCGCCTGAGCGGTTGGAGCACAGACCCACCTGGGGACCGGCAGGCCGCTTCAGGCCCGCAAGCGTCCGGGCTGGAGGCCACGCGAGGACAGGACCGCGCTCGGGGACGGTCAACTCGCGGGGTGCGCAGTCACCCGGCCTCCTGGAGCGAAGCGCGGGGTTGGAACCGGGGGTTGGAAGGGTCCCCTCTCCTAAAACGACTTGCATGGGGAGTGGGAGGCAAGGATGAGGTTGAAGGGAAAGAGAGGAAATAAAGACCACAATTTCCAGTCTCCGGTGACCGGTGGGTGGCCTTCCCACCCCTTTTTGTTTGATTTTCTTACCACGACGCTCTAGTAGTTTGGCGACTGCCCCCCTCCCGGAAGTATTCCCACGGCACTCAGAAAAGCAGGCCTGTTGTCCATCAGAAAAGTGACTTGCATAAAAATGTCACTTCCTCTCTGTAATTGCTTGTGGGCATATTTATTTATTTGCCTACTCTCTATTTACTTTCCCAACCACACACTTTTTTACTCCAACATTCTCATCGGAAGATCTTCTGAAGAGGAGGAAAGGGAATCTCTGCTGCCTCCCATGGGTGGAGTCCAGCTGAAGCACAACCACAGGTCAGAATCCTGTGAGGAGCTACGGGAAGGTGGGCCCCGGAAGAAGTTGTGTCTAGTATTGTCACCAGTGGTGGGACTGGTCTGGTCACCTGATCACACGTAGTGGCTTACCTATAAACGAACTTGAAATATTAACCCCAAGAGGAAGTTCCCCAAGAAACAAGCTTCCCTTTCACAAGCACATGCATCCAGATGTCTGTTCTGCAAGCTCTTTCCCATATGGCTTCCCAGAAGGAAATCCTGCTATTCAAATGACTCTGATTTCCTGGTAGAATAGCCCGGATCCATGTGAATAAGATCCTTTCTTAGGCTCCTGGCTTCTCATTATTTTCAAGATAATAATAATTTACCCAGGTGACATGGCAGTATCATTAGAATTACTTATCCTCTGCCTTGTTCCCAAAAGGAAGTACCAGAGGAGGGCAATGAAAGTATAATTTAACATCACAGTTGAGTGTTTGACTATCTCCTTCTTCAAATGTAGAACCTTTCTTAACCTATCTGAAATCTTCTGATTGGGGAGATAATGACCTAGCTCATAGGGGAAGGGAGACAGAGACAGACAGACAGACAGAGAGAGGAACATTGATTTGTTGTTTCACTTATTTATGTATTCATAGGTTGATTCTTTTTTTAAAATTTAATTTATTAACTTTAGCTCCTGAAACAGCTAACTCCTTTGTAAGTCCTTGGCACACTCTCTGGCAGTGGGGAACATTCAACAAGTCACTAGCTGGAAGGAAGTGCATTGTCCTGAGCAGGGATGGGTCCAAGACCAAGAAATGGGGACAGCCTTCTTCTTTTGACCTTGGAAAAGAAGCTATCTCAGCCCATCCTTCTGTGAGAACCTTTCTTATGATAAGGAAAGCAGAAGTATAGTCAATGGTCTAGCCCAACTTAAATTGGTTTATTCAAAATAGGGACAACAACACTGACCCAGACTTTCCTTCTCTGATTCTTTGTAAAGTCATCAAAGACATTCTCCATCTAAAACCCAAAGTCTCTTCTCAGTCTTTATCTTACAATTTTCTGAAGCACGTGGCATTTCTGCTACTTCCTGAAACTTGCTCATCTCTTCATTTATCCACCTTTCTGACCCACCCATCTCCTTCTTTCGTAGGGCGTGTTGTCCTCCCAACTCCTAACAGTAATATCCCGAAGCAGTTTTGGCCCCTTGTTCTTATTCTGCTATGTGCATTTTTATCTTAAAGAGAGTTGATCATGTTTTGCATGCTTCCAGCCTGGATGTTTAGTTATTACCTCCCAGGTCTGTAGCCTTAGAGAACTCCCCTCTGCCTGGCTTATCTGCTGTCCGTCTGCCTGGTTTATCATTACTTCTTCAAACTCACCACATTCAGAATGAAATTTAATCTCTTCCCCAAACTAACTCCTCCTTCCCCAACCTCCTCCGGTTTGGCCAAGAGACCACCTGGCACCTCAGCTCCTGGAAGAAAACTCATTATAAATTTCACTTCTTCCTTCCCATTCTTCGAACTCTCCCCAGGCACAGTGAGGCTCTAAGGGCTCTAGATGACCTTGGGATCCCTCTCAGTCTAAAGCTGTATGGTTCTGAGTGTTGGTGATTCTTAAATATCTCTTCGCACTTTCCATCTCCAGTGCCACATCTTAATTTTTATATGATTACTAACAATACATATAATGTACCCCCTTTAAATTCTTTACATATATCAGCTCTAATTCATACATAATATTATCTTTTTTTACATATTAAAAAAATGGAAACAGTAAGTGAAGGAGCTGGAATCAGAACCACGCACACTTGACTCTAAAGCTCTGGTACCCACTGCCTTCCACTTGGTCTCCTGTTTACTCAATTCCTCCCAACCCCCAAATTTATACTGTATATCAGCAGTATCCTGATCTTCCTAAAAATCGTTTCTATCTTGTGCCTCCCCTGTTGAAGAACTTCTTAAGTTTCCTTGTTGCCCACACAGTTCCTCAGAAGTTTTCTGACAGCAGAAGGCTTGAGTGTGGACTTTCAGGAAGGCTGAAGAATTGAGCCCTAAGAAGTCTATATTTATTATTTCCTAGGGCCATCTTAACAATTGCTTTCAACTGTGTGACTGAAAACAGAAAAAATTTATTACCTCTGAGTTCTGGAGGCCAGGGTCTGAAATGCCTGGAATCAGTGTGTTGGCAGGACCATGCTCTCTCTGAAGTTCCTAGGGGACAGCCCTTTCTTGCCTCTTCCAGCTTCTGGGGGCTCCAGATGTTCTTTGGCTTGTGTGAGCATCACTCCAGTGTCTGCCTCTGTCTTCACAAGGCTCTGTCCCCTCTGCGTTCTCTCCCTTTCTTCTTATAAGGATATTTATCCAGGATGATCTCATCTTCAGACCCTTCCCTCGTAACTTCTAGAAAGACCCCTTTTCCAAATAAGGTCACATTCAGTGGTTCCAGGTGAACACATCTTTTGGGGCCACCATTCAACTCAACACAAGACCCAGCATAGGGAGACATTTCTTTAAAGATGATGTTTGATCTAAAAATGTATGTTTCTGCATTCTATTCCATTAGCATGTCCATGTTTGTTTTACCATTAAAACTTTTTCAATAATGACATATTAGAAGTACAAAAAGCATAAACCTTTCCCCTAAAATCATATCCACATTAAATTCTAAGATTTATTTTCCAAATTCAGTCTTGCCATAACCATCTCTTTGTTTATCTGCCCCAACATAAGCTATTTGCTTTAGTCGCAAATAGCTCACGACTTTAGTCACAGCAGAGGGGCCTCTGCTGTGGCCCCTCAGTCCCACTTAATTTCCTCCTCTTACAGTATAGACACAGTGAGGAATTCCCTGTCCCCCTCATCTCCCTTTAGAGTTCCTTTCAGCCACAGGTTCCCCCCTGCCCCGCCCACTTGCCTCACCAATCCTTGGACTTGCGGGAAAACACAAGGTGAGGTTGAGGGTGCTGTAGCAGTCAAACTTAAAAGGCCCGCAGCCTGCCCAAGAGCCTGTGGCTCCAGATCACTTGACCTCTCTGGGCCTTGGACAGGTAAGTACAGAGAGTTGTGAAGATTAAATGAGATCATGTAAACATGTCTCATCTGTGTAGTTGGCACATGAAAAACACATCAGCTGTTTCATGACCTTCTATCTTAATCATCCATTCAATTGAACATATTGAGTATATTTCTATTTGTAAGGCATAAAAATCAATTCAGGAGAAATTAAGGTTTTAATATTGGAGGAAATATAAGACCAATTATACAAATAACTAATATAAAGCTTAAATATGAAAAGTACCAAACAAAACATGTTCTGAGAATCAGAAGTGGCTTTAAGTTTTAGGTGGTGGCATTAGAAATGAACCTTGAGAGATGACACAGTGGGAAGCTACTATAATTTGGCTGCCCTGAATCCAGCCTGCCCTCTGGTTTTAGGGAGACCCCTGCCTGACCTTGGCAGGAGACGGAGGGGTCCTCTCTGTCTCCACTCTCAAAAGACCCTTAAGAGTAAACGGCCTGGGAGTGGCCAATAAACCCTCCCACTCGGGACTCTGAAACTGGAGAGGGTAGCACAGAGGAGAGAGGATGAAATTCAGCCTGCTCCTGCTGGAGGTGACCCAGAATTTTCCTACAGAGGTCATGAACATGCTAAGTTCTTCCCTCTTCTCCTAGCCTTTCCAGCCCCGCTGTAGGCTACTTGCTATCCTTCCAGTAAATTTCTGTTCTGCTTCAAGGAGCCAGAGGTACTTGCTCTTCTTGCAGCCAAATCCCCTGAATGTTACAGACTACAGTATTTTGAAATGTGGAGACAGGGAAGAAATTCCCAGTGGAGGAAGCTTAGAACCCTGAGGACAGAGACGGGGAATGTGGGAGGACTTGTGGAAACAGGGAATGCCCCCGTTGCCTAAATGGAGCAGAGGAGACAGACCCACTGCTGGGAGAGGGTCCTGAAGAGATACGCAGTGTGTGGGTATCATCTGGGCCTGGCAGCAGGAAAACGCACTGGGTGCACCCACCAAAGAACGCCTAACAGGAGTTTGTGTTACTTAGGCAATAACCCAAATTATATGGTGGGAAATGGTTTAGGAGAAATTAAGATAAAAGGCTCACCAGGAATCAAAGTTGAGTGGATGTGCAGGGCAAGGAGAACAGGCATCAAACATAACCTAAGCATTTGGATATGGGGAGCTGCAAAGACAATGGTACCAATAGCAGAAATAGAAAAGTGGGGATAACTGGTTCGTGAGGAATAAACAGTTCTGTTTCTGTACATACAGTTAAATTTAATGAATATTTATCACCAACTTACTACATGGAGAATACTCTACAGGAGGTAGAACTGAGTGAGTCACAGTTCCTGCCCTCAACTGACTTTCTACTGGAAAAGTAGCTATTGGTGCTCTAAATATTTCATTACAGGAATGAGCCTTAATGCTCCCCAGTTGAGCCACCCACCTTAACATGCTATAGACCCCTGAGGGCAGGGACCAAGTCTGATTTTTCTCTGCAGGGCCAGGTGCTCCTCCTGCATACCCATTAGGGGACAGGCACTTAATCGATCTTTAATGATAGTCAAAATCCCACGCCTTTATGAACTGCCAAGGGGAACGAAAGTCTGCAAGCATTAGTGAAGAGACCTAAAAAGGGGTCTTTATGAGCTTGCTATAAGAATTTCAAACTAGTTCTGTGAGCATCCTGATCACCAGTGTTTTGAACTGTGCATCTGAAAGTTTTGCTATTTCTTTGTCGCTTAGAGTTATGGGCTCTGGGGCTTTGAGAGATAGGGGAAGGGCAAAAATAGTATGGGAAATATAGAATGTAAAGAACTTGAGATACATGGACATGAACTAAAGGGGGGAATGGTGGGGGTGGGGGTGCAGGGTGAAGGGGAATGAACGGGGGAATAGAACAACTGTAATGGCATAATCAATAAAATAAAAATTTAAAAAAAAGAATTTCAAACTATATTGTGGTGTGCTTGCAGTTTTCAGAATTTCATTTTATCTACATTACCTTAATAAGTATAAGGGACAGAAACATGAACCTTAAAATGATAATTGATAATTTATTAACCAAAGACCAAAGTACCTACTCTTTACCTCTTGAGATTAAAAAAAAACAACCAAAAGCCACAAACAATAAAAAAGGCAAGAGACCCATGAAATCCATCTCTCAGTGGCTGAGAGGATTGTTTTTTTTTAATCACAAATACAAAGGGTTAAGTTTATACATATCCCAAATACTATAAAGTTGGGTGCAATTTAAGGTAAAAAGGAAATTGGAGAAATTGGAGATAGTGTGCTCAAACACTATCCCACCGTTAGCATGCGCTTTGTCAAGGAGCATGTACTGTAGAGATAGGGGATATGTTGTAACTTGAAAACTTGAAGAAATATAAATGTGCACTTAAATATAAAACGATCACACTTTACATTTTGATTATTACTAGAAGGGCAGAATTGATTTTAGATAGGAAATTTTAAGACAGCTCCATAACTGTAGAAAAACTAAGAGGATTCTACTCAAATTTTCATTTCAAAGTCTCCCTTTAAGTAACCATCACACATCAAACATCTCTGTAGATACTGGGAATCGAACCCGCAACCTTTTGGTTCGCAGACTGGCACTCAATCCACTGAGCCACACCAGCCAGGGCCCCTCCCTTCCTAACAGTGTCCTGTATTCCATGTTAGGTAAACACTCCCCCTTGAGTTCCTCCTGTTCTTCACCTCTGCTGGGACACTTACTTCCAACTGCCTTGATTTGTAGTCATTTATGTCCATGTGATACTTGAAGACAACACACTGATTACAAGGAAGAATGAATGATCTCTTTGAATTCCCCAGAGTACCTCATACAAAGTTGGCATTAATAATGGGTTGTTTTTTTTTTGGAAGGAGTAGTACAGGATTAAAAAACAACTATTTAGAAGTAGTTTTTTAATGCCTATATTAAAAATATTTGTGAGTTATTATTTTTAATGATACAGTTACTCATTCATTGTGTTCTTGCCACTTGCCAAGCTCATACTGTAGTGAAGAAGGCATGGTGACCTCCGTATCACAGATATGGAATCTGGGGCTTAAAAAGCTTCAGAACTTGTCTCAGGTCACAAAGCTAATAGGTGGTTTGTGATCTCACATCCAGATATTGGTTCATATGTTGCCTGAAAAATATAACAAAGATGAATACATTGTATGAATTTTAATTTGTCATTAAATCACTTTCATGTCCATTTCTTAACAGAGTTCCTGATAATCCCCCATTTCACTCTAATTTTATTGAACACTTCTGATGTCTGCGCTCAACCACAGTCGTGAGGTGTCAGGTGATGTGGGACGTGATTCACACCTTCACCCATGTGGACTTGGGCTGCATGTGGGCCTCAGAGCCAAACTGGATGTAACATTAGTTTCCTATAGTTGCAACAAATTAATACAAAATCGGGGGCTTGAACAGCACAGGTTCATTATTGTACAATTCTGTGAGTCAGAAATCCAACACTGGTGTCATTGGGCTAAAAATCAAGGCATTGGCAGGGCTGTGTTACCACTTGGAGACTCTAGGGGATAATCTACTATCTTTTCCAGTGTCTAGGGGCTGCCCACTTTCCTTGGTTCGTGGCCCCTTCCTCTATCTTGCGAGCCAGCAATCATGCATCTTTCTGACTCTTGCATTTTTTAGTCTCTCTGCCTCTAGCCAAGAAAGGTTATCCTCTCTTAAGGACTTGTGTGATTGAATTGGGCCCACCTGGGGCATCCAGGATCACCTTCCCATCTCAAGGTTCACACTCTCACCTCTGCCCAGTCTCTTTGCTAGGTAAAGTAATATATGCACAGGGTCTGGGGGTCTAGAGGTCAGGATGGGGGCATCTTTGGGTGACCATTACTCTGAAACATGATTTGGAAACTAACTTTAGATCTTGTAGGAGTTCAGAGAGAAGTGAGTGAGCCCTGCTAGGGTTTCATGCAGCTTGGGGCAGGATAAGGATGCCACATGCTGAAGCAAGAAGGGAGGGAGGGAGGGTATTCTCACTTCACGCACCACTGGAAAAGAGAACACAGGGAGAGAATGGAGAGAAGGAGTGTGTCATATATGTGGAAGTGAATATACTCCTGCATGTGTTTCCTGAGTCCCTTTCCTTAAACGAGCACCATGTGTTAGTGGAAGTGAAGACACCTTCTTGGCGGGTGAAGCCCACCTGCATTCAGGAGAGTTTGTTGCAGCTCCACCTGAGAACTAAGTACAGGAGTTTAGGGAAGCTAATGGTTTTCTAAACAAAGACATGACATAGGGAAAATATATTTTGCATGCAACCACCAGATTACAGGAATTTGAGGAGACAGAGAATATGTCCAACCATGTCAGAATGCAGTCAGCAAAATCCACACTGGGGGCACCCTGCAGGACATAAGATCTGGGTTCTTTCACCTACACTGCTCAGAAAATACAGACAGATAGACTGTCAACCTATGAGTTAAAAGATCCAAGATACATTTTTTTTAAAACTGGCAAACCATAGTGTTTAGGGATGCATGCCTATATGCTAATAAAGAAGGAAAAGAGGAACTCAAAGGAAGAAGATTGTGTTTGGGAGGGGCACATGGTGGCTTTGAAGTGCCAGCAAGGACTGTGGTTACAATACTGTTTGCCTCATAATCATGCATTAAGCCATTCATTTCCTTTATGTGGTTTTCTGTGTGTGTTATATTTATCGGTAAAAACATTAATTTTGATCCTGCATTTTTGGAAGACTGAACAGGCAGTGGCATGTGCAAGGATGGGGGACAGACTGTAGCTATGGAGGCCACAGCATTGCAGTGGGTGTGGTGGACGAAGCCCTGCCCATGGTGGCCATAGTGGAAACTGCCAGGAGGAGATGTGTTGTGCAGAGGAGGTGGCACTTAGCAGAGACTGGCTCCGTATCGGGGTTAAAGAGTAGGTGTCTGTTCTGCTGTTCCACTCACTCAGAAGAAGCATCAAAAGAAGGGCTGCTCTGACCTTAAGAAGGTTCTGGCTACCTACTCTGTCTCCTCGTGACCCACAGCCACTTCTCAGGTGTCCTGACATGGAATTCAAGAGTAAAACTGAGACGAGCATTTGTATGCAGGTAGATTATTTGGAAATGATGCCAACATAGGAGTGGAAGAACCTGGAAAGGGTGGCATATGGGAGGATGAAAATCTACAACCTTAAGAATTTTCCTTCCCATACACTGGCCCCACAATGTCTTACTGACTTCACAGTTCTCAATGTTTTCAGACAAAAGCTTCCATATTTTTCCTGATTTTCTTCTAGTTCTCAGTTTGTCCAGAAATAATAGCCCATCAATTGAAGTGAAAAGGATTGCATCTTCCTTGACCACGGGAAAAAATGGTCCCTGCTGGCTATCAAATTTGCAGGCTAACTTTCTGTCACCCCTCAAATTTATTGAAGGAGGGAACAAGGAACTGGTTAAAGAGTGTGGTTTTTTTAAAACTTTTGTGGGAAGTCTTTTGGGGATGGTGTACATGAGTTGATGATACCATGTCTGAGCACCCCTGTGCCACTGGTGCTAAACAGTGAGTTGTTCTGGAGTCAGCTGGAGCTCCAATATGTGAAGCCCCAGGGTGTTACCTAGACCCCTCCCTACCCAGGGTCCTCAGTCTCATCTCAAAGCCCATGTCTCTCTATATCAGGCCTCACCTAAGGCCAAGGCTACCCATTTAAACCTATGTTACTAATACACACATATTCCTAGTGTAATTGGCCTTACACCATTCCACTTTAAATTCCCATGTTATTGGTAGGTTCCTTCCAAAGGTAGACAGGAAGCCAGCAGGTTGCTCTCCAATAAACTACCCTTCTACCCAATTAGTCTAAGTGGATGGGAAAAATGTAGTCTAAGTAGATGCTATAATGCTATTGAATAAATTGATCTAAACTTTCTACTAATTCAGTAAACACCAAAGTAACCTAAAATTATATACTATTGTTTAATCTAAATTACAGTAGCAGATGCTGTTAGTGCCCCACCTCATGTCCTTCCTGAGGGCCATCTGCAGCTTCATTGAACAGGTCCCCTTCTTCCTCTCAGGACATGGCTCTTGTGTGGGGAGCAGGGCAGAATGTAGGGCACTATCAGTCCTCACAACAACCCAACCAACAGGGAGGTGCATCTGTAGATAAATCCTCCAGCTTCCCTAACTCTGATTGGGACAATTCTGATATGGCTCTGCATGGAGGTCTCCAGCAGGATTGAGCCTCAGCTCCCCTCCACAGTGGCCCAAGGGTTACTTTTCTTCCCTTCCCACTTCACATCCCTGTGCCTTCCTGGTGCTTCTTGGAAACACCTGCTGCCTTAATCTGTTAGCACTGTCATAACAAAGCATCAAAGTCTGGGGGCTTCAACAATAGAAAATTATTCTCTCACAGCTTTGGGGGGCTGGAAGTCCAACATCAAGGTGCCCACAAGAATGATTTCTCTGGTGGCTTCTCCCCTTGGCTTACAGATGCACACCTTTCAGCTATGTCGTCTCATAGTTTTTTCTCTATGTGTGCATCCCCCTTGTCTCTGTTTTCTAGTAAGGACACACACGCACACACACACATGTGCGCGCACACACACCTGGCTCGACAAAGCAAGGGTTACCGACATCAGAAGATGCCATGGAGCCCTGGCTAGGATGGCTCAGTGGATTGAGCTCGGGCCTGAGAACCAGCGAAGATGCCATGGAGCATCTGAGGTCTAATTCCTTGAAGGCTTGGGTTGTACAACTTGAGAATAAAAGTTGGGAGGGTAGTGTGAGGAGAGTTCTCCTTAATAACGCACCTATGGATACAAAGGACTTTGCTTTTTCTGCACCCAGTTCCTTTCTATCAAGCTCTTCACCATTGTTCTGCACAAAGGCATGTTGAGGGCATAGCTAATCTTGTATGATTGGAAGGAATTCAGGAGACAGACTTCCCAGGGTGGGGTTCATCTCAGGGAGGCCTGTTGTGATGTGTTTTCCGGGCACATACCTAAAGCAATCTTGTGGTAGACCTGTCAGGGTCCTCTGGTCAACCCCCTTTCAGACCACGGCTCATGTCTAGCCAAGAGTCACTGTGGTGAGTCCGGAAGCACTGCACTTCCCTGCCTGTGGTCTGAGCAAACCATACATCCAGCACATATCACCTGTGCATAAACTACTAATTTTCAAATATGTGCAGAGGCTATGGTGATGAATAAAGTACAAATCCATTCTGCAGTGGTACTGAATTCATTGTGGCTTTTAGTAATGTGATTTTCTAATGAAAGCATATTTAAACTACTACACTAATGTAAAGATATTTGAGACAAACAGAGAATCTTAAAGGCAGGAAGGGAGAAAAAAGAAGTAACATACAAGGGAGCCCCAATAAGGCTAGCTACTGACTTCTCAGTGGAAACACTCCAAGCAAGAAGAGAATGGCAACAAATATTCCAAGTAATGAGAACCAGAGGCCTACAACCAAGGCTACTTTACCCAGCAAGGCTATCAATCAAGATAGAAGGCCAAATAAAGAGCTTCCAAGACAAAAGAAGTCTAAAAGAATATGTCTCCACCAAACCAGCTCTACAAGAAATACTAAAAGGACTACTTTAAGGAAAGGAAGGAAAAGTGAGAGACAGAGAAGAACACAGGTTCAAAAATGGCAATGAATAAGTACCTATCAATAATAACTTTAAACGTAAATGGATTAAATGGTCCAATTAAAAGACACAGAATAGCTGAATGGATAAGAAAGCATGACCCTCACATATGTTGCCTACAAGAGACCCACCTCAGGACAAAGGACCATCACAGACTAAAAGTGAAAGGCTGGAAACAAATTTACCAAGCAAACGGACAAGAAAAAAAAGCTGGGGTAGCAATTCTCATATCAGACAAAATAGACTTCAAAAAGAGGACCATAAAGAGAGACCCAGAAGGTCACTTCATAATACTCAAGGGAAGAATCCACCAAGAAGACGTTAACATCATAAATATATATGCACCCAACATAGGAGCACCAAAATATATCAAGAAAATCTTAGAGGACTTCAAGAATGATATTGACAGCAACACAATTATAGTAGGGGATTTGAACACCCCACTATCAAAAATGGACAGATCTTCCAAACAAAATATCAATAAAGATATTGTGTCATTAAACAACACCCTAGAGGAAATGGACTTAACTGACATATATAGAGCCCTTCATCCCAAAGAAGCTAAATACACATTCTTTTCAAATGCACATGGAACATTCTCAAAAATCGACCACATGATAGGTCACAAAATGAGCCTCAACAAAGTCAAGAAAATTGAAATCATACCAAGCATTTTCTCTGACCACAAGGGACTGAAATTGGAAACCAACCCTAGAGGAAAAAACCCAAAGCACCCCAAATCATGGAGACTGAATGGTATGCTACTAAACAATGAATGGGTCAAGAATGAAATTAGGGAAGAAATCAGAAAGTTTCTGGAAACAAATGAAAACGATCTCACAACAACCCAAAACTTATGGGACACAGCCAAGGCAGTCCTGAGAGGGAAGTTTATAGCAATACAGGCCTACCTAAAGAAAACAGAAACATTTCAAACAAATGACATTACTCTACGCCTGCAAGAACTCGAGGAACAACAACAAAGACAGCCCAAAGCAAGTAGAAGGAAGGAAATAACTAAGATCAGAGCAGAACTAAATGACATAGAGACTAAAAGGACAATTCTAAAGATCAATGAATCCAGGAGTTGGTTCTTTGAGAAGATAAACAAAATAGACAAGCCTTTAAGTAGGCTCATCAAGAAAAGAAGGGAACGGACACAAATAAACACAATCAGAAATGAAAGAGGAGAGATTACAACTGATACCACAGAAATAGAAAGGATTGCAAGAAATTACTATGAAGAACTATATGCCACGAAATTTGAGAACCTAGGGGAAATGGACACATTTCTAGAAAAATATAATCTCCCAAAACTCAATGAAAAAGAAGTAAAAAACCTGAATAGACCAATAACAGCAAAAGAAATTGAAGCAGTAATAAAAAAAACTCCCATCACACAAAAGCCCTGGACCAGATGGGTTCACAGGAGAATTCTACAAAGTATTTAAAGAAGAGCTAACCCCCATTCTTCATAGACTATTCCAAAAAATCCAAAAGGATGGAAAACTCCCAAACTCCTTTTATGAAGCCAGCATCATCCTAATCCCAAAACCAGATAGAGATACAACAAAGAAAGAAAACTTCAGGCCAATATCACTGATGAACATAGATGCTAAAATCCTCAACAAAATATTGGCAAATCGCATCCAACAATATATCCAAAAGATTATACACCATGACCAAGTGGGATTCATCACAGGGATGCAAGGATGGTTCAACATTCCCAAATCAGTAAATGTAATTCATCACATAAACAAAAGCAAAGACAAAAACCACATGATCATATCAATAGATGCAGAAGAAGCTTTTGATAAGGTACAGCACCCATTTATGATAAAACACTCAGCAAAGTGGGAATAGAGGGAGCATTCCTCAATATAATAAAGGCCATTTATGAGAGACCTACAGCCAATATCATACTCAATGGGCAAAAACTAAAAGCTTTTCTACTAAGATCAGGAACAAGACAAGGATGTCCACTTTCACCACTTCTATTCAATATAGTATTAGAAGTTTTGGCCACAGCAATCAGGCAGGAAAAGGAAATAAAAGGCATCCAAATAGGAAAGGAGGAAACAAAATTGTCACTGTTTGCAGATGACATGATAGTGTACATGGAAAATCCTATAGACTCTACCCAAAAACTGCTTGAACTAATTAATGAATTTGGCAAAACAGCAGGATACAAAGTCAATATCCAGAAATCAAAGGCATTTTTATATACGAACAATGAATCAGCAGAAGCAGAAATCAAGGAAAAAATCCCATTCGATATAGCAAAAAGAAAAATAAAATATTTGGGAATAAACCTAACCAAGGAGGTAAAAGACCTGTATGCAGAAAACTACACAGCACTGAAGAAAAAAATCAAGGAAGATACAAACAAATGGAAACATATACCTTGTTCATGGATTGGAAGAATTAACATCATCAAAATGTCCATACTACCCAAAGCAATATACAGATTCAATGCAATACCTATTAAAGTACCAATGGCATATTTCACAGACATAGAACAAACACTTCAAAAATTTATATGGAGCCATAAACGAGCCTGAATAGCAACTGCTCTTTTGAGAAAGAAGAACAAAGTAGGGTGGATCACAATACCTGGTATCAAACTGTATTACAAAGCCACTGTAATCAAAACAGCCTGGTACTGGCATAAAAACAGGCACATAGACCAATGGAACAGAACAGAGAGCCCAGAAATCAACCCAACTCTCTACAGTCAATTAATATTTGACAAAGGGGGGCAGTAACATCAAATGGAGTAAAGATAGCCTCTTCAACAAATGGTGTTGGGAGAACTGGACAGCTACATGCAAAAAAATGAAACTTGAGCACCAACTTACACCATACACCAAAGTAAATTCAAGGTGGATAAAGACTTAAATGTAAGCCATGACACCATTAAAGTCCTAGAGGAGAACATCGGCAAGAAAATCTCAGATATTCCACGCAGCAACATTTTTACCGATATGTCCCCTAGAGCAAGGGATATACAGGAAAGAATAAACAAATGGGACCTCATCAAAATAAAAAGCTTCTGCATGGCCAAAGAAAACAGTATTAAATTAAAAAGACAACCAACTGTATGGGAAAACATATTTGCCAATGATACCTCAGACAAAGGTTTAATCTCCAAAATATACAAAGAACTTACAAGACTCCACTCTAGGAAGACATCAAACCCAATTAAAAAATGGGAAAAGGACTTGAACAGACACTTCTCCAAAGAGGACATACAGAATATCCAGAGACACATGAAGAGGTGCTCAATATCGTTAGCTATCAGAGAGATGCAAATTAAAACCACAATGAGATACCACTTTACACCAGTCAGGATGGCTATCATAAACAAAGCAACAAACAACAAATGTTGGAGACGTTGTGGGGAAAAGGGGTCCTTAGTTCACTGTTGGTGGGATTGCAGACTGGTACAACCATTATGGAGAACAGTATGGAATTTTCTCAGAAAAATAAAAATCGACCTGCCTTTTGACCCAGCAATTCCACTACTAGGATTATATCCCAAGAATCCTAAAACATCAATTTCAAAGAACCTATGCACCACAATGTTCATAGCAGCACAATTTACAGTAGCCAAGAGTTGGAAGCAACCTAGGTGCCCATCAGTAAATGAATGGATCCAAAAATTGTGGTACATGTACACAATGGAATTCTATGCAGCAGAGAGAAAGAAGGAGCTACTACCCTTTGCAACAACATGGATGGAACTGGAAAGCATTATGCTGAGTGAAATAGGACAGGCATTGAAGGACAAATACCATATGATCGCACCTTTAACAGGAAGCTAAATAACAAAATAAACAAGCAAATAGAATAAAAACAAAGACACTAAAATAGAGAACAAGTGGGCAGCGACCAGAGGGGAGAGGGAAGGGAATTTAAGGGGAAAAAACGAGGAGGGATTTTGAAGAACAAGTATGAAAGACATAGGGATGAGGTCTGTGGGGAGGGGGGGGGGATGGGAGGGAGGTGGAGAGACGGGGCGGAGGGGGGGTTGGGATGGGAGAAATTGACAAAAGAAAACTGTAGTTGAAAAATAACTCAATAAATTAAAAAAATACAAAAAATAAAGATATTTGAGGAAATTATGTATATGTAAAAAGGGATACTCCTACTCAAAATTTTGGAGTCATTGTTCTAATCTATAACAGAGTCATTTCTAACTCAGGCAACCCTCCATAGACTAGGCCTAACAAGAGAATCTGTAATCTACTTTCTGTTCACTGCCCTTTTGTCCCTTGCATAGTTTCCTGAATCCGAATTGCCCATACCCATAGTTTTTTCATTCTAGCTATCCTTGTCCTCTACTTCCTCTTCTCTGTCTTGAAGTCTTCTTTTGCCAATATTTTAAAATCTATCTGGGTAGGCTTTCCCTCCTCATCTGATCAGTACCTTCTGCATTCTTTAATCCTTTTGTCTTAAATCACCATTTCATTACGGCCTTCTTAACCCTATCCGTAAGTATCTGTATTAGGTTTGAAGACCTTTACCCAAATGCAGAGATGGAGAATTGGACTAGAGAAGATTCACTTAAATATATGTTCGTTTATAAAGGTCAGCTACACCCAATATAGCAGACACAGCTTGTATCCAGCTACATTCCTTTGGAATGTACCATTTCCCTGCCCACAGGCTTAATTTCCAACTGTCAACACCGGTGACACTTTGACTTTAGGCTTTTTCTGGCCAGCAGGGCCAATTCTACCAAGTGCTGGTCAGGGCAAAAGTGCTAGGACATAAACACCCCCCAGAATCCCCTCAACCCATGACTGATGGGGCTTGGCTGACAAATATCCCAGCTCCCTCAGCCCTCTGATGGCATAACTGAGGTGTGTTTTCTGCACTTGCTCCCAGAGTTCTCTGGTGCTATCAAACTTCAGATGTCTGCAGTAATAACTTGCTTCATGACAAATCTTGCGTTGTCTTCCTATTCCCCTAATGATGTTTCCTGGGATCCATTCTCAAATAAGCTTCTTGCACTCCAATTCTTGTCTCAGAGATTGCTTATGGGGAAACCAAATCGAGGTGCATTTTTCTGGCAAGGTCTTTGCCCTTATACATTTTAAACCGTCTATTTCTAGATTAAAGAAAAGGATATTTTGACTGTCATCTAGCATTGCTTTGATGGTAATTTTACTACCTGGAGTTGACATTTAAATAGCTGTGACCTGGACAAACCACTTAGCCTGTTTGTGCCTCAGTTTCCTTATTATAGAATATACATTTGGACTGGAACCATGATTTTCAGTGTGGGATTCCTCTGAAGTACTTTAAAGGTTCTCCAGACAAAAATAAAATATGAAAAAGAAATGGTACTCATAGAATTATTCAAATTAAATTACAAAAGTGCAGGGGAAGGGAGAAAATACACTATTGGGTATCAGGAGACAGTTCTCCGTGGGTCTCTAATGTTTCTGCTCATCTTGAAACACAGACACTGACAGCCTTTATTCCAGACTGTCTTTTCAAAAATGCTGTATATCAAAGGGCCTTGGAAAATAGTAGCTGTGTCTCCCAGCAGGCCTGTGGCAAGTTTGTTTAATGTTCAGTAAAATAAAGAGAATGTGCAATGGTTGAACACATTTTGTTTGCTGTAGCCCATTATAAGAAACTCAAGTTCCCGAGCTTTGGGTTTCTCAGCACTGATGCAACCCCAGTGCATGCACAGCCTCTACCAAGCCACTCTGTGTTATATGCTGTGAGACTAGGGAGGCAAGGGAACAGAATGAAGCTCATGCCGTCTGAGAGTGTGGAAGCCTTTTGTCTCTGGCCCAGGAATCTCATGCCTTCTGCCAGAATTCATGAAACTACAGCAAGCTAAGTTTTTAGTTCATAAGTAAGGTAAAATCTCAAACCTTTCATAGTACTTAATAGTTGGAAAATCTTACTAAATCCTTTGCTGTTGGTATTACTAAAAAATGTAGGATGATAGACAGTTTGTACAATAGAGTGATTACCATGTCCAATGTCAGAGTATAAAATAGAATCCGACCCTGGCTGGTGTGGCTCAGTGGATCGAGCACCAGCCTGTGAACCAAAAGGTCGTTGGTTCAATTCCCAGTTAGCAGTTAGGGCACATGCCTGGGTTGTGGGCCAGGTCCCCAGTAACAGGTGCTCAAGAGGCAACCACACATTGATGTTTCTCCTTTTCTCCCTTCCTTCCCCCTCTCTAAAAATAAATAAAATAAAATCTTTAAAAAATAGAATCTGAGAGTACAGGTAAAAAATTCTGAAATAATTGGCTTGAAGGCTGAGATTAATAAATTTTCTACATTTTCAAATAGGCAAGTGAATGGATGTTGATTTCTTCCATTTATTTTGTATATGTTCTTGGAGGCAAATACAAACGATATGTATTATTTTATAAAACACTACAGACATACTAGAAGAAAAGTTTAACTGCTTAGAATGTACGTTACAGATTACACAAACCTTATAAAAATGAAGCAATATCTGTATGATGAGTGATGGCAGTGGTAGAAAAACCCATTCACATAAAAATCATCGCCAACATGTGTACAAATAGTATATTTGCATAACAAAGTTTGTTATGGAAAAGGCAACTGTTTCTTGTGTTGCATAATGTCAAATTGTTAAAAGCTTGTCTTCCCACTACAAACTTTTCAGTCATTAACAATGATAAATGTGGTGTACTTCAGAATTTATTTTTCATATTGAAGTGCACTGGTTACACTGAGGCAAAGCATCAGCATAAACACTGCAAACAGAAAATTACTGTTGCATAATAGAAATATCTTTTAGCTAAAACTCTCAAATATAGCATGGCCACACTGCTTTGTGTAGCTTGCTGATATAAAGAATGTCCATATAAATATAGTAATGTCAGTCTCCTATGTTACCGGGCCTAAAATTGCACTTAAAATGTCAGCAGTGAAACTGGACTCAACATGCAAAACAAAGTAAATTAACCTGTTTAGAAACTTAAAATTGCTGTCTCACAGAGAACTGAGTATTATGTTATTAATATGGTTTTATATTGTTCAAGGTTATGTTTGAAAAGTATTTTCTGATCATTGATAATTAAGACTGGCTGAGGTATTTGCCTTCAAATTTAAGAACTATCAATCAAGACATAAAAGCACTTTCATGATTCTGATAAATAAAAATTGCCTTACTTTTTCTCCATCAAGCTTTTGAATTAGCTTAATTGATGTGTACTCCCGTTGCTAGAAAGCTGTTTTTTAAAAACTTTTACCATTTGGAACTACTCATCTTTGGGAATTACCATTGTTCTAACTCTGTGCAACTATACTGCTGGGGGGGCAAGGTGATGAGCCTGCCGCCAATATCCATAAATCCCATTTCCTAAATGTTGTATTTATGTTATTCATGTTATTATCCTCAATGATTCATTTTATGAGTAAAAGTTATGGATTTGAATGTGTAAAATAAACTTATGCTAAAAAAATACCATATTTTCCATTTTACATGATAGAATTCTAACTAGGGTTTTATTTTTGTAAGTCACTCTGGGGTAGAAAAAATTTTTTTTTAATATAAATTTTATTTAGTTACTTTTCAAGTACCTTTCCCCCCTCCCCCCTGTTTCTTAAAATCCCTCCCTTTTTCCTAATAGGGGTGTTTTTTTCTGCTCAATCCCTAGACTAATTGATTTTCAAGGTTCCTTCATTTCTAAAGACTGTATTCCTCTAATTTGAACTTAAACTTCTCTATTTAAAAGCTTATTGAACCTGAAGACTGAGATAATATCTAAATTAGAAATGTATCCAAAAGATACACATACACATTCTTGTCTTACTGTTTCACTATTACAGTCTCTAATGCAGTCCAGTTGCATTCCTCAGTGACTATCTGAATGAGATGTGCCAACTTTTCTGATTATTCATCTCGGAAGTCCTCACTTGTTTTCCCTCAAGCTAGTTGCCTTTGGGCTAGTTCACTGCTCATCAATACTTTTGCTGAAGGATAGATGGAATAATTTATAAATAACAAAAAAATGGAAAGCAGGTAGTTTTTGATATTTTGTTTACTCTAGTAACAAGCTCTTAGTGGAGTATATTTAGAATTATTGGCTGGTATAATACTTTAGTTTCTCACACTGCCATGTGAAAATATCTGTAGGATGAAAGCATGTGGGTAAACCTGTATCACACAACTGAAATACTCCGCGTATCTCTGCTCATGGTTGTGTGCCCAGGCTATGTGTTAATTATCTCCTGCTATGTAACAAAGTACCCCAAAATTTACACCAGAACAACAGAAATGTATATCTCACAGTGTCCGTGGATCAGAATTCCTGGTACAGTTTAGCTGGGCACTTCTGAGTCAAGGATTCTCATGACATTCCAGTCCTGCTGTTGTACTGAGCCGTGGTGTCACCTGAAGCCTAGCTGGAGAGGAGGATCCGCTCCCATACTGTCCCATGATGTGGCTGGTGGGGTTCAATTCCACACAGACTCTTGGACTGAGGGCACAAGTTGCTCACTCACTGTTGGCTGGGGGCCTCCCTCAGTTCATTTTCTCAGGGTCTCTCCATAGGTCAGCTCATGGCACAGCAGCTGACTTTCCTCAACAGGAGCAAAAGGATGACCAAGAGAAGTTGTCCAAGACAAAAACCACAGCCTTTTCATAACCTAATTTTGAAAGTGACATCTTATCACTTTTTTTCATATTCTCTTTATTAGGAGTAAGTGACTAGGTCTAGCCCACACTCAAGGGCATTAACACCAGCAGATACTGGTCATTGGAGGGCAGGTGCTTCACAGACTTCCCACCACAGGATGCTATGCAGAAAATGCATGCTTCTTTCACAGTCCCCACGTTCCCAGTAAGTCCAGCTCCTACTTAGCTGAGAGCAGCCAGCATGAGCCCAATCACATGAAAAGTAGGCCTATGTGGCTGACATCACTGTGTTTCTGAAATGAAGAGGAGACAGCAGCTTCCCTGTCCTTACCTTG
Source organism: Artibeus jamaicensis (assembly GCF_021234435.1). Lineage (NCBI taxonomy): Eukaryota > Metazoa > Chordata > Mammalia > Chiroptera > Phyllostomidae > Artibeus > Artibeus jamaicensis. Next base: position 6,100,768 of record NW_026521810.1, on the reverse strand, counting down.
CCAGCTTTTTGCAGCTATCCAAGTCAGAACGTGGGGATGGGGGCAGTGACGAAGGGCACAGCCACTCCTGTCATCACGGACATAAAGCGCCTCACAGTGTGCCCCACCAAAACTGGAATGACAAGTCAACTCTGCTCCATGGACATTGCAGGGCACACCTTGAGAGGCCCAGAGCACCTCTCTTCCTCTGTAATCATGCTTTGTCCCTACCTGTCAGATTGTTACTATGCCTCACGACATATAAAGTGACTTTTTAAGGTTAAAAGAATTCTTTGTCCAAATTGAGGTTGATGGACAGTGGGTACACTCCAGCTGGGCCTCGGCTGCCCTGACAAGCTGCCGTAGCAGGTTCTGGGCTTGCTAATTGGTGAGTGCCCAGGTCTCCCACCATGCTTGCTCCAGCTGCTACTGAAAGCAGCTCTAACAGTGCGGGGATCTCTGCACTGCCCAAGTCCCTGCCTCGCCCACCTGCAGCAGCCAGCACGAGAGCCACCTGGGTGAAGCTCAATCACCTGTCAGCTGCCCCTGCTAATAAAATTAGCATCCTTGCTGTGGGGTTAAATAAAGCTCTGGAAAATGTTTATTCACCTGGAAAAACCTGTTTGATGAGTTAACTCATATCCTAAAGTGTGGAGGAGACAAGAGGAGGGGATGTCAGTCTCAATTTGGAGACAATGCAGAATGTCACTCCCCTTAAGAAACACCCAAGCAGAGTGACATAGAACAATGATCAAGTAAAGCTCTGGTTTTCATCAATCAGCATTATAACCAAAACATACATGGTTCCAGAGTCACTGCAAATGCAAATGGCTTTTTTGCTAACAATTCAATGAGGGCTGCGTCATCCACTAGGCGTTACCAGCCTAAGTGCTGGAGCCTTCGGTCTTTGTCAGGGTTGCCTGTGATTGCAGTGGCAGGAACAGTCTGATTCCTGAGGTTTTGGCTACCCCCTCTCTCTGTAGTGCAGAATGCAGGGGGTGAGGAGTTGTGTCAAGAGCTATTTTAAGGCTATGTATATTGACTAAAGAGGTATACATATTTTTAGCCCAAATTTATAAACTTTTATTAACTTTAACCTAAAATTGAAGCTGAGAGTAATTTGCATTCTTTTAAAATCTTTTTAAAAATTTATATCCTCACCTAAGGATATTTTTTCATTACTTTTAGAGGGAGAGGAAGGGGGGGAAAGAAACATTGATGTGAGAGAGAAACATCCATTTGTTGCCTTGCATATACACCCATGAGTGGGGACTGAACCCATAATCTAGGTTTGTGTCCTGAGCGGGAATTGAACCTACAACCTGTTGGTTACAGGACAACGCTGCAACCAACTGAGCCACAGCAGTTAAGGCTCTTTTTAAATCTTTCGATGTAGAAGTCCATGAATTCTGATATATGGTAATTAGCTGTTTATAATGCAAACAACTGTCAGCATATCCTCAATCAGACCCTCAATACAAAGCATCAGAGATATTAGAATTCTTCTGCAAGCAGCTCCTCAAACGCACACTATTTTTGACTTCTAAACTTTGCCAGTGCATAGGAGACACCCAGCTCTCCCAGTTCGAGGTCATAAACTCAGGAGGTTTATTTTCCACTTCTAATGAAGGCTGCTGATACAAGCTCAAGGAAAAAGTTTAGAGGTAAAACCAAAGAGAGAATGAAGTGCAGACCCATGATAAAAGCAGTCAGGGCATCCAGAAGGGAGACACAGAGCTTATGTTGCCTCCTTTATGATTAGAATAGTTCCTAAGTGCCTCCATTTTCTATCTTCAGGTTGTAAAATATTACTAATAAATAGTAAAAACACAGGATTTTTAATTCCATACAACTATACTCCCTTTTAAGTAAATGTAAGGTGCCAAACTTTACACTTTCAAGATTGACAAAATAAGGAATTTATGTTTTCTAACTGATACCTTCAATTTGCATTATTTTTAGGGTATAGTCTATTAAGGTGTGTTTACATCTGTTGTACTCTTTCCCACTAAATGTCTTCCACTTAATATTTCTGAAATATGTCTTTCCATGGAAAAATATCTCAGGCTTTTTGGTGGAGATCACTGGATAAATAGTTTACGGTTAATGAACATTTGTTCTACAAGCTACTGAGGTCGAATTTATCTGTGTTATGACATAAAAGGAGGCACAGCTAAGCAAGTGTCCACACCATTTATCATAAGTCAATAATATTGTGAAGTACTAATGAGGCTACCCCCAGCCATTTTTCCTATTTCCTTGTGCCCCCTTTTCTGTGATATAGGGCACTCCACATTCATGGCCTCTGGGAAGGATCAGAGGGCAAAATGTCAAAATCTGAGGCTTCCTGGACAAACCCAATAGATTTGAAAGTTACATGGTAGCTTTTGGTTCCCAGAAAAGAAAAGAAGGGTAAGATGAAAGTGAGGGAGGGAGAATCCTGTGCCATGCCTCTGCTGAGCCTGACTGAGCACCAAGAAGAAAACTCCACAGAAGTTTGAGAATTTGGAGATTGAAGAGGTCACAAATCTCCTTTCTTGGGTAGAGCTCCAGGAGGTGTCAAGACCCATCTGAGGCCAATTGGATGGAGCCCTAGATTGCTTCTAGATTCTCCCTAGAGCCCAACACAGTACAGGAGCAGCCTCTTGGCCCATACAACCAAGAGTCACATGAATAGCACAAATGGATGACTGACCCAACAAGGCCTTGCAAAGCCTGAGGTGGGAGTCCACAGCAACCTGCCTCCACCTAAGAAGATGAACATCCCTAGAGTGCCAAACAGGACAGAAGTCATTACCAGAGAGGTCCTCTGTCCCTTCTTCCACTCTGCCCTGTGCCTGACACAAACCTCAGTAGAAATGTGTATGTGTGTCTGAGAGGACACTGAAGTTATAAAGGTCGAGTTTCTGTCACCTGGGGGACTGTACCTTGCAAGAGATTTAAGTTCTGTTTATAGAATATTTAAGACTCCCCTGGGTTTCTAGATGCAAGTTTTAACCTACTTTTACATAGACTTCATATTAAGTTATACTTACAAGCTTCCCAGCTTCCTAAAATAATACAAATCTGATTTCAAAAGAATGTTTTTGTATTTGCTCAGAGATTATCTTCTGGTATGAAGTAGTACTTTATTTTTTTAACAGATTTGTTGAGGTATAACATACATTTTTATAAATTTTACCTGTTTAAACTGTATAACTTGATAAGTTCAACACATTTATCTACCAGAAAAACCATCATCATGAAGAAAAAGTCTTCAATATTTCTAATGGCCAGGAGTGCTGGCTGTGTGACAGCCCAGTGATGACTATCTTGTATGGAATATTACCTTATATGGAAGAGGGTCTTTACAAATGTGATTAAAGCAAGGATTTTGAGAAGGGGAGGCTACTCTGGATTCTTAAAGTCAGCCTTAAATGCATTCACATGCATCCTTGTAAGAAGGAGGCAGAGGGCAATTTGACGATAGACAGGAGAGAAGGAAGGCCAAATGATAGAAGCAGAGCCAGAGAAAGGATGCTGTGTGCTGGTTTTGAAGAGGGAGAAGGGACCATGAGCCAAGGAATACAGAGAATGAAGCTCTACTTGATGCTGGAAAAGGCAAGGAAACAGTTTCTCCCAGAGTGGCCAGAGGGAACTCGGCCCTAGGGACTGCTCCATAAAGCCACTTACTGATTGCTGGCCTCCAGAATTGTAAGGGAATACATTTCTGTTGTTTGAAGCCACTAAATTCACAGTACTCATTGCAGCATTCATGGAAAACTAATATAGGTAGCTCTTGATCATCTGAAGTAACAGTTTTATAGCAATTACATTAGATCTGAAGATAGAATGGACCAAAGACATGCGCTTAAAGTCACTGAGAGATCCTTCTGGGTGGCCCCTCTTACAGCCAACGTGCTCTGATGATCTGAATAACCAGTGCCTCCATTTCCTAGAATTTCCATTTCTCAAGGCATCTGCTATACAATCTGTTTTTATGACAATCTGTTTTATGACAATCATGTGTCATAAACTTTTATTTTTAAAATATATTTTATTGATTATGCCATTACAGTTGTCCTACCTCCCCCTCTCTCTTCCCCTCCACCCTGCACACCCCTCCCCCACCATTCCCCGTTTAGTTTATGACCATGTGTCTCAAGTTCTTTAGATTCTATATTTCCCCTACTATTCTTGCCCTCCCCCCTATCTATTTTCTACCTACCGTCTATGCTACTCATTCTCTGTACCTTCTCCCCCCTTTTCCTCCTCCCACTCTCCTGTTGCTAACCCTCCATGTGATCTTCATTTCTATGGTTCTACTCCCAATCTAGCTGTCCTCTTAGTTTGCTTTTGTTTTAGGTGTTGTTGTTAATAACTGTGAGTTTGCTATTTTTTCACTGTTCATCTTTTTTATCTTCTTTTTCTTAGATAAGTCCCTTTAACATTTCATATAATAAGGGCTTGGTGATGATGAACTCCTTGAACTTGACCTTATCTGAGAAGCACTTTATCTGTCCTTCCATTCTAAATGAAAGTTTTGCTGGATAGAGCAATCTTGGTTGTAGCTCTTTGGAGTTCATGACTTGGAATACTTCTTTCCAGCCCCTTCTTGCCTGTAAGGTCTCTTTTGAGAAATCAGCTGACAGTCTTATGGGAGCTCCTTTGTAGGTGACTGTCCCCTTAGCTCTTGCTGCTTCTAGGATTCTCTCCTTCATTTAAATCTTGGCTAATATAATGATGATGTGCCTTGGTGTGTTTCTTCTTGGGTCCAACTTCTTTGGGACTCTCTGAGCTTCCTGGATTTCCTGGAAGTCAATTTCCTTTGCCAGATTGGGGAAATTCTCCTTTATTATTTGTTCAAATAAGCTTTCCACTCGTGGCTGTTCTTCTTCCCCTTCTGGTACCCCTGTAATTTGGATGTTGGAACGCTTATAGATGTCCTGGAGGTTCCTAAGCCTCTCCTCATTTTTTTGAATTCTTTTTTCTTCATCCTTTTCTGTTTGGTCATTTTTTTCTTCTTTCTGGTCCACTCCCTTGATTTGAGTCCCAGTTTTCTTTCCATCACTATTGGTTTCCTGTGCATTTCCCTTCATTTCAGTTAGTTTAGCCTTCATTGGTCCCTCTAATTTGTGACTAAAATCAACCAGTTCTGTGAGCATCCTGATCACCAGTGTTTTGAACTGTGCATCTGATAAGCTGGTTATTTCTTGGTTGCTTAGAGTTATTGGCTCTAGGGGTTTGAGTTCTTTCTGAGCCATAATGTTTTGGTCTGTTTGAGCCTGTTACACATGAGGAGCGGAACCCTAAGTGTTCACCAGGGCGGGTCAACCCAGGCGCTGGTTTGTGACGTTGTATGTGGGGGCGGGGTCAGAGAGGGAGCAATAGTGGTCCCCTCTGCTGCTTCTCGCAGCTGGGGCCTGCACAGATCCTCTCACTGCTCACTCCATCACCTGGCTTATCTGTGGGCGAATGTGTGACTGCGGTCGGCCTGCTGCCTTGCGCCCTCACTGGGTCTGCCCGTTGCAACCCCACACCTGGGATCTGCCAACCATCGCCTGGGCGCCTGGGTTCATCTGGCTGAGTTTTTCTGCACAACCCTGCTCGGCCAGCTGCTGGCTCTGCCCCTCTTACCAGTTTGGCTGAGCGGTTCGTTGTTGTGGGACTTCTGTATAGTTTGATTTTCTGTGTTTTGGCTGCATTTTTGTTACTAAAACTTTATTGTCTTTAAACTTGGTTATGCGAGGAGGCACAGTGTTTCTACCTACGCCTCCATCTTGGCCAGAAGTCCTTCATGTGTCATAAACTTGACACGAAAAATATTGAAAGTAATATAATTCTCACATCATTTTATGGTCACAACCAAGCCATTATTATCTTTTTGGTATATTTCCTTTCAGGCTTTTTTTTCAAATGTGTATTTTACTTTCATAGTTGGTTGAACTTTTAATGTCTATACAATTTTTCGAAGCCTGTGTTCCTCACTAATTATTTTCTCTGTGTTGCATTATAATTATTATAATTATTTTCCACAACCTACAGTGCATCACTAAGGAAATACACCAGAATCCAGCTTTTGGACTTTTTTTTTGACTCTTTCATATAAACTCTTTAGTAATTGTCTTTGTGTATATGTTTTACCATATTTTGGAACATTTCATTACACTAGAATTTTAACAGGATTATTGGAACAAATAACATGAATACCATTTTATTCTTTATGCACATTTCCAAATTCTTTAAAAATGCAGTACAGCCCTGGCTGGTGTAGCTCAGTGGATTGAGCATGGTCCTGCGAACCAAAAGATCGCGGTTCGATTCCCAGTCAGGGAACATGCCTGGGTTGCAGGCCAGTTCCCAGCAGGGGCCAGTTCCCAGCAGGGGATGCATGAGAAGCAACCATACATTGATGTTTCTCTCCCTCTCTCCTTCCCTTCCCCTCTAAAGATAGATAAATTTTTTTTAAAAACGCAGTACAGTAGCATTGCGGGTACAGATTTCACTGTACTCTGATCAGAATTGGGAAATATCTGTTTTAAAATTCAATTTAAAAAGTGAAAAATGTGGCCACTTTGTTGTTTTCATTTACCTAATTTTAACTATAAGTGACAATCACTGTGGTTTCCCCACCCTGTATTTTGATGATTAATTCTACTTCCCTGCCCATAATTACCTGCCTGTGTTCTATTGCATTTGGCTATGAAGGTTTCAGTGTTCTTATTTACTCATATAATTTCTTTAACAAATATATGGATCATTTTTCTATGAAATTTGTCTCAGTCTATAGTTAATTTTCCTTCTTGTCTTGGGTTTTTCATGAAAGTACTAAATGTTCATACAGTTGAGTGTTTTTAAAAATTTACCCCTGTATTATTTCTGTACTTAGAAAACTATTCCTCCTCCAGGGTTTTGATAAATACAGGGTGTTGCAAAAGTAGGTTTACAGTTATGAGTATGTGAAACAGATTATTCTTGTATTATTATTTACTAATTATTATGTTACTTTCCATTTGAAGAACTGTAAACCTCTTTTTCACCACCCTGTATTATATTCATTATATTTAAGGTTCTCCCGTGTTTAGCTTTTTTAATTTCCTGAAATTTCAAATGAAATCTAATGCAAATAAAAACAATTATTCTTGCTTGGACTCCAATCCCATTTCCTGCCCTCACCCCATGTTGTTGAGTCTCCAATGCTGACCTGTGCTTTACATCATCCGCTCCTTTGAGCACACACAGGAACAATTTGGTGGCAGGCAAAGAGAAGGATTCATGGGTGCATCAGTCCTTCCTTTGGCCTTCTCTGTGCTCTCTTAAGGAAAAAGCTGCTCACCTTGGTCTAGTCTCCACAGAAACCAACAGAGCATCCTGGCACAGTCATCTATAGACTATGTTGGATACCTCTCTAAATAATTTAGGAAGGGAGAAGTGAGGGAGTTGCAGCAGCTAAGATGTATTGAGCCTGGAAATGACATTCTGACTCTGCATGGTAAAAGCATCTGTCGACTGCTGTGGGCATCACGCCACCTTCCATGGGCCACAGCTCTTGAGCCTAGGGGTGCTCCCTTCCCTGAGGAAAGCACAGAGTCAGAAAGTCTCCTGAGGCCATTCAGATGTCTCAGAACGTTTCTTGCAGCTCCCTTCTGTGCCTTTCTCTCTTCCCAGCTGCTGTGGACTTTATACCTCCCTGAGTGTGGAGACCTCTACCAGTCAATAAAATGCCCACAAACTATTCTCTGAAGAGCTTTAAAAAGGAAATAGATGGCCATTTCTCTGAGACAGTTGAATTATTATCCTGCCCTATGGAAGCAAGATGAATTGGATGACATCTCAAAGTCTTTCTTAAGGAGTGATTTTGGGATATCTGAAGCCATTTGTCCAGACTAGAAACAAGGACATGGAGAAAGCCCACAAAGTTACATTTTCAAGATGTTACTAGTTCATCTCTGGGAATAGACTGGTATTTTTAAAGCTCTGAGCATCTGTGTCTCACCCCACTGGCCACACCAGCCTAATCTATCAAGATTTTTTGAATTCCCAGCAACAGTGTGTCCCTCTCCAGGACAATGGTGGCAAAAATTGGCAAGGATGAAGTTTTCCATGAGCTAGGGAAACCAGTCAGTCCTGTGAGAGACAGATGTTAGCCCTGGAAATTCAGGAGAAACGCAACTTCATTTTCTATAATTTTCTGTTACCTCCCTTACCACCCTTGCTACAGAAATTTCAAATCTTGCCAATCCTTTGCCACTTGGTCAGTTCCATTTTCAGTGTAAAGGAGAATGAGGCCTCCATTCTCACCCATTATGAAACTTTGTTTAGCCTGTGTATGTCATGTCTTTGTTTAGACTCTAACATATTAAGGTTTCCTTTTTTTGAGTCAAAACTTGAGTCATGACTGTAGCACCTACCCTACATGGTCCTACACTTATTTTATTCATTGTAATTTTTTTCTTAGCAAAACAAGTTTGGAATCTTAAAATGTTTTTGAGCCAGTATTATCACTCACTGAGATTAAAATAATGCTCTATTTTCATTAATGTGTCTATAGAAAGAGGTAAACATTTTCTCCTTGAAAACCTAAAAAACTTTATTTAGGTGACAAAAATAATATGCTATGCACAACTTGATACATTGAGAAAAATATACCCCTTTGATTGATATATTTAAACAATAATCATAACATTGTCATGAGTCTCCTACCCAAGGAAACAACAATTGTATTGGAATAAATATTATGTCAAGAGAGGGCCATCCACAAACAATGGGAAGTGGTACTTCATTCAATAAAGGATGTCAGAATAAGTGCTGGACAGCATGGGGGGAAATCTGCTGAGATGCTGTAGCAGAGACTGAACCCGTATGAACCCATGCCCCCCTTGAACAGTAAACCCTTTGAGCTTTAGTGGAGCACCTCCGTCGATGCCCAGCTGCATTGCTCAGCTCCCTGGCAGGGAGGTAAGTTGCATGACTTCTCAGGCACTTTCTTCTTTAAAATCATTTAAAAAAAGATTTATTATTTGTTTTTAGACAGGGGAAGGGAGGGAGAAAGAGAGGGAGAGAAACTCCAGTGTGTGGTTGCCTCTCATGTACCCCCTACTGGGGACCTCACATGCAACCCAGGCTTGTGTCCTAAATGGGGAATCGAACTGGTGACCCTTTGGTTTGCAGGCTGGCACTAAATCCACTGAGCCACATCAGCCAGGGCACATGCACTTTCTTTACTAAGAAAACTGCACTTTCTTCATTCTTTCTCCCTTCCTATAAACCAGAATTCAGACTTGCTCGTGAAAAACCATTAGAGGAAAGGAGCCTGCATTCCTGGATCCTGGGATGACCTTGTGAAGCAGATCCTATCCTGACCTGACCTGACCTCAGCAACCATTGGCCATCATAGAAGAAAGTAATTATCATTGAGTGAGTAAGTAAATGTTAAAAATAGAGGCTAAAGACAAACATGTAAGAAACTCATAGGAGAGAAAATGAGTAGTTCTTAACATATAAAAGAATATTCAGCATATTCCTAATAAGAATAAACAAATTAAAATAGCATTTTAACCCCAAGGAATGGAAAATAATTACTACAAATTGATAAAACAAAATATAAGCTTCAAGTGGATAAGTGAGGAAAAGTGCACATTAAAATCATTCAGAAAAGGAAATACATATTGAAAGCAAGACAATATTTTCATGTATTATTTGTCAATGTTGTCAATGTAATGGTGAAATGTTATATTCCTACAATGTTGAGGTGGTGAAATTGGGTACAACCCTTATGGAGAACCATAAAATGGTATTTTGTTAGCCTTTGTCAATCTATTCTGAGGAAATGATTCAAACTAAAGCAAAGGCTATATACATGAACATATTTATAGCAATGTCATTAATAATAGTGAAAAATTAGAATCAAGGTGCCCAACAAAAGAGAGACAGTTGCCCTAGCCAGGTGGCTCAGTTGGTTGAAGTGTTGTCCTGTTTACCCATGTGCTGAGGGTTCCATCCCCAGCTGGGGCACATATCTAGGTTGCAGGTTCAATCCCTGGTCAGGGCACATACAGTAGGCAACCAATTGATGTTTCTCTCTCTTTCTTTCTCTTTCTCTCCCTCTCCTCTTTCTCTCTCTCTAAAGTCAATAAACATATCCTCAGGTGAGGATTTATTTTTTTTAAAGAGACAATGATTAGGTAATGACTCAGTGGAATAACACAATCGTTTTAAATGATATTATGAGAATAGCAACAAATGACAAGAAGATTGATATGTGTTTTAAGTGGAAAAACAAGATTCAAACTGGATAGACATTACTTTTCTGTGACATGTTGTATCTCAGCCCAGATCTGTCTCTTCAGCACAATCCTGAATTTCAGATTATCTCTAACTGCATACTTCTTATGTTTCTCCAATAAATCATCTACACTTCTGCCAAATTAATTCATTCACTGTTGATGCAACAAATATTTACTAAGTGCTGATCACTAGCCAGGAATAGTTCCAGAAGCATGGGATACTCCACAGAACAAACAAAGAACCTTGATCTCACAGAGCTTATGTTCTAGTCAGGGGAGACCAAAAACAAACATAAGTCAATAAACTGTATAGTATGTTAGAAGGCAGTTAGTGTTTGGGGGGAAAAAGGAAAACAGAGTGCTGCAAGGGCAGTTGGCTGTGAGATGGGGCAGGATGCAGTAGCAAATAGGGCAGTCAGAGAAGGAGCTCATTGAGAAGGAGAGAGTTGAGCAAAAACGTAAAGGAAAGGATGGAGTTAGGCAAATGGATATTTGGAGCAATAACATTTCAAGCAGAGGAAGCAGCTGGAGCGAAGGCTCAGAGGTGGGATTGTGCATGCCATGTTGAAGGCCTAGGGTGGTGGTGGCTGTGATGGACCAGACGGAGTGAGGGCATGTAGTGAGAGAGGGGACCAGAGCACTGCATTGTCTGAGCAGGTAAGGGGCATGCTCTGCTCTGACTTGAATTTCAGAAGAACTTCTCTACTGGGCTGAGAAAAAAATGAAGAGGCAGTGGAAGAAAAGGGGAGACCAAATAGGGGGCCCTCCTAGTTATGCAGGTAACAGATGAGAGTGGCTCACACTGGAGTGGTAAGAAGTGATCAGATTCTGAATATCTTCTGAAGGTAGAACTACCAAATTTCCTAACGATATCGGTGAGTGGGAGAGAAAAATCAAGGATGACTAAGTTTTTCGTCTTGAGCAACTTGAAGGATATAATTGCCACCAGTTGTGGTGGACGTGTGAATTTGATATGTCTACTAGACATCCCAGTATTGGTGTTGAGTAGACAGGGGAATGCATGCATGCACAGCATGGAAAGAACAGCCATGTGACATTGCAAATAAAAGTTAATATGGATATTTACCTGTTGGAGGATTGAGTTGTGTTACTATTGACTACTTAGTATGATCTTATTTACTTCCATTGAACTTTCCCTCCTATTTTATAGCTAATAATTTTCTTTCAAGCCTCAAAGACACTAAGGCCTCTGAAGATGTTGGGGACTGTGTCCATGACCCTGTGCATTAAATAGACTGGCAGAGTGGACAATGAGGCCTGAGCTATCTCTCAGTTCAACTTCCACTTCTGTACCATCATATCCTCTGCAGCTCATCCAGACCCATCTCCCCATATTTCCTGTAAACAGCCCACACTTTGATTACACTGCCCAGGCTGGGCTTAATGCTGAGCCCCATATCCCTGTTCTTATTATATTTGCTGATTGAATTACTAAAGAACTGAGAAGGTAAATATCTCAAAATGTAGGCGCTGTGTTAGGACAACTTTTTTGAGAAATTCTGTAGTTGTGTTATACTGTTTGGACAACTTTTAAATTTTAAAAGTCCATTCTTTCTTCAAAATTAACTTCATAAAAACTAGATGGTTGTTGGCTTTTTAGTTTATATGTAACTGTTGGTAATGCTTTAGTATAAAAGTACTGCTGTGATTGTCTTCCAACCTCTCCTGAAATGCTTGTAATTTAATGCTCTTACTGCCTTTAAGGTGAGCCAGTTCACAAATTAATCCAAAATGTTAGCATTACGTTTTCTCAAAGTGAAAACTATGCCTGACTGAGCAAGGACATTTAGAGAAAAAACTCAGCTCCGAGTCAAATTTAAGCAGTCGTTGATGTGTTTGTCTCTGGACACATGGTGAAAAAGAATTCTGAAGCCCAGTTTTTCCTACGTATCAAGTAGCCAGGTGAACCTGGAGCTGGCGGGGTAAAGCTGGGTATGAGGATATTTTAAGGAAATGTGCCGGAACTTGGAGATATCTAGCATGAGGAGGCTGTGGCATAGGGTGGGAGAACTGCATCCAGCTTCAAATTCTTGTCTCTGTGAACCTAGACAAATGTCTCAATATTTGATGTCTCTGTTTATTTAGAACAAGAGATCATAAAAACTGTGTTGTAGAGTTTAGCATTTATGTAAAGACTGAAAGTTTGGAACACACAGGTACCTGCAGTACTTGGATCTCAGTAAGTATTAATTTCCTTTCTTTTTGCTGGGATATTTCAATATTTGAGGTGTTACTCATCTAAGAAATCCACACACTGAGATGACTTGTAAAGATTCTGTTTATATTAAAGATGCCTCAACGTTTAGCCTGGTTCTCAAATAATGCAGCTGAATATTTTTAAAAAGATTTTATTTATTTACTTTTAGAGAGGGGAAGGGAAGGAGAAAGAGAGAGAAACATCAATGTGTGGTTGCCTCTCACATGGCCCCCATTTAGGACTTGGACTGCAACCCAGGCATGTGCCCTGACTGGGAATCGAACCTGAGACCCTTTGGTTCGCAACCTGTGCTCAATCCACTGAGCTACACCAGCCAGGGCTGCAGCTGAATATTTATATAATAATAGCTGACAGTTATAGAGTATCAGCTGAGGGTCTAGGCACTTGAAGTATATTTACACAGAACCCTATGAGGCAGGACTCTAACTACCATCCTCTCTTACAGTGAGAAACAAGTATCACTGAGAGGGGTGGCAAACATCCCTCCGGTCACACACAGTAACTGGGAGAGGCAGGTTTTGAACACATGCTTGAATGTGGCCAGGCATTTACCACCGTGCCACATTACTTTTCTGAAAGTGTCTATTCATTCAATGCAGGGTGGACTGTTCCTATCAAATGGCTCCCATTTCCCAAACACACAAGTAGTTCCTGCTGAGTCAGTCCTGTTGACTAGGCAAAGATATTAATTCACTGTGACTCCCACACAGCTATTTTCACCCTTCCTGTGTGATTATCATACTCCCGGTGACACTGGCATACACTTGACATGAAATGAAACAAAGTATTCCCAGAAGCTGGGTTTGCAGCAGGATTGTCATTGCCTCCCAGCTTCCTCTCATCTCCCCTAGGAAGCCCCCTGCCTATGCAAATAAGTCCAGAAAACAATTTCCTTCCAATTTTGTCATCCGTGCTCTCTGCTGCTTTGGCTCAATACACATAAGCAAGTCAATGCCTTGAATCCCTCAACAGAGGCCTGTCAGGATGTCAGAGTAACCCATGTAGGCTGGGAGGTGTTACATTTCAGTGCATTCCAGGAGGGACAACAGTCAGATCTTTATGGCATTGAAATATCAAGACCTCATATTCATTTGTTTTACCATTGTTAACATCTGACTGACTGAATATTGCCTTTGAACCTTGTTCAAACAAGAACAAGATTCTGGCTATGTTGTCAATTCCTGTGTATCATCTCCTTTGCTAGGAATCCGTCTTAAACTCTGTGCATAGACAGAACCAAAATCTCTGGGCAAAAGTCCATTGTGCTGAGCAGAGGATATGTCAGGGGAGTGTTTGGGGATTAAATTGACATTTCTCCAAAATGGAAGGTAGTGTCAACTCAGTAAATGCCGCTGCTTGAGTAATGCAGTGCAGGAAGGGACACTGGGGATGTGAAAGGGGGAGGAGGATAACTGGCTAAATTAAAATTTAGATCAGAGGCAGCCCTCTTACACTGTGAAACTCACCATGCAATCTTAAATGAGCCCAAATACTGTCAGGCCTGATTCTGAATGCCACTATCCACACCCAATCCTTGCATTTTCATGCATGCAGTGCTCTGTTGCCTGGATGAAGTGAAATCAGACAATCCGCTGCTCCCCTCGAAGGGAATCTTCAGCCAGGGGCTTCCACACTCCACTGAAGTATGGAATCCCCTGGTGGGCTTAGTAAAGTACAAATTGCTTGGGCCTCCCCACCTGAATCAAAACTTGATGTGGATCTGAGAATTTATATTGCTAACATTTTCCAGATGATACTGATGCTGCTAGTCTGTAGACCACACTTTGAGAGCTAATGGTCTATGTAACATGGAATACTAATTTTCCCTCATTTCTATAAATCCAGCAGGGCTGGATTCAGGGTGGGAAAAGAATTGGTTTTGGATTAAGACAAATTTGGGCTGGAATTACCACTCTGCCAATTGCCAGCTGTGTGCACTTAGAGAAATTACTTAAACTTCAAGAAGTTCAGTTTCTTCACCTGCAAGATATGGATAATGAAAGCCACCTGGCAAAGGTGTTGCAAAAATACAAAGACTGTACAGATTCTACAAATATCAGCAAATAGGATCTCTGCTACCCAAGACCCTGGTCTCTGTAAGCCTTGATTATATATAATAAAGTATCCAAAGCACTAACATTCTATGCATTAATTTATACCCCAATAAACAGAAGTGTGTTTTCTGGGACATGTTGGCTTCTTATTTATATTAATATTGTCTTTCTGGTTTGGTTCCTATTTCAGCAGATCACAACATGGGAGTTCTATATTGACTTTTGTCTTTTAAAAGAGAAACCAACTTAAACCATAGTGATAAATGGCTTAGAATCACAGTTACAAACACACCAAGAATTTCATATCAAATATGTTACCTGTGAAAAGTTTGGTCTCAAAGTTCTTAGTATCTCACCATGGTAAATGTGACCATGCCTCCATAATTTGTTCTCAGCTGATACTGGTATTTGCTAGTGTTGCACAAAGCTATGTGGGAGACTCGTGAGCAATTAATTCTCTCCCAGATAATTCCCTTCTATGATTATTTCCAAGAGAAAACTGGGGCCAGGCTAGCGATGAGTCAACCGTAATGACTGGGAACAGAAGCTCAGAAATGTGGCTGAGTACCTTTCCAGGGTCCTGTGAGCTCAGTCATTTCCATGTCCCATTTGGTTAAATACAAGTGACTGAAATGAGTTTTTACAATGTTATTTAAATTCTTATCTTCACTCAGAACTCAGGTGACATGTTCATAGCAGCATTATTCACAATAGCCAAAAGGAGGAAGTAATCCAAGTGTTCGACAGATGAATGAATAGAAGAAATGTTGCATACACATAAGAGAACACTACTCACCTTAAAAAGGAAGGAAACTGTAACACAAGCTATGGATGAACCTTGAGGACATCATGCTATGTGAAATAAGCCAGTCACAAAAGAACAAATACTATATAATTCCACTTATATGATGGACCTAGAGTAGTTATATTCAGAGACAGAAAGTAAAATAAGGGTTACCTGGGGCTGGGGGGCAGGGGCATGGAGAATTAGTGTTCAATGGTGCAGAGTTTCATTTGGGAAGATGAGGTGGTTCTGGTCATGGTAGCATAACTACCTAAATGTACTGAGTGACACTTAAAATGGTTAAGCGGTACATTTTGCATTATGTAGGTTTTACCATGATAAAAATTAAACAAAAAAAGAAACTCAGGTGAGTTCAGTTCAGGGTGGGGTTGCACTATATAAATTCTGAGAAGAAATGGAGGCTGGATCCAGTGGCTTCTAAGTCATGCACTAACATGAGGGTTAATCCGTGGTGGTGTCTGGAGGCTGCATTGCCCCCTCCCCTGCCCCGCCCCGCCCCGCTGCGTTACAGCCATACCCAAGTTAGTGGCAGAAAGGAAACAACTTAAGTGAGGGAAGGACATTGTTTAGGTGAAACCAATAGGCTTATAATAGACATACATCAAAGAAGAGCCCCAGAATTTTCTCCAGTGTCACTGAAACAGACAGTAGCTGTTGAGAGGCAATGGAAATTAAATCATTTACTCCCCCATGCAGCTCTGGCAACCCTGTTCTTACATTCACAAGCAGATTCTGTCATATAATTGAATCTAAAGGGAATCTTGTGCACATTCTAAAATGAATTTTACTGACAAATTCATTTTGCAAAAGGGATAGAGGGTCTGCTCTCATCTTTCTCCTGTGCTCCATCAGGCAGAAGGTACTCTTAGTACAATGCCATGGGGACTGAATCCAGAATTGCTCCTGTATTTCTCAGCCACGTTTTCCCTTTGGCATAGCCCTGTCTGAACAGGCTTTTCTCATACATGCTCCTTCTAACTTATACAAATCCACGCAAAAATGACTTAAAGATTGACAGGGGTGCGCCAGTGCACAAGAAGGATACATTTGTGAGTGTAGGTGCCAGGTGCTGTGCACAGATATGTGTGTCATTTGTTCCTCACAACATCCCTATGTTGCTGTTACCTTTCTTTTCCAGTTGAGTAAATTAAGGCCCATAAAAGTTTAAAAAATAGACTCTTCCGCCAAGATGGAGGCATAGGTGGATGGGCCGTGCCTTCTCACACAACCAAGTTTAGAAACAACTAAATATTAGCAATAGAAAACATAGTCAGAACACGGAAAATTGAACTTTTCGGAAGTCCGTTAACAACAAATTCTTCAGCCTGACCAGTAAGGGACGAAACCAGCGGCTGGTGAGGGGTTGCACAGGAGGACTTGGTCGGAGGGACTCAGGCGTGGAATCCAGGCGCAGGGTTGGACCTAGTGAGTGACCGAGCGAGCCACCAGGCGAGTGATCGTGGAGGAGACAGCGGGGAAGCGGTGCTGCGTGTTGACTGTGGTCACCCATTTGTGCGCGAGCGGACAGGCGAGGGAGTGGGCGGTTGGACCGGGGCCTGCGGGTCCCCACGGCAAGCGGCAGTGGAGGGCGCCGCCATTTCCCACTCTGACCACGCCCCCACATACAGCGTCACAACTCAGCGACCTGGGAGTCCAAGGCACCGCTTCTCACACTTAAAGGGCCAGAACAGACCAAAAATGTCGCAAGTTCTCAAAGGCCCAGAGCCCATAGATCTAAGCGATGAAGAAATAGCAAAACTCTCAGACGCACAGTTTAAAACACTGGTGGTCAGGATCCTCACAGAACTGGTTGATTATAGCCACAAATTAGACAAATATATGAAGGCAAAACTAATTGAAATGAATGGAATTGCACAGGAAAACCAATAGCAATGAAAAGGAAACTGGGACTCAAATCAATGGAGTGGACCAGAAGAAAGCAAATAATGGCCAAACAGAAAAGAGTCAAGAAGCAAGAATTCAAAGAAATGAGGAGAGTCTTAGGAACCTCCAGGACATCTTTAAACGCTCCAACATCCGAATTATAGGGGTACCAGAAGGGGGAAAGGCACAGCCACCAGTGGAAAACTTATTTGAACAAATAATAAAGGAGAATTTCCCCAATCTGGCAAAGGAAATAGACTTCCAGGAAATCCAGGAAGCTCAGACAGTCCCAAAGAAGTTGGACCCAAGAAGGAACACACCAAGGCACATCATAATTATATTAGCCAAGATTAAAATGAAGGAGAGAATACCAGAAGCAGCAAGAGATAAGGGGACAGTCACCTACAAAGGAGTCCCCCTCAGACTGTCAGCTGATTTCTCAAAAGAGACCTTCCAGGCAAGAAGGGGCTGGAAAGAGGTATTCCAAGTCATGAAATCCAAAGACCTACAACCAAGATTGCTCTATCCAGCAAAGTTTTCATTTAGAATGGAAGGACAGATAAGGTGCTTCTCAGATAAGGTCAAGTTCAAGGAGTTCATCATCACCAAGCCCTTATTATATGAAATGTTAAAGGGACTTATCTAAGAAAATGAAGTTAAAGAAACATGAACAGTGAAAGGACAACAAACTCACAGTTATTAACAACCACATCTAAAACGAAAGCAAACTAAAAGGACAGCTAGATCAGGAGTGGAAACCTAGAAATGAAGATCTCAAGGAGGGTTAGCAACAGGGGAGTAGGAGGAGGAGATGGGGGGAGAAGGTACAGAAAATAAGTAGCATAGACAGTAGATAGAAAATAGATGGGGGGGCAAGAATAGCATGGGAAATATAGAATCTGAAGGACTTGAGACACATGGTCATAAACTAAAGGGGGGTAATGGTGGGGATGGGGGGTAGAGTGGAGGGGAATGAAGGGGGGAATAGAACAACTGTAACAGCATAATCAATAAAAAAAGTTTAAAAAAAAGTTTAAAAAATAATCTAAATAAGACCCCACAGCTGTAAGTGGAAGAAGTAGAATTTGAAACCAGATCCTTTGCATTTCTTATTACCACTAGTGGAAAAACAGCCCCACTGATCTTCTGTGTCCCTTTATCATCTCTGATCAACCTTGAATATCTGAGCTACTAAAAAGTACATATTGGTCATCATAGCAGATGCTTCAGGATTTGTTTTTAAATGCAATGAGTCAAGTAAGAAAGGTGAAAAAATTTATTGCATGAATAATGTTTCTATATAATTTTCTGAATCAATTTATTGTTGCAAATTATAATTTTTTTCCTTTTCTCCATTATTATCAACACTTTCAAGGTACACACATTTCTTAGTACATGTATACAGTATTTGTATTATATTTGTGTTTACATTTATGTTTATTTATTTCCTAAGGATAAGTTTCTAGAAGAGGAACTGTTTTGTCACAGGGAATGCAAAGGTTAAGGGGACTGATACTGTTGGCCCTTAACAAATAGCCAGATATTTTTCCAGCCAAACGGGTTTATCCCAGAACAACAAGGAATTCCAACTTGGGACATGTGGTCTAATAAACCACTGCAAGTCCAGAGAAGCAAAAGAGAGGGACACTCTTGTGCAGGCTCAGGAGTGGCTGTTATAACCAATGAGTCCTTCGAAGGAAACTGTAAGTTGAGAAGTACCCGGGCTTCTCATTGGAGGAGCTGTTACTGGGAAGGAATGTTTCCTTCCGCTTGCTGAGGTACTAAAGGAGTACCACGTTCTGTTGAGGTGCAAGGAGTGCCTTTTCTGGTTGGGGTCAGTAGCGTGTGTGGAGTCACACTTGTGTGAGTGCACTCTGCTATCCTGTTTGTTAATTTTGTAACTCATATTGTTAATAAAATAAGCTCCAAAAGTCTCTGTAATTTGCATCCCCATCAGTAGGGGGATGGGAAATCTATTTCCACATGCTTAACACTATTATTATATCTAAGAATATTGCCAATTTTAAAATGGATACATGGTATACACTTATTTTATATTGTGTGTTTTATTTCTGGTGAATGTTAACACATGTGTCAGTTATTCAAATTTCTTCTTTAGTTACTGGAATGCTTATATTCTTTTTCCCAGTTGATAATATGGTGTTCTTTTTTTGAACAAACTTTTTAAGAGTACTCATATATTAAGTATGAACCCTTTTCACCACATTATAGTTGGCCTTTTATTTTTCTCTCTAGTGTTGTTTTTTTTTTTACACAGTGCATCAACTAGTTCCATGCTAGTAGGTTGTATACACCCACATATTTGTGCAATTGTGTGAGTATCTGTAATATACATTCCTACAAATGGATTTACTGGGTCAAAAGGTAGGTGTATTTAAAATGTTGATAGCTCTTGCGAATTAGCTCGCTTGTCTACTGCTCACACTGCCCTCTGAGGCAGCACTGAGTGGCGGGTGTCACAGTCTGGGAAGGAGGCTCTGAGGGCTGTGTGCTGCCAGTGGCCATGGAAGCCAAGCCTCTGACACTAAACCATTGCCTAAAGGGGGGAAACCCTTCATTTTTAATTTCTCAAATGTTTTCTCTACCAAAAGTTAGGGTAGTAGGGTCTAAGTTAAACAACTTATTTTAAACATCAGAAGACAACATGACCTAAGTTAGGAAAGAGGAATATGAATTTGCTGCCCAGCAATTGTGTCAGGGTCTTGACCTCCCCACACTGAAGGATGCCTCAGAGCACCTGACACATCAGGTTGCTCCAGTAGGTCCTGTGGGCTACTCTTAGGGGATGGCCCCTCCATCTCAAATCACAGAAAACACGTTTCTACATCCTTGGTATTTTTAAATGTCTCTCAGTATTGTAGAGCTGGTAGGAAATCTTATTAGAAAAAATAGCAGGTGTTGAAAAAATAGATTATCCACAATATTATATTTTGCACGGTAGAAGTTTAGATGAAAACAATTGAATCTAGGGGGCACTGCCTGATAGTGCTCTGGCAGGATGAGGAGTGGAGCTGGGAGCAGGGGGCAGGGGGTTGCTTGCTTCCAGCCTGGAGTGAGGCAGAGACCTGGGCTGGTGGGTGGAGCAGGAGGCACTGCACCTTAGCCAGAGGCAGCTGCAGCAGCTGCTACCCTTGTCTCTGGCTCCCTCTCCAGCTTTATCTGATTACCCCTCCAGCTGCTAGGCACTGAGAAAGAGGATGAGGTAAGAAACTCCCACCAATACACAGATGAGAAGGAAGATGGCAGTGAGATACACGGGAGTGGAGTCCAATTCACCTGTGCAGGGGTGGAACATCTAGCCAATCTTCTGTGGAACAGAGTGAACAGCCAGTGGTATCCCAGCATATATGAAGATTGGAGGCCAAAACTGTAGAGGACATTGAAAAATCAGAGGAGTAGGTGGGAGCCGTGAACACTAGTATACTTGCTGGAAGAGGAAACCCCTACAGAGGGACCACCAACAGATAACAACAGAGGAAGGTGAAGGAGGGAGTGCAAGCCACATTAATCTCCACCCAAAACTGATCTGGAAATATACCTAAATGGTGGAGAAATTACCCACAACTGACAACTGAACAATAGCGAGAGAAAAGCCTCAAAACCTCACACAGACAGAGGACCAACTTCAACACAACTTGTCTACACCAGCACAACAGAATATAAGATGTGATGGATGGAGTGACCCTCAATTAACCAGCTAGAAGGAAGGACCCAGCAAAGAAAAACCCAACAACAATAAAAACCTAAAGACATACAAAGAGTCAACATAAATGACAGCCCAAGACCAGGGAACTCAGGAGATCAAGGAGCCTGCACCACTGAATCTCACAAGTGTTCTACCAAGAATTTCACACTATAAATTTAGTGAGTCAGAACAGATCAATTTAAGAAGCTGAGGCAAACAAGAAGAGTGTCGCAAACAAGAAGAGTCTCACAAACAATGGGAAATCAAAGAAACAATCCCCAAATGAAAGGAAAGGAGGAAGCCTCAGAAAGAATGTTAAATTAAATAGAGGCAAGTCAACTATCAGATTTTGAGTTCATAGCAATTGTTATGAGGAAACTCAATGAGCTCACAGAAAATTACCAGAAACTACAATGAACTCAGTGCAAACTATATCAACATGAAAAAGGAAATAGAAACTATCAACAAGGGCCAAGAAGAAATGAAGAATACAATTTCTGAATTGAAGAACACAGTAGAAGTAATCCAAATCAGACTAGATGAAGCAGAAGATCAGATCAGGAAGCTGGAGGACAAGGTAGAAAACACCACCTAAAAAGAGCAAGAAAAAGAAAGAAGACTCAGAAAGAAGGATGAGGGGTTAAGGGAAATGCAGGACAACATGAAATGTGATTATATCTGTATAATAAAGATACCATAAGGAGAAGAAGAGCAAGGGATAGAAAACCTTTTTGAAAAAGTGAGGATGGAAAACTTCCCTAATTTGATGAGAGAAAGAGTCACACAAATCTAGGAAGCAAGAGAGCCCCAATCAAGAGGAACCCAAAGAGGCCCGCTTCAAGACACATCATAATTAAAATGGCAAAATTCCAAGACAAAGAGAGAATCTTAAAGGCAGCAAGAGAGAAACAGGAAGTAACATGCAAGGGAGCCCCGATAAGACTAGTAGCTGACTTCTCAATGGAAATGCTCTAAGCCAGATGGGAATGGCAAGACATATTCCAAGTAATGAAAACCAAGGGCCTTCAACCAAGACTACTCTATCCAGCAAGGCTCTCAATTAAAATGGAAGGCCAAATAAGGAGCTTCCCAGACAAAAGGAACCTCAAAGTATATAACTCCTCCAAAACCAGCACTGCAAGAAATGCTAAAGTGTCTGCTTTAAGAATAGGAAGAAAAACAGTGAGAGAGAGAGAGAGAGAGAGAGAAGCACAAGTAAGAAAAAACAGCAATGGGTAAGTACCTATCAATAATAATTTTATATATAAATAGATTAAATGCCCCACTCAAAAGACATAGAATAGCTGAACAGATAAGAAAGCATGACCCACACATATGCTGCCTACAAGAGACCCACCTCAGAACAAAAGAACTACATGAATGAAAACTGAAGGGCTAGAAACAAATATTTCAAGCAAGTAGGAAAAAAAAGCTGGAGTAGCAATACTTATATCAGATAAAATAGACTTCAAAAAAAGAGCCATAAAAAGAGACGCAGGTCACTTCATAATACTCAAGGAAAGAATTCATCATGAAGACAGAAATATTGTAAACATATATGCACCCAACATAGGAACACCCAAATACATAAAGAAAATCTTGGAAGACTTCAAGAAAAATATTGACAGCAATAGAATCCTAGTAGGAAATTTTAACACACCACTGTCAAAAAGGGATAGATCTTCCAAATAAAATATCAACAAAGATACTGTGGCATTGAACAATGCCCTAGATGAAATGGACTTAACTGAATATATATAAATCTGAACTTAATATATTCAATTAAATATATGAATATTTAACTGAATATATATATTCATATATTGTATATATATAATATATATCCCTTCATCCCAAAGCTAAATACACATTATTTTCAAATACATATGAAACATTTTCAACAATAGACCAGATGATAGGACACAAAACTAGCCTGAAAAAATTCAAGGAAATTTAAACTATATCAAGCATTTTCTCCTACCACAGGGACTGAAACTAGAAACCAACTTCAAGGAAAAAAACCAAAACACTCAAAATCATGGAGACTGAATAGCATGCTTAAACAATGAATAGGTCAAGAATGAGATTTGGGAAGAAATCAAGAAGTTTCTGGAAACAAAGTGAACTCACAACAATCCAAAATTTATAAGATACAGTGAAGGCAGTCCTGAGGGGAAAGTTCATAATCATACAGGCCTACCTAAAAAAGATAGAAACATTTCAAATAAACATCCTAACTCTACCTCTACAAGCACTCAAGGAACAACAACAAAGACAGCCCAGAGCAAGTAGAAGGAAGGAAATAACCAAGATCAGAGCAGAGTTAAATGACATAGAGACTAAAAGCACATTTCTAAGGATCAATAAATCCAGGAGCTAGTTCTTTGAAAAGATAAACAAAATCAACAAATCTTTAAGCAGACTCATCAACAAAAAGAGAGGGAGGACCCAAATAAACAGAATCAGAAACGAAATAGGAGACATTACAACTGATGCCACAGAAATACAAAGGATTGTAAGAAATTGCTTTGAAGAACTATATGCCAAGAGATTTGAAAATCTGGGTGAATGGACAAATTTCTAGGAAAATATAATCTTCCAAATCTGAATGAAGTAGAAACAGAAAGCCTGAATAGATCAATAACAGCTGATAAAATTGAAGCAGTAATTTAAGAACTCCCAGCACACAAAAGCCCTGGACTGTACAGTTTCACAGGAAAAGTCTAGAAAATTTTTAAGAAAGCTAATCCCTATTCTTCACAAACTATTCCAAAAATACAAAAAGAGGGAAGACTCCCAAACTTTTTATGAAGCCAGCATCATTCCAATCCCAAAACCAGGTAAAGACACAACAAAGAAAGAAACTTCAGGCTAATATTGCTGATGAACATAGATACTAAAATCCTCAACAAAATATTGGCAAACTGCATCTAACAATACATTAAAAAGATCATACACGATGAGCAAGTGGGATTTATCCTATTGATGCAAGGATGGTATATTTGCAAATCAATGAATGTAATATATCACATAAACAAAAGCAAAGACAAAAATCCCATAATTATATCAATAGATGCAGAAAAGGCATTTGAGAAGATACCACATTCCTTTATGACAAAAACGCTCCACAAAGTGAAAATAGAAGGAGCATTCCTCAACATAAAAGAGGCTATGTATGAGAGACCTACAGCCAACGTCATACTCAATGGGAAAAAACTTAGAGCTTTCCCACTAAGATCAGGAACAAGACAAGGATGCCTGCTTTCACCACTCCTATTCAACATAGTAATGCAAGTCATAACCATAGCAATCAGACCAGAAAAAGAAAAGGCATTCAAATTGGAAAACTGTCATTGTTTGCAGATGACATGATAGTGTATATAGAAAATTCTATAGACTCCACCAAAAAAACTACTTGGCCTAATAAGTGAATTTGGCAAAACGGCAGGATACAAAATCAATATTCAGAAATCAAAGGCATTTTTGTACACTAACAATGAAATATCAGAAACAGAAATCAGGAAAAAAATTCCATTTGCCATAGCAAAAAGAAAAATAATATACCTAGGAATAAGCCTAACCAAGGAAGTAAAAGACCTGTACTTAGAAAACTACACAACACTGTGGAAAGAAATTAAGGAAGACACAAACAAATGGAAGCATGTGCCATGATCATGGATTGGAAAAATCAACATTATCGAAATGTCCATATGACCCAAAGCAATTTACAGATTTGATGCAATCCCTATTAAAGTATCAGTGATATATTTCACAGATATAGAACAAACATTTCAGAAATTTATATGTAACCATAAACAACCATGAATAGCTGCAGCAATTTTGAGAAAGAAGAGCAAAGTAGGAGGGATCACAATGCCTGATACCAAACTGTATTACAGGCTCACTGTAATCTAAACAGCCTGGTACTGGTATAAAAACAGACACATAGACCAATGGAACAGAACAGAGAGTCCAGAAATAAACCCAAATCTCTATGGTTGATTAATATTTTACAAAGGGGAAAGAAGCATAAAATGAAGTAAAAATAACTTCTTTGCTATGGTGTTGGGAGAGCTGGACAGGTACATGCAAAAAAATGAAACTTGATCACCAACTTACACCTCACAGAAACAAATTCAAGTTGGATAAAAGATTTAAATAAAAGTCATAAAACCATAAAAGTCCTTCAGAAAAAATCAGCAGGAAAATTTCAGACATGCCATGAAGCAATGTCTTCACTGATATGTCCCCTAAAGCAAGAGACATAAAGGAAAGAATAAACAAATGGGATCTCATCAAATTAAAAAGCTTCTGCATGGCTAAAGAAAACAACATTAAAATGAAAGGAGAACCAACTATATGGGAAAACATATTTGCCAATGATAACTCAGACAAGGCATTGGTTCCAAAATATATAAAGAACTCACATGACTCCACTCCAGGAAGACAAAAAACCCAATTAAAAATGGGCAAAAGACTTGAACAGACACTTCTCCAAGGAGGACATACAGAGGTCCAGAGACATATGAAAAGATGCTCAGCATCACTATCCATCAGAGAGATGCAAATTAAAACCACAATGAGATACCATTTCCCATTGGTCAGAATGGCCATCATAGACAAATTAACAAACAAGGAGAGGATGTGAAGAAAAGGTAACGCAAATGCACTGTTGATGGGAATGCAGATGGTGCAGCCACTGTGAATAACAGTATGGAATTTCCTCAGAAAACCAAAAATGGAACTGTGTTTTGACTCAGCAATTCCACTGCTGGGATTATACCCTAAGAACCCTAAAGCATCAGTCCAAAAAACCCATGCACCCCAATGTTCATAGCAGCACAATTTACAATAGCCAAGTGCTAGAAGCAACCTAATTGTCCATCAGTAAATGAATGGATTAAAAAATGATGGTACATTTACACAATGAAATACTATACAGCAGAGAGAAAGAAGGAGCTCTTATCCTTTGCAACAGCATGAATGGAACTGGAGACCATTATGCTAAGTGAAATAAGCCAGGTGGTAAGGGACAAATATCATATTATCTTACCTTTAACTGGAACATAATCAACAAAAGAAAAAAACTAGCAAAATATAACCAGAGACATTGAAATTAAGAACAATCTTACAGTAACCAGAGGGGAGGTGGGAGGGGGTAATGGGGGGAAGTGTTTTCAGGAACTACTATAAAGGACACGGGCAAAACCAAGGGGGAGGGTGGAAGTAAGGGAGGGAGGTGGGTTTGTCTGGGTTGTGGGGGACTGGCTGGAGGAAAATGCAGACAACTATAACTAAATAACAATAAAATAATTTTAAAAAATTTTAAATCTCATCCAAAATGTGGGGAAAAAAACACAATTGAACCTAAAAAATGATTTCAGCTTTTGGGTGACAGAGAATGTTTCAATATCATTTATTGCTCTCTTTCAACTGAGAAACAATATAGCATTTTAAAATGGTATAGTGTAATGAACTCTCTGTCACAGTAAATAACTATAGCTACTGTCATTGAAGTAATTCTATATTTCAGGAAAGGTTTCCAAAAAGACTGACAGAGGATACCAAGGAATTTGAGTATTTCAGTGACAATGTCTTCTAGTTTCTTGACTATACATAATAAATGCTTGTTGTGCCAATAAAAAGAAAACTCACCTCTGAAAGAATAGGTGTGCCTCTTCAGGTGCAGAGTAACCTAATAAGATAGTTATGAAGGAAAGAAAAAAGTGACATAGCCACAATTGAAGATCATTGATCTGGTACTGAAAGTTCATTCTGGACAATCACAGGAGGTGGAAATGGGGCGAATGTGCAGCTCACAGGGAGGAAGCAATAATATTTTGGAACAACATATTTCATGGATTCTAGGGCACACATCTTTCCTTATATTAACACCTCTGACATTGGGATGTGTGGTAAAATTAATGGCATCTAATGATCAACATCTTGCCACAGTTTATTTAATATAGATGTTTTCTTCCTTAGCATGCATAAAAGAATGGCGCATCTTTCACCATTCTCAGTTCAGCGAAGTAGGAATACTTATGTACCAATGAACAAGGTTCAGAGGGCCTTACAGAGGGGCAGTGGCCATCATTCACACCCAGTTATCAGTTACTTTTAATTACAGTGTCTCGGGCTACCACAAGAGTTTGAAACAAAATTAAAGAGATAAAGTGTTTGGGAAGGAGAAGGAAAGTGAAAAGGGATAATGGAGCTGTATACTCTCTGGTAGAATGAGTAAGACTATATTATAGCCTGAACTTAGTGTGGGAAATTGCCACCTCACTTCGTCTCCTGGAAGCAAAGTTGCAGTTTATTTTTAAAGAGTGTGCAATCTGTATACCAGCATTGAAGTCTGAAATCCAAGTAAATCAGGGGCTTTATAGAAAATATCAGATTGTTCGAACACAGCATACCTATTGATTGTGATTAGCAAAAATTAGTTAATAGTCAGATATAACATCTAAACAAAACACTTGTGTTCTACAACATGATTATAAAATTGATTTTCTATGAAACATTGTGAAATGGAGTTACATAGCTAGGAAGGTGTAAGGAGAGTAGTTTTAGAACTTGAAATGGAATGAGTTCTATGTTTTGTAGTTTGGAAAAGTGATACTAGGATAGCAAGCTATGACACTGGAGACCGTAGACCTAATGTTGCCTGAACTTTGCCTCCTGGCTCACTGGCAATTAGACAAGATGACCATGAGGTCCTTTCAAACATACACAGGCACTGAGCAACAAGGCCACCTGGCTTACCAATTGTCACATAAGGCTCAGGAGGGGGAATGTCACAAGGGAGGGATAATACTACGGATGTTCAATGGACTGAAATGTCAGTCCTGGTTGGGATGGAGGAGGGAAAAGACTTTGTGGAAAAAGCTCATTTGAGATGGACTTTGACAGTGGAGTTTCATGATGTTGTAAAGAGAAGGGGGCAGTTGTGGCATAGACTTAGTGTCAAGAAAGCATGTGCTAAGGCCAAGTGGCAGGAAGTGCAATATTTAGGACAGTGGCTCTCAGTCCTAGCTGCATGTTAGAATCACTGGGAGAACTTTAAACAAGTAATGCCTGGGCCCAACACTGCCTCTGCACAGCCAGAGGCTTCTATCTGCACTCACTTCGCCTGGTGCATGGCCACACAGTTCTGCCCTGCCCAGGTCAATAGATTCAGACTGTTTGTGGATGAGGCCCAGACAGTGATATTTTAAAACACTTTTCCCCCAAGTAATTCTGATGTGCAGTCAGAGTTGAAGACCTTTGTTGTTTTTTTGTTTTTGTTTTTGTTTTTTTTTGTTTTTTTTACAAAGCATGTAGAAGGGTTTAGTTGAAGTTCAGGGCATCCATTAGGAAGGTAAAAGAGAATGGAGAAATAGGTCAGGGTGGCTTCAGAGGGCATTTGTGCCAGGAAGCAGAATCCAAGTCAGCCAGGCCAACAGGCTGTGGCAATGCTGGGACTCAACAAAAAAATAGAAAGGCACCCAGTGAGTGTCAACAGAGGGAATCCCATCACAGCTAGATCTGGGGTAGGAGGGAACCCAGTGAAAGCCAGACCCTGGAGGAAGGACCAGTGAGCAAGGGCTGCAGTCTTAGAGAGGCCATAAGCAGGAAGGCAGTAGGGAGGAAAAACACGACCTCTCTTCTATCTTTCAGTCTTTTGCTCCTTGTTACCATTGTCCAAACTGAATGAGGAGCCACTGGGACAGCCTCCCAGAACATAGAAGCAGGCATAGGAGGGTCAGGGTGGTGAGGGAAATGGAAAATGGAATATACTCATCAGCATTTTTAGAAGTTTTGCCTCAAATAAATAGGCAAAGTGAGTCACTAAAGGCTCCTGATGAGAAAAGTCATGGCTAGAACCATGTCTTTAAAATGTTTAAGCTGCCATGATCCTAAAAATTAATATGGGTGGGAACAATATTGCTATGTAGATTTTTTAAAGCCAGAATAAAGCTTGCTACTCTTGGCACTGGACTGCTAGGTCAGAGGCTCTTCTGGGCTGGCTAGTGGTGATCACCAAGGGTGGTGGGTGCTCTGTCAGCAGCTGCTCCAACCTTGGCCTGCCTGTACAGTTCTTGCTTGCTCCAATTTCATTGTGAGCAAAAAGGCCTGTCTATTCAGAAGCAAAATTTATGGGCTTGATTCAGCCCATGTCAATGTTCAAGGACTATGAAAACATTGGAGAATGCATAGGAACATGTTGATTCTAAATTCCTGCGTGGAATGCAGGAATGGGTAGTTCCTTGGTGGATGCATGGGAAGAAGGGAGGGGAGATATTTCCTAATGCAACCGCCCTGGGAGAGCAGAGAGAATTGACCTTACTGAGGTTGTCAGAACTATGTGTTCTCCACTGGGGTCCAATCCAGCTGTTTCCTGTTACCTGCTACTGGTCAGTAGCAAAGTTAACACTGTAAGTGGAGAGCCAGCATGTGGCAGATGATGCAGACCTCCTGACCCCTTGCTGTTCTTGGAGCAATAAGGGCAAAGGAGAACATTAAAGAATGATCATTTCAGTTCAGCATGGGCAAAAACTGTAACAACTCAAACAAAGGTTCCCAATAAAGGAATGAGTTGCCTTATGAGGTGGTGAATTCTCCATCTTACAAGCACCTACACAAGTGTCTGGTGGGTATATTTATGATGATATTTTGAAAGACATTCCTCAAAGGGAGCAGAACAAAGGTTGGATTAGGTGACCCTCTGTTATGGGCTGAAGCGTATCACCCTACAACTCCTGTTGAAGTCTGATTTTTAATCCTCAGTACTTCAGAATGTGACTATTTGAAGATGAGATCTTTAAAGAGGTCAGGAAGTTAAAACGAGGTCTTCAATGTGAGTCTTAGTCCAATATGACTAGTGCCCTTATAAGAAAATGAAATTTGAACACAGATATGCACATGCATATGCAGAGAAATTGCAATGTGAAGACACAGTGAGAAGGTGGCCATCTGCAAGCCAAGGATAGTCCAGCCCTGACAACACCTTGATCTTGAACTGCTAGTCTCTAGGACGGTGAGAAAATATATTTTGTTTAGTCAGCAATGTATTTTTTGATTAAATACATTTCCATGGTACTTGGTTATGGTAGCCTTAGCAAACTAATATGCCCTTAATTTGTCAAATTGTACAATTGATTTGAAAATTATAAAAAATTATTTACTAGAGTCCAGAATAACATTCAGGATAATAAGTCTTGGCATTCTGTAAAACAGCAGGAGCTTCAAGCTGCAGTTGCACATAGGAGACTATCACAGAGGAGAGATCACATGCAGAATGTATTGTTTTGTTAGAGTATCTGTTGAGGATTTTCTGTGTTCCAAGAACATCATATCAAAGCTATGAGCAATTGGCTGTCTTGGTTGCAGCACACAGGGCTACTGAGAAGAGGCACCTCAGACATATCCAGCAGCTGGTCAGGTAGAAGGCATCCAGATGGGTAGATACTGAACTGGATATCTAAGTATTAGAATGCAGGAGCAGATGGCTCTTGACTCTCTCTACACTCCTATAACTAAGAGCAAAGGGTGGGAGTTTCTGAGAAGTAGATTTTAGTACAGCATTAGGAGATGCATCAAGCTCTCAGGTTCCATGAAGCTGAAATAAGTTTCTATGAGGAGTAAAGAGGTCTATAAACATTGGCTTTACCATCACTTGTGGGAATATTCTAGTAGGATTCAAGCACCATGCATGAGATAATCTGGAGAAGCATAAGGAGCTTTCTAATCTTGGCCTTCTACATGTTTTAGGAAAAGTAATTTTACAGTGGTGTGACAGAAAGACCTAAGTGGGAAAGCCTGTTACGAAGCCATTGAAATAATCCGGTAGTGACAGTCAATGTCATGAGGATATGGCAGGGGACTAGAAAGAAAGAGCCAGATGTAGTGAAGGCAAGTGTACCAGAATATTCCTGTTTGCTCCTTCAGTTCCATCTCCACTGAGACCCTGCTCTCTCCTCTGTGAAGCTGCTTTGTTTGAAATGCATCAGTGGGCTTTTTTGCCCTCTGGAGGCTGTTCAACTATCCAGTGGGGAGCCCAGCAGGAGATTAGAGGGAAGGTGGGAGAGAAGAAGAGAGAGATTAGCATATATACTCTATGGGTCCTCCTTTCACCTTAAGAGAAAGTCATTGGTCCTCTCAAAGTGGCCCACTCTGTATGACTCTCTCCCCTTCAAGTTCTGATAACCTCTCCTTCTCCTCTCCCTCCAGGCCTAGGAGTGGGGACAGTTACACTGCTTGTTGGCCCAAATTCCCACACTTTCCATTAGGGTTCCCCACACTGTGCCACACCGTTGTAAACAAAACCTCCTTAAATTATCCTAAATTGAGTGTACCAGGTATTTTCTTTCTTCTTTTCCCTGACCCTCAAAAATTGCATAACTGGATTTTGTCAGTGATAAATTTTCTATAAATTGGTGTATTTCCAAATGCACTTTAAGGGTATGAAAATGTTTTGTGTGTGGCCAACCAGAGCAGCAACATTTATACCCTAGGATCCTCCCCAAATTTCATTTATAGATAGGATTCCACAATTCAGACTCTATTTTTTCTCTGGGGAAAATAAAATGATGCCCTAACTTTGCAGTACAACATCAAATAGAGTATGGACATTTTTCTACTTCATTTGATGAATTTATACTACTAGCAAGGAGGAGTGGCTTAGTGCCACTTGGTACTCTAAAGTATTCACATGACCTATCTATAGTAATCAAATCAGTTGGATAATTGTGAAAATTTCACTTCTTTTTCTATTTTTTAGGGCCAAGATGAAGTGACAAAGAAGGGCTAGGGAATGTTAGCTCTACCTACATCTTCATGAAAGTGCTATAAGATAAAGCTACTTAGACAAGTCTGTAAGAGTCTGGCAGCAGATACTTGTTTTTAAGATGGTTCCAGAACGTGAGCATCAAGACCAGCTGTGCATCCTCAAGAATAGACACTTTGTTAAAAATGTGCTCCAGATGTCTAGGAAAGACCAAGTTATGGGAACCAGAAAATGTCTTCCTGCCAATGTGGGTACTCTGTCAAGCATGTGAAACAGCACCTGTCATGTGGGCACCTGCACTCAATGAAGAAGCCAGAACAGAAGTGAAAACTAATTCAAAAGGCAGATCTCAAGAGTGTGGGTGAAAAAAATATGCTTATAACAATCATTTGAGTGCAATGTAAAGAATGTTAGAGTATTTGGAACTTTTTGGTTCAAAATGAGATTTCTGATTGATAGAAAAAATAAATGGTTCTATTTTATAGGCTACAAAACTGGTTGAGGAAGGGAGCATGCCATCAGCAGTAGCAGACACACTTGCCTCATGTGAGTTCTTGTGGAAGTTTCCGGGATGGGGAGCTCAGAGAACCTTCAGTAGTTGAAGTTCTGCTCATTCCATGCTTCCATGTGTGTTCAGGACTTTTCCCCATCAGAATGATGGTTTTGAAAGAGTGCTGATGTGGGCTGCAGAAAAGCTGGGTGAAAGTCCCACAGCACCACTGACCAGGAATGAGAGGCTAATGGCCTGATGTTCTATCAGGATCTATGAGCAGTCTTTGATCTGCAGAAGCTTAGTTTGCAAGCAAATGTGAACATGGAGGCAGGAGACGGCCTCTTCCCAAATGCTGGTCCTATTTGAATGTGCCTCACTGGGCTCCTGCTTTGCAGAGGAGGGTTTGGGCTAAACAGTTTTGTCGTTTCTACCATTCCTAATACTCTATAATTTTATACTATTCATCCATGAAGCACCAACCCTTCTCTCTGAAATAATTGCTCAGAAAATATTAATAGGGTTCTTAACATACCAAGTAGTGTTTCTTTTTATTTTAAAAAATAGAAAATTGAGACATAGGTAACTGGTTTTCATGTACCACTACTCTCAATTTAAAAACATTTTTTTTTTTTCCCTGGCTGGTGTGAGTCAGTCAGTGAATTGAGTGCCAGACTTTGGTTCACATGAAGTCTTGTTTCATTATTTCAAGTGAACAGTCAAGCCAAGCCTATATCAAGTCATGAAGAGATGTCATGGTTAAATCGTATTCGAAAGGATGGTTTGTTGTAAAAATATGAAATAATTGCAAGCTACTCTTTTTCACGTGGAGCAGGGCCTATTCCAGTTTTAGGGAGATAACTTACATGAAAATAAGTTGTGACTGGAACACATTGTATCCACAAAATGCATTGTGTCAGAATTGGGAAGATGCACAAGTAAAATGCACAGAAAGTCTCACATTTATTTAGACGTTTACTGATCAATAAAGTAAATATTAATGTACCTTTCTATTGCTCATAGTGAAACAGCATTTTGTTTTGCTTTGTTTTGGTCAATAAGCAAAGAAGGAGCTGAGTTCAATCCTAGCACTTCAAGCCTCCAAGGGCCAGTCTCATAACAAGTGCAAATGTGTTCCGGGGAGAAGGTCCATGTCTTTGTGAAGGTGAGTGTCCCGTAGAGCTACCTGGCCCTACCACAGGCAGCCCCCTGTTCCTCAGTCTGCAGGTCCTTGCTATTCTGTACTCAAAGGGAAGGTCATCCCTACAGACTCCGGTCTAAGCAGCCAGCAATGTAAAACTGAACACTTAAACACACCCCCAGGTCCTGCTAACGCAGATGAGTGGACAGAAGGCAGTGACTGAAGGCTGACGTTTCTTCACACAGACATCAGGGGCATTCACTCTCACTACTACTTCATGTCTTCCTAGCCTTCTCTCTCTGTTCCTTAAAAAATTCTAGAAACCCCCAATCCACCAGGACCTGCAATCACTGACTCTAACATCCCCTCACTGTCCCTCACCCCATGATGTCCTCACCTGCAATTTCAGTCCCTCAGACTGGGTCATTCTTCCCTTGAATATCTGCATGGCTCACCTCACTCAATCTGCTGCTCCAATGTCACCTGGAATAATTACAATCCACATTTGTCTCCCCATTCCTAATCTCTCTAATCCACCTTAAAAATGTTCTTGTAACACTCTCTCCTTCTAACATAAAACCTCAAATGCGTTTTTATTTGTTATGTTTACTATGGTTGTTTTCCCTCCCTTCTAGCCCAAAGGAAGAGAAGGGATTTTCTGACTGCAGGAACACATTCCCTCCAGACACTCAGCCAATGCTTGTTTAAGTGAATGCATAAGAGGACTCTATAGAGATACACTAAGTCAGAAGCTCTTCTAGAAGAGAAGGACACTTAGTTATAGACAAAATCTGATCTGGAAAGCCAGTATGAATTTATTCACATCTCAGTGAATACGTTTTGACTTCCCAACTCCAGAATCCCATTTCAAATCTATTTTGCTACATGCAGAATTGCATTCAGAATGTTACTCAAGGTTTAGTCACTTCTTCTTTTCATTGAAGCCATAAATATCTTAGCATGTAAAATCTCTGTCAGGTATGATATAACATGTGCACGATTTCCACTAAGAAAGTTGCTTACCTGATATTTGGCCTTTATGTTAGATAGTTTTGGGAAGTATGAGACAAATTCCATATGCAATCTATGATTTCATGTGTACTTGGAACTATTTATGTTTTTCTATCATACCATAATAGTAATAGTCAAGTTCTACTTTAATGGACTCCAGAAAAGATGTCAATTAGGCAGCAAAAGTTTAATTTTTCCAGTTTTTAAAGAGTGAATCTAATATTCCAGCTGGTATAAGCCTTGAGTTAAGGCTAATTAGAAAGAGATGAGTGACAAAAATAATACAAAGCTTATTGTGATTGCTGTCAACAGGATAGTTCTGGGGAAGAAAGGCAAAAAATCCATTTTTTTCCCCACAGATTCCACGTGAGTTATTCAATAAGGCAATTAAACCATATTTAATAAAACTATATCATAAAATATTTATTCCAATTACATAGTTGTATCTTTGAGTCATCATGGAATACATAAAGTTTAGAGTTTTTGATTTATAAAAACTCAGTATACTACATAATTTTAAGATGAGATAGAATAAAAAACTTAGCATAAAAGGTGATATTTCCCAACCCTATTTTTCCAAAAGAAGTTTGAAGACATTTATAGATTTTACATGCAATTATTTTTGGAATTCTTAACATACATTATGTCAAAAATGTTAAAATGCACCCATATCCTATTACAGGTAATTTTTGGTTCTAAAAATTAAAATAATTGTTATCATTCTACCTTTGAAATGATTTATCTCCAGGTGACTGAGCAATCTTGGTACTTGCTAGGGGATTTTTGCAAAGTGAAAAGCCTACAAATTGTTTTGCAGTGTATTAAAATTTTGTTATGCATATTGAATTTAATAATTAATGAAGTTGACACAATGACATGTTTTGTAGACATTTAATGAATCATTTATAAATGTTAATTTGACTGTATTCTTTTAGATTTTTGTTTTGTTTTGTTTGAAAGCATAGAGTCTGAGAGCTGAACAGACTAGACTCAAATCCCCATTCCTGCTCTCACTTTGGTTGTGACCTTGGACCCTTTACACAGCCTCTCTGCAACTCCATTTCATAATTTGTAAAACAAGGATACTAATTTTCTTCAATTCTTCCTTTGTGATTTTGAAATCCAAAGCATTTGAAACAGAGTTTTCAGGCAAAATCTGGCCTGACTCAGCATGAGGCTATGTGTTCTTTGTTTATCCCAGTGAATGTAAATACCATACGTTTCATTCCTAATATATCACATTTGATAGAGGCGCCACCCCAGACTCTGCTAAGTGTTTTGGGTAATCTATGATATATATATCCGATTTCTAAAATCATAAAATCATAAAAATTCTAAAATCATAAAAATTCTGAATTTTGAATTGCAACTTGCCCCCAGAAGTTCCAGAAAGGCATTATGGGTCTATAATCCCTACCTCTTAGGTTGGTAAAAGGATGAAACAAATAAGCACATGGAGAATGCTGGTGCTGAGTCTTGTATACTCAGAACATGGCTATTCTGCAGTATTACCTCTATTATTGGTATTCCCAGGTTTCAGAGCTCTGTGTATGAAATCTGTCTGGAAAAAGTCCAGCCATTGTTAATATAATGAGAATGGCTTGCACAATTTTGATGTAATCTGGCAGCTAAGGAGAGTGGACTGGAATGTGCATTTGTGAACAATGATGACTTCATTGTACTTGTAGTAGGGGTGGTAGATTCCTTTGGGTGAGCATGTGTACTGTGTGGCTGTCTCATTCAAAATGACTGAGCAAGTAGAGCAATGAATCTGCATCAGATTTGGTGTTAAGCTTGAACATTCCTCTGTGTAAAGTATTCAGATGATTCAGACAGCTACAGCTATGGGCAACTGGTGATTGGCAGCTTCATTACAACAATGTGCCTGCTTATACATCATGTCTTGTGCAGAGTTTTTTTTGCAAAACATCAAATCACCCAGGTGACTCAGCTCCCTTACAGCCCAGATTTGGTGCCCTGTGACCTCCAGCTTATCCCAAAACTAAAATCAGCTTTGAAAAGGAAAAGATTTCAGACCATTGTTGAAATTCAGGAAAATACAACAGAGTAGCTGATGGCAATTTGGAGAACTACGTAAGGTCCCAGGGTGCCTACCCTTGAAGGGGACTGAGATATCATTTTCCTATACACAAAGTTTCTTGTATCTTGTATCTTCTTCAGTAAATGTCTCTATTTTTCATGTTACATGGCTAGAACCTTCTGGATAGGCCTTGTAGGTTCTAAAAGCCCAGAGGCTATCCTCCTTCTACCCCAGTCTTACTCCCCACTTTTACCTATTCTGCTTTCAGTTATTCATGTGGCTACCAACACACCACAGAATCATAGGCTTGGACCAAGAGTTCTTTATTTACCAACTTGAGACTTAACCATTGATGCCTAGCTATAGTCACCAAGGATTTTGATCACTTATGCAATGCAACCTGTCTCCCCTCCCCTTTACCCCCAGGAGGATTTGCCCCTAGTTTCTTTCCTTTGCTGACATATTTCTTGTTCATATCTTTCCTGTTGCCAACTTGGTGGATATGGAATTTGTGCTGTGTTACCGTCATCTCTTCTCCAGTACTTTCCCACTCCTCAAGGGTGAGGTCTTGCAGGTTAACTGTGGGTTTTATATGACTAGCTGATGTTTTATCTCTCAACAAAGCCATATAAATTTAATTTTAACTGTACCTATGTCAGAAGGAGGCCAAACCACCAGCATGTGTATGAGATGAGAAAGAACCACAAATTGTGAAGAAGGGCTACAGGGCAGTGCTCTGTCTCTGTCCTGGGCAATCTCAGTAGCAGTGACAAATTCAGAAGATAGGTTTCATTTAACCTCAGGAGTGAAGCTACTACTGAGAAAGAATCATGTGGTTTTAGAAATGGAAGTGACCACTCTTATCTTGTAGATGAGAAAATTGAGGTTCAAAGTAATAAATTGATTTGATCCAAATCATGTAGCAAAAAAGCAAAAAGAGCTGACTTGGGGCTGGATGCCAATTCTTTTAAAGACCAGTTGTAATGAACCCCAGTCCCACCCTTCCCATCCCTACTTACAAGAACAATGCTTGTGTAGCTGGCAAGTTTATCATGCACATTGTGATGCATTTTCTGAGCAATTGCCCTTCAAAATATAACCACAAGACCACTTTTTAATGACCTTTTCAGCTACACTCAGAGCAAGCCACTTTCATTGTCTTGCAGGGGATAATTCCAATAGCTTTCTAAGTGGTTCCCATGCTTTAAATTTTGCTCTCTAAGGTATATTCTCAATACAAGTGCTACCTTTAAATTGTGCATCAGAGTATGTCCCTGTTCTGCTCAAAGTCTTGCAATGATTTCACTGAGAGTACAAAGTCCTTTCTGTGCACTGTAATACTCTACTGATCTGGTCTCCCAGTTCTACTTGATCTCACTTCCTACAACTCTCACCCTCACTTACCAGACCCCACAGGCACTGATGTCCCAGATCTGACCAGTTCACTGACACTTACACAGAAAGTGTAGCAGACAGCTCAATTGGCCTGCCCCATCCCTTCAGGTTTTGTAGTGGAGGCATTTGGCAGCCAACTTCAATGCCTCCATCTCCCAACCTGATGACTTTCTCTGGACTCCAGAGCCACAACAGTTGGAAGAGCTAGAGAATGAACACCCCACCATTCAGAAACCTTTCACCACTGACATGAGAATTGGTAGATAAATACCCAAACTTTGTCACTACCATGTAAGTAAGGCAAGTATTCCAGGTCTCTCAGAGGTCCTTACATGAATTGAGCAACAGTTGCCATCAATGGTAACTTGCTTAATACTGACTTAGTCAGAGCAGGCTGTTATGACAAAAATACCATAAACTGAGTGCTTAAACAGTAAACATTTATTTCTCATAGTTTAGCAGATTGGAAGTTCAAGACCAAGGTGCTGGCCAATTTGAGTCATCCAAGTGAGACTCCTCTTTCTGGCTTATAAGATGCCTTCCTACTGTTCTCCACATGGCAGAGAGAGATAGAGAGATCATCTGTCTCCTGTCTCTTCTTGTAAGAGCACTAATCCCATCATGGGGGCTCCATAATTATGTCATCTTTATGACATAATTACCTCTCAAAAGCCCCACATCTAAACACCAGCACATTGGGAATTAGGGCTTCCACAGATGACTTTAGGAGAGGATGCAAACATTCAGTCCATTGCGTGCACCCTTTGTTGTCTTCTTCCCTCCCTGCCCCATTTCCCTGGTCCCCCCATGTGACTGCTCGGCAAATAAATACTGGCCCTAGCCTACTTCTCTGAGGGTCTGGTCTGGGGAAATCCCAACAAGATTCCCAGGGTGCCATTTACAGAGATCAATGATCCATAAAAACTGTTCAAGTGTAAAAGGCCATGTTTTAGTTAGATGCTTTGCTCTTCAACAACGATAAAACAAGATTTCACAAAAATGAATACCATGAGGTCCATTGCCTATAAATTAATCAGTTTATAGGATAGTTAGTGGAGAAGTTTTCAAATGAAGTACATAAGAGTTGTTTGAGATCTGTTCAAGAAGGCTGTGCAACAGAACCCAACGTGGGTCTGAGAGCACAGGTTGCAAAGCTAGGAGGCAAAGCTGGCCTGCCAGGTGCTGAGGGTTCCTCCCATCTGCAATAGCTAAGCTAACTCTAACAGCTTCCAGGCAACACACAGGCTCAGGAAATGCTTCTACTGTTTAACAGTCTTTCCTGAGTTTTGAAGCAAGAGACCACAGTCTCTTGTTTTCAGAGCTTTTAGGACCTTCCCTGCTCAGAGTGATGTCAACACTGAGGAGAGGCATCTGCAGAATATATTGCTTGATCTCATCCCAATTTACTTCATGGAAAATTAAAAAAGAATGCAATCAAGACACAAGGATGTTTCCATTGGCTAGAAGATTGGAATCCTGCACTTGGGTTCACAACAAACAGATAAGTAACCCAGCCAACATATGACTGCATATGTGTCCTTTGATGACTGGGGAATAGAGTACAGATGCTCCTCACTAGAGTGTTTAAGTGCAATCTCTAAAAGACCAAATTCTTAACAAGAAGAAAAGAAGAGGGAAAAGTTTGTATCTGTCTGCACACAAAGCACTTACTCACTCCAGTGGGGCTAGAGAAGTCAGCTGCTGCTAACCGCAGCGTTCATGACCCAGGCCCTCACATGGCATGGCTGGGGTCAGCTCACACAAATACTACCCTAGAGCATCAATTTTCAATCTTTTTCATCTCATGGCACACATAAATTAATTACTAAAATTCTGTGGCACATCAAAAATATATTTTTTGCAGATCTGACAAAGAATAGGTATAATTTTGATTCATTCACAGTGGACGGCTATTGTTGTGTTTGCTGTTGTCAACTTTTTTATCTGACACTATAAGGGAAAAGAGGTCTGTGTCCCTGATTAAATAGTTGGGTATTGCATGCTTTAAAATTATTGCAGCACACTAGAGTGCTGTCACACACTGATTGAAAATCGCTGCCTTATATCTTAGAGACAGGAAATAAAATTAAAGAATGGCAGATAATCAGAGAGTGGTAATGCACCCAAAATGCTCCCCAGGAGTCCCCTCTGGCATAACTCAGAATTGATTGTCTCCTTACTGCCCCTGAAAGGAAAAGTGGGCAGAACATAAATAGTTAGCTGAGGTTTTAAATTTATTGATGCAGATGATGAAGAATGGCTTATTTATACTTCACTCCCTGGCATTTAGAAAAAGATTAGTTGAATATTCAAGAGTGAGCTAAAGTTAAATGGAAATGTATTTTTTAAATGCCTCAGAGGAGCGGGGAAACAATCCTAAGACTGAACAGGCTATTACCATTTATTCTTATTATAGAGTAAATGATTTAAAAGGATCTTTCTTCTTACGTGGCAAGAACAAGAATCATTTGGCTCCCAATGCTTCTGTGGTGAGAATAGTGCCTGGGTAACCCAGGAGAGTAGCCTACCCTCCACACCCACTGGTGGCTTGTGAAGAAGGCAGGGGTGTGGTCCCCGCACAGAGAGATGCTACTCTAGGGACACCACAATGGTGGCCTGGAGAATGCCAGGGAAGACCTGGTTGGGAGACATATTACTCTGCATCTACACTGTAAAATACCAAGTGGCAAATTCCACATGAGCAGAAAATGAGTGGTCACTCACAGTATCCTGCATACCCCATGTGGTCATCACCAATAAGAGCAGTACAACCTGTAAGAGGTCATGGGGGAGCCAGCATTGTGGTGATGGCAGGCCAATGGGGCATTGTCCTAGGTCACCCTGGAACCAGTGTGAAATAGATGGTATGAGGGAGATGCAGTGGCAAGAAACTGTGCTGGGTGTGATACAAACAGACCGTGCATGGTGTGGCATTGTGGGAGATGGGAAATAAGGCAAAAGTGGCACACGTGACAACTAAGAATGTGAACAGATGGATTCTATACACACATATGCAGAATTTGCCTATGGCCCCTCACACCTTAGGGGTGCCTGGTTACACAGGTCATCCAAACTCAAAGTGTCAACAAATGAATTTCATTATCTCCTCTTTCACACAAAATTTACTTCCCCTGTGGGTACGTAGAAATTTTACTGTTGTTCCAGTCACCTGCATTACAGACCCAGGAAGCACGTTCAAATTCTTGACACCCCTAACTCTCCCCCTACAAACACACATACCCACACAGGCCTGTTGGCTCCCCTGAGTCCCTCTCTTCTCATTTCCATCCTTGTGTCCAAGGATCATTATTTCTTATTAATTTCTTGCCTGAAGCAAGCCTCTTGTGTCCTGAAATGGTGTCCTGCTGCCTCCTCATATTTATTTTTTATCCCAGTCACAATGAACTATTTGCTGCTTTGGGGCGAGAAACTTTTCTCCTGTCTTCGTGTCTTCACGTCCACTGCTACATCTGTGCAGAATCAAGCTGTCTTCCTCACCAGGCCCCCACTCATCCTTTAAGATTAAATATCCTCTGTGTCTTCTTACGGTAAAGGTGTCACTGAACTCTCCTTGTCCCCAACGACTTTCTGGGCCTAGAATAGTGTTTACCAAATTATAGTACCTATTTACCTTGTATCCCTACCACATCTCCAGAGGGATCTGTCTTGGAGACAGTATTTTATATTGAGAATACAGTTCTGGAGACAGATTGACTTGGACTCTTTTTTTTTCATTAAAAAGATGAACTATTATAATAAAAGTAACACCCGTTAATTACAGGTGAATAATTACCTGTTAATTGCAGGTGAGTAAAGTGTTGAGTATAGTGTTTTACCCATCTTAGAAGCACAATAGATAGGAGTTGTTATTCTTGTCTTCCCATTCTCAGTACCTAATCCAGTGCCTGACACAAAGTACTCACTTGGTAAAAGTGAAGTGGAAAGTGTGTGTTTGTTGGGCCAGACTCTGCCAGTGGGCCACACAATATGGATTTCTCTTTCCCTGTGTGTTCAAAGCAGTCCCTTCACTGACAACATTCCCTTCATGACTGTTGCTGCAATGGGACTGACTGAGGCAGCAAGTTCTGACCACAAAGTGGGGCTTTGGGGAAGCCACAGTTTTTCTCTAAAAATGAGTGTACTCTGCTGACACGGGCCTTTGGTCTTCATATTCCCTCTTATTCCACTTGCTTTGTGGATGCAATGCCAGAGATGGAGCAGCAGTCTTGTGACCATGAAAACAAATGGTGGAACAAGAGACCGTCTTGAACTTCTGACATTTGGATTCTTTATTTTGTGAAACAGTAAGCCCAAAATTTGTTTAAGCTGCCATTAGTGTGTTTATTTTATGTGTATATCAGTTGCCCTAAATGGGGGGAGTTCAATTTTGTCCCCCAGAGACCCTTTGTCAAGATCTCAGACTTGTTACGGCTCAAGTTGGATTCATCTTTATCTCCAACCACACTCTTTTATGTCTATTTCCTGTGCTGATCTGTGAGCAATTTGTACACAGATCATGGCCATTCCATTGTTTTCTTGGGGGGCGACTTTTTGCACAAGTCCCCTCATCTGCCACGGATGAAAGTAAACAAGACATGACATGACGTGTGCACTGACAAGGCATCATGGATGAGACATGAGACAAATTCACATGGACTACCAAGTCCTGTAGAGGAAAAGGGCCGGCCAGGCTACTCCCTCAAGAGGGGGAGAGCCTCAGAAGGGCCTCGCCATCCTCTCAAGGGGACAGCAGCTTGGAGCAGCCAGGCAACTCTGTCCAAGGGAGAGAGAGCTACTGCAGCGGCTGGACCACTCTCTCACCAGCGGAGAGAGAGAGCCCCGACCCTTGCCCAGTCAGGCTTTTATTGGGATTTTTGCACAGGAATTCAGGTACAACTTATTAATCATTGTCAAGCAGTAAACAGTAGATCGTATACAAAGAACCATTAGGGTTTCTTCTAAATCAGGGCCTGTCAGCTAAAAGGCTACAGAACTTTGGGAACATAAACTCTTCTTCTGCTTGGGCCCTTATCATCTAACTAAAAGCATTCTTAAACAAAGCAGGTCTCACAGACTTTCACATATTCCTTCTAAGGCCTAATTACCCAGGGAGCCCTCCATTCCCAGCATAAGGCTTGCACTGCCTTCCCCATCATGGGTTTTTAGGCTTAAGTGGATAAGAGCCAGGAAGCACTCCTCCCAGAGGACATGGAGACTCAGGCTTTGTCACAGCCGGGGGGGCACGAGTCTATTGCTCCCTCTTTGTCTCAGCCCCCCCAAGTCCTTCCATGATGGCCTCCCAAGTGGCCTAGGTTGCCCCTCCTCTGAGGGGTCTTACCTGTCTCTGACCATCCAACCATACTTTGGGGGCAGGGAGATGAAGCAAGGGCAGCATCTGATGCCAGAGACAAGCCTTGTCTCCTCAGTGGCTCGCATTCCAAAATTCACTCATAGCCTTAGACATGGGAGACGGTTTACAACTCCTGAAACCAGGCAGGACAGTCCCCAACAATGACATGATCTGCTTGGGGAAAAGAGGTGGCCAGTTTCTCCAAGGAAAAAGGCCTTGAGCACTGGCCAGTTTCTCAG
Organism: Artibeus jamaicensis; assembly: GCF_021234435.1. Classification (NCBI taxonomy): domain Eukaryota; kingdom Metazoa; phylum Chordata; class Mammalia; order Chiroptera; family Phyllostomidae; genus Artibeus; species Artibeus jamaicensis. The sequence continues at coordinate 6,057,401 of NW_026521810.1, read as the reverse complement.
GGGAAAAGGCCTTGAGCCCCTTCTTCCAAGGGCTTTTACTAGATTGTAATACACAGGAATACAGGGCAGCAAGGATCGAACAGTAGATAACATTTCAAAGAAATCTGAGGGCTTAGTATGAGTCAGAGTCTGTCAGAAACAGAGTTTTAGGGTTTCCTGCTCAAACCCTTAACATATGAATGGAAGCACTCTTAGCAGAGCAGATTTCACTGGTTTATTAGCAAGTCTTTGTGATGCCAGATTTTTCCCCAGGACACACTCTAGCAAATCAAGGAGCTGCACCTCTCCCCATCAGGTATTCAGGCTGAAGAGGATTAGAGCCAGGAAGCACTCCTCCCAGAGGACATGGGGACTCAGGCTTTGTCATAGCCTGGGGGCACAAGTCTATTGCTCCCTCTTTGTTACAGCCCCCTGAGTCCATCTATAATGGCCTCCCAAGTGGTCGAGTCTGGCTTAGATTGCTCCCAGCTGTGAGGAGACTTACCCATCATGGACTTCTGACTATGCTTTGGGGGCAGGGAGAGGAAACTGAGGCAGCATTTGCTACCAGAGACATGCCTTGTCTCCTGTGGCTTGCATTCTGGAGGTCACTCGTTCATCCTTAGCCATGGGAGGTAGTTACAATTCCTGAAACCAGGCAAGTGGTCCACAACAGTTCTCTATGCTCTCTATTTTGGGGGGCTTCAGCTTCCCCCACCTTTAGAAAGTTGCCCTTCTTGAGTCCATGGTGGGCTATTCTATTTTGAATTTACATGGCACTTCTAATCATATTGTCCACACTAAATTATGTAATACTTCATATTATTATTTTCATACATGGATAGCTTGGTTTTCTGTATGCTTCTAAACTTATAAGACAAAGATTATGTCTAAAACATCTGTATCCCAGACATGAAGGTTTCACTCTGAGTGGGGTGTGTGGTCAGTGCTTTGTAATATTCTCTGGCTGAATCTGTACTGTTTTTCTAATCCACAAGTTGCCATGACAGTCTTGGCTTGGGGCTTCTCTGGTAGCAATGATCAGCAAACTGATCAGATGTGAAACTAGAGCCAGGCAGGATTAGTCTGAAGCAATACATCCTCTGCTTCCTGAAATCTGTGCCTGTTTTTACCAGTGTTCCATCACACTCAACTCTCCTCAAGAGCAAATGTGGCTCCTTAGATCTTGCTGCCTATCAGGTTGCAGACACTCAAACTGTGCAAAACAACAATGCTCCATGGGGAAGAACTCATATACCCCTCAGAGTTTACAACAAAGACTATAACTCTTTGTGTCTACCATCATGGGCAGTACAGACAAGCAGCAATGACTTGGTGCAATGCCAGAGAAGTAACTTCAACATTGGTCGGAAGGAGAAAATAACTAGAGAAGTAAAAGGTAAAATTAAACTCATGTGAGTGTCAGTATGAGGGGAAGCAACAAGTGAAATACAAATAACAGGTGGGCATATTCACTCTTTTGGATGGCATATTTAGAAAGCCTTGCTTGCGTGGCATCTCCCATCACAGCTGCCCATTTCTGGAACCACCACTTATAGCATAGCTGGAGAGGTTGGTGTGACCTGAGCCACCACAAACCAATTTGGTAGCGTCCTCAGGTAGCTTGAATACATGAACAAGTCATGACTTTCAGAGTAAAATACATTAAATAACTTCTCTTTTTACAATAAAAAGGAGGCAACACCTTGGAGATGGCTGCTATAACCATGTTGGTTGTGTGTGGGAACAGGGTGATTCCCAAACTGGTTTTGAGTCTCTCTGAAGTTTTCTCTCATTTTGGTTAGGGTTCATTTGCTTTGTAATTACTTAGGGTATTTGAAATGCTGGTTCCTGGGCCTACTCATCCCTCCTGTATGGCATCTATAAGGGGAAGGCCCAGGAGTGTGCATTTATACATAAGTCACTGGGAAAGGCAGATACTCACTACACTTTCAAATTGGAGAAACACTCCCCCTGGTACACACTTCCTGTTTTTTTTTTTAGTTCATTTAAGGACCTAAAATACAAGAGAACATCAGGAGGCCTGATGGACAGAAGAGTGGGTGGATGGGAAAAGCTGGCCAACGAGGAAAACCGGAAGAAAAGAAATCGAATTCCCCCAAAGCATTTCCTTTCAAACAGAACATGTTTTCTACTAAAAAAACCCTTTGGATATGCACCATTTTCCCTGGTCACCAGCAGATGCATAGTGCCTGTGTTTGTTCTGAGATGTTCTAGCGACAGTGTGTGTGGACTTGTGTCCTGGCTCCCCTCTGTCCCCTCACTGGGATGTACACACCACTGCACAGCTGAGACAAGGGGCAGGAAGCACCAGGAGCACTGGCTCCAAACACAGCACACAGGTGTCCTGGAGCACATGCTCCCCGGACACCTGTTGTCCTCAGCTGTCAACATGTGTTAGGGGAAAACTCTACTGCTATGTGCATTGGTAAATTTTAAAAAATTTGTACTATTAACATGTGCATTGGTAAATTTTTAAAATTTGTACTTTTAATATGCTTATTGTAAATCATCAAGCAATACAGAATGATACTAATGACATTACATCCTTATTTTTTTCTCTGCTGTCCATAGGAAGACACTGTTAGCACAATGTGCATGTTCCTCATGTTATTTTCTGCACATATAGAAATCTATGTACATACAACAAGCTTATATGCATGCTAATGTGATGGGAGAGGTTTGGATGATATAAAAGAATGCTTCTTCCTGCTCCTCGCAGGTATTCTCATGAAGACCATCACAGTCCCTTTCCATCTAAACTGCTCTCTTTGCCACGATGCAGGTTTTTTTTTTTTTTTTACCATATGCCCTTCAAGCTCCAGGGCCTCGGCAAACCACATTCTCCGGATTCCCCTTCCAGCAGCTTTTAGGTGGTTTCTGCCAATGGAGCTCTGAAGTGAGCTTGCTGGTGGGAGAAAAGACTTTTATTCTATTTGTGACATCAGCCTTGCCCAACAGCAAGGACAGAGGGGAGAGTGGTTCCAGCCTCTGGCCTCTCTCAGCACTGCCAACAGCAGTCTTGCTGGGTTGCCTCAGAGCTGCCAGGCAGCAGTGCTACATTCCCTCACTCTCATGTCACATCCCTTCCTCAAGGTCCTGAGTTCCAGCTGCCTAGGGTTCCAGTTCAGACCCTGGTCCCCAGCTTCTGCCACCATCACCGCTTACTGGGCACCCTCCATCTTTGGGCGGGGAGCTGCCTCCCAAGGTCATTCCTCTCTAGTTCCTTTTTCAGCATTCAACACCCATGTAACAAATTCCCTTACATTTCCTGGGTTTGAAATATCTAGTGCTGTTTTGTTTTCCTGAGTGGTTCTGACTGATGCTGATAAGCAGGTTTTGTAAAGTCAAAACAAATAAGATAGTCTGATTTTGCATGAGCCAGGCTTTGTTCTGAGGAATAAGCCTTTGGGTATAAAGAGTGAAGCCTGTGAAAGACTGAACGTAGAAATGGACAATGGCCAGAGCCCATATAATGTTAGAATTCTGACCCACAACCTGCAGCAACCAGACCAGCAGTAACCAGACCAGAAGTTACTTCTCTAGAAACTGTACAGAAAGCCAAACCATTATGCCTAAAATAAGAAGTCCCAAATGCCAGGACATCATTAATAATTGAAAGCTGCCCTGATTTTGCTCCTGCTTCTGACTTTGGACCAGCCAAGAAAGCCAAATATGCTCCCCTAACCAACACATAGAACACCCCACTATTGGCCCCACCCCCAAGCTTCCCCAGGCCACAGCCCCCACTAAGGGCACACCTGGGCTTTCCAGTTTTCCACCATAAAGTTTCCCACTCTGCCTGCCTTCAAGTTTCTGCCAAAATCAATAGGAAGGAGGCCAACTCCCTTGCTATAGACAGTTCTAAATACACAGTGCCTGTTGGTCTTTGTTTCTTTCCACAGCAGAAACCATGATATTTATGGCCAAAGCCAGGGACTAGAGAAGAATGTGGACAGGGTAATAGCAGTTCCTCTCTGAAAAGAAAATAAGGAAAGCACAGCCAAAGGAAGAATAAGATTGGAGTGACGTGCTTAGGTAGGAAGCAGCAGGGGCATGTGAGAAAAACCTCTAGACTTTGTTCCTCCAGTGGCAACCCCCCTGGGAGAATATGGAGACTCTAGGTAAACTTGGGGACATTGGTTTCTCAGAGTGAAACCTGGGAGACTGCAACTTTCAGAGGGATGTCCCATTTTTAATAGTATACCTGCTAAGCTTCCATCTGAACAGAAGTTTTCCAGGACAGCCTCTCAGACTCTTCCTATGTGGGGGTGATGGGCATGAAAAGGCTTTAGATGACTGTGCTGAGTGCCAATGCAAGTCAGTGCCCAGATCAGGAGTTATAGCTAGAGCAGTAAAAGTGGCCAGGATGGGACATACACCACAGTCATCCTCTGATGCCTGGGCCACACCCAAGGCCCCATGAACTTCTTCTACCCCAGGGAGAAGAAGGGAACAAACAGTGGAGAGGGAGACCTGTGATCCGACTTCAGTTTAAATCTTGAATTACCCACATGTGAAATATGCAGATTTCAGGAAATTACTAGAAGTGATACATGAACTCAACAAAGTAGCAGGATACAAAGCTAATATTCAGAAATCAGTTGCATTTTTATGTCAATAATTAACAGAAAGGGAAATTAAGCAAACAGTCCCATTCACAATTCCTTCAAAAAGAATAACATATCTAGGAATAAATCTAACCAAGGGTATAAAAGGCCTGTATTTGAAAAATTATAAGACACTGAAGAAAGAACTTGAAGAAGATACAAATAAGTGGAAGCACATACCGTGTCCATGGATAGGAAGAATTAACATCATTAAAATGTCAACACTACCCAACACAATCTATAGATTTAACACAATGTATTTTACAGAACTAGAACAAATATTTCAAAAATTTAATGGAACCACAAAAGGCCCTGCATAGCAACAATGATCCTGAGAAAGAAGAACAAAGTTGGAGAAAACACATTACCTAGTATGAAACTATACTACAATACCATAGCAATCAAAACGGCATTGTATTGGCATAAAAACAGACACATAGATCAATGGAACAGAACAGAGAGCCCAGAAATAAACATACACATCTATACACAATAAATATTTGACAGAGGAAGGAAGCACATCCACTGTGCTAAAGATGGTTTATTCAGTTAATGTTGTTGGGAAAATTAGACAGATACAGGCAGAAAAATGAAACTAGACCACTTTCTTATGCCACACACAAGAATAAATTCAAGATGGATTAAAAACTTAAATGTTAGACCCCAAACCATAAAAACTATAGAAGAAAACATAAAAGGCAGTAAAACCCTAGACATTGCTCAAATCATAAAAACCATAGAAGAAAATATAAAAGGCAGTAAAATTCTGGACATTGCTCATAGCAATATTTTATCTAATATATTTCCTCAGGCAATGGAAACAAGAGAAAAATAAGCAAATGGGAATATATCAAATTAAAAAGTTTTGCACAGCAAAGGAAACCATCAACAAAATAAAAAGACAGCCCATGGAATGTAGCATATTTGTCAATACATCTGATAAGGGGTTAATATCTAAAATTTATAAAGAACTTAGAAAACTCAACACCAAGAAAGCAAACGATCCAATTAAAAAATGGGTGAAGAACTTGAATAGACAATTCTCCAAAGAGGACATACATGTAGATGGCCAACACACATATGAAAAGATGCTCAACATCACTAATCATTAGAGAAATGCAAATAAAAGCCACAATGAGATATCATCTCACACCAGTTAGAATGGCCGTCATCAATAAATCAACAGACAACAAGTGCTGGTGAGGATGTGGAGAAAGGGGAACGCTTTGCCCTATTGGTGGGAATGCAGAGTGGTACAGACACTGCAGAAAGCAGTGTTGAGGTATCTCAAAAAATTAAAAATGAAACTGTCTTTTGACCCAGATATTCTACCCAGTTGTGGAAATATATCCAAAGGAACCAAAAACACTAATTCAAAAGAACATAAGGCACCCTATGTTCACTGCAGCGTTATTTACAATAGCCAACATATGAAAACAGCCCAAATACCCATCATTAAATGAGTGAATAAAACAACTGTGGGACATTTACACAATGACATAAAAAAGAAGAAAATTTTACTGTGGATGGACCTGGATAACATTATCCTGAGAGCAATAAGCCAGTCAGAGAAAGAAAAATACCATATGATCTCACTCATGTGTGGAATCTAATGAACAAACTGAACTAACAAGCAAAATACAGACAGACTCATAGATAGAGATCAGGCTGACAACTGTGGGAGTGGATGGTGGGGGGTAGAGAGATTGGGCCAAAAAGAAAAAAGACTCATGGGAATGGACAACAGTGCGGAGATTGTGGGGGTGATGGAACTAACTAGTAATGGAAAAATCACAATAAAAAAAAGGGAAAAACAGAAAAAGGCAGATTTGTCATTTACTATTAGTACAAATGTGAGTTTGTGAGCTAAATTGGGCCCAGTTGTAGAGACATAGAGAAGGATATATATTTCTGGCCTCTCTAAAATGAATAATAGCATAAGTTGTATATCATATCTGAAATATATATTTACGTGAATAGATGAATATTTGATATTAACCATGTATTAGTATACCATAAATATACTAAATACTGACTGATACAATCTTTGAGAGCAATTTTTATTTAAAATATCTTAATCGACCTCTTTGTTTTAGTAAATTTAGTATGAAATCACTATAATTTATAATTTATTTAACCAGCTCCCAGGGAATGAACTTTTAGGATGTTTTTAGTTCTTTGCTATTTTAAACAATGCTGCACTGAACACTGCATTCTAATGCATTGAATTCTACATGACCTCCAAGAGTACCATCTTGGGGTGTCTACACTGTGTATAATCCCTGTGATTAGCTTACTTATCAGTTGACTTTGAGTCAATCTAAAGAGAGAAATTTCTGCATGAATCTGACCTAATCAGGTGGGCCCTGTTAAAGAAGATGAAGCTTCAGAAAGATACTTTCCTGTTGGCCTCAGAAAAGATGAAGGCTGCTGTCAGAACAACCCGAATCTGCTTTGAAGGAACCATAACCCCAGATAAGAACTGCAGCAAGGTTAATATTATACTTTCAATGAAGCCCCGTGAGACCCTGAGTACAGGATCCAATTATAGCACACCCAGAAATCATGAGGGAACAAATGGGCGTTATATTAGTGATTAAATTTGTGGTAAGTTGTCATACAGTAACAGAAAAGTAATACAAACATCCTGTGTATTTTTTCTAGATATGTTTGACTGAATGCTTAGGTAGTTTTATAAGGAAACTCAAATTAGTCTTCAAATGATAAGATGTACACCTAAGTTTTGGGAATATAATTCTTTTTGAAATGTGTGTATAAACTGATTTCTGTAAATTACATGATATTTTGTTGCTTGAGGATTTCTTCCACGCACTTTGGCATGATGGCATGCTGTAAAAAGCCAGTGATCTGGTAAATGGTGAAGCAGCTCATATTGGACTAATCCTCCTATATATAACAATGATAAACTCTGAACGAAATATTAAAGACGATGATTATTTGCAAGCACTAGAAAGCAACCCTTAACAGGGAGAAACTAGAGGGGATTTGAATTTTGAAAGAAGGGAACCACACTTGGTAGACCTATTTTTATAAAGATTCTTTCTTTTCATTTTTGATTTTTTATTGTTGTTCAAGTGTACTTGTCTCGATTTTCACCCCACCATGGCCCTCTGGCCACCCATCCCACCCGTGAACCTATGCACTTTGGCTTTTCCATGTGTCCTTTATACATGTTCCTTGATGTACCCTCTCTTATTGTCTGCTATTATCCCTCTCCCCCCTCCTTTCTGGTTATTGTTAGTTTGTTCTCTATTTTAATTTTTCTGGTTGTATTTTTCTTGCTTGTTTTTTTGTTGATTAGGTTCCACTTACAGATGAGATCATATGGTATTTGTCTCTCACCGCCTGGTTTATTTCACTTAATATAGTGCTCTCCAGTTCCATCCATGCTGTCACAAAGAGCAGGAGTTCCTTCTTTCTCTGTTGTGTAGTATTCCATTGTGTAAATATACCATAGTTTTTTAATCCATTCATTTACTGATGGGCACTTAGGTTGTTTTCAGCACTTGGCTATTGTAATTGTGCTGCTATGAACATCGGGGTGCATAGGTTCTTTTGATTTGGTGTTTTAGGGTTCTTAGTATAATCCTAACAGTGGAATTGCTGGGTCAAAAGGCAGATCCATCTTTAGCTTTCTGAGAAAATACTGTACGTTTTTTCACAGTGGCTGCCTCAGTCTGCATTCCCACCAACAGTCCACTAGGTTTCCCTTTTCTCCACATCCTCATCAGCACTTGTTGCTTGCTGATTTGTTAGTTGTGGCCATTCTGACCTTGTGAGGTGGTATCTCACTGTGGTTTTAATTTGCGTCTCTCTGATGGCTAGTGATGTTGAGCATCCTTTCATGTGCCTATGGGCCCTCTGTAAGTCATCCTTGGAGAAGTGTCTGTTCAGGTCCTTTGCTCATTTTTTAGTTGGATTGTCTGTCTTCCTGTCATTGAGTAATATTAGTTATTTATATATTTTGGAGATTAAACTCTTGTCTAAGGTATCATTGGTAAATACGTTTTCATGTATGGTTGGTTCTCTTTTCATTTTGATGATTTTTTTAAAGCCATGCGGAAGCTTTTTATAATTTAATATAGTCCCATTAGTTTATTCTTTTCTTTATTTCCTTTGCCCTATAGGATATAAGGCAAAAATATTACTATTGATATCTGAAATTTCACTGCCTATGTTTTCCTCTAGGACTTTTATGGTGTTGTGGCTTAAGTGTTTTAAGTCAGTTTGTTTAAGTCTTTTATCCACTCTGAGTTTATTCTGGTGTGTGGTGTAAGTTGGTGGTCTAGTTTCACCTTTTTGCGTGTACTATTCCAGATCTCCCAGCACCATTTGTTGAAGAGGCTATTTTTACTCCATCTTATGCTTCAGCCCCCTTTATCAAATATCAACTGACCGCAGAGACTTAGGTTTATTTCTGGGATCTCTATTCTGCTTCATTGATCTATGTGTCTGTTCTTTATGCCACTGCAGGACTGTCTTGATTACAGTGCCCTTGTAGTATAGTTTGATATCAGGTATTGTGATCCCTTCTACTTTGTTCTTCTTTTTCAAGATTGCTGCAGCTATTTGGGGTCATTTTTGGTTTGATATAAATTTTTGGAATATTTGTTCTAAGTCTGTGAAATATGTCATTGGTATTTTAAAGTAAATTGAGTTTAATCTATAGATTGCTTTGGGTAGTATAGACATTTTAATGATTTTTTTAAATTTATTTTTTATTGATTATGCTGTTACAGTTGTTCTAATGCCCCACTTCATTCCCCTCCACCCTACCCCCCCGTCCCCACCATTACCCCCCCTTCAGTTTATGACCATGTGTCTCAAGTTCTTTAGATTCTATATTTCCCATACTATTCTTGCCCGCCATCTATTTTCTATCTACTGTCTATGCTACTTATTTTCTGTACCTTCTCCCCCCTTCTCCTCCTCCCACTCCCCTATTGCTAACCCTCCTTGAGATCTTCATTTCTATGTTTCCACTCCTGATCTAACTGTCCTTTTAGTTTGCTTTTGTTTTAGGTGTGGCTGTTAATAACTGTGAGTTTGTTGTCTTTTCACTGTTCATGTTTTTTTAACTTCTTTTTCTTAGATAAGTCCCTTTAACATTTCATATAATAAGGGCTTGGCGATGATGAACTCCTTGAATTTTATCTTATCCGAGAAGCACTTTATCTGTCCTTCCATTCTAAATGAAAGCTTTGCTGGATAGAGCAATCTTGGTTGTAGGTCTTCAGATTTCATGACTTGGAATACCTCTTTCCAGCCCCTTCTTGCCTGGAAGGTCTCTTTTGAGAAATCTGCTGACAGTCTGATGGGGACTCCTTTGTAGGTGACTGTCCCCTTATCTCTTGCTGCTTCTAGGATTCTCTCCTTCATTTTAATTTTGGCTAATGTAATTATGATGTGCCTTGGTGTGTTCCTTCTTGGGTCCAACTTCTTTGGGACTCTCTGAGCTTCCTGGATTTCCTGGAAGTCTATTGCCTTTGCCAGATTGGGGAAATTCTCCCTTATTATTTGTTCAAATAAGTTTTCCACTGGTGGCTGTTCCTTTCCTCCTTCTGGTACCCCTATAATTCGGATGTTGGAGCGTTTAAAGATGTCCTGGAGGTTTCTAAGTCTCTCCTCATTTCTTTGAATTCTTGCTTCTTGACTCTTTTCTGTTTGGCCATTATTTGCTTTCTTCTGGTCCCCTCCATTGATTTGAGTCCCAGTTTCCTTTTCATCGCTATTGGTGCCCTGTGCAATTCCATTCATTTCAATTAGTTTTGCCTTCATATGTTTCTCTAATTTGTGGCTATAATCAACCAGTTCTGTGAGGATCCTGATCACCAGTGTTTTAAACTGTGCATCTGAGAGTTTTGCTATTTCTTCATCTCTTAGATTTATAGGCTCTTGGACTTTGAGATCTTCTTGAGCCATTTTTGGTCTGTTCGCACGTCCGTTAAGTCTGAGGAGCGGAGTCTTGGACTCCTAGGTTGCTGGGTTGTGACTCTGTATGTGGAGGCGGGGTCAGAGCGGGGAAATGGTGGCCCCCTCTGCTGTTTCTCGCAGCTGGGTGAAGAGCAGAGCCTTAGGTTGTTCACCGGGGCAGGGCCACTTAGGTCGCTGGATTATGACGCGGTCAGGCTGAAGAATTTGTTGTTATCAGACTTCCGAAAAGTTCAATTTTCTGTGTTCTGGCTGTGTTTTCTGTTGCTATTATTTAGTTGTCTCTAAACTTGGTTGTGTGAAGAAGCACGGCATCTCTACCTATGCCTCCATCTTGGCGGAAGTCCGACATTTTAATGATCTTATTTCTTTCAATTCATAAACATGGTATATACTTCCATTTGTTTGTAATTTCCATAATTTCTTTCTTCAGTGTTCCATAGTTTCCCAAGTACAGGTCTTTTACCTCCTTGGTTAAGTTTATTCCCAGGTAATTTATTTTTCTTGTTGCTGTAGTAAATGGGATTCTTAGTTTCTGTGTCTGATATTTCCTTGTTGGTGTGCAAAAATGTCTTGAATTTCTGAATATTGACTTTGTATCCCACTATTTTGCCAAATATACTTATTACTTTGAGTAGTTTTTGGTGAGCCTGTAGTGTTTTCTATGTACACTATCATGTCATCTTCAAACAATGACAGCTTTACTTCTCCTTTCCAATTTGGATGCCTTTTATTTCTTTTTGTCCGATTGCTGTGGCTAGAACTTCCAATACTATGTTGAATACTGTTTCCTTGTCTTGATCCTAATGTTAGTGGGAAAACTTTCAGTTTTTTCCCATTGAGTATGATGTTGGCTTCAAGCTTCTCATATATGGCTTTTATTATGCTGAGGTATGCTCCATCTATTCTGGCTTTGCTGAGCATTTTTCATCATAAATGGGTGCTTTACTTTATCAAATGCTTTTTCAGTGTCTATTGATATGATCATGTGATTTTTGTCTTTCATTTTGTTTATGTGATGTATTTTGTATATCGATTTGGAAATATTATACCATCCTTGTATCCCTAGGATGAACCCCACTTGATTATGGCATATGATATTTTTAATGTATAGCTGGATCCAGTTTGCCAATATTTTGTTGAGGATTTTGGCATCTGTGTCCATCAGTGGCCTATAATTTTCTCTCTCTCTCTCTGTTGTTTTTACCTAGTTTTGGAATTAGGATAGCACTGGCCTCATAAAAAAAGTTTGTGAGTCTTTCTTCTTCTTCTTCAACTTTTTTGGTATAGTTTGAGAAGGATAGGCATTATCTCTTCCCTAAATGTTTTTTTTATTAATTCCCTAAATGTTTGATAAAATTTGCCCACAAAGCTGGTTTTTTAATTACTGCTTCGATTCCACTAATTGTGAAACAACATCTTTTAAATGCCAAAAGAAAAAAGGTAACTGCAAACTTAGTATTTTCTATCTAGGAAAAAAAATTCTTTTCAAATTAGAATGAAATTAAAAATTTCCAGATAAATGAAAGCTGAGAGTATTTGTTGCCTATATACTTGTACAAGCAGATTACTAAAAAAGGTCCTTTAGGTTACATGGAAATGATACATGGTGGAACTCAGATTTATATGAAAGAATGAAGAACACTGGAAATTGTGAACTTGGGAGTACATATTCTAAAAAAGATGATCATTTTTACATCTCAATTTATTTAAAAAAAATGAGTATTTAAAACAAAAATTACAGCATTGTATTTTGAGGTTTCCATTTTATGTAGATGTAGAATATATGACAAAAACAGCACAAAGGAAGGGACAAGTGGAATTATGAAAGTATCCAGCCATGTAATAAAAAATAATGACATTTATTGAAGAAAATACAAGATATAAGAAACATTGTACATAGGACAATGATGCCTCTGTCCCCATCAAAGTAGGTACCTTGGGACCTCACAGTTCTCCCAGAGCCTCTTCATGGTTCAAAACACTGCAAATTTTTGTTGGACTTGCCATCAGCTGTCATATTTTCCTGAATATCATCAATGGTCTGAAATCTCTTCCCTTTCAAAGATTATTTTAGTTTTGGGAAAGCCAGAAGCTTCAGGGTGTTAAATTTGGGCTGTGGGAGTGCTGAGTCATCTGGTGATTTGATGTTCTGCCTCAAAACTCTATATGAGGCATGATGCATGAGTGGGTATATTGTTGCAATGAAGCTACCAATCATCGGTTGCCCATAGCTGTGCCTTTTTTTATTGTATTGCATCTCTCAACCAATGAAGACCACTGAGGTAGTATTCCTTATTAATTGTTTGGCCTGGAGGGGCATACTCATGATGGACAACACCTTCCCAATCAAAAAACACAATTAATGTGATCTTGATCTTGCTGCAACTTTACGACACCTTATTGAGGTCTGGAAGACTGGGCAATTTTCACTGAGATGACTGGGCCTTCATTTCTGGATCAGAGCCATAAACCCATGATTTATCTCTGGTTATGACTTTCTTGAGGAAATCTGGTTCATTGGTAGTGGTTCGAATCAAGTCATTAGCAACTTCAGCACGATGTTTCTTCTGCTCTGGTAGCAGAAGCCACAGAATGAATTTTGCCATGACACATTTCATGCCAAGATCCTCCATCAAAATCTTCACCATACTGTTTTTGGGATCCCCAGATCCACTTTTAGTTCTCATACTGTCAGTTGCCAATCTTTGTTGATAGCAGCCTGTACATGTTCAACACACTCTGCTTGTGGCAGACTTTCCAGAGTGTGGATTGCTTTCAACAGATTCTTCACCATTTTTGAAGCATTTGTGTGATGCTTTTGTTTGTGCTGTACTCATTGCATCATCACAAGAAGCCTCCTGAATCATCTAAATCGTTTTTGTGGAGGAATGTTTAAGCTTAACACAAAATGTGATGCAGATTTGTTGCTCTACTCTCTCAGTCATTTTGAATGCAATGGCCACATAGTATGCTTGTTTACTCAATGGCATGTACTGTATCCACTGACTAGTACAGTGAAGTCGTCATTGTTCATGCATGCAAATTCCAGTCCAAACTTCTTGGTTGCCAGGTTACAATGATATCATCCAGAATGCTCTTGTTATATTAACAAAGGCTGGATTTTTCCCAGATAGTCATATATTGTTAAAAGCTCCTTACAACTTATGACAAGTGGTAAAATATTAGCTCTTTATAGATTGTAATAAGCTAACAATGTATGTTATATTCTCTAGAGCAACTACTAAAAAGATTATAGATTGTAGTATAACTAAAATGCCATCTGAAAGATTAAAATCAAAGATAAATAATATTCAATTAACCCATAAAACAACAGAAAAGGAGAAACGGGGAAATGAAAGACTGTAAGAAGAGTGTAAGAAGATATGCCATGCAAATGATAAGCATAGGGAGCTATGTGGCTCCATGAATAATGGACAAAATAGACTTAACATAGGATTATCACTAAAGATAAGGGGATGCATTTCATAAATATGTATGCATCTAACATGGTAGTGCCAAAATATGTACTAGAACTAAATAGAGAAACAGAAAATACATAATCATAATTGAAGATTTTAACACCAGTCTCAGAAACTAATAGAACAAATAGGCAAGGAATCAATATGGGTATAACATTTGAACAACGATGTCAACCAACTTGGCCTAAACTGATAACTGCAGAATAGGTATTCTGCAGAAAGCTCATAAAGCTAGACCATATGATGGGTTATACAATAAGGCTCAAAAACTTGCAAAAGATTAAAATTATTTCTTTATAACAGAATTAAGATAGAAAGAAACAAAAATTAGATATCTAAAAAAACCCAAATATTTGGAAATTAAATGACAAACTTCTTTATAACCCATGTGTAAAAGAGCTAATCACAGGGAAATTCGAAAATACTTTGAACTGAGTAATAATTAATATACACTGTTTGATTTTGTGGAAGAAGCTAAAGCAGCTCTTAGAGGGACGTACGCAGCTTTAAATGACTATATTTGAAAAGAAAAAGGAAGCCTAATACCAATGATCTAATCTTTTAAAAAATTATATTTTATTGATTATGCTATTACAATTGTCCCATTTTTTTCTTCCCTTTATTCCCCTCTGCTTGGCACCAGCCCTCCCACCAGCATTCCCCCCCCCACTTAGTTTATGTCCACGGGTGACACCTTTGGCTTCTCCCTTTCCTGTACTATTTTTAACCTCTCCCTGTCTATTTTGTACTTACCACTTATGCTTCTTATTCCCTGTACCTTTCCCCCCATTCCCTTCTGATAACCCTCCATGTGATCTCTATTTTTGTGATCCTGTTCCTGTTTTAGTTGTTTGCTTACTTTGTTTTTGTTTTTTAGGTTCAGTTGTTGATAGTTTTGATTTTTTTGTCATTTCATTGCTCATAGTTTTGCTCTTCTTTTTCTTAGTACGTTCCTTTAGCATTTCATATAATGAGGGCTTGGTCATGACGAACTCCTTTAACTTGACCTTATCTGGGAAGAACTTCATCTGCCCTCTCATTCTGAATGATAGCTTTGCTGGATAGAGTAATCTTGGATGTAGGTCCTTGCCTTTCATGACTTTGAATATTTCTTTCTAGTCCCTTCTTGCCTGTAAGGTTTCTTTTGAGAAATCAGCTAATAGCCTTATGAGAACTTCTTTGTAAGTAACTGTCTCCTTTTCTCTTGCTGCTTTGGAGATCCTCTCATCTTTAAACTTGGATAATGTGCCTTGGTGTGTGCTTCCTTGGCTCCAATTTCTTTGGGACTCTCTGAGCTTCCTGGACTTCCTGGAAATCTCTTTTCTTTGCCATATTAGGGAAGTTTTCCTTCATTATTTTTTCAGATAAGTTTTCAACTTCTTCCTCTTATTCTTCTGCTTCTGGCACTCCAATGATTCATATGTTGGGACATTTAAAGTTGTCTCGGAGGTTTCTAAGCCTTTCCTCATTTTTTTTTAATTCTTGTTTCTTCATTCTGTTCCAGTTGAATGTTTACTTATTCATTCTGCTCCAAATCATTGATTTGAGTCCTGGTTTCCTTCCCTTCACTGCTGGTTCCCTCAATATTTTTCTTTACTTCACTTTGCATAGCCCTCCTTTCCCCCTTTATTTTGTGACCATACTCAACCATTTTTGTGAGCATCCTAATTCCCAGTGTTTTGAACTTTGCATCTGACAGGTTGGCTGTCTCTTTATTGCCTAGTTGTATTTTTTTCTGGAGCTCTGATCTGTTCTTTCATTAGAATCATTTTTTTGTCTTTGCACAGCTATTACATTGTAGGACACAGAGCCTTAGGTATTCACCCAGGGTGGAGCAACCCTTGTGGCAGCCATTGTGGTGCTGTATATGGGGGAGGTGTCTGAGAGCAAACAATGTTGCCTGCTTGGCTCCAGGCCAGCTTTCAGTCACTTCCCCCACTACCCATAAGCAAATTAGGCCCTTCTGATGCTGATTCCAAGGTGGACTGGCTTGTATACACTCTAGGAAATTGTGGGTCTTGCCAACAAACTCTCCTGTGAGGCTAGTTGTTTCTCCTGCCACCATCCCCCCACAGGTTTTGACAGCCAGAGGTTTTGAGGCTTTATTTTCCCACAGTGGAACTCTGGGTTGTGTGGTCTGTCTTGCTCCCCAGTTGTCTTTCCCAGTTTATCTGCATGCAAATGTGGAACTGCCCAGTCCTTTAGCTTCCACATTGCTACATGTCCTCTCTGCCCTTGCTGTCTGTCTCCACCCCTCCTACTGGTCTAAGGGAATGATTCTTCTTTAACTCCTTGGATGTTAGACTTCCAAACAGTTAAATTTTTGGAAGTTCTGGTTATTTTTTGTTGTTTGTTTTTAAATTTGTTGTTCTTCTTCTTTTGGTTGTGTGAAGATACAAAGTGTATCTATCTGCCTCCTTCTTGGCTGGAAGTAATCCAATGATCTAATCTTAAGAAGCCACAAAAAGCAAAGCAAAGCCAAAGTCAACAGAAGGAAGGAAATACTAAAGATAAGAGTGTATCTCAATAAAATAGAAATCATAGAAACTTTAATGAAAATAATAAGATCATAAATTAGTTCTTCAAAAGTTTAATAAGTTTGATAAGCCTCTGGCAGGAATAATAATGATGTTATATGAAACAAAAATTATGAATATCAGAAACGTTATTTTCACAGAGCCTGCAAATACTTGAAGAATAATAAAGGAATATTATAAATATATTTATGTAAATAAATTTGATAACATGGGCAAAATAGTCACATTCTTTGAAAACACAACTTAAAATAACTGATACATGAGAACATAGAAAAATCTGCCCTGGCTGATGTGGGTCAGCTGGTTGGAGCATTGTCCTGTAACCACAGGGCTACAGGTTTGATTCCTGGTTAGGATACATAACCAGGTGGTGCTTCTCTCTTGCATTGATGTTTTTCTCTCTCCATTTCTCTCTCAAAGCAATGAAAAAAATGCCCTCAAAAGGATTTAAAATTTTTTAAAGAAATAAATAAAATCTAAATAGTACTATAACTCAAGAACTCAACAATCCAAATTTACAATAAAAAACTTGCCCCCCATAACTTCCAGGGTTAGATGATTTCATTGATGCAGTCTACCAGACAGTTAATGAAAAATAATGCCAATCTTACATAATGCTTCAGACAATAGAAGAGTAAGAAACATTTCCTAATTCTTTGTGGGCCAATATAACCCTGATACCAAAACTTGACATGTAGATTATATAAAAAGAAAATTTCAGACCAATATCCTACATAAATACAGATACAAAACTCATTAATAAAATACTAGTAAATAAAATTTGACCTTATATAAAAAGAAAATTTATTGCAACCAAGTGGGGTTTGTCCCTTCGGGCTTTAGCATTAGAAGATTAATCAATGTAATTTATTATGTTACCAGATTAAAGAACAAAAATATGATCATCCCAAATAGATGCAGAAAAAGCACTGAATAAAATCTAACACCATCCATGATAAAATGTCTCAGCAATCCAGGAGTAGAAAGAAAGTTCCTTAAAGGACATCTATAAAAATTCTATAGCTATCATATTTAAGGACTAGGGAACAAGCCAACATTGTGCTGTAGGTCCTTGCCAGTGTGACAAGAAGAAATAAATAAGATAAAGATTAAAAAGGAATTATAAAGCTTACTAATCACAGATGAATGTTTATGTAAAAAAATATGAAATCCACAAAACAACTACTAAAGCTAATAAATTTAGCAATGTCACAACATACAAGGTTAATATGCAAAAATCAATTTTTTTCTCTTACAGTAAATTTCACTTATTATAAAGATTCCTTTTCTATATTAAATTTTATTTAAAAACCCATAAAATACTTTAGACTATATTTAACAAAAGATCTATATACTGCAAACAGTAGTATATTGTTAAAAGAAATTAAAGATGATTTAAATTAATGGAAAGATATATCATATTTATGAAAGACTCATAATTGACAATCTGACTATTCTCTCCTTGTTGATCTATAAGCTCAACTTACTATCAATCAAAATCTTAAGATGTCATTGTACAATTTGACAAGTTGGATTCTAAGTATAGGGATTAGAGTGGCCAAATTCTTGTAAAAAGTACATTAGAGGACTTAAAGTATTTGGATTCAAAACTTTCTATAAAGTAACATTAACTGAGACTATAGTGTTGGAATAATATGATAGACAAATAAATTAATGAAACAGACCAGAGAGTCTTAGGTAGTCAATTAATTTTCGACATACATGCCAAAATAATTTAATGGAGAAAAATGATGCTGCAACAACTGGATAAATGTGTGTGTGTATAGAGGGGAGGGACTTGGCCCCTATCTCATACCACATACAAAAGTTCATTTCAGCAGAAGAACATATCTGGACACAAGGTCTAAAGCTCTAAAGCTTCTAGAATAAAAAAATTAGAAAATATTTGAATGACCATGGTATACACAAACTTTTTTTGGAAAGTACACTAAAAGCATTAACCATAAAGGAGAGAAACATAATAAATTGAACTTTATAAAAGTTAAAGACCTCTTTATAATACCATTGAGAAAATAAAATGCAAGTGACAGACTAGAAGAAAATAATCATTATACATGTATTTAACAAAAGTGTAGACTATATAAAGAAATCCTTTAAGTTAATAATAAAAAAGACTAACAACTAAAAAAAAGTGAGACAAAGCTTTGAATAAATACCTCACAAAGAAAGACCTATGCATGGACAATAAGCTCATGAAAAGATGCTTAGCACCAAGGAAATGCAAATTAAAGCCACCCTTTCATGCCCATTTGTATGGCTAAAACTAATAAGCCTGACCACACTAGTGGTGAGGACATGGAGCAACTATGACTATTATGTTTTGCTAGTGCCAGTGTAAAAATGATAAAAATAAAATATTTTATAAAGTAAAAAATACACCTATACCATAACTCAGTAATTTGTATTTGTCTAAAAAAATGAAAGTGCATTTATAATAAAAGACTTGTACAAGAATGTTTACAGCAATTTACCCACAATAGCTAGAAACTGGTACCAATTAAAATAGCCATCAACAGATGAATGATTAAACAAGCTGTGGCATATTCATACTTAGCAATATTAAAGAATGAGTTACTAATTCATGCAATAGCAGGAATGGATCTCAAAATATTATGTTGAGGAAAGAAAACTAGACAAAAAAGTGTAAATACTGTGTGTTTCCATTTACATCAAGTTCAAGTACAGGCAAAGGTAATCACTGAATTGGCAACCACTGATCCACTTTCTGTCATCACAGATTAGGATTTATAGGAAGGGTATATAAATAAGCTACAAAAATTCTGTTAAACGTACAATTTTACTGACTACAGAATGACTTAGCTAGTAGTTTGGACATTGCAAAGCACAACCCCCAGAAGTAGGAAAGCATGAAGGCATGGAACTGTCTTCTAGGAAATGTTCTTTCCTGTGGTGCTCCTGCATTCCTCTCTCTTTCAGAACCTCCATAATGCTCTCAACTCTCCACTGCCCCCAATCCAAGACTACAATAGACAGCAAACTACCTCATGCCTCCCTCACAGTCCCCTTGAGTCCACAGTTCCTAGCCAATGTCTTCTGCACTCCCATAATTTCTGCACATCTATGATATTTGTGAAACCAAAGTATCAGTGGAATTAGGTGAATCATATTTTTCAATGTTGTTAGATATCAAAATTGAAATGTACCTTCTAAAATTGTTTTGCATTTCACCCATGGCGAATACCATACTCTCAGAGAGCTGACCACACTTCACTTGGGGTATGGAAGAAAGATGTCTGACTGAATGAAATCATATTTATATATGAATGTCTGCAAACAAACTTAGCTAGCTTGTCTGATCTTGTATGATTTAACTGTCTACATTTAAGGTCTCTGGAATATGCCCCCCTTTCTTCTTCCTCTCCAGGAACTCTCAGTTACCCTTCTATACTTTCTAGAGGCAGGACAATTCTGAATCTTTAGAAGAATTTCCTTGAAACCTTGACTTCAAAAGATCAGATAACAGCATCTAGACAACATTCCTGCTCATTCTGTTTTGTCTTTGGATTTCAGTCCTGTATCTGGGTTTTGAGACCAATCCTAGTCACAGGATTTCTCACCCATTTCCTATGATTGTGCTCCATTGACCTTCCCAGAGAATTCACATCATGAGCATTAAGCACACTTGCCTGTCACCCTTAGATTCTTCCCACCAGTTACATTCCTCTGCATGCCCAGTTCCCTACACAGCTGCAATTCACCTACACAGATTTCTCCTAGTATTGACTTCTAGACTTACCTAAGCCATTTCTATTTCTCTCACTTTGAATTCCAAAGATTCCCTAAACATTCAAGACACATACATATGTACATATGCACACACACATACACACACTTAATTCTCTAAAAAAATTTCCTTGGCAGCCTAGGGAGTCTGCTTCTGGAAGTGGATTAGGAAGAGTAGTAGGGATCTTATAAAGGAACTATTTTTTGATAAGTAGGAGGTTTAAAATCAAACGCAACCCCTCCTGAGATACTGATCTAAATTCTATACTGATACAGGACATTACCGAGCAAAGCTGCCTGGCCAGGCTCTTTGGCCACCGCAGCTGCTGCGGTGACTGGGATGCTCATTTCCCCTCCATGGTTTAGAATACTGCTTTCTTTGGTGGGAGCAACTTGGCTGAGACAGACACGCCCAGTTCATAATGAAATGCTGGCCTTTGAGATAAACATCACTCTGCATACCCATTTATTTCATGACTTTGAATAAACACTGGCCTTAGGGAGAATTGTTAAGTAAACACAACTTGGTGATTCCTACATCTTTATTCATAAAACTTTCCTCCTTGGATACCTAGGCTCTGGCTCCTGTGCTCTCCAAGATGCCTCTGTAAGATCTTCCATCCTTAGTGCCACTAGATAGAACCCAACCCTCACACCCAAACACTAAACACACACAGAGGAAAAAAATGTTTAGCAAAATAACAACATTCACTCACAATGTGGGTATCTTATTATTATCTCTAAAGTTATATGCATACCTCCACAGACCAATAACAGTTGATGAAATTGAAGCAGTAATCAAAAATCTTCCAACACATGAAAGCACTAGACAAGATGGTTTCACAGAAGAATTCTGCAAAGCATTTAAGAAAGAGCTAACCCCTATTCTTCACAGACTATTCCAAAAATACAAAAAGAGAGAAGACTCCCAAACTCTTGTTATAAAGCCAGCATCATCCCAATCCCAAAACCAGATAAAGACACAACAAAAAAAGAAAACTTCAGGCTAATATTGCTGATGAACATAGATACTAAAATCCTCAGCAAAATACTGGCAAATTGCATCCAACAATACATTAAAAATATCATACACCATGATCAAGTGGGATTTATCCCAGTGACGCAAGGATGGTACAATATTTGCAAATCAGTAAATGTAATACATCACATATAAAAGCAAAGACAAAAATTCCATAATTATATCAATAGAGGCAGAAAAGGCATTTGATAAGGTACAGCACCCAATTATTATAAAAACACTCAGCAAAGTGGGAATAGAGGAAGTATTCCTCAACACAAAAAAAAGGCCATATATGAGAGACCTACAGTCAACATCATACTCAATGGGAAAAACTAAAAACTTTCCCACTAAGATCAGGAACAAGACAAGGTTGTCCACTTTCACCATTTCTTTGCAACACAGTATTTGAAGTCATAGCCACAGCAATCAGACAAGAAAAAGAAATAAAAAGCATCCAAATTGGAAAAGAGGAAACAAATCTGTCATTGTTTGCAGAATGACATGATAGCGTACATAGAAAATCCTATAGACTCCACCAAAAACTGCTTGATCTAATAAATGAATTTGGCAAAACAGCAGGATACAAAATCAATATTCAAAGGCATTTTTGTATACCAACAATGAAATATCAGAAACTGAAAAAAATCCCATTTGATATAGGAACAAGAAAAATAAAATACCCAGGAATAAACCAAGCCAAGGAGGTAAAAGACCTACACTCAGAAAACTACCAATACTAAAGAAAAAAATTAAGAAAGACACAAACAAATGGAAGCATGTACTATGCTCATGGATTGGAAGAATTAACATCATCAAAATGTCCATACTACCCAAAGCAATTTATATATTCAATGCAATCTCTATTAAAGTACCAATGCCATATTTTACAATATGGAACAAACACTTCAAAAATGTATATGGAATTATAAATGACCCTGAATGACTGTAGCAATTTTGAGAAAGAAGAACAAAGTAGGAGGAATCACAATACCTGATATCATACTGTATTACAAGGCCACTGTAATCAAAACAGCCTGGTACAGGCATGAGAACAGATACATGGACCAATGGAACAGAACAGAGAGCCTGAAATAAACTCAAGTGTCTATGGTTAATTAATATTCAACAAAGAGGTCAGCAGAATAAAATGGAGTAAAAATAGCCTCTTTGTAAATGGTGTTGGGAGAGCTGGACAGCTACATGCAAAAAAATGAAACTTAATCACCAACTTAAGTTGGTGAACACAAAAGTAAGTTCAAGTTGGACAAAAGACTTAAATATAAGTCATGACACCATAAAAGTCCTTCAGGAGAACATAGGGAAGAAAATCTCAGGTGTGCCATGCAGCAATATTTTCACTGATATGTCCCCTAGAGCAAGAGAGATAAAGGAAAGAATAAACAAATGGAATTTCATCAAAATAAAAAGCTTCTGCACAGCTAAATAAAACAGCATTAAAATGAGAAGAGAACCAACTATATGGGAAAACAGATTTGCCAATGATACCTCAGACAAGGGTTTGATCTCCAAAATATATGAAGAACTCACATGACTCCACTCTAAGAAGACAAGCAACCCAATTAAAAAATGGGCAAAGGATTTGAACAGACAATTCTCTGAAGAGGACATACAGAGGGTCCAAAGACGCATGAAAAGATGCTCAGTATCACTATCCATCAGTGAGCTGCAAACTAAAATTACAATGAGATACCACTTTACACTGGTGAGAATAGCCATCATAAACAATCAGTAAACAGTAAGTGTTGGAGAGGTTGTAGAGAAAAGGGATTTTTTCTGGGACCTAGTACAATGCAAGCTCGTGCAACCACTTTGGAAAACAGTAGGGAATTTCCTCAGAAAACCAAAAATAAAACTGCTTTTTGACCTGGCAATTCCACTGCTGGGATTATACCCTAAGAACCCTGAAAAACCAATCCAAAGGAACCTATGCACCCAAATGTTCATAGCAGCACAATTACAATAGCCAAGTGCTGAAAACCTAAGTGCCCATCAGTAAATGAATGGATTAAAAAACTATGGTATATTTACACAATGGAATACTACACAACAGAGAAAGAAGGAACTCCTGCCCTTTGCAACAGCATGAATGGAACTGGAGAGCATTATGCTAAGTGAAACAAGGCAGGTGGTGAAAGACATATGCCATATGATCTCACTTTTAACTGAAACCTAATCAACAAAACAAACAAGCAAGTAAAATATAACCAAAGACATTGAAATTAAGAATAAACTGACAGTATCCAGAAGGGAGAGGGGAGGGGATAATGAGAGGAAAAGGGTGAAGGGTTTATAGGAATAATGATAAAGGACACATAGACAAAAAACAAGGGGGAGTGGAAACAGGGGAGGGAGATGGGGATGGCTGGGGTGATGGGGAGGGATGGAGGGAAAGGCAGAAAACTGTACTTGAACAACGATAAAATTCAAAACTATTTAATAAAAAACACAATAGAAAATAAAAATAAGAAGTGATGATCCTAAAAATGTGTTTTTATATATTTAATACATTTTTAATCAAAAAATAGTTATGAGGACTTCCGCCGAGATGGAGGCATAAGTGGATATGCTGTGCCTTCTCACACAACCAAGTTTAGAGACAACTAAACATTAGCAACAGAAAACATAGCCAGAACACAGAAAATTGAACTTTTCGGAAGTCTGTTAACAACAAACTCTTCAGCCTGACCAGTAAGGGGTGAAACCAGCAGCTGGTGGAGCGGAGTTGCATAGGAAAACTCAGTCAGGCACGCGGAATCCAGGCACAGGGTTGGACCTAGTGAGTGACCTAACGAGCGACCAAGCAAGCGACCGTGGGGGAAACAGCGAGAGAGCAGGGCTGCAGGTAGACTGTGGTCGCGCATTTGTGCACAGATAGACAAGCCAGGGAGTGGGCGGTTGGACCGGAACCCAGCAGGTCCCCGCAGCAAGCGGCAGGGAGGGCGTTGCCATTTCCCTGCTCTGACCCCACCTCCACATACAGCGTCATAACCCAGCAACCTGAGTGGCCCTGCCCTAGGGGAACCACCTAAGGCTCTGCTCCTCACCCAGCTGCGAGAAACAGTAGAGGGGGTCGCCATTTCCCTGCTCTGACTACGCCCCCACATGCAGCCTCACAACCCAGCAACCTGGGAGTCCAAGGCGCCACTCCTCCTACTTAACGGGTGTGAACAAATCAAAAATGGCTCAAGAAGATCTCAAAGCCCCAGAGCCTATAAATCTAAGAGATGAAGAAATAGCAAAACTCTCAGATGCACAGTTTAAAACACTGGTGATCAGGATGCTCACAGATCTGGCTGATTATAGCCACAAATTAGACAAACATATGAAGGCGAAACTAATTGAAATGAATGGAATTGCACAGGACACCAATAGCAATGAAAAGGAAACTGGGACTCAAATCAATGGAGTGGGCCAGAAGAAAGCAAATAATGGCCAAACAGAAAAGAGTCAAGAAGCAAGAATTCAAAGAAATAAGGAGAGTCTTAGGAACCTCCAGGACATCTTTAAACGTTCCAACATCCGAATTATAGGGGTACCAGAAGGGGGAAAGGCACAGCCACCAGTGGAAAACTTATTTGAACAAATAATAAAGGAGAATTTCCCCAATCTGGCAAAGGAAATAGACTTCCAGGAAATCCAGGAAGCTCAGAGAGTCCCAAAGAAGTTGGACCCAAGAAGGAACACACCAAGGCACATCATAATTACATTAGCCAAAATTAAAATGAAGGAGAGAATCCTAGAAGCAGCAAGAACTAAGGGGACAGTCACCTACAAAGGAGTCCCCATCAGACTGTCAGTGGATTTCTCAAAAGAGACCTTCCAGGCAAGAAGGGGCTGGAAAGAGGTATTCCAAGTCATGAAATCCAAAGACCTACAACCAAGATTGCTGTATCCAGCAAAGCTTTTATTTAGAATGGAAGGGCAAATAAAGTGCTTCTCAGATAAGATCAAATTCAAGGAGTTCATCATCGCCAAGCCCTTATTATATGAAATGTTAAAGAGACTTATCTAAGAAAAAGAAGTTAAAAAAAAACATGAACAGTGAAAGGACAACAAACTCACAGTTATTAACAACCACACCTAAAACAAAAGCAAACTAAGAGGACAGCTAGACCAGGAGTGGAAACAGAAATGAAGATCTCAAGGAGGGTTAGCAACAGGGGAGTGGGAGGAGGAGAAGGGGGGAGAAGGTACAGAAAATAAGTAGCATAGACAGTAGATAGAAAATAGATGGGGGGGCAAAAATAGCAAGGGAAATATAGAATCTAAAGAACTTGAGACACATGGTCATAAACTAAAGGGGGGTAATGGTGGAGACGGGGGTAGGGTGGAGGGGAATGAAGGGCGGAATAGAACAACTGTAACAGCATAATCAATAAAAGAATTAAAAAAATAAAATAAAGTTATATGTATAAAACGAAAAAGACAAGGATAAAACGTTAAAAATCTGGATGACTGATTCTTCATGTTTAAAATCTATTATATATACAATGCATGTTTAAAAGATGCATTTTTCAAAATTGGGATAAAATACATATAATACAGATTTTACTATCCTAACCCCTTTTAACCGTGTAGTTCAGTAGTGTTAAGTACATTCACACTGTTTTGAAATCAACATTCAGGGGATGCTGGGAAGATGGCGATGGAGTAAGATGGAGCTGATGCTAGTCCCTGTACCCATGGGTGAAAATCCTGGCAGATCTATAGAGAAACAGCACAATAAACCATCGGTTACCCAGCATTTATGAAATTAAAAGACCAGAGATTTTGACTCATGCTGAAACACCAGACAGCGGCAGAGTCAGCTACTGGAGCTGGGATGCACGCGGCCCCTGTGCTGCCACCAGAGCAACAGGCCTGGGAGCCAGGGAGTCAGGTATGGGAGCCAGACACTCCAAGCCCCTGTGACGGTCCTGGGAGACAGAGGAGTCAGGAACTGGAGCTGGGACATTCTCGGCTCCTGTGCCGATGCCATAGCTACCGGCCTGGGCAACAGAAGAGTCAGTTGCAGGAGCTGGGACACCGGAGGCCCCTGTGATGCCACATTAGAGATGGGCCTGGGCCCTGAGGAGCCAACTATGGGAGCCTAGACGTTCTCAGCCCCTGTGCTGCTGCCATAGCCACGGGACTGGACGCTGGTGAGTCAGGTATGGAAGCCAGGAGGCTCCAAACACCTGTGACTGCCCTGGGCAGCAGAGGAGCCAGCTACGGGAGCCGGGACATTCTCAGCCCCTGTGCTGCTGCCATAGTGACGGGACTGGATGCCGGGGAGTCAGGTATGGGAGCCAGGACACTCCAAACCCCAGTGATGGTCCTGGAAGGCAGAGGAGTCAGCTACACAGCTGAGGCATTCTCAGCCCCTGTGCTGCTCCCATAGTGACAGATCTGGACACTGGGGAGTCAGGTACCAGAGCTGGGACATTCTAAGCCTCTGTGCCACTGCCATAGAGACAGAACTAAATGCCGGGGAGTCAGGTACAGAGACTGGGACACTCTAAACCCCTGCGATGGCCCTGGGCGGCAGAGGAGCCAGCTACGGGAGCCGGGACATTCCCAGCCCCTGTGCCGCGGCCATAGTAATGGGCCTGGGCAATTGAGGAGGCGGCTACTAGAGCCGGGACATTCAGCAGTGGTAGGTGACCAATGCAGGGACCAGCACGAGGACCAGCGTGAGAGTAGGTGGACACAAAGAACATCAAGAAACTTCAAGGAGTCTGCACCACTGAACTTCACAACGATCGTACCACAGAAGTTCACACCATAAAACCAGGGTTTCAACAGATCAATTTTAGAAGCAGACTACCAAGAAGTGTCTCAAACAATGGGAAGACAAAGAAACAATCCCAAATGAAAGAAAAAGCAGAAACTTCAGAAAGAATGTTAGATGAAATAGAGGCTGATCAACTATCAGATAGTGAATTCAAAGCACTGGTTATTACAAAGTTCAAAGAGCTCACAGTGAACTACCAGAAACTACAGGGGAACTACAATGATCTCTCTGCAAACTACATCAACATGAAAAAGAAAATGGAAACTATCAGCAAGGGACAAGAGGAAATGAAGAATACAATTTCCGAATTGAAGAACACAGTAGAAAGTTTCAAAAGTAGGATAGATGAAGCGGAGGATAGGATTAGTGAGTTGGAGGACAAGGTAGAAAGCATCTCACAGAAAGAGCAAGAAAATGAAAAGAGGCTCAGAAAGAATGAAGAGGGATTAAGAGAAATTCAAGATAATATGAAACATAATAATATCCGAATAATAGGAATACCAGAAGGAGAAGAAGAAGAAGAAGAACAAGGGATAGAAGGGAACTTAAGGGGAAAAAGGGGGAGGGATTTTGAGGAACAAGTATGAATGACACAGAGATGAGGACTGGGGGGGGGGAATGGGAGGGAGGGGGGAGACCGGGCGGGGGGGGAGAGAAAAAAAATGTACTTGAAAAGTAACCAAATAAAATTAAAAAAAAAAAAAAAAGAAAACGTATTTGAACGAGTAATGAGAGAAAATTTCCCTAATTTGATAAGAGAAAAAGTCTCACAAATCCAGGAATCACAGAGAGTCCCAATCAAGAGGAACCCAAGGAGACCCACTTCAAGACACATCATCATCAAAATGGCAAAATTCCAAGACAAAGAATCTTAAAGGCAGCAAGGGAGAAAAAAGAAATAACATACAAGGGAGCCCCAACAAGGCTAGCTACTGACTTCTCAATGGAAACACTTCAAGCAAGAAGAGAATGGCAAGAAATATTCCAGTAATGAGAACCAGAAGCCTACAACCAAGGCTACTTTACCCAGCAAGGCTCTCAATCAAGATAGATGGCCAAATAAAGAGCTTCCAAGACAAAAGAAGCCTAAAAGAATATGCCTCCACCAAACCAGCTCTACAAGAAATACTAAAAGGACTGCTTTAAGGAAAGGAAGGAAAAGAGACAGACAGAGAGGAACACAGGTACAAAAATGGCAATGAATAAGTGCCTATCAATAATAACCTTAAATGTAAATGGATTAAATGCTCCAATCAAAAGACACAGAATAGATGAATGGATAAGAAAGCATGACCCACACATATGCTGCCTACAATAGACCCACCTCAGGACAAAAGATCATCACAGACTAAAAGTGAAAGGCTGTAAACAAGTTTTCCAAGCAAATGGACAAGAAAAAAAAGCTGGGGTAGCAATTCTCATATCAGACAAAATAGACTTCAAAAAAAGGGCCATAAAGAGAGACCCAGAAGGTCACTTCATTATACTCAAGGGAAGAATCCACCAAGAAGACATTAACATTGTAAACATATATGCACCAAACATAGGGGCACCCAAATATATCAAGAAAATCTTAGAGGACTTCAGGAAAGATATTGACAGCAACAATATTATAGTAGGGGATTTGAACACCCCACTATCAAAAATGGACAGATCTTCCAAACAAATTATCAACAAAGATATTGTGGCATTAAACAACACCCTAGATGAAATGGACTTAACTGATATATATAGAGCCCTTCATCCCAAAGCAGCTAAATACACATTCTTTCCAAATGCACATGGAACATTTTCAAAGATAGACCACATGATAGGACATAAAACGAGCCTCAAAAAATTCAAGAAAATTAAAATCATACCAAGCATCTTCTCTGACCACAAGGGACTGAAATTGGAAACCAACCCCAAAGGAAAAAACCCAAAGCACCCAAAATCATGGAGACTGAATGGTATGCTATTAAACAACAAATGGGTCAAGAATGAAATTAGGGAAGAAATCAAAACGTTTCTGGAAACAAATGAAAATGATCTCACAACAACCCAAAACTTATGGGTCACAGCGAAGGCAGTCCTGAGAGGGAAGTTTATAGCACTACAGGCCTACCTTAAGAAGACAGAAACATTTCAAACAAACAACCTAACCCTATGCCTGCAAGAACTTGAGGAACAATAACAAAGACAGCCCAGAGCAAGCAGAAGGAAGGAAATAACCAAGATTAGAGCAGAATTAAATGACATAGAAACTAAAAGCACAATTTTAAGGATCAATGTATCCAGGAGTTGGTTCTTTGAGAAGATAAACAAAACAGACAAGCCTTTAAGTAGGCTCATCAAGAAAAGAAGAGAGAGGACACAAATAAACACAATCAGAAATGAAAAAGGAGAGATTACAACTGATACCACAGAAATAGAAGGGATTGTAAGAAATTACTATGAAGAACTGTATGCCAAGAAATTTGAGAACCTAGGGGAAATGGACACATTTCTAGAAAAATACAATCTTCCAAAACTCAATTAAAAAGAAGCAGAAAACCTGAACAGACCAACAACAGCAAAAGAAATTGAAGCAGTACTCAAAAAACTCCCATCACACAAAAGCCCTGGACCAGATGGTTTCACAGGAGAATTCTACAAAGCATTTAAGGAAGAGCTAACCCCTATTCTCCACAGACTATTCCAAAAATCCAAAAGGATGGAAAACTCCCAAATTCTTTTTATGAAGCAAGCATCATGTTAATTCCAAAACCAGATAGAGACACAACAAAGAAAGAAAACTTCAGGCCAATATCGCTGATGAACATAGATGCTAAAATCCTCAACAAAATATTGGCAAATCGCATCCAACAATATATCAAAAAGATCATACACCATGACCAAGTGGGATTCATCCCAGGGATGCAAGGATGGTTCAATATGCACAAATCAGTAAATGTAATACATCACATAAACAAAAGCAAAGACAAAAATCACATGATCATATCAATAGGTGTGGGAAAAGCTTTTGATAAGGTACAACACCCATTTATGATAAAAACACAGCAAAGTGGGAATTCAGGGAGCATTTCTCAAAATAATAAAGGCCATATATGAGAGACCTATGCCAATATCATACTCAATGGGAAAAAACTAAAAGCTTTTCCACTAAGATCAGGAACAAGACAAGGTTGTCCACTTTCACTACTTCTATTCAATATGGTATTGGAAGTTTTAGCCAAAGCAATTAGGCAAGAAAAGGAAATAAAAGGAATCCAAATAGGAAAGGAGGAAGCAAAACTGTCACTGTTTGCAGATGACATGATAGTGTACATGAAAAATCCTATAGACTCTACCAAAAAACTGCTCGAACTAATTAATGAGTTTGGCAAAACAGCTGGTTACAAAGTCAATATCCAGAAATCAAAGGCATTTTTGTATACCAACAGTGAATAAGCAGAAGCAGGAATCAAGGAAAAATCCCATTTGATATAGCAAAAAGAAAAATAAAATATCTGGGAATAAACCTAACTAAGGAGGTAAAAAAAAACCTGTATGCAGAAAACTACACAGCCCTGAAGAAAGAAATCAAGGAAGACACAAACAAATGGAAACATATACCTTGTTCATGGATTGGAAGAATTAACATCATCAAAATGTCCATACTACCCAACACAGCAAGTATACCATGCATATTTCAATGCAATACCTATTAAAGTACCAATGGCATATTTCACAGACATAGAACAAACACTTCGAAAATTTATACGGAACCATAAACGAGCCCGAATAGCAGCTGCACTTTTGAGAAAGAAGAACAAAGTAGGAGGGATCACAATACCTGATATCAAACGGTATTACAAGGCCACTGTAATCAAAACAGCCTGCTACTGGCATAAAAACAGGCACTAGACCAATGGAACAGAACAGAGAGCCCAGAAATCAACCCAACTCTCCACAATCAATTAATATTTGACAAAGGGGGCAGTAACATAAAATGGATTAAAGATAGCCTCTTCAACAAATGGTGTTGGGAGAACTGGACAGCTATGTGCAAAAAAAAATGAAACTTGAGCACAGAATTACACCATACACCAAAATAAATTCAAGGTGGATAAAAGACTTAAATGTAAGCCATGACACCATTAAAGTCCTAGAGGAGAACATCAGCAAGAAAATCTCAGATATTTCACGCAGCAACTTCTTTACTGATATGTCCCCTAGAGCAAGGAATATAAAGGAAAGAATAAACAAATGGGATCTTATGAAAATAAAAAGCTTATGCGTGGCTAAAGAAAACAGTATTAAATTAGCAAGACAACAAACTGTATGGGAAAACATATTTGCCAATGATACCTCAGACAAAGGTTTAATCTCCAAAATATACAAAGAACTTACATGACTCCACTCTAAAAAGACACCCAACCCAATTAAAAAATGGAAAAGGACTTGAACAAGCACTTCTCCAAGGAGGACATACAGAACATTCAGAGACACATGAAGAGATGCTCAATATCGTTAGCTACCAGAGAGATGCAAATTAAAACCACAATGAGATACCACTTTACACCAGTCAGGATGGCTATCATAAAAAAAAGCAACAAACAACAAATTTTGGAGAGGTTATGGAGAAAAGGGTTCCCCAGTCCATTGCTGGCGGGATTGCAGACTGGTACAACCATTATGGAAAACAGTATGGAATTTTCTCAGAAAACTAAAAATCGACCTGCCTTTTGACCCAGCAATTCCACTGCTGGGATTATATCCTAAGAATCCTAAAACACCAATATCAAAGGAACCTATGCACCACAATGTTCATAGCAGCACAATTTACAATAGCCAAGAGCTGGAAGCAACCTAGGTGCCCATCAGTAAATGAATGGATCAAAAAATTGTGGTACATATACACAATGGAATACTATGCTGCAGAGAGAAAGAAGGAGCTACTACCTTTTGCAACAGCATGGATGGAACTGTAAAACATTATGCTGAGTGAAACAGGCCAGGTGCTGAAAGACAAATGCCATATGATCTCACCTTTAACTGGAACCTAAACAACAAAACAAACAAGCAAGCAGAAAAAAAACCAAAGACACTGAAATAGAGAACAAGAGGACAGTGACCAGAGGGGAGAAGGAAGGGAAGTTAAGGGGAAAAAAGGGGGAGGGATTTGGAAGAACAAATAGGAAGGACACAGGGACGAGAACTAAGGGGGGTGGAAATGGGAGGGAGGTGGGGAGCAAGGGGTGGGGGAGGCTGGGATGGGAGAAATATACAAAAAACTGTACTTGAAAAATAACTAAAAATTAATTTTAAAAAAAGAAATCAACATTCAGAACTCTTCTCATCTTGCAAAACTGAAACAATAACAATAACTTCCCATTTCTTCTTCCCCTAGATCCCTGACAACTACCATTTTACTTTCTGTCTCTATGAATTTGACTATTTTAGAGATCTCATGTACCAGTAAATGGACTCATACAGTATTTGTCTTTTTGTGAAGTTATTCTTTCAGGTAGCATAACGTCCTCAAGTTTCATCAATGTTGTAGCTTGTGTCAAAGTTTCCTTCCCTTTTAAGGCTGAATAATATTCCATATAGGCATTGATCACATTTTAAAAAATCTATTCCTCCATCTATAGATACTTGGGTTATTCCTACCATTTAACTGCTGTGAATAATGCTGTTCTGAACATGTGTGTACAGATATCTTTTTGAGACCTTGCTTTAATTCTTATTGGTATATGCCTAGAAGTGAAATTGCTGGATCATATGGCACATCTATTTTTAATTTTTTCAGGAACCATCATAGCTATTCTTCATAGTGGCTGCACCATTTTACATTCCCACCAGCAGTACACAGAGGCTCCAATTTCTCCATATCCTCACCAATGCTTGTTACTTTCTGCTTTTGTTTTTTTGTTAGCTATCCTAGATGGTGTGATGTGGAATCTCATTATGGTTTTAATTTTCATTTTCCTTCTGGTTAAGGATGCTGAGCATCTTTTCATGTGCTTATTGGTCATTTGTATATGTTCTATGTTCATTTGTATATGTCCTGTTTAAGCTCTTTGCTCATTATTTAATTGTGTTGTTTGGGATTTTTTTTGGTTGAGTTTCAGGAGTTCATTTTATATTCTGGATATATATAAAAAACCCAGC
This sequence comes from Artibeus jamaicensis, assembly GCF_021234435.1. NCBI lineage: Eukaryota > Metazoa > Chordata > Mammalia > Chiroptera > Phyllostomidae > Artibeus > Artibeus jamaicensis. The sequence goes on along the minus strand of NW_026521810.1, from coordinate 6,024,105 downwards.
TGTAGGCTTCTCATATATAGACTTTATTATGTTGAAGTAGTAGTTTCCTTCTATTCTGTTTGTTGGATTTTTTTTTATCATGAAAGTGTGTTGAATTTTGTCAAATGTTTTTACTGCATCAGTTGAAATGATTATATGAACTTTTCCCTTCATTCCGTTGTTAAGGTGTATTACCTTGATTGATTTTTATATATTAAACTAGATTTACATCCCAGAAGTATATCTTATGTGGCTATGGTATACAATTTGTTTGTATAAGTTGTACAGTTTGTACAACTTTACATTTTTTAAAGGGGAAAATTCTTTGTTAAAGACAGTGCTTAATGAGATAACAGACTCTTGAAACAATAAGAAAACAATCTACTTCACTTCTAACTAAAAGGCTGCACTGAGTCATGCAGTGGAAACATATATTCTGTCCCCCAAATGTGGTGCCTTGGCTCTTGACATCTGGGGTGCATGGCTTACTCCTTTACCTTTCTTTGTAGAACTTATGCCTCCTTCAGTTAACATCTAACAAGTTTAACATAGGAATAAATTAATGGCTTAGAATTTATTGTCCAGTAAGAGATTGGTCTGCAACTAGGTCCACTCTATTTATTGCCTAATTTCAGATTTCATTTCTTTTAAAGTAGAATTGGATTTTACTACTGGGAATTTCCTCAGGGACCATTTTACAGATTAAAAACCAAGATTCTGCCCTGGCTGGTGTAGGGAGTGGGAATATTCAAGAGGGTTTCTCTCTCCTTCTTTCCCCTCTAAGTATTTTAAAAAAAAACCAAGATTCTCAAGGAGTAAAGTTCTTATTCAAAGTCCTGGAAAAGGGTGTAGAAACCAGGTCTTCTGATTCCTACAACACAGCTGTTTCCAGCTGGCCATTTCCCATATGCAGCTTCAGTGTAGGCTCACCTTCTGCAATGGAAGAAGATGCTGGCTGGGTAAGACCTCAAGATGAGCAGAGTTTTGGGATTCTGGTCAAACCAGTTCCACTGACATTACTCCCTGCTTTCTGCATTGGCTGGGTGTCTACACACCTCTGTCATGGCCAAGACCACAGCAGTGGCACACATAGGCAGTGATGTTGATTATTGTGTTCCCTCATCTCATCAGAGAGAACTTCCAAGTTCATATCTGGTGACAGAGAGGTCAGGGATGATGCTGTCTGATGCCATCCCACGCACAATCATTTTGCACCTTTTTTTAAAAGACATAGGCCTCTCAAGCAATTCCAGAGAATGTGTACTTGGATCTTTTCTCCTCTCACAACCCAGCGAATACACTGGTACTTACCATTCATGTCTATTTGCATGATATGGAAAGGTGTGAAATTAAAATAATGTTTTAGTCCATCAGGCTCTTGAAACAAACCAAGATAAACTAGGTTAGGCCTATAAACAATGAAAATTTACTTCTCACACTTCCAGAGGCTGGAAGTCCAAGATCAAAGTGCCAGTACTTTCAGTGAGTGGTGAGAACCCACTTCCAGGTTCTTCTTGCTGTGTTCTCACATGGTAGAAGGGGAGAGGGAACTCTCTGAGGTCTTTTTTGTGAGGGCACTAATCCCATTCATGAGGGCTCCACCCTCATGACCTAATCACCTCCCAAGGGCCCCACCTCCAAATACCATTATATTGGGCTTTAGGATCTCAACATACAAATTTTAGGGGGGAACATTCAGTCTATTGCAAATACAATTTACATACAATTCCTTGAGCCATTACACATTTTTATTCCTAAAAGTGTTAGTCATTGTTTCTGTGGAAATAATTTTCTGTAGTTATATTACATTTGCTTCCTAGGAGTTTTAATTACAATGTTAAGATAAATATTTTTTAGTGAGAAGAAAAAAGGACTGTCTATGTAATTATGATGTTTTATTAGCATAAAATTTATGTAAAGTAGATTTGAGAAGTTGCTTGTTAAAAATACATTATTATGAATCTCAGAGATTTATTTGATTAAAATGAATTCTATATTTATCCCTTTATTGAATTAAAACATGACATTGCTTTTTGAAATACCCTTCAAGGAAAACATGGCAAGAAATTTATTAATACAATTATATTCATAATTTTTATGAGTTATACATATTTCCAAATATCTAATCACATGCTTATACAAAAACCCTGTATTAACTGATTTTTAAATCATGTGTTGAATTGTAGACAATAAATGAAACATGTTATAGAAGACATTATTAACAAATACTTAGCTCAAAAGCAATCTAACTTTAGGACATAAGCTATGGTTTTTAAGTCAGGGAAGTAAGTAGTCAGACTAAGATGAGACTTTTTCCCCAACATAGGACCATGCTAATGGGCAATGGAAATTTGGCGTCAAAATTCCCATAGCCATAAGAAAAGCAAAGGGGCTCCACAAAGACCTCCTGTAAATATTAAAACTTATAGCAAAAGTATAAATCTTAAAAATTCAGTTTACAGCCTCTGGTTATAATGTCACATGACTGTCTCATATGTCAATTAGATTTGTGTAAGGAAAACTAGGTTTTACCCAAGTCTTCCTCAGGGCAGTCCTGTCACTCAGCAACCAATAGATAAGTTTCAGCAGCCAGAGTTTTCTGACATTAGTCGCTAATAATAGATTTGTCATTTGCAGACTCTCCATTTGGATATCAGAGGACTCTTTCCAAATAGACATTTACAAAAAAGAAGTAAACAGTTATAAATGAAAACCCTTATAACCATTACTGGCTTTCTATCATTGTAGGGATATTTTCTCAATTCAACTGTGAAGTCTTGTTTTTGATAACACTGTATTTTGGGATGAGGAGAGTACTACCTAAAACTTGACTTAGAGGGGAAATAAAGTTCATACATTTTGCCATTGCTTGGTCACTGGGGTTTCAAACTCAGGACATCTTTGCCTCTCCTTTTTGCCCATCAGGCCAACTCATTTTCCTCTTCTGCAGATTATCTCGTGGAGGTCATCTTGTCAGGATCTGGTTTCCTTTGTTCACAGATACCACATCTACTTCCATGCTATTGGCTACCACAGAGCATATTCTATTTGACACCTTATCTTTCTAGGCCTTAGGACATTGCAGCTTTCTGGTAGACAAAAGTCTCCAGTTCCAGCAAAGTATCTGCTCTCAATTACAGAAATCTATTTCCATGGAGGCTGCGACCCAATCTTCTATTCCTTACAGAATTACTAACTACCTAACAACCTGTACCATACACACATTATAAACTACACAACATATACATGGACACATAAACATGCAAACATTGTATAGACATGATTCACACACAGACACACACCATATAATCTATAGGACACAATACACTATATATATATAGTGTGTATATATATATATACTGTGTATATATATATATACACACACACACATTCTGTATAACTATAGCACACATAAACACACTACATAAACACACATACAGACACTATACACATACACATACTACATAAACTATATAACACACACAGTATACACACACACAAACACTATATAAAACCAAGACCAGACACTTCAAGAGGGTGGTGTAGGTAAACACAACTCACCTCCTCACACAACCACATTAAAATTACAGCTAAACTACAGAACAACCATTATTAAGAACTGCCAGAAATTGAGCTGAATGGAAGTCCTATAAGTATGGAATTAAAGAGTAAACTATATCAAGACTAGTAGGAAGGGCAGAGATATGGAATGGTCTGATCCCACACCCATGTGTGATAGATAAAAATTGGGAGGGATATCTTGGGAGTGAGGGGCCCCAGCTCCACACCAGCTTTCCCAGTCCAGGATTCTAGTGTCAGTAAGATAAGTCCCCATAACTTCTGGCTATAAAAATCATGAAGGATTGAGGCTATGGAAGACAGAAACTTCAGGAGTCACAGGCAGTTCCTCTTAAAGGGCCCAAATATGGGCTTGCTTGGACTCCCACTGAGCTCCAGGGCTGGGGCAGAAGTTTGAAAGGCACCAGAGGCATTCAGGGATGAACTGAAGTGTCTGACATTTGGCAAGAGCTGGGGGTCAGCTTTCTCCCAGAAAGTAGTGCTGGCAGAGACCATTGTTCCTTTTCTGGGCCCTCCCCACACAGAGCCATCAGGCGGGTACCATATCTGAGACTCTATCAACCTGGCTCACACTGTTTGCTCTACCCTGGTAATTCTCTGAGGCTCTTCTCCACCCAACTTGCAGGCCAACCCAAGCTGTTTCCAGTGGCTTTTCCATACAAATGGCTTGTCTTGGCTTATGCTTCAGATTTTCTCAAACAAGCAGCATCTGACCTCAGTGAGCCTTGTACCTTTTATTTAGTGGCTCCATGCCCAGAACTTGGAGCAGCCAGAATTTGGTTCATAGCTTGGCCTCACTTGGGCACCTCCAAGCCTAGAACAAGTAGCAGCAATCTGCAGATAGCTTTGGAGCTAATGCTTGGTCGTCTTGGACAGAACACTGGTGGTGGCTGACCTTGGCTTGCACCTCCCTGGAGGTCCTAGAGCCGGCACACCTAGTGGACAGCTATAGACTATGCTACCACCCAACCACCCCCACAAGCAACACACTCAAGGGGTGGGACTCACCAGAGCCTTGTGCCATGCTCTGTGGAGTGGGCCCCTGCACAGCTGGTCCTTCAGTATGGTCTAAGGTTGGTGGTCAGTGGTCATAGCCAGTCCTTGCAGCTGATTGCCCTGGGTAGATCACTCTCATTGACCTGCCAATAGCAATCAAGGTTCAACTACAACAGGAGGGTGTACACCAGCCCACTTGGGTGCACCTTGAATACCCAGCTTCGGTGATAAGGGAGGCTATGCCACTGGACCCTATAGGACACCTACTACATTAGGCTACTCCAAGCCAGGGAATTGTAGCAGCTCTACCTACTACATAGAAACAAACACAGGGGGGGGGGCTGCCAAAGTGAGGAGATCAAGAAATATGGCCCAAAGAAAAGAACATAACAAAACTCTGAAAAAGAAATAAGTGGAGGAAAGCAATCTACTAGATCACAGGTGGCAAACACAAGGCCCTTGGGCCAATGCGGCCCTCTACCCTGTTTCATTTGGCTTGGCACCTTGTTTCTACTGAGTGGCAGCACTGAGCTCCTTGCCCCTAGTTAAGGAGTAGTTACATTTATGTAATCCTAAAATTACCTTCAGCCCTTTGAAGGCAACCACGAGGCTGATGTTACCCACAGTAAAAATGAGTTTGACACCCCTGTACTAGATACAGAGTTCAAAACACTGGTTATAAGGATGCTCAGTGAACTTAGGGGAAGAGTAGATGAACTCAGAGAGAACTTCAAGAGCATTAAAAAGGACATGGAAACCATAAAAATGAACCAGTCAGAAATGAAGGACACACTAACTAAAATGAAGAACAACTTATAGGGAATCAATAGTAGAGTGGAAGCCAAGAATCAAATCAGAGATTTGGAATACAAGGAAGCAAAAAAACAACCATTCAGAGCAGCAAGAAGATAAGAAGGATCCAAAAAATGAGGATAGTGTAAGGAGTATCTGGGACAACCTCAAGCATTCCAAGATTCACATCATGTGGGTACCAGAAGAGAGAGAACAAGACATTGAAAACTTATTTGAAAAAATAATGATGGAAAACTTTCCTAACTTGGTGAAGGAAATAGACATAAAAGTCCAGGGAACACAAAGAGTCCCAAACAAGGTGGATACAAAGAGGTCCACTTCAAAACACATAATTCAAATGCCAAAGGTTAAATATAAAGAGAGAATCTTAAAAGCAGCATGAGGAAAGCAGTGTTACCTACAAGTGAGTTGCCATGAGGCTGTCAGCTGATTTCTCAAGAGAAACTTTGCAGGCTAGAAGGGATTCACAAGAAATACTCAAAGTGGTGAAAATCAAGGACCTACATCCAAGATTACTCTACCTGGAAAAGCTATCATTTAGAATTGAAGGACAGATAGAAAGCTTCCTAGACAAGAAAAAGCTAAAGGAGTACACCAGAACCAAACCACCATTATATGAAATGTTAGAGAGTCTTGAAGAAGATAAAAATTATGAACAATAAAATGGCAATAAATATATATCTATCAGTAACTGAATGTAAAAAACTCCAAAGTAAAACAAAATAAACAAATGGGCAGCACAGAAATAGAATCATAGATACAGAGAATGTTTAAATGGGAGGGGAGTTGCAGGGATGGGTGAAAAAGGTGAAGGGATTAAGAAGTACAGATTGGTTTTCACAGAATAGGCATGGGGATGTAAAGTACATCACAAAAAATATAGTAGCCAAAGAATATATATTATGACCCAGGGATATAGACAACAATGTGGGGATTGCTTGAGGGAGTGGGAGGTTCTGAGTGAAGTGGGGCAAAGGGCGAAAAATTAGGGCCACATGTAATAGCATAAACAATAAAATATAATGTAAATTAAAAAAAACTAATGCCCATTTGTAGACCATACTTCTTATGTGTCACAAATCACAACATGTGGCAGTAATCCTCTAGTCACTCTTAGAATGTAATTTAGAATCTCACCCCACCCACTCCCAGTCACTTTAATTAAAATATAATAGTATTTAAAGGTAACTCAGAGTAAATAAGCCACGTACTGTGGTCCTTATTTAATGGGCCATGAGACTTCCTACAATGTCTCCTCCTAAGGTGAGCATCTCCAAAGGGTTGAAATCTGGAGGGGAAAAAAATGAGTGGAGGAATTTCTGGTGTTGCAGGAGGTAGGATGAGAGGGTTACAGTGACAGTAGGTGGTAGCCAGTCAGCAGTAATCGCATGGCAAACCTTTAGTGACAAAAGGTACAGGGATGTGGGGAGAAGAGGTCTTTTAAGAATTTGTATTTTTGCTGTGGGGAGACTCAAACTGAAAGAGGACTGGTGGGGATGCTCACCCTTGAGATGTTGGGAAGGGGCTGGGGAGGGAAGAGGAGCTGCAGAACCAACCCGAGTTAAGTACCTTAGTGGGTAGGCAGCTTCTTCCAAGGGGTAGTGGAAAATTCCTCTAGATTCTGGGAACTGGGAACCCCAACAGCCTGCCTCATCCATGCAACATTGTCTCTGCCTCTTACAGTTAAGTACTGTACTGATCAGTTAAGTACTGATACTCCCATTCAAAGAGGCATCTCTGTTAGTGACTCTCAGGGCACAGCAATCTCAGCCCACACCCTCAGCTATCCAGCTCCTTCCTGGTGCAGTGTTTTCCATAGGAAGAAGAGATTTTTCATCTAGTGGATCACACACACACACACACACACACACACACACACACACACACACACGCTTCCATAAGGGAAGGCAGGCTGGTGATGAAATCTCACACGGAGAGGGCAGTTGCGGTGCTTCTTTGCCGGCTGAGATATTTTTGTGCTCACACTTTATAGGAGTTTTTTTCTACCTTAAGTAAAATAAACTCCCCTTTCTTTGGGTTTGTGGTGGGAAGGAATTGCAGGAGCAAATACTCTGGCCATCCAGCCAGGATATTTCCACTGCTCCATTTCACTTGTCTACGGTGAACATGGACTCCCTACTGAGGGCTGATCTAGCAGCTGGTGAGACTGCATTTCTTAAGGGTAAGAAACTTCTACTGTGCAACTCCAAAGCAGGAGGCTGAGAGGTGGGGGAGGGGCAGGCACCGGGTGTACCAGATAAGTTGCCCACATGTTACAGGGCTTAGAGTTTAAAGTTACCTGGTGAAAGGTGGGACAGTTTCAGAGGATAATTTGAGGGAAAAGGTTTACACTGAGTTAGATCACTGGGTGCTAAATTTGACTTTGTACTCATGCAAGTCAGAAAGTCTCATGGGGCCCTGTGTCTCTTCTGAGAAGTGAAAAGCTCACACCAGATGGGTCTGAAAGTCCCTTCTATCCTGGGCCTCTGAGGGACAGCTGGAGGCGTCTGACCCTCCCTCTACATTCCTGGTTATGCCCTTCTTGGGCCTCTGGCTTGGCTACATGCCAAAATTTGACTGAAATCAAAGGAGTGAAGAGGATATTTCACTTCACTCACCATGTTTTAATAACTAAAAAAACTGGAAAAGAACTTTCCAGAGTAACTTGACAGACAATCTGAATGTCAAAACATACCAGATAACACACCTTTCACAAATAATCAGGAATAGGCTAAACCACCTCAGAAGCTGCCTGGCCTAAACCACAGGGAGAAACAGTGCAGAAAATGCAGGTTAGGTCTGTTGGGAATAGAAATTCTAGCTCTCTGCTCTCACTGAATCATTGTCGTGTCTAGAGGAAACACACTTGTTCTGAGTGAGGTGCCTGCTGATCTCTCTGCCATCATGCTCCAGTCAGTGAATCACTGGTTACTGATGTCAAGTGGCAGATACTTGGAGTTTTCTGTAATAAACCTCAGCTCCATCCCATGGAGACAGCACCGTCATCCATGTGTCACACACACAGGGCAGCGGCAGATGCTTCCCGTCTTCTGCCATCTCAGTCCTGGCCCAGAGGTCCTTCTGAAAAAAAAAAAGAAAAAAAAAAAAAGACTGCTTTTCCTAGCCAGCGGAGCCAGTGCTTTCTGTGTGACCTTAAAGAAATTTCTAGCTCTGGCTGGTGTAGCTCAGTGGATTGAGTGGGGGCCTGAGAACCAAGCAACCACAGTTCGATTCCCAGTCTGGGCACATGCCTGGGTTGCAGGCCAGTTCCCAGCAGGGGACACACAAGAGGCAACCATAAATTGATATTTCTATCCCTCTCTTCTTCCCTTCCCCTCTAAAGATAAATAAATAAAATTTAAAAAAAAGAAATTTCTAAATCTCTCTGAGCCTTGTTTCCATATTTGTAAAACAGGACTAATAATGGTTTCCACCTTTCAGAGTCACTGTGGTGATTAAACAAGATAATATATGCAGGGTGGTTTGTATGAGAACATAGGAAAGCCCTTAATATATACTAGCTATTATATAATATGTTTTTAAAAATAGTCTTTGTTTTCTACAGTGGTTTTAGGTTCACAGAAAATTGAATGGAAGATATAGATTTCATGTGCAGCACCAACCAAGGAGCACATTTGTTATAAACCACAATCTATATTGACACATTGTCAATGGACTATCATTCAAAAGAACTTAATGTTTCTCAACACCTAAAATGTCGCAAGCCATACTTGCTTCTAGCACCTGAAAAGGATTCCTGACTGCAGAGACTCAGGTGCTGAGTACAAAAACCAAGATGGTGATGGAACATTGTGAGCAACAAAAGAATAACCATGCGCATCTGAAAGAATTTAACACATCTGTGCTACAGCCTTCCTGGTTGGGAGAAGATGCTGTTAGAGCATGAGCTCACCCTTCTCCATTCTTTAATCAGAAAAAGAAAGTTTCAGTTCTACATCACTAAACTTGGATTTGTTCTTTTGGCATGAATGGCATTGGCAGCTACTGTTATCTCCTATCCTTGACCTCAGTTTTGGTTCCTGACCCAGAAGGGTTGGTAACAAATCATTATTACCCAAACTCCATATTTACATTGAGGTTCACTCTTGATATATTTCATGGTTTTGACAAACATGTAATAATGGGTGTCTACCATTATAGTATAATACAGACTTGCTCCACTGTCCTAAAACTTGTCTGTGCTCTGTCTATTCATCCCTTTCTACCCTCAACTCTGGCAACCTCTACTTTGTTCACTGTCTCCATGTTCAGCCTTTTTAAGAATGTCATATAATTGGATTCACATAGTAAGTAGCCTTTTCAGACTTACTCTTTTCACTTAGTAATATGCATTTAAGATTCCTCCACTGTAATATCCAGTGCCTTATGAGGCACTGAATAATATTCCATTGCCTAGATGTACCAGTTTATTTATCCAGCTATTACATTCTTTTTTCACATCTGTGCTAGCTCTTAGAAAGTATAAACCAGTTGGTTAAGTAAGACATACACACACACATGAAATAAGATAGTAAATATCCATCTGCCTTGATGTAACTATCTGTAAAACTAGCCGGATAGGACAGCATGCACCACAGGCAGTGCAGAGAGAGAGAGTGGGACAGTGTGCGACAAAGAGCTAATGGTGGCTCTGGAGAATAAATGCAGGAAGGAGGGAGAAGTGGTCCTGGCTTCTTCCCAGGAAACACTTGGTTCTGGAATGATTAGGGGGATGGAAAGCGTCCAGGCAGAGGAGAGAAACTGAGACTGAGGCAGGTAGCTGACTGAGAAATGTATTTAGTACAGTACATATGATAGAGGAGCTCAGGAGACTAGAGAGACAGGAGTCAGAAGACAGGTCCTTCACAGAAGACAGGCAATCTGGGTGGTTCAGGGCAAAATTCAGGAATAGGTGACAATGAGTCAGGGGAAGAGTTATGAATGTGGTGCTACCACAAAGGGCCTGGGGATGAGGACACCATGTCTAGCCTTGCAATGGGGTTGGGGTGGAGGAAGTGGCAGGCCCCTGAGGCCTGAAGGGGAGCTGAGAAGTCATTTCAGGTGGGAGGTGGAAATGTCTGTTCCAGAATACAAAAAGTGGAAATGAGATGGGAGTTGGATGGACATTTTAGGAAAAAAAAGATTAGTAGGATTTAATTCTAGACACTTTGAGGTAGATTTGCTTGTGACAAATTAGTCTGGAGTATTTATAAATATAGAAATTGGTGCTGCAGAAGGAACAAGAATAGAGGGGAAAGGAGGGGAGGGGACCCCACCACAGACAGATACCTACATATAGATAGAGGATAGATAGTTGATACAGATATACACCCCCCCCAGATGCTTCCATAGTGGGGGCAGGCTGGTGAGGAAACCTAACATTGATAGAGCAGTGGTGATGCTTCTTTGTAGCCTGAGAGTAAAGTGTGAGGAGCTCTGGGCAGGGGCAGGGCCATGCTGCCTGGCACTGCAGCACATCTAGCTGCACCTGCAGTCGCCTCCTATCCTGGTGGGCTCTTCCTGTCTCCTGAAGTTTAGCTCAGCAGCAGGGCAGATGGAGGCTCCTCTATAATCTTCCTTTGCTATTCATTAGCAAAACCTCTCTGTATAATTTACTCCGTAAAGCACCCAGTGCAGGCAGATGCTTAAATGAAGATAATGATTTATTCGCTTTTTCATATGCTTCCCACTCCTTCCTCATGGCCAGCTCCAGGTTTTACTACACAGCATGGTTCACAGTTGATTCCCCTGACAGGTGCCCTTTTGGTATGCATGAAAAAGGGTATGTAAATAAATGGATAGGTATGGAAAAGTTTGCCTATAGATAACGCCAACTATGTTTATTTCAGTTCACCACAGGACCCTTGAAAGGGGCTTCCTAAAAGCAAAAGACCAGAGAGAAGGAGAGAGGTCTGTAGTCATGGCATTTCTCTGTCCTAAGCTGACTACTGCCAACCTCCTGGCCACCTGCCCTAGGTGATCTACTTTGAAGATCAGTCTAGCTTAGCAGTAAAAGCAGAGGCTCTGAAGTTAGATGTGCTTTGGCCACTGCAGACTTAGACAGGTCGCCTAGCCTCTCTGTCTCCATTTCCTTGACATGAAGTCAGGATAGTAAAGGTGGGTGTCTTTTGAAGGACTAATAAACTAAAACTCTGTGTAAGATGCCATCTGATGTATGAGCTATCATTCTTGAATGAGGGCCCATCTAGGGTGGGCTGTGGTAGCAAAGGCTTAGGAAGATAGCCCTCACCCTCCTGCCTTTCCTTCACTTGCCGTTCTGGTTTTCCTCCTACTGTGCATCAGTTGCCTGTTGGAGGCACTATTAGGTGCTTCCTTTCCCCACCCCTCCCCTTCCCCTTCCCCTCCCCCTCCAGGTACGACGAACCTTTCCTGGGACCCTTCACCAGTTTTAAGCTCCCAGAATGAAGCACTCCACCCAGCAGGAGACTGGTTTCCATTTGAACTGAAAGAAAATCTGACTTTTGTCCTTTTTAACACCTAAAGATGCCCTGTTGTCAACTAAACATGAACATCTCTGTAAGGTTTATGAGTGAGGAGTTAATGACAACGTTAGAGCCCTTTGGTCTTGATCTATTGGAAAACCATGGCTTGTGCATTTATTAGTTTCTCAGTTGTATGCACTTCTCAAATGGAAAAAATAAGGCAAAATTAAAGCTTTCATAGGAATGGTTCTCAAAAACCTTAGCCTTCTTATTTTAGTTTAAAGATCAGATACTTCTCAACACTCAGTGGTCCCTGAGCACACAGTTAACCAGTTTCCAGGGACTCCCGGGACATGCAGGCTCTACATGGACCACCCACACCACTGAGAACTTGGGAACCTTTGTCCGTTACCTTTATCCTTTTAGTGCATTGGCCTTGACATGTGGTTTCTGTGGCCTCTCTCATTCTCCAGGAACTTCCCAGGTTTTACCTCATCCTGGGTTTTTCTAGAATAGGCTTTAGCACTTATCACCCTTGGGAGCCATTTGCAGAATGCCATCCTGTTTAGGCTTGAGGCAATGTGCAGGTCTCTTCCGCCTGAAGTTCGCCCTCCAGTGAGCGGTGGCTGTGCAAATTATGAAGGAAATTTCCTTTGCCACCAAAGGAAATGTGAAAGAAAATGTCCTTTCCCTCCCCCGGGGCCCTAAGTGCCCCTCCCTCCCCTGGCCGCCACTCAGGAATCACTTCCCTCCCTACACTGAACTCCCTACTCAAGTTGAGACCCTCAGGGTGTGATTCTTAGATACCACCCAGAGACCATAAGGGGAGCTGAGGGCACACAGCTGGTCAGCATGAGCCTGGGACCAGAGCCCAGGCCTGCTACCCCCAAAGCCATGGTCAGTATCAACATGTGGCTCAGTCCCAAGGGTCTCTCACCTACATCCTTTCTGGGCTCTTGGGGAATTAGACCTTCCTTGTTTTAGTCATCCAGCCTGGCAAGTAATGTTCCCCTTATCCTGAGCCTAACCAGAGACCTATATCTAGGTTCCTTCATACTTACTCCTCAAGCACAAAATTCTTGAGCAACACTTGAACTCAGTTGTAGGCATGGAATCTGTTAAAATTCCTCAGGTTCTAAAACTCTCAGCAAAGGGGTAGATAAGAGTTACAAATGGTATTGAGCTCTGAACATGTGCTGGGCTCTAGGCTCTGAGCTCTACTCACAATTCTTCATTGAATTTTCACAACCTCACTATGAGGCAGGTGGATTATTTTCTTTATTTCACAGATGAAGAAACTGGGGGAGGAGAAGCAAGTTGGCCCAGATCATACTACCAGAAAGCAGAAGAGCTGGATTTCAATGAGTGATTACTCAAGTCATGCCACTACCCCCACCTGACATGGGTACCTAAAGTGGTGTCCCTGGACCAGTGACAGTTACCCGGGAACTTGTTAGGAATGCACATTCTCAGCTCTACCCCAGACCAGCTGCATCAGAAATCTATGGGTGAGGGGTTGGCACATTGTGTTTTCACAAGCCTCTTTGTGATTCTGATAGATTCATGCTGAAGCCTTGGAACTTTTGTATTAGACTAACTAGCAGCCTCTGAGATGCTGGACATCCAAGGATCATTGCAATTGATTGGTTTAACCATCATGTACTGTGCGTAAAGCACTTTACCCTTCTCGTTTTCTAACTATAAATCTGGAGCTTTGAGAGACTTACCAACATGCAAATTGGAAGTGGAGAGGATAAGCATGGGGCAGACCCTGGAAGCCCTCATTTCAAGTAATGTTTCTAATTATCAGGTACCCATAATTCTCTTTCTGGCCCTGGACCAGACCTGAAGATACATATCTAAGGACCTAAATAAATGAAAGCCACACTCTCTGCAAATCAATTGATAATGTTCTCCGTGGTAACACGGATCTTTTGAGCAGACTGGGAACAGGTCACTGCCGGCTCTTATTTTAGCCAAGCTGCTGAATTCTTTCTGCCCATCCTAAACGTTACCATTTTTGTTCATCATCTGGGCTTAGAGATCAATGGGCTTCTAAGTGAGGAGAGATGTTGAAGTGCAGCCCTAAACAGGCTGAATGAAGATACACCACTTCCTGTGGCTTTTGCCACGCCCTTGATCTGTTTACATACCTGTTGCTCAAGTAACAGTAGCCCTGTTACCATGAGGAACACATGCTAACACCCTCACAACCGGAGGAAAGGAACAAGTCCTGTTCCTGTCACAAACAAATCACGTGTACTAAGAGTTTGAAGAGAGGCAGCCTCGTTCAGTGCAAAAGCGTCTTAAAATAGATCTCTTAACAGACGAGTAACTTTCCAGTGTTTCTTTTTTTTTCCCCTCACCACCTCATTCCCATCAGTCACACACATTATAGAAGTCATTTCTCCCAGACTACGGAGAGAAAATGATGTGAGAGAAATGCTTTAGGAAAACTATTTTACTGAAACTTATGTCTGAACTATCTGAAGCCATCGCCTCCAACTTTTGCAATATGTTCTGCACATAGTAGGTGCACAATTAAAGAGGCACATTGACTGCTGCAGTACGTCCTGCTTCTTTGATTGGCAAGGACATTAGCTTGTTACTTTATTTTTTAACAATAGTCCTATTCTGTAGGGATGACTTTTCCCTCACTTCCCCCTCCCCCCGCCCGACTGCCATGAATGAAAGTAAACAAGACAAGACGTGATCTGCTTGAGGAGGAGAGATGGCCAGTTTCTCAGGGGAGACAAAGGCCAGCAGCAGCCAGTTTCTCCGAGGAGAAAAAAAGGCCTTGTGACCCTTCCTCCAGGGGGTTTTATTGGGTTGTAATACACAGGAATACAGGGCAGCAAGGATCTAACAACAGATACCATTTCAAAGAAATCTGAGGGCTTAGTATGAGTCAGAGTCTGTCAGAAACAGAGTTTTAGGGTTTCCTGCTCGAACCCTTAACATATGAATGAAAGCACTCTTAGCAGAGCAGATTTCACAGGTTTATCAGGAAGTCTTTGTGATGCCAGATTTTTCCCCAGGACACGTTCTAGCAAGGCAAGGAGCTGCACCTCTTCCCAACAGGTATTCAGGCTTAAAAGGATTAGAACCAGGAAGCACTTCTCCCAGAGAACATGGGGACTTGGGCTTTGTCAAAGCCTGGAGGCAAAAGTCCATTGCTCTTTGTTGCAGGCCCCCCCCCGCCCCCGTCCTTCCATGAAGGCCTCCCAAGTGATCAAGTCTGGCTTAGGTTGCCCCCTGCTGTGAGGGGTCTTAGCCATCATTGATTTCCGACCAAGCTTTGGGGGCAGGGAGAGGAAACTGAGGCAGCATTTGCTACCAGAGACAAGCTTTGTCTCCCGCTACTCCATTCCAGAGGTCGTGGCTAGCCCTTAGCCACAAGGAGTCGAGTTACAATATCTAGAACCAGGCAGAGCAGTCCACAACACTATTCATTCTTATATTTCTATTTACCAAGCATATGCTAAAAAATGGACCTCCAAAGAGGAATAAAACTCCTCTACACCCACTTGCCTTCCAGGAACTCATAATCCAAAGAGGGAGCTTGACCCATAACCCTGGCTCCATGTGGCTAGGACGGGAACCTGTGGATGCCTTGCAGTTTCTAGAACTCACTGGAGTGCCCCATCCCCTCCAATTTGACAGTGATGATTTCTTATGAGGGAAACAGTCAAGACCGTGATGCTGATTTTATTTACTTACCTATTTATTTCTCTCTTCTGTTTATCTCCCTCTTGTCTTGAAGACCCCAAACCCAGACTCTTATAGCTCTGAACGATGGG
Organism: Artibeus jamaicensis; assembly: GCF_021234435.1. Classification (NCBI taxonomy): domain Eukaryota; kingdom Metazoa; phylum Chordata; class Mammalia; order Chiroptera; family Phyllostomidae; genus Artibeus; species Artibeus jamaicensis. The sequence continues at coordinate 6,008,495 of NW_026521810.1, read as the reverse complement.
CTAGAGACAGGGAGGAGAGACACAGGGTAAGAACACAAATAATACTGAACCCACCGAACCTCTGTAACACTTCCCCAGACTCCCCAGCTGGTATTGGTTGGTAGGTTGACATTTGATTTTGTATTTAAAAAAATTGGGGGGTGGGTGGGGTATGTTTCTCAATATAAAAATGACTTAGGGAAGTCAGATTTCAACTGTTTTCCTTTGTGGGTTACTTAGTTCTATAGAAATATGCCATGGGCCTTCCATCTAATCTAACTGGGAAGGGGAATAGAAAGCATGGAGAAGGAATGGTCAGATGAAGCTCATCTTCGCATCATTTTAAACCCAGAGAAAGAGGAGGAGGTGGAGACTGCAATGGGGAGTGCTGGTACTGCCTCTTCTGAGCTTTTATTGTTGATCTTGTTGGCCACAATGGGTTTACTTGGTATCAGTGTTGCTACTTGCTTTTCTTCTGATCCTTGCAGGACAGTTAGATGTCCATCTCCAGCTGAGCATCATTGCCAACTACATGCTTCCTATTGTGATTATTCAAGCTGTTCAAAGTGTTTACCTGTACTTTGGAGTCTTCAATTAGGTGACTCCTAAGATATTAGGCAGATAGCAGGGTGGGGTCTGAGCAATGGGAGAGTTGCAATGGTCTAACAGAAACTTTTGATCATAAAAGACTTGGGTTCAGTTCTTGAACAATTGAAGATCAAGGTGCCAGCATATACTGCTTCTGCTGTGAATTCTCTTCTGGGCATGTAGATAGCCACCATGTGAGAACATAGATAGCCACTGTGTCCTCACATGGAGAAGCCTTGGTGCTGATTTTAAAGACAAGGACAAATTGAAGTCTTTCTGATTAAAAAGAAAATTTTTCCAAATAAGATTTCTCCATCAGCTTTTACAGATTATGATGACAGAGTTTTGCTTGCTGAGTAAATTTTCTCCCTCCTCCTGCTGCTCAAGAGTTGCTTGCTAAGATAGGTCACATGCCTTTGAGAGTTTGAGGCCTAGAGACCATTGTGACAGACTTCTTTTGACAGTGGCCCTTATGTCCTCAGGCCCTCGCACACACAGGCAAGGTCAGTTTGAATGATGAGGCACTGTGAACAGGTGACCTCAGAATAAAGGTTCAGGAGGCTAAGAAGAGACTAAATCCTTGGCTGTCCTGTCCTGTTGAGAGGCCCATAGCCATGAGCAACCTTTGTGACTTTTCTTCTGCTGAGAATGATGGTGTGGGCTGGGCAGGCCTACAACAGGCAGGCTTGTTTTCTTTGACTCCCACATTTCATCATTTCATCATCTAAGAGTTCCTTAGATGTGCAGAGCACATCAGAGTTTAGAAGGCACCCTTTCATGTGTCTGTCTGGTAGGTGATTGTCACCCCCGATTTTAGCCATGAGGGAACAGAGGCCAGACAGTCCAAGTCAGCACATTGGAAAGTGGTAGCATCAGCTTTGAATGCAGGGTTTTCCCAGTGACACAAGGCAGACCAGACAGACCACGGAAGCACACACCAGTGAGCCAAGGGTCAGCAGTGTGTGTTCAAAACTGGGAAAAGCTGAATAAAAAGGAACCTCTCTCAGGAAAGCAGCTGAATATGAGTTATCCTGTTTGGTATTTTGTTCTCTAAAACTGTGACTTTTCATGCCTTCTTGGTTGAGATTATTGTGTTTGAATTACACATCCACTGTGTGCCAGGCACTGTTTTGCATTCAGGTTTTTGCCTCCAAATCTAGTAAATTTTTCATTTGGGCACAACTGCCTTCACCCACCACCTCCTCTATACCCCCTGTTTGGTTTCTCTCCCAGTGTCTCCCTCCAAGAAATAAAGGACTCCAGCTCGCAGGAGCTTTCTGTGTTAACAAGTGGGACCCATCTCTCAGTACACTGGCCACCTTGACAAGGATGCCTCATCACTATGAGAAAATGTGACAACAAACACTTGGTCAAGGAAAGCCCTTCTCCTTCGCCTCTTGTGTTGCCCATCATCCCAGGCTTGATGAAGCAACAGCCTGGTAGCAGAACAGTTCATTGGCAATAGAGGAATCTCACACCAGAGCTTTCTGATCAGCAAAAATTAGAAATTTTCCTTTTCTTAGGGTTGCAGAAATGTCAGTCTCCAAAGTCATTAATTTCCTGTCAGAGCTTCAGGCATGTTGACAGGGGACTACAATAGAGCTCTCTCTCCCTGGAATTGGGACTTGTTAGAAACTGCAGTTTTGATTGTCACTGAATAAACCAGCACTGTGTCATTTGGGATAAATACAAACAAGTGCATTGAAACAGAGAGAAAAGTGTCCTCTTCAAGAAGCTCTGGAGTATTAAAAGCGCGGTTTCTACAGTCACCCCTTTCAGGATCCTGCGAAGACCCAAGTGGAGGAATAAACAAACAAAAATGTACACTTCGCCTAGAAAAAACCCAAGACTGGCAGTAGCATCTGGGGGAACATTCCTCATTTGCACACCTAGAGTTGTTCTTTTCCCTTCTAGAATTTCCTTCTAGCTCACAGTTGTTTTATAGAAACCTGGATCATCTATTCTTAAAATCAGCTAAAATGTTTGAATGGAACTGTTACTTCCAGTCATTATTTCATGATTGAGGACACAGTCCCCTCAGTTTGGAAAAAAAGAAAACAACACAGAAGAGAGGCAGCTTCTGTAGTCTCCAACATACACTCTCTGCTCTTGTTCTAAATATTCCGGGAAAGAGAAAAACATTGGCAAAGAATGACTCCAGTAGTTCCTGATCAGTCATTTTATTTGCCTGGACTTAGATTTATTCATACTTTCCTTTGCCTTGACCATAAGAAAGATCTCTTTTTAGCTAAATCAGGCAGATTCATTGCCTGCCTTTGACTGAGCTCCATGTTTTGATAGACTCCACATTTTTGCTAGGAAGAGCCAAAGTTATAAATTTGTGTTTCTGAAGCCTATAAAAAATTCCTAAAAAATTCCTTTGCAGAGGGCCTCAAACCTCTGTCTCTCACCCGCATAGAGTAAGGGTGAAGTTAATGTATTCACTCCGTCCAAGCCCCTTGCTCTGATTGGCTCACCTGGGACACATGAACAAAGCTGCACATGGGCCCCAAGATGTTCAAAGATCTCATCAGAACAACCTCTGGGAAGGGGGCTGATGTGGAAAATGGGTGGTAAGGTCTGTCCCCACAGCTGTCTATATTGTGAATTAACTACTTGCTAATGAGCACTTCTAATTAATGACCTTGAGACTGTTTAATGAGATGTGAAGAGTTTACTTGCATTGTGGCTGGGTTGGTGGTGGGCTGCCTCCCTCTACCTCTTTCCTGTAAACCCTTCTTCCTCATTTAATCTTTGCATCAATCCCACTTGCCTTTCATAGCCTATCTTTCCCACTCCAGCGCAGCCTCTCTTTCTCAGAGTTCCTAGAGGTTTGGCATCCAAACCAGCTATTTGGCTCCAACTCATTGCCTTATTGCCTTGCCAATTAGTGAATATAGTTCCATTGTATGTAATTTCTTTTATTTTCAATCACATGATAAACTCTTCAATGTCAGGGGTTGGTATTATTTTTCTTTCATTCACATTTTATGTCTGAGTCATCATGCTTTGCAAATATTAGGGACTTCAGTGGAATTCATTCATCTTCCCATTTGACCTACATCCCAGGTCAGCCTTCAAAGGTGGAGATACAGACAGTGTCCATTTTCAGTGAAAATAAAGCCATCAGGCTGTGTGGAAGGCCATGGCTTTTTCGATCAGGAAAGGGGCCCCAGTCTCCACTCTTCCTCTGTGTTACCTGGGTGTAATTTTGTCATGACTTCCCTGAGCCTTGTTGTTCCTGTTTGAAAGGGAGAAGATTGTTTCAGATGACCCAAAAAGGTCTCTTCCAACACTAAAATTTTGGCCATAAACACTTGTATTTTCTTGCTTGTAAAAAATGCTCTTATGAAATTTAAGCACCTCAAAATTGCAGTACTGTTGCCCCAGCATCCCCTACCCTGCCCACCAATGGAAGGCTGATCTTCACTCCCCTTCACTCTATGGCCAGAAGGCCTGGTTACTGGAACTGAAATTTTCCTCTTTCAAAGTTCCATCATTTGATTTTTAATTCTGCCTTTTAAAGTCACACGTTCAATGAAACCTGTCTCTCATATAACTTCAGATGCTGGAATACGAAAGTGACACACCACTCCACTTCCCTTCTAGCTTGTTCAGTGCTCACTTCTGCTCTTCCAGGCCTCCCGGTACAAGGGGTCCTGTGTCTGGGCAGGCCCCAGCCATCAGAGGTGGCTCTAGTACCCCAGGTGGCTGTGCTCCAGCAAGTGCACTGAACAATGGGACTATTATCACCCTTGTAATGGACACTATACTTTTATTAATACAGCTTAAAACTACACTAGCTTTATTTGGCAGCCATGAGCCATTTTTAGCTACAAGTAAACATATGGTTATCTAAAACCTTGCCCCTTTTCAGAGAAAAAGGTGAGTTATGTTTCCTCAGTGCTTTGAAAAAGCATTTTTCTCATTTAATCTTTTAAATGAAATCAAATTTACTAGCTTCTATTGATTATTTGATTTAAAAAGTGGTTCTTTATAATATAAAGTTGTGTTAAGAATTTTTTACACTTTTGAACATTGTGTTGCTTGAGTAATACCTTAACTTAATAAACCCTAAGAATCCCGAATCACCAATTCAAAAGAACTTAAGCATCCCTATTTTCATATAAACACTATTTACAATAGCCAAGTGCTAGAAAGAGACTAAGTGCCCATCAGTAAATGAGTAGATCAAAAAACTGTGGTACATTCACACAATGGAATACTATGCAGAAGAGAGAAAGAAGGAACCCCTACCTTTTTGCAACAGCATGGATGAAACTGGAGAATATTGTGTTAAGTAAAATAAGTCAGTCAGTGAAAAACAAATATCGTGTGATCTCACCTATAAGAGGAAGCTAATGAACAAAATAAACTAGTGAGCAAAATAGAACCAGAGGCATGGAAACAGACTGGCAGCAACCAGAGGGCAGGGGAGAGGGGAATAATGGTGGAAAGAAGGGGCAGGGACTAGTCAAAGAACATGAACAATGGTGTGGGGATTGGCTGTGAAAGCAGAGGGTGAGCTGGGTGTAGGAGAGCAAATGGGGGATAACTGGAATAAGTATAATAAAATAACAATAAAAAATTAGAAAATAAAATATATTCCCCCCAAATCCTTTTTGTTAGTACTTCTCTTTTTAAAGACAATGTATTTCCTATGTGGAAAGTGGGAATTAGGATCTTTGAAACTCTGAATTAAAGGTGAATTTATATTCTATTCACCCATTTCTCCTTCTCCAGTGTGTAGATTTTCCCAAACATATCTGGCTGTGGTTTCAGAAAAACCAGGATAATTTGAACAAAGGAACTATGACTAATGAAATGATGTTGATTGGATTGAGCATTGAGTTGTTTTCTGGGTTGCTTAATTGGAAACAAAATTATGAGCTTTGCAAATGAAGTTTTGAAGTTATTGAATTTGCAGACATTTTCAAATCCACCTGTACTCTTTGGTAAATTTCTTGCTTGAGATTTGTCAGATTTAAGTGGATACAAATCATCCTAGTACTTCATTATCAATCCTGGGCTGATAATTTTGGGAACTGTGCCTATCCTTCTTACTCCAGTTTGCTAGTTGAAATCATTAAGATCACAGATGTGTTGGCATTGTTCAAAAAGAAAAGGCTTGAGGTGTAGGTAGTCCAACCAGGAGAATCTGGAAGAATTTAAGACCATCGTGCCTGTGAACCATTCAACAATCCAGTAATTGGCTTTAGATGTGTTTTTCTTTAAACCCAATCATATGTATTTTTCTTCATAGAAGGTAAAATTAATCTAGAAAAAGGCTTTTAAGAATACTTGTGAAATTATATGGTCACCCAGATTAGAACCACCCAGTGTTCTTCATAGCACAAAAGTGAGATTTTTTTGACACCCATCACTTTGAACTATAGGGCTGTATTTTGAAATAGGAAATGTCACTCAGCTGTTACTAAAATACTTGTGTATATGTGTGAGCTTTGGCTTCTTGTTTGCACCTTTTTTTAAAGATTTTATTTATTTATCTTCAGAGGGGAAGGGAAGGAGAGAGGGAGAGAAACATCAATGTATGGTTGCCTCTAATGTGTCCCTTGTTGGGAACTGGCCTGCAACCCAGGCATGTGCCCTGACTGGGAATCGAACCTCATTCATCTGGTTCACAGGCCCCTGCTCAATCCACTGAGCTACACCAGCCAGGGTTTGTTTTAACCTTTTTAAGAATATATATTTTTCTTTTTTTTAAAATTTTTTATTGATTATGCTGTTACAGTTGTTCTATTCCCCCTTTCATTCCCCTCCACCCTACCCCTCCATCCTCACCATTACCCCCCCTTTAGTTTATGACCATGTGTCTCAAGTCCTTTAGATTCTATATTTCCCATGCTATTCTTGCCCCCCCCATATATTTTCTATCTACTGTCTATGCTACTTATTTTCTATACCTTCTCCCCCCTTCTCCTCCTCCCACTCCCCTGTTGCTAACCCTCCTTGAGATCTTCATTTCTATGTTTCCACTCCTGATCTAGCTGTCCTTTTAGTTTGCTTTCGTTTTAGGTGTGGTTGTTAATAACTGTGAGTTTGTTGTCCTTTCACTGTTCATGTTTCTTTAACTTCTTTTTCTTAGATAAGTCCCTTTAACATTTCATATAATAAGGGCTTGGTGATGATGAACTCCTTGAATTTGATCTTATCTGAGAAGCACTTTATCTGTCCTTCCATTCTAAATGAAAGTTCTGCTGGACAGAGTAATCTTGACTGTAGGTCTTTGGATTTCATGACTTGGAATACCTCTTTCCAGCCCCTTCTTGCCTGGAAGGTCTCTTTTGAGAAATCTGCTGACAGTCTGATGGGGACTCCTTTGTAGGTGACTGTCCCCTTATCTCTTGCTGCTTCTAGGATTCTCTCCTTCATTTTAATTTTGGCTAATGTAATTATGATGTGCCTTGGTGTGTTCCTTCTTGGGTCCAACTTCTTTTGTACTCTCTGAGCTTCCTGGATTTCCTGGAAGTCTATTTCCTTTGCCAGATTGGGGAAATTCTCCTTTATTATTTGTTCAAATAAGTTTTCCACTGGTGGCTGTGCCTTTCCCCTTCTGGTACCCCTATAATTCGGATGTTGGAGCGTTTAAAGATGTCCTGGAGGTTCCTAAGACTCTCCTCATTTCTTTGAATTCTTGCTTCTTGACTCTTTTCTGTTTAGCCATTATTTGCTTTCTTCTGGTCCCCTCCATTGATTTGAGTCCCAGTTTCCTTTTCATCGCTATTGGTGCCCTGTGCAATTCCATTCATTTCAATTAGTTTCGCCTTCATATATTATTTGTCTAATTTGTGGGTATAATCAACCAGTTCTGTGAGGATCCTGATTACCAGTGTTTTAAACTGTGCATCTGAGAGTTTTGCTATTTCTTCATCGCTTAGATCTATAGGCTCTGGGGCTTTGAGGTCTTCCTGCGCCATTTTTGGTCTGTTTGTGCCCTTTAAGTGTGAGAAGCAGAGCCTTGGACTCCCAGGTCGCTGGGTTGTGAGGCTGTATGTGGGGGCATGGTCAGAGCGGGGAAATGGTGGCGCCCTCCACTGCCGCTGGCCACGGGTCCCACCGGGCCCGGTCCAACCACCCACTCCCTTGCCTGTCCACCTGCGCACAAATGCGCGACCACAGTCAACACGCAGCACCACTCCCCTGCTGTCTCCCCTGCGGTCGCTCACTTGGTCACTCACTAGGTCCAACCCTGCGCTTGGATTCCGCGCGTCTGGATTCCACGCGCCTGAGTCCGTCTGACCGAGTTCTCCTGTGCAACCCCGCTTCACCAGCCGCTGGTTTCGCCCCTTACCGGTCAGGCTGAAGAATTTGTTGTTAACAGACTTCCGAAAAGTTCAATTTTCTGTGTTCTGGCTGTGTTTTCTATTGCTAATATTTAGTTGTCTCTAAACTTGGTTGTGTGAGAAGGCACGGCACATTCACCTATGCCTCCATCTTGGCAGAAGTCCCCAAGAATATATATTTTTCTTGCAAGTAGATTATATGTGTGGTCATGGCAGAAAATTGTAAAAGTAAATAAAAATACAAAAAAAGAAAAAGAATTTCTACGTCCTCAGCAACATTATTGTGTATCTCCTTATTACTTTTTTGAAATTATAAATATGAATATGTAGGATAACTTTAAAACAAAAAATGACATTTTGTATAGGATAAGTTTAAAATAAAAATGACATACTGTGTATATAATTTTATAAACTTTTTTCTCTTAAAATTATAAAGGAGCAATTACACATATCATTCATTGTTTTTTAAATACCCAATCTTTAAAGGCTATATAATTTTCATATATATATATATATATATTCTCCTAATTTACTACATTTATGTAGCTTCAAGTCTTTTGCAATAATAAAGCTGTGAAGAATGTGCATACATCTTTGACCACATAACTGATTATTTATTTATAATAAATTACTAGAAGCAGGACCATTAAGTTTAAAGTAATTAACAGCTTTTAGGGCTCTTGATGTATATAAATCAATTTTAAGGAAACTTCTTCCGGGGGGACTCATTTCAAGAGTGAATGAGGACATGCAGATGGCCAATAGATATATGAAGAGATGCTCAACATCACTAATCATCAGAGAAATGCAAATTAAAACCACAGTGAGACATCACCTTGCACCTGTTAGATGGCTGTCATCAATAAATCAACAAACAAGTGCCAGTGAGGATGTGGAGAAAATGCACTGTTGGTGGGAATGCAGATTGATGCAGCCACTATGGAAAACAATACAGAGGAGGGTCCTCAAAAAATTTAAAACGGAACTTCCATATGACCCCGTGATCCCACTTCTGAATATATGTGGAGAAACCCACATATTCGAAAGAATATATGCTTGCCTATATTCATTGTAGCATTATTTACTATAGTGAAGATATGGAAGCAGCCCAAGTGGCCATAAACAGAGACAAGTAGATAAAAAAGTAGTGCTATGTATACACACTGGAGTAATACTCAGCCATAACAACCAATGAAATCTAATAATTCGTGACAGCATGGATGGACATAGAGGGTATTATGGTAAGTGAAATAAGTTAGTCAGAGAAAGATAACTACCATATGATTTCATGTGAATCTAGTGAACAAAATAAACAAACAAAATTGAAACAGACTTATAGATGCAGAGAACAGACTGATGGTTGCCAGAGGGGAGAGAGTGATGTGGGGCTGAGTGAAAAAGGTGAAGAGATTGAGAAGTACAAATTGGGACTTACAGGTAATAGTGGGAATGTAAATTACAGTTTAGGAAATATAGTAAACAGAATTGTAATAACTGGAAATATTGGGGGGAACATTTTATGAAGTATATAACTGTTTAACTGTTGGTAACCATCCTGCCTGGTTTCAGGAGCTGTAACACCACCAACAGGCAAAAAGTCTTCATAGCTAGGGGACCTTGGGACCATAAGCCACTAAGAAGACACAACTTATCCTTCCAGCAGGGGCACAGCCTCTGCCCCATTTACTTCAACCTGCTTGGCCCCTGGAGGATGGCTGGATAGTCAATGGTGGGTAAGATTCCTCAAGAAAGGAACAACCTAAGACAGACACAGTTGCAAAGAGGTCATCAGTGAAGGACTTAGGGGATTGTGGAGCAGGGACAAAAAACCCTCAGAGGATTTTATCATATCATAGCCTGAGTTCTCATTCTATCTGTAAAAAAGTCTCCTAATCTCTTGGCTGCCTTGCTTTCCTCAACTGATTCAGACCTAAAACAATGCTGAAGGTGGGTGTAGGCCTGTGCCAGAACTGGCAGTTCCCAGTGGGGGGCGATCAGGCCTAAGAAAGAATGCATAAAGTCCTGTGAAACCTGCTTTGCTAAGAATGCCCTCAATTTAAATGTTAAGGTCCAAGCACAAAATAAGTTTGTTTCCCAAGGTTTTACAGCCTAATGGTGTCACCCTGTCTACCAGACCCTGACTCAAAAGGACCCCTGTGATCCCAGAAATGTTATCTGTAAACCATACCTCCTTTTTTGATATGCATCCCTATGCAAGCTAAACACCTTTCTCCTCTGAGAGACTGGTGAGCCTTTTTCCCCAAGCAGATCATGTCTTCGTAGACTTATTCTCATATGTGGTGGCCAGGGGAGCACTGCAAGTGGAGCCCCACCCCCACCACATCTAACCACTATGCTCTACACCTGAAATAATTTGAATGTATACAAATGCATACAAAATGTACAATTCAAAATGTATACAGAATTCAAATGTATACGAAATACATTTAAATGTAAACTGTAATAAAAATCAAATTTAAATTAAAACAAAAGGAAATCTAAGCACTGAATATTTGAAGAAAAAAATAAGTGAATGAGTGTGGGCCCCACACATCATTCATTGTAGCAATGAATGTTATTTTATTTTTCATCTGCTAATTTTATAGCAGATAGAATAGTAAATTCTAGTTTTAATTTGCATATCTTTGATAACTAGTTTTGACAAACTTTCTGTGTGTTATGTATATAGGCTTCTTGTGTAAAATGACTCTTCTTGTCACTTTGCATATGTTATGTATTTTTTAAGTCTTAACTTCCTTTTAAGAGATCTTAACAGTTGACCTTTTAAAAATGACTTGGGATTGTGTCTGTTTATAATGTATTGTACTTGTAAATATAAGTTAATTTGGGTTATGAAGGGTTCAGACTAGTGATTCTTTCCAAAGCATTCACCTTACTTTTCATTAAAGTAACCATTCTCTTTCCTTTTGTACTCATCTTTCATTTGTTTAGATGATGTTAAAACAAATTATACAATGTTCAGAACTAGTTTGGGAACAAGCACATGTTCCTTATGGGGCACATATGATCCAACTAACAGGACCAGACATACTTGGGTATACTTGAGGGCTTTCAAGATGTAATCAGCATGCAGTGACCTGGGCCCCTATCAGCATAGTCCACATGAATGGAGAATGAGTGCTGATCCAGCCAGCCTGTGAAATACAGATGGGCTAAGAGGGTCTCCTGTATTTCACATGTGAAGAGGAAATGGACCCCAAATTTCTCTTTGCTTTTTTTCCCTTTAGCTCTCTGGTTCACCCCTAAGCATCAAGAAGGTGATTAATACACACACCCTTTTATTTTCCTATCAGCCCTTTGATGCCATCATCCAAAAATACTTCTTGCAATTTTTGACAGCCATTATTAGTCAGATCTAGTAATGACATGCAGCAAACTCATAAAGTTCTATTGCATGAATAAGTAAACAAATGAATAAATGGATGAGCTGCTAAATATGTTAATCATAAAAATCGCAGCAATCACCACCCCAAGACTGATTTTCAGGCTAGAACAAGGAAAAAATATCCTTATAGAAGATGAATATATTTTTCAGAGACCACTTGATAGTCTCTGGAATGATGATGGAGGAGTTTCCTCCAGGAAGGGCCATGAAATAATAACCCTGTCACTGTAGCACTTGGTGATTGGAAGAGGCACATGGTTAGTTGTCCATATTTTGGGTTGTAGGTTCATGTACTTTTGACATGGACTTTGTATACCAGGACATATTTTTAAAACCACAGGCAAAATAAATACCTCCCAAGCAAAACATGTTACCAGGTATTTATTAAACTCTTCTGGCCTGTTGGCAATCAGATGGAAAAGGCACCTCTTGGCATAATTGTGGGTGTTGGGGGCATAGTTTTCCTCAATACTCTACCTTCTAAAATGGTTTACCCTGTGAAAAATCAACTTTCAGCAGCTATCAGGGAAGGTGTCACATGTACGCCATGACAAGTGGTTATGTCACAAAGCCTAAGTATTAGAAATCACAACGGCAGGTGTTACTTGTTTAGCAAAGCACACTCTATTGGCCTCTGAAATCTTGCTTCCCCTACACTTGCCACTTCTTTGTAGGTTTCTACAAATGACCAAATGATCTCACTAGTAAATGGAGGGAGGCATGAGGCATCAATGTTTAAAGCTGCTAGAGCTAGACAGCTCATTGGCTGACTTCAATTCACATAGAAAAAAGAGTTTGACTAATAAGGAGATGCCTTAGCTGTCAAAGAGTATAAGCTTGGTACTCAGGACTGCACTTCAAATTTAATGCATGCAAGAATCACCTGAGGCCCTTATAAAAAGGCTGATGTTGATTCAGTAGTTCTGCAGTGTGGCCATCTAGACACTCAGCACTTCTGGAAGCTTCCAGGCAATGCTCATGCTGCTGGTCTGTGGACCATTCTTTGAGCAGCAAGACTCTAGGGATGGATCTTTACTCATCTTCATGGAGCAGTAGTGCAGATTCTATATTCAGTAAGATCATCCAGGAGCATATCTCTTGCTGAAATGGCTAAAATATGTGTGGAGGCTGAAATATTCTGAGAATGGGAGGGAGTTAAAATAAAACTAGCTGCACTAATAGGCCAAGCCTGAACCTTGGTGGCTTAACAAAACAAAGTTTGTTTTCTTATCAAGTACAGTCCAGTCAACATTGGTGTGGGATTCGGGTCCATGCAATTCTACAGGGATTTAGGTTGATGGAGACCTTGCCATTTTCCACACCAACATTTCAAGTAGCTCTGGGTTTTCATAGTTAGAGACAGATGGGGGAAAGAGCCCAGAACAAACACAATAGTTGGCCCAGAAGTGACACACCTGACTTCTGCTCATTCCATTGGCAAGAATGAGTCCCACGGCCTCCCCTAGGTGTAAAGAAACTGGGAAGCTAGGAATTGCATTCTCTGCTGGGCAGTGACTTTCCAGGAGCACCTCTAGAATGGGAGGGAAGCTGGGGACTGTCTCAGCATCATGTGAGAACACTATTCACTGCATCTTCCATTGTAATGTAGTTAGTTGTTGCCTTCCACTGCCTAGTCCTACATCTAATGCCATTTGATCCTGGGAGCAGCAGACCATTCCTTTTTGCTAATTTACTAACATAATAAATTAGTCCTAAATGCCAGCAGTTAGGTGGTGAGTATTTGGTACAGTGGATTTAACCTAACATGGCATAGTCAAGTAAGCACTCATAAATGCCCTGCGGAAAAATGACTACATTATAAATGTTTATGGGACCCTTTCCCTTTTCTAACCTCACAAAGTGAGAGAAAAGGGCCAAGGAGGAAGTTCATTGTTTTCCAGGGATCCCCAGATCCATGGGTAGCAGGGAGGATATTATTATATCACATTTTTCTCTTGTTTGTTCTTTTACATTAACAAAATCCAACTTTGAGAATTTCCTGTTTACTTGAAACTTTTTATGGCTGGCTGAAGTTGCTCTTTCTTGTGGGTGTGGTTTCATCTGGGTTTAGCAGTGGAGATGTCTGGTTTTTACCTCCCCTGAGATGACTCACCTATCTCTAGATTATCACTGCAAAGCATAAGTCAAAGGCTTTTCTGGCAACAACAAAAGTAATACCTTTAAGAACTAGAGAATTGGGTAAATTTAACTTATCCACTTAGCCCTGATTTTTTTAAATAATAAATTTTATAGATTGGATGGACTCTTGTACCACAGGGACAGCAGGACATGAGCATGAATTGCTTTTGGGTCCCCTTTGAGTTACAGAGTGGCGCAGAGGATGAAATCAGGGTGCACAGAGGTGTAGAAGACAGGATCATGCCCACTCTGCGCCAGTCTGTGAGGCAGCAGCAACTCCAGCTGGCTTGACATTCAGTGCTTAAACTTCTTGAGAACAATTTTACAGATAGATTTTGTAGGAGGTGTATTGTGCCTCATGAGAGGGAGACACAGGACTGTTTTGCTTTGTTTTCAGTTCTGGCTTATGCTCTATGGGTATGATTTAAGTAGTCTCTGTTTTCATTTGAAGAGAAGAAGGAAAGATGAGCTGCTGACTCATTTTGTGCCACCTTGTGAAAATGTACCAAGCCATCTATTAATGATGTGTGCAATTGTCTGTACTTGTTGTACTTTCACAAATCCTGAAAAGTAAATTTGGTATCACATCTTACATTTAGAACATCACCAACACTCATGAGATTCTTGTTGTTTTTTCCTGCCTTGCTCTTGAGCCAACCCGGAGGGCACAAAGTGCCTACCTTCCCTGCCCTTGGTGTTCATATTGAGGCTCACAGGCTCCAGTGGCCACAGCTCCAGGTGAGTCCAGCGCAATGGCTTGCCTGCTTCCTAGCTCCACTCCCTGTGTAAACCTGGCTAAGAGTACCTTAGGTCACAGAGGAAGGGGAGAAACTCAGACAAATGAAAAGAAAATACTGTTGTTTTCCCAAGAATATGAATCTCAGATCTCACTAGAGTGGATTTTAGAACCAAGCAGCACTCATTGAATTACTTATGGTACATATTTAACTTACCGGAAATATTTTGCAGTTATAAGCAGAGCTAACTGAACCCTATTATTCTGCTTGCTTGTGTGGCCTGCGTATTTGGAAACAGAGTTCTGAAGGAATGTTCTAGTACTGAACTAGTGGGTATGAGAGATCACTTCATCTTTCAGAGCCTGGCCCCTGTGGGTCACACTCCTCCCACTCCCCATGTCTAACCTCAAATGATGCTCAGGAAATGGGGTTCTGACCTCTCCTCACTCATAAATAGCACATGACCTTTAGTAACTCCTCTCTGTGTAAAATCTTCTCATGTATGAAAGCCTTTTGAAAAGGAGATGCTAAAGAAAAATGGAAAAACAGATCAGAAAGCATTTTGAATATTTTCTTCAATAGGGGAATACCAACTACTAACCAGCACAGGCACATTTCTAGAAGCTGTCTCCCTCTCTTTTCCCAAAGATGTGTGCAGAAATTAAAATAAATGAAATCAGCATTCTTTTCTCTCCCCATCATGTACTTTTCCCTCTCTCAATGAATGACTTTTCCAAGACTGATAACTGCTCATAGGGGTCATCCACCAATTCTGACCGCTATGGTCATTCTTTTCTCCACGGGGAATATTACTTTGTAATGGAAAGCCTTTCAAAGATGCTTCTGCAGCATGGGAGCCCAACTTTCATAGACATTTACTGAGAGCTTCCAGAAAGGTTGTGATGTAACCTGAAACTGTGACTAAAACACACGTCAGTTAAAGGCCCAACAGGATACAAGTTTTAAATTTAAAGCATGTAAAAAAAGTATTTATTCTGGTGATAGAAATAGTATATACATGCAATTTAGAAAGGCATTAATGTGAAAAGTAAGTGAACATCACTCATAATCTCAATACCAAGAGGAAATCACTGTGAACATTTTGGCGTTTGTGTGTGTATATACATAATATATAAACACACACATGTAAAATTCTATTGAGTGTACTTTTATATTTTCCCTTTTTCAGGTGATATAATACCATCACATGCCATCTCATACCATCACATAATCTTTTTTAAAAATTATGCACTATTTATGAAAAATAGGAGGAACAGCATAGCCTTCCTTCAGAAAAAAATATCCTAATACAGCTGAATATCCCTGTGTCCCCCTCTGAGTTCTCATTCATTTCCCCTCATTAAAATTTTGGTGATTACTATTTTATACCTTTCATATATTTATATTTTTGAGTAAGAGATACATTGTTCTGATGTTCTTAAGTTGAAATAAATGATGTCTTTCTATATTTTCTTTGACATTTTATTTTATTTTAAAATATATTTTATTGATTATGCTATTAAAGTTGTCCCATTTTTTTTCTCCCATTCATCCCCTCCTCCCCCTACCCACCCCTTCTACCAGCATTCCCTCACCTTAGTTCATGTCCATGGGTTTTACATATAAGTTCTTTGGCTTCTCAATTTCCCATACTGTTCTTAATCTTCCCCTGTCTACTGTGTACCTACAATTTGTGCATCTTATTCCCTGTATTATTTCCCCCAATCTCCCCCTCCCCCTCCCCACTGCTAACCCTCCATGTGATCTCCATTTCTGTGATTCTGTTCCTGTTTTGTTTGATTAATTTGTTTTTGTCTTGTTTTTTTAGGTTTGGTTGTTGATAATTGTGTTTGTTGTCATTTTACTGTTCATATTTTCAATATTCTCCTTTTTCTTAGATAAGTCCCTTTACATTTCATGTAATAGGGGCTTCATAATGATGAACTCCTTTAACTTGGCATTATCTGGAAAGCACTTTATCTGTTCTTCCACATGAAATGATAACTTTGCAAGTAATGTAATCTTGGATGTGGGTCCTTACCTTTCATGACTCTGAGTACTTCTTTCTAGCCCCTTCTTGCCTATAAGGTTTCTTTTGGCAAATCAGCCGCTAGTCATATGGGAACTCCTTTGTAAGTAGCTGCCTCTTTTGCTCTTGCTGCTTTTAAGATCGTCTCCTTCTCATTCATCTTGGGTCATGTAATTATGATGTGTCTGGGTGTGTGCTTTCTTGGGTTCACCTTCTTTGAGACTCTCTGAGCTTCCTGGACTTCCTGGAAGTCTATTTCCTTTGCCAGATTGGCAGAGTTCTCCATTATTTTTTTTCACAAGTAAGTTTTCAATGTCTTGCTCTTCCTCTTCTCCTTCTGGCACTTTTAAGATTCAGATGTTGGAATGTTTAAAGTTGTCCTGGAGGTCTCTAAGCCTCTCCTTTTATTTTTGAATTCTTGTTTCTTCATTCTGTTCTGGTTGAATGTCTCTCTCTTTCTTCTGGCCCACACCATTGATTTGAGTCCCAGTTTCCGTCCCATCACTGTTGGTTCCCTGTACATTTTCCTTTATTTCACTTAGCATAGCCTTCACATTTTCCTCTATTTTGTTACCATACTCAGCCATTTCTGTGAGCATTTTGATTGCCAATGTTCTTAACTCAGCATGTGATAGGGTGGCTATCAAAATTAAACTTAACTCATCAAAATAAAAAGCTTCTGCACAGTTAAAGAAAACAGTACCAAACAAACAGTACTAAACAAAAAGAACCAACTGTATGGGAAAACATGTTTGCCAATGATACCTGAGACAAGTGTTTAATCTCCAAAATATAGAAAGAACTCACATGACCCCACTCTAAGAAGACAACCAACCCAATTAAAAAATGGGAAAAGGACTTGAACAGACACTTCTCCAAGGAGGACATACAGAAGATCCAGAGACACATGAAGAAATGCCCAATATCTCTAGCTATCAGAGAGATGCAAATTAAAACCACAATGAGATACCACTTTACACCGGTCAGAATGGCTATCATAAACAAAGCAACAAACAACAAATGTTGGAGAGGTTATGGGGAAAAGAGGTCCCTAGTTCACTGTTGGTGGGATTGGAGACTGGTACAACCATTATGGAAAACAATATGGAATTTTCTCAGAAAAATAAAAATCGACCTGCCTTTTGATCCAGCAATTCCACTGCTAGGATTATATCCTAAGAACCCCAAAACATCAATTTCAAAGAACCTTTGCAGCACAATGTTCATAGCAGCATAATTTACAATTGCCAAGAGTTGGAAGCAACCTAGGTGCCCATCAGTAAATGAATGGATCCAAAAATTGTGGTACATATACACAATGGAATTCTATGCAGCAGAGAGAAAGAAGGAACTACTACCCTTTGCAACAACATGGATGGAACTGGAAAGCATTATGCTGAGTGAAATAGGCCAGGTGTTGAAAGACAAATACCATATGATCTCACCTTTAACAGGAAGCTAAACAACAAAACAGACAAGCAAGCAAAATAAAAACAAAGACACTGAAATAGAGAACAGGGGGACAGCGACCAGAGGGGATAGGGGAGGGAATTTAAGGGGAAAAATGGGAGGGATTTAGAGGAACAAGTATAAAGTACACAGGGACAATAACTAAGGGGGGTGGAAATGGGAGGGAGGTGGGGTGCATGGGGAAGGGGTGGGCTGGGATAGGAGAAATAAACAGAAAACTGTACTTGAAAAATAACTAAATAAAAACTTTAAAAGAAAACAAATTTCATAGCAATATAATGGCAGGAAAATTTTCCCTAAGCATGTGAGCTACTTTGTATAAAGGTGTGAGTTAAGATTGTAGTATTAATAATTAAGTCATTTGACACCATTAAGAGATAATTACATGGGCTCAGACTATTGAATTTTTTGGTTTGGATTTTAGTTTAAGCCAAGTCACTTGATAATGTTTCTTAATAATTATAAGCCTAGCATTAGTATATTTAATCTTGAAAGTAAATGAAATACATAAAAATATAGTTTTTGTAAATCCAGATTATGTATTTAGTTGAGAAAAATCTCAGAGGACCAGATAGCTTCTTCCAATAGACTCACACATAATCTTGTGACAAACTTTATAATTAAATGTGGTTATAGAGAAGAACATAATTTAGAGCTGACAATTTTTTGCTAGGACACAGGGTAATAGAAGGAAGCTCACTCTAGCTAGGAGAAAAGTTATAAAACATTTTGATAATGAAGCTCATCTGCAAGGGAAATGCAGCATTTTTGTGAGCTAGCTGATTGCTTTCCTTAAATGGAAAAAAGATTGTCATCTTTTAAACCTGATAGGAGGGCTCTTAATATCTCTCTCAGGAAGACTATGCCTGTCTCTCCAATCTTTTCCTCCTCTCCCTATGCTGGGGTGAGAAGGTTCAAGATGTTGACATGCTACATGATTAAGTGGCAATAAATTTATAAATGTGCAAGAACTGTGAGAAAATATTTAGTTTAAAGTGAAATTCAATAACTATACTCTGAGAGAAATGAAGTATAGAAATTAAAAGTCCAAAGACCAAGAATCTAAGACTATATACAGTCTAATCTCATTATTCACAGTAGTTATATTCTATAAAGTCACTGTAAACACAGATTTAGTGAATACTGAATCATTGCTCCTAGGAGAAATACAGTATTAGATTCCTGTGAGCGTCTAGTCAGCTGATCAATACAGAACCTGATTTTATTTGTGTTTCTGTTTAATATATCATTTATTCATTGACATTGAACTCCCAGCCAACAGCACCATAATTCATGCCTGAACAAAGCTGATCTAACACACACATCTTCCTGCAAGGCACATCACAACTTCCTTGTGCTTAGGATCACTAGGTAACACTTCAGCTCTACTTGTGTATGGTATAAAAGAAATACCACCCATGCTAGACAAATAGGAATCTCCTCTCTGGGTACAGAATAGAAAATGTCTGAAGCTGATGCATGCATACAGTGGCATCTACAAGAGATGTTCCTTTGGTTATTATACTCTAGATACCCACATCTGCTCTGGGCCACATCCTTTTAGCTACTTCTCATCCTTTCATTAGATTCCTTTCTGCTTGAATTAACCAGAATGAGTTTCTACTGATTTTGACCAAAGGACCTTTATTAATACAAATACTAAAAAGGTGCAAATCCTTCACTAAATGAGTTTCCCGGGCCCTCTGTGAGAACATTTTAGCACTCCTTCCCTGTTCCCAGTATGTCCACTATGTTCCCCAGGTAGGACCATGGCCATCAAATTAAGACAGTATATTTCTTTAATTTTCCATCTTCAGAGAACTTGAACAGTAAATGAGCTGTCCAGAGAAGGCAATGCTATCCCAAAGGAAAGCAGGTGTCATGGTGGTGATTTGGGCGCAAATGGAAGGATGGAGAGGATACTGGGCTGGGGGAGTTGTAGCCAAGTACAGAGGATATTGCTGTGCAGTTTCTTGCTTCCTCCCTTTGTGGCTCACTCAGCACCACACACAGAGTGCATAACCTTGGACTTAGGTTTCGTGGGGGGTGTCATTCAGGCACAAAGGAAGTGGAATAAGGACAGGGCTGGCATGACCCAGAACTTTCTGGGGAAGAACAAGGACATGCCCTGCCAATGGCAGCCATGAGCTAGGGAATGCAGGTGGTCTCTAGCAGCTGGAAAAGGCAAGGAGTGGATTCTGCTCCAGAGTCTTCTGGAGGAAATACCAACACCTTGCTCTTAGCTGGGTGAGACCCCTGTCAAATGTCTTTCCTAGAGAACTGTAAGGTAGTAAATTTGTATTGTTTTAAACCATTAAGTGTGCAGTAATTTATTATAGCAGCAAAAGGAAACCAATATACTCCTACAAAGTGAAATTAATAAAATCCATTCAATAAGAATTTTTTTCAAATACCTATGGCTTCAGATAATTTCATTCTTAATTGCCAAACCTATGCTGTACAAAGGTGGCATAGCTATCTCTTTTCACTAGTATTTCTTTCTCTCATCCCCTTAATGGAGCCTAGCCTTGGGTGTGACCTTCACTGTTCATTCTCCCTCAGTGGTCACCTACCCTCCAAGTTCATATTCCCAGATGACTCCTCTGCCAAGTCTCAACCTCGAAGCTCTGGACCAAGACAACTCCTCTCTTTCTCTTGGATATCTTGATGCCACAAGAAACAAGTCTAAAACCAGGCCTGTCCTCTTCTTATGCAAATAGGCACAGCTGCCTGCATTCCACCTGTCAGTGGCTCTGTCATTTTATGAAAATTGAAAGCCTAAATTGTATGACTCATTGCTTCTCACTTCAAGTTCTCAGTCCATTGCTTTGTTGCTAATTTTTATTATATTCTCAAGTATTAATGCTTTCCAGTTGAGCCACACATTATAGTCCATCATCTCATATAATTTCTACACACTCTATGAGATCAGTATCATTATCTTCATTTTAGAGAGAAAGAAACTGGCACTGAGAGAAGTCAAGTTTACATGGCTGATAAGTAGCAAGCCTGAGAGTCAACCTGGGTCCATCTGACTCAACTTCTATGTTTAGTATGTTTTTAATTTTGTATGTTTTATGATGCTTTGACATTTCAGGGCCTTGTAAACCTGGGAAGGGACTATCTCTCCTAGTTATCCATTTACTAGAGATAACAAAGGACTAGCCTGTGAACATGCCTTTGATATGCAAACTAACCACTCCAGAGCTCATAGACCCAATCACTTCCTTCATCTAAGTTTCATACGCCAAGCCAATATTCCCCCTGCCCTAAAGTGCTCCAGGACCAGTCACCAGCTAACTAGGGACCAGTTGTATAGCCTGATCTCACTGAAATTATTCAAGCTCTCCAATTCTAAATGTACTTAGCATACCTCTTCCTTCACCCATTTCTTACCAGGATAACTACAATAAAGGTCATGACCCATGCACTCCCTTAGCACCTTCTGCCTCCTGACTGTCCCTGTTACTTCCCCATGTGGCCCTGTGAGGTGCGGCATGCTCCCACCATCTTGGGAACTCTTGAGTAATAACTCTTTATTCAAGGTCATTGTCTCTGAGAGTGTCATCCTACCATATCTGATTAAAACAAAAGCCTTGGTACATTTCAAAAGAACTTCCTGTTTTAGTCTGCTTCTTCCCATTTCATTTTCTCCCCCTTGTCTCTGCTTCTATAAATTATCTTAATCTCAAGGCAAGGTCAAGATCTTCTCAACCTCAAATGCACAATAGAATCATCTGGTGAACCTTTAACCAAGTTAAGCTTCCTCACCACCCCTCCTTCCCCAGAGATTCTGAATTAATTGTTTTCATGTGGGATAGATTCTCAAATTTGGGAGGGCATCAGAATCACTAAACAGCTGGATAAAAAAGATTGACTGAATCCACCACCAGAATTTCTGATTCACTAGTTCTGAAGTAGGCCTGAGAATTTGCATCCTAATATGTCCCCTGTAGTGTTAACCACAAGAACATTCTTAGATCTAAAAGATCACCAGGGGACACTACTGGGCAGTCAAGGCTGAAAATGACTGACTCGGACCAAAGTCAAATGAAGAATTGGGAACTTGAAACATCAGTTAATTACTTTTGTTAAAAGGATTTATAAAGATTTATCCCAACAAAGAACCATGGGCTTCCAGAAGCCAGTGGAATCCTCTGGTACACAATAAATGGTGTCTTCTAGATCTCTGTATTTTGGTTGTATGATCATGAGCACAAGTACAGGCCTTCCCAGAAGCAGGGGCTTGGGTGACTCATGTCTGCAGATGAAGGTGAGCCTGTGATGATGCGAAAGAACCACAATTACTTAATGAGCAGGTGGCAGGGCCTCAGTGGGTGTGTCTGCAGCAAAGACATGGAGCTGCCCAGTTTACAGGGTGAGGCCCCGTCATAGCAATGAAGAAAACATTGCCTTCTTTCAGCATCATGCTTATTATATAAAGCCTGTGTATGAGATATTCAAAGAGGAATGGCTTTAAACACATTCCCAATCCAGCATCTGAGGAACGTGGCTAAAACTGTCATTGACTATTTAATGACACTAGTGTATCTAGTAGGACAATGTGAAATAATAGCTGGTTGAAAAGGAAGGGAGCACATTGGTTAGAGCACCACTCCCAGTATCCTGACCTCCTAAAACCCTGTCACTAATTCAGTAAGAGCTGCTATTCCCACCCCAGGAAATGCCACAAAGACATGGTAAATATATAGTAGAGTCTACACAGAAACAATTGCCATAGCTGCTAAGTCTATGGTTTTCTGGATAAGCCCAGTTCAGTTGCCTCCAAACTATAAACATGTGAGAGGAACATCTTGGCACTTACTGTAGAAACAAACAGAGGAATACAGGAATGTTTCACAAAATGTCTTCTGCCAGACTGACAATTTTCCCTGGGCCGAGGCATGGGTCTACATACAAGTCTGCTTAGAAGAAGTGCATCTTTGCTGGGCGACTTCTCACATTTTCAGTTCATCATAGCACCTGGTTGAAACCCACAGAAGCATCACTGAAAGCACAGGACAGAGAAGAAACAAATTTTGATGAGATCAGGGGTAGAACCAGGCAGAAAGACAGTCAAAAAGAGGAAATTGGACGCACAGGGTTGGGATAGCACTTGCTGTGTGGGATACCTGAAATTTTCCCTCTTATGTTCTCCTCCAGGACTTTCATGGTGTGACCTGCATTTAAGTCTTTTATCCATCTTGAGTTTATTTTGTGTATGGTATAAGTTGGTCAAGCTTCATTTTTTTTTTTTTTGCATGTAGCTGTCCAGATGGGAGGAACACCACTTGTTGAAGAGGCAATTTTTAATCCATTTTATGCTCCTGCCCCCTTTTGTCAAATACTAATTTACCATGAAAACTCGGGTTTACTTCTGGGCTCTATATTCTGTTCCATTGATCTATGTATGTATCTATTCTTATGCTAGTACCAGACTGTTTTGATTACAGTGGGCTTATAATATACTTTGATATCAGGTATTGTGATCCCTCTAACTTTTTTCTTCTTTCTCAAAATTGCTGAGGCTATTTGGTGCCATTTACGGTTCCATATAAATTTGTAAAAATATTTTATTTATTTATCTTTAGAGGGGAAGGGAAGGAGAGAGGGAGAGAAATATCAATGTATGGTTGCCTCTCATGGGTCCCCTGCTGGGAACTGGCCTGCAACCCAGGCATGTGCCCTGACTGGGAATCAAACCGCGATCGACTGGTTCGCAGACCCACGCTCAATCCACTGAGCTACACCAACCAGGGCCCATATAAATTTTTGAAATGTTTGTTCTATATCTGTGAAATATGTCACTGGTTTGTTTATTTATTTATTTATTTATTCATTCATTCATTCATTCATTCATTCATTTATTTATTTGAAGGGAGGGAGAAAGAAAGGGAGAGAAACATCAGTGTGTGGTTGCCTCTTGTGCACCCCCTACTGGGGACCTGGCCAGCAACCCAGGCATGTGCCCTGACTAGGAATCAAACCAGCAACACTCTGGTTTGCAGGTCAGTGCTCAATCCACTGGGCCACATCATTCAGGGCTATAATTAGTATTTTAATAGGGATTGCATTGAATCTATAAATTGCTTTGGGTAGTATGGACACTTTGATGATATTAATCCTTCCAATGCCTGACATGGTATATGCTTTCACTTGGAAGCATGGTTTCCATGGTTTATGGAACCAGACATATACCATGGTTTATGCCTTCCTTAATTTCTTTCCTCAGTGTTGTGTAGTTTTCTGAGTATAGGTGTTTTACCTACTTGACTAAGTTTATTCTTAGGTACTTTATTTTTCTTGTTGTTGTAACAAATCAGATTTTTCCCTAATTTCTGTTTCTGATATTTCATTGTTGGTATACAAAAATGCCTTCAACTTATAAGAGTTGACTGTGTATTCCACTGTTTTGCCAAATTCACTTATTAGGTTGAATATTTTTGTGGTCTATAGGGTTTTCTATGTACACTATCATGTTATCTGCAAACAATGACAGTTTTACTTCCTCCTTCCCAATTTGGATGCCTTTTATTTCTTTTCCTTGTGTGATTGCTGTTTCTAGAGCTTCCCATACTATGTTGAATTGAAGTGGTGAAAGTGGACAACCTTGTCTTGTTCCTGATCTTAGTGGGAAAGCTTTTAGTTTTTGTCCATTGAGTATAATGTTAGCTGCAGATTTCTTGTATATTGAGGCCTTTATTATATTGAGGTGTGTTCCCTGTACTCACATTTTGCAGATTTTTTTATATCATAAATGGGTGCTGTACCTTATCAAAAGCTTTTTCATATGTATTGGTATGATTGTGTGAGTTTTGCTTTTCCCTTTGTTTATGTGATGCATTACATTTATTGATTTGCAAATATTGTATCATCCTTGCATCCCTGGGATGAATCCCACTTGATCATGGTATATGATCTTTTTAATGTATTGCTGGATGAGGCTTGCCCATATTTTGTTGAGGATTTAAGCAGCTGTGTTCATTGGCAATATTGGCCTATAGTTTTTTTTTCTCTCTGTTGTGTCCTTTTCTGGTTTGGAGATTAGGATAATGCTGGCCTCATAAAAAGAGTTTGGGAGTCTTCCCTCTTCTTGGATTTTTTGGAATAGTCTCAGAAGGGCAGGGGTTATCTCCTCCAGAAGTGTTTTTGTAAAATTCTCCCATGAAGCTGTCCAGTTCAGGGCTTTTGTAAGTTGGGAGTTTTTTTTTTTATTACTGCTTCAATTTCACTAACTGTTATTGGTGTGTTCAGGCTTTGATTCTTCTTCATTAAAATTTGGAAGATTATATTTTTCTAGAAATTTGTCCATTTAACCCAGGTTTTCAAATTTCTTGGCATACAGTTCTTCATAGTAATATCTTACAATCCTTTATATTTCTGTGGTATCAGTTGTAATCTCTCCTCTTTCATTTCTGATTGTGTTATTTGGGTCCTCTCTCTTTTTTTTCTTGATGAGCCTGCTTAAAGGCTTGCCGATTTTTTTTGTATCTTTTCAAAGAAGCAGCTCCTGGATTTACTGATCCTTTGAATTGTTCTTTTAGTCTCTATGTCATTTAATTCTGCTCTGATCTTGGTTATTTCCTTCTTTCTGCTTGCTCTGGGCTTTGTTTGTTGTTGTTCTTTCAGTTCTTGTAGGGTAAGGTTGTTTATTTGAAATGTTTCTATCTTTTTTAGGTAGGCCTACATTGCTACGAACTTCCATTTCAGGACTGTCTTTGCTGTTTTCCATAGGTGTTGAACTGCTGTGTATTCATTTTCATTTGTTTCCAGAAACAAATTTTATTTTTTTCTTGATCTCATTTTTAATGAATTCATTGTTTAATAGCATGCTATTCAATCTCCATGAATTTGAGTGTTTTTGAGTTTTTTTCTTGGTTTTCTAGTTTCAGGCCCTTGTGGTTTCCAGAAAATGCTTGATATGATTTCAATATTCTTGAATCTGTTGAGGCTTGTTTTGTGTACTGTCATGTGGTCTATCTTTGAACATGTTCCAGGTGCATTTGAAAAGAATGTGTATTTTGCTTTTTGGGGATGAAAGGTTGTGTATATATCAGTCAAGTCCATTTGATCTAGTGCATCATTCAGTGCTACAATATCCTTGTTGACATTCTATTTGAAAGATCTACCCATTGTTGAGACTTGGGTGTTAAAATTTTATAATGTAAGTGTGTTGCTGTCCATATCTTTCTTGAGGTCCTCCAAGATTTTTCTTATATATTTAGGTGTTCCTATGTTTGGTTCATATAAGTTTACAATATTTCTGTCTTCTTCATAGATTTTTCCCTTGAGTATTATGAAGTATCCTATTGGGTCTCTTCTGATGGCCTTTGTTTTGAAGTCTATTTTGTCTGATATAAGTATTGCTACCTGGGCTTTTTTTTTCCTTTCCACTTTCTTGGGATATTTTTATTGACCCTTCACTTTCAGTTGTGTAGGTCTTTTGTTTTCAGGTAGATCTCCTGTAGGTAGCATATTTCGAGGGTCATGTTTGTTTTTTTTTTTTTAAATCCATTCAGCTACCCTATGTCTTTTGATAGGAGCATTCAATCCATTTACATTTAAGTTTATTATTGATAGGTACTTATTCATTGCCACTTTACCTTCTTTGTACCTGTGTTCCTCTCTCTCTTGCTCACTCCTTTTGTTCATCTTCTTAAAGCAGTCCCTTTAGCATATCTTGCAGTGCTTGTTTGGTGGAGGTGTATTCTTTTAGCATTCTTGTGTCTGGGAAACTCCTTATTTCATCTTCCATTTTAGTTGAGAGTCTTGCTGGGTAGGGTAGTCTTGGTTGTAGGGCTTTGCTTTTCATTACTTGAAATATTGCTTGCCATTCCTTTCTGGCTTCTAGTGTTTACATTGAAAAGTCAGCTGCTAGCCTTATCAGAGCTCCCTTGTATGTTACTTCCTGTTTCTCCCTTGTTGCCTTTAAGATTCTCCGTTTGTTTTTTAATTTTGCCATTTTAATTATGATGTGTCTTGGAGTGGGCCTCTTTAGGCTCTTCTTGATTGGGGCCCCCTGTGCTGCCTGGGCTTGTGTGACTTTCTCTCTCATCAAATTAGGGAATTTTTCCATCATTGCTTTTTCAAACAGATTTTCTGTCTCTTGCTCTTCCTCTTCTCCTTCTGGTATTCCTATTACACAGACATTAATACATTTCAACATTACAACATTATGTTGTCCTGCAATTCCCTTAATACCTCTTTGTTCTTTCTGAGTCTTTTTTTTTTTCTTGCTCTTTCTGGGTGTTTTTTTCTACCCTGTCTTCCAGCTCACTGATTTGATCCTCTAGTTCATCAAACCTTCTTTTGATTCCTTCTTCTGTGTTCTTCAATTCAGAGATTGTATTTTTCATTTCATCTTGGCCTTTGTTGATTGTTTCTGTGTCTTTTTTTCATGTTGATATAGTTTGCAGTAAGTTCCCTGTAGTTTCCCTGTAAGTTTTGGTAATTCTCTGTGAGCTCATTGAGCTTCCTTATAACCATTGTTTTGAACTCAATATCTGATAGCTGACTTGTCTCTTTTTCATTTAGCACCCTTCCTGAGGATCCCTCATTTTCTTTTTGACTGGGGGTTGTTTCTTTGTCTTTCTATTATTTGTGAGACTCTTCCTGTTTGTTGTGCTTCTTAAATTGATCTCTTTTGATATCCTGCCTTTGTGTGTGAACTTCTATGATATATGATAGGAGACCTCTGAGATTCAGTGGTACAAGTCTCCTTGATCTCCTGAACTTGATGTGTTTGGGATACACTTTATGCCCTTTATGTTGGCTCTCTGGGTGTAATTGGGTTTTGGTTTTTATTGGGTTTTTCTTTGGTGAGTCCTTCCTTCCTGCTGGTTGACTGAGGGCCACTCCACCTACTATGTCTTGTGTGGTGTTGTGCAGGTTGCTGCCAGAACAAAGCCACAAAACCCAGGAAAGAAACCCACACCCACAAAAATACCCACCCACCACAATCCTAATATCAACAGCAAATAAACCAGTATTAACAGAGGTGTAAAAAGATTAAGACTAAAGAAAGAAGAGCATATATGAGATGACTTACTGAAAGAAAAATGATTTTGAGAGGGTTAAAGGGGGAGCACTAATAAGGGTTGGGAGTTGGAGGAATGCAGAGAGAGAAAATAAAATTTACATTACATATAAAAACAGAAATAAAGAGTGTGGAATGGAGTATGAAAAGAGAAGTGTATAGTATTAGGATTAAATTAAAATTAAAATAAAATAAAGTCAGAGAGAGAAAGAAAAAGGAAGGAAAATAGTGAATAATTAATAAAAATATAGGAGCCAAATTGGAGGCAAAGATTCACCACAGCCCTATTAACAACGAATGAGCTAAAGTTAATATAGGTAGGATGGGAATAAGAGGGGAAAAAAGGAACAGATAAAATCTTCAAAGATGTCTAGAGGAAAGGGAAGTGATTTTGAAATGGTAGAGGGAGAGGGAATACTAAGAGTGAGGAACAAAAACCAGTCTAAGACAGGGAAAAAATTAAATTTGAGATGAAAAGAAAAAGAAAAAAAGAACAATAAAGAAAATAAAAGAGAAGGGTGAAAGAGAAATAGAAGAAAGAAAAAAAGAGAAAAACAGATTAAGACAGAGCAAGATTAAAAAATTGAGATGAAAAAGAAGTAGGTGAGGGGACCAGTAAAATTTGATATTTGAAACACAAAATTAACGAAGATCTAGAGATAAGATTGAAAAAAATGCAACAACACCTATCCTACCCACAGCCAACTAGCAAAGATTGCTAAAGGTAGAGTGAAAACTTGGGTATTTTAAGAGCAGGGAAAAAGAATATGAGATGACCATTGACAAGAAAATTGCTTTTTTTGTGTTTGGATAGGGGAAAATAGTAAGAGTGCAGAATGAAAAAAAGTTTAGCAAGAAAAAAAACAAAATTTGAAATGAAAATAATGACAGGAAAGTAGATAAAATGAGGTAAGAGAAGGGAGGAGTGAAATATATGAATTGAAATAAGCTATAGCATGCAATCTAGTGACAACATGCACAAACTTGCTAGATAAGAAGTAAATGTTGTAAAGCTGTGCAGAAAAGAAAATATTGTGAATCACAGAGAAGGCCACAGTGGATTTTATCTCAGTAGCCACTTGTATTTGCTACTGTTTTTTTTTCTTTCTGGATCTGCTTCTGTTGATGTCAGATGTTGGCCTGTCTGACATTAGGCAGCCTGTTTAAAATGCCCAGGGATCTACTGTCTATGGCTGTCTCCTTCAGTTGTTAATCAAGTCACTCTGCACTCAGCTGTCAGGTTTAAGTACTGTAGTATGAGGCAGAAACTTCCTCCTAGAGTTGGGACAGTTGTTTCTCCTCATTTGCTGCTGCTCAGGGGAGTGGTCTGCCTGAGAAAAATGGCTGCTGCTGTATGGGGGATGATTCAACGTCGGGATCCCAGCATCCACTCTCTCAGTTCTCTCCCCAAAGCTTCCATACCCAGTATCTCCTCATGTTTCTCCAGCCCACTCTGCCCCCACTTTTGCCAGAACCCAGGTTAAGTGGCTGCAAATGAAAATTTCTATGCTTTTCCTTTAGATGGCTCTTTGCATCTTCAGCTGGCTGTCTCTGGCAGAGAGCAACCCTACCACTTTTTGCTGTTCTTTGTAGTCTGCGTACTTTTGGGTGCTGGTGCTCTAGGCTGGGAATCCTAGCTCAGGGTTTAGACCCCATTCTTCTCAGGGGGGACCAACCAACTACTTAATTATCCTTTTGGTGCTGCCACCTGTGGGCACCCTGCCAGCCTTCTTGAGTCTGTACCACACTCCTTGCCAGTCTGTCTGAGGTTATAATACTTCTCCCTCACTATTGGTCAGTTGTTTGTTCTGGGTGACTTCTCTACAATTTAGTTGTAATTCTATATTGGTCCTGGGAGGAGCTTAGTGTAACTTCCATTCACTCCTCCACCATCTTCCTCCCGCCTAGTTTCATACTTTAATATAATATCTTTGGTTGTAGAAGATATGGCCATGCCCATACTGGGGCTTCAGTGCAGGTTGTGCCATCATCAGTAGTTGTCACAGGTCTAGATCCCTGAAATAAACACTGAGACTCTGAGGTTGTTTTGAAAAGGAATCCTCTAGGGAACACTGTTCATGGGGAATGAAGGTGGCATCGGGCAGTAAAAGAAGGCACAGTGGAAGCTTCAAACCACCCCACAGGGAGCTCTCTGGTGGGACACCCTTTACAGATGTCTCAAATCAAGGTGAGAGACCTGAACTTTTCACTCCAGTGTTGACCATTCTTAAGGTGTTCATTTTACCTGGGAAAGAGACATGATCTTGGGCAAGGCAGCCTTCCTCGGGCCAAGGGAAAGTCGTAGAGTTGAGAGTGGTAAGCTGCCTCTCCCCCAGCAGGGTCTGGAGGTAGCACTATAGACTATACTATTGGCCCCTATGTACTATGACCAGACCTGAAGGACTGAGATGGAGCCTTAGAAGACCATTGATCAAATTGTTCTGTAAGTATGAGAGCATCCACTAGACTGGTGGTTTCCAGATTATACTCCAGAAAGTCCTGGGGTTGCTGTGAGTCCCCCTCAGTAACCCCCTAGTGCCCTGGATTTAATCTGTTTGTGCTTGTCAGTCTTTCTGGTGCAGTGGAGGCTTGGTCAGAGACTCAGCTGTGAATTCTTTCTTTTCTCCATTGTGTTGGAGTCACTGAAGGCAACCTCACCAAGAAGGGAAACAATGAGGGTACAGCCCTTAGGAGGGTGGGAAGGTGGCACCATGGTCTAGAGGAGGTGGGAGCAGCTAGAATGTTTGTGATTCATAGGTTTAAAAGAAAAATCTGTGTGAGCCTCTGGAGTGGATTGCCAGAGAGGGAAGAATGGTACTTTGGAAGCTCTTAGGTGGTCCTAGCATGGAGAGAGGGGCCAACTGTGTTTGGAAACTCAGTTGAGCAGTCAGAAGAGTGTCCTAGAGAGCCCAGCTGAGAGGGTATCCTTGGCCAAAGGGGAATCCCTTTGTCTGGAAGTTCTGGTTTGTCAGTGAAGAGACTTGTCCTGGAGAAGTCTCCTGGCAGCAGTGGGTAAATGCCCATGTATATTTGCAAGATATGTATGCAATAGTCTTGAACAGCATCAGTTTCTGCAAAGAGCAGCAAGCTGCCAGGCTCATGATCTTGGGTGGTTGCCCTGGGGTTCCTGGAAAATATGTATGTGGTGTGTGTGTATATGAGTATATGTGTGTGTACATGTGTGTATGGGCATGGATGTGTGTGTGTATGTTCTTCTGGGCAAGAAGGCTTCATGAAGAACACATTGATTTTTTTTGTTAATATGTAAAGTGAGGGCTTGAGCAACTACTTAGAAAAATAATAATTGTTACTATATTTGCATCCTGCATTAATAGAGAGATTTACCTAGTTCACGCATATTATGTTTCATTTGAACAGAAATTCTCCATGGCTAACATAATTTTCAAGAATGCTGTCTTGGCATGAAGGCAAATACATAACAAGGTTATCAGGCAGCAGAAGAAAAGGTCAACATTAATTCTGGAGCTGTTTACATTTACCTTAGTCATCTCCTTCACTGCAAACAGTATCAGTCAAAGAACAGTCCAGCTCCTTCTCCCAAGGCACCATGGCATGGCCTTGGGAGCCCAGCTGGGAGGGTGTGGCATGGAGAGGCAACAGAGGAAACTATGTCACCCTAGGTGCCATGACTGAATGAATTTAAGGGAGGGCTGGCAAGCTGAAATTGGAGAGCTTCAAAATGTTGTGAACCTTGTTATATAGATCGAATTGTGCCCCTTAAAATATGTTGACATCCTAACCAGAAACATGATGCTATTTGAAGGTGGAGCCTTTGGGAGGTAACTAGGTTTAGATGAGGGCATGAGGGTGGGGCCTCCATGATGAGATTAGTGCCCTTATAAGAAGTGACACTAGAAAGCTTATTGTCTCTTAAACCCCATCACACGAGGATGCAGCAAAAACATAGTCATCTGAAAGCCGTAAAGAGAACTCTCACCAGGAACAATATCTACCCACACATTGATCTTGGACTTCCAGCTTCCAGAACTGTGAGAAATAAATGTCTGCTGTTTAAACTTACAGCCTGTGGTATTTTGTTATGGCAGCCTAAGCAGACTAATAGAAATCTTTCTCAGGAAAAAAAAGATCACAGCAAATGAGTAAAACTGAACTCCAAGAAAAGAGATATTACAGGGCTGTGTGAATGTTCTGAGAGGCAGAAGATAAAGGTTAATGGGCAAAAGGATTCTGAATGTCAGTCCAAATGGTACCTTGGTGTCTGCTTGACTTTTAGCTATTGATAATGATTGGTTCAAGGGGAAGTAGAATGCAAAACCTTTATTGTCACTGTAGACTGGCCCCTGAATGTATCAGTCTACTAGAATGCTAGGATAAACAAATAAACAAACAAACAAATTAATAAAACCCATAAGAAGTTGCTGAGGGTAAAGCAACAAACCTACCTCCTCTGACACAACATTGTTCTGTCATCACTGATTATGCCACATAGGGGCTTTGCTGCATCACAAAAAAGCTTTGGGGAGGAAAGTAATCTAGACATGAATCAAGAAATGAAAGGACTGTTCCTAAAATAACACACACACACATTAGGGTATTCATGAACACACACAGAGGTAGATTGACCATGCTATTCTTCACCACCAAACACAAACAACAAAGAAAAATTATATACCCTTCACAGTGGATTTCAGGAGAAAGCTGTTGGGTGGTAAGCTTAGCCAACCATCAGCCTTATTTAACATACTCATGAAGTTTTGTGACTATAAATTGTTGAGGCATGTGGTCCTTTAGAAAACAAGGGGCCTGGCCATGGCACAGTCTTTCCAGACAGGGTCAGAATAGAGGAGAAGACATTCTTCTTCTCATGAAAGAGTATTTGTGTGGGTCCAAAGCAGAGATGGCATAAGCAGGAAACAGCAGACATCATTCAGCAGCAGCTGGACAACCTGCAGTAGGAGAGGAGTGCTCGCCCAGCAGCAAAACTGGGCAGCAGCAAGCGCCAGTCATGTAGTCTAGAATGTTAAAAAGGCATAATTATATCTTTTAAAAGCCATGCTTATTGTGGATATTTAAGACTGAAACACAGTGTAAAGAATAACAATGAGTATCTGTGTATATACCAATCAATTTTAAAAATAGATCATTGCCAACAAGGTTACATACTGCTCCTACCTGTGGCACTTTTTCTCAGTATCCTTCCAGGAACCCCCCCCCCACCTTGACTTTAGTGTTGGTCATACTGAGCATCTGTTTACTTTTTTTGCCTTATATATATGTATATATGTACATACTTTTACCCTGAAGGCAGGCTTTGAAAGGCCAGAAGTTGAGACAAGAATCGGTCAGTTCAGTTCCTGAGTGAAAGGAGGGGCAGTGCAGAAGATGGAATGCTGCCCAGGCCCAATACCCCCTCATCCTCCTACTTCCCATCACCTCCAGCATAAACTTTTACTCTGTGTTGCAATCATTATCTGTTGTAGGTTCCTTGTAGGCAGATGCTGTCTTATTCCTCAATAGATTCTGCTGCAGGTAGGTAGAGGGCACCCAGAAAATAAATACCTGTAGAATTAATGAAAAAATATATCAGAGAGAATAATGTGTTCTAAGGTCTGAAATAGGGGCTTCCAAGGCCATATGAAAGAATCTGTATTTTTCTCACATGGAACATATCAGAATGATTAACAATGGTAGTAATGTGTAGAATGAACAGTGAGCACATTAGACCAGCCAGGAAGCTCTCCAAATTAGGTATCCAAACAACTATTGAATGCTAGCTTTGGGCCAAGTACTTTGCCAGGCTCCAGAAAAAAAGAACAACACATAGTCCCTATTCATAAAAAGCATAGCCCAGGCTTCCTGTCCATGTCCCATGACAAGGTTGTCATGGCCTGCAAAGGTTGACTTAGAAATCTTGTTTGCTTGTTTTAAGAGGCCTTGCTCATCAATGGAATAACAGAGCTACTTCTGGTTTATATATTTGCAAATTACATAGAAATAAAAGCTATGATTGTGACACCTCAGGATTTAGATTATATGATGTAAGGGTGCAGTTGAGTCTCCAAGGAAAAACCCTGCTTGCTACAATTGGACAGTCTCATTCCTGATGACTGCCATTAGCACATGGGATGTTTTAACTAGGCAGTATTTCAAGGCCTCAACATCTGTAAACATGATTATTGGCTAAATATCTAGTATTCTAAGTTATGTCGCATCTTTTCGAAATTGAAAGTTGAGTGATTTGGAAAAGAAGATGAGGCAAGTGGGGGAAGGCAGTAGACCCTCATGTCTGGCATCCACCATGCTGGAAGTTTGGGCACTATTACTCTATAAGCTCATCCTGTTTTCCACAGATGTTCTACCTGGGGTCCTGCCAGCTTAAGAATAACTGTTTGTGCCCTGGCTGGCGTGGCTCAGTGGATTGAGCGCGGGCCTGTGAACCAGAGTATTGCGGTTTGATTCCCAGTCAGAGCACATGCCTGGGTCGCAGGCCAGTTCCCAGCAGGGGACACACGAGAGGCAACCATACATTGATATTTCTCTCCCACTCTTTCTCCTTCCCTTCCCCTCTCTCTTGAAAAAAAAACATTAAAAAAAAAGAATAACTGTGCAAAAGACATTCTATGTGACAAAGAATTGTGTGGTTCCTGCATAGCTTTTAAATGACACATGTATGACATTAGAAAGAAGAAAAAAGAATAAAAGAATAACTGTGTCCAATCTTGATTTCTACTTGTGCTCTCAACATACAATTGCTTACTAAGCAAACCCCCAAAACAAGGAGGCAATGTATCATATTCTAGAACCAGATTTTAAAAGCCTGGTTTAGAGTTGTGTTCATTTTAGACTAAGCCCCTGGATTTAAAACCTGATATTGCTTGTACAAATATCACACTGTATAAGTGAGCAGTTAGGCTGTTTGAATTTTTTCATCCCCAGTGTTTGTGGGATGAAGCAGTGAGGGGTCAAGGCAGAATCCATGCCATGCAAGTACATAGAGACAGCAAGCCCATCCTTACACCAGACAGGTAAAGTTAGAGATTAAAAATTAACCATCAAAATATTGTTTTCTAAAAATTTATATATTTAAAACTCTGAGTGGTGTATTAGCATTATCCTTGAATCCCTGAATCACTGCATATTCTGAAAGATTCAATATTATGTTATTTCTAAAGCATATGGAAATTTTATAGATTAAACATGCAAGGTATCCCATTTATTTTTAAAAGGGGTGCTTTTACATTCTGCATGTCAAAAATTCCACCTGGAGTAGAAATTTAGGTATGACCTTCACTGGTGGCATTTGGAAATATTTTTAAAGCTCTAAATATTTTAAAATAATGAAGAAACACAAAACTTTTTTGTTTTAAATCTTTGAAAATACACAAAGTTCCAACCTATGCCATTGTTTTAATTCTATCTCTAATGTGTCATTCACTTGGATGGAATTCTGTAATTTTTTGATGCATTATACTCTTCCTGTTTCTGTGTAGCTTCTTTTGACCTAGTTACCACATTGTCCTACACTTTATTGCACTCCTTTGTTGTCATCTCTGAAGACACTCTCTGACATCTCCATCATTTCCCTTTGCCTTACATTTCCATATTCCCTTTTTATATCTGATTCTCTTCTTGGGAAACAGAAGTGATATGATAGGAGCCAAGACTGGTAGGTTGATTTATCTACAATGCTTTTTTGGATCTCAGACAGTTGATCTCAGAGGACCAACACTGTCCATGGTGCCACTGACAAGTCTACAAGGCCAGAAAAGGAGAGAGAACCAAGGGCTGGAAGCACACGCAGTACCTGGACAGCAACAAAAGGACACCAGTTGGAGGGAATCTTATTTCACAGACCTCTTTGCACAGATAATTTGTGTCTAAACTTCAATTTAATATTCCTGGTGAATCATGATTGGGCAAGGTTCCTTCTTACCTCGTACCAGCTTCCTCTGAAATATGGGAGTGTCAGCCTCACAGGCAGGAAGGGGAAATGAATAATTAGTGATTATCCAAAAGACTGTGCAGAATACACCCTAAATATAAGGCAAACAAATAAATAAAATAAGCCAAATTCTTTCTGTAAATAAGAAACTCATCCCTCCAGTGTGTAGACAGAGAAAAAGGCTTGACTTAGTGAGTCATACCTCTTCTGTGGAATTTCTTCCCCAGTGACAAACACATGTTGAGCTTCCAGTCTCCAGGGCTGATTCAGCCCTTCTACAAAGGCTCCATTTATGTTCCTGAGTTCATGTTCCTGAAAGATGAGTTCTTCCTCTAAAAAGTAGAGATGAGAATCTATGGTTTGGTACTCTGGGACTTTCATCAGAGGACAGTGTCATTAGAACACTTCCTTGTTTTGGGTGTGTCAAAGGGCTCTGGGCTCTTGGAAGGCCCCTGGTGGCTCTCCCATCTCCCTTCTGTTCACATGGCTGTAGCAGAAGTCAGACCAAGGTCATTCACTTTCAAACTGAACTCCTTATCATTTGGTACGAATTTAGTTTCTTTTTGTCATTATTTGTCACAAAGGACATTGGCCTGCATGTCAGCCCCCAACTTCTGCCCCTCCCTCTCTTACAAGTGGGTTACAATAGAAAAACTCACCCTTCAGAAGTCTAACCATAGTGTATTGATGCTATTCAGCATTCTCTGGACAGTCACAAAGCCTTCCTCCTACATCAGCTATTTTCCTTATTTTGCACAAAATCTAAACAGGAAGGAACCTATTACATAGGTCTAGCTACACACTGTTCCTAATAAATATTGAGGAAAATGGGTGCGATTCTGAATTTTCCAGGATCACATCACAAGGTTCCATGTACCAAATATTTCAGCATATTTAAAATTGAAAAGCCCAGATGGAAAGACCTTGAAACCCACTGAGATGGAGGCAGAGTAAAATCTAGTCATACAGGAAATAGAATACTCTAGTTGCAATATCTAGTCAAATAAAAGCCCTCTTCTTTCAGAAACTTAACATTAATAGGAAGCTTGAATGAAGCTATAAATAAAATGAAAGAGAGGAGGGTAAGCTTTCCCAGGGGCTAAAGTCAGAGGTCAAGTGGTCAGTCAGACAAACTGCATCCACTCACAGAGACATTTGGCTGTTTCCCAGACCTCTCCTCTCCCAAACTTCACCCTGTGCATGTTCCCAACATCCCCTTTCAAGAGTTCTTTGGAATGCTAGTCCAAGCACTTGAGAAGCAGCTGCCTGACAAGAGCTGACTGAGGGGATTGCAGGATGGGGACCACAGGCAGGGGGAGGCCTGAGCAGTGGGAGGTGATGACAGGAGCAGCATGCCCTGGCTCCTGTGGCAGCCCAGGCCTGGGCACACTGTGCACCCCAGATCAGACAGGGCTGGTCAGTAATGCTATCTCAGAGGGCTGAAGAATGTCTTGGGGAATCATGTTGTTTGGTGATGCCAAACAAACATTCACCTAGCCAGCCAGTCCATTTCCAGGTTTCCTGTCTCAATGCAGGACTTCTTCAAACCTCCGAAAGGAGTCTGTGTGGGTCCCTGAAATTTGAGGAAAGGCTCAGGTATGCGTCTCTTCTGACAGGAGATGAGCTGTGGGTGAGGAGAGAGTTGCTAAGGGTACTAAGCCTGCAAAAGAACCTTTGATAGAATAATATATTCCTGACTTGAGAATCGTACACAAATGTTCCCAATATACTAACTAGAGAATGATTCAGGAAGGCAGAGTCTGTGGGGTCTACTATGACAGTGGTAAGTCAATAGTTTAAAGAGAAAGCAGCTGCATGTGAGCTACCAGCCACTATTACCACTCTTTGGGAATTATTTTAGAAGGTCTTTACAGCAATCAAGTTGCACAGACATAGGACTGGTTGAGCTGATAGAAAAGAGAAAAGAGAAGGTGAGATCTGAAGTAATTTAGGAATGAGGATCCTAAAGAAGGAAAGAAAAACTTAACTAGGGAAGAGATGAGATAAAGGAGGCCTGCAAACTCCCAAATCCCCTGTAGCCTATGCAAGTTTGAAATTGCAAAAGATATCACTATGACACTGTTATCAATAAGTTGGTATGCAGTGAAAGACTCAAAGGGTTAAAGAAATCTATATTATTCGTTTGTTAATATTTTACTGTTGTTTAGATGTCAGAAATTCATGGTATATTTTTTAAATTAAATGTATTAGGGTAACATTAATAAAAGACATTTCATCTGTATATTGCATTGTGTGTCTACCACCCAAAATAAAATCTTTCTCTGTTGCCATGTATTAATTAATTCACAGTGTTTTAGTGTCCCCATCCTGACACTTATTTCAAGAAAGATCATCCATCTGCTTCTTACCTGCCTCACAAGAGATAGCACAGCCCAGGGCAATGTCTCTGTGTGAGAGAGTGGATCATCTGGCTCCAAAACAGAGAAGAAACTCGTGTTGAGATGTAGAGGAATTTGCATTAGTCACACAACTGGGAAAGATAGTAAAGCAAACTAGCAGCAGAATTAGAAATAGCATCTAACAATTTCCAAGCTGTCCATCCTAAAGAATATTTCAGATCTCCTAATCATGAAAGGCCCAGAAGGACTATAGGAAGAATGACGCTGAAAATAAGTAAATAAGTTAATAAATAAAGCAGTGTGAGGAAGTTAAGAACATTTTAACCTTGCTGAATCTTGAAACAACTGTCTGAATAAAGAGAAGAAAAGTAACTGTCTTTTAAACACAAAAGACATTTGAGTGGCATCATGGATATATTTGAAAATTATTCATAATCTATAAAGTATGATTCAAGTACAGGTATTTAAACCATAGGGTTGTGCTTGAACCTGAGAATCTGCAAGTTAACATGAGAAACATGATTTCCCAATCAATTTGTAACAGTGGGACATCGTAAACCACCCCACCATCTTTTTTTTACCTTTTTTTCCTAGGTGTTGATTCTGGCTAATATGTGGCTTGAAGATGAACAGTATGTTTGTATAAGAATCTTAGAAACTAACTTCAAAAGATACAGACTGAGACCTTCAGCTGTCCCAGCTCTAGGAGATTTGCTTACCTTCAACCATGAATCCAAGATGACATGAAACTGAGCTGACATGAAGCCAGGATTATGAAACCAGGATGATGTACACTGGACTGTGACGTGCTTTACTGGAATGGACTGTGCTCATATGCATGTAGAGAACTTTTCAACTCCCTCCCTTGATCTCTTTGTTTTGTTTCCCTTCTCCTTCCTTATAAAAACTTCTGTCTCGACTAAGATGTGGAGATGGACTTTGAGACATGAGTCTCCTATCTTCCAGGTGTCTGGCACCTGAAAATAAACCGCTTTCCTAATTTACATCAGCACCTGCCTCTCAAGTATTGGCCTTTGTAGTGGCAGGAAGTCAGACCTGCCTTTGGTTATAGTTTTTGGCAACCCAGATGGGACCATATGGGCACATTAAGGCCCAGAGGGCCTGGATGGGGTCGGGAGCATCCCAGTTGCTCGTGGCAGGCTGAGCTTATGACAGAGATTGCAGGAATTTCTCAGTTCTTTATCTCAGGGACTGTCCCTGCTCTCTGTCTCAAGGCATCTGCCATCTTTAAATGTTTTGCTGGTGAAAGGAAATGGGTCTCTGGGGAGTCAACAGGTTCTAATCCGGGGAGTTAATGGCCTCTAGTCTTAATAGTTGCATGTTTTATTTGGAATATTATTGTTCAGAGAAATTTGCATGGGAATCATACTGCTTTTTAGTTGTCTGTTAATTTTGTTTCCTTGCTCCTCCACATGAGGAAGTCTGTTTTAGTTTGAGAGCTCTCCTCGGTCTGCCTTGGTTACGGTTTTTATTTACTTGCTTTCTTATCCTTTGGGGAGTTGGTTTGACCTTTGCTGTTTTGTATACACCAGGAACCTTCTGTTTCTGTGATTTGGGCTGTGCCATTTGGAATTTATAAAGGTTATTCATGGTACCAGTTGGTGTGAGATAATGTCTCTGCTGTTTGGGCTTTTGTGCCATTTGGACCTTTTGAAATTCATTCATTGTACAGGTTGGTGTCAGATGATGTCTCCACCATATGGGCTCTATGCCATTTGGACCTCATCAGTGTTGTTTGTGGAACTGGTTGATGTGAGATAAGATTCTGAGGCCAGTGTCCCAGTCCCTCCTCTTAGAGGATTTAGTTTAAGAGTACCTGTTTGAAATTATGTCTTTGCTTTAGATCCCATTTTTGTTTCTGTTTTGAAAGGAATAGCTCAGTCTTTTTCTCAAATTGTTTTGCCAAAGGTCTGGTAAATTGGATAACAAGCTTTCATATTTCACATTATGAGGAATCCACTCAGAAAGATTTAAGTTAATGATTTAAAGAGGGAGAAAATATCCCATTCTTCTCTCAGACAGTAAAACTCAGAAAGAAGAAAAATGAGAATATTAATCTTTTAAGTACTATAAATTCTCCTTCTGGGGATCTAGGACCCATGGTCCCAGGAACGAGCCATGCCAAGTATGACTTCTCCCCTGCCTCTTCTCCAGCTTCCAAAAGTTGTCCAAGTCACTGGATAATGCAGCAGCTCCCTTTTGAGAATGCAAAAGGAATGCAGTAATTATCATGAATCCAATGAGTAGTTTAAGTTTGATTGATGTATTTTAAAGTTATTAACATAAAATATGTTTTTTGCCTGGGTTTATGAAAAAGTTCATATTTTCTCTATTATAACCTTTAAAATGTAAATATATTTGTCAATGGGGTAGAAAACTATTTCTGGAAGATATGAAATGTATTCAGAAACTTGTCAATCTGAGGAATACTAATTATATTTAGTCATCACTAAAAATTGAAAATTCTAGTTAAGTGGGAAAAATAAATGATTTTGTCACTAAAAGATATTAACTATGGCGATATATTTTGGAGGAAATGTATACTTGACAGTAGGTCATGCTACATTTGATTATTTCTGGATGTGTTAAAAAGAAACAAACTAAGAGCATCTGTATAAATTGAAGGGGATTTGTGTAAGTCACAGAGGATTCATGTAAGTTATAAAGAGTCAGTGTAAGTCAAAGAGGGCTTTGCAAGTTGAAGAAAGATTGTGTAAAGGGAAGAAGCAAAAAGAGAAGAAATTGAGGAAGTGAAAAGGTAAGAAAGTACAAAAGAAAGGTACATACAGGAAGGAGCGACATCTGGAGTAGGAAACTCAAGAAGGGAAATAAAAATGGGAAAAAAAGAAATAAGAAAAAAGAAAATGTACATGAACAAATGGTAAAGCAAAGTGATAATTTTAGTGAGAAATTAAAAAGTCAAAATCTTCCTTTGATTTTCCAAAACCAATTGTTATTTTTTAACGGAAACCCCAGGTACAATTGACAGTGGGGAACAATTGATTTTTCTAATATGATATACTTTAATTTGTAATTCTGATTGTTATCTAAAATATTGTTACATAAAAAGAAAACTTCTTTGTCAATTGCATTGTAATTTGATCTATAACTATGTCATTTTAAGATTTTTTGTCATTTAGAGGCAGTCATTGTTTTACTCTGATGTATTTGCAAATATGTTTTATCTTCAGAAAGATCCATGAAGAGGACTCTGACCTATTCCAAAATATGACTTTCTGAGGATAAATTTTCAGATTATACCTTTGAAATAGATGGGATTTATGGAGCTCTAGGGAATGAATAAATTCATAGAGATACTGGCAGATAATGGTGATAAACAGAAATTGATTATGGGACTGAATGAACTGAGGATAATTATTGTTCTTATGACTTTGTAAAAATATTGCTGACTTTTAAAAACTTGTTTGTTTTCTTAGGGCAATTTGGTTAATTGTAGCAATATTGAAGCATGTAAATTTTTCTCCTTATTAGATCCCTCCAGGACTTGGAAACTCTTAAGGAGTGAATATTATTATTTTCATGGCAATATATTTGTTTGCATGAATTCAATAGAAATATGATTTCTTCCAGTTTCCAACTGTGGTTTTATTAATCAAGACTTTGACTGGAATTTCATGTCTGAGAGAAACATGCTTAGACTCTGAATGTCAACAAAAAGCTTTCAGGAATAAAGATTGACTTTGAAGTCTATAAAAGCCACTTAGAGAAATGGTCTGGTAACTTGCTTTTCATATGGTTCATTGGAGTCTTTCAAGGTAAGAAGAAAAGGTTGCTTTCCTGGGAAATAGCAAGGAAAGAATTTCAAGACATTTTTGGGACCTCAAGAACTTGAGAAGTTTACCCAACCCTATAGGCCTGGCAGGCAAAGCTTTATAGCAACTGTGTGGAATGGCTTCTCCAACCTGTGGGGCTAATTAAGGTTCGATCTGAAAATTCCTTGTAACATCCCAGCAGGATAGATTTAAGAGAGCCTATATGACAAATTTCTATTCCTGTTGTGTTCATGCAAATAATCAGGCTGAATCAAAACTGGACTTAATATAGTAAATGAACTGGTCTTGATTTGGCTCTTGGATGAAAAAGGAGGGTGACTTTAGGACTAAAATTATGTTTCAATAAAAATTATTATGTACAATTATGGAAATTAGACTCTAATTCAGTGAATTATCTGTGTAATTTTATTTTTCAAATATGAATTAGACCAGATCCTAAATTTTTCCAGTTTTCTTAAATGTTCTGGCTACAATCTTCTAACTTCCATAGAAATGAAAGAAAAATTAATAGTGGGGATTTGTAACAGTGGAAAATTGTAATGGTGAGAAATTATAACCCACTTCAAACATTCTTTTGACAATTTTTTTGGTAAGTGCTGACTCTATTTGTGACTTGCAGATGAACAGTATGATTGTATAAGATCCTCAGAACTACTTCAAAAGATATGGACATTGA
This sequence comes from Artibeus jamaicensis, assembly GCF_021234435.1. Taxonomy (NCBI): domain Eukaryota; kingdom Metazoa; phylum Chordata; class Mammalia; order Chiroptera; family Phyllostomidae; genus Artibeus; species Artibeus jamaicensis. Next base: position 5,966,032 of record NW_026521810.1, on the reverse strand, counting down.
CTTTCAGGCGTCCCAGGTCTGGAAGATTTGCTGACCTTCAACCATGAATCCAAGATGATGTGAAGCTGAGATGACATGAAGCCAGGGTTCCTAAATGAGGATGATGTGCACTGGACTGTCACTTGCCTTATCAGAATGGACTGTGCTTGTCTGCATGCAGAGAAATTTTCAGTCCCCTCCCTTGATCTCTTTGTTCTGTTTCCCTTCAACCTCCTTATAAAAACCTCTGTCTACACTGAGACATAGAGATGGGCTTTGAGACTTGAGTCCCCCATCTTGCAGATGGCTGGCATCTGCAAATAAGCCACTTTGTCAATGGGGTAGAAAACTATTTCTGGAAGTTATGAAATGACTTCATAGAGGCATGAAGCCAGATCTGCTTCTTGTTACAAAATTGCAAATATTGCCTTAGAACTAGTTGCTCAAATTTTAAATACACAAGGATCAGGTCCACTCTTAATATTTACTGATCCAGGAAAAAATAAATGGATCATTTATTTTTCACTTAACAGGTGTCTAAATATTGAAGTTCTAAATTGAGTTATCAAACTGTTTAATAGATTCTACCCTTCTATCCTTATTTCAACCTGAAAGATGAATTTTGGTTATCAGATGTTTTGATTCCTCAGCATTCCATGACAAAACGTGATGGTGTAGGAAGAGCCTCCCACCTGCGCCCTCTGTTTCCTCTCCTAGCCCTGCCTCAGCAAGATCAAAGCCTCCAGCATGCTTGTATGGATGGCTCAGCCTACAGGTGCAAGCCCTGCTCACACCATTTGAAAGCTGTTGCTTCCCTGAACCAGACTGAAATACTGGGAGCAGGAGTGCCTATGAGGCTCAGAGGTAACAACAGCTGTCAGATGCCATCTGGGATAATTCTGGCCTGTTCCCACTCACAAGTGCTGCTGGGAATAGGGTGACTCAAGGTCGCTGGATTGAAAAAGAGACCCAGAATAAATAATTATTAGTGTAGGTTTTCAAGTGGCATAAACAGAAAATACATTTCGTTAAGAAGAAAATGTAGTAAAAAATGCTCTTTATTATACTTTCAATAAAACTATTTCCACTACCTATATTTTCTTAAAAGTAATTCATTTTTATTGCGACTGTAGTGTGATATATACATATATGTACTCATCACACACATGCATATATGTATATATAATATATTGTTATATGTCATATATCATATATGTATACATTGTACACAATATGTACACACCATACACACCACACATGTGTACATGACATATGAATACACGTGTAGGTATATGCACACATGCATATATACACATCACCTGTATTTATTGTGTGCACATGTTTATGCCATGTACACACACGTGCACACATGTATATGTATACATCACATTATATATATCACACTATGGTGTATATATAGTATAGTGTATATATGTGCGTATATATACACTATACTATATATAGTATATATACACTACAGTAGCTATATATAGAGAGAGATCACACTATAGTAGCTATATATGTAGAGAGAGAAATAGAGAGAGATGAAGGAAGAGAAAAAAGAGTAGAGATTTGAAGTAGCAATATATTGTATTACTCAACTATGAGAGGCACATAAGCAATAGACATATCTGAGAAATATTCTTAATAGGTAGTTATTGACATGTGGCAGGAGAAGCTGGGGATGGTGAGGCAGTTACATAAATATCCATTCCCCATCCTGATAACAAGAGTCTCATCAAGTAATGTTCATAATAAAATAGAGTGTTCATAATGTTGGTGGTGAAAAAAGAAGACACCAGGAAAAATAGAATCCAAGTGCAGTAAGATGAACTTCAGACTAACATAAGAAGAGTCTGTGTAAACAGATTGCACAAATATGAGCTGGCAAAACATCCAGATGTAAGTGTGTCCAGAAGACAGATAAAGGCAGAGCAAACACGGACAGATAGTGAAGTAGCAATAAGCTGCAGTTAACCCAGGTCTTCATGTGTTTGTTGAATACTAAAAAAAGTAAAGAGGAAAGAGGCTAGTAACTGTATGACAGCTTCTGTCCTCATGCCAGATTGGTCAGGGATTACTAGGGTCTGTGGTCTGGGGCCTCATACCTAAAGTAAGAAATAGGATAGGCAAAGACCTCTCCAGAGCAATAACCAACATATGTACATGTTTTTGGCATAAGACCTTCCAAACTAGTATCAAACCAATTGAAAGAAAAGAAAGCCAAGTTGGGGAGCTAATTAATGAAAATATTAAAATATGACAAATTAGTATGGAATATAATATAATACCACTATATCACCACCCAGATAGAAAAAGAAATTACAGATAAAATTTAATTGCCTTTGATTCTCTGATTTCATTCCCCTTCTTCCTGCACTAGAGGTAACTGCTAACCACAAGTTAGTGAATGTTCTTTATGGACATTTTTTTGTTCTTTTCCTATGAATAATATTGTTTGGAGTAATTTAAAATAATTGATATTGATATAAATAATGTAATTTTGCAAGTTACGTTTTCCCCGTTAATTTGGCATTACATTTTTTTAGATTTATTTCATTATTGTTCAAGTACAGTTTTCTGTCTTATACTGCCAACCATGCCCACTCTCCCAGTGCTCCCCACATCCCTCCCATCCACCCCCCACCTTAGTTTTTGTCCATGTGTCCTTTATACTTGTTCCTGTGAATCCTTTCCCTTTTCCCCTGTGATTCTCTCCCCTCTTCCCTCTGGTCCCTGTCAGCCTGTTCTGTATTTCAGTGTCTTTGGTCATATTTTGCTTGCTTGTTTGTTTTGTTGTTTAAGTTCCTGTTAAAGGTGAGATCATATGGCATTTGTCTTTCACTTCCTGGCTTATTTCACTCAGCATAATGCTTTCCAGTTCCATCCATGCTGTTGCAAAGGGTAGGAGCTCCTTCTTTCTTTCTGCTGCATAGAATTCCATTGTGTATGTGTACCATAGTTTTTTGATCCATTTATTTACTGATGGGCATCTAAGTTGCTTCCAACTCTTGGCTATTGTAAATTGTGCTGCTATGAACATTGGTGTGCATAGGTTTTTTTTGGATCGGTGTTTCAGGGTTCTTAGGATATGCTCCTAAGAGTAGAATTGCTGGGTCAAAAGGCATGTTCATTTTTAGTTTTCTTAGAAAATTCCATACTGTTTTCCACAGTGGTTGTACGAGTCTGCAATCCCACCAACAGTGAACTAGGGTCCCCTTTTCCTCACAACCTCTCCAACATTTGTTGTTTGTTGCTTTCTTTATGATGGCCATTATAACTGGTGTTAAGTGGTATCTCATTGTGGTTTTAATTTGCATCTCTCTGATAGCTAGTGATATTGAGCATCTTTTCATGAGTCTCTGGATCATCTGTATGTCCTCCTTGGACAAGTGTCTGTTCAAGTCCTTTTCCCATTTTTTAATTGGGTTATTTGTCTTCTTAGAGTGGAGTCATGTAAGTTCTTTGTATATTTTGGAGATTAAACCCTTGTCTGAGGTATCATTGGCAAATATGTCTTCCCATACAGTTGGTTCTCTTTTTATTTTAATACTGTTTTCTTTAGCCATGCAGAAGCTTTTAATTTTGATGAGATTGCATTTGTTTATTCTTTCCTTTATGTCCCTTGCTCTAGGAGACATACCAGTAAAAAGTTGCTGCCTGAAATATCTGAGATTTTCCTGCCACTGTTCTTCTCTAGGATTTTAATGGTGTCACGGCTTATATTCAAGTCTTTTATCCACCTTGAATTTATTTTGGTGTATGATGTAGGTTGGTGCACAAGTTTCATTGTTTTACACGTAGCTGTCCAGTTCTCCCAAAACCATTTGCTGAAGAGGCTATTTTTACTCCATTTTTTGTCACTGCTCCCTTTGTTGAATATTAGTTGCCTATAGAGACTTGGGTATATTTCTGGGCTTTCTGTTCTGTTCCATTGGTCTATGTGCCTGTTTTTATGCCAGTACCAAGCTGTTTTGATTACAGTGGCCTTGTAATACAATTTGATATCAGGTATTGTGATTCCTCCTACTTTGTTCTTCTTTCTCAAAATAGCAGGTGCTATTCGGGCTCATTTATGGTTCCATATAAATTTTTGAAGTGTTTGTTATATGTCATTGAAATATGCCATTGGTACTTTAATAGGTATTGCATTGAATCTGTAAATTGCTTTGGGCAATATGGACATTTTGATGATGTTAATTCTTCCAATCCATGAACACGGTGTATGTTTCCATTTGTTTGTGTCTTCCTTGATTTCTTTCTTCAATGTTGTGTAGTTTTCTTTACACAGGTTTTTACCTCCTTTGTTAGATTTATTCCCAGATATTTTATTTTTCTTTTTGCTATATCAAATAAGACTTTTTTCTTGATTTTAGCTTCTGCTGTTTCATTGTTACTATACAAAAATGTCTTTGATTTCTAGATATTCACTTTGTATCTCGCTGTTTTGCCAAGTTTATTTATTAGGTGGAGCAGTTTTTGAGTAGAGTCTATAGGATTTTCCATGTACACTATCATGTCATCTGCAAACAATGACAGTTTTGTTTCCTACTTTCCGATTTGGATGGCTTTTATTTCCTTTTTTTTTGTCTGATAACTGTGGCTAAAACTTCCAATACTATATTGAATAGAAGTAGTAAAAGTGGACATCCTTGTCTTGTTCCTGATCTTAGTGGAAAAGCTTTTAGTTTTTGTCCATTGAGTATGATGTTGGCTGTAGGTCTCTCATATATGGCCTTTATTATATTGAGGAATGCTCCCTCTATTCCCACTTTGCTGAGTGTTTTTATGATGAATGGGTGTTGTACCTTATCAAAAGCTTTTTCCGCATTTACTAATATGATCATGTGATTTTTGTCTTTGCTTTTGTTTATGTGATGTATTACATTTACTGATTTGCAAATGTTGAACCATCCTTGCATCCCTGGGATGAATCCCACTTGGTCATGGTGTATGATCTTTTTGATATATTGTTGGATGCAATTTGCCAATATTTTGTTGAGGATTTTAGCATCTATGTTCATCAGCGACATTGGCCTGAAGTTTTCTTTCTTTGTTGTGTCTCTATCTGGTTTTGGAATTAAGATGATGCTGGCTTCATAAAAAGAATTTGGGAGTTTTCCATCCTTTTGGATTTTTTGGAATAGTCTGTGGAGAATAGGGGTTAGCTCTTCCTTAAATGCTTTGTAGAATTCTCCTGTGAAACCATCTGGTCCAGGGCTTTTGTGTGATGGGAGTTTTTTGAGTACTGCTTCAATTTCTTTTGCTGTTGTTGGTCTGTTCAGGTTTTCTGCTTCTTTTTAATTGAGTTTTGGAAGATTGTATTTTTCTAGAAATGTGTCCATTTCCCCTAGGTTCTCAAATTTCTTGGCATACAGTTCTTCATAGTAATTTCTTACAATCCCTTCTATTTCTGCGGTATCAGTTGTAATCTCTCCTTTTTCATTTCTGATTGTGTTTATTTGTGTCCTCTCTCTTCTTTTCTTGATGAGCCTACTTAAAGGCTTCTCTATTTTGTTTATCTTTTCTAAGAACCAACTCCTGGATTCATTGATCCTTAGAATTGTGCTTTTAGTCTTTTTTTTTAAGATTTTATTTATTTATCTTTAGAGGGGAAAGGAAGGAGAGAGGGAGAGAAACATCAATGTATGGTTACCTCTCATGAGTCCTCTGCTGGGAACCGGCCTGCAGGGAACCGACCTGCAACCGGGTATGTGCCCTGACTGGGAATCGAACCGCGATTGTCTGGTTCACAGGCCCGCGCTCAATCCACTGAGCTACACCAGTCAGGGCTGCTTTTAGTCTTTATGTCATTGAGTTCTGCTCTGATCTTGGTTATTTCCTTCCTTCTACTTTCTTTGGGCTGTCTTTGTTTTTGTTTCTTGAGTTCTTGCAAGTGTAGGGTAAGGTTGTTTGAAATGTTCCTATCTTCTTTAGGTAGGCTTGTATTGCTATAAACTTCCCTCTCAGGACTGCCTTCACTGTGTCCCATAAGTTTTGGGTTGTTGTGAGATCGTTTTCATTTGTTTCCAGAAACTTTTTGATTTCTTCCCTAATTTCATTCTTGACCCATTCATTGTTTAATAGCATACCATTCAGTCTCCATAATTTGGGGTGTTTTGGGTTTTTTCTTTGGGGTTGGTTTCCAATTTCAGTCCCTTGTGGTCAGAGAAAATGCTTGGTATGATTTTAATTTTCTTGAATTCTATGAAGCTCGTTTTGTGTCCTATCATGTGGTCTATCTTTGAGAATGTTCCATGTGCATTTGGAAAGAATGTTTATTTAGCTTTTTTGGGTGAAGGGCTCTCTATATATATCAGTTAAGTCCATTTCATCAAGGGTGTTGTTTAATGCCACAATATCTTTGTTGATATTTTGTTTGGAATATCTGTCCACTCTTGACAGTGGGGTGTTAAAATCTCCTACTATAATTTTGTTGCTGTCAATATCTTTCTTGAAGTCCTCTAAGATTTTCTTGATATATTTTGGTGCTCCTATGTTGGGTGCATATATATTTACAATGTTAATGTCTTCTTGGTGGATTCTTCCCTTGAGTATTTTGAAGTGACCTTCTGGGTCTTTGTTTATGGCCCTTTTTTTGAAGTCTATTTTGTCTGATATGAGAATTGCTACCCTTGCTTTTTCTTCTTGTCCATTTGTTTGGAAAATTTGTTTCCAGCTTTTCACTTTTAGTCTGTGATGGTCTTTTGTCCTGATGTGGGTCTCTTGTAGGCAGCATATATGCGGGTCATGTTTTATTATCCATTCAGCTATTCTGTGTCTTTTGATTGGAGCATTCAATCCATTTACATTTAATGTTATTATTGATAGGTACTTATTCATTGCCATTTGTGAACCTGTGTTCCTCCCTGTCTCTCTCTTTTCCTTCCTTTCCTTAAAGCAGTCCTTTTAGTATTTCTTGTAGAGCTGATTTGGTGGAGGCATATTTTTTTAGACTTCTTTTGTCTTGGAAGCTTTTTATTTGGCCTTCTATCTTGATTGAGAGCCTTGCTGAGTAAAGTAGCCTTGGTTGTAGGCCTCTGGTTCTCATTACTTGGAATATTTCTTGCCATTCTCTTCCTGCTTGGAGTGTTTCCATTGAGAAGTCAGTTGCTAACCTTATTGGGACTCCCTTGTATGTTACTTCCTTTTTTCCCTTTGCTGCTTTTAAGATTTCCTCTTTGCCTTGGAATTTTGCCATTTTAATGGTAATGTGTCTTGAAGTGGGCCTCTTTGGGTTCCTGTTGATTGGGACTCTCTGTGATTCCGGGATTTGTGTGACTTCTTCTCTCATCAAACTAGGGAAATTTTCTCTCATTACTCTTTCAAATATGTTTTCTATCCCTTGTTCTTATTCTTCTCCTTCTGGTATTCCTATCATTCAGATATTATTATGTTTCATATTGTCTTGCATTTCTCTTAATCCCTCTTCTTTCTTTCTGAGCCTTTTTTCCCTTTCCTGTTCTTTCTGTGAGATGTTTTCTACTTTTTCCTCCAACTCACTAATCCGATCCCCCGCCTCATCTATTCTACGTTTGAAACTTTCTACTGTGTACTTCAATTTGGAAATTGTATTCTTCATTTCCTCTTCTCTCTTGTTAATAGTTTCCATTTTCTTTTTCATGTTGATATAGTTTTTGGTGAGATTGTTGTAGGTCTCCTGTAGTTTCTGGTAGCTCATTGTGAGCTCTTTGAACTTCGTGATAACCAGTGCTTTGAATTCAATATCTGAATGTTCACTTGCCTCTATTTCATCTAACATTCTTTCTGAGGGTTCCTCCTTTCCTTTCATTTGAGGATTGTTTCTTTGCCTTCCCATTGTTTATGAGACTCTTCTTGTTAGCCTCAGCTTCTTAAATTGATCTGTTCTGACTCCCTGGGTTTATGGTGTGAACTTCTGTGGTGGAATGCCTGTGAAATTCAGTGATGCAGTCTCTTTCGGTTATCCTGTAGTTCTCTGCTTCCACCTACTCAAATATGCAGCAACTTGTGGCTTCTCTCCTACAGCAAAGTGAAATTTGTCTCTCTGACTCTACTGTTGGGAAGCCTCTTCTTTGGGTCCAACTCTAGTCTTTTCGCATTTTCAAGTTGTTTGTGTCTCTTGTGGGTAAAAGAAAGAAAAGAAATAAAAGAGAAAAAGACCGGGAAATGGAGGAAAGAGCGATAAGTTTGGAAAGTAAGGAAGAACGAATAAAACAGAAAATACAAAAATAGAAGACAAAAGTATTGAAGGATAAAACAATAATAAAATTTAAAAAATAACAGATTACTAAAAAAGAGAAAAAAGAAAAGGAAAAGGAAAGGAAAAAGAAAGAGAAAAAAAAAGAAAGAAAAAAAGAAAAGAAACATCACTTATTGGTTTCAACCTGGCCAAACTGGATTTTCTGGTTGCAGCTGGCTGAGGGTTGATAGTGTGTTTTTTCTGAAAGCCCTCTCTCAGGAGCCAAATCCTCGGCACCTCTCCCCAGCTCCCTACGATGGGGATCTAGGACTTCCTCACAGCACTCTTTTCCCAGGGGTTACCACCATGGGTTGGGTTGTGGGGTGCCGGCGCCTGCTCCAGGCAGGCTACCTCATTCCCACGCGATCATGCACAGACCTGCCCCAGTTCTGTGGGGGAACTCCAGGCCCTCAACCCAACCTCCGGTTCAGTGCCAGGCTAGGTGAGGAGCAGACCAGGCAGTTGTGTCTATTGGAGTCAGAGCCCCACCGTGTGCCTATCAGTTCTCCAGGGCTGGCGACAACAGAGTCCCCATTTGAGGCCTTTTGTCCTCAACATCCTCTTTGCAAACTCTAGCAAACAAGTCTCTCCCACCACCCAACCTTGCTTGGCCAGAAAAGGAGGGAGTTGAGGATCCCAGCTCTCTCCCAAGGACCCCTCCGCAGGCCCACGACTCCCAAAGAGTCCGAGGGAGATGAACCGGAAGCCAAAGCTGATCTGAGGTCTGGGCGCCAACCTAGACATGCTGGGCACACGTCAAGGTGTGCTGCATGTGTGGTGCACTGGTCCCTGGACTGTGCACTGGCTGAAAACCCTTCTGCTCCTGTCTTTGTTTCTGTCCCTTCAGCAGACCCAGGCCTCCCGACAAATCCAAGGGAGGGAGATGCACTGGGAACCTGTCCAGAATGCTGGGAGCTGACCCAGGCGTTCTGGGTACCCGCCAAGGTGTGCTGTGTGCCAAGCACTGGTCCCCAGACTGTTCCGCCCCCCCACCCCAGAATTCCCTTCTCTTCCTGTCTTTGTTCCGTCCCTGAGACTCTACTGTACCACTGCTGTCTCCCTTCTGTTTGGATCCTTTGTGACCGTCAAGATCTCTAGTCCCTTATTTTCATATATGCTGAGCAACTGCTGACTGCCTGGCTTCTTCTCCGCTGATAGGACAGGATTCTCTCCCTTGTGTACAAGGAACTGAAATCTGCTCCATCCTACTCTGTCGCCATCTTACAGATGTCTATTTTCTTATAATTCTTTATATTTCTTTGATGTCAGTTGTTATTTCTCCTCTTTCATTTATTATTTTATTTATTTGGGTCCTCTCTCCTTTTTTTCTTGATGAGTCTGGTTAAAGATTTATCAATATTGTTGATATTTTCAAAGAACCAGCTCTTGGTTTCATTGCTCTTTTGTATGTTTTTAGGCTCTTTCATTTACTTCTGCTCTGATTATTATTTTTTCCTTTTTCTTAATCACTTTGAGCCTTATTTGTTATTCTTTTTCTAGTTCATTTAGGTATAAAGTTAGATCGTTTGAGATTTTTCTTGTGTTTTTTATGTAGGCCTGTAATGTTGTGAATTTACCTACTAGAACTGCTTTCACTGTTGCCCCACTGATTTGGGATTATGTGTTCTCGTTTTCATTTGTCTCAAGGTATCTTTAGGTATCTCTCTTGATCTTATAGTTAACCCATTCTTTGTTAGTATTATTTAGCTTCCATGTGTTTGTTTGTTTTAAAGTTTTCTTTCTTGTAATTGATTTCTAGTTTCATACCACTGTAGTCAGAGAATATGCTCAATGTAATTTCAATCTTTTAAAATTTATCTAAACTTGTTTTGTGTCTCAACATGTGGTCTATCCTAATAAATACTCCATGTGCATTTGAAAAGAATTCATATTTTGCTACTTTGGGGTGAAGTGTTCTGATGACATCCATTAAATCCATCTGATCTAGTGTTTCATTTTAGGCTGCTTTTTCTTATTGATTTTCTGTCTGGAAGATCTATGCATTGATGTCAATGGAGTGTTTAAATTTCCTGCTATGACTGTATTACTGCTGACTCTCCCTTTATGTCCATCAAAATTTGCTTTATATACAGAGGAGGGCAAAAATAGGTTTACAGTTCTCAATCATATTCTTTTGAGTTAATAAAGGTAATAATCATAGCCTGCATGTCTTTTTCCATATGAACTATAAATCTACTTTTGCCCACCACTGTACTTTGGTGCTTCTATGTTGATGCATAAATGTATACAAAAATTGTATCCTCTTGTTAGATTGATCTCTTTAACATTATGTAGTGTACTTCTTTGTCTCTTATTGCAGACTTTATTTTAGATAAGGATTGCTATCCTAGCTTTTTTTTGTTCATTTTCATTTTCATAGAATACCTTTTTCTGTCCCTTTACTTTCAGTCTTTGTGTGCCTTTTATTCTTTTATAGGCAGCACATTTGTGGGCCTTGTTTTCTTATCCATTCAGCTACCCTATGTCTTTTGACTGGAGCATTTAGGCCATTTACATTGAGTGATTATTTATAGTTACATATTTATTGCCATTTTATTCTTTATGTTCCTCTTTTTTCTCCCTTCTTCTTAAAGAAGACCTTTCAATATTTTTGTAATTCTGGTTTGGTGACAATTAACTCCTTTAGTTTTGTCTTGTCTGGGAAGCTCTTTATCTGTCCTTCGATTCTAAATGACAGCTTTGCTGAGTAGAGTAATCTTGGGTGTAGGTCCTTGCTCTTCATTACTTGAGTGTTTTGTGGCAATCCCTTCTGGCCTGAAGTGTTTCCACTGAGAAATCAGTTGATACTCTTATGGAAGCTTCCTTATAGGTAACTAACTATCATTCTTTTGCTGCTTTCTTTTGCAAAGATTCTCTTTGTCTTTAACCTTTGACATTTTAACTATGATGTGTCTTGGTGTGGTTCTTTTTGAGCTCATCTTATTTGAGACTCTGTGCTTCCTAGACTTGTATTTTTGTTATTCACCTGGTTAGGGAAGTTTTCCATCATTATTTCTTCAAATAGGTTCTCGATCCTTTGCTTTTTCTCTTCGCCTTCTGATACCCCTATGATGCAGATATTATTGTAACTGAACTCAGATCTTGCTGCCTGCTACTCGGAAAGCCAATACAAGAGATGCAGGTGCTGATGTAAAAGAAAGTGGTTTTATTCAAGTGCTAGCAATCTGGAAGATGGGAGACTCTGTTCTCAAAGCCCATCTTAATATTCCAGTGCAGGCAGGAGTTTTTATAAGGAGGGAGTGGAACAGGAGAACAAAGAGATCAGAAGGAGGAGCTGTGGACATGCAGGCAGTGTCCTTGCTGGTCCTGATATGGATCTTTAATGTCAGCATCTTGTAGCTGGTCAGTGCCAGCCCAATTCCTGCAGTTGGGTGAGCTATGTCATCCAAAGTTGTAGTCAAGGCCTTTTCTTGTAGAAAGAGAAATTGGAACTGCTGTCACTTGCAATATGCTTATAAAGAAACTGTCAGTATGTGAATTCTTTTTATCAGTTTGTTAGTATATATCATTCTAATTCTGTTTCATGCTAAGGCAGAATAGTATAAAGTTTTTATTCCCTGTTACAATATTACATTTTATATTGTTCCATATGTTGTAGACTATACTCAGGGATTTTTTTTCTGCTGTTTGGGTGTGTTCTGCTACCTTGTTATCCAAATCACCGATTTGATTTGTGCTTCATCTAACCTACTGACCTACTGTTGATTCCTTCTAGTGTATTCTTCACTTCAGATATTGTATTTTTCATTTCTGACTGGTTCTTTTTTATGGTTTTATGCCCTTTTTATGCTGTTGAAGTGTTCACTAAGTTCCTTGAGCATTCTCATAAACATTTTTTAACTCAGTATCTTGTCGATTGCTTGCTTCCCCTTCATTCGATTCATTTTCTGGAGATTTCTCTCGTTCTTTCATTTGGTGCATATTTCTTTGTCTCCCCATCTTGGATGCCTCTCTGTGTTACTTTCTGTGTATTACATAGATCTGCTGGGACTCGCAGTCTTGGCAGGGTGGCTTTAGGTAGTAGGTGTCCTGTGAAACCAAGTGACACATCCTCCTTCACGCCTGCACTAGGCACTCCAGAAACACCCATTGTGTGGGCTTTGTGGCTCTCCTGTTGTAGGTGAGTCCTCGTTGTGGCATGAGGTCAACCTTAGGCTGGCTGGCTGTGGGCACTGACCCCAACCACAGTGTATGTGGCTGTGCAAGTGCTGCACACAGAGAGCAGAATCTGCCTCAGCAGGGTCCGGTGCCTGTGAAGACCTCCTTTTATTTATTTTTACTTTTTTTAGATTTTATTCATTTATCTTTAGAGGGGAAGGGAAGGAGAGCAGGAGAGAAATATCAATGTATGGTTGCCTCTCATGTGTCCCCTGCTGGGAACTGGCCTGCAACCCAGGCATGTGCCCTGACTAGGAATCAAACCACGATCCCTTAGTTCACAGGCCTGAACAGATCAGGTGTGCAAGGGGAAAATGGCCACTGACCTAGAGCCACACAACTCAATTTGTCTCAGATTTTGCCTCTGCAGGGTGGGGCTGCCTGGGTCGGGAGGGTGGAGCTAGGGGATCTTCCTTGGGTGGGGGACAGTGCTAGTCAGGCTTTTGAGAAGGTGGATCCAGAGCTACATAATTGTGTCTGATATTCTCTGAATCTGTCTGGACTTCTACACCCTAGGCCCAGATAGCTGATTCCTCTGAATGGTGTGAGCTCATTGGGGCGAGTTAACAGGGAGTCAGGAGGGTGGGGCTATTGCAATCCTCCAAGCTGATGCCATATGGAAGGGAGTGCTGGACTCAAGGAAGATGGCATCTGTGGGGAGTGTGGGATAGGGACCTAGCTCAGGCACTCTGACAGCCACAAAACTCAGTCTTTCCTTGAGGACTCTACTCTACTCTGAGCTACCATCCCTCTGTCAGAGCCCAGGATGAGTGACAGAGAAAGACATTTTGTGTGCTGACACTTTAAGAGGGCACCTGGGCTTCGAGCAGACTCCCATCTCTCCCTGGTGACCAGAATCCCTGTTGATTTTCACAGCCAAATATGATGTAGACTCCTCTTCCTTGTTCTGATGCTCTAGGCTGGCAAGCCTGGCATGGGTTTAAAACCTCAAATCTTTGCAGCTGAGATACCCCTCTGGATTTTTAGGTCTTTGTCTTTCTTACCTTCTTAAATTAAAAAACAGGTGGGTTAGTTCTTGGCTTTCCAATAAAAGTGAGTCAAGGCTAGTTTCATTCTTTTTTGCTCTCCCAAAAGCACTGTGGAAAGAATGTGGTAAAACCCTCTGATCCAGAGGTTTTCAATGTGGCTTCTTCTATAAATTCTTGGTTATAAGATTTGTGTTCAGTTGGTCTTCAGGTGATTATTCAAGTTGATTTTTTAATAATTTAGTTGTAATTCTAGTTTGGTTGTGGGAAGAGATGAGTGTAGCTTCCACCTATTCTAAAGCCATCTTGGATCTCTTTCATCTAATTTTTTAATAGGCTTTATTTTTTAAAGCACTTTTAGGTTCAAAGAATAATTAAATGGAAGGTACGGATGACCTATATCCCATCTCCCCCACACTCACAAAGCTCCCCCATTATTAATACCCCCACCAGAATGGTGCATTTGTTACAACTGCTGAATCTGTACTGACATATCTCCAAAGTTCATAGTTTACATCAGGGTTTGCTCTTAGTGGTATATATTCTAGATTTTGATAAAGTTTAATGGTATGTATTATCATGGTAGCATCATATAGAATAGTTCACTGCCCTAAAAATGCTCCATGCTCCACCTATTTTCTCCTCTCCCTATCTGCCCCTAATCCCTGGAAATCACTGATCTTTTTACTGTCTCAGTAGTTTAGCCTTTTCCAAATGTCACATAGTTGATTCCTATAGTTTAACCTTTTCAGATTGACTTCATTCATTTAGTGGTATGCATTTAAATTTCCTCTATGTCTGTTCATGGCTTGATAGCTCATTTTCTTTTATTGCTGAATAATATCTCATTGTCTGATGTACCTGTTTATTTATCCATTCACATACTGAAGGACACCTCAGTTGCTTTCAATCTTTGGCAATTATGAATAAAGTACATTATAAGCATATACATGCAGTTTTTTGTGTGGACATAAGTTTACAATTCATTTGGATAAATAAGGTGTACGATTGTTGGATATGTACTGGGTCTGGCACAAATAAAACTCCTTTTCATTACAAAATCTTTTATTACAAAATTATAAGCATGTAATTCTGTAACATAATAATATCACATTCAATCACACTGTTTTTGGGTGAAACGTTCAAATTAAAACTATAAATTACTACCCTACTAATCACAATCAAGCAAGCCTTACTTCTGCTGGACTCTGTAGTTTAATTTTTGATAAGCTTAATAGTGTTAACTATTGTCTTGAAAAGTTTCTAAAAATTTTACAGCTGTTATTAGCTGGTGTGAGCCAGCTTTGGAACATCCCTGCATTATAATTATATCTCTACCCTTCTTACAAATTTTGCTTATTAAAAAAATCCAAACTTGAGCTTTGGTTGGCTCCACCTAAAGGTATTTGTGAGATAGAATTTCATAGTTGCTTTTGTATATGTGTATGCATGTGCTAGTGGGCTTATTAAATTGAAAATAGACTGGTTGGTTCCCAGCTTTCCAATAAAAGCAAGTCAAGGCTAGTTTAGTTCATGTTTTGCTTCCCCCAAAGCAACATGGGAAGAATGGGTGAACTCCTCTGATCAGAGATTTCCAAACTGTTCACAGAAAGTTAGGGCCTGCAGGAGTCCTGTAGGGACCCAACTGAATTTACATAGAGCTTTCTATCACCCCCAGGTTGTCCGTTTTCCCAAAGTTTCCTTCAACCAGAGTTTCTGCACTTTCCATTTGATGTATGAGGTTTTTGTATTAGATTTTGTTTGGAGAAGAATTTTGTTGACTAAAAACATATTCAAATCACTGCCTTGGAACTCAAAATGTTATAAAGGAATTGGGTGCACCTCACACCATGATTCCCTGACCTGTCAACCATACTATTCTAATGCACTTGCCATTTGTCTCAATGAAACCTGTTTGGGGGATCAAAGGTATGTAAAGAAGAGATGCCTCTGGCACTATTGTTACAGGAACGGGGGGGGGGGGCACAATATACTATTACCAAAAGGACTCCCCACTGGGTCTGCATTATCTGCTGCCAGAAGAAAAGATGACTCTCAAAGCCAAAGATTTATGAAAAGGGAAGGAAATGTTTATTTAAAGCTATACAGACTTAAAGTAGTGACCTAATGTCTTTATTAAGATATCAAAGTTCTTTAAGATACCCACAGATGCACACAGTCCTTCCTTCTCCCTCTGCCCTAATCTGGGGTACTGTATTTCAGGAAAAGAAGTAGACGTCTGTGATTCAGGCTTCCAGCACCATCAGGTGTGTTGCCCTCCAGGCAGGATCTCCAATTAATCCAAAGTGATGTGGCACCTTCTTGTGACCCACCAACAAAAATCCTTGCACCCCTTTTTTTACATTCAAAGTCTCTCTTATTTCTTCAACTATGTGGCTAAAGAGTGTGCCCCAAAGCCACTGGGATCCCCCATCAAAGCTGCTGGGGTTCCCACTCTGGCAAAACCGCATGGTTCTTTCCTAGGGCCACAGCCACATGGTCCTCTCTCTAATGGCTGCCCCGTCTGGGTTTAAATCCCCACTCCAGTCTTCCTCTGCACCCCCTTTCCAACTCCTCCTATAATCAGTTACACCTGCCAGCATTCCTGGACTACTCCAAGTTTACTGGGCTGCCATCCTGAGTCTGGGCAGGTGTGGCCCCATGTCATGGAGCCAATCTTGTCCAAGCTCTCACACAGGTGCTATAACCAGGGGGACCTGTCCCCAGTTACATCTTGGGTGGAAGTCACTTCTATCCCCCTAGCTTAGAGCATGGCCACAACTATTTAACATATCTATGCAACCATTTAAAGGTTATAGATATCTTAAATGACCATGCCATGGATTAGCTGCAAAGCTACTGCTATGCAAAACAGCTCTGCATGTTCCCGCTCCACGTGTCCTTCCCCCAACTCACACGTGTGGGGGGGAAAGGGTGAGGACATCCTATATATGTTTCTAATATTTCCTGGACACCTTGAGTTCTGGACCCCTTGAGTTCTGGACCCCATTCCAAATCCCTATTTGGGGCCCCCCTCTAGGCTGCACCCTGTTTCACTATCATCCGTGATAAAAAATGAAGAACCAACTCAATAGGCAAAGGTGCCTTCCATTTTGTTACAGTTACATATGTGTAAGGTTATTTTAGATTCATCCCCGGAGCTACCAGTTAACACTGTAAAGTTGTGAATAGAAACAAGTGTGATCAATTTTATTCCTTCCCACAGGGGGGACCCATTGGAACATGGCTTTTGTAATCAAGACTTTAAATAATCACAGTCTTGGCAGAACACTTTCCAATCCCATTAGACAAGACTCCCCACAATTTATGTTGTTCAGGACAGATTTTCTTTCTTTTTTTTTTTTTACCATTATGATAAGAGATTTATCACATTGATTCCAGCATTACATATTTATGTTTTGCATGGGATTGATAAGTGCTGTGGATTATAAAGTTATACTCTGGAAGCTACATTGTGAGTGGAATTAATAAATGCATGCATAGGGCATCCTCCACGATGTCCGGTCTGTTGGCTACAACCAAACCACCTGCTAACTTCTCTATTTTCACGACAAAGGAATAAGAGATGCAGAAAACTTTTTAGAGTTCTGTCTTGTTGGGGAAGAATCCCTTTGTTCAGGTCCATTTTCGACATCGGTAAGAGGAAAATTCTGTTGTGTATTTTTTCCTTTTGTAAACAACCTTCTAGAGAGGTTAATAAATCTCATTTTATTTTTGTTCCCTTCCTTCATTTGTTCTCATGAAGGTATTGCAGCTGGGTCTTTCCCTGGATGCGGCTTGGTAACCACTATATTGTTAGATTTCATATTGGACTGATTAGAAGACTCGTAAAGATTGTATAGACTCTATGCCCTGAAGAAGATACACCAGATGTTATCTTACAGACTTGAATGCTCTGCATTGGAGGAACAATACCATTCTAGGAGCTCTTTCCAGTCCATTTGGAGGCAGAGCTTACTGTTACTTGGAAATGATCAGTGATGTGAAACTGTATTATATTCCCAAGATCTTAGAATAAAAAATTCCAGACTTGTGCATCTGCGTAAACCCTTTCATTTTATAAATGAGAAACTGAGACTAGAGGCCGGCCAGCCAAAGGCTGCCCCCCAGCTCTGAGCAGCAGGCCCAGGCCAGAGGTATGAGGTGTGCCCTGTCATGCTTACTGGTTTTTCTTTTGTGTTTGTTTGGTTGGTTTTGGCTTCCTGAATCTTTCCTGGAGGGCAAATCTTTAAATAAAAACTGAATGGAGTTGGGGCTCCAGTTGGGGGCTGAACAGAGCTGTGAGGAGATGGGAATGGGCCTCTGGATATAACATGATGTTTAGACAGGAGGGTTTTTTCTATTTGTCTCTGAG
Source organism: Artibeus jamaicensis (assembly GCF_021234435.1). Lineage (NCBI taxonomy): Eukaryota > Metazoa > Chordata > Mammalia > Chiroptera > Phyllostomidae > Artibeus > Artibeus jamaicensis. Next base: position 5,948,292 of record NW_026521810.1, on the reverse strand, counting down.
AAAAATTAAATAAGAATATGAAGAAATAAATTAGAATTCTGAACAATAAGAAGTTTAAAGTGGTCTCAGCAAGTCCTGAAAGATAAAAGCTACAGAGCCCTTTCCATCTTCAGGAATATGCTGAATTGCTCAGGTGATCGAGATGGTGGAATTCTACAGAAAGGGGCCTCCTTTACTCTGAGTCAGGGACGTGAGCCTCTCAGTGGCCCTGACTGTGGCTCCCACCCAAGCCCCAGGTGTTTTGCACCTGAGAGGGGAGGTGACATGCAGGACAAAAGGTCCAGCCACAAGCACATGGGCTTTTGCAAACCCCAGCAAATAACAAACAGCCCTTGTCTGGTTTGCTGACAGGTTTATTTCTGGAAGAGTTAAATGCAGGCCTGGCTTTAGGCAAAATTGTGAGAGTGGGTAAGTCTGCTGCTTCCAGCACATTCTCCTCTTCCCCATTAGCAGTGTTCTGTCCCAGCTGTCACCCGGGGTCCTGAGCTCTCATTGCTGGCCTCAGCTTCAGGCCTTTCCCTTCCTCCCTCAGCAGCAGTTTTTCATTCCCTCCCCTTGCCCCAGGGCATCCTGGCCTCCTCCTGTGCTAACACAGTGGTGACTGCTAATAAATTAATTCAGTCACTTTTCCCAGGTAATATCTTTTCACTTTAATGCTGGCTGACTGAAGACAACTTAATGGGATTATTCAGATAGTAGAAATTTCCAATTTAGCACAAAGAGGGTGGATGAGAGAGGGAGTAGGGGGAGGGCTGTGACCTCTGGGCAGCAATAGGTCCCTCTGGCTGAGGGACGAGAGGGAGAGAAGACATGGTATCTTGAAGGCTTTTCCCTGGCTCTAGATTCTCGGACAAACTCCACACAGGTCTGTTTTTTTTTGACATTTCCTAAGTAACAAAATAGATGACAGCAATGAACTGACTGAATTCTATTTTATAGCCAAGTTTGTACACAGCACAAGCCCCTCCACGTGGTTATTCTTATGAGACATGGGTTCTTTGAGGGTTGCCCAGCTGTGGGGCACCCAGGTTAGGAAGCAGACGCTCGGATGACAAGGTCTCAGATGTTCTCCATCAGCTGTGCCATGCCAAGTTAGAGGGGGGATTCTTTACTGCTCAGCCACCTTTTCTGTTCTTACACTTCCTTCTTGGTTCTCTTTTTGTTCAGAGTTGTGGAAAGGGTACAGCTGGTGACAAGGCAGCAGTGCCGAGACTTAGAACTCTGGGCATTTTTAGTTTAAATCGTTTTCACTGTATTTCTACACAGTGATTAAAGATGAGGATGACATCATGGGCAATGACTTTTAATTGAGCTCCCCAAGAAGGAGGAAGCTTGGTACTGGTGTCTAAAGTCTGCTGGGTCCCTGCTGTGGTAGACATGGAAGCACAGGCCCACAATCCTTTGTGTCCTGGAATAGCCACAAGGCCCTGGAAGTTTTCCTTTCTATTTTTACTCCTATGTGTTTACTGACTCAAACCACATGCTCTTGCCACCTGCTGTACTGCGTCAGAGGGTGTTATTCCCCAAGATTGGTGGTACCTTTGTCATGGTCAGCTCGAAGTGTAGGCTGATGTCAGGGAGAAGTAGCTGAAGTAGGGTGGGTCCATTCACACCTTGCTTTCTCTTCTCCCCAGCTGCTTGGACCTGTGGGTGTGTTGTGTCAGGACAAGGCCAGAAGCAACTTAAACAATTCCAGCTCAGGAGGCTGGTGATGAAGGTGCCTAAGAAATCTTGGAAAGAATGACAGTGAGGGGAAGAGGTGACACCCCCACATTCCAGAGCTAGAGAGCCACTTCCTCTCCAGAGATGACAACCTGAAGCTTGCACTCCATGGCAGCTGGTGTACAATGGATGATGGTAACTTCTGAAAATGCCCAGACCCGCCAAAAATAGTTACTACTTCTCTCCAACAAGTATACACATAACTGTTCAGGAAAAGAAAAAGCGTTTTCTTACTGTCAAGCTCTGTAGTTTTCTTTGGGTAAACCAACTTGACAAAAACAAGATAGGCACCTTTGCAAGTCATTTAGACACACACAAAATAATCACAAGTTTATTTTAGAAGCAGCCACAAAAATAGCTGAGGCATCCAGGAACAGTTTTAGGAGTGTCTGTGAATGATAATTAAATGTGAGTACCTCCCACATAGTGATAACTTCAAAGACAATGTTAGCAATGCTGTTTGTGACTTCGTCAATGTCAGGGAGGCCTGAGAAACTCTAGTGCTGCACCAAGCACTTAAAAACGAACTTGCATAAAAAGATGCACTTGTGTGAAAGTAGTCATTTATGTCCTGGCTGCTTGCCATTCAGAGAAGTGGTTTCCAGTACCCCAGGGATAGGGAGCCTCTGGACATTCAGGTGAGGGCTCAAAGTGAGGTTTAAACCTTCAAGTACAGTCAACCAAAAAATCATAATCTCTTTTCAGACTTTTTTTTGGAAGAGGGGTTGGTGTTGGGGCTCATCTGCTTTCCAGTTCCCTTCCTGATGAGAATAAGGTGTGATGTTCTCAGCCCTTGGCTACTGGGAAAGGTGGCATCTGTGGCCTTGGCCAGGACCCTTGAGGCATTTCCAGAAGGAGATCCTCTTATCTGAGCCCCTGTCTCAGGCAGTTTTCACTGATGAGGCCAAGCTTCCATCTCTGCCACCTGTATCCATCAGCTTTTCCCCAAATACAGAGCCTTTGCTTGATCTCTCTTTTCTCCCAGCTTTCCTTTCATGCTCTTGCATATTTTGCTATCTATTTAAACCCTACTCTTTATTCAAATGCAAATTCTGCTTCCTTTATGGAACATGTATTGCCTGAGATAACAATAACAGAATAATGCCTTACAAATAACAATATTTTATGGATTTTTTACACATTATCTCATTAGAACAACCTAAAGTTTCAAAGCTTGGAAGCCTTAGAGGCCATCACACTATGATTTTATGGATGAGAAGGTTAAGGTCCAGGAGGCTGCGTATAGAAAATGTCACTGTTGTTGGCAGAGCAAGAAAGAGATCTGGGGTCTCTTCAATACCCAGACCAGTATTCTGTCCATCAATGTCTCTTTGTGGGAGTTATCCACCTGCATGTTACAGGTGAAATAACTGACTTGAGTGACTCACTCAAGGTCACATGACCAGTCCAACCAGGCTTGTAGTCCAATGCTTTCAAGGAGACTGAGCTACTATCATGCCAGTGAATGCTTACTGCAGAATGGCTATAGGAGCCAGTAGGGAAAGTTTATTTTGCCATTCACATGACTCCCAGCCCTACCACCTTGGGTTATTATTAAAATATTTTGACCCCAATAAGCTACTAGAGAATAAAGCCAGTATTTTATATCCTTTAGGCTCTTGCTGCCCCATTTTACTGCTCCAGTAATTAGTGCAGGGCTTTGCATGAAGTGGGAGCTTGGTGTGTAATGAAGAATGATAGTTGTTTAACATTTGTATTACCTGGTTCAGACACAAGATGAGGGAGGAAAGGAAAGGGCAGGAATCAGAGAGGAACAAAGCCTTTTCTGCCTGGGAGAGGCTGGTGGGGGAACAGGCACAGAGGGGAAGGTATGGTCTTGCTTCCAAAAGGCAAAGGGAAGGGCTTGCAAGGTGAGCAAGGCAGGGGGAAGAGGCTGCTGTCACATCCTTCCAGACCAGGCCTTCCCAACCTTCCAGGCAGAAAGGAATTTGTCCTGGAAGATGCTAGGTCATACCAGCCATCTCTGTTTTTGTATCACTCTACCTTCTCCATACACTGGGGCCAAAGTCACCACCTTTGTGGACCACATACCCACCCTCTGCCCTCCCCAGAGCTGCCTGAGTAAGCACACAGGCCCAAACCCTCATTCTGTAAGAACCTGGGGTCTGTATTCAGTCTAAGGTTCTACAGTCACCAGGCCACATGTCCCCAGCCTTTATACATTCTACTTCTGGGGGACCATAGGTCTGAGAGCCATTGAAATAGCAGGAGTCACTACAGAACACTTCTGAGGTCTTCTTGCCTATTCTTCTCACAAAGGCACCAGAGAGAGCCTCTGGCAATGACACCGGAATATCTGCCTCACAGCCAAGTTAAGGCCCAGCCAGAATGCCAAATGGCACTGGTGACATCTGGAGATACCTTTGGCCTTAGCCTCTCCTCCTTTGTAGAGTCTTATGCTGGTTCCTCACCATAGTCATTACTCTTTTCTTATTGTATTTTCCAATAATAATGACCTTTGCTCATATCTTAAGCTCCAGATCCTTGCTGGGGTATGTGACAAACAGGTAGGAAGGGTAACTCTCCTGCTAAGGGACTTGACAGGTTCCTAAGTTCCGAGGTGCAACTGATGGCTGCACCCACAAAGCCCACCATGAGTCCCTTGACAAGCTGCTCTGTGTGCTGGAGCATCTGCTGGGCTTGAACATTTCTCTAGAAGTTTTCTACTAAGCGCATATTATATGGGACACTTACAATTTGTGTAGAAAATCATATTTATCCCTAAAGTAGAACAAAGTCCTATAGAAATAAGACTCAGTAGACTTAGTTTTTAATTGTAGGTATAGATTAGTTTTCTCACCTAAAACACAAACAAGTTAGATTAATCCCTCAAGATTGCTTTTAATAACAAATATGTGATTTTTGGAACCTAGAAAGGCAAGTGGTGGAAGGGCTAAAGAAAAAAGCCCTGATTTTTTTGTCTATTTGTTGCTACCAGATTTTTGAAAATGTGTGAGGCCTACTACCACTTCAGTGGAAGGAAAGCCCTAAGGTTCCCAGTCAGTCAGGTTGAAAGACTGAAGAGTTTCTTGCCACACTCCTGACCAGGCCAGGTGGGTGGACTTGGATAGACTGGACATAGAATGACATACCCAGTACTGTGGAGTGGACAGCCCAGTTGGAGTCCCCCTGCTGTGGGGGAGAAAGAAAGAGAGGGATCATCACTAATGAGGGTCTACAAGACCAGATTTGTGCATTCACTTTGTCATTGAAAATGGCAAAGCATTCTCATCCTCTTTTTACTGGTTAGAAAGCAGAGGCTTCAGAAGTTAAGGAACTTCTCTGGGGCATGCTACTTTCCCATTGAAGGTACACTGCTCTCCAGTGAGGTGGCCCCTGCTAGCTCCTTGCCCCTTCCTGGTCTGATGTCTGAATTTGGGCACATAGAATCTGCTGCCAGTCTGGACTTCCTCACAGCCCCAGAGCACCTGGCCTTCGTCTACCCTCAGACTCCTTGCTGTTCCTTCTGACTCCTTCTGGGAGACTGCCCTTCTTCTCAGTGCATCACTAGACCAAGGGAAGGATTTTTTCCACTGACTGCATGGAAAAAACAGCCTACACTGTTTCCAATGTACTGTACGGCCCTTTTCCTGTCTGTTGGAAATTTTCTTGAGTCGAATAGATCAGCACGTCTGTGTCTGTCAAGCACAAGCCTGTAAGTAGTGAGAACATCTGTGTGTGAGGTCACGTTTGTTGTATCTCAACACAGAGATTGTTTTATAGCATGACAGGATGAATAATGACTTGTGAAAAGAAAACTTCCCTTAGTTATCAATAATGAAAGGGATTTTCCTCCCCCATGCTGGAGAAGAGATAGCATCCTCTCTTGTTCCTTTATAGAAGATGCCAGAAAGAGCTGATGCCCTATAACAAGGCTCTCAGAGTGTGCAGCATAAAGGTATGTCCTACAGTTAATTCATCAAAACATCATCTTGTTTTCTGACATTTCAGGACTTTTAAAAATGTGTAATTTGTTACAATTTTTTTGGTAAATATATATTCAATTTCATGTGGGATTTTGCCTTAGTAGTTTTGTATTTATTTTCTTGGAGAAGCCCTCCCCTGCTCCAGTTAAGTTTCCAGCCCCATAAAAGCTAGATCTGCCCCTGCCTGATGGATACCAGGAGTTGGGGAGACCGGAGAGGGTAGCTGTGTGGAGTGTGAGCAAAGGCGGTGGATGGAAGGTGAAGGCATGTGCCAGCCTATGAGAGGCCCCGTGCTCCATACTGAAGAGCCTGAACTCTTGCATGGGAGTCAAGGGAGTTTTTAAACAGGGAACTGCCAGAATGAGATTTGTGTCTTTAGCTAATCCTGCTAGAAGGGAATCATAGAATGGTCTACCGAAGAAAAAAGTGGTGGAAGGAAGGTCATTTAGGAAGCCAATGCAATGGCAGGAATTAAGGTGCGACCTTCCTAGGAAGGGGGTGACAAGGAGAGAGATTCAAGAGGCATTTAGAAAGTAAACTGTGTAGAATTCCATATCAGAGGAACGTGTATGGGTGTGCTGAGGTGCTGGGACCAAGGACAAAGAGAGGGAGTACAGTGAGAGGGAGGGAGATGGGCAAGAGGAAGCTGGAGTGTGGCCTTGGGTGGCTGGGAGGGTGGAAGTGCTATTCAGAGAGAGCCCAGCAGGAGCAACTCAAAGGTAATGAACCCAGTGCAGGGTCAAAATTGCCCAAGGACTGACCTGCAAAGCTAAAGGAATGAGATAATTTGAGCCAACAAACTATATATTTAATGGGCCCAATTACATGCCAGGTAGGTATGAGATGTAGGGAAAAATTGAACAGTGGCTATAACACAGCCCTGGACCCAGGGAGAGGCTCATAAAACAGATCCCCTTTTTGCATTTTATTTGAGCTACACAATATTTTAGTTAATTATTAAAAACAGAAAATGTCTTCACATGCTTCAAAAATAAAAATTTACAAAAGGATATTTGCAAAAAGAATCCCTCCTGGAGGTGAGTTTCTTACATATTCTTAGAGGCGGTCTGTGGAGATGTGCTGGCAAATATATATAGTTCTGCACTGATGCTTATTTCACTTTGCTGTGCATCTTAGAGGGAGCCACATGAATACATTAAAAAACTGAGTTATTTTAATAATTGCACACTAATTCTTTATTCAGATATACCAACTTTAATTTAGTCAGTCTTCATTTGATGGTATGGGGTTGTTTCTCATGTGCACGAGTGTGTCGCTGGGTCAAAGGACATGTGCACTTATAACCTTGGCACACATCAACAGAGCAGTTTTTAAAAGTTGAATCTGAATCTGTATTTAATATTTGCCATCTCTAGTTCATCATGGTCCTCACCAGGCCCATTGCCAAGTGGTTATTACATGCCTTTCCATTATCTGCCTAGCTATAACAGCATCTGGAAAAAACAGGTTTAAGAAGGAGAAGAGGACCTAGTCTCCATCCCAGTTTAATTACTTACCTTTTTCTTTCATCTGTAAGATGAACATAATTATAATCATGTTCAAGCATTTTTGAGAGAATTAAACAGGGTAATGTGTGTAAGAGTGTTGTGTGAAATGTGAGGAGTGCGTGCCTGCTTATGGTGATGATGACTGGTCTCTGTCCTGGGCCAGCATAAAGGAGAGGAAGACCCATGGAGAAGCAATCTCTCTGTCTTGCTCCTGCCCCATTTGCACTGGGTGGTAAGAAAACAAAACATAGAATAGATCAGAAAGCCTTGGAGACCAGGGACCTTTTCTGCATTGTTTGCTCTTGTAGCCCAGTGCTTAGAACACCAAGTAAATGCTCAATAGGTGTTTGATGAAAGAACTGGAAGAATGGATCTCACCCTGTCCTTTCTAAATGTTTCATAACTGCTCATATGGCAGGTGGACAGCTGTAATAGGGAAGTCAAATTCTTTTAATTTATCAATTATTCAAAGCTCATCATACTGGGTGAAACAGTGTCTTCTCCTCACCCCACTAAAAAGTCACTCATGTCCACCTGAACCTTAGAAAGTTATCTTATTTGGAAATAGGTCTTTGCTGATATAACTAGTTTAGTTAAGGTGGGTCATACTAGACTAGGGTAGACCCTAAATCTGATGACTGGTGTCCTTATGAGAGGAGAGGGCACCTAGAGAGGAGAAGCCATGGATGGAGACAGAGATTGGAGTCTACAAGCCAAGGAACACCAAGGACTGCTGGAAGCTACCACAAGCTCAGAGGAGACCTGGAACAGTTTCTACACCAAAAGCCTCCAGAAAGAACTAGTTTCCTCATTTTACAAAGGGAACAGCTGTACACACACACATGCATACACTACACATGCCACACACACCCCCAAAAATGCAAAAACAGAGTTGTTGTAGGGGCCCATAAAGTTACATGCAAGAATATGTAATATACAGATGGAACTTGATGTTTCTTCTATCCTCTTTCAAGTAATAAAAAAGTTAATGTTTTCTCTTTAATTGAAAGAGAATAATTACGTCTAATCCTTTACAATATTTTGCCATAAGCTTTAATATGAAGATGACTTTAATTGTTTAAACAATTCTTTGGCAAAAAAAGACCTACTGCAACATTGATGACAAACATTAATGTTTTTGGTGTGTCCGATGCCATTATTATAAAATGCAAGTAAGTTTAATAAACCATGGAAATACAACTGGGAATAAAGTGAGAAGAATATCAGGTACAAAGATGTGTGTGTATTTTTAGTGCTTGTGACAGCTTTCATTCATGGATCTCATAATACACATTGACTTGTTACCTACATTTATCTGTCCAACAACTGTCTATATCAATTTCATCTTCCAGAAGGGACAGACTGAAGTCATCATGGTTTCTTCCCTTGGAGTTTCTCTATTTAAGCAAATCAACCTACACAAAGAACAAACATAAGTATGTCTATGAAATAACTTTCTCAGTAAGCATATGTGAACCCCCCAGCAATTGTAGCATCTCTTCTCTTCTGCTTCTTTGATTTGTGTTGCTAACACTATTGGTTGTTTATCTAACACCTTTTCTTCTGCCCTTTTGTCTTACTAGTAGAGATTGCTTCCCATTACAGAGACTGAAAACAAGATTGTCACTTCCCTTGCCTCTCCTGCAGCTAGATCATGGGCCTCAGAACCAATCATGGCCAATGGACAAAAGGGTGCACCTGCTGAAGGCCTCCCTAAAACAACAAAGCAAGCAAAAAGAGCTTTCTTTCCTGACTTTTGGTGGACTTACATGAAGATGGTGTCTGGGGCAGTGGCCTCCATCTTTTGACCTCAGAAGGGGAGGAGAGAATATTAAGGAAAAAAACCTAATTTTATAAAGTGGCAGAAAAGAAAGACCTTGAGTCTTCAGGATTTCTGTCATGTGAGATATTAATGAGCTTTTATCTTTTAATCTCCCCCAAATGGAATACTCTGTTAACAACTGAAAGGATCTAGAATAGACTTACTGTCCAAACCCATTCTATGTTTTGTCTATAAAAACTTCTGTTTTATACCTTTATCTAATATCCTCGGTTGAAATAGTCTGTAAAAGAGTTCATTTTATCCACCTGCAATCTTTATATTCATGCAGGTAAAGAAGAGAGGCTTGACCTAAACAATTAATGACTCTAAACCATAGACAGGGGTAAATATTTCTTTCCCAAATATACAGTCTCCACTCTTGTCTTCTGACACGTGCACTGACAAGCAGTGCCCGCGGTGTCATGGATGAGACATGAGATGAATTCACATGAAATACCGAGTCTTGTGGAGGAAAAGGGCCGGAAAGGCCACTCCGTCAAGAGGAGGGAGAGCCTCAGAACAGCCTGGCCACCCTCTCAAGGGGAGAGCAGCTTGGAAAGGCTCTCCAAGGGAGAACCTCTGTCCAAGGGAGAAAGAGCTGCTGCAGCACCAGGCAACTCTCTCACCAGCGGAGAGAGAGAGCCCCGACCCTTGCCCAGTCAGGCTTTTATTGGGATTTTTGCACAGGAGTTCAGGTACAACTTATTAATCATTGTCAAGCAGTAAACAGTAAATAGTATACAAAAAACCATTAGGGCTTCTTCTAAATCAGGGCCCGTCAGCTAAAAGGTTACAGAACTTTGGGAACATGAACTCTTTTTCTGCTTGGGCCCTTATCATCTAACTAAAAGCATTCTTAAACAAAGCAGGTCTCACAGACTTTCACATATTCCTTCTAAGGCCTAATTACCCAGGGAGCCCTCCATTCCCAGCATAAGGCTTGCACTGCCTTCCCCATCATGGGTTTTTAGGCTTAAGTGGATAAGAGCCAGGAAGCACTCCTCCCAGAGGACATGGGGACTCAGGCTTTGTCACAGCTGGGGGGCACAAGTGATTATGTCTAGCCTATGTTGCCCCTCCTCTGAGGGGTCTCACTTGTCTCTGACCATCCCACCACACTTTGGGGGCAGGGAGATGAAACAGGGGCAGCACCTGCTGCCAGAGACAAGCCTTATCTCCTCAGTGGCTCACATTCTGGAGGTTGCTCACAGCCTTAGACATGGGAGATGGTTTACAATTCCTGAAACCAGGCAGGGCAGTCCCCAACAGTCTCCTGGTCTGGATGTGTTACGTAATCTTGACTTTTTCTCTGAAATGAAGCACCACATATAGGAATGTGCTAATGATTGCATCATTTTGTTGCTGGTGGAAATAGGGTTCTTCCATGGAGTCATGAGAAAAGCATTTTAGGGACCCATGCATGGGAGGATGAGGTATAGTAGTAAGATTTATTGGAGTAAAAACAAAGGACTACCCCCAGGTGCCTGTTGTCTCATTCCTGACCAGGTGGCTTAACTCTGTCTCACTGTGAAATAAGTCCTGAACCTGGTGACATAAGTGTCCACCAGGAGGGTCAGGGTCCAGAACTGTAGTGCGATCACCCTGGGCTCTGGTGTTCCAGCATAGTCTCTGCTCCTGGCTGCATTCCAGCTGTGCTGCATTGCCAAAACCAGGACCCACTTACAACTGGGCAAACAAATTGGTGAAGGGACACACGAACTTGTGCTATTGAGATGGACCTTTGTTAAGCTTTGATTATATTACCTTGGGCTTGGGAGGGAGCAGGCTTTCTTTCAGAATTACCAATCTCTTTCCTAATCGTTCATAAGCTTGTGCTGCGTCCTTCTTTATTCAATCTGGTCTTTTCTTCCAGGTTTTCCAGGCTAGACTCCTCCTCTTTATGTCACCATTGGGGCTCTTATGGCACATGCCTCAAAGTTTTGCTTTGTCACCTGGTTTCTACTGCTCATGTGCTTACTTCCCACTATACCATCTTGGCTTCTACAGTAGAGGGCTTTCCCCTGTTTCATTTATTCTTCCCTCTCATAGTCCAGACAAATTGACACATACCCTAGCCCCCAGATTGGAAAGTCAGTCCTTTCTCCTTACACTCGATGCTATGGGGTGGGGTGGTAGAAATGATAATCCTCTTGGTGGGGATTCAGCTGTTACCTGGGGTATCTGAAGCTGTAAACTTCTAGACTTAAGCCTGATTAAGTGTAACTGCCAGACTCAATCAGGCCCAGCCAGTCTAGCTCCCTTCTCTTCTGTTAACTCCTAACTGCCTATATTAACAGTTTCATTTGTTAAGCATATATTGGATGCCTGCAATACACTAGGCTATGTTGTAGATACAGAGGAGTGAGTCAAAACTCAGGGACTCATGAGTTGGTGGGGAAATTAGGAGACACATAGATGATGTAGCTAAAATCCACACTCATATCAGTCAGGGTCTTGGGAGAAAACAGATGGCACAATCAGAAAGTCTAATAGAAGTGAGTTTAATAAAATGACTAGAGAGAGTGTGAATGGGTCTCATTGATTCAACAAAAGGTGGTGACTAGTATCTGTGGGAGCTGTCAACACCCTTGGACCTGAGGAACAGAAGGAGGGAGCCATGTAGTGGAGCCCAGAGAAAGCTTGGGGCCAGAGCAAGTGCAGCTGCCACTGTCCATCTTTCCTGGCTGAACCCAAGCACCCCACCAGAAGTTAAGAGCCAAGAAACCATGTGAAGCAACTTTGAAGGTTAGACTCCTAGGGCACAAAGGGCATGAGGGAGCAGTGGGGTATTGGAAATAACCAGCACAATACTAAAACATTGTTTTCAGCTATTGTTTCTGTTAACACTGACTAGGATAATTGCCTATTTAAATTTTTCCAAAGTCAGCACTTTTTTGTACTTTCATTTTCAGAGAGGTTTATCTCAGGCCTTGTTAGGAAGGGCCATCCAAACAGCAGCAGAAAGCCCATTTGTATCTTAGAGAAAACTTCATATACATCATCAACTCCAGCTTAATTTAAAATTCACAGCATCCAGTGCCAGGAGTAGGCCTGAGAGAAGAATGTGTAAGGATTAAAGAGAATTCATCCGCTGTGTATGCATGGAAATTAAGTGTGACTCCTAGGATGTGTACCTGGAGGAGAGGGAAAGGGTACACCTGTCTGGGCTTTAGGTCAGGGATTTGCTGTAGGACAAACTCAAGACCAGTGAACCTCATTTTACTGAAATCAACATTCTGAGATATAAGAACACTTAACTTTTAATTAACTTGAATCTCTTTAATAAAATTTATAATTCATTCTCATGCTACCCAGGCTCACACTGGAATCTTTTATTCAGTATCTCAAATTATGATCCAGGTGTCATACTCTGGAAACATACACATTTATTTTTTATTATTTTACAGCAATGCAACCGTAGTTGATTGGAGAGTAGTTGTTTCCCAATAGAAAGATCAAGTTCTCAAAAGCATATCACTCAGAGGATGGGAATGTCATTGAAAATGCACATCCACCCAAGCCGATCTCCATGGAAACAATCACATCTGGATTACCACAGTTCTCAGTCCTTATTGTGTCTCAGTCTTTATTAGAAAGGGGAGAGGACATTCTTTCCTCTTTCTAATTTGATTGGTGTTTTTTATAAAATGTATATATGTATATATTTTGAATTCAAATTGTCCTACCAGGCTCTTTATGAAAAACAACAGAAGCTCCTTAGCATTTTTCACTCCCCAGAGGAGCCTGCAAGCTATGAGTTGAGCACATTCTTCTGGCATGTCATTCCATATCTGCAAAAAACATGTTGTGTGCTTCTTCCTGAAATTTTCATTTTAGACACTATCCATGGGCTTCCTTTCATGGAGGGTGACGAGTCAAATCTGACACACACCCCTGGCTATTGTACCCCTACTTCATTCAGACTCATTTCTCTTCTTTCCAAGCTCTCAATGTAGCAGTATTGAGTGCTTATAGCAGTATCCGGTGTTTCCGTAATTGTCCTTGTAATGCTGCTCACAGCCAAGTCACAGTATACTAGAATTACTTTTTCTTTCTTCCACAACATTGGGTTTTCCTTTTCTTTCTTTTACAACATATCGTTTTCTCTGGAGTTTATTGTTGTATTGTGTGTGCACATAGTGCATGCACATGCTTAACCCTGTGTCTTTATTAGTGCTATACAACCAAACTCTATCCTATTTGTGCAAATCTCCTCTTGGTATTTAAACATGTGAGGACATCTATCAGGTCATCCTTCCTGAAGAAATGTCCCTGTCATTGCCTTTCTTTTCTGTATCCCATTTCTTCCTCTTCTGTGGTCCCCTCCACTGTTTTACAGACTACATCCTAGAGAAGCTTCCTGGGTAATTTCTTGCTAAGGTAAATTTCTGGAAATCTTGCATGTCTTCACAGATCTTTACTCTTTTCTCACAGTTTTTCTGTCTGGGGACAGACTACTATGATAGAAATCATTTTTTCTTGGAATTTTGAAAGTCTTGCTTCATTGTCTTCTAGCTTCTTGAATTGATACAAAGAAGTCTAATGTCATTCTGACTCCTTATTCTTTATGTGTGAACTGCTTGCTGATTCTCGAAGTGCTCTGAGTCTTTGCCCCAGTGTTCTAAAATTCTGCAGTGATGTACCTTGGTGTGGATCATGTTCATACTTTAATCAGGATACATGGCTGGCCCTTCAAATCTAGAAAATAGTGTCCTTTAGTTCTAGGATATATTCCTCATTATTTCTTAAATTATTCCCTCCCCCCACTTCCTGTTTTCACTCCTAGGATTTGCTTGTTGGATTCTTATGTGGATTGATTCTCTAATTTTTAAAATTTTCTTCCCTCTCTCCAATTCCTTGGTATTTTTACTCTATTTTCTGAAGGATTTCTGCAACATTATCTTAAACTTTCTTACTGAGTTTTAAATGTCAGCTATGATATTTCTATTTTCTCAGATTTTGTTGTACCTTGCAGATTTATTTCATATGAGATCCTCTTCTAGTTTTACAGATGAGTATCTTCTTGTTCTCTTCTGTTTGAGCAGTCTCTGCTTCTACAAGGCACTCTTTTTCTGTTGATCTTATTTCCATCATTACTGGGAGGTACTTTCCCCTGAGCACTTTGCCTGATGATCATTGGTGGTCAGCATGTAGGGGTGGGCCACCAAGGACTGTCCAGAAGCCTTGTGTGGTTTGTCGCTCATGGTCTTCCCTGTGGGAAGGTCAGGCTGGTCATTTCCTTAGAACACCACAGCATCAGTGTTTTTAGGTATTTCCTCCAGAAAAGATACCTCCAATCTTCTGTTTGGAAAGCATATGGCTGGTTATCAGGGTCCTCATTTCTAAATGGGAAGGCGTTTGGAGTTTTGAACATTTACTCGTAAACTACCTCTTATTCTCCCTGCCTTCAGCTACACTTGGCACTCCAAGTTCAAACAGCCTCGGGTTATGCTTTTCAGAATATACCTCCAGCTTGCTGCTGAACTTAGCCACTAATCAAAGAAGACTTTATCCAGTCCTCCTCACCACCACTTGCAGAAGCACTTGCTTCCACCAATTAAAAAATATTTTTTCTATTATTGATTCCAGACAGAGGGGGAGGGAGGAAGAAAGAGAGAGAGAACTATCAATATGAAAGAGAAATATCAATTGGTTTCCTCTCATATGTGCCCCGACCAGGGATCAAACCCACAACCTTTCAATTTGTTGGATGATGCTCTAACCAAGTGAGCCACACTGGCCATGGCATCCCTTCCCTTTAAATAGTCCTGGTGATCTTGGTTTTCTTCACTACCACATCAGGCTATAAAAGACACAAGAGGTTGAAAATTATATTTTCACTTGTCCATCATGCCAGCTACTCGAACATCAAAAGAATAAGGGCTAAATTTTATCTTATCTGACCCACTTTTGGACTGAATGCTGCTACACTAGCATTTGGCAGATGAACTTGTCCCATGTGACAGACACCCTATGTGTCCTACAAGTGGGATTCCATTCATAATAGGAAGCACCTCTTTGAAAAGCCTTGGTGAGTTAAAAGGCCTCTGTATGTGTCATTAAGACAAAGAAGAAAGCCCTGAAACAGGTGCTTTAGATGTATTGGGACATTGGGAGTGTATTTGGGGTATTAGTCAACAAACAGCAAGGCAGCCTCTACATCCAGATGAAAGATAGCATAAATTCAGGGGTTTTGCCAGAATGTATGTCAGGAATTTTCTTACACCATCCCAACCTTAGCAGTTTAATGTAATCTACTGCAGGCTGAAGCTGGCTGTGCAAATCCAAATCCTTCTCCACTTTCATTTCACCTTGAGGCCACTTGGCTGCACATTTCTGGGTGGTGTTAAATGGTGAGCTATGACTGACTCTAAAACACCCTAAGAATTCAGGAAACTCTTATCATCTGGAATTTGCTAGTAATTACTTGAGGGTTTTGTTTTTTTTTTAGAAAAATTACCTTCTCCTTTTAATACATTGTGCTTCAGTCTCTTCTCCCTGAGGGCCACACTCCTGATGTCACTCTCACTGATGTCACTCAGGTATTCTTTTTAAAGCTCCACCCTCTGGATGGACTTTTCCCACAATCTTCCTATGTTACATTTAAACTAAGTGGGTCACATTCAAATGTAGGAGTGCTATTCCCATGGGGATGTTATAAAGGCAAACTTAAGTTTCCACTGGTACTTTGAGATAGTCACTCTAAAATTTCAAGGTAATATTGTTAGGTTTTGTTAGACACACAAAACCTAACTTAATTGTGCTATTAAGTGGATCTCCTGAAATACACGGGGGCATCTGGCTGGCAGTTCTCTGTTTTTCGAAGGAGAGGGTAACCTACTTTTGCTCAGCTTTTGAAAGTGAGTGTTGCTATGTGAGTGTGTGCAGGTTGTATGCTCTTCATCAGCAGTGGATTTTGTTTGTTAGGTGCCAGTTAAGAACAAGGTACCATTATGAAGAGAAGCATTACCTCACCACTCCAAGACTCAGGACACCACACCTGGAGTAGTTCATTCTGTTTCAAGAAGTTTAGTTATGAAAAGGTGAGGTGCTGGCTGAAGGGCTGTCAGTACAACAGAAATAGTAAAGAGGTACAAAGGAGATGAAAGCTTCCAGAAAGCAAAAGAACATCTCAAGAAAGCAACTATCCCCATCTTTGATAATTTACCATTATTTAGTAAGAGTCTAAAATATATGTCTCTGCATTTGAGAGAATTCAAAGATGCATGAGATCCATCCAGTCCCTTCCCTCAGGGTGTACAATAGAGAAAAAAAGTGGCCAGAGTGGTTGTCGTATGCAAACAGCTCAAAATTTCTACTACTACTACACATACTGACGAGCAGGGTGTTGTTTCATATGAAATTTTAAGTTCCTGAGCTCCTATTATACAACAGACATCATTAAGCTAGACAAAAAGACATTAAATAGACAAGCACTTTTCTCTTTTATCAACGAAGGATTTCAATTGAAAAATAAAGCAAAAAAACTAATGTAAAGTGGCACTGTGATTTCAGTCACCTAGAAATGGTACCATAAAATGCAAAATTCAAAGCAAGGCAAAAATAGAGATGCAAGAGAAACAGGCTCTCCGAGCAAAATCTCTTCTTTCTGAGATCCAGAAACAATTAAACATACAGTCACAGGATTAGAAATGGCAATGGCCAGTGAAATATATTAATTTTTGATGTACAAGATAATAAAAAATAGCCTGGGGCAATAAAGTTGTGTTACCTTATAAGAACTGAGCTTGAGGGAGTTCTGGCCAAGATGGAGGCAAAGGTGGAAACACTGTTCCTCCTCGCACAACCAAGTTTAAAGACAACAAAGTTTTAGTAACAAAAATGCAGCCAAAACACAGAAAATTGAACTGTACAGAAGTCCGACAACAATGAACCATTCAGCCAGACCACTAAGAGGGGCGGAGTCACCAGCGAAGCTGGGTCAGGCAGGAAAGATCAGCCAGGCTGACCCCAGAGTGCAGAAGCCCAGGCAGCCGTTGGCGGATCCCAGGCATGGGGTGAAAATGGGTGGGCCCTGTGAGGGCGCAAGTCGGCTGCTTGACTATGGTCCCACATTCGTGTGCAGATAAACCAAACAAAGGAGCGAGCAGTGAGACAGACTGCTCAGGCTAGGGCCCCAGAGACAAGAATTATAGCCTGAAAGCACCAACTGGAAAGACTTTTGGGGTTGAGGTGGTGGAAGAGGCTCACAGAGACTTTGTTGGAGAGACCCACAGGGTCCTGGAGGATGCACAAGCCCACACACCCGGGATCCAGCACCAGGAGGGCCTGGTTCGTTTGTGGGAAGCAGCAGAGGGGACCAAAATCCAAGAGAGCTGAACAAACGCCATTGACCCTGTCTGACCCCGCCCCCACATACAGCTATCTGGGTTGCCTCACCCTTGTGAACACCTAAGGCTCCACCCCTCATACGTAACAGGCACGAACAGACCAAAAAATTATGGCTCAAGAACAGCTCAAAGCCCCAGAGCCACCTCTAAGTGACCAACAGATAGCCAACCTTTCAGATACACAGTTAAAAACACTGGTGATCAGGATGCTCACAGAACTGGTTAAGTTTAGTCACAAGTTAGAGGAACAAATGAAGGCTAAACTAATTGACATGAAGGGAAATGCACAGAAAACTAATAGTGATGGAAAAAAAAACAACTGAGACTCAAATCAAGGCAGTGGACCAGAAGGAAGAAAAAAATGACCAAACAGAAAAGGATGAAGAAACAAGAATTCAAAAAAAGGAGGAGAGTCTTAGGAACTTCCAGGACATCTTTAAACATTCCAACATTCGAATTATAGGGGTACCAAAAGGAGAAGTAGAAGAGCAACAAGTGGAAAACTTATTTCAACAAATAATAAAGGAGAACTTCCCAAATCTGGCAAAGGAAATGGACTTCCAGGAAATCCAGGAAACTCAGAGAGTCCCAAAGAAGTTGGACCCAAGAAGGAACACACCAAGGTGCATCATAATTACATTAGCCAAGATTAAAATGAAAGAGAGAATCCTAGAAGCAGCAAGAGATAAGGGGACAGTCACCTACAAAGGAGTGCCCATTAGACTGTCAGCTGATTTTTCAAAAGAGACCTTCCTGGCAAGAAGGGGCTGGAAAGAAGTATTCCAAGTCATGAAATCCAAAGGCCTACAGCCAAGATTGCTCTATCCAGCAAAGCTTTCATTTAGAATGGAAGGGCAGATAAAGGGCTTCTCAGATAAGATCAAATTCAAGGAGTTCATCATCACCAAGCTCTTATTATATGAAATGTTAAAGGAACTTATTTAAGAAAAAGAAGATAAAAAAGATGAACAGTGACAGGACAGCAAGCTCACAGTTATTAACAATCACAACTAAAACAAAAGCAAACCAAGAGGACAGCTAGATCAGGAGCAGAACCATAGAAATGGAGATCACATGGAGGGTTAGCAACAGGGGAGTGGGAGGAGGTGAAGAGGGGAGAAGGTACAGAGAATAAGTAGCATAGATGTTAGGTAGAAAATAGACAGGGGGAGGACAAGAATAGTATGGGAAATATAGAATCTAAAGAACTTGAGACAAGTGGACATAAACTAAAGGGGGGAATGGTGGGGGAGGGGTGTGCAGGGTGGAGGGGAGTGAAGGGAGGAATAGGAAAACTGTAAAGGCATAATCAATAAAATATATTTCAAAAAAACAAAAAAAATTTAAAATGATAGTAATATTAAAAAAACAAGAATTGAGCTTGATGACTCGAGAGTTTCCTGTGGCCATTGTAACAAAGTACCACAAACCTAGTGCCTTGAGATAACACAAGTTTATTATCTTACAGTTCTGTAGGTGAGAAGTCCAACAGAAGTCTCCTGGGCTAAAATCAAGCTGTCTCCAGGGCTGAGTTCATTTCTGGAGACCCTCGGGAGAATCGACTCCTGGCCTTCTCCAGCTTCTGGGGGCACCCACATTTTTGGCTTGTGGCACCTTCCTCCATTTTCAAGCCTGTAATGGCAGTTGAGTCCTACACACATTGCATCACTCTGACCTACTGTTTTGCTTGCCTTTTCCACTTTTAAGGAAACCTGTGGTTTCATTGGGCCCACCATGATAAACCAAGATACTCTGTTCATTTAAAGGTCAATTGATTACCAACCTTTGTCTCCCTTGTCACACGTTATGGGTTGAATTATGTCACTTCCCAAAATTATACATTAAAATTCTAATGCCCAGTACCTCAGAATATGAAGTTGTTTGAAACAGTCTTTGCAGGTGTATTTAGTCAAGATAAGATTACACTAGAGTAGAGCAAACTCCTAATCCAATATGTCTGATGTTCTTATAAGAAGACATCCAGCCCTAGCTAGTGTGGCTCAGTGGACTGAGTGCTGGCCTGTAAACCAAAGAGTTACTGGTTCAGTTCCCAGTCAAGGCACATGCCTGGGTTGCAGGCCAGGTCCCCAGTAGAGGGCATGTGAGAGGTAACCACACGTAGATGTCTCTCTTTCTCCCTCCTTTCCCCTCTCTAAAGATAAATAAATAAAATCTAAAAAAAAGAAAGAAGACATCCATGTGCAGACACAGGGAAAATGTCATGTGCAGATGGAAGGAGAGATTGGAGTGTTGTATCTGCAAGCCAAAGAATGCCTGGAGCTATCAGAAGTTAGAAGAGGCAAGGAAGTGTCCGCTCCATACAGGCTTCAGAGGGAGCATGGCCTTGCCCATACCTTGATGTAAGACTTCTAACTACCAAAACTGTGAAAAAATAAATTTCTGCTGTTTTAAGACACTAAGCTGGTGATATAATGATCTACCATTTAATGATGGGGATACGTCTGGAGAAATGAGTTGTTAGGAACTTTTATCATGCAAACATCATAGCTTGCCCTAATACAAACCTAGATGGTATCACCTACTGCTTACCTAGGCTATATAGTATAGCCTATTGCTCCTGGGCTACAAGTCTGCAAAGCATGATACTGAACAAAACAACATGGAAATTAAATCAAGCACGAGAGAAAATGATGCAATTAAGAGATATGATGAACACGAGATATGTGAGGCTGCTGCTAAAATTGTATACCAGCATACTATTTTACAGCAAACTTTTTTGCTGTTAGATTCTTTTTTAAGTATTTTTTACTGAGTATGCTATTACAGTTTTCCCAAAATTCCCCCTTTATTTCCTCTCTGCCCTGTACCTCCAACCCTCTAGCATCTCCCCCACTTAGTTCATGTCCATGGGTCGTACGTATAAGTTGTTTGAGTCCTCTATTTCCTATACCATCTTTATCTCTTCCTACCTATTTTGTTCCTACTAATTATGCTTCTTCTTCCCTGTACCTTTTCCCCCTTATTCTTCCCTTCCTCCTCCCCACTGAAATCCCTCCTTGTGATTTCCATTTCTCTGATACTGTTACTGTTCTAGTTGTTAGCTTAGTTTTTGTTGTTTTTCTTTTCTTTTAGGTTTATTTGTTGATAGTTGTGAGTTTGTTGTCATTTTACCATTCATATTTTTATCTTCTTTTTCTACAGCAAACTTTTTTTAAATAAGAAGAATGATTCATTCATTTACTAATAGGCACTTAGGTTGCATCCAGCACTTAGCTATTGCAAATTGTGCTGCTGTGAACATTGGGGTGCATAGGTTCTTTTGAATTGGTGTCTCAGGGTTCTTAGGGTATAATCCCAGAAAAAAACTATGGTACATTTATACAATGGAATACTATGCAGCAGAGCAAAAGAAAGAGCTCCTACCTTTTGTGTCAGCATAGATGGAACTGGAGAGCATAATGCTAAGTGAAATAAGCCATATGGTGAAAGACAAATACCATATGATCTCACCTATTAGTGGAACCTAATCAACAAAATAAATAAGCAAACAAAATATAAACAAAGACATTGATATAAAGAACAAAGTGAAAATAACCAGAGGGAAGGAAGGAGTGGGATAATGGGGGAAAGAAAGGGAAAGTCATCAAATAACATGTATAAAGGACCCATGGACAAAGGCAAAGGAAGGTAGGACTGAGGGTGGGAGGTGGGTGGGGTAGGGGAAAGTAGTGGCAAAAAATGGAGACAATTGTACTTGAACAACAATTTAAAAAAGACTCTAAACTTTAAGAAAGTCAATAGAAATTACCCAAAGTGAAATACAAAGAGAAAAAAATGAATAAATAAAACAAGACTGATGATTCAAAAAAAATAAGTAGAATGAATATACTCTAAAATAATGCTTAAAAAATATAGTATGGTAAATACATAAAGCAGTAACATAGCCATTATCAGTATTTTGTCCTGTACATAAGTGTGTCTCCTATGCTTTTATACAATGGGCAGCTCAGTAGGTCATTTACACCAGCATCAGCACAAACATGAAAGTAATGCTTTGTGCTACAGTGTTGTCATGGCTATGATGTCATTAGGCAATAGAACATTTTCAGTTCCATTATAAACTTATACATGTGTGGGCTTTTTTTTTTACTAAAATGTTATGTGGTATGTGACTGTATTTTATTACAGTAGCCCCAGGAGACTAACAAACCTTGTATGATAGCATTTTCATAGGTTCTAGACATGAGGCTGTAAACATCTCATGAGGAGCACTATTCTGCCTACCACAGTGACCTTCAAAGAATTTTGGATCTGAGGAATTTCCCATGAGAAAGATTGGTAGAAGAAGTAGAGGGTGTTTGGAGACTCTCTTCCATGGGCCTTTCAGGTTTCTGCATATCCTGAGCAGAGGTATATGGTGACTTTGTTCCAGACTATATTTTTAAGAATATTTGTATAGCAAATGGTCTTGAAATATGGGACTAGTGTCTACCCCTGGGGCAAGGACTTTTTTCTTTTGACCGTGAGTGTAATAAGGAAATGTCTCCTTCCAGGGGAAAGGTCAGGCAGGCTTACTGTCCATTACAAAACAT
Organism: Artibeus jamaicensis; assembly: GCF_021234435.1. NCBI lineage: Eukaryota > Metazoa > Chordata > Mammalia > Chiroptera > Phyllostomidae > Artibeus > Artibeus jamaicensis. Next base: position 5,926,389 of record NW_026521810.1, on the reverse strand, counting down.
TCAGGTTCCTAAAGTGTGGAGCTCTGCTCTGGCAGCACAGTCCACTACAGGTACAGGCATCATGTGGCCCACTTACCCTCATCCTGTGGGAACTGGCTCTTAGGGAAGTGGCATAAATGCTGATACTCTGGCTGCTTCTGTGACTGTGAGTTGAAAACTGTTCTTTGTCTCTGATCCAGGCATCACATGTCTGTGGCCAGCATCTTGGAAATCTGTGGCAGGCTAAGAACAGGGTAGCTTGTAAGCAGGGTGAATCTCAGGCTACTTGACAGAGGGAAAATCAGGTAGAAAACTGGGACATGGAAGAGAAGCTGCAGTGAAATTTCTGTCACTGAACAATTTGACATAGAGGTCAAACTCCCAAGCACTTTAGCTCACTTGTTTTTGGCATCATTTTCTTGTTCTAATGGTTCTCCAAGTCAGTCTCTGGGCCTGCAGCATCAGCATCCCTTGAAAACATATTACCAATGTAGCTTCTTGGGCCACATCCCAGACTTAGTGACTCAGGGACTCGGGGAAGGGCCCAGCCACCTGTGCTTTACCAGTCTTCCAGGTGATGGAAGTGCTTGAAGCTTGGGAATCACTGGCCTGTTCTGTGGTAAGTACTCTAGCTGCAGGGCCCTGGTGTATGTTCATGGAGAGTTTTCGTAAAAGGCCCTGAAGCCTAGGATGAGAGTGAGGCCAAGAAAGACATGTCACCTGTCCACTCTTTGTTGCTTCCCTGACTCCACTTCAGTGAATCATGGTGGTGTTTTTTGCATTTTCCATGTTTCCTCTCTCCATCTTCACCTTTGAAGTAGACCAGGCCGTTCACTAGAAGGACATGTGGAATCATGCTACAAAATTTTGTCAACATTAGCAACTATTCTCAAGAAGGCAAACTGGACTGACTTGACCATCCCCTAGGGAATGATGGGTCAGAAAGAGAAGGGAGGATGACTGAGGAAGAAGGCTTTGGGGGTCTTACAGAGCCAGGCTTTCCCCCAAAGCAAAACAAAAAATAACCTGAAAGAGGAACAGTGCACACGGGCCTGGCACAGTCCATGCATATGGAGGGGCTTGTGCTGGCTGCAAAAGAGATGCTGTTCTTTCTGGTGGAGCCAGCAACACTGTATGAGAGGGGGAACTGTACACATACACACTTAAAACAGGTGAAACATTCTCTGTACCTATGTAATTACTACTTGCAGGCTAGAGTAGAGAACAAAAGCTGCAGGAATTACTCAAAGGCTCTAAGAGGACCAGGAGAAACAAAACAGATTCAGTAATGTGTGGGAGAAATGACTATCTAAATCTCCAAGTGACGAGTACAGTGCTTTTTGTTTTTCTTTTCCCAGGTAAAAATTACCTCAAAAATCCTCCTTTTCTGTAGCTTAAGAACAGAGTGGAGGACAAATAATATTCTTACTGAAAAAAAAATAGCATAGAGGGGAGGAAACTCAATTCTGACAGGACTCTTAGGGGATTTTTTTTCCTAACCTTGATCTTTTCCTCCCTCATTATGAGATAAATCACAGCTTCAAAAATATTCTGTTCACTACACATGAAGAGCTTTCAAATACACTATTTAATAAAATGCTGAATGCAGCAACAGAAAAAAATCCTTACATATTGAAACTAATTCATCTATAGCCTTTTGTTAAATGGTAATAAAGGTTTACAATGATCAGATCTTGCTTTGAATGGGCTGCCCCCTGGAGAGATGGGCATCTGCGTCTTTGCAAAGTGTCACTCGACCTTTCTGTTGGCCATTCACCATTCTGGGAATGTGTTCTGGAGTTTGGGGGATCATGTATTAAATTCATTAGTTCTTTAGCTTTCCATGAGCAACCACAGACCAACTGATGATGCCCAGTGGATACTTCTCATCACTATATATATAGAACATTTTATTAGTGTATTGCCAATGGATATAATAATACTCCCTGCCCACGAACAAGTTTTCTGCCAGTTTAATTCTCTTGACTGGATTTCAGGCAGCCCCTCCCCAAACGTCCACCCCTATAACTCTTTTGGTGGTCTGAGATGACTCTCACTCTAAAAGGGAAAGAAAACCTGGGCCTCATCACAGTGAACACACTAGCTACCACCTTTTGCTCCAAGTGCAGCCATCGTATGGGATGACGTGTGTCGCAGGATGCTGCCCAGTCACCTCAGTGGCGTGCCTGACACCTGAGCTGGGGCAGAGAGAAGCATGGCCTATGTCTGTCAGCATTGCACAATGGAAATCCAGAAAGTGGCCCATGAAGGCTGCTGTCAGTTGCAGCAGGAAACCTGGCTCATACAAGGAAAGACCTAGGTAGGGTGTGGAGGTGACCACTTTCACGAGGTACCCCCCAGTGCCACGGACATGTGCGAGTGAGTAAATAGGGCCAAGACATGCTGAGATCTGTTTGGGGATGGAGGAGTAGGCTGTGGCCAGTTTCTCTGGGGAGAAAGAGGCCAGCAGCGGCCAGTTTCTCCAAGGAGAAAAAGGCCTCGAGCACCTTTCTCCATAGCCTTTTATTGGGTTGTAATGCACAGGAATACAGGGCGGCAAGGATCAAACAGTAGATAACATTACAAAGAAATTTGAGGGCTTACTATGAGTCAGAGTCTGTCAGGAAGAGAGTTGCAGAAACTTTGGGAGACATACTCATTTCCTCTTGGACCCCTATCACATGAATGAAAGCATTCTTAGCAGAGCAGATTTCACAGGTTTATCAGCAAGTCTTTGTGGTGCCAGATTTTTCCCCAGGGCATGCTCTAGTCAGGCAAGGAGCTGCACCTCTCCCCAACAGGTATTCAGGCTTAAGGGGATTAGAGCCAGGAAGCGCTTCTTTCAGAGTACATTGGGACTCAGGCTTTGTCAAAGCCGGGGTGGGGGTGGGGGGTGAGAGTCCATTGCTCTCTGTTGCAGCCCCCTGAGTCCTTCCATGAAGGCCTCCCAGGTGACTGAGTCTGGCTTAGGTTCCCCCCACCCCCCGCTGTGAGGGGTCTTACCCGTCACTGACTTCCGACCAAGCTCTGGGGGCAGGGAGAGGAATTGAGGCAGCATTTGCTACCAGAGACAGGCTTTGTCTCCTGCAGCTGGCATTCTGAAGGTTGTCTCTCGCCCTTAGCCACAAGGGGTAGAGATCCAATTCCTAAAATCAGGCAGAGTGGTCTACTACAGTAGGGGTGAGCCTTGGAAGATGGAGGCTGTTCTTATCTGTGTTTGCAGTTAGAGTGAGGTATCTATTGCAAGCCAGGCTTTGAAACTGGCTACTCAAAGAGAAAGTGGCCCAAGGCCATAAAGGGAAGAGTGTAAGTCAAAATATGTTGAAACTCTGGGAATAAAGAGTTTAAAATCTGGTCAAGAGGGCCTGGAAGGGGTGGGGCCAGCTCAGACACTCTGTGAAAATTGTAAGCAGCACTTGCTTGTCTGGTCCTTCCAGAAAACTGGGCTCACAGCCCCTGATCCCAGGTCACACAGAAGCTAGAGTCTGGGCCTCCAACCAGAGGAACCAGATCTCATGCCAGTTCTGCCCCTGCTGACTCTGTGGACTCAGGAAGGCACCCTCACCTCTCTGGTCTCTGTTTCCCCACTGTTAAGTTTGCATTCTGGACTAGCTGGGAGCCTGGGCCTCTTCTAACTCTAATACTCATTCCCTGGTTATGATACATCCTCTTTGTCCTCACAGCAGCAAAAACCAGGCCAGGTGGCTCAGCTGGTTGCAGCACTGTTCCATACATCAAGTGTCTGCAGGTTTGATTCCCAATCAGGGCACATCCCTAGGTTGCAGGCTTGATCCTCAGTCAGGGGGTGTACAGGAGGCAACCAATTGATGTTTCTCACATCAGTGTTTCTCTCTCTCTCTCTCTCTCCCTTCCTCTCTCTCTAAAGAAATCAATAAAAACATATCCTAGGGTGAGAATTAAAAAAGAAAGAAAATTGTGGTTCAGCAGACAAAAATCTCCATCCTAGTTAAAGTATTTCTAGAACAGTCCAAAAGGGTTCACATACATGTATGGTTTATAAACAGCAATGAAGACCAGCCCTGACTGCTCTACTTCCCTCACATCTCACATCGCCCTGTTGCTTCCTCCCCTTCACTCTGTTCTGCACGAAACCCTTCGCCCCAGCCCACCAGGCCCTGGACCCTGTTCCTTTCGCTGGGCTGGCAGGTATGTAGTATTTATGGTGGGCTAAAGAAGGGAGATCAGGGAATACTCTCATGTCACTGTAACCCTGCCACACTTGCATCTAGAATTATCTTCCCTCTTTCATCTCTTCTTGCTTGCTGAGCAGATGATGAGAATGAGAGCTCTGTGTACTGACAGACTGTGGCACTGGGAGTGTTCTAGAGGGGTCTACCAACCTGGGCAGGTATGCTTTGAGGCAGGGCCTACCTGAGTGTGTGATGCCAATGTCTTTCAAGGCTAGAGGGGAACCTGAGATCTTAGCAACATAAATATAGAAATATATCATGGCATACCTATGTTTAGGTGAGTAGATAACTCATTGTTCTGTATCTGAGACATATCAACAAATAGAAGTCCCAGCTCTTTGTCCTGGAGCTCATGTCACATATATAATTGTCAAAAACCTCAACAATTCATGAACTGACTTAATCTTAATTCTTCATGACCTCTAGTGGCAAAAAAAGGACTTTGTATTTTTTCCAGGTAATCTAGTTTCACATTTTCTCCTGAATATCTCTTTGTCTAACCAGCTCTCCACTTTCACAACCACTGACCTCGACCAGGCCTCCCTGATGTCCCCACACAATAAACAGCCTCACAAATTGCCTCTTTGACCCTTCTGCCCAATACCTTTCTCCTCTATTCCCAGAGCAACACTGAGCCAACTTGGAACCTCACTGCAGATCCCACCCCCAAGAAGGTACTGCCTGAGCATACTTGTGACTCTGTTGTTCCACCAGCCTCCCTGACTGCTAGATGCTATTTCTGGTCTTTATCCCTTGGGGATGGGGACCCAGGCTTTTCCTGCAAGACCATTAACATGTCTGAGGGTGAGGTACTGCCTCAGGTCCCCTGGAGGTGGAAGGTGTTATGAGTTCAGGTTCTCGGTTATCTTTCTAAAATCCCCAAAATTCTGATGCCAATCCCCCCCCCAATTATGAATTCCAAAACACAGCAGACCCCTGGGTGCTAGCTAAAGGATTGGGGGCCTGCTGCACGGACACTTTTGGCTCCCCACCCAACACCTATTGGGGAGAAGTTAGAGTTTGCACTCGGAAGAACATTTCTCTCTCCTTCTCCTTCTTTCAGTGCTTCAAAATTCAAAGCACTGCTTTCTTAGAGTACCTCTTCTGGATTCCCTACAGTAGAGAAATCCTCCTTCTTACTCCCTCTCCCTCATCCACAGTTTTTTATCTACCTGGCTCTCCTTCTCTTTTTACCTTCTCCCCTGAACCCCCACCGCCACTGCATGTGTATGGGGCAGCATATGGCCCTGCTTGCTCCCGGCAGCCATCTTGCGACCATGAGGGAAGCCATTCTCTCTGGTTGAAGCTCACACTGAGGCTGGCAGAGCAGACAAACAGAAAGTAGTCAGTTCCATAAGGTCATCTTTGAACTGCCAATCTTGCCAAGTTTGGACCCATTCTCCCTCTGACTTTGCAGCATTGTGAGATAATAAACTTCCTTATCTTTTACACAAGTTTGAGTTAGTCTTTTTAGTTTTCTTTTTTAAAATATATTTTATTGATTATGCCATTACAGTTGTCCTATTTCCCCCCTCCACCCTGCACACCCCCTCCCCCACCACTCTCCCCCTTTAGTTTATGTCCACTTGTCTCGGGTTCTTTAGATTCTATATTTCCCATACTATTCTTGCCCTCCCCCTATCTATTTTCTACCTACCATCTATGCTACTTATTCTCTGTACCTTCTCCCCCTTTTCCTCCTCCCACTCCCTTGTTGCTAACCCTCCATGTGATCTCCATTTCTATGGTTCCACTCCTGATCTAGCTGTCCTCTTAGTTTGCTTTTGTTTTAGGTGTGGTTCTTAATAACTGTGAGTTTGCTGTCCTTTCACTGTTCATCTTTTTTATCTTCTTTTTCTTAGATAAGTCCCTTTAACATTTCATATAATAAGTACTTGGCGATGATGAACTCCTTGAATTTAATCTTATCTGAGAAGCCCTTTATCTGCCCTTCCATTCTAAATGAAAGCTTTGCTGGATAGAGCAATCTTGGTCGTAGGTCTTTGGGTTTCATGACTTGGAATACTTCTTTCCAGCCCCTTCTTGCCTGGAAGGTCTCTTTTGAGAAATCAGCTGACAGTCTAATGGGCACTCCTTTGTAGGTGACTGTCCCCTTATCTCTTGCTGCTTCTAGGATTCTCTCTTTCATTTTAATCTTGGCTAATGTAATTATGATGTACCTTGGTGTGTTCTTTCTTGGGTCCAACTTCTTTGGGACTCTCTGAGCTTCCTGGATTTCCTGGAAGTCCATTTCCTTTGCCAGATTTGGGAAGTTCTCCTTTATTATTTGTTCAAATAAGTTTTCTACTTGTTGCTCTTCCTCTTCTCCTTCTGGTACCCCTATAATTTGGATGTTGGAATGTTCAAAGATGTCCTGGAAGTTCCTAAGCCTCTCCTCATTTTTTTGAATTATTGCTTCTTCATCCTTCTCTGTTTGGTCATTTTTTTCTTTCTTCTGGTTCCCTCCCTTGATTTGAGTCCCAGTTTCCTTTCCATCACTATTGGTTTCCTGTGCATTTCCCTTCATTTCAATTCGTTTGGCCTTAATATGTTCCTCTAATTTGTGACTAAAATCAACCAGTTCTGTGAGCATCCTGATCACCAGTGTTTTGAACTCTGCATCTGATAGGTTGGCTATTTCTTGGCCACTTAGGGTTATTGGCTTTGGGGCATTGAGTTCTTCTTGAGCCATGCTTTGGTCTGTTTGCGCCTGTTACATATGAGGAGCTGAGCCCTAGGTGTTCACCAGGGCGGGGCAACCCAGATAGCTGGGTTGTGATGCTGTATGTGGGGGTGGGGTCTGAGAGGGGCAATAGCAGTCCCCTCTGCTGCTCCTCGCCGCTGGGGCCTGCATGGTCTGTCTCATTGCTCGCTCCTTGTCCTGGTTTATCTGCATGCAAATGTGTGACCACCATCAGCCTGCCGTCTTGCACCCTCACTGGGTCTGCCCGTTGCTACCCCACCCCTGGAATCTGCCCACAGCTGCCGGCGCTCCTGGGTTGGTCTGGGGGATCTTTCCTGCCCAACCCTGCTCCGCCGCTGGCTCTGCCCCTTTTGCCAGTCTGGCTGAACGATTTGTTGTTGTCGGATTTCCGTACAGTTCAATTTTCTGTGTTTTAGTTGCGTTTTTGTTACTAAAACTTTGTTGTCTTTAAACTTGGTTGTGTGAGGAGGCACAATGTTTCCACCTACACCTCCATCTTGGCCAGAAGTCTCTGTTTAAACCTTCTTTAAATCACGAAAGACCCTTTTGGCCTTCCCTTGGCACTAAGTCTTATACACAATGCCCGTAAAGCTGCTAGGAAAGGGCTGCGCTGCTCAGAGCCTGTGCAGCAAGATAGGAGTCGTTAGTTTTCTTTTCGAAATACAGATCTTATTGTTAGTGTAGGTAACTAAATATTGATAAAGGAACGAAGTAAAGGGAATCAAACATTATTAAGCATAATCGAATAGAGAGCATAAGCCTGCTTAACCAGGTAGCTACAGCTTCACACACTCCAGGGGGTAGCAGCATTGCCCTGCCAAAGGGATTAACATCCCTCCCTTCCCAACCTCCGGTAGGGGATTGTAGGGAGTAGGATGGGGAACAAGGTTGGGGGAGGTAAGCAGTAGAAATCAAGGTGGTGCAGGAGGAGGTGCTTCTGCGAGGCCTGTGCAGCAGGAACTAAAATGGCGACCGTAGAGGCTGTCAGTCTAGCCTGGGGAAACTATCAGATTAGAGAGGGGATACAGAACACCAGATCTAGATAATAGATTGGTTAGAGGGTGGGCTTCGTGCAAGCCTGCAAAAGGTTGGACAGTTGACTGATTAGTGCACAGAAGCACCTCATCCTTCCTGAGCCTGAGATAATATAACCTGAACTTAACAAAAACAAAGGCTCTCTTACTTTCTCTCTTGCCCAGTAACATGTGCCCATCCCAGCTGCTCACATGTTCTCTCTGTAGTAGACATATGGCCCTAGCAGCCATTCAGCCAGCAGCCCTATGGACTTCAAGCAGGCTGCAGTCTGAGCCTGGGTACTGGATACAGCAGTGCCAGCTGGCTGGCGCATAGCTGGGAGCTGGACTAAGCTTTGATAGAGACTAAACCTTGGCATGGCACAGAATCTCTGCACATTGACCCTATTTCTGGGCCTGATGAAGACAAAATTGGACTTTTTCTACAGCAGGATGAATAGAGATAGGACATTGGGAATCTGAGATCGGCCTTCTATTTTCATCTGAATAAATCTTACCATATCACAATCCCACCATACGTGGGTGCCTGAAATGCTTTCCTTGCAATCCTGTGAAAGAATGTGATTTTCACCAGCAAGATAATCATTGCACACCCAGCTTAGAATCATTGTGCATGACCTTCAGAATAAAGTGTGACCTCCCCAGCTCAGTTCAGGCAAAGTCATCTGCTCCCTCACCACCCAGCATAACTCACTTGGATACCCTAAAATAAAATCTGTCCTCCAGCAACACCAAACTATTTGCACTTCCTCAAACTTCCCAGTAGCTTTGCTCTGCCATGCCTTTGAGAAGGAAACTCTCTTCTGGCATGTGCATAACCCTATTGCCAATCAAATGCATATTCCACCTTCAAAATTCAAAGCACTGCTTTCTCGGAGTACCTCTTCTGGATCCCCTACAGTAGAGGAATTGGAAGTATAGGCTGGGGTTGGGTGTATGATGTGGTGGGGTGGAAAGGACAGTGCTCAGAATGGGAAAGATTTGAAAAGACAGAGAAGGGTGATGGAAAGAAAATGAATCCTGATCAGAGTATTTGAGGCACTGGATCAAGCCTCACCTGAAGGAAAAGCTACCTTCAGACTTTCATTCTTAGGAGTTTTTAAATTTGCAATATTGTTTAAGTTAATTGAATCCTTTTTTCTTTTTATTTCCTTTTCCTTCCTTTTCTTTCTTTTTCCTTCATGCATCCAAAAGCATTCCAAAATCTTTCCCCAAATTCGAGTCCTTATCATGCTTTGCCATGTCCCAACTGCTTCTTCAAGTGAGGACCATCCATTATTTGGTTTTCCATTCTGTGCATTAGAAGGACTTCCGCCAAGATGGAGGTTTAAGGTGGATGTGCCTGCCTCCTCACACAACCAAGTTTAGGGACAACTAAATATTAGCATCAGAAAACACAACCAGAACACGGAAAACTGAACTTTTCGGAAGTCCGCTAACAACAAATTCTTCGGCCCGACCGGTAAGGGGCGAAACCGGCGTCGGGTGAGGAGTTACAAGGAAGTCGACCAGGGCGCGGAATCCAGACTCGCGAATCCAGTCGCACGGGTTCCAAACCCAGGATTGGACCTAGTGAGCAACCGAGCGGCCCACCGGGTGAGCGACTACGGAGGAGTCAGTGGGGAGGCGGTGGCAGCGAGTTGACTGAGGTTGCATGGTTGCACGCGGGTGAGGGAGTGAGCGCTTGGACTGGCGGCGGCGGCGCCATTGCCATTTCCCCGCTCTGACCACGCCCCCACATACAGCGTCACAACCCAGCAACCTGGGAATCCAAGGCGCCGCTCCTCCCACTTAAAGGGCCAGAACAGACCAAAAATGTCGCAGGAAGACCTCAAAGCCCCACAGATAAATCTAAGTGATGAAGAAATAGCAAATCTCTCAGACGCACAGTTTAAAACACTGGTCATCAGCTTCCTCACAGATCTGGTGGACTATAGCCACAAATTAGAGAAACATATGAAGGCTAAATTAAGGGAAATGAATGGAATTCCACAGGAAAACCATAGAGATGAAAAAAAACTGGGACTCAAATCAAAGGAGTGAACCAGAAGGAAGAAGAAAAAAATCATCAAACAGAATGGAATGAAGAAATAAGAATTCAGAAAAATGAGGAGAAGCTTAGGAACCTCCAGGACATCTATAAATGCTCCAATATCCGAATTATAGGGGTACCAGAAGGGGGAAAGACACAACCACCAGTGGAAAAACTATTTGAACAAATAATAAAAGAAAATTTCCCCAATCTGGCAAAGGAAATAGACTTCCAAGAAATCCAAGAAGCTCAGAGAGTACCAAAAAAGTTGGACTCAAGAAGAAACACACCAAGGCATATCATAATTACATTAGCCAAAATTAAAATGAAGGAAAGAATCCTGGAAGCAGCAAGAGGTAAGGGGACAATCACCTACAAAGGAGTCCCCATCAGGCTGTCAGCAGATTTCTCAAAAGAGACCTTACAGGCAAGAAGGAGCTGGAAAGAAATATTCCAAGTCATGAAATCTAAAGACCTACAACCAAGATTGCTCTACCCAGCAAAACTTTCATTTAGAATGGAAGGACAGATAAGGTGCTTCTCAGATAAGACCAAATTCAAGGAGTTCATCATCACCAAGCCCTTATTATATGAAATGTTAAAGGGACTTATCTAAGAAAAAGAAGTTAAAGAAACATGAACAGTGAAAGGACAACAAACTCACAGTTATTAACAACCACACCCAAAACGAAAGCAAACTAAAAGGACAGCTAGATCAGGAGTGGAAACATAGAAATGAAGATCTCAAGGAGGGTTAGCAACAGGGGAGTGGGAGGAGGAGACGGGGGGAGAAGGTACAGAAAACAAGTAGCATAGACAGTAGATAGAAATTAGATGGGGGGCAAGAATAGTATGGGAAATATAGAACCTAAAGGACTTGAGACACATGGACATAAACTAAAGGGGGGGTAATGGTGGGGTTGGGGGGCAGGGTGGAGGGGAATGAAGGGGGGAATAGAACAACTGTAACAGCATAATTAATTAAAAAAATAAATAAATTTATTTAAAAAAAAGAAGATGCTCAGAGTTTGCTGAAGTTAATTAAATAAACTTCTCACTTTGCAAGTTTTGGTCTTTATAGATATATATTTCAAAAATTCTATTTCTTAACATTGATTCAAAAAATAGTGAATTCTAGTCAAGCACCAGGCCAATTTTATATAAGAACCAAATTGAGTGCATGCTCAGTGCATCATATTTAAATTGCATTTCAGTCGCAGGAAAAAAAAACCATTAAAATCACCGCGATGCACAGGACCTCCAACCTCAGGTAAGCCATGGCCCCAAGATGTAGAAGAGCTGTTCAGCATAGGTGTAGATGAGCATGTGGCCTTATTTATGTAAGGAGCAGGGTTGCAGAGTTAGGAACCCAACAGAGCTTTCTTCTAGCACAGCACTGCTCAGAATGTGTGATAGTTTTGTGGATGATATTTCACCAAAGCCAGTCTAGATGTTGATGTAAACATTGCTCACTTATGTTACGTTCTTACTAACCACCACTGACTGACATTTTATGATGACATTTCAAAAACTCTTGTTCACCCATCAAGAGTAAATGTTTACTCATCAAGAGAAGACAAGCTTATGAAAACATCCTACATTAAAGAACAAATATTCTCAGTGAGTTAGAGAAAAAGTTGAACCACCAGAGATGATGGCTATGTTGAAATCTAGGTATGATTAAATGGCAATATGTAAAAAAAAACTAAGTAATATATTTTTACATCTTGTATATAGTTTTTTTTGCATCATGCATGTAATTTATTTCCGTAATGTGAAAATGACATGGCTTTAGCAGTAAAGTTGTATAAGGACCTTGTAAAAACCAGAGGAGGGAGGGATCTATAGAAAGGATTAGAGGGCCTTTCACTGGACACTATGTGCATTTTGAATTTTGAGGCATGTGTATATATCCTCTATTCCAAAACAAATAAACTTCAAAAACATACAGAAAAAAATCACACTATAAAAATGCCAGGCTTTAAAACATATACATAGTGCCCTAATGATCTAATTGTTTCCAATATGATTGTAGGGCTATGCATCTGTTATGATCATTTGTTTTCCTCTCCCAGAAGGCCTAATTGCCACCCCAGGAGCAAGGTCTGGAAAGGCTTATTTACAAACGGCTTCTGCTACCCTCACCTGTGCCCAGTGTTCTGTACTCACTGGGAAGTCCAACCCAGGGAAGTGGCGTGAAGCTCCCTCTGGGAGGCACTAAAACTTGGAGGGGCTCTTGTGGAGCCTCAGCTCTATCACCTTATTCATCTTCCTTCTCTGGTCCTTCTGAGGAGATCACACAGCACTGAGATGCCAGTCTCATCACCGTAGGTGGGAAACCATATGAAGAAAATGACATCACGCTGCTCCAAGAGGCTATACCTTTGACAACATTATTAAACACTTTATTTAATTTGATGGCACAGAGCATGAGCTTCCTATAGCCCTCCTCATGCTAAAGAGGTTCCACCTGAAGAACTGGGGGGAGATGACTGGCAGGTCCAAACATCAGGATCAAAGCTGCAATGACAATCTGGATCATCTGACACAATCTCTCCCTAGTTACAGGTGGGAGAAACCCAGCACAAGAAAAAGAAAAGAGAAATTTTTGGCTTGTTAGACTAAAGGGTCATGGATTCCAGCATGGCTGGATCCAAGTGACCAACAGACCCTCCAAACCAACATTAACCAACATTAAACCAACATATACTCCAAACCACTTGTCAGAAAAAAACTTCTTTTACTGTAGCTGTGGCAAAATTTGTGGTGTCTACTACCTGCCCAGTGTGGGTCCTTGCTCCTTGAGCTATGATTGGGTGGACATGCGGTGGTTGGGAAGCTCTGGTAGACCAGAGTCACTTGGTCACTTGGGTCACTTGCTTATTCCTGGTCACAGGGAGTATTCATTAGCTAAGGCTGCTACAACAACAGTACCCAAAAGTTTAAACAACAGAAATGTATTATCTCATAGTTATGGAGGCTAGAAATCTAAATAAAGTCAAGGTGTGGGCAGGGCCACAGTTCCTCTCAAACCTGTAGGGAAGATGCTCCCTGGCCTTTTCCTAGCCTCTGGTGGGTGGCTGCCAAAGTCCTTGGCATTCTTTGGTTTGTAGCTGCATTGGCCCAATCCTCTGCTTTCACAAGGTGTTCTCCTTGTATCTCCTTACACAGCCTCCCTGTGTGTGTCTATGTCCAGATTTCTCCTCTGTATAAGGACACCAGTCCTACTGCATAAGGCTGCCCTGATAACCTCATCTTAACATGTTACAGCTACAAAGACCCTATTTCCAAATGATACTCTGAGGTTAGGACTTCATTTGTGGGGAGTAGGGGGTGGAGAACAACTCGTTTTATAACACAGGGGGTGGCAAAAGCTAAAACAACTCTTGCCAATTTTCCTAAGTGTGAAATTGGTATAATAATAGCATCTTCTTCAGTGATATGATGTGAGGAAGTCAAGGACAAAAATCCATGGACATTTATGAGCTCAGGACCTGGCTCATGGTAGACATGGAGCTTTTTCTGTTATACTTTCTATAGTGAAGTCAAATAATAAATACATTTAACCTGTGCTGAGAGGGAGAGAGGAGAACAATTTAAATAATTTAAAGAAATTAAGTAATAGGGGCATTCTACCTACCATCCTACTCAAAGAGGGGACATCCTAGAGTGAGAGATAAACAGGAGTGGAGACATCTTTTTCTTCAGACAATCTGGGCCCCAGGGTCACTCACAGGAAAGCATCCTGCACTGAGGGAAGTGAGTCCAGGGTGGAGAGATGTCTATTTTGGGCCCATATGCCCCAAAATGAATACCAGCCACTTCACTGGGTGCTCAACTTCAGAACAGGCCCTGTGGGAGGCTGGAGGAGACCCTGGCATGCTGGCTCACAGGCTGGCACTTCAGCACACTGTCCTCAGATGGTCTGTGAGGGAAGACCAGTATGCTCCAACCTAGGAGGATTGATTTGGGTCCTGCTGAGCCTGGAGGCAGGCAGCTTGTACCCCCTGCACCTAGGGCTGGATAAACAACACCTGAATTGGTCTCAGAACCATATGATCTGCTGAGTCCACTGGCTATGTGCTAAATGCCAAGGCCTGTCAACTGCTGCTGGTTTCTCATCTCTTTATTTTCATTTTGTGCTGATCTCACTGTGGACAGGTAGTAGGCAGTTCACCATCAGCACTGGCCCACAGACTTTGCTTTGAGAAACAAAGCATCTTGTTGGGATTATTTAAGGTATATTCAAAAGGAACCTAGGCTGAATAAAACATTTACCTTTTCTTACTTCTAACTTCTGTCTAAAGTGGGTCTCCTTTCTAGAAAACTTCATGTTCTTTCATGTGTTTTTTTCTAGCTCCATCATCTGGTCTCCCTTCCTTATCCAGCTTCTCCATCCCCAAATCCCAGTATTCTTCCCTGGTCAACTCACCATTCCACCAGCATCCTTGGCTCATTCTTGCAGGTACCATTGTGCCTTTTCTCATCTGTGACAACTGCATTGCATCAGACTTTGCTTTGTTTCCTGGGACCTAGAGTTTTGGAGAAATAAAACAATGAACTCACTTGTTCCCTCAACCATCTCTTGTATCCTACTGTGCATGGCTGGGAAGTAATAGCGGGTGAGGGAGGATGAGTAGGTGAGGAGGGAGGCAGCTCCCTGCCTCGGTTAGAGTCAGTCCTGACAGAAGGAATCTGGGTGGGAGGGCAGGTGACTAGGAAGCCGGGTGACTAGGAAGCCAGGTGACCAGCAAAGACAGCCACACAGCGACTGAGAACAGCCAGGACAGCCTCTTGGGCTCCAATAACACCTCAGCCCCAAGCCATAGAACACAAAGTCCAGGCTTCCCTCTCACCCTCAATCTCCTCTCTGAAGTTGTGTGGTAGTAATTAGAAGAGGTTAATGGTCAGTAATTACTAAATGTGGTGTTATTGATGAAATGTCATTCTATGTATCCAGGCCACTCACTCCCAACCACTGTTGCTCTGAGGAACTGCACTGGGAGTCTTAGAAATATCCTGCTTGTGAAAATGGAGGTGTAGGTGAAAACACTATGCCTCCTCACACAACGAAGTTTAAAGACAACAAAGTTTTAATAACAAAAACACAACCAAAAAACAAAAAAATTGGACTGTACAGAAGTCCGACAACAATGAACCATTCATCCAGATCGGTAAGAGTGGCAGAATCAGCAGCTGGTGGAGCGGGGTTGCACAGGAAAAAGTAGCCAGGCATGCAGGAGGCAGTTTGCAGATCCCAGGTGTGGGGTGGAAACAGGGGTACTCTGTGAGGGCGCAAGGTGGCTGGCTGACTGTGGTCACACATTCACACTCAGATAAACCAGGTGAAGGAGCGAGCAGTCAGACAGATTGCACAGGCAAGGGCCCCAGTGATGGGAATTAAAGCTTAAAGCACCAATTGGAAAAACTTTTGGGGTCAAGGTGCTGGGAGAAGCTCCCAGGTTCACAGAGAGTTTGTTGGAGAGACCCACAGGGTTCTGGAGGGTGCACAAGCCTACACACCCAGGAACCAGCACCAGAAGGCCCAATTTTCTTGTGGGAAGACAGAAATCTGATGAGAGAGCATGGAACAAGCACCATTGCCCCTCTCAGACCCCACCCCCACATACAGCATCACAACCCAGCTACCTGGGTTACCCCCCACCTTGGTCAATACCTAAGGCTCTGCCCCTTATAGGTAACAGGTGTAAACAAATCAAAACATTATGGCTCAAGAAGAACAGCTCAGAGGCCCAGAGTCAATACTTCTAAGCAACCAAGAGATAGTCAACCTTTTAGATGCACAGTTCACAACACTGGTGACCAGGATGCTCACAGAACTGGTTGATTTTGGTTGCAAATTAGATAAAAAAGTGAAGGCTACACTAAGTGAAATGAAGGAAATGCACAGGGAACTAATAGTGATGGAAAGGAAACTGGGACTCAAATCAGTGAAGTGGACCAGAAGGAAGAAAGAAACAACCAAACAGAAAAGAATGAAGAAACAAGAATTCAAAAAAATGAGGAGAGGCTTAGGAAACTCCAGGACATCTTTAAATGTTCCAACATCTGAATTATAGGGGTATCAGAAGGGAAAGAGGAAGAGCAAAAAAACTTATTTGAGTAAATAATAAAGAAGAACTTCCCCAATCTGGCAAAGGAAATGGACTTCCAGGAAATCCAGAAAGCTCAGAGAGTCCCAAAGAAGTTGGACCTAAGAAGGAACACACCAAGGAATATCATAATTACATTAGCCAAGATTAAAACAAAGGAGAGAATCCTAGAAGTAGCAACAGATAAGGGGACAGTCACCTACAAAGGAGTGCCCATCAGACTGTCAGCTGATTTCTCAAAAGAGACCTTCTAGGCAAGAAGAGGCTAGAAAGTATTCCAAGTCATGAAATCCAAAGACCTGTATCCAAGATTGCTCTATCCAGCAAAGCTTTCATTTAGAATGAAAGGGCAGATAAAGTGCTTCTCAAATAAGGTCGAGTTCAAGGAGTTCATCATCACCAAGCACTTATTTTATGAAATGTTAAAGGGACTTATCTAAGATAAAGAAGATAAAAAATATGAACAATATGAACAGTAAAAAGACGGCAAACTCACAGTTATTAACAATCACAACTAAAACAAAAGCAAACTAAGAGGAAAGCTAGATCAGGAGCAGAACCATAGAAATGAAGATCACATGGAGGATTAGCAACAGGACTGGGAGGAGGAAAAGGGGGGAGAAGGTACAGAGAATAAGTAGCATAGACAGTAGGTAGAAAATAGGGGGAGGGCAAGAATAGTGTGAGAAATATAGAATCTAAACAACTTGAGATGCATGGACGTAAACTAAAGGGAGGGGGTGTGCAGGGTGGAGGGGAATGAGGGGGGAGGAATGGGACAACTGTAATGGCATAACCAATAAAATATGTTTCAAAAGAAAGAAATATTCTTCTTGCTAGCTTCTTGGATATTTGATGACTCTAGATCAGACAATATATTCCTCTTCTTAATACCTCACATTATACAAGTACTCATGCTACATGATTGTATAAAAAGCTTAATGAACACACCTCAAATGTCATTTGATAGATGAATGGATAAACAAAATGTGATATATACACACAATGGAATATTCTGCATTAAAAGAAATTCTGGCACATGCTTCAATGGGAGTGAATCTTAAAGATATTTAAGATTCACATAATGTCACATAATGTTAGACATTATGACATATAATGACGTTCACATAATGTCAAACACAGACATATAAATACTGAATGATTCCATGTATATGAGTTTCCTAGAGCAGACAAATTCATAGAGACAGAAAATATTCAATATAATGGTGCTTGCCAGAGGCGGGGGGAGGGCAAATAGGGAGCTCTTGTTTAATGGAGAGAGTTTCAATTTAAAAAGATGATAAAGTTCAATACCACTGAATTTTGCTTTAAAAATGGTAAATTTTACATTATGTTTGTTTCACAACACAAATGTTTAAATTTTGAAGTTATAAAGACTTGAATGAGCAAATATACAGTCATGTGAAGTCAGCTGATAATGAAGACTCACTCAGTTAAGTAACATCATGCACCTGCCCTGCTGTGCTGCATGCTGGCCTGTCTAGGACCTGCTCAGTCAGCTCTGAGCAGCAGAGACAGTCCCTGTCCTCCAGGCACTCACTTCCAGTGGAGAATGTGGGAGGAGGCAAATAAACAATAACAAGCAGTAGTTCGGGGCAGTTGCCAGTGCTATGTAGAAAAATAGTGTTAGGTAATGGACTCAGAGGAATGCTGGTAGGGAAGGAAGGTGGTTCCTTGATTGAGACCAAGAAGGTCAGGAGACCCTCCCCCTGCTCAAAGGTACGAATTGAGAAGAGGCCTAGATGAATTCAGTGAGGTGAGTGAGGGAGTGTGACCTGGTACAAAGGCTCTGAGGGAGGGAATATTCCAAAACTATAAGAAGACCCACATGACTAGGTCTGATGAGGAAGACTGTGCTAGTGGAGGGAGATGACCCTGCACAAGAGTGAGGGCCAAGTTGTAGTGGAGCCTGTGGGCCTTGCTGTGTTACTGGATGTGGATCTGAGCAGGATGAGAAGCCACTGGAGGGCTTTGAGCACAAAGTTATGAAAATAGAGAGCTGGGTTGACAAGTTTTTTCCTCCTGTTGTTTGGAGCTCTGATGCAGGGAGAAAGCAGCCACCCTGTAGGCTGGTATAATATTTAGAGAGCATGGGGAAGACTTGGGCTACAATGGCCCTGGTATGCCATTCCAGTTTTCCCATCTCCCCCTCCTCCAAGTAGAGATGACATTGAGTCTGGAGTCAGGATTGGAGGATGAAGAGTCCATGCCAGTGCATGGAGATAAAATTAATGACTTGAAGACATACAAGGAAGAGATTACATACACAGAGGCTAGACCTCAACCCCAGGGCTCTCTAAAGTTCAGATTCTATGTGCTTCTCTACATGGTGCCAAGCTGAGCAACACTCTTACACCCTTCCTTTCTCCTGTGGTGGTTGAAGGGCTGAGTGGTCTTCCTGTGTGGCCCTTACCTAGCTTTGCTGCTCTCCTGTCACTGTGTATTTCTCTACTGGTTGCCTCGAGACTAGATGTCCTTTTACTGTTCATATTGTTCATATTTTTTATCTTCTTTATTTTAGATAAGTCCCTTTAACATTTCATATAATAAGTGCTTGGTGATGATGAACTCCTTGAACTCGACCTTATTTGAGAAGCACTTTATCTGCCCTTTCATTCTAAATGAAAGCTTTGCTGGATAGAGCAATCTTGGATATAGGTCTTTGGATTTCATGACGTGGAATGCTTTCTAGCCTCTTCTTGCCTAGAAGGTCTCTTTTGAGAAATCAGCTGACAGTCTGATGGGCACTCCTTTGTAGGTGACTGTCCCCTTATCTGTTGCTACTTCTAGGATTCTCTCCTTTGTTTTAATCTTGGCTAATGTAATTATGATGTTCCTTGGTGTGTTCCTTCTTAGGTCCAACTTCTTTGGAACTCTCTGAGCTTCCTGGATTTCCTGGAAGTCTATTTCCTTTGCCAGATTGGGGAAGTTCTTCTTTATTATTTATTCAAATAAGTTTTTTTGCTCTCCCTCTTTCCCTTCTGATACCCCTATAATTCAGATGTTGGAACATTTAAAGATGTCCTGGAGTTTCCTAAGCCTCTCCTCATTTTTTTGAATTCTTGTTTCTTCATTCTTTTCTGTTTGGTTGTTTCTTTCTTCCTTCTGGTCCACTTCACTGATTTGAGTCCCAGTTTCCTTTCCATCACTATTAGTTCCCTGTGCATTTCCTTCATTTCACTTAGTGTAGCCTTCACTTTTTCATCTGATTTGCAACCAAAATCAACCAGTTCTGTGAGCATCCTGGTCACCAGTGTTGTGAACTGTGCATCTAAAAGGTTGGCTATCTCTTGGTTGCTTAGAAGTATTGGCTCTGGGGCTTTGAGTTGTTCTTCTGCTTGAGCCATAATGTTTTGGTCTGTTCATGCCTGTTACATATGAGGAGCAAAAGCTTAGGTGTTCACTGGGATGGGTCACAACTGGATTGTGACTGGGGGCAGGATCAGAGAGGGAGCAATGGCATTTGTTCCTCTCTCTCTCGGATTTCGGTCCCCTATGCCACTTTCCACAAGCAAATTGGGCCCTTCTTGTGCTGGTTCCTGGGTGGGTGGGCTTGTGTACATTGTAGGACCCTCTGGATCTCTCCAATGAACTCTCCTGTGAGGCTGGGAGCCTCTCCTGGCACCTCAACCCCAGAAAGTTTTTGCAATCGGTGCTTTTAGGCTTCATTTCCTGGTGCTGGGGCCTTGCATCGCACAGTCTGTCTCACTACCCCCCCCCCTTTTTTTTGCCTGGTTTATTTGCACGTGAATGTGTGACTGCAGTCAGCCAGCTGCCTTGCACACTCACTGGGTCTGCATGTTGCCCCCCCATGCCTGGGATCTATCTGCCAATCACCACCTGTGCACCTGGGTTGGTCTGGCAGCCACTGATTTTTTCTGCCATGACCCCTCTCCACCAGTTGTGTTTTTGTTTCTAAATCTTTATTATCCTTAATTTTGGTTGTGCTAAGAGGCACAGTATTTCCACCTAGGCCTCCATTTTAGTCAAAAAAGACCTGCTTTGATCAAGATATGGAATAATACAGTATTTATTTTGCATAACATCTTTAAAACTTACCCATGTTGAAGCATCAGCAGGACCTGATGATATAATGGGTCTGTGTTATGAGGGAAAAGAAGAGTCAGGTGTGCTCTAACAAGCTTCTGGCTAGAGCAGCTGGTGGACGGTGGTGTTATTTTCTAAAATCAGGAGCCTGTGAGAAGAGAAGGAATCATGCTACAATCCAGGCTGACTAGATATCCAAGTAGAGATGACATTGAGTCTGGAGTCAGGATTGGAGGATGAAGAGTCCATACCAGTGCATGGAGATAAAATTAATGACTTGAAGACATAGCAAGGAAGAGATTACATACACAGAGGCTAGACCTCAACCCCAGGGCTCTCTAAAGTTCAGATTCTATGTGTTCTCTACATGGTGCCAAGCTGAGCAACACTCTTACACCCTTCCTTTCTCCTGTGGTGGTTGAAGGGCTGAGTGGTCTTCCTGTGTGGCCCTTACCTAGCTTTGCTGCTCTCCTGTCACTGTGTATTTCTCTACTGGTTGCCTCGAGACTAGATGTCCTCAACCCTGGCTGTACAATACAATCACCCAGGGAGCCTTTATAATACCATTGGCCTGGGTCCATCTAGACAAATCTCAACCTTAGGTTGGGACTGTAGCATCTAGATATTTATAAGAAGGTGATTCTGACACAGTCAAGGAAAAAGTGAGCTGAAAAGTGAGAAAAAAGTGAGCTGTGTTACTTGGTACATGTAGATAATGTGTATATTTGAGATTTAAAAATATATTTTATTGATTGTTATGAGAGTTGTCCCATCCCCCCCAATTATTCCCCTCTACCCTGCACAACCTCTCTAACCCTCTCTAACCTCTTTTCCACCTTTGGTTCATGTCCATGGGTTGTACATACAAGTTATTTGGCTTCTACATGCCCTATAGTATTCTCGACCTTTCCCTGTCTATTTTCTACCTTCTACCTACAATTTATGCTACTTATTCCCTATATCTTTTCCCAATTCTCCCCCTCCCCCACTGATAATCCTCCATGTGATCTACATTTCTGTGATTCTGTTCCTGTTCTAGTTGTTTGCTTAATCTGTTCTTATTTTTGTTTTCTAGGTTCAGTTGTTGATAGCTGTGAGTTTGCTGTGAGTTTGTTGTTATTTTACTGTTCATATTTTTGATCTTCCTCTTTTTCTTAGATAAGCCCCTTTAATATTTCATATAATAAGTGCTGGGTGATGGTGAACTCCTTTAACTTGACCTTATCTGAGAAGCACTTTATCTGCCCTTCCATTATAAATGATAGTTTTGCTGGATAGAGTAATCTTGGATGTAGGCCTTTCATGACTTGGAATACTTCTTTCCAGCCCCTTCTTGCCTGTAAGGTCTCTTTTGAGAAATCAGATGACAGTCTGATGGGAACTCCTTTGTAGGTTACTGGCCCTTATTTCTTGCTGCTTCTAGAAATTTCTCCTTCTCTTTAATTTTGAGTAATGTAATTATGATGTACCTTGGTGGTGTATGCTTCCTTGGGTCCAACTTCTTTGGTACTCTCTGAGCTTCCTGGATTTCCTGGAAGTCTATTTCCTTTGCCAGATTGGGGAAGTTATCCTTCATTATTTTTTCAAGTAAGTTTTCAATGCCTTGCTCTTCCTCTTCTTCTTCTGGCACCCCTATGATTCGGATGTTGGAAGGTTTGAGGTTGTCCTGGAGATTCCTAAGCCTCTCCTCATTTTTCTGAATTTTTGTTTCTTAATTCTGTTCTGGTAGAATGTTTATTTTTTCCATCTGGTCTAAACTGTTCATTTGAGTTCTGGTTTCCTTCCCATCAGTGTTGATTCCCTATACATTTTTCTTTATTTCACTCTTCATAGCCTTCATTTTTCCCTCTATCTTGTGACCATATTCAACCAATTCTGTGAGCATCCTGATTACTAATGTTTTGAACTATGCATCTGTTAGGTTGGCTATCTCTTTGTCGCTTAGTTGTATTTTTTCTGTAGCTCTGATCTGTTCTTTCCTTTGGTCCATTTTTATTGTCTTGGCACACCTGTTCTGTAGTAAGGGGCAGAGCTTTAGGTATTTACCAGAGCCAGGCAACTGAGTTCGCTGTACTGTGGCACTGGATTTGGGGGAGGGGTCCAAGAGGGAACAATGTCACTTGCTCCCCTCTCTGCCAGTTTTCAGTCACTTCCCCAGCTACTCACAATCAAATTGGGCCCTTCTGGTGCTGATTCCCAGGTGGGTGGGTTTCAGACCCTGTGGGTCTCTCCAATGAACTCTCCTGTGAGGCTGGGAGTTTCTTCTGCCACTTCAACCCCCACAGGTTTTTTCAGTCAGAGGTTTTGAGGCTTTATTTCCCCCATGCTGGAACCCTAGGTTGCACAGTCTGTCTCGCTCCCCAGTTGTTCCTCCCAGGTTATATGCACGCAAATATGGGACTGCCTGGTCCTCCAACTGCTGCCTCACCCACCCAGTCCTCCAGCTGCCACCTTTCCATGAGTCCTCTCCACCCTGGCTGCCCACTTCTGCCCCTCCTACTGGTCTGAATGAATGTTTCTTCTTTAACTCCTTGGTTTTCAGACTTCCATACACTTCAATTTTCTGTCATTTCTGATTGTTTTGTTTTTAAATTTGTTGTTGTCCTTCTTTTGGTTGTGTGAGGAGGCACAGTGTGTCTACCTACACCTTCATCTTGGCTGCATTTTTGGGCATTTTTGACTTGTCCCCCAAGTTCCTACAAGGGATCTGTTTTTTAGAAAAAGAATCTTATAGCTCAGCCACCCATTGTCAGTCTTCTTTGGTCTTAGATACCAGATTCATGATAACTAAACCGAAAGATAAAGTAACTCCAAATATAACAGGCCTTAAAATGTCTTAAATTTTTCTCCTTTTTGTATTGCATTATAGAAATAATATTTGAAAAAATTTTCACTGAAAAAAATTCAAACAAGATAATAAAGCAACAGACCTCCTTATCTCTTCTTTTTTTCTCCTATCCAGAGGCAATTACTCATTGGTCCATTGGGGTATAATTTCAGCCATTTTTCTATGCATTTGAAAATATTTAAATATGCAAATGTAAATGTATTGGGGTTTTTTAGGGGGAAGTTGTATTAAATACATGACACTGCAATTTTCTTTTTTTTCACTTTGAAAATATGACTAGAAAATCTTTTGATACAGTATGTATTTGTCTGGTCTGTGGCCCCTAGCTATTTGTGGTTAGGCTTAAATTAATTTAAAATTAAATGAAATTTTAAATTCAGTTCTTCAGTCATAGTAGCAGTCATATTTCAAGTGTTCAGTGGACACATATAGCTAATGATCATTGTACTGGGCAGCACAGTTTAGGATATTCCATCATTCCAGAAAGTTCTATAGAACAGCCCTGGTATAGATCATTCTTCTTGGTTAATATGTTCTATTCCATAGTATGGCTGTCAGAGTTAGAGAAAGAAGGATTTTTTTAAAAATTCAGATTTCAAAGATGGTGGTGAGTGAAGTCTACTTCCCCCTGCATGTGGATGGAACATCCAGATGATCTTCTGAGGAACATAGTGAACAGCCAGCAGTATCTCAGCATATATGAAGACTGGAGGCCAAAACTGTAGAGGACATTGAAAATTCAGATGGTAAGGGGAGTGCTTCAGGACAATAACATCCCTGTGGCCAGCACAGGGACCAGGTCAGCTGAAGCCCCAGGCCCGGTGCCTGCTGGGGCTGCCACAGGATCCTTGAGAGAGAGCCAGGTCAACAGCTTTCTCCATTGCCAAACAAGGAGGTTTGAGCAGTGCCAGAGTGGACCCCGATGCTTGAAGTCACTGGGGGAGAATATGTATGAAGTGGCAAACACACAGGGGTGCAGTGCACCCACTGAGACTGTGGATGTCAGCTGGGAAGAGTTGGGCCCTGATGTGCCCTGATCTGGATAGTCCTCAGTCTGGGTGGAGAGTTGGGCTATGTGAGAGGCCAGGAACTTGTTTGGAGCAGCAGGCTTAAATAGGAGAAATTTTTCAAAAAGTAAAAGAGGCTCTTGGTGGTTATTTAGGGAACTCTCCGGCAGCAGCCACCTCCGCCTCCCGTGGCTGTGCCCATGCAGGTTCCTCAGTCTTAGCCATAGGCCCACCTCTGCTGCAAGGACAAAGGCTGCATCCCTACACCTGGTCAACAGCAGCAGAGGGTGCCTAACTGTGCCCGCAACCCCAGTAGTGCACCACTGACTGAGCCGCCTCCCACCCTGCCATGGCTGCTGCCACAGCAGTGGAGGCTGGCACACGCCTAACATCTCTGCTCCATGACTGCACTCCCACTGCTGCAGTGGAGGCTGTGTGCTCACACCCAAAGCCCCAGGGACAACACTCACCTGAACCCCTGGCCAAGCAGCTGCCAATCCCACCCCAGCAGTGGAGGCCTAGCACTCATGCCCACAGCCCAGGGATGGAGTGAGCGTGACCCCACTGCCCAGAGGCATGGTTTGCCCGACCCCACCCCCCGGGCGCACCAGCAGAGGAGGCACATGCCCTCATCCACCTTGATGTCCGTGACTGCACTGCCACCCTGCACTGCCAACTGGCTCTCTAAGAAGGTGGCAAGACACCCTCATAGAGGAGAGCAGCAGGGCTCAGGGAGTCAGCAAACCCCAGAAAGATTTAACTCAGTGGGGGAGCTGAAGTACTCTGAAGAGACTCTGAGAGTCCCCAGCACCTAGGGCAGCAAAAGGTGAGAAGGTGGTATGTGAGTTGCTCCTAATTGGTGCACTTCAAGGATAGCACAACTGGTGGACTGAAGTCATAGGCTGGGTGCAGAAGAGTACTATGGGCCCAGCAGAAAACAGGAACTGGGCAGGAGGCTGAGCAACTAAAGAGTGCAGCTCAGACCTGGCCCCATTCTGGAAAAACCACAGGAAGGAGAAAAGCAAAACCAATCCCTCCTCAGCCTGCTACAGCCAAGAAGACCAGCAGAACTAGCGTGGCTTTTTTAAAGCCACCAGGAGGCTTCTTTTTCTTTTTAAATTCCTTCTTCCTTTCTTTTCTTCTTTCTTTTTATTATTTCTTCTTCCTTCCTTTCTCTCTTTTTTTACTCCTTCCTTTATTTTATTCCCACAAGTGAGACAATAAAATCTGAAGCTGTGAAAAGACCAGAGTTTGACCCAAAGAGGGGTCATCCCAACAACTGAGAAACAGACAAATTTCACTTTGTTACTCCAGAGAACTTGCAAGTTATTGTATATTTGTATTATGATTATTTTTGTTATTTTTCCATCTTTTATTTTATTATTATTTTTGTATTTCTCTTCTTTCTGTTTAGTCTTCTTTGCTTGGTTTGTAAAATTGCATGGTTTGACTGATTTCCATTGTTCTCTCTTTCATAGTGTATTTTTAATTTTCCATCTTTCTCTTCACTTGTGTTCCACTAGCACACTACTCTAGATCTTGTACTTCCACTTCTTCTTATTCAGATTGCATAGATTCTGTCATATGATGGTTGCTCCATTACTATTGTAAATAATTCCTGTTCTATACAATTGTAAGTGCTATACAGCACCCATCCCAGATATTAGCCCATTTCACTGTTTTCTGGAACTATATTATTGTTGTGGTTAACTCTATTCTCTTGCATAGTACACCTATTTTATATCCTTTACTCTCACTGTTTCTCATAATCTGACATGCCACAGCTCAATGTTTTCTAGATCCAACTCACAATACTTCCTTCCCCTAACGAGAGTCTTATCTTTTTTCCACCCTTTCTAAAAAGTGGATAGTTGGGTGAAATATCATGGTTAACACTATACATACCCAAAGGATTACCTATCTCTTCTCTATGGGTTGGCACCTTCAATAGTATAGAATACACTCCCACTGTCTTAATTCATTTTGCCTTCCCTTTCCAACTGATCACATAAAAGAGTGTGTGGGAGCTATGAACACCTGTATAACTGATGGAAGAGGAAACCCACCAACAAAGAAAAAACCAACAGATAATAGTGCAAGAAGATGAAGGAGTGAGTGGAAGCCACACTAACCTCCACCCAGGATCAAACTGGAAATACAATTAAATGGTGGAGAAATTACCCAGAACAAAAAACTGAACAATAGTGAGAGGGAAGCCTCAAAACCTGGACCAGAGAGAAGAACAACTTTCAACACAATCTGCCCACACCTGCACAACAAAATACAAGATGTGGTGGGTGGAGTGACTGTCAGTTAACCACCTAGAGGAAAGGACCCACCAAAGAAAGACCCAACAACAATCAAAACCCAAAGACATACAGAGAGCCAACATAAACAACAGCCCAAGACTGGTGATCTCAGGAGATCAAGGAGGCTGCACTACTGACTCTTGCAGCTCTGCTACTATAGAAATTCACACCAAAAACCCAGGGAGTCAGAACAGATCAATTTAAGAAGCAGAAGCTAACAAGAAGAGTCTCACAAACAATGGGAAGATGGACAATCCCCAAATAAAAGGAAAGGAGGAATCCTCAGAAAGAATATTAAATAAAATTAAGACAAGTCAACTATCAGATATTGAGTTCAAAGTAGTGGTTATAAGGAAGGTCAATGAGCTCACAGAGAATTACCAAAAACTACAGGGAAACCACAATAAACTCATTGCAAACTATGTCAACGTGAAAAAGGAAATAGAAACTATCCACAATGACCAAAAGGAAATGAAGAATATAATTTCTGAATTGAAGAAAACAGTAGAAGGAATCAAAATCAGGCTACATGAAGCAGAGGATCAGATCAGCAAGCTGGAGGACAAGGTAGAAAACACCACCCAGAAATAGCAAGAAAAGAAAGAGCCTCAGAAAGAACAAAGGGGGTGGGGAGCTAAGGGAAAGTCAGGACAACATGAAACTGATAATATCTGTATAATAAGGATGCCAGAAGAAGAAGAACAAGGAACAAAAAACCTGTTTGAAAAAGTAATGGTAGAAAACATCCTTAATTTGATAAGAGGAAAAGTCACACAAATCCAGGAAACACAGAGTCCCAATCAAGAGGAACCCAAAGAGGCCCACTTCAAGACACATCATAATTAAAATAGCAAAATTCCAAGACAAAGAGAGAATCTTAAAGGCAACAAGGGAGAAACAGGGTGTAACATACAAGGGAATCTCAATAAGGCTGACAGCTGACTTCTCATGGAAACGTTACATGGCAAAAAAAATTGGCAAGGAATATTTCAAGTAATGAAAATGAAAGGTCTTCAACCAAGACTGCTCTATCCAGCAAGACTCTCATTTAAAATGGAAGGCCAAATAAGGAGCTACCCACACAAAAGAAGGCTCAAACAATACACCACGTCCAAATCAGCTCTGCAAGAAATACTAAAGGGTCTGCTTTAAGAACAGGAAGAAAAACAATGAGAGAGAGGAGAACACAGGTATGAAAAAATGGCAATGAATAAGTACCTATCAGTAGTTGTCTTAAATGTAAATGGATTAAATACTCCAATAAAAATAAATAGAATAGATGAATAAATTAAAAGTCATGACCCACACATATGCTGCCTACAAGAGACCCACCTCAGTACAAAAGATTTACACAGACTAAAAGTGAAGGGCTGGAAACAAATTTTCCAAGCAAACGGACAAGGAAAAAACTGGGGTAGCAATACTCATATCAGACAAAATAGACTTCAAAAAAAGAGCCATAAAAAGAGACCCAGAAGGTCACTTCATGATACTCAAGGGAAGAATCCATCAAGAAGACATAAACATCGTAAATATATATGCACCCAACATATATACATATATATAAGCACCCAAATATATAAGGCAAATTTTGGAGGACTTCAAGAAAGATCTTGACAGCAACAAAATTATAGTAGGGGACTTTAACACCCCACTGTCAAAAATGGACAGACCTTCCAAACAAATATCAATGAAGATATTGTGGCATTGAACAACGCCCTAGATGAAATGGAGTTAACTGATATAAAAGAGCCTTTGATCCCAAAGAAGCTAAATACACATACTTTTCAAATGCACATGGAACATTTTCAGAGATAGACCATATGATAGGACACAGAAGAATCCTCAACAAATTCAAGAAAATTGAAATCGTATCAAGCATTTTCTCTGACCACAAGGGACTGAAACTAAGAAACAACCTCAAGGAAAAAAACCCCGAACGCTCAAATTTATGAAGATTAAATAGCATGATATTAAACAATGAATGGGTCAAGAATGAGATTAAAGAAGAAATCAAAATTTTCTTACAACAGCCCTGGCTGCTGTAGCTCACTGCATTGAGTGTAGATTTGCAAACCAAAGGATCGCGGTTCATTTACCAGTCAGGACACATGCCTGGGTTGCAGGCCAGTTCCCAGGAGGGGACACATGTGAGGCAACCACACATTGATATTTATCTCTCTCTCTCTCTCTCTCCTTCCCTTCCCCTCTAAAGATAAATCAATAAAATCTTTAAAAAAAACTTTCTGGAAACAAATGAAAATGAACACATAACAATACAAAACTTATGGGACATAGTGAAGGCAGTCCTGAGAGAGAAGTTCTTAGTGATACAGGCCTACCTAAAAAAAAAAAAGAAACATTTCAAATAAACATCCTAACCTTACCTCTACAAGTACTCAAGGAATAACAACAAAGACAGCCCAGAGCCAGTAGAAGGAAGGAAATAGCCAAGATCAGAGCAGAATGAAATGACATAAAGACTAAAAGCGCAATTCTAAGGATCAATAAATCCAGAGACTGGTTCCCTGGAAAGATAAACAAAACCAACAAGCCATTAAGCAGACTCATCAAGAAAAAAAGAGAGCAGACCCAAATAAACACAATCAGAAATGAAAGAGGAGAAGCTTCCAGCAAAGATGGAGGCATAGGTAGAAATGCTGTGCTTCCTCGCACAACCAAAATTAAGGACAACAAAAATTTAGAAACAAAAACCAGCCAAAACTGACAGAAAATTGAACTGTACAGAAGTTAGAACCATTCATCCAGACCGGTAAGAGGGGTGAAGTAGGCAGCCAGAGGAGAGGGGTTGTAGCAGGAAAAAGCAGTGGCTGGTGGACCAGGGCACACAGGCAATGGTTGGCAGACCCCAGGCGCACAGGTAGCGGCTAGCAGACCCCAGGGGCTGGGAGGCAACAAGAAAACCCAGTGAGTGGCGCCAAGTGGTTGGCTGACTGTGGTCACACTTTCGCACACAGATAAACCAGGTGAAAATGTGGAGCGAGACAGACTGTGCAACCCAGGGCCACATCTCCAGAAAATAAAGCCTAAAAGCACCTATTAAAAACACTTGGGGGGTTGAGGTGCTGGGAGAGACTCCAAGCCTCACAGGAGAGTTTGTTGGAAAGACCCGCAGTGTCCTAGAATATACACAAGCCCACCCACCCAGAAACCAGGACCAGAAGGGCCCAATTTGCTTGTGGAAAGCCACAGAAAGAACTGAAATCTGAGAGAGAGAGCCTGGAGCAAGCACTATTGTTCCCTCTCTGACCCTACTCCCACATATAATGTTACAACCCAGCAACTAGGTTGCCCCACCCTGGTGAACACCTAAGGCTCTGCCCCTCACTAGGTAACAGGTGTAACCAAACACCCCCCCCCAAAAAAAAGAGAATAAAGGGCTCAAATAGAAAAATAGATAAAAGCCCAGAGCCAATACTTTTAATCGACCAAGAGATAGCCAAAATATCAGATGCACAGTTCAAAGCACTGGTGATCAGGATGCTCACAGAATTGGTTGATTTTGGTCACAAATTAGAGGAACAAATGAAGGTTAAACTAATTGAAATGAAGGGAAATGCACAGGAAACCAATAGTGATGGAAAGGAAACTAGGACTCGAATCAATGAAGTGGACCAGAAGGAAGAAATAAACAAGTGGAAAACTTATTTGAACAAATAATAAAAGAGAACATCCCCAACCTGGCAAAAGAAATAGACTTTCAGGAAGTCCAGGAAGCTCGGAGAGTCCCAAAGAAGTTGGACCCAAGGAAGCATACACCACCAAGGTACATCATAATTACATTACTCAAAATTAAAGAGAAGGAGAAAATTCTAGAAGCAGCAAGAAATAAGGGCCAATAACCTACAAAGAAGTTTCCATCAGACTGTCAGCTGCTTTCTCAAAAGAGACATTATAGGCAAGAAGAGGCTGGAAAGAAGTATTCCAAGTCATGAAAGGCAAGGACCTACATGCAAGATTACTCTATCCAGCAAACTTTCATTTAGAATGGAAGGGTAGATAAAGAGCTTCTCAGATAAGGTCAAGTTCAAGGAGTTCATCATGACCAAGTTGTTATTATATGAAATGTAAAAGGGACTCATCTAAAAAAAGAAGATAAAAAAACAGGTACAGTAAAAAGACAGCAAACTCACAGTTATTAACAACCACACCTTAAACAAAAGCAAACTAAGCAAACAACTAGAACAGGAACAGAACCACAGAAATGGTTTGCTAACCCTCCATGATCACATGGAGGGTTAGCAACAGGGGAGTGGGAGGAGGAGAGAGGGGGAAAAGGTGCAGAGAATAAGTAGCATAGATAGTAGGTAGAAAATAGACAGGGGGAGCCCAAGAATAGTATGGTAAATTTAGAAGCTAAAGAAATTATGACACATGGACATGAACTAAAGGGGGGATGTGGGTGAGGGGTTGTGCAGGGTGAAGGGGAATGAAGGGGGAAATGGGACAACTGTAATAGCATAATCAATACAATATATTTAAAAAGAAATGAAAGAGGACAGATTAAAACTGATACTACAGAAATAAAAAGGATTTTAAGGAATTACTATTAAGAACTATATGCCAAGAAATTTGAAAACCTAGGTAAAATGAACAAATTTCCAGAAAAATATAATCTTCCAAATCTGAATGAAGAAGAAGCAGAAAGCCTGAACAGACCAATAACAACTGATGAAATTGAAGCAGTAATAAAAAAAACTTCTGACACACAAAATCTCTGGACCAGACAGTTTCCCAGGAGAATTTTACAAAGCATTTAATGATGAGCTAACCCCTATTCTTCACAAACTGTTCCAAAAAATCTAAGAAGATGGAAGACTCCCAAACTCTTTTTATGAAGCCAGCATCATCCTAATCCAAAAACCAGATAGAGACACAACAAAGAAAGAAAACTTCAGGCCAATATTGCTGATGAAGATAGATGCTTAAATCCTCATCAAAATATTGGCAAACCACATTTAGCAATAAGTTAAAAAGATCATACACCATGACCAAGTTGGATTCATCTCAGGGATGCAACGATGGTACAATATTTGCAAATCAATAAACCTTATACATCACATAAACAAAACAAAAGACAAAAATCACATGATCATATCAATAGATGCAGAAAAAGCATTTGATAATATACAGCACTCATTTATGATAAAAAAACACTCAGCAAAGTGGGAATAGAGTTAAAATTCCTCAACATAATAAAGGCCATATATGGGAGAGCTACAGACAACATCATACTCAGTGGGAAAAAACTAAGAGCTTTCCCACTAAGATCAGGAACAAGACAAAGATGCCCACTTTCATCATTCCTATTCAACATAGTTTTGGAAATCCTAGTCAGAGCAATCAGACAAGAAAAATAAATAAAAGACATTCAAATTGGAAAGGAAGAAGCAAAACTGTCATTGTTTGCAGATTGTATGACAGTGACAGAAAAAATCCTATAGACTCCAAAAAAATTACTCGACCTAATAAGTGAATTTGGCAAAACAGCAGGATACAAAATCAATATTCAGAAATCAAAGGCATTTTTGTACACCAACAATGAAATATCTGAAACAGAAGTCAGGAAAAGAATCCCATTTGATATAGCAAAGAAAAAATAAAGTACCTAGGAATAAACCTAACCAAGGATGTAAAAGACCTGTATGCAGAAAACTAAACAACAGTGAAGAAAGAAATCAAGGAAGACACAAACAAATGGAAGCATTTACCATGTTCATGGATTGGGAGAATTAACATCATCAAAATGTCAATACTACCCAAAGCAATTTATAGATTCAATGTAATACCTATTAAAGTACCAATGACATATTTCACAGATATAGAACAGAACCTATCAGAAATTTATATGGAACCATAAACGACTGGATAGTTGCAGCAGTTTTGAGAAAGAAGAACAACACAGGAGGGGTCACAATACATACTATCACACTGTATTACAAAGCCACTGTAATCAAAGCAACCTGATACTGATATAAGAACAATCACATAGACTAATGGAACAGAACAGTGAGTCCAGAAATAGACCCAAGTCTCTATGGTCAATTAATATTTGACAAAGGGTTAAGAGGCATAAAATGGAGTAAAAATAGCCTCTTCAATAAATGGTGTTGGGAGATCTGGACAGATAATGCAAAAAAGTGAAACTTGATTACCCCCTACACCATACACAAAAAATAAATTCAAGGTAGATAAGAGACTTAAATGTATGTTATGATACCATAAAAGTCCTTCAGGAGAATATAGGCAGGAAAATCTCAGACATTCCACGCAGCAACATCTTCACTGATATGTCCCTTACAGCAAGGGAAATAAAGAAAAGAATAAACAAATAGGAACTCATTAAAATTTAAAAAGCTTCTGCATACTAAAGAAAACAGCATTAAAATGAATAGAGAACCAACTGTATGGGAAAACATATTTGCCAATGGCATCTCAGACAAAGGTTTGATCTTCAAAATATGTAAACAACTCACACAACTTCACTCCAGGAAGACAAAAACCCAACTTAAAAATGGGCAAAGGACCTGAACAGACACTTATCCAGGGAGGCTGTTCAGAGGGTCCAGAGGCATATGAAAAGATGCTCAGCATTACTAGCCATCAGAGAGATGCAAATTAAAACCACAATGAGATACCACTTCACACTGGTTAGAATGGACATCATAAACAAAGCAACAAACAAGTGTTGGAGAGGATGTGGAGAAAAGGGGACCCTAGTGCAATGCAGACTGGTTCAGCCACTGTGGAAAACAGTATGGAATTTCCTCAGAAAACTAAAAATGGATCTGCCTTGTGACCCAGCAATTCCACTGCTGGGATTATACCCTAAGAACCCTGAAACACCAGTCCAAAAGAACCTATGCACCCCAATGTTCATACCAGCACAATTTACAATAGCCAAGTGGTGGAAGCAACCTAAGTGCTCATCAGTAAATGAGTGGATCAAAAAAATCATGGTAACAGTTATGCAATGGAATATTACACAGCAGAAAGAAGCAGCTCCTTCCCTTTGAGACAGCATGGGTGGAACTGGAGAATATTATGCTAAGAGAAATAAGCCAGGTGGTGAGGAACAAATACCACATGATCTCACCTTTAACAGGAACCTAATCAACAAAATAAAAAAGCAAGCAAAATATAACCAGAGACATTGAAATTTAGGACAATCTGACAGTAATCAGAGGGGAGGTGGGAGGGGTTTTCAGGAACATCTCTAAAGGACATATGGACAAAAAACCAAGGGTGGAATGGAAACAAGGGAGGCAGGTGGGTTTGGCTGGGATTTGGCAGGGGGAGTGATGAGGGGTAAATGCAGACAACTGTAATTCAACAACAATAAAATAATTTAAAAAATTCAGCTGATGGAGAAAAACACTTCAGTGCACATGTCTTTCATGTGAAAAAAGTAGGTTAATCAGAGCAAACAGTTCCTCTAAGGGGTAGAAATCAGTTCCGTGAATGAGGTGGCAGCAAGGCACTTGGGGCTCAAAGACTTCTCTACAAATGGTTATTTTGCTTTTGCTTTAGATTTTTAGATTCCATTGCCACCTTTCTCATCTCCAAGCTATAAAATCACCTCTCAAATCCTGGTGTTTGACTCTGCCTCAAAGATTCCTCTTGCCTGCTCTGCACTATCCTGTCACCTACAGTAGCCAGAATCTGTATTCATGGGGCCTATGCCTTTCTGCTCTCCCAGTGCTTTGGGGACAGACTCCACAGGGATGCCATTCATTCAAAGGTTAGACATTTAGTATTCATGAGAGCACCTTATCAAGAGAGTGGATCCAAAAATTGTGGTACATATACACAATGGAATTCTATGCAGCAGAGAGAAAGAAGGAGCTACTACCCTTTGCAACAACATGGATGGAACTGGAAAGCATTATGCTGAGTGAAATAGGCCAGGCATTGAAGGACAAATACCATATGATCTCACCTTTGACAGGAAGCTAAACAATAAAACAAACAAGCAAACAGAATAAAAACAAAGACACTAAAATAGAGAACAAGTGGGCAGTGACCAGAGGGGAGAGGGAAGGGAATTTAAGGGGAAAAATGGGGAGGGATTTTGAGGAACAAGTATGAAAGACACAGGGATGAGGACTGGGGGGGGAATGGGAGGGAGGTGGGGAGACGGGGCAGGGGGGGCTTGGATGGGAGAAATAGACAAAAAATGTACTTGAAAAAATAATTAAATAAAAATTAAAAAAATAAAAACAGAGAGAAAAAAAAGAGAGCATTAAGGCATACTCTCCTCACCTAGAACCAGCATTTACCACTCTGTGGGAAGGAATACCTACTGTGTTTTAAAAGTATTCCAGACACCCACTGGTATTGTTGCTTGAGTCCCTGGGATTAGAATTTGCAGGTGATTTTCTATGTTAAGTTCTTTGGCTTCCACTTCATACTTAGAAACAAAAGGCACTAGGGACAATGGGAAAGAGAAGACACAAATGAGATCAGCTTCTCACTCAATATTGAAACACTTCTAATAAAAATTCAGAGTTCTATATGGATACCATTTTGATTTTTTAGTTAGGTTAATCATGCTTATTGTTTTAATGGCCTTTGTTTATTTCATTTATTCATTTCATAAATTTTTATTGATTGCCTAGCTTGGGCCATGGTGCAGAAGTTTTTCTAGCTCTTTCAGGGCCTCCCCGTATTGGAGGCCAACAAGCAGTCAGGCACCCTCTGAACATTTGAGAGGATATTAACTGAAGTTGTGGGGCTCCTAATAAACATTTGTCTTGTACTTCTACTTGTGATTTAAAAAATCAAGTACAGGGGCTCTAAGCTCTCTTTTCCAGCACCGTCCCTTTAAATTTTTTAAAAAATTTTAATTATTGTTCAAGTAGTTTTCTGTCCTTTACTCCCATCCCAGCCCATCCACCCCTCCCTCCCATTTCCATCCCCCTGTGTCTTTTATAATTGTTCCTGTAAACCCTTCTCCTTTTCCCCTGAAATTCTCTCCTCTCTCCCCTCAGCTCTGTCCTTTTTGAAGGGCAGGGTAAAATGAGTCCTGATTACTGGTGAAATGGGATAAGTAACCTGAATTTTTCTCCCTGACCCCACCATTGCCAGGCATCTGACCAGGAATAAGGCAGTTTTATGATTCTTTTTTCTCACCTAGGAGTTGTGTTGGGTTCATTCAGATTGGGTGCTGTCAGCCTGGAGTTAGTAATTGGCTTCGAGGGTCAATACTCATCTCTGAGTTGTGTTCAAACTGCTTTCAAAGTGCCTAAGTGCATTTTCCTGGCAATATCATCAGGTTATTGACAGTCCATGACCATGAGGAGATGAAGAACCAGATACCTAGTTACCTGAATTGTTTTTAAACAACAAACTCAATTTTTTACAACATTCGTCTTTTTCCAACCTGTGGTGGGTGGTTGGGTAATTAGATGGTGGGATGTGGCAGAATGCACGGCCCAGCTTGGAGGTGGTGGGAAGAGCCATGAGGAGTGGGTAGAAGGGGAGGGAGAGACCACAGGACATGACCCACCTGTGGGCTCCTATCCAAACTTGGTGAAGACACACCAGAGGAAACAGCTCCCTGAGGACCTTTTACCCACCCATCCAAGTGCCCATGGGGGAGGCCCTACCTTTATGGGCACACCTGCTTTGTTAGGAATTAAATCATTTCACATGTTATCTTATTCAACCCTCAAGACAAGACTCCAGGGTCGATGTTATATCCATCGTTTCACAGATAAAAAAAAATTGAGGTTCAGAGAAGTTTAGCAACTTCACCAAAATTACATAGCTACTCAATGACTGGGGATTTCAACTTAGGTCTACTCCTTCTCCACTTGGTCCTCACATGAGATCCTAGGGAGCATGTAAAATTCCCACAGCTGAAGCCGACCCCAGACCAATAAATGCAGAATCTGAGTGGGCCATACCCAGGTACCAGGTAATGGCACTGTGCATACACCAAATTCTATATTTTTAACTACAGCCCAACCACCCTTCTTAGAAACCACTAAAGATACTGGCAAGCCTTCAGCAAATTAGTTTTCCAGACAGAGATTCAAATACAGGGCTGTCAGTTTCTTTGAAATGGTAGCACCCTGACGTATATGGCTAAAGTCAGAGTTTGCGGTGGGCAGTGCAATACACAGACACCTTTCCCTGAGGTCAAGGGCAGGAAGGACGTTCCTGGGAGGAGTTACTGTATTGATAAGCATCAGCACTAGTGCCTTGTTCTTATGGCCTGAGTGCCCAGTGAATATAAAACCTCCCAGGCAAGAGAGATGCTCAATAGGTTTCATGTGAAGAGAGGATTTGCTCACCACCGACAGAGGTTGCTTCCCGGAAGTTTACTAGTTAATTAATGATGAAGAATGGTGCTGATCTGGGGGTTGGGAGGACAGTAGGACCCTCCTAAGCAGGACTTTGTCTCAGTGTAGGCTGACCAACAGCTGTTGGCTGGGGACTGGAGCGGGGATTGGAGCAGAGATTGTATTGAAAAGATTGTTCAAGCCAATTCCCAGCTCGAATGCACTAGAAATTGCTCCTTTATATCGTCCCAGAACACTCTCAGATGCTGCGCTGTCACCAAAAGGAGTGTTAACTGTAAGACACCTAGAGTAAAGGAGTGGACACATCTGACAGGAAAATCACATAGAAAGGGCTGGGTGGAGGTGCTGTCCTAGGGACTTCAGAGTCTGTATCCCACTAGAGGCTCAAGACAGCTCCATGAAGGAGGAATTCTCTTCACCTTACAGATGAGCAAACCAACATTCAGAAAAGTCAATGCCAAGCCTAAGGTCATGAAGTTGGTGAGCAGTGCAGTCAGGACTCCCCCAGTCTCTGAGCTTTCTGCAATACTACACACTGTGGAGATAATGGTCCCAAGAAATTGCCCCCAGCTCTGTTAAACTGGGGCTGTCTGGAACTAAGATAAGCTGCGTTGCTATTGGAATGGACCTATGTTCTGGGTCTTTCTTGTCTGGGAGCCAGTGCAGCTGTGCAACTCCTCCACCCATGTGTTTCTTGCTGCATCGTTTTCTCACAATTAGCTTCATTTCATCTTAAATCACTGAAAATAAGGGCAGAGCTACTGATGGAGGAAAAAAAACAAATCTTACATTGCAGATTTCCATCTTGATGTTATGGAGAGCTGCTGTATAGGGCTAGGTGGTGTAGACCATCTGGGATCCATGATGGTTTAGCATAGAAAGTAGATGTGGTATCTAATACTGATTTTTAGCTGAAGGACTTAGTGCTTAGTGACACTCTTGAAAAAAATAAATCTGCATCCTTCCATTTAGTCAGTTGTAATCTGCCATGACTGTACAGATTATTGCCGCTAAAAATTAGAATACAGACTGTGGAGGGGTCATGTCAGCTGACAGAGTCAATGCGGAGCCACGTGCCTAGGAAGGTAGGTATGGCACTCTAGTTTGTGGAACCGACCCTGGGGATGAGTCATTTACCAAAGGTCACCTAACATTATGGCACACAAGATTCTAAGTCAGGCCTGCTCTGTGCCTTTGTCACCAGCCTCACTAGAATGAAGGGCCCAGGGGGAATGAGCTGAGACCTCTCAGGAATACATGCTGGGTGCTTCTGGAACAGAAGGGACAGTGGAGCTCAAAGGTCCACTTCTGCAGCAGGGAGCAAACTCCCGGGGTTACCTGAGACTATCAAAGGCCTTCAGGGGAAATCAGAACCCACCACAGCAGCTGCCCTGACCTTGTACAAGGGCAAAATCTACTGTTCTTTGCAGAATTCACCTTTAGCCCATTTAAACCCACAAACTGATAATAGAGAAGATTTGTCCAGCATCATCCTGCTGTGACACCACCTGCCCATTAGTCACTCAGCAGCTTTTTGAGGTTATCAGATGAATGTTCCAGGATCATAGGGCTTGTGTTCAAGTAACTCTTATTTTACTTAATGATGGCCCCAAAGCCAAATGGCTCCTTTGTCCATTTGCTTTACCCCACCCCTACCCCACCCCTTTCTTGGACTATTTTTTAGAGTGTGAACTTCAGTAGCTAACACACCAGGGTTTCAGTTGGGGCTCTGCCTCTTACTAGCTGTGTGACCTTGGAGGGTTAATTGACCCA
This sequence comes from Artibeus jamaicensis, assembly GCF_021234435.1. NCBI lineage: Eukaryota > Metazoa > Chordata > Mammalia > Chiroptera > Phyllostomidae > Artibeus > Artibeus jamaicensis. Next base: position 5,887,983 of record NW_026521810.1, on the reverse strand, counting down.
TGCTTCCACTTCTGTAAAATGGGTGATAAAGGATATTAGACAAGCTTATTAGAATAAATGGAGCAGCATCACATAATTGTTGGGGCTGTGGTTCTGGCGCTTGACTTATTGATTTTCACCCTGGTTCTGCCAATCATGGCTGAATGACCATGGGCAAGTTACTTACCTAGCCTCCTAGGGCAGGGTCAAGTTACCCCTAGACCTCAGGAGAAGGGAAACCCATGCAAACACAGGGGTGTGTTTGTTTGTTTTTGTTTTAGGTGTGGTTGTTAATAATTGGGAGTTTGCTATCATTTTACTATACATGTTTTTTATCCTCTTTATCTTAGATAAGTCCCTTTAACATTTCATATAATAAGGGCTTAATGATCATGGTGAACTTCTTTAACTTGACCTTATCTGAGAAACAGTTTATCTGCCCTTCCATTATAAATGAAAGCTTTGCTGGATAGAGCAACCTTGGATGTAGGTCTTTGGATTTCATGACTTGGAATACTTCTTTCCAGTCCCTTCTTGCCTGAGTTTGAGAAATCAGCTGACAGTCTGATGGGAACTCCTTTGTAGGTGACTGTCTCCCTATCTCTTGCTGCTTCTAGGATTCTCTCCTTCATTTTAATCTTGGGTAATGTAATTATGATGTGCCTTGGTGTGTTCCTCCTTGGGTTCACCTTCTCTGGGACTCTGAGCTTTCTAGATTTCCTGGGAGTTTATTTTCTTTGCCAAATTGGGGAAGTTCTCCTTTATTATTTGTTCAAATAAGTTTTCCACTTGTTGCTCTTCCTCTTCCCCTTCTGGTACCCCTATAATTCATATATTGGAATGTTTAAAGATGTCCTGGAGGTTCCTCATTTTTTTTTAATTCCTGTTTCTTCATTCTTTTCTGTCTGGTTGTTTCTTTCTTCCTTCTGGTCCACTTTATTGATTTGAGTCCCAGTTTTCTTCCCATCACTAATGGTTCTCTGTAAACTTTCCTTTATTTCAACTAGAGTAGCCTTCATTTCTTCATCTAATTTGCAACCAAATTCAACCAATACTGTGAGCATCCTGATCACCAGTGTTCTGAACTGTGCATCTGATAGGTTGGCTATCTCTTTGTTGCTTAGTTGTATTTGTTCTGGAGCTTGATGTATTCTTCCATTTGGACCATTTTTGTTTTGTCTTGATGACCCTGTTATGTATGATGGGAAGAGCCTTAGGTGTTCACCAGGGTAGGTCAACCCAATTGCTGGGTTGTGACTGTATGTGGGAGAGGGGTCAGAGAGGAAACAATGGCACTTGCTCCGCTGTCTGCAGCTTTCAGTCCCTTCCCCTGCTTCCCGCAAGCAAACTGAGCTCTTCCAGTGCTAATTTTCATGTGGGTGGGCTTGTTTATGTTCTAGAACCCTGTGGGTCTCTCCAGTGAACTCTCCTGGGAGTCCGGAGTCTCTCCCAGAACCTCAACCCCCACTGGTGTTTTCAGCTGGTGTTTTGAGGCTTTATTTCCCTGCACTGGGACCCTGGGTTGTGCGGTCTTTCTTACTCCTCACTTTTGCCTGGTTTAACTGCATGCAAATGTGGGACCACCTGGTCAGCCAGCCACCTTGCATGCCTCACTGGATCTGCCCACTGGAGTCTTGCCCACCTAGGGTTCATCAGCTGCTGCCATGTACATCCAGGGTCCACCAGCCACTGTTTCTGTTTTTGTTGTTTTTTTTTGCCACAACCCCTCTCCACCCCGCTGCCTGCCCCTGCCCCTCCTACCTGTCTAGATAAATGTGTCTATTTTAACTCCTTGGTTGTCAGACTTCCATAGTTCAATTTTCTGTCAGTTCTGGTTGGTTTTTTGTTTCTATTTTTTTGTCCTTATTTTGGTTGTGTGAGGAGGCACAGTGTATCTACCTATGCCTCCATCTTGGCTGGACAAATGTAGCTCAGTAGTAGTCTGGAAAACCGATCAATGTGAGGTGGCACACAGAAGCCAGGTGTGCAGATTGGCTTTCCCATGGGGAATCAGGCCTGCATTGTACCCAGGCTGCTATGAGACTTGATTTTGCTAAAACTCCCTCACCCCAACTTAAGACTGCAGACATTTAATGTATATCTCTGAAGCAACTCCCTAAAGTCTGTGCTATAACGACCTAAGGATGAAATGTAAGCAAATCAATCATTTTTATTGTTCCCTTGCATTTGCAACTTTTTTCTTTTTTTGTTATTTGTAAGAAGCAATCACTTAACTAAATCTAGAAATAATGAGAATCTTCTTTGATGTAATGCAACTGAAAAGCAATGAGCCTGTCCAGGCAAGGGTCAATGTGCTCTCCTCTTGACAGAGTGGCTGAGGCACTCAGACGTGCACGCCCCTTGAGAGAGTGGCTGTGCCATCCCTTTTCCTCCACAGGACTTGGTAGTCCATGTGAATTTGCTTACCTCATCCACAGCACACAGACTTTGGCAGGCCAAAGTCTGCATCAATGGTCACCCATTATTAGCTGTATTTTACAAAAGGACAACTGTTGAATAGAAATTAAAACAGTTTTACCTTCTAGTCATGTGAAAAACTCAACTTATTAAACATTTTTTCAGAGTGGTCCCTGAAGTACATTGCTTGTCCTGATTAGTTCACTTGGTGGAGCAATAGGGCACTTCAAATTTCTGAATGATTAGCTTTATTTCTGAAAGATATACTTTTTATAAAAAAGTATATTTTGTTGATTATACTATTACAGTGGTCCATTCTTTCTTCTCCCCTTTATTGCCCTCCATCCAGTACCCTCATTCCCTCCAGCATTCCTCCCTCCTTAACTCATGTCCATAGGTTATACATGCAAGTTCTCTGGCTTCTTCATTTCCTATACTTTTCTTTATTACCCTCCCTGTCTATTGTGTACCCACCATTTATGCTACTTATTCCCTGTACCTGTCCTCTTCCCCTTCCACCTTCCTGCTAAAAACCCTCCATGTGATCTCCATTTCTGTGATTCTGTTCCTGTTCTAGTTGTTTGCTCAGTTTGTTTTTGTTTTCATTTTTTTATGTTTGGTTGTTGATAGTTGTGAGTTTGTTGTCATTTTACTGTACATATTTTTACCTGCTCCTTTTTCTTAGATAAGTCCTTTTAACATTTTATATAACAAGGGCTGGGTGGTGATGAACTCCTTTAACTTGACCTTATCTGAGAAGCACTTTATCTGCCCTTCCATTCTAAATGAAGCTTTACTGGATAGAGTAATCTTGAATGCAGGTCCTTGCCTTTCATGACTTGGAATATTTCTTCCAGCCCCTTCTTGCCTGTAGGGTTTCTTTTGAGAAATCAGCTGATAGCCTTATGAGAACTCCTTTGTAGGTAACTGTCTCCTTTTTCTTGCTGCTTTGAAGATTCTCACCTTCTCTTTAATCTTGGGTAATGTAATTATGATGTACCTTGGAATGTGCTTCCTTGGGTCCACCTTCTTTGGGACTCTCTGGGCTTCCTGGACTTCCTGAAAATCTATTTTCTTCACCAGATTGGGGAAGTTCTTTTTCATTATTTGTTCAAATAAGTTTTCAATTTCTTGTTGTTCTTTTTCTGGCACTCCTGTAATTTAGATATTGGAATGTTTCTGTTTGTCTCAGATGTTTGTGAGTCTCTCCTCTCTTTTTTGAATTCTCATTTCTTCATTATGTTCTGATTGGATGTTTATGTCTTCCTTTTGTTCCAAATCATTGCTCTGAGTCCTGGTTTCCTTCCTATCACTGTTGGCTTTCTGAATATTTTGCTTTATTTCATTTTGGGTATCTTTCACTGTTTTTTTTTTTAATTTTTTGACTAAATTCAATCAGTTCTGTGACCATTCTGATTACCAGGGCTTTAAATTCTCCATCAGATAGGTTGGCTATCTCCTCATCACTTAGCATTCTTTCTGAAGTTTTGGTCTGTTCTTTCATTTGGGCCATATTTCTTTGTCTTGGCACACCTGTTAAGTTGTAAGGGGGTGGAGCCTTAGGTATTCACCAGAGCAGGACAACCCTCCTTGTTGCGCTGTGGCACTGCCTGTGGGAGAGGGGCCCGAGAGGGAATAATGCAGTCTGCCTGCTCCTCTCTAGCCCATTTTCCAATGAACTCTCATGTGAGGCTGGGAGCTTCTCCCACCAGAGCAACCGCCATAGTCCATTGTCAACTCTGAGTCTTACTTTTGCCTTCAGCCAGCCCTGCCCATGCAGTCTGCTTTCTCTGGTTCTTACTGGTCTAGTTGTTCTGGTTGATTTTTTTTTATTCCTTGGTTGTTGGGGTTCCATGCAGTCTGATTCTGGCTCTTCTGGTTGTTTATTGATTTTAGATTGATTATTATTCTTATTTTGGTTGTGCAAGGAAGGGAAGGGTTTCTACCTACGCTTCCATCTTAGCCAGAACTCCCTGAGATCAGAATTCTTTATGTATTATAAATGCAATTCCTTTATCAGATATGTGCTTTACAAACATATTCTCATAGTTAGTGGCTTGTCTTTCATTGTCTTAATAGTATTTGTCACAGAGTAAAAAGCTTTTAGTTTTGATAAAGTCAAGCTTGTCTTTTGACAAGTTTGATGTCTAAAAACTATGTGAGAAACCCCAGGTCATGCAGGGTTTTTTTGTATGTTTTAAATGTTTTATAGTTTTATGTTTTACATTTAAGTCTAATCCATTTTGAGTTAATATTGAATTAGTTTTGAGGCACATACTGAGGTTTTATGTTTTTTGCATATGGATATTCAATTGTTTTACCATCATTTGTTGAAAATGCTGTTCTTTCTCTATTGGACTGCTTTTGCCCCTTTGTCAAAACTCAGTTGACAATAATTGTTTGGCTCTTCTACTGCTTTGTTTTTATGCATTTAGAATTGGGTCACTGATCTATACAAAACAACTTCCTAGGATTTTTATTAGGGTTTTCTTGAATCTTAAGATCAAACTGAGTCACATTAACATCTTAATAATATTGAATCTTCCAGCCATGAACATGGTATATTTCTCCATTTATATATTTTCTTTAATTTATTTCATTAGTGTCTTGTGGTTTTTATCATACTGATCCTCCACATTATTTGTTAGATGTATACCTAAGTGTTTTATTTATTACCTTTGGTTCTATTACAAATATTTTTAAATTTTGAGTTTCAATTATTCATTATTGGCACTAAAATACAATTGAATTTATATATTGACATTGTATCCTGCAACCCCAATCATTTTTATGAGAACATTTTGTAGATTCTTTGAGTTTTTTTAATATATAGATAATCCTTTCACATTCAAATAAAGACTTTTAAAATTTCCCCCTTTCTAATCTGGGCATCTTTTTGTCCCTTGCCTCGTTACACTAGCAAGCACTCCTAGTTCAATACTTAATAGGAGTGGTGAGTGAAAAAAGCTGTGTCTTGTTATTAATTTTATGAGGACAGCATTTAGTCTTTCACCATTAAGTGTGATGGCAGCTATAGAATTTCATAGATGCCCTTTATTAAATTAAGAAAGTTTCCCTGTATTCCTAGTTTGCTGAGAATTTGTATTACAAATGCATGAAGTCTATTTATATCTATATAACTACAACTGGAAAAAAAGTTCAGTATAGCACTAGCCCTAGCTGGGTTGCTCAGTTGATTGGAGTATCATACCTTACACCAAAAGGTTACAGGTTTGATTCCCAGTCAGGGGTCTAGATTGCGGGTTTGATCCCTTATTAGGATGTATACAGGAGACAACCAATTGATGTTTCTCTCTCACATCAATGTTTCTCTCTCTCTAAAATCAATAATAAACATATCCTCAGGTGAGGATTTAAAAAAACTATAGAATCAGAAAACTTCAAGTACTTAGGGATAAATTTAACAAAAATATGCCCAAAACTGTAAAATAATAATAAAAGAAGCTAACGGAGAACCACATAAAATGAGATATATTGCATCATGTCTTGGAAGACTCAATATTATTAAGATACAATTCTCCCTAAATTGATTTTTTCCAAATTGTCAAATTGATCTATTCAGATTCAGTGGGATCCCATTAACACCCCAGTAGAAGTTTGTTATGTGTGGTATTTAGGATTTGTTTTCTTTCTTTCTTTCTTTCTTTCTTTCTTTCTTTCTTTCTTTCTTTCTTTCTTTCTTTCTTTCTTTCTTTGATAGAAGTTTAGAAGCTAATTCTAAAATTACATTGAGCAAAAAACCCATGATAGTAAAAGTTAGAGTAACCAAGACTGTTTGAAATTTATGTATGAGTAGATATATAGATCAATGTATCAAAATAGAGTTCTGAGAGAGGGACAGAGGAAGAAAGAGAAAGAGAGATAGTCAGTTGATTTTTGACAGAGGCATAATATAATTCAGTAAGGGGAAAGAGTCCTTTTCAACAAATGGTTCTGGTACAACTGGGCACTTGCATGGGAAAGTGAATACTCCAGATGAAGAGTACAGAAGGAATCACAAGGGTCAAGAGTTGTTGAAGAAATATCAATTGGGATGCTCTTGCTTCCAGGAGAAATGATGGTAGCTTTGCTTTTACTCTAGTAACTTTACTTTTAGGAATTTATTTTACAGACACAAAAATACAATAACAAAAAGGCTGTCAATAAAAGACTAGTTAAATTGCAGTTTATTTCTATAATAAGGTGCCATGCAGCTGTTTAAAGAATAAAAAAGCTCTTTATGGAATGAGCACCAAGATAAAATTTTTAATTAAAAAGTAAAAAACCAAGAGGCCAGCTCCCTGCAACACACTCTCTCTGCTCACCCTGCATGTGGCCCACACACACCAAAGCCACCACTCAGCAGCTGGTCGGAAGGTGGCACTTAGTGGAGAGGAGAGACTTCCGTGAGCAGGTGAAGAAAGTAGGAGCAGGAATGGCTGTGTGAAAAATGGGTGCCATAGCCAAACCAGACGGTTATCACTTCTGATGTCAGGAGCCTCATCGTGAAAACTGAGAGCACACTGGAAACAAGGCAGTTTTCATGTAACCTAAGAGAAGTTTGAAGAAACTACAGTTGATGGCAGAAAAATTTAGACCGTCTCAACTTTATAAATGGCATATTGTGCCAACATGACGGCTGGGTTGGGGAGGAAAGCACAATAACAAGAAGTTTGGACAATGAGAAGTCAGTGGTGGAATGTGTCATGAACAATGATGCCTGTTCCAGGGTCTACAAAAAGAAGAGTAAAAATTTCATCATCCTTCCAGACAGGAATTTAATGTGACACTAAACAAGCTCTGTGCAATGAGCAAATCTGTTTGTTTATCTGTTTTTACTGTGTTCAGTTATCTTATCACAAACATTTTACATGCAAGTACTTTCAAGGTTGATTTAATTAGGGCATTTCTTTTACACATTAGTAAATAATTTGTTTATGTTAAAAAGAAAACTCAAGTTGCATAATAGAGTGCTTGGATATTTGGACTACGCTGCAAGGACACGTAAGGACCTGACAGCCTGAAATGCCTGGGGGAGAGTGGGGGCGTCTTTTCTTGCACCTCCCCCCCAAACTCCACAGATGAAAGTAAACAAGACAAGGGACATGATGTGATCTACTTGGGGAGGAGAGGTAGCCAGTTTCCCCAGAGGAAAAAGGCCTTGAGCAGTGGCCAGTTTCTCAGGGGGAAAAGGCTTTGAGCCCCTTCCTTTAAGGGCTTTGATTGGGTTGTAATACACAGGAATATAGGGCAGCAAGGATTTCAATGAGATCTGAGGGCTTAGTATGAGTCAGAGTCTGTCAGGAAAGGGGGTTGCAGAACTTTGGGGAGACATACTCATTTCCTCTAGAACCCTTATTGTATGAAGGAAAGCACTGTTAGTAGAGCAGATTTCACAGCTTTATCAGGAAGTCTTTGTGATGCCAGATTTGTCTCGTAGACACGCTCTAGCAAGGTAAGCAGCTGCACCTCTCCTTATCAGGTATTCAGGCTTAAGTGGATTAGAGGCAGGAAGCGCTTCTCCCAGAGAACGTGGGGACTCGGACTATCTCAAAGCCAGGGGCGAGAATCCATTGCTCTTTGTTGCAGCTCCCAAAGTCTTTTCATGATGACCTCCCAAGTGGTCGTGTCTGGCATAGGTTGCCCCTCTTCTGAGGGGTCTTACTCATCATGGACTTCGACCAAGCTTTGGGGGCAGGGAGGAAACTGAGGCAGCACGTACTACCAGAGACAAGCTTTGTCTCCTGAGGCTCACATTCCAGAGGTCACTGATTCCTCCTTAGCCACAGGGGGTAGAGTTACAATTCCTAGAACCAGGTAGAGCAGTCCACAACAGTGGAGAGTAACAGGTTGGCTCCAGGACTAGCCTAGAGAAGGATACTTTTCAGTGTATACTATTCTATATATTCTGAATTTGGGGGTTTGTACCTTTGTGTCACCAATTAAAATATATGCTAAAAATTAAAATTATATTTAAAAACAAAGAAATGATAGTAGATTGGACTAGGGTGTTGGTCATGAAGATGGAAGAATGAATCAACTGCAAATTAAAATGAACAAGTATTGAAAGGAAACGAACATGTAGCTATAAGAGAGAATGGAATTCAGGATGATGTTTTGGCTTGTGCAACTACATGGTGAAATAGGAATGTAAGTTTAGTGCATAAGGAGCAATGAAGGAGAGGGGAAAGCAGTGGTGGTGGGAGGAAGTGGAGGAACAAGATGGGGAGGAAAAATCAGGAAAATGGCTCTGACTACATTGAGTTTGCGGAACCTTGGAGGTGATACTGGTTAAGCAGTTCGATGTTCCGATGCCTCCAGAGCTCTGAGGACAGGCCTGAGCTGGAGAAGCAAAGTGAAGTTTCCATGGAAACAGGTGGGAACCGAGGCCAGGCTGTGGATACAGTGATCTAGAGGGAATATAGTCTTGGTGGTAAAAATTTTTTTCCTAGAAAAACTTAAATTAAGCATAGCCAAAAACTAGGCTCAGCCATTAAACAAACACATAAACACAAATTCAGGTAAAAATGACCACAGAAAGCCTTTCTTTGTCAATGGTATTTTGGCATAATTGCTAAGATAATTTATTATTGAAATGTAAGATTACATCAGGTTGATTGTAGTAATTCACTGTGGGAATAATGAAAATAAAACAGCTAAAAAGTTGGGAAAACTTTATCAAAATTTTGAGGCTTAAGTGGCAATAGTTTTTTATTAATAGCTATCTGTTATTGACTTTCTGGACTACAGGTTCTTATGATTTTCAGGTAAGAGAAAAAGTACCTTGTCCTCTGCACCAGGAAACTGTGCATGTACCACAATGTGTCAGCTGAACTTCAAAAAACGTTAAAAAAAAGGGATTTGGGTACCCAAATAATCTCAACTCCTATATTATAAAAGACTAGCATAGTGCATACTTTTTAGCTACAGGAAGCTGTGGGAAGCCAGAGGGGGTATGTGGAGTAAAAGTGATGGTTACATGTCCTATACCTCATGTACATAGGAATCATAGGGACATTTCTCATCCTCCATCCTTTGTCTCCCTCACTGGCGACAGCTTGATTTCTCAGATGGGCAACATGAAGCTTCCTAACTGTGTCACTTGACTTACCTGTCCACCTCAGGAGCACGAGGAGAGCTCTGACTTCTCAGTCTGATAGCCACCATCCCCCCACTACTCAGCATTTCTGGAGGCCCTTTCTTTTGTCATTCATACCTTGTGTGTCTGCTCTCCCTGCAGAAGTCTTCTCACCTTAGGAAGGCTTCTTCTCCACAGGGCTTTGTTGAAGAAAAGCTCTGCTTGTTGCTTACCATGTGGTTCCCAGGCATCTAGAAGTTGTTTGAAAGACTGGACCAAGTTTTTCTTGAGGAGAGAGAGCAGTGACTTCTAAAGGGGGTGTCCGGTGAGTGGTTTCCTTACACATCACCTGCTTCATGAAGAAATGTATTACTTAGGAGGCAACAACCCCACTGCCAAGAAAGCCTTCCTATTTGTATAAATGGAACTGCTTTGCTTTGGAAGGTCTGGGCAGCTGGGGAATTAGACTTCATTCAAAATTACAGCCTCCAAATCTAATCATCATTCACTATTTTCTACAATTTTTAACCACTTTTTAAAAGCTCAACTCTTCAAATAAAAATCATTTTGTAAAATAAGTAGACAATTATTTTATCTTTCAGCCACGAAATTACAGTAAGTTCAAACAAAGATGCTAAGATACAAAGAAGTTGAGATTCTATTTGAGTTGCTATTCTACCTATTTCTCTAAAAGTTATGTGATAATAATACTTGAATTTGGTTACCTGTGGTTAGAAAACCCTATGAGATAGGTACAGCTTCCCCAAATAACCAGGAGATGGCGCCCACGTTAATGTCGGGAATCTGCCTTCTGAGAGAAGGTAGCTGTAAATCCAGGGACAGAAACTAAACTGATTTGTAAAAAAAAAAAAAAGAGGAAGAAAAAGAAGCCAAGTATTTCATGGGATGGAGGGGGGTGGTTTGGACAACACTCTCAGGATCCACTCAGCATTTTATTAACTTCTTTTATTTTGGGAGACTGCAATAACAAGAAATGCAAAATAGGAAGAGGCACAAAGATAATGAAAGGAAGTGAAGTCATTATCTTAAGTGCAGGGGCTGTGCTGGGGCTCCACGTAAATGACCTATAGATGATGAGTATCTGGAGTCAGAGCTCGGGAGGCTACATGAGCTGTTCACGGCCAAGAGCAGGGGTGAAGGCAGAATTTGAACTCCGCTCTGCCTGGAGCCAGTGTCCCTTCACTGAAAGACAGTGTATTTCTTTAAGGAGGAGTCAGAAGGAAGGGCCTATCCAGAATATACAGTAAGTGAACATCAGTGTCATGTTTTTAGTGGTAGTTCACATCAGACATATTAGAAGTAAAATGTCCCAACTGGAGGAGTTACTGTCTCATTTAACAATGAAGACTGACAGAGGAGAAGAAGAGTGATATGTGTGGATAGAAAAAACACAATTTAGATGGTGAGTGAAGTGAAAATGTTCAGTGTCTTCAACAAACAGCATTTTGCTGATTAAGGCACAAGCTTCAGGTTCTACCACCTTTTAAAATGCAAGGAGTCTTGTGGCCCCAGCTACCTTGCTCCTGCTGCTCTGAAGTGACCTTCATCTCTGGGAACCTGTCTTCTCATCTTGTCAACCAGTGTTAATATAGGTCTCCTTTGTGGGTAGTGATGACTGAATGAGCCAAGATTTCAAGGACAGAATTTACAGTTCTGTACTTGCAACAACTATTAGTCACATAGAATAAATAACCTATATAACAAGTCCTTTAATTATTAAAATTTTTTTCTTCCTCAATGGTGCATTTACGGCCTGTAATATTGTCCTTATTTTCCATCATGCTTTTCAAATTCCTGGTTAGGCCTCAGAATATACCAGTGAAATAGAGATATCGCTGTTCCAAAGTCATGGAAATTGAGTAACAGGGCTGGTGCTTGGCCACTGGACATCTGGGCTCCAATCTCCCAGTCCAGTGTTCTGGGCTGTTCCCTCTAAACTATTACTGTGATTGAGAGCCCTTTTGGACAAATGTGTATAAAATAAGGCCATAAGTTAGAAGTGAAATGTGACACCATGGAAGGAGGAAACACAGAATAGTTTTTGTGTATATTAGATGCTCAACAAGCATCCTTTTAATATTATATGGTAAAAGCAGCACTGGCCTAGCGGTTTGGCTATATGGCTTCCAAAATGGAATTGAAGTTATAGTCATTAGTTAGATAGAGTTTGGGGATGGGAGGAGCAGAGAGTTCCTTGGTTTCCCCCTACAAAGTCATCTCAGTCTGCCCAGGCTTTTCAAGACATGGTTACTGCTCCCCTCAAGCCACCTCTACACTCCTCTCTCTTCCAGGTTCAGGGAGACACTCCCTCCCCTTACCCCTTCCAGCCTGAGGTTGTACTGTAGACTCAATGTTTGTCCCTCCAAAATTTCTAGGTTGAAACCTGTATCAGTGTGATTACTTGGAGGTGGGGAATTTGGGAGATGATTAGGTCATGAAAGTAGAGTCTTCGTGAATGGGATTAGTGCTTTTGTAAAAAAGACTCCAGAGAGCTTATTCCCCTTTCTGCTACGTGAGGACACAGCAAAAAGACAGCTGTCTATGGACCAGGAGGTGGGCTCTCCACAGACACTAAATCTCCCCACATCTTGATCTTCAATTTCCCAGCCTTCGAAACTGCGAGAAATAAATTGTGTGGTGTTTATAAGCCACACAATTTAAATTTGGTCACTTTCTATGAATATCTATGATATTCTGTTACAGAAGTCCAAACATACTAAGATAGGTGGTAACTGTGTGACTGCCACCATGCTTGGGACACTACTATAGTGTCTTATCCTGTTTTGGAACCCCAACCTTGGATACTCAGCCATTTTGTTCTTAAGAAGAGTTGAGTCATTTAGATTCCAAATTGGGCTCTGCCATTACTCAACTATGCATTCGGGCAAGTCATTTAGGTCCTACTAGCCTCAATTTTCTCATCATCAAATGAGGGGATTGTCCATATTCTTAGTCACTGCTGTATTGTATAATAACCTGGCAAATTTTTAACAATTAAATTAGCCGGGGTCTCTTAAGGTGGGCTTGGGCATATCTAAAAACTCCCTAGGCTTCTAATGTTCAACCAAGTGAAAATTTGGTGGGTACAATTTTTTGCTAACACTTATTGGCCCTTATGTCCACTCGATGTTCATCTGTTGAGCATATGTGTCAGTCACTGGCTCTGAACAGGCAGGCATTGGCTCTGTTCAGGATGGGGTGGGTGAGGGAGAAAAGTGAGAGTTCAGAGTAGGCCACCCTAAGATGTGCCACTTTGGCATGTGAGTTATTTTGACCTGAAGGTAATCTAGACCCTGTGAGCTCACAAGAATTTTCCCCTCTCCCTTAAAAAATTTAAATTAGAAACTTGCCCATGACAAGTGTTATCAGTAGAAATAACTGTTTATAACCTGTCTATAGGGCAGGGAAAATATCTAATTACTAAACATCTGCTCTTTTTATCATCTTGTGCATGACCCTCCTTCCCTCTGAAGCCTCCAGGTGCTTTACCTAATGCTTAGCTCAGAATGTCATATACACCTCCTTTTCACTCTCTGTTTCCTAAACTCTCATGTAGGTGGGGTCTCTGACTCTGTCCTGTATATGGGGTTCCCATACCCACATATGTAATTAAATTTGGTCACTTTCTGTTGTTAATCTGGCTTATGTATATTATTAAACCAGCTGAAAGAACCTAGAAGAGTGGAGGTAAGTTTTCTTTCTCCCCTCAGAAGGCATTTAAATAAGTTGTCAGATGGTGCTGGGACAGAGGCTGGTAGGAGGGACTCAAAAATGGCACATGGAAGAGGGAGATGATTCAGAAAGCAGGTAATACCTGAGCTAAGCTTCAGAGAACCACTGAGAGGATTGGGGGAAACAATGTAGACAGAACAGGGCTAGCCTGGGGACACAAATGAAAGAGTGGGATTGATACTGGGAAGGCAGTCAGGGTTGCTGGAATGTGGGCTGAGTTGTGAAGGCCAGCAGGGCCCCTGGGCAGGCTGCAGACTCCATGCAGAGGGCGCCACATCTTTTGAGTAAGGCAGCGGAATGATCAGCATGGAGCTTTTACAAATGTCCTGGATTGCAATGTGCGGGGACCCGAGGGAGGAGCAGCCCCTGTTATTCAGAGGTCGCTGCGGAAGTCTGAGAGGGATGCAGTGAGAGCCTGGGGAAGGTGGAAACGATGGAGCATGGAACAGGCACTTTGGTGCTAGAAGGACAGGATTTAGCCTTGAATGGGATTTGCTGGATGATGGAAAGAGAGAGTGGTTTCCAGACCTCACAGAGTGTGGATGCAAAGGTGGTAAATGACCAAACACAACCTGGGAGAAACCGCACATTCAGGAACATTGTGGAATTTTCCTAAGCAGTTCAGCTACAGATGGACCAAATACTTTAAAAACAACCTCTGGTTCTGTAAAATTTGCTATCAGTGGACTTTTATTCCCAATAGATCCTTTTTACCCATTTTCTCCATATAGGGTATGCAGTCTGCTCTCTGGAACCCTGTCCAAGCCTGTTCAACGTGCAATGAGGAGGACATTTGGCAGTGACCACACACCCTGACAAACACCCTCCCTTATTCTAACGGCCCAGATGCAGCTGTAACAAACTGAACTGAAACAGCAGTGGTGTGTGGGCCCAGGGACACGAGCACATGCCACCCGCTCTGCCGGCTCTTCCTACTCCCAACCTGGGTTTCCGGGTGTGAATTAAGAAATGACCTCTCCCCACCTCTGTTCTTACACCACATGATGAGAAACATGTCACTGCAACAGTCTCTGTGAGGCCGTGCCAGGACAGTTAGCTGGATCCCTTCCAACCAGCTGACAAGCCAACCTCAAAGACTGTTCCTTCTGCTCCTACCCAGCTGGTGTCAGGGCCTGGACATCTGGAGCAGTTTAATGACTCACTTATTCATTCATTCACTGTTGGGAACTGCCCTACCTGGTTTCAGGAGCTGTAACCGCCCACACCCCCATGGCTAAGGCTGAGTGACAACCTTCAGACCATAACCAACTAAGGAGACAGAGCTTGTCTCCCTGGCAGGAGTGCGGCTTCTGCTCCTTTTTTCATAGCTGGCCCCCAATACTTGATCAGTTAGCCAATGATGGGTAAGATTCCCCAAGAGGGGAATGACCTAAGACAGGCATGATCATGTGGAGGCCCCAGGGAAGGACTTGGGGGACTATGAAGAAAGGGGGTGATGGACCATTGCCCCTCGGCTTTGACGAAGCCTGACTGCCCTGAGACTAGGAGAAGTCTCCAAAAATTCCTTGGCTATTCACCTCCTCTGCCTGACTTAAGCCTGAAACAATGACAGAGGGTGGTGCAACCCTGTGCTGGAAAGGGCGGGCTCCCCAGAGGATTAGGCCTGAGAAAAAATATGTAAAATCCTGTGAAGCCTGCTTTGCTAAGAATGCTCTTAGTTAAATGATGAAGGCCCAAGCAGGAAATAAGTTTGTTTCCCAAAGTTTCATAGCTTTTTAGCTGATAGACCCTAACTTAGAAGAAGCCCTAATAGTTCTTTGTATGCTATCTATTGTTTGATCCTTACTGCTTGACAATGATTAATAAGCTGTACCCATATTCCTGTGCAAATTAAACCCAATAAAAACCTGTCCAGGCAAGGGTCAGGGCACTCTCCCCTTGAGAGAGTGGCCAAACCCCTCTGAGGCACTCCCAGCTTCAGGGAGTAGTCATGCGGTCCCTTTTTCTCCACAGGACTCAGTAGCCCGTGTGAATTTATCTCATACCTCATCCATGATGCCGAGGGCACTGCAGGCCAGTGCATGTATCAGTTCACCCATCAAATATTAACTGAGGCCAGCAGGCATAGAGGGCAGTATACTCTGCATTAACTTGATAGTCAAAGGTAAAGAGAAGATGTTATTAAAACTGGATTTAATAGTCATGGAAATAGGAAAAGTTAAGATTTATTTTACTCTTTCAGTCTACATAATGAAACATTTTTATGCCTGAAGGCATAGCATTTCAAAGGATTACTAGTGAGTGGGAAGGCTGATAATCTGTAGAAAAGTTGAGGTGCATTACCTGGCCATTTAGATCATTCAGACAAGCTCTGCATTGGCTCATTTCCTATTAAGCTCTTTTCCTATGAGGACACTACTGTTATTGTCATTGTTTTAAGTTAGGATGTATATGCCCAAGATCAATAAAATGTATAAACCAAAATAATGAATAGAATATTCCATAATAATATTTTTTCCTTAATTATCTAGACATTTTATGAACTAGAGGCATGTTTTAAACTGGAACATCATTACAAAATTAATTCAATTATTTCCTTCAGTTGTGCACTGTGCGTAGATTCTACACAGAGACCCTGTCCCTGGCAGGAGACTAGAAATGCCCTCAGGTCTCAGAGATTAGGACACAGAGAGATACTGAGAAACCAAGAGCTGCAGTGCTCAGGCTTTACTGGCAACATGACATCCACTATGATCTTTTCCTCTCCAGCTAGAGCTTTTTTCAGGTGGGATTAGGATTTGTAAACCTCCTGCACATACCACTCCCCCTCCATTAATTACAGCCCTTGCACTTTGGAACTAGTAAGGGGGGAGCTGTGTGGGAGACCGCCAAGAGCATGACAACGCCGTGCGTCACCTCTCCACGGTGAGCGATGTCAGACTGCCCCACTCATGCTGCCTGCCATTCTCTCTGGAGAGTGCAAGATAGCACCTCAGAATACAGGGGGTGCTGAGGTGCCAAACTCTGACAGGTGAAGGTGTGCCATGACTTTAGCCTTGGTCTTGCTACCTGTAAAACATGTCTTCAATAATCACCTGCCCCTTCTGCAACAGCCTCCAATGACCCTGTGCTAAGGAACTCAAAGCACCCAGCAACTCTCCAGTCTCAAGGTTAAGACTTAAACGGATCATTGCATGTTCCCCTTTGATTCAGAAAAAATTTGTATGTGGTGTTAAGAGGAATATGTATTTTTTTATTTTTTAAATTATTTTTCAGATTAAAATATTTTTATTTAAAGTTTTCTTGAAATTTTCATGCACTGAAATGGAACCTTCTAAGACTTTCTGTACATGTATGCATATGTGTATGTATTGGCTTGTTTATTACTTTGAGTTTGCTGATTAGTTCATCACACTACAGATCCACACTACATGGTGCACTGACCATAATCCTACCAGAAAAAGTAAGTGCATCACGCTGTTCTAAAGCAGGCGCCAGCCAACTTTTAGTACATAGGACCAGATATAGTTGTGCTTTCTGTGCTTTGTGGTTTCTGTCATAATTTACTCACCCTTCCCATGTATCACAAAAGCAGCTGGAGACAAGATACACAGGGAAGGGTGTGGCCATGTTCCAATAAAACTTATTCATGAACACTGAAACTTGAACCTCATAGAACATTCAGATGTCATAAAGTATCCTTTTTAAATTTTTTTCACAAGTCTTTAAAAATGTGAAAAACAGCCCTGGATAGTGTGACTCAATGGATTGAGCACCAGCCTGTGATCCAAAGGGTCACTAAATCGATTTCCAGTCAGGGCACACGCCTGGGTTGCAGGCCAGGTCCTTGATACAGGGTGTGTAAGAGGTAATCAATCACACATTGATGTTTCTCTCCCTCTTTTTCTCCTCCCCTTCCACTTTCTCTAAAAATAAATAAATAAAATAGAATAAAAAATTTAATGTAAAAAGCATTCTTGCAAAGCATACAAATTTTTGTCAAATTCAGCTTTTCTAGTTTTCAAGCACTAAAGGGGACTTTCCAAAAATTTGCACTATAGATTATTATTTCCAAAGTTATATAGAAAGAAGCATTTAGTTCTTTTCTTAAACATACTAAGATGTCTTTTTTTTTAATGTAGCTTTTTTTTTCTGGAAAGAAAAGTAAAGCTTTCATTAAATCTGAGGAAGAATATTATTTACTTGTGAGTTGATACTATTTACCTAACTCTTTATCATCCAAACTGAGATTTTCTTTGAGAGTGAAAGGGGCATTAACTAAACAGGACACCAGAAGAGCAGGTGTAAACCACGACTTCCCTGGGGAAAGTGAAATGCAAGACCAGCCTCCCTGTAGCCACTGGATTCAGGGATTGTAGCAAAATTTCACTTACAGATACAAAAACTCTAAATGCAATCTGCTTTAAGATCTATCCTAGTAATGATTCACAAGAAATGATTAAGGAGAAAAGAACTACTGATTTCTCTTCTGTATATGAAACATGTACTTTTGGTGGAAAAAGTATTTGGAAAAATCATTCTGCACTGTCATTTGAAGTTTATATACATTGGTAAAATAGACAAATTTTAAAGAAACATCAAAGGTTTTTTAAATGAAATGAAGTTTAGAAGCTAGATGAATGATGAGCCACGAAACATTTGTCTCACAGAATTGGGTACATTTACAAGTGGGCACTGCAAAACCCTCTAGGTGAATATTTACCGAAAAGTGAATGCTTGATGCTCAAATTGATTTCCTTGATTCTAATCCTGTCATTTTACAAATTTACTCCCAGTATCAGAGCTCTTAGGAGTAATTTTACCAACATGTTGCTTTACTGGAGGAAATATCATGGGGGGAAATGGAAATGTTAAGTTTTATTTAATTTATTTTTAAAGAATTACTTCCTAAACAGCATTACTGCTAGTCTGTATGACATCAAAAAGTTTCAAGAGAATAAGGTTCTAGACAAAGAGTTACTGAGTGTTAGTAACCACTTGTAACTTGTATGTTGCAGATTCAATTCAGGCATGTGGTAAACAAGTTTGAATTATAGGATTTGAGGCATCGATTTTGTTTCTCAAATTGGAGGCTTTATACCTTCTGGATCAAGGTGATCTGTGGGCTTTTCTTTTTTCTTTTTTTAAAATGAAGGCTCAGAGGCCCTATTTCTCACCAACTGCTTCACCATCTCAGGAAAACCCAGCCAGGGAGTCTGTATTTGTAATCTGCTCCCAACTACTTTATCTTCCTACCAAAGTTTGTTCCCTGTGACAATGATGAGGGAAGGCCAGGACTTAAAGAAGATCAGTGAATGTGAACTTGAGCCCCGTTCAAGAAGTGGCAGGATTTCTTCTGGGTTACAGGTACTTGGAACTCTCATATTGTTCTTCGGTCACACCTCAACCCTTCCCTTCATTGTCATTCTTTTGGTGTCTGCCTTTGCTTCTGTCCCCTGAGAGTTCCCTGTTTATTCACCCTGTTGATTTTCTGCTCTACTTTTTGGGTTTGCTTCTGCATCTGGAGGCCACCTGTTTCAGTCAAACCCATCTCTGCCTCATGGCTTCAGGTTTCTGCAAACAGGTTTCTGGTTACCCAACTCCGGATGCCTGGCTGACATCCAGAGTGGGGCAGCAATGCTGCACGGAACAGAGGCTCGAACACAGTGTGCGACAAACCAGAAAAGTACAATCCATGGGCCACTCAGAGCAGGACCAGCCAGTTCTCACTGAACCCTGAGGTAATCTCTGAGTTAGAGACAGTGAGCTAATGCATGCTTATAATGAGCGTGCTGAGTCACCAAAGAACAATGCAGTGGGTTTACTGCAGGCAGTTTCAGTAGCATTCCCATCAAAAATGTTTTAAAAACCTGTGACTATCTTAAATTACCTGGGAAAAGCCACTCAGCTGAAATAGCATAAGGACCCTTCAACAATGAGGAATAACTGGATTAGGTGTTATTTTTTGTTTGAAGGGGAAATAAAGGAGTTACAATGACTTGTTTTTATTACACCAGAGGGCAGAATTGATTTTCCTTTGGCTTTTTAAAAACAGACGTAGTAAAATTCCAGGCATTCTAAATGCTGTCATTTGACTATTTCATACCTATTTTGTCAAAGGAATAAATGTATGTAAATGACACTTGTAGTTACTTTCAAAATGACACAATATGTCATGTGGTTTAAAAAAGTTGATGTACAACTGTACAACATATTGGCCTATCATTCCAGTTCTCCAAATGCATATATGTCTACTATTCTTACCAATTGCAGTGGACTAATTTGTACTCTTATGCCTCCTTTTGTGTGTTATTTATCTTATGTTCATTTTATTGTTCTCTATTAAACTTGAGAGAAAAGACTAAAATAGTAAGAAATTTCTTTTTAACAGCTAGTGTAATAAACATATGCCTACTACAATAAATAGACCTTCACTCTAGTTCTAGCAATAAATGACTATTCAGCCAACACAAATATCCATGTAGATTACAGTGCTATAACATATTTTTCAAAATTTAGCCCTAGATTTCAAAAGTGTAATTATAACCAAACTGTGGGACTATGAAATGTCTTACTTGGTATGTCATATGTTGTCACTTATACTGCATGTCGGCTTGTTTGAACACTACTCTCACACACACACTTCTTGCAGAGTGGACGTTAACTTCACCGTCTTGATTTCCCTCACACACTGGGCTGTTATGACAAAAATGCCCCATAGCACTGGGGACTTAATGAATGGATGCGCAAGTGGGTGGGAGAGAGAGGGGCTACAGTTTGTTGCATTGTAGAGTCTCGAAATGCTTACATTTCATCACATATTTAACAGTTCTTTTCTTGTTTATTCCACATCCTAGGTGAGACTTTTCAAACTCTGAGCACTCTGCCTGGCGCATGATTAGAACTCAACAAATGTTAATGGCTTTCTGTCTCTTTTCTCCTCAGTCTATGACTAGGGCCCTTTAGAACACTGAAATCCAGAGGATGTAAACAAAACAGTAATGTGTCTCCACATCATTGAAAAACCATGAAAACTTTGATTTCACCAAAACTGAAACAAATTTGGTTAAAACAGGCCCAAAATATGCTCAAGGGACAGCTTTCTCTCATTGTACCAGCATCAAAATTTCTATTTTTTTAATACAAGTTCTTCACTGTTAGTCAAGGA
Source organism: Artibeus jamaicensis (assembly GCF_021234435.1). Taxonomy (NCBI): domain Eukaryota; kingdom Metazoa; phylum Chordata; class Mammalia; order Chiroptera; family Phyllostomidae; genus Artibeus; species Artibeus jamaicensis. The sequence continues at coordinate 5,867,626 of NW_026521810.1, read as the reverse complement.
ATAGATTTTTATTGAAAAGCAACCTATAGTTCAGTGGTGTCATGTAGTTTGAATGCTTGACACCTTCCAATAAGTAATGTTGTATGATTTAGCATGCCATTTTTTTCTGTGATATTTAAACAAATTCATTCTTTGCATTTGATTAATTTTGAACAGCCACTTTGGGAAAAAAATTCTATGGATATACAAGAAAAGAAACCAAAAGTCTGAGATACAAAAGGGTAAATTGGGCTCCTTTTCATTCTGTTTTCATACATTAATTTAACATCTACTAAGAGTATAGTATTCATAACAGCCAACCTTTATTAGCTCTTACTGTGAGCCAACCATTATTTTAACCACTTTGCCTAAATTAACTTGTTTAATTTTTAAAAATATTTTACTTATTAATTTTTAGACAGAGGGAAAGAGAAGGAGAAAAAGAGGGAGAGAAACATTAATGTGTGATTGCCTCTCACATGCCCCATAACAGGAAATCTGGCCCACAACCCAGGCACGTGCCCTTACTGGGAATCGATCCAGAAACCCTTTGGCTCAGAGGCTGGCGCTCAGTCCACTGAGCCACACCAGCTAGGGTTATTCAATTTTTTTTAAACAACCTTGTGAACAAAACACTACTTTTAGTCCCATCGCACAAAGGAAAGCCAATACTTGTGGGTTGAGCTGAATTTTTTTCAATTGATCATCGCATATACATGCAAACTGGTTGGTTACAACTCCTTCTCTAGCAGAGAAGTAAACACTGCCCTGGCTGGGGAATGCGGCACAGCTTCCCAGAGAGGCTGCACTTAAGGGGGCATCATTGGAGGAGAGGGGGCACAGCAGCAAAGAAGGGGCAGCCATAGAGCCACCTTCCTGTGGACAAGCCTGTGGGTCCTGTATGGCCTGAGGTGGGGAGTAAAGGGTCTCCATGGGCTGAGCTAAGGGCTTTGAATTAATCTTGTGGCGTGAGGGGGAGCAGAATTTGCCAACCCAAAATATTACTTTTGAGGATATTAATTATTATTTTAAGCTGATTATTTAAAAAAACAAAAGACAGGAAAAACCTTTAACCCTCCTCCTAACTGCCTAAAAGAATGTAGACAGAGGACCTGCTCTAGGAAGGGAGATATCATCACAGATAACTATAGTTTAATGTGAACTAAGTGTGATGGACAGGAAGAAACCTAGTAAGGCCCTTTTGTCCGAAGTCCTCCCTATCAATTACTGTTAAAGATGGCCTAGCAAAGACTTGTCTACCAGACATTGGCCTCTCCATCTGCACGTGAATTGCCTTCCTCCACGATGGTGTCCAAACCCTCTCTCTACTCCTCACCTTCGCTCAAGAAGGCATGTAAGTCTCAACTGTGATCTGTCCTCTTGTCCCATATTCCTATGGAACCCTCATATGTGCATTAGTAATAAAATTTCATCATTTCCTTCTGATACTGTGTCTCATATTAATTTGATTATTAGACTAGCCAGAAGAAATTTTAAAGGTAGGAGAAAAAATTATTTCTCCTCCCTCACAAGAGCAAATGGCTTTTTAAAAAAGCAGGGATGACAAAGCTCAGCAGTGTGGAGAGGAGCTGACGTGGGGAAACGGGGCCTTTGGGGTCTCCCGGGGGAGCAGATGGGGAGACGACATGGGTGTGAATCTGTCCATTGGCTGGGTGACCTCTGTGAGCTTTTGCTCTTCAGGTGTGACCTGTGCACGACCAAACCAAATTCCCCAGTGTGTTGGGAAGGCGGAGCGAGTAGAGGACTTGTGCAGGGCCACATGGAACAAAAACACTCATCGGTGTCAGATCTGCCCTCACAGACCCATTCCCTCCACCTTCCTCCACCCCCATTCCAGGCCCTTTCATGCAGGGCAGTAATAATGGAGAGTGAGCTTTCCTGAAGATGCGGGTGTGCTGAGCTCTGTGCTGGCCTTCTCTCAGTACGCCCCTCAACATCCTGCGACAATTGTTGTCACCCTTTACCCATAAGGACTCCAGCTGGGGGAGTCAGCAACCAAACCAGCTCATACAGTTGTCATGCAGAGGACCAGGAATCAAACCCAGGTCAGCTTGGCTGATACTAAATTCACACTTGCACTCTATACAAACATGTTCCATGCTTCCTGACAGCCCCATGTTACCAAAATGGTTCTGAATCCCTTTCCCTCCAGCTACCTGCTTGGGGCAAATGGACACTGGAGGCCAAAAGGCCAGTGGCTGCCATTCTTGTGCTAGGCACACTGGCTTGAAGATCTGCTGTGCTGGGTTTGCCCAAGCTGGCTGAGGTGGCAGCAAGTCCCCAGCAACAGTCTCAAGTTCACACAGCATTCTACAGAAGACAGGGGTCAGTTAGAAGAGGAAGCATGCCAAAGGGCCTAAATCCTGGCTGCTGGAGCCAGGCACACATCCCACACACCACAGTCTCAGGCCAGCCAAGTCTGTGAGCATCTGCCAGCACCTGTAGGAAAGGGACCTGGGATCCGGGGCCTGTGCCACCAAAGGAGTCTAAGATGCTTAAAGAGGAAGTCAGACCTCAGACAGGCCTTGAAAACAAACAAAAAAATTCTCTGTTAAAATTGCCTTGTCACATTGTTATCTAGAAATCAGTTAACAAAGCGAGGGAACTTTCTGTCTGATGCTAGAAAACAGGTGTGCATGTGTGCTTTGGAGGAAAAGCAAGTCTGTGTCCCATTTCCACCACTTTGTCCCATCTGAATGTGCCCCTGCTCCCACCTCACCAAGGCACTGTGTTTTGCTACTTTGTTTGATAAATCAGTTTGTGGTGTGGAGACAACTCACTAGGCTTAATAAATCTCTCTACCACTGTCCAATTTGTCCTATTTTCTCTTATCAAAATTTTAAAATATATTTTATTGATTATGCTATTACATTTGTCTTATCCCCCCTTTTATTCCCCTCCAACTTGGCACACCTTCTACCACCTGCATTCACCCCCACCCCTTAGTTCAAGTCCATGGGCCATACATATAAATTATTTGGCTTCTCCATTTCCTATACTATTTTTTACCTCCCTCTGTCTATTTTCTACCTACCATTTATGCTACTTATTCTCTGTACTGTTTCTCTTATTCCCCCCTCCCAGATAACCCTCCACGTGATCTCCATTTCTATAATTCTGTTTCTGTTTCTGTTCTGGTTGTTTTGTTACTTTGTTTTTGTTTTTGTTTTTGAATTTATTTAGGTTCAGTTGTTGATAGTTGTAAGTTTGTTGTCATTTTACTGTACATATTTTTTATCTTCTTTTTCTTAGATACTAAGCCCCTTTAACATTTCATATAATAAAGGCTGGGTGACAATGAACTCCTTTAACTTGACCTTATTTGGAAAGCTCTTTATCTGCCCTTCTATTCTAAATGCTAGCTTTGCTGGATAGAGTAATCTTGGATGTAGGACCTTGCCCTTCATGACTTGGAATACTTCTTTCCAGCCCCTTCTTGTCTATAAGGTTTCTTTTGAGAAATCTGCTGACAGTCTGATGGGAACTCCTTTGTAGGTAACTGTCTCCTTTTTTCTTGCTGCTTTTAAGATTCCCTCCTTATCTTTAATCTTGAGTAATGTAATTATGATGTACCTTAGTGTGTGCTTCCTTGGGTCCAACTTCTTTGGGACTCTGAGCTTCTTGGATTTCCTGGAAGTCTATTTCCATTGCCAGATTTGGTAAGTTCTCCTTTATTATTTGTTCAAATCAGTTTTCAATTTCTTGCTCTTCCTCTTCTTTTTCTGGTACCCCTAGGATTTGGATGTTGGAAGTTCCTAAGACTCTCCTCATTTTTCTGAATTCTTTCTTCATTCTGTTCTGGTAGAATGTTTATTTCTTACTTCTGGTCTACTCCACTGATTTGAGTCCTGGTTTCATTCCCTTTACTCTTGGTTCCCTGTACATTTTCCTTTATTTTGCTTTTCATAGCCTTCACTTTTTCCTCTATTTTGCAACCATACTTAACCATTTCCGTGAGCATGTGAATTACCAGTGTTTAGAACTCTGCATCTGAGAGGTTGGCTATTTCTTTGTCACTTAGTGGTATATTTTCTGTAGCTTTGATCTGTTCTTTCATTTGGGCCATTTTTTTTTGTCTCATTGCACCTATTATGCAGTAAGGGGCAGAGCCTTAGGTATTTACCAGTGTGGGGCAACCTATGGTGCTGTGTGGTAGCACTGTGTGTGGGGAAGGGATCCAAGAGAGACAATGCTACTTCCTTTACTTTTTGCCAACTTCAGTCACTTCCTCCACTACCCACAATCAAATTGGGCCCTTTTGGTGCTGATTCCCAGGTGGGTGGTTTTGTGTATGTTCTAGAACCCTGTGCGTCTCTCCAACAAACTCTCCTATGAGGCTGGGAGTTTCTCCCACCACAACCCCTACAGGTTTTTTTCAGTCAGAGGTTTTGAGGCTTTATTTTCCCTGTGCTGAAACTCTGGGTTGCACAGCGTATCTTTCTCCCCAGTTGTTCCTCCCAGTGTATTCACATGCAAATGTGGGACTGTGTGCTCCATCAGCTGCCACCGTGTCTGCCCTGGTCCTCCAGCCAACCCTTTGCCACAAGTTCTCTCTGCCTGGCTGCCTACCTCTGCCCCTTCTACTGGTCTGGACGAATGTTTCTTCTTTAACTCCTTGGTTGTCATACTTCCATTTAGTTTGATTTTCTGTCAGTTCTGGTTGTTGTTTTTTAAATTTTTTTGTTATTCTTCTTTTTGTTGTGTGAGGAGGCACAGTGTATCTACCTATGCTTCCATCTTGGCCAGAAGTTTCTCTTATTAAATTTTGATGGTGATAGTCCTGACTGCCTTAAGCCAGAGAAGGGTCAGCTGGGGAAGTTTGGCCTGCGATCACCTTGATGTAAGAGCAAGTGGGTTATTCCAATCCTTTTATGAGAAATACACTTATCAGTTCAAGCACACTGACCCCAGAGCCCTGGATGTTGGGTAGAGAGCCACTGACTTCATGCTTCCTAGGGAGCTGCTCTCTGCCCCTTCCTAAGCCTGGCCCTGCCATTTCATTTAAACAAGACTGTCTACTGATTCTATACCAATACTCCCACCCACATGAAATTCTGGTTCAATTTCTCTTTTCCAATTCTCTTTTCAGCCAATGTCTGATCATAAGAGGGAGAAAACTGCATTGGGGGCATTTTAGGATGTGCTCAAGTGCAAGCTTGGAGGAAAGCCCATTCAGAGTACTAAAAAGTGGAGTTACCAACTTTGCCTAAGGCTAGCCTTCCCTTGAATCCAGTCTTGGAAAGACTAGTAGAAGTTTTTTCAGGTGGGAAAACAATTTTCTAAGTGTATGTTTGTATATATACAAACACCCCATGTGCTGGGGGAGCTGTAATAAATAAGCAACTTTTAATATGCAATAAAATTAGTCATAAATGACCCCAAAACTCAGTGGCTTTCAACAGCAAGTATCTATTTCTCACTTCCAATCTGAGGATAACCTGGGACTTTGCTGGGCTGAGGGGACCAGGCTCCAGGCTTCAGACTAGATTCAGCTATCCTCCCCACATCTCTGGATTTGGGGATATAAGCACATACTCAGGTATGTCCTCCTCATGATAGATGGGAAAAGCACAAGAGGGGTGAGCAGAAATCTATAGTGTGTCTTAAAACCTTGCCCAGAAGCAGCATACTGTCTTTCTGTCCCACTTACCTTGGCTAGAGCAAATCATATGTCCACTATCAGTAGGCAGGGGTCCACTTCACCTACAGTAACCACTTGAGGGACAGGAGAAGAAGACTATGAGAAAATAATACAATAGGCCATAGGGCAACATTTGTAAGGTCAGAGAGGTACAAAGGAGCATGGCAGGTGTTGAGAGGTGTGTCTGGGAGTAGGGAAATGGGGAGAGGAGATGGCAGGTGGCAAGTTTGGAGAAAGAGGCTAATGTCCTTGTGAAAGAGTATAGCTTTTGCTGAACCTGTTGCTCCCTCTGCCCCAGATGCTGTTCCTGCCTGAGAACACATGGGAGCATGTGGGGCTAAATGGAAACTGCCACCTGCTGCCAGGGACAGAGCAAAAGAGTTTGGGGACAGACTCAGGCTGATTGCCAATGTCACCCTGGGTCAACACGTACACTTAGCTCTGAGTGACCAGGCTTGCCAAGTACAATTGAGTCCTCTGGAAGCATTTGGTGACTAAAGGGCAAAAGGCTTACAGCACAAGACTCATGGTATAAAAATAAATGGTTACTTAGAAAGGAACTGAGAGAAAAATCTGAAATACTTATGTTTGAAGTGTCACTAATTACCAGTTTATTGCTAAACTCAATGTTCTGTCCCCATTTCTATAACATGCGTATGTTAATTCCCATACTTCACAGAATTTGTAAGACTTAAATGAAGTAATACATGCAAAAACTATATACCATTATACAAATATAAACTACTATATCCCCAAAGTAGCTGAAGAGAAGAGAATAGCTGCATCTCCACCAGATTTCCTAGATGGACCCTGGTGCTATCAGGGATGGAAGTGGCATGACAGAAAACATGTCCCACTTAAATGTTTATTATAGGTCAAGAAAGGCATGGCAGTGCTGGTCTTCTTTACCAAGTGGAGCAAATGGCACTAAGAGAAAGCCACTAGTGACTGACCTATTGCCCAACAAATGAGGTGGTGAGAAAGCTGAAGGCCCAGCCTCTGCCACAGGTAGTCACTTTGGCAGCAGGGAGCACTGTCATGACTGCATTCATATGCATCCTTCAGAATTGGATGAAACTTAATATTTACTCTTTCCGGCTCTGGAGAAATGAGTGAGAATGAAGGACCTTAAATTGCCTTGGCAGTGAATTCAGGAAAGAGGAGATGAAGAAAGGCAGAAAGGAGTGATGGGAGAGAACTTAGTGTCTAGTAATGTATAAAATTGGAAGAAGTGCTGCTTTCAATTAAAAATAATCCCTAGAAATAAGACTCCTGCAGTGGAAGTTGTCTTCTCTTTCATACCTGGCAACAGTCAGGGCCCCAGGAGCAGACATAATGGATGGACCTGGGAGAGGATTTAACTCTGGATCTATAGTGAGGGGTGGACGTGAAGTGGCTTCATTTTGAGGCCAGACATAGGCCAGAAGCAACATTCAAAAAGGGAAACCAGTAAAAGTCAGCTGGATGTTATTGCCAGGCTTTGCCCCATCTACAATGTCTACCCCACCCAGAGTGAGGCAGGAGTAGAGGGCTGACGGACAAGTGTGACTCTGGAAGGTAAGCCATCATCTCCAGGACGCCAGCCTGGAAGAAGCTCTAATATGTTCTTGGCCAGTTAACTATGTAAGATATGAGTTGCTGGGATTACTGAATAAAAGTGAGAATGGATTTCCAGCCTTTGTATTTTGATGGCTTAATGGGACTCATTAGGGGAGAAAATACACCCTAAAAAAGGCCAATGACCAATGTTCCCTGACATTATCAGCGAAGTGGGAAGTATGCTAAGCAGTAAAGTTCTTTGTATTTGGCAGACTCTGGATTGTGGAAAATTACCTTGATAAATGTGCTTGCTTTCTACAAGGCCCAAAGAAATAGGTATTTATCTTTGACTGGTTTCCAAAAAGACTACTTGGCATAAAATGTTAATTTATATATTCATGTTTGATAAAATAAGATGTGTGTAAAAAGTAATAAAATTGGGGAAAGTTGCAAAGGTTTTCATTTAGTTCAGGCAAAACCTCTACAGATTCACATCCTCTGGTGTTTAGATCAAATTCTGCATATCGCACTCATATGGATCAAAAAGCAAGACACAACAGTTCAGTTGCTGAGAGGATAACTGAGTCAGACCAGCCCAAATACTGCATGAAAGTCAACTAGTTTAGTTAATAATTCTCTTATTAAAATGTAAGTCCTTTTGAGAATTCTAAGGGTATCATCATTCACAGTAATGAATTGACTGGTTCAGTTTACTTTTCTTCTATTATCCAGCTGAATGTGAGGGAAGGGTAGAAGAGGAAAGCAGGCAATTGGTAAAGGATGTGGACTGGGGAAGATGCTATGTAGGTTCATGTTTCCTAGAAGCAATACCTGAGATGGGGATTCTAGTGCAAGATATTTGTGGAGCTCCCCAGAAAAACCTGTAAGGAATTGTGAGAAGCAGGAGAGGGCTCAGTGAGGTGCCCTCTTGACATCTGCTCTCAGCCTGATTCCATGGAGAGCTCTGCAGCATAGACGGTATCACAGAGTCATTGCTCCTTGTGATAAGGAGCCCAGACTTCATACCCAGGATCAGTCAGTCATTGGCTGAGGGCCATATCCAGTGTAGAGCCAAATCTTCCAGGTGTCTCATCAGGCAGGGTCCCACTGATGGGGAAATTGTCAGGGGAGGGAGCGGCTTGAGCCTTTTGCAGCAATGCTCCTGATAGTTTGGGAGTGGTTACTCTGGCCCATTAAGGCGATGTGTGCTGGGCACCCACAGCCTCTACTTCAGTTGCCAAGAACTTACTCCAAACAGTCCTTGTTTTCAGTGTCATTTAGGGTCCGTTTTGCACAAAGAGGAAGAAAGAAAAGCTAATTTCCTTTTACCTCGATCTCTACCCTCCTGATTGATACATAGCTAGCCCTGTAATTCAGTAACGTTAGAGGTTAACGTTGGATTTTGTAGACTACTCCACTAACCTCTTCACTTAGAGAATTTCTTTAGTAAGTTTTAATAATTTATTGACAACTAGACTAAATTTTTGGAACTGTATTATTCTTAGAAAATCTAGACCATGTGGTCATCCTATTGAATATGGAGTTTACTGATCTAGTCAAATGAAATTACAAAAACACTAATCCAACACACACATAATGCTGCGGAATTTTTACTCTGATACATGAAATAGATACCTAAGAAGTAAAGAGTTTACATAAATAAATAAAATCAATGTTACCTTTATAAACCTACATTAAAAGTTTAGGGTTTTCTCTCTTTGTTCTCTAATATCTACAGCTAGTGTCAATACTAATAAACTACCCTAAAGTTCCCAAAGCCACACTATTGCCTCTTTCCATATGGAAAGCACCAAGGATGTGGATTTACTTCTCTCTGACCCATGCCTCCCCCTGTCCCTCCCTCTCAGTGTCACACTGTGCGCCACACCCACTAGGCTGGAGGCATTGCCACAATGGCATTGCAATTCTAGACACTACCGAGTACTGAAACTCTTGTAGAAATGTTCACATATAGCTTGTAAAAGAAAAAAGCACTCATTTCTTGACTGAGTTCTTTAAGACCCTCCTTTCTCAATCTTATGAAAAAGTTAAAAGCACTGTAGCAGTTCTACTTCCTTTGGATGATAAGGAATGCAGTGTTTTGGGTTTTGTTTTCTTAATATAAGAATTGTATCAAAGACTTTCATTAAAGGCTATATGGCAAAATGGACTTGGCAGGAAAACGGCCTCTCGAAGGAGAGGACTTACTTCGGCTCACTGCAAGACATTAGTTGGTCTTGTTTTTAGTTCATTAGTACACATGTCAGGTTTTCACTTCCTAAAATTTTTATTTGCTCAATTTCTAAGTTCTAGAATGTTTTCATTTGACACCCAAACAATGAAAATTACTTAGAATTCTCTTGATGTACTTTTCATACAAAATATTTATGTAACTGAGCTTTTGCTCATTACTGACCTCCCCATCACTGAGTACAAATGCTTTTGTCAGGGGACCTACCAGCCTGCTCATGTAAAATTCAAACTGGAATTGGAACAGGATGAAAAAAATGCCTAAAGGAAATTGTAAAATGTTATTCTTTGGAGAATAGAGGAGGTGACAAATGCTACATTGGAGCAGTGAGTTTTCAACCTTTTCATCTCATGGTGTAACAGAATAGTGAGAAGCTAAGAAAAAGTCCTGGGCAAGTGGAATGGTAGAACTGAGACAAGAAAATTAAACAAGGCCAAACAGTTTGGACAACTTAGAGCCAGATGGTGAGCTGCAAGACCTTATCTGACCTAACCAAGGACATTCGAGAGCAAATGGTTCGTACTTCCTCTTCCTATGCAGAGAACACATAGCTTAAACCTCCGTGGTCTGGGAAAAAAGAAACAGAGACCCAATTAATGTCACTTCTGCCAGCTAAACCCAGGACAGTCAGGGGTACACATAAAAACCCTATTAAAGGCCAGATAGACCCAAGATAAAAGAAAAACAGTAAAGCAGACCAAAGAATAATCCCAAACCCCTTACATGTTTATTTTGATACACCAGCATATTTAAAATGCAATTGGAAAACTGGTAAATATTCTGCTGACCGTCCCCACCCAAGATTCTCACTCACAGAAGAAAGATAAAAAGGCCTAAGGACAAAGACTCAGGCTGAGCTTGCTCTAGAGCATACCATGACCCTTTCCAGGCATGAACATTTTACTTCCTCCTAAACTCTAAGGATCTCCACAGGACCTGCAGCGAGGAAAGCAGTGGGCGGTGGCAGCTTACCCCAGGATTACCCACCCCCGGTCCTGTCTCCAGTCCCCTTTTTCTCTGACTTCTCAGTGAGCTAAAAGCAGCCCCACATTGGCTCACCTCTGTCTCCATGGCCTTCACTTCCCAGTGAGCTCAGAGCTGCCTTGGCTTGGCTCACTCCTGTCCTACAATGTTTCTGGAGAGTCAAAGCAGAGCATCACCTAGGCTCTCTCTTGTTGCTTCTTCTACTCTAAGTCCTTCCTTTGTCTCACTGTCCCTAGCCTTAATAAACTCTCTAAGCCTTACTCTACAAATCACCTGGACTCATGCTGTGAACTGTTTCCTACACCAAGTCAAGAATCCATATACTGCAGGCCGGCCTGAGGCAGACCCGCTCCAGGCCAGTCCCAGGCCAGTAACAATGGCATGAATAAGCTAATTACTAAAATTTGGCAGCACACCAGAAAGTATATTTTTGTCACTCTCACAAAAATAAAAGATATAAGTTCGATTCATTCACACTGGACAGCTGTTGCTGTGCTGGCTGTTGTCACTTTTTTTTTGTTTGACAATCTAAGGGAAAAGAGGTCAGTGTCCCTGACTAAATAGTATTACATGTTTTAAAAATTCTTCCAGAACACCATTTGAAAATCACTTTATTAGAGGAATGGTGACATAATTCTCAAAAGCAAATGTCAGAAAGAGGAGTAGGGATACTTCTTAAGGTTTTACATATGTATACACCAATACAATGTGATTTAATAGATGTGGATGCAAATTTTGTATTTGAAATAGATACAACAGCAAAGACACGATAACATTTATCCATAACATAACATAACATAACACCTTATTTATCATTATAGATAAAGTAAACTAAAAGAAAATGAGGGTATTTAAAGAAATCAGTGTGTCAGCACAAGAAAGTTTGACTAGATTATATTTAAAATATAAATAAAGCAAAATCAAATAGACAAATAAAAGCAAAGACAAATAATTTAATACAATCCTATAAGAGTAGGTAGGCTAAAGTCCATCATAAAATGATCTTTAAAAAATGTTAAGAGCAGCAGAAAATATTGTTTTATGTTCTCTTTTAAGATTTGTGTTCTCATTACTTACTCAACTTCTGAGTGCCTCAGTTTCTCCTTCTGAAAAACAGTAGTAATAATAATAGGTGGTTTCCAAGAAGATTAAATAAATAACATTTGTAAAACCCTAAGAACAATGCCTTACATATAATAAGGATTCAGTAAGAATTATTATTATTATCTAATTGGCACTCTTATAGTAACGTCCATTTAGCTTGTTGCTGGTCTATTATTCATTCATCTTTCATAATAAATTACTTTCTTCCTTGGCTAGAAGGATGTAATAGATGACCTTTAAAGACCATCTCCAACTTTTAAGATTCTAAAAATTGTGTCATCATATCTGTCTATAAACTCTGTCTCCCATGATAGGTTCTTTATTCCCTAAGGTCACAATGTGTGTTTAGTTTTTTTGACTCCTCAAAATGTTGAACACAGGGCTGGGTACACAGTAGACATTCATCAAATAGTGATTCAAAAACCTGTTTTTAATTACTAAGGTCTATGTGTAAACCTAAGATCTGAAATCAGTGAGTAAAAAGCTATGTACATCAAAATAATTTATTCAAAATAATGCCCACCTGGTCAGAAACAAATCTCTATCCTGAAGATTGTATGGATCTTTTACATGAGGTATATTGCTTAATTATCTAAAACATGTAAGGGCTCACTATTATTGTTCCCATTTACCCATTACTAAAGTCGAAACTCACAAAGATTAGGCAATTTACCCAAATGCTCACAGCTAGTGTGAAGTGAAACTGAAATCAGAACTCAGGCCCATCTGCTGAAAAGCCCATGTTTTTATGCACTATCTTATACTATATTAAATGTGGTAAAGAGTGTGTATATTGGTGCAATCCCTGGTCTCAAATAAAAAGAAATCAGTCATAGGAAAAAGATCACTCTGTTATTTTATATTAATAAAAGTAAGACTGATGCCTAAGAGTTCTGGTATCTTATTTCAGGCTGCTAATGCTCATGGGGACATGGTAGATTTTCTTCCAGATCATAGACAAGCCTTGTAACTGCCTGACCTTGAGCTTTGTTGATTTTGTTGTTGAAATCAATAGGTACTAAGAGATCCAAACTGTGGCCCTGCAATTTCAGAGATTCCAAACAGATCTGGAAATCTGAACCAAGATCAGAAAGAACCTTAACAGGACAGTATTAACTCATGTTGCATCAGCAGAGAATATTGGGTAATAAATTGATACATTGTGTGATGCTGACTATAAACAAAATGAAGAATTTCAAGAGTATCAGGAACTTCTAGGATCCTCACTATATGCTAATTCTTTTTTCCATTTCTTTTTATTTTTTAATTTAAATTATATTTGATATCTAATATTATTTTATATTAATTTCAGATATACACTGTAGTGGTTAGTCACGGGGATATAAACTATGGCTCAGGGAACATAGTCAATAATATTGTAACAACTATGTTGTTGCCAGGTGAGTACTATACTTATAAGGGGATCACTTCATAATTATATAAATGTCTAACCACAATATGCTAATTCATTTTATTCCCTTGGCTTCCCAACTAGATGTGTAAGTTCATGAATGTACAGCCACTTTATTCTTCACTGTCCCCCTGGCACTCATCCAGGCATATTGGCATTTATTATATACTTTTCAATTAATTGATTCAGGTGAGAGGATGGAAATGTTCTAATACCCATCCAATCCTCTGAACTTTTTTTGCTTTGGAACAGAAGTTCTCAAAGTATGGTTCTCAGGCTTCTGAGGATCCCCAAGACTGTTTCAAAGGGTCCTAAAACTAATTTTATAATAGTACTAAGTGTTATCACCAAAGCAAGAGAGACTAAAACTGCTGGCACTTCAGCACAGATCAAGGCAATGACATTCAACTGCTCTAGAGGTCATTCTAGTCTTCATTTCTATTCAGACATCCTATTTGTACTCATGTGAAAAACAGCTTCACTTAAAAATGTCCTCATTAATCAGCAGAAATTATTAATTTTATATAATATGAACCCCTGGATACAGGCATACCTCATTTTAATGCACGTTGCTTTATTGTGCTTCACAGGTGTTGCATTTCTTACAAATTGAAGGCAAGTTCCTTCACCCACAAAATGATCATGACTCACTTTACTGCAAAGTTTGCTTTATAGTGGTGGTGAGGGAACAAACACACAACATCTCCCAGGTGTGTTTGCACACTTCTTTTTAATATTCTGTGCGGGGGAAAGGGAAATGCACAAATAATCACCCTTACTGCCTACAAAAAATTGTAGTCTCAAGGAAAAACAACTTGTGAGATTACCTGACTTACAAGCTAAAGTAGCCACTTATTCAAAAACACTATGTTTCATTGAAAGAACTAATGATAAATGATGGTTATTCACACAAGGCATTTGAGAGACAATGGACAGAATGAACCTATCAATTCAAGGAAAACTATTGTCAGCACTTGTCAATGCTAAAATTTTAAATTTTAAGAAAAAATTAGAATTTTATAAAACTTATATTCATGACCATGAGCTTCACAGCTTCCAAATAAGAATTTCTCTAATGAGGAAGGTGGTGCTACTAGCAAATGTGGTTTTTATATGGCCTGATTATCATTTTTTAATATTGTATATATCTTCATAACCCAATGAACCAATATTTTTCTAAATGACCAGCATATGAAGTTAGAAATCATACAGGGCTAAAAAGTCTATTCAAGATGCAAGATAGACGAATGAAATTTAATGTAGTAGAAAATAAAACATTCACTAATATGGTTTCCACTTACACATTGTAATTAATCTTTAAAGGCTGACACTTTTCAAGTGTCAAAAAGCTTTCAGTCATCAATATATTGGCTTGCTTTTGATCTTAGGGGAACAGAACCAGTCTTTCTGCATTAAAAATAATGTAGCTCTATACTTTTTATATATGTTCTTTATCAGGTTGAGGAAATTTACCTCTCTGCTTTTCTGAGAATTTTTATCCTGAAAAGGTATTGGATTTTGTCAATTTTTTTGTATTAATTAATATAACCAGATGACTTTTCTCTTTTGCCTATTAGTATATGATGGACTACATTGATTGCTTTTCCAATGTAGAATCTGTGTTTCATCCTTGTAATAAATTCCACTTGGTATGTATTTCTTCTTACATGTTGTAAATTCTATATGTTTACATTTTGTTAAAATATTTATGTCTATATTTATAATAAATATTGGTGTAGTTTTCTCTCTCTTTTTTGGTAATATCTTTGTTGTGCTCGATATTAGAATAATACTGGCTTCATAAAATGAATTGGGAAGTGTTTCTACTTTTGGAACTTCCTGAAAGAGATTGTACACAGATTGTGTTAATTATTTTTTTAAATTTAAAAAATAATTTTGGTAGAATTCTCCAGTAAAAGGTGTTTAAAGTAAAAATTCAATTTCCTTAACAGTTGTGTGGCTATTAAAATTATATATTTTATTTTTAAAATATATTTTTATTGATTATGCCATTATAGTTGTCCCATTTCCCCCCTTTCATTCCCCTCCACCCTGCACACCCCACCCCTCTAATCCCCCCCTTTAGTTCATGTCCATGTGTTTGAAGTTCTTTAGCTTCTACATCTCCCATACTATTCTTGCCCTCCTCCTGTCTATTTTCTACCTACCGTCTATGCTACTTATTCTCTGTACCTTCTCCCCTACTCTCCTCCTCCCACTCCCCTGTTGCTAACCTTCCATGTGATCTCTATTTCTATGGTTCTGCTCCTGATCTAGCTGTCTGCTTAGTTTGCTTTTGTTTTGTAATAACTGTAAGTTTGCTGTCTTTTTACTGTACATGTTTTTTATCTTCTTTTTCTTAGATAAGTCCCTTTAACATTTCATAAAATAAGGACTTGGTGATGATAAACTCCTTGAAATTGACCTTATTTGAGAAGCACTTTATCTGCCCTTCCATTCTAAATGAAAGTTTTGCTGGATAGAGCAATCTTAGATGTAGGTCTTTGGATTTCATGACTTGGAATACTTCTTTCCAGCCCCTTCTTGCCTGTAAGATCTCTTTTGAGAAATCAGCTGACAGTCTGATGGGCACTCCCTTGTAGGTGACTGTCTCCTTATCTCTTGCTGCTTCTAGAATTCTATCCTTCATTTTAATCTTGGCTAGTGTAATTATGATGTGTCTTGGTATGTTCCTTCTTGGGTCCACCTTCTTTGGAACTCTCTGAGCTTCCTGGACTTCCTGAAAGTCTATTTCCTTTGCCAGATTGGGGAAGTTCTCCTTTATTATTTGTTCAAATAAGTTTTCCACTTGTTGCTCTTCCTCTTCCCCTTCTGGTACCCCTATAATTCGGATGTTGGAATGTTTAAAGATGTCCTGGAGGTTCCTAAGCCTCTTCTCATTTTTTTGAATTCTTATTTTTTTATTCTTTTCTGGTCAGATGTTTGTTTCTTCCTTCTGGTCCACTCCATTGATTTGAGTCCAAGTTTCCTTTCCATTACTATTGGTTCTCTGTGCATTTTTCTTCATTTCACTTAGTGTAGCCTTTATTTTTTAAATCTAATTTGTGACTAAAATCAACTAATTCTGTGAGCATCCTGATCACCAGTGCTTTGAACTGTGCATCTGATAGGTTGGCTATCTCTCTGTTGCTTAGAACTATTGGCTCCGGGGCTTTGAGATGTTCTTATGCTGGAGCCATAATCTTTTGGTCTGTTCGCACCTGGTACATATGAGGGACGGAGCCTTAGGTGTTCACCTTGGGTGGGGCAACCCACGTTGCTGGGCTGTGAAGCTGTATGTGGGGGCGGGGTCAGAGCAGGAGCAATGGTGTTTGTTCTGCTCTGTCTTGGATTTCGGTCCCCTCTGCCACTTCCCATAAGCAAATTGGGCCCTTCTGGTTCTGGTTTCCGGGTGGGTGGGCTTGTGTATGTTCTAGGACCCTGTGAGTCTTTCCAACAAACTCTCCTGTGAGGCTGAGAGCTTCTCTGGGCACCTCAACCCCTGAAACTTTTTTCAGTCGGTGGTTTTAGGCTTTAATTCTTATTGCTGGGGCCCTGGGTTGCGTGGTCTGTCTGACTGTCCATTATTTTGCCTGGTTTATCTGCACCTGAATGTGTGACCATGGTCAGCCAGCTGCTTTGCACCCTCACTGGGTCTTCCTGTTGCCACCCCTTGCCTGGGATCTGCCAACTGCTGCCTGCACTCCCGGGTTGGTCTGGCAGCCAACACTTTTTTCTGCCTCGACCCCTCTCCACAGGCCACCGACTGTGCCCCTCTTACCGATCTGGATGAATGGTTCGTTGTTTTAGGATTTTGGTACAGTTCAATTTTCTGTCTATTTTGGTTGCATTTTTATTTCTAAATCTTTGTTGTCCTTAAATATGGTTGTGCGAGGAGGTACAATATTTCTACCTATGCCTCCATCTTGGCTGAAAGTCCAAATTATCTATTTTACATTAGGAGAAATGGGGTAGTTTGTGTGTGTTGAGGAACGGGTCCACTTCTTCTAAGTTGTGAAATTTATGTGTGTAGAGTTATTTGTAGTATTCCCTTATCCTTTTGGTACATACAGAGTCTATAGTGATAGTCTCTATTTCATTCCTGAGACTGATAATTTGTGTCTTCTTTCTTTATCATTCTTGCTAGAGGTTTGGTCATGTTACTAATCTTTTTAAAGAAGTGGCTATCTATTTTATGAATTTTCTCTATAGTTTCTGTTTTAAATTTAATTGATTTTTGTCCTTGCCTTTATTATTTTCTTACTTTGGGTTTATTTGGCTTTTGCTTTTATAGGTTGTTCAGGTGGCAACTTAAATTATTGATTTAGACACTCTTCTTTTCTAATGAATGCATTTCGTGCTATAAATTTTCCTCTTCTCACTGCTTTAGCTGTGTTTTACAAATTTTGATATGCTATATTTTCATTTTGATTCAGTTTACTTTTGATTTTCCTCAAGACTTTTTTTTCACTCATAATTATTAGGAAGTGTGATGGTTAGTTTCTAAGTTTTTGGAGATTTTACTGTTGTATTTCTATAATTGGTTTCTAGTTTGATTTTATTATGATCAGAGAATATACTCTATAAAATTTCAATTACTTTAAATGTCTAAAGGATTATTTTATGGTCCAGGCTAGGATCTATCTTAATATTACTTCTGTGGATGTTTTAAAAATGTATTCTGCTATTGTTGAATGGAATGTTTTACAAAAGTCAAATAGAACCTATTGGTTGATGGTGTTTTCCAGTTCTTCTGTTTCCTGATTCATTTTCTGTCTAGTTGTTCTTTCAATTGTTGAGAGAGGGATGTTGAATCTCTAATTATAATTATGGATTTGTCTATTTCTCCCTTCATTTTTTTCCATTTCTGTTTTGCATATTTTGTAGCACTGTTGCTTGCACGAAGGTGCATGCCCACTTGAGATTATTACATATGCTTGGAGGTCTGACCCTCTTACCACTATTTTAAAAAATCTCTCTGCCCTTGTGATTTTCTTTGCTTTAAAATTTACATTATATATATAATATTAGTATGGCCAAACTTTCTTTTAAAAAATTTATGTTTGCATTGTACATGTTCTTCCACCCTTTTAATTTGCTAGTCTTCTCCTTTCTTGTTCCTTTGGCTAAAGAGCAGACTTTTCTGGGGCGTTTTGTCCTCATTTATTAGTGTTCCCAGATTGCCAACTTCTCTAGCACCTACTTTGGAGTATGAGGTCAAAAGAAAATTCAGAAATTCAGTGTTATATTGGTTCTCAGGACTGAAGCTCTTCAGAAGGAGCCACAGGAAAACTGAATTGTCCATACACATCACCAGGACCTACCAGAGTAACCGATCATGAACCACACAACTGAAGAAAGAACAACTCTGAGTGACCACAGGGCATGCAGCAATCAGATGGACAAGACAGGCCCCAGAAACTAGAGGGCAGAACAGGAGCACCTTGGGGTTCTAACTCACTGGCTTCTCCTATGAGGTTGCTTCAAAACCACCTCCCCTTCCCCTTAGAAAAAAGCAGAACAGGAAGGGGGAAGCTGTATCAGGGAATGTGAATGTTACAAAGAAAGACAGAATGCTTCCTTCATGGACTGATTAAAATATTGGGTCAGAGTAAGATTTTACCCCAATTTAATGTTGAAATAACTAAGTCTCACTAGTTGTGGGTGGGACTCTAGAAGAAAGACCAGTTCAATTTAAGCAAATTAAAGACATTGCTTTTATTTTGTACATTTCAGGTCAGAATCATACTTTCTAGGAGTTTATTATGTGGTGAGTATAGGAGCCTAGGTGGTGGTGTGAATTCTGTCTTATATACTGGGTCTGGCATAAGTAATGCCTCCATCAGTGTGGTTGGTAAGGTAATAATATGGGTGTAATCATTTACCGTTTTAATTTGAACATTTGACCTAAAATGTCATGTAGTGTGTTTCAGTGTGCTCCTATGTTACAGTATTACATTCTTATAATTTTGTAATAAAAAGGGGCATTATTTGTACTGGACAACATATTTTCTGTGATAATTTTGTGGTTTTACTTCTATTTATTATTTTCTATGGGTAGTACCCTTTCTTGTCTTTTCTTTATTTTTTAAAAATTCTGAGCCCTCAGATTCTTCACAATCTTACCTAATTCTCTATAACTATAAGAGAATAGAGGTGACAGTTTATAAAATGTTTCATATATTAGATCTCAAGATTCTTTATACTGTTAAAATGTCTCTTATTTCAAAGAAAAGTGGACCTAGAAATTTCCAATGTTTCAGCTGTGTCAAAGAGCAGAGACAAGTGCTATTGTGATTGGATTTGATTCAGTAAGGGCAAATGTGGCAGACCAAATGCTCCCATATTATTTTAGCTCAATGTTATAATAGCCCTGTGACAACTCTATAGTTAACCCAAATACCAGATGAAGAAAATGAGAGGTGAGAGGACATGGTCAGGTTCACCCAGCTAGTTGGTGGCACAACTGGGTACCTCACAAGTCCGGGACTCTTCCTACTCTCCAAAAAATCTTCTTTAGACGATATAGGAAATATTTTCATTCTGTTCCCTGATAACATGTCCTCCCCTCCTGTTTCCATTTCAAAACCCTCAAGAGTACAGAATTGACAAAGAAAGTACCTCCCCAGGGTGGGAGCCAGTAGCTATTTCCAGTGCTGTTCTGTTGGTCAAGCTAACATTGGAAGAGTATTCATATGCCCTTGCCTTCCTGTGTTGGAGCAATGAAGGAGGACACTGCCTTTGAGATGCTCTCTCTGAGTTTTTAAGAACCCCCTTAAATCAATCATTTTGTATGTGTTCTTCATGTGATATGCTTTCTAAAATCTTTCTTCTATGCAAATACTATTTTATATTAAAAATATATTCAGAATATGAGATGATGTTATCTAGTTTGACCATCACATTGGTGATTTTGCTTTCAGTTATAACCATGCCTTCTTTTCCTTTCTTATGTATCTGAACCTCTAGAAGAAATAGAATCATTTGCGTTATAATCTCTGAGAGCACAATGGAACATTAAACCACCTTCTTTGGGTTTGAGAATATTTATCACTTGGCTAGGGGAGGGGTAAACGGAAGTGAAGTATAATTAAATAATTATGATGTTAAATTTTTTCTGATGCTTATTTCAGATAAATTCTCAAAAATATTATTCCTCAGTAAGAGAGCATGATGTGTGCTTGTGTGTCTCTGTGTGTGTGTATAAGAAAGAGTCAGAGATCTAAAGTGGAAGTTGACAGAAAATTCTAGAGCTAGTGCAACCTGTTGACAAAAATGTGAGGTTGAATCACATGAAGTTCCCAATTTTTATGATTCAACATAATTGCATTAAAAAGAGGTGGAAAGGGTATATAGAGAGAAAGAGGATAAAGGAGGGAAGATAGGCATTACAAAGTTGTAAGTATTGATGGTTATTCCCTTCAGACAGGTTTTGGGGAGATTGGGAGATTAGATACTCACAATAATGGCAAAGAAATTTTGGAGAGACTTAGTCAGGAAATACCAGGAGAATGAAGTTGTAAAAGAGTTCTAGTAGTAGTCCTGAAATTGAAGGATGGATCTAAGGTCCAGTAGGAAAAAATTTCTAAGTATACAGTGATTTGGGGGCTGAGAGAAATATCTAAACTTCAAGACTAGAAATATAATGAAGTTACAAACACCATGCCCAAGGGGGTCAAGGGTCACATAGACAACAGTGCCTTTGGAAACACAAACAAGCATACCCCAGATGTCCTGGGTAACATGTAACTGAGGATATATAGTTTACACATTGTACAAATCGTCTCAAGATTTTCTCACTACAGTGAAAGGCCTGTTTTGGGTGCTGAGTGTCAGTGGACAGGGTTGTCCAGAGAAAAAAGCAAAGACTGATAGCACAGAAACCAGAGATGGGGCTGTGGAAGATCTGCACATCCTTCTGCTCACATCCCTACAGCCATAGCATGATGGTAGCAGGAAATGGCATGCCTGAGGGAAGGCCATGAAAAGTTCCACATCCTGGGCCCAAGCTCCCACCTGACTCAAAATTAGATGGTTATACACGCATTGATCCAAACTGCAAGTTGGATCCTAAGTTGTCATTCCTGAGAATTAAACTAGAGAGTATGTACTTCAAACTTGGCACAAGGAGTATAGAGAGACAGCCTCAGACTTGCTCAAAATATCTCCCCTAGGGTCCCTCATTAGGTAGCAGGCTGCCCTTTCCAAGAATGTGTTTATCAAAAAGGCCACTGGAAACTTTGCTTTCTCTAGAACTCTGTTAACATGCAACTTGAGATAGCCACACATGCCTCTATTTGTAGAGGGGAAGGCTGACTATTTATAATAATAATAGCTAAGGCCATCCTCTCCCCTCTGGGGCCTGCCCTGCCAGCAAGGTCAGGACACATTCATTTGCCCCTCCAGAGAGAGTGAGATTTTTTTAAACTGTTGTTGCAGGAGCTGCAGAATAAGGAGACCACACATTGTAACTGTAAACCCTTCCCCAGAAGTGTGGGCCTTCAGACTCTCAAGTAAAAATTGAATTTCTAGGAGGAAGCAGTCTAATCCTTCCCTGAGCAGCAAAAATTCTACCATCTAGGGAGGCCAGCCATATGAACCCTCAAGGCCTTCAAGGGCTCTAACCCTAGAAGCCACAGAGGGACTGAAGCTGTGGTACTGCAGGTGCTGGCAGAACTGAAGAGGGCAACAAAGGTGATTCTGTACTGGACTTTTAAAACTTCAAAATAAGGCTTCAGTTGTGTTTAATGTTTTAGTGCAAGAAAAAGAATCTTACCTTCACTGAAGAAAAAGGAGGGAGGAGGATGCTGTGCTGTCCTTTGCCAGCTAATCGCTTGCCATTTATGATCCAAGAATTCTTATCTTAGTTCTGTGAGCAATTCATGATCAAAACCTGAGTTTGTGATATAGTGCAAAAGAAGATAGTATCACCTGGTAATTCAAAAATACAAAGCAACTTAAAGCTGTGTGGATTTGCTCTTCTCCTTCTGGTATTGCCATAAGTGTCAGCACTGTGTCTAAAATGCGTTTTTATTTCCATGCTTCTCTGAGTACAGAGTGAAGTTCTTGAAAAGTTTCTAATCTCCACACACATATCTTGGTGGTCTGAAGGGGATTTTCACACACAGCTCATCACCTCCGGGAACTCAGAAAGATGCTGCCCAACTTGGGAGAGAGTTCAAGCATAATTACAATAAAAATGGCATCTGAACTAGAAGGAGTGTGTTGCATCAATAGTCTCTGTGAAAAGCTGGTATGAAAACACATTTCTGAGGAAGGAATCATACTTACAACTGTAGCTCTATTTCTAGCTCTTCTTTTGAAGTCACCCATATGGAAGTCCATTTTAGAATCCTTGAAAGAGGCTTTCAAATCCAGTTTGGAGGCTAGATAGTGTTCTGAAACATGGGTTTTTGACTTGAGCAAAACTAAGTTTGAATGCCAATTCTGTAACTTATTACTTCTTCTGGAACTTCAGCATTTTATTTCACTTCCCCTGAGCCTGCTATCTAATCTGAAAAAAATCATGAAATTGTAAAAATTAAATAAGATAATCTGTGTAAAGAGTTTATCCCACAGAGTGCTGGGCACCTAGTAAAAGTTTCATGCCGCCAGCTATTCATTCAGTCACATATACTACATGGGCATAAGCCTTCCAACCCAAGCAAACCACTTCCCTCTCTCCTTTCTGGGGCTCATTCCTTAGCCTCTTCCCCGCCCCTACCTCTTACTCTCCTCTCCTATTTTCTACTCTATGCTACTTTTCCACAATAAAAAACATCGTGCTTCCTTGAAAGATGATCTATAGCAATTGAAACTAAAATGATATACAAAGTTCAACCAGGACTAGTAGTTTTTAAGAACCTTTTTAAAGTCTAGTGAGAGAAATATGTAGTTTAGATTTTTTAATGGAAGGGTTTTTTTTCATTTTCAAAATTGTTGTTCAAGTACATTACCCCTACCACCACTCCCCACCACCCCAGCTATCCCCACTTCCCACCCTTGATCCTAACCCCCTTTGGTTTTATCTGTGTGTCCTTTATAGATGTTCCTGAAAACTCTTCTTCCTTTTCCCCCCGTTATCCCCTCCCACCTCCTCTCTGGTTGCTGTCAGTTTTTTTTTTTTAATTTCAATGTCTCTGGTTATATTTTTCTTGCTTGCTTGTTTTGTTGACTAGGTTCCACTTATAGGTGATTCATAATATACTTTTCAAGTGTAGTACCAGACATTTAAAACTCCATTAAGACTGAATTAAAATAAATCCAAAACGGAATTTTATTTTCTTTTTTCAAGCCAACTTGAATTACATAAAATGAGTGTTAGCTGATTGCACTATGAGGAATAAAGGGGACTTAGCCAAGACTTCTGAAATCTTAAAGTTTTTAAATGTATCTTTACATTTAAATCATCTTTAAAAGCCAAATATCAAAGATTTTAAGAAAAATCTTTAACATAAAAGGCAGAAACTAAACCAAAGAGGGAAACAAGCTCATAAGAAATAGAGAAAATAGAGTAGAAGAACATTTTTTTAAATAATTAAAATGAATATATTTAGAGAACAGGGCAGATACTATATTTGGGGGGATAATAGTAAAAAAAGCACTCAAAGACCAAAACAGAGCTCTGAAAAATTATCTTATGAATAATTAGAAAAAATAAATAATTAGTTGAAGGGCTGAAGTTAAAATTTTAATAAAGGTCATAAAAGTAATAAAAAACAAAAGGAGGAAAAGGAAAAATTAAAAAGTAAAAATATTAATGAATCCATTCAAGATAATAGGTGTTCTAGAAAGAGCAAACCAGAGAAAATGGAGGAAATAGTCAAGAGGTAATTCAAGAAAATTTACCAGAACTGAAGAAGATATATTTTAAGACTGAAAGAGCCCAAATGACTTAAAGCAAGACTATTCATTGTAAACTTTCAGAACCCTGGGGACAAAGAGAAATCCTAAACACTTCCAGAAAGAAAAAAGCAAAATCAAACAGGCAACATTCATTGGACACAAATGAGAATGACATTGCATCTCTCAACAGAACAGAGAAACTTTGAAGACAATGGAGATATATCTTCAAAATCCTGCAGGAAAATTATGTCTATCTTCGAATTCCCTACTCAACCAAATGGCAGACATTCAAGGTCTATGTGAAAAGTGTGTTTCACTGTAATAAGTAAATGTTCCAAGAAAGAGGAAGGCATGGGTTCTATAGATAAAGAGATCTAACCCAGAACAGAGGGAAAGGAATCCTCTAGATAAAAGTGAAGGGAAATTCTTCTGCAGCCAGAATGTAATCAATGCAGATTGGATCAGTATGACAAAGGGGCTACAGAATGAAGAGTAATCACTGGAGTAGTCAAGAGGAATTGGATTCCTTTACTGGGTGAAGGCTTGGTGTAGATGGCCTTGAAGGTCATTTTCAATTTAAGGAGTCTTGAAGTAATGTTGATTTCAGCTCTATCAGTGTTGGAGTCTCAGGAGTCTTTCTTGACAGCTAACAGCCCCTACATCCTTATCCTTCTCAGATAGAAAAATAGAAGTGGATCAGATGAGGGAAGAAAATTTGACTACAAGGGAGTACTCACTTTTACCATTAGCCCTAAGTAAGTTCTCAAATGTCCTAGAATGAGACCAATTACTTCTGAGATCAATTAAAGCAGAAGACTAGAGATGGCATGCGTAACAAATGCACATGAAATAGGGCAGTTCAAACTTTTCATATTTTGAAGTGCTCATTATTTCTACTGACCATCATATAAGATCTACATAACAGAAAGAATTGGGGAGAACAGATCAAGGGGATTATGGATGAGAGGGTTGCTACATTGCATGACTCCAGGAGATACCATGAACCTCATAGTTGTGGGAATGATGCTCTCTGGTTTTGAGCAGTGCACAACCTGCCCAGCAACTCGTGGTGATCCTGGAGAGATTAGAATGTTGGCTAGATAAGGGCTTCTTTTTTATTGCATCTGCTCAGAAATTAGGAGGGAGAGATCAATATCAGAGTCCCAAAAAAGCAACAATAATGGCAACAGACAGCTACCCTAAAACATATTCAAATTTAAGATCCCTTACTTGCTAAAATGTTCTGTTATATTGTACCTGTCTTAATATTAGGGTCGATTGTACATGGAGACCCAGTGTAAATACACACCTGTATAATTTTTCTAATGAGTAAATATCTAATGATTTGATATGCCTTAGTCTCCCAAATGCTAGACAATGGGAAATTGACAGCAGTACTTTTTTGTCCCTTGCCTGGTGGTTCTACTATAACGAAGAGAGCAAATAGAGTTAAGGGGGAGGCAGACATTAATGAGTAGGTGGGACATCAAAGGACAGAGGTGCTGACAGCTTAGAGGAGGTGGTTAGCATGCATCAGGGGCAAGTGCAGGCAGCTTACACCTGTCTATTTTTATATAAGCACTTAGTTGCTTGTGTCACAGAGCTTTGACAGCATCAGTGCCCAGACTCCCATAAGCCTATTTTAAGACTTCACCTCAGTGACTGATACCAATTACAAGCAAATTTTGCCAAATGACTTTACATAAAGGGGGTCTGCAGCAGCTTTCATAACTGGAAAAGCAGAAGTATTGCACCACTACTAGTGTTTAGACTTCAAGGGGAACATACTAGTGAGAAGACTGTCAGAGAGAGACACCCCAAGGAGCAAGCTTATTGTGTCCTCCAATATATTTTAAACCTCTCCCCTCCTTCCGAACATAAGTTAAGCATCTCTGGTTTTTTGTTTTCCTGTTACTTTTTAAGTTTTTCTTTAAATAAGTCATCTGTTTCCTTTTTGGGAAAAATATTTATATTTATAAGAAGAAATGGAAGTGAATGAAAGAAACTTGCCCTCCCTCCAATCCTCTTTCAGAAGGTTACGGGGGTAATAGCTGATCGGTTCTGGAGACTGGGGCAGCATGGTGGTGATTTGATCAGCTTAATTAAAAGGACCCTGGCCCTGGCTGGTGTAGCTCAGTGGATTGAGTCTGGGCCTACAAACCAAAGGATCACGGCTTGATTTCCAGTCAGGGCACATGCCTGGGTTGCAGGCCACTTCCCAGCAGAAGACACATGAGAAGCAACCATACATTGATATTTCTCTCCCTCTCTTCTTCCCTCCCCTCTAAAGAGAAATAAATAAAATCCTAAAAAACATTATTTAAAAAAAAGAACATTATATTCTCTTCTTGGAATGGGCCACTCATCAAAATGTTCCTCTATTCATGTTTCTCATGTTCCATGAACTTCTGATCACAAAATTGAGTTTTCCGGGTCACTTAAGACTTGGAAACAGGATATACTTCTTATCAAAGCATAAATGAAGCACAAGAGTGAAAATTCACTGTTCTGCCCAAACAAGGTCTCTTAGATAATTTTGGCTTCTGATGCACAGTAAGCATCGAGGACTGATTCATGTCTAACCCTGAAGAACTATTGGGCTAGTTTCATTAAAACCAGGAGGCTGGACAATCTGGTTTCTCTCTCTAGCCTTCCACGTGCCAAGTCAAGCAGACTCTTGGGCAGAAGTGAGGGATAATGTGGTCCTGGCAAAGGGCCCCATAGGTGCTGAATTTCAAAGCCATGGACTGACCTTGTATCCTGCCAGATGGCCTCAGACCACAGCCTAGGAAAACACTCTTGACCATGGAAGGTTTTGCTGTCCTGCAAAAAGTTTAAGTGACTCAAATTGAATACTTGGAAAGAAAAAGGAAAACAAAGCAGGATTTGGATAACTGTGGTTAGAAAAATAGCTTCAGGGTGATTTGGCCTGTATGTTTAGAAGACTCCGAGGGCCTGAAGAATGCAGTTGATTCCAGGAAGATGGATATAAACACACATTCCTTTGGAATACCCAATTACCAAGTTTTCATTTGTTTTCTTGGAACCAATAATATCTAAAGAGAGGTCATCCTCTTTGAGGCTGGAGATCAGAGAAGTGCTTTAAGGCCACAGTCAGAAAAGACAAATAAGGGAATGGAAGAACATCTAATATTCATTAAACTGACACATTCTAATTCTAAGGCAGCAAGAGGTAGGCTTATGAATGAATACTCTACTGAAAAAGTCTTCAGAGGGGCCTTATAAGGTAACAGCCCCATAATGGAATGTAGGCACCCCGACAAGGGATTGGGATGGTTGTGTAAATCATTCAAGCTAATCAGTGTGAAATAGGAAGTGGTGGGAACAGGAGCAAGTTGTCAAATGCATGCCCTGTCTAAAAGAGCAGCCCTCCTTGGTGCTGGTGTCTTCAGGAATCCTCAAAGAAGGCTCACATTGGAAAGATCTCCTGCTGTTTTCAAGAGGAATTAAATCTATGATGCTATGTAAAATCTCATAAGGTTGGCAAGACATTTTAAAAAATAATATTATTCAGATTAAAAAATATGTACTATCTGGATTCTGTCCATGAGCCTCTGCTTTATAATTTCTGAGTTATAAAAATAATCTACAATCTATAACTTTGTAAGAGAAGATATATACCCAAGAAATGACATTAAAAAAATACAAGTATAGCCTTTTGGCAATGGCAGATTACTTAGTGATCAAATCAACCCAATTTTTGAATGAGAGACTGAGGCCCAGAAAATTAAGCAAGTGCCTTGTGAAGGAGCCATGGATAAAATGAAAATTAGAAGCTCTGTCTTCTGACATCCAGTCCAGTGCTTCCTCGACAGCAGCTCCCCGGCTACAGATATTCACACTTGAACCTTAGACACTGTGTCCTTCTTTTCTCAAAATCAGCTGGTGGATACATCCATCATTTTATCCTCTATCCACTTTGTATCTTCATTACAAGGACTTGATGGGATTTCACTGACTGATAAGAGCTTTAAAAAGTTAGCTGAGAGAGGACTAGGTAACTTTATACTGTTTTCCATAGTATAGGCTGCACCAGTCTACATTTCCATCAACAGTGCACCAGGGTTCTTGTTTCTCCACCACCTCACCAGCACTTGTTGTTTATTTATTGATGGTAGCCATTCTGGCCGGTGTAAGATGATGTGTCATTGTGGTTTTAATTTGCATCTCTCTGATGATTAGTGATGTTGAGCATTTTTTCATAAGTCTAGTGGCCATCTGTATGTACTCCTTGGTGAAGGGTGTGTTTAGGTCCTTGGCCCTTTTTTAAATTGGATTGTTTGTCTTCCTGGTGTTGAGTTGTATGAGTTCTTTATATACTTTGGAAGTTAATGCCTCACCAGATGTACCATTGGTGAATATGTTCTACCATACAGTAGATCCCCTTTTCATGTTGCTGCTGGTTTCTTTTGCTTTGAAGAAGCTTTTTAGTTTAATGTAGTTCCATTTGTTTTTCTTTTTTATTTCCCTTGCCCTATGAGAAGTATTGGCAAAAATATTGCTATGAGAGATGTCTGAGATTTTACTGCCTATGTTTTCTTCTAGGATTTTTATGGTTTGGGGACTTACATTTAAGTATTTTATCTATTTCAAGTTTGTTTTTGTGTATGATGTAATTTGATGGTCTAGTTTCATTTTTTTTGCATGTACTTGTCCAGTTCTCCCAACACCATTTATTGAAGAGATTATCTGTACTCCATTGTATGCTCTTGCCTCCTTTGTCAAATATTAATTGACCATATAGTTGTAGGTTTATCTCTAGAATCTCTATTCTCTTCCATTTGTCTATATGTCTGTTCTTATGCCTGTACCGGACTGTTTGATTATAGTGGCCTTGTAGTATAGTTTGATATCAGGTATTGTGATCCATCCAACTTTGTTCTCAATTCCATTTAAATTTTTGGAATATTTGTTCTAGATCTGTGAAATATGTCATTGGTAGTTTAATAAGAATTATGTTTAATCTATAGATTGCTTTGGGTTGTATAGAAAGTTTAATGCTATCAATGATTCCAGCCCATAAACACGATATATTCTTTCATTTATCTGTATCTTCCTCAACTTCTTTCTTCAATGTCCTATAGTTTTTCAGATACAGGCCTTTTACCCCTTTGGTTAAATTTATTCTTGGGTACCATATTTGTTGTTGTTGTGCTGTTGCAATAGTAAATGGAATTGTTTTCTTAGTTTCTCTTTCTTTTTTTAAATTTTATTTAGTTATTTTTCAAGTACGGTTTTTTTGTCTATTTCTCCCATCCCAGCCTCCCCCGCCCCTTGCTCCCCCCCTCCCTCCCCTTTCCACCCCCCCTTAGTTCTCGTCCCTGTGTCCTTCCTATTTGTTCCTCCAATTCCCTCCCCCTTTTTCCCCTTAACTTCCCTTCCCTCTCCCCTCTGGACACTGTCCCCTTGTTCTCTATTTCAGTGTCTTTGGTTTTTCTTTTTTTTTATTCTGTTTGCTTGTTTGTTTTGTTGTTTAGCTTCCTGTTAAAGGTGAGATCATATGGTATTTGTCTTTCAGCACCTGGCCTATTTCACTCAGCATAATGCTTTCCAGTTCCATCCATGTTGTTGCAAAAGGTAGTAGCTCCTTCTTTCTCTCTGCTGCATAGAATTCCATTGTGTATATGTACCACAATTTTTGGATCCATTCATTTACTGATGGGCACCTAGATTGCTTCCAACTCTTGGCTATTGTAAATTGTGCTGCTATGAACATTGTGGTGCATAGGTTCTTTGATATTGATTCTTAGGATATAATTCCAGGATTATTCTTAGGATATTGATTCTTTAGGATTCTTAGGATATAATCGCAGCAGTGGAATTGTTGCGGCAAAAGGTAGGCCGATTTTTATTTTTCTGAGAAAATTCCATACTGTTTTCCATAATGGTTGTACCAGTCTGAAATACCACCAACAGTGAACTGAGGACACCTTTTCTCCACAACCTCTCCAACATTTGTTGTTTGTTGCTTTATTTATGATAGCCATCCTGACTGGTGTAAAGTGGCATCTAATTGTGGTTTTAATTTGCATCTCTCTGATAGCTAATGATATTGAGCATCTCTTCATGTGTCTCTGGATGTTCTGTTTGTCCTCCTTGGAGAAGTGTCTGTTCAAGTCCTTTTCCCATTTTTTAATTGGGTTGGGTGTCTTCTTAGAGTGGAGCCGTGTAAGTTCTTTGTATATTTTGGAGATTAAACCTTTGTCTGAGGTATCATTGGCAAATATGTTTTCCCATACAGTTGGTTGTCTTGCTAATTTAATACTGTTTTCTTTAGCCACGCAGAAGCTTTTTATTTTGATGAGATCCCATTTGTTTATTCTTTCCTTTATATTCCTTGCTCTAGGGGACATATCAGTAAAAAAGTTGCTGCGTGAAATATCTGAGATTTTCTTGCCGATGTTCTCCTCTAGGACTTTAATAGTGTCACGGCTTATATTTAAGTCTTTTATCCATCTTGAATTTATTTTGATATATGGTGTAAGTTGGTGCTCAAGTTTCATTTTTTTGCATGTAGCTGTCCACTTCTCCCAACACCATTTGTTGAAGAGGCTATCTTTACTCCATTTTATGTTATTGCCCCCTTTGTCAAATATTAATTGACTAGAGAGTTGGGTTGATTTCTGGGCTCTCTGTTCTGTTCCATTGGTCTATGTGCCTGTTTTTATGCCAGTACCAGGCTGTTTTGATTACAGTGGCCTTGTAATACAGTTTGATATCAGGTATTGTGATCCCTCCTACTTTGTTCTTCTTTCTCAAAAGTGCAGCTGCTATTCTGGGTCATTTATGGTTCCATATAACTTTTTGAAGTGTTTGTTCTATGTCTGTGAAATATGCCATTGGTACTTTAATAGGTATTGCATTGAATCTGTATATTGCTTTGGGTAGTATGGACATTTTGATGATGTTAATTCTTCCAATCCATGAACAAGGTGTATGTTTCCATTTGTTTGTGTCTTCCTTGATTTCTTTCTTCAGGGCTGTGTAGTTTTCTGCATACAGGTTTTTTACCTCCTTAGTTAGGTTTATTCCCAGATATTTTATTTTTCTTTTTGCTATATCGAATGGGATTTTTTCCTTGATTTCTGCTTCTGCTGATTCATTGTTGGTATACAAAAATGCCTTTGATTTCTGGATATTGACTTTGTAACCAGCTGTTTTGCCAAATTCATTAATTAGTTCAAGCAGTTTTTGGGTAGAGTCTATAGGATTTTCCATGTACACTGTCATGTCATCTGCAAACAGTGACAGTTTTGTTTCCTCCTTTCCTATTTGGATGCCTTTTATTTCCTTTTCTTGCCTGATTGCTGTGGCTAAAACTTCCAATAATATATTGAATAGAAGTGGTGAAAGTGGACATCCTTGTCTTGTTCCTGATCTTAGTGGAAAAGCTTTTAGTTTTTTCTTATTGAGTATTATGTTGGCTGTAGGTCTCTCATACATGGCCTTTATTATTTTGAGAAACGCTCCCTGTGTTCCCACTTTGCTGAGTGTTTTTACCATAAATGGGTGTTGTACTTTATCAAAAGCTTTTTCCGAGTCTATTGATATAATCATGTGGTTTTTGTCTTTGCTTTTGTTTATGTGATGTATTACATTTACTGATTTGTGAATGTCGAACCATCCTTGCATCCCTGGGATGAATCCCCCTTGGTCATGGTATATGATCTTTTTGATATATTGTTGGATGCCATTTGTCAATATTTTGTTGAGGATTTTAGCATCTATGTTCATCAGCAATATTGGCCTAAAGTTTTCTTTCTTTGTTGTGTCTCTATCTGGTTTTGGAATTAAGATGATGCTGGCTTCATAAAAAGAATTTGGGAGTTTTCCATCCTTCTGGATTTTTTTTAATAGTCTGTGGAGAATAGGGGTTAGGTCTTCCTTAAATGCTTTGTAGAATTCTCCTGTTAAACCATCTGGTCCAGGGCTTTTGTGTGATGGGAATTTTTTGATTACTGCTTCAATTTCTTTTGCTGTTATTGGTGTATTTAGATTTTCTACTTCTTTTTCACTGAGTTTTGGAAGATTATATTTTTCTAAAAATGTGTCCATTTCCCCTAGGTTTTCAACTTTCTTGGCATACAGTTCTTCATAGTAATTTCTAGCAATCCCTTCTATTTCTGTGGTATCAGTTGTAATCTCTCCTCTTTCATTTCTGATTGTGTTTATTTGGGTCCTCTCTCTTCTTTTCTTGATGAGCCTACTTAAAGGCTTGTCTATTTTGTTTATCTTCTCAAAGAACCAACTCCTGGATTCATTGATCCTTAGAATTGTGCTTTTAGTTTCTATGTCATTTAATTTTGCTCTAATCTTGGTTATTTCCTTACTTCTGTTTGCTCTGAGCTGCCTTTGTTGTTGTTCCTTGAGTTCTTGCAGGCTTAGGGTTAGGTTGTTTGTTTGAAATGTTTCTATCTTCTTTAGGTAGGCCTGTATTGCTATGAACTTCCCTCTCAGGACTGCCTTCGCTGTGTCCCATAAGTTTTGGGTTGTTGTGAGATCATTTTCATTTGTTTCCAGAAATGTTTTGATTTCTTCCCTAATTTCATTCTTGACCCATTCGTTGTTTAATAGCATACCATTCAGTCTCCATGATTTTGGGTGCTTTGGGTTCTTTTCTTTGGGGTTGGTTTCCAATTTCAGTCCCTTGTGGTCAGAGAAGATGCTTGGTATGATTTCAATTTTCTTGAATTTGTTGAGGCTCGTTTTGTGTCCTATCATGTGGTCGATCTTTGAAAATGTTCCATGTGCATTTGAAAAGAATGTGTATTTAGCTTCTTTGGGATGAAGGGCTTTATATATATCAGTTAAGCCTATTTCTTCTAGGGTGTTGTTTAATGCCACAATGTCTTTGTTGATAATTTGTTTGGAAGATCTGTCCATTTTTGATAGTGGGGTGTTAAAATCCCCTACTATAATTGTGTTGTTGTCAATATCTTTCTTGGAGTCCTCTAAGATTTTCTTGATATATTTGGGTGCCCCTATGTTGGGTGCATATATGTTTATAATGTTAATGTCTTCTTGGTAGATTCTTCCCTTGAGTATAATGAAGTGACCTTCTGGGTCTCTGTTTATGGCCCTTTTTTGAAGTCTATTTTGTCCGATATGAGAATTACTACCCCAGCTTTTTTTCTTGTCCGTTTGCTTGGAAAACTTGTTTACAGCCTTTCACTTTTAGTCTGTGATGGTCTTTTGCCCTGAGGTGGGTCTCTTGTAGGCAGCATATGTGTGGGTCATGCTCTCTTATCTATTGAGCTATTCTGTGTCTTTTGATTGGACCATTTAATCCATTTACCTTTAAGGTTATTATTGATAGATACTTATTCATTGTCATTTTTGTACCTGTGTTCTTCTCTGTCTCGCCCTTTTCCTTCCTTTCCTTAAAGTAGTCCTTTTAGTATTTCTTGTAGGACTGGTTTGGTGGAGACATAGTCTTTTAGACTTCTTTTTTCTTGGAAGCTCTTTATTTGGCCATCTGTCTTGATTGAGAGAGCCTTGCTGGGTAAAGTAGCCTTGGTTGTTGGCCTCTGGTCCTCATTACTTGGAACATTTCTTGCCATTCTCTTCTTGCTTGGAGTGTTTCCAATGCAAGTCAGTAGCTAACCTTATTGGGGCTCCCTTGTATGTTACCTCTTTTTCTCCCTTGCTGCCTTTAAGATTCTCTCTTTGTCTTGGAATTTTGCCATTTTGATGATGATGTGTCTTGAAGTGGGCCTCCTTAAGTTCCTCTTGATTGGGACTCTCTGTGATTTCTGGATTTGTGTGACTTTTTCTCTTATCAAATTAGGGAAATTTTCTCTCATTACTCGTTCAAATACGTTTTCTATCCCTTGTTCTTCTCCTCCTTCTGATATTCCTATTACTTGGATATTATTACGTTTCATATTGTCTTGCATTTCTCTTAATCCCTCTTCATTCTTTCTGAGCCTCTTTTCATTTTCTTGCTCTTTCTGTGAGATGCTTTCTCAGGCATCCTTGTCCTACAACTCACTAATCCTATCCTCTGCTTCATCTATCCTACTTTTGAAACTTTCTGCTGTGTTCTTCAATTCGGAAATTGTGTTCTCCATTTCCTCTTGTCCCTTGCTGATAATTTCCATTTCCTTTTTCATGTTGCTGTAGTTTGCAGAGAGATCATTGCAGTTCCCCTGTAGTTTCTGGTAGTTCACTGTGAGCTCTTTGAACTTCGTAATAACCAGCGCTTTGAATTCACTATCTGATAGTTGATCAGCCTCTATTTCATCTAACATTCTTTCTGAAGTTTCTGCTTTTTCTTTCATTTGGGGATTGTTTCTTTGTCTTGCCATTGTTTGAGACTCTTCTTGTTAGTCTCTAAAATTGATCTGTTCTGAAACCCTGGTTTTATGGTGTGAACTTCTGTGGTATGATCCTTGTGAAGTTCAATGGTGCAGACTCCTTGAAGTTTCTTGATGTTCTTCATCTCCACCTACTCTCACGCTGGTCCTCGCGCTGTTCCCTGCGTTGGTCGCCTACCACTGCTGAATGTCCCAGCTCTAGTACCCGCCTCCTCAAGCGCCCAGTCCCGTCACTATGGAAGCAGCACAGGGGCTGAGAATGTCCTGTCTCCCATAGCTGGCTCCTCTGCTGCCCAGGGCCGTCATAGGGGTTTGGAGTGTCCCAGCTTCCATACCTGACTCCCTGTGGTCCAGTCTCGTCGCTATGGAAGTGGCACAGGGGCTGAGAATGTCCCGGCTCCCGTAGCTGGCTCCCCGACACCCAGCCCCCCCCCCCCCCCGCGCCCAGGCCCGTCTCTATGGCGGCATCACAGGGGCCTCCGGTGTTCCAGCTCCTGCAACTGACTCTTCTGTTGCCCAGGCCCGTAGCTATGGCATCACACAGGGGCTGAGAATGTCCCAGCTCCGGTTCCTGACTCCTCTGTCGCCCAGGACTGTCACAGGGGCTTAGAGTGTCCAGCTCCCATACCTGACTACCCAGCTCCCAGGCCTGTTTCTCTGGTGGCAGCACAGGGTCCGCATGTGTCCCAGCTCCAGTAGCTGACTCTGCCGCTGTCTGGTGTTTCAGCGTTGGTCACAATCTCTGGTCTTTTAATTTCATAAATGCTGGGTAACCGATGGTTTATTGTGCTGTTTCTCTATAGATCTGCCAGGATTTTCACCCATGAGTACAGGAGCTAGCATCAGCTCCATTCTACTCCGTCGCTATCTTCCCAGCATCTCCTTAGTTTCTCTTTTTGATAGTTCATTATTAGTATAAAATCGCCACTGATTTCTGAATATTAATTTTGAATTCTGTTACTTTGCTGATTCATTTATTAGCTCTAGCATCTTTTTGGTAAATCCTTAGAATTTTCTATGTACGATATCATGTCATATGCAAATAATGGCAATTTTATTTCCTCCTTTCTAATTTGGATGCCTTTTATTTCTTTTTTTTCTTTCAAGTATTTTACTGTTTATGTTTTTGCAGTTGTTTCAATTTTCCCCCTTTGCCTCCCTGCAATCATGCTATCACCCCATTCCCAGTCAATCCCCTCACTGTTGTTCATGTCCATGGTTTATGCATATATATTCTTTGACTATTCCCTTCAGCTTCTTTCAGCCAGTGCCCACTCCTCTCCCCCTTCTTACAGCTATCAGTTCTTCCATGTTTCTGTGCCTCTGACTTTATATTTGTTGTTAGTTTGTTCTGTTCATTATATTCCTCTTATAAATTATATGACATTTATGTTTCATTGACTGGCTTATTTCAATTAGCATAATAGTCTCCAGATCCATCCATGTTGTTGCAAAAGGTAAGAATTCCTTCTTTTTTTACTGCTGCATAGTATTCCTTGTGTAAACATACCACAGCTTTTTTATCCAATCATCTACTGATGGAAACATAGGCTGTTTCCAAATCTTGGCTATTATAAATAACACTGCTGTGAACAAGGGGATGGATATATTCTTCTGAACTGTTGTTTTGAGATTCTTAGGATATATACCCAAAAGTGGAATCACTGGATCAAAAGGCAGTTGTATTTATACTTTTTTGAGGACACTCTGTTCTGTTTTCCAGAGTGGTTGCTCCAGTCTGCATTTCCACCAACGGTGCACTAGGTTCCCTTTTCCCCACATCCTTTCCAGCACATGTTGTTTGTTGATTTATTAACAATAGTCATTTTGGGAGGTGTGAGGTGTTATATCATTGTGGTTTTAATTTGTATCTCTCTGATGGCTAGTGATGTTGAGTACTTTTTCATATGGCTGTGGCCCATCTGTATTTCCTCATTGGAGAAGTGTATATTCTGATCCTTTGCCCATTTTTTAATTGGATTGTTTATCTTCTTGGTGTTAGGTTGTATGAATTCTTATATATTTTGGAGAGTAAACCGTTGTCTGATGCACCATTGGCAAATATGTTCCCCCATACAGTGGGTTCCCTTTTCACTTTGATGATGGTTTCTTTAACTGTGCAGACATTTTTTAGTTTGATATAGTCCCATTTGTTTATTTTTTCCTTTGTTTCCCTTGAACTAGGAGATGCATAAGCAAAAATATTACTACATGAGATATCTGAAATTATACTGCCTACGTTTTCCTCTAGGATTTTTATGGTATCATGACTTATATTTAAATCTTTTGTCCATTTTGAGTTTATTCTGGTGCATGGTACAAATTGGTAGTCTAGTTTCATTTTTTTGCAAGTACCAGTTCTACCAACACCATTTATTGAAGAGACTGTCTTTAGTCCATGTTATGCTCTTGCCTCCATTGTCAAGTGTTAATTGACCATAAAGGTGTGGTTTTATTTCAGGGTCTCTCTTCTGTTGATTGATCTATGTGACTATTCTTATGCCAGTAACAGAGTGGTTTTGATTACATGGTCTTGTAGTATATAGTTTGATATAAGATATTGTGATCTGTTTAACTTTCTTTTTTCTTTCCTCAAGATTGCTGAGGCTTTTCAGGGTCTTTTTTGGTTCCATACAAATTTTTGGAATATTTGTTCTAGATCTGTGATATAAGCTATTGGTGTTTTGATAGGAATTGCACCGAATCTATCAACTGCTTTGGGTACTATGGACATTTTAATGATATTGATTCTTCCAGTCTATGAACAGGGCATATGCTTCCATTTATTTGAATCTTCCCCAGTTTCTTCCTTTAGTTTTCCAAATACATGTCTTTTATCTACTTGTTTAAATTTATCCTTAGGTACCTCATTTTATTTTGTTGCAATAGTTAAGAGGGCTTTCTTAGTTTTTCTTTCTGATAGTTCATTATTGGTG
This sequence comes from Artibeus jamaicensis, assembly GCF_021234435.1. Classification (NCBI taxonomy): domain Eukaryota; kingdom Metazoa; phylum Chordata; class Mammalia; order Chiroptera; family Phyllostomidae; genus Artibeus; species Artibeus jamaicensis. Next base: position 5,830,578 of record NW_026521810.1, on the reverse strand, counting down.
TATAAAAATTGATTTATGACTAATGATTTTGAATTCTGCTACTTTGCCAAATTCATTTATTATGTTTAGCAGTTGTCTGGTGGAGTGTATAGGATTTTCTATGTACAATATCATGTTATCTGCAAATAAAGACAGTTTTACTTCCTCTTTTCTAATTTAGATGTGTTTTATTTCTTCTTCTTGTCTGATTGCTGTGACTAGGACTTCAATACTATGTTGAGTAAGAGTGGTGAAAGCAAACACCCCTGTCTTGTTCCTGAACTTAAGGGAAATGCTTTCCACCCCACCCCCACCCAGCCCCCCACTGAGTGTGATGTTGACGACACGTTTTTTGTATATGGCCTTTCTTATGTTGAGGTAAAATCTATATATTCCCAGTTTGCTGAGAGTTTTTATCATAAATGGGTGTTGGATTTTAGCAAATGTGGTTTTTTGCATCTATTGATATAATCGTGTGATTTTTATCTTTAATTTTGTTCATGTGATATATCACATTTATTGATTTATTAATATTGTACCAACATTGTATCCCTAAGATAAATCGCTCTTAATGATGGTGAATGATTTTTTAAAATGTATTGTTGGACCCATTTCACAAATATTTTGTTGAGAATTTTAGTATCTATGTTCATCAGGGACATTGGCTTATAGTTTTCTTTCTTTATTGTGTATTCACCTGGTTTTGGAGTTAAGATAATACTGAACTTGTACAAAGAACTTGGAAGTCTTCCCTTTTCTTGAAATTTTTTTGGGGGGAATAGTTTGAGAAGGATAGGTATTAGTTCTTCTTTGAACGATTGGTAAAATTTGCTTGTGAAGCCATCTTGTCTAAGACTTTTGTTTGCTGAGAATTTTTTGATTACTGTTTCAATTTCATTCATTGTTATCAGTCTATTCAGGTTTTCTGCTTCTTCCTGATTCAGTTTTGGAAGATTGTATGTTTCTAGAAATGTATCCATTTCACCTAAACTGTCCAATTCTTGGCATATAATTATTCACAGCATTCTCTTACAATCCTTTGTATTCTGTGGTATCAGTTGTTACTTCTCTTCTTTCATTTCTGATTTTATTAATTTGGGTTCTCTCTGTTTTTTTTCTTGATGAATCTGATTTAAGGTTTGTCAATCTTATTTATCTTCTCAAAGAACCAGCTCCTGGGTTCTTTGATACTTTGAATTGTTTTGAAGTCTCTTTTATCAGATGTAAGTATTAGTACCTCAGCTTTTTTTTTTGTCTCTATTTACATGGAATATTTTTCCATCCCTTCACTTTCAGAACAGAGCCAAAAAATACAAAAAAAGAATCAAAACAATCAATTAAAAAAAAGATGCCTGAAAACAAAATCAATAATAAAAGAGTAAAGAATAATAAAAATGGGAAGAGAAATAAAATAGTAAAAGAAAAAAAGAATACAAGAAGACCAAAGGAAAGAAAAATGATTATGAGAAGAGAGGGATGAGGAACAGTACAAGTAAGGAATAGAAAGAGAAAATTGCCAAAAACAAAAACAAAAAAGGGAAGAGTAAAAAAATAAATAAATAAGAAAAAGAAAGAAGGAAACATGGAGTAAAAAAAGGGAAGTGTGAAATAAATAATAAACAAAAATCAAGAGAAAAAATTAAAACTAAAGAAAAACAAAAAATAAATAGGCTATGCAAAAAAAAGGGAATAATGTAAGAGAATGAATATCAGCTCAGATGAATTTATAGTTGCCTCCTGGGTTCTCCCTTTAGTTACAACTCTAATGTCTGAAGCTGTTGTAAGCCAATGTCAGATGCTGTCCATTTCTAGCCTATGGCACTCTGTCCGAAGCTGTAAGAAATCCAGCATTTGTGGCTGTCTACTCTGGGATTGGCTGCACCCAGGATGGGTATTGCTACACTTTGAGGTTAGCTTTTATCAGCACAGCATCCAGGAGTGGGTCAGCAAATAATCAAATGCACCACAAGATTTGCCTCCACCTGGTTCTGCCTGCTGGGTTGCTGTCAGTCTTACTCTAGGCCCTAATCTGACTGTTTCTGGGAGGACTTACAGGGAAATTGATAAAGGACTCAAGAGTTGGAAAATTTTAGTTTAAGGTAAAAAGTCGTAAGTCTAGCAAGTAATGTATATGTTAAAATTTCATTTCAGAAACTACAGATAAAGCCTGTCCTGGCTCCTAGGAAAACAGCTGACCTCCTGGGGGACAACTGGAGGCATTCAGGCCTTGTGTTTCAGGGACAGACAGATGACCGGGACCCGCCCCTGGGAATAGCTAACTACTCAGGACAGGAATGTTGCAGCTTCTTTCACCCTATCTTCCCTGAATCTCAAAGCCCTCACTGTACCTTGTTTATTCCCTGTTTTAAGAAGTCTGGTGGGGAAAGAGAAGGGAAGATGGTCTGTTAGGGCATGAACCCGCCATCTTCTCAGATCCCTGGCCATCTGATTAAAGCGCCCATAAAGATTTGATCGCTGTCATTGCTTATTGGGTTTGGTAGTGACAGGCAGCCTGGATGCCAGTGTCTTTTCTGGTTTCATATTTTGGCAACTCCGTGCCGGGACAGACTTTGGGACTCTCCAGTAAGTCTGGGTATTTGGCAGGGAGTCCCATTGGCTACCTGGGCTGAGTGGCCCTTGGGGTTTGGATTTGGAGAATCCCAAGCAGCTGCCATGTGATTTCACTTGGGGATTCTCCCCCTTACTTCTGGCACTTCTTGGCATTTATAGCGTTTGAATGAATCATTGTGCTTTGTGGTTCAGGTTAAAATCCTGGGTCACGATGTAGGTTGTCTGGTAAAGGTATCTTTCTGGGTTACAGAGCTCGGCCTGAAAAAAGGACATCTGATCTGGTTTGGGTACCCTTTGTCTGAAGGAGCTCTGTTGGTAAAAGTATGTCCCATCTGGTTTGGGTACACTCTGTTTGTTGGAGCTCCGTCTGATAGAATGGGGGGAAAAGCCTCTGTTCCATGAAACAGCCCTTTGGGAACAGTTCTGTCTAATTCACCAACTTTTGAGCATATATCTAGAGCATATGTTGTTTTATTGCAGTACTGTTCCATTTGTGTCCTGTATAATTTAGACTCAGGAGTGTGCTGGTCACTGAATGGGTATTTAAATTACTGTATTATACTGTAACTAGATTTTTTTTTGTCAAAAATAAGGGGAATGAGGCAAAATGCCTTACCTAGAAGTTTTTTTGAGTTTACATGATGAAGATACATGCAGAGTGAAAGAAAGAAAGGAAGGAAGGAAGGAAGGAAGGAAGGAAGGAAGGAAGGAAGGAAGGAAGGGAGAAAGAAAGAAAGAAAGAAAGAAAGAAAGAAAGAAAGAAAGAAAGAAAGAAAGAAAGAAAGAAAGGAAGGAAGGAAGGAAGGAAGGAAGAAAGAAAGGAAGAAAGGAAGAAAGAAAAAGAGAAGGAAGGAAGGAAGGAAGGAAGGAAGGAAGGAAGGAAGGAAGGAAGGAAGGAAGGAAGGAAGGAAGGAAGGGAAAATAAGTTAATAGCTCAGAGAAAAGGGATTTTGCATGTGAAAGATAGAAGCTCAGAGGAGAGGGGCCAGGAAGATCTAGATATTATGATTGCTGCAAGCTGGTAAGAGTTCCTGCAGCCCCAGGGGATGTATTTCCATGAGTGAAATGAAGAAAGTGCGCCTGAACTGGCATTGCCATCTCTGATCACTCAAAGAACCAAATTTGGTAGGGCAAAACCCACTACCAGGGCAGGGCAATATTCTTTTTGGAGACTTCCAGTGGGAGTAGGGCCAGAGGGCCAGCCTGCTGGATATTGGGCACATACTTCGTTTTCTACATCAGATCTGTTAAACTGGAAAAGTTCAAACCCTTGTTATTAGAGATGATCCTTCTAAAATGACTGATTTGGTTGCATCAGTTTCTGCCACTCATCATCCCAACTGAGCAGACATACAAGCCTTATTGAATTCTTTGCTTCAATAAGGGGGATGAGCAGAGGCTGGTGATGGATAAGGCAAACAAAGAGGCTTGGGGGTTGCACCAAGAAAATCCAGATGGGGCTCTGGGCCCTCCCAGGGCAATACCTCTGACAGAGCCCAACGAGGACCCTAATGGGGATGGCCTTCCTCTCTTAGAGCATTATAAGAGATGCATGCCTCCTGGAGGGAATGGAGAAAGGTGTCCCTGAACAGAAAAGTCTGAATATGGTGCAGGCAGTGCAACAAAAGTCCACAGAGGACCCCTCCAAACAACAGGAAATACTTAAGGGTATTCCTGGGGATAGCAAGCAACTGATGCATTTGAAATCCAAACTTTGGGCTCATTGCTAAACCACTGTGTGAGGCTCTGACAGAAACAGAATATAACCCTTTAGAGTGGACAAAGGAGTGCACTCAAGCTTTTGAGTCTCCTGAAGGTGCACCTGGCTTCTGCACTGGCCTTGGGGCTTTCAAACCCACTGAAGCCCTTTTAATAATATGTGTGTGAGAGACAGGGCCTTGCCCTAGAATTCCTCACTCAAATGCTTAGTGACATTTGCAGCCTATCACATAATTGTCAAGGAAATTAGATCACACTGTCCAGCAGTGGCTAGCCTGCTTGAAAGTGGCAGCCACCTGCAAGCTCTTGCAGGAAGCTGAAAAGTTTTCCTTGGGACAGCCTATACCAGTTATGTGTCCCAGCAAGTGTTGAGCCTGCTGAGGCAAAAGGGAAATACATGGCTCACTGCTGGAAGAATGGGCTGGTACCAAGCCATTCTTCTCGACAATCCCTATGTCTTCCTCATAACAGTAAGTAAGGTAAATCCTGCCTCTTTTCTTCCAGAACCTGACTCGGCTGAACTAATACATGATTGTGCTAAGATAATTGATAGTGTATTCTAGCAGAATTGGGTTATAGGACCATCCTTTAGAAGAAGCAGACTGGACTCTCTATACAGATGGAAGCAGTTATATAGACAAAGAGAGCAGAAACGCTGGGTATATAGTTGTGACTCTTTTTTTTCTTTTTTCCCCCTTTATTTAATTATTGTTCGATTACAGTTTTCTGTCTTTTACTCCCATCCCAGCCCACTCCCCCAGTGCTCTCCACCTCCTTCCCATTTCCACCCTTGTTAGTTTTTGTCCATGTGTCCTTTATATTTGTTCCTGTGAATCCTTTCCCCTTTTTTCCCTGAAATTCCTGCCCCTCTCCCCTCTGGTCCCTGTCTACCTGTTCTCTATTTAAGTGTCTTTGGTTGTATTTTGCTTGCTTGTTTGTTTTATTGTTTAGGTTCCTGTAAAGGTGAGATCATATGGTATTTGTTTTTCACTGCCTGGCTTATTTCACTCAGCATAATGCTTTCTAGTTCTATCCATGCTGTTGCAAAGGGTAGGAGCTCCTTCTTTCTTTCTGCTGCATAGAATTCCATTGTGTAAATGTACTATAGTTTTTGGATCCATTCATATACTGATGGGCACCTAGGTTGCTTCCAACTCTTGGCTATTGTAAATTGTGCTGCTATAAACATTGTGGTGCATAGGTTCTTTTGGATTGGTATTTCAGGGTTCTTAGGATATAATCGCAGCAGTGAAATTGCTGGGTCAAAAGGCAGGTCGATTTTTATTTTTCTGAGAAAATCCCATACTGTTTTCCATAATGATTGTACCAGTCTGCAATCCCACCAACAGTGAACTAAGGACCCATTTTCTCCACAACCTCTCCAACATTTGTTGTTGGTTGCTTTATTTATGATAGCCATTCTGACTTGTGTAAAGTGGTATCTAATTGTGGTTTTAATTTGCATCTCTCTGATACCTAACGATATTGAGCATCTATTCATGTGTCTCTGGATCCTCTATATGTCCTTGGAAACGAGTCTGTTCAAGTCCTTTGCCCACTTTTTAATTGGGTTATTTGTCTCCTTAGGGTGGGGTCATGTAAGTTCTTTGTATATTTTGTAGATTAAACCTTTGTGTGAGGTATCATTGGCAAATATGTTTTCCCATACAGTTGGTTCTCTTTTTCTTTTAATGTTCTTTTCTTTAGCCATACACAAGCTTTTTATTTTGATGAGATCCCACTTGTTTATTCTTTCCTTTATATTCCTTGCTCTCAGAGACATATCAGTAAAAATCTTGCTGTGCGAAATATCTGAGATTTTCCTGCCAATTTTCTCCTCTAGGACTTTAATGGTGTCATGGCTTATATTTAAGTCTTTTATCCACCTTGAATTTATTTTGGTGTATGGTATAAGTTGGTGCTCAAGTTTCATTTTTTGCATGTAGCTGTCCAGTTCTCCCAACACCATTTGTTGAAGAGGCTATTTTTAGTCCATTTTATGTTACCGCCACCTTTGTCAAATATTAATTGACTGTAGAGAGCTGGGTTGATTTCTGGGCTCTCTGTTCTGTTCCATTGGTGTATGTGCCTGTTTTTATGCCAGTACCAGGCTGTTTTGATTACAGTGGCCTTGTAATACAGTTTGATATCAAGTACTGTAACCCCTCCTACCTTCTTCTTCTTTCTCAAAATTGTGGCTGCAGTTCAGGGTCGTTTGTTCCATATAAATTTTTGAAGTGTTTGTTCTATGTCTGTGAAATATGCCATTGGTACTTTAATAGGTATTGCATTGAATCTGTATATTGCTTTGGGTAGTATGGACATTTTGATGATGTTAATTCTTCCAATCCTTGAACAAGGTATATGTTTCCATGTGTTTGTGCCTTCCTTTCTTTCTTCAGTGTTGTATAGTTTTCTGCACACAGGCCTTTCACCTCCTTGGTTAGGTTTATTCCCGGATATTTTATTTTTCTTTTTGCTATATCGAATGGGATTTTTTCCTTGATTTCTGCTTCTGCTGATTTATTGTTAGTATATAAAAAGGCCTTTGATTTCTGGATATTGACTTTGTATCCCCCACTGTTTTGCTAAATTCATTTATTAGGTGGAGCAGGTTTTGGGTAGAGTCTATAGGATTTTTCATGTACACTATCATGTCATCTGCAAACAATGACAGTTTTGTTTCCTCCTTTCTGATTTGGATGCCTTTTATTTCCCTTTCTTGTCTGATCCCTGTGGCTAAAACTTCCAAAACTATATTGAGTAGAAGTGGTGAAAGTGGACATCCTTGTCTTGTTCCTGATCTTAATGGAAAAGCTTTTAGTTTTTGCCCATTGAGTATGATGTTGGCTGTAGGTCTCTCATATATGGCCTCTTTTATGTCAAGGAATGCTCCCTCTATTCCCACTTTGCTGAGTGTTTTTTATCATAAATGGGTGTTGTACCTTAACAAAAGCTTTTTCCGAGTCTACTGATATGATCAAGTGATTTTTGTCTTTGCTTTTGTTTATGTGATGTATTACATTTACTGATTTGTGAATATTGAACCATCCTTGCATTCTTGGGATGAATCCCACTTGGTCGTGGTTTATGATCTTGTTAATGTATTGTTGGATGCGATTTGCCAATATTTTGTTGAGGATTTTAGCATCTATGTTCATCAGCAATATTGGCCTGAAGTTTTCTTTCTTTGTTGTGTCTCTATCTGGTTTTGGAATTAGGATGATGCTGGCTTCATAAAAAGAATCTGGGAGTCTTCATCCTTTTGGATATTTTGGAATAGTCTGTAAAGAATAGGAGTTAGCTCTTCCTTAAATGCTTTGTAGAATTCTCCTGTTAAACCATCTGGTCCAGGGCTTTTGTGTAAGGGGAGTTGTTTGATTACTGCTTCAATTTCATCTGCTGTTATTGGTCTATTCAGGCTTTCTGCTTCTTCTTCATTGAGATTTGGAAGATTATATTTTTCTAAAAATGTGTCCATTTCCCCTAGGTTTTCAAATTTCTTGGCATACAGTTCTTCATAGTAATTTCTTACAATCCTTTGTATTTCTGTGGTGTCAGTTGTAATCTCTCCTCTTTTATTTCTGATTGTGTTTATTTGAGTCCTCTCTCTGCTTTTCTTGATGAGCCTACTTAAAGGCTTGTCTATTTTGTTTATCTGTTCAAAAAACACCTCTTGGATTCATTGATCCTTACAATTCTGCCTTTAGTTTCTATGTCATTTAATTCTCCTCTGAACTTGCTTATTTCCTCCCTTCTACTTGCTCTGGGCTCTCTTTGCTGTTGTTCCTTGAGTTCTTGTAGGAGTAGGGTAAGGTTGTTTGAAATGTTTCTATCTTCTTTAGGCAGGCCTGTATTGCTATGAACTTCCCTCTCAGGACTGTTTTTGCTGTGTCCCATTTGGGTTGTTGTGTGTTTTTTTTCATTTGTTTCCAGAAATGTTTTGATTTCTTCCCTAATTTCATTCTTGAGCCATTCGTTGTTTAATAGCATACCATTCAGTCTCCATGTTTTGGGGTGTTTTGGGTTCTTTTCTTTGGGGTTGGTTTCCAGTTTCAGTCCCTTGTGGTGAGGGAAAATGCTTGGTATGATTTCAATTTTCTTGAATTTGTTGAGGCTTATTTTGTGTCCTATCATGTGGTCTATCTTTGAAAATTTTCTATGTGCATTTGAAAAGAATGTGTATTTAGCTTCTTTGGGATGAAGGGCTCTTTATATATCAGTTAAGTCTGTTTTATCTAGGGTGTTGTTCAATGCCACAATATCTTTGTTGATATTTTGTTTGGAAGTTCTGTCCATTTTTGACAGTGGGGTGTTAAAATCTCCTAATATAATTGTGTTGCTGTCAACATCTTTCTTGAAGTCCTCTAAGATTTTCTTTATATATTTCTACGTTGGGTGCATATATATTTACGTAGTTAATGTCTTCTTGGTTGAGTCTTCCCTTGAGTATTATTAAATGACTTTCTGGGTCTCTCTTTATGGCTCTTTTTTTTTGAAGTCTATTTTGTCTGATATGAATATTGCTACCCCAGGGTTTTTTTCTTGTCCATTTGGTTGGAAAATTTGTTTCCAGCCCTTCACTTTCAGTCTGTGTAGGTCTTTTGTCCTGAGGTGGGTCTCTCATAGGCAGCATGCTTTATTATCCATTCAGCTATTGCATGTCTTTTGATTGGAGCATTTAATCCATTTACGTTTATTGATGGGTACTTATTCATTGCCATTTTTACGTGTGTTCCTCTCTGTCTCTATTTTTTTCTTCCTTAAAGCAGTCCTTTTAGCATCTCTTGCAGAGCTGGTTTGGTGGAAGCATATTCTTTTAGACTTCTTTTGTCTTGGAAGCTCTTTATTTGGCCTTCTGTCTTCATTGAGAGCCTTGCTGGGTAAAGTAGCCTTGGCTGCAGGCCTCTGGTTCTCATTACTTGGAATATTTCTTGCCATTCTCTTCTTGCTTGGAGTGTTTCCAATGAGAAGTCAGTAGCTAACCTTATTGGGGCTCCCTTGTATGTTATTTTCTTTTTCTCCCTTGCTGCCTTTAAGATTCTCTCTTTGTCTTGGAATTTTGCCATTTTAATGTTGATATGTCTTGAAGTGGGCCTCTTTAGGTTCCTCTTCATTGGGAGTCTCTGTGATTCCTGGATTTGTGTGACTTTTTCTCTCATCAAATCAGGGAAGTTTTCCATCATTGCTTTTTTTTTCTTTTTTTTATTTTTTTATTTAGTTATTTTTCAAGTACAGTTTTTTGTCTATTTCTCCCATCCAAGCCCGCCCCCCATCCCACGCTCCCCCCTCCCCCACCCCCCAGCCCTCGTCCCTCACATTTGTTTCCTGAAATCCCTCCCCCCTTCCCCCTTAAATCCCCTTCCCTCTCCCCTCTGGACACTGTCCCCTTGTTCTCTATTTCAGTGTCTTTGGTTTTATTCTGCTTGCTTGTTCATTTTGTTGTTTAGCTTCCTGTTAAAGGTGAGATCATATGGTATTTGTCTTTCAACACCTGGCCTATTTCACTCAGCATAATGCTTTCCAGTTCCATCCAGGTTGTTGCAAAGGGTAGGAGCTCCTTCTTTCTCTCTGAAGCATAGAATTTCATTGTGTATATGTACCACATTTTTTTGATCCATTCATTTACTGTCGGGCACCTAGGTTGTTTCCAACTCTTGGCTATTGTAAATTGTGCTGCTATGAACATTGTGGTGCATAGGTTCTTTGATATTGATGTTTTAGGATTCTTAGGATATAATCCTAGCAGTGGAATTGCTGGGTCAAAAGGCAGATCGATTTTTATTTTTCTGAGAAAATTCCATACTGTTCTCCATAATGGTTGTACCAGTCTGCAATCCCACCAACAGTGAACTAAGGACCCCTTTTCTCCACAACCTCTCCAATATTTGTTGTTTGTTGCTTTATTTATGATAGCCATTCTGACTTGTGTAAAGTGGTATCTCATTGTGGTTTTAATTTGCATCTCTCTGATAGCTAACGATATTGAGCATCTCTTCATGTGTCTCTGGATATTCTGTATGTCCTCCTTGGAGAAGTGTCTGTTCAAGTCCTTTTCCCATTTTTTAATTGGGTTGGGTGTCTTCTTAGAGTGGAGCTGTGTAAGTTCTTTGTATATTTTGGAGATTAAACCTTTGTCTGAGGTATCATTGGCAAATATGTTTTCCCATACAGTTGGTTGTCTTTTTAATTTAATACTGTTTTCCTTAGCCACACAGAAGCTTTTTATTTTGATGAGATCCCATTTGTTTATTCTTTCCTTTATATTCCTTGCTCTAGGGGACACATCAGTAAAAATGCTGCTGCATGAAATATCTGAGATTTTCTTGCTGATGTTTTCCTCTAGAACTTTAATAGTGTCACGGCTTATATTTAAGTCTTTTATCCACCTTTAATTTATTTTGGTGTATGGTGTAAGTTGGTGCTCAAGTTTCATTTTTTTGCATGTAGCTGTCCAGTTCTCCCAGCACCATTTGTTGAAGAGGCTATCTTTACTCCATTTTATGTTATTGCCCCCTTGGTTGAATATTAATTGACTGTAGAGAGTTGGGTTTATTTCTGCGCTCTCTGTTCTGTTCCATTGGTCTATGTGCCTGTTTTTATGCCAGTACCAGGCTGTTTTGATTACAGTGGCCTTGTAATACAGTTTGATATCAGGTATTGTGATCCCTCCTGCTTTGTTCTTTTTTCTCAAAAGTGCAGCTGCTATTCGGGCTCATTTATGATTCCATATAAATTTTTGAAGTGTTTGTTCTATGTCTGTGAAATATGCCATTGGTACTTTAATAGGTATTGCATTGAATCTGTATATTGCTTTGGGTAGTATGGACATTTTGATGATATTAATTCTTCCAATCCATGAACAAGGTATATGTTTCCATTTGTTTGTGTCTTCCCTGATTTCTTTCATCAGTGCAGTGTAGTTTTCTGCATACAGGTCTTTTACCTCTTTGGTTAGGTTTATTCCCAGATATTTTATTTTTCTTTTTGCTATATCGAATGAAATTTGTTTCTTGATTTCTGCTTCTGCTGATTCATTGTTAGTATACAGAAATGCCTTGGATTTCTGCGTATTGACTTTGTATCCTGCTGTTTTGCAGGATTGCAAAACAGCAGGATTGCAAATTCATTAACTAGTTCGAGCAGTTTTTTTTGTAGAGTCTATAGGATTTTCCATGTACACTGTCATGTCATCTGCAAACAGTGACAGTTTTGTTTCCTCCTTTCCTATTTGAATGCCTTTTATTTCCTTTTCTTGCCTAATCGCTGTGGCCGAAAATTCCAAAACTCTATTGAATAGAAGTGGTGAAAGTGGACATCTTTGTCTTGTTCCTGATCTTAGTGGAAAAGCTTTTAGTTTTTTCCCATGGAGTATGATGTTGGCTGTAGGTCTCTCATATATGGCCTTTATTATATTGAGGAATGCTTCCTCTATTCCCACTTTGCTAAGTGTTTTTACCATAAATGGGTGTTGTACCTTATCAAAAGCTTTTTCCGAGTCTATTGATATAATCATGTGGTTTTTGTCTTTGCTTTTGTTTATGTGATGTATTACATTTACTGATTTGTGAATGTCGAACCATCCTTGCATCCCTGGGATGAATCCCCCTTGGTCATGGTATATGATCTTTTTGATATATTGTTGGATGCCATTTGCCAATATTTTGTTGAGGATTTTAGCATCTATGTTCATCAGCAATATTGGCCTGAAGTTTTCTTTCTTTGTTGTGTCTCTATCTGGTTTTGGAATTAGGATGATGCTGGCTTCATAAAAAGAATCTGGGAGTTTTCCATCCTTCTGGATTTTTTTGAATAGTCTGTGAAGAATAGGGGTTATCTCTTCCCTTAAATGCTTTGTAGAATTCTCCTGTTAAACCATCTGGTCCAGGGCTTTTGTGTGTTGGGAGTTTATTGGTTACTGCTTCAATTTCCTTTGCTGTTATTGGTGTGTTCAGATTTTCTGTTTCTTTTTCATTAAGTTTTGGAAGATTATATTTTTCTAAAAATGTGTCCATTTCCCCTAGGTTTTCAAATTTCTTGGCATACAGTTCTTCATAGTAATTTCTAACAATCCCTTCTATTTCTGTGGTATCAGTTGTAATCTCTCCTCTTTCATTTCTGATTGTGTTTATTTGGGTCCTCTCTCTGCTTTTCTTGATGAGCCAACTTAAAGGCTTGTCTATTTTGTTTATCTTCTCAAAAAACCAACTCCTGGATTCATTGATCCTTAGAATTGTGCTTTTAGTCTCTATGTCATTAAGTTCTAATCTTGGTTATTTCCTTCCTTCTGCTTGCTCTGGGTTATCTTTGTTGTTGTTCCTTGAGTTCTTGTAGGCATAGGGTTAGGTTGTTTGTTTTAAATGTTTCTTCTTTAGGTAGGCCTGTATTGCTATAAACTTTCCTCTCAGGATTGCCTTTGCTGTGTCCCATAAGTTTTGGGTTGTTGTGAGTTTGTTTTCTTTTGTTTCCAGAAACTTTTTGATTTCTTCCCTAATTTCATTCTTGAGCCATTCATTGTTTAGTAGCATACCATTCAGTCTCCATGATTTTGGGTGCTTTGGGTTTTTTCCTCTAGGGTTGGTTTCCAATTTCAGTCCCTTGTGGTCAGAGAAAATACTTGGTATGATTTAAATTTTCTTGAATTTGTTGAGGCTCGTTTTGTGTCCTATCATGTGGTCTACCTTTGAGAATGTTCCGTGTGCATTTGGAAAGAATGTGTATTTAGCTTCTTTGGGATGAAGGGCTCTATATATATCAGTTAAGTCCATTTCATCTAGGGTGTTGTTCAATGCCACAATATCTTTGTTGATATTTTGTTTGGAAGATCTGTCCATTTTTGACAGTGGGGTGTTAAAATCTCCTAATATAATTGTGTTGCTGTCAACATCATTCTTTAAGTCCTCTAAGATTTTCTTGATATATTTGGGTGCTCCTATGTTGGGTGCATACATGTTTATAATGTTAATGTCTTCTTGGTAGATTCTTCCCTTGAGTATAATGAAGTGACCTTCTGGGTCTCTCTTTATGGTCCTCTTTTTGAAGTCTATTTTGTCTGATATGAGAATTGCTACCCCAGTTTTTTTTCTTGTCCGTTTGTTTGGTAAATTTGTTTTCAGCCTTTCACTTTTAGTCTGTGATGGTCTTTTGTCCTGAGGTGGGTCTCTTGTAGGCAACATATGTGAGGGTCATGGTTTCTTATCCATTCAGCTATTCTGTGTCTTTTGATTGGACCATTTAATCCATTTACCTTTAAGGTTATTATTGATAGATACTTATTCATTGTCATTTTTGTACCTGTGTTCTTCTCTGTCTCTCCCTTTTCCTTCCTTTCCTTAAAGTAGTCCTTTTAGTATTTCTTGTAGGACTGGTTTGGTGGAGACGTAGTCTTTTAGACTTCTTTTTTCTTGGAAGCTCTTTATTTGGCCATCTGTCTTGATTGAGAGAGCCTTGCTGGGTAAAGTAGCCTTGGTTGTAGGCCTCTGGTCCTCATTACTTGGAACATTTCTTGCCATTCTCTTCTTGCTTGGAGTGTTTCCAATGCAAGTCAGTAGCTAACCTTATTGGGGCTCCCTTGTATGTTACCTCTTTTTTCTCCCTTGCTGCCTTTAAGATTCTCTCTTTGTCTTGGAATTTTGCCATTTTAATGATGATATGTCTTGAAGTGGGCCTCTTTAGGTTCCTCTTCATTGGGACTCTCTGTGATTCCTGGATTTGTGTGACTTTTTCTCTCATCAAGTTAGGGAAGTTTTCCATCATTACTTTTTCAAATAGTTTTTCTATCCCTTGTTCTTCTTCTTCTCCTTCTGGTATCCCTATTAATTCGGATATTATTATGTTTCATATCGTTTTGCATTTCTCTTCATCTCTCTTCATTCTTTCTGAGCCTCTTTTCCTTTTATTGCTCATTCCATGAGTCTTTTCTACTTTGTCCTCCAGCTCACTGATCCGATCTTCTGGTTCATCGATTCTGCTTTTGATTCCTTCTGCTGTGTTCTTCAATTCGGAAATTGTATTCTTCATTTCCTCTTGGCCCTTGCTGATAGTTTTTATTTCTTTTTTCATGTTGATATAGTGTGCAGTGAGTTCATTGTAGCTCCCCTGTGGTTTCTGGTAGCTCATTGTGAGCTCCTTGAACTTCCTAATAACCAGTGCTTTGAATTCAGTGTCTGAGAGTTGACTTGCCTCTATTTCATCTAACATTCTTTCTTCGGCTTCCTCCTTTCCTTTCATTTGGGGATTGTTTCTTTGCCTTCCCATTGTTTTTGAGACTCTTCTTGTTTGCCTCAGCTTCTTAAATTGATCTGTTCTGGCTCCCTGGGTTTATGGTGTGAACTTCTGTGGTGGAATGCCTGTGAAATTCAGTGGTGCAGACTCCTTCGGTTATCCTGGTGTTCTCTGCTTCCACCTACTCTTTTTTGTGTGTGATTAGTTGGAGGGGGAGGCAAAATGGTTTATGACAGCGGGAGAGTACTTTATGATATTACAGCCACAGTTGGTAGAGAAGAGATAGAAGATCTGTAGGCTATATGTAGTGTTAACCATACTCTTCAACCCATACTCTTCAGCCACTTTTAAGAGAGAATGGATAAAAGATAAGTCTCTTGTTGGAGAGGGAAGTCTTTTGAGTTGGATCTAGAAAGCAGTGAGGTTTCAGGAGGTAAGATTCTGAGGTAAGGTGAGAGTAAAGGATAGTAAACAGGTGTAGTGTGTGAGCAAATAGAGTTCATCACTCCAGTAATAGAATTTGGGAAACTTTGAAGTGGACTAAGATCCAGGAGATGTGTTGTGAACTATTTACAGTTGTATAAAACAGTTATTATTTACAATAATATTAGAGCAACATTTATATGACAGACTCTATGTGATCTGGATAACATGAATAGGGGGTATAGAACTTTGGGTAGTGTGCTAAATGAAAACACGTGGCGTGAAGTATAGAAAATTGGCAATACACTGTGGAGGAGAGAACAGGGGAAACCTGTCAAATGATACAGTATAACCAGCCAAGACAAAGAAGACTATACAGAAAGAGGAGGAATACAAAGATACTATTAAAATATAAAAGAAGTGAGAATAATGAATAATAATAATAATACAAATATGCAGCAACTTGTGGCTTCTCTGCTATAGCAAAGTGAAATTTGTCTCTCTTTCTCTACTGTTGGGATGCCCCCTCTTTGGGTCCAACTCAGGTCTTTTCGCAGTTCCAAGTTGTTTGTGTCACTTGTGGGCAAAAGAAAAAAAAGATAGGACAAGGGAGGAAAAGGCGGTAAGTTTGGAAAGAAAGGAAGAAAGAATAAAACAGCAAAGAAGAAAAGAGAGGAAAAAAGTGTTGAAAATTAAAACAATAATAAAATTTAAAAGATAAAAAATTACTTAAAAAAAAACAAAACAAAAAACAAACAAACAAAAAAATCTCTTGTTGGTTTCAAAATGGCCGAACTGGTTTTTCTGGCTGCAGCAGGCTGAGGAGCGATTGGTGTGGTCTTTCTGCAAGCGCTCTCCCAAGAGCCAACCCGGTGCCTCTCCCCAGTGCCCCACAAAGGGGATCTAGGTCTTCCTCTTTCCCGGGGGGGTTATCACTGTTGTCTGGGTTGCAGGGCGCACATGTGCACTGGGGAGCAGGCCAGGCTGCCTGGGTCCGGAGGGTTCAGGCACAGACCTGTCCTGGTTCTGTGGGGGAACTCCAGGCCCTCTGCCTAACCTTGGGTTCACTGTCAGGCTGGTTGGGGAGCAAGTCAAGGGACTGTTGCAGAGAAATCCTTCAGTTTACTTTCCAAAAACTTTCTCCTTTAGAAAGCCTGCCTCTCAGCACAGCTTAATCCCCCAGCCAGACTGGTGACTATTGGAGTCAGAACCCGACACTGCACCTCTCATTTCTCCCGAGCTGGTTACCACAGAGTCCGAGGTTGATCTTGGCCCTTTGTCCTTAGTACCCGCTCTGCAAACTCTAGCAAACAAGTCTCTCCCGCCACCCAACCTTGCTTGGCTGGGAATGGAAGGAGCTGATAACCCAGCTCTCTCCCAAGGACCCTTTGGCAGGCCCAGCACTCCCAAAGAGTTTATGGTAGACACACCAGGAGCCGGGCCTGAGCACTGGGTGCCGGCCCTGGGCTCCAGGCACTGTGTGCCAAAAACAGCGGCTAAGGCTACTACTGCTCCTGTCTTTGCTCTGGTCCCTGAGACTCTACTGTACTGCAGCCATCTCCTTACCGTCTTTCTTTTCCATGCCTGTTACAATTTCTGGCCTCTTATTTTCATATATGCTGGGGAACTGTTGGCTGTTTGCACTGTTCCTCCATAGATCGGCCAGGATTTTCTCCCACATGTATGGGAAAATGGAATCCTCTCCATCCTACTGTCGCCATCTTGGAAGCCTCTCCTAGTTGTGACTCTTGAAGGAGTAGTGGAGTTCAAGGCCTTGCCACCAGGAACCTCTGCTCAGAAAACTGAACTGATCACACTGACAAGGGCACTGGAATTGTCGCAGGAAAAGAGGTGATGTGTACACTGACTCAAGGTACGCTTTCTTAATTTTGCATGCACATGTTTCAATCTGGAAGGATAGAGGACCATTTACCTCCAATAAAAAGGAGATTAAGCACACAGCAGAAAACTTAAAATTATTAGAGGCTGTTCAGGTACCTTTACAGGTGGCAGTTATACACTGCCCGGGGCATCAGAGAGAGGACACTAAAGTACCTTCCTAGAGGAAGCAATCTGGCTGAATGGGCATCAAAAGAGGTTGCTAAAGGATTATTTATAATGACCTTGGTACTTGTTCTAGACTTGTCAAAATTTGACCCTGAATATTTGACTGCAGACTTAGAGAAAGCTAAGGGCTGGAGTTTTGATAAAGAAGGTCATGATAGAAGATTGAAAAAAATAAAAAAAGGAGCAATACTATTTCCCTGAATATTTAGTAGAGCCAGTCATGAAGCATTTGCATGAGTTCACACACTGTGGAAGAGACTCATTAACCACCTATGTCAAGCCATGGCTCGCAGGTCCTGAAATATCTAGAACCATAAGAAAAGTGGTTGGTCGATGTATTGTGTGCTGGAAGAACCCCAAGACAGATCCTCATCAAAGGAGAGAAAGAAAGCAATACCAAAGACAGTGTTCACTTGAGAATTGGCGTAGATTTTACTAAGATGCCAAGGGTGTGAGAGTGGAAATATTTTTAGACTTTGTTGACACCTTTTCTCAAGATGGATAGAAGCTTAACCTACTAAAATGAAATCATTGGAGGTAGTGAAAGATTTACTGAAGGATAATTCCTCACTTTGGCATCCCTGGTAGCATCCAGATTGATAACAAACCTGCTTTTGTTTCAGAAGTTACATAGGACGTTAGTAAAATTTTAGGACTCATGTGGAGACTTCACATGGCATGGAGACCTCAGGCTTCTGGGAAGGTAGAGAAGATGAATCACACCTTAAAGAAAAATATAGCCAAGCTGTGTCAATAAACTCATCTCCATTGGGATCAAGCTTTGCATATTGCCCTGCTTAGGATAGGGGTAGCTCCTCAAAATGGTATTCAGTTGAGTCCCTATGAAATTGTGTACAGGTTACAATTTGGGTGGGAGACATGTATGTAGACAAAAAAACTGAAGGTAAAGAAAATGAACATTTAAGTCAGACCTTAGCTGTGATGAATGACCTTGCCTGTATTAGAGACTTCTCCCTGACAGGTTTGCTGCATTCCTCTGAACCTGCAGACAAGGTGGGACTTAAGATTTGGGTGACAGCATCTCCAGAAAGCCAACAAGGAGGAAAGTGGACTGGACCTTGAGACACACTACTCACCACCCCCACCAGGGTGAATATGGCAGAAATGAAACCTTGGTCTCATCACACCAGAATAAAGAAAGCACTGGAGGAAGATCTGAAAGTCATCTTTCAAAAACAATGACTTACGTTCTTTTCTTTACCTCTTGTTTAACCCCTTGTTATGAACAACTTAATCCTTTCAAACAAGTTGAAAATAGTTGGATATATTTAGCAAAAGTTGTTCTGAATATTTCTGACTTTTGCTTTGTAGGAAGAGATTATGTTGAGCAGACTTTCAACTTCATGTTTTGTAGGTGTTTGTACTCCCTTGAAAAGCCTTAGAAATTATACTGTGTTTAAGCCTATTGAAAAGAAAATGACTTACTATGATATTTACAATTGGGGACCAGTGGTAACTATAAAGGACAGGGAAATATTTTCCTTAAAGGTCACTAATATACCCCAGCTAGAGAGTGTGCAACTTTTGTCAACTGTACTAAAACTGTCTTGTGCTCTCAGCAGGTATGAAGATGAATTGCACCACCACCACTGACATATCTTATACCTATGCTTCTGCTCATGTTAAACTGCCAACAGGATGGTTTCTGATATGTGGAATGACTATCTATTCCTATGTTCCAGCAAACAACTCTAGGGTACCATGCTCTCTGGGAAGACTGATGTTGTTTATGTCTCAGAAGCCCTACTTGACCCAGGTTCTATGGGATCTCTCCCTTACACCTGATTGTATCAGTGACTTATACCTTTTTAGCCCTGCTGAATATGTGTCTTTAACTATATTTGTAATGCCAACCATGGTAATTTATTTAATGTAGAAATAAGCAGATTATCCTGTGTTATGGCAAAAGCTTTAAATGCCACCTCAAAAGCCATCAGTAACATTAGTGAAGAACTAAGACAAGTCAGAGAAGCAGTTTCAGAAAATTGTGCAGCTATAGACTACCTTCCTTTAAGGCATAATCATGGATGTGAAGAATTTAAAGGGCTCTACTGTTTTAACCTAGTTGATAGTTCACACCTCACAG
Source organism: Artibeus jamaicensis (assembly GCF_021234435.1). Classification (NCBI taxonomy): domain Eukaryota; kingdom Metazoa; phylum Chordata; class Mammalia; order Chiroptera; family Phyllostomidae; genus Artibeus; species Artibeus jamaicensis. The sequence continues at coordinate 5,811,488 of NW_026521810.1, read as the reverse complement.
AGCATAAAGTAAAACAAGTAAATGATGTAGTGTCCAAAATAAAACACAGAGAGGGATTCTTTGGTACTGACTTGCATAAACTAACCTCCTGGCTCCCTAGTATACCTGGTCTTTGAGAGGCATTTATTGTTTTTATCCTTGTCATTTTCTGCAGTATTGTAGCTTGTTGTTGCATAAAATGTGCCTACCTATGTAGGTCTGCAATTAGGCGTATTCCTAACCACCCCCAAACTGGATAGTCCAATGCTAAGTTCTGATCTCATAGAAATTAGATAGTTTAATACTAATGGTGGGGAATGATGGGGAATGAAGGATAGGAGATAGTTTAAGATAAAAAGTCCTAAGTCTAGCAAGTAATGTATATGTTAAAGCTTTGTTTCAGAAGCTACAGATAAGGCCTGTCTTGGCTCCTGTAAAAACAGCTGACGTCCTGGGGCACTGATAAAGATTACTGCCTGGGGACAACTGGAGGCATCTGGGCCTTTGTGTTTCAGGAACAGACAGATGACCACCTGCCCCTGGGAATATCTAACTGCCCAGGACAGGAATTGTTGCAGCTTCTTTCACCCAATCTTCCCTGAATCTCAGAACCCTTCACTGCACCTTGTTTATTCCCTGTTATAAGAAGTCTGGAGGAGAAAGAGAAGGGAAGGTGGTCTGTTAGAGTATGAACTTGCCATCTTCTCATATCTCCAGCCATCTGAATAAAGCGCCCATAAAGATTCAATTGCTGTCATTACTAATTGGGTTTGGTAGTGACAGGCAGCCTGAATGCCAGTGTCTTTTCCAGTTTCAGAATCAGGAGCATAGGAACTCTGGATCCCACATGGGAGGCACTGTTCAGACTTCTGGGAAGATAGTGGGTATGTTCCCCTATCCCCACATCACTCATCTGATTCTGCCCCAGATTGTTTCCTGGAAATTGGCAGAGTGGACTCCCTAGTAGGAAAGCAGGTGGGGCCTCCAGACCCTGATTTTGAGTCAGCTAAAAACCAGGAGGGTGTTTTTATGGTTCTCTTGTGAGAGGAAAGTGCCTGTCTTATTCCCAGAACAGTGTATGGAATTGCTACACCCTAAAGTCAGTCTCTGATACTCACTGCCTTTCTTTGCCTGTGTTGCTGTGTTACCTCAACAGGTGTTAAGATGTAGGTGTTAAGAATCAAAGTAAGGGGGGAAGAAGATGCAGGGTGCAGCAAGCAGAATTCCAGACTGTGGGTCCGTCGGGATTCCAGAGAATGGGGTAAGCAGGATTGCAGAGGGTGGTGCCAGTGGTTCCCCCACAGGGTTAGTTAATTGTTTATCTCATAGGAAGGACTTGCTCTCCTCAGGAAAAATGGTTGTTGTTGTACCAAGATATGTCCCTGCACTGGGAACCCAGCAGCCATTCCCTCATGTCTCTCCTCAAACTTCCTACTCCAGGCTTTGTTCAGGTGACTCCAGTCTGTGACACCCTCTTTTCACCTGAGCCCAAGATGAGCGACTACAAATGAGAAATCTGTGTTTTGGCCCCTTAGGAAATAAAAAAGGAGGAGAAGAAAGAGAAGGGAGGGTGGTGAGAAATAGGGCTCTGTCTCCAGTGAACTCCATCCCTCCCTGGCAGACAAAAAACGCTTTGGCTTTTTACTGCTGGACACTACCTGGGTGGCTAATCCCTAATGTTTTGTGCCTGGGAGCCTGGTCTGGAGTCCAGGCTTCACTGCTCTCAGGGGGAGTATCCCACAGATGCACTATACCTCCCTGCTTCCTGTGGGAGCAGAGCTATCCACATTTGCATCCCCGCATTTCCTGTTGGTCTTGATGTGGTTTCTGCCCGTCTTTGGTTAAGAGTCTTCTTTTCAAGCATTTTTCAGTTGTTTATTTCAAGTGCCTGTTCCCCTCTTTATTTTTACTGTATTTCCAGTTTGGTTCTGGGAGGTGATATGAGACAGATCCTCCTACTCTTCCACCATCTTTCCTTCTCTGGATGCCTTCTATTTTTATTTCTTGTCTGATTGCTGTAGCTAGGACTTCCAGTACTATGTTGAATAAGAGTAGTGAAAACAGACCTCCCTGTCTTGTTCTCAATCTTAAGACAAACAATTGTAGTTTTTGCCCATTGAGTGTGATGTTGGATGTGGGTTTGTCATATATGGCCTTTATTACATTGACGTATGTTCCCTCTACTACCACTAGACTGAGAGTTTTTATTATAAATGGTGCTGGATTTTATCAGATGCTTTGTCTGCATCTATTGATATGATCATGTGGTTTTTAGCCTTTGTTTTTGTTTATGTGGTGTATGTTTATTGATTTGCAGTTATTGTACCAACTTTACTTCCCCATTATAGATCCCACTTGATCATGATGCATGATCTTTTTAATGTATTGCTGGATCTGGTTTGCTAATACTTTGTTGAGGATTTTTGCATCTCTGCTCACCAGGGATATTGGCCTATTATTTTCTTTCTTCATAGTGTCTTTAACTGGTTTTGGAATTAGACTAATCCTGGCCTCATAAAATGAGCTTAAGCATTTTTCTTTCTCTTGAATTTTTTGGAATAGTTTAAAAAGAATAGATGTCTCCCTTGAATGTTTGGTAAAATTTACCTGTGAGGCTATTCATCCAGGACTTTTATTTGTTTGGAGTTTTTGGATTACTGCTTCAATTTTGTTAGTTGTAATCTCTCTATTCGGATTCTCTGACTCTTCCTGATTTAGTTTTAGAAGAGTGAACATTTCTAGGAATTTATCCATTTCTTCCAGATTGTCCAATTTGTTGGCATGTACCTGTTCATAATATTTTGTTTTTTAATCCTCACCTAAGGTTATGTTTATTGATTTTTTTAGAGACAGAGGAAGTGGGAGGGAGAGAAACATCAGTAGGTTGTCTCCTACATGCACCCCACTGAGGATCAATCCCACAACCTAGGGATGTGCACTGACTGGGGATTGAATCCACAACCTTCTGGTATACAGGACAATGTTCCAACTAACTGAACTCCTTGGCTAGTTCTTTAAGAAAATAAAATTTTCTAGCCCTGGCTGGCGTAGCTCAGTGGATTGAGCGTGGGCCTGTGAACCAGAGTATCGCAGTTTGATTCCCAGTCAGGGCACATGCCTGGGTTTCGGGCCAGTTCCCATCAGGGGACGCACGAGAGGCAACCATACACTGATATTTCTCTCCCTCTCTCCTTCCCTTCCCCTCTCTCAAAAAATAAATAAATAAAATATTTTTTAAAAAAAGAAAATAAAATTTTCTTAAAATCCTTTGTGTTTCTTTTCTGTCAGTTGTTACTTCTCCTCTTTCATTTCTGATTGTATTTATTTCAGTCCTCTCTCTTTTTCTTTGAGTCTGTTAAAAGTTTATCAATCTTGTTTATCTTTTCAAAGAAACAACTCTTGGCTTCATTGATATTTTGTAGGGTTTTTTTGTTTGTTTAATTCTTCTCTGGTTTGTGTTATTTCCTTCTTTCTATTCACTTCAGGATTTGTTTGATGTTTTTTTCTCTAGTTTCTTTAAGTGTAAAGTTAAATTGTTTATTTGAGTTTTTTCTTGTTTCCTGAGTTAGACCTATAATGCTATCAGTCTCAGTCATGACTACTTTCCTGGTGTACCACAGATTTTAGGTTGTGTTCTCATTTTCATTTGTTTTAAGGAAACTTTTGATTTCTTCCATGATCTCATTGTTAACCTATTTATTGTCTGGTAATATGTTATTTAGTCTCAATGACTGTGTGTTTTTAAGTATTTTTTCCTGTTGTTGATTTCTAGTTTCATACCATTATGGTCAGAAAAAAATGCTTGATATAATTTCAATCTTTTTAAATGTGTAGAGACTTGTTTTATGTCCTAACATGCAGTATACCCTAGAAATTTTCCATGTGTGCATGAAAAGAATGTATATTTTCTTGTCTTGGGGTGAAAGCTCTAAATATATCAATTAAATTCACCTAATCTAGTGTGCCACTTTAAGGCATTGTTTCCTTGTTAATTTTCTCTCTTGAAGATCTATCCATTGCTGTCAATGGGGTGTAAAAATCCCCTACTATGTCTGTATTACTATCAGTCTCTTCCTTAATATTCACCAAGGTTTGCCTTACATATTTAGATGCTCCTATGTTCTGTAAGTAAATGTTTGCCAGAGTTATATCCTCTTGCAGGATTGCTCCTTTTATCATTATATAGTGTCCTTCTTACTATAGCTTTTGTCTTAAAGTTGATTTGTCAAATATAAGCATTGTCACTCCAGCTTTTTTAAATTCCATTTGCATAAAATATTTTTTCAATACCTTTACCTTTAGTCTGCATGTATCTCTTGTTCTTAGGTGAGTCTCTGGTAGACAGCATATATATGGTTCTTGCTTCCTTGCCCATTAAGTTACCCTCTATCTTTTGATTGGGACATTAAAGCCATTTATACTTAAAATGATTATTGATAGGTACATATTTATTACCATTTTATTCTTTTAACTTTCTTCTTTTTATTTTGTTTGTTTTTTTCTTTTTCCTCTACTTCTTAAAGCAGGGCCTTTAACATTTCTTGTAATACTAATTTGGTGCTAAAAAAAACTCCTTTAGTTTTTTCTTGTCTGAGAAGCTCTTTATTTCTCCTTTAATTTTAAATGATAGCATTGCTGGGTATAGTAACCTTGGCTTGTAGGTCCTGGCTTTTCATAAGTTCGAATATTTTATTTTTTAATTATATTATATTGATTATACTATTATAGTTGCCCTGATTTTCCCCCTCATCTCCCCTCTACCCAGCACCCCCTATTCCCTCAGGCAATTCGCCACCACCATTGTTCATGTCCATGTGTCATGTGTATAAGTTCTTTGGCTACCCCATTTCCTATAATGTACTTTACATCACCATAGCTATTCTATAACTATTTCTGCTTCTGAATTCCCTCACCTCTTCACTCACCCCCCAACACTCCCCTCCCATCTGGCAACCATCAAAATGCTCTTTATTATCATGATATTGTCTTTATTCTTCCTGTTTGCATTGTTTATTTTTTAGATTCAATTTTTGATAGATTTGTATTTATTTTATTGTTCATAATTTTGATCTGCTTCATTTTCTTAAATAAGTCTTTTTAACATTTCATATAATAATGATTTTGTAATGACAAACTTCTTTAGGTTTTTCTTGTCTGAGAAGCTCTTTATGGGCCCTTTAATTCTAAATTATATATTTGCTGGTGAGAGTAATATTGGCTGTAAATCCCTGCTTTTCTTGACTTTGAATATTTCTTGCCAACTCCTTCTAGCTTGCAAAGTTTCTTTTGAGAAATCAGCTGACAGTCATATGGGAACACCCCTGTAGGTAACTAACTGACTTTCTCTTGGTGCTTTCCGATTCTCTCTTTATCTTCAACTTTTGGCATTTTAATTATGATGTCTCTTGGAGTGGGCATCTTTGCATCCACCTTGTTTGGGACTCCCTGTGCTTCCTGGATTTGCATGTCTATTTCCTTCACCAAAAAATAAGGGAGTTTTCTTTCATTACTTTTTCAAATAGATTTCCAATTTCTTGTTCTTTCTCTTCTCCTCTGGCACTCTTATGATGCAAATGTTGGAAAACTGTATGAAGTTGTCCCAGAGGCTGCTTATACTATTCTCAATTTTTTTCCTTTTTCTTTTTGTTGTTCTGTTGTTTATTTTTTGCTTCCTTATGTTCCATGTCATTGATCTGACTCTTGGCTTCATCCACTCTACTGTGTTTCCCTGTAAATTGTTCTTTATTTCAATTAGTGTATCCTTTGTTTCTGACTGGATCTTTTTTATGCTGCTGAGGTTCTCACTAAGTTCCCTGAGCATTCTTATGACAAATGTTGTGAACTCTGAATCTGATAGATTGCTTATCTCCATTTTTTGTCTAGTTCTTTCTCTGTAGTTCTGTTCATTCATTTGGGCCATGTTTCTTTGTCTTCTTATTTTGGCAGCCTCTCTGTGTTTATTTCTTTTTTTTAATTTTTTTATTGATTATGCTGTTACCGTTGTTCTATTCCCCCTTTATTCCCCTCCACCCTACCCCCATCCCCACCATCACCCCCCCTTTAGTTTATGACCATGTGTCTCAAGTCCTTTAGATTCTATATTTCCCATGCTATTCTTGCCCCCCCATCTATTTTCTATTTACTGTCTATGCTACTTATTTTCTGTACCTTCTCCCCCCTTCTCCTCCTCCTCCTCCCCTGTTGCTAACCCTCCTTGAGATCTTCATTTCTATGTTTCCACTCCTGATCTAGCTGTCCTTTTAGTTTGCTTTCGTTTTAGGTGTGGTTGTTAATAACTGTGAGTTTGTTGTCCTTTCACTGTTCATGTTTCTTTAACTTCTTTTTCTTAGATAAGTCCCTTTAACATTTCATGTAATAAGGGCTTGGTGATGATGAACTCCTTTGAATTTGATCTTATCTGAGAAGCACCTTATCTGTCCTTCCATTTTAAATGAAAGCTTTGCTGGATAGAGCAATCTTGGTTGTAGGTCTTTAGATTTCATGACTTGGAATACCTCTTTCCAACCCCTTCTTGCCTGTAAGGTCTCTTTTGAGAAATCCGCTGACAGTCTGATGGGGACTCCTTTGTAGGTGACTGTCCCCTTAGCTCTTGCTGCTTCTAGGATTCTCTCCTTCATTTTCATCTTGGCTAATGTAATTACGATGTGCCTTGGTGTGTTCCTTCTTGGGTCCAACTTCTTTGGGACTCTCTGAGCTTCCTGGATTTCCTGGAAGTCTATTTCCCTTTGCCAGCTTGGGGAAATTCTCCCTTTATTATTTGTTCAAATAAGTTTTCCACTGGTGGCTGTTCCTTTCCCCCTTCTGGTACCCCTATAATTCGGATGTTGGAGCGTTTAAAGATGTCCTGGAGGTTCCTAAGACTCTCCTCATTTCTTTGAATTCTTGCCTCCTGACTCTTTTCTGTTTGGCCAGTATTTGCTTTCTTCTGGTCCACTCCATTGATTTGAGTCCCAGTTTCCTTTTCATTGCTATTGGTGTCCTGTGCAATTCCATTCATTTCAATTAGTTTTGCCTTCATATATTTGTCTAATTTGTCGGTATAATCAACCAGTTCTGTGAGGATCCTGATCACCAATGTTTTAAACTGTGCGTCTGTGAGTTTTGCTATTTCTTCATCGCTTAGATTTATTGGCTCTGGGGCTCTGAGATCCTCCTGTGCCATTCTTGGTCTGTTCGGGCCCTTTAAGAAGTGGCGCCTTGGATTCCCAGGTCGCTGGGTTGTGACGCTGTCTGTGGGGGCGTGGCCCGAGCGGGGAAATGGCAACCCCCTCTGCCGCTTCTCACAGCTGGGTGCGGAGGAGCAGTGCCTTAGGTGGTTCACCTGGGCCGGGCCACTCAGAGTCGCTGGGTTGTGACGCTGTATGTGGAGGTGGGGTCAGAGCAGGGAAATGGCGGCGCCCTCCACTGCCGCTTGCCGTGGGGACCTGCTGGCCCGGTCCAACCGCCCACTCCCTCGCCGCCTGTCCACCCTCGCACAAATGCGCGACCTCAGTCAACACGCAGCCCCGGCCCGGCTGTCTCCCCCGCGGTCGCTCACCTGGTTGCTCGCTGGGTCGCTCACTAGGTCTGACCCTGCACCTGGATTCCGCCGGCCTGAGTGTGTCTGGCCAAGTCCTCCTGTGCAACCGTGCTCTGCCAGCCGCTGGTTTCGCCCCTTACCGGTCAAGCTGAAGAATTTGTTGTTAACGGACTTCCGAAAAGTTCAATTTTCTGTGTTCTGGCTGTGTTTTCTGTTGCTAATATTTAGTTTTCTCTAATCTTGGTTGTGTGAGAAGGCACGGCACATCCACCTATGCCTCCATTTTGGCAGCCTCTCTGTGTTTATTTCTATGTATTAAGTAGAGCTGCTGTGACTCTCTGTCTTGGTAGTGTGGCCTAATGTAGTAGGTGTCCTGTAGGTTCTAGTGGCACAGCCACCCCTAACACCCAAGTTACTCAAGATGTGCCCTTCATGTGGGCTGAGCATACCTTTCTCTTACAACTGAGCCTTGGTTGCTGTCGGAAGATCAGTGAGAAGTATTTACCCAGGCCATTCAGCTGTAAGGATTGTCTGTGACTTATCAGAAACCTCCACCCTTCTCCGAGGATCGGATGTTCAGGGGCAAAGTGGTAGTGCTCTGGTGTGGTCTGCAGCTATTTACTGGGTATGCTGGCCCTAGGGTTTTCTAGATGGTTCAGGCCAAGATCAGCCCCCACCTGTGTTTTGCCCAGGGCCACCCTGCCTGAGCTATAAAGCAATCTGAGATGGCTGCTACTTGTGCTGGGCTTGGAGATTGCCCACAAAGCCAAACTGTAAATCTAGGCTGGCTGCTGCTAGTGCCAGTCCTGGGAGTCACTGAGGCCAGCTCTTGCTTATTTGAGAGGATTTAGGAAGTTCTGAAGCATGATCCAAGACTGGCCATTCACATGGAAAAGCAGCTTGGGTGGGCTCCGAGGTAGATTGGGGCAGAGTCTCAGGGCATCTCCAAGATGGGTCAACCAGTGTTAGCCAGGTTGATGGAGTCTCAGATATGGCACCAACTTGCCATCTCTGTTGGGGGAGAGTATAGAAAAGGGACAATGGCCTCTCCTTGCCTTGATACCAGACACTTCAGTTTCTCCCTCTATGCTACTGGTGCCTTGCAAGCTGCTACCCTGATGCTGGAGCTCAGAGAGAGGTAGTCCGAGTAGGGGAATCTGTGTTTGGGTACTTTAAGAGGAGCTGCTTGGGGCTCCAGAAGTTTTTTCCACTGACTCAATCCCCACTGGTTTTTGTAGCCAGAAATTGTGGGGACTTGTTTTCCTGGAACTGGAACCTTGGTCTGAGGTATCTGGTGTAAGACTGAGACTGTTTGCTCCTGAGATATCCCTCCCAAATATTTATGTACAACACATGGGTGAGGGACCAGCCCATTCCACATCTGCACCCTTCCTACCAGTCTGGAAGGGTGTAGTTTTCAAAATTCTGTAGTTGTCAGACTTCCATTCAACTCAGTTTCTGACAGTTCAGAGTGATGGTTGTTCTATATTCTAGTTGTAATTTTGATGTGATTATGTGAAGAGACAAGCCATGTCTGCCCATGCCATCATCTTGACCGAAGTCCTCACTCTGAATCTTTTATTTCAATTCCTCCTGGCCCGGAATGTTTCTGTTGAGAGATTAGTTGATAGTCTTATAGGAGCTCCCTTATAGGTACTTATCTGCTTTTCTTTTGATGCTTTTAAGATTTTCTCTTGTCTTTAACCTTTGTCACTTTAATTATGATGTTTCCCATCTTATTTGGGACTGATGGTACTTCTTGGGCTTGTGCATATTTTCCCCAGGATGGGGAAGTTTTGATTAATAATTTTTCTAACAGATTCCAGATCCCTTGCTCTCTTTCTTCTCTTTTTTGTATCTTTATGATGTGAATGTTGTTACACATGTTGTTGGTATAAAGTTCCCTTAGACTGCTCTCCTGCCTTTTAATAAGGTTTTCTTTTTGCTGCTCTGGTAGGTGTTTTTTTTCTTCCTTATCTTCGAAATCTCTTATTCAATCCTCTGCTTCATTCAACCTAGTTTTTATTCCTTCTGTGTATTCTTGGTGTGAAATATGGTATTCTTAATTTCTGACTAATTCTTTTTCTTTTTCATTGTTTCTATGTCCTTTTTCATGCTATTGTAGTTCTCACTGAATTTCTTAAGCATTCTTATAATCATTACTTTAAATTCTATATCTGATAACTTGCTTGTCTCCATTCCATTTAGCCCTTTTCTGGAGGTTCCTTCTGTTCTTTTATTTGAAGTTGTCTCTTTGTATTTGTTTCTGTATTAAATAAATCTGCTATGACTCCCATTCTTTGTGGGGTTACCTTATATAGTAGGTATTCTGTGGAACCCAGATGTGCAGTTTCCTTGGAGCTGGGTGCTCTAAGAATGTCCCTTGTGTGGGTTGTGTGGACCCTTGTGTTATAATTGAGTCTTGATTGATAATGGTCCATTTGTGCATGGGATTAGCCCTCAGGCTGGCTGAGTGTGAGCCTCAACTCTAACCATGGTGTGCAAGCTGCTGCGCAGGTGCTATTGCAATCTCCATTTGGATATGCTGTTTGTGAAGTTTGTTGAATTCTGCTCTGATGTTGTCTAAGGCTGATCACTTGGCATGTTGTTTCTGGGCCCCTTGGGAGAGACTCCAGCACAGGCCACTGTCAGGTGCTCTCTGTGCCTGTCTTTCAGCAACTTGCTTGAAGTCACAAGCAATCTGCAGTTTGTGGTTGCCTCTGTTGGACCTGGCTGTGCATTGAAAGCACCAAAATGTACTTCAAGACCAGCTTTTACCAGCATTGGGGCCAGGGGTAAGCTAGCAAAACATCTCAAAGCAACCTGGTATCTGCTTCTGTCTGCTGGCTATCTGTTAGACTCAATTACTGATACAGCCACTGATGGAATCAGGAGGATGGGGCTAGTGGATCTCCCATGAAGGGGAGGTACCACTTAGACTCCAGGGAAGGTGGTAGGTGTGATTCCTGCCCCAGAACCACACAACCGAATCTGTCCCAGATTTTGCCCTGATCTTGACAGGGTGGAGCTCCCTGGTAGTCAAGTGCATGGGGCCTCTGGAGCCCAGTGGTGAGCTATGATGAAAGCCAAGATGGTGTTTCTATCAACTCTACTGTGAAGGGAATGTGCCATTTATGTTCATGGAAAAATGAGGAGAATCGCCACACCCCAGAGCCAGTCACTGACACCTGCCATGTCTACCCAGACTTCTACACTCCAGCTTATGCTGCTCACTCCTCAGATGGGCTTCATATCTGCCGAGGGAGGTGAAAGGGGTTTTAGAGGGTGGAGTAATTGCTTTCATCCAGAGTAATGCTGCTCAGAAGGGATGGCTCTGCCCAGGAAAGACCACTACTGTGATATTCAAAAGTGACTTAGTACCAGGGTCCTCATGTCTGTCCTCAGTCTCTCTCTAGATCTAAAAACCCCAGACTCTCCTCAGGCAACTACATTATGCATCACTCTTCCTCTGCTAGAGACCTGGGTGAGTGACTCTGAACAATATTTTGTGTGTTGGCCCTTTAAGAGGGAGCCTGTGTCTCCAGCAGACTGCCCTTCTCCTAGGCAGACAGAAACCTCACAGCTTTTCACAGCCAGGTGCTGTGTGGGCACCTGTTCCTGGTTCTGGTGCTCTGGGCTAGGGAGCCCAGGCTGGGGTTTAGGCCTCACATGCCACAGTGGGAACCCCCCCAGCAGCCAAAATATACCCCCAACACCTCAGCCACTGTCTATTGGAGCAGGGCCAGGCCCTTTCATGAGTCTGCCCTTCCTACCAGTCTTTTTGTGGCTTCTTGTGCAAATCCTTGCTTATAAGACTCCTCTTCAGCAAGTCTTTAGCTGATTATTTGGGGTGGTCATTCCCCAACTTAGTTGTAGTCCAGTTTGGTCTTGGGAAGAGGTGAGTGCATGATACCTATTCTGCCATCATCTTCAGAAGCCAATTCTAATCCAGGTATATAAATCAGTAGCTAAGGCACTACTGGATCAATATATTTATATACTTTTAAAAATCCTTGTCCTTTTATTTAATTATTTTTATTGCTGTTCAAGTATAGTTGTCTCCGTATTCTCCCCACCACTTTCTCCCCATCCTCCCCAACCCAGCCATCCCCACCTCCCACCCTCAATCCTATCCTACTGTGGCTTTGTCCATGTGTCTTTTATATGTTCTTTGACAATCCTTCCCTCTCCCTGACCCATTATCCCCTCCTACCTCCCCTCTGGTTACTGTCATTTGTAAATTTTTTTAAAGTTATTTAAAGATTTAAAAAAAGAAAAATAGATAAAAACATCAATAATACTGTTTTTAAAAATATGTTCCATTTAAATCATTTGCATTTTTTTCTGAAATAGTTGAGGATAACTTACAGGCATTCTATCCCTTTACTTTTTAGTATTTTGTTGTACATTTACTAAGAACAACATCGTATTTTATAACATATACCTTTATATATTTTTTTCTTAGTACAGGATCTACTAAAGAATTATAAGGCTTCAAAAAGTTTTTCTTGTCTTAATTGTTTTCTTAACTTTTTTATTGTTATTCAAGTATAGTTGTCTCCATTTTTCCTTCACTACTTCCCCCAGTCCCAGCCATCTCCAATTCCCACCCTTAATCTTACCCCTCTTTGGTTTTGTCCATGTGTCCTTTATAGATGTTCCTGAAAACCCTTCCCCCTTCCCCCCATTATCTCTGGTTTAATTTTTAATTTTATTTTTTTCCATCACCATTTATACCCCCATTCCTTCTCCTACCTCTCCCTACCCCTCTTCGGACACCACACTGTTGTCCGTGTTCAAGAATTCTTTCCATTTTCTTTTTTGTTCAATCCCTCCATATCTCTTTATTCTATTTTTACCTACCATCTGACTTTTTGTTTTCAGTTTCATTGTTTATAAAATATGTTCATAAATTCAGTGACTTGAACTAGAAAATTTCTTCAAAATATAGGCAAAACTACCCTTCATTTGAAGCACATCCTGACTTGCACTTCTTTTAAAAGACACAAGTAGGGATATATCATTTCACATCCATTAGGATAACTATTGCCCCCAAAAAAGCATAAAATAACAGTGTCATCAAGGATGTGGAGAAACTGGAACCTTTGTGCACTACTGGTGTAAGTGTAAAATGGTGCAGCTGCTGGGGAAAATGGTATGAAGTTTCCTAAAAAAATTAAACATAGAATTACCATATGATCTGGTAATTCACTTTGGGTGTATGTCCAAAAGAATCAAAAGCAGAAATTCAGACAGATACTTGTAGGCCCATATTCTTAGCAGCATTATTCATAATACCCAAAAAGTGGAAGCAACCCCAAGTATCCATCGAAAGATGAAGGAATAAAAAAACACGTGGTATATACACACAATGGAATATTATTTATCCTTAGAAAGGAAGGAAATTTTAACATGTGCTACAATATAAATGAACTTTGAAGACAATGCTAAGTGAATAAGCCCATCACAAAAAGACAAGTGCTTGCTGTGTGATTACACTCATACGAGGTTCCCAGATTAGTCAAACTCATAGAAACAGAAAGTAGAATGGTGGTTGCCAGGAACTGGGGAAAGAAGAAATGAGGAGTTAGTGTTTCATGGGCACTGAGTTTCTGTTTGGGAAGATGAAGACGTTCTAGAGGTGGATGGTGGTGATGGTTGCACAACATTGTGAATGTACTTAGTGCCACCGACCTGTACACTCAGAAATGGTTAAGAGGGTAAGTTTTATGTTATGTATAATTTACCAAATTTCTTAAAAGGGTGACGAATAGAAAGCAGACTGTTTCTTAAGAATTCATATCCTTCTTATTTCATTTGGTGGCCAGATGTCTGTGTGGCTCTCATAGGCCAGGGCAGGTAGCACAGATGTACTTAGTGGAAAGGAAGGTATTCCTCTAAAAGTGTTCTTTACATCAGCCTAGTAAATAAAACAGAGCAATATTTTTTTCAGTTACTTAAAAATAGAGAAGTAAATTAAGCAGATGTTCTTGATAGCTCTGTTTACTTTCCATCTCAACGAATTCCTTCCTGTTCTGGGAAAAAGTAACGAACATTTTGCATGCTTTTCTATTTTTTGAGCCTGAGGAATGTGACTGATGATGGCCAGAATTTAAACTGCCAACAAGTTCGTAGAAAAGGTATGTTTTAAAAGTAAATACCAAAATCAAAGTCCTTTTCCTCAGGCTCTCTGTTACTCAGATGTAAATAAATTTAACTGTCTATTCAAAAATCCTCAAGGCCATCATACATCTAGTTTTGTGGTTCTGCTGTCACACTCTGCCCCAGGTCATGATTTCTATGCTCACATTCCTCAGTGACAAATAATATCCAGAATGAATTGACGTAAGTATGTTCTTTTCATAAAAAAGAAAATCTCAGGACCACTTCAATAAGCTTCAAGTCAGACTTTCCATGCCAGAGTTTTGGAAAAATTATTTGGTGACCAAATATTTTATGTGGTTCGTTTTCCAAACTTACCCACATCATACCACCATAAGAGCTATTTTCATCTCATTTTACTGATCCAAGTGTGAATGCTGGAAGGCAGAAGCTAAGCAGACCCAGAGTATGAGCAGCTTCGGAATCACGGAAATGCCCTCAGGTTGGTTGGCCAAAATGCACAGTTAGCAGAATTTTTTTAGTCATCTCTTTTTGTGGTTGATTCTAAAATTGGAGATTCAAAAGAGCAAATGTAAGCTAAAGCAGAAGGTCAAGTCTGAGGAAAAGTGTCATGGAAGAGCTCATGCACCACCCCCATGAAAAGGTGTTAATGGCCCTCTGGTTTCACACTGTGGTTCCAGGAAAAGCAAGATAAGGTGTGGTGGAGGGAAGCCTTGCAGGAGGCAGGAATGTTGAATGAGGCAATAAATGTTCATCCTCTCTTAGGTGTACACAGTGTGAAATCAGATTCTCTTGATTTCATTGAAGTGGCACCTGAAAGCACACCACATGATGGAACAGTTCACTGAAATTGTCATTATGAGGAGTGGGGATGGTCACCAAAGAGAAGAGACAGAATGGCTAAGAGGTTAATAACCTGGCTTTGCCAATGTTAATAACCTTGACTCTACACGTTTTACCAACTATAAAGTTTTTCCCGTCCCAAGTTTAACATCTGTAAAATGGACTGAAGATGCTACCTGGCTCATGTACTATTTGGTAGAATGAGGCAATATAGGTAAATACAGTACAGAATCTGGTGTATGATAAAGTCATTATTACATCTGGTGTTATTTCCTCTACAATGGGCCATGGATAACCCACCTGTCTGTTAGTCATTGGGGGTTTATGGAGCCCCTGTTGTGCACCCAGCACCCCGGGAAGTGCTAGGAGGTACATCCCTGGAAGATAGGTGATCCTAGACTGTACAGACTAAGGAAGGAAAAAGATGTACATCTTCAAAGTGTATCTTGATCAATTGTATTAGAGTTCAGAGAATAGCTGGTCCTTAAGGAAGTGGTAGGTTTTAAGCCACACCTTGAAGAGCAAGAAGGATTTGGAGAAGTGCTTCTGAGCAAGCACGTAAGCCCTGCTAGTCCTCCCAACCTCACACTCACATCTCTCATGTAGACAAGTCAGAGCCACCTTCACATCAGGACAAATGGTATGACACTTAGGGTGGAGGCCCCAGATTAAGAGATGAGAACTGTGAGGCCCTGAGGACAATGTGTTCTTGGCTTGATGCTCTGTCACCCATGGGGCATGAACATAGGGAGAAAGGTAATCTGGTGGCTGGTCTTTTTCATCTCTTTAATTTGTCACCAAAGAGGTGACATTCAAAAAGTATGATCTCCTTCTATTTCTTGTTTTTCTTGCTCATCGTGTCTACAAATGCAGGTTATAGAAAAATCTTTATCCAAAATAGGTCACTATTGCTTCTTCTGAGCTGCTCCTCCTGTCTGGTGTTTGTCCTTTTACAAAGTGTTTTACATTTGGTTGACCTGTTTTTCCCTCAACAGAACATGTTGGTTGACAAGCTTGATTCAGACCATAGGTGGAAAGCAGGAGGCTGGGTACATGAGCAGTTGTGCCAGTCAGGGGCCAGGAAGGAAGCAGAGGGCACTCAAAGATGGTAATTTGCAGCAAGTTTGAAAAAGGAACTATTTTTAAAGGGATGCCCACAAGGGATGGTGCAGCTCCTCAGGGCCAGCAACAAGGGAAAAGGGTTTACCACCCAGGACTCCAAGAAGTGATCACCAGAGCCCAGAGAAAGAGGCTGTAGTTGTATAGAGGGCCACGTGGCAGGTGCTGTGGCTTTCCATAAAGAAATGCAGAGTGAACAATAGCACCATGGAAGGAAGAGATCTGGGATAACAAATAAATACCACAACTTCTATCTGCTGCCAGGGCTCCCCATTGGCCAAACCCATCTAGCAGTCAAGCCATGGCACCCGATTCAGCCCATAAAGGCCAGCCTCTCAGACACAGAGTAGGCAAGAGACTGGGGAGGGCATATCAGAGAGAGAGAAAAAAATCTTCAACACAGTAAGTTTTTATAGTTTCTTTATTCCATGAGTATGGCATGGATTTTCACTTTTTATACATATTAAAAACTTGCTTCTAGTAGTATTTATTATGAAATAGAATTCAGTGTATAAGTGGATCCACCTTCTACTTACAATAAAAAACAAATGATGAGATGTTCTTGAAATTCTTTAATTATACCTGTTGATTGACATTCATGAAAATGTATATAATGATAACATATGTGCAAACTTTAAAATAAGTTTTTATTATATAAATAATAAGTATTTATTGTTAATGAAAGGAAACAAGAGAAAATTATTAAGAAAATAGTAAAAATCACCTGGAATCTTATCATCCAAAGTTGATATTTTTAACATTTTGATGAACATGCCATCAGTCTTGTTTCTGTGCATATGTATAGGTATTTTTACATGAAAACATAGGGATCATGCTCTTTATCTATTTTTACATGTAGCTTTTTTTCCTTAATATGACTCATGAGTATATTCTTGGCTACATGTTTCCTATCTTGGTGTATCATAATTTCTTCAAACATCTCCTATTGTTAGCTATTTAAGGTGCTTCCAATTTTTTACTATTATAATTACACCACAATAAAAATGATGTATTTGATTTCTTGCATTTACTGCCTAAGCTCTCTAAAGTAGAGAAAGATAGCAGGGTTTCAGATGCACCTTCAAAATAAGCAAACTATGCTAACCTTTGCCACTTATTCATGGATTACAGCCATGCTATTGTCACATGCACTTTAAAATGGGTGTCCTTCCAAACTCTCCTGGAATCTTTGTTCTCAGTGGTCTTCGATATGCAGCAGAAGAGACATTGGAAGGCCTGTGTGCCTTTGCAGGCCCTTAGGGGCAGCATGGCGTGGTGTGTCATTGGCCCCCTCCACTGCCCCACAGAAGACAAATGTGGGCCCAAGACAGAGCAACAGGCAAGTAGATCATTGGCCTGGAAGACTTTAGACATGCCAAACTCTAAATTTCTATTCCCTGTTATAGCTAAATCTTCACTATGACTTTTAAAAGTAGGGCTGCTGGCCCCAACTGGTATGGCTCCGTTGTTTAGGCATCGTTCCACAAAGTGAAGTGTTGCCAGTTTGACTCCTGGTTGGGCACATACCTAGGTTGTAGGTTTGGTCCCCAGTCAGGGTGCATATGAGAGGCAACCAATCGATGTTTCCCTCTCGCATAAATGTTTCTCTTCCTCTCTTTTTCCCTTCTCCCTCTCTAAAACTAAATAAATGAAATCTTTTAAAAATATTTTGTTTATTTATTTTTAGAGAGAGGGGAAGGGAAGGAGAAAGAGTGGGAGAGAAACATCAATGTGTGGTTGCCTCTCATGTGTCCCCTACTGGGAACCTGGCCTGCAACCCAGGCATGTGCCCTGACTGGGAATCGAACCAGCCACCCCTTGCTTCACAGGCCCGTGCTCAATCCACTGAGCTACACCAGCCAGGGAAAATAAATGAAATCTTTTATTTATTTATTTTTTTGAGTCACAATGTAACACCCTTTTATTTATTTATTTATTTATTTAATATTAAATTTTATTTAGTTACTTTTCAAGTACATTTTTTTTATCTATTTCTCCCATCCCACCCCACACCCCCGGTCCCGTCTCCCTCCTCTTCCTTCCTCATCTCTGTGTCTTTCATACTTGTTCCTCAAAATCCCTCCCCCCTTTTTTCCCCCTTAAGTTCCCTTCCCTCTCCCCTCTCCCTGGTCGCTGCCCACTTGTTCTCTATTTCAGCGTCTTTGTTTTTATTCTGTTTGCTTGTTTGTTTTATTCTTTAGCTTCCTGTCAAAGGTGAGATCATATGGTATTTGTCCTTCAATGCCTGGCCTATTTCACTCAGCATAATGCTTTCCAGTTCCATCCATGTTGTTGCATTTTGCAAAGGTAGTAGCTCCTTCTTTCTCTCTGCTGCATAGAATTCCATTGTGTATATGTACCACATTTTTTGATCCGTTCATTTACTGATGGGCACCTAGGTTGCTTCCAACTCTTGACTATTGTAAATTGTGCTGCTATGAACATTGTGGTGCATAGGTTCTTTGAAACTGATGTTTTAGGATTCTTGGGGTATAATCCTAGCAGTGGAATTGCTGGGTCAAAAGGCAGGTCAATTTTTATTTTTCTGAGAAAATTCCATACTGTTTTCCATAATGGTTGTACCAGTCTGCAATCCCACCAACAGTGAACTAAGGTCCCCTTTTCCCCACAACCTCTCCAACATTTGTTGTTTGTTGCTTTGTCTATTATAGCCATTCTGACTGGTGTAAAGTGGTATCTCATTGTGGTTTTAATTTGCATCTCTCTGATAGCTAACGATATTGAGCATCTCTTCATGTGTCTCTGGATATTCTGTATGTCTTTAGAGAAGTGTCTGTTCAAGTCCTTTTCCCATTTTTTAATTGGGTTCGATGTCTTCCTAGAGTGGAGTCGTGTAAGTTCTTTGTATATTTTGGAGATTAAACCTTTGTCTGAGGTATCATTGGCAAATATGCTTTCCCATACAGTTGGTTGTCTTTGTAATTTAATACTGTTTTCTTTAGCCATGCAGAAGCTTTTTATTTTGATGAGATCCCATTTGTTTATTCTTTCCTTTACATTCCTTGCTCTAGGGGACATATTCATAAAAATGTTGCTGCGTGGAATATCTGAGATTTTCTTGCCAATGTTCTCCTCTAGGACTTTAATGGTGTCATGGCTTATATTTAAGTCTTTTATCCACCTTTAATTTATTTTGGTGTATGGTGTAAGTTGGTGCTCAAGTTTCATTTTTTTGCACGTAGCTGTCCAGTTCTCCCAACACCATTTGCTGAAGAGGCTATCTTTACTCCATTTTATGTTACTGCCCCCTTTGTCGAATATTAATTGACTGTAGAGGGTTGGTTTGATTTCTGGGCTCTCTGTTCTGTTCCATTGGTCTATGTGCCTGTTTTTATGCCAGTACCAGGCTGTTTTGATTACAGTGGCTTTGTAATACAGTTTGATATCAGGTATTGTGATCCCTCCTACTTTGTTCTTCTTTCTCAAAAGAGCAGCTGCTATTCGGGCTCATTTATGATTCCATATAAATTTTTGAAGTGTTTGTTCTATGTCTGTGAAATACGCCATTGGTACTTTAATAGGTATTGCATTGAATCTGTATATTGCTTTGGGTAGTATGGACATTTTGATGATGTTAATTCTTCCAATCCATGAACACAAATATAAATGAAATCTTTTAAAAAATGAAATGAAAATAGCACTGCTGGAACAGGTCCAGTATTTGTGTGGGAGTACCATGTGCACCTTCCACACCGAGGGGGTGAGGGCATCTTTTGAACAATTTTTTTTAATGTGTTTTTTTTCGAGAGAGAGGGGAAGGGAAGGGGAAAGAGTGGGAGAGAAATATCAATGTATGGTTGCCTCTCGTGTGTCCCCTGACGGGAACTGGCCTGCAACCCAGGCATGTGCCCTGACTGGGAATCGAACCGCGATACTCTAGTTCGCAGGCCCGTGCTCAATCCACTGAGCTACGCCAGCCAGGGCCTTTTGAACAATTTGAATTTCCTTCATCCCTGCAAACTCCCTGCTCTAGCCATTGATCATCAGTCTCCCAGCTTCTGTTTAAGAAGGTTGTCCTCTTGGCAAAGATCTAGATGTATTTATGTTTGCTGGAGGGAGAGAGGAAGAGGACTCAAAACCAAAACAGACCAGAGCTAGCACAAAAACTTTTTTCTGCTGAATGTTGCCTGACATAAAATTATCTGGAATTCATCTGCTCCCAAAAGAATTATAGAAATATTACAGAAAAGAGTTTGATTGGGAGAATTTTGCAAGTTCTATCTGAAGAAAGAAAATCTGCCCTCAGAACTGTATAGTGAATTTAAGAGAATAGCAATGAAAAAATTAACACTAGTTGGTGTGTAGAGTACCAAAAGCAGGTCTGGTCTCACAGACATGCCTTGGGTCACACTGAATCCTTTGCTAAACATGATGTGCCTATTTGTGCCAGATCCCATATGGGGTGTCAGGGATACACAAATGAATAAGACACAGACCCTGTTTTCTGGGCCTGAGAGTCTAGTCAATCTAGGGTCTCTACCATTATATAAATGGGTAAATGTTACAGATGCCGTAAGAATTATATCTAGTGTTCAGTATAGGTCCAAATGGGGAAGTGAGGGGCCACGTCCACGTTGAGGGGAGGGGAGGGGAGGCTCCTTCCCCAGGAGATGATCCTCTATCCCATCCTTGAAAGAATGGTGATAGCGGTGGTGATGATAAGGATTGGTGACTATTTTCTGAGCACTTTCAGGTGCTGTCAGTCTGCTTATCTCTGCCAGGGTCTGGTGAGGCAAGCTAGGAGTCCGGGGTACAAAAGTGAAGGAGGCACTCTCCCATGGGCTCATGCAAAGGCAGGGTGAGCACCCAACACCTTCACCATTGCCTACACTCCCAGCTAAGTTATAAAAAACCTACTCAATTAAAACTAGTTTACATGAGGAATTCGTGTTTATAAAAGGCATAACTAGAATTAGCACCTGAGTTCTCTTCCTCCAGAACGGGACTGTTGACAACAGTCTTCACCAGATAGTTGACTATCTTTACCAGATAGTCATGGGGTACTGGGGAGTCTTCTAGGCACAAGGAAGAGAGCAATCAAGTTGGTGTGGAGAATAGCAGAGCAAGTTCTGAAAAAAGCAGCTGGTTCCAACCCAGAGGTAGCAAACCTGAGGCTCACAGTCCAAATCCAATCTGCAGATGAGATTGCTTGCTAGTGGAGAATTTTTGGAAAATCTCAGGCCATTGTTGAAAAATGAGCTCTCCTATAATATTTGGATTTCCAGATTCTCTGGAAAAAAAATGGGAAAAGCAGGCAATGCTGGGCCTGCGTGTCTGCACAGAAGGACCCAGAAGTGAATAGGGACTGCCTGCTCTGCTGGCCTCCAGCGAGGGCTGTGCCCTTCCTCACTGCACATGCGGTGTTTTCTTGTGCTGCGTCCCAAGGGTTGGGGTACACTTCTGACAAAAATGGGGAGATGTCCTACAGTTGCCTACTTGGCAAGACAGAGGTAGGCAAGTCTGCAGGGGCCCATCATGGAGGGCTCCTCATCCAAGTCCAGGGATTTGGACCTTGTGTTTGAAGGTAACTAAGAGCCATTTGAGGGTTTTAAGCAGAGGAGTGATGAACTCAGAGGGCAGCTCTCTAGGGTGGATGGGGTGATTGGTCCTACTTTTCCATCACCTGACTTTCCCCTCTTCCTGCTGTATTTTTCTATGTAGCACCTCAGACATCCACAAAGTCCATGAGCACCACTGGCACAGCATCAGAGTGCCTTCTCCTCTTGTCCTCCAGCATCCCCTTCTTCTCCTGTTCTCAGCTGATTGCTCTGATTCTTATTTTACTGAGAAAAGAAAAGCCATCAGGAAGAGAAATCCCTCATCTTCTACCACCAAATCTCCCCAACCACCTTGGCTATGAGGGAGGGACCCTGCTCTCCTGCTAGGTCAGCCCCTCCTCTTTCTAGTCTGTGGGTCTCATTCCCCCTTTCCTGCTGAAGGACTCAAGGACTGGAAGGGGAGCTGTGGAGATGCAAAACAAAGGGATGAGTCATATCCAGGACAAGATAAGAGGGATCATGCAAAGTTTCATCACACTACTCAGAATGGGTACAATTTAAAACTTATGAATTTTTTTATTTCTGAAATTTTTCATTTAATATTTTTGCACAGTGTTTTGCTCAGAAAGCAAAACCACAGGTAAGGAATGACTACTGTATTTGGAATTTTTGTCCTCCTAATTAAGCTTTGAGCACCACGCAGAATGGGTGGTGATCTGTGCTGTTTTCTTCTCTATCCTGAGCATCCAGACCGTAGGTACTGGTACTGGAGAAAGTTTTTTCTGTAAAAAAGAATGGGTATCTAAATGGGTCATCACTTGTGCAATGCCCAGCAAAGCACCAAATTACATATTAATGAGCACTTAATAATTTATTAGTTTCCTAATGCTGCTATAACAAATAACTGCAAATATGCTTAAAGCAATAGAAATCAATTCTCTCACAGTTTTTTTGAAATCTGAAGTCCAAAATAAAAATGCCACAAGGCTGTAGGGGAGAATCTTTCTTATCTTGTGGCTCCTGGCACTTCTTGGCTTATTGAAAGCACAACTCCAATCTTTGCCTCCATTGCCTTCTCCTTGTGTCTGTCTGTGTCCAAATCTCTCTCTTTCCTTTTCACTTAATCTTAGCCAAAAGGCTGAGAAGCAGTACTCTCCTTACTTTAAAAACACCAGTCATTGAATTTAGGACACACCCTAAATCCAGGCTCTCAAAATCCTTAACTACATGTGCAAAGACCCTATTTCCAAACAAGGATACATTCTGAGATTTCTAGTAGACACGACTTTTTTTGAGATGTGGGGACACTATTTAACTCACTACAATAAGTTTAGATCTCCCTTAATATTTAGATTGTCTGAGTATCAACTACTAGAGACTCACCTATTGAGTTGCAGAGACGTTTTTAGTTATTCAAGTGTTTCTTGTAAAGTTCTTAAGTTGAGGGGGCCAATAGCAGTATGCCATTTTTTATCTAAAAACTCAAACATGTAAAAATGGATCTTTTTATTTTCTTATATGTGATTTTTAATTTTTACCTTGAGCTTCCATTCTACCTCATGAAGATCAGACTAGTCATTTTCAGTCTTTTCCTCAGTCATTTCTCATTGAAATGTTTTGAGTTCTAACTCCCACCCCCACTACCATCTCTTCCATTTTTGTTTTCAGCCAGAGTCCTGGCTGGGCTTTTGTTGTACTCCTGGAATATCCTTCAGGACTGAGCACACAGACCCCCAGACCTACTGGCAGTCTGTGCCCTGCCATAGACTTGGCAAGGACTCCACACTAGCATCTAATGTCTTTGAGTCTGCTCTGACTGCTTCTCCCTGCTCCTTCCTCCACTTTATCCAGGCTTGGGATTGGGGTAGGTAGGGGAGGGAGTGGATGAGTGTGAATAGGAGACAAGCCAGTTCTAACAGGTGAAGGTGTATCTTCCTGAGGAGTACCATTGTATGTATGGTAGTGGTGGTGATGGTAAAGGGGTAGCTTCAAGTTGAAGCAAGATTCTTTTCCTTGTCATTTGCTAGCATTCTGTTTTATTTTGAATTACTTTCTGTTGTTGACTTTATTGCTTTCATAATAAGAGTTATGTTTCCTATGAAGGAAATGTTCACTAGACGTTAAATGGAAAAAAAAAACAGTATCCTAAACAGAATACTGTAAGGTGCTGATTCCAGTATACTTCATATATCTGAATCTTTTTTCTGTCATATGTTAGAAAAAAAGATTGGAAAAAAATAAATGACACTGCTATCGTGGCTAATTCCAGGGGCAAGAACACTAGTATGTTTAATTTATATTAGTCAATATTTTTATAATGAAAAAAGTTGTATTTTAAAAGCTGGTATCAGATTCTCAGGGAGAAAACTAAACTTTCAGTATATGGTATTTTAGAAAATACAATGCTAGCCCTTGAGGGGTGGGTGAGAGCCTTAGGCATGGACATGTGCAGATACCAGGCAGTGAAGGGAAAGTGCTCCATACCCTTCCTGAACTACAAAGCCAGCTCACGCTTGAAGGCCAAGCCTGATCACAAGACAGTCCCAAACTCTGAATTACTTCTTTTCCATAAACTACTTTTCTACCAAGTTCTTAAGACAATATGGTTTCTACCCTGGTCTTCAGACATCTATGAAACAGCCACCAGCTGGAAGGGTGGATATCATGGAAAGTTTCCATGAGCTATCACAGAGAAATCTGCAAGGGAGTTAGGACTGATGTCTGGGTGTAAAAGTAGCTGTGGCAGGTTGAGTGGGAAGGGTTAGTTCTCTCATGAGCCACAGGAAAAACTCTAGTTGAGGACTGGACTGTCTCCCTTCATCCAAGGAGCCTCTAGAAGACACCCTAAGTTCTCACACTATGAGGCTAAAGTAGGTGAGGCTCACCGTCAGTGAGCCTGAATGGTTTATCAATCCAGATTAGGTGGGTTACAAAATCAAGTCTGGGTGCACAACAATGCCTGCTGGGTAGGTACTGAGATGTCTATAGGAAGTGAGTAATTTCCTATTCCTACTTTTGTGTCCCTGTGGCAGCTTCTCAGAATGAATTCACTACTGAGTTAAAACCTCTACAATCTTTAAGAGAGGGCCCAGGGATTGCAATCCTGGTTGCCTACAGCAGCCAGGCAGGTGTATGAATGTGTGAAGCAAACTGCCTAAGGCAACAGAGGACAATGGGGAGATCCTGAGGTGAACAAACAGAACCACAGAAACCATGCTCCATGAGACTCGGTCCTCTAGCCGTAGATAGGCAGCCCTGGAGGAGAATCTGATCAGACTGGAAAATCATGCCTGGATTAGAGGCAAAAGCTGCAGCTGTGCTGGTCAAGGTTTCCAGACAAAACCTTAAGTGGTATACTAGTTCCACAAAACCAGGTTACATTCGTCAGCCTTTTTGTTTGCTCCCCCCACTTTTCTTCTCTCTCCGACATTTTTCTTTTCAGTGTAAGCAAAACAGACCTTGAGTTTCTTGCTTCTGGAATGTTACTGAAAACAGCTTACTCAGAAAAACTTACTTTCCATAAATACACCCATTTATAAATGAAAGAACATGATAACTGGGAAGCTGAAGACATTTCTCATTTGTTTTTTGTTTGTTTGTTTGTTTGACTTTCTCAGGGTCATAATCATCCAATATACACATTCTCTTCAGATCTGCACATTAGTTCCAGAGTCTTGACAGGTATTCCTTAAGCCAAAGAGACTGCAATCAAAGAGCCTTCCAGAGCGCACTGACAGAGAGAGGTAAGGGAAAAAGTTATTATCCACATAAAGAACAGAATTAATGATACCCTGGACTAAAATTATTCTTTTTGTCTGTGCTTAAACATGTCAAAACAAAAGATTAAAGCAGAAAAAATACTTATCTTAACACTTTTACAACAGGAAATGAATTTTCACTCCTTGCTCAAAGCCCGCTCAGATTCCTACCCAAAATAGAATAGTAATTTAGGGCCCCTTTTCCGTATTATTTTTTAATGACAGAAATGATGATGGGAAAACAGGGCAAATACTGAGCACTTTAAGAATATTTGTGTCACAAGAAAGCAGTCACCTGTTAAATAGTTGCTGTCTTTCTTTTTTGTCTTCTTTCTGAGACTGTAGGAAACCTGTATGTAAGGAAATATGCGCCTCTGAGGAAAAGGGAACCCCTTGAGTGGGTTCGTCACCATGTGCTTAGTTTGAAAGGCTCTTTATCTGCTTTATCATCCTCTTGCCAGGTGAATTGTTGAGGAGTTTAGTGGCATTTTTACAAGCCACTCTATTTTCTGGGTATCTTCTGTATCTCTGGAGGAGATGGCTCTGATCCCATTTCTGGCTGCACGTCTCTCACTAGCTCCCTCCCTTTCTCCTCTTCCCCATCCTCTTCTCAAGCACCTCTACTTCCTTCCTTCCTCTCAACCCTATGCACTCCTACCTGCCTAACAGGTCTGAAGGTGGGAGTCCAGCCTGAAATGATTGCTAACCTCTTTTCAGCACCTTTTACCTCCTCAAGTTAAGCTTTCTTCTTGCCTCTGTTAAAATACCTTCACTGTAGTACCACTGAAACGTCAAAGAATCAATTTGTGCTGAGATCACTCCCTACGTGTCTGGAGAGTTTTACTGGTGAATTTATTTTGTCTTAAAGCCTTTCATGTACTCATAAATTGCAATGAACCAGTACCATGAGGTGAATTAGAGGACAAGGCCTCTTGTTTTATGCATGTAAGAGTTCATTTCAAGGAGAGATTCATAAATATGGTGGCATTTTGATTTTGTCAAATCTCAGCAATTATTTTTCAAATATTTTAGTTCAGCAAAAGCAAATGTCTTTCCTGATGGACTTTCTAATTTATGTATACTTCATGGGAAACATAATCCCTATGTTTCTACCATATTTGCACTTAATACAGCCAATTATTATTTTCCTAATATCTGGGAACACTTTAAGAGAGATTAACAGCCTCTTTTGAAAGACTTACTTCCTCCCAGACTCCCAAACAGGAAATTGTATTTCACTAAGGGTACACAAATATCATTCCCAAACTGCAAGTGTGGCTTCACATCAAGCACCCAACATACTCCTGAATTTGACAAGCTGTATTCTACTTCCTCTGGTTAAAAGTCTACATAGGTGAAATTCCCAAAGAAGTTTGTCATCTAGGTAAATATATGTAAATATATTAAATGATTTATATATTTTATAAAAGCATTACATGTCTCTGTGTCTATCTTCAACTTAATGTTTCATTCAAGTTTTTTGAGGGGGAGGGAGAAAATAAAGCTCATTCTTAATTTTTATTGTTTATTATTCTTATTACCATCCCTCCACCCCCTTCTCCTTTGGCAACCATCAGCTTGTTCTTTATGTCTGTGGGTCTTTTTCTGCTTTGTCTTATTTATTCCTTTGTTTGTTTGTTTTTTAGATTCCACATATAAGTGAAATCATACAGTATTTGTGTTTCTCTGCCTGACTCATTTCACTCAGCTTAGCACCATCTAGGTCCATCCATATTGTTGTAAATGGCAAGATTTAATTCTTTTTATTGCAGAATAATATTCAATGGTATATGTATATCTATTGATGGACATCTAGGTTGCTTCCATATCTTGACTATACCAGTAATGCTGCAAGGTACATAGGGGTACACATATCTTTTCAAGTTAACATTTTTGTTTTCTTCAGTAAATACCCAAAAATAGATTTGCTGGATTGTAAGGCAGCTGTATTTTTTTACTTTTTGAGCAATCTCCATACTGTTTTCTATAGTGGTTGCGGAAATTTAGAATCTTACCGATACTATATGAAGGTTCCATTTTCTTCACATCTTTTCCATCACTTGTTATTTGCTAATTTATTGATATAACCATTCTGATAAGTGTGAGGTGATATCTCATTGTGGTTTTAATTTGAATTTCCATGATTATTAGTGATGTTGAATATCTTTTCATATATCCATTGACCATTTGTATGTTCTCCATAGAGCAATGTCTATTCAGATCCTTCACCCATTTAAAAATTGGGTTGTTTTTTTGTTTGCTGTTAAGTTGTATGTGTTCCTTATATGTTTTGAATACTAATGCCTTATCAGATATATCATTTGCTAATATCTTCTCCAGTTCAGTAGGTTGTCTTTTCACTTGTTGATGACTTCCTTTGCTATACAAAAACTTTTAGTTTGATGTAGCCCCATTTGTTTACTTTTTCTTTTGTTTCCTTGCCTGAGGAGACGTATCCAAAAAGATATTGCTAAGAGTGATGTCAGGAGAGTTTACTGGCTGTTTTATTCTAGTATTTTTATTGGTTCAGGTCTCACATTTAAGTCTTTTATCTATTTTGTTTATTTTTGTATATAGTAGAACAAAGGATTTGTTTGGGGGATCTCTAATCTATTCTATCTATCTATATACCTGTTTTTACACCAGTACCCTCCTATTTTGATTATTATGCTTTATAGTATAGCTTGATATTGGAGAGCATAATACCTCCTACTTTGTTCTCTCTTAAGATTTTTTTTTTTGGCTATTCGGGGGCTTTTGTGATTCCATATAAATTTTAGGATTAGTTGTTCTAATTAGTTGTTCAAATTCCCATTGGAATTATAATAGGGATTGCACTGAATCTGTAGATTGCTGTAGGTAGTGAGAACATTTTAACAATATTAATACTTCCCATCCATGAGCAAAGTATGGTATATCCTTCCATTTGTTTGTATCTTCAATTTCTTTTTTCAATGTCTTATAGTATTGAGAGTACAGGCCCTTCACCTCTTTGGGTAAATTTATTCCTAGGTATTTTAAACTTACCGATGCAATCATATAAAGTGGTTGTTTTGTTGATTTTTAAAGTATTGGTATCAGGGTAATGCTGGCTTCTTAGAATGAGTTGGGAAGCATCCCTTTCTCATCAATATTTTAAAAATAGTTTTAAAAGGATATGTATTAATTCTTTTGTGAATGTTTGATAGAATTCACCTGTCTGGTCCTAGACTTTTATTTCTTGGGAGGTTTTTTTTAATTGTTATTACTTCTTCAATTTTATTGCTAGTAATTCATCTGTTTAGATTTTGTATTTCTTCCTAGTTCAGTCTTGGAATGTTAGGTACTTTTAGAATTTAACCATTTCTTCTAGAGTCAAATTTCTTGGCATATAATTATAGTATTGTTTAATGATTCTTTGTATTTCTGTGGTGTTGGTTGCCAAATCTCCTCTTTATTTATGATTTTATTTGGGCACTGTTTCTTTCTTCTTCTTTGGCAACCATTAGCCTTTTATGTACTCAAGTTTTCTTGAGGAGTTTGGCTAACGGTTTATCAATTTTGTCTATCCTGTAAAAAAACTAGCTCTTAGTTTTATTGATATTTCCTATGTTTTGTTTAATTTCTATTTTATTTATTTCTTCACTGATGTGAACTATTTGCTTCCTTCTGTTTACTTTGGGTTTTGTTCGTTCTTGTTTTTAATTTTTTAGGTGTAGAATTAGATTATTTATCTGGGAGTTTTCTTGTTTTTTAAGGTAGGCCTGAATAGCTGTGAATAGCTATGTCTTTTTCCTCAGAACTGCTTTTACTGAAATCCCATAAATTTTGAAAAGTTGCATTTTCATTATAACTTGTTTCAAAATGTTTTTCAATTTCTTGTTTGAATTCTCTTTTGCACCACGTGTTGTTCAGTAGCATGTTGCTTAGTCTCCACATATTTTGGGCTTTTTTTTTTTCAGTTTTCTTCCTGTAGTTTGATTTCTAAATTCATGCCATTGTAATCAGAACTGATGCTTGATATAATTTCACTCTTCTTGGATTCATTGAGATTTGTTCTGTGGCTTAATATGCAATCTATCATGAAGAATTTTTCCATGTGCACTTTAAAAGAAATGTATGCTCTGCAATTTTTGGATGAAAATGCTCTATAAAGTTATATTAAGTTAATCTGGTCTAATGTGACATTTGAGGCCATTGTTTTCTTACTAACTTTCTGTGTAGATGATTAAAATTTTCTATTTTTGTATTACTGGGAATTACTCCCCTTATTTCCACTAATAATTGCTTTATGTATTTAGATGCTTCTATATTGGGTGTGTAGATATTTATGATTGTTATATCCTCTTCTTGGATTGACCCGTTTATAATTATGTAATGTCCTTCTTTGTGTTTTTGTACATTTTTAATTTTAAAGTCTGTTTTGTCTGAGCATTGCTACCTCAGATTTCTTTTTGTTTCTATTTGCGTGGAATATGTTTCTCCATCTCTTCACTTTCAGTCTGTATGCATCTGTCAATTTCAAGCAAGTCTCTTGTGAGCAGCATGTAGACAGGTCATGGCTTTTAGTCCATTCAGGCACATTATGTCTTTTTACTGGAACATTTAATCCATTTACATTTATAGTAACTATTGATAAGTATGTGCTTATTGCCATTTTGTTAACTTTTTATTGTTTTTATAGTTTTTCTTTGTTCTTTCTTCTTCTCTTGATCACTTCCCCTGCGGTTCGCTGTTTTTCTTTAGTGTTTGTTTGGGTTCCTTTATTTTTGTTCTTTGTATGTCTTCTTTAACTTTTTGGTTTTGTGATTACCATGAGGTTTATGTGTATCATTCTATATCAATAGCAGTCTATTTTAAAATGATAGGCATTTAAGTGTGAACATATTCTATAAGGACTACAGTTCTTCCCCCTCTATTCTTTATATTATAGATGTCATATTTGAGGTCTTGTGTGTGTGTGTTGCTTGTCTCTTAACTACATATTGTAGTTTGAGTTGAGTTTGGTCTTTTTCTTTTGACCTTCAAAGTAGTTTATTTAAATGTCCAATTCACTGTATTTATGAAATATTTGGCTTTACCTATGAGTTTTTTCCTTTCTCATACTTTCTTATTTTTGGTTATGGGTTTTCCTTTTGCCTTTAAAGAAGACCCTTTATCATTTCCTGTGATGGAATGTTTAGTGGTGCTGACTTTTTAGTTTTTGTTGTCCAGAAAACTTTTTACCTCTCTTTCAAATTGAAATAATAACCTTGCTGGGTAAATTATTCTAGGTTGTAGTTTCCTTTCCTTTAGCACTTTAAAGAGGTACCAGCACTTTATTTCTGGCTTGTAATTTTTCTGCTGAAAAATCATATGATAGCCTTATGGGGTATCCTTTTTATGTAACTCATTGTTTTCCTCTTGTTTCCTTCAAGACTGTCTCTTTATCTTTAACTTATACCATTTCTAACTACAAGATGTCTGGTGTGGCTCTCTTTGGGTTCATCTTGTTTGGAACTCTATGCCTCCTGAACCTAGATACTTGTTTTCTTTCCCAAATTAGGAACATTTTAGCCATTATTTCTCTCTCTCTCTCAATTTAAGATAAGAGATATTTAATTTTCAGAAAGGGAAAAATAAATCTTAGAAATTACAGTCTGATCAATAAGTTCTGAGTTAAATGTTGAAGGAACTGTTAAATAATTCATGAAGTAAAAGCATCATTTATGCCAAGATTGATTCATACCAAATTAACCTTTCTTCTGGGCACCCCTTGCCCCAATTTGCTTTTCTATGTTGTAAACGTATTCCATGATGTAAAGTGAATAGTGAGGTGTACAAAAGGATTCCAATAAAGTCAAAAGTAGTCTCCCAAAAACTGAATAAACAGAAGTAGCACAATAACTGTAAGATGTCGATTGTGTGTAAACATATGACAACAGTGATCATCTTCAGGTTTAATTTAGATGTATCGTGACAATCACATATTCTTATCATGGAGTCTTTATAGAGTAGAGCATATATTTAAAACAACAATCACTTAATGGTATTTCTGTTTTTGTCTTATGTTAACTAAGTTATCTAACAGGTCTTTATTACATTTATTTCCTAGGTGCCAGATTGTGCTACATGCTCAGGATGCAAAAAATGGATAAGGCCCCAAACCTTGAAGGTGGGGAAAAAGAAATAAACAACTATGGAAATATTATAAGGATTATAGTATAATAGAATAATTAATATAATGTATTAATCAAATACTTATACAATAAATATTATAAAAAATTCTCAAATATTATTACAAGAGACAATAATAATACAGAAGAAGTAGTAGTTAATTTGCCTTGATAATTCAGGGATTTGAGAAAAGAAAATTTTACAAAGTTCTGGAAAAAAGGTGTAAAACAATGTGGGAATATTTATATTGAATCTTGAAGCATAAATGGTAAAAGAAAAACTATAATTGCAGGAATAGGAACTAGGCTATGAAAAGTCACAATCTGAGACAGACTTGTGTCCTCAGGCACCCATTAAAAGGCTTAGTACTGCTAAAAGATAATTTTCTTTAAATGAAGTTTCTGCCCCTTTCTCTTTTTCTTCTCCTTCTGAGATCACTATAATAAAAATGTACAAGCACTGGATGTTTTCCAAAAGGTCCCTTAAACTATCCTCATACTTTTTATTTTATTTATTTATTTATTTTTTTACTCTTCTGATTGGTTCATTTCCACTATTCTGTCTTCAAGGTTGCTGATTTGTATTTCTGTGTTAGTTAATCTGCTATTAATTTCTTCCAATGTATCTTTTAGTTCAGTTATTATATTCTTCAGGTCTGCTTTGTTCTTTAGTATAATTTCTCACTCTTTGTTGAAGTTGTCTCTAAGTTCTCCTTTTCCACTCTCAAGTTTAGTGAGCATTTCTATGACCATTTCTTTGAATTCTTTATCAGGCAAATTATCTGTATCATTTTCCTTAGTTTATTTTTTATGGGAATTATGCTTGTTCCTTTATTTGAGAGATATTCTTTTATCTTTTCATTTTGTTTGACTTTCTATGTTTGTTTATATGAATTTGACAAAATAACTGTATCCTAGTCTTGAAAAAGTCAGCTTATATAGAAGGATCCTCTTTGTGTTTTTATTGGGTCATTTTGGCAGGCCTGTAGGAGCCAAATTGGTGACTAAGGAGATGGGGACACTTGCCTGCCAAGCTGTAGTGGCACTAAGTGAGGAGGCCAGGTGCATGTATTAATGCCTTGTTGATCCTGCTTGCTACCTTTGCTCAAAGCTAAAATGAGCTCAGGTGATGTGTCCAGGAACTTGCTGCAATGACCTTGCAGGCAGGCCAGAGTATCCAGATAGAACCCCTGCTTACTGTATGGATTGGGGGAGGCATAGTCAATGATGCTCACCAGCTCTTCCAATGCTGGAGAATTTTCACAGTCCCCAGGGAGCTTCCGCCACTCCAGTCTTCTCTCTATGGTGTCTCTCTTGTTTGTTGTACAGAAAGTGGTCTTAAGTAAAACTGACCTCTGTTTAGGCTTTATGTGCCAGGTGGTTTGGGGAAGCTGTATGGAGTTGGGAAGGCGCTTATAACACCTGGGTCACTGGCATACTGAATTTAGATGGTTCCCAGTCTGGAATGGAGGCCAGGTGTCTGTGGTGATACATGATTGCTCCTGCTTGCTCTCTTTGAGGCAAAAGGCTCCGGGCAATGATTTTGAGTCCCTGATCTTGCAGCTAGGCCAAAGCACTGGAGTAGAGTACCCATCTGCCCTGTGGAAGTGGTTTGGAATCTAAACAATGGTGTTCACCAGATCCTCTGGCCTGGAGAGTTCCCACAGCTCCCAGGGGGCTCCCTTACCTTCTCGACCTTTTCTATTCAATCTGTTTTTCTTGTATGTTTTTTAGAAGCTGTCCATTCAGCCCCCAGTGGACTTGCAGGTATTTGTATATTTGTATATTTTTGAGTTTGCTCATGGAAGCAGCGGGTGAGTTCATCATTCTCCAAAACTGCCACAGTCTTGGATTTGTTCATTCAAATTCTGATGCTGAGGCCTATGAGTGGTCCTTCAGTCTGCACACAAGCATGATCACATGGAGTTTTATAGGACTTCTGATAGAGTCATACATTTAAATCAGGACATACCTAACCTGGAATGCCCTGAAGCATTTGCATGCCCTGCCTCAAGACTTCATTGCTTTCAGACTCCTGATGCTTTCTGCCCTACTTTTCTCTAACCAAATGCCATTTTAAGATTTTTGTATCTATTTTATTGTGTTAACTAAATTGGTTTCCATGCTCTGAATGCATTGCAAAAACTTATTTGCAATATGCCTGCCACCCTCTTAAA
The DNA here is from genome assembly GCF_021234435.1 of Artibeus jamaicensis. Classification (NCBI taxonomy): domain Eukaryota; kingdom Metazoa; phylum Chordata; class Mammalia; order Chiroptera; family Phyllostomidae; genus Artibeus; species Artibeus jamaicensis. The sequence goes on along the minus strand of NW_026521810.1, from coordinate 5,778,296 downwards.
ACTGGTTACTTTCCCTCCAACTGGGCTGGGTTACCTAGCAGAACATAAACAATTTGTGTGTTTACTTGAAAGAAAACTCTCCTTTAGAGCTTATGCTCAAAGCTGAATCTCTGTTTAATGATTTCAAAATTCTGCTAAAAATGTTAAAATTACTCAAGAGCTATGTACCTAAAAAACCAAATTAACTGTTTTCATGTATAGTTATACAGATCTTCGTCAACATATGTCAACCCTTCTCACCTTTCATGGTGTCTTTAAGAATCTAAAAAGAATAATTAGGGAAATAAGATGTATTATCAAATGTACAGACTTTGACAAAAATACCTGAAACATTCAGTCAAGTCTGTCTCCCTCCTGATGGTCCTTTGCTCCCTTTAATAGGTAATTTGATTGGAACTTTTCTGTGCAACTAATATATTCAAACACCTGAATGTAATTTTTACCCCTTTTTTTAATAATCCAGCTGACTGATTGGTTTATTCTTCCCCAGCTCATGTTTGAGCTAATACAAAATTGTATCTTCAATTAAGTCCAGCTGGGTGATTCTGGGGACACTCCAGCAATAGATTTTCTTGCTAGGATCACTTGGCTGCCAGGTGTGTGCAAAGTGATCCTCATCAAAATGCTCCCTTTTTCTGTGTGCCAACAACACACTTAGGAAAGGGTTCACACTTAATTCCTGGGCATCCCTTGGTACTCTGCAAGTGTGCATGCTGCTGGTGAACAAAGACTCAAAGTTAAACCCCAAAGAGCTCTCTTACCTAAAGTATGAAATAAGTGAGGTTAGGACAAATACAAGAAAATACTGCTTTGCACAGCCTGTCATAAACTGAGAAAAAGCTACATAATATCAAAGAATGCTATATATGGTGCCAGGTGGATACAGGAAATGCTATATTTGGTGCCAGGCGGATATCAGAGGGGGGAACACTTTGTAAAATATGTGATTGTCTAACCACTGTAGTGTATACATGAAGCTAATACAAAATAATATTGAATGCAAACTGTAATTGCAAATAAAATTTAAAAAAAGAAAAAAAGAATGCTGGCCTTGGCTGGGTGGCTCAGCTGGTTGGAGCATCATCCCATAGAACAAAAAATTGCAGGTTTGATCCCGAGTTGGGACATGCACTGGAGGCTACCAACTGATATTTCTCACATCAGTGTTCCTCTCTCTCTCTCTCCCTCCCTCTCTTCCTATCTCTTTCCCTCCTTTCCTCTCTCTCTCAAATCAATTTTTAAAAATAAAAGAATGCTAGAGGCTGCAGATGTAAACAGGTTCAAAAGATATATGAAGTTTTAAAAATGTGAGCATTTCATACATGCATAAGCTTTGCAATATGATTGTAACTGTTTGGGGCTAATTTCAAGAAGAATGGCTATCTTCTTCAATTGTTTATCTTGGTACTTCTCCTAAAGTAGAATATTAAACTAAGGTAGCAGACACGTTTGTCATTGCTGTCATTGCTGATATGATGGTGTTCAGAAGAGGATGGAGAAGTTCTCCATAAACTGATAAAAGAGGAATCAAGGAACATTTTTATTTTTCACCCTGAAAGTTCCAGAACTTTTTAACAGGGCATTCCTTGCTGCCCATCATTTGAGCCACCCACAGATAAACCTGAGGTTTTGGATTGCTGATGAGTGATAAAGCAGCCCTACAACAATGTGGTGGAAAGAGTGAACAGAGAATCAGAAGTGGAGTTTGAGTTCTAGTTCAGCTATTGAATCCCTATGAAAAGTTATTGTTTTATTGAAAATAACTTTTCCTTTTTCTGATTAAAAATTATGTGCTCATTATAAATAATTCAGAAAAATCTAAAGCATAAAATAATAACCACCCAATTTTTCACCACCCACAAAAAAAAACCCACTGGTTCTAATGTTTATATTCCACTGAATGTATTTCTAAACAGCTCTCTGCATAATACAGGTGTAAACACACAGCAAAGAGTAGGACATTTAACATCCGTGGTATCCTTCTCTCCATGCTATTTTACACAGTAATATGCTTTTAAATTTTAATATGTGTTGCATTTTATTCAATCAGTACATATAGCTCTGTTTCATCTTTATGATTGAACTGTGTGCAAAGTGTTGCATAGTTTGGATATACAGTGATTTCATTTGAGTAAAACTTTATAGATGAGCATTCAGGTGTTTCCCATTTTTTTCTACTATCAGTAAGTCTATGATAAAAATCCTTCCATCTATATCTTCTCACAAGTATCAAACATCTAAAAACAGAGTTCTAGAAATGGAATTTCTACATCAAATGGCATGATGATTTTAAATGTTAACAAACATGTTAAACTGCCCTCCAGAAATCCTACCTAATTTCTACTGTTTGCCCACAAACTGTATATGAGAGTAGCCAGTTGATTCTGGCACATCAACATTGAGTAATGCCAACTTTTAATCATTGCCAATATGACTGAAAAAAATGACATCTCAATTGTGTTTCTAAATTGAGATGTGACATTGCTTGTGACATAGTCACATTTTATTGCTTGTGACGTTGTCACATTTTAATTAAGTCACTAACCGCTTTTCTGGATCCTGCTAGATCAGTGATTTTTCCATCTTTTTTTATCTCAAGGCACACATAAACTAATTTTTTTTAACTTTTTTATTGATTATGCCATTACATTTGTTCCATTCCCCCCTCCATTCCCCTCTTCCCTGCATACCCCTCCCCCACATTTCCCCCTTTAGTTCATGAACACGTGTCTCAAATTCTTTAGATTCTGTATTTCCCCTACTATTCTTACCCTCCCCCTATCTATTTTCTATCTACTGTCTATGCTACTTATTTTCTGTACCTTCTCTCCCCTTCTCCTCCTCCCACTCCCCTGTTGCTAACCCTCCATGTGATCTTCATTTCTATGGTTCCGCTCCTGATCTAGCTGTCCTCTTAGTTTGCTTTTGTTTTAGGTGTGGTTGTTACTAACTGTGAGTTTGCTGTCCTTTCACTGTTCATCTTTTTTATCTTCTTTTTCTTAGGTAAGTCCCTTTAACATTTCATATAATAAGGGCTTGGTGATGATGAACTCCTTGAATTTGGTCTTATCTGAGAAGCACTTTATCTGTCCTTCCATTCTAAATGAAAACTTTGCTGGATAGAGCAATCTTGGTTGTTCTTTGGATTTCATGACTTGGAATACCTCTTTCCAGCCCCTTCTTGCCTGGAAGGTCTCTTTTAAGAAATCAGCTGACAGTCTGATGGGGACTCCTTTGTAGGTGACTGTCCCCTTAGCTCTTGCTGCTTCTAGGATTCTCTCCTTCATTTTAATCTTGGCTAATGTAATGATGATGTTCCTTGGTGTGTTCCTTCTTGGGTCCAACTTCTTTGGGACTCTCTGAGCTTCCTGGATTTCCTGGAAGTCTATTTCCTCTGCCAGATTGGGGAAGTTCTCCTTTATTATTTGTTCAAATAAGGTTTCCACTCGTGACTCTTCCCCTTCTGGTACCCCTATAATTCGAATGTTGGAACGTTTAAAGATGTCCTGGAGGTTCCTAAGCTTCTCCTCATTTTTTTGAATTCTTGTTTCTTCATTCTTTTCTGTTTGATCATTTTTTTCTTCCTTCTGGTCCACTCCATTGATTTGAGTCCCAATCTCCTTTCCATTACTATTGGTTTCCTTTGTATTACCATTCATTTCAATTAGTTTAGCTTCCATATGTTTCTCTAATTTGTGACTAAAATTAACCAGTTCTGTAAGGATCCTGATAACCAGTGTTTTGAACTGTGCATCTGAAAGATTGGCTATTTCCTCATCGCTTAGATCTATCGGTTCTGGGGCTCTGAGTTGTTCTAGAGCCATTTTTGGTCTATTCACGCCGTTAAGTAAGTGGAGCGAAGCCTTAGTTGTTTACCAGGGCGGGGGTACCCAGGTCGCTGGTTTGTGATGCTGTGTGTGGGGGCGTGGTCAGAGAGGGAGCAATGGCGGTCCTCTCCGGTAGCCCAGTCCGTCCAGTCACACCACTCACCCGGGGCCTGTTTATCCGATTGGAATTGTGCGAGCCTGCTGCCCCGCGCAGGCTCCCCTCCTCACTGGTTTATCCGCGTGCAGATGCACGACCGACCGCAGACAGCCCGCCGCGCCTCTTCCCTGTGTGCTCCCGTAGCTAGCCCGCGATCTGCGCCTTCGCCTTTGGCTTCTCGAGCACCACCCATTCGTGCACCACTGTTCGGGGATTTTTTCTTGCCAACCTGCTCTGCTGCTGGCTTCGCTCTTCTTACCGGTTTAGCTGAGCATTTAGTTGTCTTTGGACTCCGTATTGTTGATTTTCTGTGTGGCTTGGTTGTGTTTATTGTTGTTAAAAATAGTTGTTCTTAGATTTGGTTGTGCACAGAGGCAAGGTGGTTTCACCTACACCTCCATCTTGGCAGAAGTCCTCAAGGCACACATAAACTAATTACTAAAATTCTGCAGCACACCAAGGGATATATTGTATTTTTTTGTGATCTGACAAAAAAACAAGGTATAATTTTGATTCATTCACACTAGGTGGTTATTGTTGTGTTGGCTCTTGTCATTTTCTTATTTGACAATCTAAGAGAAAAGAGATCGCTGCCCCTGACTAGAGTCAGGTACTGCATGTTTTGAAAATTCTTTTTTTTTTACTTAAATTTTATTTTATTTTTTAATATATTTTATTAATTATGCCATTACAGTTGTTCGAGTTCCCCCCTTCATTCCCCTCTACCCTGCACACCCCCTCCCCCACCATTCTCCCCCTTTAGTTTATAACCACGTGTCTCAAGTTCTTTAGATTCTATATTTCCCATACTATTCTTGCCCTCCGCCCTATCTATTATGTTTTGAAAATTCTTGATGCCCACCAGTGTGCTGCAGCACACCAGCTGAAACTCACTCTGCCAGATAAATGACCAGCCTTACCTACTTGACCTACTCTTCTATTGGATTGTTAACCTTCTCGTGTTAACTTATACAAACTATTTTAGAGATATTAATACTCTGACATATGTGTCATAAATTTTTCCTACAGTTTGTGTTTGCCTCTTGACCTTTGTACATAGTATTTATGTAGCCCAATTCAATTTTTTATGGTTTCAGTTTTTTATGTCTTTCCATATCTCATGATTATGAAAATGCATTGGATGAATTTCAACATCTGACAATTAGCTGGACATCCAGCTTCCAAACTCTGACATTCTGTGTGTTTTGCTTGGTAACTTATTACCACCCTACTCTTTGTCTCCTGCACCAGTGTCCACTCTCATCTCTCATTCCTAAATTCTCTTCATAGCACTAAGCGGATCAACATCAGCTTATCACTCTCACTGTAGTTATAGAAGCTGTCCATCAGCACTTGGCCAGGCCAGTGCCAGGGCTTGGATTGCAGATGAGTTGCCAGGAGTGACTTTGACATAATCACAGAAAATAAACATTAGTTGTCACAGAAACAGCTGTTGTGGCTGTGCTTCCAAGACTTCTTTTTCACTCGGGTCCACATGTCTTGAATTGTGCACACACATTGAGCCCAAGCTGAGGTCAGCAACAGCATTTGGAACTGTTGGCCCCTCCTGGGACTGGCTACCCTAAGCTTCAAGCTGCTAATGGGGTATTTTTGTTTGTTTGTTTCTTAATAATTTCATATATATGAAATTAGTTTCCAAATTTTACTAGGCCCAAATTTTAATTCTATGACACAAAGCTAACAAGTAGCTAAAGATAAAATGAGGTGATTGAAAGTCAAATAAGGGGTCAGACACGAATCACTAAACATTAATTTCATCTGGAAATTTCTCCATAATATAGCAGAAGTAGAGGTATTTTCAGGTAGAGGAATTTAGTAGAGGTATTCAAGGTAATGAGAAGCCACTGTGAAAAATGAATACCTAGGGTTATGTATAATTACACAGCACCTTTCACTGAAAAGGCAACCTGTAAGTATTTGTTGAATGAGTGAATGAATGAGTGAATGAATTAATGAAACTCTCAAAGCACATTACTGGTGGATAGAATAAGGCTAAATTATGTACCTGTGGGTGGACATGATAAAGAAATATAAGGAATTCTGCTCTCTAGTTTCCTCTTTTTATTGAATTTATTAGGATGTCATTGAATAATAAAATGATATAAGTTTCAGGGATACAATTCTGTAACACATCATCTGTATACTGTATTATGTGTTCACCACCCCAAGTCAAGTCTCTGTCACCATTTATCCCCCTTTTTCCCTCCCCACCTCCCCCACCCCCCTTCCCTCTGGTAATCACCATACTATTGTCTATCCTCTTCACTGTTATCCCTCATAGTCTGGGCTCTCCTATATTCTAGCTGTCAAAGCACCTATTCCCTGACTTGGGACACATGTAGCTAGTTCCCTCTACATAGTCCTATACCCTGATTATAGCTAAATAAGGAACTCGATTTGTCAAATCATCTCTGTCCTGGTCTTGGAGGACATGGGGCTCACTTAAACAGAAAAAGGTAAATTAGTTTGATTCAGAGGATTGGGATACATTTTTAGTTTACTTGTCCAGATATTGGTTTATAATGAGGCTTTAATTAACATAAAATCCATGGACCACTTAGGAGGCCTAAAAAGGAAAATAAAATCTACTTCAAGTAATTTTAACTGAGAGAATTTAATGAGAGAACTGAAGGATGGGAAGCCACTGCTGGTCTCAGTGGGGGGCAGAATTATGGGTCCAAAAGCTGGGGTCACCTAACAGATATTGAAACCATGGCAAGATCCACAGCTGCTGCCTGAGATACCATGTACTTTGCCGAATGGACCTCTTCCACCTGACTGTTTCTGAGGTGTAGTCTTTATTTTTTATTTCATTATTAATTTTTTAATCCTCACCTGAGGATATGTTTATTGACTTTAGAGAGAGAAACATTGATATGAGAGAAACATTGATATGAGAGAAACATCAATTGGTTGTCTCCTGTATGTGCCCCAACCAGGGGTTGAACCTGCAATGTAAATATGTGCCCTGACTGGGACTCAAACCCTCAACCTTTTGGTGTGCAGGATGACACTCCAATCAACTGAGTTACCTGGCTAGGGTGTGAGTTGTAGTCTTAAAAAAAACAAGCAAATGTAAGCAAATTATAGAACCCAAGAAGGGGATCCTGGGGAACCTCTGATTATAGCCAGAAGTCAGAAGAGACCCAGACTTGTGATTGGCATCCAAAAGTAGGGACAGTCTTGTGGGGCTGAGCCCTTAATCTGTGGTTCTTATGCTAACTTCAGGTGGATAGAGTCAAAACTTAGTTGAATTTTAGGACACCCAGTTGGTAGCCACAGAGAACTGGAGAATTTGTTGGGGTGAGGGGGAAAAAAGACATTTGATGTCAGAAGTAAAATGCTGTGAGAGTATAAAGGAAAAAGTTTTGTTCCCTTTCTTTAGCCAGTGACAAAAGGGCAAACACTGTGTGATTCCCCTTACATGAGGTCCCTAGAGGAGTCAAATTTGTGGAGACAGAAAGTAGAATAGTGGTTGCCAAGACTGAAGAGGAGAAGGCTTGGGAAGGTACTGGGAAGGGGTCAGAACAGGTTTCCCCGATGTGCTGCTTTGGCATGTGGATTATTTTGAGCTGAAGGCAACTGAGACTCTGCAGCCTTGGGAAAAACTTCTGCTCTTCTCTTAACTACCTAGAAAAATTTAAACTAGAGGTCTTGCCCATGGTAAGAGTTATCACCAGATATGAGATATCTTTTCTGACCTGTCTACAAAGCAGAGCAGATTTCTGATTACTGAACAAATAGCTACTGTTTTTATCCTCCTATAATGACCTTTGTCCCCGCCGAAGCCCCAGGCCTCTTACCTCATCCTTAGCTAGGATGTCACAAAAGCCTCATTTTAACTTCCTGTCTTGTCAACTGTCATGTATGTGAGGTCTCTGACTCTCGATATGTGAGGTGTCCATATGTACACATGTAATTAAATTTGGTTATTCTTCTCTTGTTATCTATCTCATATCAGTTTAATTACTAGACCAGTGGAAAGAACATAGAAGGAAAGCAGAGGAAGTTTCTTCCTCTCCCACAACTGTTTAATAGGTAAAAAGTTTCAGTTTGGAAAGACGGAAAGTTCTGGAGATGGATGGTGGTGATGGTTGTGTAACAATGTGAATGTACTAATGCCACCGACCTGTCCACTTAAAAGGGTTAAAATGGTAAAATTTATGTTGTGCATATTTTACCACAATAAAAAATATATTTACCATGTGGTTTTCCTCCTGAACTTGTATCCATAAGTCTAAGCATTTAGGACATTTTAAATTATTGTACTTTTGCAAGTACAGTATGAGTCATAAGGGCCCACTTTGAGCAACTCAAAACAATCTTACCTTACAAGATTGTTTTACAATAAAGTGTTGGATTCTAAGGGGGACAAGGCCTGACTGATTAGGTTAGTCTAGACTGGGATCGCTGAATGGACTTAAGGTGAGAGAGGGAGGGGAAAGTCTGCCTCTCACTGTCATGGCAATCAGAGCAGGTCAATAAGCACTTTAGTCACCTAGGAAAGGAATGAGCAATGCATCTCACATAGTAATTCAAGAAATAGGAGATGAGTGGTTATTTTCCTCTTTTTCTTCATGTTCTTCAGTTTCAATTTTTAAGAACAGAAGAATGAGCAGAACTGAAGTGTAGACTTGCTGAGTGGGGAAAAGAGTATCTACCTGCTAAAGAGTAAGTTGGCTGAAGATCAGCTGTCTCTCCCAGCTATGTTTTCTGGCTTGTCATTAGCCTGGGTTTAGGATGTCAGTCCCTGAGGATAGCAACAGGCACTCAGGAAAACAGGAGGTTTCCAGCTACATGGGTAGTCTCTTGCTACCTCTGTCTCTCTCTCTTTGGGGATAAGCTGGATTTGCTTTTGGACTGTCAGACTCTCACAGTTTAGAGGTCTCCTCACCTCCACCTCTGTAGAAAGAAGAACAAACAGATGAAGAGTGGTGTAACTGTATAATAATGACATTGAGCACTATTATTTTATCATAACCATCATAGTGTGTTCTACATCACCACTGCAGGAAAGGACAGACACATGGCATTTAAGAACATGTGCCTGTAGTTAGCACCCTCGATAGTGCCTCACAGATCCCAAAAGCTCAATAAATGGCAGGTGTAGTTATTAAAGCCTGTGTGTATCTCAGTCTAGAAACACAGGTGTGTGAGAAATATTACTTTATTTCCCTTAAAACAACTCAATTAGGATAACGGGCACCCACTCCACCAGCATGGTAGGAAATTCCCCTGTTGGTGTTACTGGAATTCCCCCTGCCCACCTTGGCTGCAGCAGAATCCAGAAGCTTATGTGCCCCATGCAGTGGGTGCTAGACAATCTCATCATCTAAGACAAACTCCTGGCTATCACAGAATCCACACTCTCCCTTTCATTCACAGCCCCGTGGGTGAAGGCTAGGACAGGGCATTGGACTAGTTCTCTGTCTGTAACTACTTCAGAAGATACTCAGGCTTTTCCCTCTCAGTCAGTGAAGGCAAGAAAGAGATGCCACACCCAGCCCAGGTAAACAGAGGACAGATTTAACGCAGGAACTATTTACAAAGGAGTGGGCAGTGGTTAGGAAAAGCAGTAAACCAGTGTAGAACCCTTGACCTGGCAACTGTGGAAAGTCATTGCATGTCTAGCCCTTTGGATCAAGAAGAAGAAACTGTTCCCAGAGCTTGGGGAGGGGCCCCAAACGTCACTGTGGCCCTCCCATGGAGAGACACAGCCAACCTGCAGCTGTCCTGCAAAGAGGGTCTCACTCCTTCCACCTGATCTCCTGCTGGTTCCTTCCCCTGGCTAAACCCAACCAGGAATCCAGAAAACAGAGGGTCCCTTTGTACTCATTTACATCAGTCACCTGGGCAGGGAGCAAGGAGGAAGGAAAAGGAACAAACAGAGGCCCCCAAGCCCTTCTATTCCAGGAACCCTGGCATCTCCAATGGCCGCACCACACGGTTCAGTGTAAAAGGTTCTAGAATTACAGTCTTGCTTACAGCCCATTCATTAACTGCAGCACAGAAGGGACATATCTGGGAATTGTTTCATGTATAAACTGAGGGACTAGGAAGGCACAGTCCTTCCAAATTCGTCCTCAGTTTCTAATTGAGGTTGGACGTGTCGCCAGTTAGTTTCCTCCCTTTGACTGGACATTTTGACCTGCTGATGTACAACTAGCTTTAGGTATTAATAATAGAATTGGTGAGGATGAAGACTGTAACAGAAGATTTGCTAGGGATTTAAGGGAGAGAGAATCAGAGAGCATAGTATCTGGAGCACAAGGAATGATGTGTACCTGTTGGCATACGGTGGTGTTGCATTTGTGTATTTTTGGCATGTGGCTTGCAGAGCGATGTGTTGGATCCAGGGGGTCTTAACTGAGCAAAACTGTCCCCAGTCTTTGGCACTCACTTGCTTTCTTCCTGTAAGTGTGATAACCCGAACTAGTTCAGCATAAGCCAAGTTCAAAACAGAAGAGATGCCTGGATTCTGTCACACTAACAAAGGGTGATGCTGTTTTTCAGGTTGAAATTTTCCAGAGCTGTTCACAGACATGTTTACACTATTGGATGTTTATGCAACCATTCTTGCCTGTTTATTGTTATGGGAAGTGCAGAAGGAATGTTTATGTAGAGATTTCAGTAAATGGAGTAGTTAGACCATGAAAGGCATTCATTTGAAAACGAGAACATGGCAGCAAATGTGGACTTGTCCTCCAGGCTTCTGTGGACGGACTTTCAGTGGGAGGCACATTTCATAACCTAGTCCTCCTGTGCACCCCTGACACATAGGGCTTTAGCCCTGAGGATGTCCCCGTGGAGAACAGGGCTTTCCTTCATTCTCATCTTGTTTGTACTACAAGAGTGGGTTTTTTTTTTTTATTTTACTGATTTTTTGAGAGAGAGAGAAAGACATTGATTTGTTGTTCCACTTATTTATGTGTTCATTGGTTGCTTCTTGTATGTGCCTTGACCAGAGATGGAACCTGCAACCTTGGCAAATGGGAATAACACTACCTAACTGAGCTACCTGGCCAGGGCCATTGGCCTACAAGAGTTAATGCTGTTCCACAACTGTCCTCTCTGAAACTCTGTTCTCTCAGAGAGTTCTCCTGCTGTCTGCTTGTCCTTCTCAGGCTCCCCACCCAGCTTGTCTTCCTCTGTCATGGAATCTGCAAAATCCAACAAAGGAAAATCTGTTTGGGGTAAAGGAGACTAGTTCCCTCCATCTAGGGACAGCTGCAGTAGCCCCCTGTGCCTTCCACTCCAGGGAGGATGAGGAAGAAAAGGCTTCTCTGGAGGCACCTGGCTAAGGTGGGCCTTGCTGGCCTTGGTGGCAGATGAGAAACACACACTCCCTGAGCCAGGCTTACAACAGGGCCCAGTGTTGCACTCAGGTGGCTGGGGAGGCACCCATCCCACTTACAACTCACCTCCTGCAGGTTCCAGAAGTACAGAGCCAGGTTCACAGAAAGATTAAGGCTGCCTACCCCCAGAGAAAGGAGCATTTATGACAGTAAACACACAAAAAGATGACCATGGTAGCGCAGCAGTAAATGGCATTTACAGTGACCAGGAGAGGAAGATGTGCCAGGTTCAAGGTAAGAGGCTCCTGCTCACATGATGTTTGACTACAGCACACAACAGACTGTAAGCTCATTGAGGTGAGGTTTCTTCTACTTTGCTCAGGCCTCAGGGGACAGGATCTAGCCATAATGCTTGGCACATGGAAGAAGTTTAATAAATTCATTCTTTTATTTAAAAAAAATGAATAGTACTGATGAATGAACAAGTAGGTTTCATAATCCCATGAACAAAATGCCTACAAGCACAGGCCTGGAGAGCTGAAGTGCTGGCAATGGTGGAATGTCCTCATCCAGGCAGCCAGAGGTGAACTCCTGAAGCTCAGGGGCCAGCTGGGGGTCCCCATATCTTGCTATCCTTTGCTGACCAGTTTCTGGTCCCTAGTAGGGGCTCAAAACATATTTGTTGAATAGAATCAAGATGTTTGTTCCAGACCAGTATGTCCTTCAGTTCTGGTCTCTTGAGTTTTTGAAAGCTAGACCAAGAAATGCCTGTCTGCCTATTCCTCTGTGATAGTGCAGAAAAGAGGCAAGTGCCACAGCCACATTTAGTCTTCTCCTGAGCACACCCAGTCCTGACCATCGCCCAGAATTCTGGGCCACAGCCCCCAAAAGCAAATGCCACTCCTGCTCGAATGTGTCTGCTCTAGGGGTAGCAGTCAGCAGGCAGAGTCCCTCATGTGTATCCACCCCCACACCCCACACTGTGTGCAAGCAGTGGTTGGGAGCTGATGTGGAGAAAGGGATCACCCAGGGATGCTTCTGAGAGCTGTTCCTGGAGCTCAAGAAAGAGCCCCCCCCAGGCTAGTACACCCTTACACTTGACATCACAGAGGCCCCCCATTATGTGAACACCCCAGTTCTTTGCCCAGGACCAGCTTCCTCCAAGAAGAGTCTCCATTCAACCCTTCCCCACAATGATCTTCCCTCATTCAGGGAAACCCCACCCCATGCACAGGGGCTGACATGAGGCTAGAGTCACCCCTTCTCAGCAGGCATTTAAAGAGCACATGTCTGTAAGATGGCTGAAATCCGAGGTAGGTGCTTAGGCAGGCTTGAGAGGGACCATCCAAGAAGGGCTTTGGCTCTGAAAGTTCCAAAGCACAGTCCAGAAAGCTGCTCAGCCTCAGCCTCCAGGCTCTGCCCCTGAGTGGTATCTGTTCTAGAGCCCCACTCCTGTAATAGTAGCTCAACCCAAAAGCTTCGAAACTACCCTCGGCCTTAGACCAAGCCCTCTTCATAGAGGAGGCAACCCACTCTAGTTTCTGCCTCAAAAGAGAGTCAGGTAGAGGATTGGGGGCCCTTGTGCCAGCAGCCCCGGTGGCCCAGGGGGAGGGAGTCCCTCTTCCAATTACACAGCCTATAAAATGTGCTCTCTATTATACGGTCAGGTTTGAAGGTCATTAGTTAAATCAAAAACAATACAAAAGAAGCTCATCTTTAGAACACACATAGCTTTTAAGTAAGTGCCTTTGTTATAACCTGGTCACAGCATGAATTAGGGTGTGTTAGGTCAGGTAACGGTGATTTGGGACTATGGTCATGTTCTATCACCCCTATTCTAAACTTTCTTATTCTGTTTCTCCTTCTTTTTTCTCTTCACAATTTCTTCCTTCCTTCCTTCCTTCCTTCCTTCCTTCCTTCCTTCCTTCCTTCCTTCCTTCCTTCCTTCCTTCCTTCCTTCCTTCCTTCCTTCCTTCCTTCCTTCCTTCCTTTCCTTCTCTCTCTCTCTCTCCTTGACTGACATTGACCTTGACCTTGACAGAGGCACTCAGGGACTCTGTTGACATTGCTACATTATATTGTTGATATTGGCATGAAAAAAGCTGCTGACCTATGTAGGTCTTTCCAAAGACTGGAGAGACCCTAAGACATTCTGTAATACTAAAACAAATTTGGGTTCATTAATACAGAAACACAGAAAGCCCTGTTCTAACTCTCGGAAACTTAGATTTTAAATGAAATTAATGTTCTTATTATAAAAGAAATACAAGACCACTGTAAATAATTTAGAGATTACATGTAGCCAAAGAAGAAAATGAAATCAGCCTAAATCCTATCACCCCAGCATGACCACATTTTCACATTTGCACATATCCTTTCAAAGTATATTTATGGGCTACATGGTGTGGTAACTTATTATTAAGCACTATTTTCCCCATAGAGTGACCTGCTTTTTTATTACCAATATATTATAATATTGCCTCCATATTGTTAAATATTCTTCTACGATGTTTCTAAAGGTTTCAATGTTTCCTTTGTGGCTACACTATTCCTTACTTAACCAGTCTCTGTTGTTAGACATTTAGATGTTTTCCAACTTGGTCCAATTATTAAAAGAGCTGCAAGAAAGGCCCCTTTAGCTATATCTCTGCCCACATTCATGATTTTTTCCTGAGGATAAATTCCTGGACTTGGAACTGCTGTGATAATGCAAACAGCCATTGCCAAATAGTCCTCTAGAGCACCTGGCCCTGGCTATCCTCCCCATCCCACCTCTACCACCAAGCAGATGACTTTCAGAAATAAAAAATTTGAGAAATAAGAAATCTAAGGGTGATTAGGGATTGTTGTTCCCCCAAATCAGGCTTTTCTCTCCTCTTCAAGCATATGGTTTTAAAAGGCTTTAGTAAGATTTCTCTGTTTTAATTCTATAGAGAAAATGATTTATGGCTCAAGAAGCCCTCATAAGCATACATGAGATGGGAGATAGAGGAATTTCTGTAAATGCATTCCACTTCTGGTTTCCTGTATGCCCAGAGTTTATTAAACCGACCCCTTCATCTTCCCTAGAATCTTTTTCACCCAAGCAAATGCATCTGGAGTCAGGGCAGCAGGGCCAGCCTGCTCTTTCCAAGAGGCAGTGTTGAAAATCCCTATCGCCCCGCAGAGGTGCTGGGTGGCCTGGGACTACTTTCTTCCTGCTTCTGTGCCTTGGTGCCAGCCACCTAATCTGAAGGACTTGCTGCAGGCAGCCTGCCTGGAGGCTCTGCCATTTGTCTGACAATGTGAGATTCCTCCCTCATTCTGTGACTGCCCCCCTTTTGCTGCCCTTTGGATGGCTGGAATATGGGCAAGCCCTGGGATGTCCTTGAGACAGGCAGGCTGAATGCGGAGCTGGCAGCCCCTTCCCATCTGAATACCTTACAAGGCAGGTGGGAGCAAGGGGCTGACTTCTTATCTCCTGTGCTCTGGACGTGCCTTATTTATAGCCCTGCTGGCAGAGAGAGCAGCTGGCAGCAGCTGCACACGCGGTTGCGGTGATCCAGCAGAGTGGTTAGCCCTGAGCTGACGCTGTCCCCTATGGTCAGGCCGGAGCAGAAGACAGACAGGTAAGGGCCCCAGTTTTCTCTTCCTCCTACCTCTTCCTTGACATCTTCTTTCGCTGTGTCTGCCTGATTTAGACACCAGCTGTGCAAGCTTTATGCCCTGGGAGGGACCCTCCGACTCGGTCCCAGTAGAGACCCAGGTGGCAGTGGCACAACTCCTGCCCCATAATCTGCAGGGAAGAACAGTACCTGCCCTCCTAGAGCTACAGCAGGAGCCTGCAGGCATATAAAGGATGTGGGAGGGCCCTGGTTCACCTTACCCTCTCTGAGTGGGAATCAGAATTTACACTGAGTTTTGAACACCACACAGCTTGTTTTTCAATGAGGAGAGAAAAAGAAAAAAATTAAAAATAAACATTGGATAGGGGGAAAAAACCAGAGCTCTGGAGCTTTTTCTCCCTGGCAGGGTCTTCAGAGACCCTGGGGTGAAAAGGCAAGTTACTGAAGAGTTTGATTATGCTGGGAAACTATGTTTATACAAGATGACTTATTACAGCTGATGGTTTGAAAGTGCACATAGCTGTTACGTGTTTTAAAAAGGGAGTGCATTAATGTTTAACTAACTTCTAAAGCAAAATATATGTGAAATTCACAATACTCAGTAATGCTTGAGCCAATGGCATAAATAATGTTAGTACTGATGAAATGATATATTGGGTTGACCAAAAAGTTTGTTTAGTTTTTTTCCATAAAATAAAAAGCACATTTTTCAATAACTTTATTGATCTGGATAATTTGAGTATGTTGGCTATCTCCAAGAGCATGGTGTAATTTTGATTGTTCTCAATTAACATCTTGATTTGATCACTATCAACTTCCAGCGAGAAATCTCCAGCATAAAACCTCACAAACCACTTTTGACACGTTCAATCAATCATAGCACCTTCTCTGTACATAGCACAATATTTTTTTGCATTTCAGTTGTGTTTTTACCTTTCTTAAAATAATAAAGCATAATATGCCAAAAATGTTGTGTATTTTCTTCCACCTTTGATATTAAAATGGCCACACAAAAATTCACCAATTTTGGTAAGTTTTTTAAAATGCGTGCTGATATGACAGCAGTCACAATACAATCTAACAAAATAATTTCAAATTAAGTTAAAGACAACCAAGCGCTCTAGAGGTATCATACAGAAAAAAAATCAAAAGAAGTTTTTGGCCATTTCAATATTTATCATATACATATAAACATCTACTAGCCAGACTCCATGCAAGGCACTTTATCAAGTCTAACCTAAAAGAAAATTTTCATGTATTTGCTCTGTATAGCTTCTCTGTTTTATTTGTTTTGTTGAGGAATGTTATTTCACTTTGTCTTACTGCTAGGTTTATAACAAGATGTTCTGTGTCAAGTCTATTACATTTTGAGATCCATCCTACTTTATGAAAGTGTTTAATGATTATAGTTTCTAGGGTTTTTTCTAACATTAAGAAAACATTTGGGTGTACAACTTCCATGAAAAATTCCGTGCTTCCCCAGGGAGCATCCCTGGATGCTCCCCTGCCACCGGTCTTTGAGCACATTTTCCACTTTTAGACTTCATTTGTCCCATTGGTGTTTCCAGAGTCCTCCATTGATTCCAGATCTTGGAGGCTAGCCCTCTCTTTTTAGTCCCACAACTCTTAATGGGAACCTACACACTTTCTACTAGGTCTGTAAAGTATTTCATATTTAAAATAGATAGCCAAAAAACTCTTAAGTTTAAACTGTCCTCGCTCTCACCTCACTGTTAAAAAACAAAAATCACTGAGTAAGTTTTAAAGATCTTATTGACTTTATTCAATGATTCATAAATTAGTCAGCATCCAATCTCGCAGAAAGAAAGGGGCTTCAAGTAGCTGTGCAAAATGAAAGACTTTTATAGGCAGGAGGGAGCAGGGTAAGAAAGACTTTTATGGGCAGAGAAGTGGGTTGATTATTACAAGGTCACTCTTCTTAGGGGATGGCAGGGAGTCAGTCCATCAGGCAGATAGCCTCAGTTTTACTGGTCAGGTGTTTCCTGTTTGACTGGTTTAAGGTTCCATTTCTGGGAGAAGTGAAACTAATTAAGTCTCTTTGGTGACTTGGGGCTTAGCCTAAGCATTTCCATGTGGGGTCCATTGTCTTCTTTTTAACACCATCAAAGAAAGAGGTGAAATTATATTCATAGTGTTGATTTTCTTTGTTGTTTTTCTTAGTATACAGCCATGTGTTTACCACAGAAAATACACTAGCAGAGAAAAGAAAATACTCAGTATCTTATTGTTTATCTTAATTATTCTAAGAGGTCCTTGATTGTAAGGCCAACTATTAAGTTAATACTAGCTTTAAAAGAGAGGGAAAATATTCCCACTATGTTGCACATTAATGTACTTTAAGATGAACCACAAAATAACAAACTATGAAAGAAATATAAATTATAATTAAGGAATATGTATGTACATATGGATATGTATATATAAATACAGGTTATTTTGGTTATCATTTTTGTTCAATTTATAGTCAATGTACTTTAACTATGAATTTAATCTTTCACTGAATATGGGTTGTCTCTTTATGACACTATGACTTATTTTATTTAGCCAGAATATTGAAATATCCATAACAATAAAATAGATTGGAAGTAAAAAGCATAAACTGAGATTTAGATAAGTAATTTTTATTACTTGTTTTGAAGTAATATAACTTGTTTTGAAGTATGATCTGCTAGTTTCTACACTATTAATGCTACCTACTGAACAGTAAAAAGGCTCAACCACCTTGTGCCTTGGTCTGTATGCTCCCCATTTGTCTTACTGATCTTCTTCATTATTATTGATTTGTCAGCCCTTCATCACTTAGGCTTTGACATACTAAAATTAAGGATGAAAAATATAAAGAAACTAACATAAGGTGTGAGTGATTTGGTATTTAACAGATGTCTTTCATAAATACCATTTATTTTTAAGTGTAAATTTATAACAATAAAATTAATTTGAACTTGAGGGACAATTTTACAATTTGGAGCTTTGTTTGAATTTAAAAGATAAGTTTATATAGAAAGTACAGAAATTAAAAAAAATAACACCAAAGTGTTAAATAGAAATAAAGCCATGCCAAGGCAAAAACAGATGAAATATGCCCTGTGTGTTTTATTAAGAAAGCTGTGTAATTAGATTTTAAAGAGAAAGTGCAAGAATTTCATTTTGGATTTTAAGAAGTGAGGCTTCTTCTGCCGGATCTGCATAAAGGGGGCAGAGACATCTGAAGGGACAGGGGCTGACTATTTTCATGTTAAGTAAAGAGCACCTTCCACCTGGGCTAGAGTCTGTGCTAGACTAATTTCAAAATGTCAGTCTATGGTTTAACATGAGCGCAAAATAGAAAAATACGTGATATTGATTATTCTACTTCTCTCTTATTCACTACTTTGTAGGAAGATAAAATAACTATTATGGAGGCACAAAGGGTTCTATGGCAACATATTATGTGTAATAACGAAAATGATAAAAGGTGCAATTGCCCAGGACTTCCAGCCAAGATGGAGGCATAGGTAGACACACTGGGCCTTCTTGCACAATCAAAACTAGGACAACAACAAATTTAAAAACAAAAACAACAAGAACTGACAGAAATTTTAACTGTATGGAAATCCAACAACCACGGAGTTAAAGAAGAAACATTCATCCAAACTGGTAGGCGGGGCGGAGACAGGCAGCCAGGTGAAGAGGACTCATTTACTTAACAAGTGGTAAACACATGTTTGTATACTAAGAAAAAAAACAAAGAAAAACAAAGAGCCTTAACGAGAGGCTCTTTACTTAACATGAAAATAGTCAGCCCCTGTCCCTTCAGATGTCTCTGCCCCCTTCATGCAGATCCAGCAGAAGAAGCCTCACTTCTTAAGGCAGCAGCTGGAGGACTGGGGCGGAAAAGGTGGCGGCTTGCAGACTGGATGGTACCACATTTGCATGCAGATAAACCAGGAGGAACAACTGGGGAGCGAGACAGAGCACTCAACCCAGGGTTTCTGCACAGGTGAAATAAAGCCTCAAAGCCTCCAACTAAAAACACCTATGGGAGTTGAAGTGGCCATGGAAGGAACTCCCAGACTCACAGGAGAATTCATTGGAGAGACCCACAAGGTCCTAGAATATACAAAACCCACCCACTGGGTATCAGCACCAGAAGGGCTCAATTTGATTGTGGGTAGTGAGGAAAGTGACTGAAAGCCAGCAGAGAACAGAGCAAGCAGCACTGTTTGCTCTCGGACTCCTCCCTGACATAGTGTCACAACACAGTGATGTGATTGCCCTGTCCCGGTGAACACTAAGGCTCTGTCCCTTACTACATAAGGGTGACCCAAGACAAAAAAAAAAGGCCTAAATGAAAGAACATATCAAAGTTCCAGAAAAAAATACAACTAAGCAATGAAGAGATAGCCAGCCTATCAGATGCACAGTTCAAAACACTGGTGATCAGGATGCTCACAGAATTGGTTGAGTATGGTCACAAAATAAAGGGAAAAATGAAAACTATGCAAAGTGAAATAAAGGGAAATATACAGGGAACCAACAATAACAGGAAGGAAACCAGGAGTCAAATCAATGGTTTGGACCAGAAGGAAAAAAGATAAACATTCAACCAGAACAGAATGAAGAAGAAATAATTTTTTTTAAATGAGGAGAGGCTCAGAAACCTCTGGGACAACTTTCAACATTCCAACATCCGAATCATAGGGGTGCCAGAAAAAGAGGAAGAGCAAGAAATTGAAAACTTTTTTGAATAAATAATGGAGGAGAACTTCTCCAATATGGCAAAGGAAATACACTTCCAGGAATTCCAAGAGGCTCAGAGAGTCCCAAAGAAGTTGGACCCAAGGAGGAACACACCAAGGCACACCATAATTACATTAGCCAAGATTAAAGAGAATGAGAGAATCTTAAAAGCAGCAAGAGAAAAGGAGACAGTTACCTAAAAAGGGGTGGCCATAAGACTCTTAGCTGATTTCTCCAAAGAGAACTTACAGGCAAGAAAAGTCTAGAAAGAAGCACTCAAAGTCATGAAAGGCAAGGACCTACATCCAAGATTACTTTATCCAGCAAAGCTATCATTTAGAATGGAAGGTCAGATAAAGTGCTTCCCAGATAAGGTCAAGTTGAAGGAGGTCATCATGACCAAGCCCTTATATGAAATGTCGAAGGGACTTACCTAAGAAAAAGAAGATCAAAAATATGAACAGTAAAATGGCAACAAACTCACAGCTATTAACAACCAAGCCTAAAATAACAACAACAATAACAAACTAAGCAAACAACTAGAACATAAATGGAATTACAAAAATGGAGATCACATGGAGGTTATCAGCACGGGAGTGGGAGAGAGAGGTGGGGGAAAAGGTACAGAGAATAAGTAGCATAAATGGTAGGTACAAAATAAACAGGGGAGGTTAAGAATAGTATAGGAAATGTAGAAGCCAAAGAACTCATACATACAACCCATGGACATGAACTGAAGTGGGGGATTGTGGGTGGAAGGGGGTATGCAGGGTAGAGGGGAATAAAGGGGAGAAAATGGAATTAGTATAGCAGCATAATCAATAAAATATATTTTTTAAAAAGGTGCAATTGCCCAGAGTTGAATATGGTTAAATTAATTAGGACACAGCCAGAATATGGAATACGTACACATCAAAATGTTGGCATAGATTTTAATTTTTAATCAAAATATAAGGCTATATTCATAATATATGATTCTAACTGTGTAATATATGTATATAAAAGTATTATTTCTAAGGGATAAAGGTGGTAATAATTATATATTTTCTCTACATTTTAAATAGTTTGATAAATTTTCTACACTGAGATTAATCATAAAAAATTTTATTGCAAAATTCCATGCAAATATAAAACATTCTAATTATTGCCAATTATAAAAACTATAACTAACAATCAGAATGGTCAGCCTCTTAAAAATAGTAGCTAAAGCCCTGGCTGGTGAGGCTCAGTTGTTTGGAGCATCGTCCCATAGCCAAAAGGTTGTGGGTTCTATTCCCAGTCAGGACACAGGCCTAGGTTGAGGTTCTATCCCTGGTCTGGGCTCTTACATATGGGCAGCAACTAATCAATGCTTCTCTTTTCAGTCAACCAATCAATTGATGTTTCTCTGTCTTCCTTCCTCTGTCTCTAAAATAGCAATGAAAATATGTCCTCAGATGAACATTAAAAAATAGTAGCTAAAATTTATTAAATGATAGCTATATCCAGCAACTATGTACTAGCTAAACACTCACAACTACCCTATAAATATTACTACTATTATTATTCCTGTTTTCAGATAAGAAAACAGGTTTAGAACAGTGTTATCCCCTATAGAAGTTGCAACCAAGTTAAAGATACAGTCTGGCCCTGGCTGGTGTGGCTCAGGTGGTTGAAGCATCCTCTTGTAACTGAAAGGTTACTTATGGGTTCTATTCCCAGTCAGGCCTATACTTAAGTTGTGGTTCCACCCACCACCTGGGCACTTACAGTCCTGGGCAAGGTGTGTATGGGATGCAACCAATGGATATTTCTTTCTTACTATAGCGATGTTTCTCTCTCACCTTTCATCTCTCACTATAAAGCAATGAAAACATGTCCTCAGGTGAGAATTTAAAATATTTTTAAAAATATGGTCTGGCTTCAAGGATTTCATAATCTAGTGACATTAGAATAATATGAGAGAGCAATATTAAAGCCATATGCAGTGAACAGTGTGGTTTGAATTCTCAGGTCCTACAGGAATGGTGTGTAATGGCTATTACTTGTGTGTATAGGAATATTACTCGACTAGGTAAAATATGCTTGAGGTAAAATTTACATAGAAAAAGGTAGGGAGCCTAAAGGAAGTAAAAAACTTATAAAAGGCCAAGACAGGTGGGGAAGGATGTGAACAGCGTGGACTTGGAAATAAATAGGATTTGTCCTGCCAGGTGAAAGGTGTGTCCTGCGTGTATTAGATGGTGTGCTAAATATGTGTTGGGAAGCAGGAACAAGCACTGGGGACAATGGCTACTTTTCTTGGTTTTTTTGAGACATTTCTAAAATCCAACATTTTGTAAGAGGAAATAAAGAGGTCTCCTGCTCCACAGTCTGAAAAAGAAAAAATCTTCTCTTTAAAGAATTTGAACTAGTACTTATTTGAATTCTAAATTTAAAATAAAATGAAGCTCTGAGTTAGGGAAGTAGTAGAAGCTGGCTCTGGAGTGCACACCATATGCACATGTGCACACGCATGGTGACCCTCGAAGCAGCTCTGTGAGGATGGCTCTGAGTTCCTCGTCCATGTATGAGGACCCCGAAGTGCTGAGGGGTAAAGGGGCTCGGAGCCAGGAGGCGGGGCAGCTCGGGTATGAACCCAGACAGTGCACTGCCAGCAGTGACAGGCATCTGACCAGAGACTATTGGGAAAGTCTCCACCATGAAAACAGGATCTCACCAGAAAAAGGAGTGAGGGCTTTTAAATTACCCCCCTTCTTTAAAAAATTCTCCCTTTATCTCTAGTACCTTCTCGAGAACATGGGAAGGTTGTGTTCACTCCTTGCTCATACCCCAATAGCTAGCGCAGTGCTTTGCACACAACAGCTGCTTGTAAATATCCACTAAATTGCTGTGTTTAACTCAGGCATAGGAAGCATTAAGATACAAAGAAAGGAGCCAGAAGTGTCCCTTGTCTCCAGTCCTGTTCCTCTGTGATGCTGACTCGAACAGGTCTGAAACCCACTCCCCACCCTTTGATGTACAGCCCAAGGACAGAATGGTTTCAATAAACACTAATTGCAATAAACCCTGTTGCAATAAACCCTAATATTTCATGATAATGTGTCTCTGAGGAATAAATCCTCTGACTTGGAAGTTTTTATTCACCAAAGTCTGTGTGTGAGTGTGTGGTACATGTCTGTGAGTGTGGGCGGTGTGTGTGAATGTGTGTGTTTGGTTGGGGGTTAGGAAAGAGATTGGAGATGCTGAGTAAATTCTAAATGGTGTAAGCTTTTTCAAAAGCTCTCCAATTTAGTTCAGAATTTCTTAATTAACCATTAGAAAACAACACCATTTTGTTCTTTTAACTTAATTTAGTAAATAACAAAAAATACAAGTTAGAGAGAATAACCTCCTTATTTTAAAACCTTAATTTTAATTACATTGAATTATGAACCAAACATTATGCCTTCCAAGACAGAGGCCAGCAACACTTTAAATCAATTAGACTCAGTAAAGTAATTACAAAGTGCATGCAACAGAATGAAAGTGAAGAAGTTTTATTGTTTTTTAGATTTTATTTATTTACTTTTAGAGAGAAGAATGGAAGAAAGTGAAGAATTTTAAAAGTAGGTGAGACAAACTCCTTTTAGGCACCTTTCTCTCTACTTCTGCAAACCGAAAATGAAAAAATCCTATAAATAGGTGCAAATTTGTTGGCACTCAAATTAAGAAGCACCAGCAACTATCCAAGTGAGGGAAGAAATATTTACAACCACAGTTCCAAGTCTAAAATACTCTCAGATGGAAAAACTCTGAGGACAGTGAAGAGGGCAGAGTGAGGACCTTCTAATCAAAACAGAGTTCTCAATAAGTCAGGAAGCTTGGAATTCACAGTGACAAGTTCAACATCATTTAAGTAATTAAATTTCTACAGAAGAATTGACAGAGCCTTCAGCCACTGTTAAGCAGCAGCAGTAGCAAACCCTCCAGTCTGGCTGGGGGTCAGCTCCTGCAGGATCCTGGCACCCCGCCCGGAACTGTTTCCACTTTTGTGTACAGTGCTTCACTGTTTCCTGGGCAGCCGTGGCAAAACTCTGCCAGTTGGAGCAGCTGGGCAGCTCCACAGGTCAACTTCAGCTCAACTGAACCACGAGTCTCTTTTTAAAATTTGTTATCATTTCCATAACGAATTAGATCACGTCTCTCACCTGCTCATAACTCTCCAATGGCACCCCAAATCAAAACACAATCTCAACACTACATAACCTACAGAGTCCTACATTGACCCAGGCCCTGGGAATCTGATCTCATGTCCTCCCTTTCTCCCTGTCCACTTCGGATGCTCCTGCAGTCACACCGCCCTTCCTCCCACTGCCCTGCCCCAGGGTATTTTCACTTGCTGGTATCAGTGCCAAGAAAATCACACAACTTCCTTCCTCTTTCATTCATACTGCATCTGAGATACACCCACCCCAGCTAAAATTACACTGTCTAGCTCCTTACCCTGATCTACTTCTGTTCAAAGCACTTGTCTCACACATATCCACACTCATAGCTACATATGTATTAGTGTTCATCTGTCCCTGAGTAACATGTGAGCTCCAATTGCAGCAGAGACTTGCTATTTTGTTCACTGAGATTTCCTCAGGACCTACAATAGTGAGTGGCACAAACTAGGTCCTAAATAAGTGTTTGTTGAAAAAGAAGGCTCAAATGCTTTACAGCTTGTCACTGTAATTTATATACCAACATCCATCACAAAGTAGTCTTATCAGGCCAAGTCTAATGTTTCCCTGACCACAACTTAAACCTCATTTCAAAACTCACTACATTTGCATTTTGCTACAAGAGACAAGTGGGACCTAGGAATTGGGCCATTTGGGCTTGGATCCCAGCTCTGCCACATACAACGTGCCCAGGCTAGAAATCACCTTCCCAGAGCCTACTCTTTAAAGAGGATAAAGAGGACAAGAACCTCTTAAGGCACTTGGAAGGACCCCACAAGTCAGTAAAAACACTAATAGCTACCATTCATTGAGGAGCACACACCGTGTGCCATAAAGCGTGCTGTGGGTTTGCTTCACGTTGTCCTGTCTTCACAACGACCATCTGACGTAGGCATTATTAGCAGTCCCGGTTACAGTTGAGGTAACAGAGAAAAATCCAGAAAAGTATCCTTACTTAACTAAGAAGATGTAGTTGTGGTAGCCATTTTAGTTTCCCACTGCCACTACAACAAACCATCCCAGCCTGTTGTCTGAAAGCAACACAACTTTGTCTTACAGTTCTGAAGGTCAGAAGTCTGAAATGCTGTCACTGGGCTAAAGTCAGGGCCGGCAGGGCAAGAATTGCCCTCCGGAAATAATTAATTTTTGGCTTTTTCCAGCCTGCACAGGCCTCCTACATTCTTTGGTTCATGGCCCTTTCTCCACTTTCTAAGCCAGAGTTAACATTTTCAAATCTCTGACTCTGACTCTCTTGCCTCCTCTTTCCAGTATAAGGACCCTGTGATTCCATGGGGCTCACCTGGATGATCCAGTATAATCTCCCTCATCAAGGCCCACAGTTTAATCACCTGTAAAATCCTCTTACAAATTCTGGGGATGAGAATGTGGGCAGCTTTGGGATTAGCCCACGTCTGCTTCTGTCATAATCTGTCATTATTCTGTCATAACCTCCTGCCCACTGCACTACTTAGCACACAGTACAGCCTTTTGTGTTTCGCAGATCTTTTTCCCTTTGTTACAATGAGGGGAGGATGAAAAGCTTGGATCTCAGCTTCGGATTTTATGTGACACTAACCTGGACAATTTGTCCCCTTGTGCCCTGCAATGCACAGGATGCCAAAGAATCACAGTTAACTCTACAAAGCACTTTATCTTAATGAGCCAAGTCTTAAAATATTCAGTCTCCCTTTATCCTCACCCACAGTATTGACTTTCAAGAAACCATAAATATTCCATAAAAGTAGGTTGCAAAGTGGAAATGACCTGTTTGGAGGCCACGCTGCTCATGGTGGGGAGGTGTCTGGGAAGAGAGGTCCGAGTCACATTCTGGGGCACTCCCGGCACCAGGATGCCCCACAGTAACACAGCAGGTGGAGAAGAGCCCACTAACACGCAAGAGGCACCAGGACAGGCTGGGTGACTTCACTCAGGGTGCTCCAGTGAGGTATTCAGGGCCCAGCAGCACAGGTGACAGTGATGGGAGGCTGGGGAAATGCCAGCCAGCAGCAGGGCAACCTGATTCACCAGGATCAAGGAGACTGGGCCCTGAGGCCACGTGTCAGCCATGGAGGGTGGTGTGCAGCAGGTGTCCAAGTCATGTTGGTGCCTGGGATGATTCCAAGCTCTCAGGGGCTGGAAAGGGTCTGAAGGCAGTTCCAGAGCCAGGAAGACAGGGGGAGATTAGAAGGGGTCCACAGCTCAGCAAGGCCCCTGATTCCCAAATCTGTGGCAGTTGAACTATGTCAGACCTCATCTTGAGTGGCATCAGGTTGCCCCTATATATACACAAATACCCTCCGACTTGAGGATGGCTCAGGAGCCACCAGGATAGGAAGCGTGTGAAAGGGGTCAGTGTTCCAGGTGGAGGGACTGGGGTAAACTTGGAGGGGCCCCCGGACCACAGGAACAAGGCATGTGGCATGAGTTTCAGGGGCAGGTATCCAGTTGCATTGTCCCAACCCTTTCCAGGGTCTATTTCAGTGTTAGAAATTAGTAAATAAACATAAGAGCTGTGTGTTTTTTGTAACAGAGAGATGATAATAATAATACAGATTGTGCGCCTTAGACATATTTTCCTCAATTATCTACACTTAGGGTGACCATAGAATTTATGGTAAAAACTGGGGCAGTTTGAGAGGCAAAGAGAATGCTTTCAATAAGTATGTTGGGTCAACAGGTAGAAATGGACAGGTCCAAGGGGCCCCTGCTGTGGAAGGGCCCAGTTTCTGGGCCCCACGGCTCCTTGTTTTACAGGAGCCCTCCAAGGGCTCCTGCGGAGCCGCCTTGGCTAGAAACAAACATTTAGAGGGATTTTTCAACCCCCATAAGCTTTCTGCCACCTCAGACATTTTTATTCTTTTCACAAGGAAGATAAAAAAAAACCCTCAAGCAGGGTTTCCTGTAACATATAACTAGGCTGTGACCCCCTTATACCAGCCAGTATGTTAAAATCAAATGTGTTTCTTTCTTCAAGAGACTATTATTTGAGTTTCAAGGCCTTACCATGTAGCTTGATTTTCTTTTGGGACATTTTGCTAAACTGAGGAGCCTTTCTTCTCTGCTGCCCCTCTACAAGAAACCACGAGTTCACAAAAAGCTTTCTTCTGGCCTAAATGCAAGTTTTTCAAACTAGAGACCAGTTTCATAGCTCTGTGTGAGGCAAGAAAACCATATAGTGTACTGAGATCCACATATTTTTAACAATAAAATAAAATAAACTAGAATATAAAAAATAGAATAAAAGAACAGAATACATCTCCCATAGTAAGGATAAGCATTATTTCATCATAATATTTTTCCAGCACCACAGGAAGGCTGTGTGTAAAAACATCCTTCCTGGTGTGGGCCGTCATCAGTGCTGGCGATCCACAGTTGTGGCCACATTTTCTGGTCCCCTATTTCCTTTTGCCTGGATCCTCACATGACCAAGGGCAGCTCACTCACTCCCACAGGCCTCTCAGACACACTTGTCTCTCTGCAGACGGCCTAGTTTGATCCCTTGGGCCGGAGACAATGAAGCGGTTTCCTACTTGATCAGTTTTATAGACATGAGTCTTCATGGAAAAAGTAAAAGATCAAAACAAAACAAAAACCTGTGAGGTTCACCAACAAGTGAAAGGGTTCTGTGAGCAGAGCTCTGAGAAGCTAAAAAGCAACATGGCTAATTATTAGGAACCCCGCAACTCTTCTGCACATCCACCACCCAGTATTGTTTGTGCCCAAGTGTGCAAGTACAGATTGTTTGTGTGTGCCTGTTCTAATTTACCCCACTTATGTGCCAAAAAAAAACAGGTAAAATATCTTGTAACCTGGGGGCCTGGCCCCTTCCTCACTGTACTAGGGTCTCTGTAGCAGCCTCTTCCGGTAATTCACAGAAGGTCTGGGGGTGGTTAATTGGGTACCCCCCACATCAAAGCCTGCCTTTTATGACCACTGGCTGGGGAAGGGAGAAGAGGGGACCCTGGTGCTGAGCAGAAGGGAGCCACCCTAGGCAGGATGTCTGGAAGGAGTGATAAAACCAACTGCATAGGTATTTTAATAGACATGCTGTTTCCATTCTTTACCATGTGTTCTTTATTCTGCTCTGGCTATTTTTTACTTGAATTATGGAGCTCTGCTTCTTTGTTAAAGTAACTCAGACTAAGCAATTGCTTTTCTACATAAAAAATGCATACAGATATTTTGGGTAGGGCTGGGATGCTGGTGAGGGGCTGAGATAGAAAGCACATTGCCTTTCTGGAGGCTGAGGATTTTTCTCTTACCTCTTCCTTATGGGAGTATAGAACCTATGTTTCCAAGAGCCCAGAGCACCTTGACAAATGCAGATGGCAAAACACTGTGTCCACTGGGGATAGGCACCTCCAAAGGATGATGAAATGGTATGGCCATTATACTGTCACAGAGGTAGCAGATAGATTTTCATTACACAGGCAAGATGCAAAGATAAACAGCCTTCCTGCTCCAGCAATGTGGTGGACTCATCTGAGTGCTCAAGCAAGTACTTCCTCTCTTGTACCACAATCTCCTCTCCTCTAAAATGCAGATAATTGTATTTGTAAAGGGTTATTGTTTATGAAATATGCTTCTGAAATCTTTGAGTGGCTCTCAAATAGTTAAAAGTTGAGCTCCAATTTGCAATCATTCAAGAAGCTGAACTTAGCAGCCCTTACCTCATTCAACACTATTGGCCACTACTCCTTGAAATATTTCAGTCATTGATGTCCCCTCTCTCTCCTGGTTCCCCCATCCCTGGTCTACATGGATGCTTCCTCCTCTACCTACCTTTTAAACTCCAAAGGCTCCTGGAACTTGATCTTTGACCCAGCCCTCACAATCCACACCCCCTTGGGTTTCTTACTTACTCCATTGATTTTTGTTGTTGTTTTTAAACTGCCATTTGGCTGGTGAACCCTTACAGCCATATCACTAACTCTAACATCCTCCAGCTTGTTCATATAAGTTTGGGAAATTTTTTATTTGAATGGCCTTCCTGAAAATACTTCAGTTTCAAACTAAAATCATCCTGTACCACAAGCTTATTTTTTCTATTTTCCTGATGATGGTACCTGTCATTTATCTAAGCCAAAGAAATTATCTTGGATGTATCCTCAGGACCCAATCACCTATCATAATTTCTACTGATTTTATGAATTTAAAATTCTTGAATGACTCCTACTCCTAATACTACTGCCCTCATTTCTAATCTACCTTCCTTTGAAAGGACCAGGGCAGCAGCCTCTTGTCCTAGGTTGGGTTTCCCAGGAGTGAGGTCTGCGTTTTATTGAGGAAGTGCCCCAGTAGGCAGTGGGGAGGGAGGAAGATCAGCAAGAACGTGGTTTCAGGCCAAGTCCCAGCCTCAGCCAGACCTTGTGGGTTTGACCTGACTAAGAGAGCTGCACTTCCACATCCCCACACCTGCCAGTGATTGTTAAGGGCATCCAGGAGGGGGAGTGACACAGTTCTAATAGCCTAAATGCACTCAACACAGAGACAGTGAAAGAACGCTGGCAGAATCTCCTATGTTCCTAAATGAGCCCCTAGTAGATTTCTATACTTGAGTCAAAATCATCTACCAAAATCAAAGAATGAGCCATGTCAGTCTCCCTCCCAATCTCTGACTCCCAATCTCCTAGCTGCACTTTGTGGAAGTGGCCTCCATTCCCATCTTCACAGGTATCAAAATTAGATAGAGGGATGGAGTCTGTGTTAATATACAACATCCTCTTCTGAAGATTCATGCTGCCCACTGGTTCATTAAAGGCTCTGAAAAGTCTTGTGGTAAAGACACCCGTTAATGTGTTTAACTTAGGAATTACCAGCCCTATCTGACCTTAACCTTGAGTGTTTGCTTATGTGTGTCATGTGTGAGGCACCCTTACACATGCTACCTGCAGACCTGAGTGGGAGATGCTGGCCTATAGGAGAAAGCTCCTCAGTGTGACATGGAAGGTTTTCTACGGCTTGGTCCCACCTCCTCTCAGCCTCATGTCTGGCTCTGGTAATTCTGAACTGTGTGCAAGACTTGACACAGGCCCTGACATGTCACAAGGGCCTCTGCGTCCCATTAATGCTGTCCAATTGTCCACCTTTTCATGTTTCTGTCAAGGCTCAGGCCAGATGATATCTCTTCCAGGAAAAGCCTTCCTAGGACCTTGTATTAGTTAGGGTTCTCTAGAGAAACAAAACCAATGGTGTGTGTGTGTGTGTGTGTGTGTGTGTGTGTGTGTGTGTGTGTAAGAGACATTGATTTATTGTAAGGAATTGGCTTCTGTTGTTACGTAAACTGAGAAGTCCCAAGACCTTTAGGGTGAGTCAGCAAGCTAAATATCCAGA
Source organism: Artibeus jamaicensis (assembly GCF_021234435.1). Classification (NCBI taxonomy): domain Eukaryota; kingdom Metazoa; phylum Chordata; class Mammalia; order Chiroptera; family Phyllostomidae; genus Artibeus; species Artibeus jamaicensis. The sequence continues at coordinate 5,748,131 of NW_026521810.1, read as the reverse complement.
AAATTAAATGTTGTATTTTGAATCCAAAAGCAGAGAAAAAACTGATTTTTCAGCTTGAAGGTAGTCAGACAGAAAGAACTCTTTACTCTGGGGAGGGTCAAAGTTTTGTTCTATTCGGGCCTGCGACTGATCAGATGGATCCACCTTCATTAGGAAGGACAATCAGCTTTACTCATTTACTGGTTCGTATGACAATCACATCCAGAAACACCCTAAAAATGCCCCAAATAATGTTTGACCAAACATCTGGGCACATAAAATTAACCATGACGGACCTTCGGGTCAGGCTAAGTACTTTCCTTTGCTACCATCACTTTCTACACATACACTTTCCATATCTTTGTTGTTGTTGTTCTTTTACCATATTAATCATTTTTGAGTGTACACTTCAGTAATGTCAAATATATGCACAGACTGAGGCCAGGATTTGACCTGAAACCATGTCCTTGCTTAGCTTTCTCTCCTTTCCTGTCCTATTTCCCTGTTTCCCCCACCATTAGGCAGCAGGTCTCCAGAACATTTTCATACTGCAGAACTGAAACCCAGTGCCTGCCTAACACTAACTCCCCATTCCCTCCTCCTCCACCCCCTGGCAGCCACCATTCTACTTTGTTTCTATGAATTTGACTACTCTGAGTGTGTCATGTAAGCGGAATCATACAGTATTTGCCTTTTTGTGACTGTCTTATTTTACTTAGGATAACATCCTCGAGGTTCATCCATGTTGTAGCAAGTGTCAGAATTTCCTCCTTTCTTAAGACTGAATAATATCATGTTGTGTGTATACACCACGTTGTGTTCATTCACCCATCGGTGAACACTTGAGTTACTTTCACTTCTCAGGTATTATGAATAACGTTGCTATGAACATGCAAGTGCAAATATTTCTTCGAGACTCTGCTTTCAATTCTTTTGGATATATGAGTAAATATACCTAGAGTGGGATATACTTTCCAGAGCTGAACCCTGACCAGATCTTACTGGGCTCTCACCTTTACCCAGCTGGCTCGCTCCCTCCCAGTCACACTGGACTTTAAACTCTGGAAGGGATGGGCTGACATTTCTTTATTTTTGTGGCATTGTGAGGATGAATCACTTAGCAAATAGGAAGTTTCTGACTGGTAATTTCTTCCTGCCCACTGTCTTCAATCCAATTGCCATGAGAAGGATGTCAGATGAGCTTTTATTGTCAAAATAGCCTTGAGTTTCGGGATCTTTTACAAATTCTTTATTTTAAAGATTAAGATTTGAAGTGATTAGGGAAAAAGAACTCTATAAGCAGGAATAAGAAACAAGGGCTGTTAAGCTGAGCTAAAAAATAATTAATGCGGAAAAAATGTTGTACAATATACTTAATTTTCTTTAAAAGTTGACTTTAAATGTGACAGGATTGATCTTTGCTAATACTCTTTCTAAAGTTATCATTTGTTTTTATTTTTAAAAGTTATATGTTGAAAATTTAACTCAAAAATAATACTGGGAAGTTATGTTAATGTCCTTTAATTTTTGTCTACACTTTCAAATACAGTGGGTGTCAGCCTGACTTTTGGGGATCAGCTTTATAAAAAGCTGATAAAATGAATGAGTCTCATTACCCAAACGAGTACCACACACCTGTGCCCACAGAGGCCCATTTGGAATTCCTACATGTTGGTTTGTATTACTGCTCTCCTCCCTTAAGTTTCATGAGGATTTGGTTCAGAGCCAAAATGGTGAATATTTTGCAAGCAATGAAATAGAACTTGAAATCTTAAAATAAAAACCTTTTATGTACTGGACCCCTGGAATCCTACCTGACGTTTGTTTAACAGGCAGCGCATGGCTTCCTAAAGTAACTAAGCATGTTTCCATCACAACTTTTCTCCACGTTCACAGCCTCACTGACGCCACCCGCATTTGGCCTAGTAGTTACTCGTTTCACTCCTCCTCATTTCAGTCTTGCTGCATTTCTTTCCACCTATGTGGACCCCTCTGGTTGCCAGCACAATAAAAATACAAGCTCACACAAGATGTGCATACCACACACTTCCCTCTGGTTGCCTGTGCCAAGAAATCCTTCTGGTCTGAGTAAGACCATCTGAAATGTTGGTTTAGACACCACCAACAACTTGCAGTGCAATATATGACACATTTACCAGAGATTAGCAGTCAAAATAGACTTCAAAGGCATTGCCTTAATGAGTCTGCTGGCAAGCAGCTTACTGACATTCAGAGAACCTTTAGCAGAAATGCTCAGTTAAAGTAGGCTGTAGCACCTGACCTGGGCTCATGCAGACTAACCATCACCTTAATCTTCTCTGTCTGCCAAGAGACCAGCCTGGCCCTGCCAGACATAGAGAAGACAAAATAATTCATTTTGCAGCTATTTGGGTTTATTTGTCTTATCAGAGCACATGCCTGGTTATTGTAAGGACCATGAAAAGAGACAGAGAAGCCAGGCTTCTAGTAGGTGAAGGAGTTGCCAGTAAAACTAACCTGGGTTTCAGAATTGCCAGGTCTTCTTCCAGCTGGTAAGCTGCTTCTTTTGGGGAGAAAAAAGTTATATGCACAGCCCTGCTCTGCTGCATTCCACCCTTGGTGTGAGCACTGGAAGATGCTGGGTCTTGCCTCCCAAATCACAGCCTCTGATTCCAGCTTTGCCAGGGTGTGGATGGTAATCTCGGGGTCCTTACCCCAGCCTAATAACTGGGTCAAGCTTCCTGGTATTCCTTGCCCTCTGGAATGCTTCTTTGTCCTGGTTAACTCTGCCGAAGGCCCTCGCAGTAGGGAGCAGGCAGGAGTCAGCTTGTTCTCCTAGCTCAGGCCCTGGGGAAGGCTGGGCCAGGATGTGTCTTGTTACTAGCACAGCATGAGCTTTTCCCATCTGATCCACACTAAGCAGCTCTGGGACTCCAGGGAAGTCAGGGATGAACTGGAGATGGTTCCAGGATGGATTTATGTCACCTCTGCCTCTTCTTTCTGGGACCAAGTACCTTGGTAAGCATTTAAATGATAATGTTACTATATGTCATATGCAGTAGACCAGAAGGTTGGTCCTAAGCACAATTACAACGCAATTAACAATGCTATTAAACAAAAATAGAAAATTTACTATTAACTTGAGGGCTGATCTACTAAGCTTCCACGTGCCCTCTACACTTACCCTACTTCCCTAGTTTGCTCGGTTATAATATCATGGCCTGTCTTGAAATGGCTGAAGGTAAATTGGGAGAGTTTGGGGGTAGTTTCAGCTTTTCCTCTAGAACCGTTCCTGACTTCTAGGCGAAAGTATCCAGCGCTTTATTTACCCATATAAGTTAACTAGCCAAGTGCTGCCTCCTCACATGTTTACTAAATGGAAGCTTCCTTTTCCTTCCTCTCACCATCTTCTCCTTTCCTGTTTTTCCTGCAGATGATCTTCTCTTGTTCTTTCTGGGACATTCTTCTCAGCAGGCCTGCATAGCACCTTCTCTAGGTCCCCCAAACTTGTTGTACATTGACTTTCACCGCCCCAGCTCAGCGCCCCTCAGCCTAGCACACCTCAGCCTTTCCTATCACTTCAGGAAGGTGTCCTGCCCTGAGACTGCCAGAGACTCTCCCAGGTGCCCCTCCCCCATCACCCTCCTACCACTGGTACCATGTCTCGTGGGAAGCTCCTCTTAAACCACCTCTCCTCCTAGAGTTCCAGACAGAAAGGGAAGAATTAAATCTTCCAAGACTCTTAGTCATGATCCACACCCACCTCACCTTTCTTTAAAAAAAAAAGTCACCATACCAGCAGTCAAAAGAATAAAAGAAAGGAAAAATTTGTTGTAACATTTTTTGTAAAAAAATATTACTTCTCTAAAGCAATCATTCCATAATCTCCTCATTTCCATAATCAGGGATGTGAAGACACTGTCCTCTCTCTGTGTGTGCCCCTCGCACCTGAGCCAAGAAGACCTGTCCAAAACAACAGAATTCTCCCTGCAAACCCAGCTGGCTGTGTGAGGGTGTGCTTCTTGTAAGCCAAAGGACTGGTTCCAGTCTTGGTTGGGAAGTATTCTAAGATGGTCTGCTGATGGTTAAGTCAAAACCAGGGCTACATGGTTTAGAAAGCCCTGAAGTCATCTCCATGAGTACAGATGCCAACAGTAAAACAAAAAGAAAGGCAAGCTTACTCATTGAGTCTACCTCTGGGAATGTTTATACATCAACAGTCTGAGTGAATGAAGGAAATAGAACAGTTTTTTTCCCCTGAGTGATTTCATCTTAAAACAGGTACAGTTGGAGGGAGATAAGCTATGTGCTTCTGTCTGGGCTCATCTCTGCAGACTGTTTATCAGAAACAGCTTCAAGGGTGGGACCCCTCTTCCAAACTATGCAGAGTTGTTATCATTAAATAGGCAACAGCAAGTAGACCTGCTCCACAAATGGTCTGTAAAACATGCTCATGACACTATAGAGGACAGAACTTTTATGAATTTCTGTGGGATACAGGAGTTTCTATTTGCATGTTCCCATTGGTATAGACAAACTTTTTAAAAGCATTTGAAAGAAAATCAAACATGCCCAAAGTATTATTTAGAGACATGAACATCACATTCAGTTGCTAAAAATGAAGACTGTAGACTTCAAGGAAGTCACTCAATGAGCCCCAGTCTTAGTGGTTGGGTAAGGCCCAGGAAAGATGCAGCAGCAGGAGTAGGTCAGGAGAAGCATACCTCACTTCACAAAAACCTTGATCTTGGAGATACAAGCAGTATCCCAAGAACTTCCCCATGCTGACCCCTGATGCCTCATTTTCCGCTTCTTAACCTCTGATGCCACCTGGAAGGACAGGGCCTTCTGCCTTGCTTTAATTCAAGTTGTTTGCAAGCTGGATCTCAATGCAAAGCCCAGATACCTAAACAGCCCAATTGGCAATGGGCTGGACTTTTTTTTTTTATTCAGGGAGGCCAAAAACGAGTCTTTGTATAGCTACCCTATATTGGTTTAGGCATTTTTTAAAAACTGGAATTGAATTCAGTAAAAACTGACCAAGTTATCAATTGCAGAATATATAAAAATTAAGGTCTCAATTCTTGCCCACAAGGGGTCTTACTCCTGTTGTTGTAAAGAAGAGAAGGATGAGACAGTATGGAATGATAAAAAATGAGGCTATTGATTGGTTCCCTACATAGCCTTCCTAGGGGAGACACTTTATCTGTGCTTTAAAGAATAAAGAGAAATTTGCCAGCAGAGCACAATGAACAAAGGAATCTTCCTCCTCACTCCCCTTTCACCCTGGCTGCAGGTAGAGCATATGGAAGCAAAGAGAATGAGCCAGAAGGTCTCAAAGACTGCTTAGCTTAGGATCACAGTCCCTATCTCCTGACCTGATAACTTTCCAAACATACTCACTTCTCAGGCATGTCCTTCATCTGCTTTTAATATGACCTGGAAATTCAAGGAACCAATCAAGACACAGGGAAATAGACACCCTACACTAAGCAATGAGAGTGAGAATTGAGTTCATACAATGTTAACAAAGCCAGGGAACTAGGCTCCAATAAGGCCATCAGTAAGGTGAAAATATAATTTCAAATTGTTGAAATGAAGGCAGAAAAGAAAGAAAAAGGAAAAGACATCTCAAATTTAAGAACACCAAGATGCCCATTTTCAGGTATCCAATGGTCATTTGCCGCTGGAGCACCCTTCATCCCTGTGGGGAGGCTCACAGCTAATCTGGGACTGTTACAGAGTAATTGCTCAACATCTCTCACTGCACGAAATTTCCAAAAATATCATCAGTTAGCATGGCTCAGAATTTTAAAACATATGGGGCAGGGATAGTATGGCCAGTATAAGCTGAAGCTCAGTTATTTTAGAAAATCTTTTCCTGTCTTTCAACAATTCCCATTATAATGATTAGAAAGAAGGTTTTGGCTGTTCCAGAAAGCTCTTTCATGACTCTTAGGTCTGATGTTAAAGCAGTTTCTGAAATAGGTGGAATATTCTCCTTGTTTTTCAGAAGAACATAAAGCAACATATAATACAGCTTTTTATCTCACATCAATCCACACCATGGTAAAGAATCAGCCACAGGAGATATTCTAGAAAATGTTCAATTATTTATTAGCCATAAAAATGACTTGAAAAAAATTAAACAATTTGAAATAACCCTTTAAGGTAACAAGAGAGGTGGTATATTCTTTGTTTCACAGGTGAGATGGGGGACACATGCAAAGTTTAAGGGTGTTTGTTACCTAGGGCACACACACTGCTCCATAAGGCATCCTGAGCCCAAGCTGAAGCCTGCCCTCTAGGGCTGGCTCCCTGGCTCTTCCTACCTAGACCAGAGGTTTTCCTGTTAATGACCCTGATCAAAGGAGAAATAGTACAAAAGGACTTCGGTGGCAGAGGAGAAAGAGCTTATGATTTTAAAATATTGACTCATAAACTTAATTCAATAAGAATATCTAGATTTCAGTATGGTTTAAAATCAACATTCTGAAAAATAAGTGAGGAATGAAAAGCTCCCATTTCTAGATGCCAGAAAGAATTGTCAGAGGTCACATGTAAAAAAGCTTTAGGTAACCTTCTCTTCTAATTGGAAAAAAACACAGTGAAAGAAAAAAGAGCTTCAGGTATTTTAGGGATGCAAATATGTTTCATTTGAAATGAGATTCTGATAGGTTTGCACAGACCTTAGTAACACTTCTATTTATATTATTTTTAAATTATATTTAATTGATTATGCTATTACAGTTGTCCTCATTTTTCCCCCTTTGCCACCCTCCACCAAGCACCCCCCACTCCCTCAGTCCATCTCCTCACCATTATTCATGTCCATGGGTCATGCATATAAGTTCTAAGCTACTCCATTTCCTATACTGTACTTTACAGCCCCACAGCTATTCTGCAACTACCTAACTGTACTTCTTAATGCCTTAACCTCTTCACCTATTCTCCTACAGCCCCCTCCCACCTGGCAACCATCAGAACACTCTCTGTATCCATGATTCTGTCTCTGTTCTTCTGGTTTGCTTAATTTGTTTTTTTAGATTCAACTATTGATAGGTATGTATTTTTGCCATTTTTATTGTTCATAGTCTTGATCTTCTTTTTCCTAAAAAAGTCCCTTTAACGTTTCATATAATAATGGTCTGGTGATGATGAACTCCTTTAGTTTTTTCTTGCCTGGGAAGCTCTTTATCTGCCCTTTGATTGTAAATGATATCTTTGCTTGGTAAAATAATCTTGGCTGTAGGCCCCTGCTTTTCTTGATTTTGAATATTTCTTGCCAGTCCCTTGTAGCCTGCAAAGTTTTCTTTTGAGAAATCGGCTGACAGTCTTATGGGAACTCCTTTGTATGTAACTAACTGCTTTTCTCCTGGTACTTTCAGATTCTCTCTTTATCTTCAACTTTTGGCATTTTAATTATGATGTGTCCTGGAGTGGGCCTCTTTGCATCCACTGTCTTGTGGTTCCTGAACTTGCATGTCTATTTCCTTCACTAAAAATTAGAGAAGTTTTCTTTCATTATTTTTTTCAAATAGATTTCCAATTTCTTGTTCTTTCTCTTCTCCTTCTGGCACCCCAGTGGTGCGAATGTTGGAACACTTGAAGTTGTCCCAGAGGCAGGTTATATTATCCTCATTTTTTATTCTTTTTTTCCTTGTTGTTCTGATTGTGTTTTTTGCTTCCTTGTGTTCCATATCATTGATTTGATTCTTGGCTTCATCCACTCTACTGTTGTTTCTCTGGAAATTGTTCTTTATTTCAATTAGTGTATCCTTTGTTTCTGACTGGATCTTTTTTATGCTGTTGAGGTCCTCACTAAGGTCCTTAAGCACATTATGACAAGTGTTTTGAATTCTGCATCTGACAGATTGCTTATCTCCATTTTGATTAGCACTTTTTCTAAAGTTCTGATCTTTTCTTTCATTTGGGCCATGTTTCTTTGTCTCCTTGTTTTGGCAGCCTCCATGTGTTTATTTCTATGTATTAGGTAGAGCTGCTATGACTCCCTGTCTTGGTAGTATGGCCTAATGTAGTAGGTGTCCTGTAGGGTCTAGTGCCACAGCCACCCCTAACACCCAAGTTGTGTATTCAAGAGGTGCCCTTCATATGGGCTGAGTATACCTTTCTCTTACAGCTGAGCCTTGGTTGCTGTTGAAAGATCAACGAGAGGTATTTACCTAGGCCAGTCAGCTGTAAGGATTGTTTGTAACTTATCAGAAACCTCCACCCTTCTTGGAGGATCAGCTGTGCAGGGCAGAGTGGTAGCTCTCTGATGTGGTCTGCAGCTATTCACTGGGTATGCTGGCCCTAGGGTTTTCTAGATGGTGCAGGCCAAGATCAGCCCCAACCTGTGTTTTGCCCAGGGCCACCCTGCCTGAGTTATAAAGCAATCTGAGATGGCTACTACTTGTGCTGGGCTTGGAGATTCGGGCAAAGCCAAACTGTGAATCTAGGCTGGCTGCTGCTAGTGCCAGTCCTGGGAGTCACTGAGGCTAGCTCTTGCTTGTTTGAGAGGATTTAGGAAGTTCTGAAGCATGATCCAAGACTGGCCATTCACATGGAAAAGCAGCTTGGGTGGGCTCCTAGGTAGATTGGGGCAGAGTCTCAGGGCATCTCCAAGACGGGTCAACCAGTGTTAGCCAGGTTGATGGAGTTTCAGATATGACACCAGCTTGCCAGCTCTGTGGGAGGAGGATTTAGAGAAGGGACAATGGCCTCTCCTTGCCTCAATGCCAAACACTTCAATTCCTCCCTCTATGCCACTGGCGCCCTTCAAGCTGCCACCCTAGTGCTGGAGTTCAGAGGGAGTGAGCATGAGTAGGTGAGTCCATGTGTGGGTTCTTTAAGAGAAACTGCTTGGCACTCCAGAAGTTTCTTCCACGGACTCAATGCCCACTGGTTTTTGCAGGCAGAAGTTATGGGGACTTATTTCCCTAGCACTGGAACTCTAGGCTTGGGGTTCTAGGCTCTAGGCTCTAGGTGTGGAGCTGGGACTCCTTGTTCCCAAGATATCCCTCCTAAATTGTTATACACTACATGTGGGTGAAGGATCAGCCCTTTACACATCTGTGCCCCTCCTACAAGTCTGGATGGGTGTGGTTTCTTCAATTCCATAGTTGTCAGACTTCCATTCAACTTGATTTCTGGCTGTTCTGTATGATGGTTGTTTTATATTTTAGTTGTAATTTTGAAGTGGTTATATGAAGTGGCAAACCATGTCTGCTTATGCCACCATCTTAACCAAAAGTCCTAGAAAAACTTCTTTTAAATGAATTTTGGTATTGCTGATAAAAGGAAAAAAAACTGCTGGCAAACAGAGAAGTGAATGAATTACAGAAGAAAAGGACTGAAACAAGACACAAATTATCTCAAATAAGAAGCAAGCTTTCTGGGTCCACAGTATAAATAATTTTCATTAGAAACAATCCAGCATCATTTACTGACCCACAACTCCTCGCAACTGCAGTGTGAATGGTTTCATTTTATTGGTCATTAAGCCCCCAGTGAGAAATTTTCTTAATGAGTTATCAAAGCCACACAGAAACGTGTATCAAGGGCTGCAAAAAGATTAACCAATGATGGCAAACTCAGACTCATGGAGTTAGTTGTTTGTGGATTTGGCTCAGAGTCAGACATATTTTCAGACTTTAAACACTGACACTTTGCATCCATTAAAAATGTTTGCAAAAAAAAGAGAGTGAAGAAATGAGACATGGAAACTTTGTGTCTTAAGGAAGAGCCAAGCATTTTCCCTCCTGACCAGAGTATGGCCAAGGGAGAAGGGAAGGAAAAGCATGTGCTGTTGTGGAGGGCTAATTTTTCCCTAAAAATCTAACAGGCGACGGACCAACATCTGGTTCCTACTAGAATGTAGCTATAACCAGACCAAGGTTGTTGGCACAGGCAGTTGACCATCCTGCCTGCAGGGTCATCTTCCATAGAGGTTTTTCTGCTTCGTTCAGGAAGGTAGTGCTTTCAGGAACGGTGAGTCCAAGTGTCTGAACCACCACACTGGGGTCTGGTGCTGTGCCGTGGGGAAGCTCCCAAAGCCCTGCCTCCTGACTCCACTTCCCTCCAGGGAGCACAAGTGAATTTGACCACAAGTTGTTATGATCTGAGACAATCACCCTCCAACCATCTGAGACAATTAAGAATGATTACCTCTGAATCAGGGGCAAATTATTCACTTGTTTCCTGCCCAGGGTTGAGTGGGTGGAACTGCCTGTGAGAAACCCCATCGTCAGTGGAATAAAAGTGCTCTAAAAAACTTCATTGAAGTGGTTAGTTAGGGTAACTAAGGTAGGGAGGTCTGACCATACCCCGCCCTGGCAACCCTGTGTTTTTCACAGGTTTCCCTTTCTTCCTGGTGATGGTCAGGTCTCCTAGAGCTGGTGCTGTGGGTTTTGGCCCACCGGCCTCCCTGGTCCACCTGATCACCCACAATCTGGTCTGCGGTCCTTGGCCATTCCGGAAGCTCTGCCTTCCTCTGAGCCTCTCTGTGGAGAGAATTAAGTTTCAGCATTTGTATTACTGAGACACAGGCCGGAACCTTCTGTCTTGTAAATTTTGTATCTGATGGAGTGAGTGATGCTTGCTATTGGATTTAGAGTTCCTGGGTCTTGTCTATGCTCAGTCTACCTCTGTTCCCACTCCCTACCCCCATAGAAAAGGACATCTGCTAGGTTTCAGGTAAATTACTGAGTCCGAAGTTGGAATTCCTCCAGGGCATTTTACCCAGAAGCACTGACAGTCATCAGAATTACCTGCAGGGCTTGTTGAAACACAGAGCTGGGCCCAAGAATGTTTACGTCTAGCAAGTTTCCCCGTGATCCTGCTGTGGCTGGTCCCAGACCACACTTTGAGAACCACCGGCCTATACCATAAATTCTTCCCTTTCTTTCCTCCCTCCCCAGATATGCCTCTCCCTGAAACCTCCACAGCAAGAGAGGAAGAAGTTAGGGTCGCGCTGGTGGTGAAAGAATTACAAGAGAACTGAAATAAACAGAAGAACTTAAATAACCTATCGGAGTTGCCACTTTATCCCTTTCCCAGAAAAATACAATTTCTTCATTTTTTTCTCCGCGAATTAGCCTTTTATAATACTATAGCAGAGAATTTTTACCTCAGAAAGGCAAGCTTTTATCTTTAGAACAGCACCTAAACCTAATGCTTCCTTTAGAAGGGGAGCACCCTTCTAATGCTGCTCCCTTGTGATGAGAGCTAAGTATGTTTTCTTTTTTAAATTGAGGTATACACAACTGACATACATTATATTAGTTTCAGGTATACAATAGCATGATTCAATATTGGTATACAGTACAAAGTGATCACCACCGTAAATCTAGTTAACAACATCCATCACCACACAGTTACAATCTTTATGAGAATTTTTAAGATCTCTCTTGACAACTTTCAAACACATAATACAGTGTTAACTACAGTCACTATGCTGTATATTATATCCCCATTTCTAATTTATCTTATAACTAGAAGTTTGTACCTTTTAACCACCTTTGTGTTTCCTTCTTATTCTGGATTCATCTGTTCTTTATCATCAGATAACTGAGGGCCTACTATGTGCGAAGTGGTTTGTGTGCATTATGTGAAAAGACCTTCCCCCAAATTTGGCAATATATAGGTTATTAGTTCACTTTTATGTATGAGCAGACTGAGGGTCTTGTGGTTGCCCCAGGCCACAGAGCTAGTCATAGGTAAGTATAGGGATTCAAATCCAGTCCTGATCCCAGACATCAAGCTGTAATGCTTTAGACAGTGTTATATTTTCTGTAATATTCTATCTGTTACACAGAACTATAATCACTTACAAAATGAGTGACTTGTTACATTTTAAACAATTCTTCTGCAATTCATCCATTCATTATCTATGTTTATGAAGCACATACCATATGCCATGCTATAGGTCTGAGAAATACAATGCTGTACGAGATAGAACTTTTCAAAATACATTTTACCAGAATGTTCTGTAAAATTTTATTTTTTAATAGTTTGCCCTTTGATTAAAATTATTCAGAAAAGCTCTGGCCGGTGTGGCTCAGTAGATGGAGTACTGGCCTGCAAACCACAGGGCTGCCAGTTTGATTCCCAGTCCAGGCACATGCCTGGGCCAGGTCCCCAGTAGGGGGAACGCAAGAGGCAACCACACATTGACGTTTCTCTCCATCTCTTTCTCCTTCCCTTCCCCTCTCTCTAAAAATAAATAAATAAAATCTTTAAAAAATTGTTTAGAAAAATACATGTCATTAAGGCCAGAGCTGCATTCTTCCTTCCTTTACTTCTTTTTAAAAAATATTTATTTATTTTTAGAGAGAGAGGAAGGGAGGGAGAAAGAGAAGGAGAGAAACAGCAATGTGTGGTTGCCTCTCATGTGACCCCCACTGGGGGACTTGGCCTGCAACCCAGGCGTGTGCCCTGACTGGGAATCGAACCAGCGACCCTTGGGTTTGCAGCCCGCGCCAATCCACTGAGCTACACTAGCCAGGGCCTTCCTTTACTTCTAACAAACCTCCTACTGACTTTCTATAAGCTCAGTTTAACAAATTTTTTTCATATATTTTAAAGAAGGCACATGTATTAATTTTTTAAAATATTTTTTCAAATGAATAATACATTTACATAACTCAAAATTTAAAGGAAACAAAGGGTATATAATAAAAATTAACCTTGCTTTCATTAGATACTCTCAGTCCCAATATCTCCCAGAGGCAACCACACTGAACATACATGTCCTCTTCCCTTCGTTTCTTTGATTGTTAGCATGAACAGTTGCTCACTATCTACAAAGTGTTCTGTACTTTTTGTTGCTACATCTTGAAGATCATGTCAAATCAATCAGTGTAGCTACCTCATTCTTTTTAACAGATGCACATAAATAATTTTAAAATGTACCATATGATATTTAACTAGGCCCTGTTAATGATCATATAACCCGGTCCAGTATTTTACTATTACTTATAAGCAATTCCATGATGACTCCTCTCATGCGAATGTCAATTTACACATGAACAAGCCAATCTGTAAGACAATTTCCTGTGAGGGGAAATGCTGGGTTAAGGGCAAATAGTATGTGTATTTATAATTTTTTAAATGGTCATGGAATTTTGTAAGCCTTACAAAAGGAGCTAGACTAGTACAATGAAACCCATACACCTGTCACCCAACTTCATGGTTACCATTAATCCATGGCAGGTACTATTTTATGTATATATAGTTTATATAAAAATAGTATGATATATATGTATGTATGTGTGTGTGTATATATATATATATATATATATATATATATATATATATATATATATAGTGTGTGTGTGTGTAACCCACCCATCCCCTGCAACTCAAATTATTTTGAAGCAACCCCAGACGTAGTGTTATTTCATTGGTGAATATGGCAATACTTCTACAAAGTAAGGACTTTAACAATGAGTGTTTATAACTTTATTATCACACCTAAAATAAATTAATAGTTGTTTATTAATTTATTAATGCCGTATTGTTTCATGAACATTTATTTTTTAAACAGTCTGTTCTTAGGTCCACCCATTCACTGCAGTTGGTTAGTCTTTTTTTTCTTTCTCTGAGGTCCACTGGATGTTAAATATAATGCGTCTGCTCACAGTATTTCTATTATGCCTTCGCTGCCTGTCAGGCTCACCTTCCACTTACCTGTGCCTAAGCACGGCAGCCAGCCACCTACTTAAGAACAAACATTTCTTTCCGGCTGCTCCCTTTCCCAGGCACGGGGCTCGGCCTGTGTCCCCTCTCCTGCCACTGCCCTACGGTGTGTGGGTTTGTGTGTCAGGCAGAAGGCCTGGGTTTTGTGAGGCCCTCCACCTCACTTTTGTTTCCCTCGCCCAGAGAGGACCGCAGAACCTTTAGAGAGCCCCCTCGCCCCTGGAGTGTTGGGGATAGGACCTTCTCCTGTCCCCTCTCTAGCGGAACAAAGAACGTGGCATTATCCATGTCTGTGAGCCATCAGCTGAATTTACTTAGTGGCAGAGGGGGGTCTGCACTGAAAGACGGAAAAAGACCCCACCGTGCAAATACATCTCCGGCGCATCCTCCCGACGCCCCCGCTCTCGAAAGGCGAGTAAGAGGCCCTTTTCCATCCCTCGCGCCTCTTGCCGCGTCTTCTCAGCCTTCTGCCGGCTCCTCTTTCCGCGAACCCCGCAGATTCCTACCACTCTGCCCGGAGGGTCCTTAGGTCGCCACTGTGGCGCCCCGGGCCCTCGCCCCACACCCGACCCTGCGAGCCAACTACAGCGGGTAAAGTGCGCGTCGCCTAGTGACCTATAGACCCCGATGGACCGGGGAAAAGCCAAAGCCAAAAAAAGAGTCCAAATCCGTGCGCGCCACAGCCGGAGGCTGGCGGGGCGCCGCGACCCCGAGGGCGAGGGCGCAAGCCCCGGCGCCCCCGCACCCGCGGCCCGCGCGCCGAGCCGCGCCGCCGGCGTCCGGGAGGCGGGCGCCTTTCTCCTTATATGGTCAAATGACTCCGGGGTTCGCCCAGGCGGGAGGCTGCGCTCCGCTCAGCGGGCTGCCGAGCGGCGTCCTGGAGCAGCAGCCGCGGCCACTGCAAACCTCTGTCCAGCCGCGTCCGAGAGCGCCCGCCCGCTGCGCCGTGAGTACCACCGTCCTGGCCGCGGGAGGGAGACGGGCTCCACCCGCTTAGCGCGGGGCCGGAAGCCAAGCCGTGGGAGAGATCGGGGGAGAGAGGTGGCAAGCCTTGGGAGAGACCCCGGTTGGGGGAATGCGGGGATGGGGGGGGGGGATGTCCAGCGCTGGAGGAGGAGACCCAGGGACAGGGGAGCCGTGTGGTTGGAGGAGATTCGGGAAGAAGGAAGCTGAACCTCGGTGGGGAGGCCTCGTGATGGAGGGAGGGTACCGTAGGCCGGAGGGACCCCCGCCTCATCCTTGGAGGGAGGCCTGCAGTCCGTGTGCAAGCCAGATGGGTCGTCGCTGGGTGGCCAGCAGGGGCTGTACCACCCACGAGGGATACCCGGCAAAGGCCAGCCAAGGGTCCCAGCGCGGGGACGTGATCGTTCCCCCACCCCGAAGACCTTGACTCTGGCCCTCATCTGTCTGTACGGGGTGTCGGAACCTTTCTCCTTAGTAGAAAGAAGTGGAGCTTGCGGTATGACCTCCTGCAAAAATTAAAAAATTAACCACTGCATTTAACAAAATGGGCTACTTGAAACGAAAAAAATCTCACCTTAAGTTGCACTTAGGTGAGTGCAACTCTTAGCTTACCTGACATTGCGGACAGAGGTTGTTAAATATTGTTTCCCATTTAAAATGAAGAACAACTATACTTATTTTCACACCCCAACATGGGTTTCCATCCCAAGGAGCGGAGCCGAGGCTGAGTGAAAGGCACACAGCTGCTTTCCAGTGGCAGCACTCCCTTGCATTTCCCTACGTTGGGACATGAATCACAGTGTGGGCCTTATAATCAGGAGACTGTTCAAAACACAAGGCCAGATCCTTTGGTCGAGTTTGACACTGCGTCTGCTGCCCTGGGCTTTGCAGTAATGTGTTAGAGGGAGGAGTTCGCTATCCCGAGGAAATTTAGACCAAAAACACTTGAGGCAAGCCTTAGAGGTACAGGGACTTCTGGTTGGACAATTAAACTTCCATAAAACCAAACTTAATGAAGAACATTACATTGTGCATTTATATAAAATGCTTTTCACCTTGTTTCCAGATTTAGCTCACCCCCAATTTTTAAGGGTTATCAGTGAAGGTATAGAATTCAGTTCCCACGGTCTTTATTAATCTGTGGTGCTTTAAAATGCTTTCACTCAGCAGCCTGTTGATAAGGGCTAATTTGGCTTTCTGAGGACCGGGCGCTGTTTTGTGTTCTAGGCAATCATGTCCACAATCTCATTTAATATGCACAAATACACCAGAAGACCAGGTGTGACTGACTAGTGGGCTTGCCTTCACTGGAGCCAGGCTGCCAGGGTTCATGTCCCGGTCCCTCATCCACAAACAGTGCAACCTCAGCTAAGTCACCTAATCTCTCCATGCCTCCGTTTCCTCAACTGGAAAACAGATATGATAGTGTCTTTCTTGCAGGGTCATTATCAAGTCTGCACATCATAAGCAGTGTATACATACTTGAAATTGTCCTCATTTTTACAGGTAAACTGAAGCACAGAGAGATTAAAGTAACTTTTGCTAAAGGTTTTGCAGCCTTAAATGGTCCTCTTGAGAACTGATCCCAGACAGCTTAACTCCAGAGCCTGAGTTCTAACCACTGAACTACTGAGAACCCACCTGAATATTCCACTGCACACTGTGACCCAAGATTGCTTGTTAAGTCACCTCCAGTACTGAAAGAAATCTCACTTGCAAAGTAAAATGCCTATTAGGATATTGGAAAAAAAACTAGAGTGGGCCTCAGGAGGCCTGGGTTCTAGTCCTGCTGGCACCAAGGGTCAGTTGCACAGCCTCCAGGACTCAGGCTGACTCATTTCTTTGTCAGCAAGATGGGCTGGAGTAGGAAAGTTTCTCTCTGACTCAGGTACCATGAGATGCAAAGTTCCTTGCGCTTGGGTACACAAAAAAGAGATACTGGATACTTTCTGTAGTTTTGTTAAAAGAATTTTACAAAGCCCATTTATCACGTGGAATTCCACTGAGAGGCCACTTCCTCAAAATGACCACTGTGAACAAGATACACGGGCTCCTCTCAAGTGCTCAAGAGTCTGCTCTTCTGAGAGACCGAGCTGGTGACGTGATTTTATGGTGGTCATGTGAATGGGCTCTGTTGTTGTAAATTACGGATTTGGACTGTAGCCCCTGCAATAGTGAATTGTATGTCAACCCGACCGTCCCACAGGGTGCCCAGACACAAATGTTATTTCTCTGTGTGTCTATAAGGGTGTTTCTACCATTGATTAGCATTTCAATCAATAGACTGAGTAAAAGCAAATCGTCCTTGTCATTGTGGGTGGGACCTGTCCAATCAGTTGAAGACCTGAATATAACATTAAGGGCCTAACAAGAGGGAACTCCACCAGTCTGACTGCCTAGTTTGGTCCTTCTCAGCCTTCGGCCTTGGACTGAAACATCAGCTTTTGAGCCTGCTGATTTTTGTACTAGAATTTACATTATGAGTGTTCCTGGTTCTCAGGCTTTCAGACTCATATGAATATATATTCTCCTACCAATTCTGTTCTCAGCCTCACTTTTGTAAGATTCCATCACACCTTTGCTACTGGTAGTCTTCATGTTCCTTTTGCTGTAAATATGGTTGTCCTCTTAGAGATCGAATGAGAGGTCTGGGACAGCATTTGTTTTTCCCACCATTAGTCCAGTTCTCACCGGTGATTCTCACACCTGGCCTGAACGTGGACATCACATGTTATCACACTTGTCCTCAGCCTTTGTAATCCATACCTTTACTGGCCTGATTTAGTCCGTCACTTCAAGATTTCCTTTAGGCTATGGTACCAAGTGAGGCAAGTGATGTCTGTGCCCAGTAAGAGGAGCAGCTGCCCTGTTTCTGTGGGTTAATAAAATTCATGTCAGAGAGCATCCCTGAAGTCTGTAAATATTTAGGTTTTTAGTCAGAAAGGAAATAAACTGGTCTATGTCTGATGACCCAGCTTTGGAACAAATAAGGCTTAGCCACTCCATGCGGAGCAGCAGGACACGTGCACGTGGTCGTGACAGGACCCTGTACAGTGTGCTAGTGAAACACCATGGAGCGGCAGGGTGCAGAATGAGGAGGCCAGTCTTTCATGAAAGTCGGGAATTGCCAAATGAAAAGACCAGTTGGGGGTCATAACAGGTGGAAGATCAGGCAGACTGAGTGTAGCATAATCAACAAGCTGCCTTGGGGAGACTGGAGGAGACTGTGAGAGAGTGAACACATAAATAGCTTGCTCCCATGTCCCCAGGAAGGCAGTGGTGGAGCAGTAGGGTGGGTCTCCCCTTCACCCTCCCCCCAACACTGAGATGACTTATGAACCTGAGGCAGCCCACCATTCTAGCCTGCATAATTATGTTTGTCCAGCATCGGCCAAACTGACGTGTTTTGTGATTAAACTACAAGATAGTATCTTAGAGGTGATTTAAATTCTTTGGGATTAGAACTGGACTGGAACTCTTTCAGAAATTGTATGTCTTATGTCAGTCTCCTGGTACCTAAGATGGTACATGGAAAATTGTGGTCCCTTCATGCATTCTTATTGATGGAATTTAAAAGTTTGTAGGACATCAAAACAAGTATCACTATTTGTGCATCTATAGACTTAAGGTAATAAACTTGACATTTACTATTTTCCCATTTCTTTTCATTATTCCAAGTTCAAAAGTTTATTTGGAAGATAGCAGTTACCTTATTCAAGCATTGTCTCTCATGGAAAGCATTTCTTTATCAGAGACAAACCAACATTTTTTTTGCAAGTTACCTGTTTACACACGAAATTGTAGTACATCCCTGCCCCCCCTGTTCATAGATGTACCCAGTAAAGATTCATTCAGTTGATCTGTAGATATATAATATTGCTGTAGGCATAGTCATTCTTACACTTTGCCAATAATATAAAAATCAATTTCGAGATAATTCTAGGTACATTGTTATATTTTTAAAAATAGCAACATCTGCCAAACTGGCCCCCCTCTCCCTTTCACCAGAATTTTTATTTAAAAGAGAGAGTTCAGCTAGACTAATGAAGAATGTTGGGGGTGACAGTCTTTGCTTTCTGGGTGCAGAGTGTCTGCAGAAGGCCCAGGACCCTTCACTGATACCAGGAGCCTATGTCAGGTGACCTAGCACCCATCTGGCAGACAGGTTTGCAAGTGTCTCCTCGCTGGCTCTTACTTCTTGACATGACCAGGCATGACCATCCTGGACTGTGCGGCTAGCTGTGGGTTCACACGGATTTAGAGTCCAGACACATAGAGGAAAGTTCTCCCTGCTGTGGAAGCAGCATTTATTTGGAAGAGGGAAAGATACCAGTGATGTCTTGAAGAGGAAGAATGAACTTCAGGATCTACTACATTAGAAAGTTCAATAGCATCAGATTTCAAAGCACATTACATTGGTTTGCTGTGCAAGTGGATTATTCTCTAAAGACGTTACTCATTTTTATTATTGATTTTTGCCCACGTGTTTGTCCTCTGAGATATTTGTATTCATTCATCCATCCATCCATTTGCTCACTCATTCTACGAGGATTTATGAAACACCTGACCCTGTGTCTGTCACCGTCAGGGCCACAGTGGTCCACAGTGCCCACCTTCACATCACTTAAGCTCTGGACACAGACAGTCTCACAGTGTCATGCAGTGTCATGCAAGCATTGTATTTTTAAATACATGCCTAAAAAGGGCCCATATACAACAGACTGATTTTCTCAGGTCTCTCTAAAAAGCTCTGGTAGATTGTTGATAAGCAATGGAATTTCCTAGCTGGGTCCCTAGTGACATTTAAAGATGGCCGTGGCTTTGTTGGGACTGGCTTCCTGAAGCTTCTCATATTGGGGGAAGGGTTTGGGAATATTCACAGGTTTCTCTTTGGGAATTGACTGTTAGAGGAGTCTCCTAAATCACAGCTGATAGAGAGGAACACTTGGGTTTGGAAGGGGAGGAGGGAGGTGGCATCTTTGGGATTAGACCAAAGCAGATAGTTAAAGAAAAAGAGCCTTGGAAAAGAGGCTTAACTGAGTTTTTTTGTTTGTTTTTTTTTTGGTAAATCTGGCCAAGTTGGATCAAGGTAGCCAAAGTAGGTCTCCCGGGCAGGAAGGATGGGGCAAAATCCTGAAATCCACCATGCTGGCGCCCCTCCTTTGAGTCTCAGGAAATCTTTCTGATCAAAACAAATGGACAAGCATTGTTCCTGGCTTTGCCTCTCTTCCTTCATCTCCTTACCACCTCTCTCTACATCCTTTACTGTCTTTTTATGCCCCTTTCCCTTCATCTTCACGTTTCTTTTCTCTCTTCCTAGCTCTGACACTTTCCCTCTCAAACTTTGTTTTATAGTTTTCAAATCTGAGGAAAAAAATCATCTGCATTTAGAAGCTGTAGACTTTCAAACAGTAATTATTTCTCAGGAGGTGGGCCCAGTGCATCTTTGCCCCTTTGCTCTCTGAACCGTTATTCTTGCATCTGACTGAACACTGAGCGGACAGAGGCAGGGATCGGAGAGCTCTCCAGGCCGTGGGGCTGCCAGCCCATGTGCACTTAGTCTGGCCTGGAGCCAAACCTGTTCCCTAAGGTCCAGCTTTTTCAGAGACACTGCTTGTTCAGAGCCCAAGGGGGGAAAGACATCAGAGAATGATTTAACCCTCATAAGGGATGAGAACTCCAGGACACAGTAATTTGGACTTAATTCAATGAACTAACAAGTCAGCAGTCACAACCCTTGTTTGGGTGGCTTCTTGCATGCTGTTGCTTATTCATGTCAGCATTTCTATGCCTTGGATAATGGCCAGGAATGATAGACATATAACCTGTTAGGAGGGAAGCCGAGATTCAGAGAGGTCAGTGATTATGCCCACAAGGTTATTACAGCCCTTTCAGAACCAAGATGTCTGATTTTTATCTGAAGAAACAACTCAGAAGTGCACTCTGACACCCTCAAAACATTTCAAAAGAGTCATTGCCCCTCAGTCTGTCTTCCCCAACCCTACATAGCAATGCCAGGCTTCCACACAGCGAACTCTCGGTGGGACCTTCCTGTGCCCCCTTCACACTCACTATAGGCTTTCAGGAGCTAACATGCTACGACCCGTTGTCCACGGGCACATCTGTGTTTGTGGTCAAGGCCACAGACCCTCCTTTTCTTGGCCTTTGACTATCTTCTCAGCTTCATCATTGCTATTTTTAACCAGTCTCACTCACTCTTATCTTCTTGGGGTGTCTACTCACCCTTCCCTGTTTCTTATCTCCATGCCTTTGCTCACTCTGCCTCCTGACCTGCAGTATCAGCCGCTAACCTTTGCCAACACCGGGGAATGTCTCCGGCAGGAAGCCTGCCCAGCCCTCCCAGGTGGGGTGGCTCGGGGCTCCTCCCCTGTGTGCCCGCAGTGCTCTGCACATCTCTCCTTCACTGTTCAGAGCAGGGAGACTTACAGTCTGATACATATATGCTTTCTTCACCAGACTACAAGTTTCTGCAGTGAGGGCCTGTGTCTTATTCATCTTTGTACCTCCAGCACTTTGAATAACTTCTGACACCCAGTTCCAGCTCAACCGATGCTTCTTGAATGAATGAATACTCAGAGTTTTTTATGAGATTTAAAAATGGAAAGTTACCCTGGCCAGGTAGCTCAGTTGGTTAAGAGTGTCATCCCAATATGTCAAGGTTGCAAGTTCGATGTTTGATTCCCCATCAGGGCATATATAAGAATCAACCAATAAATCATAAATAAGTTGAACAACAAATCAGTGTTTCTCTTTCTCTCTCCTCTCTGTTCTCTATCTAAAATCAATGACTATAATTTTAAAATATTTTAAAATGGAAAGTTACAGGGAGCTTCTAATGTAGGGCTATAGATAAAATTTTTCATTAACAAGAACCTTAAGATTGATAGTATAACTTTAAATGTGCAAAATATTTTACTTGGTAGCATTTGATTAAGGGAGAACTAGTTTTAAACAGTTTTGTGACAAAAGGGAGGCCCTTAGTTTTCTCATTAGCTTATGGGCTACTTACTTTTGACTCTTAGAGTTTGTGCTTCATAGAGTTGTCTGGAAATCTGTGAGAGGACCTTCTCAGATAAAGTGTATCTTGCCCTGTTCCTAATTAATGATGGGTGCTCACCTTACACCTCAGCTGTTGGTTTAAGCAGAAGTGTTCTTCTAATTGTTGAAACTGTAGAAACTTCTGAGAGAAGGTGATGAGCCAGGAGGGAGAGAGATCCATCATCGTCAGGAAAAAATCTACAGACAGGGGACCTGAACCACTGGGCCAAGGGCCTCGTCCCAGTTGGACTTTCTGAGCAGGCTGCAGCCTCACTGTTCCTGCTGGGAGTCAGAATCAGTGATGATGGTGTTGTCTCGGGATAGCCTCAGTCACATTTTGAGCAGCCATGGAGCCCCCTTCCTTGTGCCCAGGGTTGGCTCCCTTGAATTATTTCTGTCCTGGTCCCGTGCAGTTGGAGGAGATAAACAAATCGACACCAGGTACATAAACATCATGGCCATTGCCTTGGAGAAGGTTCACCCCTTTCACTGGCTTGAGAACATAAACATGATATTCTAGACAGGTTAGTGGTATTTCTTTTTCCAAGCAGGGCCTGTGCTCGTCCAAACCCCCATGAAACCACCTTACAATTTAGATCGGGAGTTAGTCATGTGAAAACTCATGTTAATCCTCTTTTTTCAATATTATTCCTGGTCTCCAGTTTTTCCATCCATAAAGTGAGGTGGTTGTCATAGAAAATCCTGGAAGTTGTTTCCAGGTTTTAAAATCCCACAATGTATCATTCTGTCTCCTTTGATTGTTTTTATTTCAGATTCTTAAGTCATTATTCTTACGTATGTGTGAACAGAATGGCCATAGACCTTTGGTTCCACAGATAAATGGCAACCTTTATTGGGAAAAATATATATGTTGGAAGGATACTGTTGAATTGCAATGAAATAAATGTCCAACAGGGTCTCCCCATGCAGGTTCATAGCCTGCTCGCAGCACCAAAGAAAGAAGGAAGGGAGGGAGGGAAGGAAGGAACGCCGGCCACTTTCAAGAATTGAAGAATTACAGGAAAGCATTGAGTCTTCTGCTAACATAGCTGCCACAAAGTGCAGTGGCTTCAGTATGAATAATATTTATACTTTGGGTCTCAGAATAATAATGCAAATGCTTAAGAGCCCCATCTTAAGCCCCATTCTTGTGATCTTATCAGAAGAATGTCCAGACAATGTTTTCTTTAACTCCAAGAAAAGAGATTTAGAAGGCTGGATCTTGCCACATGTGTCCAGCTGCATGTTTAATACTCTTGGAAAATAACTACTCTATAAATGTGGAAATAACCAAGTCTGGATGCTTGAACATTGTTCATTTCTTTGCTTACAGTTGTCTAGATCTTATGTATATAACAGCAGAAAATTAATAAACAGTGTCAAATTTGCTGTTATCATGAACCAGGCAACAATACTTTATTTGCATCCTAGGGTATTATTCTGAAATTTCACCCTTAAATGGTTTGAAATGATGGAAAATTGAACCAAGTTTAATTGGAGTTCATGAAACATTGCTGAGTTATAGTCAGCCAGTCCACATATTTAACAGTTTATAAAACTTCTTACTTTTCACAAATTAAATATTGCCACCTGAGAATATATTGCAGAAAAATATCAGCTTTGTGTTTGTAATGTCCTGGAGATGTTTCTCCACACCAAGTATTTCCACAGAAGACTCTTACATTCCGAAAGAGTCTGCCATATGTATGGGAATGGCACATGAGGATGAGAAAGGTAAAAACCTCCTCTTGCGGCCCTCCACTCCCCCCCCGACTCTGTGCATGCCCACTCTGTGCTCACCCTGGAAATATGCACTGTGGCTGGCATGGAGATGCATTCCTGTTCCTTTTTGAAAGCCGGGAGGTACCGCCTGGAGAGGCCATGGCTTTCCTGCTCTGTGCTAATCCCTGTTCTTGGAAGCTGGCCTTTCCCTGTGGCCTGCTTTCTGGATACTCGGGCAGTGGAAGGATGATCTTTTCATCTGGGAGAAATGAGTTGCCTGAGGAACGTATGGCACTTTTTCTTGCGCAAGAGGAGATTGTGCTTCCCAATGCAATGTCAAGGTCCGGGGTTGTGCCGCTGCTGTTTCTTACTGTTCAAATTTAGGAATCCATAAAGGGGAACTCACGGAAACTTCATAGAAATGAACATATAAATGGTGATGGGAAGAAATACAATAAAAAATGAAATTAAATTAAAAAAAAGAAAAGATTGAACCTATTGTTTCTAGCCATGCCTTCCTAGTTTGGGGGAAGGAGAAAGGAGAGACACACACCCAGTGGCACATTTGAAGCACAGGCATGAGGGCTCTTAGGTCACCTCTTGTATCCAAAACTGAGGTAGCCTTTTCTGACACAGTGAATGACATTTGGAACTTTTTAAAAACCATGGAATGCAGTCAAACACAAAACTGCCCCCAACTAATTTTTTGAGAAAGTATTGAAAATTATGGCCGTGGCAAGGGTGAGTTTCAACTCTTCACCCAGAGGAGAGAGCCACCCCTTGGCTAGGGGTGACTGACAGATGGCAGCACAGCTAATGCGTCAGCATGCGTGGCATTCACAGTGTGCTCACTGGGACGTGTATTTTCTCATCTTTTCAACAGGTTGTTGAAAAATCAGGTGTCAAAATGACCGAACGCTTTGATTGCCACCATTGCGAAGAATCTCTCTTTGGCAAGAAGTACATCCTGAGGGAGGAGAGCCCCTACTGCCTGGCCTGCTTCGAGGCCCTTTATGCCAGCACCTGTGAGGAGTGCAGGAAGCCCATTGGCTGTGACTGCAAGGTACCCCCGCACCTTCCCTGAACAGTGCTCTGTATCTCCTGGGCCTTTCTTGCTCCCCAAGAGCCACTGGCCTCTCTGTGTGATCATGCTGAAGTCCTGCTCCTCGTCACCTGTTGATTCCATCTCTTGGTTCCCCCACTCTGATGGGCTTAGACCCTTCCAGAAGTATTACTGAGCTCTTCCCTCTTCTCTGTTGGTCTCTGATTACTCCCGATTCCATAGCACTTGCTTGCCCAGGAAGTTGGTGCTCAGTGTTCTAAGTACAGTTCTTACATTCTAGTTATTCATGTCCTTATCTCACGCCCACTCCAGCTCCCAGTGTTGCAGCTACTTGAGAGACATGCTCTCTTGCTCCTGTTTGCTCTGTGCTAACTCAAGAGGAGCAGATGCTGCTTGATAAATATTTGAGGAAGAGATGTGCGCATGAGTGAGCCAGAGCTGATGCCCAGATAGATGGGCACGTCAGAGGAGGAAATTCACTGGCATAGAGGGGGTTTGTTTCTCTTTAGTGGCAGAAGGTCAGGATTTGTGTCGTTTCATTTTCAAGGGGAACGATGCACACATAGGAATTCCCAGCTTTCCTTCTGTGGATGGCCCAGCAGGTTCAACTGAGGCCACGGGTCCTTTGCGCCAACTGCCTGGGGTTCAGTGTTGGAAACCCTGGCCTGTACTTCTCAGCATATCTTTAGTCTGAACTGGACCACTGAGGGACGCCACTGGGAGTCTGTCCATGTCTCTAAGTTTGCAGATATCTTTACCTGCAAGAAAGCTGCTGAAACACTCGTGACAAACACTAGGTGATTGTCATCCTGAGAGCCACAGATTTGGTACAAAATAGAGTTCAAAACCT
Source organism: Artibeus jamaicensis (assembly GCF_021234435.1). Taxonomy (NCBI): domain Eukaryota; kingdom Metazoa; phylum Chordata; class Mammalia; order Chiroptera; family Phyllostomidae; genus Artibeus; species Artibeus jamaicensis. Next base: position 5,722,818 of record NW_026521810.1, on the reverse strand, counting down.
CCAGAGGAATTCCCAGATTAATGGACTTCAAGGCAATTTATGGCATGTCACTTTTTTCTGCTTTCATTCCTTTGTCCTCTTTTGGGATTTTGTCACTCTCCTCTGTTGTTACAAACATCAGTACATAACTGCCTACTGATTGACAATTCTAACATATCCAATGCATGTTTCTTATAGTTCTTTATTTTAGCATATCATTCCCAGGAAAGGCAGTAAGCCATGGGATACACCATCAGTTTCTGTTGCTAGGTATTTAGTGACAATTGAGGAATAATTTCTGTCTTATGTGGAAAGAGGCCTTTGTCCTGAGAGAGACAAAGGCTCTGCAACATGGGCCTATGGAGGCCAAACTGGGCTGTGGATCTTTGGCTTCAGAACAGGAGTGGCATGCCAAGTGTCAGAGAAATGAAACTCAGAGGTTGTCGTGTATACACTTTAAATGGTTCAGCACTCTGGCCACCATGAGCAGAAAGTAGCTGATCTTGCTAGTCTAGAAGTTGAATACCTGTTTATCTCCAGTTCTTTCTGAGGATGTCTTCCTGTGCCCAGCGGGTGTTCTTAGTTCCTCTTTGTTTATTGACTAGGCCAAGCATAAGAGCCCAGATGCCGTACTGCCTGGTTCCAGGCCTGGCTCTGTGGCTTACTAGCTGTGTGAACCTGGGCCAACTACTTGACTCCTCTGTGCCTGTTTTCACATTTCTAAGATGGAGGTAAAACAAAGGTGCCTACTTCATAAGGTTATGGTATATAGATATGTAGCCCTGTGTACCATAAATGGCAGCTGATGATATCACTGTAAACTTCAGACTTCCACTTTCCATTCAACTACTTCCCTGTTCTTTCCCTAACACAGTCCCTGCACATACCCTGGAAGCTTTGCCCTCTCTCTTTATCAAAAACTAAATGTTTAGTTTGAAGAAGAACTCATAGGCAGAGAAAAAATTATTTTATAAAAGCCTTACCTGGGCAAGAATTAGGCATGAGGTCCAGCTATTATTCTGACAAAGAACAACTCCAGTTTAAAGGAAACATTTTGGATATTTGGGACTAGTCATCCTTGACTGGTGACTAATGTACAAACAAAACAAAAATCACCCACCATTTCTCAAACATGATTTAGTGGAAAGACACTTGAACCTCGTTATCCTTCAGCACATACTGTATGAGCAAACACAGGGATCCTCCAAATGTGGCCAAAATCAACATGACTGCTGCAAAGTCAAGAGTTAATCATGCTGAACTTTTCAACTCAGATTAACGGTTTGTTATATGTGGAGTTATGCCATGTGATTCTCTACAGTTTAGAAGAAAAGGAGATGTTGACTTGAAGTTAGATCTTGCCATTTGGTGCTTTTGAATATTTGCTATGGCTTTCTTGACTTTCAGAAATAATTATGTAGTTGACTTTGTGGAGAAAGCAACGGTAGAAAAAATTTCTGTTACTTCAGGAAGTCAAGTCAGAGGCAGGCGGCTCAAGGGAGCAGCTGAGGGCGCAGATCTGGTGGGCATCCTCTTTTCTTAAAATGGCGTAGGCCTCCTAGGCTCGCTTAACTCTCCTTCTGAAGGACATGGGCTTGTGTATAATTTTTAAATATTGGCAAACCTGTGCCCTGGCCGGGTGGCTCAGTTGGTTAGGGCATCATCCCATACACCAAAATGTTGTGGTTTGATCCCTGGTCAGGGCATGAACAGGAGGCAATTGATCGATGTTTCTCTCTCATATTAATGTCTCTCTCTCTTCTTCTCTTTCTAAAATCAATAATAATAAAAATCCTTGTGTAAGGATTAAAAAATAAATAAAATAAAATATTGGCCAGCCTTTGGTATATAGGCTAATCTTGTGGGTATTGACTACCTTTTGAATGAGACAGGTAAGACTTCAGGACCTGTCGCTGTAGATAGATTACATGTGTTTGAATATCACCTCTATGCAGTCACTCAGTGATATTCTTTACTTATATTTAGTTACTCTGAAGAAATGCTGAGATCTCAAAGTATAAAAAACATTTATTTTTGTGGTCAGAGGATTAGTTGAGAACAGGTAATACAAATAAAATTTTATGATCCTCCAACATTGTGCTGTTCTTGTGGATACTAGCAAAAAATGTTTTTAGCCTGGTTGTAGATTTTTTTGTGGATGGGTTTATCTACCTATGTTTTAGACTTCAAAAATTCAAAAAATTAAAGAAAAGATAGGCTTGCCAATAGCTCGAGATAAGTGTAAGTAGCATGCATGTGTCAAATCAGTGATTTTAACAAACTCTAGGCCATATACCCAGCTCAGACTTTGAACTTCCCATGTCTGTGCGAGCAGGGTCATGAAGTCAAATAGTCCACCTGACCTGTCCAGGTGCCCTATCTAGACTTGCGGTAACACTGCACAGAGAGGGACTTTCTTCATTCCATTTTATGGAGACTCCACTGAGGATGAGAGGGGTTAGGGTCTTGCTGGGTTACAGGGTTGGGAGGCACTTGAGTTAGAAGTAAAATGCAGGTCGAGTGGCTCCTGACCCACGAGCTGCCTGCTGCCTGCCCTGCGCAGCCTCAGGTGGGACATCTGGTCAGGCGCAGGTTGGACTAGTGGTCCGTCCTGAGAGTCAGAGCTGTCTGCCTTGCTTCTATCAGCAACCTGAGCAAGAGGCTCCCGCCTTTCTCCTGGGGCCCCTCAGATGGCAATGACTATGCTGTAGAAATGACACTTGATTTGTTTCTAGAACACTCTTTCCAGCTTCCTAGTTCGTTAAATGGGAACACTGAATTGACCATCAGATTGGCATGAGTCTATCCATTAAACTATAAAAGTTTCTCTTTTAAAATTTGGAAAGTTCTTAAAGGACAGAAAACTTCTGAGCCCTTTGGGCGGACAGTAGCCAGGAGAATGAAATGGGAGACTAAGGTTTTTTTACATGTCCAGGTTAACTCTGGATGGCTCTGTTAGACTTTTAGAGGATTCCTGGCCAAGGCTTAGGGAGCATAAGGTCAGACTGAGAAAACCCTCCTTCCAGCCCGCCACCAGGACACAGGCGTCCCCTGCTGGGCCTCTCTGGCCTGTTCTTTGAGGATGAGCAACTCTGCCAGATACATTCCCACAGTCTAGGCCGCCGTCCTGACTCCTTTTATTTGTTGAGGTAATTTTTCAGTGCTTAGTGAGTGAATCACCTTTTTAGAGGTTTTATGTAATTTGTCCCCGGAGTTTGTAATGAACGCTCAAAGTATTTATAGTTATTTAGACACCTTCCTGTAAGAGAAAAATCTGAAGGAAATTGAGTAAAGAAGGATCTTCAGAATTGGGAACAAAAGTGACCAGATGGGTTATAGAAGGACCTCTCAGTCCATGAAAACCAAGGGTCACCTGCAAGGCATGCCCACCAAGGTACACAGTGCTGAGCAGTGACATTGTGCTCACCGAGGTGGGACTTGAGCCAGACTTGCCCCCTACAAGCCTTGGTTCCTATGTGGAAACAGGGTTGCTTATCTCAGGGGAGTCAACTGTTAACATACATTGGAACAGCGTTGCACAGAGGAAGGGCCTTCGTGTCTGCCATCGTCTGTTCCTTTGGACCTTTAAGGGTTTGAAAGAGTATGCCATTGAAAACCTGATAACCTGACAATCTGAAAGCCTAGGTCCTCTTTGCAAAGCGCTGAACGTGGCTGACACCGAGGATCCATTTATAAAGTAGAATCTTGTGGGTATGAGGAGTGGTTGCTTTGGGAAATCAGCAGCTGAGTGTCTGCCCGCCCAGGTGGACCAGCGTGTGAGGGAGGAGTGGGTGCCAGCACCATGCCAACCTCAGGGTACAGCCACCCTGCCACCCAGAGCTGCCTACGGTGAGCTGAGAGGTCGAGGGTCCCTCCAGGACACTTTGCCCCATGGCTCAGCTCTTCATGTCTCAAGAAGGGCACATTCAGGGCCAAGCCACAAGCACTTCCATATTAGGAATGTTTCTGAAATGGAAAAATATAAAATCTGACAGGAAGCCTTTGGGCCTAATCTTACACTGTTTATCAACATTTTGCTGCAATTTATGACATTTCTGTGAGTACAAGATTAACCCTGGTATTTTTTCTGAAGTATATAAAAGATTCTTTTCTTCCCCCCCACTTTCTGAAAGATTTTAAAACCAGGACATTTTTAGATTTTTAAGTTTTTGGAAGTCTGTCAGCAAATCTGCCCTTCTTAACCTCAGATCTCTGGCATCAAAGTGATATTTCTATTGCACTCATTTTGGGGGACCCCACAGTGTACTCTGTACATAACAGTATTGACAAGACCAGACGAGGTCACCTCATTCAGTCCGAGAACCAAAAGTAAAACTCTCTGTGGAGCTGAGAACACTACAGAGGAAAAGGGCCACTGTGTCTACAAATCAACCTTCGTAGTGCAATCTGAAGTTCGGGTTCAGGCACGTCAGTCTGCTCGCTTCACCTAGCATCTTGGCCTTTCTGTGGTATTTCCAGTCTACCTGTCAGCTGCAGGGAATCATATGCCTAAAATCTTGCCTGACACTGTGATGCCGAGGAAAATGTCGTGTTGGCCAGAAGCCTCTGCCTACCCTAAAAAAGACAAAGCTGGCAGTATTTACTCTTGCCATAAAGTCTTTCCCACCTCCTACATGTTGTAGACTTTCTTAAGAAGTGAGTCAGGAGGAGGCTGTGACATGTATTTATTAACTTAAACTTTCTAAAAAGAGCGCAAACTGTGATTTGCCTATGAAGGAGAATCACAGAGAAAGCTGAGTATCACTGACCAGATCGTGATCTTGAGGGAGGTGTATGACACTGGTTCTGCAGGGGCCGTATTTACTGGGGGTGGTGCAGCACTTTCCTTCAGCCACTGTTGCTTTGGGCTGAGGCCCCTTCACCAAGCATGTGGTATTTGAGCGGGCTTCACAGTAGAGGGGTTTTTGCCTGTTGGGAAAGAGGAGGGGGAAGGGCCTTCCAAGGCAAGGACCAGCCTGGGCAAGGGCAAGGAGGGGTGAAGGGGAACTACAGCAGAGGCCAAGGCTGGGCAGACAGGTTAGGACCAGCTTGTAAAGATGCTGCCGTGCCAGGTGAAGACTATGAGAAAAATATGCACCTGGTTCTGTTAGATGATTGAAGGCTGAGTGTTGTAGAAAAGGCAGTTCATGGTTTTTTAGCATCGTTAATTTACATTTGCTCATGTATAAAATGAGAATAAAACCTTAATCATAGGGTGTTGTATGGCTCAAAATATATAAAAAGGGATTAAGAAAAAGAATTTTAGATTTAAAACAGCTGAGGACGTTAAAAGCATTATACAAAAGTAGAGTCATAGTTATTAGCATGGGAGATTTAAGGTGCAGGAAATTCTAATCCATGTTACTGTTTTGGTGAATACATGTAATTTCAGCCAGTGATGCTTTGAGGCAACTGATTTTGTCAGTAGCTATGATCTGAATAAAAGCTAATACTAATGTTAATTGAGCAATGACAGTAAACCAAGTTATATATGACTGGTATATCTACTTTCCCATTTAACTGTTAAGTGTTCAAATGTTTTACATGTAATAATGTGTTAATTCGTTCAGTCTTTGTAGCCAGAATCTGGAGCCTTGAGTTCAGGCAGTAGAATGAGATACATCAGGTGTTTTAGACACCTGCCATGGCCTCCAGGGGGCGCTCATGCCACAGCAGATGCGGAATGCGTGACCAGGCTGCACCCCTGCCCGCTTGCAGCAGCCACTCAGATGTCATGGGCCCGGGAAGTTGACCAGTGTCTGCAGCTGGAACAGAGGGGTGAGCCCATCATATTCTTACTGAGGACATACCACCGACAGTGGTGAAAGCTTATTTAAAGATGATTTTTATTTATTGCATATCATGAAATTTAAGAGCATGGTCATAGTTCATTATTTTCAGGGGAAATAGTTTGTCAGAATGTTTTGAAGACTATCCAACATCGCTGAATGAACAATTCAGGGACTGTTTTGTGTAAATGCAGAAAGATGTGTGTGTGTGCAGGGGAATTGTGCAGGCAAGTTGCAGTGGCCCCGGGAAAGGAATGCCTCAATAGCCCAACACTGGTCAACTGGAAAAGCATCTTGGGAAGGGGGGAGGCAGGACGAGAAGCACTTCCAGGCATTTGCTTTCTGCCAGCCTGAAGCTCAAGTCAGCTTCTCAAGCTGAAGCCAAGCAGAGATGGCTGTACCACTCTTGGATTTAGTAAATCAGGTCATTTTGAGGAAGGCAGTAGCTCCCTGGGGGACTGGAGACCAAGAGAGCAGGAGTGAGCGCAGGAAGCGTGGCCTTTACAAGTATGGAAGTCTTGCATGTATGCTAAGGACTTGTCATTAGTACCCAAATTTAGGGGGACACTTCCTAGTGTCAAAAGCCTATGTCAGCAAATCAGCCTTAAACAGTAGCTATTGTGTTTTCATGCCAGAAATGCTGACCGCAGGAAAGGTGGATTTCTGCGGTGCTTTTGAATTATGTGAACAGTTTAAAATTAGGTTTACCGTGACTGTTCAGTCACATTCACCACTCTGATGGTCTTTCCTCATCTGGGGACTCGCTAACCAGGGCAGAGACTGTGATGACAGCTGGTGGCTTTGCTCTCACCATGCCCTCTGGGGAGGTTTCTCCCTCAGTTTTTCTTAAGGTCAGCACCACCAGGCAAATGTCCTTCACCTTGTATTTCCTTTCCTTCATTAACGGCTTGTAGCTCCCGACTGTGCTGCCGACTCCCTGGGCAACACTAGACCACCTTCCAGAGAGCAGGCCTCTGACCTTGCCCTCTCTCCTCACTGCCTCTCTGAGTGTCTCACTGAAGGCAGGCCGTGATTCATGGAACACGGAGAACGTTTTGCAGCTTTTCCACAGTAGCAAGACTTTATGGGGTAACTGGTCTGCACAGAGGGAACCCAACTAATGTCTGAAAAAGTATTTTTCACTTGCTATTTAACAATCGAAACTTAATATTTAATTTTTAAATTGTGATCAAATGCATATAATGTAAAATGTGCTGTCTTAACCCTTTTAAAGTGTACATTTCTGCAATGTTAAGTACATTTGCATTGTTGGGCAGCGGACCTCCAGAACTGTTCATCTTCCCAAACCACAACTGTACCCATTAAACAATGACTCTTCCTTCCCTCTGCGCCTGCCCCCTGCCCCTGGCAGCCACCACTCCACCTTCTGTCCTACGCATCTGGCTGCTCTAGGGATCTCATGTAAGTGGAATCATGCAGTTGGTGTCTGTGTTGGGATGAAGGTTCACACACGATGTAGCCTATGTCAGAATTTCCTTTCTTTCCTGAGTGATGGTCCAGTGTACGCATGTTTTGTTTACCCTTTCACCCATCAGGAGACTGTTGGGCGGCTCCCACTGTGGTTATTACGAAGAATGCTGTTGTGAACACAGGCCCGTAGACCCCTGCTCCCGCTGTTGTGGGTGTGCATCCAGCAGTGGGACTCCTGGATCATGTGGGAGTTCTATTGTTAATTTTTTGAGAAACTGCCATGCTGTTTTCCATTCCAAAAATTTTTAAAGACATTTATTCCACAGTCAGCATGACAACAGTGACAGCTTGATCGACACCAGCTCTTCTGAAATTAGGCCATTCCTGCTTGTACTGGACAGGGCTGTAAAGGGTTTGTTCTACTTCGTTCAGAGTCTAAACCAAGGCAATGCTAAATTGCATTCATTTGGCTTTGAACATGGTAGTGTTTCTGATTTTTTTCAGTGGATATAGACAGCTCTCACTAAGGGTTGCTTTCTAAAGCAAAGAGCAGCACAGAGGCTACTGGGATTTTACCTGGTACGCTCATGGGAACTATCTTGTGAATCCGAAGGACTCGAGCTTGAACCCTGGCTCAGTGACATGCCAACTGCATGGTTGTGAGCAAGTAACTGAACTTCTCTGAGCATCAGTAATAATATGTACCTTGCAGGGTGGTACAGCCTTGACCTCACAGCATGGTCATGATCACTGTCCCTGGTATCCCAGAAAGAGAAAAGTAGTGATTTCTTTTGGAAGGGGAGAAGGGTGGACTTCACAGTTTGTAATGAGACTGTGTATATAGTCATTAACACAAATTAATGTTGTATCTACCTTATTTCATTTGTCAGAATAAGCAGTAAAGTGCAGGTGATTTTTTTTCCTCAAAGTTTGTGAAAAGTCTTAAGGCTAGAAATTCAAGAGACAGGACAGTCCTCTGCCCCCAGCTCATACACTCCTCAGTCTGGATTCACAGGAAGAAGAGGAACAGGCACTCAGTGTGCTCTCTGTGGTCCTCTGAGACACAGTGTCCAGCCCGGGGGTCCCCAATACCAGGGCTGCTGAGGCTTGGGGCAGGATCAGCCACACAGAAACCAGTCCATGAAGTCCTGCACTGAGGAGATTCGATCCTTGTCTCATTTTTATTCCTTAATGTCTTGCATTGGCCAGGGTCTACTCCCAGGAGTTGTGAAAAGCAAGCCTTGGACAGGACTGGAATGAGAGGAAGCTGCACAGGGCACGTCCCTTCTGTCAGCCAACTGCATTTATAGAGACTCAACAGGGATATCTATTTTCTTATTCCCTGAATTAAAATGATGTGCAAAGAGATCACCAAATCAAATAACTTCAGTTTGGTTCAAGGTTCTGAGAAAACATACACACGGCAGTGTTTCCGCAAAAGAAAATTGTTTGATCTGCTTTGGGTTCTTCGTTGAGTTGGTGTTTTAGGTGTTTCTCATCAAGTCCAGGGGGGGTGTTTTCACGTCCTGTGCGTGACATTGCTCAGCCTCTACTGGGTCGTTGTGGGGAGGATGCTTGTGACTGGGCGGCATGAGCAGCGGTGTTCAGCGCACCTGAGAGCTGGGAGCTAGCCCAGGGAACCCTGCGGTGGCCTGAAATTCTGTTTCTGCCTCATTAACAAATGAATGGTGGTTCTAGGTCAGAGCTGGGAATACTAGAAACAATAGGAAAATAATCTCGTTTAAGACAAAACTGAATAGAAATAGATTATTTTAATTTCATATTGGCATTTTCAAAATGCCATGTGCCATTTTAACATCACAAGTATGAGAAGATTTCTTCTTATTTTTTAGGCAAAACCAAGGGGAGCATAGAGTCTGTGCAGTTTTCTCTCCTGGGTTCATTTCTCTTTTTCACCCCTTGCTAAAATAGCATGGGTTCGGCCGTCTCAACACCTGTCCCATGTGTTCCGTCTGCTCTTCCCACAGGCCACACCCACAGGCGCCTCACTTCTTTGCAGGGACCTGCTGCAAGTCTCCACCTCCACTTTTTCCTTCCTGCTTCCCCATGCTCATCCAACTATCATACACAGTCTTAGCATGCTGCTCTCCACGGCATTCAGGATAAATTTGAACTGCGGACAGACCTTAAAAGAGCACTCCCAGTCCAGCCTGGGCAGGAACTTGCCCTCATCGTACCCTGGCCTGTCCTTGAAGCCCAACACCCGCCTGCACCAAACAACCCCCTCTTGCCCCTCGTCCATACACATGACTTTTTCTCCCTGGGATTTCTGCTCCAACCCCCTGCCCACCTCACCGCCCTCCGAGGAGCTTCTACACTCAGCTGGTGGCACGCCATGTGAAGTCTCCTGACCCTCTTGCCACCAGGAGAAACCAGAGCCCTATGCTGGGTCTCCTTTCCTGAATTTCCCTCCACCTAGGGCTTCCCTCTCCTGCTGGTCATCACAGTGGCTGCCGTGGCTGGTTTTGCCGATCTTCCTCGTGATCCAAAAACTTCTGCAGGTCCAAAGGACCATTGAGTAAGAAGCATTGATGACTTTCATGTTTTCTGTTTCTTCCTTAGAGATGATACCTGACGGAAGTCCCCCTCACACACACCACCCAACCCGGAGTAAGCGGTTGGTCCAAATGCAGTGGGAAAAAAGCATCCTAACTGTACTCATTTCAGCATTAGGTGAAGATCACAGTCCAGGAATGCCCAGAGGCCTCAGCCCCTCTGTACTCCCTGTTTGTGTTGCAAGTTTGCACCATGCCCCGCTACAGTGCTCAGGCAGGGCAGCTCTGAGCCCTTCTGCCCTCTGACAGTCTCATGTGTCTGGATCTGCAGGACTTGTCCTATAAGGACCGACACTGGCATGAGGCCTGTTTCCACTGCTCACGGTGCAAGAGCTCGCTGGTGGACAAGCCCTTTGCTGCCAAGGAGGACCAGCTGCTCTGCACGGATTGCTACTCCCACGAGTACTCGTCCAAGTGCCAGGAGTGCAAGAAGACCATCATGCCAGGTCAGGAACACTCCCTTCTCCCTGGGATACTGCAAAGCACGCTTCCTTTTCCTTCCCCTCCAGCACTGAATCTGGACTCGTGTGATTATTTAAGCAAATGCTTTGTGTCCTCCTGGTGCCGGGCCCAGGGCCAGCAGCTAGGTGTTCATGGAGTGGTGGCCGGAGAGGCGTTCCCAGTCCTCTACTGTGTGGAGTTTACATTCTAGTCTGATGTACACTCCCTGCTAGGTCAACCCAGACTTGGCAGCTGGGTCGGGTGCCAAGGACAGTAATAAAGTGACTTGTCTGTTAAAGGAGGAGGATGGGATTGTGTCTCTTCTTATATAGGAGGGAAGTAGTTTGTTTTGTTTTGTTTCTTGCAGGAGAGAGAAATGTCTCATTTTTAAAAATAGAATGAACAAATATACATGAAATTTTTAAAATAAATTCTGGTTAGGGACACAGAAATGAGGGTGAGGAGAGTAACCCCTGTGAGAGGGGCAGGAGATTTGGACCCTGGACAACTGAGAGAAAGGTGCAGATGTTGCTGAGGCTGGCTCATTGGCCATATATAATCAGTGGTGTGCTCTGCACAGCCAGCCAAGTGTGGCTGGGAGGTAGACTTGCCAGATTTAGCAAATAAGAACATAGCTAATTTTTTAGTATCTGTCCCATTTGGGACCTGTAATCTGGCGTCCCTCCCAGAGAGCTACGAAGAGCCAGGAGAGAACTCTGTCCCTTGCATATCTTCATGACGTGTGACCTCCGGAGAGCAGAAGAGGGTGGAACAGTAACTAGACACCTGGAGCACAGTCAGTGGGCGGCAGACTGGTTGGGGTACAGATGGCCTGCGGGAGGGAACACAGAGCTTGGGGAATGCGTCCTGTACTGGGGCCCAACAGCCCTGAGGGTCCCCCCGCCCAACCCCATCAGGAGGGCACCGAGGGAGCTGCTGTTGAATCCGGCTCAAAACACCAAGCCTCAGAGTGCTTGGGAAGGTGTCTATCCTCAAGACTGGTTCTTTAGTGGGTGAGCATCCTTTAGCTCTGGGAAGGTTTAGAATTACGGGCAGACATGTTAAGAGAGTCTAACCCATACTAATAATGCTGTGCGGAATAATCTGGTGAAGGAAGTGTGGAGTTTAAAAAAGTTGGTCTAAAGAGTAAATTAAGCTTGTAATTCTTATTTGTTTATTGATTTATTATTTTTTAGAGAGAGAGAGAGGGATCCATCTTCTCTGTTCTACTTACTGATGCCTCATCGGTGCGTGTTCCAACCCGGACGCTCAGCCGTGGGTCTGCGCAGCCTTGGCACGCCAGGGCCGCTCTCCCGCCAGCTGAGCTGCCGGCCAGTGCTAGGCTTGTGATTGTCAACGGAAAGTTTCTTGATTGATAAACTGTTTTGACATTTAAGATATCTTATGCTTCCCCATATTTGTAAGTTTAATTCATTTCATTAATAATTACTTAAGAACTCGAAGTTCAGTTGGTTAGTTGAGGTACTTTAAAGGGATATCAAATATATTAAATTTTCAAAAGTAGTTTTAAAGGAGTTTAGTTCACTGCATTAATAAACAGAACCAAACATAAAGGCCCTTTAAAAGTGATTTTTAAAATTCACTATACTCATGAATTCAATAATAGATGTGTCATGTGAACTGAAGGTGAGGGTTTTGAGTATGTTACATCAGTAGATTGAATGCTAATTTTTAAAAACCAAGGCGGTCTGCTGAGTAATCATATTTCATACAGTAGCTGTAGTCATACTATGTGAAGAGAATGAAAGCTACAGAGATAATTTAGAGTTAGACTCTCAACTCTTCAGTAGAAGACTGATTGCCACGCTCTTGAGTTCTTGTTGTATTTTTTGTTTGCTTTGTTTTTGGCAATGAAGATACTGAAGAGTTCTGAGCAAGAAACTGAAATGCGGGAAGTGTTATTTTAAGAAGATATACTGGATAAGAAATCATAAATTTTTTTAAAAGGCAAGGGCACAATCAGGCCTTCAGTCAGATGGTTTCTATTGCTACTTCATTTCTCTGGTCAATACATCTTAAAAATAACTGTGACATTCTATCACGAGGAACAAAAACCCAGAGCAAGATCCTTACAGCCCTGCTGGAGCCACTGTGGCAGCTTCCAGTAGTGTAAAGAATGGGCAGGAAGACTTTTACAAAATTATGTTAACACTGTACATGTTTGAACCAAGGGGCCCAGATGCGGTAATGGTAGAAATTTGAACTAAAGCCCATATAAAAGCAGGGTGACCTGCCATCTTGTCCACAGAGAGTCACGTACAGAGACACAATAGTCCTGACACAGTAAGAACCAAAGATTTAATTAAAAAACAACTTAGATCATGACTAGGTTTTCATGATCAGAGCCCAGGGAAGGTTCCACGAGTGACTCAGAGTGGATGCCTTTAAATCCTTTCCCATCTCCATCACCGTTCCCACATGCACCCGCTCCTCAGGGTCCTCTCCTCGCTGGCTGGTCCTGCCTTCTTCATCCCTTCTGTTCACCTTCTGGATTTGTTTGTGTGCGTGTTTGTCTGTCCTTCCTTAGCGGTGCTCTGCCCTTTTGCAAGTAAACCCTGCGACCTCTCTGCTTCTCCAGTTCCCCCCCTTCATACCCTACCTGGGGGCCAGGTCAGGATAGGAGTCTTTCAGGGGGGCGGGGAGGGAAGACCCAAAGGATGAAGTGTCAGGCTGTGGCTCACCTGGAGCTCCTGGGGCTCATGGGAACCGTACAGGCCGATCTGGCACCTGCAGAGGTGGCCATGGAGCCACCTCCGGGAACAGCTGGTGTCTTCAAGAAGGGAGTTTGTGGTTCATTTGGCAATAGGGCATTGTGCGGGTGTTCACGAATGTCCCAGCTCAGGCACTTTGAATGAGAACTTTGTTAAATCACACAGCATGAAATTGTGAAAGCACTGACAACTTTAAGCTTACATGACCTTCAAATTCATTCACCTGTCTCAGCTCACCAGCAAAAAACCCAGAAAGTTCAATGGACGCCCCAGGCTACAGTTAGTGGCTGAGCCAGGATTGGGGTCCCATTGCCCAGCGTTGCCCCTGCTGCTCTGTGGTCTGAGCAGCCTTCTAGACCCGGTCAGGAGAAAGGTGGACCGGGAATGATGGGTGTGGGTATCACTAACTCCTTCCACTGTGGCAGCAGTGGTGAATTCTGAAGGTGGGAAAACAGAGGACACGCAAGACAAACCTTTGTGGTGCTGGGTAGGCACAGCCTCACTAGCAGGAGTGCAGCACAGCGGTGTTGGTGAATCTCCAGTGAGACAGCCAGGCGTCCGTGCACACACACTGGACGCAGGGTCAGGAGGCCTGTGTTCTCGCTGTGCTTGCTCCTCAGCAGCTGTGTGACTTCAGCCTCTCACAGTTCTTTAGACCTTGGCCTCCTCCCCACCCCATCCCTCAACTCCCCACCTTCAGCCTGACTTTAAAGTAACAGGCTGAGTTACTTTAAATCCAAAGCAGTCTGGCAGATGTGACTTTATGAAGTTTTTCCTTCTGTACCGCCTTCAAGAGTACATTTCCTTTAGTGACTTGGCCTGTTCCTCCAGCAACTCCTCCGACACCTCTCGCACTTGCTCCTGACTGCGCTGAGGGAGTGGTACACGGGCCACAGGAGATCTGAGCCAGTCTGATTTTCTTGTTCCCACCGTAGGGTCCGTCCCGGCCTCTCTCACACCTGTACTCCCAGTCCTCAGGGAAAGGTTAGAAAGTGGCAGCGCTTGGTTTCTAGTCTCCTGTTTTATGGTTCCAATTCTCAGTCAGTCACTGCCCCTCACTGAGATTCCATTTCCCTTTCTGATGAGGTGGGAGGAAAAGACCCAAATCTCAGAAGTATGTCTACAGTGATTCTTAGAAATTAGTTCACAGTCTCAGTCCACAGGCCATTCAAGGCTTTAACCCTTAGCACCAGTCATGACAGGAAAAGTAAACATTTCCTGGGTATTTGAATTTCTTTCTAGAGAAACAGAGAGAGAGAGATTTGTAGTGAGAAATTGGCTCACGCAGTTCGGGGGCCGGCATGTCTGAAGCCCACAGGGCAGGGGGACAGACTGGAGACACAAGTCACAGCTGATGTTTCAGCCTTGAGTCTGAATGTCTTGGAGCAGCAGGCTCTGCACTCAGGCAGGGCCTTTTACTTCAGTCTTGAGAAAAATTTCTTCTACTTGGGAAAACCTCAGGCTTTGCTCATAAGGCCCTTGACTGATTAGATGAGGTCCATCCACATTTGGCAAATCATTCACTTTATTCAAAGTTCACTGATTTAAGAGTTAGTCATGTCTTTAAAGCACCTTCACAGCAACATTAGACTGGTACACAATCATGCAGCTGGGCATCACGGCCCAGACAAGTTGACATGTAAAATTAACCGTCACACCTCCCATTTCTCATGGTGTTTACCAAGGAGAAAAACATTCATGTTAAGATAGCAAATAAAAATCAAACGTTATTTGGTCCAAGTCTCTCCTATTGAGGAATAGGGAAGCTGGGGCACAGCCTTCTAGGCTGTGGGCTCCATGGCAGGAAATGATGTGTGATAATCACAACAGGACCGCAGCCGCTGCTCACAGGACCCTGTTTGTCCTGCACAGTGTCTCTGCAGCTAGATGGCTCCACCTCGTATTATATGACATGACTGAAGCTGAGCAACCAAGGACATCATGAGTCCAGGGGGGACCAATGCTCCCTGAGGCAGGGACAGCAGTGGGGGAGGGGGCATACTTCACTGAAGGGTGAGGCGAAGGTGTGCAGTTGTTGGTTTTCTCTACAATGAGGACGTCTCACTCACTATTGTCTGTGGGTTTAGAAAACAAGGTGGCTGAGCATTTGCTTCAGCTCCATAGCCTGGAGATGTTTGCTTTGTATTGAATTTAGATAGGTAGGACAAGGTGTGTTCTAAATAAAAAAGTCACTCTCTGGGCTCACACCTTAACAAAAGTCAGTTCTTGACGTAGTCAGGAAGCCAGGGTTGTGTGACATACCACAGTGCAAGGGTTCACCAGCTCTCATCTACAAAATCCTGAGGCCCTGTTTGCAGAAATTTCTTGCAGAAGCACCACAGCCTCTGAGCAGGCTCACACCATCACTAATCCTTCACCAAGCTTCTGCTTTGTCGCTTGCTTATTTGAATCCGAAAAAGACATTCCTTCCCTCTGGAGAATTGGTCTGCTGTGCAGATTCCATTAGAAGAAGGAACTTTGCTGCCACCTGCTGCAAAATACTTTTGCAGGTCTGTGTAAATGGTACCTCTCAGATGTGCACCCAACATCTGCTTTGGCCTGGAAGTGCCCAGTGGATTCCCAACAAGGGAATCTCAGGACAGCTTCCTGAGAACTGGTGTTGATAATAAGACTTATTTCAGAAGACACCAAGAGTGCACTTATGTGGCCTTGCTTGGAGTCCTATATTCATTGGCAGACTCCTTGGGCTGCTTGATCAGAGGGAAGCTCAGATATTAAGAGAGCAAGTAAAGACTCTCTGGGCTTCCTGAAAGTCCATTTCCTTCACCAGATTAGGGCCATTTTCCTTCATTATTTGTTCAGATAAGTTTTCAATTTCTTGCTCTTCCTCTTCTCCTTCTGGCACCCCTATGGTTTGGATGTTGGAACATTTAAAGTTGTCCCAGAAGTTCCTAAGCCTCTCTTCATTTTTTTAAATTCTTGTTTCTTCATTCTGTTCTGGTTGAATGTTTGTTTCTTCCTTTTGTTCCAAATCATTGATTTGAACCTCAGTTTCCTTCACTTTACTGTTGATTACCTGTATATTTTGCTTTATTTCACTTTGTGTAACCTTTGTTTCTTCCTTCATTTTGTGACTGAGCTCAGTGAGTTCTGTGAGCATCCTGATTACCACTGTTTCGAACTCTGCATTTGATAGGTTGTCTGTCTGTCTGTCTCTTCACTGCTTAGTTCTTTTTCTGAAGTTTTGCTCTGTTCTTTCATTTGGGCCATATTTCTTTGTCTCGAAGCTCAGAGAGTCCCAAAGAAGTTGGACCCAAGGAGGAACACACCAAGACATAGTAATTAAGTTACCCATGATTAAAGATGAGAGAATCTTAAAAACAGCAAGAGAAAAGGAGAGAGTTACCTACAAAGGAGTTCCCATAAGACTGTCAGCTGATTTCTCAAAAGAAACCTTATAGGCAAGAAGGGGCTGGAAAGAAGTATTCCAAGTCATGAAAGGCAAGGACCTACATCTAAGATTACTCTATCCAGCAAAGCTTTCATTTAGAACGGAAGGACAGACACAGTACCTCCCAGATAAGGTAAAGTTCAAGGAGTTCATTGTCACCAAGCCCTTATGATATGAAATGTTAAAGGGACTTATTTAAGAAATAGAAGAAGATCAAAAACTGTGAACAGTAAAATGACAAGAAACTCACAACTATCAGCAACAAACCTAAAAAACAAAAACTAAGCAAACAACTAGAACAGGAACAGAATCAGAGAAGTGGAGATCCCATGGAAAGTTATTAGTGGGGAGGTGGACAGGGGAAAATGAGAGAAAAGGTACAGGGAATAAGAAGCATAATTGGTAGGTACAAAATAAAATAGATAGGGGGAAGTTAAGAATATTATGGGGAATGGAGAATCCAAAAAACTTAAATGGACAGCCCATGGACATGAAGTAAGTGGGGAGTGCAGGGAGGAAGAGGATAAAGGGAAGAGAAAATAGGAATAACTATAATAGCAAAATCAATGAAATTTATTTTTAAAAAGCCAATGAAGAAGCTATACACGAAGAAAATAACCTCCCCCCACCGCACCAAGACTAAAGTAAATTGTTCTAGAATTTACATTAAAATCCTTCCACCATTTTTACCTAAAATTAAACTGCTTACTACAATTTTCCTTGTTTCAGGATTCATCACCCATTGATTGAATTCCATTGGCTTTGAAGATCCCTGTGTCCCACCCCTCCTTCAAGAATTCCCTAAGTTTTTTATTACTTTATGGCTGGTGGTACTCGAGTGTCTGATCTTGGAAGTACATGTAGAAGCTGAGAGAGTGACCCAAAAGTGACATCTAGTAAAACAATGACATAATGATTCCCAGTGCATATTCTGATTATTTGAGTCATGTACATCTCACCAACTTTCCAACCAACTAAAATACAGCCCTTAGCTTGTTTTTCTGTTTTTTTTTTTTGTTTGTTTGTTTGTTTTTACTTAAAGACTATAGATGCCTGCGCTGTGCTGTGCTGCCTGGCCTGTCTCAAGTGCTGCCACCAGGTTCCTGCCCTTGGCCTCACACCTTTGTTCCTGACCCTAAGTTGAAGTTCTTAGAAAGCAGCATCCTTTCTATGAGCCCAGGGGTTGGCAAATGTTTCCATAAAGAACCTGATAAATATTGTGAGCTTTGTAGGCCACGCAGTCTCTGTCACAGCTACTCGATGCTGCCACTGTGGTGTGGAAGCAGATACAGCAGGTGGGAGTAATGGGGATAGCCTGTTCCAATAACAGTTCAGTTATCAAATGGGCTGCAGTCTAGGTTTGGCCCTCGGGCTGTGTGTTGTGTGCTGGCGCCCAACCTTTTCTGTTCCCTCACCCATCATGCTCCTTTTTTCCCCCAAATCCTTCTATATTTCTGCTTCATACCAAGGGTGCTCACATACATATGTGTCCTGAACCATGTCTTTCAATAAATATATACATTTTTTCTTGTAAAGTATGGGAAAAACATCAACAGGTGTTGAACATTTGCTGTGAATTAGGTTTCAGGGTGAACCAAAATACATTTTGGTTCTCTGTCTTCTTAATCTACTTAAGAAATTATGTAAGCATATCACATGGTAATACTTAATAGTCACTCAAAAGGAAATGTGATGAGTGGAAAATCACTAAACGGGACATACAAGTAGTGTGTGTGGATGTTAATGGTAGCGCTGATGCAGCGCATGAAAGCGCTGAGGTGCATCAGAGCTGGGTTGCACCGCAGCTGCATGAAGTGAGTGATGGAGAGGATCCTCGCTGAACTGGGCTGGAAACACTAGGTTCCTTCACACCCAGCAGTTTCCATCCCACTGAGAAGCAGAGGGGTGTTTGTTAAGAGGTCCCTCTGCTCTAAAATTCATGTTCTGCAAGGGTTAGTCTGAGCTATCCCAGATCGTTCTTTATATTTTGCAGTGCTGAGAGAAAAACAAATATTCTTTTTCATGTTATGTGCATACAAATATATTGAGCATGTACAGATGTTGTTCTAGTAGGGATGTCAAACTCATTTTCGCCAGGGGCCACATCAGCCCTCACAGTTGCCTTCAAAGGGCCAAATGTAATTTTAGGACTGTGTAAGTGTAAGTACTCCTTAATAGTTAAGCAAGAGCTTGGAGCTGCCGCCAGGTAGAAACAAGGTGCTGGGCTGGATAAAACAAGGTAGAGAGTCCGGTTCAGCCCATGGGCCTTGTGTTTGCCACCTGTGTGTGTGTGTAGTAGTGGACCACTGGACACAGTCCCTGCTATGTTCAACACAGAAATTATTCCCATTTAAAGGGGAGCCTTGGAGAGCGGAGTGACTCACTGTGGTCACAAAGTTGGACGGTGGCAGGTTCCAGTGCAGACCGCTGCACTCCCAGGCAGTCATTTTCACAGCCACTCTGTTTCTCCCAACTCTCACCCCAGGGACCCGCAAGATGGAATACAAGAGCAGCAGCTGGCATGAGACCTGCTTCATCTGCCATCGTTGTCAGCAGCCAATTGGCACCAAGAGCTTTATCCCCAAGGATGAGCAGAATTTCTGTGTGCCCTGCTATGAGAAACAGTATGCCTTGCAATGTGTTCAGTGCAAAAAGGTACCTAATCCTCCTCTGGACTTTGCACAATCGAGTCAGCTTGGCTCTGCGGCCCGTCCGCTTGCCCCTTCTGAAAGAGATCACAGCTGCCACAGCTGCGACTCCTGAACCGCATGAAAGTTATGCCTCTTCCACTCTGTGTTCCACACTTCTAATGTACTTCTGTACATTTTGTCCATTGGACCTGTATTCTAGTCTTTTCAGCACTAGAACTTTTATCTCAGATCACAAGCACTATTGTGATCTGAGATAAAAGTTCTTTATCCCTTCCTTCTTCTGGAACATTTCCAGATATTTGCTCAGTGATGAGTTGATATTAAAGAGAAAGAGAACTTACTATGCCAAAGCTGCCTTTGTTATACTGCTCTCCTTGAAGATACTAGAAGCCAGTTGCTAAACTTAGTGAGAAGGAGGGCGGGAGCATGATGTGGGTGGGGCACATCACTAATCACACTTACCCAGCCAGTCTTGTGCTGTGTCTGTCACAGCTCTGTTAGGTTAGAGGAAGCAAAGGAACCCTGCCCCTGTAGAAAGCCATCTCTCTCCAGCTGACCCTATCATGGCAACATCTGTGCCCTTCAGGCTCTAGCTGAGCTTGCCACAGTGTGTCCTCTTACACGCACAGGTCACAGCACTCCTGAGCTGTTCACTCCCATGGCTAACAGTGCCAGTTGTAGAACTTTGTGCAACTTGTTTGGCTCCCGCCCCTTCTGTTGACTGTGCTGCTCTTCCCGTCTCTCCAGCTAGCGTCCTGCCTCGCCTTCAGTCTGTGGGAGGGCAGCCCTACTGCTAGGCTTTGTCCTGGGCCCTGCCCTGCACTGTCCCCTGTCCCGGGTGAGCCTTGGCTAGGATGCCCTGCCTGTCTGCACCTTTTCAAAGGGAAGAGGGTTGCTAATTCAGCCTTTCGTTTCCTTCTCTCATTTCCGTTTTTAAAAGGATTTTTAAAAAGATGTTATTTCTAGAGAGAGAAGTGAGGAAGAGAGGGAGAGAAACTGACGTGTGAGAGAAACATCAGTCAGTTGCCTCACACCCACGTCCCAACCCAGGACAGGCCCGCAAACCCAGGGATGTGCCCTGACAGGAAATCAAACTGGAGACCTTACAGTTTGTAAGATGATGCTCAGCCAACTGAGCCACACCGGTCAGGACACTCATTTCCATTTTTCTTTACTAATATTTTGAATTCAATTTCTCTGTATTCTTTTGTCATGATCATGCTATTTATATAGTAAGTATTCCTTTGACTTTAGATGGAATCTCATTCCTGTGTTTGTATTAGGAATCCTCTTGTCTGCTCAGTCCTTTTTGGTTTTGTTTTTCTTATTAGACCCAAGGAAAGTTCATTTTAGTTGCTCTCCTTCCTCTGCGTTTCCCCCTACCTTACTGTGCTATTTAGTTGAGGAAATAAAGGCACATCACCTTCTGGGCTTCATGCTTGTGTGTGCATGTGGTACTCGGTACACACACCAGCATTCATACCAGAAGCAGCCATTCCTCTTACTGTCTGATGGTGAAGAAGACGGACAGAGTCTGGCTAGATATGCACTCTAATGCCAGACATTCAAGTAGTGTTGACAAGTATGCTTTGGAAAAGAACAGTTGTACCAGAATGTACACCGGGAGCACCTGAAGTAATCTGAGGAGTGAGGGGCCAGGGTCGTGTTTAGGGAATATTCTCTAAGAAACCACCACCTGTGCCAAGACATCTGAGTTAGCTGAGTGATGTGAGGGGGACTGGGGACATGGAATCTGGATGGAGGGAGGGCAAGGGAGTGTACTGCAGATTAAGTAAACATAAATATATGCCTTCTGTCTTCATCTATTTTCCAATGAGTATGAATGCAACAGTATAAAAAGGAAAATAGAGCAAATTGAGGTATCGGTGACCAGTTTTGGTATATCAGGCTTCTGGCAAAAGTTCTAGGCTGTAAGACAGAACGAGAAGGCAGGCTGTGGGCTTGTTTTCTTCCCAGCCTTCCAAGATGCCTGTCCTTCTCTACAGCATCAGCAGGCCCAATCCTAAGGTGTCTTTTAACCTTGTCCACGAATAATAAATAGACCACGTTACACAGGGATCTTTACAGATGACAAGGCCACAGGCCCAGGGCTGTCCAGGAGCAGCGTTAGGATTCAAATCCGTTTCCTTGATGCAGGCTGTGTGGTCTTTACCCTCATGACATCGTCTCCTCCCCAGCGAGAAAGCAGTGCTGCCCATGACACTGTGCCTTTGAGTCCCAGCATTCCTCTGAGGGGCCAAGGGTAATGTCCTAGTCCCTGTATTGCAAGCAGGAACCCCAGGGTCTGCAGCAGTGGAAGGGGCAATAGAGGGGTGATTATGAAGTCTGTGAAGCAGTTTCTTGGTGACTTTTAACCAGAGCTGGATGTTTTCTGGATGAGGATCTTGCATCACTGATGGCAATAGTGGAGGCTAAGGAAGAGTGCTAAGAACAGAGGCCACTCTGCCTTGGGAAACTGACCTTTGCCTTCTTGCCCCCTCCAGCCCATCACCACTGGAGGGGTCACCTACCGGGAGCAGCCCTGGCACAAGGAGTGCTTTGTGTGCACAGCCTGCAGGAAACCACTGTCTGGGCAGCGCTTCACATCCCGGGATGAGTTTGCCTACTGCCTGAACTGCTTCTGCGACCTTTATGCCAAGAAGTGTGCTGGGTGCACCAACCCCATCAGCGGTGAGTGTCTCCAGGAGTCCCTGCTCGGGTTCATAACCCTCCACTCTCCATCACAGCCATTTGAAGGTTGCACAGGCACACCTTGGAGATACTGTGGGTTCAGTTCCAGACACCCTGTAATAAAGTGAGTTGTATTCTTTGTTGGTGGAGGGTCTTGCCTCCAATTTGTCAAAGTCCAACATCTGTGAAGTGCAATAAAGGGAATTACAATAAAATGAGGTCTGCCTGTGTACCTAGATTTTCTAGGTCTCAAAGGTTCTGAGCTGACTATTTTTCTTCCTGCTTTCTTCTCCTTGTTACACTGGACAATTCAATAGATAATGGCTTCCCCCCTAACTCACCCGATCACTGAAAACTCTATGAATGGCCCATTCTTAAGAGGTTTATTATTCTGCTTTTGGTTGTATTATCTCCAGAACTGCAATCTGTGAGTATATAACAACCATATAAGCACAATGAAACTGGAGTTTACAGGGTTAGCAGCTGTACTGGGTTCTTGAAGGTGCTCTAAGCATCTTGAAGAGACTTTTCTGCCACAAGGCCATGGCCGCCTGAGGGCAGAAGGCAACATCCTAAGTAGTTCTTTCATATCCCCCAAAGGGCTGGGCAAAGTGAGAGCCCCAAATTTGGTTGGCTGGCAGACTGGGCATTAGACTAAACTATGAAATATGCTGAGAAATTCAGTATGGGGAACAGATGGCTGGTC
This sequence comes from Artibeus jamaicensis, assembly GCF_021234435.1. NCBI lineage: Eukaryota > Metazoa > Chordata > Mammalia > Chiroptera > Phyllostomidae > Artibeus > Artibeus jamaicensis. Next base: position 5,700,410 of record NW_026521810.1, on the reverse strand, counting down.
AGACTACAGTCTTCTACATGTGCCTTACATATTGCCACACAAACTGGTGACGAGTGTGGGAGGGAAGAGTGAGAAACTTTGCTCTGTGACATTCAGCTGATCCCTGCCCAGAGGAGATGGCAGATACATGCAATATGAACACAGGGCCTGGCTAAGTAGTGTTCCTGTGTGGCTTCACATTTCATACTCTCTGTACTTGTTTGACTTTCTGTTCCCTTACTTAGGTCGAGAACTGAGTTCACCAAACACAGCTAATTCACCTCATATAGAAAGTCCCAGGTCACTAGAGTAATTCTCATCTCATATGTATTCCAGAGCTCATATATCCATTGAAATGATAAAGAAAATAAGCATAGCATTTAAATTATTCTATATTAAGACACCCAATTACAGTAATTTATACACCAGATTTCCCTTGGCAGCATTTGGAGGGAAAAATGAAGTCTATTGCTCTCATGTATTAATCCTTAATGCTGTTTTGAAGTAACTTCTGTAGAAGTAAATGTTATGAAATTAAGGTTTATAGTGCAATATAATCTACATCAAAGCATTTTTAAATGTAAAATATCAGGTATGTATGTTAATTGTGGTTATTACAATTGTAGCACTGGAAAAAAAAAGCACTAGAAAAACAGAATGAAATCTTTACTCCGAAAGAGGAGAGTTGTCTGAAATACAGAGACTAATGCTCAAGGAGACTTACTGAGGAATTTTGAAATTGCAGCTAAAATGTACTTTCAGCTAGACTCCCAAACAAATGTGCAAGATTGTGAGTCTAGATTAAATTTCTAATAGATCCTTACTTAGTGCTTTTTTCCTTTAACAAAATTTAAATGATTGTAAATAAATTTGATGTTTTCCATTTTTTTCTGTGCAGTGATGCTTAATTCAGTCAATCATTATTCAGAGTTTGCATTTGCAAATCTACCTACTCATCAACATGTATTTGTGACTCCAATATCAAAACCTGTGGCACTTTCATGCTCATTCGCAGACATGCACAAGTAATGGTAAAAATTGGAGTCATCTGATGCAAACATTTCCCAGTCAAGGTGCAACGAGGTGACACTCTACCTTCTTGTTTCAACTCATGTTGGAAACAAGGGTCCTTTTTATGGTCTGCTTAGTGCCATGTTTTTTGCATTTTTTGGTGCTTTTTGTTGGCATGTTCATTGCTTAAAATGGCCCCTCAGGATAGTGCTGAAGTGCTGTATTTCCTGAGCCCAGGAAGGCTGTGAGGTGCCTTGTGTGGTAAATAAGCTTCCTTCAGGCTTGAGTAACAGTGCTGTTGGCCATAAGTTCAATGTTAATGAGTCAACAATATACGCTAACTATGAGTCTTTAAACAGAAATAGACATAAAGCAAGGCTAAGTACTGATGATGGAAATGTTGTGACCAGAGGCTCTTAGGAACCTCACCCTGTATTTCTCATAGGAGCAGGAGTTCAGTATATGCTAAGCCATTGTTCACAATGACTTTATAGAACAGACCTATCTCAAATAATGAGAATTTACTGTACATACATCTTGCCCTTTGCAGGACTTGTTCCCCTGGGCCTGTGTTTAGATCTCATATCTATCACTTGCCCCCTTTGCTGTCACTTCAAGAAAACAGTGGGCCTTCTAAAAGGAGGCTTGGAACCTGGGACAGCTGCCCAGCACAGCTCCCATCGCTAACATCCTTTCCATCATTTCCCTCCCAATGTTTACAGTGGAGCAGGATTTATCAGAGAAAGGAGAAAGAAGAAACATGGAACAGTGGAAATGCTGGCAGACTTGCATTCAAGTGCCAGCCCTGTCACTATCTAGCTGAGGGAGGATAAGCTCTAAGGCTTCAGGTCTCTCCCACGTAAAAAGATAGAATGCCTAATGTCAGTCTCGCCAAACTAACTGATGAATTACAGACTTCTCATGCTAGTCTGAGACCTCAAACTATTACTGAGACCTCAAAGGCAGAAGTCAGTGGTTGTTTTTAAAATTGTAGGTTGAACCATTACTTCTGGAAAGAATTCTTTGTAATTGGAGTTCATGATCTAAATTTCATCAAAATCTATCCCACCTCAAGATAAACCTGAATTTGACTTCACTTTATTTCAGAGGGCTCAGTGGCAGTATGAACCACAACTATATTGTAATAAGCAGCCAGTGTACCCTAAACATTTGAAAGTAGTAGCCATGAAACGAGTCAAGCACCCAAACTGAAATATGTCCCTAATTTTTTTAACGTTTAAGATAGTTGTCTCTGCAGCCCACACCTTCATAAGCTGCCCTTGCCTCTTAGCAGCTCCACCTCTACCAGTCTCACTAGACCTGACTCTTACCCAGCTCCGACCACCTAACTTCATGCTTCTGTAGCTACTCTCATGATAGCCCCTCTGCAAGAAAATCCATCCCTGCTTCCACACCCACGTTTCTTTTGTGAGGTCTTTCCTGAACATTACAGAAAAAAAACAGCGTTTTCCTCTTCAACCTCCCTTTTAACACTTCATTAAGTCACAAAACAGTGCCAACATGAGGCATTGTTGGGAATGGGAAAAAATAAACACTCACAATGGGCTCTTTATAATTATGGTATTACCATATAGTTCTGGAGCCAGTTTATAGCTCTGTCTCTTCTGATGTTTCTGAGCTCCTCAAGGCTGTGTATAGTCAGATTTTTACATGGATCCCAGCACCCAGAAATCCAAGTTTGAAAGGGGTCAAACCGGTATTCCTTTTTCAGTCCCCGTGCTAAGTCTAACTAGCAATGCTCCCCCTTCCTCTCTTCACTTGTTGTTATTTTGTCTCTGTTACTAGGACTTGGCGGCACAAAGTACATCTCCTTTGAGGAACGGCAGTGGCATAACGACTGCTTTAACTGTAAGAAGTGCTCCCTCTCACTGGTGGGCCGAGGCTTCCTCACGGAAAGGGATGACATCCTGTGCCCTGACTGCGGGAAAGACATCTGAGGTCAACACAAATTACTGCTTGCAACACACAGATTTATGTATTTCCTTTCTCAACCAGGCAACATTGTGTTCTGGTTCCCACCAGCCACACCAGGACTCTCCTCTTGTGCTTCTCAATGATACTCACGTTTGTTAAAATCCTTTGTATTAGTAGTTCAGTCCCAGGGAAGGAGAAAACCCTTATGGAAACATTAGGTAGGAAGATGGTTTTGAATTTTTATAATCAGGCAAAATCCAAGTACAAAATCCTTTGGAATATCTTTATAAATGTATCTTTTTTTCACTGTGTATTTAAGTTTTAAGTGCATTAACATGTCACAAACTTGAAAGTTTTCCAAACCACGTTAAGGTAATGAAGAACTGGTATTTATGACCATCTAACATCCTGTTGTGTAAGGCCTGCAGCAAGATTATATGGCTAATAATAAAATTATCCAGGCACAGCATGTGAAGTAATGATTAAACATTAAGGTGCTACATATAAACACTTTATTGCACGTTCTGATTACTGTCCGACATGCTATTCTGGTGGGCTGGGTCAGTGTTAACTAAAATTGCATCACGCCTTTTATTTAAAAGCCTTCGGTCAGCCCTATGATGTCTTCCTTGCTATCTTCTCTTTGTTCTCCTCTCACAAACTCTCTCTCTCTCAGAATTAAACAGTCTGCACTTGATTCATTTGCAGAAGCTCCAGTATATGAGATGGTGACAAGGAAAGCAATGGTGGGGTCACCAGACAGAGCTCAGAGCTTTCCCACAGTCATGGATCTCGCACTGGCCTGCCTCCTCTTCCATAAAGTGCAGGACTGCAAAAGGACACAAGCTCCTTGAGGCCAGAGGTGACATCTTGTTCATCAGTATATTCTCAACACCTAAGCAACTTAGAGCATACTGGAAGCCTTTCAGTAAGTGTTTCTGAAAAGAAAGCAAAAAAGAGAAAAAGAGACAGAATAACTGCTATAAAGAAAACACTGAGCTCCTAGTTTGGCAGAAGTCTGTAAAATCATCTTTGAAAGCAGACTATACAATTGCAAGCACTGAGCCAAGTTATGAGATAAGGCATTGCATGTTTCTCTTTTTGGAATAGTAACAATATTAACCTTTGGTCCTTAGTTTTCTAAGATAATACAGTATTATAAAATGATATGCTATGCAACAGAAAGACCTGGTGGAAATCAAGTCCCATCCACACTGATCAGAGACACCTCAAGTTTCTTAAGCTGAGTGCTGTCACCGTGAGAAATGTTTGATCAGGCCTGAGACAGGCCTTCCAGAGTTACAGTTAGCTTGAGGCTTTGCCTTTTTTAGCCGTGTTGCCATCTTCTACTTCATAATACCAAAGTAAAAGCATTCTTGCATATGTGCTTTTCAAAATACAAATGGCCTAATTCCAAAAAGAAATGAAATGAAAACTTCCCAAATTTCATCATGGAACATCTTACTTGTTCCTTGTTAAAACCAGATACACTAACCAGAGGTGCCAAACACAAGGCCCACGGGCCAAATCGGCCCTCCACCTTGTTTTATTTGACCCGGCACCTTGTTTCTACCTGGTGGCAGTGCCGAACTCTCGCTTAACTTATAAGGAATAGTTACATTTATATAGTCCTAAAATTACATTCTGCCCTTTGAAGGCAACCGTGAGGCTGATGTGGCCCCCAGTGAAGTGAGTCTGACACCCTGCACTAGATGAACCCAACTTTCAATTACCCAACTTGTCAAAAAGAATTGAGTTGGTGGCAAGTAATTAAGAGGCGGCTGGTAGCTCCATGATATTAGTAGTAAAAAGCTAAATGGCAGACTAGTCAGAAGTTTAACAGAGAAAAAAACAGGGAAGGAAGAGCTAACAAGAGCCCTCATGGGATCCCACTTATCCCTGGGGCATGCAGAAGACTACAGGCATGGGCTGGGTTGCACCCACTCGTGGAGCAGACTTCAGCGCATCCTCCAAGCCATAAGATCACTGGCACAGATCAGAAGTCTTATTAGCTCAAAGTGCTTAAGCACAACCTCTGACCTGGCTGAACATATATTATGAACATGTTCAAAGATGTAAAGGAAACCATGTTTAAAGAATGAAAGGAACATATAATAAGAAAAATCAGTGAACCTACAGGTAGATCAGTAGAGATCATAAAATCTGAAAAACAAAAACAGATTTAGAAATGATCAGAGCCTCAAAGAAATGAGCCACCATTAAATGTACCAACATATGCAAAATGGAATACCAGAAGTGAGAAAATGGACAGAACAAATGTTTTAAGAATTAATGGCTGAAAAGTTGCCTAAACTTGATGAAAAACATTATCCAAGCAACTTGACAAACTCAAACAAGGAAATATGCAGATTTCTGCACCCAGACACATCAAAATGCTGAAAGGCCAAAAATAAAGGCAAAATTCCTGAAAGTAATGAACTGAACTGAGCTTGGCGCCCCCACACCCACCTCAGGGAGGTCTGGACGTAGACACACAAAGCCTGCCTGAGCCTCCATCCCAGCTCCACCCATGCCTCTACCAGCTGGGAATCATGATATTAAACAGATGCTCTGGCTATAAATAATGCAGTTCTATGATAAGCCATTTTATGAACAAGGACTTTTATTAAACTGTGAAATAAAACATAGAAAGTGCATAAAACATGTTAGCAGGTAAAACTACTATGGAGAAGGAAGTCCTAATTCTGGTCGCTCTTCTGCATGGGGATAGGAGGGAACTGTCTGGAATGCTGGGCATGCTCTATACCAGGGTGGCCAACTGGCTCTTGAGCTAAATCCTGCCCACTGCCTGCTTTCCTTTAGACAGTTGTATTGGAAAACAGCCACGCCCATTCATCTACAAAGTTTGCCAGTCTTGCTCTGTATTACGATCTGGGTAGTGATGACAACACACACATTCACGTGCGTATGTATGTAAATTCACTGAGTTGTATATTTTAAACTCGACAGTATTTTATGTCAATAAAACTTTTACACTTTTTATGGTTTCCTATACTGGACAGTTAATGTAAAGCTGGTCTTTTTTTCCCTTAAACATGGCAAACAAACTTGCTTGATCTTTACTTGATTATTGATACATGAAAGCTTTGGGGGTCAGTCTCTCCCCACTGATGTTTCTGCGACATGTCATACTTGGAACATTGCTTCCTGTGTGCCTGGGTAATTCTGACTTGTGCTAGTCACTGCCTTTGTAAAGTTATCAGTGGGCATTTCCCAAGGCTTCAGAGCAGTGTCTTCCTGCAGAGAGGAGTTCCATTGCCTCTGCCATGGGCCTGGAGCACCGCCAGGCTCACTACTTCCAAGTCACCTCCTGGGTTTTACACGCATCCTGGCGGGGTGTAAAACCTGTATGATGGCCTGCTTGACTGCTTCGGGCCTCCACCCCACTTTGTCCCTTCTTCCCCTTTCCTGTTCTTCCTTTATATTTTCCTGTTTTCTTTTCTTTTGCTCTTCCCTCCACTTAGCAAGGCAGGTTTACTTCCAATTCACCTTCTTCATGTGAGACAGGTACTCTTTGGAATCATGGCTATTAGGTTTCCAATCTTGTGGGTTGTGGGGCTTAGTCTTTTTTTTCTCTTTCACAACACATTGTGTTCAACAACACATCCAACATGGCCTACTGTACTCAGTTCTTGTGGTCTCTAGATTTTTGTCTGCCAACTCTTCAGTGCTTTTATCTTTTTTTATAGTGGGGTGTGTTTTATTGATGTATGTTTTAAGAGCACAGAGGAAAGGTATCTATAGTAGAGAACACTTCCAGGATAGGGTGATAGAAAGGAGTTGAGGGGCATTCTACAAAAAACCTAACCAATATGCTCCAAAACTGTCAAGATTATAAGAAATTTAAGAAGAATCTGAGAAAATTTCATAGCCCAAATGAGTCTACTGAATTACTATGAAGACAAGGTAAGGTGGTATTCTGGGACAAAAAAAGGACCTTAGGTAAAAACTAAGAAAATCTGAATAAAGTTATAAACTTTCCATAACAATAACATATCAGTACTGATTCATTTCAACAAAGGTATCATATTAATATAAATTAGTAATAGGGGAAACTGGGTATACAGTATAAGGAAACTCTTGACACCATCTTGGTTGTATTTCTACAAACCTAAATATAAGGTTTATATTTTAAAAGTTTATTTTTGATAATTATGTAGCAGGACAAAATAAATAGAATGCTTAACTCGATTTGGTATTTTTATATGTATAAAACTATCTTTCATCATAACTTATATTTTCCAGTCTCCTAAGGTATAATTATTAAAGAAATATAATTTATCATGGAAAAAATAAAATGAAAAATATTTTAGTTCAAACTATTTATCCAAAGGCTAAAAAACAAGACACCTTGTTAATTTTACTAGAGATAAAAAAATGTTTAGTGCTATTACACAATTAACTAGTCACTTCTATCTTCTGATTCAACTGAATGCTTCATTAAATCTGAATACTGCTGATAGCTTCTCATTTCTCTTGGAACCCAAAACAAAGTCCCTAACATGCCTACCTAAGATTTTCCATAATCGGCTTCTGCCTACCTCTGGCTTTATTTTATACTATTCTCCCCACCTAGTTTTACTGTTTTGAGTCCCACTAAGTCTTTTTATTCTAAAAACCTATTAAAAGAGGGCTTTTGCTTCACTGTTGAGTCTGATGTGTTATCAAGTACTGGGTAGCAAATCATTCCCAACACTTAGTAGCTTAATACAACCCCTATTCTGTTCACAATGATTCTGTGGGTCAGCCACCTAGGCTGGTCTGCCCTGGACTTGCATGCAGTTGGTCACCTACAGCTAGACTGGGGTGGATGTTGTCAGCTGGGACATATTTTTCTAGCAAGCTTTTGTCTTCTCATGGCTGCAGCAGGTGTCCAAGAGTGACAGCAATCTACCACATGTAGCATCACAATCTACCACATGTAGGATGCTTTTCCTAAAAGCTTTCCACAGCTGTTGCTCCTTAAAATTTTCAAAGAAGCCTTCCCCAACCATTATATTTAAAGTAGTTTCTCACTCTACCTTCCCCATCCCTATTCCATGATTAGGCTTGATTTTCTTTGTCTCATTATAATCATCCATTATTCATTGTTCACTTGCTTGTCTTCTCTTTAGGAGCAGGAACTTAATTCACACCTTCATTTTTTCCTACCACAATATAGAAGACAATCAAGTATTGTAACAACTGACAGAGCAGAGCACTTCAGTTAGTTTAAAAACACTTTAGTAAATACCTAAATGGAAATAAGATTTTTTTTGGTATCTTCTTTCCAGACAAAAAAAAATCAAGGATCTACTTTTTAAGTTGAAGGTAGAGGTTATATGAGGCTTTTCAAAGTTAGTTAGTTAGAGCTTCACTCTCCAACATTAACATACCAGCTTAAAAATTAACTCTTGAAATGGCCCAAACACAAATAAGCCCTCAACTGAATCTCTGGTTTCTCACCAGTTAAGAAAGCTTATGAGGGCTGAGGTTTGGGGACGTGTTTCCACCCCTCCAAACGGAGTGGCAGTCAACATGTTCCCGCAGGGGCGTCCTGAACACCAGGCCACTCTAGCCAAGCTCCCCTCTAAAGCAGGAGCCCAACCAAGGCTGGGTGAACTATTGGAACCACGCCTGAGCACAGTCAGTCCAGGTACAGAAGGTTTTACTATAAAAAACGACACCTTTCAATATAGTTTACTCACATAAAAAGAGATCAAGTCATTAGAGTATTTTTCCACTTTATTTTTTTTTATGAATGACAGACCTACTCAATAATTTTATTCAGTTTATTTAAATAAGGATATGGCTACTTAAAAGGCTTTTTACATACAAAAAAAATGTACATTACAAGGTTAAACTTTCTGTACTGAATTATAAAACCTGCACAAGCATTTAATAAAAGAGCACGCTTAAAAACATTTTGACCATCTTGTAGCCTCTAAAAATCACTGAAGTTGCACAGTAGTGAATAAAAGAAGCTCTTACATACATGTTATTTAATCTACTGGTAGTTTCACTTAATGTAAGTTTTAAAAGTTCACTGCTATTGAATGAGTCTCTCCATCAGTTTTAGTATCGTCTTTGAAACTTAAGTCAACCAAAATATTATTTCAAATAATAATTACAATGCTAAAGAACTTTAATACTAGCAAAAAATATTATGGGCTCATAGTAGTAGTTGGACCAGCTTTCCAAAGTGCCTGGATACCATCTACATTAACAAAGCTATTTTGGAAAACTGCACAGCCTTTACAGCGATTGGGAAACAATTTCATGCCTTGGTGCCGCACAGCTGAGACTCTCCAGAACCGTGCAGCAAGCAGTCTATGATCCCTCCAATGTAAGAGGACTGGGGGTCAGCCTACCTTTACCCCCAGTGAATGAGCAGAACCAATCTATGACTTATAAACCTAAGCTTAAAGCTTAGGATTTATAGGAAGGAGGAAGGAGATGAAGCAAAGCATGTGAAAATATGGGAAAGGGGGACAAGAAAAAGGAAAACAAGGAACTAAGAGGGAAGGGAAGGAAAAAGGCCACCTGCCAATGGCAGGAAGTGATAGAGTGCCTGTAACGGCACCTCAGAAGCCATTCACTAATGAGTGCCATTCACTTTCCTACCCCAGTAATAAGAAAAACAGGGTTTATTAGAATAATGAATCAAGAACAACAGTAGTAACCCATGTTAATAAGTAAAAAGGATTTTGAAGTTCCTAGCCATTCAAATCAAGTCCTTCTCAACTTCAAAGCTCACTAAAGCAACACTTCCAGATACGAGATTCCCAACACTTCTTCCAATCCCCATTATTCAGCAGGCTTCAGTATGTGGAGAAAGACACTGAAGATGAGCTGTATCTCTGCACCTTGAGAAGGCACAGTGTTCTAGGATGTTGGTATATGTAATACATAGTACATTGTTTAGTTCTTTACATTTCAAACTCAAAATAACTCAAGAATATGCTGCTGTATGAGCATTGATTCTGAATGTTCATAATATAAACTTCAATTTGAAGCAACAATGTTACACAGTTCAGCTGTTATCACCAACCTACTCTGTAAGTTAAATACACAAATTAAAAAATAATTCTGAGTAACTAAAAATAAGTTTCTACTGACTTAAAACTGTCAAAGAGCCAATTCTCTCTTAACTAAGAGAAAAGCAGATGAAAGCAAAAGGGACAACTGAATATAAAATATAATTTGTCACTGTACCCTAAAATCTACACTTTTCAAAATTTCCCTTCACATAGTTATATATAGGAATACATCTCTGTCCTTCAACATTACATACATCAGCCCTGCAGATACCTGTATGTTTAACAATTTACTGTAACTTTAGCAATTTATGTAACACTTAGTATGTATCCATTTTGTTTTTGTATGTACAGATTTAGAGTCTAGATAAAGGCAGAATGACTGAAAACTGCAAAGTTAAAATTTTAGTACAGTACTACCTGCAACGCTGAATTATTTTTTTGTAAGGCTATTCAATAGCTGAACTAAAATGCTTGTTTTAACAAATATAAATAGGAATGAGACTGCTCAAAAAGTATTGAAAAGACAAACCCCAATTTGAAGATCAATCATACAAGGGAAAAAGTATTCTTGCACTTGATTAGAAACACGCAGCAGAAAAGTGGGTATTATAACTCACAAATAGAAGGTTTAACCCTATTTCCCCAATGACTTCCACTACACAGTCAGAATAATACCACTTTAACACAACACAAAACCCTACTAGGTATGTCTGAAAGTTGCCCATGTTACATCGGCAAGGACCCCCTGCCAATCGGTACATATACACTTCCCTACTGTCAATGCACTGGCTTCTGAGTTCAGTGCCTTCTCTCCCTCTCCTTGCCTATTCTGGATCACACTGAATTTTCCCCCTTGAACGCCATCCTTCCTGGACTCTCTTACTAGAATTCTACTCCTCTCCTCCTCTTCGCTGAACCCTCTGCCAACAGGTACGACCTCTAGCATGATTGCTTCACCTGAAGATTTCTAAAGCCAGCCTCACTGAGATCCTAGGAGAGAGATGCGTGAGCTCACGGAGTGAGATCAGACTGCTTATGAAGGAGGCAGGGCTGCTACATGACAAGAATGTTCTAAGCATGGACCTAGGGTGACATTGATTAGTCAGCCCATAAGAAATCAATTCTGTCTTGGCTTTAAGGAAAGAAGTAATAGCAAGCACTTAAAGAACAGTAGTTTTATTTGTATATTCTGAGTAGTTTATTGGCAGCACTAGAAATATGCCTTTGTTGGTAAACCTCGAGGATGAATTTGGCAGTACTGACTAAAATTTTGCCATGATAAACTGTTATATTCCTTTGCTTGGGAAAGGAAACAAAAGTTGTTAATTTCTGAAATATCTGAGTCTTTAAAAAAATCTCAAGTTCTCCAAACACTGAAACAGACTAATGAGAACAATTCCTAAAATTCATCAGATGCTTTATACCAGACTTGTAGCTTACTGATTTGACTCAATATGAATGATTTATACTAAATCATTCATTTAAAAAGAAATTCTTTCCTGCCCTGGCTGGTGTGGCTCAGTGGATTGAGTGCTGGCCCATAAACCAAAGGGTTACTGGTTTGACTCCCAGTCAGGACACATACCTGGGTTGTAGGCCAGATCCCCATGTGGGGGCATGGGGGAGACAACCACACACTGATGTTTCTCTCCCTCTCTTTGTCCCTCCATTTCTCTAAAAGTAAATAAATAAAATCTAAAAAAAAAAAAAAAAATTCTTTCCTAATCATGGAACTAAAGGCAAATTTTTTTTTTTTTTTTAAGAAAGAAGGCAGGCAGAAAGAGAGGGAAAGACTATTTTTCTGAACCTAATTTTAAAATTAAGAAAACTTCAAAAAATGAAGATCTCTGCAAATACTGTCAATATATGAGAACTTGTTTGAAAACTGCAGTTACAGTTATATTTACATTTTTGGAAACTTTCCTTCATGGCCATGTAACATGTTGTATCTTCCTTTTTGCTTCTGGGGGCTTCAGGTTATTCTGAAAAGACACAAACAGAAATCAGCTTATATTTACAAAAAGTCAGAGAATAACTGAAGTGAACACTTCAAACCATCATGGTTGAATAATAACATACAAATGGTAGATCTCTGCTGCCATCAGGTGGGAATATTTTAAGACATTAGCTACCATTTTTCTAGCTGTGGCTCTGAAACATTTGCATATCAGAATCACTCGGGGTGCTGATCTTAAATTTTTCTGGAAGCTCCTTCAGGGGAACCCAAGGTACACTCAGAGTTGAGAACCACTTCTTTCTCCCTACCATGTTCTCCCTCAATCTCGCAATCCAAGATCTTAATATGAGAAAAGAGTGCCTTAAAAAAAAGAAAAAAAAGATCTTTGAAGTTCACTCCATATCGTAGTATTTGAGGTGGATTCTTCTTCTCACTCCTATTGACACCCTCCTCCTCTTCCCACAAAGGTGGCTGAAGTAAGTGCAGTGGCAGCACAGTGTCATAAGAAATGCATGTTCTGGGGCCAGAGAGACCTGAATTCTAACTGCAATTAGATTTGTTATTAACCCAGAAACCCTGGACAAGTTTTTTTTAAAATTATCTAAGCTTCTGTTTTCTCATCTGTGAAATGGGATAAACTATACTGTCTACTTCATAGGATTGCTAAAAGAATTTAAAGAATATAAGAACTTAGGGTTGGTCTGATACACAGTAGCTTTCTTTTTTCCAGGATCTGCTATTTTAGAATGTTTGAACTACCCTGAGTTTTGATCCCTTTGACATACAATAGGAAGATGACAAAGCCAAAGTATACACTACAGGAATATGCTATAGATTGAATGTTTGGTCCCCTCAAAAGTACAATGTCGAAACCTAACCCTCAATGTGATATTTTGAGGTGGGACCTTTGGGGTGATTAGGTCCTGTGGGCGAAGCCCTCATGAATGGGATTAGTGCTTTTATAAAACAGCCCCCAGAGAGCTCCCTGGCTCCTTCTGCCAGGTGAGGACACAGTGAGAGACAGCTAAGAACTAGGAAGCAAGTCCTGACCATACATTGAATCTGCCAGTGCTTTGACTTTGGACTTCCCAGGCTCCAGGACTATAGAAAATAAATGTTTGTTGCTAGAGCCATCCAGACAATGGTACTTTTTGTTGTAGAAGTCTGAAAGGACTTAGATAAGAAATAGTTTATAAAACTGCTAGATGTTTATATAATCTCAATTAAATTCTAAATAAACATTTACCTATATCAAATTTGCCAGCATGTAAAATCCAAGCATCCAAATGCTTAAGTATCATAGAACACAACATAGTAGATTCCCCTAAACATCCTCTATACCTTTAAGGGTAGAAATATTTGAGAGGCAGGGGAGGCAAGTGGTAGATCCTAAAGACTCCAGGGTGGTTCTAAGGAAGCGCAAAACAAAGATCAAGCTCTATGATGCCACTTAAATGTGTGCACAAACTTTACTTAACATGCTGAGTCTTGCTAAAGAAAGAGTATGTCTTTTAGTTCCAAGATACTGAAAGGATATAAATAAGAAAAATCTAGTTTGAGTGTCTAAGAGACTTTTCCTCTCTCTACACATTTTAAGCAGGGGAAAAAAAAAAACCCTGGACTTTTAAAAGAGAATTAGTTTATCATCATGGATCTCAGTATTTCAGGGTTCAAACACAGGAGAAATGATATATAAAAATAAGACACACCATGTAAGAGTTAAAGAACAGCTCAGAGATATCACTCCCATCTCTTAGTAGCATGGAAACCACCCCACACTCACCATGGCCTCGGCTTCTTCTTTAGGAGCAGCTCGCTTTAACTTCACAGGAGTAGTCCCCACAGGGGACAGAGGTGGCAACTTCACAGGGCCCAAAGGGCTTTTCCTGTGCGTTAAGTCATGATTCTGTTTAGTGTCATTATTATTGTGTTCCATTTTATTGTTCATAGGCAAATTGGAAGACAAGATTAGGGGTGAGACACTTGAAGAGGAATTTGATAATTTTCGAAAGGCATTACTGGTAAAGCTCGCCTGAGGGGGAGCCTTGAGTCGATCATTATCTCCATTGTCTGTCTTTTTCACTTTTATGCTTGTACTTGTTGAACTTCCATCAAACACAATGAGGGGTCTTTTCTTTGACACATCTACAGCACTACTCCTGAAATCAGAGAGACACATTAGTGAAAAATATCACCTGGAATGGCAAAGCAGTTAGTAGAATATAATGTTGAAACAATGACCAAAAAAACTCATTGATAGAGGAATCTAAATAATAATTTTCTAGTGCTTTATTGATGTGAAATTTAAATATAGCTTTACTGTATGCACAAGAATGTTATTTTTAAAACACCAATCTACCAACTAACCCTAGAATTTAAAACACAATTTCCTAGAAATTAAAATATATATATATATTTTAAAAATCACCATCTTATTAATGAGGTTATTCTTATCATGTATTATTACTTAGAAAGCATAATAAATTACAAAACTATTCCAAGACTGACTGAGACCTTGCTAGCCTGTGATTCCAGAATCAGGCTCTGGAAGCCACCCATGCCCCGCAAGCTGCTCTCCGGCCTCCAGTGTATTCATCGTTCCTCCCAAGTACATAAAGACTTAATGGCACCTGCTGCCATGTACATAAAGACTTAATGGCATCTGCCGCAGTCCATGAAGGCCATGAAGATACAGATTATGACAATTTCTGTTTAACATGTAACCCCCAGAATTTAGTACAAGGCCTGCAGCACTGACAGATAAATATTAAAAAACTATACTAAGACTACCACAGTGGCAGTCTATATACAATGATACAAAACATTCTATTTTATTCAGTAAGACCTCTGAAACCAAAACATTTTCCTAAAAAAAAACCACAAAAAACCTCAATTGAGGTGACACTGTTTAACAAGGTCACATAGATTTTAAGTGTATATCACAATGACACCTGGTCTGTGTACTCCCACCACCCAAAGTCAAACTATCCTTCATCACCATATATTTGGCCCCCTACCCACTTCTCTCAGGTAGTCACCATTCTGTTTGTCTGTCTGTGTCTCTGAGTTTCAGCTTTATATCCCATATGAGTGAAATCATATAGTTCTTAGCTTTTTCTGACATTTCATTAGAATGATACTCTCAAGGTCCACCCAAGTTGTCACAAATGGCAGTATTTCATCTTTTCTTATGGTTGTGCAGTATTCCTTAGCATATATGTACCACATCTTCTTTATTCAATCCTCTATCAAAGGACACTGTGGTTGTCTCCATGTCTTGGTCACCATGAATAATGCTGCAGTGAACACAGGGGTGTATATATCTTTGTGAATAAATGCTGTCAAGTTTTTCGGGTACACAGCCAGAAGAGGGATTGCTGGGTCATATGGTAACTCTATTTTTAGTATTTCTGAGGAACCTCCATACTGTTTTCCATGGTGGCTGTGCCAGTTTACATTCCCACCAGCAGTGAATGAGGGATCCTTTTTCTTCACAACCTCTTCAACACTTGTTATTACCTGTCTTGTTGATAACAGCCATTCTACCAGGTGTGAGGTGCTAGTTCATGGTTTTGATTTGCATTTCCTTAATGCAAATTAAGTGAAGTTGAGCCTCTTTTCATTTATTTGAGAGTCATTTGTATGTCTTCTAAGGAGAGATGTCTGTTCAGGTCCTCTACTCATTTTTTAATTGGACTGGCATTTTTTAAACTAACATCTGTAAAATTTTTTTTAAATTTTTTTATTGATTATGCTGTTACAGTTGTTCTATTCCCCCCCTTCATTCCCCTCCACCCTACCCCTTGGTCCCCACCATTACCCCCCCTTTAGTTTATGTCCGTGTATCTCAAGTTCTTTAGATTCTATATTTCCGTAAAATTTTAATTTTAAAATTTAGCAAGTCTTCAGGTCTAGCTTCAGAAAATCATTTCTACTCTTAATCATAAAGATAATAAAAGCATTCATTTGTTCATTACTCAATATATCTCAAGTCAAACAAGATTTATGATAAAAACCTTTTAATCAAACATGTAAGCAGAACTCGAGTTCTCCAGCCTTCCTATTCCAAGTGTGGTCCAGAGACCAGCAGCACCAGCATCTTGGGACCTTGTAAAAAATTCAGAATCTGCCTTTTAAGCAGATCCCAGATGACTGGCTAAACTCACCAATTCTTGGGTCACCACTGAAAATCATTTGGTAGAAGACGAAAAGCAAGCTCACTATACATGCACTGCCATTGCAGAAGGGAAACAGAAGGACCGTGAGTAGGATGCATCAGCATGTGAGAGTTCAATCTTAAGATTCAAGAGGCACATTCAATTTGAATAAAGATCTGGTCCTAGCTCTGTGTGACACGTCACAGCATTTCTCCGGAGCTCAGTTCCCTCAGAGATAAAATGAGCAATTCAACAACACCTGATGATCCCTTAATCCTTCCAGCTTTAATGCTCTGATATAAGAAGTGAGTTGTGATTTTTAAGAATAGAGCAAAAGTTCCTTTCCAAAATGACACTGAGAAACCTAATAAAAGGGACTGTCATATAATTTAACAGAATTAAAAGCTCTGCTTAGGACAATGTACCTGAATGTGCAGGTAAAAAAAGAAAATACTTTCATAGTAAGAGTCAACGGAAGTAAATTAATGATATATACAGCACAATCCACAGATTTATGAAATTAATTAACACTGTACCATCATGCAATCATCAAGCTAAAATAATGCTCGATCTGAACTGAATGTGTTCAAAAGTGAGACTGAATATTTATTTACTTTCCAAAATACTCTGAGCATACATGTTGAATTCTTCAATTAATCTACTTCTTGGGGAATAATCTCCCTACCAATCACGAGTTTTCCTCCGTTCTTTGTAACTAGAGATTAAAACCAGGAACCAATTCAGAATTAGCATTCTCCTTCACTCCATCTTCTTCCACTGTCTCTAGCACACTGCCCAGGACAGTACCCTACAGAAGGCTCTAAAAGGAAATTCAGTAATTAATCAACAGCACCACTTGCAATAAAAGAGACCCAGGAAAAGAAATAACTAGCCCACTTAAGGGTCTTTGTATACTTTTTCCTCATTAACCAACCAACTACACTGATCAGTCAAATGTAACTTTAAAAGGGAAATTCATTTGCTTGTTGTTTTATGAACAATTTTCTGAAATTAAAAATTTTTAAATAGTGTCCCTGAAGCTATAAATGAGTGTCTTTATTTTATATTATTCAAAGACTTTAGAGTTTTACTTAACTCCATTTTTTTCCTCACAATTCAGCATATATCGTTAGCTCTACCTGTAAAATACACCCAAACCCCAAGCACTTCTTACCAAATCCACTACTATCTCAGTCAAGGTCACCACCAACTACTGTTTGGATTACTGCAGTCTCCTTTCTAAGTGGTTTCCCTGTTCCGCACCCCCCCACATTAAATCACTTCTCAGCATAGCAGCCAGCATGATGCTGTTAAAATGTACATCAGATGGTGTCATCATTTTGCACAAAATCTTCCAATGTTTACTCAACAGTAAAGCCAAAGTTCTCACGATGACTCACAAAGCTCTACATGATCTGACAATCTCCTTTTACCCTTGATTATTAACCTCTTCCCCCTCCTCTCCCTTTGGGTCTCTCCACTCTAGCCCTGGTGGGCTCTTTGTTGGTGGTGGTATGATGGGCATACTCCTGACCCTAATTCTTGTATTCTGCATGGAATGCTACAATAGCTTGCTCTCTACTTTCTAGGTCTCTCTACTTAAGTGACATTTCTCAGTGAGGTTGCTCCTGGCCACTTTACCTAAAATCGTAATCACTCTCACTGCTTTCTTTTCTCCTTAGCACCTGTCACCATGTAACATACCATATACTTTATTTATCTTTTGTATTATGTTTTTTCCAATTAAAATATGAGCAGGGGATTTTGTTAGTTTTATTCATGGCATACATACAGTGCCTCGTGCTCAATAAATAGTTGTTAAGTAAATGAAATTTTTTTAACCTAAATTTACCTGGGGGAGAAAAATAAAAGCAAAATTATTTCATTATATAAGATAAAAACAAGAATCGCCGATAAGTACCTTTTAGTCTCATTTTTTAGCTCATGTTGTTCTCTTTTCTTTTCCATCATTTTCCCCCATCTGTTCTTTGGCAAATCTCTCTGGGGCAATGGTATTGCATGCTGAACATAAAGATCAGTAAGATTATCTTTGTTTATTCTTATGTCATTTTCAACAGCTATGTTCTTCTGTGGAAAAGGAAACAAAGTAATTTCAAAACAACATCCTTCTTTTAACAACTAACCAAATACCAATGTAACAGGTCAAAACACTACTGCTCTGTTTATAACAAATTATAAAACCACTGTCACAATTAGCACACACTTAAGGTCCTATATAACACTGAAAAGGTAGTAGTATAGATGGATTAGGCTCTGTAAATATTAGGTTCAGCCTCATCATAAAGACAATGGTCAGTGTGACAAGGAGTGCTGTCCACAAGTGTTCAGCCAACATACCAGGAAATAAGAGCATTTCCATTGGCATCATCCTAGTCTATGAAGGGAACTGAAAATAGGTGACTGCCTGGGAAAATTGGACAAAAGAGAACTAACAATGATGATTACAGTCTGTCAAAAAATATTATCAGAGTGTTACTACCATGATCAGATTAGTGGATGGGAGGCCTCACCTTTCATTTCCCGTGTATCTTTAATACTGCTTCTTAAATTGAAGACAAATACCAAGATTTCAAACGGCCCTGCACATGAAAACTGGAGTTGCCTCACAGATGATAGTACTAATAACAGTATATCATTAAAACTTTCTTGGCTTCAGTAGCTTCCAGTCATTGCCTGGCTCTCTCCATCTAAATCAACTAACTCATTCTCCCTCATTTTCCACTGTGTTCTCAACATTACGGAAAACTACAGTATGAGGCAGAAGACTGGCTATGGATACAGAGTTTGGATTTATGAAGGAAAATGAGGATGGATAAAATCATGGGTCCACAACTGCAACTCCCAAAGGCTTGGAAACATTTGTGTTTAGTAGGACTGACAAAACAATCTATGTTCTCTGTTAAACTCCCCTCACTCCTTTTTTTCACTTTCAAAACTTAAAAGCACAAATTTTACAACATTTCTCTCTTATACTAGATGATCCTGTATTATCAATTTTCACCCTGTACTCACTCAGAGATATATGGAAACCCTGGAGGTTCTTAGACCACATTCCCAAAGAATTCATTGGCAGGTTAGTTTGGGAAGCACTGCTCAAGGGCAGAGGTGCTCAAACTGTGGTACCTGAACTAGCAGCAAGAACTTGTTAACAATGCAGATTTTCAGGCCACACCCCAGACCTACTGAATGGTACAGCCTGGGGATGAAGCCCAGCAATATGTGTTTTAAGAAGCCCTGGGTGACTGCCATGTACCTAAAAGGTTTGAGAAACATGAGTGAAAGGTAACTGACATTACTAAAACAATCTACTTAGAAGTGGGGCTTGATAAAATTAGAGTACAGCACTGAAAGGAAAACACAAGAAAACCAAAACGTGCTACATAAAACCCCAAGGAAACGTTCAGTAATTCTCTACCACTTGAAACAAAATTTATCAGTTGTTTTCTTTTCCGTCTATTATCAGAAAACACATTAGGTGAGTAAGTGAAAACGCTACATTGAGAGCCCGGAACGCCGAATTCTCCTCCTGGTTACATCAGTTACCGCATTTATCGATGGTATGACCTTAAATAAGGCACTTCACCTCTCTGGGACTCAGTTTCCTCTTATTTAATCATGATGAAAGTGTGGAAAATGGAGGATTTCTCCGATGCTTTGCAGCCCTGACAGTTCCCAATGACTGCCCTTCATTTCCGTTCTTCTTGGATTCTTCCCCAGTCCCTTTCTTCCTCAGGCCCTTGCTTACATACAGGCTGCAGGGGTCTCCTATATTCCTCTTTCCGAGCCATCTACAACTCAAAAATATAACTCTTAATTCCCAGGAATTCCTGATATGCTAAGGACGTCTCTTTTCCGGATGGGGACGTGGGGGTGAATAGGTCAGTCTGCAAGAAGAGTCGCACAAACCCAGCGGGAGGAGCGTCGACGGCGGGTGTGTCCGCCTCCAAGATATTTGGGGCTGACTCCGACCCAAGCACCTCTTCCAACCAGACCCACCCACCCAGGCGGCCAGACCTGCTCCAGCGTGAGGAGAAGGAACTCCTGGGACAGCAGCTCCGGGTGCAGCAGCAACAGCTCTGAATCCGTGCAGCTGCGGCAGCCCACGTCCCCCGCCATCGTCGTCGCCAGGAGACCCCGGCGGGTACCCACAAAGCTCCGCGAAGGAAGCGTTCCGGAAATGACGTCTGGCCGAGGACTCAAGTGTGTCGTCACTCTAGGTGCGCCGCGCGTGCGTGCCTCATCGGAAAGCGCTTTCGCGGACTAAACCGGCGGCGTTTCGGGTCTGACAGGAAGAGCGGAGAAAGCGTAGTTCACGGGGCTGGCGACGATTGGTCGCGCTTCTTGTGACGTTGAGAAGGGATTCTGAGAACAGTTTCGCGGCAAGAGGCAGGGAATACTGACCCAGTTACTACGATTTGTCGCGTCTGAAACTAGCTACGTTTTCTTTGTTTAACGTGTTCGTTAGCTTCCTAAACCTCCTTTAATTTGCTGTAAGTCCCCGGACCTTAGTTCCGGTCCCTAGCACATTGTACGCACTCAGACATTTGTTACCTGAAACTAATACTTTGAACCTGATCACGTGTGAAAATAAATGCCGAAATGGCGGTGACAAAGTCCATATGTTTGTTAGATATTTACTATGTGCCAGAGCCTGCAGGTTATGTAAATGATCTCATTCCTCGGAACAGCCCAATGAAATACGTAGTTCTAGAATGCGAATCTTTTCAGATGAGGCCACTGAGGCATGTAGCAATTTGAGGACGTAGCAAGACTGACTTTCAAGTATTTTCTTTGCACTTGTTACTACAGTGAAGTAACAATTTTCTTTAAACAAAATCTAATAGATTTGATCTAATTACTGAAAATCTTTTTCTGTTCTTTCATCTTTTGGGAGAAGGTACACATCCCCAAATATTTTGTCTATCTAAAACTTAAATTTGCAGACAACCCTAAAGGCTTGTGATTTGCATCTTCTATCATGTATCATTTCTTTGGAAATTATTGTAGTGGCTTCAAAAATGTGAACATAGGATGACAAAAGGTAAACCTTGAGAGAATTGGAAAATAAATGAGATACTAAATCAAAAAAAACAAAGTTGAAAGGTGTTTTGTAACTTTTCTTAATCATATACATATAGGTTGCTTTATCTAGAAGTTGAATTTGAGAGCAGGGCAGAAACTTAAAAAATTACTCAGTCCTATTATTTCATTTTAGTGCCGAGGAAGCACGTGTGATTAAATGACTTGCCAGACATTCAGAACTGAGCTGAGGCAGGTATTTGGATGTCCTAATTTGGAGTTAAGTGTATTAACTGTGACATTAGCACCGTGGTAATTCCATATCTAAAATCTGATTTTCATGATAATAGTTAAATTAATGTGGCTGGTATTATCCCTATTTCCTTCAATGAAAGGCACATACATTGTTTTAGTGACAAAAGCAGCTACAAGGAGCCTTGGAAGTCAGACCTCAGTTCCGATTTTGTGCTGCTGCACTGAGACCTTGGGTGAGTTACTCAAGTCTCAGCGTCAGCCTTATCAGAGGAAGGCTCTGCTAACACCTTCTGTGAAGAATTTTCAAAGGAGTCAAGATTATATAACATACTTGACACAGAGTAGGTGCTTAATAACTGGCAGTGGTACTGAGAAATACTTCATGTCAACCTGTAACCAAATGCAGCTTCTGATCTCTGCTGCTTTGAAAGCCAATACTTGACAGAGACGGGTGCTTATGTAGAGGAAAGTGGTTTATTTTTAGGTGCTGGCAACCTGGAAGATGGGGAACATTGTCTCAAAGCCCAACTTCATGCCTCTGTGCAGACAGAGATTATTATAAGGAGGAAGAGGAGAAGCAGAACAAAGAGATGGAGAGGGTTGAAAAGTTCTCTGCTTGCAGACCAGTGTGGTCCATTCTGATAAGGTAAGTGATGGTCCGATGTGCATCATCTTGGTTTAGTCATCCTGGCTTCATGGATGAAAGTCAGCAGATCTCCCAGAGCTGAAGTGCTTGAAGTTTGGAATCTGTATCTTTTTAAGTTAGCTCCTAGGAGTCTTATACAAATATGTTATTTATCAACAAGCTGTGTATTAGTGTCAACATTTGCAGAAATGTCAAAAGTGGTGGAGTGGGTTGCAGTTCCCCACTGTTGCAAACCTGTTTTAGCTTCCTCACCTGTGAAATGGAAAACACTACCACCTCATAATTTTGTGAGATGGGAGCTAAAGTATGAACAGTGCCTCCACTGTTGCCTTTACCTGGAGATTTGTTGTAGCCTATTGACTTATTGTTGTCAATAGGCTACTTATTGTAGCCTGTTGACCTATTGACTTATTTGTTGTAGCCTATTGTCGAAGGACAGAAGTGGTAGGATGGTGGTGGAGGTGAGGGCAAAAAAAAAAAACCCACAAAAACAAACTTGAGATTAAGAGTTTGAAAATACAAAGTTTCTTACTGTGGTTTTCTGAACCAGTCCCCTAACCTGAAACCTCAAGCTCTTCATCAGCAAAAATGTTTTGTTACAGATAAGACCTGTGCTTTGTTTTTCTCCTAGAACTTCCCAGCTTAAAAATAAAAGTACTTCCCTGCCTAAAACTAAATTCATTCAGATAATTCTAGGTGTCTCTGAAGCTAAAATATCAGGGTAGAGGGAATGGCATCTGAGGCAGAAAAAATTAATCAGGTTTCAGAAAGGAAGAAGTAGAATGACATTGTAATACCATACCCCAAACCCCTCTCCAAAGGAAGGGGAGACTGGGAATGCCTGCCGCCACTCCATTCTGGATAGAGCCTAGGAGAGTGGAGCTTCAGAGTATTATAGTCTGCTGACTGTTTTAATCAGTGTTTCTGAGGTAGGAACTTAGGGCGGGGGAGAATTTGCATTTCTAACAAATTCTGAGGTGATGTTTCAAATATGTCTAGGCAGCAGGGCCCCTCACAGAGATTACTGCCAGATTGCAGGACAAGGAAGCCACAAACCCTCAAGCCATGCAATCACCATGATTGGAGGAGCAAGACTGAAAACCAACACCAGGGTGTACAAAGAACATCTTAGAACCCTTATGGGAACCAGTGATGCAGAGATCTGTCATCTTTTACGTATCCTCACTTTTGCACTTCAGAAACTCCCTATTCTAGACACAGCCCCAAGGAAGGAGTCAGGCCTCCATTGATAAGATTATTCTTATTGCAGCCAAGTGGGGGCTTAAAATAGAAATAAAGCTCAGTTACAGGAAAAAAATTGTTACACTTTTGAGTTCATAGACTGAAGTTTACTTCTGCTACAGTATTATCTGTATTATATAGTGATCATAAAGTTTTAAGTTGAGTATTATGAGAGTTTTCCCCTCAAAGATCATGGGGTTTTAATCATTAACATTTTTATTTGGTGCTTATTGTTGACAAGAACAAAGCTGAGGGAAACCAACCAACTGCCTTGCCTGATGTCAGGGGCCATACATTTGCTTCTAATCTCCCATCTCATCACTGGTACTCACAGTGAGGGCTTGCACTTATTAGGTACTCAATAAACATTTATTGAATGAATTATAAATGAAATATATACTGAGAACTTTTGAGTGTTGATTTCTCTTGTCTATAGTATAATATTCAAGATGTTTATGTTACAAATATTTTATCATTATTTGTCAAAAATACACCTGAGCATAAATCAAAGAGCTTCGACATGAATGTAACAATTTAAAAAACACTTCACACTTCACGTTTTGGATCTGTGTTTTTAGGTATTTAAAACAACAGTTCTGCTTTGAGTTTTAAATAACTACCTTCAGTACCATAATAATGATTAATTATTATATTTTTTATTATTGTAGTATCTCATTCATTTTACAATCTTCCCATAAAGATTTATTTACATGCTTAAACTGCCTGCTGGCTTTCTTGTAAAGCTCATTCAGGACGCCTGTTTAATGAGCTGCTTCAGTGTCTTACATCTCTGTGTTCTCAGCACCTAGCATAGTGCCTGGTACACAGTGTAAGAACAGTAAGTGTGTGATGAATGAATATCACTAAACCTTTCCAGATCCTCAGGCACTTCCTAACTGACCTCTCCTGTCATCAGACCTCAGGAGCACATTATTTTTTACTTTAGGATATGGTTAGGAGGGTATTTCTTCCACATATCCCGCTAAATCAGTGGTTCTCAAAACTCAGTGAGCATTAGAGTCATCTGGACAGCTTGTAAAAAACATTGTGCTGGGTTCCACCTCTTCTCACCCCCAAGTTTCTGACTTAGTAGGTTTGGATAGTGGCATAGAAATTTGCATTTATAACAACTTCCAAGGCAATTTTGGTACTGCTCATTACTGATCATAGTTTGTAAATCTTTGAAGTAAATTAAGTGGCTCCAGGACGGGCAGTGTGCTCATTTCAGTATACACAGCAGCCTCAGCCATAGCACTTGGCACATAGGAACTGCTCAAGAAATAGTTGGTTTGGATAACAGTTGAAAAGTTTATTTTACTGAATCTAGATTACAAGTACATGAACATGTATATATATTATTAAAAGAGCTAAAGCATATAAAAACTCTAACATGGATTCTAGTAAGGTGTGTTTGCTAAAAAAAAATCATAAATGTAACCTTATTTGCTTAATCTCATATTCTAAACTGATATCCAAGCCAGATGTGTTCTTTTAACAAGAGAGTTTATAGAGTAACCAAATCTTAGCATAAAAGACTCTTTTAAAGATAGCCTAATTTATTAATTTTGAGTATCAGGAATTTTTAATATTGGTTAAGTGCTTCCTTGGTGCAGATAGACACAGCAAAACTTGATAGACACATTCACTTTTAAGAGCTTAAAGCCAGTGAGGAACCTTGAATGCATGTGTGAAGATATGGTTTGAGAGTAGATGGCAGCTATTAAAAGCATTCAGTTGTCTTTATTCAACTCAATCTTAAATAATCTATTAGAACACATCTTTTTCACATTTTATAAAATACTCATAATGTGTGTAGTATGGACCCAAGGGATATTTAATAAATATCAATAAAAAGTTAATTAAACATTCCTTGGAAAAACATGACAACATGACTGATATTTCTGCTCAAGTGTAATCACTTAAAACAACATGAGGAATTTAGAGTTAGCCCTGATGTAGATATTTCCCAAGTTATGGAATAATTATTTACATATAGGTTCCTGTCATATGTTAAATAGACTTCTCAGATAGTTCCAGGAAGAACAAATGTTTCCAGAAGGAATAATGTGCACATGTGGAGATTGCCATTTTAAAAATTCTATGGTAAAGCCTTTCATAAAGGAAATAATTATTTCTAAATTATCTTTTTCCCCTTTTTTGTTAATACACACTTTTAAGACAGAACACAAATGTTCCATAAACACTTCAATCAATAGAAATTAATTTTATATCTATAAAAAATACACTGGTTTTGAATTCTGGGTTCTTGTTCTATTCTTACTACCATGGAATTTGGGATAAATCATTCACTTCTTTTTGCCTCAGTCAACTCATCTGTGAAATGGAGAGATTAATAGCACTTACTTGATAAGGACCTAGGGAGGCTTAAATGACATCATTGCAATAAGGCCTTTAGCCCAGGGTCTGGCAGTCAGTAGGTATCACCTCTGCGACCGACCAGTGGATTTTAGGCCCCGACCAGTCAGCGATTAGCTGCTTAACACTACATTTCAGTGTCAGGGAGCACCACCAGCAAGTTAGCATCTCAAGTTGATTGACAGGCAGAGTGGTTAAGATTTTCCCAGGATTGATTGGTTAGTTGGTTGGTTGGTCGGTCAGTCGGTCTGTTCATTCATTTTTTCAGCGAGTATTTCCCGGGTGCCTTCACTATGGCTAGCTTGTTTTGGTGTTAGAAGTAAGAGTAGTGAGTAAATCAGACACTGCTCATGTTTTCATGAAGCTGTACATTGCCGGTGGGGAAGGAGAAAATACATTAAGCAGTCATCTCTAACACTTCATGAACACCTACTCTGTGCCAGTGTTCTCCCCAATTTACAGCAATGAACTCATTTACCACCACAACCGCCCACGAGGCCGGCGCTGTTGTGATCCCTTAGGAGGAAAGTGAGGCCAAGAGGGGGACCCCATTGGTCGCTGGGTTGGGAACAGAATTTCTAAACCCCTTGGGCGCCCGGAAGGTGGCGGGGGCCCGGGGTGATGGCGCAGGGACACGCGTGCTCCCGCCCTCCCGGTGCAGGGCGGCCGCCCCACGTGACGGGAAGCGGCGGCGGCGCGGCCGGACCAGCCCGAGAGCCGCGGCCGGGAGCGGGTGGCCGGCGGCACTGGGCCCAGGCCGCAGGGACGGTGGAGGCCAACGGGCGCCGTGCGGGTCAGTGAAGAGGGTGGCGGGCGTCCGAATTATGGGACGGGAGACCGAGAGCGCTCGGAAAGAGGGGCTGGAGGGCGGGGACCGGTGGGGTGGAGGGCGAGCGAAGTATGGGTGCCTGGGGGGCCTGGGTGCGTGCGCGGGCAAGAATGCGTGGGGGGCAAGTGCCTGTCAAATGCGGGACGAGTGTGCAAGTGTAGGGGTCCGGGTGTACAAGCGTGCACGTGTGTGGGCAGATGTGCCCGAGTGTGGGGTCTGAGTGTGGATGTTTTGGCGTGTGAGGAGGGAGTGGGTGTGTGTTTGGGGAAGATTTGAAAATTAATCCTTGTTTGGAGGTAGGCTGTTGGTTTTTCTGGAGGGAGGAGCCGGACAGGAATATGCCCCTGCTCCCCTTGCTCTTCCACCCCTTGTATGGACCTGTTTTATCTCTGTAGTTGATGTTTCCTGAAGCTCTTGGGATTTCAGAGCTCAAATTCTGGGTCACATTCAGGCCCGACTTGTTCCCTGAACCTGGATACTGGGCAGGGTGTGTTGGGGAGGAGGGACAGAGATCTCGCCCCTACTCTCTGGAAGCTGCCTCCCCCTGTGCGATTTGCCCTTTCATTGGCCTAGAGAGGCAGGTGGAAGTTGGGTTTTCGGCTTGCCTCCCTGTGTGTAAAATGGGAATGACTCTAAAGACAGAAGCTGTCTTTCCAGTTGTCTGAGCTGTCATTATTTCTGTTCTCATTGGCTTTTGGGTGACCCTCACAAAGTCTGCAGGCCACTCTGGGGGCCCTTCCTGGCTACTGGAAATAGCGGTTCACCCAGTGCTTCTTAATGAGAATGACTGTATTGGGTGCTAGGGTTTAATCCTTCATGAAGTGCTGGGGGGCCAGCACCTGTCCTTCTGAGGGAAGGAGCTGCAGAAGTGATTGTAGTGACAGGTTAAGGCACTGAGAGAAGTGTGCAAGGAGGGGGTCCTCTGCAGTGTGAGCTGACTTACCTGGAGTTAGAACTCAGGATATGGAAGGGTCTGTGGGTGCCCACTACTGCTATGCCCTCCTTGTGGACTTGATTCTCTCTGTTGGTCAGCCAGAAGGTTCCAGCACTATGGTCAGCTAGGAAGGAACATCTGGCCGGCTGCTTCCTTTTTCCTTCTATTTCCGCCAGCCTCAGCAGTCACTAGAGTAGCCTCTTCTTTGATGTGTGGCACTAGAAATAGCCCTGACCCGACTCGACTCGTTGGGAGCCTGTCTTCAGCTAACCCAGGCTCCAGGGTATCTGCTCCACCGTGACAGTGAGTACAGAGCTGTGGGTTCCAGCCCTGACCCTGCCAGTTGACCTTGCACAGGGGGAAATCTGGTTTTAAATTCCCCCACAACTTAACTTTAGTTGTCCCCACAGATACCAAAATCCTTGTATCGTTAAGTCCCTTATATAAAATGGCATAGAACTATGCATACAGTTAGCCCTCCAGATCTGTGGATTCCCGACAGTGGATTAAAAATACTGTTTTCAACCACATACTTGTTTCTAAAGAATTCATGTATTAGTGGACCCACGCAGTTCTAACCTGTGTTGTTCAAGAGTCAGCTGGAATTGTTAACCCAATGAATGCTTTACTCTGGAGTTAGATTCCTTGTGGGTCCTGATCCCAATTTGCTGTACATGGCACAGTATATGCATTTTGCAAAGAAATCAGGTGGTAGGTACCCTTGGCCTTTCTCCTCCACTCTCCGCCTCCGGCAGCTGTCATCTGGTCCTAGAGTTGGGAGGACTGTGTACACCACCGCAGGCTCTCAGGCTGATTCAACCTCTGCCCAACACTCCAGTCACAGGGATTTGTAAGGGTCCATTCTCACATTAAACAGATCCAGCTGCCGTTTTAAAAAATGCTAAGTTTTCTAGACCTGATTTGCAACTAGAATTTCTGTTCAGGAAAAAATAAAGTTGTTATTATTGCTTACTCCTTCATGCTAATATTAAACATTTGTGATCCTTGAAGAAAACTCTAGGAAATTTTACTTAATGAGATGCGTATCTTCATCTTGGGCTGAATCCAGTGCTCATTAGAAATACATTAATCATTGTGGTAGCCAGGTGTTTGGATCCTGCTGAATATTTTAGCCCATACTTTACAACTCATCTCTTCTGTGGCAAACCTGACCGGTTTTTCTTTATTAAAAAATGCAGGGGAAGGGAGGGGGGAATAGAGCAAATGTAATGGATATGTTAACTACTAAATATGAATGTAGCAGTAACAAGTTAATTTAGGCCCCCCCAAGTGAGCCTGAATGCTTTGTGCAAAACAAGAGCTGTTGCTTTTCCCATCCCCCACTTCCCCCACCAGGCATATTACCTTTGCCTTCCCCTTTCCCAAGCTCCAAGGGCCCTTCTTTTGCTTCTGTAACTTGTTTCTGGAGCCTACACAGCCCAGCTGGTTCATTTCCACTACATCTGTAACTTTCTAAATAAACTTTCTCTTGTAATTTGAAAAAAAACAAAAATAAATTAAAACAAAAAACAAAATAAATTAAAAATGAAAAACAATATATGTAACAGGGAATAATTGCCCAACATCCAGGAGGCACTGGAAATTCTTTGTGGCTGTTTGAAGGTCCAAATGTTGAGGAAAATGTTATGAAGAAAATGTTCTAGAGACCCGTATTCCCACTCCACTCCTTCCCCCTCTCCCAAGTCCTTTATTCAGTTTTAACTGTCGATGTTACTATTACAGGGTGTATATAATATATACATAAACACTCACACATTATATGTGTACACATGTGGTATGTATATATATGGTGTATATAAATGGTATGTATGTGTATATAAATACTGATGAGTTATGAGTATTTACAAATATATTTAAATAATTTTGATTAGAATTGCCCAGGAAAAGGATACCAACTATGACTAGTCACACATAGGTTTGTGCAGAATAGTATCAAGATGACAAGTGAGATGTTAGACTTTACCTGCATTTGTTTCTTTTTAAAGATAATCTTTCAGGTCATTCTGATGGGTTTATTGTACTATAACTAGCCTTCGGCAATCTCTGACACATGATACCACAGTGGCCTCATGTTTATAGTTGTCAGTTTTCTTCAGGAGGACTGAATTCTAAGCATCTGAAATCTTATTTGACCCCTTGAATCAGTAGAGTGGAAAGAATATGGCTTTGGAGTCAGAAACAGACACTGGGATTGAAGACCCTGTTTCATCACCTGGTAGCTGTGTAACCTTGAGCAAGCCACCAAATATCTCTGCATGTCCATAGTAATATCCACCTCTTAGAGTGATGTGAGATTGAAATGATATCATTTATGTCTAGTAACTTGGTATTCGACCAAACCCAGTGATTAGCCAGGGCATTGGCCAGGGAGCAGTCAAATGGTGCCTGGCCTTTGTGTAGACTTGGAGCAGCAGGAGTTGGGGAGCAGCTGGCTCATTGGTTAAGGTGTGTGCTTTTGAGGCAGGCAGCCTGGGTTGGGATCTCAGCTCTCCATGGTCACTCAACATTTCGAAACCTCCGTTTCCTCCAAAGCAGATGGAATAATGATCGTACTTGGCCTTATAGGCTTGTGAGCATGAAGAGAGCATTTAATATGGAGTCTGGCACATAATGAGCCTTCCAGAAGTCTTAGCTCCCCTGTAATAGTGTTATCACTACCCGGTCCTTCAGAGGAACTAGATAATAACACAGGGGAAGCATATTGCCCAGCCCCAATTCCTACTTCACAAGGACGTGACAGGCCCAGAGCTCTAAGTGACTCACCTAAGATCAGAACACTTGGCCAAGCCGCTGGAGCTCTGGATCCCCAGATTAATATGAGAATGTCTGCATTGCATGCTGCCCACTTTACCACCCCTCACTGCATGACCCAGCTTAGCTCTAGGGCCTTGAACCAAACTTACTACAGAGGGAGAACATTTAGAAGGCCTCATCCTAGCTGGTTACCTGGAACCCTACAGCTGTCCGTCAGAGCATCTCACTTGTCTGCTTCTCCTGAACTCATAGGGTATCAGATTTTGGACTCAGCAGGAGTCAGCTCACATTTATCCCAATCCAATCTGAATTCCTGTAGGAGAAATATTTCAAATGAGCAAAAGTCCCACAGTCTCCTCTTTGAAATGCATTCAAGAGAAAAAGCAATATGTAGGTATTATTTGTACATGTAATTTTAAGTTAGGACACAAAGTTTAGAAAATACACCCCCAAAAGTAGCTGAATAAAAAAGATTATGATGTTGTCTCCATGACCTGAGGCACTTGGGGGTGTTCTGCTGGAGTGCTGGTCATTGCATGTCCCATTTTCTTTCTGGTCACTGAGACAGGTTGCTCTGGCTGTCCCTTTTCCTGCTAGAAAAGGAGATGCTCAGCTCTCTTTTCTTTTTTTTTTTTTAATTACTCCAAGGTAAGAAGATAAAAACTATGATTACTATAAACTATGATTACACTTACCTTTTTATTTAAGCTTTCTGTACTGAAGTAAATTTGGGCTTACTTAAGAGTTGAAAAATAGTACACATATTTTTGTACTCTTTCTAGTAGCTCATATACACTCAGCTTTCCCTTTTGTTAACATCTTGTCTGGCCTTAGTATAGTGATCAAAACTAATAAGTTTACATCAGTGTTAGTAGCCAACCTGCAGACTTGATTTGATTTCACCAGTTACTCCAACTAGTGTCTTTTCTGTTCCATGATCCTGTTCTGGTTGGTTTCCTTGTCATGTCTCCTTGGTTAGCACTCTTGGAAGAAAGGCAGGGATTTTTGTAGAATGTCTCTCTGTTTGGGGTAGTTTGGCGTTTTCTCATGATTATTAGGTAGTGGTGAAATACTTTTTCCATGAACACCACAGTGGTGACTTGACTCAATTACATTTGAATTTAACATTGAGCTGCATTCCATGTCACTCTGAAGCAACAGGAGCGACGGTCATGAAACTTCCCTGGATTTCTCAGGAAGGCAGGTCACTGGTGTCCAGCACCAGCAAGCAAGCCTCCCCGCACCCCTGGTGAGCCAGGACATAAATGTCCTTTTGTTGCCTGTCATGTTTCTCTTTTGTTTTTGTATGCCCAGTCTCCCAGTTACCCTGTGACATTACCTTGAGGATTTAGAAGAGGTCTTTTTCTGAGGCAACTGCAGTTAAAGAACAAAAACGTTAAGCTTTCTTAACATACACACACAAATTTTGTTTGTGACCACTGAGTCTTTAAGTCCTATCAAACCTCATCTGACTTTAGAGTGGTCAGTGAAATAATTCATATTTTCTTTGATGTTGAGGTGATTTTGATTATAGTTATAGTCAATTTATATCCTAAGAAGAGAGCTAATTGGCCCACAAAGCTATTAAAATTCATCTTCTAGGTGCTAGCTGAAGTTTTGAGACACTGATGTGGTTTTACTTTATTTCAGTCTGTAAAAATAAGTGTGTTATTTCTACAGACTGAAGGTGATTAATCAGAGCGCCAGTGCAGTTACCCACAGGAATTGGAGGTGTTTAGCCGTTTGTTTTTAGTAGAGGACTTCAGTTAACATTTATTTAGCTCATTTAGGACAAAGAGAACATCTGAAGGTAGCTTGTAGTGGAAGAACTTTTGCTGTTCATTCAGTCAGGAACATAGGAGAGGGCAAAGGAAAAAATGTGTCCGCTCATAGCTACCTCTCCTGCTTCATACCTATGACAGCATGGCCAGGAGAGGAAAGATGAGTGCAGGGGTGGGCTGGTACCAGGGAGGAGGGTTAGTGCTCAGTGCAACAGGGATGTGAACACAGAGGCTGGACACTGGGTAGCATGCATATCCCTTAGTAACTGCCCACACCACTTATGCTTTATTGATTAGCAAGCTGACCTGAGCCAGGCCAATGCCAGTACCTGCCTCCACCCAAATGAGTCTACCACCAGACTTTTCTGAGCTAGCTCAGTCCAGACATCAGGTCAGCCTCCATCACTGAGACCATTCAGAAACTGGGTATAAATGGGTAAAACTGAGCTGATTCCTTTTTTTGGTTATTATGAATAAGGCTGATGTGCACATCCTTGTACATATCTTTTTGCGGATATTGGTATATACTCAAAAAAGATGGAAATGTGAAATATGGACTTGCAGGGTGACAGGATAAATGCATGTTTAACTTTATAAAAAGCAAGACTTCCAAAGTGATGGTACCATTTTATGTTCCAACAAAGTATGAGATTTCTAGTCCTACATCCTCATTAACATTTAGTGTTGTCAGTCTTTTTAATTGTAGTGATTCTTATCACTACAGTTGTAAAACAGTGTATCATTGTGACTTTTTGTTTGTAGGAGTTTTTGTATATTCTGGACATGGGTGAGCCCTTTGCCATATATATTATTACAAAATTTTCTCCCAGTCTGGGGGTTGCCTATTCATTTCCATAATGGTGTCTTTCAATGGGCATAAGGTTTTAATTTATATAAAATTCAATTTATCAACTTTTTCTTTTATGGCTAGTGCTTATTATGGCTTAGCTAGAGCTAAGAAATATTTATATACACCAGTGTCTCAAAGATATTCTTCTATGTTTTGTTCTGTAGGCTTTATAGTTTTAGCCTATAGTTTTAAAATAATTTGAGGTATCTCAAATTAATTATTGTATTAATCCATGGTGTGAGGTAGGGATAATTAAGGTTAATTTTTTTCTCGTAAGATTATCCTGTTGCTCCAGCAGCATGTATTGAAATGACTTTTCTTTGCCCATTGAATTGCATTTGTGCCTTTGTCAAGAATCAATTGAATGTATATCTATGGGTCTAATTTTGGACTTTCTCTTCTATTCTAATGATCTATTTGTTTTTCCATGATGTCTTAATTATAGCAATTTTATAACAGTTTCTAAAATCAGTCAGTGTAGGTCTTTCAGCTTTGTTCTTCATTTTTAAGATTGTTTCGACTATTCTAGGGAGTCGTGTGCTGCTTAATGATTGGAGTACCGGTACAGCTTATGAAATGCAATGTTCTGTGATCTCATTATCGTGTGAATATAATAGGGTGCACTTACACAAACCTAGATGGTACAGTGTACTATACACCTAGGCCAGGTGGTACAGCATATTGCTCCTAGGCTATAAGCCCATACAGCAGTTAGTGTACAAAACAACACAAGATTAAATCAAGCATAAGAGAACATGATGCAATCAAGAGATGCTGTAAATATGAGATCTGTGAGGCTGCTGCCAACGTAACACAGCATGCTATTTTACAGAAAACTTTAAAATAAGTAGAAAGAGTATACTCTAAGAAGTATACTCTAAGATAATTATTGAAAGTATAGTAAATATATAAACCATAACATAACTATTTATTACCATCAAGAATTATGTATTATACATAATTGGATATACTGTCCTTTTATATGACTGGCAGCACTGTATGATTATTTACATCAGCATCTCCACAAATGTGGAAGAGATAAGTTGCACTCAGATGTTAAGATGGCTACAAAATCACTAGGTGCTAGGAAATTTTCAGTTCCGTTATGATCTTATGGGACCAGCATCATACATGAGGCTTGTTGATCAAAACGTGATATGATGCATGATGGTATTTTGATTTGCATTTAAATTTTAAAGCCAACTCATTGTTTTCTACAGAAGCATGTGGTCAGGTTGTAGTGTAGGTCTTCTTTAATGTATCACAAGATTTTTAAATTTTCTTCATAAAGGTCTGAGATACCTTTGTTAAATAATTCCTTGATACCTAACTTTTCATGCTAGTGTAAATGTGTTTTGTTAAGGCTAAAGTTTCTAATTCTTCTATGTAAAAATGCAGATTAAATTTGTGAACCAATAGTTGTTGGCACCAATTCATTGCCAACAGAAATGCCCAATTTGGAATGCAGTGAAGAAGGAAATTTTATTCGGTGCAAACTGCTCAACTGTGATACTGTACAGTTGTAGGAAAGCCTAATAGTGTTACAGCTCAATTATGAAGCAGCACAGTGTGAATGCAAGGCTGCCCTGAGGCCAGGCCGTCTCCTTTCCAGCTAGATAATTCTGCTCTGCTCTGCTTCAGTGAGACATCCTCGGTGTTTTATCTTGGGTGTTTCAGCTCCAGCCAGGGAACACAGGTAGAAAGGGAATAAGCACTCTCCTAGCCAGAGGCAAGCTGACTTAGATAGACAGAAATCCTAGCTCCTGAATCCTGTCCTCATGCAAATGAGGGCTTCAAATCTCCTGAGTTTGATTGGTCAAAAAAACACTTTCCTGATTGGTCAGGATGGAGCCTTTCTGATTGGTTAGTGAAGAGGTTGATGGGGGAAAATATGGAAAGCTTCAGTCCTATTGGTCTAAACACTATTCCAAGAACTCCTTTATAAGGGCTGGCTCACTTGGCAGGAACACAGCACAGGTGGGCAGTTCAGTGTGGGAGGCAAGTAGTTCAGCACAGGCTTCTCCCTGAAGTGTGGTTTGTGCGAGAGTTCCCTGTATAGAAATGGTTGCTAGGCTCTGTTTTTGTTGTTTTTCATTTGAGCCTAGTTAGCCACCAGAAGCCCTTCTTAATAGGTATCATCTTTCTCAGGGTCCACACTTTGGTATAATGATCTTTTAAATTAAACAAAATTTCTGAACTTTGAAAATGATAATAGGTTATTCATGCATTTCTGTGAAAACAGTAATGTCATCTGTAAATAATTATAGTTTTATGCCTGTTTCAATTCGTCATAACTGATCTTTTTCAACTGGCAAAGTCTCCCAGGCCAATGTTGGGTAGAGAATGGAGTATCACTAGTTCGCTAGGGCTGCCATAACAAAGTACCATAAACTGGTAGGCTGAGATTGTTATTTTTGAGGTGAATCTTAGAAAACCTGAAAAGCCTCAGGGAAGGTGCCAAAGCAACAAGTTCTTTTAACAGTGGCTACAGGTGTTAACTAAAAGGTGATGTTTCTGTGTATATCTGTAGAAGAAAATCAGCATTTTTATATTAGCGTTTTCAAAGACACTTACTTAGATTCTAATTATCACTGGTGGCTGTGTGTATAGTCTTAATTTGATAAAAAAGTAATTACTAATATTTTAACTGTGGCCCTTAGTACATACTGCTTTATACGGTTACTTGATTATTTTCCCATTTCTATTTCCTTAATGAAATTGGACGACTGTTGGGATATGGAAGTGTCTTGTAATTGTTTTTTGGTTTTGTTTTGTTTTTATATACTTAGAGGTGCTTGTTGCATGTGTAGTTATTTTTAAAACAGTTGTCCACAAGCATGCTACTAATTATGCAATTTTGAGAAAATTATTAAAAGGTTGATCTTTTAATAATATCTATGCTTTAAAGGTGACATTCTAACAAAAAGTCACAGTGCTTTAAATTTCAGGTCAACTTGAAATCACACAATAAAGTGCGAAATGTACACCTTAGAGAAATTTTTAATTTTATTACCATGTTAAAACCTCTCTGAATTCAGATCCTAATAAGTTGGACTTAATAATAGAGGGAGGTATGGCCTAAAGTGTATCTTTTAATATTTTAAGTACCAGAATGTTATTTTGTCAGCTTTCAGTTATGTCTGTGTGATTCTGTTTTAGCAACTGTGAAGTTCATAATACAGTATTAGGGATAATCACTGTGCTGTGCATTAGCTCTCCAGGGATGCTTTATCCACTGGTTCGAAGCCCTTAAACAGCATCTCCCCAATTTCTGCACCGCAGCTCCTCGTAACCACTGTATGTATGACAACATCTCTGTCCATTCATCTGTTGACAGCTACTCAGGTTGTCTTCATGTTTTGGCTTTTGTGAGTAATGCTGCAATGAACAAGAGAGTGCACTTATCTCTTTGAACTCCTATTTTAATCTTTGGATTTTTACTCGGAATTGGAATTGCTGTATTATATAGTAGTTCTGTTTTTAATTTTTTGAGGAACTTCCACTTTGTTATCCACAGTGACTGCACCAGTTTACATTCCCACCAGCAGTTGCAGCAAGGTTGATCTTTTAATTATATCTATGCTTTAAAGGTGACATTCAAACAAAAAGTCACCACCATCCTCACCAACATTTATGTCTTGTCTTCTTAATGACAGCTATTGTAACAGGTGTTTTCATGTGCATTTCCCTAATAAGTACTGATGTTGAACATCTTTTCGTGTAACTGTTGGCTATTTGGATGTCTTCTTTGAAAAAATGTCTTCTGTTTAGTTTCTCTGCCCACTTTTATTGGATTGCTTGGTTTTTGTTGTTATTAATTTGTATGAATTATTTATATATTTTGGACATTAATCCCTTATCTGATGCACAGTTTGCAAATATTTTCTCCCATTCGATAGATTGCCTTTCATTGTATTGATTTGTTTCTTTTGTTTTTTTGTGCAGAGCTTTTTTATTTTTATTATTTACTTATTTTTTTAAAAATATATTGATTATTTTATTACAGTTGTTCCATTCCCCCCCCTTTATTCCCCTCTGCCCTGTACACCCCCTCCCACCCACATTTAGTTCATGTCTATGGGTCGTACATGTAAGTTCTTTGGCTTCTACATTTCCTATGGTATTCTTAACCTCCCTCTCTCTATTTTCTACATACCATTTATGCTACTTATTCCCTGTATCTTTTCCCCCTCTCTTCCCCTCTCACTCCCCTGCTGATAACCCTCCATGTGATCTCCATTTCTGTGATTCTGTTCCCGTTCTAGTTGTTTGCTTAGTTTTTGTTTTAGGTTCGGTTGTTAATAACTGTGAGTTTGTTATCATTTTACTGTTCATATTTTTTATCTTTTTCTTAGATGAATTCCTTTCACATTTCATATAATAAGCGCTTGGTAACCATGAACTCCTTTAACTTGACCTTATCGGGGAAGCACTTTATCTACCCTTCCATTCTAAATAATAGCTTTGCTGCATAGAGTAATCTTGGATATAGGTCCTTGTCTTTCATGACTTTGAATACTTTTTTCCAGCCCCTTCTTGCCTGCAAGATTTCTTTTGAGAAATCAGCTGACAGTCTGATGGGCACTTTTTTGTAGGTAACTCTCCTTTTCTCTAGCTGCTTTTAAGATTCTCTTCTTCTCTTGAATCTTGAGTAATGTAATTATGATGTGCCTTGGTGTGTTCCTCCTTGTGTTCAACTTCTTTGGGACTCTGACTTTCCTGGACTTTCTGGAAGTCTATTTTCTTCGTGAGATTGGGGAAGTTCTCCTTCATTATTTATTCAGATAAGTTTTCAATTTCTTGCTCTTTCTCTTCTCCTTCTGGCACCCCTATGATTTGGATGTTGGAATATTTAAAGTTGTCCTGGAGATTCCTATGCCTCTCCTCATATTTTTGAATTTTTGTTTCTTCATTCTGTTCTGGCTGAATGTTTCTTTCTTCCTTCTGGTCCACAATGTTGATTTGAGTTCTGGTTTCCTTCCCATCATTGTTGGTTCCCCATACATTTTTCTTTATTTCCCTTAGCATAGCTTTCATTTTGTTTTCTAATTTGTGACCATACTCAACCAAATCTGTGAGTGTCCTGATTACCAGTGTTTTGAACTATGCATCTGATAGGTTGGCTATCTCTTTGTCACTTAGTTGTATTTTTTCTGGAGCTTTGATCTTTTCTTTCATTCGACCCTTTTTTTTTTTTGGTCTCTTCTCTCCTGTTACGTAGTAAGGGGCGGAGCCTTAGATGTTCACCAGGGCGGGGCAACACGTCACCGTGTTGTTACACTGTATGTGAGGGAGGGGTCTGAGAGGGAATGATGGCTCTTGTTCCCCTCACTGATGGTTTTCAGTCACTTCCCCTTCTACCCACAATAAAATTGGACCCTTCTGGTGCTTATTCCTGAGTAGGTGGATTTATGTACATTCTAGGACCCTGTGGGTCCCTCCAACAAACTCTCCTATGAAGCTGGGAGTTTCTCCCACTGCTGCCTCAACCCCCACAGGTGTTTTCAGTCAGAGGCTTTCAGGCTTTATTTCCCTGTACTGGAACCCTGGGTTGCACAATCTGTCTTGCTCCCCAGTTGTTCCTCCCAGTTTATCTGCATACAAATGTGGGACTGCCCTATCTGGCAGCCACTGCCTCACTGGGTATCCAGCTGCTGCCTTGCCCACCCTGGTCCTCTAGTCACCACCTTGCAGGGAGTCCTCTCTGCCTGGTTGTCCATCTCTGCCCCTCCTACCAGTCTGGATGAATGTTTCTTCTTTAACTCCTTTGTTGTGGGGCTACAGTTCGATTTTCTGTCAGTTCTGGTTGTCTTTTTATTTTAAATTTGTTGTCCTCCTTTTGGTTGTGTGAGGAGGAAGTGTGTCTACCAAACCACTATCTTGGCTGTAAGTCCCCCTGCAGAGCTTTTTAGTTTGATGTAGTCCTGCTTGTTGCTTTTTGCTTTTGTTGCTTGTGCAAAGAATCACTACCCAGTCCAACATCAGGAGTTTCTTCCCCGTTTTTTTCTCAGGAGTTTCATAGTATCAGGTCCTCTTGTTGCTGATTTCTAATTTGCTACCACTGTAATAGCAAAGATACTTGGTATGACTTCAGTGTTTTTAAATTTGCAAACACTTGTTTTGCATCCTGTCTCATAGTCTATCATGGAGCATGGTTTGTGTGCATTTGAGAAGAACGTGTATCTGCTCCTGGTGGATTAAATGTTTCATAAATGCTAAGTTCATTTGACTTAGTGTATGGCTCAAGTCCATTGTTTTCTTTTTGATTTTCTATCTGGATGATGTGTCCATTGCTGACAGTGGGATACTCAAGTCCTGTACTATTGTATTATCTGTTTTCCCCTTCAGATTTGTTTGTGTTTGCTTATTATATTTAGGTGCTCCCAGTGTTGGGTGCTTATCTATTTATGATTGTCATCTTCTTGATGAGTTTACCCATTTATCATTATATATTGACTTTTTTGTCTGTTGTTACTGATATTGGCTTAAAATCTGTTTTATCTGCTTTAAGTACAGCTACCCCCACTTTCTTTTGGGTTCTACTTTATATGGAATATCTTTTTTCATCCCTTAGTTTTGAGACAGTGTACCTTTAAAGCAGAAGTAAGTCTCTTGTAGGCAGCATATAGTAGGGTCTTATTTTTTTAATCTATTTAGCCACTCTGTGCCTTTTGATTGGTGAATTCCATTTACATTTAGGATTATTGATTTTTGATGTTTTCTAACATTATGTTTCTAATGTTACATATTTTTATGTCAATATCTAATATTTGTGATGTTACTAATGCCATCTTATTTTTTCTGGTTGTTTTGTATTTTTATTGTTTCTTTTCCCTTCGGTTTCTGCCTACCTTTGTAAGTGGTGATTTTTCCATGGTGGTGTGCCTTCTCGAGTTTGGCTTTGTGGTACCACAAGGCTTATATAGGACGTGTCATAGAGACAACTGCCTATTTTAAGCTGATGGCTATTTAACTTAGGTCATCTACAAAAGCTTCATCCTTGAAGTCTCCCTTTTGTATTTTTGATGTCATCATTTACCTCTTTTTATATTATGTATTCATGAACACATTAGTAGCTGTAGATATTTGTAAAAGTTTTTTTCTTTGACTTTTATACACTACAGTTAAGTAGTTAGCACATCATCCTGTTTCTAAGTCTGACTGATAAGTTTACTTCTGTCCGTGTTTGCTGGTGCTGACTAGCATTTTTGCCTGGCAGGTCCAGTGGTGGTTTTGACCATCTGGGCAAGGCCTTATTTCTCCTTTACACCTAAAGGGTAAGTTTGCCAGATAGAATATTCTTGGCTGGCAATTTTTCTTTTTCAACACTTTTAATATGTCACTCCATTCTCTCTCAGCTGGTATGGATTCTGCTGAGAAATCTGTTGATAACCTAATGGGATTGCTTTGTTTGTAGGTTAGTGTCCCCCTCCCCCTGTCTACTTGTAGAATTTTTGCATGTTTGTTTGTTTGTTTTGACAGTTTCTTATAATGTGTCTTGGCGAAGGTCTTTTTGCATTGAGATAACAGGGCAATCTATTAGGTTTGTGAGCTTGAATATCAGGTTATCTTTCTGGGTTTGGGAAATCGTCAGCTATTATTTCTTTAAATAAATTTTCTGCTCCCTCTCCCTCTCTTTTCCTTCAGGAATCTCATTGATCATGCATGCTTTCTTTACTCTTTTCATTCTTTTTTCTTTGTTCTTCCCTGACTGTGTTAGTTCTGAGTTCCTGTCGTCTAGCTCACTCTATCTCCCCTTTGCTCCACTGTCCATCAGTTGCCCTCTGTTACATTTTTCATTACATTCTTTGAGTTCTCCAGCTCCAGAATTTCTGTGGCTCTTTTATTTAATGATTTCTATCTCTTTGGTTAAAAGTCTCATTTTGATCATGTATTTTTTAAAAGATTTTATTTATCTTTAGAGGGGAAGGGAAGGAGAGAGGGAGAGAAATATCAATGTGTGGTTGCCTCTCGTGTGTCCCCTGCTGGGAACTGGCCTGCAACCCAGGCATGTGCCCTGACTGGGAATCGAACAGCGATTTTTTGGTGTGCAGGCCCACACTCAGTCCACTGAGCTACACCAGTCATGGCATTGATCATGTATTTTTATTGAGATATTGCTGAATTGTCTTTCTGAGTTTTCTTGTAGCTCACTGAGTTTTTTCAAGACAGCAGCTTTGACTTCTTTATAGGCTGGATCACAAAGTGTATGACTTTGTGCTCAGTGGAGAATTATTTTCTTCTGGTGATGACATATTTTCTTGATTTTTCATGTTCCTTGTAATTTGTCACTGTTGCTTTCACATTTGAAGTAGCGGACACCTTCTAAATCTTTGCTAGTTAGCTTCTGTGGGGTATTCTGTTCTGTGGTGGTGTCATCCGGGTTTTCTCCCTCTCTGAGTACACCTGCTCCATTCTTCCTGCTTCCCCTCGTGGTGGAATTCTTAAGCTTTTATGTCCTCGAACCTGCTCTTGTTTTCCAGCAGATGGTGCTATAGCCTAAGTTTGTGGTTTCTCACGGGTCCCTTTTCTGGGTGGGTCCCTGTCTACCAGCTTTCTCTCTCAGGCTGCACACAGAAGTACACACGAGGGACTGGCTGAAGAGTCAGTGGAGCTGTGGGTTCTGTGCTCCAGGAGGGGGGGACTGCAGACCCAGTAGGGAGATCCCTGGGTGCAGTGCTCCCCCAGGCTTGAGGGTGTTCTTCCTGCTGCATACGATTCTTTTAACTCCCCTTGAAATTTTTATCTGCCTCTTCCCCAGTTCTCCTTCCCCCCAGTCTTGGAGGTTCTGCCACAATACCCTGGGCTCTGCTGGAAAGAAATAGGTTTCTCCAGCCTCATCCCACACAGCTGGGGTAGCCTGGCCCTCACTCACCACTCTCCTTTCCTTCACAGGAGAGGTTGCCACTGCAGGATGGCTCAGTTCCTCTGCAGTTATCCCAGGAGGGGAGGGGGTGCTGTGCTGGGGAAGCTTCTCTACCACTGCCTCTGCTGGGACCAAATCCATATTTTGTTTTGGATTTTGTTGTTTTGTTTTGTTTGTTTCTCAGATGCATGCTGGAATCTTCCTGCAGAAAGTCTGGACTTCTGCAAATTCTCCCTCTTGTCTAAATGGCTGCCCAGGTCAGCATTCTCTAGGTTTCTATCCTAACCACAACAAGAGGAGTCTGGGCAGGTTTGCTGGATGATTCCACGGGCAGTCCCAAGTTCTTTCTGCCTGTAACTGGGTGTATAGGTGCGTGAGCCTCCAGC
Organism: Artibeus jamaicensis; assembly: GCF_021234435.1. Classification (NCBI taxonomy): domain Eukaryota; kingdom Metazoa; phylum Chordata; class Mammalia; order Chiroptera; family Phyllostomidae; genus Artibeus; species Artibeus jamaicensis. Next base: position 5,658,351 of record NW_026521810.1, on the reverse strand, counting down.
TGGGTCCCTTGGTGTATGGTATTAGATCCCACAACACCCTTAAAAGTGCTTTTGTTTGTGGGTGGATATCTAGTTTGTTTTTTAAAAGGAAGATAAAAAGGAATGTTTTACTCGTCTGTGATACTGACATCATTCTCTTTCTGCTTTTATAAATTACCATTTACTCAATAAAGAAAGGTCCTTTATTTAAAGGCCTATAGTAGGAAACTTATTTTTAGCAAGACTTAAGTAGCTGATTACCAGATAATGAAACAATATTGCATGTCTTTTAAATATTATAGAATTATGACTTTTTAATAAATAGCTTTACTTTCTTTTTTTAAAAGATTTTATTTATTTACTTTTGCAGAGAGGGGAAAGGAGGGAGAAAGAGAGGGTGAGAAGCATCAGTGTGTGAGAGATACATCAATCAGTTGCCTCTCGCATGTACCCAACTGGGGACCTGGCCCCCAACTCAGGCATGTGCCCTGCCTGGGAATTGAACCAGCAGCCTTTTGGTTTGCAGGGTGGCGATCCATACATTGAGCCACACCAACCAGGGCATAAACAGCTTTCTTACAATTCTGTCTTCTCCCTCTTTCCTTCTCTGTCCACCCCAGTATTCAGACCAAATCTGAGGTGTTTGATTATTTCCATTTCCAGTGGACCGTTGAACAACACAGGGTTGAACAATCCAGTTGACTGCAGTTGACTGCAGTTCAGTTGACCCACTCAGTTCACTTGACCCACGCAGCTTCAAACCTGTGCTGTTCAAATTTGGGAATCCAAGTGTACAGAGGACCAATTTAATTCATTTGTGGATTTTCACCTGCACAGCAGGTGGGCGCCACTAACCCCGTGTTGTTCAAAGATTAGTTGTATCTTCGCTGCAAACATCTTTTGTAAGATGTTTTATAGGAGATGTAAACATTTCCTATATGCTAAGTAAGGACAGAGGCTAGAATTATGGACAATATACTTTTAAAAAATTAAATAGAGGAATTTCATCATGAGTGCCTGAAGCTTGTTTCTCTATTCCTTCTGCAAAGTGAGCAATATATTTCATACTTTAAATAGTGAAATTATTCCATCTTGCCATTTTAGAAGACAGCTCCTATTGATCCATCAGTGAAGGAAGAACTATTTTGTATTACTTTGCTTTCACAGATTTAGGATGTTTCAAAGATTACATTTAATTACCTGTGTTTAATTCATTAGAATTTAAATGGAAAAATATTGTTTAGGTTGGATTTTGGTGATTCTGTTTGGTCATGACAAGTAGATGATCGTGTCAAAAGCCTACCCCCCACACACAACCCTAGGCTTTCCCGGGGACCCTTGGGAGTTCCTGCAGCTCCAGACAGATGGATGGATGTGATTTCTTCTCTGTGAGGCCTTCTGAGCATCACTGCTTATGTTACCACCTCTTTTCTATAGCTCTGGGAGACGAGCCTGTGTAAATGAAGGGAATATACAGGGGCACATGTGTGTGGTGTGTGAGCATGTATGTCTGGCCTATGTTTTCTTTTGTTAACCAGAGGAGGTGCATAAAGATTACCTACAGCTCAGGGCAGAAGACAGCATTGTTCTATCCCTTGTTGCCCAGCTTGGTAAATAAAAGTAGAGTAAACTGGGGGCTTGAGAGGGATGCATTAATGATGAGATTAAAAAACTAGCTTCTATTGAGCTGATCTGCTTAATCCTCAAAGAATCATATGAAGTGTGTGCCATTATTACTCTCATTCCACAGGTAAGGAAACAGGCAGGGAGAAGATGAGTGAGCTTCCCAAGGTCACATTGCTGTTAAGTAACAGGAAAGGGATAGGAAGGGACTCTGATGGTGTCCCTTGGAAAACCTTCCCCCAGACCTGGTATACCATCCTTCCTGGTAATTGTGTTGCCTTGGGGAGGGGAATTGGAGTTTCACTCACATGTGTCTGTCACTGCCCCAGTCAACCGGGGTATAAGAAATTGTAGAATTGTAAAATCTTTGAGTTGATTCCTACCCTTCCCTGATACATAAATCTTTCTTGAATATTTCCAAGAACTCTTCCAGCCTTTGCTAGGATACCTCGAAGGATTAAAGAATTTAGTCTCTCATGAGGCAACTCTCTTTTGGGACAGTTGTCTGTAGTTCTCTCAGAGTTTGGGGATCTCTGTCTTGTACTTGAAGGTATCAAGGACTCCCTGCTATGGGTATGTCTGCTTTCCTGCCAGCTGAGAAATTAGGGAAAGGTCTTCTTGCCCATTTCTGTTGTCTGTAGCTTTGTGAATCAGCAGCCCTTTTCAGAGGAAGAAGTAGGAAGTCCTGGGTAGTTGGGGACAGCCTGTCTTTTGGAGGGAGTAATCATTAACCGCCATGTCAGACCTTCTCACAAACCCCCTGAGAGACTTGGAGCTTAGAGGACATCTTTCCTACTCTACACGAATGCATTCACTCATACTGGGAGGAACACAAAGGAGCCAAGGTGTGGTTCCTGCCCAGTGTTTTAGGGGCGTGTGCAGTTAATTGTACTCACCACTCACTTCCATGCTTTATCAAGTGACTGCAGAAGGTCTGGGAAAGATCACTGAGGGTCAGTTTTGCCTTTTCCCACAATGTTTTTGTTACGTTGCCTGTGGGTGAATACGTGTGCTTGTCTTCTACCTACAGGTATGCCTCCCAAGAACAATGCAAAGAAGCTCCATCTAAACCTCCGCTCTGGTGAGGATGAGCAGATGGCTCTCCTGCTGGGGTCTCTCGTTGGTCTGGGGGAGGAGGGTGATTGGGAAATCTTTTTTTCCCCCTTCACTGTTTTTAAACAGTGTTAATGATTTCAGTTCCCTGAAGTTGTAACTGAGGAGTCAGTGCATGTTTTGGTACCCCGGAATGTTACCTTTTGGTTTTCCTCTTCCTGCAGACCAGCAGCAGGCATGATGAGCACCAAGGCCTTTACCCTGGTCTCTGCTGTGGAGCGGGAGCTGCTCACAGGCGACAGGGAGCGCATCATCATCGAGTGTGTGGAGTGCTGCGGCAGGAACCTCTACGTGGGCACTGCCGACGGCTCCATCTACCACTTCCTGCTGGAGGAGAAGACTCTGCCTACTGGGACAGCCACATTCACTGCCACAAAGCAGCTGCACAGACACCTGGGTTTCAAGAAGCCAGTGAATGAGCTGCGAGCAGCGTCAGCTCTCCACAGACTGCTGGTGCTGTGTGACAGCTCCATAACTCTGGTTAACATGCTCAGCCTGGAGCCGGTCCCTTCAGGGGCCCGCATCAAAGGAGCTGTGGCATTGGCTTTGAACGAGAACCCTGTGAGCAGGGACCCGTTTTGTGTGGAGGTCTGCATCATTTCTGTGAAACGCAGAACCATTCAGGTGTTCCTGGTGTACGAGGACCGGGTTCAGATCGTCAGGGAAGTATCCACCCCCGAGCAGCCCCTGGCTGTGGCTGTGGATGGCCACTTCCTGTGCCTGGCTTTGACCACCCAGTACATCATCCTGAACTACAACACAGGCATCGCCCAGGACCTGTTTCCATACTGCAGTGAGGAGAAGCACCCGATCGTCAAGAGAATAGGGCAACAGGAATTCCTCCTGGCGGGCCCGGGAGGACTGGGTGAGCAGGGTGCTGTCACCTCCACTAACCTTTGCCTCCCGCTGCCCATCCTTTTTAGTTATCTCCATGACCTCATGCTGTTTTTTAAAATTTTTATTTTTCAATTACAGTTTACATTCAATATTATTTTGTATTAGTTTCAGGTGTACAGAATAGTGGTTAGAGAATGATATATCAATACTTTACAAAGTGATTCCCTGGTATTTCAAGTTCCTGCCTGGGCTCATACATAGTTATTACAATATTATTAACTGTATTTCTTTTGCTGCACTTTATGTCCCCGTGACTATTTTGTAACTACCAATCTGTACTTCTTAATCCTGTCACTTTTTGGTCCAGTCCCCAGGCCCCCTTTCATCTGACAACACTGTCTGTTCTCTGTGTCTTTGAGTCTGTGTCTGGTTAGTTTGTTTGTTTTGTTCTTTGGTTTTATTTTGTGCTAACATAGAGCCTGAAGATGGCTCTGGGAAGAAAATTCGTTTTAAGTAAATAACTACAAAAATAAAAATCCATAGGACTACCTGGTTAAGATTTTCTCAAGTGTGTGGGTTTGCGAGTAATTGCTTTTACTCTTTGTCCTAAAAAAGATTTGAGGTAGCTCACTGCTAGGTCTTTTCAGATGTGGAGACTTCAGTGTTCTGTATATCCTTTTCTCTTAATTGAGCTTTCATCCCACCCAAAGGTTCCGGTAGCCAGCTCCTCGAAAGGGCTTTGGCCGTTTTCTGTGGTCTTACTAGTTCTCTTCCCTGCCTTCCTGAAGTGAACAATCGGAGCTGTTAGTTTCACTGGGGACTTGTAATGTTTTCTTTCCATTATAGGTGGCTCAGGCTACGGGTGTGTGTGTGTGTGTGTGTGTGTGTGTGTTGCTCAGGTGCTGTCATGATGTTTAGTGAGTGTACCTCAACTGTCTACAATAGAGAAGTGTGTGTAGTCTTCTCGTTTCACAGTGATAGGTACAGACATTTTCTGGTAATAGTAAAAATTGAGGTCATGAACTAGGTAGTATACACTTCTTGATTTTTACTTTTTCTTTAAATTTTTATTTAGTTATTTTTTTCAAGTACATTTTTTGTCTATTTCTCCCATCCCAGCCCCCCCCGCCCTGTCTCCCCCCTCTCTCCCATTCCTCCCCCCGCCCCAGTCCTCATCCCTGTGTCTTTCATATTTGTTCCTCAAAATCCCTCCCCATTTTTCCCCTTAAATTCCCTTCTCTCTCCCCTCTGGTCGCTGCCCACTTGTTCTCTATTTCAGTGCCTTTGTTTTTATTCTGTTTGCTTGTTTGTTTTATTCTTTAGCTTCCTGTCAAAGGTGAGATCATATGGTATTTGTCCTTCAATGCCTGGCCTATTTCACTCAGCATAATACTTTCCAGTTCCATCCATGTTGTTGCAAAGGGTAGTAGCTCCTTCTTTCTCTCTGCTGCATAGAATTCCATTGTGTATATGTACCACAATTTTTTGATCCATTCGTTTACTGATGGGCACCTAGGTTGCTTCCAACTCTTGGCTATTGTAAATTGTGCTGCTGTGAACATTGAGGTGCATAGGTTCTTTGAAATTGATGTTTTAGGATTCTTGGGGTGTAATCCCAGCAGTGGAATTGCTGGGTCAAAAGGCAGGTTGATTTTTATTTTTGTGAGAAAATTCCATACTGTTTTCCATAATGGTTGTACCAGTCTGCAATCCCACCAACAGTGAACTAAGGTCCCCTTTTCCCCACAACCTCTCCAACATTTGTTGTTTGTTGCTTTGTTTATTACAGCCATCCTGACTGGTGTAAAGTGGTATCTCATTGTGGTTTTAATTTGCATCTCTCTGATAGCTAACGATATTGAGCATCTCTTCATGTGTCTCTGGATATTCTGTATGTCCTCTTTGGAGAAGTGTCTGTTCAAGTCCTTTTCCCATTTTTTAATTGGGTTGGGTGTCTTCTTAGAGTGGAGCCATTAAGTTCTTTGTATATTTTGGAGATTAAACCTTTGTCTGAGGTATCATTGGCAAATATGTTTTCCCATACAGTTGGTTGTCTTGCTAATTTAATACTGTTTTCTTTAGCCATGCAGAAGCTTTTTATTTTGATGAGATCCCATTTGTTTATTCTTTCCTTTATATTCCTTGCTCTAGGGGACATATCGGTAAAAATGTTGCTGCGTGGAATATCTGAGATTTTCTTGCCCATGTTCTCCTCTAGGACTTTAATGGTGTCATGGCTTATATTTAAGTCCTTTATCCACCTTGAATTTATTTTGGTGTATGGTGTAAGTTGGTGCTCAAGTTTCATTTTTTTGCACGTAGCTGTCCAGTTCTCCCAACACCATTTGCTGAAGAGGCTATCTTTACTCCATTTTATGTTACTGCCCCCTTTGTCGAATATTAATTGACTGTAGAGAGTTGGGTTGATTTCTGGGCTCTCTGTTCTGTTCCATTGGTCTATGTGCCTGTTTTTATGCCAGTTCCAGGCTGTTTTGATTACAGTGGCTTTGTAATACAGTTTGATATCAGGTATTGGATCCCTCCTGCTTTGTTCTTCTTTCTCAAAAGAGCAGCTGCTATTCGGGCTCGTTTATGATTCCATGTAAATTTTTGAAGTGTTTGTTCTATGTCTGTGAAATATGCCATTGGTACTTTAATGGGTATTGCATTGAATCTGTATATTGCTTTGGGTAGTATGGACATTTTGATGATGTTAATTCTTCCAATCCATGAACACGGTATATGTTTCCATTTGTTTGTGTCTTCCCTGTTATCTTTCTTCAGTGCTGTGTAGTTTTCTGCATACAGGTCTTTTACCTCCTTGGTTAGGTTTATTCCCAGATATTTTATTTTTCTTTTTGCTATATCGAATGGGATTTTTTCCTTGATTTCTGCTTCTGCTGATTCATTGTTCGTATACAAAAATGCCTTTGATTTCTGGATATTGACTTTGTATCCTGCTGTTTTGCCAAATTCATTAATTATTTTGAGCAGTTTTTGGGTAGAGTCTATAGGATTTTCCATGTACACTATCATGTCATCTGCAAACAGTGACAGTTTTGTTTCCTCCTTTCCTATTTGGATGCCCTTTATTTCCTTTTCCTGCCTGATCGCTGTGGCCAAAACTTCTAATACTATATTGAATAGAAGTGGTGAAAGTGGACATCCTTGTCTCGTTCCTGATAATTTTTACTTTTTAAAAATATACTATTTATTAGAGCAGTTTTAGGTTCATAGCAAAGTTGAGCAGAAAGTACAGCCTTCCTATATACCATCTGCCCCTAAACACACACAGCCTCCCCTACTGTCCTTATCGCCTCACTAAGTGGTGTGTTTGTTATGACGGATGAATCTACATTAAGTTATAATCACCCAGAGTCTAGTTTATGTTAGGGTGCCCTCTTAATGTTGTACACTCTGGATTTGGACAGATGTATGATGACATATACGTGGTATTATAGAGTATTTTCACTGCCTTAAAAATCCTTTGTGCACCCTGGTTGGGTAGGTCAGTTAGTTAGAGCATCATCCCAGTACATCAAGGTTTTAGGTTTGGTCCCTGCTCAGGGCACGTATGAAAAGCAACCAGTGAATGCACTGTTATGTGAAACAACAAATTGATGTTCTGTGTGCACACTCTGGCTCTCAAGTCAATCAATCATATTTTCTTAAAAAAGAAAAAAATCCTTTGTGCTTTTCCTGTTCAGCCCAACCTCTCCACCCTGGGCAACCACTGAGCTTTCCACTGTGCTCTAGTTGAACTGATGCAGTCTGCAGCCTTTCTCGTGGGCTTCACTTCACTTAGTCCTGCGCATTGAAGTTTCCTCCAAGTGTTTTCATCGCTTGATAGCTCAGATCTTTACTTTTGGGGAAAAAAGATTTTTATCCAATCACCTTAAAAAAATTCCAATTTTAATGAAAATGCTTTATCATGGAAAGCATATATAAACACATACAGTAGAAGAGAGGAGTGTGAGGACCTTGAGGTGCACCCCACCTGGCCTCAGCCACTGAGGCCCCCTGCCTGTTGTTTGATTTGCACCCTAATCACCCCCCTCCCCGCTCACTAGCTTTGAAGCCAAAAACAGACATCCTAGCGTTTTACCTGTAAATATTTTAATACGTAGTTTTGTTATTTAAAAAAGGAAAACCACAATACCATTACATAACTAAAAAAGTTAAACTAATTTTTAAATATCAAATATCAAGGCATGCCATATTTCTGTTATGCATGTAAAGACATACATAAATGCATATGTACATCCATTTATGTTTAAGTATGTACATGTTCACTCCCAGTTTGTTTGAATCAGGTTCATACAAGGCCCATACATTACAGTTGTTTGACAGATCTGTTCATTTTCTCTTGGCTTTAGGTTCCATGTCCTTCTCTTTTTATTTTTCTTTAATTTTTGGGTTGAAGAAATTGGGTCATTTCACCTATAATTTCCACAGTCTGAATTTTGATGATGTTATCCCTCTATATTATTGAATGTGTAAGGCTGACCTCGTGGTTCCTGCAAAGTGGTAACGTGAAAGGTTTTATCAGATTCAAGTGTTTTTTTATTTGCTGGTTTCAGGGAGGCAAGGCTTATGCACAGGCGGCGGAGGTCTTCTGTCGGGGCTGCGTGATTTCTCATCTCTTTTTGTGATGTTAATAGCTATTGATGAGTATTGCCTACATCCTTTAAATGTTAAGATGTTCATTAAGATCTTTAAAATGACAGCATTCTACTTCTTTTCCTCCTTCATATATGAACTGCATTTCCTGGGGGAAGAGAAACTTCTCATTGACTATTTGGTTGCCCCCAGGTACCTTTTGTATGAAAGGAAGGATGAGAAGGTTTTCAATAAGGTTATCCCTTCTGTCTTCCAGAAGTAACTTTTTAAACTTGTAATTATGAACCATGGATATTTAACACATGTGGTGTATTTTAGGCCATTTGTATTTGTGGGGAGCTTATTCAGGTTGATGGCAAAGTCCCCTTCACAGGACTCTAGAACATTGATAGCTTCCTTGCCTTCTGTCATGGCGAGGTGTTCCAAGGTCACTTGGTACATTTCCTGCCCCAGATCTGGCTTCCACCATTTCCCCAAGGAGCCCTGATGTGTAGAGACCATAGTCTGGGTGCCAGAGGAGCTTGTTGTCCATTATTTGGAGGCCTTCAGTAAGCAGAGCTCTGAAGTTTGCATTTTTTTAAGGTGAAATTCAGTATGAGGTCATGTTGATAGAACCGGGTCAGGATGGCAGGACACTGACCCCATCTACCTGTGCACCTGCATCTTCCTCCAACCACACTGAAAATCTTCACGAGCCACCTTCCCAACACGAGCTTTCCTTTGATCTATTCCACAGTCCACAGAACAGTGTAACACTGCAGACACTGTCGTTCCCACAGCCTAGTTACCGAGGAAAGTCTGGTTGTTCATAGTGCTTTTTGTCCTTAGGGAGGGGGTATTTATATATATACACACATATGTATATAAATGTAAATGTAAATGTACATATGTAAAGGGTAGATATAGGAATGTATAGTCACATTCCTGTATTTTAAAGTCATTTGGAATAAGTTTCCTTCTGCATGGTTATGGCACTGACTGGATATACAGTTAAATTAATTTGTTTCATTTTACTTTTGATTGTTAGAAATTGCTTTCATTTTATTTTTTATTATGTAAATATTTACAAGGTTCCAAGTCTGATCAGTACAACAAGACATATTCAAAGGGCTTATATTCTGTCTGCTTCACCTATTCTCTCCTTCCCCCATAGGTAACCTTTATTTTTATGGTTTATCCTTTCATTTTAAAATAAAGAGTATAAACAGATATGTAAATATTTGATCTCCCTCTTTCTTGGCTATTTTCACTTAATAGTGTATTACACATATCACTTTGTAAGATAATACACAGTGCTCATTCGTTTACAGCTCATGCTACTCTGCTGTGTGGCAGCCCCACAGTTCATTCGGCCCCTGCCCTCGGCCGGCATCTGGGGTTCTTCCAGTCTGGTGGTGTTAACAAGGGCTTATGCTTTTCTGTTTTCCTAGTATCTATGGGAAAGCTTTTTAGAGATGGGATTGCTGAGTCAGAGAGTAAGTACATGTGAATTTTGCTGGGTATTACCATATGCCCCTTCCAATGGGAATTATCTATTCTTCTCCCTAGCCATTGATTTTAGAACTTGATTCAATACCAGCTTGTTGTCTGTTATATGTTTCAAATATTTGTTTCCAGTTTTACCATGCAGAAGCTTTTCTTAAACATTTTTATAAAATCAAGTGTATTAACCTTTTTACTTTATTGTGTCTTGATTTTCAGTCGTATTAGGGATATCTCCCCCTCTTCTATGTTATAGACAAATTCACCCGAGTTTTCTGCTACTAATTTTATGGTTTTATTTCTTATAGTGAAGAGTGTAAGGAATGAGTCACTTTCATCTTTTTCTAGATGCTCTTCGTCATCCCAGCGAACTGAGCAGAGAGCCCCTTTCCTCATTGATTTAGGTGCTGCCTTTAGTGTGCACTGGGTCTCCTTTTGTCGCTGGGTCTGTCTCTGGATTTCCATTTTGTTCCCTCAGTCTGCCTATTCGTGAGCCAATACCTGTTTTAGTTATAAAGACTTGATAGTGAAAACATTTGATTCCAGTATCTTCATTGGTTTTAGTGTTAGGATTGATGGGAAATGATAGTCATATTTAAGATGCATTTTTTCTCAAGCTTACTTTGCCTCAACTACATTGACGTCGTGCTGAATGAACCAACCTTAATTGTTGTTCTGCTTGTGATCTGTATGACTGAGCAAATTGGAAGATTACTTGTAGGCTGTCTTATGCATTACTTATATACAAGTTCTGTATACAGTATATTAGTCACCACTGTCATTATATGGCTTTAGAAGTTAAGTTCAAACAGATTACTCTAAGGAATGAAAATCCACGTTTAAACATTTGTGAGCTGTGTGTTTTCATTTTGTCTTTCTGAAGATGACATGTTCACTTTCATGTCATGAGAAATTGCTCTTAACTTTTTGCTTTAGTTTAAATTTTATTATTTTAAGCAATATTTTGTTGGAAATGGCATAATACAATTGATTATTGTAACCTTAAACTCTATCCTTTGATAATTCTTGTTGAAAAATGCAGATCATTCAGCTACTCCTCACCCTCCCGTGACTGTCTTCCTCCCAGCTAAGATAAGGGGTCCACTGATATTTAGAGGGCACACAATTGAAAATAATGGCCCTTAAAGGTTTTTACCATTTACACATTTTGTTACATTTGCACTCTTTCAACACTGCGGAGACAGTAGGTTATCACCCGAACACTTAGCAGGCACACAGGCGGCTTTCTGAGGCAGCAGCAGAGCGCGCGGTGCCTGAGCAGACCTGTGCAAACCCCGATGGCCACGACTGCTGTGCCCTCTGACTCTGGGGACGTCTGCTTGTCCATCTGTGTAGCAGCCTTTGCTCAGTACCACAGGTGTCTGCCCTTCTCATTTTGGGACCATTCATGCCATGGCCTCTGCACAGCACAGCCAGGGTTGGGCGAGGCCCAGCCTTCAGCAGCCAGTTCCAGGGTAAGACTACACAGCTTTTCGGTGTCCATGATCTCACGAGAGCTGTGCTCTACAGAACAGAGTTATTTCACCTGAAGTTCAGCAGAATCCTTGGGATTACATCCATTTACCAAATAACCTGGGTGAACATCGTGGGCATGGTGCCAGTGGCCCCAGATCACTTTCTTTTCCCTTTAGGTTCTTTAGTGGCTGGTTCTAATTGCATGGAAAATTCAAATTTGTACTCATCTAATTTTCTCCCAAAAGCTCAGTCCTAATTTCAGATTCTTGATGCCTCCTGTGGCTTTGCACCTCATGTTTCTCTCCTGTAGGATTTTTTAAAAAATCCTCACCTAAGGATATGTCTATTGATTTGAGAGAGACGGAGAGAGAGAAAAAGATTGGTTGCCTCCCATTTCCTGTACGCACCCCAATTTGGGATTGAACCCGCAATTTAGGTATGTGCCCTGACCGGGGATCAAACCCACAACCTTCGGGTTTGCAGGACGATGCTCCAACCACCTAAGCCACCTGGCCAGGGATCACCTCTCTTGTGCTCCCCCTAAGTCAGGTACCAGGTTCTTTTGGAAGTTACCCATCTTCTTTTTGTATTTCTAGCCCTGGCCTAATGCTGCCTTCCTGGTGGCATGCGGCTGCCTGGTCTTTCCCTGTGACTGGTCTCTCCCTCCTTCAGTGAAGCCTGCACCCTCCTGCCAGGTGGTTTTTCTAAAGCACATGTGACCCTGCGATAAATTCAGGCTGCACTCTTCAGCCCGACTTGCCAGGTCAGCACTTCCTGCTTTGACCCAAACTCGACTTTCAGACCCTCCGTACCCCATGAAGGGTTTAAACCCTGTTCTGGGAGCCACTCCCTGTTAGGAGGACACACCGCTGCCCTTCTTGCCTCCCACGACCTTCTACTTTCTAACCGCCAGAGCCCCACCTGGTGTGGGTATCATCTCTGTGCAGCCCGTGTCTCTGATCGCTTGGCTCCATCTGGACTTCACCTCCCATCGGGACGTTTTACTCCTTTCTCTTGCCAGGGTTGTCCCCTCTCATGGTAATTACTTACGTGTTTCTGTAACCCGTTCGGCACTGCGAGTTCCTTGGCTGTGTCTCAGTCTGTCTGTTGGTGTCTAACTCAGTGCTTGACACGCAATAAGCACCTAGCAAATGTAGTTGGATTTACATGTTTTGCTAATTTATAGTTTTTCTTTTTGTAGGTATTTGTTTAATAAGTGAACTTTCTGTTCTTGATGAGTTCACCCAGAGCCACATACTGTTCGTATGATTCTCTATTTTATGCTATTATTAAAAATGCCACAGTGATCATTCTTATAATCAGTTGGCAATACATGTAAAAGGAAAATCATTGAATTAAAGCATAGGTATACATTCAGTTTTGATGGATATTACCAAATTATTCTCTGGCCAATCTAATAGGTAAAAGGTTGTTTGTTTGTTTTTTAACTTCTTTAAATTTGTGTTTCCCTGGTTACTAATGAACGTGGGAATCTCTTCATGAATTTGTTAGTCATTTGCATTTTGTCTTCTGTGACTTACTGATTCATATCCTTTGTTTATTTTTCTATTGAGTTGTTAGTCTTTTTCTAATGACTGTTAGAGACTTAAAGGATCAAAGAGAAATACTGAAGTGAAAGAGCTGTTCATGGAAGGCAATTGGGACTTTATGGGGGGACGCACCCACACATGCCACACACACTATCATAAAACTTACAGTCCTGTCATCTTGACAGAGTTTCAGCTGGCACCACGTCACATCCAAGAGCCAGTCTTTAAAGTGCTCAGCAGGGCCCAACAGGCATCGTAAGTACAGCGTCGTTCCACAAGTGGGGCCTTAGAGTGTTAGGTTAGGAGTGAGGCATATATACCTGTGAGCTCCCTGGCGCTTACTTGGGGGGGCAGCCGAATTTAGAGGGGAAAAGCTATCTTTACACTTAAGTGCAGTACTTTTTAGTCTTTGCAACAACAGAATATTTAAGAAAGTCTGTGGTTTCACACGTTTAGGAGTTTTGCTCAAATATGTGTTTGAGATACTGTCCATTATTTCCATCTTCAAGTGTTCTGAGATCCCTCCCTGTCTTTCTCCCACCGCCCCCTCTCCGTCCAGCACAGGAGAAACTTCCTGTCTTCTGTGGTAGCAGCTGACCATTGCAGGCAGCAGCAGCACACTGTTTCTAAAGGTGTTTTATGTCCACAACTTTGAGAACAGTTAGAATGGATTGACTTTACTTGGTGAATATATTAATATTATTAATCCTCAGAATCTGCAGATTATAAGCAGCTCATTTGGAAATGGTTCGTTTAGTGATATATGTACAAGATAGGTAAACTGTTGTTTAAGCATTTAATTTGGAAGTTATTATTGACAAACACCTAACAGCACTCATCCTTGAATTGTAAAATTGGTTCCATCTTTGTATTATAGTGCGTATGTATCCAAAATTAGACCTCAGCTCTGAACAGCGAGTCTCTAGTAGGAAGCCTTATAAAGTGCCTAGCACATTGTAGGTACTCAATAAATATTTGAATGAATGAATAAAGAAGAGCTGTAACTTAGAGATGTAAACCATTTGGAGCAATAGATATCAAAGAAAGCTTGTAAAGCTTCCTGAAATTGTTTGATAGTAACTTTTCCCCTACTTGTGAGGACATATGTGTTATAAACCTTCATGTGGGTATATGTAAACATTTGTTTACCTTCACTTTTAGTTGGACGTAAATATAAGATATACTTTCTGGGAGGGGCTAGTCCTCACGAAAATAGAGTCATGCAGAGTTCTTCACACGTGCAGCATAAATATATTACCTTTCCTATCTTGAAATATAACGAAAGTAGGGGTTATTCTGCATCTAGACACAGGAAAGAAGATACCATAGTTATCTGAAAGTCCTTAAGACTCCTTCTGTTTTTCTAGGCATGTTTGCCACAGTTGCTGGGATTTCTCAGCGAGCTCCCGTGCACTGGTCAGAGAATGTGACTGGGGCGGCCGTCTGCTTCCCATATGTCATAGCACTCGATGACGAATTCATCACAGTTCACAGCATGTTGGATCAGCAGCTAAAGCAGACCCTGCCCTTTAAAGAAGGCCATATTCTACAGGATTTTGAAGGTAAAAGTTTATACAGAAATCTTAACAAAATTTAGTTATGGACTCTTTTATGGCATTTCTGCAATAAATGCTATTAAGGGGCCCTTAGGAACCAGGCCTTATGCTGAGCAGAGCAGATATACAGAAGATAGTAACAGACATTCTACACTGCAGGGACTCTGGGATTGATGGGGAGAAAAGCATTTAAACAATAGCTGCCTCGGCTGAATAGCTTCATAGGATGAAATAAGGACAATTGGGAGAGCAGAAAAAGAAGTATTTCCTAGAAATATTAGGGAGGACTTCCTGAAAGAGGTGGTATTTGAGCCAAACCTTTAAGGGTGAGTAGGAGTCAGCCAAGCAGATCTGGTGAGAAAGAACCTTCAGGTATAGAGCAAGGTGCATGCCAGTCTGCTCCAGAGTGACCCTCACACTTCAGACCATGCAAGCAGTTCAGTGTGACTGTGGTGCATGGCCTGTGGGGAGGGTTGGTGTCCGGTGAGGAGACGAGGGCAGTCGGGGAGGTACTGCCTCTCGTGTGCAGTGGTGAGCCAGAGGAGGGATCCATTTTACTTCTAAATTTTATTATGAATGTTATCCAATGTACTACACACCATTCACCTAGATGTACTACTTATTAACATTGAAAAGCAGTGAAAGATATTATGGCATTTAATCCATAACACTTCTTAAGAAGGGCATTTTCCTACAGAGCCACAAAGCCCTTTTCACACTGTAGAAAATGAGCTCTGATATCTCTCCTGTGTTCAGATTTCCCCGGTTGTCCTAAGAATGCCTTTTATGATATTTTCCTCAAGGCAGGAATTAACCTAGATTTATGCATTGCACTTGCCAGTTAAGGATCTCAGCCTACCACACACTGACCTTCCTTTTTGAGATGCTAGGGATATAAACTTACTGAGACTCAGTCCCCACATTAAGCACACTGGATTCCGGTTGGGGGCCCTGACACATGCCTTGGGTAAGGGCACATTTCACAACAGTGCTACGGTGCTGGAGGGGACAGGGTCCTGGACATGGAGAGGCTGATGACAGACCCTACCCTTGGTGGGAACAAGAGAAACGTCCTGGAAAAAGGCATACCAGCACAGAGAAGGGGCAGAATCTCATCTAAGTGTAAGAAAAATTACTTTGGTTGTGATAATGGCAGACAGACCATGTAGACGAGAGAGCAGAGCAGAAAGACCAGGAGGGGAGCTGGGACAACGATGCAAGTGAGAGGAGGAGGACTTGGATAAGCAGTCAGTGGGGCTGGGGTAGACATGATCACAGCGAGAGGATTGTTGAAGACCCGCAAAGGCTTGGCTAGCACTGAGCTATCCTTCACACTGACAGAAAAGATTGTGCCATTGCTTCCTGTCTGCACATACTAGCTTAAAAAGTGTCTCCAAAAGGGAGCAAAACTCAGTGGAAAAGCTTCGTACTGGATGCTCATCTTGGACGGTAGTTCTGACACTAAGATCGCCCAGGTGAAATGAGGGTGACAGTTTTGACCATGGGTCAATAATTTAGATTTATATTATCTTCAGGAAAAGCTTTGTTAACTATACTGATAACCATCTAATACATCTAAAGCTCAGGTTAACTCAGAACTTTGCAGGCAAGTGAATAAGGTAATGCCAAGATGTGGAGGTATTCTGATGGTGGTTGAATATGAAATACTGTCTCATGGTTCAGAATGCTGCATTATGATCTTGGTTTCCAGTAAACTAACATGGAGAGAAAATAAAATTTTAAAACCTTTATACGAGGTATATCATAATTCTTATTTATAATTTTTTATAACTGATCTCTACAATTTTATTTGGAATATATATTGGGTATCTACTCAACTGGTTTTAAATTTATCAACACTTTCATATAAAAAATGCAAAACAGCATAATTTACACTTCAGAAATGCAGTGTTAAGAGTTTGTCCTTTGGTGACAGTTGAAAGTATGGAGTGAAGAAAAGAAAACCATCATAATTTATAATTGCTAGAGGAATTCTGGGCTGGGACAAGGCTCATGAAATTGGTCAACAAACCGGGTCAGGATTCTGTTGCGGGAAAGCCGGATGTTTTGCTGCAGGCAGTATGTCTACCCCTTCCTAACAGTGTTCGATTCCTTCCCAGGAAGAGTGATTGTCGCCACAAGGAAAGCCGTTTACATCTTGGTTCCATTACCTCTAGAAAAACAAATACAGGATCTTCTAGCAAGCCATAGAGTGGAGGAGGCTTTGGTTTTAGCAAAAGGAGCCCGGAGGAACATTCCAAAGGAAAAATTTCAGGTTTGTAGTTAGCTCGTCATAGAAAGCATGCCTTCAAACCACCAAGCAGAAAACATTTGGATTTAACCCACATTCTGAGGGCTCTTCCTGTGCGTCAGCCCTGGCAGATTGCGTTTGTATCTGCTCCTGAATTTTCTCAGCACATCCACCTTGTGCAGAGCAGGAAGCAGGCTGCAGAGCAGCCGGGTAGCTGGGCTGATGGGACACTGCTAACAGGCCACGTCAGGTTTGAACCCCTGACTTCCATTCATCATATGCCAAGTTGTGTTTCTAGTCACCTTTCTCCTTTAGTGGGCCTTCGGAGAAGAATCAGGGACATGATCCTTAAAAACCAAAAGAGTAACATCAGGTTAATTTGTTTCCTAATTTAGAATTTGTATTTGTTGGGATGGGATGAATTTTAAGAATTTAGATTTATATTATCTCTAGGAAAAGCTTTGTTAACCATACTGATAACCATCTAATATAGCAGGAACCCATCTAATTCATTTCCTTAAGAAAAAACATTAATGCACCTAAGAAACACTAACTTTAATATCGTTGTTGGTATGATAAATATAATGGAAATAATAATCACAAATTATTCTTAGGTCTGATGAAATCAAGTTCCCTCCCTAAAAATTACTACATGATCAGCTGTTGGGTTATTTCAGGTTACTGTACATAGTTGAGAGAACTAAAATGTAATATGGGTATGTGTATGTTTCATCTGACTATCTAAGTCGATCATTAGCAGTCCTCATGAATTAAGAAGAATCCCCTGGTTGTTACAGATAGATCAGATTTTCACATGAGTATGTGATTGTTGTC
This sequence comes from Artibeus jamaicensis, assembly GCF_021234435.1. NCBI lineage: Eukaryota > Metazoa > Chordata > Mammalia > Chiroptera > Phyllostomidae > Artibeus > Artibeus jamaicensis. The sequence goes on along the minus strand of NW_026521810.1, from coordinate 5,641,030 downwards.
AAGTGAAGTAATGCTTTTTGGCCTCAGTGGCTTTATGCTGAAAAGGGTAGGTTCTGACAGTCAAAGACAGGAGGTGTACTTTATGGTCTTGGGGTGTGACAAGGGGCATCTTTTATACATACACTTTTTAATGCTCACTCTAGGATATGTCTTTGGATTTTTAGAGAGAGAGGAAGGGGCAGATAGAGAAAGAGAGAAACAGAAACATTGATCAGTTGTCTTCTGTGTGCGCACTGACTGGTGATCAAAGCCGCAAGCCGGATGTGTGCCCTGACCAGGACTGGAACCTGCAACCTGTGGTGCATGGAACAACGTCCCAACCAACTAAGCCATTCAGCCAGGGCTATATTTAAATATGGATAAACTTTTTATCTTTCTTCGTAATGTTTTATTTTTATTTTTTTAAAGCCTGATGTGATTTCTTTAAATTTTTTATTTATTGATTTTAGAGAGAGATGAAGAGAGAGAAATAATGATTTGTTATTCCACTGTTTATGCATTTGTTGGTTGCTTCTTGTATGTACCCTGACCGGGGATCAAACCCACAGCCTTGGTGTATCAGGATGTTGAGACTATGTTCTAACCAGCTGAACACCCAGCCAGGGCCCCTTCCTAATTTTCTAAAGTAAGACCTATCAGCACTCAGCAGAGGGCAGCAAAAGCAAAAAGAAGAAAGCCCCTGCTCAGTGCCTGCTCTACACACACTTCTGCGGTGTTTTCCTCCTGGTAGGAAGAGGGGCCCTGCTGGGAAGGTGCTGGATCAGACTGCCATGGGGTGTGGGACCCGCCCCTGCCCGCCTCACTCTACTTTCTCTGTCCTTCTGTAGAGTGGGCGTGCGAGCTGCTGTCTGTAGCCATGTTGGATGTCTAGACAGGCCACATGTTGGGGTGCCCCCTCCTCTTGCTCACACACATGTGTGCACTTTTAAGTTTATAATATTTTATTAAAGGGGTTGTCAATGTCATTTGTCTGCTTTTTGCTTTTTCTTCTCTGTTTTTGCCAAGGGGAGAGATAATTAGTCAGTATTAGAGAAGATTGCTAGTCATCTTGCTCTTTAGCCTGTTATCTTAGTTGGTGTTTTTCTTTACTAACTTGCCCTCCACCTTCTCCCTTTTGCTCCAAACACATATATGCAGCCCTGGAAATGCCCCCAGAGTGGTCTCCAATCCAGCCATTATTCACAGCTCCTGCTGTAGCTGCTGGTGCACAGACCCTACCGTTTTGTCTGGATGATTTTAATAGCCTTCCTCCTGTGTATCTGCACCACCCTCCATGCCACTGTGGAATGATCTTTTCTTTTAAAATATATATTTTATTGATTTTGCTATTATAGTTGTTCCATTCCCCCCCTTCACTTCCCTCCACCCTGCACACCCTCTTCTGCCCACATTCCTCACCTTTAGTTCATGTCCATGTGTCATAAGTTCTTTAGCTTCTACATTTCCCATACTATTCTTGCCCTCCCCCTATTTTCTATCTACTGTCTATGCTACTTATTCTCTGTACCTTTTCCCCCTCTCTCCTCCTCCCACTCCCCTGTTGATAACCCTCCATGTGATCTCCAACTGTATGGTTCTGTTGCTGTTCAACTTGCTTGCTTAGTTCACTTTTGCTTTTGTTTTAGGTGTGGTTGTTAATAACTGAGTTTGCTGTCCTTTCACTGTTCATGTTTTTTATCTTCTTTTTCTTAGATCAGTCCCTTTAACATTTCATATAATAAGGGCTTGGTGATGATGAACTCCTTGAATTTGACCTTATCTGAGAAGCACTTTATCTGCCCTCACATTCGAAATGAAAGTTTTGCTGGGTAGAGGAATCTTGCATGTAGGTCCTTGCCTTTCATGACTTGGAATACTTCTTTCCAGCCCCTTCTTGCCTGTAAGGTCTCTTTTGAGAAATCCGCTGACAGTCTGATGGGAACTCCTTTGTAGGTGACTGTCCCCTTAGCTCTTGCTGCTTCTAGGATTCTCTCCTTCATTTTAATCTTGGCTAATGTAATGATGATGTGCTTTGGTGTGTTCCTTCTTGGGTCCAACTTCTTTGGGACCCTCTGAGCTTCCTGAACTTCCTGGAAGTCTATTTCTTTTGCCATATTGGGGAAATTCTCCTTTATTATGTGTTCAAATAACTTTTCCACTTTTTGCTCTTCCTCTTCTCCTTCTGGTAACCCTATAATTTTGATGCTGGAATGTTTAAAGATATCTTAGAGGTTGCTAAGCCTCTCATTTTTTTGAATTCGTGTTTCTTCATTCTTTTCTGTTTGGTTGTTTCTTTTCTTCCTTCTGGTCTACTTCATTGATTTGAGCCCCAGTTTACTTTCCATCATGACTGGTTCCCTGTGAATTTCCCTTTATTTTACTTAGTGTTGCCTTCATTTTTTCATCTAATTTGCGACCAAATTCAACCAATTTTACAAGCATCCTGATTACCAGTGGTTTGAACTGTGCATCTGATAGGTTGGTCATCTCTTTTTTGCTTAGTTGCATTTTTTCTGGAGCTTTGATGTGTTCTTTTGTTTGAGCCATTTTTTTTGTCTTGTCACACGTGTTACATAGTGAGGGGCGGAGCCTTAGGTGTTCACCAAGGCAGGGTTACCCAGATGCTGGGTTCTGACACTGTATGTGGGGCAGGGGCCCAAGAGGGAACAATGGTACTTGTTCCGCTCTCTGCCAGTTTTCAGTCATTTCCCCCGCTTCCCATAAGCAAACTGGGCCCTTCTGGTGCTGATTCCGGGGTGGGTGGATTTGTGTATATTCTAGGACCCAGTGGGTCTCTCCAACGAACTCTCCTGTGAGGATGGGAGTTTCTCCTGACGCTTCAACCCCCACAGGTTTTTTTTTCAGTCAGAGGTTTTGAGACTTTATTTTCCTTCATTGGGGCTCTGGGTTGCAAGGTCTGTCTCACTCCCCAGTTTAACCTGGTTTATCCGCACACAAATGTGGGACCACTCGGTCCGCCAGCCACCTTGTGTGCCAGAGCCCCTCCACAATCCGCCACTTCGCTGAGTCTGTCCACTGCCACCTTGCAAACTCAGGCCCACGAGGGTCCACCAGCCACCGCCTGCACACCCAGGGTCTGCCAGTTCCTGCCTTGCGCCCAGGGTCTCCCAGCTGCTGCCTTGTGCACCTGGGGTCCGCCAGCCACCGCATTTTGCTTTTTTCTGCTGAGATCCCTCTCTGCCCGGCCCCCTGACTTCGCCCCTCCTACTGGTTGGGATAAATGTGTCTACTTTTTACTCCTTGTTTGTCAGACTTACATACAGTTCAATATTCTGTCAGTACTGGCTGATTTTTTGCTTCTAAACTTTTTTTCCTTATTTTGGTTGTGCAAGGAGGCACAGTGTATCTACCTATGCCTCCATCTTGTCCAGAAGTCCCTGGAATGATCTTTCTAAAGCCTAGATGGAATCCTTTGGTTAAAACACGTCACTGGTGTCCCATTGCTTAAGGTGACGCCCACCCCTTGAAGGCATGCCACGATGGGCCTAAGCACTTCTGTCCTCTTTCCTGCTCCCCACTTACCTCTGTGAAACATGCCCGAGCCCTACACTTCACCTCAAAGTGTGGAGTACACAGGGAACTAATAACTGTTGAGGCCTACAATGTGTAAGCTCGCCGAGAGGCATTTGAAACATTTTTTAATAATCAAAACAATTTCAAAAATAAATAACCAGTACCATTATGCAAAGACAGGAAGACACAATGGCTGAGGCTGCTTCGCTTCTGGACAGGCGGTTGGTGAAGTCAGCAGCCCCTTTACCCCTTGTGCCCCCCTCCCCAGTTGGTGGAACATGCCGCACATGTTCACACACCTCTGCACCTTTCCCCTTTGCCTTGTTATTTATGCTCTGCTATTACAGGCGCATACTTCCATACTCAATAAAATACTGTTTCAATACTTTGCTTAAATATCCCTGTCCTCTGAATCCTTCCCGTTCCTCCAGGCAGAGCTAAAAACTCCCCTGTGCTTCTGTAGTTATAGACGTTAACGTTTAACCCATGCCCTTGTACTCCTCAGGTCCACGCTTTCCCTCCCCCAGTTCCCGGCTGGACTCTTCTCTTTCTGTTTCTCACCCGTGCTCATTTCTGGGTCGAAATACAAAGAGATGGATGAATGGGTAATTCAGAGCTGCGAACTGGTCTGCAAACAGCTCTATATAATGAATCGTGGAGCAGAAGTTTTTTTGTTTAGAGATAATTTTTCCTAATTAGGCATGTATGTTCTTAAGGGTTAGGTGTGACTCATAATAAAGCACATTACTTATTTTAACTTTAGGATGCTTGCGACCAAATGCTAGACCCTAGTCTTAGAGAAATCAGAAAGGGAGAGAAAAGGAGACCAGATGTTCAATAGACTGGCATTTCACCATTTCACTCCGTTCTCTTCATTTAAAGCAAGTATTGGTTTTCCTTCATTGAGTTCTGAACTAGAGAGGGATTTATCCAGAAGTTTAACTGTGGGACTGGGATTAAAGGAATATTCCTTCTTGAGATCCAAAGAGACAGAATTTGGACCTTTAAAAGCCAGTGTTTTTTAAAGAGGAGAAACGTCTCTGGAGAAACTAGTAAAAGAAGAAGCCCCTGACCTAAGAAAAAAAATGTCCTATGTACAGGACTGCTTTTCATAGTGTGTGGGAAAATCAACAAGAAATTCCCCCTATAAACTTCTCATTTGTCTGCTGGAGGGCTTCAAATAAATGCTTTCATTCTGTGACTAAAGGTACTTAAATTCAGATTCTGCTGTGTTCTGGGGAAGGGGTATGTGAAAACAAACATCTATTGAAAAGCGAAAAGAAAAGGAAGGAAAGAAGGCAGACAGACTTAAATTATGTTAAGGTTTAAGATGCTATTAAAAATGCATCAAGGAGAAAAAGGTTTGTGTCAAAAAGATTTTTTATTTATGTCATGTACTGTGGATGGTATTCATGTGTGAGTTTGAACTCTGACCCCGTCTTTCTCTACAGGTGATGTACAGAAGGGTTCTGCAGCAGGCGGGGTTCATACAGTTTGCACAGCTTCAGTTCCTGGAAGCTAAAGAGCTCTTCAGGTAATTTGAGGTGTTGGTAGTGAGATTTCCAAGTGTTCTGTGGTCAGGCCTTCATTCCAGCTGTGATAATGTAGTGGACATGCTGCCATGGTTAGATTGTGCTTCAGGTGGTAATGGTGAGGCTCATGCTTGACTATGCCTGCCCGCCTTAACCTTAGTTCAGTTGTCCTGTATCTTAAAGAGGGTGGGGTCTGAGGAAGGCTGGACATGACAGTCTTGTAAAGAGAGGAGATGGCAGTTCGAAGAGTGGATCTGATAACATGAAAGATTTTTAGGGAAATACCTGTTGTTCACTTCTCCTTTTCTTCATAGATTTCACAAGAAGTTATGAGTTTGGAAAAAGAGCAGTGCTTCTGGGAAGACTTATGAAAACAATTCTTTTTCTAAAGAGTTTGTAAATATCCTACTCAAAGTTAGCTCTCTCAGGAAGTCGAGTTTCTCTCATGGAGGTCCCCTGGCTTTATGAGCGACCCTGTACCATGGGCTGTCTCGCCTGTCCTCTCACGACCCCCATCTCACTGTTTCCAAGCTGCCCCTTCCTCTTGTGCTGCATGCTCAGTGAGGCCATGGTTCACGTGCTTGCTCAGCACACTTTGCAGAAGATTAAGTTGAACCTGCTACCATAGTCTAAATACCCTACTAAAGCATTGTCTATGAATAAGTTTTCAAAATATCTGATGGGAATAGATTCTGCACAGTTTAAAGCCATCTACAAGATAAGATGTAAATGAAATTTCTGAAGAGACCCTTTTTGTCTCAGTAACAACTGCAGCAGAATGCCATTCTGTAGAATGGCTTGCTGTCCAGCACCTGTTCTGGGCGCTGTCTGCAGTATGGCCCCAACCTCACTGGCACCCACCATGGCTCCAGTCTCTTGCTCTATCATCAAATTGATTGTAGAGAACAGACTTCTGAGTAAAGAAGGAATCTTGTGTTGAATCATGGCACCCTGTGTACCTTTTACTTATGGAAATTCTCTGTGCTGTTATCATCTATTCCTGGAAGATTTGGTAGCTTTGGGATTTAAGTAGATTCTCTGTGCCTGTGGACCAAGATTCTTTTCTCTCATGTCTTGTCTTCTCCCTACAGTATTGAAGGCCTCCTCACTTGGGTCATGGCTGTCCCCCAGTACATCTTTTTCTCTTGGGTTCATTTAGAATACAAGGTCAATGGTCATGACGCATTCCTAGACAAGTTCACTGATTTTATAAGAGAATAAATGCAGGTCCTGTCAGTTGTTTACACTCCATGCTTCAGCCTTGTTACAGCTTACCTTTATATCAACTACTACACAGCTTTTGTCCAAAGTGTGAGTGAGAACACTGGTATTTGAAGAAGACCCTCCTAAGTAAGACAAGCATGATTCCACCTTCCCTTCCTGTGCCCACTGCAGACACTGCTAATATTCATGATCATTTCTTCTCATTGATCTGAGACTTGTCCTCAGATTCCTTTTCAGTTTGGTGCTAGAAGCCACAGCTGTTGACTGGTCATGGTTGGCAGCTAAGATAGAACCTGTGTATCTTTTGTCATGGAGACACATACTGTGTGTCTAGTACTCTGGGAGTTGTTCAGTCTGTTCTTGTGCCCGCTTACAAGCATGAGAGCTAGGACGTGAGGGCAGGACAGCGCCCTGGTCTTGCGGCATGCCCCTTACCCAGTGCAGGTGTCACTGCTGTGAGTGGAATGCGAGGCAGCATCACAGAGCACTGAGAGACATCGAAATTGGTTCTCACCTAAGTGATGAGCAGAAGTTTCCCAAATGGTGAACCATTCTTTATGCCAGGACTTCTTACCTGTTGCACATTGACATGTTGGGATGCACCGTAGAATGTGTTGTAGCAGCCCTGGCCTCTATATGCTAAGTGCCAACAGCACCCACTACTTGTGACAGAAATACATCCAGACATTGCCAAATGTCCCACAGGGAGCAACATAGCTTTCCATTGAGAGCTACTGCTTTAGGCAAAGGAACAGCAACAATGAGGGTTAAGAGGCATGAATTCTGTGAATGCACAGAACAGTGAGGTGGAGTGGAGTGCTGGAGTGTAGGAGGGACATTGGTAGGTAAGACTGTCAGGTGGTTTGGGAAGGGTCCAAATGCCATGCTGAGAGGCTTGACCATATTCATGAACAGAACCACTGAAGGTGGGTAAAGAGCAGGGTGGGGGGAAGGGGGCAGTGCAGGAAGCTGAGAAAGTGAAGGAAGGTGGGTGCAGCGAATGTCACAGAAGTGCGGAGTGAGGCCCTGCCTCAGAAACTCCCATTTCTTGTGTCTCCTCAAGAGGTTTCCCACAGATGGACCTGATTCTGGCCAGGGTTGAGATCCACAGCTGGTGATGCTGCTGTTGTTATCACTGTGGACAGGACTAGTGGGCTGGAGGGAAGAGATAGGAGGGGACCCAACAATGAAGTAGTGAAGGGACATCACTATACCAGGCCTCCTGGGTCTTATGAGGTTAGGACACTGTGCTGGCCATTTGAGTTGTTCTGAAACGGTCTCAAGTCACCGCAGAAATGGCCACGTAAATGCTTCTGTGTCTTATGTTACAAGACCATCGGTGAGGAAATTGTATGTTACGGTCTTGTAAAGTTCCTTCTTTATGGACCATTCGACAAACCTGTTTATAATTTAGTGCAAGGAAAAACATTGGTTTTAGGAGACCCTGATCAGATAGTGATATGTTATTTCCTTTGTATTTCTTTCTTTGCCCTGGTTTCTAGGGAGCCTGGTGCTGACTCAGTGTTCAGATGTTTTGATATTTCACTTCAGCCCATGTGCACACATCTTTCACCACGGTCCCCTCTATTCTTTTTTGGAACCAGGTGGTGGCACTCAGTAGTGCTTTGCCATGCTTGCAAGTTAAGGTGGTCTCTCTGGTGCACTCACCCAGGTATCCAGCTCCCTATTAATGTGCACAGACCTGCACACCCCCCCCCAGTGTTGTTTTGTGTGCCTATGTGTACTCTCTCTCTCTTTTTGCTTCATTTAGTTTGACACTGTAATTGCAGAAGCGGCCAGCTTGATGTCCGGGAGCTGATCTCTCTCTACCCCTTCCTGTTGCCTACCTCCTCCTCATTCACACGGTCTCACCCTCCTCTCCATGAGTATGCAGACCTGAACCAGCTGACCCAAGGGGACCAGGAGAAGATGGCCAAGTGCAAGCGCTTCCTCATGAGCTACTTGAACGAAGTTCGCAGCACAGAGGTAGCAAATGGCTACAAGGAAGACATCGATACAGCCTTGCTCAAGCTATATGCTGAGGCTGACCATGATAGTCTGCTTGACCTGCTGGTCACTGAGAACTCCTGTCTCCTAACAGACAGTGCTGCCTGGCTAGAGAAGCACAAAAAGTGAGTGTTCTCTCCCATGTCAGCCAGGGGCTTCCTGCCAGCCCCTCCCCACCCGGCTGACAAAGCCAGTGGGTTTGAGTTTCTGAGATGCATCAAGGGACTGCCTTGAAGTCATAGTGCCAGCCCAGCACCCCTCAGCCCTCTCCACCTACATTTGGAGCAAAGCCTAGCCTTGTTAGTAAATGAAGTAATCCTTAAGTTGCCTCCATGTTCCATCTAGGGTTCACCTGTAGAAGATACCACAGTTGTTGGTACAATTACTAGTGCATGTTAGCCACAGAACAGACCAGTTTGAACAGATAGATAGTCATCTGGGTAAATAGATAGTTGATCTTATGGATGAGAAATGATGGCTTAAAACTGTTTTTATAATGCACACAATTGGTCTGTAGTGACTGATTTGATCACAGAGCTGGCAGCATCTTCCCCCCGGGTAGGTGGTCTAGTTGTTGAACTCTTCTGGACCTCGGGAGTTTTTCTTTAAAAATACTGGATGACCCCATACACTCTGTTAAGCAGTAAGTTTCTTTGTGACTTTGGGTAGGTGTCTGAAATGGCAAAAACACTGACAAACTCCTATGGGGACCACAGTGATCACATTGCTTGATTCTGTTCAGATGCTGAGATAGCACGGGCTCTGGCTGGTCTCCATGTGGGTACTGGCTCTCCCAGCAATTACCCTCAGTGTCCTAAACACACTGCTGCCTCATGGTAGGGACTCGGGATGGTAGGGTCTGGAGAGCTGGCAAAACTTTCTGAAAGGTTAAGGAAAAGAGAAGGGTTCTAGCAAACAGTTTGATATCTTGGGAGTTTTCTCTTTTAGGGAAAAAATCTGATACCTCCTGGGTCCCTTGTTTTAGTCACCTGCTGGGAGGAGGGAGATCAGGAGCTGGACACACCTGCAGAACTGAGAAGGGTGGCCATGACTTACTACCCAGGCAATGCTAATGTCATTGCTAATCCTTCTACCTATAAATGAGGAGATGGAGGGCTGAGGAAGGTAATCTACTCGTTCAAGGTCATACAGGTCATAAGTATGAAGCCCGAATAGAAACCCATGTCCTTGAACTCTGGGTGGCCTCCCCTAGGACCCGCCCTGATGTTCCATTTTCTGTGATGCCTGGATCCTGTTGGTCTTTATTTCTGTTGTTCATGTTCAGGCTCCCTACTACTTCTTTCAGGAATGATTTAGATAGCATACCTTCCACATAGTCTTCTAATATTAGGTTAAAAAGGGCTAACTGAAGAGATATGAAATTATAGTAATATTTGAAGCAAGCTGTAAAGCAATTTCAAATGTGGTTTTCCACAGTAAAGCTATAGTTTTCTTTGTCAGCTTATATTAGACTTGAACATGATCCTTTTTGAAAATTGATAGGGTATACATTTCAATTGATAGGGTATACATAAGTAAGTAAACAGAAATAAGGATCTTTTTGTTGTCTATAATCTGTTATTGAAGTCTGAGTTGAATAGAAGGCGGGCTGAGGGTGGGGTGGGGGCCAGGGCCAGGGTGTCCTCATGTGGATGCCGCCCACAGAAGTGGGTAGGGAGCAGGGGACTTACCATGTTTTGTTTTTTTTTTCAGGTATTTTGCACTTGGGCTGCTCTATCACTATAATAACCAAGATGCGGCTGCAGTGCAGGTTAGTTCAAAAGCACTTTAGCATTATTTAAAAATCAATACCCTTTACCTTAGTGTTGCTTTAAAAAATGGTGAATTGATAGAGAGCACTTTTGCCTGATACACAAGCTTTTTTAAAGAACAAGATTGGTACTGTTTTTAGAAAGTGAATTCCTTGAGAAATGTTGGCCAAAGAGTTTTTTCTTTGTCTTTATATCCATCTCTTTAAAGAACATTATCAAGGTTGAGTTTTTTGCAAATTTAAGAAATAAAGCTATGATTTCTTATTATTTCTTACTGAGTCACCAGGCACATGAACATCATCAGTGCCTTATCAAAAACTAAAACCGAGAATAACAGTTTGTTTTATAATTATTTGTTCATGTTAATAAGTTTATGATGTTAATAACTGTTAATGACAATGACTGTTGCCAGAGAGCTGAATAAATTATTTTCACATGTCATCTCTGACAAAATTAAAGCTGATCAAGGCCGCTTACTTTCAGACCACTGGCCAGAGGCAGGACTGGGGTTAATTAGCTCCAGCGCTGCAGGTGGTCTTGGCTGGGGTGCGCAGCCAGAGTTAAAGTGGCACTAAGCGTTAGTCTGGATGCTGGTCGTGCACCTGACATCACATGACTGACCTCATCTCACACTCTCAAGACACGGTGCCCCTAGTGTTAGCTGTCATTCACTGGTATTGCTTTGTATCATTCTTTCTTGTGCCTTTTTGTGTTTTGTTTTTGTTTTGTTTTGTGATCAGCCAAGACCATCAGCAGTACTCACCAAGTTGAAGTCAACTTCGTGACTTTGCCAAAGACACACATGTCTTTGGTTAAACTGTTATGGTACCATCTTTGCAGAATAGGCTGAAAAAGAAAAATGGATTCCTATCAGCATGTACCCAATGGCTAAGAGTAGATTTGGGTGTCAAATTTTTTTACATCACATAATTCTAAGAATTACAGCTTGATATAACTATAATCATAACACTAGCAGAGATATTTGCAAAATTGAAAATATGAAATAAATTTTAATATATGACTGAATCCTGCTATTTTTTTAATGCCACATTTTAATGTGAATATGAGTAGATGTGGTTTGGGGAATTCACTGTTAAAGAAACTAGCACCATAAAAATGTTGGCATGCCAATAATCAGAATTAAAGTATTTATGCCACCTGCCTCATTTTGTGGGCTTCTTGCTAGTGGCCTGGCTCGGAAGTGCAGCACAGTGGAGAGGAGGCTGAGGGACACCCCACAGGCAGTACAGAGAATGGGGTCTCAGTGGCCTCCATCCCCTCCACCCTCTGTAATGCTGCCTCATTCTGGGGTTCTGAAAGTAAGATTCAGTTTGTGTGGCAAGGAAGTTTCTAGATGAAAAAATAGCCCTTTGATTACTAGCGTATCAAGAGACGCTGTGGAAAAGACTGTCATGATGCTAGGGAACAGAATCAAAGCTTTTGAAAGTGTAGCATCTATCACAGTCAAAACAGGACTTCAAAATCAAGAGTTCCTGTGATGGAGCAGATGGAAACAGCCTTGCTGATGGATGTGGGTGAACTCCTTCTGTATCAAGATGTTGTCAGTGATCGTTTTGTTTATTTAATGAACAAATATATTTAATACATCCACCTTTTCCCATACTTTATGTAAACAATTTGTGTTACTATGATATTGCTAAAGGGAGGAAAAAGAACCTGGGGCTTTATTTTCTTGATTTCCTGAACCATGTCTTCTACATTTCTTTATTTCTCTGAAGAAAAATTAAATTTGGTTTAAGCGTTTAAAATTTGCCCCACTATTTTTAAGTATTAAATAAGGCCAAGTAAGTAAATATGCCTTTCTCAGCTGATTCTAGAAGAAAGGTGAGCTTCCATTTCTTTTTCTTGTTGCTCCTTTCCAGTTGTGGGTGAACATAGTGAACGGGGATATTCATGACTCCACACGCTCAGACCTGTACGAGTATGTCATTGATTTCCTTACCTACAGCTCGGACCAAGAGCTAGTGTGGAAGTATGCCGACTGGGCCTTGCAGAAAAGTGAGGAGGTTTGTGCTTGGTAAATGCGTTCAGGGTGGGGGAGGTGGTGGTAAAATCAGACACAACCTTGATTTTAGGTGGGTAAACAAGCTACACTTCAACCTCTCTGTCTACTTTCTTAGTTCCTCCTTCAATACCGTCCCTTAAGCCATTGGAATCCTAGCTCCAGGGGTAATTCTGCATTTCAGTGCTTCAGAGACACTGTTCACACGGGCTACTTTTACAGAAAAGCAAGAAGCATAGCCAGGGTGCATTCTTAGCATCTTCTGAAAGATGTGTGTTTGTGAATGCCACCCCTAACTGAGTCTGGCATTTTTTTTTCCTGTGGACAAAGGACCAGATGGTTGCCCTGCAGGGCTTGGCACCAGACCTGGGCCAGGGCAGTAAACTGCTGCCAGGTTTCTGCTTCCACCACCCCGACGGGGAAATCGTAGGTCTGAAGGAGGGAGTGCAGCCTTGATGAGGACTCACCTGTGCTGGAGGCTGAGAAAGGACATCAGTGAGAAAATGCCTCTTGGCTGTCACCTCTTGGTCTTTGTCAGCCTCATGCTGCATTGCTTTTCTGTGTCACCATGTTTCTGACAGTGATTTTACCCAAAGCATGAACCTGCAACACCCAGAATAAAGGTAAGATGGTAACTTCGCAAAATATAACCCAGCCACTGCTTTTCTTTCAGGTAGGAGTTCAGGTTTTCACCAAGAGACCTTTGGAGGAAGAGCAGAACAGTTTTAATCCAGATGATATTCTCACTTGCCTTAAGAAATACCCTGATGCCCTTGTCAAATACCTAGAACACCTAGTCATGGACAGGAAACTGCAGGTGAGCACTGCCAAACCTAGATTCAGATGTGTAGGCTGCGACATCACCACAGAGACTTGAGAGACAGAATTCAATGATAAAACCTGCTGGCAGGTGGTCCTTATGCGATGTTTTCTGTTCCCTGGCTGCTCACTCTGTACTTATTGATGGTCTGCAGGGTCATTAGAGGTTTGTGAAAGAGGGGAGGAATAAATAGCTTTTTTTAACCCCCCATCTCATATCCACCCAGCTTATATATTTTTTATTTCCTCCTTGTTATTGCTCTTAAAGGAAATGAGAGAAGATGCATCTTTTTAGAGAATATTTAAATTCTGTGGCCCTGAATTCTAAAAATGAGAAGTAATCCTTTTATATTTTCCCCATAGATATTCAGTTCACCTTATCCCTATTGTGGTTTCTGAGGGGTGTTTGACCCAACAGGTGTGTTATATGCATTGTCCTTGAGGACCTGCCCAACTCCCCACAGCATGGGTTGGGTCTGGGACTTGCTGCCAGGGTGCCCTCCAGCTTCCCACCTATAAACACATGTCTGCTTGGACCTCATTTCCTGCAGCAAGAAGAGTACCACACGCACTTGGCTGTCCTATACCTGGACCAGGTGCTGCAGCAGAGACCCAGCGCTGACAGCATGGGTACGGAAGTGACCGAGGCACAGGCGAAGCTACGACACCTGCTGCAGAAATCTGATGTATACCGAGTTCGCTTTCTGATGGGTAAGGAGTATCTCCACTGATAAGCTTCTGCCAGGGGTAGGGGCAAGGGGGACACAGAGAGGAAGGCTTTGGCATACTCCTTGTTTTGATTCCATGGGTGATCCCTGAGCCTCTTTGGCACAAAGTCAGCCTCCCTAGTGGGTGGGGCAAAGCTTCTCCTGCCTCCCCCTCCACAAACAGGCAGTGGTTCTTTATCTGCAGTCAGTTCTCAGTAGTCACACTGGTTCTGTTCCATAAAGTCTTCACAAAGAACGGAATTAGTGCTAAAACATGGCCTAGAGAAATACGGGGTTAGGTTCCTGCATATCTCTGATCCCAAAGTTTTCCTCAGCCAATCAATACATAATCTTGTTTTATGAGCATTTCTGTTTTAAGACCCATTTAATATTTATTCGTGAACTCTGAACTCACAGGTAATAGCAATCTTTTTTTAAAACATATTTTATCGATTATGCTACTACAGATGTCCCAGTTTTCCCCTTTGCCCCCCTTTGCCCAGTAACCCCATTCCCTCCAGCAATCCCCCCTTAGTTCATGTCCATGGGTTGTATTCTTAACATCCCCGTCTGTTTTCTACCTACCAATTTGTACCTATTAATCCCTGCAACTTTTCCGCCATTCTGAACCCTCCAAACCCTCCATATCTATGGTTCTGTTCCTGTTCTGCTTGTTTGCTTAGTTTGTTTATTAGATTCAGTTGTTCATAGTTGTGAATTTGTTGCCATTTTAATGTTCATAGTTTTGATCTTTTTCTTATATAGTTCCCTTTAACATTTCATATATTAATGGCTTGATGAGGATGAACTCCTTTAGTTTTATCTTGTCTGGGAAGCACTTTATCTTCCCTTCCATTCTAAATGATAGCTTTGCTGGATAGAGTCATCTTGATTTTAGGTTTCATCACCTTGCTTTGAATCTTGCTTTTCATCACCTTGCATACTTCTTGTCAGTCCCTTCCAGCTGGTAAAATAGCTTTTGAGAAATCAGCTGACAGTCTTATGGGAACTCCTTTGTAGGTAATTATCTACTCTTCTCTTGCATTTTTTAAGATTCTCCCTTTTTCTGTAAATTTGGGCATTTTAATTATGATGTGTCTTGGTGTGCTACTTCTTGGGTCCAACCTGTTTGAGATAGTCAACCTGAGATAGTCTCAAATAGGTTGGACCCAAACTTGTTTCTGGGCTTGTATGTCTGTTTCCTTCACCAAATCAGGGAAGTTTTCTTTCATTATTTTTTTCAAATAAGTTTTCAGTTTCTTGTTCTTCCTCTTCTTCCTCTGGCACCCCTGTGTTTCTGATATGGATACATTTGGAGCTGTCCCATAGACTCCTGATTCTGTTCTCATTTAAAAAAAATTTTTTTCTTGCTGTTCTTATTGAATGCTTTTTTTATTTCTTATATTCCAAATCATTGATTTGAGTCTTGGCTTCATCCCCTCTACTTGTTAGTTCTTTATGGATTTTTCTTTATTTCACTTAATGCAACATTCATTTCTGCCTGTCTTTTTTATGCTGTTGAAGTACCCAATGATTTCTTTATGCATCCTGATAACCAGTGTTTTGAACTCTGTATCTGATAGGTTGCTAACCTCCATTTCCTTTAGTTCTCTGGAATTATTTTCTGTGTTTTCATTTGGGACATATTTCTTTGTCTCTTTAATTTGGCAGTCTCCCTGTGTTTGTTTCTGTGTATTAGGTAGAGCTGCTCTGACTCCCTGTCTTAGTAGCATGGCTTTTTGTAGAAAAGGCGCCTATAAATTGTGAGAGGTGGAGCCTTAGGTAATTGTCAGCTTGGGGCAACCTGTTTGATCACTTTGTGTCTCTATGTGGGAGAGGGTTCAGAGAAGGGACGGTGCAGCTTTGGCCTCTGGAGTTTGCCCAAGAGGAAGCTGTCTTCCTGACACTTGCCCTCTTGCCATGCACCTCACTCTCTCCCCATCTCCCCATACGCTACTGATGCCCCTTTGGCTGTAGCCCTAGTGCTGAGTCCCAGAGGAGGTGGGTCTTCATGAACCCTAAATCAATTGCAGGCCCTTTAAGAGGAGTTTCTTGAGAATTCTGCAGTTTCTTCAGCCACTCCAACCCCCACTGATTTTTTCAGCCAGAAGTTATGGGAACTTATCTTCCTGGAGCTGGAACCCTGGGCTAGGTGGTCTGGTCTGGGATCGCTCACTCCCTAGGTATCCCTCCCAATTTTTATCCACCATACATGAATGTGGGACTGCCTGTTCTGTGTCTCTCTGGGGCTTTGCCCCTCTTACCCATCTGGATGAATGTGGCTTCTTTAAATCCTTGATTGTTGTACTTCCATACAGCTCATTTTCTGATGGACCTGGGTTAAATTTGTTTTGTAGTCTAGTTGTAATTTTTGCTGTAGTTGTGTGCAGAGGCAAAGCATACTTACCTACACCTCCACCTTGGCTGGAAGTCACCAATAGCACTCTTAAGTCAGGCCCGACTAGCGCCCATCTGACACACAATTTTCCTCTGTAAGGCACCTGACAGCCTTCCTGTGCTTAGAAACACTACAGGGTCCCTCAGCACTGTGATTGGGGGTCATTTTAAATGCTGAAATCATCAACAAAAAACACACAACAATACAAAACTATGACACTGAGTAAACTGAGAAGAGCACTGTTCGCCCAGTGAGAGCTACAAGAAAAGAGTGTCACTTTGCTTGACCTCAGCTGGGACAGTAGATGTTGGTGGCTCACATGTTCTGCCACTCTGCACAAATCCACAGGTGCCTTCAAAAGCACCACAAGTATTGACTTTGGAGTTACAAATAAATTCTGGTGAGTAGATAAATATAGAATCCGTGAATAATGAGGACCAACTATATATTCCAGGTATAGGCAGAAATGCTTAGCATGCATTATGATGTTTATTTCCACAACAAGCCTAAGAAATAAGCCCTGTCATACTTTATGATTTTTATAGCAGAGTAGTTTGATATTTAGAGCAGTTACCCAGCTTGCCTCAGCTCACACAGCTGCTTGGACAGCCAGTACTAGCTCTAGCTTGCACTTGACATTCAGCTGTGATGCTTGTCAGCCACACCCATTGTTTACAGCCACTGTGCATTCTGATTGGTCAGTTCCCATGCTGTACTGTTTGTTCAGCATTTTTACTATCACCCTTGATTTACTTCATACTTCGTGTTTTACAAATCCCTTTATTAAAATTTCATGCTACTCGTTAGTTTGTTGTTGAAGGTTTTTATTCTTTCACCTTTTTGGAGCATATGTACAGTGTCAGACATGCACAGAAGGTATAAAGGTAGATGTGACTTCATTCTTGTCCTTGTTAGCAATGGGCAGTTGAGGGCTGGTGGAAGCTCCACTTGGGGTCTTGGGGTGGATGGGCAGGGAGAGCCTCCCAGAGGCTGTCCTATTTTAGCAGTCATAAAGGATAAATCTGGGCTTGGAAGCCAGACCTGGAATGTGTAGGAAATTGGGTGTCCCCAAGGCACTGTGGAGGCTACCTGTACCTTTGTTAGGTGACTTAGGGAGTGTCAGTCTGGCCACGTTGCAGTAACAGTTGCTGCCAACTCTACCCACTGGAGGTAAGAATTAAATGTGAATGAGATGATAGGAGTGAAAAGTGTAGGTCATTGCAAGACCTTTTCTTAACCATCTTTGGGGCTCTCTCTGTTCCTTGAATGTGGCATGCACTTAGTAATTTATTTGTTGATGGTTTTTTGTGAGGATGGGATAACACATGTTGCGTTTCTGTGTCTAGTGCTATAGGTGACATAAGCTGAAGAGCCAGCCCTTTGCCAAAGGACTAGTGTCTGCCATGTGCCTTGGGCCTGGATGTGGCCAAACTTTACATGCAAAATGCCTGTAATTGTAGTATTAACCTGGGTTCCTGAAGAAGTTGTCCTTGGGATATCCCTTCATGGCAGGGAGGGGCCTTGCATTATCTCCCCAGTCTTCAGGGGAGTGAGGCAAAGGGACTTTACTAATGAGATGCAGCCCACGAAGCTCAGGACCTTGGTCAGAACTGATGTTCCTCTGCTGGTACCATTTTGCCTAAAACATGGACATTTAAATTGCAAGAGAAACAAAAAACCTTTAGACTGATAGATAGGGATTTTACCAGTACAAACCCATATTCCTTTCCATGAAATATATTTTAAATTGGAATAAAGGAGTTCAGCACACTTTATGGGATGAGGGGGTACGACCTGGATTTAGTGACTGTAGTGCCTTCCTGCTTTAGTCAGAAGATTCTTACTGGGAAGATAGGAATAATGTGATTTACTGGAGCCTGACATTGCAATGCTCAGGGTTTCACTCGGGCCTTTTGAGACCATGCATCATGTGTTTCATTTATTCTCTAAACACTGTTAAAAAGCTGTATTCTGAGACCTGGCTGTACTTAGGGGTTAAGTCTATGTCTGGTGTTACTGACAGCAGGTGTGAAGGTGGAAATAACAGAAAGCCTTCCTGGATGGTGTGGGTGGCAGTGTACGAACGTTGGGTGACCGGATCTGCCTTGCCCTTTGCTGAGCCGAGAGCACCAGGGAGCTGGTCTGCACTGGCTTGGCTCAGAGCGGCTCAGGCCCTGCCTGCTCTGACCAATGGGTTCTGCCCTACAGAGAAGGTGCAGGGCGCCAGCCTACCCATGGAGCGTGCCATCCTGCACGGGAAGCTGGAAGAGCATGAGAAGGCGCTGCGCATCCTGGTACATGAACTGAGAGACGTCCCAGCAGCCAAAGACTACTGCCTCTGGTGCTCTGAGGGCAGGGACCCGGTCTACCGGCAGCAGCTCTTCCACACACTGCTCACCCTTTACCTGAGCCCCAGCCCCTTGGCTCCTGAGCTGGCTGTGGCTGCTGTGGACCTCCTGAACCACCATGCTGCGGAGTTCGATGCTGCCCAGGTCCTGCCGCTGCTGCCAGGTAGCTGGTCGGTGCAGCTGCTCTGCCCGTTCCTGACTGGGGCCATGAGGGACAGCGTGCACACCAGGAGGACCGCTCAGGTGGCTCTCGGCCTGGCCAAGTCTGAAAATTTAATCTACAAATATGATAAGGTGAGAGCTTAGCTAGCTTCTTGGCCAGTTGACACTTCATTTAATATACATTTTACCTGTGGAAGAATATTCTTTGTCAATGTTTTTTCTGTACAACATCAACATATCAGATATATTCCACTCGTATAGAAACAGGGGCATGTACATGGAGGCAGGAGCTGGGGCAGGGATAACGCTGGTATAGTTTGTCTCCCTTTTTCTACTCTGACGATCAAGACGAGCAAGTCCATGTTGTATGTCAGGCACTTTTCTACATTTTACACTGAGCAGTCACAGGGTAAATGGAAGGGCCCAGATGTGCATTCCAGGCCACTTCAGAGTTCCACATTCCTGGTTCTTGTCTTACTCTGTTCAGGCTGCTCCAACAGATGCCACAGACTCAGGGCCTTCAACAGCACACATTTATTCCTCATAGTTATGGAGGCTGGCAATTTAAGATCAAGTTACTGGCAGATTCCATCCCTGGTGTAGGCTCTTCCTGGCTATAGATAGCCCCTGCTCACTTTGTCCTCACACAGCAGAGAGCAAGCTCTAGTCTCTCTTCCTCTTCTTCTAATGGCCCTAATCCCATCACGGGAGCCCTACCCAATGACCTCATCCGACCTTAGTCACCTGCCAAAAGCCCCACTCCCAAATACCTTCCTGTAGGAATTAGGGCCTCAGCATAGGAATTGGGTGGGGGGAGGCACACGAACGTTCAGTCTGTAGCAGTCCCCAAACTTATCTCGTTCTGGAGACTCCTCTCCTGTGAACTCCATACGCCACTCGGCTGGCAGAGTAATCTCTACGAAGTAGAAACCTGAGCTGTCTTTGCCCTCCGTCTCCCTGCTCCTCCCCACCCCACTGTGGACAAATTGACTCCTGGAAGCTTCAGTCACGCCTCCTCTGGCCTGTCCCTGTCTGTCTCTGATGGCTGGCCAGGATGTGTGGCACCTGCCACTATGACGTGGTGTTCCACACACATGACCTTTGTACCCTGCCATTCTTTCTGCCTGTGGTATTCTTATCTTCCCCCTTTGGGGCCTGGTGAGCACCTAATGGAAACCTAGGCAAGGATTTTTCCTTTGTGAAACCTTCATTCCCCTTGAAGCAGGTTAACCACTTCTGAGCACAGACATTTTTAATTATTTCCTTTTACTGTAGACTCTGGGCTCTTGGAGAGCAGGGAGCTTCATTCACTTATTTCAATATTTCTAGAGCCAAGCCTGGTGTCTTGGAAGCATTGAATAAATGTTTGTTGAATGACTTATGAAACTAATGTGTCCTTGTTGTCACTCAGTCCCTCCAATAGGTTGATGTGTCTTGGTTGATACAAGCAAATTGTGGAAAAAGCTCTTTAACCTGCAAAATTTAGATCTTAACAGACAGGGAACAATGGGTCACACCTCAGGTTTGCCAGTTACCTTTAAAGAAATAAAATTATGTGTCCTGGGATTGATTAGTCAGGAATATGCCACTAATCAACCCTGCAGTTTTGACCAAGTTCCTTATTTATGCCTCACCCTGCCGTTTGCAGTGAGAGGACCAGGGGATTAGATGACTTGTATGGCTTTGTTTGGCTCTAACAGTGCATGGCGCTGTGGTAGGCTGTGCCAGAATGTGTCGGAACTCACAGAGCATCTGAGACGATCTTGGTCGGAATCACCTCGCTAGATAAGCAGCAATGACTTTTATGAAATAAGAAAGCAGTTTTGAGGCTTTTTTTTAACTTCTCCAGCTACTTAAGGATATTTTTTTAAAGTTTCAGTTCTAATATTCTGTTTCAAGAAGTTGATATTAAAGCAATCCTCACTGGTAAAAATGATCCATGGGATAATGTGTGTCAGCTCTGAAAAACAGCTTAACAATATGTGAGAATTCTGTCTTTATTTTCACAGATGAGATTGAAAGGAAGCTCATTTCGGCTCTCAGACAAAAATCTGTGCCAGGCGTGTCAGAATCCGTTCTGTGAGCCCGTGTTTGTTAGATACCCAAATGGTGGTCTTGTCCACACCCACTGTGCTGCCAGCAGACACACGGACCCCAGCTCCCCCAGACCCGGCGCACGGACTTGAAGGGCCACCCAGGGGTGCCAGGGGAACCTTGAGTTCTTGACGCACCCAGCCTGCTGATGCAAAAAGCAGAAAGCATGGCACTATGTCAGCCAAGATAAAGGGTGACATCTGGGTGCCTGGGAGACTTCAGTCAATGTGAAACAAGGATTCTTCCCTGCTCTCCAGTCTGCACTGAATGTAAGTGAAAAACCCGAAAAGAGAGACATGGTCATCCAAAACAGATGTCTACTTGGAAAGGAAAAGGAGCCTTCCCAGTGCACTCCAGACACACCCGATTTCCTCCCGCCCAGTCTTCAGCACACAATTTGCACTGGAAATGTTTGCTTCGGGTTGGCATTTGGGTGATACCCTCTCCAGGCCGGGCGAGTGGCCAGGGCACAGAGTCCTGTGAGGGCAGGTTCACCGTTGCACTTTTCCTTCCCGTGTGGGTGTGTGTTCCATTCATGGCTCAGCCGCTGGGTCCCATCTGTTTCCCAATGACCTTGTGGTCTCTGCTTTTGCCCTTGGCGTGGGCTGACTTAAGAAGGTGTTTCCATTCCTTCCTGCTCCCCATCGGGCTCTCAGCCCCTAAGAGATTCTACTGTGTTCACCCAAGCATCACCCTCAGGGTAAATTCATATGCTTCTGGCTGCCTAACAAGGGAAGGCCTTCCACAACACTGTAAGGCGGAGAGAAGCTACACGCCCATCTTAAAGATGACAGCAGAGACGGGAGCCGTGGTTGGTCAGGGCCCAGGCGTGGCACTGTCACTGTCACAGCTCCTGCCGATCAGAAACTCCACCGTTAACAGGTGTCACTAAAAATTTTTATTTGAGGTTATATCATCGTTGTAGTGTTGCTCATTTAGAAATTCACCTGTCATATTTGTTAGTGACGTTTTTTTCTTATTAAAATGTACCTCCCATTGAATACTTGGGAAATCAAAAGGGAAACATGAGCAAAAACCGAGCATATTTTCAGGAGAGGCTGGTTTTACCCTCACTCTCAGCAGGACAGGCAGTCGCTGACAGATACCTTTGCAGGTGGTAGAGATGCCACCCTTCCTGCAGGTAATGCCACACGCCCCGACGGGGAAGTCCGGTCGGGCTGCCTTGCCTCCAGCACTTCACAAGCCTGCTCCGAGGTTTCCCGAACACATAGCAAAAGTGCCTCTTGTTCCTCAGACTGTAAATTCATTTGGTGTTTCTGTCAAAAATGGTGGAGAGGCTGAAACTGTTATTACCAACCACACTGCTCTCATTTGAATTTCTTCATTTCAATTAGTGACTCTGTTAGGAACTAACAGTGACACACTGTACCCCCTGGCATAATGCTTGGAAACAAGCATCGGCTTCTCTGTGTGAGAAAGAGGACCCTGGAACACGTGCTGTCTGTCAGCCTAAGCCTCACAGACAGGGAAGAGAGCTCGTTCTCCATGCTTTAAAACATGCTTCCTGTGCTCGTAGTGGTCAATGTTCCTTTTCCTTTTGTGATTCCAGCTGGGCCAAGAAAGCAAAGGCATCCATGCATTCATCCCTAGCTGTGTTTCACTGATCTAAAGATTAAATGGTGAAGAAATGCTCCTTGTAAGTCAACCGTGTGCTGTACATTGGCATGGATTCAAAGCCGGGTTGTGCGTTTTGCCCTGTGGATGGCTCTCTTTCAGAAACATCATATTACTGTGCACATTAGCATTACAACTTGTGAGCTTGGATTTACTCTTCAAAGAACAAGTGACTAGTACAAGCAGCACTGCACTTTTAAAAGCACTGTTTCTCTCTATTCAAAATGGGTATAGTCTTGAAAAAGTTGTGATTGCTCATTCCTAACTTGGGGGCTCTGGTCTGTTTTTCTCGGAATATTGATCAATGTTTTGAAGTACGTGTTCCTTTAGAATAATGGGGATTAAAATTGAACAGTTCCCCGTCTCTCCTGAATCCCCTAAGGTGGGCAGAATTCTATGACACTGTGCAGAATTACTTCCTGTGTTCAAAACCGTACCTTTCTCGAACTCCCATGAGGCTCTTTTCTCAAATCATATTTTTAAAAGAAATACATGATTCTTTCTGTAGGCTTGCTGTTTTATGACTGTGTTGAGCAATTAGAACCATCACTCAGCCCTTTTGTCCCCTCATTAGGTTTGGTATAACAGTTCTAGGTAAAACAGCATGAGCAGAACTCAGTTGGCATTAATATTCTTTGGGCAATACTGTTTAATTTTATTAAGTGTTTGTCAGCTATTGCCCGTCAGGCGTTCGTGTGGGAGTGCTGTGCAGGCCGTGGAGCACAGGCCTGCGCTCAGCACTGGACCCCCGAGGACCCAGTGCACTCCCTTCCTCGGGGCACAGCCTCGACGGACAGCTGTCACGGGGCGAGGTAGCCCTTGCTTTTTGCTTGCTCTTCTATAGAAGCTGTTGTCTTTGCAACTCTGTTTTGCCCCTGGTTGGGTCCCAAATACACAAGATGTACAAATGTAAACTTGTTGATTTAATTAAAATTCTTTTTATTCTTTGTTCTTTCTGTAGTTTTCTTTTTAAAAAAGTTATTATCCTGATAAAGTGATGATTTCCACTCACCTGGCACCTAGCCACTTAAGGGGTTCCAGAACTTACTCATCCATACTTACTGCCTCTTCCCAGCACCTACAGAGGATTTACATGGCTACCCCTTAAATTTCTCATTATTATTTTACAAATTTTAAATGATCTACTGCCTGCACGTTCTTAAATTGCTGCTTGGCATATGTTGCCTTCAGATTAACGATGCCCAGAGGGTTCACGATGGAGGTTTCTGGTTACTTCTCACATACTTCACCTTTTAGCCAAATGCTCTTAAATAAGCCTGCTGCTCCTGCATTTCTAATCCTGAAATATTCAAAAATATAACCTTTTTAAAAAGCTCTCACTTTAAATGTTCATTTACACCTTAGAACCTTGTTCCTAGAGGCCTGTAAGAAATCCCGTGGAATGACTTCCACAGCACAGTCTCGTGTCCTTTCTTCTGTGGACTGGACTGGCCCCGAGGAGAGGGTGTGTCAACACAGCTGGTAGCCCCTGGCTTATCTAACCTAGTCTGCATGCATTTGGGCTGGGGAAGTCCAAGTTGTACAGAGGATGGTAGGGGTGAGGTGTTGTGAGTCAACTGTTTCAAGTTGAAGAAACTGAGGTAGGTCATTTGCATATTAGAAATCAAAAGTGGGGGTGCTTAGGCTTACACAACTGATGGGCCAGGAAGAGACTGTGAGCTCACACTGCCTGTCTGAGTGGCCGAAAAAAGAATGAACTGATGTCCTACACATGCCCGGGAAAGACTGGCGCCTGGCTCAGTTGAATGGGCTGTGGCTGTGTTAGCAGTAATTACATACTAACTGACACCCCATTTGCTCTGAGTAGATCTGTCAAGCTTACTATTAAAATGAAAATGTGCAAGAATCTAGACCATATGGACGAGAGGCCCTTCTACCTTCTCAAAAAAGCTGAATAGCTAGAGCACCATCCAAAAGCTTGTTAATACCGTGTTCAGAGACAAGCACTGGAATTAATGAAGCCTGCTTTTTTTTAGCTTGCAGCTGGGAAGGGAAACAGTAGCTATAATTTAGTCAGCAATCCAGAGTGGTAAATTAGCTAAATGAGGCACATGGCAAGAAGGGATCAGAAAGCAACACACAACAGTCCAAGTATGACTTGAAAAGTAAAATGTCATGAGATGTGGGGAAACCTGGGTCTCGTTGGGTTCCAACACACCCAACTGTGGTCCTGGGCGAGTCACATACTCTAGACTGTGTGGTGTCATTACTATAGACTAGAGGTAGAGCTGGGTGGTAGGCACCTTTAGGTGTTAACTCTCTGTTCCAAGCAAGGGAAGTCAGGGCAGAGTAGTGGGGATGGTCGAGCCTTTGATACAGATGCTGCCCTTACGGGATCTTGGGTCCCCAGGTCTAGCTGAGGAGGAACTCTGCTACAGGATCCCCATGGAAGTGTGAGCACTCCCAGGGTGTCCTTGTGTTGTTGCAATTATTAGGAGCCTGCTTCTCTGTAGCCTACACCTATTGGTTCCAGAACTACTGTCTGTAACTGTTAGAGGAGTTGGTCTCTTTGGGCCTTTTTCAATAATAAACAGCTGGCTTTCAAGCACCCCTTTCTGCCAGCATTTTCCGGTCTTGGCTATATGAATCCCTTTGCCTTTTTGCACGTGCTCTGGCTTCCACAGCCTATCCCCATTATGGTCATCTTTCTCTGGAGAACATTTTCATTCATTTCACTTAAAATCCTAGTTTTCCCTGTTCGGATTCCACTGGCGGTTCACTAAGCTGTGGAGGCAGATCACCAGTGTTCGCTACGGCCACAGAGCACGCTGCATCACTGCCACCCGTCTGACTCGTGTGTCCACCCTCGACCTCTGTCTCATTGCCCATGTGTTCACCATTTACCTAGAACAGTGAGAGTGCACAGCAGAACTGAGGTGGTCAGTCTGTCCATCTCTGTCCCCCCTCATCTCTGTGTCAGCACCTTACAGTAAACCCCAAACCTATTTCCACATTGCTTTTCAATGTATTGCAGACTTACACACAACTGTTGACATCAGCTCCTAAATAAATATAACTGAAATGCTACCTACGTACACCTTTGCCTTCCTGAGAATGACAGCACAAAACAGCATTTCCACAGGTATGTTTACTGCTGAAGGCATTTGATTTGTTTATGTACAAGAATGTATTCACTTTCTTTATATGAGTAAACATAGAAATTCAGCGTTCTAAAAAGGTCATGACATTATTAATATTCAAATATATTTTCTGTATACATTAGTCTGCCATTTTCATGAATTTTTAAAATCGTGGTAAAATATACACAATGTAAATGTTTTATTTTAACCATTTTTACTGTACAGTTCAATGACAGTAAGTTAGGTTCACAATGTCGTGCACCATCACCACCGTCCATCTCCAGGAGTTTTTCACTCTCCCAAATGCAGCTCTGTGTCCCTTAAACACCAGCTCCCCAGTCCCCCACCCCCAGTCCTGGACAGCACCACTGCACTTTCGGTCTCTGCATTTGACTACTCTAGGGACCTCAGATGAGCGAACTCATACAGTATTTGTCTTTTTATAACTGGCTTATTGCATTCATCATAGCATCATCGAAATTCATCCACGTTGTAGCATGTGTCAGACTCTCCTCCCTTTAGAAGACTGAGTAATACTCCATTTCTTGGTTTTAAAATAGTGTCCAAATGGTGTGCATATAGACTATTTACTTATTTTTTTTGTAAAATTTTCATTGCTGTTTTACATATTCTTACCTGTAAAATATAACCCTATATCAGCCATGTAGAAGTCATCCAGTTATTGCTCTCATCCTTCCTTGGTTAAAACAGAACAACAAACCTTACAAATGGTCCAATGCAGGCCCTTAAAAATGGACTCAAAGCAGCACCAGGTCTTTGTCAACAAGGAAAAGCACAGAGATTTGCCCATCATGATATGATGCTTGCACACTTACAAGATCTACACTAAGCTGACTCAGAAATAAGTTAGTCAGACTAACTTGTAATGAAAAAGTGGCCCGAGCACCCATGGCAGGCAGGATGCACTATTCTCTGGCAGGCCTCCAAACAAAGATGTGCACATTTTCTATCATTCTTCCAAGCTCTCTTTACACAAACCTCTGGAAGGGAAGGGAAGGAGCAACGCTGGGTAGGAAGCGGACGTTCTCTTCACTTTTCTGAGAGCAAGAAAGTGACTTGGCAGGCAGCGTATAGGCCGCACGCGTGTGCATCTGGGTGCAGGGCGGTTAGGGCTGGGGTTCGACACTTCTTGCAAACATGAGCATCAGGGAAACTGGCAGAAAGTTACAACCAGCCTGTCTCCTCAGCCAGGCTCCTGCCTTCCTGTGACAAGTCTTCATGCTGTGGGTTTCTAACATGTTTCTGCACCACATTATGGACGTGTGTCCTGGGCAATGCACAGCCAGGTTCTCCAATGACAGGTGGAAGGCTTGGTGTCTTAACACACTGAATGCACAAACACCCTGTACCTTATCATCATGCTGCTCCTGGAACTGGAACTTTCTACCACAGGACATTGGAAAGGTGCTAGGCTGTGCCCATTTCCTGTTTGTGCTCAGTTTGCACTTACTGGAGTAATTTTCAGGTAACTGTGTTTATACAAATACTAGAAAATGAGTTGTTCTCTACCAGCTGACAGAGAAGATCAGGCATTTCTCACCTACCATGGCCAGAAAGACAGAAGGATCTTTGCATGGGAACTGACTGGGGCTGTGCTAAGTCAGGGGTGGTCTTGTCACCTCCTGGGTCATGGCTGGAAGGCCTCATTCCAAGTTTACTGTCATGTTCATGCAAAAATGGAACTGACATTGCTGCAGAGGGATGCAACTGAGGAGCTAAAGACTCATCTTACCAAGGAATATATTGAAGCCAAAGGGGACAGTTTTCCTCTTCAATTCATATATTCTTTTATTCGTATACTCAATCATTCATTCATTCCACAAGTACACACTGGGAAACCGCTGTGTGCCAAGCATTGTGTTAAATTCTATGGATAAAATGGTGGAAAAGACACACCTGGTCCTGGCCCTGTTGGAGCTCACCGTGGAGACAGTTACAGCGCAGTGGGACACACACTCGGCGTAGGCAGTGCAGGTAGACCCGAAGCCTACCCACGCTGGAGGGGCCCAAGGAAGGTGCCCCGGACAGAGGCATTGGCAGGGCCAAACCTGGAGGCCCCTTTGAAATGGAGAGAGAGAGGTTCCGTTTGCAAGCCAGACAGCAAGCAGGGGTCAGTGACAGATGAGGCTGGAGACTGAAGCGTCCTCCCGTTTCTCAGCAGGAGAGTGTAGCACAAATGGTTATGGTGCAGAAAGACCGCCAGTCCCACCCTCTGCGGGCAACCGCTGCCAACATTTCTGTCTAGTGTTCTGCCCATTCATCTTAGTTGTTACATAGTTTTTAATGATGTAGGGAAGGACCCCCAACGTACCACCACCAAAAAACAATAGAAAATGTTCTAGCCAGTTTACTTGGAAAATCCTTTGTTTTAAAATATAGTGTATTATAAAATAAATAAATAAAAATAGTAAAAATTGCATATATAAAAAATATATAGTGTATTAATAGAACATTTGAGGTATGATAGGACCAACAGATCAGGAGATAATTGCCACTGAAAAGAGAGTTTATGCTCACAGATCCCCGAGGTCCTCCTCACAGAGGCGGTGGTACACCACTCCACAGGGGCCATGCGAGGGAGCACCAGGTCAGTCAGGAGGCTGAGGGAGGAGGGGAACTGAGGGCAAGAGACTTTATGGCAGTTTCAAAGGAAGAAAGGAAGGTGGCAGGTAAGCAGGCTTAGGACTGGCTAGTTTGAATGAGTTTGGTGGGCTCTGGGACATAGACCTGTCCCTGGCTGTCCAGTAGACCAGGCCATGGGATGATCAGGGCAGGTGCGTGGTGGCCTGAAGTGTGAGAGGTGATCCCTCTCTCTACGAACTAGCTCGCCCTGGGAGAGGCAGTCCCTCCAGAGCCAGCAAGCCCTCAGCTATCAAAGCATCAGAACACAGAAAATAAAGGACACGGTTAATACATCCTTCTGATTAGGCCAAGGGAGCGGCCACAGTTGTGTTTTACCCTGCTTCCAATGACCGAGAACTGAACGTAAAACATTTAATATACTTCTTATAGCAGGTAAGAAAGGCTGTCTCAGAGTAAGTAACCTAAGGTGAGAAATAAGAATAAGAATCTGGCTGCACCCAGACAGACTTCCACTGTATTCAAAGAGTCTCTTGAATTTGGTTGACTCAAGTTTACCTGTATTGCCAGCAATAATCCTTTCAGCCTAAAATGTTTTTTGAAAAGGTGTAAAACACCTTTAGTAGTTGTTTGTTTTACACTTTTCTATATATAATTAGTGAATATATATTAATCAACCTGAGCCCAGTGAAATTGAAACGCCCTTCAGTAACGCTCCTCAGTCTCATGGCTGTGTGTTTACTTTCCCTGACACCTTCAGGCCCCAATTCATAAGACAAATGTGGCCCAAAAGAACCTTGGCCCAGCCTTTTGGTGGAAGGCCCACTGATGGCTAATGGAAATTGTTTCATGACCTACCTTAATAGTTTCCATTTTCAGGATTCTCAAGCATAGCTGGTTAGAAAATAAACTGCCATGAACTTCCTGGGAAACAACTTTATTATGGCATCAGAAGCCACCAATTCCACTTTTAGAAATTTACTTTAGGAAAACAGCAGCTAGGCAGAAAGATTTATGTCAAGGATGCTCATTGCAGCATTTTTTTTTATTGATTATGCCATTACATTTGCTCTATTCCCCCCTCCCTTCCCCTCCACCCTGCATACCCCTCCCCCACCATTTCCCCCTTTAGTTCATGAACATGTGTCTCAAATTCTTTAGATTCTGTATTTCCCCCTACTATTCTTACCCTCCCCCCTATCTATTTTCTATCTACTGTCTATACTACTTATTTTCTGTACCTTCTCCCCCCTTCCCCTCCTCCCACTCCCCTGTTGCTAACCCTCCCTGTGATCTTCATTTCTATGGTTCTGCTCCTGATCTAGCTATCCTCTTAGTTTGCTTTTGTTTTAGGTGTGGTTCTTAATAACTGTGAGTTTGCTGTCCTTTCACTGTTCATCTTTTTTATCTTCTTTTTCTTAGGTAAGTCCCTTTAACATTTCATATAGTAAGGGCTTGGTGATGATGAACTCCTTGAATTTGACCTTATCTGAGAAGCACTTTATCTGTCCTTCCATTCTAAATGAAAGTTTTGCTGGGTAGAGCAATCTTGGTTGTAGATCTTTGGTTTTCATGACTTGGAATACCTCTTTCCAGCCCCTTCTTGCCTGGAAGGTCTCTTTTGAGAAATCAGCTGACAGTCTGATGGGAACTCCTTTGTAGGTGACTGTCCCCTTAGCTCTTGCTGCTTCTAGGATTCTCTCCTTCATTTTAATCTTGGCTAATGTAATTATGATGTGCCTTGGTGTGTTCCTTCCCGGGTCCAACTTCCTCGGGACTCTCCGAGCTTCCTGGATCTCTCGGAAGTCTATTTCCTTTGCCATCTTGGGGAAATTCTCCTTTATTATTTGTTCAAATAATTTTTCAACTGGTGGTTGTGCCTTTCCCCCTTCTGGTACCCCTATAATTCGGATGTTGGAACGTTTAAAGATGTCCTGGAGTTTCCCAAGCCTCTCCTCATTTTTCTGAATTCTTATTTCTTCATTTCTTTCTGCTTGATCATCTTTTTCTTCTGTCTGGTCCTCTCCCTTGATTTGAGTCCCAATTTTCTTTCCATCACTATTGGTATCTTTTGTATCAGCATTCATTTCAATTAATTTAGCTTCCATATGTTTCTCTAATTTGTGACTAAAATCAACCAGTTCTGTAAGGATCTTTATAACCAGTGTTTTGAACTGTGCATCTGAAAGACTGGCTATTTCTTCATCACTTAGGTCTATCGGTTCTGGGGCTCTGAGTTGTTCTAGAGCCATTTTTGGTTTATTCGTGCTGTTTAGTGAGCGGAGCGAAGCCTTAGTTGTTTACCAGGACGGGGCGACCCAGGTCGCTGGTTTGTGACGCTGTGTGTGGGGGCGGGGTCAGAGAGGGAGCAATGGCGTTCCTCTCCGCTAGCCCAGCGCATCCAGTCACTCAAACGCCTCGGGCTTGCTTATCCGATCCTAATTGTGCGAGCCTGCTGCACCGCGGGTTTCCCTTCTCACTGGTTTCTCCGCACGTAAATGCGCGCGACTGAGCGACCCACCGCGCCTATTCCCTGTGCGCTCCGGCAGCCAGCTCGCTGGCGATCAGCCCTCGGTTGCCTGCGCGCCCCGCGCACCGCCCCCGGGAATTTTTTCTTGCTAACCTGCTCTGCTGCTGGCCTCGCTCCTCGTACCGGTCCAGCCGAGTATCTAGTTGTCCTTTGGACTCCGTATTGTCGATTTTCCGTGTGGCTTGGTTGTGACTGCTGTTAAAAATAGTTGTTCTTAGATTTGGTTGTGCACAGAGGCGAGGTGGACCCTCCACCTACTTCTCCATCTTGGCGGAACTCATTGCAGCATTTAAAGAAAATAGTAAAATAGAAAAAAGAAAAAGTAATACTTGAGTAACTTACCTTGGGACCCGTTCATTCGATGGAGGATTTCCAGTCATTAGAAATGACTTCAGAACATAAACAAACAAAAACTCATAAAAATAGACTTTAGTATGTGGTATAGTATAATCTGAATTGTGCAAAGGAAAAGATACATTTTTGTATATAATTAAGAAAACACTAGAAAATCTTTAATTTTTTTATGCTTCTGAATAAAAATACCACATCTCAAAAAAACGCATTAGTTGTTTTCATTTCTACAAGAAACAAATTACCTCTGTAATAAAACGATCAACAAATAGATGTTAGGACTTCCGCCAAGATGGAGGTTTAGGTGGATGTGCCGTGCCTCCTCACACAACCAAGTTTAGGGACAACTAAATATTAGCATCAGAAAACACAACCAGAACACGGAAAACTGAACTTTTCGGCGATAGACGGCGGCCAAGGCGATAGAGGGCGCCGCCATTTCCCCGCTCTGACCACGCCCCCACATACAGCGTCACAACCAAGCGACCTGGGACTCCAAGGCGCCGCTTCTCCCACTTAAAGGGCCAGAACAGACCAAAAATGTCGCAGGAAGACCTCAAAGCCCCCCAGATAAATCTAAGCGACGAAGAAATAGCAAAACTCTCAGACGCACAGTTTAAAACACTGGTCATCAGCTTCCTCATAGATCTGGTTGATTATAGCCACAAGTTAGAGAAACATATGAAGGCTAAATTAAGGGAAATGAATGGAATTCCACAGGAAACCCATAGAGATGAAAAGGAAACTGGGACTCAAATCAATGGAGTGGACCAGAAGAAACCAAATAATGGCCAAACAGAAAAGAGTCAAGGAGCAAGAATTCAAATAAATGAGGAGAGTCTTAGGAACCTCCAGGACATCTTTAAACGCTCCAATATCCGAATTATAGGGGTACCAGAAGGGGGAAAGACACAACCACCAGTGGAAAAACTATTTGAACAAATAATAAAAGAAAATTTCCCCAATCTGGCAAAGGAAATAGACTTCCAGGAAATCCAAGAAGCCCAGAGAGTACCAAAAAAGTTGGACTCAAGAAGAAACACACCAAGGCATATCATAATTACATTAGCCAAAATTAAAATGAAGGAGAGAATCCTAGAAGCAGCAAGAGCTAAGGGGACAATCACCTACAAAGGAGCTCCCATCAGACTGTCAGCAGATTTCTCAAAAGAGACCTTACAGGCAAGAAGGGGCTGGAAAGAAATATTCCAAGTCATGAAATCTAAAGACCTACAACCAAGATTGCTCTATCCAGCAAAACTTTCATTTAGAATGGAAGGACAGATAAGGTGCTTCTCAGATAAGACCAAATTCAAGGAGTTCATCATCACCAAGCCCTTATTATATGAAATGTTAAAGGGACTTATCGAAGAAAAAGAAGTTAAAGAAACATGAACAGTGAAAGGACAACAAACTCACAGTTATTAACAACCACACCTAAAATGAAAGCAAACTAAAAGGACAGCTAGATCAGGAGTGGAAACATAGAAATGAAGATCTCAAGGAGGGTTAGCAACAGGGGAGTGGGAGGAGGAGATGGGGGGAGAAGGTACAGAAAACAAGTAGCATAGACAGTAGATAGAAAATAGATGGGGGGGCAAGAATAGCATGGGAAATATAGAACCTAAAGGACTTGAGACACATGGACATAAACTAAAGGGGGGTAATGGTGGGGTTGGGGGGGCAGGGTGGAGGGGAATGAAGGGGGGAATAGAACAACTGTAACAGCATAATCAATTTAAAAAAATAAATTAATTTAAAAAAAAACAAATAGATGTTATTTTTAAAGCTTTCCTTAGCCTAGGAAATATTGATTCATAAGGATGGAAAATATACCCTTCTTTCACAGATTCTCAATCTAGACTTTAATGAATAGTGTGACCTCATGTCTAGTTAAGAACTTGACTATAGCTGCTTAATTGCATTGCTTGAGAAGGAAAGAGCAGAGACACACAGAGAAGGCGGCCACGGGATGAAGAGGATCTGCAAGCAGAAGTGGTTCTACAGGTTCCCACCAACACACGACAGAGATTTAGACTGTGAGATGAGAACCTGCGGAGCATCACTACTGTGGAGGACGCGGGAAGCCACTGGAAACGCTTGTCTGGTGCTGCCTGAGAGAATCCCACAAGTGCCCCAGCCACCTGCGCTGGTCTTAAGTGAGTGGATTTGTAGATGGGAAGGGGCCACACATCACACCTGACAAGCTCAGGAGAGGCCTGCGTGGTAGGCTTATTAACTCAGAGACCAAAAGTAACCACAAAGGATGGTCTGAAATTAAATCTTCCTAACTAAAACCAGTTATGGCAGGTAGTCATATCCTAGACTAGAATCTTCCTTGACAAAAGTCAATCTTTACCTTAAAGAAGCCTGTCTATTTGCATCTATGATAACATACTTTTGGAATGCCAAAGTAGTTTTCTTTTTCCGGACCCCTAAAAGCACAAATACTGCACCAGAGGGAGACCACAAATCCCCTCATTGTTACTGATTTAATTGTTGACTGTTAACTATCCTGTACCCACTTATGTAAAAGAAGTTTGTGACTACCTTTTTATCCAATCCCGCAGGGTTCCCCACTCCCCCATCCTGCTTCTCCTGCCTCCCGAATCTATCAACAATGGATTTCATGTAATCCCCCCTCTTACACCTCCTCTTTTGATTGTGATATATAAAATAAGTTGCAAAACTGCCATTTTCATCAGTTCGGCTCAAACAAACTCATACACATTCTTACAGGTCTGAACGTTTCTTACACTGACAAATTACAGCAGCCGCAGGGCTCCCCTCAGACGGGAAACACTTTCTGAGTGTTTGCCTCCCAAGAGGCCCAGCAAACCCCGGAGAGAAGGGGGAGGCTTGGGGGGGAGCCTCCTGTTTTCTGGATTTCTTCCTTACCTCTAGTCACTCTTGGGAAACAAATTAAGCTTTCCATTTTCCCACGTGCATTTTAAAAAATTATTCAGTCTTGTTTGTCTTTTATGATGAGGCTAGTGACCCTCTTTTCATGGTTTAATAAAACACACAACGTCTTCATGACAGCAAAAAATACTGTAACAAGGGGATATGGCAGCAGCGTTTCAATGAAGGAGAAAATGAGAAAGAGTCCCCAAAGACACATAATAAGGGGCATCAGCCTGTCTTTTAAAAAAATGTTTCCGAAAGTGAGGTTCGCTACTTTTTTCCTTGGCCACACTGGTTGGCAAAGAGACAGCAGAT
The DNA here is from genome assembly GCF_021234435.1 of Artibeus jamaicensis. Classification (NCBI taxonomy): domain Eukaryota; kingdom Metazoa; phylum Chordata; class Mammalia; order Chiroptera; family Phyllostomidae; genus Artibeus; species Artibeus jamaicensis. Next base: position 5,606,994 of record NW_026521810.1, on the reverse strand, counting down.
GCCAGAGGCAGCAGAGCGCCCAGGGAGGTGGGGCGTGCAGACCCCCTCAGGGACTGTGCTCTTGCCACCCCGCCTTTGGGGAACCTCAGGAGCTTAAACCTGAACTCCTTGGAAGGCTCGAGTTCTGGTCACAGCCAAACGTTTCTCATACAGATAAACTCTTGATGTTCCTGTTCGACTCGTTAGGAAAAAAATCGACCTGTGCAGCCACCCATCCTGCTTCCCGCTCTGAGCCAGGCGATCTCTGCAGCCTGTCTTGTTCCTAGAAGACCATGTCCCCTGCTTCTCCAGGATGAAGGGCAAGAGAGCGGGAACTGTCTGCTGAAGTAACCTTGGACGCCTGCCCCGAATCACACACACATACAGCATGCTTTTCTGTTCAAACATCCTTTTGTTCTTATAGAACCCAGGTGCTGACCTCCCAGCTAGGGTGGGAAGCCCTCCTTTTCCTTGAACAATTAAATGGCCACAGCCTGTCTCCAACCCCTCCCACACTCTGGGGGGAGGGGTCTTCCTTGCCACTGACAACCATTCTCCACCTTTCCAGAGACAAAGCTTGAAATTACACTGTTTCGTCTAACATAATCAAATTCTCAGGCAAAGTTATCTCAGTCACTGTTGATTTTGCTCTAAATAGTAATTTTTCTCTTATTTGGTGAAATCGATCCCATTGTGGCTGCTCATATCTTTTGTGTCTAAAAGGTCAAATGTGGTGACTTACGTCCTTGGCACAGGCATAAATGCTTGCAGTTTCTGTGTCTGGAAGCAGGTGCCTGGTATGTTGGGGGATAGAGGTGAAGGGAGAGGCAACCATATCGGGTCCCTGTGACAAAAGTGTGTTTACTGTGCAGTGAGAAAAGGCTCACTGATGAAGTGCTGCCTAGGACATAAGAATTTGTATGTGTGCTAGGATCTCTTCTTTTTCAAAGCAGTGCGATATCTTGGCAGAGATGGCTGGGGATGCCCCAGATCCTCCTCCTCTCCTTCTTGGCCAGGCCCCTGGCTGCCCGGCTCTCGACTCCATCTCCCAGCCTCCTTTGCAGCTGTGCAGTCATGGGACTCAGCTCCTGCCCAGCAGAGCCCAGGGGAGAGTGGTGAGACTTGTCCCACTGCTCCTCCACACCGTTTCCTCCCCTCAGGAGCCAGAACACAGACCTGGCTGCAGCCAGGATTCACCACAAACATGAGGATGAGGAGTCAGGCAGGGCATAGTGGGCAACTAGAGGGGAGGAATGAGTCCTGAACCACCTCCTGAGCAGAGAACCTGCCTACATGCTCTGGACTTTAATGAGAGGGGAATGAAGTTATTTTTTTAAAGCCACTTTAGAGTTTGGCATCTGCTCTCCCCTTTTTGGGTTCCCTGATATTGCTCAGAGAGAATGCAGTCAGTGCTGCAGTTCAGACCATCCAGAATTTTGCTTTTTAAAGTCAAATTCATGCTCCTGGCGTTAGTGGGTGTTGTATTCTTATCAACTGAACCCCCAAATCGTAGGACGACATGAGGATGAAGAAAGGAACTGAACAGCTAGTTTCATTCAGAAGGAAATTGCTACCCTTGCTCCACGAAGGACAGAGGCTGACAGTACAACTGTAATAGTTATTGCTACCGTATACGCAGCCTCTTCCATGGCCCAGGTGTGGGACTACATTCTTTGTAGACATTATTTCATTTGTTCCTCACTTAGCCATCTGACTGAGAGAATACACCACTTAGGAGATGACATGGAGCACAAAATCACCTGCCCAGAATCACACAGAGAGCCAGGTGGCCCCGAGTTTGGGGAGTGCAGCCCTTTCGGCTCCATCACCTGGGCACTTCCATACGAGCAAAAAACCCTGGCGCCCCATAAGCTGGGCACCCCAAAACTTCAGGTTCTCTGGGTGTCACTGCTGCTGACTGCATGAGCAACGGGGACAGATCAGCACTGTAAATTCTTAACTAGCAGATTTTTGGTCCTCCCCCAAAAAGTATGTGCTGTAAATCATGTTTGGGGAAGGCATATCTGGGCTCGGAACAGTAAAGTAGGAAAAGATCTAGATTTTTGTCGCTTACCTTGGTAAGAGCAGGGACCAGTTTCAAGGTGAAAAGGCAGTGGATTTTCAGGGGTGGTCAGAATTAGGATGATACTTCTGAGACTCATTCCTGTCTTGTTTCCTGAGGCTAGGCTCTCCCAAGGGACCCGAGGGCCGAGCTCCTGCATAGTCATTACCACGGCCCCTCCCAAGGCCCAACACAACAATTTAGGTGGCCAAGGTTTGGGTGACTCCAGGACTAAAGAAGAGATAAAAACAAAAAACGAAGACGCAGTGGCTGCCCTACAAGCCTCACAGAAGGAGACAAGAACCCGGTGTTCTTGGGAAAGTAGTTTGCGAAAGCCTCCGTGAGGCCAGAGAAAATTCTGAAGTTGACGCTCTGGAAGTCAGAGCCGAAGGCTCGCTGGCTGCAGTTCCTTAGCAGGGCCGTGATTTTTGAAAAAGTGTGGGCACCCCAGTACTGACCCCGTTGCTCCAATAATCTCCCGGTCGTCTTCTTATCATCAATGTTCATCTTTAGTCTTTCCAACTTGGTTAGTAATGGGCAGGTTCTAGATTTCCTGAAGTTGTTGTCTTAGATGTCGGACTTCAAATTTTTGGCTCACTATTCATGGTCTTAGTGCCAGTTTTGGCAAGAGAACAGTCTTATACACAGAAAGAGCAGTAATACTTTATTTAAAACATATACAAAATTATTACTTTGAAACATATATTACTGTCCAACATACATCATATAATACTGATTAATGTAAATTTTGGTATCTTCATTCATTCAGTTTTGTGATTTCTCTTACTGAAGGGTCTGGAGGAGCATTTTATTAAATGCCCACCAGAGGAGAGATGCCCACCGGCCTGGTCTCCTTGGTGGTCTGGCTGTGCTCTTGGACACCAGGAAGGCTGTGCGACTACCTCCTGAGAGCTGAAGGCAAACCCTGGCCTTGCTGGGGCACCTGGGACACAGGATTGACGGGGCCCACCTTCATCAATCACAAACCAATGGCCCATTTTCCTTCTCTCTGCACCCTGGTATAAAAGGAGGGCAAAATTAGTAGGAAATTGTATCCATTATGTTCTCAACGAATCCTCCGCCCCTGGGCTTAGATAACATCAGTCACGTTCTCTGTAATTCCTGCCTTGTCCTGCCTCTGTCACCAATGCCACAGTAAGCAAGTGTGAGATTGGGAGCTGGTGTCTTAATACAACCTTGCAAAGGAAACGACAAGAGAAACCAAAAAGAAGTCTATGTGTTTTGGGGCCAAATTCGAGTTATGATTATCTTGAGCTAAATTAGACAGCTGCTTTTGGGCACAGCCTGTGCCTTATTCATCACTATTTGTCCCACAGTGCTTTGCATCTGGTAGGCACTTAATAAAGGCTCATTGCTTGGATAAATCAGTGAATTCAGAGGGTCTGGTGGTGACTACATGTAGACAAAATACACCTTTTAGAATCAGAGTGTTTGAGAGATGAAAGGGACATTGGAGATCATCTAGACCGGCTTCCTCACCTGGCAAATGAAGAAGCTGAGGCCCAGAGTAGTTAGTTGAAATGAACAAGGTCACAACCAGTTGATGTTAGAGTTAGACTTGGAATCAGATGTTCTGAATTTCTCCTTAAATTTCACACTCTCTTTAGATCTGAATCTGTCAAGAGAGCTTCATGGACTTAGTGGTGTGCCTTGAACTCAGGAAAGTTGTCCCCCGTGTCAGAAGCTCCCACTGGTAATGGGTCGCCCTTGGCATAGTGGCTGAGGGCATAGCACAAGTAGAAAAGTCCCTTCTCAGCAGCCTCACTTCTGGGATCCCAGCCCTGCCAGGGTTCCAGAGGACCAAGACCCTGGGTAGGGACCCAGGGGAAAGGATCAGAATGAGGTAGGAGGAGCACAGAGATGCGTGGGGTCTGCCAGCAGGGTGGGTGTCTAGCACGCCCCTGCCAGCAGTCCCAGTGCGGAAGTGGCCATGGCAGCTCACAGAGGCTGCAGCCTCGGTGTCAAGAGGAACCGTGTAAACAAAGCCCGCTGACCGGAAAGCCAGTTTTCCTTTTCTGAGATGGAAAGCCACAAATACTTGCTGAAAAGGTGAATTATAAGATGACTGTTTTTTCTGTCACTGGGAGGGATGGAATGAAGACAAAGAGAGGCATGGGGACCAGCAAGAGAAGAACAGGGACAGAAGGACTCTCATGGCAGGACAAAGGGCTTCCAGGTGCAGGGATGGGGTGGGCTGTGCAGGGAGGAGGGGGGGGTACATACACGGCACTCAGATGGGCTTCTCATCTCAGCTGAGCTGCCCCTGAAACACCCCTCCCATGTGTCATACTGGGAACTGAGAAGCACAGGGGCTCACTCTGCTCCCCAGAGTGATTTTGATTCACAGAGAGGATGATTCGGCATGGTCATAAATGCACATCTGAACGTCAAGAACATGCACATTTCCCTGTGCCCTACAGACACAGGTGCCGCTAAAGAATGCTGGCGTCAAATAAAGTAAATGCTAACCAGTGAGATGATACCTACTTGGGTTGCTCATCTCAGAATATGGCACCGTGGGGTTTCTCTTCAGCAGAGCCTTCCTCCTGCCCCACACCCAGCCAACCTCACTCCCTGCCACCCTCCTTTTCCCTAACTTTCTGCCCACCTCCTGCACTCCCCCACCCATTTCCCAGTGTCTTAACTACTTTCTCGTCTCTATCAGACATATGCCCTGTTCTCCAGCATCAAGAAACAGAAATAACTCATCTTGCAAACGTGGGAGCTGTAGCTCACTTGGTCACAAATGAACACCTTTGTGCTTAAATGACCACCACAAAATGCCAACTAGGACTCAAGTGCCAGAAAGCAGAGCAGAAGGACAGAGAGGACCTGGCCCAGTCCCTGTGTGCTTCCTCCAGTCCGCCTGCCTCTCTCTAGACAGCAGACTGGTTTTCGTTGCACGTGTAGATGGTGCTTGGCTGAATTCTTCTCCGGATCCTCTCAGGCACTCTCGGGAGTATTTGGAAAGTTTGGGGCAGCAACTCTATGCAGGCCTCACGGAATTTTTTGATCCTCCAGCAGTAGACAATGGGGTTGAAGACAGACTTGATGTAGCTGAGCCACAGGACACAGGAGCTGGTAATATAGAAAGAGGAGCTGCAGTAGAACCTCCTGCTGAACACGGACAGGAGGCTGTAGACTGAGTGAGGCAGCCAGCACAATGAGAAGCCCACGAAGAGGATGAGGATGGTGGTAAAGGCCTTGGTTTTGAAACTCAAGTCCAGGCTGACCTGCTGCTGCCGCTGCAGCCGCCTCAGGCCAGCCCTGGTGAGCTGTCTCAGGTCCAGGCTGTCAGACTGATTGTGGACACGGATAGTGTTCTTCCGGACTGTGTGCAGGATGCACAGGTAGGCACACAGCATGATGCTGAAGGGCACAAAGAACACGGCCACCACCAGTGTCACCACATAGGCACGGCCAGCTGGGAACTCTGTGTAACCCAGCACACACTGGGGGGCCCGTGCTGGCACCTCCACAATGGTCCAGCTGGCCAGCGAGGGAGCCGAGACACAGAAGGACAGCACCCAGGACACAGCGATGATCACCTTGGCCCTCCGCGGGTTCAGCTTGTCCTGGCGTTGGACGATGATGAGAAAGCGGTCCACACTGATGATGAGCAGGATGGCCACGCCCTCCAGAACAAAAAACCAGTAGAGTGTGGCTGAGAGCCGGCAAAAATAATCCCCAAAGTACCAGTGGACAGTGATCAGGGTGACAGCGGTGAAGGGCATGCAGCATAAGGACAGCATGATGTCGGAGAAGGCCAGTGTGGCCAGCAACAGGTTGATGGCCGAACGCATGGCTGGCCTCTGATACACGATGATGCAGACGACAGAATTGCCAAGGAACCCGACTGCGATCATCAGCATCATGATTACTGCCAGGCACACCCGGAGGGGAGCGGCGGGCAGGGTCGCCCCAGAGTCCGACACATTGTTGCCGTTCAACAGCAGGTATTCAAAAGTCTCAGTGGATGTGCTGTTACAGGACATCATGGAGAAGGGCTTGGGGTCCAGGCAGCCACGCCTTGAAGGGCTCCCCTCAGCGCTTTGGTGGCTGCCGTTTTCCATGGGCTGCCTGCATCCTCCCAGATGTCTTGGATCCCTAGGGCCCTGGAATGGTCCAGATAAATATCTGTCTTTGGGAGCATTAGCCAGGATTCCTGATTCATCAGTCACATCCACACCATCCCTGGGACAACTGATGGTGTCCACAACTTCCTAGCTAGACGTTCTGGAGCCTGGAGCAAAGAAGAACATGGAAAAGAGGGAAGTCAGACTTTCCAGCATATGTGGAATACAGCAGCATTGAAATTTTATAGGTATTCGAAACACTAAGTGGAGAGAAAAGTGACTCATTTAGCTACCATTTGGGACAAGGTTTGCTATTCACAAATACTGTAAGTCTTGTCAAGTAACCCAGGGAAACCTAATCGGACCTACTTTGCAGGGTATTAGGAAGAGAATATTTTGTAATCAACATTTACATTATAAGCATGTATTTAATAACTTGAGTTATAAGCAACCTGACAGAATAACGTATTGAACAAGTCAACTTCCTTTAGAATGCTGGCCCCATGAGGTCTGGGAGTTTGGTGTGTGTCCTGCTGTGCTGTCTCCCCAGCACCTAGAACAGCGCCTGACACCTAGAATGTGCCTAGCAGATGTTTGTTGATTGGATGAATCCATGAAAATTGACACTGCTACTGTAATATTTATTTAGCTTTATTTTGAGATTCATGTAGGTTCACATGCAGTTGTGAAACTCAGTCAGGCTAGACCCTGTGTACCCTTTATCTAGTCTCCTTACAGCAACATCTTGGGTAACTAATGCCACCACGCCTTTGCTTTTGGAAACACTGCTGGTAAGGAGGAAACTGTTCCTAGAGATGAGCTCTTCTAAAAGATGATGATATAGCCCTGGCTGGTGTGGCTCAGTGATTGAGTACCAGCCTGTGAATCAAAGGGTCACCAGTACGATGCCCCGTCTAGGACATATGCCTGGGTTGCAGGCCAGGTCCCTGGTAGGGGACACACAGGAAGCAAGCACACATTGTTGTTTCTCTCCCTCACTTCCTCCCTCCCTTCCCCTCTGTCTAAAAATAAATAAATAAAATCTTAAAAAGAAAAAAAACTATGATGATACAGTTGAACCTCAATTCCTAAGCATCTTGGGTCTTGAACAATTCAGTCTTGACCAAGTTATTCACAGGGGAAAAAAAAGTGCCTCACTTGTCCAGCAAGACTTCAGGTCTCGATCCTCTACCTGACAGCCCTTTCCTGTTGACACCTGTATGATCAGTCATGCGTCTTTCATAGTGGCAAACAAGGGAGATTCATTTTTTTGAAGAAATCACTTCTCAAACAGTTTTCCAGAACAAAGTCCAAGAATGGAGGTTCCACTACAGTTGTCATTTTGCTTCTCAGAGATGTGGCAAGAATGGTGTTCAGTAGTTTAGGCCTAAAGTCAGATTGCCTGGGCTGGGTGGAATCCAGCCTCCACCACTTGTGTATCACTGGGCACCCACCGGCTGGCTGCCTAACCAATGCTAGCAGGAGTGACCTTCTTATGTGTAACATACGGATAATAATTAAGCCTACTTACAGAGGAGCTGTGAAGATTAGAAGAAAGAATACCCAGGAAGTAATTTTACCAGGGATCATAGACAGTGCTCAATACACCTTAACATTTGAGCCCTGAGACAAATCAATTACAATGTTACAATGTCTATTACTTCATTTACATGTGATACATGTGTCCACTCAGCACCTGTTTTAGACCTGCCAACAGATGAACTGGCCCCACCCAGTGTGAGGATGTTTTGTATACTTTTTCCACCCCCTCACATCCACATTTCCCATATAGATGCTGGGACCAGGCAGCCAGGCCAGGGGCACCTAATCCACCTGGCCCATGAAACCAGAGCTGAAAGGCTCTCATTCACTCAGCTGGAAATCTGGACTAGAAAATACTGAGTAACTAAAGCAACTCGTCCGAGGGATGTGACAAAGAGGTTTATAGAAAAAAGCTTCAAGTTTAGTCAAGGCCATGAGGGCGTGTTGAATGTCCTTCCTTTGCCCCTCTGAATCTCCTGGCCACTCTCTCCACCTTGACCCCGCCGAGGAGCCTGGGCTCCTTACTTGAGGGAGAGAGATAAGGTCTTTTTTTTTTTTTGGCCCTGGGTCCCTGCTATCTTTGCAGAAGATCTAGGCCCTTGCAAGCCAGCTCTTCCTGAAAGCCCAGTCCTCTCTCCATTTTCCTAACTGCTCCCTGCCTCATCCTGTGGGCCTGGGGGTGATGGGGCTTCCTGGGGCTGCTAGCCCCAGGGTGCTTCCCTGGTCCTCATTGTTTTCCCTTAACCTGGCCTCATCTTTGACAAGTATCTCTTATTAATCAGGTCTGATTTTTTTCCTATCTGCACTCTAATACAATGGGTGCTGGCAAACTGAGTCTATGAGGGAGCAGAAACTAAGAGTAAGTAGAATCAAAATTCCAACTAAAACATAGAATAACTATCACTCGGAAGTGTCAGAAATCAAGTTGAATGGATGTCTGACAACCATGGAATTAAAGAAATCTCCATGCAGACTGGTGGTAGGAGGGGCAAAGATGTGGAATGGGCTGGTCCCACATCCACATGTGGTGGACAAAAATTCAAGAGGGATATCTCAGGAGCAAGAAGTCCCAGGCCCACACCAGGACCTCTAGCACAGGGTTCCAGTGCCAGGACATTTAAGTCCCTGTAATTTCTGGCTGCAAAAACCAACAGGGATTGAGTCGGTGGAAGAAACTTCTGGAGTCTAAAGCAGTTCCTCTTAAAGTACCTACACACAGACTTACTCAGACTCACTCCCTCTGAGCTCCAGCACCGGGGTAGCTGTTTGAAAGGCACCAGTGGCATAAGGGGAGGAACGGAAGTGTCTGACATCAGGGTGAGAGCTGGGGAACAGCTTCCTCCCAGACAGAAATGTGGGCAGAGGCCATTCTCCCATTTCTGAAACCTCCCCCGAAAAAGCCACAGAGCCGGCAGGCTGGTGTCATATCTGAGGTTCCATCAAACTGGCTAACACTGTTTTCCCTGCCCTGAGATCCACAGAGATTCAATCCCACCCAAATTATAGGCCCAGCCAAGCTGCTTTTCCATATGAATAGCTGGTCTTGGCTCATGCTTCACAACTTCCTAAATATTCTCAAACAAGCAACAGCCAGCCTCAGTGAGCCCCCAGCCCCTATACCTCTTGTTACATGGCCCCAGGCCCAGCACTAGCAGCAACCAGCCTAGATTCACAGCTCGGCTTCACCTGGGAATCTCCAAGCCCAGTGCTAGTAGCAGTCTTCTCAGCTTGCTTTATAGTTCAAGCAGGGTGGCCCTGGGCAAAACACAGGTGGAGGCTGACCTTGGTCTGCACCACCCAGAAAACCCCAGAGCCTGTGCACCCAATGGACATCTACATACTACCCTGCCCCCTCATAGCTGAAGGGCAGAGGTTGGTGATCAGCAATTGCAGGCACTCCTTGCAACTCACTGGCCTGGGCAAATACCTCTCATTGACTTGCCAACAGAAATCAAGGCTCAACTACAAGAGCAGGGTGTACTTAGCCCATATTAAGAGCACATCTCTAGCATCTCCAGCACCCAGGTTGGGTGATAGGGAAGGCTGGACCTTACAGGACACCTACTACATTAGGTCACACTACCAAGACATAGAGTCATAGCAGCTCTACCTAATACACAGAAACAAACACAGGGAAGCTATGAAAATGAGGAGACAAAGAAATGTGGCCCAAATGAAAAAATGGATCAAAACTTCAGAAAAAGATCTAAACAAAATGGAGATAAGCAATCTATCAGATGCAGACTTCAAATCACTGGTTATAAGGATGCTCAAGGAACTTATTGAGGACCTCAACAGCATAAAAAGGATCCAGTCAGAAACACAGGATACACTAATTGAAATGAACAATTCACAGAAAACAAGAGTACAGTAGATAAAGCCAAGAATCAAATCAATTATTTGGAACATAAGGAAGTAAAAATAATCAATCAGAGCAACAAGAAGAAAAAAGAATTGAAAAAAAGCAAGGATAGCGTAACCAGCCTCTGGGACAACTTCAAGTGTTCCAATATTTGTATCATAGAGATGCCAGAAGGAGAAGAGAAAGAGCAAGAAATTGGAAATCTACTTGAAAAAATAATGAAAGAAAACTTTCCTAATTTGCTGGGGGAAATTGACATGCAAGTTCAGGAAGCACAAGAGAGTCCCAAACAAGATGGATGCGAAGAAGCCCACTCCAAAACACATCATAATTAAAATGCCAAAATTAAAGATAAAGAGAGAATCTGAAAGCAGTAACAGAAAAGCAGTTAGGTACCTACAGAAGAGTTCCCATAAGACTGTCAGCAGATTTCACTAAAGAAACTTTGCAGGCTAGAAGGGATTGGCAAGAAATATTCAAAGTCATGAAAAGCAAGGCTCTACAGCCAAGATTACTCTACCCAAAAAAGGCATCATTTAGAATCGAAGGGCAGATAAAGAGCTTCCTAGACACACACACACACACACACACACACCTAAAGGAGTTCATCATCACCAAACCATTATTATTTGAAATGTTAAAAAGACCTATTTAAGAAACAGAATAAGATCAATACTATGAACAATAAGATGGCAATAAATACATATCTATCAACAATTAAATCTAAAAAAAACACACAAACTAGGCAAACAAGAACAGAGGCAGAATCGTGGATACAGAAAAAATTTTGATGGTTGCCAGATTGGTAGAGGAGGGATGGAGGCTTGTGAGGGAATGGGTGAAAAGGTGAGGGGATTAAGAAGTACAAATGGGTAGTTACAGAATAGCCATGGGGATATAAAGTGCAATATAGGAAATGGAGTAGCCAAAGAACCTACGCATGACCCATGGACATGAACAATGGTGTGAGGATTGCCTGAGGGAGTGAGGAATGTGCTGTGCAAAGGGGGGAAAATTGGGAAAACTGTAATAGCAAAATCAATAAAATATAATTTAAAAACATAAAATCATTATTTTCACCAGTAAAAGAGTAACTAGATACTAGGAGGAAGAGAAAAGCTGTGTGTATGCATGTGAGTGTGTGCCTGGAAACAGAAAGAGGAAATTACTTCAATTTCTGACAGGCTTCCAATTAAAGTTGTATTTTCATATGTATATTTTTAATATTTATTCCTTTGTTTTTAATTAAAATTTTAGTTGTTTATTTTTATCTAATTTCTTTGCCATATACCCTCAGAGACAGGCTCTTTTTATCACTTTTATAGTATACTTTATTGACTATGCCATTACAGTTGTCCCATTTTCCCCCCTTCACTCCCCTCCACCCTGCACACTCCCTCCCACCCACATTCCCTGCCTTTAGTTCATGTCCATGTGTCATAAGTTCTTTAGCTTCTACATTTCCCACACTACTCTTGCCCTACCCCCTATCTATTTTCTCCTTACCATCCATGCTACTTATTCTCTGTACCTTCTCCCCACCTCTCCTCCTCCCACTCCCCTGTTGCTAACCTTCCACGTGATCTCCATTTCTGTGGCTCCACTCCTGATCTAGCTGTCCACTTAGTTTGCTTTTGTTTTAGGTGTGGTTGTTAATAACTGTGAATTTGTTGTCCTTTCACTGTTCATATCTTTTATCTTCTTTTTCTTAGATAAGTCCCTTTAACATTTCCTATAATAAGGGCTTGGTGATGATGAACTCCTTGAACTTGACCTTATCTGAGAAGTGCTTTATCTGTCCTTCCATTCTAAAATGGAAGCTTTGCTGGATAGAGTAATCTTGAATGCAGGTTTTTGCTTTTCATGACTTGGAATACTTCTTTCCAGCCCCTTCTTGCCTACAAGGTTTCTTTCAAGAAATCAGCTGACAGTCTGATGGGAACTTCTTTGTAGGTGACTGTCCCCTTATCTCTTCTGCTTCTAGGATTCTCTCCTTCATTTTAATCTTGGCTAATGTAATTATGATGTGCCTTGGTGTGTTCCTCTCTGGGTCCAACTTCTTTGGGACTCTCTGAGCTTCCTGGACTTCCTGGCAGTCTATTTCCTTTGCCACATTGGGGAAGTTCTCCTTTATTATTTGTTCAAATGAGTTTTCCACTTGTTGCTCTTCCTCTTCCCCTTCTGGTACCCCTATATTTCATTTTATATGTTGGAATGTTTAAAGATATCCTGGAGGTTCCTAAGCCTCTCCTCATTTTTTGAATTCTTGTTTCTTCATTCTTTTCTGTTTGTTTCTTTCTTTCTTCCTCCTGGTATACTCCATAGATTTGAGTCCCAGTTTTCTTTCCATCGCTATTGGTTCCCTGTGCATTTTCCTTCATTTCACTTAGTGTAGCCTTCATTTTTTCATCTAATTTGCAACCAAATTTAACCAATTCTGTGAGCATCCTGAACACCAGTGTTTTGAACTGTGCATCTGATAGGTTGGCTAGCTCTTGGTCACTTAAAAGTATTTATTATCTCTGGGGCTTTGATTTGTTCTTCTGATTGAGCCATAATTTTTTGGTCAGATTGCGCCTGTTATGTATGAGGGGCAGAGCCTTAGGTATTCACCAGGGTGGGTCAACCCAGTCTCTGGGTTGTGATGCTGTATGTGGGGGCGGGGTCAGAGAGGGAGTAATGGTGTTTGTTCAGCTCTCTCTCAGATTTAAGTCCTCCCTGCCACTTCCCACAAGCAAATTGGGCCCTTCTGGTGCTGGTTCCTGGGTGGGTGGGCTTGTGTACCTTCTAGGATCCTGTGGATCTCTCCAATGAATTCTACTGTGAGACTGGGAGTTTATCCCACCACCTTTTCGATCTGTGCTTTTAGGCTTTATTTCTGGTCGCTGGGGCCCTGGGTTGCGCAGTCTGTCTTGCTGCCCGTTTTTGCCTGGTTTATTTGCACTCAAATGTGTGACTGTAGCCAGCCAACTGCCTTGTGTGCCTCACTGGGCCTGCTTGTTTCCTCTCCTCGCCTAAGGTCTGCTATCCCTGTGCCACCTGTGCACCTGGGTCTGCCAACCATGACCTTTTCCTGCCGCGACCCCTCTGGGCAGGTTGCTGACTCCGCCCCTCTTACCGGTCTGTATGAATGGTTGTCGGACTTTTGTAGAGTTCAATTTTCTGTCTGTTCTGGTTACATTTTTGTTGTTAAATCTTTGTTGTCCTTAATTTTGGTTGTGCGAGGAGGCACAGTATTTCTACCTAGGCCTCCATCTTGTCCTGAAGTCTTTCTTTTTATCATTTTGAACTTTGGGTTTTAAAGATGGTTTCCCCCCATAAGTAGATGATTACTTATATCTAACCTCTTGATTTACTCATTTGAGACACTATTTGTTGGCTTCACCATATGAAAGATTAGGTTTATCTTTTTCTACATGGCCTCACTCTCTTCCCAATAGTTTTGATTTGTTATTTTAAAAATAATTTAATTAGTGACCACAGTAACTATAAAAATATATTTATATATCTGTATGGTCTTCTATCAAATATGAACAGTATCTCTTCATCTCTATAAAATATGGAATTGGTACCTCCTTCCTTTCCTTCATCTCCTCTTCTTTCTTCTAACATACATTCTGTCGTCAACTATGTCAGTACTTTTATCTAAAGTCTTAAATATTTGCATCCTTTCCAGAATCCACAACCAGGTTTTCCATATCCTTTTTATCAGTTGACTTTAAAAATTTAACTCAAAAAAAAAATTTAACTCCCACTAAAAGTGTTTGGATTTTTCTTAGGTTGGATTGCCTGTGCTGGAATTACATCTTCCTGCCCCATTTAACAAGATCCTAGGGGGGTCACATATGCAAGGAGCAGCTCACAGAGCTTTGATGCTAATCACAGGCCATGTTACAGCTGGTTTCCTATGCTGTCCAACTTTCTTGTGTAGCCCTTTATGTTTTCCCTGAAGTTCCTTGTTGCTTTTCTCATTTTTCTGTAGCATACCGTGTCTTTTCCTGGTTTTTCAATAACGCTTCCTTTCTAAGTATTGTCCTCTCCTTTCTTTCCAAGGACCCCCTTCCCATATCCTTTGCCTCTGGTACTCTTCTAGACTCTGCTCTCTGGGTGGGCAGCAAGCACACTTGCCATTCAGGAGTGGTTCTTACTTATCCCCAAACTCTTTATTGTTTTATCTCTTGGTTTCCTTTATTTTTCTGGACAATATCCTTAAATTAGTTGTTAAGCAAGGGTTTCTGAGTCCTTGAATATCTGAAAATCTCCTGCCTTCCTGCTGGAGAAATAGGGGGAAATAATGTTCCCATGGAGACTGGGAGCCATTGCCCCTTCTGGCATTCCACATTGCTGGCATTGGGTTGGAAGTGGATTGAATTCTTTTCTTTCATAGCTGATCATTTTTATCTCTTGAAGGTTAATATTTTCTTTCTGAAAATGTTTTTATAAGGGATTTGCCTAGATATGGGTTTTTTCTCCTTTATTGTTCTGGATACTCAGTGGGTCTTTTAAATCCAAAGCCATGTACATCTCAGCTCTAGGAAAATCTTTTATTTCATACCTTTATTAGTTTTCTGTCTTCTGATCAATGTGGGTAGGTGCCTATTGATAAGTGCTGGACCTCATTGATTAGGCCTTAATTTTTCTTTTCTTTTCCCTTACATATTTTTAATTTTTATCTCTGATTTTAGCCTTTTTTATTCTATGCTCTGTGGGATTTTTAACTTTATATTTATCCTATTTAATTTTTAATTTCAGCAGTCATATTTTTTTAATTTGAGAGAAATTTTATTTTCTGATTTTTGCATAGCACTTTATTCCTTTATGGATGTACTATACTCTCAAAATTCTAACATTACTAGAGATGTAATTTTAAGTTCTCATCTTTTTTTCTGAATTCTATCTGGTTCCTCTGGAACTAGGGCCTCAGCTTATCTTTGCCTTCCTCTTTAAGACTGCTGGATCTCCTCATGGCCAGCTACACTAAGTTCCAAGGATGGGGTAGCCGCTCTGGTCAGTTTCTTCATAAGCTTGGTCACTGGGTGGTGTGCCCACAGGGAGCCCAATGTAGGTCAGGCCTTGCATCAGAGTGAATGGATAAGAAACAAGCCCTGGAGCTGAGGGCTTCCAAGTGCCAAGAAGAGCAGTGCTTCCCTCTGGGATCCCATTATCCACATTGTAAACCTTCACTATCACCATTAGCATCTTCAATACATTCACTGAAGAGTCCTCTACTTCTAGGGAAAGAGAAGTGAATATCCACAGACTGGCTTCAGCAGTCCAAAGCCTTGCACCAATTCAAAGTCTGTTGAGAGATTCTGGGTGGATATTCTGAGGGTGTCCATGAGCAGACTTGCTACTAGAGTCCTTGGATGGACAGGCTGTGGTGCTTGGGTACACTGGGGACCAGCATGAAATCTGGGTTCACTGGCATGAGCCTGGTGCTGAGTGTGCAGTCATGGGCCTGGAACTGGGGTATGTCTGGGTGAATCTGCATCCTAGACACACAGGGGCTAACTAGACATTGCTAAGTCCTTGGGGCTGGTCCAGCATTGGGATGGGATGGGATCCTGGTTTCATGAGAGGTTGGGACAATGGGGGTGGCCTGGAACCCAGGTTCTCAGTGGCTTGCCTAGAGGTTTAATCTCTGGGAGACAGTCTAGTGTCAGAGCAGGCTGGGAGCCTGTAACCATGAGGCCCAGCTTGGTGATGGAGAGGGCTGTGGTTCAGGGTCCATGGTAGTCTGGTCCTGGCTGGGAGCTTGGGTTTGGGGGTGCAGCCAACTTGGAACCTGGGTTCTTACAGGCTAATTAAGAACTGGGGCCACAGGAGCTACCAGGACCACAGGAGCCAGCTGGCACTAGGGACAGTGGAGAGCCTGGATCCATGAGAACCTGATGGAAGGTTGGTGCTGCAGGAGCCACCTAGGGCCTTGGGAGTCAGTTCCCCCATGGGTCAGTTCTGGGGTCCACGGTGAATTTAGGCATTCATTTCTGTCATGGGGAAAGTGTCTCTCTAATGCTGACCTACTGGGCTTGGAGTGGGATGAGAGGTAATGTGAATCTATCTTTCCTTCCCTACTCAATTGTGTTTTCTTATTTCTGTACTTCATCCGGAATCCTTAGCTTCTGTGATGGCATTCTTGTATGTGGATAGATGTTCAATCTGATGTGTGTGTGTGTGTATGTGTATTCCTCACCCAAATACATGCTTATTTATTTTAAAGAGAGGGGAAGGAGGGAGAAAGACAGGGAGAGATATCAGTGTGAGAGAAACATCGACCCAGGCACAAACCCACAACTCAGACAAGTGCCTTAACTGGAAATTGAACCTGCAAACTTTTGGTTTACAGGACAACACTACAACCAACTGAGCCACACCAACCAGTCAAAATGATATTTCTGAGAGAGGAGAGAAGCTAAAAATTTCCATACCACCATTTTGCTGATGTCCACTAATGTGTTTTCAGTTTAAGGACAGGGAATTCATTTAGCTTGGCAACAGGTCCTTAAAATGGAAGAAGTTTTTGAATTGTTAATCTATCATTCATTATGTACTTTGTTTAATACCTTAAAAAGTATAATTAAATTTAAAAATTATCTCATGACTCTGAAATTTGACTAAATATTTTTTACAGTTTCAATTTTTCCTCTGAGAAATAAATGTTAATAATTTTAAAAAGAATGGGGTAGTTGAGAATGCAAGATGAATAGAGTGGCTATTGAACCAAGAGGGAGGGGCACCAGTAGCTTCAGGTGCCATCATATCACCTAGAAAATCTCCACTGGCCATAGTGAGGGATCATATGGACAATAATTAGCTTGGGGTAGTATAGGCAAGGCCTCAAGTTGAGCCAAAAGACACACTTAACCAACTGGAAACTTTAGCCATAGGCAGTGAAAGCATTAGTTTCTTCTACCAGAAACTACACATGTGACTCAGATGAAAATCCAAGTAAAGATATCCAGAAGTGCATCAGGAATATTTAGCTCTTGCCTTTCTTTTCTGGAAGCCCTCATCCTGCTTTCCACCTTATTAATTCCTACTTTTTCCTCTGTACTTCCTAGCAGCTTTTCTTATTCTAAGCTCCTTATGGTCAGTGTAACAGAGATCTTCAATTGAAGGGATGTGGGTGATATAAAAACCCAGGAGGCCTCAGACCTGTTGGCCTAATGCTCTGCAGGTGGCAATATCTGAGTGATGTTACCTCCATTTAGATCTAGCCAGTCTGTAGTGTGCCAGGTCTAAAACCTGATTTGGTCATGCACATCCAGAATAGGTTCCTCTCTCAGTGGTGGTGTCAGTTATCCAAACTCACAGGAATCTGATGTGTTAACTCGTAAGTGAGAAATATCTCTCATGCAGACCACAAATGCTTATGTTAGTATGATACACTTCTGTGCCTCAGTTTTCTAATTAGCAAAATGGAGATACTTACCCATCTACCCCCAGAGTTGTAAAATAACATATGCAATATGAAGCTGTTTCATAAATAATTAATAAATTCATGCACGTCCTTCATTGTTTCAAATTCATGGATTTCTGTCTCTTGGATTACAGAGTAGGAACCATGATGTGCTTGTATAAAGCTGTCAAGGATTAAGCTCCTCTCAGACAGAGAGTACGGGGCCACAGAGTTAAAAAACACAGACTTCTGTGTCTGTGCCCATCAACCCTAGCTGGCAGAGAGTCATCCGTTTGCACTCTGTCTATGCTGGAAGACTGGATTTCCCCTACATTGATGATTATAGAGTGATTTCATGCTTAATCAAAGGAACAAATAGTGCAAGGATTTTTGTTCTTAACATGTGTGTCTTGAGGTTGAATAGGATTAAAATTGTTTGGGCTTTGGGGGAACAACTTATTTTAACATTTTAATTTAGCATTTTGGTCACAGTCCTGTTGTTAATATCCAAATTAAAAGGACTTTTATTACCAGGCACTTCAGCACATTAAAAATTGAAGTAAAAGGTAACAGGTGAACAAGAAGTGTTCTGTGTTCCTTTGGTTGAAGCAGCATTCACTAGCTCTCTGGTGGTTTTCACTTTGAGGGACAGGAGCCATGATGTGGATTACAACCTGAGAAAGAAGCAAGTTTTAAGATGCTTATTATAGTTCCCATCAGAATGACCTCACTCTGGAGGTGAAGGTTATGCAGGTGTTAGAAGATAAATAAGCATCTCAAACTGAAATAGCAATGAACTGAGGAAATGGTGAGCAGCTGTGTGCTATGATGTGAGTAGAAGTACACTGATAATGTCCTCAGTAAATTGTGTCCACATGAAAGATAGAAGGCACTTCCAGCCACAAGTAAAGAGGAAATGCTACCATCCATGCACTGAATTTACGACAGCATTTCCTAAAACTCCTTTAGCTACCACAGCTCCCCCTTTGTCTCACCTTGCCTCTGTGCAGAGAGTGTTCCTGTGGGTGCCATCCAAGTACATCCTCTCATGTCATTCTCACAACTGGGTGAGGGAGGTAGACACAGTGAAAGGGGGTGGCTCAGATACTGTCACGACCAGTGCCAGGGCATAAGACTAGTAATGAGTGGAGCTGAGACTAGAAACCAGGTTTTGGGCACTGTGACTCCAAAAAAGGAATCATTCTTTGGTAAGGGTCATGGTGAGCATGAAGGTGGCCTCCTGTCTATGACACTGACAAGCAGGGAGGAAAGGAACACAGTTCCAATATTCCCCAAAGCACCTAAGCTGAGGCACAGAAAACTTTAGATAAGGTCTGTTCTTCTATCCAGTAGGTGAAAATGGGCTTTTAAAAGACAGCTTTGGTGTTTGATAATCTGTGAGGGTGAGGAAAGGAATCTTTTTTCCTGCTCTTTCTAAATATGACCACTCTACATGGAACCTCAGTTTTACACTAAGTGTAACACCTTCAGTAGCTCTCTTAGGCTTTTCTGATACTCCAGGACACATCTTGCCAACAGATGCGCAAAATAAATAAATATCAATCCCAGATGCCTCCGGACATGGTCAGAGCTCTGGTCTGGATGCTGAGTTGCTGAGTGTGCTGTGGTGCCCCTGCCTCTGTACCAACTGGAGCAAAACAAGTGCCAACTACTATATTCACCTTTTTTCTTTAAAGTGACACTCCTCTTTGTATTTCTTTCAGTTAGTGAAAATAGGTACCAATGTAGGTCTTCTGTAAAAGCAAAGTGGCATATATAAAACAAACTTTTGAAAAGTGGGGTGAGTGTGTGTGTGTGTGTGTGTGTGTGTGTGTATCTCCAATAGAATTTGCTGTTTCTGCTGGTTCTACTCCAGCCAAATGGCAGGAAATTCAATAGACTCTTCCTCTGTAGTTGTTAATATTGCTTCAGGTAACCAATTGGTGTTTTGATACTGGATTTTTATATCCTGGTCCAGAAGAACATTCTGGTTCACAAATGCCAAATGTAAGAAATGAAGTCAGTTGGCAGATGGGAAAGTTTGCTGCAGGAACAGGTTGACTCCGTCATTACCTGCAACAGTGCCGTCTGTTTTTTTTATACAAACTTTCAAACAGATGGTATATTTCAATTTCAATAACTTTATTGGCAATGAAAAAATATGCAAGAACTGCCAAAAGTTATACGTCAAGTAGCTGTGTTTAGAAGCAGGTGTTATGCCACATGTCTCAACTTCTAAGAAAAGTGAGCTGAAAGAGACCAGATTTTTTATTTCTCAACTCGGGCAAGACCCTTGGGGGAAATTTTTTCAAATAGAACCAAATTTGGAAGACTTTTAAGGAAGCAAATCTTTAGTGGCTATTCTTAGTAATGCCTAAAATTTATTGCATGATTATTACTTGCCGGCCGAGCCCTTCACAGATATCAGTGGTTCCTGGAGCTGCATCTGTGTAACACAGGGACCTGTCACAAATGCAGAGTCTCAGGGCCACGCCAGACCTACTAAATCAGGACCCCGGGGGTGGGCCCAGTAATCTCTGTGTTAACAAACTGCCCAGGGTCTTAGATGGTCTCAGTGGCAGTAGCTACCGACAGCTGATCTCACTGAGCCCTCCCATGACTCAGTTTTACATATGAAGAAACTGACGAGTAATTCCTTACCTAGAAAGTAGCAGAAAGCCTGCCTTAGAACCTTGAGGTCTAGATGAACCCCTGGGCTCTGCCACTTCCAGAATGCAGTGGGTAGGGATTCACATCAGGCTTTTATGTTTGCAATGAATTAGTATTTGGGAGCAAGAGCAATAATGTCTTTCAGCAGAAACAGAGAAACAGCCAGAGAAGTGGTCACAGGGAATGTCTATAGGACAGGCAGCAGCTGGAGTATAGCAGGGCCATGGACAGTAATGGGGCATGGACAGACCCCAGGCACCTGGCTGCCCTTACTCCTGTGTTACACTCTCTGCCCTGACTGACGTACTCTCACAGATGCTTCTGTGAGAGCAGATGTGGATGGGACCTACTGTTCCCTCAAAGTTAAAATCTGTGGGAATAGACAATGTAGGATTTAATGTTAGACCTACCTATGGGAGATGCTAGGTAGCATGAGGATTCAGCCACTATCCAGTCTATTGAAACCTTGGTGCTTCCCTCAAAACACACTTAGGAAATATTTGCATGACATACTAGAGTGACAGAGCTCAAAAGGCTGGGAGGGTAAATGACTTGGGCACACCAGCAGTCCTTTCCCTGCTCAAGGCCCCTGCACCCCAGGGGCAAAACACTAATCTAAATTGCCAAGTTTCAGGGCTCTACACATACAAGGTCTAATGCAGACTTAATTTTCACCCTCACCAAAAAAATGGTAATAATATCTGGCATTTGGATAAAAACTTTAAATCGTATGTTCCCAAACTGTGCTCTGATTTCTTTCTCCTGATGATATACATGGGTGAGCAAAAGTAGGTTTACAGTTGCATGTGAAACAATTTATTCTTGTATTATTATTCATTGTTTTATTTGTTATTAGTATTAACCTACTTTTGCCCACCCCTGTATTATTGCTCCCAGTTACAGATGAATAAACAATATGATTAAGTGATTGTCTTAGCTGATAGCAGTGGAAGAAGGGGGCATCTAGTGGTGACTTCTCTTTCTTCGAGAAGAAGAAAGAGTCTCCTTTCCTTTGTCCTGGGTAGGCGCCGGTCAGCCACACCACGGGTGTGGGCAAAGTCCTCTCCACAAAGACTCTGGTGCTGATCAGGCTGACTAACTGCCTACACTTGCTCTAGTTATGGGAAAGAGCAATTGGCATTTTTAGTACTTCTTAAAAGTCCAAAATAAGCTACTCACCCTTCACAAAGTATCTGTTTTGATGTATCTTGGTGTTACCACCTTTTCTTAGGAGAGGCCAAAGCATGTGACTCAATTAGGGGCATTAGTTCCTTGGTGAATCCTTGAGAATTTCATTTGTGCCTTTAACTGTTAAAAGCCAACATTTTTCTCCCTTTCTGAATTAGTTTCTAGGTGTCACATCTAAGGTAGGGTTTAGGTCCCTGGACCATGTGTAAAGATTTTGCTAGAGACACAAAGCATATGGTGCTTGTTTACAATAGATATAGCTTGATATTTTACTGAAATCTGAGTCTTAGCACTTTTTCAAGGTGCTAAAAGATGAGACCTGCCAATGTCGGGTTTCTCCGGGTAGAACATGTGACGTCCTGGTAGCCTGCTCTCAGGAGCCCCAAAGGACAGCCGTGACTTATGCAAATGGCTCCTCATACTTCTCTGGGTGACAGCAGGGCTGCTTGGCAACACACTTTTCCTTCTCCAAATCAGAGCTGCAGGCTGCCTTCCCCCACTTTTGCTTGGCTTTCTTAATAGTGAATTATAAACTTTTTTGTACCTTTTATAATTTTTCTAACATTTTATACCCCTTGTCTGAAAACAAATAAAATAAAACAATCACCTCAGTCTGGGAAAAGTGTGCATTTTCATTCATAATATAAAGAAGACAGGCATAGCTACGTATTAAGTTATAGTTATTTATGGTATTTTAAAGTTTTTAATAGCTTTATTGGGGTATCATTTAATATCATAAAACTTGTCCATTGTAAGTTAACAATCAATGATTTTTAGTCCTTTACAATGTTGTGCAACTGTCACCACAATTCACTTTTAGAACATTTCTGTCACCTTAAAAAAAGACCCCTTTTGTCTGTTTGTAGACAACTGATTAAATATTTTAATAGTGGTTTTGATTTATTTTCCAAAAGGGAGTTCTCAATACTACCCAAGACCTTGACACCTCTAACTAACAGAGGACCTGGGAATCCTAGCAGCCCTTGCCCTTACATTCCTACCTGGAACAGTGGAATGAGGAGGAAAGTGGTGTTGAAAA
This sequence comes from Artibeus jamaicensis, assembly GCF_021234435.1. Taxonomy (NCBI): domain Eukaryota; kingdom Metazoa; phylum Chordata; class Mammalia; order Chiroptera; family Phyllostomidae; genus Artibeus; species Artibeus jamaicensis. Next base: position 5,584,656 of record NW_026521810.1, on the reverse strand, counting down.
GGCTACCTTCCTATTAAAGATAAAAAATCAGGATTTCTGGTCAGGATGGCAGCATAGGTAAACACAGTATTTGTCTACTGCACTACCACATCAAAATTACAACTAAACTACAGAACAATCGTCATTTATAACCTTCAGAAATCAAGCTGAATGGAAGTCCTACAACTAGGGAATTAGAGAAGAAACCACACTGAGACTGATAGAAGGGGCAGAGAGGTAGAACAGGCTGGCCCCACACCCAATGTGGTGGATAAAAATTGGGGAGACTATATCAGGAGCAAGAAGCCCCAGCCCCACACAAGATGCCTTTCATAGCACTTCTCTCTGTGACTCCTAGCTCCATAACCTCTGGCTCTAAAAACCAGCAGAGATTGAGGCTGAAGAAAATGGAAACTTCTGGAGTCCCAGCCACAGAGGTCCCATGCACAGACTCATACAGACTCACTCCCTCTGAGCTCCAGTCCTGGGGAATCAGCTTGAAAGACACCAAAGACATGTGGGGAGGAACTGAACTGTCTGGCATTAGGGTGAGAGCTGGAGGGTAGTTTTCTCCCAGGTAGACATGCTGGCAGAGGACATTGTTCCTTTGATGATCCTCGTCCCCCACCTTCTGTCACAGAACTGGCAGGCAGGCCCCATATCTGAGACTCCATCAACCTGTCTCATACCATTTGCCCCACCCTGGTGATTCCTGGGGGCACTGGTCAAACCAACTTTTGGTCCACTGAAGCTGTTTCCAGTGGCTTTTCCATATGAATGCCTTGTTTTGGCTCATGCTTCAGATTTTCCTAAATTCTCTCAAACAAGCAGCATCTGGCCTTAGTGAGCCTTATAGCTCACACTAAGCAGCCCCAGGCCTGGCACTAGCAGCAACCAGCCTTGTTTCACAGCTTGGCCATGTCTGTACAACTCCAAGCCAAGCACATACAAGTAGCAGCCATCTGTGGATTAATTTGTAGCTTATGCCATGTGACCCTAGGCAGAACACAGGTGATGGATGACCTTTGTGTACCTCCCAGGAGGCCCCAGAGCCAGTGCACTCAGTGGACAGCTTCAGACCACATTGGAGCACTACCACCCAACCACCTTCTCTAGTGACACACTTAAAGGGTACCAGAGCCCTGCTGAGGTAAGTTCTGCTCTGTGGAGTTGACCTCTGCACACCTGATCCTCCACAATGGTCAGAAGTTAGTGGTCAGTGGTTACAACCAGTCCTTGCAGCAGACTGACAAGTGTAAAACCCTCCCATTGACATGCCAACAGCAATCAAGGTTCAACTATAAGAGCAAGGTGTACACAGCCCAAGTGGTGGGTATATCTCGAGTACCCAGCTTGGATGATAGGGGAGTCTGTGCCACTGGACCCTACAGGACACCTACTACATAAGGCCACTCGACCAAGCCCGGGAGACATAGCATCTCTACCTAATACATAGAAACAAACACAGGGAAGCTGCCAAAATGAGAACATAAAGAAACATGGTCCAAATGGAAGAAAAGAACAAAACTCCAGAAAATGTACCAACAAAATTAATACAGGCAATCTACTAGATTCAGAGTTCAAACATTGGTTATAAGGATGCTCAGTGAATTTAATGAGAACCTCAAGAGCATAAAAAAGAACCAGTCAGAAATGAAGGATACACTAATTGAAATAAAAAAATAAGTTATAAGGAATCAACAGTAAAGAGAATGTAGTCAAGAAATAGATAAGTGATTTGGAATATGAGGAAGCAAAAACAACCAGTCCAAATGAGAATAAAGAAGAATCATAAATAAATAAATATGAGGATAAGGTAAGGAGCCTCTGGGACAACTTCAAGCTTACCAACATTCGCATCATGGAGGTGGTGGAAAGAGAAGAGATAGCGCAGGAAATTAAAAACCGATTTGAAAAAAATAATAACAGCAAGCTTCAATAACTTAATGAATGAAATAAATGTATAAGTCCAGGAAGTGCTGACTCCAAACAAGATGAACTCAAAGATGCCCACACTAAAACAAACATCATAATTAAAATACCAAAAGTTAATGACAAAGAGAGACTCCTAAAAGCAACAAGAGAAAAAAAATTAGTTGTGGACATGGAATATTCCACAAAACTGTCAGCTAATTTCTCAAAAGAAATTTTACATGCCAGAGGGAGAGGAATAAATATTAAAAGTGGTGAAAAGCAAGGACCTGAAACCAACATTACTCTACTCACCAAAGCTGTCATTTAGAATGGGAGGGCAGATTAAGAGCTTTCCAGGCAAGTAAAAACTAAAGGAGTTCTCCACCACCAAACCAGTATTATATGAAATGTTAGAGTGTTCTTTAAGAAGAATAAGATCAAAAACATGAACAATAAAATGACAATAAGTAGATATCTATCAACAATTGAATCTAAAAAACAAAATAAATGAAAAAGCAGAACAGAAACAGAATCATAAATGCAGAGAACATTTTGATGGTTGACAGATGGGAGGGGGGTTGGAGGGATGGGCAAAAAAGGTGAAGGAATTAGGAAGAACAAATTGTTTGATACAGAATAGTCAGTCTTGGGGATGTAAAGTACAGCATAGAGAATATAGTAAATAATAGTGTTAGATGGGCACAAGATTTTTTCAGATGATCATTTATTAAGTTATATAATGTCTAATCACTGGGGTTTACACCTGAAACTAACATAATAATGTATATCAGTTGTAATTAAAAAATAAAGATGAAAAATCATTTTAGCCTTTCAGCCCTTGCCCATGTTGATATTCATGACTATGAATTAACGAGTACTAGTTGGGCAGGGAACAGCAGGACAGTGTAACTTACTCACCCATGCCTCCACCACAATACCAGCCAACTAACATGATGTCATGAAGTCATGATAAACCAATGAAGGATAGGAAGTAATGGGGACTTAGGCCATAAGGCAAACTCCAGGGCTTGGATTCAAGCCTAAACTATAGTCCTGGCCCTGCTTCATAGTCTTATAACATGAGGAGAAATTTCAACTGTTTAGCCTCAAATTCTTCTTTTGTACCCACCTCCCAGAGTTGTAGTGAAGATTAAAATTTAGAAAAGCATCTTACAAATCTCAAGACACTAGGCAAGGTTAGGGTAGGAGCCTTTATCAGGACAGGTAGCAAGTCCTAATCACATGATATGTTCTAGGAGTAGTCTGAGAAAGCTGTGGGTATGTGTGTCTCTGTAGGTAGTATTCTAAGGGTTTCCTGAGGGTTTTGCTTGTGAACAAACTCAACTTTAAACGCATGGCAGTTTAAAGATTTGCAAACATTTCATGACCCCATTACTTGTGCCATTCAACTCCCATGATGTCACAGAGTATGTGGACAGTAAAGCTCAATGTTGGTACCTGGGCATCCTTTTCAAGTTCCCTCAGGTTGGACTTTAGGGATTCTTAAGGGGTAGGAGCACTACACATGGTAGAAGGCACACCTTCAGAATTTTAAGAAGAGGCAAACCTTTTTTCTTAGCAGAGTTTGAACCCACTGCTTCTGACACAGCCCACTGGTATTTAAGGAACAAACTGAAATAAATCAATTTGTCAATGACCTTGCCCATCAATAATGAGCTAAGAGGGCCTATTAAAAGAAAGGTGACCACAGAAGAGTTTACTTTGGTTCATAAAATGAAAAACGTAAAATCTTAGGGGAAAGTAAGTTCACTGAAACTAATTTTTTGAGTTGCATATCAAAATGAAATTAATGTTTTAAATCTTTAGATGAGAGAAGTGTTTGCTGAACTCTTGGTTTTTAAAAAGTTATTAAATAAATTAAATCTTTTTAAAAAGTTATTAAAACAGTGAAATAGTGACATATCAACTTGTAAGTTCTGAATCAAGCACTACCCAAATTTCCCATGGACCATTCACAATGGGCCAGTCTGCATATATCTTCTGCCTTCTGCTATTATGCAAACATAGGCCACTTATACTGTGAAGAAATAAATACATAAATACAGGTGAATAAAGGTGACATTGTACTGCTTCATGGATTGAAGGCCTGCAACAGCCTCTGGGGGTCACGTTGGGAGTGACATTTCTGGCTGGGGAGAAACTGCCTCTCAGAACTAGCCAATTCTTAGAGGCAGCAAAGGGCCCAGCCAGGAGCCAGCCCTTGACATGCAGACTAACCAATCCAGAGCCAGACCTCCTCTCTCTGCTGGTACTAGGCAACTGGAGACAAGCCTTCTACCCTAGAGTCCACCAAAATGATTTGAACCTAGCCAGTCTTATGATGTTCACCCAGCCCTTCCATGTCCTTCCTGGGAAATCCCAATAAAGGCTATGGCCCAAACCTTCCCCTATTCCTGTCTTCTGGACCACTCCGGTGTCTCCCCAGGGACCCTCCATGGTATGCCACACCCCCTGTCTCTAGGAGCTGAAAACAATAAACTTTGTTTTCCTGAGCCTCTCTTCTGTTTCCTCTGATGGACTGACCGTCCCATAAAAGAATACAAAACAATCAGTGTATGGGATTCTCCCTTTCTTAGTTCCCATAACTCATTTGGTTTCTGTGTTCCAAAAAAAATGTGAATTGAAGTCATTCCTTGAATGACAAATTTTTGCTTTTCCAATATGAAATGTATACCCCACTATAAATTTTTTGTCTTTTTGTGAATACCAGTGACTTTTAATTTAGTGCAGAATTAGTGTGTCATCTTTTCTAAAACAATTTAAACAATATAGTACCAGAGATACTCATTACCCAGGTGTAAATTACAGTGATGACAACATGACCCACTGTGACCAAGATGACCCCCACCACACATACAGGTAATGGCATATACATGACAAACACTCTAGCTGACAGCCTCAGTCGTAAGACACTTGGTAGTTTCAGAGACATTAGAATGTGAAAAAATGTCTTAGTACTGACGATTTTCTGCTTCACGGAACTTTAATCAGGCCCCTGAACCTTCTCCTGGGTTATCTGTGCCCTTCCTTGTAAAATCCAATGTTAATGAAAACCCTGCTAAGTCAGTTTAACCAGAACTCCCCACCCTGGATATCTGATATCACCCTCCATATCTGACCAGGTCCCTCATTCCCCAGATGATGTCTGATTGTCCTGGTCTACCTTTGGCAAGAATTCTACTACTGAAAAACAAAGGTGAAAGAATAGTCTATAGAGTCAGATCCTTCGTTTGTTAATGTATGCAATAAAAACAAAGGCCATTTGGGAAGGTTTGCTTTAGCAGCCTCTCTGCTCATCTCCCTGCCTCTAACCTCTCCTTCCTGCAGTCACTCCTCAGCACAGCAGCTGGGGGCTCCCAGTATCTCTGTGTCAGATCAAGTTGCTCTTGGGCTTCAATTTCTCCATTGGCTCCAAGCTGACTCAGAAATGAGAGTGAAAGCCAAGCTTGTCATTTAATCTAGGAAGACCAACATGACTTACTCCCCAATCCAATGCCCCCTCTATGTTACCATCTCCCCCCTACTCTCATCTCCCTCTCACTCTGCTCCTCTGTACTGATTTTCCGATTGTACCTCCAACAAACGGGCATGCTCCTGCCTCCGGGACTTTGTACCTGCCTTTTTCTCTGTCCAGAATATTCTTCTCCTCTTGCCTTCTTCCCTTACTTCCTGAGAGTCTTTCTTCAAAAGTCACCATCTCTGTGGGTCCTTCCCTGCCCATCATATCCACCATATTAACAACCATCCCACTGGTAGTCCCTCCCCACTACCCCTTTCTTAGCACTTACCACTAACATACAAGAAAGCAGAAATCCTATAAACTTTGATCACTATTTTATCTTCAGTACCTGTAATGGTTTCTAGGACTTAGTAGCTGCTCAGTAAACATTTATCTAATGGATGAATTATTTACTTTTTGTCTAATGCTAATCTATATATTCTAAGCATTCTACAGGTAATATATCTTATTTTTTTCTAATAAGAAAAAATGTTAACTTAAAGTGCATAGCATTTTATCTGTATGTCTAAGTTTTATGCCATTTCTGTTTTGAACTCAAAATGTATAAATGTGATAGGAAGGAATGGAAAACAGAGACTGTGCGTTGGAGGGAGAGAGAAGAAGAAAGGCAGAACCTGCCACCTCAGGCCATTTCCTAAACAGCATCCAAACCCTTTGCTAAATCAAGAGCTTGGAATTTAGTGTTGCTCCTTATCAAGAAAGTCAACTTATTAATTTAAATCTAGGGACAAACTATTCCAATACCAGGTGCTTCAACTTCTAATAATGTTCAACATACTCTTATTGTTCAGGTTTCTAACAGCATCAAGCACATAACTTCTCCATCATGAGGAACACATTTAGTTCAAAAACAGCCAAGATGGGAACATTTGAAGTACATGAAGTACACGGCCAAGCCACATGGGGTAAAGCAGCCCCAGGTTAGCAGTTTCCATGTAGGCTTCCTCATATTCAGCCAGGAGACTCATTTGCTGTAATGGAGGCTCAGTTCTTGAGATAATGCTTAACAATCAGCTCAAACACACAAGCCTGTTCTGTGTTAGCCTTCTCTGAGTAATGTTATCCAGACGTCTGGAGTGTATAGAAGATGATGATTTGATTCTTACTCAGAGAGAGAGATCATTTTGGAGAAGAAACTGTGAAGCCCGAGTCTGTCTTTGCTTTTCTCTCATATCTATATCGCTCTTCTATTCCAAAGTTCCAAAGATCCCCAAGATACTGCTCAGTCCCAGTTCCACAAACCCAATCTTGCTCTCTTTCTTGAGTTTCAAAGTCCATAGAACATCAACTCTTGAATATCTCACACCCAACTTACCCAAATTGGAACTCAGCACCTTTCCTCAAAGGAAAGGAAAGAAAAGAAGTCCTCCCCCATCTAGTGGTTCTGTATCTCAACACTCAGCACCATAGTCCTTCCAGCTCCCAAAACACAATCCTGGAGCCACCCTTGACTTCTTTCTACTTCTCACTCGATGGTGCTAACCATTCACCTATTCTCCATTTTCATAATCTCAAAAATCAATCTACTCTCTGTCCATATGCCATTGTTGCATTTGGGGTGCCCTCATATGCAAATGGAGTACCCTCAGCTAGGTCACAGCACCCAACCAGTCTTAGGGTACCTTTCCACACTCCCACCATGGTCCACCTTCTACTGTTCTATGAAGGAAACTAGACCAGGTCACTGTTGGCTGAAAGCCCATCAATGGTTTCCTACTAACCTTGGGAAAAAGTCCCAGCTCCATAACATGATTTCCCAGGGTGTGTGAAGACTCATTAATTGGTTATGAAATCAAGTTTTTGGGTCATAACCAGCACTAAAAAAACCAGTTGAATAAAATAGAGAGTACCTTGTGCATGGTAAGCATTGGTGTGGTTTTTGAATATTGTATAATCCACAGATGTGTGTCCCGAGTTATGACATAAGACCTATTTCTTACTGTGGGGTTGTAGTGAAGACAAGTTTGAAAAAATAGTAGACAAGAACTTTTGTGATCTGTCCCTGGACCAACCAACACTACAGACCCCTCTATTTTCAACAGTCTCTAGTAAGATGTGGTGTCTCAAACACGCAGTTAGTTATCTACCCCCTCCACCCCTTAGCACATGCTTTCTCTTTCCCTGGGGTTCTTTGCTTGCCCTGCACACACACAGCCCTGCTCCACCCTGGCCTTGCATAGCTAGTTCTTAATCTTAAGATCTCAGCTTATGTGGAAACCTACTTGACCTACTCTATTACATGGAATAGGTTACCTACCACATATGTCCCCACAATATCCTGTCTTTCCCCATCATAGCACACGTCACACTGTAGTACAGCATCTGCTTTCCTGCTCTTATCTCCATTATGGCAGGAATTGCATCTATTTTCTCATTTCTCTACCCCCAGCATATAGCAGAGTGTCTAATGTGTTATAGGTTTTCTTTGAGTAGATGTTGAATGAAAACCAATGAGCCTAATTATTAAGGGTTTTCTTTCTAGAGCTGCTTGAGCCCCTCTGATGTTTAAGACCCTGTGGACATACAGAGACAAACAAGACAATATTATTGCCTCAAATTTAGAAATAATATATCTGTGACCTTAGCAGCAAGATCTCATCCTCCCCCCAAAATGGCTCACAAGCAATATCATGAGCCAAGCATCCTACCGAGTGATGCTGGAGGATAAAGGAAGAGTCTTTTGTGGCCCAAATAAAAATCAAACAAAACCTCCTCAAGCTTGAACATTCTAGAGTTCATCATGTGATTCCCAGCATGAAAATCTTACATTTTATGTTAAATTTTATGTAAAAATTATACTTGTATTTCTAATAAAATTTTGCATGAAATAGATATGAAACCCATGGTTTAGGCAGAACTTCAAAATTTGGGAGCAATGACAAGGCATCATTCCTTAGGCATAAGCCAGACACTGGAGCTTAGCCAAAGTTCCAGATACACTTACATACAGGGAGAAAGAGTACAGTATAAATATCAGTTATTTACACCACAGTAATTCATTAACTCACATTTGTTCCTTATTCTTTTCTATATGGCATTGGGCAGAAGGGGAAGGAACTAGGGAATTCTAACTCCTGAGACTAGGACTTTGAGAGACAAGGAAGAAGAGGATATGGCAGTGGAGGGACGTCCTCCCATTTTTGCCTCAGTGTGGTGGAGACCAAGGGCATTGAGATCAGCCAGCCCAGTGTTGAGCCCTGCCTTACCCCTGCCCTACCCTCAACTGTCTAGGTTACCCTAGGCAAGGCACTTAATCTTCCCAAACCACATTTACTTACCTGTAATGAGGAGCAATAACACCTGTGCCCCCAGCTTATTGGAAAAAGGAAGAAAAACAAAACTTTGAGGCTGACGCAGTGTAAGTTCTGCATACAGGTGTCCACAGCCATGAGGCCAGTGGGGACATGTTCTTAGTGGTAATGAGGTTTGCAGAGAAGGGCTCCTCCAACTCCTCAGAAGGCCTCACCAGGCAGGGGCTTGGATAGGGAGCCAGGATCAGGCAACTGATCAGAAACCCAAGGGTAATGAGTGGGTTTAAAGCATGAGTCCTAACAAGGAAAAGTTTAGACTGTCCAGGATTAAAGAAGTAAAGGAAACTTTTAAAAGCCATGAAGCCATCCAATAAACTTTTGCATTTGTGTTTCTTTTTTTCCCACTATGTATATTGTGAACTTCTGTGTCTGGCAAACATCTTCCCAGTAATAAAACGTTTTCGTCAGGGACCACGTTGGTTTGAGGAAATAATTAAAGAAGTGAATAACTCCTGCCTTAGTATATCTGTCAGCCTCAAGTCATTCCGCCTACCTGCTGTCAGTGTGCGCAGGGGCATCCCAGCACAGTGTGTTCCGTGTTTCGCGACGTGCGGGCCATAGAGAGGAAACGAGAGGGAGAGGGCCAGCTGGACCCAGGGAAACTGGAACACACGCTGCCTTTGTTCAAAATAATTTGAGTCGATGCCTCTGAGAGAGCTAATATAAACCCTGAGGGAGTCTGCATCTCTCCCAATGTTTAATATAAAACGTGCACGAAAACGTCATTGGGCTTTAAAAAAAAAGGTGGCTTGTTTTTCTCAGAGAAGGTCTGAAGGTCAGATTTTCAGAGTTTCTATAAGAAATTTGTGAAAGGAAAATGAGGGGCTCACTTGGCCTTTGCACTTTGGGATGAGGGTTGGTGGGCACATTATATTGAGGGGAGTTAATTAATGAAAAGCTCTTCCCTTCAGTTCATCAAAGTGAATGTGACAGTGAATTTTTTGTGTCAACTTGACTGGGCCGCACTGTACAAATGTTGGTTGAGCATTCTATGTGTCTCTGTGAAGCTATTTTTTTCTTTTTTTTAAATACACTTTATTAATTATGCCATTACAGTTGTCCTATTTCCCACTCTTATTCCCCTCCACCCTGCACACCCCCTCTCCCCCACTCCCCCTTCAGTTTATGACCATGTTTCTCAAGTTCTTTAGATTCTATATTTCCCCTACCATTCTTGCTCTTCCCCTATCTATTTTCTACCTACCATCTATGCTACTTATTTTCTGTACCTTCTCCCCCCTTCTCCTTCTCCCCTTTGCTAACCCTCCATGTGATCTTCATTTCTATGGTTCTGCTCCTGATTTAGCTGTCCTCTTAGTTTGCTTTTGTTTTAGGTGTGGTTCTTAATAACTGTGAGTTTGCTGTCCTTTCACTGTTCATCTTTTTTATCTTCTTTTTCTTAGATCAGTCCCTTTAACATTTCATATAAGAAGGGCTTGGTGATGATGAACTCCTTGAATTTGATCTTATCTGAGAAGCACTTTATCTGTCCTTCCATTCTAAATGAAAACTTTGCTGGATAGAGCAATCTTGGATATAGGTCTTTGGATTTCATGACTTGGAATACTTCTTTCCAGCCCTTTTTTGCCTGTAAGGTATCTTTTGAGAAATCAGCTGACAGTCTGATGGGGACTCCTTTGTAGGTGACTGTCCCCTTAGCTCTTGCTGCTTCTAGGATTCTCTCCTTCATTTTAATCTTGGATAATGTAATGATGATGTGCCTTGGTGTGTTCCTTCTTGGGTCCAACTTCTTTGGGATTCTCTGAGCTTCCTGGATTTCCTGGAAGTCTATTTCCTTTGCCAGATTAGGGAAGTTCTCCTTTATTTTTTGTTCAAATAAGTTTTCCACTCATGGCTGTTCCTGTTCCCCTTCTGGTACCCCTATAATTCGGATGTTGGAACGTTTAAAGATGTCCTGGAGGTTCCTAAGCCTCTCCTCATTTTTCTGAATTCTTGTTTCTTCGTCCTTTTCTGTTTGGTCATTTTTTCCCTCTTTCTGGTCCACTCCTTTGATTTGAGTCCCAGTTTCCTTTCCATTACTATTGGTTTCCTGTGTATTTCCCTTCATTTCAATTAGTTTAGCTTCCATATGTTCCTCTAATTTGTGGCTAAAATCAACCAGTTCTGTGAGCATCCTGATCACCTGTGCATCTGAAAGTTTGGCTATTTCTTCCTCCTTTGGCCTAGATTTATTGGCTCTGGGGCTCTGAGTTGTTCTTGAGCCATATTTTGATCTGTTTGTGCCCGTTACGTACGAGGAGCAGAGCCTTAGTTGTTCATCAGGGTGGGGCCTCCCAGGTCCCTGGTTTGTGAAGCTGTATTTGGGGGCGGGGTCAGAGAGGGACAATGGCGATTCTCTCTGCCACTTTCCACCGCTGGGGCCTGCTCGATCCATCTCACCACCACTAGCTCCTTCACTGGTTTATCTGTGCCCAAATGTGTGACCACGGTCGCCCTCAGTGGGTCCAATGCCATGCGCCCTCAGTGGGTCCTCCCGCTTCTCCACACCTGGAATCCTCCCACGGCTGCTGGCGTACCTGGGTCGCGCACCCGGGTGTGTCCGGTGGATCTTTCCTGCCCGACCCAGCTCTGCTGCTGGCTCTGCCCCTCTTGCTGGTTTGGCTGAAGGGTTTGTTGTTGTCAGACTTCCGCGTAGTTCAATTTTCTGTGGTTTGGCTACGTTTTTGTTGCTAAAACTTTATTGTTTTTAAACTTGGTTGTGTGAAAAGGTAAAGTGCTTCCACCTATACCTCTATCTTGGTGGAAGTGCCTGAAGCTATTTTTTAGATGATATTAACATTTAAATTCGTAGACTTTGAGTAAAGCAGATTACCCTCCACAATATAGATGGGCCCCATTTAGTCAGTTGAAGGCCTTCAGAGAAAAGAATTGAGCAAGAAAAAAATTTGCCTCCAGACTGCCTTCAGACTTCAGCTGCAACATCAACTCTTCCCCAGTTCTTCAGCCTGCCACCATCAGACTTACCAGCCCCCACACCTGTGTGAGCCAATTTCTCTCTCCCTCCCTCTGTCCATAGAGATTCCATTAGTTCTGTTTCTCTGGAGAACTCTGATTAATGCAAGTGTTTGAGAGGGGCCACTATCTAGATATGAAGAAGGTGGTTAAGGTGAGATGAAAAATGGGGCCAAGAAGAGGGTTGGTCTGATTATTTCAGATCTCTCAGAGCATTTGTTGATGGGGTTGTGTGGAGTTAGGCTAGCATCTGAATAGTGAGAGTCAAAAAGGCTGTAGCGCTCTCACCAGGCTAGGAGATGGCAAGCTGGATCAGAAAGATTCAGGATAATACATCTATACATTCACTCACTCATTCATTTAACAAATGCTGACTACAAGGCACTCTTTAGACAATGGGGATTCAGCAGTGAGCAAAGTAGGTCCTGCCTTCCCAGAACTTACAATTTAGAGGGGACACAATAAACAGATAAATAGGATAAGAAAAGAAGTCAAGTAAAAGGATGGAGTTTGATGGACTGCTTGAGGATCTTCTCTGTAGCAGATGTTCTTCTATGACAATAAGGTAAATAGAAGCCTTGTTCCATTTTCTGAAGGAGGCCAACTGGTTAATGGGCAGTTAAATCATGAGTTCTGGCCCTGATTGGTGTAATTCAGTTGGTTGAGCATCAACTGGCAAAGTTAATGGTCACTGGTTTGATTCCTGGGCAGGGTACAAGCCTGGGCTGTGGGCCAGGTGCCCGGTCAGGGCATGTGTGCAAGAGGTAGCCTATGAATGTTCTCACACATTGATGTTTCTCTCCCTTTCTTTCTCTCTCCTCCCCTCTCTCTAAGAATAAATAGATAAATCTTAAGAAAGCAAGCAAGCAAGCACAAGATCTGTCCAGATCATGCAGCATTCCTGTGAGGACACCAAGAGCCCTTTGCACTTAGGAATTGCTCCTGAAAGAAGTTCCTATAAGCTGGCTATAGCCCTCTGCAGACTCTCCATTTAAGGAAGACTTGGGCACATGGGAAGCCCTTCCAGGTGAGTTCTCGGGGGCTCCATCTTAACCCAGGCACTCTTTCTGGTCACAACTTCCTGAAGTCTTTGACTGTTGAGTTAATCCAGACCAGGAAGCTGCCTGCTTTCTGAAATGATTTCATGTCTAGGAAATAAGAAACATGTCCATCCAGTGTAGAAGAGAACAGGTCTCTTAACAGGATAGAGAAGAGATAGAGCCTAAAACTAGGGCCTGGCAGGGAGGGAATCAGGCCTCATTTCCACCTTTGAAAACCGGGTAGTCAAACTGCTGTGGTCTCTCTGGTCTACGCAGACTACCCAGAAATCATCAGAGGGAAAGGCGTGGAGCTGGCTTTGCAGCAGTGGCAACTCTGAGCTAAAAGAAAATGTTTTCCATTGCCAGTAACTTAATGGAAATAAAGCCTTCACACACTGAGCAGAAACTGATGACTCTTCTCTGGTATTATTAACTGTTCCTGGTGGGTGAAGCTTGGTCTGGCATTTGTAGTTGGTGTATCTTCTTCAGGGACCTTGCATTTCATTCAAGTGGCTGGTGGAAAGTTCCTCTTTGTTGCTAGAGCTATAGTGGTAGTAAGGCACCTCTGCATCTCACACAAATAAACTGTAGAGGAATACCAGCTGGAAACAAACTGAGGACTAGTAACAACTGCAGATGGAATTAATGGTTGCATCCTAGCACCAGCAGAGCCTGTGAATGTGCACAAGATGGCATTGTGAATATGCAAAACTAATATTTTATCTCGTGGACTAGACCTTATTCAAGATAGAAGATCATGTTGTTCTATGTGTTTTATGTTCCTGCTACTGAAGTTAGTAAAGGTATTTATATGTGAGTGAGCATAGTATTTATTAGATTAAATTGCATGATAGTAAACTCTTAATTTTCCATGTTAATGGCAGCAACCTTTTGTGGGTAGCATTAATAGAAATAGTGGTAATAATAATAACAACAACAACAATAACTACCTAAAGACCTAACCATAAGACCTAAGACCATAAAACTCCTAAAATTAAAACAGAGAAAATCTTTATGGCATTAGATTTGGCAATGATTCCCTGGATATGACACCAAGAGCACAGGCAACAACAACACAATGAACAACTAGAACAGCATTGGACTTAAAAACTGCACAGCAAAGGAAACAATCCACAGAGTGAAAAGGCAACCTATAGAATGAGAGAAAGTGTTTTCAAATCATACACCTGTTATGATTATCCAGAATCATAATATCCGGAATCATTTAATATCCAGAATACAAAATAACTCCTACAACAGCAAAAACAAATGGATTAAAAAGTGGGCAAAGGACTTGAATAGACATTTCTCCAAAGAAGATATGCAAATGGCCAAGAAGCATATGAAAACATGCTAAACATGTTTGGAATGGCTACAAAAAAACAAAAGCAAAACAGAAAACAACATGTTGGTGAGGATGTGGAGAAACTGGGATCTTTTTGCACTGTGGGTGGGAATGTAAAATGTGTTGGTGGGGATGTAAAATGGATCAACTATGAAAATCAGGATGAAGTTCTCAAAAATATTACAAATAGAATTTCCATATGATATAGCAATTCCACAACTGGCTATGTAGCCAACAGAATTGAAAGCACGATCTTAAAGAGATACCTACCCACCCATGTCTATCAGAGCATTTTTCACAATCATAAGGAGATGAAAGCAACCCAAATGTTCACCAAGAGATGAATGGATAAACAAAGTGCGGCGGTATCTACATACAGTAAAATATCATTTGGCCTTAAAAAAGAAGGAAATCTTGTCATATGCTACAGCATAGATGAAGCTTGAGGGCGTTGTTAGGTGAAATAAGCCAGATGCAATAAAACAAATACCATATGATTTCATTTATATGAAGAATCTGAAGTAATCAAGCTTGAAGAAACACAAAGTGGAATGGCTGTTGCCAGAGTCTGGGGGAGGGAAATGAGAAGTTGCTGTTCAGTGGGTACAGAGTTTCAGTTTTGTCAGATTAAGAGTTTTGGAGACTTGCTGCACTCAATGTGAACGTGCTTTTAAAATGAAAATAAAATCACTATGTGCCAGATGCCACATTAAGCTCCTTACGTATATTATTTCATGGGTTTGTTGTAACACATCCTGCTGAGATAGGGACTGTTAGTGAACCTGTTTTTTGGGGAAGGAATTGAAGCCAGGAGGGTGAGTACTGTGCTCAAGGTCACATGCTTGGAAAGATTGAGTGACAGAGCCCTAAGTGATCCAGCTAATAAGTGGCTGAGTTGGGATGACATCTTACCCCAAGCTCATACTCTCAACTACCACATCATATCGTGGGGCATTTGGAGAAGACAGGCTGGAGTGACATTTACCCACTCAGATGTGGGACTTAAACTCTGGTACAGCATCTAGGTGAGCTGGATGCTGGGTGTGGGAGCAGGCTTCAAGGCTCCTTGGTTTGGAACGAGGGAATGAGAGACGATTCGTGTTCTCTGATGCAACAAACTAAAGGGATGTGGCCAGAATCCCTTTGGCCACATGGATTGCCTGAGAGGGAAAGGAAGGCAGGCTTCATGAGTGAGATAAGTAATAGATCTGGTGTTGGAGGTCTTACCGATCTCATTTAGTCCTCAGAAAAGAGTAAGGCATCAGGATTCTAATAACTGTCCAACAGATGAAGAAACCGAGGCTCACAGAGAGCAGCTCAGGAACTTGGCAGGGGAAGGCCCAGGGACTGACTACGTGCGCAGGAGTGTTGGCAAAGGGCTCTCACTGCAAGCACACGATGGAGCCTCCAGGGGGCGCACTGCCACAGATTCCCGATCTCCTCAACCTCCCTCAGGGTTGGAATCCCTTTACCTCTCTTCTGAAATCCCTTCCACGTGCCGGGCTTGGTGAGCATCTCACTTCCTACTCCACAGCCAGCCGAAGCAATGGGAATGGAGCCCCCAGCTTTGGCTGACCTGTCCTCGGGCCCGAGGCCAACCCTTCCCTACAACAGAACACCATCCAGTGAATCTCCTTTCGTCTCTAGCATCGTTTGTATTCCTTCACTATTGGATTATTCCCACCTCCGTGAGAATCTTTTTCTTTTGTAGATTACCCGGTGACTGCTACAGAGAGGCGTTTCTAGCATGCTTCACATCCAAGCAGATCATTTTTAAATAATTCCTCTACTAAACAACACAATTATATGCAATAATAATCATTGTTTTCTTGAATCACTCTCCATTTTAAAACAATTAACAATTAAAACAAGAATAAAATTCCATTGCAACTCTATTTAAATTCATTATATTTCATGACTAAAATTTATGCTTAACCGACCAGAATATTATACCTTGCAGTCTGCACTCTATTGGTACTTAAATTTTAGACATAAATAAAAACTTTGGTTGGTCATACAAAAGTGACAGAATTGAAGTAACTCAAGTTCTGTCGGTCTGTCTGCAGAGGTAATTTTAATAAAGCACACGCCACTCCCCAGGCCAGAGAGGTGGCCCTGTGAGCACCACATTGTTTCCTATGAGGGTGCGTGTTCCCAGCACAAAGTGACACTCACTCATTCAGCAATCTTTAACTATCGTGCTCATTTAGATTTATCTTTAATTACATGTACGTCTATTTACTCAACCAGTGTTTATTGTGCCAGACACTATTTTAGATATTAGGGGTGCAGTGGTGAACAACATTGTCAAAATCTCTATGTTCACAGGGCTATCACAGGGAGATAAACTATAAACAGATAAATGAAACAAATAAGCGTGAAAAAGACAGTCAGATGGTAGTTAAGTGCTATGAAGAAAAAAATAAGCAGGAGCTGGAGGCTGGTGGAAGGGCCTGGATCTTTTGGCTCAGGTGGTTGTCTAGAAGGGCTGTATGGGTTGACTGGTTGGGGTGGGGCAATGGTTATGACTTAGAGAGGGAACTGGGGTCCCATGTAGGTTCATGGACCACAGGAGCTACCGACATAGGCTGAGGTCTTAGATTTGACTTTTAATGTTTAGTTGGCATCAACAATGGCTTCTTCTGTCTCTTTTATAAACAGGTATATGAACAAATGCAGATCAGGACTGTGCCTATGTGTACAAAGAAAGAACCATGTGCTTGAAACATTCCTTATCTTCGCACATAAACTTAATCATGTTTGTGCCCAAATGCAAATGTGTTTTCTTTGAATGTTTATCTTTGAATTTAAGTACAGAAAATGCTCTCTGGAGGTAGACTTTTTCTAACTTTGGCTACCATCTGGCTTTGAGAGAGACACAGGAACAGAGAGATAGATGAGTGTCTCCTCAACACCCCTACTTCGATGTAGGATCCACGGCCACAGTGCAGACCTCCTAGGCCCGGAGGCAGTCTCCCTCAGGTCACCTGAGCTGTCCTCACAACTTGGTCCTGCTTTGCAGTAAAAGCAATCACTACATCGGGGATTTAAAAAAATATGGTGAGGCCCTAGCTGATAAAGCTCAGTGGATTGAATGCAGGCTGCCATCCAAAGGGTCGCCAGTTTGATTCCCTGTCAGAGCACATGCCTGGGTTGTGGGCCAGGTCCCCACTGGAGGCCACATGAGAGGCAACCACACATTGATGTTTCTCTCTTTCTTACTCCCTTCCCCTCTCTCTAAAAATAAATAAATCAAATCTTTAAAAAGAATATGGTGAACTCCAGAAAAACATGGTGTTTGGGGCAATCTGAGGACCTCAGTGGCCCATGAGTATGGAGATAGGGGTGGTCAGGTGAGAGGGATGCTTTGTAAAAACTATGAAGTTCTAAGTATTTGAATTCTAACTATTTCCTCCAGGTTTACCTTCTTTGAGCAGATTTCCCTGTCTCAGCCTTCAACACCAGCTTTCTTCTCTAGAATCCCAGGCCCTCTGTGCCTAGCCCCTTGCTTTGTTACTTTCAGTGACACTCTGTTATGTGTGTCCTCTCCATTGTGCTTGGCCCTGGGTATTGAGCAGAGCCTCTCAGCTTCCTTTACTTAGGACCACCTGGGATCTGGGGCCAATGCAAAGTCTAAGTCACTAGGTGTGGCAGGGGCTAGAGATTTTTGCACTACTCCCAAGCTCCCAACAAAAGCTCCTATGGCTTGGGAGCCCGAGCACCCCGTGGTGAGGGGGAAAGAGATTGAGTGTGGTGGGCAAACAGACACACCTAGGCTCCACTTCTGCTCTGCCCTTATCTAACTATGCAGCCTTAACCTTTTTAAGCTTCAGTTTTCATAGCTTAAAAGGGCCTAAGTACATGATAAGTTTGTAGATAATGGCTATTATCCACAGAGTTTTGTGGTCTTTTATGAGATGGTCAGTCCACTGGAAGAGACAGAGAGACTCGGGAAAACAAAGTTTATTATTCTCAGCTCCTAGAGACAGGGAGCATGGCATGCCATGGAGAGTCCTGGGGGAGAGACACCAGGGTGGCCGGGAGGAGGAAGACAGGAACAAGGGAAGGTTTAGACTGTGACCTTTGTTGGGATTTCCCTGGAAAGACAAGGCAGGGCAGGGTGAACATCATAAGACTGGCTAGTTTGAACCATTTTGGTGGACTCTAAACTGGAAGGTTGGTCTCTAGTTGCCTGGTACCTGGCCCTGGGGTTATGAAGGCAGAGGAATGTTGCCTGGGGTGTTTGGGCCACAGAGAGGAGGTCTGGCTCTGGATTGGTTAGTCTGCATGTCAAGGGATGACTCCTGGCTGGGCCCTTTGCTGCCTCTCAGAACTGGCTAGTTCTGAGAGGCAGTCTCTTCCCAGCTGGAAAGGTTGTTTAAATACATATGTCACAACATCATAACATACATAAAGTAGAACATGCAAGACATGCTCATAAATGCAACTTCTAGCTTACGTGTTCTTCAGAGCTCTCACTGCTTCCCTTTTTAAAATTAACTAATTAATTCCCCATCCTGCTACTCTCCTCCCTTTCGGCAACCATCAGCTTGTTCTCTATATGTCTGTTTCTGTTCTTTTCTTTCTTTTAGATTCCACATGTAAGTGAAATCATACAGTATTTGTCTCTGACATGTTTTGCTTAGCATAATATCTTCTACATCCATCCATGATGACGAAAATGGTAAGATTTTTTTAAGACCCAGTAATATTCCATTGTGTATATGTACCACCACTTTTTCAACCACTTGTCTCCTGATGGAGACAGGTTCCTTCCATGTTTTGGCTATTGTAAATAATGCTGCTATGAACACAGGGGTGTGTATATTCTTTCAAATTTGTGTTTTGTATTTCTCCAGATTTATCTGGAGAAAATCCACTTTATTTATTTATCCACTTTAGTCCAAGAAGTGGAAACAATGGGTCAAAAGAGAGTTCCATTTTTAATTTTTAGAGGACTCCTACCAAGAGTAGACTAGGGAACTAGGGTTCCCTTTTCACCACATCCTTGCCAGTACTTGTTTGTTGATTTATTGATTATGGTCATTCTGACAAATATGAGTTGATGTCTCACTGTGGCTTTAATTTGCATTCCCCTGACAATTAGTGATATTGGGCATCTTTTCATTGGTGTATTGGCCAACAGTATGTCCTCTTTGAAGAAGTATCTATTCAAGTCCTTGGCCCATTTTTTATATTTTATTGATTGTGCTATTACAGTTTTTCCATTTCCCCCCTTTATTATCCTCTGCCCTCTACAACCTCTCCTACCAGCATTCCTCCCTCTTTAGCTCAAGTTCGTGGGTCATACATATAAGTTCTTGGCTTTTATATTTCCCATACTACTCTTAACCTCCCCTGGTCTATTTTTATACCTACCATTTGTGTCCTTATTCCCTGTACCTTTTCTCCCATTCTTCTCCCTCCACCTCCTTGCTGATAACTCTCCATGTGATCTCCATTTATGTGATTCTATTTCTGTTCTAGTTTATTTCTGTTCTAGTTGTTTGCTTAGTTTGTTTTGGTTTTTGGCTTTTAGGTTCAGTTGCTGATAGTGGTGAGTTTGTTGTCATTTTACTGTTCATATTTTTGATCATCTTCTTTTTCTCAGATAAGTCCCTTTTAGTATTTCATGTAATAAGGGCTTAGTGATGAGGAACTCTTTTAACTTGACATTATCTGGGAAGCACTTTATCTGCCCTTCCACTTTAAATGATAGCTTTGCAGGTAAAGTAGTCTTGGATGTGGGTTCTTCCCTTTCATGACTTGGAATAGTTCTTTCTAGTCCCTTCTTGCCTGCAAGGTTTCTTTTGGGAAATCCGCTGATAGTCTGATGAGAACTCCTTTGTAGGTAACTGTCTCCTTTTCTCTTGCTGCTTTTAAGATTCCCTCCTTATCTTTAATCTTGAGTAATGTGATTATGATGTGCCTTGGTGTGTGCTTCCTTAAGTCCAACTTCTTAGGGACTCTCTGAGTTTCCTGGACTTCCTGGAAGTCTATTTCCATTGCCAGATTAGGGAAGTTCTCCTTCATTATGTTTTCAATTTCTTGCTCTTCCTCTTCTCTTTCTGGCACCCCTATGATTTGGATGTTGGAATGTTTTTTTCTTTTTTTTTAATTTTTTTATTGATTATGCTGTTACAGTTGTTCTATTCCCCCCTTCATTCCCCTTCACCCTACACCCCCGTCCCCACCATTACCCCCCCTTTAGTTTATGACCGTGTGTCTCAAGTCCTTTAGATTCTATATTTCCCATGCTATTCTTGCCCCCCATCTATTTTCTATCTACTGTTTATGCTACTTATTTTCTGTACCTTCTCCCCCCTTCTCCTCCTCCCACTCCCCTGTTGCTAACCCTCCTTGAGATCTTCATTTCTATGTTTCCACTCCTGATCTAGCTGTCCTTTTAGTTTGCTTTTGTTTTAGGTGTGGTTCTTAATAACTGTGAGTTTGTTGTCCTTTCACTGTTCATGTTTCTTTAACTTCTTTTTCTTAGATAAGTCCCTTTAGCATTTCATATAATAAGGGCTTGGTAATGATGAACTCCTTGAATTTGATCTTATCTGAGAAGCACTTTATCTGTCCTTCCATTCTAAATGAAAGTTTTTCTGGATAGAGCAATCTTGGTTGTAGGTCTTTGGATTTCATGACTTGGAATACTTCTTTCCAGCCCCTTCTTGCCTGTAAGGTATCTTTTGAGAAATCAGCTGACAGTCTGATGGGGACTCCTTTGTAGGTGACTGTCCCCTTAGCTCTTGCTGCTTCTAGGATTCTCTCCTTCATTTTAATTTTGGCTAATGTAATGATGATGTGCCTTGGTGTGTTCCTTCTTGGGTCCAACTTCTTTGGGACTCTCTGAGCTTCCTGGATTTCCTGGAAGTCTATTTCCTTTGCCAGATTAGGGAAGTTCTCCTTTATTTTTTGTTCAAATAAGTTTTCCACTGGTGGCTGTGCCTTTCCCCCTTCTGGTACCTTTATAATTCGGATGTTGGAGCATTTAAAGATGTCCTGGAGGTTCCTAAGACTCTCCTCATTTCTTTGAATTCTTGCCTCCTGGCTCTTTTCTGTTTGGCCATTATTTGCTTTCTTCTGGTCCACTCCATTGATTTGAGTCCCAGTTTCCTTTTCATTGCTATTGGTGTCCTGTGCAATTCCATTCATTTCAATTAGTTTCGCCTTCATATATTTGTCTAATTTGTGGCTATAATCAACTAGTTCTGTGAGGATCCTGATCACCAGTGTTTTAAACTGTGCGTCTGAGAGTTTTGCTATTTCTTCATCACTTAGATTTATAGGCTCTGGGGCTTTGAGATCTTCTTGAGCCATTTTTGGTCTGTTCGTGCCCTTTAAGTGTGAGGAGCGGCACCTTGGACTCCCAGGTCGCTGGGTTGTGACGCTGTATGTGGGGGCGTCACAAATGCGCACAAATGCGCGACCATAGTCAACCCGCAGCCCTGCTCCCTGGCTGTTTCCCCCGCGGTCGCTCGCTTGGTCGCTCTCTCGGTCGCTCTCTCGGTAGCTCACTGGGTCCAACCCTGCGCCCAGATTCCGAGGGCCTGGATTCCGTGCCTGAGTCCATCTGACTGAGTCCTCCTGTGCAACCCCGCTCCACCAGCTGCTGGTTTCGCCCCTTACCGGTCAGGCTGAAGAATTTGTTGTTAACAGACTTCCGAAAAGTTCAATTTTCTGTGTTCTGCCTGTGTTTTCTGTTGCTAATATTTAATTGTCTCTAAACTTGGTTGTGTGAGAAGGCACGGCATATCCACCTATGCCTCCATCTTGGCGGAAGTCGGATGTTGGAATGTTTAAAGTTGTCCTGGAAGTTCCTAAGCTTCTCCTCATATTTTTGAATTCTCATTTCTTCATTCTGTCCTAGTTGATTGTTTATTTCTTTCTTCTGGCCCAAACCATTGACTTGAGTCCCAGTTTCCTTCCCGTCACTGTTGGTTCCCTGTACATTTTCCTTTAGTTCACTTTTCATAGTCTTCACCTTTTCCTCAATTTTCCAACCATACTCAACCATGTCTGTGAGCATCCTGATTACCAGTGTTTTGAACTGTGCATGTGATAGGTTGGTTATCTCTTGATCACTCAGTTGTATTTTTTCTGGAGCTTTGATCTATTCTTTCATTTGGCCCATTTTTTTTTTTTTGTTTTGGAACACCTGTTATGTAGTAAGGGGTGAAGCCTTAGGTGTTTACCATGGTGGGGCAACTGTATTTTTGTGTTGTTGCACCTTATGTGGGGATGGGTCTGAGAGGGAACAGTGCCATTTGCTCTGCTCTCTGCAGGCTTTCAGTCACTTCCTCTTTTACCCACAAGCAAAGTGGGCCCTTCTGGTGCTGATTCCCAGGTGGGTGAGTTTGTGTACATTCTAGGAGCCTGTGGGTCTTTACAGTGAACTCTCCCTTGAGGCTAGGAGTGTCTCTAGCCACCTCAACCCCAACAGGTTTTTTCAGTCAGAGGTTTTGAGGCTTTATTTCCCCTTCTAGAACCCTGGGTTGTCCAGTCTGTCTTGCTCCCTACTTGTTCCTCCCTGTTTATCTGCATTCAAATGTGAGACTCTCTGGTCCACCAGCCACTGCTTCGCAGTGAGTACTCTCTGCCTGGCTGCCTATTTTTGCCCCTCCTACCCATCTAGATGAATATTTCTTTTTTAACTCTTTGATTGTCAGAATTCCATACAGTGCAACTTCTGTCAGTCTTTTTTTTAATTTCTGTCTTTCTTTTGGTTGTGTGAGGAGGCACAATGTGTCTACCTACACCTCCATCTTGCCTGAAAGTGTCCCTTGGCCCATTTTTAATTGGATTGTTTATTTGTTTGTTTTTTGGTGTTACATTGTATTAATTCAACTTAATATATTTTGGACATTAACCCATTATTGGATGTTTCACTGGTGGATATCTTCTCCCATTCAGTGGGTTGTGTTTTCATTTTGTTGATGGTTTCCTCACTGCTTCCTTTTATGGTGCTCATACTAGAGGCCAATCTGCCTACATCCGACTGAGTACAGTCTGACTGTACTCAGACTTGTTGAGCTAAGTGGCATGATGGGTGTGTGTGTTTAGCACACTGCCTGACATATAGGACCCCAGAAATGGCTGTAGTTGCTGTAATTATTTTTATTATTCTTGCTGAATAATACCCCATAAGGTTTCCCAACCCCATAAGGTTACCATAAAAGAACTACTTCCAAACCAGCACCACCGCTAATTTTAAGAGCAAAATGCTGAAAAAACTGTGTGTGCTGCCTTTGAAGATGAGCAGATGCCAGCCACAATCCTTTTTCATTCTGAGGATCACAGGCTGAACATCAGCCCCTCCCCTCCTTGCTTGTACCCTAACCATGAGTCCATCCATCAAGACCTTCCACTGAGAGAAACAAATTATAATCATCTTTGTATGAGGCAGTTTGAATTTGCTTTCCTGTTGGTTATAAACTAACTTACAACCCAAACTGCTGAGAAATCCCTGCATGTCAAATATTTTTCTACCAACTGATAAGAAAGTTCTCAAAAATAAAACAGCCATCTGATAAAACCTGGGGTTAATTGCCTTACACAACTGCTAAATGTGATCAGCATTCTCCCCTCTACTCTGTGTGTCCCCCCAAAAATGAGGTGAATTCATTCATGACTAACATTTGCCTTGTGCATCCCAGTTCACTGTAGTAGGCACATGGCGTGTGGGTAAGTGCTGAAGACATCATTTCATGTTTTTCTCTTATGCTTGAAATGAAAACATCTCAACCAAAGATTAAACAAATGATCAGTCAACCATCAAAAGTTAATCAGCATCTACACTTGCACAATACTTTAAAAATCTGCCTGGTTGTTATACTGGTATCAAAACACTGAGGCATTTGAAATCCCAAACCACAAAGTTTCAACAGTAGTTAACCCTTTAGTCATGACAGGTTAGGTTTTTCTTTGGTGTATTTCTTAATTTTCTTCCATGGGCCTGTGTTACTTTATTTTCTCATTGCAGAATTGTCTTTATTTTATTTTAAAATATTTTTATTTTTCAACTACAGTTGACATGCAACATTGTATTAGTTTCAGGTGTACAACATAGTGAGTAGACATTTACATGACTTAGGTAATGATCACCCTGATAAGTCAAGTACCCTGGCACCATGCATAGTCATTATGATATTATCAACTGTATTTCCTATGCTGTACTTTACAGCCCTATGTGTCACTTTATTTGTAAGAACTACTATGAAATAGTTCTACAGAAAATTTCAGCCTACAGAAAGTTACAGAGATTATTAAAATGAACACTTTTGTACATTTTTTAGTTCTTGCTTTACATTGAATCAGAAACAAAATTGTAAGCCCTGGCTGGTGTAGCTCAGTGGATTGAGCACGGGTCTGCGAACCAGACAATTGCGGTTCAATTCCCAGTCAGGGCACATACCAGGGTTGCAGGCTAGTTCCCAGCAGGGGAACACATGAAAGGCATCCATACATTGATGTTTCTCTCCCTCTCTCCTTCCCTTCCCCTCTAAAGATAAATAAATAAAATCTGAAAAAAAAAAGAAACAAAATAGTAATGACAAACAAAATCCTTAAATTCATCCTCATTTCCTCCAATCGATCCTTTTTGACTTCCAATTTCTGACAAGGGCAACACTATAATTTAGGCAATTAAGATGAAAACCTTGAAACTGTGAGTGAGGTTATCTGTTTCCTAACATACATGTCCAATTGATAGCACCTCCAAGTTTCTCTTTTAAAAAAGCTATTTTTCATTCCCATTGCCATTTTCTTTTGATAGCCTCAATCACCAATCTCTTCCTCATTCTAGTCCTTTCTAGGTCAACAGTTTTAGCTCTTGGAAAGTATCATGCCACTGCCTCCTTGCTCAATTGTAACTGAGAAGTCAGCTACGAGTCTATGTAATTCCTTTTTGTTTCATCTCTTTTTTCCTTTCTCTTTTTGGATAATGATTTGGTATTTTTCTATGTTATGCTCAGATGTAGATGTCTTTTTAAACATCCTACTTCACATTAGTTGTGTTTTTTTGGAGCTGAGGAAGCTAGTTTTCCCATCATTTCTAGAAATTCTCAACCACTATGTCATCAAATATACCTTCTCTCTTCCTTTAATTTTCTTCTTCTTGCTTTGAGAGGATTTCTCACTTTATTCTCTGTTCTCCTAACCCCTCTTATTTTCTATTTCATCATCTCTCATTCTGGGTCATTTCCTCACATTTTTCTTCCAGTGTACAGTCTTTCTTTTAATGAGTCTATTCTACTATGTAATCTGTCAAGGGAGTTTCATTTATTACTGTTTTCATTCAAATGTTTCTGACACAGAGCATTAAAACCTTTTGGAATTTCTGATAGCAGTGTCTCTGTTATGCTAATGAGGCCACTTATGGTAGGCCTCTAGATATTGTCAGGAGGGGGGCTGGTCACCAGAAAGACCAACCATATGACTAGAAGGTTGAGACTTTCATTAATCTACCATCTAGGGAGGAAGTGGAGGCTAGAGGGTGAGTTCAACAGCTTGATCAGTGATTCAATACACCATGCCTGCCTAATGAAACCCTGATAAAAATTGCTCACCAAGTTTTCCTAGTTGATGAACACACTGATATACTGGGAGGGTGATAGATCCTGATTCCACAAGATGAGAACTCACTTCTGTACATCCTTTACATTTTGCAGGTCCTTCTCACTTGTAATCCTGAGTTCTATGAGTTATTCTAGCAAATTATTGAACCTGAGGAGGTCATGGGAACCTCTGAACTTATAGCTAGTCATTCAGAAGGGCTAGTGGCCTGTGTCCCCCCAAAGTGCAGCTGGCATCTGCGAAAATGGTCATCTTATTGGGGACCATGCTTTTTAACTTGTGGAGCCTGTGTCAACTGCAGGTGGCCAGTGCCAGAACTGCACTGCAGTCTATTCAGCTGGAGTTGAAACAGGGTAGAATGTTAATCTCCCCTGTTACTATATGGGAGACTTTGGGCAAGTCACACAATCTCTCTGTGCCACAGTTTCCTTATCTTAAAAAATGATAATATTAGCAGTATCTACCACATTAAATGTATGAGCAAAAATTGAGATAACTCAGTACCTGCCCATAATAACTGCTCACCAAATGTGAGTGCTACAAGATCCTGCTCAAATGTCACCATATTTACAAAGCCTACACTTTCGTCCTAAAGAAAATATTACTATTCTTTCCTTGCAGTGGGTACTTTCTGTCCTTTACCCTGTTTCATTTTTCGTTTAGCCCGTATCATCATTTGTATTAGTTGGCTCTTTCAGTGATTACGATTTGTTGCAAATCACCTCTCAAACTCAGTTGCTTCCAGCAGCAAGCCTTTATTCTCATGCTCACAGATCTGCAGGCCTACTGGGTTGGCTGATCAGGGATAGATTCAACTGAGTGGCTATGCTCCTGTCTTTCAGCTGCTGGCTTCATCTGCCTCTGGGCTGTGGGTTGTGTTCAAGTCAGGTCCACAGTGTCTCATTATTCTGGGACCAGAAACTTCTCAGCACACGTCTCACAGCCACAGCTGGAGTAGAAGAAGCAGGCCAAACCCCACAAGTATATTTCAGGCCTCTGCTTACATCATGCTCATAAATATCCCATG
Source organism: Artibeus jamaicensis (assembly GCF_021234435.1). Classification (NCBI taxonomy): domain Eukaryota; kingdom Metazoa; phylum Chordata; class Mammalia; order Chiroptera; family Phyllostomidae; genus Artibeus; species Artibeus jamaicensis. The sequence continues at coordinate 5,557,946 of NW_026521810.1, read as the reverse complement.
GGCCAAGGGGAGTGACTTATGGCTAAGCCAAATGTCAGATGAAACATACTCTACCTTCTGTCAGAGGAACTGCACTGCCACACGACCAAGTGTGGCACATAATTCTAACACAAGTGAGATGTGAGGAATTGGGGAATGCATCAATCTACCACAACACTTGACAACTTATATTTTCATTTGTTTTTAATCTAGATGACTTTTCCTGCCATTCTAAAAAAAATCATCACAGTAGGGACATTAGTTGTTCTGTACACAGTTCTATCCTCAGCACCTAAAACAACCATCGTTCAGCAAGTACCTGTACACTGAATGTATGAATGACTGAACACATGAGTCAAGTAATAAAAGTAGCTATAATAGTTACCCCCCTAACAGTTCTGTGGTACAGCTGTCAATAACTGTGTAACAGCCAAAATAAGAGGGCATGGGTTTCCTTAACACTGAAGGGCAGGAAACTGCAGCAGCTGTTGGCCAGTTGCCCTGGTAACAAAAACCTGCATGGAATCATGGAGGCTTAGGCTTTGAACTGGGCCACCATTTATCTGTATGGATGGCCATATATTCATCTTCAAAGTGAGATTCTCATAGGAGCCAAACTGAAGCTACCAAAAGCCAGTGATGAAACAATTCAGGAACTCAATTTCTCTGGTTTTGTCACCATTCATTGTAAGAAAAAGCTCTAGTATTGAGTTGATTTTACTAAAATTAGGCTCATTGACAGGCTAACAATAGCATTAACCAACTTCAACCCAGTAAGCAGAATTCTACCCCTGGAATTTAAAATACTGAGTTAAGCATATATTTGTAAGCCTTATATGTATAGGGGTGGGCAAAAGCAGGTTTACAATAATTTAAATGAATAAATAATTCAAGAATAAACTCTGTTTCATGCACTCATAACAGTAAACCTACTTTTATCTACCCCTGTACATAAACTTTCCTCAAGGGATGATAACATGAATGGAAAGAGCCTTAAAAACACAAATTCCCTGCAATTTAGCAAATAAAGAGACAATGAAAACTCTAATAATAATAAACTTGAGACAGACTAAATACTGCATAATTATCACACTTGAACCAAAGGTAGAAGACAAACTTAAAATTAAATCTGAACCCTTTCTGAAGAAGTAAAAATGGTCCAATAATAGCTAACTCAACCAAAATGAGCAAAGTTATAAAAAGCAACCTCCAACTTATTTCCTCAATAAGAAGATTTGGGATGAAATAGAAAAGACTGGGAGAAAGGGTAAATATATAGTACTGATTCAGAAAATTGAAGATGATGTCCTTTCAAAGAGCAAATGGTTGGTTTTCCAGAATTGGCCTCAGAGGCTGTGTTCTCTTACATTGGTTCTCTTACATTTTTCTTTACAAATAAAGAAAAATGGGGAAATTTTGGCTTACATGCACTCATGAAGTACTAGCTATGCACAAAGCCCAGGGTTAAAATCTGTTGGGGAATGTGTGTGGCAAGGGCAGCAGGGACTTGGTCCCTACACAGGTACACTCCTTGGAAGAAGACCTTTATCCATGAAAGAAAAGTCTGAACTAGAACAGAAGTCTCCAAGTTATCTTTGTATCACACAAGAGTTGAGTTGTCTGTGCTTTTGCTGAGACAGGAATTCACCCTGATGTCTGATCAAAGGGCAGTAAAATGTGTTGCCAGCAGAAACCTGGTAGGAGCATCCCATGTCAATCTGCAATTTCTCCTTTCAAGCTTCTTTGAAATTCAGGCAGTGTTAGGTCCAAGTAAGATACAGATTTCCCTTGACCTAAGTTACTTTATAGATAGTGTTATTCAAATATTCACAAATATGGACGTTAATGTAAACTACTTATGGTTGTGACTCTTACACAGCCAGATAACCCAACAAAAATTGAAGTTTAATACAAAGCAAAAAATAACATATTTAAAATGTGAAGTAAACTTTATGCACATAGCAGTGCCCAGCACAAAGTAGACACATGATGTGTGTCTGTGAAATGAGTACTGCACAGCGATGATGTCATTATCAGGTTGTTTTTGAACTGACTCTGTAAAGATGTGGGGAGAGGCTGCAGCAGGAACCTTCAGTGGAGCATCTCTGATCCCACAGTTGAGACAGCAGAACCTTTACTTGTGAAGGAAGGGGCAGGAGCTCAGCTCAGGAAGCAGTCTTCCAATGGCCTAGAAGCACTCCTGCAGTTTTGTTCATTGTGTGCCCCATGCCCTGGGATTGTGGAATCTCAACATGTGCCTCAGTCCCTCTGGGCTGCTCTAACAAAGTACCAAGGACTGGGTGGTTTATAAACAACTGAAATGTATTGCTCATCACTCTGGAGTTCTGAGAGCCTGGAGTTCTGAGATCAGGGTACCAGCATGATTGAGTCCCAGTGAGAGTTATCTTCTGGGTGGCACACTCCTCCTCAATCCTCACTCTGGGGTCTCTGTTATAAAGGCACTAATCCCATTCATAATGGCACCACCTTCATGACCTGATCACCTCCTGAAGGTCCCATCTCCAAATACCATTGCACTGGGCTTTAGCATTTCAACATATGCCTTTGGAGGGGACACGTGCATTCAGTCCATTGCAGCAGGTGTTTGTGGAACACTTTTACTCCTCCTCTGCCTGTTACTCTGGCCCTTCTTCCTGTGTCTGCATACAGGAAGCTTCTGTACACTTAGCCCTGCAGCCAGCCTCAACCTGGCTTAATCATAGGTGCTGCTTCAGGGCACGCAGACTGGCAAATATCATAATAGTAGCTATTTCAGGCCAGGAAAAAAAACCACCAGCATCAGTAGAGGACAGGAGGCCCCAGCAGAGTGTCCCTTACACTGAAGCTCAGGCTCTCTGAGGAGGTAAACACATTGAATACTGGGGTAGTTTCAATTAGCTACTGGTTCAGAAATACTGCCTGTAGCTCCTCTGGTCTTCTTGTCTTTCTTTTTACAGAGAAAATGGAAGAGCTAAACTTCCTCAGCAGTTCCTATGATTTCCATGAAAAGAATTACTGGGAGGAAAGAGGGTGTTGGCTACAGCTTCAGTGTAAGCCTGAGAGCCTCATGGAATTTCTGGGGTGGCATGGTCCTGGGTAAGGAGCTGCTTCTGGAACCTGTTCTTACAGCAATGAGCCCAGCCACTTACTCCAGGCCCTACTGGGTTCTAGCAAATGTTCTCAGAGGTGATTTGCCTCCTGGGGCTGGAAAGTGAAAAAAGAGATGGTAGGTAAAAGATTTCTGTGGCTGGGCTGATCTCTGTGCCCTTGAGCAGGACCTCTACGGTACCATCTCCTCCACTCACACAATTCACCAGACTTTACTAGGCCTTTTTATTTACCAGTAAATGTATGTTAGCCTTCAAAACTTGCCGAGGCTCCCCACAGCACTCAGAATGAAAACCTGGAGCACAACTCCTTCACCTCCTACTGTACTGGGCTCCCCTAACTCCTCTGCAGCCACAGGGCCCTATGGTTCCCAGAACAGCTAAGAGTGTTTCTCCCTTAGGGCCTTTGCACTATGGTTCCCTGGAATATTGGTCTCTAAATTATGCCATGGTTCCCTCCTTCACCTCACTCACGGCTCTGCTCAAATGTTACTTTCCGGGCTAAACTGGTATTTCCAGGCTCTCTCTACCCTTCTATCACCTTTACTTTTCTTCAAAGCACACACATCTACTTAACATTATGTTATATATGTGTTTGTTCTTTGAATTATTCTCTGTCTCTGCACAGGGAAGGAACTTGGTCTTCTATTATCCAGAATCCCATCTCTAGTGCCTACAGTAGTACCTGGGTGAAAGTAGGTAAATTATAAATACTTATTGACTGGCTAAATGAACATAGTTTTCCAGAAGACAACACAGTAAAACTACCCAAAGGCATTTGCAGAATTTGTTAATTTAGCTAAATGAACACACACATTCATCCTCCATAGCACTGTTATAAAAGTTAGCCTTAAATGTAATAATAATAATAATAACAATAACAATAACTATAGTAATAAAATAGATGCCCTTCTACAGGTCTTAGCCTGTTCCAGGCGCTCAGGATGACATTTGAGTTGAATTTCTTTCTCACAAACATCTGTCTCTGGGAGAGAAGGGAACATTGATGCTTAGTGATGCTTAATGACCTGCCATTAAGAAGCAGGACTTGGGACTGTCCAGGCTGGTAGCCAGGTAAGCTGGAATCCAGCTGGCAGGCAGCCTGGGCTTGCAAGGAGGCTCTCCAGGAAGCAGTATATCTTGGATTGACAGAAATATTGCTAGCACTTTAGATTTTCTCCAGTGTCTGCACAGAAAACATAAAAGTATAATTACTTGCTTCCTCCTTTCTCTGCTAAGAGAACCTCCAAAGAGGGATGGCTGGTTTTCCTGGGAGTCCACCAGACTCTGGGTCACAGTGATAGAGTTCCAGCTCTGACTACCCAGTGGAATCACCTGGGGAATTTAAAGAATACTGATGTTCAGGCACTACCTCATGACATCTGTTTGCATTGGTCTGGGGGATGGTCTATGCATCTGCATTTTTATAAGCACAATAATTCCTTCTTTCAAAGTGCATGAGTGCTGAGAACCACTGGCCACCCAGAAGAGGTGGGAAGGAGTGGAGGCCAGGAGAATGGTGAAAGGAGTGAGGCACCTTACGTTCTAAAGACCGGATCAAAGTTACAGTTTGTTTTTTTTTCCCTTATGCCTCAAGTTTTAATGCAGCACAGCACTGTTAATGAGCCTGGCTTTGTTTAAATATTTTGATATTTTGCTCTTCTCAGATTTTTTGCATTGATTTTTAATTTTTTTAAAACAGCATTAAGATATTGTTTACATTGATTATTGAGAAATTTGGAGGGCACCACTTTCAGTTTTGTGCCTGAAGCATGCCTCAGTGCCTCACCCAGGCCCCATCCCTGGGAAGTACTGTTGTGGATGTGGGGTTGGCAGTGTAGTGTAGGGGTTGGCTGGGGCAGAGACCTGCTGGAAAGGAAACTAAAGTTTTGTTATCTGCAAGTTCAGGCAGACCATGGAGTAGTGATGGGAGATGAAAGGGTGTCTCATTCCATCACCATAGCCTTCCTTGGAGAAGGCTCCCAGACCCTGGCTGTAAATACCATCTTTGTGTAGATGGTACTTCTGACCCAAACCATTCCCTGAAGTGCCAGGCTCCTCCACTTCTTACTTCTAAGCACACCTTGCACTTGTTCAGGTCTGGCCTCTTGATTCCAACTTCTCCCCTAGCCAAGAGCAAACCAATGGCAATCCCCAGTCTTCCTAGACTTGCCCATGATCTCATCAGCTCTGCCTCTGAAACATATACAGAAGCATCATCTGTCCCTCTTCACTGCCACACCCCTGCCATCTCCTCCTGGGACCCCAGCTTCTACTTTTAGTCCTCTCCCCAGCCCTCTTCCTGGTTCTTCAACCATGCAAGCTAACTTCTGCCTTAGAGCCTTTGCCCTTCAGATCCCTCTGAGCAACCTCCATCTGGGATGTGCTGGTTTCTGAAAATTCCCGTGGTGGCCCATCATTTAGGTCTTTGTTGAAACATCATCCTTTTAGAGAGGATGTCCTTGACTGCTCCACTGGTCATTCATCTCATCTCTCTACTTTTCTTATAATATTTACACTTTACACTCTCTGAAGTTGTTTAAAAGTACTAATATTTTATTTATCTATTGTTTTTCTTTTCTTGTTATTCATTTTTAAATATATTTTATTGATTATGCTATTACAATTGTCCCATTTTTTCCCCCTTATTACCCTCTGCCCTGCAATCCCCCTCCCACCAGCATTCTTCCACCTTTGCTCATGTCCATGGATCTTACGCATAAGTTCTTTGGCTTCTATATTTCCCATACTATTCTTAACCTCCCCCGGTCTATTTTTATACCTACCATTTGTGTTCTTATTCCCTGTACTTTTCTCCCATTCTTCTCCCTCCACCTCCTTGCTGATAACTCCCCATGTGATCTCCATTTCTGTGATTCTATTTCTGTTCTAGTTTATTTCTGTTCTAGTTGTTTGCTTAGTTTGTTTTGGTTTTTGGCTTTTAGGTTCAGTTGCTGATAGTGGTGAGTTTGTTGTCATTTTACTGTTCATATTTTTGATCATCTTCTTTTTCTCAGATAAGTCCCTTTTAATATTTCATGTAATAAGGGCTTAGTGATGAGGAACTCTTTTAACTTGGCATTATCTGGGAAGCACTTTATCTGCCCTTCCACTTTAAATGATAGCTTTGCAGGTAAAGTAGTCTTGGATGTGGGTTCTTGCCTTTCATGACTTGGAATAGTTCTTTCTAGTCCCTTCTTGCCTGCAAGGTTTCTTTTGGGAAATCCGCTGATAGTCTGATGAGAACTCCTTTGTAGGTAAATGTCTCCTTTTCTCTTGCTGCTTTTAAGATTCCCTCCTTATCTTTAATCTTGAGTAATGTGATTATGATGTGCCTTGGTGTGTGCTTCCTTAATTCCAACTTCTTAGGGACTCTCTGAGTTTCCTGGACTTCCTGGAAGTCTATTTCCATTGCCAGATTAGGGAAGTTCTCCTTCATTATGTTTTCAATTTCTTGCTCTTCCTCTTCTCTTTCTGGCACCCCTATGATTTGGATGCTGGAATGTTTAAAGTTTTCCTGGAAGTCCCTAAGCTTCTCCTCATATTTTTGAATTCTCATTTCTTCATTCTGTCCTGGTCGAATGTTTATTTCTTTCTTCTGGCCCAAGCCATTGACTTGAGTCCCAGTTTCCTTCCCGTCACTGTTGGTTCCCTGTACATTTTCCTTTAGTTCACTTTTCATAGCCTTCACCTTTTCCTCAATTTTCCAACCATACTCAACCATGTTTGTGAGCATCCTGATTACAAGTGTTTTGAACCGTGCATGCGATAGGTTGGTTATCTCTTGATCACTCAAGTTGTATTTTTTCAGGATTTTGCCTCACCAGGGTGGGGCAACCCATGTTGTTGCATCATGGTGCTGTATGTGGGGAAAGGTCAGAAAGGGAACAATGTGGCTTGCTCAACTCTCTGTTGGCTTTCAGTCACTTCCTCCACTATCCTCAAGCAAATTGGACCCTTCTGGTGCTGATTCTTGGGTGGGTGGTTTTGTGTACATTCTAGAACTCTGTGGGTCTCTCCAATTAACTCTCTTGTGAGGCTGGGAGTTTCTCTTGATGCCTCCACCCCAACAGGTTTTTTTCAGTCAGAGGTTTTGAGGCTTTATTTCCCCTTCTGGAATCCTGGGTTGTGCAGTTTGTCTCACTCCCCAGTTGTTCCTCCCTGTTTATCTGTACTCAAATGTGAGATTGTCTGGTCCACCAGCCACCACCTTGCCTTGAGTCTTCTCCCTGGCTGCCTGTCTCTGCCCCTCCTACTGGTCTGGATAAATATTTTTTCCTTAACTCTTTGGTCGTCAGACTTCCATACAGTTCAATTTTCTGGCAGTTCTGGTTGTTTTTTGTGTTTAAATTTGTTTGTTTTTAAATTTGTTGAGGAGGCAAAGCGTATCTACCTATGCCTCTATCTTGGCAGGAATTCACCCAAACCTCCTATTCTTTTAATTTCCACTAAAATGTAGAAAATATTTTTATTTTCATAAAAATAGAAGTATTGTCAAGGTGATTCATGCTATATATCTATGGCCTACAACAGTGCCTAACTTGTAATAAGTATGCAGCAAATATCGCTTGAGTAAATAAGTTGTTAGGTAGATAAATAGATAAGGGAATGGCTGAAGGTTAATAATAGTGTTTTCTTAGAAATTGTAGATCCTATAGGCTATTTGGATGAATTTTATAATTTAAGTTAAAGAACCAAAGCCATACAACTAAGAAAATCCCAAGAACCATAACGTATGGTGCAGCTGTTCTTCATGGAAAGCTTCTGAGCACCATAATGGATTTGAAGGGCAGTGATCTGTGATAAGCAGAATAATGACCCTGCAAAGATGTCCATAACCTAATCCCTGGAACCTGTGACTGTGTTAGATTACATAGCAAAGGGGAATTATGGCTGCAGATGGAGTTGAAATAGTCAACTAGCTGACCATGACATGAAGAGATTATTTTGGGTTATCTGAGTAGGTCCAGGATTATTTGTGGATTATCTGAATGTGATCACGGGGCCCCTTAATGGTAAGAGAGGCTGAAGAGTCCATGAGAGAGACACCACTGCTGTTCTTGAATTTAAAGGTGCAGGGAAGGGTAGGGAGCCAAAGAATGAAGAAGCTGGAAAAGGCAAGGAAACAATTCTCCCCTGGAGCCTCCTGAAAGAAACATCACCTTGCTGACATTTGATCTTAGCCCAGTGGGACTTGTGTTGGACATATGACCTCCAGAACTGTGAGGTAGTACATGTGTGTTGTTTTAAGCCACCCGATTTGTGCTAATTTGTCACAGCAGACATAGAAAACTAGCAAGTGGTCTTTCAATCAAATGTGTTTGGTAAGGTGCCCTTAGTTCTCTCTCTAACAGTTTATAAAGAATAAAAAGCCATGCAGAATCAGGACAAGAAGTAGAATTGGTGTATTCAGGGCCTTGAATGCCAGGCCTTGAACATGGCAGTGCCATACAAGGGGCCTGTGGCCACAGCAGCCAGAAGAAGAGAGTGACCATTTAATGAGAGCCTGCCACTGCTAAGTGCTTATGAGGTTTTTTTACAAGGTGGGGCAAAAGGAGGTTTGCAGCTGTTTGTATGGAAAATAATATAGTAATCAATAAATAATAATATGAGAATAAACTTTGTGTTTTGCATACTCACAACTGTAAACTTACTTTTCCCCCATCCTGTATATTGCCTCTCATTGAGCACTCAGCAGTTGTTGACTGATTCATTCATTTATCCGTAAACACTTCCGGAGCCTCAGTTATGTACCAGGCACTTTGCTATGCACAGTGGTGAAAATGACACCAAAGAACAGATTAAAGAATTGACTGTATTTCAGTGCGAAATTTGACGATAATATTAATAGCAACAACAGCAGGTACCATTTATTAAGAACTTATTTTGTGCCAGGTTCATGCTAGGTACTTTAACAACACTTTCTCTACTTTTTTCAAGGTAGAGTGTGTTACTCTTTTCTATATATTCTCAGAGAAGTTTCCTTGGTGACCTGCCAATAGCTACAGAGGGCAGAAACAGCAGAGTAATGTGGAACTTAAGTGTTTCTCTTTCCCTAAAGTGTGTGTTCTTTCTGTTATATTCTACTGACTCTCAAGATAAGAAATGGTTGCAAATGGAGCAGAGGGATGTGATGTCTTTTGGGATGTTAATAAGCTGCCAATGTAGCTCTGGATTGTGTACCTTTTGTTTCATGAGTTAATCAAGTGTCTTTATTGTTAAAGCCACCTTTCGCTCAGGTTCCACTTTCTTGAAGCCAAGAGCGTCAGTAATGGATGATAGGTCAACATCTAGCTGAAAAAGCAAAAAGCAAAACCAGAGCTCTAGTTAGTGAATTCATGGGCATTAGAAGTCTCTGGTTTATCCGACAACCCTGCTCACCCTGTGAGGAACCTCAGGTTCAGGGAGTGGAATGTCTTGCATGGGTGACCTAGCTAGTTAGCAGAAGAGCCAGGAGGAAATCTGCATATAGAAGGTTTGGATTGTGGAGACTACCCTAATCTAATCTTTTAGATTAGATTCCATTAGCTATCCAATTCTATTAGCTCTGTGCTTCAAACACCCCTCAGCATGGAACAGGAAAGGCTCTGAGGACAGGCCTGTCTAAACAGATGCCTTCTTCCTGCTCCCTTGGTGCCCTATACCAGCCTGGGCCCTCCAGTCTGAGAGGGGAGCACTCTACTTAATTAATTCTCTCAAGGGAGGTGGGGACTCAATGAGTTACCACTTACATTTTAGAAGATGCAAGTGCCAGCTCAGGATAAAAGAATAAATTTCCTAAAGTAGAATTTCAGGACATTTGCTTAGAGTCTCCTTCTAATACTCCTAAATCCACACCACATCAGGCCTGCTTATTCTTAACCTGCCAAAGGGCAGCTTCTCAAACTGGTTTGTTTTCCTCCTGGACTTAGAGAAGACAGGATGACCTCATGCTTTCCAAGCACAGATTTAGCAGCTTTTGCAACACTTGGAGGAGATCAAGCAATCCAGGCTCTCCTTCCCACTTTCAGTTACTCAAAACAGAAACAGTGCTTCAACGTGCCAGATGCTAGGCCAGCATTCTCATAACCTACCACATTTACTGCCACATATGCCTTGGAATATAAATGGTTAATATTCCTTCATAACTGAGTGAACAAGGCTCAGACAAGAGAAACAATTCCCCCAAAGCTGTCAACATTGGCTAAGACCTAAGAAAGTGCAGCTCCAGGAGGAGTCCTGGTTGGTCGGGAGCCAGAGCTCATCTGCTCTCTCCCTGCTACAACTTCCTGTTTTACAACGTCCCACGGAGTCTGAGTCTCTCAACTGGGTCAAATTAACAATTGCTTATAGAGGGACTGTATGATCTGAGGGGAAAAAGGAAAAGAAGAATCACCAACTGGGTGCTATTGTTGGTCTTTTGTTTTTATGAGGTACAAAATTTAAATTTCACACATGACTAGAAGCTTTAAAAACCTTGGGAAGGATGAGAGTTAATGCATGAGATGAAAAGAATATACTTAATTTTTAAGTTAAAATAGAATGTTTCTTGGATAGTGTGTTCCTTTCCTAGGGCTTCCCTAACAACTTTCCACAAACTGGGTGCCTTAAAACAACAGAAACTTACTTCCTCACAGTTCTGGTGTCTAGAACTCTGAAATCAAAGTGTTGGTGGAGTTAGGCAAGTTAGTTATCTTCAATGAGTGAGACACATGTATCAATGCTTCCAGAAAACCTCAGAAAATATTTATGGGGCTTAAATGAGAATGTGTTGGGGAGCAGCCAGTGCAGTGCCAGGCACAGAAGACGATTAGTAAAAAGCTCTTTCTCTGATTTGATGGTTGTCTTCAAAGCCTTGGTTTTCTCATCACTAAGATGAGGTTGTAAGGCTGAGCGGCCTCTAAGGGAACTCCCTACTCTCATTCTATGATAGACGTGAAGACTTTATATCATCACATTGTTGAGTTTGACACTGGAGCTTCTGCATTTGTCATGAAAACGATGGATCATGTTGGGAAGACCAAATGCCTGAGTGTGACTTCTTCCTCCTTAGAAGAAAAGCAAGGTTATTTCTCAGCCTGAGAATCATTTATTATATTCATAAAACACTTGGCAGTCCCTTGCAAAACAATAAGTGCTCAGAGTCATTGGATGTCCTTATGAGACTTCATGGACATGCACCTGGAAGATGACTGGCACATCTCATCTTGAGGAAAGACATGTACTTATATTCTTTTGGCTTCTGATTATCCATTCCAGACATTGGCTGTTCATTTTTCACTTGTTTATGTGACTAGATGGCTGATTGCATTTCAAGCCTTCATTCTGAGTAAAACTGTTTTGCCATTTAATAAGTGTAAGGGGAGAGCGTGGCTGCTGTAGGTAGCCAGGCCAATGTTGACCCTTCCTCTCCCTCCAAACTCTTCACAGCATTTCCTCCTCCATCAGGGGATTTTCCAGCAGTAAAATATTTTTAGACTCCTTCCTTCCCCAGCAAATCTTCCTTCCCCACCCAATTCCCTCAAACTGCTCTCTGCTGGGCTATGTATTAGGGGTTGGGATTTAGCATGGGTCTGCCCTCATGGAGTCTAATAGGAAACGCATTTAATGGAACAATTGGAAAATGACAAGCTTGGTAAGAGCTATGAAAGCAGTATCTGTGGTGCGGAGATCACAGCTGTGCAGGGATTGTGGGATTGAAGGGCCCTCTCCCAACACATCCATGTTCCACAAGCATGTGTGTACCATATACCCAGCTTCTCCTCCACGCATATCATTCCACCTAAGATCCTCATAAATCTTTACCTCTAACCCCTTATTAGAGCTTCCAGCTTGCATTTCCAACTTAGCATTCCTTGCAATAATAAAATCAAACATATATCAAGCACTTACTATGTGCATATTTTACATGTATTCATGCAATTCTTCTTATGAGTTCTCTTATTATTCCTATTTTATTTTTGAGGACACTGAAGTACACAGGAGTTATAAACTTGATCAAGGTCACATGGCTTAGAAGTGGCCCTGGACTTGAACTCTGAGCTCTGATACCAAGCCTGGGCCTTTCACCACCCTCCATCCCATTGCCACTCAAATGATTCCTAACAGCCCACATTAAAATATCTAAAATCAAAATATTCTTCCTCTTTTCCACCCAGACCCTTATCCACTCATCTTATCAAAGATCTGCCCCTCTTTCTGACTATCTCTTCTATAAATGGCATCTGCACTCTCTCAAGCACTTAGACTTGTCACCTTGAGTCAGAGTCATCTTTGACTCCTTCCTTTGCCTCTTCCATTCTATCTAATTAGTTGCTAAGTTCTGTGGATATTTTCCCTGCAGAGTCCTCTAGATCATTAACAGCTCCTAAATAATCTAGTCTCAGCCTTGTCTCTCTCCAACTGACCCCACCAACGACATGCAATGATCACCCTCCTAAATCCTGGGTCTGTTGTGTTCCTCCTTTGACCTTATGGCTCCCAAATGAAAATCACAAACCTTAAGTCCACAATTCCCCCTGAGACCTCTCTTCTGCATTACAAGTATCTCCCCTGTAATTCACCCATGGGCACCTGAAACTCAGTATGCCTCAAACCAAATCATACTTTCTGCTGTGAAGACTCCCTTCACTCTATCCCGTTTCCTACCTTCCTTTAGCATAAGAGCCCCAGAGTGTTAGCTGGGCACAAGACAACATGTACCATTTTCCCTGCAGTGAGGTATGGCCATGTAACTAGAATCTATCCAAAGAGATGTGAGCAAAAGGGATGTGGAGAACTTGAGGGTTGTGACCTTAAAGGGAAGAAGCATGCTCCCCTTCCATTGCACCAGAGCCTGGTGGATTTGATGGTGAGTCATCTTAGACATCTTAAACAAAAGCTTATCTTTTAAGTCATGCTGTGCCTGTGTTGTAGGAGAGTAAAATATCATTTTTCTCTACCCTCCTAAGCTTTGACTGTGAACTTCATAAAAGAAGACAGATTAATAAGTAAAGAGCATATGGATTTATTTAATATATGTTGTACATGCCATGGGATCTTTCACAAGGAAATAAAGACTTGAAGAAATGGTTACATCTGGGTGTTTTAGGCTAGGTCAAGAGTTGAAGGTTGTAAAAATATATGATAGGAAAAGAATATGAGCTAAGTACTTAGCAAGGCCTTTTCACTGAGAGCCCTCTGTGTCTCTTCTTCTTCCCAGAAAAGGCTACTCTGTCTTCCCAGCTAAAGGAGTGCAACTCTCACATGAAGGTTTTATAACCTGCTTCAGGGAAAGGTCAGAAAGTCCTTCTTGCACATGCCATTTCTCAATATTTTTCTGCATGAAATATTTAATATGTGCAGGTATCATATTTTTGGATAGCATGTCTTATATCCATCAATATGCATGTGTGTATATTTGTTTGTTCTTTGTTTAAATAAGTAAATCTGTATCTTAATAATACATTGCTCTTTCCCCTCCCCACATCCAAATTCCTCCCTCTGGTTAATGTCCCTGTGTGTATCACAAGCTTCTTAAACCAAAAACCGGGGTACCATCAGCAGACTCCTCTTTCCCTCACCCTCTGCCTCCCATTCCACTTTTAAATATATTTCAGATGTGTCTCTCCTTATCTTACTGCCCCAGCCGTACCACATTCATCCTTTCTCAGGTAAGCTGCTACCATACACTCTGTGGTCAGGCTGTGTTTAGCCCACTCTCCCTGAGCTGCCAGACTATTTTAGTAGAACCCCGATCTCTGCAATGACCAAACCAAAAATGCAGGACCAATGACCGGTCTTCTTCAATAAGTGTCAGGGAACAAAGGAAGAGGGGAGCAACTGTTACTGATTTAACAAGACTTAAGAACTTATCGACCATGTGCAATGTGTAGATCTTGTCTGGACCTAACACACCACTATGAAAAGAAGTCTCTGAGCTAATCAGGGAAACTTGAAAACTAGCTGAGCCCTGGCCTGGGAACTGAAAAGTCATTTGCTTGGATCAGGGCACATGCTTCCCTGGTTGCAGGCCACATTCCCACCTGGGGAAGTGCAACTGATTGATGTTTCTCTCCTTCTCTTCCTTTCTACTGTCTCCTCTCTCTAAAAAATAAATAAATAAAATAAAAAAACTAGCTGAATATTAGATAATATTTAGAGTTACTATTAATTTTTAAATTGTAATAATGATATGAAGGTGTGTTTAAAAATAGTCTTTTTCTCTTAGAGACATATGGTGAACTACTGACTAAATGATATGGTGTATGGAATTTCATTTAAAACAACCCAGGGAGTGAAGAAGGAGGCAGAAGAAAAATATAAATGAGACAAGATTGGCTGTATATTGATAACTCTTAAACCTGGAAAATGGGTATGAGGAAGTTCATTATACTATTCTATTTTTGTGTATGTTTTAACATTTCCATAGTAAAATATATATTCTTTTGAAACCCAAGTCTGCAATGAACCTTATTGCCTTCATGGTCAAGGACTCTGGGCATCCTACAAGTAAGGCACTGCAGGCTGCTGTGTCTCACCCCAATTTCTCCCATCTGAACTCCATCCACTCCCCTACTTATCTGGGCCTCCATCCTTGCCAAAGCCACTGCTGCACCCGGGCATGCACTGCCCCAGCCCTGAACTTTGCAAATATGCTCATCCTGCTTGAAATATTCCTTCCCCTGCTGTCCCTCAGCTTATTTGGTAGCTCTGTTGGGCTCCAGGTGCCTTTTGTAAATGGTAACATTAAATGGAGCTACTTTAAATGGATCTGAGACTGCAATCCCGTAGGAATTGCCTTATGCCTCAAATATGTCTTATGACTCAAACCTTTGGATGTTAAAACAGGGCAAAATAATCTTTGGATCGGGCCTAAAGCAAAGTTGTATTCCAAAAACCTGTTTGCAAAGATAACAAGTAAGTCGTTATTATGACTCCTGGGCTGATGACTACCGGACTAAAAATTAAACACATTGTTTGGAATTAGTATCAGTCTATGTTACCTCTACCAACAGAAATGTCTTCCTTCTACTGATGGAATTGTTTCTCTTCCCTTTCTCATAAATGCCCATTGTTTTGTCTCCTAGTTAGAGCACTGTTTGGGCTCCTGCCTGAATCACTATGTTGAAATAGCTATTCTTATTGATCTCAATAAATGCATGTTGCCTCTCACTTGAAAGGCCTTTTCATTTCTTAATTAGCAGTTTCTTTGACTCACCTCAACCCCAGTGGCCCCATGGTGTTTAGGGCTCTATCTTCTCCTCCTAGAGTGTCCCAGTACATTTCAATAACAACTCCCTACAAATGGTTTGAGTCCATTTGCCTTCTCTCTCTCCTGCTCTTAGAGCCTGAGCTCCTTGGAGATGGCAATTATGAACTCTAAATAGTGTTCCCAAAAGGCTAGCACTGTCTTGTTCCACAACGAATGTTCAATTCATGAACAGAACGAGTCCAGGAGAAAAAGGCTAAGCTGAGTAAACAGTCATTTCTACTATGGTTAGGATGCAGATGTGCAGTATCCCTCACTCTGAAGAACTGTAGGACGACAAGGGGGAAGGGCCTCGTGGTGGTGAGTACATCACCTCTGGAAGTCACAAAGTGGAAGAGGGGTTCCAACCTCATGTTAAAAATAACACCCCCCCACAAAATAACAGGCCCCAAATGAAGTCACTTATACTAAACCCCAGGTCACCAAACAGGTTTAACTTAATAACAGTGTCATCCTCTCCCAGAAATGGCATCTTAAATCTCCAGTCAGGAATCACCTAACCAGCATCAGTGAGGTCATTTACCAGATGGACCCGTGCTGTCCCCTGTAGGAAGGTGGCCTTGCCACAACCAATCTGCTCTTTTTTTTTTGCTAGTATGACTTCCTTGTCCCACTCCATTCTGCCTATAAAGGTCCTTCATTTTGCACAGCTCCTTGGATGCTGCCTGGTTCATATCAGGTCTTAAAAATTTATTCAGGTGATTTATTTTTTAATACTGGGGACAGCATTTTTAAGACACTAATCTTTGCTGCCAAGCATCTTTAAAAGTAAGAAGAATGAATCATATAAATGTGCTGAGAATTTGTTTTTCCAAATGAAGGCTGGAAACTGCCTCCTCCTGGAAGCCCCAGGTGGCTCTGGGCCTTGCCATGACAGGTGGGTGGCTGATCTGCTCTCTAGAACGTGAGCTCTCTGGACAGCCAGCACCTGTATTCTGTCCTGTAGGCAGAAAAAAACTTCCAAGCAGCAAGGATGGGAGACTTCTGCCCTCTGGGATTCTGGACTATAAATACCTGTGGAACCGGATTTCTCCACAGGGAATAAAAATGGGGAAAGCCGTAATAAAAAGTAAGGAAGAGTCTCATTTCTCTTCAGTGAACAGGATTCTAATTACTCTCACTAGTTTGTGGGCTTTACAGTGCGGTCCGTTTACAATGTCTTATGAATCCTTAAGCTGTGCAAAGTTCTTCCCACATATGTTGTCTTCCCCTTGTTGTCTTTCATAGGACTGGAAATAACACCTAGAAGAAGCCACTACCTTCACATCTGGCCCAAGTAAAATGAAAGAAAAAATTCCTGAGCTAGCAAATATTCCATGTCCTGTCTAGTCTCCCCTCTTATCTGGGACTTGAGAAAGGAAAATTATATTGAATTAGATGAGGCCAGTGGTCAGTTGTGACTAATAAGGGCTCCCTCTCAGTGGCTGCTGGGCAACCGTGAGTGAAACACATGGAGCCCAGCCCTGGAGCTTACAGTAACATGGGGAATTCATACTTTGACCAATGTGGTCACAACACCCCATCCAACATGACCCAAATATCTTGGAACAGTTTGAAATAAGTCCTGGAAGAAGAAGGAAGCTATTGGGTTGGCCAAAAAAGTCAGTTTAGTTTTTTTTCCATAAAATAAAAAACATGTTTTTCATTTTTACCAAAAACTTTACTGATTTGGTATTTTGAGTATGTCAGCTATCTCCTGCATGATGTTAATTATTCTCAATTAATGTCTCAGTTTGATCACTATCAACTTCAGTTGGTCTACCCAACCATGGAATAATGTCCAGCGAGCCAGCACAAAACTTTGAAAACCACTTTTGACACATTCGATTAGTCACAGCACCTTTTCCATGTACTGCACAAATCTTTTTTGTGTTTCAGTTGCGTTTTTACCTTTCTTGAAATAATAAAGCATAATATGCCAAAAATGCTGCATATTTTCTTCCATCTTAAATATTAAAGTGGCTACACAAAAATTCACCAATTTTGATGTGTTTTTAAAATATGCTATGACAGCTGTCACCATACAATCTAACAAAAGAAGTTAAAGACAATTAAGTGTTACTAGAGCCATCTTACAGGAAAAAAGAAAAATAAATGAACATTTTGGCCAACCCATTATAATTCAGGCCAAGTTTCCAGGGCCAAGCCAGGTGGAATCCTTCACTACCATCAGCTCCTTTTTCAAGTCATACATGTGTTTGACAAATGAATAAGTTGACAGAGGAACCAATGTCTTGTTAAAAAAATCATTTTTCTGTCCACAGGCCTTAGTCATCTGATCAGTCACTAGTTTGCTCTTAAACTGGTAATCATCTAACAATAACTCTGCCCCTAAATGGCTGCATCCACAGCAAATGCCTCCCAGAGTGGGAGGAGAAAGCAAGAGGTGATGTATTGAGTACTTGCTACATGCTCATTTCATTTCATCTTGTTGCAGCTCTAAGGCATCTCTCATTATATCCCTCTTTCAAAGGTGAGCATACAGAGGCTAAAACTTGTTTCATAACCTGGGCAGGATGGTACAAGAGAAGGAGGGAGGTGCCACAAGGACATAGATACAGTGTCATCACTTTTGAAACTTGCTCCAACGGGACCAGAAAGACTTATTCACCTTACTGGAATGTTCTGCAGCTAAAATCAAACAATGATTTATAACAATAGCTTTTTTCCAATTTGCACAAAAAGTTAATTGACAGAATTTGCTTAATTTCAGGTTTTTCTTCTATTAGTTTTTCCTTCTCTTTGGTACCAGCTACTCCTTATTTGATAGTGACACCAGTAGCCCTAAAAAGAATGAAAAATAGAAAAAAGATAATTAATAATTATTCATACTTCATTCAGTAGATTTTCTTTTATTGTGGAATGAATGATCTCAATTTTGATTGTGTATTGAACTTGTGTTCCAAGAGACTTGAGGGCTCTTGGGAGAGTCCTGCACAAATTTCATTAATAAGGTGTTTGGACTGGCTGTCCTGAGGAGGGCTCTCCATTCGAGGGAGAACATCAGGATAAAACTCAGCTCCAAATTAGCAAGGACGCACCAGGGGAGACAAAATTAATTTCCTATTCAGAACTAGCTGGTTGTGTTCCTTCTCCACCTTCAGCAAGTAGCTTGTCTGTGCTGGTGTCTATTAGGAACAGAAACAGTCTTTGGTCACTCAATAAATCAACAATTTCCCACAGAAGACATGTCCCTTTCATTAAAGAAGGAGGAAAATTAGGCCACTGCCTTACAGCTATAGAACAGTATTGTTATGCTGTAAACAATTATATAAAAGCCAGGTCCCACTGAGAAGCAACCTCCCAGGACAATAGGGAATGAGAGAAAGAAATAAAGACCTTTTGAAAACAGTCAGCTTTGAGGCTCACAGCCCTGTGGAGATGCCAGTTTTTTCCTTCACAGAGCCATTTATTTAGTTACCCCTTTATTTATTTATCCAGCAGCTTTTCAGTCCCCCCTTCCCCTGCCCCATGCTGTGAATTATTCTGCAAGGCCCCAGGATTAATAGAAACTTCCTACTATCAGGAAGTGCAGACTGTTGAAGAGAATTGATACCACACGGAGTCCCATAGGCTCTGTTAGTGGGTAGAGGGTGCAAGTTGGGTCTCATGGGGAAACAATATACGAGCTATTTCCACATCGCAATGATGCCCTGAACTTTCTCCAGATTTGACACAATCAACAAAAGAAAAAAACAGATGGATTGGGCTCTATCAAAATTAAAAGCTTTTGTGTGTAAAACAACACTATGGACAGAGTAGAAAGGCCACTAATGGGAAACATTTGCAAATCACGTATCCAACAAGGAACTACTATCCAGAGTATATGAAGAACTCTTACAGGTCACAACAAGAAAAGCAAACAAAGCAAACAAGCAAACAAACCTTTTAAACAAGGTTTAAAAATGGGCAAAGGGCTTGGATAGACATTTGTCAAAAGAAGACACACAAGTGGCCAATGAACATATGAAAAGATGCTTAACATCACTAATTATCAGAAAATGCAAACCAAGATCATGATAAAATACCCCACTGCACCCATTAGAATGCCTGTTATAAAAACAAAACAGAAAATAGGTTTGGGGAAGGATGTGGAGAAACTGGAACACTTGTGTGGTACTGGTGGAGCATAAAATCATGCAGCCAGAAAAGCAGTATGGTGGTTCCCCAACAAGTTAAAAATAGAACTACCATATGATCCAGCAATTTCCCTTGTGGGCATAAATAATTGAAAGCATTAACTCAAGTAGATATTTATACAACCATGTCCACAGCGGCATCACTTGCAATAGCCAGAAGGTGGAAGCTACCCAAGTGTCCTCTCACGGATGGGTAGATAAACAAAACACCGTCTACACATATAATGGAATATTATGCAGCCTTAAAGGGGTAGAAAACCTTGACCTGGATGAACCTTGAGGACATTTTGCTAAGTGAACTAAGACAGTTACAAAAGGATAAATACTGTTTAATTATATTTATATGAGTTACCTAGAGTAGTCAAATTTATTGAGACAAAAAGTAGAATGGTGCTGCTTCAGACTAGGAATGGGGAGTTAATGTTTAATGAATGTAGGGCTTCAGTCTGAGAAGATAAAATATTATGGAGCTGATGGTGTACAGCAATGTATGTGTAGTTAATGCTACTAAACTGTAGACTTAAAAATGATTAGACTGGTAAATTCTGTTACGTGAGTTTTACCACAGTTTGTACCAAAATTTGAAAAAGAAAACACATATCTCCACATCAGAGATAGTATCCCTCTTGGTTGTTTTACCCTGTGCCACAATGAAGAATACAGCATTCTTTTCTCCTTCAAATAAACAAAAGCACAGAAATTCTGTGCAAGAAGGAGTGTTCATTAATTTTCATCTATTCAAAAATCACTTAATTATTTATTGAGCACCTCACACATGCCCAGTGCTTCCCTAGGCACTAGAGTTATATCAGAGAGGTGAACAACGACTGGCAGAAATCCTTGCACTCCTGTGGGCCTGTCTGAAATCCAAGGTTTCATCAGTTAGGGTCGGAGCAGCAAAGAGATGACACACTTACATTAGGGTAATTTGAGGAGTGGTTAATAAAGATATGGACAGATAAGGGAAACCACAGGGGGACTGTTCAGAAACCCAGAATAGTAACAGTAGGGCTGTTACCACTTCCAGACTGAATGGCTGAGGGGAGAGTGCACATACTGAAACCCACAAGAAAATGAGAAGAAAATGGTAAGAAAGGCTGTCATGAGAGCAACTGAGTTCGGTGGAGGAACATACTCAGCCAAGGCTATCTCCCAGTCAGCCAAGACTTACCCCACAGGCTCCCAAGGTTCCCACAGGTAGTAAATACCCAGCCTCACTCTCCTTCCCACTCTGATCTCCTGATAGTTAGTTCCTCAGTGGCCAAACTTCTGGGGATGACTTCTCTCGAAAGTCCCCCCCCCGGGTGCCACGGATGAAAATGAATATGACCGAGATACGATGTGATCTGCTTGGGGAGGAGAAGTGAGCTGTGGCCAGTTTCTCAGGGGAGACAAAAGCCAGCAGAAGCCAGTTTCTCTGAGGAGAAAAATGCCTTGAGCACCCTCCTCTAGGGCTTTTTATTGGGTTCTAATACACAGGAATACAGGGCAGCAAGGATCACACAGAAGATAACATTTCAGGGGGGGGAATGGGAGGGAGGGGGGAAACCAGGCGGGGGCGGGGAGAGAAAAAAAAAAGAAAAAAAATGTACTTGAAAAGTAACTAAATAAAATTTTAAAAAAATTAAAAAAAAAATAAAGTGGCAGTGATGATGAAAAAAAAAAAGAAGATAACATTTCAAAGAAATCTGAGGGCTTAGTCTGAGTCAATCTGTCAGGAACAGAGTTTTAGGGTTTTCTGCTTGAACCCTTAACATATAAATGAAAGCACTCTTAGCACAGCATATTTCACAGGTTTATCAGGAAGTCTTTGTGATACCAGGTTTTCCCCCAGGACACACTTTAGCAAGGCAAGGAGCTGCACTCCTCCCCATCAGGTATTTAGGCTGAAGGGGATTAGAGCCAGGAAGCGCTTCTCCTAGAGAACATGGGGACTCGGGCTATGTCAATGCCGGGGAGTGAGAGTCCATTGCTCTTTGTTGCAGCCCCTCAAGTCCTTCCATGAAGGCCTCCCAAGTGATCAAGTCTGGCTTAGGTTGCCCCCCACTGTGAGGGGTCTTACCCATCATTGACTTCTGACCAAGCTTTGGGGGAAGGGAGAGGAAACTGAGGCAGCATTTGCTACCAGAGACAAGCTTTGTCTCCTGTGGCTGGCACTCCAAAGGTCATCCCTCACCCTTAGCCACAAGGGGTGGAGATACAATTCCCAAAACCAGGCAGAGCGGTCTACAATGCAAACTCAAGCAGATGGCAGTGCAAAAGAACCCTTTGCTGCAAAGTCCAAACAACTTAGCAGGGTAGAAAACAGGGAGTGAGTCCTGGAGGGGCAAGCATGGTATGGTTTCATACCATGAAGAAAATGTGAGTTTGGTGACCACCCTAGGCCTCAGCTCCAGGAAGCAGATGAAATTCCAGGCAGTCTTCTAGGAAACAGACAGGCAGTCCAAGGGGAACCTGGGGGTTTTCCTACATCCAAGCAATTGGGGAATCAGGCTCCTATTCCCAGTCTGAGATTTGATGAAGAAACCAAGGCAATTTTAGTATCAGAGTCAGCAGATAGGGTTAGTGTTCCAAGTATCCTAACCCCAAAACCAAACCATATCAAGATTTGATTATTCAGCAAACATTCACTTCCTATCCTTGGGTGGGGCAGTCTCCTCCACCCCATGTATTATTTGTCACTTGCTTTGCAAGGGAATGTTAGCCAACATGAGCAAGCAGAGGCTTGAAACATGGCCTGAGAAGATGTGCCCTGTGTCCTCGTGGCCCTCAACCTGGGCTCCCAATGAATACAGGTGAGGCACATCCAAATCCTTAACCCACCTGATTAAAAGTATTGACTTTATGATGTTCTGCCAAGGAAATGACACTCAGAAATTAAGTGGTTTGCCTAAGGTAACAAATCTAAATAATTGCAAATCTGGTTGTAGAATCCAGTTCTTTCAAAGTGCAATCTAATATTTTGAAAACCCTGCTTTGTTTGGTGAAAGAAAAGGATTCTGGGAAGCTTCACCTACATAAATATCAAGTCTGCCCTCTTGACAACTAACAGCCCATATGCCTCCTGCCAACAGTTCTTCCTCTTCCTCCTATCTCATAAATATCCCTGTTTTCTCTTTTTTCTCTGCTTTTTTCCTTAGCAACCACATTAGGATCTACAGCTTAATTTAGCCTTGTCTCAGGTTAGATGCTCTCAAAATTCAGACCAGTATTATAAGATGCCTGTCCACATCTCCATCTAGTTATCATGCCAGCTCCTCTAATTCAATTAGTTTCCAATAAAACTATCTTCTTCCCTGAACAGTTCTTATCTAGATTTTTATATCCCTTTAAAATATTTTTACACTTTTTATTTTTGAAATAATTATAAATGTACAAGAAGTTACAAAGATAGTACAAAGAAGTCCTTTGTATCCTTTACTTAGTTTTCCCCAATGGGTTATGACTCTATATAGTACAGTATCAAAAACAAGAAACTGACTGGTGTAGTGCATGTGCACGATTCTGTGCATTTGGTCACACCCATAGATTCCTGTAACCACCACCACAGTCAAGATACAAAACTGTTCCAACAACACAAAGATCTGCCTTGTGCTACTTCTTTGTAACCACACCCACTACCCTTACTTTCCCCTCCCTAAATCCTGACAACACTAACTTTCTCTACATTTTTATAGTTTTGATAAGAATATTATTCAAGTAATCACATAGTACATAATATTCTGAGACTAGCTTTTTATGCTTTCATTGTCCAAGTCACTCAGAACAATGTCCCTGGGGTCCATCCACCATGTTTCCTATATCATTAGTTCATTTCTTTTTATTGCTGAGTAGTAATTCTCTGGTGTGGATGTACCACATATTCAATCATTCTCTTATTCTCATTTTTGGCTATTATAAAGAAAGCTGCTATAAACAGTAGTTCACAGGTTTTGTGTGGACAAGTTTTCATTACTGTGAAATAAGTGCTCAGGAGTATGGTTGCTGGGATGTATGGTAATCATATGTTCAGGTTTTGTTTTTCTTTCAGTTTTACTGATATCATTGACATATAGCACTGTATAAGTTTAAGGTGTACAGCACAATGACTTGACTTATGGTCTGTCTGGAAAGTATTCAGCCATTTGTATGAAAAATAGGAACATTCGTTAAATAATACAAGCTACAAGAAATATTGTACGTAGGACAATGACACTTCAGTCTCCTTCAAAGTAGCACCTTGGGACTTCTCCCACTTGCCATCAACTGCCCCATTGTATTTTCCTAAATCTCATCGAAGTTCTGAAATCTCTTCCCTTCAAAAGGTGATTTTAGTTTTCAGAAAAGCCAGAAATTGCAGGGCATTAAATCTGGATGTAGAGGGGCTGAATCACCTGGATGATTTGATGCTCTGCCAAAAAAAACTCTGCACCAGACATGATGCATGAGCAGGTACATTGTTGTGAAGCTGCCAGTCACCAGGTAGGTACCCATAGCTTTGGGCTTCTGAATGGTCTAAATATTTTCTGTGGGGGATTGTTCAAACTTAACACAAAATTTGATGAAGATTCATTGCTCTACTTGCTCAGTCATTTTGAATGTGATGGCTACATGGTACACATGCTCACTCGAGGGCATCTACCACCCCCACTGTCTAGTACAGTGAAGTCATCATTGTTCATGCATATGCATTCCAGTCCACTCTCCTTGGCTGCCAGGTTACATTGCTGTCAAACAAACTATTCTTGTTATATTAACAGTGGCTGGACTTTTTCTGGACAGACCTCATATGTTGCAAAATGATTACCACAGTAAGTTAACATCCATCACTTCATGTAGATACAAAGCAAACAAACAAACAAAAAAACCTGAATGTAAATGTTTTTTTTCCTTTTGATAAGAACATTTAGGTTTACTCTCTTAACAACTTGCAAATATACCATGCAGTAGCATTGATTATAGTCATTGTATCACACTTATTTAATTTATAATGCCCCCATTTCTGGCAATTACAAATCTGATCTGTTTTTTTGTTTGTTTTTTGTTTGTTTCTTTCTTTCTTTTTCTTCTTTTTTTTTCTTTTCATTTTTTTTCAGGGTTTTTGTTTTTTTATATTCCACATGTGAGATCATATATTATTTGTCTTTCTCTGTCTGACTTATTTCACTTATGTTTGTTTTTTAAGAAATTATAAAACTGTTTTTCAGAGTTGCTGTAACACTCTACATTCCCATCAGTCGTGTATGCAAGATATAGTTGTTCCACCTCTGGCCAGTACTTGGTATTATCAGTATATCTTATTTATTGTTTTTGCCAGGTGTGTGGCGACATCTCATTGGGGTCTGAGTTTGCATTTCCTTGATGGTTGGTGATGCTGAATATTTTTTCATGTGTTTCTCTGCCACAAATAGATACTCTTCCATGAAATGTCTCTTCATGTAGTTAGTTCATTTTCTAATTAGAATAGATTTTTTTATACTGTTGACTATTTGAAAGATTTTTATATATTCTAAATGAGTCTTTTGTCAGATATGAGGTTGCAAATATTTTCTTCTAGTCACTAGCACAGCAAACAGTTTAAATTTTGATGAATTACAAGATCGAATTTTGTTGTTTTATGAATTGTGTGTTTTGTGTCATATCTAATAACTCTTTACCAAGCCTTCCTATGTTTTCTTCTGAAATTTTATAGTTTTATGTTTCCCTCTGGTATCTATGACTCACATTGAGTTTACTTTTGTGTAAGGTGTGAAGTTAAGTCAAGATTATTCCAAAATTATTTTGACTATACAATATCCAATTGCTTTAGCACCATTGTTGAAAAGACTATTTTTCAATTATTTTTAAATCTTTGTCAAAAATCAGTTTTGTACTTGTACAGGTCTCCTTCTGGGTCTTCTATTCTGCCCTGTAGGTCTTTGTATTCATCCTTCTGCCAATACCATACAAATTCGACTTGTCATAGCTATATAATAAGCCTTAAAATTGTGCAGACTAACTCCTCCCATTTAATTTTCTTACAAAACTGTTTTAGCTATTCTAATTCCTTATAAATTTAAGAATAATCTTATCTATATCCATAAAAACATTCCTGGGATTTTGATAGAAATTGTATTAACATGCATATCTATTTGGAAAATATTGATATCTTTACTAAATTGAGCATTCCAAACCATGAACACAGCATGTTTCTCTATTTATTTAAATTTTCTCTGATTTCTTTCATGGGAGTCTTGTAGTTTTTAGCATATAAACTTGTACATGATTTTTTAAAGTTTAAATTTAATATTAAGTATCTCATTTTTTGAGTGATGGTAAAAGGTATAATTTTATCTTTAAGTTTAATTTATTGGGGTGTCATTGGTTGATAAATTACATAGGTTTCAAGTGTACAATTCCATAATATATCATCTGTCTATTCTATTGTATGTTCACCACCCAAAGTCTAGTCTCCTCTGTCACCATTTATCCCTGCTTTACCATCATCGACCTGCCTCCTCCACCACCTCTTTCTTTCTGGTAATCACCTGTTAATGTCTGTGTCTGTTTCACTCAGCCCCCAAACCCTCCCAATAGCTCTCAGTCTCTCTCGTAGATACAGTTCTCTGTATCTATGAGTCCTTTTTATTTTTCTTTCATCATTTTATTTATTAGATTCTACAAATAAATGAGATCATATGGTATTTGTCTTTCTCTGACTGGCTTATTTCACTTAGCATAATACTCTCCAGGTCGATCCATGCTGTTGAAATGAGTAAAATTCCCTTCTTTTTTCCCCAAGCTGATTAGTATTCTATTGTGTAAATGTACCACAGCTTTTTTATTTACTCAACTACTGATGGGCGCTTGAGCTGTTTCCAAACCTTGGCTATTGCAAATAGTGCTGCAGTGAACATAGGGATGCATATATTCTTTCAAATTAGTGTTTCAGTTTTCTTCAGAAATATTCCCAGGGAATCACTGGGTCATAAGGCAGATCCATTTTTAATTTTTTGAGGAAACTTCATACTGTTTCCACAGTGGCTACACCAATCTATATTCCTGGCAACAGTATACAAGAGTTCTTTTTTTCTCCACATCCTCATCAACACTTGCTGTTTGTTGATATATTGATGATAGCCATTCTGACAGGTGATTAGTGATATCCTGTTATGGCTTCGATTTGCATTTCTCTGGTGATTAGTGACTTTTCATATGTCTACTGGCCATTTGTATGTCCTCTTTGGAGAAGTGTCTATTCAGATCCTTTACCCATTTTTAAATTGGATTGTTTGATTTTTCAGTTTTGAGTTTTATAACTTCTTTATAAAGTTTGGATATTAATGCCTTTTCAGATGTATCTTTGGCAAATATGCTCTCCCATTCAGTGGGTGTCTTTTTCTCTTGTTGATGGTTTCCCTTGGTGTGCAAATACATTTTAGTTTAATGTAGCACCATTTCTTTACTTTTTTCTTTTGTTTCCCATGCCTGAAGAGATATATCAGAAAAAAATATTGGTTAGAGAAATAGCTGGGATTTTATTGCCTATGTTTTCTTCTATGATATTTATGGTTTTGAGTCTAATATTTAGTCTTCAATCCATTTTGAGTATAACCTTGCATACAGTGTAAGAAGGTGGTCTGGTTTCATTTTTCTGCTGTATCTGTCCAGTTCTTTCCCAACACCAGTTACTGAATAGTCTATCTTTACCCAATTGTATGTGCTTGTTTCCTTTGCAAACATTAGCTGACTATAAAGGTGTGGGTTTATTTCTGGGCTCTCTATTCTATTTCATTGCTCTATATGTCTGTTTTTATGTAAGTACCACGATATTTTGATTATTATGGTTTTGAAATACAGTTTGATACCAGGTAGAATGATTCTTCCAACTTTGCTCTTCTTTCTCAAGATTGTTATGGCTATTCGAGGGCTTTTGTGTTTCCACATAAATTTTTAGAATATTTGTTCTAGGTCTGTGAATACACCATTTGTATCTTGCTAGAAATTACATTAAATCTATAGATTGCTTTGAGTAGTATGGACATTTTAATTATTTAAATTTTTCCTATCCATGAACATGGTACCTGTTTCTACTTATTTGTACAATATCTTCTCCAAGTTGTTTTTTCAGTGTCTTATAATTTTCCTTGTACTGGTCTTTTACATCCTCAGTTAAATTTATTTCTTGATATTTTATTTTATTTTTTGAAGGAATTATAAATGGGATTGTTTTCTTAATTTCTGTTTCTTGTAGTTCATTATTGGTGTATAAAAATGAAACTGATTTCTGGATATTTATTTTGTATCCTAGTACTTTTCTAAATCCATTGATTAGTTTTAGTAGGGTGTTTTTTTTTTGGTAGATTCTTTAGGGTTCCCTCTCTGTACATAAAGTATCATGTCATCTGCAAATAATGACAGTTTTACTTCTTCCTTTCCAATTTGGATGCCTTTGATTTCTTCTTCTTGTCTGATTGCAGTGCTTAGGACTCTCAGTACTGTATTGAATGAGTGGTGGAAGCAGACATCCATGTCTTGTTCCCTAACTTCAAGAAAATTCTTTTAGATTTTGCTTATTGGTGTGATATTGACTGTGGGTTTGTCATATATGCCCTTTATTATATTGACAAATGTTTCCTCTGTCACCACTTTGCTGAGAGTTTTTATCATAAATCAGTGCTGGATCTTATCAAATGATTTTTCTGCATCTATTGATATAATAATGTGGTTTTTATCCTTCATTTTGTTTATGTGGTGTATCATATTTATTGATTTGCAGGTATTGTACCAAACTTGCATCCTCAGAATAAATCCCACTTAATCATGGTGTATGACCTTTTTAGTTTTAAATTTTAATATATTTTATTGATTATGCTATTAAAATTGTCCCATTTTTTTCTCCACTTTATTCACCTTCACCCTGTACCCCATCTGCCACCATCATTTCCCCACCTTGGTTCACATCCATGAATTATACATATAAGTTCTTTGGCTTCTCCATTTCCCATTCTATTCTTAATCTCCCCCTGCCTATTATTTAACTACCATTTATATTCTTATTCCCTGTACATTTTCCCCCATTCTTCCACCCCTGCCCCTGCTGATAACCCTCCATGTGATCTCCATTTCTGTGAATTGTTCCTGTTCTAGTTGTTCGCTTAGTTCATTTTTGTCTTTGTTTTTTTTTTTTAGGTTCAGCTGTTGATAGCTGTGAGTTTGTTGTCATTTTACTGTTCATATTTTTGATCATCTTGTTCTTAGATAAGTCCCTTTAACATTTTATATAACAAGGGCTGGGTGGTGATGAACTCTTTTAATTTGACCTTATCTGGGAAGCATTTTATCTGCCCTTCCATTGTAAATGATAGCTTTGCTGGATAGAGTAATCTTAGATGTAGGTCCTTGCCTTTAATGACTTGGAATACTTCTTTCCAGCCCCTTCTTGTCTACAAGGTTTCTTTTGAGAAATCAGCTGATAGTCTGATGGGAACTCCTTTGTAGGTAACTGTCTCCTTTTCTCCTGCAGCTTTTAAGATTCTCTCTTTATCTTTAATCTTGGGTAACTTAATTATGATGTGCCTTGGTGTGCACTTCCTTGGGTCCAACATTTTTTGGCACTCTCTGAGCTTCCTGAACTTCCTGGAAGTCTATTTCAATTGCTAGATTAGGGAAGATCTCCTTCATTACTTTTTCAAACAAGTTTTCAATTTCTTACTCTTTCTCTTCTCCTTCTGGCACCCCAGTGATTTGGATGTTGGAATGTTTAAAGTTGTCCTGGAGGTTCCTAAGCCTTTCCTCATATTTTTGAGTTCTTGTTTCTTCATTCTGTTCTGGTTGCATGTTTATTCCTTCCTTCTCATCCAAACTGTTGATTTTAGTCCTGGTTTTCTTCCTATCACTGTTGGTTCCCTGTATATTTTTCTTTATTTCACTTTTCATACCCTTCACTTTTTCCTCTATTTTGGGATCATACTCAACCAATTCTGAGGGCATCCTGATTACCAGTGTTTTGAACTCTGCATCTGATAGGTTAGCTATCTCTTGATCGCTTAGTTGTATTTTTTCTGGAGCTTTGATCTATTCTTTCATTTGGCCCATTTTTTTTTTGTCTTAGTATACCTGTTACACAGTAACAGGTATTTGCCTTAGATATTCACTAGGGCAGGGCAACCCATGTTGCTGGCTTGTGGTGCTGTGTGTGGGGAAGGAGTCAAAGAGGAAACAATGCCTCTTGATGGGCTCTCTGCCAGCTTTCAGTCACTTCCTCCAGTACCTACAAGCAACTTCGGGACTTCTGGTGCTGATTCCCAGGTGGGCAGGTTTGTGAACCTTCTAGGACTCTGTGGGTCTCTCCAACAAACTCTCCTGTGAGGCTGAGAGTTTCTCCTGCAGCCTGAACCCCAACAGGTTTTTTCAGTCGGACACTTTGGGGCTTTATTTCCCCACACTGGAACCCTGGGTTGCCCTGTCTGTCTCTCTCCCTAGTTGTTCCTCCCTGTTTATCTGCACACAAATGTGGGACGGCCTGCTCTGCCAGCTGCCACCTCTCCCCATCCTCCAGTCACCACCTTGCCTCAAGTCCTATCCACCCCACCTGCCAATCTCTGTGCTTCCTACCAGTCTGGATGAATGTTTTTTCTTTAATTCTGTTGTCAGACTTCATTCGATACAGTTCAATTTTCTGGCAGTTGTGGTTATTTTTGGTTTTGAATTTGTCATTGTTCTTCTTTTGGTTGTGTGAGGAGACAGAGTAGATTTACTCACGCCTCCATTTTGGCTGGAAGTACCCACCTTTTTTAATGTATTGCTGGAAACAGTTTTTCAATATTTTGTTGAGGATTTTATCATCTGTGTTCATCAGGGATATTGACCTATAATTTCCTTTTTTGTGGTATCTTTACCTGGTTTTAGATTTAGAATAATGCTAGCCTTGTAAAATGAGCTTGGAAGTCTTTCCTCCTCCTTAATTATTTGTAATAGTTTGAGAAGAAGAGGTGACAATTCTTCTCTGAATGTTTGGTAAAATTTGCCCATGAGGGCATCCAGTTTAAGATATTTGTTTCCTGGCAGTTTTTTGGATTACTACTTCAAGTTCACCAGTTGTAATCAATCTATTCAGATTCCCTGATGCTTACTGATTCATTTTTGGAAGGCTGTATATTTCTAGGAACTTATCCATTTCATCTATGTTGTCCAAGTTTTAGTCATATAGTTGTCCATAATATTTTCTTACAATCCTTTGTATTTCTGTGGTGTCACTTGTTATTTTTCTTTCATTTCTGATTTTATTTACTTAGGCCCTCACTCTTTTTTTTTTATGAGTCTGGTTAAAGATTTGCCAATCTTTTTAATTTTTTTGAAGGAACACCTGTTGATTTCATTAATCTTCTGTATTTTATTTTGTAGTTTCTGTCATTTTTTCCCTACCCTGTTCTTTATTATTTTCATGTTCTTAATGTGGTCTTTGTTTGTTGTTCTTTTAGCTGTAAGGTTAGATCATTTACTTGAGAATTTTGCAGGTTTTTGAGTTAGGCCTGTATTGCTATCAGTTTTTCTCTCGGGACTTCTTTCACTGTGTCCTATAGATTTTGAGTTGTTGAGTGTTTATTTTCATTTGTTTTAAAGTATCCTTTGATTTCTTCCTTGATCTCACTATTGACCCATTTGTTGTTTAGTAACATGTTATTTAGCCTCCACATGTTTGTGTGTGTTTTAGCTTTTTTCTTATAATTGATTTATATTTTCATACAAACGTGGTAAAAGAAGATGCTTGATGTGATTTCAGTGTTCTTGAATTTATTAAGACTTGTTTCGTGTCTAAAATGTGGTCCTTACTAGAAAATTGTTCCATGTGCATTTGGAAATAATGCATATTCTGCTCCTTTTGGGTGCAGTGCTTTGTAAATAGCAATTAAATCCATCTGGCCAAGTGTGTCACTTAAAGCTGCTCTTTCCTTATTGATTTGGGGGGGGGGTCTGGAGGATATATCCATTGATGTTAATGAGGTGTTAAATCCCTACCTTGTATTACCCTTGATCTCTCCCTTCATGTACATCAAGATTGTCTTTATATATTTAGGTTATCTTATGTTGGGTGCACATATGTTTACAGGGGTTGTATTCTCTAGTTGTATTGATACTTTTAGCATTATGTAATGTCCTTTTTTTTTATCTTGTTATGGCCTTTGTTTTGAAGTCTATTTCCATTTGCCTGAAATATCTTTTTCCACCTCTTCAATTTCAGTCTGTGTGCATCTTTTCTGAGGTGGGTCTCTTGTAGACAGTATATATATGTGTGTGACGTTTTCTTATCCATTTAGCTACTCTGTCTTTTGGTTGGAACATTTAATCTGTTTACATTTAAAGTAATTATTGATTGGTAATTACTTATTGGCATTATATTTCTTATACATATGTTCTTCTGTTTCTCTCTCTCTTTTTCCCTGTCTTCTTAAAGAATACCCTTTAACATTCCTTGTAATACTGTTTTGTGGTAATGAACTCATTCAGCACTTTTCCCCTCAAAAACTCTTTATTTCTCCTTTAATTTTAAATTATAGTCTTGCTGATTTCAGTAGTCTTTGTTGTAGGTCCTTGTTTGTCATCACTTTGAAAATTTCCTGTCAATCTCTTATGGTCCAAAGTATATCTTTTGAGAAGTCAGGTGACAGTCTTATGGGCGTTCCCTTTAGACAACTGTCTTTCTTTTTCTGTCTTGTTGCTCTTAAGGTCTCTCTTTATCTTTAACCTTTGACATTTTAATTATGATGTATCTTAGTGAGGTATTCTTTGGGGTCATCTTGTTTGGGACTGTGCTTCCTGGATTTATGTGTATTTTTCCTTCTCCAGGTTAGGAAAGCTTCCAGACACTATTCTTTTAAACAGGTTCTTGTTTCTTTGCTCTCTCTCTTCTCCTTCTGTTACTCTTATTATATAGATGATGTTATGCTTGATGTTGTCCCAGAGGTCCCTTAGACTTTCCTCATTTAAAAAAATTATTTTTGTTGCTTTTCTTGGGTGCTTTCTGTTTTCTTGTTTTCTAAATTGCTGATTTAATCCTTTACTTAATCTAACCTGTTGTTGATTCCTCCTAGTATATGAACATTCTCCATTTAAGATATTTTTCATTTCTGACTGGTCCTTTTTTAAAAAAAATAATTATCTAGTCTTTTTTAATGCTTACTATCTCTTTTTAAAAATTTCTCACTGAGCTCATTCACTCTTCCTCTAAGATCCTTGAGCATCCTTATAAGATTGTTTTGGACTCTGCATCTGGTATCTTGGTTGCTTCCATTTCATGTAATTCTTTTTCTGGAAATTTTTCTTGCTCTTTCATTTGAGGTGTGTTTCTTTTTTCTTTTTAATGATATTTAATTGGTTATATTATTAAAGTTGTCCTGATTTTTCCCTCTTTAAGAGGTACTGCTTGGGACTCCTGAGTTTTCTTCCAAAAACTCAAACCCTGCTGGGTTTTGCAGCCAGAAGTTTTCTGTAATTATCTTCCTGGCACTGGAAACCTGGGCTGGGACTCCTTGCTCCCAAGATACCCCTCCTGAATTTTTATCCACCACACATGGGTGAGGGACCAGCCCATTCTGCATCTGTGCCCCTCCTATTAGTCTGGATGGATGAGGTATCTTTAATTCCATAGTCAGATTTCCATTCAACTCAATTTCTGATAATTCTGATATTTCTGATAATTCCATAGTCAGATTTCCATTCAACTCAATTTCTGATAATTCTGAGTAATGGATGTTCTATATTTTAGTTGTGATTTTGATCACAACTAAATTTTTGATGTGGTTGTGTGAAGAAGTGAGCCATGTCTGCCTGTACCACCATTTTGACTGGAAGCCTGGGGTGTGTTTTTTTGTTTCCCCATTCTGTATGCCTTTTTGTGTTTGTCTCTATGTATTAGATAAGGCTTCTATATCACCTTAGCTGGGTGCTCCAGGGTTAGCTCTTGTATGGGTTATGTACACCCTGTTATTGTTTTTGATTCTTGAATACTGTTGGCCCATTCATGGGTGGGGTTAACCCTCAAGCTGGCTGACTATAAGTATAGACTTGATCACAGTATATGAGCCACTGTGCAGGGGGCTGCCCCTCCAAGGTAGAGTTGTTCTCAGGAGGGTCTGGTGCTTGCAGGGATCTCTTTGGGTGTGCCTATTGTGTGGCTAGCTAGGTTGAGCTCTGGTGTGGTCTGAAGCCCAGCATTTGTTGTGTTGGTTTGGGGTCCCCTTGGGTAGGGTTCCTGTGCAGGTCAATGTCAGATACTGCCTGTAACCAGCCTTGGGATACCTTTCTAAAGCTACCATGAATTTTCCTGTCTGTGGCTGCTTCTACTGGGCTTGGGTGTGTGTTGGAGAGGCCAGGCTGTACACAAGAGTCAGCTTCCTCCATCTCTGAGCCATGGGCAGATGAATAAAGGTCCAAGGCACCCCAAAGTCCACTTTCACATATGGGCCACTCCACCAATCTCTTGAGGGTGCCTGGTCTTCCTTGAGAGCCTTCTGAAGAAAGACTGTAAGTTGTCTCAGACTGAGCACAACCTATAGACTCTTCCACAATTTTCAAGCTCAATAGCACTATCCAGGGTGGGGAGGATGGAGCTAGTGGCTCTCCTGCTTGGTAGTAGTATGATTAGGCACTCAATGGGAGCAATGTGGTCCCAACTTTGAAGCCATACCACTCAGTCTCTTCCAGAGTCTCCAACCCTAGCTCTCTCAGGAGGAGCACATCACAGGTTCAGACTGGGTGTAGCCAGCCAGCCTCTCTGTAGGAGAAATCTCAGTAGGTCACAGCCCCTGGGAGTTGGAAGGACAGGTCAAATAAATCTCCCACTGGGGAGGTGGCACTGGCTGAGTTTTCAGAGGAGGTAAGAATGACCCCCACCCCATGTCATAGCTGCAAAGCCTAGTGCATGTCTGAGTCCCAGACAAGAGCATCCCAGAGAGACATGTTCCAAAGGTTCCAGCTCTGTGCAGCACTCCATTACCCCTATGCAACAACTCAGAAGGTCAGGGGTTAGAGTCACCAGGACTTAGAAGGATAGGCCAAGAGAATCACCAGGTTGGGGGAGAGGTACTGCCTATGTGGAGAATAGTGGAAGAATGCCTTCCTTTCAAAGCCACACAGCTCAATGACTGTTTGAGTCTCTGACAAGAGCTTCTCCAGAAATAGAGCTTACCAAAGGTCCCTGTTCAGTGCAGCCAGCAGACCTTTCTTTAGGACTTAAGCTCTGCAGGGCGGTATCACCAGTAGTTGGAAGTCTGGGCTACTGCATTCCTCAGACCAGTGCTGTATTAATACAGTTGCTCAGCCCTGGGAGGATGACATCTGAGGACAGTGTGGGATAAGGACTCAGTACAGGGAACTCCATGGGGAACCTTCCAGAATTCTTCTTGTGGTCATGCCACCCAAATCTTATTATGACTCCTGTATGCCCTGAGTTGCCTTCCCTTCACTGGAGCCCCAGGTGAGTGTCCAAGAGCAAGATCCTGTGTGCTGGCCCTTTAAGAAAGTACCTAGGTTTCTAGAAGACTTCCTTCCCTTTCAGGTGGACAGACACTCCACTGATTTTCATCACCAGATGCTATGCTCTGGCACAAGGCTCTTCTTCCTGGCTCTGGTGCTCTGGGTTGGGGATCCTGACATTGGATAGAGACCCAAAACTCCTCAAGGGGGACTTTTGCAGCTGAGATATACCTCTAGATTTTAATCTTCACCACATGGGTATGAGTGTCTGCCCTTTCTACATCTCCACTCTTCTTACCTGTCTCTGTATAGCTTGTTCTGTAAATCCTTGGTTATAATCTGTTCAGCTATCCTTAAGTTGGTTATTCAGGTTGATTGCTCTCTAATTTGGCTGCCAATCTGGTGTGGCATTAGGAGGAGGCAAGTGCAGCTTCCATTTACTTTGTGGCCATCTTGGAATCCCTCAATGGTACTGTATTTTTAATTCTACCTTCCAGGTGTTTATTGCTAGTGTATAGAGATACAATGATTTTTGTTTCCTGTGATGTCACTTATTAATACTAAGAGAGTTTTTGGAGAGTTTTTTGGATCTTCTGTACAGACAATGACATTGTCTGTGAATAAGGACAATTTTATTTATTCCTTTATAATCCGTGTACCATATATTTCTCTTTTTTGCCTTACTATATTGATTATAACTTAATACTATCTTGAATAGGAGTGGTGGGAACAGACATCCTTATTCCCAGCCTTTTAGAAGAAAGCATTCAGTCTTTCACCATTAAGTATGTTAGCTGTAGGACTTCTATAGATGTCTATCAACTTCAGGAAGTTCCCCTCTATTCCCCTCTATTGTTTTCTGAGTGTTGTAATTGTGAACAGGTATTTTATATTTTTGTTAAATACTTTTTCTGTATTGATTGGTATCATTATGTGACTTTTTTTCTTTAGCTGGTTAATAGGATGAATTACATTGATTTTCATGTTGGGAACTGCCCTGCCTGGTTTCAGGAGATGTAAACCCCCCATGGTTAAGGCTGAGTGAGTGACCTTCAGACCATAAGCCACTAAGGACACAAAGCTTATCTCCCTGGCAGGAGCACCGCTTCTGCTCCTTTTTCCATAACTGACCTCCAATGCTTGATCAGTTAGCCAATGACAAGTAAGATTCCCCAAGGGGGGAACCACCTAAGACAGGCATGATCACATGGAGGCCCCAGGGAAGGACTTGGGGGGCCATGGAGAAAGGGGGTGATGGACTCTTGCCCCTCAGCTTTGATGAAGCCTGACTCCCCTGAGTCTGCAAGAAGTCTCCAAAAATTCCTTGGTTATCTGCCCCCTGTGCCTGACTTAAACCTGAAACAATGACAGAGGGCAGTGCAGCCCTGTGCTAGAAAGGGTGGGCTCCCTCAGTGATCAGGTCTAAGAAAGGATATGTAAAATTCTGTGAAGCCTGCTTTGCTAAGAATGCTCTTAGTTAAATGATGAAGGCCCAAGCAGAAAATGAATTTGTTTCCCAAAGTCTTGTAGCCCTTTAGCTGATAGACCCTGACTCAGAAGAAGCCCTAATAGTTCTTTGTATGCTATCTATTGTTTGATCCTCACTGCCTGACAAGGATTAATGAATTGTACCTGTATTCCTGCACAAATAAAACCCAATAAAAGCCTGTCTAGGCAAGGGTCAGCATGCTCCTCCCTTAAGGGAGTAGCCATGCCACCTCTTTTCCTTCACAGGACTCAGTAGTCCGTGTGAATTTGTCTCATGTCTCATCCATGACGCTGCAGGCTCTGCGAGACAGTGCCCACGTCATTTTCATATATTGAACCAGCCTTGTCTATGAGAATAAATCCAATCTTATCATGATACATAATTCTTTTAATATATTATTGAATTCTATTTGCTAATGTGATATAAAAGAGTTTTGCACCTGTATTCATAATGTTTTCTGGTTTTGATATAAGGGTAACAATGACTTTACATAGGAATCAGGGTGTTTCTTCCTATTTTCTGGAAAACATTTGGTCGAATTAGTGTTAATTTTCTTTGAAATGTTTGATAGAATTCTCCAGTGAAACCATCTCAACCTAGAAATTTCTTTTCTGAGAGATTTTTACATTGAGAATTCAATTTCCTTAGTAATAACGCAGATATTCAACTGCATTTCACATTGGGGTATTTTGTGCTTTTCAAGGAATTGGTCCATTTCACCTAAGTTACCGGGTTTGTGTGTACAGAGTAGATTGTCTTTAAACATGTTTTCTGAAGAAGTAGCTTTTCAAATAGATTTTCTGTTTTTAAATCAGATTTATCATTATATCTTTATTAGTTTCTCCCTTCTGCTTGCTTTGAGTTTATTTTATCCTTTTTAAGCTCCTTAGAGGGGGGCTTAGATTATTAATTTGATATTTCTCTTTTCTAATATAACTATTTAATGCTATAAATTTCTCCCTCAGCATTGATTTAGCTGTGTCCCACAAATTCAGAGACATTGCATTTTCATTTTGATTAAGTTCAATGTATTTTTAATTTTTTCCTTTGACTCATGAATTATTTGCTCTTTGACTCATGAATTATTAAAAGTATGTTGTTTATTTTATTTTCATAATATATTTTATTGATTATGCCATTACAGTTGTCCCATTTTCCCCCCTTCATTCCCCTTCACCCTGCACACCTACTCCCCTCACATTCCCCCCTTTAGTTCATGTCCATGGTCACAAGTTCTTTAGCTTTTACATTTCCCACTCTACTCTTGCCCTCCCCCTGTCTATTTTCTCCCCACTGTCTGCTACTTATTCTCTGTACCTTCTCCCCTGTTGTGGGCCACTCTGCCTGGTTCTAGGAATTGTAACTCTACCCCCTGTGGCTAAGGATGAAGGAGTGACCTCTGTGGAATGAGAGCAGCAGGAGACAAAGCTTGTCTCTGATAGCAAATACTGCCTCAGTTTCCTCCCTGCCCCCAAAGCATGGTCGGAAGTCCTTGACAAGTAAGACCCCTCAGAGGAGGGGCAACCAAGGCCAGACATGATCACTTGGGAGGCCATTGTGGAAGGACTTGGGGGGCTGCAACAAAGAGCAATAGACTCCCACCCCCCGGCTTTGAGATAGCCTGAGTCCCCATGTTCTCTGGGAGAAGCTCTTCCTGGCTCTAATCTCCTTAAGCCTAAA
Source organism: Artibeus jamaicensis (assembly GCF_021234435.1). NCBI lineage: Eukaryota > Metazoa > Chordata > Mammalia > Chiroptera > Phyllostomidae > Artibeus > Artibeus jamaicensis. Next base: position 5,519,888 of record NW_026521810.1, on the reverse strand, counting down.
TACCTGATGGGGAGAGGTGCAGCTCCTTGCCTTGCTAGAGAGTGTCCTGGGGAAAAATCTGGCATCACAAAGACTTCCTGATAAACCTGTGAAATATGCTGTGCTAAGAGTGCTTTCATTTATATGTTAAGGATTCAAGCAAGAAACCCTAAAACTCTGTTCCTGACAGACTCTGACTCTAACTAAGCCCTCAGGTTTCTTTAAAATGTTATCTACTGTTTGATCCTTGCTGCCCTGTATTCCTGTGTATTACAACCCAATAAAAGCTCTTGGAGGAAGGGGCTCAATGCCTTTTCCCCTGAGAAACTGGCCACTGCTCAAGGCCTTTTTCCTCTGGGAAACTGACTACCTTTCCTCCCCAAGCAGATCACATCATGTCTCAGTCATATTTACTCTCATCCGTGGCACACAGGGGGACTTTCGAGAAAAGTCACCCCCACACTCCCTGCCTCTCCTCCTCTCACTCCCCTGTTGCTAACCTTCCATGTGATCTTTTCTGTGGCTCTGGTCTTGATCTAGCTGTCCACTTAGTTTGCTTTTGTTTTAGGTGTGGTTGTTAATAACTGTGAGTTTGTTGTCCTTCCACTGTTCACATTTTTTAACTCCTTTTTCTTAGATAAATCCCTTTAACATTCCATATAATAAGGGCTTGGTCATGATGAACTCCTTGAACTTGATCTTATCTGAGAAGTTCTTTATCTGCCCTTCCATTCTAAATAAAAACTTTGCTAGATAGAGCAATCTTGGATGTAGGACCTTCCATTTCATGACTTGGAATACTTTTTTCCAGCCCCTTCTTGCCTGTAAGGTCTCTTTTGAGAAATCAGCTGACAGTCTGATGGGTACTCCTTTGTAGGTGACTGTCCCCTTATCTCTTCCTGCTTCTAGGATTCTCTCCTTCATTTTAATCTTGGCTAATGTAATTGTGATGTGCCTTGGTGTGTTCCTCTTTGGGTCCACCTTTTTTTGGATTCTCTGAGCTTCCTGGACTTCCTGGAAGTCATTTCCTTTGCCAGATTGGGAAAGTTCTCCTTTATTATTTGTTCAAATAAGTTCTCCATTTGCTGTTCCTCTTCCCCTTCTGGTACCCCTATAAGTCAGATGTTGGAACATTTAAAGATGTCCTAGAGGTTCTTAAGCTTCTCCTCAATTTTTTGAATTCTTGTTTCTTGATTCTTTTTTTTTTTTTTTGATTGTTTCTTTCTTCCTTCTGGTCCACTCCATTGATTTGAGTCTCAGTTTTCTTTCCATCACTCTCGGTTCCCTGTGTATTTTTCTTCATTTCACTTAGTGTAGCCATCAATTTTTCATCTAATTTGTGACCAAAATCAACCAGTTCTGTGAGCATCCTGATCACCAGTGTTCTGAACTGCGCATCTGATAGGTTGGCTATCTCTTGGTCACTTAGAAGTATTGGCTCTAGGGCTTTGATCTGTTCTGTTTGAGCCATAATGTTTTGGTTAGATCACACCTGTTATGTATGAGGGGTGGAGCCTTAAGTGTTCACCAGGACGGGTCAACACAGTCTCTGGGTTGTGATAATGTATGTGGGGGTGGGGTCATAGAGGGAGTAATGGTGCTTGTTCATGTCTTTCTTGGATTTTGGTCCCCTCTGCTGCTTTCCACAAGCAAATCGGGCCCTTCTGGTGCTGGTTCCTGGGTGGGTGGGCTAGTGTATATTCTAGGACCCTGTGGATACCTCCAACAAACTCTCCTGGGAGGCTGGGAGCCTCTCCCAGCACCTCAACCCCCAAAAGTGTTTCCAGTTCATGCTTTTGGGCTTTATTTCCTGTCACTGGGGCCCTAAGTTGCACAGTCTGTCTCACTGCCCTTTTTTTTGCCTGGTTTATCTGCTCACATGAGTGTGTCTGCAGTCAGCCAGCTGCCTTGTATGCCTTACTGGATTTGCTCATTTCCTCCCCATGCCCCGGTCTGCTAACCACTGCTTTTTCCTGCCGGGACCCCTCCCTGCTGGCTGTCAACTCTACCCCTCTTACTGGTCTGGATGAATGGTTCGTTGTTGTTGGACTTCAGTAAAGTTCAATTTTCTGTCTATTCTGGTTGTGTTTTTGTTTCTAAATCATTGTGTCCTTAAATTTGGTTGTGCAAGGAAGTACAGTATTTCCACCTATGCCTCCATCTTGGCTGGCTAAAAAGTGCATTGTTTAGTTTAAAGGTGTTTTGAGATTTTTCCTGTTATCCTTCTGTTATTGATTTCTATCTTAATTCCATTGCAGTCACAGTACATACTCTGGATGTTGTTGATTCTTTTACATTTGTTGAGGTCTGTTATATTCCCCAGGATGTTCCATTTTTGTATATGTTCCATGCATGCTTGGGAAGAATGTGTTATCCACTTTTGATGAATGGAGTGTTCTAGAAATATCCATTAGATTCTAATGTTATATACTATTGTTGAGTCTTCTTTATCCTTACTGATTTTCTTTCTAGCTCTTTTATCAGTTCTTGAGAGAGAGAGTGTTGAAGCCTATAACTATAGTGGTGAATTGGTCTATTTGGTCTTCCATCAGTTTTTTTTTTCAGTTATATCAGTATTTGCTTTACATTTATATACTCTGTTGTTTGATGCATACTCATTTAGGATTGTTATCTCTTCTTGCATTCACCATTTTATCGTGACATAATGTCCCTTTATGTTTCTGATAATTTTATTTGATCTACAATCTATTTTACCTAAAACTCATAGAACAATGTTTGCTTCTTAAAATTAATATTAGCAAGGTATAACTTTTATCATCATTTTACTTTCAACCTACTTATATTGTTACATTTGAAATGAGTTTCTTATAGACAGTAAAAAATGAACGCTTCTTAATCCACTCTGCAAATCTTTTCTTTAGTATATTGAGACTATTTACACTTAAATAACTAGTGATGATAAGTTAAGTCTGCCAGTTGCCTTTTTTTCCCATTTGTTCTCTTGTTGTTTGTCTCTCTGTTCCACTGTTTTCTTTTTCCTTCCTGTGAATTACTTGAACATTTTAAAAATTCAATTTTGATTTATCCATAGTGCTTTTAAATGCATCTATCTATATGTATATCATCTATATCTATCTGCTATAGATATTATATGATACATAACAAGAAAAAAGGGGTAATCCTAATGTATTTACCAATATTTTTGTTTGCTATTTTCTTTCTTCTTTCATGTTGTTTTCTAATTTGTTTTCTTTTTTTTTTTTTTTTCATTTCCTTTAGAAAATTTTCTTTAGCCATTATTTGGAGTAATTCTGTACTCTATTTTTTAGGTATGTTCACAAGTTCTCTGACTTTTTCTTTATTTGATAATATCTTGATTTTCCTTTTATTATTGAGATATTTTCACTAGATATAGAGTTCTACATTGAGAGTTCTTTTAGTTTAAGATTTTTTAAAAGTCTTCTGACACTGCCTTTTGGTCCCAAGGTTTCAGATGAGAAATCTGCTATTATTCAAATTGTTTTCCCCTACAGGTAAGGCATCATTTTTCTCTGGCTACTTTTAAGATTTTTGTCTTTATGTTTAGTGTTCAGAAGTGTAACTATGATGTATCTTGGTATATATTTCTTTTAGGTTAGCTTATTTGGACTTTTCTCAACTTCTTAAATCTTTAGTTTTATATTTTTTGTCAAATGAGAAAATTTCACCCATTTTTTTCTCTTGACAATGTTTTTAGCTATTCCCTTTCTCTCTTCTTCTGTTAGGACTCCAATGCCATACATGTTAGATTTTTAAAAATAGGAACATGGAACTCTATTCTAAGCCACTATTTTTCTTCAATTCAGTCTATTAGTTCTGTTATTCATATGATGGAAATTTCTATTTCTCTATCTTCAAATTCACTGATTCTTTCTTTTCTCCACTCCAAGCAGCTATGGAGCTCATTAATTGAGGGTTCTTTTTTTCCATTTATTGTGGCTTTAGTTCTAAAATTTTCATTTCATTTTTTGTTACATTTTCTATTTCTGCATTAAAATTTTCTTTGTTTCCCATGTATTCATAATTTTTCAGGGCATTTTATGATGGTTGGCTTGAAATCTTTGTTAGATAATTCTAACATATGTATCATCTTGGGTTTAGCATTTGTTGCTTGATTTTTTTCATTCAAGATGAGATCTTCTTGATTCTTTTCATGATGAGTGATTATTGATCAAAGCCTAGGCAAATACATTGAGGTATTATGTTATGAGACTCTGAAATATATGAGGCAAAATAAAATCCTAGGAACTCACTGCCATGTCGTTTTTTAATTACAGAGGTCACTAGTAGGTCTATCTTCTTATTTTTACTTGTTAGTTTTCTTATATTTGTTTATACATAATGTTCCGGGGTTTAGCATTGTGTAGCAGAAAGAATAAGAACAATCACTTTTACTCCATCTTTTTGGAAGAAGAATTCCATATTTAAAAAATTGAACAATCTTTCTACTTGTCCAGGAGCTATAGCTGGCTCCTTCATTTCCTTCCATTAATGTTATTGGGACAACATATGAAGATTCCACAACCTAGTAATCCTTGAATGAAAAGTATGTTTCTTTCCATGTTTCATACATTTGCCCTGTTCAGAATATCACTATCTCTTTGCTTGAATTATTTAAATAGCTTCCTAATTAGCTGTAAAACTGACAACCTCTCCCTTTCTTCCAGTCTCTTCTATTCTACAAATTGCACCAATTTTATTTCCTTAAACAGAAATCTCATTCTTTCTCTTCCTCTATAACTTCTGAGAGATCATCACTGGCTACTTAGTCAAACTTAAATTCTTTAGTTTGGGGTCCCAGCCATCAATATAATAGCTCAATTACCCATTGGCACCCTTATTTTCATTCATTTTAACACACAATCTGGTACTGCAGCTAAAATGCACCATTTCTGGATCCCAGAAACATGCTGTGCTGTTTGCTTCTAGGCCTTCATTCATGTTTGTTTTCTCTTTGGAATGCTGTTCCTTGTCCACTTGGGTCAGGGCGCATTATCTCAAGAAAACCTTTCTTGAGGTTTATCCCCATCAGCTAACATAGTTTTCTGCTCACATCTCTCTTTCAACCTATTATACATTTATGTCATAGTTTTAAGAAAGAATGTATGGTCCCTGCAGTATCGCCTTTTGTTAAAAATCAAGATTTCTTAGATCAGTTGTTCAGGAAGGCAAGTAGGTCTATCAATGGCTGGCAAGAGTGGAGACAGCTTTATTAGGAAGCAGCAAGTATGACAGTGATGTGTTTGCTTACTTCTAGAATATGACAGTTTCAAGAGATTCTGTTCTGTCCTGGGATTCCCTGAAAACCAGGAAAGGAAAATTCACATCTGCCATGCTTGTCCTGACATCAGTTTGGAGATCCTCTGGAGGGAAACTCCCTGCTCTTCATCAGATCTACCTGTACTATGGACAGTCCATGCTTTGGGCTATAGGTGCTTTCTCTGTAAAGGGGGTGGTAGCAGCATGAGAAATGAGGGAAGAGAGAAACTATTTGAATTTAGTCTTAGCTTTGCTGCTTACCAGATATGTAAGCTCTGGGCAAATTATTTTATTTCTTTGTACCTCAAATTCCTCATCTGTAAAAGAGAGGTAATTATAGAACCTACAGAACATTGCATAAAATTCTTGGCTACAACCAGAAATAAGAAAATATGAGAAAGGAAAACAATCTCACTGGTAAAGCACTTTGTTTAATAAACATAGAAAACCACACATTTAAAAACCTATTATAAGGGTGAAAATAAAAGTGTATCAAACTAAACTCTAAAATAAGTAGGAGATATACAACAGAAAAAGATCTAGATCATGATGTCAATAACATAAAGCATGGGGGGGCTAAAAATGTAGTTTGTATGGGATATATTCACACTTAAATACCTAACAGCATAAAATAGATAATTATACACATAAACCTCATGGCAGCCACACACCAAAAACCTACAAAACAATACAAAGAATAAAGATAAATGAATGAAACAAAATACCAGAGAAAAACAGAAAACCCCAAGGGAAGACATAAGGAGAAGACGAAAGAAAGAGAGAACTATAAAAACAATATGAAAATTAACAAAATAGGTCAAGCTTGGGAAGATGGTGGCGGAGTAGGACAGAGGATTTTGCTTCCCCCCATGCACTGGAGAAAAACTGGGCTGATCTGTGGAAGAGTGCAGTGGACAGCCAACAGGGACCCAGCATATAGGAAGGTAGGACTCCAGAAATTGGAGCAGACTCTGAATGACCAGATGGTGAGGAGAGAAGGCTGCAGGTCAATAAGGTTCCAGGGAATGGCACAGAGGCCGAAGGCCCTCAGCTGGGCCATGTCAGGGCCTGGGCTGGTCCACCTAAGTCTCTGGGAGCCAAGGGCTGGCTCAAGGACCTTGGTAGAGAGCCAGTCACCAGCTCCCTCCCTACCCAGCTGGGTGCAGTTTGAAAATGTCAAGAGAGATCTGTTTGCTTAGAGTATCAGGGAGAGGAGTGGGTACAAAGAAGCAAAAGAGCTTTGATCACACGTGGAGCCTGTGGTCACCGACTTGAGAGAATCAAGAGTTGCCTTTGGGATCCAACATATAGCACTGGGAAGGGTTCGCGCCCAGGCCAGCGGGACCAGAGAAGCCTGGCTGGGAATGCAGGTCCACACCCCAGGCCAGGACTGTGAATCCTGGGGAAAATCTGCTCTCAGTGGGGCACTGAGGAGAGAATCTTGGGAGAGCAATCATGAGACCGGGTGAGTTCACCGAGAAGGGAGAAAGGCAGCACTAATCGACTCTCAGACTGCTGCAGCTAGTGTGACCAGAAGAAAAGATTGACCAGCTGGAAACCAACAAGAGGTTTTTTGTTTGTTTGTTTGTTTGTTTTCAATAATCTTTTATTTTTAACTTTATTATTGTTTTATCTTTCAATACTTTTACCCTCTCTCTTCTTGTTTCTTGTTTTATTCCTTCTTCCATTCTCTCCAAACCTACCACTCTCTCCTCCCTTCTGCTGCCTTTTTTTTTCTTTCTTTTTGACCTCCTCTCCCGCAAGTGAGACAAAAGACTTGGAACAGCGAAAAGACCAGACTTGGACTCAAAGAGGGGGCATCGCAACAGTAGAGACAGAGAGACAAAATTCACTTTGCTATAACAGAAAAACTATAAGTTACTGCATATTTGATTTTTTCATTATTTTTTCATTATTATTACATCTTTTATTTTAATAGTATCTCTGTATTCCTCCTCTTTCTGTATAGTCTTCTTTACCTTGGCTGGATATATTGTATCCATTGACAGGTTTCCCCTGTCCCCTCAACCATAATGTATTGCTAATTTACTGTCCTGTACTTCCTCTTGCCCAGTTAGCAAACTATTGAAAGTCCAATACTCCCTAATCTTGGTAGATCATATATTCTGTTGTATGATTGTTGCTCTAATATTATTGTAAATAATAGTTGTTGCATGCTGTTGTAAATACTGCACAACACTCCCCCCCCCCAGATCTTAGCCCACTACATTGTTGCCTGAACTATAATACTGCAGTGGTTGACTCTGTTCCCTCTCACACTACACCTATTTACCACCCCTTATTCTTACCTTACCTTAGAATCTGACCTCCCTCAACCTGACTCCTTTCTGAATTCAAATCACAAGCCTTCCCTCCCCAACAAGAGCCTTATCTTCCTTCCGCCCTTTTTGAAAAGGGGCTAGGTGGGTTGAAGATTACAGTTGTCACTGTACATAGTCGGGGGAGTGCCTATCTCTTCTCTACTGGCTGCTACTATAAATATCATAGAATACTCTCCTGCTCTCATAAACCAGTTTGCCTTCCCCTCCAACTGATCACACACACAACACAAAAAAAGAATAAGTGGAAGCGGTAAACACCAGGATACCCAAAGGAAGAGGAAACCCAACAGCAAAAGAACCGCCAACAGATAACAACAGAGGAAGGTGAAGGAGGGAGTAGAAACCACACAAACTTCAACCCAAGACCTAACTGAAAATACAACTAAACAGCAGAGAAACTTCCCAGGACAAACAACTGAAGAAGAGCAAAACACAATCTTTAAAACCCTGTATATGCAGAAGATCTAGCTTCAACACAACCCTCCCTCCCCAGCACAGCAAATTAAAACGTGTTGGGGACAGAGGGACCATCAGTTCACCAGCTGGTGGAAAGAACCCACAAAAAAAGACCCAGAAACAACAACAACCCCAAAACAAACTCAGCCAACATTAAGGACAGCCCAAGACCAGCAATTTTGGGAGATCAAGGAGACTACACCACTGAATCTCACAGGTATTATAACACAGAAGTTCACACCATAAATCCAGGAACCCAGAACAAATCAATTTGAGAAGCTGAAGCTAAAAAGTACAGTCTCACAAACAATGCGAAGACAAAAAAACAACACCCCAATGAAAGGAAAGGAGGAAGCATCAGAAAGAATGCTAGATGAAATAGAGGCAAGTGAGCTATCAGATATTGAATTCAAAGCACTGGTTATCAGGAAGTTCAAAGTGCTCACAATGAGCTACCAGAAACTACAAGGGAGCTACAATGAACTCACTGCAAACTGCATCAACATGAAAAAAAAAAATAGAAACTATCAGCAAGGGCCAAGAGGAAATGAAGAATATAATTTCGGAGCTGAAGAACACAGGAGAAGGTATCAAAAGCAGGATCAATGAGGCAGAAAATTGGATCAGTGAGTTGAAGGACAAAGTAGAAAATATCTCGCAGAAAGAGCAAGAAAAAAAAGAGGCTCAGAAAGAATGAAGAGGGATAAGAGAAATACAAGACAATATAAAACATAATAATACCCAAATAATAGGGATACCAGAAAGAGAAGAAGAAGAGCAAGGGACAGAAAATCTATTTGAAAGTAATGATGAAAAACTTCCCTGATTTGATGACAGAAAAAGTCGCACAAGAAATCCAAGAAACACAGAGACTCCTAATCCAGAGGAACCCAAAGAGACCCACTTCAAGACACATCATCATTAAAATGGCAAAATTTCAAGACAAAGAGAGAACCTTAAAGGCAGCAAGGGAGAAACAGGAAGTAACATACAAGGGAGCCTCAATAAGGCTAGCTACTGACTTCTCATTGGAAATACTCCAAGAAAGAAGAGAATGGCAAGAAATATTCCAAGTAATGAGAACCAGAGGCCTTCAACCAAGGTTACTTTATCCAGCAAGTCTTGAAATCAAGATACAAGGCCAAATAAAGGGCTTCCAAGACAAAAGAAGTCTAAAAGAATACACCTCCACCAAACCAGCTCTGCAAGAAATACTAAAAGGTCTGCTTTAAGGAAAGGAAAAAAAAGAGACAATGAGAATCACAGGTATAAAAATGACAATGAATAAGTACCTATTGATAATATCCTTAAACATAAGTGAATTAAATGCTCCAATCAAAAGACATAGAATAGCTGCAGGGATAAGAAAGCATGACCCACACATTTGCTGCCTACAAGACACCCACCTCAGGACAAAAGACCATCACAGACTAAAAGTGAGGGGCTGGAAACAAATTTTTCAAGCAAAGAGCCAGGAAAAAAAGCTGGGGTAGCAATTCTCATATCAGACAAAATAGACTTAAAAAAAAAAAGGGCCATAGAAAGAGACCCAGAAGGTCACTTCATAATACTCAAAGGAAGAATCCACCAAGAGGACATAAACATTGTAAATATATATGCACCCAACTTAGGAGCACCCAAATATATAAAGAAAATCTTGGAGAACTTGAAGAAAGATATTGACAGCAACACAATTAAAGTTTGGGATTTTAACACCCCACTGTCAAAAATGGACAAATCTTCCAAACCAAAAATCAACAAAGATATTGTGGAGTTGAACAATGTCCTAGATGAAATGGACTTAACTGATTTTATATATATATATATATATATATATATATATATATATATATATATATATATAAGAAAATTGAAATCATACCAAGCATTTTCTCTGACCACAAAGGACTAAAACTGGAAACCAACCCGAAGAGAAAAAAACCAAAACGTCCAAAATCATGGACATTGAATAGCATGCTATTAAACAACAAATGGGTTAAGAATGAAATTAGGGAAGAAATCAAAAAGTTTTTGGAAACAAATGAACTCACGACAACCAAAAACCTATGGGAAACAGCGAAGGCAGTCCTGAGAGGGAAGTTCATAGCAATACAGACCTATCTAAGAAAGATAGAAACATTTCAAAAAAACTACCTAACCCTATGCCTACAAGAACTTGAGGAACAACAAAGACAGCCCACAGCAAGTAGAAGGGAGGAAATAACCAAGATCAGAGCAGAATTAAATGACATAGAGACTAAAAGCACAATTCTAAGGATCAATAAATCCAGGAGCTGGTTTTTTGAAAAGATAAACAAAATAGACAAGCCTTTAACCAGGCTCATCAAGAAAAGAAGAGAGAGGGCGATGCTGGGAAGATGGCGACGGAGTAAGATGGAGCTGAGGCTAGCTCCTGTACTCATGGGTGAAAATCCTGGCAGATCTATAGAGAAACAGCACAATAAACCATCGGTTACCCAGCATTTATGAAATTAAAAGACCAGAGATTGTGACCGACGCTGAAACACCAGACAGTGGCAGAGTCAGCTATTGGAGCTGGGTCTCATGTGGCCCCTGTGCTGCCTCCAGAGCAACAGGCCTGGGAGCCGGGGAGTCAGGTACGGGAGCCGGACACTCCAAGCCCCTGTGACGGTCCTGGGAGACAGAGGAGTCAGGAACCGGAGTGGGGACATTTTCGGCCCTTGTGCCAATGCCATAGCTACCAGCCTGGGCAATGGAAGGATCAGTTGCAGGAGCTGGGACACCAAAGGCCCCTGTGACGCCACCATAGAGACAGGTCTGGGCCCTGAGGAGCCAGCTACGGGAGCTGGGATGTTCTCAGCCCCTGTATCGCTGACATGGCGACGGGACTGGACACTGGGGAATCAGGTACGGGAGTTGGGACATTCTAAGCCTCTGTGCCACTGCCATAGAGAGAGGACTAGACGCCGGGGAGTCAGGTATGAAAACCGGGACACTCCAAACCCCTGTGACAGCCCTGGGTGGCAGAGAGAGCCAGATACGGGAGCCTGGACATTCCCAGCCTCTGTGCGGCTGCCGTAGTAACGGGCCTGGGTGCTTGAGGAGGCGGCTACTAGAGCCGGGACATTCAGCAGTGGCAGGCGACCAACGCAAGGACCAGCGTGAGGACCAGCGTGAGTGTAGGTGGAGACGAAGAACATCAAGAAACTTCAAGGAGTCTGCACCACTGAACTTCACAAGGATCATACCACAGAAGTTTACACCATAAAACCAGGGTTTCAGAACAGATCAATTTTAGAAGCAGAGACTAAAAAGAAGAGTCTCAAACAATGGGAAGACAAAGAAACAATCCCCAAATGAAAGAAAAAGCAGAAACTTCAGAAAGAATGTTAGATGAAATAGAGGCTGATCAACTATCAGATAGTGAATTCAAAGCACTGGTTATTACGAAGTTCAAAGAGCTCACAGTGAACTACCAGAAACTACAGGGGAACTACAATGATCTCTCTGCAAACTACAGCAACATGAAAAAGGAAATGGAAACTATCAGCAAGAGACAAGAGGAAATGAAGAATACAATTTCCGAATTGAAGAACACAGTAGAAAGTTTCCAAAGTAGGATAGAGGAAGCGGAGGATAGGATTACTGAGTTGGAGGACAAGGTAGAAAGCATCTCACAGAAAGAGCAAGAAAATGAAAAGAGGCTCAGGAAGAATGAAGAGGGATTAAGAGAAATGCAAGACAATATGAAACGTAATAATATCCGAATAATAGGAATACCAGAAGGAGAAGAAGAAGAAGAACAAGGGATAGAAAATGTATTTGAACGAGTAATGAGAGAAAATTTCCCTAATTTGATAAGAGAAAAGGTCTCACAAATCCAGGAATCACAGAGAGTCCCAATCAAGAGGAACCCAAGGAGGCCCACTTCAAGACACATCATCATCAAAATGGCAAAATTCCAAGACAAAGAGAGAATCTTAAAGGCAGCAAGGGAGAAAAAAGAAATAACATACAAGGGAGCCCCAATAAGGCTAGCTACTGACTTCTCAATGGAAACACTTCAAGCAAGAAGAGAATGGAAAGAAATATTACAAGTAATGAGAACCAGAGGCCTACAACCAAGGCTATTTTACCCAGCAAGGCTCTCGATCAGGATAGACGGCCAAATAAAGAGCTTCCAAGACAAAAGAAGCCTAAAAGAATATGCCTCCACCAAACCAGCTCTACAAGAAATACTAAAAGGACTGCTTTAAGGGAAGGAAGGATAAGAGGGAGACGGAGAGGAACACAGGTACAAAAATGGCAATGAATAAGTACCTATCAATAATAACCTTAAACGTAAATGGATTAAATGCTCCAATCAAAAGACACAGAATAGCTCAATGGATAAGAAAGCATGACCCACACATATGCTGCCTACAAGAGACCCACCTCAGGACAAAAGACCATCACAGACTAAAAGTGAAAGGCTGGAAACAAGTTTCACAAGCAAACGGACAAGAAAAAAAAGCTGGGGTAGCAATTCTCATATCGGACAAAATAGACTTCAAAAAAAAGGCCATAAAGAGAGACCCAGAAGGTCGCTTCATTATACTCAAGGGAAGAATCCACCAAGAAGACATTAACATTGTAAACATGTATGCACCAAACATAGGGGCACCCAAATATATCAAGAAAATCTTGGAGGACTTGAAGAAAGATATTGACAGCAACACAATTATAGTAGGGGATTTTAACACCCCACTATAAAAAATGGACAGGTCTTCCAAACAAATTATCAACAAAGATATTGTGGCATTAAACAACACCCTAGATGAAATGGACATAACTGATGTATATAGAGCCCTTCATCCCAAAGAAGCTAAATACACATTCTTTTCAAATGCACATGGAACATTTTCAAAGACAGACCACTTGATAGGACACAAAACGAGCCTAAACAAATTCAAGAAAATTGAAATCATACCAAGCATCTTCTCTGACCACAAGGGACTGAAATTAGAAACCAACCCCAAAGAAAAAAACCCAAAGAACCCAAAATCATGGAGACTGAATGGTATGCTATTAAACAATGAATGGGTCAAGAATGAAATTAGGGAAGAAATCAAAACGTTTCTGGAAACAAATGAAAATGATCTCACAACAACCCAAAACTTATGGGATACAGCCAAGGCAGTCCTGAGAGGAAAGTTTATAGCAATACAGGCCTACCTAAAGAAGATAGAAACAGTTCAAACAAACAACCTAACCCTATGCCTGCAAGAACTCGAGGAACAACAACAAAGACAGCCCAGAGCAAGCAGAAGGAAGGAAATAACCAAGATTAGAGCAGAATTAAATGACATAGAAACTAAAAGCACAATTTTAAGGATCGATGAATCCAGGAGTTGGTTCTTTGAGAAGATAAACAAAATAGACAAGCCTTTAAGTAGGCTCATCAAGAAAAGAAGAGAGAGGACACAAATAAACACAATCAGAAATGAAACAGGAGAGATTACAACTGATACCACAGAAATAGAAGGGATTGTTAGAAATTACTATGAAGCACTGTCTGCCAAGAAATTTGAAAACCTAGGGGAAATGGACACATTTATAGAAAAATACAATCTTCCAAAACTCAGTGAAAAAGAAGCAGAAAATCTAAATACACCAATAACAGCAAAAGAAATTGAAGCAGTAATCAAAAAAATCCCATCACACAAAAGCCCTGGACCAGATGGTTTCACAGGAGAATTCTACAAAGCATTTAAGGAAGAGCTAACCCCTATTCTCCACAGACTATTCCAAAAAATCCAGAAGGATGGAAAACTCCCAAATTCTTTTTATGAAGCCAGCATCATCTAAGAGAGCAACAAAGAAAGAAAACTTCAGGCCAATATCGCTGATGAACATAGATGCTAAAATCCTCAACAAAATATTGGCAAATCGCATCCAACAATATATCAAAAACATCATACACCATGATCAAGTGGGATTCATCCCTGGGATGCAAAGATGGTTCAATATTCGCAAATCAGTAAATGTAATACATCACATAAACAAAAGCAAAGACAAAAATCACATGATCATATCAATAGATGCGGAAAAAGCTTTTGATAAGGTACAACACCCATTTATGATAAAAACACTCAGCAAAGTGGGAATAGAGGGAGCATTTCTCAATATAATAAAGGCCATATATGAGAGACCTACAGCCAATATCATAATCAATGGGAAAAAACTAAAAGCATTTCCACTAAGATCAGGAACAAGACAAGGTTGTCCACTTTCACCACATCTATTCAATATAGGATTGGAAGTTTTGACCACAGCAATCAGGCAGGAAAAGGAAATAAAAGGCATCCAAATAGGATAGGAGGAAGCAAAACTGTCACTGTTTGCAGATGACATAATAGTGTACATGGAAAATTCTATAGACTGTAGCCAAAAACTGCTCGAACTAATTAATGAGTTTGGCAAAACAGCTGGTTACAAAGTCAATATCCAGAAATCAAAGGCATTTTTGTATACCAACAGTGAATCAGCAGAAGCAGAAATAAAGAAAAAAATCCCATTTGATATAGCAAAAAGAAAAATAAAATATCTGGGAATAAACCTAACTGAGGAGGTAAAAAACCTGTATGCAGAAAACTACACAGCCCTGAAGATTGAAATCAAGGAAGACGCAAACAAATGGAAACATATACCTAGTTCATGGATTGGAAGAATTAACATCATCAAAATGTCCATACTACCCAAAGCAATATACAGATTCAGTGCAATACCTATTAAAGTACCAAAGGCATATTTCACAGACATTGAACAAACACTTCGAAAATTTATGTGGAACCATAAACGACCCCAAATAATACCTGCTCTTTTGAGAAAGAAGAACAAAGTAGGGGGGATCACAATACCTGATACCAAACTGTATTACAAGGCCACTGTAATCAAAACAGCCTGGTACTGGCATAAAAACAGGCACATAGACCAATGGAACAGAACAGAGAGCCCAGAAATAACCCCAAATCTCTATGGCCAATGAATATTCGACAAAGAGGGCAGCAACATAAAATGGACTAATAATAGCCTCTTCAACAAATAGTGTTGGGAGAACTGGACAGCTACATGCAAAAAACTGAAACTCGAGCACCAACTTACACCATACACCAAAATAAATTCAAGGTGGATAAAAGACTTAAATGTAAGTCGTGACACCATTAAAGTCCTAGAGGAGAACATTGTCAAGAAAATCTCAGATATTTCACACAGCAACTTCTTTACTGATATGTCCCCTAGAGCAAGAATGTAAAGGAAAGAATAAACAAATGGGATCTCATCAAAATAAAAAGCTTCTTCGTGGCTAAAGAAAACAGTATTAAATTAGAAAGACAACCAACTGTATGGGAAAACATATTTGCCAATGATACCTCAGACAAAGGTTTAATCTCCAAAATATACAAAGAACTTACATGACTCCACTCTAAGAAGACACCCAACCCAATTAAAAAATGGGAAAAGGACTTGAACAAACACTTCTCCAAGGAGGACATACAGAACATTCAGAGACACATGAAGAGATGCTCAATATCGTTAGCTATCAGAGAGATGCAAATTAAAACCACAATGAGATACCACTTTACACCGGTCAGGATGGCTATCATAAACAAAGCAACAAACAACAAATGTTGGAGAGGTTGTGGGGGAAAGGGGTCCTTAGTTCACTGTTGGTGGGATTGTAGACTGGTACAACCATTATGGAAAACAGTATGGATTTTTCTCAGAAAAATAAAAATCGACCTGCCTTTTGACCCAGCAATTCCACTGCTGGGATTATATCCTAAGAATCCTAAAACATCAATATCAAAGAACCTATGCACCACAATGTTCATAGCAGCACAATTTACAATAGCCAAGAGTTGGAAGCAACCTAGGTGCCCATCAGTAAATGAATGGATCAAAAAATTGTGGTACATATACACAATGGAATTCTATGCAGCAGAGAGAAAGAAGGAGCTACTACCTTTTGCAACAACATGGATGGAACTGGAAAGCATTATGCTGAGTCAAATAGGCCAGGTGCTGAAAGACAAATACCATATGATCTCACCTTTAACAGGAAGCTAAACAACAAAACAAAAAAGCAAGCAGAAAAAAAAAAAAACAAAGACACTGAAATAGAGAACAAGGGGATAGTGACCAGAGGGGAGAAGGAAGGGAATTTAAGGGGAAAAAGGGGGAGGGATTTGGAGGAACAAATAGGAAAGACACAGGGACGAGAACTAAGGTGGGTGGAAATGGAAGGAAGGTGGGGTTCAAGGGGCGGGGGAGGCTGGGATGGGAAAAATAGACAAAAAACTGGACTTGAAAAATAACTAAATAAAATTAATTATAAAAAATAAATAAATAAATAAATAAATAATAAATAAAATAATATCACCAGAAAAAAAAAGAAAAGGAGAGAACCCAAATAAACACAATCAGAAATGAAAGAGGAGAGATTACAACTGATACCACAGAAATATAAAAGATTGTAAGAAATTATTATGAAGAACTGTACGCCAAGAAATTTGAAAACTTAGGTGAAATGAACAAATTTCTAGAAAAATATAATCTTCCAAAACCCAACAAAGAAGAAGCAGAAAGACTGAAGAGACCAATAACAGCAGATGAAATTGAAGTAGTAATAAAAAACTCCCGTCACACAAAAGCCCTGGACCAGATGGTTTCACAGGAGACTTCTACAAAGCAGTTAAGAAAGAGCTCACCCCTATTATTTACAGGCTATTCCAAAAAATCCAAAATGAGGGAAGAATCCCAAACTTTTTTTATGAAGCCAGCATGATCCTAATCTCAAAACCAGATAAAGACACAACAAAGAAAGAAAACTTCAGGCCAATATTTCTGATGAACATCGATGCTAAAATCCTCAACAAAATATTGGCAAACTACATCCAACAATACATCAAAAAAATCATACACCATGACCAAGTGGGATTAATCCCAAGGATGCAAGGATGGTTGAATATTCGAAAATTACTAAAAGTAATACCTCACATAAACAAAAGAAAGACAAAAATTACATTATCATACCAATAGATGCAGAAAAAACTTTTGATAAGGTGCAACACCCATTTATGATAAAAAACACTCAGCAAAGTGGGAATAGAGGGAGCATTCCTCAATATAATACAGGCCATCTATGAGATACCTACAGTCAACATCATACTCAATGGGCAAGAAATAAAATCTTTTCCACTAAGATCAGGAACAAGACAAGGTTATCTACTTTCACCACTTCTATTCAATATAGTATTGGAAGTTTTAGCCACAGCAATCAGACAAGAAAAGGAAATAAAAGGCATCCAAATCAGAAAGGAAGAAACAAAACTGTCATTGTTTGCAGATGACATGATAGTGTACATGGAAAATCCTATAAACTCTACCCAAAAAATGCTCTATGTAATAAATTAATTTGGCAAAACAGCAGGATACAAAGTCAATGTCCAGAAATCAAAGGCGTTTTTGTATACCAACAATGAAACAGCAGAAGCAGAAATCGAGAAAAAAAATCCCATTCTATATAGCAAAAAGAAAAATAAAATACCTAGGAATAAACCTAACCAAGGATGTAAAAGACCTGTATGCAGAAAACTACACAACACCGAAGAAAGATATCAAGGAAGACACGAAGAAAGATATCAATGAACACGGTATATGGAAACATATACCGTGTTCATTGATTGGAAGAATTAACATCATCAAAATGTCCACACTACCCAAAGCAATTTACAGATTCAATGCAATACCTATTAAAGTACCAATGACATACTTCAGAGACATAGAACAAACACTTCAAAAATGTATATGGAACCATAAACGACCCCAAATAATAGCTGCTATTTTGAGAAAGAAGAACAAAGTAGGAGGGATCACAATACCTGATACCAAACTGTATTACAAGGCCACTGTAATCAAAACAGCCTGGTACTGGCATAAAAACAGGCACATAGACCAATGGAACAGAACAGAGAGCCCAGAAATAACCCCAAATCTCTATGGCCAATGAATATTTGACAAAGGGGGCAGCAACATAAAATGGACTAATAATAGCCTCTTCAACAAATGGTGTTGGGAGAACTGGACAGCTACATGCAAAAAACTGAAACTCGAGCACCAACTTACACCATACACCAAAATAAATTCAAGGTGGATAAAAGAATTAAATATAAGCCGTGACACCATTAAAGTCCTGGAGGAGAACATTGGCAGAAAAATCTCAGATATTTCACACAGCAACTTTTTTACTGATGTGTCCCCCAGAGCAAGGGACATAAAGGAAAGAATAAGCAAATGGGATCTCATCAAAATAAAAAGCTTCTGCGTGGCTAAAGAAAACAGTATTAAAAGTAAAAGAGATCCAACTATATGGGAAAGCATCTTTGCCAATGATACCTCAGAGAAGGGTTTAATCTCCAAAATATACAAAGAACTTACACAACTTCACTCTAAGAAGACAAGCAACCCTATTAAAAAGTGGGCAAAGGACTTGAACAGACATTTCTCCAAGGAGGACATACAGAAGATCCAGGGACACGTGAAAAGATGCTCAATATCACTAGCTACCAGAGAGATGCAAATTAAAACCACAATGAGATACCACTTTACACCAGTCCGAATGGGCATCATAAATGAAGCAACAAACAAGTGTTGGAGAGGTTGTGGAGAAGAGGGGACCCTAATCCATTGCTGGTGGGATTGCAGACTGGTACTACCATTATGGAAAACAGTATGGAATTTTCTCAGAAAAATAAAAATCGACCTGCCTTTTGACCCAGCAATTCCACTGCTGGGATTATATCCTAAGAACCCTAAAACACCAATCAAAGAACCTATGCACCACAATGTTCATAGCAGCACAATTTACAATAGCCAAGAGCTGGAAGCAACCTAGGTGCCCGTCAGTAAATGAATGGATCAAAAAATTGTGGTACATATACACAATGGAATTCTATGCAGCAGAGAGAAAGAAGGAGCTACTACCTTTTGCAACAACATGGATGGAACTGGAAAGCATTATGCTGAGTCAAATAGGCCAAGGTGCTGAAAGACAAATACCATATGATCTTACCTTTAACAGGAAGCTAAACAACAAAACAAACAAGCTAGCAAAATAAAACCAAAGACACTGAAATAGAGAACAAGGGGACAGTGACCAGAAGGGAGAGGGGAAGACATTTCAGGGGAAAAAGGGAATGGATTTACAAGAACTAGTATAAAGGACACATGGACAACAACTAAGAGGGATGGAAATGAGAGGGAGATGGGGAGCATTAGTGGGGGTGGGCTGGGATGGGAGAAAAAACAGAAAACTGTACTTGAACAATAATTAAATAATTTTTTAAATAGCAAAATGTACATATTTATCAATGATTAGTTTAAGTGCAAGTGGAAGAAATGTTCTAAATCGGGTGGCTGGATGCATTATAAATGATCCATTTATATGCCACTTACAAGATGCACTTTAAATCAAAAGACACATAGAGATGAAGTGAAGGAATGATAAAAGATATTCTATGCAGACAGAAATGAAAAGAAAGCTGAGGGTAACAATATTCATATCAGACAAAATAGACTTTATAACAAAAAAAGTGAAAAAAGACACAGAAGGATATTACATAATTATAAAGGGTGAATTCAGGAAGAGGATATAACAATCATAAGTATCTACACACCCAACACAGAATCACCTAAATACATAAAGTCATTATTAATGGACATAAAAGGAGAAATCTATAGTAATATGATAATGGTAGGGGATTTTAAAACCCTACTTACATCAATGGATAAATCATTCAGACAGAAAATTACTAAGAAAATAATTATTAAAAATGTTACATTAGATCAGATCAACTTAGTAGGCTTTATTAGTGCATTTCATTTTAAAAACTACAGAATACCCATTTTTTTAGTGTACATGGAACATTCTTAAGAATAAATCACACATTAGAACACAAAACAAGACTCAATAAATTCAATTTCAATGAAGAAAACTGAGACCATATCAATCATCTTTTCTGACCACAATGGCTGAAAAGATGCTCGTTTAGCCATTATGGTCAGAAATCAGCTACAGGAAGAAAAGTGGGGAAAACACACATACATGTAGATCAAACTACTAAATAACCAATGGATCAAAGAGGAAATTATAGGAAATCAGAAACTATCTTGAAACAAATGAAAATAAAAACACAACTTTTCAAAATTTATGTGATGTACCAAAAGTAGTTCTAAGAAGGAAGTTCATAGTTATACAGGCCTACCTCAAGAAACAGGAAAAATCCCAAACAAACAATCTAATTCTATACCTATGAAATTAGAAAAAACAAACAAAAAAAAAAACCCAAAGTAAACATAAGGAAGCAATTAATTAAGATCAGAGTGGAAATAAACAGAACAGAAATTTAAGAAAACAATTTTAAAAATCAATAAACCAACAGCTGATTCTTTGGAAAAATAAACAAAATTGACAAAACTTTAGCCAAAGCCATCAATAAAAAAAGAGACCCCAAATAAGTAAAATCATAAGTAAAAGAGAAGTTATAACCAGCACTACAGAAATACAAGGAATCATTAACGAATATTACAAACAATTATATGCCAACCCATTTGACAACCTAGAAGAAATGGATACATTTCTGGAAGTATATAATCTTCTGAGAATAAACTATGGAGAAATACAAAGCCTAACCAGATCAATTACTAGCAATAAATTGAAACAGCAGTAATAAAATTTTTAAAAACTACCCAAAAATGAAAGTCCAGGACCAGACAGATTCATGGCTTAATTTTACCAAACATTCAAAGAAGTAATATCTGTCTTTCTTAAACTATTTCAAAAAATTGAACAGGAAGAAGTGCTTCCAACTCATTCTACAAAGCCAGTATACCCTGGTGCCAAAACCAGACAAAGACATAATTACAAAAAATAATTATAGGTCAATATCTTTGGTGAACACAGACACAAAAATTATTCACAGAATATTAGGAAACGGGACTCAACAATACACTAAAAGCATTTTATACTGTGACCAAGTGAGATTCATCACAGGGATGCAAGGTGATTCAACATCCATAGATCAGTCAATATGATATACATCACATTAACAAAATAAAAAAGAGAAACCATGTGATCATTTCAATAGATGCAGAAAAAACATTTGGCAAAATTCAACATCCTTTAAGGCTAAAAATGCTCAACAAAATAGGTATAGAAAGAACATATCTCAACATAATAAAGGCTATATATAACAAGCCCACAGCTAATATCATATTCAGTGACTAAAAGCTGAAAGCTTTTCCTTTAAGATCAGGAACATGCTTACTATCAACACTTTTATTCAACATAGTATTGGAAGTCCTAGCCAGAGCAGTTAGACAATAAGAGAAGTAAAAGGCATTTAAATAAGAAAGAAAGCAGTAAACTTTTCATTATTTGCAGATGACATAATACTATGTTTAGAAAATCTTAAAGACTCCACCAAAAACTACTAGAATTAATAAATTCAGTAAAGTTTCAAAATACAGAATATACAGAAATCTATTGCATTTCTATACACCAATAACCAATAAAAAAAGAAAACAATCTCATTTATGATTGTATCAAAAGCATAAAATACCTAGGAATAATTTTAACCAGAGAGATAAAAGACCTGTACTCTGAATATTATAGGGCACTGAAGAAATTGAATAAGATACAAATAAATAAAAGACTATACCTCACCCATGGCTTAGAAGGATACATATTATTAAAATGTTTTTTTTAAATATTTATTTATTTATCTTTAGAGGGGAAGGGAAGGAGAGAGGGAGAGAAACATCAATGTATGGTTGCCTCTAGTGTGTCCCCTGCTGGGAACTGGCCTGCAACCCAGGCATGTGCCCTGACTGGGAATTGAACTGCGATCCTCTGGTTCATGGGCCTGTGCTCAATCCACTGAGCTACACCAGCCAGGCTTTAAAATGTTTTTATTATCAAAAGTAACCTTGAGATTCAATAAAATTCCTATCAAAATACAAATGTAATTCTTCTCATATTTAAAGCAACTAATCCTACAGTTTATAGAGAACAATAAGAGAATCCAAATAGCCAAAGTAATTTTGAGAAAGAACATAGTAGAAGGTATCATGCTCCCTGATATCAAACTAAACTATAAAGCTACAATAATCAAAGTAGGATGTACTCACATAAAAATAGATATATAGTAACTGATGTATAAACAATAGGATATAATAGAGAACCAGGAATAAATCCTTAGTTATATAGTCAATTAATCTATGAAAAAGGAGGCAAGGATGTATATAATAGGGTAAAGACAGTCTCTTCAATAATTGGGATTGGGAAAACTGGACAAATACATGCAAAAAAGTAAATTGGACCACTTTATTACACCATATAAAAAATATACCAAAAATATACTAAAGACTTAAATGTAAGACCTGAAACCATAAAACTCATAGAAGAAAACATAGGCAGAAACTCTGTGTCATTGCTCTTAGCAACATATTTTTGTATATGTCTCCTAAGGCAAGGGCAATAAAAGAAAAAAGTAAACAAATGAGACTACATCAAACAAAAAAGGTTTTGCACAGCACAAAAAAAACCCATCAACAAAACAAAACATCAACTTACTGAATAGAAAATATTTACAAATGATATACCTGATAAGGGGAAAATATTCACAATACATAAGGAACTTATACAACTTAACACCCTAAGAAACAATCCAATTAAAAAATGGGCAGAGGACCTAAACAGAATGTACAATTGATAAGAGAAGCCCTGGGAGACCTTTGCTCACCCAAGACCCCAGGCGCCATAGGAGAACAATAAGGCCGTCTAGGAAGAGCAGATAAAGCAGATAGCCGGATAGTCACTAGGACTAGAGCTAGCAGCCCCGCAGATAGAACCAATTTTCACATTTAGCCTTTGAACTCTGCTTCTGCCCCGTAGATAGAACTAATTACCGCATTCTGCTTCTGTATCCTGCTTTGCCACGTAGATAGGAAGACCCCTAATCTATATATTCCCCAAGAATCTTTTGTTCGGGGCTCAGAATTTGGAGACTGACTCCTCTGGGCTCATGCACGTAAAAGGAATAAACCTCCTACTCCAGAATCCCTCGGTGTCTGGTCGCTTCATTTCCCGTAACACAATCACCAACAGACATATGAAAATATGTTGAAGATCACTGTAGTAGACCGCTCTGCCTAATTTTAGGAATTGTATCTCCACCCCTTGCTGCTAAGAGCGAGAAAAGACCTTTGGAATGCCAGCCACAGGAGACAAAGCCTGTCTCTGGTAGCAAACACTGTCTCAGTTCCTCTCCCTGCCCCCGGAGCTTGGTTGGAAGTCAATGATGGGTAAGACCCCTCACAGTAGGGGGCAACCTAAGCCAGACTTGATCACTTGGGAGGCCTTCATGGAAGGACTTGAGGGGCTGCAACAAAGAGCAATGGACTCTTGCCCCCCAGCTTTGTCAAAGCCTGAGTCACCATGTTATCTGGGAGAAGTGTTTCCTGGCTCTAATCTCCTTAAGCCTAAATACCTGATGAGGAGAGGTACAGCTTCTTGCCCGGCCAGAGCGTGCCCTGGGGGAAAATCTGGCATCACAAAGACTTGCTGATTAACCTGTGAAATCTGCTGAAAGTGCTTTCATTCATATGATAAGGGTCCGAGAGGAAATGAGTTTGTCTCCCAAAGTTTCTGCAACTCTGACTCATAGTAAGCCCTCAGACCTCTTTGTAATGTTATCTACTGTTTGATTCTTGCTGCCCTGTATTCCAGTGTATTACAACCCAATAAAAGGCTTTGGATGAGGGCGCTCAGGGCCTTTTTCTCCTCAGAGAAACTGGCCACTGCTGGCCTTTGTCTCCCCTGAGAAACTGGCCACAGCACACGCCTCCATCCCCAAGCAGATCTCATCTGGTCTCAGCCATATTTATTCACTCATGCATGTGTGTGGCACCAAGGGGACCTCTCGAGAGCGTGGTCGCCCCCACAGATCACTAATCATCAGGGAAATGCAAATTAAAATTACCGTGAGATATTACCTCATACCTGTCAGAATGGCTACAATAAGTAAATCAACAAATAACAAGTGTTGGCAAGTATATGGAGAAAGTCAACCTTTGTAGACCATGGGTAGGACTGCACAATAAATTAGTGTAGCCACTATAGAAAACTGTATGAAAAACTATTCCTCAAAAAATTAAGACTAGAGCTGTCATACAATCCTGCAATTCTACTTCTGGGTATGTATCTGAAGAAAAACAAAACATTAATCCAAAAAATATATGCACCCCTATGTTCATTGCAGCATTATTTTCAATAGACAACATACAGAAACAACCCAAGTATCCATCAATAGATGAATGGATAAATAACCAAAGACATTGAAATTAAGAACAAACTGACAGTAACCAGAAGGGAGGTGGGAGGGAATAATGGGGGGGGAGGGAACATTTATAAAGGACACATGGAGAAAACCAAGGAGGGTGGGATCAGGGGTGGGAGGTAGGGATGGCTGGGGTTGGGGGAAGTGGTGGGGGTAAAATGGAAACTGTACTTGAACAACAATAAAAAATAAAATAAAATGTGATACACACACATATACATATATACAATAATATATTACTCAGCAATAAAAAAGAATGAGATCTTGCCACTTGCGACAACATGGATAAACCTAGAGGGTATTATGCTAAGGGAAATCAGTCAAACAGAGAAAGACAAATAGCATATTATTTCACTTATATTTGAAATCTAAAAAACCAAAACAAATTAATAAAGAAAACAAAACAGAAACAGACCCATTGACATAGAGAACAAGCTGATGGATGGCAGCTGGGAGAGGGGTGAGGAAAGGGAATGAAAATGAAAAAGTGGTAAAGGCATGTTGGGTTATAGAACTAAACTTTGTTCTTTATATACATACACATACATACGTACCATATATTTAAAAAAATGTCATGTGTGAGTCTTATTGTATCCTAATTCAAAGAAATCAAGTTAAATACACATTAATAATATAATCGGGGAAACCTGAGTTGTGACTGGATATTAAATGACATTTAGGTGTTACATGTTATTTTGAAAAATGCTGAGGATAGTTTGTGTCACTCAGTGAATGTTAATGATTTTGATTTTCAGTGTTTTCCACCTAAGTGTCCTGAATAGTAGAACATTGGTGAGGCCTGCATGAATACCCCAAACTAGACTCTGTTTGCTTGAAATTTCTTTTTTTTTTAAATTAATTTATTTTTTTAAATTGATTATGCTGTTACAGTTGTTCTATTCCCCCCTTCATTCCCCTCCACCCTGCCCCCCCAACCCCACCATTACCCCTCTTTAGTTTATGTCCATGTGTCTCAAGTCCTTTAGGTTCTATATTTCCCATGCTATTCTTGCCCCCCCCATCTATTTTCTATCTACTGTCTATGCTACTTATTTTCTGTACCTTCTCCCCCCATCTCCTCCTCCCACTCCCCTGTTGCTAACCCTCCTTGAGATCTTCATTTCTATATTTCCACTCCTGATCTAGCTGTTCTTTTAGTTTGCTTTCGTTTTAGGTGTGGTTGTTAATAACTGTGAGCTTGTTGTTCTTTCACTGTTCATGTTTCTTTAACTTCTTTTTCTTAAATAAGTCCCTTTAACATTTCATATAATAAGGGCTTGGTGATGATGAACTCCTTGAATTTGGTCTTCTCTGAGAAGCACCTTATCTGTCCTTCCATTCTAAATGAAAGTTTTGCTGGATAGAGCAATCTTGGTTGTAGGTCTTTAGATCTCATGATTTGGAATATTTCTTTCCAGCCCCTTCTTGCCTGGAAGGTCTCTTTTGAGAAATCTGCTGACAGTCTGATGGGGACTCCTTTGTAGGTGATTGTCCCCTTAGCTCTTGCTGCTTCTAGGATTCTCTCCTTCATTTTAATTTTGGCTAATGTAATTATGATATGCCTTGGTGTGTTTCTTCTTGAGTCCAACTTTTTTGGTACTCTCTGGGCTTCTTGGATTTCTTGGAAGTCTATTTCCTTTGCCAGATTGGGGAAATTTTCTTTTATTATTTGTTCAAATAGTTTTTCCACTGATGGTTGTGTCTTTCCCCCTTCTGGTACCCCTATAATTCGGATATTGGAGCATTTAAAGATGTCCTGGAGGTTCCTAAGACTCTCCTCATTTCTTTGAATTCTTGCTCCTTGACTCTTTTCTGTTTGGCCATTATTTGGTTTCTTCTGGTCCACTCCATCGATTTGAGTCCCAGTTTCCTTTTCATCTCTATGGGTTTCCTGTGGAATTCCATTCATTTCCCTTAATTTAGCCTTCATATGTTTCTCTAATTTGTGGCTATAATCAACCAGATCTGTGAGGAAGCTGATGACCAGTGTTTTAAACTGTGCGTCTGAGAGTTTTGCTATTTCTTCGTCACTTAGATTTATCTCTGGGGCTTTGAGGTCTCCCTGCGACATTTTTGGTCTGTTCTGGCCCTTTAAATGTGAGAAACTGCACCTTGGACTCCCAGGTCGCTGGGTTGTGACGCTGTATGTGGGGGCGTGGTCAGAGCGGGGAAATGGCGGCGCCCTGTATTGCCGCTGCGGCCGGTCCAACCGCCCACTCCCTCGCTCGCGCGCAATTAGGCAACCACAGTCAACACGCTGCACCGCCTCCCCACTGTCTCCTCTGCAGTCGCTCACCCGATGGGTTGCTCGGTCTCTCACTAGGTCCAATCCTGGGTTTGGAACCCGTGCGTCTGGATTCGCGCGTCTGGATTCCGCGCCCGGTCCGACCGAGCCCTCCCTTGCAGCTCCTCACCAGACGCCGGTTTCGCCCCTTACTGGTCGGGCTGAAGAATTTGTTGTTAGTGGACTTCCGAAAAGTTCAGTTTTCCGTGTTCTGGTTGTGTTTTCTGATGCTAATATTTAGTTGTCCCTAAACTTGGTTGTGTGAGGAGGCACGGCATATCCACCTAAACCTCCATCTTGGCGGAAGTCTCTGAAATTTCTTTTAAGCATTCTATTTTATATTAAATATTTATGCAAGTTTTGCTTTCTATTTCATGATAAAATTGATTTTATTTTAATATACAGCTAATATTTCTTCTAAAAAATATATATTTTTAATCCTCATGCAAGGATATGTTTGCTGATTTTAGGGAGAGAGAGAAATCAATGTGAGTGAGAAATATCAATTAGTTGCCTCCTGCTTGAGTCCAGGCTTGGGACTGAACCCACGACCTAAGTATGTGCCCTGACTGGGAATTGAACCCACAATCTTTTTGTTGTACAGGACAGTGATTCAACCATGTGACCCACCCAGCCAGGGCTGAAAGAAATATTTAAGAAAAATGTGTACTCTAGAAAGATGCTTCCTTCTGTTATCCCCTTGGCATAGTGTGGCACCTCCTGGTGACACACTCCTACAATTTGAGGGGCATAGTCCCAGTTGTCCTTGATCTAAATATGCACCAGAAAGTGTTTTTCACTGGTAAATGCTATGTGGGGCTGAGGCACCCCCCATCATCCTACTCACCAACCCTTTCTAACTATGAACCTCGGTCCATCATTTCTCATTTGGAAGAGCTGGTCTCACATGCATGTGTAGAATATGGGTAACGTGAGCATGGAAATAAAAATCTGGGCTTGGATTTCCTGGGCTATGATCATCAATAGGGCAAAACAGCTATAATCTAATGGATTATATTACTGTAATTAGAGCTTCATGCCTACAGCTCTCTCCAGCCCTCCTTCCAAAAAACTGAAACCATTTAACATAAATAGTGGTGACTTTAACCTTCATCATGTGGTGTCAGTGATTGGGTAATTATGGCAACAGCATACAGTTAATGGATGTTGAGTTCAGCACGCACGAGAAAGAGGTGGGGAAAGGCACATGAAGGAGTAGAACCATGGAATCACAGTGTTGCAAAGTTGGGAGGATCCTGGCAATTGTGTTCCCTCCACTCTCATTTACAAACGAGGAAACTGAGATAGATTCAGAGAAGCTAAAGGACCTGCAAGTCTCAGATGTTTAGACAGGTAGAGTCAGAAGCAAAACCCAGGTTCCCTTCTCCTGTTTAATATTCTTTTCAACCCACACGCTGTCTCTGGGAAACTGCATTAGGCAGAATATTCTAGAAAGGTTTCTATATGACAAGTAGACCTTGGTAACAAAACTTGCTGAGGTGAACAATACTGGTGCTTTTGCAATTTACACTATTGCCTGTCCTTTCATTGCCTGTGAACTCCAAAAATCATGGATGTTGAATGTCAACAGCAATGAGCAATGAGCTTTTAAAGCATCTCTTTTGTTTTACCCATTTTTTTCCCTTCGAGGTATCAGGAAAAAAATTAGCAAGTGCATAAATTAAGATTTTAACTTACTATTGATAAGGCTAATTGCATAATTTTTATTTCTGCTATTACATTGAGAACATCAGGTAAATGAACATTCTTATAAGAATGTTTGCACTTCTTAGTCCTGCACACGTAGGAACTCAGGCAGAGTCCATGCTTTTGGTAATGAAGGCACAGGGGTTTCCTAAGGTAATAAGCTGCATCCTCCAGAAACAACCACGAAATGGATACCAGCCTGTGGACATGTAACCTACATTCAGACTGGCACAACTGTGCAGTTTTCTCCCCTATGTGTTGAACATAAACACTATCACAGCCAAAGTCATTCACACGTCCTGCCCCTACACTTTTTCTTGTAGAAAAGGAGAAGCTGATACCACTGGAGGCGACAGGGTGAGCTCATCTCCACTAATCCCCAGTGACTGTGATATGTCCCTCAATCCCAGAAAAGCCATATGTAGAGGGTCGGACCTGGGGTCTCTGTGCAGTAACTGCCTAACTGAAAATGCACCTTGTCACCATTAGGAGGCAAGTGAGGTGGATGTGGAAAATCCTATTCTGCCTATGTTGGAAACATGTGCTGCTCTGGAAAGAACAATGTCCATCACTGGTGGTCACAGGTGACACTTGGCAGAAAGCAGCAAAGCAGCAGGCAAGAGTCTATGGACAGAAGTGAGATTTGTGCTATTATATCCATACAGAGATACAGACACCACTGAGAAACACGTTTCTCATCAAGGTAATGTTTTTATGGTCTTTCTTGTTTGGTATCAACCCATCCCCAGCCTTGAAATGCATCTGGGGCTCAAATGTCTTGCTTAACAGAATCACTCAAAGTTAGATTTCAAGATGGGAATAGAAGGATGTTGAGATGGCACCTGAGACTGGGGACGCAAACATAAGAAGACCCATTTTTGTGGGCATGTCTGCCTTCTTGTTAAGGTCATCAGAGGAGGGGCACCATCAGGGGCCCACCATGCCACATCATGGTCGTTTGTGTCTCTAGGGCACTTTCCCATCACAAAGTGCTTCCACTTCCCCATCGCAAAGTGGGGGTGTTCATCACAAAATCTGGACATCCCCATAAGTCAACTACCCCTGGTAGGGCAGGTCCTATTGTCTTTATTGACTCATGAAGAAACGAATGCCCAGCAGGGCTGGCACACAGGCAGGGAGAGGATAGAAAAGACTAGACTACTGTGCTAAATATACTGAACGTCTTCTTCTGTTTCTGACATTTAACAGTGCCTAACCTACCCAGTTTCCTTGTCTGTAAAAGGTGTGAGCAATGGTGCCTCCCACACAGCATGTTGTAAGGATTAAGTGAAATAATGTAGAAGAAATGTTTAGCATAGTGCTGGCTGCATAGGAAGTCTCCAGCTTAAGTGTTAACTAATCTCAACAATATCCTTACAAGTGGCCATTATAACCTCCAACTTACAAATAAGGAGACTGAGGCACAGAAAGGAAAATGACTCATTCAGGCAACCAGCATATTAACCTCACCAAGCCACAAATGCAGACCTGAGTGAATCCAAAACCTGCTCTCTTTCCACTCCAGAACACGACTATCCCAAGACTCAGGTTGCTTGCATCCAGGTTCTGTGCTTTTCCTCAAGCCATTCACCCTGATTTGAGAGTCTCCTACAGACATGTTGTGACCTGGTTTAACTAACACACACACACACACCTTCTGTCTAAGAAAATACACAACAAATTTGTCATCATCCAAACATCTTGTTTCATGAAGGCTTGGATGACATAAACAAAGAAGCTCTCAGCAGAGTTCCAAGAGCTGTGAAGCAGTTCTGATGGAGTTGAGTGCGTGAGCCAATAATTAGCGTGAAAGTCAAAAGGATGTTCTCATTGGTCTTCCTACAATTTCAAAAATCCTTTTGACTTTTGATAATTTCTATCTCAGTTCTTTCTCTGTAAAAGGTTAAGTTGATACAAAAAAAGATAATTGGAAAAAAAACTTTATTTCTATGGCTTCTTGCATGCAGTAGGCATTCCTTAAATGTTTGTAAAATGTATGAATAAATTGATCATAAATAAAGGCATCTATTTTCCTCTTGTGAATTGGCTCAAAGTCCAGTTTTATAGGAATCGACTAAAAACTGCATCCCCAAGAAGTTGCAAGTGTCTAATAATGCTTTGCTACAAAGCCCCCTGTCCTTACATTTCGGGTGACTGTCTCTGATGTGAGGATGTCCCCCATAAATGCAGCCAGAGACTCATAGTGCGTGCCAGTACAGCCAGAGGCTCACACCAGCTTAGTAAACATTCAACTTGAACTTGACTAGGAGACTCCCACACTTATACCAGCATCCACAGCACAGGTCGGGAGCACCCCTTCCACTGGGTGTTACGCTCATTATGTGCCCCTTGCTGGGGATGGGCCCATTCTGACTCCGTTTGCAACCATTTGATGATTCGTCAAGAGAATCAACAGTATTCCAGATCAACATGCTGACATGTCTAAGGTATGACACACTTTGCTCGTAGCTCCATTACTGAGAAGTTCTCTGGTAAAAAGAGAACTGGACTCCTCAGAACACCTGAGTTGGAGTCTTGGTTCTATGGTCTCAATAGGGTACACTCCTCCTTATGTATAAAAGTGCCGATGACAATACCTATTAAACAGAATCCATGTGCACAAAAGTGAATGTGACAGAACTCTGTGAACAACAAAGTTGGCTTATCTGAAAGGATTGTTATCACCAACAGAGGAGCCAGGGAAATAGCTTTGTGTGGCGCTGGATTGCCTTGGCTTGGAAAAATAGCTTGCAAAATGTTCTCAACAGCCAGTAATCTCAGATTACTTTATGCACTCTCCAATCAGTTAAGCTAGAGTTGCCCCAAAGTTAGTCATTCATGTGCCAGCTATTTTTGCCATAGAAAGCCGAATCTCACCTGTGTTATAATTTATCATATATTTCCCCTTATATCAAATTTAATTTTATTTCTGTATGTTTTCATCTTGTTTTAATTGATAAACCACAGGTTTAACATGCTGGTAACATGAGTTTCTATGCTGCATCCCATATGTGGAGAATCTTTGTATGAAGCCAAAAATCAGTGTGTCACTTAATCCACAGAGGAGTAAATGGAGCCTGCTAAAATGTCAAGTGGACCGGCACAAGGAGTGACTTGGATGTCCCCAAAGCTGATAAAAGTGCAGTCTTAACATATTTAAAAGCAACATCAAACTATAACCCATTATCTAACCACATACAATAAGAATTATTTACACTCCTATAACACTTTATAGTTTTAACATATTCTGGTCTTGACCACAAACCTGGCAGCAGGTGAGGTGGCTGATCCCATCCTTGCTCACCTGGGCCTCAGAGATGTTCAAGGAATTGTACAAGATCACATTAGAAATCAGGGCAGCTCATTTTACTGTACCCCCTCAGGGTATCTGCTTTCCCCTCTTTAGGCAGAAAAACTCTCTCATGCTACCTTTTTATCCATCCACTTTTTAAATTTACCTATCTATCCATCTACCCATTTATTCACCAATTCATCCATCCATTTACCCATTTACCCACTGATCCATCCATCCATCCCTGCTCCATCCATTCACTCAACTTTTGAGAATCTTCTTTGTGCTTGTCACTTCATAAAGCACTGAAACTACCTATCAGTTTTTACTCATGTAAAAAGAAAATTTTTCATTTTGAACAGGAATGATAATAAGAATGATATCTACATCAGTTACTTCTCATTTGAAAATCTCCCATAGATTTTCCCTGGTGATAGCAAAACAGTAATAGGCTCTAATTCCACCTGTCAAGTGAAATAAAATACTTGGGAGCCATAGAAAAATCAGGAAAAGATCTGGTTAATGAAACTCCTCTCCTTCCAAGTATATTAGAAGTACAATAATTATGATTATGCTGCTGGATTAATTTAAAGAGCATACTTCCAATTACTTCACATAAATAACAAGTTCAAATAATTAGAACCATGTCCCTGACAGAGTCTTGGAACTTTGGGGAAAAACTAATGTAAGCATCTAGGTGTTTTTTCAAGCTACCATTCAGATCCACTTATTTTCATGATTGTACTCTCGGAATTTTAATTCCTCAATTTCAGGGTTGAGGGCAGTGAACCAATTATCAGTGATGCAGGTGACCTCAAGTATTGAGACCTCAAAAAGGGATGTATTTCATAGTAAACAAAACTTCAAAAATCATACAGAACAGAGAAAAACAAAATATTAATCTATTATCACCTAGCATATAAAAGGAAAAAACAAGCATGCAGAAAAACTAAAGTACTTGAAACTTCTAAATAAGAAATAAAACAAAACTTTAACACTATTAAAAATTTAAAAAATTTTCCCAAACGGAATGTAACCCCAATGCAATTACTGTTACCAAGTTTCCTAGACACTCAAGACTTCCTGGTCAATTAATCTGTGCCTTAGATCAGTGGCTCTCCCATATTAGCATGCCTCAGCATCACCCAGGAGGCTCCTTAAAACAGACTGCTGGGTCCCAGTCTCATGGTTTCCAAGGCAGATTCTGTGGTCCTGGGGTGGAGCCCAGGAATTTGTATTGTCAGTTCCTGAGGAGACCACTGCTGCTGGTGGCCTGGGGAGCCCACTTTGAGAAGCACAACAGTAGACCATCTCTTGTCCTTATCTTATGTAAGTTCTCAGCTGCATGAGCCACTAGGACCATTCCCTAAACTTCTGAAGGCCACACATCTCTTGCCTTCCCTGCCATCTGTCCTTTTACTCGCCACTCTAGTATCATCCTAATGTTCCTCGGGTTTGACCCCAGGCTTCTGCTCTTTTACTGAAATTTACTGGGCAGCTGCCTTCCCTCTGATGCCTTTAGTCACCACATACATCTGGCAGCCCACAGACTGCAATGCCAGCTTGATAAAATGTGAGCTTCACGAGGGCACAGTTCCTTTTCTCTTCACAATTGCACCTCAAGTGACCAGAGCAAGGCTGGCATATAGAATGTGCTCTGCAAGTATTTATTACAACTTCCTATTAGATTTTTCTACCTAAATGTTCCACCAGCTAGCTGGCAGCCGAAATTAAATGTGTTGGGAAAGGAATATATCAAAGAAGTATATTATATAAACTAGACCCCCCCCCATATTTCCAACGATATCATACCCACCCATTGTGTAAGATCTAATAAACCTAAGGGTCATCCATGGATGCTCACCTGTCAAACACCAAGTTGTGTTTTTACCTTTTAGAATTCTTTCAAATCTATTCATTTTCCCCACTCCCACTGCTGCTGCCTAGTCGGAGCTACCCATCTCTCACATGGATGCCCATAGTAGCCTCCCACCCAGTGCCTCATATAATCTCCCCACCACACCACAGTCAGCTGAGACATCAGCTCTCATCCTGCCACACCCACCATTGAAGCCTGACCACTCTCTGTGTCCTGAGAGCCAAGCTCCTGCCCTCACTCTTCTCCCCCAGTCCTATATTCCAATTATTCCCAACACAGTTTTGTTCCTCCACCCTCCATGCTGTTATTTCTGAGTATAGATGAAAAAGGGACCACATACTAAACCTATCGAGCTCAGGGGAAGCCTGCGTGGTGGGCCTTACAAACTTAGATACCTAAAGTAACTGTGGTAGGCAGTTACATAGACATGAACAGAGCAAGGACAAATGGCCAGGAACAAAAGGCCACCAGGGTGAAATGCCCCAGATGCCTAGCAAAGGGCAAATCTGGAAAAACAAGGCCCTTACACCCAGAGTGGTCCCTCCTCCCCTAGCATAGCAACGGTCATTCGGTTTAGTCTCCCTAACCTTTTATAACTCTGGTCAAGTGGCTCAGACCCTCCCCTGACCTTTCCTCCCCTGGCATGCTGCTAGTCAGGTGCATTAGACCCCCCCTTAGAGGTGCAACAAACAAGTATGGGCAAAGAATAGCTCTGAAGCAATAAGCTCCACATACAATGAGATTCTGATACCTATCAAACACATCTAGGCCTCAGCTGAGTTTCTGCTCCAGTCCCAGAAAAGCAGCACAACCAAACAACACCACGGCTGTGATCAGGACCAGCTGCATTGACTAATGAACCCTCTGCCCTGGTATTTGACCAATCAGTAGAGACCTTGATCCTGAAAGGACACACCTGGAAACTGATGAATATTCTACTGGGATCCTCCCCTGAGACTTTCAGATAAATATCCTCAAGACAAAGTATGGCTCTCTCTAGGGAGCACGTTTACCCCTTTCCCCACCCCCTTCCCCCAGGTGCATTTTCTCTGCCACTCTCTCCCTCCTAAGCTCCAAGGGCCCTTCTTTTGTCTCTGTAACTTGTTTCCTGAGCCCGTTTCCTCTACAGCACACTTATTCTTCCTCTGTGACTTTCTCAATAAACTTTCTCTTATAGTCTGAGTCTTGACTGTCAATTCTTTCTTAGCCAGAACTCCAGTATTGAGGTGGCTGGACCAAGGTATAGTCTGACTCCATCAGGCTTAACACCTGGTGCCATTTCACCACTAATGTAACCACACAGGATGGCTGAAATTAAAACTTTCTAACTAAAAGCAAGACATGACAGATGGTCATGTCCTAGACCAGCATCTTCCCTGACAAAGACCAATTTTTAGCATAACTGAGCCTGTCTGTTGTCTTTTTGCATCTACGAGAACATACGTTTGGAATGTCAGGGTGAGGTTCTCTTTTTTGGCACCCCTCACTGCACCAGAGCAGAGACCACAAAAGTCTTCATTGTTATTGTTTTAATTGTTAAATATTTTATACCCACAAATGTAGAAGTATGTGTCTATTCATTTTGCTTTTTATCCAATCCCAGAGATTTCTTTGCCTGGCTTTCATCCACCTCCTAATCTATCACTGATGGATAACACGTAACCTTCCTTAGACCTCCTCCTTTGACTGTAATATGTAGGGTACAAAACTGCCATTCTCTGGATCATTTTCTCAATCCGTTGAGATTTTGCTTCCTGGCAATTTTTGTCAGTTTGGCTCAAATAAACTCAGAAATTCTCTATAGGTTTAAATGTTTCTTAGGTTGACATGAACCATGACTCATGTTCCTTCCTGCTGGAATACTTTTCCCCCCTCCTACCACATGTTCTACCAGACTACCTTCTACTCATTTTTCAGATTCCAACTTAAAAATTGGGATTTGAGGAAGGAAGACATCCTCCAGGAGGCCTTCCTTTTCCCCCTCAAAAAACCCAGGACAGCCCTGGCTGGTGTAGCTCAGTGGATTGAGCGCAGGCCTGCGAACCAGACAGTCGCGGTTCGATTCCCAGTCAGGGCATGTACCGGGGTTGCAGGCCAGCTCCCAGCAGGGGACGCATGAAAGGCATACATTGATGTTTCTCTCCCTTTCTCCTTCCCTTCCCCTCTAAAGATAAATAAATAAAATCTTTAAAAAAAAAAAAAACCCAGGACACCCTGCAAAATTGGGATAGGGCCTGCCTCAAGTTCCTGTGACCCTCTGTATCTTCAGATACAGTGAGGTGATAACCTTTTGTTTAATTACCTGCCTAACTTACCTCTTCAGGGGAAGGCTCATGTGTTCACAGTGCAGAGCCCAGGACCTGGGCTGTCATATTTGCTAAAGGAATAGGCCAACTAGATTTAAGGGGAGCAAAGTTTAAAAAAATTATTTAAGAACTATTATAAAATAAATTATGTTTCTGTGTTGACAGCAGGCAGAGTAGCAGTTATATCTGGGAAGGAGCATGAGGGTACACTCTGGGACAATGAAAATACCCTGTCCCCTCTTCTGGGTGTTGGCTATATGAGGGTATAAATAGGTAAAAATTCATCACGCTGTACATTGAAGAGCTGTGAATTTTATGTATGTAAACCATTCCTCAATAAAAAGGAATAAATTGTTTAAAATCATAATTCATATGGGGATATATTCATATGGGCTAAAACTATTTGTATCGCACATAATGATAGAATTCAGCAACAACCAAAGACAACAAAGTTCCTTAGGATGCTGAGTATTTCCCAAAGGTCCAGAATTACAAGCATTGTGAAGTAATTCTGTATTTGTTCTGAAAATGTGATTGTTTTAGATCAACTTTAAAGGCCCTAAAATAACTTTAGGGAAAGAAATTATTTCAAAGTCATTCTCCACAG
Source organism: Artibeus jamaicensis (assembly GCF_021234435.1). Lineage (NCBI taxonomy): Eukaryota > Metazoa > Chordata > Mammalia > Chiroptera > Phyllostomidae > Artibeus > Artibeus jamaicensis. The sequence goes on along the minus strand of NW_026521810.1, from coordinate 5,483,356 downwards.
AATGACATATACTATTTGAAAACCCCATTTTGCAACTTAGAGAGGTTTGACTTGATGTTGTATAGTTAAAATTGCAGTGTTTGCAGTATCTTAAACTATGGAGATGACAAGTGCTGTTCCGCTGGGTCTGCATTGTTGTTAATATTATCACTTTCTTTCTCAAACTGTAGCAATGAACCAGAACATATGGGAGACTCCTTCATTGCCCTATTTAAAAAGGAATCCTGCTACCCTGACTTTGGGAGGAAATTTTCCAAGCATGTTAAGAAATTTAGGGTTGTCTGTCTTTCTTAGATTAGAAAATGAAGCACAGAAGTTCAATGTTCACTTTCTAACCAGTAGCCACAAAAGCAGACTGCCCTGGGAGCTTGTTTTTTGCAAATTACTTTTCCTAACAAGGTCCCTGTGCTCCCTCCTGCAGGGCTTCCATACAATCTGGTGTGTGTGTTCTGAAACAGCAAATGAAACATTCTTTGGGTCGGGTGAAAAACACCCAGGAGACACTACCTGCACCCAAAGTATAAAATTTAGAGCCACCAACAACCACAATGTCACTTTCTATACTTTCGAGTCATTGCCTCCCTCAGTCCACTGGTTTTTCTACAAAGTATCTGTTTTGCTTCTATTCTTGGTATTATTTTAGTCAAAGTTTCATGTTCCTCATGTCTCTATTTGCTACTGGTGTTTGACACTCAAAAATCAAAGGAGAGAAAATTGCAGAATTCCTGGTTCTCTAATTTAGTGAAGACATTACTGTATCGTCATCATCATCATCATGACCAAGTGAAAGAAAAAAAATTAATATATAAAACCTTTCCAGTAGCAGGATTAGCAAAACTGAAAGCGCTCCGGCTGTCTCAATCTACTAGGAGGAATGAAGCATCACCGTGCCCCCTTTTTTCTGATGGGAAAACTGAGGTAACCGGCAACCGCAAAGATGTCAGAATGTCCCGTAGCAGATGTACTTATTCCTAACGTGAGATACCGTCGCTTTTCAAAGTATTACCCTTGAAAAGGAAATAATCTGATAAAGTTGGGGTGACACAGGAACGTGAGAGGGAAGGAGAGGTTGGGGGCGGGTCGGGATGGGCGACGGTCAGTGATGGTGATGGAGATGGCTGGAGATGGTGGTGATGGTGGTGACGGTGGTGATGACAGTGACGCTGGCCGCCTCGTCTCCCGCCTCTCCATCACTGCCTGTCCTCTCTGCCGCTTCGGTTCCCGCGTGCCTGTGTCCGGAGAAACACAGCCGACAGGGTTTGCACCCAAGCCGCAGTCCGCGGGCGCTACTTTACGGCGCCCTGGGCGCCGGCACCCCTGCCCGAGCCCCGCGGCCCAGCGCTCCCCGCGACCACTCCGGCGGTGGCCCCTTTGCGCTGCCCGCGCCCCCCCGGCGGGCACTGTAGCGCCCCGACCACCACGCCCAGGGGCCCCAGAGGCGCAGGGCCCAGGGCCCCGGCACATCCCCGCACGGAGCTCCGCGACCCCGGCCCGCCCCGGCCCGCCGCGGATCACTTACGCCTGCACCGGGCCCGCCGCCCGTCCGCCTCCAGACAAAGGATGCGCAGCGGACGCGCCGCTGCTGCTCCGGGAGGCGCCGCTGCCGGGACCCGGGGAAGGAGGATGCGGGCGGGGTTGGGAGACCCGGGGAGGGGTCTGGGGGAGGGGGGAGGCGTGGGGGAGGGGGAGGCGTGGGGGAGGGGGAGGCGTGGGGGAGGGGCAGGCGGCGCGGGCCACCGGACTGCGGTGGCCGGGGTTCGAGTCAACCCTCCGGCCCGCTGCCCTCCAGGGCGCGGTCCTCCCGGGTCCTCAGCCTGCAAACCTCCCCAGAGAGACCAGGGTACAGCCCCCGGGGGTTGGGGGGTGCCGGGAGAGAAAGGAAAAGGAGGAAGGGAGACGTGTGTTCATGCATGCATTTATTCCTTCTTCCTAATCACGATCCTTTACATCCACTCCCACGCCTCCCCGAGCAATTTAGGAAAACGCCAGACTCTGCCTCACCTGTACAGCTCTGGAGATGCTCCCACTACGTCCTCTCCATCCACGGAAACCTCTCCACCCGACGGACGGCCGTTACAGGAAGAGCAGGACTGCCACCGGCCCGGCAAGCGGGAGGAGAACGCCGGCATCCTGAGCTTTGGAAGAGGGGCCCCGTCTCGCTCGTCTTCCTTCCTACCGGGACGGGTCAAAGGTGGAGGGTGGGACGGACGCGTGCTGCCCCCACATGCCTGCGGTGAGTGGCGAGTCCCGTAGGTTTCCCCCTTCAGGGAGAAGTAACACTTTTGCTGGGCTCAGTCGTTGCACCTTGTTATTAGGAGTAGCTTTGATTTATTTATATGTTTACATTTTTTATTATGGAATTAAAAAAAGTCAGACGCAGAGAGATTAGTATAATGAACCCACAAGTGCTCAGCTCCAGCTTCAAACTTATTTCTTCCTTCCTTCTTTCCTTCCTTTCTTTTTTAAAATTATATTTATTGAGGTAACACTGGTTAATGACGTTACATAAACTTCAGGTGTACAACATTATAATTCCTTATCTGTATACTATACGGAGTGCTCACCACCTTAAGTCTAATCACCATGTATTGGGTTGGCCAAAAAGTTCATTTGGTTTTTTTTCCCCTCGTAACATGGCTCTAGTAGCATTTAGTTGCCTTTAACTTCATTGAGAACTATTTTGCTAGATTAATTGTGACAACTGTCATATCAGCATGCATTTAAAAAAACATCAAAATTGGCGCATGTTTGTGTAGCCATTTTAATATTGAAGATGGAGGAAAATACACAACATTTTTGCTATATTGTGCTTTATTTATTTATTCAAGAAAGGTAAATATGCAACTGAAACACAAAAAGCATTGTGCAGTGTAGGGAGGAGGTGCTGTGACTTATTGAATGTGTCAAAAGTGGTTTGTGAAGTTTTGTGCTGAATGAAAGGACAAAAAAGCTCCCTTCAGGCCCTCTTTACCAAGTACTAGCTCTCTCTCTTTCCTTAAGTCTGTCAGGCAAAATTAACTGTTGTTTCTCTGAGCTTCTATTTTCAGGAATGGGAAGATTACTAAAAGCATCCCACTTGCAGGTGCTTGAAAACTTATATAAACAGGACATATTAGACCCAAGCACCCACACCCCAAACCCAAAGATAACAGCAGAACAAACCGAAGCTGCATTATCAGCTTGAAACCTCCTAATTTACAAGTAATTGCCATGACTACTCAGCTACAACCCCTCCCTCTTTTTTGATCCAGTAAAAACTCGCAGCCCCATATCCGTCTGTGCTGGTACAGTTCTGTGCACCTAGCCTTTCCCTCTCTTGGAAAAATAAAAATAAAGCTGCCCCCTGCATTTACTTCTTGTTGCGAATTCCTTCACAGCCTGCATTAGTGATCACCCTAGCACTGGAGATTTCTGCTGGCTGATGCTCTGCAGCCAAGTAGCAATCAAATTGAGATACTAATTAAGAACAATCAAATGTTAAAAGCATGAAGGAGATAGCCAGCATACTTAAAACATCCAAATCAATAAAGTTATTGTGAAAATAAAAAATGTGTCCTTGATTGTACATGGATTGTATATCCTCCTGAAAAAGGCTAGGAGATATAGACATATAGACTTTTTGGCCAACCCAATATTTGACCTGCCTTACCCACTTTGCTCTCTTCCCACCCTTCTTCCCTTTGGTAACCATCATTCTATATCTACGTTTTGTTAGTTCATTTGTTACTTTTTTGTTTTACATTCTACAAATGAGTGAAATCATGTGGTTTTTGTCTGTTTTCATCTGATTTATTTCACTTAGTATAATACCCTCAAGATTCATCCATGTGGCAATATCTCGTTTCCCAGCTGTGTAGTATTCCATTGAGTGTGTGTGTGTGTGTGTGTGTGTGTGTGTATGCCACATGTTTTTAATCCATTCATCTGTCAATGGACCTTGGGTTGCTTCCATGTTCCATGTCTGGGCTATTGTAAATAATACTGCAGTGAACATGGGTACATACAGGGTCTAGCAGAAGTAACACCTGCTTGAGTGTGGTTAGTACAGTAGTAATATGGGTGTAATCATTTATAGTTTTAATTTGAACATTTCACATAAAATGTCATGTGGTGTGTTTGAGTGGGATATTGTTATGTTACAGAATTACAGGCTTATGATTTTGTAATAAAAGATTTTGTAAGAAAAAAGGTGTGTTATTTGTGCTGGATCCTGTATATTTTTATAAATAAATGCTTTCATGATTTTCTGCTAATGGGTGTCCAACCTGCGGCTTGTGGGCCACATGCAGCCCAGGATGGCTATGAATGCAGCCCAACACAAAACATGAGATTTGTGTGTGTGATTACATGTCACAGTGTATTTAATATGTGGCCCAATATATTTAATATGTGGCCCCAGAGGTGCTGAAAGGTTGGACACACCTGAAAACAAGAGTAACTGCTAAATCATATGGTAGTTCTATTCTAAATTTTAAAAGAAACTCGAGACTGTTTTCCTTGGTGTCTGCATGCTTCTTTCTACTGCTCCCTCCCTGTGACGGAGGCTACCTAAAAACTTTTTAAAAACATAATTGCAGTATTATTCCACCTTACAAAAATGAAGAATAATTCCTTACTGTCAGCTGATTATGATTTGTGAACAGCTGGTGGTTATTTCTTGAGCAGTTATTATATTTGTTTAGTGCTTTACTCATGCTGTTCAGCTTTGGTAGACAGGGGTTGTGCTCAATTGTTATTGGCCTACAGTAGCTGACAGAGCATGAATTAGATCTAACACTGATCCTCCAAGGGCCAGACACTCCTTACTGTGTCCAAGACCTCTTGAAAATTTTGATTACAGCCTATCCTTTCAGAAAAATGCACATGCAGAATTTTGACTTATATCCCGGGGGTTTCCATCCAACCCTCACAGGCCGTTTGAACTCAAGTGCAGGTTGTGAAGTACAGAGCTGGGCTAAAGTGTTTCTTGCAGCCCTTGGAGGCCCCACAGAATCTGCGGGGCAGCAAGGGGCAGCACAGAAGGGACGCTGAAGTGGGAGCCTAAGGATTCTTCTGCTGGGCCTGCCCCCTTGTTACAGAACAAGAGGTCCAAGGGGGGAGGCAATACAACATTTGGCCCACCTAGGGATGCCAAAAACTGCTATACAACAGGGGCCTGTCCCAAGGACAAAATACTAATATCTACTGGGCTCTTCTGTCCACCGCCAATTGGAAAGACATCTCTCAATGCCAGAGATTTGTGAAAAGGAAACAAAATGTTTATTTAATGCTATTTAGGCTTAATGCCTCCACTAAAATATCAAAGTCCTTTAGGGTATACACCTACACCCACACAGCTCCCTTCTCCCACTGTCCCAACTCCGGGTACCGTAAATCAGGAAAAGAGCACACGTCTGTTGCAGGCCGCTGGCACCGTCAGCTGTGTCACCATGCAGGCAGGATCTCTCTCTAGTTAATCCAAAGTACTGTGGTACCCTCTCATGGTCCACTGGCAAGAGTCCTTTGTACCCAGTTCTAGTCAAAGTCTCTCTTGCTTTTCAGGCCCCGCGGCCAAAGGGGGCACCCCAAAGCCACGTGGGCCTCTTCTACCAAATCTGCAAGAGTCCACACTCCACCAAAAGCATGTGGCTTTCTTCTTTACCTGGCTGCAGGGATCTCCATTCTGGCAAAGCTGCATGGTTTTCCCTTTCACCTGGGCAGTTATCCCCTCATGTCCTGGAGCCCATCTTTTCCAAGCTCTCATGCAGGCCCTTCTCACTCCAGAGCGCAGCCCCTCATTACATCCTGAGTCCAAGTCCACTCCCTTCTCCCTGGCTCCAAACTTGGCCACAGCTATTTAACATATCTATGAAACCAGTTAAAGGTTATAGATATGTTAAATAACCATTAGAGAGGTTAGCTACAAAACTGTTGCTATGCAAAACAGCTCTCAATGACCCTGCTCCATTGTCCCTTCCCCCTGTGTGGGGGCGGTGAGGACATCTTATATGTCTCTCGAATATTCCTATACACTTTGAATTCTGGACACCATTCCAAATCTTTTTTGGGCCTCCCCCGCCCCCCCGGCTGCACCCTGTATCACCTTCACCAGGAGAGCTGACTTTCCCTCTTATCTGATGGGATCTCTGGGGCCTGAGCACAGCAAAAGAGTCAAGCTAGAAAGTGGGCCTTCTTTTCCTAAGGGGAAGCTCTATATTTAAGACCTGTGCACATATGGGCTGAAAATGGTTTTTCTTTTTTTATTTAAGTATATTTTATTGATTATGCTATTACAGTTTTCCCAATTTTTCCCCTTATCCCTCCTCTGCCCTGTACCCCCCAATTCTCCATCATTCCCCCTGCTCTTAGTTCATGTCCATGGATTACATATACTAGTTCTTTGACTTCTCTGTTTCCTATACCATTCTGAACTTCTCCCTGTCTATTTTATGCCTACCAATTATACTCCTTATTCCCTATACCTCCCCCCCACTCCTCCCCTCCCCCTCCCCACTGAAAACCCTCCATGTGATCTCCATTTCTCTGATTGTGTTCCTGTTCTAGTTGTTTGTTTAGTTTTTGTTTTCATTTTTTTAGGTTCAGTTGTTGATAGTTGTGACTTTGTTTTCATTTTACTGTTCATAGTTTTTTATCTTCTCCTATTTCTTAGATAAGTCTCTTTAACATTTCATATAACAAGGGCTTGTTAATGATGAACTCCTTTAACTTGACCTTATCTGGGAAGCACTTTATCTACCCTTCCATTCTAAATGATAGCTTTCCTGGATAGAGTAATCTTGGATGTAGGTCCTTGCCTTTCATGGCTTCAAATACTTCTTTCTAGCCCCTTCTCGCCTGTAAGGTTTCTTTTGAGAAATCAGCTGATAGTCTTATGGTCAAAGGAGAGTTACCTACTCCTTTCTAGGTAACTCTCTCCTTTTCTCTTGCTGCTTTTAAGATTCTCTCTTTCTCTGATCTTGGGTAACTGAATGATGATGTGCCTTGGTATGTTATTCTTTGGGTCCAGATTCTTTGGGATTCTCTGGGCTCCCTGGACTTTCTGGAAGTCCATTTCCTTCTCCAGATTGGGGTACTTTCCCTCCATCAATTGTTCAGATAAGTTTTCAACTCTCTTGTTTTTCTCTTTCTAGCAACCCTATGATTCTGATGTTAGAGTGTTTAAAGTCGTCCTAGAATTTCCTAAGCCTCTCCTCATTTTTTTGAATTCTTGTTTATTCTGTTCTGGTTGAATGTTTCTTTCTTCCTTCTGCTCTAGGTTGTTGATTTGAGTCCCAGTTTCCTTCTCTTCATGGTTGATTCCTGTATATTTTGCTTTATTTCACTTTGGGTAGCCTTTATTTGTTCCTTCATTTTGCTACTGAGCTCAACCATTTCCGTGAGCATTCTTAGTACCAGTGTTTTGAACTGTGCATCAGATAGGTTGGCTATCTCCTCATCACTTAGTTCTTTTTCTGGAATTTTGATCTGCATTTTTTTATTTGGGCCATATTTCTTTGTCTCAGTGCACTTGTTATGTTGTAAAGGGACGGAGTCTTAGGACTTCACCAGGGCAAGGCAACCCTCTTTGCTCCACTATGGTGCTTTCTGTCGGGGAGAGGTCAGAGAGGTAACAGTGCTGCTCCTTGCTGTGCTCTGGCCCCACTTTCCAACAAACTCTCTCGTGTGAGACTGGGAGTTACTCCTGCCATAGCAACCCCTGCAGTAGTTTGCAGCTAGCTTTGAGTCTTAAGTTTATTGTTCAGCCAGCCCTGACTTGTCTGTGTGGTCCACTGGCTTGCTGCAGATCCTCTCAACCAGCCCCACTTGGCCTGCCCCTTGTCATCTCCGCTCAGCTGCCCATTTCCTACCAGTCTGGATGAATGTTTCTCCAACTCCTTGGTTGTTGAATTCCATGTAGTTTGATTTTCTGGCAATTCTGGTTGTTTGTTGTTTTTAGATCGGTTGCTGTCCTTCTTTTGGTTTTGTGAAGAAAGGAAACATTTCTACCTACTCCTCCATCTTGGCTGGAACTTGGAAATAAATTTTCAGTTGTACCACAGAAGAACATCTTTCCAGGATGGACCTTGTGCCCAGAATACCTAAACACTCAGCATATCTAAATTCCCTAATGACAGAACTGAGTAATGCCCATCAGCATTAGGCTTCGGGAGCACAATTAAGAGGTAGCCCCTCAGAGCAGTTAGGATGTAGGTTTTAGACTCAGACTGCCTGGTTTTGAATCCTTCATCTCTTACTAGCCTTGTGGCCTTGAGCCGGCCACTTGACATCTCTGTGCCTATTTCCTCATCAGCCAAAATTGGGGTTGTCATTCCCACCCAACTACTTAGGTTACTGGCAGGTTTTTAGGCACGCTCAGTGCCTGGCACAGAGAGGTTGGAAAGGTGCTCAGAATAGTCATCCTGCTCTTATCTTGTGGGGTCACGCTGCCTGGAGGGCTCTTGGCCAGAAGGAATGTGTATTGCTTTGGAGATGGATTATAATTCCTCTTTATCTCCTTTTGGGAGTGGCCCCTTGTCCTGTGTGACTGCTTCTTGACCTTTTCCCTCTGCACATACACAAAAGTAATGTAGCTTAGGGTCATATGCAAGACAAGTGCCATCTTTGTCTGGGACCCCTCAAAACAAGTCTCAAACTCAGGGAGCTGTGGTCCTGCTTGGCCGATCTGCCACCACTGGTGCTCCCTGTAATGTGAGTAATAAAGGCAATGTCTGCTCCATCCAGTCCTCCTTGTGGTTTCCTCAGCTTATCCAAATGAGCAGTTGAGGTCACCAGGCTTGACTTTCTGCATTCTATACCTTGTAGGTGGGAGAAGCACAGTGGCTGATACCTAGAAGGACTGCTGCTTCAGAGAAGTCACAGCCTTACTTGAAGCAGACAGAAAGGGCCTGGCCTGCTATCTGGTACAGCAGGAGAGCATACACACTGGCACAGGTGGGCACAGGTAACCAGGTTCTTGGCGATCAGGACAAAGAATTGAACCGAACACCCAGAGTTTATAGCAGAGAACGTAGGAGCAGGCCAACTCCCATGTCAATCAGAGACTGACCTCATGGGCTGGAGGGACTCTATTCTTATAGGGTGGATCCTTCCTGGCTAGTTTTGGTGGGCTTTTACTGCACATGTGCAAGTAGTTGTATTACTTTAAAGCTACTGCACGAGTGATTTCCCTGGATTGGCTGCCAGGGAAGGGGGTCCCACAATGTTACCTAGTTGACCCTTCCTTCTCCTGGGGTCCCCCTGTACTAGGTTTGCCTTTCCCTTCACCAGAGAATTATAGCTCTCCATGTTAGAGATTGGGGAAAATGAAAAGAATTATTTATTCAAGTTATACAGACTTAAGAGTAATGACTTAATGTCTTCATCAAAACCCCAAAGTCCCTTAAAACACCCACAAACACATACAGTCCTCCTTTCCCCCTTTGTCCAGTCCAAGGTACCATCTCAGGAAAAGAAATAGAAAGCTGAGTGGTGGTTCTCTGCTAAAGCCGCATGATGATTCTTCTCATGGCTGCTGGGGGACAGGTGGTCCCCCAACTCTGGCCAAAGCCACGTGGTTCTCTTTGCTAAAGCTACATGGTGATTCTCTCTCACATGGCTGTGGGAGTCCCCATTCTGGCCAAAAACGTGTGGTTCTCTCCTCAGTGGCTGCCACATCTGCATTTAAACCCCATGCCAATCTCCCTCTGCAGCCCCATTTCCAACTCCTCCCACAATCGGCTGCTTGCCAGGACTCCCATATCCTTCTGGCTTTACTGGGCTGCCGTAGTGAGTCTGGGCAGGTGTGGCCCCATGGCGTGGAGCCGGTCATCTCCAAGCTCTCATGCAGGTGCTGTAACAGGGGCTGGGGAGTTACCTCCCAATTACATCTTGAGTGGAAGTCACTCCCTTCTCCCTGGCTCAAAGCATGGCCACAGCTATTTAACATATCTGTAAAACCAGTTAAAGGTTATAGATACAGCCCTGGCTGGTGTAGCTCAGTGGATTGAGCGAGGGCCTGAGAACCAAAGGATGGAGGTTTGATTCACAGTCAGGGCACATGCCTGGGTTGCAGACCAGTTCCTGGCAGGGGACACATGAGAGGCAACCATACATTGATATTTCTCTTCCTCTTCCCTGCCCCTCTAAGATAAATAATAATTTTAAAAAGGTTATAGATATGTTAAATGACCATTCTAGAGGTTATCTGCGAAACTGTTTGTATGCAAAACAACTCAGTGGCTCTGCTCCATGTATCCCATCCCCCAGCTCAGACTTGTGGGGGCGAGAACATCCCATATTTTTAATATTTCCTGGACACCCTGAGTTCTGAAACCCATTACAAATCCTTTTGGGAGTCCCCCTGGCTGCACACCTTCCTACGACATGACAAAGTGACTCTTGTCTCTGTGCCAGAGGGCTAGGACAGGGGTGTAGGTGCCTCCTGGAAATCTCAGAGAAGTTCCCAGATCCTGTGGATTTCCTAACTGACAAGGCTCTGAAGTGACCTTTGCCATGCTGAAGGGAGAGCGTTCATTCTCTGTCCAACCAGCCCAGCCAGATTGGTCTCAGTTAATGGAACATGACAGCCCCTCTACTGCTTCCCCAAGTCTTACCTTCTTGGTGAAGACGCCCCTAAAGACCTCAGGCACAGGAAAGCCACACAGTTTTAGCTCTCAGGCCTGCCCAGCATTAGTGGTGAGAGCTGCAGGTTGCTGTGCATCCTGTGGCAGCCCAGCTAGACTGTAAAGGTATTGAGAGCTTGGATCCTAATCAGCTGGATCAGCATCCTCATAACATACTGTGCACTGCCCAACCCAGCGTTGGTGCAAAGAGTACTTCCTATAATGTCCACGCAGCTCATAGACTATCCTCACAAGAGGCCTGGGGTCAAGCCATGATTTCAATGGAGGTAACTCAAACCTGCATACTTCTAGGCCCTTCTCAGGGGCAGTGCAGGGCCTGAAGAGGAAGGAACACACCCTGGGCTGGGGTGTCCCCGTGACCTGATTATGATGCTGTGATTCTGACTTTTCACCTCCTGGTTTCACCACATTCTCTCCCTGAAATGGAAAATTTTGTTCCTTCCCTTGTATGACTCTGCATTTCGGAAACTTTTCTGAAGAGTATTAACCTCTCTCTTCCCTCTATACCTTCCCCTTTCTCTCTCCCACTTCCCTTCTCTCACTCACAACTCTCTTTTCCTTTCCTTTCCTTTTTCACAATATAAGCTTTATTAATTTTTAAAACTGATGTGCTCTGCCTGTATCAATTAGGGATGATGTATGTAAATAAAATCAACACTAAAACTTTTGTAGAATGAGATGAACAGATGGACTATAGTGCCTAGTTCTACTTGGGAGAACTGCCAAATGGTAGATTTTCTTACAGAATGTAGAATATTCTAGGGATACTCTGACCTTATGGGTTTTGTGAGAATAAATTCATCAAAGGGCCCTAGGGTTAAGAGGAAACAAAACAAAGAACATCATTAGCATCCATTTGTTGTTTGTGGGCTAGCTGATACTCTGTGCCAGCCTTAAGAAAGAATTCTATAAACTATTAACATGACAAAGAACTTTAGTCAAGATAAAGAAATGGAGCTAAATGGAAGACCATACAAATGTGAAGGGACAGCTTGCTGTGATAAATGGATTCAACAGCTATAAAGATCAATTTACAGAAGATTAATAGAAGGGGAGATGTTTAATATCTGGGCTTCCAGCTGGTAAAGAATGCCAAGCTTATTGACATTGAAGATAAGCTAAAAGACATTCAGTCCAAATGAAGAAAAATACTTTAAAATAAGCCTAACACTTGCAACTAAATTAAGGCAGTAAACATATCTGTGGTTCCAGCCCATTTACTATTACAGAGACTACAGATCATTATAATGAACAGAAGATTATTAACCACAAAGTGCCCTATGCATCACAAGCAATTTGAGCTATGCACTCTTCCACATCAGAAGAAATCCAGTTGTCCTGACAAGGATGTTTTCACAAACTAGTTGGAAACCAAGAGAATTGAGAATGTTGTTTGGGATAGCTTTAAAATATCAAGGGGGGAACTTATGTCCCTTCGCCGTGAATCTGGATGGGCTTGAGATAGCTTCAGGCAACAGAGAATGGCGGAAGAGTTGATATATGTCTTCTGGGGCTAGATCACAAAAGGTCTGCAGCTTCCATCTGGCTCTTTGGGAGCACTTACCCTTCAGTGCTCCCTCTTGAGATAGGCCCACTCAGAACTCAGCCACTGATATGGGAAACTTTGAAAAACCTCTGTTTAACCTTTATTTGCCCAGGCGCCAGGTGCCCTAGGGAGAATGATGGGGCCGTCTGGGAGGGCGGGTGGCCGGATAGTCAGTAGGACTGGAACTAGCACCCCTGCTGATAGAACAATTATCACATTCTGCTTCTGTATCCCACGTTTGTCACGTAGACAGGAAGACCCCTAAGCTATATAACCCTCCAAGAATCTTTTGTTCGGGGCTCAGAATTTGGAGACTGACGCCTATGGGCCCATGCATGTTAAGAAATAAACCTCGTACTCCAGAATCCCTCGGTGTCTGGTCGCTTCACCACCAGACTGGGAGAGGCCCAGGCCATGTGTAAAGGTCACAGAGTGGGGCACATGTCAACAGTCCCAGCCTTGGGGGAACCAGATGTGTGAATGAAAACACTGTTACCAAACAAGAGGTCCGAGGGAGGGGCAATACAATATTTGGCCCACCTAGGGATGCCAAATATTGCTACATAACAGAGGGCCCCTCCCAAGGACAGAGTACTAAAATCTACTGGGCTCTCTGTCCGCCACCAATTGGAAAGACATCTCTCAATGCCAGAGATTTGTGAAAAGGAAACAAAATGTTTATTTAATGCTATTCAGGCCTAACACCACCACTAAAATAGCAAAGTCCTTTAGGATATACACCTACACCCACACAGCACTTCTCCCACTGTCCCAACTCTGGGTACCGTAAATCAGGAAAAGAGCACACGTCCCTTTTTCAGGCCGCTGGCACCATCAGCTGTATCACCATGTAGGCAGGATCTCTCGAGTTAATCCTGTCATGTGGCACCTTCTCACGGTCCACTGGCAAGAGTTCTTTCTACCAAGTTCTAGTCAAAGTCTCTCCTACTTTTCAGGCCCAGCGGCCAACGGGGGCACCCCAAAGCTGCGTGGGCCTCTTCTACCAAATCTGCAAGGGTCCACACTCCACCAAAAGCATGTGGCTTTCTTCTTCGCCTGGCTGGAGGGATCTCCATTCTGGCAAAGCTGCGTGGTTTTTCCCTTTCACCTGGGAAAGAGGGGGTCCACACTCTGCCAAAACCACGTGGCTCCCTCTTTCACCTCACCAAGAGGGGTCCTCGCTCTGCTGAAACTGCGTGGCTCTCTCTCTCAATGGCTGCTGTGTCTGGCTTTTAAATCCTCACACCCATCTTCCTCTGTACCCCTATTTCCAACTCCTCCCAAGATCAGTTACACCTGCCAGTATTTCTGTATTAATACAAGTTTACTGGGCTGCCATCGTTAGTCTGGGCAGTAATCATCCCATGTCCTGGAGCCAATCTTCTCCAAGCCCCTACGCAGGTGCTGTAACTTGGGGGACCTGCCCCCAGTTACATCTTGGGGGTAGTGACTTCATCCCCCTAGCTCCAAGCCTGGCCACAGCCATTTAACATATCCAAGTGACCGCCAAAGGCTATAGATATGTTAAAAGACAATGCCATGGATTAGCTGCAAGGCTGTGGCTGTACAAAACAGCCCTGCGTGTTCCTGCTCCATGTGTCCCTTCCCCCCAACTCACACCTGTGGGGGGGGGGGAGGACATCTTATATGTCTCTCCAATATTCCTATACACTTTGAATTCTGGACACCATTCCAAATCTTTTTTTTGGGGGCCCCCTGGCTGCACCCTGTATCAACACCTCCAGATAATTCCAGTGTCCAGCCTTTAAGTTACCTCCAGCTATTTAAGTCTTTCCAGCTGAAAATTCAGACATCATAGAAAAAAATCATACCCTCGGTGCCCTGTCCAAATTCCTGACCCCCAAAATCTATAAGCATAATGAAATGGCTATTTAATGCTGCTAAATCTGAGTTGTTACATAACAAGAGATAACGGGAATATTAAATCATAAACAAAAATAGGCCAGGTGCAGTGAGACAGAGTTTGCTTTCAAAAAGCTTTCAGTCTCGGGAGGGATCAGTGGGATATCAGGAAATAAGAAGACTGGGCTTGTTGCATTCCAGGCTGCACTCTGCCCCTTCTAGCTGCATGGCCCTGAGAAAGTTATTGTCTCTGAGCTGCTGTCCTCACCTATAAAATCAGGATAATAATAGTATCTGCTTTACAGGTTGGTTGTGAAGAGTGAACATATGTGAAGCACTTAGAGCAGGGAACCAAGCCACGCAGCAGGAGGTGAGTGGCAGGCGAGCAAAACGTCATCTGTATTTACAGCCACTCCCCGTCGCTCACATCACCACCTGAGCTCCACCTCCTGTCAGATCAGCAGAGGCATTAGATTCCCAACAGAATCATGAGCCCTGCTGTGAACTGTGCATGCGAGGGATCTAGCTTACGCGCTCCTTTTGAGGATCTAACTAATGCCTGATGGTCTGAGGTGGAGCTGAGGTGGTGATGCTAGTGCCGAGGGGCAGCTGCAAGTAGAGATTATCATTAGCAGAGAGGTTTGACTGCACAAAGACCATAATAAATCATTTGCTCGAAGACATATCAAAACACCACCAGTGAGTGGTAAGTGACAAGCTACACCTGGTGTCAGGCTTTATAGTGGCACGTGAGTTGATGTGCTTCAATTGTACAGCTGCATCTGGTAGCAAGCTTTAAGTTAGAATCCAAAACTTATTTGTGGCCCACCCATTATTTTATTCACCACACCTGTCTATGCCTTTTTTCTGCGCTGTGCTTATCTCAGTCATAGTTTTGGTAAGTTCAAATGTTAACCCTAGCCAAAATGAGTAAAAAACCAGTGTCACTGAAGAGTTTCTTTGATAAGGGAGAGATACCCAATGGTGAGACAGCAGAAGACTCTAAAACTGCCAACAGAAAGAAAATGGCATTTAAAAGAAAATACCAAGAATCCCGCTGAAATTATAGATTTATTACAATAGGTGATTCACATTCTCCAAGCCCCACTTTGTATAATACATGGTGACCAGCTATCCAACAAAACCATGAAACTTTCAAAGCTGTTTTGCCACATGGAGACCAAGCACCTTGCATTAAAAAACAAGTTTTTCGAGTTTTTCAATAGAAAAAAAATGTAAGCACAAAGAACAGAAATAATTATTGAAGGCCACCACTCCATCAAATGTGTCTGCACTTGTTACAGGACAGACCTGGGGGTTACAGGTGTTACAGAACAAGAGGTCCGGGGGGGGGCAATATTTGGCTTGTTGTGGGAAATGAAGCGACCAAACACCGAGGGATTTTGGAGTACGAGGTTTATTTCTTTTACATGCATGGGCTCAGAGGAGTCAGCCTCCAAATTCTGAGCAATGAACAAAGGATTCTTGGGGTTTTTATAGTTTACAGGGTCTTCTTGTCTACGTGGCAAGGCGGGATACAGAAGCGGAATGCGGAAGTTAGTTCTAGCTAAGGGGCAGAAACAGAGGACAAAGGCCAAACTTGAAGGTCAGTTTTTAACAGCAGGGGTGTTAATCTCAGTCCTAGCTAATGCACTGTTGTTTACTTATCCTAGACAGCCCCATCATTCTCCCCAGGGCGCCTGGGGCCTGGGCAAATAAAGGTTAAACAGAGGTTTTTCAAAGTTTCCCATATCAGGCTCACCTAGGGGTGCCAAAAACTGCTACAGAACAGGGGTCTCTCCCAAGGACAGAATACTAATATCTACTGGGCTCTTCTGTCCGCCACCAATTGGAAAGACATCTCTCAATGCCAGAGATTTGTGAAAAGGAAACGAAATGTTTATTTAATGCTATTCAGGCCTAACGCCTCCACTAAAATATCAAAGTCCTTTAGGGTGTACACCTACACCCACACAGTGCTCCCTTCTCCCACTGTCCCAACTCCGGGTACCATAAATCAGGAAAAGAGCACATGTCTGTGTTTCAGGCTGCTGGTATCGTCAGCTGTGTCGGGCAGGCAGGATCTCTCTCTAGTTAATCCAAAGTACTGTGGTACCCTCTCATGGTCCACTGGCAAGAGTCCTTTGTACCCAGTTCCAGTCAAAGTCTCTCCTGCTTTCCAGGCCACATGGCCAAAGGGGGCACCCCAAAGCCGCGTGGGTCTCTTCTACCAAAGCTGCAGGGGTCCACACTCCACCAAAAGCATGTGGCTTTCTTGTTCACCTGGCTGCAGGGATCTCCATTCTGGCAAAGCTGTGTGGTTTTCCCTTTCACCTGGGAAAAGGGGTCTGCACTCTGCCAAAACCACATGGTTCTCTCTTCACCTGGCCGAGAGCGGACCCTTACTTTGCTGAAACCACATGGCTCTCTCTTTCATTTGGCTGCAGGGGTGTGCCCTCTTGCCAAAACTGCATGGTTCTCTCCTACATGACTGCAGGATTCCTCACTCTGCCCCAAACCGCATGGCCCTCTCCTCAACTGGGCAGTTCTCCCCTCATGTCCTGGAGCTAATCTTTTCCAAGCTCTCACACAGGCACTCTCAGGGGCACAGCCCCTAGTTACATCCTGGGTAGAAGCCAATCCCTTCTCCCTGGCTCAAAACTTGGCCACAGCTGTTTAACATATCTATGAAACCAGTTAAAGGTTATAGATATGTTAAATAATCATTCCAGAGGTTAGCTGCAAAACTGTTGCTATGCAAAACAGCTCTCAATGGCCCTGGCTCTATTTGTCTCTTCTCCCTGGTGGGGCGGGGGGTTGGGTGAGGACATGTTATATGTCTCTCCAATATTCCTATACACTTTGAATTCTGGACACCATTCCAAATCTTTTTTGGGGGCCCCCGCTTGGCTGCGCCCTGTATCACAGGGTCCCTCTCTTACTGTGGATTCTTTGCTTGCCACCAGGGAACTGGGATTGACTCAATGCCAGAGTTTGGTGAAAAGGGAAGGATCTATTTACTCAAAAATTATACAGACTTATCCCTGGCTGGTGTAGCTCAGTGGATTGAGCACAGGCCTGCGAACCACATGATCGCAGTTCAATTCCCAGTCAGGGCACATGCCTGGGTTGCAGGCCAGTTCCCAGCAGGGGGCTCATGAGAGGCAACCATACATTGATATTTCTCTCCTTCTCTCCTTCCCTTCCCCTCTAAAGGAAAAAAAAAAGTTATACAGACTTAGAGTAATGACTTAATGTCTTCATTAAAATCCCAAAAGTCCTTTAAAACACCCACAAACACACACAGTCCTTCCTCCCTGCTTTGACCTGTCAGGCTGCTTTGACCTGTCAGGCCAGCCTCAGAACATGCCAATCAGAAGTGCTGGCCTCCAGAAGGAAAAAGCAGAAGTCCACAGCTCACTTCTCCTGGTTCCTCTCAGTCCTCTGTGCTTGGCTAGGCAGGTTTTCCACTGTCCCCTGCACCATCCAGTGTCGCTGTGATCTCCAGTTCTTAATCCAAAACCACATGGCACCTTCTCATGGCCCGCCAACGAGAGTCCTTTCATACCTTTCCTTCCCTGCAAGGTCTCACATTGTCCCTGTCCCTGGTCCTGCATTCTGTCTTCTACTTCCTAAGCTGCATGGTAAAGGGAGCCCCCAAACTGCATGGTTCCAACATGCAGGGCTGCTGCGCCTGGGCTTAAATCCTGGCACAAATCTTCCTCTGCATCCCCATTTCCAACTCTTCCCACAATAGGCTACACCTACCATCACTCACATTATTTTTCCAGGCTTTCTTGGCTGCCATAGTTAGTCTGGGCAGGTGTACCCCATGGCGTGGAGCCAACCATCTTCAAGCTCTCATGCAGGCACTTTCACCATGGGAAGCTGCTCCCAGTTATGTCGTGGGTTGAAGTCACTCCCATCTCCCTGGTTCAGAGCAAGTCCACAGCTACTTAACATATCCAGGAAGCTAGCCAGCTGTGATAGATATGCAAAATAACAATTTTTGCATATCAGATGTGAAACTGGCCAGCTGTTGATATACAAAATAACTTTCAATGGCCCTGTTCCATTTGTCCCATCCCCCAGTCTAGACTTATGGGGGTGAAGATAACCTATATTTTTATATTTTCTGGACACCCTGAGTTCTGGGCCCTGTTACAAACCCTTCATTTTTGGGGGGCCCTGAGAGCATCATTCTTAGTGGCTAACCACATTGCCAAAGCTAAGAAGCCCTTTAGTGTTGGTGAAGAGTTGATCCTGCCTTCTGCTAAAGACATTTGTTGTGAACATTTAGGAGAGGTTGCAGTTCAAAAGGTGGCACATGTTCTTCTTTCCACTAGCACCATAACTAGAAGAACTGATGGAATAGCAAAGGATATTGAGGCACAATTGTTAGAGAGCATTAATGAGTCACTGTGGTATGCAATCCAGGTTGACAAATCTACTGATGTTGACAACAAGCCAAGAATGCTTGTTTTTTGTGATATATTTTTCAGGAGGATATACATGAAGATATATCGTATGTACTTTTGTTGCCAACCAACACCACAGCTGCAGAACTATTAAAGTCTTTGAATGATTACATATCAGGCAAACAGAATTGGTCCTTTTGTATCAGTATAAGCAGGCATGCAGTGGCTGCCATGACTGGACAGCTTTCTGGTTTCACTACGTGAGTCAAAGAGGTCACTTCTGAACGTGAGTCTCTGCACTGTGTCATCCATAGAGAAATGCTGCCTAGCTGAAAAGTGTCACTTCAATAACATTTTTCAGGATGTGATTAAAATTATCAACCACATTAAAGTGCATGCCTTTAACTGAAGTCTGTTCATGTAGGTCTGTGAGGAGATGGATGCAGAGCACACACATCTTCTCTTATATACAGAAGTGAGGTGGATTTCTAAAGGTAGATCGCTGACCAGAGTTTTTGAGTTTTGAGAGCTGCTCCAGAGACTTCTTTTAGAAAACTGTCACCACTGACAACACATTTCAGTGACACAGAATGGGTTGCGAAACCTGCTTACTTGTGTGACATATTCAACCTGCTCAATGAACTCAGGCTGTCACTTCAGAAGAAAATGACAACTATGTTTGTTACAGAACAAAAAGTCCGAGGGGGGGTGCAATAAAATATTTGGCCCACCTAGGGATGCCAAAAACTGCTATACAACAGGGGCCCCTCCCCAAAAAAAACCCCAAAATACTAATATCTACTGGGCTCTTCTGTCCGCCGCCAATTGGAAAGACATCTCTCAATGCCAGAGATTTGTGAAAAGGAAACAAAATGTTTATTTAATGCTATTTAGGCTTAATGCCTCCACTAAAATATCAAAGTCCTTTAGGGTATACACCTACACCCACACAGCTCCCTTCTCCCACTGTCCTAACTCCGGGTACCGTAAATCAGGAAAAGAGCACACGTCCCTTTTTCAGGCCACTGGTGCCATCAGCTGTGTCACCGTGCAGGATCTTGAGTTAATCCAAAATACTGTGGTACCCTGTCATGGTCCACTGGCAAGAGTCCTTTGTACCCAGTTCCAGTCAAAGTCTCTCCTGCTTTTCCAGGCCACGTGGCCAAAGGGACATCCCAAAGCCGCGTGGGCCTCTTCTACCAAAGCTGCAGGGGTTCGCACTCCACCAAAAGCATGTGGCTTTCTTCTTCACCTGGCTGCAGGGATCTCCATTCTGGCAAAGCTGCGTGGTCTTCCCTTTCACCTGGGCAGTTATCCCCTCATGTCCTGGAGCCCATCTTTTTCCAAGCTCTCACACAGGCACCCTCACTCAGGAGCGCAGCCCCTAGTTCCATCCTGAGTCCCAAGCTACTCCCTTCTTCCTGGCTCCAAACTTGGCCACTACTATTTAGCATATCTATGAAACCAGTTAAAGGTTATAGATATGTTAAATAACCATTCGAGAGGTTAGCTGCAAAACTTGCTATGCAAAACAGTTCTCAATGGCCTGGCTCCATTCGTTTCTTCCCCCTGGGGGGAGGTGTGAGGACATCTTATATGTCTCTCCAATATTCCTATACACTTTGAATTCTGGACACCATTCCAAATCTTTTTTTTGGGGGCCCCCCCTGGCTGCACCCTGTATCATGTTCAAGTCAGCAGATAAAGTGGCTGCATACAAAGCCAAACTGGAATTATGGGGGCAATGAGTGAACATTGGGATTTTTGACATGTTTCAAACATTACCAGAGATTTTAAGAGACTGAACCAGGGCCTTCTTCCTCCCAGCTTGTGTATAACCACCTACCTCAGTTTTCAAAAGAGTTTGAGCATTACTTCCCAACAGATCCCAACAGACAGAACACCCCCGAACTGGGAAGGAATGGATTCATGACCCATTTGTGAATAAACCAGGTGAATTGACTTTGTGTTAGAACAGGATCAACTGCTTGAGATTGCAAATGATGTTGGCCTTAAAAGTATGTTTGAGAACTTCCAGCCAAGATGGAGGTGTAGGTAGACACACTGCCTCCTTGCACCACCAAAATAAGGACAACAAAAATTTAGAAACAAAAAAAAAATCAGAACTGACAGAAAATTGAACTGTATGGAGGTCCGACAACCAAGGAGTTAAGATAAACACATTCATCCAGACCGGTAGGAAGGGCAGAGTCAGGTACCGAGCAGAAAGGGGTTGCAGCCAAAAAAAAAAATGGTGGCTGACAGACCCTGAGCACGGGGTGGCAGCGGGCAGACCCAGCGAGGTGCGGGCTGACCTGGTGGTCCAATATTCATGCACAAATAAACCAGGTGAAACTGGAAAGTGAGACTGATTGTGCAACCCAGGGCCCCAGTTTGGGGAAATAAAGCCTCAAAACACTGGCTGAAAACACCTGTGGGGGTTGAGGTTCTGGGAGAGACTCCCAGCCTCACAGGAGAGTTCATTGGAGATACCCACAGGAGCCTAGAGCATACACAAGCCCACCCATATGGAAATTAGCACCAGAAAGGCCCAGTTTGCTTGGGGGAAACCATGGAAGAGACTGAAATCCAGCAGAGAGTGGAACAAATGCCATTGTTTCCTCTCAAACCCCGCCCCCACATACAGCATCATAACCCAGTGAATGGGTTGACCCGCTGGGGTGAACACCTAAGGCTCTGCCCCTCACTATGTAACAGGCATGACAAGACCTTCCCCCCCAAAAAATGGCCCAAGTGAAAGAACAGCTCAGAGCTCCAGAACAAATACAGCTAAGCAACAAAGAGATAGCCAACCAATCAGAGGCACAGTTCAAAGCACTAGTGATCAGGATGCTCACAGAATTGGTTGAATTTGGTTGCAAATTAGATGAATAAATGAAGGCTACACTAAGTGAAATAAAGGAAAATGTACAGGGAACCAATAGTGATGGGAAGAAAACTGGGGCTCAAATCAATGAAGTGGACCAGAAGGAAGAAAAAACAAACAAACAGAAAAGAATGAAGAAATGAGAATTGAAAAAAATGAGGAGAGGCTTAGGCACCTCCAGGACACTTTTAAACATTTCAACATCTGAATTATAGGGGTACCAGAAGGGGAAGAGGAAGAACAACAGTGGAAAACTTATTTGAACAAATAATAAAAGAGAACTTCTCCAATCTGGCAAAAAGAAATAGACTTCTAGGAAGCCCAGAGAGTCCCAAAGAAGGTGGGCCCAAGGAGGAACACACTAAGGCACATCATATTTATATTAGCCAAGATTAAAATGAAGGAGAGAATCCTAGAAGCAGCAAGAGATAAGGAGACAGTTACCTACAAAGGAGTTCCCATCAGACTGTCAGCTAATTTCTCAAAAGAAACCTTGCAGGCAAGAAGGGGTTGGAAAGAAATATTCCAAGTCATAAAAGGCAAGGACCTATATCCAAGATTGCTCTATCCAGCAAAGCTTTCATTTAGAATGGAAGGGCAGATAAAGTGCTTCTCAGATAAGGTCAAGTTCAAGGAGTTTATTATCACTAAGCCCTTATTATATGAAATGTTAAAGGGACTTACCTAAGAAAAAGAAAATAAAAAACATGCACAGTAAAATGACAGCAAACTCACAGTTATTAACAACCACACCTAAAAGAAAAGCAAACTAAGTGGACAGCTAGATCAGGAGCGGAGCCACGGAAATGGAGATCACATGGAGGGTTAGCAACAGGGGAGTGGCAGGAGAGAGGGGGGAAAAGATACAGAGAATAAGTAGCATAGATGGTAGGTAGAAAATGGACAGGGGGAGGGCAAGAATAGTATGGAAAATGTAGAAGCTAAAGAACTTATGACACATGGACATGAAGTAAAGCGGGGGGAATGTGGTTGGGAGAGGGTGTGCAGGATCAAGGAAAATGAAGGGGGGAAATGGGACAACTATAATAGCATAATCAATAAAATATATTTTAAAAAGTATGATTGAGACGACTTCAAATCTCCATATGTTCTGAATTAAAGTTAAAGCAGAATATCCTGCATTTGCCACAAAAGCACTGAAAAGCCTTCTTTCATTTCCCATATCCTACATTTGTGAAGCAGGGTTTTCTATAGTGACAGCAACCAAGACGAGATTATGGAGTAGACTGGATAAAAGCAACGTACTTCGGCTGTTACTGTCTCCCATCACCCCCAGATGGAACTGTGTAGTTGCAGGAAAACAAGCTCAGAGTTCCCACTGATTCTGCATTATGGCGAGTCATATAATTATTTCATGATATATTATAATATAATAATACAAATGAAGTACACAGTAAATGTAATGTGCTTGAATCATCCTGAAACCATCCCCCACCCCTGGTCCCTGGAAAAATTGTCTCCCATGGAACTGATCCCTGGTGCCAAAAAGACTGAGAACCGCTGACTTAGAGTATGGTGAGCAGCCCATAAATGCATGATGTTATCATGCACAGGGGGCACCACGCAGGAAAATGGCTCCTGAACCTGGTCACATTACCAGCTGATGTCTGTTTCAAGAAATATGGATGCCTGTGATTGATTTGATTAAGAGGCTCTATGGTTTTACAATAAGTTCACAACAGCTTCTTTTATTATTTTTTAAAAGATTTTATTTATTTACTTTTAAAGAGAGAGAAAGGGAGGGAGAAAGACAGGGCGAGAAACATTGATGTGCTAGAGAAACACTGATTGGTTGCTTCCCACACACCCCCAACCAGGGACATGGCCTGCAACCCAGACATGTGCCCTGACATCGAATTAAACTGGCGATCTTCTGGTTTGCAGGATGATGCCCAACCCCACTGAACCACACCAGTCAGGTCACAACAGCTTGCTTTAAATCAGAGTTCTACAACCTTTTTTGGACTGTGACCCACATTAGGAAACACATTTGCCTTGTGACCTAGTATACACAGCATCTTCCTCTCTAAAAACCACATTAAAAGTTTAATGAAACAGCATTTGCCCTTACAGTGTGTGATGCACTCTGATGTTTTCTATTCTGTTTAACATTAAAAATCCACTGAATTGATTTTCTAACCCACCAAATGGGTCAAATCTAAACCTTAAATAATAGTTTTTATATGGTTTTCTTGTCCTAAACTTTTTTCTTTTTTCATTTAACTCATTCTCCACTTTCTGGAGGTCACAGCTTTTCCAGGAGGCCCAGTCTGCTGCATCCTGTCCTGTTGGGCAGTTATTAGCTCTGGCAGTCTCTGTCTGGTACAGTTATGCTGGGCCTCACTCAGCGTAAGTCGCTGCCTGCTCTCAGTGCAGTCCTACTGTTCCCACAGGCCCCAGCACCGCTGGCACAAGGCAGGACTCAAACAAGGATTTTTTAATTGATCTTAGAACAGGGGTATTAACTCTATTTTTTTGCTCCTGTTTTATGTGTGCTAAGCATTTAGTCAGTTCTGAGATGATTTATGATTTGATGTTATTATTGATAATGATGCCATATATGTGTCAGGGAGTAGAGATTTGGCTAACATCTGCATTTTGGGTGTCCTAAGCAAACATGCAGACACTTTAAATCATCACCTCGGTCATAGCCTATCTTTTTTACAAGCTGTTTTTACTTTATAACAATAGGACAATTAAAGTCATACTCCAGAAAGTGCCTCACAATTAAAATTTTACACTGCTTGTTGCTACATGCCAGCTTCAATACTGCTTTTGTAAGCTATTTATTATAAATAATGACCCTAGCATGAATTTTTTTACTAGTCGTTAACCCAACACAATGTTCTGTGCACATGAAATAAGCCATGCATCTGCGAAGGTGACTCACTGGATAGTTTTTTCTGTCTTGTTTTTATTTATTTTTTTCCCAAATTTTGCAGAACCTAATGATAACCAATAAAATAAGCAAGCAGGACTTTCAGGGAATTGAAAATTAGAACTACTGATCCTCCAGTGGTATCTATATTTGGCTCACAGTACAAAACAATTTTGCCCACTCTTTGCACTACTGTACCAATGAGACGTGATTGTATCTGCACCGGGGTGTCACATCTTAGTTCCGTTTTATCTACAGATAAAAGAAATTATCTTCTCCTCTGGAGATCTGTGATGGAATAGAAAGAGGTGGTCTCTGGTGTCACACAGACCAAAGTGTTAAATTGCAGCTATACCGTTCATTAGCTGAGAAACTGGAAGCCAGTTGCCTTAGCTTTTTGAGCCTTGGTTCCTCTATGTACTCCCAGAGTTATGGTACTAGGGAAAAGTTTATGCAACACAAGTGGTCAGAAGTCATTTCTGGTTCATGTGAGGGATGCCTGTTTTGTACTGTATCAGTCTCCCTTCCTGACCAGAATCGAAAGGCCAAGAACTGAGGGCCAACACCAAAGCAGCTTAATACAGGCTGGCCAGTGATCATGCTGCAGCCAACCAGGAAGCTACTAGATAGAGATGAACAGGCCAATCCATTTAATTTTTAAAAAGAGCTTTATAGTGAGTGTGACAGAATAATATCAACCGAAGAGGTCCATGTCTTAATCTGTGGAATTTATTAATATGTTATGTTACATTGGCAAAAGGGGCTCTGCAGCTGTGATGATATTAAGGATCTAGAGAAGGGGAGACTGCTGGGTTATCTGGGTGGGCCCATGTAATCACGAGGGTTTTTATAAGAGGGGGAGATGCAGGAGGGTCAGAGATGGGGAAGAATATCTGAGGACAGAGATGAGAGAGCAGCTGGAAAAGGCAAAAAAGTGATTTTTCCCCCAGTCCTCCAAAAGGAAGCAGCCCTGACAACACCTTGACTTTAGCCTGTAGAATCCGTTTTTAGACTTTTGATTGCCAAAACTGTAAGCTAATAAATTTGTGTTGTTCTAATCAACTAAATTGGGGTCATTTGTTACAGCAGCAATAAAACACTAATCTCTGAATGGAGAAGTGATTGTCATGGCGAAAAATATACAAGGTCAGGTGAGCTTCTGGAATGCTGGCATGTTCTTGTTGTTATTATTTTTAATCCTCACCTGAGAATATGTTATGTTTATTGATTTTAGAGAGAGAGGAAGAGGGGCGGAGAGAGAGAGAGAGGATCAGTTGCTTCCTGTATGCATCCTGATCAAATGGGGATCAAATCCTCAACCTAGGTGCATGCCCAGACTGGGAATTGAACCCTCAACCTTTTGCTGCATGGGATGATACTTCAACCAAATGAGCCACCTAGCCAGTGTGGCATGTTCTTTGTTCTTTATTTGGGTGATGGTAACCTGGAAGTTCAAATTATAACTGTATGTTCAAGGGTTAGTTACTTTTCTTCATGGAAGTTGCATTTCACAGATTAAAAAATAATTTCAAGGACAGTTCTTATATGGAAAATTTGGAATGTAGCAGGAAGTAGAGGACACTCTCAAACTGAGTAATTGAGGACAGTTTAAAGGAGTAGATATTTATAGAGGTATTGCCAATGGTTAGAGAAAGAAACAGAGGGTAGTCCAGTGTCCTGAGACTAGCAGTAGGCAGAAGGCATTACCACTGTCAGGGCTAGAGGAGCACTGGGAGAGGTTGATCATCAGACCCTGTAGGAGCAGATATGTGGAGGTTACAAAAGGAACTACCAGTGGAGGGACCAGCAGTGGGGAAGATGAAGGAGGTGGGGGAGGTGGGGGAATACGCAGCCCACGCTCCAACATCTTCCTGCTGTTTCTCATTGGTTGATCCCATCTAGAAACCAGAGAAGGTAGGGTCTAATTGATGCCTCTCAGCAACAGAGCAGGGTGGGGAAAGTTGGAGAATGAGTGTAAAGGGCAAAATGAAAGTGCCCTGTAGATTCAAAGGGCCAAATGTAATTTCAACTCCTTAACAGTTAAGGAGTAGTTACATTTATACAGTTCTAAAATTATTTTGGCCCTTTGAAGGCAACCTCAAGGCTGATGTGGCCCTTGGTGGAAATGAGTTTAACACCCCTGGTCTAGACCCTCTTGTCTTTTGTTCAGGTAAAAAAAAAATCATGGTTTCTCCAGAAGAGACATACAAAATCTCATCAGATATCATCATGGACAATGCCAACTCAATTACATGAACACCGAAAATGTTAGCCCTAACATTGCTCTTCATGTACTGTAATGTAGGTGGTGGGACACATGGAGATATAAAAAACAATTTATATAAACATTTCTGCCATTCATTGTCTTCTGTAGCTGTTGATGAGGCATAAATTGACATCATTAAGCTGATTTCTCCCTCCTCCCACACTATGTTAGCTGGATAAGAAGGCTCTTTATTGCATGATGGTGACACAAATCTTCCTTCCTAAAGGACTGGAGTCCTTGGTGTTCTTGATTTTACAATTTTCTGTGCATGAGAACTGTTGGAAAGGAAGTATTGTATTAAGAGACTGTTTCCCCCAAGAATCCCTTGGGCAGCCCATATAATGTTCCCTTGCCCCAGTTGTGTAGCAATAACCCAGTTTTCCCCCGGTAATTAAGTCCAATCACCCTGCTCAGTCCAGTGACCCTTTCTAGGTCATTTGGTTCAGCAGCATAAGAAGCCCTATATGGCCTGGGGCCAGTCTCAATTTCTAATTTAATAGAAGTTGAGGTTCCCTGGTGACATGTTCTTCTCTCAGCTTTTAGGCCTTCCACAGTCACCAATTCCAAGTTCACAGGATGAGATACAAAATATCTTCTAATGAGTTTAGGGGTATAATAGACTCATGGACACTGCTGCCTCTACCTTTTGGTTTCTAGACCCATTTATCTGGCTACTGGGAGAAGGAACCAAATATTGAACATTTGTTGCAGGCATATGCTGAATCCTGTAGGACAGCTTACCACAACTTTCAGGGAATTGCCTCCCATCTGCTACCATAACTGAGCCTTCAACTGGCTATGTTACTATCCTGATAAAGCTGCTTCTGGGTGGTGGGCTCAGACTGGCCCATTTCATGAACTTTCATCATCATAAAATGTGTCTCCTGTTTGGAGTCAATGTTGTAAGAGATATTATGGCTATGAATAAAGAAGTCTTCAAGCTCACAGTTGGTGGGTCTGGCAGAGCACTGAGGATAGGGCATGCAAATTCATACCCAGTGTATGAGTTTACCATTTTGAAGACAGGTTGCTACCTTTTCCGTGATAAAAGAAGCCAATGTAAAATGAAACTCTTAATAGGTAGCTGTCCATCTCCTTGAGGATGGTGCTGTGTCAGGGTCTTAGTATTGGCCTCTGCTGTTGGAATTAGCTAAGTCCTTGTTAGTGAGAAGGTCCTCTTTCTTAGTGATGCATAACTCCCATTTCTGCCACCAGCGCCACTTGGTAATTATACAGGGTGGTGGGGAAAGGGCTGGCTGACAGCTACAGGACATGTCAACTTGTATAACTGATTACTGAGTGCCTTGCTTTTGGTGGATCTCTTTTGTAAGGATTTACATGGTATTTGAATTACTTCACATTCTGTGACCATTCAAAGAGGTTGACCATATTCCTGTCTCTAAGAGCTCCTTGCCACCAGTTCTCCAGCTTTTATATTTCCAAATCCCTTAATAGCAGCTGATTCTGAGCCACTGCTCATGAATCAGTGATTTGGATCTCTTCTCCCACAAGGTAGACAAACTGAGGTACCATATGAAGTTTTGCCCACTAGAAAGAATTGCCCTCACCAATGACTTTCAGGACCATCCCTGAGTGTGACTGCAGTCTCATCCACCTCTTATCGTTCAGGTACCAATTATTCCAAATAAAATTGGAGAATCTATGCCTTTGCATTATCTCCCACCCTCACCTTTAGCCTAAAGAGGACTCCACCATAGAGTGCTTCAGTGGTGCTAACAGCCCATTCCTTAATGCCTTTGTGAGGGGAGTATCCTTCAGGCCTTCCTGGGGAATGTGCTGGAAAGGAAGGTGTGCAGGTCACACATAAACTATTCTTTCTAACATACCCATTTCCTTAATGCTATGACCTTCTTCCTGTATGGAATACCTGGAGCATTCTGAGAGTTTGACCTCATTATCTGCAGGCCATCACTGAGTTCAGATCTCAAGTAGCTAAGTAGCTTGCTATTAACACATGCTGTTAATAGGTGCTTGAGTGTGTGGTAGACACAAAAATTAGCTTTTTAGTTCCCACTTCAGGGAAGAACTTGCTGTTGAGCCCAGGAAATGCAGTCAGTAGACAACCTCCAGAACTACCTCTTCTGAATCACAAATTCTCAAGTAACCCCATCCTGTGATTAAGCTAGGTGAGGATATGAAGGCCCAGTCCTTCTGGGCTGTCATGGCACCACTCTGATAGGACATACTTTTTCCAGAACTCCTCACCAGATTGCATCAAGGTATCTTCTAATTTTGTGTTGATTACTTCTTTCATGCATAGGATGTTTAAAGTGTGTTGTTTAAGTTTTTTCTTTTTTTAAAATTGATAAAAGCATATAATCCAATGCTACAAAGTCATCTTAGCAATTTATATATTCTAATCTTCCACATGAAACAACTTCAGGGGAATATTCTAGGACCGTGAGTCTCTAAAACTGCACCCTGTCTCCTCCTTCATGCAGGTTTCAGGGTAAGGCCTTGGGGATTCCTGTGGTGCCTGACACTTCCCTGCCGAGCCAACTACTCTGTCCTGGAGACTATATCGGGTATGTCTGGGAGAGTTTGTGGGGCTGGAGCCTAAACAAAGAGCCCTGCTTCCTTTTACATGTCTCCCTGCCATTTTTCTACCTCACGTGAATTCTTGTGAGAAAAAGCTAAGTGTGGCTGACTCCATATTTCCATTGAGGGACCTTTCTATCCAAATTCTCTAAGCTTGAATTGTATTTGTCCCTTTTGCTCATCAGAAAATTCCTCAGAGCCAGACAGTGGGCCAGGTCTGGCCTGAGGCTACAGGAGACAGAGCTGGGATAGGGTTCTGGACTAATTCAGGACACTAGCCCCTGGGACTGTCTACATGGTGAACAGTATACAGTAAAGGTTCAAGGGGAGAAGGGTGTTGGGGACCATTTCATGTGGTATTGGACACTGTAGCCCCACCCAAGCAAGGCCTTGAAAGAGGCCTGTAAGTCTCGACCAGAATGCCAGGAATGCAGGTGGCAGGCATGGCCCCCTACTAACACCAAGGGATCCCATGGGAAATCAGGCCTGAAGAATACATTGTATCCTTCGAAGTTTGCTTTGCTTTGTTATAACCCTGTTGATATAAACCAGATGTTTAAGCTCAAGACATAAGGAGTGCACTCCTTATGTCATGAAACATGCCCTTAACA
This sequence comes from Artibeus jamaicensis, assembly GCF_021234435.1. Classification (NCBI taxonomy): domain Eukaryota; kingdom Metazoa; phylum Chordata; class Mammalia; order Chiroptera; family Phyllostomidae; genus Artibeus; species Artibeus jamaicensis. The sequence continues at coordinate 5,453,685 of NW_026521810.1, read as the reverse complement.
ACCATCTGGCGTCAGCATGTCTAACAGACCCTGACCTGAGGCAGATCTCTGTTTCTTCGATTGTCATCTATAGACGATATCAGTTTTCTGTAACTATAGCCTTTGGACTTTGATTGATGAGTTATGCCTGTATGCTGTGTACCCTTGCACATACCAATCCCATTAAAAGCCATTTCAGAGAAGGGCTTAGGGCATTCTTCACTACAGGGAATCACCACCCCCTTTCCCACAGGGACAACAGATTGTGTCGGGGATGACTCATTTCATCCACGACTGGGAGAACTCTGTGGGACAGGCTTCCCCTCAGAAGGGCCAACAACTTCCAGTGATTTTCTTGTAGTCCTTGGTAAGGCGAATGAAGTTTTAAGAAGTACCTAGGTATTCCCAAATTGCATGTGTATCTCTATGAGACAATTGAGAACTACATCACAATTAAAACAAAAGCAGGCCTTTTTACATTGTATTACCAATGCCATATACATAATCTAATTGAGGAAAAAATATGTGTGTTAATTTTCACGTATTTGTGACTTTTCCAGTTTTCTTTGGCTATTGGTTCTTAATTTCATTCCATTGTGACCAGAAGGTATTTTGTATAATTGAATTTAAAAAAGTATTGACTTGTTTTGTGGCCTAACATAACTTTTTTTTTAAAATTTATTTATTTTTTTGAATTGATTATGCTGTTACAGTTGTTCTATTCCCCCTTTCATTCCCCTCCACCCTGCCCCCCCAACCCCACCATTACCCCCCTTTAGTTTATGTCCATGTGTCTCAAGTCCTTTAGGTTCTATATTTCCCATACTATTCTCGCCCCCCCCCCCATCTATTTTCTATCTACTATCTATGCTACTTGTTTTCTGTACCTTCTCCCCCCATCTCCTCCTCCCACTCCCCTGTTGCTAACCCTCCTTGAGATCTTCATTTCTATGTTTCCACTCCTGATCTAGCTGTCCTTTTAGTTTGCTTTTGTTTTAGGTGTGGTTGTTAATAACTGTGAGTTTGTTGTCCTTTCACTGTTCATGTTTCTTTAACTTCTTTTTCTTAGATAAGTCCCTTTAACATTTCATATAATAAGGGCTTGGTGATGATGAACTCCTTGAATTTGGTCTTATCTGAGAAGCACCTTATCTGTCCTTCCGTTCTAAATGAAAGTTTTGCTGGGTAGAGCAATCTTGGTTGTAGGTCTTTAGATTTCATGACTTGGAATATTTCTTTCCAGCCCCTTCTTGCCTGTAAGGTCTCTTTTGAGAAATCAGCTGACAGCCTGATGGGGACTCCTTTGTAGGTGATTGTCCCCTTACCTCTTGCTGCTTCCAGTATTCTTTCCTTCATTTTAATTTTGGCTAATGTAATTATGATATGCCTTGGTGTGTTTCTTCTTGAGTCCAACTTTTTTGGTACTCTCTGGGCTTCTTGGATTTCTTGGAAGTCTATTTCCTTTGCCAGATTGGGGAAATTTTCTTTTATTATTTGTTCAAATAGTTTTTCCACTGGTGGTTGTGTCTTTCCCCCTTCTGGTACCCCTATAATTCGGATATTGGAGCGTTTAAAGATGTCCTGGAGGTTCCTAAGCTTCTCCTCATTTTTTTGAATTCTTGCTTCTTCACTCCTTTCTGTTTGACCATTTTTTTGTTCCTTCTGGTCCACTCCATTGATTTGAGTCCCAGTTTCCTTTTCATCTCTATGGGTTTCCTGTGGAATTCCATTCATTTCCCTTAATTTAGCCTTCATATGTTTCTCTAATTTGTGGCTATAATCCACCAGATCTGTGAGGAAGCTGATGACCAGTGTTTTAAACTGTGCGTCTGAGAGTTTTGCTATTTCTTCGTCATTTAGATTTATCTCTGGGGCTTTGAGTTCTCCCTGCGACATTTTTGGTCTGTTCTGGCCCTTTAAGTGGGAGAAGCGGCGCCTTGGAGTCCCAGGTCGCTGGGTTGTGACGCTGTATGTGGGGGCGTGGTCAGAGCGGGAAATGGCCCGCCGCCACCGGTCCAACCGCTCACTCCCTCACTCGCACGCAATTAGGCAATCGCAGTCAACTCGCTGCCACCGCCTCCCCACTGTCTCCTCTGTAGTCGCTCACCCGGTGGGTTGCTCGGTCGCTCACTAGGTCCAATCCTGGGTTTGGAACCCGTGCGACTGGATTTGCGCGTCTGGATTCCGCGCCCGGGTCCGACCGAGCCCTCCTTTGTAACTCCTCACCCGACGCCGGTTTCGCCCCTTACCGGTCGGGCTGAAGAATTTGTTGTTAGCGGACTTCCGAAAAGTTCAGTTTTCCGTGTTCTGGTTGTGTTTTCTGATGCTAATATTTAGTTGTCCCTAAACTTGGTTGTGTGAGGAGGCACGGCACATCCAGCTAAACCTCCATCTTGGCGGAAATCCCACAAGTCTTTTTTATGCACTTGAGAAAATATGTATAATACTTTCGTTGATTGGAGTGTTCTGTACATCTCTGTTAGACATGATTGATTTTTAGTGTTTTCAAGACCTCTATTTTCTTATGGGTCTTCTGTCTGGTTCTTCCCTTGTATTGTTAAAAGTGAATGTCGAAGTGTACTGCTGTTATTGTAGAACTATTTCTCCCTTCAATTCTACTAATGTTTGCTTTGTATAGTTTGGTTCTCCATTGTTCGATGCATGTATGTTTATAAGTATTATATCTTCTTGATATATTAATTATAATAAATAGATTTGAAAAACAAGATTAATAATATCTATTAATGAATAGATAACAATGTTTGTTTCTTATAACAGTTTTGACTTAAAGTCTATTTTGTCTAATATTAGTATAAACATTCTAGTTCTCTTTTTGCTACTATTTGAGTGGATATCTTTTCTCATTTTTTTATTTTTAACCTATTTGTGCCTTTGGATCTAAAGTGAGTCTCTATATATTGCATGTAGTTGGATTATACTTTTATTCATTGCCAATTTCTGCCTTTTGATTGTGGAGTTTAACCATTTACATTTAAAGTAATTACTGATAATGAAGGGCTTTTTTCTGTCATTTTGCTATTTGTTTTCTACATGTCTTATACCTCTTTTCTACTTTACTGTGATTACTGCCTTCTTTTATGTTCAGCTAATTTTTTTTAGAGTAAATAATTTTGATTCCTTCGTATTTTCTTTTGTGTATATTTTAAAAGGCATTTTCTTTCTGGTTACTACGAGGATTACACTTAAAATCTTAAATTTCTTGTACTCTAGTTTGATTTACTTCCAACTTAGCTTTAATAGCACATAAAAGTTCTGCTTGGATATTGCTTGTCTTTCTCATCTTTATATTATTGTCACAAATTGCATTCTATGCATTGTGTGTCCAATAATGGAGACATAATTATTGGTATGCATTTGTCTTTCAAATATTATTGGAACAACAAGTTACAAACAAAAATACAGTAATACTGACTTTTGTATTTTCTATATATACCTTTACCAGAGATTTTTATTTCTTCATTGTTGTAGATTGCTCTGCCTGGTTCTAGGAATTGTATCTTGATCCCTTGTGGCTAAGGGTGAGGGACAACCTTTGGAGTGCCAGCCGCAGGAGACAAAGCTTGCCTCTGGTAGCAAACACTGCCTCAGTTTCCTCTTCCTGCCCCAAAGCTTAGTTGGAAGTCAATGATGGGTAAGACCCCTCACAGTGGGGGGCAAACTAAGCCAGACTTGATCACTTGGGAGGCCTTCATGGAAGGATTCCAGGGGCTGCAACAAACAGCAATGGACTCTCTCCCCCTCACCCCCGCTTTGACAAAGCCTGAGTCCCCATGTTCTCTGGGAGAAGTGCTTCCTGGCTCTAATCTCCTTAATCCTGAATACCTGTTGGAGATGGGTGCAATTCCTTGCTTTGTTAGAGCATGTCCTGGGGGAAAATCTGGCATCATAAAGACTTCCTGATAAACCTGTGAAATCAGCTCTGCTAAGAGTGCTTTCATTCATATATTAAGGGTTTGAGCAGGAAACCCTAAAACTCTGTTCCTGACAGACTGACTCATAGTAAGCCCTCATATTTCTTTGAAATGTTATCAACTGTTTGATACTTGCTGCCCTGTATTCCTGTGTATTAGAACCCAATAAAAGGCCCCAGAGGAGGGGGCTGGAGGCCTTTTTCTCCCCAGAGAAACTGGCTGCTGCTCACAACCTTTTTACTCTGGGACAGTGGCCACTTCTCCTCCCTAAGCAGATCACAACATGTCTCAGTCATGATTACTCTCATCCGTGGCACACGGGGGGACTTGCGAGGAAAGTTGCCCCCACACTTCATATGGCTTTTAGTTACTGTTTAGCATCCTTTTATTTCTTTTTTTTTTACTTTTTTTTATTTAGTTATTTTTCAAGTACAGTTTCTTGTCTATTTCTTCCATCCCAGCCCCCCAGCCCCATGTTTCCCACCTCCCTCCCATTTCCTCCCCCCCAGTCCTCATCACTGTGTCTTTCATACTTGTTCCTCAAAATCCCTCCCCCTTTTTCCCCTTAAGTTCCCTTCCCTCTCCCCTCTGGTCACTGCCCACTTGTTCTCTATTTCAGTGTCTTTGTTTTTATTCTGTTTGCTTGTTTGTTTTGTTGTTTAGCTTCCTGTTAAAGATGAGATCATATGGTATTTGTCTTTCAATGCCTGGCCTATTTCACTCAGCATAATGCTTTCCAGTTCCATCCATGTTGTTGCAAAGGGTAGTAGCTCCTTCTTTATCTCTGCTGCATAGAATTCCATTGTGTATATGTACCACAATTTTTTGATCCATTCATTTACTGATGGGCACCTGGGTTGCTTCCAACTCTTGGCTATTGTAAATTGTGCTGCTATGAACATTGTGGTGCATAGGTTCTTTGAAATTGATGTTTTAGGATTCTTGGGATATAATCCCAGCAGTGGAATTGCTGGGTCAAAAGGCAGGTCGATTTTTATTTTTCTGAGAAAATTCCATACTGTTTTCCATAATGGTTGTACCAGTCTGCAATCCCACCAACAGTGAACTAAGGACCCCTTTTCCCCACAACCTCTCCAACATTTGTTGTTTGTTGCTTTGTTTATGATAGCCATCCTGACTGGTGTAAAGTGGTATCTCATTGTGGTTTTAATTTGCATCTCTCTGATAGCTAACGATATTGAGCATCTCTTCATGTGTCTCTGGACATTCTGTATGTCGTCCTTGGAGAAGTGTCTGTTCAAGTCCTTTTCCCATTTTTTTTATTTTTTTTAATATTAAATTTTATTTAGTTACTTTTCAAGTACATTTGTTTTTTAATCTATTTCTCCCATCCCACCCCACCCCCCCACCCGGTCTCCCCCCTCCCTCCCATTTCCCCCCCCCCCAGTCCTCATCTCTGTGTCTTTCATACTTGTTCCTCAAAATCCCTCCCCCTTTTTCCCCTTAAGTTCCCTTCCCTCTTCCCTCTGGTCGCTGCCCACTTGTTCTCTATTTCAGTGTCTTTGTTTTTATTCTGTTTGCTTGTTTGTTTTATTCTTTAGCTTCCTGTCAAAGGTGAGATCATATGGTATTTGTCCTTCAATGGCTGGCCTATTTCACTCAGCATAATGCTTTCCAGTTCCATCCATGTTGTTGCAAAAGGTAGTAGCTCCTTCTTTCTCTCTGCTGCATAGAATTCCATGGTGTATATGTACCACAATTTTTGGATCCATTCATTTACTGATGGGCACCTGGGTTGCTTCCAACTCTTGGCTATTGTAAATTGTGCTGCTGTGAACATTGTGATGCATAGGTTCTTTGAAATTGATGTTTTAGGATTCTTGGGGTATAATCCTAGCAGTGGAATTGCTGGGTCAAAAGGCAGGTCAATTTTTATTTTTCTGAGAAAATTCCATACTGTTTTCCATAATGGTTGTACCAGTCTGCAATCGCACCAACAGTGAACTAAGGTCCCCTTTTCCCCACACCCTCTCCAACATTTGTTGTTTGTTGCTTTGTCTATTATAGCCATCCTGACTGGTGTAAAGTGGTATCTCATTGTGGTTTTAATTTGCATCTCTCTGATAGCTAACGATATTGAGCATCTCTTCATGTGTCTCTGGATGTTCTGTATGTCCTCTTTAGAGAAGTGTCTGTTCAAGTCCTTTTCCCATTTTTTAATTGGGTTCGATGTCTTCCTAGAGTGGAGTCGTGTAAGTTCTTTGTATATTTTGGAGATTAAACCTTTGTGTGAGGTATCATTGGCAAATATGTTTTCCCATACAGTTGGTTGTCTTTTTAATTTAATGCTGTTTTCTTTAGCCATGCAGAAGCTTTTTATTTTGATGAGATCCCATTTGTTTATTCTTTCCTTTACATTCCTTGCTCTAGGGGACATATCAGTAAAAATGTTGCTGCGTGGAATATCTGAGATTTTCTTGCCAATGTTCTCCTCTAGGACTTTAATGATGTCACGGCTTATATTTAAGTCTTTTATCCACCTTGAATTTATTTTGGTGTATGGTGTAAGTTGGTGCTCAAATTTCATTTTTTTGCACATAGCTGTCTAGTTCTCCCAACAACATTTGCTGAAGAGGCTATCTTTACTCCATTTTATGTTACTGCCCCCTTTGTCGAATATTAATTAACTGTAGAGAGTTGGGTTGATTTCTGGGCTCTCTGTTCTGTTCCATTGGTCTATGTGCCTGTTTTTATGCCAGTACCAGGCTGTTTTGATTACAGTGGCCTTGTAATACAGTTTGATATCGGGTATTGTGATCCCTCCTACTTTGTTTTTTTTTTTTTTTTTCAAGTTGAGGAAAGAAGTTTTTTTTTTTTTTTTTTTTTATTTAGTTACTTTTCAAGTACATTTTTTTTCCCTTCCCCCCCCCGCCCGGTCTCCCCCCTCCCTCCCATTCCCCCCCCCACCCCCAGTCCTCAACTCTGTGTCTTTCATACTTGTTCCTCAAAATCCCTCCCCCTTTTTCCCCTTAAGTTCCCTTCCCTCTCCCCCTCTGGTCGCTGCCCACTTGTTCTCTATTTCAGCGTCTTTGTTTTTATTCTGTTTGCTTGTTTGTTTTATTCTTTAGCTTCCTGTCAAAGGTGAGATCATATGGTATTTGTCCTTCAATGCCTGGCCTATTTCACTCAGCATAATGCTTTCCAGTTCCATCCATGTTGTTGCAAAAGGTAGTAGCTCCTTCTTTCTCTCTGCTGCATAAAATTCCATGGTGTATATGTACCACAATTTTTGGATCCATTCATTTACTGATGGGCACCTAGGTTGCTTCCAACTCTTGGCTATTGTAAATTGTGCTGCTATGAACATTGTGGTGCATAGGTTCTTTGAAATTGATGTTTTAGGATTCTTGGGGTATAATCCTAGCAGTGGAATTGCTGGGTCAAAAGGCAGGTCAATTTTTATTTTTCTGAGAAAATTCCATACTGTTTTCCATAATGGTTGTACCAGTCTACAATCCCACCAACAGTGAACTAAGGTCCCCTTTTCCCCCACAACCTCTCCAACATTTGTTGTTTGTTGCTTTGTTTATGATAGCCATCCTGACTGGTGTAAAGTGGTATCTCATTGTGCTTTTAATTTGCATCTCTCTGATAGCTAACGATATTGAGCATCTCTTCATGTGTCTCTGAATGTTCTGTATGTCCTCCTTGGAGAAGTGTTTGTTCAAGTCCTTTTCCCATTTTTTAATTGGGTTGGGTGTCTTCTTAGAGTGGAGTCGTGTAAGTTCTTTGTATATTTTGGAGATTAAACCTTTGTCTGAGGTATCATTGGCAAATATGTTTTCCCATACAGTTGGTTGTCTTTTTAATTTAATACTGTTTTCTTTAGCCATGCAGAAGCTTTTTATTTTGATGAGATCCCATTTGTTTATTCTTTCCTTTATATTCCTTGCTCTAGGGGACATATCAGTAAAAATGTTGCTGCGTGGAATATCTGAGATTTTCTTGCCAATGTTCTCCTCTAGGACTTTAATGGTGTCATGGCTTATATTTAAGTCTTTTATCCACCTTGAATTTATTTTGGTGTATGGTGTAAGTTGGTGCTCAAGTTTCATTTTTTTGCACGTAGCTGTCCAGTTCTCCCAACACCATTTGCTGAAGAGGCTATCTTTACTCCATTTTATGTTACTGCCCCCTTTGTCGAATATTAATTGACTGTAGAGGGTTGGGTTGATTTCTGGGCTCTCTGTTCTGTTCCATTGGTCTATGTGCCTGTTTTTATGCCAGTACCAGGCTGTTTTGATTACAGTGGCCTTGTAATACAGTTTGATATCCGGTATTGTGATCCCTCCTACTTTGTTCTTCTTTCTCAAAAGAGCAGCTGATATTCGGGCTCGTTTATGATTCCATATAAATTTTTGAACTGTTTGTTCTATGTCTGTGAAATATGCCATTGGTACTTTAATAGGTATTGCATTGAATCTGTATATTGCTTTGGGTAGTATGGACATTTTGATGATGTTAATTCTTCCAATCCATGAACAAGGTATATGTTTCCATTTGTTTGTGTCTTCCTTGATTTCGTTCTTCAGTGCTGTGTAGTTTTCTGCATACAGGTCTTTTACCTCTTTGGTTAGGTTTATTCCCAGATATTTTATTTTTCTTTTTGCTATATCGAATGGGATTTTTTCCTTGATTTCTGCTTCTGCTGATTCATTGTTTGTATACAAAAATGCCTTTGATTTCTGGATATTGACTTTGTATCCTGCTGTTTTGCCAAACTCATTAATTAGTTTGAGCAGTTTTTGGGTAGAGTCTATAGGATTTTCCATGTACACTATCATGTCATCTGCAAACAGTGACAATTTTGTTTCCCTCCTTTCCTATTTGGATGCCTTTTATTTCCTTTTCCTGCCTGATCGCTGTGGCCAAAACTTCTAATACTATATTGAATAGGAGTGGTGAAAGTGGACATCCTTGTCTTGTTCCTGATCTTAGTGGAAAAGCTTTTAGTTTTTGTCCATTGAGTATGATATTGGCTGTAGGTTTCTCATAAATGGCCTTTATTATATTGAGGAATGTTCTCTCTATTCCCATTTTGCTGAGTGTTTTTATCATAAATGGGTGTTGTACCTTATCGAAAGCTTTTTCTGCGTCTATTGATATGATCATGTGGTTTTTGTCTTTGCTTTTGTTTATGTGATGAATTACATTTACTGTTTTGCGAATGTTGAACCATCCTTGCATCCCTGGGATGAATCCCACTTGGTCAGGGTGTATAATCTTTTGGATATATTGTTGGATGCGATTTGCTAATATTTTGTTGAGGATTTTAGCGTCTATGTTCATCAGCGATATTGGCCTGTAGTTTTCTTTCTTTGTTGTATCTCTATCTGGTTTTGGAATTAGGATGATGCTGGCTTCATAAAAGGAGTTAGGGAGTTTTCCGTCCTTTTGTATTTTTTGGAATAGTCTGTGAAGAATGGGGGTTAGGTCTTCCTTAAATGCTTTGTAGAATTCTCCTGTGAATCCATCTGGTCCAGGGCTTTTGTGTGATGGGAGTTTTTTGATTACTGCTTCAATTTCTTTTTGCTGTTATTGGTCTATTCAGGTTTTCTACTTCTTTTTCATTGAGTTTTGGGAGATTATATTTTTCTAGAAATGTGTCCATTTCTCCTAGGTTCTCAAATTTCTTGGCATACAGTTCTTCATAGTAATTTCTTACAATCCTCTCTATTTCTGTGGTATCAGTTGTAATCTCTCCTCTTTCATTTCTGATTGTGTTTATTTGTGTCCGTTCCCTTCTTTTCTTGATGAGCCTACTTAAAGGCTTGTCTATTTTGTTTATTTTTTCAAAGAACCAACTCCTGGATTCATTGATCTTTATAATTGTGCTTTTAGTCTCTATGTCATTTAGTTCTGCTCTGATCTTAGTTATTTCCTTCCTTCTACTTGCTTTGGGCTGTTTTTGTTGTTGTTCCTCGAGTTCTTGCAGACGTAGAGTAAGTTCATTTGTTTGAAATGTTTCTGTTTTCTTAAGGTAGGCCTGTATTGCTATAAACTTCCCTCTCAGGACTGCCTTGGCTGTATCCCATAAGTTTTGGGTTGTTGTGAGATCATTTTCATTTGTTTCCAGAAACTTTTTGATTTCTTCCCTAATTTCATTCTTGACCCATTCATTGTTTAATAGCATACTGTTCAGTCTCCATGATTTTGGGTGTTTTGGGTTTTTTTCCTTTGGGGGTTGGTTTCCAGTTTCAGTCCCTTATGGTCAGAGAAAATGCTTGGTATGATTTCAATATTCTTGAATTTGTTGAGGCTTGTTTTGTGCCCTATCATGTGATCTATCTTTGAGAATGTTCCATGTGCATTTGAAAAGAATGTGTATTTAGCTTCTTTGGGGTGAAGAGCTCTGTATATATCTGTTAGGTCCATTTCATCAAGGGTGTTGTTTAATGCCACAATGTCTTTGTTGATATTTTGTTTGGAAGATCTGTCCATTTTTGATAGTGGGGTGTTAAAATCCCCCACTATGATTGTGTTGCTGTCTATATCTTTCTTGAATTCCTCTAAGATTTTCCTTATATATTTTGGTGCTCCTATGTTGGGTGCATATATATTTATGATGTTAATGTCTTCTTGGTGGATTTTTCCCTTGAGTATTATGAAGTGACCTTCTGGGTCTCTCTTAATGGCTCTTTTTTTGAAGTCTATTTTGTCTGATATGAGAATTGCTACCCCAGCTTTTTTTTCTTGTCCGTTTGCTTGGAAGATTTGTTTCCAGCCTTTGATTTTTAGTCTGTGATGGTCTTTTGTCCTGAGGTGGGTCTCTTGTAGGCAGCATATGTGTGGGTCATACTTTCTTATCCATGACACTATTCTGTGTCTTTTGATTGGAGCATTTAATCCATTTACATTTAAGGTTATTATTGATAGGTACTTATTCATTGCCATTTTTGTATCTGTGTTCCTCTCTGTCTGTCTCTTTTCCTTCCTTTCCTTAGAGCAGACCTTTTAGTATTTCTTGTAGAGCTGGCTTGGTGGCAGCAAATTCTTTTAGACTTCTTTTGTCTTGGAAGCTCTTTATTTGGCCTTCTATCTTGATTGAGAGCCTTGCTGGGTAACGTAGCCTTGGTTGTAGGCCTCTGGTTCTCATTACTTGGAATATTTCTTGCCAATCTCTTCTTGCTTGGAGTGTTTCCATTGAGAAGTCAGTGGCTAACCTTATTGGGATGCCCTTGTATGTTATTTCTTTTTTCTCCCTTGCTGCCTTTAAGATTCTCTCTTTGTCTTGGAAGTTTGCCATTTTAATGATGATGTGTCTTGAAGTGGGCCTCTTTGGGTTCCTCTTGAATGGGACTCTGTGAGATTCCTGGATTTGTGTGACTTTTTCTTTTGTCAAATTAGGGAAATTTTCTCTCTTTACTCTTTCAAATATGTTTTCTATCCCTTGTTCTTCTTCTTCTCCTTCTGGTATTCCTATTATTCGGATATTATTACGTTTCATATTGTCTTGCATTTCTCTTAATCTCTCTTCATTCTTTCTCAGCCTCTTTTCCCTTTCCTGTTCTTTCTGTGAGATGCTTTCTACTTTGTCCTCCAATTCACTAATCCGATCTTCTGTTTCATCCACCCTATTTTTAATGCTTTCCACTGTGTTTTTTAATTCAGAAATTGTATTCTTCATTTCCTCTTGGCCCTTGCTAATAATTTCCATTTCCTTTTTCATGTTGATATAGTTCACAGTGAGATCATTGTAACTTCCCTGTAGTTTCTGGTAGCTGATTGTGAGCTCTTTGAACTTCCTGACCACCAGTGCTTTGAATTCAGTATCTGATAGTTGACTTGCCTCTGTTTCATCTCACATTCTTTCTGAGGATTCCTCCTTTCCTTTCATTTGGGGATTGTTTCTTTGTCTTCCCATTGTTTGTGAGACTCTTCTTGTTAGCCTCAGCTTCTTAGATTAATCTGTTTTGACACCCTGGGTTTATGGTATGAACTTGTGGTGGAATGCCTGTGAATTTCAATGGTGCAGCCTCTTTTTGGTTATCCTGTTGTTCTCTGCTTCCACCTACTCAAATATGCAGCAACTTGTGGCTTCTCTCCTACAACAATGTGCAATTTGTCTCTCTGATTCTACTATTGGGAGGCCTCTTCTATGGGTCCAGCTCTGGTCTTTTTATATTTTCAAGTTGATTGTGACTCTTGTGGGTAAAAGAAATGATAAGGAAAGAAATAAAAGGAAGAGAGAAAAAATGGTAGGGGAATGGAATAAATAGCAGTAAGTTTAGAAAGAAAAGAAAAAGAAATAAAACAGAAAATCCGGGAAAAGAGGACAAAAGTATGGAAAGATGAAACAGTAATAAAGTTTAAAAGAAATAACAGATTACTTTAAAAAAGCAAAAAGATAAAGAAAAGGAATGGAGAGGGGAGAAGGGTAAATAAAAAAAGAAAGAATAAAAATAAAATAAAGTAAAAAAAAAAAAAAAGCACCAAAATAATCTCTCAAACACAGCCTCAGAAAAAGGAATGTCTCTTGTTGGCTTCAAACTAGCCGAACCGGTTGTAGCAGGATCTCCCTGTGTGCTGGGATGCCGGCGCAAGTGCGCGCATCAGCCGGGCTACCAGCTTGGGGTGTGGGCGCCTGTGCACCCGCCGCGCGCGCTGGCCAGGCTACCGGATTGGGGTGTGGGTGCCTGCGCACTTGCCGGGCGCACTCCCGGGCTGTCCGGGACTGTGCAACCAGCGCCTCCCGGGACCGCGCCGGCCCGGGCACTTCCCGGGTCCGCGCACTTCCTGGGACCGCGCCGGCCCGAGCACTTCCCGACCCTAGTGGCGTCAGCCTAGAGTTCTCTGCGCCCCCGCTCGCGCGGGAAACCGTCTGGCGCTTCTAGGACCAGTAGCCCCGGCTCAAAGAACCCTGCGCCAGTGCGCGCCAGAGTCCAGCTATGGGTGCAAGCAGGAAACCGTCAGGGAGCGTCCTTGTCCTGCGGCGCCTCTCCGAACTCTCTGTGCCCGCGAACTCGTCCTTCTGGGACTGGCGCAACCGGCAGCGGGCTTCCCGGTCCCCTGGTGTTGGCTCAGAGGCCTCCGCTTCCAACAGACCTTCTGGGACCCGGAGTAACCGGCAGGGCGCTTCCCATTCGTGTGGCTAGCCCCCAAAAGCCTCCACTTTCCCCTTGGCTCCCTGCAAGGTCGGATAGGAAACAAGCCAATCTGCCTTGGCAGGAGAACACCTCAGTCCACTTTCAATAAAACAAAACAAAACTTTCCGGACATCCTGTCTCTCATTCCTGCTCAGTCCCCAACCAAACCCGTGAGGCTAATGTGCCTCTGGATTCCTCCCAGGCTTGCAATCCCAGAGTCTGCAGCTGAACCGGGCCCTGTGTCTTTGTACCCCTCCCCAAAAATGCAAGCCGGCAAGCAAACGGGTCTCTGCCTGGTGTTATCCAGTTTTGCTTATACAGGATGAAGGGGAGCTGCTGGCCCACGCTGGTGGCCACTGGAGCCGCTGGGTGCCCAAGCTCCTGTGGTAGACCTCTCTGGTGTTGGTCTCAGACCGATGGTTCTGGACCCCGGCTGTAGATGCAGCACCGGGGCCACCTGGCCTGGGACACCAGCCCCCGCCGCTGCTTTGTCTTTAAACGGGTCCCCAAAGCCCCACTGACCTGCCGCTTTCTGGTGTTTCAGCGTCCAACAGAGTCTCTGTTCTTTTAGTTTCACAAATGCTGGATAACTGATGGATTGGTGCGCTGCTTTTCTATAGATCTGCCAGGATTTTCACCCACGAGTGCGGGAGCTAGAATCCGCTCCCTCTTACTCCGACGCCATCTTCCCTCTCCCGTGATCCCTCCTACTTTGTTCTTCTTTCTCAAAAGTGCAGCTGCTATTCGGGGTTGTTCATGGTTCCATATAAATTTTTGAAGTGTTTGTTCTATGTCTGTGAAATATGCCATTGGTACTTTAATAGGTATTGCATTGAATCTGTAAATTGCTTTGGGTAGTATGGACATTTTGATGATGTTAATTCTTCCAATCCATGAACACGGTATATGTTTCCATTTGTTTGTGTCTTCCCTGATTTCTTGCGTACTGTGTAGTTTTCTGCATACAGGTCTTTTACCTCCTTGGTTAAGTTTATTCCCAGATATTTTATTTTTCTTTTTGCTATATCAAATGGGATTTTTTCCTTGATTTCTGCTTCTGCTGATTCATTGTTTGTATACAAAAATGCCTTTGATTTCTGGATATTGACTTTGTATCCTGCTGTTTTGCCAAATTCATTAATTAGTTTGAGCAATTTTTTGGTAGAGTCTATAGGATTTTCCATGTACACTATCATGTCATCCGCAAACAGTGACAGTTTTGTTTTCTCCTTTCCTATATGGATGCCTTTTATTTCCTTTTCTTGCCTGATCACTGTGGCCAAAAATTCCAATACTATATTGAATAGAAGTGGTGAAAGTGGACATCTTGTATTGTTCCTGATCTTAGTGGAAAAGCTTTTAGTTTTTGCCCATTGAGTATGATATTGGCTGTAGGTCTCTCATATATGGCCTTTATTATATTGAGAAATGCTCCCTCTATTTCCACTTTGCTGAGTGTCTTTATCATAAATGGGTGTTGTACCTTATCAAAAGCTTTTTCCGCATCTATTGATATGATCATGTGGTTTTTGTCTTTGCTTTTGTTTATGTGATGAATTACATTTACTGATTTGCAAATGTTGAAACATCCTTGCATCCCTGGGATGAATCCCACTTGGTCATGGTGTATGATCTTTTTGATATATTGTTGGATGTGATTTGCCAATATTTTGTTGAGGATTTTAGCATCTATGTTCATCAGCCATAAAGTTCTCTTTCTTTGTTGTGTCTCTATCTGGTTTTAGAATTAAGATGATGCTGGCTTCATAAAAAGAATTTGGGAAAGGGAAGTTAAGAGGAAAAAGGTGGAGGGATTTGGAGGAAAAAATAGGAAGGACACAGGGACAAGAACTAAGGGGGGTGGAAATGGGAGGGAGGTGGGGAGCACGGGGCGGGCCGGTGCTGGGATGGGAGAAATAGACAAAAAACTGTACTTGAAAAATAACTAAATAAAATTAATTAAAATAAAAAAAAGAATTTGGGAGTTTTCCATCCTTCTGGATTTTTTGGAACAGTCTGTGAAGAATAGGGGTTAGCTCTTCCTTAAATGCTTTGCAGAATTCTCCTGTGAACCCATCTGGTCCGGGGCTTTTGTGTGATGGTAGTTTTTTGATTACTGCTTCAATTTCTTTTGCTGTTATTGGTCTATTCAGGTTTTCTACTTCTTTTTCATTGAGTTTTGGGAGATTATATTTTTCTAGAAATGTGTCCATTTCCCCTAGGTTCTCAAATTTCTTGGCATACAGTTCTTTATGAAGAAATTGTAATTTCTTACAATCCTTTTTTTTTCGCGGGTGCTTCGGCATCCTCTATTTCTGTGGTATCAGTTGTAATCTCTCCTGTTTCATTTCTGATTGTGTTTATTTGTGTCTGTTCCCTTCTTTTCTTGATGAGCCTACTTAAAGGCTTGTCTATTTTGTTTATCTTTTGAACGAACCAACTCCTGGATTCATCGATCCTTAGAATTGTGCTTTTAGTCTCTATGTCATTTAGTTGTGCTCTGATCTTGGTTATTTCCTTCCTTCTACTTGCTTTGGGCTGTTTTTGTTGTTGTTCCTCGAGTTGTTGCAGGCATAGAGTAAGGTTGTTTGTTTGAAATGTTTCTATCTTCTTTAGGTAGGCCTGTATTGCTATAAACTTCCCTCTCAAAACTGCCTTCGCTGTGTCCCATAAGTTTTGGGTTGTTGTGAGATCATTTTCATTAGTTTCCATTTCCAGAAACTTTTTTGATTTCTTCCCTAATTTTATTCTTGACCCATTTGTTGTTTAATAGCATACCATTCAGTCTCCATGATTTTGGGTGCCTTGGATTTTTTCCTTTGGGGTTGGTTTCCAGTTTCAGTCCCTTGTGGTCAGAGAAAATGCTTGGTATGATTTCAATATTCTTGAATTTGTTGAGGCTTGTTTTGTGTCCTATCATGTGGTCTATCTTTGAAAATGTTCCATGTGCATTTGAAAAGAATGTGTATTTAGCTTCTTTGGGGTGAAGAGCTCTGTATATATCAGTTAGGTCCATTTCATCAAGGGTGTTGTTTAATGCCACAATGTCTTTGTTGATATTTTGTTTCGAAGATCTGTCCATTTTTGATAGTGGGGTGTTAAAATCCCCCACTATAATTGTGTTGTTGTCTATATCTTTCTTGAATTCCTCTAAGATTTTCTTTATATATTTTGGTGCCCCTATGTTGGGTGCATATATATTTATGATGTTAATGTCTTCTTGGTGGATTCTTCCCTTGAGTATTATGAAGTGACCTTCTGGGTCTCTCTTTATGGTCCTTTTTTTGAAGTCTATTTTGTCTGATATGAGAATTGCTACCCCAGCTTTTTTTTTCTTGTCCATTTGCTTGGAAAATTTGTTTCCAGCCTTTCGCTTTTAGTCTGTGATGGTCTTTTGTCCTGAGGTGGGTCTCTTGTAGGCAGCATATGTGTGGGTCATGCTTTCTTATCCATTGAGCTATTCTGTGTCTTTTGATTGGAGCATTTAATCCATTTACGTTTAAGGTTATTATTGATAGGTACTTATTCATTGCCATTTTTGTACCTGTGTTCCTCTCTGTCTGTCTCTTTTCCTTCCTTTCCTTAAAGCAGACCTTTTAGTATTTCTTGTAGAGCTGGCTTTGTGGCAGCAAATTCTTTTAGATTTCTTTTGTCTTGGAAGCTCTTTATTTGGCCTTCTATCTTGATTGAGAGCCTTGTTGGGTAAAGTAGCCTTGGTTGTAGGCCTCTGTTTCTCTTTGTCTTGAAATTTTGCCATTTTAATGATGATGTGTCTTGAAGTGGGCCTCCTTGGGCTCCTCTTGAATGGGGCTCTGTGTGATTCCTGGATTTGTGTGACTTTTTCTTTTATCAAATTAGAAAAATTTTCTCTCATTACTCTTTCAAATATGTTTTCTGTCCCTTGTTCTTCTTCTCCTTCTGGTATTCCTATTATTCAGATATTATTACATTTCATATTGTCTTGCATTTCTCTTAATCCGTTTTCATTCTTTCTGAGCCTCTTTTCCCTTTCCTGTTCTTTCTGTGAGATGCTTTCTACTTTGTCCTTCAATTCATTAATCCAATCTTCTGTTTCATCTACCCTATTTTTAATGCTTTCTACTGTGTTTTTTAATTCAGAAATTGTATTCTTCATTTCCTCTTGGCCCTTGCTAATAATTTCCATTTCCTTTTTCATGTTGATATAGTTCATGGTGAGATCGTTATAGCTCCCCTGTAGTTTCTGGTAGCTCATTGTGAGCTCTTTGAAATTCCTGATAACCAGTGCTTTGAATTCAATATCTGATAGTTGACTTGCCTCTATTTCATCTAACATTCTTTCTGAGGATTCCTCCTTTCCTTTCATTTGGGGATTGTT
Source organism: Artibeus jamaicensis (assembly GCF_021234435.1). NCBI lineage: Eukaryota > Metazoa > Chordata > Mammalia > Chiroptera > Phyllostomidae > Artibeus > Artibeus jamaicensis. The sequence continues at coordinate 5,436,310 of NW_026521810.1, read as the reverse complement.
TCTTTGTCTTCCCATTGTTTGTGAGACTCTTCTTGTTAGCCTCAGCTTCTTAGATTAATCTGTTTTGACACCCTGGGTTTATGGTGTGAACTTTTGTGGTGCAATGCCTGTGAATTTCAGTGGTGCAGTTTCTTTTGGTTATCCTGTTGTTCTCTGCTTCCACCTACTCAAATATGCAGTGACTTTTGGCTTCTCTCCTACAGCAATGTGCAATTTGTCTCTCTGACTCTACTATTGGGAGGCCTCTTCTATGGGTCCAGCTCTGGTCTTTTCATATTTTCAAGTTGAATGTGACTCTTGTGGGTAAAAGAAAGAAATGACAAGGAAATAAATAAAAGGAAGGAAAAAAAAGGGTAGGGGAATGGAAGAAAGAGCAATAAGTTTAGAAAGAAAAGAAAAAGAAATAAAACAAAAAATCCGGGAAAAGGGGACAAAAGTATGGAAAGATGAAACAGTAATAAAATTTAAAAGAAATAACAGATTACTTTTAAAAAGCAAAAAGATAAAGAAAAGGAATGGAGAAGGAAGAAAAGTAAAACAAAAGGAAAGAATAAAAATAAAACAAAATTAAATTAAATTAAAACAAAAAACAAAAAAACACACAAACAAAAAGAATCCCCCAAAAACAACATCAAAAAAGGAATGTCACTTGTTGGCTTCAAACTAGCCAAACTGGTTTTTCTGGTTGCAGTTGGCTGAGGGTCCATTGTTGTGATTTTTTCAGCCAGCCCCTCTCAGGGTCCAGACACTTGGCGCCTCTTCCCAGCTCCCTACAATGGGGAACTAGGACTTCCTCACAGCACTCCCCTCCCAGGGGTTACTGCCGTGGGCTGGTTTGCTGTGTTTTCAGGCATCTGCACCGGCCTAGTTGCCTGGTTCCCTCGGGATTGAGCACAAACCTGCCCCCGTTCTGTTGGGAAGCTCTAGGCCCTCTGCCTAACCTTGGGTTCGCTGCCAAGCTGGGTGTGAAGCAGACCAGGCTGTTGTGTCTATTGGATTCAGAGCCCCACGCTGAACCTCTCAGTTCTCCTGGGCTGGCAACCACAGAGTCCTTGGTTGGGGCCCTTTGTCCTCAGCACCCTCTCCGCAAACTCTATCAAACAAATCTCTCCTGGTACCCCACCTTGCTTGGCCAGAAAGGGAGGGGGTTGAGGGTCTCATCTCTTTCCCCAGGACCCCTCAGCACCCGGGGCTTCTAGATAGTCTAAGGAGGGTTGACTGGAAGCCGGGAGCTGATCTGAGGACTGGGCACTGACCTAGAAACTCTGTGCACACATCATGGCATGCTGCGTGGTGTGTATCCCTTCTGCTTCTGTGATTGTCTGGGTCCCCTGTCCAACCTCAGCTGAAAAAAACCTAGGGATGGAGCAGTACCACACCTGGCACTGGACCCAGAACTGTGTGCAGGCTGAAATCCCCTCTTCTCCCCTCTGATTGGGCCACTTGGCAGGTCCCCGCCGAAAAATCCTAGGGAGGGAGCTTTCCGGGCACTGAACGTTGGCCTAGGTGCCGTGAGGCACTCGCCCAGATACACTGTGTGTCCAGGCAACTCGTCCCCCAAATTGCGCGCAGGCTGAAATCCCTTCCACACCTCTTTGCCTGGGCCACTTGGCCGCCCGGTGGAAAAATCCCAGGGAGGGTGCCGTCTGGGCGCTGAACGCTATCCCAGGCACCCTTGGGCTCTCGCCACTGGTCGCTGGTTCCCCAACCATGCACCTGCGGAGATCCCCGCTGTTTCTCTTTGCTCAGTCCCCGAGACTACTGTACCACTGCTGTCTCCTTACTGTCTGGTTCCTCTGTGACTGTGGAGGTTTCTGGTCCCTTATTTTCATATATGCTTGGCAACTGCTGGCTTGCTGGTTTCTCCTCCTCCTATCAGACAGTTTTCTCTCCCTTTTGTACTAGGAAATGGTATCTGCTCTGTCCTACTCCATTGCCATCTTGAAAGCCCTTTTATTTCAATGTAAATGATTCCTTTTACTATTTCTTGTAGGGGAGATCTAGTAGTAACAAACACTTTTTTAACAATCACAAAATTCTGTGATTTTGTTTATCACAGAATACCTTAATTTTTCTCTCATTTTTGGAGGACATTTTGTTAGATCATGTAGTTCTTGGTTGACAGGCATTTTTCTTTTAGCACTGTATACATGTCATTCACTGTCATCTGGCTTTCATGGCATCTAATGAAAATTAGCTATTAAACTTACTAAGAATATTTTATCTGTATATGATGAATAGTTTCTGTCTTGATACATTCATGATTCTCTCTGTCTTTGGCTTTCAACAGTTTGGTGTGTTTTGGTATGTGTCTTTTGAACTTATCTTACTTGAAATTTGTTAAGATTCTTGGATTTGTAGATTCATGTATTTTATCAAATTTGGAAAGTTTTTGAACATTATTTCTTTGAATATTTTTTCTACCCACTTCTCTATTTTCTCCTTCTGGAGCTTCCACAATGTGTATATCTGTCTGCTGGATGGTGTCCAACAAATTCCTTAAACTGTATTTACTTTTTAAAATTCTTTTTCCTTGCCATCCTTTACATTTGATAATTTCAATCATCCTGTCCTAAAGTTAACTGTTTCTTTTCTCTGTCTGTTTGATTCTGATATTGAATTCCTCTAGTGAAATCTTCATTTTGGTTATTGTACTTTTAGCTCTAGAATTTGTTTGTTTCTTTATATAATATACCTTAATTAATATTCTCATTTGTTCATACATCATTTTCCTGTTTTCCATTAGTTTTTTGTCCATGATTTTCTTTAGCTCTATAAACATATTTTAAACAGTTGGGTTTTTAAATTTTTATTGTATTATTTTTGTATTTTATTGTATTTTTTCCATTACCATTTAGTCATTTTATAGTAAGTTCAATGTCTAGATTTTTCTAGGGATAGTTTTTGACAATTTATTTGTTTATTTGAGTGGACAATATTGTTTTGTTTCTTTGCATAGCTCATGACTTTGAGTTGAACGTTAGACATTTAAATGTTATAATGTGGTAACTCTGCAAACCAGATTATTCCAGGTTCTCAGAGATTTTTTTTTTAATTGAAGCCCAATTGTTTTGTCCTTCTTCAACTAGTTTTCAAAGGTTATATTTCTTTTTTTTTAATATTTTATTTATTTATTTTTCGAGAGAGGGGAAGGGAAGGAGAAAGAGTGGGAGAGAAATATCAATGTATAGTTGCCTCTCATGTGTCCCCTGCTGGGAACTGGCCTGCAACCCAGGCATGTGCCCTGATTGGGAATCAAACCTCGATACTCTAGTTCGTAGGCCCGCGCTCAATCCACTGAGCTACACCAGCCAGGGCCAAAGGTTATATTTCTTATTGGGCATGTTCTTTGAAGTGTCTGTTCCTTAGCCTGTGTTCAGCTGTGTTTGACAAAAATATTCTGGAATTTCAGGAGCGAAAAACAAAATAAGACAAAACTGCAATACCTCTTCCAGTCTTTGTAGATTTGTTCTGTGCTGGGGTACTCCTTTAACACTTAGCTGTATTTTCATTAAGGCTATGGGTCAGGCAAAGGTAAAAGCTTAAGGGTTTTCTCAAGTTTTTAAAAAATATATTTTGTTGATTATGCTATTACAGTTTTCCCATCTTTTCTCTTTTATTGTCCTCCATCCTGCACTCCCCCTCCCACCAGCATTCCTACCTTTTGTTCATGTCCATGGGTTGTACACATAAGTTCTTTCGCTTTTCTACTTCCCATACTATTCTTAGCCTCTCCCTATTTTGTACCTATCATTTATGCTTCTTATTCCCTGTACCTTTTACCCCATTCTTCCCCTTCCCCGTCCCCACTGATAACTCTCTAGGTGATCTCAATTTCTATGTTCTGTTCCTGTTCTAGTTGTTTGCTTATTAAGGTTTTTTTGTTTGTTTGTTTTTTGGGTTCAGTTGTTGATAGTTGTGACTTTGTTGTCACTTTACTATTATATTTTTGATTATCTTCTTTTTCTTAGATAAGTCCCTTCAACATTTCATATAATAAGGGCTTGGTGATGATGAACTCCTCAAACTTGACCTTATCTGGGAAGCATTTTATCTGCCCTTCCATTCTAAGTGATAGCTTTGCTGGATAGAGTAATCTTGGATATAGGTCCTTGCCTTTCATGACTTTGAATACTTTTTTCTAGCTTCTTCTTGCCTACAAGGTTTCTTTTGAGAAATCAGCTGACAGTCTGATGGAAACTTTTTTGTAGGTAACTGCCTCCTTATCTCTCACTGCTTTTAGGATTCTCTCCTTAATTTTAATCTTGAGTAATGTAATTATGATGTGCCTTGGTGTGTGCTTCCTTGGGTCCACCTTCTTTGGGATTTGCTGAGCTTCCTGAACTTCCCAGATGTCTATATCATTTGCTTCATTGGAGAAGTTCTCCTTCATCAGTTTTTCAAACAAGTTTTCGATTTTGTGCTCTTTATCTTCTCCTTCAGCACCCTAATGATTCAGATGTTGGAACACTTAAAGTTGTCCTGGAGGTTTCTAAGCCTCTCCTCACTTTTTGGAATTCTTGTTTCTTCATTCTGTTCTGGCTGAATGTTTATTTCTTCCTTCTGCTCCAAATTATTTATTTGAATCCCAGTTTTCTTCCCTTCTCTGTTGGTCCCCTGTACATTTTTCTTTATTTCACTTAATACAGCCTTCATTTTTTTCTCTATTCTGCAACCATACTCAGCCAATTCCAGGGGCATTCTGATTACCAGTGTTTTGAATTCTGTATCTGATAAGTTGGCCCTCTCTTCATCACTTATTTCTATTTTCGAAGCTTTAATATGTTCTTTCACTTGGGTCATTTTTTTTTTTTGTCTGAGCATGCCTGTTATATAGTGAGGGGCAGAGTATTAGGTATTCACCATGGTGGGGAACCCATGTTGCTGTACTGTGATGCTGTATGTAAGGGTGGGGTTAGAGAGAGAACAAGGCCACTCACTCAGCTCTTGGCTGGCTTTCAGTTACTTCCCCAGCTACCTACAAGCAAATTGGGCCATTCTGGGCTGATTCCTGGGTGTTTGGGTTTGTGCACATTCTAGGATCCTGTGGGTTCTCAAATGAACTCTCCTGTGAGGCTGGGAGTTTCTCCTGCTGCCGTAACACCCACAGATTTTACGGCCAGAGGTTTTGAGGCTTTCTTTTCCCCACACTGGAACTCTGGATTGTGTGGTCTCTCTCGCTTCACTCCCTAGTAGTTCCTCCTGGTTTATCCACACCCAAATTTGGGACTGCCCAGTCTTCCAACCACTGCCTCACCCACGCGGTCCTCAAACTGCAGACTTCCCAGGCATTCTTTCCACCCTTCCTAGCAATGTGAACAAATATTTCTTCTTTAACTCTTTGGTTGTCACACTTTCTTCTATACAGCTTGATTTTCTGGCAGTTATGGTTATTTTTTATTTTTAAATTCGTTGTTGTCCTTCTTTTGATTGTGCGAGGCAGCAAAGTGTGTCTACCTACACTTCCATTTTTCCCAGAAGTCTCAAGTTTATCTGAGCATTGATCTTGCCCAGGGGATATTTGTGGCTTCCTAAATATTTCTGTGTACATGATTCTTTTGTCACCGGAAAGGCACCAGCCTGGAGCAGATCTGCCTCAGGCTGGCCAGCATTCTGTGGGTTTTTGGCTTCCTGCAGGAAAGATTTCACAACATTAATCCAAGTGATTTTGAGAGTGTGTTTATTAAAGTTTGGGACAGTGAAACAAAGGAATGGCTTAGGATATCAGGCGTAACAGGGGAAAGCTTAAGCAGAACTCTGCTTTGGCTCTCTAGAAATGTTATAGGAAAAAAGCAGACCATGCTGGGCTGTGTGTACTCACTGAAAAGTAAAAGTCACAGTGAAAAAAGTGCGCTAAGCCAGGGCTGTTTTTAGCTCACTTAAAACTGTGGGAGAGAAGAAGCAAGAAGAGAAAGCCTAGGCTGTGCTCTGCTTTGGCTTTCTGAAACCAGAAAAGAAGCCACATCAGACCTGCTGTTAGCTCTTTGAAAAGTCAGAGAGAAGGGGCCTTGTAGACAGGTTCAAGGGGTAAGCTGGGGACAAGCTGCCACAGCCCATTGCTTCATGGTTGCAAGTCTCATAGGGACCGTGAATGTTTAGGAGAAAAAAAGCAAAGATACATATCTTAGAGGGAAGAAAGGGGTGAGCATATTCCAGAGAGCCCTCAATGGGTCTTTGTCTTGAGGATTCTTACCTGTTTTCTAAAGGTGGGAGTTTTCTGGGAGGTCTTTGGGGAGTATCTCAATAGAATATTCATCAGCTTTATACTGATGCATCAAATGAGATTTACTCTCCTACTTTATCCATCCTTGGGTGTGGCTGGCACAATGGCACTAAGTGGATTTCTGCTGAGCAGGGTGATTTAAACTATTTACCTTCTGGTTTGGAAACAAAAGTGTAAACCATTTACTTTTAAGTGTCCTTGGTTAGGGAAAATAAGATTTTGAAGTTTACTAGATGGCTGCTTGGCTGCTTAACTGCTCAGTTTCCCTATTCCACTTGTCCTGGTTTACTAACCTATCTCACTTGGAAATACTCAAGTTTCCCAAAGAGATTCTCCAGCTTTTGTTCTCAGGCCTTAAGTCACTGTTGTGTGTTTTGACCATAAAATTTTGCCCCAGGCATGTGCAAGTTATTTATTTGGCTTGCAGTGCTCTGAAAAGTGTCTTTCATCTACCTGGTCCAAGCTCTGAGTTAGGTAAAATTCAGCCAAGCTCTAATTACAGTCATTATGGCCAAGAGGAAATGGGGTGGGTCCTAAGGAACCTATATGTTATTTTGTTGAAGAAAGGTCTCTATATTTTCTTCCATGTCATGGTTGGAAGGAGTGATATTGGTTCTTTACATGGAGAACTGGACCATGTCTGCAGGCTCAGAACTTTAAATGTGTCTGATGAGTCCTGTGTGATCATTCACTTCAACATCCCTTGTTGTTACCAAATAGCAAGTGGTGTCCTGCTACCTGTCACCACCCTCTGGGCAAAATTCTGGAGGCAAAGGTTTGGTAAGGAGTCTTTATTCAAAAGCTCTACATTTTGGCCACCTGCATTAGTTACTTAAGCCTATCAATTAAGGCTAAACTACTCTTTAGATACGGCTTTAATCACTTAAGCCTATTAATTAAGGGTAAAATCTTTAAGGACCCATACCATTCCCATTTTCATTTTTTAATTATCTTATTTCTGTAGGATTAGTTTACAAACTACAACAATATAAGACACAAAAGTTATACATTTTGGAAGAATGGCAGGCTCCTGCCTCAGAGCCCATACCCTCTAGAGCACCCAAAGAAGAATAACCCTGCCACCCTCTGCCAGACCAGCCCAATACTAGGCTGTGCTGGGATTTTTCTTCTCCAATTCAAAATACTGTAGGCAGTATTTTGTCTACAAAATACTGTAGGCAGTACAAAATACTGTACAGGCAGCTGCAGCACAATCATCCAGGTATCCTCCAGGCACCCTCTAGGAAGACAGCCTGAGAGCCAGTCTCTGCCCTCCTTTTATTTTAAATTTTTTGGCTCCTAATTCCACGTGCTCCCAAGGCATTCAGCTTCTCAGCCAATCCCATCCTGGACTGTTTACCGTTGCCTCAGGCAACCTCCTCCTACAACCTCTCCCTAAAGATCTGATCGGGTCTGTCTGTAACTCTATGACTAAGGCACTGGCCTTGAAATAACAGAAGTGCCTTAGTTGAACATTTAACCATATTTTATGTTCATTGTCTCCGACTATTACATCCTCAACTTGTTTCCTCAGCTTCCTTGGCCTTCCCTCTGCTATATTTGACAGCTCCTTGTGAAACAAGAGGAGGAAACAGGAGTGACATCAGCAAAATGGAAGAACAGGCAGCTTTACGCTCATTCCCCAACAGAAATATCACAAAACAAATAGGATCTGTCAACACCAACATTGACAGAAATCTGGAAAATTGTTACATTACTGAATCAAAGTGAGGTTTGGCTGCCTGCTGCTATCAAAAAGCAAATTCTAGAGGCAGAGGCTGGTGAGAAAGAAAATGGGTTTTTATTCAAAGTCTCAGGGCTCTGGGAGGATGGGGGACTCCCTGTCTCCAGACTTATCAGGCTCACCAGTACTACAAGACCCAGCCATTCCCAGCAAGACCAAAACCAAAGACAGTGCCTAGGATTCCTGCTCCATTTTATTTTATTTTTTAAAAAGATTTTTTAATTTAATTAATTTATTTTGAGAGAGGGGAAGAGAGGAAGAAAGATGGGGAGAGAAACGTCAATGTGTGGTTGCCTCTCACGTGCCCCCTACTGGGGATCTGGCCCACAATCCAGGTATGTGCCCTGGACTGGGAATCAAACCAGTCACCCTTGGGTTTGTAGGCTGGTGCTCAGTCCCCTGAGCCACACGAGCCAGGGTTCCTGCTCCATTTCAAAGTACTGTCCTTTGGAGCCTGAGGCAACTAAGTGGTCATCTACGAAGCTTAGCTTGTTCCCAGCTGCTGTCGGCTCCAATCTTCCTCCTGGAGACTGTGTGTGGTGCCAGCACTGCCATCAACTATGCAGCTTCTTACAGCAAGGTCCCATGTTCCTGGGTAGTAGAGCTAATGAAGGCACTGGTGAATGCTCCACTAGGTTGACAAGACAGAGATACTCCCTCTTGGAGGCCGTAGAGCCCCAGAGTCCATGGAGAGGGCAGACCACTGCACTATCCGAGTGCAGTCCCCAAGCAGCGGCCATAAGCAAAAGAGAGCTTTCTTTAGTTTCAGGTGTGGGATGGACCAGATGCTTTTTCAGAATCACCAGTTAACTTCCCAAACTTCCACATACTCTGGAAGGGTATATCCCCCAAACAATCTCTTCTTTTCTCCAAGCTAGACTGACAGGCTTCTTTGGTCCAGCACCTCCCCCCTGTCACCATTCTGAGCTTTATGGCACATGTGCCCACCGTTCCCTGGTCCCACACCCATTCAGTTATAGGAATGGATTAGGGAGGGGCTTTTTCGCCTATCCAATTACCTTGCTAGCCTTGTGTATGCTCTGTGCAATTCTTCTTCTGACTGCCATCTTGCCCAGTGGCAGGGTATCTGCCACCAGGAGCAGGGCATTCTGCACTGAGGATGGGGCATTTGCAAGGCAGGAGCTTGTTTATCCAGGCACTGCACCTCGGACAGTTCACAATCTCCTCCAGTGGCCCCTCCTGTTCCTTGCCCTCCACTTACTCCCAGAAGTCCAGCCAATCTATCAATATCAGTTGAAGGTTTGTAGAAACTAAATGAACCCTGGATGAAGACAGGGCAACTTCAATGCAGTAGGAAATATGTGTGGTGATTTTACTTGCCTTTGCCTTAGCCCCTCCCTGGCCAGGCAGCAGTCTTGAAGAGGAAAGCCTGTATTGCCAGATGAGATCCTAGGTTCCAGAGGATCAGACCTTAAGTTTAAATTATTAAATGTGTCTATTTTAACCTGTCTGGGATTGCCTGACAAAGGGTGGTAGTATGTATATACAAATTTGCTTCAAGACCTGGCCAAAATATACTGGTAGAAACTGGGAGAGAATATTTGTGACTATAATCTTAGTATGTTACCTCCAGGACCACAAAATAAAATTAGATAGGAAAGAATATATTAACTTGAAAAATACAAGTATTAACACCCTAGCAAGGCCTCAAGAGGCAGTGTGAATTTACTAAGTGGGTAGCTCCAAGGAGTATTGGAAAAGCAGCAGCTCACACTAAGTGCACTCAAAATGCCAGAATATTGTTTGGGAAAACAACAAAGGAATGAAAAGGTTAAGTAAAATAGGTATGCTGAATGAATTATTATATATAGCTGGAAGACCTAGCAGATAATTATGTTTCATAGAAAAACTTAGAGAATACATCGATGACTAAGGCCATAAAGAATACATTGGTCTGGTCTGGACAAGATGGATGCGTAGGTGGAAACACCATGCCTCCTTGCACAACCAAAATTAAGGACAACAAAGATTTAGAAACAAAAACATAACCAGAGCAGACAGAAAATTGAACTGTATGGAAGTCCGACAACCATTTAACCAGACCGGTAAGAGGGGCGAAGTCAGTGGCCTTCAGAGAGGGATCGTAGCAGGAAAAGGCAGTGGCAGCCAGACCTGGGAGCACAGGCGGCATGGGGTTGACTGTGGTCACACATTCACATGCAGATGAACTAGGCAAAAATGGGCAGCAAGACAGACTGCACAACCCAGGGCCCCAGCGACGGAAAGTAAAGCCTAAAATCATGGATTGAAAAGGTGCCGAAAGAGACTCCTGGTCTCATAGGAGAGTTTGTTGGAGATAACACAGGGTCCTAGAATGTACACATGCCCACCCACCTGGGAACCAGCACCAGAAGGGCCCAATTTGCTTGTGGGAAGTGGCAGAGGAAACTGAAATCCAAGAGAGAGATGAACAAGCGCCATTACTTCCTCTCTGACCCTGCCCTGACATACAGCATCACAACCCAGTGAATGGGTTGACCGGCTGTGGTGAACACCTAAGGATCTGCCCATCACTACGTAAGAGGCACAGACCAAAACATTATAGCTCAAACAGAAGAACAGATCAAAACCCCAGAGCCAATACTTCTAAGCAGCCAAAAGATAGCCAACCTATCTGATGCACAGTTCAAAACACTGGTGATCAGGATGCTCACAAAACTGCTTAATTTTGGTTGCAAATTAGATTAAAAAGTGAAGGCTACACTAATGTAGGAAATGAACAGAGAACCAATAGTGATGGAAAGAAAACTGGGACTCGAATCAATGAAGTGGACCAGAAGGAAGAACGAAACAACAAACAGAAAAGAATGAAGAAACACGAATTCAAAAAAATGAGGAGAGGTTTAGGAACCTCCAGGACATCTTTAAATGTTCCAACATGCAAATTATAGGGATACCAGAAGGGAAAGAGGAAGAGCAAAAAGTGGAAAATTTATTTGAACAAATAATAAAGGAGAACTTCCCCAATCTGGCAAAGGAAATAGACTTCCAGGAAGTCCAGGAAGCTCAGAGAGTCCCAAAGAAGGTGGACCCAAAAGGAACACACCAAGGAACATCATCATTACATTAGCCAAGATTAAAATTAAGGAGAGAATCCTAGAAGCAGCAAGAGATAAGGGGACAGTCACCTACAAAAAAGTTTCCATCAGACTGTCAGCTGTTTTCTCAAAAAAGACTTTGCAGGCAAGAAGAGACTGGAAAGAAGTATTCCAAGTCATGAAAACCAAAGACCTACAACCGAGATTGCTCTATCCAGCAAAGTTTTCATTTAGAATGGAAGGGCAGATAAAGTGCTTCTCAGATAAGGTCAAATTCAAGGAGTTCATCATCACCAATCCCTTATTATATGAAATGTTAAAGGGACTTATCTAAGAAAAAGAAGATAAAAAAGATGAACAGTGAAAGGACAGGAAACTCACAGTTATTAACAACCACACCAAAAACAAAAGCAATCTAAAAGGACAGCTAGATCAGGAGCAGAACCACAGAAATGGAGATCACATGGAAGGTTAGCAACAGGGTAGTGGGAGGAGGAGAAGGGGGGAGAAGGTACAGAGAATAAATAGCATAGATGGTCAGGAGAAAATAGACAGCAGGAAGGCAAGAATAGTATGGGAAATGTAGAGGCTAAAGAACTTATGACACATAGATATGAAGTAAAGGGGGGGAATGTGGGTGTGAGGGGGTGTGCAGGGTGGTGGGGAATGAAGAAGGGAATGGGACAACTGTAATGGCATAATCAATAAAATATATTTAAAAAAAGAATACATTGGTCTGTTAATATACAGCTTCACAAAAAAAGTTGATTTGTGACTATTGCTTTATAAAGAATTTGTCTTGACTTTGTCCCTGGTTTCTGGGAAGCCACCTCTAAATTCTTGGAGTTTCCTGAATGATAAGTGTCTTTATTTTTCACGTTGGGACTCGTTAGCTGTGAATGGGACCACAGCTAAATTTATGCTAATGAGGTGACTCAGGATAGGTGGTAGTCATACCAGGAAGACAAACCATATATGATTGGAGATTTGGGGTTAGGAGCTAAGTGATATTAAGGGCTGGAAATTGAGTTCCAATGTCATGATTCAATCAAGCATGCCTATATCATAAAAACTCTGGCCACTTATGCTCATGTTAGCTTCCTGGTTGGTAATCATACATCAAAATGCCAGAGCAGTACATGTCCTGAAGACACAGAAGCTTACTCTTAGTAGTTTCCCAGACTTCAACTTCTGCTTCTCTCCCTTTTACTGGTTTGTAAGTATAGCACTCCCTTGAGTTTTGAGTTGTTCTAGCATATTATTGAGACTGAAGGGTCTGTGAGAACACCCAAACTTGTAGCTTGTTTTTTGAAAGTAAGTGGCCTAGGAACTGCTGAAATTGTAGCTGATGTCAGAAATTAGGAAAATCTTGTGAAAGACTGTTCCCTTAGCCTGTGAAATTTCATAGAACTCTGCACAGTTAGTGTAAAATAACTCCTGCATTGCAGTGAATCTCCTCTATAAGTCAGGGCTGATAGTAGAAGAGGATGTTACAGAATTTGGCTCACTGATAAGCCCAAGTCAATAGAGGACAGGAGGTAGGGCTTAACTGCCAGAATCTAGAGGCTGTCATTTATAAAATGGTTGGCAAGGTTAGAATGGCAACCAAGGTGATCTGACCCATAGAACATTATAGAAATTATTAATAGAATTTGGTGTTTTGATCTTCTTTTTCTTAAATACGTCCCATTTACATTTCACATAATAATGGTTGCTGATGATGAGCTCCTTTAGGTTTTTTTTTTTTTGACTGGGAGACTCTTTTTCTGCTTTTTGATTTGAAATGATGGTTTTGCTGGATAGATCAGTCTTGACTGTAGGTCTCCTTTTTCATCACTTTGAATATTTCTTGCCAATCCTTTCTAGACTGTAAAGTTGATTTTGGGAAATCAACTGACAGTCTTATGGGAGCTCCCCTGTAGGTACCTAACTGCTTTTTTCTTGCTGCTTTTAAGATTCTCTTTTTATCTTTAATCTTCAATATTTTAATTATGATGCGTCTTGGTGTGGGCCTGTTTGCATCCATCTTCTTTGGGACTCTGTACTTCCTCTACTAGCATATCTATGTCCTTCACTAAATTAGGGAAGTTTTCTTTTATTGTTTTTTAAAATAGATTTCCAATTTATTGCTTTTTCTCTTCTCCTTCTGGCACTCGTATGATGTGAATGTTGGGCCTCTTGAAGTTGTCCCAGAAGCTGGTAACACTTTCCTTTTTTTTTTTTCTCAATTCTTTTTTCTTCTTGTTCTGATTGGTTATTTTTTGCCTCTTTATGGTCCAAGTCATTGATTTGATTCTCAGTTTCATCTATTCTACTGTTGATTCACAGTAAATTGTTCTATATTTTAATTAGTGTATCCTGTATTTCTGACTGTATCTTTTTTAATGCTGTTGAGGTCCTCGCTAAGTTCATTGAGCATCCTTATAACCACTGTTTTGAACTCTGCATCTGATAGATTGTTTATCTTCATTTTTTGTTTAGTTCTTCTGCTGTAGTCTTGCTCTGGTCTTTCATGTGGGACATGTTTCTTTGTCTCCTCATTTTGGCAGCCTCCCTTTATTTGTTTCTATGTATTAGGTGGAACTGCTGTGATTCTCTGTCTTGGTAGTGTGGCCTAATGCAGTAGGTATCCTGTAGGGTCCAGCAGCACAGATTTCCCTATCATCCAAGGTGGTGTGCCCTCTGTGGACTGAGTACATCCTTCTCCTGTAGTTGAGGCTTGATTTCTGTTGGTAGGTCAATGGGAGGGGTTTACCCAGGCCAGTCAGCTGCAAGAACTGACTTTGACCACTGACCACTGACCTCTGCCTTCTACAGAAGATCAGATGTGCAGGGGTTACTCTACAGAATGAGATTTAATTCAGCAGTGCTCTGGAGTCTGCTGAATTCACCCCTTGAGTATATCACTTATGGAGGTGGTTGGGTGTTGATGCTCAGATGTGGTTGTAGCTGGCCACTAGGTGCTCTGGCTCTGGGGTTTCTGAAATGGTGCAGGCAAAGGACAGCCACACCCTGTTTTCTGTCTGGGGCCACTTGGCATACACTATAAAGTGATCTGAAAATGATTGCTACTGGTGCTGGGCTTAGAGTTGTCTGAGAAAGGCCAGGCTGTGAACTGAGGCTAGTTGCTACTAATGCTGGGCCTGGGAACTCTTAGTAAGAGGTACAGGGGCTGGGGGATCACTGAGTCTGGCTGTTGCTTATTTGAGAAGATTTACAAATATCTGAAGCATGAGCTAAGATAAACCATTCATATAGAAATGCCAATCAGCAAGGGACTCATAGCCAGAGCCATAACCAGTCTGGGGTGGCAGTTGAATTTGCCGCCAGAGAATTTGGGGGATCCTGATGACACCTGGAGCTGGGAGAAGAGATGGGCTGCAATTGGCCATGACCCATATAGACTCTGGACTTGCCAGAGAACTGGACTGTGTGGAAAGTCAGGTGGTGGCTCGGAGCAGTAGTGGCACCCGAAAACACTTTTTACAAAAGGGAAACTGAGGTGCACCATGCAGGGACCTCACCTGCACAGCTGCCACACCAAAAAAAGGAAAGAGTGTGGACACAATTTGCTCACACTCAGTGCACCGTGCAGGCTGATCAAAGGGGTGCAAAATGAGGTAGCTTATTGGCACCGGCCTGGAACAAATGTGTAGAGTGAAGAGTTCCAGCCGCACAGTGCTCTGAGGGTATGGGCTGGAAACTGGGTACCTGTGATTATTGTAGCCCAATCTGAGCCCCCATCCTTGTGGAACCACCGGAAATGAAAAAAATGAAGCCCAGCCACCCTCTGCCTGCAGGAACTTTAAGAGTAAGACAGTAAGACCTGGTGCTGAGAAAATAAACTAAAGAAAGAGCAAAAAGAAAGAGAAATAAATGATTTTTAAAATCATGCAAGTTCTGATGAAAAGCAAAGTGAAATTTGCTTCAATTGTTGGTGTTTTCTTCTGACTTCTTTCTGGATCTGTGCCTGGTTTTCTGTTTGTTTTTAGTGTTTGTTTTGTTTTTTAACCCTCCCTTTTATATAGCATTTTAATTTTTCTTCTTTCACTTCACTCATATTCCAAATAACTCATTAGTCTTAGTCTTTTACTTTTTATTCCTTTTATTCAGATTATGTATTTCTTATCATACTATTGTTATTCCAAATCTTATACAGCACCTTTCCCTGCTCTTAATCCATTTTGCCATCTTCCTGAGCTTTATTACTGTTGTGGTAAACTTTATTTTCTCACACACTACACCCAGTGTCTATACCTTAGTCTCACTATTTCTCCTTTATCTAACCTCACATAAGCACTCTTCTTTCTTAAGGCAGCTCACATTCTTCCCCCCTCTAATAAGACTCTTATTTCTTTTATACCTTTTATAAATAGTGGCTAGCTGGGCAAAATACCATGGGTATTGCTGTACTTCTCCAAAGTAACTTCTATTTGTTCATTATTTGTTTGTACTTTAAATCCCATAGAATACTCTCCTACTGTTTTACTCCATTTTGCCTTCCCCCGTCACTGATCAGTTTAGTGAGAAATTGTATTTCATTGTTTCTTTCTTCCCTTTTTTCCCCTTCTCTCAACCAGGGTTTTACTCTTTACTCGTATTAGTTTGCTTCCCTCATCCTCTCAAAGTCATTCTTCTGTGCTATAGACATATTCACTTTTTGCTTTTCTATAATATTCTCATTACTGTTCCACCTTTGTTAAATTTTATTTATATGTTGTTGCTATTGACCCCATTGTGGTTTTTCTGCAATTTTGCTCTTGTTGGTCTAGTACCTTTTCAATTTTACTTCAAACCTCATAGTATACTCTTCCCTCTTCTTACCCCATTGTTCCCTTAACCCTTTTGTGTTTTATTTATGTATTAAATTTTGTTCTTTCCCTTTCTTCACCTTGGATCTACCCCAACTCTTATCAATTCTCCTCCCTCTTACCACTCAATAACATTGTCCCCTCTTTTAGTCATCTCATATTCCCTTTACCATATCTTATAATATACAGAATCTCTCTTCCCCCTTATTAATCTTAGTTCAATTGCACTTTACATTGCTGATATGGGGGTTCTTTTTGCTGGCATAGATTTGGTTGTCTGGTGACACTGCTTTGTTATCCAATACCTGTACAATAGCACACAAGACAAGATAGGATTTTTGAATACCCATAAGCCTGCTGGAAGGGAGGACCCATAAACAAAGAAGGCACAAACAGGTAAAGCCCAAGTACAACAAGAGAGCCCATACAAATAGAATAAAGTGCAGTCCAAGCACATCCAGACAAAGAGATCAGAGACCACACTATTGAGTCCTACAGAACCCCTACCACACAAGCTCACCTATGAAGATAGCTGGCAAACCAGAGCATCCAGAATCACAGAAACAAACAAAAAGAGTCACCTAAAATGGACAGACAAAGAAAGAACCTGCAATATAAAGGAATGGAAGATTCCCTAGTAAAAGTGCTAAATGAAATGGAAGCAAGCAAACTATCAGACAGAGAACTCAAAAGAATGGTTAGCAAGATGCTCAAGGATCTCAGTGACAACTACAAGGAACTGAACAGGAACTACAACAGCATGAAAAAGGAGATAAAAACTATAAATACTAACCAGGAAGAAATGAATAACAATTTCTGAAATAAAAAATATATATACTAGAAGAAATTATAAGTAGGCTGCATGAAGCAGAGGACCAAATTAGTGAGCTGAAAGACAGGTAGAAAGAAATACCCAGGTAGAGCAGTTGCATGAAAAATGACCAAAAATATGAAGATAGCATAAGGAAACTGCAAGACAACATGAAAAGCAACAACATCCAAATCATAGGAATACCAGGAGAAGAAAAGGAGCAAGGGATAGAAAACCTGTTTGAAAGAATAATGACAGAAAATTTCCCTGAGGTGGATCCTGGGCTGCAGGATTTGTGTGTGTTATGGCTGCTAGTGAACAAATTCACATGGACTAGAGAAGTCCCGTAGAGAAAAAAGGATGGCATGGCCACTTTCTGAAAGAGAAAGGGTGAGAGGCCCTGGCCCCTGCCTGGATATGGATAGGCTTTTATTGCTTTTCTGGGTACATTACATGGAGGGTAGTCCTCATTTACTATGCACAGGTTCATTGCAGGGGACTACCTTTTACAAGTAACAAAGGAAAGAATGCTGCTAATTACTTCAAAGAGAAGAATGTTGCAGACCAAGGGGAAAAGTGTTCGAACCAGTCACACTCCATATTTGGGAGGTTTAGCTCAGATTTTAGGAAGCCACAGTAAGCACTCTGCCTCAATTGAGGGAAAGGGAGTTTTAGCAAAAGCAAGTCTCATAGCAGTCTAGGTAAAATGCAGGACTGATTCCCCATGGGAAAACCTCTCTGTGGGCATGATTCCGCATGTCACTCGATCCCTACTGGTTTTCCACGTGGAGGCTGAGCTACATTTCCACACCATGCGAAGTGGTTCCCTGCACTTCCCTAACTTGAAAAGGGGGAAAACCATGCAAGGTGAGGAAAAAGAGAGTGTCACAATCAAGATGAACCCTAAGAGGCATACTCCAAGACACATTGTAATTAAAATGCCAAATTTTAAAGACAAAGAGAATCGTAAAGGCAGCAAGGAATGAACAGAAAGTAACATACAAGGGAACCCCAATAAAGTTAGCAGCTGATTTCTCAACAGAAACGCTACAAGCCAGAAGGGATTGGCAAGAAATATTCCAAGTACCTGGCTGGCATAGCTCAGTGGATTGAGTGCGGGCTGTGAACCAAGGTTTCGCTGGTTTGATTCCCAGTCAGGGCACATGCCTGGGTTGCAGGCCAAGTCCCCACTTGAGGGCACCCAAGAGCAACCATACATTGATGTTTCTCTCCTTCCCTTCTTCTCTTTCTAAATAAAAAATAAAATTTAAATAGGTAAAATAAAAAGAAATATTCCAAGTAGAGAAACTCAAAGGCCTACAACCAAGACTTCTCTACCCTGCAAGGCTCTCAACTAAAATGGAAGGTGAAATAAAGAGTCAGACAAAACTAAGCTAGAAGCTTAGTTTTTCCAGACAAAACTAAGCTAGAAGAATATACCTCCGCTAAAACAAGCACTGCAAGATATGCTAAAGGGACTGCTTCCAGAAGAGGAAGAAAAAGAATGAAAGAGGATCACAGGTACAAAAGGGAAATGTGAATAAGTACCTATCAATAATAAACTTAAATGTAAATGGATTAAATGATCAACAGACATAGGGTAGCTGAATGGATAAGAACACATGATCTGTATAAATGTTACCTACAAAAGACCCCTCTCAGAAAAAAGTACCTCCACAGACTGAAAGTGAAGGGTTGAAAAAAAGATATTCCAGGCAAATGGAAAGGAAAAAACCCCAGGGTAGCGATACTTATATCAGACAAAATAGACTTTAAAACAAAGGCCATAAAAAGAAACAGAATTCACCAAGAAGACATAAACATTGTAAACATCTATGCATCCAACATAGGAGTACCCAAATATATGAGTAAAATCTTAGAGGTCTTCAAAAAAGATATAGACAGCAACACACTTATAGGAGAGGATTTTAACACCCCACAATAGACAGATCTTCCAAACAAAATATCAACAAGGATGTGGTGGCACTGAATGGTGCACTGGATCAAATAGACTTAATTGATATATATATAAAACCTTTCATTCCAAAGAAGCAAAATACACATTCTTTACAAATGTACATGAAATATTTTCAAAGATAGACCACATGATAAGACACAAAACAAGCTTCGACAAGTCAATAAAATTGAAATAATATCAAGCATTTTCTCAGACTACAAGGGTCTGAATCTAGAAACCAACCTCAAGGATAAAACTCAAAAACATTGAACTTCATGGAGATTGAATAGCATGCTATTAAACAATGAATGGGTCAAGAATGAGATCAAGGAAGAAAACAAAAAATTTCTGGAAACAATTGAAAATGAATGCACAATAGTACAAAACCTATGGGACACAGTGCAGGCATTCTTGAGAGAGAAGTTCATAGCAATACAGGCTTACCTAAAAAAGACAGAAATATTTCAAATTAACAACCTAACCAACATCTACACAAACTGGAGGAGCAACAAACAAAACCCAGAGCAAGAAGAGGGAAGAAAATAATCAAAATCAGTGCAGAATTAAATAACATAGAGATTAAAAGAACAATTCAAAGGATTAATAAATATAGGAGCTGGTTCTTTGAAAAGATAAATAAAATGGACAAGTCTTTAACCAGACTCATCAAAAAAAAAAAAAGAGAGAGAGAGAGAGAGAGACAAGACCCAAATAAAATAAGAAACGAAAGAGGAGAGATTACAACTGATATCACAGAAATACAAAGGATTATAAGAAATTACTATGAACAACTTTATGCCAAGAAATTTGAAAACCAAAGTGAAACAGACAAATTTCTAGAAACATGTAATCTTCCAAAACTGAATCAAGAAGAAGCAAAGAGCCTGAACATATTGATAACAGCTACTGAAGTTGAAATAGTAATAAAAAAACTCCCAGTACACAAAAGTCTGGACTGGACAGTTTCACAGGAAAATTTTAGAAAATATTTAAGGAATAGCTAACCCCTATTCTTCTCAGACTATTTCAAAAATCCAAGCATGGGGAAGGCTCCCAAACTCTTTTTATGAAGCCAGCATCATCCTAATCCCCAAACCAGATAAAGACATAACAAAGAAAGAAAACTTCAGGCTAATATCACTGATAAACACAGATGCCAAAATCCTCAATAAAATATTGGCAGACTGCATCCAGAAATACATTTAAAAAATCAAACACCATGATCAAATGGGATTCATCCCAGGCATGCAAGGATGGTATAATAGTTGCAAATTAGTAAATGTAATACATCATCTAAATAAAAGGAAAGACAAAAATCACATGATCATATCAATAGATGTGAAGAAAGCATTTGATAAGGTAAAGCACCCATTTATGATAAAAAAGTCAGTAAAGTGGGAGTAAAGGGAGCATTCCTCAACATAATAAAGGCCATATTTGAGAAACCTACAGCCCACATCATATTCAATGGGCAAAAACTAAAAGCTTTCCCTCCAAGATCAGGAACAAGACACAAGTATCCACTTTTACCACTTCTATTTAATGTAGCATTGGAAGTTAGTTCTAGCCACAGTAATCAGACAATAAAAAGAAATAAAGGGGATCCAAATTGGAAAGGAAGAAGTAAAACCGTCATTGTTTGCAGATGATATGATAGTCTACACAGAAAACACTATAGAGTGCACCAAAAAACTACTCGACCTAATCAGTGAATTTGCAAAATAGCAGGATACAAAATGCCTTTGGAAATTGAAGGCTTTTTTGTACACTAATGTTGTAGACTGCTCTGTCTGGTTCTAGGAATTGTATCTCGATCCCTTGTGGCTAAGGGCGAGGGAAGACCTTTGGAGTGCCAGCCGCAGGAGACAAAGCTTGCCTCTGGTAGCAAACACTGCCTCAGTTTCCTCTTCCTGCCCCCAAAGCTTAGTTGGAAGTCGATGATGGGTAAGACCCCTCACAGTGGGGGGCAACCCAAGCCAGACTTGATCACTTGGGAGGCCTTCATGGAAGGACTCCAGGGGCTGCAATAAACAGCAATGGACTCTCACCCCTCGGCTTTGCCAAAGCCCGAGTCCCATGTTCTCTGGGAGAAGCCCTTCTTGGCTTTAATCCCCTTAAGCCTGAATACCTGATGGGGAGAGGTGCAGCTCCTTGCCTTGCTAGAGCATGTCCTGGGGAAAAAATCTGGCATCACAAAGACTTCCTGATAAACCTGTGAAATCTGCTCTGCTAAGAGTGCTTTCATTCATATGTTAAGGGTTCCAGCAAGAAACCCTAAAACTCTGTTCCTGACAAGACTGACTCATAGTAAGCCCTCAGATTTCTTTTAAGTAAGCCCTCAGAAATGTTATCTACTGTGTGATCCTTGCTGCCCTGTATTCTTGTGTATTGGAACCCAATAAAAAGCCCTGGAAGAGGGCGCTCAAGGCCTTTTTCCCCTGAGAAACTGGCCACTGCCCACTTCTCCTCCCCAAACAGATGACATCATGTCTCCTAGGAAAATAATCCCATTTGTTACAGCAACTAGAAAAATAAAGTACCTGGGAATAAACTTAACCAAGGAGGCAAAAGACCTGAACTCAGAAAACTATACAAAACTGAAGAAAGAAATTAAGGAAGACACAAACAAATGGAAGCATGTACTGTGTTTTTTCTGAGACCTCTTGTTTTGGTTCATATATGGCCATCTTTCCGTGTCTTCATATTGTCTTCCCTGTGTATGTGTCTCTGTCCCAATTGCCTTTTCTTGTAAGAATGCCAGTCATTTTGGATTCAGGTTCAGCCTAATGACCTCATTTTAACTTAGTCATCTTTTTAAAGCCCCCATCTCCAAGTGTAGTCACATTCAGAGGTACTAGGGATCAGAGCTTCAACCTATGAATTGTTTGGGAGGGGGACACATTTCAGGCCATAAAAATCTCTGATGAGCACCTTGTGCCCCATCTCAGCATCTGTTTCTGGAAAATCCAGTCTGGTACACTGAGCCAACACATTAAGCCCTGATTCCCAATGTTAATAGGCTTTGCCTAATGGAGCTAGTATTTCTTCCCTTCAATCTACTGCTTCTGCCCCTGCCCCTCACTCTTTCAGTACAAAAACTGCCTCCTCCTAAAACAAACAACCATGGGTGAAGCCTACTGACTCAATATTAATATTAATATTTTAAACTTCTTTAATTTATCTCTTTTCTATTCTAGCACCACTGCCTTAGTTAAATCCATTTTCACCCTTTGCCTGGTGTTTTGCCACAGCATCCTAAATAGCCTCACTGTCTCCTGTCTTATCCTTGTTTAATTAATTTCCTGTGCTGCACTCTGGGGGGTCTTTCTGAAAAATTCTGCAGGCATAATATTTATATGATATTAACTGGTGTGTTTTTCCTCCCATTGAATTTGTGGCATTTAGAGCTTGAGAAGGAGGCTGAAAAATACCTAGGAAAAGGGATATCTACTTAGGTCTGCATGACAAATGAGAGATATCTTAAATCTGTGGCAGAAATGTACTATTATAAACCTGGCTGGAGTGAGAAGGAAAAGCATTTTTTATTATTTCCTTCTATGTTTCATAATTATTCCATGGTACATTATGAACCAAGTTGAGAGTTCTGAGCACACTTGTTGAGAACAGAGAGTAGTAACAATGCAGACACTGACATGGGAGATTCCCTGACGGGGGGCCCAGGGAAGCCTTTCTGGAATTGGGAGAGAGCAGAGCCGTTCAGATATGGGGATTCTCCTAAGCCTGGAGTTAGTCCCACCTGCCCCAACCCCACCGTCACTGGAAATGTCTAGACTGTTTTGGAGAAGACCAATGGACAGGCTGTGCAGGTGGGAGGTTGCTGCTGGCTTGGTATCAAGAGTGCAGACCGGGTGCTGGTGTCCAGCATCCTGTGCCACTGGAGTAAGAGACTCAGGAGACTTGCAGGGCTCACAGGGAAACATCTGAACCTAAGGATTCTCTTCTAGTCTGTGGGGGAAAGAGTTGAGCTTCTCTCTGAACCCAAACCCCATGTGAGGAGAAGAAGGGGTAAGGGAGCTGCTCTAAGAGGAGAAGCTGCTAGAAGGGCACTTTTCAACTTGGGCAAGTGTTTCCAACCTCCACCCCTGCCCCCCAGTAAGTCCATCAGGGGAAGCCAGAAGACAATGAATGGTCAGTTACAGAAAAGGCCTTTTCCAGTCCCTTCCTCTTTCTGATCTCTCCCTCCCACCCTTCACCCTCTGCCCACCCTCCCTCTTTCTCCTACCACCCTCCTCCCCTTTCCTCTTTCATCCTTTCTTTCCTTTTTGACCTTCAAATTATAATTTTGTGTGTTAAATTTGACCCCCTCTGATGCATGACTGATCATGTTCCTTTCCTGCCAACATCCTCTTGTGCTCTACTAGTGGTGAAACCCCAACATGTATCTTTGCTACAAAGAAAGCTAGGAAAGTGAGTATGGGCTCTGAAGCTTCTAGAATGGAAAGTGCAAGGGAGAAGGAAGCTGGGAAGGACTGTGGTGAGTGTCTGCCACAGAGATACTGGTTTATCAGGCAGGACCAGGGGCATAACATGGTTATGAAATAGAAATGGGCAGGTTCAGCTGCCTGCCACAACAAAAGCCAAACTCATGAGACAGGTGCTCATAGAAAAGAAAGGTTTATTCAGGTGCTGCCACCTGGGAGAATGGCGGACTCCCCATCTCAAAGACCATCTCTCCTTCTGCTCAAGGGCTTTTTGTTTTCCTACCCAGTCACCTTGCTAGGTTTTGGCATGCTCAGGGCCTATCCATTCATCTTTCTAGCCTTTGGCAGGCTGGGGTCCTGTTCATTTATCTTTGTAGCTTAAAAACCTCCCCCTGCACCATCTTGGTCAATGGGGGAGGCCACCCCCATGCTCCCTGTCTACACTATCAGGGTCAGTGGAGGGGGTGCTGCAGAGCCCAACATCAGGAAATGCCATGGCCCTTCCGATACTAGACACGGTGCTGGTGGTGCTGGGGCGGGGGCTGGTGCCAGCACATCTGATGGAGCTGGTTGCCCCCCACCTCTACATGTGCCCTCAGCCTGCCTCTCTGACTGACTGTCTATGGTACCAGACTCCCAGAGGGAAGATCCAGAGGTGCTGACTCAGAGCGGGCTGCCTCAAGCAGTTTTGACCACTTCTAGGTTTGTTTTATTGGATTTGCCCACCATGGAGAGGCTGGTTATAAATACAATCATTGTGGTGAACAGACTCTAGGGTGTTATTCCATGATCCCTACCTCCTGGTGTAATCTTCTCCCCTTAAGTGTAGGTGGGACTCATGTCAACAAGTGAAACTCAGGGTTGGCTAGGAAGGAAAGACTTGAAAAGGAATTACTGGTAGTTTTTTGGACCAGGGTAAAGCGATCTTCTCAGTGGCGAAGACCTCTTCCCAGTTATTATCAGCAAGTGTGACACTTCCTCTCAGATGACGAGCAGCACTTGGGGTGCACAGAGCTCTGATGCTGCCCTCAATGTGGGGAAGACAACAAGAAGTCCATGGGCTGGAGGGGTTCTATATCTGTCTTTCCGTCCGTCCGTAGTCATACTCCCTCTCCCCTGGGGTTAGATGTTGGGTAAGGAGGGGTCTCTGGACTGAGGGGAGCAGCTCACACTTTTTCCATTAGATTCTTATGCTGTGACTTGTTTGTTTTGCCTAAATTGAATCCCCACATTATTAAACGTAAGCATAATCAAATGTAAGTACAAGCCCACATTTGAAAGGCAAATATAAAAGGTTTCTGGATTTATATCATTTTGCATTATTCAGGCTTCTTTCTTCCACCAGAATGAATAAATAAGACTTGTCTGAGACCAAACTAATTTTCTGGACAAAGTGGAATAAATTTTCAAATGGAGGAAAAAATATTCTCTGAAGACAGGTTTTTACCCAAGATTGCGCTGGGAGAGATGGAATTTGCCTGTTATTTTCAATTGTTATCACCTGGCCTTTTGTTATCCAGGTAATGATAGGGGTGTACAAAACATGACAGGGGGGAGAAAAAGAAAGCAGAAGTGAACAATGGCGTTCATCACTTAGCCCCAGGCAGACGCTGCTGCAGTGCTACGTGAACCTCAGAATGAGTTAGACACTAATCAGTCCTCCTCAAGATCCTCGTCAAATTCCTTTTTTTGTGAAAATCAAATTTATTTTGATAACTTAGTTAACTTTTTTTTTCCAGAGGGAGCTTGAGAAAGCAACCCATTTCATACCCTAAGTTAGCCGGATATTAAATCAGACAAAGATGATTCTTTATTCCATTTTCCCTTCCCATTTCCAAAAAAGACAAGAAATTTTATAGCTTGAGGAATTTTTGATGCCTTCTAAAGAGAGGAGAGAGAAACTATTAAGCTATTTCTCTTCTGACAACTTGATTATTTGTCATCTTAGATGATCTGAGAAGCCCCATCTGCAGTTTAAAAAATGGTTTGATCAGTAACATTTATGTAAGAATTAGTTCTATTTTAAATTACATATATGTCTCTTCTTGTCAAATTTAATAGGCACGTTAATTAGAGAAATGGAATCCATGGACTGAAATAGTATCTTTAAATAGGCTACTTAGTTTTTTGCTGCTTCTCAGAACAGAGAAGGTATACTTTTCATTGTAAAATATAATATTCATTCAGACATATGCTGTTTAACAGGCAATTTGAAAGTGAATAGTAGATATAACCACTGCCTGAATCAAGAAACAGGACTTTATCTCCTCTTAAAAGGTCACTCCGGGCTTGCTCCCGCCCATGA
The DNA here is from genome assembly GCF_021234435.1 of Artibeus jamaicensis. Taxonomy (NCBI): domain Eukaryota; kingdom Metazoa; phylum Chordata; class Mammalia; order Chiroptera; family Phyllostomidae; genus Artibeus; species Artibeus jamaicensis. Next base: position 5,410,958 of record NW_026521810.1, on the reverse strand, counting down.
CCTTTGACTTCACCAGCAGTGATTTTCTGTTGAAAGGGTCAGAACAGACCTCTCCAAGATCTGTCAATTTGGCATGCGGATTATTTTGAGCTGAAGGCTATGGAGACTCTGCAGGCTCAGGAAAAGCTTCTTTTCTCTCTCTCTTAAATAATTTAAATCAGAGGCCTTGCCCATAATAAGTCATCACCAGAAATAACTTTTTACGATCTATCTATAGGTCAGGGCAAACATTTAATTACTGACATCTGTTCTTCTTATCATCCAGTGATGGCCTTCCTCCCCTCTGAAGCTCCCCTTCCCCATGCTGTACCTAAAGCTGAGCTCGGAATGTCATATAGACCTCATTTTCCCTTTCTGTCTCTAAACCTTTAATGTATGTGGGGTTCCCATGCATAGTTATAAAATTAAATGTGGTTATTTTCTCTCGTTAATCTGTCTCATATAGATTTCATTATTAAACCAGCCTACAGAACTTTGAAAGTAGAAGAAAGGTTCTCCCCACACACACATTTCCCTACTACACATGGATTTCTGAATAAAGACAATGCCCCCTCTATTTTTCTCTCTCCTTTAAATGTCAGTGGACCTTGGTTCTACACCTTTTCTTTTTCGATCAACATACTCTTATCTCTTAGTAGATATCATTCCCCCTCATGGCTTCAAAGATCACCTGTATGCCCCCAGACACATGTATCTGGCTCTAACCTTTCCCCTGGCCTACAGACCCTTCCTCTGCCTGTGTGTGAACAGCTCAGTGAGTGACCTCCACAAAAATACCGACACCCATCTTTGACTTCTCTTTCATTCCAATCTCCAATAAAATTACCATAATCATTGGATTCTCTCTCCCAAACCATCTCCCCAACCCATCCACTTCTTCTCAGAGTAGGTACTCTAATCTATGCCATTTCCTCCAGGATACACGTGACATAGTGATTTATAGTAAAAAAGGTATATTTGTGCCCTGGCTTGTGTAGCTCAGTGGATTGAGCGCGGGCCTGCAAATCAAAGGATCAAGGTTCGATTCCCAGTCAGGGCACATGCCTGGGTTGCAGGCCAGTTCCCATCAGGGGACACATGAGAGGCAACCATACATTGATATTTCTCTCCTTCTCTCCTTCCCTTCCCCTATAAAGATAAATAAATAAAATCTTTTGAAAAAAAAGGTATATTTGCTCTTCATTCCAATCTCTGGCACAGAGGTCCTAAAACCGTGGTATTTTCTAAGTGATGAGAGCCATGAAGGTGTCTTTTGTTATTCGTAAGGAGTCCCTTGTTGAGCACACCTGAGCTGTACTAATGAGGTTGTAACAGTGGGAAATTGTAACCCACCAAACTATTCTGACATTGTTTCTGTAAGTGCTGACCCTGAGTAATATGTAGCTTGCAGATGAACAACATCTTTATATAAGAATCCTAGGAACTAGCTTCAAATGATACAGACTTCAACCTTTAGGATCTGGGAGATTTGCTGACCTTCATCGCTGGAGCCAGGATGACTAAACCAGGATGATGCACACTGGACCATCACTTGCCTTATGAACTGTGCTAGTCTGTGTGCAGAGAATTTTCCAACCCCTGCTCTGGTTCTCTTTGTTTGTTCCTCTCTCCCTCCTTATAAAAACCTCTGTCTGCACTGAGAGGTGGAGATGGGCTTTAAGACATGAGTCCCCCATCTTCAACGTGGCCGGCATCTGCAAATAAACCACTTTCCTTTACATCAATACCTGTCTCTCAAGTATTGGCTTTTGTAGTGGCAGGCAGCCAGACCTACATTCAGTTACAAGGTTAATTAGGTTGGGGCTGGTCACCAGAAGGACCAAGTAATTTGAGGATTGGAACTTCCAGCCCCACCAACCAGTCCCTGGAAAAGGGCAGAAGGTAGAGGGACTGCAGATTAAGCTTTATAAAGACTCTCGAACAGTAAGATGTGATGAGCTTCTGGGTCAGTGTATCAACATACCTGGAAGGTGGTGGACCCCAGTTCCATGAGGAGAGAAACTCCTGTGCTTAGGACCCTTCCAAACCTCACTCTGTATATCCCTCCATCTGGCTGTTCATCTGTATTCTTGATAATAAACTGGTAAATGTAAGTTAATGTTTTCCTAGGCTTTGTTAGGCATCCTAGCAAATTATCAAACCCAAGAAAAAGGTTGTGGGAATTCCGATTTTAATCAGTCATTTGGAAGTACAGGTGACAACTTGGACTTTTGGCTGGCGTCTGAGGCAGAGGCACTCTGTGGAACTGAGTCCTTTACCTTTGGGATTTGATGCAATCTCCAGGTGGACACTGTCAGAATTGAGTTAAATTTGTGGGACACCCACTCTGTCTATTGAGAACAGGAGAATTTGGCGGTGTTGGATACACTTGAGAATATGCTAAATCTTCATAAAAGCTACTAATTATAGTAGTTATTATTTGCAATTACTGTATTTATTCACAAGTTCTTTTAATAAGTATTGATTGTTCATCTCCATTATTAAAATATAAGGTCTGTGGGATAGAGATCCTTCCTGGTTTATTGACATAGTCTTAGAGCCAAGCACACTGCCTGCCAAGGAAGGGAGGGAGGGAAGAAAGGACAAAAGGAGGAGGAAGCACAGAATGAAGAGTGATTGAATCTCTTAGGAAGAAGAAGAAAAACCAAAAGTTTCCTCCAGTACGATACAGAAGAATCTGGACAAGATCGAGGAAGTTAAGTGTAGAAACTGAGTGAAGGGCTTTGAGCAGCCAGGCCCTGGACACTAGATTTAAGCTACATTTACCTAAATCTTTGAATAACAGAGTAGGGAAATTATGTGCCCTCCATTACAGTGAGTATGTTCCCTGCCCCCACTCCACTAATTACACCCAAGTCAGTACCTACTCACCCCTCTGGTTTTAGTTTTCTCCACTTCCTCCAGGTGAGTTATTCCACGGCACTTAACTCTGTAGTAACTGTCTGCACACCATTAGCCTGTAAGCTTTCTTGTGAACAACAGATCACACTCCCTTGTGCTTCACAGTATCTGACTGCAGTTCCTGAACTTGGCACTGAGTAAATGCTAAATAAAGTTAGAGAAACTGGAGGTCCGAGATTAAAGTACTTTCCCAAGTCATAACAGCTGTAGGGATTTGGACTTTTATTTTACAAACTACACTCTTCTCTACGTGGCTACCAGCTTTGTGCATTAAATTTTAAATATTCACCCATTCACATTTTCATCAGCCCTATCTCCAATGGGCTCATTACTACCACCTGTTTTTAGTCCTGTCTTATGAATGAATGCTACTAGGGAAATCATGTAAAAACAGAATTTGCATTATTTGGAATTCTGTAACTCTTTTTCATACTTTGGTTCAAGATGTGAGATATCAGGGCAAAACTGAAGTTGTTACCCAGATTTCTCTGACAGACTGTTTATGGCTTTGTTGCTTTACTCTTTATGTTAGATTGTATTGTTTTTCAAAATGTTGGCCACCCCTTCCTGTGGGAGAGTTATACTTTCCCACCCTACTGAGGTCAGATTTGGCCAGGACCCTGTTTCAGCCCGTGAAACCTGAACAGAGTCGTGTGTCATATTTCTGAGCAGAAGCACAGCTATAGTGTGGTTCTGCCATTTTCTTTCCCTCTTCCACAAAACCAGCAAAAGCCTAGACAGGAGCTGCTCTGTCAACTGGGGTCTGAAGTAAAGAAGTCTTAGAGCAGAGCCATGGATGACACATTAATAATTCACAATGTGAGTTGCTATAAACCACTGTGATACATGTCTATAGGACACCTTTCCTCGTGGTATGGGAATGTAGCCCAGTCCCCACTTGGAAAGGTCAGTGGGGACTGAGGTCTGGCACACAGGACCCATGCCCACAAATAGGTTCTCCCATGGAGAATCAGGCCTGCATTGTACCTAGGCTGCTATGAGACTTGCTTTTGCTAAAACTCCCTCACCCTTACTTGAAGCAGAAAATGTTTACTCCATATCTTTAAAGTAACTTTCTAAAATCTATGCTAAACCTTCCAAGGACAAGTGTAACCAGTTAAACCACTTTTCCCTTTGCATTTGCAAATATCCTTCTTCTGTAATGTAATTAGCAACATCCTCTCCTTTGTCTTCTGTAAAAAGTAACCACCTAAAGCGAACCTATACATAGTAAATGAGGACCATCCTCAATGTCATGTGCCCAGAAAAGCAATAAAAACTTGTCTAGGCAAGGGATGGGGCTGGCCCTCTCTCACTCAGAGAGTGGCCATGCCATCCCTTTTTCTCCACAGGACTTCTGCAGTCTGTGTGAATTTGTCTTGTTTCATCCTAATGCCGTGGACACTGCAGCCAGTGTCTGCAACATATCTGTTACTGTAGCATAATTTAGTCTATTCTTACTGATAATCCTTTTACAATTCATCTTATTTGTAGTCAGCAAACACAAATTTTGTCAAATGTCCCTTGTCTCCTGTCTCAAAGCTTTTTACTGTTAGACAATGAGGTAGAAAGCCAAGTTGGCACCCATGACTTTCAACAGCATCAGTTAATTGGGTATTTTCCCTTTGTTGATGGCAATGGGTGCTGTGGTACAGAGGAAGGATTTGAGGTTCAGATTCAAAATGTTGCATTTAAAATATGGTGTGACTTTGAGCTTTCATGTCCGCATTTCCAGGGAAGGTGAGTGTAAAGGCTTCCAGCACACTATAATATACAGTAAGTCCTTAATAGATACTGGATATTCTTGAAGGTTGAGGTATCTTTAACTCTAGAAACTCCAACTGTTCACTTGGCTCATTCTATTATTAAATTAAAATTTCTTCAATTCAAAACTTTACCTCTTCCAAGCGAACTTCCTTGGTTCACATGAACTACATTTGAAACTTACCTTGTCCTCCACTATCTGTTAAGCCCTCTTATGATGTTTGTATAGCACTGACATAATTATTCTTATGAACTAGTAGGAGTTTGATAGAAATTTGTTGAATTAAATTAAGTTATATTTTATATATCCATGTGAATATTATGCATTTACGCATCATGTAAGACTGTGAATCAATGAGACTAATTGTCATGGAAATGAATTATTGTGTAGCATTTGCTTTATTAAAAAGAATTTGTGTAATGTTTATTTAAAAATGCCTGTGAACTTAGCACCCAGCTTCACCAGCACATTCCCAATGTCATCAAGCTTTGTATCTGCTCCTGGTCCACCCCATCCTTCTGGCCCTTCCCCAGAGATAACCACTATCTTGAGTTTTATATTAATTATTGAAATACTCTGTCAATGCCAGACATTGCATAAGCAATGAGGGTTCACCACTTCAAAGTAATCATCTTAGCTCCAGTTGGTGTTGCTAGTGGATTGAGTGCTGGCCTGCAAACCAAGGGGTTGCTGGTTCGATTCCCAGTCAGGGCACATACCTCAGTTGTGGGCCGGGTGTGTGAGAAGCAACCACACATTGATGTTTTTCTCCATCTCCCACTCTCTTCCTCTCTCTCTAAAAATGAACAAATAAAATATTTTTTTTAAAAGTAATCATCTTATACTGCTTAAAACATTTTGGTTGCCTTTTATAGATTACCTTAGGATTCTTAGACATGTTCTTTGAATGTTCTCACAAAGATTTACTTTTTCAAAACAATCTAAGACACTAACGATACTGGTTACCATTTATTAAATATTTATGTGTCAGGCACTGTACTATGCCCCCTGAGTTCATAGTTTCCTTAGTCCTCACTTTCTGAGTCCATTTTACAGCTAAGACAATGAGACTCAGCAAGGTAAACAGCTCATCCCAAAGCACCTGGTCAGTACGAAGCACAGCTGGGTAAGTCCTTCACTGTGAAGCACCCAAACCCTATCCTAATTACTGCACATGACCCTAGTGACTTGTGAAAGCCAGCTTGTGAATTAGGTGAAAGGTAGGGGATAATCAGGATAGGAAATACCATCTATGATTAAAAACAAAAGCAAGACTGCACTATGAATAGCAAAACTGATTTTCCTCAGTTGCCCTGGCTCTGAAAAAGTCCACAAGCAAGGTTTAGGGTTTGAGGAATGGTCCTAAGTGACTGCCTAGAAGGGTTCAGCAGGATTTGAAATGTTAGCATCAGCTTAGTTAAAACTATAATACCATCTATACAGACCTGTCCTGTCACATTGATAGGGGACTCCAGAGTTGGAAAATTTTAGTTTAAGATAAATAGTTAATAAGCCTAGTAGGTAATTCATGTTAAAGCTATGGTTTCAGGAACTGTGGGCAGGGCCTACCATGACCCCCTGGAGAGACAGCTGACCTCCCGGGGCACAGCTAAAGCCCACTGCCTGGGGCACAGCTGGAGACATCTGAGCCAGTATGTCCCAGGGAGAAACAGACAACCACCTGCCTGGGGAACAGCTAACACACAGGGTGAGAATGCTGCAGTTTTTAAATTTAATTTTCCCTGAATTTCAAAACCCGTCACCCATTTGTTCTGTTATAAAAAGGCTAGCTTGAAAGAAAATGTAAGATGGTCTGCAAGGGTACTATACCTACCATCTTCTCAGATCGCCAACCTTCTGAATAAAGTGCCCATAACAATTCAATCCCTGTCCCTATTTATTGGGTCTGGTAGGTGACAGACGGCATGAACACTGGGTTTTCCGGTTTCAACTTTTTGTGAATGTATACAGTGATTCAAGGGACGAAGATCATTTTTTAAACCAATGGTGCTGGAGAAATTTGATACCCGCAAGCCACAAAAATGAACATTCACTTAACATCACACCTTGAAAATTAATTCAAAATGGATCACAGACCTTAAAAATGTAAGTGTAAAGTTATAAAACTTTTAGGGGAAGGAAAGAATATGTTTGGGACCTAGGGCTAGGAGAAGTGTTCTTAGACTTGACACTGAAAACAGGATTCATATAAGGAAAACTTGACCTGATTGAAATGAGAAGCTTTTTTATCTATGAAAGATCTTTTAAAGAGAATAAAAAGACAAGCTACAGAGTAGGAGAAAATATGAACAAGCCACATATCTGATAAAGGACTTGTAACTGGAATATATCTTTATTCCAGTTAGTGTTGAATTGAACTTTCAACACTTTGTCACAGGTGGGCACAGGTAACCAGGTTCTTGGTGATCAGGACAAAGATGTGAATCAAACACCCAGAATTTATAGCAGAGAACATGGGAGCAGGCCAGCTCCAAGCAGAGATTGACCTCATGGGCTGGAGGGACTCTATTATAAGAGAGATCCTTCTTGACTAGTTTTGGCAGGTTATACTGTGACAAGTAATTGTAAAGCTACTGCACATGGGGTCTCCCATGGTTTTCCCAGATTGGCCACCAGGGAAGGGGTTCCACAATGTTACCTAGTTGACCCCCCTTTTACTGGGGTCCCCCTGTACTAGGTTTGCCTTTCCCTTCACCAGAGAATTATAGCTCTCCATGTCAGAGATTGGTGAAAAGGAAAGGAATTATTTATTCAAGTTATACAGACTTAAGAGTAATGACTTAATGTCTTCATCAAAATCCAAAAGTTCCTTAAAACACCGACAAACACATAGTCCTTCTTTCCCCCTTTGCCCAGTCCAAGGTACCATCTCAGGAATAGAAATAGAAATGTTCCCATTAGGGAAACACAAACTAAAGCCACAATAAGCTATCTCTATACACTTATCAGAATGACTAAAATAAAAAGTAGTGACAGCACCGAATGCTAGTGAGAACATGGTGGTTCTCTCCTAAAGCCAAGTGATGGTTCTCTGCTAAAGTTGCATGATGATTCTTCTCATGGCTGTGGGGGGGGGGGGCGGTCCCCCTACTCTGTCCAAAGCCATGTGGTTCTCTCTGCTGAAGCTACATGGTGATTCTCTCTCACATGGCCGTGGGAGTCCCTATTCTGGCCAAAAACACGTGGTTCTCCCCTCAATGGCTGCCACATCTGTGTTTAAATCCCCATGCCAATCTTCCTCTGTACCTCCATTTCCGACTCCTCCCACAATTGGCTATACCCACCAGGACTCCCATATCCTCCCAGCTTTACTGGGCTGCCATAGTGAGTCTGGGCAGGTATGGCCCCATAGCGTGGAGCCAATCATCCTCAAACTCTCACACAGGTGCTGTAACAGGGGCTGGGGAGTTACCTCCCAGTTACATCTTGAGTGGAAGTCACTTTCATCCCCTTGGCTCAAAGCATGGCCACAGCTATTTAACATATCTGTGAAACCAGTTAAAGGTTATAGATACATTAAATGACCATTCTAGAGGTTGTCTGCGAAATTGTTGCTATGCAAAACAACTCAATGGCCCTGCTCCTTGTATCCCATCCCCCCAGCTCAGACTTGTGGGGCTGAGGACACCCCATATTTTTAATATTTCCTGGACACCCTGAATTCTGGACCCTATTGCAAATTCTTCTTTTGGGGGCCCCCTGGCTGCACCCTCCTACAAATCAACCTTGAGAAGCACTCAATCCAGTTTAAAAATGGTCAAAAGACAAGAATAGAGACATGATGTGACTTCATAGAAGAGGGTACAGAGATGGCAAATAAACACAGGAAAAGATGTTCAATGCCATTTGCCATTAGGGAAATACAAACTAAAGCCACAATAAGCTATCTCTATACACTTATCAGAATGACTAAAATACAAAATAGTGACAGTGTTGCAGGAAAATGAAGCAACCAGACACAAGATTTATTAACGTGCTCGGGCTTAGAGGAGTCAGTCTCCAAATTCTGATCCCTGAACAAAGGATTCTTGAGTTTATATAGCTTTCAGGGTAGTAAAGCAAAATACAGAAGCAGAAATGCGGAAGTTAGTCCTAGCTACGAGGCGAAAGTAAAGTACAAAGGCTAAATTCGAAGGTTAGTTTTTAACAGCAGGAGTACTAATCTCAGCCCTAACTAATACACTGTTGTTTACTTATCCCAGACAGCCCCATCATTCTCCCCAGGGCGCCTGGGGCCTGAGCAAATAAAGGTTAAACAAAGGTTCTTCAAAGCTTCCCATATCAATAGCACCAAATGCTAGTGAGAATGTGGAAAAACTGGATCCCTCACACTTTGCTGGAAGGAATGTAAGCTGATCATCCTCTCTGGAAAACAGTTTTGACAATTTCTTACAAAATCAAACATATACCTGTTACTGACTGAGACCTGGTTCTTGCTGATGCTGTAAGAAATTACACATCAGCAAATATATTAATGTGCAAGCAGGGTTTATTGGCGATATGTTCTCATGGAAGAGAACAGGCCTTTTTGAGGTGAGGAAGGGGAAGGGCATAGGTTCAGGGCAACACAGGGTAAGGGTGGTGAAAAGAAGGGTGGTCAAAGGCTGAGAAGGCAAGTGATCACCCAGTCCTTTGTTCTGAGGACTTACATAGTTGGCGGATGGGGGTGAAGAAGTTACATACTGATTGACTGGTAAAGGTGGTGCCAGATTTTGGAGGGTGGTGAATACCCAAAGGTATTTATGGGCTTCTTTCTTTGGGCTCTGTGAGGGGAGGGTGTGAATACCCAGAGGTGTTAATCGGCTATTTCCCTTGTGTTTAGGCTCCTGTATTAAGTTCTTTGTTAGATTGCAATGGTGAGGGCCCAGCCTTTATTTCTAACACAACCACCAATACCACCCAACAAATGAACTCTGGGCATCTGTCCCAGACAAATGAAGACATGTTCACACAGAATATGCACTCGGTACTCACAGCAGCTTTACCTGACCTCAAATTGGAGTAAAAGACATTTTAAACTAGAGAAAAAATATTTTTAATTAGCCATATTCATCAGTGCTTTCAAAAATAACCCCCTACACACATAACAAATTAAAATCGGTAGCTAAAAATGCCTTTTATGAAATTCCTGCTTTGTAGATGATGCAAATTAGTGAATGATCAGAAAAAGGTTTTGTATTATAATAAAGAAAGATTTTTATTTAACTTACTAATATTCAGAGAAGATTTACTAACACTTAAAATGACATTTGAGAGATAGAAAATTCTCTGGTTGAAATGCAGAGGCTCTGTTGACCTTGACCAAAAGGAGCACACTTTCTCCCTGACGGCATACTTTTATCACTAGATGGATCATCAGAAATTACCACGTGGCTTTATTTCTTGCCTTTCTTGTTAGAAAAATTCATAAACTTCAAATTTTACTTATGTTCATATTTTTTAACTATCATATTTGCACAATGTCAAAATATTGTTTGAAATCTTACATTGCATTTATCTTAGTTCATTTCAAGCTCAGAGACACATGGGTACTAAGATGAACTGAAACCCTCTGTGACTCCAAAGCCCTCCCAGCTGAAACCTGGGCCTCTCTGCCTGTCATACAGACACGTTCATTATGGTTACCATTCATGATGCCAACAATGGTGGGAGATGAGCTCAAACTGACCAGCATGCACATTATTTGGAGGTATTTCTCTCTCAATTTATTGCTGAATCAAAGACTTGAACAACCTACTATATGCCAGGCACTGTTCTAAGCATTTTACATGTGTTAATTTATTTCTCATAATCATCCTATGAAGTAATATTGTTACCCTATTTTACAGATAAGGAAAGTGAGGCGTCGGGTGGCAAATAACCTGCTCATGATCACACATATAGGTGGCAGAGGCAAGATTCAGACCAAGCAATTGAGATGTAGACTCAGCTACACCACCTCCCCCTTAATGAAAGAGTGGATAAATACCATATGATCTCACCTTTAACAGGAAGCTAAACAACAAAACAAACAAGCAAGCAGAATAAAAACAAAGACACTGAAATAGAGAACAAGGGGCCAGTGACCAGAGGGGAGAGGAAAGGGAATTTAAGGGGGAAAAGGGGAGGGATTTGGAGGAACAAATATGAAGGACACAGGGACGAGAACTAAGGGCGGTGGAAATGGGAGGGAGGTGGGGAGCACGGGGCGGGGGGGGGCTGGGATGGGAGAAATAGACAAAAAACTGTACTTGAAAAATGACTAAATAAAATTATTTAAAAAAAAGAAAGAGTGGATGAGTAGATGGGTGGATGAATGGATGGATAGATATACGAAGGATTAAATGAACAAGTTTGTCTAATGTGGCCATATGTTGCAAATAAGATCTCTGTTGGCATGGGAGCTATGGTTCCCAGGGCCCGTCTGGCCTCTGTATGTCACTCTCTGGCCTTGTTCCCAGCCCAAGACTTGCTTTTTTGTAAATGCCGGGTTTGTTGAAGGACTTCAGTGTTAAGAGTCAGGAAATCTGAGTTCTTATTTTGGTTGCATCCCCAGCTTGTTGCATATTCTCAAGTAAATTGATGACCTATTTCCCCATTTGTAAATGAAAGCTCAACTAGAATAATTTCTTTAAAAATTATTTATTTTTTATTGAATTTATTGGGGTGACATTATTAATAAAATTAGGTGGGTTTCAGATGTACATTTCTACAATACATTATCTGTATGCTCTATTGTTTGTTTACCACCCATAGTCAAGTCTCCTTCCATCTCCATTTATTTCCCCTTTAGCTTCTTCTACCTCCCCCCACCTCACATTTCCCTCTGGTAATCACCAAACTTGTCTGTGCTTATGAGTTTTGTTTTTTCTTTTTTTTCTCTTCTTTTTTGTCCACCCTTCAATCTTTTCTACCCCTTTCCTCCCCCTTCCCTCTGGCAGTCACCATATCATTGTGTGTCCATGAGTCTTTCTTTTTGTTCTTTGCTTAATCCCATTACACTTCTCACTTAGCACCCAACCACCTTCCCTTGACAGCTGTCAGTCTGTTCTCTGGATCCATGAGTCTGTCTCCACTTTGTTAGTTTATTTTGCCCACTAGATTCCACACGTAAGTAAAATCACATGATATTTGTCTTTCTCTGGACTGACTTATTTCACTTAGCATAATACTCTTCAGGTACATCCATGCTGTCACAAAGGTAAGATTTCCTTCTTTTATATGGCTGAGTAGTATTCCATCACATTAATGTGCCACAGCTTCTTTATCTACTCATGTACTGATAAGCAGTTGGGCTGTTTCCAAATCATGGCTATTGTAAGTAATGCTGCAATGAACATAGGGGTGCATATAGTCTTTTGCATTGGGTTTCAGATTTTTTTAGATATATTACCAGGAGTGGAATCACTGGGTCCTAATGAAGTTCCATTTTTAATATTTTAAAAAACGATTTTATTTATTTATTTTTAGAGAGAGGGGAAGGGAACGGGAAAGAGGAGAGAAATATCAATGTGTGGTTGCCTCTCATGTGCCCCCTACTGGGAAGCTATCTGAAACGCAGGCATGTGCATTGACTGGGAATTGAACTGACAACACTTTGGTTGGCAGGCCCATGCAATTTAAATTTTGGGTGGTATGTTCATACTGTTCATACTGTTCTTCACAGTGGTTGCACTAGTCTGCATTCCCACCAACAGTGAATGAAGGTTCCCTTTTCTCCACATCCTCACCAACACTTTTCATTTGTGGATTTATTAATGATAGTCATTCTGACAAGTGTGAGGTGATATATAATTGTGGTTAATTTGCATTTCTCTGATGGTTAGTGATGTTGAGCACCTTTTCATATGTCTGTCTGCCATCTGTATGTTCTCTTTGGAGAAATGTCTATTCATATCCTTTGCCCATTTATTAATGGATTGTTTGGGCATTTTTGGTGTTGTGTTTTATAGGTTATTTATTAATTTTGGATATGAAACCCCTATCAGATGTATTGGTAAATGTGTTCTGCCATTCAGTGGATTGCCTTTCATTTAATTGATGGTTTCCTTTGCTGTGCAGAGACTTTTTAGTTTGATGTGGTCCCATTTTTAAAATTTTTTCTTTTGTTTCCCATGCCTGAGGAGATATATCAGAAAAAAATTGGTAAGAGAAATGTCTGAGATTTTAAGCCTATGTTTCCTGCTAAGATTTTTATGGTTTTGAGTCTACCATTAAAGTATTTAATCCATTTTGAATTTATTCTTGTGTATGGAATAAATAGGTGGTCTAGTTTCATTCTTTGGCTGTATCTGTCCAATTTTCCCAACACTACCTATTGAATAGGTTATCTTTACCCAATCGTATATGCTTTTCTCCTTTGTCAAATAGTAACTGTCAAACAGACCATAAAGGTGTGGGTTTATTTCTGGGCTCTCTATTCTGTTTTATTGCTGTAAATGTCTTTTTATGCAAGTACCATAAAAACAGAGTACCATACTGTCTTGATTATTATGGTGTTGTAGTACAATTTGGTATCAGGTAGTGTGATTCTGATACAGGGTGCAGCCAGGGGGGCCCCCAAAAAAGATTTGGAATGGTGTCCAGAATTCAAAGTGTATAGAAATATTGGAGAGACATATAAGATGTCCTCACCCCCCCCCCCAGGGGGAAGGGAAGAATGGAGCCAGGCCATTGAGAGCTGTTTTGCATAGCAACAGTTTTGCAACTAACCTCTGGAATGGTTATTTAACATATCTATAACCTTTAACTGGTTGCATAGATATGTTAAATAGCTGTGGCCAAGTTTGGGGCCAGAGAGAAGGAAGTAGCAGGGGACTGAGGATGGAACTAGGAGGACTCAGGATGGGAACTAAGGTCTGCTCTCCGGAGTGAGAAGGGCTTGGACTCAGAATGTAACAAGGGGCTGCGCTCCTGAGTGAGAGCGCCTAGATAAGAGCTTGGAAAAGACTGGCTCCAGGACATGAAGGGTCCCCGCTTGGCCAGATGGGGAGAGAGCCACGCGGTTTCAGCAGAGTGAGGACCCCCTGTTGGTGAGGTGATAGAGAGAGCCACGTGGTTTTGGCAGGGTGTGGACCCCCTGTTTCCCAGGTGAAAGGGAAAAACCACGCAGCTTTGCCTGAATGGAGATCCCTGCAGCCAGGTGAAGAAGAAAGACACATGGTTTTGGTGGAGTGCGGACTCCTGCAGCTTTGGTAGAAGAGGCCCACGCAGCTTTGGGGTGCCCCCTTTGGCTGCGGGGCCTGAAAAGCAACAGAGACTTTGACTGGAACTGGGTACAAAGGACTCTTGCCAGTGGACCATGAGAGGGTACCACAGTACTTTGGATTAACTGGAGATCCTGCCTGCACAGTGACACAGCTGACGGTGCCAGTGGCCTGCAACACAGATGTGTGCTCTTTTCCTGATTTACGGTACCCGGAGTTGGGACAGTGGGAGAAGGGAGCGCTGTGTGGGTGTAGGTGTATACCCTAAAGGACTTTGATATTTTAGTGGTGGCATTAGGCCTGAGTAGCATTAAATAAACATTTTGTTTCCTTTTCACAAATCTCTGGCATTAAGAGATGTCTTTCCAATTGGCGGCGGACAGAAGGGCCCAGTAGATTTTAGTATTTTGTTTTCGGGAGGGGCCCCTGTTGTATAGCAGTTTTGGGCATCCCTAGGTGGGCCAAATATTGTATTGCCCCTCCCTCAAACCACCTCCTCTTGTTCGGTAACAGTTTCTCCAACTCTGTTCTTCTTTCTCAAGATTGCTCTGGCTCTTTGAGAGTCTTTGTGGTTCCATATAAATTTTTGAAATATTTGCTCTAGTTCTGTGAAATATGCCATTAGTATCTGGATAGAAATTACATAGAATCTATAGATTGCTTTGGGTAGTATGGACATTTTAATGATATAAATTCTTCCTGTCCATGAACATGGTATGTGCATCTACTCATTTGTATTTTCTTCAACTTCTTTTTTCAGTGTCTTATAATTTTTGTAGCACTGGTCTTTACATCCTTGGTTAAATGTTTTCCTAGGTATTTTAAAAATAATTATAAATGGGATTGTTTTCTTTGTTTTCCTCTCTCATAGTTTATTACTGGTATATAAAAATGCAACTAATTTCTGGATATTTAATTTGTATCCTACTTTACTGAATTCAGTGATTAGTTCTAGTAGTTTTTTGGTGTAATCTTTAGGGTTCTCTATATACAGACCATGTCATCTGAAAATAATGACAGTTTTACTTCTTCCTTTACCAATGTGGATTGGTATCCACATTGTTTCCTCTTCTTGTCTGATTGCTGTGCCTAGGACTTTCAAGTACTCCTGAATAAGAGTGGTGAAAATGGACATCCCTGTCTTGTTCCCTGTCTTAAAGAAAATACTTCTAGTTTTTGTCTATTGAGTAGGATGTTGGCTGTGGGCTTGTCATATGTGGTCTTTATTATGTAGAGATATGTTCCCTCTATTTCCACTTTGCTCAGAGTTTTACACATAAATGGTGCTGGGTTTTATTAAATGTTTTTCTGCACTTATTGATATGATTACATGGTTTTTGTTTATGTGATGTATTACATTTATTGGTTTCTGGATATTGTATCAACCCTGCATCCCTGGAATAAATCCCCCTTGATCATGGTGTATGATCTTTTTAATATATTGCTAGATCAAGTTTGCTAATATTTTGTTGAGGATTTTAGCATCTATATTCATAAAAGATATTTACGTATTATTTTCTTTCTTTTTTTTTCCAGTGTCTTTATCTGGTTTTGGAATTAGGATAATACTGGCCTCATAAAATGAGCTTGGAAGTTGCTCCTCCTTTTGAATTATTTGGAATAGTTCAAAAGGAGAGAACTATTGAGAAGGAGAGCTATTAGTTTTTCTCTAAATATTTGTTAAAATTCACCAGTGAAGCCATTTGGTCCAGGATTTTTGTTTGTTGAGAGTTTTTAAATTATTGCTTCAATTTCACTAGTTGTAATCTGTCTATGCAGATCTATGATTCTTCCTGATTTAGTTTTGGAAGATGGTATGCTTCTAGGAATTTATCCATTTCATTCAGATTGTTCAATTTGTTGGCATATAGTTACCCATTATATTTTCTTACAAT
The DNA here is from genome assembly GCF_021234435.1 of Artibeus jamaicensis. Taxonomy (NCBI): domain Eukaryota; kingdom Metazoa; phylum Chordata; class Mammalia; order Chiroptera; family Phyllostomidae; genus Artibeus; species Artibeus jamaicensis. The sequence continues at coordinate 5,395,191 of NW_026521810.1, read as the reverse complement.
TCTTTATATTTCTTTGTTGTCAATTATTATTTCTACTCTTCCATTTCTGATTTTATTTATTTGGATTCTCTTTGTCTTTTCTTTTTTAAAATATTTACTTTATTTCTTAGAGAGAAGAAAAAAGAAGGAAAAATAAACAAAGGGAAACATTGATGTGTGAGACAAACATCTACTGGTTTCCTCTCACACACCCCCAACTGGGGACCTGGACCACAATCTAGGTATGTGCCCTGACTGTGGGTCGAACCAGCAACCTTTTGGTTCACAGGCTGGCATTCAACCTAGTGAGCCATGAGTCATAGCTTTTCTTTTTCTTTGATGAGTCTGATTACAGATTTATCAATCTTGTTTATCTTTTCAAAGAAACAGCTTTTAGATTTACTTTGTATTATTTTTATTTCTTTATTTTATTTATTTCAGCTCTGATCTTTATTATTTCCTTTCTTCTACTCACTTTGGACTTATTTGTTGTTCTTTTTCTAGTTCCTTTATGTATAAAATGAAATTTTTTATTTGAGATTTTTTTTTGTTTGTTTCTTGAGATAGGTTTGAAATGCTATGAATTTTCCTCTTAGGACTGCTTTCACTGTGTCCCATAGATTTTGGGGTTTTTTGGTTCTCATTTTCACTTGTTTTAAGGTATCTTTTGATTTCTTCCTTGACTTAATTGTTAATTCATTTATTGTTTAGTAACATGTTACTTAGCCTTCATGTCTTTGGGTGTTTTAATTTTTTTTCTTGTGATTCATTTCTAGCATTAAAGTCAGAGAATATGGTTGATTTGATTAAATCTATTTAAATTTATTGAGACTTGTTTTGTGTTTTAACATGTGGTCTACCCTAGAAAATGTTTCATGTGCACTTGAAAAAAATATATATTGTGCTGCTTTGGGATGAAATGCCTAAAGATATTAATTAAATCCTTTTAATCTACTGTGTTATGTAAGGCCACCATATCTTTGTTGATTTTCTGTCTGAAAAATCTATCCATGATGTCAGTAGAGTATTAAAATCCCCTGCTATGACTGTATAACTGTTCATTTCTTTTTATATCCATAAAGATTTTCTCTGCATATTTCAATGCTCCTACATTGAGTACATAAATGTTTACTAGGTTTATATCCTCTTGTTGATTGTCCCTTTTTTATTATGTAGTGTCCTTCTTAGTCACTTAGTATAAAACCTTTGTTTTAAAGTCTGTTTTGTGAGATATAAGTATTGTCACTCCAACCTTTTTCCTTTCCTTTTGCACAACATAATTTTTTCATTCTTTTTATTTTATTTATTTTTTAAAATTTTTATTATTTATTTTTCAGAGAGAGGGAGGGAGAAAGAGAGAGAGAGAGAGAGAGAGAGAGAGAAATATACACATGAGAGAAACATTGATCAGTTGCCTCTCATATATGCCTCATCTGGGGACTTAACCCTCAACCCAGGCATGTGTCCTGACTGGGAATAAAACCAGTAACCTTTTGCTTTGTGGAACGATGCCCAACCAACTGAGTCACATCAGTCAGGGCCATCCTTTACTTATATCTTTTTGTTCTGAGATGGGTCTCTTGTAGAAGCATATGTATGGGTTTTTCTTTCTTATCTATTCACTACCCTGTGTCTTTTGATGGGAACATTTAAGCTATTTACACTTAAAGTGATTATTGATAGGTACATACTTATTGCCATTTATTCTTTTAACTATGTTCCTGTGCTTCTTTTCCCTTCGTTTTCTCATTCTTAATGCAGGCCCTTTAACATTTTTTATAACACTGGTTTTGTGGTAAGAATCTCCTTTAGGTTTCTCTTGTTCAGGAAGCTCTTTGTTTTTCCTTGTTTTAAGTGATAGCTTTGCTGGGTAAAGCAGTTCTGGTTGTAGGTTCTTGCTTTTTATCACTTTGAATATTTCATGATGCTCTCTTCTGGACTGAAGTGTTTCTGTTGAGAAATCAGCAGACAGTCCAATTGGAGCTCCCTTGTAGATAACTGTCTTTCTCTTGTGGCTTTTAAGATTCTCTCTTTGCCTTTAACTCTTGCATTTTAGTTATGATGTGTCTTGGTGTGGGACTCTTTAGATTTATCTTGTTTGGGACTCTTTGTGCTTCTTGAACTTGTGAGTCTTTTACTGACACCAGGTTAGGAAATTTTTTGGTCATTATTTCATCAAATAGGTTCTTGCTCCCTTGCTCTCTGTTCTCCTTCTGTTATTCCTATGATGTGGATGTTGATATATTTCCTATTGTCCCCAAGGTCCTTTAACTATCTTCATTCTTTTTAATTTTTTTTTTGCTGCTCTAATTTTTCTACCTTGTTTTCCAAATCACTGATTTGATTTTCTGCCTCATCCAACCTACTGTTTATTTATTCCAGTGTATTATTGATGTCAGTTACTATATTCTTCATTTGTGACTGATTCTTTTTCATGGTTTCTGTTCTTTTTCATGCTATTGTAGTTCTCACTAAGTCTTTTTAGCATCCTTATAACCATTACTTCGAACTCAATATTTGATAAATTGCTTCTCTCCACTGTATTTAGCTGTTTTTCTGGAGAGTCTTCCTGTTCTTTCATGTAGGACTTTTTTTTTTGTCTCCCTATTTTGGCTTCCTTTTTGTGTTTGTTCCTATGTATTAGGTAGGTCTATTATGACTCCCGGTCTTTGTGGGGTGGCCTCATGTAGTAAATGTCCTGTGGGATCTAGTGGCACATTCTCTTTGATCACTTGAGCTAGGATGTTCCTTGTGTGAGTGATGTGGGCTGTTCTGTTGTGACTGAGTCTTGATTGCTATTTACCTATTTGTGCATGAGACCAACCCTCAAGCTGGCTGAATGTGAGGCTCAACACTGAGTGTAATGTGCAAGCTGCTGTGTAAATACTTACCACATAAAGTAGAATTCACCTCAGAGGGCTTTGTGCCTCCCAAGATCTCCATTTGGATATGTTGCTTGTGAAGCTTATTGGATCCTGCTCTGATGTTTTCTGAAGCTGGCCTCATGGTGTGTTAGTTTTGGGCCTCTTGGAAGGGACCCTGGAGCAGACCAATGTCAGACACTATCTGTGCCTAGCCCTTGGCAATCTGTCTGGAGTTACAAGTGGTGCACAGTTTGTGGCTGCCTCTGCTGGGTTTGGGTGCTTGTGGGAAGACCATGCTGTGCACCAAGGCTGGCTTTTTCCAGCTCCAAACACAGGAGCATGTCAAAGAAAGTCCCAAGTCACCCTAAGATCTACATCCACCTGCTGGCTGCCTGTTAGGTTCAGTCACTAACAGAACCTCTGTAGTTGGGTGGATAGGGCTAGTGGATCTCCCATGGGGGGGTGCTGGTCAAGCTTCAGGGAAGGTGGTAGGTGTGCTTCCCATCCCAGAGCCATAGGACTCTGTCCTGAATTTTGTCCTGACTTTGTCAGGGTGGAGCCAGTAGGGGTCAGGCAGGTAGGGCATCTGAGGCCCAGATGTTGGTGCTGCCAGAACCCAAGAAGATGGTTCTGTCAGATCTCTCACGAAGGGGAAGCACCAGTCAGGATCACAGGAAAGTGGAGGGAATGGCCCCACCTCAAAACCAGACAACTCAGTCACTGACAGCCCCTGAGTCTGCCCAGACCTCTACACCCAAGCCAAGGCAGCTGACTCCTCATCAGGGCTTAAGCTTTGCAAGGTGAGGTGAGAGGCATCCAGAGGGTGGGAAAATTGCTTTCCCCCAGATTACTGCTGCTTGGAGGGTCATTCTCCACCCAAGAAACATGGCACCTACAGTATGGAAGAGGGCCTCAGCAGAGGGATCCTAGCAGCTGTCCCCTCATCTCCCTTCCTAGAACCACAAACCCCAGACTCTCCTCATACAAATCTAGTCTTCTCCACCAGAGCCCAGGGTGAGTGACTACAAACAAAATGTTGTGCATTGGCCCTTTAAGAGGGTGTCTGTATCTGTAGAAAACTCCATCTCTCCCTAAGGGACAGAATCTCTCCTGATTTTCACAACCAGATATTATGTGGGCCCCTCCTCCTGGCTATGGCCCCATAGTTCTCAGGGGAAACCCCCACTGCTGAAATATCTCTCCCCAACATCAGCTGCTGCTGTGGGAGTGGGGCCAGCCCTTTTCACAGCTTTTTCCTTTCTACTAGTCTCAATGTGACTTCTTTTGTAAATCCTTGACTATAAAATTGCACTTCAGTTAGACTTCAGTTGGTTGGATATTCAGGGTGATTGTTCCTTAATTTAGGAACAATCCGGTCTAGTCCTGGGAGGGGGTAAATATAGCTTCCACCTACTTGCTGCCATGTTGAAAAACCTGTAGCATAATTTCTAATATTCCAGAATTATATATTTTTATTTATCCAAGTGAAAGTCCAGAAGTACAGGAAGTGGGTGTGAACCAACTCTCATAGATACAGAGGGCAAGGAGTTTGAGCCCCTTGCAGAGACTGAGTGTTGTCCAAGTTCATATCCCAGGAGAACACAGTGGTACTGTGTGGCTGCAGCTCAGGGAGAGGTAGAAGAAGAGGCCGGAACAGATGAACTGAGATAGATCCTCAGAGCCTGGACCACAGTCTTTGGTGTTGCAACTGTGTAGACGATGGGGACACACTGAAAGTTTTTTATTATTCTGGTAAAAATTACATAAAATTTACCCTTTTATTATTTTTACTTGTATAGTTTAATGACATTGAGCACATTCACACTGAATGCAACCCACACCACCATCCATCTCTGGAACTTATTCATCTTCCCAAAGTGAAACTCTGTCTCTATTAAGCACTAACTCCCTATTCTCTTCTCCCCAACCCCTGGCAACTTCCATTCTGCTTTCTGACTCATGAATTTGACTACCCTAGTTGCCTCATATAAGTGACATCAAACAGTATTTGTCTTTTGTGACTGGCTTACTTTACTTCATATAATGTCCTCAAGTCTCATCCATGCTGTAGCAATGTCAGAATTTCCTGAATAATATTTCATTGTAGGTATAGACCACATTTTGTTTATCCACTCTTTTGTCAATGGACACTTGTGTTGTTTTTACATTTTGGCTGTCAAGAATAACACTGCTATGGACATGGGCATACAAAGTATCTGTTTGAATGGAATGGTTTTGAGTAAACTCCTGGTTAGACCAGCTTTTTCCTTTAGAAAGATCCTCTAGTAGTGCAGAAAATGATGATGATGATGACGACAATAAGTAACATTTAATAGGTACTTAATAAGTGCCAGTACTGTCCCAAGAACTTGACCTATATTGATTCCTATAATCCTCACCCCACCCTCACACTTAATTTTCTGAGGTAGATGCTCTTATGGTCTCCATTTTATGTATGAACAAATGGAGAGCAGTTAAAGAACCTCCCCAAAGTTGCACAGACAGCTGAAGACATAGTGTAATTGGACCCAGAAAGTATGCCTGCAGTGCCTACCCACTCATACTGCACCCCTTTACCTCTGACTATAGAGTGGGAAAGACAAGCTATGCAATGGAGACCATTTGCAGGGCAGCTGGAAAATCCGGGCAGGGGCTGATGAGAGCTGTGAGGTGAACTCAGGAAGCAGTAAAGGATGAACATGAGGGAAGAAATTGGAGGGGGTGGGTAAATAAGCTCCACAGAGTGAGTGACCATAGAGGTGAAGACGGTGAAGGAGTGTGAAGTGATGAACAGCTTTTGAACTTGATATTGAAGAGTGGTGCCATTCACTAGGAGAACATGGGTAAATCAGAAGGTTAAAGGGAAAATAATGCTTTTATTTGGTATCTGCTGAATCTGAGTCACCTGTAGGACATTCATATAGAGGTATCCAATAGGCAGTCCAATTCCATTCAATTTGAGGCACATATTGGGAAGTCATTAGCTTGTCCATGGATCATGTGTATCAAATGAAAGGAAGGTGGAAACTGAAACCAAGGGACTGGGGAGCCACAAAGCCAGGGCAGAGGGCACCCCTTTGACATGACAGCATGGAGAGGGGGGATGAGTCTCATTGTGTTGCCCCATGTGCCATTTAACACCATGTTCCTGTTTGGGGCAACAGCAATGATTGGGGGCTGGGTTAAAAAGAGGAGTCAGCAGACACTTGGAGAGGAGTGCCAGAAGGTTAGGACATGGAAGAAGAAGCAAGGCAGGAGACAGTTTCTGGAAGGATGGTGTCGAATGCCTCACAGAGATTGGAAAAGCTGGGGGGGGGGGTGTGGCACCTGAAGGATATCCACTGACTTTTGCATCTTGTAAAGAGCCATTCCATAGAAGCAGGAGTCAGGTTGCCTCACACTGAGGCATGACAGAGAGGTGCAGAGTGAACATGGGACAGAGTATGGAGAAGCACACTGGGAGGAGATGGAACAGAAAGTATCCTGTGGGGCCCAGGGCCTTTGGTAGGCCAGTGGAAAATGCAGAATACATTCACCACCAAGCACAAGGAACTGGTGCTGAGGGCAACCAGGCCAGCCATCAGCACCAGGCCTGGGAGGTCTGGGAATGTGACAGTGAGATGTAGGGAAGAAGCATGAGCCTTCAGTGGTAAGACACACTGAGACAGAAGAGCCAAGAAGCATGGCCTTGCATCCACTGGGCAGAGACAGTGGGGAAGCTGGAGCTTTGTGAAGTGAAAATGCTCTGTGCTAATGTAGACACAGTGAAGCTGGTACACTCACACCTTGGAAATAATAGCAAATTGCTTTTGGAAGTCATTTGACAATAGGTATAAAGTCATAGTTCATGCCCATTGATTTAGTGGAGTTAGTTCTGGGGATTTACCTTCAGGATAAATGAATGAAAAAGCATGCATACATACCATGTGCTTGTGGCACATTATTTACAATATTATTTTTAAATGCACATGTGGCTAATGGTATGGAAACTAGTTAAGTAAATTATGGAACGTTTGTTCAGTGGATGGGATAATATGAGGCCATTAAAATTATAATTATGAACCTTATAGCTACACAGAAAACTGATTATGATAGTGCATAAATATTTTCAAATTGTACACACACTCTAATTACAATGATGTGAAACATGCTTTTCCATAAAAATATACTACAATAGAATTCCTAAAAATGACACTAGCTATTGGTTGGGGTAAATGGTAAGATTATGAGTAACTTTTTTCTTTCTCCATTTGTAAAACTCCTTTTGATTCCTGACAGTGCCATTCTGATTAGAACAACAAACAAGCAGACGTATATATTACTAATTATTGTCCTACTGTAAAAAGAACATAATGAATTTTTCCCTTGGTGCTGAAGTCCATTAAGATGGATTTTATGTGATGCAGTGATTCCACCGGAAGTCCCTCCCATATGATGTGGACATTGAGTGTTGACAGTACTGGGTGCCTCCTCCTGGCCAGTGTCTCCCACACTGCAGCTCTCCTTCCCTGGGCACATCCCCAGCAGAGCCCAGCAGCACACCCTCATTCGACCTCACAGCCTTCTCATCCAAGCCTCAGCATGGAACACGGTCCTGAACGTACTGTATGTGAGTCTATCTCTTAATATTTGTCATCTTCTATTTTGAGTTAAATTCTCTTTTTTCAGATAATAACATTTAGGGAGTTTATTATTGGTTGTCAAACAAAATACTCTCATGGCTGAAAGCTTTTCTGTAAAAAAGAAAGAAAAGGGTTTTTTGAGCCGTATGCTAGCCAGAGAAGGGGCAGGTTCTGGGGCGTGCAGCCTAAAACCCTGGCAGCAGGGCTAATGGAGAAGACATGTCTTCTGTTCTGGGGCTGATGGGCTCTTTTAAGGATACCGTTTGGGGACAAAAGAAGTAAGCCATTTTGAAAGAAATTACACGGGTTTAGATACAGGAGTGGAAGGAGAAGGGGTGCTAGTTCTGGGATAGGTGCAGGGTCTGTGAGGAAGAAGGGTCTGCTCCTTTGGAGTGGTTGTGAGCAACAGTCCAGAAAGTTCATTTGTAACCAGGAAGTGGAGGCACCTGGTGGTTGGTGGCACCTGGGTATTCTCTTTAGTTAATTGCAAAAATAACCTCCATAAAGCTGATTCAAAGTTCTGGACTACACTCAGAAATGTGAGTGGTCTTGATCGTTCTGCCCTGCAGTTGTTAACTGATTAACCCCTCTTGTCTCTTCCTTTCACCCTCTGGCCTGCCATAATTTTATTTAGAGCGTTTTGGAATTTTTTCATGGTTAGGGTTCACAACAATGATATAAGTGCCCATTCTGAAATGGTAACAAGAAGTCAGATGATATCCAATCTATATTGGGGGCAGAGCAGCTTGAGATATAAGCCGTAGATACTGTACTTTTGTTTGCAAGAATTTCCCTTCATTACAGGAAGCTGTTGCTAAGTAAGGGTGTATTACAACTTTGGTTTCTAGTCTCAGAAAATTTACCTTTGATTAAAAAGAACCAATTTAACATGGAAGATAATGGATAATAAGTTGAAATGTACATTAAAAAAATAAATTGGAATTCAGAGATTTGCTCCAATAGATTAATTTAAAGGTATAGTCAACACACCAGGTGTTTTCAAGATGTATCATAATGTACAGAAATCACCTAGACTGAATCCAGGAAAGGGGCAGGGATCTTACCCCCTTCAGCCTTTTTGGTATTTAGTTGCTGATTCGGTTGTAAACTGCTCCATCTTGTGGTTAAACAGAAAATTAGTAACTAGAAATCTGGATGCTCTTATTTTCACAGCAAAAACATTGTATTCTCTCCTCTGTTATAAAAAATTATGAATGAGTTTTAAGCAATTCAAGCCACAAATCAAAGAAGAAAGTAAAAAATTATCAATAATTTCATTGTCTAGAGAGATCTATGTATACATAAATTTTAAAAGGCAAACATAGGCACATCTTACATGCATTTCTTTTATATAAAAGAAATAGTTACCATTTGCCTTTTTTCACTTCAAATGAATCACTGTCTCAACACATTGCAGGAGTGAGGGCCACTCAGCTTCACGTTATGTTAGCAGCTTAGAATAGAAGCTCAAAATGTTTTCATAGAAATTAGGGTAACCACAACCTCCTTGGGCATCGACTTCCTAATCTGTTCAAGGGGGCGGGTGTCAGAGGTGGATGCACACCAGTGGGACCCTGAACTCCGCTACCAGACCTTCCTGCATCCGTGGTCTTATGCTGTTGCACATTTTATGTGGCCTCCCTGGGGAAGCATTTGGTTTGCAGTTTGATTAGATGTTCCCTAAGTTCTCCACTTGAGACAGTCTGATTCGGTTCTGGTCCTGAGAACTCTTCAAAAACCCTGTCAGTGTTTTTCTAAGTGTGGTTCTGGACCAGCCAACACTGACTGTGGGCTGCTAGGCTATGAGCATCCTCAAGCCTCCTCCCAGACCTCCGGAGACAGAAACTCAGCGGGTGGGCCCCTGGCTGTCACACTGGCTGTCACCTTGAACAAGCTTTCCAGGTGACTAAGTTTGAGAATCACTGAGCTAGAACATGAATAAAAACATTCCATTCTTTCTTACCCACTTATCTTTTGCCTTCACATGATTAATTTCCAAGATTTTACCTCCACTCAGGATTAGACAGTTATAGTTCAACTGATCACAAAGATAGGTTTTAATATCAGTGGATCAGGCAGTTATGGGCAATCTTGTTAAATTAACAGGATGGGGTCACATGAACTTAAGATAAATCAAGAATGGCCTGATTTGGAGCTTGGCTTTCAGAACCTGGTGTCAGACCCCTTTCTCTGCTTCCACTGCCAGCACCCCAGCCCCAGCCACCCCCACCGGTCACCTGACTCCCTGTAGAAGCCTTGTATCTAGCCTCCCTGCATTCCCCAACTGCCTCCGCTACCTCGTGCAGTTGCTCCTCACACCCTGTGTTGTACCAAACTGCTCCAAACACACAGTGACTCCCCTCTCTCCAAAAAATCCTACTGTCTTAAATAACTTAAATAGGTGCTGCTACCATCTCTCTGACTACTTCCTGATACTCCGCCCCCCCACTCCGCACACTTTCTCTCTGCTGTTGTTATCGAACAGAGGTCAGGGGGGACAATATTTGGCCCACCCAGGGATGCCAAAATAAAAAACTGCTACAGAACAACAGGGGCCCCCCCAAGGACAGTATACTAATACCTGCTGGGTTCGTCTGTCCGCTGCCAATTGGAAAGACATCTCTCAATGCCAGAGATCTATGAAAAGGAAACAAAATGTTTATTTAATGCTATGCAGGCCTAATGCCTACATTAAAATATCAAAGTCCTTTAGGGTATACACCTGCACCCACACAGCGCTCCCTTCTCCCACTGTCCCAACTCCAGGTACCGTAAATCAAGAAAGGAGCACACATCCGTTTTTCTAGGCCACTGGTATCGTCAGCTGTGTTGACCATCCAGTCAGGATCTCCAAGTTAATCCAAAGTACTGTGGTACCCTCCCATGGTCCACTGGCAAGAGTTCTTTGTACCCAGTTCCAGTCAAAGTCTCTCCTGCTTTCCAGGCCACTCGGCCAAAGGGGGCACCCCAAAGCCGCGTGGGCCTCTTCTACCAAAGCTGCAGGGGTTCGCGCTCAACCAAAAGCATGTGTCTTTCTTCTTCACCTGGCTGCAGGGATCTCCATTCTGGCAAAGCTGCATGGTTTTTCCTTTCACCTGGGAAAGGGGGGGGTCTGCACTCCGCCAAAACCACAATTCTCTCTCACTTCGCCAAGAGGGGATCCTTACTCTGCTGAAACTGCATGGCTCTCCCTCAATGGCTGCCATGTCTGGGTTTAAATCCCCACGCCAATCTTCCTCTGTGCCCCTAATCCAACTCCTCCCACAATTGGTTACACCTGCCAGTATTTCTGTATTATTACAAGTTTACTGGGCTGCCATCATTAGTCTGGGCAGGTATGGCCCCATGGCATGGAGCCAATCAACTCCAAGCTCTCACGCAGGCACTGCAACTCGGGGGAACTGCCCCCTAGTTATGTCTTGGGTGGAAGTCACTTCCATCCCCCTGGCTCAGACCATGGCCACAGCTTTTTAACATATCTATGAAACCAGTTAAAGGTTATAGATATGTTAAATGACCATTCCAGAGGTTAGCTGCAAAACTGTTGCTATGCAAAGCAGCTCTCAATGGCCCTGCTCCATCTGTCCCTTCTTCCTAGGGGGCAGGTGGTAAGGACATCTTAATATTTTATGGACACCCTGAGCTCTGGACCCCATCCCAAATCCTTTTCTGGGGGCCCCCACCTGGCTGCACCCTGTTACACTGTAACCACACCTGCCTCCTCCTCTTCTTGGTCCCACCTTGGGGCCTTTGCATTAGTTCATCCCTTTGCCCAAGGCCCTCTGGCTAAGAGCACTTGTTGCCTGCTCTCTCACTGCCTTCATGTCTCTGCTTAAATGAACCTCCATGACCTGCCTATTTGAGTTGTAGCCTCTCAGCCCACTCTTCCCTTCCTCATTCCACCCCCCCTTCCCTACTTCATGACACGTTCCATGTTTAATGCCAGGGAGACTTGTTCCTCTGCTGAAATATGAACCCAGTGAGATCTAGGATTTTCTCACTGCTTACTGGAACATCCTCACACAGTTAACCAGGCTTCAGGTAGTAGTGATCATGTAGCTAAGTTGGTTAGAGCATTGTCATGATATGCTTAGGTTTTAAGTTCAATCCCTGGTCAAGACACAGGAAATCAACTAGTGAATGCATCAATAAGTGGAACAACATATTGATCTCTCTCTCAAATCAATAACTAAAAATTAAAGAAAAAACAAAGTACTTGTTGGATGAATAAAAGAGCATAGGGGAAGCACTGAGTGGAATCTGTCCTCACTCAGGGTGGGTGTCAGCCTGTGGAAGGTATGACTGCACTGGACTAGGGACAAGAAATGCTATTGTTATAGAACAGAGGTCCAAGGGGGGCAATATTCGGCCCACCCAGGAATGCCAAAAACTGTTACTGAACCCACACATACCCATACTTGGCCAAGGGGGTTATGATATACTATTACCTAAAGGACCCCCTACTGGGCTCAGTTGTCTGCTCCCAGATAGGAAAGACGTCTCTCAATGCCAGAGGTTTGTGAAAAGGAAAGGAGGCAATGTTTATTTAAAGCCATACAGACTTAAAGTAGTGACCCAATGTCCCCATTAAAATATCAAAGTACTTTAGGATACCCACAGATGCCCACAGCACTTCCTTCTCCCCCTGCCCTAATTCAGGGTACCGTATCTCAGGAAAAGAAACACATGTACGTGTTTCAGGTTGCTGGCACTGTCAGCTGTGTCACCGTCCAGGCAGGATCTCTAATTACTCCAAAGTCATGTGGCACCTTCTCAAGGTCCACTGGCAGAGTTCTTTCACCCTTTTTCCAGGCCAAGTCTCTCCTGCTTCCCAGGCCCTGCAGCCAAAGGGAGCACCCCAAAGCTGTGTGGTCCTCTTTTACCAGAGCTGCAGGGGTCCCTACTCTGGCCAAAACTGCATGGTTCTTCTCTCCACCAGAGCTGCAGGGTTCTGCACTCTGGCCAAACTGTGTGGTTTCCTCTTCACCTAAGCTGTGGGGAGTGGGGGTGGTCGCCACTTTGGCCAAAAGCCAAGTGGCAGTTCTCTGCTAAAGCCTCATGGTGACTCTCTCTACCCCAGCTGTGGGGGTCCCCACTCTGCCCGAAGTGTAGCTTTCTCTCACCTAAGCTGCAGAGATCTGCCCTAGGGTGGAGCCATGTGGATCTCTCTCAATGCCTGCCAAGTGTGGGTTTAAATCCCCACACCAATCTTCCTCTGTATCCCCATTTCCAACTCCTACAATCAGCCATACTTTCCAGCACTCCCATATCTTTCCAAGTTTACAAGGCTGCCATTGTGAGTCTGGGCAGGTGTGGCCCCATGTCATGGAGCCGATCATCTCCCAACTGTCACGCAGGTGCTGCAACCTGGGGGACCTGCCCCCAGTTACATCTTGGGGAGGAAGTCCCTTCCATCTCCCTGGCTCAGAGCATGGCCACAGCTATTTAACATATCTATGCAACCAATTAAAGGTTATAGATATGTTAAATCACCATGCCAGAGGTTAGCTGCAAAGCTGTTGCTATACAAGACAGCTCTCAATGGCCCTGCTCTATTTTTCCCTTCCCCCAACTCACACCTGTGTTGGGGGGAGGAGGGAGGACATCCTATATATATTTCCAATATTTCCTGGACACCCTGAATTCTGGACCCCATTCCAAGTCCCCATTTGGGGCCCTCCTCTTGGCTGCACCCTATAACACTATGTGGCCTCAGTTGGGGCAGTTATCTCAGATCCAACAGCCAGCCCTGCGTGGACTGAAAGCCTCCCAGTGCAGAGCTACTGGCAGTCGCCACACCAAGTCCATTCATCTGTGAGCCAGGCTACAGACTTAGCTGAGAGGGGCTAATAAAGTAATATGTGTGAGGGAAAAACTTTCATTTTTTGTTTTAACATTTACGCATCACAGAATCCCTCTCTGAAAAAAAGTCTTACAGGATAAATCTACTCATAAAGAGTATGTGGTTATATTTACATCTGCTAAAACAGTATGTGACCCTATAAAACACTGAGCTTATTCATTGTTTGAAAGTAAAAACGTATTGACAAAGTGTGGAGTTGAGTAATATACTGCAATCTTTTTAAAAATATATTTTATTGATTATGCCGTTACACTTGTCCCATTTCCCCCCTTCACTCCCCTCCACCCTGCACACTGCCCCCCTACATTTCCCCCCATTTAGTTCATGTCCATGTGTCATAAGTTCTTTAGCTTCTACATTTTCCAAACTACCCTTGCCCTCCCCCTATTTTCTACCTATCGTCTATGCTACTTATTCTCTGTACCTTCTCCCCCCTTCTCCTCCTCCCACCTCCCTGTTGCTAACCCTCCATGTGATCTTCATTTCTATGCTTCTGCTCCTGATCTAGCTGTCTGCTTAGTTTGCTTTTGTTTTAGGTGTGGTTGTTAATAACTATGAGTTTGTTGTCCTTTCACTGTTCACATTTTTATTTTTTTTCTTGGATCAGTCCCTTTAATATTTCATATAATAAGGGCTTAGTGATGATGAATTCCTTGAACTTGACATTATCTGAGAAGCACTTTATCTGCCCTTCCATTCTAAATGAAAGCTTTGCTGGATAGAGCAATCTTGGATGTAGGTCTTTGGATTTCATGACTTGGAATACTTCTTTCCAGCCCTTTCTTGCCTGTAAGGTCTCTTTTGAGAAATCAGCTGACAGTTTTATGGGAACTCCTTTATAGGTAACTGTCCCCTTATCTCTTGCTGCTTCTAGAATTCTCTCCTTCATTTTAATCTTGGCTAATGTAATTATGATGTGCCTTGGTGTGTTCCTTCTTGGGTCCCCCTTCTTTGGGACTCTCTGAGCTTCCTGGATTTCCTGGAAGTCTATTTCCTTTGCCAGATTGGGGAAATTCTTTTATTATTTGTTCATAATAATAAACTCATTATGTTTTCCACTTTTGCTCTTCCTCTTCCCCTTTTGGTACCCCTATAAGTCAGATGTTGGAACATTTAAAGATGTCCTGGAGGTTCCTAAGACTCTCCTCATTTTTTTGAATTCTTGTTTCTTTATTCTTTTTTGTGTGGTTGTTTCTTTCTTCCTTCTGGTCCACTCCACTGATGAGTGTCAGTTTTCTTTCCATCACTCTGGATTCCCTTTGCATTTTGGTTCATTTCACTTAGTGTAGCCATCATTTTTTCATCTAATTTGTGACCAAAATCAACCAGTTCTGTGAGCATCCTGATCATCAGTGTTTTAAACTGTGCACCTGATAGGTTGGCTATCTCTTAGTTGCTTAGAAGTATTGGCTCTGGGGCTTTGATCTGTTCTGCTTGAGCCATAATGTTTTGGTCTGTTTGCACCTGTTATGTATGAGGGGCGGATCCTTAGGTGTTCATCGGGGGGGTCAACCCAGTCACTGGGTTGTGATGCTGTAAGTGGGGCCAGGGTCAGAGAGGGAGCAATTGCGCTTGTTCCGCTCTCTCGGATTTCAGTCCCCTCTTCCGCTTCCCACAAGCAAATTGGGCCCTTCTGGCCTGGTACCTGGGTGGGTGGGCTTGTATATGTTCAAGGACCCTGTGGGTCTCTCCAATGAACTCTCCTGTGATGCTGGGAGCCTCTCCTGGCACCTCGACCCCTGAAAGTTTTTCCATTCGGTGCTTTTAGGCTTTAGAGCCCGTCGCTGGGACCCTGGCTTGTGCAGTCTGTCTCACTGCCCTTTTTTTTGCCTGGTTTATCTGTACACAAATGTGTGTCCTTGGTCTGCCGACCGCCTTGCATTCCTCATCCCCCCCACCCCCGCCCCGGCCCCGCCCTGCACCGGGTTCTGTTAACCACTGCCTCTTTCTGCCAGCCGCTGACTCTTCCCCTCTTACTGGTCTGGATGAATGGTTTGTTGTTGTGGGACTCTGGTACAGTTCAATTTTCTGTCTGTTCTGGTTGTGTTTTTGTTTCTAAATCTTTGTTGTCCTTAAATTTGGTTGTGGGAGGAGGTACAGTATTTTCACCTATGCCTCCATCTTGGCCGGCAAAAATTATAGTAGATTTCAATCTTATATAAATAAAATTATTTACAGAGGATGCGGTCTGCCAATTATGCCAGTGAAGTATAATGTTATACATGTGATTTATAAATGAGTTCCTTTTGTAAGATTTTTAAATTACTTAAAAAAAAAATCTCAAACTTAGAGTATGTCCAAAAAATAGTACAAAAAACCTCTTCTCTCCTAGAATCACTTGAGAGTAAGTTGTCAACATAATGCCTCATCATCCCATAATATTTTGGGTCAACAAGCAAGAACATTCTCTTATGTAAGCACAGTATAATCATTATACCGTATTGTTCAGACTATAATATGCATCTCCCCCTGAAAAATTTGGCAGGAATAATGGTTGTTAATGCTGCTGTTGCATTCCGATTACATTTACATTGGCAAAATATATTATTAAATGTTTTACCACATTTTTTGCTTCAGTTTTTTTCTATTTCCTTTCTCTAAAACCTAGGTGTGTCTTATGATCCCCCAAATAGGGTAGTTAAAATTTAACAGGGCTGCCCTGCCTGGTATGGCTCAGGGGTTGGAGTGTAATCCTGTAACCGAAAGCTTGTGGGTCCAGTTCCTGGTCGGGGCACATAGCTAGGCTGTGGGTTCATCCCGATCTGGGCACAGATGCATGTAACCCCCAGTCCAGAAGTGGACTAGGCACGATACCTGGTCCAGGCACAATCCTCCATCTGGGTGCGTACAGAGGCAACCCATCAATGCTTCTCTCATACTGGTGTTTCTCTCTCCCTTCTTCTCTGTCTCTAAAAAAGCAAGTGGAAATGCTCTCAGGTAAGAATAAAGAATAAATAAAGTTTAATAGGGCTAAGGTATGATGGACCAGTTACAGAATAATGCCATGACACACCATGTTACAAAGACTGCAGCATTATCTTTATTTTTGTTATTATTATTATTACCAATATAGTTTTATGTTTTGGTACATGTTAATTTGTAACTTCTTTTTTGACTGTTTTTATAAACAAATATTATATTTCAAATATCTTTCTGTTCTGTTAAATTCATATGGTCTACAAAGAGAATGTAAGAAAAAAAGAGAAAAGTCTTTATGGTTGAACCATTGGGAGGTATAAAATTAGCCACACAAGCTCTTCCTTGGCCACTTGACCACAGATATGCCCTAAGAGAAGGCTGTCTGCCTGAGTTGCATTTGGCAAATCAATATACAGTACACAGATCTTTCCCAGAAGTCCCTGCCTCCTGATGCATTTGGAACAGCAGCCTCTGCCAGCACCTCATTCTTCCATTATCCTGATCTCATCCTTTCTGACTGATATAAAAGTAGCAATAATGTTTACTCTGTACATACCTGTATTAGTTTTCTGTGGTTGCTGTGACAAATTACCACCAGCTTCATGGCTGAAAGCGGTGTAAATGTATTACCTTAAAGTGCTGTGGGTCAGAAGTACAACCCGGAAGGTTTAGTCTCACAGGGATAAAATGGTGGTGGGCAGGCTGAGCTCCCTCCTGAGGGTCACTCCACCTTAATAGTAAGGCTAGGGGCTCATTTTGCTGTCTGGATTAAAAAATATGGAATGATATATATTATCCAATGTTTAAATTTTTTAATTTACTTTTTCTAATTTCAAGAAAGTAAATAGATTTATTGAGCCACAGCAAGTTATTGTTACTCTGCTAACTGAGCTCAGGACTTAGGCAGATGGTTTAATCATATCCTAAGACTTTATGGAATGAGTAGTAATAGCCATATACAAGGTATGTTAGAAATAAAAAGTGCCCATCAGTTTATCCCCCAGATAGTCTTGTCTTGTCACTCCTCAGATCCCACTAGGCACTGCATCATGCTCCCTGCACAATACGAGATCTCAGCTTCCATGAAGCTGAGCATATTCCAACTGGCCTCTGAATTCTCCCTTCAGATTCCGCGGGATGCAAGATTTCCGCCAGTAAGCCAGACAGTCTCAGAGAAGCAGTGTGTGGAGACTAGGGTAAGGCACCGGTGGGGGGCTGCCCCTTTGTCCAATGCACCACCCATCTTCCGCTTGGATCCCAAGTGAAGGAAGTGGGCTGGCGGGGAGGGAAGTGAAGGGAGAGAGTTCTGGTATTTTGTGACTGCAAAGTGGAGGTGCCCACAGATGGTGGTATCTCACAGGCAGCTAGGAATACCATGTAGTGATATCTGGGGCTTATACAATAAGTCCTTAAATGTTAATGTCCAAGTAATTCCATTATAATATCGATGCTATAGGAATTTAATTCTTGTTAATATCAGTTATGGTAACATTGGTTTTGTGATATGTCATTTTGCTTCAAGTCGTAGAACCTATTGATGATGTTAAGTGAGGATTTACTGTATTTAGGGAGCTTGTGTATAAAGACCAAAACTAATCCACTAAAATACTTGGTTTTTAAACAAGTATTTTTAAAGATAGGAACAAGAAAATAAGAAATTATGTTGACTATGGAACTCTGAATTTGTCCCATTGTAGCAATCAACTGAATGAAGAGTCCTTCACTCGATGGTGTGTAGAACCCCGAGTCTATGGGTAGACTTCAGGGGTGCTGTGAACCCATCAACATTTTTGTTTGTATATACCGTATTTTTTTAAACTATAAGACACACTTCCCCCGCCCGCACCAAATTTGGGAGAAATAATGGTTGTTGATGCTGCTGTTGAGTTCTGTTTACATTTACATTGGTGAAACATTGTTATTTATGTTATTAAATATTTTACCACATTTTCCCTTCAAAATTTTGTTTCCTGTTTTCCTCTAAAACCTAGGTGCATCTTATGGCCTGAAAAATACAATAATATCTATCCAGGGCAAGAGTCCCTTGCTTTCGTCTGATTCTATGACACCACCTAATTCTATGGATTAGTAGAGTTTTTCTGTATTTTAAATTCGTATCTTTTTGAAAAAAACAAGCGTTGATGACTGACTGCTTGATGGCCTCTAGCTTGGACAACATTTGTCTGCAAAGATGTCTCTAGAGAAAGCCTCCAACACCTGTGTGTCAGGCTGCAGCTGACTAACCCCTTGTCACAGTCTGTGAGATCAGTCAAGGTGAAGAGAAGCAAGATCAAGGAGAAGCCATAGAGAGAACATCAACAAATTTCAACCAAGGTAAGCCAAGTGACAGGTGAAGAAATAATCGCAGCAGAGTATTCCAAGGCCTAGCGAAATATTGTGGGGTAACTAACTCAGGACGTGGTCCCTCTGCAACATCAGGGAACAAATGGCTGACTGGCCAGCAGCCATAAGGAATGAGGGAAACAGTGTGTATCTGGATGTCCCAGCCCTCTCAAGGGAGCTGTGTCTCAAGGCTCCTGTGTTCATCACAAAAGTGTAGAGTTTTCACATGCCCTGCTGTTCCCTTTACTGTGGCTAATCCCCTCCCCAGCCCTGTAAGTAGCACTGAGGCCAGAGGCGGCATGTGGTTGGCTGCCCTATCCTCTGCCCTTGGGGCACTCCCCTGTAACCTGAATAATAAAGGGCATGTAATCTGCTGGTCCTCCAGGTGTTTTTTTGGAATATCATGAACACAAGTGCAGCCACCTGGCTTGAATTGTGTTGTAGTTGGCATCATGAACAGGATATTCCAGAAAGTACCCCTGTTGATTGCTGAATGACAACATGCTGGATGGGAGAGGCGGGGTTAGGAGAGGGGAAATTTTGGGGTGACTGGGGGCAATCCCAGGGAGATTAGCTGGAGGAATCCTGGGGTGGTCCACTGTTTCAATGTGGAATGAGGTGGCAAGCCAGGATTAGGGGGATGTTCCTAACACTCCCAGAGGACTTGTAGAACTTTTAAAAAAGATTTCTTTAAAGATTTCTTTCTTTCTTTATTTATTTAGAAGGCAAGAGAGGGAAAAAGAGAGGGAAACGTCAATGTGTGGTTGCTTCTTGCACGTCCCCTACTGGGGACCCGGCCTGCAAACCAGGCATGTGCCCTGACTGGGAAGACAATAAAAACGTGAGTGCACTTGCCAATGGAAAAAACTGTTTCTGAAAGTTATGAAATGTATTCATAAATTTGTCAGTCTAAAGAATGCTAATTACTTTTTTCAGTAAAAATTGAATTAAGTTGGGGAAAAATGATTTTGGTTATAAAAGCTGTAAATTATGGCAATATATTTTGAAAGAAATGGAGTTAAAAGTAAACTGTCCTAATTTCTAGATGAGTAAGAGAGGACACTAAAAGGGACTAGGAGAGGTGCAGAGGATCTGTGCAAATTGAAGAAAGATTGTGTAAAGCACAGGCGGCAAACACAAGGCCCCGGGCCGAATCCGGCCCTCCACCTTGTTTCTACCCGGCGGCAGCGCCGAGCTCCTTGCCCCTAGTTAGGGAGCAGTTACATTTACACAGTCCTAAACTTACCTTTGGCCCTTTGAAGGCAACAGCGAGGCTGATGTGGCCCCCGGCGAAAATGAGTTTGACACCCCTGGTGCAGAGGGAGGAAATAGATGAGAAAATCCTGTACTTTTGCTATAAAAATTAGTAATTAAAATGATATGCATAGGCCTTTTGTGTTCAGTTTGTGTGTGTGTGGTCTTTATGTGACATGTCTTTTGTCTCTGTGTCACATGTGGTGCATTTTCTGCCTCCGGATGGCATAACTAGGGTGTGATAATCTACTGGCTTAAAGAAAGTAAGCACATATAAATTAAGCAGGATCTGTGGTCTGGACACATTATTTGATCTCAAAACTGGTTTTAATTAATGCCTTTTAATATTATTAGCATAAAAATGTGTTGTATTTTTAAAAGTTTGTTATATCTTTTGGTTAAGTTTATTTGACAGCCTCCCAGGGTCTAAATTTTAAGAGACTTTTTCTTAACCTAGAAATGGCTTTGAGATATTTCAGTAGGTCCCTGGAATATCTCAAGAATTTGTTCTTTCTCCTTATTAAGAAGAAATTTTGAACTAATTAGGCCTATTTAATATGCTTGAAGTATATGGGAAGCTTTGTCAGATAAATATAAGTATATTCTATTTGTATACATACATTTTTACTAAGGTAGTTGTTCTAAAGATTATATAAAAATCTCCAAGATTCTGCAAAGTTCTGATATAATTTCCCTTGTAATTTTAGTTATCTTAAATTGTTGATGCAAAAGAAGCAAATTCCTTTGCAGTGTCAATTGCATTATGATCAGGTCTATAACCATGTCATTTTAGGCTTTTATAAACAGCCACTGTTTACTCTAATACATTTGCAACAATATATAATGTCTTTGGAGGGGTTCATGAAGAGGACTCTGACTTGTTTTGGATTGTATATTTCTGAGAATGGATTTTTCGATCATACCTTTGAACTATGTAGAGACTGCTGGAGCTCCATAAAGTAAGTGGATTTATCGAGGTGCTTGCAGATGATCAGAGTAACAGAAACTAATTATGGGACACAATAAATTGAAGATAATTGTGAGTTTTATAACTTTTTGTTGAAAAATACTGTTAACTTTTAATTTTTTGTTTTCTAGACATAAGAAAGCCTTTTTTGACACATGGACAAAAAACCAAGGGGGAGGGTGGAAGCAAGGGAGGAAAGTGGGTTTGGAGAGGGTTGGGGGGAGGGGTGGGGAGAAAATACAGACAACTGTAACTGAACAATAAAATAATTTAAATTTAAAAAAAGAAAATATTTTTTCTCTTAAAACTACACTTTCATAAGCAATTTTGAAGCAATTGTATTTTTCTCCCTACCAGATCCCTCTGGAATTTGGAAGTCTTAATTAAGTGTGCTGTTACTCTTTCCATATGTTTGTTTGCATGAATCCAGTAAGAATCTGATTTCTTTATAAAATGTCACATAAAGCCAATTTCCAATTGTGGTTTTATTAACCAAGTCTTTGTCTGGAATGTCATGATTAAAAGAGTCATGCCTGGGCTCTGGGTGTCACCCGAAAACCTAAAGGAATTGAGATTGACTTTTGAAGCCAATAAGAGCCCTTGGAGAAACAGCCGGGTACCTTGCTTGGTCACGTGGTTCATGGCACTCTTTCCAGGTAAGGAGCGAAAGTTGCTTTCCTGTAAGATGGCAAGGAAGGAACCTCAAGACATTTTGGGGACCTCGAGAACTTGAGGGGCTAAAGCTCTACCTAGGAATTCTTTGTACTGTTCCAGCAAAGTAGATTTAAGAAAGCTTGTATGATCAGTTCCTAGTCCTGTTACGTTTCTGCAAATAATCGAGCCAAACTGAAACTAGACTTAATGCAGTAAATAAATTGGTCTTGATTTGGCTCTAATAAAAATGACAGTGATTTTAGAGAAAATACCTTTCAATAAAAGCTATTATATACAATTATGGAAATTAGACTTAATACAGTGAATGTCTGTAAAATTTTATTTAACTATTAACTAGACTGGATCCTGAATTTTTCTAGTTTTCTTTCAAACTAGAATTTTATTTTTCTTTCATCCTTTGCTTTAGAATTATGAGAAGTACTTATGCAGTAGCTGCCATACAGAATTTGCCTGAGTACCTGATGACATCAGCAGAGACATTTAAAGTGCAAAGAGGATCTATCAGATTGTCACTGCTTAATTTCATTTCAGCAAAAGACCTGCGTTTGGAAGTCTTCTCATCTGACATTCTTGCAGACTCAGAAGCTAGTTTTTGATCTGCTGTGTTCATTAACCTTTACATTCTTTCTGTTTTCACACCTGGTTGCTTGTTTACATAGCATAGGCCTCATTTTAGAAGCCCGTCTGCACTGCCACCTCCTGAAACGAGACTCAAAGGTTTGGCTGAATGGACTTGTTGCCAGGACTAGATGGTTGAATTGGATATAACAATCCCATATCAAGATGGTGATACTTCAGGGATTCCATCTAACCCTGCTTTAGAAGAATCAGCCAACAGCCTCTCTGTTCCAGCCTCAGATCCCACTCCCTCGTCTCCCTTAGATCAGGTGGGAAGAGACTTCCATATCCCCACACAAGCAGGGTCCTGGCTTCTTTGTCAGATTCTTAGGACTTGTCTGGTCAGGTAAGATGAGTCATGTCTTCCTTGGCCTTCACTTTATTCTGTTCTTCTGGAGGAGTAGTAGCCTGTACTGTATTTGCAGCATATGGATGCAACGTGCCAGGATCACCCAGGGACTCCCTGACCAGGAGGACTAATGCAAAGATTGTAAGGTGGAGGAGCAATGTCAGTGTGGAGTGTCAGGTAACTCAGGACGTGGTCCCTCTGCAACATCAGGGAACAAATGGCTGACTGGCCAGCAGCCATAAGGAATGAGGGAAACAGTCTGTATCTGCATGTCCCAGCCCTCTCAAGGTCCCTGTGTCTCAAGGCTCCTGCGTTTATCACAAAGGTGTAGAGTTTTCACATGCCCCGCTGTTCCCTTTACTGTTGCTACCCCCTCTCCAGCTCTGTAAGTAGCACCAAGGCCAGGGGCTAGGTGCAGTTTCCTGCCCTATCCACTGCCACTGGGGCACTCCCCTGTCACCTGAGTGATAAACAGCATATCCACATCGGCTGGTCCTCCAGGTGGGTTTTTTTGTTTTTTTTTTTTAATATCATGAACACAAGTGCGGCCCCTTGGTTTGGAGCTCCTGCATTACAAATATCAAGTTAGCATTGTTTTCCTGCTGATGCTTTTATCGGAATGCAAGGACCTGATTAAACAAGAGGGCAGGTGGAATGATGTGCCTCTCTAAACACTACCTGTGAGTCAGGGTTCACTTTCTCCTCCAAGCAGTTTTGACTTTGTGTGTCAACACTAGTAAGACCTATTTACCAAAGACCTATCCCTTTCAGAAATCCTGCTAGGTGTATCACATAAGTTTTCTAAGTGATCCACAGAACTCAGCAAAGTAGGGATACTGTCTCCATTTTTCAGACTAGAAAGCAGAGGCTTGGTGAAAGCAGTCATGCTTTCCTGAGCACCTATTATGTGCCAGGCCTCCCAACCTAAGAGCCCTGTGAGATGTGAGCCAGAAGGTTCTCCTGGCCAAGTTTTGGCTTCAAGCCCAAACTCACAGGTGAAGTTGCTGCATTTACCCAGGTCGTGCCCTCAGCTTTGAGTCATTATCACACTCAGTCACTTTCCAGCTGGACTTAATTGCCTTCTAATTGTTTTCTGTGTTTGTTA
The DNA here is from genome assembly GCF_021234435.1 of Artibeus jamaicensis. Taxonomy (NCBI): domain Eukaryota; kingdom Metazoa; phylum Chordata; class Mammalia; order Chiroptera; family Phyllostomidae; genus Artibeus; species Artibeus jamaicensis. The sequence continues at coordinate 5,371,633 of NW_026521810.1, read as the reverse complement.
TATTTCTCTATTTAGACTCTTAAGCTTTATGGTCAAAAACTGTATTTTGTAACCCCTTATGCTAGACCCATGGAGCCCCGACTGCATCAGGCAGATGGGCAGGCATACCACCACCTTCTAAATTACCTGAACAAATGTTTACTCCTGTGCTGTGAGCCAGTCAGTCCCTGGGGCAGAAAGATGAGCAGGACATTCTTCCTGCCTCTGTTGAGCTTATAGCCTGATAGGAGAAAACATATACCGATAACTCTGCTTCACAATGAGCACTGCAGCAGATGCACAGAGCTCACGCTGTAGATGCAGAGGTGGAGGCAGGAGGTTGTGTGCAGAGGGGCCAGGCCTCACGATGGGTCTGAGGTTCATGGACAGAGGGACAGTGAAGGTGGGTGGCAGCCCTGCTGGAGAGGAGGTGCCAAGCTGTAATAGTGGCTGGCATGTTTGAGGTCAGCCATCTGGTTTCAGTGGAAGCTTCTGGAATCCACTGTGATCCCAGCTGTCAAGAGCCAGTTCAAGACAGACTGAGGAGAGAGTTCCTACCATGTTTTGTAAGATCCCTGAGAAACAGAGTGAGTCGAGAGGTGGGGCTGATGGGGAGTGCTTCCTGCGGGGCAGAGGGCGGAGGCAGCAGGCCTGCACAGACGGGAAGAACGCAGAGGGCACTGAGAGTCGGGAGCATCTCATCCTTGAAACCCGAGGTGCTGCTGCTTTCCTCCAGGATGGCTGTTCACCTCCCGGTTGCAGGTTAGGTGCTCACCCAAGAAACTCCCTTTTTCATTTTAAAAATAATGCAAGTTTTGAGCTTTTGCAACCAGCAACCAAGAGAGTTTTCTTATGATTTAATATAACCACTGACATGAAATACTCAGCTTCCTTTACTTTATGTATTAAATACCACTATGAAAAAAAATATCTTCCCTTCACCATTTTCTTCCCTCACTTCCAAGAAGCAATATTCTGAAGTTATGAAAAAGAAGTTCAACTTAATAGTGGCGACACTGCGAGGGAACAGTTTGCTGCACAAAAGTAATGACGGTATCCTCAGTGGAGAGGTGTGAGGTGCTCTTATTTAGGAAGTTTGGTATTAACCTTTCCTTCTGGGCAAGGAGACCTCGCACTGCCCTGGGGGAGATTCTGATCTTGTTTACAAGTACAATTAAGTCTTAGAAAAATGAAAAAGGAATAAATTTGGAGTTTTCATGAACAGTTTTCATAGAAAACCCAAAAGTGGTCCTGACTTTTGTTAAAGTTTAAGTACCAAGGAATTAATGAAAAGTAGTATGCAAACTTACCACTTTAACAAAAGGGTATCCTCTCTTCCTTGAAAAATTTCCTAGAAGGAACTTGTCTGGTCTGTCACCTTGGTAAATGCTTCATGACTAAAAATCAAATAACAAAAGGCACTAACATAGCAAGGTTACATTATGATCTCTCTGTGTTTTATTTTAGTAACAGTGCCTGTCTGGTGAGGCCTTGATTAAAATGCCGGTTTTATCACAGTATTATTCAGGTGTGGTGTGGCCGACAGATCAGGATGCAATTGCCACTGAAGAGATGCTCTGTACAGTGGAGCATACCACATGGAGGCAGAGGGAGCAGAGGGAGTCAGGAGGCAGAGGGAGCACGTGGAAAACTCAGGTGAGAGCATTTACTGTGGGTTCCAAGGAGGCCAGGGACACACAGGTGGAGCATGCAGGCTTCGAACAGCTAGTGTGCATCATTTCAGTGGGCTCTGGGGCATTCCTGAGTTGTCTGGAACCAGCCTTGAGGTGATTAGAGCATATGGATGCTGGCCCAGAGTGTGAAAGCCTGATAAAGGAAAGTAGTCTGGGGTGTGGACACTGCATTGGTTGGTTTGCACAAGAAAGACACGCCAGCAGCCATCTCTAGGAAGTGAGCAACCCTGGGCGGGGAACTCCCTCACGAGTCAGCAAGGTCCCAGATGTCAAAGCATCAGAAACACACGGTTAATACAGGCCTGCACTCCATAAATCATGACCTTTGTCTTCTAATTCTAACGAAATACTTAATGCTACCTATGGTTCTTTTATTTTTGATGTAACATTAATTTTATTATTTAGTTTTAAAAGCTAATGGTATGTGTTGAAGAAAAAGTAATAGCAGTATGACGTAAATTCTTTTAACAATCTTGCCACATTTTACACCTCAGTAGTTTATTTATATTTTTTGCTGTGAAATGCTAGAAAAAATTCTTTGGTAATATTTTGCTCACAGTGTTGAGGTTGAGTAGTTTTTACAGCTTGGTGTTCAAAGATTTCTTTTGATTTTTAGGATGAGTTTATTGTGTTTTAACCAAAGGCTTATTTAGACTAAGAAAAAGTTCTGTAGCCCACAAGTTGTTCACTAAAAAAGGTGACAATAATTGTTGTGAGATGATTTCATAATGGTAATTTTTATTTTTATGGTTCCTTACCTGTTAATCTCATGGAATGTGTTACAGCCGTTCTGTTAGTGGCACCTGGCTTCAATTTTTGTAACATACAACATACTGATCCTTCCTTATATTTTCAAGTTCTGCACTGGCTGCTACCTACTATAGTTCCAGTAGGTTTGTGAGAGTCTGACTGAATTCAATGTCTGTGGGGCTTCCTGATTTGAGCCTAGCCTACATAATTTACTAGATATGGAAATACTTGGTCTACAACATTAAATTACATGAACATTTTATGTCATGTTTTGTTTTTTCTGTAGTCAAGTCAATGAACTCAGTGCTAAAAGAGGAAGAAAAACATGAGACAACTGTCATTCATTTTCAAGGAAACTACCTTTAACCATAACTTCTGTTCCTTCCCTTTCTTACTCTTGGATCACTGTCCACTTTAGTTTAACAAAATGACAGACGTCAAGCAGAGATTTTTGATGAGAATCAAAACCAGCACTTACAGAGTACTTCCTATGGGCTCCATTGCTTGCTTGAACTTATTGAATCTCATCATCCTTGGAGAGGCACTGCCATTGTGACTTCACATGCACAATCAAGATGTAAGGAGGTCAGCTTGCCCAAGGTCACACACAGACTGCAGAGACTGTGTTCTGAAACCTACACATGGTCTTCAAGATGGCCTTTTATTTACTTTTATCATGTAATAGAGTAAAAGTCTTATGTACCACATTTGGAAGGTATAATAGACACTTGTTGTTGGGAACCACTCTGCCTGGTTTCAGGAGTAGTAACTGCCCCCCATGGCTAAGGCTGAGTGAGTGACCTCCGGAATAAGAGCCACAAGGAGACAAAGCTTGTCTCTAGTAGCAAACGCTGCCTCTGCTTCCTCCCCCTGCCCCCAAAGCTTGGTCGGTTAGTCCATGATGGGTAAGACTCCTTAGAGAGGGCGAACCTAAGCCAGACACAATCACTTGGGAGGCCATAATGGAAGGACTGGGTGGGGGGTGCTGCAACAAAGAGGAGTGATGGACCCTCACCCCCCCCCCCCCCCAGCTATTCTGACATAGCCCAAGTCCCCATTTCCATCTGGGAGAAGTGCTTCCTGGCTCTAAACCACTTCAGCCTGAAAACCTGTGATGGGGGAGGAGGTGCAGTCTCTTGCCCAGCTAGAGTGGGACTGGGGGTGATTGGGCATGGGAATGGATTCCTAAACATCCTGTGAAGCCTGCTTTGCTAAGAGTGCTTTCATTCATATGTTAAGGATCCAAGCAGGAAATGAGTATGTCTCCCAAAGTTTCTACAAACCCCTTTCCTGACACTGACTCAGACTAAGCCCTCAGATGTCTTTGAAATGTTATCTACTGTTTGATCCTTGCCACCTGTATTCCTGTGTATAACAACCCAATAAAAGCCTCTGAGGAAGGGGCTCTTGGCATTTCTCCTCTGAGAGATTGGCTACCTCTCTTCCCCAAGCAGATCATGTCTTGGTAGTGTTATTTCATCCATGGTGGACGGGGGGACTTGCTGGCAAAGTTGCCCCCATAACTCATTACCCACCTGTGAACTTAACTACCTGCTCCCACCTGGTGCAGACCCTTTCACCAGAGTGTCCTACCAACACCTCTTCTGCTTCACTTGCTGGATTCAGTGTTGCACACAAAGGCCAGGCTTATTTCCCTTAAGAAAAAGCAAAAACACCCTCCTTGTGCCAGGGTTCTTAATTATCATCAGGATGGACCCTTTTGGGCATCTGTGAGAGCAATGCATCAATGAAGCCCAGAAAGAAAATAACACATATGTAAGAATTTTGGGCCCTGGCTGGTATAGCTAAGTGGATTGAGCATGAGCTAAAAATGAAAAGGTTGCTGGTTTGATTCCCAGTCAGGGCACGTGCCTGGGCTGCGGGCCAGGTCCCCAGTGCGGGGGCGGTGAGAGGCAACCACAAACTGATGTTTCTCTTTCTCCCTCCCTTCCCCTCTCTCTAAAATAAATAAATAAAAATTTTTTTAAAAGAAAGGTTTTGGGAAGTATTTCAATGTTTCACAAATCTCCTAAATCTACAAGTGACCATATAAGTTACACTCCAACCAGGACAACAGGAGAGGCAAAGGGGGAACTCTGCAGTAGCTACACTGAGGTACAGGTGGAAGCTGTGGCCATGTGGCCATGCGGCAGTGTCATCACCTCACTCTGACTTCCTCACTGGACTCCCACAGCTGTTCCTACCTCACCCAGAAGCTTCTGCTCCAGTATATGGTTCTCAACTTGTCATAATGATCCCACCTTGATGCTGTGACTTGCTGTCTTTTTTTCCCAGTCTCACTGAAATATAATTGACAAATGAAATTGTAATATATTTAAAATATAGAATGTGATAATTTGACACACACACAAATTATGAAAGAAGTCTCACCATCAAGTTAATTAACACACCCATCATTCCATAGTTATTTAACTTTTTTTGGTTGAGAATGCTTAAAGACTTATCTTCTTGACAAATTTCAATGATACAATATAGTATTATCAACCATCACTACTCTGTATATTTGATCCTTACAACTAATTTACCTTATAACTGAAACTATGTACCCAACTCGGAGGGCATGATGTTAAGTAAAATAAGTGAAGACAGAGGAAGACAAATACCATATGGCATCAATTACATGTAGGAAAAAATTAGAAATGGAGAGGAGAATGGCAGCTGCCAAGGGTGGAGGGTGGGGGAAGCTGGCTTGTCGTGGTAATCAGCTCTGGCAGCTCAGCCCTCTCCAGCTCTGCTGAGCTCCCGACAATGGCACTCAACTTATTTCCCCCTTTTAAGCAAGCACTCTCAGCTCTCAGTGGTGAAAACAGTGTTGTAACAATTGCCATGTGGGCAAACAACAGAATCAAGACGAGTTCAAGTCTAGCTCAATCATTAAATTAGCAATATGGCTTAAACTTAAAAACTTTGGGGTTTGTCTACAAAATGGGGTTACCTGACTGGGTTTGGCTCAATGTTCTCTTAAGGTCTACTATGCCAAGATTCTATGAATTATTCTTCTAAAACTAGCTTCTGAAATAACTAAAAAAATAAAGCAGCAGATTGAAGCTAAACATTTAAAAAATTATTTTTATAAAGTAACCTTTACAAAGTAGCATTAAAAATAAATACTCTCACAACTCAAGTGTCTGATAACGTTGCCCTCACACTGTGTGCCTGCCACATGCAGGCACACATGCAGCACGCCCTCTCCTGAGCAAACACTCAGCGCTTCTTCCAGGTGAACTTCCTGCGGGCTCCTTCTTGGCCTGGCTTCTTCCGTTCTCTGATGCGTGGATCAACAGTAAGTAGTCCGGCTGCAGCATAAAGAGAGAAGCCGTTACAAAATGTGGAAAATGTATGGTGCCAGGTAGAAAAGGAGTAAACCACGTGAATTTATAGGTACTGTTAGAAGAGAAAAAACTACAGGAAAGCAAGCAGACCTACAAGGATTCACCACCCTGGTATAAATCTCATGACAACAGTTTGCTTTTACTCTTCTAGGATATTTTTCCATTTCTGGGACAAATGCCAGCTACATTATAGTCTGCTTTCCTTATCCCGTGAGGACCAATTCCTTTTTGGTTTTTAAAGCTGTTTAACTTCAGATAAAGCTGCTCTTGTGTGGGCAGTCACTATTCACTGCAATAGAACTTACTCTGCATACTCATCATTACGCACATGAAAGTTTTAATGAAGACAAGAGGCAGAGAAGAAACACTTGTGTGGTAAAGTATAAGGAGATAACAGGTACCATATATTAATAGTATATATGAATATACATATACTTAAAGTATGACTTACTGAACATATTTGAGAACAAAATCTATTATTCTAATTTGTGGGATAATAATATCCCTGGTATTTTGTTTCAGAAATCTAAAAAGTAAGTTTTAGGGCTGTATTCTCAGCATAAGCTGTTTATTCTAGAAGAATAAACTTGGTTTAAAATAGAAGCTCCCATTCTACTAATCAATCACCAGGAGCAATTACAATTCCTGGGCAATTAAGGCATTACTTTCAGTGTATGGCTCACATGAAGCACCACAGTTGTGGATGGAGTCACAGTGCATTATTAGAAAACACCACGGATTTCAAAAATACCAGTGAGGAGAAAGCTCTTAAACTGCTTTATAAATATGTAAGTAGACCACAGTTTTTTACTGCTTTTTAAAAATTTTTACTCTTCCAACACTAGCACATCTTTTCCCTGTATACAAAGCTACAGTATTTCACCAGGGGGGGTCACAGAAGCAAAGGAAAACTTTAAGTGCTTATTATGTAGCCATAGCTTTTGCAATTTATTTGCACTTAAATGACATGGGGAAAAACGAATCATATTTTGAGAAAAATAGAGACGAGACCTGTCTAAATTCTGCTTTAAATTATAAGTAATTATGCTTTATTACTTTTCAATAGGCACAGTAACTCAAGCTAGCAAACTTGTTAAGATCCTATCAGATTATTTTAATGATGAGGTATGAATGCCACAAAATGGCAAACTGTTTATAAACAAAAGGATTAAGAGGCTTAAAAATTAACCATCCTAAGCCACAGGCAGCACCTGTTTCGACTCAGTATCAGACTCAGTGGCTGGGGGGATGGGCAGAGGAGCAGGGAGGAGCAGGGAGGAGCTGTGGCCACCATGTAAGGGGCAGGCCCAGGCCACAGCACTGTCTTTCCTTCATAAATATCAGTGTAAAGAACATCTTTAGCTAGAACTGCCCCCGATTTATTGTAAATGCTGAAGCACTGCCCTAATGAGCAAGCTGACTGCATATTCCTTCTCACACTTGTATCCAGGACCGAGTCATGGGGGCACACAAAGCAAGACAACATAAAATTGGAATTAACATCACAGTGGAAAAATGGAAAGCTCCAATAATTCTAAAAAGAAATACCTTAAAGGCTTCACCATTAAATACAATAATTATTATAACTTTTCATGATAAAACAAAAACAATCTATCTGTTAAACACAATTGAGCAATGTTTAAAGTGCTGTTAAACTGGTTCTTGTTAAAATAGTTTTGCCACAAGATCAAAATAAATATCCCCTGATGCTGACAGTGTCTCCCTTTTCTTTCTGTAATTCAAGTGCACTTTGTAGAAATCAAAACTGAAAAATAATGTTATGGTTCTAGAGTATGAAGAGAGGCCAGCAAACTGCAACACTGGATATTTAAGTGAGTGTTTTCTCACTAATTTCCGGTGAGTAGCATAAGAATAAAAGAAATACTTATAGACAGTATGGGACAACTGGACCCCTCCCCCCACAATTCATACCTTGTCTCATCCACTCAACCTCTTCCTCGGTGACAAAGCTGCACAAAGCTCTGGCCATCGCCAAGCGTATCGCTCCAGCTTGCGCAGACCTCCCACCCCCTGAGACTGTGCAGGTCACATCGTGTTTTCCAAGTCGGTCCAGGAAGTGGAAAGGGAACATCAACTGTTCTCTACAGCACATCACCAGAAATATGGTTAAGTTTATTATAAAATAGTTGGTTCTATAAATGGTTCACATTTTGAGCATTTAGAATGGTTTGCTGAGAGCAAGGTTTATTTCCCCAGGATATGGCAATATACTGTGTAAACTACTGCTGATTCCTTTTATCTTCGTAAGAACTTTTGAGGCTTGGAAATAACCTTGTAAAGAAATCTGAAATTTGGGAGTCTCCATTACTCAAATGAATCTAACTCTCTGTGGAGTCAATGATCAGGTATGATATCAACAGGCTTTCCCATGCAGTTATCTACTGTTATCGGGACTCACTAAATAGAGTATACTATAATGCATTTGTATAATGCAGGGGTGTCAAACTCACTTTCACCGGGGGCCACATCAGCTTCATGGTTGCCTTCAAAGGGCCAAATATAATTTTAGGACTGTTAAATGTAACTACTGCTTAACTGGGGGCAAGGAGCTGGCACTGCCACCGGGTAGAAACAAGGTGCTGGGCGGGATAAAACAAGGTGGAGGGCGGGATTCAGCCCATGGGCCTTGTGTTTGCCACTTGTGGTATAATGCATATATAATGCTCATCCTCACACAGTTGGTTTTTAAAGTTCCTAAAATTATATTCAACTTTTTTCTCCCCAATGAAACATATATTGCTATCAATAGTTTTCTAAGTGGCAGGGCCCTGCTACCTGCCTGATGCCAGGTGGCACTGTACAGCCTTAGTCGGGCCCGCTTCCCTCAATAGTGAGTGCCCATGTGGCCTCAGGCAGGCCCCACAGGATCAGAGAATGGAACACAGAACACAGCCCTGGACCTTCTCTTGCTCAAATGAACAAGTATTTACTGAATACTACTTAAGTGCCAGGTGCAGTGTTTACTACCACCTTTGTCAAGCATTTTGATTTTGCTACTTTAATATCTCTGCTGAGTTTTTATTTAGAAAAGTCAATTAATATTGCATTTTGCTTGCTTTGTTTGACACTGTAGCTTTCTAGACCCCAAACAGAGCTTATAACACAGTGAAGCCGACAGATGGATAGTCAGAACATTCAAGTATCACTTCTTGGACTACATTAGAAAAATAATCACATGCAGCAAGATGCATCAAACAGGACTTTCAAGGGCATAGTTCATGGGAATGTGTAATAATATTGTTTCAATAGAAATGTTGTTTTAAAAGGGAAACAATATAAACCTATACTGTTTTTTTGGACAAATGTTTCAAGGCAACCAAATAAAAAATAAGAATGTTATAAAAATAGTACAGTTATCAGTAATAGCCAATTATCATAATAACTGAAGAGGATTTAGAGACTGATAATCTATCCAATTCCACCATTTCATTTATTTCAACGAGGAAACAGCGGCCAAGAGAAAATCTGTGGACTGTCACGTGCACGTGTCACAGGAGGTCTCTGCCTACACAGCTAAATGAGTTACGGGCACGGTGTCCCCAGAAACAGAAGCTCCGGTCACCCACTGGTTTGGGAGTTTAAACATTCGTCTGTCTTAAGTCCTAAAATTTTAAGATTGCTCAATACGTGCTTATTAAAGAAACTTAGACTAAAACTAAAAAAAAAAAATCTCTATAATTTACTCACAATATATCACTACAGTAGTCAGGGTTAAGAAAGAATCAGGGTAAAGAAAGAACCATTTTGAAAAAGAAAAGAAAGAACCATTAGAAAGAGTCTAGATAGTTGAGAAGTTGGTATATACTGAAGTATACACCACCACTCAGTATATATAGATGAGAAAATACCCAAAGGGTATTAATAAAAATAATTATATTGTTATTGATTTTAATTAATCTGACTACAAACTGGTATATGCAAAGTGTTACATGGCTTGAAAATATTTCAAATTCATCTTTTCTGCTTGCAGGGATCCCAGATGAAATCCTGAGTTAAAAGAATCAAATTTATTTTGTTCCTTATTATATAATAAAAGTTACTTTGAAAAAAATAAACAATCAATTTTCTCATTCTATCTTCTCTGATTGCTACTCCCAGGGCAGTGATTCTATTAATATTAGCATATAACTTAAAATACATATCATTACATAGCCTCTTTTAATTTTCTATAGTTGCTTAAAATGCTACCCATATCTCTTCTGCTACATGGTTAGTGCTGTGTGAGTAATGTATTTCATTAATACAGATGATCAGTCAGAGTTGCTTTATTGGTTGACTGATAAGAACACAGGCCTTTCCAAATCAGAAAGATTATTAATCTTTGTATTCCATAGTACCAGGCACATAGTAATAAATGGTTAAGTGAGTAAATGAATAAAAAATTCCTAAAGATGTTGGGAAAGCAACATAGTCAACATTTCCAACCTCTGTTGCTGTTTATGTAAAAGCAGCCTAAAGAAGGTCCCTGAAAAGGTAAGTAAGCAGTTCAATTGACTCAGACAAGTGTCTTACAGAGATCAAGTTCAATCCCTCCTACCAATTAGAAGTGACCTTTAGGCAACTTGGCTATGGTCACACAGCTAAGAAACAGAGCTAGAACCACGATCACTTGACTTTTGGTTCAGCAGTCTTCCTACTGGTCAGCATCACCTTTCTAGTGAATCTGTAAGCTCCTGAGCTGCTTTGCTCCTGCAAGAGGAAAGGCAGCCCACGGCCAGCATGGCTGCCCTGAATGCCTGCAGCTTCTTGAAGGGGATGAGATGGTTTAGCCGCCCATTCCCATGAAGGCTAGTCTTAGGGTTCCCAATCAGGTAGAAAGCTTTTTGATCATAACAGCTGTGTTACCTTCGCAATACCAAAAATCAGATCATAACAGCTGTGGTATCTTCATAATACCGAGAAAAAGACTGGATCATAGACAATCTCTGTTAAATGTCTGTTTAATTCAAAATGAAGAATAAGTTCTAAGAATATATTTAATTGTGAAATCAAGCCAAAATTGAGACTGTGCGTTAAATCATCAGAGTTGTATCCAAAAACAAATCACTACATTTTTCGGACTATAAGATGCACGCCCCACCCATCTGGGAGGAATAATGGTTGTTAATGCTGCTGTTGAATTCTGTTTACATTTACATTGGTGAAATATTATGTTATTTATGCTATTAAATATTTCACCACATTTTTTGCTTCAAAAACTTTTTTTCCTATTTCCCTCCTCTAAAACCTAGGTGCATCTTATAATCCAAAAAATACGGTAACAGGCAAGTACTGGTCAAATGCCATTCCTCCTAGCAGTCCCCAATGTTGAAGCTATGAGCCTCTCTGGCTTTTCTTAAAAGAAATGAGAACTTCCTCCATTTGTTCCCTATGAAGATGATGGCACAATTACTTTAATTCATATTGAATGGAGTTAGAGTGCACTACTTCTTGACACAAACAGTCCTTTTCTGAAGTCATCTTTCTGTCCAGGAGCTTACATAACACTCGTTGGGCCCCCTTTCCTTTACATAAGCACTGGGAACATAAGCATAATGACAGTAAATACTGAAAAAATAATAACTGTTTCAAGAACAGGCCTTTGTACAGGACTCACAAAGAGACCTAACATGAGTATATGTAGAGGATTTGAATTATAACACCCATTTATGATTCATGTGATTCCTCTCTCTTTCCCCATGGGATACACAGTTCAAAAAAATAAAACTGTCCATATTTAGCACTGGGAACCAAGCAAAGCCTGATGAGTTCTTATTTTAAGGCATAAATGGCAGGTTTCTTTGATAGATCACACACACACACACACACACACACACACACACACACACACACACAATCTATTTCCTCTGAATAGGAAAACATCCAAAGTGATAGACCAGACTTTTTCTAATATTTGTGATGGCCAAGGCTGGTTTCTGTTGTTTTGTTTGGTGCATGACAACCCTTAGAAATCTACTTTTCTTACATTTTGGCACAATCTGAATTTCGGAATGTAAGATATATCTAAAATACCCAAATTCCAGTAGCAGCTAATGAAAAGAAGAGGAAGATTCAGTTAAGGAGGAATTTTTAAGATTTTTTTTTTTAAATATGGAAAACCACATAAAAAAGAATGATAGTTTCACTCCAGCTAGTTTGATAAATTATATTGGAAAAGAGAAATACATTTGTCTTTATATTGGTAAAGACAAATACAATCGGAAAAATCACAAGCCTTAATGAACTGATCATAATGTATAATGAAGTATACTTTCTTTAAAAACTAAAAGCAAAAGCAAAACCAGACACTGACCTGTCCTGTGTCACAGGGAAGTAAAGCAGGTAATCGATTCCATTAACTTTTATTCTTCCACTTCCATGTTCATAAACAACTGCCTCTGCTTTTGCACTCTTTCTCTTACCTTTGAAAATATAAAACTTCTATTAGTAAAAATCTGATAAACCAGGGCTCTGAGACGATAAAACTACATGAAAAGTTTTTTCTTCTGAATAACAGTATACAGCGGCATATACAGAAAGTGCTAGGACTTCTACAAGTCAAATAAAAATAAAGCAGGTAAACTACACCATAATCAATGTAATAAAGCTTATTATGAGGTAATTTTGTTCTGCAATTCCGTCTGAATAAAACTGTAATAATTTTAAGTTAGTTGTTCACAAGCAACAAAGTAATTCACATTTATATAACTTAAAAAAGTCAACTGATTAAATGTCCTTTTATAGTCAATAAAAATACTGTATTCAATAAAATATGTGTAACCATAATTTTTAAATATTTGAGAAATATGATAAAATGTAATTGATAGAAATGAAAGTAATACCCAGAAAAGGTTACATTTTTCTGGAAACATTAGTTAAAATGGCAAAGCAATGATATTAAGTTTTTAAGAGCTGCAGATCTATCACTTAATGCATTAATTTTTAAGTTACACCATGTGAAATGTCTCCACACACCTACCAGAGAAATGTGAGGATCTTAAGTTTTCACGTGTTTCATAGTGTCAGCATCTGACATGCAGACTCACTGAGCATTTTCATTTTATAAGAAAACTTAATTATAAATATTTTTCCATCAGTTGAAATGTGAAAATAAGATTTAACATAAGTATGTAAAAATAAAAACGGTGCAGATGACTGTGTAGGAAAAGTGTCCAGATTTTTTTCTTGGGACATTGTAAGGTTCGATTTTTAAAAACTTCCAATAGAATCTTTAAAATGAGGAAATCCAATGTCACAGTAGCAAAAATAAACAAATAAACCAATCAAATGGAGAGGATAATTGTAGTTTCTCAATCATCATGGAATTTATTTTTCCTCCATGAAATGTCATTACCTTCACTTGTGCTGAAGGCCATTCCCTGCTCGTCATACTGCACAGGCTCAATCAGCTGTTTTTTTGATTGAATAGTTACACTCCTACGAAAGCTCTGCAAAAATTCTTTTTCAGTAGCACCACACTGCAGTGTCAATAACCTTTCCAGCAGCCGAATGAACTGTGCATACTGCAGACAATAAAAATTCATTAGAAGATGCAAGTGTAATTGCATTTGCTAAATTTCTTCTATTTTTATAGACCTGATCTTTCCAATGTTGTTTTTCTTGATGAATTTTGACAGGATGACACTTTGGCACCTTCATGCTGCTTTTAGAAAACTGTGTAGATGCAGCACTTGTCCTGTGGATCTTTAGTGCTCTCAGTCTTTTCTTTTGAGAAATAAAGAGATTTATCATTTAAAGAAAAGTCAACTTCTCCATATTTTGATGACATGAAATTGAGAGTTAATTTCATTTCCCAAAAAATATTTAGATGATCTTCAAGTGTAATTTCTACTCTTTTATCTAGAGAAGCTTCATAAGTAATTTCCAGTAAGTTATGTATAGCAAAATGGGGAGAGTTTGATTTTGAGAAAATGTACCTCTTAAATTATATCTCATAATACATTTGGCAAATATATCTTTAGCTGTTCAAGCTGTGTTACTTTAATGTTTATGATTTCCTTTAAAACCGAACAATCAAGCTATTTAAAAATTCAAGAGATACTTGACTTAAAGGGCAACCTCTTGAAATAAATTATCCTTGCTACTCCATGCATTTTTTAAATAGTTCTTGAACATGTGATTAGAAAGTAAACAACTTGGTATTAACCCCTTAAAATTAGAAGCCAGAATAATCATTCTAAAGTGTTTATACAGAAGGAAACAACTAATACTTGAAATCCTTAGTTAATATGAAGAGTGAAGCCTAATTTTGATAACCTTATTTGTGTTTTTGCCAACCCTAAAAGTCACATTCACCTTGTTACCATTGCCTTTAGTGTGAAAATCTGCCATTAATATATAAAAATCTCACCAATAAGATTAAGAGGGCTATTTTGATTACTATTTCCTGTGATGTTACAATAAAAGAGAAGGAAATTGCTCTGACTAGTGTGGCTCAGTGGGGTGGGTGTTGTCTCACAAACTGAAAGGCTGCTGGTATGATTCTAGGTCAGGGCACAGGCCTGGGTTGCAGGCCAAGTCCCGGGTCGGGGGCATGTGTGAGGCAACTGGTCAATGTTTCTCTTGCACATTGATGTCTCTCTCCCTCTCTTTCCCCTCTCTCTAAAAATAAATAAATATAATCTTAAAAAGTGAGAGAGAGGGAGAGAGATAGAAGACAATTTTCTAAGCAAGGGAGGAATACTTAGCCACCTATGGTACCAGCCTGACAAAACTCCAATCTTCCCCTCCCTTTCAGGCCTATGTCCTTTGTCCTCAGCTATTCTCTCAATTCCATCACACAGTGTGACTACTGGTGAACCTACCAAGGGGAAACTACAGATACAACACAGCCTTGCTCATGAGCTAAGAAGTTTAAGAAGTCACTGCCGCTCTGCCTCCCACATCTTGATACCAGACTTCAACTTCAGGATTTCTTCTGATGGCCACTACCCCAAATGTACAGAAGACATATACATTCATATGCACACCTGTGATAATGTCTTTGGGATGTTTTCAGAATGAAAACAAATAAACACACCTGCATTATAAAAATCAAAGCAGCCAGAAAACAGTAAACAATAGAATGATGTACGTTTTCAATGACAAAGCAAAGGGAGACTTTTTTCAGTTAGACCCTAATGCAGTGATACTGATTTCACGGTTAGTATATTAGAAACTAACTCCAGACCAGGGGTGTCAAACTCATTTTCACCAGGGGCTACATCAGCTTCGAGGTTGCCTTCAAAGGGCCGAAGGTAATTTTAGGACTGTATAAGTGTAACTACTCAACTAGGGGCAAGGAGCTCAGCACTGCTGCCAGGTAGAACAAGGTGGAGGGCCAGATTCAGCCCGCGGGCCTTGTATTTACTACCTGTGCTCTAGGCCTACCACTCACTCACCAAATGCTTGACACCTTGTGTTTAAGCGAACTACAACTTTACCATATCATTAATTTATCCAATATGTTAAACAAGAAAAAGGGCAATTTCGGTACAAGACTTAAAATCCACAGGGTGGCAAGGTACTAACGATGGCAGCCATTGCCAAGGGGAAAAAAAACAACTCCTCTTGGGACAATTTTGAAATTAATCTACACTGAAATCTTAAAAAAATAATCTACATTTAGAGCATCAAGATATTTAAAACATCAATTTCCCTCTGATGATACTGGCATATATTATAACATTTAGCAAAATAAAAATCTGAGACCTAAGTGGGATATCACACTTATCTGAAGAGTTCGTTAAAAATACTGATTCCTATATGACATCCCTAGAAACTCTGAGCTATTCCTGATCCTTAAAATTACATTTTGTAACCAGCATTCCAAGTGATTCTGACACAGGTGGCTCTACAGATTCCAAGATAAAAAACAGTGGCCTCAGAGATACTTCACATGAGTAAGCCAAAAAAGCAGTAAACTGTGTGAAGGTAACCAGGTGCTTTACTCCTTTTCTACTTAACCTATAATAGCGCCTTACACTTATCATCAGCTTGTAAAGTTAGCCATCCCCTTTACTGAAAGAGATGAAAAAAGGCCTCTATTATGCTTCCCTAGAACAACTAGCAGAGGACACCAGGGCACTTAGATAAGGAGGGTCTGGAGACCAGGCATGTAACCTTCCTCCTTCCATGGCAGAAATCAAGTACAAATATGTTATAAAAAGGAAAATTATCTTAGAAACAATTGCCTCCAAGGAACATTACGATTAGGGTCCTAAAACAGCAATTGTCTGCATTGTTATGGTACAGGTCCCCTTAAATCTGAAAAGATTAATTACTCACATCTTGATCTGACAGTTTTTCCACTAACATTTCTTCTAGTTCCTCCTTAATCAGCCATCTGCTACCAATCAGGTCTCTGTTAAAATATCACATAGATTCTCTTTTAAATTAACCATGCAATTAGAGTTATATCACAAAAGATCTCAGATGTAGTAGCAATTCTTGATTGGAAAAGAAACTTTTCTACTATATAGCTGTAAAATTTCATTGAAGTGAACTATTTTCCCAATAGAATTAATATTTCATGTCCTCAATCTATTCTAGAAAAGGTATCGAATCTAGCAAATGTTTTATTTGAAGAGTTAATATACCATTGTGGAAATTAATTGGTATTAAAAGCCACCAGATTTCTTAAAAATTAACCTTTCACTTGTTTTTCATAATTTATTTCAAAGGAGATGTTATGGATGCAAAGTTAATCTGTCAATGGACTAAAGTAGTAGTAAAGTCCAAATACAGGGCCAGGGGTAGTATTTACAAGCTAAGCAAGATATGTTCAAAGATGTGTGTTTGTGTAAGAAAACACACATGAAGCACCAGGCCAAAATGTAAAACTGGCTGCTTAAGACAGTGGATCTAATCTGTCACTATTGGCTAAATGAAAGACTAAAATACTAAACAAAATACTAAACAAAGTATTTGTTTGAAATACTAAACAAAAACACAAATAAACCCCCCCCCCCCAAACTACAACCATGTAGAAGTAAGTAAATATGTAGCTAGCTATATAGCTATACAAGGCCTGTCCAGAAAGTATCCAGACATGTGATATGAAAAATAGAGACATTCATTGAAGAAGATACAAGAAACATTGTACACAGGACAATGACGCCTCTGTCCCCTTCAAAGTAGCACCTTGGGACCTCATACAGTTCTTCTAATTGCTATCAACTGCCCCATTGTATTTCCTTGAATTTCACTGATGTCTGAAATCTCTTCCCTTTCAAAGGTGACTTTAGTTTTAGGAAAAACCAAAAGTTGCAGGGCCCCAAATCTGGGTTTGGAGGGGGCCGCAGCCCTGGGTGAGGGCACCTCACCTGGGTGATTTGATGTTTTACCAAAACACTCTGCACGAGATGTGATGCAAGAATGGGTGTGTTGTTGTGTGAAACTGCAAATCACCAGTTGCCCATAGCTGTGGCTTTCTGAATCATCAGAATAGTTTTTGTAGAGGAATGTTAAAGTTTAATGCAAAATTCGATGCAGATTCATTGTTCTACTCACTCATTTCGAATGTGACAGCCACATAGTACACATGTTTATTCAAAGGCATCTACCACCCCCAATGACTAGTACAGTAAAGTCGTCATTGTTCACACATGTGAATTCCAGTCCACTCTCCTTGGCTGCCGGGTTACAATGATGTTGCTCAAACTGTTTTAGTTATACTAAGAGTGGCTGGACTTTTTCTGGACAGACCTTGTATACACAAGGTATATACTAAAATAAAAATTTGAGGATATCATACTCAAATATAGTTATTACATACCATTTAGCACATAAATATGAAGTGAAGTAACATAAATATAATAACCATAATATTTACTTCCTCTATTATTTTGACCTCTAACTTTAATGATTAATGCTGAAATATAGAACCAATTTCTAGGCTTAAGCTGTGCTTGAAAAACATTAATAATAACTTGCTTGTTTTTAGTCCAAATTTTTCATATATCTTAATGCAAGAACTTACTTGGTTTTAGCTTCTTCTGAAAATAGACCTTTGGCTTGCAACTCATTTTTATGTTTTTCTAAATTGAGTAGCTTTCCATAAGCATCCTATAGCAAACAAAATATACATAATAAAGTGAGAGATGATACATTATTACTTCTACTTTATATTTTCCTTGAACACCCCTTACTTTGAAAGTGACCTCCTCAAATTATGTAGCTGCATAGCAAGTAATACTGAAAATACTTTTTAATATTATTTTGCATTCAAACTAAAAATGGGAGAGTAATTTCAGTGAGATTTTAGTATAATGCATACCTTAACTGATTTTCAAGTATCTCTGTAAGAAACAACTCCAGTGAGGTTGGTAAAAACAAAACAAAGCTACAAACTATTTTCCTTAGTTCCACAACCAGGAACAAAAATTTTCCTTAGAAAATAACCTTAATTTATATAGCAATATGCACTTTAAACTCAGAGACTTAATCAGTAAAAGTTATGGTATTTATAGCTGAACTACTTATCTTATTTACATAATATTTAAATCTTCGCTATGTAGTGTCTTACAGTTTTTAATTTATTTTTCATTATCTAATTTATTGTGTTAATATATTTTTTAACAAAGTCTGTGAATGTATGACACTTGTTAAACTGTAACGCAAGTAGGGGAAAATTTTTGCCATTTTGTTACAACTTGGCAATAAAGATTATCAATGAAATACATTTTTCAGAAAATGGGTTTATAACAAATAGGATGTAACTGTTTCCCATTTTTTGGTTTGAACAAACTTAAGTATTTGAAGACTCACATCCAATATGTGAGTATTCATTTATAATTTCCACGTAACTTCCCATAATAATACCTAATGAACATAGGTATTTTCATAGAATGAGTTAGACATGATATAAATGATATTTTTTCTAATCATGACACTTTCCAATGTCATTAGCTAATGTCAGAAGACAAAACTTATTACACATACAGATGTCCATCCATATCTCCAATAGTTTTAATTAATCATTTCAAACTTGAGGGGTGGTTTCTTATGGGCTCTGATTAGACTGCTATATCATGTCTATGATGCTAACAAAGAGTTTGTTCTAAGAGAAGTGTCCCTTTGCCACTATCTTTTATTTACTAGTGCTTGCATTTTATTATCTTCATTCCATAACCTCTGATTGGTACTGGAATTGATTGGTGAGTAAAGACAAAGAAAAAAAGCAGAAAAAAGAAGAGAAGCAGCTAGTCAGAAGCTGTAAAACTGAGGCTAAGCTACAGATTCTAACATGGACATGAGTATTTTAAACAAAGTGAAGCAATCACAGTTTAGGAATCAATAATGCAATTTCCTAGGGCACCAGAGGAGAAGCAGCATCCAAGCCTAAATCTGGTTAGATGTGTAAATTTGCAGATCCCACACCAGACTTTCAGAAAAGGACCCTTTGTGGGAGGGGCCCAGTGATCCATTTCAATGATGCCTCCAAGAGATGTGCACTAAAGTTTGGATTTGCACACTAGGACTATGGAGAGCTGAGTTCAATGCAATAGTGAAGGACAAATTAAGTCAATTTGATTCTACTGTTCTAATTAAGAATAACTATCTCTACAACTACATTCAAGGTACAAATCCATCAGCTATAGCAGTAGATGGTATGTGACAATTTGAAATAAACAACTGTCTACCCTAAAGAAAGCAAGAACTAATATGAACAATACATGTAAAATTTATAGCTCCTATTCATCTTAAAATTTTACAACTTGCCTCCCATGAACTGGTAAGCCTCATTTGACTGGTTGTGGTTAGGATACTTTTGACTCATTTCTAAAGGCGCAGATAGTAGTTTGTCACCCCCAACTGAATAGAACATCTGAAAAATGTCTATGCACCTCTGTTTTGAGAAAGAAATTCTCAAGTGCTCTGAATAAGCAAAATAAAGAAAAAAACACACAAAATGGGCCCTGATAGGAAATGGACAGACACAGTGCAAACAGCATCTGCTGTGCACCAGACTCTGCCAGACCGTTGCGCCTGGGGACTCTGGTAAAAGGGCGACGCCAGTGAGCCTGAGTGCATAACTCAGAGATGCGGTGTCTCTCAGATCTAGCTAAGAAAATATAAATCCAAGAGAACATCAACAGTAATAAGATACCCTCCCCTGCTTGTAAGGATCTATTTAATATTCTGGAATAACAAGGCAACTTAAATAAAAATAACTAACCTGCCTCACAGGGAAGTTTCAAGCCAAAGTTTGGGCCACTAACTTCGTCATCACTTTCCGGTGACATTTGAGCAATTTTACCTTAAGTCCATGTTTTTCTTAAAATTTTCTCTCACTATGCTAGTACCATCCAGTGTTATATTTAGCTCCATAATAATTTATAAATAGTATAAAATAATCAGAAAAAGTGCAGGATATGAGAAAACAACTGAAAAGTACATGTCAAATTTCAAACATGATAAATTCTGTTCATTTGTGACAAATGTTAACACTTTGATGGTTGTAATTCATCAAATTAAATAATGCTCATTAAGCCACCCCTTATACTTCTTTAAATAGGAAAATATACACAAACTACTTAGCACAGTGCCTGACCTATGCTAACAGTCAAGAAATGACAGCAGGGGTTAGGGATGGCATTCAAGAGTCTAATAACTGAGAAGCAATTTTATTGGTGCATCATTTCTATTTTTCTTTCTTTTCTACATAATAAAACCACTCTTCAGATTCTATCTTGGTTAGAAACAACAGTTCTCTGGAAAGCGGATTCTATAGCTTCAATTCCCCGAAGACATGTGTACTAATTTACATCAAAAAATCCTGAAGGGTATAAAATATGCCAGGAACTGTCAACAACACAGGTTATCACTGGTAGCTTTTGGTATATTGGTATATTGTTAAATTTCCACTTAAATTTTAAGGGACACTAGAGAATTGGTATGACCCACCTATATTGAGTTTATATACTATATTTAATAGTGTAATTTTCACATATGACAGGATAACCCAGATGTGAAATGCTGAATCATTAATCACAGTTATGATTAATATTTCATAAAATCAAAGCGAGCCTATCCACCCTTGTGTCATCAGATTTCCATAATGTATGAGTCAAATTTAGAAGGTGCCTAATTTGAAAATACCAGATGCTCAGGTTGCAGAAGTGTTTAAACTGAACCCTTCCAAGAATGTGAGCAACATGATTTTTCATCTAAAAATCTGATTTTAGTCTTCTAAAATCTGTTTTGGTTATTTTAATCATGTAGAAATTCCATTTTAGGATGGGTAAATGAATGACATTTCTTGGGAGAGTGGTACAGAAAAGGCAACTGTATTCTGATATACAATTATACATATCACACTAATAATAACTATCTTAGGTACTAGATCAAAAACAGAAAAGTAACACACTTAAATATGTATTTGTTTTTTTAAAAGAAGAATCACAGAAAGTCAATTTCCTAAACAACAATCTTCTTAAATTTTTGGCTTTCGGCACATACAGAATCAAATGAAATAAATATAATTTATTTATCATGGCTTCTGTTATTTATCCAAAGTTCCAAGGAACATATTTCTACTGCAGACCCTTGCCATCAGTCTGTGAAAACAATATGCTATATAGTTGACACATCATGTAGTGCTATTCAACATCAAAAGGGAAACAGCCTCATACATGGGTCACATAGAAAAGTACTGTGGGAGAGTACAGATCTAGGAGGATTATATAAAAATGTCTGTAACTCATATACCATACATTTTTACTACTCAAAGCAACATCCCACCATATATTATAACAATTATACCATCATAAAAATAACCTGATTATAACAACAGAGGCCGTAAGTTGAATTAGCCTTTAAAAATTTTTTAAAAAATTGTTACTGCACGATATACAATGGTAATTATTCCTATGTGAGGAAAATGTATATCAAAGATACTTCTGTAACAGTGGTTTCTACTGCTGAATTAATTCCTGTTGTCAAGAAAAGTCTTAAAATAGCACATACATATGTCAGCATTAGTCTGTAGCACATTAAAAACTAAGCACATTACATAGTTGTAGTTATTTTACAATATCTGTGAGAAGGGTCACTATGTTAATTCCATTTTGACAGCTAAAAGCACTACATCAGGAGTTTTAAATGTTCACCACAGGTTACTGAGAAGATGTGAAGGAAGGGAGACCTCTGTGGCTCCAAGTCCCGGACTTGCAGACGTGCCCTTCACCAGGTCTGAGTTCTCCACCTAAGGAGCCCAATGATTCCCCTGGGGCTTCTCTACTCTGTAAGTCATTTAAAACAAACTGCAGAGCAGCCAGCTCCAGGAGGAAGAACGGAAGAGGGGAGTAGAGCCAATGGGTAGAAGATTGCATCACGATCTACGCAAAGACATTTGAAGCCGTAGCCAAGCTACAATCTTTCCAAGAACTTTGAACTCCCTCCTGCCCTCAACTCTGGGAAGATTCCTCCAGTAGGAACTCAATCGAGGATGCTGCATGGCTGCCTCATCTACTTCCTCTGCCTCTAGACTATCATTTCAGAATGACCTCTCCACCTCAATGAGCATGCCAAGAGCCCAGTTAATTCTGATTCCCAAGTACCTGGAAGAAGGCCAGGCAGGCCAGCATGTCAGCCACATAGCCCCCCAGGGCCTTCAGCGATGGGTAGGACTTGACCATCCACATGGATGGCACTTTACCCATAAGCATGCTATTGAAGACATCCTCTAGCTCTGAGGACATCAGGCCCTGCCCTTTGATGGCTCGGCCAAGATTGATGAGACTTCTACGAACCACATTGGTCAACCTGTAAGAACAAAGAAGCCACTCAGCCCACTGCACTTCACCAGTGGGCTAATTCTACCTGAGGATACTGACTCTTAGTCTCCTTTTACTTTTCCCTCCTTCAGCAGGACTTCCGCCAAGATGGAGGCGTAGGAGGAAGCACTGTACCTCCTCCCACAACCCAGCAACAAAACACAGCCAAAACCACAGAAAACTGAACTTCACGGAAGTCTGACAACAGCGAACCCTTCAGCCAAACCTGTGAGAGGGGCAGAGCCAGGAGCAGAGCGGGGTCGGGCAGGAAAGATCCACTGGACCCACCCGGGCCGCCACCCAGGTGCGCCGGCAGCCATAGGCGGATCCCAAGTGTGGAGTAGCGGGTGGACCCACTGAGGGCACAAGGCGGTGGATTCACTGAAGACTGACCACGGTTCACACCTTTGCGTGCAGATAAACCAATGAAGGAGGGAGTGGTGAGACAGACCGTGCAGGCCCCAGTGGCCGGAAGCAGCAGAGGGAACCGCCATTGTCCCTCTCTGACCCCGCCCCCACCTACAGCCACAACCCAGCGACCTTGGGTGGCCTCGTCCTGGTGAACAACTAAGGCTCCGCTCCTCATACCTAACAGGCACGAACAGATCAAAACAGGGCTCAAGAAGAACTTAGAGCCCCAGAGCTGATAAATCTAAGCAATGAAGAAATAGCCAAGCTTTCAGATGCACAGTTCAAAACACTGGTGATCAGGATGCTCACAGAACTGGTTGATTTTAGTCACAAATTAGAGGAACATATGAAGGTTAAACTAATTGAAATAAATGGAATTCCACAGGAAACCAATAGTAATGGAAAGGAAACTAGGACTCAAATCAAAGGAGTGGACCAGAAAGAGGAAAAAAATGACCAAACAGAAAAGAATGTGCAAACAAGAATTCAAAAAAAATGAGGAGAGGCTTAGGAACCTCCAGGACATCTTTAAATGTTCCAACACATCACAATTATAGGGGTGCCAGAAGGGGAAGAGGAACAGCCACGAGTGGAAAACTTATTTGAACAAATAATAAAAGAGAATTTCCCCAATCTGGCAAAGGAAATAGACTTCCAGGAAATCCAGGAAGCTCAGAGAGTCCCAAAGAAGTTGGACCCAAGAAGGAACACACCAAGGAACATCATCATTACATTAGCCAAGATTAAAATGAAGGAGAGAATCCTAGAAGCAGCAAGAGATAAGAGGACAGTCACCTACAAAGGAGTTCCCATCAGACTGTCAGCTTATTTCTCAAAAGAAACCTTATAGGCAAGAAGGGGCTGGAAAGAAGTATTCCAAGTCATGAAAACCAAAGACCTACAACCAAGATTGCTCTATCCAGCAAAGCTTTCATTTAGAATGGAAGGGCAGATAAAGTGCTTCTCAGATAAGATCAAATTCAAGGAGTTCATCATCACCAAGCCCTTATTATATGAAATGTTAAAGGGACTTACCTAAGAAAAAGAAGATAAAAAAAAGATGAACAGTGAAAGGACAGCAAACTCACAGTTATTAACAACCACACCTAAAACAAAAGCAAACTAAGAGGACAGCTAGATTAGGAGTGAACCATAGAAATGAAGATCACATGGAGGGTTAGCAACAGGGGAGTGGGAGAAGGAGAAGGGGGGAGAAGGTACAGAAAATAAGTAGCATAGACAGTAGATAGAAAATAGATGGGGGGCAAGAATAGTGTGGGAAACATAGAATCTAAAGAACTTGAAACACGTGGTCATAAACTAAAGGGGGGGAATGGTGGGGGAGGCGTGTGCAGGGTGGAGGGGAATGAAGGGGGGAATAGAACAACTGTAATGGCATAATCAATAAAATATATTTAAAAACAAATAAAACAAACTGCAGAATTTCTAAATAAGCCAGGAGCTTCTTTCAAAAGGCAAATTAATCCTGTTTATGCATAAGTTATTAGAATTAGAATTACTTGGTTGTGTTTCTTATTTACTTTAATTCAGTAGAGTACTTTAAGTAAATAATGATTTTCATTCCCTAATTTTATACATATTTTTTGTGAAAATTTCATCTGTGGCCATGTTATTCTTTCAATTTATAAAAATACTCTGAAAACACCCCACTGTTCACTGTAAAACTTGTCCTAAAATAGAAATGAGATTTCTATAAGATGCTAAATTATTCCCACTGCAGTTTTTAGAGCTAACTTTTCTTAAAGATTGGGGAGGGGGAGCTTGTGTAAAATTCAACGAACACTTATTTGACAATCTAGTGTTTTCAATATGCTACACAGCCTTTCCCACCCACTAGTTTCATGGGATTTTTAAAAAGGTGTTCTGGGTAGAAAGGGCTCTATGATCTAGTATGTTTGAGCAGCAGTGGGTTAATGCAACAGGTTTCTTTACTGAGGAATTTTGCAGAGCTTTTTCACGCTAATAAGTATCTCCATATTCGAGTTTTCTAGGCCACAATAAGCAGCATTCCCAAACTAAGTAATTCCAGAGATCCTTTCTTGAAGAATATTTTATAACCTGTGCTCCTCAGAAAGCACTATGGGAAAAGGTGCATTATAGACATGCCCTGACTTAATGAGTAATATTTTACAAAAGGATTCCCCACTTCAGAGTGAAAAAATCACCTCCCGTAATGAGTTTTAAATAGTTTTCAACTAATTTTTCATGAAGGAATTTAAAAACTTTCAGAAATGTATAAATTAATGAGTCAACCTAAATATTTTTCTAAAAATTAAAGGACCTGCACAAACTCAACTGTGACTACCCAGATTGCCAATGTCTTGCTCATGAATACAGGCCACTCTCCCCTTCACCACCAGCTTTGTTGGCCTGGACAGCTGCAACTGCTGTGGACAAGGGGTATGCCTGGCAGGCTGGAGGACCGAAGGGCACACCCTCTGGCCTATCGCTGCCCCGCCCCTCGTGGAGAGCTAGGCATGTTCTTTACTGCACACGTATTCCTGTTCTAAAAAGTCTTCCCTTTCCTTTATGCTTCTGCTCAAGTGTTTCAGAAAATTTCTTTTATTCTTTATTTCTTTATTCTGCTCCTGAAACCCTAAACTGAAGCTAAAAATTGTGTCTGAAAAGTACACAATTTCTACTGGTTAAGTACCTATTAAAGAAATGAAAAGCCATCCATTTCAGGTGAAAAATGCCAGATTAGACAGTGCCATCCAGAGGAGTTCCCTTTCCAGTACTCAACTAACTATCCTTTGAGAAACTCAAAGTCTCTTATTCTCACTTAAATTACTTTTCACTGCTTAAGAAATTAGTTGTTAGCACTGTTTTATGCTCTTTTCATTACATATGTACATCATATTCACTGTAAGTTTGTTACTGACTTTCCCAGGAACTTGAAGGAGCAGTGTCCACAGGAAAATGTTCTAACTCCCCTGCAGAGTTATTCTAATGAACCTGCAGAATGTAACACATTTACAAAGTCTGAGACCCCATGGATCAGCACATTTTTCTTCACTTTATCTTTCTTATCACATTTCATTTCTGGGCAGAAACAAATTACTTCTTCCTTCTCATGTTCATCTTGTCTCAAAAATCTCCCTGCTTCTCCATAGAAATTAGATGGGCCCAATGGAAAGTGTTCACTGAAGCATTATACATTATCTGAAACTATAAGCTGCAACAGTACTATCTTTTATTAGTTGCTATAATGTAATACCTAAGGTCAATATGAAAAGTGGCCAAATACTAAAAAGAAGACTTGGCATAGGAGACAAAAAGGGTAACTGACATTAGAAAGATTTCCTGGCAGAAATGCCCACATATTAGGTCCATCAGTCAAAACACTTGGCTGATGACTGCCACATCTCAATTAGTTTCTCAATGACATGGGGAAAACTGATTTGGCTCAGTGTCTTTTACCCTGTCATATGGGAAGAAACTTCATCAACAAAAAGAAATGATAACAACAATCATTCACTTCCAAGTATTTAAAGCCCACCAGTATTTGGGGGCCAACTGCCTTGCTGCAGTGTAAGAACAGTAGTGGACTCACTGTCACCCAGACAATGGAACGGCAACCCCCACCACCAAGAGAAGGGAGAACAAAGAAGAGAACAAACACATAAAGCAGTTTCAATTTTTACCATTTTACTTTATGTCCAATGTTTGACTTCACTACAAAACCACTTTTGTAAGCCCAACAGTGAGTATTGAGTCTCATACTATTTCAAAGTAACAAACTGAATCCAGGATGATGTTGGTTTACATGACCTAGAAAATGAGACTGGTATGACTGACTATAGTTATAACTGATAACAAGTACAAATATGAGGCTAAAGTCTTTGGCATATATTTAGGAAAACATTTATCCTTTCCCCCATACATACATTTTTGAAAATATAAGGTTTTATTAATTATCTGAATTAAAATATCCAAATGAACCCCAAATATCTGTAATTCCTATGTGTAAAACTGTTCTGATGAGCAAAAAAACAAATGCTAAATAAACTCCGTATAGTCTGGGGAGTTAAAACACCCAGCAAAACAAACTGACCTAAATTTCAGCTAAAACATAAAGGCCCAAAGAACACTCCCATATGTAACAGAAACTATATTACTCAAAAAGAAAGAGTATTTATTAATCAGATACAGTTTGGTTTATCAGTCAGAGTATGCTAGTATTTTATCCACTGAGAAACCAACCATTTTCTTGAGCAATACCTTTTAAAAGATAGAAACAAACTAAAAACAAAATCAGGCCTCTCCTGCAATGTGTAGTTTCTTCATTATGATGCAATGCAACAAAACATCCTGCCCTTGGGTTGCTCAGTTTCAGCCAAAACAAATGCAAATGGCCTGTCAGATGACAGCTGTTTGATAAGGCTCCTCCACAAGACCTGCATGCTTTCCTTTTTCCGTGAAACTTGGGATGAAAAGCAGAAGGCAGGAAGGGAATTAATGTAGCATACAGTCTAAAGGCAATGCTACAACCGTGATTAAGTAGAAAAGTTAACAGGCACAGATTTTCCATGGCTTTGCTGCGTGCAACCCATCCGTGTAACAAGTTGACAGGCCTAGTGCGTCAGCTCCATCATCCCTTCCGACAGCTAAAACGCAGCACTGCATCCCTTTTCAGAGAAAATTTGCGTCTGCACCATGAAGCGTTGTACATTATTTCTTAGCACTGCAGGGGGCTTAGGTCCATATGGAACCTTCACAAATATTACCACAGATCAAACCGGCAGCTTCTGCAGGCAGATTTGACATACCTATTTAAATGAACAGCAGGGGTCCTTGGGCAGCCTCGGGCTGTGCAGAGACAACCTCAGTGGAAAGCTTGAGCTGCAGCTCCATTACTCAGCAAAGACGCACTCTACATTTATCATTCATTTCATTTCTGCCAGGGCAAGAAGCTCATTTGCCCAAGGTCAACAAAAACCGAAAAAAGGGCTCTCTGTTTCCCCCCGCCGCCAAGAAATAGATGTACCTGACAAGTGGGGGTTTTGTCATTTCGGGTTTGTGGAGCTCCAACAAACATAAGACATTCTAAAAAGCAGAGGAAAGCGCACACGGGATTCGAGCAACCTGAAATCTGACTCTGGATGGGGAAACCCACTGAATACTTAAAAAATCATGCAATGAATAAAACTTGACACATTTTGAGAATAAAATGGTTCTGCTGTTTAAAACTGGATATTAGCATCCAGGTTTTTCACCCTTGTCACAATAGGGAACGCCCATATCTGCACACTGTCAAACATTCAAGAGTTCTGAAAACAAAAACTTCCCAGCACTCCCAAAGGCAGTTGGAAGTAGGTCTTTTTTCTAGGCTTTCTAGACTCATACATTGCATTAGCCTACAAAACGCAGCAACTGTATCTGCATAACAAGTACAGTTAACTATCTGACTCCCTCCCAAGGTGCCTTAGAGACCCTGAGAGGATATGTACCTGCCCCTACCTGCTTCATGTTTTACCTGGATTGCACATACATGCACTACAACTGAGTATCTATCTGCTAACACGATCTCAATTTGTAAGAAAAAGCACCTTAAGGACAAACCATTCTGTTATAAATCCTGTGTTTACCTTTAGAAATATGGATTAATAAAATACAAAGCCTTTCAACATATTGTCTCACCTCCAGAAGTCCTATTTTTGTTCCTTATGAAACATACTAGGTCAATTGTGAAGTTTAGAAAAATCTCTGGTAAAATCAGTTATTTACCTTACAGCTCATGTTATTTATCATAAAATATAATATACTTACATGCATTAATGAATAATATGACTGTTTGCCAGTATAAAAGAGAAAATGAAATGGACGACCATCTTCTCCCCACTGGGTTGCTAATAAAAAGCCAGATAAAAACAAATAAACAAAAATAAAATATACAGAGAGAGACCAAACAGATGTATTTAACTACAGTCATGAGACATGTTTATAATTCTGATTGACTTTTAAAACAACAAAAAGCATAATATTTAGAATTTTAATATTTAGTTTAGCATGTAACTATTTAGGGTATTTAACAGTCACTGACATAAAACAATGTTTGTATTTGAGAAAATATTCCTAAATATCTTACCATGAGAATTTCTATAACTTGTTTTAAATAAACGGCCATAAAACAGACAAAATCAACTTGTTAGGACAAAAAATATTAGGTTTGGCCATAAATATAATGCACTCCTATATTCTTAAAAACAAAAACTGATAAAGTCAATAATGTAGTTCATTCAGAAAATGAGAAACAGGCGTAATATAATAAAGAAAAACACGAGATGGATTTTCCCATGACACATTATTTGTTTCAACTCTGTGAGGACATATTTCAGAGTTTAGAAACATCTAAAACAAAAGGGGCCCCCAAAAGTGTTACATGTAATTCCTTGTGAAATACAGATGATCATTCACATCTAATAAACACCAAACAAACTGAGAAATGGAATCTCTAGTAAGTAAACCAAACCACTAACTCCATGCCCTTTGCTGGTATTTCTGAGTTGTTTCTCTGTTAACAATCTGTAGGAACTCTAACATGTTAAAAGATTACACTCCTTTGTCTATTACATAAATTGTAAACACTTTTCTCCCAATCTTTCACTTGCTTTTTAAATTTTGTTTATGGTGTCTTTCATAATCAAGAATTTAACATATATGTTTTTGTAGAATCTGTCACTTTTCCTCCATGGCAGTGTTTCTCAACTGTTTTCTTTCTTTCATTATCTACATTACTAAGGAGCCTTTTTAGACATTTTGTTTTTCCTAATATCCTCCTTCCCATGAGATTTTAATACCAGACATACTGCATATGGGTTGAGAGCTGAAACACTGTAACTGTTGAGATTTTTTCTTTTCTTCTAAATCAATTTATGCCCCCTTGGGCCCAACATCACTGCACTGAGAAAGCATGCTTTAAGACTGGATGCTTCCTAAAAATTATTTTCCTACATTTTCTACTGAAATTTTTGTTTTCATGTTCAGAAATTTAATATAGCTGGAATTTATATTTGTGAGGCAGAAATCCCAGTGTTTTCTCCAGCAGAGTGAGTCGTTACTCATTCGTTTTTTAAGTACTACACTCTTTCTGTTGAAATACCACCTACACAATACGCAGGTAATCTTTTCCTTCTGAGGATAATTGGCATCAGCCATGGGCCACTTTAAGTGAATATACTTAAAAACAAAAAAAGACCAAAATTTCATAGTAAATGGTAAAAAAAACACAAAAAGTGCGCTGGGATGGGAGAAATAGAAAAATGTAATTGAAAAATAATTAGATAAAAAAAACCCAAGAAAAACAAACGAACAAAAAACCTGATAGGAAGTTTAGCTTGAAAAAAATAAAGCAAGATTCTTATTTGCCAATGGCTTATGGATGAATTAAATACTTCTCCAACATCATTTTCCTAGACTTCATGAAACCCTACATATTTTCTGATATTTACAAGTTTACTATGCAATCAATTTTCACTGTATTATTAAAGCAGTCAGTCAGAAAGTAACCAAGAAAGACAAACATCATGGTTCCAGATGAGAGTTTACTAAAAAGCTTAGAGGAATTTCTGAATTTGGTCTCATTTCATGTGATTGTGTGCTTGTGTATACTTGATTTCTGAAGTATGTATGTATATGCATATATACACACATGCACATACATATGTATGTATGTGTATATATATACACATATATATACACATATGTATATATATATACACACATTCTTGACTTCACTCAATCTAGATGTCAGACTTTAAGATGCCCCATCATGCATCTTTTGCAAAGAAAAAAAGCTGACAGCATGCTTCATAGTTGGCATTAACTGTATAATGAAACCTATTGTTAAAAATGTTAAAATTTGAAAAACTATGTCGTAGAACCTACAAAATATGACATAAACAAATATTGACACTGAATACTCTAATTTGATCTCTTCTGCACCACTACTGCTATTTAATTAAAATGAGCTTTATGCTGCATTTTGATATTTAATAGGCTAAGTAAGCTTCCTTCATTATTCTTATTTCTTTAAAAAAATTCTTTCAAATAAACTTGACAAATTTCTCCCAAAAGTCCTACCAAGACTTTTACTGAAATTATATTAAAGTAGTTTTCAATCTTTCCTCATACAAACATGAAATCACTTTCCAGCTATTTAGATTTTTACTTATGATAAGTTTTATAATTTTCTACAAAAATTTCTTACATACTTTGGTAAGTTTTATATGTACTTTAGCTTTTGTTTCTCTTGATACTACCTCCTCGGTCATCTATGTTTTCTATAACATTAATTACACTAGTAATAGATTCTTTTACTATTTCTTAAACAGACTTTCTTTTTTAGAGTAATTTAAGGTTCACAGTAAAATTGAGAGGAAGATACACAGATTTACCATACACCTCCTGCTCCCTCACATGCAGAGCCTCCCCCATTATCAACACCCTCCACCGAAGTAATACATTTGTTACAACTGATGAGCCTACAGTGACATATCATGATTATCCAAAACTCGTGGTTTACATATGGTTCACTCTTGGTGTTGTACATTCTTGGGTTTGGACAAATGTATAGACATGTATCCACCATTACAGAGTATCAGAGAGTAGTTTCACTGCCCTAAAAATCCTCTGTGCTCCACCTATTCATCCCTCCCTCCCCACCTAACTCCTGGTGACCAGTGACTTTTTACTGTCAGCACAGTTTTGTCTTTTTCAGAAAGTCGTATGGTTGGAATCATATATGTAACCTTTTCAGATTAGATTTTTTCATTTAGTAACATGCATTCAAGTTTCCTCCATGTCTTTTTGTGGCTTGATAGCTCATTAGTGAACAATCTTCCATTATCTAGATATACCAGTTTAATTTTCCACACACCAACTAAAGGACATCTTCCAAGTTTTGACAATTATGAGTAAAGCTGCTATAAACATCTGTGTGCAAGTTTCTGTGTAGATACTAAGTTTTCAACTCCTCTGGGTAAATGCCAAGGAGCACAACTGCTGGATTATATGGTAAAAATATGTTTAGTTTTATGAAACTGCCAAACTGTCTTCTAAAGCGGCTGCACCATTTTGCATTTCCACCAGAATGTATTCCTGTTGTTACATAACCTTGCAAGAATTGGTGTTGTCAGTGTTCTGAATTTTGGCCACTCTAACAGGTATCTCACGGTTGCTTTAATTTGGATTTCCCTGATGTGGAACATCTTTCCATATGTATATAAGCTCTCTAATGAGGTGTTTGTTAAGGTCTTTGGCCCATTTTTAAATCGGGTTGTTTTCTATTGTTGAATTTTAAGAGTCCTTTATATATTTCAGATAATGGTCCTTTATCAGATGGTTCTTTTCCAAATATTTTCTACCACTCTGTGGCTTGTTTTTTTCATTCTCTTGACAGTGTCTTTTGCAGAACAGAAATGTTTAATTCTCTCCAGCAGATTTGTACCAAACTCTTCCCCACAAAGGCATATTCGAATGCAAATAAATTAGTGTGATATTAGTGAAAGCATAAACTCTACCCTTATTAATTTTAGTATTTTTTAATTAAAAAGAAATTAGTCATAAATTCCATTATTGGTTATAAAAACTTTTACCTACTATACGACCACCATGGTATGGGAGTTCATCTGTATAATATGTAAGTAACTGCTAGTATGTAACACTATAACAAAAAAAAAATAGTTTATTTCATTCTTGAGCAAACTTACCTTTTTGTTTTGGAAAAATCTGTTCAGGATGCTGTAAAATAAATTAAAAGTGCATGAGATACTTACTGTAACATATAAAACTAAGTGAAATTTAAAAAAATATTACTTAAGATAATTACCTTCATTATTGGCCTGGCTCGCTTCTCAAATAAACCACTGGGAAAAAGATAAGCAATAGCTCTCTGAAAATACACATAAAGGTTAATTAACAATTCTTATAAAAACCAGTTAATGTTCTGATTAACAGTTATTGAGTGCTTACTATGTGCCAGGCATCACACTAACAGTTTCATATACATTATTTCACTTCAAAATTTTCTAAATAAAAAAATAACTTACCACATACACATACCCCCCGAGGCCACTGTTAGTACCCAACCCTACATGTGTCATGTTTTTCCTTATACATATGTACCAGTGGTGAAGTTTACAGCTTCTGTTTGGCATACCTGAACTGCTAGAATCACACTACTCTTGTGTGAGGGGCCATTACCAACTAAAATAAAGTTACTTGAATACAAGCACTGTGATACCTCAACAACGGATCTGATACTAAGTGACTAATGAGCAGGAGCGAATATAGCATGGAGAAAGGGATGATGCATATTCTGGATGAGATGGAGAAGGAGAGCAATTTCTAGAATTTTCCATTTAATATTTTTGGACTGAGACAGTCTGCAGGTAATGGAAACTGTGAAAAGCAAAACTGGTAAGGGGGAACTACTGTATTAAATTACTATAGTTACAACAATTTTCAAGTGTCCCTTGAAACGTGAAAGTGATACCACACACAATCAATCTCATTTTCTTTTTTTAAAGGAACACTAGAGCTGCTCCTATACAACTTCTGTGGTATGTATTCAAGAGCAATCAATCATTCTAACTCCCATCTGGTAGTACAAATATTAAAGACAGAATAGCAAACAGAGCAGCTCTAAATCTTATCCACAGTGACGTCCACTGATTTTTTGGCTACTCTGAAATTTTCCTCAAGTTGTGAGAGGTTTTTAAACTAGTTTCCCAAACAGTTCTCATAAGTGTCTATTTCTCAGTGGGGACACTATTGGCACTCTGAGTGTGACAGCTCCATTGTAGGAAACTTTCCCCTATATTGCAGGTCATTAAACATCCCTGGCTCTTTTCTACAATACAAATCTGTGCCAGTGATATCCTGTGCTTGTGACAAACCTCTCTCTCTCTCTCTCTCTCTCTCTCTCTCTCTCTCTCTCTCACACACACACACACACACACACACACACACACACGTGCATGGGCACACTTCCAAATGTCCTTCCTTCACTTAAGGCTCAGCACTGCTGCAAACCTCAGCCCTGCTTTAGCCATCTGTCTTTTCCAGTGGCCCTTCTCACAATTAAAAGCAAAAAACCAAAACAACACCCACCCATCCAAACTAACTAAATGCTCACTTTTGTTGAACGATGTCAGATGAAAAGGCTTCGCATTCTATCTGAACTCTAATGAACTGGCATCTCAGGTGAACACTGCTGCTCTTCTGGAGAGCCTGTTCTCAGCATGCTCTCTCCTTCACACAGTACGTGTGCTAGACCCAGGTCTGCTCCTTAAAGTTGGAGGCAGGGCTACAAATTCAATGATATGGAGCCCAATTGTGTCTCTGGGTCAAGCACTGGCCAATAAAACTGAAATTAAAAAACTTAAATATCAGAGTGTTAATATTGTGAACTTTTTGTTTCAAAAACCAGGGACAGCTCTCCCTTCTAATCTGGAGAAAAGGTGGACTTTTTAATAAGTGATGTGAGTTAACTACCATGGCAAAATGACAAAACTGGACCTAAACCTTATACCATACACGAGAATAAACTCTACGTGAGTCAGAGGACTAAACATAGAAAAGGGAAACAAAATAAAACAAGTACTAGAAGACAACATAGTGAATTCCTTTATAATGTAGATATGCAAAGTCTTTCTTAACCATGACTTAAAATTCAGAAGCAAAAAATAGTTGAGTGGCTCAGTGGATTGAGCGTGGGCCTGTGAACCAAAGCGTAGCCAGTTCGATTCTCAGTCAGGCACATGCCTGGGTTGTAGGCCACGTCCCTAGTAAGGTGCATGTGAGAGGCAACCACACATCAATGTTTCTCTCCCACTCCTTCTCCCTCCCTTTCCCCCTGTCTATACATACATACATACATACACATGTACATATATAAATAAAACATTTTTTAAAAAGTCAACCAATTAAGCTACATTAAAATGAAAAAATATGGCTCAAATACATATATAATAAGAAAAGTACAAATGAAAACCATTGAGATACCACTATTCATCCAACAGAACTAGCAAAAATTCAAAAGCTTGACAGCACACTGTTGGAGCTGCTACGAGACAACGGTAGTGCCACGCTGGTGGGCGTGTCGAATGGCACCACCGTAGGGTTGGAAGTTTGACACTATCTATCAAAACTACATTTTCCCCCAGCAATCCCACTTCTGTGAGTTTATTCTGAAGACACACCCCCTCAGAAACACAAAACAACACAAGCACAGGTTATTTATAGATTCATAAGAGCAAAATATTAGAATCAACCAAATCCCCATACACAAGAGTTTGGTTGAATAAACCCCATATACTTATGTGATCCAGTATTTTATACCCATAAAAAGATCTGAGAAGGGCAAGATACAAAAGAAATTTACTTAGAATGAGAACCACTGGTATGAGAGAGAATAAAATAGAAAATGATAAAAATCATTGCCGATTAAGGGTGGGTGGGAGCAGGGTGAAAGCCCAGGGATGACAGTGTACTTTTTCGTATGCTTGAACTTTGAAGCAGGTCAATGTCTTAGATATTAAAGACTAAAATTTTCAAAAGAAAACTCTAAAACTTAATACAAAGAGAAACAAATAAACCTAATTTCTAAATTTTATTTAGTTATTTTTCAAGTACAGTTTTTTGTCTATCATGCCCTTGCCCCCACCTCCCTCCCATTTCCTCCCCCCCCTTAGTATAAACCTAATTTCTAACAACAAAAATAACTGCAAATAAATCTTCAGCTTTCCTTGGTGGGCCCACTGTTAGTAATAATATTAATATTATAATTCTGAAACATTCTGTTTATATTGAAGCATAAAGAAAAAAAGTAAATATATAAATTTTATAATTACCAAAATTTTATTGTAGAAGATACACAAATATAATGTGAAGTAAAGGTAAGTTTGAATTAGACAAATCAGTATAAATGCATGATCCTCAAACATTATTTCTTTTATCATTTCTGTAATACTTTTAAAATATTGTTTTTTAACTTCTGTCCCCTGAATGAGCACAGTAGCAATGGAATTCCAAGAGCAAAGGGTGATCCAACCATCTAAATCTTGGTTTCTAATAGTTTCCTCTTATAAGGAACAGAGTACCTTGGAGAAATGACTGGTTCTAGAACTAAGGCAGAGAAAGTAAGAGCCTGAGACATGGCATGTATCTTCTTCCTAAGCCAGAAAACAAGCTCGTCCTCAAAAGGTCACAGAGGTTGACTTCAAGGGTCTCCCAATGGCCAAAGTTGGGATAATTTGAAAATGACAGTGCCTTATGGCATTAATATGTGAGTATGTGTATGTTCAACAGTGTTGACAGATACCCTCTGAAGGGTGTGGGGGGAGGGGGAGGAAGGAAAGGAAAGCCTCTTTATAAAATAATACCATTAATAAAAGTAGAAGGAATGATGGAAATAGCAAATCATTGTTTTACAACTTCCAAGGCAATCATTACTTTCTGGCAAGAATCATCAATGAATGCTAAAGTCATTTGATGAAAAGTTAATGGGGAATAAAATATTCACATGA
The DNA here is from genome assembly GCF_021234435.1 of Artibeus jamaicensis. Lineage (NCBI taxonomy): Eukaryota > Metazoa > Chordata > Mammalia > Chiroptera > Phyllostomidae > Artibeus > Artibeus jamaicensis. The sequence continues at coordinate 5,335,118 of NW_026521810.1, read as the reverse complement.
ACTCAAAATATCCTACAGATTACTAGTTACAGAAGGAAAAAGCTCCTTTCATAATAAAGAGGTCACCATCTTCACCAAGGGATAGGGCATATTGTACAGTCCATACTGGGACAAACTAACTGTTCTTACTGGTGTGAGGCAATGAGAAGGCTACAATATCATGTAAGGAGTATCATTTACACATTCTAAATCTGATCATGAGGAAGCAATTAGAATGCAAGAATGCCGGACAACTGCACAAAACACATAGTCTGAATTCTACAAAAGCCCAAGCTAGCTATAAAGACATTTTGGGGAAAACTGTGAAAATCTACATATAGACTATATATGACATTATAGAATTATAAATGCATTAGATGTGACAGTGGTACTGTAGGAGACAATAATATAAAGGGTTTTTATGCATTTAGTGTTTAAATAAATGCTGATGTATTTAGGAGTTAAGTGTTACGATATCCACATTCTGAATGATATCTTACAAAACTTTACTCACAAAACTTTATTATATTCATACAATTTTACATTACATATCCATGGTAGGTAACCATTATATTCATGTATAATGTGCACCCTTATTTTTCCCTCAAAAATTCAGGGAAAAGTGAACATCATACATGGTGAAATATGTTAAGTTCAACTCTTCAACTTGGAGTGAGATCACCATAATTACCAGGAGGAAAATCCAAACCACTTTTAAATCAGTGTCAAACCATCAGTGGCATCTCTTTCAAATATGAAAATGACTCCTACCTTAAGTGTCCACCCGACAGTATCCTAGAAGGAAATAAAAATGTGAAGAATTCTATCCCATGGTTAAATTTCTAATGAAAATGAAGACTTAGGAAAGTCACTAAGAAGTTAACTGGTAGAACCTGAAAATAAGCCATAAATTCCAAAAGACAGAATTACAGGCAAAGTGTGTCCCCCCTCCCAAATGAAAACAATTAAACAAGGGTTTTGCTAGAAGTACTCTGAGATTCCACTGAAAGGATCAAGAAGTGTGGCTTTGCCTTAAAAAAAAAAACCCTCAGCTAAAAGTATATTTACACATATTTACTAATTTATTTCTTCACTATATTAGGTTGTAATAACCATACAGCAACTCACCTATTTTATTTTACACCACACTAATCAGTAATTAGTAATGGGGTACCTAAAATCTACTACGGTATACTGTACCAACTACATTATATTACATTTGTACCTAACTGTATTAGGTTCTGTACCAAGTACTATGGAGAAGATCCACAGAGCAAAAGATACCATGTCAGATAAAAAGCAAAATCACAAGCTCAGTAAAAACAAAAGATCTAAGAAAAAGAAACAAGAGACGGAACAGTAAACAATATAAACCAGTTCTTTTTCAATAAAGTAAAACATACAAAATAGAAAGATGCCTCCCCAGCACACTGTAGTGTGCATGGAGCAGCGCTAACATGACCTACACCATTGTTTCTGTTGATCTCCTATGGGCATTCTAAACAACAAATTCTGAAGCAAAAAAAGGACTATCTGGATTTTATGGAAAAAATAGTAATTTTGTTGCTTTCTATATGTTCTTAACTCCCAGTTAACACACACAGCTGTTAAAACTCCAGTCAGTGACTACTCTTTTGAAATAAATAGTAAATATTTCTTGGAACAGGAAAATTTTGAGTGTTGGGATTAAGTTGAAGAGCCCACAGACATGCTTTGGGCAGAGTGTTCCACGGTATAAACGCCCACTTTCACTGCCTCTCACAATTCTGAAGCAAGGGAGTGGTGAACGTGAAAACCAGATGAACATGTAAACATAATCTTTACTGTGTCTTATAACCATCAAAATATTTTTCAAGTACAATCAATATTAAATACTTGAATTTATGTGAAATGCAACCTGGCAAAGTTCTTAAATATTTTAAACTAATCTTACATTTGAAAAAAAGCATTATATACATGGCTTCAGTTCAAGGCTGGTTGTCGCAAAAAGAAAAAACCTTGTTTCTCTTGGAAAATAAAAAGGTTGAAGTATAGATAGTCCCCAATTTTTGATGGTTCAACTTAAATTTCAACTTTACAATGGTGCAAAAGCAACCATACTTTGAATTTTAACCTTTTCCCAGGCTAACCATATGTGGAACCATACTCTCTCCTAATGCTGGGCAGTGGCAGTGCCCACAGCTCCCAGTCAGTAGCATGAACACAAGGGTAAAGGACCAACACACTCTACACAGCGTGTTCCTGTTGTGAGATGATTTTGCCCATCTGAAGCCTAAGGTAAGTGTTCTGAGCACCTTTACGGCTGACTAACTGAAGGCTGGCTGAGCTATGATGTTTGGTGGGTTAGGTGTGGTAAATGTGTTTTTTTAAAAAAACATACTATTTCTGACTTTTATGATATTTTCAACTTAATAACAGGATCATTAAGATGTAACATTATCGTAAGTCAAGAAGCATCTGTATACATTTAAGGATAAGTATAGACAGAATCCTACTTACTTATCCGGTATACATTTAAGAATAAGTACAGTTAGGTATTCATTAGACTATAGCAAAACTTATCTGAATTCAAAACAAAAAAAATACTGACAAAAATAAAGAATGCAAATTAAAAAAAAATTAATCCAAATGAGTCATGGAGTAAAGTAATGCTCAATTATAAACATGTTTCTTACTTTTTTAAATTTTAACTAGAATACTGGCATTGAAGAGTTGCCTGAAATGAGGGCAAAGTACTTTTGACTATATTCTTAGGTTTATGTCAAGTACAAAAAGACTGCAGACTCAACTCAGGAGAAGCACTGGGTCAGGAATGCAATCTCAATTAATTAGGTATCCCAGCTGGGCAGTGGGTTTGCAGCTGTTAACTTGATCAATGACTTACCTAAATGTCATCTCTACTGATTCGCTTATAAATTACCAGCAAGTGAGACTAATGTACAGGTGCTAATTTATTTAAACTGTTCTCTACATTTCTACATAGCTTTATAAACTGCATCTGGCACCTAATGTTAGCTGTCAGTTGTACTTAGACATGCCTGTCCTAACGACTCTGTTCATTAGAAGTGAGCACAAATTATGAAATATTGTGAAAAATGATACATCAAATGGAATAGGCACAGCAAATCAATTAGAGAAACTTCATACAGCATATTCACACTTAGGAGAATAAAACATTCTGGTTTCAGAATGAAGTCTATAATACCAATTAAAAAGTAATTGGTAGACTTCAGCAGTGTTATATATCAATTTGCTGGCTTTTTTCCTGAAATTCTATAGTAATGAAGAACTTAACTTTTAATTCCCAAATAAAGACATTAGTAAATGCAAGTGTAATTCTCTATTCATATTATTTAATATGATGTTTCCAAAAATTTTATAACTGATACTGCTTAATTCAAAAAGGAAAATGCAAATTATCAGTGGTTCTCAACTTTTTTGTGCTTACAGCATGAGTTTGAGAAAAATAGTTTTTGATGGTACATGTGAAATGATTTAAAAACCCAACAATACTAAACACACTGGCAATAACTGTAACCCAGTGTCCACTCCAGCATGACAGTGAGTTATCATGTCTATTAAGTTATATGGGCACTGACTGTACTATTCATCTGCCAGCCGTTAGCCTTGGGTCACTACTTGAGGACAATTGTTTTCTGCCCTGCCTCTACTACAAGACTCTGGAGCTTATTTCTTTATAGTTTCCACCCATAAGATCTTCTTTTGACCAGTGTGTAACTGCTTTACATTGAATTACAAAACCCACTCAGCTCAATACTCAGCTGACAGGTTCCTCCTCGCTGCAACATACATTGTTACAGCCAAAAATACTTCTTATGTGTACACTGATCACCATTTGGCCATCACCAGTGAATGGTTTATGGCATAGGAGTTGAGAACCACAGCCTTAAGACTATTTTCAAAATTCTTAGCATGCATTTTAAGTACTTTGAGCAAGATACCTATATACTACTGATTGTTAGAGGGACCCGTTTTTCCTATTACATATTCTGAAGGTAATTGGTAGCACCACAGCTGTTCAGTAGTAAAGAGCTATAAGTGATTTCTTTCTTTTAGATATACTTAAAAGATCAGGCAAAAATTAAACCGTTTTGAAGTGAAGAAAATCTATACCTGTCAATGACTGATTTCTTTGTAGTTAACTTGGTATTTTACCAACTAAAAATAATTTTCATATAAATTTAATAGCAAAATTGAGCACTAAATACAGCAAAGTAATTTTGCAAAAAAAAATTCTAGCAGGTAGACAGTCTGTGCTTTAAAAATTAAAAGGTTTCTAAGTAATTTACCTTTAAAGTATCAACAGTTACAAACAGAATTTTTATTCATAAAATTTTATTAAAAAATTTACCAACCCACATCTGAACACTTCTTAAGCTTTATTAAAGTAAGAAAACACTAGCATATAAGATTAGCTAAGTGTAATTCTCAGACATAAATTACATATGCTATACTCAGTGAGGCCGGAGACCAGATTTCTATTCAAGCTCAACCCTGAAATGAAGTTGTAAACCTGGAAAAAAAAAGGACTATAAAGAGGAAAAATAGCCGCCATATTAATAAATGTATGATTTTCCTTAGTAGGAAGGGTACACAGGTTCTCATACTGAGTCCAATGGCCCTTCATTTTAATTCACATGCCTAGTAAGTTTAGTTACACCGGAAGGTGGGAAGTCATGAGAGAGAGGCCAGGGGCAGACACATGTGCACAGACATTGTGATAGGAAAGGAGATGGCAGGAATCGGAATAAAGCACAGCCAGGCCATTCAATACAAGGACAAATATTCACTAGGAGCCACAGCTGGGAATCACAGTTTTACAGCCATAATAAAAAGGAAAATACTGAGGCACTGTAACGTTAAGTTATACTCATTATATTCTACTGTGCAAGGTTGGGGAAACAACTTATTTTAGAAAACATTACCCTCCAAAATAATCTTTGAAAGTATAGAAAAACATACTTTGGGTACAGAAAGACCTTGTACAGCCGTGGTTTCTTCAACAATAAAAACTACCCCATAAGGTTTCTATAAACATTAGCTGTAGTCATGTGTACCAGGTTCCCCGAGAGCGTCCTGCACATATATATAAAAGAGGTATTTAGTAAGTGGTGGTATTTTTCATTACAAATAATTGAAAATAAGCTTCCTTATCTGGAAAATTCCCTTTTATGGAATATCTAAATTCCTGATCATATTAAATGAAATCACTGTAGCTCATTTTAATTTATATACTAAAAAAATATAAAAAAGAATAACTTCTAAATATAAAATAACAATCATAATGTTCTTCCACAGATTATCTGGAAGGTTAAAATATTTTCCTGATTTTGGATGTCAAATGATTTTTTTTGGTCTTTAGAAATAATTAAGCATTTTGTCAGTACGGAAATGCTAGATAAGACCCATCAGCTATGCCTCTTTCAAATTATACACACAGCTGAAACTCTTACAAAAATAATATTTAAAAAAATGAAAACAAGGACCATAACAGGTGAGTTATTTTAATGCCTTGATAATGGTTATCACTGTCCTCTTTGTTTTTATATCTACTCAGATGCCAAAGGGAGCCCACTAAATTTAATAAAAATGCCGAAAGACTCTATTGATACGTGAAACAGTGAAGCAGATCAATCATCTGCAGGGAAGTCTAGCACAGCAGAATTCCATCACTGGTGTCAGGCAAATGGCTAACACTCCCTCCCACACAGGCTTTTAGAGGGTGAGACAAAACACCAACCTACTACACAATGCAACCCCCAGTTTAAATCACTCAGTGATAAATCAATGTATTTCAACAGTATTTCAGATTATTCTCCCCAACGCACAGTCTCAGGTGGCATGAAAGATTTGTGTGACAAAGGCAATTAGAAAACTAGTAAGTGATTCAAGCTATGGTAGATTTTATTTATTATAATTAATTATATGAGAATAACACAGTGCATTAAACTCCTGTTCTTTAGTTATACTCTTAGATAGGCAAGCAGCTGTTACTACTTTAGAGACAAGAAAATCAAGTGACAGTGCCGTGACTTGCTCAACATTACAATGTTAGTTAGTGACACTGCAAAATTTCTTATCCCAAGTTCTGCATCTTCCTATGTCACTTCAACTATAATACATTTATTTTTATCAAAAAGACCCATTTAACAACCAAATTCTAAACGTTCTGCATCTATATTCCTCACAACACAAGAAATTCAGCTTCATTTTAGAAGGTTCCACATACTTTAATCAAGAGGTTGGAGACTTTTTTAAATGTTAATTGATGATTTCATTACTTTTTTTTTTGTTAAGTCTAAGAAAGACTTTTTATTATATTCAGTTAGTACAATAACACGAAATAACATCACCTTACTTTCTCCATACATACACAGTTTTAACAGTACAGAAAAACACCCTGACTGGTGTGGCTCGGTTGGCTGGGCCTGGACATGCGAGGTGAAAGGTCACCAGTTTCCCAGTCAGGATGCTGTCTGGGTTGCGGTGCATGAAAGAGGCAACCTATTGATGTTTTTCTCACACATCGATATTTCTTTCTCCCTCCCTTCCCCTCTCTCTAAAAATAAATAAATAAACTCCTTAAAAAGAAAGTACAGAAAAGCTGTCACTTCTTACATTTACTTACTGATATCAATTTATACATATCTTGTCTAGAAAACAATTCTATATTTTAAAAACCAAAACTAAACATAGTATTTCTGATTGAATGATAAGAGCCTCTAAGACTTCTCTAAATAATATAAAAAGGATACTCTAGATGGAGACACCAATGTGTGTCTGTTGTAAACACCTTAAAAACTTTAAAGGTATTTTAATATATGAAAATAAGTATTTTAAATCTTATAAATCTTTACTTAAATACATTCCAAGATGGTTTTGGCTATTATTATTCTAGCAATTGGTTAATAAGCAGTATAAATGGACAGTTTCTAATATATAAAATATAAATAGTTTAATCTAAACCCAATGGCACCTTATTTACTTATGTAAAAATTATACAGTAAGTCTAGACTTTTAACTATATAGGTAACCACATTGTTATAGGTCATGCCTATTCTGTAGAAATTAAATTCTCGTAAAAATACACTTTAACATCCCAAACTAATACTTTGATTAAAAATCCAAGCAATGAACTAACCATTCCAAACAACATAGCTCATTTTTAATACTTATGTTGTGAAAATACTTATCCCTTTAGATGGAATTACAAAACTGCTGACTGATTCTATTTCTCTCTGTGAGCTGAATATGCAGCATGTACTGGTACATCCCAGAAGGCTGTAAAGAAATCCTTAAAGATGCTGTAAGGGTAAACTCAGCTGGATAGTGGGATCTTCTTACTGAGAACTCAGGAACGCACAGGTCACAGGAGAGAGGGAATGTCCATTTTTAAAAGCAAATGGTAATAAAAATAAATATTCTCCTTGCAACATGCCAGACCCAGATGGCTTCACTGATGAATCAATAAAACATTTGAAGAATAATTAACACCAATTCTTTCAAAAATAAAGAGGAGAGAACATTTCCCAACTTATTGTATGAGGCCAGTATTATCCTGAGGTGACAAAGACATTATAAGAAAATTGCAGATGACAATTAATTAGAAGCAAAAATCCTTAGCCAAATGCTAGCAAGTCTACTCCAGAAACACATAGAAAATGATTATCCACACTGACAAAGTGGGGTTTGTTCTAGAAACACAAAGTTAGTTTAACACCCAAGTCGATTAATGTAAAAAAATAAACAAATAATTTGTATCCTTTAAAGCAGTGATTTTCAACCTTTTCATCTCACAGAACACAAACTAATTACTAAAATTCCGTGGCACATCAAACATTATATTTTTGCCAATCAGACAAAAAAAAAGTATAACTTTGACTAATTCACACCTGATGGTTATTGTTGTTAGCTGTTGTCATTTTTTAAATTTGACAATCTAAGGGAAAAGAGGTCAGTACCTATGACTAATAGGTATCACATGCTTTAAAAATTCTGTTCCATGGTAAATCAGTTTGAAATCACTGTTTTCAAGTATTAAGTTTGACAACAGAATAAAATCTGATTCTTGTGAATCTTAATTGACATCCTACATTTGTGTTAGCTCAAGATCCTATTAAAAGTTTAACTATTAATAGTAATGTTTCAATGAACAATGTTTAAAAGCTTTATTCATTATTTTATTTTTAGAGAGAGAGGACAGGAAGGAGAAAGAGAGGAAGAGAAGTATTAATGTGAGAGAGAAACATCAATCAGTTGTCTCTCATAGAGCCCCAATCAGGAACTGAACCCCAAGACCAGGCGAATGTCCTGACTGGGAATGGAACCAGTGATCTTTTGCATGCCTGGGTTGCGGGTTCAGTCCCCGGTCAGGGTGTGTACAAGAGGCAAGTGACTGATATTTAGCTCTCACATCACCATTTCTTTATCTTTCTTTCTCCCTAAATAAAATCTGTAAAAAAAGAAAAACAATTTTTAAATAAAGGAAACAATTCTACCAAAAAAATTTTAAAAGAAATTAATGCTTTTAATTTAAGCATTAGGAAAATTATTTTTAAGAAATAAACTTTAAAAAATGACAAACTTAAACTCTGAAAACTATAAAATATCATTGAAAGAAATTAAAGATCTAAATAAATAAAAAGACATCCCAAGTTCACAGATCAGAGGACAAAATTAGGCTGGTGATACTCCCAAAATTGACCTAGAGATTCAACACGATCTCTATGAAAGTGCTAGCCAGCTCTTTGCAGAAACTGAGAAACTCATCCTAAAATTTGTAAGGAAATTCAAAGGGCACATAATAGCCAAAATGATCTTGAAACAGAAGAACAAAGTAGGAGTACTTCCCCATTTCAAAACTGATTATAAAACTATAGTAATGAAGACAGTATAATACTGACATAGGATAAACATACAGGTCAATGAAATGTAATTGAGAGTCTAGAAATAAACCCTCACATCTACAGCCAACTGATTTTCAGGTGATGAAACAAGTCAATGGGGAAACTACTCTGTTTAACAAATGCTGGTGGGACAGTTGGGTATCCTCAAGTAAAAGAATGAAGCTTGAACCCTATCTCACACTACATACAAAAACTGCCCCGAAATGAATCAAAGACTTAGGAAAGGGATCAAAACTTAGGAAAGAACTAAAATTATAAAATTCTCTAAAGAAAACGTAAGAGTAAATCTTCATGACTTTGGATTAGCAATGGTTTCTTAGGTACATATACAAGAGAAGTGAAAACATGACTACACAAAAACTTTTACAAATGTTTATAGCAGCATTATTCATGACAGTCAGATAGAAACAATCTAAATGCCCATCAACTAATTAATGAATGGATTAAAAAGAAATGTAGTATATCCATACAATGGAAAATTACTTGCCAATAAACAGGAATGAGCTGACACAGGTTAACACATGGATAAGTCTTAAAAACAATATACTAAGCAAAAGAAGCCAGTCACAAAAGCTCATGTCTTATATGATGCTGCTTATATAAAATGTCCAGAGTAGGCAAATCTATAGAGACAAAAAATACAAGGTAGTTGTCTAGAGCTTGGGGGACTAGAGAAGTTTCACAGTGGCTGCTAAAGGGTAAAAAGTTTTGTTATGGAGTGATGAAAATGGTCTACAACTAGATTGAGGGAATGGCTGTAAAACTCTGTGGACAGACTAAAAACCAGTGAAGTATACTCTTTAGATAGTATGTGAAGGTATGTTTCAATAATGCAGCCCCCCAAAACAAACAAAAAAAGTAAACAACTTTAGGGGACTTCTGGCTAAGATGGAGGCATAGGTAGACATACTGAGCCTCCTCACAAAACCAAAACAAGTACCATAACAAATAAAAAAAAATAACCAGAACTGCCAGACAATCAAACTGCATGGAAGTCCCACAACCAAGGAGTTAAAGAAGAAACATTCATCCACATCGGTAGGAGGGGAGGAGATGGACAGCTGGGGTGGAGAGAACTCAAGGCAAAGCAGCAGCTGGAGGACTGGGTGGTCCCACGTTTGCACGTAGATAAAACCAGGAGGAATAACTGGAGAGTGAGACAGACTATGCAACCCAGGGTTCCAGCGTGGAAAAATAAAGGGTCAGATCTTCTGATTGAAAAAACTGTGGGGGCTGAGGTAGAGGGATAAACTCCAAGCTTCTCAGAAGAATTTGTTGGAGAGACCCATAGGGTCCTCGAATGTACACAAACCCATCACCTGGGGAATCAGCACAAGAAGGGCCCAATTTGCTTGTCAGTAGTAGAGGAAGTGACTGAAAGCTGGTTGGGAGCTGAACAAGGGTCATTGTTCCCTCTTGGACCTCTCCCCCACATACAGTGCCACAACATAGTTATAAGGGTTGCCTTGCCCTGGAGAACACCTAAGGCTCTGCCCTTTACTATGTAACAGGCATGCCAAGACAAAAAAAAAATGGCCCAAATGAAAGAAACAATTAAAGCTCCAGAAAAAAATACAACTAAGCAATCAAGAGATACCCAACCTATCAGATCCAGAGTTGAAAGCACTGGTAATCAGGATGCTCACAGAAATGGTCGAGTATGGTCACCAAATAGAGAAAAAAGTGAAGGCTATGAAAAGGAAAATGTACAGGGAACCAACACTGAGGGGAAGGAAACTGGGACTCAGATCAATCAATGGTTTGGAGCAGAAGGAATAAATAAACATTCAGCCAGAACAGAGTGAAGCAGCAAAAATTCAAAAAATGAAGAGAGGCTTAGGAACCTCAGAGAAAACCTGATATGTCCCAACATCTGAATCACAGGGGTGCCAGAAGGAGAAGAGGAAGAGCAACAAATTGAAAACTTATTTGAAAACATAATGAAAGACAACTTCCCTAATCTGGCAAAGGAAATAGACTTCCAGGAAACTCAGAATGCCAAAGAGGCTGGAGCCAAGGAAACACACACTAATGCACATCACAATTTCATTACACAAGATTAAAGATAAGACAGGATTCTTAAAAGCAGCAAGAGAAAAGGAGACTGTTATGTATAAAGGAGTTCCCATCAGACTATCAGCTGATTTCTCAAAGAAACTGTGCAGGCAAAAGGGGCTGGAAAGAAGTATTACAAGTCATGAAAAGCAAGGACCTACACCCAAGATTATTCTATCCAGAAAAGCTATCATTTAGAATGGAAGGACAGATAAAGTGCTTCTCCGATAAGGTAAAGTTCAAGGAGTTCATTGTCACCAAGCCCTTATTATATGAAATGTTAAAGGGACTTATCTAAGAAAAAGGAGGTAAAAATATTAACAGTGAAATGACAGCAAACTCACAACTATCAACAACTGATCCTAAAAAAACAAAAACTAAAACTAAGCAAGCAAGTAGAACAGGAACAGAATCACAGAAATAGAGGATCACATGGAAGGTTATCAGCAGGGAGGGGGAGTGAGGAGTATGGGGGAAAAGGTACAGGGAATAAGTAGCATAAATGGTAGGAAGAAAATAGACAGGAGGAGATTAAGAATAGTGTAGGAAATGGAGAAGCCAAAGAACTTATATATACAATCCATGGACATGAACTAAGAGGGGATGATGCAGGTGGGTGGTGGGGTGCTGGGCAGAGGGGAATGAAGGGGAAAAAGGGGACAACTGCAATAGCATAATCAATAAAAATATTTTTAAAAAAGTAAACAGCAAAAGAAGTTGTCTCAGGAGAGAAGATTTAGGGGCACACAGATACAGAGATTGTATTTCTCTCAGCAAAACACATCCATAGTATAAATGCCCCACCAAGATGCCTATTATACCTGTATTTTTTAAAGGATACATATTATTAATACATATACTTAAATGGGGAAGGAGAGCTTATTTAGTTTTTGGTCCTTTTCTTCAATTCTTCTTTAAAATATAAAAAATTTTTGAGTGTGCAAATACTAGTTACGTTTTATTGTCTTCTTCTTGAAAATCACAACATTTTGAGTATATGGCTAAAAATTATGTAATACATTCTGGATATTATCAGATGTTTACATCTATGAAATAAAACATATGAAGAAAGAACACTAGGTTCAGAGTTTAAAGTTTTATAGCTTTTTTCTTTACCCATATTTACATCTTCAAACATGATGTTTATTCTTTCTATCTTCAGTCTCCTCTTCTAAAAATGGAGCAATACTTACACAACCTTTCATAAAATTAATGTTATAAAAATACAGGTTTCTTAACATCCCTAATACTGTCCCAATTATCATAAAATTTAAAAAAAGGACAGAAGCTATGAGGTCCATAATTACAAATCACCTAGACCTACAAGGGCAATCCTTTCAGCTCAGACAAAAAAATGCTGGTTTGGTGCCTTAAAGAGATACTGAAGTACCATTTACAAATAATTAGGAAAGGTATACAAAAACATGGGAAATAAAGTAAAATGCCTAGAACACAAAATGATTAAAGTAATGATATATTTAAAAATCATATAAAATGTTAAATCTATAAAGCTGTTCTGCAGTTAATTATAAACCTCCATTGGATGTCTCTGTTACTTTCTTAAAAATTAGAAAAAGCTTCAAAATTGTTAATTTGTTAAGTTCTTTTGCTAGCTATTCTAATATGCCTAGCAAAAAACTAATACTGATTGGCCAAAATGTTTGTTTGGTTTATTTTTGTAAGATGGCTCTAGCAGCACTTGGTTGTCTTTAACTTCATTTGAAACAATTTTGTTAAATTGTATTGTGACAGCTGCCATATCAGTGTGCATTTAAAAAACAACCTATCAAAACTGGTTAATTTTTGTGTGGTCATTTTAATATTGAAGATGGAAGTATGCAACATTTTTAGCATATTAGGCTTTATTATTTCAGGAAAGATAAAAACACAACTGAGACAAAAAAAGATTTGTGCAGTGTATGGAGAAGGTGCTGTGACTTATCAAACATGTCAAAAGTGGTTTTCAAAGTTTTGTCCTGGAGATTTCTTGCTGGATGGTGCTCCATGGCTGGGTAGACCAGTTGAAGTTTATAGTGATCAAATCAAAATATTGAGAACAATCAACGTTATACCACGTGGGAGACAGCCAACATACTCAAAATATCCAGATCAATAAAGTTGTTGGTGAAAATGAAAAATGTGTATTTTATTTTACATGAAAAACTAAACAGACTCGTCGGCCAACCCAATACTTTTACTGGGATTATAATTCAAAAGTGGTACAAGAATAGCATTGCAACCTATTTTTTTAATTAATAATTTTAATATATTTTATTGCTTATGCTATTACAGTTGTCCCTTTTCCCCCTTTCATTCCCCTCCCACCCCTCATTCCCCGCCTTTAGTTCATGTCCATGTATCATAAGTTCTTTGGCTTCTACATTTTCCCATACTATTCTTACCCTCCCTGTCTATTTTCTATCTACCATCTATGCTACTTATTTTCTGTACCTTTTCCCTCCTCTCCCGCCTCCCACTCCCCTGTTGATAACCCTCCAGGTGATCTCCATTTCTGTGGTTCTGTCCCTGTTCTACTTGTTTGCTTAGTTTGTTTTTTTTGCTTTTGTTTTAGGTGTGATTAACAATTTTGAGTTTGCTGTCACTTTACTGCACATATGTTTTATCTTCTTTCCCTTAGATAAATCCCTTTAATGTTTCATATGATAAGGGCTTGGTGATGATGAACTCCTCTAACTTGACCTTATCTGAGAAGCACTTTATCTGCCTTTCCATTATAATGAAAGCTTTGCTGGATAGAGCAATCTTGGATGTAGGTCCTTGCATTTCATGACTTGGAATACTTCCTTCCAGCCCTTTCTTGCCTGGAAGGTCTCTTTTGAGAAATCAGTTGACGGTCTTATGGGCACTCCTTTGTAGGTGACTGTCCCCTTATTTCTTGCTGCTTCTAGGATTCTCTCCTTCATTTTAATCTTGGCTAATGTAATTATGATGTGCCTTGGTGTGTTCCTTCTTGGGTCCAACTTCTTTGGGACTCTCTGAGCTTCCTGGATTTCCTGGAAGTCTATTTCCTTTGCCGGATTGGGGAAGTTCTCCTTAATTACTTGCTTAAATAAGTTTTCCACTTGTTGCTCTTCCTCTTCTCCTTCTGGTACCCCTATAATTTGGATGTTAGAATGTTTAAAGATGTCCTGGAGGTTCCTAAGCCTCTCTTAATTTTTTGGATTCTTGTTTCTTCATTCTGTGCTGGTTGAATATTTCTTTCTCCCTTCTGGTCCACTCCATTGATTTGAGTCCCAGTTTCCTTCCCATTACTATTGGTTCTCTGTACATTTTCCTTCATTTCACTTAGTGTAGCTTTCATTTTTTTCATCTAATTTGAGACCGAATTCAACCAATTCTGTAAGCATCCTGATTACCAATGTTTTGAACTGTGTATCTGATAGGTTGGCTATCTCTTCATTGCTTTGATCTGTTCTTTTATTTTGGCCATTTTTTGTCTTGATGTGCCTGTTATGTAGTGAGGGGTGGAGCCTTAGGTATTCAGGGGGCAGGGTAACCCACATTGCTGGGTTGTGAGGCTGTATGTGGGGCAGGGATCTGAGACGGAACAATGGCCCTTGCCCCACTCTATGCCAGATTTCAATCACTTCCCCCACTTCCCACCAGCAAATTGGGCCGTTCTGGTGCTGATTCCCATGTGGATGGGTTTGTGTATGTTGTAGGACCCTGCGGGTCTCTCCAACAAACTCTCCTATGAGGCTAGGAGTTTCTCCCGGCACCTTAACCACCACAGGTATTTTTTTTTAAATTTTTTATTGATTATGCTGTTACAGTTGTTCTATTCCCCCTTTCATTCCCCTCCACCCTACCCCCCCATCCCCACCATTACCCCCCCTTTAGTTTATGACCATGTGTCTCAAGTTCTTTAGATTCTACATTTCCCATACTATTCTTGCCCCCACACCTATTTTCTATCTACTGTCTATGCTACTTATTTTCTGTACCTTCTCCCCCCTTTTCCTTCTCCCACTCCCCTGTTGCTAACCCTCCTTGAGATCTTCATTTCTATGTTTCCACTCCTGATCTAGCTGTCCTTTTAGTTTGCTTTCATTTTAGGTGTGGTTGTTAATAACTGTGAGTTTGTTGTCCTTTCACTGTTCATGTTTCTTTAACTTCTTTTTCTTAGATAAGTCCCTTTAACATTTCATATAATAAGGGCTTGGTGATGATGAACTCCTTCAATTTGATCTTATCTGAGAAGCACTTTATCTGCCCTTCCATTCTAAATGCAAGTTTTGCTGGATAGAGCAATCTTGGTTGTAGGTCTTTGAATTTCATGACTTGGAATACCTCTTTCCAGCCCCTTCTTGCCTGTAAGGTCTCTTTTGAGAAATACGCTGACAGTCTGATGGGGACTCCTTTGTAGGTGACTGTCCCCTTAGCTCTTGCTGCTTCTAGGATTCTCTCCTTCATTTTAATTTTGGCTAATGTAATGATGATGTGCCTTGGTGTGTTCCTTCTTGGGTCCAACTTCTTTGGGACTCTCTGAGCTTCCTGGATTTCCTGGAAGTCTATTTCCTTTGCCAGGTTGAGGAAATTCACCTTTATTATTTGTTCAAATAAGTTTTCCACTGGTGGCTGTGCCTTTCCCCCTTCTGGTACCCCTATAATTCGGATGTTGGAGCATTTAAAGATGTCCTGGAGGTTCCTAAGACTCTCCTCACTTTTTTGAATTCTTGCTTCTTGACTCTTTTCTGTTTGGCCATTAGTTGCTTTCTTCTGGTCCACTCCATTGATTTGAGTCCCAGTTTCCTTTTCATTGCTATTTGTTTCCTGTGCAATTCCATTCATTTCAATTAGTTTCGCCTTCATATATTTGTCTAATTTGTCAGTATAATCAACCAGTTCTGTGAGGATCCTGATGACCAGTGTTTTAAACTGTGCATCTGAGAGTTTTGCTATTTCTTCATTGCTTAGATCTATGGGCTCTGGGGCTTTGAGATTCTTGCGCCATTTTTGATCTGTTCGTGCCCGTTAAGTATGAGGAGCGTAGCCTTGGACTCCCAGCTCGCTGGGTTGTGACGCTGTGGCGTGGTCAGAGCGGGGAAATGGCGACTCCCTCTGCTGTTTCTCACAGCTGGGTGAGGATCAGCACCTCAGGTGGTTCACCTGGGCTGGGCCACTCAGAGTTGCTGGGTTATGACGCTGTATGTGGAGGTGGGGTCAGAGCAGGGAAATGGCAGCGCCCTCCACTGCCGCTTGCCGCGGGGACCTGCCGGCCTGGTCCAACCGCCCACTCCCTCGCCCGTCCGCCCGCGCACAAATGCGCGACCACAGTCAACACGCAGCACCGCTCCCCGCTGTCTCCCCCGCGGTCGCTGGCTCGGTTGCTCACTAGGTCCAACCCTGCACCTGGATTCCGCGCCTGAGGTCATCTGACCGAGACCTCCTGTGCAACCCCGCTTCACCAGCCGCTGGTTTTGCCCCTTACCGGTCAGGCTGAAGAATTTGTTGTTAACGGACTTCCGAAAAGTTCAATTTTCCGTGTTCTGGCTGTGTTTTTTGTTGCTAATATTTAGTTGTCTCTAAACTTGGTTGTGTGAGAAGGCACGGCACATCCACCTATGCCTCCATCTTGGCGGAAGTCCCACAGGTATTTTCAATCAGTGGTTTGAAGCTTTAGTTCCCTGAGCTGGAACTCTGGGTTGTGTGGTCTGTCCCACTCCCCAGTTTTGCCTGGTTTATCTGCAGTCGAATGTGGGACCACCCTGTCCACCAGCTGCCTTGCATTCTAGACCCTGTTCCACAATCCGCTGCCTTGCTGGGCCAAGCAGCAGCCACCGCCTTGCCGCGAGCCCCCTCTGCTCCAGCTGCCCATCTCTGCCCCTCCTACCATTCTAGATAAATATTTCTTCTTACCTCCTTGGTGGTGGGACTTCCTCACAGTTAGATTTTTCTGTCAGTTCTGGTTATTTTTTGTTTTTAAATTTGTTGTAGTCCTTCTTTTGGTTGTGTGAGGAGGCCCAGTGTGTCTATCTACGCCTCCATCTTGGCTAGAAGTCAGTATTCTAACCTATTCTTGAGGCAGGAGAGTAACAAGAACGTAGGAAAATTCCCTGGCGAGTAGAATGGGAAAACTGAGACACATGGCTGAAGAAATTGGCCAAGCAATTTACAGCCAGATACAGAAAGATACTTCTCTAGATATAACATCTAGGCCTCAGTTCTATTCAGATCCAGCCCCAGAAAAGCAGTAAAATGAGGTGGGTGATGGCAGGAATAGTCTGGCTGCAACATCTAATGTCCCCCCTGACCCAGCATCGACCAATCAGTGAAGATCATGACCTCAAAGAGCACACCTGGAAACCTGATGAATTTTCTGCTAAATCCCTCCCGAGACCTCCACTAAGATTCCCACCTGTAAGAAAAAAATAAACACCTTAAGACAAAGGACTCAGCTTGGACTTGCCCTTTGGGGAACAGTCTGCACCACTCCCTTCCCTCTCTTATTCTGCCACAGGCACACATCTCCTAAATTCCAAGGGTCCCCAGGAGAATTGCAACCAGGGAAATGATGGGCAGTGGCAGCTCGCCCTAGTCCAACCCCGGCATAAACTTGTCCCCAAGGCCCTCTTTTCTCCGCCTTCCCAGTGAGCTAAGGCAACCCAGCCTGTTGTTTCTTGTACACTAAGTCCTTCCTTGTTTACTGTCTCCAGCTTTAAGAAATATATTCTCATAGTCCCCTGGGCTGGTGTTGTGAAATCTTTCCCACACAAAGCCCAAAACCCACAAACTACCAGCTGGTCTTATGCAGACCCACTCCGGGACAGGTTTCCTGTCCATAACATTCTTAAATCACTTAGAATATGCCCTCACTTAAAAAATGTAAATATATAGTTGGTAAAAACTCTGGGGTTAGGTTTACTTATAGAATCTCCTATAAACTTAAGTATATTTCCATTACCATTTGTTTTATCATTCTGCAAGAAAGCCAAATTTAAGTCTATACTACTGTATAAATATTTCCAAATTGTGTATAAGCATTCACAGTGGCTCCTATGACCTTAAATCAAAGAAAGTATCCATTTCAAATAAAAGTCTAAAACTCATTATACTTTATTATGCCTCAAATACAGAGTAGCATCTGTCTTTGAAACCACAGTTTCAACTTGCAAAGTATAGTGGCATTTTTAAAATTTTGTCAGTTTCATTAAAGTTTACAAAGAGATAAAGAGCTCAAGCTGGAAAACAGTGCTTATGATATATCTAAAACTTTATCGGGGTGTCCAACCTATAGCCCACGGGCCATATGCAGCCCAGGATGGCTGTGAATGCAGCCCATCACAAAATCGTAAATTCACTTAAAACGTTATGAGTTTTATTTGTGATCATGTGTCACAATGTATTTACTGTGTGGCCCAAGACAACTCTTCTTCTTCTAGTGTGGCACAGAGATGCCAAAAGGCTGGACACCTTTGTAGCAATCACTTTTCAACAGAGGAGCTGTACTCACATCAATATCCTCTTGTGTAAAAGTTTCTGGATCTTCTCCCATCATGTTGGCTAAATGTCTCTTTCCTAGGTTGAACTCCTCAATCTGCTTTTTAATAAAATCCACTGTGTAGGTTTCACGTCTTAAGGCAGCCAAATTTTTCTTTGTTGTTACAACTGTAGTATGTCTCAGCCTTAATATCTAGCAGAAAACATAAAAGAAAAAATTTACATTAAGCAATTAATGATCTTATAGACAACTGTTTCTAAAAGAAAACAGGATATTCAAACAGTTGTCCTTTTTATGGTACTGAGATGGAAGAAGTCTGCAAACAAAGTAAAAGCCTGTTAAGAAAGCTGTTAGAATGGTCCCCAACTCAAAAGCTTGCTTTTTAAAACCTGTGCTTACAAAGTAGTTTAAACTACTAGCATTTTAACACATTAAAAACAAAAATATTTGTAAGAGATATGCCATTTCCTCATCTACTACGAACACCCATATTCCATATCCACTTGTCCATCTCAGCTAGTTGTGACATCTGAAACACGCGGGATGAAGAGTGACTGTGCCACTCCCTTAAAAGGAGACAGGCACCTGCAGACTGAAACCAGCAAGCAGAAGTGAGAGTAAAGGGACATGTACTTGGAAACAGCACCTTTAGACTATAAGGCACTTACCTTGTTTCGGCTACAAAAGCAGCCTATCTTTAAATGCCTTAAAATAAAAGGTGTTGCTTAGTTTGAAACTTTATTACATATTATATGGTCCTTATTTTAAGCTGGCACAATGAAGAAACTATTTCACTCAATATCGAGACAATTTCTTAGTATTAATTTGGTTCAATATGCTATGTAGAAATAAGAGCTTTCACATCCTTTTAAGTTATCAGTAATGATACCACATTTGCTGCTGTGGATCCTTTTTATGCTGTGGCACTAGGAATATCCCTCCAAGGCACTAATATTTCACCTGCAATAAAAGAAAAAAACCGGAAAAATGTTTCCAAATAACCATTCAGTTGCATTCAGTAGGTGGAGAGAACTAGAACAGATCTTTCTGGTCCTGGCTTTTCTCAAAATTTTAAATCTTGGGGTTCTTAACCTGGTCCCTGCCTCAACAATTTTAAAACTCTTAAGCAATATTCAGACTTAGTAACTCATCCACTTCCCTTTCATAAACGTAAATATCTCTCTCATACATACCACCATAGCACCTTCCCTCCCTCATGCATTCCCTACTCCTTTGACAATCAAGACACTCAAATAACTCTATAGTAATTTGTCACCACAGTTACAATAGAAAATGAAAAAAATACAGGACAAATATTAAAATATCCAGTTAATAGCAAAAATTATGTTGTCAAACTCTTTTAAAATAGTGATAAAGCAGTTTCTTGCTACTCTTCTAAAGAAAGGGCAATTTAAAAGTCCATGAAACTTTATAGTTCACTTTTCCTCAGGAAAGTACAGAGGAGTTTCTCTTTGTACTGTGATTCAACAATTGTCAACGAGTAGATAACTGACCAGAACTGGCTTATGTACATAGTCAGCCTGCCTTTGCATAGACAGAGCCTCCTGTTTTTACTCCTGCTACCTCTTTCCACAGCCAAGTGCCATTAGTACCAATTCACCATGTTGATAGTTTTACCATCTCGTTTTCCAGGAAACCTTTTCCAGGCTTTCCTTTATATATTTTTATGATTCCATGTCTTCTTTGAACAATGGAGAAAGTTACTTCCCATATTCAAAGTGAAAATGCCAAAGAAATGCCCTAAGAAACATGGCAAAGGTATGAACTTGGGGAAGAAAAAAGCAGCAGTCATAGAGTACAGGTAATTCTCCTAAACGTTCCATTGCCAAAACAATGATTACACTACTTGTTTTGTAAATAATATGACAAACATTTCTGTACATAGCTAAAACAATCCATTCATAGTACAGGTAAATCTCCTATGCCTCCCATTAATCACGAGCTATGGCTCCGACAAGGTGAAAATGAGTACTCTAGTGATCATGGCTCTATTCACTGAAGTAATGAATTCTAGAGAAAGCTACATCAGGGACAAAAGTGATGCGTTCAATTTTAGCATGATGAGTTTGAGATGCCTTACGGGCATCTCAGGAGAGTGGTGTAGGAGAGATCTGAGCTAGAGATATAGTCTGTTAATCTCAGAGGACACGATATTGACACCAGAAGAAGAGGGGAAATGGTAAACTCAGTGTTAGAATGAGAAACATCTCTTCTATGCAAAGAGCAAAACAGTTTGTAAGGAAGAGTGGGTGGATGAGTAAGGTTACTTAGGTCTTTTGGCCACTATTTTGTGAAATAGGACATTAGATAATCTGCGGGGTAAAGAGGGACAGGTTTGACAGACTGCACACGTCATATCCACAGTGGTTGTAAAGGGCAGACAAAATAAAGAGAAAAAATGTAAACATTTTAAGTAGTTATTTATCTGGATGTGAGCAAAGAGAATAATAACAAAGAAACAGCAATCTGTTATCTATATACTATTCTTAATATTTTCTTTGTCAATTATCTTTTTGTTTCCTGTATATTTCCTGTTTCAGTGGTATGCTGAATGTACTGTTTAGTTCAGGAGAGTTCTATCTGAAAACAGACTATACCTTCAGCATTATAAAGTGTTCCATTTATGTGCAATACTTGTTATCCAGAACCCATTCTGTTGGATAATAACATTGCAACACTTTTAAACTTCCATTCGCATATCACTGCCCATTTTTAAATATAATTGAATCATTTTTAGGTTTTGTTCTTTTGATCCAATCTGAGTTTTTAAAAAAAATAAATACATGGAAATATCCCACATAAATGGGCTTTAATATATATTGTCTTATTTTTAATGGTATTTATCTTTATATATTTTAATGCTTCCTTCCTGTTTTCTTTCTTTTGCTATATGGTCTGTACTTTAAAAAATTTATCTTTTGCCTCTCAAAGCAATCAGACAAAAGACATGGAAGAAACTCTCAGGGGAAACTGGATCCTAATCAAGGGAACATTCCTTATACCTAAAAAACAGTGAGACATCATGGCATGTTCCCAGTGTAATTTCAGATTTTCTAGAACAATGGCATGAGCCTCTTAAATCTCTCCTCTCCAAATGGAAGTTTATAGTGCTTCCCTATCACAGATCAACATGGTTGTCTAAAGTGTAGAGTGGAGCAGATAGCTTCTGTTTTCAGTTCCTAGGTCTCCAGAGCAAGGCCTTATGTTGATTGTGAAATATCCTAGACTTTGTGTCTGGTGCCATTAATATTTAAGACAGCTAAGGGATGGTATGAGTAAGATTTATTCAGTATGTTTTAAAACTAAAACAGTCACCTACCTATGTAGCTAACTTAATTAACTACATAGTAGCTATAGTAGTTAAAAATATATTGTAATTTTGTGCCACTATATTTTAAAGTTTTGTCTTTGTCTAAATATACATATTTTCTGGGAAAGTTTTGACCCAGAAAAGCCAACATAGGAGAGAAAAATCTGATTATTTTGTTGATAACTAAAAGTAGTTATCATTCCAAAATTCTTTAAAACTTTAAATTTACATTACAAAAAAATTTAGCATCATTTTTAACTTAGTTATCCTGGAAGAGCTAAAGATTTGTGGGGTATCGCTTCAAGAACATTTTGTCTAGAATTTCCTTAAGCATACTGTGTTGCCCATATTCCCTATAACAGATTTTACCTGCATTATCTATCTTTACATCAAAAGAGGTTTTCCCATAATTTTTAGGAAAACAGAAGAACAATATCCTGTAAAATAAAAACAGTAAAAATGAAAAAAATTATCTTTTGATCTGGCAATTTAGAAAATACACAATCTGCTTTTACTTTACCAGTGATTATTCATATGTCTCTGATAAAATGTTTCCATGTATTTCTCCTACCAGCTTCAGCAATAAAGTCATACCCACTGAATTCTTGCCTATTCTCTTTTTTCAATCACAGTAATTATCTATTATTCTGTCCTCCATATATGTATCAGCCTCTCTTAAGTCTTATTTCTTTTTAAAGAGATTGAATTTTCTTGTTTTATTTATTTTTAAAGTCTTATTTCTTAACCCTTTTTTCCTGCTGTATATGATTTTTTTTCTTTTTCCACAGTCAATTTCTGCACTCACTCTGGATTTTTAGCTTTTTATACCATCGATCTTCAAAATTCTTTCCTTAACAGTTTCTTTTAATCATATCTTCTTGTCTTATCACATTTCACAGAACGTTCCCTCATCCAGCCTTTTTTAAGTGTTCCTGATAGTGGAACGTAGTTAAAATTATTCCATTTTGTTGAGTAAATTTATTTTCTCAACTCCCTTTTCCTCATCTCTCTTACACACTGCTCCTTTTCTTTTGTTCCTACAACATTTTGGCATCATCTCAAATAAAAGTTGATTATTGGCTTGAAAACTTATTTCTTCACTTGATTAAAATTACTTATCTGTCTATATTCTCTGGAGTTGGTGACGTGATGTGGCAGCTTCTGTACTTTTAACATAAATGAGACTTGGGTTCTAGGTTTGATTCCCGTTCAGGGCACACACATGGGTTGCAGGCCAGGTCCCCAGGAGGGAGTATGTGAGAGTCAACTACACATTAATGTTTCTCTCCCTCTTTTTCTCACTTCCCCTCTCTAAAAATAAATAAATAAATAATCTTTTCAAATATATCTGTAAAATGTTTATTGTTCATAAAGGGTTTAAAAAAACATGTTCCTAATTTGCTGGTTTCCAGACAATATCTTTATGATCTTTAGAATCTTTCCAAAGACATTTGTACATACTGTGGAATATGACATTCTAGAAATTCATAATTCATTACAGTTACGAAGCCATCAAAGCATCGGTATCAGACTACTGAATATACTTATTAAATGTTATGAATTATTCCTGAAGTGAATTTGTAGTGGCCTGCCCCGAAGGGGAGCTAGCCGCTGAATCAATAGGATGAATGTAATGGCTAATAGCCTGCCCAGGAGGGGGCTCGCAGCTGAGTCAGCAGGATCAGGGAGAGCAAGTAACAGTAACTGAGGAGTAAGAACAAAGAAATTCGTATTAACTTTTTAAAAAAATACTTTATTTATTTATTTTCAGAGAGAGGGGAAGGGAAGGAGAAAGAGTAGGAGAGAAACATCAATGTGTGGTTGCCCCCTCTGGGGACCTGGCCCACAACCCAGGCATGTGCCCTGACTGGGAATTGAACAGGCGACCCTTTTCTTCTCAGGCCCGTGATCAATCCACTGAGCTAATCCATCCAGGGCCGTATTAACTCTTATCAGCAGTTCCGCTTTCTTGCTTTCTCGCCAGAAGCAATGGTCTGAGTGGCAGACCGCCCCTCACCCTATATAGACAATTGTTCTCCACTGATTGGGGCCCAGAATTTGGAGACTGACTCCTCTGGGTCCATGCACGTAAAATAAAGTTCCACTCCATACACACGAAAGCGGCTGAGTTGTTTTCTGTAACAAATTCACACAAAAATATTTACATTCAAAGGAGTCCATTATTCATTACTGCAAACCACTAAGATGAGGCTGCATGTGACACAACCAGACCCCTATCTGAGAACGGCAAGAACTATTGGAGAGAATCTGCTTTGCCACTGTTAAGTACAATTCCCACGAAAATTTCCTGCAGGTTCTATTTCCCACTGAGAAGCTATGGCAGAGAATTTTCTTCAGACTTTGTTTTTATGGAACTGTATAGCTATAACTTGACAGATAGGTTTCTTTTCAAAGATAATCAGTGGGTCAGACAACTGTGATTTCAAGCAAGCAGGTTGCCAAAGAAGCAGACACATCTTGACAAAGCAGTGATATCCCAAATTTGGCCAAATGCCAGTGCTACACATGACTTTACAGGCATTAACAGAAGTATCAAGGAGTTTCCTTTGGTAAAAGGAACAAACTGGATAAAAATGGAACAAAAAGAATATGCTGCTAATTTGAATTAAAAGGAAAAAATAGTTTGAGTAATAAAAGGTTAAGACAGATATGAGATTAGAGAAAATGTAGATAAATACACAACAATACAGCCTCCAGGAGCCCATATGATGAGAGATGAGAACCACAATGTTTTTACAATAAAACCAAAATATACAAGGGCTAAGCCACCAAACGTCATTGATCATTTTTCTCTGGCAGACAGCCCAATTCAACAAGGGCATATTGGCTCAGTAAAAATGGGAAGTACTTAGTAGCAAATAAAGTTAAGAGGATGTATTATCAAGATGTTGTTGCAATACCTTTCAAAATAGAAGTTGGTCTACTGCTTTTCCTTATCATAAGTCATAAATATTGTAGAAAGCTAAATTAGCATTCCTACATTAAATATATTGATATATGATTTAAGAATTCATGGGTAACCTTAATAGTACACTGTGATTATAAACTGTTAATAATACATATAATAATCTAACTTGTGTGAGATAAAAAATTCAAGTTCCTTAGCATAGCAAAACAGACCATAACCTGAATCCTGTCAAACTTTCCAATTCCAAACACAATCAGAAATGAAAGAGGAGAGATTACAACTGATACCACAGAAATAGAAAGGATTGTAAGAAATTACTATGAAGAACTCTATGCCAAGAAATTTGAGAACCTAGGGGAAATGGACACATTTCTAGAAAAATATAATCACCCAAAATTCAATGAAAAAGAAGTAGAACACCTGAATAGACCAATAACAGCAAAAGAAATTGAAGCAGTAATCAAAAAACTCCCATCACACAAAAGCCCCGGACCAGATGGGTTCACAGGAGAATTCTACAAAGCATTTAAGGAAGAGCTAACCCTCATTCTTCACAGACTATTGCAAAAAATCCAAAAGGATGGAAAACTCCCAAACTCCTTTTATGAAGCCGGCATCATCCTAATTCCAAAACCAGATAGAGATACAACAAAGAAAGAAAACTTCAGGCCAATATTGCTGATGAACATAGATGCTAAAATCCTCAACAAAATATTGGCAAATCACATCCAACAATATATCCAAAAGATTATACATCATGACCAAGTGGGATTCATCCCTGGGATGCAAGGATGGTTCAACATTCGCAAATCAGTAAATGTAATTCATCACATAAACAAAAGCAAAGACAAAAACCACATGATCATATCAATAGATGCGGAAAAAGCTTTTCATAAGGTACAGCACCCATTTATGATAAAAACACTCAGCAAAGTGGGAACAGAGGGAGCATTCCTCAATATAATAAAGGCCATTTATGAGAGACCTACAGCCAATATCATACTCAATGGGCAAAAACTAAAAGCTTTTCCACTAAGATCAGGAACAAGACAAGGATGTCCACTTTCACCACTTCTATTCAATATAGTATTAGAAGTTTTGGCCACAGTGATCAGGCAGGAAAAGGAAATAAAAGGCATCCAAATCAGAAAGGAGGAAACAAAACTGTCACTGTTGGCAGATGACATGATAGTGTACATGGAAAATCCTATAGACTCTACCCAAAAACTGCTCAAAATAATTAATGAATTTGGCAAAACAGCAGGATACAAAGTCAATATCCAGAAATCAAAGGCATTTTTGTATACAAACAATGAATCAGCAGAAGCAGAAATCAAGGAAAAAATCCCATTCAATATAGCAAAAAGAAAAATAAAATATCTGGGAATAAACCTAACCAAGGAGGTAAAAGACCTGTATGCAGAAAACTACACAGCACTGAAGAAAGAAATTGGGGAAGACACAAACAAATGGAAACATATACCTTGTTCATGAATTGGAAGAATTAACATCATCAAAATGTCCATACTACCCAAAGCAATACACAGGTTCAATGCAATACCTATTAAAGTAACAATGGCATATTTCACAGACATAGAACAAACACTTAAAAAATTTATATGGAATCATAAATGAGCCCGAATAGCAGCTGCTCTTTTGAGAAAGAAGAACAAATTAGGAGGGATCACAATACCTGATATCAAACTGTATTACAAACCCACTGTAATCAAAACAGCATGGTACTGGCATAAAAACAGGCACATAGACCAATGGAACAGAACAGAGAGCCCAGAAATCAATCCAACTCTCTATAGTCAATTAATATTTGACAAAGG
This sequence comes from Artibeus jamaicensis, assembly GCF_021234435.1. Taxonomy (NCBI): domain Eukaryota; kingdom Metazoa; phylum Chordata; class Mammalia; order Chiroptera; family Phyllostomidae; genus Artibeus; species Artibeus jamaicensis. The sequence continues at coordinate 5,308,600 of NW_026521810.1, read as the reverse complement.
GGGCAGTAACATAAAATGGAGTAAAGATAGCCTCTTCAGCAAATGGTGTTGGGAGAACTGGACAGCTACGTGCAAAAAAATGAAACTTGAGCACCAACTTACACCATACACCAAAATAAATTCAAGGTGGATAAAAGACTTAAATGTAAGCCGTGACACCATTAAAGTCCTAGAGGAGAACATTGGCAAGAAAATCTCAGATATTCCACGCAGCAACATTTTTACCGATATGTCCCCTAGAGCAAGGAATATAAAGGAAAGAATAAACAAATGGGATCTCACCAAAATAAAAACCTTCTGCATGACTAAAGAAACAGTATTAAATTAAAAAGACAACCAACTGTATGGGAAAACATATTTGCCAATGATACCTCAGACAAAGGTTTAATCTCCAAAATATACAAAGAACTTACATGACTCCACTCTAGGAAGACATCTAACCCAATTAAAAAATGGGCAAAGGACTTGAACAGACACTTCTCCAAAGAGGACATACAGAATATCCAGAGACACATGAAGAGATGCTCAATATCGTTAGCTATCAGAGAGATGCAAATTAAAACCACAATGAGATACCACTTTACACCAGTCAGGATGGCTATCATAAACAAAGCAACAAACAACAAATGTTGGAGAGGTTGTGAGGAAAAGGGGACCTTAGTTCACTGTTGGTGGGATTGCAGACTGGTACAACCATTATGGAAAACAGTATGAAATTTTCTCAGAAAAATAAAAATCAACCTGCCTTTCGACCCAGCAATTCCACTGCTAGGATTATGTCCCAAGAATCCTAAAACATCAATTTCAAAGAAACTATGCACCACAATGTTCATAGCAGCACAATTTACAATAGCCAAGAGTTGGAAGCAACCTAGGTGCCCGTCAGTTAATGAATGGATAAAAAAATTGTGGTACATATACACAATGGAATTCTATGTTGCAGAGAGAAAGAAGGTGCTACTACCCTTTGCAACAACATGGATGGAACTGGAAAGCATTATGCTGAGTGAAATAGGCCAGGCACTGAAGGACAAACACCATATGATCTCACCTTTGACAGGAAGCTAAAGAATAAAACAAACAAGCAAACAGAATAAAAACAAAGACACTGAAATAGAGAACAAGTGGGCAGTGACCAGAGGGGAGAGGGAAGGGAATTTAAGGGGAAAAAGGGGGAGGGATTTTGAGGAACAAGTATGAAAGACACAGGGATGAGGACTGGGGGGGGGGGTTGGAAATGGGAGGGAGGTGGGGAGACGGGGCGGGGGGGGGGGCTGGGATCGGAGAAATACACAAAAAAATGTACTTGAAAAAAATAATTAAATAAAAATAAAAAAAAGAAAGCGAGGACTTGACTAAAGGTAGTAAATGCACAATAAAATGTAAAGATGTTGTAAAATTATGCACCAAAAACCTGAGTCATTTTGTTAACCAGTGTCAACCCAATAAATTTAATACAAAGCAAAAAAAAAAAAACCTTTCCAATTCCATCTCTTGCCAATTACCAGTGATTAGAACTGCTATAACCAATTACTTGTTGTTACTAGAACTCACGGACTCTATACATTTCTGTCCCCTGCGTACCTATTGTATCTTCCTAGAAGAAAATACCTCTCTTTTTTTTTTTCACATAACTCCTAATTGCTCCTACAGACTCTGCCATCACTTCCTCTGAAAAGCTGCCCACCACTCCACACATTACAACTCCTCTAAATTACCCACTGCGCTTCTGTGCTCTTCTGTATTTACCAGTTAATCTCACAGTCCAGTGTATACAGATCCCTCGCTGATAGTTACGGGTTTATAATCTGAAAAGTTGGCCATTCACAAGCAAAGTGCCTGCTTGCACTCAAATTTGGGACACTCAGATACTTGCAATTAAATTTCAGTATTAATATGAAACATGTGCCATAGACTGGTATGCAAGAGGAGATCTGCTATGGAGGGTCCCAGCTGAGCACCCAAAAGTTATTGCCTAACAAAACTTGTTTCTTTTTCCTTGTTGCATCAGTGTTTCTCACTGTGACCCACAGTAACATTTACTGTTTATGTCACCACCTAGTACTCTTACACATACGAACAAAATGCAAAAATACTCTGTATGAGATGCACTTTATTATTATTCTAATTCTCTAATGCTCCCTTCATTAAGTTGTCTATAACTGCTGAAGGAATTTCATAAATAATGGGTTTTGACCACCCCCCTGGCAAAAATGGGCGTGTTTTAGCCACTCATAAAAATGTTGGTTTTTGCCATAAACATGGCCCTCGAGAGAAATATAACTATGTATTAAGGTTGGGGATGGAAGTGAAGAAGCATTAATATTTAAGAATCATTAAGGGCCCTGACTGCTGTAGCTCAGTGGATTGAGCGTGGACTTGAACCAAAGGGTCGCTAGCTAGTTTGATTCCCAGTCAGGGCACATGCCTGGGTTGCAGATTAGGTCCCTAGTGGGAGCCATATGAGAGGCAACCACACATTGATGTTTCTCTCCCTCTCTGTCTCTCTCCTTTCCCCTTTCTCTAAAAAAAATAAATAAATAAAATATTTTTTAAAAAAGAATTATTAAGGATCTGATTGGGTCACTTAAGACTTTCACTTATAATCCGAACTGTATCTTATTTGGTTAAACATGTACTGGGGTGGTATTCAGAAATTTGGGATTGCTAAGGATTGATACTGCCTGATAATTATTTATTTGACTATGATTTGTTTGCTTCACAGTGTCTGGCTCAAGTAAATTGTTCAGTAAACATTTGCCATATGGATTAAAAAAACTTTATTTCAAGAATGGTAAGGGAGATGAAAATTATAGTAACAAGAAAAATTGTTTTTCACTCATCTGACTGGAAAAAATAATATTATCTAATACAGGTAGAAAAAGGGGCATACTCATACATCATACATACATACTCATACATACTCATTCACATACATGCAATGTGAACTGCTACCACCTTTTTGGAAAGCTGTAGAAATATCAATTAAAATTTAAGATGTACACAACATCCTTTGCAGCAATAACCTAAAAATAGGTACTCCTACAGAAATAAAAATGTCACTACCTAAGAACTATGGCAGGATGTTTACCAAGTACTTCATTAGTGGGAAGAAAATGGAAACAAAGAAAAAGCCCATTACTGTTAGATTAACTTTGATATATAGTCACACCACAGAATATTAGACAACAGTCATACATAATAGGTGATTTGAAGGGATTTCTACCAAACATGTAAGTTAAAGAAATAAAAAATACAATGGGGTCCATTTTTTTAAAAATTGTGCATATGCATGTATGTTTGTGTATGACTAAAAGAAGACAGAGAAAGACATAGAGGACACATAGGTTCAGGAGTTCTGGGGAGGAAAAGTTAGCAAATCCCTACACAGGCACATACTTAAAAATATTGTGAACAAATAAAAATATTTGAATATTCTGTATGCAAGAGTCCCTTTTATAGACAATTGTGTGTATACAGGAAAGACACACTCAAAAGAAAAGAAAAATAATTTCTAGAATATTTTCCAATGAGAAATAATGAAGACAAAAGTTTGATAGATAAATGAAAGGACAGATTGGTTGATTTAAGTTAAAACATTAAAAAAATAGAAACGTAGTGTTCTCTTCTTTCAACACAGTTTTTAGATCATAGTATTTGACTTCACAATATTTGGTAATGCTGATCACTTTCTTTCCTTGAACATTTTCCTGTTTTCCATGACCCATACTGTCTGTTCCCTTCTGCTCATTCTCAGTCTGTTGGGGGCTCTTCTTCCTTGATGTTTGTCCTTCAGGGCCCTGTCCCTCTGCTTATTCCTCACTCGGTACCCCCTCCCCTACGTGATCGAATTTATTTCCATGGCCTCAAACACCACCTACAAAGGTAACACAGGATTTGTAAATCAGTTATCTTCTTAAACTAGACATCCATGGGCCTACTGGAAACCTCCACTTGGACGTCCCACAGATGCCTGAAATACAATTATACCCAAAACTAAACTCGTTTTCTTTTCTCTCAAATAGTGTCCTCCTTTTGAGATCCCATGTCAGAGAACGGCATCACCCTATCATCAGTGAAGGCAGCTTCCCACTACCTCCAGGATTAAATGAAATGTTCAGTGTCTGGTCCCCATTGCTCCACAAAGTTTTGGGGAAATTAAAACACAAACTGCACAGATGGAAGACACTTTAAAAAGTCACTGTCTATCTTCTCCACTGTGTGACTTTCTCCGCTAAGTCTCCAGGCCACTGCAAAAGTCCAGGTCTCGTTCACCTCCTGTGGCGCGGCCCAGCTCGCTCCTGGACCGCGGCGCCGTCGGGTAGGCTTGGACTTGAACACCACACCTACGCAGGGACTCCTGACAGCCAGTGAAAAAAAACGGCCGTTCTAGTGCCTCCTGCACTCTGCGAAGCCCCGAAACAACCTCCGGAGTGACCGCTAAAAAACAATGCCCACTTCTCCTCTCTCAACCTCACAAAACTCTAAGTACCTAACACCCTAAGGGTCCCTTATCTGAGGACAGGCGAGACAGCAGGGAAGGTGGGGGGCCTGCTCCATATCCTTGCTCTACAGGGACCAGCACTTCCCAGGCCTTACCTGGGATCCGGAAACTGTTTGCAACTCTGCAGCTGCGGCTTTCCAGAGGACAGGACTACAAGCTACGTTAATCCTGCCCCCGAGAAAGAGCCGATAGGAAAGTGCAGCGCGAGATCTCACACAGGAGGCCGCCATCTTGGTTATGGGAAGCCAGAGCAGGAGGGCGGAGAGGCGGGGCCTGGAGACTGTGGCTGCTCTAGTGGGCCGGGCTCCCGAGGTCCGGAAGCTCTAGCAAGAAATTTGAAACAGGGGGCGGGTACAATGGTCCGAGGCCGCTGATAGGGCGTGTGAGCCTGTGGGGCGTGTCCGACTCCACCCTCTGGCCCTCATTGGCAGCCTGCTGGAGGGGTGGTGGGTCATCCATGCATCTGGACTACATTTCTCCTCTTCGCCTTTTGAGTTGAGTCGCTCTTCAGTTCCCGGTGTTACTGACTTCCACATGACTCTTTAACCAACCCATCCTTCCCTTGACTTCTGCTGCACCTTCTTCACCTGGCTCTCCCTGGACAAGGGAATCTGCGCAGCCCACCTGCACCTCCCTCTCCATTCTGTCTGCCTTACTCTGGGAGCACTCCTCTCTTCCTCACACAAGGCTACCTGTCTGCTTTTCTGTCGCGGGGTTTTCCTCTTCCTTTCCACATTTTTCAGGGTCCAGGGTCTCCACCGACGTCCACTAACCGCCAAACCTCTAACTTCCAAGCATTCATTATTGTTTTGTTTTGTTTTCTAAATTTTATTTATTTTAGGGGGGTGCAAGGGAGGGAGAAAAAGAGAAACATCCACGTGAGAGAGAAGCATCCATAGACCGGTGGCCTCTCTCCTGTGCCTAACTGGGAACCGAACCAGCAACCCAGGCATGTGCCCTGACTGAGAATCCAGAATGACTCCCAACCAACTGAGCCACACTGGTTAGGGTTCCTAGGATATTTTATAACTGTACAATGCTAACAGGCTAAACCAAAAACCCTGTGTGGGCAAAATGCTGTCTTAACTTATCTTTGCACATCACTCCCCATAGTGTTAGTACTAAGCCTTACTTGAAACCCAGTCAGAACTAAATAAATATGTGTTAAACAGAGATGAGTATGCTTTGCTTTCTGAGACTTGTGTCCTTCTGACAGTAACTCCCAGGTTGCTTCACACAGGATACACATTAAATGAAGTGGTAAACAGCTCTGATAGGATTTCCGAACATTTAGATTTGAAGGATCAGTAAAATTAAAACACAAGCATACTCACAGAAAATCTGAGCTTGTACAAAGTTTTCAAACAAATAAATACCATGTACTATCACCATCATTTCTTAAAACACAGACCATTTTAACATTAAAAAGGTAAGACTAATGTAACAGGGTGCAGGCAGGAGGGGCCCCCTCAAAAAAAAGAACTTGGGATGGGGTCCAGAGCTCAGGGTGTCCAGGATATATTAAGATATCCTCACCACCCCCCCAGGGGGGAGGGTCAAATGGAGCAGGGCCATTGAGAGCTGTTTTGCATAGCAACAGTTTTGCAGCTAATCTCTGGAATGATTATTTAACATATCTATAACCTTTAACTGGTTTCATAGATATGTTAAATAGCTGTGGCCATGCTTTGAGCCAGGGAGAAAGGAGTGACTTCTACCCAGGATATAACTGGGGACAGGTCCCCCAGAGTTACAGTGCCTGCGTGAGAGCTTAGAGTTGATTGGCTCCACACCATGGAGCCACACTTGCCCAGACTCACTATGGTAGCCCAGTAAACTTGCAATAGTATGGGAGTCCTGGCAGGTGTAACCAGTTGTGGGAGGAGTTGGAAATGGGTCTGGAAAGGAGGACTGAAGTGGGGGTGAGGTGGGGATTTAAACCCAGACACCAGCAACCATTGAAAGGGGAGAGTTATGCGGTTTCAGCAGAGTAACGATACCCTCTTGGCCAGGTGAAAAAAAAGCCATGTGGTTTTGGGCAGAGTGAGGACCCCGTCTTGGTGAGGTCAATGGGAGAGCCATGCTGTTTTTGGAAGAGTGCAGACCCCTGCAGCCAGAAAGGGAGAAGCACGTGGTTTTAGCAGAGTGAGGACCTCCTTTCATCAAGATGGAAGAGAGAGCCACGCAGCTTTGCCAGAATGGAGATCCCTGCAGCCAGGTGAAGACAGACACATGCTTTGGGCAGAGTGCGGACCCCTGCAGCTTTGGTAGAAGAGGCCCACTAGGCTTTGGGATGCTCCCTTTGGCCATGTGGCCTGGGAAGCAGAAGAGACTTTGCCTGGAACTTGATACAAAGAACTCTTTGCCAGTGGACCATGAGAAGGTGCCACATGACTTTGGATTAACTGGAGATCCTGGATAGTCAACACAGCTGATAATACCAGCAGCCTGAAAAAACGAACTTGTGCTCTTTTGCTGATTTGCAGTACCCAGAGTTGGGACAGTGGGAGGAGGGAGCACTGTCAGTGTAGGTGTATACCCTAAAGGACTTTGATATTTTAATGGAGGCATTAGGCCTGAATAGCATTAAATAAACATTTCATTTCCTTTTCACAGATCTCTGGCATTGAGAGATGTCTTTCCAATTGGCAGCGAACAGATGAGCCCAGCAGGTATTAGTATACTGTCCTTGGGAGGGGCCCCTGTTGTTCTGTAGCAGTTTTTTTGGCATCCCTGGGTGGGCCAAATATTGCCCCCCCTTGGACCTCTGTTCGGTAACACTAATATAATCTCAGAATAAAGAGCATTACTTTAAATGGATGTATTTAGTTATATAAAAAGTTTACTCTGTCTTCTGCTATTGCCTTTTAGGCTAGTGAAGCTTTCATCAGAAATTGGCAGAGGTCCATGAGCTAGCATTTGAGAACCAAATTTTATAGGTTATTAAAAATAGCTCCTATATATTGTAAAAAATTATTTTAACTTAATTGTGGAAATTTAACCAAGCAAAAACCCAATCGAATAAGTATGTAAAGCAGAATTTATATTATTTTTATTCAACTGAAAACTAAGATTTATTTAAACAATAAATCAACAGGAACAAGAAGCGGTTCGACAGCCATAGTAACAGGTTTCTCAAGTGTAGGACGGGCAGGTAGAGGAACCTGGCCATCACTCAGGAAACTGAGCATATTAGCTCTGAGAAGATCACTGACTGCACCTTTTGGCTCAGCAGGATCCTTGAACAGATTAGCAAGTGATCTCCTTCAAACTTAGCTCCCTTCCTCCTTTAGTTGTCCAGCAGAGGTAATAATGCTTCATTCACTCCTCCAGAATCTCCATTTTGTCCAGGAACTCAAGGAGCTTGATTCTCCTGTACAAATCCATCATATTCATGACAGGTGCTGCTTCCCACCCATTCAATGGGAACCATATTTTCTGAGGTTTCCACCCCCATCAGGGTCACATTGTCATCTCTGCTGGTTTTCCGTCGTGATCTGCTCAAACCAATCGTCCATGTTCATGTGTTTGTAGTTATGAAAGTGGCAGTCCTCAAACTGTTGGCTGCCCACCTGATTAGGTTTGCAGACTACTCTGGAGTCTCATAGACCAGCACACAATCAGTTATCACAGGTGTTGCATTGTGTATTCATGTTATTTTTCTTTAGTTTCCCTTCTAGTTAAGTTAAATCTTGAAGATCTCCATTTAAGGCAGATCTCTTTGAATCTTGGTGTCCATCAATTTGAAATGTGTCCTCAGAATGTAATTCTAAAACGGGTTTTGATAGAGAGGCTTAAATTTGATGGTGTACAGCTTTCTTGTGACTATCAATAGAAAGTTAATTTCAAATTATTTAGTTGGGAGAAGATCTTGATTCTTAAATATTCAGAATGTGGTACCCATCCCAGCCCCAAGTTTTAAAATGTGACAGTCACATTTTATCTTCTGTAAAAATGCCTTTTTAAGTTACTGATGCCATGAACTTGAGCAAAATATCCTCTGTTAATTTCTGGGGTCTTTCTCTTCTAGACAGGCTCACAAGATACTGGATGTAAGGGTCATCCCAGTAGCCAATGCTCACTGCAAACCTGTTGCATGTAGAAACATCTTCACAGGTGCTGGCACCCCTTCTTTATTTGTTTTGATCAAGGAAGAAGAACAGGAGTTGAAAATGGGCCTCCCCATGTTTGTGGCTATGGGTGTGCAGGTTCTGGGGCTGCTGTGCCCACTTGAAACATAGGAGTAAGGTTGACATCTACTGGGAGAATGCTATACCATTTTAAAAATAAGTATGTTGGAACATATAGGAACTATGTAAGTACTGAAATTAGGTTAGGAATTGTGGAGGTTTTATTTTATTTTTGCCTCTAAAATTCATCTTACAGACTTTTATTGTATTACAGAAAAGCAAATGTGATACATTTTCTACTTCTAGGGACACCACCTGGACTGCTGCATTAAATTTTTTGTGTAGCTTGAGTTTGGGAACAAATAAACCACTATAAGTTGACATTGGGTTCATAATTTGTAGACAGAGGGAATGATTAGAATCAAGAATAAAAATGATAAAAATTTAAACATGAAAGATCTGTAATTTTACCAAACACCTACAGCTTAGATTCATTTCATTTTTCTCTCATAAACTGAGCACCTATTATGGCATAAGCATCAAGTACCCTAGGTATCATGGTCATCAAGTCCCTCATCAAGTCCTAAAAGTCCAATATGGTAGAGTCACATCTAATGTAAGGGTCTGCTTGCAAAGTCAAATTGTAACATAAACATAAGAGACAAAATGTTGGGCTAACAAGTGTTGTTAAAATGTGAGATAGCAGGACCTATTGGATGCTGCTGGTGGGAGTGTATGTTGGCACAGTCCTTTTGAAATCAACCTAATCAATGACGTAAAGTTAAGATGAGTACATCCTACAATGCATCGATTATATTCCTAGGTATATGCCCTGTGGAAATTTTTGCACAGTGTACATGGAGACATATAGAAGACTGTGGGGGCAACTTTGCCTGCAAAGTCCCGCCCCCACCTATGCCCCCGCCTGCCTTGGATAAAAGTGAAACTACCAAGACATGATGTGCTTGGGGAGGAAAGGTGGCTGATCCCTCAAAGGGGAAGGGCCAAGAGCCCCTTCCTCAAGGGGCTTTTATTGTGTTCATTTGCACAAGAACACAGGTAAGGACAAACAATAGATAGCATTCAAAGAACTGTGAGGGCTTATTCTCAGTCAGGGTCAGATAGCTAAAGAGACATAAAACTTTGAGGAACAAACTTGCTTGGACCCTTATCATTTACATGAGAGCATCCTACACAAATCAGTTTTCACAGGACCTTAAATATTCTTTCTTAGGCCTGATCATCCCGGAGTACCCACACTTTCCAGCACAGGGCTGCACTGCTTTCCCCATCATAGGTTTTCAGGCTTATGTGCATTAGAGGCAGGAAGCACTTCTCCCAGACGGAAATGGGGACGAGGGGTCATCACTCTCTCTTTGTTGCAGCGCCCCCCCCCCGCCCAAGTCCTTACATGATGGCCTCCCAAGTGATTGTGTGTCTGGCTTAGGTTGCTCCTCTGAGGGGCCATACCCATCATAGACTAACCAACCAAACGTTGGGGGCAGGGGACAAGCTCTGTCTCCTTAGTGGCTTGCATTCTGGAGGTCGCTCCCTCAGCCCTAGCTGTGGGGGGCAACCACAACTCCTGAAACCAGGTAGAGAAGTTCCCAACAAAAGACTTTTTGTAACAGCATTTATCTATTTGGTGAGAGGATGGATTGATAGGGGCACCATAAAGAAACAACAATGAATGAACCAAAATTACTTGTGCAAATACGGATGAGTTTCACCAAGAGGAGGGAAAACAGTCACATATATTTACATAGCAAGATTAGATTTACATAATGTACAAACTAATGTACAAACAAGATATTGTTTAAGGGTTTATTTATAAGGTAAAACAATAAAGAAAAGAGAATGAGAACCCCAAACTTCAGGATTCTTAATATCCAGGGAGGCAGGTGTTTATAGCTATGAGCAAGGCACAAAGAAGCAGCATCAATCTCTCTGCCAGTGCTGCTATCTTTAGATGACCAGTGAACATAGAGGTGCACATTTTATTGTTATTATGGAATTTCTAAACAAATGTTATAGATACATATAACAGGTAGAGTTGCTTTCACCTTCCATCCCACCGACTCCCATTGAAATATGTGGCAAGCTATGGCTGTGGTGTAAAGTGGTACAATTGTTATTTCTTTTTCCCGTGTTTCTCACTTCTTATTTTCTCCTATATTCTTTATTATCTTTTATTCATCCCCTACTCTCTCTTTTCCTACCAGTTCAGTAGCTTAAATGCTGAATGATGTGGTCCCCATAAAATAAACACACACACACACACACACACACACACACACACACACACACCCCTTTAAAGGTTTCCTAGAAAACATCTATCTGCAGAGCTTTGTGGATCAATATGAAGAACCTTAGCTGAGAAAAACCAAAAAGGCTTAATGGACTTCACAGGTAACTGAGATTCTCAGAGAAATTTGATCAAAGATGACCCAACACTGTGTCATTCATGCAAAATGCAACAAATATGGATTAAAAAAAAAACGGTGTTATCTGAGCCCTGCCATAAATGCACTCTTTGACACTTGATGGTTCCTTTAGTTGATGGAAAGCTTACATTTCTCATCAGTGTAAGGGTTCCAGGAGTGGGGGTTAGACCGGAGGTTTTCAAAAGTGTTATTCCTGCAGTAGGGGCATCAGCATTATCTGACTGAATTGTGGGTTGAATTGTGTCCCCCAAATATGTTGAAATCCTCCCAGTACCTCATAATGTGACCTTATTTGGCATAAGGTCTTTACAGAAGTAGTTGTATTAAAATGAGGTCATTAGGGCTGGTCCTAATTCTATATGACAATAGTACTTGGAATAAAGGGAAATTTGCGTGTAGGCACAGACATGTACAGAGGGAAACAATGTAAAGACACAGAAGATGGGCATCTACAAGCCATGGACCACCTGAGGTCACCAGAAGCAAAGAAAGAGAGCTGAAACAAATTCTGCCTCATAAGCCTCAGGAGATATCAACTCTACTGGTAAGTTGATCAACCTTCCAGCCCCTAGAACTGTGGAACAATAAGTTTCTGTTGTTTAAGCCCTCTTAAACAACAGTGGCTTATGGGATTTTTCTTATAGTAGTACTAGGAATCCATGCAGTGTATTGGCTGTAAAATGTACTCATTTGATACTCCTTCCTTCAAGAGGTGGATTCCTAGTACTCACTCTTCCCTTAAGGGTGAGCTGGATATGTTGACCTACCTTCGAGGAGTCAAATAAAGTGGAAGTCATGGTGTACACCCGTGAGTCTTCATCACAAAAGGTACCCTGGTTCCCTGTTTGCTCTCTCTTGAAGTGCCCACTCTGGGGCACTCAGGTGTCCTATCACATGACAGCCCTATGCAGAAGTCTGTTGAGTGAGAAAGTAAAGCCTCTTGCTAACAGCCCTGGAAGTGCACCTACAGGAAGTCTTCAAATGACTGCAGCTTCCATCAACATCTTGACTATCACCTCATGAGAGATTCTGATCTGAGACTCCTGAGCCACGAAAACATGGGGGAATTTGTTATGCTGCAATAGACAGCTACTACACCTGGAAATTTGTTAGACATGCAAATTCTTGGGTCACAATCCAGACCTATTACATCTGCAGGTGAGGTCCAGCATAAAGATCTTTAAATAATTCAGAATTGTCATTTTGTTTGGTTTTAGTATTTGAGTTTACAATCTGTTATTTCATAGTAGGTCAGACAGCATTACATTCAATCCACTGGCAATGCCCTTTCCGTCCTGATAATCTGGCAGATTTCCTACACATTTTGTGTGTGGGTGTGTGTTAAAAATACATAACAAAATTTACTGTTTTAACTTTTTATAAGTGTACAGTTCAGTGGCATTAAGAACATTCACTGTGTTGTACAACCATCACTGCCCTCCATCTCCAGAACTTGCTCATCTCCCTGAAGTGAAACTCTGAACACATAAAACAAGAAGTCTTATTTTTCCTTTCCCACAACCCCTGGTAATCACCATTCTACTTTCTGTCTTTGTGAATTTGACTATATAGGAATTTCATGTAAGTGAAATTTCATGTAAGTGGAATCATCAGTATTTGTCCTTTTTGTGCCTGGCTTATTTTACTTAGCATGTTTTCAAGGTTCATCCACATAATAGTAGCATGTATTAGAATTTCATTCCTTTTTAAAGCTAAATAATTATTTCATTGTTGCTGCATCCTTGTATGTATATACCACATTTTGTTTATCCATCTGTCTACAGATACATGATTTGTTTTCACATTTGGGCTATTGTGAACAATGCTGCTATGGACATGGGTGTTGTACACATATCTGTTCAAGTCTCTGCATTCAATTATTTTGGCTCTATGCCTACAAGTAGCATTTCAGAATTCTTATTTTTATTGTGACAAGATTTTTAACTTAATTTACACAGGTAGATGCCCACAGAAGATAACTTGAATGGAATTTAAATCTGCAACTTGAAAAGTCTTTAATTATCTATACCACTCCCAGCCAAATAAATGTATACATGGTGCATGAAAAAGAGCAATGTAAATCTCAGTGGATTTGAAAATATTTATGAGAAGTAATTTTGGTGCGTAATTGGGATACATCAAGCTTCCATAATAGAAAGACTGAATCTGTCTCAGCCTACAAACTAAATCTATTCTCCCGAAATGCATATACCTTACTATATTAATTGAATTTTAATAAATAAAAAATGGAATAAACATTTTCTTTGTCTTTTCCCCAGTATGGACCCAATCTATCTACATATGCTCTTTACCTATGAGCTGTCAGTTATGTATGCTGGGCCAGAGACAGCACTTAGGGAGCTGTCAGCCAGTGAAGTTATGATGCTTCAAGAATCATTTCTCCAGGCTTCCTTATCAAAAATAAAACAAATTTACATGGAACATAAAGATGAATTGATCACACCATTTGCTGTGCATGTAAAATGACTTTAAACATGCACGAGTTCAGGAGCACTGTGCTTAGGGCCACTGTCTTCCTCACCATGTTTATAATTGCTTTCCATAGATGCTGTCATTTAAAAAAAGTGCATGTAGACAATGAAAGTAGTTATTTCAATAGGGTGGTTGGAATATGAGTGGCTCCACTATTTGAAATAATAGTGTGTGGAAAATATTCTGTGACATTATAGCTGTTTCTTTCACCCACACGCTGAGCATGGATTTGGACTACTCAATACAGGACTCCTGGTAATAGATGCTGAGTGGAAGTAAAGAAGATCTAGAAAAGGGAACTCAATGCTCAAAATTATAGACTGGATATAGTCAATACACTAGATCTTTCAGAATGAAAAAAACATGCGATGGAAATATATCACGAAGAGTACAGCTAAAATAAACACAGGCTTAATGATCAAATTCCATAAACTTCACCGAAACTGAACTTCTGGAGGCATGAAAGAGACTATTTTAGGACAGAGGAATTACCACTTTACAGAGCAGGGGAGTAAACTATAAAGTGCTTTGCACTTAAGAAGTTGATGCAGGGGGACTTCCACCAAGATGGAGGCATAGGTGGAGACACCGTGCTTTCTCACACAACCAAGTTTATAGACAACTGAATATTAGCAATAGAAAACACAGCCAGAACACAGAAAATTGAACTTTTCAGAAGTCTGATAACAACAAATTCTTCAGCCAGACTGGTAAGAGGGGTGAAACCAGCAGCTGGCGGAGCAGGGTTGCACAGGAAAACTCAGTCAGATGGACTCAGGCGTGCAGAACCCAGGCACAGGGTTGGACATAGTGAGAGACCCAGCGAGCGACCTCTGGGAACCAGCGAGGGAGCAGGGCTGAGATTTGACTGTGGTCGCGCATTCCAGAGCAGATAGACCAGCAAGGGAGTGGGCGATTAGATGGGACCCAGCAGGCCCCAGCGGCTAGTGGCAGCAGAGGGCATCGCCATTTCTCCGCTCTGACCCCGCCTCCACATATAGCATCATAACCCAGCGACCTGAGTGGCCCTGCCCTGGTGAACCACCTAAGGCTCTACTCCTCACCCAGTGGCGAGAAACAGCAGAGGGGATCGCCGTTTCCCTGCTCTGACCATGCCCTCACATACAGCATCACAACCCAGCGACCTGGGAGTCCAAGGCTACGCTCCTCATACTTAATGGGCATGAGCAGACCAAAAATGGCTCAAGAAGATCTTAAAGCCCCAGAGCCTGTAAATCTAAGCGATGAAGAAATAGCAAAACTCTCAGATGCACAGTTTAAAACATTAGTGATCAGGATCCTCACAGAACTGGTTGATTATAGCCACAAATTAGACAAATATATGAAGGCGAAACTAATTGAAATGAATGGAATTGCACAGGACACCAATGGCAATGAAAAGGAAACTGGGACTCAAATCAATGGAGTGGACCAGAAGAAAGCAAATAATGGCCAAACAGAAAAGAGTCAAGAAGCAAGAATTCAAAGAAATGAGGAGAGGCTTAGGAACCTCCAGGACATCTTTAAACGTTCCAACATCCAAATTATAGGGGTACCAGAAGGGGGAAAGGAACAGCCACCAGTGGAAAACTTATTTGAACAAATAATAAAGGAGAATTTCCCCAATCTGGCAAAGGAAATAGACTTCCAGGAAATCCAGGAAGCTCAGAGAGTCCCAAAGAAGTTGGACCCAAGAAGGAACACACCAAGGCACATCATAATTATATTAGCCAAAATTAAAATGAAGGAGAGAATCCTAGAAGCAGCAAGAGATAAGGGGACAGTCACCTACAAAGGAGTTCCCATCAGGCTGTCAGCAGATTTCTCAAAAGAGACCTTACAGGCAAGAAGGGGCTGGAAAGAAGTATTCCAAGTCATTAAATCCAAAGACCTACAACCAAGACTGCTCTATCCAGCAAAGCTTTCATTTAGAATGGAAGGGCAGATAAAGTGCTTCTCAGATAAGATCAAATTCAAGGAGTTCATCATCACCAAGCCCTTATTGTATGAAATGTTAACGGGACTTATCTAAGAAAAAGAAGTTAAAAAAACATGAACAGTGAAAGGACAGCAAACTCACAGTTATTAACAACCACACCTGAAACAAAAGCAAACTAAGAGGACAGCTAGATCAGGAGTGGAAACATAGAAATGAAGATCTCAAGGAGGGTTAGCAACAGGGGAGTGGGAGGAGAAGAAGGGGGGAGAAGGTACAGAAAATAAGTAGCATAGACAGTAGATAGAAAATAGGTGGGGGGGGCAAGAATAGTATGGGAAATGTAGAATTAAAGAACTTGAGACACATGGTCATAAACTAAAGGGGAGTAATGGTGGGACTAGGGGGTAGGGTGGAGGGGAATGAAGGGGGAATAGAACAACTGTAATGGCATAATCAATAAAAAATAAATAAAAAAAGAAGTTGATGCAGCCTGAAAATGTAAGTAAATTAAAAAAAGACTGTGATACAGACCTGAAAAAAGAGAAATGTTTTGAAGTATAATTTTCATTCTTATTCTTTTGAATAAGAATGAAAGGTTCTTACCTTTCCTTTCAACAGGTAAGATTTGTTGCTCTTGCAACAAATCTCCAGTGTCCCTATTAGAGAAAGAGTATGAATTTAGATGGACCATGGGGTACAAGTCTGAGAAATATAAAAGAGAATTATATAAATTCTACATGCATATACATATAAACATACATGTATAAACAATAAAATTTTTAAAAGAATTATATAATATTATATGGCATTAATTGAGCACTGTTCTAAATTTAATCCCATTTAATCATAGGAACCCTTTGAGGAAGACACTATTGTTGGAAGCTGCAGGCATAGAGATGTTAAATAACTTACTAAGGTCCCACACTAGGAAGGGATGGAGCCAGACAACAGGACTCAGGAGCATGTACAGAATGCCCCTACTCTATATTATGTCCAGTCTTACACAGGATTGCTAGTTAGGCAGGGATATATGAAGAGCCTTCCATCTTGTCTGTGTCCATGGCATCTGCTCACTGTTACCATTCACTTCAGGAACCTAGGTCACTTGTTTTCTTGCTTCAGCACCAAACCCCACTTAACTCTGCTGCTCTCACTCAAAGGACATGAGATTACATCTGTCTAGGTTACTTTTCAGAGGGCAAAAAAATGTCCTTCAGATGTTTTCCTTGGCCCGTACTGTGTGTATGTATGTGTGAAATTTAAATATGCATGTGATAGGGGAGCTCAAGAGTTAAAGATTTTAGCTGTAGTTATTATAGTTGATAGGCTTAAGTGATTAATGCATGTAGAAAGCTGTTATTCCATGAACCGGAATATATGACTCCAGGAGATCGACAAGCAAATTCAACCTTTACGCTCCAGGGGGTGTGCTAGTCCGGAGATGGTATCTGAGCCATTGTGTTTCAAGAAAGGAAGTCTGTGATGCAGATAAGGAAATGTTGATCAAAAGATAAAGAAATGTTAGGAAAATTGCTGCTCAACTGCAGTCCTTATCTGAATAACCCTTTCCCAAACCCCCAGCCTACCCTTTTCTCCTCATTATCAAAAGGTTGACTTGAGATGAGATGTTAAGACTTTTTAGAGTACATAACCTGCCATCTTCTCAGAACACCGGCATCTGAATAAAGGTGCCCATAAAAATTCAACCCTTATCTGTATTATAGATAAGGATCTGGTAGTAAAAGGCAGCACGAACACCAACGTTCTGGTTTTAAATGCTTTAGGTTGTTTACACCTTTATCACATCCCCACCACTCTTGGGGTGTCCTACCTCTGGCTGTTCCCAGGTTTGTGTTAATCCCAGGTTTCTACGGTGCCCACTCTGAGTGCTACACATATATGCATTAGACAAATGCTTTCTGATACAAACAGGAGCCCCAAAACTATTCTTCAGATCTTGCCTGCTCAAAGATGGGTAGAGATGCTGGGGCTCTAGAACCTGAGAGATTCTTCCAGAAAGGCCAATCAGGGAACTGGATATTTCATGATTCGGTGACATGGATAAACCTACCTAACAACTCTGTTGACTTCACTGCCCAGCTAGTAAGTGGAATTTTGATACTTTAGGAAACAAAGAACTTAATTTACACAAAGACTGTTTTATCTTTGTCACCTAATATTTATTGATATCTACTTGGCAAGGCTCTGTGATAGGAAATTTAGGCATAAAGATGGTATTATCTTTCAACAGCTTATAATCTTATGGGAGAAAAAGATATTTATACAAATATGATTATTCTAGAAAGACTGTGATATAGTCACAAAACAATTATAAAGTGATTTGGGAATTTGAAAAGGAAAAAAATTACTGCCAAATGGATCAAGATTTCCTAATGTTTTATAGAACTGCAAATCAAAATAAGGAAACCATGTAACTCATTTCTTTACATTATTTACATTATGCAGAACCACTTCTAAACTTGGTCTGGAAGCAATTAACCTACCACATTTTATAATACCTACAAAGTAGAATATTTTTATCTCAATTTATCGAATCAGGAGATTAAGAATTATTCTTAAACATTCTTAAATGACTCTTAAGCATTTGCATGCCACCTTTCCTATTTTCACTGGAGAAACTTTCCTGGCCCATTTTCCAAGTGTTTTCTAAAATCAAGTGTCTTATCTGAAATCTGAAATTGTGTCCAATTTCATCAAGCATGTTACAGCTTAGTGTGTGACTAAAATATCTTATTTCTTTATAAATTAAGTTTGCTTTCATTAGATTATAAACATTTGCATAGATTTATTTTAACTTTAGATTCAAAGGAACATTTTACCCTGTGAAATACAGATTTCTGAAATAAGAATATCAGTTTTCAAATGAAGCTACATTCTTAATGACCTTTGAAATTTAGAAACATTTATGTTTATATGGTAAATTCATGATTTCTTGCCGTTTTATTGATATATCCAGCACTCTTTAAAAAAAATCCTCACTTGAAAATATATTTACTGATTTTGAGAGAGAGAGAGAGAGGAAGGAAGAGGGAGACAGAAACATGGATGGGTTGCCTCCCATATACACCCCAACTGGGGATTGAACCCACAGCCCAGGTATGTGCCCTGACGTGGAACCCACAACCTTTTGGTGTATGGGACAGTGCTCCAACCAACTGAGCCACCTTCTGGGGCTCCAGCACTCTTTAGATATAGGTTGCTTACCTCAGGGCATACACTTGTCAGATATTCATATTCTTTATAATGTTTTATCTAATCAGAGCAATGTGTTTCTTTATGTCAGAAACAAGAGCTCAGTTTAAGAATTCAACTATTCATGAAGTTGATAACTGGGAAGATAAAATTGATAGTATGAGTTAGCATAACTTCCAAATTTGTAATATACACTTGGCCAGTGTTAGAAAGAAAGAACCTAAGAAACAAATGGGAATTTAGTCTTCATCTTTTATTTTTGTTATGCAAGTAATCAGACTTACAGGCTCACACCTTCCTAACAGCAGGGCACAAACATTTGTTGGTAACATTGTATTCATTTGTCCTCAATTGCAGGTGGGATTTTTTTTTAACTGGGTATTAACTAACTAACAAAATGATTGAAAGGGAAGGTGGATCAAGCTGTACTGAACTTGGGAGAACAAATGGATGCCTCATGCTCTATCCATCTAACCCACTTAATCCAGTTACAAATTTAAGTCTCAGGTGAGTGCCTCTGATTGGCAGAAACTAAGTCATATATGGAACTCTAGCTGCAAGGAAATCATTTAACTTTCCAGCACTAGCATTCAGGAGGGAAGTGACTTTTTTCCTGCTCTATTCCCATCAGTTTTCTGAACAGTACCCATTACCTAAAAGCTGGGCCATAAACGTTTATTGAAAGAAAAAAATTAGAAGGGATGTTGAGTAAGCTAATCCATGGTTTTTGCAACAACCACTTAATAGGGATGTTGCTTTAAAGGGGGCTTAAGTGTCTAGTAGAAGCTTAGAACAAATAAATTTAAAGTCCTTTTCAAATCCCATGAGGGCAAGATCCATGTCTGTATTATTCATATTATTCATATTGTATCCCCAGCTCAACTGTGCCTGGCACAAGACTAGGCTATCAATGAACCCTTGTTGGTTGCATGAATTATTACATAAAATGTAAGTTGTCTTTTTCTCCTATCTCTACCTTTCTTCAGTGGTCAAGATTCAAATACTGATTGTTATGTAATTTATGATATTATATAGCTATTATATTTGGTCATTATATCATTTGATTTCCCTTTCCTAAATTGACAATGAGTCAGTTGTGTACAAATGAGGATTTGTGTGTTTTTTTGCACATTCTTTCTATACTGATAGCTAAATTTATTTTAATGCTTAGTCAACTCACTGTAAAGCTGGTCATTATACCAACAGCATAGTTATCTAATGGAAAATGCAAAATTATTAATCAGATAATAATGAATGTCAAATCAGTTTTCCAAACAGCATGTTCTTGATGTGTCTTTGTTTCCATGATTTGGGGTGAAGGAAAATCTTAATAGTGTTTTAGCAAATGCCTCCTTCTCTTGTTTTCGTATTCATAATAGGTTTTTCTACTTATTTTTTATTCCTTATTTTTTAAACTCTGAGTTTTCCTTTCCTAAAATAAAACATTGATATTTCATTTTCTGCACAGAATTTGTGGGAACTTCAATTTTTTGAATGGAGGAAACCACTTATTTACCCAAAATATTTACATACGATTTCATTAAATTCTCCTTATTTTATGTGCAGACCCAACATCTGCATGTTTCTATAAATAAATTATTGTAATGATTATTTAATTGAAGTACCCAGAGTTCAGCATCATATAAAGGTAATTTATTGCACATTATATACAACTCCATATTTTATTTTACAAATATGCGCTATGTAAGACTTGTTTTTTTCCCAAATGACACTTATAACCATATGTAGAGCTAAATGTATACTGTATATTTATTCAATAGTTTATGTTTTTCAAACTGTTTTTACATGTTTTACCATTTTTGATTCTCATAACAACCTAATTAGATTTTAACCATACTAGAAACTATGTCAAGTTTGGATACACTGGCTTGCATATTCTAAATACTAAAAGCACATATTAACAATGAAATGATGTTATTTCATCTTTACAAAGAAGAAATCTATTAATACCATAAAAATAAAGCACTTCAAGGTAAAAATAAAACAATAAAAGCATGGTTTTGAAAACAGAATAACCTCTTAAATTTCTTAAGTGTTCTTAATTCCTTCACACATGCATGCACAAACATATACACCATAAACAAAATTACCCTGAATAACATGAAACAAAGATCCCTTAATGATTTTTCAAATAATCTGAGCACCACAACCGCTTATTTACTCTTAATTTTTACATAAGATTTCATGAAATTTTCCTTTCACTGGGGCTCTAGTTTATTCTCCAAATTCTAAGAAACAGAGACTTCCGGTCAAGATGGAAGCAAAGGTAAACACACCTCACACCTTCACACAACACTAGCATAAATTGCAACCAGACTACAAAACAAATATTACCCAGAATTATTAGAAAATTGAGCTGTATGGAAGTCTGAAAACCAGTGACTTATAGAAGCCACATTCATCCGGATGGATACCCAGGGCTGAGACATGGAGATGCGCAGAGAGGTGTGGAAAGGTTCAAAGACACAGAATGGACAGTCCAAAATCCCCATGTAGTGTATAAAAATTTGAAGGAATATTTAGGGAGTGAGGGATCCAAGTCTTGCACCAGACCACACAGCTCAGGGTTCCAACACTAGGAAGGAAAGTCCCCATAAATTCTGGCTGTGAAAACCAGTGGGGTTTAGGGTGGTGGAAGAAACTGGGATGAGACTACTCTTAAAGGGCCCACAACGAACTTAGGACTCATGAAGACCCACACCTCTAGGATTCAGAACCAGAGCAACAGCAGAAAGGGCACCAGTGGCATGTGGGAAGAAAGTGAAATGACTGGCAACAGGTGAGTGCTGAGAGACAACTACCTCCTAGTCAAAGCTCCAAAGGCTAGAGAGTAGCATTCTCCCCTCTCTGAGACCTCCCCCACAGAAAGCCACAGAGCAGTGACACGGGTTGCCACATATGGGTGATTACCTAAGCCTCCACTGCATACAACTTACAGGTGCACTTTTCTACAATAAGCCATGCTACTAAGACAGAGAATCAAAGCAGCTTTTCTTAATACACAGAAACAAACACAGGAAGGCTGCCAAAATGAAGAGACAAGAAAACATGGTCCAAATGAAAGAACAGAAAAAAACTCAAGAAAAAGAACTAAAGAAAATGGAGATAAGCAACCTATCAGAGGAAGAGTTCCAAACACTGGTTATCAGGATGCGAGGAACTCATTGGGTACTTCAACAGCATGAGAAAGACTTAGGCAACTTTTTTCCCCCCAAGGAACACCAAATGGCAGATGACACCGGTGCTGCAGAAGGGCTGGGAGGCCCCAGAGGCCCTGGAATGGGAGGCCGAGGAGGCTTCCAAGGAGGATTTGGCAGTGGCATCCGGGGCCAGGGTTGGGGTCGAGGTTGAGGCGGTGGAGTGGATCCACTCCTCGGAGGCAAGGCCGAGGATAAGGAGTGGATCCCCGTCACCAAGTTGGGCCACCTGGTCAAGGACATGAAAATCAAGTCCCTGGAGGAAATTTATCTCTTTTCTCTGCCCATCAAGGAATTTGAGATCATTGACTTTTTCTTGGGGGCATCCCTCAAGGAAAAGGTTTTGAAGATTATGCCCATGCAAAAGCAGACACGTGCAGGCCGGAGGACCCAATTCAAGGCATTTGTCGCCATTGGGGACTACAATGGACACGTTGGTCTGGGTGTTAAGTGCTCAAAGGAAGTAGCCACTGCCATCTGTGGGGCCATAATCTTGGCCAAGCTCTCCATTGTCGCTGTGTGTCAAGGCTACTGGGGGAACAAGATCGGCAAACCCCACACCGTCCCTTGTAAGGTGACTGGGTGCTGTGGCTCCGTGCTGGTGCACTTCAGCCCTGCACCCAGGGGCACTGGCATTGTCTTGGCCCCTGTGCCCAAAAAGCTGCTGATGATGGCTGGTATTGAAAACTGCTACGCCTCAGCCAGGGGCTGCACTGCTACCCTGGGCAACTTTGCCAAGGCCACCTTTGATGCTATCTCTAAGACCTACAGCTATCTCACCCCTGACCGCTGGAAAGAGACTGTGTTCACCAAGCTCCAGCTGTGGCCACCACATAATTTTTGTACAAGGAAAATAAAGTGAATTAAGCCTGTTAAAAAAAAAGACTTAGGCAAAAATGAAGGTTACAGTAAGTGAAATAAAGAAAACTCTGTCCTGGCTAGTGTGGCTCAGTGAACTGAGTGCCAACCTGTGAACCAAAGGTACACAAGTTCAATTCCCAGTCAGGGCACATGCCAGGTCCCCAGTAGGGGGCAACCACACATTGATGTTTCTCTCCCTCTCTTATTCTTTCCCTTCCCCTTGCTTTAAAAATAAATGAAGTCTTTAAAAAGAGAGAGAAAGAAAAAGAAAAATCTACAGGGAATCAAAAGTGGAGAGGATAAAGCCGAGAATCAAATCAACAATTTGGAACACAAGGAAGAAAAAAACATTCAATGAGGAGAGAAAGAGGAAAAAAAGAATTATAAAAAAAAAACAAGGAGAGAATAAGAGGTCTCTGGGAAATCTTAAACATACCAACATCTGAATCATAGGGGTGTCAGAAGGAGAAGAGGAAGAGCAAGAAATCAAAAACTTATTTGAGAAAACAATAAAACAAAACTTCCCTAATTTGGTGAAGGAAATAGACATGCAAGCCCAGGAAGCACAGAGAGTTCCAAACAAGGTGGACCCAAAGAGGATTGCACCAAGACACATCATAATTAAAATACCTAAAGTTACAGAAAAAGAGAAAATCTTAAAAGCAGCAAGAGAAAAGGAGATAGTTATCTACAAAGGAGTTCCCCTAAGATTGCCAGCTAATTTCTCAAAAGAAACTTTGGAGGCTAGAAGGGAATGGTAAGAAGTATTCCAAGTCATGAAAAGCAAGGACCTACATCCAAGTGACTCTATCCAGCAAAGCTATCATTTAGAATGGAAGGGCAGATAAAGTGCTCCCAGACAAGGTAAAGGTAAAGGAGTGCATTATCACCAAGCCATTATTACATGAAATGATAAAGGGAATTATATAAGAAAAAGAAGATCAAACTACGAATATTAAAATGGCAATAAATTTACAACTCTGAATAATTGAATCTAATAACAAACTAAACAAATAAGCAGAACAGGTACAGAATCATAGATGTGGAGATCATTTGGACGATTATCAGTCCATAGAGTGAATAGGGAGAATGGGGGGAAAGGCACAGGGAATGAAAAGCATAAATGATAGATACAGAATAGACAGGGGGAAGTTAAGAATGATATAGGAAAGGGAGTAGCCAAGGAACTTACATGCATGACCCATGGACATGAACCAAGGGAAAAGGAATTGATGGAGGCAATGGGGGCACTGGGTGGAGGGGGTCAAAGAGGGAAAAACTGGGACAACTGTAAAAGCAAAATCAATAAAATAGATTAAAGAAATAAATTCCAAGTAAGAGTGACTAAAAATAAAGACTTAAAAAATTGGCTAAGATATCTCTTCTATCAGATTCTTGCCATTTTCCTCCATTGACTTTATACTCCCCACATAAACCTTTACTTTCTTAACTTTATAGGTATGTCTGTATTTTTCCTTATTTTGGTAAAATGAACATTACATAAAATTGGTCACCTTAAATATTTTAAGTCACAGCTCAGTGGCATCAAATACATTCAAACTGTTGTCCAACCATCACCACCGTCTATGTCCAGAACTCTTCTGAAATTCTGAAACTGAAACTCTAAACTCACCAAAAAATAGCTCTCTATGCTTCTCTCCTCCAACCCCAGAAACCCACCATTCTATTTTCTTTATGAATCTGACCATTTCAGAAACCAAATATAAGAAGAACTATATTGCTATATTATGTGTCTTTTTGTGATTGGTTTGTTTCACATAGTACAATATCCTCAATGGTACAACATGAGGTACGACAGTATCCTCATGTTGTAGCATATGTCAGAATTTTCTTCCTTTTAAAGGCTGAATAACATTCTATTGTATGAATATACCATATACTGCTTACCCATTCATTTCTCAGTGGATTCTTGGGCTGCTTCCACATTTTAACTATTATAAATAATACTGGTACATAGTTACTACGTGAATGGAATATCTTTTTCCATCTTTTAATTTTCAAGATATTTGTATCTGATCAAAAGTGAGTCCTTTGTAGACAGCATATAGTTGGGTCATATTTTTAAAAATTCATTCTGCCAATCTCTGTCTTTTGAGTGAAGAGTATAATTCATTTATACTTAATTAGTGATAATTTGGACTTACTTGCCTCATATTGCTATTTGTTTTCTCTATGCCTTATTGCTTTTTGTCCCTTATTTCCCATATTATTATCTTTCTTGTGTTTTGTTTATATTTTTCCAGTAAAATGTTTTAATTCCTTTTACATTTCCTATGGTGTGTATTCTATAGATATTTTCTTTGTGGTTACCCTGAAGATTACATTTAACATCCTAAAATTATAACACTCTAATTTTAAATTATACTAACTTAAATTAAGTAACATACAAAAGCTCTGCTCCTATATAGCTCCATCCCAACTCCCCTCTATATTTCACAAAATTACATTTTTATACATTATGTCCAAAAACATAAACTAATAATTTTTATGCATTAGTTCTTAAAATTACATAGAAAACAAAAAATGTAGAATTACAAACCAAAGTTAAGAAAATTATAGCTTTTGGACTAATAATTTTTGAGGCATTAGTCTCTTAAAGTCATGTAGAAAACAAAAAGTAGGATTACAAACTGCAGTTACAATAGTATTAGCTTTTATAATTGCCTATGCATTTAACTTCATTGAATTTTTTATTTTTTTCCGATGGCTTTAAGTTATTGTCTACTGTTCTTCATTTGAACCTATAGGATCCCATTTACCATTTTTTTTGCAGGACATTTTTTTAAAGTATATTTTATTGATAATGGTATTATAGTTGATTCATTTTTTTCTCCCCTTTTTTCCCCTCCACTCTGTACCTGACCTCCCATCAGCATTCACCAGCCTTAGTGCATGCCCATGGCATACATATAAGTTCTTTGGCTTCTCCATTTCGTATACTATTTTTAACCTCCCCTATTTTGTACTTACCATTTGTGCTTCTTATTCCCTGTACCTGTTCCTCCATTTGTTCCCCTCCACCTCCCCACTGATAACCTTCCATGTGATCTCCATTTCTGTGATTCTATTCCTGTTCTAGTTTGCTTAGTTAGTTTGTTTGTTGTTGTTTTAGGTTCAGTTGTTCATAGTTGTGAATTTCTCGTTGTTTTACTGTTCATATTTTTGGTCATCTTCTTTTTCTTAAATAAATGCCTTTACATTTGATGTAATAAGGGCTTGGTGATTATGAACTCCTTTAACTTGACCTTATGTGGGAAGCACTTTTTCTGCCCTTCCATTCTGAATGAAAGCTTTGCTGGTTAGGGTAATCTTGGATGTAGGTCCTTGCCTTTCATGATTTTGGAGACTTCTTTCCAGCCCCTTCTTGCCTGTAAGGTTTATTTTGAGAAATCAGCTGATAGTCTTATGGAAACTCTTATGTAGGTAACTGTCTCCTTTTCTCTTGCTGCTTTCAAGAATCCCTTCTTATCTTTCATCTTGGGTAATGTCATTATGATGTGCCTTGGTGTGTTCCTCTTTGGGTCCAACTTCTTTGAGACTCTCTGAGCTTCCTGGACTTCCTGGAAGTCTATTTCCTTTACCAGATTGGGGAGGTTCTCCTTCACTATTTTTTTCAAATAAATTTTCAATTTCTTGCTCTTCCTCTTCTCCTTCTGGCACCCCTATGATTTGGATGTTGGAACATTTAAAGTTGTCCCAAAGGTTCCTAAGCCTCTCCAATTTTTAAAAAAATTCTTGTTTCTTCATTCTGTCTGGTTGAATGTTTTTTTTCTTCCTTCCGCTATAAATTGTTGATTTAAGTCCCAGTTTCCTTCCCTTCACTGTTGGTTCCCTGTATATTTTTCTTTATTTCACTTTGCATAGCCTTCACTTTTTCTTCTATTTTGTGACCATACTCAGCCATTCCTGTGAGCATCCTGATTACCAGTGTTTAAAACTCTGCATCTGATAGGTTGGCTATCTCTTTGTTGCTTAGTTGTATTGTTTTCTAGAGCTTTGATCTGTTCTTTCATTTTGGCCATATTTCTTTGTCTCAGTGCACGTGTTATGTTGTTGTAAGGGGCAGAGTCTTAGGTATTCTCTAGGGCAGGCCAACCAACATCACTGTATGTGGAAGAGGGTTCAGAGAAAGAACAATGCCTCCTGCTTGGCTCTCAGCTGGCTTTCTGTTACTCCCCCCACTACCCACAAGCAACTTGGAGCCTTCTGGTGCTGGATGGGTTTGTGCGTTTTTTAGGACCCTGTGGCTCTCTCCAATGAATTCTCCTGTGAGGCTGGGGGTTTCTCCCAGTGCTGCAACCCACACAGATTTTTACAAGCAAAGCTTTTGAGGCTTTTTTTCTCATGGTGGATCCCTGGATTGCTTGGTCTGTCTTGCTCTCCAGTTGTTCCTCCCGGTTTATCCACATGCAAATGTGGGACTTCCCAGGCTGCTAGCTGCTGCTTTGCCCAACTGGTCTTTCAGCCACTGCCTTGCCGTGTGTCTTCTATGCCCCAGTGGCCTGTCTCCTCCCTTCCTATCAGTCTGGATGATTGTTTCTTCTCTAAGTCCTTGGTTGATAGACTTCTATACAGTTCAATTTTCTGGCAGCTCTGGTTATTTTTTGTTTTATATTTGTTGTTGTCCTTATTTTGTTTGCATGAGGGGGCAAACTGTATTTACCTACTCCTCCATCTTGGCCAGAAGTTCTTTTTACAGGACAGTTCTAACATGGCAAACCTCCTTGGCTTTTGTTCATTTAGAAATGTCATAATTTTCCCTTACTTTTGAAGTAGAATCTTGCCAAGTATAAGACTTGATGGACATTTTTTTCTTTAAGCATTTTCAATATACTAGCCTACTGCCTTTGCTTCAAAATTTCTGATGAGAAATCTACTGATTACTTTACTGAGGATCATTGTTTATGAAGCGTCACTTCTCTCTTGCTACTTTCAAAATTTTCTCTTTGTCTTAATTATAATGTGTCTAAATGTGAATATCTTTGAGTTCATTTTGCTTGGATTTTATTGAACTTCTTGGATGTTTATAATCCTGTCTTTTATCAAATTTAGGAAGCTACTGGCATTAATTCCTTAAATTATATGTCTCTTTCTCCTTCTCCTTCTGTGATTCCCACATGCATATGTTGATCTGCTTTATGGTGTCCCTCTAGTCCCTTAGATTGTTCACATTTCTTCAATTTTTTGTAGGGTAAATGGAGGCAATCTGGCTTTCTCACATAGGTGTATGGGCAAGTAAGAGAAGCAGTTTTCCATTTGAGAATGGCCTGATAATTAGAGTTCTCATAGCCTTGAGACTGGGTCCGATAAACTGTTCCAATAGACTTGAGTGGGCTTGTATGAGTAGTATGAAGCCCTGTTGCATAATATCTGTTGGCATTCTGTTGGCGTTGTCTGTGTTCTCATGTTTAAGGGAGTAGGGTGCCATGCTGGGTGCCACCCTGAAGGCCAGGAGACAAGCAGGGACATGCAGGGGGACGTGCAGCTTGCAGTGAGCATGGATTGCCCACTCTTGAATAAAAGCATGTCAGACATCCCACTGGCTCCATGAATATTCTGCCATATGCCCAAATTTCATGGACATGTCTTGCCTTGAATAGTCACAACAAATTTTTCTTTCCTCAGACTAAATATTTTTAATAGCCCCATATTTAAGTTTACTGGTTCTTTCTCCTGTTTGTTCAAAACTGCCTTTAAAACACTGTAGTGAGCTAAATAACAAAATAAACAAGCAAATAGAATAAAAACAAAGACACTAAAATAGAGAACAAGTGGGCAGCGACCAAAGGGGAGAGGGAAGGGAATTTAAGGGGAAAAACAAGGAGGGATTTTGAAGAACAAGTATGAAAGACACAGGGATGAGGACTGTGGGGGGGATGGGAGGGAGGTGGGGAGATGGGGTGGAGGGGGGGCTGGGATGGGAGAAATTGACAAAAGAAAACTGTACTTGAAAAATAACTAAATAAATTGAAAAAAAACACTGTAGTGAAATTTTTGTTTTAGTTATTGTAATTTACAGTTCCAGGGTTTATCTTCCATTTTCTTTGGGGTTTCTATCTCTTCTTTGTTATTTTCATTTTGCTTATGCACAATATTCTTGATTCTCTCCATATCCTCCTTCAATTCTTTCAGCATCTTTAAAACAAATGTTTAAAACTATTTGTTTAGAATTCTTCCAAGTGATCTTTCTCATGGATAGCTTTGTTCCCCCCACCCCACTTTCAGCGAGTCATAGTTTTCTGTTTCATCGTATGTACTGCAAAGTTTTTTGTTGAAAACTGGACATTTGGAACTAATAATGGTAACTCTGGAAATCAGACTCTTCGTCCTCCCTAAATTTGCTAATTTTTGTGTTTGTTGTTTTTTTATTTTTTGATTGTTGCAGACTGTCCTTGGGTTGGGGATGCAATCAGCCTAAGGTGTAAACTCAAGGTCATCTCAGGTCTTTTCTGAGCCTGTGGTTTTACCTGGATATGCATGATGATTTTCTAAATTCCTCCACATATGTGTTTGTTTTTTAATATCCTAGACCTGAAATGACAGGCTTCCAAAAGAGAAAGAAAGGGAGAAATAAAAGAATTAAAAAAAATAAAAGAATAAAAAAGGAGAGGGAAATAAAACCAAAAAGTTTAAAAAGATATTAGACCTTTTTAAAAAACTTCATTTACTTATTTTTAGAGAGAGGGGAAGGAAAGGAGAAAGAGCGGGAGAGAAACACCAATGTGTGGTTGCCTCTCACACACCCCCTACTGGGGAACAGGCCCACAATCCAGGTATGTGCCCCAGACTGGGAATTCAACCAGTGACCTTTTGATTCACACAGCCCATACTCAGTCCGCTGAGCTATACCAGCCAGGGTGACATTGGTCCTTTAAAACCTGTGGAAGACTTTTCAGCCTGAAGAGGAAAGGCTTGTAATGGTAAAGGGAGTGCAACAATGACTTTGTGTCATACCTTGTGTCTATACCTGTGTGATCAGAAGTAGCAATCAGAGACCTGAGGACAGATCCCTGATATTTGGAAGCAGTGTCCTTATTATCCATCCTGGCTTCCTCAAGGTGTGGGCAAGACACTTTTGAAACATGTGCACAGCTGCCTGTCATGGGGTCTTGGATGGAAGATGGATAGTTGCTACCATGAAACTGATGGGAATTATGGGCAATTTCAGTCTTCCCCTGGAAGTTGCTAGCCTTCCATTGACTCCAGAGTTACAAAATTGTTAGAATCAGACAGATTCTGACAGTGCAATGCTTTCTAGGTGGGGACATAGATTCCTACTGCTTTCTATCCTGTCATCTTTCAACAATCCCCTCTTTATAAGATAAAAGGGAGCTTATTATTTCTTGAAATAATCCTCTTTATTTTGTATTTAAGAACAATAAAAAATTTCCCTGTAGATTTTAGCAAATTTCTTAATAGCTTGTCCCTGCGCCTGTCAAACATTTAAAATAAATGCTAAATAATATATTAATGAAAAAAAGACTGATGGTTTTTGCCCAAAGCAATATATTTTCCCATTAACATGTTAGCATATCAAGGAGCAGAATGTTTTGTTTACAAACAAAACCTGTTTTAAGAAAGGCAGCCCCAGCCTTTTGGGAATGTCATCAATTTTGGGTTTGTATTCTATGCCAAAGGTTGTTAACATTGGATACATATTGAAAAAACACTGATTCCAGGCACAGGAATTCTGATCAAATGGTCAGGAGTATTGAATAAACTGGGCTTTGGTAGTTCTAAACAGTCCCCAGGTGATTCTAATGAGCATGGGAATCTCTGCTCTAAGCCTTCATTCTCTCAAGGCAATGAACATGCTATCAAAATATGATTGCTCAGACATTTCATTCTCTTCTAGGACAGATTTCATGATTTTTGAGTGAGTCTTTATCCTTACTTTACAATTCCAGACATATTGTCTAACATTCCTGCACATACTGAACATTGTTGGGGGTTGGCCAAATTCAGCTGGGTCACTTTTATTTTTATGTACCCTTCCCCTGGTTTCTGTATGCTTTTGCTCCTGTACCACACCTGTGTCTTTCTTTGGAGGTCTACTCAAGGGTCTGAGGCCACTGTGGGCACAGTTCAGAAAGCTGTAAATGCCTAGGAGTTCAGGTCTCCTCACAGAGGCCCTTAGCCAATGGCTGACTAGTACAGCCAATGAAAGCCCAGCTCACTTACCTCCAGTTGGGATAAACTGAGGAAAAATGAAATAATCTAGTTCCCATGCCAGGTCAGGTTAGTTCTTCTCTCCAATGAACTTTGTCTGAGGTCATACCCTTGTTTCCCTTTTACCCTTCCTTGTTTTGCTTCCCCCTGTCCCTCATTGATTTCTCCTACAAGCACTTGTGAAAAAGTCATTTGCACACCTGTCTTTGTCTCAGGATCTACTACTGGGGAACCCAAAATGGTCCATGGCTCTATGGTAGACCGACTGAGTAAGTAACTCTAGGACTCAGTTAGTTAAGGGAGGGAAGAGAAAATAATAAAGAATGAAACTTCAACTGGAAACAAACTTATTCAGAAGCTAACAAAGAGGGCTTTATATTTTTAATCTTCGTTTAAAAGTTAAAAGATTATTTTTGTGTGTTTTTTTTAAATACTGCACAGGGATATATATCATGTCATGGCTACTGATGTTTCCATCTATTAGGGAACAACACCAACATCAGAATGTTTTCATTTACTTGATTATCAGTATCAAATTTGCAGAGATAAGTACATATATTCTGCCAGCATGACTTAATCAGGCAGACTTTTCCAAACTACACTCACTAATTAAGTTCTTTGGTTACTGGAGTAGACTTTGATAAAGAAGGTAGTTACTAAGAAAGGCTCCTCACGGCTTGTGGGGGCAACTTTGCCCACAAAGTCCCCCCATCTGCCACGGATGAAAGTGAAACCACCAAGACATGATCTGCTTCGGGAGGAGAGGTGGTCGATCTCTCAGAAGAGAAAGGCCAGGAGCCCCTTCCTCAATGGCTTTTATTGGGTTATAATACTCAGGAATACAGGCAGCAAGGATCAAACAGTAGATAACATTTCAAAGAAATCTGAGGGCTTAGTCTTTCAGGAAAGGGGGTTGCAGAAACTTTGGGAGACATACTCATTTCCTGCTCGAATCCTTAACATATGAATGAAAGCACTCTTAGCAAAGCAGGCTTCACAGGACTTTAGGAATTCTCTCCTATGCCCCATCACCCCGGAACCCACTCTAGCTGGCAAGGGGCTGCATTGCCTCCCCCATCATAGGTTTTCAGGCTTAAGTGAATTAGAGCCAGGAAGCACTTCTCCCAGAGAACATGGGGACTCAGGCTATGTCAGAATAGCAGGGGAATGAGGGTCAATCACTCCCTCTTTGTTGCAGTCCCCCAAGTCCTTCTATGATGGCCTCCCAAATGATCGTTTCTGGCTTAGGTTGCCCCTCCTCTGAGAGGTCTTACCCATCTCTGACTAACCACCCAAGCATTGGGGACAGGGGAGGAAGCAGAAGCAGCTCTGCTGCCAGAGACAAGCTTTGTCTCCTTAGTGGCTCCCGGTCTGGAGGTCGCTCACTCAGCCTTAGCCATGGGGGGCAGTTACAACTCTTGAAACCAGGTAGAGCAGTTCCCAACAGTGGCTAACGGCTCAAATAAAAAAAAAAGCCTAGCAGCCATTTCTATGTTCATGCAAATTGCTCTTCAGGAAGAAGCCTACACTGAACTACCTGCCTCTGCACTGAACTGCCTGCCTGAACTAGGTTTCTGCCATCTGAGCCATTCCTTATAAAAAACATTTCT
This sequence comes from Artibeus jamaicensis, assembly GCF_021234435.1. Taxonomy (NCBI): domain Eukaryota; kingdom Metazoa; phylum Chordata; class Mammalia; order Chiroptera; family Phyllostomidae; genus Artibeus; species Artibeus jamaicensis. Next base: position 5,275,998 of record NW_026521810.1, on the reverse strand, counting down.
CTATGACAAAAGCTTTCTACATTCAGAGTTGTGCAGCTATATCCCCATCGACATCTTCACTGACCAGTCACAGCAGTTCATTTCTGACCAATCAGGACAGTACCTTTTGGACCTATCAAACTGCAAAGATTTGAAATTTTTATTTGAATGAGCATGTCCCAATCAGGGTAGGGTGGGGATTTCTGTCTATATAAGCCAGCTCTACTTTAGCTTCAGGAAGGCACTTTCCTTTGAAGACTGCATTTCCGAAGGTTGAAACAGTGAAGTTGTCTTGTGAAAGCAGGTTGGTACTGGAGCAGAAAGTCAAACTGGCACAGAATGAAGCAGAGCAGAGCTTCCTGGTTGAAGAGGGACCTGGCCCCAGGGCTGCCTCAGAGCTGCAGTGATGATTGTGTTCCATAGCTGTGCTGTGTTACAATTGAGCTGTTTTGCACTGAATAAAGTTTTCTTCTTCACTGTCCCCCAAACTGAGGATTTCTGTTGGTATCGATACCACCAACAACCATTGCTTGACATTGGCACAAAACAAATTATGATAGGCCCATTCAGGGACACGGTGACATGTAAAGTCAGAGGAGGCAAGGGTTTTCCTCCATTCTCACAAAGGAAATGTCAGGTTACTTTTAAGAAAGTCATGGTAGTTCAAGAGTCATTCTTGGGCCACTTGCAGACAGAAAGGCATTGTGGGTTCAATCTAAATTCTGATACACGAGGATCCAGAAAGCACTACTGTAAGAGTTGCATGTTTTTACACTTAAGACTACAACCTCAGCAAAGAAGCAAATGCTAGATTAAGGTTAAAAGTGACCTTTTCTTAAGAAGTTGTCTCTCTAGTGCAAAATTGAGGGTAATAGTAGTGTGAAGGCAGTTCGTTTCTGAACACACAGATTATGGACTGAATAAAAGGCTTCATTTTCCAGAACTGTCAGTTTGATGCCTTTCTCAACAATTAGATTTACTAAAGAATTTTATAGAGAAAAAATGAGAGAAATTAAGCAAAATGTCCAGATGTCATCTGTTAAACATGTTTTATTAAGACAATAAACAAATAACATCAAGTACTAAAATTTTAATTAAAATATGATTTACAATGTTGTTATACACCACAAAAGCATTCTTATTGGTGGGAAATAAGATTGCACCACTTGTATCCTCAGGACACTCGAATGTCCCATTTGGCTTTGTGGCCTTTCCTGCCAGCAGTGTGCTCTTATAATGTCTTTTCCATGCCCATGAGCATGAAAATTTTCAACACTTTAATACACAATGGCAATATCAAGCATAGCATTTCATTGCTGGCTATATCACTAAATAGATGTATGTTATGTTTTCTTGCCTTCTGCTCAGAAAAAATATAAGTATTGCATTTCTGTCAATTCATTGATTGAAGAGCTTCTGCCTCAGAATGTTAACAGCTGTTTCAGATGTTTATAAAATAACTTTGCTAACAGCTGAAAATGGATTGGCTAAATAAGATTTGGAGCCATGTAATTAGCATTCATCATATGCACACATTTCCTTTGAAAAATCTCTTCAACCCAAAAGTTGACTATCAGGAAGCTGATAATTCTTGTTAAGTCTCAAAACAGGCATTGCTAATGTTTAATTCTCCATTAGCTGATTTAAAATGGAGCATATTAATATAGTTACTATTTAAAAAGTTACTCATATATGCTTTCTATAACTAATTTAATTTTTGTCCTTTAACCATCAGACAAAGAGCTATGTGGGAATGGTGGACTATCGTTTAATAATACAGTGCACTAATAATTCCCTTGTACTTGATGAGATGTAATTCTCAAATATAAAGTGGAAATAAACTCAGTAATGTAATTAATTATCTTTATGGACTTAAAATATTCTTTGCAAGAAACAAAATGTACATGTATTGTGGTCACTGTTGTGTTCAGAAGTGCATTAAAATCCTTGAAGTAAACACCGGAATGTTCACAGTAGATGCTTAGTGTCATGTGGCTGTGGGAACTTTTTTCTTCTTCCTATATATTGTAAAGGTTTTATTTGAACATGTATTCTTATATAATTGAAAAATATAACTTTACATTAAAAATGCTTTGAGTACTTAAAGGATACTATAAGTGTACCTCCAAAGTCAACTGGGATCACTAGTCTTACTTATCTTGAAATCTTCAATTTAAAACGAACTTCCCAGGAACTAGGTTGTTATAAATAGATGAATAGATACTACTGTGTGTGCAGCATAAACATCGCAGTACCAACAAAAGGATCTTCAGTTTTTTCCTCATGTTGTTTTCTAGATTTATTTAATTAAATAGACCATCCAATTAGTATTGAGTAATATAGTGAACACATTTGTCTGGTTCCTGATGTTGGTCAGAATGCCTTTATATTTTCAAAATTGTTCACTATTGATTTCTTATAAATATTGTTTAAAACACTTAAGGAAAATTTATTTTATTAAGCACTTTTAATAAATGGATACAGAAATTTTTTTTACTATTTTACTATTTTTTTACTATTTTTTACAATTTTATTGAAAAAATAAAATTACCACAAGTTATTTGGCTTTTATTTTGGGTTTATTAACATAATGTTTTTAGTTTTCTAGTGCTGTCTCTTGCAGCCTTTCAAGGCCCAGCAGGTTCACTCTGGATTCGGGCAGACAGAAGAAAATGCACAAAGCCATGGGAATGCCTGACATGCCTTTATTCAAGAGTGGGGTGATCCACCCACGTTGCAAGCTGCAGGTCACACTGGCAGAGAGTCCCAACTCCCTTATATATTAAGTGTACACAAAGCTGGCAGGATGGCAAGATATTATATAACAAAGTATGATTCTGTGCTTGTGGGCCCATTCTCAAGGCTATAGGAATACCATTTATCTTAGTTGCTCAGACATCTCAGTGAAGAAGCCTGACTGACCTTATTTCCCCTACATGCTGCTAAGTTAAAATGGAGTCATTAGGGTGCAGTCTAGTCCAATATGTATGGTGTACATGCAAGGAAAGTGATTAGAACACAGATTTGGAGGGAAGACCATGTGGAAACACAGGGAAAAGGTAGCCATCTGCAAAGCAAGAAGAGAGGCCTTGGGAGGAATCAATCCTGCTGGCACCTTGACTATTGTTAGACTTCCAGGCTCCAGAATTTTGAGAAAATAAATTTCTGTTAAGTAACCCAGTCTGTGGTACTCTGTTATGGTAGCCCTAGTGAAGTGATACATTCTCCAAAATATGGTGTGGATAGCTTGGTAAGTGCATAAATAATTGAATAATTTATATGCATAAATCAGGGAAGACCAGGTGTAAAAGAAAAGCAACCCATGTGAAAGCAGAAGTCTAAAGCTAAATTTTACTTTGAGAAATCCTGAAAACTGTAAAACTGGGGAGAGATTGAATATCCACAAGAAGATATCTGGGTAACGCATCCAGGCCAGTGTTACCCAGATGCAGCCTTCTGTAGGCTTTCACTATACTTCATATCCTGGGAGACTGGTACTCATTTCAGCAAGAGCTTGTTTAGAGCAAACTTGGGCTCATGGGCCAAACCTTTCCCACTGCCTATTTCTGTAAATAAAATGTTACTGAATCACAGCCACAACTATTTGTTTAAACATTGCTATTTCACACAAAATGGCAGAATAATTATAACACAGGCCACATGGTCTATATGACCTAAAAGTGTTACTAAACTTTACAAAGTTTGAAAAGTTTGAAATGAAGTGAATAATGATTGAACAGTATAAGGAAGTACCCCTAGTTTCCAAACACATGATGGATTTGCAAATGTTCAGGAACCTTGAGTTCAGGGTAATTCATGTATAGTATACTTAAAATGAAACTATGTAAGCAGTGGTTCTGAGGCGACCTCACAAATCAGTGAGCTGGGGAAACTAGAAGAGCTGTGCTTGGGGAACTTTTGGAAAATGCTGAATTTCAACAAAAGGCAGAGAATAAAGGGATGCTAATAATAATCAGAGGCTGACTACAGGTGGTTAACTGAAGAAGGTCTGAGAATTCAGACTTGAGAAAATATATGTCAAGCGATTCCTACAGAAAGAGGCCAAGGCACAGGAGCCTCTGTGAAGAGTTTCGTTCTGGAAGTAGGACTACTACCTAAACCAGATTTCACTGAAAACTAAGTTTCCCAGGTCCTAGTTGTCTAGACAGGCTTGGCTCAAAACTATGTAGAAGTCTTACCCTCTTTCCCTTTAAGATTTTTAAACATTCCTGGGAATTCATATCCTTTTGATCACTTCTAACTCCGAACTCCTCGTTTAAGTTAGGCTGTCTTATCCATTATAAATCAATCCAGAAACTACATTCAACCTCTTCCAAGAATTAGTTCTACATGCACACACACACTCACTTATAGAAAGCATTTAGGAGAGCAACATATTTTACTATAAGTTTCTGAAATGAGGGGGTGGCAATGTAAATTGCCTTAAGTAAAATCTTGAAAATTGTTATCCTCAAATATTCTTTGGCTACTTCACCAACTGGAAAATTTCTTCTGGCTGCACCTCACTGCATCCTCTCCAGCCTCAGACCATCTCACTTCCCACCATCTTCTCTTTCTACAACTTTCCTCCCTTCTCTTCCTGCCTTTCAGAAGCAAAATGAAATTCTTCCTATGTTTTGTGCAGACCCATTTAACTATTCTCTTTGGACATCTTCAAAATCTCACCACTGTCTTCTTGATGCCAATAATATTGTCTGACATACTTTGCTTCTTTGGATGTGATTTGGTTTTTCTATGCAAATTTTTTAATAGTTTAGTTTTTATGTATTTTTCCCATTACTGTTTATCCCCCTTATATCTTCTTTCACCTGTAACCTTCCCCCTCCCTCCTGCAATCACCATGCTCTTGTCTGTGTCCATCAGTTCTCCTTCATTTTTCCTGATCTCTCAACCCACCAACACCCCTGCCCCAGAGCTGTCTGCATGCTCTCTGTCCTTATTTTGCTTGTTAGTTCAGTTTGTTCATTATATTCCACCTATGGTTTAAATCGTATGGTATTTGTGTTTCTCTGACTGGCTTATTTCACTTGCCATGTTTTGCAGGTCTAATCATATGGTAAAATCTTCTTCTTTTTAAGGCTAAGGAATATTCCATTGTGTACCATTCCAGCTGGTACCATAGCTGTTTTATACAATCATCCACTGATGGACACTTGGGTCACTTCCATATCTTGGCAATGGTAAATAACTTTGCAATAGACATAGAAGTGCATGTATTCTTTTGAATAAGTGTTTTGGGATTCTCTGGATAAATTCCTGGAAGTGGAATTACTGCGTCAAAAAGGATTTCAATTTGTAATGTTGTGAGACTACTCCATACTGTTGTCCACAGTGGCTGCACTAGTCTGCATTCTCACCAGAAGTGCATGAGTTCCCTTTTCTCAGCATCTTTGCCAACACTTGTTGTTGTTGGTGGTGGTGGTGGTTTATTGATGATAACCATTCTGACAGGTATGTGATAATACCTAATTCTGGTTTTAATTTGCATTTTTTTGATGATTAGTGACATTAAGCATCTTTTAATATGTCTATTGGGAGAAGAGAAAGGAAGATGGCGACGGAGGAGGACGGAGCGGATTCTAGCTCCTGTACTCCTGGGTGAAAATCCTGGCAGATCTATAGAGAAGCAGCGCACTGATCCATCAGTTATCCAGCATTTGTGAATTTAAAAGAACAGAGATTGTGACGGATGCTGAAACACCAGAAAGCAGCAGGTCAGTGGGGTCTTGGGACTGGAGTAAAGACAAAGTGGTGGCGGGGGCCAGCGCCCTGGGCCAGGTGGCCCCGGTGGAGCCTCTACGGCCAGGGACCAGAGCCACTGGTCTGGGAACACCACCAGAGGTGTCTACCACGGGAGCCTGGGCCCCCAGTGGCCACCAGTGCGGGCCAGCAGCTCCCCTACTCCCCATATAAGCAAAACTGGACAACACTGGGCAGAGACCTGTCTGCTTGCCTGCTTGCATTATCAGGGAGGGTTACAAAGACACAGGGCCCTGTTCAGCTGCAGACTCTGTGGTCGCAAGCCTGGGAGAATTGAGAGATGCACTGGCCTCACTGGTCTGGCTGGGGACTGGGCTGAACTGAGAGGCAGGCTGTCTGGAGAGTTTTGTTTTTTTTGAAAGTGGACTGAAGTGTTCTCCTGCCAGGGCCGCTCAGCTTGCTTCCCACCTGGCCTTGCAGCGAGCCAGGGGGAAAGCAGAGGCATTTGGGGACTCGCCACAGGACTGGGAAGCTCCCTTCTGGCTTCTCAGGTCCCAGACAACCCGGTGGGCGCTTGTGGGCGTGGAGGCCTCTGAGTCCCCAGCACAGGACTGGGAAGCACCCTGCCTGTTTCACCTGCCTGGTGTGCACAGGTGCAGAAGCAGTTGAGTCCTGCCACAGGACTGGGAAGGACACTACCAGAACCTGTGGGACCCAAGCAGCTTGGCAGTGTGCGGGCACCCACACCCCAATCTGGTAGCCTGGCTGGTGCGCGCACTTGCGCCGGCATCCCAACCCACAGAGAGATCCTGCTGCAACCAGAAAAACCAGTCTGGACAGTTTGAAACCAACCAGGGGAGGGTTTCTCTGTTGTTGTTATTGTTATTATTTGTTTGTTTGTTTGTTTTGGGGGTTCCCCCCTTTTTTTACTAACTTTTTTGTACATTTGTTTAGTAATCTTTTATATTTTTAATTTTATTACTGCTTTATCTTTCTATACTTTGTTCTCTCCTTTCTTTTTCCCTGTTTTAGTCCTTTTTCCTTTCCTGTTAAACTCATCACTTTCATCTCCCTCCTCCTGCCTTTTTGTTTGTTTGTTTCTTTGTTTCTTGCTTCATTTTCTTTTACCCACAAGAGACACAAACAACTGGGAACTGTGAAAGGACCAGAGTGGGATCCAAAGAGGAGGCATCTCAACAGTAAAGACAGAGAGACAAATTTCACTTTCCTATAGCAGAGAAGTCACAAGGTGTTGCATATTTTTTCATTATTCTCACTTCTTTTATATTTTAATAGTATCTCTGTATTCCTCCTCTTTCTGTATAGGCTTCTCACTCTTGAGTAGTTATATTGTATTATTAGACAGGCTCCCCCTGTCCTTTCATCCACAGTGCTTTGCTAATCCTCTAAACTCCATGCCACTTGTTTTCCTTTAGCACACTACCTAAAGCTCTATACCCCCTACTCAGACAGATCACATAGAGTTTGTTATATGAGTGCTGCTCTAATATTAGTGTAAATAATAGCTGATCTATACAACAGTAAATACTTCACAACATATCTCCCGGATCTTAGCACATTGTACAGGACCCTGAAATCTATTACTGTAGTGACCAACTCTATTTGCTCACACACTACACCTATTTACCGTTCCTTACACTCACCTTACCTCAAAATCTCACCATCTGCAACCTCACTGCTTTCTAGTTCCAACTAACAAGCCTGCCCTCCCCAACGAGAGGCTTATCTTTTGTCCATCCTTTTGTAAAAGTGGCAAGTTGGGCTGAAGAATACGGTTAACACTATATATAGCCTAAAGATTGACTATTTCCTCTCTAATGGCTGTGACTGTAAACATTATAAAAAACTCTTCTGCTCTCATAAACCATTTTGCCTCCCCGTCCAACTGATTACATATACATGATAAAAGGAGTAGGTGGAAACGGAGAACATCAAGATACCTGAAGGAGTCTGCACCACTGAAATTCACAGGTATTATACCACAGAGGTTCACAACATAAATCCAGGGAGTCAGAACAGATCAATTTTAGAAGCTGAGACTAAAAAGAAGAGTCTCACAAACAATGGGAAGACAAAGAAACAATCCCCAAATGAAAGAAAAAGCAGAAGCTTCAGAAAGAATGTTAGATGAAATAGAGGCTAATCAACACTCAGATAGGGGACTTCCGCCAAGATGGAGACGTAGATGGAGGATCCACCTCGCCTCTGTGCACAACCAAATCTAAGAACAACTTACAGTCACAACCAAGCCACACGGAAAATCGACAATACGGAGTCCAAAGGACAACTAGATACTCGGCTGGACCGGTACGAGGAGCGAGGCCAGCAGCGAAGCAGGTTAGCAAGAAAAAAATCCCCGGGGTGGTGCGCGGTGCGCGCAGGCAACCGAGGGCGCTGATCGCCAGCCAGCTGGCTGCCGGAGCGCACCGGGAAGAGGCGCGGTGGGTTGGTCCGTCGCGCGCATTTACGTGCGGAGAAACCAGTGAGAAGAGAAACCCGCGCAGTGCAGCAGGCTCGCACAATTAGGATCGGATAAACAAGCCCGAGGCGTGTGAGTGACGGGATGCGCTGGGCTAGCGGAGAGGAACGCCATTGCTCCCTCTCTGACCCCGCCCCCACACACAGCCTCACAAACCAGCGACCTGGGTCGCCCCGTCCTGGTAAACAACTAAGGCTTCGCTCCGCTCACTTAACAGCATGAATAGACCAAAAATGGCTCTAGGACAACTCAGAGCCCCAGAACCGATAGACCTAAGTGATGAAGAAATAGCCAGTCTTTCAGATGCACAGTTCAAAACACTGGTTATAAGGATCCTTACAGAACTGGTTGACTTTAGTCACAAATTAGAGAGACATATGGAAGCTAAATTAATTGAAATGAATGGGGATACAAAAGATACCAATAGTAATGGAAAGAAAATTGGGACTCAAATCAAGGGAGAGAATCAGAAGGAAGAAAAAAATGATCCAACAGAATTCAGAAAAATGAGGAGAAGCTTAGGAACCTCCAGGACATCTTTAAACGTTCCAACATCCGAATTATAGGGGTACCAGAAGGGGGAAAGGCACAACCACCAGTTGAAAAATTATTTGAACAAATAATAAAGGAGAATTTCCCCAAGATGGCAAAGGAAATAGACTTCCGAGAAATCCAGGAAGCTCAGAGAGTCCCAAAGAAGTTGGACTCAAGAAGGAACACACCAAGGCACATCATAATTACATTAGCCAAGATTAAAATGAAGGAGAGAATCCTAGAAGCAGCAAGAGCTAAGGGGACAGTCACCTACAAAGGAGTTCCCATCAGACTGTCAGCTGATTTCTCAAAAGAGACCTTACAGGCAAGAAGGGGCTGGAAAGAGGTATTCCAAGTCATGAAAACCAAAGATCTACAACCAAGATTGCTCTGCCCAGCAAAACTTGCGTTTAGAATGGAAGGACAGATAAAGTGCTTCTCAGATAAGACCAAATTCAAGGAGTTCATCATCACCAAGCCCTTATTATATGAAATGTTAAAGGGACTTACCTAAGAAAAAAGAAGATAAAAAAGATGAACAGTGAAAGGACAGCAAACTCACAGTTATTAAGAACCACACCTAAAACAAAAGCAAACTAAGAGGATAGCTAGATCAGGAGCAGAACCATAGAAATGAAGATCTCAGGGAGGGTTAGCAACAGGGGAGTGGGAGGAGGGGAAGGGGGGAGAAGGTACAGAAAATAAGTAGCATAGACAGTAGATAGAAAATACATAGGGGGAGGGTAAGAATAGTAGGGGAAATACAGAATCTAAAGAATTTGAGACACATGTTCATGAACTAAAGGGGGAAATGGTGGGGGAGGGGTATGCAGGATGGAGGGGAAGGGAGGGGGGAATACAGCAAATGTAATGGCATAATCAATAAAAAAATAAATTAAAAAAATATACATTAAAAAAAAACACTCAGATAGTGAATTCAAAGCACTGGTTATCATGAAGTTCAAAGAGCTCACAATGAGCTACCAGAAACTACAGGAGAGCTACAATGATCTCACCGCAAACTATATCAACATGAAAAAGAAAATAGAAACTATCAGCAAGGGGCAAGAGGAAATGAGGAATACAATTTACGAATTAAAGAACACAGTAGAAAATTTCAGAAGTAGAATTGATGAGGCAGGGTATCGGATTAGCGAGTTGGAGGACAAAGTAGAAAGCATCTCACAGAAAGAGCAGGAAAATGAAAAGAAATTCAGAAAGAATAAAGAGGGGTTAAGAGAAATACAAGACAATATGAAATATAATAATATCCGAATAATAGGAATACCAGAAGGAGAAGAAGAACAAGGGATAGAAAACATATTTTAAAGAGTAATGAGAGAAAATTTCCCTAATTTGATGAGAGAAAAAGTCACACGAATCCAGGAATCACAGAGTCCCAAACAAGAGGAACCCAAGGAGGCCCACTTCAAGACACATCATCATCAAAATGGCAAAATTCCAAGACAAAGAGAGAATCTTAAAGGCAGTAAGGGAGAAAAAAGAAGCAACATACAAGGGATCCCCAATAAGGTTAGCTACTGACTTCTCAATGGAAACACTCCAAGCAAGAAGAGAATGGCAAGAAATATTCCAAGTAATGAGAACCAGAGGCCTACAACCAAGGCTACTTTACCCAGCAAGGCTCTCAATCAAGATAGAAGGCCAAATAAAGAGCTTCCAAGACAAAAGAAGTCTAAAAGAATATGCCTCCACCAAACCAGTCCTACAAGAAATACTAAAAGGACTGCTTTAAGGAAAGGAAGGTAAAGAGACAGAGAGAGAGGAACACAGGTACAAAAGTGGAAATGAATAAGTACCTATCAATAATAACCTTAGACATAAATGGATTAAATGCTCCAATCAAAAGACACAGAATAGCTCAATGGATAAGAAAGCATGACCCACACATATGCTGCCTACAAGAGATCAACCTCAGGACAAAAGACCATCACAGACTAAAAGTGAAAGGCTGGAAACAAATTTATCAAGCAAAGGGACAAGAAAAAAAAGCTGGGGTGGCAATTCTCATATCAGACAAAATAGACTTCAGAAAGAGGGCCATAAAGAGAGACCCAGAATGTCATTTCATAATACTCAAGGGAAGAATCCACCAAGAAGACATTAACATTGTAAATAGATATGCACCCAACATAGGAACACCCAGATATATCAAGAAAATCTTAGAGGACTTCAAGAAAGATATTGACAGCAAAGCAATTATAGTAGGGCATTTGAACACGCCACTATCAAAAATGGACAGATCTTCCAAACAAAATATCAACAAAGATATTGTGGCATTAAACAACACCCTAGAGGAAATGGACTTAACTGATATATATAGAGCCCTTCATCCCAAAGAAGCTAAATACACATTCTTTTCAAATGCACATGGAACATTTTCAAAGATAGACCACATGGTAGGACACAAAATGAGCCTCAAAAAATTCAAGAAAATTGAAATCATACCAAGCATTTTCTCTGACCACAAGGGACTGAAATTAGAAACCAACCCCAAAGAAAAAAACCAAAGCACCCAAAATTATGGAGACTGAATGGTATGCTATTAAACAACGAATGGGTCAAGAATAAAATTAGGGAAGAAATCAAAACGTTTCTGGAAACAAATGAAAATGATCTCACAACAACCCAAAACTTATGGGAAACAGCGAAGGTAGTCCTGATAGGGAAGTTTATAGCAATACAGGCGTACCTAAGGAAGATAGAAACATTTCAAACAAACAACCTAACCCTATGCCTGCAAGAACTCGAGGAACAACAACAAAGACAGCCCAGAGCAAGCAGAAGGAAGGAAATAACCAACATTAGAGCAGAATTAAATGACATAGAAACTAAAAGCACAATTTTAAAGATCAATGAATCCAGGAGTTGGTTCTTTGAGAAGATAAACAAAATAGACAAGCCTTTAAGCAGGCTCATCAAGAAAAGAAGAGAGAGGACCCAAATAAACACAATCAGAAATGAAAGAGGAGAGATTACAACTGATACCACAGAAATAGAAGGGATTGTTAGAAATTACTATGAAGAACTGTATGCCAAGAAATTTGAAAACCTAGGGGAAATGGACACATTTCTAGAAAAATACAATCTTCCAAAACTCAGTGAAAAAGAAGCAGAAAATCTAAATACACCAATAACAGCAAAAGAAATTGAAGCAGTAATCAAAAAAATCCCATCACACAAAAGCCCCGGAACAGATGGTTTCACAGGAGAATTCTACAAAGCATTTAAGGAAGAGCTAACCCCTATTCTCCACAGACTATTTCAAAAAATCCAGAAGGATGGAAATCTCCCAAATTCTTTTTATGAAGCCAGCATCATCTTAATTCCAAAACCAGATAGAGACACAACAAAGAAAGAAAACTTCAGGCCAATATCGCTGATGAACATAGATGCTAAAATCCTCAACAAAATATTGGCAAATTGTATCCAACAATATATCAAAAAGATCATACACCATGATCAAGTGGGATTCATCCCTGGGATGCAAGGATGGTTCAATATTTGCAAATCAGTAAATGTAATATATCACATAAACAAAAGCAAAGACAAAAATCACATGATCATATCAATAGATGCAGAAAAAGCTTTCGATAAGGTACAACACCCATTTATGATAAAAACACTCAGCAAAGTGGGAATACAGGGAGCATTTCTCAAAATAATAAAGGCCATATATGAGAGACCTACAGCCAATATCATACTCAATGGGAAAAAACTAAAAGCTTTTTTCCACTAAGATCAGGAACAAGACAAGGATGTCCACTTTCACCACTTCTATTCAATATAGTATTAGAAGTTTTGGCCACAGTGATCAGGCAAGAAAAGGAAATAAAAGGCATCCAAATAGAAAAGGAGGAAACAAAACTGTCACTGTTTGCAGATGACATGATAGTGTACATGGAAAATCCTATAGACTCTACCCAAAAACTACTCAAACTAATTAATGAATTTGGCAAAACAGCAGGATACAAAGTCAATATCCAGAAATCAAAGGCATTTTTGTATACAAACAATGAATCAGCAGAAGCAGAAATCAAGGAAAAAATCCCATTGGATATAGCAAAAAGAAAAATAAAATATCTGGGAATAAACCTAACCAAAGAGGTAAAAGACCTGTATGCAGAAAACTACACAGCACTGAAGAAAGAAATCAAGGAAGACACAAACAAATGGAAACATATACCGTGTTCATAAATTGGAAGAATTAACATCATCAAAATGTCCATACTACCCAAAGCAATATACAGATTCAATGCAATACCTATTAAAGTACCAATGGAAGATTTCACAGACATAGAACAAACACTTCAAAAATTTATATGGAATCATAAACGAGCCTGAATAGCAGCTGCTCTTTTGAGAAAGAAGAACAAAGTAGGAGGGATCACAATACCTGATATCAAACTGTATTACAAAGCCACTGTAATCAAAACAGCCTGGTACTGGCATAAAAACAGGCACATAGACCAATGGAACAGAACAGAGAGCCCAGAAATCAACCCAACCCTCTACAGTCAATTAATATTTGACAAAGGGGGCAGTAACATAAAATGGAGTAAAGATAGCCTCTTCAGCAAATGGTGTTGGGAGAACTGGACAGCTACATGCAAAAAAATGAAACTTGAGCACCAACTTACACCATACACCAAAATAAATTCAAGGTGGATAAAAGACTTAAATATAAGCCATGACACCGTTAAAGTCCTAGAGGAGAACATTGGCAAGAAAATCTCAGATATTCCACGCAGCAACATTTTTACCGATATGTCCTCTAGAGCAAGGAATATAAAGGAAAGAATAAACAAATGGGATCTCATCAAAATAAAAAGCTTCTGCATGGCTAAAGAAAACAGTATTAAATTAAAAAGACAACCAACTGTATGGGAAAACATATTTGCCAATATTACCTCAGACAAAGGTTTAATCTCCAAAATATACAAAGAACTTACATGACTCCACTCTAGGAAGACATGGAACCCAAGTAAAAAATGGGAAAAGGACTTGAACAGACACTTCTCTAAAGAGGACATACAGAATATCCAGAGACACATGAAGAGATGCTCAATATTGTTAGCTATCAGAGAGATGCAAATTAAAACCACAATGAGATTCCACTTTACACCAGTCAGGATGGCTATAATAGACAAAGCAACAAACAACAAATGTTGGAGAGGGTGTGGGGAAAAGGGGACCTTAGTTCACTGTTGGTAGGATTGCAGACTGGTACAACCATTATGGAAAACAGTATGGAATTTTCTCAGAAAAATAAAAATTGACCTGCCTTTTGACCCAGCAATTCCACTGCTAGGATTATACCCCAAGAATCCTAAAACATCAATTTCAAAGAAGCTATGCACCACAATGTTCATAGCAGCACAATTTACAATAGCCAAGAGTTGGAAGCAACCTAGGTGCCCATCAGTAAATGAATGGATCAAAAAAATGGTGGTACATATACACAATGGAATTCTATGCAGCAGAGAGAAAGAAGGAGCTACTACCTTTTGTAACAACATGGATGGAACTGGAAAGCATTATGCTGAGTGAAATAGACCAGGCATTGAAGGACAAATACCACATGATCTCACCTTTGACAGGAAGCTAAAGAATAAAACAAACAAGCAAACAGAATAAAAACAAAGACACTGAAATAGAGAACAAGTGGGCAGGGAGCAGAGGGGAGAGGGAAGGGAACTTAAGGGGAAAAAGGGGGAGGGATTTTGAGGAGTAAGTATGAAAGACACAGAGATGAGGACTCGGAGGGGGGAGTGGGAGGGAGGGGGGATACTGGGCGGGGGGGTGGGGTGGGATGGGAGAAATAGATAGAAAAAAAATGTACTTGAAAAGTAACTAAATAAAATTTAATATTAAAAAAATAAAAATAAAAATAAATAAAAATAAAAATGCAAAAAAAAAGATTGCTGTTGCTGTTCATGGTCTTTTGTGGTTTCATATAAATTTTTGGAACATTTGCCCTAGTTCTGTGAAATATGGCATTGGTATCTTGATAGGCATTGCATTGACTCTGTAGATTGTTTTGGATAGTATAGACATTTTAATAATGTTAAATTTTTAAAATTAATTATTGTTTAGTCACAGTTGTCCTCATTTTTTCCCTCATTGTTCTCCCTGGCCCTACTCTCTCCCACCTTCCGCATTCAATCCTCCCCTGCCCACATTGTCTTTTTCCATGTGTCTTTTATACATGTTCCTTGATGACCCTTCCTCTTCTTTTCCCCATTATCTCCCTCCCCCTGCCCTTCTGTCCTCTGTCAGTTTGTTCTTTATTTCCATGTCTCTGGTTCTATTTTGCTCACATGTTTGTGTTTTTTGGTTAGGTTCCACTTATAGGCGAGATCATATTTTATTTGTTTTTCAATGCCTGGCTTATTTCACTTAGTATAATACTTTCTAGTTTCATCCACCCTGTTGTGAAGGGTAGGAGCTCCTTCTTTCTTTCTAGCATTGCTTTGTAGTGTTCCATTGTGTAAATGTACCACAAGTTTTTTGATCCATTCATTTACTGATGGACATTTAGGCTGCTTCCAGCACTTGGCTACTGTAAATAATGTTGCTATGAACATTGAGGTGCATAGGTTATTTGAATTGATGTTTCAGTATTTTTAGGGTATAATACCAGCAGTGGAATTGCTGGATTAAAAGGCAGCTCGATTTTTAGTTTTTTGAGGAAATTCCACAGAGTTTTTCACAGGAGCTTCACCAGTCTGCATTCCTATCAACAGTGCATTAGGGTTCCCTTTTCTCTACATGCTCTCCAGCACTTGTTTGTTGATTTGGTTATGATGGCCATTCTGACCAGTGTGAAGTGGCATCTCACTGTGGTTTTATTTGCATCTCTCTAGTGGCTAGTGATGCTGAGCATCTTTTCATATGTCTCTGGGCCCTCTGTATGTCTCCCTTAGTGAAGTCTGTTCAAGTCCTTTGCTCATTTTTTAATTGGATTGCTTGTCTTCCTGGTGTGGAGGCATGTGAACTCTTTATATATTTTGGAGATCAAACCCTTGTCTGAGGTATCATTAGCAAATATATTTTCTAATACAGATGTTTCCCTTTTGATTTTGCTGATGTTTTCTTTAAGCTGTAAAGAAGGTTTTCGATTTGATGGAGATCCATTTGTTTATTCTTTCCTTTATGTCCCCCACTCTAGGGGACATGTTGGTGAAAATATTGCTTCTTGGCAGATCAGAAATTTTCCTGCAGATGTTCTCCTCTAGGACTTTTATGATGTTGTGGCTTATATTGAAGTATTTTATCCATCTTGAGTTTATTTTTGTGTATGGTGTAAGTTGAATTTATTTTTGTTTATGGTATAAAAATGGTTGATTTTCATTTTTTGTGTGTGTAGCTATTCAGGTCTCCCAACACCATTTATAGAAGAAACCATTTTTATTCCATTCCATGTTCCTGCCCCCTTTGTTGAATATTAATTGACCATAGAGACAAGGCTTTATTTCTGGGTTATTTATTCTGTTTTGTTGATTAATGTATCTGTTCTTGTGCCAGTATCAGACTGTTTTGATTACAGTGGACTTGTAATATAGTTAGATATCAGGAATTTTGATCCCTCCTACTTTGTTGTTCTTTCTTAAAATTGCTCAGGCTATTTGTTGTTGTTTATGATTCCACATAAAATTTTGAAATGTTTGGTCTATTCTTTGAAACATGTCATTAGTATTTTAACAGAGATTGCATTGAATCTATAAATTCCTATGGGTAGAATGAACATTTTATTGATGTTAATTCTTCCAATCCATGAACATGGCACATGCTTTTGTTTATTCATGTCTCCCTTAATTTCTTTCTTCATTGTTGTGTAGTTTTCCGAGTATAGGTATTTTACCTCCTTGGTTAGGTTTATTCTGAGGTATTTTAATTTTCTTGTTGCTATTGCAAATGAGAATTTTTTCTTAATTTTTGTTTTTGATATATCATTGTTAGTGTAAAAAATGCCTTCAATTTCTAGATATTGACTCTGTATGCCACTGTTTTGCCAAATTCTCATGTTAAGTCAAATAATTTTTTGATGAAAAGTATGTGGTTTTTCATGTACACTATCATGTCATCAGCAAACAATGACAGTTTTCTTCCCACTTTCCAATTTGGATGCCTTTTTTTTTTTCTTTTTCTTGTCTGATTGCCATGGCTAGCACTTCCAATACTATGTTAAATAGCAGTGGTGAAAGCAGACACCCTTGTCCTGTTCCTCATCTTAGTGGGAAAACTTTTAGTTTTAGCCCATTGAGTATGATATTGGCTGTAGGTCTCTCATGTATGGTGTTTATTATGTTGAGGTGTGCTCCTTGCAATCCTGCTTTACTGAGTTTTTACCATAATGGGGACTCTACTTTATCAAATTCTTTTTGGCATCTATTGATATAATTGTGTGATTTTTTTGTCTTTCTTTTTTATATGATGTATTGCATTTATTGATTTGTGAATATTGTACCATCCTTGCATCCCTGGGATGAATTTCACTTGATCATGGTATATGATCTTTCGAATGTATTGCTGGGCATGATTTGCCAATATTTTGTTGAGGATTTTAGCATATATTTTTATTGGCAATATTGGCCTGTGGTTTTCTTTCTTTGTTGTATTTTTATCTGGTTCAAGGATTAGGATGATGCTGTCCTCATAAAAAGAGTTTGGGAGTCTTACCTCTTCTTGGATTTTGTAGAATAGTTTGAGAAGGATTGGGGTTAGCACCTTCTTAAATGCTTTGTAAAATTCTCCTGTAAAACCATCCAGCCAAGGGCTTTTGTGTGATGGAGGTTCTTTGATTACTGCTTCAATTTCACTAGTTATTATCATTCTGTTCAGGTTTTCTACACCTTGGTTCAGTTTTGGAAGATTATGTCTCTAGGAATTTGTCCATTTCATCCAGGTTTGCAAATTTCTTGGGATATAGTTGTTCATAGTAATTTCTTAAAATCCTTTGTATATCTGTTGCATCAATTGTAATTTCTCCTCTTCCATTTCTGATTTTATTTATTTGGGTCCTCTGTTCTTTTTTCTTGAGGAGTCAGGATAAAAGTTTGTTGATTTTGTTTATCTTTTTTAGGGAACCAGTCTGGATTTACCTATCCTTTAAATTGTTATTTCAGTCTCTATGTCATTTAATTCTGCTCTGATCTTGATTATTTTCTTCCTCCTGCTTGCTCTGGGCTGTCTTTGTTGTTCCTCCAGTTTTTGTAGGTGTAGGGCTAGGTTGTTCATTTGAGATGTTTCTATCTTTTTTTTTAGTTAGACCTGTATTGCTATGAACTTCTCTCTGATGACCGCCTTTGCTGTATCCCATAAGTTTGGGACTATTGTGTGTTCATTTTCATTTGTTTCCAGAAATTTTTTTAATTCTCCTTGACCTTGTTATTGACCCATTCATTGTTTAATAGTATGCTATTCAGTTTTCATGAATTTGAATGTTTTTGAGATTTATCCTTGAGGTTGATTTCTGGTTTCAAGCCCTTGTGGTTCAAGGAAATTCTTGTTATGATTTTAGTTTTCTTGAATTTGTTGAGGTTTGTTTTGTGCCCTATCATGTGGTTTATCTTTGAAAATGTACCATGTACATTCAAAAAGAATGTGTATTTTGCTTCTTTGGGATGAAACATATTATATATATCAGTTAGGTTTATTTTTTCTAGTTTGTGGTTCAGAGCCTTTATATCCTTGTTGATATTTTGTTTAGAAGATCTATCCATTGTTGAGAGTGGGCTGTTGAATTCCCCTACTATAAGTGTGTTGCTGTCTATATCTTTCTTGAAGTCCTCCAAGATTTTCTTTATATATTGTGTCCCCCTATGTTGGGTGCATATATATTTACCATGTTTATATCTTGTTGGTGGATTCTTCCCTTGAGTATTATGAAGTTTTCTTATCCATTCAGCTACTCTCTTCCTTTTGAATAGAATATTTAAGCCATTTATATTTAAAGTGATTGTTGATAGATATGTATTTATTGCCATTTACTTTGCTTTTTAATATTTTCCTCTGTTTTTCTTTCTTTTTTTTAAGCGAGCCCTTTAACATTTGTTGCAATACTGGTTTCATGGTAACAAACTCTTTTTTTCTTGTCTGAGAAGCTCTTTATTTCTCCTTCAAATTTAAATGATAGCCTTACTGGGTAAAATAGCCTTGGTTGTAGGTCCTTGCTTTTCATCACTTTAAAATTTCATGCCAATCCTTTCTGGCCTGAAATGTTTTTTTTTGAGAAATCAGATGACAGTCATATGGGAGCTCCCTTGTAATTAACTAACAGCTTTTTTTTTTTTGGTGGCTTTTAAGATTCTCTCATTGTATTTAAGCTTTGCCATGTTAATTAAGATATATCTTGGTGTAGGTTTCTTTAGATCCATATTATTTGGGACTCTCTGCACTTCCTGGACTTGTGTGTCTTTTTTCTTCACTAGATTAGGGAAGTTTTCAATCATTATTTCTTCAAATAGGTTCTCAATCCTCTCTTCTCCTTCTGGTATCCCTGTGATGCAGATGTTGTTACACTTCATGTTCTCCCCAAAATCCCTGAATCTATCCTCACTTTTAAAAAATTCTTTTTATTTTCAATTCTCTGATTGAATGTTTTTTCTACCTTGTATTCCAAATCAATGATTCAATCCTCTGCTTCATTTTACCTGCTATTTATTCCTTCCTGTGTATTTGTTATTTCAAATATTGCATTCTTTATTTCTAAGCAGCCCAGCTTTATGGTTTCTATGTCTTTTTTCATAGACCTCTATAGTTGATAAATGCTTGCCTCCATTTTTATTTAGCTCTTTTCTGAAGAATTCTCTAGTTCTTTCATTTGGGCCTGTTTGTTTGTCTGCTCATTTTGACTGCCTCTGTGTTTTGTTTCTATGTACTAGGTGGATCTACAAACTCTAGTTCAGACCTATGTCAGACACTGTCTATGACTGGCCCTGGGCCACCTGTTTGGAGCTATCAGTGATCCACAGCCTGTGGATCCCTTGACTGGGCCTACGTGCATGCTGAAAAGACCAGGCTGCACATCAAAGTAGGATTTTACCAGCAAGGGCTTTGGGGAGGATCAGCTAAAGTCTCAAAGCACCTAGAGATCTGTCTCTGCCTGTAGGCTGTCTGTTAGGCTTAGTTACTGAAAATGCCTCCAGCAGTAGTCAGTAGGGCTTAAGCTCCACATGGTAGGGAGAGAGGGATTCATTAGGTTGGGGCTATTTCTTCCCCGAAGGCTGATGCCTCATGGAGGGGACTGCTCTGTCTGGGAAAGACAGCTTCTGGAATACAGAAAATGAAAGATACTTCTGGCTGACTCTTCAGGTCTCTTCCCAGTGTCACCAGCCTCACACTCCCCTCATGCAGCTGTAGCCCACTCTGCCCCCACTGTTCCAGAGCCCAATGTAAGTGGCTACAAATGAAATTTTGTGCATTGGCTCTTTCAGAGGATGTCTGTATCTCTAGTTGCCTCTCCCTGGCAGACAGAAACCCTGCTGCTTTTCTCTGTCTGTGTAATGTAGATTGCTTTCCCATTTCTGGTGTTCTAGTCTGGGGAACCTTGTTTGGGGTTCAGATGTCACGCTTTTCAGGAGGAACCCCCCTTCCACTAATATATCCCTCCAGAATTTCAGCTGCTACCCATGGTAACACAGGAGGACCATTTGTGTTTCTACACTTCCTCCCAGTCTAAATGTAGTGGTGTGGTTTCTTCCATAAGTCCTTTGTTGTAAGGCTTCTCTTCAGCTTGTCTTCAGTTGGTTATTCAGGAAGTTGTTTTTTTTTTTCTATGATTTAGTTGCAATTTTAGTTTGGTCCTCAGAGGAGGTTAGTGTAGCTTCCATCTACTCCACCACCATTCTGGATCTCCCCTCTATGTAAGTTTTAAGAATTCTCAGTCATTATCTACTTTTTCACATGCTTCCTCTACTCTGTTTGTTTTCCCTTCTCCTTCTTACACTCTTACTATCAGCATGTTGACCTTTTTAAAAATATATTTTATTGATTATGCCATTACAGTTGTCCCATTTTCCCCCTTCACTCCCCTCCACCCTGCACACCCCCTTCCACCCACATTCCCCCCACTGTAGTTCATGCCCATGGGTCATACATATAAGTCCTTTGGCTTCTACATTCCCCATACTATTCTTACCCTCCCCCTGTCTATTTTCTACCTACCTGTCTATTTCTACCTATCTATGCTACTTATTCTCCGTGCCTTTTCCCCTTCTCTCCCCTCCCACTTCCCTGTTGCTATCCCTCCATGTAATCTCCATTTCTGTGGTTCTGTCCCTGTTCTATTGTTTGCTTAGTTTGTTTTTGTTTTAGGTGTGGTTGTCAATAATTGTTAGTTTGCTGTTTGCTGTCATTTTACTGTACATATTGTTTATCTTCTTTTTCTTAGATAAATCCCTTTAACATTTCATACAATAAGGGCTTGGTAATGATGAACTTCTTTAACTTGACCTTACCTGGGAACCACTTTATCTGCCCTCGCATTCTAAATGATAGCTTTGCTGGATAGAGTAATCTTGGATGTAAGTTCTCGCCTTTCATGGCTTCAACTACTTCTTTTCAGTCCCTTCTTGACTTCAAAGTTTCTTTTGAGAAATCAGCTGACAGTCTTAGGGGGAACTCCTTTGTAGGTAACTGCCTCCTTTTCTCTTGTTGCTTTAAGATTCTCTCCTCATCTTTAATCTTGTCTAATGTAATTGTGATGTGCCTTGGTGTGTTTTTTCTTGGGCCCCACTTCTTTGGGACTCTCTGAGCTTCCTGGACTTCCTGGAAGTCTATTTCCTTTGCCAGATTGGAGAAGTTCTCCCTTATTATTTGTTCAAATAAGTTTTCCACTCGTGGCTGTTCCTCTTCTCCTTCTGGTACCCCTATAATTCGAATGTTGGAACATTTAAAGCTGTCCTGGTGGAGGTTCCTAAGCCTCTCCTCGTTTTTTTGAATTCTTGTTTCTTCATTCTGTGTTGGTTGAATGTTTCTTTCTTCCTTCTGGTCCACTCCATTGATTTGAGTCCCAATTTCCCTCCCATCACTATCAGTTCCCTGTACACTTTCCTTCATTTCACTTAGTGTAGCCTTCATTTTTTTCATCTAATTTGAGACCAAATTCAACCAATTCTATGAGCATCCTGATTACCAGTGTTTTGAACTGTGCATTTGATAGGTTGTGTACCTCTTTATCACTTAGTTGTATTTTTTCTGGAGCTTTGATTTGTTCTTTCATTTTGGCCATGTTTTTATCTCATACAGTTTGATTTTTTGGTCATTCTGGTTGTTTTTTGTTTTTAAATGTGTTGTTGTCCTTTTTATGTTTGTGCAGGGAGGTACATTGTATCTAGCTATGCCTCCATCTTGGCTGGTCTGACTCTAAGAGTGGAGAGGTTTGTGGACATTCTCAGACCCTGTGGACCCTTTACACAGACTCTTCTGACACACCAGCATATTGTTCCATTGCACCAACCCCCACTGGTTTATAGGCAGAGGTTATGAGGCTTTATCACTGAAACACTGCGGTCTAGCCTGGGGCCAGGATCACTCAGCCCCGAGTTGTCCCTCCTGGTTTTTATCTGCCACATGTTAATGTGGAACTCTTCATGCCTTGCTGTTGCTGCCTGCCAACAAGTGCATCCTCTCCACCTCTCCTACCCATCTGGATGAATGTTTCTTCTTAACTCCTTGGTTGTCTGACTTCCATACAGTTTGATTTTCTGGCAGTTCTTGTTGTTTCTTGATTTTAGATTGGCTGTTATCCTTTTCATGATAGTGCAAGGAGGTAAAGTAAATCTACCTATACCTCCATCTTGGCTGGAAGTTGTGTACACAAATTTTTATTTTCAGAAATAATGCTCAGGTGTGTGATTACTGGTGGTGTGGTTGTTGCAAGTTTAGTTTTATAAGAAAGTGCCAAATGGGGACTTCCAACTTCTGATCAAGATGGAGGCATAGGGAGACACACTGTGCCTCCTCACACAACCAAAAGAAGAAGAACAACAATTTTAAAATAGAAAACAACCAGAACTGACAGAAAATCAAATTGTATAGAAGTCTGACAACCAAGGAATTAAAGAAGACACATTCATCTAGACTTGCAGAAGGGACAGAGTCAGGTAGCTGGGGTGGAGAGGACTCACAGCAAAGTGGTGGCTGCCAGACCCAAGCAAGGCAATGGATTGTGGAACAGGGCATGGAGTGCAAGGTGACTGGTGGACAGGGTGGTCCCACATTCGCATGCAGATAAACCAGGCAAAACTGAGTAGTGGGACAGACAGAACAACCCAGGGTCCCAGAGCAGGGAAATAAAGCCTCAAACCACTGGTTGAAAACACCTGTGGAGATTGAGTTGCTGGGAGAAGCTCCAAGCCTCACAGAAGAGTTTATTGGAGAGACCCACAGGGTCCTGGAATGTATACAAGCCACCCCACATGGGAATTGGGCCAGAAGGGCCCAATTTGCTTGTGGGAAGTGGAAGAAGTGACTGAAAGCCGGCAGAGAGTGGAGCAAGTGCCTTTGTCCCCTCTCAGACTCCTGCCCCACATAGAGCATCACAACCCAGCAACGTGGTTTACCCTGTCCCCATGAGTAGCTAAGGCTCCACCCCTCACTATGTAACAGGTGCATCAAGACAGAAAAATGGCCAAAATGAAAGAACAAATCAAAGCTCCAGAAAAAATACAACTAAGTGATAAAGAGGTACACAACCTATCAAATGCACAGTTCAAAACACTGGTAATCAGGATGCTCATAGAATTGGTTGAATTTGGTCTCAAATTAGATGAAAAAAATGAAGGCTACACTAAGTGAAATGAAGGAAAGTGTACAGGGAACTGATAGTGATGGGAGGGAAATTGGGACTCAAATCAATGGAGTGGACCAGAAGGAAGAAAGAAACATTCAACCAACACAGAATGAAGAAACAAGAATTCAAAAAAACGAGGAGAGGCTTAGGAACCTCCACCAGGACAGCTTTAAATGTTCCAACATTCGAATTATAGGGGTACCAGAAGGAGAAGAGGAACAGCCACGAGTGGAAAACTTATTTGAACAAATAATAAGGGAGAACTTCTCCAATCTGGCAAAGGAAATAGACTTCCAGGAAGTCCAGGAAGCTCAGAGAGTCCCAAAGAAGTGGGGCCCAAGAAAAAACACACCAAGGCACATCACAATTACATTAGACAAGATTAAAGATGAGGAGAGAATCTTAAAGCAACAAGAGAAAAGGAGGCAGTTACCTACAAAGGAGTTCCCCTAAGACTGTCAGCTGATTTCTCAAAAGAAACTTTGAAGTCAAGAAGGGACTGAAAAGAAGTAGTTGAAGCCATGAAAGGCGAGAACTTACATCCAAGATTACTCTATCCAGCAAAGCTATCATTTAGAATGCGAGGGCAGATAAAGTGGTTCCCAGGTAAGGTCAAGTTAAAGAAGTTCATCATTACCAAGCCCTTATTGTATGAAATGTTAAAGGGATTTATCTAAGAAAAAGAAGATAAACAATATGTACAGTAAAATGACAGCAAACAGCAAACTAACAATTATTGACAACCACACCTAAAACAAAAACAAACTAAGCAAACAATAGAACAGGGACAGAACCACAGAAATGGAGATTACATGGAGGGATAGCAACAGGGAAGTGGGAGGGGAGAGAAGGGGAAAAGGCACGGAGAATAAGTAGCATAGATAGGTAGAAATAGACAGGTAGGTAGAAAATAGACAGGGGGAGGGTAAGAATAGTATGGGGAATGTAGAAGCCAAAGGACTTATATGTATGACCCATGGGCATGAACTACAGTGGGGGGAATGTGGGTGGAAGGGGGTGTGCAGGGTGGAGGGGAGTGAAGGGGGAAAAATGGGACAACTGCAATAGCACAAGCAATAGCATATATTTTTAAAAAAGAAAGTGCCAAACTTTCACAGACAGAGAAATTGTGTCATTTTTTACTCCCACCATCAATGTGTGAGTGACATAGTTTCCCAGCTTCCTCACTGGCATTTGGTGTTAACGCAATACTTTTTTTTCCAATTTTTTATTTATTCCAATAAGATGTGTAATGGTATTTTGTTGTAATTTTAATTTGCATATGTTGATGACTAATGAAATTTAATGGTTTTTCATGTGCTTATTTGCCATCTGTATAGCCACTTCAGTAAAATGTTTGTTCACACATTTCACCCATTTTCTAATAGAAATTTTTTAATGATGAGATTTGATATTCTTTTAAGTATTCAAGATATAAATCTCTTTTGGGGTATGTGGTTTTCCAATATTTTCTCATATTTTGTAGCTTGTCTTTTCATTCTCTTTCATAGAGCAAATGTTTTTAATTTTTTTGAGCTCTAATGTATTGATATCACATTTCTTTTGTAGATCACACTTCTGGTGCCAAGTATAAAAACTTGAAGATTTTATTGTATGTTATTTTTTTCTCACAGTTTTATATTTTATATTTAACTCTGTGATCCATTTGTATCTATTTTCAAAGGTAAGTAAATTTGGTGCTAAGGGAAGCCTATTGTATCTCATAAGTTATATTATCAATACCACCACATGACTATTACCAAAGGTAGAACATTTTGGGCTTCTTCCATAATATTATCTTCTTTCTCTTACTGCCTAGTTCTCTGACCTGTGGGACTGGTGTGATAAACATTTTAGAGATTACTGAGCTCAGAAATAATTTGCCATCTCTGAGCCAGGTGATTCTTTGATTCTTTTTAAACTGCAGTTTTAGGACACCAAAAGCAAATGTAAGTCAAAGAAAAACAGTAGTTCCCCCCCCTTTTGAATGCAATACCAAAACAGTATCTAGTTATCATCTACACTAATTCTGATCCTCTACTGGAAAGGAGAGGTGTGGCTTCCAGCTAAGGATTAGGTCATCTCAGGTATTGCCTTATCTACAATAGTCATCTTTAATTAAGTAAAACTTGAATTAATTAATTGCTCCCACACCCAGCTGGTGCTTTCTACAGGGAGGCTAAGGAAATGGAGCAGGATCCTTTCTCTCTCCTCTGAGCTCAGTTTCCCATTTTCTTGTCAAAGCAGAGTGGAGGAAAAGCAGCAGAGTGGTAAGTGGGGAGAAAAGTCTTACTGGTACTTTTCCTGAACTGGGTTGTACTCTCTGATTCAGGCAGAGTTGTAAAACTTAGTCTTTATTTTTTGGGGCATTTCTTTTTTAAAAAAGATTTTATTTATTTATTTTTAGAAAGAAGGGAGGAGGGGGAAGAAACATTGCCTGCCTTTCATACACCCCCTACTGGGGACCTGGCTTGCAACCCAGGCATATGCTCTAAGCGGGAATCAGACTGTCAGGCTTTCAGTTCCCAGGTTGGCATTTCATCCACTGAGTCACACCAGTGAGAGCTATTTTGTAGGATATTTCTGTTGATTCTTTAGAGAGTCTTTCACCTGGAGACCATTTATTTGTAGTCTTCTCAACAGAAGACTTGATTTGTTGTGTACAGTAGACCAGAGTTAATTTTTTTGTTGTTGGCCAGCATAACTTATCTAGAGAAACCTTTTGAATTTCACCAGTAAATGTATCTCTTTACAGCAAATAAAGTAGTTGCTGATATAATGAACTTTGGCAGATAGGAATCTGTTAAAAACAGTTTTTCTTCAGCTAATGTCAAAAATATATAAAGAGCTCATAAAACTCAACAACAACAATAACAAAAACAACAGAAAATCCAGTTAGAAATGGACAGAAGACCTGAACACTTTTCCCAAGAAGACGTATAGGTGGCCAACAGTTATATGAAAAGATGCTCGACTTCACTAGCTGTAGGAGAAATACAAATCAAAACCACATTGAGATACCCTCACACCAGTTAGAATGGCTATTAAAAATAATACAAGAAATAACAAACATTGGAGAGATCATTGAGAAAAGGAACCCTTGTCACTGTTGATGGGAATGTAAATTGTTTCAGCCTCTATGGAAGACAGTATGGACATTACTCAAAAATTAAGAATAGAACTACCATATGATCCAGCAATCCCACTTCTGGGTATCTACCCCCCAAATTTGAAGACGCTCATTTGTAAAGATCATAGATAGATAGATATGTATATATACATATATGTGTAGATATGTATATATAATTATAATCTATAGAATTATATATATAATCTTTATATATTTATATTCTATATATATAGAATTTATATATATATATATATATATATATATATACACCTCTCTATGTTCATTGCATCATTAATTACAACAGCCAACACAAAGAAACAACCTAGGTGTTTTTTGATGAATGATTGCATAGATACGAAGTGGTACATATATATAATGGAATACTACTCAGCCATAAAAATGACAAATTATTACCATTTGCAATGACATGGGTGGATGCTGAGAGTATCATACTAGAGTATCATACTAGGTGAAACAAGACAGAAGAGAACAAGAAGCTTATAATTTTTCTCAAAGCAACAAACTAACAAACAAAACAAACATACTCATAGCCAGTATGCTGGTTACCACAGGGGAAGAAGACTAGACTTTTGGGGGGGGGTGAGCATACAATGCAATATGTATTATAGAATCATACACCTGAAACTTCTATGTTATTAACTAGTGTTACACCAATAAATTTATATCTTAAAAATAAAATTTCTCTTCAAAGGAAAAAAATAGAGATGGACTCGTCAGAGGGCTTGAATGAGGCATAGACAGCACTTGTAACAGTTACCTCTTGCTGTGTAACAAACGACCCCAAACTTAGGCAATTTGGGCTGAGCTAATTTCCTGTTTGTTCCCACCTTGAGTTTTCTTACTAGGCTTACTCATATGTCTGGGGCCTCAGCTGCGGAGTCTGGGACAGCTATGATGCTAGGACCTCTCTTCAGGTGATGCTTCAACAGGCCAGTGTAGCCCTGTCTACATGGTGGCAAAAAGGACCACAGAAGCAAGAAGAGAAGCAGCAGGGTCTTTTGACATCTGGGCTTGAAATTCATACACTTCCACTGCATTCTATTGTTTAAAACAGTCACAAACATCCCAAACTTAAGAGTTGGAGAATAGACTCCACTATAGACAAGTGGTATTACAAATAATTTGTGGCTACATTTAGTAACCTATCACAATGCCTTCAGGCCTATATGCCTTCTTCTCAACTCCCCAAAGATAGTAAGACAAGTAACAGTAAATAGGAGACCAGCAGTAAGCAAACCAGTAACCAAAGGGCACCAAAAGAAAAGTATGCCAAACATTTCAGCCTATTAGCCTAACTATTTAGGGCTGTTTATTTTGAAATATTTTCAAGGTTTTAATAATATAAACATATCTGCTAGAAATGGTATATATCTACTGATTTCTATCCACACACTCAGATGGAAAAGCCAGCATATTTTTATAACTTAAAAAAGTCAGTTAATTTCCCAGACAAATGCATGGGCGGGATTTTCAAGGCATTTTCCAACATTACACCCATGTACTGGAGAACATAAGCTTCTCTGCATCTTGAGAAGAGAGAAAACACCAACCACTGCATACCTCTTGGCTTTTTCACAATGACACTATTTAGCATGATATGTATTTAAATTGTAGGTGCAAACTAGCATTTAGGCACATAGCCAATATATAATCACTGACATTATTGCTGAAATAGCAATATAATGTGATGTAATATGATGATGGAAACTTGACTCATTCTGTGTAGATTTTACTACTCTACTGAATATTTATCTATGTTGTCTTTCTGGGTAGATAACATAATTGTGCAATTTTAAAAAAAGATAGAAATGGCACAATTTTTTCCTTGTCTACAACATAGTGACACTTCATAGTTATCTTAGAAGGGAATTGTTCAAATATGTACAATCTTCCCAGCTGAGTTCATAAAGTACTTGAACATGTCCTCTTGTCCACCACTGTTTCTGGGACTTTTTTTGAGCTGTCTTATAATCTCAAGTAAGAAAAGAATGCATTCAACACTACAGACTGGCAAATCACCTTTATTCATTTTCCTTTAAGTAGCATTATATCATTTAGATGCTCAATTCTCATTTTTCCCATGAAGCTTTTTGTGAGTAATGAACAGAGAGTTACCAAAGTGCAAAGGAAAAAGCACAGGCTTTGCTGTCAGATGCAGGATTTGGCTCAGAATCCACCAGGGCCACTTTGTAGCTGTTCAGTTATAAGCCTCCTTGAGCCTGTCTCTGCTTCTGCATAATAGGACTGTAGTACCAGCTATGCTGCTGGTTGGTGATAATTAACAACGAGATATGTACTTTTCTTAGAAGAGAGTATGTATGTTATAAATAGTAGATATTATCATTGTACTTTGTGTGACTAGAACATAGCTGTGTTTATGCTTGTAGGTCATCTTTTAGTTATACATTTTGAAATTTTCTTTTACAATAGAAAATATTTAGCTTATTTGTTAAACTATTTCTCACAGTGATAACAGCTTAATCGGCAGCACATACATTTGACACTGAAGTGTGTTCATTAGGGACTGAGCTCTGCAGCATGGTTGGCTGTGTTGTCTGCTCTTTATGGGGGGTCATGGAAAAGTGCTGCCTTCAGAGGCAGGACACTTGGACTTTTGTGTCTGATATTATAACTCTAGTTGATAATATTTACCCTGACTAGCCCACAGAACAGTATATGATAAAATATAACACTTAAAAAGATTACTTTAAATGCTCTTCATTTAAAAATGTTTTAATTTTTAAAAAAAATCATATTTTAATGTTATTGTTTCAGATACCTCACAAAAGTGGAATTGTGCAGTATTTGTTTTTGTAACTGGCTTTTTGCACTCATTATAATGTCCTCAAGTTTTATCTATATTGTTGCATTTGGCAGGGTTTTCTTCTTTTTAAGGCTGAATAGTATTTTACTCTATCAATAGATCACATTTTTTTTATACATTCATCTGTTGATGCCACTTAGGTTGTTTCTACAGCTTGCTTTTTGTGAATAGTGTTGCAATGAATATAGGAATGCTAATATCTCTTTGAGATATGATTTAAAATTTTCTGGGATACATACCCAGAGGTCACGTTGCTGGATCATACAGTAGTTCTATTTAATTATTTTAGAAATCTCCATAGTGTTTTCCATGGCAGCTGTACCAGTTTACATTCTCACCATCAGTGTAAGAGGGTTCCAGTTTCTCCACATCCTCACCAACACTTTTTATCTTTAGGGTTTTTTCTAGTAGCTGTGCTCATAGAAACAGTAAAATGGTGGTTCCAAGGAGGGGGCAAGAGGGAATGGGAAGTTGTGCAATGGTTATAAAATCAGTTACACAAGATGATTAAGTTACAGAGGTCCACTGTACAGCACTGTGAGTATAGTTAACAATATTGTATTGTACATTAAAAAATTTGTTAAAAGGGTAGATCTCATGTTAAGTGTCCTTACACAATAAAAAGGTATTACCACATCAATTTATTTTAAATTATTTAAAATGTTGGTACGTTTGTCAAAAACCCATGGAATGTACAAGACCAAGAGTGAACCCTAATGTAAACTCTGGACTTTGGTGTCATTGAAGGTTCATTGGTTATAACAAAGGTGTGTGGCATGTGGTGCAACATGTTAATAGTGGAAAGGCTGTGCATGTGTGGGGGTAAGGGGCATGTGGGAAACCCTGTACTTTCTTCTAAATTTTGTTGTGAATCTAAAACTACTCTAAAAATAAAATATAAAATTAAAAATGTTATTAGTACATCAATTCCTGTACATAATAACCTGAGCCAGAGTATCACATTGAACTCTAAGTACTCAAGGAGACTTAATGGAGGCAATATTATATGTACAATCCCCTTCCACGGCACCACTTTCCTTTGAGCTACTGTGCCATTTTTCTGTTCTCTTTCGTGGTATGATTTGTCTAATGCTATTCTCTTGTCCTGTAATAAACCCATTCTACTGGCAAAGTCAACAGTGATTTCCACTTGGCTAAATGCATTATTGACTATTAGTGGTTATCTTCTTTGTTTCAAGTAGTAGCATTTAGCACAGCTGATTTATCCATTCTTAACATACTCTCTTTACTTGGTTTCCAGCTCACTGGAAGTGCTGGATGTACTCCTTCTTTTGTCAATTTGTCCTCATTTCCCTGATTCTTTATAATGGAGCATTTTGAGCACAGTCCTGGGACCAACATGATTTTCTTTCTTTCTTTTTTTTTTTTGAAAATTTAGAGTATTTTTATTGTTTGTTTATTTGTTTTATTGTTTTGCATGGCTAAAGAAAACACCAACATGATTTTCAACCTGCCCTCTCCTCCCTTGATAATCTCATGCAGTTTTATGGCTTTAAATTTCAATCTCCAGTTCTGAACACCCCTCTGAAATACAGACAGGGAAATCCAACTGCCTACTTAGCCTCTCCACTTGGATGTCCAGTAGACATCTCTAACTCACTATACCTCCAAGTGAGCTGATGGTCTGTTCTCCTCCTCCAGCCCTGTTCCAACTCCACTCTGCCTTTCAAGCATTCAGTCCAAAAACCTGGAGTCGTCCTTGATTTCTTCTTGACTCATGTCCCACATCCAACCCACCAAGAAATTTTACTGAATCTCCCTTTAAAATATATCTAGAGTTGACTCATTTCTCACCTCCTACACTGCTCCCAACTCGGTCCAAGCCACTCTCTTATCTCATCTAGTTTTTGCAGTAACCACTAAGTGACTTCCTTACTTCTACTCCTACTATCTTGACATGTCAGTAAGATCACATTGTTCCTTTAATCAAAACCTCCCAATGGCTTGCATCTTACCCAGAGGAAAAGGAGTCTTTACACTGATCTAAAAAGGCTCTACAGGATCTGCCCTGCACTTGCTTCTCTAACCTCATCTCCTGCTGGGTCCTCCTTGCTCATTCTGCTCTAGCCACACTCACTCTTTTTCGCTATTTGTCAAATATGCCAAATATGCTTTCACATAGGGCTTTTCCCCTTGCTCCTCTCTCTTGCCCTAGATTTTCATGCCTTGTCCCAGGTATCTATGTAGCCTCGTTCCTTCCTCAAGAGTATTTCCTAATGTCCTTTTCTTTTTTTTTAAGTTTTTTAATTGATTATGCCATTACATTTGTTCTATTTCCCCTCCTCCGTCCCCCTTCACCCTGCACAGCCCTCCCCCACCATTCTCCCCCCTTTAGTTCATGAACACGTGTCTCAAGTTCTTTAGATTCTGTATTTCCCCTCTATTCTTACCCTCCCCCCTATCTATTTTCTATCTACTGTCTATGCTACTTATTTTCTGTACCTTCTCCCCCCTTCTCCTTCTCCCACTCCCCTGTTGCTAACCCTCCATGTGATCTTCATTTCTATGGTTCACTCCTGATCCAGCTGTCCTCTTAGTTTGCTTTTGTTTTAGGTGTGGTTGTTACTAACTGTGAGTTTGCTGTCCTTTGTTGCATCCGCGGTCATGAGAAACAGAGGTTCGGAGACTTTCAGAATTTTCAAGATGTTACTTTATTGGCCAAGTTTTACCTGTGCAGGGGTGAGCTCTCTGAGTGTCCGAGGACACTATGCTCAGGAGAACTGCAGATGAGAGCCGTGCCCTGGCGCTTACAGCTATGTCCTTATATAGGGGTCTTTGAACAGAAGCAGATGTGGCTGTTAGCTATTGGCTAGCTCTGAACAGCTGATTGCCATTGGCTTATTAGGGAAATTCAAAAGGCTCTTTGTGTAGTTGGCGGTTAGCCCTTTTAGGAAGTAAAAATTTCCCTGTTCCTGGTCAGCCTAACTTTATCCGGGGCTCATTCGGGATTGTCCCTTTTCAACATCTGTTTTGAACCTCAACATCCTTTCACTGTTCATCTTTTTTATCTTCTTTTTCTTAGGTAAGTCCCTTTAACATTTCATATAGTAAGGGCTTGGTGATGATGAACTCCTTGAATTTGATCTTATCTGAGAAGCGCTTTATCTGTCCTTCTATTCTAAATGAAAACTTTGCTGGATAGAGCAATCTTGGTTGTAGGTCTTTGGTTTTCATGACTTGGAATACCTCTTTCCAGCCCCTTCTTGCCTGTAATGTCTCTTTTGAGAAATCCACTGACAGTCTGATGGGCACTCCTTTGTAGGTGACTGTCCCCTTATCTCTTGCTGCTTCTAGAATTCTCTCTTTCATTTTAATCTCGGCTAATATAATGATGATGTTCCTTGGTGTGTTCCATCTCAGGTCCAACTTCTTTGGGGCTCTCTGAGCTTCCTGGATTTCCTGGAAGTCTATTTCCTTTGCCAGATTGGGGAAATTCTACATTATTGTTTGTTCAAATAAGTGTTCCACTCGTGGCTGTTCTTCTTCCCCTTCTGGTACCCCTATAATTCGAATGTTGGAATGTTTAAAGATGTCCTGAAGGTTCCTAAGCCTCTCCTCATTTTTTTGAATTCTTGTTTCTTCGTCCTTTTCTGTTTGGTCATTTTTTCCCTCTTTCTGGTCCACTCCTTTGATTTGAGTCCCAGTTTCCTTTCCATTACTATTGGTTTCCTGTGCATTTCCCTTCATTTCAATTAGTTTAGCCTTCATATGTTCCTCTAATTTGTGACTAAAATCAGCCAGTTCTGTGAGCATCCTGATCACCAGTGTTTTGAACTGTGCATCTGAAAGTTTGGCTATTTCTTCATTGCTTAGATTTATCAGCTCTGGGGCTCTGAGCTGTTCTTGAGCCATGTTTTGATCTGTTCGTGCCTGTTACTGATGAGGAGAGGTGCCTTGGAGTTTACCAGGGTGGGGCCACCCAGGTCACAGGTTTGTGATGCTGTATGTGGGGGCGGGGTCAGAGAGGGAGCAATGGCGGTCCTCTCTGCTCGCCCAGTGCCCAGTCCACCTCACTGCTTGCCCCCGCCTGCTTATCCAAGCGCAAATGTGCGAGTCTGCTGCCCTGTGCCAGTCGCTGGGGCCTGCGAGATCTGTCTCAACACTTGCCTCTTCACTGGTTTATCTGCGTGCAAATGCAGGACCCACTGCTGACAGCCAGCAGTGCCTCTTCCCTGGGTTTCGCCCGTAGTTAGCCTGCACCTGGGATCCACGCCCCCCGCTGCCTGTGCACCTCCTGGGTCTTTTTTGCCTGACTGGCTCCGCTGCTGTTTTCGCCCCTCTCACCAGTTTAGCTGAGTGGTCTATTGTTTCTGGACTCTGTATTTGATTTTCTGTGTGGTTTGATTATGTTTATTGTTGTTAAAACTTTGTTGTTTTTAAATTTGCTTGTGCGAGGATGAAAAGTATTTCCACCTACGCCTCCATCTTGGCGGAAGTCACCCTAATGTCCTTTTCTTAATGAGACTTTTCTTGACTACATTATTTAAAGTGCAGGCCCCAGCTCTTAATCCCTCCTGCTTCATTTTTTTCCAAAGCACTTATCACCTTCTTATTACATGCTTATTCTAGCCCCAGCTAGAATGTGTGGTATGAGATTTGTAAATGTACATTTTTCCCCTCACTGTGATATCCTGAATGCCTGAAACACACAGTAGGCCCTCAATTCATATATGAATGAATGAATCAGTGAATAAAAGCATATGTTTTCTTTTACTGAAGTGATCCCTTTCATTATCCAAATAAGTGATAAATAAATAATTGTGTTCTTGAAAATGTTTTTAATGCTAAAAATTTAAGTCAAAATCTACAGAATGGTTATTGTTATAAATATAACCAACATGTTATGCTATGCTATGAAATGAAAAATAAACATTATTTTCATCAGAAAGAAAGGTAGTTATTTGCATTATGTTCTTGTTCACCTCTGTGCTAAAGGGTAATTAAAAGGGCACATGCAATGTGTCTATAGAAACTGAAAGGCAAGGTAAGTGTTATTTTTCAGTCTATGGCTTGATTTTACCAATTCGTCAACCTACTTTTATTACTGAATAAAAAATGAGCTGAAACATTTTCTACAACCATTTCTTGAATTTAAGAAGTTTTTTAATTCAGTAAGAAATGTGTCTTAATTTTCAAAGCTCTCCATAAGTATAGAATTCTTAATTTTATGTTAATTTGAGTTGAGAATGGAATTTCAATGATGCTATTAGGGTTGGAGGCCATATGTGTTCTGGGGGAAAGGAATTTTTGTTTGTTTGGTTTGATTTTTCTCCCCCTTCTGCCTTTGCCAATAATTTGCTCTGAGATTTCAAGGAATTCCCATCACTTTCACTGTTTTCAGGCTGCAAAATATGAAGAAAAATTACTACTCTTTTATAAGAATGTTGTCATGTTTTATAAAGTAATGTTGGGAAAGGTAAAAATACTTTAAAATTGGAGGGAAAAATTTACAAGTGCATGTAAAGTACTATTATGTATGCCACATGTAAATGGAGAGGTCATCTTTAGAATTAATAATGTCAACACAGCAATTAAAGACTTCTGCAGGGAACAGCACCACAATGTACTATCCTTGTCTACAGGGAAGCCCATTTTTTTACCCTCTAAGAACTTTGTTATACTAATGCAAGATATTATGTTATTAAATTCAATTAGTTATTCTTTTAAATATAAAACTCCTTTTTAAAGATTTATTTTGGGATCCAAGCAGGAAGATGGCCGCGAGTTAGGTGAGAGTGGAGTCCACTTCCCCCTGTGCACAGGTGGAACACCTAGCTAATTCTCTGAGGAACAGAGTGAACAGCCAATGGTATCCCAGCATATATGAAGATTGGAGGCCAAAACTGTAGAGGACATTGAAAAACAGACGGGAAGAAGATTGCTTTGGGACGGTAAAATCCTTGGAACAAGCGTGGGGACCAGGGCTGCTGCAGCCCCTGGCCCGGTACCTGCTGCAGGATTCTTGGAAGAAAGCCAAATCAACAGCTCCCTTCTCTACCAAACAGTGGCATCAGGATGGACCTGTATGCTTGAAGTCCCTAGGGGAGATAAAGATGAAGTGGGAGATGCACAAGGGCAGTGTTCACCCACTGAGACTGTGGACACCAGTTGGGTCATTTCCAGAGAAATTAGGGAGCTGGGTGATGCCTGGAGAAGGGAGAAGAGTTGCACTGTGATGGGCCTTGACCTGGATAGTCTGTGGTCTGGTTGGAAAGTGGGGCTGTGTGAAAAACTGGACACTTGTTTGGAGGGGCAGGTTTTAACAGGAAGATTTTGTTTTAAAAAAAAGTCTCTTGGTGGCCTTTTGAGGAACTCTCCTGCAGCTGCTGTGCCCACTGCTCTAGTCACACCCCCACAGCCTCAGCCAAAATGTTGGTCATGCCCCCACTGCCCTAGTTTCAGCACACCCACATCACCACCACCAAAGCCATGGTTGTGCCCCTGCTTCTGCATGACTGAGCTGGCTAACTAAGAGGAAGGAGGAGTCCCGCCCCCTTCCCCTGTAGAGGAGGGCAGCAGGGCTCAGCGAGTTAGCAGTCCCCAGAAAGACTTAACTCGGTGGGGAACTGAACTACCTTGAAGAGATTTTGAGAGTGCCTAGCACCTAGGACAGCAAAGAGCAAGAAGGTGGTGTGCTAGTTGTCCCTAATTAGAGCACCTCAAGGGCAGCACAACTCATGAATTGAAGGCATTGGCCTGATGCAGATGGGCAGTTGGGGGGGGTGCTGGCAGCAAACAGAGGAACTGGGCTGGAGGCTGGGCAACTGTAAAGATTTCAGCCAAAACCTGGCCTCCATCCTCACAAAACCATAGGAAGGGAGAAAAGCGAAGTCCAGCCCCCATCAGCCTGTGGCAGCTAGGAAGACCAGAAGAACTCCCCTGGCTGGTTTAAAATCATGAGAAGGTTTTTCTTTTTTTCTCCCCAAGTGAGACAATAAGACCTAGAACTGTGAAAGGAGCAGAATCAGACCCAAAGAGGGATCACAAAGCTGATCCCAACAACCGACAAACCAAGACAAATTTCACTTTGTTATTCCAGAAAACTTCCAAGTTATTGTTTACTGGTATTATTTTAATTTTTAATTATTTTATTCCTACTCCTTTTATTTTATTAGTTTTTAATTTCTCTTCTGTTTAGTTTTCTTCATTTTATTTGCTTGTTTAATAGCACTGTTTGACTGGTTTTCTTTGTTCTCTCTTTCATTGTGTATTTTAATTTTCCTTCTTTCACTTCACTTGTATTCCCACAGAACACTATTCTTAGTCATGTACTTCCTATTCTTGCTATTCCGATCATATAGTTTCTATCATATGATTGTTGCAATATCATTGTAAATAATTGTTGGCCCATACAATTGTAAATACCACACTGCACCCTTCCTGGATCTTAGCCTATTACACTATCTTTTGAAACTTTATTACTATTGTGGTTAACTCTATTCTCTCACATTCTATGCCTGTTTTCTTTTATTTTTAATTTATTTTAATTGTTGCTCAAGTACAGTTTTCTCTTTTACTCCCATCCCAGTTCACCCCTGCAGTGCTCTCCATGTCCCTTCCATTTCCAGCCCCTCAGTTTTTGTCCATGTGTCTATCATACTTGTTCCTTTACAGGAACAAATCCCCTTCTTTCCCTCTTGCCCTGAAATGCCCTCCCCTTTCGCCTCTGGTCACCATCAGCTTGTTCTCTATTTCAGTGTCTATGGTTATATTTTGCTTCCTTTTTTGTTTTGTTGTTTAGCTTCCTATTAAA
Source organism: Artibeus jamaicensis (assembly GCF_021234435.1). Taxonomy (NCBI): domain Eukaryota; kingdom Metazoa; phylum Chordata; class Mammalia; order Chiroptera; family Phyllostomidae; genus Artibeus; species Artibeus jamaicensis. Next base: position 5,238,697 of record NW_026521810.1, on the reverse strand, counting down.
GGTGAGATCATATATACAGTATTTGTCTTTTACCAACTGGCTTATTTGACTCAGCATAATGCTTTCCAGTTTTATCCATGCTGTCGCAAAGGGTAGGAGCTCCTTCTTTCTTTCTGCTGCATAGAATTCCATTGTGAAAATGTACCATAGTTTTTGGATCCATTCATTTACTGCTGAGTGTTACCTAGATTGCTTCCAGCACTTGGCTATTGTAAATTGTGCTGCTATGAACATTGGGGTGCCTAGGTTCTTTTGGATTGGTATTTCAGGGTTCTTAGGGTATAATCCTAGCAGTGGAATTGCTGGGTCAAAAGGCAGATCCATTTTTAGTTTTCTTAGAAAATTCCATACTGTTTTCCATAGTGGTTGTACTAGTCTGCAATCCAAACAACAGTGCACTAGGATACCCCTTTCTGCACAACCCCTCTAACACTTGTTGTTTGTTGCTTTGTTTATGATGGCCATTCTCAAAGGTGTGAAGTGGTATCCCACTGTAATAGCATCTTCTGATAGCTAGCAATATTGAGCATCTTTTCATGTGACTCTGGATCCTCTGTATGTCCTCCTTGGAGAAGTGTCTGTTCAAGTCCTTTGCCCACTTTTTTTATTTTATTTTATTTTATTTTATTTTATTTTATTTTATTTTATTTTATTTTATTTTATTTTATTTTATTTTATTTTATTTTATTTTATTTTATTTTATTTTTTTTATTTTATTTTATTTATTTTATTTTATTTTATTTTATTTTATTTTATTTTATTTTATTTTATTTTATTTTTTTATTTTTTTTAAAATTTTTTAAATTGATTATGCCATTACATTTGCTCTATTCCCCCCCTCCATTCCCCTCCACCCTGCATACCCCTCCCCCCATTTCCCCCTTTAGTTCATGCACACGTGTCTCAAATTCTTTAGATTCTATATTTCCCCTACTATTCTTACCCTCCCTCCTATCTATTTTCTATCTACTGTCTATGCTACTTATTTTCTGTACCTTCTCCCCCCCTTCTCCTCCTCCCACTCCCGTTGCTAACCCTCCATGAGATCTTCATTTCTATGGTTCTGCTCCTGATCTAGCTGTCCTCTTAGTTTGCTTTTGTTTTAGGTGTGGTTGTTACTAACTGTGAGTTTGCTGTCCTTTCACTGTTTATCTTTTTTATCTTCTTTTTCTTAGGTAAGTCCCTTTAACATTTCATATAATAAGGGCTTGGTGATGATGAACTCCTTGAATTTGGTCTTATCTGAGAAGCACTTTATCTGTCCTTCCATTCTAAATGAAAACTTTGCTGGGTAGAGCAATCTTGGTTGTAGGTCTTTGATTTTCATGACTTGGAATACCTCTTTCCAGCCCCTTCTTGCCTGTAAGGTCTCTTTTGAGAAATCAGCTGACAGTCTGATGGGGACTCCTTTGTAGGTGACTGTTCCCTTAGCTCTTGCTGCTTCTAGGATTCTCTCCTTCATTTTAATTTTGGCTAATGTAATTATGATGTGCCTTGGTGTGTTCCATCTCAGGTCCAACTTCTTTGGGACTCTTTGAGCTTCCTGGATTTCCTGGAAGTCTATTTCCTTTGCCAGATTGGGGAAATTTTCCTTTATTATTTGTGCAAATAAGTTTTCCACTGGTGGCTGTGCCTTTCCCCCTTCTGGTACCCCTATAATTAGGATGTTGGAACGTTTAAAGATGTCCTGGAGGTTCCTAAGCTTCTCCTCATTTTTCTGAATTCTTATTTCTTCATTCTTTTCTGTTCGATCATTTTTTTCTTCCTTCTGGTCCATTCCCTTGGTTTGAGTCCCAATTTTCTTTCCATTACTATTGGTTTCCTTTGTATTACCATTCATTTCAATTAGTTTAGCTTCCATATGTTTCTCTAATTTGTGACTAAAATCAACCAGTTCTGTAAGGATCCTGATAACCAGTGTTTTGAACTGTGCATCTGAAAGACTGGCTATTTCTTCATCGCTTAGGTCTATCGGTTCTGGGGCTCTGAGTTGTCCTAGAGCCATTTTTGGTCTATTCGTGCTGTTAAGTAAGCGGAGCCAAACCTTAGTTGTTTACCGGGACGGGCAACCCAGGTTGCTGGTTTGTGACACTGTGTGTGGGGGCGTGGTCAGAGAAGGAGCAATGGCAGTCCTCTCCACTAGCCCAGCCCGTCCAGTCACAGCACTGGCCCCGATCTTGTTTATCAGATTGGAATTGTGCGAGCCTGCTGCCCACGCAGGCTTCCCTTCTCACTGGTTTCTCCACACGCAGATGCGCGACCGACCGACCGACTGCAGACAGCCCGCTGCGCCTCTTCCCTGTGCGCTCCCGTAGCTCACGATCAGCGCCTTGGGCTGCTTGAGCTCAGCACACCACCCGGGAATTTTTTCTTGCTAACCTGCTCCGCTGCTGGTTTCGCTTCTCTTACCGGTTTAGCTGAGCATTTAGATGTCTTTGGACTCCGTATTGTCGATTTTCTGTGTGGCTTGGTTGTGATTGTTGTTATAAATAGTTGTTCTTAGATTTGGTTGTGCACAGAGGCAAGGTGGTTCCTCCACCTACGTCTCCATCTTGGCGGAAGTCTCCTTTGCCCACTTTTTAATTGGGTTGCTTGTCTTCTTAGAGTAGAGTCATGTAAGTTCTTTGTATATTTTGGAGATTAAACCCTTCTCTGGGGAATCATTGGCAAACATGTTTTCCCATACAGTTGGTTCTCTTTTTATTTTAATACTGTTTTCTTTAGCCACGCAGAAGCTTTTTATTTTGATGAGATCCCATTTGTTTATTCTTTCCTTTATATCCCTTGCTCTAGAGGACATATCAGTAAAAATGTTGCTGAGTGAAATATCTGAGATTTTCCTGCCTATGTTCTCCTCTAGGACTTTAATGGTGTCACAGCTTATATTTAAGTCTTTCATCAACCTTGAATTTATTTTGGTGTATGGTGTAAGTTGGTGCTCAAGTTATATTTTTTTTGCATGTAGCTGTCCAGTTTTCCCAACACCATTTGTTGAAGCGGCAACTTTTATTCCATTTTATGTTGCTGCCCCTTTGTTGAATATTAATTGACCATAGAGTCATGGCTTTATTTCTGGGCTCTCTGTTCTGTTCCATTGGTCTATGGGCCAGCTTTTATGCCAGTACCAGGCTGTTTTGATTACAGTGGCCTTGTAATACAGTTTGGTATCAGGTATTGTGATCCCTTCTACTTTACTCTTTTCTCAAAATTGCTACAGCTATTTGGAGTCATTTATGGTTCCATATAAATTTTTGAAGTGTTTGTTCTATAGCTGTGAAATATGCCATGGGTACTTTAATAGGTATTGCATTGAATCTGTAAATTTTTTAGGTAGTATGGACATTTTGATGATGTTAATTCTTCCAATTTATGAACACGGTATATGTTTCCATTTGTTTGTGTCTTTCTTAATTTCTTTCTTCAGTGTTGTGTAATTTTCTGCCTACACATATTTTACCTCCCTGGATAGATTTATTTCTAGGTATTTTATTTTTCTTTTTGCTATATTGAATGGGATTCTTTCTTGATTTTTGTGTCCGCTGTTTCATTATTGGTATAAAAAAACACCTTTGATTTTTCAGTATAGACTTTGTATCCTCTGTTTTGTCAAATTTATTTATTAGGTCAAGCAGTTTTTGGGTGGAGTCTATAGGATTTTCCATGTGCACTATCATGTCATCTGCATACAGTGATAGTTTTCTTTCCTCCTTTCCAATTTGGATGCCTTTTATTTCCTTTTCTTGTCTGATCGCTGTGGCTAAGACTTCCAATACAATATTGAATAGAAGTGGTGAAAGTGGACAACCTTGTCTTGTTCCTGATTTAGTGAAAAAGCCTTTAGTTTTTGCCTATTGAGTATGATGTTGGCTGTAGGTTTCTCATATATAGCCTTTATCATGTTGAGGAATGCTCCCTCTATTCCACTTTGCTGAGTGTTTTTTTTATCATAGATAAGTGTTACACCTTTTCAAATGCTTTTTCTGCATCTATGAATAGGATCATGTGATTTTTGTCTTTGCTTTTGTTTATGTGATGTATTACATTTACTGATTTGTGGATGTTGAACCATTCTTTCACCCCTGGGATGAATCCCACTTGGTCATGGTGTATGATCTTTTTAATGTATAGTTGGATGCATTTTGCCAATATTTTGTTAAGGATTTTAGTGTCTATGTTCATCAGCAATATTGGCCTGAAGTTTTCTTTTTTTGTTTTGTCTTTATCTGGTTTTGAGATTAGAATCATGCTGGCTTCATAAAAATATTTAGGGAGTCTTCCATCATTTTGAATTTTTTGGAATAGTCTGTGAAGGATAGGGGCTAGCTCTTCCTTAAATGCTTTGTAAAATTCCTCTGTGAAACCATCTGGTCCTGGGCTTTTATTTGTCAGGAGTTTTTTGATTACTGCTTCAATTTCATCAGCTGCTTTTGGTCTGTTCATGCTTTCTGCTTCTTCTTCATTGAGTTTTGGAAGATCATATTTTTCTAAAAATTTGTCCATTTCCCCTAGGTTTTCAAATTTCTTGGCATACAGTTCTTCATAGTAATTTCTTACAATCCTATGTATTTCTGTGGTGTCAGTTGTAATCTCTCCTCTTTCATTTCTGATTGTGTTTATTTGGGTCCTCTCTCTTTTTTTCTTGATAGGCCTGCTTCAAGGCTTGTTGATTTTGTTTATCTTTTCAGAGATAAGAAAAACAGAATTCAGCCCCTGAATTCATTGATCCTTAGAATTGTGCCTTTAGTCTCTATGTCATTTAATTCTGTTCTGATCTTGGTTACTTCCTTCCTTCTACTTTCTCTGGGCTGTCTATGCCTGTTTTCTATCCTTTACTATCACTATATCTCATAATCTGACCTCCCACAAGCTCTCTGTTTTCTGGGTTCAACTCATAATCCTTCTTCCCTTTAATAAGAACTGTATCTTTTTTTCCACCCTTTCTATAAAAGGGGCTAGCTGGGTGAAATATTACAGTACTATACTTATCCAAAGGATCTCCTATTTCTTCTCTATGTGTTTAAATCCAATAGAATAGTGTCTTCTCTTTAAATCCAATAGAACACCGCCCCACTGTCTTAATTTATTTCCCCTCCCCCCCTCCAACTGATCACATACAAGAGTAGGTGGGATCTCTAAACACCAATATACCTGCTGGAAAAGAGAACCCACCAACAAAAGAACAACCAACAGGTAATATAGAAAGTTGGCAGAGGAGTGAGTGAAAGCTACATTAACTTCCACCCAGGGGTAAACTGGAATTACAGCTAAATGGTAGAAAAATTATCCAGAACAAACAACTGAACAATAGTGAGAGAGAAGCCTCATAACCTCAGACATACAGAAGAATAGGGTTCAACACAACTGGTCTGCACCCGCACAACAGAAACAAGCCATGGTGGGCAGAATGCCCCTCAATTAACCAGCTGGAGGGAAGAACCCACCATGAAAGACCCAACAACAATCAAAACCCAAAGACATACAGAGAGCCAACATAAATGACAGCCTAAGAATAGCAAGTTCTGGAGACAAGAAGAATGCACCACTAAATTTAACAAGTCTCCTACCTGTTAGGAGAAATCCTACCTGATAGAAGTTCACACCACAAACCCAGGGAGTCAGAACAGATCAATTTAAGAAGCAGAGGCTAACAGGAATAATATCACAAACAATGGGAAAACAAAGAAACAATCTCCAAATGAAAGGAAAGGAGGAACCCTTAGAAAGAATGCTAAATGAAATAGAGGCAACTCAACTATCAGATATTGAGTTCAAAGCAATGAATATAAGGAAGCTCAATAAGTTCACTCAGAATTGCCAAAAACTACAGGGAAACAATGATGAATGCACTAACAACTACATAAACATGAAAAAAGAAATAGAAACTATCAACAAGAGCTTAGAGGAAATAAAGACTAAAATTTCTGAATGGAAAACAGACAAAGGAATCAAAAGCAGGACAGATGAAGCAGAGTATTGAATCAGTGGGATGGAGGTCAAGGTAGAAAAAAAGACCCAGAAAGAGCAAGAAAAGGAAAAAAGACTCAGAAAGAATGAAGAGGTGTTGAGGGAAATGCAGGACAACATGAAATGTAATAATATCTGTATAATAGGGATACCAAAAGGAGAAGAAGAGCAAGGGATAGAAAACCTGTCTGAAAAAGTAATGATGGAAAACTTCCCTAATTTTATGAAAGAAAAAGTCACACAAATCTAGGGAACACAGAGAGTTCCAATCAAAAGGAACTCGAAGAGGCCCACTTCAAGATATATTATAATTAAAATGGCAAAATTCCAAGACAAAGAAAGAATCTTAAAGGCAGCAAGGGAAAAACAGGAAGTAATATACAAGGGAGCTGAGATAAGACTAGTACCTGACTTCTCAATGGAAGTACTCCAAGCCAGAAGAGATTGGCAAGCAATATTCTAAGTAATGAAAAACAAAGACCTGCAACCAGGGCTAATCTGTCCATAAGGCTCTCAATTAAAATGGATGGTGAAGTAAGGAGCTTCCTGCACAAAAGAAGCTTCCAAGAATACACTCCTCCCAACCAGCACTGCAAGAGATGCTAAAGGGACTACTTTAAGAAAAAAAAGAGTGAGAGGAAAAAGAACACAGGTACAAAGGGGGTAAAGTGACAACAAACAAGTAACTATTGATAATAATCTTAAATATAATGGAGTACATGCCCCAAAAGACAAAGCAGCCAAATGGATTAGAAATCATGACCCACACATATGCTGCCTACAAGAGACCCACCTCAGAACTAAAAACCAGTAGAGACTGAAAGTGAAGGGCTCAAAAAAATATTCCAAGTAAATGGACAGTGAAAAAAAGCCAGAGTAGCAACACTCATATCAAACAAAATAGACTTCAAAAAAAAGAGACATAAGACTTCCGCCAAGATGGAGGCATAGGTGGATGTACCGTGCCTTCTCACACAACCAAGATTAGAGAAAACTAAATATTAGCAACAGAAAACACAGCCAGAACACGGAAAATTGAACTTTTCGGAAGTCCGTTAACAACAAATTCTTCAGCTTGACCGGTAAGGGGCGAAACCAGCGGCTGGCGGAGCGGGGTTGCATAGGAAAACTCGGTCAGATGGGCTTAGGTGCGGAATCCAGGCGCAGGGTCAGACCTAGTGAGCGACCCAGCGAGCGACCAGGTGAGCGACTGCGGGGCAGACAGCCGGGCCGGGGCTGCCTGTTGACTGAGGTCGTGCATTTGTGCGCGGGTGGACAGGCGAGGGAGTGGGCGGTTGGACCGGGCAAGCAGGTCCCCACGGCAAGCAGCAGTGGAGGGCACCACCATTTCCCTGCTCTGACCCCACCTCCACATACAGCATCATAACCCAGCGACTCTGAGTGGCCCGGCCCAGGTGAACCACCTAAGGCACTGCTCCTCCGCACCCAGCTGTGAGAAGCGGCAGAGGGGGTCGCCATTTACCCGCTCTGGCCACGCCCCCACATACAGCGTCACAACCCAGCGACCTGGGAATCCAAGGCGCCGCTTCTCACACTTAAAGGGCCCGAACAGATCAAGAATGGCGCAGGAGGATCTCAGAGCCCCAGAGCCAATAAATCTAAGCGATGAAGAAATAGCAAAACTCACAGACGCACAGTTTAAAACATTGGTGATCAGGATCCTCACAGAACTGGTTGATTATACCGACAAATTAGACAAATATATGAAGGCGAAACTAATTGAAATGAATGGAATTGCACAGGACACCAATAACAATGAAAAGGAAACTGAGACTCAAATCAATGGAGTGGACCAGAAGAAAGCAAATAATGGCCAAACAGAAAAGAGTCAAGAAGCAAGAATTCAAAGAAATGAGGAGAGTCTTAGGAACCTCCAGGACATCTTTAAACGCTCCAACATTCGAATTATAGGGGTACCAGAAGGGGGAAAGGCACAGCCACCAGTGGAAAACTTATTTGAACAAATAATAAAGGAGAATTTCCCCAATCTGGCAAAGGAAATAGACTTTCAGGAAATCCAGGAAGCTCAGAGAGTACCAAAGAAGTTGGACCCAAGAAGGAACACACCAAGGCACATCGTAATTACATTAGCCAAGATTAAAATGAAGGAGAGAATCCTAGAAGCAGCAAGAGCTAAGGGGACAGTCACCTACAAAGGAGTCCCCATTAGACTGTCAGCGGATTTCTCAAAAGAGACCTTACAGGCAAGAAGGGGCTGGAAAGAGGTATTCCAAGTCATGAAATCCAAAGACCTACAACCAAGATTGCTCTATCCAGCAAAGTTTTCATTTAGAATAGATGGACAGATAAAGTGCTTCTCAGATAAGATCAAATTCAAGGAGTTCATCATCACCAAGCCCTTATTGTATGAAATGTTAAAGGGACTTATCTAAGAAAAAGAAGTTAAAAAAGATGAACAGTGAAAGGACAGCAAACTCACAGTTATTAACAACCACACCTAAAACAAAAGCAAACTAAGAGGACAGCTAGATCAGGAGTGGAAACATAGAAATGAAGATCTCAAGGAGGGTTAGCAACAGGGGAGTGGGAGGAGGAGAAGGGGGGAGAAGGTACAGAAAATAAGTAGCATAGACAGTAGATAGAAAATAGATGGGGGGGGGCAAGAATAGCATGGGAAATATAGAATCTAAAGGACTTGAGACACATGGTCATAAACTAAAGGGGGGGTAATGGTGGGGATGAGGGGTAGGGTGGAGGGGAATAAAGGGGGAATAGAACAACTGTAACAGCATAATCAATTAAAAAAAAATTAAAAAAAAGAGACATAAAAAGAGACCCAGAAGGTCACTTCATAATATTCAAGGGAAGAATGAATCAAGAAGACATAAACATTGTAAATATGTATGTACCCAACATAGGAGCACCCAAATGTATAAAGAAAATCTAAGGGGACTTCAAGAAAGATATTGACAATAACACAATTATAATAGGGGATTTTAACACCCCACTGTCAAAAATGGATAGGTCTTCCACACAAAATGTGAAAATGGATATTGAAGCATTAGACAATGCTCTAGATGAAATGGACTTATCTGATATATACTATTTATGTTATACTTATAATGTATTTATAATATATATTCATATATAACTGATATATATATTATTTATACACACACATATATATAAAATGTTTCATGCCAAACAAGCAAAATACACATTCTTTTCAAATGCACATGGAACATTTTCAGAGATAGACTACATGATAGGACCCAAAACAAGCTTCAATAAATTCAAGAAAATTTGGAATCATATCAAGCATTTTCTCCAACCACAAGGAATCAAAACTAGAAACCAATCTCAAGGAAAAAACCTCAAAACACTCAAAATCATGGAAATTGAATAGCATGCTATTAAACAATGAATGGGTCAAGAATTAGATCAAGGAGAAAATTTTAAAAATTCTGGAAACAAATAAAAATTAACTCACAACAACCCAAAACTTATGGGACACAGTGAAGGCAGTCCTAAGAGGGAAGTTCATAGCAATATAGGCCTATCTAAAAAAAAAAAAAGAAACATTTCAAGTAAACGAGCTAACACTACACCTACAAGAACTCAAGGAACAACAGAGACAGTCCAAAGGAAGCACAAGGAAAGAAATAACCAAGATCAGAGCAAAATAAAACAACATAAAGACTACAAGCACAATTCTAAGGTTCAATGAATCCAGGAGCTGGTTCTTTGAAAAGATAAACAAAATCAACAAGCCTTTAAGCAGACTCATTAAGAAAAAAAGAGAGAGGACTCAAATAAACACAATCAGAAATGAAAGAGGGGGGATTACAACTGATACCACAAAAATACAAAGGATTGTGAGAAATTACTATGAAGAACTGTATGCCAAGAAATTTGAAAACCTAGGTGAAATGGAAAAATTTCTAGAAAAATATAATCTCCCAAAACTCTATGAAGAAAAAGCAGAAAGGCAGAATAAACCAATAACAGCTGACAAAATTGAAGCAGTAATCAAAAAATTTTTGACACAGAAAATCCCTGGGCCAGACAATTTCACAGGAGAATTCTACAAAGCATTTAAGGAAGAGCTAACCCTTATTCTTCACATACTATTCCAAAAAAAAATCCAAGAAGATGGAAGACTTCCAAAGTCTTTTTATGAAGCCAGCATTATCCTGAACCAAATACCAGATAAAGACTCAACAAAGAAAGAAAACTTCAGGCCAATATTGCTGATGAACATAGACGCTAAAATCCTTAACAAAATATTGGCAAAATACATCCAACTATACATTAAAAAGATCATACACCATGACCAAGTGGGATTCATCCCAGGGGTGAAAGAATGGTTTCAACATTCGCAGGTCAGTAAATGTGATACATCACATAAACAAAAGCAAAGACAAAAATCACGTGATCATATTCATAGATGCAGAAAAGCATTTGAAAAGGTACAACACTCATTTATGATAAAAACACTCAGCAAAGTGGGAATAGAGGGAGCATTCCTCAGCATGATAAAGGCTATATATGAGAAACCTACAGCCAATATCATACTCAATGGGCAAATACTAAAGGCTTTTTCACTAAATCAGGAACAAGACAAGGTTGTCCACTTTCACCACTTCTATTCAATATTGTATTGGAAGTCTTAGCCACAGCAGTCAGACAAGAAAAGGAAAGAAGATGCATCCAAATCAGAAAGGAGGAAACAAAACTGTCACTGTTTGCAGATGACATGATAGTGTACATGGAAAATCCTATAGACTCCCCCAAAAAACTGCTTGGTCTAATAAATGAATTTGGCAAAACAGCAGGATGCAAAGTCAATATTCCAGAAATCAAAGACATTTTTGTATACCAACAATGAAACAGCAGACGGAAATCAAGAAAAAAGTCCCATTTGATATAGCAAAAAAAAAAAAATTAAAATATCTGGGAATAAACCTAACCTTGGAGGTAAAAGGCATGTATGTAGAAAACTACACAACACTGAAGAAAGAAGTTAAAAAAGACACAAACAAATGGAAACATAAACCGTGTTCATAAATTGGAAGAATTAACATCATCAAAATGGCCATACTACCCAAAGGAATTTACAGATTCAATGCAATACTTATTAAAGTACCAATGGCATATTTCACAGACATAGAACAAACATTTGAGAAATTTATATGGAATCATGAATGACCCCAAATAGCTCCTGCAATTTTGAAAAAGAAGAGCAAAGTAGGAGAAATCACAATACCTGATATCAAACTGTATTACATGCTACTGTAATCAAAACAGCCTGGTACTGGCATAAAAGCTGGCACATGGACCAGTGGGACAGAACAGAGAGCCCAGAAATCAACCCAACTCTCTACAGTCAATTAATATTGGACAATAGGGCGGCAGCATAAAATGAAGTAACAATAGCCTCTTCAACAAATGGTGTTGGGAGAACTGGACAGCTACATGCAGAAAAATGAAACTCAAGCACCAACTTACACCATACACCAAAATAAATTCAAGGTGGATAAAAGACTTAAATATAAGCTGTGACACCATTAAAGTCCTAGAGGAGAACATAGGCAGGAAAATCTCAGATATTTCACGCAGCAACATTTTTACTGATATATCCTCTAGAGCAAGGGACATACAGGAAAGAGTAAACAAATGAGATCTCATCAGAATAAAAAGCTTCTGCGTGGCTAAAGAAAACAGTATTAAAATAAAAAGAGAACCAACTGTATGGAAAAACATATTTGCCAATGATACCTCAGACAAAGGTTTAATCTTCAAAATACACAAGGAACTTACACGACTCTACTCTAAGAAGACAACTAACCCAATTAAAAAATGGGCAAAGGACTTGAACAGATACTTCTCCAAGGAGGACATACAGAGGATCCAGAGTTACATGAAAAGATGCTCAATATTGCTAGCTATCAGGGAGATGCAAACTAAAACCACTTCACACCTTTGAGAATGGCCATCATAAACAAAACAACAAACAAGTGTTGGGGGGTTGTGCAGAAAAGGGTATCCTAGTGCACTGTAGGTTGGATTGCAGACTAGTACAATTACTATGGAAAACAGCATGGAATTTTCTAAGAAAACTAAAAATGGATCTACCTTTTTACCCATCATCCACTGCTTGGATTATACCCTAAGGACCCTGAAATATTAATCCAAAAGAACCTGTGCAGCTCAATGTTCATAGAAGCACAATTTACAATAGCCAAGTGTTGGGAGGAATCTAGGTAAGTGCTCAGCAGTAAATGAATGGATCCAAAAACTATGGTACATTTACACAATGGAATTCTATGCAGTAGAAAGAAAGAAGGAGCTCCTACCCTTTGCAACAGCATGGATGAAACTGGAAAGCATTATGATAAGTGCAATAAGCCAAGCAGTGAAAGACAAATACCATATGATCTCACCTTTAACTGGAACCTAAACAACCAAACAATCAAACAAGCAAGATATAACCAAAGACACTGAAATAGAGAACAGGCTGATAGTGTCCAGAGGGGAGAGGTGGGAATTTCATGGGAAAAGGGGAAAAGTTTACAGGAACAAGTATAAAAGATACATGGAGAAAAACTAGGGGGGTTGAAATGGGAGGGACTGGGTGGGTTTGCTGGGATGGGAGTAAAAGACAGAAAACTGTACTTGAGAGAGGTACTTGAACAACAATTAAAATAAAAAAAATAACAAGAAAAAAAAGATGATACACCATGAGCAAATTGGATTAATCCCAGGGATTCAAGGATGGTATAGTATTCACAAATCAATAAACATAATACATCACAAAAACAAAAGGAAAGGCAAAATTTGCTTGATTATGTCCATAGATGCTGAAAAAGCATTTGAAAAGGCACAGAACCCATTTATGATAAAAAACACTCAGCAAAATGGGAATAGAGGTAGCATACCTCAGCATAATAAAGTCCATATATGAGACCTACAGCCAACATCATACTCAATGGGCAAAAACTAAAAGGTTTCCCACTAAGATGGAGAACGAGACAAGGATATCAGCTATTACCACTGCTATTCAACATAGTATTGGAAGTCCTTGCCACAGCAATTAGATAAGAAAAAAAGAAAGGCATCCAAATTGGAAGGGAGGAAGCAAAACTGTCATTGTTTGCTGATGACATGATAGTATAGATAGAAAATCCTAGAGACTCGAGGAAAAAAGTCTTCAAACTAATGAGTGAATTTGGCAAAACAGCAGTGTACAAAGTTAATATTCAGAAATCAAACACATTTTTTACACAAACAATGAAATATCAGAAGCAGAAATCGAAACAAAACAAACAAGCAAGCAAAATGAAAACAATAACACTGAAATAGAGAACAAGGGGACAGCGACTGGAGGGGAGAGGGGAGGGAATTTCAGGGGAAAAAAAGGAAAGATTTACAGGAACTAGCATGAAGGACACATGGACAACTTCTAAGGGGGGTGGAAAGGGGAGGGAGGTGTGGGGCATGGGCAGTGGGCTGGAAAGGGAGTAAAGGAAAGAATACTGGAGTTGAAAAATAATTTAAATATTAATAATAAAAAAAGAAAAAAATCTCATTTGATATAGCAAAAAGAAAAATAAAGTATGTACAAATAAACCTAACCAAAGAAATAAAAGACCTGTATTCAGAAAACTACACAACACTGAAGTAAGAAATTAAGGAAGACACAAATAAATGGAAGCATGGACCATGTTCATGAATTGGAAGAATTAACATCATCACAATGGCCATACTACCCAAAGCAATTTCCAGATTCAATGCAATTAAAGTACCGATGACATATTTCACAGGTATAGAACAAACATTTCAAAAATATTTATGGAACCATAAAGGACTCCAAATAGCTGTACCAATTTTGAGAAAGAAGAACAAAGTAGGCAGGATCACAATACCAGATATCAAACTGTATTACAAGGCCACTGTAATCAAAACAGCCTGGTACTGGCATAAGAACAGACATATAGACCAATGGAACAGAGTAGAAAGCCCAGAAATAAACCCAAGTCTCTATGGTCAATTAATATTTGACAAAGGGGCCATAGCATAAAATGGAGTAAAAACAGCCTCTTCAACAAATGGTGTTGGGAGACCTGGACAGCTACATGCAAAAAAATGAAACTTGAGCACCAACTTATACCATACACAAACAGACAATTCTCCAAGGAGGACATACAGAGGGCCCAGAGACATATGAAAAGACGCCCAGCATTACTAGCCATCAGAGAGATCCAAATTAAAACCTCAATGAATTATTACTTCACAGCAGTGAGAATGGCCATCATAACCAAATCAACAAACAAGTGTTGGAGAGGATGTAGAGAAAAGGGAACCCTAGTGCACTGTTGGTGGGATTGCAGACTGGTGCAGCCACTGTGGAAAACAGTATGGAATTTCCTTAAGAAACTAAAAATCAAACTGCCTTTTGACCCAGCAAGTTCATTCCTGGGAGTATATCCTAAGAACCCCGAAACACCAATCCATAAGAACATGTGCACCCCAATGTTCATAGCAGCACAATTTATAATAGCCAAGTGCTGGAAGCAACCTAGGTAGGTGCTCATCAGTAAATGAATGGATCAAAAAACTATGGTACATTTACATGATAGCATATTATGCAGCAGAAAGAAAGAAGGAACTCCTACTCTTTGTAACAGCATGGATAGCGGTGGAGAGCATTATACTAAGTGAAATAAGCCAGGTGGTGAAAGACAAATACCATGTGATCTCACCTATAAGTGGAACCTAATCAACAAAACAAACAAGTGAGCACAATATAACCAGAGACATTGAAATTAAGAACAATCTGACAGAAACCAGAGGAGAGGTGGAAGGGAATATTGGGGGAAAGTGGGGGAGGATTCTCAGGAACAATATAAAGGAAACATGGACAAAACCAAGGGGGTGCTGGAATCAGGGGAGGAAAGTGGAGATGGTAGGGTCAGGGGGAGTGGTGGTGGGGGGAAATGCAGACAGACAACTGTACTTGAACAACAATAAAATTAAGTAAATAAATACAATTTAAAAGTTAAATAAATTAAAAATAAATGTATTTATTTTTAGAGAGAGGGGAAGGGATAGAGGGAGAGAAAGTTCAATTTGTGGTTGCTTCTCACCTGCCTCCTACTGGGGACCTGGACCACAACCCAAGTATGTGCCCTGACTTGAAATTGAACTGGCAACCCTTTGCTTCCCAGGATGGCACTCAATCCACTAAGCTACACCATCAAGGGCTGGGCGTATTTTAGAAGGTAGAAAATTAAATCATCAATAGAGGAAGCTTACTGACAAAAGTATTTTCAGGTGATCTTTTTAAATTGAGTAAACTGGCTAAATTAAACTGGAGGTTTCTGAAAAATATAGACATGTTTTATATTTGCCACCAGTAGGCTTTTTAACACCTCTTATTCTGTCTTATTCTCTCTCTTCTCTCTCACTTTTTTTGCTTTCCTTTTTTCTAATTTACAGACTAATCTGAAATAAACTGATGTTGATGAAATTTGCTGCTTATTTCCTTTCTTTGACCAGACATGTTCTGTCATGACTAGTGAGTCATGTGAGTTTGTAGCTGTAAAGGCCCCTTTCCTATTCTAAAATTCTTAGGATGTTCTAAATATTTAGTGTGTTCTAAATGCTTCACTCTCCCATGCTTAGGCCAAGATGTGGGTATTACTTAAATTTATATTGGCTGAGAAGTACTTATTATTTCAATTTGAAAGAAAAACAGTTGATTTCTTCCGAAGTACCTCTTTAAATCAAGAAGGCTGCTCATAAAAAAATCTTTAAAAAATTATCTTAAGTTGCAGAACACAGAATTAACCAGCCTCTATATACCAGTTGGGATTCCCCTGGGCTTCCTGAATGCTATGGAATTGGGGAAGGCAGGTGCAGTGATCAGTAGCCAAGGTGTTTGCTTAAAGGTGGAAAGCCAAGGTCCTTGCTCCAACTCAGCTGATAACCAGGTGACCTGGGAAGAACCACTGGCTTTCTCTCTGATCACACTTCCTATACAGAGGTTAACACAACATACAGGGAGTGAAAAGCTTTGAGAGAAAGGTGCTTATGGAAATTCCAAGTATCTTTTTCTTCTTTGAAGTTAAAAAATCCCCACCAAATTACTTACAGTGGTCACAATGAAAACTCCCAGGCTTTTTTTGATTCTGCACCCCAAATTTCCATTATACAGTTGCTCCGGCCCGCGGAGCAATCAACTGGGGCTCGACCACCTACCTAGAACAAATGAGTTGGGGGGACAAGAGGCGTGAAGAATGGCAGCAAGACAAAAGATTCTGATCAAGCTGCAAACTTTATCTTTCCGAACTGGGTATATATATATATATATATATATATATATATATATATATATATATATATATATGGGGAGGGAGAGGAAGGAGATTAGGTTGCTTGCTATTGGCTAGCTTGAGACAAAGAAGGGCCCGCTTATTGATTACTTGGGTGCAACTGGTACTCGTGGACACCTCATGTGCCTGTAGCCGATTGGCTTGGGGAGCGCATGCACACCTCATGTACCTGTAGCCGATTGGCTTTGTGGAGCGCACAGGTTCCTGTAATCAATGCAATGTTTTTAGCTAGAAGCCAGGTGTAAGGTTCCCAACATACAGTACTTTATTTATTCTTTATTTATTTTATTTGAAAAGATTTTGTTTACTTATTTTTAGAGAGAGGAAAAGGGAAGGAGAAAGAGTGGGAGAGGAACATCAATGTGTGGTTGCCTTTTGCCTGCCCCTTACTGAGGACCTGGCCTGATTCCAGGCATGTGCCCTGACTGGGAATTGAACCAGTGACCCTTTGGTTCACAGTCTGGCACTCAGTCCCCTGAGACACACCAACAAGGTCTCCGCTTTAGAAAGAATGGCATATTGTTTATTTGTTTTACGTCTGATGACTTCTGTCATTGTCCTTGCTGCCTTTAGGATCCAGGTCACAGCAATTACAGCAGCAGACTTCTCATAGAGGGGCATGATCACAGCATTGTGGCATGGGACTGCATTCCACTGGAGATGCTATAATCAGATTGTGGTCAGCAAAGCAGAGTACATCTGATTCTGGATGAAGGGAGGGACATGATCCAATTTGAGTTTCTGAAAGCTCACTCTGGCTGCTTTATGGAGAGTAATCGAAAGGATGATGCAATATGTAAGGATGAGGAAAGAATGGACTGAGTGGTGGCAATGGAGACAGAGAGAAGGGTAAGAAGTATGCATATGGTCTGCATTACTGACTAGAAGCAAGTCAGAAGAGTTGTCCCACAGCGTCTAATTTTCAGTAGCATATCCGCTGAGAATCTGAGGAGGTATGATAACCAGCATGGTGATTAGAAGAGGACAATAGTCATTAGACCAGTCATCTGAATGGGAGCGAATAAATACAGTTTTCTTCTTTTTTGATGAACCACTGCCCACAGGAACTCCTGCCCTGGTGCCCATGTTGTTTTTAGAATAGGTGCACACAGAGATTGCCTTTTCTTTGGTTGGTATTTTCATTTCCACTTGGCACTGTTTGAGCTGCTTTGCTGGTTGACACCTTTTTCCTCATTACCTCTTCGGGAACCAGCCCCCTTTGACGATCACTTTCCAGGCCAGCATGTGTTGCAGGGTTTCCCAGCAACCCAGAAGCTGGGACCCTCCTTTCCCATCGTGTATCAGGATTTCCTTACTGTATCAGTCCATAAAAGTCCCCAAACTCCCAGGTAATAATGTGGAGTTGAAGGCAGAGAGAAGATAGAGTGAAACCATGAAAACACTGTGCTGGTAGTAGAAAAAATGTAAATGGAAAATACCAAGAGATGCCTTTTATAGCATCTACATTATTGTACTAACAGAAGTAAATTGTATTTTGATTGTGACCCGTTGAAAACCACAACCTACATGTATGAGGTATATAATCAGCTTAATCAGTTGCTGATCCCAGAACAATTTCATCCCAGTGTATTAGGAGAGTACAAATAACATAGAGTTTATTCCATTCTTCTTAGTAATTTAAATGTCACTTTGTTAAATGAACTTGAAGACAGATTTGCAGTACTTGAATGCAGGCTTTCCAATAATAATGTAACACTTTTTCCCGTTTTCAGTACCAAGGCAATGGCTTAATATAAAAAGCGAGTGGTTGAATTCAAAAGATCTTCCCAAATGAGTGTCTTTTAATGGTATGATTTGGAGGGGAGGGATTCTGATGTCAACTTTATCTTCAAAGTCTTGTTAAATGTGCCATTATTAAACTATTATCTCCCAACCCACTCCTCTCAAGCCCACTTGCACATTATTTTATAATATTAGGGCTAGGACTCTGCAAACCAGACTTGTGCTTTGCCAACATCTTTACTGATAGACTCTGACAACAATGGGTGCCAGAGGAAGGTACTGTGCTTCTGAGGTGGAAGTGGCTGCTGGTTCCTCCCTGTTTGCTTCCTGTTCCTATAGTGTCATCCCAGCCTCATCCTGTCACTCACACAGCAAAATTTTACTGAAGTATTAGCAGTTGGATCTAGTTTGTAGTTCTCACAACACTTACAGAACCATTTTTCTCACACCCTGGCAATGATGGCAGCCCTATGAAAAGGCTCTGAGACTACACAGAGAAAGAGAGAGGTCAGCCACTCCATTGTCCTAGAGAAGCATTTAGATGACTTCTACCCTAGCTACTTACTGACTCAATTCCATCATGAGACCCCAGTGAGAGCAGCAGAACTTCCTGGTGGAGCTCAGTCAGACTGTAGATGAGCTGCAAAAGTCTTAACCAAAGCAGCAGAGGACTGGCCAGCATCTCTCTCTCTCTCTCATCATAAAATCTGAGGACCACATTTATTCTCTCCAGGTGGGCTACTTCAGCCTTCCTTTATGTACATAGTCAGCTTCCAAAAGCAAGCAACTTAAGGGACAAGAAGTAGAAGCTGCCAGTTCCTTAAGTCTTGAGAACTGGCACAGTGTCACTTCCATGGTTTTCTCTATCAGTCAAGCAGTCACAGAGCCCAGGTTTAATGGCAAGAGAATTCTCTCTCAATAGGAAAATTCTCAAAGGATCCAGGGGCCATGTTTACAAAGTGCTGTAAAATATAATATAAAAGAAACCACTTTCAAATAGAGCCAGAACTGCCATCCCAGAGAAACTGCTTTGTACATCTTATGCCTTTGAAATGTTAAAATAGGGGAAACTAACCTGCAGACTGAGCCTAAAGCAATGTTGTGTCTCAAAGAACTGTTTGAAAAAATAATAAGAATGCAGTTATTATGACTACTGGACTGAAAATTGAAGACATTGTTTAGAATTGGCATCACTATGTTGTGTTACCTGCACCAATAGAAATATCTTCCTTATACTGATGGGGTTGTTCCCCTTCCCTTTCTTCAAAATGCCCATTGCCTCTGTCAGGAGACAGAGTACTCTTTGGGCTTCTGCCTCAACCAGTGCTTCCCAAATAGTTTATTATTTTTTATCTCAAATAAATGCTTATTGCCTCTTACTTTGAAAAGTCTATCATTTTTAGGTTAACACTGCCACAGTCTGATCTCTGGCCACAGATTATTTATATTTCTCTCATGTGCAATACACAGTCCCTGCTCCCTCTTTTGTGCACACTCCTACCATTGCAGGTATCACACTGTTTTAATTAATTGTTTACATGTTTGCCTGACCTCTGAACTTCCTTCAAGACAGGTAGGGTAGGTCTAATTCATCTTTGGATCCCTCATGACTGATATTCTTATTACCCAGCATATAATGTATATCCAGTAAATGCTGAACCACTATAAATTACACTGCACACACATATAGTAAATGGATTGTAATCAACATAAATGGAGAAATGAGAATATCAGCTAATGGTTAAATTAAATACTGTATTTAATTACATATTTTCCAAAGAGATATCTCACTCATTTCAATTCATTAGGATTATTTTGAAAATAAATAAATTTGAAAAATTTTGAAGTAGAAATGAAACCATCAGAGACCTGCTCTTAAGTCTTGTTAGGGGAGCACATTATCATATTAATATTTAATATTGTGTTTTACGTGCTCATATTCATTTTATTTTTGCCAGTTGCTTTGGCTGAGCTGGAATCGGAAAGTGCCAACCTCTGTTGGAACCTTACTTGGTAGGCAGGTAATGCACCAGCTCCTTCAGTCTTCTTTACCTCTCACCAAAAGCACTTCTACCTAACACGTAGGAAATAAAACCAAGGTGGTAGTCAGTCTTGGCTCAGAGCCATCATGAAAAGGGAAAGGAATATGCAGAGCACAAAGATGGGGGGACTTTGACTTAGATTTAAAATGTATAAAACAAAACCAAACCCAGGAGGCAGTCTCATCAGCACTGGGGCTTCTCTAAGATGGCAGCAAAGGCAAAAAGTTTTGAACTGTGCATGTTGTGATGCTAACCCTACATCCGCAGTCTGGAGGAGAGCCCATTTCTGCCTCGATCATTCAGTTAAGGACCTGGTACAGGGTTGAATTTCCAGGAGAATGCTCTTGGATGGGGGTAAGAGTTCAGTGATGAAAGGCCTATGGAGAGTCAAGAGAAAGAAAGCCACTACTCATTCATTCATTTCCTCATGAACTAGTATTTATGTGCAGCCTTTTCTGTGTGAAGCACTGAACCATGACCTAGGAACTGGATGGAGCACAAGACAGCCAGGGTTTCTACTGCTGGGGACCTGGATTCCAGTGAGCCAGATAAAAATGGTAAGTGTTAAGTTAAAAATCTATACACTGCTTGTTGTGGTGAGTTCTGTAAAGGAGATCAAAATGGGGCTATCATAAAGAGTAAGTGGAGGGGGCAGTATTTTAGGTAAGGTGGTCAGGAAAAACCTTGGTGAGTAGAAAACATTTTAGTGAATACATGATGTGTGAGAAGATGTCAGCCACATAAATCTCTGAGAGAAGAAGACATCGTCCAAAGGCCCTCAAACTAGGAAGAACCCCAAAGTTTCTAGGAACTGATGGAGGCGGGCAGGGCCAGATACTGAAGCCCTCATACAACAAATTGAAGAGCGAGAGTTTTATTTTAAATGCAATGGGAAATAATTAAATGATTTTAAGCCATGAAGTAAAATAATTATGCTCTAAAAACATCAGCCTGACTGGGCAGGCAGGGCTGGCTGAATGGGAAACTGAGACTCTAGGCTGACTGTGGACTATGGCAGGGATTGCCTCAGTGGGAGAAACTCACGGTCTCACATGAGAGTTTGTTGGAAAGTGGGGCTAGAACTGAACAGGTGAGCTGCATTGTCTCCTCTCTGGCCCCTCCCTCAGATAGTGCCACAATGCAGTAAAGAGGGTTGCCCTGCCTTGGAGAATACCTAACGCCCCATCCCCTTACAACTTAACAGGTGTGAAGAGACAAAGAAATATGACCCAAATGAAAGAGCACAGCAAAACTCCAGAGAAGGAGCTAAGCAATGAAGAGGTATCCAACCTATCTGATGTGGAATTCAAAACACTGGTAAGCAAGATGCTCACAGAAATGATTGATCTCAGTCACAAAATGAAAGAACAAATGAAGGCTACCCAAAGTGAAATAAAGCAAAATATACAGGGAACCAACAGTGAAAAGAAGGAAACCAGGACTGAAATTAAAAGGAAGAAATAAACATCCAAATAGAGCCGAATAAAGAAACAAAAATTCAAAATGAATGGAGAGAGGCTTAGGAAAATATGGGGCAACTTTAAATGTCCTAACATGTGAATTATAGGGGTGCCAGAATGAGAAGAACAACAACAAGAAATTGAAAACTAATTTGAATAAATAATGAAGGAAAACATCCCCAATATGGCAAAGGAAATAGACTTCCAGAAAGTCCAGGGAGCTCAGAGAGTCCCAAAGAAGGTGGACCCAAAATGGAACACACCAAGGCACATCATCATTAAGTTACCCAAGATTAAATATGAGAAGGAAATCTTAAAAGCAACAAGAGAAAAGGAGGCAGTTACCTACAAAGGAGTTCCCATAAGGCTGTCAGCTGATTTCTCAAAAGAAACCTTACAAGCAAGGTTTCAATCCCTTACAGGCAAGAAGGGGTTGGAAAAGAGTATTCAAAGTCATGAAAGGCAAGGACCTACATTCAAGATTACTCTATCTAGCAAAGATATCATTTAGAAAGGAAGGGCAGATAAAGTGCTTCCCAGATAAGGTTAAGTTAAAGGAGTTCATCATCACCAAGCCATTATTATAGGAAATGTTAAAGGGATTTATCTAAGAAATTGAAGATCAGAAACTATTAACAGTAAAATGACAACAAACTCACAACCATCAACAACTGAAGCTGAAAAACAAACAAAAATACTAAGCAAACAACTAGCCCAGGAACAGAATCGCAGAAATGGACATCACATGGAGGGTTATCCGTGGGGAGAAGGAGGGAAAAAATGGGTGGTGGAAGGTACAGGGAATAAGAAGCATAATTGGTAGGCATAAAATAGATGGGGACAGGTTAAGAGTGGTATAAGAATCAGAGAAGTCAAAGAACTTACATGTACAACCCATGAACATGAAATCAGGGGGGAATTCTAGAGGGTTAGGGGTGCAGGGCAGAGGAAGGACTAAAGGGGGCGATTGGGAAAACTATAATAGCATAATCTATAAAATATACTCAAAAACAAAAAATATTTAAAGATTGTAAAATAAGCTTAAAATATGATTTTAGTAACATTGATATAACATTTTTAACTTAAAAATCACAAAATGGTGAAATTCTGTGGAAAAACTACCAAGAGGATATAAGGGATTACTACGAAATTACTATTATATTACTATTAAAAGAGTTTGAAATAAAACAGAAAAAGGGAAGAACCACCACTTGGTAAGATCTGCACCAAATGCCCCCTGTTTGAACGTCCTTGTTTTACCCTTCCAGGCCTTTTCTTTAGGTTTGAAGATCTTTGCTTGCCAATGGATTAACAGCTGCTTCTTGGAGCTAGCTCTCTGGATTCTTAATGCTGAACAGGAAGCCTGTCCTCAGAGGTCCAGGGAAGAATGTAGGCTGCACCTCTGATGTTCTGCTTGGCTTGTGGGGAGTATGCTTTGCACCTTTATCAGCCCAAAGGCCAGGAAGGACCATCAGGATGCAAAACAGAATGACTTTCTATGTGGATTAACAATAACTCCCCAAATGAATCAGTGTATTTTTTCAAAATGATTAAAGTGACATCAGTGGAAAGACTAATGAGATCTGAAAGAAATTTATAGTTTCATGTGCTCCTTAAAATTTCTAGTTTTGACAAGTGTGCTGGTAAGATGTGAACATTAGGGGAAGGTCGGTGAAAGGAATACAGGGATCTCTGTAGCACCCTTCTATAAATATAAAATTATTAAAAAATAAAAGGTTACAAAGTCAATTAAGTGCTGAAAATCTTCTTTTTACAAGGAATGCTAGACGAGTTGGGCTGAGAGATTTTGATGCTACATGGAAAGTATCTGACCAGCTCAAATATGGTGCCTAGACTGAGAAAATATTTTGTAGAGGTAGGCCTTGAACCATGCATGTCAGATGATGAGTGCACACAGTTGATTTTCTGGCAGATCAGTTTGAGAGTCCTATTATAGTCTGTTTGCACCTGGAGTGGAGAGGCAGAGCTCTGCTCTGTCTCTTTTATGTCCTAATAATGCTCCCTTTCCGGCCACCCATTGAATTAGGTCTTTACTGCATTTCACACTTGGATTAACTCAATCATGCAAATTATGTCAAGCCTAAAAGAAATCAGGCTGTGGGCAAATAAGGAATGCTAATAAAAACAAAAATACAGCGAGTTGCTGCTCCTGGTCCTTAGGTTCACGTGCTCTGGCTGAGTGAGGAAGGGAGGGGTAAACAAGTTTGCGTCATAAACATAAACAAAAACCACAGGGTTAATTAGAATCCCAAATCTTGATTCACCTGTTTTGTTGGAATGAACTGGTTCCAACAAGATTAGCAGGACAGAGGTTCCCATGCAATGTGATCCTTGAAATATTTTTTTGTTCTTACCAAGCAGAGATTTACATCGGACACTTCATAGATTTCTGAATCTTTTTCCTTTGTAAACACCATGACTCCCTGTCCCCGTGCCTCTGCTCTGTTACTCCCTGTACTTGGCAGGGCCATCTTGTAGACACCTCTACCACACTTGCTCAGATTTCACTGTTACCTTACAAGGCCCAGTTAAAACAAAATCTTTGAACTCAGGAAGCTTTCTGATGACTTTCAAGAGACAGGCTTTCTTTCCGCCCTGAACTCTGTCCTGTTTTCCTGGCTCTTCACGGGTGTCGCTAACACTTACAGTTCGATGTCATACTCTTTTGTGGACATGAAGCTTCTTTCTGTCTGGAATGTAGGCTCCCTGATGGAGAAGGCATGCCACCTGGGTCTTTCCTGTCAGATCTGGCATGGCTTCATGGTTTATATTCACCATCTGGGTATTCAGTGACTATTTTGGGAAGAATGTACTTGGAGTTTGGCAGTAGATGAAAAAATGACCAAAACGGTAAAGGTTATCAGAGCTTCTAACTTCTGTGGTAGTCCTCCCTTATTCCTGGTTTCACTTGCTGAGAGGTTTCAGTTATCTGAGGTTAACTGTAGTCCTCAGATATAGTAAGTGGAAAAACTCAGAAATGAATAATTCATAAGTTTTACATAGCATGCCATTATCAGTAATGTGATGAAATCTTAAACTGTCCCTCTGTCTTGCTTGGGTGTGAATCACACTGCCTGCCTGTTAGTCACTTATAGACAACTAGGTTATGCAATCAGTTGTTGCTGTATTGCAGTACTCATGTTCAAGTCACCCTTATTTTACTTACCAATGGCCACAATGTGCAAGAGTTGTGATGCTGGCAATTTGGATATCTCACACAGAAGCTGTAAGAGCTTCTTTTAAGTAAAAAGCTGTGTATGTGTTGGTAGGTATAAGGTTTGGTACTATTCATATTCACTAAAAGTCTTGGAACATATGTTCCATAGGTAAGGGGGGACTACTGTATCTCAGACTTGCTCCATGCCCAGACAATTTGGTTTCAATTATCCATGGGTAGAGAACAGTAGGCAAAGAAAGAAACCTACTGTGTATGTATTAAACAAAAACCAAATTATAAAGAACCAGAAATACACAGAAAGTGCTGGGCCCTACTAGAAATCTTCCAGGGTGTGATTCCAGCTTATCCTTATCCCCTAGGGGGTGAACCTGAATGTGTAGCAGGCATCAGGTTGGATCCCACTCCCTCTTCAATCTCTACCCTATTCAGCCCTGGTCTCCTTTCAGGAGCTTAGCCTACTTTGCTCTAAAGCTATTGACTCAAGATTCCTACACAGAAAACTTCCTGCATTCACAAACATTGGTGAGATTTGAGTTTACTGAATCTGGAAAATACATTTAAAACTTCTCTGTAACATTCACAGCACCTATGACATTCATAGCCCAGAAGAGAGTTAAGATTATTAGCTGAACAATCGCACTGACCTATAGAATAAGTTGACTTCACAGGAACTTTCTCCGACCTCACCCCCTACTTCACCTCACGTGCTCCTGGCGTGCTGCTTGAGAATGCAATGTGAGGAGAGCACAGCTTGGAGCAAACAGTACTAACCATAATAATTATGATGGCAGTGTCACCAATAAGAATTTCTAGAATGACTTTCACTGAGTGCTTTCTATGGCCAGGTACTATTATGCACACTTATCTCATTTAATCCTTATGAAATTCTCAGGGATAGATGCCCAATTATTGTCCTTATTGACCTTTTACACACAAGAAATCTCAGGCATTTGGAGATTCAGAAATCAGCAGGAAAAACAGCATTTCTCCTGGTCCTGTGGTCTTTCTAAGCTGTAAGGATGAGTCAGGCATAGAGTGGAGGCTTTGAGACATGCATTTGGTTACAGATGATGGTTGTTCCCAACAGAGGAATAGAATATTGCTGGTTCTTTCCATTGGGTTTACTTAAACCATCTGGATTGACCAGAGTCTCATTCCATCTCCAGGGAGGAGGCTGATGCCTGAGATTATTCACTATTGGTCTGCACTTCCGTGATGATATGCAGATATAAGGAGTTCCCCTGAGGATTTACTCCCAGAGCTATGCTTTTCATAAAAGAGTCATAATTGTGGACTTTATTTCAATTTCATCTTTATCTTTCTGCTCCTTATGAAAAAAGCTTACTGAGAAATAACGGCAATAAAATTCTTCACCAAAATCATTTTTATCTTAAACCAACTCACTTATATTTAATGTTCTCCAAGTAGGCAGGCTAAAAATACTTCCTATTCTCTCCACTTCTAGGTGATTGGCACCTTTTTTTTTTCCATTCAAAATGAGAGAAAATACCAGAGCTCAGCAGCAGTCTTACTTCTAGAGGCTTGTTGGAACTTCACAC
Source organism: Artibeus jamaicensis (assembly GCF_021234435.1). NCBI lineage: Eukaryota > Metazoa > Chordata > Mammalia > Chiroptera > Phyllostomidae > Artibeus > Artibeus jamaicensis. The sequence continues at coordinate 5,212,354 of NW_026521810.1, read as the reverse complement.
ACATGTACCCCTGACAGATACAACAGGGATTAATGAGCCATGACCAGAAGTTTGATTTTTCTGTCAAGTGCTCCCATCCGTTTTTAATAAACAGAAGAACAACATAAACTCTATTGTCTGCTCTCCTCAGTTTCAACCCAGCCAGTTGCTCCTGGTACCAAGAGTGTTGATCTGAGTTATGATTCTAAACTGCTAACAAATGCTTTTAGAGCCCCTTTCCTTGGCTACTCTGGCAACTGACTTTGCTTCCCCCAGTTCCATTTCTTTGCCCCTGTTCAATATGGGCCACTCGGAGTTTTGCCAGGGAAAACCATCAAGTGTAGTATCACATTTACAAGTAAATGGCTTCAATTTATTGTCACTGGTGTGAAAATGCAAAACACCCACTGTTTTCCCTTTAAGTCATGCTGTGTGCTCTTTTGCAGAAGGCTGTCTCCTGTGATGACTAGACATTGAGCCAAGGTAGAGGGAACTTAACAGTAGCAGATGGTGAGAAGCAGGTATGATCACAGAGCAATGCCTGATATCATGACACTCATCCTTGGTTTTGATAAACTCATCTTTTGTTTCCATGAAATACTTATTCTTACCCAAAATAATCCCTACCACAACTCACTTTGTCTATATTCACTGAGAAATTGTGTGACTTGGAACGAGAGATGTTCATACTGTAAAGATGATTAGAATTAAGAATATTTTTCTTTTTTTTCTTTGGTTTTGCAAAACACACTAGAATTTATGTGGGACATTTCTTTATTTCCTGAGATAGTTGCTGAAAAAGACCAGCTGCCTAAACCAAACTGACCACAGGATGTCACCAGTGTTCCATGAAAATTCCATGCAAAGGGCATTTACCTGGTAATGCAAAACTTGTTTCTTAAAGAAGAAAGGTCAAAGCACATATGTATGGCCACCCCTACAATTTCTAATGGAATCTGGTTTTGCAGGGGCAGCCTCAGCTTCATCACGTAAAATCACAGCAGATCTGAACAGAGGTTGTCCTTGAAGAAGTGCCACATACCACTATAGCCACTAAACTTAACAGCCCAGAGCTGCTATTTAATTGCCCCTGAAGGGAAGTCACCCTGAGGTGAAGGTAATAACCAATACCAGATCTAATTTTTTTACTTTAATTTTCTTTGAAAGCTTCATGCTCAAGCAATGGGGTGACCAATATATAACAGAATTATATGCTGATCAAATACCTAGTCCTTACTAGGACTAGGTATTCAGTAAATCCCCAAAATGAATCTAAAAGAGCCCAGGAGAGAAATACTTAAAAGGGACATGAATAGACATTTAACTTTATTAAGCAAAGAATTTTAAAAACAGGGATCAGTTAAATAATGAGCCCACTCTTCTCTTACACTAAGGCAGGGGTAACATGGACATGGTGCAAAAAGGTAGTCAGAGGTAAGGTGGTGGAGGGACAGATCACAGAAGACAACATGGTGGGAAGCCCAGCGTCCATCAGTCACTCAATGTTACAAAGGTGGAGTGTGAGACTCTGTTTGCAATACATTTCTTGTCTCTTCCTGAATTCATGGGCCGCAAAAATCTCCATGAAACACATAGTGACTGCAAGTGCTGGGTCGAGTCAGCCAAAGACCAATGCAGCCAGTCTGTTCCTTTCTGGCCTGGTTGAACCTGGTTCCGGAGGATTCCTGTTGGCTTCTGTTATCAAAGCTTTGTGAATTGAGTGAAGAAGTAGATTACTACCCTTATCAGTTCCACTGGTGTTATCATAGTCTTCATCTTTGCTAGATGGTAACATGGCCACAGTTTTGGAGAGTTTACTCTTTATGAGGAAATAGCCCGTGGGGCTTTGTTTTAGGAATGGTGTATCAAGACTTTTCATGGAGACTATTTTCTTGTTCTTTCCTTTGTCTATCTGTGTGTACAAATTTGAACTTCTGTTATTTTAAAAAACTTAGTGTAAGCAATGCCTTTATTGGTATGGAGGCTATGTCCTGAATTATGTCCCCTCACCCCCTGCAAAATTCATGTGTTGAATTTCTAACCCCGAGTACCTCAGAATGTGACTGTATTTAGAGATAAGGTCTTTAAAGGGGTAATTAAATTAAAATGAGGTCAAATGGGTGGGTGTTCATCCAATGTGACTTGTGTGCTTATAAAAAGATCAGGGCATAGACACACACACGGGGGAGACTGCTACCTACAACCTAAGAACGGTGGCCGAGGAAGAAACTACCCTGCTGACAGCTTGCTCTCAGACTTCCAGTCTCTACATTTGTGAAGAAATAAAGTCCTATTGTTAAGAAGGTGAAGGATTTAGTCAAAGAACACATATGAAGGACCCATGGACATGGACGATGGTGTGGGGATTGACTATGGAAGTGGGAGGGTGGGCTGGGTTGGGGGGGCAAAGGGGGAAAAACTGGGGCAACTGTAATAGCATAAACAATAAAATATTTTTTAAGAACACAAAGTAACTAAATAATAAAAAGACCCCCCAGTCTGTGGCAATTTGCTGTAACGGCTCTAACACACTAATACAGAGGCTAAAGTATCTCAGCTTGATAATAACTAGTTATGTAGTACCAAGCACAGGCTCTTTGGTTAAATGCAGTTCCTATCTTAATAATAGTGGCTGTCACTAACTGAGAATTTGGTCAGTGCTATGCAGTCTGCAGGAGACTTACATATATGAATCAGTACATGCAGCTGCCTGGGGTTATTATTCCCTCTTTTCAGGTGAGAAAACTGAGCTGACAAACCCACCCCGTCAGACTCCAGGGTCCACACTCAATCACAAGAGAGAGTGAGGCATCTTGCAAACCAAGGGGAGAAAGGACCACAAAAAAGGGTGCTTGGTTGAAAAGAGGTTGTGGCACTTTCTTCACAATCCTCTGTTTTATCCATGAATTTCAGACAAAATATTTGAAACTTGTGTTGGTACATTTTGAACAGAATCCACCTGCCATAAGGGATACATTGGTTACCCAGAGTTAAACTGGAGGTCCGCTCTTTTAATCAGGGAATCACCTTTTTCTCTCTTTTTTGGAACACATTCATACCCTCAAGTGGAACCTTCTGGATCACCCAACATCATCAATTCCCTGTGGATTGCATTTGAAAAGCCAGACTGAACAGGAGTGAACAGGGCAGAGGCAGTATTTGGTGAGTAGGGTCAGTGCCTGGAGCACTCACCCAGATGTTGGTGAATCCATGATTCACATGAAATCAGAGAATTGTGAAACTGGATGGGCCTTATAAATCCTCTGGTCCAATTAATTTATGGTCCTATTATAGCACTTATTTCAATCTGGACTAATTCAGCATGTGCTGTGGGTGTGGGTGTGAGCTTGCCCCCCAGAAACAGGGATCCCCATTGTGCCCTTGTGGCTCACTCTACACAGCAAATACCAGAGTCCCTGAGAAGTGAAGTGTAGTGCCCTCCTCCTCAGGCTGCAGTGGAAACTGGGACTTTGCCCCTGAGTTTGAAACTTGCCTGGGTTTGCATAGTTAGTGGTTGGACCAGCCTACAGGCTGGCTTGTCTCACAGTCCAAATGTTTTCTCCACTACAACACATGGCCTTATACAAATATCTGGATTTATATCTGGATAAAAAAGATAAGCTCATAGACAATTATTCTAAATGCAAAGGATGTTACTCTAAGAATGGATTCACTGTGACAGCTCCTTTAAATAGAAGGCTCCCCTGTGTATTAGAAATATGATTGGCTTTACAGAAATTCAATTTATAACTCTTTACAGCTCACATATTTTGTAAAGTGAAAGAGAGCACACAAAGATTCAGAACATACAAGTGGGTTAAATAGTCGCACTCCAGAGTGTTGTGTCAGGGAAGCATCAGGGGTCCGTGAGGAAGGGTTCGACTTCACTTCTCTCAGACTTGAGGGAGCTTCGTTTACAGTAAGCACTGTGCTCAGTGCCCACAAGCATTGTTCCTTATGGCAGTCTGGAGAGGTAAGAACCATGATCCAGCAGGGTTAGGTAATGTGCTTGAGGTCAAGTCCCTCACTGATGCAGGCAATGAGCTTCACAAGAAAACAGGGACATTAGCTTGAATAACAAACTTGAAATAATAAAAAAAAAATAGCAGCTAGATATTCATTGACTTACAACAGAGAAACCATACAGATTTTTGGAATTGTTTAATAAATGACAAGTACTTTCAGACTTGAGTTTGGCAGGGTTTTGAGGGGTCAGTCAATAGGAAAACAGGCTTATTTTTAAGTCAGCTGCTGTATTTTCAAGGCAGTGCCATTATTCTGATGTGAGAGGAAACAGATAAAATAGGTGCAATTTAAACATTTTAGAACTAATTTATGTATAAAGGGAAATGTTAAAAAATCCATACAGTTTGGATAATTGTTGGGTATTAAAAACATCCCATTTTAGAGATTAGAAAAATATTCAGGTCATTATTCATTCAACTCAACCATTTAATTACATAAATGTCTTTTTCAAGATACTCTATAGTCTCAGAGGAAATGTGTGAGTGCTGTATGCTGTGTCTTCTTTATAATAATAAGAAGAAAAAAGTAAATACAATTTGGTGTTTAAATAAGTTTTCCTCTTTTCCTGGGCCACCTGGGCCTTCATATTGCTTAATTAATCTGTTCATTTCTGGTGAGTGTCATCTCTCCGAAATGCTTTGGGATACTTAGATTTCCTGGGGTACAAAAGAATGGTCTGCATGGTATGATCCTGGATTGTGTGGAAGAGATTGGATGAGCTCCTGGGGCATCTTCATGGTGTAAGCATTCACAGTGCATTACTTTCTGTGCTGGATTCACCAGCACACAGTTTATAAAAATCACAAAGCACAGTGCAATGTTGCCCACTGAATGTCTGGCTCCTTTTTGTGGTGGCCTGCTCCTGTGTTGGGCATTAACTTCTGTAACTGAATATTTAAGTCTAGTAACTTGCGTGGTTTTTCATGTTCTTCTTACTGCACAGAGCAGCTTTTACTCAGTAAGTCCTTCTTCTCTTCCTTCAGCTGTGTGTGTGTGTGTGTGTGTGTGTGTGTATCTGTCCTCAGTTCCCTCCATAGATGCCATCCCTGGTAGGAGAAGCCTGAAGCTGCGGTGGGTTGGAAGATGAGGGGTGAAAGCAGTGGTGACTGCCTTCCTTTGATGCCTTTTCCAGCAAGATGCTCTGACTAATGAAGAGCAGAGATGGGTGTCTCCTTTTCTGAGACTGAGCCCATTACCCTCTTGGTTCCCACTAGCCTGTGGACACCCATCGTGCTTCCCAAATGGATGACTTCTGGCTCATTGTGTCACGTCATCCTGGTGCCAGTGGCCAGGAATAACCTTGCTTTTGTGTGTATTTATTTTATTTTGAATTTTTCCACCCTGGTTCTTTCCACCTCCAAACCCTAGCCTCTGCTCACCAGCCCCATGTGGTGTTGTTTCTTTAAAGGTTAGATTCTTTCTTCCTGCGTAACCCCCACTTCCCCCCCCCCCAAGTTCTGGAAGCATTTTGTTTCTGTACTGCTTTGTGAAGCTGGTGCTGAGTCTGGATCCTTAGGGCTCTAAAGGAGAATTAATTATTAAACAGGAAGGGAGCAGTACTTTCAGCAGGCGCCAAGTAACTATACTTAAACTGCAACCTGGCACTGTTTTTCCCACCCTTGCGCTGTGGTTTGCTGAAGGCAACTGGAGATTTTTATTCTAGTTTTAATCAAACATTTCTATAAGTTTTCAGACAGTTTAGATTTGGCAGCAAAGGGCTGGGCAGTCAGTCTTCATCACCTCCTGACCATTTGGGCCAAAAAAAAAATTAAAATCAGAAGTTCTTTCCCAGCTCATAAATCAGTCTGAAAGGTGACTCCCAAGTGTCACCTTTCCTGAGAAGAGGTTGGGATTTTGTCTCAAATATATTTATGTATGTATATGTAATATATTTTATCAATTAGTTTCTATTTGTGGAGAATGGCGCTTTTCAAATAAAATCATAAGAACATTGTCTTTGTTCCCTTATGATTGTTATAATTGTTGCTTTAATCTAGAGGCTAAGTCAAAGATATCAAACCTTGTATTAAAAAATACTAATGAAGACACAAGGCAAAATTTCTTAATTTCCTGAGTCTAGGCATTGATTCTTTTCAGACACTCACAACTCACAGGAATTGCTGGGTCCACTGGGTCTGGACGTACTCTCAGAGCTGCATGAATGAGACAGTGGCAGTGTTTTCTAGAGAAACCCAAGCCCATATCAAAGGTATCAAAGTAATAGCCCGAAAGAGCCAGCTGCCCCCATGCAGGGCTCCCCATTTGATTTCCACTGGGCCTTTCCCAGTCTCAGCTGACTGGCTTTCCACAGGAAGCTTGATAGGAAGTGTGCTCAGCTCCATTAAGTCTCAGCCTGTGGCTGAACAACAGTGCAGGCCTTTGGAGTGGGAGGGAGGGAGGTCTATCTGGGTGCAGCTAGGTGTGTAGGCAGGAGCTTGAAGCCTCTTCAAGAGGAAAGAGAACAAAGATTTAGTTAAAAATTTAGATTCATGCATATAAATTTAGAACAGGGCAAAAAATAGTGAGTCCAACACACACAACCATCTTGTAGTCCTCCCAGTTGACTTATATAAAAAAACAAGCAATGTTCTGTGAGCCTTGCTATATAAACATTATTCCTAAATTCTTATTTTTCCCTTTAGAGATTCAAAAAATGTTTTTGAGCTCAAAATTTAAAAAATATATATATACAATTTTTACTTCATGTGTATTACCTACATCTTGACTTTATAATTTTATTCAGCCAATTAAGTTAATAACAATAAGCAAAAATGTGAGACCCATTGGCTTATTTAAAATGATTAGGTAGAGGAAGCCTGATAAATTTACACTTCTAAGAATTTAACTAAACTCAAAACTTTAATATCTCCCATATTTTCCCTGAATCACCAACCTTTTCAGTGGCTCATGTTTTCTCACTGTATCACCCCCCTCACCTCCACACCGAGGCTGTTGTGGGTCTTCCATTCTCAGGATGTCGTGCTTGGTCATATTATTTAGGATTCAATACTGGCTACTCTATAATCATTATTCTTCTCACTATAATAAATAACTTAAAACCCAGATTAAAAGTAATATATTTGTCATCACCAATATTTGGAAAGTATGTTTATTTAATAGACAACTTGTGTACATTTTGATTCATTCTTCATGTCCCATTTGCTTTCCAGAAAGTATATTATGAGCTGGTTTTAAAATTAAGTGATATGATTTCTGGTTTTTGACAAAGCAAAACTTCTAGCTTTTTTCTGGTTGAAAATGGATTAATATTCCTATCTCTTACCCATGGAAAGCTTATAATACAAACTTCACAAGAATACTTCATTTAAATTAAGCTCCCAGAAGCTGGCCTATGTCTTCTATGTTTAGATATTAAAGCACACTGGAAAAGTGCCTTCACTGACTTGGAAAGTATAAGTAGCCAAGAAAAATAACAGCATGTAAACAAAAAAATAAAAAGGGTACAGAGCATGTCAGATATACATGTATTGCTTTTTCAATACCATTTCCCGCCTCTAGCTTTAAGGATGACTCTAAAAATATTATGTATAAAAACTTACAGTTTCCTGAGGATTTTCTCCCCTTGGCCACCAGGAAAAAAGTTAGGAGATGTGTATTTTGGTATAATTTATGTCAAATATGAGGAATATTTACTTAATATGTCGTCACCTGAGCAGTTAGTCGTCACCTTTTGTTACTTGACATTCCAAACTGCCAGTGCCTGGCAGTGCAGGCTTTTCCACCTAAGCAATGGCTCCATTCTTGGGAGAGCCCAGCCGGCCTGCCAGGACATCCACCGTCTCTGCAGGTGTATGGGCTACAGCCCTAGGCAAGACTGTTTCTGCCTTCCACAAAGGTCTTGGAGCCCTGGCGCAGCACAGATGGTTCCAATTTGAGGCCTACACTCAGTGCTGGAGCTGTATTGAGTTTCTTCCCTGAAACCAACAAAACCTGCTTCAGCATTTTGGTTGGATTAAAATATTTGTCCCTTTTTTTCACAGGGCAGAAGGAGGACTCCTGAAGCCTCCAAAGGAAGGAAATCATTACAGGGCCTACAGAAGTAGGTCATGTGCGACAGCTGCTCATCGTTTAAGAGGAAGAAACACGGGACCCCAAACCTGGAACACAGCTCTTTCAAAATGCTGTGAGCAGCCCAAGAAAAACATCCTCTCCAGGCTTATCTAATAACCATGATCTGTAATCGTCTCAATGTGTGCTCACGTTTCCTTTGCCGTTTGCACCTACTTCCCTGAGCTAACGAGAGGCTGAAGCAGAACACAGAGAAATTTAATGAAGGGGATTTAATAGTTTGTGTTAAAGCTAATATGGTCCATTAGAAGCTGTCATTTTTATAAACAATGAAGACATGTTTCCCTCTTTTTTGATGTAAAGTCATTCCGTGCAGGACCTGGAAACACTCAGTAATGATCTGTAGAACATGCATGAAAGACAATTACAGTGCCACTTAAAAAGTCTGTTTTCCTCACATATTTGGTTTCTTGCTAAATAAACTTATAAGGATAATACATGTGTAAGCATATGCTATATTATAAAAAATAACACATGTTTGCATTTCATTAAAAATCAAAGAACAGACATCTTATAAGTGTTTGGGGCTTTTATAAGCTTGGAGAATATCAGAAATGATTAGTTAAATTAGGACCACACTTTCTTTTCTTTAGTTTATACTATAGTAATAGGAAAAGCACTATTTTGTGGTGGAGAACATAAAATTAATAGTTCACAGTGCCATTAAAGTCACAATGACAACCATTAAACGCTGTAAATAAAAAATAGTATGTTCTGCTCTGATTCAGGTATTTTTAGAATTTTTTTTTTAATGGCAGCAGGCACTAGGCAGAGGCAAGGCTTAGGGAGTTGTATACTTTTTGAAATGAACTGAATATACTTGAGAAAATGAAATGTACTTGACTCTGACTTTGTAAATAGAATTTGCTCCCTTGCTCTCCTTTTTAAAGACAAATGACTCCTTTTTATAAGGTATAGGTTTGGCAGAGTTTGATGGAAAAATTCTTATACCCTCATAATATTTCCTCTGAGCACTGAGGGAAAAGGGTGGGGAGGGATACAGATTAAAATTATTCTAGTTATTCTTGTAGACTTGAAAGCTTCTGTGAGAGTTTTGACGAGTAGCCTCAGGCAGAACTTGCTATCAATGAAGGCCAGGAACAAAAAACATTTAAAAGCAGATTACAAATCCTTCTTAACAAAGCAAAAGCAAATCACAGATCGATAAGTGCAGCTGGGTTTAAATTGTTTCCTTAAAAGGGCTTTAAAAACTTTTTTGAATGATAGGCTGGAGGCTGAACCTTTTATGCTTTGGAGCAAGCTCCTTCTCGAAAAGTCTTTCCCATTCAGATGGCCTCTCTTGGGATGAGCCAGAGTTGTTCTCTTCTTGCTTAACATGGGCTCCATGGCTGGAAAAGGCTGGCAACGTGATATCCAAGAAAGGGAAAGATGTTCTTTGATGTATGTCAAGAGCTCTAAGATATTTTAGCTACTAGTCCCAATAGCATAGCTGAGTTCCTGTGGTCAACTGTGAGCTCTTTGTGAAATGCCCAAGCTGGGGTGGATATTATTGCTCTAAAATCAACTTGGAAATTAAAGAAAATTCTCAATAAAGAAAGGCCCCAGACACTAGGTCATTTAAGCTCAGTGACAGAAATGTGCTAGATAGACAGTGGCTTGCTGTCTAGAGAGGGCCACGTGCAGGCTGTGGAGGTATACCTCCCAGCATCGTACTGAACTCAGATACCTAGCTCTTTAGTGACTGAATTCAAATTTGGGTTTTAAAAATAAGGGGAGATCAAAAAGAAAGAGAACCAATGAGCCAGTGGTATTCAGCTTATTCACATAGGTTTCAAATGGCACACAGATAAGCAAAAAGGATTCTGGTACATTTTTAATGATTTTATTATCACCAGACAAAAATTGAAAGATTATCTAAATGCTCTTGGTAAAATAGAAAAATAAGATTAATTTTATAAAATAATACCACAAATGACTGCCTATGCATAGTATATACAGCCAAGGCTGACCTAGGGGATCTTTGGAAGTTAGGCTTATTTTCAAATCAGCTTATAAAAATGGAAGGTTGAGATTAGGTAGAAAAATTTGATGTTGGCCTGGCTCCCTGCATCTCTCTGTCAACATTACTTGACTGAGGTGGATCATAATTTTAGTAGAAGAAGAAATGGGCAAGAAGGTAAAGGGAGTCTCTGGTTGCCCAAACCTCACCAGACTGAGCAGTGGGGTTGGCTGCCTAGCCAGTGCCACTCAGGCAGTCTGTGTGACACACACAAGCATGTGTAGAGAACGGGGAAGCCAGCACACTTGGGTCACAAATCGACTCCCTCCCTTCTCCTGGGCTCCTCCTCTCCCACCACATTCTCTTTGAAGCAAGGCATCCTGCCCTACTGCAAGTGCCCTGGACATTCTCATCTGAAGAAAGCTTTCCTTTTTCTGAGAGGTCCTCTGTTGCTCTTGTAGAAATGATTTCTTGCCTAAAAAGCTTCTTTATCATCTGTTTATGGTTGCGTGTATGTCATGCTTCTAAGAAGTTGGTAAGCTCCCTGAAGGTAAAGACTGTAAAGTCTTTATATTTCTGCTCAAGGCTATGATGTCCCCATTGCTCATTAAAAATCAGTCTATTGTTAGATGGTTAATGAGGAAGCTGAAAATAGATGCCATTAATAAGCCCCCAAGACACATGACAGTTAAACTCTTACCCAAAAACTCAGCCTGTTTTGTGATGACTTTTGCAGGTATCACTCACAGCAGCCTCTACCTATGAAATGATAGAAGCAGAAAAGCCTGTTCTGAAAAATCAACACCCCTTTTACAGCACCACGGCTCCCCAGACCACTTCCTCCAGAAATCCATGGTAAATGTGCACTGTCACTCCTCCTTCCAGGAAAGGCTCCCTGCCATGCCACCCTTAACCTTTTCTCTAATAGGTTAAGATCCTCCACTATTTGGCAAAAGTAGTAACTCTCATTTCCCTGTAAGTATTTGAGTTTTATTCACAGGCTGGATAACTTTCATTGACTTTTGGTATGACAGTTACTTTCAGCTCCTCAACATTGATTTATTCTGCATGACAAATGCTAAAGGACACATTTGTTTTTTGTCCAATGTATTATCTGACTTACCTTGTAATCCCAGGATACCTTTTTTTCAACATCCCCAGCTTATTTTTGTGCTGGATTTGCTCATTCTGGCCTGGAATTTTTTTTTCTGTGTATCTTTGGAACCTCTCCAACCTATAACATTTTACTCTTCTAAAACCAAATTGTTTAAGTTTCATATAAATAAAAACTACAGTAAAATACTGATATGCATCAGTTAAATAATCCTTGGGAAACTAAAATTGTTTACTAAGAAGCAGGTGAAGGAGGGAATGAAAACCACACAAACCTTAATCCAGGACCTATCTGGAAATACAACTAAATAGTGGAGAAACTACCCAGTACAAACAACTGAATAACAGCAAGAAAGAATCTTCAAAACCCTGTACATACAGAATAACCAGCTTCAACACAACCTGCCCTCAATATCACAACAAAATACAAGAGGTAGTGGATTGGGTGACCCTCAGTTAACCAGCTGGTGGGAAGCACCCACCAAAAAGATACCCAAGAACAATCAAAACCCAAAGACAACTGTAGAGCCAACTTTAACAACAGCCCAAGACCAGTGAGCTCAGGAGATCAAGGAGACTGCACCACTGAATCTCACAGGTATTATACCACAGAAGTTCACACCATAAACCCAGGAAGTTAAAACAGATCAATTTAAGAATCTGAGGCTAACAAGAAGAGTCTCACAAACAATGGAAAAACAAAGAAACAATCCCCAAATGAAAGGAAAGGAGGAAGCCTCAGTAAAAACACTAAATGAAATGGAGGCAACTCAACTATCAGATATTGAGTTCAAAGCAATGGTTATCAGGAAGCCCAATGAGCTCACAATGAATTACCAGAAATTACAGAGAAACTAAAATGAACTCACTGCAAACTATATCAAAAGAAAAAAGAAAATGGAAATGATAGTTTCTATAGAAATGATAAAAACAAAGGCCAAGAAGGAATGAAGAATACCTGAACTCAAGAACACAGTAGAAGGAATCAAAAGCAAGATCGATGAGGCAGAGGATTGGATCAGAGAGTTGGAGGACAAAGTAAAAAAAAAAACACTCAGAATGAGCAAGAAAAGGAATAGAAGCTGAGAAAGAATGAAGAGGTATTAAGAAAAATGAAAGACAATAGAAATATAATAATATCCATATAATAGGGATACCGGAAGGAGGAGAAGAAGAGCAAGGGAAAGAAAACCAATTTGAAAAAGTAATGATGAAAAATGTCCCTAATTTGATGAAAGAAAACATCACACAAATCCAAGGAACACAGAGAGTCCCAATCAAGAGGAACCCAAAGAGGCCCACTTCAAGATATATCATAATTAAAATGGAAAAATTCCAAGACAAAGAGAGAATCTTAAAGGCAGCAAAGGAGAAACAGGAAGTAACATACAAGGGAGCTCCAATAAGGTTAGCTGCTGACTTCTCAATGGAAACACTGCAAACCAGAAGAGAATGGCAAGAAATATCCCAAGAAATGAGAACCAGAGGCCTGCAACCAAGGATATATGACCCAGCAAGGTTCTCAATCAAGATAGAAGGCCAAATAAAGAGCATTCCAGACAAAAGAAGTCTAAAAGAATACAACTTTACCAAACCAGCTTGGCAAGACATGCTAAAAGGAGTGCTTTAAGGAAAGGAAGAAAAAGAGAGAGACAGAGAGGAACACAGGTACAAAAATGGCAATGAATAAATACTTATCAATAATAACCTTAAATGTAAATGGTTTAAATGCTCCAATCAAAAGACATAGAATAGCTGAATGGATAAGAAAACATGACCCACACATATGCTGCCTACAAGAGACCCACCTCAGGACAAAAGAACTACACAGACTGAAAGTGAAGGGCTGGAAACAAATTTTCTAAGACAATGAACAGGGAAAAAAAGCTGGGGTAGCAATACTCATATCGGACAAAATAGACTTCAAAAAAAAGGGCCATAAAGAGAGATCCAGAAGGTCACTTCATAATACTCAAGGAAAGAATCCACCAAGTAGACATAAACATTGTAAATATATATGCACCCAACATAGGAGCACCGAAATATATAAAGAAAATCTTAGAGGATTTCAGGAAAGATATTGACAGCAACACAATTATAGTTTGGGATTTTAACAACCCACTGACAAAAATAGACAGATCTTCTAAAGAAAAAAATCAACAAAGATATTGTGGAATTGAACAATGTCCTAGATGAAATGCACTTAACTGAGATATATAGAGAACTTCATCCAAAAGAAGCTAAATACACATTCTTTTCAAATGCACATGGAACATTTTCAAAGATAGACCACATGATAGGACACAAAATGAGCCTCAACAAATTTAAGAAAATTAAAATCATCCCAAGCATTTTCTCCAACCACAAGGGACTGAAACTGGAAATCAACCCCAAGATAAAAGACCCAAAACAATCAAAATCATAGAGATTGAATAGCATGATATTAAACAATGAATGGGTCAAAAACAGAATCATGGAAGAAATCAAAAAGTTTCTGGAAACAAATGAAAATGAACTCATGATAACCTGAAACTTATGGGGCACAGCGAAGGCAGTCCTGATAGGAAAGTTCATAGCAATACAGGCCTACCTAGAAAAGATAGAAACATTTCAAACTAACAGCCTAACCCTACGCCTACAAGAACTCGAGGAATAGCAACAAAGAAGCCCAAAGCAAGTAGAAGGAAGGAAATAACCAAGATTAGAGCAGAACTAAATGACATAGAGAATAAAAGCACAATCCTAAGGATCAATGAATCTAGGAGTTGGTTCTTTGAAAAGATAAACAAAATAGAGAAGTCTTTAACTAGGCTCATCAAGAAAAGAAGAGAGAGGACACAAATAAACACAATCAGAAATGAAAGAGGAGAGATTACAACTGATACCACAGAAATAGAAGGGATTGTAAGAAATTACTATGAAGAACTGTACGCCAAGAAATTTGAAAACCTAGGGGAAATGGACACATTTCTAGAAAAATATAATCTTCCAAAACTCAATGAAGAAGAAGAAAGCCTGAATAGACCAATAACAGCAAACAAAATTGAACCAGTAATAAAAAATCCCCCAAAGCACAAAAGCCCAGGACTGGATGGTTTCACAGGAGAATTCTACAAAGCATTTAAGGAAGAGCTAACTCCTATTCTTCAAAGGCTATTCCAAAAAATCCAAGATGATGGAAGAATCCCAAACTCTTTTTATGAAACCAGCACCATCCTAATCCCCAAACCAGATAAAGATACAACAAAGAAAGAAAACTTCAGGCCAATATTGCTGATGAACATAGATGCTAAAATCCTCAACAAAATATTGGCAAACTGCATCCAACAATACATTAAAAAAATCATCCACCATGACCAAGTGGGATTTATCCCAGAAATGCAAGGATGGTTCACTATTCACAAGTCAGTAAATGTAATACATCACATAAACAAAAGCAAAAACAAAAATCACATGATCATATTAACAAATGTGGAAAAAGCATTTGAAAGGGTACAGCATTTATCTGTGATAAAAACACTCCACAAACTGGGAATAGAGGGAGCATTTCTTAAAATAATAAAGGGCATATATGAGAAACCTACAGCGAACATCATACTCAATAGGCTAAAACTAAAAGCTTTTTCACTAAATGAAGAACAAGACAAGGTTGTCCACTTTCACCACTTCTGTTCAATATAGTATTGGAAGTCTTAGCCACAGTTATCAGACAAGAAAAGGAAATAAAAGGCATCCAAATCAGAAAGGAGGAAACAAAACTGTCACTGTCTGCAGGTGACATTATAGTGTACATGGAAGATCCTATAGACTTTACCCAAAAACTGCTTGAACTAATTAAGTGAATTTGGCAGAACAGCAGGTTACAAAGTCAATATCTGGAAGTAAAAGACATTTTTGTATACCAACAATGAAAAGCAGAAGCAGAAATCAAGAAAATAATCCCATTCGATATAGCAAAAAGAAAAATAAAATATCTAGGAATAAACCTAAACAAGTAAGACTGTATGCAGAAAACTATGCATACACTGAAGAAAGAAATCAAGGAAGACACAAACGAATGGAAACATATACCTTGTTCATGGATTGGAAGAATTAACATCATCAAAATGTTCATACTACCCAAAGCAATATACAGATTCAATGCAGTACCTATTAAAGTACCAATGACATGCTTCACAGATATAGAACAAACACTTCGAAAATTTATATGGAACCATAAATGACCCCAAATAGCAGCTGCAATTTTGAGAAAGAAGAACAAAGTAGGAGTGATCACAATACCTGATACCAAACTGTATTACAAGGCCACTGTAATCAAAACAGCCTGGTACTGGCATAAAAACAGGCACATAGACCAATGGAACAGAACAGAGAACCCAGAAATAAACCCAAATCTCTATGGCCAATTAATATTCGACAAAGGGGGCAGTAACATAAAATGGAGTAAAGATAGCCTCTTCAACAAATGGTGTTGGGAGAACTGGACAGCTACGTGAAAATAAATGAAACTTGAGCACCAACTTACACCATACACCAAAAGAAATTCAAGGTGGACAGAAGACTTAAATATAAGCCGTGGCACCATTAAAGTCCTAGCAGAGAACATTGGCAAGAAAATCTCAGATATTTCATGCAGCAACTTTTTTACTGATATGTCCCCCAGAGCAAAGGATATAAAGGAAAGAATAAACAAATGAGATTTCATCAAAATTAAAAGCTTTTTCATGGCTAAAGAAAACAGTATTAAAATAAGAAGACATCCAACTGTATGGGAAAACATATTTGCCAATGATACCCCAGACAAAGGTTTAATCTCCAAAATATGCAAAGAACTTACATGACTCCACTCTAAGAAGACAAGCAACCCAATTAAAAAGTGGGCAAAGGGGACTTCCACCAAGATGGAGGCATAGGTGCAAGCACTGTCCCTCCTCTCACAGCCAAGTTTAAAAACAACAAAGTTTTAGCAACAAAAATGCAGCCAAACCACAGAAAATTGAATGATACAGAAGTCTGACAACAACAAACCCTTCAGCCAAACTGGTAAGAGGGGCAGAGCCAGCAGCAGAGTGGAGTTGGGCAGGAAAGATCCACCAGACCGACCTGGGCACTCGACCCAGGCATGTTGGCAGTGGTAGGTGGACCCCAGGTGTGGAGTAGCGGGCGGACCCAGTGTGGGCGCAAGGCAGTGGACTCAGTGAGGGCTGACCATGGTCACAAATTCACGTGCAGATAAACTGGTGAAGGAGCCAGCTGTGATACAGACCGTGCAGGCCCTGGTGGCAGGAAGCAGCAGAGGGGACCGCTATTGTCCCTCTCTGACCCCTGCCCCCACATTCAGTGTCACAAACCAGCGACCTGGGTGGCCCCACCCTGGTGAACATCTAAGGCTCTGCTCCTCATACGTAGCAGGCACAAAGAGATCAGAATATGGCTCAAGAACAACTCAGAGACTCAGAGTCGATAAATCTAAGCAATGAAGAAATAGCCAAACTTTCAGATGCACAGTTCAAAACACTGGTGATCAGGATGCTCACAGAACTGGTTGATTTTAGTCACAAATTAGAGGAACATATGAAGGCTAAACTAATTGAAATTAATGGAAATGCACAGGAAACCAATAGTAATGGAAAGGAAACTGGGACTCAAATCAAAGGAGTGGACCAGAAAGAGGGAAAAAATGACCAAACAGAAAAGAATGAAGAAACAAGAATTCAAAAAAATGAGGAGAGGCTTAGGAACCTTCAGGACATCTTTAAACGTTCCAACATCTGAATTATAGGGGTACCAGAAGGGGAAGAGGAACAGCAGCAAGTGGAAAACTTATTTGAGCAAATAATTAAGGAGAATTTCCCCAATCTGGCAAAGGAAATAGACTTCCAGGAAATCCAGGAAGCTCAGAGAGTCCCAAAGAAGTTGAACCCAAGAAGGAACATGCCAAGGCACATCATCATTACATTAGCCAAGATTAAAATGAGGGAGAGAATCCTAGAAGCAGCAAGAGATAAGGGGACAGTTACCTACAAAGGAGTTCCCATCAGACTGTCAGCTGATTTCTCAAAAGAGACATTACAGGCAAGAAGGGGCTGGAAAGAAGTATTCCAAGTCATGAAATCCAAAGACCTACATCCAAGACTGCTCTATCTAGCAAAGCTTTCATTTAGAATGGAAGGGCAGATAAAGAGCTTCTCAGATAAGATCAAATTCAAGGAGTTCATCATCACCAAGCCCTTATATGAAATGTTAAAGGGATTTATCTAAGAAAAAGGAGTTAAAAAATATAAACAGTGAAAGGACAGCAAACTCACAGTTATTAACAACCACACCTAAAACAAAAGCAAACTAAGAGGACAGCTAGATCAGAAGTGGAACCATAGAAATGAAGATCACATGGAGGGTTAGCAACAGGGAAGTGGGAGAAGGAGAAGGGGGGAGAAAGTACAGAAAATAAGTAGCATAGATGGTAGGTAGAAAATAGATAGGGAGGAGGGCAAGATTAGTATGGGAAGTATAGATCTAAAGAACTTGAGACAAGTGGTCATAAACTAAAGGGGGGGAATGGTGGGGAGGGGGTATGCAGGGTGGAGGGGAATGAAGGGGGGAAATAGAACAGCTGTAGTGGCATAATCAATTATATATATATATATATATATATATATATATATATATATATATATATATATATATATATTTTTTTTTTTTTAAAAAGTGGGCAAAGGACTTGAACAGACACTTCTCCAAGGAGGACATACAGAGGATCCAGACACACATGAAAAGGTGATCAATATTGCTAGCTATCAGAAAGATGCAAATTAAAACCACAATGAGATACCATTATACACCAATCAGAATGACCATCATAAACAAAGCAACGAACAAGTGTTGGAGATGTTGTGGAGAAGAGGGGACTCTAATCCATTGTTAGTGGGTTTGCAGACTGGCAGAACCACTGTGGAAAACAGTATGGAATTTTTCTTAAAAAACTAGAAATGGACCTGCCTTTTGATCCAGCAATTCCACTGCTGGGATTATATCCTAAGAACCCTATAACACCAATTCAAAAGAACCTATGCATCCCAATGTTCATAGCACCACAATTTACAATAGCCAAGAGCTGGAAGCAACCTAGGTGCCCATCAGTAAATGAATGGATTAAAAAATTATGGTACATATACGCAATGTAATTCTATGCAGCAGAGAGAAAGAAGGAGCTCCTACCCTTTGCAACAACATGGATGGAATGGAAAATATTATGCTGAGTGAAATAAGCCAGGTGTTGAAAGACAAATACCATATGATCTCACCTTTAACAGGAAGCTAAACAACAAAACAAACAAGCAAGCAGAATAAAAACAAAGACACTGAAATAGAGAACAGGGGGAAAGTGACCAGAGGGGAGAGGGGAGGGAAATTCATGGGAAAAAGGGGAAGTATTTACAGGAACTAGTATAAAGCATACATGGACAACAACTAAGAGGGGTGGAAATGAGAGGGAGGTGGGGAGCACTGGGGGGGGTGGGCTGGGATAAGAGTAAAAAACAGAAAACTGTACTTGAACAATAATTAAATAAATTGAAAAAGAAAGATATTGACAGAAACACAATTATAGTAGGGGATTTTAAAACCCCACTGTCAAAAATGGATAGATCTTCCAAAGAAAATATGAACAAAGATATGGTGGCATTGAACAATGCCCTAGATAAAATAGACTTAACTGATATATATAGAGAACTTCATCCCAAAGAAGCTAAATACACATTTACCTTTTCAAATGTACATGAGACATATTCAAAGATAGACCACATGGTAGGACACAAAACAAGCCTCAACAAATTCAAGAAAATTGAAATCATACCAAGCATTTTCTCTGACCACAAGGGACTGAAACTAGAAACCAATCCCAAGGGAAACAAGCCCAAACACTCACACTCATGGATATTGAAAAGCATGCTATTAAACAATGAATAGATCAAGAAAGAAATTAGGGAAGAAAAAGAAGTTTATGGAAACAAATAAAAATGAACTTACAACAACCCAAAACTTATGAGACACAGTGAAGGCAGTCCTGAGGGAAGTTCATAGCAATATAGGCCTACCTAAAAAAGATAGAAACATTTCAAACAAACAACCTAACCCTACGCCTGCAAGAACTCAAGGAATAGCAACAAAGACAGCCCAGAGCAAGCAGAAGGAAGGAAATAACCAAGATCAGAGCAGAATTAAATGACATAGAAACTAAAAGCACAATTCCAAGGATCAATTAATCCAGGGGCTGGTTCTTTGAAAAGATAAACAAATTGACAAGCCTTGAAATAGGCTCATCAAGAAAAAAAGAGGGAGGACCCAAATAAACACAATCAGAAATGAAAGAGGAGAGATTACAACTGACACCACAGAAATACACAGGATTGTAAGAAATTACTATGAAGAACTGTATGCCAAGAAATTTGAAAACTTAGGGGAAATGGACAAATTTCTAAAAAAATATAATCTCCCAAAACTCAATGAAGAAGAAGCAGAAAGCCTAAACAGACCATTAGCAGCTGATGAAATTGAAGCAGTAATCAAAAAACTCCTGACAAACAGAAGCCCAGGACAGGATGGTTTCACAAGGGAATTCTACAAAGCATTTAAGGGAGAGCTAGCCCCTATCCTTCACAGACTATTCCAAAAAATTCAAAATGATGGAAGACTCCCTAAGTCTTTTTATGAAGCCAGCATGATCCTAATCTCAAAACCAGATAAAGACACAACAAAAAAAGAAAACTTCAGGCCAATATTGCTGATGAACATAGACACTAAAATCCTTAACAAAATATTGGCAAAATGCATCCAACTATACATCAAAAATATACACCCTGACCAAGTGGGATTCATCTCAGGGGTGAAAAAATGGTTCAACATTCATAAATCAGTAAATGTAATACATCACATAAACAAAAGCAAAGACAAAAATCACATGATCATATCAATAGTTGTAAAAAAAGCATTTGATAAGGTACAATACCCATTTATGATAAAAACACTCAGCAAAGTGGGAATAGAGGGAGCATTCCTCAACCTAATAAAGGCCATATATGAGAGACCTATAGCCAACATCATACTCAAGGGCAAAAACTAAAATATTTTCCACTAAGATCAGGAACAAGACAAGATGGTCCATTTTCACCACTCCTATTCAACATAGTATTGGATGTCCTAGCCACAGCAATTAGACAAGAAAAGGATATAAGAGACATCCAAATTGGAAAAAGAGGAAACAAAACTGTCATTGTTTGCAGATGACATAATCATGTACATAGAAAATCCTATAGACTCCCCCCAAAAACTGCTTGGTCTAATAAATAAATTTGGCAAAACAGCAGGATACAAAGTCAATATTCCAGAAATCAAAGGCATTTTTGTATACCAACAATGAAACAGCAAACACAGAAATCAAGAAAAAAACATCCCACTTGATATAGCAAAAAGAAAAATAAAATATATAGAAATAAACCTAACCAAGGATATAAAGGACCTGTACTCAGAAAACTATACAACACTGAAGAAAGAAATCAAATTTGTGTCTTACAAACAAATGGAAACATATACCATGTTCATGGATTGGAAGAATTAACATCATCAAAATGTTCATACTACCCAAAGCAATTTACAGATTCAATGCAATACTTATTAAAGTACCAATGGCATATTTCACAGACATAGCACAAACACTTCAAGAATTTATATGGAACCATGAACAACCCTGAATAGCTGCAACAATGTTGAGAAAGAAGAACAAAGTAGGAGGGATCACAATACCAGATTCCAAACTGTATTAAAAGGCCACTATAATCAAAACAGCCTGGTACTGGCATAAAAACAGGCACATGGACCAGTGGAACAGAACAGAGAGCCCAGAAATCAACCCAACTCTCTACAGTCAATTAATATTTGACAATAGGGGCAGCGATAAAATGAAGTAACAATAGCCTCTTCAAGAAATGGTGTTGGGAGAACTGAACAGCTACGTGCAAAAAAATGAAACTCAAGCACCAACTTACACCATACACCAAAATAAATTCAAGGTGAATAAAAGACTTAAATATGAGCCGTGACACCATTAAAGTCCTAGAGGAGAACGTTGGCAAGATAATCTCAGATATTTCATGTAGCAACATTTTTACTGATATGGCCCCTAAAACAAGGGACATACAGGAAAGAATAAACAAATGGGATCTCATCAAAATAAAAAGCTTCTGCACAGCTAAAGAAAACTGTATTAAAATAAAAAGAGAACCAACTGTATGGAAAAACATATTTGCCATTGGTACCTCAGACAAGGGTTTAATCTTTTATATATATATGTTTATATAGTACTGTTCATCCAAAAGAATTACTTGTAAGCCTTAGCTATAACACAAAAATAAATTACTGCCTCATTATTATTATACCTCAAATTCTCATAACATTGCTAACTCCTTGGGTTATGATGTTGTGGCAGAAGGTCCCTATTAAATACAGACCTGGTTATACTCTTAGGACAGTTTTCTGGAAGGACATAGATAAAACCATTAATAGTGATGTTCCTCTGTGGAATGGGCTGCAAGAGAAGGAAGGAACACCTTTTTTATCTTTTACATTTTTTGTAGTGTTTGAATTTTTACTGTGCACAGGTATACATTTTACTTCACCATAATAAAATTTAACACATAAATGGAAGTGCAGTTTTCAAATTAGCAGAACACAGGACTCTGGAGACAAGAATGGTGTAAATGGAAGGGACATTGGGAACATGGAGGAGCCTGTGGCTCACCCAAAGGCATCCAGGGACAGCTTGGGCCTGGACCAGTTCTGGGCCCCAGATCCTATTCCTGACCTCAGCATGGCCTAAATAAGGGATGGCAGCTTATAAAGGACTGGGCTCAGTCAGATTACTCTGTACACTGGTGAGCTGTGTGCCCTTGGGGAAGTCACTTAAACTCTCTGGTCAATAATTTCCTCAGTGGGTATTTATTTACAAGGAGGGTCATAACATATGCTATCCCATTTGCCCACTTTCATCTGGGTTGAGAAGATTACATAAGCTCTGAGATGGTGTGGGCTGCGGCAAAGGCAGGGAATCGTGGCTTCTCCCTCTTCTCCCGATTCCTTGTCCAGTCAACTCATAATGTTAGTTTTAATTTTATTTTAATTTTTGATTTTAGAAAGAGGGGAAAGGAGGGAGGGAGAGTGAGAAAAACATCAATTGGCTGCCTTCCCAATGCACACTAATGGGGGACTAAACCTGCAACCCAGGCATGTGCCCTGACTGAAATCCAACCAGTGACCTTTCCATTTGCATGACAATGCCCAACTAACTGAGCCACACCAGCCAGGGCTCATACAATTTTTTAAAAATTAAAAAACAGAGACTTCCGCCAAGATGGAGACGTAGATGGAGGATCCACCTCGCCTCTGTGCACAACCAAATCTAAGAACAACTATTTTTAACAGCAGTCACAACCAAGCCACACGGAAAATCGACAATACGGAGTCCAAAGGACAACTAGATACTCGGCTGGACCGGTACGAGGAGCGAGGCCAGCAGCGGAGCAGGTTAGCAAGAAAAAATTCCCGGGCGGTGCGCGGTGCGCGCAGGCAACCGAGGGCGCTGATCGCCAGCCAGCTGGCTGCCCGAGCGCACCGGGAAGAGGCGAGGTGGGTTGGTCCGTCGCGCGCATTTACGTGCGGAGAAACCAGTGAGAAGGGAAACCCGCGCGGTGCAGCAGGCTCGCACAATTAGGATCGGATAAACAAGCCCAAGGCGTGTGAGTGACTGGATGCGCTGGGCTAGCGGAGAGGAACGCCATTGCTCCCTCTCTGACCCCGCCCCCACACACAGCGTCACAAACCAGCGACCTGGGTCGCCCGTCCTGGTAAACAACTAAGGCTTCGCTCCGCTCACTTAACAGCACGAATAGACCAAAAATGGCTCTAGGACAACTCAGAGCCCCAGAACCCATAGACCTAAGTGATGAAGAAATAGCCAGTCTTTCAGATGCACAGTTCAAAACACTGGTTATAAGGATCCTTACAGAACTGGTTGATTTTAGTCACAAATTAGAGAAACATATGGAAGCTAAATTAATTGAAATGAATGCTGATACAAAAGATACCAATAGTAATGGAAAGAAAATTGGGACTCAAATCAAGGGAGAGGACCAGAAGGAAGAAAAAAATGATCAAACAGAAAGGAATGAAGAAATAAGAATTCAGAAAAATGAGGAGAAGCTTAGGAACCTCCACGACATCTTTAAACGCTTCAACATCCAAATTATAGGGGTACCAGAAGGGGGAAAGGCACAACCACCAGTTGAAAAATTATTTGAACAAATAATAAAGGAGAATTTCCCCAAGATGGTAAAGGAAATAGACTTCCGAGAAATCCAGGAAGCTCAGAGAGTCCCAAAGAAGTTGGACTCAAGAAGGAACACACCAAGGCACATCATAATTACATTAGCCAAGATTAAAATGAAGGAGAGAATCCTAGAAGCAGCAAGAGCTAAGGGGACAGTCACCTACAAAGGAGTTCCCATCAGACTGTCAGCTGATTTCTCAAAAGAGACCTTACAGGCAAGAAGGGGCTGGAAAGAGGTATTCCAAGTCATGAAAACCAAAGATCTACAACCAAGATTGCTCTACCCAGCAAAACTTTCGTTTAGAATGGAAGGACAGATAAAGTGCTTCTCAGATAAGACCAAATTCAAGGAGTTCATCATCACCAAGCCCTTATTATATGAAATGTTAAAGGGACTTACCTAAGAAAAAGAAGATAAAAAAAGATGAACAGTGAAAGGACAGCAAACTCACAGTTATTAAGAACCACACCTAAAACAAAAGCAAACTAAGAGGATAGCTAGATCAGGAGCAGAACCATAGAAATGAAGATCTCATGGAGGGTTAGCAACAGGGGAGTGGGAGGAGGGGAAGGGGGGGGGAAGGTACAGAAAATAAGTAGCATAGACAGTAGATAGAAAATACATAGGGGGGAGGGTAAGAATAGTAGGGGAATACAGAATCTAAAGAATTTGAGACACATGTTCATGAACTAAAGGGGGAAATGGTGGGGGAGGGGTATGCAGGGTGGAGGGGAAGGGAGGGGGGAATAGAGCAAATGTAATGGCATAATCAATAAAAATAAATAAATTAAAAAAAATTAAAAAACATACTTTATTTGCCAACATTCTTCTAGCCCTATTCCCTTCTCTCTTTCCTCCCCTTTTTCTTTTTCTCTCCCTGTCCTTTCATCTTTGTGTTTGTGTATGTCTTTAAAAAGTTCCCAAAATGAAGAATTTCCAACATAGTCCAAAATGATTTTTTAAATAAACAAACTAAAAAACTCCTGTTAGGAAATTCTCCCTCTGAGTGGAAAGGCTTTGTGGCTGGACTCACATTCTCTGCTTCTGGCAGAGCACAGGCTCAGGGCTGCTGTGGGGCTACCTACTCTCTCTTACTCTGTGGAACACTAATAGTCTTTTCTCTTTAACCTTCATCCTTGGCTGGATCATCACTAATCATTTAGCTTTCCTTTGTAGACTTGCTTTTTCTACTTTTGAAATTATGTGGGTGTTTAAGAGCTTTTCTCCTATGCCTTCTCTGGGCTCTTCAGGGAACATGATTGTAGCACCCAGTTCTGCATTCTAAGGAGATGCTGTTTGATTGGTACAGAGGCCTCCTCCTTCCCCTCTTTTGCTTCTATTTTGAGGATTCGAGTAAGGGACTTCAGTTCAGGGGAGACAGAGAATACCATGATTGTTTCTTACCAATCTCTTCCCTTCTTTTATTTCTAATCTCTCCAGCATCTTTCCAACACCCAGGATCAATTCTCTGTCTACTCCCATTGAAGACTCCTCTTAACTTTTCCTTACACAGTGGTCTGATACACAAGTCACTAAAAGTGTTCTCAGGTAAAGACATAAAGATTCACTTGTCCAAGCACAAGTGATATCCCAAACTCCCCAACATTGGACTGGCTGGCAGAGAATTTGGTTTTCCGGTTCTTTCAATCATGTGTAGGCAGAAGTACAAACCCCCTCAAAAGCAGGGAAGCCCAGATGCTTTCAAGGTAGATAAGGAGTGATTAGGGTTTCCTCGTGGAACCTAAATAGCAAGTTCCCTCTGTGCACTGAAAGTTGCCGGAATAAAGTATCTTTGCAGTGTAAAAGTTGCCATATCTGTACTTTATTAAAAAATGTGCTGCACTCTAAATAGACACACAGGGCTACATTCACAAAACCTTAGATTTATGGAAGAACATGCATATAATTAATTACCTTTTACAAAATGCACCAGTTGGTTATGGTTTACAGAACTAGTGAGTACTGTAGGCAGCTGGGGCTGCATTTTGTTATCAAACAAGCAGAATTTTGTGCAGCTCAAAACTGGAACCAAGAGATGCATGATAGTAGGAGGAAAAGGGAAAATCAATAGAAAAAAGAGGTAGATCAAAAGATGGAGAGATGCAGTTATGAAGAATTGAAAGTGAGAAATGAATTGGAAAACAGTTTTGGTTAAAGATTGTATAAAGAAGAACCAATAGTTATTTCATATTGTTGAAAATCCTGCTCATACAAGTATAGACAAAAGTGTGAAATGTCACACTGGAGGTCAGTCTTATCCCTAACTTAAAGTGGGCTGAAAGGAGGCAAATAACCAATTGTTTTTGGAGAGAAAAGAAATCTTCTTTCTCTTAGTAACAAATCCCCCAATTGTCAGCTGGGCTCATGACCTCATAGAGTAAAGACTATTTCTCTTCCCAGCAAATAGGTTTGGCAGTGTGATTGAATGCTAGACAAAAGGGTGTCTTCAAAAATGGTGGATACAAGTCCCAGATAAAGTCCATGAAAGGAGGAAGTGTGTCCTTATTACTCCCTCTTTCTTATCCTACTGCTTGAGACATGGATGTGGAAGTGAGCCTTCATGGACCATAGACCTAAGAGATGATGACAACAGTTAATGATTAAATAAAATAGTCACACACCAGTCTTGGGTTACTTGCCTATAGACAGTTACATTAGTGAGAATAAATGTCTACTTAATCTAGGTTCCTTTTATTTTGAGTTACTCCAAAATATATTCTGTGTATAGAATATCTATTCTAGCTAGACTATTCTATGTATAGAATATATAGGTATACATATAGCATATACAAATAAAATAGAATTTGGTACTAAAATTGTCTAAATTATGTGGCATAGTCTTCATGGTGGAAACCAGTTTTAAGTACTCAGAAACTGCAGGCCCCTGGAGAGCCAGTGGTTCTTTGTGTGACATGGCAAATTCTTGGAAAAACCATTTTCTGCAATAAACTGGGAGTCAGATCACATACTGATCAAGTCTTAGCTCTAGGGAAATTGAGAATTCCAATGGGTATTAGCTGCTTCTTGCTGCTTTTAAGCTGAAAAGAGAGAGATGAACTCAAGCTAGAGATAGGTAGTCATTTGGCAAGAAGTGGTGGAATGAGATTTTCTTCTGCAAAGGCCTGGGATCAAAGTCATCAGCTTAAAACCTGTGTTGATTGATTGAGAGACCAAGTTAAAAAGCCACTACTGCCCTCAAATTAAGCCATGGGCTTAGAAGGAAATAATATTGTGACCCAGAATGTTTTTTCAAGAGCATTTGGTTAAATTTTATTTATTTATTTATTTATTTATTTTTCCCAGAATATGAAAGGGAGAGAAAGGAAGAGGGGGAGGAGGAAGAGGAAAGAGAAGATGAGGAGAGCAGAGGGGAGTAGGGAGAAGGTAAATGCCAATCTAGTGTCAACCACTAGATGGAGGGAGCATGTCTTCCCTCTGAAGCCTATTTTTCGAGGGTCTCACATTGCTGTGCTTAAGTTGAGAGGAGAAATAGAACACAGTGTTAATACAGAAAAAACCAAAAGGCTTAATGCTGAGAAACTCTTGGTATTTGGCTGAGGTTTCTTGCAAATGGCTCTGACCAGAGCAAATGGACCAGGAAACAGCTGAGTTTTTGAGGAGATAGTATTTCCAAAGAAGTCAGATGTTTGGCTTCCCTAAACCTGTGCCCACTCAACCCCTAGAACCACTCCTGTGCCCCTGAAATGACACTAGCTAGAAGCGGCTGTGAAAGCTGAGCAGCTGCCCAGAAGAACATAGTGGCCAATGATCATCTTAGATATTGCCTCAGAGGAGAAAGAATAAAATGCAGAAAGCAAAGCCCAAGACCTCAGGAGACATTGCACAGGGGATTCCTCCTAGGGATCAGATGGGCAGCCAGATGAATGGATAACACACACGCGCACACACTTTACTCCTTGTGCAGCGCAGTTGTTTTTAAATTTTTTTATTAATGAGTAACTACTATACCTTTCCTATCTTCCTCTCTTCAAATCTGGAGGGAGAGTTGGCATTATTTAGTTATCCTGTGTATTAGTTTACTAGGGCTGGGTGAAAAGCAGCCTAACTTTAGAGATTTGGTGTGTCACAGTTTTGAAGGTGAGGAGTCTCAGATCAAGATGGCAGCAGGATTGGTTCCTTCTGATTTGCTGAGGAAAGGACTCATTCCAGGCCCCTCTTCTCACTTCCGGTGATTTTGCTGGCAACCTTTGCCTTCTTGGGCTTGTAGACTTATTAGGCTGTCTCTGCTTTCATTGTTTTCGTGGTGTTCTGTGTGTGTCCAAATTTCCCTTTTTTATAAGGACACCACTTATATTGGATTAAGGCCCACCCTACTCCAGTATGACTACATTTTTGTAGAAGACCATTCTGCATGGCATGGGCCCAGCTTTCACTCGGAGATGCACAGGACCCATGCCCACAGATAGGTTCTCCCATGGGGAATCAGGCCTGCATAGTACCTAAACTGCTATGAGACTTGCTTTTGCTAATACTCCTTCACTCTGAATTGAGGCAAAAAACACTTACCGCAAAGTAACTTCCTAAAATCCATGCTAAACCTTCCAAGGACAAGTGTAATCAGTTCAACCACTTTTCCCTTTGCATTTAGAAATCACTTTCTTCTGTGATGTGATTAGCAGCATAGGCTCCTTTGTTTTCTGTAAAAGGTAAAAAGTAACCACCTAAAGTGAACCTGTGACAGTGAGGACGATCATATAATATGCCCAGAAAAGAATTAAAGGCCTGTAACAGAGAGGGCCACAGTTTTTCCTCCTCTTGAGAGAGAAACCA
This sequence comes from Artibeus jamaicensis, assembly GCF_021234435.1. Taxonomy (NCBI): domain Eukaryota; kingdom Metazoa; phylum Chordata; class Mammalia; order Chiroptera; family Phyllostomidae; genus Artibeus; species Artibeus jamaicensis. The sequence goes on along the minus strand of NW_026521810.1, from coordinate 5,184,016 downwards.
TGCCATTCCTTTTCTTCCACAGGACTCAGTAGTCCATGTGAATTTCTTGTGTCTCATCTACAACGTGGCAGACCCCACGAGCCAGGGTCTGCATCACATCTTAACTACTTATATCTGTAATGATCTTATTTCCAAATACAGTCACATTTTGAGGTACTGAGCTTCAACATATGAAGTTTGGAGAGACACAATTCATCCCTTAAGGTACTGCTCCTTCTTTCCTATTGTAAAATGGATATGTCAAGATACGTACTTTGTATTTTAGTTATTGGAACACCAGAAATAGAGTTCCATATCTGAACCTGCTGGAGGGAACTTAACCTCACCTAGAGATATGTGAATTCAAACTGTCTGCAGTGTTCAGATGAAGCTCTGGGATTTTGTCACTTGGAAAAAGGGGTGAATAAATTCCCTGGAAAAAGGGTATGCATAAATCTTTGAGGGGTACAAGGAACAGACAGTAGCAAACACTATTATCATGTTCTCACAAGAACAAAACCTCCATGTTTTAGAGAAAAAAATGGGGTAGCAATACTCATATAAGACAAAATAGACTTCAAAAAAAGGGCCATAAAGAGAGATCCAGAAGGTCACTTTATAGTACTCAAGGGAAGAATCCATCAAGAAGACATAAACATTGTAAATATATATGCACCCAACATAGGAGCACCCAAATACATAAAGAAAATTTTGGAAGACTTCAAGAAAGATATTGACAGCAACAAAATTATAATAGAGGATTTCAACAATTCATTTTCAAAAATAGATATTCAAAACAAAATATTAACAAAGATATTATGGCATTGAACAATGTCCTAGATCAAATGGATTTAACTGATCTATATAGAACCTTTCTTCCCAAAAAGCAAAATACACATTCTTTTAAAATGCATGTTTGAAACATTTTTAAAGATAGATGACATGATAGGACACCATACAAGCCTCAACAAATTCAAGAAAATTGAAATCACATCAAGCATTTTCTCCAACCACAAGGAACCAAAACTAGAAACCAACCTCAAGGGAAAAAACACAAAACACTCAAAATCATAGAGATTGAATAACATGCTATTAAAGAATGAATGGGTCAAGAATAAGATAAAAGAGAAAATTAAAAAATTTCTAGAAACAAATGAAAATTTACTCACAAAAACCCAAAACTTAAGGGGCACAGTGAAGGCACTCCTAAGAAGGAAGTTCATAGCAATACAGGACTATCTAAAAAAAAAAATAGAAACATTTCAAGTAAACAACCTAACCCTATACCTACAAGAACTCAAGAAACAACAACATAGAGAGCCAAGAGGAAGTACAAGGAATGAGATAACCAAAATCAGAGCAGAATGAAATGACAAAGACTAAAAGCATAATTCTAAGGTTCAATGAATCCAGGAACTGGTTCTTTTAAAATATAAACAAAATCAACAAGCATTTAAGCAGAGTCATCAAGAAAAAAACAGAGAGGACCCAAATAAACACAATCAGAAATAAAAGAGGAGAGATTGCAACTGATACCACAAAAATACAAAGAATTCTAAGAAATTACTAAAAACTATATGCCAAGAAATTTGAAAACCTAGATGAAATGGGCACATTTCTAGAAAAATGTAATCTTCCAAAACTCAATGAAAAAAAAAGCAGAAAGCCAGAACAGATCAATAATGGTTGATGAAATTGAAGCAGCAATCAAAAAACTCCCAGCACACAAAAGCCCTGCACGAGACAATTTCACAGGGGAATTCTACAAAACATTTAAGGAAAAGCTAACCCCTATTTTTCATAGACTATTAAAAAAAATCCAAGAAGATTTAAAGACTTCCAAACTCTTTCTGTGAAGCCAGCATCATCCTAATCCCAAAACCAGATAAAGACACAACAAAGAAAAAAACTTCAGGCCAACATTGCTGATGAACATAGATGCTAAAATCCTCAACAAAATATTGGCAAATGCATTAAAAAGATCATACTCCAGGATCGAGTGGGATTCATCCCAGGGATGTAAGGATGGTACGATATTCACAAATCAATAAACATAATACACCACATAAAGAAAATGAAAGACAAAAATCACATGATCAAATCAATAGATGCAGAAAAAGCATTTGAAAATATACAGCATCTATTTATGATAAAAAACACTTAGCAAAGTGGGAATAGAGGAAGCATTTCTCAACATAATAAGGACCATATATGAGAGACCTACAGACAACATCATATTCAATGGGCAAAAACTAAAATCTTAACCACTAAGATCAGGAACAGACAGACAAGGTTGTCCACTTTCACCACTCCTTTTCAACATAGTATTGGATGTCCTAGCTATAGCAATTGGACAAGAAAAGGAAATAAGAGGCATCCAAATCAGAAAGGAGGAAACAAAACTGTCATTGTTTGCAGATGACATGATAGTGTACATAGAAAATCCTATAGACTCCACCAAAAAACTGCTCTACCTAATAAATGAATTTGGCAAAATAGTGGGATACAAAGTTAATACTTGGAAATCAAAAGCATTTTTTGTATACCAACAATGAAACAGCAGACACAGATATCAGGAAAAAAAGTCTCCTTTGATATAGCAATAAAAACAACCCAAAATACCTAGGAATAAACCTAACCAAGGATATAAAGGACCTGTACTCAGAAAACTACAAAACACTGAAGAAAGAAGTTAAGGAACACACAAACAAATGAAAACATATATCATGTTCATGGACTGGAAAATTAACATAATCAAAATGGCCATACTACCCCAAAGCAATTTACAGACTCAGTGCAATACTTATTAAAATACCAGTGACATATTTCACAGGTATAGAAAAAACTCTTCAAAAGTTTATAGGGAACCATAAACAACACTGAATAGTGATGCAATTTTGAGAAAGAAGAGCAAAGTAGGAGGGATCACAATACCTGATATCAAACTATATTATAAGCTCACTATAATGAAAACAGCCTGGTATCAGAATAAGAGCAGACACATGGACCAATGAAACAAAATAGAGAGGCCAAAAATAAATCCAAGTCTCTATGGGCAATTAATATTTGACAAAAGAGGCAAGAGCATACAATGCAGTAAAGATAATCTCTTCAATAAATGGTGTTGGGAGAACTGAACAAGTACATGCAAAAAAATGAAACTGGAGTACCAACTTATACCATATACAAAAATAAATTTAATGTGCATAAAAGATTTAAATATAAGTTGTGACACCATTAAAGTCCTAGAGGAGAACATAGGCAGGAAAATCTCAGATATTTCATGCAGCAATATTTTCACTGATATGTCCCTTAGAACAAGGGTAGTATAAGGTAGTAAAGGAAAGAATAAACAAATGGGATCTCATCAAAACAAAAGCTTCTGCACAGCTAAATAAAACAGGATTAAAATACAAAGGGTACAACTGTATGGGAAAACATATTTGCCAATGACACCTCAGACAAAAGTTTGATCTCCAAAATATGTACATAACTCACACAACCCCACTCTAAGAAGACAAACAACCCAATTAAAAATGGGCAAAGGACTTGAACAGACTTTTCTCCAAGGAGGACATACAGAAGGCCCAGAAGCATATGAAAAGGTGCTGAGTATTGCTAGCCATCAGAGATATACTAATTAAAACCACAATGATATACCACCTCACACCAGTGGTAATAATCACCTGCTCACAGCAAAATTACAGGCACCTGCTAAATACTATTTAAACGAATGATGCATTAATTCATGGATACTCTAATGAGAAGCTTGCATAAAGCACTCAGGTTCTCTAAATCTTGTGTTCTTCACTATTAAAACAATGTATTAATCTATTTTTGATATATTTGCTCATTTATTCAAGAATTCTTTTATAACTTCCCATTGTAATTTGAATATTTTTTTAAATTAATTTTATTTAGTTATTTTTCAAGTACAGTTTTTTGTCTATTTTTCCCATCCCAGCCTCCCCCGCCCCTTGCTCCCCACCTTCCTCCCATTTCCACCCCCCTTAGTTCTCGTCCCTGTGTCCTTCCTATTTGTTCCTCCAAATCCCTCCCCTTTTTTCCCCTTAACTTCCCTTCCTTCTCCCCTCTGGTCACTGACCCCTTGTTCTCTATTTCAGTGTCTTTGTTTTTTTTTCTGCTTGCTTTTTTGTTTTGTTGTTTAGCTTCCTGTTAAAGGTGAGATCATATGGTATTTGTCTTTCAGCACCTGGCCTATTTCACTCAGCATAACGCTTTCCAGTTCCATCTATGTTGTTGCAAAAGGTAGTAGCTCCTTCTTTCTCTTTGCAGCATAGAATTCCATTGTGTATATGTACCACAATTTTTTGATCCATTCATTTACTGATGGGCACCTAGGTTGCTTCCAACTCTTGGCTATTGTAAATTGTGCTGCTATGAACATTGTGGTGCATAGGTTCTTTGATATTGATGTTTTAGGATTCTTAGGATATAATCCCAGCAGTGGAATTGCTGGGTCAAAAGGCAGGTCGATTTTTATTTTTCTGAGAAAATTCCATACTGTTTTCCATAATGGTTGTACCAGTCTGAAATCCCACCAACAGTGAACTAAGGACCCCTTTTCCCCACAACCTCTCCAACATTTGTTGTTTGTTGCTTTGTTTATGATAGCCATCCTGACTGGTGTAAAGTGGAATCTCATTGTGGTTTTAATTTGCATCTTTCTGATAGCTAATGATATTGAGCATCTCTTCATGTGTCTCTGGATCTTCTGTATGTCCTCCTTGGAGAAGTGTCTGTTGAAGTCCTTTTCCCACTTTTTAATTGGGCTAGATGTCTTCTTAGAGTGGAGTCATGTAAGTTCTTTGTATATTTTGGAGATTAAACCTTTGTCTGAGGTATCATTGTCAAGTATGTTTTCCCATACAGTTGGTTGTCTTGCTAATTTAATACTATTTTCCTTAGCCATGCAGAAGCTTTTTATTTTGATGAGATCCCATTTGTTTATTCTTTCCTTTACATTCCTTGCTCTAGGGGACATATCAGTAAAGAAGTTGCTGTGTGAAATATCTGAGATTTTCTTTTTTTTTTAAATTTTATTTAGTTATTTTTCAAGTACAGTTTTTTGTCTATTTTTCCCATCCCAGCCTCCCCTGCCCCTTGCTCCCCACCCCCCTCCCATTTCCTCCCCCCCTTAGTTCTCGTCCCTGTGACCTTCCTATTTGTTCCTCCAAATCCCTCCCCCTTTTTCCCCTTAACTTCCCTTCCTTCTCCCCCTCTGGTCACTATCCCCTTGTTCTCTATTTCAGTGTCTTTGTTTTTTGGGTTTTTTTTTCTGCTTACTTGTTTGTTTTGTTGTTTAGCTTCCTGTTAAAGGTGAGATCATATGGTATTTGTCTTTCAGCACCTGGCCTATTTCACTCAGCATAATGCTTTCCAGTTCCATCCATGTTGTTGCAAAGGGTAGTAGCTCCTTCTTTCTCTCTGCAGCATAGAATTCCATTGTGTATATGTACCACAATTTTTGGATCCATTCATTTACTGATGGGCACCTAGGTTGCTTCCAACTCTTGGCTATTGTAAATTGTGCTGCTATGAACATTGTGGTGCATAGGTTCTTTGATATTGATGTTTTAGGATTCTTAGGATATAATCCTAGCAGTGGAATTGCTGGGTCAAAAGGCAGGTCGATTTTTATTTTTCTGAGAAAAATCCATACTGTTTTCCATAATGGTTGTACCAGTCTGCACTCCCACCAACAGTGAACTAAGGACCCCGTTTCCCCACAACCCCTCCAACATTTGTTGTTTGTTGCTTTGTTTATGATAGCCATCCTGACTGGTGTAAAGTGGTATCTCATTGTGGTTTTAATTTGCATCTCTCTGATAGCTAATGATATTGAGCATCTCTTCATGTGTCTCTGAATGTTCTGTATGTCCTCCTTGGAGAAGTGTTTGTTCAAGTCCTTTTCCCATTTTCTAATTGGGTTGGGTGTCTTCTTAGAGTGGAGTCTTGTAAGTTCTTTGTATATTTTAGAGATTAAACCTTTGTCTGAGGTATCATTGGCAAATATGTTTTCCCATACAGTTGGTTGTCTTGCTAATTTAATACTGTTTTCTTTAGCCATGCAGAAGCTTTTTATTTTGATGAGATCCCATTTGTTTATTCTTTCCTTTACATTCCTTGCTCTAGGGGACATATCAGTAAAGAAGTTGCTGCGTGAAATATCTGAGATTTTCTTGCCAATGTTCTCCTCTAGGACTTTAATGGTGTTATGACTTACATTTAAGTCTTTTATCCACCTTGAATTTATTTTGGTGTATGGTGTAAGTCTGTGCTCAAGTTTCATTTTTTTGCACGTAGCTGTCCAGTTCTCCCAACACAATTTGTTGAAGAGGCTATCTTTACTCCATTTCATGTTACTTCCCCCTTTGTCGAATATTAATTGACTGTAGAGAGTTGGGTTGATTTCTGGGCTCTCTGTTCTGTTCCATTGGTCTATGTGCCTGTTTTTATGCCAGTACCAGGCTGTTTTGATTACAGTGGCCTTGTAATACAGTTTGATATCAGGTATTGTGACCCCCCCTACTTTGTTCTTCTTTCTCAAAAGAGCAGCTGCTATTCGAGCTTGTTTATGGTTCCATATAAATTTTCGAAGTGTTTGTTCTATGTCTGTGAAATATGCCATTGGTACTTTAATAGGTATTGCATTGAATCTGTATATTGCTTTGGGTAGTATGGACATTTTGATGATGTTAATTCTTTCAATCCATGAACAAGGTATATGTTTCCATTTGTTTGTGTCTTCCCTGATTTCTTTCTTCAGTGCTGTGTAGTTTTCTACATACAGGATTTTTACCTCCTTAGTTAGGTTTATTCCCAGATATTTTATTTTTCGTTTTGCTATATCAAATGGGATTTTTCTCTTTATTTCTGCTTCTGCTGATTCACTGTTGGTATACAAAAATGCCTTTGATTTCTGGATATTGACTTTGTAACCAGCTGTTTTGCCAAATTCATTAATTAGTTTGAGCAGTTTTTGGGTAGAGGCTATAGGATTTTCCATGTACACTATCATGTCATCTGCAAACAGTGATGGTTTTGCTTCCTCCTTTCCCATTTGGATGCCTTTTATTTCCTTTTCTTGCCTGATTGCTGTGGCCAAAACTTCCAATACTATATTGAATAGAAGTGGTGAAAGTGGACATCCTTGTCTTGTTCGTGATCTTAGTGGAAAAGCTTTTAGTTTTTTTCCATTGATTATGACATTGGCTGTAGGCCTCTCATATATGGCCTTTATTATTTTGAGGAATGCTCCCTGTATTCCCACTTTGTCGAGTGTTTTTTTCATAAATGGGTGTTGTACCTTATTGAAAGCTTTTTCTGCATCTATTGATATGATCATGTGATTTTTGTTTTTGCTTTTTTTTATGTGATGTATTACATTTACTAATTTGCGAATATTGAACCATCCTTGCATCCCTGGGATGAATCCCACTTGGTCATGGTGTATGATCTTTTTGATATATTGTTGGATGCGATTTGCCAATATTTTGTTGAGGATTTTAGCATCTATGTTCATCAGCGATATTGGCCTGAAGTTTTCTTTCTTTGTTGTATCTCTATCTGGTTTTGGAATTAAGATGATGCTGGCTTCATAAAAAGAATTTGGGAGTTTTCCATCCTCCTGGATTTTTTGGAATAGTCTGTGGAGAATAGGGGTTAGCTCTTCCTTAAATGCTTTGTAGAATTCTCCTGTGAAACCATCTGGTTCGGGGCTTTTGTGTGATGGGAGTTTTTTGATTAATGCTTCAATTTCTTTTGCTGTTATTGGTGTATTTAGATTTTCTGCTTCTTTTTCACTGAGTTTTGGAAGATTGTATTTTTCTAGAAATGTGTCCATTTCCCCTAGGTTTTCAAATTTCTTGGCATAGAGTTCTTCATAGTAATTTCTTACAATCCCTTCTATTTCTGTGGTATCAGTTGTAATCTCTCCTCTTTCATTTCTGATTGTGTTTATTTGTGTCCTCTCTCTTCTTTTCTTGATGAGCCTACTTAAAGGCTTGTCTATTTTGTTTATCTTCTCAAAGAACCAACTCCTGGATTCATTGATCCTTAAAATTGTGCTTTTAGTTTCTATGTCATTTCATTCTGCTCTAATCTTGGTTATTTCCTTCCTTCTGCTTGCTCTGGGCTGTCTTTGTTATTGTTCCTTGAGTTCTTGCAGGCGTAGGGTTAGGTTGTTTGTTTGAAATGTTTCTATCTTCTTAGGTAGGCCTGTATTGCTATAAACTTCCCTCTCAGGACTGCCTTCGCTGTGTCCCATAAGTTTTGGGTTGTTGTGAGATCATTTTCATTTGTTTCCAGAAACGTTTTGATTTCTTCCCTAATTTCATTCTTGACCCATTGGTTGTTTAAATAGCATACCATTCAGTCTCCATGTTTTTGGGTGCTTTGGGTTTTGGGGTTGGTTTCTAATTGCAGTCCCTTGTGGTCAGAGAAGATGCTTGGTATGATTTCAATTTTCTTGAATTTTTTGAGGCTTGTTTTGTGTCCTATCATGTGGTCTGTCTTTGAAAATGTTCCATGTGCATTTGAAAAGAATGTGTATTTAGCTTCTTTCAGATGAAGGGCTCTATATATATCAGTTAAGTCCATTTCATCTAGGGTGTTGTTTAATGCCACAATATCTTTGTTGATAATTTGTTTGGAAGATCTGTCCATTTTTGATAGTGGGGTGTTCAAATCCCCTACTATAATTGTGTTGCTGTCAATATCTTTCTTGAATTCCTCTAAGATTTTCTTGATATATTTGGTTGCCCCTATATTTGGTGCATATATGTTTACAATGTTAATGTCTTCTTGGTGGATTCTTCCCTCGAGTATAATGAAATGACCTTCTGGGTCTCTCTTTATGGCCTTTTTTTTTTTTTTTTTTTGAAGTCTATTTTGTCTGATATGAGAATTGCTACCCCAGCTTTTTTTTCTTGTCCGTTTGCTTGGAAAACTTTTTTCCAGCCTTTCACTTTTAGTCTGTGATAGTGTTTTGTCCTGAGGTGGGTCTCTTGTAGGCAGCATATGTGTGGGTCATGCTTTCTTATCCATTGAGCTATTCTGTGTCTTTTGACTGGAGCATTTAATCCAGTTACGTTTAAGGTTATTATTGATAGGTACTTATTCATTGCCATTTTTGTACCTGTGTTCCTCTCTGTCTCCCTCTTAGCCCCCCTTCCCTTAAAGCAGACCTTTTAGTATTTCTTGTAGAGATGGTTTGGTGGAGGCGTATTCTTTTAGGCTTCTTTTGTCTTGGAAGCTCTTTATTTGGCCATCTATCTTGATTGAGAGCCTAGCTGGGTAAAGTAGCCTTGGTTGTAGGCCTCTGGTTCTCATTACTTGGGATATTTCTTGCCATTCTCTTCTTGCTTGAAGTGTTTCCATTGAGAAGTCAGTAGCTAACCTTATTGGGGCTCCCTTGTATGTTATTTCTTTTTTTCTCCTTTTGCTGCCTTTAAGATTCTCTCTTTGTCTTGGAATTTTGCCATTTTGATGATGATATGTCTTGAAGTGGGCCTCCTTGGGTTCCTCTTGATTGGGACTCTCTGTGATTCCTGGATTTGTGAGACTTTTTCTCTTATCAAATTAGGGAAATTTTCTCTCATTACTCATTCAAATACGTTCTCTATCCCTTGTTCTTCTTCTTCTCCTTCTGGTATTTCTATTATTCGGATATTATTACGTTTCATATTGTCTTGCATTTCTCTTAATCCCTCTTCATTCTTTCTGAGCCTCTTTTCATTTTCTTGCTCTTTCTGTGAGATGCTTTCTACCTTGTCCTCCAACTCACTAATCCTATCCTCCGCTTCATCTATCCTACTTTGGAAACTTTCTACTGTGTTCTTCAATTCGGAAATTGTATTCTTCATTTCCTCTTGTCCCTTGCTGATAATTTCCATTTCCTTTTTCATGTTGCTGTAGTTTGCAGAGAGATCATTGTAGTTCCCCTGTAGTTTCTGGTAGTTCACTGTGAGCTCTTTGAACTTCGTAATAACCAGTGCTTTGAATTCACTATCTGATAGTTGATCAGCCTCTATTTCATCTAACATTCTTTCTGAAGTTTCTGCTTTTTCTTTCATTTGGGGATTGTTTCTTTGTCTTCCCATTGTTTGAGACTCTTCTTGGTAGTCTCTGCTTCTAAAATTGATCTGTTCTGAAACCCTGGTTTTATGGTGTAAACTTCTGTGGTATGATCCTTGTGAAGTTTAGTGGTGCAGACTCCTCGAAGTTTCTTGATGTTCTTCATCTCCACCTACTCTCACACTGTTCTTCGTGCTGGTCCCTGCGTTGGTCGCCTACCACTGCTGAATGTCCCGGCTCTAGTAGCTGCCTGCTCAAGCACCCAGGCCTGTTACTACGGCAGTGGCACAGAGGCTGGGAATGTCCTGGCTCCCGTATCTGGCTCCTCTGCCACCCAGGGCCGTCACAGGGGTTTGGAGTGTCTTGGTTTCCGTACCTGACTCCTCAGTGTCTGGTCCTGTCTCTATGGCAGTGGCACAGAGGCTTAGAATGTCCCAACTCCCATACCTGATTCCCCAGCGTCCAGTCCTTGAGTCCAGTCGCTATGGCAGTGGCACAGGGGCTGAGAACGTCCCGGCTCCTGTAGCTGGCTCCTCAGGGCCCAGGCCTGTCTCTATGGCAGCGTCACAGGGGCCTTTGGTGTCCCAGCTCCTGCAACTGACCCTTTCATTGCCCAGGCTGGTAGCTATGGCATCGGCACAGGGGCCGAGAATGTCCCCGCTCCGGTTCCTGACTCCTCTGTCTCCCAGGACCGTCACAGGGGCTTGGAGTGTCCGGCTCCCATACCTGACTCCCTGGCTCCCAGGCCTGTTGCTCTGGCGGCAGCACAGGGGCCGCATGAGACCCAGCTCCAGTAGCTGACTCTGCCGCCGTCTGGTGTTTCAGCGTCGGTCACAATCTCTGGTCTTTTAATTTCATAAATGCTGGGTAACCGATGGTTTATTGTGCTGTTTATCTATAGCTCTGCCAGGATTTTCACCCATGAGTACAGGAGCTAGCATCAGCTCCATCTTACTCCGTCGCCATCTTCCCAGCATCCCACAATGTATTAATCTTAAAATGAGGATTAAATAATCTTATGAGTGTCTTATAACTACAAGCAATGGCACACGTGTTGGATTTATTTAATTATTTGTGGGTTTTGTATGTTCTAAAAGTGATCTGGGAGACTAATGGCTTTATTTGATGTGAAGGGCCATCCTTGCTGCAGGAGCTTACTCTCTCATATGGCATATCATATTGCCTATGCAGTAGTTCAAATACTTCACCATCAGCCACAGGATGTCTGGTACATGAGTACATTTGCTTTACACAAAACATTGATGAGTGGCTACTTAGCATTTGAAAGTTCCTAATCAGAAATCCATAAAACAGGGACAATTAGTTATAAGGTAGAAGACTTTCACCAGGAACCCACACTCCAGAGACAAATGTTTCAAATCTGACTCAAATCTGGTCTTGAGGGTAGGCCAATCAGCGTGATTGATGTTAGACACAACTTTTCATTGCTTGTTTCTAATGAGCAGTATTTAAATTTATGGCTGACCTGGAGGATTTGGGGGATCCTTACCACTCATATGTCAGTAAGGTCTGGGCCCTGGTCTTCTCCAAAGCAGGACTCTGATGAGCTGACTCTGAGATAGCAGGGCTGCTCTGAATACCAAGTGTGGGCGAAAGAACAAACTTCTTACTCAGAGCTGGGGACAGAGAGCAGGACTTCCCTAAGCTTAGCAGAATGGGTCTTTATGATTTTTTTTAATCCTATTTTTTAATGAATGTTTCAATGGCATTATTTTGTCTGAAACTTGCTTTCTGTGTAACCAAGTATTATGGCATAGGAGACAAATTTAACTTTAATCATTGGCCACTACTTAGATTCACCCAAAGGACCTGACATTGTAGCAAACCACTACATTGTTTTTGATTGGTTCTCAAAGAGGAGCATGACAATGACCTCCCTGCACTGCAGCTGTCACCCAAGCCACACAGTCTGCTACCTGAACAAGGTACTCTCAAAACCTGTAAACACTAAATTTTGGAAAATGAATGAATTATTATTTAACTCACCTTGCTCTGGGTTTCCTTAGGTGGTGGATACTTCTAGGACTTTGTTTGCTAGAAATAAATCAGATTTTCATGACTCTTGCCTCTGCCTTTATACAAGATCTTGGCTTCCTGCAAATTGTCCCTCTACAGCAATTGACCTCTTGCAGCTTATCCACATTCACCACACACCTTACATCCACGAGCCACCTGCAATGTCTGCTGCCCCCTGTGGGCACAGGTTATGTGGGTGGCTCCTGTTCCTGAGGCACTCAGGGCTCCACAGAGCCGTTACCAGGATGTCCCTTCCCCCAATTCTGTGTCACCTTCTCTCACCTGAGCCTTGAAATAGTACTGCTTTGTAATAGTCTCAGGGAATCTCTCCCTGTTTATAGCTTGTGTTGATACCAAAACTCCCATCAGGGGTCAGAACTCATCCTTGTGTGGAAGAAAAGGCAGGGGACAGACACTTTCCTGTCCCTTTCTCTAGGAAAATTTTACTAAAACCATCTCCCCCTCCAACTACGGCCAGGTGCACATGCAGCTTGGTTCTGATTCAGCCCGTCTTTCTTCCAATCACCAAACATATCCAGATACACCTGAATCCTAGCTGTAGCTATAGCTCAAGCTCGAACTGAAATCTCTCCTCTTTAATTACTGTGATTTCATAGACAATACTTTAAAATCATCAGGCCCATGACAGACACTTCTCTCAAGAAGACATATAAATGGCCCACAGGTATGTGAAAAGATGTTCAATTTCACTAGTAATAGGGCAATACAAATCAAAACCACAATGAGATAGAACATCACACTTGTTAGAAAGTCTGTTACCAATACGAAGAAATAACAAGTGTTGGAGAGGTTTTGGAGAACAAACACTTATATATTGCTGGTGGGAATGTAAACTGGTGAAGCCATTATGAAAAACAGTATGGAAGTTCCTTAAAAATTAAGAATAGAGTTGCCATATGACCCAGAAATTCCTCTTCTAGGTACCTACCTGAAAAATTGGAAAACATTTATTCATAAAGACATATGTACCCTTACGTTCATTGCAGCATTATTCACAGTAGCTAAGGTATGAAACCAACCTAAATGTCCTTCAGTGGATAATTAAACAAAGAGGATGTGGTACATATACAATGAACTGCTACTCAGCCATAGAAAAGATGAAATACCACTTGCCACAACGTAACAACATAGATGGATCTTGAGAATATCATGCTAAGTGAAATAAGTGAGATGGAAAGAAAACCCCATAGGATCTAACTCATGTGGGATATAAAACAGAAAGCAACAAATGAACAAATAAAGGGAAAAACTCAACAAACTCATAAATACAGACAACAGTATGGTGGTTACAAGAAGGGAAAGAGGGAGATAGAAGAGGGTAAAGGGAGTCAAATATACGGTGATGAAAAGAGATTTGATTTATGATGGTGGGGAACACACAGTGCAATATACAGATGATGTATCAAAGAATTGTACACTGGAAACATATCATCTTATTAACCAATGTCACCCCAAGAAATTTAACAGAAGATTTAAAAAGGGAAAAAATAAAAATTAATCAGATTCAGAAGGGTCCTTGGTTATGCAAAGATAGAAAATTTTTGCCCTAGTTTTTCTTCATAAAAAGAAGTTTTGCTCCTTAGTTGTGTCTTCTGTCAACTTTTAAGGTATAGGCTTTTGAAATGGGTAGAAATTATCAGCTCCTATCATAATTAAACCTAATAGAGAAGTTAGGATATGGAGTAGAAGAAGTTTCCTCAGAAACATAAACACAATACAGAAAAATGATGCTGAGATTTGACATCAATAATTAGCCCTCTGTTAACAAGTGGATGGCTACCATTGATAAAAAATATAAACCCAAGAATGTGTTGGAAAACAGCCTTTCCAAGATATATTGGGACAGAGCCGTAATAACAGATTAACAAATTCTGGCCAAAGACCAGATACTCTGTTGTTTGACAAAATAAAACAGAGATGCTCATTAGTATTGTTTTTCTACTAAATAGAAATATCCCAAGAACATATGCAGAGAGGATAAATAATGTGGCTTCAACAGAGGAGTTGAAATGAAAGCAGAATACGAGGAATAATAGAAAATCTAGCTATCATTTGTGTACTTAATATGGGTTTCCCAGCTTAAAAAACTGGACATTTATTCACTCATTGTGAATGAGCCTCCATCCAAAGACTAAGGTCCTCTCTCTCTCTCTCTTCATACACACACACACACACACACACACATACATATACATATGTATATATAATTTAATGATGGATAATAAAAATATGCTTACCTTCTGCTTATTTTTGAAGTATATGGGTTTATTAATTAAAATAACAAATAAAATAATGATGAGAAAATGGAGGGTAAATGTGTTATATGTGTTTTCTATATGTATATTATACTTCAATGAAAGTTTTTAAAAATACCAGTGCTGAAGATCATAGCTCTCATTCAGGTCTTGGAAAACCAACATTATTCACACATATTTAATAGAATTCTCCTGCCAGTACTGCACCCTGCAGCAGAGTTCCACTTGTTTAATTCCTAGGCCAAGAGACTATATTAGAACTGGCAGCTTAAATGTTCTGATAGTATGTGATTTCCAAATTCTAATAGGCATGGAGAAAAGTGGCAGTAACTATAGTGGCAGCTGGGGACTCTACCCTTTAAAAAAAAACCAACAAGCCCACCAATGCTTTGCTTGTCACAATTGTGAAACTCTCCCTCTGGCCTGTGGGCCAGACAAGGAGGCCAAATAAAGCCTCACTTGAACTGCATGGCACCTGGGTTGTTTGAATTCCCTTGGAAGCCTGCTTGTGAAACCCCACCACCCTTTTCTTCTTCTATTAGGTAGAGGAAAATAAGTAAATATTAAGCAAAATAAAATAATAAGTAAAATAAAGCCATGAATCTTGTGAATAATAATTTAAGTATTAAAATTTATTACATGAAGTATAATCTCACTTATGTGTGGAATCTTAAAAAATCCCCAAATAAATGAATAAGCCAAATAACAAAACAGAAACAGACCCATAGATGTAGAGAACAAGCTGGTGGTTTCCAAAGGGTGGGGGTGATGAGAATAAGAAAAAAAAATGCTTATTGAACACACACACACACAAAGTTATCATACTTAAAAAATTATTGCGAAAAAAAGAAGATGAGCAATGCTTGGACACAGTCCAGAATCTTCTGTCCAAAGCAAATTCAGAGGAGGCAGCAAGGTGAAGATGGCCTTGACACATGCCTTGTCACACCCCTCAGAATTAGAGGGGATAGTGACATCACTGCACTTTCTTTCTGTGGGTCAGCAGGATGATTACCCGCTGTGGTGTGTACTCATCCTACATGGTAAACATTGTCCTCACTACACTGGGTGGCTTCCCATTAATGCCCAATTCTGGTACATTATAGATTCGATCCAGGCCAAAGTTCAGTGTTCAGGCCTGGAGTGCTTTTACACCAAAATAAATATGATAATAAAATAAATAAAGTACATATCTTTAGTTTCCTTTTGAAATCCCAAATAATGGGGAGAAAATGATGTTTTGGGTGAGAGAGAGGAAGAGTGGTCAAGCTCCCATGTGCCTCATTTCAGCAGAGGATTATTCTCCACCTATTAGTTACTGCTGTGAGGATCATCCACCCCACCTGGTGTTTTCAACTATCTTTTTTAACAATGTAAGGGTATTTGGTTTATAATCTTATATTGCTTATATTAATTTCAGGTGTACAATATAGTAATTTGACATTTTTACTACAATGTTGTAGTAAAACAACAATGTTGTAACCCCTCCTACAATGTTGTAACCCCTCCTACAATGTTGTAACCCCACTTATTCGGTAATCATCTGTTACCACACAAATTTATCACAATATTTTTTACTATATTTTCCTTCTCCTTTTCCTCCATTCCTCCACCCCATCCTACTACTTCTGGGAACCATCTCTTTGGCCTTTGTTTCTGTGAGTCTGTTTTGGTTTTGTTTTATTTTTAGAGTCCATATATAAATGAAACTGTACAGTATTTGTCCTTATCTACTAACTTATTTCAGTTATTCTAATGCCTTCTAAATCTACCCATGTTGTCACAAGTGGCAAAATTTCATTCTATTTATGAACTTCTAGTCAAGATGGACATGTAGGTAAATGTGCTTTGCCTCCTTGCACAACTACAGCAAAAATTACAGCTATACTACAAAACAAATATCATACAGAACTGCCAGAAAATTAAGCTGTATAGAAATCCAACAATTGAGAATTTAAAGAAGCCACATTCATCCAGATGGGTAGCAGGGTTGAAGATGCAGAGGTACGTGGAAAGATAGAGAGGCACAAAGACGTGGTGTGGTGTGAAGAAGCAAGGAGACACAGAATGAGTGGTCCCACATCCATGTGTGGTAGATAAAAATTGGGAGGAATGCCTCAGAAGCGAGGGGTCCTAGGCCCAGACCAGACAACTCAGCCCAGGGTTCTACACCAGGAAGATAAGTCCCCATAACTTTTTGTTGTAAAACTTAGTGGGGGTTGGGGTAGTAGGAGAGACTGGGATTCTCAGAAAACTCATCCTAAAGTGTCCACAAGGAACTTGGGACTTAGACTCACCCCTCTGGAATTCAGAACAGAGCTAGAGCTGGAAGGGCACCAGAAGCATACAGGGAGAAACTAAAGTGACTGGCGAGAGGGCAAGTGCCAGGAGACAACAACCTTCTGGACAAAACCCCAGAGGCCAGGCAGTGGCATTGCCTCCTCTTAGAGCCCCCCCTCACACAAAGTGACAGAGCAGTGATACAGGTTTCTTCACCCTGGAAATTACCTAAGGCACTCCCCCCATACAACTTACAGGTGTGCTTTTCTACAATAGACCATGCTACTAAGATGGGGAGTTGAAGCAGCTCTATATAATACACAAAAACAAACACAGGGAGGCTGCCAAACTGAGGAGACAAAGAAATATGGCCCAAGTGAAAGAACAGAAAAAAAAATCCAGAAAAAGAACTAAACAAAATGGAGATAAGCAACCTATAAAGAGACATAGTTCAAAACACTGGTTATTAGGATGCTCAAGGAACTCACTGGGTACTTCAACAGCATAAAAAAATACCCAGGCAGAAATGAAGGTTACATTAAGTGAAACAAAGAAAAATGTACAGGGAACCAGCAGCAGAAGGGATAAAGCCAAATTAACAATTTGGAACATAAGGAAGAAAAAAAGCATTCAATCAGAATAGCAAAAAACAATTTTTTTAAGTGAGGAGAGGCTATGGAACATCTGGGACATCCCCAAACGTACAAACATCCAAATCATATGGATGTTAGAAAGAGGAAAGGAAGGGCAAGTAATTGAAAACTTATTTGAAATAATAATGAAATAAAAATTCCCCAGTTTGGTGAAGGAAAGAGACATACAAGTTCAGAAGGACAGATAGTCCCAAACAAGATGTACCCAAAGAGGACCACACTAAGACACATGATAATGAAAATGTCAGAAATTAAAGATACAGAGAAAATCTTAAATTCAGCAACAGAAAAGCAGATAAATATATACAAAACAGTTCCCATAAGACTGCTAGCTGATTTCTCAAAAGAAACCTTGCAGGCTAGAAGAGACTGGAAAGAAGTGTTAAAAATGATGAAAAGCAAGAACCTAAAACTATGATTACTGTATCCAGAAAAGCTGTCTTTTAGAATTGAAGGGCAGATAAAGTGTTTCCCAGACAAGGTAAAACTAAAGTTCATCTCCCCCAAACCATTATTAAATGAAATGTAAAAGAAAATTATATAAGAAAAAGATAAAAACTATGAACATTAAAGTGGCAATAAATTCACAACTATCAACAACTGAACCTAAAAAACAAACTAAACAAACAAGTTGAACAGGAACAGAATCATAGATATGGAGATCATTTAGAGGGTTATCATTTGGGAGGGGGAAGAGAAGAATGGGGGGAAAGATGCAGGGATTAATAAATACAGGTTGGTAGGTACAGAATGGACAGAGGCATGTTAAAAACAGTATGGGGAGGGAAGAGTATGGCAAGGTAGGTAGAGTGGAGTCCATTTTCCCTGCACACCGGTGAAATGCCTAGATGATCTTCTGAGGAACAGAAGGAATACCCAAGAGTACCCCAGCATATATGAAGATTGGAGACCAAAAATTGTAGAGGACATTGAAAAATCAGATGAGTAGGTGGAAGCTGTGAACACCAGGGTACCTGCTAGAAGAGGAAACCTACAAACAAAGAAACCACCAACAGATAACAGCAGAAGAAGGTGAAGGAGGGAGTGGAAGCCACACTAACTCAACCCAGGACCTATCTGTAAATACAACTAAATGGTGGAGAAATTACTCAGAACAAACAACTGAACAAAAGCAAGAGAGAATCCTCAAAACCTGTACACACAGAAGAACCAGCTTCAACACAACCTGCCCACACCTGCACAACAGAATACAAGACGTGGTGGATGAAGTGACAATCAGTTAACCAGCTAGAAGGAAGGACCCACCAAAGACAGAACCAACAACGATCAAAACCTAGAGACATACACAGATCCAACATAAATGACAGCTCAAGACCAACAAGCTTGGGAGATCAAGAAGACTGCACCACTGAATATCACAGGTATTATACTACAGAAGTTCACACCATAAACCCAGAGAGGCAGAACACATCAATTTAAGAAGCAGAGACTAACAAGAAGAGTCTCACAAACAGTGGGAAGACAAAGAAACAATACCCAAATAAAAGGAAAGGAGGAAGCCTCAGTAAGAATGCTAAATGAAATAAAAGCAAGTCAACTATCAGATGTTGAGTTCAAAGCAATGGTTATTAGGAAACTCAATGAGCTCACAATGAATTACCAGAAACTACAGGGAAACTACAATGAACTCACTGCAAACTATATCAAAATGAAAAAGGAAATAGAAACAAACTATCAACAAGGGCCAAGAAGAAATGAAGAATACAATTTCTGAACTCAAGAACACAGTAGAAGGAATCAAAAGCAAGATTGATGAAGTAGAGGATTAGATCAGTGAGCTGGAGGACAAAGTAGAAAAATACATCTAGAATGAGCAAAAAAAAAAAAAGGAGCTTAGAAAGAAGGAAAAGGTGCTAAGGGAAATACAGGATAACATAAAACATAAAAATATCTGTGTAATAAGGATACCAGAAGGAGAAGAAGAGCAAGGGAGAGAAAACCTATTTGAAAAAGTAATGATGGAAAACTTCCCTAATTTGATGAGAGAAAAAGTCACACAAATCCAGGGAACACAGAGAGTCCCAATCAAGAGGAACCCAAAGAAGCCCACTTCAAGACATATCATAATTAAAATGACAAAATTCCAAGACAAAGAGAGAATCTTAAAAGCAGCAAGGGAGAAACAGAAAGTAACATACAAGGGAGCTGAGATAAGAGTAGCAGCTGACTTCTGAATGGAAATGCTCCAAGCCAGAAGAGATTGGTAAAGAATATTCCAAGTAATGAGAACCAGAGGCCTGCAACCAAGACTATTTTATCCAGCAAGGATCTCAATTAAAATGAAAAGCCAAAAAGGAGCTTCTTAGGCAAAAGAAGCTTCAAAGAATATACCTTCCCCAAACCAGTTCTGCAAGAGATGCTAAATGCTTTTCTTTAAGAACAGGAAGAAAAACGGTGACAGAGAGAGGAACACAGGTATGAAAAAAGACAATGAATAAGTACCTATCAATAAAAACCATAAATGTAAGTGGATTAAATGCCTCAATCAAAAGACACAGAATAGCAGAAATAATAACAAAACATGACCCACACATATGCTGCCTACAGGAGACCTACCTCAGAACAAAAGACCTACACAGACTGAAAGTCAAGGGCTGGAAACAAATAGTACAAGCAAGTGGATAGGGGGGAAAAGGTGGAGTAGCAATACTCATATCAGACAAAATAGACTTCAGAAAAGGGCCATAAAAAGAGACCCAGAAGGTCAATTCTTAATACTTAAGGGAAGAATCCATCAAGAAGATATAAACATTGTAAATATATATGCACCCAAAAAAGAAGCACCCAAATACATAAAGAAAATCTTGGAGGACTTCAAGAAAGATATTGACAGCAATGCAATTATAGTAGGGGATTTTAACACCCCACTATCAAAAACTGACAGATCTTTCAAACAAAATATCAACAAAGTTACTGTGGCACTGAACAATGTCCTAAATGAAATGGATTTAACTGACATATATAGAGCCTTTTTTCCCAAAGAAACAAAATACATATTCTTTCAAATGTACATGGAACATTTTCAAAGATAGACAACGTGATAGGACACCATACAAGCCTCAACAAATTCAAGAAAATTGAAATGATATCAAGCATTTTCTCTGACCACAAGGGACTGAAACTAGAAACCAACCCCAAGGGAAAAAAAACAAAACACTCAAAACCATGAAGATTGAGTAACATGCTGTTAAACAATGAATGGGTCAGCAATGAGGTTAAGGTAAAAATCAAAAAATTTCTGGAAACAAATGAAAATGAATTCACAACAACCCAAAACTTATGGGACACAGTGAAGGCAGTCCTGAGAGGGAAGTTCATAGCAATACAGGCCTACCTAAAGAAGACAGAAACATTTCAAAAAAAACAACCTAACCCTATGCCTACAAGAACTCGAGGAACAACAACAAGGACAGCCCAGAGCAAGTAGAAGGAAGGAAATAACCAAGATCAGAGAAGAATGAAACAACATAGAGACTAAAAGCATAATTCTAAGGTTCAATGAATCCAGGAATTGGTTCTTTGAAAAGATAAAAAATCACCAAGCCTTTAAGCAGGCTCACCAAGAAAACAAAAGAGAAGACCCAAATAAACAAAATCATAAATGTAAGAGGGAAGATTGCAACTGATATCACAAAAATACAAAGGATTGTGAGAAATTACTAAGAAGAAGTATATGCCAAGAAATTTGAAAACCTAGATGAAATGGACAAATTTCTAAAAAAAAAAAATGTAATCTTCCAAAACTCAGTGAAGAAAAAGCAAAAAGCCAAAACAGACCAATAACAGCTGATGAAATTGAAGCAGTAATCAAAAAACTTCTGACACACAAAATCCATGGACCAGACAGTTTCACAGGAGAATTTTACAATGCATTTAAGGGAGAGCTAACCCCCATCCTCCACAGATTATTAAAAAAAAATCTAAGAAGATGGAGAACTCACAAACTCTCCTTATGAAGCCAGCATGATCCTAATCTCAAAAGCAGATAAAGACACAACAAAGAAAGAAAACTTTGGGCCAATATCCTTGATGAACATAGATGCTAAAATCCTCAACAAAATATTGGCCAACCACATCCAGCAACATGTTAAAAAGATTATACACCATGACCAAGTGGAATTCATCCCAGGGATTCAAGGGTGGTAAAATATTTGCAAATCAATAAACATAATACATCACGTTAACAAAATGAAAGACAAAAATTACATGACCATATCAATAGATGCAGGAAAGGCATTTGATAAGGTATGGCACTCATTTATGATAAAAAACACTCAGCAAAGTGGGACTAGAGAGAGCATTCCTTAACATAATAAAGGCCATATATGAGAAACCTACAGCCAACATCATACTCAATGGGCAAAAATTTAGAGCTTTCCCACTAAGATCAGGAACAAGAATAGGTGCCTGCTTTCACCACTCCTGTTCAACATAGTATTGGAAGTCCTAGCCACAGCAATCATACAAGAAAAAGAAATAAAAGGCATCCAAATTGGAAAGGAGGAAGTAAAATGGTCATGTTTACAGATGACATGATAGTGTAGATAGGAAATCCTACAAACGCCACAAAAAACTACTTGACCTAATAGATGGATTTGTCAAAACAGCTGAATACAAAGTCAATACTCAGAAATCAAAGGCATTTTTATATACCAACAATGAAACATCAGAAACAGAAGTCAGGAAAAATATCCCATTTGATATAGCAACAAGAAAAATAAAGTAACTAGAAATGAACCTAACCAAGGAGGTAAAATACCTGTCCTCAGAAAACTACACAACACTGAAGAAAGAAATCAAGGAAGATACAAACAAATGGAAACATATATCGTGTTCACGAATCGAAAGAATTATCATCAAAATGGCCATACTACCCAAAGCAATTTACAGATTCAATGCAATACCTATTAAAGTACCAATGGCATACTTCACAGGCATAGAACAAACATTTTTGAAATTTATATGGAACCATAAATGATCCTGATTAGCTGCAGCAATTTTGAGAAACAACAAAGCAGGAGGGATCACAACACCTAACATCAAATTGTATTTACAAGGCCACTGTAATCAAAACAGCCTGTTACTGGCATAAAAACAGGCACATAGATCAATGGAACAGAACAGAGAACCCAGAAATAAACCCATCTCTCTATGGTCAATTAATATTTGACAAAAGGGAAAGAATCATAAACTAGAGTAAAAATAGCCTCTTCAATAAATGGTGTTGGGAGATCTGGACAGCAAAAAAATGAAACTCAAGCACCAACTTACACCATACACAAAAATAAATTCAAGATGAATAAAAGACTTAACTGTAAGTTGGGACACCATGAAAGTCCTAGAGGAAAACATTGGCAGGAAAATCTCAGGCAGTCCACACGGCAACATCTTCACTGATATGTCCCCTAAAACAAGGGGGAATTAAGGAAAGAATAAACAAATGGGACCTCATCAAATTAAAACGCTTCCACGTCGCTAAAGAAAACAGCATTAAGATAAAAAGAGAACCAACTATATGGGAAAGCATAATTGCTAAAGATACCTCAGACAAGGGTTTGATCTCCAAAATACATAAAGAACTCAGTGGACTCTGCTCCAGGAAGTAAAAAAAAAAAAAAAAAAAAAAAACCAACTAAAAATGGGAAAAAGGCTTGAAGAGACACTTCTAGGAGGGCACACATAGGTTCCAGAGATATATGAAAAGATGCTCAGTATCACTAACCATCAGAGAGATGCAAATTAAAACCACAATGAAAATCCACTACACACCAGTCAGAATGTCCATCATAAACAAATCAACAAACAACAAGTGTTGGAGAGGTTGTGGAGAAAAGGGAACCCTAGAGCACTGTTGGTGGGAATGCAGACTGGTGCAGCCACTGTGGAAAACAGTATGGAATTTCCTCAGAAAATTAAAAATGGAACTGCCTTTTGACCCAACAATTCCACGGCTGGGATTATACCTTAATAGCCCTGAAGTACCAATCCAAAAGAACCTGTGCACCCCAATGTTCATAGGAGCACAATTTACAATAGCCAAATGCTATAAGCAACCTGAATGCCCATTAGTAACTGAGTGGATCAAAAAAACTATGGTACATTGACATAGTGGAATTGTATGCAGCAGAGAGAAAGAAGGAGCTCCTACTCTTTGCAAAAGCATGGATGGAACTGGAGAACATTATGCTAAATGAAATAATCGAGATGATGAGGAAAAAATACCATATAATCTCACCTTTAACTGGAACATAATCAAGAAAAGAAAAATGCAAACAAAATATAACCAGAAACATTGAAATTAAGAACAATCTAACAATAGCCAGAGGGGAGGGGCAGGGGACAGAGGGAAGAAGGGTTTTCAGGAACTAGTATGAAGGACAGACACATGGCCAAAACCAAAGGGGAGGGTGGAAGCAAGGGAGGGTAGTGGGTTTTGCTGGGGTGGAGGAGGTAGTGGGGAGAAAATGCAGACAATTACACAATTACTTTATTGTGTAATTGAACAACAGTAAAGTAATTTTTTGAAAAAAGAACAGTATGGGAATGGAGAAGCCAAAGAACTTACACGCATGACCCACGGACTTGAACTAAATGGGGGGATTGCTGGTGGGAATGGAGGTATCAGGTGTGAAGGGGGCAAAGGGGAAAGTTGGGACAACTGTAATAACATAATCAATAAAGTATATTAAAAATTTCATTCTATTTTAGTTATTTTATATATATATATGTGTGTGTGTATATATATCTCACATCTTCTTTATTCATTTATCTGTCAATGGACACCTAGGTTGCTTCTATATATTGGCTGTTGTAAATAATGTTACAGTGAACATAGGGTGCATATATGTTTTCAAAATAGTGTTTTTTGTTTTCTTTAGATATATGTCCAGAGGTGGAATTTCTGGGTCATATGGTATATCTATTTTTCATTTTTTGAGGATTCTCCATACTGTTTTCCATAGAAGCTGCTAATGAAAAAGCTTCAGCACAGCTAATAAAACCATCAACAACAACAAAAAAGACAACCCACTGAATGGGAGTATGTGTTCACAATGGTATGTGCAACAAGGGGTTAATATCCAAAATATATAAGAAGCTCATACAACTCATAACAAAAATTTGATAAACAGTGGCCAGAGGACATGAAAAGTCATTTCACTAAAGAAGACTTCCTTCCTTCCTTCCTTCCTTCCTTCCTTCCTTCCTTCCTTCCTTCCTTCCTTCCTTCCTTCCTTCCTTCCTCCCTCCCTCCCTCCCTTCCTTCCTTTCTTACCCCCCTGACTTAACCCCCAAAGAAAGACGAGTAGCCCAAGGAAGATAAAAGGTTCGACCCCCATAAAGAACCTTCCAGTCTCTCTATAACAGCAAGTTTCTGGCCTTTAATTGTATCATAATATTATGATACTATTTTCCTTCCTTCCTTCCTTCCTCAAAAGTGGAAGAGATCTTATGCCCCAAATCTAATGATTGAGCACTGTGCTTCTTTGCATTTCTGATGAGGTTCAGTTTTCTGAATCAGCTTTTCACACATCATAGCTTGGAGTAGTTACTCTCCCTCTAGTTGTCCTCTCCCTTCTCTTCCACTTTTTTTTCTCCACTCTCCTCCTAACTTTTGTTTAACCAGACTAGCAACACTTAAGGATAAGCTGGGGTTTCCAAGTCACCAGAGCTAGCCACAAACCTGTTGGGAAATGCTCTTCTTACCTACTTTCAGGACGTGGGTCCCACTGTACTTCCCATCCAAAGGCCCCAGCTTCACACGTCCACTCTGACCCTCTTCCACCACCTGCAGTACCATGCAGTTCATGTGGTGCCTGCCCCCTTTGTGGGCTATCACAAGCAGCAACTCCCATTCACTGCATCCCTTGAAAGTTTTTCTGACTTTGTGAGGACCTCTCAGCACATTTTAAACATGTACAGTTGTACTCTTTCTTAAAGTCAGCTGGAGCCCATTTTGCATGGTAAACCAACTTTTGCTAAATTATGAATAAATTCAAAATCATTCTCTCATTTGGAGAGTTTTATACTCCTCTTTACATGCAATAATAATATTAACTAACATTTTGGGAATACTGACTATATTTTTAGCGGTCTAATAAAAGCACTTACCTGTTGCAATAGTTGATAATATCTCATTTAATTCTTATAGTAGTCCTATGAGGTAGCTACTATAACTTTAAGAATGAGTGAAATAAGACCCGGAAATGTTAAGTGACTTGCCTAAGTCATATGGCAAAGGGAAATGCCAAGCAAGAACCTGTTGAGAAGAAGAAAAGGGAACTTTGAAAATATCTTTCCTTTTCACCCTTCTGCATTCATACCGTAGAAAAGGGACAGCGTATAGAGAGAGCTAGAACAATCACACTTGCCCAGATTTGACCTTGACTTAACCCCCAAAGAAAGACGAGCAGCCCAAGGAAGATAAAAGGTTCGACCCCCATAAAGAACCTTCCAGTCTCTCTATAACAGCAAGTTTCTGGCCTTTAATTGTATCATAATATTATGATACTATTTTCCTCAGGTACTATGTTGTTACTAAAACCAGTTTTTTTTGTTGCTAGTAATGTTATTTTTAGAGCATTTATACAATAACAACAATGAATTGTAAAAAATATATTCAAGCATTTGGTTGGCCTTTTTTGTTTGTTGCATAATGTCAAAGTCAAATCTAATTTTACAGAATGATTTGGGCCCAAGTTCTTCCATAAAAATAGATTTTCAGGGAAAATGGAGGTTGACAATTTCTCTAAGAATTTTATATGAAGAAGTACTCTTTTCTACTTGAATGCATTACATGCATTAAGTACTCCTGTGTTCTTTCTTTTTCCCTTTGTTAAAAATTAGAATACATAATTGATTTAAAATTAAATAAAATTCTCATAAGCATCATTCATGTCTTCATTTTAAGTCACTAGGGCTTGGTAAAGATGGTTTTCCATTTAAATGATTTCATATTCAAATGGAAGCTGACCACAGCTGCTGGGGGCTCAGCTGAGAAGAAACCTGACCTGGCTCAGCCTGTGGCCAGGGGGGCCCACACAGGTAGTAGCCCCAAGGAATTGGCTCAGGCAGCAGCAATGCATCCAGGTGGTACCAGTGGCCACAGAGCAAGCAGAGATATAGAGGGCAATTCCAACTGAACCAGAGGGTCAACCATTCAGCTGACTCTTAGATCAAGGGTTCCTGAGAAATTTCATCTCATGACACCTGACTCCTTGAATTGACTCACAAAGTGCTCAGCTGGTCTACCTTTTGTATGGATTTCAGGCTGGCATCTGGGGGTCATCTTCTGCATAACTTCTGGCCTTCTGTCTATATTTTCAGTGGATTATCTGGACTCTTGGGACCATGGACATAGCTTCCTCCTCATCAGGCAGTTTGGGAATTCTTTCTTCAGTGGAAGGCAAGAGACTGTGTTCAGATGAGGGCTCTGGAGTAATCATGTTAAGAGATTTTTGCTTTGTGATTCACTAGTGTGTTGAAAATGTGAGAAAACATTACATGATTGTTTCTTTTCTAATTCAGATGCTGTTTTTAAAATGTGACAGATTTCAGAATAATTAAATAATTTCTAGTGTCACTTTTTTCTCCCATTATTATTTTCACATAGTATCACATTATTAGTGAAACCTAGTATTTTGAGATTTTCCATCATCCATCTGGTTCTCTAGGAATCTTTAAAAGGTTCAGGTACTTAAAACAGAATAAGAAAGACAGAAAAAAAAAGAATGTTTTAAAGGATATGTCCATGCGCATTCTGCCAAACATTCTAGTTTGATTCACAGGCCATAATGAACTAAACGTCACTATCTAGTCTTAAAAACTTATGAAATAAGCTAAATAAATTTTAGCACACTTGATGTTCCCATGAGTTGCTTAGATTACAAACCGATTCATTCTTTGCTGTGCATCCTTGGAAACTGTTCAGTGAAACTACATCTAAGCTGGACTTAAGTAAACCTAAGTGTTGGCACTGCTGGATGAAAAGGAAATCCTCTTCGTTCTTGCTTGATTACAGTCATTCTTGGCTTCTACTCTGCATAAGCACCACTATTAACTCATAGAAGATCATGTGATCACAGTGGAGCCAGATGACCACTGGGGACATCCATGTCTGAGGGAGATTCCTTGGCTGCTCCTTTCTCCTCAGACAGCATGCCCTTGAAAGGTTACTCTAGCCCTCTTCTGTAGTTCTGTCCTTTCACTGTTAAAAAATGATTGTTCCTTCTCATCTTCTGACCCAGAGCCATGATCTGAATGAACACTAGCTAATTCTGCAGGGCATTTTATCAGCTGTGGTTGAGTTTTAGGTACTTCTACAAATTATCAAATTTTTACCATATTATAAACTTGTGTGATATGAATTCTACATCCTGTTCATTTTCTTTTTCTATCTAGACTTCACTTCTAGAAATGTTATTATTCCAAAATATATTCATCAGTGACAGTTCTGAACAGAGAACCATAGTGACTAACCTAAAATACAATTGGTACTCATGTATATTGCTTCAAAGATTCTGAATAAATATTAGCAAAAAGAAATGGCAGCACATTTTATAAAAAGATAAAGTGGAATTCACTACAGAATGCAATAATAGTTCAATATTAAGAAATCTATTAATATAATTCACCACTTTAATAATTTAATCACCAATCCCTTGTTGATCTGAATAAATTCTAAAACATGCCTTAGAGGTAATATTTCATTCTGATTTTTTAAAGAAAATCTTCCTAGGTCTAGAGTCATATCTCATTAACATGATAAAAGTACACACACATATTCATTCCAGTATTAGTATCATAATATCATGTTTTGTGGTAAAACCCTAAAACAGAATTGTTCCTATTAAAGCCAAAGCAGGTCAAGGGTCTCTGTTATCAGTAGTATCATCTAAAATTGTTTCAGAAGTACTAGTCAAAGGAATTAAATCCACAAAATAAGAGGTGTAAATAGTGCCCTGGCTGGTGTAGCTCAGTGGATTTAGCATGGGCCTGTGAAGCACAGGGTCACTGGTTCGATTCCCAGTCAAGGCACATGCCTGGGTTGCAGGCCAGGTCCCCAGTAGGGGACACATGAGAGGCAACCACACACTGATATTTCTCTCACATTCTTTCTCCTTCCCTTCCCCTCTCTCTCAAAATAAATAAGTAAAATATTAGAAAAAAAAGAGGTGTAAATAGTGCAGCTAAAGAAGAAGGCAGCAAATTTATTTTTTATTGTTCACATGATATGATTGTATACCTGGGTATCCCCATGAGAATTACAAATAAAATCTTATTTAAAAGCAAAAGAAATAGGTGGCCACTTACTAAAAAATTAATAGATTTTAAAGATGCAAACATAAAATAAAAGAAAAAAGGGGGGACAATATTCTATTTCTTTATTCAACACATTTTTCTTGAGAGACTCTTTTGTACCTAGCATTGGGAATGCAGCAATATAGCAAGACAGAGTCCCTGTTGTCTCTCACAATTAGAGGAGATAAGCAATCCATCCATAAACAGCAAATACATAACTGGGCAAATAAGACTTTTCAGGAAGCTATCAGTGCTGTGAAGGAATTTGGGAGAATAATGTGAAGGGATAATGGAATTAGGCCAGGGGCAAGTTGTAGGGCTGGGGGCCCAGGGTGAGGAGGGAGTGCTACATTAGCCTTGGGCATGGAATATGAGCTGAGGCCTGAAGGATGGGAAGGATGGGAAGGCCATGCAAAGAGCAAAGAGCTAAGCAGAGGAAATAAAGGGAACAAGGAGGGTGGGAGGGGAGGGAAAGTGGTGTGTGAAAAGAGCTCAGCATGTCAGATGCAGAAAGAGCCAGCATGACTGAGAAGGAGCTGAAGCAGCATCACACAGGACCACACAGCATCACGCAGGGCATGCATGGGAGACTGGGACTCACTTTATTCTAAGTGAAATACAAGGCCATTTCAGAGCCTAGCTTTAAAGTCCTAGAGTTGATATGGTTTCATGTACCCTCAAGGAAGTTAACTCAAGAAGCTACAAAGACAATGGATGGAAGGAAATATGAGTGGAAAGAACCAACTTTGAAATGAGAGGACCTAGTAGTGGGGTGTGACAGAGAAATATGTGTATGTTGACAGATACTCAAGATGCAGAAAGACCCGCCAGCACTTGCCAGCAGGATGATGCGGTAGAGAATGAGTAGGAGGAGAAGTCCCAGTGTAACTCAAAGATCCCATTCACAATAGAAAACAAACAAAAACACGTGATGTCTAAAAATACATTAGACAAGAAATATCCAAAACCTAGGTGAAGAAAACTATACAAATGCTAAGGGCCTATTGAGAAAAGGGGGAGAGGACACTCACATAATGGAGAGACAAGTTTGCTTTAACAGGAAAAAACAAAAACAAACAAAAAATACAAACTTGACATTTAAAAAACTCGGTGCAGTCCCAAACAAACTTTTTTTTAACATGACAAAATGATACCAAAGTTCATCTGAAGAAATAAGTACTTATTTGGGAATAGCCAGGACAATGTGATAGAAAAAAAATGTTCAACAGCAGAAGAGTCTCTACCAGCTACAAAATGTAAAATAAAGCTGCAGTCATGAAAACAGAGAAATAAATAAGAACTGCACAGGTGTGCAGGCAACTTTGCCTGCAAGTGCCCCCATCTGCCACAGATGAAAATGTAACTACCAAAACATTATCTGCTTGGGGACGAAAGGTGGTCAATCTCTCAGAGAAGAAAGACCCAGAACCTATTCTTCAAAGGCTTTTATTAGGTTTGTAATACACAGGAACACAGGGAAAGCTCATCAATCAACGTCAGGCAGCAAGGATCAAACAATATATAACATTTCAAAGAAATCTGAGGGCTTAGTCTTTCAGGAAAGGGGGTTGCAGAAACTTTGGGAGACATACTCATTTCCTGCTCAAACCCTTAACATAGGAATGAAAGCACTCTTAGCAAAGCAGGCTTCATAGGACTTTAGGAATTTTTCTTAATGCCCATCAGCCCAGAACCCGCTCTACCCGCTGCACCACCCTCCCTGTCATAGGTTTTTAGGCTTAAGTGGATTACAGCCAGGAAGCGCTTCTTTCAGATTGAAATGGGGACTCAGGCTGTCACCATAGCCAGGGGTAAGGGTCCATCACTCCCTCTTTGTTGCAGCCCCCTGAGTCCTTCCAATGTGGCCTCCCAAGTGATTGTATCTGGCTTGGGTTGCCCCTCCTCTGAGGGGTCTTACCCATCAGTGACTAACCAAACAAGTGTTGGGGGTCAGAGATGGGTGAAGCAGAGACAGTGCTGCTTCCAGGGATAAGCTTTGTCTCTTTAGTGGCTCGCATTCTGGAGGTCACTCACTCAGCCTTAGCCATGGGGGGCAGTTACAACTCCTGAAACCAGGCAGAGCGGTTCCCACAGGTATAGAAATGGACAAGCAGGTGAAAGGACCAAATGAATAGTCAGGACCCATATATATTCACACATTTTTTATGTTTTAAAAGTGGCACATCCACACAAAGAAGTTGGGTTATTAAAGAGTTGACTAGCCTTTTGGAAAATCAAACAAACCAAAAAGCTGGATCACAGTTTAGCTGCTAGCAAAATACACTCAAATGGATCAACGGCATAAAGAAAAAATGAATATTTTTGTAATCCCATAGTGAGGAAGACCTTTCTAGGCATAATACAACATTTTAAACCATGGGAGGAAGGATTGCCAACTCAAACTACATAAATACAAAAAATTGTTTGTATGCCAAAGAAGTAAGCAAGCAAACAAACCCTTAAAGTTAATTGAACTCATTCAGTTCTGTGGGTTTAAATCCTATTTTGTCATGACTTTCAAAAGACATCTCCAGCCAAATGACTTCACATTGCTGTGGCTTGAATTGTGTCCCTTTGAAAGACATGTTCATGTCCTAATCTCAGGTAACTGTGAATGTAACCTTATTTGGAAGTAGGGTCTTTGCAGAGATAATCAAGTTAATATGAGGTTGTAATGAATTAGGGTAGGCAATTCAGTGACTGATATAAGAAGAGGAAAATGTAGACACAAACACACACAAAGGGGTGACAGCGAGTGAAGAATGAAGAGGAAATCAGAATGAAGAGGCTAAGGAATGCCAAGGACTGCTGAAAGTGACCATAAACTAGAAGAGACATGTGGAGAAAATTCTTCCCTGGAACCTCAGAGGGTGCGTGACTCTAGTTACACCTTGATTTTGAATGTCTGGCCTCCAAAACTGAGAGAATAAATTTCTGTTGTTTTAAGCCACCTAGTCTGTGGTAATTTGTTACAGCAGCCCAAAGAAACTCATATACACATTACTATCTGATGTTAGGGCTTATGAAACTTGACTTTGTTAATACAAAACTCTTTGTCAGTTACACATTAACACATATAAATTAAAAATCTGAAATAATGTCAAACAACAGCAGTAGTTAATTCTGGAGAGTGAGAATAAAGAAGACTTTCACTTTATATGTATTTGTGTAATCTATTTTACAGGCTGTATGTGTTGTTTTTATAAGAGAAAATATACAATTTTAAAAGAGAAAATGTACAAAAGCCTGCCATAATGCTATGAATGGAATGCAAAAAATTCAATTGTGTAAAATGAAAGGTCATGTTATTGGGGGATTAACTGGCCAGGAAGAAAACAAGCAGCTAGCCAGCTAAGACTTCCAGGTGTTCAACTGCTCTTTTCCAAACCCATCTTGGCCCCAACTGGGTCTTGTTGCCAGTGATGGTGGCTATCTGTGCTGGTTAAATATCCAGGGGGTAGATTCTAAGTCCTGGGGCTGGCTAGAATTGCTGGGATAATGGCTCTATTCCCGGAAACTCCCAGTTAATTGGCACTTGTTTCATGGGACCAGCTAGGGAGGCTGGGCCTGAGGAATTCTGCCCACACAAGGACCCAGCCTCTACTTCTCTCCTCCCCAACCTGCCTTGCCTACCATTGTTCATCTGCTTGGCTTTCCAGTCTATGCACACCCATCTCTCTCGCTATGGTAGCACAGCCTCAAGAACTTCAGCCTACTCACTTTGAGAACTTGAAATGCATAAAAGAGAAGAATCAGTAGCCAATCTCTGTTTATATCTGAGTATGCATTTCTACAGGGTGCACTAAGGAAGTGTGTATACTGTGTTATATATTGTACCATGACTTGAATACGGAGTAATAGAAAAAAATAAATCACTGTGTCCTACGTGATTCTAAGCCCAGGCCTATTACACTCATGTTTAGTGTAGTAGACTGCTCTGCCTGATTTTAGAAATTGTATCTCTACCCCTTGTGGCTAAGGTAAAGAGACGACCTTTGGAATGCCAGCTGCAGGAGAAAAAGCATGTCTCTGGTAGCAAACGCTGCCTCAGTTCCTCTCCCTGCCCTTAAAGCTTGGAAGTCAATGCCGGGTAAGACCCCTCACAGCAGGGGGCAACCTAAGCCAGATTTGATCACTTGGGACACCTTGATGGGAGGACTGGGGGGGGGGGGGTTTGCAACAAAGAGCAATGGACTCTGGCCATCTCCCCCCCGCCCCCACTTTGTCAAAGCCTGAGTCCTCAGGTTCTCTGGGAGAAGCACTTCCTGGCTCTAATTCCCTTAAGCCTGAATACCTGATGGGGAGAGGTGCAGCTCCTTGCCTTGCTAGAGCATGTCCTGGGGGAAAATCTGGCATCACAAAGACTTGCTGATAAATCTCCTTTGCTAAGAGTGTTTTCATTCATATGATAAGGGTCCGAGAGGAAATGAGTATGTCTCCCAAAGTTTCTGCAACTCTTTTCCTGACAGACACTGACTCAGATCTCTTTGAAGTATTATCTACAGTTTGATCCTTGCCGCCCTGTATTCCCGTGTATTACAACCCAATAAAAGGCTATGGAAGAGGGCAATCGGGGCCTTTTTCTCCTCGGAGAAACTGGCCGCTGCTGGTCTTTGTTTCCCCTGAGAAACTGGCCACAGCACACTCCTCCTCCCCAAACAGATCGCATCATCTCTCTGCCATATTTATTCATTCACAGGTGTCCGTGGCACCGGGGGGACTCGCGGAGAAGTTGCCCCCACAGTTTAGTATTCTTGTTTTAGACTCATTTTAATTAAATTATTGATTATTAAGTGATTAATTCTACTGTATTACTATTTGCCATATATGTTCATTAATGTTTTACCATTTGATTCTTTAGTAATTTTCTGTATATAAATACAAACTCATGTTCTAAAAATTTTTGCTTTATCTATTTTAATTCTACTTTATATATACCTTACACTGAGCCAGTCAGTGGCATCTGATAGACTATAGTAGGTTCAGATAATTATTTAACCAGTGATAATTAACCCCAAGTAACTGACCCTCCAACAGCCCTTCAATGCAGCAGAATAAAGAGTATTCCTTTCATGTGCCATTTTGTGCTACCTAAAACATGGAGAATTCCACTGGTTGGAATTCTTCTTCTGACAGAAATATCAGAATTTCAAAGCTTTGTCAATGCTTTATTGTCACAGTTTCACATCACATTCTATTTCATACACCAGGCCCTCTGAATCTCCCCATTCTCAGGAAGTTGAAGTTATTTGTGATGGTTAATTTTATGTGTCAATCTGACTGGGCCATAGGATGACCACGTGGATGGTAAAACACTATTTCTAGGCATGAGGGTGTTTCTAGATGAGATTAGCACTTGAATCAGTGGACTAAAAAAAGTAGATGGCTTTTCCTATGTGGGTGGATATCATCCAATCCATTGACAATTTGGATGAAACAAAACAGTGGAGGAAGTGAGAATTCATGCTTTCTCTCTGTCTGCCTGAGAGCTTGAGCTGGGACATTAGTCTTCTCTGCCTTTGGATTGGAACTGCTCCACTGGCTCTCTTGGGTCTCTAGCTTGCAGGTGACAGGTTGTGGGACTTCTTAGCATCCATACTTGCAGGAGCTGATTCCTTCTAATTAATAAATAAATTTATTGGTATGAGACCAAATCCTCCCTTGGACTTCCAATCATTCTGATTCACCTCAGGCTTTCTATGCAGTCCTTGAATAAGAGAGATCCAGAAATATTGGTTTCACTGTGCATCAGACCAACTGAGTATCAGAGGAAAATCAGAATGAGCAAATCATCTTAATGTGGCTGATCAACATTAAGGAAAGAAAACCAAGGAAAGAAAAGCCCGTCCTGCCTCAAGAACCCAGAGAAGGCCCCACAGATATCATTGTTCTAACAGAGAGGTTACAGAAAGGAGACACTGAATTTATTAACTGTCTTATTGGCCCACTGCTGTCGGACTTCCTTTGGGCTCACCAGACATTGTTTAGGTGCCAGACACATATGGATGCTGCCATTTTGTGTCTGTGTTAAAGTTGACTTAATTAAGAGAGTTTACCTCAAATAAATGCTTAAGTGAATTCTGTTAGTGGTGTGAGATTTCTTGTACTGCCTATTGCTGTGCCTTGTGGCTGAAAAAGGACAGGATGTATGAACTGAGCAACCGTGAGGAAGCCATGTTTACATGCATTGATGTGCAGTAGGAAAAGAAAACGGGACTAGGGTCAAGTGAACTCCTGTAAAATAAATAGAGATAAATAATTCAGGTTCTCATTATAATAGAGGCATATAGCTCCAGTGCAAGGGAGCACCCTGCCTTTGTGCACATTGGCATGCAGTGGCTGTTCAGAAAGCATAGCATGTAATCTAGCATTAATATTAACACAAATCAGAGGTAAGAATCAGCAATGATTCTAAAGTCTTAAAGTGTAACTGAATTCATACTACATTGTTTAGTCCTCCTGGGTATTTTAGTAATCATGTAATAGAAGTGTTGAGGTAGTTGAGATATTCTGTATATTACTCTATGCAAGGACCTTTAACACAATGTCTTTAGTAGACAGTTTTGATAGAACGAACTGAACAAAAAGAAATATGCCTGTTTTGGTAATATGGTATGTTTCATTAGCTCAGCCTGCAGCGATATGACATTACCTTCTAAAAGGAATACAATTAATAACAATGAGAGATTTTTAGCTCTCAGAATGTAGCTGGAGGAACTGAGCATGGTGTCAGGGCAATTAAGCAGAGGCACTGCATTACCTTTGTCTGCACACCCTTAACATCACCCTGTCTCAATGTGTTGAATAGTTAATTCTTTAGCATAGAATTTGTAATTTATTTTGATGTTTCCCATAATTCAGGCCATCATTATAACAAATGTTTTTTCTCTCTTTTTTCTATTTAGGTAAGAAAAAATCTTTCACAATAACTACCTAGTAGAAATAAACACTTATTTGGATTGCCATGGCTTCCATTTTTCTGTAAGAGAATAGGTAACAACAAAGGAGATGCACAGAGTAACTGTTGGGGACTAACCCAAATAAAACCACCCCACCAGTGCTGCAGGAGTACGTATTTACATACAGTCCATGCCTTATAATGGCAATCTAGGGGGAAAGCTGCATTCGAGACTATAAATAATCAACCAGTATATTATTTTATTCAGTGGTAACCTTTATGTTTTATGTTAAATGGCAGTGAAGGTTCTGGAACACGGTGATTCTCCAGAGTCTCAGTAGCCAAGATTTCTTTGATCTCTACAGAGATTTCATTTAGTTCACTCTGCAATGCTGAAACTGCTCTTGGCTCCCTTTGCTGGTCAGTTCTAACAGGCATAGAAAAAGAGAAAATGGTTTGAAACATAAAAAACTTTGGTGTTTAAAAACAGAGAATAAAGAGTCTGGTTTAAAGTCTAATTTCTGTGTGTCCAGTCTGCTTCAAGTTTTTGGAGTCATGGTTGTGTTTGGGCAAAGAGAAGGCTGCGGGGAGTATGTGGTGAAGAGAGGGTAGGGGGAAAGAGAGACAGAGACAGACGAACAGAGAGCAGCTGAGATCCCTGCCAGTGATTCCTGCTGCCCCAAATTTATCCTGACAGACTTTCCTTGGCGAACACCTACAGTCCATAAGCAGGTGTCTAGAAATGCTGCTGCGGAGCCTAGGCCTTGGGGGGAATAATACGCAATTCCACTTCCACTTATAAGTAATGTATTAAAATTTTGTAGCTAATAAATTCTTAATCTGAGAGGCTCCAGGTTATTTCTTACTTACATAGCTACTTGGTTAATGCAACACTGACCTGGCCATTACTCTGGCCTCCTGTTATTTTCTGCGTTGTTTTCCCAAGGCTTCCAAACACAGTTGGCTGGACTGCCAACTCTCTCTTCCTGTGACCACTGCTTAGTTCCTGCATAAATGCAGAAGCACACACCTCTTCAGACAATTAAATCACACCAAACTGCTTGGGGACTGTAGACCTGTGAGGGTTATGTGAGCAGCCCCCTCCCCTGCTAAGTATTATTGACAAATCCATCAAGGGCAGTGATGCATTGGTTTCCACCTTACCTAGAAGGACACTAGGGCAACAGTGACATGCTGTCACCGTGGTAACTGAGGCTGAAGTGAACAGCCTGTTAGGATAGGTGACCTCTGTTGGCAGTGTGCCTGGAGATGCTGCCCTGGCTGGGCTGCCACATCACGGGGACCCCAAGGAGCAGCCCAGTGCCCTCAAATTGATTCATTAGACCCTAAACGTATCGATCACTCTAATTTGCAGGAATTTATTATATTGATATTGGACTGATTAACATTTTGTGCCAGACTGGTTCGATATGTGCTTGTAACAGCTTTTAATGATTAATTGACTTTTATGATTCCATCCCAGGGCTGTCAGTGAGCTGTGAACTGTGGGCAGGCTTCTTCTGGGCTGTCCCTCAGGTGGCACAGGGCAGTGATTGAATACCTCGGAAATTAGTGTCCTTGCTGTCTCATTTTATGAAAGATAAATGCTATGACATTTAATGCAGACCTTAATTTAGAACAGAACTGAGCAGATCATTCTGCAATTTAATCATAAACAAGTAAATATCAAAACTTGTTTAGCATTTCACAAGTTAAGCACACAGAAAACAGAGGCAAAGTGGAGTAGGCAGCAGGGGAACTGGCAAAAGACAGAATAAAATAATATGGGCTGGAATGGTGCATCATTGTAATCATCACATAATTTATTAAGGCCAACATCCGAGCCCATTTTTCAGCCCAGAATATACTGCTCTCATTCACTGGGTGCTGGGTCCAGGGTATGCCGTTTCACACAAGTTGAAAGGCTAGCATTTACCTTCCCGGCTGCAGGCAGCCCTGGGATATTGCCTGTTGAGTTGAGGAAAATGCATTGACTGATCCTCCACAAAAGTATAAAGAGTAAGGCTCTAGCTAAATATGTGCCCCCATTATGTAATAAGGGGAATATCACATCAAGGATGGTTTATGTGTTACCTAAAACAATCATAAACATTATGAAAGACAGCATGCGGAGATGAGATTTTACTGTGCTCCTTAACAACAGAGGGAGAGAAGCAGGGGGGCTGGGGGCTGCTAGCTCACACCTTCTTGTATTCATATTTAAAGCACATTTCCTTCCTTTCATTTTAATTAAAAGACTTAGGTTAGGGAGAAACTGTCTAAACATCATGTCAAATTATTCATGTTTGTACATATAAAGAATAAAATGATATGGTTCTCCTGCGCACAATTCTTCTTTACCCATTCCATATTTTTCTATCAAGGTGTGCAGAGTAAGGACACCTTTATTTGATGTGCAGTTGTCAGTTGCTAACATGTAACCTAACATATGCAGTACACATATTTTATGGCTTAGTCTGAGATATGCTCAGACCATAGCATTTTTATTTTATCAGCCTTCCATTGCTAAAAAGAACAGGAGGTACCATAAAAACACTAGAAACGCCATCTTGTAGCTCTGCTCATTCTTGACAAAGGACTAGGCCGCCCCTCTCTTTTACCTTGCATGTAGACTACCCAACATCATTTCCACATTTGTGTAGACTTGTGCCTTTGTTTTTCATAATTCTTTCATTGGATGGAAAGCAGAGCTAAATTGGGTGTCTTGTTATGTGTGTATCTACATAAACACACAAGCGGGTGATCTTGGAATATACGAATTTCACCTGTGTGATCTGGCGCACATTCACCTCCTTATTTGTCCCAAATTCTGAGCTCGGTTTGGCATTGTTGGCCATTTTTACTGTGTAGTGTTGTGATCTCCTGTTCTGATCATCAAGTGCAGAAAAGACAAAAGCACCAGGAGCCCTCAGAGTGCCCCTCTAGTGTTTGAAAATTGAGGAGGCAGAAACATAATTGCTTTCATTGGATCACAATCTCGAATAACAAAATACATTTTAGACACCTGCCCTCCCTTTGATTGGCTTTACATCTTCTCTTTCTTAGGCTTCTGTCCATTATTCTGCATTATCTTCATTATCAAGAAATCTTGAAGGACACAGGGACAAGAACTAAGGGGGGTGGAAATGGGAGGGAGGTAGGAGCACAGGGCGGGGGGGCTGGGATGGGAGAAATAAACAGAAAACTGTACTTGAAAAATAACTAAATAAAATTATTAAAAATAAAAACATTAAAAAAATCTTTTCCATGCCAATATTTTTGTCTGATGAAGGGTGACTTGGATTCAGGTAGGTAATTGAATCCAACCCCCCACAAAGCCATAATAGATGATTATACACTACATACAGGTAAGTTCTAGAGCAAGAGATGTGTTTAATGCTTAAGAATCTGATTCTTTTGTTTGTGCCAGAAATGGCATATACCCATGCACAGAGTGGGGAATGGGTCTCTTTCCAGTGTCTCCTTTTATTGGAAAGAGGAAAGGGAAGAATCCGGAGCCATCCTGAATCTCTGCTCGGGGTTCATACTACTGTGCCACAGCAGCAGTTTCTTCCATGAGTCTGTGCATGCACGCGTGTGTGTAAACAAAGTATTATAAACTGGGGATTTATAAACAGTAAACACACACACAATTCAGGCACACACACTCAGGCACATATACCAATACTTCTGATCCATTGATTGTGTATTGGTTCTGCCAATTCTCCATCAGGGAAGGGTTTATCTTCTCGGTGTTTTAGCAGCATCATATGCTCATGATGCTTCTCAAATTACAACTCAGATTTTGTGACTTGGCCAAAATCCATTGGTTTCACCTTACCTGTATTTGTTCTGCCAGGAGAATTTCAGGAATGGCTGAACCATCTGTTGCCTCCTTTCTTCCAATCACGAATCGAATAACTTTCTGTATCTATTTTTACCTTCTGATTCTGCTGAATCCTACTATTAGCAGGAATTCCATGGAAAATTTAATAGGAAAAAAATGTCAATTCCCCTAAGTGGACTACTGGAATACATTCCCTCCATATCCTGTGGTTATTAACTTTAAAATACTTACCTTTTAGTGAGCAGTTTAACTCAGGCAGAGAAAGTAAAAAAAAGTGTGGGAAAGGGTCTTATTCTAAATCTAACACCTAAGGAAAACATATTCAAAAGCTCAAGTAGAAAAAAATCAAGGTTTTTGTTTTTTAAAAATATTTTTTCTCTGTCCATTTTACTAGTAAGATCTACCAGAGGACCATTATGGTATGTTTTACTTCATAGTCATAAAATATACAAACAATCTGTATTAGACTACTCACATGTAGTAGAAATTCTAGTACCAGATAATTTACATGTTTGATATGAGAATTACTCTTACATATTGAAATTCTACTTAACATCACTCTTTCTCAATGTTATTGCCTTTAAAATTGATCACATAATCCATCACAATGATATGAAGATTTATTATTTTATATTATTTTATAATAATATTTGCATGCCTCTAATCTAAACAATATTATTCCCAGGAAGAGGTACATAGTGTACCTCTTCACTTAGTGTCTTAGTCAGTCTGAGCTGCTATAACCAAAGCCTCCTAGGCTTATAACTAAGCCTCCTAGTCTAATACCATAGACTAGGAGGCTTACTAACAACAAAAATTTATTTCTCACAATTCTGGAGGCTAGAAGTCTGTGATCAGGATGCCAGTATGGTCAGGTTCTGGTGAGGGCCATTTTCTGGGTTGCAGATAGCCAACTTCTTGTTGTGTCCTCACATGGTGGAAAGACATTGAGCTAGTTCTCTGTTCTCTTCCTACTAGGGCACTAATCCCCACTCAGGAAGGCCCCTCCCTCATGACCTAATTCCCTCCCAAAGACCCTCCTCCAAAAATCACATTGGCCATTAGATTTCAATATAGAATTTGGGCAGGTGATGGGGGTGCATAGGGAACACAAACACCCAGTCATAACACATAAGAAAAACTTTTTTCCCTCAGATATTCCAGTAGTTACATGAGTTGGAGTTTTAAAACCAGGCAAATTTATCCCTTATCTATCTTCACAAGGCCAGAGGGAAAGTCTTTATTAGCCTCCATGTTCTGGTTTTTGAAAGGATAGTGGAATGTCAGCACACGTCTAGTGTTTCCAAATATCTAAACTTTGGTTGAAATGCATACAAAACTTCTAGTTCTAGATGATGTTTCACTTTTTATGTAAATGTTTTAGAAGTATGCAGACAAAAAGACCAACTTCTGAATCATCACAGGCTAAGGCTCTATTTCTTTTTAGCACCAATACTTTTTTTTTGTCTGAGGCCACAAGAGTATCTGCCTTACTTCCTTGTTGACAGGGCCAGGCCTCCCAGCTGGGGGTCAGTTCTGGACATTCAGGAGGAGTTTACCACTAAGTGGGTTTATGGATTGATAGGTAGGGCTCTGGGATTGGTTTGGTGGCCATGTCTGTGGCTTGCTTGTCTCAGATTCCCCCATCTCTTCCAGTTCCAGGTGGGGAAGCAGCAATGAGTGAGCAAAGGGAGAGTTGAGAAGCTCTTTTTTTTTAAACTCTCCCAGGTGCAGGTTTACCAAAATGAATTATTCCTTAGCATCTGCCAGGTACTGGGAGCAGAGACATAGGTCCCCAGTTCTGGGTGGAGGAGCTCCTGGCAGCTTCTGTAGCAAGAAAGACTCAGTATCACAGAAGTTCTAGGTTTTCATTCTGACTCTCACTAACAGTCTCATCTTAGGCAGCTCACTTTCCATTGCTGGCTTCTTTTACCTCAGCCATAAAAAGAAATGCTTTCATTCTAAAACACTCTGGCAGCCTGTTGCCCACTCCTGCTGTGGTAGTTAACCCCACTTCCTACCTCTGCTTCAGGGTTAGCTCAAGTTTCCAACACAGGTGTGTTAAGATTATAATGGCAACTTATAAGAAGAAAGGAGGAAATAGGGACTTCAGGGCAAGGACTCAAAAGTCCAGTGGCCAAAAAACAGAGTTCAAGATACCCTGATGCTTCAAAGACCACCCCGTGTTTGCACCCTTGTGAGTCAGGCCAGAAATACGGAGTCCGTGGGCAAAGGCAATGACTGTAGTTTGGTGTGAGACCATTATAATTTCATCCATGTCCATTTCAATTGAAATAGACTTCCTTCCAAGAGATTCTGGGTACAGATCCATGAATAACTTCCAGACCTATCTCCATGGAGGCAGAGAGGTGGAAAGTGGGAAAGGGAGAAGAGGACCAAGAGGAAACTGAGCAGAGGGGCTGGGGAGGAAACTAACACTGAATCTATTTGACTGTAAGCTGGGCTCGGTGCCAGGTAAGTCACTGACATAATCTCAGTGTTTCCTAAGGTGTGCTTCTCATGTCACTCATGGGATATTAAGTAAACTATAGTAAATACCAAGGTAAGGGGAAAATAATGTAGCTGTTATGTAATTGACTGAACTTTGAGAGACACTGTATTATGGCATGACATCTTTATCAAAGCTGCTGGCACCTCAGGGTCTGGGACATAGAATCACACAGGGCTCTTTGGTCCAGCTGGAATTGTACTCAGTCTGGACTGTGTCACTCGGCCTGGGCAACACCCAAGACAGGGAAGAACATGGAAGTGTGGCATGTATAACACAGGAGCCCCAAACCAGGAAGTTGCTTACTCACTTTACAGGTTACTCACATTATAGGGTAGTGCACCAACAGTGGGAGGTCAGTGAGAGAGAGACCACACCTCCTCCAGTCTGAGGCTCATTGTAAGGGGACAAAGGAGGCACATATCCAGGATGCACAAACCTACCTGTGGCCGGGAACTACATTATATCAGTGTGCACGTGCAGAAGGAAAAGGTCAAGCAATCACAGGATAAGAAGCTACTCCCAAAAGGAGAT
This sequence comes from Artibeus jamaicensis, assembly GCF_021234435.1. Lineage (NCBI taxonomy): Eukaryota > Metazoa > Chordata > Mammalia > Chiroptera > Phyllostomidae > Artibeus > Artibeus jamaicensis. The sequence goes on along the minus strand of NW_026521810.1, from coordinate 5,141,586 downwards.
AAGGAGAGAGTTACAATCCATTTCTAAAACAATACACATTCCTTCTGGCCCTCATCACAGGTAGTGGGAAAGCCGTATGTTGACTCCCCACCAGGTGTGCTTGTGATGGGCACCAGCATTCCCACTGGACACAGAGCTGAGGCATCAGGATCTATTCAGGGACCTGACCCAGCCAGGTTGTGTCTCACGTGCATGAGAATTCAGGAAGACTGAGCCTCAAACAGGAGGAAAATCCCAAGTCCTTAGGTTACTGATGTCCTGCCTGCCTCCCTGGCATAGCCCCTTTATTCTGCTTTATTCTTCAACACTGTACTTTGGCTTCTGCTTTCCAGTTCCTTATCCTTGCAGCCCAGACTTGCCAGTGCTGACTGTCCATCTACCAAGACACTCTGTGCCCAAGGCAGTCTCCCTGATACCTGCCTGCCAGATTATATTAGGCTGCCCACCTGCAGGTCAGAGCTGGCCCCAAAAGACTCTTCTAGAAGCTTCCCAGAGAGGCATTAGTATTCCCCAGGACCACCTGGACTTTAGCCTCTTCTCCTGGGTCAGATGCTGCATTGCCCAGGAGTGCCCATTTCTGACACGACAAACCTTTGTGGTTATGAAAATGCTCAAAACACCCAAATACACAAGCTTTCCTTCCAACATGTTTATCCAATGGACCCAACCTTGATCTCTGAAGATTAAAGGAAAATTGGGGCATAGGAAGTAGGAAGTAACCTACATAGTGGCAGGCGTACAATGGCAGAAATTCTCATTTGAGTTTCTCCTGTGGCTCTGCTGTTTTCCTGAGTGTTCGGGTATCTGGGAATAAATTCTTCAAATTGCATGTTAATTACCTCATTTGTGGCTTCTGTAGCATCAGACATTTTCAGGAAATATTACAGTTATAATTTCCAGATTAATAACATCGGAGACAAAGTTGACCCAGTGGACATAATTTATTGTACTTTTCAGAAAGCTTCTGATAAGCCCCCCATAAAAGGCTATTAAGAGAAATAAACAACCACAAGGTAGAAAGTAAAGTCCTGTAAATTATAGGATGTGTAGGCACTGAACCAAGTGAAGACCTGGTTATATTGGTTTGTTTACCTAAAATACATGGGCAATTGGTGGTGAAGAAGTTTTTTAAAGATAATAACCCTTGAGTTTCTATCAAGTCTGGTTGGCTTCGAAATTGTCAAATCGTATAGAGAAATAAACAAGACAGGGGTGGTAGGATGCCTCAGTGCCAAGAGCCGGGGCTGCTTGTGCTGTGAAGAAGCCAGGGCCAGTGGGCAAATGCACGCACAGTGGCAGAGCCACAGCGTGGGCTGGTAGGTCTAATTTATTAGGATTTTTTTAGTCAAGCTCAAGGTAAAGTCGATCCTGTAAATAGCATTTTTAGGAAAGCAGATGAGTACACACACAGAATAAAGAAAAATTCAGGCCCACAGACAAACCAAGCAGTCTTGGGGGAGACCTGGGAACCCCCTGTGCTGCTGATCTTCTCACACTCAGGGGAGGGGTGAGAAAAGCAGCGAGGCCCAGCATCTAGGACAGCACAGGGTAGGAACATCTTCCCTCCACCTGTCTGCCATTGGGACCACTTGGGATGATGTCTCCACAGATGTTTTAGACAGTCTGCTTTTTACTGAAATGGCCAGATGCTCTCACTGTCTGTCTGTGTTTGTTAATCCCACCCAGCACCCAGCCAGCAACTTGAGGTGCCTGTATCAGGAGGTGAAGGAATGTCAAAACTAGACTAGCACCCTTTCCTTGCCCTGTGGTGGATGCATACCCAGCAGGTGCCAGTGCAGAGTGTAGGGGGGACGGACACTTGCCACCATGAACTATGTGACCAGAGAACTCACCAGAACTCATGGTCATATTTTTTTGCCTGAAAGTGTAAACTCTTGGCCCATGTCTCTTCAAGAATTAGGGGAAAAGATTAACTAATGCTTTCATAGAAGGACCTGAAAGCAGTTTTAAAAGTTATATCATTAGATTAACAATCTAATGTGACAGTGTGGTAAGTGCAGAGAAGGGTGATTGTATGTAGAATTACTAATTTAATAATAATGCTTAACATTGATTCAGGGCTTGGTGTGTGCTAGGTACTATTCATGTGCTGTGCATATCTGACCCCACTTAATCCTCACAGAAACCTTCACAAGACCCCATTGTGCACACAGTGGTTATGAGGCATAGAGAGGCTGAGGGTGTGCAGTTAATTGGCAGAACCAGAATCTCAACTCTGACAGTCAGATCCTGGAGCCCACCAGGAGATGCACCTTAACAACAAGCCTTTAGCATAATAATTATGCTAATACTTCTATCCATATAGCTCCGTATATAATAATATGTGACAATGTCATAGGAGCTAACCTGTTTTAAGCATTATGAATGTACATACTTAGTGGAAACTCCTGTCCATGTACTACATCTTTCAATCCTCATTCAACTTAGCGATGCCAGTGCAGTTACCTTTATTGAAAGCTATATGGTTATTCTGGTCCGAGACTTTTCTTTTCCATCAGTCGGCCCACCATTGTCCTCTGCAGATTACCCAGTGATTCCTCAATATTCCCTGCACAGCCAAACCCCACTGGTTTTCTTCCCGGCTGGTTCTGTTTTCTCTACAGTCCCAAGAGCTGATCTACGTAAAATCAGGATTTTTCAAGGTAAAATCCAGACCCAGAGTGAGTACGAAGGCAAGTCGTCCTTCTAATGATGGAAATGTCATTGGGGATCTTAAATATTTGAGGAGTGTTTCTAACTTTTCTGTGCCAACTGGTATTTATTTCATTTTCATAAAGTGAGTGTAAACACAGCACATTGTTGAGTGACTCAGAGGGTCCTGAAATTCAAGCCTTATGCTAGTACATGTGCACATAGTATAAGTATACATCATCCATTGTCTATAAAACTATTTTTTAAGATTTTACTTATTTACTTTTAGAGAGAGGAGAAGGGAGGGAGAAAGAAAGAGAGAGACATCAATGTGCAAGAGACACATCTATCATCCATTGATCAGTTGCCTCTCACATGCCCCCAACTGGGGACCTGGCCCACAACCCAGGCATGTGTCCTGATTGGGAATCAAACCGGTGACCCTTTGGTTTGCAGGTCAGTGCTCAATCCACTGAGCCACGCCAGTCAGGGCACATAAAACTTAATTCTTTGGCCTTGGCTGGTGTGGCTCAGTGGATTGAGTGCTGGCCTGCAAATCAAAGGGTCATGGGTTAAATTCCCAGTCCAGGACACATGCCTGGGTGGCAGATTATGTCCCCAGTGAGGGGGGACAGTGCATGACAGGCAACCACACATTGAGGCTTCTCTCCCTGTCTTTAAAACAATGACAACAAGAAAACTTAATTCTTCTGAGTGACCCTTCCCTTACACATGAGATTTTCTGTGAATAAGCATACCATTGTAATTTAATGAAATAACATTGATGTCAATGACCAATTCCTGAATCTAATCACATAATAAAAATTATATGCAGAGGTTAACTCAAAGAAAGCTGTCCTCTTCCATTTTTATTATTCATCTTCCACTATAAGAACCTAAAGCATGAATCTCTTAAATGGCCGAGTATTCACCACTTGTTTTATGTATTTGTTCATTTGTTTGTTTTTGCTTATGGTCATTTGGGTAGGCTACTTTTTGATTTGTTATTGGAGAGCCCTTGGATACTTATTGGTGTGAAACTTGACCCAGTTCCCTGATAGCTATCAATAAGACCACCTTTTTTTGTGTTGCCTGTCTTCATTGGTCTATCTAGCTCTTTGAAAGTGTCTTTTCCTGTATCTTTCCATATATCTCTCATTCCATTTCTCTATCTCTCTGTTTTCTTCTGCTTCCTTTGGGAAGCATTAACAAGCTAATGCTGAGATTTTCACTGTCATAAGATAAGAAGAAGGATATCATCTATTAACCCAAAGGATAATAGGTTTCTGTGTTGATTTGAGTGATTTTATTGTTACATTTTTTCTATTTTTACTGACCACTCTACTGGCTCTGGTTTTTATAGATAGAAAGCTTTTGCGTCTGAGAAGGAAATATTTTTGTTAGCTAGGTTTGTAAGACCACCAAGGTTATTAAATGCTAGAATGACTTGAAATGCTCGAAAGGCAAAGCCACTGACTAGATTTATACACCTGGGGAAGCCTTCCTGGGTGGAATGCAGTTGGTTGTTCTTGTCCCACATTGAGATGAAGGCATTCCTAAGTTTTTGTCTTCTCAGTGGGGCCATCTTTGTCAGGGAAGCTGATGACAAAATCAGAGACAGAATGTTAGAAAGTATGGCTCATGTCATCTAATCTGTCATTTAATACATGAAGAGACCATGGCCCAGAAAATATGCAAAAGTTTCAGGGCTCATCAGGGCTCCCAACCCAGGCCTCCATCTTGGACTTTTAGAGTCCAAGCTCACCTCAGCGGGTTTGATTATGAGTACAGATGTGTACTTTAGTATCCTGATGGGAACATTTTGATAGTGATATTCCTCTATTTATACCTCAGGAAAACTGTGCTCTTCAGTGAGCTATGTGCATATATTAGGCTGTGTCTAAATGATATATTTCTTCAACCCAAAACTGACAAATTCAGATTGTCTGTACCATATTTTTATATATTTAAAAACAGCTGGTTGATTGACTGAGTTTTTAATTTTTCACAGAAATATTTGATGTTGGAAAGATTGGGCCTTCAAAGTTCTCTGAGGGGAAAAAAAGATTTATTTGAAAGTTTCTTTCTCCATAAATATTTTATGTTTCACTAAATGACTATGAGAGGAAACTACACGATTAATGAGACAATCCGCCTTTCTTCACGCACCAACCAAAGGTTTGCTTTCCAGCCATGGCCACCCACTTCCACTTTGGGAATCTCCCCCAAAACCCTCTTCAGAACTCAGCTGTCATCAAACCTTTCTATCACATCTTAAAATTGGTGTGCTGCTATCATAACTTTGAATAAAAAGCCTGAGCTCTGTCAAAATGCTTATCATCTGACTCACAAAAAATGGACCATTACTGGTCTTTATGCCCTATGCATAATAGACAGTTGATAGATACATTAGGCATATATTAAATCAATATTATACATTCATTAATTTTTAGTATACTGAAACATCAACATATAATTTGTGTTATATAGTAATATACAGTCACATAAATTAATGTATAATTAATAATGTAAACTGTACTAAATTGAATTTGATGACATCCATCAGGGCAAATACATATAGATAAGGAAAATGACTCAGAGCTACAAGAATGAAAAGGAACTGATATTTACTGAATATGTAGTAGGTACTAGGTGTAGTGCTAAATGCTTAATCAATGATTTCATTTAATCTTCCTCCAAATCCTAGGGGGTAGAACCTACTTTCTCCAGTTTACTGAGGGGTAAATTCAAGGTTCAGAGAAGTGAAGGATCTTCCTCAAGACCACACAGCTAATACCTGAGGTAGCCTGAAAGTTAATGCAGGCCACTGTAGTCCCAAAGCCCACGCCTTTATCTTCTGTGCTCCCTTGATCCAGCTCTCTCCTAGGTCTCCAGTTGCAATTTCCACACTGCTTTAGAAGTTGTACCATTAGGTTCACTTGCTGAGTCAAAAACCAGCTCTCAGTCTTGGCATCCAGTAGGCCACGATACACATAAACCCACGTGGCTGGCCGATGGTTGGAACAGGTGGGACAGGAATCCCTCTGACTGTCATGCTCCAGGTGTGAAGGAACATACCAGATGGACCAGTTTTCCCCTCACACACTTGCCAGGGCTCAGCAGGTTAGAAATGATGGGATCATAACTTCTCAGAGTAACTGAAAAAACACTGAATCAGAAGGAGTCAGGAGACCCAATAAAGCCAGAGAAGAAAAAGTAAACATCCAAGTGTTCGACATCAAATGATTAGGAATTTAGAAATATTCTGAGAGTAGCACTTTTTCTTTTCCATAGGGATTCTTGGGGCCCCTTCCCCTCTCTCATCAGGCTGTTTCTCAGACTGGTAGCTGAGCTTATGAGTCCCCTCCTTTCTGATATTTTACTGTGGGCATGAGAAGAAAGAGGAAGAAGGAAGAAAGAATGCTGGGATTCAAGAGTCCTACAAGAGTCAGCCACAAGTATAACATGTGAGGGGGGACCCCTCACAAACACACGGGGTACACTACACAGGTCAGCAAGAAAGAGCACATCACACCTAGACAGGCCGCCAAGGTCCTGTTTGTTACCTCTCCTCCACAGAATCCCTTTGGACAGCATTCAAAACTCCACAAGAAAAAATGATTTAATAATATATTTGCTATATATTAGTAGCATCTATTAATTAGAACTGTCAACCTTTTTCTTTTCTTACTAGTTTTTGTAAAAGTTGCAAACTAATTCAATTAAACAAGCACTTATCTGACACTTGCTATGTGGCCTCCTGCATGGTAGAAATACCAAAGTGAGGAGGACAAGTTATCTGCTGGGCAATTTAACTATGATTGTGCCCCTTTTGAGGTGGGTCTCAGGTTCAGAATTCTCGATCATCTTAAAGGCAAGGCCCTGATCAAAGGAGAGGAGTTCACATGTGAGAAAAGGTCCAGGCTTCAACAATGTGGGTCCAAATGACTTGCTATGGGACCTAAGCTGAGTTACTTAACTCCTATGACATTCTATTTTTTCACTTATTTTTGTATGTACAGCTGAGGATTCAATGAGATCATGAGTGGAAAACACTTAGTAGCACAGTCTCTGACTCTTAGAAAGTGCTTTTGCTATTATAACAGCCAAAAGGGTAGGGCCTTCACACACTAAGTTCCACTGGAGTCAAACTGAGCAAGCCCTCAACATATGTATTAGAAGCTAGGTTCAGCTTATTTTAAAAAGCATTATAAAAATTTGATTAAAGGTCAATGACTAGAATTATTGAAAACAAACATTTTAGGCCTTTGCTGTGTTAATGCAAAAAGATTCCTCTCTCTTCAGTGGCATAATTTGGGAAGCGCTGACTCAAAGTGTTTGGATCAGTGAGAGGGAGGTGATGGCAAGGAGAAAAGAGGGAGTTCTCTTAGCCAAGATTTGCAGGTGTTAAATATAAACCCCAGATTAGTTACTGTGACTCTCCTGAGATTGGAGAAGGAAGTGTGTGGGTGGATAGGTGGGTAAGGAGTAGCCAAACCAGGCTGGAAACCACATACTCCATCTGATAAATCAACAGATATTCCTTTCATGTTTCCTCCTTTCTCATGGGGGTGGGATTTACATAAGCATTTTCTTGAGTCCAGACAACAAAACCATTCCTTGAAAGACATTTCACTTGTTCTGCCCATAATCAAGGCCCATACCTTCCAAGATGCAGAAATCCTTGATCAACAACAACAAAGCATGTACTCACCATGTTCGAAAGCCTTCCAAATCTCTATGCAGTGATGAATGAGGAGATGGCAAACTCACCTCCCATCCTGGCATCTCAGCTGCACTTTTGTCCAGGCACGTTTGTAGCTGCCTGTGTGACACTTCACACATGGCCTACCCAAACCCACATGAGCTTCTTGATTTTTTTGCACAAGAGAAAGAAATTCATTAGACCTTCCTAATAAACCTTCACCCTTTGAAAAGTATTTAATGTTTGCCCATAAGAGCCTGTAAAAATATGCCCATTTCACACATATGGCAAGGCTGCCCACAGAAAGATGAAGGTGTGTGTGTGTCAGATGAAAGGTGTCTTTTTCAAGCACAGCACCAGTACTGAAGGCATATTATATCTGAAATGGATGCACTTGATTGGATAATGAATAATAGCACTTTCTTTTTGTCAGTACCCACTCTCCACTTTTATGAAAAGCAATTCCTGTATAGCATTTACAATCCTTCAAAACACAAATTTTAAATGATTTAAATACCTAACTGCTCCTAATTGTTGTTCAGAATGAAAGGTTGTACTTGTTGAGTGTTCTCCTTTCTAACACTGTTAGTATATCCATTTAAAGCCTCAAAATGCTTTTGCTTGTGAACACAGAACTAAAGTGTATATGGGGTATTGGTTTGGTGGTTGTGGGGTAGGCCCGTGTGCTCTAAGTAGTTTGCATCATCTGCAGAGTAGAACATAGCACTGGGAAAGGCCTTGGTGGATCAGTCACTGCAGCCCACATTTCCCATTTGCTGGGTACCCATTATGTCAGGGGTGTCAAACTCATTTTCACCAGGGGCCACATCAACCTTGTAGTTGCCCTCAAAGAGCCAGATGTAAATTCAACTGCCTAACAGTTAAGGAGTAGTTATATTTATACAGTCCTAAAATTATTTTGGCCCTTTGAAAGCAATCGCAAGGCTGATGGGGCTCCCTGTGAGAATGAGTTTGACACCCCTGCATTATGTGCTGGCATGCTTCAAAGCTCAGTAGGAGGTACAATCTGAGAAACTTGAAGTTTCATTGCCAAGACATGATGGAACTATTCCACTTGGTCATCTAAGCTAATCTAGTCTTGTGACACCAAGAAATTTCATATCTAAAATGAGCTCATACTGCCCTGGCTGGGTATCTCAATTGGACTAAGCATCACCCCACACACCAAAAATTTGCAAGTTTAATTTCCTGTCAGAGCACATACCTAAACTGCAGGTTTGATCCATGGTAGGGTTGTGTAGAGGAGGCAAACAATAGATGTTTCTCTCTCACTTAGATGTTTCTCTCTCTTTCTCCCTTCCTCTCTTTCTAAAATCAATAAAACATATTCTCGGATGAGGATTAAAAATAAATACATACATATATCCATAAAATGGCCCCACACTGGTGACTGCAGCCTTTGCTTTGTCTCCAGGGATAGAAGTTTTCAGAAATTCTTTCACTCTTACATGACTCTTCCTGTTGCCTTATATATGCAGATCTGCCCTGAGCTGAAAGAAGGAAAACCAGCTGAGTTCATTCTGTCATCCAGGGTAGTATCACAAAAAGTGGATGGATCAATAATGCTTTGAGAATATTCTATCTTTAGGTCAATGCGCAGATATTTTTCAATAATATAGGTAAACATGGCTCACCTCCTCTCACAACCACATAAAAATTACAAGTAAAATATAGAACAATCACCATTCAGAACTGTCAGATATTGAGTTGAAAGGAAGTGTCATGTTACAGAATTAAATAAATCACATCCATCCATACTGGTAGGAGAGGAGGAGACAGGGAATGGGCTGGTCCCACACTCACATGTGGTGGATAAAAATTCAGAAGGGATATCTTGTGATCAAGGAGTCCCAGCCCCACATTAGGTATCCCAGCCCAGGGTTCCAGTGCTGGGAAAATAAATCCCCATAACTTCTGGCTACAAAAACCAGTGGGGACTGAGTTGGTGGAAGAAAGTTCTGGAGTCTCAAGCAGTTCCCCTTAAGAACCCACATGGATTTACTTAGAGTCACTCCCTCTACCACTGTGACAGCAGTTTGAAAAAGCACCAGTGGCACACGGGGAGGAACTGAAGTGTGTGGTATCAAGGCAGGAGCTGGGAGACCGTTTTCTCCTACAGAAAGATGAGCAAGGGCTATTGTCCCTTTTCTGAGCCATCCCCCCAAAGAGCCATAGAGCCTGGGGGCAGGTGCCATATCTGAGATTCAATTAACTTACCTAGCACTGTTTTCCCTGCCCTGGAGATCCCCTGAAACTCTGTCTCACCCAACTTACTGGCTCACCCAAACTGTTAACCATGACTTTTCCACATGAATGGCTGGTCTGGGCTCATGCTTCACAACATCCTAAATCCTATGAAACAAGCAACAACTAGCCTCAGTGAGCCCCACCCTGTACCTCTTGCTGAGTGGCCCCAGGCCTGACATTAGCAGAAGCCAGCCGAGATTCACAGCTTGCCTTTACCTGGGAATCTCCAAGCCCAGCACAAGTAACAGCCATCTCGGATTGCTTTATAGCTCATACAGGATGACCCCAGGTGGAACTCATGGCTGACTTTGGCCAGCACCACCCAGGAAACCACAGAGGCTGTGCATCCAGTGGACAGCTCCAGACCACCCTGCCCCCAAGCAGCTAATACTCCACAGATGGCAGAGTTGGTGGCCAGTGGTCACAGCTAGTCCTTGCAGCTGATTGGCCTGGTAAATCCCTCCCATTGACTGACCAGCAACAATCAGGCTCAACTACTCTGCTCACATGTATGATGCACCTCAAGTACCTAGCTTGGGTGATAGAGGAGGCTGTACCACTTGACCTTACAGGACACTTACTACATTAGCCCATGCTACCAAGATAGGGAGTCATAGCAGCTCTGCCAAATAAATAGAAACAAACACAGGGAGGCTGAGAAAATGAGACAAATAAACATGGCCAAATGAAAGAACAGATGAAAACTTCAGAAAAAGAACCAAACAAAATGAAGATAAAGAGTCTATCAGATGCAAAGTTCAAAACACTGTTTATTTCTTATTCCCTCTGATAACCCTCCCGGTGATCTCTATTTCTGTGAAACTGTTCCTATTCTAGTTGTTTGCTTAGTTCATTTTTTTTGTTGTTTTCTTTAGGTTTGGTTGTTGATAGTTGTGAGTTTATTGTGATTTTACTGTTCATATTTTTTATCTTCTTCTTTGCCTTAGATAAGTCCCTTTAACATTTCGTATAATAAGGGCTTGGTAACAATGAACTCCTTTAACTTGACCTTGTTTGGGAAGCACCTTATCTGCCCTTCCATTCTAAATGAAATATTTGCTGAAGAGGATAATCTTGGATGTAGGTTCTTGCCTTTCATGACTTCGAATACAACTTTCTAGCTCTTTCTTGCCTGCAAGTTTTCTTTTGAGAAATCAGCTGATAGTCTTGTGGGAACTCTTTTGTAACTGTCTCCTTTACTCTTGCTGCTTTTAAGATTCTCTCCTTATCTTTAATTTTGGGTAATATAATTATGATGTGCCTTGGTGTGTGCTTCATTGGGTTCAATTTTTTTTTATTATATGAGCTTCCTGACTTCCTGGAAGTCTATTTCTTTGTGAGAGTAGGGAAGTTCTCCTTCATTAAGTTCTCAAATGGAGAAGCCAAAGCACTTATCTGTATAACCTATGGATATGAACTAAGGTGGGGGAATGATGGTGGGGGGGTACGGGGTGGAGGAGAATAAAGGGGAGAAAAAATGGGACAACTGTAATAGCATGATCAATAAAATATATTTAAAAACACTGGTTATAAGGATGCTTAAGTAACTTACTGAGGACCTCAGCTGCGTAAAAAAGATCCGGTCAGAAATGAAGAATACAGCCCTGGCTGGTGTAGCTCAGTGGACTGAGCATGGGCCTGCAAACCAAAAGATCGCTGTTCGATTCCCCATCAGGGCACATGCTTGGGTTGCAGGACAGTTCCCAGCAGGGATGCACCAGAAGCAACCATAAATTGATATTTCTCTCCTTCCCTTCCAAAGACAAATAAATAAAAATTTTTAAAAATTTAAAAAAAGAAGTGAAAAATACACTAATTAAAATAAAGAACAATTTATAGGGAAATAACAGTAAAGTTGATGAAGCAAAGAATCAAATCAATGATTTGGAACATAAGGAAATAAAAAGCAACCAATCAGAACAACTAGGAAAAAAAAGAATCCTCTGCACTGCCAAAAAAAATGAGGATAGTGTAACCAGCCTCAGGGACAACTACAAGCATTCCAACATTCACATCATAAGGGGTGCCAGAATGAGAAGAAAAATAGAAAGAAACTGGAAATCTATTTGAAAAAATAATGAAATAAAACTTCTGTAATTTGGTGAAGGACATAGGCATGGAAGTCCAAGAAGCACAGACAGTCCCAAACCAGATGGATACAAAGAGTCCACTCCAAGACACAACATAATTAAAATGCTAAAGGTTAAAGATAAAGAGAGAATCTTAAAAGCAGCAAGAGAAAAGCAGTTAGTTACCAACAGGGAAGTTCCCATAAAACTGTCAGCTGATTTCTCAAAAGAAATTTTTCAGGTTACAAGGGATTGGAAGGAAATATTCAAAGTCGTCAAAAGCATGGATCTGCAGCCAATATTGCTCTCCTCAGCGAGGCTATTGTTTAGAATAAAAGGGCACATGAAGAGCTTCCCAGACAAGAAAAAACTAAAGGAGTTCATAATCACCAAACCCTTATTATATGAAATGTTAAAGTACTTATTTAAGAAAAGGAAGATGAAAACTATGACTAATAAAATGGCAATAAATACATATCTATCAACAACTGAATCTAAAAAATAAACCAAGCAAAGAAGAACAGAGAGAGAATCGTGGATATGAAGAACATTTTTATGGTTGCCAAAGGAAAGGGAGGTTTTAGGGAATGGGTGAAAAGGTAAGGGGAATAATAAGCACAAATGGGTAGTTACAGAATAGCCATGGGGATATGAATCACATAGGAAATGGAGTAGCCAAAGAAATTATATGGACATGAACGATGGTGTGGAGTTGTCTGAGGGTGTAGGAAGTGGGGGTTGCTGGTTGGAAGAAGGCAAAGGGAAAAAAACTGGGACAACTGTAATAATAGCATAATCAATAAAATATAATTTTTTAAAAAGTGAAGAAAATAAAAGTTTAAATTTAAGAATCTTTTATACTTAATGCTTATGCCAGCTTACCCCCTTTTGCTTTAAGTAAGGATGGAAATAAATCATATTTTATTATATAACAACAGGGATGTGCATTCTATACTCTGTACATTTTGCATCTGTGCTGTTGCCCTTCTATTCCTCAACCATACTTGTACTTCTCTGATGTTCTAAGCATTTAATAAGTGCTACAATATGCCTTGAACACCTCTGTTTTCAATGATCTCTAGCTTCTCTGTTTTAAATCAAACAATCTCCTTTTTATATTTATTACCCTTATTGTTCCTCGAAATGCCTTTAGATTTTACCTATCTTTCCTACAAAGGAAGCCCCTTGACAACAACAAGAGAATAAGGAACTTTGTTCTGGCAACCTTTTTTTTTTTTTTTTTAACACATCTGAGACTGGGGCTTGGTCTTTCTGCCACAATACAAGACTGTGTGATCATCGCCTGTTAGCCCTTTTGAGTCAGAGAGGAGCTCCCTGTTAGATTATGACCCCAAACCCTCATGAGGTTTTATAAGGATAGAGTATTTTGCCTAATTCAGCCAAGATATGTGTGCCCTTCAATTGCTCCCATTAGTCACCTGTTGGATATGTTGAAGTGAGTAGTGTGTTCTGAATATAGGTTTCCAATATTCTACATGAGTGGATTTTAGGCTCGCAGAGAAGCTTTTTTTATTCAGTGGATACACAGTCATTAGTGGGATGCTTAAAGAGCAGTAGAATGGGTCCCTGGGGTGTCAAGATGAGATCTCCTTAGAGAATCAGAACAGGGCAGAGAAAGGGACTCGTCTGCTTGCCACTTAAACTGCAGAGTGTCCCTGCATACGGTTCCAAGGTCCAGGAGCATTGAATTCCATATGGTCTGATGCAGTCACTCTCTACTGTTGGTTTTTCTATCCTCTGGTATTATCCTGAATTTGTTCCCTGTGGATTTATTTTGACATCATCTTCAAAGGAATGTGTTTGGATTTTCACCATTTTTCCAAACTAATTTTGAGTTTAGTTGTACCATCCTTTGTACTCACACTCTTTCCTGTCATCCCTTTCCCAATGTTCTCCCTACCAATTATACCAGATTGGTATCATCTCTCTCTTCAAGAACCTGATCTCTAGATAACCAGTCCTTATAGGTAAAAGCAATTCTACATCATTGCAGCAATTTGAAACGGACCACTGAGGAGTCTACTAGGGAAGCAAGGGTTGCAGAAAACGTGCTTTTGAATGCTTTCCCCACTCTCTGCCCTTAGTCTAGTTTTGTCCATAAACTGCTGGAAAGCTTAGCAGCTTTGAGAAAGGATCTCTGTAGGAACAGAGCTCACTACAGTCCTAAGTATATTCTGATTTCCTGTTAGTGAAGGGGCAAACATCCCAACAACCCTCCCCAGCAGTCAGAACTCTAATGATATTCTTTCTTCAGTGTTTGTGACATGACCAGACAACATGGTGATTTTTGGACATCAAACATGATTGGTATGGAATGTTCCTGAAAATGTGTCCCCTACCCCATATAGAAAGTAGAGAATTGCATTTGTTAGTCTTCCAGATGCTAAAGGAAGTGAACTGGGCTGAGACTGTGGAGCTGGACAGAATCCAGAGTGGCTGTATAATTTTTCTGGCTCTCTGGTGCCCGATCTTTTGCAAGTGATAGCACATTGCACAAAGCTTCCACTGAGGGAAGACCATTTGTTCCATCCCTGCCTGATGACAGACTAATGTGCTTTCATGCCCAGTTTTAAGGAAAAAAATCAAACCTCTCAGTGTTCAGCTTCTATGGCCTAAAGCTTATCCAGGGCCTTAAACTGCTACCAAAAGCCCCAAGGCTGAGGCTGTGACAGGCCTGGGGCAGGGAGGCCGCATGGCTGGTGGATTATACACAGGGGATCTGTTCCTCTAATGGCCTCTACACTTGGGGTGGGCCTTACTGACCACAGGTCAAAAAATGCAGGCTCGTTTTCTCCACTACTGCCTACAGTACGGGTAATCCATGTAAGGGTAATCTGTAATTCTCTACAAGAAAGACCTGCTTTCCACAAAGCCAAACTGGCCATCCCCTCCTCTCTGTGAGGGCCTTGCCTGGAAAATAGATGTGGAAATAATGTTCCCCCTAGGACTTACCTAGGTACAGACTTACATGTGGATGGTTATTATCTTCCGATAGTAAATATGCTTGCTTACTACTACCTGTCATTTTCACCTGTTGTTTTGGTATTCAATTCTTGTCACTTTGTAAAGTTTTTACCTTATTCTGTGATGTTTTTTCTTGGCTCCTTCCTAGGGCAAGATAGTTAAATTACAATTTATAAAGAGGAGAAAAGAATCACACGAGAAGGTATGTACAACTCGCCGATTATGTAGACTGGGAATTTGTTTCTGAGCTCAGATTTTGAGTGTTTTAGTCACACAATGTCAGATGAAGATGGTGAAATTCACTGGATTTCTCAGAACATCTATGTGAAAGTCAGAACAAATGTCATTTTCGTTCCAATATTAACTCTGTGGAGAGAATAGGCAAGGCCAAAGAAAGAAAAGAGTAAATAAAAACATCCAGGTCTTCTTTCCAACCAGAAAGTTTGCACTTATCAGTATCTGAAATTTATAAACTCAGATAAGACTTACAAACAACTTTTCCCTTTGAATCACTGTATATTTCTTAGAAACCCATTTCCTAACAGCATATATTTACCTGCTCTCATCATCATTTATTGAGCCAATAACTCTACCAATTAGACAATAAGCAAAATATCAACTTGCTCATTATTTCCTTATAAGTGTGGATTTTATTTCTTCTCCCATTTCCGGATATGTTTATTAATTTTAGGGAGAGAGGAATGGAGAGAGAGGGAGATCGATATGTGAGAGAATCATTGATTTGTTGCCTCCCACATGCACTCCAACTGGGGATCAGGCCTGCAGTCTTTTGATATATGTAACAATGCTCCAACCAACTGAACCACCTGACCAGGGCCTTCTCCCATTTTCAAAGCAGAAAGAAAAGAAGAGCAGCCTTGAGATGCTGTGGAATGGCAGAAACAATGATAATGGAATGACAGATGTCCCAGGAATGAGACACCTTAGGACTGTACATGTCAGAGATGCACACTAAGAACCATGCAGGATCTCCCATTTGAACTCTCAAAAAACCACCACAGTTTAAAACTTAAATCAAAGTTATTTTACTGACTTCAGGAAGATTTATTTGTTTTTATAGACACACCTAATGCTATGTCAGAAGAAATTCAAAGCAGCCAGTTGAAGAGCCATTTTGAAAAAAATATGTATTATATTATACAATATTACGTTTTCTACAGATTGCATTCTGATATACATGTGCCACCTAATACACACATATGCTGTGTGTGTGTGTGTGTGTGTAGACAGAGGGAGACATAGACAGAGACAAAAAGCCACATTGAATTTTTGTGTAGCAATTGTGTATAAAAAAGGGTCAGATATAAATAAGATTTTAAGTGAAATAAACTGAATGTGCAATAAACTAGATGTGAAATAAAAAGTTACATATGAAATAAACTAGCTGTCCTTTATCCTTGAAGAGTCTAAAGGCTATAAGAAAGGATATGTTTACCCTACTAATGTAATAAGTTGTTTTCAATGCATTCGTTTTGCTGAATTGACTAATTCCACAACCTGTGCTCAAAGTAAAGGGCAGCCTAGTATTGGCTGCCCTAGTAGTAGAACAGTACAAAACCCATTTCTGCGCAGCAAAGATAAACCCTGTCCCAAGCCCTTGGCCAAAAAAAGAGGCAGGTGCTGTGCCCACAGTCATTGCTCTAGAGCACAGTGATGGCCATAAAGTTTGCAGAGGACTAGCCAAACATACTCTGCTCTTTGGGAGAAAAGAGGAAAGTAGAGTGGTGAGGTTTCCTTCCTTTTCTGGCACTGTTACCTGGCATGGAGAAAGCCGGCAGATAAGAATGGATTTGATGATACTTCCTGAAGGAACAAGAGTCGGCTTGAACACTTTTAGAGAAGAAACCAATGGCATTAGGAACAAATACAAATATGGCATCATATCTCAGTGGGGAGGTTGGCCAGGCACAGAACATGCCTAGGACCAAGCAGACACTGTGAAGATGCTGGAGACCCTGTGGCCATTAACTCCTAGAACAACGGGTCTTCCTTGGGTATTGGTGGTCTCTGTTCAGCTAGTCCCACGGAGTTCATTGTTGTGCAGGCTGTACTTCATCTAAGCACAGGACCTGGAAGTGGAGCCAAGGGAAGACTTTCTCCTGAATGCTGGGGTGGGCATTACTATGGACTAGGATGGATGGAAGAAAGAATCTGGCAGGGGGAAGCTTTGCCATCCTGGCTGCAGAATGAACAGGTGGCCCCAAATCTGTCTATGTGGTGTGAAGAGGCTGAATCTGAAAATATAATGTCCTGAAACTTAAATCCCAACCACATAAAGGAGGGGGAATACGCTCTAACGTAGCAGTCTCACAGTTTTCCACCAAAATGTCACTGTCAGAAGAAACTGCTTGTGCTTGGATGAAAAGAAGAAGGTATTGGTCCAAAACAACCATGTCCAGTCACAAAATTCAATGAAGTCTTGGTTTTGGTTTTTAAATTATATGGTAATTTTGTATGCTACTATATAATAGACACATGTTGGTTTTAACATATATGAGTAGTTTGAAATTACTAGTTAAATTCCTTAACTTGTCCCCCAGAGAATCATGTAGTAAACTGTTACTTCAGGAGGACACATTGTGCTCCTCCTGTGACCTGTTTACATCACCTGCACCCCTCAGTAGGTATGGATTTAACAAGAGCAGCCATGTGGCGAGATTTCTGCTATGAAAACAAAGCACAGAGGCCACAGTGACAGGAGGAGGCTCCACAGAGAGAAGAAGGACACACCGCCCTTCCCAGGGGCCCCCCCTTCATGATTGCCGCCCCATTGTGCTTGTTGAAGGACTAAGCAGCTACCTTTTAATGTTCCTGCCCAAATGTGGGAAAATCTTGCTTCTGGGTATTTCTCTTGTCCTAGCTGAGACAGGTAATTTTTTTTTCAAAAAGACTTGAAAAAATAAGGAGAAAACAAATAGCAAATTAAATACAAGAAACAAAAAAAAAAATCACCTTTTTTTTTGGCTCTCAGTTGCTCTCACCTGAGGTACAAAATTTTACCCCATGCAAGCTGGTCTTCTGGGTACCCAGAGGAGCTAGCACTGTGGTCAGCATCCCAATGTGAATGAAGACACATATGGTATAATCACCCCCACACATAAATCTTGGGACACGGTGTAGTGCATCTTGACATTAGCACGCAAGTCTTTCTTTGCAGGGTGGAGAGGTTTTCTTTCTTTTCTGGGCTCTGACATCCCTTGCTTGGTATGCGGAAGTCAACAGATTAGAACAGATTTGTTGGCACTGCCTAAGAAACGAGAGTGGACTTACATGAACACTGACAGGGGCAAAATCAATGGCACCAGCAATAAGTACAAATGCAGCACCAGCACCTAGAACCCTTCCTCAGTACTGGGATCTGAGTGGTCTACATTTCATTGGAAGATGGCAAGGATGGTGTTACTGGCAGCTTGAATACTCCCAACCCTTAGATGAGATGCCGACTCCTACACACAAGATCTGCTTCAGTCCTGTATTCTATCAAGTATAAAATAATACTAGAGTCATACAGTGAACATGACACTTACATATGAATCCTAACTGTGGAATAGTAAGAGGGCAGCCTTATCACAAAGGCATAGCATGGAGCAAAAGCACCAAGCATCTGTTGAGAATGTGGAGGAGGTTGAAAATAGTTTATTTTGTTATGGTCTATCATACGATATATGCAGGTGGACAATATTTATAGAAAAATATCAATGACATATCTTAGGCTTCCTTATATATCACTGTTAAGGACTTGGGAGAGGAAAAAGAATCCACCTTAGTTGGAAATAATTCATCCTCATTTCCAGGCCAAATCCTACAACTGAATTCAGTCTCTGAAATTTAAGTAAATTGCATAATTTTGTTTCCACTCTGACCTTTGGAATCTGGCTGATGAAAGCTGGACCTGCAAGTGCAGCCAGTCTGTCCCTACAGTATACTGACCTACTAGAGCCCAGACAGTTCAGCCAGGCAAATCAGCTACTAATCAGCTGCTATCTGGTTCATCTTTACTGCTTGAAAGTTGCCAGATATTTAAGCTGCCTGGATCCATGTGTATCAAAAAGCCTCTTCCTCCCATCCTTGTCCTGTCCCACAAGGGTGGGAAGGACAGTTTTCTGTGGAAAGAATCACTGTATAACTTTGGAAAGATTTGGTGACAACTGAGCTTGAGGCTGTAGAGTTCCAGCCAAGCCATGTGCAGCGTATACAACACAGGCCTGCCTCTGACACAGCTGGATTCCACCTCCCTCTCTGCACTCTAACTGGACTGAAACCATTTAAATAAGAATGGCATTAGTATTATCACACTGTATCATCGGTGGAGATCCTCATTACAGACTATGAAAAGAAGACACCAGAATTAAGCATGAGCCTGTCTTGTGGTCTCCAGGTTTTCAGGAAGGACATTTTGCAGGGTAACTGCCTGTTAAGGATACACTTTAGCTGTCTCCCGTGGCAGGGTCAGTTGGAGGTAGAGCTAATCACTCAATAAACAGAGAAAAGAGAGATGCTTATACTTAATAAGCCATTGCAAATGGAAAGAGCAAGCTCCTACCCAACGTCATTCTTTCTAGAAACAAATGGCTTGGATCCAAACACTATGAAGTCCTTTCAAAATGCTGAGAGGTCTCCTGGCCCCAGTACCCCCAAAATGTAATCCTGCATCTTCTTTCACATGGAAGTAGCTTTACCAAGGGAAGAGGAAATGATTATGTGTGCCCCAGTGTGACAATAGTGCTTTTTTCTTTTGTCTTAAGTTACAGAGCTCTTGATGTGCAGTCTATCCTCTCTGGGGAGCAGATGCAGCAGTTAAAAGGGGAGGGCCAGCCAGTGCTGGAGCTGAGGTACTGGGAACTGCCTGCACAAAACCCCTCCCAAAGGGGGTTCCCAGCCCCCTGCCTCCATACCCCTGAACCACAGAAGAGTGAAACACCACTGAGTTTCAGCGGTTCAGCAAGTGGCAAAGTTGGCCTCATGGCAGAAGGGAGGTTGAGGTCTCTGCCAAGGCTTGCTGCTCTGGTTTCTCCCATTTCTGTCCTGTGCCAACCCTCCTGTCAGATGAAAGAAACAGTGTAGTTCAGTGGGCCAAGGAATATTTCAGGCATGGAGCCTTGGCCATGACCCTGTCACCACAGTCCTTTCCACTTATTATCTTGTGCCCACTCTGGATATTTTCACTTAAAATGTGGGAAAAAAGAAAACTAACCTTTTCCCCAGGCTGGAATATAAAAAAGAAGAAAAGATATTAGAGTGCTTGCTAAATACAGTACCCATAGGGCCGAATGAGGCTGACCTAAGGTTATCAGCAAGCAAGGCCATGAAAAGAAGTGGAGTAATGTGGTGAGATAGCTCCCAAAACAGGGGACTCAGGGGCTAGAGTGGCAGCCTTCCCACTTATACACTTGCTATTTCTCAGCCCCTTCCTAGAAAAAAATAACTTTAAAAATTTGCACCATTCTACATGGCCCATGTATGGGAGAGTAGCTTACCTTTCAATTGGAATAAATCAAACAATCCAGGAAATCAAACTAATTTTTTCTCTCCCCTCTACTTAAGAGAGGTTGACTCTCTGGTCTCCCTCTAGCAATAAAGAAAGGAATAGGGCTCAGTAGTATGATAGCTCCTCTATTTTCCAGCTTGCAATTAGAAAGAGAGGCCAAAATATGATCATCAAATAGTGCTAGCTCTGCGTGCCCCTCTACCTTGGCCATCTCTCTTTCTTCCTTTTTTCTAGACTTGAATCCAAAAATTAAAGATCAGAAAGTTGAAGTAATTGTCAGGGTATTTCCACTGTGCTAAAACCTGTGTCTAATTTGCCTTAGTAGTATTTCATTATGTTTGTATATTTACACTGAAAAAAACCTCATTTCAAAACCACAATTGGGTATCACTTTATCCATTAGGCTATTATTTAAAAAGAAACAAAATGGAAAATAACAAGTGTTGGTGAGAATGTGAAGAACCCTTGTGCACTGCTGGTGGGAATGTAAAATGGTACAGCCACTGTGGGAAATGGTATGGAAGTTCCTCAAAAAATGAAATGCAGATTTACCGTATGACCCATCAATCCTACTTCTGGGCATATTCAAAAAAGAATTAAAAATAGGACCTCAAAAAGATGTGTGTATATCACTTTCATAGCAGCATCATTAACAGTAGCCATCAATGAATGAATGAATAAATAAAATGTGGTATACACATGAAATGGAATATTATTAGGCCTCGAAAAGGAAGGAGATTCTGACACATGCAATAACATGGATGAATTTAACAGGCTGGCGAAGTGAAAGGAGTCAAACACAAAATGGCAAATACTGTAGAATTCCACTTATATGAGGTACCAAGAATAGACAAATTAATAGAGAAAGAAAGTAGAGTGGTTGTTGCCAAGAGCTGTCGAGGTGGGAATGGGGAGTTGGTGTTTAATGGGCACAGAGTTTCAGTTTTGGGAGACAAAAATGTTCTGTGGATGGATAGTGGTGATGGCTGTACAACATTGGGAATGTACATAACCCCACTGAGCTGTACACCTAAAAATGGTTAAGATGATAAGTTTATGTTTTTTATGACAATAAATTAATGTGTATATCTGCTTTCATGCAGACCTCAGAACATACTCGAGGGAGGAACAGGTATTCTAATCTCCATTCTACAAACCCAGGAAGGCTCTCAGTCCTTGAACAACTCTTGGCCTGGACTGGTGGGACCCACTGCTTTCCCCTGGAATCTAGACCTCAAGCCTGGGCACCTCTGGTGGCACCACGAGGGCCAACACTGGGTGTCTAGGGGGCTGCACACCAGCTTTTTATGCCTTTGGCCCCTTGTCTGGAGGCATAGAGATGGTCATCCACTTGCTAACCAGCAAGACAGATATAGCAGGTGTTGGGATCGGAGGAGAGAGTGGTTTAGGCCTGACTGACGTATGTCCTCCCTTTTCATCTTTGTTTCCCAGTTAGTTAGAGACACCAGACCTTCTGCTAACTTCCCAGAATCTGCAGAAATGGCCCGAGCTGACAGGAGTGATATTTGGGATTAAATCTCCCATGACTACTGGCCCTCACAGTGGCCTGGAACCTTTAGGAAAGTCCTGGGTCTCATCAAACTCCAATCTACTTTCTGGGTAGGTCGGTCCCTCTCTTCCATCCAGAGGCCCCTCCAAGGTTCCCATTTGTCAGGCTTCTCCAGATAGCAACTCCCAATTTCCAGGACAGCTCCTCAGAACCCAATCCCTCCCTCCCAGAGACACCGAGGCTTCCTGGAGCCACTGCAGAACTGAATCTTCCAGTTGGGCCCATCATCTTCTGCAAGGATTTTTGCCTGCAGACCTCTTCATTAGGGAACTGTTCCTTCTGGAAAACAAGTGGACTCATCCTGTGCTCTTTGGGCCTTTCCATCACAGGCTAAGAGGAACAAGAGAGAGCTTGGACAACACCAGGTCCCTATTAAGGCAGGTGCAAGACAGAGCGGTCCTCCTCTTTAGGGGCCTGGGGGAACGCTGAAGGGAGGAGAGGACAAGGGCGAAGGTGTCAGTCCCTGGCGGGCAAGTGGGCGCCGCTCCTGGCCCTTGGGAAGGCGCACTTCGGGGACCTCGGGAGTGTCCCAGAGAGTGTGTGTTCTGTGTTGGGGGTTTGTGACTAGCCGGGGAGAGAGAGGAGGGTGGAGGAGAGGTCCCCCCACGGCGCCCCCACCGGTCCTAACCTCCACCCTGCGACAACTTTGCGCTGCTCCCGTTAGATGGCGCCCAAGACTTTCTAAGCACTGGTGAAAGTGCTCTTGGCCTGGAACAAAAAGAACCGCAAGTGTGAGTGTGTGTGTGACTGTGAGGGTGCGGCGTCGCGCTGACACCGCGCGCGGCCGCCTCACCGGTCGGCGGGCCCCGGTGAGGACGCGCTCCCGGGCAGGCCTCCGTCCGGCCGGCCAGCCCCGAACTTTCGTCTTTGCTCCCCCTCCTCCCACCCCTGCCAGCCCGAACCCCTGGCCGCGCTCCTCCGGGAGAAGCCGGGCGCCGGCGCGGCCTGGGGAAGCGGACTCCCGCTGCCCGAGACTGCGGGGCCTCCGGGCGCGGGAGAGAACGGCTCTGGGACGCGCTGAGGAGAGAACTGGGGCAGAGACAGGAGACTTGATAACGTGCACACTGCAGTCCCCTTTTCCGCCCTGACCTACCGCCGCAGACGGGGCTCACTTTTTAAGAGTGCCGGGTGCGGGTGTGATTGCTGCTTTCACTGTTCAAATGAAACTGTTGTTCAGGGTAAGGTTTGCCAAACTTCAGTGCGTGCGTAGCTTCAAACAACACAGACCAACTTTCTTTCTGTCCCCAGTGTTGGTGGAACATCAAACAGACTCTTATTTTCACACACACACACACACACACACACACACACACACACGGACCTTAAGGCCTTTGATACGGTTAGTTTGAAAATAGCTATTTAGGGCTGGAGGAGCGAGCAGATTCGACAGCTAGTTTGAAAATAACTGTTTAAGGATCAGGGAGCGAGCTTTCTCTCCTTTACCAAGTTCATCACTCCTTTCGTGCCCTCCAAGAAAAGTGACGACGCGAAAGTGATCCGGTCCCGAGTCCTCTCCTTAATGTCAGTCCGAGCGGGCACTGCACGGAAGGGGTCGCCTCTCCCCGGCCTCGGGATCAGGCAGGAGCGGAGACCTTCCCTTTGTGCGTCCCCTTGGCTGTGAACTTTCCCGCGCGGTAGGTTCTCCTTTAAGAAAGTAGCGATCTCTATGAATATTTAATTCATGAGTTCGGCCGGCCGGAGGGGAGCCCACCAGCTCGGTGGCCGGGCGCCGCGGCCCCAGCGCGGAGAGCGCGCGCCAACACCGGCGGGCTCGGGCGGGAACCGGGGCCGGCTGGGTGGGTTCGGGCCGGCAGGCCAGCCTCCAGCGAGCGACCGTGGCCGTCACTTCTAAAAGAAAACTGAGGTCGCCGTTGGCTAAAGGATTTGTCGCCCTTACTGCCCCCTCTCCCCGGTTTTCTGCAAGAAGCGGGCTTAGTCGCTGAGAACCAGACCTGGGCTCTCTTGGCTTTGAAGTTATTGATAAAGGGTGGTTTCAAATGGTGCCTCGAAGGAGGCCTGTTTCCCGTCGGTGTATGGAGTGGAAGGATCTCGCTGGGTGAGTCCGGAGCGCCGGGGGCCGGTAGGAGAGCAGGGGTCAAGGAAGGGGGGGCGAAGGCAGGAGCTCAGGGCACGCTTGCAGAGGAAGTTCTCCGGTAGGTTTTGGAAACAGGGGCCAGGGTTAAACGCAGATCCTGGGCGCAGAAGAATGTAAGAGCACTGGGGGGCGAAGGGAGTTGGTGATCTGTGAAGAGAGGTTGCACGGTCCCAGGGTCCGAGCGGCAGCTGGTGGGAAGATCAGGCCAGCCTCATGGTGTCCCTCTTCAAAGACTCAGGAAACTCTCGCCGCCGCTGACCCTCTTCCTGCGAAGGAATAAAGTGAATTTGCTCAGATATTTCATTCCACTATCGGTTCAGTTATTACTGCTTTCACATGTAGTTTCTTTTCTGCTTTCCTCGATTCTATAGTGTGTGTGTGTGTGTGTGTGTGTGTGTGTGTAGCTCCATCCTAGGTACTTTATGATCCCATTTAGATAGATTAAAACCTAGATCGGTAATGTTTATTTTTAGATAGTTTACAAAAAGCATGAAAAGATGTGTGAGACACATCTGCAAATATAACAAAAATACTTTCCGCTTGAATTGTCTGCAAATGGCTTTCGTTTACTGATTCTGAACCACCTGTACTCCCTACCTCCCCACCCTACCAAACTAAATCGGGTCATGAATAAAGCAACAATCAGATCAAGCAATTAAATACTAATTATGACTATTAATGACTTTATTTCTAATGATTGGAGTTGAGGACTCCAAAATCGCTTAAGGTAATCAAGCTGTTTAAAATTCTGCTACCCCAGATTTTTACAGCCCTCCATCCCAATAAAGGAGGTAAGAAGATAGGGATGATGTTTTCAAAGGGTTCTCCAGTAGGTATCCCATGGCAAATGTTGAATTTCTTTCTTTCAGTAAAGTTTATTGCTACTTCTGGTAAATAGTGAGTCTGCATTGCTGGAGTTTCAAGTATGCAAAGTGTAATTGATGATGGTAGTTACAACATATTTGGTTTGGATGCAAAATTGGGCTGGGGAGGGTACATTCTCCCTCCAGCTACTCTGGTTGTGCTGAAAACTCTGAAGGATTTTAAGGAAGTGTTTTAAATCCTCAGATAGGGTATGGATATCGGCATAGCTGGAAGGTGAGAGAGTGAGGGATGGTCAACCCCAAGAGCAAAGGAGGAAAAGGAACTTGGTCTTCACTTTAAAATTTCCTTTTGCTCGTGGGTTAAAATGTTTTTGGACATTGGCTGAATGACTGCTTGAAAGGAAAAAGTGAGTGAGAATAGTTTATGTGTGTAAAGGTTATTGTGGCTTGGTTTATTTATTACTGAAAATGGTTCATCAACCCACCCTTCATCTTTACTGACACCCCTTCTTCTCCCAAATGGAAATCCATGCTCAGTTATGGAAAAGGAGGAGGACACATGGAGGGAGGGGGTAAATTGCTTTTGGTGTGCACAGCAAGAAAAGAGCAGAGGGCAGCTTGCAGGGACTCTGGTCAGCCACCATGACAACATGGACAGCTAGGGAATCTGGCGGTTCTCTTGGTGTAGGTCACCTCTGTTCATTGGCCGACAGTTCAGCCCTTTATAGTGCCTGTCAGGACACTGGGTGAGTTGGGGCAATGAATTTTAAGTATGTCTTGTTTGGGACATCTCCCCAGCACCTTGGCTTCTGGGTGGAAGCCCACAGCAGCAACACACATCTGGTTCTTATGTATTTCCCAGGCTGGTATGGAAATGCCCAGGCTGCATGGCAGAAACCTGAGCTGGTGTGACAGGAAAATTTCTCTGCTGAGCAGTGTTAAAGTTTGGATAGTTTCGGAGTGCTGGGTGGCCCCTACTCTTGATGTGAAGCACATGACCTCCCTCCTCATTCTATTCTGTTAGAGTTAATTGCTCCACAATGAGGGCATCTCACACATCAGAGAAGGAATCTTCCCTAGCCAATATGATGGCACAAGTAACACCACAGGTGGAATAATTTTTGATACCTGAAGAGTGTCCTTACCTGAAAAACCCCACCTACATAAAATGGGCCTGGGGTTTTCTTTCATCAGTGGCTTCCTGGGTACAAGTCTCTTTGGCCTGGCCCAGGCTCTTAGCAGGCTGTTGGCCCTGTATTAGACTGTACATCCTGACCTTAAAGCTACTACAGCTTCTGTGAGTGGGCAGCCAACCCCAGAGTCAGATCGTAATAGAATAGCTTCATATGTCAACAGCAAATTTGCTGCTGTCCTCAAGAACCCAGAGACACCCTGAGGACAAATTCCCTGCAGACTCCGAGAACCCCATGAAAGAGGGAGTGGAAGCTGGCACACAGCTCCAGTGACTCCCAGCAGTTTGGCCCCTGCCTGCCGCTAAGCCTGGCAGAGGGGAGAGAGGCAGGGCTTGGGAACAGGGCTAAGAAAATCAGTTGTTCCCCTTCTTTGGATCGGCTTGTAGACTAGCTTGAGACAACAAATACCTGAGAAGAGGAGTAAGGGTGGAGGGCGGAGGGCGGAGCAGGCCCTGTGGTCCCCCCTGGCAGTCTTCTAGCAGTTCTCAGGCTCTGAGTTAAATGACCAGAGCTCCCCACAATGCCCTTCTGAACTGCAGGAGGTGGCCCAGAGCAGATTACCGGAGGCCTCCAGTCTCTCAGACCTGCCACCCCTCCCCCAGCCCTCACCTTACAGAGGCCCCTATCACTTACTTCTGAGAGGACTTGCTTTCTCAGGAAACCTGGTGGAGGGGGATATGGGAAGAGTTGGAGGCATATTTCCTGAATTCACAACTCCCTTGGAAATTGACATATAAAGAGGAGATCCCAAACTCTGCCAAGATAGGAGCTCCATGGTATCAGAAAACCTCTTTCCTCCTGGGGAACCCCTGAGACCCTTCCTTAAGTAACCCTGACACTTTGTTCAAGATGTCAGCTAAGCTGGGAGAAGGAGTTTGGTCTGTCCCCTATCCAAGTAAATACAAATGAATTTTGCTTCTTAAAAAGAACTGTTATAGATTTAGACTTTTCCCAGCCCAAATCCACCTAGTTTCCTCAGGGTCTCTTGTCAGCAATCACAGCCCACCCCCATCTCTTTTTCCATTTGTCTTTGTGGCTCAAGGTTGCGGCGTTTAGGAGGGTTGTTCGTGTGAGCAGGCCTTCCTGTCTCACCCCATCTCCCTGGATGCAATTGCAGTTGGAAGCCACACACACACACACACACAAAAGTCTTTTAAAATTTTCTGCTATTCTTCCTGACTAGAAGAGTTGACAAGACATAGACATATTAAGATGCATAAAATACAGTGGACTGATCAGCCAAAATGCATCTCATTTGCACTTGTATGTAGCCAGGAGAAGGCGTTTGTGTCACCACCAGGGCCCCCAGCCTTCTCTGCCATGCTGGGCTGACTGGCTGGAATTTCTGAGAAGGCCCCACTGCAGAGGCCATTTGCTGAGGTCCCGGCTATAGCCCCAGCCCAGGCCAGGCCAGCAGGGGTGGGGGGAGTTGGGGAGGGATCTGCAGGGCTTGAGTCAGCTTTGGAAGGCTGCTTTGAGCAGCTCAGGGGCTAGAAAGCCTGGCTGGTGGTCACAGAAACCCTGTGGGTCTGTCTCCTGGGTTGAATTAAAGAAAGGACACCATGAGGTAGTCATGGACCACATTTATACCCACTTCTAATCCCTTCCCAAAGTTTCGTCCTTTTTACCCTGTTTGTCACCGGTGGGGGGATACCTCTGCCGGATGGGTTCCTCCATCTTCTAGTCCTGAATTCAGACCCTGAGCTTCTCCTTTCTGCAAACGTCTCCGCTGAGCCCCACTTCTCAGTCCCTAAGTTCCCAGACTGATGCCTCTCCCACCAACTCTGAGAGGCCCACGGAAGCTGCACCAGAGTCGTCAGGGAGCCCAGTGGGGCTGTGGGCAAAGTTAGAGATTATTATGACGTTTCCACTCACTACCTACCTAATAATTACTCTCTTGCTTGGATCTTAACCTTCCTGTTCCCAGGTGCTGAAGTGCCCAACTCCTATCCACCATCTGGCGGCTGAGGTTGCACTCAGAGGCTGGGTCACTGCACTAGGGTCCTTGAATAGCCTAGAAGGCAGAGCAGAGGAAATGCCCGACTAGTTGCTCTGAGAGCTCCAGTGGCACATCCCGGGGGCAGCTCTTCCACATGATCCTCTGTGATTTCCCTGCAAAGGTCATGGTGACAGACTCTACCAGATCCCCACTTCTCCAGCAAACTTCCTCTCACCCAGCAGGGAGGCTTGTGGCTGCTTCTGGGTCTGCGCCTTCAGGCCAGATGGCAGCCTGTGACTTTCCTGTTTCAACCTTGGGCGAGGTACGCGGCCCAGCAAGACTGCTGCCTCACCAGGTGGCTGCCTGGGGAACAGCCACTGATAAGGCCCTACAAACTCAAGTGCAACCACCCACTCATGCTCAAGGCAGCCTGCAGGAGCAGAGAGTCTGAGGCTGCAAGGCTGACCTGTGAGCCCTGAACCATTGACAGCCCGCGCACATGTGCAGAGCCCCAGGGAGCAATCAATAGACTCTGTGTCCTGAGAGCGGGAGACACGCCTCTAAGGTGTGGGGTCCTTTAAAGATCCTTGGTACTACTTTTGCATGAATCCTTTGTTACAGCTTTGTCAACCTGCACTCCTTCAGCAGCCCCCCCCCCATCCTGGGCCTCTCCATCTCCCCTCATTTCCTCCCCACACCCCAAAGCAGGGAAGGTCTGAGTAGGGAATCTGCTCAAATCAACTGCCCTGCCCCAGATCCCCTCCTACAAAATGCCTGTCCCTAGGTTATGATCTCCCCTTCATGCTTGGAGCACATGAACATAGTTTACATTGCCTTTGGCTTTGGAGTTAGGTTCTCTTGGAAGAAAAAGCTTTCTGGATGTGACCTCAGGCTGCTGCTGCAGCAGACTCCTGCTGCTAGTGAATGAGCAGCTCTCGGGCCACAGACACAGATGGGGGTGACTAGGGTAGGTAGGGGGTAGGGGGTAACCTTCCCTCGCCACAGTAGGGACTGGAGGATTATGACAGAAAGAGTAGGGTGAGAGTAACACAGCTCCAAACTCAGTTGGTTTCTTTCTACTGGCTACAGGGCAACCAGCTCCCACTGTTCTGGGGTGGACTGCTCCCCTCACCTCCCAGTTGTGGTCTGACTGCTCTATAGTCTAAGTGCAATCCTAGGCAAATGTTTAAAGGAAGATGCTCTGACACACAGGAGGTGCGAGCAATGGCTGTGTTCATACACATAAGCTTACCTGTACCATCATATTATAGCTGTACATCTCCTCAGTTTTTCTGTTTAATTTGTCTTCATTTCTCCTTTCTCAGCCTTTCTGTTTGTACAAGCCATTTGGAGAAAAATCAAGTGTGAGCACCTCTGTGCAGAATCTCTGTATGTTATATAACACACACAGGGAGTCCTGAAGTTACCATTTTGTTCCAAATCAGTCAGCCAAGAGAGTTTCTGACTGCAGTGGGGTGAGGTGGGGATGTCAGGGTAATGCAAATGGAGGTGCAGGCCTCATTCCCAAAGGGGGAGGGCTTTTATTTTCCTCCTTGACGTCCCAGTTCAAGACCCAGGGACAAAGGGGATAGGTAACTGATCCATCTTTGGGTCTCTCTCCCTCCACTTGTAACCACTCATGGGCAGGCCCTCTGCTTCGATAAACAGGGGAAAGCTTGTGGGATCAGGTATGTGTGGAAATAGTGCTGACCTCTGACAGCCCCTCCTTACCAAAAGGCAGAAAGCCCACTTTAGCTGCAGGCTTTTCAGAATCTTTTAGTGCCGCCACTTCCATTTCCCAGATGTCGCCGGACTCAAGGCTACTTGCTTAGCATCTTTCTTGTTAAAAATATCCAGGACAACTATTAAATAACTCTCTGGGGAGAGTTAATGACATTTCTCTCGTTTGAAACTGTTTTAAAACCCTATTTGGAAGAAATCTTTGAAGAGTACAAAGCCTGATCAGTAGCAGGATTGCCTAAGCAAGTGTAAAAGATTTCTCTTCCAAAAATGTGAATTAAATATAGTTTGTAGGTGTTGTTTTATTAACTGATGGGTCTTTCCTTACACATTCTCAAGACCAAGCTAGTAAGACATTTCTTTCCATTTTGGTAGTTTTGGGGTGATACTATACTTTCTGATTAAACCTTTTTATTTTTAAACTCTGCTGGCGGGTTTTCAACCTTGGAAATGTAAAGGAAAAAATAGACTCTCCCTTTAAGACTCTGACAGAGTGGGTCAGAGTGGAACAAACTTGCCTGGCTCCCATTCACATCTCGAAGAAGCCTCATCTGAACTAGGGTAGAGTGACAGTGGCAGGTTTGGCACCTCTAGTGCTGGCACAAGGTGAGCTCTTTGAAATGAGGATCTACTGTGTTTCACTATGCAATGTTCCAGCCGACTAAATGGGCTGCCTTCTGCAGAGAGGACAGAACTAATGCGTGATCTCCCAGGAAGCTTTTCATCAGAACATCCCTTGTCCTTTTGTTTTTGTATTAAAAAGATGTTTTTGCTTTCCTCTCAGTTCCTCCGCATTATTTTACAGCTACAACAAAGAAATACGGACAACGGTTATCTTTTTTTTTTTTTTGTCATTTATAAACTCATCTCATATTGGGAACTCACAAAGCCCCAGACGTACCTCAGGTATGTCTTGCACTTTTGATGTTTATTCCTGACTCAATGGTTTACCTACAGATTCACAGTTGATTTTGCCTTTCCCTGGACAAATCTCTCCCCCCAAAAATGCTACTCTCCTAACTTTCAGGGGAAGGGGATTGACTTAGAAAAAGCTTCCTGAATTAAAGAAGATGAGACTCAGGTTCTCCAGGTAAGTGATATGAGCTTATACGGGTGATGGGGAAGCCAAGAGCTGGTATTTTACCCCCTTGGTATAACTGCTCTCAGGAAGGAGGGCGGTAGGAGCATTACTACAGACATTTCTAAAGCTGTGGCCACGAAGTGAGTTTTATAGATAAAATTGTGGTGTAGTTCCAAACAGTTCAAGTTATTTAAATTTGAGGGTTTTTTGTTTTTTTTTTTTTGCACATGCACACACAACAGGCCAACCCAGGGCATATTACCGGCGCATTTCCGCTGGCCAGCTCTCGTGATAAGAGCCACAACGAAAAAACTTATTTTTGGAAGAATAAGAAAGGGGGGAAGCACCCCTCCATATCTTGTAAGTGGTTATTTTATACTGCTTGACATCCCCAAAGATAGGAATTGGCCAGACACCCTGCTCCTTTTTCTAAGAACTGGTGAACTAACCACTCTCCTTCTCCTCCCTCAAGACCTATCTCTGTTTAAAAGCTAAAATTTCTCTTCCCAAAGGGAGAAAAAGAAAGGCATGAATGCCATTAGTGAATTAAGTACATGGAATGTGGCTCTTCTAGGGCAATTGTATTTGTAAATAACTGTCTTCCTGTTTATTATAAAAATGAACTCGGATGCCTCTGGAACACTTAACACAGCAACTATTTCAACGTATGGTCTGATTTCCACTGTGTGTTTATCGGCACTCACTGGGAATTGTGTTCAGAAGAGTCACTCGGGGCTGGGAAGGTGGTCAGCTTCCTCTGACGCCCTGGCTGACTTGGGGAGGGGCCGCCCCCCCCCCCCCCCCAGTCCTCACACTTGCCAAAGTAGGAGCGGAGCGGGAGAGCTCCCTGGCAATATTATTGGCGTCTGGGGAGTTTCAGTTTTGCCCCTGAACCTTTCTAAAGGTGACCATGACCTTCTTTTGCAGCTTCAGAAATGAAGCCGACATGACATCCTGCTGGAGCATGAACTGGGCACCAACCCGTCTTCTGCGCTAGCCCACCGCCAGCTCACCAACCCTGCGCAGGGCCGGGCTGCAGTGCCTGGGCAGGGATGGGGCTGCGGGAGGTGACCGTGAAGCAGCGGGACACTGGCAGCCACCCCAGCTTTGGGGAAGTGCTATAACTTCCCACTGGTGGGAAGCGGAGGTACGCACAACCCAAGCTCCCCCAGGTCCCCCAGATCTCCATCCAGAGTGCGGGGCACAGGGCCTGAGGCGGAAACTTCAGAAAGCGCTGGCCGCCTCCAGCCCTGTCCCTGCTCCGCTGGCCAGGTACAGAGACCGCCACTCCTTCCCAAACAATGCGACCCATCAGCATGCGAGTCCAGTCCTCACTGACCCCTGCCCTCCCTCCCCCCAGACGGACTATGGCAGAGGGCTGGATCCTCATTCTGAACCAATGCATCCCCTGCCCTGGGCGGTGCCCTCGGGAAAAGACCCCGACTGCACTCACTACGGCAATCCCAGGCCCTGGTCTCTAGGCCGGGCCACAGACTTTGAAGATTCAGTGGGCCCAGCTCAGTCTTGACTTCTCCTCCAGGGCTCCAGGGTTGAAGCAGCGGCGAGGTGGGGCTCGGAAACAGCCGGCCCCTCTGAACTCCAGGGTCCCGGGAGGGGAGGCGGCAACCGAGTTCCTGGGAGGAGAAGGCGGGAACCCAGCACAGAAAACCGGACAGTGCAGAGCAGTGGTCTGGCGGCTTTTCTGCCTTCAGTGCCCACCTGTGTTCAGAAAGGAAGCACCAGAAGCTCTGGAACCCGAGCCCACCCAGCTCAGCTACTCCTCCAAACTTCCAAGAAAACTTTCACGGCTTCCTATTTGTTTTCTCCTCAGTTTTTTTAGAAAGTATTTCTCCAGCCACCGGCCTTGTGGATTGCTCTGCCAACTGCCCTTTAGTCTCTAGGGCTTTCAAGGCTGGAGTATTTACAGAATAATAATAATAACTATTGTAATTAGGCTGGGGGAGGACAGCAAGGTCAGAGGATAGTGGACTGAGGGGGAGAGTAGAAATGTTGATGAAAAGGAATATTTCGACTTGTGTTTTAAAAAGTTTGGTTTGACAATTATCAGTAACCCCGATGGACGACTTCATTAAAAAAAATTTACTCCTGCTTCTGAAGAGCCATTTTTACATCGCTTTTAGGAAGACAGATGAACAAAATATCGCGTTTCAAGCTATTTTGATCTGTAATTAAATGGCAGGATCGGTTTGTATTCTCCTACGGCTTTTACAGAAGTTGCAGTGATCCAAAGTCGGGTTGCTGTGTCAGAGTGGCATTTTTATTAATGAGAATACAAAAAGCTTGCATATTCTTAGCCCTGCTAGAATTTAGTTGCTAAGCAACCGCTGTATGGTAATTCATCCGCGAAATTTAAATCTTTGAGAAAGGATCCTGCGTTTTGCTGAATGGTCGCCACGAGGAAAACAACTTGTGGGACTGGCCAGCTGTTACCCTCAGGTAGGGATGTCACCCCACCGCGACTGCCACCGTCCCGCCTGGCTGCCCGGCTCTGCCCGGGGCCCTAGGAAGACTGCCGCTGCCTTCGGTCCCCAGCACCACCCTCGTCCGCTCCTCTGTGAGCTCCCGTCTCTGCCTGAGGCAGGCCCTGCACCGGAGCAGGCCCTCCGCGTGCACCCCTAGGGCTTCAGAGACTAGACTGCGACTTTCCACAGCCTCTCCCCTCACCTGCACCCACAGAAACGCATACACGCGCGCGCGCGCGCGCACACACTGGTGCACTCATCGTGCCACCATGCGAAGGCCAGTTGCCCAGACCCCTCTGAGGTCACTTCCACAGCGGACTCATAAAGAACTCAGCCCACAGCCCTCCCGAAGACCAGGCTGCAGCTCCGGCTGGCCGGCAGTGACATCATAGACTCCTGCTCGCCATGCTCGCGCCCACGTTTTAGGGTCCTGGAACAAACACGGATGTGAAATCAAGAATGAAAGAGAGTAATCTAATTAATAGGCCATGAGCCAGGCTAACAAAATCAAAGAATCCGATTACACAAGTACCCCTCTTGCTATCTCCGCTGCGCCCCCCCCTCCCCCACATCCCTCTCTGCCAGCCTCTGCATGATTTCCTTTCCTAGACTGGAAGTTCAGGAGGCAAACCCAGAGCTCTCTGATTTCCTTACTGAAATCAAGATCAAGCCCACAGTGGGGCTTCGCAGCCAGGAGGTCACATGGGAGACCTTCAGGGAAGCAATTGAGATGACCAAGAAACCTTCAAAACTTGGAGATTTGAAGAGGTGGCCTCCACACTTTTTACATATTATCACTCTCAACACCACCACCACCACCACCAACAACAACAACAACAAGACTAACACCTGTGCTGATGGCTTGCTTGTGCTGTCAGTAACAGGCTGGGAGAAAGAGGCTGTTCACTCACAGTAATTTTAAGAAGACATCTAAACAGAAATAACATAACACGACTCTTTTTTTCTACGTTACCTTGTTTCTGGGTCACAGATAACCTCAGTCTTAACACTCTTCCGACACCAGTCCCCAGCATAGATGTCTGGTACAGCCAGGTATTAGGTTTTCTCACCGATACATGGCATCTGTTCTAATCTGCTTAGCCAGCCACATGCATTTCATGAAAGAATTCTTTAATTTCTACCCTTCTGCCTTGAAAAAAAACAGGTCCACCTCCTAAATAATTAATTCCAAGTCTGCATCCAGTGCCAATACTTGTTGCATCCATTTTAGAATTTGATTAATTACCCTGGAACTTGGGCAAACTAAACTCCATGTGGAGAGAATGTTTCTTCTTTCAATTTAGTTCTGAAAGCTACATGTTATTGATGGATCTTACTCTATTTACATACAAATTGGTGCAAATATGCCCATCTCTTAAAATGCATTTTGTATAAATATATAAAAGTGTCATTTTTAATTTAGCTTGAGAGGTTGATCATTTATTACAAAAATAAATGAATAAATACAATGATATATTGTTGCTTCCAACAGGATAAATACTTTACAAATATATAATTTAAAAACAAATTTAATTGTTAAAATTATTTAAAATATTACACTTATTGATAAACTACCAATAGTATATACTGCATTTAATATTAGAACCAATTCTCTGAATGTTGAAAACCATTCATACAAAACATTATGAGCATGGTAATGAGCAACTATTGGAGGCTATAGGGAAGCAGAGGGACTCTCTAAGATAAAAAATGAACAGTTCTATTTTGGAACAAAGAAGTAGTCCTTACCTCAGTACTTAAAAAAGGCAGAGCAATGACAGCAAAGCTACTATTTTAAATACACCTTGAATGATTTATTGCCCAGACTTTTCGGGAGAAGATGGTTGGGGGAATGAGGTGATTGAGGCTTGGACAACACATCAGGAGCCACAGGAGACTCCAAAGTATAAATGGGCCTGGTTTGGAATTGGCCAGATCGGTGGGACAGAACTTTGTCACTTTCCTTTGGGTTGGAAGTGGAGGAGGGGGTGGGTTGAAGTGGGGGAAACAAATGGGCACTTTATGAAGCACAAGACACTTGCTCTGCGAAGGAACACAATGACCAAATTCATTAAAGAGATCTGGTGATATATAACAATATTTTCATTATTTATGTTAGTAACAATATAAGCCTTAACACAAAACCTCTCAGTTCTATCTGCTCTTTTGTTTTTCAACCATAAATTTCATTTTGTTAATACATTCAAAGGGTTGATTTTCAAAATACAAAATGCCAGCATTAGCTCACTTAAAAAAAGATGTAAAAGAATGAAATAAAATGGTCTTGCTTTCCCAGCTTCTCCCGTTAAAAGTTTCTGTTACCCCTAAATCAGGGCTTCTTCCAAAGTAATCAGCAAAGGTCGACTTTTAATAGAAAGCAGTGTGAAATCTAATGGCAGTTCTTTTGTTGTCAGCCAAATAAAGTAAGCAAATAGCTCCTAAAATTTTAACTAGACCCACCATCTAATCAACCACTACTAATGCTGTGGGGAAAACAGGATTTCATCTCACGTGCCAGTAGTATCCAATGTAGGAAAACAACCACACCCAACCCTCAGCTTTCCAATAATCCTTCTTTGCTTGCCCCTGTACACCCTCAAGGATGATGAAGTTTGCGACTCCCAACTCCAGGTTGTAAATTCACTGGGCAGAGAGATTACAATAGCAAGAGAAATGAGAAAACAGGAAAGCTAAGGAAAGTAAATTGTGGTTTCTTGTTTTCATTTTTTCCTTTTTCTGTTTAATAAATATGGCCTTTTTCAGATTTCACAAATCAAAATGATTGTGATGTTTAGTACGATTTGGTGTTTAAAATAATGCAACCCAAAACACGGCCATCTGGCTGGGCTTGATTTATGAAAGTGACAAAGGGTCTGCCTGGAAGAAATAACTGTTCCTTGTTGCTCTCACAGTTTTCCGGGTTTTTTAACCCCTGCACTGATATCTTAGGGAGAGGAAGTGAAGATGAGAGAAGGAAGGCAAAAGTGAGTGACAGCTAAATGAGGAAAATTATTCTATAAAAATCACAGGTTTATCACCCCCAAATACTTTTTAAAAGTCCAATATGAAAGGACTTAGCTAAGCAGAACCTCTTCCGTCTTTAGTACTCACAACCTGAGACATCGCACTTTCACCCCCACCATTGTAAATATTGATACTTTAATGTGATAAATGTGACCACTCTACAGGATGTATCAGGAGAGTGATTCAAAAAGGTCCCCCCACCCCCAACCACCAGAGCCAGTAAGGCAGACATAGAAACACACTGGGGAAAGACCAAAACACAGAACTGTAGAACCTCCTGTCCCACTGGTGTTCCCACTCAGGGCGAGGCAGTGTGGGCCACGTCAGGATTTCAGAACTGCATTCTTTCATTACAGGAAAAACAAAACAAAACCAAACCCAAAATGGCTTAATAATTTAAACTTAATTACACAGTTATCAATGACAAGTAATTGATACAAAATGTTATAGACTTGTGAGCTAGTCTTCACAACTATTAGTCTTTAGAAAAAGAGGAAAGAAATATAGCAATATGGTGGGGAGGAGAGAGAATAGAGGCCAGACTTTGGGAAGGGGGGGGGCTCTGTATTAACTATTAATAATCAGTTGGCATATTTTTTACTGGTGATGACATAGTCCAGTGCAATAAAGATGAAAAGGACCCAAGTATCTCCAAGGAAAGGACAAAAACACTAAAAATGCCCACTGAAATTAAGGGAAAGAAAAATATTGTGAAATTTATAGCTTATCAAGGAGTGACTACTAAGTTAAAATTAAAGTACTAGCAGTTTCTGTCATGTTTGTCCTTTAGATTTCCAAATCTGCCTCAGGTACAGCAAGCTCTGCTCTACTTCCTCAATGCTGTCACTTAAGGATATGCATTAGTAAAAAAATATTTTCTAAAGAACTATTTTATTCCCACACAGTGTTTATGCATCAGACACAGGCTATTTCATTCTAACAAATTTATTTTCTCGATCAGCTCTTACGGAATCACTACTCAAATTAAATTACAATCAAATGATCACATCAAAAGATACCCTTATTACCTAACAACTGTCCATATTTTCATTTCATTTTGATTTGTGCTCGTCTGAAAAAAACACGTAATACAAGATCTGGGGAAAAATAAATTACCGTTTTGCAGCAGTTCATAAGTATTCTGAATAAAATATTAAAAGAAGTCATTTAATGAAAATATAAAGCAAATATTTTTAGATCAACAACGGATCTAACAATTCTATATTGCCGTCTTTTGAAAAGTCTGTTTATTAAAACCTACCAAAAACACTGCTTGGAAATGGCAGTATTCTATAATCACATCCACAGCACCCATTCAATCAAAGTTGGCAACGGATTGAGGAGTGAAGTCCAAGAAGGGCAGCGGCTGGTGCTCAGTCCTTCCAAATCCCTTTATCTGAGTCAGTCCAGAAACAAAAAATAAAAATATTAATAAAAAAAATATTAGCGGTGGAATCTTTAGGCATCGTCCACCTGAGGGGCGGCCACTGCAGTCGCGGTTGCTGGCCAGGCCTCACTCCACGCCCAGTCTGCCCGCCCGCACCCCCGCTCCGCCGGGCTCTCCTACTCCTTGACGGAGGAGCAGATGTCCCCTTCGCCCTCGCTGGTCCCTCGGCTCTTTCGTGATGCTTTTATTCCCGAGGTTATGTGGATGAAGCGTATTCTTTTTCTTTTGGCATTGCTCTTCGGTTTGTTAATTTCGGAAGCTGTGAATATTATTTTTGCTGGAGACTGTTTTTTTTTTCTCCTTCCCATTTCATAGTCAGTTTATGTGTCCCCAGATGACTTTAATATGGCTAAGAAGAACCGGGTCCCGGAGCAGAGTCATCCCTGATTGAACCCGGTGCCTCTGCTTTCTTTCAAATCGCTTCCAGTAAACAAGGTACCGGTGGATCACTTTAAACAGCCCTTTGGAGGGAGGGGTTGGGAGAGACGGGTACTTTATCTTTTTTTTTTTTTTTTTTAAGAGGAGAGGAAAAGGCAGGTGCTAGGTCCTGTCCACCGTCGCTGTGTGGGACTTCTCAGCGTGCGCAGAACTCCACGAGTGCAGTTTTGGTGCGCTGGCATTTTCACTCTTCTTTGAAAACAAAATCAAGAACAAAAAATGAAACACCACCACAGTATAAATGAGATCTCACAATCGCCCTCCTCTCTTCTGGTTTTGTTTGTTGTGTATATATGTAAAACCGTCTGGGTATTTATTATGCTTTTTTGTTTGTTTTGCCCCTCCTTCCTTGGGCTTCAAAAAACATCTCTTCGGTCTCTCTCCTTTTTTTTCCAAAGGGTGGGCAAGCCTGTCTTTGGGTACAGGGCAGGATGGCGGACCCCCGGGCCTGGGGCAGTCCGGGTGCGGTGCAGGGTAGGCGCGGGCGGTGGCGGTGGCAGCGACTGCGCAGGCGGCAGCTGCGTCCCTGGCCCTCACTGCACGCTCGTCTGCAGTCCGTGGTGTGGCGGCGGCGTGTCGGCGCTCACAGTGCCCACTTGCGAGTAGACGTCGTCGGGAGTCTGCTGTTGGATACCTGGTGGCGTCATGCGCTTCTCCTTTTGGCGTCGGTTGCAGAACCAAACACGCACGACCTCCTTCTCGAGCTGCAGGCTGTCGGCCAGGTTGGTGATCTCCTGCGCTGAGGGCTTGGGACACTTGAGGAAGTGGCTCTCGAGCGCGCCCTTGACGCTCACCTCGATGGAGGTCCGCTTCTTGCGCTTGCGGCCCTGCGCCGCAATCTTGTCGATGCTGGTGGGGCTGCCGGTGCTCGAGTCCGCCTCCTCCAGCCACTTGTTCAGCAGCGGCTTGAGCTTGCACATGTTCTTGAAACTCAGCTGCAGGGCCTCGAAGCGGCAGATGGTGGTCTGCGAGAACACGTTGCCGTACAGCGTGCCCAGCGCCAACCCTACGTCGGCCTGTGTGAAGCCCAGCTTGATGCGCCGCTGCTTGAACTGCTTGGCGAACTGCTCCAAATCGTCCGACGTTGGCGTGTCCTCGTCGGAATGAGGGTCGTGGCTGTTGAGTCCTGGCCCAGCACCGCCACCAGTGTGGTGTGGCGGGCCCTGCGCGTGGTGCGGGTGTGGCGGGTGCGGGTGGTGGTGGTGGTGGTGGTGGTGTTCCGCCAGCTCCGGCGTGTCCCCGCGCACCAGCCCTGGGTGCACCAGGCTCTGCGCCCCGCCACCCGCCCCGCCGCCGCCGCCACCGGGCCCAGGAGGTGCGCTCAGCATGCCGTTCACCGTGAAGCCCCCGGGCTGCGAGTACAGCAGGCCCTGCGGCGGTGGCTGCTGGCTCCCCGCCATGGACGGGAGGTGCGCCGCGGCGGCAGCGGCAGCAGCGGCTGCTGCTGCAGCGGCGGCCCCCCACCCCCCAGGGTGGCCCTGGTGCGGCGGCGGAGGCGGCGGGGGCCCAAGGTGCGGTGGCCCGCGGTGGTGCAGCGCGGTGCCCGCGTGCAGGTCGTCGCGCCCGGCGCCTCCTTTCACGTCGGGGCCCTGCGGCGGCGGCGGCGGCTGCTGGGGACTGCCGGCCATGCCCACGGCGCTGCCGGACCAAGGCGAGCTCGCCTCCACCGCGGCGGCAGCGGCGGCTGCGGCCGCGGCGGCAGCGTGGGGCAGGGCCGTGACCCACTGGTGCGCGTGGCTGAGCATATGGCCGCCGTTGCTGGCAGCCATGGCCCCCTGCATGAAGTCGCTCTGGACCATCTTGACTGAGGATGGGTCCCCTCGGTAAGCACCGGAGGTCACAGCCGCACTGCCGGGCTGCAGGCCTCCCCCTCCGCCACCCGTGCCGCCGCCGCCTCCCCCGCCCCCACCGCCACCGGCCCCCGCCGCGTCCGTGTGTACAATGGAGCCGGCCGCCAGCAGGCTGTTCCCCGGCAGGTAGGGGTTAGAAGCCGCCGTGGCCATGCCGCTCCTCTCCCGCCACCCCACAGCCGCCACCACCGCCGCCGCAGCAGCAGCCGCGGCCGCCGCGCCACCCCCCCTTCCCGCCTTCTGCCCCCCCACACTCCTCCCCCGCCCCCGCCGAGGGCCCGATGGGCCCCGCCGCCGCCTCCGCCGCCGCCTCCGCCTCCCCCGCCGCCGCCTCCTCCGCCGCCGAGGCCCCGGGCCGGAGCTGCAAGGCCGCTGGGCAGGGCGCGGGGGTCGCTGGCCGGTCTCGGTCAGCTGCAGCAGCTGGAGCACCGCTCTGGGGAGTGGGGCTAGCTTTTTGGGGTGCACTCCGTGGCCGCCCCCTTCAGGGGGGGTCTTGGCCACCCCCCAGCCCCGGCGCGTTCGTCTTGCTCCAGCGGGGCTCGCTGAGCGGGGCGCGGGCCTGCACTCCGGCTCTAAGCCGGGGCGCCCGGCTCCCACTCCTCCTCCTCTTCCCGGACGCGGGCTCGATCCACCTGCTAAGTGGAGATTTCACGGGAGACAACAAAGAAAGAAGCCGTTTCTTTCTTCCTGAATCAAATTATGGATGACCAACAGCCGGCCTGCGCCTTTCCTTGGCCGCTCTCCTCTCTCCTCAGGAACACATTTCACTCGTTACCCCTTGGAGTAGTAAAACTTTTTTTTAGTCCTTGAAGGCGTGGTGATGCTGGCTGCTGGCGTGTGCGGAGAGGAGAGGCCAGCTCCTGCTCTTCTCGTGTCTGGTCCTCTCGTTTCAAGTTTTGTTCTGTCCTAGGAAAACTTCTTGCGATGCTGCATTGCTCTGAAGTTGCTATTGCCGGAACTCTTGGTTGCCTCTGAAACAAGAGTCCTCTTTCATTCTCCTCGCAACAGTCACAGTCTGATGCGACATCTTTCCTTTTAAGCAGAAACGAGGAAACAAATATAACAAGGAAAAAATGAACAGGAGAAAAATGAGGTCGAATGGCTCTGTTACCTTGTTGCTGAAGGTTGGGGTTGGTGTTTTATTTTTTTCCCAGCAGTTGTCTGAAGGAGGAGGAGGAGAAGGAGGAGGAGGAAAAGTGCATTGGTGGAGGTGGAGGGGTGTGTGTGCATATAGGAGATCCTTCATACACAACCAACTCCAGTGGGCACGCTGCGCGGCTCGTAGGGTGCACGGCTGGCGCGGGCGCGGGCCGTGCGCGAACGGAGTTGCACTGGGAGCTCGTTCTGCGCCCTGGTTTGCGCTCTCTCTTTCTCTCTCACTTTCTCTCTCTCTCCCTCCCTTTCTCTCTCTCTCTCTCTCTCCCTCTCCCTCTCTGTCTCTCTCCACCCCCCTCGCCCTCCCTCTCTCCCCCAGTCTTGCCCTCCCGCTTGCGCTCCAATCTGACAGTTCGCTCTCGGTCCCTCCCTCTCGGAGCAGGGACTGTCGAATGTTTACCCTCCGCCTCGAGCGCACACCCACCACCACACTTTCCCAAATACTAGGAAGTCGAGCGCCAGGGGCCCCGTTGATTGGCTACCTGCTGAGTGATTGGCAGGCCCGGAATGACTGGCTCTGGACGCGAGGCCCCCCTTCCGGCCGTTTCGATTGGTTGCTTTTTAATTTAGGCAGAGCCACGCGGATGCGGGAAATCGTTCGTCCCCCAGGCTCCCTCCCCCTCCCCACCGTCTCCCCCCCGCCCCTCCCCCGCCACCCTCTCCGCCACATCTTAACTCTTCGGGTCCGGCGGAGTCCTGGGCGTACCCTCCGCGGCTCTGGACGTTCGCAGGAGGCCTGGGAGGACGGAAGGGGAGCGGAGAGAAAAGAGAGGGAGGGACAGGAGAGGGGGTTAGAATAGAAGGAAAACGAAGAGGGGGAAAGAAAATAATCCTGACACAGAGCGTCCGACCCGCTGCACCTAGAACTGCGTCGTGTCGCAGCCTCCCGCCCCTCCCATCCCAGAGATTTGTACGGCGTGCGGCGAAGATGCACCTTTCAAGCTAATACCTATGACAGATGTGGCCCCAGTGGTTCAAAGTTCCCGTTTCCATTCACCAGCCTGCCCCCTTCTCTGTCTCGCCGGGCGGGGTCGGGACACCGGAGCTTGCAGCGCCGACACCTCGGTCGCGGCCACGGTTCCTGGAAATGCGCGGCCGCAACTCTCCGCAGCCGCGTCGCGCCCGCGCCGGTCCCCTTTGTTTACGCCCTCGCAGGCCCTCGTCCTCCCGGAGACCGTCGGCCCGGGACGCGCGTGCGAGCGAGCGGCCCTCCGGCTGCCCGGCTGGCGGCCCCCGCCCCGTCCGCGCCCCCTCGCCTCCCTCCCTCCCAGCCCTCCTCCCTCCGCCGGGTCAGGCAAGTAGCGCGCGTTCCCCCGTGAGTCCGGGGGGTGCCGCCGGTCTGCGGAGCGGGGGCGGTTTGGAACGGCACACGCCGCCCTTGCCCCACGGAGACGCCACCAACGCGTCTGGTCCCAGTGACTGGGGCTTCCCGTCGCAGCCGGCGCCGCCGCCACTCACTCGGGGAGCTTTGCTGTGTGGCTGTGTGTGCGTAACTTAAGTGTGGCTGTTGTGGTGGGATTGGCTTCTGGCTTTTCTAAGGTACGGTGGCGCTTTTCTTTCCTTTCTGCCTTCGATGGGTTTGCGCAGGAGATGGGTCTGGCGACGACGAACGCTTTCTCAGCCCCGGCCGGGCCGAAAGAGTTAAGGGGGAGGGCGGGGGAGGGCGGGGGTGGGCGGGGGAGGCGGCGGGGACGCGGCCGAGCGGAAACGCTGCTCCGAGGAACCTCAGCGAACCAAGAAAAAAAGGGAAAGTGGCAACGAAAACAAGGGCAAATTGAACCCTCCTCGGGGACTTCAAATGAACTAACCTAAGTCGGACATTCAAATAAATACAGCGTTCTTAATGAGGGTGCGTGTGCGTGCAGCCCGCAGCACGGCCGCGCTGCTCCAGCCCCGCGCCCGCCGCCCCGGCTTCTCCTCCGCGGGCACCGGAGTCGCGGCCCTGGACGGGGATGCGGGGCGCCCAGGGCTCCTGTTAAGTTGTGAACGGAACTGCCCTCCCCTCCCGGGGAATAATTCATCTGCTGGGCTTAGTTAGGTGAACCCGGTTAAAGCCGGATAACCCAGCAGCAGCCATGCAGCCTTTGCGTGATTTTCAGATTAAAAGTAAACACGTAGAATTTGTGTAGGATCTTGTCCAGCTCTTGCTTGCCCAGGGAGAGATACCGTCCTAGGTAGGTTTTCCAGCAAAGCCATTATTGCTAAGGTATAGATGTGAAAAAACAGTGGTAACCAAACCTCAAACCGCACAAATTTTTCCTTTGTGTCCCCATAAGCTTTCTTTTTATATTTATACGCGCGTATATGTATATATCAAAGATGGAACACAGATTTCATTGAATAAATCTGAGATCTCCAGGTGCAGACGTTTGAATAGTCAGTGCCAGCACCCCGTGTTTTCCTTTCCTGCCGATTTTGCTTGGATC
This sequence comes from Artibeus jamaicensis, assembly GCF_021234435.1. Lineage (NCBI taxonomy): Eukaryota > Metazoa > Chordata > Mammalia > Chiroptera > Phyllostomidae > Artibeus > Artibeus jamaicensis. The sequence goes on along the minus strand of NW_026521810.1, from coordinate 5,098,133 downwards.
TGGCTCAAAAACTGAGAGAGTCTCGTGGTTTTGTTTACACTGAATGGGGAGGATAGGAACAGAGCCATGGGGCCGTCTTTCATTAATATACAGTGAGGATTTTGTCTAAATTACCGCTATGAATTTCACAGTGCACGCTTTCCAAAGCAGTCTCAGGTGGCCTGGTGAAACGTGATCGCGCCTCTGCAAACATATCCACTTTCTTTCTTTTCAAGGAGGGTGTGTGTGTGTGCGCGAATGGGACCCCCCCCCGCCCCGCAAAACGCAGTGCTCCTTGATAACAGAAATGCACTTCTGTTCCGAGGTGTGTCCCCTTAGTCTTCCCTTTCCTTCTGCTCAGTTCTCCAGTCGCACCCTAGCCACCCCCAGCCCCACCCCACCCTCTCCCTCCCTTTGCGAGTGTGATTGTTTTGTCTGGAAAAAAAAAATCCAAAGTATATAACAAGGGGAGAACAGTTAGTGCTGATTTTCATTTGCATACATTTTCATATATTTTGGTGAAAATAATAGACTAGTGGAGAGCTGGGCTCCGAGGAGTCAGTGTGAAGGGAAGGCTAAGGATGCATCGGTTCTGGGGAGTTCAGAGTACGCCTCCCCCAAGCCCGCCACCTCGTTTAAAAATAAAACGTCTTTTATTTCAAAGTCTGACCCCGGAAGTTTGCTGGGTAAGTGTGGTTCATTTTCTCTTCATGTTTTCTCTTTTTTCTTTCTTTCTTTCTTTCTTTCTTTCTTTCTTTCTTTCTTCTTGCTTGCTTTAATGCTCTTGTAGGTTTGGGAGCTTAATTTCATTGCTTGGGACAAGAGGGGGTTCACAGAGCAACTGTTTTTAAATAAGGAAGGGAGAGTGTGCTGGGGGAAGAGAATTAAAAAACCCAGCCCTGATACAAATATATAAAAAGATGGACTTATTCCAAAGATTCCCACAGCAAGGCACTTGGGGGGGTGCTATCAATTTTAATTGTTGATTGCGAGCGGGGGGGGGAGCCCTACGGAGGGGGGGAAACAATTATAAAGTGTTCAGTATTATGAACATTTCTTGTTTGGGGAATTATAAAAATGAGCAGAGAGGAAGAGACCCTCTTTCCGTACAGACATGGTGAACTGTATGTGCTTGCTTGGGACTGGGGTGAGGAGATCCCTGCTGAGAGCAGGGGATGGGATGGGGGGGTTGGCGAAGGGAGGGCAAAAAGCTGCAGACTATGTAAGCAGGGGAGGAAGAAGAGGCAGGAAGTTGGTGCACCCTGGCTTAGTACCATTTCTGCTGCAGCCACCTAGCCTGCTCATGAAAGTCCACCAGAAAGAGGGTGATCAATCAAAACTAATGGGGACACCCTACACTTAATTCCCAAAGAGGGCTGGAGCTTGAGCACTGCAAACTAGATTTTACTGTGGTTTTAATATTTGACAACTGGCCTTGTCCCCCTCCTGCCTCCCTGGATTTTGTAAAAATTCAGTGTGCAGTTACTTGTTAGATGCAGTTAATTAGATAAATGTGGCTGGAGGAAATAGCTAGGCCAGTTTCAAGTTGATGCGGGCACCTTACCTTCATGAAATAAGGCTGGAGAGGATTCTTTAAGCTTCTTGGTTTTGTTCTTTTTAAAGGAAGCTGTGTCTGGGTGATGAGGGAGTAGACTCAAATGGCTGGAATTGTATTGCACTTTTTTTTATCCAGAACACCTTGCAATTTAAAATTCGCAGTATCGTATCTTTGGCAACAGTTCATGCCAAATCAATGAAATGGTTTGTAAGGAGGGAGGAAGAGGTTTCAGTTGGGAGAGGAGTAAGAATCGCGGGGTTTCCACTCCTTGTTTACGTGCTTGGCAGACTCGCTTTTGACTGGGGTTAACTCTCTGTGCTCCATGGGACCAGATGCCATATCGAGCTGCTCCCTGAAGATCATTTGTTTCCTTGATGGGGAACATTTCTGAGCAGAGCATATTGGTTGCCATAGAGAAAGAAATAAAAGGAAGAACACTAGTCACATTAAGCTATATGTTTGTGCACTGGGCTTGAGATAAAAGGACCTTGGCTCAGCCAAAGAGGAGAAGCCAAACTAGAGATTTCTAGCGCCACTAAAACTAGCTTTATTATGTTTTGGACTTTTACACTTGAAACATACAAGCTAATTTTATTGGTTGTTGTTAATTTTATATGACACGGTTTACCGAACAAAATAAACTTTCCCAAGTGCTCAGGAATCACACTAAGAACTTGTCAGCAGGGGGCGCCCTGACTCGCTTTAGCAGGTACTGGGTAAAATGTAGCTGTATCCAAAGCAAATCTGCTCATTCAAACATGCCAAAGGAGCAAACCTTTCTGTGCAGATTCTCAATGAGTGAATTCATTGCATAACACAGGGTTTTAAATACGAGGACAATGACTTCCCCATCTCCCACCCATCTATATCTGTGAAATGGCCCTGAAAGAAACAGTTAAAGGATTTGTCTGTTTCTCTCAGTGAACTGTATATAAAGCTGGAAAACAGAATTGGGCTGTGAAAGCAAGAAAGCTTTAAAAATTATTAAGGGTATTTAATAAAATACTTTAGAAACTACCATTCAGGTTGTATTTGTGGGGGAGAGAGTTAAAAAATAAAATGCATCCTAGGGTATTACCTATTATATAATGAATGTTCTTCAACTTGACTCATACTTTGACTTCTAAATGTAATTCAAGATCCTGGAGATTTACTTTATCTTTTTTTTTTTTAACTTCATTTGATATTTAATGGATACTTTAATTCTTGGTTCCTCCTGTGGCTGTACAAAGTGTGGGGAAAAGAAAATACAAAATAACCATTGGTTAGATGTAACTATGAGCTTGAAAAATTTTAGCATAATATTACTTAACACAGGTGAAGAAAAGTTTTAATAGAGCACCAGGTTTCCTTCCACACCAGGGATTTTAAAATACTGCCTATGGAAACAACTTTGTTTTGGTATAGGATAAAAACGGTACATGAAGAACTTCCTAAAATAGTGAAGAGCAAATTCTGAGCAATTTTGAGGAGTTAGTTTGTTACTAACAATTTTCCCAAGGAGATTTAGAGAGCATGGCTAAGAAAGGGCAGCCTATCAGTGACTGGGAGTAAGAAGCTGGTGTCCTCTGTTCAGTAATTCAGTGCACCTGGGACTGTGTCACTGAGCCTGTTCGGAAGGGGCACAGGACATGAAACTCTAATGTTTCCCAGGAAGAGGGCGGAAGACACCTTTTTCTAACTCAACTCCAAGTCAACCAGCTTCCAGCCATGAGTTTTACTTTGAAACTAACTTTGAAAAGTCAAGGTTTGGCTTTAAATGGTATTTAATCTGAGAGGGTTGAAAGATTATGGGGACTAATAATCAAAGGAGACATTCTGAAAATCATTTTAATTCCATGATTTTTTTTTTTGTCTGGGAGCTCTCACATTTAGAGTCAGGAAATGTACTGTCAGGTTTGTGCTGATAAAACAAAGTGGAAAATCGAGAAAACTGCAGTTTGAGTCCAAACATTGCTTTTTCTTAAGCTCTCTGGACAAAAGACTTCTGGGGGAAATCCACACGAACTGGACAAATGCTCAAAGCTCCAGCTTACTTTGCATGCCTGGGCCGCTGAATGCATTTAAAAATTGTTAAGGAGAAAGGAAACTTTTCTATTTAGCCATACATTTTGCAAAACACTAGTTAGGCAATAACTGTATATACATATTTAGAGGATACTTTTTTGTATCCTTTTTCATTGGATCTGTAATTGTTACTATCTTGGCTGATACTTTCTTTTTTTTTTCTTGCAAAAGTACTTTAAAAGAAAGAAAAAAAATGTTCCTCATGATATCTATAGTCTTAGGTTACCTAAAGTAAAAGAAACAGAAAATAGTGCTTCTGAGTAGAGCAACAAGTTAATTTGAGAACTGATATATTATAGAGAACGAATTAGCATTCTATAATGATTTGGCGGTGGGAACGATTGAGCTGGGTGTATGAATTAAGATTCAAAGTGCTGGGCAAAGCTACAAAATTTTAATCATTGGGGATGGTGAAACTGCTTTTGCCAAATGAGAGAATGAAGAACATTACCTGGGTCAAATGCACAAAACACAAAGTGGGTATTTATTCATTTGCTTTCATTTGAGAATGATAAGGTGCTGGATACCCTAGCTGTGCAGGAGTACACTTGCCATTAGCATTTACAAATTAAAATGTTAAGCATACTTACAACCCACAGTGTGTGCTATATACAAAGTAAAGGGCTCTCTAATGGTAACTTTTGGGTGAAAACGAGTACATGTCATCTTGAGCAGTGGATGAGTTGTTTCCTGGTCTTGCTGAGTGTTTTGAAGTGTTCGACGGTTCTTCTAGTTCTTTGTATCACTTTGATAACTGATTTATCTGATCTATAGGAAAGGAGCAGGCACTTAGTTCTCTTAGATGGGTTTGAAGAGGCAATTATAAATTCAGACACTGTAATTTCTCACCCTAAAATAAGAAGCTTTACTTTTCATGCTTACAGGACAGCTTTAGACGACCAGGCAGTTCAGATTGGGAAACTTAATTTGAGAAGCCATGATAAGTTGGTTATGGAGTATATACTTTTGAAACAACCCATCTCCAACATTTAGCCCACTCTAGCTGCATGCGTGCGTCTGACAAGTCTGTTAGGGAAAGCTACCAATTGCTAGGGAAGCCATAGCTGACACAATGTAACACACTATTCTTGCCCGTCGCCTCATATCGCCACCCCAGACCCCATCATAAGGGTCTTTGAATTTAAATGCACAGGGATAGATAAGTAGAGCCCCAGCTGATTGACTAGACTGATGATAATGATTTATTAACAAAAACGTGGGTATGTCCTAGCTAGCAAAATATTCCATGGTCCGATGTGTATGTATGTTTTAAAACAAACACTACAAATATTAACTCAGCTTTGCTAGAGGGATAGTTGGATTGCTTTGAGCTTGGGGTCCTACCAGAAGTGAACTCTCTTCTCCCTTAGGGACACTTCCTCCCAACCCCAACCATTTCCTATATATTAGACAGCACTTCCTTTCTAGGTTGGGACTCGGTACTCTAGGATGGATAAGAAACATTGTGGCACATTGTGGGGGAAAAAAAAATCAAATACTCTTTTTTTTTTTTTACTTTGGCACCTGTGTTTTTTATTAGGTTTGTAAATATTTGAACTTAGCTATTATTTGTGGAGCTGGGTACAAATTGCGTTTTACTAGGCTGAAAGCTGTTGTTCTTTTGGGCATTTCCGCCAAATAGTGCTCATGTGGGGTCCTCTCTCCTGTGACTGCTGAAGCTCCCACTTCACTGTCCTGCTCCCTCCTTAGGTCCATGTGGACTGGTCAGTGTTCGAGGGGTCTTCAAGAAAGTGTGGTTGTTTTGTTCACTTAAAAAATACAGTATCAATATTCATGAATATTGATACTTTCAGATACTCCATGGTTTGTTTGCAGCAGTATAATTTCAGCCCCCCCCAAATCTGGTAAAGAGGCTTTGGTGGTAGAACTCAGTGACCTTGCTCACTGTAGCTTCATGCCACTGGCGTTTGTTAGTCTGAAGTTAAAAGCTTTGTATCTCCTATCGCTTTGAATGCTTACCCTTCCTCCAAAATATTCTGGTTACTCAATAAAGCCCAAGGGGAGACTTCCCAGGTTGAGTGGTGCTTAACAGATGACAAATCTTAATTCATTGTTACATCAGGGTGCAAGAAGCCCCACGAAGTCAAGGTGTGCATGTCCAAATGGCATAGGTTATGCTCTCTTTAATTCTCATTGCACAAACAAACAAACTTTCACTCAGAAAAAAAGTGACTATTAAAGTATCCTAATTTCAGAAGCACTACGATTTCACAGCAAGGGTCTGGCAAGTGATTCCTTTCCAAGCTTATCAATCAGATTGGAACTTTCCCTGGACAGGTTTGTCTTGGGGGGCACCGACACCTGAGGTCTCCATTCCACAGAGGCAGGGGCGGCCTCCTTCCTGCCGGGTCTCCTGTGGTTTGTGGCCATCGTCAGAAACTTCTCTCAAATAGGCAATGACTTGTGGGGGTACCAGATCCAAGCTCTACTTCTTTAGACTGCACTGCATGTTATTTAGAACATGGTTTGCAGAATAAAATTAGGAGGATCCCATTACTCTTTTCCCCCCTCTCTCTAAGCACTCGGCACGCAGAGCGGCCTTCAGAAGTCGAATTGGCATTGCATTTCCGTGGAAAAGAAAAACGGAAAGAGATGAAAAAAGGCAAAGGGAGAAGGGGATAAGGTAAAAGGAGCGAGGTGGAGAAAAAAGCAGGGAGAGATGGAGGAAACTCGGGACAGAAAGGGATGAGAGGAAGATGGAGTGTGGGACAGTGAAGAGGTAAACGCTGAGTCATCTTATCGGGTCACTGAGTACATATATATGCCTTTGTCACCAGCTCGGTGCCTGGCTGCAGGATGCCGCGGTGGGCTTTGTTCCGGCAGTGCCCGGCAGGACCCCTCACACCGCCTAGTCCCCCGCCTTTCTCGAGCTGAGGACGGTGGAGGTGGGGCAGCAGGACAGGGACGGGGACCAGAGGAGTGTTTCCAGAAGCCTTCAACCTGGGATTTCGTTCCTTTGCACTTTTTTTCATAATTCAATGTTCTCCTTTTGAGGAGGAGAAGCGGGCTGAGTAGGAGGAGGGACTGCAGGGAAGCCCTCTCCACTGCTGCCCTCAGCCCAGGCAAGGGAGGGGCGCGGCAGTCGGTGCCTGTGTCCATGGATTTGTATTGTATGCAAGGGCGCGTGGATGGATGCTTGCCCTGAGGATGGTCATATGTTCTAGGTTTCCAGCAGAGGTTTTGGTAGCTTTAGGGCGCCCCAAGTTACTGCCCGATTATTCCTGAAGATCTGCTCTCGAGATGGTTTGGGGCCGCAGGTGGGCGCTGTGGACGCACCTTGGGTCCGGGGCTGCTCACAGAGAGCGTGCAAGTCCCCGTCGTGGAGTCCTGTGGCGGGGGACAAAGAGGCAGACACTCCAGCAAGTAAAGGGCAGGCGCGCACATACACCCCATCCCGGGCGCCTCCGCATAAGGACCTTCGCCTAGGAGCCCGGGGCTCTGCCTCTGGAAAGTTCAACGTCCCTTCCCCTTGCAGAGCCCGAGCACTGCTCTCACCGCTGCATTTACCGAACCGCCAGCAAACGCGTGTCACCTCCTCCCTAGCCACCCCAAAGGTGCGGGCAGATTGCAAGAGTAGCTGCTCTGTTATTGTTTGTCAAACAGGCCCTTTCTCTTGGGAGAGGGGCGAGGGGCATGTGGCGGATACCGGGCAAGGATTACATTAATCAAAGCATTATTTCCCCAGAGAAGCCGAGCACAAATGAGAGTAAATCCTAATAAAATTGGATCGCGGGGAAATGGTACGCTTTAAGTAATCTGTGCTACCTGATAAAAATCTCACATTTATAAGATGTGGGTTAAAAAAAAAAAATCAGCACACCTCTGGGTTTGGCTTGGCTGCTGGGCCCGGCTCAGGACCGGGGACAATCATCATGCAAAGCTCAGCTGAACTTCTGGAGTGAGAAAGGGACATGGACAGCCCGCAGTTTGAGGTTTCACAAGAATCAGGTCGATCCCAAAGGCACCGTTGGTCCTGGTCGCCTGCGGAGCTCCTGGGCCGGATGAAGTCCCCTTAGGTGCCCTGGAAGGACTCGAACTCGAAGCGAAGGCCCCATTTTCCATCTCCAACAAAAGTCCCCGTGGGTGGGGCGCAGGGTGCAGCACCCGAGCTGGGCAATGGGTGGGCGTCCGGGAGTGGCGAGGACAGATTCACAGGTCTCTGCAGGCCCCCAGCCCAGGGCCCGCTGCATCTTCGGTGCTGTGTCTTAGGCGGCCTTGGGTCCCCTTAGGCCAGGGAAGGGGCTTGCTTTTGAGAATGATTGCTGAGGAAGCCAAGGGCGAAGCTTGGCAGTGAGACTTCTGGTACTTTTGGGTAGTCCCAGACAGGGAGTAAAGCTCGCACTCCATCTGCCTTTGTCCCCCAAGGTGTAGGAAACTGCCCGGTGCGGTACACCGCTCTGAGAGGGCAGAAAACGAAAACTCCCCCTTCCCTACCCCGGAGCAGAGATTAAGCCAGCAGCCTGGAGGCAAACTCTCAGCAGAGGGAGGCTTCCTGAAGTCGCACGGACTGGAAAGAGACGCCTTGTTGGTGACAAGTGTGACAACTGCCCTAATCCTCGGGATTGCACGTGATTTTTCAGAGAGGTTCAGAGGCAACCCGCTTTGGTGCGGGAGTCCCGCGGGGCCCTCCAGTACACCCGGCTCAGGGCCAGGTCCTCGCAGGGCGCTAACCCGCCGTCGCCCCCTGCAGGCCGGCACTAGAGGAGCCTGCGTGCCGCCCGCGAGTGGGGGGGGGGGTTAGGTTCTCCGCGTCGCCCTCGTGCTGGCCCAGGTAGCTCGCTGTGCACCTGGCGCAGGCTTCGGAACCTTCTGTTTTTCCAAACACGAGTCCCTAGAGGCGGAGAAGCAGCGAGTGGGAGCAGAGATCGCAGAGGGATGCAGCGGTGTCACCCCTCCTCGGTCCCTACCCGAAGGGGGTCCACCGTTCTGCTTCTGCCTCTACGAGGCCCGCAGCCCCTGTAGGTGCCAGCTGCGATGCGCCTTGTTCCCCACCCACGGGCTCCGGGGCTACTAGAGCTGCCCCGTGCGATCCACGGGCCTGGGCCGCCTCACCTACGGCGAGCGCACCTCTGTAGTCTGGCGAGGAGAGAGGCTCGGAGCGTGGTGCGGTGCGAACGTGGGCGAGGGCGGGTATGCGGGTGAGTGCGGTGCGCGCGCAGGGCAAGGCAGGAGGGGCAGCGGCGCGCGGTGCCCGCGTAACCTTCTTAGCTGTGCGGTCTGAACCGGCCCTGGAGCTCATTCCTCCCCCCACCCCCGCACCTTCCCCTTCCCTCCCTCCACCCCCATTCTCCACCCGCGACTGTCCTTTTGCCTCCGTCCCTTCTGATTTCAAAAGAGATCCCTCTTGTGGTCCGAGGATATTCATTGACACCCTGTCTCACGTGAGCGAGGGTAAGGCTGAAAGGGACAATATTCGCACAGAAATGCCACGGAGAGCTTTTCCACCTCCCAGCTTGCTCTTTTAAACTGGATTTCCTCCACTGGGAAGCCACGTTCCAGGGGCTTGAGTATCTGCTTCCTTTTTGTCTTTGCCTTCGACATTGCTTGGATGGAGGTTGTTTTTATTTTTGGAGGCATAGGGAGGCAGCAGGAACCAATTAAAAATGGCTTTTGGGGAGTCTCTTTAGCTGTCCTGTTATGTGCTACTGTCCGCAGCTTCTTCCCAATTTACTGGCTTCTTTCCAGTAATGGGAAGTTTGGGGGCGGGAAGATAAAGACACCCACACCTTTTCAGTTCTGAAATAATGACTCCCCTTTCCATCAGTCTGAGATTTCCATAATTTCATTACAAAACAGAGCTGTCAGTTATCTCTCATTAGAAAACAGAAAAACAGTCTAGTAGGAAAAAAAAAAAAGAACTTGGGCCAAATGAAGTTCCTTCTTTTGAAAACAGTAACCAGCACCATCCAGACCATTCAACTCTCAGGGGAAAGCAGGGCAGAGAGAATTCAGAAAACGGTGAAAATTCGCATCACGGAAAATATGAGCCCGATTACCAAACTGTATTTTTGATAACATGAGATTCAGAGGATACGAAACAGAAACTTTATACTTTTAGTTGTTTTTTTGGCCCTTACTGTTTGTATCTGGTGATTTTCAATAATTTAGAAATACTAGTAGTCTCTCTATATTTTTCTTGGATTTGTTAACATTAGATGGTTTTACTATTAACCGTAATTTTTTACAAGGCCGCCTGTCCTGGAGGAGGGCTCTCAGTAAAATCTGCACACGTTCACCTCAGGAGACCGTCACCAGCCAACACCCCGTCTAGTTTTGACCATTCCTTTTCATAAGATAATTTGCAGATGGTAAACTTTAATAAAGAATGTTAATGGTAAAATGTTTATGATGAAACTGATGAGTTTTTGTTTTTAGAATCAAAGTTTAGCTTTTATTTGAATTATTTATCAAGCTGTTTTCCCATAGGCTTTCTTGAGAGAAGGGAAAGGTGAAGGGAAGGGTATCACTCATTGATTTAAAGCATATGTGGGCATAAGGTTATAAAACTAGCCTTTTGGAAAACAGTAAATAACTAAAGCACGTCTACAAACACCCACCTTTGAAAAAAAAACCTAATTACTTTCATGGAAAACAGCACTCAATGAAAAACAGGACTGCCATACAACATGTGAGTTGCGTACAACATGTTAGTTGTATGGCAGTCCGAGACACTCCTCCTCTTCCTGTAGCATGGTGCCCTCTGGAAATGTACACATTTACACAGGATGTAAATGTAATATGCTTAAGGGTAGATGTTTATGTACATAACACAATAATCATATGCGTCTCAGCTGAATGCATTTGCGTGTAACAAGTCCATGTGTGATACACCAAACTTCTGTGATTAACAATACGTTCTTTAACCGGCAGTCTTAAAATAAGAGAAGAATGAGTATATATTAATGGTCTTAACACAAATTTCAAAATTTCTATTGAAATCTGAGTGGTGCCAACTGTAAATGACACCACAGAAATTGATAAGTAATACATGTATAATATTTATATTTAAGCACACCCTATTTAAAAGTACTATGAACTTAACATTTTACATAAAATAAAAAGCATCATATTTTTGAACACGCATTTAAAATAAGCACACTTTGTAAAAAAAAAAATCAGTGGTTCTTTTTGCCTTTTTCTTCCCTGCAAATTAAATACTGTTGACAGAACAAAAATTAAATTCTGAACACAATAACAGAGAACATTAATTTTATTTTCCATTCTACTTTAAAGGAAATATTTATAAGTAGTTTAATTTTATGGTCATTTATACCAATAAAAGACATTTAGTAGTTTAGTGATAATTCAAAATGTAAAAAAAAATTTGAAGCATATGTTTATCCTTGAAATGATGTGCAATATGGGATGACATGTCACTTACATGCTTCTTGTAAGTTTTTTAAATCTTTCACTTTCAAAGACTTTTTTGGGGGTTAAAATAATACAGTTAAAATGAATACATGGGCGGGAATCCAATGCTTGTTTGTGCTGAGCAAATGTAAAGAAACATTATAATTGAATGTTATACCTTATCAGTTATTTGTCTTAGTTGATAAAGGAATAAAAAAATGAAGTTTTGAAATTTCCTTGAAAACAGTGATAGAAGGAGCTCTCTCATGTAATGAGACTTACTTTTAATAATATTATAAAATATTTTGTTGGTTTTCCTTCATTTATATAAATGTATATTTATTTACTGAAAAACATATATGATGTTTATGGTGGCACTTATTCCCACATGTAATTTATTGCTTATTTATTTCAGAGACCGTATTTGAAAGACTGATGACTCATCAGGAGTGTCTAAATATTAGTGATGAGCTTGTGAAAATTAAAATCAGTTTTAGTCCAACTGCTTTTTTGAGGTTAGCTTCTTAGTCTCTTAAAATGCTTGAAGTTAAAACCATGGTAATACTACAAGTGAAAGTCTTTGAAATGACTATTACTTGGAAAGAGATGCTAACATTTTATTATAGATGTCTTTTAAAATCAACTGCGAAAATAAGTTGGCCTTTTATTTTGGGAAGTTTTCTGATGGTGTGACGTGACTTAAGGAAACATAGGCTATATAATGATTTTTAAAATGCACAATGTTCATTCAAAAATTGAGCTGAAGAGTTACTTTCTACAAACATGTAAAATCTTTTTTTTTATATCAGTTTAATTATTGAAGCAGATACAGTAGGCTCAAGTTAGACACATAGAAAGATTTGTATGAATGAATATTTTGGCATTCTATGGCTTGCGAGCAGGCAGAAGTATAATACAGCAAATAAAACTTCCCAGAATGTAAGCATCTGAGATTAAATTTCATTAAAATATTTGACAGTTAAGGAAAATAAGGAAAAATGCTTATTAACTCAGGGAAACTATAAAATGTTGACAGATCTCAAGTTTCATATTTAACTGGGCTCAGAAAACTGCTAGGATGTTGGTGGAGTACAAGTTATTCTGTCAAATTATTTTCATTGTGAGTTATCTTTTCAATGTTCTCAAATTTAAAGTCTAACTTCATAAACTTCCAATTTTGCCCCCTCCTTCCCTCTCTGCCTCCCTCTCTTCCTCCTTCCCTCTTTCCCCCTTTCTCTTTTCTCTTTCTTTCCTTTTTAAATCTATAAACAGTTGGGTGAAGCTAAGGTTCAGAGAGACACCCAAGGGGGAGTTCGGGTATTCAGCCTCAATGTTTAGACATCATCATTGTCACACATTGAGGTAAGGTATATCTGTTCTCTCGAAATGTTTATTTTCTTTCCTCAGCCACTACTAGTGACTTTTAAAGAGAGAATTAGGCAATGTCTACTAAAAGCAAAATAAACTGGAGAATTGAATGAAGGATTTGGAGATTTCAGATATTGTTGCTTTCTCTTCCACCTACCTATTAAGAACAGAAAAAAGGACATGGTGAAATTTGGATAATCTATATTGACTCTCTGTAGCGATTCAGTTTATAAGACAGCAATAGTAATAGCTTGATTCTATAAGCTATTGCTTGACTCCTCATTCCCCCAGGGTTATGAGAGATGAAACACACCTGAATGGACCTCCTGTTGAGACGTTTACCAGATTTAAATAGAGAGAGTTAAGAGGCCTGACTTGCCAGGTTTGGCTGAGTACATTGATTGAAGTTATTAGATAATTGTTCACCTTTCTACTTAGCCCCATGAGAGGAGACACTCACATATTATAAAATACTTTAAATTAATATTAAATAGTCCAGCTGGGATTGCTAAGGTTATTTACATTTAGCAATAGATTGAAATGTTAACATTATACATTTAATGAGTTAGAATCTTAGTCTCCTTGTATGCTCTGGCTTGGAAATGTTAGCTGAACACATTTTCAAGGGTCTTTTAGGGAAGACAATTTTCTCAGTGTGATTTGGTGAATTGAAAGGTACAATCCCTTTACTTCCTGTAGGGGACAAGAATGGAGAGAATGAGAGAGGACAGTGTTCATATATTGTAGGTGGTTATTAGACCCATACACTATTTAGAAGTGGTCTTTGGTAGAGTAGGATAAAATTAAGCATTGTTTGGGTTTAGTCTAAAAATATTAGTAAACATTAATCACAGATAATTTTTTTAAAAGCTATGTAGTCACAAATATTATTTTTAAAGTGGCACCTAGAACTATATTAATATACTTTGCTTTCTTTCTCAAATATTTCTGGAAAATTATGTCACTGTATCTTGCATTCATCTAATTAATCACCTGAAGTATTATTTTCACACATAAAGGGTGAATAATTCAAGAACAAACAAAATCATATGCTAGATAAAAAGAAAACATTCCTGACTTCATATTTACTATAATTTCAGGAGGGAGTGGCCAGGTGAAAACTATGGACTGGTGATATTTTATGTTTATAAAGTCATTTTATTACATTAACAGAAATTATGGTTTTGTATTAATCTTAGAAAAAGTATGATAACCTCTTGAAATTTTTAACGATTTCAATTTCTAGATGCACATAAAAATAGGGAAGTACTTCATTGGTTTAATGTTTATTTGCACAGAAATTCAATATGTAAAAAGATTTAATGAATAAATGAATGAAGGATGTTAAAAACGAGGCAGTTAGACCAAAGATTGTACTTTTGTTGGTTACAACTGTTAGTCATTCTATGGTACTTTTTTCTTTGAGCTTCCAAAAAGTTAGGCAATATGAATTTTTACTGAATCACTAATTATTCTTCACCCCAGACCCTTTTCAATAAATTGATGCCATCCACTGAAGATTTATGGCAAAACAAGATAATAGACTTATTATTAGGAAGTTCTTCTGTCATAAGAATTTACAAGATTTTTTGGAAATAATACCTACAGGGATATTTATTTTGCTTCTTATCTTTCTCATTTTAGAGTGAGGGCTTAATTCTTGGTGTTGGCTGTTGATCACGATGCAGGCTGTTGAGAGGTAGCCAGTAATTTCTTTATCTTTCACCTGCAAATTACACACATTATTTTGCAGCTCAAAATAAGCATTGGCAACGAGTCTCATTCAGTGAATGTCTTTCACAGCATTAGTACAGAACTGAGGTACAAAAGAATATTAATCTAATACATTCCAAAATTCAAATACTTGTGATTAATAAGCATTATTATCTATAAATAAGGCCCTAATGATACTTTGGCAGTGTTGTAAACACAAGAATCAGAGGCAATTATTGTCATTATTGTTCGGCAAGTACTTCCATGAATACCAAAAGGGTATTGCTGTCCAGCTACTTGGCAAGTAAGGTTCCTATAAAGAAACAGATGTTGGCCAATCAGAACTGGCTACTATTAACTGCCCCCTAGCCCCAAGTACATAGGCCTTAGAAAAAAGAAAAGAAAAAGTCCAAGACATAAAAACAGTTTTGACATGATTTTTAAAAAATATGCTTTATAATATTTATAAAGTATCTTGAAAATAATGCTGTTTTCCAGTACTGACTTTGGTGTATTGGCTACATTAGCAACCATTGTGTTAGCTGGAAGTAAAGGTCTCATTTGTAAGGCCGTAGATCCAGTGTGATGATGAGATGCTCTTGAAAATCAAATCAGTAGACAACAAAAACCAAATTGTGATTACATGAACAACCCTTCAGAGAGCATGGGTGTGACCATGTCTTTATCTTTTTTCCCTTCCTTAGGCCACCCAGAGTTCACTCCTGTCTATTAAATGGAACCAACCCACCAGGCCTGGCTCCAACACTGTGTATATGTATATGTGTGTGTGCGCGTTTTTGTGGTGGGTGTGGAAGCTGCTAGAGTACAACTTAAAGCAAGTTCCTCACACTCATAGAAAACTCCACAGAGGCCCTAAGCCACACATTCACTTTGTCTCTTGAATCTTAGAGTCATTGTAGAACCAGTTTTGTCTGTGTTAATGAGGTGATTTTAGCTTGCAGTTTTGGTAAATTCAGTGGCATTGGTAACAGCTAAAATGTTTTGGAGAGAAGAGAAATAAGTTTTATATACATTTTACTAAGGGGTAGGTGCATTAAGTATCAAATGCAAATTTGTTGTCTACTTTTAAATTTTCTTGTGCCAATATTTATGCTCTAAAGGTGTCACAGGTCTATACTGGCATCAAGAAAGCATTAAATTGGTTTCCCAACATTTTGGAGAAACTTAGGAGGAGTGGGTAGAAGTGGAATAAGGGATGTGAAGAATCGGTCTCTTTGCCAACCATTGTTGTTGGCTCTCAGTTCTAATGGGCCATGTTCTTTATAGAGTAGAAGTTGTTAATGGGATACACTGGAGGTGAGTGAAATTGCTTAGTATGGACTCTCCCCACCACCTCAATCTCCCAACAGATACCACTTTAGTATCACTTTAAGTTTGATGGGATTTTCCCTTCTTACCTCGGTTCCCTTCAGGGAACCAAAATGGAAGGGATTCTTGGAAGGAAAACCAGGGAGAAGGGCAACCTCTGAGATTTCCCTCTGGATTCCTCTGAAAATATTCTTACCACACTCGGTCTGGATTTTCTCATGGGAGCATGGTAGCCATGCTCAGGGCAGGTAGCTGGACTGCACAGCTGTGGCTGACAAGAGGCAGCGGGGTTGCAGCCTGGGCCCTGGGCACTCTCTTCGCTCTCATCCTCCGAATGGGCTGGAGGGAGAATGATCTGCCAGAACTTAGCAGCCTGTGCTCACTCTCTCCATATGGGGAGATGAGAAAAGGTAAACTTTTCCAAGCAAATCTTTTTTCATTTTTCATGCCTAATGACTCAAAAGAGAATTTCTATAATAATAGCAACAATGATAACAACAATAATGATAATGACACAATTTTACTAAAGACTTACCACGTACCAGGTATTAAAACATGCATCTTATGGGTGTTGTCCTACTTAAGTCTCTAAGCACCCTTTAAAGTACAGCTTGTACTCAGGTTTTGACAGATGAGTCAGCTGAGGCATCTAGGGGCTTAGTCACTTGCCCAAAGTCACGATGTGGTGGTACCCAGTTTTGGACATCAGTCATGTCTCTTAGAGACAAAGTGCTTTTAATAAAACAGCTTTCCAAATTTTGGGGGGCTCCTGCTTCTTTCTCCCCTTTGGGGCCACCTGTGATAGCTGGGAAAGCAGTAAGGTGATTTCTACGAGTGCAGTGCCCTACTAGTCTCATATCAAAACAGGGATAGTAAAGGCTGTTAAGGCTTCCTTTATACACCATTACCACAGTCAGCCATATCTCTCAGATTTACGTGATAATGAGAGCACAATAAGGCTCACCGTATGAAAATGGAATGATGATTACGATTTGGTTTGGATGGTACATTTACAATGAAGTATAGCAGGTTATAGGGTCTCAAAAAGTGCATGTGTGTACCTCTGTAAACTCTTATGTTAAATATACATGTAGCAACCTGCCAGCTTCTCTGTATATGAGCACTCTGTGGAAGAAAATATCCTATTGCATGGAAGCACAATTCCTAAACATGATGGTGACTACTGACTCTGGGGATTGTCCCTGCTTCCAGGCTGATGGAAGAGCCAGTGAACTGCTTCGGTGGGTTCAGCTCCTCAGTGTCCTCAGGCTCACAGATATCTTTGCAGGAGCAGTGTGGACATCTCACAGCCGGAGTCAGAGCCACTGTCTTAAACCTCCTGACTGGTCTTGGAGCTATTTCAGGGTGCCCAGGATAAAACAGTGAGGCATGACTCTGTGCCCCCTACAGGAGTGCTGTGAAGCTGTGCGAGGCTCCTCCTTACAAGGACTCAGGAGCAGAGCATGCAAATGCTGGTTTCCGGACAGAGGGAATGGAGGTTTTGTTTGGGGTTCCATAGAGCCAGTTATGGAACTTTGAGAAACACCAGTGTTCCACTCAATAATGACTCGTCTAAATGAAGTCATTGCTGCTGCTGGCCCCTAAAGGGCAAAATATTATTTGTGAAGGTCAAAGTAAAAAGGTTACTGGGCTTCCAGCAAAATGACTTTCACCCATTAATTAATTAGTAATTAATGAATTAATATTCTGACTCATTCCAAGAAACAGCTTAAGGTAGTTTATAGAAATCCATGCCAAAAAAAAAAAAAGAAACCCAAGGTAGGAAAAGTGAGCCCAGGTAAAATCAGAATAAGCAGATACACATCCTTAAATGCTGTACTTAGCTTAGAAATGTCAAAAAGTCATATGGAACGACCTGGGATAGGGTTTATTATCTTTGTAGTAAAAAAATGAAAAATTAAAAAACCAAGTTCACCATAAGTTATAAGTCTGTTAACTTTTATTTAAAAATCTATGGTTATCCAAGATAAACTGTCAATTACATCTGACTTGAATATACTTCCTAAACATCTTTGTTGTATCCAACCTCAAAGAAAATGTTCTGAGTGGAATATACTAGGTTATCTTTTGTATTAAAAATAAAAAAGTGAATCTAGTGTCTATGAGAATTTAATATTAAAGAAATAGTATGATGATATTCTTTGATAATTTTTAATGCTAACAATTGGCATTTAATTTCCTATATTTACTTCCCATGAGATAATTTGACAGTTTAAAAAATATAGATCATGTCTGTTTCTTCCCAGTATGTCCAAGAAATCAATAAATTACATATATATTTTCCTGTTTCTTCTTCCTCTTCCTCCTCCTCCTCATCTTCCTTCTATTTAGGTAGTCCAGATAAATAGAATAAAGAGCTCAGTAAAGTTCCTTGAATTTACAGATATATACATTCATACACTGAGCAACAACTAATTTAGTGACTTGGTTGTTTCATGTAACCCTTTCGGTGTCAATTTTGTCATTTGGCAAATCAGGGTTGGATTTAGTTGATCTTAAATTGCCTTCTGTCATAAATTTCTGTCCTTTCAATTTTCTGTAATCTAGAGAATCCATTAATGTAAGCATGATTTTTAAATATATGTTTATATTTCAACTGAGGTAGAACTTCCATGTAAAGAAGAACACAAGGCATTCTATGATGTGGTATAAATCAATAAAATGAAAATGTATACATTGACAACATTTGTATTTTCACCTGTTACAGAGTTGTGCCATCTCTTTGAATACAATACACTTTTATGCCCCATTAAAGCATGCTTGACATAACTTTCAACTACTTGCAAATGCTGAGGAGTTGAAAAACATAACATTTACAAAAGATACATCTGGTGCACATTTATATGACTTGGAATAAAGAATCATTTAAATACTGCTGAGCCATCTCCATGTTAGGAGAAAAGATATTCCATGTCCGTTTGTGGAACTGGTAGTAAAATACATGGAGGTTTAAATTTCTCCTGTAAATTTTTTTACTTGACACATGTTAAAAATATTGAATTATTGATTAGGGCTTAATTTATCCGAGCTGTTGAAATTGCTTCCCCCTGAAGTTTAGGTATTACATCATTAAATCTAGTTTAGATTCTAAGTTTTTAAAGGTATTAAAAGTAGTACTTTCTACTCAGAAGAGGGAAAGAATTTCTTAATCTGGGGTTAATGGACCTGGTAAGCATCCAGAGGTGAGCTTGGGGCTTTGTGAACCTCCTGAGTTTATTTGTACACATTTGTGTGTGTACATATGCATTTATGGGTATGTCCAGAAAGTATCCAGCCATGCGATATGAAAAATAGAGACATTTACTGAAGAAGATACAAGAAACATTGTACACAGGTTATACATAGGACAATGACGCCTCATTCCCCTTCAAAGTAGGCACCTAGGGACCTCACACACTTCTCTCAGTTGCCCTCAGCTGTCCTACTGTATTTTCCTGAATCTCACCAATGGTCTAAAATCTCCCCCCTTTAAAAGGTGATTTTAGTTTTGGGAAAAGCCAGAAGTTGCAGGGCACCAGATATGGGCTATAGGGGCCTGAGTCATTTGGGCGATTTGATGTTTCACCAGAAACCTCTGTACAAGATGTGTTGCATGAGCAGGAACGCTGTTGTGATGAAGCTGCCAGTCACCAGTTGCCCATAACTGGGACCTTCTGAATCATCCAAATAGTTTCTGTGGGGGAATGTTTAAGCTTAATGCAAAATTTGATGCAGATTTTTCTCTCTACTCGCTCACTCACTTTGAATGTGATAGTACACATGCTCACTCAATGACTTCTATGGCCCCCCACTGACCAGTACAGTGAAGTCATCTTCACTGGTCATGCACGAACATTCCAGTCCTCTCTCTTTTTGGCTACCAGTTTATGTTGAGGCCATGTAAGCCATTCTCATTATATTAACAATGGCAGGGCTTTTTCTGGACAGACATTTTATATATATATATATATGTATTTCCCTCCTGGAAAAGACCTAACTCACATCAGTTATCTCAAAGAGGTTTATGATCCCGTTATAACAGAAAGACTTGGAATCATGAGAAATCTTTGGGCTTTCCCCTTCCTCGTTAGCTGTTTAACCTGCCTTCTGTAGCCATTTCACTTCTGCAGGGCTTACCTGCAAAATAAAATGGCTGCACCAGAGAATCTCAGCTACCCTTTCCTGCACCAGCATTCTGTAGTCCCGAGTCAGAAACTTACCTCCATCTACCTAAATACTTAAGACACCAATGCACTCACTATGTTTTTTGTTTTCTTATAACTGCCTTCATTTTTAGGAGGTTATTGTGCAGTTTCTGTGTAGAGCATAGTTTAGGTTATGCTGAAAAGTGTGCAGGGCTGCATACATATCAACCTGAGGAAAAGCACACCTATAAATTGTACAACTCTTCTAGAATGCCATGTGGCGCAGCATGTGAAAGAGAACTTGTACCCTGCCGGTGACACACACCTTTGTCAGTGTTAAGGACCATGCCTTAAACTGAGAGAAGTAAGAAAGTAAAGTTTAAGACCACTCTGTTCCTCACTATGTGGGAGGAAAGAAAGACAGCTATGTAAATTAAGGAGTTGTATCTCGTTGTCAATTTCTCATCTGTTGCCAGTTTGAATGATTTCTAAATCAGAAGAGTGCTGAAGATCTATTTTCCCATTACTTTCAAGCCTAAGGAATTTGGAGCTGGAATTCTGAGCCAGGAAACAGTCCTGTTTTGAATTCAGAGGCTCTACTGCTGAGCACAGATGCTAGGCCGGTGATAAATTCAAAAGGTTCAGCTTGATATTTCAACTCCAGAGGTCAGGAAGGGTTCCTTGGGGTGGGTAGATGAAGAATAGCAAGCATGGCTGGGGCGTCTTCAGTTGTAGTAGCACCTTGACAGGCTTTGGGGAAGTGATCAGCCAGGAGAGACCCGCCTTTATTAGGTAGGCTATTGTAGTGGGCACTGCTGGCCTCAGGCTAGAAGGCGCTTCTAAATTTCTATATATTTGACATGATGTAGCTTCAATATCTACAAAGCTCTCTAAATTTTTCACTTTACAGTTGCTTCAGTTATATAGACCCAGCCTCCAAAGCTGATATAACCTATTATGAAGAAATTCTTAGTTTGAGAGAGATGAACGGGACATGTTCTCCCAGATCTTTTTTTGAGCCCTTCAGAGTGACATGTCCATGTGGCAGCCATGCATGTGCTCTGACCCACACGCATAGGACCCGTCAGGCTCTGACCTCAGAAGCTGGCGCCCACCCCCATTTTTTTCCTTCTCTCTTTCCCCAGACGTTTTTTAACATTGCAGGTCTGTTAAAAATTTTTTCAATATAACAAGAGATGGAACTTTTTATGAATTCAGATCCCCACAGAGACTGTTTTTTCTGGGAGATGGCTTGAAAGAGTCTTACAGAGCTGAAATGTCAGCAATCATGAACTTCATATAAAATTTGGCTAAATTACATAGATTTTGATGTGTACTGATGATGTTTGGAAATTTGAGAACGTTGGGATTGATTTATTATTAATTCATGCTTCTAATACTTGACAGAACTTTTTATGACCAATTGAAATGACAAAAAGAAAAAAAAGAGACAATTAAAAATTGAAACTGTCAGAGCAAATTTTGATGAGGAATGAAACAAAAGTATTTTTTTTCCAAATGACCATCACCCTCATGCTCCAAAGCCTTATAAAAACCAGAACTACATCCTGCATTGACACTTTTCTTAAGTGATTAAGTTTCTTAAGTTATTGACCTGCCTCTTACTGTTGTTTACCTTGATGGATACTGCAAGATACCTTGACTGAGCCTAAGTGCCAGGTAACCCCAGGAGGTGGGAGCTCAGAGCAAACCTGGCTAATGATGTAGTGGTTTCATTTTTGGAAGGAAGGGAAGTAAAAAACTGCCAACTTTTTGGCACCATTTTTCTCCACTAGGAGAGATCTGAATTGACGGAAGCTGTGGTGTGAGAGGTCTCCATCCTGTCCCCATTGCTCCTCCCGAACCCCCCCCCCCCCCAGTGAGGCGCAGTGACTAGGTGGTTTGGCAAAGGACACTTGAGCTTTCTACCTAGGAATAGTCTCATGGGAAACCTTGAGCATATTGATAAAGCAACCACGATAAAATTGAATACCATGCCACTGGTAACATTAGCTGGTTTAGGTCTAACTAATAAATACCCCTCAGTCAACAATATAGCTGTTTACTATTTGACTTCAGTATCACAAGGACTTTGGAAGAAGAAATGAAATAAAGTACGTCAAAAGTTCCTTAGAAAAACCTGTCTTACAGGTCACAAGTATTCACCTTCACAGTGAATCACTGCTGCTGCACAGCCAGAGATTATAAGACATCCCATGAAAGGGCGGGTGAGAGAGAAACCAAAGGTGTCCTTCTGACACCAAGTGTCAGAAGGATTTCTGACACTCTTTGGCAATGTTCCTGATTCAAACTTTTCAAATCCTTTCTCTGAGGCCTTGGTATTCCCACTGTACTTGACATTGTTATTTTGATTTGAAAACACCATTTGTTTGTCATGATAATTTTTTTGGTTGGATGGTGTTATTCAGAACTGGGGGATGAAACTCCACTGTGGAGACATAATGCACCTGTGCAGGTGAGAATGGAGACCCTTCAACTTGGCTTTTTAGTCTGAGGTGAACCTATAGAATCCTTTCTTGTGTCTCTCAACCTTTTTTATATTAATTTCATTAAGTCATCATTTATGTGCGTTCCAGGGCAGTTTTGCTAAATAAAAACGAAACAGGCATCTGGATGGGAAAAAAAAATCAGATGTTCTGCCACCTCGCTCCTCTCCAATGAAGGCACTGAGATCAGAAATCTAAGTGATTTTTCCATAGATGTTACTTAGAAAATATGACCAAACATTACAAAAATGACCCAGACAGTTCGCAAAGTGTATTTTTACATTTTGGGCTGGAAAATATCATTTTAAGTATAGAAATGTTTCTTTTTAAAAAATATTTTATTTATATTTATTTTTAGAGAGAGGGGAAGGAAAGGAGAAAGGGTGGGAGAGAAACATCAATGTGTGGTTACCTCTCATGTGTCCCCTACTGGGGACCCGGCCTGCAACCCAGGCATGTGCCCTGACCAGGAATCGAACCGGCGACCCTTTGCTTCAGAGGCCCGTGTTCAATCCACTGAGCTACACCAGCCAGGGCGAAACATTTCTTTTTTTTAAGCTAGTTTTTCTGAGACTAGTATATAAGATCTTAAATTTATTCTTTTCTCATGTCATCAATAAGGAGGGTTTTCTGATGAAAAAGATTACTAAAAGATTAGGGAATATGCTTTTTAAAGACATAATTCTCAATAAGAAAAGGCACAGGCAACTAAATCATCCAAAAAAGTGACATGGGCTATTAAATTATCCCCTCGACTTTGGGAATTTATGGTGACCATTCACTATGCAATCCTGAATGTGCATATTACAGATCCAGCATTTAAGAAAAGCCATTTTGCTAATGATCTGCTGTGAGGAAGCAGTGCACATTAATTAATATTGAGGAAAGCCCATCCTGTGTCTATGTTTTTAAATGGATGGCCTGTTTGGACTGAAATGAATGATATTCAGCTATAAATTTCAGTGAGGTTGGTGTATCAGTTAACTCAGTAAACAAGTAGGGCTAAATTTTAAAAAAATGAATAGTACAAGTATGATGAAAATCAAGAGTGTTGTGAGGGAACATATACTCCAAGATAAGGGATTTCTTATTATGCCATTTGCAAAGAAGTGAAGAAAGAGGTTGAAAACTTTTTTTTGGTAATTATTTGAGATGAATATGTGACTTTGGGTATGTAAACAATTGGAGAAAAAGACTGAACTAAAAATCTGGAGGTTTGCCACAAAAATATTGTTTAGAAACATTCATACGTTTTGAATATTAAAAGACTTTTCTTTTTCTTATTTTGGTTATGCCTTCTTAAGTAGCTAATGAATTTATCAGCCTTCTTGACCTGAGTTAGGTGATTTAGCCCTGGGTGATTTTTCTAGCACTTCTGATGTCTGTTTAAGCTTGTTTTCTAAGAAGAAGGTATGTGTTTGCCTTTTTGCAAAAATAATTTTGACGGTTTGTTTCTTTTTTTAATCCTTACCCAAAGATATGTTGATTGATTTTAGAGAAAGAAGAAGTGAGGGGAGAGAAAGAGAAAGAGAAAGAAAAAGAGAAAGAGAAAGAGATGTGAGAGAGAAACATCAAATCTGCAATCTAGGTATGTACCCTGGCCTGGCATTGAACCTGAAACCTTTTGCTGCACAGATGACACTCCAATCAACTGAAACACCCAGCCAGGACAATAATTTTTACCCTTTCAATCTGCTCAATTTTAGTTTATTTTCAAATTTCTCCTTGGATTTTCTTTCCTTTTGTCTTGTTTTCTCTTTTAAAGTTTAAAGTCAACTTTCCACAAAATTTTCCACATTTACTCTCTGGTCCCCTCCTTTCCCTTTGGGATTTTTTTCTCTGCCCTATTATCAAATTTCCCTGTCCAGATTCCTTATGTATCTATGGACTGTCTTTTACTTTTATCTTTTATCTCTCCCTATTCTCTTTGCTTTTATGGATATAATATGTTGTCTTCTTCCTGTAGAGAAAGAAGACAGGATTTTCTAATCCTGTCTAGATTTTCCAAGCTATTAGACATTTCAAACCAATATTCGTTAATGCACAACTAACTTTTCACATTTTCATTTAATTTTGAATTGGCTTTAACTCCTAATTTCTTTTTCACAGTTGCTCTGTCTTACCCTCTCTTCCTACTGGGCAGAGGCCCTGTCTTTTTATCCTCACTTGTCTGTCTGGTTGCCTTTGTCTGGTTGTCTGTGGTTACATCTAAGAAACTCTAGATTGAGAGTTCTGTCTTGGCAACTTAAAATGGGCACTTTAGTACATTCTTCTCATTGGCTAAATAGACAGCACCTCTAAACGCATCTTTTTTGGACCAGATGTGGCTGGTAGCAGGGGAGAAACTTAGATGGGAGGCACTGTGTGTGTGTGGAATCAGTGGGCAGATAGGGTTCTGCCTGGGGCCTTCCACGTTACCCCTGTTGTGTCTCCCTGGATAAACTGCTAAATTCTACGCATTTCTCTGTATTCTTAGAGGTAACACCCAACTCATAGGGGTTTTGTGTATATTTTGTACTTGGAGCATTTCTAGTAAGTGTGAATTCCCTCTGTACTTCCCTATGTAGAGAGACTCAGAAAACTTAAGCAGTTAGACACAGCACACACAGCAGATGTGGTGGAATTGAGGGTGCTAGAAATAAAGCCATTAATATAGTACCTTTAGTGTTTTAAACCACACTTATATCATTCGTTTCCTTTTTCTTTACAATCACCCTGAGGTTTGGGGCGACCCTAGGCCCTTCATTAGGGAACTGGAGCATCTCTTTGGGCCACTGCTGTCATGGGACTCACTTGGGGAAAGAAGTGCCCACTAAAAGCCACATGGATATTACAAAGGTGAAGGCTAGTAAGAGATCACCCTGAGTGTGGAAATCAGACCATTTGGCCTCACAGAAAAGAGTAGTTTTATGTTTCACTCCTAAGTCCAGAGAAAAGAAAACCTTTCCTTTTCTTTCCTCTTTGTTGTTGTTGGCAAGACTCTGTGAGACTGCAACTCCCATATAAGACACACTGGAGCAGATTTTCAAAGAGCCTCTATACTTTGCATGTATTAGATTTTTCATGCGTAGCTGCAGCTCTGGAGAGTGGTAGGTTACGTGAGGTTGCGGGGAGGGCCACAGATGAGCTTTTCACATTTGCCACCTCGCTCTGAGTGTGATAAGGTACTAATTATGTGAAGTTTGGTTTTCTTAAGAGTTCCTTAAGGAGGCTAATCTCTTGAGAAGCACAGTCTTTAAGTGAACAGTTCTGGAAATGATGAGGAATCTGTGCCTCTTCACATGGATGTTGGGAAGAAAGTGATAAGGTGATATTTTTGTTTGTTCGTTTAAAACAGAACTTAGAAGAGAGCACCAAATGATTCCTGCAATTTGTGGGCTAGAGTGACTTTTGATTGCTTACAGGTCACAGCATAGCTTTTTCCTAGGTACTTTTTGTTCAGAATAGACCTCCACTGGGGAATGGTTAAATGTCTGAGAGTTAGTGATTAGACGAATAGAGAGGCTTGAGGTTTCAGTCTCTTCTCAGAAAGACATAGGTTCCTTCTTTCTGTTATGACCACTAGTGACTTTAAACACATTGTTTTGGCTATTTGCCACCTATATCTGTTAGAATAGAGAAGGTTATGCTGTGGTAGCAAATAACTATAAAAATCTCAGTGTTTTCAAACAACAAGAGTTTATTTCTTGATCCCACTGCGTGTCCACTGTGGGTCAGAAGGGGCGTCTGCCGCTTGTAGACATTTAGGGAATTAGGATGATGGAACCTCCTCTCTACACCTGTTTTCACATTCACCATAGTCAGAGAAGGGAACATGGTGAAGCTTGCTCTGGCTCTTAAAGCTTCTGCCCAGAAGTTTTAAGAGCCAGAACACTTCTCATATTTCATTGGTCAGAACAGTCACATGACTGTGCCTAACTTCACAGTCGTTGGGGACATTCAAACCTATTGTGAGCTTAGAATGAGGAGAAGAGAAATATTTAACAAACTGCCTATGACTACCTCATTACTCATTAAACACAGCCACACAGGGAAGGGATTTCTCTGTGTTTATGCTAATTTGCACCACTGGCAGCAGAATTTCTGTGCCCAGACATTTTGAGCATTGGTAAAAAAAATGTTGTATATCTGCATAATAGTCATGAAGTGACTGCTCTGCATCCTTGGATTCTTATGCTATAGCAGCTTCGAGGACTAGTGATACTTTGAAATACTTCCAGTGCCAATGATTATGATGAAGGTAATAATGAAGAATAGAAGCTCACCTACATAGAGAAGTACATCCCTTAAGCAGTTGTTTAAATTTCACTTTTCCCCTTACTTTGGAAAGTGCCTTTCAAGTCTTAAAGAACAACATCATTAGTGGATATCAACAATTAGTGGATAAGGAAGTGAAGACTCAGAAAATAGGTAGCATAGACTTCTCAATCTCTAATATATAAGGTAAAGCACTGAACTCATTTTTTAGGGCTTTGTAATCACCAATGCCACCCTCTCACCCCACCCCCAACATCACCATTACTAGTACTTCTAGTACTGCCATCATCTATCATTATAAACACGTGTGACCCGTGTAGAGTTTCTCTTGAGACTATCATGGGGACCAAAATATAGATAAGATTTTTAGCAATTATTTTTCTTCTACACACTACATAATCCAAGGAACTAAAAAGGTCATGGAAGAAAAGTGGCAATTCAGAAGTGTCTTGGGGCCTGGGTTTGCAGTGAACCCATCTTCCTTCCTTTTCAATTGGTCTTTTTTTTAATTTCAATTTTCTTGCTGTTGCACTTTCTATCCTTGGAAGAAAACCAGAGCTAAAAAAAAATAACACGTTTCGTGACCTTCAGGTCCCAGAAAGGGTCTGTGTATTGTTGCAGCACGCCCTTCAACTCTGTTCCCGCATGCCCAAACCAGGTGTGCCGCTTAGAAATGCCCAGGCGTGGCCAGGGTTACCAAAGTTAGGGGGATTGTTTTCTGCCAGACTCTGCTTAGCAACCATCAGGAGGAAGCTAGAAGGACCAGTCCAAAGTGAGGTGGTGCAGTTACCCAGAGAACCAGAATAACTGGGCGGGATGATTGCAATCTTCAGGCCCCACTTAAATCTCCTGTCTGCTCTGAGGTGGGTACCATGCTCCAGGCCTCTGGGAGTAGTGTTCAGAGTGGGATTTCCCTGGAGGTGATTCTCACTGCTCATTGAGCTGTGGAGATCAAGGTTATGTCATAACCTCTGGCTTATTGTGTCATCTTGCATGCCGCCCATGGGCTATGTGATTTTAACAATCCTTTGAAAATCCTCCAGACATTTGTGTCTTTAACTCCCTTTGCTGGCTGAGGTAATGGTGGAGAGTAGAGAGATGATTCCCTCCCAAAGCAGAAGGCCCTACAGCTTTACCCCTAACCCCCCTACCTACCAATATTAACAAAACCAGGATATCATTAAATTACCACTCCTGGCTCCAATTGAATATTTGCCAAGAATTTCCTGCTTCCACCTCATATAATATGTTTTATTTTTCTTTTGGGGATTTGTTTTCTGAATCAGTTTACTTCTTTGTGGTCCCATAATCACTGAATGGAATTTTCTCCATATTTCAACCTTCATCATTAGAAGAAAAAATACAGTATCATTTTCTGGCAAGAAATAAATATCTCAAAATGAAAGACAATATTTAGTGACCACTGCCCCCCGCCCCCACTCAAAAACAAGAGTACTACATTTTTGATGAATCAGAACTGGAAGCGATTAAGGGCCCATTGCAATAAAACAATGAGCACTCACATCCATTCCTGTTTTTCATATGAAAATCAAACAATCTCTTTTCAGTAGGTTGGGGGCTGCTTTCACAAATCCTTTAAGAAAAAGTGCACTTGGCATGGCTCAAAGAATCACATAGAGGAAATTAAAAATATTTATTTGGTTGATTTAATATTTCCTGCTAGAGATTAACGTTGCAACTAGAGCCCACGACAGTAACATAGATGCAATTCAACAATTTAGTTTCTATATATTTGGTCCCTAACTGTCAACTTGAACTTGAGTAGAAGTTTTAAATTGTAACTTACAAAACGGTTATAAGAATGTTTCTTTAATATAAAATGGGGTTGTTTCAGATTGTATTTTCAGGAAAAATATATTTAGTATGATTTTATTTGAATTGTTGGTATTTTTCATAGGTTGAAAATGTGAAATTCCTGATCATATTTAGTTTTACTAAAATTTTGGTATGTTCTAGAGAATTATGGTTAAAAGATCATATATTTTTTTATCATGCTAGTTTGAAAAGTTCCTTATGCCATTTTATAATGCATTTCATAAGAAAACATTTTTAAAGGCATTATTTGGAAATTAGGGCTATTTTTACTTTAAGTTGCTACCTCTTAGGTATTTGAATCAAAGCACACTATTTAAGCTTGGTTGTGGTGAGTTTAATCTTCTTTATGAATATGCAACTGTAGGACTTAATTTTTATTTTAGATTTATAAAGGAAGGAATACCTGGATTGCAGACACATTCCAATGAAATAGTCACATTTTTCTTAGGAGGTAGATAGTAGCTACAATAGTTAAGTTTCAATGAGTAGGCAGTGGGCTAAAGAATTTTCTGTTATTATGTCCTGTGGAGACAGTTACTGTTTTACATTTTACAGGTGAGGAAATTGACAACTCGGAAAGATGCCTAACTTTCCCATGAGCCCTTTGCTTGAGGGTGGGAAACCGGGGTGCTCCTGAGGTGTCAGGTTGGTTCTCTCCACTGGATGCTGGGGTTTCTTTTCCAACAGGCATAAGTGTGCGTATTTAAAGATGGTCATTGGCTCTGGCTGGGCAGCTCAGTTGGTTGGCATGTTGTCCCAAAACACCAAAGTGTCAGGCTTGATCTTTGTCTGGACACATAGAAGAATTGACCAATGAATGCATAAATAAGTGGAACAACAATTCTTTCTCTCTCTCCGAAATCAATTTAAAGGAAAAAAGATGGTCATCAAGCTCCTGGGACGCAAGGTGATAAGTGCAAAATGCAGGGGTAGATTCATGTTCTTTTCCACTTTATAGAAATTCTCCTGCAAAACATCCATGTGTTTTTAAGCAGGCTTTTCCATGGAAAAGCTAGCATGGGCACACAGTTCAATCCCCAGTGTGCTTTCTCACAGAGTTTCTTCCTTAAAATTACAAAGACTGGGAACCTAGCCCATCATTAATTTTAAAGTTATTCTGGCTTCTTTCATGGCCATATCAGTTTCAAAGATCGCTGTCAGGATGGGAGCAACTGAAGTTAAATTGGCCTGAATGTTAAATAAGTGTAGCCTTAGAGCGGAAACTGCTTTTCAGAGTTGAAGAGTCAGTGGAATATTCATAGGAATGTAATATGAGCACAGGATACTGAGTCAGTGTCAAAGCTTTGTTCCAAACCATGTTTGCTATTTGTAAATCTGGCTGGCTCTTTGGGGATGTGCTGGTGATGAGGTAAGAGGGTGGAGTGAGATGGGCTGTAGCCTGCCTTGCTGCAGCCAGGGCTGGAGGGCTGGTCTTCTCTTCTGAAGGGAGGGAGGGTCTATCTCTCCACAGGAATAAGCGCTCTGGGAGTGGGGAGAGTTAGTTAATGGGGTCTAGCCCTTCCCTCTCTAATAGGGCCATCTCTGCCTCAATATGGAAGCCTTTTCTTCATTTTGCCACCTAAGTTTTATGCCTGATTTTGAAGTGGAAACTGTGGAGGAATCATTATGAAAATTGTTGTGGCTTGCTTTGCAAGTGCAGGAGTGACACCATTTGCTTTTTCCTTGAACGTCTCCTCTTCAGGATATTGCTAGAAAAATCATGGCAGTATAGACCTTGATATAGAGCATGTTCAGGTGCCAAAATTATATATTAAGAGTACCCAAAGGGGTCATCAAGAGATGACCCAAATTTCCTTTGTTGAAGAATTAACAAATTGCATTCTCACCCACCCCTGCCCCCAGGAACTCTGCTCATCTGTAGTTAATCTAAAAATGAACATTTAGCATATTATTGCTTTAGTCCCTTAAATGAGGTATGTGTCTGGTGGCTCAGTTGATTGGGACCCTGTGCTAATGAGGTCATGAGTTCAGTCCCCAGGAGGACTGGTTCACCTCACCATGGTCCCTCTCCAAACTCCAGCCAGCCCTCCAAGTGAGCACTGGTCACAAGTGGCCTTCTGGGGAAGAATCAACACAAATTCTTTAGCATATGTGAGGGAAAAACCCAGCTCCAAGCAAATGCCTTGAGTTAACTTAGAATACGACAGCATTGCTGTGGGATAAAAACGTGGTGCCCTGGAGGCTGAGAGACTTCTTGCAGAGTGCCGCTCTTCCTGCACGTGGCTTCAGGGCCAGGAAAACCAGCTCTGTGCGTAGGTTCGAATCCTGCACTTCAAGGGGAGTACCGTTCAGGGAGGGTAGCAGGCAGAGTGCTTATTAAGGAGGCAGACTCAAAGGAATTCTTTTGGGGGATTTTGTTGAATTTTCACTAATCACTTATTTATAAGATTGGTTGTTTGGCGCCTTTCAGTTAATGTCTGTGGTCCTGCAACCCATGGGACGAGCCCACTTCTTCCCTGAGCAGGCCACTCCAGGTGCTTGTTTTAAGTCGGTGGGAGACACAGGAGCTATGAGCTTTAAGAGCATGAGTGAATGTCACTCTGTGCTTTCTCTTTACTGTCCACTCTCAGAAACCTCCTTTTCAGATCCAGGTTCCTCTCCCAGGGCAAATCTCACCCAAGAGTGACTGGCTGCATCGATACCCTCTGAGGCCGTTGGGTTCAGGGAAGCCTTGCGCCTAAATGAGCTCCAGCTGTGCGGGGTGGCGTTGACGCTCAAACCAGCATCCTCACTGGCTTTCTCCCATTTACCAGGAATGCCTTCTCCAGAGCAGAAGCCACCTCTGTGTTTTTAATTAAAAAAAGTCCAATCACTGTATCTTGCCACTTAGCAGAATGCTTTATATATAGTAGGAGTTCACTAAATATTTGTTGAAAGAATGAGTGAGTGGATGAAAGAATCAAGTGTAGAACTGTTTCCATTGAGACAAAAGCAGTTTTTTAAATCTTATCATTGTTGTTTTTGTCTTTAAAAAATTGTCCATGGTTATTGAAAATAATTTAGAAAATAGAGGGGAGAAGAAATTAAGAAAATAAAACCACCCGTAATGTCACCATTTGGATAGAATCTTTCTGGGCATTTTGTGGTGTGTAATATTTATATCTAGATGCATATCTATTACATATATACACATATGTAACTTAGATAATACATATTATTGTGTCATTGTTTCTATTTCTATCAGAAAAATTTGCATTATGTTATATATTCTTCCACATTATTATTTTAAATTTTGTTCAGAGCATTAAATTGCATGACTTCAACTTAATCAGTCACATATTAAAGTATCTTTGTGCTTAAACTTTCTACTAGCTTTGTTTACCTCCTCGGAAAAACTCCTGTAGGAGGAATTGCGCGGCGCCTTGGTTTCCTTGTTCACGGTGCGTTGGCAAGCTGTTTCTCAGAGAGGCGCCACTGACGTGTGCTCCTACCTGGAGTGATCTAGTGTGCTGTCTCTCTCCTTGCTGACCAGCAAGTATCGTTGTTCTTTTAAATTTTTCTTAATTCATAGGCAAAGATTAGATCAATGCTCTTAAGCTTTGCATTTCTTTTATTAGTAGTGAAACTGAGTGTTTTTTTTCATGTGGCCATTTTAACATTTTCTTTGCAAATTGCCTGTTAATGAAGGCCACTAGCATTTGGGGTCCATTACAGGTATGCTCTATTTTATAGGGCGATCGTAAGAATTAGTTGAAGTAATCTATTTGTGTATGTTTAAAACCTACAAAGCAATACACAAATGTGTTGGTGAGACTTGTGACCTGGAAGGGTGAGGGTAAGCAGGAATAGTCACTTGCAGACAAAGGTGCTGAGGAAATGGGTATGGGCAAAGCCTGGGTAAGCTCTGAGGAGGCGAGGTGGGGAGAGGCACCTGTAGAGTAAGAGAAAGAGGCTTTGGAGTGGAGATTTGTTACTTTGAGAAGATCACTGGAAATAGACAAGGTCAGAAATGGGGCTGTCAGCTGGAAATCTAAGCCAATGAGAAACAGAAGGAAGCGAGGGGGCCAGGGGGGGACTGGAAACCAGAACCCATTCCCAGGGGGGGTCTGTGGTCTGGAGATGGGGGTGGAACGAGAGGGGGAAAGGCATCCTCTCACATGTTCCCAAACCAGCAACAGGGAAAACGTCAGCAGTGCTCCTTCTCTGAAGACGCACCTGAATTCCAGTGTGACCAAGGCAGGTATGTTTAAGACCAGAAAGGGAAACTGGTGCTGCTGCACTGAGGTGTGGTCCTCTGGCCAGAGCTCACCTGTGCTCTCCTGTGTGTCCCTGGACTAATCAGACCTGGGAAAGGCAAGCAAAACACATAGATGTGTGGTCATTAAATAAGATAAAAATGCTGTCCTCAAATTCCCCAGCATGTATATTACCCTATTCATGTAAAGCTATACATAATATGACTATTTCTAAATATATTAAATGTAACTATACATTATATACCTTGTACATAGATGACATTATATAATTATATAAGGAACATGAATATAGGCATAGCAGTGAGGTGGGACAGGGAGAAAGAATTATCTTTGCTTTTGTTCACATTTTTAAGTGTTTGGCTTGTTACAGCTAGTATATATGACTTATGTCATTCAAAAGTGATCCAGTAATGAAACCGATGTTAAGACTGAGAAGATGTCCATGTGGTGAGTGTGGCCTGCCTCACCCAACTCTATAGCAGAGTCGTTTAGCAACAGGAGCCAAAGCTCCAGGCAGTCACTGGAGCCTGAGATGGCTCAGGCGGAGGAGCCCCAGGAAGCAGGTGAGAGTTACACGTGGGCCCCACAGGGAACCGAGCTTATCACCACCTCACACTTACATGACAGGAAGTCAAGCTTCCTTTGCAGGCAGGAGGACCCTGGCCGACAGTTAAGGCATTCCCCAGGCTGGTAGGAAACGCAGGCCTGCTTTCCTTCGAGACCAGGTGTGCTTCACTTGCAGGGGAAAGAGTTGGAGCCTGGAGGGGGAGGGAAAATAAGAACTTTTGTCCTTCAGTTCAAGGGTTGCTAGTGCAGCTCATGCAGTGAAGTGTCTGACTGGGTCTTATGTTATTTTATACCAGGTAGAGCTGTATTAAGGCAACACTGTTTCCCCTGCCTTCATGCGCCAGGCACTATGCTGGGGCTTGGGCACAAAGTCAGGGGAACACAATGATCTCTCACTTTTTGGAGGCTATAGTTGCATTGGGGAGATGAATGGCACTTGGGGGACCAAAGAGAGGAAGTGTTACATGGTAATGATACTGAAAGAGGCAGGAAGATCAGGGCTGGGCTGTGTTTGATGAGGAGGCAATGGAAAGTGTCTGTGCAAGAGGACGTTTGAAGTTAATCAGGCAAGAAGAGGTGGGACCATCAGGTGAATTTCCAGCCACAGAAGGGAGACCCCGGAGGCAGACTGCAGCTTCCTCTCTTTGAAGTGTGCCGGGAGAGCAGTGAGGGTGGGGGAGCTGGTCAGGATAAGGTCTGAGAGCCCAGCAGGCATTCATTCACGCCTGGCCTCAGGCATGGTTCATGTTTAGGAGGTTGATTTTATCCTAAGTGCAAAGGCCAGGTAAAGTGTGCTTGGAAATCCAACATAATGCACAGCCTAGGCCTCAACTCAACGTGTGTAAAGATTCGTTGTGTGCAAAATATATTAAAAAATTGATGTTCCATGCTCAGAAAACATTTTAGTTTTAAAATTTGATTTTGATTTCTATCACATGAAACATCACTTCCCGTGTAAATTAATTTTCTCCAAAGGACTGAGTCATAGTGATGAGAATACAGTAACAAGTCTGATACTGAGAAATGTGCCTAAAATTAAAGGAAAGGTTAGTGAGACATGGTTCTTGTAGCTTGAGTTGACTGTAGCACTAATACAACTGGGGCTATGTCCCATCTTTAGCATCACTGAGCATTCTAGGCTGATCAGGTGCTCCATGCTGCAGCTAAGGAAACAGCCTTTGAGAGGTGGAAAAAGACTTGGTGTCCCTGTGAGCAGTCCCAGGAACAGAACCTCTGTTCTGGTGAATTTACTATGAGCCCAGGGCAAATGGTGGCTCCAGTGGTCACAGGGAGATGCTTGGGCTCCTTCCAGTGGCCTCTGAGGCTCTTGCTGTAGGAGTATGTGGAACAGAAAGGAGCTCATGGGCGGTTGTGGCTGGTCCCTGTACCACTGTGGGGCAGCTGGGGCCCCTGGCTGGTGTCTGCTCACCCTATGGATACTCAACAGCCACATTCTACAGCTTATCAGGGCTCCCAAATTTTGACAAGCCCAAGAGGATTAGTGGAAGGTCCGACTTTCTCCTCCCATCCCAACAATTAATAACACAGAGCTGTGATTGTTTGGATGTGCCACCTCTCTATAGATTCACATTCAAGTCCTTTGTCACCCAGGAGCCCTGGCCTATCTTCCTTCTCTTTTTTCCACTTGTATCCAAGGGAGTTGACTGTGATCATTAGAATCACCTTTGTTGTCTGAGGTTCTGAGAGGTGTGCCAGTATTTTGAGACACATCAATGTGGCATTCAGATTTGCTAGTGTAGATCTCAAGCTGCCTTAGATTCTACGTTTTCTCACAGAATCTCACTGGGAACTCTGGGCAAAACGATTCTTTTGCAACTTAACCATCAGCATGTCAAATACAGTATTCCCTGTCTGAACCTGAACTGATGGCACCCATAATCTCTGAGTTGTAGCTCTTCCGAAAAATGGTAGCTGCTTTCAGATGTAAACTTGACACTTAAAGTTGGCAGATACAGGGGAGTTAGTGTGAGGTCGAGAAACAAATATGGGCTTTGAGGTTGGGTAGATGTGGGTTCCAGATCAGCTCTGCACTTACTGTCCTTAGTAATAGACAATTTGCATGATCTCTTTGAAGCCTATTTCTCTGTCTTAAGAATGGGGGTAGTACAGTTTCCATCATGATCTATTGGGTGAGGATTAAAAGAGGAGAATTCAAATATCTGGTACTCAAAAAACGTTCATTTCTACGATACTTTATACTCAATAATTTAATGAATCCTTCCAAAAATAGAATGTCCTTTAGAGTAGAATCCTACTCACTTTTTGCTGAGGAGACACACAAAAGGATGTTAAATTTCTTTGTTTGGTTTTGTGGTAAATTGAGTTTACACTTTAAAAGGAAAAGAAACCTGTAGCACCTCAAACAGCGAGCCTTTTTAAAGCCTGCACTGGGCTTCAGTTTCAAAGAATATTCTTATTAACACACTTTCTTATAAATGGAACACCACTCATCAAATATTTAGAAGTGGTAGCCCGAGAAGCCAGGGCAGTGCTTGGCAAGCCCAGGGACACTTCCCGCCCGCACTGTGGGACGGCTGTGCAGCCGTGTGTGGAGGCGGAGCCGGCGGCTCACTTTGGGACATGGTTTGGGGGCTCCAGCATGAGCTACTTTTGGCAAGGTTTCCCAGCTCTGGGCTGGTTCTGCAGCCTTTCAGGGCCCCTCCTTGCAGGTGACCCCCTTTGAAGTGCATAGGAGCTCTCTGAATGGGAAACATACACCACAGGGTGTGGATGCAAATAAAAATCGGCCTGATGTAAGTGGGGGAATAGTGGTGCTTCTCACGTGACATATTAGTTCTTTAGCCCAGAAACTGTGGTTTTATTACTAATTACCCCCACAAAAGAACTCCCCTCAGTCTACCACCAAAGCTCTCCTGTCCATTTGCTCAGGGAATGATGAACCTGATAATTACCTGAAAGTTTAACTAAAGCAACACATGTAGAAAGTGAAGGGCTCTATTTTTTTCTTTAAACATATGGATAGAACAAACATTCTAAATTCCTGGGCAACTTGCGAAATAAAAAAAATAAACATAACTATCTTTTTGACATATCACTCACCAAATATGATAATTTTGAAAAATATCTCTGTTAGAGATAGAGATATTTTTTGGTTAAAAATGCAGTCACCAATGGAGCACAAAACTGCAATTTGTTGACAGGTTAAGCAAATTAAATCACTGTCTTTTTTTTTCCAGTGGTTTTAAAAGTTAAAGTAATTAAAAAAATGCTCAGCTTGAATTGGTTTGTAATATATGTTAATGATCTTTAAAAAAATCTGCTTATTCACAATCCTGTCCCTGAGGGAATTTCAGTGTGCTATCAGAATAATTTCTAAAGTCTGAAATGTCATTAGCTAGTGATTTCTTTGAAGTAAAAAGCCCTGAAAAATAAATTATATAAGGCATACAAGTGCGCAGGACAATCACTTTGATGAATAATCTCTGTGTTTTTCATGCACAAAAGTGCACCCGTTGAAATCCAGGCTGTTAAATGATAGAGCTGTTTTTTGAATCACCTCAGTGGAGGCATACCTGCTGTATCTTTTACACATATATTGAGACTGCTCGTATATTGATAGACTGTCGATGCAAAAACAGTAGTGTGAGGAATAATTTTGATGATGTTCATTGTGTTTACCTTTGGAAACACAAGGTGTTGTCTGAGTACAGATCTACAGTTGTTATCATCCGGGATTAAAACAATAGCCTGTTTCATTGCAGCCCCTGGATCCCAAAGCCAGGTGGAGGTGCAGATACTAGGAAGCCCCTCACCTGCTTCAATATTAGATAAAAGAGTTGTGAAATACTACACCAAAGGGAAAATTTTCTCCCTGACCCCAGCTGGCTATCAGTTTTTACCTGGAAGCAGGGGAGTCTTTGTAATACAATATTAGTCAGTGTAACTGCAGAAGCTGGTTTGGCTGCTATAAATAGCTTCCCTTCCCTTCCCTTCCCTTCCCTTCCCTTCCCTTCCCTTCCCTTCCCTTCCCTTCCCTTCCCTTCCCTTCCCTTCCCTTCCCTTCCCTCCCTCCCTCCCTCCCTTCCCTTCCCTTCCCTTCCCTCCCCTCCCCTCCCCCTCCCTTCCCCTCCCCTCCCTCCCCCTCCCCTCCCCTCCCCTCCCCTCCCCTCCCCTCCCCTCCCCTCCCCTCCCCTTTTCTCCTTTCCTCTTCTTCCTATTTTTTGAGGGAGGTTTTGGATTTTACTAAACCATTGACCACAGATTAATTATACATTTCATGAGACAGCATTTCCTGGCAGCCAGTCTAAATTTGTTACCTTTTAATCCCTCTTTATACAATATAACAAAGGCTAGGTTCTTCATACATTGGGCCCCTAACTTTTCTTTTTTTCTCTTTACCCATTACTCAGCTCTTACCTAAACTGCAAAGGGTCCAGTTCCATTCATTTTCACTTCAGGGGAGGGCATCTTCTTCTGAGTCCAGCTCACCTGTTCCTGTGTGGTTCTTCCTCTTTTCTGCTGTGTAAACTGACATCAGGGGAGCAAACTGAGACTAGGTAAAACAAACCACTGATTGACTTTAATAAAGATGTTCCATATTTTCTGTGTGAGCCTTTCCATTTATTTCACCTAAGAAACAGAAATCAACATTTGAAACTTGTTTTCAAGCTTTATTGTGGTTCCACACATGGATGACTGCAAAGAGCAGAGCATGAGACATTAGGCCTTACCCTAGAGGAGGGGTGTCAAACTCATTTTCACTGGGGGCCACATCAGCCTCACAGTTGCCTTCAAAGGGCCGAATGTAATTTTAGGACTGTGTAAATGTAACTACTCCTTAATAGTTAAGCAAGAGCTCAGCACTGCCCCCTGGTAGAAACTAGTGCTGGGCTGAATAAGACAAGGTGGAGGGCCAGATTTGGCCCGCAGGCCTTGTATTTGCCACCTGTGATCCAGAGTGAACACGTCCTTTAATCACTCTCATGACAAGAAGGAGAATGTAGCCAGTGTGTCCAGTGGCCTCTGTGGTGGAACTACCTTTTCTGAGATAACCACTATCCTGATTTCTGATACCACAGATTTGTGTTATTTTTGAACTTTATATAAATGGAATTATAAGGTAGGTGTTCTTTTGTTTGGTTCGAATCTGTCAACATTATGTTTGTGAGTTACACCTATGTTGTTGGGTGTAATTAGAGTATATTTTTCTGCTGTGCTTTCTTTCATTGTATCAGTAATATACTACAGTTCATCTATTTTTACCCTTGAAGAACACGTGGGTTGTTTTCAGTTTTAGGCTATTTCAAAGAGTGCTCTTGTAAGTTTTCCTGTGCACATCTTTGGTGGGTGGGTGCCTATATTTCTGTTGGGTATATGGATTGCAGGGGAACTTGCTATATTGTGCTACATGATTATGCTCAGCTTTAATAGCGTCAAAGAGTTTTTCAAAGAGGTTGTATCAATTTCCCCTCCCACCAGTAAGTAGTGGGTAAGAGTTATGCTGTTCTTGTTAACATTTGGTGTTTTCAGTCATTTTGATTTTGGTCATTCTGGTGGTATGTAGTTGAATCTCATTGTGGTTTTAATCTGATTTTCCAGATTGTCAATAAATTGAGCATTTTTTCACCATTGGCCATTTGGCTATTCTGTGAATGGGCTTTTCAAGTGTCTTGTTAATTTTTCTATTGTACTGTTCATCCTACTGATTTGTAGGAGATATTTACATAACCTGGATATGATCCTTTTGGATATATTTATTGCGAATATCATGTATTACTCTGAGCCTGAGTTTTTACTCTTTTTATGATATCTTTGGATGAACAGAAGACTTTTAATTTTAATGTAGTCACACTTACCAATTTTCCTTTACAGTTAGTGCTTTCTATGTCCTATTTAAAAGAACTTTGCTTATCAAGGCCATGGAAATACCTTTTTACATTATCATCTGGAAGCTTTGTTGTTTCTTATTTTTTTATTTACATGTATAGATTACTTATAGATTACATTTTATTTTAAAAAAGATTTATTTATTTATTTTTAAAGATAGGGGATGGGTGGGAGAGAGAGGGAAAGAAATATCAATGTGTGGTTGCCTCTACACGCCCCCTACTGGGGACTTGGCCTAAAATCCAGGCATGTGCCCTGACTGGGAATCAAACCCGTGACCCTTTTGTTGTCAGGCCAGTGCTCAATCCGCTGAGCCACACCAGCTAGATATTTACTTATTGATTATATCTATAATCCAGTGGCATTGATTTTGTATATGATGTGAGGACGGATCAAGTTTCTTTTTTCTTCCAAGATACTCACTTACACCACTAATGGAAAAGACTTCCCTCCTTTGGTATTCTGAAGTGACACTTTTATCATAAATTAAGTACTAATGTATTTGTAGAATGATCATATGACTTTCTCCCTTTATTCTGTTAGTGTGGTGAATTATTCAATAGGTTTTTGAATGTTAAACCAGTCTTGCATTTCTGGACTAAACCCAACTTTGTTGTGATGTATTATTTACTCTGTGTATTGCTGAATGTTTTGATGATTTTTCAACAATGTGTATGAATGAAATTTACCCGTAATTTTCCTTAGTGTAATGTCCCTGCCAGGTTTGTTATGAAGGTTTGGTTAGCTCATAAAATGAGTTGAGCAGTGTCCTCTTTACATTCTTTAAAAAACAAAATCATAAATGAGTCTAATCTAAACATAGTAATTTAAAATATATATAGTGTATGTTAGATATATTAGTCAGGGTTCTCCAGAGAAATAAAACTGATAAGACAAAGATATAGTATACATATATGCAAGAGGAGATTTATTCCAGGAATTGGTTAGCACAACTACGGAGGCAAGAAGTCCCATGATCTTCTGTGTGCAAGCTGGAGACCCAGGAAGGCTCATGGTGTAACTGAGTTCAAATTTGAAGGCCTGAGAATAGCTGGGCAGGGGATGGAAGCAGGGTGGAGTTAGTATAAATCCTTTTTGAATTCTGAGGGTCCAAGAACCAGAAGGCTTGATGTTCAAGGGCAGAAGAAGATAAATATCCAGCTTAAGCAAAGAGAGAAAATTTCCTCACTTTCTCAGCTTTTCTGTTCTATTCAGGCCTTCTGTGGATTGCGTAATGCCTGCCACACTGGGGACAGAATCCTCTTTACTTAGTCTACTGATTCAAATACCAGTCTCCTCCAGAAACACTCTCCTGGACACACAATGTTCACGAGCTGTCTGGGCGTCACTGAGCCCAGTCAAGCTGCCACAGAAGTCAGCCATCGCAGTGAGTATTCACCACAATTTCCTTTCATCCCAGGCTTCTGTATATTTGAACTTAGACTTAAGGCAGGAAGCTGTTTTTTGGGTGAATTTTGACTGGGAACGTGAATACAAATTAGACTCTCTTCTAGTTTTCATATGGCACACAGCAGTATGCTCGTGTGCCCAAAGCTGAAGTGTTTTACTGCATCTTGGTCCTGGAGCCCATGATTAAGGGCCCCTCCTGGGTTTAAAGAACCTATAAGGAGGGAGACTTTTTGGACATGAGACAGACATTTGGTTAAAACACCTCCTCCCCACTGGGAACCTCCAAAGCCTATTTTATTTCTTACTTTTGACCCCTCAGTCAGTGTTCTACAGAGGTTTAAAAAAAAAATCTCCTTCAATACTGTACTCTCATGCCTTACCCCTTCTCTCCATTCCTACTTACATTTGTCCTAGTTCAAGGCCTTATCACCTCTTGCCTAGGCTATGGCATTTGTGGGACAGCTCAGTCTTCATTTCATCCTCTTCCCAATCATCCAAGTGCTCTGAGTAGAAAATTGGCCCCGGTGGTCCCTTGTGGGAACCTGCCTGGTGGTTCTCCATTGCCGTACAAGGTGAAGTCAGGGATCCTTGACATGGCTTATAAGCCCTCTGTGGTCTGGCTCCTGCCCCACCCCTCGGGGTCTTCTCCTTGCCCCTCTCTGACCTTGGGCATTACCATCCAGTGGCTCTCTCTGCTTGCAGTTCATGCGTTCCTCTGGGATTTCTTGTGTCCCAGCTTTTGCACATGCTGCTCTTTCTCTCTGGGTAGTCCATTCTTTAACGAGCAGCTCAGGCCAGATGCCTGGACTGCATGACCTCCTTTCTGCCTGTGCCTGTGTCTCTGTGGTTACACTGTGAACTCTTTGTAGGTAGGCCCTCGGTCTTAGTCATCGGTGAACATCTGTAACTTGCGAGTGCTGTTAGATAACATGAATGCTCACGAAACATTTGCAGATTCAAACAGAAGGGACGACACTGACTAGTTGACTAGTTTGAATTTCACTTTGTCTCCTTTTGGAAGTCTGAGATGAAATAAAATGGCCAGAATGTCATGCATGACCAAAAGGGAGGCAGGACAGCAAAAACTAGGGGAAAGTTGGCAGATACAGCCTCTTCCTGTATGGCTGAATTCAGTTCAAATGATTACAACTCTCTTATGTTGGAATATGCTTTTTGTAGAAGATATGAGTGACAAAGCTTTTCTGTAAAGATAGATTTTCCAGGAAAACAAATCTGATCAAATTTACTGTGAGAATTTAAATGAAAAAATAATCTTATTTAAATGGCAAATTGACTAATATACTTTTTCTTTTTATTATTAATAAAAGAGTTTACCCAGAAACTCTGTAAGAAGTTGTGTGAGAGATTCACAAGAATCATTAAAGTCTCTAGTAGACATTCACTTTCACATTGTAAAATTGGCTATACCCTCAAAATGGTATCACAGAAAAATGGACTTTCTGAGGCTCTTCTATATGAATGGGTTTTAGTTGCACAGTGGTGCCATTCATTTTATTTGGTTCATTTATTGCCAAGTACATTCTAAATTTGGCCTTAATTATTTTTCCTTTCACAAAAATATTTTGTGGGATTTTTCTGAGCCCTGACTACTTCCTTCTTGCCCCTTAACACGGAATCCAGGAGCATTATTTTTGTTCTCTACTAATTAAAATAATTGCTTAGTTCCTTTTAACTAGATTCATGCAGTTATTAGCCTAATACATGGATGGGTGCCACAGAGTGCTTGAGAAACAGAATGAAAAGTGATCGTGTAGCTTCACATGAAGACAAATTCCATGGTGCCAAGGAGTATTGTGGCCTTTCAGCAGGCATCTCATAAAGGCCTTTGGTAAACCTGGCCCTATACCCTTACTAAAAGACTATTAAGTGGAATAATAGCACTTTTTTCTTTATTAGTTGTACAGAAAACTCAATACAATTTGAAAAGTTTTCTGTATAACTCTCGATAAGCTTGATAAGCTGGGTATGGCACGAAGACCTGTGGTCTGGCTTTAATCTCTGCCCCTGCTTTGTCTTTCAGAATGACCACATTTGAAGGATGGATGCTCTGGGTCCCCTCTGCCACTTGGTCTCTATCAGAGGACAGTGGGGGAGGAGGTATACAAGCGCCTGGCTAGACGTAGTAATCAAGAGTTGTCAGGACCCTGGCTCTAAAGGGAGGTGTTAAAATAATGTTTTTGACATTAAGACTTTCCTCAGAGTTGTAGTCCAAAAGTCTGGCACAAAAAGGCCCTAAGGCTAAATCGCAGACCTGCTGTCTGCTTTCGTAAATGAAGACTTGTTGGAACCTCGCCACACCCCTTCGTTTGCGTGTTGTTGGTTTTGTGCTGCAGTGTGGAGCAGTGGCTCTGTGGTCCCCAAAGCCTGAATGATTTACTATCTGGTCCTTTACAGAAAATGTTTGCTGACCCCCAGTGTGGTCTAGTCAATTCACTGTATAGCTACTAAATACCCACTCCAAGCTGAGATATTTGTGGGAATTTCTATAGTGGCCGTCATTTGACCAGGACCTTCGTAGTGTGCAGTGTTATGGGTGTTCAGTGCATGTGTACGGACAACAGAAAGTGAGAAGAATTGGGAGCAAGTAAGAAGGATTTGGAGCAAGGAGTCATGGTTTGAGAAGAGGTTCTGCCATTATGGTCTCAATGGCAAGTAAGTGATCCTGCACGGGCTTGGTTCACCCTTTGTCTGCTGCCGGGAGGAGGAGGTGTGGACACAGCTGGAACTTCTGACCTGAAGGGCACCTTTATTAACTGCTTCCAGGCCAAAATATGGGCACCCTTTGCCACCAGTTGGTGGTTGGAAAGGTCAAATAAGAGAATGTAAGCCCAAGTGTTTTCTAAACCATAAGGTTGCTATTTTGTGGCATAGACATTATCTATAAAAACGTTAGAATAAGTGTTATTTCTACTTGGCATGTGAAAAATGACTCAGCCTACCCAAGATCAAATAGTAATTCAACAGAAGAGCTGACCCCTGGGTCTTCTGGTTCTAAGTCCCTGCTCTTTTCAGTTTATTACATGATTTTTTTACATCATGCTTCTTTCCAGGGTTTCAGAAATGCTCATTTCTTTAGTTCATTTATTCATTCATTCACTATTCAACATTGTTTAAGAACCTGCTATGAATTAGAAAGAAAAAGCTGAATTTTTCAGGGAGAGTGATAACTGCATAAAGACAAGTTGGAAGACTCTTAGGTCAGTTTTGTTCTTGGACCCCTCTGGCTAGAATCCTCTAGAAGTTTATAGGTCCTCCTATTGATTTCCCCCATGCTGTTCACGGAGTTGAAGAAACAGAGTAGATGGGATGAGAAGGAGAGAGCAGTCCTGCCACCTAACAAAACATCGCCTGACTTGGAGCTAGAGGAGTTGAGGAAGGGACCCGAAGTCTATGCAGGGAGGACAGACCCTTCTGACAGTTTGATGTGGACCTGTGATGTTGATTGCAGATTGCTGGCCTCCAGCATTGTAAGATAGCACATTTCTGTGTTTTAAGCACCCACATTTGTGGCAATTTGTAACAGTAGCCACAAGAAATTAATACAGAGAACATACTCTCAGTGCATAAACTAGCAGGTCTCAGGATATCCTGGGAGGAGGGAGAGGAAGGAAGAAAAAAGAATTTATTTGCCACATTCAACCTCTGATTTTTCAATGGTTTTCCTGATGAGACATTAATACTCCTTTACTTCCCCTCTAACATCCGGACTGAGTGAGCATGGTCAGGCCCTGAGTTTTGCTAGAGTCTCATGCTTTAGGGGTAACAGGAAGCCCTGGGGTGGGAGGGCAGAGACAGTCAAGAGGATGTGGGAAGGGGCTGCATTGGTTGTGCCCTAGGAAGTCCGTGGTACAGAAACTGGAGGAGAGAAACAGGAGGAGACAGTCCAGAGCAGTGTGGCCAAGTTACTGTCTGAGAGGTGACATGAAACGGGGTCTGAAACAGTGGTCTCCTTGGTCCTCATCCCAGCCCCATGAGGCTGGTATGCTGTGATTTCCTCAGCAAGCATGCGCTCCCCAGCCTGGAACACTGTTGGCTCTGGAGCTCACTGTGCCTCAGGGCTGTGTGTCTGTTTCAAATGCAGTAACTGAAGTCTCAGCCTTCAGCTGGGTCAACACCTGCTATCACAGAGCACTCCATGTTTGGCTTTAGTCTTACTTCCTGATGTATATGAAATAAGGCTCATTTTTACACATGAAATCTCCAAATATTTGAAGACAGTTTTTATTCTTTCTTTCCCCACCAGGCAAGGCACGCCCTGTTTCCTCAACTTGGGCCTTACAAGGAGTTTGTCTTTGTGGCTGGGGGCCATGCCGCTTCTCCTCTGGGCCTGTGGCAGGTGCGCCCCTGCCTTACCAGGATGCTCACAGAGTGCGCCAGAACTCCAGGTATGGCCTACTTGGGCACACAGGGGACTCGCCTCCTTGGTGCTTACATTACAAATGTAGCCAGTTATTTTATTTAACTTAATGAATGTTATTTTTATTTAACTTAAAATTTTGAGTACTGCATACTTTTTAAAAAAAATTTGTTTTTTCTTTATTTTTACTGTTGACACTATTGCAGATGCCCCCATTTCCTCCCACCCTGTTATGCCCCTCCTCCCATCCCCCAATCCTCCTCCCTCTGGCTGCCCCCACACTGTTGCCTGTGCCCATAGGTTATGTGTATATGTTCTTTGTCTAATCCCTTGACCTTCTTTCCATCAGCCCCCTCCTCAACCCTTTCCGACAG
Organism: Artibeus jamaicensis; assembly: GCF_021234435.1. Lineage (NCBI taxonomy): Eukaryota > Metazoa > Chordata > Mammalia > Chiroptera > Phyllostomidae > Artibeus > Artibeus jamaicensis. The sequence continues at coordinate 5,053,189 of NW_026521810.1, read as the reverse complement.
CTGTCAGTCTGTTCATGTGTTGTTTCTAGTGGTACTACACAGAACGTTGATTAAAATGCCCTCTTCTTACACCGGGGTACAAATGACTATGTGGAAGTGTATGTTAATATTAAAGGTGCCCTAAGAGCCCCAAATAGTTCATCAGTTTGTAAGTGGCATTACCATGTGGCAGAGATCAAAATGCCATCCCATGTCATGGAATGTAGATAGATATCCGTAGTTTCATGCAGAACTGCCACGCCAGACTGAGGAGTGTCCTTGCTCAACCTGCCCCACCACTATCCTTCTTCCACAAAACAACCCGCTGGAAAGCCGAACCCAGTTCCAGAGCACCTTCTAGCCTGGTGGAAATGTCTCTGAGTGGACACATTTCCTCTTGTCAGGCAGCACCAATCTGGGCTCTGTTTCCAGTCCAATCTAAGTCTCCAGGAACTTCTGCAAGAAGAGCCATTCTTATGACTAAAGTTCAGCGTGGATGGGAGCTTTATATCTATTATGTCTCATCTTCACAGCAGCTCTTCAAGGCAGACATTACAGTGTTCAGATAAATTAAGGTTTGGTTCAAAGTAACTCTCCTATCGCTGTAGAGTAGCAGACCTAATGTTCTGACTCAGGAAGTTAAGCCCTTCTGTTCCACCATGTGGTAGACAAGTAATTTTGAAGCTGTAGGAGAGGGGAGGGGTTCTTTGAACCACTGCAGATGGACCAAACCTGGAGCTGAGCCTTCCAGGCTCCCCGAAGGAGCTGCGTAGCACACAGTGGGCATGACATAGCTCAGCTTCTGTAGGTTTTCCTTCAGTGATGGGGTCTTTTAATGTTATATATATTAGGAAATAAGGCCCTGCCACATTCTGGACCAGCCTCTACAGTTCACAAACATGGGCAGTTTGGGTTTTGAGGGTTTTTTTTTGACCCATCTATTCACTCAGGGCCTTCTTGGTTTCTTGGGCCAAGGCAGAATAGGGAGGGAAGGTCAGAGGTTCTTGCTGTTGGCCACACACCCTGTGAGTGGTTGGGGTTTGAACTGAAGGTCTTAAGTGTCTAGTTTGCTGAATCTGGTTTATGCTAAAGTGCCAAAAGCATCTGAACTTCCTCTGGGCTCTCTACCTATATCTAGATGTTTTCAAATCTGGGTGGTAAAATATTTAATGAAATATTATGCAACACTTAATGTTTAGTTTCTCTTTTCACCTTGACCTCATTCAAGCAAATAGTCCAATGCCTACTCATTGCTTTGGGCAAAGAAAGTGACAGTGATAAATGAGTCTTCCCTTGGTTGTGGCAGATTCTTTAGGTTGACACCCTCAATCCCCTCTTTAATTCCTTTGTAACTGGCAGTTACTTGCAATGGGGGCTAGAAAGCTAAAAGATCACCTTTCTAGACCCCTTTACAAATCGAAGTAGGCATATGCCTCTATCATTGACCTGTGAAACTTAGGCCATGGCCTTTTGAAGACACTTCTTTTATACCTGGCTTTTTCCTTGCTTGGAAAGCATGTGATGCTCAGGCTACAGCTGCCATTGCGGAACAGTGGCTGGGCAGAGGATTGAAAGTGCCTGGTTCCTTGATTGCATCTTTCAGCGGTGTGCTGGATTTTTTTGTTGTGTCCCATAATACATTTGTATTTGGTCAAGTCTCTGCTGTTGGGTTTGTGTGATATTTGGCCAAGTATAAGCCCTACTCACTGTCTTGCTTTGATTTTCTTTCTTTTTTTTAGAGGAGAATTTATTTATTTATTTATTTCAGATTTTTATGTATTTATCTTTAGAGGGTAAGGGAAGAAGAGAGGGAGAGAAATGTAAATGTATGGTTGCCTCCCATGGGTGACTTGCTGGGAACTGGCCTGCAACCCAGTCATGTACCCTGACTGGGAATCAAGCTGCAATCCTTGGGTTCGCAGGCCCTCGCTCAATCCACTGAGCTACACCAGCCAGGGCTTGCTTTGATTTTCTATAGCTTTGGAACTTAGGAGAACAGAAAGGCCTTAGGGCCCAGCTAAAGACTTGAGAGAACAAGTCTGTGGGGACATTTCAGTCATGATGATAAGGATGTAGAGTGAGGGAGATTGGTCCTTGCGCTCTCTGTTTTTTAAAAGCTTGTGTTTATTTTACTAGAGAGATTGTATTTATGTATTTTAGAGAGAGGGCAAGGGAGAGAGATGTCAATGTGTAAGAGAAACATTGATTGATTTCCTCTCTCATGTCCCTAGCCAAGGACCTTGCCTACAACCCAGGCATGTATTTTGACCAGGAATTGAACTGGCAACCTTTTGACTTTCAAGGTGATCCCCAACCCACTGAGCCACATCAGTCAGGTCTACCCTTGTTCTCGTGACACCTGGAAAAGGACCATGAGGATGAAACAAGAGCGTGTCCAGGACAGCTTCAGCAAACCGATGCCTGAGGGAGGACCAAGTGGCAGAATTGAATACTATCTCAGCCCTTGACTGAGAACACACATGACCTCAGGCACTGATGGCCTGTCCCCTACCAAGTCTTAGGACTGAAGATCCCCAGAACTTAGCCATGCTTTAGGGGAAGGCAAGACCCCCCCAAGACAGTTTCTGTCACCCTTGAAGAATAAAGCTTCTAAGTAGAAATTATAATAAAATATAAAATTTTATATTTTTAATCTACCTGAGTTATGGACTGAGCTTTGTATTAGGGTGGGTAGAAGACAGAGAAGCATTCTTCGATAAGTTGCCCTCGGGTAAGCCCTCAGGTCGGGCCTGCCTTTGACTCAAAGGGCTGGGGGATGGGGCAGAGCTGCTGGAGGTCAGTTTCCAGGATCTCAGAACCAGCCTCTGTGACTGCTCCTTCCTCATCCCCACAATCTGTGAAGTGTGCCCCCTTGGTCCCAGGGCTGGGACCCTGTGCAGGAGGATTCAGGTTGAAGACTCAGGGAGGGTGGGCAGAGGGAGGATGGTTGCTTCTCTGTGCTCCTGGAGTGGCTGAACGCTGCTGTGATGGAGGGGAGGACTGAGCCAACTGGTGTTTATTTTGGAAATGACTATAATTAAGCCAAACCATTTCCTGCCTTTTTGAAAGCCCACTACTTTTCTGACTTTCTTTCAGATAAACTCAGTTCACTTGAGCAGCAGCAGTTACTGGGTAGCTCAGAGTGGGCTGTCTGGTTTTGAGTGCCTCTCTAGCACCTAATAACTGGGTGACCTTGGGCAAGTCACTTTAGGTATCTCGGTATTATCTGTAAAAGGGAGCCTGCTTCATAGGATTGTGGGAGGAGGGTAAAGACCTCGGACTGGCACACAACACATGATCCACATGCGTGTGAGCATCACTCTGTGCATGGGCCCCAGAGACCCTGGTCAGGCTCCCTCACCAACACCATTGTCTCCTAGAAGTCAGCAGGCACATTACCGTGAAAGAGCTACATCACCACACACAAACTGACACCTTCCTTTTGACAAGAGCAATGAGCAACAAGTGGGTGCTCTATTCTACAGTGGGTGGCTATTTTTTGCAAAATAGCCTTACTTTTTGCACTTTATTTTAGAAAGGGACGTTTGCTTCAACTCATTCTCATTGTATTCCCTTGGAAGTCTCATCACTGACCCCTGCAGAAGGGAACCTTCTGCTCCACCCCAGTAGGGGCTTTTCAAAATTGTTGACTTGTATTGCAGGGTCAAACTCCCGATCAGAAAGTCAAGTACAGTTGGAATAAACCTTTTAAAGAAAACTCCAAATTACATCATTTATAGAGACACTTTATTTTCTTGACTCAATTATAATAGTTTTCCCCCTGATGACAATGGTTCTCCTCCTCACAGTCATCACAGCAATGGGCCCTACTCTTCCTCACACCTCTGAGGAAAGGGTTCTCAGCGTTTCACTCTGTTGCCTAGAAGAGATGGATTCCAATGAGCTCCTTCCCTTCATTCATTATGCTGCAGTCATATTTCTAAGGGACAGAGATGAATGCTGTGTATGTATCTGATTACACTGCCTATTGTTTTAAATCTTTTTTCACAGACTTTCCCCTTGCAATAGACATTTAGTGGCACAACGCATTTGCAAGTTACATCTGTATCAGCGGTTTCCTCTATAGTGTTTATGTAGCATGTGTGTGTGTGCAGACCTGTGTGCATGTGCTAACTCAGCGGTCCCTTATTATGCTCAATATGTATTCAACAGTGATGAAACAATGGCAGTTTAAACAAAAGACAAGGTTGGGTATACATTTTACTGACCAGTTAAGCCAATCACACAGTTGTGGAAAATACCAAATATACAAATTCCATTAAAATGGAAAAGTACAAGGAAACAATATTAACCAAAGGCCTTCACCCTGGATGGCAGACTCTCCATGGTCACGGGCAGTTCAGCAAGTGTCTTCCAGGTCATTTTCTAATATTTTTGCTTTTTAGCAGGGTCTGAGGAATAGGACTGACTGCAAATATCTCAGTCCTTGCCCACCACTCTCATCAGAATCTTCATTAATCTTTGAGTTCCTTGCCCCCACTTTACCCAAAGAATAATGCCTTCCCTGAAATTACACAAAAATCAATGATAGAGTTAATTGAAATTGGGATCTCTTAATGTTTTTCTCTTTCTTAAGTGATTGCTTAGTTTCTGAAATTGAGGTTTAACTCAAACGACAGCTCTAGCTGAGGGTGAGTGAATTGGTAAGGGAGAGATGATAGCGGTAGATAATTTTCCCAGTGACTGAAAGATAGTGTTGACATTCAGGATTTTATTTCTTTTGAAGTTTTACGTGGGCTTAAGGAATGTGAAGAATGACCAGGGTGTTAAGGCACAGTCCACCGGTCTGCTGTCTGCTTAAAGGGTTGAATGTGCGTTGAAAGTTGGCTTCTTCCCTTTCCTCACTGAGGGAAGAGGGGACCTGCAGGAGGCATTACTGACCACTAGACGGTAGCTAGCTTCTTTATTTTAATGATTCTCCATCTTTGTGATAATGGAGATATTCATATCATAGGTAGTTGGGCCTGTCATTGGCTTAGTACTGGCAGTACTTTTTGTATTCAAGTGGTTTATAACATGCAAAATACTTTTACTGTACTCCCACAGATTCTCACATCAATTTTCTGAGATAGACGGGGCTGATGTTTTCATCTCTACTTTGCAGAAGAAGAAATTGAGGCTTTAATGGGTTGGAATTTGCCCTCAAAGTGACATAACCAGTGATAGGGCAAAGTGTGTCCAGTTTAGGCTTTTAGGGGAAGAGATGGTGGAGAGCCAGCACTTACCTTGATGGAGCTCCTCATGACTGGGTGGGCCAGGCTCATCTTGAGCCAGTGGGAACCCACATGGCATTTCTATGGTACCCTCAGTTAATGCCAGTCCAGCCATGGGGCACTGAAATGCCAAATGCTGGCTCTGACTCATATTTGTAGCTTCCAAACTATTTAGACAGAGGACTCCAAAAGGCATCTGGTCAAGCTTTGCTAGGGGAGAAAACTTATCCTCTTGATTCCTGAAGCCCTGAAGTCAGGGATTTGATTATGCTTATCATGATCTCAGCTTTCATGGCTCCAAATGTGATTAGTTTTCTAATTAGTTAATGTCATTACCTGTCATCAAATCCAGACAACATTGGTCTCTAAAACCTCCTGTGGCCTAGAAACCTACAACCTTGTATCTTTCCACTGTTTAATAGCATTTCTTTAATAATCTCGCCACTATCCTCTCATTCCTAGACCTAGGGAGATATTTTTTAAGGCAATTTAAAATTCTTCATTCTGCTTTCCAAAACTTGTCTTCACTTCCCACCCTACTTTTCATATATATATCCCTTTTCCTTCATATATATATGTATGAATGACTCTCTTGTTTTGGGCAGAATGGTCAAAATAAGAAAGTTTACCATAGGGAAACATCTCATTAAGGGCCATTTTTACTTTATATGAAATGCTGCTTGTCTTATTAATTACTTACTGTTAAATACTGGACAAATGGTTTTCTTTTTTGCTTCTATTCAGTCCTTCAACAGATGCTCTCCGAGTGCTTATCCTGTGAAGATACTAGGGAGCCAGCAGGGAACAGACGAGCTTAGTACTCATCTTCTGTGAGCTTATGTTCTAGTGGGGGCAGGCAGACGATAAGAAATGAATGTTTAAGAGTCAAATATATACTGCATGGGCTTGACATTTTTCATTTGCCCCTTGGACCCCATCTCTCCTTTTGCACCCTGCTACGTGGAGAACCCTGGGGAGGTAGGTCAGTAGAGGTGGCACCAATGTCTTCTTCGCCCTCACGGTCTGGCCGTGTAGGGAGCCAAAAGAGGAGGAGCGGGACAGTGAAGTCAGGGTGCTGCTGCTCCAGTACCTTCTGCCGCCCTGAGGGCGACACAGTTACTTTCCATCCATGGGAATCAATCACCCCTCCCCAGTGCTGCTTCAAGCCTAGGGGTGGTAACTGCTCAGTGCAGTTTTGGTTTTCTTAACTCTAACTATACCTGTGGACAGAGAGCCTTCGTTAGTCAGTCTCCCCCAGCCCGCTGTGTGAACGGGCCCTCTGTTTCCCACTGGGGCCCAGACTGCCACAGGAGGTTAGAAGGCAATGCCAGGGGAAAATGCCATTTTTCCATGGCTCACTTTATCACAATACTGCTTATAGTCACCTGTCCGGTTTGGAGTGAATGTCATCAGGCTTCAGGCTGCATTGCTCCCTGTGACTCAGTCACTTCTCGGTAAAGCCCTGTGATTCATTATCATTCATTATACATCACAAAGCGAGGGCACCTCTCTTGCAGGTTCTCGGAAGGCAGCAGTTGTGTTCTGTAATGACTGGCGAACCCTCGGGCAACGAAGAACTGCTCATTCGTAGACCAGTCCATCAAGCTGCCAGCAGCCTACAAGAAGGTGTCCCAGCACCTCAGTGTGGTCCCCGAGACTCTTCCCAGGTAGCTCTGCCTTCTGCCAGCACTGCCCTTGCTCTGTGCTCACAGGGCCACTTGTATGTCTCCAGACCCCATTGTATTCCTCCAGGACAAAGCCCATTCAGGAATCCTCTCAGAAGCCTTCGTTAGCTTCATCAGCTTGAAGGAGGGGGCCTTTATCTTTTTTCTAAAGGTTAAATGTTAATTTTTTTATTTTCCTAATTATAAAAAAAAATGCATGTTGACTATAGGGAACATAAAATCCAGAAGTTAAAAAAATTCATCTAACTTTCGTACTTTAGCGCCATGAACATTTTGGATGTAGTTAGGGAGCTTTATATTTTGGGGAAGCATTGTCAAGCCATCTCTGCTGACTGGCTCCTTTTTGCTTTCTAAAGAACTTTCATAGATTCTTGGACTCTTGCACACTGGCCTGGACTGTCAACTTAAGCCAAACCAAGTATTTTCCTTGCCTGCATTTAAGCTTATTGCTTAGGTTTGGAGTGAATCTGCCCTCTGAGCTTTGCAGCTCACGGCAGCTCCTCTTTGTGGCCCGGAGTGCACCCCCATTTGTGGGTGGTTTATATATGTATCACTTTCTTTCTGGAAGCTGCTGATGATGGATGCCATCCGGTCAAGAGGCTTTGCTCCTCTGTTCAAGTTTTTTAGCCTACTCCAAGATTTCCCCCCTAGAGACTTCAGTATATGTTAAGTCCATGCTAGGGTTTCCTGTGCAAAATGCCTTCAAAATATAAAGTTCCCCATTCTCTTGATGGTGAGAGTGATGCAAAAAGAAACAACATGTAACAGTTTTGTTACCTGATGGCATTTATTAGTTAGCTCCCCTCAGAAACAGCACTGAGAGAGTCATGTGGATTTCAGTCATACTCCAGGGGAATTTGGCAACAAAAGCCCCTGAGTATACACTGTTCGTATGTACATTTTTTCTCTGTAATAAATAATAAGGATAATAGTCTTTATTTAATAATACACTCAAGAATCATTCAGTATAAGTTTAAGTTTACAACTCTAAATTTCTAGCAGCCTATTAAAAAAAAAAGAAAACACCAGTCTGGCTAAAAAATATCCTCAGGAAACCAGCCTGGAAGAAACACGGGAGAAACATGAATGAGCTATTTAGCTTTTCTTGGAAAATGGTAAAAGTCTCAGAGGAATGGGAGGCTGAGCATTCCCCAGATTTTTGTCAGGCACATGTGCCAGTCCACAAAGTGCTGGAACTCCAAACACAGAATCTGGATTGATTTCAGTTTCAGTAATTCAGGCGTTTGTGGCATGGAACACACACCACCCAGAAGGCAGCATCCTGAGTTACCAGAAGTTCCAGTGTGTAATTTTAGGCAACACTTTCAGCTGCTTCTACATAGGGATAGTAAGTTAGTCATTCAGTTCACATAAGCAATTTTTTTTTTTTTTTTACTATTTAAAAAAGAAATCCTGACTCAGTCAATGTTTGGGACTAATCAACTGAATTAATTTATTTTTCAGGGGCATGTAGTTCTAGCTTCAAGCTACTGATATCTCCATTTCAGTAACTCAGTGGAGTGTTAGTTGAGTGGATATCATGCTATATACCACTGCATCCGATGTTATGAGCTGTGGAAACACAACATGGTATCTACTACTTTCAGGGAGCTTGCAATCCAGCCAACGCAACTGGATAAATACTTATGAAACAGTCAATTCATCTGCTAAACTGGGACTGTGTTGAGGACACCAAAGAGGTCCGCCCGTCTATTTCCTCACTTCACGCGAGAGCAGCAGGCACTCTGGCAATTGCTTTTTGCATGTTCTTCTTACACAGTGAGTGAAAAACTGAGCACAAAAGTTTAGGTGCAAAACTGAAAATGCATTGGAGTGTTTCTATGCTTCACAGCCAACAGGAAGAATTGGGCATGTTGGCGTTTCAGTGCACAAGTTGGCTGCAGTGACTGCCCCCTGAGGCCCTGCCGCCCCCTCCATCCTCTGTGAGCTCTGCAGGGTGGTGGGGGTCCTAGGTGAGAGGTCTTCCTCTTTCCAGGAAAGACAGAGTCTCCACACAGGTTCCCCTACCCTGCGACAGGTCTCAGAAAATTGTCTACTAAGAGAGGTGTCTAGAAACATGTGGCAGATGGTCAGTTCCCCCAAATCCATTTTCATGTGTTCTCTGGACATGAAGCTAATTAGCTAGAGACTACTTCTCAACTGTCCTTTCAGAACATAGACTAAAGAACTGTCTATGAAATGTGAGGAGAGTGATATGTGCAACTTCTGTTTTCTATCCTAACTGGAAACCCCTCTTCCTAGACTTCCTGTGGGGTGGAACCTGGATGTGCTGGTAACTCCATTAAACCGAGCAGATGAGCGCCACCCAGGAGAATAGAGGAGCCACCAGAGAGGGAGAATCCGGGCCTCGTCTTCACTGTGGGCAACTGGACATCCCGCCAACCTGGAATGTACAACTCCAGAGGGTTGTGTAAAAGAGAAGGCAATTCAATTTTGTGAGCCACTGTATTTTGGGATCTGTTTAATAGAAGAGTTCTTTATGGAGAAAGAACTGTGAAAAGGTAACAATTTTTACAGTTTTCACAGACTACAGTAGTCCTGGCAGTGGAGGTTGGGAAAGGGTATTAAAAAATCACAGAGGAATTTCTCTAATCACATAATATTTGAATTCAGTTAAAATAATAAATGTAAGTCAGTAGTTTTAAGAGTTAAGTCGGAAGAGGGTTTCTTAGGTACCATGCTGTCCAGTTCCAAGCAGGTTGGGAAATGCTAGGTCAGAGTTAGTGGTGCCGTCATGCAGTCAACATTTGCAGTTTTGGATTGTGGGCCAGGCTGTAGAAAAGGGGGCTCCCCAGACACACAGGGCACTGCCGTTTCTGTGGGTTGTGGGGGTTGTGACAGGGTTTGGGCAAGCCTGTCACACTTTCCTTCATATATTAATTTTTGTAAGTGAGATTTTGTGTCTTACAGAGCAATATCCTGACTCTTTTGAAGTAATTATTAACAAGCAAGTTATTTCAGGATGGCAACAATACAGTTTTCAGACTTACAGATGTCAATGTAGTTATTGTTGGGCTTTCTGTCTCAGGTTTTATTTTCCCTCAGCTTTATTGAGATGTAATTCACATATAACACTGTGAAAGTTTAGATGTACAATGTGTGAACTTGATACACATACATTGCAAATTTCTGAGGTTTTTAACACTGTTTTCAGAAATAGGATATTTCTTTCTCTCTCTCTCTTTTTTTTTTTTTTAACAGAGAAGAAGAGATACAGAGGTTTGAATAGTCTGCGTTGGGTGTATTGTTTGACTCCCTTTTGTTGGGTTGGTTTTTTGCATATCTAAGAAATCTAACAAGGAGTCCAAGTTTCAGCTTTTGCAGGTCAGGAAATGGTTAGTGTGCCCCAGACTTGCCTTACAGACACGCTGAGGATGAAAATCTGCTTTTTTCTTTTCTTCTCCCTGCCCCTTCCGCCCATCTCTCACCCCAAAGGTTGTATCTCACCCCAACCCTCCCAAAGGGTTCCCTGGGAATCAGGGCATGCTTGACTGCCCCTGGAGAATGGCCGCCCATCAGCACAGCTGCTCCCTGGAATCAGCCTGGAAGCCAGGCTCTCTCCAGGGCCGGAGGAGGGAAGAGGGGAGCCTGGGGTCACCCACGGCTGGATTTCCTATGGTTTCCTTGTGTGCGCTTTTTTACTGTGCTCCAAAAAACAGTGCCTGGAAGAGGCCTGGGGAGTCCCATCAAAGGTACTGGCATGCGGCCAAAGCCTGACTTCTCCCGGCCGCGGCCACAGGAGCTCCACTCTCTGGGTCTCCATTTCTGTCCAGTTAAAACTGACAGGGAAGGTTGATGAGATTTAAAATGGGCAAATACTACAGCTTCTGAAAAAGAGGAAGCCAGAGATATGCTGTCCACTGCTGAAATACTGGCAAGGCCACTCCAGCTGGGGGCATTTTATTCAGCTCTTTTCTAGAAAAACTTGGCTATTTTTAGTAGACCATTGCAAATAGCATGTAATCAGGGCTAGTCTTAGGAGTACCCACTTGGTAAAGTGCCCGCTGAGTCGATGGACGAATGAGTAAGTGTCCTATTTTATTTTGGTTCCGATTTTTCACCTACTTGGTCCAATACTTGCCCCCTTTCCAAATAAATGGTGATTAATATTTCCTTTTAATATTAATAGATCTTTTTAGTCAGAAAAAGAGTCTGGTTTATGATAAAATGTGGTAAAAGAAGAAAAGGTGGGGTACAAAAACTAAGCCCTCTATCAAGCTGAAAGATGAAATACCTCTTTGGTTGGAAGTTTTCTGAATAAAATATTGCTGAGAAAAGTGGAGAAGATGGAAATGTTTGTGTGTGTGCGTGTGTGTTTATGCATATTTTAAAATGTTATATAAGCAGAAGGAATTTCGGTAACTCTATAAAATCACCACAATTTATGACAGTTTAAAAGACAATTTCTTTTTAAGGGAAAATTTCTAACGTCTCACATACTGGTATGGGAATGTCATGGTAAATCCTTCTCTTACCGACAAGACCCCTGAGAAGAGGTATGAGAAAGAGTTACTGTTCCCTTCCCATTCACGTCTCTTGAAAGCCCGTGGCTGTGAAACTGTCCCGGAACACACAGTCCCGGGTTTCAAAGCAGCCTGGGTGACTTTTCAGAAATGATCCATTGTGATGCTTTGTTCTGGCCGGGTCGCCCTCATTGTGTTCTGCTGGGGCTGGGTCACCCTTCTCCCGCCGCCATTAATCCACCCTGTCCACTCCTCCCCATTCAGAGGCACATTCTGCCCTCTGCCCAGCAAAGGGAGCCTGGAGTGAAATGGCTGTTAGGCTCATCACTGCTACCGAGAGAGAGGCCAGGGAGGAAACAGGAGAGGGATGGGGGGTGCCGGGTGCGGGGTGCTGGGTGTGCAGACTCACCTGGGAGGTGGGCACGTGGGGAGAAAGGAACAAGGAGTGGGGAGGGAGGGGAGCAAGCAGTGGGAAGAGGCTTTATCCTTTTTTTGTTTGTTTTTAGATTTTATTTTTTTATCTTTAGAGGGGAAGGGAAGGAGAGAGGGAGAGAAATATCAATGTGTGGTTGCCTCTCGTGCATCCCCTGCTGGGAACTGGCCTGCAACCCGGGCATGTGCCCTGAGGTTTCCAGGCCAGCGCTCAATCCACTGAGCTACACCAGCCAGGCCGAGGCTTTATCCTTTGTTGGGAGCCAGGGCAAGCTGGAAAGAAACCCTTTCTTACAGTTTAGGTGTCTGGCTGAGCTGCTCCATGTGGCTCTGGGTTCACCAGCTCGTGTCCCCTGCAGATGAGCCCTCCCTTATTTTTCAGGTTTGACTCTGTTCACTCCCTCCAGTTGGGCGTCTAGGCTCCTTGTGACTTAAGGGTGGTCGGCTGGGATTAAGTGCCAAACTGTCAGTGAGTTGTAAAAACAGAAAATTAAATCCAAAATCTGCTGTTTGGTTCGTAACTCAAATTTGGTTTGCATTCTTATGTTCTCTTGGAAATCTCATTATGTTCAGTTATATTTTAAATGGGGAAAATGGTTCTTTCTACTTCCACTCTGTTCTATACATCACTCAATTTTAACAGTGAAAGGGGACTGTCCAGAAGTCCCAAAAGGTCCTGTGATATCCTGGGTTATAGAGTGACAAACATCTCCAAAATAGTAGCAGCTTGATATTATTGCCTGTTGTTTTCACTGTACACCCAGTGGGGACAGTAGGGGCTCTGTCATTATGACTGGTCACAAACCCAGGGCACGAGAGGGTTGCTCTTGGCACTCAGGTCTGAGTAGGCAGAGGAAGGTCCCTCTGAACACTCTCACACTGGCAATAAAATATCTGGACCATGCAGTGATTCCCCTAAAAACTAGTCAGTCCGATGGCTGTGCCTGACTCTGGTGTCCAGGAGGAAGAGAAGATTCAGCCATCTGCCAGTAAATGTTCTGCACATGTTCTCAGGGAGAAGCTGAAGGCCGCACACACATACATGCATACACACATGCACACAAACATGTATACATGCATACGGACACACAAGCAGGGCAGCAAAGCATTTTGAACTGAATAATAAAAGCTAGGGATTAAATATGTTGAGTGTCACAGTATAATTAGTTCTAACCCCATTCTCATTTGAGCTGTGTGTGTAGTTTTAGGCAAATTACCTAACTTTCTGGGCCCCCACTTCATCATCAGTAAAGTGAGTCAGTGGGTCTAGATTGGTTTTTCTCAAAATTGAGTGGGTTTTAGATCACTGAGAGGACTTTTAAAAACATTAATTGCAGGTGCTCACCCCCAGAGATGTGGTAGGCTTGGGGTTAGGCCCACAGCTTTGCATTTCTAACAAGTTCTCAGGGGATGCTGATGCTGCCGGTCCAGGGATCACAGTGTTACCAACCAACCTGTTGGGGAGGGGCCCAGGTACTGTCCCCCAAACAAACCCCCTCCCTATACTATTGTTCTTCTAGCCTGCCTCCAGGTGTTAGGAATTGTGGCTTTCAATGCTAGAGTTTGGTGAAGAGGAAAGGAACTATTTATTCAAAAGTTATATAGGTTTTGAGTGATGGCAGAATGTCACCATTAATTTTCAAAGTCTCTAAAACACCCACAAACACATACACAGTCCTGCCTCTCCTTGCTAAACCAGGCCAGTAGGGGTACTGCATCTCAGGAAAAGAAATAGAAGTCTGTAGCTCAGCTAGACTCCCAGTTCCTCCCAGTCCGTACTCAGCTGGGCAGGTCTCCTGTAGTCTTCAGCACCATCAGCTGTGTAGCCTTGTTACAGAACAACAGAGGGCCCCCACTAAGGACAGCATACTAGTACCTTCAGGACCCCCTTCTGGGATCGACTGTCCGTTCTCCAATAGGAAAGACATCTCTCAATGCCAGAGATTTGTGAAAAGGAAAAGAAATGTTTATTTAATTCTATACAGACTTAAACTAGTGACCTAATGTCTTCATTAAAATATCAAAGTCCTTTAAGATACCCACAGATGCACACAGCACTCCCTTCTCCCCCTGTCCTAATTTAGGGTACCGTAACTCAGGAAAATAGCACACGTCCGTGTTTCCAGGCCGCTGGCACCATCAGCTGTGTCGCCGTCCAGGCAGGATCTCTAATTACTCCAAAGCCATGTGGCGTCTTCTCACAGTCCACTGGCAAGAGTTCTTTGTACCCATTTTTCCAGGCAAAGTCTCTCTTGCTTCCCAGGCCACGTGGCCAAAGGCAGCACCCCAAAACCATGTGGGCCTCTTCTACCAAAGCTGCGAAGGGGTCTGCACTCTGCCAAAAGTGTGTGGCTCTCCCCCAATGGCTGCCATGTCTGGGTTTAAATCCCCGCGCCAATCTTCTGTACTCCCATTTCTGACTCCTCCTACAATCAGTTACACCTGCCAGCATTTCTGTATTATTCCAAGTTTACTGGGCTGCCATCGTGAGTCTGGGCAGGTATCGCCCCATGGAGCCAATCTTCTCCAAGCTCCCATGCAGGCGCTGTAACTCGGGGTACCTGCCCCCCAGTTACATCTTGGGGGTAAGTGACTCCCATCCCCTAGGCTCCAAGCATGGTCAAAGCTATTTAACATATCTAAGCGAATAGCGAAAGGCTATAATATGTTAAATAACCATGCCTTGGATTAGCTGCAAAGCCCTTGCTGGACAAAACAGCCCTGCATGTTCCTGCTCCATGTGTCCCTTCCCCTGATTCAAACCTGTGGGGGAAGGGGTGAGGACATCTTATATGTTTCTTCAATATTTCCTAGACACCTTGAGTTCTGGACCCCATTCCAAATCCCTTTTCGTGGCCCTCCTCTTGGCTGCACCCTGTATCAGCCTTAGGTCTTCAGTTCTTAATTCAAAACCATGTGGCACTTCTTCATGGCTCACCAGCGGGAGTCTTTCACGTCTTTTCTTCTGGCATGGTCTCACATTGTCCCAGCACTATCTTCCGTCCCTGGTGGACGCCCGTCTGTAATTTAAATCCCAGCCTGGAACCTCCTCCGTAACCCCATTTCTGACTCCACCCACAATCGGCTACACCTGCCAGCACTCCTGCATTTTTCTGCCTGCCTTGGCTGCCATAGTTAGTCTGGGCAGGTGTGGCCTCATGGTGTGGAGCACACCATTTCCAAATTCCAGCACAGGCACTGTCACCCGGGGAGCTGCCTTCCAGTTACATCATGGGTTAAAGTCATGCACACCTTCCTGGCTCCACACAGGCTAGGAAACTAGTCTGCTGTTATTCATGTGCAAAAATAACTCTGCTGCCTTGCCCAGCCCCCATGCTAGTCTTGTGGGGAGTTCTGGGTCTCTCAGCCTACACCGCCTTATACTTTGAGATGGTCTTCAGATGAACTGTAGAGTCCGATGCAGCCAGCAAAGTCAATCTTTCCTATAGGGGATGAGGCGCGATTAGTAGTAAAGTTTTCATGTGGAAATGTGACTGGAAAATGATTCACCAGAGTGTCACCAACGCTTCACTTTTTTTTGACAGTGTATTTGCACATTGGGTTGACACACAGAGTTTAAAGATGTATCTCAATTACAAGATGTAGTCCAGATAGTTGCCCTTGTGGGGACAGAGATGGCCAATAAACTCTGAGCAATTACTTGAAATTAGACTTGTCAAATTTGTTTAGGGTGACCAGGCAAGTACATATATTGACCTAATGTCACTTCCTGAAGAGACATTGTAATGATTTTGTATATCAGCCAAACTATTCAAATACTAATACTGTCTTCATGCCTTAATCACCCATTCTAGTCAGATGTCATTTGTAGAAGCCCTTGGGGGATTTGCATCCCTTAATTATTCTTCAATACCCAAACCGAGCATTCTTTAATTGGTGTAAATTGAACAGTGTTGCAATGCAAACAAGGAGAGGGCACATTGATCAATGATTCTGTGCTTGCCTGTTGGAAAGTCTTTGCTATGAGATGGAGTAACAAATCCTTAACTCCATTTGTTTCAGTGGAAACACTAGCTCGTGGAGGTGACAAACACTGTTTCTCCTTAAGTCATCACAGTTGGGAAGCATGGAGTAAGTTAATATATTGTGATTCCAAAGTATCAACTCTTAGGGGAAGGATGAACATAATCCATCATAAGGTATAAAAGTGTCAAATCACATATATTCTACAACTGAAACTACTATAACCAATGAAATATTGTATACCAACTATAGTTAAAATCCATCATAAAGATACTCTGTTCCAATGTCTGAAACCACATTCAGGAGCTTTTTGTGAGAACTCAGCTAGATATATAAATGTCTAATTACTACATTGTACACTTGAAACCAACATTATATTGTATGTCAACTGTAATTGAAAAATTAAGAAAAATTAAAAAGGGGGAACTTAACTGGAAATAAAGTATTTCTATCTTCTAGAGATTTGATGTATGTCTCTCTCTATTTCCTAATTAGAAATAATACAAAATTTTGGTTAATTTGTGAAGCCGTTCCTTTCCATGATTTGTTGTTGTTGTTCCTGATAGGGTGTGGTCCAGTTAATCATACATCCAAGATGCGGTCATGTAACATAAAACAGGAGTTCCCTTCTCCTTTTAATGTTATTGAAATACTCAAGACACAGTTCTTGGGGAGCCCAGGAAAAGTTCTCCTCATAAATGTGTCATGCTCACTTTTCACTCTTGTCTCTGTCTGCCTTTCAAATTGATTATTTATTACCAGGGTGGGAAGAAAAGGAGGCAGCAGGCCTCTCACACATCCCTGACTCAGACCTGACAGTCTCCAGCTCTCTCTGCTCAGAAACCTCTTCTCAATGCTACTAGGTGTAGGGGCTATGCATGTTCATTTTTTAAAAAGGTTTTATTTATTTACTTTTAGAGGGGAAGGGAAGGGAAGGAGAGAGGGGACGGGAAGGCAAGAGGGAGAGAAACATTAATGTGTGGTTGCCTCTTGCGCGTCTCCTGCTGGGAATTGGCCTGCAACCCAGGCATGTGCCCTGACTGGGAATCAAACCACAATTCTTTGGTTTGCAGGCCTGTGCTCAATCTTCTGAGCCACACCAGCCAGGGCTGTGCACGTTCATTTTTAATATCTCTTGTTTTTGAGAAAATGGGCGGTTCTTGGGGCAGGGGAACTTTCAAGTCGACTTCAGTTTGAGTTTTAGAGCAGTCCAGGGCAGAACCCTTAAAATGAGAGAAGGAGTGAGGGAGCTGTCACCTTCCTTGACAATCTTTGTTCACTAGCTTGGATTTAAAGGACAACTTTTGGTGGGGTAGCTCCTTTGGGTAGCCTGTCTCCACAGAGGGTGCTATAATGTATGCACATCCCAATAGAGTGTATTGCTTAGTTTTTCGTGATCTGATCCAGGGTTTTGAGAACTTCTGGGTAAACTTTATGAAGATTTTGGGGACATCTTAGATGCAGGGGTCACTTATTTCATAAACAGCTGGACGAATGCAGACAGGCTGACACCCCATGGCCGCCTTCCTGTACCACCTCAGTAGGTCTCACACACTGGAATATCACCCTTCAAATAAAAGCACATTCATGTTGGGAAGACAAAGCCAATCAGCATTTCTCCACATGGATCAACTTTGAGAGTCTAAGAGGGAGGACTTGAAAGTGGGCTGCATAAATGGTCTGTCCCGCAATATTTTTGAGGGACCCCTCAGAATCTGCAGTAGTGTGGCCGCTCATGCTCCCTGTTTCATTTCTGTCACCTGCTCATTCATGGACACTTTAACTGGCTTTCCTCAGCCCTGTGATGCGCACATTGAACTTGAGAGTAAATTTCTTGATTCTGATCCTTGCTTTTTTCCCTTGGAAATCATGTTACATCTCTGGGTTTTGCTTTCATCATCTGCAAAATGAGGCAGTAAAATTAGGTGAATTGTCAGATCCCTTTGAAATCTAATAGGTGAGGAGTTATTTTCTCCAATGCCAACTCTTATGAAAGTCAAGGGAAAGAAACCCAAATTATATTTCTTTGGTGCCCATGGTCTGACTCTCATTCATAGAAATGAACATGTAAATCAGCACTTCCCAAACTTAAATGTGCATTCAAATTGCCTGGAATCATGTGAAATGGAATATTCTAGAATTGTGAAGATGAAGATTCTGGTTCAGTGAATCCAGGGTGGGGGCTGAGATCCAGCTTTTTTGACAGCTCGAAGGTGACGCAGCAAGACTTTGAGTGATAAGGCCTCAGACAATGGGCTCTACACTGGACCACTGGCACAGTTACATTGTGTCTGAGTGAATGAATACTGGGGGATGGGCATTCAGAGGGAAGAATAAGCTGTGGACTGCTGATCCTCGGGTCATATCTCATCATCACCCTCTCTCATTTTTATTTCCGGCTGGATGGAAAGGCTCCACCACAAATATGGTCCTTTGCCCCGCTGGGCCCTGTGTTGTCCTGAGATCAGCAGGATGCCAGAAACTCCTGACATCTGGTGGGGGAAGCAGGTGCCTCTGTCCCCTTAGTCCTGGCTCTTGACTCACCACTGAAGACCATGGCTCTCAAGGACATACTCTTACATACTTTTTTCCCCCTGTTGGTTTCTCTTTGCTGTCCATTGCAAATCATTTTCAACCACTGCAAATCATTCAGTGGCAGTGAAGGCTTGTCCACAATGTGACTGTGGCTCCAAACATCAACATTTTATGGAAGGAGTACTGGTCTGGCTGGCAAACTATGTGGGTGGAATTCTGGCTGGCCCACTGACCATGGCAGTGAATGACAGCCTATCAAATGCTCTGAGCTCTTTTTTTTTTTTTTTGAGCTCTTAAATAGGAAAAGCTTTTCCAGCTTAACTGTTTATGGAAGACAAAGTTTGTGAAGATCCTGTGGAAGTGGCAACATGTAGGATGAAAATGAGTTTGCGTTTGTATTTTGCTGTACCAGGGATGGCCCTCTCTGGAAGCCAGAGTTCACACCTTATGCTTCTCTTGTCACCCCAGGCCCCTAGGTATGATGTAGAGCAGCTCCTCTCTCTCTTGTTTTCTCTTCGTTCTCTCACACACAAACTCGCACACATGCACACAAAAATGTTTGCTTTCTACATGCAATCTATTTTTAGTGCAGAATGTCCCCAACTTTACTGATAAAAATAAGCTTGGGACTTTGCTAGGCCCCGTGATTACCAGGCCTCTTTCCTCAATCAGCAGGTGTGGGATTGCTACTGGGGTCACTCTTCCTGCTCCATTCTCCTTCTCTCTGTCTTTTAAAAGAGCTTCAGTTGATTCATATTTTCAGAGGCATTTAGGACACAGTGTTTAGTGCAGGGTTCCCCACTGGGCTTCCCTTTGGATTACCTGGGAAGCTTTCACAAGTCTCCATGTCCAGGCTAAACCCTAGATTAGAAAGTCTGGAGAGGGGACTCGGTGTTAGTAATGTTTAATGTTCCTCATGGGCATTCCTGTGCACAGTCAGGACAAGAACCTCTGGTGTGATTGCCACTGACTTGTCTAGCCCAGGGAAGAAGTCAGGAAGCCCATAATCTTCTCTGCAGACCAGTGATTCTGTAATGTGAGCACACATTAGAATTATCCAGTTACATTTTAAAAATCCTGATGCCTAGGTCACACTTTATACCAACTGAGACAGAATTTCTTGGAATGGAAGCTGGCATCAGAAGGTCCCAGGGTATCCCAGTGTTTAATGATGACCCATAGGGTCCATGCACTCATCCTTCCTTCTGTTGAGGACATGCTGCTTTTCACCCTTGTTTCTTTAATTACCCCAAGGTCTGCTGAGGGAGTCCTCCCAGCCTTCACAGAGACTTCTCAGCACTTGGCCCCAGCAAGTTTCCATTTAGCACCAAGCAAGAGGGGCATCTGCCTAAGTCTCTAGCCCTCTTCCCTTCACACAGATATCCAAATATTGATCTGGGAGAGGAGATTTTTTAGTGTCTAATGCTTTTCTTTTTTCTTTATTTATATACACAACTTTACTTTTTTTCTGAGAGACAAACCATTACATTTTTTTTATTGTTTTCTCTTTAAAAAAATTGTTGTTTAAGTACAGTTGTCTCAATTTTACCCCCACCACTCCCCCATCCTGGCATCGCCCATCCCTGCCTCCCACCCTCAATCCTACCCCCTTTGACTTTGTCCATCTGCCCTTTATGCATGCTCCTTGATGACCCTTCCCCTAGTTTTCCCCATTATCCCTCTCCCCATCCCCTCTGGTTACAATCAGTTTTCTTTATCTCAATGTTTCTGGTTACATTTTACCTGCTTGTTTGTTTTGTTGATTAGGTTCTGCTTATAGGTGAGATATGGTATTTGTCTTTCACTACCTGGCTTATTTCACTTATGCTTTTCTTAATGTAGGTAAAATTCACATAACATAAAATTAGCCATTTTAAAGTGTACAGTTCGGAGGCATTTAGTCTACTCACAATGATGTGCAATCACTATGTCTCTAAGTTATAAACTTTTATATTAACCAAGAAAAATACACCATACCTATTAGTTACTCCCAATTTTCCTCCCCCAACCCCTGACAAGCACCAATCTGATTTTTGTCTGTATGGATACCCTTTCGAGATATTTCACATAAGTACAATCATATAATATGTGACCTTTTGTGTCTTTTTTCATTTCCCATGTTTTCAAGGTTCATCTATGTTGTAGCATGTTTCAGCACTCATTCTTTTTTTGTGACTGAGTAATAGTCCATTGTACCTCTGCCTGTTTTTTCTAAAGGAAGTTTTTACAGATGTAGCCATGCCCACTAATTTTTCTGCTATCTATGGCTGCTTTCACACTTAAGTGCTAGAGTTGAGTTGTTGTAACAGAGAAAGCAGCTTTTGAGAAAGCAGCTGATAGTGTTATGGGAACTCCTTTGTAGGTAACTGTCTCCTTTTCTCTTGCTGCTTTTAAGATTCTCTCTTTATCTTTAATCTTGGGTAATGTAATTATTGTGTGCCTTAGTGTGTTCTTTCTTGGGCCCAACTTTGGAACTCTGAGGTTCTTGGACTTGTATATCTGTTTTCTTCACCAGATTAGGGAAGTTCTCCATTATTTTTTCAACTAAGTGTTCAATTTCTTGTTCTTCTTCTTCTCCTTCTGGAACCCCTATGATTCAGGTGTTGGAACATTTAAAATTGTCCCCAAGATTCCTAAATCTCTCTTCATTTTTTTGAATTCTTGTTTCTTCATTCTGTTCTGGTTGAATGTTTATTTCCTCTTTCTGTTCCAAATAATTGATTTGAATCCTGGTTTCCTTCCCTTCACTGTTGGTTCTATGTATATTTTTCTTTATTTCACTCTGTATAGCCTTCACTTCATCCTTTATTTTGCATCTGTACTCAATTCCTGTGAGCATTCTGATTACCAATGTTATGAACTCTGCATCTGAAAGGTTGACTATCTATCTCCTCATTGCTTAGTTTTTTTTCTGGAATTTTGGTCTGTTCTTTCATTTGGGTCTTATTTCTTTGTCTCAGTGCACCTGTTACAATGTAAGGGGAGGAGACTTAGATATTCGCCAGGGGTGGAGGGGCAACCCACTTTGCTGGATTGTGGGGCTGTATGTGGATGAGGGATCAGAGAAGGAACAATGCTGCTTGCTTGGCTGTTGCTCCACTTTCAGTCACGTCTGCCTGCTTCTTACAAGTGAACTGAGCCCTTTGAAGTGCTTTCCTGGTGCTGATTCCCAGGTGGGTGGGCTTTTGTATGTTCTAGGACCCTGTGAGCCCCTCCAAAGGACTCTTCTGTGAGACTGGCAATTTCTCCTACCACCGCAACACCTATAGATTTTTACAGCCAGAGGTTTTGAAACTTTCTCTTTCCTTGCTGGAACCCTGAGTTATGTGGTCTGTGTCACTTCCAGGTTGTTCCTCCTAGTTCATCCCCATGCACATGTGGGACTGCCTGGTCCACTAGCTTCCACCTTATCCACCCAGTCTGCCAGCTGCCGCCTTGCCACGCATCCTTTCCACCCAGGCTGCCAGTCTTCACCCTTCCTGCCGTCCTGGGTGAATATATCTTCTTTAACTCCTTGGTTGTTGGATTCCTTACAGTTTGATTTTACTGCAGTTCTGGTTGGTTTATTTTGTTCTTAAATTGGTTATTATCCTTTTTTTGGTTGTGTAAGGAAGCATGTGTCTACCTACACCTCCATCTTGGCCAGATATTGCCCAGATCACATTTTTTTAATGTGACCTTTTGACCCAGTAACCTGACACCTTGGACATTTAGCAAATGGAAAACTAACATAAAGATGTACCTTGTGGATCCGATGAGTGAAAGCTGGCACAATAAACAACAGAAACATAAAAAGAAGGTGTTCTGTGCAGGAGTGAAAATGCTCCTCAATGCTTATCAGTATTTTTTTAAAAGAACACTTTATTAAGGTTTTATTGACATGTATAACCTGTACATATTTAATGTGTACAACTCTATGAGTTGGGGGATAAATACATACCCATGAAACCATTACCACTGTCAAGGCCATCAACATATCCATTAGCTCTCAAAGTTTCCTCCTATCCTCTTTATTATTATCATTATTTTGTAGTACATTTTAAATATATAATACATGGTTGTTAGCTAAAGACATTATGCTGTACATTAGATCTCCAGAACTTAACTTATATAACTGAAACTTTGTACCCTTTGGCCATTTCCTTTCTACCTCTCCTTTCCAGCAGGATTTGACAAAATAAGTTGTGATATAGCTATATAATGGATTTCCAAGAAACCATTGTAAGTGAGGAAGGTTTTATAACATGGATATAGATTCTAGGTTCTTTATATCAACCTTGTAGTTATGTTTGTCTTCCTGAGACCATTAAGGTGTGAAATAATGCATCCGGTAGCCAACCTCATGAAAATGATAGCTATGACATACTTTAAAATTTTTAACTTAATTTTTTTACTTGTTAGAGACATTCTATTTACTATTATAGCAGTTAAGACTTGAAATATATAAACCCATGATTTAGAATCATGGACTTGAGTTTGTGTGTATATGTGTATACATGCGTGCACACTTGTGCACATGTGTATATGCATGCATGTGTGTTTGTGAGTCTGTTCATTGTGTGCATGAGTGCATGTGTGCCCGTGAGTGTGAGGTCCCTGGACAGTCATGCCTCTAGTTGAGGATGCTACCACACCCTGTCCACCTAGAAAATTTGTTGCTTCTTTTAGGACAGATTCAGGGGAATTAAAAAATCAAGTAAGACATAAACTCTGTCTCCCTGAGAATAAAACCTTTCCACCTGTAGGCACTCCTTTATCTTCTGAATGGAGCAGCATAGGTAACCACTGCATATGTTGCATTGTGTATGTGTACCACACCTTTGTTCAATCATTCATTAATGGACACTTAGGTTGTTTTTATGTCTTGGTTATCATAAAATAATGCTGCAATAAACATAAGGGTACATATATTTTCACTAACAAATGTTTTCATGTTTTTCAGGTAAATACCCAGAAGGGGAATTGCTGAATCATATGGTACTTCTTAACTTTTTGAGCAATCCTATGTTATTTTTCATAGTGGTTGCACTAATTTACATTCCTACTAACAGTACACGAGTGTTCCCTTTCCTCCACATCATTTCCAGGAATTATTATTTCTTTTTGTGTTGATAATAGCTATTATAATAGGTATAAGATGATTTTTCATTGTATTTTTTATTTGAATTCCCCCAATAAGTAGTGATTTTGAACATCTTTTTATATATCTATTGGCCATTTGTATGTCTTCATTGGAAAAGCATCTGCTCATTTTTTAATTTAATTCTTTTTGGTTGTTGCTAAGTTGTATTAGTTTTTTATATTACTTTGTCATTGGTGTTGTGATTAACATTTCTGTTATAATTTTAAGTGTTGGGTATATTTTCATATTTGCCATTTGCATATCCTCTTTGAAGAAATGCCTATTCAAATTCTATGCCCATTTTTATTTGGGTTATTTTTGTTGTTTTTGACTTGTAGGAGTTCTTTATGTATTCTGGATATTAACCCCTTATTAGATATATGATTTACAAATATTTCCCCATTCTGTACATTGGCTTGTCACTCTGTTGACTGTTTTCTTTGATGCTCAGAACTTTTAAAGTTTGATGTAGTTCCATTTGTCCATTTTTTGCTTTTGTTATCTGTGCTTTTGGTGTTGCATCTAAGAAATCATTGCCAAATCACCATAGAGCTTCTCCTCTATGGTTTCTTCTAGAAGTTTTATAGTTTTGGGGCTTACGTTTAGGTCTTTAATCTTTCTTTAGTTAATTTTTGCATACGTTGTAAAATAAGGGCCCAATTTTACTATTTTGGTTATGAATATCTAGTTTTCTCATCATCATTTGTTGAAGAAACTGTTCTGTCTCCACTGAGTGGTCTTGACATCATTTTTGAAGGTCATATTACCATATACATGAGAGTTTATTTTGGGGCTCTCTATCTTTATGCCAGTGCCATACTGTTTTGATTGCTATAGCTTTGTAACATGTTTTGAAATCTGAAAATGTAAATCCTCAAACTTTGCTCCTATTTGTTTGTTTATTTGTTTTAAAAATAGTTTGGCTATTCAGGATCTGTTGAGATTCCACATAGATTTTAGGATTTTTTCTATATCGGCAAAAAATGTCTTTGGTATTTGGTAGGAATTGTGTTGAATCTCTAGATTGTAGATAGTATTGACCTCTTACCAATACAATCATACATCAGTACTCATTGGCTTCAGAACTCATCAAACCTGTAGTCATTGCATTCTGATGAGAAAAAAATGTTTCAGCACTTGGAGCTTTCTTGGGACATTGTTGCACTTGCTAGAAATTGTATGAGTCATGACAACCCCCCCTCAAGAGAAAATGCTTCCTCATTTGGTACTCATCAATTTTGCTACTCATCATGAGCTCTGCAATAAATTAATGATGAGTACTGAGGTACTACTATATTTTCTTCCAATTCATGAACAATGGCATATCTTTCCATTTATTTGTGTCTAATTTCTTTTGGTGGTGTTCTGTAGTTTTCAGCACAAGTCTTTTATCTCCTTGGCTAGGTTTTTTCCTAAGTATTTTATGTCCTGATATTTTGTTGAATTAATTTATTAGTCCTGACAGGTTTTTTTGTTTTTGTGTGTGTGTGTGTGTATGTGAAGTCTTTAGAATTTTCTACATTTAAGATTATGTTATCTGCCCTGGCTGGTGTAGCTCAGTGGATTGAGCACGGGCCTGCGAACCAGAGGATAGCGGTTCAATTCCCAGTCAGGGCACATGCCTGGGTTGCAGGCTGGTTCCCTGCAGGCCAGTTCCCAGCAGGGGGTGCATGAAAGGCAACCGTACATTGATGTTTCTCTCCCTTTCTCTTTCCCCTCTAAAGATAAATAAATTAAAAAAAAAGATTATGTTATCTGTGAACAGAGACAATTTTAATTCTCCTTTTTTTCATTTATATGTTTACTTTATTTTTCTTGCCTGACTGTTCTGGCTAGCACTTCCAGTACTGTGTTGAAGTGGTAAGACTGGGAATCCTTCTTTTGTTCTTGCTCTTACAGAAAACACTTTCAACACAGTGAGTCTTTAAAGATCAAGTGTGGTGTTTGCTGTGGCCTTTATTATGTTGAGGTCATTTCCTTCTATTCCCAGCTTGTTGAATATTTTGATAACAAAAGAATGTTCAATCTTTTCAATTTTTTTCTGTATAATTTGAGAATAATGTCATTTTTGTTCTTCATTTTGCCAGTGTGGTTAGTATATGTCTTCTCTTCTTTGTATAGTTCTTGGATCCTATTAAATATTTCTTCCAAACTTTAAGCATCTTGACAATATGCTCAGTATTCAGTAAAATTGTGGGTAAGGATTTTTATTAATATGGTATGTTAATTTTAAAAAAAGATATTATTCACTTATTTTTAGAGCAAGGGGAAGGGAGGGAGAAAGAGAGGGGGAGAAAAACCAATGTGCAAGAGGTACATTGATTGGTTGCCTTTTGCATGCCTCCAAATGGGGGACCTGGCCTATAACCAAGGCATGTGCCCTCCTGAGTGGGAATCAAACTGGTGATCTTCTGGTTTGCAGACCAGCACTCAATCCACTGAGCCACACTAGCCAGGATGTGGTATGTTAATTTTTGAAACATTTGATTCTTCCAGCAGTCTTCATTCTGAGCTTTGTTTAAGAAAAGACAACTCTGGTTTTTTTATGATCACCCAACTCTGTATTCACTAATTTTTAAAAAATTTTATTTCTATTTTTGGTTATTAGAGAGAGGGGAAAGAAGGGAGAAATAAAGGGAGAGAAACACCAGTGTTGGAGAGAAACATTGATTGGCTGCCTTCCATGTGCATCCTGACCAGGAACTGAACCCACAACCCAGGCATTTGCTGTGACTGGGAATCAAACCAGTGACCTTTTGGTTTTCAGGGTGATGTACAACCAACTGAACTACACTGGTGGGGACTCTTCCCTATTTTTAATCTCTTTTCAAATCCCTAAGGGGTTTCCAAGGTGGCTGCAGAGCAGATGGAAGCTACATTCACCTGCTCCTGGTCCCAAACTGCATTTACAACCAAATTATAGAGCAATTCAACCTAAATGATCAACTGAATGCTAGCTGAACTGAGATAGTATAATCAAGGATTTACAGAAACCACATAGAGACTAATAAGAAGGGTAAAGACACAGAAAGGGCTGACACCCACACTCAGGTGCAGCAGTGGCTTAGAAGCCAGAAGGATATTGGGGCTGCAAACCTCCCTCTCCCCAGGAGCATGGTGTCTCAACTGCATACAGGGATCCCTAACTCAGAGTAACAGAGATGGGAAGAGGAGCTTGCATAACATCTGGTAGTGAAAATAAGTGGGGATTCAGTCCACCTGGGAGACCCAGACACCACTTTTCCAGGGATAAGCACTCCTATTGTTACACCAGCCCAGGGAGTGCACTGCCCAATCTTCAACTGCTGGCAAGGCCATGTTGCCAAAGCTTGGGTCCTGCAAAGGGGTCTTCTGGATGAAACTGGCAGTGACTTTAATATTAAGTGGTCTTCTTTTTCTGGGGAGGTTCTTGGTGGATACTGAGTGACTAAATCGTTTGGCTTTGGAAAGAGGGCCTGTCTCCCCCACAACTAGCAAATAGCTGGTGTTCCTTCCCTACCTGTTGAATCACTTGGCTGGTCCTGTCTTACTACAGTGGTGCAGGTGCACCATAGTGCTTCCCAGAGCTAGGACTTTCAGACCATATCTCCCCCAAAAGCTTTTTTTCTGGGAACAAGATGGACAGGTGCTGGAATATGTGACTATACTGAGGTGGGCAGGGGGAGCGGCAAATCCCATCTCCCATAAGAGCTCAGCCTGTGCTATCTTAGGAAGAGGAAGAGATACCTGCCCCCTCCTATAGACTTGTGAGTATCACCCCAGTAGGAGACTCTTGGAATCAACACTGCCAAGTGTTAGATACTCTACTATGCTGGGCTCAGTTCTGTGTGGGGAAGGGAGAGTGGCTAAGAGCTGAAACATTCAAAGTGTGAGACCCTCTTCCCAAGAGGCTATTGTCTGGGACTAAGACAAAGTGCTTAGCCCCTTCTTTCAGGCTGGGGTGGCATCACCCCCGGGACACTCTTGATTTGTCTTCCTGAGTCCCAGTGTTCCTGCTTTGCTGAGCTTGCTCTATCAGAGGGTACAGCTGGTTGCAACCAACCTGAACCTACAACAAGACTGGCAGTGACTGAGTGGTTTGGCTGTGGAGAACTTTCCCTACACTGAGTGCTGGATCATGTGTCTCTATGTAGGGGACCCACTAGCCTGGTTCTCCTAACCCCAAGTTACCTCACCCTGCTGAGCTCCCAACCTGTGGAATGCCCTGTGGTTCACAACCAGCCTAGGCCCATGCTGTAGTCTTTCTTTGGAAGACTCTGGAGGAAGACCAGGCAACCTCAGTGGGAGATAGAGTGGCTGACAGGTAGAGGCAAATTTCAGGAAGCCTCAGTCCTTTTATAGATTTACCCACAACTCTAAGCTGAAAGAAACCAACCCTTATACACAGTTTGGCCCTTCCCATGTACACCCAAGGCTAGTAGATGAAGCCACAAAGAATGAACAGCATGGTAGTTTCAGACAGGTAGCCCAAGGCCAGTTATCCACAACATTTGACATTAGCCTATACCTGATCCCTAGGATCTCTGGCCTCAACCCAGAACCAACACAACCTGGTGGGCTTCAGACCACACCTGAGCTTGACCCAACTAAACACACAAGTAGCAAGCCCAAAGGGGGATTCTGACAGGTTGAAAACAACTCTATATAGGAGGGTAGCCCCTATACAACATCTTAAACATGTTGATTGAGGTTTACCCATAGAGCCAGATAGCCTGAAGGGTTAACTCCACCCATGAAAGGGCCAACAGCATTCAAGCCTCAACTACAACAGGAGGGTTCACATAAACCACAAGAATCATTCCTGAAACATGGAGCTTCTCAGGTGATCTAGAAGACAGTGCCACCGAGCCCAACATGACACTTTTATCATAAAGTTTGATAATCATTGCAGACCTACTTAATTAATACACAGAGACAAAATGGGGAGACCAAAATTATGCCCTAACAAAAAAGCAAGAGAAATACCCAGAAAATAATTAAATGAAAGGGAAGCTACCAAAATACCAGATGCAGAGTTTAAAACAATGGTTATAAGGATGCTCAATGACCCTAGGGGAAGAATGGATGACCTCAGTGAGAACTTAAAGAGATAGTGAACATTAAAAAGGACAGAGACAACATAAAAAAAGAATCAATCAGATACAAAGAATACAATATCTGAAATAAAGAATTCACTAAAACAACAACAACAACAAGTTAGATGAAACAGAGGATCAAATCAACAATTTAAGGCAGCAGCCTGCATCCTTTTTGGCACCAGGGACTGGTTTTGTGGAAGATGGGGTTGGGGGAGCAGAGCTCAGATGAGCTTTGCTTGCTTACATGTTGTGGATGGGAACAGAGCTAAGTAGAGCTTTGCTCACTCATCCACTGTGAATGGGGGGAGCAAAGGGGGCAGAGCTCAGGTGAACTTCACTCGTGGCCTGTTTCCTAACAGGCCATGAACAAGCACTGGTCCATGACCTGAGGGTTAGGGGACCCTTATTTAGAAGACAAGGTAACAGTAAGCACCCAAAGAGTGGAACAAAAAAAGGAAAATTTTTAAAAATTAGGAAAATCTAAGGGACCTCTGGGTCTAGAACATAACAGCATCTGCATCATAGAGGTACCAGAAAGAGAAAAGAGTGAGCAAGGGATAAAGAACCTGTTTGAAGAAATAATGGCAGAAAACTTCCCTAACCTGGAGAAGAAAAAAATCTCATAAGTTCAGAAATCACAGAGTCCCAAACAAGATAAGCTCCAAAAGACTCATGCCAAGATATATCATAATTAAAATGGCAAAGTTAAAGACAAGAGAACCTACCTTAAAAGCAGCATGAGAGTTAGTTACTAACAAGGGAGTTCCCATGAGACTGTCAGGTGATTTCTCAAAGAAAAAAAAACAACACAAACAAACCATGAGGTCAGAAGAGATTTGCATGAAATATTCAAAGTGATGCAAACAAGAACTATGTGTCAAGAAATTTGAAAACCTAGGTGAATTGGACAAATTCCTAGAAAAATATAATCTTCTGAAATGGGATGAAGAAGAAGCAGAAAGCCTGAACAGACCAATAACAGCAAAAGAAATTGAAGCAGTAATAAAAAAAACTCCTGAAATACAAAAGCCCTGGATCAGATAGTTTCTCAAGAGAATTCTACAAAGCATTTAAGGAAGAGCTAAGCCCTATTCTTCACAGACTATTCCAAAAAAATCCTAGAAGATGGAAGACTCCCAAGCTTTTTTTATGAAGCCAGCATCATCCTGATCCCAAAACCACATAATGACACAACCAAGAAAGAAAACTTCAGGCCAATATCCCTGATGAACAAGACGCTAAAATCTTCAACAAAATATCAGCAAACCCTATCCAGCAATACATTAAAAAGATCATACACCTGGACCAAGTGGGATTCATCCCAGGGATGCAAGGATGGTACAATATTCACAAATCAATAAATGTAATACATCACATAAACAAAAGCAAAGACAAAAATCACATGATCATATCCATAGATGCAGAAAAAGCATTTGATAAGGTACAACACCCATTTATGATAAAAACACTCAGCAAAGTGGGAACAGAGAGAGCATTCTTCAATATAATAAAGGCCATGTATGAGAGACCTACAGCCAACATCATATTCAGTGGGCAAAAAGTAAAATCTTTTCCAATAAGATCAAACAAGACAAGGTTGTCCACTTTCACCACTCATATTCAACATAGTATTGGAAGTCCTATCCACAGCAAACAGAAAAATAAAAAAGAAATAAAAAGCATCCAAATTGGAAGAGGAAACACAACTGTCATTGTTTGCAGATGACATGATATTGTACATAGAAAACCCTATAGACTCTACCAAAAAATTGCTCAACCTAGTAAGTGAATTTGGCAAAACAGCTGGATACAAACCTAATACTTGGAAATCAAAGGCATTTTTTTGTACACCAACAATGAAATATCAGAAATAGAAATCAGGAAAAAATACCATTTGATATAGCAACAACAACAACAACAACAAAAATACCTAGGAATAAACCTAATCAAAGAGGTAAAAGACCTGTATTCAGAAATCTACACAACACTGAAGAAAGAAATTAAGGAAGACACAAACAAATGGAAACATATACCATGTTCATGGATTGGAAGAATTAATATCATCAAAATGTCCATACTACCCAAAGCAATTTATAGATGCAATGTAATCCTTATTAAAGTACCAATGACATACTTTGCAGATATAGAACAAAATCTTCAAAAATTTATGTGGAATAATAATGACCCTGAACAGCTGCAGCAATTTTGAGAAAGAAAAGCAAAGTAGAAGGAATCACAATACCTAATATGAAAATGTATTACAAGGCCACTATAATCAAAACAGCCTGGTACTGGCATAAGAACAGGCACATAGAGCAATGGAACAGAATAGAGAGCCCAGAAATAAATCCAAGTTTCTAGAGTTAATTAATATTTGACAAAGGGAAAAGAAGCATAAAATGGAGCAAAGCTAGCCTCTTCAAGAAATGGTGTTGGGAGAACTGAACAGCTACATGCAAAAAATGAGACTCAACAACAAACTTACACCATATACAAAAATAAATTCAAGGTGTATAAAAGATTTAAATATAAGTCATGATGCCATTAAAGTCCTACAGGAGGACATAGGCAGGAAAATCTCAGATATTTCATGCAGCAATATTTTCACTGATATGTCCCCTAGAGCAAAGGACATAAAGGAAAAAATGAACAAATGGGATTTCATCAAAATAAAAAATTCCTATTCAGATAAAGAAAGCAGCATTAAAAAGAAAATGGAACCAATTGTATGGGAAAACATATTTGCCAATGACACCTCAGACAGTGGTTTGATCTCCAAAATATATAAAGAACCCACACAACTCCACTCTAAGAAGACAAGCAACTCAATTGAAAAATGGGCAAAGGACTTAAACAGAAACTTCTCTAAAGAGGTCATACAGAGGGTCCACAGACATATGAAAGGATGCTCCGTATCACTAGCCATCAAACAGATGCAAATTAAAACCACGATGAGACACCACCTCTCACCGGTGAGAATGGTCATCATAAACAAATCAACAATCAACAAATGTTGGAGAGGATGTGGAGAAAAGGGAACCCCAGTGCACTGGTGGTGGGAATGCAGACTGGTGCAACCACTATGGAAAACAATATGGAATTTCCTCAGAAAACAAAAAATGAAAATGCCTTTTGACCCAGCAATTCCACTAGTAGGATTATTTCCTAAGAACCCAGAAACACCAATCCAGAGAATCTATGCACCCCAAAGTTCATAGCAGCACAATTTACAATAGTCAAGTGCTGGAGGCAACCTAAGTGCCCATCAGTAAATGAATGCATCAAAAAACAATGGTACATATACACAATGGAATTCTATGCAACAGAAAAAAAGAAAGAGCTCCTACTTTTTGTGACAGCATGAATGGTACTGGAGAGCATTATGCTGAGTGAAATAAGCCAGGCAATGAAAGACAAATACCATATGATCTCACCATTAACTGAAACCTAATCGACAAAACGAACAAGCAAGCAAAGTATAGCCAAATACATTGAAATTGAGAACAGGTTAACAGTGATCAGAAGGGAGAGAGGAGGGGATAATAGGGGGAAAGGGTTGAGGGTTTACTGGAACAATTATATAGGACTTATCGACAACAAGAGGTGGGACTGGAAATGGAGGAGTAAGATGAGAAGAAATGTGGTGGTAAGGAGGTGTGGGGAAAAAGGCAAAAATTGTACTTGAACAAAATAAAATAAAATAAAAATAAAAAATAAAATAAATTTTAAAAATCTATTTAAAAATGCAGAAATAGATTTTGGGTATGTGAATTTTAATACCATCTCGATGTAGAAGAATATGTTTCCTAAGGAAGTTTTGCTGGATGCCCAGGGTCTAGAACAAAGATGACCAATAAACATTTGTTACTATGAAAAAGAAAAAAAAATCATAGTGATGCAACCAAGGCTACTCTATCCAGTAAGGTTATAATTTAAAATTGAATGCAAAGTAAAGAGCTCCACAGACAAAAATAAAACAACAACAACAAAATTAACTGAAAGATTTAATTACCACCATACCAGTATTGCAAAAAATATTAAAGGGCTTGCTTTAAGAAGAAGTAATAGAGGGAAAGAAGAACAGAGATGTAAAGAAAAATGGCAATAAGTAAGTAGCTATTAATAATAGCTTTAAATGTAAATGGATTAAATGCTTCAATCAAAAGACATGAAGTAGCTGAATGGATAAGAAAACATGACCCATATATATGATGCCTACAAGAGATGCACCTCATAACAAAAGATTTACCCTAAAAATAAAGAAATGGAAAAAGTATTTCATGCAATGGAAACAACAAAAAAGCTGGGGTAGCAGTACTTATATTTAACAAAATAGAATTCAAAACAAAGGCTATAACAAGAGACAGAGAATGTCACTATATAATATTAAAGAGGATATCCAACAAGAGGATATAATCCTAATAAACATATATGCACTCAATATAAAGGCACATAGATATATAAAAACAAACTACTGGTGGACTTTAATGGAGAGATATGCAGCAATACAGTCATAGTAGGGGACTTAAATGGCCCAGTGACATCAATGGATAGATCTTCTAGACAAAAAAGTCAACAAGGAAACAGCAACCTTAACACAGTAGATTGCGTGGATTTAATTCATATTTATAGAACTTACATCCCAAAGCAGAAGAATATGCATTCTTCTCAAGTGTACATGGAATATTCTCAAAGATAGACTATGTATTAGGACACAAAATGGGTCCTAAGAAATTGAAGAAGATTGAAATCATATCAACTATCTTCTTGGATTATAATGGCCTAAAACTAGAAACCAACTACATTAAAAAACTCAAAACATCCAAATACATGGAAGCTAAATATCATATTATTAGACAATGGGTTGGGTACCAATGAGATCAAGGAAGAAGCAAAAAATTACCTGGAAACAAGGGAAAATGAACCCACAACAATTCCAAATCTATGAGATACAGTGAAAGCAGTCCTGAGAGAGAAGTTCATATAGTCTTACAGAGCTACCTCATAAAGCAAAAAAAAAAAATACCCCAAAACCCTCAAATAAATAATCTAACCCTATACTTAAAAGAACTAGAAAAAATCCCCATATAAAGCCCAGAGTAAGTAGAAGGAAAGAAATAATAAAAATCAGAGCAGAAATAAATGACATAGAGACTAAAAAACAAAACAAAACAAAAACAAAAGAACTAAAGACCAATAAAACCAAGAACTGGTTCTTTGAAAAGATGAAGAAGATTCATGAACCTGTAGCCAAACTCATCAAAAAAGAGAGAATCCAAATAAATAAAATCAGAAATGACAGAGGCGAAGTAACAACAGACATCACAGAAATACAAAGGACTAAATGAACATATGAACAACTAAATGCCAACAAGTTGGACAACCTGGGCTAAATGGACAAACTCTTAGAAACACACAAACTTTAAAAACCAAGTCAGGAAAAATCATTAAACCTGAATAGATCAATAACAACAAATTAATAAAAATTACAACAGTAATAAGAAAGCTCCCAGCAAACAAAAGTCCTGGACTGGATAGCTTTACAGGCAAATTTGCCACACATTCAAAGAGCTAATACCATTCTCAAATTATTACAAGAAATTCAAAAAGAGGGAGCTTTCCCAATCTTATTTTATGATGCCAGCATCATCCTAATTCCAAAACCAGATAATAACACTACAAAGAAAGAAAATTTTAGGTCAGTATCCTGGCACACATAGATACTAAAATCCTCAACAAAATATTAGCAAACTGGATCCAGTAATACATTAAAAATATCATGCACCATGATCAAATGGGATTTATCCCAGGGACGTGACATTGGCAAAATACCCAAAAATCGTTAAATATGTTATCACATAAACAAAATGTAGTATAAAAATTACATGATCATATCAATATATGCAGAAAAAGCATTTGATAAAATACAGTGCCCATTGATGATAAAAACTCTCAGCAAAGTGGGAATAAAAAGATCATAACTCAACATAATAAAGACCATATATGTCTCTGGATCCTCTGTATGTCCTCCTTGGAGAAGTGTCTGTTCAAGTCCTTTGCTCATTTTTAAGTGGGTTGTTTGTCTTCTTAGAGTGGAGTCATGTGAGTTCTTTATATATTTTGGAGGTTAAATCCTTGTCTGAGGTATCATTTGCAAATATATTTTCCCATATGGTTGGTTCTGTTTTTATTTTAATATTGTTTTCTTTACCCATGCAGAAGCTTTTTAAAGCATTATGCTAAGTGAAATAAGCCAGTCAGTGAAAGACAAATACCATATGATCTCACCTTCAACAGGAACCTAATCAACAAAACAAACAAACAAGCAAAATATAACCAAAGACACTGAAATAGAGAACAGGCTGACAGTGACCAGAGGGGAGGGAATTTCAGGGGAAAAGAGGAAGGGTTTGCAGGAACAAGTATAAAGGACACATGGACAGAAACAAGCGGCGGGGTGGGGGGTGGAAACAGGAGGGAGGTAGGGAGGGCTAGGTGGGTGGGCTGGGATGGGAGTAAAAGGCAGAAAATTGTACTTGAACAACAATTAAAATAAAAAAAATAAAGGTCATATATGAGAAATCTACAATCAACATCATACTCAATGGGCAAAAACTCAAAGCGTTTCCTTTAAGATCATAGACAAGACAGGGTTGTCTACTTTTACCTCTTATTCAACATAGTACCAGAAGAGTTAGCTACAGCAATTAGACATAAAGAAAAAATAAAGACATTTAAATTGAAAATGAAGAAATAAAACTGTCATTATTCACAGATGACATGTATTATGCATAGAAAACCCTACAGATTCCACAACAAAATGACTAGATCTAGTAAGTTAGTTTGGCAAAGTAGAAGTTACAAAATTAATATTCATAAATCAGTAGCAATTTTATACACCAATAATGACCTATCAGAAAAAGAAATTTGAAAACTTACTTTTTTACTATTTCAACAAAAATGAAAGGTACCTAGGAGTAAATTTAACCAAGGAGGTAAAAGACCTGTATTTGAAAAACTATATGACTTTGAAGAAAGAAATTGAGGAAGGTACAAATAAGTGGAAGCACAAACTATGTTCTTGGGTTGGAAGAACTTACATCATTAAATTCTCAGCACCACCTAAAGCAATCAATAGAT
This sequence comes from Artibeus jamaicensis, assembly GCF_021234435.1. NCBI lineage: Eukaryota > Metazoa > Chordata > Mammalia > Chiroptera > Phyllostomidae > Artibeus > Artibeus jamaicensis. Next base: position 5,017,516 of record NW_026521810.1, on the reverse strand, counting down.
TCTATGCAATTCCTATTGAAATACCTATGGCATATTTCATGGACCTAGAACAAATATTGCAAAAAAATTTATATGGAACAAAAAAAGTCCCCAAATAACTTCAGCAGTCTTGAGAAAGAAAAACAAAGTTGGAAGGATCACAATACCTGCTATCAAATTACACTACAAGTCCATTGTACGCAAAACAGCCTGGTACTGGCATGAGAACAGGCATATAGATCAAAGGAACGGAACAGAGAGACCAGAAATAAACCCATGCCTTTATGGTTAAAGAATATTTGACAAAAGAGGTAAGAGAGTATAATGGAGTAAAGGCAGTCTCTTGAATAAATGGTGTTGGGAGAACTGGACTAATACTTGCAAGAAAGTGAAAGTATATCACCGACTTACACCATACACAAGAATAAACTCAAAATAGATAAAAGATTTAAATGTAAGTCAGAAAGCCATAAAAATCCTAGAAGAAAACACAGGTAATAAAATCTCAGACATCTCATGTAGCAACATTTTTCTTTATATATTTCTTAGCGCAAACAAAAAAAAATAAATGAGACTCCAACAAACTAAAAAACTTTTGCACAGGGAAAGGAACCCTGAACGAAATGAAAAGGGAACCCAATGTATGGGAGAACATATCTGCCAATGATACATCTGAAAAGGGTTTAATTTCCAAAATATATAAAGAACTTATGCAACTTAACACCAGGAAGATAAATAATCCAATTAAAACAGGGCAATAGTCCTGAATAGACACTTCTTCGAAGAGAACAAACAGATGGCCAATAAACATATAAAAAATGCTCACCTTCACTAATTATCAGAGAGATACAAATTAAAACCACAATGAGATATTACCTCACACCTGCCAGAATGGCTATCAGCAATGAATCCACAAACAACAAATCCTGGGGAGAATATGGAGAAAAGGGAACCCTTATACATTGTTGGTGTGAATTCAGACTGGTGCAGGCACTGTGGAAACCAGTATGGAATTTCCTCAAAAAATTAAAAATGGAACTGCCTTTGGACCCAATGGTCCCACTTTTGGAATATATCCTAAAATCCCAAAACAGTAATTATAAAGAATTTTGATGCCCAGATGGGTGACATTTTTAATACTAAATTACATGATGAGTTCTTCCCTTCCCCATGGGAACACCTCTGGTTCACAGGAACATGGCCAACCCCTCTGTCTTGGAATGAAGATCACAATATTTAACAAATTTTCTTGGGATGGTGCTTATAATACATTAGGTGAAGATTAAAAAGAAAACATTTAAAAAGAAGTCATTGGAATGCACTCCAGAGACCCTTGTCTTGGCTGACCTCCAAGCTGACCTCTGAGCAGGGCCCAAAGGCCATAAGTTTGCAGAGGGCTCATGGTGTCTCAGCCCCCAGATATGGTCAACAAAATTGGAACAGCTAAATTGTTAAATATCAGGCTTCTGAAAGAAACCTGTCCACTTGGAACTCACTGCCTATCTTCTCCACCCCTGCCCAACCACCACACATCTGCTACTTCTCCATGGGTTTGCCTGTTCTGGACATTTCACATATTTGCAACCATATAGTAGGTGGTCTTTGGTTAGTGGTTTTTTTCTCCTTTTTTAAAGATATATATTGTATTGATCCCTGGCTGGCATAGCTCAGTGGATTGAGCGCGGGCCTGTGAACCAGAGGGTCACGGTTCGATTCCCAGTCAGGGCACGTGGAATCTTTTTAAAAAAGATTTTAAAGATTTTATTTATTTATCTTTAGAGAGGAAGGGAAGGAGAGAGGGAGAGAAACATCAATGTATGGTTGCCTCTCCTGCGTTCCCTGCTGGGAACTGGCCTGCAACCCAGGCAGGTGCCCTGACTGGGAATCGAACTGTGACCCTCTGGTTCGCAGGCTCGCGCTCAACCCACTGAGCTACGCCAGCCAGGGCCTTAAAAAATCTTAAAAAATAAAGATATATATTGTATTGATTATGTTATTACAATTGTCCCATTTTTTTCTCCCCTTTATTGCCCTCCACCCTATGGCCCCCTCCACCATCATCCCCTGCCCTCGGTTCATCTCCATGGACATACATATAAGTTCTTTGGCTTTTCCACTTCCAGTACTATTCTTAACCTTCTCCTGTCTATTTTGTACCTACCAGTTATGCTTCTTATTCCCTGTACCTTTTCCCCCATTCTTCCCCCTCTCCCTCCCCACTCACAACCCTCCATGTGATCTCTATTTCTGTGAATCTGTTCCTGTTCTAGTTGTTTGCTTAGTTCATTTTTGTTTTTGTTTTTGTAGGTTTTGTTGTTGAGAGTTGTGAGTTTGTTATCATTTTACTGTTTGTGTATTTGATCTTTTTTTTTTTTAGAAAAGTCCCTTTAACAGATCATATAATAAGGGCTTGGAGATGATGAACTTCTTTAACTTGACCTTACCCTAGAAGCACTTTATCTGCAATTCCATTCTAAATGATAGCTTTGCTGGATATAGTAACCTTGGATGTAGGTCCTTGTTTTTCATGACTTTGAATACTTCTTTCCAATCCCTTCTTCCCTGCAAGATTTCTTTTGAGAAATCAGCTGATAGCCTTATGGGAACTCCTTTGTAGGCAACTCTCTTTTTTTCTTTTGCTGCTTTTAAGATTCTCTCCTTATCTTTGATCTTGGGTAATGTAATTATGATGCACCTTGGTGTGTGCTTCCTTGAGTCCAACTTCTTTGAAACTCTGAGCTTCCTGGACTTCCTGGAAGTCTACTTCATTTGCCAGACTAGGGAACTTTTCCTTCATTATGTTTTCAACCAAGTTTTCAATTTCTTGCTCTTCCTCTTCTTCTGGTGTCCCTATGATTTAGATGTTGGAACATTTAACGTAGTCCTTAAGTCTCTCCTCATTTTTGGAACATTTAACGTAGTCCTCATTTTTTTGAATTCTTGTTTTTTTATTCTGTTCTAGTTGAATGTTTATTTCTTCCTTCTGCTCCAAACCATTGATTTGAATCCTTGTTTCCTTCCTTTAACTGTACATTTTGGTTCCCTGTACATTTTCCTTTATTTCATTTTTTATAACCTTCACCTTTTCCTCTATTTTGTGACCATACTCAACCATATCTGTGAGCACCCTGATTACCAGTTTTTTGAACTGTGCATCGGATAGGTTGGCTATCTTTTTATCACTTAGTTGTATTTTTTCTGGAATTTTGGTCTGCCTTTTCATTTGGGCCATATTTTTTCTCTCTTTGCACCTGTTACATTGTAAGGGGTGGAACATTAGGTTGGTTCTCAACAAGGCAGGGTAACCCAAGTCACTGAGTTGTGGTGCTCTATGTGGGAGAGAGGTCTGAGAGGGAGCAGTGCTGCTTGCTCAGCTCTCAGAAGGCTTTTAGTCACTTCCTCCACTACTCACAAGGAAATTGGGCCCTTCTGGTGCTGATTTCTGAGTGGGTGGTTTTGTGTATGTTCTGGGGCTCTGTGGTTCTCTCCAGTGAACTCTCTTGTGAGGTTGGGAGTTTATCTCGCCACCTCGACCCTCAAAGTTTTTTTCAGTCAGAGGTTTTGAGGCTTTATTTTCGCACACTGGAACACTGGGTTGTGTGGTCTTTCTCACTCCCTAGTTGTTCCTCCCAGTTTATCTGCATGCAAATGTGGAACAGCCTACTCCTCCAGCTGACTCTTTGCCAGGTCTGCCAGCTGCCACCTTGCCGTGAGTCCTCTTCACCCTGGATGCCTGTCTCTGCCCCTCCTACTTGTCTGGATGAATGTTTCTTCCTTAAGACGTTGGTTGTTGGACTTCTATACAGTTCAATTTTTTGGTAGTTCTGGTTATTTTTTGTTTTTAAATTTATTGTTGTCCCTTTTTTGGTTGTGCAAAGAGGCAAATTTTATCTACCTGTGCCTCCATCTTGGCCAGAAGTCTGATTACTGGCTTTTTTCACTTAACATCATCTTTGCAAGAGTTTTACAAAGCACATTTGAGCCAACATGTAAAAACTGGGAGACTTCCAACAAAATCCATGTGTCCAACATCTCTTGAAGACTCAGAAGCCCCTAGGCCATGTTCCTTGTGGTGATTTGGGCAATTGTTAAGGTTCCAGAGACCCCTGAGACTCTCCACTCCTGCTTTCTACCCTCACTTGCTCCTGAACATAATTGGGTGTGAGAATATCACATCGTGGAGTAGTGGCCCTCAGTTGACCCCTTTCCCTGATGCAGCCACTCCCTGGCCCTGCATGGTAAAGAAAAATGTTCATAGCAGCATTATTTACAATAGCCAAGATCTGGAAACAGCCCAAGTGCTCTTTAGTAAGTGAATGAATAAAAAATGCCTTGGTACATTTGCACAATGGAGTAGTACTCAGCAATAAAAAAAGGAATCCTACTTTTTGTGGCAGAATGAATTGACTTGGAGATTATTAAATTAAGTGAAATAAGCCATTCAGATAAAGACAAACACCATATTATCTCATTTGTATTAGGAATCTAATGAACAAAATAAACTGAATAACAAAAATAGAGAGGCAGACTGAGGAACAGACTGAGAGTTGTCAGGGAGGATAGGGGAGAAAGGAATGAATGAAATAAGTTGAACGGATTAACCAAAAGATATATACATTACACATAAGAACTGGCAACAGCATGGAGATGACCAGAGGGAAAGAGGGGTGGGGGCTAGGTGGAGGTGGGCAAAGGGCCCTCCATATTACACAATGGAGACATGTGTAATAGTGTGAACAATAATAATAAAGCTAATAAAATAGGTAGGTAACCTCCTATGTGTCCCTTAAGAAATTCATTCTGAATTTTTTTTCCTGTGACCAGTATGGTGACAGCTGAGGATGGTGACTCGCCAGTGATATAATGCTTAAACAATAGTAACTGGACCTTGTCATTCCTCCGCATGCCAACACCACCTTTTTATCTTGGCCATTTTCTGAGTCTATATACTTAGATGTAAGTGTGAATCATATTCTTGGTTACTGGTGTAAAAAAAACAAATAAAAAAAAATGGAACATAATGAAACTAGACCTAGCAGATATTTGGTAGAGTAAAAGTTTTCCATTTAAAGTCAAAATACTTTAAAACCTAAGGCTATTTTATCAAAGCTTTATTTATAAATGTAATCAATTTCATTCAGGGAGAAATGTCTGAAGAATTAGATCATAAATTTAAAAAACCCAACAATATTAAAAAATTGTAAGGACAGAAAGCATCAGAAATGTCTTATCCTTTTAATATTTGTTATCCTTAATCTCTGTTTTTTGGAGAAGCTACAAGTAGGTAGAATTAAGTGTAAAAAACTGGGGGAGTAGCACACGATTGATCACGAAATACTCTTACCACAATTATTTTCTAAATACGGCCATGATTATACTTAACCATTATTAGTTATATATCATAGTGAGGCTAATGAAAATGACATGTTTAAAAGAGAAAATTAACATAAAGCTCTCTACTGAAGAGCCATAAAAGCTATCTGGAAAAAAATCAAAACTTTAATTTTCTAATTAGGTAATTGGCAATTGGATCTTATTTTACCTTTTTATGTTGAGAAGTAACTTCTTTTGATCAAAAGCCTTTCTCCCTCACGAATGAAAAAATAGTAAGTGAGTGTCTGCCTAAAACTATTATTTTGTGGGTAAAATAACTCAGTGTACCAATATTATAAAGTTCTGGTTTTAGTAATCAAAGTTATGGTGACTACATAGGATTCCTTATGAGAAACACACACAGAAATCCACTATGTTACAAAATGATTTAGATTTCATTCATATTTTAATTCTATTTTTAGTAAAACTTGATTATTAATAGACCTAAATGGGACTGTGAAGACTTGGTCAGTGTGTAATAAATAATTTATAATTACTTGCAGCATTACAAACTCCTTATTCCTTGGAAACATCACTAGAAAAATGAAATTCCTATTTTTTTCTTTCTGAAATTGCCAAGCAAATAAGAACCAACCAGATCTTCTGAGGAATTATGTTTAATTCATTCTACTCTCCAGTGTGAACTCTGGTTTTCTGCCTCTCAGACTCTGGTTATGGCCTTCAGAGACCATCGAAGAGCTATAAACATGTTACTCTTCATTAAAAGCTCACTGTGCTCCTTATTTTATGCATGTAACCTACAGGAGTACTAAATTTACCTTCACAATCTTGGCTTTGTGGTTTAAAAAGCTCCAAGCAAGAATTCTTCTAGAACGGCTCTTTTAAGATCTTAGCTTGGCTAGACTGACTCCCAAGAGGGATTGGTGGCAGGATAATTCTCTCCTACAGATGTTAGGCTCCATGTTATTCACATTAGGTCCAAGCTCTTTTTTTGGCAACAGTGTATTTGTGGTATAGCCACTGTGATTCCATCCAAAGAATAGATGGGATTTGACTGGTAGAAGGACAAACTCAAACCTATAGGGGCAATACAAAGGGGGAATAACAAGTGCCAGTATCTGAAGAATCACATGTAATATGAATTGAATAATAATATAAGCATATGGAGCCTCATTGTTACTGAAAACTACACACTGTGTAGCTCAGAAAGAGAAACAGGAGGGTCTGGACTCACAAAAAGCACCCCCGAAGCCCTTGCCATGCTCTTGTATATTTATTTAATCTGCATCATTATTTTAGGACTTCTGTCGACCTGGGGAAGTGAGGATGGTTAGCTTCTAGCTGCTTTAGGAACACTCTTGATCCACATGGTCCCTGACCATTGCAGCTTGGAACACAGTGTAAATCTGCGCAGAATAAGGTTTGGTCAGTCATTGGTCAGTTAACCCAGTTCAGGAACTGGTTAAGTGGCCTGGTAGGGGTGGGAAGTGACATCCAGTCTTCTCCCACAGCGTATGCAAACCACTCTCTTCTGACTCTTACTTGACAGCTGAGCTTCCAGCATGCAGACACTGAGTCACCCCGTTACATGCAGTGGTAAGTTTGGCTGAAAGGGGGAACATCTGGGGAGGCTTGCTATAGCAATCTCCAGAGGCTGAGTGAAATAAACAGGCTTCATAAATTGGGTTGACTAGACAATGAAATATTTATTGTGATCCCTCCTTTCTTTTTTTGAAGTTCAAATTTCCCTGTCATCCTTGGGCTGAAGCCTGTGTACACGAGAGGAATTCACAATTAGGTCAGAGGTGGCCTGCTACCACTTACTGATGACCTCAACCTGCAGCAGGCAGAAAGCAAGTGACTGTATCTGCATACATGCGCATGGTTTCTTCCTAATAAAACAAGGAAGTCCATGAAATAAAAGAAGGCAACCCAAAACACCAGCTTCTGAGATCGTTTTTCATTTCTTCTTGATGTATGAAATAATTCTTTCATGGGTGAAAACAGGCAAATAACTTTACTGTTGTTTTAAAATAAACTTTTTATATGAATCATGTTTAGTTTTAAAGATAGTTATTTTTGTATTTACCTTGAATATCTACTAAAAGTCAATGGAGAATTGTAGGATTACTTAGATAATTTAGACCAAAATTCTGATTCACCTTTAAAAATTTAGATAATGGAAGAAAAATCTGCATGGCTAGTGACCAAGTACTCTATTTTTGTGTTAGTTGATTAAGTCTTGGCTCTGCAAGCTGAGTCACATATCAGTGGGGAAGCATTAAGAATTTGCTATATCCATAATATAGCAATCCATAATAGTGCTTCAGCTTCCTGCCCAAAGTGGACAACGGTCTTCAATGCTAACACGCGTTAGCAATTTAGCATCTAAGTAGTTCAATCAATCAGTAATCAACACTGATGACAAAGAAAGTTAAAGTCTCTTCATCTGGGTATAAGATGACTCCTGGCTTGGGCCTAATTACTTGTCCAGCCCCAGCTGCTGCCATTCCCCCAAGGGATCCCATACCCCAGAAGAAACTCCTTGGTATTCACAAACTTGTCAAATGGCTTCTCCTTCTAGACTTTACATAAGCTACATGCTTCTAACTTTGCTCTTTAAGTAACCCCTTGCATGTCTCCTCACAGCAACCCTTGCTTCCATCCTCACCTCCTCCTTGATACCTTTCTGACCAATCCACCTTCCACTACAACCTATGCTGAGAAAGGCATCTCTCCTTTGGGTTCCCATTTTATCCTATTTATGCCTTTGAAATATCTCTTGTCTCCTTTCACCAGCCACAGACACTCAGTGAATTCCTCTCCTGCAGTAGTTCCTGCTTGGGTGCTAGGAATATAGACATGATCCCTGTCCTCTCCGGGCTTATATTCTAGTTGAGGAGAAAGATAATAAACATGCATATAAAAGGATGCCAGGTAGTGCAATGACAAAGATACATAGAGGTTTCTCTCGTCTGACTTTCCCAGCATGCAGTGAACTTTGTGAATCTAGTGGGGTATTCACATATCAGGTGTCAGTGGATGTTGAGTGACTGAGCAAATGAAAGAAGCATTTAGTGGACTTTTAACTATATCCTCAATCTTTTCAGTACTGAAGGATATAACAAAAATCAAAGCTCATTTTACTTGGCTTTATAGTTGGAAAGATCTCTCTTTTCAAGAAATACCTTTGGGATATTTTTTAGGGGTAATAAAGAATTTTCCCTCTGACATCAAAACAATAACCAGTTTATGTAGACGGGCACATGCTATGAACATCTGCCTGTCAATTGACTCATCAGTGAGGTAGATCACCCACAGACACACAAAAATGATGGCTCTCTTTTACAGGTTTCTATTTCTGTAATTGTATGTCATATGATCTTTTTTTAACATTTTTAAATTAATTATGCCATTACATTTGTTCTATTCCCCCCCTCTGTTCCCCTCCACCCTGCACACCCCTCCCCCACCATTCCCCCTCTTTAGTTCATGAACACGTTTCTCAAGTTCTTGAGATGCTGTATTTCCCCTACTATTCTTACCCTCCCCCCATCTATTTTCTATCTACTGTCTATGCTACTTATTTTCTGTACCTTCTCCCCCCTTCTCTTTCTCCCACTCCCCTGTTGCTAATCCTACATGTGATCTTCATTTCTATGGTTCACTCCTGATCTAGCTGTCCTCTTAATTTGCTTTTGTTTTAGGTGTGGTTGTTGATAACTGTGAGTTTGCTGTCCTTTCACTGTTCAACTTTATCTTCTTTTTCTTAGGTAAGTCCCTTTAATATTTCATATAATAAGGGCTTGGTGATGATGAACTCCTTGAATTTGGTCTTATCTGAGAAGCACATTATCTGTCCTTCCATTCTAAATGAAAACTTTGCTGGATAGAGCAATCTTGATTGTAGGTCTTTGGTTTTCATGACTTGGAATACCTCTTTCCACCCCTTCTTGCCTGTAAGGTCTCTTTTGAGAAATCCTCTGACAGTCTAATTGGAACTCCTTTGTAGGTGACAGTCCCCTTAGCTCTTGCTGCTTCTAGGATTCTCTCCCTCATTTTAATCTTGGCTAATGTAATGATGATGTGCCTTGGTGTGTTCCTTCTTGGGTTCAACTTCTTTGGGAATCTCTGAGCTTCCTGGATTTCCTGGAAGTCTATTTCCTTTGCCAGAATGTGGAAGTTCTCTTTTGTTATTTGTTCAAATAAGGTTTCCACTCGTGACTGTTCCTCTTCCCCTTCTGGTACCCCTATAATTCGAATGTTGGAACGTTTAAAGATGTCCTGGAGGTTCCTAAGCCTCTCCTCATTTTTTTGAATTCTTGTTTCTTCATTCTTTTCTGTTTGGTCACTTTTTCCTTCCTTCTGGTCTATTTCCTTGATTTGAGTCCCAGTCTCCTTTCCATTACTATTGGCTTCCTGTGCATTACCATTCATTTCAATTAGTTTAGCTTTCATATGTTTCTCTAATTTGTGACTAAAATCAACCAGTTCTGTGAGGATCCTGATAACCAGTGTTTTGAATTGTGCATCTGAAAGTTTTGCTATTTCTTCATCACTTAGATTTATCGGCTCTGGGGCCCTGAGTTGTTCCTGAGCCATTTTTGTTTGGTCTGTTCGCACCCCTTAAGTAAGAGGAGTGGAGCCTTAGTTGTTTACCAGGGCGGGGCCACCCAGGTCGCTGGTTTGTGATGCTGTATGTGGGGGTGGGGTCAGAGAGGGAGCAATGGAGGTCCTCTCTGTTAGCCCAGTATATCCCACCACTGGCCCCAGCCTGTTTATCCGAGTGGAATTGTGCAAGCCTGCTGCCCTGTGCTGTGCGGTCTCAATGCTCGCCTCTTCACTGGTTTATCTGCACGCAAATGCTCGACCTACTGCAGACAGCCAGCTGCACCTCTTCCCTGTGTGTGCCCGTAGCTAGCCCGCACCTGTGATCCGCGCCTTCGGCTGCTTGCATACCACCCGATCAGGATCTTTCTGGTCAACCCGCTCTGCTGCTGGCTTTGCCCCTCTTACCAGTTTAGCTGAGGATTTCATTGTTTTCGGACTCCATATTGTCGATTTTCTGTGTGGTTTGGTTGTGTTTATTATTGTTAAAAATTTGTTGTTCTTAGATTTGGTTGTGTGTGGACGCAAGGTGTTTCCACCTACGCCTCCATCTTGGTGGAAGTGTATGTCATATGATCTTGAACAAACATTTGTAGTCAATATTTGGTAAAACTCAAATTCCATTGAATAAGTAAAGCTTTAGAAAAAATTTATTTCTTTGCTAAACTAAATCCATTAAGACTAATACCAGTAGAACTGAGGACAAAGGATATTTAAAACAAAAAGAAGACAAAATAAGATAGTGAGACCCATTGAACATTTGCATTTTAACATTAATTGCTGCCCTCATTATTTGTCAGTAGAGGCATAAATGAAGCAAATATAACTTAGAGTAAGCTTTCAGACACTCACAGGATTATCCCCTCAAGAGTAAATTGTCATATGGTTCAGTGTGATGGTTTATTTTTTGCTATCTTTTCCATGATTGAGGAAAGAGAGACAAGTGGAAACAGATCCATATGAAAAAGAAACAGAGGCTCCAGAGAAAGAGACACAGGTAGGTTCTTTTAGTTTTCCCCTGCAGATGTGAGATAGTAACAACCAATAAAAAATGTTGGTACCAAGGAGTTGCTTTGAGAGCCACAATGAAGTTGCACATATATGAATATTAAGTGCAACTTCATGACCCCAACATGGAAGCAGAAATGAAAAATGCAGTTAATGAGGCTATCATTCACCTTGCCTTGCATAGATAGGATAGACTAACTTGAAAATTTGCTTCATTTCCTTTCCCTTACACTGTATCAGTGGAGCTCTAGGCACCTAGCAGGCTGGGATATTTTTTTTCTGTCACATAATCAGGCATACATTGTGGGTTGTCTCTCTCAAAAGCTTATGAAGCAACATAATAATGCTGAATCACAAATAGCTCCAAATCTCAATGATTTAAGTGAACTGCCATTTATGCTCATGCATCCTGTAATGCAGGTCAGCTGTGGCTTGGCTGACCTAGGCTGGATTCAGCCAGGGAACTGTCTTCCAGGTACTGTCTGCAGATGCCTGGGCCAATTAGGATAGCTCTGCTTTAAGCTGCAGGTTGAGGTCAGGTCTGTTTCACTTATCTCCCATTCTGTGAAGATCAGCTGAGGACATCGAACTATCCAGTTCATGATCTTTTCAAGGCAGATGTGGAAGCTCTCAGAGGAGTGAGTGTAAACGTGCAATGCCTTAAGGCCCAGCATCCAAATTGAAAAATGGGTGTGTTTTCTCACCATTCATTGGTAAAGGAAGTCCCTTGGTTAAGGTTGATGTCAGTGGGATAAGAAAGACAATTCAACTCACACTGGCCAAGATGGAGGCATAGGCAGAAATGCTTTCCCTCCTCACACAACCAAAAGGAGGATAACAACCAACTAAAAAACAAAGAACAATCAGAACTGCCAGAAAATCATTTGCATGGAAGTCCAACAACCAAAGAGTTAAAAAAACATTCATCCAGGCTGGTAGGAGGGGCAGAGATGGGCAGCCAGGGCAAAGAACACAAGCAGCAAGGTGTCCTCTGGTGGACTATCTAGCAAAGTTATCATTTAGAGTGAAAGGGCAGATAAAGTGCTTCCCAGATTAGGTCAAGTTAAAGGACTTCATCATCAGCAAGTCCTCTTATATGAAATGTTAAGGGGACTTTTCTAAGAAAAAGAAGACAAAAAATATGAACAGTAAAATGACAACAAACTCACAACTATCAACAACTAAACCTAAAAAACGAGAGCAAAAACTGAGTAATCAATTAGAACAGGAATAGAATGAGAGAAATGGACATCACATGGAGGGTTATCAGTGGGCAGCAGGAGGTAGAGAATGGGAGGGGAGGTACAGGGAATAAGAAGCATAATATGTAGGCATAAAAGAGATGGGGAGGTTAAGAATAGTATAGGAAATGGAGAAGCTAAAGACCTTATATGTATGACGCATGGACATAAACTAAGGAAGGTGGGGAATGTTGGGTGGTGGAAGTTGGTGCAGGAAGGAGGGGGATAAAGGGGAGAAAAAATCGGGACAACTGTAATAGCATAATCAATAAAGTATACTTAAAAAAAGAAAGTAAATTCATCCCATGGAGGTCAGTATGTACTTATGTTGGGGAAGAAGAGAATAAGAAATAATTTTGCTGAAAAAATAGTGTAACCTACCATGACTATATTTAAAGGAAGACCTTTACACATGAATTAAAGTTTGCCTTTTTCTCATTATGAGTTTGTTATTTATAAGTATGTTTGATTAGCCAGAAAGATCTTCTGTCAGTAATACAGATACGTGGAAAAGTTAGAAAGATTCATGAATGAACCTCCAGCAACCACAGTCTGGAGCAGTCCAGTTGAGTCTTCACCCTGTTGTTTGAAGAAGGGATTTGTGGGATGTGGGTCTGCAGCTCTGACTTGGCTTTGAGGCCGTGCACCCAGCTGCCTGATATAGACCAGATGGGTGGGAATTCTACCCCAGCAGATGCGTGCATGACTTCACCGCTCCAATTTCAGCACCTCCTCTCCCCTATCACCAAAAGGCAACCCACAGCAAAGGATGCTTTTCTGATCATTTTGCACTCATTAAATACAGCTGTCACAACAGTGGGCGTGAGGATGCATGCAAAACTTTTCTGCCACGTCAAAATAAAGCTGAAAAGCTTTAAAAAAGAGCTGAAATCTTTGAAGCTTATTCTCAAGGAATACTGGAAATATCACCTTTTGTCATTGACAATAGTGTTCCATTGCAACACAAATTAAATCTTGGCCCATACTAAGGAAGCAACAACCATCACAATTTTGCAGCAAAAAGAATTTGGCCAACCAGTTGGAGTTCAATTTTACTATTCCTGGGTCTGAATGACCTGGAGGCTCCATAATCACTGGACTGGTGATCCCTGCTAATGGTTTTTAATGGGCAAAGTTGTTTCCTGAGTCTCAAAGAAATGTTATTAGTATGAAATAATCAGACACCTTCTACACACCTCATTAGAGAAGTAAAACAAACAGATTCTAGAGCCATAACACGGACATCCTGGGTTAGACTCTGTGGGTGGAAGTGGAGACCTTCCATAATTCTGGTGTAGTCATCAAAATCCATTTCACCGATCTACAGACCTGCATGGGAGCTAGAAAAAAGGACTATATTCAGTAATGTGCTTCTTGATGTTGCACCTCCTAAGCTTTTCTGTTGTTTACTAAGTGTCAGTCTTAACTGCTTGACCAGCTCAAAAAAGCTGACCCTGGCTTTCCTTTCTAAGAATCCTGTCCCATTTCCCCAGTGAGTATGAAGGGATTCATTGCCCACCTCAGTAATGATCACAGTGGTGATCACTCTCTCCTTGTTGTGGTATAATCTGTTCATACATTACTGTGGGGAGTTTTAGAGTAAGTACTGGCTTTATCATCATATGTTTGGCCTTAACAGTGAAATGCAGGGCTGGGCCAAAAAAAATGGTGGACAAAAGGGAGGAAGGAGATCAATGGCACCAGACAATTTCAAAGATTGTTTAGGTATGTCTTGTAGCCAGATGTTGCTTGTGCACATCAGGTAACACAGATACAGATGTTTCAGTGTCTCTTGCTCTACCTTTAGGCTCCCAGCACATGGGTGGTGATTATTGATTAGGTAATAGTAGAAGCACTGATCTTCTGCTTGAGTGTATCAATCAGGTCCAGCCAGGAAAAATCTACCTCACTAGTCATTTGGAAGCTACTATTTCCTGTCTCTGAATCTCCACATAAGTGGAAACAGGGCCTCCTGGGAGCAGGAGAGTGTGACTAGTGAGTCCCAGCCCCACTGCCATGAGACAGAGAAGAGCAGGGAGAATAGCTTAGTGACCAACACTGTGAGAACCAAGTGTCAGCAGTTTGAGGTTGTTTAGATACTTCGATCACAAAATGTGATACGCTTCTAAATGATCCAAAGATGGCTGCACCAGCTGTCAGGCCTAGTGACTACAGCCACCTTACTCTGCATTCTTCTGATATAGGATGATATCACAGGTGACTGCAAGAAAAGAAAATGTAGGAAATTGAGATGCTGTCTCCACCATGATGCAGACACCATGATGCCGATGGTGAGAATACCCAAAGGACAGAGAGAATTGATGAATGTAAAGGAATTGTGGAGGAAAACCTAGAATCCTCTAGTGTTTTAATTCCCATGCTAGATAGACACTGACTGCAGATCTGAAAAATAATGTAAAGGGAAAGGCCAAGGGTAAGAGGGCACTGAACCTGGAGTGCACTTCTGTCTTAGGTGAGCCCACAAGGGAGAAGCAGCCCATTGTCTGTGCCGTGCTCCACCTCCTTTTGGAAAGGAAAGAATTCACTTACTGGTTGCTTTGTCTACACAGAAGTACATTTTGACTAGGTTTTATTATTCATTTGAATTTATTTGATGTACTTTATAAGCTCTTATCAACACATCAGGAAGCCCTGATTGTGTGTCTGTGTGCAAGAAACCTCTCTTAGGAACGCCCTTCTCCCACTTGCCATACGGCTGGCTCTGTCTCTTTTCCTTGTGACTCACCTTGAATGTTCCCTCCACAGAAACTGTCCTTAAAGATCCAACTTGAGAGTTAGTCTCTTCTTCTCCTCCATTTCTTGTCTTAGGTCTTGTTATTTTCTCTGCCTAATACTAATTATAATTAACTTATTTACCTGTTTCATTATTTGTTTGCCCCTTCCAGAAGGGCAGGGCCAGTGTCTATATCCTGAGGCAAGCACAGGGCCTGGAATATCATAGAAGTTGCCTATGAACATGACTAAATAAATATGATAACGCATAGTACAAAATTAAACAAGATCTACTTCTTTTTTCAAAGACTTTATAATATTGGGAGGAGCCATGTACACACATAACAAAACAAGACATTGCAAGACAATTCCTTTTTTAGAGTGACAATAATAACTCTAACAGAAAAGGTAGTGGGTAATCTTGGCAATTATTGTTCAGGATGAGCAGAGAAGATAGTGGATTTGTGGTAGAAATAGGACCAGAATTCATCAACTTTTGAACAACATTCTTCCTACTCACTGTGATTTTTGACTTCCAGTCAGGATGTGTGTGTGTGTATGAGAATGTGTATGTCTATATGTTGCCTCAGCCTGAAACAGCAGGTAATTTTGCTGTTATGGAGAGTCTAATCTGTCTGAGATGAACTTCACTGGTATCTTCAGGTCTTTCTCATTTTGTTTCTTTCTCCGACTGTTGCTCCCTAAAGTCAAGCTGGCTGACTGTGCCAGTCCCCCCATGTGTCTCTGTGATACTCAGGGAATGATAGTAGCTCACACGTATTCCATAGGTGGTATAGACAGTATTTAATTATATTATTTGTGCCTCTTTTAACAGTGCTACATAGATAACTTTTATTTTAATAAGAAAGTATTCACTATTCAGTATAATTGGAAACATATTTTAGTATTTCCTGAAAACTCTGGATGATAATTCAGAGTGCTCTGGGGTGGAGCAATACCGAGACTGGATCTCAGTGTGCTAACAATGCTGACCCTGAACATGGCAGCACATGTGAAGAAACTGGCTCAGCTCCTGCCCTGGACTTAGGGCAGGCAACCATCTAGCGTTGTGAGGACCACCCTAGACTAGGGAGGTTCTAGGATTTATTTTTTCATTAATGAATGATTCAGAAAGTTCACTGTCTCTAATTCTCTGCTTTGAAAGATGGAAACTTGAATGTGCAGTTAATTAAACATTATGTTGATTTAACTCAACATTTAACTCAAGTCCTGAGCTCTCAGAGGCCTTGGGGAAGTGCAAATTTAGAAATCAAACAACAGGAGGACTGGATATCCCCTGTTTGACCACATAGTGAGTGGCACTGTTTGCTCCCGGTGCCTGGGAGGTGGTCAAGGTGCCCCTGTGGTCAGGACCTGCATTCGGGGCCTGAGGATGCCCTATTGGTGTGTTTACAGTGGAGAGGACCAGGCCTGAGCTCTGGGAGGAGGACTGTGGCCCAATCCTACCTCTCTGTCTGTGCTGCCCTGCTTTCAGAGAAATTCTCTCTTTTTTCCACCTAGTACATTAGCACTTCATTGTATTGAGGGGAGCTGTGTCATGCTGGAATTCTTTTCACAACAAACTAAAGAACGCAGCTGTGGTGCTGGATGCCTCCTGTGATGCTGGAGGCTTCTGTTGTTCCGGGAAGTGGTTCTGTGGCTAAGATGGGCTGTGGAGGAATGGGCATCACATGCGGCAGATAGTGGGTCTTCTGAGCAAACTGAGGGAGAAGAGGGCTTGAAGGTGATTCATGTACTCAGGATTAGAGGCTGAGTGGGGAGGGGCCACAGAACTACCTTCCCTGGTTCCCATTTCATAGATGGGGACATATAGTTAAGAAATTCAGTAGCTTGATTTCACAAAAGGAAGACTGGTTCACTCCAAATAACTAGCACCTGTTAACAGTGACAAACTTATCATCCATTTGGCCCTGGCTAAAGGCATAGCTTATGTAGTTACCAAATGACAACATGCGGGGTTATCTGTCACCAAAGCATGCTTTCTTTACCCCCACACCTGCAAGAACAAAGCATTAATACCTGATTAAAATATGTTTGCTTATTGTTTTGGCGCCAAATTCCTTTCTTGAGTCTTGTTTGTGTGGTCATCTTGTTATGATGCCCCAAAGAGCTGGCAGCAGTTCCAGGACTGACTTTGTGAAGTATTGGCAGTGCTACTCTGTTCTTATTATGAATAAAAATTTAAAACCCAAGCTGATAAACATATTTTTTTCACACTGAATTCATCAGGAATACATTAACATTTTCTAAAAGGTAAAGACAGGGAAAAAAAGAATTGAAAGGAGAACATTAGGATGTATTTGGGCATTAGGATCCCTGTTTCCATCAGCTCCTGTTTGTGAGCCAGAACATCAACTCATGTAACTCACACTCAGGAGATTAGCCTATGGAATAATTATCACCCCTGATGAACAGAATAAGAGCCTGTTCTTGTGTGTGTGCAGAGCCATTCATCCCAAGAAAGAAATCTGGAGTGGAAGCTTAAGCATATTTAGCATAGGTCCTGTAAAAGGATCCAGGCAAAACAGGCTTCACAACATTAGTTATGATTATATATGGAAAAAGCAGTTACTTTCTGTAGTGACATATGGCTCAGTTGGTACAATGCCCAGGAATCTCAATGTCCCCCCACCACCCCTCATAGAAGGGTGAGCCCTGCCTCTGTCCTTCACCCTTTTGTCAGCGGGACCAACAGCACTAGGCAGCTTGCGGAGAGACCACTGGTAACGTGAAATCAAATCCACATGTGCCAAGACCAAAGCTGCTGCTGGGCACTGGAAGTTGGCAGGTGCCACTATCCCTGTCTGTGATAATAATTATTCCTAAATTAGGGAAATTATGAATGGAGCCCATATCCATCTGCTTAAAATTTAAGCTGGTGACATTTCATAGTAAACAACAATGGCAACAACAATGACAAAAACAAAGGGACACTTTTATTGCAAGGGTAATTTTATTCTTAAATGATGAATATTTAACCTCGTTCTGATAATATTCTATAACCAGTAAACTCATTTCCAAATTTGTAACATGGGCAGCCAAATAAATTGGGTTTAATTGTGGAAGAGACAGGAAGGCCTATGACCGCTTGAGTGCATGACATTCTTTTATCCAGTCATTCGTTTATCTGACCAGTGCTTGATTCAGTGAAACCTCCCTGAGTGCCAGCTCTGTGCTCAGCATTGGAAACATAAAAATGATTCTTCCCTTCAATGAATCCAGTCTTTCAGGGAGGACAGAGAGTACTTACTTTTGTTATGGCGACACCTGGAAGAGGGTGAGAACCTGCTTGCAATTGGCCCACAAAGTTGGGGAAGCCTTACAGCTAAGTGACACAGAGCTGGATGGAGGTGGGAGAGGGCAGTGCCTTTGGAATCCTCTCATCTGGCTGAGACTCTTGGCTTGGTGGCTTCTAGCTGTCTGCACCTCCTCAAGCCTTGGCTTCCTCACTAATGAATCAGAGAGGGCAATGCCTCCTCATGCTGATGTTATGAGAATCCAATGAAAAGTTTTATAGTGAGAACCCTGGGGAGTGCCTAGTAGTAGACAATTCTCAGACACTGGTAGTTTGGTGCTCCTAGGGGACTGGGAACCTGCCTTAAAAATGTATCCCCCAGGGCTTGTGTGGGGGCATTGGTGGTCTTCGGCAGGGGGAAGACATCCTTGGATTTGTGTTACATAAAGAAAATGTGGGAGACATTTTGGTAATCAATTAGGAGAGGAAGGGGTGGAGGGCAGTGAGCTGCAGGGTGCAAGACCAGTAAGGAGGTGAGTGAGGCCAACTGGACAAACAGTTTTGAAGGCCTACCTTGAGCCATGGAGAGGGGGAGGAAGGAGTGGGTTGTGACATGTTTGGAAAGTAAAATAGGCAAGATTGAAAAGAGAGACAGACAAGGAGAGAAGGGGAGATAGGGGAAGAAGAAAGAGTGAGGGACAGGGTCAGAACTAGGGAAAGAGAGGGAGATGGGGGAGATGTTGATGATGAGGTGTTGATGTTGATGGTGCTAACACTGACTGAGATGAAGAATGAAGCAAGGAGGGGAGTGGGTGCAAGGGTATAAAGAAGAGAGCCACCTCCCATCCAGAAGAACACCGCCACAGACACAGGAAGGCAGTGATTATCCAAATAGATTGGGTGCCTCTACTCACTGCATTTAGAATCAGGTGAGGAGCACTGGTGATCTAACATCCTTTCCTCCAACTGTGGCCGAAAGGATTTAATCTCTTGCTAGAGGCATTCCAGCCAGGCAGCAGGTTGTGATGTGAGAATAAGAGGCTTGTCCTACATTTTGAAGCCCCAGCCAATCTGTCTTCTGGGAGCACTTCTCTGCACTGGAACTGTTCTCAGGAGATCAGATCCAGATTCTCCCACAAAAAAAGTGATCCTGAAGAAATGCAGAGTATGGGCTTGAAGAAGCGATGAAGTATTACTGTCTCTTACAGGTTGGTACAGAATCTTTAGTGGTCTAAATCTAGGATTTGTATATTAAGTGGTGTGATTTTAGCTAATGTTCCTTCAGTACTTTTCAGTGAACACTCACTGAGCTCTCTGTGTGGGAGAAGGGCCTGGGCTGGAGGCTGTCAAGTGGTTTACGTCATCTGAGCTCCACCATGAGATCCTATGAGAGCAGGATCCTATGAGGCCAGGATTTGAGAGTTTCTGCGTAAAAGGTGAGAACAACTCAAGCTCAGAGATGTTAAATAACCCAGTCACACAGGTAGTCATGGCTGGAGTTGGTTTTTGAATCCTGATGTTTGGATTTTAAGAACAGAGCTCATCATAGTATATATAGCTTGTGGCCCCTTCTATACTGCTTGATTTTCAATGATTTTATATTTGACTGCTATCGGTCACTCCAGCAAAGGAATTACTAGGTGGACAGAGAGGCTAGTGAAAAATTCACAGGCTATTTGTAAATCACATGAACCCCCCTTTGCACATTTACACAGCATACTCCATATACCTAGAATGTCTTCCCCTTTAGACAGTGATGAGCAACATGCAGTACTTAAATTTTAGAAATACAACCCTTGATCAGATAATTTCAGGAAAAAACTTAGTTTAGGTTGTTGAACCCTTTAACCACATGCTCACTCACTCAAGTTCAAGCAGTAGCTGGTCCTCCAGCTGTGGCTGACCATGGCAGACAGGGGCCCAGGAATCTGCCACCATCCAAGAATGAGCTCTAGACAGGGGCTAACCCCAGAGACAGGATGTCTGAAGCCATGTACATGCAGCCAGTGCTCCACTGTGGGTAAAGAATCCAAAAGATACGGACCTTTCTCCTTGACAAACATCCTCAAGGAAGAGTCCTGTAAGATATTCAGTTTTCACTATTTTAGAAGCAGTTAAGTAGAGAAGAAAATCCCATCAGAAAGCATTTTGCAACTCTTCCTTTCCTGTGCTGTCATACTCCTTAAGACACTTCTAAATCCCCACCCATGATAGGTCCCCTCTATCCTCCACTTCCTTAGCAATTAGAAATTAAATGTGAATCTATCTTTTGTGTTTCTGTTCTGGGGTTGAACTCTAGTGATGATTAATCTCCAATTAGTTTATTCTTAATATTTATTGCATAGGAGGTTCTTTCTCTGTAAAATCCTTTCATCTAATCTTCCTCTACACTCATTATTAGTGCACAAAAATGTGTTCAAAACATGGAGTTTTTCAAATTCTACATTTCATGCTATTTTTAGTTAAGTTTCCTCTCCCCTTCCCTGCCACTATTCTCCATCCCCCAGCCCCAACCCAAAACACAGACAACAAGTTCTTTTAATGACAAAAGTAAAAAATTACTGGTGAATGTTCACCAGCTATGGCAGAAGGTGGTAGGTTGTACTTGAATTCCAGAAAGCAAAGCCTGCCTATGTCCATGGATTAGTAGGTAGTGGAGGGCTCAGTGATGGAAGTATGTCCTGTGTCTCTTGCCAGCAGGAGAGAGTTCTCAGGCTCCTTGCCTTCCTGGCTGGAAGACACTAGTGGTGGGAACAGTGAAGGTCAACAAAGATGACTTAGACCAGCTTTCTCCTTGGTTCCATCCTGAAGAGGGCAGATACAAGGTTGTTCCTTCACCTTGGTCTGCAGTCAGTGACTTCTCTTGAGATATAAGCTTAGCCTTAAGATGATATACTGAAAATATTCATATAGAACCAACTCCTGCCAATTTTTATCATTTTTAACAACTTTAGGTTAATTATCTGACCCAGATATTATCAAGTCAAATTAAAAAAAAATCAAAGATGATGAGAAACACTCTGATATTGTTCTCACTATGTGTGTGACTTTTGGTCAGTTAAATAGGGGGTTGTTGAGAAGAAATATGAAAAACATTTAAAAGGGAAGTTGATGGTGATTCTTGGTTGTGAGATCTGGATTACTGGATTGGCCTTGTCTGTGTAGCTAGATTTTGAGAGTTGTTGCATCAGAATTTGTTGTGTGAACCAGAAGTTCACGATGTCTATCATTTCCAGGCATGGAGACCATGATGGGTCTGTCAGGCTTTCTTTCTGAAGAAATGTTCTTGAGAAATTTGACCTGTGGGGTTGCTCAGGTGAAACTCACTGATGTGGTTAGAGGGAAAGGCACTCTGGGGTCTTTGGCCCTCTGTATGAACAGATGCTGAGTATATGGCTAACTGGAGGCATTGGCCAAAGGCACACTGTGGCCTTTCTTAGTAACAGCATGGGCCGAAGGGAATTGGCAGGAATTCATTGGTCACTCAAGGTGGATTGTGAGCTGCTTTGGCCTTTGAATTGCTTATTTGTACAAGTTAACATATTTTTTTTATATGCGGAAAAAACTGCAGTTCAGACCCGGAGGCCTGGGGAATTATTATTAGCACCTCTGCAGGTTTTTAATCCCCTCAGGGGCAGGGTTCATGACTTTCAATCTGCGAGTTCCATGCAGCATTTAATAAGAACCAGTGCTAGTAGGAGACTCCACCTTGGCAGGCATTTTTACACCTGCTGTTACCCTCACCATTAGCCTAGGAGAGTTGTGGTTATTATCGTGTTTATTGTATAGCCAAAATATTAAAACAGAGTGAGATTAAGTGACTTTTATAGTATCCCACAACTGGCTTGTGGCTGAGCTGCCATTTGGTCTTTGAGAGTATGCTCTCTACCCTCCTGCCCATGATGACATTGTTGAGATGGGGTAATTAGGAATTGTGTCACTGCTTTCCTCTGAAGTTAACTCCTTTGAGAGGATGGCGAGCCCAAGCCTACCAAGAAAGGCAAGCTCAAGCCTACCATTTCTGCAGAAATGGTAATGCCCTACAGGAAAGGACATTTGAGCCCTCTGGCAACTTCTACAAATGGCCTAACAATCCTCATCGTTGGGACCTCCTTTCTTCTTTTTGACCTTAAATCCTTCCCAAGCTAAGCCACTAACTTCTCACTCCCTGGTAGATGGGAATGAAGAACAGCTGGTTTCAATATTCTGTGTGCAAATGCAGTTCTATGAGAAATGAGAGTGCACACATGTACATGTACATGCATACATGCATACACACATACATGCATGCACATCAAACAACTCAGTTCCCCTACAGGCCTTCACTGCAATAGTAAAAAGCTCATAGTTTTGCCTTTCAGATTATTTTTCTCCTTTGGAAAATATTCCTTACATTAAATATAAATTAACTTTTAATTTCTCAAAGATAATGTTTCCTAGCTGATACATTTTTATATGTATATTTTATAATAAAATAGTGGATTTTTAAGTTATAGGGTTTTGGGAATTCTACCAATAAACTTTGGAAATTATGAACATCTTTCTATTGAAATACATGCCATAAATAATACATTTTTGGAAAGAAAGGGTCCATGAACTTAAGTTATGTTATGTTTTCTGTCTGAATCTTAAAACATCGAGAACTAGGTTTTTATATTGGGAAATGTACATGCACCATAGCACTTTGTACTGCATAATGGGATAAGCTGCAGTTCTTGGCTCTGTTCTATTTTTATTTTTATTATGGATTACTTTTGTGTATTTGATGAGATTCTATTCAGAAAGGAACCAGGACTGTCCAAGTAAACAGTTAATTTCCAGTTGGACAACACCAGAAGCAGTGGGTGTGGGGTGGGAGGCGCTGAGGAGAGGGCAGTTAGAGGCAGTAGCAATCACTGGCAACGAAACAAAACCTCCCAGCGTCCTTTCAGTTGTCCCATCTCCTATTTCTGGCACCAACCTTTACTATCACAATTACCAGTAAAATGAAGAAACATGAGGAAAATGAGAAGACGTGTAGAGAGGCCCATAAGGTGGGTGCATATTTCTGGGGAAAGGAAATCACTTTTGATTTCTCTCCAAAAAAAGAGAAGGTAAGAAGGAGAAGGTGAGAGGAAATAGAGAGAGGAAGAGAGAGGAGCAGAGAGAGAAAGAAAGCGGTGAGAGGAAGTGAGGAGAAAGAGGGAGAGGGAGAGATACAGGGAAAAAGCTGTTAGTTTCTGGGAAAAGAAACAGAAAATAACTGAAAACTCAAGGCAGGGGGCCTCAGCATTGCTGAAAATCTGCTCAAGGAACTTAGGCTCTAAAAGAACTGGCAGTTGACACCCCCCCGACCTCATTCTTGGTACAGAGACTGAGGGTGGGACTGGGGTCACAAGTAGATTGCACTCATCAGTGTGCTTAACAAATTCCACATTGTCTCTTTCCATCTGATCCTGACTGAACTAGTTTAGGATTTCTTTATTCTCTCCATGTACCTCTGTTCTACTTCTGGGTCCTGTCCTCCAGCCTCACCAGCTCCAGTCACACAGAGCAGATGCCCCAAGCCTTTCATGCTGCAGCCTGTGCCTGCCCCATAACCTGCCTCTTCTGCCACCCAGACTTTGAACCTGGTGCTTTGGCCACCCATAAGTATTGGCGGTTTCCCCAAACAAACCAAGCATCCTCACAGTCTTGCACATGCTGCTTTCTCCATCTGGGATGGTAGGTAAAAAGCACAGCCACTCTGGGAGCTCACAGGAGTGCCATGTATGGGCTAGCCTTAACTGCCTGAGGTGGGCCTGGGATCATCTTCATTTTCCAGAGAACTAAACTGAAGCCTGGAAAGGTTCAAGAGCTTAAGGGAAGTCTTGCCTGTGTGGAAAATTGTATTAGATAAGGAAAAAGACCCAACATATATTTAGCATCTACTATGTACTAGGCTATGCTAGGTGCTTTCCAGATATCAGATGTTATGATCTGAATGCCAAACTGTCACATTTTCCTAAAATAGAGATTTTTGATCAATGTTTATTTAGAAGAGAGACATTCTGTCTTCTGACTTTATTTATTGTTTTTTTAAGCCCTAGTATATTCTAGTGTGCTAAGGTAAAGGAGTTTCTCCCACCCGCTTCTTTCTCTATTGTTGATTTTCTTTTTTGTTTCTTTGCTGACAGCCGTCATCTGTCTTTGACTCACACAGAACCATTTGCAGAAAGAGCTCTAGAATATGGGAAGAAAAGAGGAGGGAGGAGAGACAACAGGTGTGTTTTCCCTCCAAGAATCAGGAAAACAGAAGGAAAATAAAGGTGTCAATTGTGTCGCCTGCAGCCTTGGCAGGTAACATTTCTTTAGGTGGCTTTGCTTCCCGTTCCTCATGCCTAGCTGGCTCTTCATCATTTTTTAATATCTCTTTGGGGATAGGGACGTGAAAGTGAACTGCAGGCCAAAGCCAGGAATGAGGGGTCCTGGGGTTCTTTGTGTGATAACCTCACCTTTTCTTTGTGTCTGTGCCTTTCAGGTAAGGCTGGTTCACCATTCCAGTCACATCGTCTTTCCCTGGATGACAGCATCACACCTTCATCCACCCATTTACATTTCAAATTGCCACCCTACTGCCCTTCATTAATTATTTAGTAACACTAGTCACTTGTGAGATTTTCTAAATTCATATTTTATGTAAAAAGATCCATCTGGTTTTATCCAAATCTTTCCCTATGTAGTTTTCTAAATGAAATGGTTCGATTCCATTTGAGCCCCTGGCACCTGATATTAACCTCCTTCTTTGCAACAGTTCACCAGGACATTTAGTTTGCGGAACTTGAGTCCACCTTCCTGGCTCCATCTCTGCCTGCCTCTGACCTTGGACAACTTTCCCTCATGGGAGCTCCACTTAATAAGTAAACGAAAGGCTTTGTAACCCACAACCTCAAGGTCTCTCCTGTCTTTAATGATTGATGGAGTCTATGAGAAGCAGTAGAAGGGGCATGGGCTTTCAAGTTCAAGAGAGTTTATGTGCTCCATGGCTCTGGCATTCATTGGCTTATTTGTGCAACATTAGGTAAATCACATAATCTACCTGAGACTGACTTCTTTACCGCTATAATGGGTGGCAGGGAGTTAAGAAGAATGCATGAAACAACACACATACAGTGGACCATGAGGTAGCTGGTGTGGAGCTGAAGGAAAACTCTGCAGCAAAACAACTTCAGCTCCCCGAGATGGTAACCTGGGGTTCTTTCCTCAATCATTTACATTCCAAATCTTATTAGTTGTGTGATTTTTGGAAACATTATTCAATTTTTCTGGGCCCCCATTACATCATCTGCAAAATGGTGCCCATGAATCCCGTGTTGGGAAGATATTGTGAAAAAAGTAAATGGTAACACAGTGAATACCTGTGAGCATCCAATAAATAATTTTATTTCTTGACATAATGATAAGTTAATGTCTGTTTATAAATAAGCTATGATCAATTCTCAAAAAAGAAGGAAGGGTTAGATTTTTATATTTTATTACTCAAAGTATTATTAGCTTTTAAGGAAAACAGAGCACCTCCTTTACCACATAGAAAATGAAATCTACAGGGGGTTTTTGGCAAGAAAGAAATAGAATAGCGTAGACAACTGACATTGCTTCTCTGTGCATATTGCATCTTTCCTCCCTGTTTTACAGTTTTCAGAAACCAAAAGTTCATCTGTCTCTCAAGACCTTTTGAGTTTCCAGAAAATACTGTCTAGCTATGACAGTCCTGTTTCATTGGGCTGACTCAGGCCCCTTTATGCTGTCCTTCTGCTGGCATGCACACAAAGCTGGTGTGCTGATATACGGCAGCCTCAGACCTGGCAGCTTAACCTCCACTGCAGGTCACCCTGCTCTGTTAACCTCACCACAGCCTTTCCCTGGCTCCTCAGCGGTGAAATCACAACAGAGGGGAACACAAAGCTTGATGCACATTGCTTATTTATGCCTATGTAAAAAAGCAGCTAAGGTATTCTGGACAACATAGCACTTCTTTCTGTGGTGTGTTTATAATCCCAAATTCATCTGAGAGCTACAGATCTAGTAAGTTAGTAAATGCATTAACTGCACACTGTATTGCTTGGTAGAGGCCTATGCTTGAAGACATTAAAATCTTGAGTCTTTTTCAGTCTAGGCTTTTTATGTATGTTTTGTCTCTTTTTTTGCTTATTTACTCTGAACTATACATTTCTTGTTTTAGTTCAAATGTCCCTTTACTCTGTGGGGGTCAGAGAGCTGGCTCTGTGATTTTTGGCACATGGGGAAGCCTCCTCCCTCCAGATATACATCGAAGTCCCTTAAGTTCACTTTACAGCTGCCCTTGGACTAGGTCTCAGTTGCAGCCCAAACTCCTTATGAGGTGGCAGGCACTTCAGTTGTACAAGTGTGGTTGGCACTTCTCAGTGCCTTCATTTCTTCAATTTGAAATACCAAGAATGATACCCATACCTACTTTCTAAAAAAGTTATTATGAAGATTGAATTAAATAATACCTGTTAAGAATGATAAAAGAAGAAAACAGTAGAAACATACTGGTGTTTAAAAGAATATCTGCCAACTAAACAATAGATGAGTTGGACTCCCAGGGTCAAACTGTGCATGCTCAAAACAACAGTCACAAGAGGAAGGGTGGGGGCCTGACTTCTCTTAGGTGACCTCCCATCAGTCATAGAGAACAATGGCATGTGGAATGGTCAGGGTCCTGAGTGCCACCTGGTTGGAACTGCTTCCACAACTCTTCTGTTCTCCTTCTCTGGCTCTGTCAGCAGCATAACCACTGTGCCAGCAGGTGGTATCTCCAAGACCTGGCACCTGGGTCAAAGGAGCCAGTTCAGGGTGGGAGCTTCCCTGCACTCAGTGATCACCTCGGAGGAATGCTGATGTGCTCTCGGTCATAGAGAATGATGAGTTTGTATTCAGGATCACTCTTCTGGATGAAGGGAGGCTGGAAACCTTTTTCAAATAATGTGTTCCCATGGCTGAATAAGGTATTCCTTGGGCCAGATATAGGCAAGTCTTGTCTCCCTTTTGTTATTTCATTAATTTTGTAAAAACTCTTATGATACCCAGGTAAGACAGACAGTAGTAGGAGTGACACTCAATCTTCATTTAAATGGGAGTGAAATCATAACACTGCTAAAATAAGATTAATGAAATAATAAATGCTAGTACAATTGAGGAGAAATATAATGAATAGCCAAGACTGGTAAAATAGTAATGTCATTAATTGCCATATCAGTAGAATAAGTTACTACCTTTGAGGATTAAGTTGGACTGTGAATACAAAGAGACCCAGAACCATAGCTGCAGCGAGATGGAGGCTTATTTCCATTTTATATAAAAGTCTGCAGGTAGGTGGTGAAGACGTCTACTACTTTTACCCTCATTTCTTTTTTCCCGTCTCCTCTGGAGTGAAGGTGTTTGTTTAGCACACTTGTCTCTGGGGATGTCTATCCTACATCTCTTGCTGCTGCTTCTTTCTTGGGGTTCACTGTGACCTTCCATTCCCGAAGATACCTCTTGGTCCAATATGACTACAACAGGGCTGTCTATCACACCTGCATTCCTTCCAGCAAGAAAGAGGAATAGAAACATGGTAAAGGGCTGATGCCTGCTGTTTCTTGAGGAAGGTTCCCAGGAGTTCACAGCATTTTCACTGATACCCCACTGTCTGTGCCTCAGCCACATGGCCATACCTACCCTGCAAAAAACAAGTACTATAGAAGAAGTGAAGAGCATACTGGGCACCACTCATGGTCTCTGCTGCTTCTGGGAAGTGCCTTTGCCTTCCCTTCATTTCCACATACCAAATCTGCTCAGGAGGCCTAAGATTTCTGGACAGCATCAGTTCTTTCACCAGGACAAAGTGGACTTTTTTATTCTGTGACCTTCTCCAGGTCATCTGTAAGGTTCCTGGCATAAGTTTTCTTCTCCCAATCCCTAAATCTCCCAGCCCAGCTGATCTGGTATCACAGTGTTTCATCTCCAAGTCACCATTTCTTCCTGTTGTCTGTTATAGCAGTCATCATTTCAGCATTTGCTGGGGCTAACTCACATATCTTATACTCACAGTTTTATTGGTCTTTTTCTCAGATAGTTACCAACATAGGCTTAGGAGATAAGCACTTGTAATTGAGATGTGAATTGAAATGTGGGACTGAGCCAGTATACATGCTAGGGCAGTTGTGCTGCCTAGCTCTCTTGCTAACAAATTATGTGACATTGCTTCTTCTTTCTCCTGTCTGATTTCTGGGTAGATGAGGAGAGTTCCTCTGAGTCCTGGTTCTAGAAGTGTGTGTATATAAGAAGTAGTGAAGTGGAAGAAGCTAGACTAAATTCCCAAATGAATACAAGACAGTCTGGTAAGTTCTACAGGAAGTGAAAGTAGGTGACTTTGCTGTCAGTGTTCAGAGAGGTAATGTGAAAGCACTGGATGGCGCACAGTGAAATGAATGCCCTCTTACATCAGACGCACTTCCTTTCTGGCAGCACAGCTGGAAGCCTTTGCCAGACCCTTCCAGGACAGTCAAAGTCATTTTCCTGCAGAAGCCAGGGGCTCAGTGGGGCTCCTGCTCCTGATGATCTGGCCAGACTTGACTGGAATCCTTATTCCATGGTCTTGAGAGAACTCAGACTCCTTCCTGTCCTGTCCTTTCCTTAGCATTTGCTTCCTTAAGCCTCCTTAAGGCTTCAGACCCCGAATGCTACTTTCCTAGTCCACATCAGTGTTTTTCATCAGAGGTCACTCTTACATATTCTTTTTTTCAATTTAGTAGCTTTATCAAAGCTTGGGGGTGGGTATTGCTAGGGAGGTCCTACCTCAGGCAAGGAGGCTTCTGCTGCCCCACACTCCTTGCCTTTTTGCTCCCTCCTCTGGAGTAACTTCATCTTTATTTGTCTAAACCACAATTTGTCAGCATTTGTGAATTTATATTCAATGATGATTAAAGCATTTTCCTTACCAAAAACTGATTTTTTATGTTATAAGAGATTCTAGAGAATTAAAGTTTTCTTGTTACTCTTGATGGTTTGGTGGCTAGATTGATACAGCAGAAATTAATCTGTATGTTCAGGTAAGAAAGAGATGGCATCGCACTCCTGGAAGCTGGTGACAAAA
Organism: Artibeus jamaicensis; assembly: GCF_021234435.1. Taxonomy (NCBI): domain Eukaryota; kingdom Metazoa; phylum Chordata; class Mammalia; order Chiroptera; family Phyllostomidae; genus Artibeus; species Artibeus jamaicensis. Next base: position 4,988,241 of record NW_026521810.1, on the reverse strand, counting down.
AAGCCTTGGCCCCACCCTTCAGCCTGGAAGCTAGAGCCTTGGGAACATGGTGAGCTCATTGTCTCTGAAGTAGCAGGACTTTCTGTACTTTTCAGATGTGGCAGTCACTGACAATTTTGTAGATGGTTTCAATGAAAATATCTGCTCCCAGCATAAGAGTATGGCATTGGTGGAAGTGGTAGAAGTGTCTAGTGCTTTCCACATCTAGGGTCCCTTTATTCTTGAGCACATGGGAAGATTCAATCTTCCCTGAAAGTAGCTCTAGACCATGTGACTAGGACTGCCCAATGGGCTCTGAGCAAAGAAATGTTTCATTTTCATCCCAAGGCAGTTAGAGTTTTTCATGATATATTTTCCTGTGAGCCTTGTGTTTAAGTGATAGCATTGCAAGACAGGAGGAGGTGGATCTCTAGATATTAGATGGCTGAGAGCCCTGCTGACTTGCATTGACACTGCATGCAGAAGATATAAGCTTCTATTAAGTGACAGGTACAAAAGAGAAATACTAACAGACAGAATAGACTTTGTTACCATAGCATAGCACAGTATATCCCAACAAATACAGATAATATAGAATGTATAGATGTCATTCAGATTTACCTCTGAGAGTCCTGAATGTCTAACAGATTCCCAAGTTTTGGTGGTCAGAGATGTTTTGGTATTAACAGAAAGAAAGGATTTTCTGTATCCTTTATTTATTTCTGTATTTTTTAAGTTTTTAAGTGGCCATCATTTCAAGGAGACTAGGTGGTAAGGTGACAGGTACTCAATAGAAACACCAATAAACAGAATTTGTTAGAAGCATTTGGTAGGATAGTTCCCTAACAACCCCCAGCCTGCAACCCCAAGCCTTTGCTCATCTAATTGATATGCTGTTTGGATGTTTTCATGAGAGGAGAGTGTGGAGCTGAATGCAAATGTTACCATTTCACCTTTTTCAGCAATCAAGAATCCAGGCTCTGTTTCCATTAGTAATCACCAAACATAAGAATTAAACACATATCGCACCAAACTAAAAAATCCCTGCAGGATGCTCTGTGTCCATTCTGTGCAAGTCCATTCTGAGTACTGGCAAAGTGGGACTAATGCTTAAAGAAGTGGGAGAGTATAAGACCACCCCAGTGATGATTAGGGTAGCAGAAAATTCACATCTTCTGCTCTTGGAAGCTTAAAAGCTTCCAAGGAAGCTTCCAAGCTTTCTTGTGCCTAATACAGCATTAAGTGAATATTTATTGATTAAATGCAGAGTATGTGTTAAAAATCAACATTCAATTAGTCATAGAGATTGTTGTTTAGAAACTCTATGATTATAGAGAAAAAGTGTGTGAATCCTTGTCAATAACTATCTTCCCCAGAACAGTTCACCCACTTCACAGAGAATGAAAAAAATTTAGATGCTCAACCTACATACACTGTGTGTGACTCTCCATGATGATTCAAGTTTAATTCTCAGCCCTATGTTCTCTGATGATATTACTCTGGATAGAGATATTCCAGCTACAGAGTAGCAGTTGGCTACAAAGGCATTCACTTCTTCCAGTGATAGATCTGAACTGCTGGTTGAAGTGCATATGAGCAGTTCTACTCCCATGTGTTACTTCTAGAAAACCCCTTTATATAGATAGAAGGAAGCTTGAAAGTAGCACCTCTTTTTAACTAAGTGCCACCCCTTAAATCTGACTTACAGAATTTCACCTTCAACGATGGAGAGTGCCTTCTTGGGCTGATAGCTCTCAGAGAGGGAAGGGTATATTTTGAATCCCTCAAAGGAGCTTCAGGAGCTGTCCATCTGATCAATGATCTTACCTCTGGCAGGTGAATGTTCACAGATTCCTGGGGCTATTATACCTGTTCTCCAGCTGGGTAGGCTGCCAAGGTTTACGTATCTTATTGAGAAAGGACATAAGTAAAATCTTTCTACTTTTTTTCTTCCAAAGATGCTGTCCAGGAAGATCCCCCTTAGCCTGACTCAAAAGAGCAGTAGCCTGTGCATGAGCTCACTACCCTTGAGAATTTCTTACTCCTTGTGTAATATCTTGTGATGGCCACATTTTCCATTTCTGAGACTTCTTATCAGCTTTTGAAATGTGTGACTAGAAACTGAAGTTGTTCTAGCATTGACTATGAAGTCTCCGGATTCCCACAGCTAATTTTTCTCAAGATGAATATTGAGAAGCTATATGATCAGGAAGGAACACTGGAATGGGAGTCCAAAGACACAATCTGGGGCAAGTTGTTCACATCTCTGACCACTATTCTCATCAACTCTAAAAAAGCAAGTGGACTAAAGATGCTTCTAAATACCAGATCCTCTGAGTTGTAAGGAGTGCTCCAGGGGAGAAACAATATATTGGCAAACCTGTATTTCTGCACTCTTCCCCCATGCTTTCCTAGACTAGTTTGAGAGAGTTTTGAACTCACCTAGTAATTACATCATCTTAATCTCATATTGAAGACACAGTTTCAATGATTTAACCATGAGACTTGCACACTGGCTAACTTCCAGGCTTCTCCTAACAAAATAGATGAATAAGCCCAGACAATTTCTGTCAAGCCTCCATATCACAAAGCAAGGGGGCAAGGCTGGAAATTTTCTGAGAAACTTTTGTTTTTTTGTGTAGTTGATTTAGTTAATTTGAGAGACTGCGGTAGGATATTTTCTTTAACGATTTCAATAGCTTTTCTATTTAGATAGTGCTGGCTGGATAGAAATCTATTAAAATTATATAGTTTTGGTCAATTTAACAATGGGAAGGGTAAGCACCAAGCATTATTCTAGCTTTTTATTCTTTCTGGAACTGTAACAATTAGAGAAACCATGACATGAGATTGGGCAAATTAATCAGCTAATCCAGTGCAAATAGTTGTAAAGCAAACCATTAAAAACACTCTCCAAATCAAACAGAGATTTACTGAGAAACGATGTGTTACAACAGTACAGCTTATGAAATGAAATAGGCAGGATATAAAATTTTCATATACAAACTCACTCAGCAAGAAGTTTTCCAATGTTTATATCTCCATTACTGGGATGAAACTGAGAGTTGACCAGTGACTCTATCAATTCAGACCAAGTAGGAACAATTAGGTCCTCAGGGTACATCCTCACATCTTTGCTCACTTCAGGTTCATAATTTTAGATTTTTCTTTTTCTTTATTTATTTTCTTTATTTTTATTTTTAAAAGATTTTATTTATTTACCTTTAGAGGGAGAGAGGGAGGGAGAGAGGGAGAGAAATATTAATGTATGGTTGCCTCTCGTGTATCCCCTGCTGGGAACTGGCCTGCAACCCAGGCATGTGCCCTGACTGGGAATCGAACCATGATCCTTTGGTTTGTAGGCCCTTACTCAATCCATTGAGCTATGCCAGCCAGGGCTCTTTTTCTTTTTTTAAAAGATTTTATATATATTTTTTAGAGATAGGGGAAGGAAGAGAGAAAGGCAGGGAGCGAAACATCAGTGAGTGGCTGTTTTCCGAGTGCCCCATACTGGGGACCCGACTGGGAATCGAACCAGAGACACTTTTTTTTTTTCCACAGGCTGGCACTCAATGCACTGAGACACACCAGCCAGGGCCAGCTTTTTCTTTTCTATTTCCATGTTTTGGCCCATGGTGAAAGCTGAGTACAGCATTTTGGCAAAGGAATCCGAAAGAGCTCCCATTGTAAATTCTGTAAATTTTTCCATCATAGACATGACTTAGTTTTAACTTTGATTACAATCTCATTGGTCAGGCTTTTAAAAATGGAACATTCTTTTGCTTGAAAAGCTTATTTACAAATTCATGTTACTGAGGTACTTTACAAACATTGGCCTAATTTATATACTTCACCCCAAAGTTAAAACTCTGTCATTCTCATTAGTCTTCTTACAAAATATGCCTTTACACCAAATTTTATGAGAATCCAAGACCAGCCAGGAAACTCTAATACCCAGCAAAGTCTAGGTATTAGAACAACAAATCTTTTTTTAATGGATTATTTTTATTTCTTTTATTTTTATTTGTATTTTTTTAAATTTTTTATTTTATTGATTATGCCATTACAGTTGTTCTATTCCCCCCTTCATTCCCCTCAACCCTGCAACCCCCCACCCCTACCATTCCCCTCCTTTAGTTTATGACCATGTGTCTCAAGTTCTTTAGATTCTATATTTCCCATACTATTCTTGCCCCCCATCTATTTTCTACCTACCGTCTATGCTACTTATTTTCTGTACCTTCTCCCCCCCTTCTCCTCCTCCTACTTCCCTGTTGCTAACCCTCCATGAGATCTTCATTTCTATGTTTCCACTCCTGATCTAGCTGTCCTTTTAGTTTCCTTTTGTTTTAGGTGTGGTTGTTGATAACTGTGAGTTTGCTGTCCTTTCACTGTTCATATTTTTGATCTTCTTTTTCTTACATAACTCCCTTTAACATTTTATATAATAAGGGCTTGGTGATGATGAACTCCTTGAATTTGATCTTATCTGAGAAGCACTTTATCTGTCCTTCCATTCTAAATGAAAGTTTTGCTGGATAGAGTAATCTTGGTTGTAGGTCTTTGGATTTCATGACTTGGAATACCTCTTTCCACCCCTTCTTGCCTGTAAGGTCTCTTTTGAGAAATCCTCTGACAGTCTGATGGGAACTCCTTTGTAGGTGACTATCCCTTTATCTCTTGCTGCTTCCAGGATTCTCTCCTTCATTTTAATCTTGGCTAATATAGTTATGATGTGCCTTGGTGTGTTCCTTCTTGGGTCCTACTTCTTTGGGACTGTCTGAGCTTCCTGGATTTCCTGGAAGTCTATTGCCTTTGCCAGATTGGGGAAATTCTCCTTTATTATTTGTTCAAATAAGTTTTCCACTGGTGGCTGTTCCTTTCCCCCTTTCTGGTACCCCTATAATTCAAATGTTGGAGCATTTAAAGATGTCCTGGAGGTTCCTAAGTCTCTCCTCATTTCTTTGAATTCTTGTTTCTTCATATTTTCCTGTTTGTCATTTTTTTCTTCCTTCTGGTTCACTCCCTTGATTTGAGTCCCAGTTTCCTTTTCATCACTATTGGTTTCCTGTGCAATTGCCTTCAGTTCAATTAGTTTAGCCTTCATACGTTTCTCTAATTTGTGACTAAAATCAACCAGTTCTGTGAGGATCCTGATCAGCAGTGTTTTGAACTGTGCATCTGAAAGTTTTGCTGTTTCTTCGTCGCTTAGAGTTGTGGGCTCTGGGGTTTTGAGATCTTCCTGAGCCATTTTTGGTCTGTTCGAGCCTGTTACATATGAGGAGCGGAGCCTTAGGTGTTCACCAGGGTGGGGCCGCCCAGGTTGCTGGATTGTGACGCTGTATGTGGGGGCGGGGTCAGAGCTGGGAAATGGCAGCCCCCTCTGCTGCCTCTCACCACTGGGGCCTGCTCGGTCCCATCTCACTGCCCACTCCCTTGCTGGTCTACCTGTGCATGAATGGGCAACCACAGTCAACCCAACTGCCCTGTGCCCTCGCTGGGTCTGCTGGTTGCTCACTGGGTCACTCACTGGGTTGCTCACTGGGTCCACCTGTTGCAACCCCACACCTGGGATCTATGCGCCTGAGTCCGTCTGACCAAGTTTTCCTGTGCAACCCTGCTCCACCAGCTGCTGGGTTCGCCCCTCTTACTGGTTAGGCTGAAGAATTTGTTGTTATCAGACTTCCAAAAAGTTCAATTTTCTGTGTTCTGGCTGTGTTTTCTGTTGCTAATATTTTGTTGTCTCTAAACTTGGTTGTGTGAGAAAGCACAGCGTCTCCACCTATGCCTCCATCTTGGTGAAGTCCTCACAAATCTTTACCTATGTAAAGGACACTGCTAAACTTCTCGGTTGGAAGTTATCCTGATACGCCTAATTCTATTTACGAAATTGCATTGTGTTTTGAAACTTCATTTAGAATCAGCTCATTCAGTGAGAGTTCAGAAACCATATGTATGTCTAAGGTCTGTGTGTTTGGGCTTGGAAAACCTTAGATTTTGTTTTGATTTCTAACTCAGCATTATTTTCAGATTTGAAGGCATCCTGGGTACATTCTTGACTGTATGTCATGCAGCAGTGTTTTTATTATCTATTATTCTTCACCTTAGATAAATCCTATTTTCACATGCTTGGAAAGGTGTGTGGCCTTTCACTCTAAAAAGGTTTTTCTAAGTAAAAAAAAGGATTTGAAGTAAACATGTGGAAAACTCAGGCTCACAATCTTATACTTGGGTAAATAATATTTTGTTTTTGTTTATTTGAATCCATTAGGTCATCTTCTTCCTTGGTTCATTGTTTCTTTTGTGTAGTGGGGACTTCGACTTTTACTGCACATATACCCAAGATTTGTGGGCAGAATCAGTGGGAAGATGGTTGGCTGTCTACCAAATCTACTTTCCCACTCCTTCAAGACAATAATCTAATTGTACCCAGGCATGTGGCCTCTCAGCTAGGGACTATATTTTAAGCCTCACTTGCAGGCATGTATTTAATTCTTGTTGATAAAATGTGAGCAGAAATGATAGGAGACATTTCTAGGCCTACACATAGCCTTAGTCTTTGTTTTCTACTAAACTACAGAATAGCTTACAGCCATCTTTGAACATGTAGATGGCGGCAATGTCCTGGAGGATGGTGGAGAAACTGGGTGGAAAAAACAGAAATCCTTTAGTGTGTGCAAGGAGCATAGCTGCTTGCTGGCCCACCCTGGTCTACTAGGCTAGAGAAAAAAATCAAGTTTCTTTGTCCTTAAAATTAGTTTCATACCCTAAAATCATGTGTAGACCTCAGGGCTCATGTGTCATAATTAGATGGAAAAAAATCATTTTCAGCATAGAACCAAAAGAGAGTCTGAGGTTGTGCTGCTCTGGGTTCAATAGGAAATCTGTTTTCTGGACAAAAAAATTATATTAATCCATTCAGGGAAAAATGGCCAGTCTGGTTCCTTGGCCTTAAGTTATTTAGACTCAGAAGGAATGTTTATTCAATATAAACCCCTCTCTTTATCTCCTTTGTTGTGTGGCCACTTAAATCTCTACTTACGAAATTTTAAAAATTAGGTTAATGACAGAGGTAATCACTGTTTAAAAGTGTCTTTTCGGTAAGAATGTAGATACATAAAAAATGTGGAAGTCAGTGAATTAGATTTTTATGAAGAATGTTGGTCAGGGAGCTCACCTCTCCAGGGCACAGGCTTTGGTGGGCTGCCCCTGGGCTTTGGCAGGTGATATTCAATGGAGCTGTGGTCTATGATTTGACCTGGCTTAGCCTCAATTTCTGAACTATAAAGTGGCAATAATGATTCCTATCTCATTTATTTTTATGCTTGATAGATTATAGAAATAATATCTGTGTGTTATCTGACACAGTAAACAATGATTTATGTTCACTGGTAGATGGCAGCTTCTTACAGGTTCCCATTGATCATGGCAGTTACCAGGTTCGGGCTGTGTGGGCAAAGAGAAAGATCCCTGTTTTTGTGAGAGTGAGTGAAGTGCAGCTGGATGTTCAAATGGGCTTGCCTCTAATTTACCTAAGATTTGGAAGGACAAAGATGTGCCAAGGCTTTGATAGACTTTTAAAAGTTAAGTTTTAAAACATAACAGAAACACATGTTCCATATAATTTTGTATTTTCACATTATTCCAAGATTTGTATTTAATTGATATGATGTAGTTCCGGGAACTCTTTGAATAAACAAATACATTGTTCAATGGGGCTGTCAGCAGTGCTCGTGTGATATTTATAATGGTATTGAACGTTGACGAAGAGTGCTGTTCGGTTGTTTCCTAGATGGATTCCACGTGTCTTTCTTTTCCACATTGTATGGTTTAATAGAATAGTGCAGTGGAGGGAAAAGCTTGATAAGTAGTTAGAAACAATAATATATAATGATAAAGACAGTTATGGCTGTGATAAAATTTCAGGCTAGTTTTCCATGTACTTTGATTTTGAAGGCAAATCATCATGACTAGGATTAAGCCTATGTTAAAGCTGTTTTAGGAATCATTTTCAATTACAGTTTCTATCTACACCATCTGAGAATCCAAGAATCACACCTTTGGCCCAAAATGATGTCAGGTGTGGTTTCAGAAAATCAGTTGATTGAAGAGTTCGGCAATATTGAAATGAGCACCCTCACAATATAGTGGGCTCAGCCCTGGCTGGTGTGGCTTAGAGGACTGAGTGCTGGCCTGCAAACCAAAGGGTCACTGGTTTGATTCCCAGTCTAGGGCACATGCCTAGGTTGTGGGCCACTACCCAGTAGGGGGCATGCAAGAGGCAACCACACATTAATGTTTCTCTCCCTCTATTTCTCCCTCCCTTCCCCTCTCTAAAAATAAGTAAATAAAATATTTAATAAAGAAGAATATAGTGGGCTGAATAATTGAATCCAGCAGTTAAGTGATCAGATAGAAAAGTTCATGACGAATTTACTACAGTGATCAGACTCAATTAAAAAGTTGAACAAAATGAATGGTTGGAAGGGCCCAGTTTTTTTAGTTTTATGTAGATATTTTTGCTTCTGAAGCCTGTCATTTTTATAAATTTGTATGTGAAATAGTTGTGCATATATGCAGAAATATATAGTTGAAGCAATTATTCATGGAATTGAACTTCTCATAATTTATATTACTTATTCAAATTAGTAAGTAAAAATCGAGGTCTGAATTTTCTAAGTACAAAAATGAGTATATGAACTTGCAAATCTGTAAGTATGTACAGTGTAGCCTATGATGAATTCATTCATCTGGTAAGACTAAGACAAATTTGTAGGTGTATCATCCATCCATGGAGCAATTGGTTTCTTTGGCTCTGTGGCCACCATCTGTATCTAAAACCTGATCAACCATATTGTGCATTTCTGTCATTTGACTTAGGAGAAACAGGAGAGAGAGAGAGAGAGAGAGAGAGAGAGAGAGAGAAAGAGAGAGCAAGTGCTGCATTGGTACATTGTAATTATTATTACAGGTAAGACAACTGGAATTATATGCACTTCTAATATAAATCAAGAATACCATCATCCTACATGAAGGATACATCTCTCAGGTTTTTAACTACATCCAAGGCTAAGCTTTCTGCATCTCTTATCTCTTAAATGTGGAGTGCCATTAAGATAGCTTATGGGCCATTGCAATTTTTTCATTAGACTTCTGTCATAGGAAATTGCATCTATCCCTGTGTATTTTGTTTCCTTTATTCTGCGTATCTGCACTTTCCAGCGCTTAACTTTTTCCTGAACTTGAGATGCTTCTTTAGATGCACTTATTTATTAACATTTCCATTTAAATGTCTCAGGGCCCCTCACATTCAAAGTGTTTAAATCTAACTTTATTATTTTATCTTAACTTCTCCCTTCTAGATCTCCATCTCTGACAGGGCTCCCTCCATCTAGGTGCCCAAGACTTAAACAATTCTTGGGCATTTAATGGAGATCCTCCCCACATTTAATCAATCAATCATCAGTCAAATCTCCATCTCCTCTGCAATCACTTTATTTCATGCCACCATCATTTCCCCACTGACCTCCCCCAACTTTCCAATGTTTCCTACTGCTGAAAAATTCATGCAATTCTCCTGCCTCTACTTTGACTTCGTTGCATTTATCTTAGGTTGTGGTCAAATACTTGTGTGTTTATGTGATACTTATCTCTTTTTGTACATTTGAGCTCTGTGAGAGAATGAACTGGACCCATTTTGATTTACATTGTCTAATAATCTAGCATATTGTAGAAGTTAAGTTCATATTTACTGAGTGAATACATGAATCAGTCTGTCCTCCTGATACAGCTTCATTACCCATTTCTCTAGGATCTCTCTCTTCTCTACTCCATTTGCCATGTTGCAAAACAGAATGAACAATTTAAAATACATCTCAGCCAGCCATATTTCTACATATCCTTCAATGTATGATAAAGTCTAAGCCTCTCTACATATCTCAGGCTTTCATGATTTGATCCCCACCATTGTCTCCAGTTTCATTTATTTTATTTTTGCTGCTTGCCTCCTTCCTGTCTCTCATTCCATCTTCTTTCTACTTTCCTCCTAGCCTTGATAACTTCACCTTATCTCCCAGGTCTCAAATTAAATGTCATCTGTCATGACCTTTTGTGCCTCCACAGTAATTTGTATGTGTAATAGGACACTGAATTATAGCATGGAACTGCTAAGTGTTTCTCTTCCCACTGTACTCTTGAGGATAAAGCCCAGTGCTTGGGAAAATTAGCTTATTACCAAATATGGTTAATTGACTGAGGGATGAATGCTAAGCTCATAGTGATAGGATGCATGGTGTTTCTGTGGCCCACACCCCTGTTTCAGAGTGATGGTGAATTAGGACTACTGTAGACTAATGATCACTTTGGGTCACTGAGGCCTAGAAATGTTCCTTTCATCCTAACTGGAATCCCCTGATCCTGTTGGGACACCTACTTTAATAATTAATGAGAGAGAGGGTGAGGAGTAAGGGGAAAGTAATAAGTACACAATGAGGAAGGAGAAGTGAGGGTGGCGAGACTAGATAAAAAATGCACAGCAACAGCACAAGAAATGGAAATAAAGAGCTAGTAGTGTTATCACTCATGGTAGTCTGAGTTATTTATGATTTAAAACGTTTCACAATGACAACATTATCGTGTGATGGAGTTCCCTGACTTTGTTTCACTGAGATGTGATTGCTATATAGAAGTGATAAAGTTCTACCACAATCAAAGAGCCAAGTTCTTAGAGATCCAAGATAGTGGAGGAATCAATGGAAGCTACACTAACCTCCCCTCCCAGGACCAATCTAAAATTACAACTAAATTATAGAGAAATTATGCAGAATGACCAATGGTGGAGAGAAGCCTTATAACCAGGGACAGACAGAAGAAACTGCTACTTCACAACATGAGTGGTACAGAGTGTGGAGGAGGCATGAGAGGGCTGTCCTGCCCTCCCATGGACAGCAGCTGAGGTGATGGAAGAAAATTCAGAGGCTGGGACTTTCCTCTGGGAAGTGAGGGGTCTAAACTCCAAGCTGAATTCCTTAGCCAACAGCACAAGAGCTGGGAAAGAAACCCAGATAACATCCAGGTGTGAAAAGCAGCAGAGTTTCTGCCTGCCAGAGAGAGACAGCTGGAGTTACAGAGAGCCTTTTGAAGGGTCAATACATAAAATTTCATGTGCAGCCACTTATCTTGGGCTCCAGCAAAGGGGTGATAGAATGGACTAGAGATACTGGAGGAGAGTCTGAGGATGATGGCTTTAGAGAGAGAACTGAAGGAGCATCTCTCAGGATCCCTGTGGTGCTATACTGCAGCAGCCATCTTGCTCAAGCAGAGCAGTCCCCTCCAAGTGGCATCAGCCTGAGGGGAAGCAATGGCCCCACTCACAGGAATTACTCTGCCCAACCCTGTGGTTCTTAAACCTGCCTGTTTATTACAGATTGACTAGATTAACAACTGAAGGAGATAGCCACAGCATGTGGATCTCTGACAGCTTCAAACAGGCTGCCTAGGGTAGACTGGTACACTATCTGAAATCTCCAGAGGCAGACATTCGATGTGAAAACAGTGAGACAAATTTTGCCACAGTTTTATTCTGATTTGCGTTATTTTCTTTCCTGTACAGCTTTTGAACATTCATTTCGTGTCCTTCAAGCTTGTGCATATTATGTCATTAGTTTTTATCATAGTTTATTTTACGTTTCATATTTTGCTCTTCCCATCTCTTACTCCATTTTACCTTCAATCCTCTTCTTATTTGTGTTAAAATTTTTATTTTCTCTCTTGCCATGAATTGTTTCCATTACGCATTCTGACTATATCTCCCTCCAGCCTCTCAAAACCATTTTTTTTGTCATGAGTCATCTCACATTATTTTCCCCATTCTTAAAATACCCTTATTCTCTCACCACATTTATCAGTCTTTGCTAGTTGGTTCTGGATGTGGTGGTTGTTGTATTTCTCCCATTTTATGTCTAGATCTTCACTATTTTTGTATTTCATATCTCAAATCTTACTGTTACCCTTACCTACTCCATTTTGCCTTCTTCCTGCCCTTGGATTTTTTCATTTTAATTTTTCCTTTCTTAGCTTGACTTTTATTCCTCATTTTTACTGTATTCCTTCTCAAAATCACTTCTCTTTCCTCCAGATATCTCTTAAGCTCTCCTTCCCTTCCCTTTACTCCCCTCCCACATATATTGATTTTTACTCATTGGCATTGATAGCACTGTGGTGGATCCTTTTCCAAAAATATATTTTATTGATTATGCTATTACAGTTGTCCCATTTTTCTCCCTTTATCCCCCTCTGCCCTGCATACCCCCTCCCACCCACATTCCCCCCTTTAGTTCATGTCCATGGGTCATATTTATAAGTTCTTTAGCTTCTACACTTTCCGTGCTGTTCTTAACCTCCTCCTGTCTATTTTCTACCTACCATCTATGCTATTTATTCTCTGTACCTTTTCCCCCTCTTGCCCCTCCCACTCCCCTGTTGCTAACCCTCCATGTGATTTCCATTTTCTTGGTTCTGTTCCTGTTCTAGTTGTTTGCTTGGTTTGCTTTTGTTTTTGTTTTAGGTGTGGTTGGTAATAACTGTGAGTTTCTTGAAATGGAAAGTGAAATAAGGAGTTTCCCAGACAAAGAAAAGGCTAAAAGAATACATCTCTACCAAACTAGCATTGTAAAAGATACAAAAGGGACTACTTTAGGAAGGTGAAGAGAAAGAGTAAGAGAGAGAGAGGGAGAGAAACACAAGTAGAAAGGGGGAAATTACAATGAATAAGTGCCTATCAATAGTTTCCTTAAGTGGAAATTATTTAAATGTTTCTATCAAAAGACATAGGGTAACTGGGACTTCAGGTCAAGACGGAGGTGTAGGGAGACACGCTGTGCCTCCTCACACAACCAAAATAAGGACAACAACAACTTAGTGACAAAAACAACCAGTACTGACAGAAAATTGAACTGTATGGAAGTCCAACAACCAAGAAGTTAAAATAGACACATTCATTCAGACCAGTAGGTAAGGTGGAGTTGTGTGGCCAGGCGGAGAGAGGTCATGGCAAAAAGAACAGTGGCTGGCGAACCCAGGCCCCCAAGGTGGCAGCTGGCAGACCCAGTGAGGCAGTGGATTGTGGAGGAGCATGGTGCACATGGAGGCTGGTGGACCAGGTGGTTCCACATTTAGATATAGATAAACTGGGTGAAACTGAGGAGTGAAACAGATCATGCAACCCACGGTTCCAGCGTGGAGCAATAAAGCCTCAAACCACCAACTGAAAACACCTGTGGGGGTTGAGGTGCTGGAATAAACTTCCAGCCTCACAGGAGAGTTAGTTGGAGAGACCCACAGGGGCCTAGAATATACACAACCCACCCACATGGAAATCAGCACAAGAAGAGCTCAATTTGCTTGGGGGAAGTGGGGAACTGACTGAAATCCGAAAAAGAGTGGAGCAAGCATCATTGTTTTCTCTCACACCCCTCCCCCACATACAGCATCACAACTCAATGAAGTGGGTTGCCCTGCTTTGGTGAACATTGAAGGCTCTTCCCTCATTATATAAAAGGCTTGCCAAGACAAGAAAAATGGCCCAAACAAACAGATCAAAGCTCCAGAAAAAATACAACTAAGAAATGAAGAGATAGCCAACCTATCAGATGCACAGTTCAAAACACTAGTAATCAGGATGCTCACAGAATTGGTTGAATTTGGTCTCAAATTAGATGAAAAAAATGAATGCTACACTAAGTAAAATAAAGGAAAATGTACAGGGAACCAATAGTGATGGGAAGAAAACTGGGACTCAAATCAATAGAATGGACCAGAAGAAAGAAATATCCAATCAGAAAAGAATGAAAAAGCAAAAATTTAAAAAATGAGGAGAGGTTTAGGAGCCTCCAGGACATCTTTAAATGTACCAGCATCCTAATTATAGGGGTACCAGAGAAAGAAGAGGAAGAGCAACAATTGGGAAAGTTATTTGAACAAATAATAAAGGAGAACTTCCCCATTTGGGCAAAGGCAATGAACTTCCAGGAAGTCCAGGAAGCTCAGAGTCCCAAAGAAGTTGGACCCAAGGAGAAACACACCAAGGCACATCATAATTACATTAGCCAAGATTAAAATGGAGAGAATTCTAGAAGCAGCAAGAGATAAGGGGACAGTCACCTACAAAGGAGTTTCCATCATACTATCAGCTGATTTCTCAAAAGAGACCTTACAGGCAAGAAGGGGCTGGAAAGAAACATTCCAAGTCATGAAAGGCAAGGACCTACATCCAAGATTGCTCTGTCCAGGAAAGCTATCATTTAGGATGAAAGGGCAGATAAAGTGCTTCTCATATAAGGTCAAGTTAAAGGAGTTCATCATCACCAAGCCCTTATTATATGAAATGTTAAAGGGACTTATCTAAGAAAAAGAAGATAAAAAACATGTATAGTAAAATGACAGCAAACTCACAGTTATTAACAACCATACCTAAAACAAAAACAAAAGCAAACCAAGCAAACAACTAGAACAGGAACAGAACCACAGAAATGGAAATCACATGGAGAGTTAGCAACAGTGGGAGTGGGAGGGGGCAAGAGGGGGAAAATGTACAGAGAATAAATAACATAGATGGTAGGTAGAAAATAGACAGGAGGAGGTTAAGAACAGCATGGGAAGTGTAGAAGCTAAAGAACTTATAAGTATGACCCATGGACATGAACTAAAGGGGAGAATGTGGGTGGAACGGGGTGTGCAGGGTAGAGGGGAGTGAAGGGGGAAAATGGGACAACTGTAATAGCATAATTAATAAAATATATTTAAAAAAGAAAAAGGTGTGGGGTAACAGAATGTGAAGAAAACATGACGTTTATATATGCTGTATAAAAGAGACCCACCTCAGAACATAAGATCTACATAGACTGATAGTGAAGGGATATGAAAAATATTCCAAGCAAATGGAACTGAAAGAAAAAAGCTGGGGTAGTAGTACTTGTATCACACTAAATAGACTTCAACACAAAAACCACAAACAGAGACAAAGAGGAACACTTCATAATACTTAAAGGAACAATGAATCAAGAATATATAATGCTTGTAAATATATATGCACCTAACATAGGAGCACCCAAATATATAAGGACAATCTTGGAGGCCTTCGAGGAAGATATATACAGCAACAAACTCAAAGTAGGGGTTTTTAACACCCACTGTCAACAATGGATAAATCTTCCAAGCAAAGAATTCACAAGGATATTGTGGCATTGCAAAACAACACTCTAGATCAAATAGACTTAATTGGCATATACAGAAGTTTAAATCCCAAAGAAACAAAATATACATTATTTTCAAATGAACATAAAATATTTCCAAAGATATACCACATTATAGGGCACAAAACAACACTCAAAAAAGTTCAAGAAATTTGAAATAATATCAAGCATCTTCATGTACCATAATGACTTTAAACTAGAAACCAACTTCAAGGAAAAAACTCAGAAATATTCAGTTTCAAAAGAGACTGAATAATATGCTATTAAATAATAAATGGTTTGACAATGAGATCAAGGAAGAAATTAAAAAGCTTCTGGAAACAAATAAAAATGAACACACGATAGCCCCAAACCTTTGGGACACATAGAAGGTAGTCCTAAGAGGGAAGTTCATAGCAATACAGGCCTACTATAAAAGCTATAAATATTTCACATAAACAACCTAACCATACATCTACAAGAACAGGATGGATCGCAAAAAACAAAGCAAAGAGTGAGTAGAAGCAAGGAAATAATCAAGATCAGAGCAGAATGAAATGACATAGAGACTAAAAGACTGTTTCAAAGAATCAATAAATATCGGAGCTGGCTTTGTGAAAAGATAAACAAAATTGACAAGACTTTAACCAGATTTATTAAGAAAAAATGGAGATGACCCCAATAAATAAAATCAGAAATGAAAAAGGAGAAATTACAACTGATACCACAAAAATACAAAGGATTATAAGAAATTACTATGAACAAATATATGCCAAAAAAGTTGAAAACCTGGGTGAAAAGGACATATTTCTAGAAAATATATAATCTTTCAAAACTGAATGAAGAAGAAGCGGAAAGTCTGAATAGACCAATAACAGCTGGTGAAATTGAAGCAGTAATAAAGAAACTGCCAGCAAATGAAACCTCTGGACTTGTCTCCAGAGATTCACAGGCAAATTTTACCAAATATTTAGAGAATGCTGCCTTTAAAATTTAGGGAAGAGCTAATTCCTATAATTTGCAAGCTTTCCAGAAGATTCAAGAAGAGGGAAGACTCCCAAACTCTTTTTGAGGTCAGTATTACCCTCATACCCAAACCAGATAAAGATACAGCAAATAAAAGTACAGGCCAATATTGCTGATGAACATACATGCTAAAATCTTCAACAAAATATTGGCAAATGGCATCCAGCAATACATTATAAAGATCACTCATCATAAGCAACTGGGATTCATTATACCAAGAATAGTATAATATTTGCAAATCAATAAACGTAATGCACTACATAAACAAAATAAAAGACAAAAACCATATGATCATATCAATAGTTGCTGAAAAATCATTTGATAAGTACAGCACTCATTTATGATAAAAACCTGCAAAGTAGGAATAGAGGGAGCATACTTCCACATAATAAAGACCATATCCAAGAAACTTACAGCCAACATCATACTCAATGGCCAAAAACTAAAAGCTTTGCTCCTAAAATCAGGAATAAGACAAGGTTGTCTGCTTTGACAACTTCTATTCAATATAATATTGGAAGTTCTAGCCACAGTGATCAGATAAAAAATGCATTCAAATTGGAAAGGAAGAATTAAAATTGTCATTGTTTGCAGATGACATGATAGTGAAGAATTACCATTATTAAAATGTCCATACTACCTAAAGTAATTTATAGATTCAACGCAATGCCTTGAATCAATGACATATTTTGTAGATATGAAACAAATATTTAAACATTTTTATGAAACCATAAATGACCCTAAATAGCATCAGCAATTTTGAGAAAGAAGAACAAAGTAGGAGGAATCACAATACCTGATTTCAAAGTATATTACAAGGCCACAGTAATTGAGAACATCTGGTACTAGCATAAGAACAGATATATAGACCAATGGAACAGAATAGAAACTCCAGAAATAAACCAAAGTCTCTATGGTTAATTAATGTTTGACAAAGGGGGCCATAGCATAAAATTGAGTAAAAATAGCCTCTTCAACAAATGGTGTTGGGAGATCTGGACAGCTACATGCCAAAAAATGAAACTTGAGCACCAACTTACACCATACACCAAACTAAGCTCAAGATGGATAAACGACTTAAATACAAATCATGATACTATAAAAGTCCTAGAGGGCAACATAGGCAGGAAAATTTCAGATATCCCATGCAGCAATATTTTCACCTATGTTTCCACTAGGGCAAGGGATATAAAGGAAAGAATAAACAAGTAGGACTACATCAAATTAAAAATCTTCTGCACAGCTAAAGAAAACGTCAGTAAAATAAAAAGGGAACTGACCATGTGGGAAAACATATTTGCCAATCATATCTTGGACAAGGTTTTGATCTCCAAAATATATACTGAACTTGCCCAACACCACACCAGGAAGACAAAGAACCCAATTAAAAAAATGGGCAAAGGAACTGAAGAGACATTTCTCCAAGGAGGACATCCAGAGGGCCCATAAGCATATGAAAAGATACTCAACATCTCTGGCCATCAGAGAGATGCAAATTATAACCAAAATGTGATACTACCTCACACCAATAAGAATGGCCATCATTAACAAATTAATGAACAGCAAGTGCTAGCAAAGATGTGGAGAAAAGGAAATCTTACTGCACTGTGGTAGGAATGCAGACTAGTGTAGCCAATGTTGAAAATAGTGTGACATTTCTAGAAGCTAAAGATGAAACTGCCTTTTGACCCAGTGATTGCATTCCTGGGATTATACCCCAAGAATCCCGAAACATCAATTAAAAGAACTTTTGTAGCTTATGGTCATAGTAGTGTTATTTACAATAGCCAAGTACTGGAAACTGCCTTTGTGCACATCAATAAATGAGTGGATGAAAAAAACTGTGGTATACTTTCACAATGGAATACTATGCAGCATAAGGAAAGGATGAATTCCTACCTATAGGGAGAGCATAGATGGAACTGAAGATTATTACACGAGGTGAAATAAGCCAGGTGGTGAAAGATGAATCCGTATGATCTCACCTATAAGAGGAACCTTATGAACAAAATAAACAAACACAAAATAGAAGTGGAAGCATGGAAACAAGAAACAGACTAGCGGTGACCAGAGGGGAGTGAGAAGGGGGTTATGGGGGAAAGAAAGGTAAGGGTCTAATCAATGAACAGATATAAATGACTTATGGGTGTGGACAACAAGGTAGAGATTGTCTGTGAGGGTGAGGGTTGAGTGGGGTAGGGGAGAGCAGCAGGGGAAATTTTGGACAATGGCAATAGAACAATAAAAAAGAGTTCATTGTAGATTTGGGAATATGGATTTTAATTCCAATTATTTTCTTTTTTTTCTACTTAATTTTTTTAAGTACAGTTTTCTGTCTTTTACTCCCATCCTATCCCACCCCCCATGCTCCCCACCTCCCTCCCATTTCCACCTCCCTTAGCTGTTGTTCATGTGTCCTTTATAATTGTTCCTCTAAATCCCTCCCCTTTCCCCCCTGAAATTCCCTCTCCTCTCCCCTATGGTCGCTGTCCCCCTGTTCTCTATTTCAGTGTCTTTATTTTTTTTTGCTTTTTTTATAAGTTTTTAAAAAATTTATTTAGTCATTTTTCAAGTACAGTATTTTTTGTCAATTTCTCCCATCCCAGCCCCCCCCTCCACCCCGTCTCCCCACCTCCCTCCCATTCCCCCCCCCCCAGTCCTCATCCCTGTGTCCTTCATACTTGTTCTTCAAAATCCCTCCTCGTTTTTCCCCTTAAATTCCCTTCCCTCTCCCCTCTGGTCGCTGCCCCCTTGTTCTCTATTTAGTGTCTTTGTTTTTATTCTATTTGCTTGTTTATTTTGTTATTTAGCTTCCTGTTAAAGGTGAGATCATATGGTATTTGTCCTTCAATGCCTGGCCTATTTCACTCAGCATAATGCTTTCCAGTTCCATCCATGCTGTTGCAAAGGGTAGGAGCCCCTTCTTTCTTTCTGCTGCATAGAATTCCATTGTGTATATGTACCATAATTTTTTGATCCATTCATTTACTGACAGGCACCTAGGTTGCTTCCAGCTCTTGGCTATTGTAAATTGTGCTGCTATGAACATTGGGGTGCATAGATTCTTTTGGATTGGTATTTCAGGGTTCTTAGGCTATACTCCTAACAGTGGAATTGCTGGGTCAAAAGGCATATTCATTTTTTGTTTTCTTAGAAAATTCCATACTGTTTTTCATAGTGGTTGTACCAGTCTGCAATCCCACCGACAGTGAACTAAGGTCCCCTTTTCCCAACAACCTCTGCAATACTTGTTGTTTGTTGCTTTGTTTATGATGGCCATTCTGACTGGTGTAAAGTGGTATCTCATTGTGGTTTTAATGTGCATCTCTCTGATAGCTAGTGATATTGAGCATCTTTTCATGTGTCTCTGGATCCTCTGTATGTCCTCTTTGGAGAAGTGTCTGTTCAAGTCCTTTTCCCATTTTTAATTGGGTTGCTTGTCTTAGAGTGGAGTCATGTGAGTTCTTTGTATATTTTGGAGATTAAACTTTGTCTGAGGTATCATTGGCAAGTATGTTTTCCCATACAGTTGGTTCTCTTTCTATTTTAGTATTGTGTTCTTTAGCCATGCAGAAGCTTTTAATTTTGATGAGATCCCATTTGTTTATTCTTTCCTTTATGTTCAGTGCTCTAGGGGACATATCAGTAAAAATGTTGCTGTATGAAATATCTGAGATTTTCCTGCCAATGTTCTCCTCTAGGACTTTAATGGTGACACAGTTTATATTTAAGTCTTTTATCAACCTTGAATTTATTTTGGTGTATGGTGTAAGTTTGTGTTCAAGTTTCATTTTTTTTGCATGTAGCTGTCCAGTTCTCCCAACACCATTTGTTGAAGAGGCTATTTTTACTCCATTTTATGTTGCTGCCACCTTTGTCAAATATTAAGTGACTATAGAGACTTGGGTTTATTTCTGGACTCTCTGTTCTCTTCCATTGGTCTATGTGCCTGTTTTTATGCCAGTACCGGGCTGTTTTGATTACAGTGGCCTTTTAATACAGTTTGGTATCAGGTATTGTGATCCCTCCTACTTTGCTCTTCTTTCTCAAAATTGCAGCTGCTATTCAGGGTCATTTGTGGTTCCATATAAATTTTTGAAGTGTTTGTTCTATGTCTATGAAATATGCCATTGGTACTTTAATAGGTATTGCATTGAATCTGTAAATTGCTTTGGGTAGTATGGACATTTTGATGATGTTAATTCTTCCAATCCATGAACATGGTATATGTTTCCATTTGTTTGTGTCTTCCTTGATTTCTTTCTTCACTGTCGTGTAGTTTTCTTTTTTTTATTTTTTTTATTGATTATGCTGTTACAGTTGTTCTATTCCCCCTTTCATTCCCCTCCACCCTACCCCCCATCCCCATTACCCCCCTTTAGTTTATGACCATGTGTCTCAAGTCCTTTAGATTCTATATTTCCCATGCTATTCTTGCCCCCCCATCTATTTTCTATCTACTGTCTATGCTACTTATTTTCTGTACCTTTTCCCCCCTTCTCCTCCTCCCACTCCCCTGTTGCTAACCCTCCTTGAGATCTTCATTTCTATGTTTCCACTCCTGATCTAGCTGTCCTTTTAGTTTGCTTTTGTTTTAAGTGTGGTTGTTAATAACTGTGAGTTTGTTGTCCTTTCACTGTTCATGTTTCTTTAACTTCTTTTTCTTAGATAAGTCCCTTTAACATTTCATGTAATAAGGGCTTGGTGATGAACTCCTTGAATTTGATCTTATCTGAGAAGCACTTTATCTGTCCTTCCCTTCTAAATGAAAGTTTTGCTGGATAGAGCAATCTTGGTTGTAGGTCTTTGTATTTCATGACTTGGAATACCTCTTTCCAGCCCCTTCTGGCCTGTAAGGTCTCTTTTGAGAAATCCGCTGACAGTCTGATGGGGACTCCTTTGTAGGTGACTGTCCCCTTATCTCTTGCTGCTTCTAGGATTCTCTCTTTCATTTTAATTTTTGCTAATGTAATTATGATGTGCCTTGGTGTGTTCCTTCTTGGGTCCAATTTCTTTGGTACTCTCTGAGCTTCCTGGATTTCCTGGAAGTTTATTTCCTTTGCCAGATTGGGGAAATTCTCCTTTATTATTTGTTTAAATAAGTTTTCCACTGGTGGCTGTGCCTTTCCCCCTTCCGGTACCCCTATAATTCGGATGTTGGAGCGTTTAAAGGTGTCCTGGAGGTTCCTAAGACTCTCCTCATTTCTTTGAATTCTTGCTTCTTGACTCTTTTCTGTTTGGCCATTATTTGCTTTCTTCTGGTCCACTCCATTGATTTGAGTCCCAGTTTCCTTTTCATTGCTATTGGTGTCCTGTGCAATTCCATTCATTTCAATTAGTTTTGCCTTCATATATTTGTCTAATTTGTGGCTATAATCAACCAGTTCTGTGAGGATCCTGATCACCAGTGTTCTAAACTGTGCGTCTGAGAGTTTTGCTATTTCTTCATCGCTTAGATCTATAGGCTCTGGGGCTTTGAGATCTTCTTGGGCCATTTTTGGTCTGTTCGTGCCCTTTAAGTGTGAGAAGCAGCGCCTTGGAATCCCAGGTTGCTGGGTTGTGATGCTGTATGTGGGGGCGTGGTCAGAGCGGGGAAATGGCGACTCCCTCTGCTGTTTCTCACAGCTGGGTGAGGAGTAGCGCCTTAGGTGGTTCACCTGGGCCTGGCCACTCAGAGTGGCTGGGTTATGATGCTGTATGTGGAGGTGGGGTCAGAGCAGGGAAATGGCGACGCCCTCCACTGCCGCTTGCTGCGGGGACCCCCCCCCCCGGGGCCCGGTCCAACCGCTCACTCTTTCCTGTCCACCCATGCACAAATGCGGGACTGCAGTCAACACGCAGCCCCGCTTCCCCGCTGTCTCCCCCGAGGTCGCTCGCCTGGTCTCTCGCTCGGTCACTCACTAGGTCCAACCCTGTGCCTGGATTCTGTGCGCCTGGATTCCAAGTGTCTGGATTCCAAGCGCCTGAGTCTGTCTGACTGAGTCCTCCTGTGCAACCCCGCTTCACCATCCGCTGGTTTCGCCCCTTACCAGTCAGGCTGAAGAATTTGTTGTTAATGGACTTCCGAAAAGTTCAATTTTCCGTGTTCTGGCTGTGTTTTCTGTTGCTAATATCTAATATTTAGTTGTCTCTAAACTTGGTTGTGTGAGAAGGCACGGCACATCCACCTATGCCTCCATCTTGGCGCAAGTCCAGTGTCGTGTAGTTTTTTTATACAGGTCTTTTACCTCCTTGGTTAGGTTTATTCCCAGATATTTTATTTTCATTTTTGCTATATCAAATTGGATTTTTTTCTTGATTTCTCCTTCTGCTGATTCATTGTTAGTATACAAAAATGCCTTTGATGTCTGGATATTGACTTTACATCCCGCTGTTTGGGAAAATTTATTTATTAGTTCAAGCAATTTTTTTGGTAGAGTCTATAGGATTTTCCATGTACACTATCATATCATCTGAAAATAATGACAATTATGTTTCCTCCTTTCCAATTTGGATGCCACTTATTTTCTTTTCTTCTCTGATTGCTGTGGCTAAAACTTCCAATACTATAGTGAATAGAAGTCGTGAGAGTGGACATCCTTGTCTTGTTCCTGATGTTAGTGGAAAAGATTTTAGTTTTTGCCCTTGAGTGTGATTTTGGTTGTAGGTTTCTCATATATGGCCTTTATTATGTTGAGGAGTACTTCCTCTATTTCCACATGGCTGAGTGCCTTTATCATAAATGGGTGTTGTACCTTTTATCAAAAGCTTTTTCCACAGCTATGGATATGATCATGTGGTTTTTGTCTATGCTTTTGTTTATGTGATGTATTTCACTTACTGATTTGTGAATATTGAACCATCCTTGTATCCCTGGGATGAATCCCACTTGGTCATGGTGTATAATCTTTTTCATGTATTTTTGGATGTGATTTGCCAATATTTTGTTGAGGATTTTAGTCTCTATGTTCATCAGCGATATTGGCCTGAAGTTTTCTTTCTTTGTTGTGTCTCTATCTGGTTTTGGGATTAGGATGATGCTGGCTTCATAAAAAAGAGTTTGGAAATTTTCCACCCTTTTAGATTTTTTGGAATAGTCTGTGAAGAATAGGGGTTAGCTCTTCCTTAAATGCTTTGTAGAATTCTCCTGTGAAACCATCTGGCCCAGGGCTATTGTGTGACGGGAAATTTTTGATTACTGCTTCAATTTCATGTGCTGTTATTGGTCTTTTCAGGCTTTCTGCTTCTTTTTCATTGAATTTTGGAAGGTTATATTTTTCTAGAAATTTATCCATTTCACCTATGTTTTCACATTTCTTGGCATATAGTCCTTCATAGTAATTTCTTATAATCCTTTGTATTTCTGTGCTGTCAGTTGTAATCTCTCCTCTTTCATTTCTGATCATGTTTATTTGGGTTCTCTCTCTCTTTTTTTCTTGATGAGCCTGGTTAAAGGCTTGCCAATTTTGTTTATCTTTTCAAAAAACCAACTCCTGGATTCACTGATTCTTAGAATTGTGCTTTTAGTCTCTATGTCATTTAATTCTGCTCTGATCTTGGTTATTTCCTTCCTTCTACTTGCTCTAGGCTGTCTTTGTTGTTGTTCCTCGAGTTCTTGCAGGTGTAGGGTTAGGTTGTTTGTTTGAAAATTTTCTATCTTTTTTAGGGAGGCCTGTATCAGTATGAACTTCTCTCCCAGGACTGTCTTTGCTGTGTCCCATAAGTTTCGGGTTGTCCTGAGTTAATTTTCATTTGTTTCCAGAAACTTTTTGATTTCTCCCCTAATTTCATTCTTGACCCATTCATTGTTTAATAGCATACCATTCAGTCTCCATGATTTTGGGTGTTTTGGTTTTTTTCCTTTGGGGTTGGTTTTCAATTTCAGTCCCTTGTGGTCAGAGAAAATGCTTGGTATAATTTCAATTTTCTTGAATTTGTTGAGGCCCATTTTGTGTCCTGCCATGTGGTCTATCTTTGAAAATATTTCATGTACATTTGAAAAGAATGTGTATTTAACTTCTTTGGGTTGAATGGCTCTATATGTATCAGTTAAGTCCATTTCATCTAGGGTGTTGTTTAATGCTGCAATATCTTTGTTGATATTTTGTTTGGAAGATCTGTTAGGTTTTCATAGTGGGGTGTTAAAATCTCAAACTATAATTGTGATGCTGTCAATATCTGTCTTGAAATCCTCTAAGATTTTCTTTATATATTTGGGTGCTCCTATGTTAGATACATATATATTTAAAATGTTAATGTCTTCTTGGTGGATTCTTCCCTTGAGTATAATGAAGTGACCTTCTGTTTCTCTCTTTATGGCCCTTTTTTTTAAATCTGTTTTGTCTGATATGAGAATTGCTACCCCAGCTTTTTTTCTTGTCCCTTTGTTTGGAAAACTTGTTTCCAGCCTTTCACTTTTAGTCTGTGATGGTCTTTTGTCCTGAGGTGGGTCTCTTGTAGGCAGCATATGTCTGGGTCATGCTTTCTTATCCATTCAGCTATTGTATGTCTTTTGATTGGAACATTTAATCCATTTACGTTTAAGGTTATTATTGATAGGTACTTATTCATTGCCATGTTTGTACCTGTGTTTCTCTCTGCCTCTCTCCTTTCCTTCATTTCCTTAAAGCAGTCCTTGTAGTATTTCTTGTAGGGGTGGTTTGATGGAAGTATATTCTTTTAGACTTCTTTTGTCTTAAAAGCTCTTTACTTGGCCTTCTATCTTGATTGAGAGTCTCACTGGGTAAAGCAGCCTTGGTTGTAGGCCTCTGGTTCTCATTACTTGGAATATTTCTTGCCATTCTCTTGTTGCTTGGTGTGTTTCCATTGGGAAGTCAGTAGGTAACATTATTGGGGTTCCCTTATATGTTACTTCCATGTTCTCCCTTGATGCCTTTAAGGTTCTCTCTTTGTCTGGGAATTTTGCCATTCTAATGATGGTGTGTCTTGAAGTGGGCCTCTTTGGGTTCCTCTTTGTTGGGAGTCTGTGATTCCTGGATTTGTGGGACTTTTTGTCTCATAAAATTAGGAAAATTTTCCATGATGACTCTTTCAAATAGGTTTTCTATCCCTTGCTCTTCTTCTTCTCCTTCTGGTATTCTTAATATTTGAATATTATTGCGTTTCATATTGTCTTGCATTTCTCTTAATCCCTGTTCATTGTTTCTGAGCCTCTTTTTCTTTTCTTGCTCTTTCTGGGAGTTTTTTCTACTTCTTATTCCAACTTGCTGATCTGATCTTCTGCTTCATCGATCCTGCTTTTGATTCCTTCTATTGTGTTCTTCAGTTTAAAAATTGTATTCTTCATTTCCTTTTGGCCTTTGCTGATAGTTTCTATTTCTTTTTCCATGTTGATATCATTTGTGGTGACTTCATTGTAGCTCCCCTGTAGTTTCTGGTAGCTCAGTGTGAGTTCTTTGAACTTCCTGATAACCAGTGCCTTGAATTCAATGTCTGATAGTTGACTTGCCTCTATTTCATCTAACATTTTTTCTGAGGCTTCCTCTTTTTCTTTCATTTGGGGATTGTTTGTTTGTCTTCCCATTGTTTGTGAGACTGTTCTTGTTTGCCTAACTTTCTTAAATCCATCTGTTCTGACTCCCTGTGTGTATGGAGTGAACTTCTCTGGTAGAATACCTGTCAAATTCAGTGGTACAGTCTTCTTCAGGTATCTTGATGTTCTATGCTTCCACCTACTCCTTTGTGTGTGTGTGTGTGTGTGTGATCACTTGGAGGGGGAGGCACAATGGTTTTTTACAGTGGGAGAGTATTTTATGATATTTACACTCACAGCCGGTAGAGAAGAGGTAGAAGATCTTTAGGCTATATTTGGTGATAAGTGTAATCTTCAACCCAACTTGCCACATTTAAGAAAGGTTGGACAAAAGATAAGTTTGTTGTTGGAGAAGGAAGGCTTGTGAATTGGATCTAGAAAGCAGTGAGGTTGCAGGCGGTCAGATTTTGAGGTAAAGTGAGAGGTAATAGTAAATAGGTGTAGCATGTGAGCAAATAGAGTTAACCACTACAGTAATATAGTTCAGGAACCTGTAAAGTGGGCTAGGATCTCAGGGATGTGTTGTGAACTATTTACAGTTCTATAGAACATCTATTATTTACAATAATATTAGAGCAACAATCACATGACAGACTCTATGTGGTCTGTCTGAATAGGGGATATAGAGCTTTGGGTAGTGTACTAAAGGAAAACAAGTGGTGTGATATATAGAAAATTAGCTGTACACTGTGGAGGAAAGAACAGGGGAAACCTGTCAAATAATACAATATAACCAGCCAAGACTAAGAAGCCTATAAAGAAAGAGGAGCAATACAAAGATACTATTAAAATTTAAAAGAAGTGAGAATAATGAAAAAAATACAAATATGCAGCAACTTGTGGCTTTTCTGCTATAGCGAAGTGAAATTTGTCTCTTTGTCTCTACTGTTGAGATGCCCCCTGTTTGGGTCCCACTCTGGTCTTTTCATAGTTCGCAGTTGTTTGTGGATAAAAGAAAACTAACAAACAAACAAACAAAACGGCAGGAGAAGGGAGGAATAAGCAATAAGTTTGGGAAGAAAGGAAGAAGGACTAAAACAGGAAAAAAAGAAAGGAAAGGAGCAAAGTATTGAAAGATAAAGCAATAATAGAATTAAAAAAATAAGATTACTAAAAAAAGTTACTAAAGAAAAAACCACCACCACCACCAACAAAAAACCTTCCCTGGTTTGTTTCAAACTGTCCAAACCGGTTTTTCTGTTTGCAGCAGGACCTCTCTGTGGGCTGGGGTGCCAGCACACGTGCACTCGCCATCCAGGCTTCCAGACTGGGGTACAGGCACCCATGCACCCACCAGGCTGCCTTGGTCCCGCAGGATCTGGCATGGTCCTTCTCAGTCCTGTGGCAGGATTCAAATGCTTCCGCCCCTCCTCTGGATAGCTGCCAGGCTGGTGGGAAGCAAGCCAAGCTGCCATGGCAGAACACCTCAGTCCACTTTACAAAAAAAACAAACAAACAAACCTCCAGAAAGCCTGCCTCTCAGCCCAGCCCAATTCCCAGCCAGACCAGTGACGACAATGTGCCTCTCAATTCTCCTGGGGTTGGTGACCACAGAGTCTGCAGTTGAACATGGCTCTTTGTCCTTGTTACCCTCTCTGTAAACTCAAGCAGACAGGTCTCTGCCTGGTGTTGCCCAGCCTTTCTTAGACAAGGAGGGAGGGAGCTGATGACCAGCACTGGTTGCCTACAGAGGCTGCTGGGTGCCCGGGCTCCCATGGCAGTCACCTCTGGTGCTGGTCCCAGACTGGACCCTGACCGCAGCAGTGGCACTGGGGCTGCCTGACTGCGGGCGCTGTCCCCCGCCGCCGCCACTCTTGTTTTTACTTAGGTCCCCAAGACCCCACTGACCTGCCGCTGTCTGGTCCTTCAGCATCTGTCACAATTTCTGGTCTCTTAATTTCATAAATGCTGGGGAACCGTTGGTTGATTGCTCTGTTCCTCAGTAGATCTGCCAGGATTTTCTCCCATGTGTAGGGGAGCTGGAATCTGCTTCATCCTACTCCGTCGCCATCTTCCTGGCCTCTCTCTAATTCCAATTATTTTCTAATTCTTAATTCTAATACTGGCGAATCATAGAACTGCCCGTTTTCTCTGTTCCTTTACTTTTCTCACACAGGTTAAATAGAGTTGTTTTTCCCACAATAACTTGCCTTTCTTTGCTCAGGTTAATTTTCAGAGAAGCTTAAGCATGACTGATATTTGAAAATTTAAAATATAATGCTGTAGAACTATTTTTTCACTTATATGTAACTTTCAGGAAATTGTTCCATTTAACTGGAATTTTCATACTTAGTCACAGCCTAAACAAAACAGTTTTTAGGAATTTAATTGTTAAATAATTTCAGATCCTTTCTAAATTGAAGATAGATAGTATTTGAGATTGTGAGTCACATTTCGGAGATTTTCTAGTTATTAGTGAATCAAAACACCAAAATCTAAGAGCCCAGAAATATGTGGATATAAAGGTAAGAGAAGTTAAAAACAAAGACAAATGAGAAAGAAATATTGTTGATTGACTACTTAGTAATTCCTGAATAAATTTCATTTAATCTATTTATTACGTTTGCAATGTCTCTTTATTTTTATATTTTATTTTTTCAGTTATTTCTATTTTTAACATATTTATTTATTTTTAGAGATAAGAGAAGGGAGGGAGAGAGGTAGAGAAACATCAATGTGTGGCTACCCTTTATGCGCCCCCACTGGGGACCTGGCCTGCAACCCAGCATGTGCCCTGACTGGAAATCGAGCCAGGGACCCTTTGGTTCACAGGCCAGCATTCAATCCACGGAGACACACCAGCCAGGGCTTATTTCATTTCTTAAATTGTATTGTTTATGATATAACAGTTGTCTCAATTTTTTCCCCTTTGCCCCTTCTACCCAGATTTCCCACTCTGTAGGGCTATCCCCACGCCATTGTCAATGTCCATGGGTAATGCAGCTATGTTTTTTGGCTACTATATTCCTTATACTGTACCTTACATCCCAATGACGATTCTCTTTTTTTAAATTTTTATTTTATTGATTATGCCATTACAGTTGTCCTATGCCCTCCCTTCATTCCCCTCCACCATGCAACCCCCCACCCCTACCATTCCCCCCTTTAGTTTCTGACCATGTGTTTCAAGTTCTTTGGATTCTCTATTTCCCATACTATTCTTGCCCCCCCCATCTATTTTCTACCTACCATCTATGCTACTTATTTTCTGTACCTTCTCCCCTTTTCTCCTCCTCCTACTCCCCTGTTGCTAACCCTCCATGAGATCTTCATTTCTATGTTTCCACTCCTGATCTAGCTGTCCTTTTAGTTTGCTTTTGTTTTAGGTGTGGTTGTTGATAACTGTGAGTTTGCTGTCCTTTCACTGTTCATATTTTTGATCTTCTTTTTCTTCGATAAGTCCCTTTAGCATTTCATATAATAAGGGCTTGGTGATGATGAACTCCTTGAATTTGATCTTATCTGAGAAGCACTTTATCTGTCCTTCCCTTCTAAATGAAAGTTTTGCTGGATAGAGCAATCTTGGATTTCATGACTTGGAATACCTCTTTCCACCCCTTCTTGCCTGTAAGGTCTCTTTTGAGAAATCCTCTGAGAGTCTGATGGGAACTCCTTTGTAGGTGACTGTCCCCTTAGCTCTTGCTGCTTCTAGGATTCTCTCTTTCATTTTAATTTTTGCTAATGTAATTATGATGTGCCTTGGTGTGTTCCTTCTTGGGCCCACCTTCTTTGAGACTGTCTGAGCTTCCTGGATTTCCTGGAAATCTATTGCCTTTGCCAGATTGGGGAAATTCTCCTTTATTATTTGTTCAAATGAGGTTTCCATTGGTGGCTGTTCCTTTCTCCCTTCTGGTACCTCTATAATTCGGATGTTGGAGCATTTAAAGATGTCCTGGAGGTTCCTAAGTCTCTCCTCGTTTTTTTTGAATTCTTGTTTCTTCATTGTCTTCTGGTTGGTCATTTTTATCCTCCTTCTGGTCCACTCCATTGATTTGAGTCCCAGTCTCCTTTCCATTACTATTGGTTTCCTGTGCATTGCCATTCATTTCAATTAGTTTAGCCTTCATATGTTCCTCTAATTTCTGACTAAAATCAACCAGTTCTGTGAGGATCCTGATCACCAGTGTTTTGAACTGTGAATCTGAAAGTTTTGCTATTTCTTCGTCACTTAGATTTATGGACTCTGGGGCTTTGAGATCTTCTTGAGGCATTTTTGGTCTGTTTGTGCCCATTAAGTATGAGGAGTGAAGCCTTAGGGGTGGGGCAGGGCCTCCAAGGCCAGGTCGCTGGGTTGTGACGCTGTATGTGGTGGTGGGGTCAGAGTGGGGAAATGGCGTCCCCCTCTCCTGCTTCCCGCAGCTGGGTGAGGAGCGAAGCCTTAGGTGTTCACCAGGGTAGGGTGCTCAGGTCGCTGGGTTGTGATGCTGTATTTGGGGGTGGGGTCAGAGCCTGGGAATGGAGGCTGTCTCTTCTGCCTCCTGTTGCTGGGACCCACTTGGTCCTGTCTCACTGCCCACTCTCTTGCCGGTCTATCTCCGCAGGAATGCGTCAGCACAGTCAACCCGCCACCCTTCACCCTCGCTGGATCCACCGGTGGCTCACTGGGTCGAGCTCACTAGGTTGCTCACTGGGTTGGACCTTTGCAACCCCACACCTTGGATCCACGTGCCTGAGTCTGACTGAGTTTTCCTGTGCAACCCTGCTCCACCAACTGCTGGTTTCACCCCTCTTACTGGTCAGGCTGAAGAATTCGTTGTTATCAGACTTCCGAAAAGTTCAATCTTCTGTGTTCTGGCTGTGTTTTCTGTTGCTAATATTTTATTGTCTCTAAACTTGGTTGTGTGAGAAAGCAGGGCTTCTCCACCTATGCCTCCATCATGGCGGAAGTCCCCAATGACGATTCTTAACTACTAATTTGTACTTCTTAATCCCTTCACCTTTTTTGGCTGCGAAGATGTTCTCTGCAAGTTTGATTCTGTTCCTGTTTTGCTTGTTTATTTACTTTTTAAATAAAATTGTTGAGAAACATATTCATACCCATTTTATTGTTAATAAAAATACCCTTTAAAAAATAAAAAAGACCCTTTAACATTTCATACAATACTGGTGGTGATGAACTCCTTTAGCTTTTTCTTGCCTAAGAAACTTTATCCGCCCTTTAATTCTAAATGATAACTTTGCTGGGTAATCTTGGTTGTAGGTCCTTGCTCTTTCCATCACTTTGAATATTTTCTGCCAATAGCTTCTGACCTGCAAATACACTTATAGGCAATGAAGTGCTCTTCTCTTGCTCCTTTCAAAATTCTCTGTCTTTTATCTGTGCCATTTTAATTATTATGTATCTTGCTGTGGGTATCTTTGAGTTTATCTTGACTGGAATTGTCTGTGCTTCCTGCACTTGTATGTCTATTTCCCTCACCAAATTAGGGAAGTTTTCCATCATTATTCTTTCAAATGGATTATGAAAAATATTTATTTTTTTCAGTTATGTGCTATACTTAAAAAAATTATTATTGTTTTTAATGTATTTTTGCATTACTATTTACCCTCCATATACCCTCTTCTACCTCTGCTCATACCCCTTCCCCATGCAATCTTCACACTGTTGTCCATGCCCAGGAGTCATTTTTCTTTTTCCCTCTATCCCTCCACCCACAAACCCCTTCCCCCCACCAGGCAGTTGGCATGCTCTCTATCTATGAGTCTGCCTTTATTTTGTTCAATTCATTCATTAGATTCTACATATGAGTGAAATTACATGGTATTTGTCTTTCTCTGACTGAATTATTTTACTTAGCTTATTGTTTACCAGGTCCATTCATGATGTCACAAAGGGGAAAATTTTCTTCTTTTTTACAGCTGAGTAGTATTCCATTGTGTAAATGTACCACAGTTGTTTTATCCACTCATCTACTAATGGATACTTTGGCTGCTTCCAAATCTTGGCAATTGTAAATAATGCTGCAATGAGCTTATGGGTACTTATATTCTTTCAAATTAGTGTTCTGTTTTTCTTCAGATAAATTTACAGAAGTAAAGTTACTAGGTCATAAGACAGTTCCATTTTTAATTTTACAATGTAACTCCATACTGCTTTCCACAGTGGCTACACCAAGCTGTATTTCCACTTACAGTGCAAAAGTGTTCCTCTTTCTCTACCTCCTGACCAGTACTTATTGTTAGTTGGTTTATTGATGATAGCCATTCGCATTTCTCTGATGATTAGTGATGTTGAGCATATTTTCATATTTCTATTTACCATCTGTACGTCCTGTTTTGACAAGTTCAGGTCCTTTGCCCATTTTTTCACTGGATTGTTGTGGAGGGTTTTGTGTGTGTGTGTGTGTGTGTGTGTGTGTGTGTGTGTGTAGTATAATAAGTTCTATATAAATTCTGGATATTAACCCCTAATCAGATATAGCATTGAATGCTTTCCAATCCAGTGAGTTGTCTTTTCATTTTGTTGATGGTTTATTTTGCTGTGCAAACATGTTTTAACTTGATGTAATTCCATTTGTTTATTTTTCTTTTGTTTCCTTACTTGATTATATATATAAATACTGCTATGAACAATGTCCAAGATCTCACTGCCTATGATTTCCTGTAGGGTTATTGTAGTTTCAGGTCTAACATTTAAGTTTTTAATCCCTTTTGACTTTATTCTTGTGTGTGGTGTAAAAAGGTGGTCTAGTATCATTTTTCTGCATGTGTTTGTCATATTTTCCCAAAGCCATTTATTTAATAAAGTGCTTGCTTCCTCTGTCAAATATTAATTGACTGTTCAGGTGTAGATTTATTTCTGGGCTCTCTATTCTGTTCCATTGATTTCTGTGTCTGTTTTTTTTTCTAGCGCCATGCTGTTTTACCATGACCTTATAATATAGTGTGATACTAGCATAATTCCTCTAACTTTCTTCTTCTTTCTCAATATTGCTGTTGCTCCTTCAACACTTTGGTGGTTTCATGTAAATTTTTGAAATATTTGTTCTTGTTCTGTGAAATACATCATTGATATTCTAATAGGAATTACACTGAATCTAATCTATAGATTGCTTCAGTAGTATGAGAATTTTAATGATATTAATTCTTTCTATCCAGGAACACAGTATGTGCTTCCACATTTTTGTATCTTCTTCAATTTATTTATTCAGTGTCTTATAATTTTCTGAGTATAGGTCTTTTTCATCCTTGGTTAGATTTACCCCTAGGTATTTTATTATTTTTGAAGCAATTGTGAGTATGATTATTTTCTTAATTTCACTTTCTGATAGTTCATTACTGGCATATAAAAATGCAAATGATTTCTGGATATTAATTTTGTATCCTGCAACTTCACTGAATTTATTTATCAGTTCTAGTAGTTTCTTGTTGAAATCTTTAGAGTTTTCTATGTACTGTATCATGTCATTTGCAAATACACACAGTTTTACTTCTTCCTTTCCAAGTCGGATGCCTTTTGTTTCGTCTTGTCTGATTGCTGTGGCTAGGACTTTCAGTGATATGTTGAATAACAAAGGCAAAAGTGGATATTCCTCTCCCCTTCCCAGTCTTAAGTGGAACACTTGTGTTTTTTGCCTGTTAAGAATAATGCTGGCAATGGGTTTTTCATATATGGCGTTTATTATATTCAGATGTATTTCCTCTATTTCCATTTTGCTGAGAGTTTCTGTCATAAATGGGTATTAAATTTTATCAAATGCTTTTCTGCTTATATTGGTATGATCATATAATTTTTATCCTTCATTTTGCTTATGTGGTCTATTACCTTTACTGATTTTTGAATGTTGTACCAACCTTGCATCCCCTGAATAAATTTCACTTTATAATGGTGTATGATCTTTTTTATGTGTGGCTGTATTAGGTTTGCTAATATTTTGCTGAGACTTTTACCATCTATGTTCAACGGGGATATTGGTCAGTAATTTTCTTTTTTTGTAGTGTCTTTATCTGGTTTTGGAATTAGAATAATGTTGGCCTCATAAAATGCACTTGGCAGTCCTCCCTCCCCTTGAATTTTTTGGAATAGTTTCATGGGGAGAGATGTTAGTTTTCACTGGAATGTTTGGTAAAATTCACCTGTTAAGACATGTGGTCCAGGGCTTTTGTTTTTGGGGAGTTTTTTGATTATTACTTTCACTAGGTATAATCTGTCTACTCAGATTCTCTGATTCCTCCTAATTTAGTTTGGAAGATTGTGTGTCTAGGAATTTATCCATTTCATTCAGGTTGTCCAATTTGTTGACATATAGTTGTTCATAATATTTTCTTACAATCTTTCGTATTTCTTGGTGTCAGTTGTTATTTCTCCTCTTTCATTTCTGATCATATTTATTTGGGTCTTCTGTCTTTTTTCTTGGTGAGTCTGGTTAAAGGTTTGTCAATCCTGTTTGTTTTTTCAAAAAATCAGTCCTTGGGTTCATTCATCTTTAGTATCATTTTTAAGACTGCATTTTATTTTTGTTCTGATCTCTATTATTTCCTTCCCTCTACTCACATTGGGCTTTATTCTTTTCCTAGTTCCTTTGAGTGTAAGTTTAATTGTTTATGTGAGGTTCTTCATGTTTCCTGAGAAAGACCAGCAATGCTATGATTTTCCCTCTTAGTATTGCTTTCCCTGTGTCCCACATATTTTGGGTTTTTGTGTTCTCATTTTCATTTGTTTCAAGGTATCTTTTGATTTCTTTCTTTATCTCATTTTTGGCCCATTCATGTTATTTGGCTTCCATTTGGCTTTGTGTGATTTTCAGTTTTCCTCTTGTGATTGATTTCTAGTTTCATAGCATTACGAATATAGAAGATGCTTGATATGACATCAATCTTAAATTTTTTGAGACTTGTTTTGTGTCCTAACATGTGGCTTATCCTAGAAAACATTCCATAAGCACTTGAAAAGAATATACATTCTGCTGCTTTGGGGTGAAATGCTCTGTAGATATCAATTAATACCATTTGATCTAGTGTGTCATTTAAGGTTGTAGTCTTCTTTGGATTTTCTGTCTGGAAGATCTATCCATTGAAGTCAATATGGTATTAAAGTCTCACACTATGACCGTATTTCTGTCGACCTTTCCCTTTATGTACATCAAGATTTATTTTATTTATTTAGGTGCTCCTATGTTGGGTTCATAAATGTTTACCAGGGCTACATCCTCTTGTTAAATTGTTCTCCTTATTATTGTTTGTGTCCTTTTTTGTCTCTTACTATAGCCTTGTTTTTAAAGCCTATTTTGTCAGATGTAAGTATGGCTACCCCTGCTCTTTTTCTGTTTTATTTTGTATTACATAACTTTTCTCTATCCTTTTACTTTTAGTCTGTATCTTTTGTTCCGAGGTGGTTCTTATGGAGACAGCACATATATGGGTCTTGTTTTCTTATCTGTGCAGCTACCCTATGTCTTTTGATAGGAGTATTTAAGCCATTTGCCTTTAAAGTGATTATTGATGGATATGTATTCACTGTCATTTTCTTCTTCTTCTTCTTCTTCTTCTTCTTCTTCTTCTTCTTCTTCTTCTTCTTCTTCTTCTTCTTCTTCTTCTTCTTCTTCTTCTTCTTCTTCCTCCTCTCCTCTTCTTCTTCTTCTTCTTCTTCTTCTTCTTCTTCTTCTTCTTCTTCTTCTTCTTCTTCTTCTTCTTCTTCTTCTTCCTTCTTCCTTCTTCCTTCTTCCTTTTACTTTCTTTCTTCTATTTTCTTAAAGCAAGCCCTCTAAAAGTTGTTGCAATATTTGTTTGGTGGTGACAAAATCTTTTTTGTTTTTTGTTTTTGTTTTTGTTTTTTGTCTGGGATGCTGTTATTTCTTCTTCAGTTTTAAGTGATAGGCTTTCCAGGTAAAGTAGCTTTAGTTGTAGGTCCTTGCTTTTTATTACCTTGAATGTTTCATGCGAATCTCTTCTGGCCTGAAATGTTTCTGTTGAGAAGTCAGATGACAGTCTAATGAGAACTCACTTTTAGGTAACTAACTCCTTTTCTTTTACAGCTTTTAAGATTCTCTTCCTGTCTTTAAGCTTTGCTATTTTAACTAAAAGTGAGTGAATTAAAACATGTCTTGGTATGGACCTCTTTGGGTCCATCTTATTTGGACCAAAATAAGTGCTTCCTGGATTTCTGTGTTTTTTTCCTTCAACAGATAAGGAAACTTGTTGAATAGGCTATCTTCAAATAGGCTATCAATCTCTTGATCACTCTCTTTTCTTTCTGGTATCCCCATGATGCTGATGTTGTTATGCTTCATTTTGTCCCAAAGGTTTACTAAACTTTCATTTTTAAAAAGTCTTTTTTTCTTTTTGCTTCTCTGCTTGTGTGTTTGTTGTTTTCTACCTTGTCTTGATTCAGTCATTTCTTTCATCTAACTACTCTTTATTCCATTCAATGTATTATTTATTTAAAGTACTGCATTCTTTATTTTTGACTTGTCTTTTTTATGAGTTCTATGTCTTTTTTTATACTTTTGTGCATCCTTATAATCATAACTCTAAACTCTACATCTGGTAAATTGCTTTTCTCCATTTCATTTCATTCTTCTAGAGTGTTCTCTTATTCTTTCATTTATGGTCTGTTTCTTTGTATAGCTGCAAAGACTCCAGTGCATGCCTATTTCAGACACTGTCTATGACTGATC
The DNA here is from genome assembly GCF_021234435.1 of Artibeus jamaicensis. NCBI lineage: Eukaryota > Metazoa > Chordata > Mammalia > Chiroptera > Phyllostomidae > Artibeus > Artibeus jamaicensis. Next base: position 4,951,858 of record NW_026521810.1, on the reverse strand, counting down.
CTGAGCAACTTCTTTGCAGCTATAAGTGATCCATAGCTTATCTCTTCTTTAGCTGTGCTTGGGTGTGTCCAGAAAGAACCAAGCTGTGCACCAAGGCTGGCTTTTACTAGCACTAGGTGTGGGGGAGTGTCATCTACATTCTTAAAGCTTACAGAGATCTGCTTTCACCTGCATGCTTTCTGTTGGGCTTAATTGGTGAAAGTGAGTCAGGCTGTACTCCTAAAACTCCACAGGTTGGGGCTAAATAGTTCCTGTAGGTGGGGCTATTGCATCTTCCCAGGCTGATGCCTCATGGAGGGGAGTGCTCTGCCTGAATAAGATTGCTTCTGCAATATGGGGAATAACTCAGCACAGAGACCCTGGTGGCTAACCCTTCAGCTTTCTCCCCAGAGCCACCAAACCCAGACTCTCCTCACTTGGCTCTAGTCTGCTCTGGCCTCCCTGTGCTGCAGCCCAGGGTATATGGCTACTAAAAAAAAACTTTATGTGTTGGCCCTTTAAGAGGGTCTCTGCCTCTCTAGCTGTCTCTCCCTGTGGGACAGAATCCCCATTGCTTTTCACAGCTGGATGTTTTGTTAATTCCTTCCCAGTTATGGTGCTCTAGGCTGGGGAAACATGTTTGAGGTTTAGACCCAATACTTCCCATGGGAGACATACTTGGCCACTGAAATCTCTCTCTGAAACTTCAGCTGCTGTCTATGTGAGCCCAGCCAGCCCTTTGGTGCCTCTGAAGTTCCCATGAGTCTCAATGTGGTGAGGTCATTTCTATTGTAAGTCCTTGGTTATAAGGCTTTTCTTTAGCTAGTGTTCAGTTGATTATTCAGGATGATTTTTCTGTAATTAAATTGTAATTTCAGTTTTGTTATGGGAGGAGGTTAGTGTAGCTTCCAACTACTCTGTTGCAATCTTCTCAAATAAATTTTCAATTTCCCATTCTCTCTCTTCTCCTTCTGGCACTCCAATTATGCAAGTGTTGGTACACTTGAAGTTATCTTGAGGCACCTCCACTATCCTCATTTAAAACTTTTTTTTTCTTCTTGCAGTACTGATTGGATGTTTTTTCTTCTTTATATTCCAAATTGCTAATTTGATTCTCAGCTTCATTCATTCTACTGTTGATTCCCTGTAAATTGCACTTTATTTCAATTAGTGTATCTTTCATTTCTGACTGGATCTCTTTTAGGCTGTTGAGGTTCTCATTAAGTTCATTGAGCATCTTCATAAACAGTGTTTTGAACTCTGCATCTAGTAGATTGCTTGTTTCTAATTTGTTTAGTTCTTTTTTTGGAAATTTGTTCTGTTCTTTCATTTGGGCTATGTTTCTTTGTCTCCTCATTTTGGTAGCCTCCCTGTGTTGGCTTATATGTATTAGGTAGAGCTGCTACATCTCAGGGTGGTAGAGTGACTTAATGTAGTCTGGTGACCTAATGTAGGGAATTCAGTGTGGTAGGGTCCATTGGCACAGCTTGCCCTATCACCAAGATGGGTACTCAGTGTGCATCTACCTTGTGGGCTGTGTACAACCTCCTCTTGTAGTTGAACCTTGGTTGCTATTTGCATGTGCAAGATCAACCACTGCCTGTGTTCTGTCCAGGGCCACCAGGCATAAGCTGCAAAGTGATGTGCAGATGGTTGGTATGTGTTCTGGGATTAGAGGTGCCCAGACAAGGCCAAACTATGAATCAAGACTGGCTGTTGCTAGTGCTGAGCCTGGGGCCATTTAATAAGAGGCAGAGGGCTCACTGAGGCCAGATGCTGCTTCTTTGAGAGATTTTATGAAAATATTCTCCAAGAAGAGCCATTTGTATAGAAAAGCCACTGGAACCATCTTGGGTGGGCCCCAGAGTTGGGTGGAGTTGGGGCTCAGGAAGTTCAGTTTGATGGAGTCTCAGATATAGCACCTGCCTGCTGGCTCTGTGACTCAAGGCCTCAGAAAAGGAACAATGGTCTCTGCCAGTGCTCTGTCTGGAAGAAAGCTATCCCCCCAGCTCTTTCCCTGCTGCCAGACAATTCAGTTCCTCCCTGTATGTTGACCTGTGCTGGAGCTCAGAGGGACTGAGTAAGAGTAAGTCTGTGCATAGATCCCTTAAGAGGAACCATATGGGACCTCAGCAGTTTCTGTCTTCCACAGCCTTAATACCAGCTGGTTTTCACAGACAAAAGTCATGGGGAATTTTCTTCTTGGCACTGGAAACCTGGGCTGTGGGACTCCTCACTCCTGAGATATACCTCCTGACTTTTCCTTTACACATGAGTGTGGGACCAGCCTGTTCTGGGTCTCTGCCTCTCCTACTAGTCTTGATGTGATTTCTTCTTTAATTCTGTAGTTGTAGGCCTTCTGTTCAGCTCAATTTCTGGAGGTTCTGAATAATGGTTGTTCTGTAGTTTAGTTGTAACTTTGATGTGGTTGTGCAAGGAGATGAGCCATGTTTACCTACACCACCATCTTTGCAATCTCTTTCAAATTTCTGAATTAATTTTAGTTATGATTTTCCATATTCTAAAGATCTATCTCTATCCCCAGTAAGGCTATATCAGTATTTAATAGTGAAGTATGCAGTGAAACCAATCAAAGTTAGTGTACAATTATGTCCACTTTAGTTCAATTCAGCAGATATTTCTTTTTAAAATGTATGTGTATTTATTTTTTAAGATAAAATTGTATATATTTAAAGTGAACATTATGATTTGATGCACATATGCATGGTGAAATGGTTACTACAGTGAAAATAATAACCATAGTTTTTTAATATATTTATCATTTTTTGTGTATGTATGATGAGAACACCTAAAATCTACTCTCTTAGAAAATTTTCAGCTTTCAATACAGTATTATTAATTATAGTCATCATGCTATACATTAGATCTATAGACTTATTCATCCTACACAACTGTAACTTAGTACCCTTTGACCAACATCTTTCATTTTACCCAACTCCTTGACCCCAGAAATTACCACTGTACACTCTACTTCTGTGTATTTGACTTTTTTAGATTCTATATAAAAATGAGATATGCAACTTTTTCCTCTATCTGGCTGATTTCACATAGTATTATGTCTTCAAGTTTCATTTATATTATTGCAAATGACAAGATTTCCTTAATTTTAAGGCTAAATAATATTTAATTGTATATGAACACCACAATTTCTTTATCTATTCATTTGCCAGCAGACACTAAGGTTGTTTTCATATATTGGTTATTGTGAATGATGCTGCAATGGACATGGGAGTACAGATATCTTTTTGTGTTACCGATTTCATTTCCTTTGTGTATATACTCAAAATATGGATTGCCGGGTCATATGGCAGTTCTATTTTTAGTTTTCTGAGGATCCTCCATACTGTTTTTAATAGTGGCTGCACTGATTTACATTACTACCAATAAAGTCAAAGGATTCTGTTTTCTTCACATTCTTGCCAACACTTGTTATCTTTTATTTTTAATAATAACCATTCCAAAAGGTATAAGATGATATCTCATTGTGGTTTTTATTTCATTCAGCAAACATTTCTGGAGTTGTAGACTCTCTTCCAGATACTGAGATGGTTTTTAGAGATAAAAAGATGGTCATACTTATCTTTTTTTTGGAGAAACTTAGAATCTCCTGTGTGAAACATGTGTCTTAGTTTTCTATGGCTGCTATAACATAACACCACAAACTTAGTAGTTTACTGAAAACACACACATTTGTTGAGAGTGCTGATAGATATCTGAAAGGGGTCTCACTGGGCTTAAAGCAAGGTAACAGAATGGCTGTGTTCCTACTGGGGGTTCTAGGGAAGGATTCACCCCTTGCCTTTTCCAGCTTCTAGAGGATAAGTATAAACATTGCCTCATCACTACAACTTTCTGATCTGTTTCTGTTATCTTACCACCTTTTATGACTCTGATTCTGGCTCTCCTGACTCCCAGCTCTTCTGGCTCTCCCTACCTGGGACAAACTAGATAATCCAGTATAATCTCAGGATCCTTAATTTAGTCATACCTGCAGTATTCCTTTTGCCATGTAATAGAACATATTCACGGGTGTCAGGGATTAGGACGTGGAAACCTTTGGGGGCTATTATTTAGCCTGCTAAGACATGTAAACCACTAAACCATGTGAAAAGACTCTGGAAAGGCTAGCTACTCCCTTTCCCAAGGCATAGTTACCCATAGTCACTGTATGGAGGCATCAAAGGAATTTTTATTGTATGTATTTGTAAGGATGTCATAGGGTCCTCCCTTAAGAGGACTAAGATTTCTTTTCAGTCAATGGCTTGTGGTCTGTGAACTTAGTTCTGAAAACTGAGGTTAGGGTGGGCTGTAAATTTTATTGTAATGGCTGATGTCAACCTTCTATTCACCAATCATTATTATTATTTTAGTGTATAAGTTGTCTCTCTATTTACCCTTCAGGACCATGACTACTGACATAGTTCCCTAGAAGTGTCCTGGTTGCCTTTTGGCTTGTTTCCCATTGCAATCATTACTGCTATTAAAGCTGATGGTTTGTGATACCTTCCAGCCTCTGTTATTTTAGAATACAGATTCTAAATCTTCCCAATACTGGGAAGCCCAGTCCCAGAGCAGTTACTTTCCTACAATGACTCCACCTAGAGGACAGCAATGTGTGGCTGATGCAGGTTCTCCAGACTCTGCACTTCATACATCCTTTAGTACATTCTCAACTCCCTGAGCCTGCTGACTTCCTCACCCCTATGTCAAGATGATTCTCTTATGCCCATTACTTTAGCTGTAGGTGATTAGCTTATTTCAACTTTAAGAAGTCATGAAAAGCAGGTATGAGGACTTATTAGTGGCTTGCTCTCATCTACAGTCTCTTCCCAGTCCAGCCCTATGTTGAGCTGTCCCTGTCCCCACATGTTCTGGTTTCTGTGGGTACATAGTATAGTCTCCAGGTGTGTGAGCTCTTTGCATTCATAACAGAGACATTATTTCTCCATTCATACTCCACAGAGACAATAAGGGGTGGCAGCAAGGAGCAGCTCTTGAGGATGGTAAGTGTTATCATCTGAGGAACATGCCCTAGATGAGACCTTACAGGTCTATAGAAAGGGAAGAGGTTACCTTCCTCTACTGAGGTGATGGAATTGCTTCTGCCAGTGCAGAGGGTTCAAGGGAATGTGTGGTTCAAGACTGTCAGGCTCAGTGGCCCAAACCGAACCCTGTACCTAGCTTCAGCATAGGTGGCCTGCCCCCTCTGTACACCCAGTTTCTTCTGCACTCTTGTCACCCCTACTAAGAGCGTAAAAGTGACTCAGCAGTCTGCCTTGCAGCTTTTCTTTTTGACCTGCTGCCCTAGAAATTATCTTTCTTTTGAACCTTGAAATAGGTCCTGACTGATCCAAGCCTGCTGTTTTTTAAATTTCTTTATATGCCTTAAAAATAGTAGACTTTATTTTTAGGGCAGTTATAGGTTTACTGAAAAATTGAGTGGAAACTACAGAGCTCCTATGTACCTCCTCTACCCACCCCTCAACCCCATCTCCTGACAGTTTCCTCCACTAGTAACATTTTCCATTAGTGTGGTACATTTGTTGCAGTTGATGAGCCAATACTGATTTGCTCAATAATACTGACACTATCAATAATACTGATAATATTATTAACTAAAGTCCATAGTTTACATTAAAGTTCATTCATTGTGTTTACATTCAGTGGGTTTTGACAAATGCATAATGACACATGTTGTTTTCCATTCTCAAGTTTTCCAAAACAATCTTCCTCCACAGTATTTACAGTGACCATTGCCTAGTGCCATTCAAGTTTGTAGTTATTGCTAATCTATGCTTCACCTTTCACCTGTCTGCCTCTCAGTCCATCACAAGGCAGGAGTCCCAGGGACCATGATAAGACAAGCCATTTATCACAACAAATAGCATCCTTACTTCCATCTAATGGGCCAATGATCCAGCTTTAATTAATGTCTGATTCTGAGCATCTGCTTTCTAGGATTGCCCTGATACTAACTATCCCAGCTTGGACCCCCTGAAAGCAGAAGCCAAAGACAAAGGCTAATGTCTGAGAATTTATGGGAGCATGTTAGCCAGGTATGAGAGGCCTGGAGGGACAAAGAGCACACACCAGGGGGGCTCACTGAGGAGACTTGGTGAATGGATGGCTGCTCAATCCCTGGGACCTTGTAAGATGTGTGTCAGAACTGTGTGCCTTTGATCCTGAGGTAGATATTTGGGAATACTGAGCAAGATTCTGTGGGCCCAAGAGCCTGGGGCAGGAGGTAGGAGCTACAAGAAGCTGTGAAGTGAAGCCTTGTCTTGTTTTACTTGAGAAGAAATGCTTGCAGCCCACATGGTCCTGATCACTGAAGCAGTGCTCAACTGGTGTGGGGGGACAGAATTTGAGGTGGTTATTCACACAGGGGTGGTGGACACAACATTGTTGGAAATGTTAGCTGTGATGGTGAGGGTGATGATGATGATGATGACAATGCTATGATATTATTATTATAAACAAAAAGAGCCAAGCAGTAATGTATACGTTGAGTATACTAGTCTCTCTCTTGGGAAGCTGTCATATACTATAAAAGGTGCTTGATGTTGTTTCCTGATGTCAGCCAGTTTGGGGGCAACCTATAGTTCAAATCTGGTCCCTTCACAGTCTGTTTATAAAATATGTGATTTTAATGCCTTGAGTCAGGAAGTGCCCTCTCCTATCCAGCTATAGCTCTCAGCACACTCTCTGGCCCCACTGCTCCTTCTCGAGTTCACCCAGAAAGATCACATCCAGCAATTTTCCTGACATTTGGTGTGCCTGGACAAGTTGCTGGTAGTGTAGAAGAGTTGAAAGCTTCTATTGTCTGGGCATTGTCACCCTTTTATCCTGAGTATGGCCAGGGTGAATTGAGAACGGTCAAACAAGCTTCTTCCTTTGGCCTATATTATATCTTGTGGACCTGAATCTGAAGAGAACAGTGCTCAGTCATGGAACACCTCTGGGGGCACTGGTCACATATGTGAGAAGCTGTCTCTGGCAGTGCACTAGGGGGCACCACTCATGTTGGACTTCATGTGAATGGTGCTCCTAGAAGTGAGCAATGACCATCTTGGTCTGGTGGTCAGTAGCTTTGCCCCTTGGCCGGGTCACAGGGGAGAGCTGAAGTCTCCTTGGTACCTGTGGCCTTGCTCACCAGACTTGCCAGCATGTCTCTGTTGTCTGTTTTTCTTCTTTCTAGCATTTCACTTTAATGGCCAAGCAGTTTCTTCAGACCCATAATTATAGACTATATTTTGTTCTTTTGGGGTGTGCAAATTCTGATATACCCTGCCAAGCAAGCCTGCTTCTATCAAATAGAACTGAACTTGGATAGCTACATTGTCACAAATAAGGAGCAATGTTTCACCAAATCATTTTTAGCTTGGTTTAAAAAACTCATTGGTCAAAGAAATATTTTTAAGAATATTTTCAAATATTTTTCTTATTAACATTGTAGTCAATGACACTTTTGTTAAGTTTATGGATAAATAAAAACGCATCATGGTTAATCACTAAATTAATTAACTAAATATCATTACTAGGTTGAATACGAATTATAGGAGTTTAAAGATTAAAAACAAATTACAGGGACTTTTAATGTATGTGCTCAATATAGATTTTTAATATAAGACAATTTGACTCTAGATCATGTTAAGCTTAGATCGGTTCAATAGAAATCTTATCTGTAGTAAGTGTAGGTTATGACAATTGCCAGCATAATAGATATCTCCTGGCTATTTCACCAAAATACCATTTTTTTTTTACTGTTAAAAGAAAGAAATACATTGGCAAGCTATAATGAGTTTTAAAGGGGGTATATAAATGCGGGTGTGTCTTGAATTAAGAAAACCAGACATTTAAATAGTTGACCTTACAGAGCACACAAATTAGAGGGTAATTACTTAAATGTCCTTCAGTTTGTGAAAGGATTTACAACAGTGTTCCTCTAAATGGCTAACTCTCTAGGGAATTTAAATTACTCCTGTGTGTATTTAAATTTTTTTGAAGAAACACACCCGTTGCATAAAATAACGTGTGTCAGAATTAAGAAAAGCTGAAGGTTTTTTCCACTGGTAAGCACATTTTTAGGTGGCATTTTAACTAATATTTACCAAGCCTTCTTTCAGGATAAATTTTTTTTTCATCAACACACTTGGAAAGGCAGTGCTGAGCTCACCTTGGCTCTGGGTCCTTGCAGTCAGGTGGAATGAGGCCTCCAGGTAGATTCTGGTGGTAGTAGCATCCCTGGCTTTCTGCTGGGGAATGGAGCTGAAGGGAAGGTGAATACTTTGTGGAGCCCAGGACCTCTGTGTGCAGAACCTTTCTATCTTGGGGTGGGAGTTGAGTATGTTTGCTCTCAGATGGTGAAGATCAGTGAAAAACGAGAAGAAAGCATTGACCTTGATTGGAATTGGCTCTGTGACCCTGAATAAAGGTCTTATCCCTTCTAGACTCAGTTACACAAGCCTTTAAAAGGACATGGAAATTCAGCCAATAATGAAAACCTCTTTTCTTTAAGATTGCTAGTCTCAATATCTACACCTGTACTGGATCTAGGTTCCATTTAAAGACTAAATTCCATGAATGTTAGTCCAAGGGAGGTTGATCTTTTGAAATCATAGACAAATTCCTACCTCATGATAACTTACAGGTGGCTCATGTGTCTCCCTGAGCTGTACCTTATGTTTCTAACTTGAGGCTCCATGAAATCACTGATTTGGCCCATAGTGTATACCTTCAACTGGACTAGTTCTGTCCTTTTGGGCAGAAAGAATAACTTCAGAATGGAGGGCCAAGGTCATTGTTCCCAAGTTTGGTCTAGTGCTAATTACCAACCCAGAGTAAAGTGTCTGTCATCCATTTATTCAGTGACTGTTTTATTGTCTTCTACTTTATGTTGATGATTGTTTTTGTGACTAGGGGTAGAGTAGTCAGTTAGACGCAAAATATCTGTCTTACTTTGGGAAGACAGGCAATAGTAAATAAATTAAATAGATATAGAATTGTTCTTGGTGAAATTAGAAACATGAGGAGAATGTAGTATGTTTTTCACAGTTATATAAACTTAATGTAAAATATTGCCTATATACCAATATTATATTTCTCTTAGTACTTTGAGTTAAAATTTTATTTATAATTATGAAATAATTGTGATACCAGATAGTGATACAAAATTGAGCAAAATTAAAAGTCGATGTGCTAGCCAGCCTCCAAGATTGCCCCAATGATCCCCAACTTGTGGTAGTCACACACTTGTGGAGGACTGGTTTCAGGGTTGGGCTGTGTGTCAGTAGAAGAGAGATTAGTTTATACACACCAGTGCAGTTTCCATCATGGCCACTTTTGCATTCTCAGATCATTGGATCTGGAGGGAATCAGCTGCTGTGTTGTGAACCTTTCTGTAGAGCAGGCAGGGCAGTGAAGGTCTGAGGCCTCTGTGAACAACCAGGCAAGAATTGAGGGCACATGAGTGAGCAAGGACCAAGGTCCCTCAGTCTTTCCTGGTCAAGCCTTCAGACACCTGCAGCACAAGCTTATGTATCAACTTCAACCTCATGAAAAATTGTGACCCAGAACCACCCAGCTGAGTCACTATTGGAACTCTGACCTTCAGAAACTATGAGATAATAAATGTTTGTGTTAATAGATGTTAAGCCACAGAGTTTTGGAGCTGTTTGGTATACAGCAATAGCTCATTGATACAGTTGGAACCGTACTGCTTAATTATTTTCAAATAATAAAAACACAAAGTATAGCAACTGGTATGCTATACGAAAATAGATTCTCTTTGCAAAGGAATGTGAACAAATTATACTTTTTTGTGTGATACTGTTGATCACTCTGTGTTTAAAAGTGTCCCTAGTATTTGTTAGTTTTACTTCTGTTTTAACAGATGACACATAATTATACATCAACTATAACTTCAGCATGATCCCATTGCTTGGATGAAATATCCTATCTCCCTTTCTTTTATCCAAATCCTACCCCCTATTTTGGGTATTTGATATATTTAATAGCAGTTACTAGTAGGATAACTAATGCAATTTTAAAAATCTAGCTCTCACAGATAATATAAGTGGAAGGACAATTATTTTCTATCAGTTTTGTAATACATTTATTAATAACACCCCCTTCCACTCTTAGAAGTATCTGGGCTTGGGGAAGTTATATGGTCACCTTAGCTAAAAACAGAAAGCTCATTATTTTATTTTAGATTGTGTCACTTTGCAGATTTTTAGGGTGGGGACTAGAGCTCACTTTCAAGGGTGAATTATAGGATGACTAAATGTGCCCGTATCTCCTCTGTGCAATAATATTTTTCCTTTTAATATCCATCTGGATAGAGAAATGGCCCTTGATCCACAGGGTTCCTAAGCAATGTCGGCACTAGATTTCAAAGTGGTGGTCTGGTAACCAGCACAGCCACAACAATATTAAGCACAGTAATGATAATGAGTGAGTTCCTTTGCTTCATTAAGTGTCTAGGGAAATATAGTGAGTGATGCTTCCCTTGCAGCATAGAGGCCTGAAGGGAGGTGTCTCTGATGGCTGAGGCAGGGCTATTAGCTTCCCCAGGGAGCCCTGATGGGACAGGCCCTGCCCAGATATGTTTCCTGAAGGGTTTGCACTTGGGTCAACCTGAACCATTTTGGAAATTAGGGTGTATCTGATTTCAGCTATGGGAGGAACCAAGACGGATTTCTTCTGCACTTGAATTTTATGACATGGAAAGTCAGGCTGCCTCTGGAGAGGCAGAAAGGAAAGGGGGAAAAAAGCACAGGATTTTGAGCTAGACCAATTTGATTTTGGTTCTAACATTAGTGCTTACTGGTTATTGACCTTGGCCAACCTGCTTAATATCACTGAGCTTCAGGTTCTTCCTCTTGTAATAGTGCCAAGTTCCAAGTGTTGCACTGAGGATTAATTAGGACAAGTGTGAAACACAGAACACAGGCACAGGCATAATTACAGTTTACTGGCTGTGTTTGTATAATAAACTTAGGTGATAAACATTTTGATGAACCTTTTCAACAATGTTTCTCTGCTCCCAGTCACTCTTAGCTCACTCTTCTAGGTTAAGTCCCCTTCTACCAGGGCATCTTTTATCCTTTTTATGTGCATCTATGTTTTATGTATTCCTTGGGCACCTTTCTCACCAATTTATATTGATTTCTCAGCCTCTCTCCTCATCCCTTCATCTCTATCTTTGTGTCTCATCTGAATTGAGTTCCCCTAGCCTAAATTTAATAATTGTATATACTGTTTCAATTTGTGTCTCCCTCTTTCCACTCTGCTCCAGTGTCTTTGAGTGAAGGGATAATGTCTTGGACATGGTAGAGCTCAGGCTGTATGAAAAATAAATATTGGTTGGTGCAACTATCAATGCAGAGGAAATACTTTTTTCAACTGCAGCTACCCAAATTTATGAGGGACGTATGTGGAGGGTTGCACCTGCAACTTCCCTCATATGTCCCAACAGCTGAATGTTAATTTGTAAAACTGCAAATACATGGTTGATGACACTGTTCATTTCTTTATCACTAAATTAAAAAATTTATTTGTGAATTGATGAATAACAAAATATGAACCCCATATTTTTAATACCTGAATGTGGTTATTGGGTAAAGAAAGGCTTATTTGTTGCCCTGGCTGATGTAACTCAGTGGATTGAGTGCTGGCCTGCAAACCAGAGGATCATGGTTCTATTCCCAGTCAGGACACATGCCTGGGTTGCAGGCCAGTTCCCAGCAAGGGATGCATGAGAGGCAACCATACATCGATACTTCTTTCTCTCTCCTTCCCTTCCCCTCTAAAGATAAATAAATTTAAAATCTTTAAAAAATACATCTTTAAAGGCTTATTTGTTACAGTCCTTTACCCTATCAAGTGCACAGGTGGACTTCAGTGTTTCCCTGCTCAGCTTCATGCATGACAGGAAATGAAGAAGGTGTGCCATGCCATACAATACTGCAGATACCAATCAGCTGGAACAAACTTGCTTCAGTCAAGGGCATGGCTGGGGACATGCTGCAAATTATACCAGAATTTACTCTGTGCTAAGGAAGCCCCCCCTCCCCACAAAAACTCCTGCTTTTCCCAAGCTCTTTCTCATATTAGTTAATAGCGATTCTGTTTTTCCTGTTGTTTAGTACAAACATCTTGTTTCATCATTGATTTTTCTTTCTTTTTTAAAAAATATCACTTTCAACTCATCAGCAAATCCCTTTGGTTCTATCTTTAATACATAGTAGACTCCAACCAACCACTGCTCACCACATCCACGTCACAGGTTGTGTTCCTTGGGGGCTGATCCTGAGAAACATGCTAATAAAATCCTGAACTATAAAAAAGGAAGAATAAAGATCAGGGAAATATTTTATACTTATTATGTGATGACACCCTGGATTTAAAACGTAGCAGAAGGAAAATGATTTGAGACAGTTATCATACATTAGAGGTGAACTGTGATCACTTTCTGATATCACTGGCAGCTCCCTTGTGACATGCTGAAAGGGCAGAAGGGTGAGAGCTAGAAGAAAGCACTGTGTAACACACCAACTTTTGAAATTTAACTGCTAAGTTTAGTTCCTCCTACTCTATCAAAAGTTTCTTTTGTTTTAGTTGTTTTAAAAATTGTTGTTCAAGTACAGTTGTCTTCATTTTCACCCCACCAAAACCCCCTGCCCTAGCCATCACTACCTCCCAGTCTTGAACCTACCCGCTTTGGCTTTGTCCATGTGTCCCTTGTACATGTTCCTTGATGGCCCTTCCCCTATTACCCCTCTCCCCCATGCCCTCTGGTAACTGTCACTTTGTTCTTAACTTCAATGTCTCTGGTTATATTTTGCTTGCGTCTTGTTTTGTTGATTAGTTCCACTTATAGGTGAGATCATATGGTATATCTCTTTAACCACCTGGCTTATTTCACTTAGCATAATGCTTTCTAGTTGCATCCATGCAGTCGTAAAGGGTAGGACCTCCTTCTTTCTTTCTGCTGCATAGTATTCCATTGTGTAAATGTGCCACAGTTTTTTGATTCACCATTTACTGATGGGCATGTAGGTTGCTCCTAGCACTTGACTATTGTAAATTGTGCTGCTATGAACATTGGGGTGCATAGGTTCTTTTGGATTGGTGTTTCAGGGTTCTTAGGATATAATCCTAGCAGTAGAATTGCTGGTTCAAAAGGCATATTCATTTTTAGTTTTCTTAGAAAATTCCATACTGTTTTCCATAGTGGTTGTATGAGTCTGAAATCCCATCAACAGTGCAGTAGGGTTCCCTTTTCTCCACAATCTCTGCAACACTTGTTGTTTGTTGGTTTTGGTTATGATGGTCAGAGATAGGTATGAAGTAATATCTCATTGTGGTTTTTAATTTGCATCTCTCTGATGCCTAGTGATGCTGAGAACCCTTTCATATGTCTCTGGGCCCTCTGTGTGTCTTCCTTGTAGAAATGTCTGTTCAGGTCCTTTGCCCATTTTTAATTGAGTTGTTTGTCTTACTGGAGTAGAGTCATTTGAATTCTTTATGTATTTTGGAGATCAAATGCTTGTCCAAGGTATCATTGGCAAATAGGTTTTCTCACATACTTGGTTCTCTTTTCATTTTAATGCTATTTTCTTTAGCCCTGCTGAAGGTTTTTATCTTGATGAAATCCCATTTGTTTATTTTTTCATTTATGTCCCTTGCTCTAGGGGACATACTGGTGAAAATTTTGCTGCATGGAATATAAAATTTTACTGCTTATGCTCTCCTCTAGGACTTTTATGGTGCCATTGCTTATATTTATATTGTTTATCCACCTTGAGTTTATATTTGTATATGGTGTAAGTTGATGATTGGGTTTGATTTTTGTGCATGTAGCTGTCCAGATCTCTCAAAACCATTTGTCAAAGAGGCTATTTTTACTCCATTTTATGCTTTTTCCTCCTTTGTCAAATATTAATTGACCATAGACACTTTGGTTTATTTCTGGCTTCTCTATGCTGTTCCATTGGTCGATGTGTTTGTTCTTATGCCAGTACCAGGCTGTTTTGATTACAGTGGCCTTGTAATGTAGTACAGTATCAGGTAAGGTGATCCCTCCTACTTTGTTCTTCTTTCTCAAAGTTGCCATGGCTATTTGGGGTTGTTTATATGGTTCCATATAAATTTCTAAAATGTTTGTTCTATATCTGTGACATACGTCCTTAGTATTTTAATAGGGATTGTGTTGAATCTAGAAACTGCTTTGGGTACTATGGATACTTTGATGATGTTAATTTTTCAATCCATGAACACAGTTTATACTTCCATTTGTTTGTGTCTTCCTTAATTTCTTTCTTCAGTATTGTGTAGTTTTCTGAATACAAGTCTTTTACCTCCTCGTAAAATTTATTCCTAGGTACTTTATTTTTCTTGTTGTTATAGCAAATGGGATTTTTTCCTGATATCTGATTCTAATCTTTCATTGTTGGTGTATAAAAATTCCTTTGATTTCTGAATATTGACTTTGAACCCTGCTGTTTTGCCAGATTCACTTATTAGGTTGAATAGTTTTTTTGGTGGAGACAATGGGGTTTTCTATGTATACTATCATGTCATCTGCAATCAATGACAGTGTTGCTTCCTCATTTCCAGTTTGGATGCCTTTTTCTCCTTGTTTGATTTCTGCAGCTAGGACTTCAAACATTATGTTGAATAGGAGTGGTGAAAGGGGACATTATTTGTCTGTTCCTAATCTTAGAGGGAAAAATTTTACTTTTTGTCTGTTGAGTACGATGTTGGCTGTAGGTCTCTCATATATGACCTTTATTATATTGAGGAATGCTCCCTCTACTTCCACTTTGCTGAGTGTTTTTATCATAAAGTGGTGTTGTACCTTATCAAGTGCTTTTTCCACATCTATGGATATGATCATGTGATTTTTGCCTTTCCTTTTTTTAAAATGTGCTGTGTTATGTTTATTGATTCGTGAATGTTGTATTCCTGAGATGAATTCCACTTGCATTCCTGGGATGAATCCCACTTGATCATGGTGTATGATATTTTTGATGTATTGGTGGATGAGGTTTGCCAATATTTTGTTGAGGATTTTGGTGTCTATGTTCATCAGTGATATTTGCCTGTAGTTTTCTTATTTTGTTGAGTCTTTATCTGGTTTTGAAATTAGGATAATGCTGGCTTTGTAAAATGAGTTTTGAAGTGTTCCCACTTTTTGGAATTTTTGGAATAGTCTGAGAAGGGTAGGGGTTAGATCTTCCTTAAATATTTTGTAAAATTGAGCTGCAAAACTGTATGGTACAGGGCTTTTGTGTGCCAGAAGTTTTTTGATTACTGCTTCGATTTCACCAGCTGTTTTTGGTGTGTTTGGACTTCCTGCTTCTTCTTCATTCAGTTTTGGGAAATTATATTTTTCCATAAATTTATCCATTTTATACTGGTTTTCTAATTTTTTGGCATATATTTTTTTGTAGTAATTTCTTATAATCTTTTGTATTTCTGTGGTATCAATTGTAATTTCTCCTCTTTCATTACTGAGTTTGTTTATTTGGGTCCTCTGTCTTTTTTTCTTGATGAATCTCCTTAAAGGCTTGCCAAATTTATTTATCTCCTCCAAGGACCAGCTCCCAGATTTATCGATCTTTTGGATTGTTGTTTTATTCTCTATGTCATTTAATTCTGCTTTGATCTTGGTTATTTCTTTCCTTTTAGTTGCTCTGCTGTTTGTTTGTTCTTCATCCCGTTCTTGTAGATGTAGGTTTAGGTTGTTTATTTGAACTGTTTTTATCTTTTTAAAGTAAAAGCTTCTTTCTGATAAGTCTATGTATTTTTCATCTTGGCCATTTCAGCATTTATTGAATACAGCAGGAACTCAATAAATGGTTGTAAAATAAATAATTACTAAAATGTGCATAATGACTTCAGTTGCTATCCTTTGAATTATATAAAACGTGAATATTTTACATTTAAATTGGAAAGCTGGAAAATTATATGCAAAATATTTTAACTTTTTATCTGCTATTTTTTTATTCTTTCCCCTCTTCTCCAAGTACAAGACAAAAGAATAACCATTTATAGAAAGTTAAATACTGAGCTGCATGTCTTCATGGATTGTGTTTTTATTTAAATTTCAAAAAAGTTCACTAACTTTTCTTCTTTCTAGAAAGGTAGAATATCATTCTAAAATTTCTGGTTCAATTTTGATTCTATAGATCACTCTCGTTCACTCATCAAACAACATTTGTTAGAGGTTGAGGTTAACTTCAATTTTTGTGAATTAGACCAATATATATATTCCTGCATATGCACTTTTGTGTACTTGTCCTTTTATTTCTTTTGGAAGAAATCTATAAAAGGGGAGTCTATGTCAAAGAACACAGATATTTTAAGGGATTTTTGACACATTACCAAAATTGTACTTTTGCTACTTGATTGGGTATTGATCAATTTCAAATAACCAAAATCTTACTAGCTCATTCAAATAGAAAGGAATTTATTGCCAGTTGTTTGGTGCTTACAATTATTCAAGGGCTGGTGCATCTGTACCTAGGTTGAGCTTATATGGAAATAAGTTGGCCCCAGAATTTTGTTACCTTTGCCACAATAAAGAAAGCAGCTAGTACTATGTCAGGAACTTGCTGAATCAAGAGGTTGCTGTGGTAACTTCTAACTGTCTCCACTAAAATTCATTAACTGCCAGAAGACATCAGGGCACCACAGATGGTCAACAGGTATTCCTGGAGTTGTGGAGAGGCTGCAGTTTCAAATTATACATCATTGTACCATTGCTGCAATATCTTTTAGAAGCATTTCTCCCTGGCTCTTAGGATCTCTGAAAAAAAACCCCCAAAACTGTAGGCATAGGAAATGAATAGATTCTGTAGCTGTATGATTATGTGGGAAAGTGAAAAATGACAGCCTTACTTTCTTCTATTGCATACTGGACAAACATTTTCAAGCAAGAAAGAAACAGTACTAAACATTGGTTGCTGGTTCAGAGCATATACTCTACTCTATGACAGCATCTTATCTTTACTAAGTTTTCATTTTTCAGGTGGTGCCATAACTGAAAGTTTGTTGAGCCATTCAGTATTCTTTAAGGTCAGCTGCTTCTGGGGACATGGAGCATGGTAAATTTGGTAGATCCTTTGAGTGGCATTCTCACTTGCTTTGCACTAAAGTCAGTTCCTTCATCAGAAACAATGTGTTGGGTACTCTGTGAATATTGCATTCAATAAATCCTGAGCAAGTTGTTGGCAGAAGGAAGGTGAACAGCAAAGGAAATGTTCATATTCATGTTTTGCCATGCTAGAGAAGACAGTGAGGCCCCTGCTAGTTTAGATGGAGTCTCATTATAACTACTGGGCTATTTGGTGGCTGGCTGAACTTTGAGTTATGAGGCCAGTTAGACCAGTCTTAGATAAGAGAAATCAATGTATCACTTTTATTTATGTCACCCTGGCTATTTAATTCATGAACCAGTGAGACAGCATTTAGGCAGTTGGGGAAAGAGGTTGACCAATGTCCACAGTATCTTCATCTTGTTCCTGTAGTTATTGAGAACCTTATCCATAAGGACACATTTTGATGAGCACTCACATCCTACTCTGAGGCCATTCTAATATATACATTTATATACCTATTCTCCAAACCTCCTTGTCACTAATCCTTCATGCTTGGTTTTTCCAAACTGTTCACCACATGGTTAAAACCCTCAACTATCTCCCATGAACTATTGTGGATTTGTACTCTGGTTATCTCTCTGTGTAGACAAAGTAAAACAACAACAACAGCAACAAAACCCAGATATGCTGTTTTAAGTTCTGCCAAATAGAAGGATTTCCTTCTTTCACTGTCTTTCAGAAAGTGCTGTGATAGCAGTGAAAAACCCACTCATGAATGTTACTGGCATTATCATGCAGAACAGTCCATGAACCAAACTCCAGATTTTTTCTTTTTAGACTAGTTGTCCATAAAGAACTCCCATGGTGCTTGAAACTTACATGCTTGAGTGCTGGACTTATTCAACTTTATGGCTTGGTGACTCAGACAACACCAAGTTCTGGATGGTCAACACAGGACACATTGTTACTTTTTGTTCCATAATCAAGTATTCAGTTTACCAAGATCAAGAAGAAACCCAAGAGCTGTTTCTCAAAAGAAGAATAATTATGCTCTTGAGAACATAACTTTGCTTCAAAGCCCCATGAATTGAACTATTATTTTCTTATTAGGGTTTGCCACAGGCTCTGTACAGTATCAGCCCTTCATTAGACACTTTGAGCACAACTAGATCTGTGGTATCTCACAGTCCAAATGTTTGCAGCTACTTGGACCATCTGGAGAGCCTTCTCTTATCCTTGGCCTTCCTAAAAGGTGGTGCCCTTATGGCTCACGTGGTAAATGGATGGAGGCAGCATAAGTAAATGTAGTACATATTGCTTCCAAAGTTCAAAGAGGACACTTCCTTAGTTGCAGTGGGCTCATGACGCAGCATATTTCCCCGTCCTTTGAAGAGGCTCTTCTGATATGTCCCAGACAACTGGAACTGCTGAACTTTCCATGTAGGAGCAAGCCTTTGCATTTTTATCTCCTACTCTGGCACTCCTGTATCTCACCATGAGATCTAGGGTAATTGTTATCAACATTCTTCCTTATGTGATGTGAGGTGATCAAGGTCTCTGTGGAATACATTATGACAGAGTGAGAAAAATGACATAACCCTGAGATAAGAGGGTGTGGTGTACTTCTTCCAGGTGAAAGCAAATTATCCCTAGTGAGTAATGGTTATTGGGATAGAAAAAAGCCTGGCAAATTGATAGATGTATACCAGGTACCAGGATTTGTTTCTTTGCTTCAGTAACAAGATTACTTAAAGCATTTTTTAAATTATGAGATTATTTTAGAAATAGCAGGGACATTTAATAACACCATTCAGTTAAGGTTTAAAAAACCCAGCAAATTTCAAGACCCATTTTTCTTAAGCATAGAAAGGTTGAGTTCAATGGAGTTGAGATGAGAATCAATCTTCCTGAATTTTTTAGGTCTTTGATGGTGGTCTTTATTCCAGTGGTTCCACCTGTGATATGTGGTATTGCTGTTGGTTTACTATTTTGTATAAAGACATGGTTTGGAAATAAAATGTCAAAGGTTCCCATTTAGCCCTTTCTCATGCTATGGCCCTATTTCTGAGCATGTCTATTCTAGCTACAAACTTAGAAAGAATGTACAAACCATAGGATGGGTTCACAACTCTCACACCTCATCTTTATAATACTTCACTTGATTGTTAGACCACAACAGTATTCTGGTTCCCCAGGAATAGATGTGAGCTCAGAGTCCATATCTAATAATATCTGAAAAGTGTGGGCATTTTCCCTTCCTTTCTAATGATCAGTTCTTCATTAGTAACATGGAGAGAAATGTTGCAGCTATTAAAATTTTTGTAGTAAGGATTAAGAGAGGGGACAAGCAAAACTCTCAACAGAGTACCTGGCATGAGATTTAGGCTAAAAATACTAGTATTGCTAAAATTCTTGATGATGATGGTTATTGCTTTTTAAGCTGTGCAGTAGTCTTGCATCTTACCTCATTTAGGTGAGAAACAATTATTTTTTTAAAAATTACTCTATTGTTGCTCAATTCAGTTGTCTGCATTCCCCATCTCCCCCCCACCAGCCAAACCCACTTTTCTTGCTTCCACCCTCTTCCTTGCTTTCATCCATGTGTCCTTTATAGTTGTTCCTGAAAACTCTCCCCCTGCACTGTCTCCTCCCTCCTCCTCTCTGGCTACTGTTAGATTGTTCTTAATTTCAATGTCTCTGGTTATATTTTGTTTGCTTTTTTCTTTTAGGAACAATTCTTTATTACATTTATCTCTTGGTGTTTTATTGTTTTTGTTATTGCTGTCATGTGTCAAGAGGCAAAGAAAATTGCACATTTTGGAAGGCATACAACATTTTAAAATTTGACAGATTGGGTTATGACATCTTTTTTGATTTAGAAAAATTGAGGTTTGATTTTTCTCACACTAGGAAGTCTTAAAGTAACAGAGCATGACAATGCTGTTCAGAATTCCACACTCTGGTCAATGGTCAATGGTTTTTTTAAAGCCTAACTTCTTCACTAGGTACAGGGCCAAGGTCATCTGCTTGCTTACTTCCATAGGCCTGTCTCTAGCATGTGTCAGGAAGTATTTGTTACTTAAATAAATAAATGGCTTTACCTATACACTTTTCAGAAGCATCTGAGCTGCCTCTCACTTCCTACCCTTGTAAGCTTGCAGTTACACCAAGCTTCTTGCTCTTCCAAAAATACTTTAGGGTATTTATCCCTCCATGCTTTTTCTGTGCTATTTTTTCTTTGTCTTGTCTTTCCACCTCTCTAATGGAAAACTGTCACATAAAATACTGCCTGTAAGAAGCCTTTCCAGAGGGCTCATTAGTAGTGTGAGCCCTGCTTCAATAACATTTTGTATTTGCTCATACTATAAATCTTACTACTTTGTATCTTATTTATGTGCACACATCTGCCTTCCCATGTACCCTCTGCCCAGCACGGCTCCTGCAGCAGCTGTGCAGTAAATGTAGAATGAATGCATGAGGTTCAGCTTTGGCCTTCAGTTGAGGAGAATTAAGAATAATACATTTTTTTCTGGTTTAGAGAGGAGCAAACATTGCCCAAGTTACTCTTTTATGATCTCTTTTATTTGTTACACAATCAGAAGAGGACTCTTTCTGCACAGTTAAATTTCCTCAACAACCGTTCCTACCAGGTAGCTATGGGAAGGAGAGATGCCTCTCATTTTCAATGATCATATTGTATTTTTTAAAAAAATATTTAATTATTGTTTAAATACAGTTTTCTGTCTTTTACTCCCATCCCAGCACACCCCCCCAGTGCTCCCTACCTCCCTCTCTTTCCCTCCCCCCACCTTAGTTTTGTCCATGTGTCCTTTATAATTGTTCTTGTGAATCCTTCCACTTTTCCCTCGAAATTCTCTCCCCTCTCCCCTCTGGTCCCTGTCAGCCTGTTCTCTATTTCAGTGTCTTTGGTCATATTTTGCTTGCTTGTTTGTTTTGTTGTTTAGCTTCCTGTTAAAGGTGAGAGCATATGGTATTTTTTTTTAACACCTAGCTTATTTCACTCAGCATAATGTTTTCCAGTTCTATCCACACTGTTGCAAAGGGTAGTAGCTCTTTCTTTCTTTCTGCTGCATAGAATTCCACTGTGTAAATGTACCATAGTTTTTGGATCCATTCATTTACTGATGGTCACCTAGCTTGTTTCCAACTCTTGGCTAGTATAAATTGTGCTGCTATGAACATTGGGGTGCATAGGTCCTTATGAATTGATGTTTCAGGTTTCTTAGGATATAATCCTACAGTGGAATTGATGGGTCAAAAGCCATATTCATTTTTTGTTTTCTTAGAAAGTCCCATACTGTTTTTCATAGTGGTTGTATCAGTCTGCAATCCCACCAACAGTGAACTAAGGTACCCTTTTCCCAAAACCTCTGCAACACTTGTTGTTTGTTGCTTTGTTTATGATGGCCATTCAGACTGGTGTAAAGTGGTGTCTCATTGTGGTTTTAATTTGCATCTCTCTGATACCTAGCAATATTGAGCATCTTTTCAGGTGTTTCTGGATCCTCTGTATGTCTTGGATCCTCCAAGAACAGAGCACTTGGAGAAGTGTCTGTTCAAGTCCTTTTCCCATTTTTTAATTGGGTTCCTTGTCTTCTTAGAGTGGAGTCGTGTGAGTTCTTTGTATATTTTGGAGATTAAACCTTTGTCTGAGGTATCATTGGCAAATATATTTTCCCAAACAGTTGGTTCTCTTTTAATCTTAGTATTGTTTTGTTTAGCCATGCAGAAGCTTTTAATTTTGATGAGATCCCATTTGTTTATTCTTTTCTTTATGTCCCTTGCTCTAGGGGACATATCAGTAAAAAAGTTGCCGCGTGAAATATCTGAGATTTTCCTGCCAATGTTCTCTTCTATCCTTCACAGACTATTCCAAAAAATCCAAAATGATGGAAGACTCCCAAACTCTTTTTATGAAGCCAGCATCATCATAATTCCAAAACCAGATAAAGACACAACAAAGAGAGAAAACTTCAGGCCAATATTACTGATGAACATAGACACTAAAATCCTCAACAAAATATTGGCGAATCGCATCCAACAATACATTAAAAGGATCATACACCATGACCAAGTGGGATTCATCCCAGGGATGCAAGGATGGTTCAATATTCACAAATCAGTAAATGTAATACATCACATAAACAAAAGCAGAGACAAAAATCACATGATCATATCAATAGACGCAGAAAAACCTTTTGATAAGGTATAGCACCCATTCATGATAAAAACACTCAGCAAAGTGGGAATAGAAGGAGCACTCCTCAATATAATAAAGGCCATATATGAGAGACTTATACTCAACATCATACTCAATGGGCAAAAACTAATATCCTTTCTACTAAGATCAGGAACAAGACAAGATTGTCCACTTTCACCACTTCATATTATCTTGCTGAAAGCTAAATAGCAGACAGGATGTTTTTAGATATGGTTTAAATCTGAAGAAAACAATTTCTCTAATACACAGAAGATAAAATTCTTTAAAAGGAACGTGTGAATGGGTAAAGGAACAAAAAATGGCATACAGCACTAAAGAGTATATTTGTTAATCTGCCTTGTCATGTTCATATAATGGAATTAGTGTATGGGCATCTTGAGGCACGATATAGAGTTTCCTTTCAAATAAAGTCAGGAAAATTGGGATAACATTTTACTTCCTGGAATCCTTCAAGGCAGGTTAGAGACTCATTACATAGAAATTCAATGTTCAGTTCCATCCATGTTGTTGCAAAGGGTAGTAGCTCCTTCTTTCTCTCTGCTGCATAGAACTGGAAAGCATTATGCTGAGTGAAATAGGCCAGATGTTGAAAGACAAATACCATATGATCTCACCTTTAACAGGAAGCTAAACAACAAAACAAACAAGCAAGCAGAATAAAAACAAAAGACACTGAAATAGAGAATAGGGGGACAGGGACCAGAGGGGAGAGGGGAGGAAATTTAAGGGGAAAAAAGGGGAGGGATTTGGAGGAACAAGTATAAAGGACACAGGGACAAGAACTAAGGGGGGTGGAAATGGGAGGGAGGTGGGGAGCACAGGGCGGGTTGGGCTAGGATGGGAGAAATGGACAAAAAACTGTACTTGAAAAATAAGTAAATAAAATTAAAAAAAAAAGAAATTCAATGTTCAGGACAATGTTTTAGAGAACAAGACAATCTAACATAATTTTATTAATTTTAAAACTTTCCCCCCTAATAGTTTCTCCTAATAGTAAAAATATAGTTTAAGGACATCAATAGAAGAAAAATCCCAACTGCAAATAATAAATAGGTAATTTTAGCAACATGGGAGAAAGAATATAGCATCACTCCTCCAATGAGGAGCTATGAATATTGATGTTAGTAGAAAAGAGAACATGCTTTGAGGGCAGGTACTTGGAAGTATGCAGCAGCGGTATGTGGCAGAAGGTTGCTGAGAGGGTCTTCAGTTGGCAGAATAACCAAGGAAAGAAAGGCAGAGGGGTAGATGGTTAGCAGTGGTAGATGAGGCTTGTGAATAGGTTAGTATTCTCAACTTCTACTATTGATACTGAACTAAAAATTCCACAAAGCGCATGTAGGTATGGTCACCCCATTTGCAGTCTCATACAACAAAGACAGGAAAATAGCACAGACATTTATTACTATTACTACTGCTTGGCTGTGAGGCACCAGAGTACATTGTATAGAAGATGGAGCCTGACAGCCAGGTGTCGAGTCTACTCCTGGTCCTTAGACAAGTTATTGAATCTTTGTCTCAGTTTTCTCATTGGTGGAATAGCACTGTGAAATCAGGGCTCAGATGTGAATTAAATGAGGTGACATTTACAAAGCACCGAGGTCATGTAAGTTTGCTATTGTTATGTAATATATGGAGCTAAATAGATAATATATCATAAATGCCATAAATTAAATATTCATATAACACTGGACTCTTTTTAAGTTTTCTGTAAAATTTGGTAACTCAGAGATTTAAGTTTAGCTAGTGTTTAGATGCTGAACATATGCATTTCATAAATAAGTAACTGGTAATTTTATTCATTTAAATTTTTTTATTCTTGATAATTTTAAATTTGTTTTTATTTATTTTTATTGTTGTACAAGTACACTTGTTTCCATTTTCCCACAACAACTTTCCCCCACCACTCCCATCCCCACCTCCAAGCCTCAATCTTTCCCCACTTTGGCTTTGTCCATGGTTCCTTTATACAATCCTTCATCTTCTTTCCCCCATTATCACTCTCTCCCATTCTTTCTGGTTACCATCAGTTTGTTTTAATTTCAATGTCTCTGGTTATATTTTGTTTGCATGCTTGTTTTGTTGATTAGGTTCCACTTGTAGGTGAGCTCCTATGGTATTTGTCTTTCACCACATGGCTTATTATTTCACTTAGCATAGTGGTCTCCAGTTCCATTCATGCTGTTGTGAAGGATAGGAGCTCCTTCTTTATTTTTGCTGCATAGTATCTCATTGTGTAAATGTACCATAGTTTTTTGATCCCCTTATTTACTGACAGGCACTTAGGTTGCTTCCAGCACTTAACTATCATAAATTGTAATGCTGTGAACATTGGGGTGCATAGGTGCTTTTGGATTGGTCTTTCAGAGTTCTTAGGGTGTGATCCTAGCAGTGGAATTACCGGGTCAAAAGGCAGTTTTATTTTTATTTTTTGAGGAAAATCCATACTGTTTGCCACAGTGACTGCACTAGTCTGCATTCTCAGCAACAGTGCACCAGGGTTCCCTTTTCCCCACAACTTCTTCAGCACTTGTTTGTTGATTTTGGTTATGATGGTCAGAGACAGGTGTGAAGTAGTATCTCACTGTGGTTTTAATTTGCATCTGTCTTATGCCTAGTGATGCTGAGCACCTTTTCATATGTCTCTGGGCCCTCTGCATGTCCTCCTTGGAGAAATGTCTGTTCAGGTTTATTGACCATTTTTTAACTGGATTGTTTGTTTTCCTAGAGTGGAGTTGTGTGAGTTTTTTATATATTTTGGAGATAAAAACTTTGTCTGAGATGTCATTGGCAAATATATTTTCCCATATGGTTGGTTCCCTTTTCTTTTTGCTGATGGTTTGTTTGGCTGTGAAGAAGCTTTTTATTTTGATGAGATCCCATTTGTTTATTCTTTCATTTATGTCCCTTGCTGTAGGGGACATATCAGTAAAAATATTGCTGTGTGAACTATCTGAGATTTTTCTGCCTATGTTTGTCTCCAGGGCTTTTATGGTATCACAATTTATATTTAAGTTATATATCCATCTTGAGTTTATTTTTGTTTATGGTGTAAGTCAGTAGTTGAGTTTCATTTTTTTTTGCATGTAGCTGTCCAGATCTCCCAACACCATTCATTGAAGATATTATTTTTACTCCATTTTATGCTTCTTCCCCCTTTGTTGAATATTAATTAACCATAGAGACTTGAATTTATTTCTGGGCTCTCTATTCTGTTCCATTGATCTGTGTTCTTATGCCATACCATACTGTTTTGATTATAGTGGCCTTGTAATATAATTTGATGTTAGGTATGGTGATCCCTCCTGCTTTATTCTTCTTTCTTAAGATGGCTGCAGCTATTTGGGGTCATTTATGATTCCATATAAATTTTTGAAATGTTTGCTCTATATCCATAAAATATGTCATTGGTATTTTAATAGGTGTTGTGTTGAGTCTATAAATTGCTTTGGGTAGTATGGACCTTTTGTTGATGTTAATTCTTCCAATATGTGAACACAGTTTATGCTTCCATTTATTTGTGTCTTCCTTAATTTCTTTCTTTAGTGTTGTGTAGTTGTCTGACTACAGATCTTTCACTTCCTTGGTTAAGTTTATTCCCAGGTACTTTATTTTTCTTGTTGCTATAGCAATGGGTTTTTTTCCTGATTTCTGTTTCTGATATTTCATTTCTGGTGTACAAAAATGCCTTCAATCTCAATATTGACTTTGTATCTCACTATTTTGCCAAATTCACTTATTAGGTCAGGTAGTTTTTTGGTGAAGACTATATGGTTTTCTATGTACACTATCATGTCATCTGCAAACAATGACAATTTTACTTCCTCTTTTCCAATTTGGATGCCTTTTCTTTATTCTTCTTGTCTGCGTGTTGTGGCCATGACTTCCAATACTATGTTGAATAGGGGTAGCGAAAGCAGACATCCTTGTCTGTTCCCAATCTTAGTGGGAAAGATTTTAGTTTTTGCCCATTGAGTATGATGTTGGCTGTAGGTTTTTTATATATGGTCTTTATCATATTGAGGAATGCTCCCTCTTATTCCCACAGTGTTTTTATCATAAATGGGTGTTGTACCTTATCAAAAGCTTTTTCCACATCTATGGATATGATCATGTGATTTTGCCTTTCCTTTTCCTTATGTGATATATTACAATTATTATTATTTTTTTGCAAACAAAAATATTTTTTATTGATTATGCCATTACATTTGCTCTATTCCCCCCTCCCTTCCCCTCCACCCTGCATACCCCTCCCCCACCATTTCCCCCTTTAGTTCATGAACATGTGTCTCAAATTCTTTAGATTCTGTATTTCCCCTACTATTCTTACCCTCCCCCCTATCTATTTTCTATCTACTGTCTATACTACTTATTTTCTGTACCTTCTACCCCCTTCCCCTCCTCCCACTCCCCTGTTGCTAACCCTCCCTGTGATCTTCATTTCCATGGTTCTGCTCCTGATCTAGCTATCCTCTTAGTTTGCTTTTGTTTTAGGTGTGGTTCTTAATAACTGTGAGTTTGCTGTCCTTTCACTGTTCATCTTTTTTATCTTCTTTTTCTTAGGTAAGTCCCTTTAACATTTCATATAGTAAGGGCTTGGTGATGATGAACTCCTTGAATTTGATCTTATCTGAGAAGCACTTTATCTGTCCTTCCATTCTAAATGAAAGCTTTGCTGGATAGAGCAATCTTGGTTGTAGGTCTTTGGATTTCATGACTTGGAATACCTCTTTCCAGCCCCTTCTTGCCTGTAAGGTCTCTTTTGAGAAATCAGCTGACAGTCTGATGGGAACTCCTTTGTAGGTGACTGTCCCCTTAGCTCTTGCTGCTTCTAGGATTCTTTCCTTCATTTTAATCTTGGCTAATGTAATTATGATGTGCCTTGGTGTGTTGCTTCCCGGGTCCAACTTCCTCGGGACTCTCCGAGCTTCCTGGATCTCTCGGAAGTCTATTTCCTTTGCCATCTTGGGGAAATTCTCCTTTATTATTTGTTCAAATAATTTTTCAACTGGTGATTGTGCCTTTCCCCCTTCTGGTACCCCTATAATTCGGATGTTGGAACGTTTAAAGATGTCCTGGAGGGTCCCAAGCCTCTCCTAATTTTTCTGAATTCTTATTTCTTCATTCCTTTCTGGTTGATCATCTTTTTCTTCTGTCTGGTCCTCTCCCTTGATTTGAGTCCCAATTTTCTTTCCATCACTATTGGTATCTTTTGTATCAGCATTCATTTCAATTAATTTAGCTTCCATATGTTTCTCTAATTTGTGACTAAAATCCACCAGTTCTGTAAGGATCTTTATAACCAGTGTTTTGAACTGTGCATCTGAAAGACTGGCTATTTCTTCATCACTTAGGTCTATCGGTTCTGGGGCTCTGAGTTGTTCTAGAGCCATTTTTGGTTTATTCGTGCTGTTTAGTGAGCGGAGCGAAGCCTTAGTTGTTTACCAGGACTGGGCGACCCAGGTCGCTGGTTTGTGACGCTGTGTGGGGGGGCGGGGTCAGAGAGGGAGCGATGGCGTTCCTCTCCGCTAGCCCAGCGCATCCAGACACTCAAATGCCTCGGGCTTGCTTATCCGATCCTAATTTTGCGAGCCTGCTGCATCGCGCGGGTTTCCCTTCTCACTGGTTTCTCCGCACGTAAATGCGCGCGACTGAGCGACCCACCGTGCCTATTCCCTGTGCACTCCGGCAGCCAGCTTGCTGGCGATCAGCCCTCGGTTGCCTGCGCGCCCCGCGCACCGCCCAGGGAATTTTTTCTTGCTAACCTGCTCCGCTGCTGGCCTCGCTCCTCTTACCGGTCCAGCCGAGTATCTAGTTGTCCTTTGGACTCCGTATTGTCGATTTTCCGTGTGGCTTGGTTGTGACTGCTGTTAAAAATAGTTGTTCTTAGATTTGGTTGTGCACAGAGGCGAGGTGGACCCTCCACCTACTTCTCCATCTTGGCGGAAGTCGATATATTACAATTATTGATTTGTGAATATTGTACGATCCTTGTATTCCTGGGATAAATCCCACTTGATCATGGTGTATGATATTTTTGATATATTGTTGGATGTGGTTTGCTAATATTTTGTTGAGGATTTTAGTGTCTATGTTCATCAGTGATATCTGCCTTTAGTTTTCTTACTTTGTTGTATCTTTATCTGGTTTTAGAATTAGGATGATGCTGGCTTTGTAAAACAAATTTGGGAGTCTTCCATCATTTTGGATTTTTTGGAATAGTCTAAGAAGGACAGGGGTCTTCTTTAAATAGTTTGTAAAATTGGCCTGTGAAACTGTCTGGTCCAGAGCTTTTGTGTATTGGGATTTTTTTTATTACTGCTTCAATTTCAGCGATTGTTACTGGTATGTTCAGGCTTTCTGCTTCTTCTTCATTCAGTTTTGGGAGATTATATTTTTCTAGAAATTTTTCAATTTTACCTAGGCTTTGAAATTAAAAAAAATCTTTTTCTTTCTTTTTTAAAAATATTTTTAAAATTTATTTTTGACAGAGAGGAAAGGAGGGGGAAAGAAATGGAGAGAAACATCAGTGTGTGGTTGCCCCTTGCACACTCCCTACTTGGGACTTGACCTGGCCCACAGCTCAGGCATGTATTCTGACTGGGAATCAAAACAGTGACCATTTGGCTCACAGGCCAGGTCTCAATCCAAAGAGCCACACCAGCTAGGGCCTTTCCTGGCATATAGTTGTTCATAGAAATTTATTACAATCCTTTGTTTTTCTGTGTTTTCAGTTGTAATTTCTCTTCTTTCATTTCTGACTGTGTTTATTTGGGTCCTCTACCCCTTTTTTTCATGAAACTGGTTAAAAGTTTGTTGATTTATAAAAAATCTTTTTGCACAACCAGCTCCTGGATTTAGTAATCTTTTGAATTGTTCATTTGGTATGTATTTTGTTTAATTTCCTTCTAGTAGTTCTGGGCTTTCTTTGTTGTTGTTCTTCCAGTTCTTGTAGATTCAGTGTTAAGTTGTTTATTTGAAATGTTTTTACCTTTTTTAGGTAGCCTGTATTGCTATGAACTTCCCTCTCAAGACTGTCTTCGCTGTGTCCCAAAGGTTTTGGACTGTATGTGTTCATTTTCACTTATTTCCAGAAACTTTTTAATTTCTTTCTTGACCAAATTATTAGCCAATTTATTGTTTAATAGAGTGCTGTTCAGTCTCCATGAGTTTGAATATTATTGAATTTTTTTCCTTGAGATGGGTTTCTAGTTTTAAGCCTATGTGGTCTGAGAAAATTCTTTTTCTTAAAGGTAACATTCACTAACTTTATTATTATTATTAATTATTATTATTATGAATAATAATTTTAACATTTTAAAATTGTTATTCAAGGACAATTTTCTGCTTTTCTGCCCACCCCTCCCCACCACCCCAGCCCTCCCCACCTGCCTTCCATTTCCACCACCCCTTGTTATTGTCCATGTGTCCTTTATACTTGTTCCTGCAAACCCTTCCCCTTTTCCCTGAAATGCCCTCCTCTTTCTCTCTAGTCACTGTCAGCCTGTTCTCAATTTCAGTGTCTTTGGTTATATTTTGCTTTTTTGTTTGTTTTGTTGATTAGGTTCCTGTTGAAGGTGAGATCATATGGTATTTGTCTTTTACCGCCTGGCTTACTTCACTTAGCATAATACTTTTCAGTTCCATTCCTGCTGTTGCAAAGGGTAGGAGCTCCTTCTTTCTTTCTTTCTGCTGCATAGAATTCTATTGTGTAAATGTACTAAAGTTTTTTGATCCATTCATTTACTGATGGGCACCTAGGTTGCTTCCAGCACTTTGCTAGTGTAAATTTTGCTGCTATGAACATTGGGGTGCATAGGTTCTTATGAATTGGTGTTTCAGGTTTCTTAGGATATAATCCTACAGTGGAGTTGATGGGTCAAAAGGCAGGTCCATTTTTAGTTTTCTGAATAAACTCCATATTGTTTTCCACAGTGGCTGAACTAGTCTGTAGTCCCACCAACAATGCACTAGGGTTCCCTTTTCTCCACAACCTCTCCAACACTTGTTGTTTGTTGACTCGTTTATGATGGCCATTCTGATGGGTGTGAGGTGGATTTTCATTGTGGTTTTAATTTGCATCTCTCTGATGCTTAGTGATGCTGAACATCTTTTCATATGTCTCTGGAACATCGTTGCATCCTCCTAGGAGAAGTGTCTCTTCAAGTCTTCTGCCCATTTTTTTCTGCGTTGTTTGTCTTCCTGGAGTAGAGTTGTGTGAGTTCTTTACATATTTTGAAGATCAAACCCTTGTCTAAAGTATCATTGGCAAATATGTTTTCCCATATAGTTTGTTCTCTTTTCATTTTAATGTTTGCTTTAGCTGTGCAGAAGCTTTTCATTTTGATGAGATCCCATTTGTTTATACTTTCATTTATGTCCCTTGTTCTAGAAGACACGTTAGTGCAAATATTGCTACATGGAATATCTGAGATTTTCCTGCCTATGTTCTCCTCTAGGACTTTTATGGTGTCATGGCTTATAGTTAAGTTATTTACCCACCCTGAATTTATTTTTGTCTATGGTGTAAGTTGATGATTGAGTTTCATTTCTTTTTTTCCATGTAGCTGCCCAGATTTCCCAACACTATTTGTTGAAGAGGCTATTTTTGCTCCATTTTATGCTGCTGCCCCTTTTGTCAAATATTAATTGACTATAAATACTTGGGTTTATTTCTGGGCTCTCTATTCTGTTCCATTGTTCTATGTGCCTGCTTTTATGCCAGTACCAAGCTGTTTCGATTACAGTGGCCTTGTAATATAGTTTGGTATTAGGTATTGTGATCCCTCCTACTTCGGTCTTTTTTCTCAGAAGTGCAGCTGCTATTCGGGGTAATTTATGGTTCCATATAAATTTTTGAATTATTTGTGTTATATCTGTAAAGTATGCTATTGGTACTTTAATAGGCATTGCATTGAATCTATAAATTGCTTTGGGTAATATGGCCCTTTTGATGATGTTAATTCTTCTGATCCTGAACACAGTATATGTTTCTATTTGCTTGTTTCTTCCTTAATTTTTCTTCAGTGTTGTGTAGTTTTCTGAGTACAGGTCTTTTTCCTGCCTGGTAAGGTTTATTCCTTGGTATTTTATCTTTCTTGGTGCTATACCAAATGAGATTATTTTCCTGAGTTTTGCTTCAAACGTTTCATTGGTCAATTTCATTTCTGAATTGACTTTGTATTCCACTATTTTGCCAAATTCATCTGTTAGGTTGAGTAGTTTTTGGTATAATCTGTAGGATATTCTATGTACACTATCATGTCATCTGCAAACAATGACAGTTTTGTTTCCTCTTTTCCAATTTGGATGCTTTTTATTTCCTTTTCTTGTCTGCTTGTTGTGGCTAGGACTTTCAATATTATGTTGAATAGGAGTGGTGAAGGTGGACAACCTTGTCTAGTTCCTGATCTTAGTGGGAAAGATTTTAGTTCTTGCCCATTGAATATGATGTTGTCTGTAGGTATCTCATATATGGTCCTTATTATGTTGAGGAATGCTCCCTCTATGCCCACTTTGCTTAGTGTTTTTATTGTAAATGGTTGCTGTACCTTATCAGATGTTTTTTCCCATCTATGGATATGATCATATGATTTTTGTCTTTGCTTTTGTGCATGTGATGCATTATGTTTACTGAGTTGTGATTATTGTACCATCATTGTGTTCCTGGGATGAATTGCACTTGGTCATGGAGTATAATCTTTCTAATATTGCCCAATGTATTGGCAGCTTAATGTATTGGCAGCTTACCAATATTTTGTAGAGGTATTTAGCATCTATGTTCATCAGCAATATTGGCCTGAAGTTTTTTTCTTTGTTATGTCTTTATCTGGTTTAGGATTAGGATGCTACAGGCTTTATAAAAAGAGTTTTGGAGTCTTCCATCTTCTTGAATTTTTTGGAATAGTCTGTGAAAGATAGGAGTTAGCTCTTCCTTTAATACTTTGTAGAATTCTCCTCTGAAACTGTCTGGTCCAGGGCTTTTGTGTGTCAGTTTTTTTTTAAAATAATTATTTTGATCCATTCATTTACTGATGGGCACCTAGGTTGCTTCCAAGTCTTGGCTATTGTAAATTGTGCTGCTATGAGCAGAGAGAAAGAAGGAGCTACTACCCTTTGCAACAACATGGATGGAATTGGAAAGCATTATGCTGAGTGAAATAGGCCAGGTGTTGAAAGACAAATACCATATGAACTCACTTTTAACAGGAAGCTAAACAACAAAACAAACAAGCAAGCAGAATAAAAACAAAGACACTGAAATAGAGAACAAGGGGACAGTGACCAGAGGGGAGGGGGAGGGAATTTAAGGGGAAAAAGGGGGAGGGATTTGGAGGAAGAAATAGGAAGGACACAGGGAGAAGAACTAAGAGGGGTGGAAATGGGAGGGAGGTGAGGAGCATGGGGCGGGGGAGGCTGGGATGGGAGAAATAGACAAAAAACTGTACTTGAAAAATAACTAAATAAAATAAAAAAAAAACCTAACCAGGCATCTGCTTGGCATTCCTTTTGTTCTATTCATGTGTTTATTTCTGAGCTTTAATGAAGGAAATCATGTGTAAATCTTTACCTAGTAAAATTTCAGAAAACACATTAAAATAATTTTTTAGGAAAAAAATAATTATTTTGTTGTTCAATTACAGTTCTCTGTATTTTCTCCCCACCCTTCCTCTTACCCTTTCCAAACCCACCTCCCCCCCTTGCTTCCACCCTCCCCCTTGGTTTTGTCCATGTGTACTTTATAGTATTTCCTGACAACCATTCTGTCCGCTCTCCTTCCCCTCTGGCCATTGTTAGATTATTCTTATTTTCAATGACACTGGTTATATTTTGTTTGCTTTTTTCTTTTGTTGATTATGTTCTAGTTAAAGGTGATATCATATCGTATTTGTCCCTACCACCTGGCTTATTTCACCTAGCATAATGCTCTCCAGTTCTATCCATGGTGTCACAAAGGATATATGTTTTTTGATTACTGCTTCAATTTCATCAGCTGTTATTGGCCTCTTCAGGCTTCATACATCTTCTTCATTGGGTTTTGGAAGATCATTTTGTTTTAGAAATTTGTTCATTTCACCTAGGTTTTTATATTTCTTGGCATATATATTTTTGTAGTAATTTCTTACAATCCTTTGTATTTCTGTGGTATCAGTTGTAATCTCTCCTCTTTCATTTCTGATTGTGTTTATTTGGGTGCTCTCTCTTTTTCCTGATGAGTCTGCTTAAAGGCTTGTCAATTTTGCTTATCTTTTCAGAGAACTAGCTCCTGGATTATTGATCCTTTTGATTGTTGTTTTATTCTCTATGTTGTTTCATTGTGCTATGATATTGGTTATTTCCTTCCTTCTACTTACTCTGGGCTGTCTTTGTTGTTGTTCTTCTAGTTCTTATAGATATAGGGTCAGGCTGTTTATTTGAAATATTTCTTTTTTTAGGTAGGTCTGTATCGCTATGAACTTACCTCTCACAGCTGCTTTCACTTTGTCCTATAAGTTTTGGCTGTTGTGAGTTTATTTTAACTTGTTTCCAGAAATTTTTGATTTCCTCCTTGATCTTATTCTTGATCCATTGATTGTTTAATAGCATGCTGTTTAATCTCCATGATTTTGAATTTTTGGGGTTTGTTTTTTTTGAGGTTGGTTTCTAGTTTCAGTCCCCTGTTGTCAGAGAAATTTCTTGATATGATTTCAATTTTCTTAAATTTGTTGAGGCTTATTTTGTGTCCTATCATGTGGTCTATGTTTGAAAATATTCCATGTGCATTTGGAAAGAATGTGTGTTTTTATTGTTTGAAATAAAAGGTTCTATACATATCAGTTAAGTCATTTGATCTAATGTATCATTCCATTCCACAATATCCTTGTTGATGTTTTGTTTGGAAGATCTAGCCATTGTTGACAGTGGAGTGTTAAAATCCCCTTCTGTAATTGTGTTGCTATCCATATCTTTCTTGAAATACTCCAATATTTTCTCTATACATTTGGATGCTTTTATGTTGGGTGTATATATGTTTACAATGTTTATATCCTCTTGATGAATTCTTTTCTTGAGTATTATGAAGTGTTCTTCTGTGTCTCTTTTTATGGTCTTTGTTTTGAAGTCTATATTGTCTGATATTAAGTATTGCTACCCTGGATTTTTCCCCTTGTTTATTTGCTTGGAGTATTTTTTCCAAACCTTTACTTTCAGTCTGTATAGGGTTTTTTTCTGAGGTGGGTCACTTGTAAGCAGCATATGTGTGGGTCATGATTTCTTATCCATTCAGCTACCCTATGTCTTTTCACTAGAGCATTGAATCCATTTATATTTAAGGTTTATTATTGATAGGTTATGATATTATTTATTATGATATAGATTATTATGATATTATTGATTGTCATTTGATTCCCTTTGTACCTGTGTTCCTTTTCCATTCTTTTTCTTCCTCTTCTTAAAGAAGTTTGTTTAGCATATCTTGCAGTGCTGGTTTTGAGGTAGGTGTATTTCTTTAGCCTTCTTTTCCTGAGACATTCCTTATTTTGCCTTCCATTTTGAGAGCCTTGCTGAGTAGAACAGTCTTGGTTGTAGGCCAAAGTTTTCATGACTTTGAATATTTCTTGCCATTCCCTTCTGGCTTGTAGTGTTCTTGTCAAAAAGTCATCTGCTAGACTAGTCTAGGGAGCTAGACTGGTCCCTAAAATGTTGCTTCCTGTTTTTCCCTTGTTGCCTTTATGATTCACTCTTTATCTTGAAATTTTGCCATTTTAATTGTGATGTGTCTGGGAATGGGCCTCTTTGAGTTCCTCTTTATTGGGACTCTCTGTGTTTCCTGGATTTGTGTAACTTTTTCTCTCATTAAATTAGGAAAGTTTTCCATCAGTACTTTTTCAAACAGGTTTTCTATCCCTTGCCCCTGTTCTTCTCCTTCAGGTATTCCTCTTATGTCGATATTATTACATTTCATGTTGTCCTGCATTTTCCTTGATCGCTCTTCATTTCTTTTGAGTCTTTTTATCTGTTCTTGCTCTTTCTGAGAGTTTTTTTCTATCTTGTCCTCCAGCTTACTGTCAATCCTCTACTTCTTCTAGCCTGTTTTTGATTCCTTATCCTGTGTTCTTTAATTCAGAAATTGTATTCTTCATTTCCTCTTGGCCCTTTTTGATTTTTCTATGTCGTTTTTCATGCTGACATAGTTTGCAGTGAGTTCATTGTAGTTTCCCTATAGTTTTTGGTAATTTGTACTGAGCTCATTGACCTTTCATATAACAATTGTTTGAAATCAATATCTCATAGTTGACTTGCCTTTATTTCATTTAGCATTTTTCTGAGGGTTTCTCCTTTCCTTTCCATTGGTTGTTGTTTCTTTCTCTTCCCATTATTTGTGAGACTCTTCTTGTTTGCTTCTGCTTCAGCAACTGATGTGTTTTGACTTCCTGACTTTGTGGTGTGAACTTCTGTGGTATGATACCTGTGAGATTCAGTGGTGTAGACTCCTTGATCTCCTGAATATGTTGCTCTCAGGCTGCCCTTTACACCATTTATGTTGGTTCTCTGGATGTAATTGGGTTTTGATTGTTGTTGGGTCATTATTTGGTAGGTCCTTCCCTCCAGCTGGTTGACTGAGGGTTACTCAACCTACCATGTCTTGTTGCTGTTGTGCAGGTGCTGGGAGAACAAAACCACAAATCCCTGGCAACAAACCCACTCCTGTCAAAATAACTCTGCCTCACAATCCCTCTATGAACACCAAATGGACCAGTATTAATAAGGGTGTAAAGAGATTGAAGAGAAGAGGAGAGAAAGTGAATATGAGATGACCCACTGAAAAAATAATTTTGTGAGGGAATAAGATGGCAAAAAGAAACAAAACCTTAAAAAATATCTAGAGGAATAGGAAGTGATTTTCAAATGATAGAAGGAGAGGGAATACTAAGAGTGAGAAGATTGTGAGAGAAGATGGTGGCTAGGTAATAGGGAGCAGGTTCTACCTCCCCCTACACATGGGAGAGAAATCTGACCTATCTACAGAGGAACAGAGCAGACAGCCAACAGTACCACAGGTAGCTGTAGTACGAGAGGACATCTGACCAGAGCTCTGGGATTCAGAGAAAAACCTGGACACTAATATCTTTCTCCACTGACTCTCTAAACTCTTCCTCAAGTAGAAGCCAGAGGCCAAGGAAGCCAAATGGACAGGTCTGGTCTAGACAGCCTTCAAAGGCCCATTAGAGAATAGAAAAGGATCAAGAGTGGTTCTGGACATGCAAATAGAGAATATCAAGCACATCCATACATTTTATGCTGTAGAAGGTTTCCCACATTTTATAAAAAAGTACTTGACATGTTATTGATAGACACTTAAAGTGACCCTTGGCATGATTAACTTTAATGGGAAAAGTCAATTTCTGATTTGACCTACACGTGGGTACCTGTCACGATATTGCTGTAATAGTAATATTTTTTAAATATTTTTTATTTTATTGATTATGCCATTACATTTGTTCTATTCCCCCCTCCATTCCCCTCCACCCTGAACACCCCTCCCCCACCACTGCCCCCCCTTTAGTTCATGAACACGTGTCTCAAGTTCTTTAGATTCTATATTTCCCATACTATTCTTACCATCCCCGCTATCTATTTTCTATCTACTGTCTGTGCTACTTATTTTTTGTACCTTCTCCCCCCTTCTCCTTCTCCCACTCCCCTGTTGCTAACCCTCCATGTGATCTTCATTTCTATGGTTCACTCCTGATCTAGCTGTCCTCTTAATTTGCTTTTGTTTTAGGTGTGGTTGTTAATAACTGTGAGTTTGCTGCCCTTTCACTGTTCAACTTTTTTATCTTCTTTTTCTTAGGTAAGTCCCTTTAATATTTCATATAATAAGGGCTTGGTGATGATGAACTCCTTGAATTTGGTCTTATCTGAGAAGCACTTTATCTGTCCTTACATTCTAAATGAAAGCTTTGCTGGATAGGGCAATCTTGGATATAGGTCTTTGGATTTCATGACATGGAATACTTCTTTCCAGCCCCTTCTTGCCTGTAAGGTCTCTTTTAAGAAATCAGCTGACAGTCTGATGGGAACTCCTTTGTAGGTGACTGTCCCCTTATCTCTTGCTGCTTCTAGGATTCTCTCCTTCATTTTAATCTTGGCTAATGTAATTATGATGTGCCTTGGTGTGTTCCTTCTTGGGTCCAACTTCTTTGGGACTGTCTGAGCTTCCTGGATTTCCTGGAAGTCTATTTCCTCTGCCAGAATGTAGAAGTTCTCTTTTATTATTTGTTCAAATAAGGTTTCCACTCGTGACTGTTCCTCTTCCCCTTCTGGTACCCCTATAATTCGAATATTGGAACATTTAAAGATGTCCTGGAGGTTCCTAAGCCTCTCCTCATTTTTTTTGAATTCTTGTTTCTTCATTCTTTTTTGTTTGGTCACTTTTTCCTTCCTTCTGGTCTACTCCCTTGATTTGAGTCCCAGTCTCCTTTCCATTACTATTGGTTTCCTGTGCATTACCATTCATTTCAATTAGTTTAGCTTTCATATGTTTCTCTAATTTGTGACTAAAATCCATCAGTTCTGTGAGGTTCCTGATCACCAGTGTTTTGAACTGTGCATCTGAAAGTTTTGCTATTTCTTCATCACATAGATTTATCAGCTCTGGGGCTCTGAGTTGTTCTTGAGCCATTTTTGGTCTGTTGGGGCCCGTTAAGTAAGAGGAGCAGAGCTTCAGTTGTTTACCAGGGCGGGGCCACCCAGGTTGCTGGTTTGTGATGCTATATGTGGGGGTGGGGTCAGAGAGGGAGCAATGGTGGTTCTCTCTGCTAGCCCAGTGCTTCCCACCACTCACCCCAGCCTGTTTATCTGAGCGGAATTGTGCGAGCCTGCTGCCCTGTGCTGTGAGTTCCCAATGCTCACCTCTTCACTGGTTTATCTGCATGCAAATGCGTGACCTATTGCAGACAGCCAGCTGTGCCTCTTCCCTGTGTGTTCCCCCTAGCTAGCCCGTACCTGTGATCCGCACCTTCAGCTGCTTGCATACCACCCAGTTGGGGATCTTTTTGGTCAACCCGCTCTGTTGCTGGCTTCACCCCTCTTACCAGTTTAGCTGAGCATTTCCTTGTTTTCGGACTCCGTATTGTCAATTTTCTGTGTGGTTTGGTTATGTTTATTGTTGTTAAAAATTTGTTGTTCTTAGATTTGGTGGTGAGCAGACGCAAGGTGTTTCCACTTACTCCTCCATCTTGGTGGAGAGAATCTATTTACTATCCTTTACTCTCACCTTACCTCAGAATCTACATCTCCCACAACCTCACTGCTTTCCAGATCCAACTCACAAGCCTTCCCTACCCAACAAGAGTCTTCTCTTCTTTCTGTCCTTTCTTAAAAGTGGCTAATTGAATTGAAGATTATGGTTAACACCATACATAGCCTAAAGATTCCTTATCTCCTCTCTACCAGCTGCTACAGTAAATATCTTTTATAAAAATTTTATTTATTTATCTTTAGAGGGGAAGGGGGGAAGGAGAGAGGGAGAGAAACATCAATGTATGGTTGCCTTTTGTGCATCCCCTGCTGGGAACTGGCCTGCAGGGAACTGGCCTGCAGCCCAGGCATGTGCCCTGACTGGGAATCGAACTGCGATCGTGTGGTTCGCAGGCCCGCCCTCAATCCACTGAGCTACACCAGCCAGGCAATAAATATCTTAGAATACTCTCCTGCTGTCATAAATCATTTTGCCTTCCACTCCAACTGATCACAAAAAAAAAGTAGGTGGAAGTGGTTAAGACATGGATACCTACTAGAAGAGAAAACCCCCAAACAAAGGAACCACCAATGGATAACAACAAAAGAAGGTGAAGGAGAAAGTAGAAACCACACAAACCTCAATCAGAGAGCTACCTGGAAATACAATTAAAGAGTAGAAAAACCTACCCAGTACAAACAACTGAACAAGAGTGAAATAGAATCCTCAAAACCTTGTACATGCAGATGAACTACCTTCAACACAAGCTGCCCTCATCATTACAACAAATTAAAACAGGTGCTGGACAGAGGGACCATAAGTTAACGAGCTGATGGGAAGGCCCACAAAAGTAAGACCCCCCGCCCCCCAAATAAAATCCAAAGGCAAACACGGAGC
The DNA here is from genome assembly GCF_021234435.1 of Artibeus jamaicensis. Lineage (NCBI taxonomy): Eukaryota > Metazoa > Chordata > Mammalia > Chiroptera > Phyllostomidae > Artibeus > Artibeus jamaicensis. The sequence continues at coordinate 4,912,389 of NW_026521810.1, read as the reverse complement.
CCAAAAAATGAACAGCCCAAGACAAGTGAGCTTGGAAGATCAAGGAAACTACATCACTGGCTCTCACAGATATTCTACCACAGAAGCTCACACCATAAACCCAGAGTCAGAAAAAAATCAATTTAAGAAGTATAGGCTAACAAGAAGAGTCTCACAAACAATGGGAAGACAAACAAACAATCCCCAAATGAAAGGAAAAGAGGAAGCCCCAAGAAGAATGCTAAATAAAATAGAGGCAAGTCAACTATCAGATATCGAACTTAAAGCACTGGTTATCAGAAATTCCAAAGAGCTCACAATGAGCTACCAGAAACTACAGGGGAACTATAATGAACTCACTGAAAACTGTACCAACATGAATAAAGAGAAGCTACCAACAAGGGCCAGAAGTAAATAAAGAATACAATATCTGAACTGAAGAACATAGTGGAAGGCATCAAAATCAGGATAGATGAAGCAGAAGATCAGATCAGTGTGAGCTGCAGGACAAAGTAGAAAGAAACATGCAGAAAGAGCAAGAAAAGGAAAAGAGGTTCAGGTTCAGATAGAATGAAGGGGATTAAGAGAAATACAAGACAATATGAAATGTAATAATATCCAAGTAATAGGGATACCAGAAGGAGAAGAAGAAGAGCAAGGGGTAGAAAACCTGTTTGAAAAAGCAATGAGAAGCTTCCCTAGTTTGATGAGAGAAAAAGTCACACAAATCCAGGAAACACAGAGAGTCTCAATCAAAAGGAACCCAAGGAGGCCCACTTCAAGACACATCATCATCAAAATGGCAAAATTCCAAGGCAAAGAGAGAATCTTAAAGGCAGCAAGGGAGAAAAAAGAAGTAACATACAAGGGAGCCCCAATAAGGTTAGGTGCTGACTTCTCCACGCAAAGGCTCCAAGCAAGAAGAGAATGGCAAGAAATATTCCAAGTAATGAGAACCAGAGGCCTACAACCAAGGCTACTTTACCCAGCAAGTCTCACAATCAAGATAGAAGGCCAAATAAAGAGCTTTCAAGACAAAAGAAGTCTAGAAGAATATGCCTCCACCAAACCAGCTCTGAAAGAAATGATAAAAGGACTGCTTTAAGGAAAGGAAGGATAAGAGGGAGACGGAGAGGAATACAGGTACAAAAATGGCAATGAATAAGTACCTATCAATAATAACCTTAAATGTAAATGGAATAAATGCTCCAATCAAAAGACATAGAATAGCTGAATGGATAAGAAAGCATGACCCACACATATATGCTGCTTACAAGAGACCCACCTCAGGACAAAAAGACAATCACAGACTAAAAGTGAAGGGTTGGCAACAAATTTTCCAAGCAAATGAATGGGAAAAAGAAGCTGGGGTAGCAATACTCATACCAGACAAAACAGACTTCAAAAAAAGGGCCATAAAGAGAGACTCAGAAGGTCACTTCATAATACTCAAGGGAAGAATCCACCAAGAAGACATAAACATTATAAATATATATGCACCCAACATAGGAATACCCAAATACATAAAGAAAATTTTGGAGGCCTTCAAGAAAGATATTGACAGCAACACAATTATAGTGGGGGATTTTAACACCCCACTGTCAAAAATGAACAGATCTTCCAAACAAAATAACAAAGATATTGTGACATTGAACAATTCCCTAGATAAAATGGACTTAATTGATATATAGAGAGCCTTTCATCCCAAAGAAGCTAAATACACATTCTTTTCACATGCACATGAAACATTTTCAAAGGTAGACCACATGATAGGACACAAAAAAACCTCAACAAGTTCAAGAAAATTAAAATCATATCAAGCATTACCTCCAACCATAAGGGATTGAAACTAGAAACCAATTCCAAGGGAAAAACCCCAAACACTAAAATTATGGAGATTGAATAGCATGCTATTAACCAATGAATGGGTCAAGAATGAGTTTAGAGAAGAGATGAAAAAGTTTCTGAAAACAAATGAAAATCTTTCCAGACAACCCAAAACTTATGGGACACAGCCAAGGAAGACCAGACAGGGAAGTTCATGGAGATACAGGCCTACGTAAAAAAGATTGAAACATTTCAAATGAACAACCTAACCTTATGCCTACAAAAACTTGAGGAACAACAACAAAGAAAACCCAGAGCAAGTAGAAGGAAGGAAATAACCAAGATCAGAGCAGAATTAAATGACATAGAGACTAAAAGCACAATTCTAAGGATCAATGAACCAGGAGCTGGTTCTTTGAGAACATAAATCAAATCAAGAAGCCTTTAAGCAGGCTCATGAAGAAAAAAAAGAGAGACCCAAATAAACCCAATCAGAAATGAAAGAGGAGAGATTACAACTTGTACCACAGAAATACAAAAGGATTGTGAGAAATTACTATGAAGAGCTATATGCCAAGAAATTTGAAAACCTAGGTAAAATGTACAAATTTCTAGAACAATATAATCTTCCAAAACTCAATGAAGAAAAAGCAGAAAGCCTTAATAGACCAATAACAGCAGAAGAAATTGAAGTAATCTAAAAACTCCGGTCACAAAATATCCCTGGACCAGATGTTTTTACAGGATAATTCTAGAAAACATTTAAGGGAGAGCTGACCCCTAGCTCCACAGATTATTTTAAACAATTTAAAATGATGGGAGACTCCCAATATTTTTTTTTATGAAGCAAGCATCATCCTAATCCCAAAACCAGGTAAAGACAACAAAGAAAAAAAACTTAGGCCAATATTGTTGATGAATCCTCAACAAAACATTGGCAAACTGCATTCAGCAATATGTTAAAAAGATCATACACAATAATTGAGTTGGATTGATCCCAGGTATGCAAGCATGGTACAATATTTACAAATCAATAAACAATATACACCACATAAACAAAATGAAAGATAAAAATCACATGATCATATCCATAGATGTGGAAAAAGCATTTGATAAGGTACAACACCCATTTATGATAAAAACACTTACAAAGTGGGAATAGGGATAGTATTCCTCAACATAATAAAGGCCATATATGAGAGACCTACTGCCAACATCAAACTCAATGGACAAAACCTAAAATCTTTCCCACTAAGATTAGGAAAAAGACAAGAATGTCTGCCTTCACCACTCATATTCAACATAGTATTGGAAGTCCTAGCCACAACAATCAGACAAGAAAAAGAAATAAAAGACAACCAAATTGGAAAGAAGGAAGCAAACCTGTCATTGTTTACAGATGACATGATAGTGCACATAGAAAATCCTATTGACTCCACCAAAGAAGTACTTGATCTAATAAATGAATTTGGCAAAACAGCTGGATACAAGGTCAATACTCAGAAATCAAAGAAATTTTGTACACCAACAATGATATATCAGAAACAGAATCAGGAAAAATATTCCATTTACTATAGCAAAAAAAATACCTAGGAATAAACCTCACCAAAGAGGTAAAAGATCTGTACCCAGAAATCTATACAACACTGAAGAAAAAAATTAAGGAAGACACAAAGAAATGGAAGTATGTATCATGCTTATGGATTGGAAGAATTAACATCATCCAAATGTCCATACTACCCAAGTGATTTATAGATTCAATGCTATCCCTATTAAAGTATCCCTATTAAAGTGCCAGTACCATGACGTATTTCACAGATAATAGAACAAATGTTTCAGAAATTTATATGAAACCATGAATGACCCGGAATAGTTACAGCAATTTTGAGACAGAAGAGCAAAGTAGGAGGGATTACAGTGCCTGATATCAAACTGTATTACAAGGTCAGTATAATAAAAACAGCATGGTACTGGCTTAAAAAAAGGCACGTAGACCAATGGAACAGAATAGAGAGCCCAGAAATAAACTCAAGTCTCTACAGTCAATTAATATTTGACAGAGGGGGAAGAAGCATAAAATGGGGTAAAAATAGCCTCTTCAACAAATGGTGTTGGGAGATTTGGACAGCTACATGTTAAAAAATGAAACTCGATCACCAACTTACACCATACACAGAAATAAATTCAAGGTGGATAAAAGACTTTAATATAAGTCACAATACCATAAAATTCCTAGAGGAAAACATTGGCAGGAAAATCTCAGACATTTCACACAGCAACATCTTCACGGATATCTCCCCTAAAGCAAGGGGCATAAAAGAGAGAATAAACAAATGGGACCTCATGAAATTAAAAAGCTTCTGCATGGCTAAAGAAATCAGCATTGGCTGATTCTGCATGACTAAAGAAATGAAAAGAGAACCAAGTATTTAGGAAAACATATATGCCAATGATACCTCAGACAAGGGTTTGATCTCCAAAATATATAAAGAACTCACAGAACATCTCTCCAAGAAGACAAATAACCCAATTAAAAATGGGTTAAAGACTTGAACAGTCACTTCTCCAAGGAGGACACGCGGAGGGCCCAGAGACATATGAAAAGATGCTCAGCACCACTAGCCATCAGAGAGATGCAAATTAAAACTACAATGAGATACCACCTCACAACAGTCAGAATGGCCATCATAAACAAATCAACAAACAAGTGTTGGAGAGGTTGTGGAGAAAAGGGAACCCTAGTGCACTGTTGGTAGGAATGTAGACTTTTGCAGCCACTATGAAAAACAGTGTGGAATTTCCTCAGAAAACTAAAAATGGAACTGCCCTTTGACCCAGTAATTCTGCTGCTGGGATTATACCCTAAGAGCCCTGAAATACCAATCCAAAAGACTGTGCATCCCAATGTTCATATTAGCACAATTTACAATAAGGAAGTGCTGGAAGCAAATGAGTGGATCAAAAACTTATGGTACCCTTATTATATGAAATGTTAAAGGGACTTATCTAAGAAAAAAGAATATAAAAAATAGGAACAGTGAAAGGATAGCAAACTCACAGTTATTAACAACCACACCTAAAACAAAAGCAAACTAAGAGGACAGCTAGATCAGGAGCGGAACCATTGAAATGAAGATCACACAGAGGGTTAGCAACAGGGGAGTGGGAGGAGGAGAAGGGGGAAGAAAGTACAGAAAATAAGTAGCATAGACGGTAGGTAGAAAATAGATAGGGGGGAGGGCAAGAATAGTATGGGAAATATAGAATCTAAAGAACTTGAGACACGTGGTCATAAACTAAAGGGGGGGAATAGTGGGGGTGGGGGGTGTGCAGGGTGGAGGGAAATGAAGGGGGAAATAGAACAACTGTAATGGAATAATCAATAAAAATATTTAAAAAAACTGGTACATTTACACAGTGGAATTCTACACAGCAGAGAGAAAAAGGAGCTTATACCCTTTGGGACAGCATGGATAGAATTGGAGAGCATTATGCCAAGTAAAATAAGGCAGGCAGTGAAAGACAAATACCATATGATCTCACCTTTAACTGTAATATAATCAGCAAAAGAAAAATACAAGCAAAATATAATGAGAGACTTTGAAATTAAGAACAATTTAACAATAGCCAGAGGGGAGGGGAGAGAGGACATTAGGGAGGAGGGTTTTCAGGAACTGCTATAAATGACACATGGACAAAACCAAGGGGAAGGGTGGGAGCGAAAGAAAGAGGTGGGTTTGGTTGAGGTTGAGGGGAACAGGTGGAGAGAAAATGAAGACAACTGTAATTGAACAATAATAAAATAATTAAAAAAATAAGTTATTAAATTTGGTGGGGAAAAAAGAAAGATGGTGAAAAAATTTAAATATTTAAAAAGATATGCTGCATGAAAAAATTAAAAATTTTATTCTCCTAAATGATATGACAATGTGTGATGAACAAAAGTAAATCTTTATGTTGTATTTTGAATCAAAAATATATCCAAATTTATAGCTTATTATATGAAGGTAAGATTTAGGATCTATCTTTGTGGAAAGGAAAGTAAAAAAAAAAGGAGAATGAAAATAAATAAGATAAAAATCCTGAAAGAATAATTAGAATTATTAAAGCCAATAATTGAAAATACGCAGGACTTAACACTTATTAAAATAAAAGTAAACAATTTTTAGTGAAGTCAAGGTGTCTTGATTTTTCAGTATAAAAGTCTGAGATTATAATTGCTGAAAATCAGAAGAAAAATAATTAAATCATCTGTAGAGCTTTTACTCTTCTAAGCACTGTCCATGTTCAATTTTCACATTCGGTTCTACAGAGAATTTTATTTTCTTAGGTGAAGAGGAAAGAACAGAGGATTTGAAAATGTAAGTAACTTTCTCTGGGTACTGGAATTAGAATGGGCTGGAGAGAGGACTTCAGCTTGTCCTATTTGCTTCCAAAGCCTAAACATATTTTTAACAAATGGTGTTCATTCCCATGGGCCTTCTTCCCCCAAATTATATTTGGCTCTTAAAATGATTCATTCTCAACATTTCAGAGTTTCATCACTTTGAGGCAATGCTCTAGCATAATGAAAAATACCCCATTCTGTTCCTGGTAAGAATTGGACTAACAACTAAGTCAACATGCTTTTCATGCCCTTCATGCATACATACATTTTTTGAAGTCTCCTCCAGTACCACTAAGTGATCTTTTAGATTTTGGTGATAAATGAGACAGAATTCCTATTCTCAAAGGGCTTACAGTATGATCAGGAAAAGATACTTTAGCAAACACTAATCAGATAGCAAACTATATCAGAGAATACTTAAGTGCTGACCTTAAGCAAAGAAACTATAGTTTTAGAAATGACCACTTTCTAAGAAGTAGTGTGTGTACGTGCAATGAGAAGGGTATGGGAGAAGTGCTGACGTGGCATTTTCATGAGGACAAAGCTGGCTTACCCTGACATGATGTTTCAGGAAAACTTATCTAAGGAATTTGTCTACTGAATTTTAGCATGAAAAATTTTCATCTGAGTTTATACCAAAGGAAGGTATGCTCAGGTTGAGATATCAATGGAGCTATTTTTAGTTAGGATAGGAACACAATTTGTTTGACTCAACACAAAATTGTTAGAATGAAATAAATCAAAGTCAGCATTATGTCCCTTTACCTGCCCCCAAATCTGGACATCAACTTAGAATATTGGTGGGTCAGGTTTTGTTTCAGCTTATGCTGCTCTAACTACAAGGTTTGTCTGAAGGCACTGATGTATATTGAAACAGTATTTACTTATGAACTGATATATCTCTCTTTGGTCAGGAGACCAAGTAATATCCAGAACTTTCAAATTAGATAATTGCCTGCATAGCATTGAGTATAGCTACTATGAGATTATTGCTCTGAGATGATGTTGTCTTTGGAAGATTAGTCCTTTGCTGTACTGTTCTGGTTTTTTTATTTTAATTTGTTTTCTGTGTAACCAGCATACTAGGCATCTAAGATCCCCCCCCACACACACAAACTTAGTAGCATCTTCACCTCTGAGATCTTAAATACCATTGAAGTAAAATGTGGCAAAATTTATTCATATTACATTTGCTGTTGCTACCACCTTGTGCTCACTCTGTCCATTTGAGGGGCTTCCTCCATTAGTCACTTTGCATGCAGCAAGCCAAATCCAAATCTGTGAAAGAAAAGTAATTAGCTATTTTAAGCAATGATAAGAACATCACAAATAATCAATTTCTATGGTATTACCAGCTACTCAGTCAAGGAAAATTCTGTAAATGCCAGACTTTGTTACAGAATATCAGCCAACCTGTGGGCTTTGATTGTTCAGTATGCATAGATTCCAGGGTTAAAAGGCAGAGCTGTAATTATTCTCACCTTTAATTTTCCCCCTCAAATAAAGAGGAAGCTGTCCATAAAGTCCTCAGTGTAAGCAAATGAGTGGCTTTATAGTTGTAGAGATATATTGTGAGGCTTCACAAAAATTGGAAACCAGCAAACTGCTTGGGAGTAATTAAATGTAATCTGATGCATGCCACCTCACAAAGAAGGAAGAGCTGATTACAATTACAATACAGCACTCTTAGAAACATATTTATTGTACGTACTTTAAAGATGTTTATTTCACCTGAAAGGAAAGGACTACAGAGGCATTTCCCTGTAATCAAAACAGAGATCATCTTTTTCTGACTATATTATTTCAATTTCAAAAGTTCATAGCAGACAGCATTTCATTCCACTTTAACTTTTGGGCTCCTTAAATGTTTCTAACATTGCTTAAGAAAAACCACCCATATCCACCTCTAGCTCCTCTGTCTCTCGCTCTCTGGAGACAGAATTCAGCACTTATATACTCATTAAAACATAAAGCATTAAGTCAGTCCTCACAGGTGAAGTAGAGTACACAGATTCTCTGACACCGTCTCAGCGCATGTACACATGTGTTGCCCTCGACACGGAACACGGAGCAGTCACTGCTGTAATTAAAACACCAATTGAAACAAAAATGTAAACTCTGGCTTAAAGTAGAAAAGTGGAGATGGATGAATAATATTCTCATTATTCAAGCTAACTTGGAGTTATTAAGATGTACTATAGGGAAGAAAACTAGCAGCCTATATCCCAAGTTAGTTTTCTTTAATTCTATCCAGGACTTGACTTCTGTATTATATAAAAGATATCTGAAGTTAAAGTAGAATAAGAGGGAAATCACAAGAGTTAAGGAGATAATTGTAACCTCATAAGAACCCCGCAGTGATGCATTTCTTTCTTTTTTAGGGCATGGCTTGCTGAAGGCAGAAGCTGAGTGGATATGGTCACTATTCTGGGCAGGGAAGGTGGGGCACACACACACAGGTAGTCATTTGGTGGAAAGTTTGTCTGTGGTTGTCACTGGTGTGTGGAGTTCTTTGTGAAGGTGGAAGGAGAGACCCACAACAAAATACCTTGGGACCTTCCCCTGACCCTGCACAGTCTCTGTGAGGTGGCCTCCACGCTATCATGGCCTGAATTAAAACCTGCTCCAGAGAGAGGGCAAATTGATGTCATTTTCAAAAGTGTAGTTTTGGAATATGCTAAGATTCTCTAGACTTACTCTTTGCCCCAAAGTTTGGTCAAATGGAATGAAGTGCATGCACAATAATATTTACATTATTGCCAGAATAGAATACTTTCAGTGAGTCCTTACGCATTTTGGAGAAAATGCCAGCAATGTTGAGACAAGGTGCATACCAGCAGTGGTGAGCACTGCAGGTTTCTTCCTATAGAAGATTTAAATTTAGACCTCCATGGATTAACATTTTATTTTAAAGCATGGGAAAGACACTGTGTCTCATCAGTAGTTGGGACTCGATTGAATAATACCTCTCAGGTTTATCAGTTACTGAACAAAAGGATGCATATAATTTCTCCAAGTTTAAGTTCTTAAAGATTTAAGTTAACATGTATGTTTTAAAAGAATTTATTTATTTATTTTTCAGAGAGAGGGGAAGGGAAGGAGAAAGAAAGAGAGAGAAACATTAGTGTGCGGTTGCCCCTCCCACACCCCCAACTGGGGACCTGGTCTGCAACCCAGGCGTATGTCCTGACTGGGAATCAAACTGGCAACCCTTTGGTCCTCAGCTTGTGCTCAATCCACTGAGCTACTTCAGCCAGGGCTAGGTTAATATGTATTTTTATAAGAAAGAGCTACAATAAAACTTTGGTTGCTCTTACAACCATGTCAAGATATGCAACAAAGACCCTTTCTGAAGTACCATAGGCTTTGTTAAAATATCAGCCAAAATGTTTTATGCGGTCCTTTTGTTTTTCAATATTTATATTCTGAAACTGTAAAAATTGTTGAAGTCACTTTGACAGTATCACCGCGTAGTAAGGAAAAAAATGGAGTTTTTAAAAATAAAGCAATGGTACCACCTAAATCTGCATTAAGTCTAAACTGAAGACATTACATCAAATCAAAATTGAAATAGCTCAGTACTGCTGAAGGTTCAGGCTTACTGGGAAGGGCGTGCTCCCCACCTGGCACACCAAATCTACAGTGAGGCTAGCCGATGAAGGTTCACACATGAACAATGCCACCAAAGTCTAGTTTTCTCCCCAAAGCCACATAAAGGAAAGATATTGTAATGATGCACACATGCTTTCTCTGCCTCTGTCTGCATGTTCTCATAGTGAAAATAGCACACATATAATATAACAACCTTGAGAGATCGTGAACTGCTTGGCAATGTTATCTTCTGTGCTGCTGAGGGGTCAAAAGTTTTCACCAGCTGCCTGAATCTGTCCGGACATGTTTAAGTGCTCATCCTGTTAGAACTGGCAATTAAACAGTGTCAGAGCTACGAGACCCCAAATTTGATTCCACCCTCTTCTTTTCTTTGCAGAACACAATTTGATTTTTTTCCACTAGAAAAATGCATACACACATATAACTGTATATGTACGTGTGTGTATTCCAATGCACCTAAACAAAAGTGACAATGCTGTAATAATAAAATATTGCTTACTTAACCATGAAAGAGAACGAATTTTACAAAAGTAAAAGTTCTCTATGGTTATTTTTAATGAGTATGTGCTCAAAACTGTACCTATTTTGATATTGTCTTTGAACTTTGGTCTATGTTGTCTGTGTTGGCACAACAGCTTTTAGCTTGTTAACCATTAAATGTATGGAGAAATGGAACATGAATTTTAAGACACTCCAAAGAGTAGAATCTGGAAAAAGAATCAATAGAAATTAGTAAATATGAAAGTCTTGCAAATCAACAACATAATACAAATAGGAATACAAAAAATCTGTAAAATGTTATCAAGATACAAAAAAAAACCTTAAAAAAGAGCAAACTGTGTATTTACTTAAGTCAACTGTTTGCTGAATGAAAATGCATTTGAACAAGGGACTAGTGGGACATACAGATCATCAAGGGAGCTGAAAATGGAGCAAGAATGACCACAGTTAAGACGCTTAAGGGCTTGTGACATCTTTCCTTAAAAATAAACCCCTAAACAGAAAAGGAGTAATAAACTTAAAAATCATTTACTGATTGACAACTGAGATTTTGCATTATTAGTGTGGAAAAGTAAATTTTCTGTGATAGTTTGTTGTATTTAAAGACAGTGTAAAACTCATTGCAAACAGTTGTTTACAGTGCGTTTTTCAGCGCTGAGCTGTTTTAAAGCTCAATTGTGCATTTTGCAGATAAAGTGGAAAAACGAACTGAAGGCTGTATTGTAAGCAGTGGTTGCCGTGGAAACCCCGGTTTCAAGAGCTGGTTCTCCATTACCACTTAATTTAGGCTTCCTAATTGCATTCCACTAAATCGGTAGCGACAATATCTGCAGAGCAAAACTGCTTGCCCAGTCTAGCGCAAACCTCTTTGAAACAGGCTTTTTGAAAGCCAGGAGCTATAAAAACTCAGCATGACACAGAGCATATGAGAAACCTGTAGTTCAAATGTACTACTGCTTGCTTTCTCATCCTTGGTAACTCCAGTGTGCTCTACGCCAATCTATTAGTTCAGTCTACCTTAAAGATCATAAAGCTCTGCCATGTGGAAACTCATCTGTCCAGCAACACATTGGTGCAAAATAGATTTAATTGTCCTCCCAGCCCGGTATCATGTCCATCTTATTTTACTACACACCAGCAGGTAGCCATACACAGCCTCACTTTCCTTGAACTGCCCTTGCTCCACAATATGCGGAGAACAATACTTTCTCAGTTTAAATTATTTGCCACTGTTGGGCTGAGCAGAGAGCTAGACCGCCCATATGTGACTTGAAGAGAGGCTTGTCAGAACCACTAGACATAAAAGCATTGCAATTATCGACCACACTGCTTTAATAGAGGAGGCAACTAATATGATAGTGTAAGTGACTGTGCCAGTGAGGAGCTCTTCGTCACTGTCAGATTAACACTTGAGTTAAACTCTTGTAAATCAGTCACATTATGCTGCTGGTGGAGAAATAAACACAGACCTATTATGCTTGGGATTCCAGAGAGCTCTCTGCACAAAAGGAGTTACACCGGATGCCCTGTTAATCTGAATTTTGTCATGTTGATTATTTTGCAATGACTAATGTGAGTAACAGTGGGAAGATCTAAGTTGCCTGTGGCAGAGCAGAAGGCCAGCCTGACTCCAGGCCTGGCATGGGAGTGTGTGGAGGGCATCCTGTGTCATGTCCAGTGGAAGGGAAAGCCAGCCCAGCTCTGAATGACAGCAAAATCCCACAAGCCTTATTTTTTTCTTTCACAGCAAATGCTTTCAAGCAAAATGCACTGCTGTCTTGGAGGACATAACTTCATGCCAATCCATAGTGAAGCACGCCATTTCTCTCACTAAGGTCTTGAGGATTTGGCATTTATGTTTTAGTCAAAGAGACTTTTTTGCTTCAGAGAGCCAAGTAAAAAAATAAGGGCAGTGTTTTCATCCTCTCCCAGGTGGTGGTGCATGTTCCAAAAGCAGCCTGGAAGCTGCTGCCAAACACTCCGCTATTGTCTTTCAGCTCCTGACGTTTTGAATGCCCTCGCTCTCTCAACTACAGGTCTTCTGCAGGAATGAATGAAGCATTTTCCAGGACAAGACTTTATGAATGAGACAGCTTGTGTATTACAAGGCAGGAGGCTCTGCATTTCCCAGATCAAGAAAGCAAACTCTAAGGGAGCCTTGCATCTCTGTTCTAGTAGAAATGTGGAGGGGAAGGAAGATAACATCACCAAAAAGAAAGTATCTTCACTGAAGCATGAAATATTAAAAAGGCCATCCGTTGTCTTTAAACAAAACCTAAAGAGCCCTGGCTGAAGTTGGTTCTCATATTAAAATGGACAATTTTAATTTGCAGGAAAACAAGGCTTCTGATGTAGGTGTGGTGGGGTGCTGGGCAGGGGCAGAACCACACACCACCTCTGTATTAAATATACTGACTCATGATTCTGTGACTGAGTTTGGAGACTAAGTTCCAGCAAAATTATGAGCTACAGTTCTGAAATTTTCATTCTTTTCTATCAAATAGGCCCAATCAGAGTGTTCATTTCCAATTCCCCAGAGCTTCCTTAAGAAGGCTTAGGGTTGTGAACACACTCTTCTTTTTCTGATACTGGACATAGTGCGGGGTGGGGGCAGCTTCTGTATCTAACCATGTCCATTTCTGCTCATTTCTTCCTCAGTGTGGAAGGAAAAATGGTTAACTATCATGCTTTGTGTAATCACCTTGGTGTTGCTATACGTCACCTAAATGAGGAAAAGCCAACCCTGTTTCCCCACTTTCTCCAGGCCACTGTCACCATGCTCTTGCCTGCAATGTACTCAGAAGCAGCTCCCAGAGGAGCCAGTGGGGACGGAGATCAAGGAAAAGTAGAGGCAACTTTGTTCAAGCATCAGGTTCCTGCTAATTTCCTCTCATGCTAGTCTTCTGGAAACACCTCTGATTTTATCTGTGTTCTCCTACTTTGCCACCGCTTATCTCTGATCCACCTCACAAAACTAATAAAATAAAAGACTAATGTTTCCTTCTCATCCTTAACAATTAATTCTAATTCTAAAACCTCTTTGATCTCCTCTCCATTATTCTAACGCTGAACCCCCAAGTCTTTGAGCTTAAAATCGAGTCTTGTTCCAGGGCATAGCCAACGTACCCCATCTGAAAAAAATTAGAGCTGCCACAGACAATGTTTATACTGAATATAAATCATGAAAAATTGCATAAATAGTTACGAGGGAAAATTGTAGGATAATGCTGCTGATAGAATCAATAGCATCCTTGATAGTAATATACCCAGGAGTTCTACATATTATCTATCCACTGAAGTGTCAATATAATAAAACCTACAGAGGGATTTATATCAAAATCCATTCTCTGTTAATTCCCAAGTGAAAAATAAATTGGATACTTTAAAGATCTTCTCTAATCAACTTGTTCGAGAAACTGGATAAACTGGCCATTGTGCTCTTCCAACTAATGGATGTTGGGAAGCATTTCTCTCTCTTTGAAAATTTTTACAGCACATTTGAGCATATTGCTCAAGATAGCAAAGAAAATAATACACATTTTATGAATTCTGTAAGTCATTAGGACCCATGCGATTATATTTTCTAGAGAGTGTTTTATATTTATATTATTTATCTTTGAATCCTAGTGTTTAGTAATGGGCCCAGAATATAAGAGGTTCCATACAAAATGCTTTAAGAATAAGCAAATACACATTGATTGGACTTTATCTTAACCTATCTTTGCTCATTTTCTTATTTCTTGACATCTAACATCCTTTAAATTAATTACTTTGTAAATTTTCAAATGCTAGCCACTTATATACATTTTGAGAGAAAAATTAAAGGTGCACTTTTAGCAGAAGCTTTTTGTGATCCTAGACCAACACCACTTCTATAGGTCTTACCCTCATGTCAGTTATATTTGAAAGTGGCAAGAAGGCTCCCGGCTCACTATGGGATTGCTGATTAAATCTTATTAACAGAAAAATGCCTTTCATATACATGTATTTGAAAAAAAGGAGAGAAGATTTTAGAGTTCCACATAATAGTCTACATATTGAAGCAATATTCAGTGTAATAAAATTCCAGGAAAATAAATATTTTCCTTTTTCTACAAACACATCTTTGTATTATGTTCGATTGTTTTTAAAAGGTATTTGGACTGATTTAAATAACAAAGTAGCTATTTTCTATGTGTTTTAAGCACCAAAGAATGTTATCGAAAGTGGTCACCAGGTACCTATCTGCACATGGCCCAAAGCAGCCAGTACTTCATTTATCTGGGTGTTAGGGTTTTCAATAATCTGGCTATCGTCTTAAAAAAAAACCCTAAATCATGAATTCTATTTCAAACAAAAGATGTTTGAGAACTCTTGTTTCAATAAGTTTTGATTTACTACTTTAGTTCTAAGGAAAAAAAAAACATGGAATCTGGGTGAGTTTGGCTATACAATTTGTGGGGCCTTCTGCAAAATAAAACATAGTGCCCCTTACACAAAAACTAAGAATCTTAAAATGGCAACAGTGGAGCGCTGAAGCAAGCCTGAGCCCCTTTCATCACTGGGCCCCAGTGACAGCACTCCTTCAAGGCTGACTTCTTTCGGGATTCAAGTCGTGGCTGCCCCTTTACTAGCTGTGTGCTTGTAAACCAACCACACTTAGCTTTGGTTTTCTGGTCTTTCCAGTGTGGTTCTTTGAACATTCCTTCCCTCACACCAATATGCTCGCTGTGAGCATGAAATGTAAAAGTGCTTTATAGATTTTAAAGTATGATATAAAACTATGTCTTGAAATATCATTTAAAATTTTTTCAATTACAGTTGATATTCAATATTATACAGGGTTGAACAAAATTAGGTTTACAGTTGTTTGTGTGGAAATAATACAATCGTTAATAAGTGATAATATAAGAATAATGAACTCTGTGTTCCACTTACTCACAAGTGTAAACATACTTTTGCCCTGTATTGGTTTCAGGTGTACAACATATTGGTTACCTTACAAAGTGATCATCCCAATAAGCTTACTAACCATCTGACACCATATATAGTTATTACAATATTATCATTATTTTTCAATTGTGGAATGATGATAGGGATGGAAGGGGACAAGATTAGGATGTAATCAAATGCTGTCTTCACTTTTCCTTCTCTGAACTTAGAGTGAGATGACTTGATATTCCCCTCAGTCTCCTTGGGCTTCAGCTCACATGAATACACCATCTTGTTTTCCTCTGAAACAAAGAACGGTTGAACACATTGATTATCCTTGGGCCCATTGTCCTAGGTCCTGACTCTGACTCATCATTGGGTCCTAAGAATAACTCAGTCATCAGGAATTTATCATATTGAGTTTATTGTGTGCCAGGGCATATAACATAATGAAATCCCTGTGAGCTACTTTTCTGAGCATTAATAGCATAAACATAATACACTCCAGTTGAACTCTCATTAAGACAGAAGAACATGGTTGTCCCCTCAGACTCAGGCAGGAATAATGCCTGGTGCCATGAATATACAATTTCTCTTCTTCAGTACCATAGCCATTGTTCCCATTTGAGGTGAGTAGCTCTAGGCAGGAATGGAGGCACCTCAGCAGGCCCCAGATGGCTCCCTTAGGGATAGATGGTTCCATTGCTTTGAAGACAAAGGGACCAGGCCCAGACTTCCTTCTGTCAATACATTCGTAACTAGATTGGCTTACGAAGTGGGGATCCAGAGGGCTCAGAGCTGAGTCTGATTATCACTTGCCGT
The DNA here is from genome assembly GCF_021234435.1 of Artibeus jamaicensis. NCBI lineage: Eukaryota > Metazoa > Chordata > Mammalia > Chiroptera > Phyllostomidae > Artibeus > Artibeus jamaicensis. The sequence continues at coordinate 4,896,350 of NW_026521810.1, read as the reverse complement.
AGCTACACTGAGCCTAAGTAGCAGCTTCTAAGATTGTTTCAGGGAAACTTGTGGGTATGCAAACTTGGCCTGAGGAGGTCCCACAAACATGACATGTCTTCAGAATGTCAGGTGTCATCTCAAAGACTCACATGGGCAAAACCCACCACATACAAATTCAAGACAAACATCAGAAAACTTGAATCATAAATAGTGAATACCACTAATAATAAAGAGCTCTGAAAATTTGAGGTTGAACAAGATGAACAATCTGGTGGCAACATAAGCAAATGATAGCAAGCATTTTGTAGAGAAAATAACATGGACCTTAAACAAATGAAAATATGATTGACCTCCTTCAGGGTGAAAAATCACAAATTAAAAGTACACTTAGACACACTGACAAAGAACTCTGTTTTTTCACATGGTCTGCAAGTGAGACTGTTGGAAATAGACCCTATCAGATGTTGATGATAAAAACATGAAATAAGTAAAACCCTGGGAGAGAAAAATTAGGCAATGTTTAGAAAAATGTATATGATTTTACCTTTTGATTCAGAAATTCTACTTCTCATAGATACACTACCAAAAAATACAATAAAGTGTATATACAACATTATTGTGACATATTAGTGTTAGAAAAATATTGGGAAAATCCCAGGTGTCTCCATTAATAGAGTACTCTGGGAATAAACAGTAGAGCATTGACTCAAAAAAATTCTATATGGTCAAAAAAGTTAATGGGAAAGATCTCTATTCATTAAGAGAAAATAACAAATTACTGAATGTAAAACTTCTGCATAAGAGAGGCAATATAAATTTATTTACTTATTTGCTTATATTTTCAAAAAACAACACTGGAGAGAAAGCCAAAAGAGAAATAAAAGTAATTACTTAAAGGAGAGGGAACAGGGGCCAGAGGGAAATAAGACTTCTCTGAATCGTGTCAATACTTTGAAGATTCAAAAAAATATACAATTTCAAAATACTCTCAAGTGCACAAACCTATTCTCTATTTGGTAACATGATCACACAGCAAAGAATTATTTCAAGTAACTTCAGAGGACATTATTTAACCTCTGTATCCATGGTAAAGTATTTTGTGAGGACAAACAGAGCTGCAAACCAGTGATAAACTGTATTTTGTAATTTTTTATTAGTAGTGATATTGGTAATATTACTTTGAGGTAATTTTATATGTTTTGTAAACTAAAGCAAATGAGTAGTTTCAGCTAATATTTTCCAAGTAAGAAAAAAAATACAAGTGTAAATTGAAGGAATATAGGCAAATTCCTGCAATGTGAATTAAAATTTTTGGTATTAAATCATGATTTAAGAAAGTTATGGATGGAGGGTAGGGGGTTGATGATGTTTAAGGAGAAAAATTTGCAACAGGTAGTTAATAAGTCATAGTGATCTAATGTGCAGTAGAATGAATATAGACAACAGTATTGTACTATAATTATATTACATGAAAAAATTGACAAAATGGCAATTATATTACAATACATAAATATATTCAAGTAATACATTGTATACCTTATATTTATATGATGTTAAATGTAAAATATATTAATTAGAAAAATAGTACTAGTCCTGCCTAAAAGCAAAGGCAACTCTGTAGCAATGATTATCCCTCACGCCACTATGGTGATCTCATAACACTACTCCCCATTGAAAGGAACCACTTTGGGGAGAGAAACTATACAAATGAACCAAGATATCTTGCTGTGTCAGAAATGAAAGAAGCTTTCAAAGACTAGTGGGCTTACATAAAAATGATGCACTATCACTGACCAAAGATAGTGCAATTTGAGTATCAAAAAGTGAATTAAATTGAAATACAATTGAAATGAAATGCGAAAAAAGTGAACTTTCAGTGGTGCTAGAAGTGGGAGGTGGCTACATACAACAAAACAATGTAAATACACATAAAAAATGAAACAAAACAAGTCATTGGTAACTATTTCAGGTAACCATTGACACAAACGTTTGTCTAAACATTGGCAAGTAAAGGAGATGAATCGAGCATTTATTCTGCTTTGTATACAAATTTAGTATCCCTGGTTGATGAAGAAAAATTCCTTACAAAAAATGTGGAAAACTCAACTGAATTAGACTATCATTTTGCAGAATGTATTGAATGATCAGAATCCAACATAGGTATTCAGTGGGGGAAATGGTCAGATGCAGTGTGACCTTGTGAGCACCCCATGAAGAGATAATCTCTTTCCAACATGTTGACCTAGTCTGGTCTTATGACTTGTTCTGAGCAATGGAATGAGGGAAAACTCATGCAGTGTAATTTCCAAGGCTGGTCCTTCAGAGACCTGCAGCTTCTGCCTTTGCCACTTGGACTACTCCCTCTTCGAAGCTGTTTGTCTTGTAAGACTACCTAGAGACTATAGTGTCATAAGAAAGCCTAAGCTAGACACGTGTAACAGCCACCTCATGGATGAGAGCTGAGGAGGCAGACAGAAAACCTGGGTGAACTTACCAGCCTGGCCCAGTCCCCACCTGACCACAAGAGAATGAATGATCCTAGCCAGTACCTCAGGATGATCAGGTAAAACTTCCCAGCCAAGCTTTGCCCAAACTGTCATCTAGGAAACTGTGATGTAAAATGGTTATTGTTTTAAGCCATGAAGTTTTGGGATAGTTTAGTCATGTAGTGGGAACATAAAAATTAGAAAGTCACTCTTTTGGCATCTATAATAAAATATCCGATTCAGGCACAGATTATCAATGAGGAAATCAAGAATTGAAAGCTTGGTAGGGAGTTTTACATTGAACAGAACAGGGAAGACCAAGAGGTCACCATCACATTACTAAAGCGTGAAACAGCCAGACAGGAGGCGCCTTTTGGTGTGATGCTGTAGGAAATATAACTTATGACATATTTTTGTAAAAAAGGCAAACCACAAATGATTCAGAGTTGAATCTGAATCTAGTAAAATTTCCAATTATAGAAAATACAGGGATAGGATTCTAGTTAAGTGACATTGAGAATAAGTGAATGGATATATCTGGGGGAGAGACTTCTACAGAACAGCAAGTCTACCTGATCTTCAAAGAGCCAATAAAACAAACAAACAAACAAAAAAAGGGCATTTACAGATTAGAAGAAATTTAAGAGACTATTGATCAGGCATTCAGTATATGGATCTTGCCAGAATCCGTACTCATACAGGACAAGAAGCAAAAGACAGACACTCAGGGAAATCTGAATATGGAATGAATGTTACATGACAGCAAGAAATTATTTTTATTTTTTTACAGTGTGATAATGACATGGTGGTTATTTTTTAAAATGTCTGTTTCTTTGCTTTATTAATAAAGAGTTATATACTAAATATGTGGAAGTTAAATAACATGAGGATTGAAATTTATTTTAAAATTCTTTAGCAATAGTTTCATAATATATACAAATATGGAATCATATTATATACCTGAAGCTAATATGCCAATTATAACTCAATAAAAATAGTAATATAATAATTTACCAATTAAAAAAGAAGGAAAAGGCCAATGAAGGGAGGAAGAATAAGAAAAAAATGATGCAAAACTCTTGGTAGTAGTTGACTCTGGTGAGGAAATACAGGACTCAATATTAAAAGTCTGTACTTTTGCTTTGTTTGAAAATTTTCGGAGATGCTGGGAAGATGGCGACGGAGTAAGATGGAGCGGATACTAGCTCCTGTACTCATGGGTGAAAATCCTGGCAGATCTATGGAGAAACAGCACAATAAACCATCGGTTACCCAGCATTTACGAAATTAAAAGACCAGAGATTGTGACCGACGCTGAAACACCAGACGGCGGCAGAGTCAGCTACCGGAGCTGGGTCTCACGCGGCCCCTGTACTGCCGCCAGAGCAACAGGCCTGGGAGCCGGGGCCTCAGGTACAGAAGCCGGACACTCCAAGCCCCTGTGACGGTCCTGGGAGACAGAGGAGTCAGGAACCAGAGCGGGGACACCCTTGTGCCGATGCCATAGCTACTAGCCTGGGCAACGGAAGGGTCAGTTGCAGGAGCTGGGACACCAAAGGCCCCTGTGACGCCGCCATAGAGACAGGCCTGGACCCTGAGGAGCCAGCTACGGGAGCCGGGAAGCTCTCAAATCCTGTGTCGCCGCCATAGCGACGAGACTGGACGCCGGGGAGTCAGGTACAGCCGGGACTCTCCAAACCCCTGTGACGCAGCTGAGGAGCCAGCTACGGGAGCCGGGAAGCTCTCAAATCCTGTGCCGCTGCCATAGCGACGGGACTGGACGTCGGGGAGTCAGGTACGGAAGCCGGGACACTCCAAACCCCTGAGACAGCCCGGGGTGGCAGAGGATCCCTCTACGGGAACTGGGAGGGTCACAACCCCTGTGCTGCTGCCATAGCAAGGGGATTGGACACTGGGGAATCAGGTACGGGAGTTGGGACTTTCTAAGCCTCTGTGCCACTGCCATAGAGACAGGACTAGACGCTGGGGAGTCAGGTACGGAAACCGGGACACTCCAAGCCCCTGTGACGGCCCTGGGCGGCAGAGAGAGCCAGATACGGGAGCCAGGACATTCCCAGCCTCTGTGCCACTGCCCTAGTAACGGGCCTGGGTGCTTGAGGAGGCGGCTACTAGAGCCGGGACATTCAGCAGTGGTAGGCGACCAACGCAGAGACCAGTGCGAGGACCAGCGTGAGTGTAGGTGGAGACGAAGAACATCAAGAAACTTCAAGGAGTCTGTACCACTGAACTTCACAAGGAACATACCACAGAAGTTTACACCATAAAACCAGTGTTTCAGAACAGATCAATTTTGGAAGCAGAGACTAACAAGAAGAGTCTCAAACAATGGGAAGACAAAGAAACAATCCCCAAATGAAAGAAAAAGCAGAAACTTCAGAAAGAATGTTAGATGAAATAGACGCTGATCAACTATCAGACAGTGAATTCAAAGCACTGGTTATTACGAAGTTCAAAGAGCTCAAAGAGCTCACAGTGAGCTACCAGAAACTACAGGGAAATTATAATGATCTCTCTGCAAACTACAGCAACATCAAAAAGGAAATGGAAACCATCAGCAAGAGACAAGAGGAAATGAAGAATACAATTTCCGAATTGAAGTACACAGTAGAAAGTTTCCAAAGTAGGATAGATGAAGCGGAGGATAGGATTAGTGAGTTGGAGGACAGGGTAGAAAGCATCTCACAGAAAGAGCAAGAAAATGAAAAGAGGCTCAGAAAGAATGAAGAGGGATTAAGAGAAATGCAAGACAATATGAAACGTAATAATATCCGAATAATAGGAATACCAGAAGGAGAAGAAGAAGAACAAGGGATAGAAAACGTATTTGAACGAGTAATGAGAGAAAATTTTCCTAATTTGATAAGAGAAAAAGTCTCACAAATCCAGGAATCACAGAGAGTCCCAATCAAGAGGAACCCAAGGAGGCCCACCTCAAGACACATCATCATCAAAATGGCAAAATTCCAAGACAAAGAGAGAATCTTAAAGGCAGCAAGGGAGAAAAAAGAAATAACATACAAGGGAGCCCCAATAAGGTTAGCTACTGACTTGTCAATGGAAACACTTCAAGCAAGAAGAGAATGGCAAGAAATATTTCAAGTAATGAGAACCAGAGGCCTACAACCAAGGCTACTTTACCCAGCAAGGCTCTCAATCAAGATAGAAGGCCAAATAAAGAGCTTCCAAGACAAAAGAAGTCTAAAAGAATATGCCTCCACCAAACCAGCTCTACAAGAAATACTAAAAGGACTGCTTTAAGGGAAGGAAGGATAAGAGGGAGACAGAGAGGAACACAGGTACAAAAATGGCAATGAATAAGTACCTATCAATAATAACCTTAAACGTAAATGGATTAAATTCTCCAATCAAAAGACACAGAATAGCTCAATGGATAAGAAAGCATGACCCACACATATGCTGCCTACAAGAGACTCACCTCAGGACAAAAGACCATCACAGACTAAAAGTGAAAGGCTGGAAACAAGTTTTCCAAGCAAACGGACAAGAAAAAAAAGCTGGGGTAGCAATTCTCATATCAGACAAAATAGACTTCAAAAAAAAAGGCTGTAAAGAGAGACCCAGAAGGTCATTTCATTATACTCAAGGGAAGAATCCACCAAGAAGACATTAACATTGTAAACATATATGCACCAAACATAGGGGCACCCAAATATATCAAGAAAATCTTAGAGGACTTCAAGAAAGATATTGACAGCAACACAATCATAGTAGGGGATTTGAACACCCCACTATCAAAAATGGACAGATCTTCCAAACAAATTATCAACAAAGATATTGTGGCATTAAACAACACCCTAGAAGAAATGGACTTAACTGATATATATAGAGCCCTTCATCCCAAAGAAGCTAAATACACATTCTTTTCAAATGTACATGGAACATTCTCAAAGATAGACCACATGATAGGACACAAAAGGAGCCTCAACAAATTCAAGAAAATTGAAATCATACCAAGCATCTTCTCTGACCACAAGGCACTGAAATTAGAAACCAACCCCAAAGAAAAAAACCCAAAGCACCCAAAAACATGGAGACTGAATGGTATGCTATTAAACAATGAATGGGTCAAGAATGAAATTAGGGAAGAAATCAAAACATTTCTGGAAACAAATGAAAATGATCGCACAACAACCCAAAACTTATGGGACACAGTGAAGGCAGTCCTGAGAGGGAAGTTTATAGCAATACAGGCCTACCTAAAGAATATAGAAACATCTCAAACAAACAACCTAACCCTACGCCTGCAAGAACTTGAGGAACAACAACAAAGACAGCCCAGAGCAAGCAGAAGGAAGGAAATAACCAAGATTAGAGCAGAATGAAATGACATAGAAACTAAAAGCACAATTTTAAGGATCAATGAATCCAGGAGTTGGTTCTTTGAGAAGATAAACAAAATAGACAAGCCTTTAAGTAGGCTCATCAAGAAAAGAAGAGAGAGGACACAAATAAACACAATCAGAAATGAAAAAGGAGAGATTACAACTGATACCACAGAAATAGAAGAGATTGTAAGAAATTACTATGAAGAACTGTATGCCAAGAAATTTGAAAACCTAGGGGAAATGGACAAATTTCTAGAAAAATACAATCTTCCAAAACTCAGTGAAAAAGAAGCAGAAAATCTAAATTCACCAATAACAGCAAAAGAAATTGAAGCAGTAATCAAAAAACTCCCAGCACACAAAAGCCCCGGACCAGATGGTTTCACAGGAGAATTCTACAAAGCATTTAAGGAAGAGCTAACCCCTATTCTCCACAGACTATTTCAAAAAATTCAGAAGAATGGAAAACTCCCAAATTCTTTTTATGAAGCCAGCATCATCTTAATTCCAAAACCAGATAGAGACACAACAAAGAAAGAAAACTTCAGGCCAATATCACTGATGAACATAGATGCTAAAATCCTCAACAAAATATTGGCAAATCGCATCCAACAACATATCAAAAAGATCATACACCATGATCAAGTAGGATTCATCCCAGGAATGCAAGGATGGTTCAATATTCGCAAATCAGTAAATGTAATACATCATATAAACAAAAGCAAAGACAAAAATCACATGATCATATCAATAGATGCAGAAAAAGCTTTCGATAAGGTACAACACCCATTTATGATAAAACACTCAGCAAAGTGGGAATACAAGGAGCATTTCTCAAAATAATAAAGGCCATATATGAGAGACCTACAGCCAATATCATACTCAACGGGAAAAAACTAAAAGCTTTTCCACTAAGATCAGGAACAAGACAAGGTTGTCCACTTTCACCACTTCTATTCAATATAGTATTGGAAGTTTTAGCCACAGCGATCAGGCAAGAAAAGGAAATAAAAGGCATCCAAATAGGAAAGGAGGAAACAAAACTGTCACTGTTTGCAGATGACATGATAGTGTACATGGAAAATCCTATAGACTCTACCCAAAAACTCCTCAAACTAATTGATGAGTTTGGCAAAACAGCTGGTTATAAAGTCAATATCCAGAAATCAGAGGCATTTTTGTATACCAACAGTGAATCAGCAGAAGCAGAAATAAAGAGAAAAATCCCATTTGATATAGTAAAAAGAAAAATAAAATATCTGGGAATAAACCTAACTAAGGAGGTAAAAAACCTGTATGCAGAAAACTACACAGCCCTGAAGAACGAAATCAAGGAAGACACAAACAAATGGAAACATATACCTTGTTCATGGATTGGAAGAATTAACATTATCAAAATGTCCATACTACCCAAAGCAATATACAGATTCAATGCAATACCTATTAAAGTACCAATGGCATATTTCACAGACATAGAACAAACACTTCGAAAATTTATATGGAACCATAAACGAGCTCGAATAGCAGCTGCTCTTTTGAGAAAGAAGAACAAAGTAGGGGGGATCACAATACCTGATATCAAACTGTATTACAAGGCCACTGTAATCAAAACAGCCTGGTACTGGCATAAAAACAGGCACATAGACCAATGGAACAGAACAGAGAGCCCAGAAATCAACCCAACTCTCTACAGTCAATTAATATTTGACAAAGGGGGCAGTAACATAAAATGGAGTAAAGATAGCCTCTTCAACAAATGGTGTTGGGAGAACTGGACAGCTACATGCAAAAAAATGAAACTTGAGCACAGACTTACACCATACACCAAAATAAATTCAAGGTGGATAAAAGACTTAAATGTAAGTCATAACACCATTAAAGTCCTAGAGGAGAACATTGGCAAGAAAATCTCAGATATTTCACGCAGCAACTTCTTTACTGATATGTCCCCTAGAGCAAGGAATGTAAAGGAAAGAATAAACAAATGGGATCTCATCAAAATAAAAAGCTTCTGCATGGCTAAAGAAAACAGTATTAAATTAGCAAGACAACCAACTGTATGGGAAAACATATTTGCCAATGATACCTCAGACAAAGGTTTAATCTCTAAAATATACAAAGAACTTACACGACTCCACTCTAAGAAGACACCCAACCCAATTAGAAAATGGGAAAAGGACTTGAACAAACACTTCTCCAAGGAGGACATACAGAACATTCAGAGACACATGAAGAGATGCTCAATATCATTAGCTATCAGAGAGATGCAAATTAAAACCACAATGAGATACCACTTTACACCAGTCAGGATGGCTATCATAAACAAAGCAACAAACAACAAATGTTGGAGGGGTTGTGCAGAAAAGGGGTCCTTAGTTCACTGTTGGTGGGAGTGCAGACTGGTACAACCATTATGGAAAACAGTATGGATTTTTCTCAGAAAAATAAAAATCGACCTGCCTTTTGACCCAGCAATTCCACTGCTAGGATTATATCCTAAGAATCCTAAAACATCAATATCAAAGAACCTATGCACCACAATGTTCATAGCAGCACAATTTACAATAGCCAAGAGTTGGAAGCAACCTAGGTGCCCATCAGTAAATGAATGGATCCAAAAATTGTGGTACATATATACAATGGAATTCTATGCTGCAGAGAGAAAGAAGGAGGTACTACCCTTTGCAACAACATGGATGGAACTGGAAAGCATTATGCTGAGTGAAATAGGCCAGGTGCTGAAAGACAAATACCATATGATCTCACCTTTAACAGGAAGCTAAACAACAAAACAAAAAAGTAAGCAGAAAAAAAAAACCCAAAAAAACAAAGACACTGAAATAGAGAACAAGGGGATAGTGACCAGAGGGGAGAAGGAAGGGAAGTTAAGGGGAAAAAGGGGGAGGGATTTGGAGGAACAAATAGGAAGGACACAGGGACGAGAACTAAGGGGGGGGAGGAAATGGGAGGGAGGTGGGGAGCAAGGGGCAGGGGAGGCTGGGATGGGAAAAATAGACAAAAAACTGTACTTGAAAAATAACTAAATAAAATTAAAAAAAAAAGAAACATTAAGATGTGGAAGAGGGAGAAGTAGAGATGTAAAAATCTGATTTGAGATTCAAAAAGAATGTAATAAAATAAGACAATGATTAATGAAAAAAAAAAGAAAATTTTCTTAATAAAATTTACATAATAAAAATTTACAAAATTTGAGAAATTAGTAATCTGACTTAAATCATGTCAACATTTATTCTAATCTAGAAACCAGACTTTAAATTACCATTAAATAACCCAGTGTTTCTCCTCAAATACTTAGTAAACTTATTTTTCCAGAAAGACTTGCCACCACTTATATTCAGGTAAGAAGCCAAGGTTTTTTATATATTTACTCTATAATACACCTTCTCTGATTACTTTGTTCTTGCTCATTCTTATTTTAATGTTTTTTGGTGCTATATGTTAACTAATTATTTAATAAATTGTGAGTGGTTATTGGACAATGATAGGGTATATGACAGTGTTTGACAGATTTATTCTACCTGTTTTTAACAACTGGATCAAAGCACAGTATGATGCCTGATGTGGGCTCTGGAGACTCTCTACCCAGGTTCAAATCCTGGCTCCACAGCTGCCAGTCATGTAGTGTTTGACAGTGACTTCTTTTTAAAAAATATTTATTAAAGTTATTGGGGTGACATTGGTTACTAAAATTGTATAGATTTCAAGTGTACAATTCTATACTTCATCATCAGTATATTACATTGTGTGTTCATCACTCAAAGTTGTCTTGTTCTGTCACCATATATTTGACCCTCTTTAACCTGTTCTATCTTTCTTCTACCTTTTTCTCTGGTAGCCAGAGTACTATTGACTGTGTCTGTGAGCTTTTGTTTGTTCGTCTTGTTGGGATATAAAACTTGTTGCTTTCAGTTTTATAGCCCACATATGAATGAAATCATGGTTCTTGACTTTTCTGTCTGACTTATTTCAGTTTGTGTGATATTCTCAAGATCCATCCATACTGTTGTAAATGGCAGTATTTTATCTTTTCTTATGGCTGAGTAGTATTCCATTGTGTGTGTATGTGTATGTATATCACATCTAATATAGCTAATTATCTATTGAAGGACACTTGGGTTGTTTTTATGTCTTGGACACTATGAATAATGCTGCAATGAACATAGGAGGGATGCCCAGGAAACAAAATTTATTTAAAAAAATTGTGCATTTATTCTTACACATTTAAACTTCAGTCACCTTCACAGTACTGTCCATTTGATGCAATACACATATCCTGTTATTTTTCCACCACTCAAAAAGGGTTGTAACTTGTTGATTTTTATGCCTTTTAGTGCTTCTGCCATTTTTTTGTTTCCTTTTCCACATTGGCAGAATGTTTCACTTTCAGGAATTTTTTCATCCAAGGAATCAACAAAAAAAGTAATTCAGGGGGAGATCAGATGAATAGGGAGGGTGGGGCATTGGGGTTATGTGGTGTTCGGTCAAAAACTGCTGAACTTTCAGTGCAGTGTGGGCAGGTGTGTTCGTAAATCACTCATGGTGAAATGGGCAAACACTTTGAAAGAGTCCTCAAACAAAGTTCACTGAAGCCAAATGCAGCCTCTCACAACAATGCCAGCTGCTATACTGGTACAGATCAGTTCCTAGAACACTCATCTAGTGGGGGAAACTTGCACTACAAGGGGTCTATTCTCCAGAAGTTAATTTCATTTTTAAAAAATTATATTTTATTGATTAGGTTCCACTTATAGGTGAGATCATATGGTATTTAATCTCCTCAGCTTATTCCTCTTAGAATAATGCTCTCCAGTTCCATCCATGCTGTTGTGAAAGAAAGGAGTTTCTTCTTTCTTTGTGTTGCATAGTATTCCATTATATAAATGTACCACAGGTTTTTGACCTACTCATTTACTGATGGACATTTAGGCTGTTGCCAGCACTTGGCTATTATAAATATCACTGCTATAAACATAGGCATTCTTTTCAATTGGTGATTCAGGATTTTTAGGATCTAATCTCAGCACCAAAATCTCTGGGTCAAAAGGCAGGTCTGTTTTTAGTTTTTTGAGAAACCTCCATACTGTTTTCTATAGTGGTTGTACGAGTTTACATTCCCACCAGCAGTGAATGAGGGATCCTTTTTCTACAAAACATCTCCAAGACTCGTTATTACTTGTCATGTTGATAATAGCCATTCTACCAAGTATGCTATATCATTACAGTTTTAATTTCCATTTCCCTGATAGCTGGTAAAGTTGAGCATCTCTTCATTTATCTGTTGGGCATTTGTATGTCTTCTTGAAAGATATGTCTGTTTAGGTATTATATCCATTTTTAATTGTATTGTTGAGTTGGATGAATTATTTATATATTTTGGATATTTATATCTTTATAGGCGGTGTTTTGTGAATATCTTCTCCCATTAGGTTGGTTGCCCTTTTGCTTTGTTGATGGTTTCTTTGGCTATGCAGAAGTTTTTTAGCTTGATGTAGTTCCATTGATTTATTTTTACTTCATTTCCCTTGTGTCTGAGGTCAAATTTTTAAAATTTTCCCTAAAACCAAGGTTCATAACTTTGACAGCTCTGTTTTCTTTTTTAGTATATTTTATTGATTATGCTATTATAGTTGTCCCATTTTTCCTCCTCTTTATTTCCCTCTACCCTGTACCTTCCTCCCACCAGCATTCCCCACCTCCCCTAGTTAATGTGCATGAGTTATACATGAAAGTTCTTTGGCTTCTCCATTTCCTACAATATTATTAACCTCCCCCTGTCTATTTCATACCTACCACTTATGCTTCTTATTCCCTGTATCTTTTTCCCCATTCTCCCCCCTCTACCTCTCTGCTGATAACCCTCCATTTGATCTCCATTTCTATGATTATGTTCCTGTTCTAATGATTACTTAATTTTTGTTTTTGTTTTCTAGGTTCAGTTGTTGATAGTTGTGAGCTTGTTGTCATTTTACTGTTCACAGTTTTTTGTCTTCTTTTTCTTAGATAAGTCCTTTTAACATTTCATACAATAAAGGCTTGGTGATGATGAATGTCTTTAACTAGACATAATCTGGGAAACACTTTATCTGCCCTCCCATTCTAAATAAAAATTTTGCTGGATAGAGTAATCTTGGATGTAGGTCCTTGCTTTTTTCATGACTTCAAATGCTTATTTCCAAGCCTTTCTTGCCAGCAAGGTTTCTTTTGAGATATCAGCTGACAGTATTATGGGATCTTCTTTGTAGGTAACTGTCTCCTTTTCTCTTGCTGCTTTTAAGATTCTCTTCTTATCTTTAATATTTGACAATTTACTTATGATATGTCTTGGTGTGTTCCTTTTTGGATCCAACTTAACTGGGACTCTCTGAGTTTCCTAGATTTGTATGTCTAGTTCCTTCACCAGATTGGGGAATTTTTCTTTCATCATTTTTTCAACTAAGTTTTTGATTTCTTGCTCTTCCTCTTCTCCTTCTGGCACCCCTATAATTCAGATGTTAGAACATTTGAAGTTCTCTAAGAGGTTCCCAATTCTCTCATTATTAAAAAAATTCTTGTTTCTTCATTCTGCTCTGGTTGAATGTTTATTTCTTTATTCTGCTCCAAATTACTGATTTGAGTTCTGGTTTCCCTCCCTTCACTCTGCTTCCCTGTATATTTTTATTTATTTCATTTTTCATAGCCTTCACTTTTTCCTCTATTTTGCAACCATACTCAGCCTTTTCTGTGAGCTTCCTGATTACCAGTGTTTTGTAGTCTGCATCTGACAGGTTGGATATCTCTTGATTACTTAGTTCTCTTTTATGGAGTTTTTATTTGTTCTTTCTTTTGGATCATATTTTTTGTCTCAGTGCACCTGTTACATTGTAAGGGGTGGAGCCTTATGTATTATTCAGGGATGGGCAACTCTTTGCTGCATAGTGGCACTGTATGTTGAGGAAGGGTCAGAGAGGGAACAGTGCCTCTTGCTCTGCTCTTGACTTAGTTTCAGTCACTTCCCCTGCTACCCACAAAAAAATTTGAGCACTCTGGTGCTGATTCCCAGGTGGTGGGTTTATGTCCATTCTAGGACCTTGTGTGTCTCTCCAACAAACTCTCCTGTGAGGCTGAGAGTTTCTTCCACCACTGCAAACCCCACAGGATTTTACAGCTGGAGGTTTTGACACTTTATTTTCCCTTGCTGGAACTCTGGGTTTTATGATCTGTTTCATTCCCCAATTGTTCCTCCTGGCTGTCTATATGCAAATGTGGGACTGCCAGTCACTGCATTTCCCACATGGTCCTCCAGCCACAGCCTTGCCTTGCATCCTTTCTGCCCAGGATACCCATGTCTGTCACTCCTACTGGTCTGGATGAATTTTTCTTCTTCAAATCCTTGGTTGTTGGACTTCATACAGTTTGATTATCTGGCAGTTCTCATTGTTTTTTGTTTTTATTTTTTGTTTTCCTTCTTTTGGTTGTGTGAGGAGGCAAATTTTATGTACCTATGCCTACATCTTTTTATTTATTTTTTTATTTAATTATTGTTCAAGTACAGTTTTCTGTTTTTTACTCCCAGCCCACCCCACCCCACCAGGGTTCCCCACCTCCCTCTGATTTCCACCCCCCTTAGTTCTTGTCCCTGTGTCCTTTATACTTGTTTCTCCAAATCCCTCCCCTTTTTTGCCCATAAATTCCCTCCCCTCTCCCCTCTTGTCTCTGTACCCCTGTTCTTTATTTCAGTGTCTTTCTTTTTATTTTGCTTGCTTGTTTGTTTTGTTGTGTAGCTTCCTGTTAAAGGTGAGATCATATGGTATTTGTCTTTTAACACCTGGCTTATTTCACTCAGCATAATGCTTTCCAGTTCCATCCATGCTGTTGCAAAGAGTAGGAGCTCCTTCTTTCTTTCTGCTGCATAGAATTCCATTGTGTATATGTACCATAATTTTTTGATCCATTCATTTACTGATGAATCCCTAGGTTGCTTCCAGCTCTTGGCTATTGTAAATTGTGCTTCTATGAACATTGGGTGCCTAAATTCTTTTGGATTGGTGTTTTAGGATTTTTAGGATATAATCCCAGCAGTGGAATTGCTGGGTCAAAAGGCAGATCCATTTTTAGTTTTCTGAGAAAATTCCATACTGTTTTCCACAGTGGTTGTATCAGTCTGCAATCCCACCAGCAACAGATTAGGGTCCCCTCTTCTCCACCACCTCTCCAACACTTGTTTGTTGTTTTCTTTATGCTGGCCATTCTTATCAGTATAAGGTGGTATCTCATTGTGAATTTATTTGCATTTCTCTGATAGCTAGTGATATTGAGCATCTTTTCATGTGTCTCTGGATCTTCTGTATGTCCTCTTTGGAGAAATGTCTGTTCAAGTCCTTTGCCCATTTTTAATTGGGTTGCTTCTCTTCTTAGAGTAGAGTCATGTAAGTTCTTTGTATATTTTGGAGATTTAATCCTTGTCTGAGGTATCATTGGCAAATATGTTTTTCCATATAGGTGGTTCTCTCTTTATCTTAGAAATGTTTTCTTTAGCCATGCAGAAGCATTTTATTTTGATGAGATCCCATTTGTTTATTCTTTCCTTCATGTCCCTTGCTCTAGGGGACATATCAGTAAAAATGTTGCTGCATGAAATACCTGAGATTTTCCTGCCAATGTTCTCCTCTAGGACTTTAATGGTGTCACGGCTTATATTTAAGTCTTTTATCCACCTTGTATTTATTTTGGTGTTTGGTGTAAGTCAGTGCTCAAGTTTCATATTTTTTCACATAGCTGTCAAGTTCTCTCAACACCATTTGTTGAAGAGGCTATCTTTACTCCATTTTATATTACTGCCCCCTTTGTCAAATATTAACTGCCCATAGAGACCTGGGTTTATTTCTGGGCTCTCTGTTCTCTTCCATTGGTCTGTGCGCCTGTTTTTATGCTAGTACCAGGTTGCTTTGATTACAGTGGCCTTGTAATACAATTTGGTATCAGGTATTGTGATCCTTCCAACCTTGTTCTTCTTTCTCAAAATTGCATGCTGCTGTTCCGGGTCATTATGCTTCCATATAAATTTTTGAACTGTTTGTTCTATGTCTGTGAAGTATGTCATTGGTACTTTAATAGGTATTGCATTGAATCTGTATATTGCTTTGGGAAGTATGGACATTTTGATGATAATTCTTCCAATCCATGAACATGGTATATGTTCCCATTTGTTTGTGTCTTCCTTAATTTCTTTCTTCAGTGTTGTGTAGTTTTCTGCATACAGGTCTTTTACGTCCTTGGTTAGGTTTATTCCTAGGTATTTTATTTTTCTTTTTGCTATATCGAATGGGATTTTTTTTCTTGATTTTTGCTTCTGCTGTTCATTGTTGGTATACAAAAATGGGGAGCAAGGGGTGGGGGAGGCTGGGATGGGAAAATAGACAAAAAACTGTACTTGAGAAATAACTAAATAAAATTAATTATAAAAATAAAAAAAATCGGCTCCTAAAAAAAAGCAAAAAAAAAAAAAACCCCAAAACAAAAATGCCTTGATTTCTGGATATTGACTTTGTATCCTGCTGTTTTGCTAAATCCATTTATTAGGTGGAGCAGTTTTTGGGTAGAGTCTAAAGAATTTTCTATGTATACTATCATGTCATCTGCAAACAGTGACAGTTTTGTTTCCTCCTTTCTGATATGGATGCCTTTTATTTCCTTTTCTTGTCTGATCGCTGTGGCTAAATCTTCCAATACTATATTTTACCACTACAAGTGATAAAAGTGGGCAACCTTGTCCTGTTCCTCATCTTAGTGGAAAAGATTTTAGTTTTTGCTCGTTGAGTATGATGTTGGCTGTACGTCTCTCATAGATGGCCTTTATTATATTGAGGAATGGTCCCTGTATTCCCACTTTGCTGAGTGTTTTTATCATAAATGGGTATTGTACCTTATCAAAAGCTTTTCTGCATCTATGGATATGATCATGTGATTCTTGTCTTTGCTCTTGTTTATATGATGCATTACATTTACTGATTTGCGAATACTGAACCATTCTTGCATCCCTGGGATGAATCCCACTCGGCCATGGTGTATGATCTTTTTCATTTATTGTTGGATGTGATTTGCCAATATTTTGTTGACTATTTTAGTGCCTATGTTCATCAGTGATATTGGCCTGAAGTTTTCTTTTTTTGTTGCATCTTTATCTGGTTTGGGGATTAGGATGATGCTGGCTTCATAAAAAGAGTTTGGGAGTTTTCCATCATTTTGGATGTTTTGGAATAACCTGTGAAGAATAGGATTTAGCTCTTCCTTAAATGCTTTGTAGGATTCTCCTGTGAAACCATATGGTCCAGGGCTTTAGTGCTTTGGGAGATTTTTGATTACTGCTTCAATTTCATCTGCTGTTATTGGTCTATTCAGGCTTCTGCTTCTTCTTAATTGAGTTTTGGAAGATTATATTTTTCTAGAAATTTGTCCATTTCACCTAGGTTTTCAAATTTCTTGGCATATAGTTCTTTGTAGTAATTTCTTATAATCCTTTCTATTTCTGTGGGGTCAGTTGTAATCTCTTTCATTTCTGATCATGTTTATTTGAGTTCTCTCTCTCTTTTTTTCTTGATGAGCTTGGTTAAAGGCTTGTCAATTTTGTTTATCATTTCAAAAAAACAGCTCCTGGATTCATTGATCCTTAGAATTGTGCTTTTAGTCTCTATGTCATTTAATTCTGCTCTGATCTTGGTTATTTCCTTCCTTCTAATTGCTCTGGGTTTTCTTTGTTGTTGTTCCTCGAGTTCTTGCAGGTATAGGGTTAGGTTGTTTGTTTGAAAATTTTCTATCTTTTTTAGGTAGGCCTGTATTGCTATGAACTTCCCTCTGAGGACTGACTTCGCTTTGTCCCATATGTTTTGGGTTGTCATGAGTTCATTTTCGTTTGTTTCCAGAAACTTTTTGATTTCTTCCCTAATTTCATTCTTGACCCATTTGTTGCTTAATAGGATGCTATTCAATGTCAATAATTTTGAATGTTTTGGGTCTTTTCTTTTGGTGTTGTTTTCCAGTTTCAGTCCCTTGTGATGGTAGTAAATGCTCGGGATGATTTCAATTTTTTTAAATTTTCGAGTCTTGTTTTGTGTCCTATCATGTGGTCTATTTTTGAAAATGTTCCATGCACATTTGAAAAGAATGTTTCTTCTTCTCTTCAGCTTCTTTAGGATGAAGGGCTCTCTATATATATCAGTTAAGTCCATTTCATCTGGGACACTGTTCAATGCCACAATATCTTTATTGATATTTTGTTTGGAAGATCTGTCCATTT
This sequence comes from Artibeus jamaicensis, assembly GCF_021234435.1. Lineage (NCBI taxonomy): Eukaryota > Metazoa > Chordata > Mammalia > Chiroptera > Phyllostomidae > Artibeus > Artibeus jamaicensis. Next base: position 4,878,222 of record NW_026521810.1, on the reverse strand, counting down.
TTGACAGTGGGGCATTAAAATTTCCAACTATAATTGTGTTGCTGTCAATATCTTTTTTGAAGTCCTCTAAGATTTTCTTTATATATTTGGGTGCTCATATATTGGGTGTATATATATTTACAATGTTTATGTTGTCTTGGTGGATTCTTCCCTTGAGTATTATGAAGTGACCTTCTGGGTCACTTTTTATGGTCCTTTTTTTAAGTCTATTTTGTCTGATAATATTGCTACCCCAGCTTTTATTTTTTCCTGGTCGTTTACTTGGAAAATTTGTTTCCAGCCCCTCACTTTTAGTCTGTGTGTCTTTTGTCCTGAGGTGGGTCTCTTGTAGGCAGCATATGTGTGGGTCATGCTTTCTTATCCATTCAGCTATTCTATGTTATTTGATTGGAGCATTTAATCCATTTACATTTAAGGTTATTATTGATATGTACTTATTCATTGTCATTTTTATATCTGTGTTTTTTCATTATTCCTCTCTTTTTTTTTCTTTTCCTTAAAGCAGAGCTTTTAGTATTTCTTGCAGATCTGGTTTGGTGGAGGTGTATTCTTTTAGACTTCTTTTGTCTGGGAACTTCTTTATTTGGCCTTCTATCTTGATTAAGAGCCTTGCTGGATAAAGTAACCTTGGTTGAAGGCCTCTGGTTCTCATTACTTGGAATATTTCTTGCCATTCTGTTCTCACTTGGAGTGTTTACATTGAGAAGTCAGCAGGTAACCTTATTGGCTCTCCCTTGTATGTTACTTCCTTTTTCTCCCTTGCTGCCTTTAAGATTCTCTGTTTGTGTTGAAATTTTACCATTTTGATGATGATATGTCTTGAAGTGACCCTCTTCAGGTTCCTCTTCTTTGAGACACTCTGTGTTCCCTGAATTTGTGCGACTTTTTCTTTCATCAAATTAGGAAAGTTTTTCATTGCTGTTTCAAATAGGTTTTTTATTCCTTGCTCTTCTTTTTGTCCTTCTGGTATTCCTGTTATTCGAATATTATTATGTTTCATATTGTTTTGCATTTCTCTTAATCCCTCTTCATTCTTTCTGAGCCTCTTTTCATTTTCTTGCTCTTTTTGGGCATTTTTTTTCTACTTTGTCCTCCAACTTGTTGATCTGATCTCTGCTTCAGTGATTCTGCTTTTGATTCCTTCCACTGTGTTCTTCAGCTCCGAAATTGTATTCTTCATTTCCTCTTGTCCCTTGCTGATAGTTTCTATTTTCTTTTTCATGTTGATATAGTTTGCAGTGAGTTCACTGTAGCTCCCCTGTAGTTTCTGGTAGCTCATTGTGAGCTCTTTGAACTTCCTGATAACCAGTGCTTTGAATTCCATATCTGACAGTTGACTTGCTTCTATTTCATCTAGCATTCTTTCTGGGGCTTCCTCCTTTCCTTTCATTGGGGAGTTGTTTCTTTGTCTTCCCATTGTTTGTGAGACTCTTCTTGTTACCTTCAGCTTCTTAAATTGATTTTTTTTGGCTTCCTGGATTTATGATGTGAACTTCTGTGGTATAATACCTGTGAGATTTATTGGTCTAGTCTCCTTGCTCTGTCGAGCTCACTGGTCTTGGGCTGTCCTTTATGTTGGCTCTGATTTGTCTTTGGGTTTTTGTTGTTTCTGGGTCTTTTTTTTTGTGGTTCCTTCCCACCAGCTGGTGAACTGATGGTCCCTCTGTTCACTACCCAGTTTAATTTTCTGTGCTGGTGAGGGAAGGTTGCCTTGAAGCTAGTTCTTCTGTGTGTACAGGGTTTTGAGGATTCTCTTTTGCTCTTGTTCAGTTGTTTGCCCTGGGAAATTTCTCCGCTGTTTAGTTGTATTTCCAGATAGGTCTTGGGTTGAGGTTTGTGTGGTTTCCACTCTCTCCTTCACCTTCTTCTGTCGTTATCTGTTGGTGTTTCCTTTGCTGTTGGGTTTCTTCTTTCAGTGGGTATCCTCATATTCACTGATTTCACCTACTCTTTTTTTTTTGTGATCAGTTGAAGGGGAAGGCAAACTGGTTTATGAGAGCAGGAGAGTATTTTATGACATTTACAGTAGCAGTTGGTAGAGAAGAGATAGGAGATTCTCTGGCTATGTACAGCGAAAACCATAATCTTCAATCCAACTAGCCACTTTTTAGAAAGTATGGAAAGAAGGCAAGGCTCTCGTTGGGGAGGGAAGGTTTGCGAGTTGGATCTAGAAAGCAGTGAACTTGAGGGAGGTCAGATTCTGAGGTAAGGTGAGAATAAAGGATGGCAAATAGGTGTAGTGTGAGAGAGAATAGAATTAACCACTACAGTTTTATAGTTTAGGCAACAATGAAGTGGGCTAATATCTGAGGGGGGTGTTGTGTATTATTTATAATAGTATGTAACAACTATTATTTATAATAATATTAGAGCAACAATCATATGACAGAATCTATGATATACGAAGATTAGGAAGTATTGGACCTTTAATAGTGTGCTAATGGAGCAATGAGAAGTAAAGGACAGTAAATTAGCAATGCACTATGATTGAGGGGACAGGGGAAATCTGTCAAGTGATAGAATATATACAGCCATGGTAAAGAAGACTATACAGAAAGAGGAGGAATACAGAGATACTATTAAAATAAAAGATGTAAGGATAATGAAAATAATGAAAAAATACAAATATGCAGTAACTTGTAGTTTTTCTGTTATAGCAAAGTGAAATTTGTCTCTCTGTCTCTACTGTTGGGATGCCCCCTCTTTGAGTCCAACTCTGGTCTTTTCACTGTTCCAAGTCTTTTGTCTCATTTGGTGGGGAAAGGGGAGTGAAAAGGAAGAAAAAAGGCAGCAGATGGGAGGAAAAAGCAATAGGTTTAGAAAGAAAGGAAGAGGGCATAAAATAAGAATAAAGAAGAGAGAGGGTAAAAGTATTGAAAGATAAAACAATAGTGAAGTTAAAGAAATAAAAGATTATTTAAAAAACAAGAACAGCAACAACAAAAAACCTCTTGTTGGTTTCCAGCTGGTCAAACCTTTTCTTCTGGTCACACTAGTTGCAGCAGTCTGAGGAGTGATTAATGTGGCTTTCTTCCCTTCTAGGTGAATTCAATCGCTCTCACCAGTGCTCTCCCAAGATATGCTTGGGAGAGCACCCCGCTCTTGGGAGAGACTGGCGTCTCTCCTCAGCGCCCCACTGAGAGCAGATTTTCCCCCAGGATTCACAGTCCTGGCCTGGGGTGTGGGCACGCTCCCTGCCAGGCTTCCCTGGTCTTGCAGACTTGGGCACAAACCTTTCCCAGTGCTAGGGTGGAACACACGGGCGCCTCTCAATTCTCCCGAGCCAGCGACCACAGACTGATTCCATGGGTGATCAAAGCTATCTGGTTTGCTTCCTCATGTCCACTTCTCTCTCTGACACTCCAAGCAAACCAATCTCTCCTGGCCTACACCTCCATCTTGACTGACAATCTGATAGCTCTTTTTTTAATAATAGTACTTTATTATTCCAGATATTATACTTAAGTCTTTGATTAATTTTGGGTTAATTTTTGTGTATGGCAATAAAAAGAAATCTAGTTTTCCTCTTTTGCATGCGGCTTTCCAATTTTTTCAACACCAATGATTGAAGAGGCTTTCTCTTCTGGATTGTGTGTTTTGGGCTCCTTTGTTGAAGATTATTTGCAGGTTCATTTTGGGGATCTTCCTTTTGTTCCATTAGTCTGTGTGTCTGTTTTTCTGCTAGTGCCATGCTGTTTTGATCATTATCACTTTGTAGTAAAATTTGAACTTAGGGAGCATTTTTTTTTCCCTCAGGATTGCTTTGGCTATTTGAGGTCTTTTGTGTTTCCATACAGAGCTGATGGTTTCTTTGTTCTATTTCTTTTTAAAAATGCCATTGTGATTTTGATGGAGACTGCAGTAAATCAATATATTGCTTTGGGTAATATGGCCATTTTAACTATGTTGATTCTTCCAATCCATGAAAACAAAACATCGTTCCATTTCATTGTGTCCTCTTTAATTTCCATTAATAATGTCTTACAGTTTTCAATATATAGTTTCTTCACATCCTTTGTTATGTTTATTCCTAGATATGTTACTTTTTGCAATTGAAAGAAGAATTGTTTTATTTGTTTTTTTCTGAAATTTTATTTATAGTGTAAGAATGCAATGGGTTTCATTCTTTGATTTTTTTTTTAACTTGCAGCCTCACTGTATTTATTTATGGTTTCTAGTAGTTTTCTGGTGGACTGTCTAGTTTTTATTTACAAAGAACCATGTCATATGCATAAAGTGACAATTATACCCCTTCATTCCCAATTTGGATGCCTTTTATATCTTCTTGTCTGATTGCTTTGACTAGGACTTCTAGTACTGTGCTGAATAATGGTGGTAATAGTGGGTATACTTGTCTTGTTCCTGATCTTAGGAAACAAGTTTTGAGTTTTTCTCCATTAAATATGTTAAGTGATTTTCTTTTCTGTGACTATGTCTTCATTTGTAAAATAAAAATAAAACTAGCAGTTTATATTTAAATACCCAATTTCTAGGTAGCATGATTCACAACACACAAAGGTGAAAGCAAGCGAAACATTCATTGATGGGTAAATGGATAAAAAAAGTATGGTATTTACTTTCAATGGAAAATTATTCACCCTTAAAGAAGAAGAAAATTATGAAACATGATACAACATGGATAAAACTTGAGATTATACTAAGTGAAATAAACCCATCACAAAAAGATGGAAAGGTAAGTGATTCCATTTATATGAGGTACCTAGGGTAGTCAAATTCATAGACAGGAAGTAGGATGGTGGTTGTAAGAGGTAAAGAAGAGGGAGAATTAGGAGTTGTTTAATAGAGTTTAAGTTCTGGAAGATGCAAAAGTTCTGTGGATGGATGATGGTAATGGTTGTACAACAATGTGGCTGTACTTAATTCTACTGAATAAAAGTAGTTAAAATAGCAATTCAGTGTTATATATATATATATATATATATATATATATATATATATATATCTTACTACCATTTAAAAAAAGAATTAAAGGCTTGAAGAAAGCCTAGCAGCTTCTATGTGGGAGCATTTAAAGAATGATTTAAACAGTAGAGATGCATAGATGAGTGCTTTGAGGATCTATAGGGAGTGCTCCATAGTGACAATTATACCATTATGATGTTTGCTATTATTATTTTTCTTTTACTCCAAAGACAAGCTAATGACCTATAAGGTTGGGACTTTTTTGGAGGGGTGGGTGGGTTGAGACTCAGACTCTTTGAAAATTATGGCCTCTCTCTGTTTTTATTGAATAGTAATTCCCCTGGTTACCATCATTATACTTTCTCTATGAATTTAACTACTTTTATGGGCCCTATGTAATAGAATCATAGTATTCTACTACATAGTATTTGTCTTTTTATTCCTGGCATATTTATTTCATTTAGCATAATGTCCTCAAGGCTCATTGATATTATAGCATTTGTAAAAATTTAACTCATTTTTTAAAAGATTAAATAATATTCTAAACCAGGGGTCCACAATTCCTGGGCTGCAGACTGGTACCAATCTGTGAAAAAGTTGTCTTCCATGAATCCAGTCCCTGGTGCCAAAAATGTTGGAGACCACTGTTCTAAATGATGAAAAGTTGACATTATGGTGAGTCTGAGGTGTGGGAACCTAGATGGAGTGTAGGTTGATATCTCTGGGGAAAAACATTGTCTCAGAGCTTTTCAAATTACATGGTGCAAATAGTTACTTATTTTGCTGATCTTTAAAGCCAGTTTAGGCCTAGTTTTGAGAAAAAAGTGTTCCTTGTATTTATGAAGTATGGAAATGAGAAGAATTTACAAGGGATTCTGGAAACAGCATAAGTTTGGAGTCACTGTATTCCAGGTCTGTTCAAGATAGTTCTATTGACTGTGAAGAGTCAAGGCAGCTCCTCAATGTCACACTTGCTTATTACATCAAGGCTTTTCACCATGTGCCATGTTTCTTTGGCTCTAAATATGTTTATATATATTTCAAAATAATTTTTGGTTATAAGAGCAAATATTTACTGGGTTATTAGCCAAGTGAAAGAAAAACTGAGCATGACCTTCTAGGGCTGAGCCCATACCTAGAATGTGAGTTTGGGGAACATAATTCCTCCATATGGAATTTGAATCTGTTGGGTGTGGGCCTGAATGAATAAATTCTATGGGAATCTCCCCAGCTCTCCCTGCTTTGTTACTATTTAAGAAAAACAACAATGTGTGTGGAATCCAATGAGATTACACTAAAGCCCAAAATAAATAAGGATTTTGATGTCATCATTTCCTGACTCATGCCTTGCATGTTTTAAATTCTCTTGGCCCCATAAACACATTACAACTAATTATGGCTGAAGCTGAAAAGGCTTGGGGCTGAGTACATAGTAGATTCCAAGGCATGAAAACCAAGCTCAATTTCTCCACATTGGCAAGTGTATACTCTACTGAAGGGCCAAAAGCACTGGGGAGGTAGTTTGCAGCCAAATAAATGTACAGGGAAGTGGGAAAGAGAAATAGAAATTAATCATCCTTCATTGAGTTGGTAAGGCCCCTGAAGGTTTTGGTTTTCTTTTAGTTTATCCATTTACTGTAACAGCTGGAAGCATGAGCTCAGGGGCCTCCGGATATTTTGTAGGTACTAACATATTTGGTGACAGCTCAACTGTTGGAAACTTAGCACAAGCAAAGTGATTAAAATCATAGCTAGAGATTTGAGAATTCTCTGACATCACAGAGAAGAAACAGAAGTTTTTCTTCTTTGACCTTACATGAGACAGGAGTATGCTCAGTTGTTGATTTTTTATTTATTTTTATTTATTTATATTTTTAAAAATAATTTTATTTAGTTATTTTTCAAGTAGAGTTTTTTGTCTATTTCTCCCATCTCCGCCCCCGCGCCCTGTGCTCCCCACCTCCCTCCCATTTCCACCCCCCCTTAGTTCTCGTCCCTGTGTCCTTCAGTTATTGATTTTGAAAACTGAAATATAACAGCAAAGAACAATAGAGAGTGTGGCCAGAGAGTGTGTGAGACTTGTGGAGAATCTGGAGCTTTGAGGCTAAACCGGGGAGCAAGGAGGGTAGAAGGGCTGGGGACAGTGCCCACTCTCCTCCTGTGATTTTAGGGGCCCCAAAATGTTTTTATTTTTTAAATTCAGAAAAAAATAAACTTTTGGGTTAAGTAAAATGTTTTAATGTATAAGATTAACATACTTGTCTTTGTAGTAACACAGTTGGAAAATAGAATTTTAATATTATTTTCTGTGAAGGAAAGTTCCCACAAAGGCGAGTGTCTGGTACACGTGAACACTATCATGAAATTGTTTCTATGTGAAGATCTTGGCCTATGGTTCTGTGCTGTCCCTCCCTAATGCTTCTATTGACAGCTGGGTCGTGAAAACAGCCCCAGGGAGTTGGGCAGTCTCCTTTGCCTATATGTCTTTTTTTTTCTATCCACTGAGTCCATCCATATAGGAGATTTATATGAAACAAGACAAACTTGGATTTTGGCCATTTTCCTTTGAGATTCAGTTATTACAAATCTATTTGAATTTCTCTCCTTTTTGAGGCCAATATTCTTTTTCCGCCACCAAATCTTAGGCCTTGGTGGAAAGAGTAGGCACTGTTTCCTGAGAGACAAGTAAAGGGAATCTCAATTCCCAGAGAAGTAAACACTTGTTCCCTCAGGGGTCTGGAGCATCTCACCGTAGGACTGTGACTATCTTTTGTTGTAAATGAGAGAAAGGGGTTAAAAGGACACTGAAGGAGAAACACACTGACTTATGTTCTATTTCACCACTTAATCAGCTGTGCAACATTAGCCCTTTTGAAGATTAATCATATCTGCCTAGGTCAACTCCTATAGTTGTTATGAAAATCAAATGAATAACAGGTGTTTTATAAATTTGGAAAGTTTTCTTCAATATAAGGATTAACAAGTCATTTCATACATTATGCCTAAGTTTTTTTACAGAGAAAATGGAAAGAATAACTATGTTCTCCATGTGACCTCAGAGGAGGGCTGCATGAAGAAGACTAGTTAGCATGACAAACTGTCCTAAAGATACTAAAGTGCTGCCCACAGTTGAAAGGCATTGTGAAGCTGATTACCTTGACCTGCGCATTATTATATGGAATGTGGACTTTAGCTGAGACTCCCCAGCAACGTTGTATGTTGGATCTAAAAATATCTGGGAGCAGAACCTTTGCATTGAGCCCAGCAGAGGGATCTCCCCCATGGGCATGCTAAGCATTGATTTGAGGAAGGGCCTGAACTTAGTCATGGCAATTACCTTCTTCTCTGGCCTGGTCTGACCACTGGGAGGAAAGGCAATTCCTCCTGCTTGTTAGAAAAATAGCCTTCTCAGGAAAATATGAATGATGACCACTTCACCTTGAGGAAAGTTAGAGTTGCAAATGGAGAGAAGGAGTGGTCAAAAGAAGATACTTCCATCTCCAGAGGGTGTAAGAAGATAAAGTCGTTGAGTAGGAGGGCAGGTAGGGTCTGCCCCAGATGGAGTCTTACTTACCATATTCATCAATATATAAAGGTACACACTCTGTTCTGATTATGCACATTTTTATTTCTTTTTTAAAAAGATTTTATTTATTTTTAACAGAGGGGAAGGGAGGGAGAAAGAGAGAGGGAAACATCAATGTGAGAGAGGAACATCCATTGGTTGCCTCTCACGTGTCCCCAACCAGGGACCTGGCCTGCAATCCAGGCAGGTGCCCTGACTGAGAATCAAACTGGCAACTTTTTGCTTTGCAGGATGATGCCCAACCAACTAAGTCACACTGGTCAGGGCAGGTGCACATTTTTAAAAATAGGAGACATAGGCTAAATATAAATAATGATTACATTAAACTAACATTCCCAACTCCTTCCTTCCTGCCTCCCGACCTCCTTCCCAACAACTGTTCGCCAAGTTCAACCATGAACTGGGCTCTGTTCCTCAGGACAGAGCTAAGGAAAAGACAGCATGATTTTTTTCTGCAATACACATCTCCTCATCAGGGTGAAAGACAAAATACAAATAAGCAGATAAACATGGAAAACACCCACGCTTTGTGATAAATGTGTTAGGAGATTGTCTATTTACCTCATTCTGTAGTTCTCTTGGTCTCTCAGTTATTGCACCAGCATCCCTTTCACATATTCTCACAGCCCACTTGTACCTTCACACCGTTTTTTATATTTTGTTCATTACCCGGAAGCCAGCAGACTCTGCCGACTGCATTGTCTCACCACCAACCTCATACACCTACATGCATTTGTGTCCTCTCTTTTTCTTCCCTCTTTTGACAGCACAGGTCTGCCAGGATCCAGGTTCAGGTGCTCTTGCTTTCTAAAGGGCTCCATACCTGCATCATCCCTGCCCCATGCTTCTGTGTTTCCATGTGTTCAAACCATACCAGCATATTCAGAACCTCCAACCCTGGGCATGACCTTGTTTTCTGTCAGCTCCTGCCCTTGTCTTCTCCTTTTCAAAGTTAAACTTTATTGTTGTATTGCCTTCATTAGGGCTGCTGCATGAATCTGCAAGACTTAGTGAAAAATGCAAGGCCCAGCTTAGGGCAACATCTCCTTCCCAGGGTCACAGCCTCTGTTCCTGGTGGAAGACATCCTTCAGTGATTGCAGACACCCAAATTCAAAGATGAAGTCAGTAATTTCAAGACGACCACCATAGGTTATTCAATTCTAAGTGTGACTGCACTGGTTACATGCTGATTCTCTACCTCCTATGGGTCATCCTCAGCCCACATGGATGGGCTCCCATCCCCTTGCACTCTGTTCTTGCCAAGCCTACCAAATGCAGGGGCTTCTCTGTCCTTTTCCACCTTACTCAACCTTTAGATGGTGCAGCAACCTTTGAAGGCCTAGAAGCTTGCTCCTAGACCTTATGACTTTTGAGACAGCACTCTCTCCCTACAAACTTGCTCATCCCTACTGTTTTGCTGTGAGCCCAAGCCCTGGGGGGCTCTGTCCTAGCTTCATCTCTTCTCACTGGCATCTTCTCCCTGATGTGCTCTTTTATGCTCCTGGATGGGACATGCGACTCCGACATTTGCAGTCTCATGTGAGAGTGGTTCCATAGCCAGCCTTCTATAACTGACTTTAGAGTGTTTGGGCCACACCTGTGGTCCTTGTGCTAGAAAAACAACAACTTTTATTCTATTCTTTGTATCCAGAACTAAGTAAAAACTTTTCAGGGTTTTCAGAGTAACAGAATTCAAGAATCCATTCTGGAAGTTATATTTCTTGGTGTCCAATATGGTTATGGTGATGAGTCATGGATGGTAATAACTTATGGATTCTCTCTTTCTTTTTAAAGATTTTATTTATTGTTTAGGGAGAGGGGGAGGGAGGGAGAAAGAGAGGAAGAGAAAAATCAATGTGTGAGAGAAACACCAATTGGTTGCCTCTTGTATGCTCCCACCTGAGGACTTGGCCCACAAGCCAGGCATGTGCCCTGACTGGGGATTGAACTGGTGACATTTTGGTTCACAGGCTGGCACTCAACCCACTGAGCCACACCAGCCAGAGCCTGTGGATTCGCTTTTCTAAAGAATTCTTTAGGCATTCTTGAAAATGATTTTGTTTGAAGATATAGGTAGGTGTCTCAAGAGTATTTTGGCTTAGGGGTGGAAGATGCCTGAGGGTCCCTCAGGATTTTTACTGAGGGGCCCTGAGGCTGCAAATTAAAGGGTCAGTAGAAGGCTGCCTGGGAGGCACCCCCCAGTTCCACTTCTTTGGCTCTTGTGTTGCCATTTCATCAGAAGCAAGAACGTTGCAATTTGGGGACTTGTTAAAGTCACACACTGTTGGGTGGAGAAGCTGGGCCTGGAAATTTTGATTCCCATTCCAGGTTGCTCACAGAGGGCTTCAGAATAGTCTCAACTCTACATAAATGCCTACCTGCGACTCTATAACACTGAAAGTCATTTTGCACTGTGGAAATTCAGCCTTCATTTCTATTCTCAGCATTTTTAATTTTGAGGAATGATATATTTGCAGCTGTTTCTGTTTCAAATTTTGTAATGGCCTTTGAGGAAACACTGAAACACTTGGAGGGATTGGGTCAGTGTCAGATGTCCTTTAACCAGCATGACATCTAGGCTCTCAAACTTACACACAGGTTTGGAGATAACCTAGCCTTCTTTTGCCAGCAGTGGACACAAGAGGTGAAATGTTCTACTGTGTTACCTGCAGCTTAGGACGCAAGGCCTAGAGGCTTTAAAAGAGACACAGCTATCACTCTTTCCTATTTCCAGATCTTCTGAAACATTTTGTTTCATGTCAGAGCCATATTCCCAAGGAATGAGTTTCCTGAATTTGTTATGTATTAAAGCAAAACTGCTTTTACGTTTTCTACAGTGAATAAAGATTACATGGTGCAGGTCACTGGGGAGACTCTGAAGTAAGACACAGACAAGAATCTTAACTCTGAGCTATTTCAGCCATGTTATTTGTCCCTGTTGCTTTACTTCTGTGATATGCAGAATTTAATCCCCTCATATACTTATGCTAAGATTTATTAAAAATATGATATGAATTATAACAGATAGTGGGTATGTAGTAAATAAGAAGCATATAAATATAGATGTCAGTGGTCAAATGGTTAATATCTGACATACACATTTATGTACCTATAAAGTTTTCCATGTTATGTTAGTTGTGTGTGTGTTTGAGGAGTGCTCTACTATATGTCATATACACTTTGAGAAAAAAAGTTTTAGTCATGGTATGAACTCCATTTATTTATTTTTATTTATTTTATAAATGTTTATTGAGCAAGTGTAATGTCTAAAATCACTGTGTTCAGGACTCAAGGATAAGTCTTCACACTTTAGGAGCTTAATATTTAGTAAAAATACTTTTATGTAGCCCCATGAATTTTTTATTTATCTTGAAAATTTCAAATATTGAAGCAAAATTCTCTGCAAACTAAAAGACAATGCTTGATGAGTATTTAAGCATTTTGTCTTGAATTCATATTATCAATTAATATCTCTGCTGTGCAGAGATATTTCTCATGAAACAGCTGAAAGGGTTAATATAAAACATATTAGGTGATTATATTCAGTATCTATAAAAAGCTATAATCTAAAGACCTAGAAAGTTTATTCCTTTAACTACTAAAGTGTAAATGAACATCCAAATGTAGCATATATATTTTTAGCCAAACATGCCTTTATAACATATAAACAAACAAGTAATCCAAGATTGTCAAAGAAATTGTTAGAAGTATAAAATGACTATTTAAAATAAGAAATTCCAGTGTTATTACCCTGAAGTGATCTGGAACTGAATTGAATGCTGTTTGATTTAGGAATTAGAGCAATTCTTATCTTAAGGGCTCTGGAATCTTCATGAAACTACAAAAAATATGATACATTGACTCCGAAGACCATACATAGTGATGCTAATCTAAGAACATTCTAACCAATGGAAATTCATGTAGAGGGAGCTATATATTTCACTTTTGCTGTTTATTTTTAGGTAAGCTTTGTTCAACATCCAACATTTTAGTCAAGTTTTTTGTATGAATTATAACAAATTCTTTGTTATAAGAATTCTTTGTTATAAGAATTCTATAATTCTTCTTTTAAATTTTTATTTTAATATGTTTTATTGATTATGCTATTACAGTTGTCCCACTTCCCCCTCTTTATTCCTCTTTTCCCTGCATATACCCTCCCAGCTGCATTTCCCCTACCCCAGCCACCTTAGTTCAAGTCCTTGGGTCATACATATAAGTTTTTTGGCTTCTAGATTTCCTATACTATTCTTAACCTCCCCTTGTCTATTTTGTACCTCCATTTATAGTACGTATTCCCTGTACCTTTTCCCCATCCCAACCCACTCCCCACTGATAACCCTTTATGTGATATCCATTTCTGTGATTCTGTTCCTGTTATAGCTGTTTGCTTAGTTTTTGTTTTTCTCGGTTCAGTTGTTGATAGCTGTGAGTTTGTTGTCATTTTACTGCTCATAGTTTTGATCTTATTCTTTTTCCTAGGTAAGCCCATTTAACATTTAATATAATAAGGACTTGGTGATGATGAACTCCTTTAACTTGACCTTACCTGGGAAGCACTTTATCTTCCCTTCCATTCTAAATGATAGCTTTGCTGGATAGAGTAATGTTGAATATAGATCTTTACCTTTCACGACTCGGAATACTTCTTTCCAGCAGGTTCTTGCCTGTAAGATTTCTTTTGAGAAGTCAGCTGACAGTCTTATGGGAACTCCTTTGTAGGTAACTGTCCCCTTATCTCTTGCTGCTTCTAGAATTCTCTCCTTCATTTTAATCTTGGCTAATGTAATTATGATGTGCCTCGGTGTGTTCATCTTTGGGTCCACCTTCTTTGGGACTGTCTGAGCTTCTTGGACTTCCTGGAAGTCTATTTCCTTCACCAGATTGGGGGAAGTTCTCCATTATTTTTTCAACTAAGTTTTTTATTTCTTTCTCTTCCTCTTCTCCTTCTGGCACCCCTGTGATTCAGATGTTGGAATGTTTAAAGTTGTCTGGGAGATTCCTAAGCCTCTCCTCATTTTTCTGAATTTTTGTTTCTTCATTCTGTTCTGGTTGAATGTTTATTTCTTCATTCTGTTCCAAACTGTTGGTCTGAGTCCTGGTTTCCTTTCTTCCACTGTTGGTTCCCTATAGCTTTTCCTTTATTTCACTTTTTATTGTCTTCACTTTTTCCTCTATTTTATGACCATACACAACCATTTCTGTGAGCATCCTGGTTACCAGCGTTTTGAACTGTGCATCTGATAGATTGACTCTCTATTCATTGCTTAAATTGTATCTTTTCTGAAGCTTTGATACGTTCTTTTATTTGCGCCATATGTTTTTTCTCAGTGCACCTGTTACATTATAAGGGGAAGAACCTTAGCTATTCACTAGGGTGGGGCAACTGAAGTCACTGAGCTGTGACACTGTATGTGGGGGAGGGATCTGAGAGGGAACAATGCTGCTTGCTCAGCTTTCAGACTGCTTTCAGTCACTTCTCTGCCTACCCACAAGCAAATTGGGCCCTTCTGGTACTGATTCCTGGGTGGGTGGATTTGTGTACATTCTAGGACCCTGTGGGTCTCTCCAATGAATTCTCCTGTGAAGCTTGGAGTTTCCCCCGCTACTGCAACCCCTACAGTTTTTTTCAGTCACAGGTTTTGGGGTTTTATTTCCCTGTGCTGGAACCCTGGGTTCTGTGGTCTGTCTTGCTCCCTAGTTCTTCCTCCTGGTTTATCCACATGCAAATGTGGGACCACCCACTCCTGCAGTCACCGCTTTGCTTGCCTCAGTCCTCCAGCCACCATGCTCTGTGAGTCCTCTCCACCCTGGCTGCCAGTCTCTATCCCCCTACTGTTCTGAATGAATGTTTCCTCTTCAACTTCTTGGTTGTCAGACTTCCATATGGTCCCGTTTTCTGTCAGTTCTGGTTGTTTTTGTTTTTAAATTTGTTATTGTTCTTCTTTTGTTTGTATGAGGAATCCCAATGTATCTACCTATGCTTCCATTGTTGCCGGAAGTCCAGAATTATAGCAAATTCTCCCATCTTAGAAAATCATCTATTCAATAGGCGTATTTCCTTGTTCCTCCCTATGTAGAACTGAAAATGGGCAAGGTAACTATAAATGTGCAAAACTGGGTAAAAGGGCAAACACTGGCTAACAAACTCAACCCTAACTTTTGGAATTAGGGATATAAAATTGCAAATTTTAAAGAAAACAAAGATGAGTTAGGAGAAATTGTCTAAAACAAATCCACTACAATAAAAAAGCTTTTTTGTCTTCAACTTAAAGATTTATATTAGGCTCTCAGAAGTTATTTTTCTCTGCTGTCCTGACTCTAGAATGTGACCTTTCTAGATCTAATTTCAATTTAAAATGACCCATTTTGCATTGATAAAAAGGTTCTGAAATTCCTTTGGTAGGCTTTAATTAACACTGGATAAAATTTTGACATAGATATTTTATTAAAAGGGGCTGGACAAGTAAAAAAATAAAACAAACTTGAACACAAATTTGCACCATTGACACTCTCAGAACACCTTTGTTCCTCTGTGGTTGCTGCTCCTCTTTCCCTTCCTTATCTCCTTCCTTTCCTTTTTTCTTCCTTCTTTTATACTGATATGAATGAATAAATATTTCATTTGTAGAATCCATTTTCACCTTAAGAGAACTGTCATTCTGCCTGTTCTTTCTGAAATAATTCAACATTTTGATTTTTTGTTAAATTCATCTTTAAAAAAATACATTATTACCTTTTAGAAGTTTTCTCATTGGCTAAAAATCTAGGCTTATATTTTCAATGTAACTCTCCAAATATCAGTTATTTGATAAATTAATAGATTGATAATAAGTGTCTATTTCAGAAATTAGAAAAAACAGATTAATTTAATAGATGTTTAATTTTTTCTCAAAGACTGTGGACAATAATTTCTACAGAAAATCTTATATTTAACTTAAAATTTGTTTATCAAGTCAATTCAATTTATTCAATATTTACTGAGTACATACCATGTGATATATAATAAAAAAAACAAATAAGCAATGTATTCACATGAAATACTTGAGCATAACACTCCAGGAAATTGTATATACATTTCAAATGACATTAACCTAGTGTCATTTAATATTCATCTCTGATATTGTAGAAATTGTCCTTTTAGAGAGAGCCAGCAGTTTTTAAATAGGGCACATTGTGATTTGTCATACAAAGAGCATATGAACGAAGACACTGAGGCATCACATTGGGTTGAATGACTATAGTTCAGTGTTTAGTTCTTGTTCTTTATATCTAGACAATAACACACAATTTGCTATCTAGACATATGGTCCATTTATTACTGAATAAAACCAGAGACTCAGAATCAATGCACCTCAAATAGAGAAAGAGCTGTTCCATTTGGTTAACAATACTCTGTGAGTTACAGCCATGGCAAGGATTCTTGGGAATTTTATCTTTAATTTTATATTTAGCAAACATTATATGAAAATTTTTTTCTTCCTCAAATGTTTTCTTAATCAATTCACAAAGATGTGTATTTTTAATTCTTGTATTATTTAAAAGTATCTGCATATGTTAAAAATTTTCTTTAGACACAGGTTCAACTGAAAATCAAATATAAGCAGATATATATGATAATAATGTAACTGTGAAAAAGCTCAAGTTGCAGAGTCCAGCTGCTGGGCAACACTTGGGAGTTACTGGCCCTCTCTGTGCTTCTGGAAGATGAGGCTGGTGATAGAGCTCATTCGGAGTTGTGAGGGTCAATCATGGAGAGCATTTAAAGCAGCTCCTGGGACATTATAAGTGTTCAATAACTTTAAAAGGTATAGATTTAAATCTTAATGAATATAATCAAAGTCATTCTCACAGGGACACTTTCTTTTGAGTAAAGAGAATACACTACTTTCTCGTTATATGGACTGAATTAATCATCTCCAACAGCAAATGATATTTAAATACAGACACTGAGCAGACAACAATAGATAGAGGGTAAGAGTTCTGTCATGACTTCTATTTTGTTGGTGATTTTTATCATAGTGCAGTTATTCATAACACTTTGAGGTCCTGCATTTTGAAAAAAAATCCCCCCTTTCTCCTTACTTTCAGCATCTTATCCTTCTATCAATTTCAAATCTTTTGGGGGTCCAGTTTGGTCTTCTCCTCACTTCTTCTAGTTCCTTTAGGATAATTCCCTCTCTTTTGAAAATTGTCTAGAAACACGTCAAGTGTGTGCCAGGGCTCCCTCCATGTTCTGCTTGTAGGTGTGGATCTGGCAGACATGGCGTTGTTGAACAACCTTGAGACCATGGAGCTTTAGGTGTTCGGCTAAGCAGTTGAGTCTGAGGGAGGGTCTCATTGGCTCCTCATTAATATCCATGCCTAAGCACTAATTCTTACTAATACATTTGTTGAGATGAAGAAATTGGATTAGCCACATGGAGTTTTCCCCATGCCAGTTTTCTGAATTCTAATTCAGGGATTTCTACATCAGCTCCCACAGCCCTGGACTGAGATTTGGGACTTAAATGTTACTTTCTGCATTCTCAGAAAATAGTTTATTGGCAAACCCCAAGCACCTTATGACAACCACAGAAAAATAAAATAATTGTGAGAATGGTATGCTGCCACAAATCCTAAGAGAAGCTTTTTTTTGTCCCTAAAAAACTCAGTTAGATCCCATGCCTAACATTAACTATGTCTCTATTTGCCTTTATCAGATTACTACCTTGGTAATGGATTACTGTTTCGTAGGTTTTTTTAAATGAATTTCATAAGTGCAAGAATTTTATCTCTTAACAATGTTTTTGGTCTATATATAAGCCAATTTATGAGCATTAATAATTTTCTACCATGAGGTTAATTCAATATTAAAAATCATATTTAATGGGCTTTGCCAACCTAAAGAGATGTACTATTATAGGGTGTTAAATGAAGGCCACTTATTAAAACACAAAGCATTGTCTACAGAGTCAATACTTACAGTTTTTTTTGTATTTTTCCCATAGTTCAGAAAAACACGTTCAAATCCTCAATTATTCTTTGTAAATGCAATGACATGAATGTCATATGGACAATAATTCAGACTCTTCCCATCATAACGGCAGGGGAAACCACTCTTCAGATGAATTTTGAAAGATAACTAGGTCACCCAAACTCACCAAAGTCAGAACCCAATGATTGAAAGTTGATCTGCACCATAAATCAACTATGTGTTGAAGTGTACAAATTTCCAAATGGTGAACACATGTCAGGACTTTTTCATATGTACCTTCTGAAAAAAAAAGTACTGTGAAAGCTTTGGTGTCCAAAGCAAAAACACCAAACAAAAAACCCCACTCATATAAACTATACCACTATTGCAAAAACAGGTGTTGGGCATAACTACCATATGAGAAAAAATGATTGGAATAATACTAACAGAGCCTTATAGCTATCAAAATATCTGTCTTCTGTAAACTTAGTTTGAGTGAGTCTATGGGTGAAAATGGGCTCAATAACAATGCTGTCAAGATTGAAAAGGAAGAAACACATTTTATGGTAACTGGTAATGAGCGAACTAAAACCTAAATTGGAACATGTAGACTCAGAAGTACATTTAAAAGATTTTTAGCTATTGAAAAAAATCTATTGGAATTAAGTCAGTCATTTTAATTTTCAACTGATAGCAAGAAGTCCTCTCAGGGACCAACCCAAAATATAAATCAGAAAATGAAAGAGAAGTAATAACTGACACCACAGTTATAAAAAGAATTATAAGAAATACTATGAACAATTATATGCCTACAAATTAGAGAATGTAGAATAAATAAATAAATTCCTAGAACCATACAATCTCCTGAAACTAAATCAAGAAGAAACAACCAGTCTGAACAGCCCAATTCCATGTAACAAAATTGAAGTAGTAATGCAAAATAAAAATCCCATAAACAAAAGTCCTGGACTGGATGGCTTCACAGGTGAATTTTGTCAAACATTCAAAGAAGAACTAACACTTACCTTTCTCAAACTACTTCAGATAATTTAAGAGGAAGGAAACTCCTAAGCTCATTTTATGAGACCAGCATTATCCTGATTCCAAAACCAGATAAAGACAGTACAAAAAAAAAAAGAAAATTTATAGGCTAATATCCCTGATAAAAGTAGATTCAAAAGTCCTCAACAAACTATTAGCTAATCAAATCTAGCAATACATTAGAAAGATCAAAAACCATGATAAAGTGGGATTTATTACTAGGATGCAAGGTTGGTACAATATCAACAAATCAATTAATGGGTTATATCAAATAACAAACTAAAGGACAGAAATTGTAAGAGCATATCAATAGATGCAGAAAAAGCATTTGACAAAATCCAGCATACATTTATGTTAAAAACTCAGCAAAGTAAGAATAGAGGGAAAAATGGCCTGTTGTTGAAACATATTAATGGCCATATATGAGAAGTCCACAGCCAACATCATACTCAATGGGCAAAACTAAAATTCTTTGGAAGTACTTTTTCAAATCAGAAGTAGGACAGGAACGCTATCTTTCATCACTTTTATTCAACATAGCAATAAAAATCTTAGCCACAACAATCAGACAAGAAGAAATGGGCATCTGAATAGAAAAGAAAGAAGGAAAACCATCATTATTTGCCGAGGACATGATACTACTAGATACATGCATATAGAGAACCCTAAACATTTCATTAAAAAACTACTAGGACTGATAAAGGAATTCAGTAAAGTGGCAGGATAAAAATTTAATATTCAGAAATTGGTTGCATTTTTTTTAATTTTATTTTTTTAAATTTTATTTAGTTATTTTTCAAGTACAGTTTTTTTGTCTATTTTTCCCATCCGAGCCTCCCCCGCCCCTTGCTCCCCACCTCCCTCCCATTTCCACCCCCCTTAGTTCTCGTCCCTGTGTCCTTCCTATTTGTTCCTCCAAATCCTTCCCCCTTTTTCCCCTTAACTTCCCTTCCTTCTCCCCTCTGGTCACTATCCCCTTGTTCTCTATTTCAGTGTCTTTGTTTTTTTGGGTTTTTTTTCCTGCTTGCTTGTTTGTTTTGTTGTTTAGCTTCCTGTTAAAGGTGAGATCTTATGGTATTTGTCTGTCAGTGCCTGGCCTATTTCACTCAGCATAATGCTTTCCAGTTCCATCCATGTTATTGCAAAAGGTAGTAGCTCCTTCTTTCTCTCTGCAGCATAGAATTCCATTGTGTATATGTACCACAATTTTTTGACCCATTCATTTACTGATGGGCACCTAGGTTGCTTCCAACTCTTGGCTATTGTAAATTGTGCTGCTATGAACATTGTGGTGCATAGGTTCTTTGATATTGATGTTTTAGGATTCTTAGGATATAATCCCAGCAGTGGAATTGCTGGGTCAAAAGGCAGGTCAATTTTTATTTTTCTGAGAAAATTCCATACTGTTTTCCATAATGGTTGTACCAGTCTGCACTCCCACCAACAGTGAACTAAGGACCCCTTTTACCCACAACCTCTCCAACATTTGTTGTTTTTTGCTTTGTTTATGATAGCCATCCTGACTGGTGTAAAGTGGTATCTCATTGAGGTTTTAATTTGCATGTCTCTGATAGCTAATGATATTGAGCATCTCTTCATGTGTCTCTGAATGTTCTGTATGTCCTCCTTGGAGAAGTGTTTGTTCAAGTCCTTTTCCCATTTTCTAATTGGGTTGGGTGTCTTCTTAGAGTGGAGTCGTGTAAGTTCTTTGTATATTTTGGAGATTAAAGCTTTGTCTGAGGTATCATTGTCAAGTATGTTTTCCCATACAGTTGGTTGTCTTGCTAATTTAATACTGTTTTCTTTAGCCACGCAGAAGCTTTTTATTTTGATGAGATCCCATTTGTTTATTCTTTCCTTTACATTCCTTACTCTAGGGGACATATCAGTAAAGAAGTTGCTGCCTGAAATATCTGAGATTTTCTTGCAAATGTTCTCCTCTAGGGCTTTAATGGTGTTATGACTTACATTTAAGTCTTTTATCCACCTTAAATTTATTTTGGTGTATGGTGTAAGTCAGTGCTCAAGTTTCATTTTTTTGCATGTAGCTGTCTAGTTCTCCCAACACCATTTGTTGAAGAGGCTATCTTTACTCCATTTGATGTTATTGCCCTCTTTGTCGAATATTAATTGACTGTAGAGAGTTGGGTTGATTTCTGGGCTCTGTTCTGTTCCATTGGTCTATGTGCCTGTTTTTATGCCAGTACCAGGCTGTTTTGATTACAGTGGCCTTGTAATACAGTTTGATATCAGGCATTGTGATCCCCCCTACTTTGTTCTTCTTTCTCAAAAGAGCAGCTGCTATTCTGGCTTGTTTATGGTTCCATATAAATTTTCCAAGTGTTTGTTCTATGTCTGTGAAATATGACATTGGTACTTTAATAGGTATTGCATTGAATCTGTATATTGCTTTGGGTAGTATGGACATTTTGATGATGTTAATTCTTCCACTCCATGAACATGGTATATGTTTCCATTTGTTTGTGTCTTCCTTGATTTCATTCTTCAGGGCTGTGTAGTTTTCTGCATACAGGTTTTTTACCTCCTTAGTTAGGTTTATTCCCAGATATTTTATTTTTCTTTTTGCTATATCAAATGGGAATTTTCTCTTTATTTCTGCTTCTGCTGATTCACTGTTGATATACAAAAATGCCTTTGATTTCTGGATATTGACTTTGTAACCAGCTGTTTTGCCAAACTCATTAATTAATTTGAGCAGTTTTTGGGTAGAGTCTATAGGATTTTCCATGTACACTATCATGTCATCTGCAAACAGTGACAGTTTTGCTTCCTCCTTTCCTATTTGGATGCCTTTTATTTCCTTTTCTTGCCTGATCGCTGTGGCTAAAACTTCCAATACTATATTGAATAGAAGTGGTGAAAGTGGACAACCTTGTCTTGTTCCTGATCTTGGTGGAAAAGCTTTTAGTTTTTTTCCCATTGAGTATGATATTGGCTGTAGGTCTCTCATATATGGCCTTTATTATTTTGAGAAATGCTCCCTGTATTTCCACTTTGCTGAGTGTTTTTATAATAAATGGGTGTTGTACCTTATCAAAAGCTTTTTCCGCATCTATTGATATGATCATGTGATTTTTGTCTTTGCTTTTGTTTATGTGATATATTACATTTACTGATTTGCCAATATTGAACCATCCTTGCATCCCAGGGATGAATCCTACTTGATCATGGTGTATGATCTTTTTGATATATTGTTGGATGCGATTTGCCAATATTTTGTTGAGGATTTTAGCATCTATGTTCATCAGCGATATTGGCCTGAAGTTTTCTTTCTTTGTTGTGTCTCTATCTGGTTTTGGAATTAAGATGATGCTGGCTTCATAAAAAGAATTTGGGAGTTTTCCATCCTTCTGTATTTTTTGGAATAGTCTGTGGAGAATAGGGGTTAGCTCTTCCTTAAATGCTTTGTAGAATTCTCCTGTGAACCCATCTGGTCCGGGGCTTTTGTGTGATGGGAGTTTTTTGATTACTGCTTCAATTTCTTTTGCTGTTATTGGTGTATTTAGATTTTCTGCTTCTTTTTCACTGAGTTTTGGAAGATTGTATTTTTCTAGAAATGTGTTCATTTCCCCTAGGTTTTCAAATTTCTTGGCATACAGTTCTTCATAGTAATTTCTTACATTCCCTTCTATTTCTGTGGTATCAGTTGAAATCTCTCCTCTTTCATTTCTGATTGTGATTATTTGTGTCCTCTCTCTTCTTTTCTTGATGAGCCTACTTAAAGGCTTGTCTATTTTGTTTATCTTCTCAAAGAACCAACTCCTGGATTCATCAATCCTTAAAATTGTGCTTTTAGTTTCTATGTCATTTAATTCTGCTCTAGTCTTGGTTATTTCCTTCCTTCTGCTTGCTCTGGGCTGTCTTTGTTGTTATTCCTCGAGTTCTTGCAGGCATAGGGTTAGGTTGTTTGTTTAAAATGTTTCTATTTTCTTTAGGTAGGCCTGTATTGCTATAAACTTCCCTCTCAGGACTGCCTTCATTGTGTCCCATAAGTTTTGGGTTGTTGTGAGATCATTTTCATATGTTTCCAGAAACGTTTTGATTTCTTCCCTAATTTCATTCTTGACCCATTCATTGTTTAATAGCATACCATTCAGTCTCCATGTTTTTGGGTGCTTTGGGTTTTTTTCTTTGGGGTTGGTTTCTAATTTCAGTCCCTTGTGGTCAGAGAAGATGCTTGGTATGACTTCAATTTTCTTGAATTTTTTGAGGCTCGTTTTGTGTCCTATCATGTGGTCTATCTTTGAAAATGTTCCATGTGCATTTGAAAAGAATGTGTATTTAGCTTCTTTGGGATGAAGGGCTCTATATGTATCAGTTAAGTCCATTTCCTCTAGGGTGTTGTTTAATGCCACAATATCTTTGTTGATAATTTGTTTGGAAGATCTGTCCATTTTTGATAGTGGGGTGTTCAAATCCCCTACTATGATTGTGTTGCTGTCAATATCTTTCTTGAAGTCCTCTAAGATTTTCTTGATATATTTGGGTGCCCCTATGTTTGGTGCATATATGTTTACAATGTTAATGTCTTCTTGGTGGATTCTTCCCTTGAGTATAATGAAATGACCTTCTGGGTCTCTCTTCATGGCCTTTTTTTTGAAGTCTATTTTGTCCTATATGAGAATTGCTACCCCAGCCTTTTTTTCTTCTCCGTTTGCTTGGAAAACTTGTTTCCAGCCTTTCACTCTTAGTCTGTGATGGTCTTTTGTCCTGAGGTGAGTCTCCTGTAGGCAGCATATGTGTGGGTCATGCTTTCATATCCATTGAGCTATTCTGTGTCTTTTGATTGGAGAATTTAATCCATTTACATTTAAGGTTATTATTGATAGGTACTTATTCATTGCCATTTTTGTACCTGTGTTTCTCTCTGTCTCCCTCTTATCCTTCCTTCCCTTAAAGCAGTCCTTTTAGTATTTCTTGTAGAGCTGGTTTGGTGGAGGCATATTCTTTTGGACTTCTTTTGTCTGGGAACTTCTTTATTTGGCCTTCTATCTTGATTGAGAGCCTTGCTGGGTAAAGTAGCCTTGGTTGTAGGCCTCTGGTTCTCATTACTTGGAATATTTCTTGCCATTCTCTTCTTGCTTGAAGTGTTTCCATTGACAAGTCAGTAGCTAGCCTTATTGGGGATCCCTTGTATGTTATTTCTTTTTTCTCCCTTGCTGCCTTTAAGATTCTCTGTTTGTCTTGGAATTTTGCCATTTTGATGATGATGTGTCTTGAAGTGGGCCTCCTTGGGTTCCTCTTGGTTGGGACTCTCTGTGATTCCTGGATTTGTGAGACTTTTTCTCTTATCAAATTAGGAAAATTTTCTCTCATTACTCATTCAAATATGTTTTCTATCCCTTGTTCTTCTTCTTCTCCTTCTGGTATTCCTATTATTCGGATATTATTACGTTTCATATTATCTTGCATTTCTCTTAATCCCCCTTCATTCTTTCTGAGCCTCTTTTCATTTTCTTGCTCTTTCTGTGAGATGCTTTCTACCTTGTCCTCCAACTCACTAATCCTATCCTCCACTTCATCTATCCTACTTTGGAAACTTTCTACTCTGTATTTCAATTTGGAAATTGTATTCTTCATTTCCTCTTGTCTCTTGCTGATAATTTCCATTTCCTTTTTGATGTTGCTGTAGTTTGCAGAGAGATCATTATAGTTCCCTTGTAGTTTCTGGTAGTTCACTGTGAGCTCTTTGAACTTTATAATAACCAGTGCTTTGAATTCACTGTCCGATAGTTGATCAGCATCTATTTCATCTAACATTCTTTCTGAAGTTTCTGCTTTTTCTTTCATTTGGGGATTGTTTCTTTGTCTTCCCATTGTTTGAGACTCTTCTTGTTAGTCTCTGCTTCTAAAATTGATCTGTTCTGAAACACTGGTTTTATGGTGTAAACTTCTGTGGTATGTTCCTTGTGAAGTTCAGTGGTGCAGACTCCTTGAAGTTTCTTGATGTTCTTCGTCTCCACCTCCACTCACGCTGGTCCTCGAGCTGGTCCCTGCGTTGGTCGCCTACCACTGCTGAATGTCCCGGCTCTAGCAGCCGCCTCCTCAAGCACCCAGGCCCGTTACTACGGCAGTGGCACAGAGGCTGGGAATGTCCCGGCTCCCATATCTGGCTCTCTCTGCTGCCCAGGGCCGTCACAGGGGCTTGGAGTGTCCCGGTTTCCATACCTGACTCCCCAGTGTCCAGTCCCGTCGCTATGGCAGCAGCACAGGGGCTGAGACCGTCCCAGTTCCCGTAGAGGGCTCCTCTGCCACCCAGGGCTGTCTCAGGGGTTTGGAGTGTCCCGGCTTTGGTACCTGACTCCCCCGCGTCCAGTCCTGTCGCTATGGCAGGGTCATAGGATCTGAGAACTTCCCGGCTCCCGTAGCTGGCTCCTCAGGGCCCAGGCCTGTCTCTATGGCAGCGTCACAGGGGCGTTTGGTGTCCCAGCTCCTGCAACTGATCCTTCCGTTGCCCAGGCTGGTAGCTATGGCATCGGCATAGGGGCCGAGAACGTCTCTGCTTCGGTTCCTGACTCCTCTGTCTCCCAGGTCCGTCACAGGGGCTTGGAGTGGCCGGCTCCCGTACCTGACTCCCTGGCTCCCAGGCCTGTTGCTCTGGCGGCAGCACAGGGGCCGCGTGAGACCCAGCTCCAGTAGCTGACTCTTCCTCCGTCTGGTGTTTCAGCGTCGATCACAATCTCTGGTCTTTTAATTTCATAAATGCTGGGTAACCGATGGTTTATTGTGCTGTTTCTCTATAGATCTGCCAGGATTTTCACCCATGAGTACAGGAGCTAGCATCAGCTCCATCTTACTCCATCGCCATCTTCCCAGCATCTCCAGGGACCAGAAATCTTGATGGTCACGGAGGATCCAGATGATAGGGAGATCGCAGCGATGCAGTAGAGTCTCTGGGAAAGAGCAAAGACAGGAACAGCAGGGACTTCGGGGGGTGCACAGTCTAGGGACTAGTGTCCAGCATGCAGTGCTCCTTGGCGGGTGCCCAGAGTGTCTATGTTAACACTCAGTGCTCAAACTCGCTTCTGGTGCATCCCCCTGGGACTCTTTGGAAGCCCTGGACCTGCCTAAGGGTCCTTGGGAGAGAACTGGGACTCTCAGCTCCCTCCCTTTCTGGCCAAGCAGGTTGGGCACCAGGAGAGACTTGTTTGCTAGTTTGCAGAGAGGGTGCTGAGGACAAAGGGCCTCAACCTCTGACTCTGTGGTCGCCAACCCTGGAGAACTGAGAGGAACAGTGTGGGGCTCTGACTCAGATAGACACAGCAGCCAGGTCTGCTCCCCACCCAGCCTGGCAGAGGTGGGGCAGAGGGCCTGGAGTTCCCCTGCAGAACAGGGGCGGGTCTGTGCACAATCCCATGGGAACCAGGCAGCCTGGCTGGCATAGGCACCTGTGCCCTGAGATTCAACCCATGGTGGTAATCCCTGGGAAAAGAGTGCTGTGAGGAAGTCCTAGATCCCCATCATAGGGAGCTGGGGAGAGGCGCTGCCATTTTGGCTTCTGAGAGAGGGCTCCCAGAAAGAACACACAAGTTGCCCCACAGCCAGCTGCAGCCAGAAAAACTGGTTTGGGCAGTTTGAAACCAACAAAAACTTTTTTTTTCTCTTTTGAAGTAATCTGTTATTTTTTAAATTTTATTGTTGTTTTATATTACACTACTTTTTCCCTCCTTTTCCGTCTTCTCTGTTTTATTCCTTCTTCCTTTCTTTCCAAACTTATTGCTCTTTCCTCCGTTCTCCTGCCCTTTTTTCTTCTTTCTTCCTTTTCCTTCTTTTACCCACAAGAGACACTAACATCTTGAAACTGTGAAAAGACTGGAGCTAGACCCAAAGAAGAGGCTTCCCAACAGTAGAGTCAGAGAGACAAATTTCACTTTCCTGTAGGAGAGAATTCACAAGTTGCTGCATATTTGTATAATTATTAATTTTTCTATTATTCTCACATCTTTTATATTTTAATAATATCTGTGTATTCCTCCTCTGTCTGTATAGGCTTCTTTGCCTTGGCTGGTTACATTATATCATTTGACAGGTTTGCCTATTCTCACTTCCACAGTGTATTGCTAATTTTTCTATCCTTCATGTCACTTGTGTCCTTTAGCATACTACCCAAAGTTCCATACCCCTTATTCAGACAGATCACATAGAGTCTGTCATATGATTGTTGCTCTAATGTTATTGTAAATAATAGCTGGTCTATACAACTGTAAATACTTCACAACACATCTCCCGGGTCTTAGTCTACTTCACAGTTTCCTGGATTCTATTACTGGAGTAATTAACTCTGTTTGTTCATACACTACACCTATTTACTATCCTTTACTGTCTCCTTACCCAAGAATCTGATGGACCGCAACCTCACTGCTTTCTAGATCCAACTCACTGGCCTTTTCTCTTCAACAAGAGACTTGTCTTGTGTCCATCCTCTCTTAAAAGTGGCAAGTTGGGTTGAAGATTACGGTTATCACTAAATATAGCCTAAAGATCTTCTATCTCATCTCTACTGGATGTGATTATAAATAGCATAAAATACCCTCTCACTGTCATAAACCATTTTGCCTCCCCCTCCAACTGATCACACACAAAAAAAGGAGTAGGTGGAAGTGGAGAATGAGAAATTAACCAAAAGAGACTGCACCACTGAATTTCATAGGAATTCCACCACAGAAGTTCACACAATAAACCCAGGAGTCAAAACAGATCAATTTAAGAAGCTGAGGCTAACAAGAAGAGTCTCACAAACAATGAGAAGACAAAAAAAATTCCCAAATGAAAGGAAAGAAGGAACCTTCAGAAAGAATGCTAGATGAAATAGAGCCAAGTCAACTATCAGATATTGAAATCAAAGCACTGGTTCTCAGGAAGTTCAAAGAGCTCACAATGAGCTACCAGAAACTACAGGGGAGCTACAATAATCTCACTGCAAACTATATCAACATGAAAAAGGAAATGGAAACTATTAGCAAGGAACAAGAGGAAATGCAGAATACAATTTCTGAATTGAAGAACACAGTAGAAGGAATCAAAAGCAGAATCCATGAAGCAGAAGATTGGATCAGTGAGTTGGAGTACAAGGTAGAAAAAAACTCCCAGAAAGAGCAAGAAAATGAAAAGAGGCTCAGAAAGAATGAAGAGGGATTAAGAGAAACACAAGACAATGTGAAACGTAATAATATCTGAATAATAGGGATACCAGAAGGAGAAGAAGAAGAACAAGGGATAGAAAATCTATTTGACAGAAAAATGAGGGAAAACTTTCCTACTTTGATGAGAGAAAAAGTCACACAAATCCAGGAATCACAGAGAGTCCCAAACAAGAGGAACCCAAAGAGGCCCACTTGAAGGCACATCATCATTAAAATGACAAAATTCCAAGAAAAAGAGAGAATCTTAAAGGCAGCAAGGGAGAGAAAGGAAGTAACATGCAATGGAGCCCCAATTAGGTTAGCTGCTGACTTCTCAATGAAAATATGCTAAGCAAGAAGAGAATGGCAAGAAATATTCCAAGTAATGAGAACCAGAGGCCTACAACCAAGGCTACTTTACCCAGCAAGTCTTGCAATCAAGATAGAAGGCCAAATAAAGAGCTTTCAAGACAAAAGAAGTCCAAAAGAATATGCCTCCACCAAACCAGCTCTGAAAGAGATACTAAAAGGACTGCTTTAAGGAAAGGAAGGAAAAGAGAGAGACAGAGAGGAACACAGGTACAAAAATGGCAATGAATAAGTACCTATCAATAATAACCTTAAATGTAAATGGATTAAATGCTCCAATCAAAAGACATAGAATAGCTGAATGGATAAGAAAGCATGACCCACACATATAGCTGCTTACAAGAGACCCACCTCAGGACAAAAGACCTACACAGACTAAAAGTGAGGAGCTGGAAACAAATTTTTCAAGGAAACAGACAAGGGAAAAGCCGGGGTAGCAATACTCGTCTCAGACAAAATAGGCTTTAAGAAAAGGACCATAAAGAGAGACCCAGAAGGTCACTTCATAATACTCAAGGGAAGAATCCACTAAGAAGACATTAACCTCATAAATATATATGCACCCAGCATAGGAACACCCAAATATATAAAGTAAATCTTAGAGGACTTCAAGAAAGATATTGACAGCAACACCATTAGAGTAGGGGATTTCAATACCCCACTGTCAAAAATGGACAGATCTTCCAAACAAAATATCAACAAAGATAATGTGGCATTAAACAACACCCTAGATGAAATGGACTTAACTGATATATATAGAGCCCTTCATCCCAAAGAAGGTAAATGCACATTCTTTTCAAATGTGCATAGAATATTTTCAAAGGCAGACCACATGATAGGACACAAACCAAACCTCAACAAGTTTAAGAAAATTAAAATTATATCAAGCATTTTCTCTGACCACAAGCAATTGAAACTAGAAACCAGTTCCAAAGAAAAAAACCCAAACACTCAAAATTATGGAGATTGAGTAGCATGCTCTTAAACAATGAATGGGTCATGAATGAGATTAGAGAAGAAATGAAAAAAGTTTCTGGAATCAAATAAAAATAAACTCATGACAACCCAAAACTTATGGGACACAGTGAAGGCAGCCCTGAGAGGGAAGTTCATAGCAATACAGGGTCACCTAAAGAAGACAGAAACATTTCAAACAAACAACCTAACCCTACGCCTGCGAGAACTTGAGGAAAAACAACAAAGACAGCCCAGACCAAGTAGAAGAAACGAAATAACCAAGATCAGAGCAGAACTAAATGACATAGAGACTAAAAGCACAATTCTAAGGATCAATGAATTCAGGAGCTGGTTTTTTGAAAAGATAAACAAAATCAACAAGCCTTTAAGTATGCACATCAAGAAAAGAAGAGAGAGGAAACAAATCAACACAATCAGAAATGAAAGAGGAGAGATTACATCTGATACCACGGAAATAGAAGGGAGTGTAAGAAATTACTAAGAAGAACTGTATGCCAAGAAATTTGAAAACCTACGTGCAATGGATAAATTTCTAGAAAAACATAATCTTCCAAAACTCACTGAAGAAGAAGCAGAAAACCCAGACGAACCAATAACAGAAGATGAAATTGAACCAGGTATAAAAAAAAAAAACTCCCATGAATAGCCCTGGACCAGATGGTTTCACAGGAGAATTCTACACAGCATTTAAGGAAGAGCTACCCCTATCCTTCACAGACTATTCCAAAAAATCCAAAATGATAGAAGACTCCCAAACTCTTTTTATGAAGCCAGCATCATCCTAATTCCAAAACCAGATAGAGACACAACAAAGAAAGAAAACTTCAGGCCAATATCGCTGATGAATATAGATGCTAAATTGCTCAACAAAATATTGGAAAATTGCATTGAATAATACATAAAAAGATCAAATACCATGACCAAGTGAATTCATCCCAGGGATGCAAGGATGGTTCAATATTTGCAAATCAGTAAATGTAATACATCACATAAACAAAAGCAAAGACAAAGATCACATGATCATATGAATAGATGAGGAAAAAGCTTTTGATAAAGTACAACTCCCATTTATGATAAAAACTCAGCAAAGTGGGAACAGAGGGAGCATTTCTCAATATAATAAAGGCCATATATGAGAGACCTACAGCCAACATCATACTCAATGGGCAAAAACTAAAATTCTTTCCTCTAAGTCAGGGACAAGACAAGGATGTCCACTTCCACCACTTCTTCAATATAGTGTTGGAAGTTTTAGCCACAGCAATCAGGCAAGAAAATGAAATAAAAGGCATCCAAATAGGAAAGGAGGAAGCAAAACTGTCATTGTTTGCAGACGACATGATAGTGTACATGGAAAATTCTATAGACTCTACTCAAAAACTGCTTGAACTAATAAATGAATTTGGTAAAACAGTGAGTTACAAAGTCAATATCCAGAAATCAAAGGCATTTGTGTATACCAACAATAAATTCCAGAAGCAGAAATCAAGACATAAAATTCCATTTGATATAGCAGAAAGAAAAATAAAACATCTGGGAATAAACCTAACCAAGGAGGTAAAAAACCTGTATGCAGAAAACTACACAGCACTGAAGAAAGAAATCAAGGAAGATGCAAACAAATGGAAACATATACCATGTTCATGGATTGGAAGAATTAACATCATCAAAATGTCCATACTACCCAAAGCAATATACAGATTCAATGCAATACCTATTAAAGTACCAATGTCATATTTCACAGACATAGAACAAACACTTGGAAAATTTATATGGAACCATAAATGACCATGAATAGCAGCATGCAATTTTGAGATAGAAGAACAAAGTAGGAGGGATCACAATACCTGATACCAAACTGTATTACAAGGCCACTGTAATCAAAACAGCCTGGTACTGGCAGAAAAACAGTCACATAGACCAATGGAACAGAACAGAGAGCCCAGGAATAAATCCAACTCTCTACAGTCAATTAATATTCAACAAAGGGGACAGTAACATAAAATGAAGTAAAAATAACCTGTTTAACAAATGGGGTTAGAAGAACTGAACAGCTATGTGCAAAAAAGAAAAAAAATAAACTTGAGTGCAAACCTACACCATACACCAAAATAAATTCAAGGTGGATAAAAGACTTAAATATAAGCCATGACACTATTAAAGTCATAGAGGAGAACATTGGCAAGGAAATCTCAGATATTTCACGCAGCAACTTTTTTACTGATAGTCCCCCAGAGCAATGGACATAAAGGAAGGAATAAACAAATGGGATCTCATTAAAATTAAAAGCTTCTGCATGGCTAAAGGAAATAGTACTGAAATAAAAAGACAACCAACTGTATGGGAAAACATAATTGCCAATGATACCTCAGACAAGGGTTTGATCTCCAAGATACACAAAGAACTTACATGACTCCACTCTAAGAAGACAACTAACCTATTTAAAAAATGGGAAAAGGACTTGAACAGACACTTCTCCAATGAGGACATACAGAGGATCCAGAGACACATGAAAAGGTGCTCAATGTCAGTAGCTATCAGAGAAATGAAAATTAAAACCACAATTAGGTACCACTTTACACCAGTCAGAATGGCTATCATAAACAAAGCAACAAAGAATAAATGTTGCAGAGGTTTTCAGGAAAAGGGGTCCTTAGTCCACTGTTGGTGGGATTGCAGACTGGTACAACCATTATGGAAAACAGTATGGAATTTTCTCAGAAAACTAAAAATGAACCTGCCTTTTGACCCAGAAATTCCACTGCTTGGATTATATCCTAAGAACCCAAAAACACCAATCCAAAACAACCTATGCACCCCAATGTTCATAGCAGCACAATTTACAATGAATGGATTAAAAAATTATGGTACATATACACAATGGAATTCCATGCAGCAGAAAGAAAGATGGATCTCCTACCCTTTGCAACAGCTTGGATGGAACTGGAAAGCATTATGCTGAGTGAAATAAGCCAGGCATTGAAAGACAAATACCACATGATTACATCTTTAACAGGAACCTAAACAACAAAACAAACAAGCAAGCAAAATGAAAACAATAACACTGAAATAGAGAAGAGGGGGACAGCGACTGGAGGGGAGAGGGGAGGGAATTTCAGGGGAAAAATGGAAAGGATTTACCGGAACTGGTATAAAGGACACATGGATAACAACTAAGATGGGTGGAAATGGGAGGGAGGTGGGGAGCATGGGGGGCTGGGATGGGATGGGAGTAAAAGACAGAATACTGTACTTGAAAAATAATTGAATAAAAAAGAAGAAAACATAATTGAAAAAATAATGAAATAAATCTTCCCCAATTCACTAAAGAAACTCAGTATGCAGGACCAGGAAGCTCAGAGTCCCAATCAAGTTAGATCCAAAGAGGAACACACCAAGACACATCATAAATACATTGTCAAATACTAAAGATAAGGAGAACATCTTGAAATCAGCAAGAGAAAAGGAGACTGTTACCTATAAAGGAGCTCCCATAAGACTATCAGCTGTTTTCTCAAATGAAACCTTGCTGGTAAGAAGGGGCTGAAAAATATTCAAGGTCATGAAAGGCTAGGACCTACATCCAAGATTACTCCATCTAGCAAAGCTATCATTTAGAATGGAAGGGCAGATAAAGTGCTTCTCAGACAAGGTAAAGCTAAAGGAGTTCATCAACACCAAGCCATTATCACATGAAATGTTAAAGAGACTTGTCTAAGAAATAGAAGATCAAAAACTAAAGAGTAAAATGATAACAAACCCGCAACTATCAACAACTGAACCTAAAGAAACAAAACTAGCAAACAACTAGAACAGTAACAGAATCACAGAAAGGAGATCACATGGAGGGTTATCAGCAGGGAGGGAGAAGGGAAAATGGACAAAAAGGTGCTGGGAATAAGAAGCATAAATGGTAGGTACAAAATAGACAGGGGGAGATTAAAAATAGTATAGGAAATGGAGAAGTCAGATAACTTATATGTACAGCCCATGGACATATACTAAGGAGGGGAATGCTGGAGGGAATAGGCATACCAGCCAGAGTGGGATAAAAGGGAGAAAAAGTGGGACAACTGTAATAGCATAATCAATAAAATATACTTATAAATGCCAATAATTAAGTCTAAAGAGACAATCTGTTTTTAAAAGTATATTTTATTGATAATGCTATCACAGTTTTCTCAGATTTCCCCCTTAATTCCCCCTCTGCCCTGCACCCCCAACCCTCCAGCATTCCCCCCCTTACTTCATGTTCATGGGCTATACATATAAGTTCTTTGACTTCTCCGTTTCCTATACCATTCTTAACCTGTCCCCATCTATTTTAATCCTGCCAATTATACTTCTTATTCCCTGTACCTGCCCCCCATTCTTCTCCTCCCCTTGCCCAATGAAAGCCCTCCATGTGATGTCCATTTCTCTGATTATGTTCTTGTTCTAGTTGTTTGCTTAGTATTTGTTTTTGCTGTTTTTTTTAAATTTCAGTTGTAGATAGTTGCGAGTTTGTTGTCATTTTACTGTTCATAGTTTTTGATCTTCTTCAATTTCTTAAATGAGTTCCTTTAACATTTCATATAATAATGGCTTGGTGATGATGAACTCCTTGAACTTGACCTCATCTGAGTACTTTTTCTGCCCTTCCATTCTAAATGAAATCTTTGCTGGATAGAGTAATCTTGGATGTAGGTCCTTGCCTTTCATGACTTGGAATACTTTCTGTCCCCTTCTTGCCTGCAAGATTTCTTTTGAGAAATCTGGTGATAGTCTTATTGGAGATTCTTTGTAGGTAACTCTCACCTTTCCTCTTGCTGCTTTTAAGATTCTCTGTTTATGTTTAATCTTGGGTAACTTAATGATGATGTGCTTTGGTGTGTTCCTCTTTAGGTCCAACTTCTTTGGGACTCTCTGGGCTTCCTGGACTTCCTGGAAGTCTATTTCCTTTGCTAGATGGGGGAAGTTTTTCTTCATTATTTATTCAAATAAGTTTTTCATTTATTGCTGTTGTTCTCCTTCTGTCACTCCTATAATTCAAATATTAGTATGTTTAAAGTTGTCCCAGAGGTTCCTAAGCCTCTTTTCATTTTTTCAAATTCTTGTTTCTTCATTCTGTTCCAGCTGGATGTTTATTTCTTCCTTTTTTTCCAACTCATTGATTTGAGTCCTGGTTTCCTTGCTGTCACTTTTGGTTCCCTGTGTATTTTGCTTTATTTCACTTTGGGTAGTCTTCATTTATTCTTTCATTTTCCACCAAGCTCAGTCAGTTCTGTGCGAATCCTGATTACTAATGTTTTTAATTAAACATCAGATAGGTTGGCTATCTCCTCATAGCTTAGCTCTTTCTCTGGAGTTTTGCTTTGTTTTTTCATTTGGGCCATAATTCTTTGATTCACTACACCTGTTAAGTTGTAAAGGTGGTATGGCTTTACGTATTCACCAGGGCCAAGCAATCCTCTTTGCTGGGATTTGCTGCTGTCTGTGGGGTCAGAGAGAGAACAATGCAGCTCAATTGCTGGGCTCTAGCCCCACTTTCTAATGAACTCTAGTGTGAGACTAGGAGTTTCTGCCACCGTGGCAACCTCCATCATAGTCCGCAGTCAGCTCTGAGTCTTAGTTTCCCATTCACTCAGCCCCACTTGCACAGTCTGCCACCTTACCCTGGGTTCTCTCAGCCAGCCCCCACCTCACCACATGGTCTGGTCAGCTGCCTCTCCTCGGTTCCTTTCAGCCAGTCCTGCCTGCACGATCCACTGCCTCATCCCAGGTTCCCTCCATCTGCCTGTCTGCTCATCTCCCTTCTACCATTCTGGTTGACTGTTTCTTTAATCCCTTGGTTGTCAGAGTTCCGTACAATTTGATTTTCTGGCACTTCTGGTTGTTTATTGTTTTTAGAGTGGTCATTATGCTCCTTTTGGCTGTGCGAGGAAGCAAAGGGTTTCTACCTACAACTCCATCTTGGCCAGAACTCCAAAATAAGGAGATAATATTAAAAGTATCAAGAGAAAATCAGATAGTTGCCTACAAAGGAGTTTGCATAAGACTGTCAACTGATTTCTCAAAAGAAACTTTGCAGGCTAGAAAAGAATGGCAAGTAGTATTCAAAGCAATGAAAAGCAAGGACCTATAACTTATATTACTCTGTCCAGCTAAGCTATCATTTAGAATTGAAGGGCAGATAAAGTGCTTCCCAGACAAGGTAAAGCTAAAGAAGTTTGTCATCACCAAGCCATTATTATATGAAATGTTAAAGGAAGTTATTTAAGAAAAAGAAGATCAAAACTATAAACATTAAAATAACAATAAATTCACAGCTATCAACAGTTAAATCTAAAAAACAAAGTAAGTAAGCAAATAGGGTAGAAACAGAGTCATAGATATGGAGATCATTTGGAAGGTTATCGGTTGGGCAGGGGAAGGGGAGAAAGGGGAAAAGGTACAGGGAATAAGAAGTACAAATTGGTAGGCATAAAATAGACAGGGGGATGTTAGGACCAATATAAAAAATGGAGAAGCCAAAGAACTTGTATGCATGACCCATGGACATGAAATAAGGCAGGGAGATTGCTGGAGGGAATGATGGGTACTATGTAGAGAAGGTCAAAGGGGGAAAACTGGGGCAACTGTAATAGCATAATCAATAAAATATATTTTGAATAAGAAAAATGAAATTGAAAGTTTTTAAAAAATTTCTCTCAGTTTTCCCTGTGTGAACACAATCATGTCATACCAAATTATCCAATTAGTTAGTAAATTGGTTTTTATTAAAAACCAACTCCTCTGAAATTGCCTGTTTTCGAGGTGATTCACATTAATGGACATCACTTCAGAGTTTGGAGGTTCCTAATTGCAATGGAGTCTTCAGAAAGGCCTGGTCTGCTGCAGGCTCTGAGTGCCAGCTGGGCTAAGAGAAGCTGGTGGCTTTAGTGACTGGATTTTTTAAATAGTCTGGACTCTTCTTTCTTCAACATGATGGCAATAATTTCTGTGGAGGTTAATGTTTAGATACTCATGGTGTTTAGAACTTCTTTGAACCTTCCTAAGTCTCACCTACAAGCCCAGAAATCACCAAATTCAAATGCTTCCCTTAGCCTCTAAATATTCACTCATGTAACATGTTATTAGCCTTGAACCAGAGTTTTATGTACAAATTCAGCTTTAAGATACAAAGGGTTCAAGGCTACCTGCTGGTTCTTGCTCTGTAAGCCATTTACTTTCCTCCTTAGTTTGTATTATATATAGGGAAGCAGCCAAACATGTGTTTTTTGTTTATTGGCAAGGGGTCTTGTTGAAATGAAATTACTTAAGAATGTGTCCATTGCAATTAAAAGATGTATGATGTTTACATTAACATGTTAAAGTTTGGTTGCTCTAGGAACATTGGTTTACATAAGTGTAAATAGGCTATAATGAATATGATGAAGTATTCCATATAAAAGCTGTAGCTTTCTAGGAAAATGTTGGTGTGGCTGGTTTCCCTAGTACCAGCTGCAAGACAATGTAAAATATTACTCTTAGGGTTGAGTTTCTGTGTGCTTTAAATACTAGGTAAAAAATTGCTCCATGAAATTTTCTCACTGAAATTTTAGCAAATGCATTGATGACATGTTGTGTAAAATCTGATCATGAAGAAACTAGATTAGGAAATAGTTGTGGGAAAATAAAACTAAGTCCTTAGATTTAAATACTTTGCCTCACATTTTGATTAAAATCATACTGGTTAGAAAAGGAAGATACATTCTTCTTCTGGAATGTATCCAAAGATACATTCTGGATCCAAAGATACATTCCATGTTGACTTAGGGACCAGTGTCCAGAGCACTTACTTTTTTTTTTCTTTTCAGTGACTTGGTTATTTCCCAAAACACTACAGGTGTCTCTTCCTTCTGCTTATGACTCATTTTCATTCCACTTTATGTGTTTTACTGTCCTTTTCCCCAAGACTTTGTCTGTTATCTGGAATCTCTATGCTCCAAAGCAGGCAGAACCCATAATCAGGGAGTAGAGAGTGTCATTGATTCCATGAGGACAGAAAAGGGGGTGGAGGGAGAGGTGACCAGAGGGGTGGGTGGGGACAATTATGATGGACTTAGGTGGAATTCATGGTCTAAATCAGAGCCACTAAAGGATTTTCCAAATATTTTATTTTTTTGAGAAAATGCTATATACAAACATAAAGCAAAAGTTACCCTCATAACCTTCCTACCTATAGGGAAACCACTACTGATATTTGGAGATATTTCCTGCTCATTCCTTGCCTGTGAGTTTAAGAAAAACAATTAACATCATATAATATGAATTTTTGAATGATTTCTTATTAAACTTGTATAAATTCCATGGAATTTTTCTTAATATTCAATCAATATAATTTTAATAGCTACATAATATCCCAAATACACATAAGCTTTCCCCTCTTGTAGGGCAACCTGTTGATATAGTATTGCCTTTAAAAACTATTACACCTAGAAAAAGAGATTGTTTCCTTAAGAAATCATAATTAGCCCTGGCTGGTATAGCTCAGTGGGTTGAGCGCAGGCCTGCGAACCATAGGATCGCCGTTCGATTCCCAGTCAGGGCACATGCCTGGGTTGCAGGCCAATTCCCAGAGGGGGACTCACAAGAGGGAACCATACATTGATATTTCTCTCCCTCTCTCCTTCCCTTTTCCTCTAAAGATAAATAAATAAAATCTTTAAAAAAGAAATCATAATTAAATCTTTCTTTAATACTTTTTTTCATTATTAGAAATCCATGCCATTTCACTAAACTCACAGCATCTAGGAGCCACGAACTGGGAAGTTCCTGGACCTCTGCCAACTTCCCAGAGGATGAAAACATGCCTTATCTTTTTGTCTACATTTCCCTAGCATTCCCAGTGTGGCCTCTTCAATTTCTTCTAGCTTGGGTACAGGGGTCTTTCTACAGACTTATTTGTTTTTGTAAAGAAACTTTTATTTAAAGTTCAGTAATTCCTTTAGTTTCAGAGTGGGTTCTATTTTCTGTTAAATTCAAGAATAATAAACATATTCTTATACATAATTTTTATTAGTTTCTTGTTATTATCATTATTGTTGTTGACACTCTGTAAACTTCTTTGTGAAGTGTCTGAGTTTGCACTCTCCCTTGGCCACCACCGCTCTTGCCAAGCACACTTTCCTTCCCTGGGAGGGCTTTAGAGTAGTCCCTCCTGGACACTCACTGCTCCTTCTGTCTGCCACAGTCTTCATGTTTAAAACATACTGCTGCCCAGCTGGTGCTCTGAAGAAGAAACCTATCAATCTTCTGTCACAGCACCATCTTCCACTGACAGGACCGGACACCCCCCCCCACTCCCTCCATCAGTTATAGGTATGGGCACCTTAAATAAAACTGTCTCTCACTTGTGTCTCATACTACTGCTAGCAGTAGCCTAGCCAGAGCTACTGGGCAGAGTGCCTTGAGTTCAGGTGTCTAAATTCAGCTTGGTCTTCCCCCTGTTTATTTATTCTTTGTTATCATTAAAAATGATGACATGCTACTCTTACTTACTTTAGTTGACTTATCCCATGGCAGTTATTCAGATCTTTTACTCTTCTTAACTCCAGTTTTCACCCCTGCTCAACTCAATTTGAGAAGCTTACCATATGTTCCATGAAGAAGTTTGAAAACACCTGGAAGGATCTCTGTATCTTGACTCATCCTTTAATATATCTCTGAACAATGCTTATCTTCTGCTTCAGAAAATGCGAAATTACATAGAATAGTGCCAAAATGTAAAAAAAAAAGCAAGACAAGATGTTCATTATCAAAACCTAAACAGTAATTAAAGAATGTAAAAAAACCGTTTTCAACAAATAAAAAATGCTTTTAACAAATAAAAAATGTAGTTTA
This sequence comes from Artibeus jamaicensis, assembly GCF_021234435.1. Classification (NCBI taxonomy): domain Eukaryota; kingdom Metazoa; phylum Chordata; class Mammalia; order Chiroptera; family Phyllostomidae; genus Artibeus; species Artibeus jamaicensis. Next base: position 4,839,361 of record NW_026521810.1, on the reverse strand, counting down.
TTTCAATAAACATATAATAGTTTAATTTCCATCATAATGCCAATTACTCTCCTTTTACACACCATTAAAAACCTTTTAAAATCTGATCATAAAAATAAAATATTTCTTGAGAAAATGTAGAAAAGTACAAAAAATGTGAGGGAAAAATAATCCATAGAACAACATAGTGGCTAGATAGTCTTAGGTAGGACCTAGATTATATAGGATTAAACATTGGCTACTTAACTAATTAGCTGGATATTTTGGGTAAGTTGATCTTTCTTTGCTCTGATTTCATCATTGCTAAAATTAGGATCACAATAGTATCTGTACTGTGAATTATTTTGATGAATAACCAAAATAATTAATTAAAAGTTTTATCACATTCCCTGGTACACACCTCAATGTAGTTTTTATCTCTTCTTCCAGTTTTCGTCTGTGCATGTTACATATCATATACACATGTAAGTATTTACAAAACTGGGGACACACACATTCAATGTGTTATGCTCTGTTTTTAAACTTAACGTTATCTTATAGCACTTTTCTGAGCTATTTTGCATTCTTTGAGCACATGATTTTTAATGGCTGAAGAGCATTCTATTCTATGAATTATTTACTGAACTAAATTTCTATTGTTGGTTAATTAGGCAGTGGTGATTTTTTGCTATTATAAATAGCATTGCAGTGAACATCCTGGTACATAAATCTTTGTTTGTTTCTCTGGTAATTTTCTTGGGATAAATGCCAAGATATGTAATTATTAGGTCAAAGGATCCAAACATTTGTAAGAATATTGATCCATGTGGCCAATCTACTCTCCAGTAAGTTGGGCCTACTTTATGTTCTCCACAGCACTGTGTAGGGGTTTTCATTTCAGCATACCTTGACCACTGATGAATGAGGCACACTATCCCATTTGGAAGATAGCTAGCCTCCCAGGAACGGAACAGGGGACCTTGCAACACTTTACTTTTGCCCATTTTGCTCATAGGCATGAATTTTGGGTGATGCTAGGAGACTAGACTTAAGCACAGCTTTCCTTTAAGCGATCGTTCCCAGAGTACTAAAATGAACTTGAAAGTCTTTAAGACACAAATTAAATGCAGATCTCAACAATTATTTTACAGAAAAATATAGTTATTTAAAAAATACTTATAAAATCAATATTGTTTATTTGGAAATTAATGGATCCCAGCCATTTCACCTTCCCTGTAACTTGCAGACAACTAAATCCTCAGGCTGAAAGTGAGCCATAGTTTCTCTCACACTGAGACCTGTTTTAACTCTCTCATGGTTGGGCACCAATCCTGGGTACATGCCACTGGGTATACATGAGTTTGCTTTTGACATATTTAAAAAGGATCAAAGGGAAGTCTATCTGCCTCATAAGGCAAGGCTTCTTTCTTATGGTGGGGAAAGAAGTTGGGGACAGGATTACGTAGGTGGGGTAACTGAGAGCAGGAAAGCTGACTCCATCAAAAGATGCTGGACTCACTACTCCCAGATGTCCTGTTTTTGAGGCCCTCTACCACTTGCTCTTTAACTGGTAAGTTTAACACATTATATTTGCCATTGTAATGGTGTATTTTATATGACCATGTAGGTGAATTGTATGTGTGTATTTAAGCCATGTTTTTGTTTCTTCAGAGAATGTGTACTGTTTAGAAAAGAGGAGACTTATGCTTGACCCTGTGAGATGAAGGTTTTAAGTTTGTGTTGAATCTAGGTGTTATGTACTGAGTAGGGTAAAAAAGAGAATCCCTCATTTTGGTTGGGAGTATGATGGCAATTAACACATTTGTCTGAACGAACAAGAAGCAGTCAGTACTTTGGATAATTGATTAGAGCCACTCATGCTCTAGGGAAAAGACAGGTGGGGGAGTGGGGCAGTTGGTATGAGTCAGGCCTGCCAGTACATGGGTTTGGCCAGACAACTGAGAAGAGACTGGAATAGAAAGAAAATCATTCAGGATGGTGAAAATCCATAGCTGAAATGTCAAAAAAAAGGCAAGGCTTATGTACATAAAGCTCAGGAATAGTTTGGTTTAAGAAAATGGTGCTCATAAATTAGATTTAACTGATTTTCCTCATAGCCTGCTTAACTTGTTTGTCCTGCTGTTTTGGTCACAGGTCTGGGTTTGTTCAATATACATATTTTTATTTTAAAAAAGGCCCAGTTATATATTGTCTACTATATCAACAAGGGTTAATTTTAACTTAGATCTTTTAGGGGTAGGTGTGCTGTACTTAGAAAGCATAATAATTGGTGTTTTCATATCACACTGTCATCATTGACGTAGAATAACTAGATAAACACTGCAATTTTTCTAACTCTTTGGTAGATTTGTTCAGCAAATCCTCTAAAAGATGTGATGTTTTGCCAAACATACTCTTTCATTTGGGTTTAGACTGTGATCTGGGTCAAGGGCTGCTTGGGACAATATTCTGTTAGCATGCAGTGTGGCACTGAAGCAGATGGAATCACCTCATGGGCAAGGTTCTGCAGGGAGAATTCTGGGGAGTCAGCCCAGTTTGGGACTTAGGACTCTGACTTACTGTCTTAGCCTTAAATTTGTGCTTTTGGCACATGAATCCTTCTTGATTCTTATCTTAGTCTGTAAATAGCACATAAATTGCACATGGAAAAATGGAACAAATCATACTTTCTTTCAAAGGGTAAATTAAACATTTCATAGAATAAGGAAAGAGTTGTTAGTGGGGGGAAAATGTGCCCTTGCTAGCGCCAGTGTGAAAAAAGAGCAGAGTCAATTGGACTCAAACTCAACCTTAAAAAAAGTTTTGAGCATTGCACTTTTTTCCCCTTTAACCACCCTCTTAGCCCTCCTGCCAAATATCAAATCCTGAGTTTTCTGAAAGTTTGAAAATATTCCCATTAATTTTTTCCTCTCATAGCCCTGTATTTACCAGGGCTTGAAATGGAAATACTGAAAGCTAGTAATAAAGGGCACTATGGTATTCCCGGTCTGTCTGAGGCCAAGCACTCCTGGCAAAATTCTCAGGAAGTTTTGTTCCTACCAGGCTACAGTGGAGATTTTAGTTATAGACTGTTTTGAAAATTCAGGCAAATTTAGAATAAGCAGTTTTCTTAAAGGAATAGAGGAAGTTAGTTCGTTTACTAAAAAAATAAAATTGTGGATAAGATCAGAAACTATCTTCTTGAAAAGAGAGAAGATAAACCGTCTGTGATGATCTTGGAATCATAAGATTTTCTTTTCTTGTACAGAAGACACTAGGTTCATCAATTATGATTCTGTCAGAGTTCATGAATACACATGGATTGCTGCTCACCTGGAATTCCAGGATGCTCCATTTCTTATCCAGTCCATAATGCCTTCAAGATCCAGCCATTATGTGGATTCCTTGAGAGAGAGTGTTCTGAGTCACCAATCTTACCCACCCAGTACAATGCATAGTCTATAGCACACATTAGGTTATGATTGCTCAATGAATCACTAGAAAAATTCAAAGGAGGGAAAGAAGAATGGACTTAGAAGAGAATGCCTGGCTATAGCACTGAAGAAGTTGCAGTGCAGGCAGGCTGTCTTGGCCACATTTGTACAGCTAATTGATGATCCAGTTAGGTCTAGAGCCCAGATGCTGACATCGATTCTCTATCCCTTCACCTACTATGCCAGCTTGTCTTTCCTGAGGATGTGACTAGTTCCATTACACATTGCTTATCTCAATCTGGCTCTTAACTTTAACTTTAAACCCATCCCACTCTAGTCCACTTTTTCATTTATAATGGCAGCGCCACTCAAATTTCCACCCTACCCCTCCTCTCTCTTTTAGCTCACCCTAAGCTACTTCAGCTACTACCCTGTGCCTCTAAAGAGACTCTCTTCACCCATTTGCTCTTTCTCTCTGTGGAGGGGTAGCTGAGGGGTAGAAAGGAAGGTATCTCCTCTGATTCCTTTCTAGGGGAGGTACCTTCAGGGGGTCTCAATCCCATCCTCTTCGACCATTTGAAGGTGTAGGCCCTCTTTGGGCTTGAAGCCAATTGCTGCACAGTCTGCACCTCATCAGAACGCCAGGGATGCTCAGATCTTGTCACCTCCCTATACAGAACCCTTCTAGAGCTTCCTTCCTCTTCTGCTTGTCTATTGCTCAGTTGTTAAGAAAAAGCTCATTTCAGAAAGCATGGGAAAACAAATCATGCAATATAACAGAAAATATCATTGTTCTATATACCACTTGTTAGTTCTTTTTTTCCTAGGTATTTTCAAAGCAAAAATCACAATCCTGTGGAATAAAAAACCCAAAGGTCTGTGCTATTTGTCTGATAAATGTTAAAACATGTTAAAAAACATGTTATACTCCTAGGAATGTGAAAAAGGTAAAAAATTCTAATGGGAAAAATATCCCAGAATTTCATCTTGCATTTCAGTGTAGTTTCTTAGAATATTTTTCTAATGCGTTTATAAAGAGCATACTATGCACAATACTTTTTGAGAATACCTGGCCCTGGAATAGTCATAGGTTCTACAGAGAGGAGTACATCGTAGGGAGTTTAATGACAGAAAGCAATTACCCTTGGGTGTTTCAGTACTCTACCAATTAAAAGGGGAAAAAAAGCCAAATGCTTTAGGTAGTTCCTTTAAAGATGCAGTAAGTCATTCCTCAAGTTTTTGGCAATGAAAATGTTCACTACACAATTTTATTTACAGATTTCATAGAAGAAAAGACTTTAAAAATTTAATATTTTTCTAGCATCTCAATTGTGTCTAGACACTAGAAAAACTTAACTGGAACTGGACTCCTCTCTACTGAGAGGCAGTATAATTTAGTGGCTAAAAGTAGGATGCCCCTGGCTCCATGGGCCAGATCTGCAACTTATTAGCTATAACTTACTAGTTGGTGATAATGGGAATTCTTATCTTTTTTGTCTTTGTACTTATTTTAGCGAGAAGCTGGATGAATCAGTGTTAACAGAACAGCTAGCTAAATACCTGACTGCTTTTCTCCACTTTAGAGTTCTCTAAAGTGTCCCTGATCTGCACCCCTCTCCAGTAAAATTAATTTTCCCTTTTTGGTGCTCTTAACATCATCTCAAGCCTATCATAGTATTTATTTCAATGTCTATTCTATTTATTTGTTTGTCATTTCTCCTTGTCCACTTGGCAATATTGTGAACCTGTGAATACATTAAAAATGGGCACTCTTTTTTTTTTTTTTTTTTTTTTTTTTACATTTTTGGGTTATCAGATCCCAGCCTGATCCTAGTGGGTGCTTAATAAAAATGCCTGTTAAATACATAAATTCTCCACTTCTGAAGCTGATTTTCAGACTTAAATAAGTGGATAACCTCATATTTATTCCTTTTGCACTTTACCTCTTGGGCCACAAATTTCCAGTTTTGTTTGTTGTTACTTTTTTGGAAGATATAACCAGGAAAAAGTCAGAACAAAACAAACCTGTGTATCACTAGCATGCAGTGATATAGCTTGCTTGTTTGAACATTCCATATGTAATTATTGATTTATACAAACATTAGTCATGTCAGTGAAAAAGGTGTGATGGAATTTACACAATGATGGCCAAATAACAAAGAAGATGGTGCTTATTATTATAATTTATTATACAAATGAGCATTCTAGACTCAGAAAGGCTAAATGATTAAGGGAGACACAGAGACTTAATGGCAGAACTTTTCTAATGCAGTTTCTAAGTACTGTATTACCAACTGATAAAATGTATTCCATAGCAAACGTTTGGTAAATATTTACCATAGTTATTGAATTGTACTTGCCTCGAATTTTTCTCCTGCCACTTCTGAAGAAACATGATATAATTTGCAGTGGAAGCCATACAGATATTCAAGTGTAAATTTTATATGTTTGCAGTTAGTTAAACATGTGGAATTTTGATCTTGCATGGCAGTTTAATATCACAACCTTATATGGTGGAAACATTGCACAAATAGCAACAATTTCACATTTGCATAAGCAGCTTTATAATAGTTGGAATAATATACAGAAAGAACACACATTACGCTGACTAGAGTTAAACCTATAAAGAAATCACATTTGAATGAGGATTTTACTTAAGATCATAGACTCATCAACTTTGAGGTGTTTTATCTTTCACAAGAGACAAATTTAGCCTGTTATAAATAAAATACCATAATATCTACATTTTGTAGCTGGCATATATGTATTGGCTCAAGGGAGCTTTAGAGTAAGATCCCATGCGAAAAAATAATAAAAAAAGAGGCAAAAAACTGAAACATTTGACCAGAAAATTCTATTTTTACTCCAAATAGTAGAATAATTGATTCTAAAGTGCTTCTTTTGACTGAAATGTAAGCTTCTAAGCCCTTTAGATTCCTGATTTCACTTTGAGGGTACAGAAACAGCTAGAATCTTTTGAGGTTTCTCCTTTTTATATCTTCTGCTGGTGTTGGCACCATTTCTCTTTCTTTGGTCCGTGGCAGTACAGTTCCGGTGGTATAATTTTACAAGTGTGTTGTTAGAATATTAAGGGAGTTAGGTAGCTACTTTCCAAATGTAACAAATTACAAGGTGTTTTTCTTGATTAATCTGAAACTTTATGACACACCTTTTTAAAGCTTAAGGTTTAAAACAATGTGTACATCACCATCAAAGGCATATACTAATATAAAGAATTATGTGAGTTAGTTCAGCATTTTGGATACATGTTGGAACAGTTATTTGGCTCCTGGGAAATTTCAGTTAGGCATGTTTTAATTGCCTACAATTTGAAAATAAAAGTAATTGAACTGAGAAATACAAATTGGTATTGTACAATATTACCATTTTTATTTTAGCTCTAAATTTTATGTAGCAAAAGTCAGAATTTTTATTGAGCAAACCTTGATAATTTTCAGTATGTTTAAACTTACCTGGTTTTAACTCCATCTCTTAAAATATTAATTTGTAGATTTGAAGAGAATGAAACAAGATTGTCTAATCATTTGAGAACTGGTAAAATAATTTTTAAAAAACCACTCATCTACAGAATTGTATTTTTCTGTTGTTATTCAAATTGATGTTAACTTGCCAAAGCTATTCAAATTTTTGCATATTTTATTTGCTCTTAAAACACTGAAAGTTGCTTTGATTCCTTAAAATCAGAAGAGGAGAGTTAATTCAGGAGATGGAGTTGCAAAAATGTAAGTCTTTATATTTTTCTCTTCACAAATAAATGGCTTGTGCAGAAATAAGGAGAAGAAATGCATTTTTCATGAAAGAGTTCCTTTAAAAGAAGGATGAGAAAAAAGGAAGCAAATACTGCTAATGTTTCTTCAAACATTAGCTGGAGATTAGAATATAGGTGGCTGATTTTAGTCTTTATTTTAAATTCAAAAATTGAAATAGAGCTAGAATTTATTGTTAAATAAATTTATTGCTAGCTGGATTTTCACTTCTTTACAATTTAGATTTTTATACACAACCCTATAAGTAAATATGAATGGTATCCCCATTTTATAGGTGGATAAATGGAGAAAGAGAGAAATCACAGGTCATAGTGCTAGTATTTTGAATTCAGGTGGACTGCCTCTAGAGTATTTAATATGTTATTCTGCCCTCCTATAGTAGAAATTAGTATGACTGTATTGTAACGAACTATAGAAATGATCCCTGAAAGTATAGTCTTATGACTGTGTATTGTTTTGAGCCCTGAGCAAAGGGTATGACAAATAATTTTGAACATCATTAGTTTCTTGAAGGTGATTTAAAAATAAAAATAGGCAAAAAGAATACATTTGAAATGACATGGGGTCCCATTCCCAAGTGAAGGATATAATAAAGCTTTTGGAGTATGTCATTCTAGATTTTTCAATATGTTTGGACATATCTGTACACTAACATACACTTGCTGACCCTCTCAGCTTTCCTCAGGAAAAGAGTATTCATAAATCAACCAGTCCTTGTCACTTCCCATCTTGGGGGAAACTACAGACAGTTGCCTGGTTAAGAAGTAACTCAGTAGCAAATCAATGTGTGTCCTCTCTGCAAATGTCTGACTTCGTGTGTGCATTTTAACTTTTCTTCTCCAAATTGTTTGGTAATCTGTTTTTCTTCTCTCCCCATAGTATCTTTTATTGATTGATTGATTGAAGAGAGAGAGAGAGAGAGAGAAAGATCAATTTTTTGTTTTACTTATTTATGTATTCACTGGTTGATTCTCATACACACCCTGACTGGGGAATGAAGCTGTAATCTTGGAATACTGGGACAACGCTCTATCCAAATGAGCTGCCTGGCCAGAGCTTCTGCCCATAGTTTCTTAATATATATAGTATTTCTCACTTTATCAGCAGTTACAGGGTCATCTCTTAACTCTTTTTTAGTTCCTCTAGAGGTTGACGGCTTACATCTTGAAGGTACTCCCAAGGGATTCCAATGAAATTAGATAACAAGTAGCCTATATTTAACCAAATTACCTCAAACACACTTTTCAAAATTTGTGCATGCTCTTCTCTCTCTCTCCTTCTCTTGCTCTCATTGTGTGGCACTTATTAGGACTACTCAGCAAATATTCTGTTTGCTGCCTTCTGGGTGCATTGTAGAACTGCATTTTTTGTGCTTCTTATGACTGTGTGGGGTTATATGACTCACTCTAGCTAGAGGTGTAGCATGTAATTGCCAGTACAAGACACTCAACACCGTGGCTTACACAAGTATAAGTAACACATGTAATTTTAAGTCTCCTAGTACCATATTAAAAAGTAAACAAAATAGGTGAAATTAATTTTAATAATCTGATGTCTTTTACCTAAAATATTCAAAATATCATTTCAACATTAGTCAACATCAAATGATTGAGATAGTTTATATTCTTTTCTTATTACAATTATTATTTCTATAAATACTTAAAATCATATTTTCAAAAGATTGCATATTTTACACTTGCAGCAATCTCAAGTCCCACAGGCTCCATTTCAAGTAGTCAGTAGCTGCATGTAGCTAGTGGCTACCTTCACCATGGTATTGGGCAGTGTTTTAGATGGTGCTGCTTTACTCTGGGTCACAGAGTGAGGAGATGGGGAGTGGAGTTCCCAGATACCCCAAGAAGAATCTGAAATAATCTTTATTGCTATAAGACAGTAAAATTCCAAGTATTGGTTATATCGCAACATAATCTAGCCTATTCTGCCTGCTACTTCTTCCTTCTTTCCTCAGAATCTTACAGGATTATACCCTTTATATTGTTTTTCACCTACTTTTGCATCTAACCTATTTTAAATGTCTTTCAACTTAGTATGCATTCGTCTATAACCACAGTATCTTTTTTTGTTAGCTAGGCAATAATGCATTTTTATGCACACCATATTTTATCAATTTAGTTGCTCCATTGTTGTACTTTAGGATTTATTTGCAATTACACAATATAACAATCAATGCTGTAATAATAGCCTTTACAGTTAAGCATCAGGGTACAATGATGATTGTTTTAAACATAACTTCTAGAAGTGAAGTAGCTTGAATAAAGGCACAGTAATTTTTATAGTGTTTAATAATTACTTCTGGTTATGTCCTCAGAAAATATTAGTGTATTCTTTTCTACCTGAAGCATGGTCCAGGGTATTTTAATTTTAATTTCTTATTGAGGCTAAATAGTTATTCATATGTGAGTTGGACAATTGTATTTATTATTTTGCTAATTGCTTGTTCATGTCAATTGGCTTTATTTATCAACACTCATTTTTAATAGCTTTTATTGATTATGCCATTACAGTTGTCCCATTTTCCCCTTGTTCATTCTCCTCCACCCTGCACATCCCCTCCTACTCACCTTCCCCCCATTTAATTCATGTCCATGTGTTCTAAGTTCTTAACTTCTACATTTCCCACTACTCTTGCCCTCCTCCTACTTTCTCCCCACAGTCTATGCTACTTATTCTCTATACCTTCTCCCCACCTCTCCTCTTCCCACTCCCCTGTTGCTAACCTTCCAGGTGATCACCATTTCTGTGGCTCCGCTCCTGTTTTAGGTGTCCTATTAGTTTGCTTTTGTTTTAGGTGTGGTTGTTAATAAATATGAGTTTGCTGTCCATTCACTGCTCATATTTTTTATCTTCTTTTTCTTAGATAAATCCCTTTAACATTTCATATAATAAGGGCTTGGTGATGATGAACTCCTTTAACTTGACCTTCTCGGAGGAGCACTTTATCTGCCTTTCCATTCTAAATAATAGCTTTGCTGAATAGAGCAATCTTGGATGTAGGTCTTTGCCTTTCATGACTTGGAATACTTCTTTTCAGCCCCTTCTTGCTGTAAGATTTCTTTTGAGAAATCAGCTGACAGTCTTATGGGAACTCCTTTGTAGGTAACTGTCTTCTTTTCTCTTGCTTCTTCTAAAATTTAATTTTAATCTTGGGTAATGTAAGCATGATGTGCCTTGGTGTGTTTCTCCTTGGGTCCAATTTCTTAGGGGCTCTTTGAGCTTCCTGGACTTCCTAGAAGTCCATTTCCTTTGCCAGATTGGGGAAGTTCTCCTTTATTATTTGTTCACATAACTTTTCCACTTATTGCTCTTTGTTTTCCCCTTCTGGAATCCCTGGATGTTGGAACATTTAAAGATGTCCTGGAGGTTCCTAAGCATCTCCTCATTTTTAAAAATTCTTGTTTCTTGATTCTATTCTGGTTGAATGTTTCTTTCTTCCTTCTGGTCTACACTGTTGATTGGAGTTCCGGTTTTCTTCCCATCACTATTGGTTCCCTATACATTTTCCTTTATTTCACTCAGTGTAGCCTTCATTTTTACATCTAATTTGAGACCAAATTCAACGACTTCTGTGAGCATCCTGATTACCAGTGTTTTGAACTGTGCATCTGATAGGTTGGCTATCTCTTCATTTCCTAGTTGTATTTTTTCTGGAGCTTTGATCTGTTCTTTTATTTGGGCCATTTTAATTTTTGTCTTGACATTCCTGTTATGCAGTAAGGGATGGAGCCTTAAGTGTTCACCAGAGAGGGGTAACCCATGTCTCTGGGTGGTGATGCTGTATGTGGAGAAGGGGCTGAAAGGGAACAATGGTGCTAGCTTCGCTCTCTGCCCGCTTTCAGTCACTTCCCCTGCTCCCCACAAGCAAATTGGGACCTTCTCATGCTGATTGCCATGTGGGTGGATTTGTGTACGTTCTAGAACCCTGTGTGTCTCTCCAATAAACTCTCCAGTGGTGCTGGCAGTTGCCGCCTCAACCCCCACAGGTGTTTCCAATCAGTGGTTTGAGGCTATATTTCCCTATACTGGGTCCCTGGGTTGTGCAGTCAGTTCTGCTCCTGAGTTGTTTCTCCAGGTTTATCTTCACTGGGAATGTAGGACCGCCCAGTTTGCAATCCACCACCTCACCTGGTCCTCCTGCTGCTGCCTTGTCAGCCATCTGCAGCCCTGTTCACCTTACTCCACAATCCGCCACTTCGCTGGGTCCACCATTGGCCACCTTGCCCATGCCCACCCTCTAGCCATTGCCTTGCCATGAGTCCTGTATGCTCATCTGCCTGTCTCCACCCCTCCTACCAGTTTTGATGAATGTGTTTCTTTAACTACTTGGTTGTCGGACTTTCATACAATTTGTTTTTCTGTCAGTTCTGATTGGTTTTTGTTTTTAATTGTTGTTGTCCTTCTTTTGGTTGTGTGAGGAGGCACAGTGTGTCTACCTATGCCTCCATCTTGGCTGGAGGCCTCCACATATATGGTTTTAAGTGTGTTTTCCAATATAACTTGTTTTCAGTCAGGTAATTTTGATTCTTCATAAGTAAACTAAAGTAAAACATTCTTGAAAATTTAGTTAATCATTACATGTTCTCCCATTCTCTTAACAGGCAGGATATAAAACCCTCCTTGATAATAGAACAACATGATATATAGATACTAAAAAGGACATTCTATATTTTTAACATAAAATACCTTCTCTAAGTTGTGTAGATATATTTTTCATATGTAAAATATACAACATTCACTCAATATTTCCCAACAATGTTAGATTAACTGTAGTATGTCTTACAATTTGTTATGTTCAAATCACTTTTGACAGTAACTTACATGAAAAAAAAAGACAGTTAATTCTCCTTTCCCATGTCCCTATTTTGCCCCAGTGACTCATCATAGAGTCCTTCTAAAGGATTCTCTTGGTTTTAATTTGCTTGATGGTTCCTAATTCCTGTTATCATTCCCTGCTTGCAGGATCTGCCTATTGTTTTTGGAAAAGTGTATTGTAAACTACAAGTGTATGACATTTCATAGCAATTGTAGGTCAATCTTAATACACACAGGATAATTTGCATTTATTTGTAATCATTGTTCTTTGCAAAATACTGGTAAAAGCATTATTATAATAACTGTCATTTTGCCCATGGGGAAACTGAGACCTAGAAAGGTTAAGTGACTTACCCAAAGGCATACAGTGAATTGATGGCAGAGCCAGGGTTGCAGGCAAGAATCTTTAGAGATTGCCTATTGTTCAGCACACTCAGCTATAGGGCCTCTTGGCTGTGTTGTCTTTCTTCCACATGTCATGTTTTATTATTCCTTTACTATACCAACAATTCTTTGGGAACATGTGACATGTTTATAACAGAAGGTTGGAATAATAATGTCTCTTATTCTATTTTTCTTTCTCTTTTGAAATGTATTATTTCAACAACTTTGAAAGAGGTGAGAGATAGAAATTATTCAAGCTTTTATGTGGAACAACTCAGTGGAATCACTAAAGAATCCAGAAATGTATCTAGTCTTTTCTGTTAACGAATGAGAAATTTACTCAAGTGAAAACGATAACTATGCACTTTCCTCTACTCCCATATGTTTAAATAATAGGAGGTAAAGGATATTTGTTAATAGCATTTGTTAATAAGTGCTGTGATGTCAAAGTTCTTTTTAATTGTTCAGAGTAAATAAACAGTGTATAATGAAAAGTCTGCAGGCATATTAATTTCAATTTACCCTTCAAGTTCACTTTGCACCTCAACTTTTTTAACCACTCCAGTTAATAGTAATGTTACTCAACTATTAAATAAAGGTTGTTAATTAACAGAAAATAACTTTTTCAACCTCAGGTATTAGAGAATAGAACCCTTTGCAATGTTCTCTTAAAATGTACATCATTATTATCTTCAATAGAAGATTTTGGAAATAGGGAATTCAGCATTTGTGTATGTGTCTGAAAATCAGTATTGTGTTCATAAAAATAACAGGCTATAACCTACAAATTACTATCTCCCACTACCCCATACCATAATTTCATTTTAAAGAAATTTTGTGTTTGTTCTGTTTGGGATACTGTTTGTGGATAGTTTTCTCATAGTTTGGAAGACATGTTTTTGGTATCTTCTTCTATATGAATTATGAGAAAATGTGATTTAAGTAGGAATCTTTGGAAAGCACCTGAAGGATGGGAACAAAATTGTTGTTCAACTTAATGTAGGGCCCTAATGCAGGAAATATATCTTATTTCTTGCCTCCAAATGGTTTTTTACTAACCCTTGGCCCCAATTATATCCCACCCTTAGGAATCAAGCCAAGTACACAAAGGTAATCAGATTAAAAGGAGAACTCAACCTGACTTACTTAGAAGTAAGTTTTTTATTCAGACTTTCAGGAATAACACTTCAATATGTATTTATCTAATTCTGTAGTTCTGTATGAAGAGTATTAGGTCATATTGCTTCCTGGAAAGGTTCCTCACACCTACAGTTTTTTTTTCTTTTTACATTGCAGTGTTCCTCCTATGCAAAGAAAAGTAAGGAATAAGAAAAAAATCACCCTGTTTTATGTAACTTGAGGCTTTAGTTTTCAGAGAATACAAAACAGGAAAATCAAACATACCAAAAGTCTTTCAGTTTATACCCAAGTTAAGTGGGCCATGCATTTTATTTAACAAGCATAACTCCCTTCTCTCTTGTCATCTTATCTTTTCTCTGCCTTTTTACCTTTATTGGTGGCCACACCCCTCTCTACTCAGCAAAGGAGGAAGGCTTTCTCTGCTGATTCTGGGGTGTTGAGAAATCAGGGGCAGGTAGATCAAATAACACACCTAGCCTTTTTCCCCTTTTCCTGTTTCTTGTTGCTGAGGTACCCCGTGGCAGTGGGCACTGAGGGTTCTGCCACCAGGGAGACAAGGGCGGATAGTCTTTGCAAACTCATTTCTTAGCAGCATAGCCTGGGCCTTGCCTATTCCTTATGTGATGTGAGTTAGAACCTTTAAAGAGACCACAAACAGGAGTTGGGGGATGAAGTGTTTGTTCTTAGGATAGCAACAAACCCATCCTGTTATCACCTGTCTGGTACTAAAAAAAAAAAAAAAAAAAAAGGAAAACTCAAACTCATTCAGCCACAGCACATGCAAACACAATTTCAAAGGTAAGTAGTTACCATGTCTAGCAAACAACTCTTTGAGCTCATTTAAGTGAAATTCATGTTTGGAAAAATAAGTCATGATTGATGGAGGATGTTGGCAGCCCCATGCTTGCAATAGAGGGTAATGCTTGAATCCTCTTGTTAAAAACAGATAGCTGGGTACAGTTAATGATGTTATTCTGGCAAACTTTTTTTAAAATACAATTTTTCAAGTTAAAAGCTCTTTTAAATCTTTCTCATATAAGCTTTCCCCTCCCTTCAGCCCCAGTTTCTCTTCTTTTCTCTCTCTGTTCCCTGGAAAGATTAAAAGAAACATATTGACACTAAATACAAACCAGAAAATGCACCTTATATCCTTTACTTCTCTGAGATTAAAATATATATACATATTTTAATATATATATATATATTCCCCAGAAAATTGGTTTGGTTTAAACTAAAAACACTTCAGAATATATTTTGCTGTTTATCTATCATCTATCTATATCTTTTGTGAGAAAAAAATCCTCATCTAGTGATTTTCTCATCTTGCCCCTGTGCGACAAGATATGTACTGAAATATCTTCCAAAAAAGAAACAAAAGGAAGATATAGAAAGAACTGTCTGTGGGCAGCAGCAATCGTGTCTTCAATCTGGGCCATTCTTTCCCCTGCTGTGGGTGGGAGGCGGGGACCCTGAACACGCACCTCCACCCCCTGACCCCCCCCCCCCCCCAGCCCCGCGACTCTGGGGCCACTATGGGCTCCCTGTTTTCAGCTCTCACTCCATTCATTCTGCAAAACCTAGAGGGCTGCGTTCAACTTTCCCCATGGAATTCGCCCTTCTATTCGGTTATTGTCCCTCTGCTACCCTAAGCTCCAGCAAGGTGATCTTGAAAGAACGCCCCTCACCCCTGGCAAGCTCCGGACTGGCCTTTTTTCGCTCTGAGCCGCGGTCTTTTCTTCGGGGGACCACCAAGCGCTTGGCTTTGCAAGGCCAATTTATGACGCTGTCAGGGTCTCGGGCGCCACGCCTGACCCCGTCGGTAGCCCTGGACAGCTCGATTGTTCCCTTATTAGGCAGCCAAGAAAGGCAGAAAGGTTAGCAGCGCTTTCCCACAATTGGCGACAATGTGTGGCCACAGACGTGTCACACTCTCAGGCGAGAAAACATAGCGAGGATGTGTCTCTGAGTGGGCGCCAGGGACTCCTCACTGACATGCGAGGAAGGGAACAAAACGAATTCCCAAAATCCAAATATCCAAACCCCCAAACCCTCCTGGGGTATAGCTATCTTTAAGAAGGTTTTGGTGGTTGCTGTCAATACCCATAGGAAATATGCCACGGAAAAATCAAGAAAGCCTTACAAAGAACTAAAACAAGAGTCACAAAGAACTAAATGACAGTCGGTGAACTTGGGCACAGTAGGTCTTTGTGCACGGGGGGCCAAGACTGCCCAGATGTAAACAGAAGGCTGAACTCTGCCCTGAGAGGAGCTGAGACTGTGGTCCTCTGGAGAAGGCGGGCGTAGGGGATGAAGGGGAGCCACTCTAGTCGCTAGGAGATGAGCTCTTGCAAATGCTGCCTTTTTTTTTTTTTTTCATATCCAGGACAGTGCTGTGCGCAGCGGGAATCCTTTCTGGACTTGCTTCTAGAGCCAGTTACTTTTCCCTTTTTAATATTATTTGTCCAAAATGTGTGTGTTGCTGTTGTTCTTTCTCAGTAAAAGTGTCTCCCAGATTGGTGAGGGAACCTAAGGCCAGACTTTCACACTCTCACTTTTCCTCCTGGCCAGGAAAGAGGAAAGCAGCACAAACAACCCGCACCCATCCTCTCCTCTGCCTCTGTGGCCCGTCCCATTGAAAGGGCCTTCACTAAAACTGCAAATAAAGAGGATGGCTCCTGAGACACCTGGCAAAGGCTCAAGGGGAGGGCTTAAAAATGACTGTATCTGTGCTCCCCTCTTAGATGTACACAAAAGGTTGTGCTCAGATTCTTAGGTCTGAGAAGACTTTTTGAGTTGAAACATAATAAATACCCTTCTCCCAGGACTTGCATGGAAAGGGGATGGTAAAGAGAGAAAATTTAGGATAATTCTCTTTATGTTATAAACACCACCAACTCATCTTATGAGATGATACAAAAACATTTAACATTTTTATTTTACACTTTTTAAAAATATGTGGACTATGTCCACAGCTAAAGCTGTGTTTCTGCTTCAGAAAGGAACCACATTTATTACCAGATAATTCAAAATTGTGACCTTGAAGGAAAACTGACTGCAAGTTTAGGGAATAACATGCACAGTGTTTCCATTTTAAAACTCTTCTCAACACAGTGTTTTTAAATGGTGAGTGTGTTAATTTTTTAGTAGAATATAAAATTAGAGTTAAAAAGAAAATGTTTCAAGATTATATTTATATAATATATATTCAAAGATATCAATTATTTATATTTACACTCTATGTAAAAATTATAAGTACTCCAAAATTTAAATTATTCTTAAAGAAGCACTAAAAATATTTTCATAGTAACAAAATAATGCAATTTAAACTTCTTTAAAAATTAAGTTTCATCTCTGGAGTGCGTTGTTCTATGATTTTGTCTAAGCTATCCAAGCTTTCTTGACATGATACAAAGGGATCTAGGTTCTTATTTTTAATATTACAACAAGAACTGGGAATGTAATCATAATGATAAGGCAATTTTTGTTAGTTTATAAAATCCATTGCAAAGGTTAATTTTGTTGTGGCAGGTCTTCTTTTCTTTTCTTCCCCCCACCCCTGGGCTAACTTTCTGTTCACTGTTAAGCTTAAAATTAAACATGTAAAGCTTTTCCTTAAAAAAAAATTGTGGTCTTAATTTGAGGCTGGTTATTGGTAGTGATGGGGTTTCTTTTTAATTTTTAGTTTTCCCCAAGTCTGTTAAATTTCACTGTTCTTGTACTTCTGAACTAGTAAATCTGGCACTTGATCTAGGTCCAAACATAGTTTCATTGTAAATAAAAAGTCGTCTTGTATGAGGATGTTCACTTCACAGCTTGAGCAGTGTAATTTTTATACAGGTTTTGGCAATCAATAAAAAAGCCAGGGGAGGAATGATTTATCTTGTTGGTTTCAGAGACTGTCACTGAGAGAAATTGTAAAAGATCAATTTACACAACCTGGTGTGAGAATGTTATTGATATAACACGGTTGATCAGTTTCTGGTTGTCTCTGCGAAGGCCCTGTGGAGGAAGCACAGACCTGTGATAGGCCTGCTCTCCAAGGTTGAATAGCTCTCCACGCTATATAAAATGGACACAGAACCAATGGCAGGTGGCCAGGTGGGGGCGGGAGGTTCCTGGAGGGGAGGACCTGGCATTGGCTGCCTTTGATTACTTCTTTAAGTGTGTCCTGTTTCTTCCTCCTCCTCCTCCTTTTTCTCTCTCTCTGTCCCTTTCAAGCTCTCTCTCTCTTTTAAAAACATTTCCTCTCCTACTGCGAGAACTGTTCACTTGGAGACTCCCTGTCTTAATTACAAAGAGCCCTTTTAGCCATAGGTCACAAGACTTGGCTGTCTTGACAGGAAATAAGGAAAAAGCTATCTTCCTGGAAAAAAAATTCAAACTTCCACTTCTCAAATTAGTTAAATGAAGCTTATCAACAGTTAGGAGTTGAGTCTTTGACAGTTGGCTAATTGCAGCTGGTACATTAAGTATGTTTTAACCAGAGCTGTTTGGCATGAAAGTAGTAAATAAATAAATAAAGCTTGGGCACTTCCAGTGAAAGGCAAAGTGCCATACCAGTGAAAGAAATTAAAAAGTTTTATCTTTTAATTAAAATTTAAAAAATTATTTTGTCTTACTGTAAATACATCAATACAAAATGGAGGTCTAGGCTTTTAACATTTTAATTAATATTATTTATGAACATTAACATAAATGACATTGAAATGACATTGAAACTACATCTGTCATCTCTTTGTCTCTCTGTTCTCCCTTCAAACTTTCCTCTGCCTATATTTTTATATTAAATAAACTATGGAAATATACCTACTAAGTATCTGGTTTCAAGTCTGAGTACACCATTCTCAAATGCAGAACTTTTCAAATGAAGGTAAATCTTAGTTGAATTAGTTTACTTTCTGATTTATAATTCTTTAATATTATTACAGAAGACAGAACATCAGTTACAGTAAAATAAAGAACAATAACAAAAAACAACCACTGCAGTGGTTTTCTTATTGAGTGTTATAATAAAGTGAGCAGATGAAAAACAACCACAATTTAGAAAAATGTAATAGTGCTTCTGTGTATTTAATTTATTATTTGCAATAAAAGGTAACATCAGAATGATAACTATAATGTGGCCTGAATTACAGGAATATAAAAGAATAAAAAGTCTAAGAAGACAAATTATTATGCATTTACAGCTTAAGACTATTAGCTATAATTTTAATAATATTCTCTCATGCTATTTGCTTTTTAACAGATTCCATATTTCCTTATTTCTGTATCTGTTTATATGTGTATATACATACATATACACATATGTCTTCTATGTAGAGTCTGTCTTTGCTTTTTTCATTTATTTTAAACACACCGTTTACTTGGGAAATGGAGAAATGTTATGCTTTCTGAACACTTATTTAAAAGGTAAGAATCAACTAGTTCTATGCATTCTATTAGATGAGATTTTAATTGCTATATGTCCAATTAGTATTTATTTGCTTTTGTTTACAGAAGAGTGAGTAAATGTGATTTTCTTTTCATATTCCTGTGTATTAGAATTCCCTAATATACTCTCATTGTCTTTTCATTAGCTAAAATTAGCCTTCAAATCTCCTACCACATTCATTATAAACAGAACACAAACAAAAGCCTGCTCACAAAATATGCTTTCCCTTCATCCCCTTTTCCCCACCTCCAGGCTCTTTAATGGCAGGTAGATATTCCTATCTCAATGTCAATGATATCTATAACATGGCCTCTAACAATTTTGCCACCTATTTTCTTTTCTGGGCTATAACTAAATCAGCACTCATATTATGTAGTTGGTAAGAACTCTACAGGGGGAGCAATGCTCCCCTCCAGATTAGAAAAATAGCTAGTCAGTTTCTTCACATCTGGAAAAGACAAGCTTGCTCATGTATTCAACCATGGCTTTTTTTCTAATGCAGTTTTTGTTCCTGCCAAGCTGCTGATGGCTGTAGGCCCTGCAATGGTCTAGTACTGACTGTTCTCTGCCCTGGTCCTCCTCCCACCTCTGCCCTCATAACCAGATCAACTCCTTCCCAGCAGGCATCCTACAGATCCAAGTTAAAATGCAATTTCCTGCTTTTGATAAGTAGACACTATCCAGCCAGAACAAGACAGAACACTCTGACACAATTGCCTAGGGGGGAGGCAACTCCCACCCTGCAAATCTCCCTTCATTTAAGCCAAGCAGGAAATGCAATTTCTGATCTCTATTCCTGTATTTTTCACCAGACTCTCCAGAACATTGACAAGGTCTGTACACGCAAATCATTTAGGAAGCTAAGGCCAAGATCCAAGTCATGGGGATATTATAGACAATCCTGCCCACCCTATTAATTCAAACATTATGAATACGTTCAATCTTGAATAGGCAAATGACGTAGACACTTAGTTTAGCAGCTCCAAAAATATAGTATATTCATACCAGAGAAAATTGTCTACCAAAGTGTGTCTTATCTTGGGAGGGTGTCAAATATCTAGAAATGTGTATGTGTATCTAGAAATTTGACTTTTGCCAAATTACTTTCTGTAGGAGCTGTCCAGCCACTTTCTATCTACTGAAGACAAAAGTTGTATTCAATAATCATTAGCAATATGAGGTATAACCCCCAAAACAGAATTTATTTATAAAAATTGTGTATTCTTATACATTTAAACTTCAGTCACCTCCAAAGTACTCTCCACTTAATGCAGTACACCTATCAAGATTTTTTTCCGCTGCTCAGAACAGTTTTTGAACTTGTCGCTTTTGATGTCTTTTAGTGTTTCTGCTGTTTTTTTTAACATCTTCTCCATCAACAAAATGTTTACCTTTGAGAACTTTTATTTACCTGGGGAAACAAAAAAGAAGTCACTTGGCCAAGATCAGATGAATAGAGAGCATGGGGCATGGTGGTTATGCCATGTTTGGTCAAAAGCTGCTGAACATAGCATGGTGTGGGCAGGTATGCTCATAAATCACCCATCATGAAATGGGAAAACGAATTAAAGGAGTCTTCAAAAAACTTTCACTGAAGCCGAATGCAGCCTCTCACAACAATGTCAGCTGGTACACTGATACAGATGGGTTTCTAGAACAATCACTTATTAGGGGAAGCCTGTACCACAAGGGTCCCACCCTCCAGAAGATAATTCCAGGTTTTTTTGCCCCCCCATTTGCTCCCCCCTGCTTTTGTTGACATTCCTAAAGGAGATATAGTTATTTATAAAGCTTCCTAGGGTATACATTAGTCAGCTAAGGGAGCTAAGTAATTATGGAAGGTAGCTAAGTAATTAATCAAACAACATGTTTTCTGTACATGCAAAGTGCCCTGGGTGCCCTTAAAGGAGTTTCAGAAGAAGGAAAGACATGGACTCTCATCTGAACAAACTTATGAATTGGTTGGAAATTAATTGTTCTCAGTGATAAAGAGTAAATATGAAATTGGATTGGAATGACTAGGTGTTTTCCAGGGGAATAGGACATCAATAAAATTTGGGCTTATAAGAAAAGTTTTCCAAGATAGAAATGATTTGGCTTGAAGGAAAGAAGAATAAAGATGAGAGGTCAAAAAAAGAGCAGGAGACATGGTGTGGAGACACAAATGAATTCATCATGTCTAGACTCCATGTTATCTACTGGGTAGTGATGGGAACAGTTGGGAAGATAGGAGGCCAGGTTATGAAGAGTCTTGATAGGTAAATAAGATGTTAAATAAACATCTACTGATCAAGAATATGAGCTTATATCCAAGGGTATAATGTGAATCGATGAGTGCTTCTGGATAGTAGCATGACTTAATGAGAGAGACCTTTTCAAGATATTGCTTAGACATTATTGGTCTTACTGTTTGATGGTGTGCATGTGTTGGAGTAGGGGTGGGAGACAAAAGCAGCAACTGTGGAATACACTGCAGTTATACAGGTGAGAGGTGAACATGAACTACAATGACAGGTTCCTTTCTTTTAACTACAAAGCAAGGGTTGGATTTTAGCAACTTCAGAGACCAAACAAGTAAATAAATAAAAATAAAGCCTGCTACTCATAAGGTGGTCAATACAGTATTGATGACAGCCTAATGTCATTGGACTAATAATTGGAGGTAAAGAATGAATCTGAGACAGCATCAGGTTTGGAAACAAGGATCATGGTTGTACTACTGGAAGAGATAGACTTCCAGTCAGGAAGACAGACTTCCTCATTTGATTGGGAAAGATCTGGGGTGTGTATTGGGAAGAAATTTTAACTATTTCAAGTTAAATATCCCATAGGAAGTTATACATAGACTGAACCTTGGTTGAAAGAATAGAACTGGTGAATCACACGTGGAGACACGAAGATTTTGTATTAACTGATAAATCCAACAATCCTATATCTACATACTTCTACTCTGGGTTTGAAGAGGAATGAGATGCATTTACTCACATACTTTTTTTAGATTGAATATATTGCAGGGACATTAAATAAAATTATATAAGCTTTAGGTGCACATATAATACATCTTGTGTAAATTGTATTATGTGTTCACCACCCCAGGTCAAGTCTTCTTCCACCACCATTCATCCCTGCTTTACTCTACTCTACCTCTCCCACCTCCCTTCTCGTCTGGTAATCAACATACTGATGCCTGTATCTATGAGTTTTTGTTTGCTTGTTTGGTTGGTTGCTTAATCCCTTTACCTTTTCTGCCCATCTCTCCAATCCTCTTCTCCTCCGATAGCTGTCAGTCTGTTCTCTGTATCTATGAGTCTGTTTCTATTTTGTTTTTTAGCTTATTTTTTTCATTAGGTTCCATATGTAAGTGAAGTCACATGGTCTCCGCCTTTCTCTGACTGACTTATTTCACTTAGTGTAATGTTCTCCAGGTCCATTCACATTGTATTATAGATTTCTTTCTTTCTTTTACAGCCAAGTAGCATACCATTATGTAAATGTACTACAACTTATTTAGCCACTCATGTACTGGTTGGCACTTGGGCTCACATACTTTTAATTTTTAGTTGTAAAAGTGTGCATGCAGATTAAAGTAGCATAGAAATAGCATAGCGATATAATGTAAAGTAAATAAAATGAAATCTTCTTGGACTGAACCATGTTTTCTTATATTTTTGAAAGTAAAGGACTCATTTTGTTTTAGCATTTTTTTTGGATAGACTGTAAAGATATGTGCATAGAGAAACATGAAAAATGGAACCATTGAACAAAGTTCCACATAATGGAAGCTCTCCACACTGATTCATGTTTTACAACCAGCAGTTTGTGAACATAGAAAAAATCTTTTGAGGGAAAAAAGAGTTGTTGAGTGAGTGATTGATGTGATAAAAGCAGGACTCAGGGTCAAATGATCAGGCAACAAATTTCAAGCATGTAACTGGGCACCCGGGTGTTCATCAAAGGCTGGCTTGTTTAGGAGAGCTATGAAGATTTTTCTCGAATAGTACCTTTGACTTGATCTTTGACAGAATTAGCTATAGAAAAGACAAATTATTTATGTAACAAACATCTTAATGACAATAACTCCTACATTTGTCAGCTGAATTATGAAATTATTTTCTGATCATATAAAAAATTTTACTTTTCTGGGATGGGAAAAATAGACAAAAAACTGTACTTGAAAAATAACTAAATAAAAAAAAGAATCAATTTAAAAAATGATCAACTAATACTAATTATAAAATAAGTTAAAAATAAAATTATTCTTTAACAATCATGTACATGAAATATAATTACATATTTATAAGTATTATTAGAATAAAAATATAATATTAAAATAAAAAAATTTTACTTTTATTTCAAACTGACACCACTCAAGACACATATAAATGATGTTGGTAGAGCAACACTGAGAAATGAGCACAAATCAATGATAAAATTTCACTTTGAAACCCTTTAAAAAACAAATGCATAGGTATGATCTGGTCTTGGGTGACAGAACTTTAAAGTATTTGTGAAATAATGCTAGGAAAGGTAAGGTTGTGATGAGCATGCTCTACAGGACATAGGTACACAAATGAAGAAAAAAAGAAAAGAAAAATATATTCTGGATTGCCCTGGCAGGTGGCTCAGCTGGTTGGAGTATCATTCCACATACCAGAAGGTTGTGGGTTCAGAGTACATACCTAGGTTGTGGGCTTGGTCCTGGGAGCATATGGGAGATGACCCATCATTGTTTCTCCCTTATTGTACCACAGAATTTGTTTGGGGCTCATTTAAAATTCTATGGCACAGTGGATGAGGACATTCAGCCTGCTGAGATGAATTGAAAACACTTTCATATGACTAAACCTAAAGGGTATTTTAAGTGTGAAAAACTAATTCACATGACTATCCTAAAAATCTTTGTAATCAAAAACAAAATTACATGAAACCAAAATATATTTCCATCCCCAGAGAGTTACAAATAAATTTGTTCAATCGGATTAATAGAATAAGCTATTCATGCTTAATAAGGATTTAATAAATTGGGAATAGGAAAAATGTACCAAACATAGGGAGGACTTAATAGAAATCAACACCTTTGAACTTCTAGAGATATCTTCTTTAGAATCAAGAAGAAGACAGAAGCCTTCTTATACTGCTAGGTCTATACAAGGCAATGTGACAGATGTAACAGGAAAGAATAGAGAGTAAGGAGCAAAAATATTAAATAGGACTTATTTTGAGCACACTTATTGGCCGGAACATAGACATTTGCTCATATTTGTTTTTTTGACTTTTGTGATGAGATATCAGTTAGCGGCTCTGGTCTTTCTTTTTAAAAAATTGTAGTAAATATAGTTAACATAAAATTTACCATTTTAATCATGTATAAGTGTACAGTTTTGTGGTATTAAGTATGTTTTCATTGTTGAATAACCATCACCACCGTCCATCTCCAGAACCATTTCATCTTCCCAAACTAAAACTCTATACCCATTAAACAGTAACTCTCTATGTCCCTCCACCAACCCCTGGTAAGCATCATTTTACTTTCTGACTCTATAAATTTGACTAGCTTAGGGACCTCATATAAGTGGGATAATATACTATTTGTCCTTTTTTATTTAACTTATTTCACTTAGCATAATGACTTTAAGTTTCATCCATGTTGTATATGTTTCAGAATTTTCTTACTTACTCCGAATAATATTCCATTGTAGGCATATACCCCATATCGTTTATTCCCTCATCTGTCAATAGACAGTTGGGTTGCATCTACTTTTTGGCTACTGTAAATAATGCTTCCATGAACACTGATGTTCAACTATCTGGTTTCAATTCTTTTGGGCCCAGAAGTAGAATTCCTGGATTTTATGCAATTCTATGGTTAATTTTTTTGAAAACCACCATAGTGTTTTCACAGTGGCTTCACCATTTTACATTTCCACCAGTAGTACACAAAGTTTCCAATTTCTTCAGATCCTCAATAACATTTATTTTCTGTTTTAAAAATTTTGGGGGTGGATAACAGTCACCTTAATCATTGTGGGCTCTGGTTTTTCAGAATCGTCTTTCCATGTGAACTGGGGCACACACCATTTAGTTTTAGCCAACTGGTTCCTACAGATAAAATTCTAAATATATGATGAAAAAGCATAAACATGGGATAATGAATACAAAGCATGGTCACTGGCTTTTTCAAGAGAGCAGAATGCGATCATGTAGCCATTATGCCATCATGAACTTGTGCACGAAGACAGTGAGCTATGCAAAGGATTGTTCCAGCTTTGAGACCCAAATGCACTAGTGTGTTACAGTCTTGTTGA
Source organism: Artibeus jamaicensis (assembly GCF_021234435.1). NCBI lineage: Eukaryota > Metazoa > Chordata > Mammalia > Chiroptera > Phyllostomidae > Artibeus > Artibeus jamaicensis. The sequence continues at coordinate 4,814,091 of NW_026521810.1, read as the reverse complement.
GTTTTAGAATTTCTTGGAGTAGCTCTTTTAAGTTCAGGGACATAGGGATATTTACTTTTATGGATGGTCCCATTGCCTGGTACTTGGTGAACTTTCCTTCCTTCAAACACTGAGATATGTACTCCCCCACGTTTTTTCTGCTATTTCTTTTCTCTCTTCTCAAATTCTCTATATTTGTCACAGGAGAAACAAACAATTTGCTTCTTCTTTACATACATATTTTTTGTGTGTGTCATTTCATGCCAATTCCTTATACTCTTTCAGTCAGGTGGCTTCACAATTAATCTTAAGGATGAACTCATTGTCAAAGGCCACTTTTATTTTACCATATCAAGATAAGAAATCTTTTTCCATCTACTGCAGTCTCCATTTATGTCTTTATTCAGAAACTCAGAATCCAGCCACCATGACAGTACAGTGCCTGGTACCTGTGGAATTAAAGAAGCTACCTGGAAGAGGATATGCTAGCCCAAAAAGTGTTTGAGAGGAGACAGAAGAAGAGGATAGAGTCTAATGGGCATGGAACTGTGGGAAACAAAGACGTTTTGGATGTGGGGTCACCAGCAGGAGAGCTTTCATGAACAATATCAGAACCTTTTATTTTTGGAGTAGGTGATGTGTGACTTGGAAGGGAACACTACTTGATTCTGATGTTAAATGAGGTCGTTTCCCAACAACAGCTTGTAATCATCTACTGAGCCAAAAGGGAAAATTGGGTTTCTAAGGAACATAATGAAGTTCAGATAAAATCCTTTGCCTTCACAAGCTGAAATTGTAATAAAATAATGTCCAAATGCAATTGAGGCTGTGGTAGGTATACATGGGTAGTTAAAATGTAATTTTAATGTACATTCTTGAGACACATAATTTATAAAGTACCCACAAAAATCAACTTACTTGAGCTATGTAATTTGAGCACATGTCTTAGGTAAATATAACAATAAAGATAATTTTTTTACTTTAGTATTTTCATCATAAAGAAAAAACTTTAAAATATGTATTCATGATATTGGCAATAATGTTATATAGTGTAAACATTTTGTGTTATTTGTGAATTGTTTCCAACATGGTAAGCCATGTTGAAAATTATTTACTCACCTCTGCTATTATTATGGAAGAGGAATCACCAATAAAATTATTTATTTAATAAGTGTCTTTGAAAAAAGTTTAAGTAAGAAAATGTTTAAGTAGTATCTTTCTATTTTATCTATGAAACTTCAGACGAATTGAACTGAATATGGCTCTGAAGTATCTTACATAAATATAAAATGCCAATTCTCTGTTCTTTTATTTTAATGGCATGAATATTTAAACCTTTTTTTTTGTAAAGAGGAGAAAGAAAGGGTTAGAAAGAGTTTAAGGATGGAAGGTAGTCAGAAGGGCTACAGAAAAAAACCCTATCACTTCCAATTGGTCTTAATATTTAAAATCTCTAAAATTTTCTTGTGCATTATGAAAAGCTAAAAATTTATCTTTTTCCATTTTCCTAAAGGAGGTTGACCCAAATCCATCAGCAGCAGTTGAAAAATTTCTCTAAGCTTTATCAAATGGCCGCTATGGAGCTCAGCTGAAAATTAAAAGCTCCCCTGACCAGAGGGAATATATGTGACTTTAATAACTGAAATGTGTTTTTACTTTCTATTACAGAGGTCAAAAGGTTTCTAAACAAACCAAATTTATCAATTATTTAGAACTGATTTCTTCTGAAGTGGTATTTCTGAGATATTATTTGGTGGATAAATTCAATGTTCTAGAGGCAACAGCAGCATTTTATTCATAACAAATTTCTACTAAACTGAATTTGCTGGGGCAACTTAATTTCCACTATTGTATTTGAACTGTGGAAATATCAACTGAAGTGTTATAGTGCCTAACTATTGGGCTTTTCAAAGTAGAATCCCACATAAGCATGCTTATTCAGTTCCTCCACCCACTGTTTTCTGTTCATTGCTGAAGAAATGAACTGATTTCTCTATCCAGTGGAGAAGAAATATCTTTTTGTGCATATATATTTCTGTATTTCTAATCTCCTATGAAACATTCTTCAAAACTGCAGAGACACCTTTAAAGTTAAAAACAGTATCTTCAACTACATTGCCATCCTAGCAACCAAACAAAATGAGATTACTGTCAAGATCTTGATTAAATATATTTTTTAAATGAAGGAGACATAGATTTGCATGCCCACGTGTGTGCGCCAACAAACACACACACGTGTGTGTGTGTGTGTTTGGAGTAGGTCAGGGTCTCTTCTTAAACATGCTCCTGGAATCTTGATGGACCACTTGACTTGGTTTAGAGCTCTGTGTTAAAGAATTCAATAACAGTTTATAGAGCAACTGCTCTTGATTCTTAACACAGTGCATAGCCCATGTAAATATTATGTTTATTATATACTAACTAAACATATATTGGGTTTCTGCCTAAAGTCTGCCATTTGGTGTATGCAGAAAACATTATAGAACAGTTCATAAATTCATTTGAAGCTGTGTTAAATGAAAGCAGCCATCCAGAAGCTGAAATTTTTTCATCTTTAAAATAGCAGCCTTTCCAGCTCAAAAGCAGTAGGTTTATTTATGCTGGTGAGTGCAATACGCCAAAGAATCAAGGAACTATGCTGTATATTCTATTTTAATGAAAGCAAATTTTATTAAGACAAAAGTGGTATTTTCCTTATTAGTATGAGCTATTATTATTATTATTATTGTTATTTTATTATTGTACGTTCAGAGAGGGGCAAAAAAAGGTCTTCCTTCTCAGATACATATTAGCCTGTTCAAGATGGAAATAACAGCAATTAGGTGTTCCAGATGTCTGCTGATAAAGAAAAATGAAAAATGAAGGCAGAAAAGAGGAATGTGGTAAGCACAGGCAAGCCATTTTACCTCTCAGGAACTGGATAGTTTTGGGGGTTGGTCAGAGGCTAGATGTCTTTCACTGCTGAATGGCTGGCTGACATCCAACCAGAACTCATACAGACCCCAAAGGCTACTCTCCATCCTTGTGTGGGAATGGTCTGTGGAGGTGAGGTGGCAGTCTCAGGTTAAATACACAGAGGGATAGCATCTCTATCAGAGCTGCTGACTATGTGAGGACTCACTGGGGGCTTTGAACTCTCACCTGTACACTTCATTCCTGGGATGGGCTCATGGCCATATTTGGTTGAATTCAGCTCCAAATATAACATTTGTAATTTTCACTAGTTCACTGAGTTGACAGTTTCAGCCTTGCAGAAATAGAAGACTAGTGCTCTATACAACCATTACCATTTTTATTATGCCTTTCATTGTAAGCAAAGCCTGGAAACTGTCACTACACAAAAAAGGGAGTTGGATTGTCTTGGTAACAACTTCATGGGGATACTGGGATTGGAAATGTTTTTATCAAATTCATTAACCAACATTTCTTTGCTCCAGGAATGCAGAGGTTTTGTCTGTTTTGTTCACTGAAATATATTAAGCTCCTGGGACAGTGGCTGGCACACAGTATAAGCACAATAAAGATCTGTTGACTGAAGGGACCAGTCAATTAATAGTCCGAACAGTAATTTTTAAACATCAAATCTCAGAGCATTGCTTTTCCCAAGTGTTCACCACTGCAATGGAAATTTAAGGCTTTTGGTTTACCACTGTGAATAGTTGTGCCTTTACTTCCTGCCCATATACAGAAACTTGACCCTCTGCAGACAGATTCTGTTATGACACTGCTTCAATAAAAAATTCTCTTGAGTATCTGGTCAACATTTGGTAAATTCTCCTTTGTAATCAATCCAGGGTAGCAATGAGATTTCAGTTTTCTGGGTGCTAACTTTTTAGGAATTGATATTTGCAACTGTTCAGTTATGGAACTTGGGGTCACATGGTGGTGCTTGCTTATGAGATTACAGCAATTCGGTCCATAAAGATATTCACTCCAACCCAGAGGTTCCAGAATTTTTCTTCTTTCCCTGATAGTCTTTCCACACATTTTTGAATGCCTTGGTTACAATAAAATTCTTCTCAAGAATTTAGATTTCAGGTCCTCGATAAGATAATTAGTGAACAAGGAACTTTCAAACCCAGAAGGATTGTCCAGGGTCTGAATCTAGATTTTCTTAAAATGTCACATGACCCTGGGACCCTTCTCTTTCCAATCTGAGGGTCTGCAGTGCCTATACTGTACAGATGTTTGATTTTTGAGATGTGAACAAAGACCATGAATGTAATGATTTTTTCATCCTAAACTATTCTTGCACCTGTGCTTGATAATTATTTGCAGATTATGGGCCCTGTCAGTGCTTTGAAAATCTCAGTAGAAGGATAAGGTGTCTGATCAACATCTATCTTTTTTTCTGTTTAGCAGGAAAAGCTACAATCCCAAACAAGAATGAGCAGGGATTAAAGACCGACCTTGGTTCCTAAACTTGCCAGTAAGGCTTTGATATTGAACATGAGATTGGAGGAGAAACATAAGGGGAAAGTGCAGCTGCTAGGTAGGATTCTGCCGGGTCCTTCCCGTTCCCCACTCAGTCTGTCCTGGAGAGAAGGAAGAGTTAGAGGTTGTTTTGAATAATGTTACCTATTCAGACAGTGGCAGCTATAGGTTCATCTTGTGAGCACTGGCACCTCTAATTTAAATCCCCCCATATCTTCCTGCTTCTATACCCTGTACTTCTTTAGAATTGTCAACCATACTCTGATATAATGCTTAAATGGAAGTAGAAACTAAAAACTACAAGATTTTCTAAGTTATTGCCTGATTCTTCAACTAGTTCTTATTTTCAGTCTTGATTCTAGATAGGGAGAGAATAGCCAAATAAGGCTTTGGCTAAGGCATGTCATTTGCCAAGTTAGAAAAAAATGAAACTACACATGGATTAATTTTTAACAAATGTGACAATAATAGGACATGGCACTCTGTAAAAACAAGATTGAGATAGTAGCTTTTGGAATGATTATAATTATTTTTATTATTGTTAATATAATTTTCCATTTAAAGAACAATTTACCTAAGTACAGAGGGAGTAGGTCAATAAACTGTGGCCAGTTGGGCTTTAATAATCATCTTTAGTTGTTAAATAAATAAATAAGTAACCAATTAGCATTCTATGTCCCAACATGAATAACACATACTCCCCACCACACCCCTCACACACACACATGCACACACACACCCTGCTACTGCCATAACAAATGTATTGTCTTGCTATTATATTGAAGAGGTTCACAGAAATATGCAGAACCCAGGAATGTGTAAAGTGCTAATAGAACAGCCTCTGCCATATGAATTATTTCTCCCTAGTTCTCAGAACCATTTTACAAATCCAGTATTTAATATTTGTAAGGTAGGAAATAGGTCTAATTCCTATTGGTTTGTGAAAGTTGCTCAGTGAATATTTTAGTGTATTTGGATTCAGTTTTCTATTGATAAATGTTTTACCCAATTGTCATAATTATCTTAACATAGAGACAAGTAGATACTAGATTAATCCAAATGTTTTTAGAGACAAGCTGATAACTTTTGGAGAGAAGTGTTGATTTTATTTGCAACACAGAACTAGTAAGACTTACTAGTTCCTAGTTTTAGTTTTCTAAGACTTACATGGAAGGAACAATATGTACTTGTCTTTCCACACAAATTTCAGTCATAACCCTATGTCATTTTCTGTTTTGTACTTTCTTAAAAAAAGGAAGTTATGAGATAGTGTAACTTTATTTTTCATTATTACCAGTTATTAACACCCCTGGTTAAAACCACCCCTGGTTAAGTTATGACTAAATTTTTGTGTCTCCCCAATTGATATGTTGAAACCTAAGCCTCATTGTGATAGAGGTGGGCCCTTGGGAGGTTATTAGATCATGAAGATGGAGCCTTCATGATGAAATTAGTGCCTTTTAAAAGATATGAGAGAGATGGTCTCTTTCCCCAACATGTGAGGATACAATGAGAAGGCAACTGTCTGCAAATTAGGAAGAGTACCTAACCAGGAACCGAATCTGCTGATACCTCAGGCTTTCCTAGAACTGTGAGAAATAACTGTTTTTGTTTAAACCACTCAGTCTCTCATATTTTGTTCTAGCAGCCTGAACTTAGTAAGACATTGGATAACTGTTAAGTGGGTAGAACAGCTTCACAGAAGACCATAACTTATACTCAATATGTGGCCAACCTGAAGGTCACCCTCATGAAGTCATTTAAAATGAGTGAATTCTCCTTAGTCCATTATATCTGGAAAACATCCCATTATGAGATTATCACAGTCTTGTTCACTGTCTGGTCCTGAGAACACAGTAGGTGTCAGGTGCTCAAGACCTCTGTGTAGGTGGTCAAGTGTTCACTACCTGCTTCTGCTGCCAACATTCCCATCCCACCTCAGCAATCCCAAGAAGGAGCTGCTGTTGGTTGATGTTATTGCAAATGCTATTTTTCCATCAGGATAGGCCACTGTAAGGTAAAATCCAGAGCCATGGATTTGCTTCTCTCTGGTTTTCTCTTTTTCCTTTTCCTGCTGGTTGCGGGAGGAGTAATCAAGTCTACTCTTCCTTCCAGTGACCCCATCTCCACTCTCTTACACACACACACACACACACACACACACACACACACACACACTCTCACTCTCTCTCTCTCTCTCTCTGTCTCTCTGATTCAGCCTTCTCCTTTGATCTCTTTTATCTACTGTTCTACTAGGAGTCAGGCTGGAATAACAGACTGGTTTGGGGGCACTGTCATTGCTCAGGCTCAAAGAAGAAAGATTACTTATTTCCTGCTGCCAGTTGAACATATTAGATTCTTTACTCATCACTATCCCTGAAGTGTTCAGAGGATGTTAGCATCTCAATTTGACAAATGAGGAAATTGAGGTTCAAGAACTGCTCAAGGACTCCTAAGAGGGGATATTGAATAATATAAAGAGGCAAACAAAACAAAAATGTAATTTCTGTATTTATCAGTTATATAAAGACAAGGTGGATAAAGGCAGAGTCAGTGGCAAGGGTGGAGCTATTTAGTTTAGAGTTTTGGAAAAGGCTTAGATCACATAAGATACCAATATGGTTTGTAGTTGAGTGGGTCCTGTGTTAAGGTTACATCAAACTGATTTAATGCTCAGAAGGGCCATTCAATAAAGGAATATTTCTAAAGAATTTGATCCTCCCATTGTATGTTTTCATTTATGAAAACTTTTTAATGCATGCACATTTATGTTGTGAATTAAAAATCAAGGCTATGTTTTTATGGGCTAAAATTTAAAAAATTATGTTCTTTAATCAAAATGTATTTTTTCAAGATATTATAGCTTGATGTCCAAGGCCCACACAGAATGTAACAGAAATAAGTGAAGGCTCAAGCACTTTCAGTTTATGGAAATGCTCAGTAATGGAATGCTTTCAGGATATGTTTTGATATACTTTGCACATTTGCACACACTATTCCTAGCCCATTTGGTGCATATGTGCAAATTAGGAAAATGTGCCCCTTCTCCAGTAATGACCCAGTCTCATGCCTGATCAGTCCCAAGGCTTAAAGAACCAAGAGTGGGCTGTATTTTAGCTTGCCTTTCCCCCTTCAATTACATGCCCTTGGGCAGGGCAAGGTGTCCATAACTCTATCATAGGTAATAGAGTACCTGTCTTTCAGGTAATAGTAATAATGCCCTGTATTCTGTGACACATAAAACTACTTGCACAAATGCCATCTCATTAATTCTCAAAATTATCTTGAGTGATGAATAAGGCAAAGATTCTTATTCATGGGACTGAAGTACAGAGAAGTTAAGCAACTTCCCCAAAGCCACACTCATTCTAGGTGGCTTTGACTAACTCTTGGCCTTACTCTTTCAGACTTGTTGAGCATCATCTGGGCCAGAGACATCCATCCATTCTTTCATTTAGTCTTTAGTCATTCAAGATTGCAGATTCTTTTTCTTTCCTTTTTTAAAAAATTGTTGTTCAATTAGGGAAGGGGTTGCTTTGTTTATCTATGTCTTCTGCAAACTTATCATAACATGTAAAGTATACAATTAATGTTTGTTAATGAACCACAAAAAGCATTGGTTGTTCTGGTCATGTCACGATAGACCTGTTTTGCTGATACATGTGGCTGCAAATGATGCCTGCTCTACTTTCTTTTCTTTTTTTATGCCAAAATTGTGAGTGTGGCTGGCATCACACAGGCCTGTTTGTTTTACTGCAAATACAGTTCAAATACAGCTGCATTGGTCAAAGCTCTGTGAAAAGGGAGGCAAACAGGTAAAGCTTACCCTGCTAAATGGACAAATGCAGGTCTGAGAGGCTTCTCAGACAGCAATGAATCTATACCTTCTACCACCTTGAGAAAACATATTATTGAAGATGTGGGGTTATAGAGGCAGGTATCTGAGAACTTGGGCTCCTTTTACAGAAGATGTATGACTACTGAGGTTTTCAGCTACATTTTCCCCTGCTTACTGCCTGCTAGTTTACCTATCATATCTGCCAGGTCCTTCAGAAGTTGAAAGAATAACCTTAGAGGGCTCAGAAGAAACTGGCTCAGGCCTCTTCCACACTGCCATTTGTTGGGTTATTAATAACATTAGTTATAACCTTTTGAGCCTCCCAGAAGAGGAAACTTTATTTCTTCTGGTGTCCTAAGCAACATGAATTGCCCTTCTGAAGATGCTCACAAGATTATCATTGAAATGTCAGAATTCATTAGTCAAATGGGTAGTCAACCCTTGTGAAAATGAAGGGCCTTTTGTAAGTCTCAGTCAAAATAATGACGATCTCCTCAAGTTTATTTTCCACAGGTCTAAAAATATAGGGAACTAGTGAGTTACTCTTAATGTTGCTCATAATAATGTCATAATTGAACAATCTATAAATGGCATTATGCAAAGGACATTGAACAAATGCAGCTGAATGCTCTTCTAGTGAAATCTTTTCTTTCTCACAATTAAATGTCATTATGAGGGATTCGACTCTATTTTATATGTAATCAGGACTTGTGAAGTCTCAATATAAACAGCATTTTTATTTGATCAGAGTTCATTATGAGAAGCAACTATTATATAGGAAAATGTTTGAAATGATGCTCTGGACTAGATGGAAGTCAGGATTTGCTAAACAGAAGGGTAAAAATGTCTGTCTTGCCAGCCAGGCGTACCTTCACAATCTGGTGGATTTCCTTATGTGGCCTTGCTTGGGCTTATAAACTATTGGAATCAATTTCTTTTAAAAACACGTTTTTCAGAAACTTATTACACACTTTAGAGATATATTATATACCTTCAGCAGCAAAAGAAGAAAAATTACAGGTGCAAAAGCAGCCCATTTTTCTAGCAGCTGAAAATGATGCTGTGTACTAGTCCCAGGAGAACAGTAAAAATTACACTCCGACAGCAACAGGGCAGAAGCCCCACAAAGGCACAGCCGAGCGAGTGGCATGGCCAGCGAGTGCACTAATAAATCAAGATAATTCTCTACCTGCCTTGAACTTAGACCCGGCTACAATTCACTGGTACAGCCAGGGAAAAAAAAGGGTCTGTTAGCGGAATTCAGCTTTACTGGGGGGATGTGATTAGTCACTGGACAGATTGAGCCTCGATTGCATCTAAATGGTCCACTTTATGAACCATTTATCTTCTGCTCAGACCATTTTCATTACACCAAAAACTGATGCTGAGCCACCAGCTGTAAGATATAGCCTGGTGAAAATTAATAATCGTTTTTTTCTCCCCCTTCTGCAGGACTTCTGCATATGTGAGCAGGAGCATTTATCCCTGTTTTGTTGCTATTTGCATCCCAGCATCCCTGGCAGTCTTTCAATTTCCTCAAGTCTCTTAGCCTTTGCCCCCTGTTTCGCTTTTGCAACACAAACAATCCATCCTGTGCATTTAAAATTCTCTTAGTGCCCTGACATCACGCTATAGCCTTAGAGCAGGGAGCAGTTTACACAGAAAGGGCTCTTATTAATTCCTCTGTCCTGCTTTCCTGCTAAAATATAGGGATCTTGAGATTACTGCTGGGTCCCTTAAAGACCATTTAGAGCTGTGCAATTTAAAAAAGGAGACCTTTATTAATACCTGCTTAGGCTACTGACTGTGGGGAGGGCAAGGGAGGTCTGGCTGTGATGGAAGACATAGTCTCTTGCTGAAGCAAAGTCATGTGACCTGTAATTCATGAAAGCCCATTGAGCCTTGTGTGGCCACTGAGATATATGTTGATATGATTACAATAACATACAATGAAGTTATTGAGTATTAATGGTGCTTAACCACTGTCAGGCATTAAGCAGAATTAACAAGAGTGTTTTTCTGAGCAGACATAATTTTGATAGCTCATTATAGTATTAATTGGCATACAGTGAGCCCAAACTGTGTTGTTTTGGCACATTTCTGCATGGGGCCATGGATTTGGTGAGAAGCTTTGGGGCTCATGGCCTTGGAATTGAAGTTTTTGGATGCCATACAACTTCTGTTTTCTCTAGCAGATTTTCAGGCTTCTTCTGCTTTCTTTTTTTCTCTTTTAAAGCACGCTGGAACTATTTTGATAACCAGTGTTCTTTATCCATAACTAAGGCTAGCTTGTCATTAAAATTGCTAATCAGTTTTCAGAGAAATATTTAAACCAGAGGGAGAATTTTGTGATTTTTGAGATTCTTTGAAAGAGATTTTTTTTAATATGGTAAAGTTTAGTGTGAAGGTAGAATGGTCAGTTCAGTCACATTTTATATCTGTGACCATATTATACTTTACAGGGTTTTTACCTCCTCAAAATATGTCATATGATGGAAGCTGGGGAAAAAGTCACTACTTCCTCAATTTTTAAAAATATTCTTTAACTACATAGCTGATCTTTAATAAAGAAAGAGCTCCTTGACTTGGGGGCACCGAATTTCTTCTGTTAGGCAGGATGCTCAGCAGTTATTTCAGAAAAAGCTTCTTGAGATGGAATGTTCAATGGTGAGGACTTGAGATCAAAATGAGCCACCGAGTAGAATGAAATGGACAACAGTGGTTCTGGCGTGAGTCTTCCCCTTTGTCAGCATAGTGTGTGGAGCCCACCCTGGACAGTCAGGGACATAGAGTGGCTGTCTGTTCCACTCTGACAAGCACCACCTTCCCATGCTCATCTCTGCAGTTGCAGTAGTCTTGGTGTGACCCACATTGAATGTTGGGATGGCCAAATGGAACTGATGAGCTGTGCCCATTCATTTTGTTTAGATGTGGTCTCAGTTGACCAGCTGGATGTGCTCAGCCTGTCTGCTTTACAGCTGCTAACTGTCAATGGGCCATATGTACCCATAGAAAGTTGCAGACTTTGGAATGCTCAAGGGCATGGACCAGATTCCTTGGGGAGAGAAGTTTTCCATAAAGATGTGTCACTGGTCTTCCTTTTAAAAAACTTATGGCCAAAAGGGCAGTGGCTAGTCTAAATTAAAAACCTTGACCAAATAACCATTGTCAAAATGATATTAAGTGTTAAAGTTTCAAAAATGAGGGAGAGACTAGGAGATTGGTTGCATATTAAAAAAAATCTTTGGTGCCTCTTGCCTTAGATGCTTCTCTTCAAGAGTTTGTATCCGACCTTAAGTTTAGAATTTGAAATGGAGAAAGACCCTTTCTTTGGCTTCTTAACATAATACCCTGGTAGAGGTTGTCTCCAGTAAGAATGCAAATATATATGATGTCTATTCAGAAAGTATCCAGCCATATAATATAAAAAATAGAGACATTTACTGAAGATAATAGAAGATAAAAGAAACATTGTACGTAGGAAAATGACACCTCAGTCTCTTCAAAGTAGGCACCTTGGGACCTCACACAGTTCTTCTCATCACCATCAGCTACCCCATCATATTTTTTGGAATCTCATCAATGTCTGAAATCTTTACCCTTTCAAAGGTGATTTTAGTTTTGGGAAAAGACAGAACTGACAGGGCACCAAATCTGGATTATAGGGGTTGAGTCCTCTGAATGATTTGGCATTTGGCCAAAAATCTCCATTAGAGAGATGATGCATGAGTGGGCACATTTTCATGATGAAGCTGCCAATCACCATTTGCCCATACCTGCAGCCTTCTAAATAATGGAAATAGTTTTTGCAGAGGAATGTTCAAACTTAATGCAAAATGTGATGCAGATTTGTTTCTCTACTCACTCAGTCATTTTGAATGCAAAGGCCACACAGTACACATACTCACTCAATGGCATCTACTGCCCCCAGTGACTAGTACAATGAAGGATCATTGTTCATGCATGTGCACTCCAGTGCACTCTTCTCGGCTGCCAGGTTTAATCAATGTCATGCAAATCATTCTTATGGTATTAACAATGGTTGGGCTTTTTCCAGACAGACCTTGCATATTTAGTCCTAACCCAAAGATATGTTTATTAGTGAGAGAGTGAGAGAAAGAAAGAGAAATAAAGAGAGAGAGAGAGAGAGAGAGAGAGAGAGAGAGAAACATTGATGTCAGAGAGAAACATCGATCAGTTGTCTACCATGCACACCCCAACTGCAACCTAGGTATGTGTCCTGACTGGTGATCAAACCTTCAACCTTTTGGTGTACACAACATTGCTTCAAGCAACTCAGCTACCTGGCCAGGGATAAATCACTATATTTTAAAAAATAAATAATTAAAACATTAAATTTAAGAATGTGAAGTAAGGATTAGCTTTGATCTTGGTTTTCTGAGCTAATACTTTTCTTTAAATAAAGTTGACATCACATGAGGGTCATTTTCAAAAAAATGTCTCTTCTTTGTATTACAAAATATGGCAGTTGAAGAATTGTCTTCCAAGGGCTATTTTTAGTTAAAAATGATAATTTTACTAAAATAGTATATAACCTTAATGTGAAATTCATTAACCTACACAGTGACATTAAAGGTTTCAGAAGATAGTGGGGTTTTGGGGGGTAATATTTTCTTTTTTACTTCAGTCAACAAGGTTTCTACCTCACCAGGAGCAATCAGCTGGTAGCAATTTTCATAATCAGAACCTCAATAAGTGTAGTTTGACAAGGAGATAAGCAAAAATAAAAAATAAATTGGATGTGGCTTGCCCTATACCGACTATGTAGAGAGAAAATGCAGAATGAAAGGCAGTGGTGGGGAAGGGCCTCATCTCCTTCCTTTCAGATACTTGTGCTTAGGTCTTTTATCTGTTCTGCCCTTGGCCTCCTCTTAACAGAGGATTCCAAGTTTCGCAGTCAACAAGGACAGAACTAGGAACCTCACGGAAGGTGAACACCCTTTCAGAGGATTGGCTGGCTCAGTATAGAAGCTGTAAGCAAGCCAAAGTTCTTTTCTAGGAGGCTGCAGGCATGGCACAGGGCACTTATGGGGAACAGGATAGGAGGAGGGTTTTTGGCTTCTGGAAAGATGTAATTTTATCTCCTCCATACAAGTGTGAGAACGAGGCCCTATCAAACTGTAAATTTTATATGCCAATTTGAAAACTGGATCATTACAATCATTCTTGGAAACTGTGTGTGGGTTTGCTGTGACTCTGAGATTATGAATCATCTATCAACCAAAGCTGTCCTATGATAGGAACCAACTCAGTAGCTCAGTAAGCAGATGTCATTTTGGTCAATGTTTACTGAGTGCCTTCTATGTTTCAGGCACAATGCCATGGGCTGAAGATACAGAGAAAACATAAAAAACTTAGTTGTGCTCAAGGCAACCAGTCTAGTAGGGGAAGAGACCTTTAGTAACACCAATTTTCAACCTTTTTTATCTTATGGCACACATAAACTAATTACTAAAATTCTGTGGCACACCAAAACATATATTTTTGGACAATCTGATAGAAATAATAAATGAAATTTTTTTTTTCACATTTAAAATCTCTCTCTTTTTTTTTTTAAGATTTTATTTATTTATCTTTAGAGGGGAAGGGAAGGAGAGAGGGAGAGAAACATCAATGTATGGTTGCCTTTCATGCATCCCCTGCTGGGAATTGGCCTGCAGGGAACTGGTCTGCAACCCAGGCATGTGCCCTGACTGGGAATCGAACCGCGATTGTCTGGTTCGCAGGCCCGTGCTCAATCCACTGAGCTACACCAGCCAGGGCTAAATAAATGAAATTTTGATTCACTCACACTGATGGCTATTGTTGTGTGGACTATTGTCTTTTTTTTTTTTTTTTTACAATCTAAGGAAAGGACTTCCGCCAAGATTGAGGCATAGGTGGAGAACCGTGCTTCCTCTCACAACCAAGTTTAGAGACAACTAAATATTAGCAACAGAAAACATAGCCAGAACACAGAAAATTGAACTTTTCGGAAGTCTGATAACAACAAATTCTTCGGCCTGACTGCGTCATAACCCAGCGACCTGAGTGGCCCCGCCCTGGTGAACCTCCTAAGGCTCTGCTCCTCACCCAGCAGCGAGAAACAGCAGAGGGGGGTCCCCATTTCCCCGCTCTGACCACAACCCCACATATAGCATCACAACCCATTGACCTGAGAGTCCAAGGCTCCCCTACTTATACTTAACGGGCGAGAACAGACCAAAAATGGCTCAAGAAGATCTCAAAGCCCCAGAGCCTATAAAGCTAAGCGATTAAGAAATAGCAAAACTCTCAGAGGCACAGTTTAAAACACTGGTGATCAGGATCCTCACAGATCTGGTTGATTACAGCCATAAATTAGACAAACATATGAAGGCGAAACTAATTGAAATGAATGGAATTGCCCAGGAAACCAATAGCGATGAAAAGGAAACTGGGACTCAAATCAATGGAGTGGACTAGAAGAAAGCAAATAATGGCCAAACAGAAAAGAGTGAAGAAGCAAGAATTCAAAAAAAATGAGGAGAGTCTTAGGATCCTCCAGGACATCTTTAAACACTCCAACATCTGAATTATAGGGGTACCAGAAGGGGGAAAGGCACAGCCACCAGTGGAAAACTTATTTGAACAAATAATAAAGGAGAATTTCCCCAATCTGGCAAAGGAAATAGACTTCCAGGAAATCCAGGAAGCTCAGAGACTCCCAAAGAAGTTGGACCCAAGAAGAAACACACCAAGGCACATCATCATTACATTAGCCAAGATTAAAATGAAGGAGAGAATCCTAGAAGCAGCAAGAGCTAAGGGGACAGTCACCTACAAAGGAGTTCCCATCAGACTGTCAGCGGATTTCTCAAAAGAGACCTTACAGGCCAGAAGGGGCTGGAAAGAGGTATTCCAAGTCATGAAATCCAAAGACCTACAACCAAGATTGCTCTATCCAGAAAAACTTTCATTTAGAATGGAAGGGCAGATAAAGTGCTTCTCAGATAAGATCAAATTCAAGGAGTTCATCATCATCAAGCCCTTATTATATGAAATGTTAAAGGGACTTATCTAAGAAAAAGAAGTTAAAAAAACATGAACAGTGAAAGGACAGCAAACTCACAGTTATTAACAACCACACCTAAAACAAAAGCAAACTAAAAGGACAGCTAGATCAGGAGTGGAAACATAGAAATGAAGATCTCAAGGAGGGTTAGCAATAGGGGAGTAGGAGGAGAAGGGGAGAGAAGGTACAGAAAATAAGTAGAATGACAGTAGATAGAAAATTGATGGGGGGGGCAAGAATAGTATGGGAAATATAGAATCTAAAGAACTTGAGACACATGGTCATAAACTAAAGAGGGGTAATGGTGGGGATGGGGGGGTAGGGTGGAGGGGAATGAAGGGGTAAATAGAACAACTGTAATGGCATAATCAATAAAAAATAAATTAAAAAAATAAAAAAAAGAAAAAAATTCTAAGGAAAAAGAGGCCTGTGCCCTGGCCTAAATAGTCAGATATCACATGTTTTAAAAGTTTTTGTGGCACACTGGTTGAAAATGCTGCTCTATATCATTTGTTATTCACTGAACAGTGTGAAAAATTCTATAAGAGAGTCGGCGAGTAAGTGTCAGAAGAGTGTACTGGCCCAAAAATTAGTCAGGATGGGTTTCCAGGATGTCATATGTGGCGGCTGAGAGAACGTCTGCCAGAACAATGGAGGAAGTAAGGTCACAGACAAAAGGACCAGCACATACACAGGCATTGTGGCTGGAGAGCAGAGTGCTTGCAGTTCAATGAGTGGTTGCCATGATCCTCCAGGTAGGAGAGGAAAATGATGCTGGGCCTAGTCATGATTACTTCACAGACCATAGATACTCAGAGGGTGACTGGAGCCATGACAAATTTTAAAACCAGGAGGGAAACCAACAAATTTATGTGTTTGAAAACCCTGGGAACTGTAGCACAGAGGATTACATGTAGTAGGAAAATGGCATCCGGAGTTTTCTCACTCTCCATAGCTTAGACTAATTTTTAGGCACACATAAAATCTCTGCCCTTAAACACTCATGCCATCAGCTCAGCTCTCTCCATCCCTTGTCTTCAGTGTCCTCATTCCCTTGGTCATTGAAGATTTTAGTTCCAGCTCACAACCTTTCTTCCTTTCTATCCCTGTCCATCCTGTAATCCTGGACGATGTTACTAAATGTCCTCCCAACAACCAAAGTTCAAAATGCTTTGGCCATTCTGTATCCAGAATCTCACTTCCATAACCATTTGGAACTGCTTCTGAAACTTTAAGCCCCAGATGCTACTTGTGGAACTCCTCCCATCTCTAACTCTCCCACCCTCACTGACATTACACTTGCTCTTTGACCCCTACCTTTAATTTCCATCCATTGCAGTCTATTCTTCCATTTCCTTTCCAATGGAACTTGAACACCATTTCAGCCTCCCTCATGGCAGCCCTTCAACCTTCTTACTTCCTTGAGCTGCCTTTTCCCTGCATCTCAGAAAAATCTGTCAAACTTGCTTTTAACTATTTGGTGCTTCTCCTGTACCTACACCTGATAGCTGCAGAACTTCTGCAGAAAATTACACAGCTCAATCTCTTTTGGTGTTTCTGATTCATACTTTTCCCATTTTTCTCAATGATTACCCTGAACTCTCAGGAAGTTCTTTTTCCTCATACTTCAAAAAAAATTGAGGCAATTTACTGTGAAAGGTATCAACTTTGCCTCTTATTTCCTTCATTACCAATGTACCCACCTCTGTCCTCATCCATCCTTTTTTTTTCTTTCTGTCTCTTCCTTGCATTTAAGATGAATTTCCTGCCCTGGCTGGCATAGCTCAGTGGATTGAGCGTGGGCCTGTGAACCACATGATCGCAGTTCGATTTCCAGTCAGGGCACATGCCTGGGTTGCAGGCCTGTTCCCAGTAGGGGATGCACGAGAGCCAACCACACACTGATATTTCTCTCCTTTTCTCCTTCCCTTCCCCTCTAAAGATAAAAAAAAAGATGAATTTCCTTTGAGGTGCTCAAGGCTTCATACCACCAACTTTCTCAAATGATCAGGTCAGTGGTTCCGTCCCCTCAGCTCTGTATTCAGGCATCCTTATAATCAGTTCTACCTGTGCTGTGATGACATTCCTCAACTCAGTCCATCTTGCGTGTGACTCCTTGGTCTTGTAGGTTTTCTCCTTTTACTCGACTCCACTTTTAATGCTAGGATGATGCATAAACATCAAACTTGAAATGTTGAGTAAAATGAATTACTTACCTACAATTTACCTTCTATAAAAAATAATATAGGAGCCCAGACTGGTGTGTCTCAGTTTGTTGGGTGTCATCCCACAAAGCAAAATATCTCCAGTTGATTACCAGTTAGGGTACATGTCTGGGCTGTGGGTTTGTTCCCTGGTCCATGGTTGGAGTGCATATGAGAGGCAACCAATCGATGTTTCTCTCTTGCATCAATGTTTCTATTTCTCTTTCTCTCCCTTCCCCTCTCACTAAAAATAAATAAATAAAATCTTTAAAAATTTTCAGGAACCCAGGAAATGTACTTGGGGGCAGGGAGTGATCCTCAGGCATCTGTGTATCTTTAGCACCTACTTGATTATTTCATGTTCAGCATGTACTACATAAATGTGTTTTTCAAAAAGACAAAATCACTGAGAAATTAAGATGTAAAAAGTTTTGAGAATTCTACGTTATTTAATTTGTATGTGATTTTTTCAGCTATGTATGTGATTTAAAAATATATTTTATTGTGATAAAACACAACATAAAATCTAGTCTCTCAAATTTTTAAGTGTACAATACAGTATTGTTGACTATGGGTACAATGTTCTACAGGAGATTCTAGAGCATATTCATCTTGCTTAACTGAAAAATATTATCCTGTTGATTAATCACTCCTCATTTTCTCTTCCTCCTAGCCACTGGCAATCACCATTCCACATTTTGATTCAATGAATTTGATTATTTTAGATACTGCATATAATTGGAATCATGTAACATTTATCTTTCTGTGACTGCCTTATTTCACATAGCATAATGTCTTCCAGGCTCATTCATATCACCACATATTCCAGAATTTCTTTCTCTTTTAAGACTAAATCATATTCCACTGCATGTATGCACTTGCACTTTCTTTACCCATTCATTTGTCATGGACATCTATCTTTTTTCCCTATCTTAGCTATTATGAATAATGCTGCAGTGAACATGGGAGTGCAAATATCTAAGACTCTGATTTTGATTCTTTTGGATAAATATCCAGAAGGGGGATTACTAAATTGTATGGTAGTTCTTTTTTAATTTCAGGGGAATTTTTCTCAGTGTTTTCCAAGGTGACTGTACCAATTCATTTTCCCACCTCCAGTGCACTACGGTTCCAATTTTTCTATGCCTTCATCAGCACCTTTTTTTTTTTTTAATAATAGCCATTCTGACAGGTGTGAGGTTGTCTCATTGTGTTTTGGTTTGCATTTCCCTGATGATCAGTAATGTTAAACATCTTTTCATGTATCTGTTGGCCATCTGTGTGTCTTTGGGGAAATGCCTAGTCAAGTCTAAGCCCATGTTTTGATCATGTTATTAAATTTTTTGCTATCAGGTTGTAGACATAATCTGCAGGTAATTTCAAGCTTAATCTGACACAGTGTGCATTGTTCCCATATTTTAAATTGAATAACTTAAAGGTTTAAGTTTTTTCAGTAATATAAAGAAAAGTAAAATATTTATGGCAATTTATTTATCAAAACTCAAAATGCCAAGCAGTGTGTTGAATGCTGGATAGAAGGAAAGTAAATAAAAAGACTAGTAATGGCCGTAGTAGGAGGAATGCCCCTAAAGACTTAACTTCTGCGACATTTATCTGAGATGACAGAGGCCTTGTAAATACAAGTCCTGTCATTGAAACCAAAGCAAAAAATGTGGAAGGTAGTTTAAGAAAGAAGCAGAACATATATTTTGTATATTATACTGTGGGCTTCTTTATTAGGTTTATAACAGAAGCAGTCTTCCCTTGGAGATCATACCAGCATTTACTTCAAATCAATGTTGAAAATTAAATGATACTCCTCAAGGGGAAGGAGACTTTTCCACCACTTCTCATTGGAAATCTTTTTTTCATGTTTCTGCTTAGTTCTCAACCCAGGGTTTGAAATTAATTAAAAGATATCCCTTCTCTAATCTTTAGATAATTAGCTTTAAAGATTTTCTTGAAAATATTGTAATAACTTTATCTTTTATGTGTAAATTCAGAACTGTTTCTAACTAGACAGTAAAAATTTACTAGTAGTTAATAATTGAGGAAAAGGAATTTTTGTCAGTGATTTGAATGGTTGGGTTTCAGTCATCAAAAACAAGTATTTATTATGAAGCAGTGTTTAGACCTTTCATACAAGGATGAGTAAAATGTCCCATATAGATTCCCAAAAATTAAAGTTGGAAAGTACCATGTAAGTTTAAGCTTCTCATTTTGTAGATGGGGAAAATTCAGTCCCAGATAAGACATAAATATCTTTAATTGTAGAAACTATTGTTATCAAATGAAAGGTTTCCAGTCACCTCTTGACTATCTTTAAGAAGACAGAATAAAAAAAATGATTTTAAATTGCAACCAGAAAGGCTTCAGTTAAACATAAAGTTCAGCCTTTAAACATTTTTTTCTTAGAGAAGCTATGAAGGACTAAACATGGGTGGAAATTCTTTGCCACACCTCTCATTGGAGGCAGAGTCTCATTCTCTTCCCCCTTTTATCTATGTGACCTGGTCAGTAAAAAGAATGCAGTAGGAATTATATTTTAGAACTTCTGAAGTTATGTCATAGAAGCTTGGTGGCTTCTGCCTGGTTAGCTTCTGCCTGGGTCTCTGAGATCAATTACTTTGGAGCTTGAGTCTCTTGAAGTCTGATATCTTGATGAAGCCATGCTGTGAGAAAGCTCCAACTGGCCATGTGGAGAGGTTGTATAAAGTGGTGCCAGATGTATGAAAGAGGAAATTTTGAGATGGTCCCCCCTCAGATATATCTACCTGCAACTATATGAAGGATCCCAAGTGAGAATCACCAAGCTAAACCTGACATCCCCAGACCGTGAGAGGTTATAAAATTAGTAAGATTAAATAATTTTCTGATACTTAATCCTGCCATGATTTCTCTTTGGTTCAGATATGCTGCTGGTGGCAGCATCAGTTGGCAACCTCTTTCTGAAAGGCGGTCTGGTGATATAGATAAAGAACTTTAAAATATGCATGCCATTTTCCAGGACCTCCTTTTCCTCTGTGCATTAGTCCCAAGGGCAAATTTGACATGTTAACAAGGATGTCTGCACAAAGATGTTCATTGCACTGGCAAATAACATAAAATACTTGCAAATAATACAAATTACCACAATTAAGCAGAACATGGTTGTCTGCATAATGGGATTTTATGTAAGTATTTAAAATATGTTTTTGGTATATTCTTTCAACAATAATCCTGCCTTAAATAAACCTTATGGGCTACACTGCACAAAGCCTGATACATTCCTAATGTCATTGAAAATGGCTTTCATATAATATGTAACAAAAAAGCAATATACATAATAGTGCCTATAATATGATAAGTGATTATAGAAAAATATGCAAAAAGTTAACATTTTTACTGATTAGTAGATGTATTATTTTTTTATAGCTTTATACATTAATGTATGGTTCATTTTCAATAATTTCCAAATCAGTTTATTTTACTTTAATTATTAGGAAAATACAAAATAAAAAGATAATAGTCACAAATAATTTTATGTATAGTAAAGCACTCAGTGTATTTATTTATTTATTCAACATTTATTGACTTCTACTACATATCAGGCCTGGTTCCAGGGGCTTAGGGTGTCAGCCCATTGTGGGGCTTATATACTTTAGCAGTGGGAAACAAAAAACATGAACAGTAAACATCTCAGGTAAGTGTTTACCTGATGTAAATGTATACACACTATGTTAGAATATGATTAGAGTGCTATGGTGGAAAAAAGCAAAGTATGATAAAAGGAATAAAAAATCAAAGAAGGCAGGGATGTTGAACAACATAGGGCAGGTGAAGCAGTGGAGCAGGTTGAGGTATTAAATCAAATGGTTGCATTTGGTTGATTGGGAACGTGACGTATAGGCAAAGGCTGGTGGATGAGGAAGTTAACCATGTAGCTATCTGGGAGAAAGGACCATTCCAAGCAGAAAGAAGTACCAGAGCAAAAGTCCTAGGACAAGGCCTTGTTTTGGAAAAAGAGTAGGAAGACTGCTGTAGGCAGCCTGTAAGTGGAGGCAGTCTGGTTTCCTCACCCAGGTGTCTGGGTAGTTAAGGGAAGGTATGTTCCCATAGCCATGGAGGGGCCTGATAACCAGTGTTCTCACAGCCTTGAGACTGGATCTGATAAACTCTTCCCATAACATGAAGTGGGCTTGCATGTGCAGAATTATGTTATGTTATATAATTTCTGGCATCTTGCTGGCTTTGTTCCCCTCTAGTACTTAAACAGATAGAGACTCCCTGCTGGGGGCAATGATGATGAGAGACACACAAGGGGCCAGGTGCCACGATGGTTGCCATGCTGGGGAGTAGGGCCCATGACATGAGACGTGCAGATAGACAGGCAGCTTGCAGTGTGCGTGGCTTGCCAAGCCATGAATAAAGGCATGCCAGACATCCCAACAGCTCCGTGAATATTTTCCTGTATGCATGAAAACCATGGACCTGCCTGGCCTTGAAGCATGGCAACACAGCTGGGATGTAGGAGCAGAATTAGTAATGAAAAGACTGGGAACCAAGATCAGAGAGATAACTGTCAGAGTGCTGACCCAGGCATGGAGGGCTTTTGTAACCATTATAAGGACTTTGGCTTACTGTGAGTAAAAAGGGAAACCATCAAAGGATTTTGGAAAATCAGTGGCTTTTTTATTTATTTTTATTTTTGTTTATTTTTTAAATTAATTTATTTTTCATTGATTATGCCATTACGGTTGTTCTGTTTACCCCTTCATTCCCCTCCACCTTACCCTCCCATCCCCACCATTACCCCCCCTTTAGTTTATGACCATGTGTCTCAAGTTCTTTAGATTCTATATTTCCCATACTATTCTTGCCCCTCCCCATCTATTTTCTATCTACTGTCATTCTACTTATTTTCTGTACCTTCTCTCCCCTTCTCCTTCTCCCACTCCCCTGTTGCTAACCCTCCATGAGATCTTCATTTCTATGGTTACACTCCTGATCTAGCTGTCCTCTTAGTTTGCCTTTGGTTTAGGTGTGGTTCTTAACAACTGTGAGTTTGTTGTCCTTTCACTGTTCATGTTTTTTTAACTTCTTTTTCTTAGATAAGTCCCTTTAACATTTCATATAATAAGGGCTTGGTGATGATGAACTCCTTGAATTTGATCTTATCTGAGAAGCACTTTATCTGCCCTTCCATTCTAAATGAAAGTTTTTCTGGATAGAGCAATCTTGGTTGTAGATCTTTGGATTTCATGACTTGGAATACCTCTTTCCAGCCCCTTCTGGCCTGTAAGGTCTCTTTTGAGAAATCCGCTGACAGTCTGATGGGAACTCATTTGTAGGTGACTGTCCCCTTAGCTCTTGCTGCTTCTAGGATTCTCTCCTTCATTTTAATCTTGGCTAATGTAATGATGATGTGCCTTGGTGTGTTTCTTCTTGGGTCCAACTTCTTTGGGAGTCTCTGAGCTTCCTGGATTTCCTGGAAGTCTATTTCCTTTGCCAGATTGGGGAAATTCTCCTTTATTATTTGTTCAAATAAGTTTTCCACTGGTGGCTGTGCCTTTCCCCCTTCTGGTACCCCTATAATTCAGATGTTGGAGTGTTTAAAGATGTCCTGGAGGATCCTAAGACTCTCCTCATTTTTTTGAATTCTTGCTTCTTCACTCTTTTCTGTTTGGCCATTATTTGCTTTTTTCTGGTCCACTCCATTGATATGAGTCCCAGTTTCCTTTTCATCGCTATTGGTTTCCTGGGCAATTCCATTCATTTCAATTAGTTTCGCCTTCATATATTTGTCTAATTTGTGGCTATAATCAACCAGTTCTGTGAGGATCCTGATCACCAGTGTTTTAAACTGTGCCTCTGAGAGTTTTGCTATTTCTTAATTGCTTAGCTTTATAGGCTCTGGGGCTTTGAGATCTTCTTGAGCCATTTTTGGTCTGTTCGCGCCTCTTAAGTATGAGGAGCTGAGCCTTGGACTCCCAGGTCGCTGGGTTGTGATGCTATATGTGGGGTTGTGGTCAGAGCGGGGAAATGGCGGTGCCCTCCGCTGACGCTTGCCACTGGAGCCTGCTGGGACCCATCCAATCACCCACTCCCTCCCTTGTCTATGTGCGCACAAATATGCGACCATGGTCAAATCTCAGCCCTGCTCTCTCGCTGTTTCCCTGGGGACGCTTGCTTGATTGCTCACTAGATCCAACCCTGCGCCTGGGTTCTGTGCACCCAAGTCTGTCTGACCGAGTTTGCCTGTGCAACCCCACTCTGCCAGCTGCTGGTTTTGCCCCTCTTACCGGTCAGGCTGAAGAATTTGTTGTTGTCAGACTTCCAAAAAGTTCAATTTTTCTGTGATCTGGCTGTGTTTTCTGTTGCTAATATTTAGTTGACTCTAAACTTGGTTGTGTGAGAAAGCACGGCATCTCCACCTATGCCTCCATCTTGGCGGAAGTCAAAATCAGTGGCTTTTGTTTTTAAAGGCTTCCCTGACAGCTGTGGGGTTTTTAGTTTTGTGAAGGCAGAAGCAAGGTGTCCAGCCAGGAGGCTGATACACAATCTGGGCAAGCATGTGGTGGCTGTGACCATGGTGATAGCCATGGAAGTGATAAAGAAATTGGTTTCTTGACATACTTTGAAGGTAAAGCCAACAGAATTCCTAATGGAGTGGATGTGGGTATGAAAGATAAAGAAGTGTCACAGATGACTAAGACTTGAACAATTAGAAGGATAAGGCTGATATGTACTGCAGTGGGGAAAGCTGCAAGTAGGCAAATCCTTGTGAGATCATCAAGGGAGTGAGTTTAGGAGAGAAAATAGTAAATATAGGCACCTGAAGAAGTTCAGCATTAAGACATGGGGAGGGGAGATGAAGAGACAATGGTGCCTGAAAAAGATCCACCACGGAGAGAGAAAGAAACCTAAAAACATGTGGTGTCCCAAAAGGCAGCAGAAGCAGGAGTGGCAAGGAGAAGAGAGTGATCAATTCTGCTTTGATTTTCTCAGTGAAGTAGGAAGCCAGGTCCTTAGCTGACAGTGACATTGGGGAAGGAAGGATCTTTAGCTACAGACTTCCTTCTCAGGTGTTTCAGTTAGTCAGAAATGTGAGAAAACCTTTTTGTATCTTAATTCAATAGAGGTAATACTTCTTAGGGATTGCTCTGGAGTGAAATTGCCATGTTCAAGTTGAAGCACATTCTAGAGAAGGTGAAAAGCACTGAGTTTGTTGACAGCTCTATGGAAGCTTGAGAGAAAATAAAACTGAAAGGGAATAACCCAGCCTCTAAGTTTAAATGTCTAGTTTTCATGTATGGGGCCTGCTGTCATTGTTTTGTATCTTAATTCAAACTTGCTCTAACCCAAACGATAAGATTCATGTCTTTATTATTAAGAAACAGGAAATAAAGGACAGCCTTTATCATTAATCTGACATACAGGGATGAATGAGACCAACCATTCAATTGTAAGCAAAACCACAATTTTCCCATACTTAATAAAAATGATAAGATTTTTATAGCACATTAGTTTAAACCGGATTTGCTAATGCGATTTGATAGAAAGGAGCTGTGTAAAAGATTAATATAATGGACTAGTGCTTCAGTGTAATTGAAGACTTGGAATTTTTTGTATCATGTTAGTGACTTTCATGCTCTTT
Organism: Artibeus jamaicensis; assembly: GCF_021234435.1. Lineage (NCBI taxonomy): Eukaryota > Metazoa > Chordata > Mammalia > Chiroptera > Phyllostomidae > Artibeus > Artibeus jamaicensis. The sequence continues at coordinate 4,788,946 of NW_026521810.1, read as the reverse complement.
GTGCAATTTTCTCATGGAAGTAGTGCCATCTGCAATGTATGAACTGTTTTCATGTATCTAAGTTTATGAGGGACTCCTATAATACATAGACAGTTTCACATCTTCAAACATTTTTTTCATTGTATTGTCAAGTGTTTTGTCTACCTAAATTGAAAAGTTAACTCACTCCACAAAAGGCAATCGTTAGGAATTTTTTTCAGTTACAATGTTAGGCCCTCTTCATTAGCACATATAATTTGAATACCTCTGCCACCCTCCACCAGGGATATCCACCCTCTGAGACTCCTTTTCCTGACATCTGACAAGTAGACCTGTGAGTTTGTGAGTTTAATGGACAGAAATAGGATGCAATTTTGGTCTCTAAGAAGTGCTATTAAGAAAACCCACAAGCTGCCCTGATAGGTATGACTCAGTTGGTTGGGCTTCATCCCACAGAGTGAAAGGTCACCAGTTCTATTCTTGGTCAGGGCACAGGCCTGGATTGTGGGCTGGTAACTAGTTGAAGCCCATGCGAGAGAAAACTGATGAGAGGCATGTGTGTTTCTCTCACATACTGACGTTTCTTTCCTCTTTCTCTCTCCTCTCTACAAGTAAATAAATTAAAATCTATTTTTTAAAAAGAAAGAAAACTCTGCAGCTTATTTATTCAAATAGATATGAAAAGCATATCTGTTGAATTCAATGAAATTGTTCAATGTATGGCCTCCTATGCCTAGGGTGCTCATGAGGCATTTAATGAGCTGGGTGTGGCTTACTGCTCCAGTCTCCTATCTTGTCAATCTTACCCTCTGCCCCTTCCATCCATGGCTTTCTGGGCTCTCTGCAGCTCCTCCAGATACATTAGGCTGTTTTATAACTCAGTGACTTTGTCATGTTGTTAGCATGGATGCTTCAGACTAGCAGAGTCTCTTCTAACATCTCACCTTCATCTATCTAGTGGTTTTCCTTGTTTTCTGATCCTTGATCTGCACACGTCACTCCACCTTCCTTTTACCATAGACTTAAGTCTCTCTTTCCAGAACACCCACAATATTGTGACAGCATTATAACTCTCACTGATGAAGCTTGTGAGCTTGTATGTCTTTCTATCCTTCTAGATCACGAGCTACTTGAAAACAGGGACTATGCTTTTCACACCTGGATCCTTTCTTTAGTCCTTGCCACAAGTAATGTTGAATAAATAAATAACTACATAAGTGAATGGCAAGGTCACGGGGCCTGAACGCTATTGAACTGGAAGTTCCTTTCTCACTGATAATAAGCCAACATTGATCTGTGCATATTTACTTAGGAAAGTTTCTATTTTGTGCACTTAAAAATAATGGGAGTTCTTCAATGTATCTATATCTATCTGTCATCTATCAATCAATCTATCATCTTCTAGCTATATATAAATTATAAGTCAATCTGGCTTTTCTGCTGGTGAGAGATAAAGGAAAGCTTCCAGAAATTATAGACATAGTTTTGTAGGTATGCTTCCTTTCCTTTCCTTGTTTCTCTTCTCACCTTAGAAAACTATTACAATTAACAACTATATTAATGGGTGTTACTAAAGAAGGCACTGATAGGACGTCCTTCTAAACAGATAATGAGACTCTTTCACTCTGCACTGATCATTTGATAACTGTGTGATAAAAATAAAGTGGTTTAAGCTATATTCAGTCCAAAGTAGCCTCTGCGTGGTTTTCCGGGCTTTTAAATTCTGCTGGATATCTGTAAAAACAGTGTGGCTACTGTGTATGCATACATATAAGACTGATACAGTGCTTAAAACTTCTAAACAAATTGGAGTTCAGTGAGTGGTACACTGTAATATATGGTACATTTATTGAGTGTGTCATGATCCCATGGACCGATTATTTATTTGACTAGTTATTTCACCAGAGGCTGACTAAAGGGAATTGCATGTACATGAAATGCATGCCAAAAAAGGTGGGCATTCCTGGGAGTAGATGGAAAGATGCTAAAAGGTGAATTCGATTGCATTTTAGATTAATTTCCAGTGAGTATTACAATATGAAATTATGATGGAAATCAAGGTGAAAATATATTTGTTTCTCTGTATTTTGTTTTATGTAAAATTTCCTTACTATTTTCATTCATCCATCTGTATGGCACAAAAAATTATTATCTCACTATTTTTCTTCTGAAATGGATTCCTTTTTCCTATGCTGGGTAGCTCCAAGAAGCATTTAAATATGTAAAATTTAAAAAGATATTACCTAATTAAATAATGCTCTCTTTCAGCTTGTCCTGCAGTGGACAAGAAAGTGAATAAAAAGAATAAAAAAAGATTTTTAAAAATATTTTTTATTTATTTTTAGAGAGAGGGGACAGGAAGGAAAAAGAGTGGAAGAGAAACATCAGTGTGTGGTTGCCTCTCATGTGTCCCCCACTGGGGACCTGGCCTAAAACCCAGGCATGTGCCCTGACTGGGAATTGAACTGGCGACCCTTTGCTTCACAGGACTGTGCTCAGTCCACTGAGCTATACCAGCCAGGGCAGAATGAGAAAAAATTTTGATTTTGTATTTTCTTCTCTCAGACATACAACTCTTCTTAGCATAAGTGAATGATGGAATATTTGGCTGCCATAACTTATGGTGTCCTATGTGATGGTCTATTTTATAATGCTTTATGCTTTTATTATTTCTGGGACAAGTACTTGCTGCTGGAAAGAGATGACTTCCTTGGACAGACTGAAATTTAATAGTACAATTTGGGGGCTGGCCATCTCCCCTTATATTCCTGTGGGCTCTTGTCACCCTATGACACACAAAAGCTCAGTATCACCTGTTGAGTGAGGTGCTGTGTATCCTTATTCCTTGTGTTCAGATTTAAAGAAGCTAGAAAGAGTGGAGGTGCTGTGAAACATAAGCAAGCTCTGTGTTTACTTAAACTTTCTGGACTATGTTTGAGTGAGTTAAGTAGAAGGGCCTGTTTTATTTTATAAAAATAAAAAATGAAAAATATGCAAGCCAACAGAAGAATTTTATCTGTATTAAGCTATAGTATTCACATGTATATTTTCAGCAGGTTTTCAAAGTGTGTTTAATCATCTTAAGCATTCCTCACTTTCTGTGTGTCAGGTAATATTATTGCTACATTAAGGATGGGAAAATGGGTCTCAAGAAGACAAATGACTTGTTTAAGATTGCACAGTCAGTAAGTTTCAAAAGTCATGATTTAAGCTTGGTACTTCTGATTTCAGATCAACAGTTCTCTCCTGAATGTGTAACACATGCCATAAAAATGTAAGTGCATGTATGGACACACAGCTCATTCTCCATTATTAAAGTGAGGCCCACCATGAGCCATCTGTCCTGTTACTTGTACCCTGTGTAAGTCCGTTCTCACCAAGAATCTGTGCTGCCCTCTGTCACTCACTGAAGGAGATGGAAGTAATGCAGTGGGACTCTTGAGGCAAGGATCCAGGAACACTTGCAGGTGCAGCTTCAGTCTTAGTCTCATGGAACCATCTCTCTGCAGAGAGCTTGACCATGCTGAGATCACCATGCTGTCAGGAAGCACAGCTAGTCAAGAGCCACATGCAGAAAGAGAGAGCCATAGATGACCAGGACCCCAGTATTCCAGCCATTACAGCCCAAGGATTAGCAACACAAGTGAAGAAACCTTCAGAAAATTCAGCCCTTGCCACTAAGTGGCAGCAACCACATGAAAGAGGCTCTGAGAAACAACAGCCCAGCTTTGCCAAGATCTCATAATTTACTATTATGAGAAATAATAGTAAGTTTTTGTTTGAAGTCATTTAGTTTTGGGTAAACTGATAGGCAGCAAAAGATGACTGGAAATGTGATGTATAAAACTTTCCTTATTTTCCTTCTAAAATGCCATTAAGTTACAGAAGAGTTCCTATAAGACTGTCAGCTTATTCCTCAAAAGAAACTTTGCAGGCTAGAAGGGATTGGCAAAAATATTCAAAATCAAGAAAAGCAGGGACCTACAGCCATCAAAGATATCATTTAGAATTTTAGGTCAGATACAGAGTTTCCAAGACAAGTAAAAGCTAAGGGAGTTCAACACCACCAAATCATTATTATATGAAATGTTAAAGGAACTTAATAAGAAAAAGATCAAAACCATGAACAATAAAATGGCAAATATACATACCTATCTAAATTGAATCTAAAAAGCAAACTGAGCAAACAAGAACAGAGATGGAATCATGGATATGGAGAGAGCTTTGATAGTTGCCAGATGGGAAGAGGGTGTGGGAGAATGGATAGGAAGTACAAATAGGTAGTTACAGAATAGCCATGGAGAAGTAGGGTGCAGTATAGGAAATGGCGTAGCCGAAGACCTTATATGTATGACCAATGGACATGGACAATGGTATGGGGATTGCCTGAGGGAGTGGGTGGTGCTGGGTGGAGAGGGGCAAAGGGGTAAAAATTGGCACAACTGTAATAGCACAATCAATAAATGTAATTTAAAAATAAAAAATGCCATTAAGTTTATATTCTATATATTCCCTTCAAAATGAGAATCCAAACTTAGTGACCACTTTCCTAGGCTTTTTTTTCTGAATCACTTCTCATTCATAGAAAGTAAATAGTTTGAACGATGTTTCAGAGAACGTGGAAAAGCTGTAATTCCAAGTCATAGTTTTTAGAACTTTACTGTTGAGAGCCAATCTCTGTGGACCTCTCATGTTTCTGGATAGCTTGTAAACAAAGAAACTCACTGTCTTCATTCTGGACAACTTTATAAAGGGTGTCATATAACAAACAGCCTTGGAACATAGGGGAAGTTATCTCTATTGGCAGCAAAGATGATTTTACCTTATATACAAGCTAACAAATTAGTCTGCCATAGTTTCATGGATACTGGTAATATAATTAAGATAATGTTTTACTCAGGAGCAAAGAGCAGGCAGAGTCAGTGCCCATTATAAAAGATTCATGTTCTCTAAACTCAGGGTTCTTCTCTTGTCACCCAGACCACAGTACATACAAGGTGTCATGTGATTCTCTTTGTTTCACCTTGTAAGAACTGGAGCTTAGGGAACCCTTGCAAATACCCATGCTCTGGCTATTGCTATTGTTGTGAGTAATGCATTATCTTTTGTCCTAAATCCAGGGTGTCATGTTTTATACAGACATACGCTGTACATATTGTGGATTTAGTTGCAGCTCACCACAATAAAGCAAATCACACAATCCTTTTTTTTTTTGGTTTAAAAAATATCTACACTATATTGTAGTATATGAAGTATATTTTTTATTTTTATTTTTTTAGAACATATATGTTTTATTTATCCAACATAGTTTTTTTTAATAGGGCATAAATCCATTTCCATTTTATTTATTTATTTTTTAATTTTTATTTTATTTAGTTATTTTTCAAGTACAGTTTTTTGTCTATTTTTCCCGTCCCAGCCTCCCTCGCCCCTTGCTCCCCACCTCCCTCCCATTTCCACCCCCCTTAGTTCTCGTCCCTGTGTCCTTCCTATTTGTTCCTCCAAATCCCTCCCCCATTTTCCCCTTAACTTCCCTTCCTTCTCCCCTCTGGTCACTATCCCCTTGTTCTCTATTTCAGTGTCTTTGTTTTTTGTTGGTTTTTTTTTCTGCTTGCTTGTTTGTTTTGTTGTTTAGCTTCCTGTTAAAGGTGAGATCATATGCTATTTGTCTTTCAACCCCTGGCTTATTTCACTCAGCATAATGCTTTCCAGTTCCATCCATGTTGTTGCAAAGGGTAGTAGCTCCTTCTTTCTCTCTGCAGCATAGAATTCCATTGTGTATATGTACCACAATTTTTGGATCCATTCATTTACTGATGGGCACCTAGGTTGCTTCCAACTCTTGGCTATTGTAAATTGTGCTGCTATGAACATTGTGGTGCATAGGTTCTTTGATATTGATGTTTTAGGATTCTTAGGATATAATCCCAGCAGTGGAATTGCTGAGTCAAAAGGCAGGTCGATTTTCATTTTTCTGAGAAAATTCCATACTGTTTTCCATAATGGTTGTACCAGTCTGCACTCCCACCAACAGTGAACTAAGGACCCCTTTTCTGCACAACCCCTCCAACATTTGTTGTTTGTTGCTTTGTTTATGATAGCCATCCTGACTGGTGTAAAGTGGTATCTCATTGTGGTTTTAATTTGCATCTCTCTGATAGCTAATGATATTGAGCATCTCTTCATGTGTCTCTGAATGTTCTGTATGTCCTCCTTGGAGAAGTGTTTGTTCAAGTCCTTTTCCCATTTTCTAATTGGGTTGGGTGTCTTCTTAGAGTGGAGTCGTGTAAGTTCTTTGTATATGTTAGAGATTAAACCTTTGTCTGAGGTATCATTGGCAAATATGTTTTCCCATACAGTTGGTTGTCTTGCTAATTTAATACTGTTTTCTTTAGCCATGCAGAAGCTTTTTATTTTGATGAGATCCCATTTGTTTATTCTTTCCTTTACATTCCTTACTCTAGGGGACATATCAGTAAAGAAGTATCTGCGTGAAATATCTGAGATTTTCTTGCCAATGTTCTCCTCTAGGACTTTAATGGTGTTATGACTTACATTTAAGTCTTTTATCCACCTTGAATTTATTTTGGTGTATGGTGTAAGTCTGTGCTCAAGTTTCATTTTTTTGCACGTAGCTGTCCAGTTCTCCCAACACCATTTGTTGAAGAGGCTATCTTTACTGCATTTTATGTTATTGCCCACTTTGTCAAATATTAATTGACTGTAGAGAGTTGGGTTGATTTCTGGGCTCTCTGTTCTGTTCCATTGGTCTATGTGCCTGTTTTTATGCCAGTACCAGGCTGTTTTGATTACAGTGGCCTTGTAATACAGTTTGATATCAGGTATTGTGATCCCCCCTACTTTGTTCTTCTTTCTCAAAAGAGCAGCTGCTATTCGGGCTCGTTTGTGGTTCCATATAAATTTTTGAAGTGTTTGTTCTATGTCTGTGAAATATGCCATTGGTACTTTAATAGGTATTGCATTGAATCTGTAAATTGCTTTGGGTAGTATGGACATTTTGATGATGTTAATTCTTCCAATCCATGAACAAGGTATATGTTTCCATTTGTTTGTGTCTTCCTTGATTTCGTTCTTCAGGGCTGTGTAGTTTTCTGCATACAGGTTTTTTACCTCCTTAGTTAGGTTTATTCCCAGATATTTTATTTTTCTTTTTGCTATATCAAATGAGATTTTTCTCTTTATTTCTGCTTCTGCTGATTCACTGTTGGTATACAAAAATGCCTTTGATTTCTGGATATCAACTTTGTAACCAGCTGTTTTGCCAAACTCATTAATTAGTTTGAGCAGTTTTGGGGTAGAGTCTATAGGATTTTCCATGTACACTATCATGTCATCTGCAAACAGTGACAGTTTTGCTTCCTCCTTTCCTATTTGGATGCCTTTTATTTCCTTTTCTTGCCTGATCACTGTGGCTAAAACTTCCAATACTATATTGAATAGAAGTGGTGAAAGTGGACAACCTTGTCTTGTTCCTGATCTTGGTGGAAAAGCTTTTAGTTTTTTCCCATTGAGTATGATATTGGCTGTAGGTCTCTCATAAATGGCCTTTATTATTTTGAGGAGTGCTCCCTGTATTCCCACTTTGCTGAGTGTTTTTATCATAAATGGGTGTTGTACCTTATCAAAAGCTTTGTCCGCATCTATTGATATGATCATGTGATTTTTGTCTTTGCTTTTGTTTATGTGATGTATTACATTTACTGATTTGCGAATATTGAACCATCCTTGCATCCCTGGGATGAATCCTACTTGATCATGGTGTATGATCTTTTTGATATATTGTTGGATGCGATTTGCCAATATTTTGTTGAGGATTTTAGCATCTATGTTCATCAGCGATATTGGCCTGAAGTTTTCTTTCTTTGTTGTGTCTCTATCTGGTTTTGGAATTAAGATGATGCTGGCTTCATAAAAAGAATTTGGGAGTTTTCCATCCTTCTGGATTTTTTGAAATAGTCTGTGGAGAATAGGGGTTAGCTCTTCCTTAAATGCTTTGTAGAATTCTCCTGTGAAACCATCTGGTCCAGGGCTTTTGTGTGATGGGAGTTTTTTGATTACTGCTTCAATTTCTTTTGCTGTTATTGGTGTATTTAGATTTTCTGCTTCTTTTTCACTGAGTTTTGGAAGATTGTATTTTTCTAGAAATGTGTCCATTTCCCCTAGGTTTTCAAATTTCTTGGCATACAGTTCTTCATAGTAATTTCTTACAATCTCTTCTACTTCTGTGGTATCAGTTGTAATCTCTCCTTTTTCATTTCTGATTGTGTTTATTTGTGTCCTCTCTCTTCTTTTCTTGATGAGCCTACTTAAAGGCTTGTCTATTTTGTTTATCTTCTCAAAGAACCAACTCCTGGATTCATTGATCCTTAAAATTGTGCTTTTAGTTTCTATGTCATTTCATTCTGCTCTCATCTTGGTTATTTCCTTCCTTCTGCTTGCTCTGGGCTGTCTTTGTTGTTGTTCCTCGAGTTCTTGCAGGCGTAGGGTTAGGTTGTTTGTTTGAAATGCTTCTATTTTCTTTAGTTAGGCCTGTATTGCTATACACTTCCCTCTCAGGACTGCCTTCGCTGTGTCCCATAAGTTTTGGGTTGTTGTGAGATCATTTTCATTTGTTTCCAGAAATGTTTTGATTTCTTCCCTAATTTCATTCTTGACCCATTCGTTGTTTAATAGCATCCCATTCAGTCTCCATGTTTTTGGGTGCTTTGGGTTTTTTTCTTTGGGGTTGGTTTCCAATTGCAGTCCCTTGTGGTCAGAGAAGATGCTTGGTATGATTTCAATTTTCTTGAATTTTTTGAGGCTCGTTTTGTGTCCTATCATGTGGTCTATCTTTGAAAATGTTCCATGTGCATTTGAAAAGAATGTGTATTTAGCTTCTTTGGGATGAAGGGCTCTATATATATCAGTTAAGTCCATTTCTTCTAGGGTGTTGTTTAATGCCACAATATCTTTGTTGATAATTTGTTTGGAAGATCTGTCCATTTTTGATAGTGGGGTGTTCAAATCCCCTACTATGATTGTGTTGCTGTCAATATCTTTCTTGAAGTCCTCTAAGATTTTCTTGATATATTTTGGTGCCCCTATGTTTGGTGCATATATGTTTACAATGTTAATGTCTTCTTGGTGGATTCTTCCCTTGAGTATAATGAAATGGCCTTCTGGGTCTCTCTTTATAGCCTTTTTTTTTGAAGTCTATTTTGTCTGATATGAGAATTGCTACCCCATCTTTTTTCTTGTCCGTTTGCTTGGAAAACTTGTTTCCAGCCTTTCACTTTTAGTCTGTGATGGTCTTTTGTCCTGAGGTGAGTCTCTTGTAGGCAGCATATGTGTGGGTCATGCTTTCTTATCCATTGAGCTATTCTGTGTCTTTTGATTGGAGCATTTAATCCATTTACGTTTAAGGTTAGTATTGATAGGTACTTATTCATTGCCATTTTTGTACCTGTGTTCCTCTCTGTCTCCCTCTTATCCTTCCTTCCCTTAAAGCAGTCCTTTTAGTATTTCTTGTAGAGCTGGTTTGGTGGAGGCATATTCTTTTAGGCTTCTTTTGTCTTGGAAGCTCTTTATTTGGCCATCTATCTTAATTGAGAGCCTTGCTGGGTAAAGTAGCCTTGGTTGTCATCTCTGGTTCTCATTACTTGAAATATTTCTTGCCATTCTCTTCTTGCTTGAAGTGTTTCCATTGAGAAGTCGGTAGCTAACCTTATTGGGGCTCCCTTGTATGTTATTTCTTTTTTCTCCCTTGCTGCCTTTAATATTCTCTCTTTGTCTTGGAATTTTGCTATTTTGATGATGATGTGTCTTGAAGTGGGCCTCCTTGGGTTCCTCTTGTTTGGGACTCTCTGTGATTCCTGGATTTGTGAGACTTTTTCTCTTATCAAATTAGGAAAATTTTCTCTCATTACTCGTTCAAATACGTTTTCTATCCCTTGTTCTTCTTCTTCTCCTTCTGGTATTCCTATTATTTGGATATTATTATGTTTCATATTATCTTGCATTTCTCTTAATCCCTCTTCATTCTTTCTGAGTCTCTTTTCATTTTCTTGCTCTTTCTGTGAGATGCTTTCTACCTTGTCCTCCAACTCACTAACCCTATCCTCCGCTTCATCTATCCTACTTTGGAAACTTTCTACTGTGTTCTTCAATTCGGAAATTGTATTCTTCATTTCCTCTTGTCTCTTGCTGATAGTTTCCATTTCCTTTTTGATGTTGCTGTAGTTTGCAGAGAGATCATTATAGTTCCCCTGTAGTTTCTGGTAGTTCACTGTGAGCTCTTTGAACTTCATAATAACCAGTGCTTTGAATTCACTGTCCGATAGTTGATCAGCCTCTATTTCATGTAACATTCTTTCTGAAGCTTCTGCTTTTTCTTTCATTTGGGGATTGTTTCTTTGTCTTCCCATTGTTTGAGACTCTTCTTGTTAGTCTCTGCTTCCAAAATTGATCTGTTCTGAAACACTGGTTTTATGGTGTAAACTTCTGTTGTATGATCCTTGTGAAGTTCAGTGGTGCAGACTCCTTGAAGTTTCTTGATGTTCTTAGTCTCCATCTACACTCACGCTGGTCCTCGCGCTGGTCCCTGCGTTGGTTGCCTACCACTGCTGAGTGTCCCGGCTCTAGTAGCCGCCTCCTCAAGCACCCAGGCCCGTTACCACGGCAGTGGCACAGAGGCTGGGAATGTCCCGGCTCCCGTATCTGGCTCTCTCTGCCGCCCAGGGCTCTCACAGGGGCTTGGAGTGTCCCGGTTTCTGTACCTGACTCCCCGGCATCTAGTCCTGTCTCTATGGCAGTGGCACAGAGCCTTAGAAAGTCCCAACTCCCGTACCTGATTCCCTAGTGTCCAGTCCCGTCGCTATGGCAGCAGAACAGGGGCTGAGACCGTCCCAGTTCCCGTAGAGGGATCCTCTGCCACCCAGGGCTGTCTCAGGGGTTTGGAGTGTCCCAGCTTCCCTACCTGACTCCCCGGTGTCCAGTCCCGTCGCTATGGCAGCGGCACAGGATTTGAGAGCTTCCGGGCTCCTGTAGCTGGCTGTGTCACAGGGGTTTGGAGAGTCCCGGTTTCCGTACCCGACTCCCCGGTGTCCAGTCCTGTGGCTATGGCAGCGGCACAGGATCTGAGAATTTCCTGGCTCCTGTAGCTGGCTCCTCTGCTGCGTCACAGGGGTTTGGGGAGTCCCGGCTTTCGTACCTGACTCCCTGGTGTCCAGTCCCGTCGCTATGGCAGTGGCACAGGATATGCGAACTTCCCGGCTCCTGTAGCTGGCTCCTCAGGGTCCAGGCCTCTCTCTATGGCGGCGTCACAGGGGCCTTTGGTGTCCCAGCTCCTGCAACTGACCCTTCCGTTGCCCAGGCCGGTAGCTATGGCATCGGCACAAGGGTGTCCCCGCTCCGGTTCCTGACTCCTCTGTCTCCCAGGACCGTCACAGGGGCTTGGAGTGTCCGGCTCCCATACCTGACTCCCTGGCTCCCAGGCCTGTTGCTCTGGCGGCAGCACAGGGGCCGCGTGAGACCCAGCTCCAGTAGCTGACTCTGCCGCCGTCTGGTGTTTCAGCGTCGGTCACAATCTCTGGTCTTTTAATTTCATAAATGCTGGGTAACCGATGGTTTATTGTGCTGTTTCTCTATAGATCTGCCAGGATTTTCACCCATGAGTACAGGAGCTAGTATCAGCTCCATCTTACTCCGTCGCCATCTTCCCAGCATCCTCAGTATATGAAGTATATAATAGCATTATATCTAAAAGTATACATGCCTTAATGAAAAATATTTTATTGCTAAAGTTTGATAACCATTATCTAAGCTTTCAGCAAATCATATCTTTTTTTGTTGGTGGAGGATCTTGTCTCAATGTGGTTAGTGCTAACTGATAAGGGTGGTGGTTGTTAAAGTTGGGGTAGCTGTGGAAATTTCTTAATACCACATTGCAGTTTGTTGCATTGATTGACTTTCTTTTACAGACAATTGCCCTGTGTCATAAGATGCTCTTTAATAGCATTTAATCCATAGTAGGACTTCCAAAATTGGAGTCAGTCTTCTTAAACTCTGCATCTGCTTTATCAATTTAGTTTATGAGATATTCTAAATTCTTTGTTGTCATTTCAACAATCTTCAGAGCATCATGACCAGGAGTAGATTACATCTCAAGAAACTGCTTTTTTGTTCATCTAAAAGAAGCAACTCCTCAACAATTGAAGTTTTACCATGAGATTGCAGTAATTCAGTCACATCTTCAGTTTCTACTTCCAATTTTTGTTCTCCAATTATTTTTGCCACACCTGCAATTACTTTCTCCACTGAAGTCTTAAACCCCTCAAATTCATCCATGAGTTTTGGAATTCACTTCTTCTAAAATCCTGTTAATATGGATATTTTGACTACTTCCCATGAATCCACAGATATTCCTAATGACACTTAAAGTGGTGAATCCTTTATAGAAGTTTTTAAAATATACTTTGCCCAAATCAATCAGAGGAACCACTATGTATGGTAGCTATAGTCTTACAAATTATATTTCTTAAATAATAAGACTTGAAAGTCAAAATTTCTCCTTGATCCATGGGCTGCAGGATGGATATTGGGTTAGCAGGTATGAAAGTAACATTAACCTTGTACAGATCCATTAGAGCTCTTGGTTGACTATGTGCATTATCAATGAGCAATAATATTTTGAAAGGAATTTTAATTTTGTTTCTGAGTAGAATGTCTCAATGGTGGGCTTAACATGTTGTAAACCAATGTGTTTTCGTCCAGGCTTTGTTGTTCCATTTATATAGCACAGGCAGAGTAGATTTAGCTCAATTCTTGAGCAGTAGCTTTAACTTGAAGTTATCAGCTGCATTAGCCTCTAACAAGAGAGTCAGCCTGTTCTTTGAAGATTTGAAGCCAGGCATTCACTTCTCTCTAGCTATAAAAGTCCTAGATGGCTTCTTCTTTCATTATAGTCAGGGGTCACTTAATGGTAGGATACATTCTGAGAAAGGCAATTATATCATTGTATGAACCTCATAGAGGGCACTTACACAAACCTAAATGATATAACTTACTACATTCCCAAATGGTATGTTATGCGTGTTTATGTATCTAAATATCTAAATATAGAAAAATGTGTAGTAAAATATAGTATAAAAGATAAAAAATGATATACTTTTATAAGGTAGTTACTATGAATGGAGCTTGCAGGACTGGAAGTTGCTCTGGGTGAGTTAGTGAATGACTTGTGAGTGAATGTGAAGGCCTAGCACATTATTGTACACCAGTGTAGATTTTATAAACACTGTACAAAGGCTGTAAATTTTTTCTTTCTTCAAAAATAAACTAACATTAGCTTAGTATAACTTAAAAAAACATTTTAAAAGAGTTCTCACCAAAGGACATGATTGTTGCTTCTAGAGAGAAAGGCAGGGTGGGGGCAGGGGGAGAGATCAGTCAGTTTTCTCTTGCCCATGCCCTGACCAAGGATCTAACCTGCAACATTTTTGGTGTATGAGATGATGCTTCAATTAACAGCCATATGGCCAAGGCTGTAATTTTTTTATTTTATAAAATGTTTAATTTTTAAAAACTTTTTGACTTTTTTGTGATAACACTTAGCTTAAAATGCACACTGTAATAAGGTCTGAGGGAACAGTGCAGAGGCTGCAGGCTGAGGCTGCCGCCTCCTCTGGGCTTCATCATGGCCTGGGCCAGGTCTGCAGAGAACTCTCTGGGAGCTGAGGGTTGGCAGCAAGGTCCTTGGGAGAGAGTGGGTCATCAGCTCCCTCCCTACGTGGCCAGATGCAGTTTGAAAAACTCTGGGAGAGATGTTTGCTTAAAGTGTGAGGGAGAGGAATGGGAACAAGAAAGCAAACAAGGGCACTTTGATCACCCATGGAGTCTGTGGCCACCAGCTTGGGAGAATTGAGAGTCGCCCTTGCATTCTCCTGTAGCACTAGGAAAGGTTCACACCCAAGCCTGTGGGACCAGGGAAGCCTGACTGGGAGCATGCGCCTGCACCCTAGCCAAGGACTGTGACTTCTGGGGAAAGTCTGCTCTCAGTGGGGCATTGGAGAGAAGCGCCAATCCAGATCTTGGGAGAGTGCTCCTGAGACCGGCTGAGTACACTGAGAAGGGAGAAAGGCCACACCAATCACCCCTCAGCCTACTGAGCCAGTGAGAACAGAAAAAAATGGTTTGGCCAGCTGGAAACCAACAGGAGGTGTTTTTTTAAAAATAATCTTTAATTTTTAAAACTTTACTATTGTTTTATCTTTCAATACTTTTACACTCTCTCTCCTTCTTTCTTAATTTATTCCTTATTCCTTTCTGTCCAAACTTACCACTTTTTCCTCCCTTCTACTGCCTTTATTTTTCTTTTCCCCTTACCCTCCCACAAGTGAGACAAAAAACTTGGAACAGAGAAAAGACCAGAGTTGGATCCAATGAGGGGGCATCCCAACAGTAGAGACAGGGAGACAAATTTCACTTTGCTATAGCAGAAAAACTACAAGTTACTGCATATTTGTATTTTTTCATTATTCTTACATCTTTTATTTTAATAGTATCTTTGTATTCCTCCTCTTTCTGTATAGTCTTCTTTGCCTTGGCTGGATATATTGTACCATTTGACAGGTTTCCCCTGTCCCCTCATTCATAGTGTATTGATAATTTACTGTCCTTTATTTCCCCTTGCTCCATTAGCACACTATGGAAGGTCCAACACTCCCTAATCTTGGTATCTCGTAGATTCTGTCGTATGATTGTTGTGCTAATATTATTGTAAATAATAGGTGTTACATACTATTGTAAATACTACATAACACCCCTCCAGATCTTAGCTCACTTCATTGTTGCCTGAACTATAATACTGTAGTGATTAACTTTAATCTCTCTCACACTACACCTATTTAACACCCTTTATTCTCACTTTACCTCAGAATCTGACCTTCCTCAAACTCACTGCTTTCTAGATCCAACTCACAAATCTTCCCTCCAAAACAAGAGCCTTATCTTCTTTCCATCCTTTCTAAAAAGCAGCTAATTGGGTTGAAGATTATGGTTATAACTATCCATAGCCAAAGGATCTCCTATCTCTTCTCTACCAGCTGATACTGTAAATATCATAGAATACTCTCCTGCTGTCATAAACCATTTTGCTTTCCCCACCAACTGATCTCTCTCTCTCTCTCTCTCTCTCTCTCACACACACACACACACACACACACACGCACACATACACATACACACACACAAAGAGTAGGTGGAAGTGGTGAACACCAGGTTACCCACTGGAAGAAGAAACCCAACAACAAAGGAACCACCAACAGATAACAACAGAAAATAATGAAGGAGGGACTGGAAACTGCACAAACCTCAACCCAAGACCTATCTGGAAATATAACTAAATAGTGGAAACTACCAAGTACAAACAATTGAACAAGAGCAAAAGAGAATCCTCAAAATCTTGTACACACAGAAGAACTAGCTTCAACACAACCTGCCCTCACAAGTACAATAAATTAAAACAAGTGGAGAACAGAGGGACCATCAGGTAACCAGCTACTGGGAAGGAACAACAAAATAAAGACCCCAAAACAACTAAACCTGAAGACAAACTCAGAGCCAACTTAGAGGACAGCCCAAGGCCAGTGAGCTTGGGAGATCAAGCAGACTACACCACTGAAGATCACGGGCATTATACCACAGAAGTTCACACCATAAACCTAGGGAGCCAGAACAAATCAATTTAAGAAGCTGAAGCTAACAAGAAGAGTCTAACAAACAATGGGAACAAAGATACCATCCCCAAACAAAAGAACAGGAAGAAGCCTCAGAAAGAATGTTAGATGAAATAGAGGCAAATCAACTATCAGATATTGAATTAAAAGCACTGTTTATCAGGAAGGTCAAAGAGCTCACAATGAGCTACCAGAAACTACTAGAGGGGAATTACAATGAACTCAGTGCAAACTATATCAACATGAAAAATGAAATAGAAACTATCACCAAGGGCCAAGAGGAAATGAAGAATAGAATTTCAGAGCTGAAGAACACAGTGAAAGGAATCAAAAGCAGGATTGATGAAGCAGAAGATCAGATAAGCAAGTTGGAGGACAAAGTAGAAAAAAAACTCCCAAAAAGAGCAAGAAAAGGAAAAGTGGCTTAGAAAGTATGAAGAGGGACTAAGAGAAATGCAAGACAATATGAAATTTAATAATATCCAAGTAATAGGGATACCAGAAGAAGAAGAAGAGCAAGGGAGGGAAAACCTATTTGAAAAAGTAATGATGGAAAACTTCTCTAATTTGACGAGAGAAAAAGTCACACAAATCTAGGGAATACAGAGAGTCCCAACCAAGAGGAACCCAAAGAGGCCCACTTCAAGACATATCATAATTAAAATGGGAAAATTGCAATATAAAGAGAGAATTTTTAAGGCAGCAAGGGAGAAACAGGAAGTAACATACAAGGGAGCTGAGATAAGACTAGCAGCTGACTTCTCAATGGAAATGCTCCAAGCCAGAAGAAATTGGTAAGGAATATTCCAAGTGATGAACACCAGAGGCCTGCAACCAAGACTACTTTATCCAGCAAGGATCTCAATTAAAATGAAAGGTCAAAAAGGAGCTCCTCAGGCAAAAGAAGCCTCAAAGAATACACCTTTCCCAAATCAGTTTTGCAACAGATGCTAAAAGCTTTTCTTTAAGAACAGGGATAAAAACAGTGACAGAGAGAGGAACACAGGTATGAAAGAAGACAATGAATAGGTACCTATCAATAATAACATTAAAGGTAAATGAATTAAATGATCCAATCAAGAGACATAGAATAGCTGAATGGCTAAGAAAGCATGACTCACTCATATGCTGCCTACAAGAGCCCCATCTCAGGACAAAAGACCTACACAGACTAAAAATGAAGTGCTAAAAACCAATTTTCCAAGCAAACATACAGGAAAAAAAGCGGGGGTAGCAATAATCATATCAGACAAAATAGTCTTCAAAGAAGGGGCCATACAAAAATACCTAGAAGGCCACTTCATAATACTCAAGGGAAGAATCCAAAAAGAAGACATAAACATTGTAAATATCTATGCACCCAACATAGGAGCACCCAAATATATAAAGAAAATCTTAGAGGATTTCAAGAAAGTACTGACAGCAACACAATTATAGTTGGGGATTTTAACACCCCACTGTCAAAAATGAACAGATCTTCCAAACAAAATAACAAAGATACTGTGGCATTGAACAGTGTCCTAGATGAAAAGAACTTAACTGATGTATATAGAGCACTTCATCCCAAAGAAGCTAAATACACATTCCTTTCAAATGCACATGAAACATTTTCAAAGATAGACCTAAGGATAGGACACAAAACAAGCCTCAACACTTTCAAGAAAATTGAAATCTTATCAAGAATTTTCTCCAGCCACAAGAAACTGAAACTAGAAACCAACCTTAAGGGAAAAGACCCAAAACACTCAAACTCATGGAGATTGAGTAGCATGCTATTAAGTAACAAATAGGTCAAGAATGAAATTTAGGAAAGAAATCAGAAAGTTTCTGGAAACAAATGAAAATGAACTCACAACAATCCAACACTTATGGGACACAGCAAAGGCAGTCCCGAGAGGGAAGTTTATAGCAATGCAGGCTTACCTAAAGGAGATAGAAGCATTTCAAACAAACAACCTAACCCTACACCTGCAAGAACTCGAGGAACAACAACAAAGACAGGCCAGAGCAAGTAGAAGAAAGAAAATAACCAAGATCAGAGCAGAATTAAATGACATAGAGACTAAAAGCACAATTCTAAGGATTAATGAATCCAGGAGTTGGTTCTTTGAGAAGATAAACAAAATTGACAAGCCTTTAAGTAGTCTCATCAAAAAAAGAAGAGAGTGGACACAAATAAACACCATCAGAAATGAAAGAGGAGAGATTACAACTGACACCACAGAAATAGAAGAGATTGTAAGAAATTACTATGAAGAACTGTATGCCAAGAAATTTGAAAACCTAGGGGAAATGGACGAATTTCTAGAAAAATATAATCTTCCAAAACTCAATGAAGAAGCAGCAGAAAGCCTGAATAGACCAATAACAGCAAATGAAATTGAAGTGATAATAAAAAATCTCTGGAAACAAAAGCCCCGGACCATATGGTTTCACAGGAGAATTCTACAAAGCATTTAAGGAAGAGCTAACCCCTATTCTTCACAGACTATTCCAAATAATAAAAAATAATGGAAGACTCCCAAATTCTTTTTATGAAGCCAGCATCATCCTAATCTCAAAACCAGATAAAGACAAAACAAAGAAAGAAAACTTCAAGCTAATATTGCTGATGAACTTAGATGCTAAAATCCTCAACAAAATATTGGCAAACCGCATTAAAGAATACATTAAAAAGATCATACACCATGACCAAGTGGGACTCATCCCAGGGATGCAAGGATGGTTCAATATTTGCAAATCAGTAATGTAATATATCATATAAACAAAAGGAAAGACAAAAAGACATGATCATATTAATAGATTCGGAAAAAGGTTTTGATAAGGTATGGCACCCATTTATGATAAAAACATTCAGCAAAGTGGGAATAGAGGGAGCATTCCTCAACATAATAAATGCCATATATGAAAGACATACAGCTTACATCATATTCAATGGGCAAAAACTAAAAGCTTTTCCACTAAGATCAGGAACAACACAAGGTTGTCCACTTTTTTAGCCACCGTGATCAGACAAGAAAAGGAAATAAAAGGCATCCAAATTGGAAAGGAGAAAACAAAACTGTTATTTTTTGCAGATGACATGATACTGTATCATGGAAAATCCTATAGACTCTACCCCAAAACTGGTCAACCTAATAAATAAATTTGGCAAAACAGCATGATACAAAGTCAATATCCAGAAATCAAAAGCATTTTTGTATACCAACAATGAATCGGCAGAAGCAGAAATCAGGAAAAAAATCCCATTCGATATAGCAAAAAGAAAAAGAAAATACCTAGAAATAAACCTAACCAAGAAGGTAAAAGACCTTTATGCACAAAACTACACAACACTGAGGAAAGAAATCAAGGAAGACACAAACAAATGGAAACATATACCATGTTCATGGATTGGAAGAATTAACATCATCAAAATGTCCATAGTACCCAAAGCAATTTACAGATTCAATGCAATACCTATTAAAGTACCAAAGACATATTTCACAGACATAGAAAAAACAGTTAAAAATTTATATGGAACCATAAACGACCCCAAATAGCAGCATGCAATTTTGAGAAAGAAGAGCAAAGTAGGAGGGAACACAATACCTGATATCAAACTGTACTAGGCCACTGTAATCAAAACAGCCTGCTACTGGCATAGGAACAGGGACATAGACCAATGGAACAGAACAGAGAGTCCAGAAATCCACCCAGGTTTCTGTGGGCAATTAATATTTGACAAAGGGGGCAGTAATATAAAATGGAGTAAAGATAGCCTCTTCAAGAAATGGTGTTGGGAGAACTGGACAGCTATGTGAAAAAATATGAAACTTGAGCACCGACTTACACCATACACCAAAGTAATTTCAAGCTGCATAAAAGACTTAAATATAAGCCGTGACACCATTAAAGTCCTAGAGGAGAACATTGGCAGTAAAATCTCAGGTATTTCACACAGAAACATTTTTACTGATATGTCCCCTAGAGCAAGGAACATAAAGGAAAGAATGAACAAATGGGATCTCATCAAAATAAAATGCTTCCGCATGGTTAAAGAAAACATTTCTAAGATAAAAAGAGAACCACCTGTATAGAAAAACATATTTGCCAATGATACCTCAGACAAGGATTAAATCTCCAAAATATACAAAGAACTTACATGACTTCACTCTAAGAAGAGAAGCAACCCAATTAAAAATGGAAAAAGGACTTGAACAGACATTTCTCCAAAGAGGACATACAGAAGATCCAGAGACACATGAAAAGATGCTCAATATCACTAGCTATCAGAGAAATGCAAATAAATGCAAATTCACAATGAGATACCACCTTATACTGATAAGAATGGCCGGCATAAAGAAAACAACAAATAACAAGTGTTGGAGAGGTGGTGGAGAAGAGGGGACCCTAATCTATTGTTGATGGGATTGCAGACTGGTACAACCACTGTGGAAAACAGCATGGAATTTTCTCAGAAAAGTAAAAATGAATATGCCTTTTGACCCAGCAATTCCACTGCTAGGATCATATCCTAAGAACCCTGAAACACCAATTCAAAAGAACCTATGCACCCCAATGTTCAACATAGCAGGACAATTCACAATACCTAAGTGCTGGAAGCAACCTAGGTGCCCATCACTAAATGAATGGATCAAAAAATTATGGTACATTTACACAATGGAATTCTATGCAGCAGAAAGAAAGAAGGAGCTTCTACCCTTTGCAACAGCATGGGTGGAATGGAAAACATTATGTTGAGTGAAATAAGCTAGGTGTTGAAAGACAAATACCATATGATCTCACCTTTAACAGGAACCTAATCAACAAAACAAACAAGCAAGCAAAATAAAAACAAAGACACTGAAATAGAGAACAAGGGGACAGGGACCAGAGGGGAGAGGGGAGCGAATTTCAGAAGAAAAAGTTGAAGGATTCACAGGAACAAGTACAAAGGACACATGGACAACAACTAAGAGGGATGGAAATGGGAGGGTGGTGGAGAGCACTGGGGGGGGTGGGCTGGGATGGGATTAAAAGACAGAGAACTGCAGTTAAACAACAATTAAATTTAAAAAAAGAAAAAATGCACACTGCGCAGCTGTACAATTTTCTTTTTCATATATTTATTTCATAATATTTCTCTCTTCCATTAAAAATTTTAACCTGTTAAATGTTTTTGCTAAAAACTAAGATACAAACATGCATATTAGTTTAGGCCTATACAAACAGAGTCAGGATCATCAATATCACTGACTTCCACCTCCACATTTTGTTCCACTAAAAGGTCTTCAGGGACAATAATACACATGTATCTGTCGTTTATAATGACTATGCCTGTTTGTAAAATACCTTCTGAAGGACCTGCCTGAGCCTCTTCTTGAGGAGATATTATTTCCTTCAGGAATATGTCCATGATGGTTTATTTGGTTTGTTTATTTATTTTTTAATTATAGATTTGCTTATAAACGCATGATACTGCATGAACATTCCTTTCTGTTAATGAAAACCTTTGGTGTTGGGGTCCACATTTTAAAACTTTTTAAGAAGCTTGTTAAGATCTATAAAAGCTTTTGTTATATCCTTCACTGAGTTTTCTTTGGGGTCTTTTTCCTCCCTTTCTTTTTCAGTTTTTTTTCTTGTGACTCTTCCTCAACTCTACATTATTTTTCAAGTTCCAGCAAGTTTTTATTAGTTAATTCCTCAGAAACCACTCCTGGATCTTCTCAGTGTCATCATAATCCACACCCAGGTTATAGTTCTTTGCTATTTTAACTACAGCCTGGTTGGCTTTTGCAATCTCCTCATCCTTCGCAAATATAGACACATATCACTTTTAAGTATAAATATAAAATTTCTAAATAAAATATTACTAGAATCAACTCATCAGTATTTTAGAATTTTTACTCTCCTCACTACTTAAGGCTTATACCAGGAATGGAGCAGTGTTTTCAAATATATTAGTATAATTTATTATATCTATGGAAAAAGAAAAACATTATGTCAGAGAGTCCAATGGATCATAATACAAAATTCAACATCTGGTTTTTTTTAATTGAATTTATGGAGGTTACATTAGTTAATAAAATTACACAGGTTTAAGGAATATAATTCTATAATACATCATCTGTATATCGTATTGTACGTTTACCACCCCAAGTTAAATCTCCTTCCATTACCATTTATCCCCTCTGTACACTCTCCTACTTCCCTTCACCCTCATTTTTCTCTGGTAATTACCATACTATTGTCTGTCTATGAGATGGTGACATTTTTAATCCTCACTCCAAAATGTAATTTTATTTCTTTTAGAGAAAGAGAAAGGGGAAGAGGAAGAGAGAGAGAGAAACAGTCATATGAGAAACAAATATTGATCAGCTGCTTCCCACATGCACCCTGACTCGGGATCAAATCCACAACATAGGTATTGTCCTGATTTGGAATTGTGCCTGTGACTTTTTGGTGAACAGCATGATACTCCAACTGACTTGGCAACCTATCTAGAACTTTTTTTTAATTAAAATTTTTATTGTTGTCCAATTACAATTGTCCCCATTTTCCCCTAGTCTCCCCTGCCCTTCCCACTCCCCATCTCCCACATTCAATCCCCCTCCCCATTGTCTTTGTCCATGGGTCATTTATACATGTTCCTTGACTTTTTTCTTAATATCTTTACCTCTTTCACTCAGCCCCACTCCCCTCTTTCCTCTGACAGCTGTCAGTCTCTTCTCCATCTCTGTAAGTCTGTTTATATTTTGTCTTTTTTTGTTTCAATACTTACCTGAGAATATGTTTATGGATTTTATTTTGGGGGGGCAGGGACAAAGAGAGGTAGAAAGAAAGTGAGGGAAACAGCAACGTGAGGAGTAACATTGATCAGTTGCCTCTGGTATGTTCCTTGACCTGGATTGAACCTGCAACTCAAGTATGTGCTCTGACTGGGATTGAACCCACAAGTTTTGGTGTATGGGTTTATGCTCCAACCAACTGAGCCACCTAGCCAGAGTTGTTTCTATTTTGTTTGTTAGTTTGTTTTGCTCATTAAATTCCACATATAAGTGAAATCATATGGTATTTATCTTTCACTGACTGGCTTATTTCACTTAGCATAATAATGTCCAGGTCCATCCATGCTGTTGCAAAACATAAGATTTTTTTATGGCTGAGTAATTGAATAAATGTACCACAGCTTTTTAGATTCTCACTTGAGGATATGTATTTATTGATTTTAGAGAAAAAGGGAGGGAGAGAGAGATTGAAATATCTACGTGAAAGAGAAAAATGAATCAGTTACCTCCTGTATGCACCCTGACTGGAATAAAACTTGCAGTCTTTTGGTGTATGGATGACACTTCAACCAACTGAGCTACTGGGTTAGGGCTGTGCCACAACTTTTTTTATCTACTCATCTACTCATGGGCGCTTGGGCTGCTGCCAGTCTTGGCTATTGTAATTAATGCTGCAATGAACATAGGGGTGTATATATTCTTTTAAATTTGTGTTTCAGGTTTCTTGGAATAAATTTCAAGAAGTGAAATCACTGGGTCATAAGGCAATTCCATTTTTAACTTTTTGAGTTAATTCCATGCTGCTTCCCACAGTGGCTGCACAAATCTGCATTCCCACCAACTGTGAATGAGGGTTCCCTTTTCTCCATGTCTTTGCCAACACTTGTTTGTTGATTGATTATAACAACTTATAGCAAAATGAACATAGAATGACTCAAACCGTAATAGCTTTGTGTTCTATGGTGAGGTAATAAATATATTTCTTTTAATACCTGAGAAGGCAAAGATGCCCACCATTATTATTGTTTTTTTATTTTTCAAAAAAGTCAGTTAATGCAATTAGACAAGAAATCAAAATGTGGCATGTAAATATTGAAAAGATGAGATAAAATTATTCATTGTACATGATTATAAACTTGTAAAATAAAAAGGAGTCAACTGAACAGATATCAGGAATACTAAGAAACTTTGCCTGGTAAGAACATAAAAATAAAATATAATAATTTTCTTCTAGAATTAGAATAAGTATTAAAATGGTGTAAAACCCCTATATCCAGGAATATGCTTGGAAAGAAGAATACTTGACTGACATGAGAAACTAGAATTCTACTGAGTGACATGATAGAAAAAGCTTATACAAATAAAGTAATTACAGTATTCTTGGATGAAAAAACTCAATAGTGATAAACATATTAACTTTTTATAATAAAAAATAAACAATAAAATTTCAGTAAAATATTGGTTAGAGTTTGAAACTTAACATTATTCAAAATAATCTACTAGTAAGGCTAAACTTCAGAATTCAAGAGGAATTTTGAAAATAGGAATGAGGAATGTAAATACTAAATGTATTTAGTATTTTAACAGATACTAAAATATACTATAAATCTGAAATAGTTTGACTGTATGCAAAAATAGTCAGATTAATAGAACAAAATATTAAAAGACATATAGATGAATATGCAGTTTTAAATTGGGAAGGAAAGTTTACCTTACATTGGGGGCAAAGAGTGTGAAGGAAATTCCAGTGTATTTTTCCATATTATAATAAACAAAAAGTAAGCAATCCCACCCCATTTTGTATGTCATAATAGCAAACAAACAAAGACAAATAAGTTTTAAAGATAGAAGGCAAAAACATAATTGAAGAATGCTCTTGCAACTAAATAATAATGGTCGATTAACATTCTTAATATACAAAAGGATTTTTCTATATTAACAACAGATAAAAGGTGACCATCTCAACAGGCAAATGAGATAAGTTAATGAAGAACTAGACATGAAAAGCACATGTGAAAGTTTCAAACTGCAGATATCAACAAATTGCAAACAAAAGCCAATAAGATACTATTTAAAACAGATTTAAAAGAATAAGAATAATCAGCATTTTCCATGTTTCTGAACACAGACATTCTCTCCTAAATGGATGTGAATATTAATAAGGACATCCTTTCGGGGATTATTTGTGCATGTGCATGTGTACATATGGTAAGCATTGTAAAAATGTATCTTCATTTTGATCTAGCAATTTCATTTTTACTTTTCTCCCAAAGTAATAAAACAATCTAATTCTATTAAAAAGTTATTTATTTATTTATTTATTTGCTTTTAGAGAGAGGAAGGAAGGGAGAAAGGGAGGGAGAAAAACATCAATGTGTGGTTGCCCCCTACTGGGGACCTGGTCTGCAACCCAGGCATGTGCCTTGACTGGGAATTGAACTGGTGACCCTTTGGTTCACAGGCTGGCACTCAGTCCACAAAGCTACACTAGCCAGGACCAATCTAGTTCTTTTATAAATACTAATAACCTGTATTTCCACCTTACTTTATATATTTTAAGTAAATTTATTTTTAGTCATATAGCATCAATAAAATTCTGTATGACATTTTCTCCTTTATCATTGCTTAGGGGCTGTAAATTCTAATCATGCAGGCCAATAGCCATAGTTTATTATCTCCAAATATTGTCACTGACATTCATTGAATGGAGAAAACAAATTTAAAGACAGCATTAAAGATACAACAGGAAGAATCTAAAACTGTTCTAAAAAATAAAGTCTATTAAAAAAAATACACCAGGACATGACCTGAGTTTTAATTTGAATTTTTTAAAAAGCTCAATTCACCTAAAGTAAGTAAAAAAAAATATTAGTTGCAAATTAATTTGGCAGTAGGACTGTACCAAGGGGAAGTGTTTGAATTAGATGGGTAAATGTTAAAACCATCTCTTCTCAGATATATGTTGGCGTCAACATGTTCCAGGGAAGTGTCTCTGTGGAGTGAGTGCAAGAACAAGAAGGGATACTGGTGACCGAAAGCACCAGGAGTTGCCCGATTTTGAGTAACATTTGTAATCTGCTTTGTTCTAGAAAATTTCAGAGGTGTGTATTGTGCCCTGTTGAAAACAAAACTGCTATAATATGCAGGGGTACTATGTCGCTGACATTGTAATACCAGTTTCTTGCAAGTAAATAGCCATTACCAGGATTCATAAAAGATAAAAAATTAATGGTATTGCTAGCTTTTAAAAAATTAGAAAATAAATGGCCACTTACTAGTTGTTTTGAAATGCTAATGAATGTCCATAGCATAATTTCCAGTGAGTCAAGTTTATTTCTCCAAAAGCTAGTTTTGCAAATAAAGTTCAGAATGCAAGTCAATACTGCTCATAGATCTTTTCAACATGCTTTATATGGAAACTGAAGGTTCTTAATTGAAGAGATTTCCTTTACTACCTCCTCAGGTAGGGCTCTTGTCACCACAGGGCAAGGTTAGCACAAAATGCCCTGGGAACACCAGTAGTTTTTTAAGAAACAAATTCCACGTTGAAAAACAGTTGACAGGATAATCAGTAAGGTGCAGGGGAGAAGATAAACAAAAATAAAAATAAAATGGAGTGATAAGGGGAAATTAGCCTTTGGAAAATATTTTGGTATTTAAAAATTCAGGGATTATTTTCCTTTCCACTGTTAACTAAACCCTAACCCTTCCCTGTCTGGTCAGTATAGGGGAGAGACAGCCACTAGGAGGCTTTCATGGTGTTTGACGCTATATACCATTAAAAACTTCCTTGAATGACCCCACATGACCACCAATTCTTGGCAGTTGTCTCCATCTCTTCTCTCTAGGTTCACAACATGCACATATTTATTTAAACAAATAAAATCATCCCAAGCATAAAGAGTTCGTCTCCCTTGTTTCCTCTTCTCTGTCACTGGCTCTTCCCCCCCACCACCACTAGTCACCCACCTCCCACCCTCCCCACTGATGCAAACAAAAGGACCAGCCTGGCTCTGGTGGAGCAGCTGACCCTGAGGAGGAAGCAGGAGCCAGACTGGGGGAGCTCTTGGAGCACGCACATCTGCCACTCTAGAGTGTTGCCCTGCCTTGGCCAAGACGCTATAAAATCAGAAGGGGAAAAGCACTTATTTAGAAAGGTAGAGGGACAGATAGCTATTATAATAAGCAAATCTGGGCTGGTGTGAGAAGGGGATGCATGTCTGTCTTGCTAATCTTCCTTAAAGAAAGTTTTCCTTTCTCATAAAACAGCTTCCTTGATAAGTGTGTATGTGCATTAAAATACAGAGATGAGCATACCCCCAAATCACCCCACTCAGTCCCTTCTTTCACCTGTTTTGGAATAGTTCCTCTACTTCATATATAAGAATCATAGCTTTTATGAAAGACTATTGGCTAGTGCCAACACCTCCCTACTCACCACTGTGGAAATTGGAAATAAACAGTCTTGTCTCCACCCACCTCTGGCTCAGTCAAACCAATTACCAATTTTGCACAAAAGTACCCAGTAAAAGACAAATAAACAAACAAAAAAACCTCAAACCTTGAAGCAGTCACATTTTAGGGAGCCAACAAAGGCTTTTATTTGCAAAGGCAGAGCTGGAGAGATTTTTTGAAAATTTGCAAAAGCACACTTCTCCCTGGGAACAGAAAGGATGCCAGGAGCCCCTGGGACAACGGGTCACTTCCCTCACTTTCCTGGTGAAAGGAAAAAGCTGCTTTAATTGCCAACACTTTTTTTTTCACAGCAGTCTTTAGAGGAAGACCCTTGGCAATCCATACTTTGAAGATTTATCCATGGTAGTTACCAACTCTACTTTTATATATTTGAAATAAAAATAGCTCAGCAGCAATTTGCTTCTTTTTCACCTCTTGTTTTAAAACTCATTTCTCTCATACCTTTGAAGTGCAGAGAACTCTCTTAGTCACTAGCCTTTCTGAATGGCAAAATGTTAATCATAAGAATTTATTTTCTGTGCTAACAAATGTTTCCCTTAGAGAGTTTTTCCTTTTTTTATTTTTATCATTTAGACTGAACTTTTAAAAGAGATATAAATTAAATCAGATTGTTGAGAAATTTCCCTGGGGAACAGCGCGTTCGTTCATAAGATCCTCCTGATCTCTGAAATGCTCAGAGCTATGGTTCCTATAGAAAGAAAAAAAATACTTAACACTAAAAACATTAAGTCAGACAGCATTTTCTTCTAAGGAGATTTTGTTCCAGTAATATAAGGTGCAAGTAATAATAATAATAAAGTAAATTTAAAAAATTACATACACTTTCAGGAAGGTCTCCTTTCTTCCTAAAGTTTCTGCAATTGTGTACTAAAGATTCTGGGTGTTTCTGCAGAGCTCTGATCAGCAGATTTGATATATGAATTTAGATCAATTTTTTCTTATGGCAAATCTATATGTTATTCTTCTTCTTCATTTGGTGCTATTTGCTGAGTGGCTGTTACTCAGGGGCAAAGGTTGCTCTCTAGCAGTGGAAGCAGCTGGGTAATCTTTTACTCCTCATGAGAGGAGTGTGCGATATTAAATCACACTTGACGTACCTGAGGCACAGCAACTTCATCCATATTTTATCTGCTGTAAATTTAATACCACAGCACTTTTTAGGGTGATGTATTTATTAACTGGCTGGGGATGAGTTGTACAGAAATCCAGTTTGTTCAGGAAAATAAAATGAAGTCAGTCTGACAAGTTTATGAAGTAAGCACAATAGCTATTTATTACTTTTTAAACACAGTTTGTTGAAATGTCTTTAGCAGTGTTTGTTCAATAAATGCATAACACTTTCTAAATCATCTAAGGAGTTTTTTTTCTTTGAATTTTAATATTTTTTCCTTTAAAGAAATATGCTGGCCTTCACTTACTGTGGCTTGGTTTCAGATGACTTAACGAGTCCTCTTTAGGGAAGGAACCACATCTTAGTTCTGCAGGGAGTGCCCTGTGGAATTGTGGGAAATTAAGTCACATTTAGACCTGCTATAGCCAGTCTTCGGCATCATAAAACAGTTGACAAACTATTTCAGAGTGACAGTTGCCAAGATCACGCTTCTCTCAATTACTTTGCTTACCTTTTCTTTCCCCTTTCTTTCTTCCCTTCCTTTTTTTTCTTTTCTTAAAAAAAATTCCCTGTGTTTCATAGCACTTGTACTTCAAAATTCTTATTTTACCTACAGATAAATCACAGGCCTTGCTTGTGTGCTCCCCGGCTGGCCCCACTTGCCCTTTCTCTGTCTGCTGTCATGTGATGTCAGCTATTTATTGAAAGGTGGAGTGAGGTCCGGTCCATTTATTTCTGAAATCATTAAGTCTGATAAAACTTTCCTTTCCTTTCCTTTCTTGAAAGATACCATCTTGAGAACCTGGGCTGAGCCTAACCTCTGTAAATTCAAGTTGAGTAGGGACAGCATTTCTGCACTTATAATGGCTTCCTTCCTGTTTTCATTTTTAGATCATTTTCATTGGTGCGTTTTGGCTTTCAGTCAATTTGATCAGCAACTTGCAGCCCATATCTCTAAAGAAATCAAGAGGGCTCTATACTTTACCCTTGGTGTTAAGTTCAAGTGTCCTAATTCCACAAAATGGAACTAGAGCAGCAGTTCTTAAACTGTTTCAGACCTGAAGCAGCAGACTCTGAGAATTTGGCCACACAAAGTCTCTGGCCCCACCACTGAATCAGATCTCTGGGGACATGTGATGAAGGATGATAAGCAGCCCATGTTTTAACTAGCCCTCCATGTGTTCCTGTTGCCAGTTTAAGTTTGAGAATCACTGGACATAAGTTTTTATGAACTGCAAACTCATGACCCATTTGCAATATTAGTGTTTTCACTTTGCCCCTCTCTGCTATGTCCAAAGCTTCTGGGAGGATCTGCCAGTTGGTGATCCTCAGAGTGAGCACAGGTTTGACTACATTAAGAAACACTGTTCTGACAAAGTACATTCCAGGGGCAGATACAGATACTGTTTTTAATTACCCAAGATATTAAGAATCATCTCTTAGCATGGCTTATTGAAAGATGACTCATTCTTGCTTTAGAAAGAAGGGCAAGGGAACTTTTTTTTTGAGAAAAAGAAAACTGATACTAATAAATCTGTTTAGAAATCATCTCCTACAACTTTTGAATAATGTGGTGATATTCTTATTTGTGTTCCTTTGGCCTTCAAAAGTAACTTGCCCCTATAAATAAGATCTGGATATTTTTAGGAAACATTTTTAAATTGAGAAAGCACGTTTTATTTTTTCCTGTGGTATGATTTAAAAATACATACACAGGACATAAAGATAGGGCACACTTCTCCTTGGCCAGGTGTGGCTCAGTTGGTTGGAGCATGGTCCCATAAACTGCAAGGTCATGGGTTTGATTCTCAGTCAGGGCACATGCCTGGGTTGTGGGTTTAGTCCCTGGTCAGGGTGTATTCCAGACACAACTGATTGATGTTTCTCTCCCTCCCTTCCTCTCTTTGCAAAATCAATAAGCATGTCCTTGGGTGAGCATAAAAAGAATAAAAGATAGAGGACAACTCAAATCTATCTTTTCATCATCTTTTAACATAAATTAGCTCTTTTTTACCTTCCTGAGTGCATCATTCCAAGATGCATTTTAATTTTTTTCTTTGGTGTTTTTCTTCTCTGAAGCTTTGGAAGATGCAGATCTCCACGTCACGCTTTGCCTCTGAAAGAATGCATCAAACTGAGTTGTCAGAACATGAGCTTTGGCTTCTACACTCTGAGGAAGTTGATTGCATAATAGTAGATATGTCAAGAAAATAGGGTTACTATAGCACTGTGAAAGATAGGGTTACTATCTTTTTGTGAATTTTCACAAAAAGAACTTGAATTCTACTCCAAAATTTTGAGATGCATTTGTGGTTTACAAATTAGAACTTAAGTGGAAACACAATCTGATGTCTGACCTGAATTGTTTCTTTTCATGAGAAAATATGTTACATATAGGAAGGTCACATCCAATGAAAAGAAATAAACTATGATGTTGACTGGAGAAAAATAAAATAAATTTCCAAAGCCTAAACCTTTGAATTTTGTTAGTCTCTTTTACTCCAGGCTAACAGCAAAACATTCATTTAAAAATTTCGAAAGCATTTAAGGGTATACATGTGATAATATTTTTATACTCCTGAAGTTCAGCAGCTAAAAGCAGAAGAAAAATCTACTTGAATGTATAGCAGTGTGGTTTTTCAGGCAGCTGATTGTGACCCAATTGTGGCTCATAAAATCAATTTTGTTGGTCATGACCTGCATTAAAAATATTAAATTAAATGGACAAAGTAGACTAAGACTAAAATAGAATACAATGGAACGTAACAATACATTACAGTATGTAATGAGGCTAAGTATTGTTTGGGGGAATCTTGTTTCAGTAGAGTATGTGTATAAGTCTTGATAAAAGCACTGATAGAGTGTTGAATATTTATAGTTAGTGGCTTATATTATTACTGTGGTATGTCTGGCATTCTCTTACTTTCAACAAGAACAAAACAATAATATAGTCTCTCCAAATAACTTCATACTAGAGGTTGCTGAAAGAAGAGAGGACCAGCTAGGCAGTGTAAAGCATCAAACTTAAAGCAGTCTTTGAATACCTTCATTCATTTATTTATACTTAGGAAAATGAATAAATTAATAAATTTCTCTGTTCCTCAATTTTCTTATTTGTAAAATTCCACTGACAATAGAACCTATGTATTAACTTATTATATTAAATGAATTAATACATCAAAAGTATTAAAATACTATAAGTAGTATATAAGTGTTAGTTATTAATATAAATATGACTTATATTTAATGTATGCCTGCTATGTATAACACATAGTGATAGGGTCATGGGGAATTCAAAATGATTATCCATTTTTATCTATGACCCTTCATAGAAGAAACCTTTAGATCAAACTTCTATGTAATGACTTTGGGAATAAGTAAAAATGAAAGGGATGCCATCCATGTTTGTCTATTTAAGAAGTATGTTTATGTGTATGTGTTCTGAGAAGGAGAAAACAAAGGAGTAGTCAAAACTTTGGACTTGAGGTTCCAGTGGAGTGGAGGGATGTTAAGAACATGAGACCCTTATCAAGCTGTGACACCTTCACCAAGACTCTTCACTTGCAGAATTATCCTCATTTGTGCCTGGAGATCTGGGCTATGATATCCAAAGTTCTTTCTGCTGTTTACTGAACTCTGTTCCCCTAAATTTACACAATGAAGCCCTAACTTCAGTATGACTATATTTGGAGATAGGACCTTTAGGAAGAAAGCTTAAATGAGGTGGGTGGGTGTGTCGGGGGGGGGGACTGGTATTCTTATAAAGGGAAATAAATCTTTAACATCTTTCTATATTTCTCAAGCTTTCTCTGTTTCTCTCCAGGTCCACAGAGAAAGGCTGTGTGAGGACACAGTGAATTGGTGACCATCTGAAAACCAGGAAGAGATATCTCAAAGGGGATCAAATCTGTTGGAACCTCGATCTTGGACATCTCTCCTCCAAAACTGTGAGAAAATAAAATTTTGTTGTTTAAGGCACCAGGTTGTGGTATTTCGTATGACAGCCTGAGTTGACTAAGATAACTCCTGACTCTGAAGTTTTAAAGGTGGCTGTGAGAGTGTACAGACTGGCCCATTGCCTCCCTCTTCTTTCCCTGATCTTATTCCATGATTTGAGAATCTTCTCTTTGGAATGATGGTCTGTCCAAAAACACAGGCGTAGACCCTTGTTCCGGTGGAAATAAATACCACTCTTGAATAGTTCTCTTACTAACTTCCTAATCCCAACACCATCTTCTAACTAACTGTTAAAGTCAAGGCCTTAGGGAAACAAAAATCTGTTTTTCCCACAAAAGAATTGGCTGAGGAAGATTTCAATGTACTATATGTGTACTTGTAGCTCTCAGGACAAAACAGTGCCTATACTTGGCTTTACAGCATCTCCCCAATTTCACATTTACCTGGAATATTATGAATGTCATCTTATTCGGAAATTGAGTCTTGGCAGGTATAATCAAATTATCATGAGATCATACTGGATTAGGGTGGACCCAAAATCTAATTTATAGGAAGAAGGAAATTTGGTGACAGGCAAGCAGGGAAGAATGCCAAGTGAAAATGGAGAGAGAGACTGGAACCATGTGTTTAAAGCTGAGGAACATGAAGGATTGCTGGCAACCAGAAGGTAGAAGAGGCAGGGAAGAATTCTTCCCAGGGCCTGAAGGGAAGCATGGCTTTGCCAACACCATGATTTTGGGCTTCTTGCTACCATAACCATGAAAGAGTAAGTTTCTGTATTTTTAAATTATTCAGTTTGTAATAATTTGCTACAGTGAAACTAATGCTAGGAAACTAATATACTGCTCAAGATTAAAACAAAGCACAAATGCAAATCATTTTTTTAAATTAATTTTATTTAGTTATTTTTCAAGTACAGTTTTTTTGTCTATTTCTCCGATCCCAGCCTCCCCCGCCCCTTGCTCCCCACCTCCCTCCCATTTTCACCCCCTTAGTTCTCGTCCCTGTGTCCTTCCTATTTGTTCCTCCAAATCCCTCCCCCTTTTTCCCCTTAACTTCCCTTCCTTCTTCCCTCTGGTCACTGTCCCCTTGTTCTCTATTTCAGTGTCTTTGTTTTTATTCTGTTTGCTTGTTTGTTTTGTTGTTTAGCTTCCTGGTAAAGGTGAGATCATATGGTATTTGTCTTTCAGCACCTGGTCTATTTCACTCAGCATAATGCTTTCCAGTTCCATCCACGTTGTTGCAAAAGGGAGTAGCTCCTTCTTTCTCTCTGCAACATAGAATTCCATTGTGTATATGTACCACAATTTTTGGATACATTCATTGACTGATGGACACCTAGGTTGCTTCCAACTCTTGGCTATTGTAAATTGTGCTGCTATGAACATTGTGGTGCATAGGTTCTTTGATATTGATGTTTTAGGATTCTTAGGATATAATCCCAGCAGTGGAATTGCTGGGTCAAAAGGCAGGTTGATTTTTATTTTTCTGAGAAAAATCCATACTGTTTTCCATAATGGTTGTACCAGTCTGCAATCCCACCAACAGTGGACTAAAGACCCCTTTTCCCTGCAACCTCTCCAACATTTGTTGTTTGTTGCTTTGTTTATGATAGCCATCCTGACTGGTGTAAAGTGGTATCTCATTGTGGTTTTAATTTGCATCTCTCTGATAGCTAACGATATTGAGCATCTCTTCATGTGTCTCTGAATGTTCTGTATGTCCTCCTTGGAGAAGTGTTTGTTCAAGTCCTTTTCCCATTTTTTAATTGGGTTGGGTGTATTCTTAGAGTGGAATCGTGTAAGTTCTTTGTATATTTTGGAGATTAAACCTTTGTCTGAGGTGTCATTGGCAAATATGTTTTCCCATACAGTTGGTTGTCTTGCTACTTTAATACTATTTTCTTTAGCCACGCAGAAGCTTTTTATTTTGATGAGATTCCATTTGTTTACTCTTTCCTTTATATTCCTTGCTCTAGGGGACATATCAGTAAAAAATGTTGCTGAGTGAAATATCTGAGGTTTTCCTGCCTATGTTCTCCTCTAGGACTTTAATGGTTTCACGGCTTATACTTAAGTCTTTTATCCACCTTGAATTTATTTTGGTGTATGGTGTAAGTCAGTGCTCAAGTTTCATTTTTTTGCACGTAGCTGTCCAATTCTCCCAACACCATTTGTTGAAGAGGCTATCTTTACTCCATTTTATGTTACTGCCCCCTTTGTCAAATATTAATTGACTGTAGAGAGTTGGTTTGATTTCTGGGCTCTCTGTTCTGTTCCATTGGTCTATGTGCCTGTTTTTATGCCAGTACCAGGCTGTTTTGATCCCAGTGGCCTTGTAATACAGTTAGATATCAGGTATTGTGATCCCTCCTACTTTGTTCTTCTTTCTCAAAAGAGCAGCTGCTATTCGGGCTCGTTTGTGGTTCCATATAAATTTTTGAAGTGTTTGTTCTATGTCTGTGAAATATTCCATTGGTACTTTAATAGGTATTGCATTGAATCTGTACATTGCTTTGGGTAGTATGGACATTTTGATGATGTTAATTCTTCCAATCCATGAACATGATATATGTTTCCATTTGTTTGTGTCTTCCTTGATTTCGTTCTTCAGGGCTGTGTAGTTTTCTGCATACAGGTTTTTTACCTCCTTGGTTAGGTTTATTCCCAGATATTTTATTTTTCTTTTTGCTATATCGAATGGGATTTTTTCCTTGATTCCTGCTTCTGCCGATTCATTGTTGGTACACAAAAATGCCTTTGATTTCTGGATATTGACTTTGTAACCAGCTGTTTTGCCAAATTCATTAATTAGTTCAAGCAGTTTTTGGGTAGACTCTATAGGATTTTCCATGTATACTATCATGTCATCTGCAAACAGTGACAGTTTTGTTTCCTCCTTTCCTATTTGGATGCCTTTTATTTCCTTTTCCTGCCTGATCGCTGTGGCTAAAACTCCCAATACTATATTGAATAGAAGTGGTGAAAGTGGACAACCTTGTCTTGTTCCTGATCTTGGTGGAAAAGCTTTTAGTTTTTTCCCATTGAGTATGATATTGGCTGTAGGCCTCTCATATATGGCCTTCATTATTTTGAGAAATGCTCCCTGTATTCCCACTTTGCTGAGTGTTTTTATCATAAATGGGTGTTGTACCTTATCAAAAGCTTTTTCCGCATCTATGATATGATCATGTGGTTTTTGTCTTTGCTTTTGTTTATGTGATGTATTACATTTACTGATTTGTGAATATTGAACCATCCTTGCATCCCTGGGATGAATCCCACTTGGTCATGATGTATGATCTTTTTGATATATTGTTGGATGCGATTTGCCAATATTTTGTTGAGGATTTTAGCATCTATGTTCATCAGCGATATTGGCCTGAAGTTTTCTTTCTTTGTTGTGTCTCTATCTGGTTTTGGAATTAAGATGATGCTGGCTTCATAAAAAGAATTTGGGAGTTTCCCATCCTTCTGGATTTTTTGAAATAGTCTGTGGAGAATAGGGGTTCGCTCTTCCTTAAATGCTTTGTAGAATTCTCCTGTGAAACCATCTGGTCCGGGGCTTTTGTGTGATGGGAGTTTTTTGATTACTGCTTCAATTTCTTTTGCTGTTATTGGTGTATTTAGATTTTCTGCTTCTTTTTCACTGAGTTTTCGA
Organism: Artibeus jamaicensis; assembly: GCF_021234435.1. Classification (NCBI taxonomy): domain Eukaryota; kingdom Metazoa; phylum Chordata; class Mammalia; order Chiroptera; family Phyllostomidae; genus Artibeus; species Artibeus jamaicensis. The sequence continues at coordinate 4,753,259 of NW_026521810.1, read as the reverse complement.
AGATTGTATTTTTCTAGAAATGTGTCCATTTCCCCTAGGTTTTCAAATTTCTTGGCATACAGTTCTGCATAGTAATTTCTTACAATCCTTTCTATTTCTGTGGTATCAGTTGTAATCTCTCCTCTTTCATTTCTGATTGTGTTTATTTGTGTCCTCTCTCTTCTTTTCTTGATGAGCCTACTTAAAGGCTTGTCTATTTTGTTTATCTTCTCAAAGAACCAACTCCTGGATTCATTGATCCTTAAAATTGTGCTTTTAGTTTCTATGTCATTTCATTCTGCTCTAATCTTGGTTATTTCCTTCCTTCTGCTTGCTCTGGGCTGTCTTTGTTGTTGTTCCTCGAGTTCTTGCAGCCGTAGGGTTAGGTTGTTTGTTTGAAATGTTTCTATTTTCTTTAGTTAGGCCTGTATTGCTATACACTTCCCTCTCAGGACTGCCTTCGCTGTGTCCCATAAGTTTTGGGTTGTTGTGAGGTCATTTCCATTTGTTTCCACAAACGTTTTGATTTCTTCCCTAATTTCATTTCTGACCCATTTGTTGTTTAATAGCATCCCATTCAGTCTCCATGTTTTTGGGTGCTTTGGGTTTTTTTCTTTGTGGTTGGTTTCCAATTTCAGTCCCTTGTGGTCAGAGAAGATGCTTGGTATGATTTCAATTTTCTTGAATTTTTTGAGGCTCATTTTGTGTCCTATCATGTGGTCTATCTTTGAAAATGTTCCATGTGCATTTGAAAAGAATCTGTATTTAGCTTCTTTGGGATGAAGGGCTCTTTGTTTGGAAGATCTGTCCATTTTTTATAGTGGGGTGTTAAAATTCCCTACTATAATTGTGTTGCTGTCAATATCTTTCTTGAAGTCCTCTAAGATTTTCTTGATATATTTGGGTGCCCCTATGTTTGGTGCATATATGTTTACAATGTTAATGTCTTCTTGGTGGATTATTCCCTTGAGTATAATGAAGTGACTTTCTGGGTCTCTCTTTATGGCCCTTTTTTTGAAGTCTATTTTGTCCGATATCAGAATTGCTACCCCAGCTTTTTTTCTTGTCCGTTTGCTTGGAAAACTTGTTTCCACCCTTTCACTTTTAGTCTGTGACGGTCTTTTGTCCTGAGGTGAGTCTCTTGTAGGCAGCATATGTGTGGGTCATGCTTTCTTATCCATTGAGCTATTCTGTGTCTTTTGATTGGAGCATTTAATCCAGTTCCGTTTAAGGTTATTATTGATAGGTACTTATTCATTGCCATTTTTGTACCTGTGTTCCTCTCTGTCTGTTTCTTTTCCTTCCTTTCCTTAAAGCAGTCCTTTCCGTATTTCTTGTAGAGCTGGTTTGGTGGAGGCTTATTCTTTTAGGCTTCTTTTGTCTTGGAAGCTCTCTATTTGGCCATCTAGCTTGATTGAGTGCCTTGCTGGGTAAAGTAGCCTTGGTTGTAGGCCTCTGGTTCTCATTACTTGGAATATTTCTTGCCATTCTCTTCTTGCTTGAAGTGTTTCCTTTGAGAAGTCAGTAGCTAGCCTTATTGGGGCTCCCTTGTATGTTACTTCTTTTTTCTCCCTTGCTGCCTTTAAGATTCTCTCTTTGTCTTGGAATTTTGCCATTTTGATGATGATGTGTCTTGAAGTGGGCCTCCTTGGGTTCCTCTTGATTGGGACTCTCTGTGATTCCTGGATTTGTGTGACTGTTTCTCTTATCAAATTAGGAAAATTTTCTCTCATTACTCGTTCAAATACGTTCTCTATCCCTTGTTCTTCTTCTTCTCCTTCTGGTATTCCTATTATTTGGATATTATTATGTTTCATATTGTCTTGCATTTCTCTTAATCCCTCTTCATTCTTTCTGAGCCTCTTTTCATTTTCTTGCTCTTTCTGTGAGATGCTTTCTTCCTTGTCCTCCAACTCACTAATCCAGTCCTCCGCTTCATCTATCCTACTTTTGAAACTTTCTACTGTGTTCTTCAATTTGGAAATTGTATTCTTCATTTCCTCTTGTCCCTTGCTGATAGTTTCCATTTCCTTTTTCATGTTGCTGTAGTTTTCAGAGAGATCATTGTAGTTCCCCTGTAGTTTCTGGTAGTTCACTGTGAGCTCTTTGAACTTCATAATAACCAGTGCTTTGAATTCACTATCTGATAGTTGATCAGCCTCTATTTCATCTAACATTCTTTCTGAAGTTTCTGCTTTTTCTTTCATTTGGGGATTGTTTCTTTGTCTTCCCATTGTTTGAGACTCTTCTTTTTAGTCTCTGCTTCCAAAATTGATCTGTTCTGAAACACTGGTTTTATGGTGTAAACTTCTGTGGTATGATCCTTGTGAAGTTCAGTGGTGCAGACTCCTTGAACTTTCTTGATGTTCTTCGTCTCCATCTACTCTCATGCTGGTCCTTGCGCTGGTCCCTGTGTTGGTCGCCTACCACTGCTGAATGTCCTGGCTCTAGTAGCCGCCTCCTCAAGCACCCAGGCCTGTTACTACGGCAGCGGCACCGGGTCTGGGAATGTCCAGGCTCCTGCAGCTGGCTCCTCTGCCGCCCATGGCCATCACAGTGGTTTGGAGTGTCCTGGCTCCCGTACCTGACTCCCCTGCATCCAGTCCTGTCCCTAAGGCAGCACAGGGGCTGAGAATGTCTCGGCTCCCGTAGCTGGCTCCCCGGCGCCCTGGCCCGTCTCTATGGTGGCGTCACAGGGGCCTCCAGTGTCCCAGCTCCTGTAACTGACTCTTCTGTTGCCCAGGCCGGTAGCTATGGCATGGGCACAGGGGCCGAGTATGTCCCAGCTCTGGTTCCTGACTCCTCTGTCTCCCAGGACCATCACAGGGGCTTGGAGTGTCCGGCTCCCGTACCTGACTCCCCCACTCCCAGGCCTGTTGCTCTCTCGGCAGCACAGGGGCCGCGTGTTTCCCAGCTCCAGTAGCTGACTCTGCCGCTGTCTGATGTTTCAGCGTTGGTCACAATCTCTGGTCTTTTAATTTCATAAATGCTGGGTAACCAATGGTTTATTGTGCTGTTTCTCTATAGATCTGCCAGGATTTTCACTCATGAGTACAGGAGCTAGCATCAGCTCCGTCTTACTCTGTCACCATCTTCCCAGCCTCTAAATGCAAATCATTTATATTTTGATACAATATAAATTTTGGTATAAATCAATTGCCTCCCCCGTTGCAGCAATTCCCAAACAACACCATATAAACAGTGAGTGAAGTTTAGAACGGTATAATAAAGGATAAAAATGCATGGATACTTCTTTTATAATTATCTATTGCTTATCAACTATGTGTTAAGCAATAGTCTAAAATTTTACATCCCATTGGCACAGTAGGCCTAGAAAAGTCTGGGAACTTGTTTTTGCGTTCCTTTCTGTGAGACATTCGGTTCAGTTCTTCTCAATCTGTACCACTAAACTGAGGGAGAGTCAGACTGCATTTGTTAAAGGAGTGACCACTGCAACAGTTAGTGGGGGAGGAAATATGGATAAAACCATGGAATGAAAGACCTCAAATTTTGCTTTGTATATTACATTTAGATTTCCTCATGCCATTTTCAGGTATTTCTCATACTTTTCTTATTTTCTTCTCTGAGAAAGCAGAAGTCCAGAGCCTGTTTACCTATCCCTGAGGCTCTGAACGAGGTGTTGCGGATTCAGGGCTGCAGCAGACAACTTTATTTTTTTTGTCCAGAGAGCATGCTAGACCCAGTGGATGAGAGAACATGGAAATTAAAAAGAAAAAAAGCAATAGAGTACAAAATGTGGAACATAAATACATCCAGAAAAGAGCCAGTGGTGATCCCTGTAGGAGGCCTTTGAGCTGGTCATTGCATGCAAGTAGCAGTGCAAGAGGGGAAGAAGGAGGAGGGTTTTTGAAGAATGGGAAGCAGTGAGAACAATGTCGTCCTGCCTGCAATAGGGTGCCAGATCTGGACCGAGTTTGATGAAGTGTGTAGGAAGGGAACAGCGAATGTAGCCTGCAAAGCAGGAGATGCTGGGGGGTGAGATTGGTGAGATGAGGTGGAGCTAGTTCATGAGTTTATTTTTTACAATAAGACAATTGGATTGAAAGAAGTTCAAAACTATTGTCTTTTACGAAGGTGACTTTTGCAGCAAGTTGAAGAGTTGGGTGATGATGGAGGTAGAAGGAAGGACCTTGAAGAAAACCACTTCATTTTTCTAAAGTTTCTGTGGTTCGGGTCTGACATTATGTGGAAGAACATTGACATTAAGTCATAAATTGAATTTTTACAGTCATTTTATTTTCTTTTAAAATCACATTTCTCAGAAAAGTTGATTTATGAGAATATATGTGTAATAACTTAGTAAGAAAGCTGCTGACATTGCCTATTTCTTTTTTTTAGTTTTAATTTGCTTTTAAAAATTTTTATTGTTATTTTTTGTTTTTTTATTAATTTTATTTAGTTATTTTTCAAGTACAGTTTTCTGTCTATTTCTCCCATCCCAGCCTCCCCCCCATTTCCACCCCCTTAGTTCTTGTCCCTGTGTCCCTCCTATTTGTTCCTCCAAATCCCTCCCCTTTTTTTTTCACTTAAATTCCCTTCCCTCCCCCCTCTGGTCACTGTCCCCTTGTTCTCTATTTCAGTGTCTTTGTTTTTATTCTGTTTGCTTGTTTGTTTTGTTGTTTAGCTTCTTGGTAAAGGTGAGATCATATGGTATTTGTCCTTCAATGTCTGGCCTATTTCACTCGGCATAATGCTTTCCACTTCCATCCATGTTGTTGCAAAGGGTAGTAGCTCCTTCTTTCTCTCTGCTGCATAGAATTCCATTGTGTATATGTACCACAATTTTTTGATCCATTCATTTACTGATGGACACCTAGGTTGCTTCCAACTCTTGGCTATTGTAAATTGTGCTGCCTATTTCTTTAGTGTTTTATGTGGTCTCATCTGATCCCTAGCCATGCCCTGCAAGCCCAAAGGGGACATCTAGAGTTTCAGAGTAGGTAGTTTAGTTGAGTGGGTTTTTTGTTTGTTTCTTAATTTTTAAATTTCTATCTGCCCAACTTCCTTTGTCAACAATCAACTTGTTCTCTATATTTATAGGCCTGTTTCTGTTTTGATTTGTTTGTTTGTTTATTTATTTATTTAGATTCCACAGTGAGGTCATATGATATTTGTTTTTCTGTGACTTATTCCACTAGCATAATATCTTCTGGGTCCATCCATGTTGTATCTAATAGCAAGAATTCACTCTTTTTTTATGGCTGAGTCATATTCAGTGTGTGTGTGTGTGTGTGTGTGTGTAACAGCTTTTTTATCCACTTGTTGACTGATGGACACTTAAGTTGCTTCCATTTTTGGGCTGTTATAAATAATGCTGCTATGAACACAGGAGTGTATATATCTTTTCAAATTAGTGTTTTTGTTTTCTTCAGAAAAATACATAGAAGTGGATTTGCTCTGTGTTTAATTCTTTGAAGAATCTCCATACTGTTTTCCACAGTTGCTGTACTAATTTACAATCCCACCAACAGCACACTAGGGTTCCTTTTTCTCCACATCCTCACCAACAACTGTTGTTTGTTGATTTATTGTGGTAGCCATTCTTATGGGTGTGAGGTGATATTTCATTGTGTTTTTAACTGGCATTTCTCTGACGATTAATGACATTAAGCATCTTTTCATATGTCTATTAGCCACCTTGGGAGAAAGGTCTATTCAAGTCCTTTGCTCCTTTTTAAATTGAATTGTTTTTGTTTTGGTGTTAACTTTTATGAGTTCTTTCTAAATTCTGAATATTAGCTCCTTATCAGTTATATCATTTGCAAATATCTTCTCCCATTTGGTAGATGTCTTTTATTTTGTTGATGGTTTTCTTTGCTGTGCAAATGGGTAGTTGAGTATTTTGCAGTGAGGGCTGAATTAGGCATCTGAGGGCTTCATGTCCACACCAGCCTTCTTTGTTGTGTACTTCTTGGGAGACCTGCATTGTAATCACTTAGTGTTCTGCTTTAGAATTGGGGACACCACCTTGTACTAATTGAATAGAATTCTATGGAGGGAAGGCCTGGGTATTTGCATTCTGTCAGCCATCAAAGGTGACTTTTCAGATTCACAGAGGTTTGCATATCACTGATCTGCACTTTGTATGGAGTGACATGGAGGGGAAGTAGGGACAAAACTACCTTTGTGTGTTTCCTAAAGTTTAGATCCTTGTCTACCTCATGAAAAAGCAAGGAGTGAAGTCATTTTCATTTTTATCCAGGATGATTTGAGAGGGGAACAGGAAGGTGAGAGGGAAACAGGACCAAAGGAAGTAGTAAAGGGGAAAAATCTGTGAGATGAGAAAGGCAAATGAAGCAAAGAAATGACATGAATGAGCAATTGAAGTGGCAGGAGTAGAATGTTACAGGGCCTCTCTCAAAGAAGAGGAAAAGAAGATCAAATATTTTACCTTCATCAGCTTTCCTTTTTCTTATATGAGCCCCCACTATTCTTTCACTTTTGGCCTCCTGTACTTAATTGAAGATTCTGAGGGTGTAGAAAAATTCGTATGCTGTGGGAGAAGTGAGAGGGAGAACTATGTTAGAAAGGATTTGTGCTTTTCATTTTGCATAAAATGACAATAATAAAAAGACAAACTCCTCTTTCTGTTTACCCAAACAAAATAGCACAAAAATTAAATCGACTGGCACCATTTTAATTACTTTATGATTCAACTCAAATTAGAGAATTAGATTCTCTTGTCCACTTTGAAAAACCTCTTCGGCTGATTTTGATTTTGATGTGCATCCCTACTTAATAATCTCTGGGCCAGATAATACTGAGGGTCCTTTTCAACTCTGACAAATGATTTTTACACAGTATTCTTAGTACCAATGTCACAGGTGTGTAGGAAGGAATTTCAACCTGCTGCAGGATCTAAAATAGAAGGCTTCAGGGTTTCCTAGTATGTAGGTCAATGTTTTTCTCCCACACTGTCTGGGACACTTTGTTTTAAGTGTGGCCTAATTTCATGTTAGCAGTGGGTCTGTGGAATGGAGTCCTTTCTCTCAGAATACAACAGGTTGGACGTATCCATATCAGCTCTGGGGATAAGAAGAAGACTTTAATGCTGAATTCCCTAGAGAGCTTTGTCTCTGGTGAAACTGAGAATTAGCACTGCAGTTAAAAATAGGCTTCAAAAAGAGAGTGCCCAGGGAAGCAGGAGTTATTTTAGCTTTTGATCAGTGGGATAAACTTTAGGCCAAGGAGATGTCAGTCAGCCTTGTATGTGTAAAAAGGACCACACAGACAAGTGGCAGAAAAGTCAAGAAGGAAAAAGTGGGTGGCAGAAAGTGGGAGGGCTCTTCTTCTGGAGAAGTTGCTCTGAGCACTTCTAGGGGCTTTGCTGTCCCAGTGTCCTGGGCTGTGGTATGGTTCAGAGGGCCACCAGGAGGAATGAAGTGAGAGGCTCTGCTCTGGTGACAACTGCTATGGTCTGAATGTTTGTGTTCCCTCAAAATTTGTATGTTGAAACCTAATCCCCATTGTGATAGTATTAGAAGGAGGGGGCACTTTGGGAGGTAATAAGGTCAAGTGTTCCTATAAAAGAGGCTCCGAGAGCTTCTTCACCCTTCCTCCATGTGATGACACAGTGGAAGACAACTGTCTATGAACCAGAAATAAGGCTCTCACCAGACTCCAAACCTACCAGCACCTAATTCTTGGACTTTCAAGCCTCAAGAACTGTCAGAGTAAGTGTTGTTTTTTAGCCACTTAGTTCATAGCATTTTTTGCTATAGCAACCTGAATGGACCGTGAGCAACAGCTCTTCCTCACTCTTGATCCAACTGTTTGTTTCTGAGACTCTACCTACCTTGGCCTCATATGTAGAAAAATGAAGTGTTTTGCCAAGTATGACTCTGTCTAAATGGTATCTGACATTTTCTGCAGTCACAAGCTTGGGAAAAGGAAGTGTATAAGGGTGTGTGTGTGTGTGAGGCAGGTATCCTGGGCCAAGTGCATGCTCTGTGCCTGCTCTCTCTGTAGACTCATGTCTGTCTTAGCAAGACCTCTGTCTTAGTACAGCTGCCACAGCAGAACACCACAGACCAGTGGCGTAAACAACAAAGATTTACTGGGTTGGCCAAAAAGTCCATATGTTTTTTTCTGTCAAATAAAATATACATTCTTACCAATAACTTTATTAATTTGGATATTTTGAATTTGTGGGTTATATCCTGTGTGGTATAATGTTGAGTGCTCTCATTTAATATCATGATTTGATAGCTGTCAATGTCAACTGGTCTACCAGAGTGTGGAGTATTATCTAGCGAGAAATCTCCAGCATGAAACTTCTCAAACCACTTTTGACACATTTGATCAGTCACAGCACCTTCTTCATATACTGCACAAATATTTTTTAGTGTTTCAGTTGCACTTTTACCTTTGTTGGAATAGTAAAGCATAATATGCCAAAAATGTGTATTTTCTTCTGTCTTCAATGTTAAAATGGCTACACAAAAAATTCATCAATTTTGATGTTTAAAAAATGCACACTAATATGATACCTATGGCAATACAGCTATTAAAATTGTAACAAAATTGTTACAAATGTAACAAAATTGTTTTGAAATGAAGTTCAAGACAACTAAGCACTACTAGAGCCATCACATGGAAAACAAACATACAAACAAACAAATTTTTTGTCCCACCCAATACTTCTCACAGTTCTGGAGGCTGCAATTCCAAAGTGAAGTGCTGGCTGATCTGGGACCTGGTGAGCACACTCTTCCTGAGTTGTAGGTAACTAACTTCTTGGTATGTCCTCACATGGCCTGTCCTCAAAGCAGGTGCATATTGAAAATCTACTCTGTATGGGTTTTGGAATATAAAGATGAATAACTTCACTACCACATATGCTAAAAGGGGGGAGCTACAAAAATGAAAATTCCAATGTTTATCATCTACTCACCTGACTGGGGCACCTTGAATTAAATTGTTCTTAGTCAGCCTGAGTGTATGGCCAGGTTTTTCTCATCCACAATGATGAGAAGTTGCAGTGCCATAAATAGATGTGCTCCATGGATAATTTAGATAGCTTACTGCAGCATCACTTTTCACCTTCCCACTTGTCAAACCTTCAACAAAAGGTGCTGATGCACCACAAAATAGACTCAGTAGGACCTCATCACTGTTTTTCTTGCTCAGCCTTTTGTGGAGGTGCTAATAGGGACTGAGTCTCCAAAAGGTGGGCAGTAGCAGGGGGCACATAGAAGTTTAATCAGAACTGTCTGCCTCAACATGATCAAGGTATATTCCATTTCTTTTCAAGAAGGCAATCACAATGATATACCAGGGGCTGCCTGTGTGTTTATATTTCCACTGATGCAGTCAACCACTGAGCTCAAGGAAGAGGACTCAAGTTTGATAGCTACTTACTTTATTGTTCAGAGTCCCTCCAAAATCCTTGTAGATAAATTTTACCAGTGATGGCATTCTGTTTCAGGTTCTCACTGACAGTTCAACCAGGGCTTTCCCAGACCCATCTCTGGCTTCCCAACATCTGTGGAGCATCTCCTTACTTCTGGGTTTGTAAAGACTCTCTGACTCACACTGCTATGTGATCTTTATTTGTCCATTTCTAAACTGTGTAGTTTCTTCTAATTAGCCAGGGACCTCAAGCCAGTAAAAATGTTTAGTGCACACCTAGCTCTCTGCATCTAAGCACCAGCCTATGTTAGTTAGGTCCCATCTCTTTTCCTTGTGAGTTTTCTGCATCTTGACTTCTAGAACTGAAAAAAAAACCCTCAGCTTTTGATTGTTTCAAATGGCAACAGATCCATAAGTTATTGCATTTCTTTATCTCTTTTTACAATTTTTAAAGACTAAAACAAAAGGCTAATCTGAAATTAATTAGCTTCATGAAGATCCTTACACTTAAAGAATTCAACCTGCTCTAGGTGTCAACTCTTTTGTTTATGATCTTTTCAGCTGAGAGAGTTAAGTCATAATTGTTTATTCATTGTTGTGAACATTTCTGGGCTAGAGTAATAAAATAGCAACTGATAAAATTCCTAAATAAAAGATTTTACAAGTGGAAACAACATTCTAACAGGATTTCTATCTGTAAGGCAAATATGTAGAGGCCCGGCCTCTGGAAAAGACAAGGGAAGAGGAGCTGAGGAAGTGGCAGCAGAACCTTTGTTAATGGACTTCAAGACAGGTCACCTGCCATTGTTCTCACTGTTTATGGTTGGGGGCACCCAGTGAAGAGCAGGAAAGTGGTCCAGGCAACATTTGCCCTCAGTTTGTTCCTGGGCCACCAATTGGAGTGCCAGGGGTCTCAATAGCACAAATGAGAAGGCCTTTTTCTGCTAATCTCTGCATCATGAGTCCACTCTCTGAAGAAGTAACTCTTTTTACTTCCAAGATCTACCTGAGCCACTCCACATGTAAATAAAATAGCTATTTTTGTTAAACAGAGCTTAACTATTTCTGAAACTGCCATTTATTTGTGAAGACTATTTTATTTCAATTTAATTATAAGAAAATTGAAAAGCATAATACATAGCTAAGCCCTTAAGGCCGATTAATCAATTTGGGTTGCAACAAATACAGTTTTTATTACCTCAGCCTATTTGGAAGGTAACGAGTATAACCTTTCCATAGACATTATAGACTCTGAGTTATGGTCTATTTTTATGTAAAACCAGACTTGAGTAGAATAAAAAGAAAGTTCTTTTATCTGTCATTGTGTTATGGAATCATTATATTAATGAGCATAGTATCTGAGCTATTCCCATTACCGTAGAGTGGAGCTCATGTCTTCTCTAGGTATGATTGAAAAAAAATGCCCGAGTAGTTATTAGGTAAATGATCAGTCTTATAGATAGAGATAACATATTATGAAAGCTCCCTTGGATAAAATATGTTGATTTTTAGAAAGGGAAGTTAATAATTTTTCCAGCCAGTCACACTGGAAACTCAACTATCTTGGAACACAGTTGTGTACTTAGAAAGAGGCAAAAAAGAAAGAAAAAAAGAAAACAAAAACCTAACCAATCAACCAACCACCTGAGAGGCCAAAGTGCTGTCAGAAAGTATGAGTGTCATGGAAACTCTTCCTTTTTGTGAATTCTCCTATTGTACCTGTTTTCCCAGCCCTAATGCACAACATACCCTGCACCTAATGGGGTAAGACTTACGTCGTTAGTGCTCAGCGATGTCAAGAGCACAGGCTGTGGAGCCAGACTAGTTGTGTTGTAGTCCTAGCTCTGCCATTTACTGCCTCGGTGATGTATATTCCTCAAGTTTGCTTTCCACAAAATAAAATGACAATTTAGATAGTTGTGTGAGGCAGTGGAAAAGTTAATAAAGGTAAAAACCACTGAACACGTGACCTGGCCCACAGAGAACCGATGTAGGCATGCTTAATACACCATCAGCCTATAAACAATGTTAGAATAATTGTTTTTCTTTTTCCAAAATGTTATTTTATTTTATTCAACCTGGGCCCACACATTATGACATTACATAAAATTGAACTTCTCATCAGTATCAATTTTGTGCATAATTTATGCTAAAATGGTTTTGAAATATCCACATTTTAAGAAGTTAATACAAAATTTGGTTGAATTTCCTACTGAAATTCTTTCATACTGTTGAATTACCCAGTCCCACCTGATAGACATGGTAGGGAGGGTGCTGTCTTCCTACCGAATATTTGGCACCTGCAAACCCACAGCCAGCCTGCATTCCAGGTTCCGCAGTTACTGCTGCTGTGTGACCAGTGGGCTCTCATGTGCAGGGTCATTTGCCAAACTCACTGTGACCCTCTTGGGCATAACTTATTGCAGAGGCTGTTGTGGGGGCTGGGAGAGGCTCTGAAGCTACACTGCTGGGTTTGAGATCCTGCTGCCCTGTTTTATAGCCATAACTGTGGGCAAATTATTTAGCTTTTGTAAAATCTGAAAGATGAGACTAGAAATGGCGCAGTAATCATACTACTCATAGGACGGAACACAGTGTCTGGCACTAAGGAAAGAAATAACGCTAGTGCACTTCCTGTTTGCAATACAGCAGCAGAACAAGAACCAACAGCATTGAGAAACATGATACTGTACCTTTCTAAGCATCATCCTGAGCAGGAGCGGTCAGTGGAAAGGACCATAAACCTTTTTCCTTCCCCCATCAGAAGGTGAAGGAAAAATTACTTTCGCATTGCCTCAGGGCTTGTCTGTGTGTTCTGTTTGGGCCTGTAAGAACTCGCCAAATGTGGAGGAGGCAGAAACTTGGTAAACTCATGCTGGAAGCACTCTGAAGCAGCCACAGAGTGAATCTCAGGATGTGCCACCCTGGAGATGTGTCTGCTGTTCCTGCCGACACGGCCTGAAGCCATGGGCAGCGACTGAGGAAGCTTAGGAAGGAGAACTCAGGCGAGACCAGTGAAACTACCTAGACAACCACACAATGGTGAGAAATTATAAATTGTTTTTAACCACTCAGTTTTGACTTGGTTTGTTACACTCCTGTGCTGTGCCTGGCTCTTTAATCCTCATAACAACATTAGAAGGTGAAAGGTAAATATTATTGCCCCCATTTTACAGACCAGGAAGGGGTCTCAGAAATATAAACACTTTGTTTCATATGTCACACCTCCTCAGTGGCTCTTATGTCTGTGCCAGACTCTATACCAGGGCTTATGTTTTCTCTCATTCTTCAGTAAATTTTGACATTTTCACTTAAAAACATCTCCTGTAGGTCAAATTTGTTTTTATCTTGGTGAATGTAATCTTTTTTTCCCCTGAGGATATCAAAGTAATATAAAGATAACTTCCTCAGTAGTCATCCTGATTAAGATATGGAGAAGCAAGTATTACTCCACAAAAGTCAGTAAGACATTTACAAAAATCACTGCTGAATGGATGTCAGGTATGTTTACAAGAGCCTGTGGAAGAGGACATGGCACAAAGTGTGGAATCTGTCTCTTCAGATGGGTACTTTTAATGGGCTGGCTCTAATGGACAAAAATCATTAGTGGGCCAGATGTGACTTACAGCCATAGTTTGTGGAACCCTGTTCTAGAGAATTAAAAAATGTCAGATATGCCTTTGACCTTGAAGAGTTTATTATCTACTTGCCCCAACAAAAGGGACTTTGTCATTATTTTACCTCCTATGCTTTTCCTTACCATAATTTTCTTGTGCTTTTCTTCCTACTGCTCTACTTCTGCCTTGGAATACATGAGCATTGCTTTACCTCTGGTGACCCTCAAGGCTAAAGGGTGTATCATCACAGTATTAACTAAACTGCTGTGTGACTTTGATAAAATCTATTGCATGTGTGCTAGAGAGTAAGGCAAAATCCTTCCTCTTTTCTCATCACCACCAAATTATCACACAAAAGAAAAGAAAAGGCAGTTGTCTCATATTTACTCTTTGCTAACTTTTTTTCCTACTGGGTGCTCCCTCAGTCATTTTTTTTTATTCCAATAAAGTACCATTCCAATGAAGGACCATTTACGGAAAACTTTATAGCCTGAAACCAGTTTAGTCAGTTTTTCCTATGGATGCTTATAGAGGTAAGCAAAGGACTTTCTATTACTTCTTAAACTTAAGAACTTTTAAATCGCATTTTACAAAATGTAAGATAAATGCAGTCCTATTGGATAGATAAAATTAAAAAAACTATTTTGATATTTTGTGGGTTGAAATTGCTGTATATGTAATAAATTTTAAGTAAATTAGATGTAAATATAGCTGATGTTTAGAGTTAGACAGATTTAGATGATTCAAACCTGGCTTGTCTAATGATGGCAAAGACTTTATTTTTTTTAAAGATTTTATTTATTTGTTTTTAGAGAGCAGGAAAGGGAGGGAGAGAGAGGGAGAATGAGGGCGAGAAAGATCAGTGTGTGGTTGCCTCTCACATGTCCCCTACTGGGGACCTGGCCTGCAACCCAGGCATGTGCCCTGACTGAAAATTGAACTGGTGATTCTTTGGTTAGCAGTCCAGCACTCAATCCACTGAGCCACACCAGCCAGGGGAGCAAAAACTCTAATGAAGAGTTTGAGTCTTTTTTCTTAAAGTGTGAGGTTGAAAAAAATAATATATCTAAATTAATAAATCTTTTTGTATAAAACATTATTACATCAACAATTCTGGTTATGATATCTATTTCATTAAATTGTCATAAGAATTAAATGAGATTGTGACTGTTGAGCTTCTGACATCTAGGAGGTTTTCAGCACATATTAACATTCATTCTGTTCCCTTTAATAATAAAAGCAAATACCTGAAAGAAAAATCAGTTTAATCCAGTGTTTAGTCCAAAAGACTAGTGTTTTATAGAACACATTCGGTAATCCCAATGATTAATTTTATGTGTCACCAAGGGTAGGTGATGATATCCACATATTTGATAAAACGTTATTCTGGAAATTTCTTTGATGGTCTTTTTGGATGAAATTAATACCTAAATTAGTGGACTTTGATTAAAACCAATTATCTCCATAATGTGGTTGGGCCTCACCAAATCAGTGGAAGGCCTTAATAGAACAAAATCTGACCTTTTCTGAATAAGAATGAATTCTGTCATCAGAAGATCTTGGGATTGGATGGCAACGCTCCCTTGGCTGTCCAGTCTGGTGGCCTATCCTGTATATTTGGGATTTACCAAACCTCCACAATCTCATGAAGCAATTTCTTATGGTAAATTACTCTTTGTCTCTATATGTGCCCTGTTGGTTTTGTGTCTCTGGAAAATCCTTACAGTTATGTCTAACCTCTAGATAACATTTTATGAAATAGGCTAAAGAGAATTATGAGGAAATAATGAAAAGGGTGAGAGAAAAACCAAACTTTGGATAAGAGAATAATTTTCTGTGTCAAGCAGTCTTTATAATATTCTGAATTTCATTAAAAATAAATAAATTATATTTGGCTGCTTTCAAAGGTCTCCATGTCTTCTCTGTTGAGATTGTCTATGGTCTTACATGATAATCAGGCCAATGTGTTGAAAAAACAGTTGTCATCCTTTCTGAAGCTGATTAGAAATCTGTGTGTGTATATGTTGTAGGGGGCATTATTTTAATAAACATAGAAAGGAAGTAGAGAAGGAGAAGAGGGAAATGAAAGTTTCATATGTCCAACTTGAAATCCATTGTGGGAAGTATCAGTGTCCTTCAAAGGAAAGACAATACAAACTTGAAAGGGGGCAGGATATGAAAAAGAGAGGGTGTAATGGGCTGCTGAGTGGAGAAGGAAGTTCACCATGTGCAATGCCCTGAGGGAAGCATGGATAAACAGTGAGAGGATGCTTGCTTCCTGAAGTGAAAGGAGGCCAGAGCCCTGAGCTCTGAGCTTGGGAAGGCAGCTGGGGCAAAGTAACAGAGATCCCACTGAGGCGCTGAGGGATGTGGGCAACTGTCCAGAGGTGCCCCAAACAGCTATGAGGCACATGGGGAAAGAAAGATAAGCTATGAAAACACTTCATAGTAAAATCCACAAAAGTCACCAGCTCTGACGGCATCTTGAGGGAGAAACAGAAATAAAGGCATTAAGGATTTGGACTCCTAGTAAAAAGCACATGGAATTTTGAAAATCAGTTGGAAATATTGGGTGACAGGAAGACTGATATTAAGACTGTTGGGCAGGTGCTCTAGAGGAACATTTGTGAATAAGACTAACTCTTTAGCCCTGGCTGGTGTAGCTCAGTGGATTGAGCATGGGCCTGTGAACCAAAGGATCACAGTTTGATTCCCAGTCAGGGCACATGCCTGGGTTGCAGGCCAGTCCCCAGCAGGGGACCCACGAGAGGCAACCATACATTGATATTTCTCTCCTCTCTTTCTTTCCATCCCTTCCCCTCTAAAGATAAATAAATAAAATATTTTTTTAAAAGACTAACTCTTTAAAAATACTTTGTGTAGAATTTGTTACTGAATTTTAGCATGAAATAAGAGAGAAAATAATATTTAAGCTTGAACTGTAATACAATGACCATAGGGCATGAGGAGTTAGAGGCATTTTAAGTTAGCTTGGTTTAAGTTGAAAAGTAATATACTTGTTATATATTAACATATCCATATTACCACTTAAAATAGAGGCAATGAAGGCAAGTGTTAAATGTGGAAGTGCTATAACCCAAGAAGAGAATGATGGGATTTGTATATATTTCCAAGAATGCTGACATATTTCAGAAAAATTATACATCACCTTAGAAAAAAATAAGTGTAAGCATAATAAGTGGATGACAATCTTTCCAAACTCCCCAAAATAATCTAACTCCAAGTGCAATGTATACTTATGAATTTAAAATCTTGGTATTATCATGTAACAACAAGAAAGGCAGAATAATTGGGGAGCAGGAACCCCAAAGAGGCTACAACCTGTCACAAGGACGAGTGAACATTGGAAGAAAAAATCCAGCTTTTCTGTGCTTACTGATATTTCAATTTTTTAAGTTTCAAAGTTACACTGACATTTTTTGAAGCAGCAGAGGTGAATTAAGCCTAATGCTGCTGGATATAATATGGCTACTCCTTGTTTGTGTTAACTTTCAAAAAAGAAAAAGAAAGAAGGAGGAAGAAAAGAAAGAAAGAAAGAAGGAAAGACCTTTCTATTAGGCATATCCTTTTATGCTAAAGCCTCTGAATGAGCATGATATAAACATAACTTATTTTTGTAGGTGGGCAGCAGCATTACAAACTGGCCCTGAAGACTTCCTTTCCTTCTCATTAAAGGCTTCACTCCAGGGTGGTCAGTAGTATGTGTTTGCTTTAGGACCTGTAGGGAGAGCAGCTTTTCTGTTTTATGGAGACATTGCTAGGCTGTTACTCCAGGCATATATTGTGCTGTGATTTTAATTAAAGTATCTGAATGCTGGCAGGTCAGTATTGTTGGAAGAGATGTCTGATTAATTGCTTACTTCTTTGTCACAGCCATAAATGGGAGGTTGTGAGAGCACATGTTAGAATCCAAACAATTCCCCTTAGACTGGATGAGTAAATGGACTTGGGAGAAGTGAGTGACTTTCACTTGGGTAAGAGCCAAAATTGCACTGGTCATTCAGTGATCCCACTTGAAGATGCTAAAGGTTGGTTAAAAATGTTTCCTAGTAATGGAAGGTGGGCCAGGGTAAGTCTTTATGTGTTATGCCTCTAGCCCTAGGGTACATGGAGGATTCAGCAGGTGAAGAACTCAGTTCTCTGGCAACCAAATTAATAAATGTGCAATTTAAAAAGAATGCCAGAGCACTAAAGAAATGTCTGCTAACCAAAGTAAAAAAGTAATGATGATGATGATAAATATGGAGAGAATGAAGGATTTCTGCTTCAGGCAAATTTCTATCCAGATGCACCCTAATGTAAGGAGTAATCAGAGTTACCATGAGGTTCCCCACTGGTGAGATGTTAGAACATTATCTTTGAACCCACCAGTGATAGACTTTTAGACTATTGACATTTGGGAAATTATTACCAGACACTGGCAACTGTCTCTGTTCATCCTAATTTAGGGTTTCTCAAATTTGATATTCCTGACATTTTGGACCAGATAGCTCTTTGTTGTAGGAACTGTTCTGTGCCTTAGAAGATGTTCAAGAGCATCCCTGGTGTCTACCTACTAAGATGCTTGTATCATCTCTTCTGCCTCACAGTTATTAAAAACTAAAAGGTCTCCAGACATTGCCACGTGTCTCATGGGGGTGGGGAGGTATATAAAATTGACCCTGGTTGAGGATCACTTTCTTAGCTCACCTTGCTGAAACAGTATCTTCCACTGGAACATACATTGATGGACAAATATTTACAGTAGCACAATGATAGAGATGGTTCAGTAAGAATTACTTGTCGTATTTCTGCACAGTAAAAAAAACAGGGACACATATCTAGTGAGCCATATGTTACACGTAATAGTTGGAACTGATAAATCCTTAGAAAAATTAAAATATCCTATATTACACATAATAGTTGCAATTGATATGCCCTTTTAGAAAATTAAAAATGTTCACCTTTTAGAAATCAGCCTCCTGTGTATACTTGTACATAAAATTTTCTATTTGCAATGCTTTCCCTTTGCTCCTTTCTTCAGGAAATTTGGAATAGGAGCGATGTCTTCCTTGGCCATGCAATGAACAGTTTTTATGAGGCAATCATCAATGACGCTTCACGAATTAAAATGAAAGCAGTCTCGTTGCTAAACACTTATAGCATCCTCAGATCTTTTCTGTGAACTTCCTGTTTAGAAACAACATAGTAATTACTAATTGTCACCGTGTCCCGAATCTTTACAACCATCTGTCTGTGTTTTTAGTTGTTGTTCATAAACCAGGTGAAGTCAATACTAATTTTTAGAATTTATACAAGTCACCTGGGAAAATTTGATGCTGATTACACCACAAGAGTTTGCTTTACTTATGTATTCAGTTTTAGAACATGAATTTTTCTACATAACATTGTTTACAATGGTATGACTTATAATTGGTGTCTAATGATATGACTCACTTTCTGAAACAGGAAGAGAGCTAAATGATGTACGGTGATAGATAAATGTTTGGGATATTATATTTATAGCATTGCCATTGCCAGAATAAGGTCTTGGCCATCATTTCTGTAAATAAAGGCTAAGCCTATAACTTTCAAAAATAGAGTATAAGGACACTGAAAGTGTCTCTCTTTGTCATATAGCTTTCTAATCTTTCTAGTTTATTAAGTATTCCCCATAAAGTAGAATATTGACATGTGAAAAACCATGATGAATAGATACAACAGATCCTCCAAGGAGACAACACCCTTCTAAACACACACACACACACACACACACACACACACACACACACACACACAACCATGATTTTCAATAGAAATCACATTTTAAAAGTTTCTGATGAAACTTTGAAATATGCCTGACCCATGGACATGGACAATGGTGTGAGTACTGCCTATGGAAGTGGAGGGGCTGGGTGGAGGGGGGCAAAGGAGGAAAATTGAAACAACAGTAGCATAAACAATAAAATATCACAAACAAATGAAAACAAAAACAAAAAAAGACACAGAAAAGTTTCAGAAAAGACCTTAAAACTCATTAGAACCTGTCTCAAATCAAGAACTTCCTTCTACAAATATAGTCTAGGCTTCCTCAATATAAAATAGTTGGAAAAGATATATTTCTCTCATGATAAAATATGATATATAGCATATCTACTATGATATGCTTAGCTTCAAACTGAACATGACCCATTTTGTAACAGTTTTTCCATCCTATTTGGCTTTGGGGTGTATCTCCCAACACTTTCTCACTTAACTAAACTACTTCAAAGTTTATTTTATAATCTGATAGGAAGAACAGCAGGTGAAAAGACATAGTAAGGTTTATAATATTTACACAGTAATCCCTTACTTCAGACCAACTCAGCATTCTGCAGAAATTTGCAAAGAATTTAAATGAAAAGCCAAACTTGAGGGTACTCGTCTAAATGCAATCTTGAAGTCTTTTTAAATTTGTCCAGCCTTAACAGAAACCAGTTTCTTTATCTTGGACTACAGGGTACTGAAGAATGCCACTGTGCTTATTAGTAAGATTCTGAGTACCTTTTGTGTAGTATGGGGATACTAACATTATACTCAATATTTTTCAGTGTACTGTACATAGATACATTGAATACTTATCCATGTATATAAATGTACATTCAGTTACAAAATCACAAAAATTTAGGAAAAATTACAACTTAAAGCACTGCTAAGGAAATCAGAGTCATGGAACTTAAAAGCACCTTGGAAGATTCCTAGAAAATTTCCCTTCCCATTTCAAAGGGAAAACTCTTATCTTTCTGGAGGGATTCTCTGGATAGGAAGCCCCACTGGCATCTTGCCTATGATTGTGACACTGGATGATTTGCTATAATTGTGCTCTAGGACTTTATTCTGACACCCATCCTCTTGTAAAAAGTCAGAGATATGCCAGGGCTTGCAAGTGATGGTTGAATGCTATTTATTACAAAATAACTATACAGTAAAAAAGCATTTTGACTGATTGGCTATGGGCCATTACTGGCCAACTAGAGAACCAGGCTGTGCAAAGGAGCAGTAGAAATGCAGGTCAGTGACCACGTCTGTGCCCAATGACCAAAAAACCATTTTAGTCCATTGTAATTATATGATTATGTGAGGTTGAAAGAAAGGTATACTGTTCAATAAATGAATCCCAGGTCAGATAAATGTCTTAAAAGAGCTGAGGTACATACCAACCAGGATGTCTAATTTAATAGACTGACTGTTCTCATGAGAAAAAAAAATAGACACACGTCATATAAACAGGAAGCACTATAGTTCACAGCTAAGCACCGAAAGGGGCAGAGAGAGAGTGCAGACTTAGCAGATGGACAGCATTAAAGGTATGGATATGGGCAGCATTAAACCTAGAGGAAGATTGGAAA
This sequence comes from Artibeus jamaicensis, assembly GCF_021234435.1. NCBI lineage: Eukaryota > Metazoa > Chordata > Mammalia > Chiroptera > Phyllostomidae > Artibeus > Artibeus jamaicensis. The sequence goes on along the minus strand of NW_026521810.1, from coordinate 4,732,903 downwards.
TGAATGGACCTGCAGGAGGATCATGGCTATATTACAGCATATGAAGCATAACCCTTTAGTACAGTTGTGTGTTCACACTTTTGACGTGGGTGGCCAGTTGGATGGTGCTAGAAAGAGCTGGACAGGGTCTGGGTTTGAAAAGTCCTGCATTACAACTGGACCTTGAGCAAGTTCCTTTATACTCAGCTCCTGCCTCAGTGTATTGGATGGTCTGAGACAACAGTGACTTCCTGCCCTAAGTCCCTTCCTTCCTTGTACTGAGTGTGTATAAAGACTAGAATGAATATACTATAATTAAAACTGTATGCCTTCTCTACACAAACCTAGCTGTAGAATGGCATCAACATCAAAATCCTGTGAGTGAAAATAGGAACTGCAGTGGTGAAAATGATCTAATTTTAAAAATTCATAGGCAGGGGATGTATTATAACCTTTATTTTCATGCACTGTGTTTGAGTAATGTTGATTTATTAGTATGGTAGAATTCCACTAATTAGCACTAATGACAGTGAACCCATTGTGGATTATAGAATTTCACAAATTAGCCAGTAGAGGAATAAACAATAAAAATCGGAAATCCTGCATTGCAAAATGTCCTTTTACACTTATTTTTCATCATACATTGCTAATGTTAGACTTTCTTAAAAAGGGCATTTGTGAGAATTGCTGGAATTATACTTCTGAAGTAGTTTGGTTAAAAGAATAACACAAGTATGAAACACTCACATGATGATACTGAAATAAAGTTATAGGAACAAAATAAAACTTTCAAGTTTAATCTTTTATTCTTTAATTTATTTATTTTAATTGTTCGAATATAGTTTACTGCCTTTTACTCTCGTCACAGCTCACTGCCCCTTGTTTTCCCCATCTCCATCCCATTTCCAGCCCCCTAGTTTTTGTCCATGTGTCCTTTATACTTGTTCCTGTGAATTCTTCCCCTTTTCCCCTGAAATTCCCTCTCCTCCCCCCTCTGGTAACTGTCTGCCTGGTCTCTATTTCAGTGTCTTTGGTTATATTTTGCTGGCTTGTTTGTTTTGTTGTTTAGGTTCCTGTTAAAGGTGAGATCATATGATATTTGTCTTTCACCACCTGGCTTATTTCACTCAGCATAATGCTTTCCATTTCCATCCATGCTGTTGCAAAGGGTAGGAGCTCCTTCTTTCTTTCTGCTGCATAGAATTCCATTGTGTATATGTACTATAGTTTTGGGATCCATTCATTTACTGATGGGCACCTAGGTTGCTTCCAGCACTTGGCTACTGTGAATTATGCTGCTATGAACATTGGGGTGCTTAGGTCCTTTTGGATTAGTATTTCAGAGTTCTAAGAATATAATCCTAGCAGTGAAATTGCTGGGTCAAAAGGCAGATCCATTTTTAGTTTTCTGAGGAAATTCCATACTGTTTTTCATAGTGGTTGTACCAGTGTGCAATCCCACCAACAGTGAACTAGGGTTCCCTTTTCCCCACAACATCTCCAGCATTTGTTGTTTGTTGCTTTGTTTATGATAGCCATTCTGACGAGTGTAGAGTGGTATTTCATTGTGGTTTTAATTTGCGTCTCTCTGATAGCTAGTAATATTGAGTATCTTTTCATGTGTCTCTGGATCCACTGTATGTTCTTCTTGGAGAAGTGTCTGTTCAAGTCCTTTGCCCATTTTTTAACTGGGTTGCTTGTCTTAGAGTGGAGTCATGTAAGTTCTTTGTATATTTTGGAGATTAAACCCTTGTCTGAGGTATCATTGGCAAATATGTTGTCCCATACAATTGGTTCTCTTTTTATCTTAATACTGTTTTCATTAGTAATGCAGAAGCTTTTAATTTTGATGAGATTCCATTTGTTTATTTTTTCCTATATGTCTTCTGCTCTAAAGATGTTACTGCATGAAATGTCTGAGATTTTCCTTCCAATGTTCTCCTCTAGGACTTTAATGATTTCATGGCTTATAGGTAAGTTTTTTATGCACCTTGAATTTATTTTGGTGTATAGAGTAAGTTGGTGCTCGAGTTTAATTTTTTTTTGCACGTAGCTGTCCAGTTCTCCCAACACCATATGTTGAAGAGGCTATTTTTACTGCATTTTATGTTGCTGCCCACTTTGTTGAATATTAATTGACTGTAGAGACTTGGGTTTATTTCTGGGCTCTCTGTTCTGTTTCATTGGTCTAAGTGCCTGTTTTTATGCCAGTAGCAGGCTGTTTTGATTCCAGTGGCCTTGTAATACAGTTTGATATCAGGTATTGTGATCCCTCCTACTTTGCTCTTCTTTCTCAAAATTGCATAATGTTATTTGGGGTCGTTTATGGTTCCATATAAATTTTTGAAGTGTTTGTTCTATGTCTGTGAAATATGTCATTGGCACTTTAATAGGTATTGCATTGAATCTGTAAATTGCTTTGGGTACTATGGACATTTTGATGATGTTAATTCTTCCAATCCATGAACATGATATATGTTTCCATTTGTTTGTGTCTTCCTTGATTTCTTCCTTGATTTCTTTCTTCAGTGCTGTGTAGTTTTCTGCATATAGGTCTTTCACCTCCTTGGTTAGGTTTATTCCCATGTATTTTATTTTTCCTTTTGCTATATTGATTGGAATTTTTTCTTGATTTCTACTTCTACTGTTCCATTGTTGATATACAAAAACACCTTTGATTTCTGGATATTGACTTTGTATCCCACTGTTTTGCCAAATTCATTTATTAGTTCGAGCAGTTTTTTGGTGGAGTCCATAGGATTTTCTATGTACACTATCATCATGTCATCTGCAAACAGTGACAGGTTTATTTCCTCCTTTCCAATTTGGATGCCTTTTATTTCCTTTTCTTGCCTGATCACTGTGGCTAAAACTTCCAATACTATGTTGAATAGAAGTGGTGAAAGTGGACAACCTTGTCTGGTTCCTGATCTTAGTGGAAAAAATCTTAGTTTTTGCCCATTGAGTATGATGTTAGCTGTAGGTCTCTCATATATGGTCTTTATAATGTTGAGGAATGCTCCCTCTATTCCCACTTTGCTAGTGTTCTTATCATAAATGGGTGTTGTACCTTATCAAAAGCTTTTCCCACATGTACTGATATAATCATGTGATTTTTGTCTTTGTTTTTGTTTATGTGATGTATTACATTTGCTGATTTGCAAATATTGAACCATCCTTGCATCCCTGGGATGAATCCCACTAGGTCATGGTGTATGGTCTTTTTAATGTATTCTTTAATGCTGTTTGCCAATATTTTGTTGAGGATTTTAGCGTCTATGTTCATCAGCGGTATTGGCCTGAAGTTTTCTTTCTTTGTTGTATCTTTATCTGGTTTTGAGATTAGGATGATGCTGGCTTCATAAAAAGAGTTTGGGAGTCTTCCATCATTTTTGATTATTTGGAACACTCTGTGAAGAATAGGGGTTAGCTCTTCCTTAAATGCTTTGTAGAATTCTCCTGTGAAAGCATCTGGTCCAGGGCTTTTGTGTGATGGGAGTTTTTTGATTACTGCTTCAATTTCTTTTGCTGTTATTGGTCTATTCAAGCTTTCTGCTTCTTCTTCATTGAGTTTTGGAAGATTATATTTTTCTAGAAATTTGTCCATTGCACCTAAGTCTTCAAATTTCTTGGCATACAGTTCTTCATAGTAATTTCTTACAATGCTATGTATTTCTGTGGTGTCAGTTGTAATCTCTCCTCTTTCATTTCTGATTGTGTTTATTTGTGTCCTCTCTCTTCTTCTCGTATGAGCCTACTTAAAGCCTTGTCTATTTTGTTTATCTTTTCAAAAACCAGCTCCTGGATTCATTGATCCTAAGAATTGTGCTTTTAGTCTCTATGTAATTTAATTCTGCTCTGATCTTTATTATTTTCTTCCTTCTGCTTGCTCTGGGCTGTCTTTATTGCTGTTCCTCAAGCTCTTGCAGGCTTAGGGTTAGGTTGTTTGATTGAAATGTTTCTGTCTTCTTTAGGTGAGCCTGTATTGCTATGAATTTCCCTCTCAGGACAGCCTTCACTGTGTCCCATAATTTTTGGGTTCTTGTGAGTTCATTTTCATTTTTTCCAGAAACTTTTTGATTTTTTCCCTAATTTCATTCTTGACCCATTTGTTGTTTAATGGCATACCATTCAGTGTCCATGATTTGTGTGTTTTGGGTTTTTTTGGGGGGGGGATTGGTCTTCAATTTCAGTCCCTTGTGGTCAGAGAAGATGCTTGGTATGATTTCAATTTTCTTGAATTTTTTGAGGCTTATTTCATGTCCTATCATGTGGTCTATCTTTAAAAATGTTCCACGCGCATTTGAAAAGAATATGTATTTAGCTTCTTTGGGATGAAGGGCTCTATAAATATCAATTAAGTCCATTTCATCTGGGACGTTGTTCAATTCCACATTATCTTTATTGGTATTTTGTTTGGAAGATCTGTTCATTTTTGACAGTGGGGTATTGAAATCCCCAACTATAACTGTGTTGCTGTCAATATCTTTCTTCGTGTCCTCTAAGATTTTCTTTATATATTTGGGTGCTCCTATGTTGGGTGTATATATATTTACAATGTTAAAGTCCTCTTGCTGGATTCTTCCCTTGACTATTATGAAGTGACCTTCTGGGTCTCTTTGTATGGCCCTTTTTTTGAAGACTATTTTGTCTGATACGATTATTGCTACCCTGGCTTTTTTCCTGTCTGTTTGCTTGGGAAATTTGTTTTTAGCCCTTCACTTTTAGTCTGTGTAGGTCTTTTGTCCTGAGGTGGGTCTCTTGTAGGCAGCATATGTGTGAATCACGCTTTGTTATCCATTCAGCTATTCTATGTTTTTTGATTGGAGCATTTAATCCATTTATGTTTAATGTTATTATTGATAGGTACTTATTGTCATTTTTATACCTGTGTTTCTCTCTGTTGCTCTCTTTTCCTTTATTTCCTTAAAGCAGTCCTTTTAGTATTTCTTATAGGGCTTGTTTGGTGAAAGCATGTTCTTTTATACTTCTTTTGTCTTGAAAGCTCTTTATTTGGTCTTCTATCTTGATTGCTGGGTAAAGTAACCTTGGTTGAAGGCCTCTGGTTCTCATTATTTGGAATATTTCTTGCCATTGTCTTCTTGCTTGTAGCATTTGCATTGAGAAGGCAGCAGCTAACCTTATTGGAGCTCCCTTGTATGTTAGTTAATCTTTTTTCTCTTTTGCTGCCTTTAAGATTCTCTCTTTATCTTGGAATTTTGCCATTTTAATGATTATGTGTTTTGAAGTTGCCATCTTTGGGTTCCTCTTGATTGGCACTCTGTGTTTCCTGGATTTGTGTGACTTATTCTCTCATCAAATTAGAGAAGTTTTCCATCATTACTTTTTCAAATAGATTTTTTATCCCTTGCTCTTCATCTTCTCCTTCTGGTATCTCTATTATTTGGATATTATTATGTTTCATATTGTCTTGCATTTCTCTTAATCCCTCTTCATTTTTTCTGAACCTCATTTTCTTTTCTTGGTCTTTCTAGATTTTTTCCTACTTTGTCCTCTAGCTCACTGATCTGATCTTCTCCTTCACTGATCCTGCTTTTGATTCATTCCACTGGGTTCTTTAGTTCTGAAATTGTATCCTTCATTTTTTCTTAGCCCTTGCTGGTAGTTTCTATTTCCTCTTTCATGTTGATGTAGTTTGTAGTGAGTTCCTTGTAGTTACCCTGTGGTTTCTGGTAACAATTTGAGCTCTTTGAATTTTCTGATAACCAGTGCTTTGTATTCAATATTTGATAGTTGACTTGCCTGTATTTCATCTAGCATTCTTTCTGAGGCTTCTTCCTGTTCTTTTGTTTGAGGACAGTTTCTTTGTTCCCATTTTTTTTGTGAGACCTTTCTTGTTAGCTTCAGCTTCTTAAATTGATTTGTTCTGGCTCCCTAGGTTCATGGTGTGAACTTCTGTGGTATAATACCCTTGAGATTCAGTGGTGTAGTCTCCTCGATCTCCCAAGCTCACTGGCCTTGGGCTGTCCTCTAAGTTGACTCTGTGTTTGTCTTCGGGTTTTAGTTGTTTTGGGGTCTTTATTTTGTTGTTCCTTCCCAGTAGCTGGTTACCTAATGGTCCCTCTGTTCACTACTTGTTTAATTTGTTTTATTGGTGAGGGCAGGTTGTGCTGAAGCTAGTTCTTCCATGTGTACAAGGTTTTGAGGATTCTCTTTTGCTTTTGCTCAGTTGTTTGTACTGGGTAGTTTCTCCACTGTTTAGTTATATTTCCAGATAGGTCTTGGGTTGAGGTTTGTGCAGTTTCCAGTCTTTTCTTCATTATCTTCTGTTGTTATCTGTTGGTGGTTCCTTTGTTGTTGGGTTTCCTCTTCCAGTGGTATCCTGGTGTTCACCACAACCACCTACTCTTTTTTTTTTTTTTGTGATCAGTTGGAGGGGAAGGCAAAATGGTTTATGACAGCAGGAGAATATTCTATGATATTTACAGTAGCAGCTGGTAGAGAAGAGATAGGAGATCTTTAGGCTATGTATAGTGTTAACTGTGATCTTCAACTCAACTAGCTACTCTTAAGAAAGGATAGACAGAAGATAAGACTCTTGTTTGGGAGGGAAGGCTTGTCAGTTGGGTCTAGAAAGTAGTCAGGTTGTGGGAGGTCAGATTCTGAGGTAAGGTGAGAGTAAAGGTTAGTAAATAGGTGTAGTGTGTGAGAGAATAGAGTTAACCACTATAGTAATAGAGTTCAGGAAACAGTGAAGTGGTCTCAGTTCCAGGAGGGGTGTTGTGAAGTATTTACAATTGTATGGAACAGCTATTATTTACAATAATATTAGAGTAACAATCATATGACAGAATGTATGCGATCTGGATAACATGAATAGAGGGTATAGAACTTTGAGTAGTGTGCTAAAGGAATCCAAGTAACATGAAGCATAGTAAATTAGCAATAACCTGTGGAGGACAAAGCAGGGGAAACCTGTCAAATGATACAATATAACCAGCCAAGGCAAAGAAACCTATACAGAAAGAGGAGGAATACAAGGATACTATTAAAATATAAAAGATGTAAGAATAATGAAAAAAATAGTAATACATATATGCAGCAATTTGTAGTTTGTCTGCTATAGCAAAGTGAAATTTGTCTCTTTGTCTTTACTGTTGGGATATCCCCTCTTTTGTTCCAACTCTGGTCTTTTTGCATTTCCAAGTTTATTGTCTCACTTGTGAGTAAAAAAAAAAAAAGGCAGGAGAGGGGAGGAAGAAGTGATAAGTTTGGAAAGAAAGGAAGAAGGAATAAAACTACAAAGAAGTAAAGAGAGGAGAAAGATATTGAAAGATAAAACAATAAAAAAGTTTAAAAAATGAAAGATTACTTAAAAAGAAACACAACCCCCCCAGAAAAAAACAGCATCTCTTTTTGGTTTTAAATTGGCCAAACCTGTTTTTCTGGTCTCCCTGCCTGCAGCAGGCTGAGGGGCGATTGCTGTGACCTTTCTTCATTCCCCAGTGTACTTAGGCAGTCCTGGGAGCACTGTCCCAAGAGCTAGTCTGGTGCCTCTCCATAGTGCCCCACACAGGGGATCCAGGTCCTCTTGAGAGCACTCTTTCCCCAGGGGTCATCGCCATTGCTGGGGTGTGGGTGGGCGCATGCACCAATGAGGCTGCCTGGGTTCCTCGGGTTTGGGCCTTAACCCTTCCCGGTGCTGTGGGGGATCGCAAGGCCTTCTGCCCAACGTTGGGATCACTGCCAGGCTGCATGGGGAGTATGCCAAGTGGCTGTTGCAGGAGAATCCTTCAGTTTACTTTTTGTGAAATTCCTCCTGCTCATGCCTGCTGTTCAGTATTGCCCAATTCTCTAGCCAGACCAGTTACGGCGTCAGAGCCTGACACTACGACTCTCAATTCTCCCAAGCCGGTGACCACAGACTCCGCAAATGATCACGGCCCTTGTGTTTGCCTGTTTGTCCTTATTCCCCTCTCTGCAACCTCAAGCAACCAGGTCTCTCCCAACATTGCCCAAACCCTGCTTGGCCGGGGAGGGAGGCAGCTGATGACTGGGCTCTGTCCCACGGACCCAGACCCTGCGGCGGGCCTGGCTCCTAAAGAGTCTATGGTAGACCCAGCGCTGGGTGCCAGGTGCCGGCCAAAGCTGCCACTTCCGCCTCTGCCTCAGTGCTGGTCCCTGGGACCCTACTGTCCTGTAGCCCTTACTGTATGGTTTTTCAGTGTCCGCTACTATTTCTGTTCTCTTATTTTCATGTATGCTGGGGTACTGTTGTCTGTTTGCTCTGTTCCTCTGTAGATCGGCCAGGTTTTTCTCCCATGTGCAGGGGGAGATGGAATCTGCTCCATCCTACTCCATCCCCATCTTCCCCTAGATCCTTCCTGTAGTTTTCACTAAATTCCTAGAGCATCCTTATAACATTATTTTGAACTGTATGTCTGATAATTTCTTGCCTTGATGTTATTTAGCTTTTTTTTTTCTGGAGATTCTACCTTTCTTTCTTTCGGGGGTTGTTTTTTGTCTCCTCATTTTAGTTGGCTCTTTGTGTTAGATGGATTTGCTTTGATTCTCAGTATTGTGTAGTGGCCTTATGTGTTTGCACTGTGGGACCCCATCATGTAGACTCCTTGATCTCTTGGTTGCTCTAGAAATGTATTTTTTGTGGGTTATCTGGACTCTACTGTTGTGTTTTGGTCCTGATTGTTATTGGCCCATTTGTTGGTGGGACTCTCCTCTGCCTGGCTGACTAAGAAGCTTAACCCCCTACCATGTATTGTATACTTTTGTATTGTATAGGTGCTGGAAGAACAAAGAAAAACAGCCCCAAAACAGTACCAAAACAAATAATCCCCTCTTCCACACAACAGAAATATCAATGACAAGAGAGCAAGAAAAAATAAAAGCAGAAAGAGAAATGAAATAATAGAGAAAGGGGAAAAATAGTATGAGAAGACCAAAAGAAAGAAAAATGATTATGAGAGGAGAAAGGGGAAAAGAACTAATACAAGTAATGAATTAAAAGAGGAAAATGGGGAAAGCAACACAGAAAAAGCAACAAATAATAAAAGAAGACAGGAAGGGAACAATGGAGTAATCAAAGGTAAGGATAAAATAGGAGATATGAAAGAAAAAATAGAGTACCAACAATAAAAGAAAAAGAAAAATATTTAAAATAATAAAAAGGCTATGAAAAAATAGCAAAAATAGTGAAAAAATAACTCAAGTGGATTGGTTGTAGCAGAGTTTGGTGCTTGCCTGCTGGTTAATCGCTTTAGATGCCACTCAGATACTCTGAGTCCTGTGTAGTGAATGTCAGGTGCTATTCACATCTGACCATCATCAGCCTTTTCAAAGCTACAAGCAATCCACAGTTTGTGGGTGATTCCACCCACAGAGGAGGGAATCACCCTCCTCTGGTCTTGGCTGTTCCCAAGGTGGGCCAAACTGCTCTTCAAAGCTGGCTTCTATTAGCACTGGGTCCAGGGATGTGTCGGTAAATGTCCCAAGTCACTGCACTGTCTTGAGAGGGCTTCCAGGTATGGGTTAGATCCCAAGTTGGGGGGGGTTGCATCCCCAGTTGGGGCACATACAGGAGGCAACCCATTGATATTTCTCTCTCACCCTGATTCTTCTCTCTTGGTCTCTCTCAAATAGATATAATATAACCTGTATGCATTGTTTTCTTTCAAAGTCTCGTATCATTCTGATGGGGTAGGGAAAGGGAGGGAAGAGTCCAGCAGCAAAATTATAACATGGAATGATGGTGGGGTGCTCACCCTCCCATTTTCTTTTTCTCCTTGAACACTGACATGGCTTGCTCTCCTCTCACTGGATGCCCTGGCCCAGTGCCCACTCCTGATGCCCCTGTACAGGGACTCAGAAATCTAGTGCCTGGTAGGCTCAGCATTATTTCTTAAAGCATGTAAAACAAAACTGGTCCAAGCATACTTCATGAACTTTATGAACTGTGAGAGAAAATAGATATCATTTGCATTCACTTCCTGTTAGTCCATAAGCTAATGGGCTATTGTCAAATTTACCTGCTAGCAACCTTTATTTTCCAGAGAAGTAAACAGCAAGAGAAAAGTCTCCAGAAATAATCACCGTTGGACATTATTGAAGAGATGAGAATCAAGGTTGAGAGGCAGGACCCAGGGGACAAGAAAATCTGGTAGTTATTCTCTATCCCGTCTGTTGTTCTTTGAGTCCTGACCATACATAAAACTTCCCACAAATTAGGGTGGGCAAGTTAGCATATGCAAATAAACTCAGGAAAGTTTATTTTTAAACTGCTTATTTATGCTTGAAAGTAGAGGTTAGACACCTGTTGGTTTCATGGTTTCATTCATATCTTGGTGAAAATGATAAATTTTTTTTTAGTTTTGCATCTCACAATTGGAGCAGCTGTCCTTACCCAGAATCCCCCCAAATGAGGCTGTGTTGGGCCTTGGGTTTTCTGCATTACAAGACTTCCTGCTGCTTGGCATGTGCTTCCCTCTGCTCCAGGAAATAAGGGTTTGGTCGGCTTTACTCCACGGGCTACTTTGACTCTTAAATGAAAATTTCTTTTGATAATTTATATAACCTTATTCTAACTCAGTTGTAATGAGAACATTACTTTGCCACTTTTTTTTGTCTTTGATCTGTAAAAAATCTCTAAATTTTTCAAGTTACAACACAGAATTTTACTTTCATAGTTATAACCTGGGAATTGCAGTTGGATTTCACTTTCTTTCTAAACAAAAAAGCAAACACAAAAACCAACCATCTTTCAAATAAACTAAAGGATATTCAAAAATGCCATAAAAATCATATATATATATGTGTATATATATATATATATATACACATATATATGCCTTTTCATAAATTGCAGTGTTTAGTTAGTAAAAGACTATGATTTAAGCATTAATGGATTCTAAATTCTAATTGCTTACAAGAATTAGATGTCTTAAATTATTTTTTCAGCAGCTTTGCCCATAAAGTTTAAACTATTCTTTTTTATTATACGTAGTGATTTACAGAGAAATATGAGCTCCCAATCCACTTACATTTAACAAAGCAACACCAATGAGTTCCACTGGCTGCATTATACCTGTTTAATATGCTTTCCCCTTAGAAATTAGAAAATTGGCAGGAATACATGGAATTGAAAATCTAAGGGTGTTAGTCAGATTCAATGCTATAGGAATGTTAGATAGCATTGGAAAGTGGCCGAATTAATCTTTCATCCATAATGTATATGTTTCTCAGGACAGGTGCATTTTCTTAGTAGACTGCTGACTCTCAGTAAATCACTTAAAAGCTAGCAATTGCCAATGAGAACCATTGACTGGAATCTATCGATGTCTTCAAATAAAGCATAAAATTTTACTCCTGAATACTAATGCTATATGCCCAGAATAAGGGATGCCACATTTCTATCCCTCAGGCATTTTTTAACAAGATTACCTCAGGGCTAATGTTTCTGTTTGACTGCCATGCCATATTATTGCTACCTGTGACTTCAACTGAAGCCACAGTTTTTCACACCCCAAAAGGAATCAAGGTTGTCAACCATATAATATTATGTTAAGTAGAAAACATAAAATAGCAGGAGAACTTATATATGTAGTATAAATACACACACACACACACACATACACACACACCAGAGGCAGCATCAGGAATAGGAGATGTATTCCCATGAGCAAGAGCATGCTGAGAAAGTGGAATGCTGGGAATTCTGGGTCTCTACAAATGTAACTATTATACTTACTCAGAAAAAATTTGTCTTTTTTCTATATCTGAGGAGAACCTAAGTTCCTAAGTTTGAGAAACTATGTATTTCTGGGCACAATTTGAGCTTCCAAATTAGTTGGGGTCCTTTGTTTCAGGTTTACCTCAGAGTGTTAACACCAAAAAATGAATTATTATTATTTATATATATTATTGTATTTTTCCATCACTATTTATCCTTCCATACCCTGTTCCGTCTCCCTTCACCTTTCTCTCCCATAATCTCCACACATGTTGTCTGTGCCCATGAGTTCTTTCTCTTTTTCTTTTTTCCTTGAACCAGATTATTATTATGCTAAATTCTTGCCATTCTGAAAGCTACTGTTGGGAAACTAAATTCTCCTTTAATTGGGGAGCTGAAAGTATTTAGTAAAAATGGGTCCTTCTCAGTTCCAACTTGAATTTTCTAGAGTAGGGTAAAGTGTTAAGGAATTACTTAATATCAAGGTAAAGTTTTTACAGTCAGAGAGGGAACGAAGCCAAGATAAATTTAACTTATTTAAGTCATGCAATTTCATTGATAAGATAAGATAAGATACAGGACCATTCACAGGAACTGAGTTGTTGGTTGATTACCTATCTTATTATATCTCTTCACTTGTGGAGAGAACCCCAGACATGTCTCCTTAGGTAGATGACTTGTTTCAATTTTCCTCCAGTCTTTCATGCCAATAAAAGTAAGGGATGACTTCTTTGTGAGCTATGCAATTTACGAGTATTTTAGCTTAAGATTTTCCTTTGAATATTTTCAGAAATAAATAGAAGTAGAGGAAAGGACAAATCCTTCAGCTTCTTACTTGGCTACTTAGAGGAAAAACAACAATAAAAAAAACATAGAAAGAGACACTTTATTTTATAGAAACTTTGTTTTATAGTTCTCTTGCCTTCCAAGAGTTGAAATAAACCTTTCACAACAATAATAATAACTGAATTCATGGTCAAATATGACTCCCTAATATTTAAATTTATACTTATGAAAGCCAGGTTTATTCAGTTGCTCTTTCACTTACATACAAACACATCAAAATAACTTAAGAAGGAAGGTTATTGCCTTATGTAAAATTTCTTATGTTTGTTAAAAATAACATATATGCAGAAACAATATCTATAATTTATACATGTGAGTAGATGGATTTACTTAAAGATTATATTGTCAAATTTATGCAAATTGGATCATAGTTTAAATGCACTCAGAATTGATTTTGTCCTTCATGCTTCTTTAGATGGAAAGTTCCCTGTTGAATGAATATTCATTAATTTATGTTTTTTTATACTTGAATTTTTATACATTATTATTTTAAAGCAGAGTCCACTTGTCTTGAACTCTTTCAACTTCTCGGGTGTCCAAGTCCCAGAGCAGTTGCTCCATAAACCTGGGAAAACCATCAGGTCTATTTCCACCCTTTCAAAAGAGTCTGGGTTGATACATTTTTAATGAAAAAATTTTTATTGTTTGATTTTAGAGAGAGAGAGAAACACTGATTTGTTGTTTCACTTATTTAAACATTCATTGGTTGACTCTTGTATGTGCCCTGCCTTACTGAGGATTGGACCCACACCCTTGGTGTAGTGGGATGATGCTCCAACCAACTGAGCTACACCATCAAGGTTTGGGTTGATATTCCTCAGCTTCCTTCTCATATAGATCTCTAGTAACTTGCTTATACAGACACTCAATGATGTTCATTCACTTACCTCTACTTACAGAGTATTTTAGTTTTTTTATTTTTATTTTAATTTTCTGACTAAATTTTAAATTTATTTATGCATATTTAATTGGAATAGGCATAGACCAAAAAAGAAGAAAAAAATCAGGATAAAATGCCGTGCTATTTTGTTTGCAGGGAGGCGTCAGGAGATAGAACAAATTGCCAGGACAACATTGTAAGACAACCCAAAGTAGCTGGGTTACATAATGTTTAGAGTAAAATGTCAAAATTAGGTATCATCCTACTTATTCTAAAATAAAAAAGGAAGTCAAAAGTTTATTCTACTTAGTGTAAGAACTTTTACATTAAATGTAATTCATTTCTCAGAAAATCCAAGTATTTAAGTTTTATTATGCTTTGCTCTTCTTGTGTTAGATAGTCCTGATTCTCTGATTAAGACAAGTTTTCTTTAAGGAAAAGTACTGATATTTTATTTGCTCCACAATCCAAAGAGATTGCACTGGAGTCAGTGACCAATATTATCATTGCTTATTAGTCCTCCCAAATAGCTTTGTGTTTTAGTCTACTGGTATCTAGGTGGTGAGAGAAGATGGTGTGTTGAAGCCTGATTACCTCATGTAGTTCTTTCATTTGTAACCTTACAGACTTGTAGGTAATTTTTATTTCAATGGAAGAAGCAATATCAGAGGGCTCAAGCAGATTACTCGGGCTGTTCCTCCTTGCCTCTGTTTTCCCTTTTACAGAACAGGCTTCAACTCTTTACACACCAAAGAGATCCATCAAACCTAAGACTGTGCCCACTCCACAAGACAGATATCAGGGCTCAAGACAGGGTTTTAAGACACAGACACCTGTGAAATGCTCTATATTCTTCAGAAAGTTCTTCTCCAAATAACTTTTTTCTCATCAAATATTTTCATACAGTGAAAAACCTATCTAAAAGAAAAATTTCCTTCAGATTTCTCTGACAAAGACCTCTTTTCCTGATGGCATGTGACTATAGTTAGAAGTCCTGAGGCTGAGTCTCCCTGTAATCTCTCCTTGTTTATGGAAAAGTAAGGAAAAGACAAGTTTTCTGCGATTTTCCAAATATTTTCCTGACAATCACACTACACAACATTTACTGACTGCTTTCCTGTGCTGGGCCCATCTCAGGCAGGTGGCAGGGGCTTCTCTGCAATGCATCTTTGTTTGGCTGATGTCCTCATCACAACTTCACCCTCCCAAACCTGTCTAAAAGAAACAGGTCCCAGGATCTCCCAAATGCAGGCCTATAAATCAGAGAGAACTGGTGGCTTTGGGGACTCTTTGCTTTCTGCATTCCCCACAGTGCACTGACCATGACTGCTGGAGGCCAATGGGGGAATCAAGACTTCATAGCTTACACAAATCCTACTTCAGAGAATGGAATTATATACCCTTTTTTTTTTTAACTTAAATACAACCTTGATCTGTTTCTCTTGAATAAATAGATGTTGCTACAGGTAGTCTGGTAGGGGCACCCAAAGGTTATCAAAATTCATGCTTTCTTGCCTCTTCTTTCCAGTTTTCACCACTCCTACAAGTTACATATCAAGAATTTCATTTTTACCCTTGCAGATTATCATCAGGATGCAAGGAGAGAAAGCATGAGGCTGCTGTGTGTAAAGTCCTAAATATGATCTCTGGTCAAAAGTAAATTCTACCACTACCATTCTTTTATAGGGAATAAGTAAAAATGCAGAATAGAAAAAGAACTTGTCCAGAAATCACCAGCTTTACGTGACAGAGCTGGTAATTGATCCAGCTGTCACCACCGTGATCTATTCCTTCTCTTCATTGAGAAGTAATGCATTCAAAATTGTCTAGCATGTGTCACCCGTGTCTAACATTGGCCCAGAAACTGCTGATATAAAACATGTCACTGCGGTGCTTGCTATTAGCAGGTCACCACCAGCAGACCAGGGACCCCAACATGGGAGAGGGCAATTCTTACCTTAAACAGATATCAGTCAGATGAAAGGAAAAGATCAAAATAACAGGGCACAGGGCGGGATTTGGTAAGTTCCCACATTATTTTATATACAGAAACAATGAGATATATCTCCCATTTCTTCTTCTGAGGGCCTCTATGTTTCTCAAAAGTCATTTGATTTTCCATTTTCTCCTCCTTGCTCTGGTAAGAAGTCATATATTCTCCCATGAGTATTGTTCTTTCCTTCCTCTTCTCCTATAAGTTGGTAGTTGGTATTTAAGCCCTGAATTTAAACCACTTTACTGTAATCCCTGCATATTTATATCAATGAAAATTTGTCTTTTCTCTTGCTAATTTTTTTGGGGTAAGTTTAATTAACAAGCCTCCAGTTACTGAACTAAGAGGGTAGAGGAAAAGATTCACCTCCCCTCAACTGTATCATCACCCAAGGAGAGAAGGGCTGAGGCCAGAACCTTTCAGGACACTCGTAGATAGTTGTCCATAATGGAAAAAAGGAATTAACTAGAAAGATTGAAATGATATGGTTGGAGGAGGGGACTCAGGAGGATGTGGGGAGTGGAGGGTTTCAAGATAGAAAAGTAGGGAGCAGTGACAAATCTTGCAGAGAGTTTGGAGAGACTGACACTTTATTGTGTGTTTACTGTTTGCTTCACTCCACCAAGCTTGTAAAACATCATGCCATCTAATCCTGATAGCATGCTGGGGCCTGAGAGTAAGCTCTAGCCTCATTGTCCAGGCCCAGAGAAGAAAAGTGACTCACTAAGGTTGTTGAGCTGTGAGAGAAGGAGCCAGTATGACTCTGGATGTTTGGCTCTAATACTCCTGCCTTTCTGCTCTCTGCAAACAAGGAGAAAATTCTGAAACCTGGTTATTTAGTTTTGGAGTGAATTTGTTTTAAACAGAGAGCTACAGCTCTAACCAGTGTAGCTCAGCTGGGTGAACTGAACCAAAAGGTCACCAGTTTGATTCCTAATCAGGGCACATGCCTGGGTTGTGGGTTGAGTCCCTGGTTGGGGCACACGTAAGAGGCACCCAGTCAACATTTCTTTCCTTTCCTACCACTGTAGATAGATAGATAGATAGATAGATAGATAGATAGATAGATAGATAGATAGATGATAAATAGATAGATAGATGATAGATAGGTAGATAGATAGATAGATAGATAGATAGATAGATAGATAGATAGATAAAGAATCTTTAAACAGAGATGATTAGACTGTAGCCTGTGGGACAAAGCTGATCACTGCCTGTTTCTGTAAATGAAGTTTTGTTGTTTTCTGGCCCCAGCCACTCATTTGCTAGTTGTCGTCTGTGGTGGCTTTCACCAGCACTGGCAGAGGGGAGTGGCTGTGAAGGAGACACCCAAAGCCTAACAATTTATTATGGACTCTTTACAGAAAAAAATGTGCTTGCCCTCCCTGCCTTACACCACTAGGTTGCATACAAATTTTACAAAATGGGAATTCTGATTTAGTCTAATGTAAAAATCTTATAATGTAAATACACTTATAGAGAAAATCCTATATTAAACCAGTATGACTTCCATCTACGAAGGAATAAAACCAGGCACTCTAAACTGTACTAAATTGGGCTGTTACTGTTTTCAGAGATTTGAAAGAACCAAAAGTTGATGAATAACAATTAGATGACACCAATAAAGTAGCACATAACAAATCAAAATCAAATCTGGTAAAATTATTGCATCCCTCAAGAACACAGAAGAGGTGGTGGGTGGAGAGTTAGAAAAGGTGAGGGTGTCATACTTAAAAGACAACAAACAATCCCTTAGGACTTTGGAGTTAGCACATAATAGGTCACCAGCCAATTTGTCCCTTGCCCATTATCCAAGACCCCAGGGCCTTGAGGAAGAACATATGTCTCTCTTTTCTTTTGATGTGTCTGGCAGTAGTACCATGGGCTCCTCAGAGGCAAGGGGTGTCCCCTGGGCTGGCAGCCTCCCTGGTGTTGGTAGAACAGCAGGCTGTCTGAGGTGGCAGTCCTGCTGGGGCACATCTGTCCCTCTCAGTATTCACACTGCTAATGTCTCTCTCTGGTGACAAATGCAAATTGGGTTGCTTCGTCCAAACATGTCAGCCTCATTAACAAGTGCATAACGATTGGCACAGAACACTGGCTTCTCCTGTGTGTTTGGTTCTTACCTCCACCCACCTAGGGGTCTCTCATCCTTCAGAACAGAATTATTGATAGGGAGCTCTGGTTGTAGGGAACAAGCAAGTGCAGAACACTTTTTATTTTAAACAAAAAAAAAGGCTATGGTAAGTAGAAGTTTGTTTGCCATAGGTTATTGTCTATAAAGCAAATGGATCACCTCTGATAAAAAAAATTCAGCAGAATCAGACTAATACACCTTGATCTTATATATATAATTATCTACTGTGCCCCCATGGTAGAATGGTATATAAGATTTCAACTCTGGATATGAGATATAGGGCAGATAGATTTTTATAATTTGTTTAAATACTTGTTAAGTTGGCCAAAAGCCTATTTAGGTTTTTCTATAAAATAAAAGACACATTCTCCATTTTCACCAATAACTATTGATTTGGATATTTTGAGTATGTCAGCTGTCTCCCGTGTGGAATAACACTGAGTATTCTCAATTAATGTATCAATTTGATGGCCATCAACTTTAACTAGTCTATCCAACTGTGGAGCATTGTCCAGTGAGAAATCTCCAGCATGAAACCTCACAAACCACTTTTGACATATTCAGTCAGTCACAGGAGCTACTATATGTATACACTGCACAATTTTTTTGTGTGAGTATCAGTTGCATTTTTACCTTTCTTGAAATAATAAAGGATAATATGCTGAAAATGTTTTCTTTCCTCTTCAGTACTAAAATGGCTACACATAAATTTACCTATTTTGATAAGTTTTTTATGCATGCTTATATGACAACTGTCACAATACAATATAATGAAATTGTTTCAAATGACATTAAAGTCAACTAAGCACTACTAGAATAATCTCATGAAAAAACAAACAAACAAACTCTTTGACCAACTCAGCCAATACTCATTGACTTAAAATTATTTTGGTAAAGAATTTGATGAACAGTATAGTTGATAATTAAAACTTTGCCTTTTCTTTCATTTAATTAATCTACCTTTAATTATTCAAGTAATTTTATTTCTTAAAACAGGAATTTAAATGCATACAATGTTTTTGTGTTTCTTAAATTTATCTAATAATAATATTGTGGTAACAGCAGCCTGGAAATTCAGTCAGGGCTGTATTTTTGTTACTAACAAGTGCCCCATACTCTTAGGTGCTGGAAAGCTTAAAATAGTCTTGTTGCGATCAAAATCCTTTTAAAGTCTTTTTGAAGCCAATAATATATTTGTTGTATAAGCATAGGTTAACTCCATGATATTAGATATCAAGGGAATAAAGCAAAATATTACTTGATAATGATGAGGATTTTTAGTTTGCATTCATTTGACTCAGTATACATTTTGAGATGCCACACAAATTATTTTTACTGCTAAAATCTCATATGATGACTTTAAAATATTTTAAAGGATAGTATCAATACTCTTTTCTCATTTCTGGAAATTTTGTTTGGGACACAAGAGATGCACTTTTTGGATTTGAGGTAAATTAGCATACATCCACCACACTTAGCATAAATTGAAGACACTGCACCATGCATGAAAGCAGAAGGAATTGTGACAATCTGGAAGTTTGTCACTGGTGTCAAACACCTGTATGTTTGCCCATCCAAACAATTGACCAATTGGCTTAATTTTTATTTGAGCATTTGGTATCATAAAAATAAAGCATAAAGCAAACTATAGGAATATTATATATTCAAGTACTCAACTAATTTTTCCTTGTTGATTATTTAGTATCAACTCAGGCAGAGCAAAGATATATCATCATAGTAGTTCTGAAAATTTTAGTTGTTTCCATTTTCTGATAAACAAAGTTCTGGGGAAAAGTTCAAAATTTTTCTTTCTCAAGAAGACACAGATTATTTTGTTTCTATCTTTGTTAGAAATATATAAATAGTCAATGAGAAAAATTAATTTAGTAATTGAATATATAATTTTCCTATAGTTTATTTTATGTTTTATTTTCATGGTAGCAAATGCTCAGATAAAAATTAAACAGATTGGTCCATTGTTTGGATGGGCAAATATGCAGGTGTTTGAGACCAGTGACAAACCTCTAGATGGCCATACTTCCTTTGGGTTTCATGCATACGCCTGGCATGGAATGGTGCTGTTGATGTATACTAGGAATTTCTTATTAAAGATTTTAAAAACACTCTTCACCTATTAATCACAGCAAAAATCTAGCATGGTTATTGTTTAAACACTTTCTTTCTAAAAGGTAATCTCTGCCCTGAAATGAAGTCTCCATGTTGCCTTCTCTTTAACAGGGAATCAAATTGCTTGTGTGAAGGTTCACAGAGCCTCCATGCTTATGTGCCTGTCTGAGAGGACAGAGGTAAATGGAAAGAGAAAAGAGCTGTCTGAGAATCAGAGAATTACAGGGATGTTGTGCAGGGGCACACGGGCAGTTCAGAGCCAAGAACCTTGTGAGTCTTCTGCAAGAGAGCTATGAGCCACCTGGGCCCTATGGGCTCTGGACTCCTCCTCAGTGTTGTGCTCACTATCACCCATAACAAAGTTATCAGCTCTCCATCTTTTCTCTTTCTAAAGAACTATATTTCTGAGGGTGACAGTGATGTTACTGGCATTTCCCTCACCAACAAGGATTCCTGCAGGCCACTTCAACTCTACCCATTCCTTGTCTTAGACAAGTGCTTGGCTGTTTCCAAGCATCTGAGCTCTTGTGCACTTTGTTTTTCTCCCTTTATTTCTCCCTACTCCCAAGTTTAAAAAAGGCCTCAGTTCCTTAAAGTGCTAAGTACCCTCACCTGCATCTGCCTGCTCCTGAAGCCACATATAACACTAGTCAGACTGCAAACATGTAGTGCCACCTGATCCAGGTGTGGCTGACAAGTTCTAGGTATCTGGAGGGACAGGCATCTGACCTTGCAGCTGGAAGTCAGCCTACTAGACAGGGATACCAGCAGGGGAGAGAGTGCTGGGTACTGGTTTGGCAGTCATAGTGAGATGGTAGCCTGCGGGGGGCCCTCACAGGTGGCACCTGAACTTTCTACTGGTGACTTTCCTTCATTGGTCAACAAAGTTCCTCTCTTTCTTGGAAGGAAAAAGGAGAACAAGGGAAGAAAGAGGCAGGTGTGTTCTAACAGTTGACTCTTTTTTTGTCTGTTATTTATCTTGCATAATAATTCTAAAAATACCATGTGGGAAACTGTATGTTCACCTGTGAATGCCACAGATCCAATTTGTCTGGTTGAATGCTACCTTATTACCACTCCAATAATTTCTTCACTATCCACAGAAAGCTCAGGCCAGGACTCAACACAAAGGTGGTGTAGTTCTGAGCCAGTTTTACACCGTGAGATCAAATACTCGCCTTTCTTTAAACCCCTACTTTTATCTAACCCAATTCCTTGGATGTCTGTTAGAAATTTGGCTGATTTGTATGCTACTTTAAAGAGCTGACTATTAGGTGGATTAACACACGGAATTAAGTCTTTGGATATACCATGGACATTAAATTATTTCAGGTGCCCCATTCAGAATAAAGCCAGTATTTCAAGATCTGAAAGCTGCAAATGAATTTTCCATATAAGTGTTGGAAAAAATTCGGAGTCAGTCTGCTAAGCTGTGGGATGTGGAAAGATTTAGACTACACAGAGGTTGCAAACTTAAATGGTTTTAGGGAGGTAACCAAAGTGGGAAGTGTCAGGGTACAAAATAATAGGCAATGGTGGCAATGGGGTGAAGTGCATAGTGCAGGCTGTGCCTATGGCTGGCAGACTAATTTGTTTGAACCCATTACTGTGGGTTAGTGAAAGCCTCTGTAGACTTATAGTACAATCCACCATTTACAGGCTGAGGAACGAAGGGCAGGTTCATTCTGTGACTTGCCCCAAATCACCCAGATCATCATCACAGGGCTGACCAGAATGGGTAGCTTCTGATTCTAGCTCAGATCACTTTCTATCATCATTTCAAATTCCATCATTCCAAGTTCCATCATTTCATTTCATCATTCCAACAGGTGAAAAAATAATTATTGAAAGTTTTGTGTGTGGTCATCATTTTCTTCTTTAAATTCTCTAAGCTTCTTTCTTATTCATCTGTGAATAGGCATAATGCTCCTTACTGATACATTTTTAAAAAGCTCCACAGCAATTTGGATTTATTAAGATAGTAAACTTTCCTTCTCCCCCTTCTTCCTCTGCTTCCTGCCTCCTCTTGCCCCATCTGCTCTTCTTTGCTTTCCTCTCTCTGCCCTCCCTCCCCTTCCCTCTTCACTTTGTCTTACATAATTTCGCAGCTATAGAGAGAGTAGTGAAGTGCTTTTTATGTAACATGTACTCAAATATTTAGAGTGAAACAACTAATGCAAAGTGTGCCAATCATAAGGTATAGGACAGACAGTTGTTATATACTGCAGGTAAATAGAAGCCCACATTGTACTGTCATTGGTCCACTTTCCTTTAGCGATGCTGGTCCTGAGTCTGAGCTTCAAATGGTCTCTCTGGCAATGGTAATAGTTATCCTGAACACCCTTGCAACAGGCTGGCAGGATCTGTGGAATAATCTGTCAATTCATGCAAAGCCAATTAAAGCATTTGTGAACTGAAGACTCAGACTTGGCCTTGCTAGCCCCCTGCTCCATGCTATTGACTTTTTTTCTCATTTATGATGCTGGGTCTTGATGTTTGACACTGGAAGCAAAGCAAACAGAAGACTCTATGACACACCACTGAGGGAATTAAGGGGTCCTCTCATACTCTTCTTGGCTGGTGCAGGCATGCCAGGCTGCACATGAGAGAGCCCAGCCCAATCAAGAGCAAAGATAGCTGTGCTACACAGCTACTCCTGCTACCCTGGAGCAACAATTGGGGTATGGACAGACACATTTCAGACACCTCTGCTGCCCTTAGGGTATACCCCTGGCAGATTGCTGCTTCTGGTGCTTGGTTGTCTGACTGACGAACTACCTGGTTTGTTCTCTTACAAGATCTTCTTGGGAATGGAGAAGAGCTGTTGTTGGGTAAGACCCATGTCCTAGAGGAGAAGGCTACATCACTGAACTCTGTTGTCCATTCTCTTTCCTTTCTGAGAAATTCTAATTTCAACCCCAGTATACATACTTTTGCCACAAGACATAATGAAAATTTCAGAGAACTACTCAAAGTAATGATAGCAATTTAAAGAATGTATATTTATGCAGTGTTAATTATCTGCCATATCATTCAATTTTCACACTTCTTTGAGGAAGCAACTATTGTCTCATCATTCTCACTTACACCTGAGGAAACTGATGCTCACAAGGGTTAAAGTTACCCATGGTGGGTCACACACCTTGTAAATAGTGGAATCCAGATTTGGCTTCAGATCCTCAACCACAACACTGTGCCACTTTCACCAATCATATCAGTGAAACTGGAGGGTGAGCTAGCTGTGACTAATGCTTATTCTATGCAAGTTATAACTCTCCTTATTCCAAAGACCTTACATTTATAACACAAACAGATCATACATATTCTACAATTTTAAGAAATTACCATTGCCAAGCTCTGATCTAATCGTTTGAGAGAAGATTGAACTATCATTCATGAACTTGCTGATTAGAATAACAGCACTTAAACAAATACATTAGCAGTGATACTTTTTCACATGTGTGTTTGTGTCAAAGTGCATGTGGACACTCTCCTGGAATCTTCAAAGGTCTATGTCTTTTAGAAAGTGATTGTTCAAAACTGACAGTAACCAGAGGGGAAGTGGGAAGTGGTAATGGGGCAAGGAGAGAGGGAAGGGTTGTCAAGGAACATGTATAAAGGACACATGGAAAAAGCCAAAGGGAGTTAGGATCAAGGGTGGGAAGTGGGGATGGCTGGGGTTGGTGGAAATGCCGGTGGGGAAACAGAGACAACTGTACTGGAACAACAACAAAAAGAGAGTGATTGTTCAAGTCCCTTTAAGGGTAGTGTCCCTCCAGATTTCATTCCTTCAGCATGTACTCATGGCTTGTCATGCACCAGACAATGTGCCAGATTCTCAGTAATGACATAGTGCCTCTGTCTCTAAGCTAACCTTTGAGAACAAGTAATAAGCTGGGTTTCCAAACTAGGAGCACCTAAGTTGGACCAGTCTTGTTTTGGGAAGACCTTATCATCTTAAAATTAGGTTTTGAGGGTAATTTTTATTGATATGTAATTGACATATGGTGTTGTATCTTTTTTAATAAAAATGTTTTTAATTAAAATAATAGGGGGAAAATGATTTCTTATAATGACATATTGAATAATAAGCAATAGGAAGGGCTACATCCCAGGCTTAGAAGTTGGATGGTCAAACTAAGATAGTAAGAAGATATTTCACCAAAACATCCTCAAAATTTTAATGTAAAATAATTTTTAACAGGAAGGCATTAAGTGAATGTGAACCAATGCAGGCAAAAATAAACATTCCTTTACATTCATGAACTCAATTTTCATGAAGGTTACCTCCAGTCAATGTCACATGTACAAAGAGCTAAT
This sequence comes from Artibeus jamaicensis, assembly GCF_021234435.1. Lineage (NCBI taxonomy): Eukaryota > Metazoa > Chordata > Mammalia > Chiroptera > Phyllostomidae > Artibeus > Artibeus jamaicensis. Next base: position 4,708,917 of record NW_026521810.1, on the reverse strand, counting down.
CTCCATTTTTTAATTAAGGTATGTTCAAATTCATTTATTTTTTATTTTTTTCAACTCAGTCATTTCCTTTATTCAGCTAACAAAATATTTTTTAATTTTATTTGGTTATTTTTCAAGTACAGTTTTTTGTCTATTTCTCCCATCCCAGCCCCCCATCCCGGCCCCGTGCTCCACACCTCCCTCCCCTTTCCTCCCCCCTAGTCCTCATCCCCGTGTCCATCATACTTGTTCCTCCAAATCTCTCCCCATTTTTCCCTTTAAATTGCCTTCCCTCTCCCCTCTGGTCACTGTCCCCTTGTTCTCTATTTCAATGTCTTTGTTTTTATTCTGCTTGCTTGTTTGTTTTATTGTTTAGCTTCCTGTCAAAGGTGAGATCATATGGTATTTGTCTTTCAACACCTGGCCTATTTCACTCAGCATAATGCTTTCCAGTTCCATCCATGTTGTTGCAAAGGGTAGTAGCTCCTTCTTTCTCTCTGCAGCATAGAATTCCATTGTGTATATGTACCACAATTTTTTGATCCATTCATTGACTGATGGGCACCTAGGTTGCTTCCATCTCTTGGCTATTGTAAATTGTGCTGCTATGAACATTGTGGTGCATAGGTTCTTTGATATTGAAGTTTTAGGATTCTTAGGATATAATCCCAGCAGTGGAATTGCTGGGTCAAAAGGCAGGTCCATTTTTATTTTTCTGAGAAAATTCCATACTATTTTCCATAATGGTTGTACCAGTCTGCAATCTGACCAACAGTGAACAAGGGACCCCTTTTCCCCACACCCTCTACAACATTTGTTGTTTGTTGCTTTGTTTATGATAGCCATCCTGACTGGTGTGAAGTGGTATCTCATTGTAGTTTTAATTTGCATCTATCTGATAGCTAATGATATTGAGCATCTCTTCATGTGTTTCTGGATCCTCTGTATGTCCTCCTTGGAGAAGTGTCTGTTCAAGTGCTTTTTCCATTTTTTAATTGGGTTAGATGTCTTCTTAGAGTGGAGTCATGTAAGTTCTTTGTATATTTTGGAGATTAAATCTTTGTCTGAGGTACTGTTGGCAAATATGTTTTCCCATACAGTTGGTTGTCTTGCTAATTTAATACTGTTTTCTTTAGCCACACAGAAGCTTTTTATTTTGATAAGATCCCATTTCTTTATTCTTTCCTTTATATTCCTTGCTGTAGGGGATATATCAGTAAAAATGTTGCTGCGTGGAATATCTGAGATTTTCTTGCCAATATTCTCCAATAGGACTTTAATGGTGTCATGGCTTATATTTAAGTCTTTTATCCACCTTGAGTTTATTTTGGTGTATGGTGTAAGTTTGTGCTTAAGTTTCATTTTTTTTTGCATGTAGCTGTCCAGTTCTCCCAACACCATTTGTTGAAGAGGCTATTTTTACTCCATCTTATGCTTCTGTTACTTTGTCTAATATTAATTGACCATAGAGATATGAGTTTATTTCTGGGCTCTGTATTATGTTCTATTGATGTATCTGTCTGTGTTTATGCCAGTACCAGGCTGTTTTGATTACAGTGGCCTTGTAATACAGTTTGATATCAGGTATTGTGATTCCTCCTACTTTGTTCTTCTTTCTCAAAAGAGCAGCTGCTATTCAGGGTCGTTTATCGTTCCATATAAATTTTTGAAGTGTTTGTTCTATGTCTGTGAAATATGTCTTTGGTACTTTAATAGGTATTGCATTGAATGTGTATATTGCTTCGGGTAGTATGGACATTTTGATGATGTTAATTCTTCCAATCCATGAGCACGGTATGTTTTCATTTGTTTGTGTCTTCCCTGATTTCTTTCTTCAGTGCTGTGTAGTTTTCTGCATACAGGTTTTTTACCTCCTTGGTTAGGTTTATTCCCAGATATTTTATTTTTGTTTTTGCTATATCAAATAGAATTTTTTCTTGATTTCTGCTTCTGCTGTTTCACTGTTAGTATAAAAAAATGCCTTTGATTTCTGGATGCCTTGTATCTTGCTGTTCATTAATTCATTAATTAGTTTGAGCAGTTTTTATGGTAGAGTCTATAGTATTTTCCATGTACACTATCATGTCATCTGCAAACAGTGACAGTTTTGTTTCCTCCTTTCCTATTTGGATGCCTTTTATTTCTTTTTCCTGCCTGATTGCTGTGGTCAAAACTTCCAATACTATATTGAATAGAAGTGGTAAAAGTGGACAACCTTGTCTTGTTCCTGATCTTAGTGGAAAAGCTTTTAGTTTTTGCCCGATGAGTATGATGTTGGCTGTGGGTCTCTCATATATGACCTTTATAATGTTGAGGAATGCTCCCTGTATTCCCACTTTGCTGAGTGTTTTTATCATAAATGGGTGTTGTACCTTATCGAAAGCTTTTTCTGCGTCTATTGATATGATCATGTGGTTTTTGTCTTTGCTTTTGTTTATGTGATGAATTACATTTACTGATTTGCGAATGTTGAACCATCCTTGCATCCCTGGGATGAATACCACTTGGTCATGGTGTATAATCTTTTGGATATATTGTTGGATGCGATTTGCCAATATTTTGTTGAGGATTTTAATGTCTATGTTCATCATTGATATTGGCCTGAAGTTTTCTTTCTTTGTTGTATCTCTATCTGGTTTTGGAATTAGGATGATGCTGGCTTCATAAAAGGAGTTTGGGAGTTTTCCATCCTTTTGGATTTTTTGGAATAGTCTGTGAAGAATGGGGGTTAGCTCTTCCTTAAATGCTTTGTAGAATTCTCCTGTGAACCCATCTGGTCCGGGGCTTTTGTGTGATGGGAGTTTTTTGATTACTGCTTCAATTTCTTTTGCTGTTATTGGTCTACTGAGGTTTTCTGTTTCTGTTTTGGGAGATTATATTTTTCTAGAAATGTGTTTATTTTCCCTAGGTTTTCAAATTTCTTGGCATACAATTCTTCATAATAATTTCTTCCAATCTGTTCTACTTCTGTAGTATCAGTTGTAATCTCTCCTCTTTCATTTCTAATTGGGTTTATTTGTGTTTGTTCCCTTCTTTTCTTGATGAGCCTACTTAAAGGCTTGTCTATTTTGTTTATCTTTTCAAAGAACCAACTCCCAGATTCATTGATCCTAAGAATTGTGCTTTTAGTCTCTATGTCATTTAGTTCTGCTCTGATCTTGGTTATTTCCTTCTTTCTACTTGCTCTGGGCTGTTTTTGTTGTTGTTCCTGGAGTTCTTGCAGGCGTAGAGTAAGGTTGTTTCTTTGAATTGTTTCTATCTTCTTTAGGTAGGCCTGTATTGCTATAAACTTCCCTCTGAGGGCTGCCTTCACTGTGTCTCATAAGTTTTAGGTTGTTGTGAGTTAGTTTTCATTTGTTTCCTGAAACTTTTTGATTTCTTCCCTAATTTCATTCTTGACCCATTTGTTGTTTAATAGCATACCATTCAGTCTCCATGATTTTGGGTGTTTTGGTTTTTTTACTTTGGGGTTTAGTTTCCAATTTTAGTCCCTTGTGGTGAGATAAAATGCTTGGTATGATTTCAATTTTTTTTGAATTTGTTGAGGCTGGTTTTGTATCCTATCATGTGGTCTATCTTTGAAAAGGTTCCATATCCATTTGAAAAGAATGTGTATTTAGCTTCTTTGGGATGAAGGGCTCTGTGTATATCAGTTAGGTCCATTTCATCAAGGGTGTTGTTTAATGCCGCAATATGTTGATATTTTATTTGGAAGATCTGTGCATTATTGATAGTGGGGTGTTAAAATCCCCTACTATAATTGTGTTGCTGTCTATATCTTTCTTGAATTTTTCTAAGATTTTCTTTATATATTTTGGTGCTCCTATGATGGGTGCATATATAGTTATGATGTTAATGTCTTCTTGGTGGATTCTTCCCTTGAGTATTATGAAGTGACCTTTTGGGTCTCTTTTTATGTCCCTCATTTGAAGTCTATTTTGTCTGATAGGGGAATTGCTACCCCAACTTTTTTTTTCTTGTCCATTTGCTTGGAACATTTGTTTCCAGCCTTTCACTTTTAGTCTGTGATGGTCTTTTGTCCTGAGTTGGGTCTCTTGTAGGCAGCATGTGTGTGGGTCATGCTTTCTTATGCATGCAGCTATTCTGTGTCTTTTGATTGGAGCATTTAATCCATTTACGTTTAAGGTTATTATTGATAGGTGCTTATTCATTGCCATTTTTGTACCTGTGTTCCTCTGTCTGTTCCTTTTCCTTCCTTTCCTTAAAGCAGTTTTTTTTGTATTTCTTGTAGAGCTAGCTTGGTGGCAGCATATTCTTTTAGACTTCTTTTGTCTTGGAAGCTCTTTATTTGGCCTTCTATCTTGATTGAGAGCCTTGCTGGGTAAAGTAGCCTTGGTTGTAGGCCTCTGGTTCTCATTACTTGGAATATTTCTTGCCATTCTCTTCTTGCTTGGAGTGTTTCCATTGAGAAGTCAGTAGCTAACCTTATTGGGGCTCCCTTGTATGTTACTTCTTTTTTCTCCCCTGCTTCCTTTAAGATTCTCTGTTTGTCTTGGAATTTTGCCATTTTAATGATGATGTGTCTTGAAGTGGGCCTCCTTGGGTTCCTCTTGATTGGGGCTCTCTGGGATTCCTGGATTTGTGTGACTTTTTCTCTCATCAAATTGGGGAAATTTTCTCTCATTACTCTTTCGAATATGTTCTCTATCCCTTGTTCTTCTCCTTCTCCTTCTGGTATTCCTATTATTTGGATATTATTACGTTTCATATTGTCTTGCATTTCTCTTAATCCCTCTTCATTCTTTCTGAGCCTCTTTTCCCTTTCCTGTTCTTTCTGTGAGATGCTTTCTAATTTGGCCTCCAACTCACTAATCCGATCTTCTGTCTCATCTACCCTATTTTTAATGCTCTCTACTGTGTTTTTCCATTCAGAAATTGTATTCTTCATCTCCTCTCGGCCCTTGCAAAGTTTCCATTTTCTTTTTCATGTTGGTATAGTTCGCGGTGAGATCATTATAGCTCCCCTGTAGTTTCTGGTAGCTGATTGTGAGCTCTTTGAACTTCCTGATAACCAGTGCTTTGAATTCAGTATCTGATAGTTGACTTGCCTCTATTTCATCTAACATTCTTTCTGAGGCTTCCTTCTTTCCTTTCATTTGGGGATTATTTCTTTGTCTTCCCATTGTTTGTGAGACTCTTCTTGTTAGCCTCAGCTTCTTAGATTAATCTGTTTTGACCCCCTGGTTTTATGGTGTGAACTTCTGTGGTGGAATGCCTGTGAAATTCAGTGGTGCAGTCTCTTTTGGTTATCCTGTCGTTCTCTGCTTCCACCTACTCAAATATGCAGCAACTTTTGGCTTCTCTCCTACTGCAAAGTGCAATTTGTGTCTCTGACTCTACTATTGGGAGGCCTCTTCTATGGGTCCAGCTCTGGTCTTTTCATATTTTCAAGTTGATTGTGACTCTTGTGGGTAAAAGAAAGAAAAGACAAGGAAAGAAATAAAAGAAGAGGAAAAAAAAGGTTAGGGGAATGGAAGAAAGAGCAATAAGTTTAGTAAGAAAAGAAGAAGGAATAAAACAGAAAATCTGAGAAAGGAGGAGAAAGTATCGAAAGATGAAACAGTAATAAAATTTAAAAGAAGTAATAGATTAATTTAAAAAAACAAAAAGATAAGAAAATGAATGCAAAAATAAAGAAAGTAAAAAAAAGAATAATGCCTTGGCTGGCATAGCTCAGTGGATTGAGCGCGGGCCTGCCAACCACACGATCGCGGTTTGATTCCGAGTCAGGGCACATGCCTGGGTTGCAGGACGGTTCCCTGCAAGTCAGTTCCCAGCAGGGAATGCACGAAAGGCAATTATACATTGATGTTTCTCTCCTGCTCTCCTTCCCTTCCTCTCTCAAAGATAAATAAATAAAAATCTTAAAAAAAAAAGAATAAAAATAAAATAAAATAAAATAAAAAGAAAAAAACCCCCCAAAACAACAACAAAAAAGGAAACGTCATTTGTTGGTGTCAAACTAGCCGAACCGGTTTTTCTGGCTTGAGTTGGCTGAGGGTCGATTGTTGTGTTTTTTCTGCCAGCCCTCACTCAGGAGCCAGACACTTGGTGCCTCTCCCCAGCTCCCTACAATGGGGAACTAAGACTTCCTCACAACGCTCCCGTCCCAGGGGTTATCGCCATGGGCTGGTTTGTGGTGCTTGCTGGTGCCTGCACTGGCCTAGTTGCCTGGTTCCCTCCGGATTGAGCACAGACCTGCCCCCGTTCTGTGGAGAAGCTCTAGGCCCTCTGCCCAATCTCGGGTTCGCTGCCAAGCTGGGTGTGGAGCAGACCAGGCTGTTGTGTCTATTGGATTCAGAGCCCCAGGCTGTACCTATCTGTTCTCCTGGACTGGCAACCACAGAGTCCTCGGTTGGGGCCTTTTTTCCTCATCACCCTCTCTGCAAACTCTACCAAAGAAGTATCTCCTGGCACCCCACCTTGCTTGGCCAGAAAGGGAGGGGGTTGAGGGTCTCAGCTCTTTCCCCCAGGACCCCTCAGTGCCTGGGGCTTCCAGATAGTCCAAGGGGGATGGACTGGAACCTGGGAGCCGATCTGAGGACTGGGCGCCGACCTAGAAACTCTGTGTATATGCCATGGCACGCTGCATGGTGTGTACTGATCCCCCGAACTGTGCGTGGGCTGAAATCCCTTCTGCTCCTCTGTTTGTCTGGGTCCCCTGTCCAATCTCTGCCAAAAAATCCTAGTGATGTAGCAGCTCGGGGAACCCGTCTGGGCGCTGAACGCTGTCTCAGGCGCCGTTGGGCACTCTCCCAGACACACTGCATGCCAGGCACTGAACCCCCGAACTGTGTGCAGGCTGAAACCCCCCTTGCTCCCCTCCGGTTGGGCCACTTGGCTGGCCCCGGCTGAAAAATCCCAGGGAGGGAGCCGTCTGAGTGGTGAACGTTGGCCCAGGCGCCGTTGGGCACTAGTGGCCCAACCATGCACCAGCGGAGATCCCTACTGTTCCTCTTTGCTCCGTCCGGAGACTACTGTACCGCTGCTGTCTCCCTACCGTCTGGTTCCTCCGTGACCGTCGAGGTTTCTGGTCCCTTATTTTCATATATGCTTGGCAACTGCTGGCTTCTCCTTCTCTGATCTGACAGGTTTCTCTTCCTTTTGTACTAGGAACTGGTATCTGCTCCCTCCTACTCCATTGCCATCTTGAAAGCCCAGAGCTAATCTTTTTTAATTGTTCAAGTACAGTTGTCTCCATTTCTCCACCCCACCCCCCAACCCCAGCCATTAGCACCTCCCACCCTTGATCCTTACCCCCTTTGGCTTTGTATCAGTTTAATTGGTGTATGTGTTGGTTTGATACATTTATATATTGCAATATGATTACAGCAGTAGCATTGGAAAGCACCTTTATCATTTCACATAATTATCATATTTTTTTTGTGTTGGGAACAGTTAAGATTAAGTCTCTTAGCAATTTTGAAGTTTATACTGGAGGAGACTGTTCTGCATGGCGTGGGCCCAGCTCCCACTAGGAGATGCACAGGACCCACACCCATGGATAGGTTCTCCCGTGGGGAATCAGGCCTGTAATATGCCTAGGCTGCTTTGAGTCTTGCTTTTTGCTAAAAACTCCCTTGCCTGGATTTGTGGCAAACATTTACTGCGAAGAACTTCCTAAAATCCATGCTAAACCTTCCAAGGATGAGTGTAACCAGTTCAACCACTTCTACCTTTTCATTTGCAAATATCCCTCTTCTGTGACGTGATTAGCAGCATTGGCTCCTTTGTTTACTGTAAAAGGTAACCACCTAAAGTGAACCTGCGCATAGTAAATGAGGACCATCTTGTAATGTGCCTAGAAATGCAATAAAAGCAGGTCATGGCAAGGGCCAAGGCTTTTGTTCCCCCTGAGAGAAAAGCCATGCGGCTCCTTTTCTTCCACCAGACTCAGTGGTCCATGTAAATGCCTCATTTTCACCCTCAGACATTGCGGGCCCGTTTCTTCCTCAGCAATTGAAGTTTATATTATAGTACTGTTGACTATAATCACTGGTTGTGCATCAGATCCCCAAGAATTCATCTAGTTGCAAGTTTGTTTCCTTAAAACACCATTTTTCCAATTCTGACCCCCAACCCTGCAGCCTCTGGTAGCCATCATTCTACTTTGTTTTAATAAGTTCAGTTTTTTTAGATTCCACATATAAATAATATCATATAGTGTTTGTCCTTCTCTGTTTGACTTATCTCACTTCATATAATGTCTTCAAGCTCTATTCATGTTGTTGCAATTGGTAGGATTCCTTCTTTCTGATAGCTGAATAATAATTCCATTCTCTATATGTACCACATCTTCTTCATTCATTCATCCGCTGATGAACACTTAAATTCTGGGATTCAACATCAAGAAATGTTTTAATGTATCCTGAAAACAACAGCACCAAATTAGTCCATCATGACTCGTTTGATGCTCATTCCTCTCTATTTACTCATTTTTTCTCCTTGCCACCTATTACCCTCTTTGGCCAGACTTAGCCTTAGTTATTTTTTCATTCCTTCCTTTCAGCTTCTTTTCTTTTGCATATAGTTACAAAGGAAACCAGGAGCATATGAGAAAAAACTGATTTCATTGCTTTTGTATAGCTATAATGTATGTAAATTTATATTTATTAGTATTTACAAAAATGATGAGGATAAGGCAAGTCTCGGAGAATATTTGCATAGTGTAAGAGAGATAGGTAAATAATATCTGTAGAAATTATATTCACAAAATAGACATTTTTCAAATTTTAATAAAGGAATACATTTTTCTGTTCTTTAATTCAAAACTAAATAAGGAATAAATGTAGTAATATTTGCCAGATTTTACATTTATTTAAAGCCAGGATGGGCAGGGATAAGAGCATAACTCAATATTTATGATATAGAAGCTTGTATATACATAGTAAAATAAGGCAGTTATCATCAGAACTATTTTTTTGTTTTTATTTGCTTTCAAATTTTAATGAACACAAAATTTTACTTATGTGGTAAAGTTCTATACCTGAAAAAATAACTCTTTTGTCTATTAATAAATATAGCCATAGGACTGTCATGGGAAAAGAACATTTTTAAACTAAATAATTTGAGAAAATATGAAAAAGGACTTCTGCTTCTGGGAAGATGGAGTAGATGTACTTTTCCCTATTCTTCCTGCCAGTAGCAACTAACAGCTATAGCCATTACATATGAAACAAACAAAGACACTGCTAGGTGGAGAAAAGGCAGGCCAGCAAGTGTCCATGGGAACTAATAAACAACATGTCAGTAGGTTTCCTGGGTTTTCTTTTTGCCTCCTATATACCAAACTGAATCATGGGAGGTCATCGACCTATCAATACAGTGGGTGAGGTCCATAACAGCCCTCAGAAAAGCCAGAAAATGAGGAAAGACATGGCCCAACCCAGCCAAACAGAAATCTTTTATACAGTAAATGCTCTACTCTTGACAAACACCATAGGAAATCTGTGGACCTACCCTTTTGGTCAGCAAAGGCAGAGGAGGTATCCAGACTTCCACCTTCATGGTGTCCCCAAGCTCTGGTTGCATCATACAAGGCAAGAGAAGCTATAACTTTCACCCCATTGGGTAGTATACACACTCCCTTCTCCACAGGAATGGCCCCCAACCCTACCTCATACACTGTTGGGGAGCCTTGAGTCCACCTGACAGTAAGGAAGTGCTGTTCTCCTGCCTTCTGGGGTAGTATCAGAGGAGGTCTGCTGGAACCTCAGGACTTGAACCATTGTGAAGCAGTCACAAGGCTATTCCCCACTTGGTCACAGTATAGAATAAGTGTGGAGTAGTAAACAGGGGCTTTTGTCCCTCCTATCCAGGACTGTTTCAGCAGAGGCCTAGTGAGTGGCCTGAGCATCCTCCCTTCTCAACAGCAAAAGGAAGCCCCTTCCCTCCCAGGTACTAAGCCAGGCAAAATGGAGAGCCTGGACTTCCACAGACATGTAGCAGCTATAAAGTGGTGCTCCCCTTGCACTCACCAGAGCGGTGTTAGAGGAGGCCTTCTAAATCACAAGATTTAAGTAAGAAGACTCTTATAACACAATACCCAAACTTTCCAGGTCTCAATCTAAGATTATATGCATAATAAGTACCAGAAGAATTATAAGTTGAAAGAGAAAAGAAAATCAGTATTTTCTAGTTCAGGGATGACATAGACCACCATTTTAAAACAGCCATCCTAAAAATGCTTAAAAATGGATATTTTAGAACTAAAAAATGTGACTCAAAACCTCAGTGGATGGGGTTAAACTTAAGAGAGGATAAGTGGACAGAGGGAAGAGTTAATTGGCATTAAACATAAGGTCAATCAACTCTTCCCTCAACCTACTCAACCTAAAAAACAGAAAGAAAATATATTGTGGAAAAAGAAACAGCAGAATATATATATATATATATTTTTTCTTACCTTTTAAGAATATTAGTGAATAGGTAGAAATGAAGGGGTTCAGCATGTTTAAAAAATTAAATTTGTTGAGGTGACACTGGTTAATAAAATTATATAAGTTTGAAGTGTACATCTCTATAATATATTATTTGTATATTGCATTATGTGCACACAACTCACAGTAAAATCATCTTGTATAACCATATATTTAATCTCCTTTACCCTTTCCTATCTTCTCAGCCCTCTTACCTGTGGTAACCACTATACTGTTCTCTGTGTATATAAATTTTTTTCTTGTTTATTCATGTGTTGCTTTTAGTTTTATATCCTACATATCAGTGAAATCATATGGTTCTTAACTTTTTCTGTCTGACTTATTTTGTTTGGTATGATATTATCAGAGTCCATTCATGTTGTCACAAATGGCAGTGTTTCATCTTTTCTTATGACTGAATAGTATTCCATTGTATATATGTACCACATGGTCTTTATCCAGTCATCTATTGACAGACACTTTGGCTGTTTCCATGTCTTAGTCATCATGAAAAAATATATAAAATTTCAAATGCCCATGACACATATACAAGGTAGACCATATACTAGATGATAAAGCAAACTTTAAAGTTTAAAAGAACTAAAATCATAAAGTGTGGGTTCTCTGCTCACAAGGAAATCAGATTAGACATTAGTAACAGAAAAGTAATAGAAAAGTCTCTAAATATCTGGAATCCAAAGAACACATGTCAAATAATTTGTGGATCAATAAAAAAGGATCAAGGGAAACAAAAAAAATTCCATTGAGTTGAATGAAAATTAAATTATAACACATAAAAATTTATTGAAAATAGCTAAAACAGGAAAGAAGGGAGATTTATAGCCTTAAATGATAGATTATAAAAGTGGAAAAGCCTTATTTTAAATATACTTTATTGACTATGTTATTACAGTTGTCCCAACTTTTCCCCCTTTGCCCACTCCTCCCAGTAAGTGCATTCCTTCCAGCAATCATTCTCTTGGTTTATGTCCATGGGTCATGCATATAAGTTCTTTGGCTACTCCATTTCCTATAGTATTCTTAACAAGTCCCTGTCTATTCTGTACCTATCAATTGTGCTTCTTAATCCCTGCACCTTTCCCCAAAGGTCGTCCTTCCCCTCCCAGCTGAATACCCCCAAATGATCTCCATATCTATGACTCTGTTCCTTATTGATTGTTTGCTTAATTTGTTTTTTTTTTAAGATTCAGTTGCTGACAGTTGTGAATTTGTTGATATTTTATGTTCATAGTTTTAATCTTCTTTTACTTAATTAGTCCCTTTAACATTTCATGTCATAATGGCTTGGTGATAATGAACTCCTTTAGCTTTATCTTGTCTGAGAAACACTTTATTTACCCTCTATTCTAAATAAAAGCTTTGCTGGATACAGCAATCCAGGTTGTAGGTCCTTCCTTGTTTTTCAGCACTTTGAATACTTCTTGTCTGCAAAGTTTCTTTTGAGAGATCAGCTGACATTCTTATGGGAACTCCTTTGGAGTTAACTCTCTGCTTTTCTCTTGCTGCTTTTAAGATTCTCTCCTTATCTTTAACCTTTGGCATTTTAATCATGATGTGTTTCGGTGTGTTCCTCTTTGGGTCCAACATTTTTGGGGTTCTCTGAGATTCCTGAACTTGTATGTCTATTTCCTTCATCAAATTAGGGAAGTTTTCCTTCATTATTTTTTCAAATAAGTTTTCAATTTCTTGCTCTTCCTTTTGTTCATTCTGACATTCCTATGATTCAGATGTTGGTACATTTGGAGATGTCCCAAAGGCTCCTTTTACTATCTTCATTTTTTGAATTCTTTGTTTTTTCTTGCTGTTCTGGTTAAATGTTTGTTTCTTCCTTATATTTCCAATCATTGATTTGAATCCTGGTTTCACTCCCTCCACCACTGATTTCCCATATATTTTACTTTATTTCACTTAGTGTAACTTTTGTTTCTTCCTAAGTCTTTTTTATGTTGTTGCCATACTCAGTGAGTTCTTTGGAAAATCTTGATCACCGGTGTTTTGATCTCTACATCTGATAGGTTGGCTATCTCCCTTTTGTTTACTTCTTTTCTGGGGTTTTGTTCTGATCTTTCATTTGGACCATCTATCTCTTTGATTCATCAATTTGGCAGCCTCCCTATGTTTGTTTTTCCCTGTATATTAGGTAGAGCTGTTTTGACTTTCTCTTAGTAGCAAGGCCTGGCTGTATGAATGTGGCTTCTCTAAATCCTTTGTTGTTGGACTTCTATACAACTCAATTTTTTTTAATGGTTCTGAGTGTTATTTGTTTTGAAGTTTAGTTATAATTCTTTCTGTGGTTGCTCAAGGAGGTAAAGTGTGTTTACCCACCCTCCCGTCTTGAACAGAAGTCTAAGAAAAGTCTTAAATCAATACACCAAGCTTCTACCCTAAGAATGTAGAAAGATAAGAACAGAAGAAACCCAAAAGAAGCAGAATGAAAATACTAAAGAATGGAAATAAATAAAATTGAAAACAAAAACAATAGAAAATTTAATGAAACAAGTTGATTCTTTAAGATCAAAGTTTACGTGAAACTTATATAATTTTATTAACTAATGTCACCCCAATAAATTTAATAAAAAAGAAAAAAGTATTCATATAAATGAATAGATGCCTCAAAAAACAAACAAAAACAAAACACAAAGATCAATACAAATGACAAGATAAATATACAATTATGGGCTTCCCGAACTCACTTCTTAGTTCTAAAAATGTTTTTATATATCTTAAAAGATATTTTATGTAATCCATTATGTTACCTGCAAAGAGGAACAGATCTTTCTTTCCTTCCTTCTTTCTTTCTTTCTTTCTTTCTTTCTTTCTTTCTTTCTTTCTTTCTTTCTTTCTTTCTTTCTTTCTTTCTTTCTTCTTTCTTTCTTTCTTTCTTTCTTCTTTCTCTTTCTTTCTTTCTTTCTTTCTTTCTTTCTTTCTTTTCTTTTCTTTTTTCTTTTCTTTTTTTAATTTTACTTACTTATTTTTCAAGTACAGTTTTCTGTCTATTTCTCCCATCCCAGCCCAACCTGCCCTGTGCTCCCCACCTCCCTCCCATTTCCACCCCCCTTAGTTCTTGTCCTTGTGTCCTTCATACTTGTTCCTCCTAATCCCTCCACTTTTTTCCCCTTAAATTCCCTCCCCTCTCCCCTCTGGTTCCTGTCCCCCTATTATCTATTTCAGTGTCTTTTGTTTTTATTCTGCTTGCTTGTTTGTTTTGTTGTTTAGCTTCCTGTTAAAGGTGAGATCATATGGTATTTGTCTTTCAACACCTGGCCTATTTCACTCATCATAATGCTTTCGAGTTCCATCCATGTTGTTGCAAAGGGTAGTAGCTCCTTCTTTCTCTCTGCTGCATAGAATTTCATTGTGTATATGTACCACAATTTTTTGATCCATTCATTGACTGATGGGCACCTAGGTTGCTTCCAACTCTTGGCTATTGTTAATTGTGCTGCTATGAACATTGTGGTGCATAGGTTCTTTGATATTGATGTTTTAGGATTCTTAGGATATAATCCTAGCAGTGGAATTGCTGGGTCAAAAGGCAGGTCGATTTTTATTTTTCTGAGAAAATTCCATACTATTTTCCATAATGGTTGTACCAGCCTGCAATCCCACCAACAGTGAACAAGGGACCCCTTTTCCCCACAACCTCTACAACATTTGTTGTTTGTTTCTTTGTTTATGATAGCCATCCTGACTGGTGTGGAGTGGTATCTCATTGTGGTTTTAACTTGCATGTCTCTGATGGCTAACAATATTGAGCATCTTTTCATGTGTCTCTGGATCCTCTGTATGTCCTCCTTGGTGAAGTGTCTGTTCAAGTTCTCTTCCTATTTTTTAATTGGGTTAGATATCTTCTTAGAGTGGACTCCTGTAAGTTCTTTGTATATTTTAGAAATTAAACCTGTGTCTGTGGTATTGTTGGCAAATATATTTTCCCATACAGTTGGTTGTCTTTTTAATTTAATACTGTTTTCTTTACCCACGCAGAAGTCTTTTATTTTGATGAGAACCCAATTGTTTATTCTTTCCTTTATATTCCTTGCTCTAGGGGACGTATCAGTAAATATGCTGCTGCGTGAAATATCTGAGATTTTCCTGCCTATGTTCTCCTCTAGGACTTTAATGGTTTCATGGCTTATACTTAAGTCTTTTATCCACCTTGAATTTATTTTGGTGTATGGTGTAAGTCAGTGCTCAAGTTTCATTTTTTTGCATGTAGCTGTCCAATTCTCCCAACACCATTTATTAAAGAGGCTATCTTTACTCCATTTTATGTTACTGCCCCCTTTGTCGAATATTAATTGACTGTAGAGAGTTGGTTTGATTTCTGGGCTCTCTGTTCTGTTCCATTGGTCTATGTGCCTGTTTTTATGCCAGTAGCAGGCTGTTTTGATTACATTGGCCTTGTAATACAGTTTGATATCAGGTATTGTGATCCTACCTACTTTGTTCTTCTTTCTCAAGAGTGCACCTGCTATTCGGGGTCATTTATAGCTCCATATAAATTTTTGAAGTGTTTGTTCTATGTCTGTGAAATATGCCATTGGTACTTTAATAGGTATTGCATTGAATCTGTATATTGCTTTGGGTAGTATGGACATTTTGATGATGTTAATTCTTCCAATCCATGAACACGATATATGTTTCCATTTGTTTGTGTCTTCCTTGATTTCTTCCTTGATTTCTTTCTTCAGTGCTGTGTAGTTTTCTGCATATAGGTCTTTCACCTTTTTGGTTAGGTTTATTCCCAGATATTTTATTTTTGTTTTTGCTGTATCAAATGAGATTTTTTCCTTGATTTCTGCTTCTGCTATTTCATTGTTGGTATACAAAAATGCCTTTGATTTCTGGATATAGACTTTGTAACCCGCTGTTTTGCCAAATTCATTAATTAGCTTGAGCAGTTTTTTTTGGTAGAGTCTATAGGGTTTTCCATGTACGCTATCATGTCATCTGCAAACAGTGACAGTTTTGTTTCCTCCTTTCCTATTTGGATGCCTTTTATTTCTTTTTCCTGCCTGATTGCTGTGGTCAAAACTTCCAATCCTATATTGAATAGAAGTGGTGAAAGTGGACAACCTTGTCTTGTTCCTGATCTTAGTGGAAAAGCTTTTAGTTTTTGCCCATTGAGTATGATGTTGGCTGTAGATCTCTCATATATGGCCTATATTATATTGAGAAATACCCCCTCTATTCCTACTTTGCTGAGTGTTTTTATCATAAATGGGTGTTGTACCTTATCAAAAGCTTTTTCTGCGTCTATTGATATGATCATGTGGTTTTTGTCTTTGCTTTTGTTTATGTGATGAATTACATTTACTGATTTGCAAATATTGAACCATCCTTGCATCCCTGGGATGAGTCCCACTTGGTCATGGTGTATGATCTTATGGATATATTGTTGGATGCTATTTGCCAATATTTTGTTGAGGATTTTAGCCTCTATGTTTATCAGCGGTATTAGCCTGAAGTTTTCTTTCTTTGTTGTGTCTCTATCTGGTTTTGGAATTAGGATGATGCTGGCTTCATAAAAGAAGTTTGAGAATTTTCCATCCTTTTGGATTTTTTGGAATAGTCTATGAAGAATAGGGGTTAGCTCTTCTTTAAATGCTTTGTAGAATTCTGCTGTGAACCCATCTGGTCCAGGGCTTTTGTGTGATGGGAGTTTTTTGATTACTGCTTCAATTTCTTTTGCTATTATTGGTCTATTCAGGTTTTCTGCTTCTGTTTCATTGAGTTTTGGAATATTATATTTTTCTAGAAATTTGTCCATTTCCCCTAGGTTCTCAAATTTCATGGCATACAGTTCTTCATAGTAATTTCTTACAATCCCTTCTATTTCTGTGGTATCAGTTGTAATCTCTCCTCTCTCATTTCTGATTGTGTTTATTTGTGTCCTTGCTTCTTTTCTTCATCAGCCTACTTAAATTGTTGTCTGTTTTGTTTATATTTTCAAAGAACCAATTCCTGGATTCTTTGATCCTTAGAATTGTGCTTTTAGTTTCTATGTCATTTAGTTCTGCTCTGATCTTGGTTATTTCCTTCCTTCTACTTGCTCTGGGCTGTTTTTGTTGTTGTTCCTGGAGTTCTTGCAGGTGTAGGGTTAGGTTATTTGATTAAAATGTTCCTATCTTCTTTAAGTAGGCCTGTATTGCTGTAAACTTCCCTCTCAGGACTGCCTTCGTTGTGTCCCATAAGTTTTGGGTTGTTGTGAGTTCATTTTCATTTGCTTCCAAAAACTTTTTGATTTTTTTCCTAATTTTATTCTTGACTCATTCGTTGTTTAATAGTATACCATTCAGTCTCCATGATTTTGTGTGTGTGTTTTTTTTCCTTTAGGGTTGGTTTCCAATTTCAGTCCCTTGTGGTCAGAGAAAATGCTTGGTATGATTTAAATTTTTTTGAATTTGTTGAGGCTTGTTTTGCATCCTATCATGTGGTCGATTTTTGAGAATGTTCCATGTGCATTTGAAAAGAATGTGTATTTAGCTTCTTTGGGATGAAGGGCTCTGTGTATATCACTTAAGTCCATTTCATCTAGGGTGTTGTTTAATGCCACAATATCTTTGTTGATATTTTGTTTGGAAGATCTGTTCATTATTGATAGTGGGGTGTTAAAATCCCCTACTATAATTGTGTTGCTGTCAATATCTTTCTTGAATTTTTCTAAGATTTTCTTTATATATTTGGGTACTCCTATGTTGGGTGCATATATATTTATGATGTTAATGTCTTCTCGGTGGATACTTCCCTTGAGTATTATGAAGTGACCTTCTGGTTCTCTTCTTATGGCCCTTTTTTGAAGTCTATTTTGTCTGATAGGAGAATTGCTACCCCAGGTTTTTTTCTTGTCCGTTTGCTTGGAAAATTTGTTTCCAGCCTTTGATTTTTAGTCTGTGGTGATCTTTTGTCCTGAGGTGGGTCTCTTGTAGGCAGCATATGTGTGGGTCATGCTTTCTTATGCATGCAGCTATTCTGTGTTTTTTGATTGGAGCATTTAATCCATTTATGTTTAAGGTTATTATTGATAGGTTCTTATTCATTGCCATTTTTGTACCTGTGTTCCTCTCTGTCTGTTCCTTTTCCTTCCTTTCCTTAAAGCAGTCCTTTTTGTATTTCTTGTAGAGCTAGCTTGGTGGCAGCATATTCTTTTAGACTTCTTTTGTCTTGGAAGCTCTTTATTTGGCCTTCTATCTTGATTGAGAGCCTTGCTGGGTAAAGTAGCCTTGGTTGTAGGCCTGTGGTTCTCATTACTTGGAATATTTCTTGCCATTCTCTTCTTGCTTGGAGTGTTTCCATTGAGAAGTCAGTAGCTAGCCTTATTGGGGCTCCCTTGTATGTTACTTTTTTTTCCTCCCTTGTTGTCTTTAAGATTTTCTGTTTGTCTTGGAATTTTGCCATTTTAATGATGATGTGTCTTGAAGTGGGCCTCCTTGGGTTCCTCTTGATTGGGGCTCTCTGGGATTCCTGGATTTGTGTGACTTTTTCTCTCATCAAATTGGGGAAATTTTCTCTCATTACTCTTTCGAATATGTTCTCTATCCCTTGTTCTTCTTCTTCTCCTTCTGGTATTCCTATTATTTGGATATTATTACGTTTCATATTGTCTTGCATTTCTCTTAATCCCTCTTCATTCTTTCTGAGCCTCTTTTTTTTTCTTGCTCTTTCTGTGAGATGATTTCTACTTTGTCCTCCAACTCACTGATCCTGTCTTCTGCTTTATTGATTCTATTTTTAAAGCTTCTACTGTGTTCTTCAATTCAGAAATTGTATTCTTCATTTCCTCTTGTCCCTTGCTGATAGTTTCTATTTCCTCTTTCATGTTGATGTAGTTTGCAGAGAGATCATTGTAGTTCCCCTGTAGTTTCTGATATCTCATGGTGCGCTCTTTGACCTTCCTGATAACCAGTGCTTTGAATCAATATCTGATAGTTGATTTGCCTCTATTTCATATAAAATTCTGTCTGAGGGCTTCTTCTTTCCATCTCTTACTCTCTTCTTTCTCCTTCCTTCCTTCCTTCCCTTCCTTCCTTCCTTCCTTCCTTCCTTCCTTCCTTCCTTCCTTCCTTCCTTCTCTCTGTCTTTCTTTCTTTTTCTTTCCTTCTCTTTCATCTCTTTTTCTAGTCTTTATAATTTTTTTCTTTCTTTATTGTGCCAGACAGACTCTCAGTATAATGATGAACAGCAGTGATGGATCAGATATCCTTGCCTTATTAATAATCTTAGGAGCTTTAAAGTACAGTGGTAAGACAATCATGTACTTTATAAAGTGACCCCTCAATATTTCAAATACCCACCTAGCACCATATATAGTTATTACAATAGCATTGACTATATTTTCTATGTTGAACTTTACACCCCCATGACTATTTTGTAATTACCAATTTGTACTTCTTAATCCCTTCATCTTTTTCACCCATTACCTGCCCCCTACCACTCTGGCAACCATCAGTCTTTGTATGAATGAATCTGTTTCTACTAAATGTAAACAGTAATTGAAAAATAAAATTAAAAAAGGATATTATACTTACAGTGAATGAGCTCCTTTATGCACATTTTAAAGGATCTTTTAAAAATGTAACCATCTCCCTTTTGTTACTTAATAAACCTGCATTAATCTTACAAAAAAACACAATCCTAGGGGGAAAACATTCAGTTTTTCACCAAGGGATCTGAAAATCAGACCTATATGACTACTGATTCATCTAAAGAGACTGATGTGCTGGTGTCTTCTAAAACACACCCACATTAAAAAGTCTTTTCAGAATGCAGCTCTCTGGTAAGTCTTCCTGTTTTATTCTTATTTATTCACAGATACTTTAAAGTCTTGAATATGCCTACTCTTTTTGAAACCTACAGCAACTTGGCCACATACAAGAGATAGTAAATGTTTCCCAGAGCAACTCTGTCCTGCCATCTGAGCTTTTGATACATGGCCCTCTCTCATGGTGGCAGCCATGTGGTCTGTCCCTTAGTGTGCACAAGTGGGCACTCAGCTCACAGGCAGTTGGGTGTCTGTGCCCAGTCCCATCTCCCTACTGTGTGAAGAAGAAAGGCAAGTTCTACAGGACCCTGCAATCACATCCCAGCACAGGCTTCCAGTTTTTCCAAGTGGGACACAGACTCTATTTCCAGTTCATGATTTTTAAAATGCAATATGTTCTTCTACTTGATCAAATAAAATTAGCACTTGTGACTGCTGTCATGCATAACAACATGGAAAGGAGAAGCAAAGGAAGACAAAGCAACCAGTATCACTAACCACCATTGTAATGATTATTATTGACAAGATGGAACTACTAAAGGGATAGTTGTAACCTCCATGAGAGTTAACACTACCTAGACTAACTAGTGCAATGTTTAAAAAATTATGGTTATTATCAAGGACGTATCATACTTAAGAATATACCTATGCCACTGAAAGAGATATGGCATCTTTAAATTACCAGGTAACATAGATAAAGAGCCAGAGCTCTGCCAAAGTAAAAGTTGTAAAACTGGATTGATTTTTGCTACAGCTTGCTAAGGGCTCTCCAGAGTCAGGATGCAATGTTCAAATACAATAATTGATAGTCAGAAAAATATTTCTGATAAGTGTGCAGAGGAAACACAGAACCATGCCTGAGATGAAATGAGCCTTTGTGCTTCTCCAAACCCTACAACCAAGGTGCCACAGACCCACAGCACTGACGTCCTTCTCTGATTAGAGCCACCGAGTTCAAGCATCCTGCTTCGCCCCCCACCCCGTACCTCCGCGGCCTCCTGCCTTCACTGTAGCTTCCTCCAGCTGTAGATAAAATGGTCTTGGCCTTCAAGCGGGCATTTGTTAAATGCTGTTGTAGGAAAGTAATTATCCAGCATTCAAACCTGTATGTGTTGGGGGCAAGTCACATTTGTGAATACCACCTTAGTGATCCCATGGGGTGGAGGGGTTCAGTTAATCTGACCCCTTTCAATCTTGCCTTGGTGAGCTGACCACCCCAAGCTGTGAATGTATGTCTAAATTGCTCCAGATTCAATTGAACACATTAAAATTTAAAAAGGATTTAACTGAAAATTTTCAATAGCTTCTGAGAAGGGGGATAATTTATTAGCTTGGAGTAAATTAAAATCTCAAGCAGGGGTAAAGACTTCGAAGATTGCTTTAAAACATTTTATAAGCTTTCAAAAGAAATGTTCTTTTAAATGGTCCAAAAATCAGCTAATTTTGCCCTATTTAGCAAATTACCTCCTAAGGCCACAATGTTGAAAAACTTAACAATTATTTTTTTTTAAAAAGAAAAATAGAGGAGGGGTGAAAAAAATCATGCACCTTCCATAGGAAACTACCAAACCCAAAATTGCTATGTCTTTTATATGCCACAGTTAGGATGATTTTTTTTCTTCTTAATTCAAAAGTAAGTGAAACATTTGCTTTTCCTTCTGCCAGGCCACACGCGGGACCTTTCTTCCACATGGTTATTGTAGGCAGAGGAGGGTGTAAGGTTAATGGAGGGGCATTGGAAGGCTAAGTCCCCATGTGCTGTGCTGAAAATTTATACCTTTATTTCAGGCCACATTCACCTGTGGAGCAGCAAGGCCATGGAGGTGAGTTGAACTTGTTGCCCTGTTCAGCCCAGAGGCTGTCCCTGTCCTGACAGGAAATTTCTTGCTCTGAATTATCTGTGTAATAAAAGACTCCTCAGCTCCAACTGACATTCTGAGACTGAGGGAGGTGGGTTTGGTTTTTTTTTTTTGATAAACAATATTTTTGTGGTTTGTACATTGGAGAATTTTCTTAATGTACTGTGTATAGCTCCTAGCTTGTGGTCTATGCTGGGCTGTCTGTCCTTCTCTGACTGGGGAAGGAGGCAATGACAGACTTTCCTCTCCCAAGGAGGGCCTCCATGTGAAATTCTGGGTGGGGGGTTGTTGACTTTTGGGGGCACTTTAGGTATGGAGCAGTTTGAAAGCATAACTATGATAATTTTAGAACCAAACTGAGTTTTGTGATTGAATCTATCTATCTATCTATCTATCTATCTATCTATCATCTATCTATCTATCTATCTATCTATCTATCATCTATCTATCTATCATCTATCTCTATCATCTATCTAATCTATTTATCTATTTTCATCTGCTTAAAGACAAGACAGAAGGTGATAAAACAAAAATAAAAGAAAATGAAGAACAAATAAAAGAAGTATGAACTTGCCCATCTGTTCTTTCTAATCAAGAATTACCAAATGGCCAGGCATCTATTCTTCCTACAGGTGAAACACAGCCTTGCAGGCAAAAAAAAAACCCCAACAAAAAACCATACAGTGTACAGTTTGTAACTTCCACTTTCTTAATGCCTGATCTCAGCAATGCCTGCCTGCTCTGATTCAGGGCCAATCAGAAGATAAAATACAGCCCTTGGGAATTTGGACCAATTTGAGATCTGAAATGACCACCCAGTGGAAAATGACTTTTGTGATATGTTGACTCAAAGAGAATTTGAAAATTTGCATGCTTAGAAGGAAGAAGAATAAATTGTTTAATTTTGAGTTTAATAAATTCTTTTTAATGTTTTGGCATCTCAGAATGTGAAAGACCTTATTTTTGAAATTATCTATCAAATTCTCCTTAAATGCCAGAATTTACTTGAAAAGAATGGTGATTACCCTCAGGGTTTCTTTTTTCTCCTCACCCAAGGATATTTTTTCATTGCTTTTAGAAAGAGAGGAAGGGAGAGAAGGAGGAGACAGAAAGAGAAACACTGATGTGACAGAGAAACATTGATTGGAGACCTCTGGCATGCACCTAGACTGAGATCAAACATGAAACCTAGGTATATGTTTGAGCAGTAATTGAACTGCAACCATCCAGTTGGTTATGGGATAACACTCCAACCAACTGAGCCACATTGACCAGTACCAGGGTTTCTTGATCCTCTGTTATTTCTGTTTTCTAGTTAATTAATGATTGTTATATTTTTATGTTTTCTTTCTTTTGGGGGGATGATTTATTCTTTATTCCATTTTAAATTTCCCTAACTTCTCAAGTTGAACTTATTGATTTAAAATTTTTTAATTATTTGTATATTTGGATATTTTCTATGGTTGCATTTTTTATTTTCAATTATCTGTTTTGTTTTTTTTATTAGTTTGATAGGATTATTTTGTTTTCCCCCCCTTACTTCCTTACTGGTTTGGAAAGTTTGAATCCCAGAAAACTTGGTTCTGCAATACCCTTTTTCTTTAATAAGCATTTCTGATGTGAAAATGTCTATGTTTATTAACATTTCTACTCTCTCCAGAGAGAAACAGAACATTTTAACTTTTATCTCCTTGTGTCTTATTTTCTGTTAGTGTCTATTAGTATTTTGACTTTTTGTTTTTAAACTCTTCCAACTTAGATATTAAAAAATTTTTAAGTCAGTTTAGATTTACTTATAGTTATATATTTGCCAATTTAATTATCAGCTTCTTATAATTCACTTTTTTCCTTATTCATTTTTATATGTGTTCTTTATTATTTCTTTTATAAGAGTCTCTGAATGCTATATTCTGTAAATATCCACCTAAACAATCTTTATTTTACTCTCACTTTTTAAATAGTAGTTAAATGGAGCCTAGGTCTATAAGTTATTCTACTTTCTTTTGTGT
Organism: Artibeus jamaicensis; assembly: GCF_021234435.1. NCBI lineage: Eukaryota > Metazoa > Chordata > Mammalia > Chiroptera > Phyllostomidae > Artibeus > Artibeus jamaicensis. Next base: position 4,685,849 of record NW_026521810.1, on the reverse strand, counting down.
ACTACTGTAGATGATGAGATGCTTGTAGTTCACACATTGTGTTTCCTTTGTGTATGAGGTCTCTTTTATTTTTATTGTTTATGCTGTTATAGTTGTTTCTACTTTTTCTTCCTTTCCCTACCTCTACCCAGCCCCATTGCCTCTCTTCCATAAGTCATTCTCCACATTTTTGTCCATGTGCTTGGGTTATGCGTAAACGTTCTTTTGTTAACCCCTTCACTATCTTTCATCCCATTCGCCATCCCCCAACCTTTTCGGCAGCTGTCAGTCTGTTTTATGTATCTAAGCTTCTGCTACTATTTTGCTCTTTAATATATTTTAGTCACTAGATTTCTTGTATAAATGAGATCATGTGGTATTTGTCTTTCACTGACTAGCTGATGTCATTTAGCATAATATTCTCCAGTTCCATTCATGCTGTCACAAGCCTCTATACAAGCCATGACTCTAGCCTCTAAGAAAATAATTTATCCCACCACTTCACCTTGTTCAGGTGAGAGGTTTTCTCTCCCGTCCTGATGCAGTTGTTAATGTCTTGGTCTCATACCATAGGGTCTGTATTGGGAAATTTATTTTAATGAACAGTGATGTGTTCTTCTCTAGCTTTGCATGAGTTTCCAATTTCTCACACTTTGAAAGTTACTTTTGCTCATTAGAATTTCCCTAAGCATTAGAACTTATATCTTTTCAACATATTTCCATGTTTCTATCAGGAGGGGACCTCTTCACATCAGCTGGGTGTGCTGCATTGCTGAAGTTTCACAGAAATATTTGTAGTACTTAGAGCTGTTATATGATGGTCATTGAATGTTAATATTTGATGAGGAACTCCGAGATGAGTTTAAGCAGGAGAGTGAGATGTGTTGTTTTTTATTAATGATTCAGACCTTATCCACTTGTCCACATTTTTCAAGCATTGAATATATAAAGTCTGGCGTAGGGGATATAATCAGCAATATTGTAATATCTAGGTATGGTGTCAGATGGGTACCAGATTTATTGGGATGACCACTTTGTAAGTTATTTAAATGTTGAAACACTGGTTTGTACACCAGAAATTAGCACAGTATTGGACATCAATTGTAATTGAAAAATAAAAGAAATATTTAAAATTTAAAAAGTGAGAGACATTATCCCGAATGCTTTACTGCAGTATCTAATGTCATCCTTACATGACCCTATTAAGTGGATACTATTATTAATTCCACATGGGGAAACCTTTTTTGCTCATGAGGAAACTCAATTAATATCTAGGGAACTTGTCCAAGACAACTTCATTAGGAAGTCTTACAGTAGAATTTAAACCTAAGCACACTACTTGTTAAGTCCATTCTATACGTAAAGAAGTGATGATTATGATTAATAGTAATAATAATAGTACTTAATATTTATTAAATGCAACTATATTTTAGGAAGTTGTTAAAAGGGAATTTTATAAATTAACTGATGTACATTATCACAACAATTTCACGAGCCAGTTATTATTCCCAATTTTCAGGTGAGAAAAACCAAGGCACAGACTAAAAGTCACACAGTTTGTAAATGGTGTATTTGACTTTTGAACCAGGCAGTCAGACTCTAGAGCTCACCCTCATAACTTGTCTTCAGTGTTGGGGAAGAATGGGAATAATTAGCCGTCGGTCCAGGAAGGGTTTGAGCTGAAGTGGTAATGAGAATGAGGTCAGGGAAGAGCATAGATGGCAGCAGTGAAGGAACTGAAACACCACCACTTGGCTTCCTGTGGCTCCAGGAAAAGAAAAGTCAGTGGGTCAGAGAGGATCTGCAGATCATTTTCTAACCTCTGTCATGTGCTCTTATCCAACGTGAGTAAGAACAGTTTGGATCAACCATATACTTTCCTCTATGTAAAAAATGAGGCCACCACTGCAATCAAAAGAGCCTGGTACTGGCATATGAACAGACACATGGAACAGTGGAACAGAATAGAGAGCCCAGAAATAAACCCAAGTCTCTATGGTCAATTAATATTTGACAAAGGGGGCAGCAACAAAAAATGGAGCAAAAATAGCTTCTTTAACAAATGGTGTTGGGAGGTTTGGACAGCTACCATCAAAAAAATGAAACTCAATCAACAACTTACACCATACATAAAAATAAATTCAAGGCGGATAAAAGACTTAAATATAAGTTGTGACACCATAAAAGTCCTTCAGGAGAACATAAACATGAAAATCTCAGATAGTCCATGCGGCAATATTTTCACTGATATGTCCCCTAGAGCAAGGGATGTAAAGAAAAGAATAGACAAATGGGATCTCATCAAAATGAAAAACTTCTGCACGGCTAAAGAAAACAGCATTAAAATGAAAAGAGAGCCAACCGTATGGGAAAACATATTTGCCAATGATATCTCAGACAAGGGTTTGGTCTCAAAATATAAAAAGAACTCACATGAGTCCACTCTAAAAAGACAAACAACCCATTAAATTAAAAAATGGGCAAAGGACTTGAACAGACACTTTTCCAAGGAGGACATACAAAGGGTCCCGAGATATATGAAAAGATGCTCAGTGTCACTAGCCATCAGAGAGATATGAGTTAAAACCACACTGAGATACCACTTCACACTGGTGAGAATGGTCATCATAAACAAATCAACAAACAATGAGTGTTGGAGAGGATGTGGAGAAAAGGAAACCCTTGTGCACTGTTGGTGGGAATGCAGACTGGTGCAGCTACTATGGAAAACAGTATGTAATTTCATCAGAAAACTAAAAATTGAACTACCTTTTGACACAGCAATTCCACTGTTAGGATTATGTCCTAAGAACACTGAAAAACCAATTCAAAAGAACCTGTGTACCCCTATGTTCATAGCAGCATTACTTACAATAGCCAAGTGCTGATAACAGCCTAAGTGCCCATCAGTAAATGAGTGTATCAAAAAATTGTTGTACATTTACACAATGGAATATTAGGCAACAGAAGGAAAGAAGGAGCTCCTACCCTTCACGACAGCATGGATGGAACTGGAGAGCATTATGCTAAATGAAATTTCAGGCAGTGAAAGACAAATACCATATGATCTCACCTATAAGAGGAATGTAATGAACAAAACAAACAAATGAACAAAACAGAACAGAGACATGGAAACAGGAACAGACTGAGCAATCAGAGAGAAGGCAGGAGGGGTACAAGGAAGGAAAGAAGGGGAAGGGTCTAGTCAAGGAACTTGTATAAATGACCCATGGACATGGACCCATGGTGGGGATTGACTGTGGGAGCAGGGGTTTGGGTGGGGAAGGAAAGAGCAACAGGGGGAAATTAGGACAGCTATAATAGAAGAACAATTTTTAAAGCTCAAAAAATAAATAAAAATAAATAAAAATGAGGCCAAAATATTTTGTTCAACTCAACTATTATTTCAATAACATTTAATCAAGGATTTTCCAGTTAAATAATTTAGGAACATCTGTGGTTGCTTTTTGTAAAATGAGTTCTATGCAAAATGAATATTCTCTCTTTTATATGTGAGTAAATATTTATTATAAATATTTATAATTAGTTTGCTTAAAGAGAAGGGCACCTCAGCACTGTTTTGTGTAAAATATTCTCATTTGACTACACATTTTCCAAGGATATAAAAAATAAGTTATTCACAAATTAACTTGTTATCCACAGACCATGCATGTCTTCAGTATTATGGTGGCTTTCTTTTTAAAATGATGGTCTTTCCTCCTCAAATACCAGGAACTTGTAGTTGGCTTGATTTCCAGGAGTCATAATAGAGTTTCAGCAATTTATCCAGTTCCTTTACATGGCTCCTCCTTCTGACCATAGATGTACATTTTCAAGACAGGACCTTTATTGGGCCTGTATTGGGAGTAGTCTGGGGACATGAATGATAGAAAAGCTAAGTGATCCACGTAGGCACTGAACCTCTAACCTTTGTCTCATTATCACAAAGCTCCAACCATTTGAGCTTACTTGCCAGAGACTAATGATCTGTGTGTGGAGATACAGCCACATCGATCACATTTTCTAAAGCAAAACTCACTAGTCTGAAAGAAACCAGAAGAACCACCTATAGATCTCATCACTGAGGGAACACAAAGATTTTCTAATGGATGGCTGAAGTGCTTCTTTTCTGTAAGCCACTCATTCATCATTCTTATGTCCTAAAAGGACTAGAAGATTTTAGGAATTCATATTAATTAACTCACATTTTTTAAAATGTACTTTTTCTTCCATGTTGCTCTGGCTCAATGCAAAGTGAAAATGTATGGTTCCTTGTTCACAAATTAGGACATTAAAATAAGCCAGGGCCTTTCTATGGATGGAGCTTCATGGGTGCACAGATGTCACACCCATGAAGCTAGCTAGTTTCAGGTCCATAGTCTAAACAATTATATGGCACATTATACAAAACTTTTGCCATGTTCCAATGTTTTTACATTCACAACCTATGATACAGCTTCACTGGCCCACTAACAAGAACAATGGATGAGTTTCCCCCCAAATCTAGGTGATCTAGATATATTCAACATAAATGCTACCCTTTAGCTTGAGGGTCTATACTTGTGAATTTTTTATGTTAAAATGCCCTTTTTGATGAAATTTTAGGAAGAATAAGTGGAAGACATTTGTTTGTCTTATTATTAATTGGCAAAGTAAAGAGTTTATTACCTATGTCAAGAATCTAGTTAAAATAGAGAACAAGGGGACAGTGACCAGAGGGTAGAGGGAAGGGAATTTTAGGGAGAAAAAGGGGAGGGATTTGGAGGAACAAGTATGAAGGACACAGGGGCGAGGGCTGGGGGGAGGAAATGAGAGGGAGGTGGGGAGCACGGGGTGGGGGGAGCTGGGATGGGAGAAATAGACAAAAAACTGTACTTGAAAAATAACTAAATAAAATTTTTAAAGAGAATCTAGTTAAAAAAGAATTACTGGTGCCGTAGTTCCTAGGGGTACATAACATTAAATGGATAAACTGAAAAAAAAACAACATGATGTTGAATAAAGTGCAGAGTGAGATCTAGAGCACAATATCATGCATATATAAATTAAATATCCTATATTTCAAATATTATGTATATCAAGATATATTATGGGGTGGAGAAGGAAGATTTGAAATGAGAATTGGTTCAAGAGAAAATTGTAAAATAAGGCAAGAAAAGCACCTTGCACCAAGTGGTGTTCATAATATGCCTTAACTAAGAATCCAGTTAATTGCACTTTTATCATCTGAAGTCCAAAACAATAAACATATCTCCTCCTAAGGCTTGAAATTTCATCTCTAGAAGTGCAGCAACCTGTGATGGACAGCCCCTACCATTTCTCATATCACCCCCAAAAATAGCATTCCCATAGAACATACGGATTGTAGAATGATTTCTCATTCACTAGCTCTTTGGATCCTTTCAACATCCTAATGCTGGTGCTATATTATCCTCATTTTACAAACAAGAAACCTGAAGCTCAGAAAGATAAAGGTCAATCAACAATAACATGGAGAATACAGTCAGAGCCAGGTCTTGTGGCTTTTGTTATTATGCTATTTTTTGTTTCCCCCAAAGGTGATCTCACTGATGGGACAAGGTTCATCCTACATTGGGAGTGACAGCACAGTTAGGACATGTTTGCTTTTTTGGAAAACATCTACTGTTGGGATCTTTGAATGCACTTACAAATGATAAAAACATTATTTCCTTATGGCCTCTACCTTTATCATCTTCCTTATTGTTTCTCTCAGCCTCGTATCAGAAATGCAGGGCAAAAATTCTAATTTTGTTTCAGGGTAAAACAAAAATTAAACAATTGTAGAAAGGATATGATTTACACTTTAAACGACCTATTTCTCTGAAACTCCTTAGTGTATGTGCCATGTTGACAGCCTTGTAGGTGGGCTGTACTTCCTCATGTCATGGCTGCCTTGAGTCTCTGCTGTATATTATAACCCTTCTCCTGTCTTCAGAAAAACAGCAGCTCATGCCCCAATGCATACTTGAAGATTGTTATTAGCTTCTTCTCTTCTGTAGGCTAATTAAGTCAAGGTCCTTTTGTGTTTTCTCACAGACACCATTCATAGCACCTCAATCATTTTTTGTTTTTCATTCCTTTGCAATTCACACTCTCCTGCTCTCTGCTTTCTCTTGGAGGCTGCATGGCATCTCTAGGTGCCTATTTGACAGTCTAGATCGCTGATTCTCAAAACGTAGTCTGTGCAAGAGTAGTATCAGCATCACCAGGGGATTTGTTAGAAAAGCAAATTATCAGCCCTAACAACAAAGCAACCAAAGCAGAAACTCTTGGGATAGGGTCCTACAATCTGATATAGTAAAACTTCTGGGGGATTCTGATGTTTGTTAAAATTTGAGAATTATTTTTTTATCACTCTGTTTTTCCCTCCATTGTATGTAGAAACACCTTTTAGCCCTGTTTGTATTGGGCATGGTCACATGACTTGCACTGGCTAATGGAATGTTAGTTAATGTAATACAGGCCTTAACTGTGTTTGTGTGGCTTGGGTTGGCTCTTGCATGTCAGGGATTGATGTTAGAAGAACATGACCTGGGTATGAAAAAGTGTGGAGTTACATGAAAGAGAAAAATTTAATTTGTTTCTAAAGGAAGTAGAAGCAGAAATGAACTGGTTAGATGTCTGTTTCACTTATTCTAGACTCCATGTCTAGAATAAGGTGGTATATGACACATTAGGAAACAAATGATTGTCCAGTGAATGAACTGGATATTTATGACACTTGATGCTAAAAAATGCCCACACCAAAATGAAAAATAATACATAAGAGGAGAGATATTAAATAAAGAATACATTATAGCCTAACTTTTTAAGATGACCTTTTAGATTCTTTAGGGGTAAAATAAAACCCTCATGATGGCAGATTAAATAAATAAAGCAGATTAAGTAAATAATTTCTTTATCATTGGATGTGTATAGATGAATAATGTCACTGGTTAAGTGGGTTGATGATATTACCACGATTGGTATCTCTGTGAAGAAGGATTTGGCATTAACTGTGTTGGTCCTACTCTGGGTATTTCAAATAGAGGATGTTCATAAAGGAAATTGGTTACATTATGTGTTGGAAGAGCAGAGAAATAACCTGGGGGGAGTGAGACTCTCCAGATATCAGCAATAATGTTAAGAACCAAAAGAATAAAATATACAACTCTGAAGCATATTCTACATAGAGTCCCAGAGATTCCCAGCATATCTGAACTCAAATACATACAGCATTCTCCCACTCAAAGGTATACTTTGTATTAACTTTTGTCACTACCCACAATCTGACAAGTTGTTTCTTGATTAATTCTATAAATCACTTGCATCCACATCCTTCTGTAAAAGTGCTAAAAGTCACCCATTTAAAAAATGTTTTTATCCATTAGATGGGTTCTACTTTCATGATGGGTGATTTTTTAGAAAAATGTTACCTGAAATTGAGAATTGACACATCTTAGTGGATTCTCCCAGAATCAGAAGCTGAGATAAAAATATGATGTACAAATCTTGACCAGGAGAATTGAAAGGAATTGAATAATTCTTGAAAAAATTTTAAATTGTGTTAGATTACACCTAACATAAAATTTACTGTCTTAACTATTTTTAAGTGTATATAGTTCAGTAGCGTTAAGCACGTTCACTTTGTTGTGCAACTTTCACCACCTTCTGTCTCGAGAACTCTTTTCATCTTGCAAAGTTGACACTCTGTGCCATTAAACAACTCCCTATTTCTTCCAACTCAGCCCATGGCAACCACCAGTCTACCTTCTTTTTCTATGAATTTTACTGCTTTACTACCTCATCTCAGTGAAATCATACACTATTTTTCTTTTTTGACTGGCTTATTTCACTTAATGTCCTCAAGTTTCATCCATTTTGTAGCATGTGCCAAAATTTTCTTCCTTTTTTTTTAAGGCTGACTGATATTTCATTGTGTGTATATATCACATTTTGTTTATTCATACCTAAACACTTGGGTAGCTTTCATCTTTTGGCTCTTGTGAATAATGCTACTATGAATGTGGGTGTACAGGAATTGAGCAATTCTTACAGCAGCCTTTGAGAAAGTGGATAAAGAAGAGAAATTTATGGAGAAAATAGTAAACTAGGGTCACAATAAATTTGAGTTAGTTGCATTTAGTTAGCTTATGGAGGCATAAACAGAAATAAAAATTAGATGTCTGGGGAGAGGAAAAACATGAACACATAGTTCTGAAAATGTGGAACAAATTGGAAATTTATGGAATTTTAACAGAAGTTATTTTTCTTTTTTTATCATTTTTTTAAATTTCTTTTTCATTGATTATGCCATTACAGTTGTTCTATTCCCCCCTTCATTCCCCTCCACCCTACCCTCCAGTCCCCACCATTACCCCCCCTTTAGTTTATGACCATGTGTCTCAAGTTCTTTAGATTCTATATTTCCCATACTATTCTTGCCCCCCATCAATTTTTTTGTCTACTGTCTATGCTACTTATTTTCTGTACCTTCTCTCCCCTTCTCCTCCCACTCCCCTATTGCCAACCCTCCTTGAGATCTTCATTTCTATGTTTCCGCTCCTGATCTAGCTGTCCTTTTAGTTTGCTTTTGTTTTAGGTGTGGTTGTTAATAACTGTGAGTTTGCTGTCCTTTCACTGTTCATGTTTTTTTAACTTCTTTTTCTTAGATAAGTCCCTTTAGCATTTCATATAATAAGGGCTTGGTGATGATGAACTCCTTGAATTTGATCTTATCTGAGAAGCACTTTATCTGCCCTTCCATTCTAAATGAAAGTTTTTCTGGATAGAGCAATCTTGGTTGTAGGTCTTTGAATTTCATGACTTGGAATACCTCTTTCCAGCCCCTTCTGGCCTGTAAGGTCTCTTTTGAGAAATCCACTGACAGTCTGATGGGAACTCCTTTGTAGGTGACTGTCCCCTTAGCTCTTGCTGCTTCTAGAATTCTCTCCTTCATTTAATCTTGGCTAATGTAATGATGATGTGCCTTGGTGTGTTTCTTCTTGGGTCCAACTTCTTTGGGGCTCTCTGAGCTTCCTGGATTTCCTGGAAGTCTATTTCCTTTGCCAGATTGGGGAAATTCTCCTTTATTATTTGTTCAAATAAGTTTTCCACTGGTGGCTGTGCCTTTCCCCCTTCTGGTACCCCTATAATTCGGATGTTGGAGCGTTTAAAGATGTCCTGGAGGTTCCTAAGACTCTCCTCATTTTTTCGAATTCTTGCTTCTTCACTGTTTTCTGTTTGGCCATTATTTGCTTTCTTCTGATCCACTCCATTGATTTGAGTCCCAGTTTCCTTTTCATTGCTATTGGTTTCCTGTGCAATTACATTCATTTCAATTAGTTTCACCTTCATATGTTTGTCTGATTTGTGGCTATAATCAACCAGTTCTGTGAGGATCCTGATCACCAGTGTTTTAAACTGTAGCTCTGAGAGTTTTGCTATTTCTTCATGGTTTAGATTTATAGGCTCTGGGGCTCTGAGATCTTCTTAAGCCATTTTTGGTCTGTTCGCGCCTCTTGAGTATGAGTAGCGGAGCCTTGGACTCTCAGGTCGCTGGGTTGTGATGCTACATGTGGGGGCGTGGTCAGAGCGGGGAAATGGCGACCCCCTCTGCTGTTTCTCGTGGCTGGGTGAGGAGCAGAGCCTTAGGTGGTTCACCAGGGCGGGGCCACTCAGGTCGCTGGGTTATGCTGCTGGTGTATGTGCAGGCAGGGTCAGAGCAGGGAAATGGTGGTGCCCTCCGCTGCCGCTCGCCGTGGGACCTGCTCAGTCCCGTAGTCTCACTGCCCACTCCCTTGCTTGTCTATCTGCGCAGGAAAGCGCGACCACAGTCCACCCTCAGCCCTGCTCCCTCACTGTTTCCCCGCAGTCGCTTGCTGAGTTGCTTACTAGGTCCAACCCTGCGCCTGGGTTCTGCGCACCCGAGTCCATCTGACCAAGTTTTTCTGCTCAACCCTGCTCCGACAGCTGCTGGTTTCACCCCTCTTACCAGTCAGGCTGAAGAATTTGTTGTTATCAGACTTCTGAAAAGTTCAATTTTCTGTGTTCTGGCTGTGTTTTCTGTTGCTAATATTAAGTTGTCTCTAAACTTGGTTGTGAGAGAAGGCACAGCGTTCCACTTTATCCTAACAGAAGTTATTTTTCATTTTTCATGGGGGTTGGGTGGGATATGAATTCTGAGGTGAGATGTGTTCTTGAAAGACAACAGTGGATTTCTAAGCTTGACAGAATCTTTTTGGTAGGTAAGATTATAGAGAAATCAGAGGGAGAGAGCACATGAACATGAAGAATCATGTTTCATGTAGGTGATCTATAAAGGAGCTGAATTGGAGTGATCCAAGATGGCGGAGGAGTGAGTGGAAGTTACACTAACCTCCTCCCAGTACCAACCTGGAATTACAACTAAGCTATGGAGGAATAAACAACTAAATAATAGCTAGAGAGGAGACTTATAACTGCAGATAGATGGGAGAAAACAACTGCAACACAACATGATTGGTAGAGAGTGTGGAGGGGATGTGAGCAGGCTGACTGGGCCCCCATGGGTGGTAATGGAAGTGCCAGAGGGATATTTCAGCAGCCAGTTGAATCCCCCTGAGAAGTGTAGGGTCTAAATCCCTTGCTGAGCTCCCCAGCCTATAGCACCAGAGCTTGAAAAGTACATAGATAACATCCAGCTGTGAAAAGCAATAGGGTTTCTCTCAGCCAGAGATGGATGGCTAGAGATGCAAAGAACCATTTAAATGGCCCATGCATAAATTTTCATATGCAGCCACTTACCCTGGACTCTGGCAAAGCATGGGGCAGAGTGGACTAGATATGCTTGAGGAGAGATTGGGGACAGTGTCTTTGGGAAGAGAACTGAGAGCAGCTTCCAGGATCTTGGGGCTCTGTCATCCTCAATACTGAAAAAGCTCAGGAGAGCATTACCTTCTGATTGGCATCAGCTGGAGGGGAAGCAATAGCCCTACCCAGGAATTATTCTTCCCCACCTTATGGAACTTAAGCCTGACTGCTGAGTCCAGAGTGACTAGATTAACAAATGAAGGAGTTTGCCACAGGTGGTAGATCCCTGGGAGTCTTGAACAGGCAATGTAAGACCAGACTGAGACATCACTTGACCTCCCCAGAGGTGGATCTAGAAAGAAAAAACATTGATAAATACTAGATGCTCCTGAGACAAAATCCACCATGGTCTTTTCCATGATTTGCAATATTTTCTTTTCTGCATAGTATTTTAACATTCATTTCTTGTCCTTCACATTTGTGCATATTAAGCCAGTAGATTTTGTGCTATAGTTTATTACAATTCTCATATTTTGCTCATCCCTTCTCTTACCCCATTTTACTTTCTTCTGTTTTTAAAGTATATTTTATTGATTATACTATTACAGTTTTCCCAATTTCCCCCCTTTATCTGCCTTTTATCCTGCATCCCCAACCCTCCAGCTCCCTGCCTCTTTAGTTCATGTCCATGGGTTGTACATATAAGTCCTTTGAGTCCTCTGTTTCTTATACCATTTTTTACCTCTCCCCATCTATTTAATGCCTACCAATTATGCTTCTTCTTCTCCATACCTTTCCCTCCTATCCCTCCCTTCCCCCATCCCACTGGAAACCCTCCATGTGATGTTCATTTCTCTAACTCTGTTCCTGTTCTATTGTTTGCTTAGTTTTTATTTTCATTGCTTTATTTTATTTTATTTTTTGGGTTAATTTGTTGATAGTTGTGAGTTTTTTGTCATTTTACTATTAATATTTTTTATCTTCCTATTTATAGATAAGTCCTTTTAACATTTCATATAATAATGCCTTGGTGACCATGAACTCCTTTAACTTGACCTTAGCTGGGAAGCACTTTATCTACCCTTCCATTTTAAATGATAGCTTTGCTGGATAGAGTATTCTAGCTTGCAGGTTTTTGCCTTTCATGACTTTGAATACTTCTTTCCAGCCCCTTCCTGCCTATAAGGTTTCTTCTGAGAAATCAGCTGATAGACTTATGGTCACTCCTTTGCAGGTAAGTGTTTCCTTTCCTCTTGATGCTTTTTAGATTTTCTTTTTTTTTTAATTTTTAAAAATTTATTTAGTTATTTTTCAAGTACAGTTTTCTTTTGTCAATTTCTCCCATCCCACGCCCCCTCCACCCCGTCTCCCCACCTCCCTCCCATTCCCCCCCGCCAGACCTCATCCCTATGTCTTTCATACTTGTTCTTCAAAATCCCTCCCCATTTTTCCCCTTAAATTCCCTTCCCTCTCCCCTCTGGTCGCTGCCCACTTGTTCTCTATTTTAGTGTCTTTGTTTTTATTCTATTTGCTTGTTTATTTTGTTATTTAGCTTCCTGTTAAAGGTGAGATCATATGGTATTTGTCCTTCAATGCCTGGCCTATTTCACTCAGCATAATGCTTTCCAGTTCCATCCATGTTGTTGCAAAGGGTAGTAGCTCCTTTCTCTCTGCTGCATAGAATTCCATTGTGTATATGTACCACAATTTTTTGATCCATTCATTTACTGACTGGCACCTAGGTTGCTTCCAACTCTTGGCTATTGTAAATTGTGCTGCTATGAACATTGTGGTGCATAGGTTCTTTGAAATTGATGTTTTAGGATTCTTGGGATATAATCCTAGCAGTGGAATTGCTGGGCCAAAAGGCAGGTCGATTTTTATTTTTCTGAGAAAATTCCATACTGTTTTCCATAATGGTTGTACCAGTCTGCAATCCCACCAACAGTGAACTAAGGACCCCTTTTCCCCACAACCTCTCCAACATTTGTTGTTTGTTGCTTTGTTTATGATAGCCATCCTGACTGCTGTAAAGTGGTATCTCATTGTGGTTTTCATTTGCATCTCTCTGATAGCTAACGATATTGAGCACCTCTTCATGTGTCTCTGGATATTCTGTATGTCCTCTTTGGAGAAGTGTCTGTTCAAGTCCTTTCCCCATTTTTTAATTGGGTCGATGTCTTCCTAGAGTGGAGTCTTGTAAGTTCTTTGTATATTTTGGAGATTAAACCTTTGTCTGAGGTATCATTGGCAAATATGTTTTCCCATACAGTTGGTTGTCTTTTTAATTTAATACTGTTTTCTTTGGCCATGCAGAAGCATTTTATTTTGATGAAATCCCATTTGTTTATTCTTTCGTGTATATTCCTTGCTCTAGGGGACATATCGGTAAAAATGTTGCTGCGTGGAATATCTGAGATTTTCTTGCCGATGTTCTCCTCTAGGACTTTAATGGTGTCACGGCTTATATTTAAGTCTTTTATCCACCTTGAATTTATTTTGGTGTATGGTGTAAGTTGGTGCTCAAGTTTCATTTTTTTGCACGTAGCTGTCCAGTTCTCCCAACACCATTTGTTGAAGAGGCTATCTTTACTCCATTTTATGTTACTGCCCCCTTTGTCAAATATTAATTGACTGTAGAGAGTTGGGTTGATTTCTGGGCTCTCTGTTCTGTTCCATTGGTCTATATGCCTGTTTTTATGCCAGTACCAGGCTGTTTTGATTACAGTGGGTTTGTAATACAGTTTGATATCAGGTATTGTGATCCCTCCTACTTTGTTCTTCTTTCTCAAAAGAGCAGTTGCTATTCGGGCTCATTTATGGCTCCATATAAATTTTTGAAGTGTTTGTTCTATGTCTGTGAATTATGCCATTGGTACCCTAATAGGTATTTTATTGAATCTGGATATTGCTTTGGGTAGTATGGACATTTTGATGATGTTAATTCTTCCAATCCATGAACAAGGTATATGTTTCCATTTGTTTGTGTCTTCCTTGATTTCTTTCTTCAGTGCTGTGTAATTTTCTGCATACAGGTTTTTTACCTCCTTGGTTAGGTTTATTCCCAGAAATTTTATTTTTCTTTTTGCTATATCAAATGGAATTTTTTCCTTGATTTCTGCTTCTGCTGATTCATTGTTCGTATATAAAAATGCCTTTGATTTCTGGATATTGACTTTGTATCCTGCTGTTTTGCCAAATTCATTAATTAGTTCTAGGAGTTTTTGGGTAGAGTCTATAGGATTTTCCATGTACACTATCATGTCATCTGCAAACAGTGACAGTTTTGTTTCCTCCTTTCCTATTTGGATGCCTTTTATTTCCTTTTCCTGCCTGATTGCTGTGGCCAAAACTTCTAATACTATATTGAATAGAAGTGGTGAAAGTGGACATCCTTGTCTTGTTCCTGATCTTAGTGGAAAAACTTTTAGTTTTTGCCCATTGAGTATGATATTGGCTGTAGGTCTCTCATATATGGTCTTTATTATATTGAGGAATGCTCCTTCTATTCCCACGTTGCTGAGTGTTTTTATCATAAATGGGTGCTGGACCTTATCAAAAGCTTTTTCCGCATCTATTGATATGATCATGTGGTTTTTGTCTTTGCTTTTGTTTATGTGATGAATTAAATTTACTGATTTGTGAATATTGAACCATCCTTGCATCCCTGGGATGAATCCCACTTGGTCGTGGTGTATAATGTTTTGGATATATTGTTGGATGCTATTTGCCAATATTTTGTTGAGGATTTCAGCGTCTATGTTCATCAGTGATATTGGCCTGAAGTTTTCTTTCTTTGTTGTATCTCTATCTGGTTTTGGAATTAGGATGATGCTGGCTTCATAAAAGGAGTTTGGGAGTTTTTCCTCCTTTTGGATTTTTTGGAATAGTCTGTGAAGAATGGGGGTTAGCTCTTCCTTAAATGCTTTGTAGAATTCTCCTGTGAACCCATCTGGTCCGGGGCTTTTGTGTGATGGGAGTTTTTTGATTACTGCTTCAATTTCTTTTGCTGTTATTGGTCTATTCAGGTTTTCTACTTCTTTTTCTTGAGTTTTGGGAGATTATATTTTTCTAGAAATGTGTCCATTTCCCCTAGGTTCTCAAATTTCTTAGCATATAGTTCTTCATAGTAATTTCTCACAATCCCTTCTATTTCTGTGGTATCAGTTGTAATCTCTCCTCTTTCATTTCTGATTGTGTTTATTTGTGTCCGTTCCCTTCTTTTCTTGATGATCCTACTTAAAGGCTTGTCTATTTTGTTTATCTTCTCAAAGAACCAACTCCTGGATTCATTAATCCTTAGGATTGTGCTTTTAGTCTCTATGTCATTTAGTTCTGCTCTGATCTTGGTTATTTCCTTCCTTCTACTTGCTTTGGGCTGTTTTTGTTGTTGTTCCTCGAGTTCTTGCAAGCGTAGAGTAAGGTTGTTTGTTTGAAATGTTTCTGTCTTCTTTAGGTAGGCCTGTATTGCTATAAACTTCCCTCTCAGCACTACCTTCGCTGTGTCCCATAAGTTTTGGGTTGTTGTGAGATCGTTTTCATTTGTTTCCAGAAACTTTTTGATTTCTTCCCTAATTTCATTCTTGACCCATTCATTGTTTAGTAGCATACCATTCAGTCTCCATGATTTTGGGTGTTTTGGGTTTTTTCCTCTAGGGTTGGTTTCCAATTTCAGTCCCTTGTGGTCAGAGAAAATGCTTGGTGTGATTTCAATTTTCTTGATTTTGTTGAGGCTCATTTTGTGACCTATCATGTGGTCGATTTTTGAGAATGTTCCATGTGCATTTGAAAAGAATGTGTATTTAGCTTCTTTGGGATGAAGGGCTCTATATATGTCAGTTAAGTCCATTTCCTCTAGGGTTTTGTTTAATGACACAATATCTTTATTGATATTTTGTTTGGAAGATCTGTCCATTTTTGATAGTGGGGTGTTAAAATCCCCTACTATAATTGTGTTGCTGTCAATATCATTCTTGAAGTCCTCTAAGATTTTCTTTATATATTTTGGTGCTCCTATGTTGGGTGCATATATATTTACGATGTTAATGTCTTCTTGGTGGATTCTTCCCTTGAGTATTATGAAGTGACCTTCTGGGTCTCTCTTTATGGCTGTTTTTTTGAAGTCTATTTTGTCTGATATCAGAATTGCTACCCCCAGCTTTTCTTCTTGTCCATTTGCTTGTAAAATTTGTTTCCAGCCTTTCACCTTTAGTCTGTGATGGTCTTTTGTCCTGAGATGGGTCTCTTGTAGGCAGCATATGTATGGGTCACACTTTCTTATCCATGCAGCTATTCTGTGTGTTTTGATTGAAGCATTTAATCCATTTACATTTAAGGTTATTATTGATAGGTACTTTTTCATTGCCATTTTTGTATCTGTGTTCTTCTCTGTCTCTCACTTTTCCTTCCTTTCCTTAAAGTAGTCCTTTTAGTATTTCTTGTAGGACTGGTTTGGTGGAGACATATTCTTTTAGACTTCTTTTGTCTTGGAAGCTCTTTATTTGGCCTTCTATGTTGATTGATAGCCTTGCTGGGTAAAGTAGCCTTGGTTGTAGGCCTCTGGTTCTCATTACTTGGAATATTTCTTGCCATTCTCTTCTTGCTTGGAGTGTTTCCATTGAGAAGTCAGTAGCTAGCCTTATTGGGGCTCCCTTGTATGTTACTTCTTTTTTCTCCCTTGCTGCCTTTAAGATTTTCTGTTTGTCTTGGAATTTTGCCATTTTGATGATGATGTGTCTTGAAGTGGGCCTCCTTGGGTTCCTCTTGATTGGGACTCTCTGGGATTCCTGAATTTGTGTGACTTTTTCTGTCATCAAATTAGGGAAATTTTCTCTCATTACTCTTTCAAATATGTTTTCTATCCCTTGTTCTTCTTCTTCTCCTTCTGGTATCCCTATTATTCAGATATTATTACGTTTCATATTGTCTTGTATTTCTCTTAATCCCTCTTCATTCTTTCTAGGTTTCTTTTCATTTTCCTGCTCTTTCTGTGAGATGCTTTCTACTTTGTCCTCCAGCTCACTAATCCTATCCTCCGCCTTTTCTATCCTACTTTTGAAACTATCTACTGAGTTCTTCAATTCAGAGATTGTATTCTTCATTTCCTCCTGGCCCTGCTGATAGTTTCTATTTCCTTTTTCATGTTGATATAGTTTGTGGTGAGGTCATTGTAGCTCCCCTGTAGTTTTTGGTAGCTCATTGTGAGCTCTTTGAATTTCGTGACTACCAGTGCTTTGAATTCACTATCTGTTAGTTGATTAGCTTCTATTTCATCTAACATTCTTTCTGAAGCCTCTGCTTTTTCTTCCATTTGGGGATTGTTTCTTTGTCTTCCCATTGTTTGTGCGACTCTTCTTGTTGGCCTCAGCTTCTAAAATTGATCTGTTCTGACTCCCTGGGTTTATGCTGTGAACTTCTGTGGTATGACCCTTGTGAAGTTCAGTGGTGCAGACTCTTTCAGGCATCTTGATGTTCTCCGTTTCCACCTACTCCTTTTATTGTGTATATGTAATCAGTTGTAGGAGGAGGCAAAATGGTTTATGACAGCATAAGAGTTTTTTATGATATTTACAGTCACAGCTGGTAGAGAGGAGATAGGCGATCTTTAGACTGTATATTGTATTAACCGTATTCTTCAGCCAAACTTGACACTTTGACGAGATGATGGACAAAAGATAAGCCTCTTGTTGGGGAGGGAAGTCTTGTTAGTTTTAACTAGAAAGCAGTGAGGTTTTAGATGGTCAGATTTTGAGGTAAGGTGAGTATAAGGAACGGTGAATAGGCGTGGTGTGTGAGCCAATAGAGGTAACCACTACAGTGATAGAGTTCAGGGACCTGTACAATGGGTTAAGATCCCGGAGATGTGTTGTGAACTATTTACTGTTGCATAGATCAGCTATTATTTACACTAATATTAGAGTAGCACTCGTATAACAATCTCTATGTGATCTGTCTGAGTAGGGGGTATAGTGCTTTAGGTAGTGTGCTAAAGGAAAACAAGTGGCGTGTAGTTTAGAGGGTTAGCAAAGCACTGTGGAGGAAAGGACAGGGGGAGCCTGTCTAATAATACAATATACCTACTCGAGACTAAGAAGCCTCTACAGAAAAAGGAGGAATACAGAGATATTATTAAAATATAAAAGAGGTGAAAATAATGAAAAAAATGCATCTCCTCGTGGCTTCTCTGCTATAGGAAGGTGAAGTTTGTTTCTCTGTCTCTACTGTTGAGATG
Source organism: Artibeus jamaicensis (assembly GCF_021234435.1). Taxonomy (NCBI): domain Eukaryota; kingdom Metazoa; phylum Chordata; class Mammalia; order Chiroptera; family Phyllostomidae; genus Artibeus; species Artibeus jamaicensis. The sequence continues at coordinate 4,667,848 of NW_026521810.1, read as the reverse complement.
CCCCCTCTTCGGGTCCCATTCTGGTCATTTCACAGTTCCTAGTTATTGGTGTCTCTTGCGAGTAAAAGGAAACGAAGCAACATACAATCAAATGAAAAGGCAGGAGAGGGGAGGCGAAAGCAATGAGTTTAAGAGGAAAGGGAGAAGGACTAAAACAGGGAAAAAGAAAGGAGAGGAACAAGGTATAGAAAGATAAAGTAGTGATAAAATTTAAAAAATATATAAGGTTACTAAACTAATGCACAAAAAAGTTACTAAAAAAAGGAAAAAAACATAAAAAATTAAAAAAAACCCAAAACACAAACAAGTAAACAGCAAAAAACCAAATAAACAATAACAACAACAGAGAAACCCTTCCCTAGTTGGTTTCAAACTGTCCAGACTGGTTTTTCTCGTTGTAGCAGGATCTCCCTGTGTGCTGGGATGCTGGCGCAAGTGCGTGCACCAGCCAGGCTACCAGCTTGGGGTGTGGGCGCCTGCCCACTTGCCGGGCACACTCCAGGTGCAGTCCGGGACTGCGCAACCTGTGCTTCCTGGTCCTCGCTGGTCCGGAGCACTTCCCGATCCTTGTGGCATCAGCCTAGAGTTCTCTGTGCCCCCGCTCACACGAGAAACTGTCTGGCGCTTCTAGGTCCAGTAGCCCCGGCTCAAAGATCTCTGCGCCAGTGTGCCAGAGTCCGGCTATGCGTGTGAGCAAGAAACCGGCAGGGAGCGTCTTTGTCCTGCGGCGCCTCTCCAAACTCTGAGCCCGCGAGCTCGTCCATCTGGGACTGGCGTAACCGGCAGCGGGCTTCCCAGTCCCCTGGTGGTGGCTCAGAGGCCTCCGCTTCCAACAGACCTTCTGGGACCCGGAGTAACTGGCAGGGCGCTTCCCATTCGTGTGGCTAGTCCCCAGATGCCTCCACTTTCCCCCTGGCTCGCTGCAAAGCCGGATAGGAAGCAAGCCAATCTGCCCTGGCAGGAGAACACCTCAGTCCACTTTCAATAAACAAAACAAAACAGAACTTTCCGGACAGCCTGTCTCTCATTCCTGCTCAGTCCCCAACCAAACGCGTGAGGCTAATGCGTCTCTGGATTCTCCCAGGCTTGCAATCACAGAGTCTGCAGTTGAACCAGGCCCTGTGTCTTTGCACCCCTCCCCAAAAATGCAAGCCGGCAAGCAGACAGGTCTCTGCCCGGTGTTGTCCAGTTTTGCTTATACAGGAAGCAGGGGAGCTGCTGGCCCACACTGGTGGCCACTGGAGCCGCTGGGTGCCCAAGCTCCTGTGGTAGACCTCTCTGGTGTTGGTCTCAGACTGATGGTTCTGGACCCCGGCCGTAGATGCAGCACCGGGGCCACCTGGCCTGGGGCGCCAGCCCCCGCCGCTGCTTTGTCTTTAAACTGGTCCCCAAAGCCCCACTTACCTGCCGCTTTCTGGTGTTTCAGCATCCAACAGAGTCTCTGTTCTTTCAATTTCACAAATGCTGGATAACTGATGGATTAGTGCGCTGCTTTTCTATAGATCTGCCAGGATTTTCACCCACGAGTGCGGGAGCTAGAATACGCTCCCTTTTACTCCCACGCCATCTTAAACCCCTCCCTAGATTTTCTTCTTATCTTTAATCCTGGGTAATTTAATGATGATGTGCCTTGGTGTGCTCCTCTTTGGGTCCAACTTCTTTGGGATTATCTGAGCTCCCCAGGCTTCCTGGAAGTCTGTTTTGTTAATCAGATTGAGGAAGTTTTTCTTTATTATTTGTTCAAATAAGTTTTTAGTTTCTTGCTCTTGTTCTTCTCCTTCTGGTACCCCTATTGTAACAGAGTGCAGCCAAGTGGGGGCCCCAAATAGGGATTTGTAATGGGGCCCAGAACTCAGTGTCTAGGAAATATTAGAAAAAAATTATGTAACATGTCTTCACCCCCACAAGTCTGAGTTGGGGCATGGGACTCATGGAGCAGGGCCATTGAGAATTGTTTTAAATAGCAACAGTTTTGCAGATAACCTCTAGAATGGTCCTTAACATATCCATAATCTTTAAACTGGTTGCACAGATATGTTAAACAGCTGTGGCCATGCTTTTAGTCAGGGGGATGGGAATGACTTCAACCCATGATGTAACTGGGAGGCAGCTTCCCTTGGTTACAGAGCATACCTAAGAGCTTGGAGATGATTGTCTCCACACCACAGGGCCACACCTGGCCTGACTTACTATGGCAGCACAGTACAGCTGGAAAAGAATATGCAAATGCTGGCAGCTGTGGCCAATTGTGGGAGAAGTTGGAAATGGTGTGGCAGAGGAAGATTGGACCTGGGATTTAAACCCAGGTGTGGCAGTTATGTGGCATCTTTTTGGGCCCATGTGGCTTGGACAGAGAAGAACCACAGACTTCTATTTCTTTTTCTGAGATACAGTATCCCAGACTGGGCAGATGGGGAAGGAAGAACTGTGTGTTTGTTGGTATTCTAAAGGACTTTGTGATCTCAATGAAGACACTAAGTCATTACTTATAAGTTTGTATAACTCTTTAAATAAATAATCCCTTTCCTTTTTACCAATTTCTGGCACTGAGAGACGTCTTTCCCTGGCAGTGGGCAAGGCAAACCTAGTATGGGGTGGGGGATTACCGGAGCACAATGGTGGGTCCATTCCATGAGTGTATATTATTCCCACCACCCAACACTGCAGGTCTGTTCTGCAACACTATGATTTGGACATTGGAACATTTCAAGTTGTCAAAGAGGTTCGAAAGTCTCTATTTGTTTGAATTCTTGTTTCTTCATTCTGTTCCAGTTGGATGTTTATTTCTTCCTTTTGTTCCAAATTGTTGCTTTGAGTCCTGGTTTTCTTTATGTCACTGCTGGTTCCCTGAATATTTTATTTTATTTAATTTTAAGTATCTTTCATTTGTTTTTTCATTTTTCAACCAAGCTCAATCAGATCTGTGTGCATTTTGATTACCAGGTCTTTAAGTTCTCCATCTGATAGGTTGGCTATCTCCTCTTTGTTTCGCTCTCTTTCTAAAGTTCTGCTCTGTTCTTTCATTTTGCTCCTTTTCTTTGTTAAGTGCCTCTGTTAAGTTGTAAATTGTCAGGGGGAAGGGCCTTAGGTATTTACCGGGGCAGGACAATCAATCCTCTTTGCTGTGCTGTGGCACTGCCTGTGGGAGAAGAGCCAGAGAGGGAACAGTGCAGCTTGCCTAATTGTCTTTAGTCCACTTTCCAACTAACTCTCGTGTGAGGCTGTAAGTTTTTCCCACTGTGGCAACCGTCATATTCCACAGCCCCCACTAACTCTCAGTTTCCCCTTAAGTCAGCTCTACCCATACAGCTTAGTGCCTCACTGCAGCCAGCCCTGCCTGTGTGCTCTGCTGCCTTGCTGTGGTTTCTCGCCGTCCACCGCCTTACCAGTCTGGATGTTCTGTTTGACTGTTTCTTTAATTCTGTGGTTGTTGGAGTTCCATGCAGTTTGATTTTCTGGTGCTTCTGGTTATTTACTGATTTTAGATTGGTTGTTATCCTCCTTTTGGATGTTGTGAGGAAGTAAAGGGTTTTTACCTATGCCGCCATCTTGGCCGGAATTCCTAAGGCTCTCCTTCTTCTTTCCTCTTAATTAATTTCATTTTAAGTTTTGTTTTCTCTCTTGCTACAATTTGTTTCCATTCCACACTCTTACTATTGGCCCCCAATGAACTTCTCAAAACCAATTTTCCTGTCAATGGTCATTTCACATTCTTTTTTTACTTATAAAATGTCCGCGTTCTCTCTCCACTTTTAGTAGTCTTTGGCTCATTGGTTGTGGATGGGGTAGTTGCATTTTTTCAATTTTATCTCTAGATCTTCACCATTTTTGTATTTCAAATCTCAAATTATATCATTCCCCTCTCCTACTTCTTTCTACCATCTTCCTGCCCATTTTTTTCATCTCAAATTTTAATTTTTTCTTTCTTAGCTTGGTTTTTGTTCCTTACTATTAGTATTCCCTATCTCTCTATCATGTCAAAATCACTTCCATTTCCTCTACACATCTCTTAAGCTTTTCTTTCTTTCTTTCTTTTTTCCCCTTTTATTGCCATCCCACCTATGTTAATCCTAGCTCATTTCTTGTGGACAGTGTTGTGGTAGTTCTTTTTCTCCAATTTGTTTTCTATTTTTTATTTATTTACTAGTTTTCCTCCTTATTTCTCTCTCTCAGTTTAATTTTTTAAAATTATTTTCTGTTTAAGCATAATGCTATACCATTCACTTCTCTTGCTCCATTCTGCCTTCTTCATTCCCCTTTCTATTTAGAATGTAAATTTTACTTTCTCTCTTCACATTGCTCTAATTCACTGCTTTTATTAGTGTGCCTCCCTTTACCCTCTCAAAATAATTTTTCCTTTAGTTACTCATCTCATATTTGCTTTTTCTTTCTTATAATAGTCAGTCTATTTTAACCGTTATTAATACCTCTCTATTTGCTGTTGACAGTGGGATTGTGAGTGGGAGTTATATTTACAGGTATATGTTTGTTTCCTGGGCTGGGTTTTTGTCCAGGCAGCACCTGCACAACAGCATTTAAGATGTGGTTGGTAGAGAGACACTCAGTCAGCCAGCTGGAGGGAATGACCCACCGAAGAAGGACCCAACAAAAAATAAAACCCGGTTATATCCACAGAGCCAACATAAATGCCATAAAGGACATGCCAAGAGCATCAAATTCAGGAGATCAAGGAAACTGCACCATTGAATCCCATGGGTCTTCTACCATAGAATTTCATAAACAAAGTGAGAAAGTCAAAACAGGTCAACTAGAGAAGCAGAAAAAAACAAGAAGAGTCTCCCCTAAAATGGGGAGACAAAGAACCAATATCCTGTCAAAAGGAAAGAAGGAATCTCCAGAAAGAGGGCTAAATGAAATAGAGGCAAGTAAACTATCAGACAATGAGTTCAAAACAATGGTTATAAGGAAGCTCAGTGAGGTCAGTGAGAATTACAAAGAACTAGAGGGAAGCTATGAAGAATTTACTGCAAACTATATCGTCATGAAACATACATAGAAACAATCAACAAGGGTCAGGAAGAAATGAAGAGTACAATTTCTGAATTGAAGAATACAGTTAGGAGTTAAAAGCAGGCTAGATGAAGCAGAGGATCAAATCAGTGAATGGGAGGACAGTGTAGGAAAACATTCACAGAAAGAGCAAGAAAAGGAAAAAAAGACTGAAAAAGAATGAAGAGGGGTGAATGAATCTGTGGGACAACATAAAATGTAATATCTAAATAATAGGAATAGCATAAAGAGAAGAAGCAGAGCAAGGAACAGAAAACCTGTTTGAAAAACTAATGATGGAAAACTTCCCTAATTTGTTGAGAGAAAAAGTCACACAAACCCAGGAAGCACAAAGGGTTTCAAATCAATATGAACCCAAAGAGGCCCATTTGCAGACACATCATAATTAAAATGGGAAAATTTCAACACAAAGAGAGAATACTAAAGGCAGCAAGGGAGAAACAAATAGTAATATGCAAAGGAGTACCAATAAGGCTAGCAGCTGATTTCTCTACAGAAACACTACAAGCCTGAAGGGAATGGCAAGAAATATTCCAAATAATGAAAAGCAAAGGCCTGAAATCAAGACTACTCTACCCAGCAAGGCTCTCATTTGACATGAAAGGTGGAATAAGGAGTTTTCCAGAAAAAGGAGGCTAAAAGAATATACCTCCATCAAACCAGTATTGCAAAAGATGGTAAAGAGACTGCTTTAAGAAGACCAAGAAAAAGAGTGATAGAGAGGGACACAGATACAAAGAGGAAAAATGTCAATGAATAAGTACCTATCAATAATAATCTTCAATGTAAATGGATTAAAAGCTCTGATCAAAACACATAGAGTAGCTAAATGGATAAGAAAATATTACCCACACATATGGTGCCTACAAGAGACCCACCTGAGAACAAAAGACCTACACAGACTGAACATGAAGGCTTAGAAAAAAATATTCTAAACAAATGGAAAGGAAAAAAATCCAGGGTTGTAATGCTTATATCAGACAAAGTAAATTTCAAAACAAAGGCCAGAAAAGAAGAAACAGGATAATATTAATATTCACAATACTCAAGGGGAGAATCCATCTAGAAGACATAAACAGTGTAAACAGATATGCATCCAACATTGGAGCACCCAAATATATAAAGAAAATCTTGGATGACTCTAAAAAAGATACAGACAGCCACACACTTATAACATCCTACTGTCAACAATGGATAGATCCTCAAAAGAATCAACAAAAAGATTGTGGCAGTGAATGATGCTCTAGATCCAATGGACTTAATTGATATATACAGAATCTTTCATCCAAAAGAAGCAAAATACACATTCTTTTCAAATGCACATGGGACATTTTCAAAGACAGACCACATAATAGGAGATAAAACAAGACTCAACAAATTCCAGAAAATTGAAATCACATTAAGCATTTTCTCAGACTACAATGGCATGAATTAAAAACTAACCTCAAGGAAAAAACTCAAAAACACTCAAATTCATGGAGACTGGATACATATTGTTAAACAATGAATGGGTTAACAATGAGATCAAGAAGGAAATCAATACATTTCTGGAAACAAATAAAATGAACACAAAACAACCCAAAACCTATGGGACACAAGGAAGGCACATCTGAGAGGGACTTTCATAGTGATACAGGCCTATCTAAGAAAGACAGAAAATTTCAAATAAACAATCTAAGCCTACATCTATAAGAACAGGGGGAACAACAACAAACAAAGCCCAGAGTGAGCAGAAGGAAGAAAATAACCAAAATTGTAGCAGAATTAAATGACATAGAGACTAAAAGAACAATTCAAAGGATCAATAAACCCAGGAGCTGGCTCTTTGAAATGATAAAATTGACAAGTCTTTAACTAGTCTCATCAAGAAAAGAGAGAGAGACCCAAATAAATGAAATCAGAAATGAAAGAGGAGAAACTACTACTGATAACACTAAAATACAAAGGATTGTAAGAAATTAGTATAAACAACTATATGCCATGAAATTTGAAAACCTGGGTAAAATAGAAAAAATCATGGAAATATATAATTCTCCAAAACTGAATAAAGAAGAAACAGAAAGCCTGAACAGACTGATAACAGCTAATGAAATGGAAGCAGTAATCAAAAAACTCTGGCACACAAAAGCCCTGGACTGGATGGTTTCACAGGGGAATTCTACAAAACATTGAAGGGATAGCTAACCCCTATCCTTCTCAAAATATTTTTAAAATTCCAAAAAGAGGGAAGTCTCTCAAAATCTTTGTATGAGGCCAACATCATCCTAATCTCAAAACCAGGTAAAGACACAACAAAGAAAGTAAACTAAGGGCCAATATCACTGATGAACTTAGGTGCTGTAATCCTCAGAAAAATATTGCCAAGTGTATCTAGCAATATATAAAAAGATCATACACCCTGATAAAGTGAAATTCATCTCAGGAATGCAAAATGGTACAATATTCACAAGTCAATAAACACAATACATCACATAAACAAAAGGAAAGACACAAACCACATGATTACATCAATAAATGATAAAAACATTTGATAAGGTACAGTACACATTTATGATAAAAACACTCAGTAAAGTGAGAGTAAATGGAACATACCTCAACATAATAAAGGCCATATGTGAGGCACCTACAGCCAATATTATACTCAACAGGCAAAAATTAGAGCTTTCCCACTAAGATCAGGAGTAAGACAAGTGTGTCTGCTTTTATCACTTCTATTCAACATAATATTGGAATTCCTAACCACAGTGATCAGACAAGAAAAAGAAATAAAATGCACTTAAACTGAAAAGGAGGAAATAAAACTCTCATTGTTTGCAGCTGACTTGATATAATCCTATATACTCCATCAAAAAACTACTCTAATTTAAGGGGAAAAATGGGGAGGGATTTTGAGGAACAAGTATGAAAGACACAGGGATGAGGACTGGGGGGGGAATGGGAGGGAGGTGGGGAGACGGGGTGGGGGGGCTGGGATGGGAGAAATAGACAAAAAAATGTACTTGAAAAATAATTAAATAAAAATGAAAAAAAAGAACTTTGCCAAGTGTAAAAAAAAAAAAAACTACTCTTGCTAATAGGTGAATTGGGTAAAATCGCCAGATACAAAGTTAATATTCAGAAATCAAGGGCATTTTTGTACACCAGCAATGAAATATCAGAAACATAAATTAGGGGAAAAATCCCACTTACTATAGCAACAGGAAAAATGAAATACCTAGGAAAAAACCTATACAAGGAGGCAAAAGATCTATACTCAGAAAACTACAGAACACTGAAGAAAGAAATTAAGAAAGACACAAATAAATGAATGTATATATCATGTTAATGGTTGTAAGAATTAACATTATCAAAATGCCCATACTACCCAAAGCAATTTATAGATTCAATGCAATCCCTACTAAAGTACCAATGACATATATTACAGATATAGAACAAATATTTCAAAACATTTTATGAAACCATAAGCAACCCAGAATAGCCACAGCAATTTTAAGAAAGAACAAAGTAGGAGGGATCACATACCTGATATCAAGCTATATTATAAGGCCCTTGTAATCTAAACAGTCTAGTACTGGTATAAGAATAGATACATAGATCAATGGAACAGAATAGAGAGCTTTAGACTTAGGTCTCTGTGGTCAATTTATATTTGACAAAGGTGGCAGGAGCACAAAAATGAAGTAAAAATAGCCTCTTTAATTATTAGTGTTAGGAGATCTGGACAGGTACATGCCAAAAAAAAAATGAAACTAGACCACCAAGTTACACCATACACCAAAATAAACTCAAGGTGCATAAAATACTTAAAACATAAATTGTGACCACATAAAAGTCCTAGAGGAGAACCTAGGCAGGAGAATTTCAGGTATCCCCCACAGCAATATTTTCACCAATATGGCCCCTAGAGCAAGGGATATAAGGGAATAAACAAATGGGACTACATAAGGTTAAAAAGCTTCTGCATGGCTAACACAAGATTAAAAGGGAACCAACCATATAGGAAAATATATTTGCCAATCATACCTTGAACAAGGCATTGATCTCCAAAATATATAAAGAACTCATATGACTTCACACCAGAAAAACAATAAACCCAATTTGAAAAATGAAGCCCTGTCTGGTGTAGCTCAGTGGATTGGGCACAGGCCTGTGAACCAAAGCAATGCCAGTTTGATTCCCAGTCAGTGCACATGCCTGGGTTGCAGGCCATGTCCCTAGTATGGGGTGTGCTAGAGGCAACCAGACATTAATGTTTCACTCCCTCTCTTCCTCTCTCTCTAAAAATGAGTAAATAAAATCTTTAAAAAAATAAAAAATAAATAAAAGATGAGCAAAGGCCCTGGACAGACACTTCTCCAAGGAGGATATATAGATGGCCATAGGCTTATGAAAATGTAGAACTAGATAATATTATGCTAAGTAAAACAAGCCAGGAATTTAATCAACAAAACAAACATATGAGCCTGGGACATGGAAATAAAGAACAAACTGAGAGTGACCAGAGGGGAGGGCAGAGGGGAATAACAAGAGAAGGAAGGGGAAGGGTAAAGTCATGAAACATGTAAATAAAAGACCTATGGACAAGAACAATGGGGAGGGGAGGATTGTATGTGGAAAATGGGGAGATGGTCAGGGCAGGGGAAAGCAGTGGGAAAAATGGGGGACAGCTATAATTGAACAACAATAAAAATTTTTTTTTGAAGAGCTGAATTGATGGAGTAGAAAGGGCCATTTACAAATAGGATGACAGAATGTATTTTCCAGTGGAGATCTTGAAATATTAGAGTGAAAATACAGTTCTCTGAAAACTGAGATTGGAGGAAATCTCTAACAGGAGAGATGAAGCCATCATTCATTCAGAAGGCCTTTATCTACTTCTCTCACAATCAATGCTTGGACACTTTCTATGGCAGACAGAAATTTCCAAGGGAGATGCCACATTATCTCCAGAACCCGGTGCTATTTCTGAACTTCCTACAGGAAGCAGAGTCCAATTCCCCTCTCCTAGAATCTGGGTAAGCTTGGGACTCACTTGTAACTAAGAGGCATTGGAAATGATGCTGTGTGACTCCTAAGCCTAGGCCAGAAAAAGTTTTGTAGCTTCTGTCTTACTGTTGGATTATGCAGTTTTGAAGTCTTTGGTTGCCATGTAACTCATCCTTCTATTCAGAGAAAGCCATGCCATAAGGAACCCCAACTAGTGAGATGGAGAGAGACAATCAAGAGACCTTCAAGACTTTAAGAGAAAATGATGCCCAGAATGTCCATAGCTGTTACATCTTCATCAATTTAATGAGAGACCCTGAGGCAGAATCACTGAGACTATGTATCAGGAATTAGCCCTCCTCCTCTGATTCCTGACCCTCAGACCATGTGGAGGACAATAAGGTAATTGTTGTTGCTTTAAGAGACTCTGTTTTGGATGGATTTGTTATAGAGCCTTGGATAATCAGAGCAGTACTTTTTGGACAGGCACTATATATATATATATATATATATATATATATATATATATATATATATATATACACACACACATATTTTTGGTACTAAAGTACAGTGGTTTGAAAATAAAATTGCTTTTACTTAAATAAAGTTTCAGACCTGGTAGAAACAGAGCAACTGAGAAGAATTTGAATAAATATTTTGCAAGCAAATAGAATAAAATGATTAAGAATAATGGTAGAGAAAAAAACAGTAAGCAGATATGGATAGAGCTTTCTTAGCATTTTGTAGTGAATGATAGAAAAATACCCTCTGTGCAAGATAAGCATTGTTCTTTCCCTCCTTCCATGCTGCTGCAGAGGAAGGGAATTGAGGAGGGGAAGTATCATGGTGGAGAAAGTTAGGTGGGAAGAAAGAAACTTTAATACCTCACTGGGACAAGTGTAACTGGAGTGATGTCGAGGTGTTTTAAGCCAGTACCTAGAGATGAGCTAAATGTTATTACAATAACCCCCCTTTTGGGGGCACTCAGGGGTCATGCTTCCTTTCAGATACTTGTAAGGCTGTGGGTAGAACCATGTCTGACTGTGGGTACTTTGGGGCGAGAACAAAGGGCAGAATAAGTGTATACTGTCCCCTACCTCACAGACATAATTTATAGCATTTTAATCTTTCTACTTATCTCTGCTAGAGTTTCTTATAAAGGTATTTAATGATGTGAGTTCAATGTGTAATTTGAAAATCTACCTAATTTACCATTTCTTTTCTCAGTGATGCAGTGAGGCTCTACATACCATACTGCAAGCAGCTTGAATGTGTTGGAGAGAAAGATCATTCAACACCAGACAATTAACACTTAAGCAGGCTCCAACACGCTCTCCCTGGACCCCAGTAACCATGACAGGACATTAGGAAGTTTCACAGATCAAAGTCAGAGTGAATCATGTTGAAGAAATAGTATCAGACATTCCAGTCCTGGACCATCCCTGTGTCTCCAGATGTCCTACATTGTGTATAGAATGAGTTTTACAGGGCGAATGCAATAAAAGAAAAGGAGCAGAGGTTGTGATCTTAAATTGAATCAGTAATCTAGAAAAGGAAACATGAAGAATATGCCCAATAGTATTGGAGTAACTTGTTACTGTAATAAGTCCAGGAATCATATGTACAGATCTCTGACATTAGTGAATATATGTTAGTAAACTGGGGTGATTATGAATATTCAAGATTCTCCTGAATGCACCAATCACATTGGCTGACAATATGAGACAAAGCACAGAGTGGGAATGAGGAACTACATAAACATGTATTAAGAGTCCTAGTTGGTTAGGTATATCTGATTCACTCCCATCACCTCTTCTCCAAATATATTTACCTATGAAAATGTCGGCAAAACTGATAGATAACAAGGTGGGTCTTACCTAGAGGTAAAATATTCTACCCCTCCAAGGCAAGTTAGAATAAGTCATCATGTCTTGTAGCAAACCAGTTTCAGAACACTTATTTTCTACATGGGGCAATATGGTAGGCAATAGTTTCAAATTCAGGTTCATAATAACTGAAATTTGTAATAATTATAATGTCACCTGGGAGAGACTTCAGATTACCTCTATGCAAACTAATGTGAAATGAGACTTTTAGTCTTAGCTCATTTTTAATAGAGGAATGTCCATATCACTCAGTGGGTAATAAACAGAAAGGTAGACACATACTGGGGCTTCCCTTTTTCACCTGGATATACAGGGAGATGGGAGAATGTGTCTGGTCATTTGATTAGAAAGCTGGAGACATCAAATTTGTCAACAAGCATAAAATTCAAAGTGGTGAGGGAGAGGAAACTCAAATTAGTAACTTGCCTCTGTTTCCAATGCTCATTCAGACATAGGTTCAATGGCTGGAAATTATTGAAATGAAGCAGATGTCATGGGATGCTGCAGATGAGCTACTCCCAGTGGCAGAAATTGTGCCTACTGTTTCAGGATCCTTGTTAAATCTCTGCATTGTGAATAGTCCTAAAGTACCTGCTGGTGCAACTTTCCTTTTTGTTGCCAACTTGAACAAATACATGGGTAAAGTTTAAGGCTCTGGCATTTGCTTGGAGCTGCAGTTAGCAGCATTTATCTAATGATTAGATTTAGGAAAGGCCTGAGCCCTGACCACTGCCATGCCTGTCATTTCAGAGTACACTTAGGTTTCTCACTCCTGTCACTATCTTTACTCTCTCCTCCCATTTCAGAGGGTCAGTCTCAAGTTATATCGCCTGGAAAGATAAATTCTGGAAGTCTTGAAAAACCAGGTTTCCTCTTGGTTTCTCAACTGAGTATCATTTTTCAAACCAACAGATGTAAAGCATCAAAGAGGTGAGAATATATTCAGATTTATGCTGAGGGTTTTGTTAGGCTTTTTGAAAAGGTGGCCCAAGCCAAGGCATTCTTGGTCCCGAAGGAGATGAGAGGTGGTGGAAGCTTAATAACATGCTTTTTTCCCCCTAAATCTGTAAGCACAATGATGCCTTGCAACGTTTCACCAGCTCTGAGGCCTTCTCCATATGTTGGTAAGAAGCTCAGTGATGTTTTCTAATTCAAGAGAGGGTGAGGTAACCATTCGAAAGTGGCAAACTGAGATAGCTAATGAAACTACTTTTCTTCTGTGGAAATTGTCTTTATATGCAGCTAGGCTATAAGACCACTAGTGACTGAAAGTTTATAAGGCAGTTCTTTGTGTTCTGAAATGCTACTGATGAAATCTTGGTGCTTTCCCATTTCAGTGCTGCCCCCGGAACATTTTTTGTGCTGTCACCTGAGGGTAGCAAGTCCTATTGATCACTCACTTGCTTTACCACAACCCAGAATTACACCAGTAGGCAGCTGGGCAGGAAAATCTTCCACATAAAGAATGCCAGCAGCTTACAGACACCAGCCACACCATTTTTTTGTTGAGGCTGGGCCCATAATGTTCTATGTTAAATATTGGACTTAAGTTAAATACTGAAAATATGAAAGAGAAAAAAATTTCCCAATTCAGCATTTGACCTTACATCACTTTACAGCAATATTGTAAAATACAGCAGAGTGACTTTCTTAAACCTTACATTAACTTTCATTACACAAAGGATATTATTTAGAATATATTATTTTTCCCCTTTCTCTTCCAATAAAAAAATCTGCCATGTAGTCTGTTATATACACTTCAAATGGGTAGACATTTTTAAATGCAAAAACATTTTAAGTGCTATATAAAAATAGTTCAAAGGTGTAAATATGTTTGACTTCATAAAAGAAATACTTCATAGTTCATTACTCATAATGAAGTTGAGTTTCTTCCTCATGATTAAATATTCACTGTCCATCTGTCTGCCTGATTCATATTTTTTTTACTTCAGTACTCATAAATTATTGGTTTATTCCTCATGGATAAATATTCACTGTTTGCCTGAGTCATATTTTTCCATGGATTTTTAGCACTTTTAGAAATAAAGGATACATTTAAGCTCACCGCACAAGGAATTTTATTATAGATTATGGAAAGCTGACAAATCTTAGAACTGATATGTTAAGCAACTTTCATAAATCAATGTGGGAAGTTGGGTTGGTGAGTTCACAATGATGACTATGCGTCCTCCATGGGTGGTCTACTAGAATCACACCGCTTAACAATAATTGTATCCATTTAACTGTCTTTAGAAAAATATGCTTAGAACTTTTTAATCCTATAATCTGTAAAAATTGAGGTATGTGAAATTTTTCTAATCACTATTGAGCTAAATTATCTATATGCTCAAAATTATACTCAATTATAGACAATCTCTAAACGACAGCGTGGCAACACCCTGTTTCCAGAAGCTTGCCTAGACATGGATAAAATGCCCATATCATGGGTTTCATAGGTGACTTACACCATTTATCATGACTGCAAATTTATGAAGGTTGTTAATACTTGAGTTCATTTGCATATATTTTCCATATATAAAAATAGTATAAAGGTGCTCAGAAATGCTTAGTTTGGGGACAAATTGGTATTTGGATTTTAGTCACCAAAGATATGATAAACAACACTGGGCATTAATTTACACAAGAGATTGAGCTTTTTAATGGGACATCAAATAAGACTTTATTAGTATCTATTAGGTTCAACCCAAAGCTTAGGAATAGTATTAATGAGCATCATCTATCAGTGTGTCTGTATCCCTTAAAACTAGCAAGCCATAGAGTACTTTATACTTTTTTACCTTTATCTTTAGAATTAGCTGACATTCTATCCTGTTACACTGGCCTTACTATTAGTAATAGTGAACCAATTTATAAACCCATTAGTGACACTTTTTCCAGAAGATAAAAACAGTCAAAATTATCTGGCAGCAATTAATCTTAATGGCTGTATGCAGTAAACAGCAATGGGCTAATTCCAGCTCTGTCAGCCCCATCAAACAATCCGCATTAGGCAGCTTTTCAGTGATCCATTAAGCATATTCAGAACAACAACAAATTCAATGCTGAAGGCATATGCACTAAACATTACAACAGTGATCTTCTGAAGCCATCATTATCTCTTAAATAGTACTTCCCCCATGTATTATCATTATGCTGTACATTAGAAATACTTTGATTAAACTCCCTTAATTCATAACAGACAGCTGCAGACCATTTATGCAGTTAATCTCAACACAACAGCTATTGAGGAAATATAACAAATGAAGGCTGTAAACTGGAAGTCATTACTATGAAAGATATGGGTTTGTAGCCCTCTCAGAGCAGAGTGCATCGTAAGGATGGGCTTCAGGCTCACAATAATGGGGATGGAACCACTAATGACCTTACACTTTCCCTGTAACATCTGTGTCTAGGGTTGTCATATCCTTGGCTCAAAGTGTGATCTGTATAGACAGGGCACTGTGAACAATTCATGGACCAAGCCAAGGGTTTGGATGAGGAGAACCAAAGCTATGCATGGTTAACCTCTATTTTTCAGCTTTGGTATAAAGAAGTCAAGGTTTTGGATGAATGTTAATAATCTCATCGATTTTGCTGTTTCCTTACTCTAACCCACTGAAAACCTGTTCTGGTTGTATGTCATCATTAGCAACAACTTCTGACTTCCTTTCCAATGAGTAGTGTCTTTTACAATTTAGTTCATAGTGCTTGAGTTTGCATTCTTAAAAAAATGTTTCCTATGAAATTTCCTCTTTAAACTTTCCCATGTATGTGGCATTTTCATTTAATGTTCAGAAAAATCTACATGCAAAAAATGCCCCTCTCCCAAATACAAGTAGCCACACCCCAAGTTCATATTCCAAGGAGTAACATATGACCCGGCTTAATTTCATGAACACAAAACCTGTGTAAAATTTCTCCATATTACACCTTCACAAAATATTTCTTTTTAACAGGTAGAGAAACCATAAACAAGTGTATGAATGGGCTCTATGTGCTTGGCATTTTCTTTTCCCTCATATAGGGTTTATTTCAAGGTTCTAAACCACAGACACCATGTTTACCGTCTAATGAAATGGACAACTAATTTAACATAAATTTAGGGCTAACTTGGGCTTTCAAGGTTAGCATCAATGAATTATATATTGATTCCAAATGTAAAGCACCCTTCATTGTGAAGTGATAAGGGTCTAGCTTTTAGAGCTAAAGGCCAGTAAGGAAAGGCCTTGTGGAAATTCATATTGAATGTCTAAGGGATTTCCACAGCTGTGGCTAAATTGACCCGTTCATGCAAGATGTCCATGAACACAGGAATATTAATGTTTTTTACCCAGTTTGCACAGAGTAGATTAGCTGGGTGGCGGTATCTCATTGCTTTGGGCCTTCAGGTTTCCTCTGGTGCTACAGAGACTCCTCCTGTCTCTCTCCCATGTTCCTGCCCAACCACTCCTGCAACACCACACTTTTAGAAAAGATGACAACTCTGGGGAGTTTTTCTTAATATTTTCTCTTTCTCTTAAATTTGTTTGAAAGGCATGAATATAATTGCAGCTTGCTTTGTCCCTTATTCCTCAGACTTGAATTTGGAACACAGTTGTGGCAAATCACTCCTGGGCACCTGGACATTCTGAGGCCAACTTCAGGCCCAAAGTATAATTAGAAACAACCAGGATTTTTACCAACTTTGATAGGTCTTCCCATCTTGAGTCCCAGCTCTCTGCCCCATGAGTTACAAAGCTGTCCAATTACTGAGGCACAAATAAGCTTGAGAAATTATCCCTCTTCTTAGAAATTCACAATACATGTTAGAATAGTAAAGCTTATAAGAAGTTCTAGAGAAAAAAAGCCACTTAAGAATGATCAGCTCAACATGCCTAAAGCCACCCAACTGACTTTTCATTAAGTAGGAGAACTGCCCACATCTTATGGGACACTAATGTTTCACAGAATATATTTTGGGACATGTTACTCTAAATACCTGCTTGTGACATTTATTCCCTAAGATTAACCTGTGGTAGGAAAGAAGTTAGCAATTTGATTAATTATGCTTTTTTCTAATTTTTGTAAGATTTGGTTTAGTTTAAAGATACTCCACTGTTGACAAGTGGCCATCAGCAAATGAAATTAGGTTTGAAATTCATGAGTTTTTTGGCTTTACAGATCTTGTCATTAATTTCAAGAATCAAAGCTCAGTAAATAATAGTCACACAGAAATTTTTCTGATTGATACATAATGTTTTCTTCAAATAATAATTAGATTTTTACAATTGATGTTGAACATATGGATAGATCACAAATATGATAATTTACCTTGCTGTGAAACATTATATCTTTAGCTATAATACAATTATATCTTAAATGTAGAGTTGTACCTAGATATATTTCCATGTCTATCTGCTTCTATTCAGAAAGCTTCAAATTATGAGTGGGTAACTTCTACACACTGTGTGAGTATGTTCCTTATAACTCAGCATACCTTATCCCAAAGGAATGTATTACAAATAGTGAATATGTTCTAGATCTGAACTATGAAAGTCTGTTTAATCCAAAGAAACTTTATGGGTGAAAAGCTACCTACTATAAGAAGCCAAACATATCAGTATGATTACAATGCCGGGAAATTGAACCAAGTAGAAACATGATACATGATTACATTAAGAAATACTTTTAAAGGTTTGATCTAAAATGCTAGTAGGTTTAATTTTAAAAGATGCCATTATAGGGAGATTTGTGTGTGTGTGTATAGCTGCTGATGAAAACTCTTAAATGTAATATTTCTAACTGCTCTTCCAAACTTATATCCTCTTCCATTCCTCTCTATTATACCTCCACATGGCAGTAAGTCTTATTCCAGGAAAAAGTGGTATGACCCTTGTATGGAGTATAACTGAAACAAAGAATGAGAGAGAATAGGAAAATGATAATTTTCTATTAAATCTAGGTAAGCATTGGCAGCTATAGGGAAAGGAGAAAGTAGCTTTAAGGGTGTGTGTGTGTATGTGAAAGGGAGAGAGAGAGGCAGGTATAGAGCTCCTGTGATGAATTAGGTGAAATATAAGTAGTGAAATTCAGAACTTGAGGGAACAGCACTGGTATAGTAATTTTTATGAAGGTGGACATTTTGAGAAGGAAGAGAAGAATAGGAAAAACAGTCTTGCTACCATATGCCTGGTGCTCAGTTTGTCTTGATTTGTGACTTAAATACCTGCATAGCCACCAGGTCCCAAGTTTTTTCTAATTCTTGTTGGATCTTAGTTCACATGACTTAGTTTTGACTTCCTCTTCTTGGCTTGCTATTGCTTATCCACTGAGCCTGGTGCTGAGGCTGCTCAAATTGTTAATCATTTTCCCAAGAAGGTTGGCTGGCTCTTGTTTCCAGTGTTCCACCCATTGCCTTGATGCACAACATGACCTCTTTCTAGCCCAACCCTTTCTTGTCTCCGTTTTTTTTGTATACTACTACAGCACAAGTCCCTCTGTTCTAGGTTCTCTAGGAGCTTCCCACAACCTGGGCTCAGGTAAATCCTCCAAAGCTGTCTGTGCTTCTAGTCTACCCCAATCTATGTTTTACACTGTAATCATAGAGGTCTTAATAAGTGCCAGTATGGGCTTGTCAGAGCCTTTCAGGGTCATATGCCTGACAAAGCCAATATTTTTTTAGCATGATCCATCCCTGCCACCCCTACTTTGTTTCCCTCCCCTTGTGTTCCAGCTCTTCTGATCCCCTGGTTACTCCTAAAATGTACAATATTTGCTCTCAACTCCATGTGATTTTACATCCTGGTCCCCTTCCCCAATGTCTTTGCCTATAACTGACTCCTACTCTCAGTACTGAGTTCACTTATCATGTGTTTTGAAAATCCCAGTCTCTGGCTAAGTAAAATCCAACTACTCACAGAATTATAATTCAATAAACTGTAATTACTTTCTCACTTTGACAAGATCTTGTATGACAAGATCGTGGAATATTTCTTGGACCACAGTAGGTACTTCAAAAAAAATCATTGAATTAATGGTCCAAAAAATATACAGAAATGCCAAGTATGGTGATAACTCCTTTATCTTGCATACTGTAGAACTTCAGAATTCTTAAATGGTTATCAGTGACTTATTAGTTAATAGAAATTAACTGTATTATATAGAAATGTATTTGTAGCATCTGTGTAAATAAAGAAGTGCTGATTTTCATGTGATAGGATAAGTGATTATTCTACATTTATGTGCATGAGTATATTGCTTAAAGCTTTATTTTAAAAATCATGTGTTATTTTTATTATAATAAAAAGTAGAGAAATTTTATAAAAATTTAATGACTCTGAAACATGGTTTATGACTTTACAAAGAAACAGGACACAAAGGACCCGGTGATGTCACCTGTGTGTCCCCTGCTCTGTCCTGCTCTTCTTGCCATTTCTGTTACCTTCTCATTTCTCCCAGGACGTGAATTGCAAGAGATTTGTCCTGGATTTGGTGAGATTGGCTCATGTTTGAATGTGGATGGAATGCTTCCAATATCAGTATGATTGTCCACTTTAGTACATTTCTGCTAAGCTAGGCTCCTGCCCATCATTGCCCAGCTGATCCTCATCATCAGTGTACCCCAAAGTTGTGGTGGAAGGGACACTAAGCAATAGTAAAGGATTCATTTCTCTCAGCATTCATGTGGAAGTGTTTATCCTAGAAGGGGAGAACCCACAGTCAGTCACTTGTTTGCTTGAACACACTGTACCCATCTCTCATAAGAAGGTAGAGTGGCTGGTTTACCAAACTAAAATAAAGGAACCCAGCCAAACTCACCACACAACCTCCCTCCAATAGCCAAGTGTGTCCTGAGCATTCCTCTGGAAGAGTAAGACAGCACCTCTGCCCACTGTGGGGTGGAGCACATAGCCCACCTCATAAATGCTGTTCATGGGCTATTCCTTCTGAGGCCTGTTGAATGGGCCTTTCATTCCTATGAAAGTTAGCAAATTCTCTTCAACAGCAATGCGATATTTAATGTTTTTCCCCAACTGCTACAGCTACAAACACAGTGAGAAAAATTGGAACACTAGTCTAATACTATTAAAGATGATCAAGAAAAAAAGTAATGACACTTGAAACAGGCTAACTTTCTCCATTTATGACAGTGTCAGAAGACTAAAGTCATTGTTTTAATCATGAGGTTTATTTCTATGCTAAATTAATTAAGTTCAACAAACACTTAGTGGGTTCCCAATACATTCATGGTACTAGGTTAGGGGATGATGGAGACAAAAGAGGATTGAAATCTGGTCCCCTGCCTCAAAAAATTTATAATGTGGTGACTGTAAATCAACTGAGATATAAATTCCACTCTCTTTTATTAGAATTTGGTAGGATAAACATTTTTTATTTCCAGTTATTATATGATTTTCATTTGGCTGAGGTTTATTCTTATACACACCTTGAAAATTTTAGTAATTCACAGATTAAATTATCTGTAACTTTTTGGCAAGCTCCTGTTTGTTCATTGATTTTTTTATTTATGTCCTCATTAAGCATGTCTTTATTTAAAGTTTCCTTCATGCTAGGAATTATTGTAAGAACTTAGAGATGTAGTGATGGACACAACTTCTACACACATCACATTCTTTACCAGGAATTAATAAGGACTTTGAGGAGAAAGCACACAGAACAAGAGAGTAGAGAGGGTGAGATTTCTGAGATGGGCTGCATCAGGAAGGTTCTCTGAGAAGTTGGTATCTGAATGGATCTTTGTGTAAGCCTGGGAGATGGGCTTTAGGGCAGACATCCCAACAACTACAAAAGTCTGAAGCAGAATGAGGTGCAAGTATCTGCAGAACAGCAGGAAGATCCGAGGGGAGAGTGGTGAGCAGGTGGTGAAAGCTGAGCCACAATCATGTTTTAGAGGGCTTGTGGGCCAGGATAAGTTTGAGCATAGAAGAGTCCTTATCTGACCTTTTATAAAAAAGAACACCCAAGACTATCCTGGAAGAGAGTTTGTAGAATAAATTAGATAAAATAAATAAATGTCTAGTCCATTATTTTAATCCTTGGTCCAAATGAATTTGCAGGAACATACCACTGTTTCCTAGTTTCACCACCACCACCACCAATGATTTGTCAAAACAATTGTCATTGTCAAGGAACAATTTCTACCTAGAAGATTTGGCTCAATGAAGGAAAAACCAAGTAATAACTAGAGTTTCCTAACAATGAGATCCTGTCCCTAGAAGTGTCCAAATAGAAACTACATGGCCCTCTGTTTGGGGCACTATAAGAGTGATCTCTACACTGAGGGGACACCTACTTGGATAGGCCTCTATAGTTTGTTCTGCTCTGGGTATAGCTAGACTAGACATTATGCTATGCTTTGAACATTCCTCATTTTGCCAGCTGGCAATGGTGGTAGCTGACATCTCTCAACTGTCAGGTTCTCCTGAAATTGTCCTTGGCTTGGGAGAACTGAATTGCTCAATGTCATTTGTCTTCATGAGTCACCCTATATCAGAGATGTGTTGATATAAGGGTGTAAAGGCCTGATCCTCTTGCTTCACCCTGGGTCTACTTTGAAATAGCACTGTGAGTACAGCTGGGAATTTTTTCGCACTGCAGGGTAGCCCAGTTTTCTGTCTGCCTAGTCTTGCTTTTTTCTCTTCCCACCCACCATGTTGGTCTCTATCAGTCTACCACTCACCCTCTGGCAGCATAGATTCCATCTCTGGGTCTGCTTCTTGGGAGCAGAAATAGAGATCACCACCATGTAAGAAAGTCAAGTGGCTTGGATAAAATTTAGGTCCCTTGATTGTGTTTTGAGTAGGCACATCTTCCAATAGACCTTAAGGGAGATTCTGACAAAGCTGATCAGAACAAGAAATTTGCAATCTCCCTGCATGCTCCAGGGAGGGACAGGGAATGCACAATGTTGGGTACACAGTGGCTCTCAGTAAATAAGTACTAAAAGTTAAAAATACATATTACATATCTTTATACCAGTCATGTGCAAATGGATACCATGCTCCAATCCAGCCAGTCCTATACTCACCCTGAGGAGCAGCATGCATGAGTGTTGCCAGCTTTAGAAGGCAAGGGGTGATCTCCACTTATCCTGATCTGGGGGGCTGTGTGGTCATGAGATCAAAGATCATCATTCTCCCTTGGTGGTGAAGGAAGGGAGCAGACTATCACATGCTCTAGAGACAAAGTAGTACTTTTAGAGAAATTAAAAAATCACTTAAAGATGGAAAAGCTTAATAACTCAAATGTTTTGAGTGAGTACTATAATTTATAATACCACCCAAAACATTCTTGTATTTTCCACTGATCTTTTATTATAATACTTTTGTGTCTTCTCCTGACATGCTTCAGGAATAATTTTCTTGCAAGTATCCTTTATATGCATTAGCTTGTTGGAATAAAAAATTGATAATAAATTTAGCTATGATGTAGGAACATTAAATATGATATGTATAAGCCTACATGTCACTGCAACTACTGTCTGTAGCTCATTGCTTTTCAGTCTTAGGGTAGGAGGCACATCTTGTGGACATTAATTTGAGTTCTGTACATGTATCATGAGAAAATAAAAACATCCATAGGTTGTAGTAAAATAAATAAATACTGAAGCCCATCCACAATAGGGTTTTAGTCAATGTTTATAACCTCCATGCTGCTCATGGTCTGGGGTGGGTTACTCTATCCCACAGTCATTGCTTTTGCAGGAGGCAATGTTCTCAGTGTTTCCAGCTTAGGGACCCATCCAGGATTTAGTCTGGTCATCCACTCACAGTTGCATGGCCTCCGGCAAGTCACTTACTTTTGGTGACTCAGTTTCTTCATCTGTAAAAAAGTGATGGAAATAATGATACCTGACTTACAGGGTTGGTTGAGAAGTTAAATTACATCAAGCCAAGGTTGGAAGCAGGTGCCTGGTAAATGATATGGTCCAAATAATTGTGGTACATATACACAATGGAATTCTATGCTGCAGAGAGAAAGAAGGAGCTACTACCCTTTGCAACAACATGGATGGAACTGGAAAGCATTATGCTGAGTGAAATAGGCCAGGTGCTGAAAGACAAATACCATATGATCTCACCTTTAACAGGAAGCTAAACAACAAAACAAACAAGTAAGCAGAAAAAAAAAACCCCAAAAACAAAGACACTGAAATAGAGAACAAGGGGATAGTGACCAGAGGGGGAGAAGGAAGGGAAGTTAAGGGGAAAAAGGGGGAGGGATTTGGAGGAACAAATAGGAAGGACACAGGGACGAGAACTAAGGGGGGGGGGGAGGAAATGGGAGGGGGTGGGGAGCAAGGGGCAGGGGAGGCTGGGATGGGAAAAATAGACAAAAAACTGTACTTGAAAAATAACTAAATAAAATTAAAAAAAAAAAAAAAGAGAAGTTAAAATACATCAAGCCCTTGGAACAGTGCCTGGCAAATGATATGCTCTAAATAATACTTACTGAATTATTGCTATTTGGAAGGATTTTCTATTTTTTAAAAAAGTGCATTCAAGATACTTTGAGGCAGTCTGAATGCTGTGTCCCATATATAGTTTCTCCTACCTGAACATGTCACTGAAATGATCACAGCAGACAAGCCTGGGAAGCCTTCTGGAGACTCAGATGTGGTGGCAGGAGAAGGCAGATACACATTACTGCCAGTGGAGGGGTCCATGGCTTTTCTCTCTTTTCCAGCTACATCATCAAATCATAGCTCTCATTTGCATAGCTGTGGGAAATAATTTATTTTATGCATATTATTCCTCTTGTCTATAAAATGGGCATGAATTATTGAACTATTTAAAGTTCAATATAAAATACTTATTGAATTATTAGACTATTTAGTGTCTGCTATGAGCTGTTCATACTGGTTTAAAAAGAATATTCAAGATGAGAGGTGGCCTCTGTCATCACCTATCCTGTTGCATTGCTTTCTTCTTGAGGTGCCTGCAGCATCTGGTTGAGGCTCTATTGTTGCATTTGGACATCAGCATTGACTAGTGCCTCTCACCTGCTGGATCAGGATGTGCTGTAAACAAGTTATGTTTTGGAATCTATCAGGCAGTGGTCAAACACAGCTCTGAGAAAGCAAGAGAGTTTGCAGCTTTCTGTGGGAACCGATCCTTATGTCACAGAGAGCTGTGTACAGGAAAGACACATCAGGTAAGACAGCACCTCATGGATCCTGGCACAGGACCCACAATGGGCAACCGCCTCCTCCCCTTTCACTTCAGTGGCAGTGTCTCTTATATCTTTAAACTACATGCTTGGTACATCTTAGGAGCTTTGCTCATGATCACGGCATTTGAATATGTGATACTATTTCCAAAATTTGATCTTGCAACAATAACACAGTATCTTTGAACCTGAGCTATAGATCCTGGTCTCCCTGAGGCACATACATCTTTGTTTCAGTAATCTACTCTTACCCAAATGCCTTCATTCCATGAATAAAACAAACAGGAAAACAAAGAGATGAGGAATAAGAAATTCACTCATTTCAATCTTCAATATATTTTACTTATAGTAAAATTTCAGAGAGTTTTCTGACTTTAGGTATTTTATTTCTGTTATCTGAAATGGGTACAATACTAATTAAATAGCTAGGACTTTGAGAAAAGTATTTTCTCCACATTTGGACTGATTATTGCATGTTGTACATTTTTTAATCATATTGCTTGAAATCACATTTATTAATTTTAACATAAAAAATAAATGACATTGGAAAGACACAATGTGCATGTCTACAAAGAGAAACTATTATGGGCTATAGGAGAAATAACCATTATAATATTA
Organism: Artibeus jamaicensis; assembly: GCF_021234435.1. NCBI lineage: Eukaryota > Metazoa > Chordata > Mammalia > Chiroptera > Phyllostomidae > Artibeus > Artibeus jamaicensis. The sequence goes on along the minus strand of NW_026521810.1, from coordinate 4,643,156 downwards.
TCCAAGAGCAGTCAGGAACATTTATAGTCATGGGTTAGTTATCTTTTCCTTGTTCTGTTTTGTTTTTCTCTCTCAAGTTTATGTCACTGTGAAGATTCTTCTGCTGAGGTTAAGTAATGCCTCTTGCAAATCCTAATTCAGATAGTGGGCATATTTATTGTGGTGGCTCTTCCTTAGTGTCCCTAAACAAAGTCAAGTGCATACAGGTTCTCAGAATACTATACATTCTAAATAAGTAAAATAGAATGTATGGCAACATTATTTCCTGTAAGAGTATATATAAACTGAAAACCACACTTATTCAATTTCTTAAAAATTATCTTTTCAATTATGAATTTTTCCACTGCATTCACATTCCCCTCACATTTTTCAGGACCATCTCTCTTGATTTCCTATAAATGAGACCTTTACACTCGAGCAAGAAGGAAACACTTGAGCAAGAAAGAAATCTCTGGAAAGTCGTGCTGTGGAATTGCAGTCTTCCCTCTCCAGTCTGATACACTTCTTTCTTTTCTTTTTTTAAGCTACAACAATGCTTATATTCATATGAAGTATTTCAGCAATTCATAGCCAATTTATCAATGACCATGCAGCTGCAGGCACTGGTCTAAAAAAATATACCAGCACAGTTGGTGTTTACACAGGCTCTGAATTCTAAGTGCCCGAGATGGGGCAGGGGACTGAAGCCACCAGAGTGGATAGAAAGGTACTTGAGCCCCTGCCAGTGCCGGTGGAGTGATATTTGCATTATAGCCGAACACATCATTAAGAACACAATTGTTATTTAATGTGGCACAATCATCTTTCTACTCTTCATGAAATCCACTTAAGTAATTACCTTCTTAGCTCATTGGCTCTGCCAGCCGCCTGCTGGATAGAGTTGTATCTAAGGAAATATTAAAAATGGGCTCATGCAATTGTCCCCTTTAAGCTGACTTTTACTTATTACCATACTCAAAATGAAGATCTATTTCCTACCCTGAAAGAGTGAGAAAACTCCAAGGAAATTACATGTTTGGAGCATTAGCAGAATTTCACGAGAAGAACACAGTAGCCAAAGTTGTCTTCTACTGTCAGCCATTCTTTAAAAATAGCTGATACCTGCAGAATGCCTGGCTCTTTGTAGTTTCACTTTGACATCTGGTTTAGCCAATCGATTTTTCATTAAAGCCAAAAATACTGTTTAAAAATTTGCCTTGACTTTCTCCTTTTAAGACAAGAAAAAATTTATGAAGGAAATTTCCTTTAGAGAACTTGATGCAGGCTTACCAAACTGCGTGGATCTTAATAGGCAGCATAGTTTGGGAGCTCTCAATAGTCTAGATATTAACATGGAAGATTTAAAGAACCCACACAACTTATTTTCAGAGCACATTAACATGTCTTCAAACAGATTTTTAAAATTATGACATGGCCAAGAGTGCTAGCAGAGATTCAGCATCATTTAAGAAAAGCTGTGCCCAAGTAAATTGAAATTACGTGAAAACACACATCTGCATTTTAAACTTTAAGCTTGATTTTAAAATACACTGCACGATCCATGTTTACTATAAATACAGAGAGGTAAGTCTGAAATACCTTTATCTTATTTGGTAGTTCTGTGTTTGAGCTTCTTTGTTTGAACAGAAGTGTCAGCTGTATTTTACTTTATTATATAAAAAAGTTTCAGAATTTAATTAAGGGTCAAGTACCAGCAGTAGATAAATGCAACAGCTAAAGCATATTTCTGATCACTCTGAAGTCTGCAATCATGAAAATTATTATCATTGAGTAAAACTGGTCTCAATGATGGTGACTGGGAGATGGATTCTGTTACTCAGCCATCATTTACATAATAATGGGTTCCAGTTTTCATCAGCACCTTTTGTTTGTACAGTGCTTACTGCTACAGTAAATTGTCAAAATGTCATTCCTCTCCAATCAGCCAGAAAATATCAACAGTAAACAAGGCACAGGAAGAAATTCTCTGATTAGAAGTGTGGTGGAGGAAGAGTAGAGCTGAAGTCCCTGGGATGGCTGGAAATATATTATTTTAGTGTCCCCAAGAATACAGTCATGGTTTATGAAAACTGCTTCTTTCTCCCTCCCTATCCACCAGTCCCTTTAATGAAGAAATAACACTCTGCTGCTGAGGTCATCATGAAACCCCAAGACCATCACTGGGAATTAATAGATTTACATTCATATTTGTTGTATTTGTTATAGCTACTCAGCTCCCTCTTACTGGGTGGGGATTAGACTCAAATTAAGAATCAAATGGTGCTGGATTCTCCTGGTGTTCTTTCTCTGCTTGGTTCTCTGACTGTTGGCTAGAGGAGTTCCAGAGAATAATTTGGCCCATGACCACACTTCCATCACCCCAGCAAGTTTCAGAGGCCCCAATCAGCTGACTAACCAATACTCTTCTCTTCTCAGGCAGAAGAGCTTGGGAGAGGCTGAGAGATGGCTCCCCAAGCACGAGTGCAAGGACTTGGGAGCTGAGGATGAGCCCCAAGTGGCAGATGCAACTTATATTCCCCTCTAAACCTCATGCTTTGCCTTTCTACCTAGCCATCTCTTGAATGTGGAGACCAGGGACCGGGAAGAATAAAATGCCAAAGCCACTTTTAGTCACCAAACCTCGGTGGCCCAGCTTTCAATTCTCTCTCTCTCTCTGTCTGCAATCTCTCTCTATTCTGCCACTCTACTATAAACTTTACAGTGCAAAGTATGTAAGATACATGAAATCAATGCACTTTTCTGCTCATCAATGAAATCTGCCCAGGACCAGAAAAAGGACGAGCATGAATTAACACAGTATATGCCTTATAATCATTATAGTTACAAAGTATATTAAAATTAAAGACTTCACATTGTGTTTGAAATAAAAATGAGTAAAGTGGCATTCTGCCAAGAGTCCCTGAAACCACTCTTGTGTGGAATTGAAACATTTGGCTCATATAATACTTAATTTATTTTTATGAAATGACAAGTTATATAAATGTATGTTTAAAACAGAGGAGCACAACATTTTTAAAGTAAGTTTTTTTTTTGTATTCTGGCTTATATAAGTACATATAGATAGGATTATTATCTAAATAGGACCAAAAATAAACTTTCCCAAAGTGTCTTTTTTTTAGCTATATATTTCCCAAATATTTCAAAATGTGATCATGTACTTAGGTTGCCCAAGGAAAGACTCACAGTACCTTCTTATGAAAGTGAATAGGAGTTTTTAAACCTATTGAAATAAAGTGTTGACATCAGGAAATATTTTGTAGAGCTTTCAGGTTTCTTACCATGCACTTGATCTTGCTTGACTACTTTTAATTTTTTCCCCACTTCTTCTTTTTGAAAATCCGACATTGTCCAAGCCCTTTCGATTAAGCAGCTTGGCTGAATGAAAGCGCCGTGGCGCTATGGTGGTGCATTCGTAAACAGGAGGCCCGCCAAGCTGGGTAGCTCACCGAGAAATAGGGCTGATCAGCCGTAATTACCCTGACACCTCATGCAGTACAGGGAATTAACTCCCAGGACTTGGGGCCGAATGAAGAAGAAGTTGATGTTTGATGTTGTGAATGCTTCAGTGCCTGAACCCATTACCAGTTTCAACGGAGATGGGAATTTACTACACTTTTTTTTTTTAGTTGGGAATGTAGAGCAGTGTGCAGAAAATGAGAAAGTAATTCAGGATGCTGAAGCAATAGCAATTTGTATTTTTATTAAGGCCTTTACCTTCTAATTCTCTATCATACCTATAATACATACATAAAAGAAGAAGTCCCAGGCAACCTTTGTCTTGAAAAGAGGGAGCTTGTTGTCTTAAGGAAGAGGTGAAAGTGTCACCAAAGTAGCTGAAGGTATTCCATGATAGACCTGTAGGAACGTGCTCAAAAACATTGAGTAGGAGGAGAGACGTAGCTCAAAAGGCTACTAGTTAGCAGCTGGCACTCTGACCTTTCACTGCATCCATGGCAACTGGGCTAAAGATGGAGTTCCATTTTATTATTCTCACACCCACAATGTTAAGCCTGTGAATCCCATTGCAATTTAATGGCTGAAATCAGAAGGCAGATTTGTGTTCATTGGACTAGGGCCGATACCCTCTTAGCTAATGAGCACAATAAACATTTTCATGCCAGGAAACCAGTGCAAAGTGGCAAAATTATGCCATCCAGACATATATACTCAAACACAAAGAAATGGTCAGTAAAGCAAGTCTTTCACATATATTTGCATACACATAAAGCCAATCATCCTTCTAAAATCTTCTAGAGTATTAAAAACTAGCATATTACAAAGCTTACTGTGAATTTGAAATCTGAAATGATAAATTCTAGAGTTAATGAGTACTACTGCCTCTTCTATTATTTTCCTTAATGAATTTTATTATTTGTAAATGCCTGACTCCTTTTATATGGCTCTAAGACACTTCATGCCTTTTCCCTGACTATACAGTCTCCTATGAGCTGAGTCAAAAGTAGCGCAAGGCAACATAATCTCCACTTTTTGGCCAAAGCAAAGATGTTTTTGTCGTAACTTTGCCTTTACAGCCATGTATGTAGTCCATAGATCCTTAGGAATTAATAACAATATTATCTTATTGGCCCAGACTGTGCAAACTGTAAGACCTTACAGATCATCCTTGTTTGTTTTGAAGTCCCAGAAAAAAATGATAACAAAAGCTGATCACTATTGGATGAACCTTTGAATACACACTGTGTTTCAGAATAAAGACTGGCAACACTTTTAATGAGAATACACAAATTTAGGTTTACAAGGAGATGGTAACTGCCTGGGAACCCCCTCTATCTAAGAAACAGCCAGTTTCAGAGGTTTAAGCATGGTTAGCAAATTGCATAAAATTTTAACTCTGTGACTGTTCTGTTCCCATTCTCCTAATAATTCTTTTTACAAAACTCAATTTTAACAAATTAAACATTAGTATATATAGATATGCTTCTTTTTGAAGGGCTGCCACAATTAAGCTTGACACTTGTCTTATTTGTTTTAATAAGGCACAAATTTATAAGACTACACAAGTTCCTGCAAATAATGTAACGTATGGAATTTTTTTCATTCTTTCCTTTAGTTTTTTTCTTAGTAACCCTAAAATATTTCCCAACTTTACTTTGGTTAAGTAGTTTTCTGAGCAAAGATGAGAGAGGTCTTAATAACTTTCCTTATGAGGAACAGTAAATGTTTTTCTTATGGAACAATATCCTTTGTAAGAAAAAGCTTGAGCTCTCTTGCTAACAGAAACTGCTTGTTCTAGAAACTAGAAAGGTCAGAAGTACCAGAAATAATTTTGGTACTTCTTTTCTTTTAAAACAATGTTGCTTTTATCATTATAAGAGAGAGTTTTAAGAGAGTTTAAAAAATGAGACAAAAGGAAGTGAGAACTCAGAGACCTGAATAATCACATCTGTTTACTTGACTTATAAAAGGGCAAGATGTGCCTCTATCAGTTTAATAAAAGATGTGCTATCAATTTAGAGAATTATACCAAAGATTAAGAATGTCATGAAGCTGATGAAATCTCCTAGGTAACATTAAAAAAATAATATGCTTTTAGGTCACATTGTATATTAAATGACAACTGCCAATTTTTTTAGGAGTACTCAAAATTCTTTCCTGAATGACAATTTGAAGTTAAAATACTTTGACATGACACTTTCACTTCTTAACTAATGAAACTTGGTGAATAAGAGCTTTCTGTTTATCCAAGTAAAAGTAGACTGCAAGGTACAGTATTTTATGACCTTTCTGCATCTTTGCTTATTTAGAGGACAAGAAATATTTTGCTAGCCCATTATTTGGTTTGAACTATCTAAATATGACTTACATTTAAATATTTACCATCATCTTGACTTGGCTATTCTTACTCTGTTGGTTCCTGAACAATTTTGTTTCTTACTGTTAGCTTAGTAGAAATTATTTCAAGCTTTAATTAAAGAGCAACTGTATTCACTATGGGAAGGCTAAGAAGATGAGCCTGCCATTACTGCCCAGACCCAGCTCTGTAGAGGATTAATTGTAGGACCAGGGCCAAATGGTTTAACAAAGCTCTCGTGCATGGTTTCTGTTTTCTCAGTGTGCACAGTATTATCTACTCCTTCTTGATGATACAGATACCCTGCAGCATAAGGAATCTGATAAGCCCTCAACATAGGAGCTACTGAAATGCCTAGAATTGTTCAATCACCTTTAAACAACATGTTTGCTGTAGTCTTAGTACCTGGGTAAAAGACTTCACTAGTCCTCCTGGGCCTTTACAACATGGGAGCCCACCCCCAAAGAGGTCCCTTTTTTCTCATTTCGGCTAAAGAGCCAAGAGAGCACCTGAGTTCTACTGATGTCAGGTAGACTATAGGTCTGGAACTCATGTATTGGTGACAAGCTCTAAGGGACCAGGATTCAGGCAGAGATAATATCTGCCAGTCAGGATATCATCCTCTCTGATCATGCTGCTCACCCCAGCTTTGCATTATGCTTCCCCTGTCAGAACCTGTCCTTTGACCCTCCTTTGCAACCTCCACCTTCATCTTTTGGTTCTCTGCTCAGTTTTATGATTTAATTTTCTGCTCAGCCAGGCAGAGTAGTGTTTCTGGTTTGTTTGTGACAAGGTGTAAAAAGCCTATTGTCATTCTGTACTTTGCAACTTCTGGGCCTTGGTACACCATCACTTTTCTTATGAAGTAGATGGAAAACTACCAGTTATCAGTAGCATCTATAGGGATAATACTCAAGCTCCTAACATGGGTATGTCATAAGCACTATCTTATTTAATCCTTATAGTTATTCTATTGTGGAAACCAATTCTAGGAGGGTAAATAAATAAATTATCAGAGGTACTGATAGAGCTACTAAGTCATCTAGTAGCTCTGTCAAATATGGATTTTAGTTGTATTTTTGTGGTATGAATATTAAGATGTAAGGGTCTTTAACCAATGCTACTATTTGATGAACTGGAATTCTTTGTAACTGATTTTCTTACAGTGATTTTAGAATTCTCATCAGCTTAATTGCTTACCAAGAGAGAGAGTATGTATACTCCCTTTAAGATCCATCCTCTGTGCTTCTTGGCCTGGTATTTAGATCCTTTAATGCTTACCAGGAAGCACTGCTAGTGGGTTTTTGACTCCAGTGCTCTCCTTGTGCCATTCCCAAATCCATAACATGCCTATGAATGACTCCTTGCAGTGTCCCTGTGCTCTTTTATCTTCATGGCCTGGCTTGTAATGAGGATTCAGAACTATGCCCATTGGGTCAATTAAAAAGTATTAATAGCCTGTTTTATCAAAAAATTATCTTGCAAGATATCAACAGAAAGAAAATGTGGAAGAGAAATGATTACACATCTTTCTGTTTATGTAGGACATTATTTGCTTATACACATCACCCTTACTCCTTCTTAAGAAAAGTAGGAGACATGTAAAATACTATATCAAAACATCTTTCGAGTTATTAAGAACAACAAAAAATAAAGATATATTTGACTTTATGAAAACACCCAACATAATTCATTGGTGTAGACCTACTGCAGGGTCCACACCAATGTAGTGACCTCAGCAACCCAGACCCCTGCAGCCTCATTTAGTATGCAAGAGCAGGGGCCATATGATGGTCTATACATACTGGGCAGGGCACCAGGCACTTCCGTAGAGCAGGAGAGCTCTAAAGAGGATCAGTGACAGGAACAGTTCTGATTTCACAAGTCTTTTCTAATGACTCACTACATCCTGATTACAGGGGAGAAAAAGAAACACCTAATAGGAGGAAACAAAGGGGAGTTGAAAGTCACCAACTCAGTTTATGGAGATAAGGGAGAAAACACACGAACTATAGGACCCTTGTATTTGGGCAATAAAGCAACTTTGCATGCACAGGCAGCTTAAAATGGAATTGTATGGAAAGAAAAAAACAAACAATAATTCAAAATTGCCCTTCTGTTCTCAAATAAAAACACAATTCTTCTTGTCAAATAATATTGTCAACCAACCAGTCAATGTAGAGAAGTACTTTTGGTAGAGGGCTTTATTTAAGATTCTGAAGGACTAATACTTGAAGAGTAAAGATGCTTTTCTGATTGTGGTACATATACAAAATGAAATTCTATGCAGCAGAGAGAAAGAAGGAGCTACTACCCTTTGCAACAACATGGATGGAACTGGAAAGCATTATGCTGAGTGAAATAGGCCAGGTGTTGAAAGACAAATACCATATGATCTCACCTTTAACAGGAAGCTAAACAACAAAACAAACAAGCAAGCAGAATAAAAACAAAGACACTGAAATAGAGAACGAGGGGACAGTGACCAGAGGGGAGAGGGAAGAGAATTTAAGGGGAAAAAAGGGGAGGGATTTGGAGGAACAAATAGGAAGGACACAGGGACAAGAACTAAGGGGGGTGGGAATGAGAAGGAGGTGGGGAGCATGACACAGGGGGGCTGGGATGGGAGAAATAGACAAAAAACTGTACTTGAAAAATAACTAAGTAAAAATTTTAAAAATGTGAAAAAAATAAAGCCAGACTCTCAAAAAAAAAAAGATGCTTTTCTGAAGTGAAGATCATGACTCTATATGTTATATAAATTACTTGGTACATTTGGTACTACTAGGGTTACCATTATTAGTTTCATAATGAAAAATTGAAAAATTAAGGAGAGAAAAGTATTCATATGATAATTTTTAAAGATTAATATCACATACTGCCATTTAGAATGTATTCATAATGAAATTAAAGTTATATATTATCCACCTAACACACTTGGAACTATTTTATTATAAATCAGGACTTTCCTAAACAGATGAATAATGCTAATTAAGGCTTCTATTTATTTCTGCTACAGCATGGAAATAACTATATCATTTGGGTGACCCTGAAAATTCCCATAGGCACCCAAATAGACACAAACAGAGAGGGAAAACACATTAGATTAAACATGCTCTAAGACCAGAAGCATGGCAGAAGATTCATCTTGACACCTAAATCAGGAGATATTTTCAATTGGTCAACCTTCCTGAATGGTAATTGTTTGTGCTCAGAGATGATCTCACATTCCTAGTCTAGTTTTTGTGCAAATTCAGGAATAGTCCAAAGCCTTAATTATCCAGTATGGTTAAAAAAAGAGGTAGTTTGGATTTTCTATGTAACTAAAATATCAACAATTAGGGAAAAAACCTTGGGTGGTGGGCCCACAATGCAATATACAGATAATGTATCATATAAATTTACACTTGAAACCTATATGATCTTAACCAATGTCACCCCAACAAATGTAAGAAAAAAGTTGGTTTCTATCCATTTGTAATCATAATTAAAAAAATACTTTATAATGGAGTTTTACAATTGTACATTAACTTGCTCAAATTCAAATTTATAATTTCTAGGGGAGCAGAGATAGATCAAGGGACATAGAGATGAGAGAAAGAGAGAGAGAGAGAGAGAACAAAAATAATTGAAATGATTTAGGGTAGTGTCCACTGTCTACTCTTCCACTTGATGGGTAACAGTGCAATGGGAGGCCGGATACTGTTGGATCTTTAAATAGCCACAATCCCTGTGTCCCAGAGCAGGTACATTCTCGGTGTCTAGATCCAGGAAATACTATTCACACAGTTTGGCATCTAAATACAAGACAATTGCACCATCCTTTGGTCAGCCTCAGAAACAATTTATTACATTCTGGGAAGAATGGTCTATAGTGAATCTGTTGAAAGTTAGTACCAGGCATTATTCTATAGTGGATATAAAGGATGCTTTAGATCATCTTGTTTTTCAAACTGAAATTCTCATCTCTAAGAAAGATGAGACTCAACATTATAAACGTGATCAAGTATATTGCAGGTGAGTTTTATGTTGACTTAGGGCCATAAATTATTACATAATCTACATAATGAAATGTTTAATCTATTAATACATTTATTCTACAAATTTCTTATCATTTACTTTGTGTTCCTAATAATACAGTTATGAAAGCAGCAGTATAAATGTTCTGTACTGTTTTGGGGGAAAATTATATATAGAAAAATAATTATTTTACATCATAAAGAGACTAAAGTCTTTATTTCTCTGATTTATTAAGCCACATTAAAATAATGTCTATTATCTAATAAAAATGACTTCTCCCTGCTGTTCATTTCAATCATTTGTTTGTTTCATTTGCCCTATACCTATGCTGTTCAGTATAATAGGCATTAGCTACATGTAGGTACTTATATTTAAATTATTTAAAATTAACTATAATAAAAATTTTATTTATTTTTTTACTAACAGCCACATTTCAGGAGCTCAATAGTTATTTGTAGCTCGTGCCTGCCTTATCAGGGTTAGACAAAACATTTCCATCATTACAGAAAGTTTTATTGCATTAGATTTTTAATTTGAAAAGTAGATTTTCAATTTTAATTAAAATATCAAGTTATTTTTCTTTCTTCAGAGTGAAAATAGATTTTTTGCTATTAATTATTACTTAAGCATTGTTGTGTTTCTGCTGTAGGCAAAAATAGGAAATGGCACTATTGATTTTCAGTACTACTAACTTCAGGATTTTTTGTTTTAGCCTTTACTTTTTTTAAATCTCAACATTTACTGGTGATTGAGAAGTTTACAGATGGTAGAATTTGAAGTTGTAGGTTATTTGTTATATAAACACATCCATTATTTATAGAAATAAAGCCCTTAAAATCCATGGTGATTTCCCCTGGCTTTTTGGAACACTGAAATAGTTTGGTGGCATTAACACACCTATGAAAGATAATTTTAAAAGAAAATACACACAAAACCCCCATACAACTTGCAGTTACTTTTCAGAGCCTGCAAAGGAGGCAGACATTAGGGGAGAGAGACTGGCTTTTGAAAGATGTATTCCCAGGTGCCATGGGAAGTTCACAGCCTTTTGCCTAAGAATACATCCCAATTTGAACATGGCTGTGGTGGCAGAAAACCACAGTTGGCTTGCAGTGTTAGGACACAATTCTGGGTGCTGGCTGAGCAGTCAGAAAGTTGGGAAACAAATGCTGAAAAGATGAGAGTTGCAAAGGTGTGAGCCCCTAATTTGTATAAAAATATTTTCCTAGGTCCTTAAGTTTTTATCAAGCAGTATATAGTGCGTTACTTTAGGATGCACAACAAAAAAAACAGCTGTTAGAAGCTGAAGTAATTGAATGCAGACTTTAGCTGTTACCTACCACATGAGACAGAGTTTACAGTTGGAGCCTAGCCAAATTAACTGCCTGCTATTGTAAAAGTCGCTCTTCAGAGCAACATAATGGAATCTGGAGCCTCTACAACATATTATTCTTAACTCCCAGTACCTAACAAAAAAATCACTCAGTAAAACAGGAAAATATGACCCACATAGAGAAAAAAAAAAGCAGTAAACAGAAAGTTACCCTGAAGTGACTCCATATTATTTTAAAGAGAAAGGCTTTAAAATGGCTATTATAAATATGTTCAGAGACATAAAGGGAAATATAGTAAAAGAAATGATTCACCAGTTCAAAAGAAACCATGCATCCCAATGTTCATAGCAGCATTATTTACAATAGCTAAGTGCTGTAAACAGCCTAAGTGCCCACCAGTAAATGAGTAGACCAAAAAACTGTGGTACATTTACACAATGGAATACTATGCAGCAGAAAGAAAAGAAACTCCTACCCTTTGTTACGGCATTGATGGAACTGGAGAGCATTATGCTAAGTGAAATAAACCGCACAGTGAAAGACAAATACCATTTGATCTCACCTATAAATGAAACCTAATCAATAAAACAAACTAATGAGCAAAATAGAACCAGAGACTTGGAAATAAAGAACAAGCTGACAATAACCACAGTGGAAGGAGGGAGGGTTGGATAAAGGAGAAAGTAGAGGAAGTGGCAAACAAAGGAACATGAATAGAGGACTCATGGGCACAGACAATGGAGAGGATTGACTATGGGAGTGGTGGGAATGGGACTGGGGAAAAGGTGGGACAACTGTAACTGAAAAAATTAAATTAAATTTAAAAAATTAAAAAAGAAATGAACATATATGGAGCCCTAACAAAGAAATAGAAATAATACAGAATAACTCATGCAAGTTCTTGAATTGTAAAGTATGGTAAAAGAGAAAAAATTACTGAATGTGTTTAATAGCAGAATATATATGGTTAAAGTAAAGTTAATAGACTTGATGATATAGTGATAGAGATTATCCAATCAAAATACATACATAGGCTTCCAGCCAAGATGGAGGCATAGGTAGATACACTGTGCCTCCTTGCACAACCAAAAGAAGGACAACAAATTTAAAACCAAAAAATAACCAGAACTGCAGAAAATTGAACTGCATGGAAGTTTGAGAACCAAGGGGATAAAGAAGAAACATTCACACAGGCTTGTAGCAGGGGTGGAGATGGGCAGCCTGGCAGAGAGGACTTATCAAGGCAGAGGCTGGTGGACTGCATGGTGGACTGATGTGGATAAACTGGGAGGAACAACTGGGGAGTAAAACAGGCTGTGTGACATAGGGTTCCAGTGCAGAAAAATAAAGCCTCAAAACCTCTGACTGAAAAAACTTTGGGGGTTGAGGCAATGGGAGAAACTCCTAGCCTCACAGGAGAGTTCATTTGGGAAACCCTCAGGGTCCTAGAACATACACAAATTCAACCACCCAGGAATCATAATCAGAAGGGCCCAGTTTGTTTGTGGATAGTGGCAGCAGTGACTGAAAGCTGGCAGAGAACTGAAAGAGTGGCAATGTTTTCTCTAAAACCCCCTTCCCCACTTATAGCACAACAACACAGTGAGGTGGTTGCCCCACACTGGTGAATACCTAAGGCTCACCACTTACTCCATAACAGATGCACCAAGACAAAAAAAGGGCCCAAATAAAAGAACAAATTAAAGCTCCAGAAAAAAATACAACTAAGCGATCAAGAGATAGCCAACCTATCAGGTGCACAGTTCAAAACACTGGTAATCAGGATACTCACAGAACTAGTTGAGTATAGTTGCAAAATAGAGGAAAAAGTGAAGGCTATGAAAAGTGAAATAAAGGAGGGCCAAGATGAGGTGTAGGTAGAAACCTTTCACTTCCTCACACAACCAAAAGGAGGATAACAACCTATCTAAAATCAAGAAACAAGCAGAAGCACCAGAAAATCATACTACATGGGATTCCGACAACCAAGGAATTAAAGAAAAAATCAACCAGAACAACCATACCGGTAAGCTGACCATATAGGCCAGCTGAGAAAAACCTAGGCGAGGCAGCAGACCAGGAAGGTGGGGCTGACTTAAAGGGAAACTGAGACTCAGAGTTGACTGTGGCCTTGACTGCAGACTTGACTGCGGACTACGGTGGCTGCCAAGGTGGGAGAAACTCCCAGTTTCACACAAAAGAGTCCATTGGAAAGTGGGCTAGAGATTATTATGCTGCATTGTTTTCTCTCTGGCCCCTTCCCCACAAGGCAGTGCCACAGCACAGGAAAGAGGGTTGCCCTGTCCTGGTGAATACCTAAGGTCCTTCCCCCTTACAACTTATCAGGTGTGTCAAGACAAAGAAATATGGCCCAAATGAAAGAACAGAGCAAAACCTCAGAAAGGGAACTAAGCAATGAGGAGATAGCTAACATATCTGATGGAGAATTTAAAGCCCTGGTCATCAAAATGCTCACAGATCTGACTGAGCTGGGTCAAAAAATGAAAAAAAAAACAAATTAAAGATACCCAAAATGAAATGAAGCAAAATATTCAGGGAACCAACAGTGATAGAAAGAAGACCAGGACTCAAAGCAATAACTTGGAGCTAAAGGAAGAAATAAACATCCAACTGGAACAGAATGAAGAAAGAAGAATTCAACAAAATGAGGAGAGGCTTAGGAATCTCTGGGACAACCTTAAACATTTCAGCATCTGAATCATAAGGGTACCAGAAGGAGAAGAGGAAGAGCAAAATATTGAAAACTTAATTGAAAATATAATGAAAAAAACCTTCCCAATCTGGCAAAGGAAATAGACATCTGGGAACTTCAGGAAGCTTGGAAAATCCCAAAGAAGGTGGACCCAAGGAAGCACACACCAAGGCACATCATAATTACATTACCCAATATTAAAGATAAGAAGAGAACCTTAAAAGCAGCAAGAGAAAAGGAGAGAGTTACCTACAAAAAATCTTCCATAAGACTATCAGTGGATTTCTCAAAAGAAACCTTACAGGTGAGTAGGGGCTGAAAAGAAGTATTTGAAGTCATGAAAGGCAAGAACCTACATCCAAGATATCTCTATCCAGCAAAGCTTTCATTTAGAATGGAAGGTCAGATAAAGTGCTTCCCAGATAAAGTCAAGTTAAAGGAGCCCATCATCACCAAGCCATTATTATATGAAATGTTAAAGGGACTTACCTAAGAAAAAGAAGATAAAAAATATAAACTGTAAAATAACAACTCACAACAACTCACAAAAATGACAAGTTCACAACTATCAACAAATGAACCTAAAAAAATGAAAAACAGCAAAAACAAAAACTAAAGAAACAATAGAACAGGAACAGAACCAGAGAAATTGACAATACCTGGAGGGACTTCAGTGGGGAGGGGGAAGGGAGGAATGTGGGGAAAAGTTATAAGAAAGAAGAAGCATGATTAGTAGGCATAAAATAGAGAGATAAAAATGGTATAGAAAACAGAGGACTAAAAGAACTTATACGTACAACCCATGGACATGAACTAAATGGGAGGGATACCGGAGGGTCGCAGGGCAGGGCAGGGCAGAGGGGGGATAAAGGCTGAAAAAAATGGGAAAACTGTAAAGGCATCAAGAGAAAAGAAGACAAGTTATTTATAAAGTAGTTCCCCTAAGACTATCAGCTTATTTCTGAAAAGAAACCTTACAGGCAAGAAATGACTGGAAAGAAGTATTCCAAATCATAGAAGGCAACAAAGCTTTCATTTAGAATGAAAGGGTGGATAAAGTGCTTCCCAGATAAGGTCAAGTTAAAGAAGTTCGTCATCACTGAGTCATTATTATATGAAACATTAAAGAGACTTATTTAAGAACAGGAAGATAAAAATATGAACACTAAAAATGACAGCAAACTCAAAACTATCAACAACTGAACCTAAAAACAAAATAACAATAACAAAAAAGGGAAAAAAATAACCAAAAGCCAGAAATGAACTAATCAAACAACTACAACAGGAACAGAATCACAAAAATGAAGATCACATGGAGGGTTATCAGTGGGGAAGGGGAGAAGGAAAGGGGGGAATAAGTAGCATGAATAAGTGGTAGGTAGAAAATAAACAGGGAGAGGTTAAAAATAGTATAGAAATGTAGAAGCCAAAGAACTCATATGTATGACCTGTGGACACAAACTAAGGTGGGGGAATGTGGGAGGACATGGGTGTTCAGGGTGGAGGGGAATATAGGGGGGAAATTTCGACAACTGTAATAGCACAATCAATAAAATATATAAAAAGTACAGACATAAAAATAATTGAAAGAAAGTGGCCAGAGCTTTAGAGACCACGGCCAGTATCAAGTTTTCTAACATACATGTAATTGGAGTCTCAGGAGAGGAGAGACAAAATGGGGCAGAAAATAAATTTTAAAGAATAATGTCCAAAACTTCCTAAATTTGGTGCAGCATCCAAAATATTTCAATGAACCCCCAAAAACAAATAATAAGGAAGTAAAACCTAGAGACATGGCAGTTATATGATGAAATCAAAATAAAGGAAAAATCATGGACCCTGGCAGAAAAAAACAATGTATAATATAAAGAAAAAAATGAGACAAATGACTATTTTTTTTCTTTCTGAAACCAATCTGCTACCACCAGTAGACAATTATACATGCAGATATTGTTATAATCAGACACAAAATGAAGTGTGGGCTCTTGGGTGACAAATTACAAAAACAGCTCTTTTTTTTTTAAGGTTTTTAATTTTATTTTAGTTATCTTTAGAGGGGAAGGAGAGGGAGAGAGAAACATCAATGTATGGTTGCCTTTCATGCATCCCCTGCTGGGAACTGGCCTGCAACCCAGGTATGTGTCCTGACTGGGAATTGAACCAAAATCCTCTGGTTCGCAGGCCTGTGCTCAATCCACTGAGCTACACCAGCCAGGGCCAAAAAACAGCTCTTTTATAATTTTTTTTCAAGTGCAGAGGGTATCAGTTTGGGCTCTTGAAACAGGATTTTTGTTATGTATTTCAACAAAATTAGTCAATTTTAATTCACTTAGTAAGTCTCAAGGTCTAAAACTCATTTGTTGTTCGATATGTTTATGTTTTTACCTTTTGTATTTTAAAATTATCAGAATCAAGTCATAGGCCCTTTCACAAGATGCCTTCGCCTGTGTCCTTTGTCATCTTCTTTACAAAGTGCATCCTCCTCTCACCAATCAAGTCTAATTTTTTAAAAATTAATTAATTAAGTAATTAATATTTATTTTAAAAATTTAAAAAATTTAATTATTGTTCAAGTACAGTTTTCTTTTACCCCCATCCCAGCTCACCCCACCAGTGCTCCCCACCTCCCTCCCATTTCCACCCCCCTTAGTTTTTGTCCATGTGTCCTTTATACTTGTTCCTGTAAATCCTTCCCCTTTTCCCGTGAAATTCCCTCCCCTCTCCCCTCTGCTCCCTATCAGCCTGTTCTGTATTTCTCATCAGAAAAAAAAGGCAAAAATACTAAAATAAAGCAAACCCAACACAGATGATCCATATCTTTAAATGATGAAAGGAAAACCCATCACTCAGATTTCCATGTCCAATGAAAGTATCCTTCAAATCCGAAGATGAAATAAAATGCTTTAAATTAAACAACCTGTGGTAGTTCATATCCAGCAGAACCGCTTTGTGAGGAGTGCTAAAGAACACTTTTCAGGCCAAAGGGAAGCAACATCAGAGGAATGATGATCAAACATATTAGAATGGTACCATCAATAAATCAATGAACAATAAGTGCTGTGGAGAATGTGGTGAACCAGCAATTGGCACAGCCTCTGTGGAAAAACAGTATGGAGGTTCATCAAAAAATTACAAGTTGAACTACTATATGACCTAGAAATCCTACTTTTGGGTATTTATCTAAAAAAATGCAAAACACTAATTGGAAAAGACATATGCACTGTATGTTCTGTAATGAATTGTATGCTCATTAAAACATTTTTTACAATAGCCAAGATATAGAATCAGCCTAAGGGTCCAATACACACACACACACACACACACACACACACACACACACATATATATATATATATATACAATTAAATACTACTCAGCAATAAAAAAGAAGAAAATCTTGCCATTTGTGACAACATGGATGGATTTAGAGGGTATTATGCTAAGTGAAATAAGACCCAGAAAGACAAATGCTATATAATTTCACTTATATGTGGAATATAAAAAACAAAATAAACAAAACAGAAATAAATTTGTAGATACAGAGAACATTTTGTTAATTTCCATATGGGAGGGGGTTTAGGGGATTGGGTGAAAAAGGGGAAGGGACTGAGAAGTACAAATTGCTAATTTTAAAACCAATCATGGAAATGCAAACTACAGCACAAAGGATACAATAAAAAATTTTGCAATAAATGTGTATGGTGTCAGATGGGCACTAGACTTATTGAGGTAATCACTTTGTAAGTTATATAAATGTCTCATCTATATATTGTATACCTAAAACTAACATAATATGTATGTCCACTGTAACTGAAAAAAAATTTTAAATATACGAAATACTATATATGTATATTTACTTTCTTCTCTATTTAAAAGGCATAGAACTATATAAATCAAAAAGTATAACCGTCAGGGGAAGAGGGTGAAGGGTTTGCAGGAACAATTATAAAGGACACCTGGACAATAATGGAGGGTTGAAAACAGGAGGGTATTGGGAAGGGTTAGGGGGTTGGGCTGGAGTGGGGGAAAAGGCAGAAGAATGTACTTGAACAACAATAAAAAAAGTATAATTGTTGAGCATTTTAAAATTATTGATATACTTGATGTGCTAATGAAAGCAAAAGGATGCAAATGAAATGGTACTTTCACAAAATTCTTATATTTTACATAAAGTAGTATAATGTAGTATAATATTAACACAAAATTAATAAATTATTTTTTAGGATTTATTTATTTTTATTTTATTTTATTTTTTTAATTTTATTTATTGATTTTTTAGATTTTATTTATCTTTAGAATGGAATGGAAAGAGAGAGGGAGAGAAATATCAATGTATGGTTGCTCTTCATGTGTCCCCTGCTGAGAACTGGCTTGCAACCCAGGCATGTGCCCTGACCGGGAATTGAACCACGATGCTTTGGTTTGCAGGTTCCTGCTCAATCCACTGAGCTACACCAGCCAGGGCCCGATTTTTATTTTATTTTAATTATTTTATTTATTTTTTATTGATTATACCATTACAGCTGTTCTATTTACCCCTTCATTCCCCTCCACCTTACCCTCCCGTCTCCACCATTACCCCCCTTTAGTTTATGACCATGTGTCTCAAGTTCTTTAGATTCTATATTTCCCATACTATTCTTGCCCCCCCATCTATTTTCTATCTACTGTCTATGCTACTTATTTTCTGTACCTTCGCCCCCCTTCTCCTCCTCCCACTCCCCTGTTGCTAACCCTCCTTGAGATCTTCATTTCTATGTTTCCACTCCTGAACTAGCTGTCCTTTTAGTTTGCTTTTGTTTTAGGTGTGGTTGTTAATAACTGTGAGTTTGCTGTCCTTTCACTGTTCATATTTTTTTAACATCTTTTTCTTAGATAAGTCCCTTTAGCATTTCATATAATAAGGGCTTGGTGATGATGAACTCCTTGAATTTGATCTTATCTGAGAAGCACTTTATCTGCCCTTCCATTCTAAATGAAAGTTTTTCTGGATAGAGCAATCTTGGTTGTAGGTCTTTGAATTTCATGACTTGGAATACCTCTTTCCAGTCCCTTCTGGCCTGTAAGGTCTCTTTTGAGAAATCAGCTGACAGTCTGATGGGAACTCCTTTGTAGGTGACTGTCCCCTTAGCTCTTGCTGCTTCTAGGATTCTCTCCTTCATTTAATCTTGGCTAATGTAATGATGATGTGCCTTGGTGTGTTCCTTCTTGGGTCCAACTTCTTTGGGAGTCTCTGAGCTTCCTGGATTTCCTGGAAGTCTATTTCCTTTGCCAGATTGGGGAAATTCTCCTTTATTATTTGTTCAAATAAGTTTTCCACTGGTGGCTGTTCCTTTTCCCCTTCTGGTACCCCTATAATTCGGATGTTGGAGCATTTAAAGATGTCCTGGAGGATCCTAAGACTCTCCTCATTTTTTTGAATTCTTGCTTCTTGACTCTTTTCTGTTTGGCCATTATTTGCTTTCTTCTGGTCCACTCCATTGATTTGAGTCCCAGTTTCCTTTTCATCGCTATTGGTTTCCTGGGCAATTTCATTCATTTCAATTAGTTTCGCCTTCATATGTTTCTCTAATTTGTGGCTATAATCAACCAGTTCTGTGAGGATACTGATCACCAGTGTTTTAAACTGTGGCTCTGAGAGTTTTGCTATTTCTTCCTGGTTTAGATTTATAGGCTCTGGGGCTTTGAGATCTTTTTGAGCCATTTGTGTTCTGTTAGCACCCCTTAAGTACGAGGAGCGGAGCCTTGGACTCCCAGGTCGCTGGTTTGTGAGGCTGTATGTGGGGGCATGGTCAGAGCAGGGAAATGGCGGTGCCCTCTGCTGCTGCTGGCCACTGGGGCCTGCTGGCTCCCATCCAATTGCCCACTCCCTCGCTTGTCTATCCACACACAAATGCGCGACCACAGTCAACCCGCAGCCCTGCTCCCTTGCTGTTTCCCCGAGGTCGCTCACTGAGTTGCCCACCAGGTCCAACCCTGTGCCTGGGTTCTGCGCCTGAGTCCATCTGACCCAGTTTTCCTGTGCAACCCCGCTCTGCCAGCTGCTGGTTTCGCCCCTCTTACTGGTCAGGCTGAAGAATTTGTTGTTAACAGACTTCTGAAAAGTTCAATTTTCTGTGTTCTGGCTGTGTTTTCTGTTGCTAATATTTAGTTGTCTCTAAACTTGGTTGTGTGAGGAAGCAAGGTGTCTCCACCTATGCCTTCATTTATCTATCTATCTATCTATCTGTTTATTTTTAGAGAGAGGGGAAGGAGGGAGAAAGAGGGAGAGAAGTGTCAGTTCATGGTTGCTTCTTATATGCTCCCAAATGGGGACATGGCCTGACACTCAGGTATCCACCCTGAACTGGGTATTGATCCAGCGACACTTTGGTTTGCAGCCTGGCACTTAATCCACTGAGCCACACCAGCCAGGGCATAAACTGTTTTAAATTAAAGAGATACATTGTAATTCCTAAGGCAACCACTAACAGTTTAAGGAAGCAAAAATTATAAAGCCAATCTTTGTAAGAATCAAAATGGAATAGAAAAATATTGAGTTATTTCAAAAGAAAACAAGAAAGGATAAAGAGAGAAAAGAAAAGCAAATGAGATAAATATAAAACACATATTTATCATTGCAAACCTAAATACTGTTGGTGCTTAAACAATATGGGATTTGGTGTGCCGAACCCCTGCAGAATTGGAAATCTAAATACAAATACAGTTGTATGTAGGTTTAAATACAGCTAAGTATAGCTGTATTTACATATAAATGTAAGTTATAAGTTTAAATATATAGGTTTAAGTACATAGATTTAGCAACACTGCAAACCTAAATACAGTCAATGCTTTAAAAATATGGGATTTGGGGTGCTGAACCCCTGCATAGTTGAAAATCTGCATATAACTTTTAATTTCCCCCAAAGATAACAGCAACATCTTACTGTTGACCAAAAGCCTTATTGATGACATAAACAGTGGATTAACACATATTTTGTGTTTATGTATTACGTACTGTAAACTTACAACAAAGTAAACTAGAGAAAAGAAAATGTTATTAAGAAAACTATAAAAAACAGAAAATACATTTACACTGCTTATTTAAACAATCCACGTAGAAGTGGACCTGCACAGTTCAAACTTGTGTTATTTAGGAGTTAAGTGTACAACCATATCTATGACTATACTAAGCATAAATAAATAAAATATCATAAGTAAAAGACAAAGATTGTATTATTGGACAAAAAAGTGGTACCCAACTATACATTGTCTACAAGAGACACACTTAAAGTCAAAGACATAGACTTAAAGTTAAAAGGCCCAGAGAAGGTCAAGTTAAAGAAGTTTGTCATCACCAAGAAACTTATCTATGAAAAAGAAGATAAAAAATAGGGACAATAAAATGACAACAAACTAAAAACTATCAACAACTGAACCTAAAAAAACAACAACAAAAATGCATTAAGCGAACAACTAGAATAAGAACAGATTCAGACCTAGAGGCAAGATGGCTATGGAGTAGGACAGAGCAGATTCCAGTTCCTTGCACAAAAGGGAGACAATCCAGTCCGATCAGCGATGGAGAAGCCAGGCAGCCAGCAGTTGCTCAGCATATATAAAAATAAAGAATCAGAAATATTACGGTCACAGAGGAACCAGACAAGACACAAACAACATGAAAATATGAAAAGACCAGAGCTGGACCCATAGAAGAGGTTTCCCAACAGTAGAGTCAGAGATAAAAATTGCACTTTGCGGTAGGAGAGTAGCCACACGTTGCTGCATATTTGAGTAGGTGGAAGCAGAGAACGACAGGATAAATGAAAGAGGCTGCACCACTGAATTTCACAGGCATTCCACCACAGAAATTCACACCATAAACCCAGGGAGTCAGAATAGATCAATCTAAGAAGCTGAGGCTAACGATACTCTCACAAACAATAAGAAGACAAAGAAACAATCCCCAAATGAAAGGAAAGGAGGAACGCTCAGAAAGAATGTTAGATTAAATAGAGGCAAGTAAACTATCAGATATTGAATTCAAAGCACTGGTTATCATGAAGTTCAAAGAGCTCACAATGAGCTATCAGAAACTACAGGGGACCTACAATGATCACACCACAAACTATCAACATGAAAAAGGAAATGGAAACTAACAGCAACGGACAAGAGGAAATGAAGAATACAATTTCCGAATTGAAGAACACAGTAGAAAGTTTTAAAAATAGAATCAATAAAGCAGAAGATAGGATCAGCGAGTTGGAGGACAAAGTAGAAATCATCTCACAGAAAGAGCAAGAAAAAGAAAAGAGACTCAGAAAGAACGAAGAGGGATTAAGAGAAATGCAAGACAATATGAAACGTAATAATATTCGAATAATAGGAATACCAGAAGGAGAAGAAGAAGAACAAGGGATAGAAAACATATTTGAAAGAGTAATGAGAGAAAATGTCCCTAATTTGATGAGAGAAAGAGTCACACAAATCCAGGAATCACAGAGAGTCCCAATCAAGAGGAACCCAAAGAGGCCCACTTCAAGACACATCATCATCAAAATGGCAAAAGTCCAAGACAAACAGAGAATCTTAAAGGCAGCAAGGCAGAAAAAAGAAGTGACATACAAGAGAGCCCCAATAAGGTTAGCTACTGACTTCTCAATGGAAACACTCCAAGCAAGAAAAGAATGGCAAGAAATATTCCAAGTAATGAGAACCAGAGGCCTACAACCAAGGCTACTTTACCCAGCAAAGCTATCAATCAAGATAGAAGGCCAAATAAAGAGCTTCCAAGACAAGAAGTCTAAAAGAATATGCTGCCACCAAACCAGCCCTAAAAGAAATACTAAAAGGACTGATTTAAGGAAAGGAAGGAAAAGCATGAGACAGAGAAGAACACAGGCACAAAAAGGGCAATGAATAAGTACCTATCAATAATATCCTTAAATAAAAATGGATTAAGTGCTCCAATCAAAAGACATAGAATAGCTGCATGGATAAGAAAGCATGACCCACACATATGCTGCCTACAAGAGACCCACCTCAGCACAAAACACCATCACACATTAAAAGTGAAAGGCTGGAAACAAATTTTCCAAGAAAATGAACAGGGAAAAAAAGCTGGGGTAGCAATTCTCATATCAGACAAAATAGACCCCAAAAAAGGCTATAAAGAGAGACCCAGAAGGTCACTTTATAATACTTAAGGGAAGAATCCACCAAGAAGACATTAACATTATAATATATATACACTCAACATAGGAGCACCCAAATATATAAAGAAAATCTTAGAAGATTTCAAGAAAGATATTGACAGCAACACAATTATAGTAGGGGATTTTAACACCACACTAACAAAAATGGACAGATCTTCCAAACAAAATATCAAAAAGATATTGTGGCATTAAACAACACCCTAGATGAAATGGACTTAACTGATATATACAGAGCCCTTCATCCCAAGGAAGCTAAATACACATTCTTTTCAAATGCACATGGAACATTCTCAAAGACAGACCACATGATAAGACACAAAACGAGCCTTAACATATTCAAGAAAATTAAAATCATACAAGCATTTTCTCTGACCACAAGGGACTGAAATTGGAAATCAACCCCAAAGGAAAAAACCCAAAACACCCAAAATCGTGGAGACTGAATGGTATGCTATTAAATAGTGAATGGGTCAAGAATGAAATTAGGGAAAAAATCAAAAAGTTTTTGGAAGCAAATGAAAACGAACTCACAACAACCCAAAACTTATGGAACACAGCAAAGGCAGTCCTGAGAGGGAAGTTTATAGCAATACAGGCCTACCTAAAGAAGATAGAAACAGCTCAAATGAGGAACCTAACCCTACACCTGCAAGAACTTGAGGAACAACAACAAAAAGAGCCCAAAGCAAGTAGAAGGAAGGAAATAACCAAGATCAGAGCAGAACTAAATGACATAGAAACTAAAAGCACAATTCTCAGGATCAAAGAATCCAGGAGTTGGTTCTTTGAAAAGATAAACAAAACAGACAACACTTTAAGTAGTCTGATCAAGAAAAGAAGAGAGAGGATACAAATAAACACAATCAGAAATGAGAGAGGAGAGATTACAACTGATGCCACAGAAATAGAAGGGATTGTGAGAAATTACTATGAAGAACTGTATGCCAAGAACTTTGAAAACCTAGGTGAAATAGACAAATTTCTAGAAAAATATAATCTTCCAAAACTCAATGAAACAGAAGCAGAAAACCTGAATATACCAATAATAGCAAAAGAAATTGAAGCAGTAATCAAAAAACTCCCATCACACAAAAGCCCTGGACCTGATGGGCTCACAGGAGAATTCTACAAAGCATTTAAGGAAGAGCTAACCCCTATTCTTTACAGACTATTCCAAAAAATCCAAAAGGATGGAAAACTCCCAAATTCTTTTTATGAAGCCAGCATCATCCTAATTCCAAAACCAGATAGAGATACAACAAAGAAAGAAAACTTCAGGCTAATACCGCTGATGAACATAGAGGCTAAAATCCTCAACAAAATATTGGCAAATCACATCCAACAATATATCCAAAAGATTATACACCATGACCAAGTGGGATTCATCCCAGGGATGCAAGGATGGTTCAATATTCACAAATCAGTAAATGTAATACATCACATAAACAAAATCAAAGACAAAAACCACATGATCATATCAATAGATGCGGAAAAAGCTTTCGGTAAGGTACAACACCCATTTATGATAAAAACACTCAACAAAGTGGGAATAGAGGGAGTATTCCTCAATATAATAAAAGTCATATATGAGAGACCTACAGCAAACATCATACTCAGTGGGAAAAAACTAAAACCTTTTCCATTAAGATCAGGGACAAGACAAGGATGTCCACTTTCACCACTTCTATTCAATTTAGTGCTGGAAGTTTTAGACACAACTATCAGACTAGAAAAGGAAATAAAAGGCATCCAAACTGGAAAGGAGGAAACAAAACTGTCATTGTTTGCAGATGACATGATAGTGTACATGGAAAATTATATAGACTCTACTCAAAAACTGCTCTAACTAATAGATGAATTTGGTAAAAAGAATACGTTATAAAGTCAATATCCAAAAATCAAACGCATTTTTATATACTCAATATAAATAAGCAGAAGCAGAAATCAAGAAAAAATACCATTTGATATAGCAAAAACAAACATAAAATATCTGGGAATAAACCTAACCAAGGAGGTGAAAGACCTGTACGCAAAAAACTACACAACACTGAAGAAAGAAATCAAGGAAGACACAAACAAATGGAAACATATACCATGTTCATGGATTGGAAGAATTAACATCATCAAAATGTCCATAGTACCCAAAGCAATTTACAGATTCAATGCAATGCCTATTAAAGTGCCAATGGCATATTTCACAGACATAGAACAAACACTTCAAAAATTTATATGGAACCATAAACAAACCCGGATAGCAGCTGCATTTTGAGAAAGAAGAACAAAGTAGGAGGGATCACAATACCTGATATCAAATTGTATTACAAGGCCACTGTAATCAAAACAGCCTGGTACTGGCATAAAAACAGGCACATAGACCAATGGAACAGAACAGAGAGCCCAGAAATCAACCCAACTCTCTACAGTCAATTAATATTCAATGAAGGGGACAGTTACATAAAATGGACTAAAATAGCCTCTTCAACAAATGGTTTTGGGAGAACTGGACAGCTGCGTGCAAAAAAATGAAACTTGAGCACCAACTTACACCATACACCAAAATAAACTCAAGGTGGATAAAAGACTTAAATATAAGCTGTGAAACCATTAAAATACTAGAGGAGAACATTGGCAAGAAAATCTCAGATATTTCAAGCAGCGACTTTTTTAGTGATATGTCCCCTAGAGCAAGGGACATAAAGGAAAGAATAAACAAATGGGATCTTAACAAAATAAAAAGCTTCTGCGTGGCTAAAGAAAATAGTACTAAATTAAAAAGACAGCCCACTGTATGGGAAAACATTATTGCCAATGATACCTCAGACAAGGTTTTAATCTCCAAAATATACAAAGAGCTTACATGACTCCACTCTAAGAAGACACCCAAACCAATTAGAAAATGGGAAAAGGACTTGAACAGACACTTCTCTAAGGAGGACATAAAGAGGATGCAGAGACACATGAAATGCTCAATATTGCTAGCTATCAGAGAAATGCAAATTAAAACCACAATGAGATACCACCTTTCACCAGTCAGAATGCATATCATAAACAAAGCAACAAACAACAAATGTTGGAGAGGTTGTGGGGAAAAGGGGTCCTTATTTCACTGTTGGTGGGATTGCAGACTGGTACAACCATTATGGAAAACAGTGTGGAATTTTCTAAGAAAACTAAAAATGGGCCTGCCTTATGACCCAGCAATTCCATTGCTGGGACTATAGCCCAAGCACCCTAAAACACTAATTTAAAAGAACCTATGCAACCCAATGTTCATAGCAGCACAATTTACAATAGCCAAGAGCTGAAAGGAACCTAGGTGCCCATCAGTAAATGAATGGATCCAAAAATTATGGTACATATACACAATGGAATTCTATGCAGCAGAGAGAAAGAAGGAGCTACTACCCTTTGCAACATCTTGGATGGAACTGGAAAGCATTATGCTGAGTGAAATAAGCCAGGTGGTGAAAGACAAATACCATATGATCTCACCTTTAACAGGAAGCTAAACAACAAAACAAACAAGCAAGCAAAATAAAAACAAGGATGCTGAAATAGAGAATAGGGGGACAGGAACCAGAGGAGAGAGAGGAGGGAATTTCAGGAGAAAAAGGGAAAGGATTTACAGGAACTAGTATAAAGTACACATGGACAACAACTAAGCGGGGTGGAAAGGGGAGGGAGGTGGGGGGACACGAGAGGGGTGGGCTGGTACAAGAGTAAAAGACAGAATCTGTAGTTGAAAAATAATTAAATAAAAATTTTTTGGAAAAAAAAGAAATAGAAGAAATGTTGGAGAAGCAATGCTAGATGAAATGGTGGCTGATATTTTCTGAACATTGATTAAAAATATATGTTGTTAGATTAAAATGCCTTTTAAAGAAACAAAACAATAAAAGAAAAAATAAGTCCACATTTAGATATATTATAATGTGACAACATAATATATAAGAGTCCACCAGAAAGAAAAGACAAGTTACATGTCAGTTTTTGACAGCAGACTTATCGGCAATAAACAACACTAGAGGAAGACAATGGATGAATATCACCAGTGCCATGAACCTTGAATTCCATACCCAGCTAGTTGATAATTCATTAAGAAATTCTTTTTTTTAATTCAGAAAGTTGAAGATGGAGTTTACTATTTATAGACATTATTGTGAAAAATTCCTGACAACATAGTTTAGCAAGAAAATAAACATGAAGATGGGTAAAATAGGAAAGTAACAATGAAACTTATAATGTAGTTGACTCTAAAAAGCCCTCCCTTTTGCATTTAAAAATGAAACTAAAACTGTATTAAACAATTAGACAATAATAGGACATAGGTGTATTGAGAGAAAGGGGAAGGAGTGGGGACAGAGAGAGAATGAGTGAGAGGGTACTGCTGTTCAGCACAGGATGTGAATGAAGGCCTCTCCCTTTTTAAAAAAAGGAGAATAGGGACATCAAACAGATATAGGTATTGTTAAATCATTCATAGTTATTTTTCTGGGGTAAATGAAGAAAAGGAATATAAAACACTTTATCAAATAAACAGAAATTAGGATTAGAAGTAAAGGAAACAAGCCCTGGCTGGTGTAGCACAGTGGATTGAGTGTGGGCCTGTGAACCAAAGGATCATGGTTCAATTCCCAGTCAGGGCACATGCCTGGGATGCAGGCCAGTTCCCAGATGGGGATGCATGGGAGGCAACCATACATCGATATTTCCCCTCTAAAGATAAATAAAATATTAAAAAAATAAAAAACATAAAGGAAACAAAAAAGATGCTACAAAAACAACTGTAGTAAGACTAGCTCCATATATATCAGTAAGTGCAATCTGTTAGCAGATTAAACACATTTGTTACAGGATTGATTTAGCACAATGAATTTTTGGAAGTATAGCTATATTCTTTCCAAACAGAATATAGCTTGTGAAACAAACAGAAATATTGAAGTTAAAAAAATGGAAATAGATTAAATAACTTGTAAATGTAGGTATAGCAACATCAATAACAGACAAAGTGTTTATGGCAAAAGTCATTATTAAAGTTAAGAGGGAAACTGTATGATTTTGCTGATAAAAAACAATCAGATGAGTATATATATATATATATATATATATATATATATATTTTAGAACTTAGCATAAATACGACCTTGAAGATCAGAAGGTAGAAGAATCTATCTCACCTCCTTGTGACACTGAGTCATTTTATAAAATTAATTTTCTTCCTTCTGAAATCTCTTCTATTTTGGTGTTCAATTTCTATGAATTGAAGGAAAAAGTAAATGTCTTTTTAATTTTTAAAATTGTTGTTGTAGTTTAACTCTTCTCACTTAGTAGTAGGCACAGGAGAGAAAGTAATGAAAAGCATGTATGGTGGAAATGAAAAATGAACAAAATACATAAAAGTTTTTTCCTGGGGTTAAAGAGAGGAGTATCCATATTAGAAAATGAAGCAACCAACTGACCAAAATGCCTGGCAGGCAGCCTCGTTAGGGTCAAAGACACAAGCAACAAGTCCCTCGGGTTTGCCATTCATTTGACAGTTGAGAAACTATGTAAGGTAAAAGTCTGCCACTAATGTCCCTATTCCCCTTCATCAATAACATTCACATTTAAGTAAGCATCAAATTTAATTCAAAGCATCACAACAAATTAACAGTAAACAGGGGAAATTATTAATATTTTCTTTTATTTTATTTTTAAAGATTGTATTTACTTATTTTTAGTGACAGGGTAAGGGAAGGCTAAAGAGAGGGAGAAAAACATCAATGTGTGGTTGTCTCTTGTACACCCCCTACTGGGGACATGGCCTACAACCCAGGCACATGTCCTGACTAGGAATCGAACTGGTGATCCTTTGGTTCACAGGCCAGAACTCAATCCATTGCGCCACACCAGCCAGGGCTATTAATATTTTAAAGAGATACTTGCAAAGGCTTAAAAGTTAGAATATAGTTTTCTTTTGGCTACAAGACAGGTGTTTTTTCTTTTTTGTTTTTGTTTTGATGGGTTGAGAAGGAAGAGTACAAGTTCCATGTGTCCTATCTCTTCCAGTCATGGAATTTACAAAGACAAGGCTTAGAATTGGAGTTTCCCTAGTTTTCTTTTATATCTTGCTTAAGTAAGAAGATAAAGGCTAACTATGAGAAAGTCCTAAAAGGATTTTGAATTCCCATACTAGTTTTTATGTCAAATATTTAATACTTAAAATATTTTAATATTTAAAATATTTTGATGTGGATTAACATTCAGCACTGTTTTATACTTCTGCAAGTTTCTCTTCAGCTCTTTTCAGAACCACAGCCATCCTTGACAAGTGTGGATTGGAACAGAGCTTGGCCACTGGAAATAGTGGAGGTACCAGCACCAACGTGCAAACACCGTTCATGCAGCTACAGAACCCGAGGGACCATTAGCCAGACCACCACTTTCCAAAGACCAGGTAAAAATATTTCTTTTACCAAGACAACCCTAGAGAGAGGGGAGGAAACCTGAACACAACTTGCTTTTCACACAGCCATTTTATTTGAAATAGTTTTATGTTACTGCTAAGCCATGAAAGTATTTTTGATTGTGTCAATCCCAATTATTGTTCATATAATAAAGAAAAAGATGTGTGCTTTAGAAGATGCCTCATGACATTTGCAAAATATTTTTAATACAAGCCCTTATTACTTGCAACAATTAGTGATACATTTGGTAAATAGCAAGTAGATATAGTTTAATGTAACCTCTCTTTTCTGTGATAAATATACATGTATTTTAAAAGTAGTTTTATTTTGAAAAAATGTACTCCTGAAATAAAATGGAGCAGTGCAAATATTTGCTATAAAATAAGTAAATATAATTCAAGTGACTTGAATTTAGGGAATACAGAGAACGTCAAATATTTTTTTAAATTCTGAACTCATTAAAGGTTTGTGAGGGTTACTTTAGGTGGTAAATATATGTTTCGGACATTGTGGCTTCTTTAAATGACTTTATAGTGTTACATCAAGTAAGAGAGAGTCCAATACCCCAACACTTGAGAAATGTGGAATTTTGAATTTTAAATTTAAAAAGTAGCTTAAGTGACATTTTAGTTTCACTAGAGAAATTAAAAGCAAGAAACAAATCACAGAAGAGGGACAAACAGATGTTTCTCTGATAATTGATTTCCTAAGAAAATTGGCTATAAATTCAGGAAGATAATTATTAACACTGGATTATATAATCAGTATGATTTGGCTGATTATCTACAAAGTCATTAAAAGTGTCAAAAGAATCAAATGTATATCATATACCAAGCAGGAACTGCTGTGGTTTTCATTGAAATCC
The DNA here is from genome assembly GCF_021234435.1 of Artibeus jamaicensis. NCBI lineage: Eukaryota > Metazoa > Chordata > Mammalia > Chiroptera > Phyllostomidae > Artibeus > Artibeus jamaicensis. The sequence continues at coordinate 4,612,772 of NW_026521810.1, read as the reverse complement.
CTGCTCCGTATCTTTTTTTGTAATTTAATTAGCAAAGTTGAAATTAAGATGAGACTCCAGTGTGTTTAGATGAAACAATTTCTATGAGAGGCCACTTCATTAAAACATTTAATAATGCAATAAACCCTTGGTTATCAAAGAAGTCTCTTTAAAATATCCTTTTCAATGAATATAATTATTCAAACTAAAATATTTGTGCTGTTCAAGGAAAATCCAAATACTGCTTCTGCCATTTGTACATATGCCAGGCACCTATTACATATTCTTTTTTTTTAATATTAAATTTTATTTAGTTACTTTTCAAGTACATTTTTTAAATCTAATTCTCCCATATATTCTGCTTACAATCATTGCTTTCTAGTTTGTAACAATGTTGTAACTAGTTCAGATTCAACATGTTTATTGAGTATCTAATATATGCCTGGCTCTATTCTAGGACCTAAGAGAACAGGAGTGAATGGGACAAAGTACTTAATCCCATGAAATTTACATTCAGAGGAAGACAGGCAATAAACAAAGATAATAATAAATAACACAGATATTCAGGTAAACACAAAGCTGTGCAACCGTCATTGCAATTGATTTTAGAACATTTTCATAACTCTCAAAAGTTCTATACTCCTTGACGGTCACCCCCAATCCTCTTATCCACCCAGGCCTAGGAAAGCAGTGATCTACTCTGTGTGTATAGATTTACTATCTTGGACATGTCATAAAAATAGAATCATACAGTACAAGGTCTGTCCAGAAAATATCCAGCCATGTACTATGAAAAATAGAGACATTTATTGAAGAAGATACAAGATATAAAAAACATTGTATATAGGACAATGACACCTCATTCCCCTTCAAAGTCGGCAACTTGGGACCTCATACAACTTTAACCTTGTATCTTCCACTGTTCCAAACACTCTGAAAAATCCTTTGTTGGAATCACCACCAGCTGCCCCATCATATTTTTCCTGAATCTCATTGATGGTCTGAAATCTTTTCTCTTTCAAAGGTGATTTTATTTCTGGGAAAAGCCAGAAGTCTTTGTTAACTGCAGCCTTTACACCTTCAGCATTCTCTTGTTGCAGGCCTTTCAGAAAGTGAATCCCTTTCAACAGATTCTCAACCATCTATGGAGCATTTTTGCCATGCTTTTATTTTCACTGCATTCACTGTATCATCTCTGAAAGCCTTCTGAATCATTTGAATAGTTTCTGTGGAGGAATGTTCAAGCTTAATGCAAAATTTGATGCAGATTTGTTGCTCTACTCACTCAGTTATTTTAAATGTGTCACCCACACAGTACACATGCTCACTCAATGAATCTACTGCCCTCAGGGACTAGTACAGTGAAATTGTCGTTGTTCATGAATGCTCATTCCAGTCTATTCTTGTTGGCTGCCAGGTTACATTAATGTTGTGCAAACTGTTCTTGTTACATTAGCAATGGCTGGACTTTTTCTAGACAGATCTTGGGTATGGTCTTTGTGACTAGCTTCTTTCACTTCATATAATGTGTTCAAGATTTACTTAATGTTGTAGTATGTACTGATACTTTTTATTGTGGATTAATATTCTGTTAAAGGGATTTTATTTTTTCATTTATCAGTTGATTGACATCTGTGCTTTTTCCTCATTTTTGCTCTCATGAATACTGCTGCTGTGTATGAACATTCATGCACAAGTTTTTGTTTGGACATAGATTTCCCGTTTTGTGTGCGTGTGTGTGTGTGTGTGTGTGTGTGTGTGTGTGTGTATACCTTGGAGTGGAGTTGCTGTATCATGTAGTAACTCTCTCTTTAATCTTTTGAGGAACTGCCAGACTGTTTTCTGAAGTTGGCAAATAATTCTACATTCTCACTCACACTGTACAAAGTTTTCAAATTCTTCACATCCTCCCCAACACTTATAATCTGTCTTTTTCATTATAACTATGCTAGTGGGTATGAAATTGTATCTCCTTGTAGTTTTGATTTGCATTTCCCTGATGACTAATGATATTGAACATCTTTTCATGTGCTTATTGGTTCTTTATATGTCTTCTTTGAGAAATGTCTACTTAGATCATTCACCCATTTTTATTTTTTTTATGATTTTATTTATTTATCTTTAGAGGGGAAGGGAAGGAGAGAGGGAGAGAAATATCAGTGTATGGTTGCCTCTCATGCTTCCCCTGCTGGGAACTGGCCTGCAACCCAGGCATAAGCCCTGACTGGGAATCAAACCATAATCATTTGGTTTGCAGGCCCGTGCTCAATCCACTGAGCTACACCAGCCAGGGCATTTGCCCATTTTTAAATTGAGTTATTTATCTTTTTTTGTTATAGAGTTGTAAGAATTCTTCATTTTATATGTATTCTAGATGTCTCTTATCAAATGTATAATTTGCAAATATTTTCTTCTACTTAATATGTTGTATTTCTACTACCTTTGAAAAAATTTAGTTCCATTTTATAATCAACTTTTCCTTTTAAAAAGATTTTATTTATTTATTTATTTTTAGAGAGAGGAATGGAGGGAGGGAGAAAGAGAGGGACAGAAACATCAATGTGTGGTTGCCTGTCGTGCCCCCTACTGGGTACCGGGCTTGCAACCCAAACATGTCCCATGACTGGAGTAGAACTAGTGATCCTTTGGCTCACAGTCTGACACCCAATCCACTGAGCCACACCAGCCAGGCAGGACCTACTATCTTGAAGTGGATACAGCAACTCCACTCCAAGGTATAGACACACACACACACACACACACACACACACACATACAAGTATTCTTGGAAACAAGGTTTTGAATTTTCATGAATTCCAATTAACCATTTTTTTCTGGTTCCTTGTGTTCTTGGTTTCATATGTTAGAAACCATTGCCAAATTTAAGGTCACAGTAATTTACCCCTATTTTTTCCTAACATTTTTATAGTTTTACCTTTTCTATTTAGGTCTTTGATTCATTTTGAGTAAATTTATCCATACAGTGTGAGATAATTATTTTGTTTAATTTTTATAGGGCTATTATTACTTAAGAAAGATTAAACTTTCCTTTTTTTGAAGTATTTATTTATTTATTTAAATTACTTTACTGTTGTTCAATTACAGTTGTCTGCATTTTCTCCCCACCACTGCCACCACACCCCTGCCAAACCCACCTCCCTCCCTTGAGTCCACCCTCCTACTTGGTTTTGTAATGTGTCCTTTATAGTACATCCTGAAAACTCTCCCCACGGTCCCCTCCCCTCTCCCCTCTGGCTATTGTTAGATTGTTCTTCATTTCAATGTCTCTGGTTATATTTTGTTTATTTTTTCTTTTCTTGATTATGTTCTAGTTAAAGGTGAGGTCACATGGTAATTATCCTGCACCGCCTGGCTTATTTCACTCAGCATAATGCTCTCCAATTCTATTCATGCTGTTGCAAAGGGTTAGAGCTCCTTCTTTCTCTCTGTTGTGTAGAATTTAATTGTGTAAATGTACCATAGTTTTTCATTCACTCATTTGCTGATAGGTACTTAGGTTGCTTCCAGCACTTGGCTATTTTAAATTGTGCTGCTATGACCATTGGGTTGCATAGGTTCTTTTGGATTGGTGTTTCAGGGTTCTTGGGATGGAATGCTAGCACTGGAATTTCTGGGTCAAAAGGCAGATTCATTTTTAGTTTTCTGAGGAAATTTCATACTCTTTTCCACAGTGGCTGCACCAGTCTGCATTCCCACCAACAGTGTACTAGGGTTCCCTTTTCTCTGCATCCTTGTTTGTTGATTTGTTTATGATGGCCATTCTGATTGGTGTGAAGTGGTATCTCACTGTGGTTTTAATTTGCATCTCTCTGATGGTTAGTGATACTGAGAATATTTTCATATGTCTCTAGGCTCTTTGTATGTCCTTGTTGCTGAAGTGTCTGTTCAAGTTTCTTGCTCATTTTTTTAATTGAGTTTTGTCTTCCTGGAGTGGAGTCATGTAAGTTCTTCACGTATTTTGAAGATCAAACCCTTGTCTGAGGTATCATTGGTAAATATGTTTTCCCATACAGTTCATTCTCTTTTCATTTTAATGCTGTTTTCTTTAGCCATGCAGAAGTTTTTAATTTGATGAGGTCCCACTTGTTTATTCTTTCCTTTATGCCCCTTGCATTACAGGACATATCAGTAAAGATGTTGGTGCATGGAATGTCTCAGATTTTCCTGCCAATGTTTTCCTCTAGGACTTTTGTAGTGTCATGACTTATATTTAAGTCTTTTATCCACCTTGAATTTATTTTTGCATATGGTGTAAATTGGTGATCAAGTTTCATTTTTTTTGCATGTAGTTATCCAGAGCTCCCAACACCAGTTGTTGAAGACGCTCTTTTTACTTCATTTTATATTGCTGCCCATTTTGTCAAATATTAATTGACCATAAAGACTTGGATTTATTTCTGAGCTCTCTATTGTGTTCCATTGATCTATGTGTCTGTTCTTATGCCAGTAACAGGCTGTTTTGATTACAGTGGCCTCGTAATAAGGTTGATTTCAGGTACTGTGATCCCTCCCTATGTTGTTCTTTCTCAAAATTGCTACAGCTATTGAGGGTCATTTACGGTTCCGTATAAATTTCTGAAATGTTTGTTCTATATCTGTGAAAAACATCATTAGCACTTTAATAAGGATAGCATTGAATGTATAAATTGCTTTGGGTAGTATGCATATTTTAATAATGTTAATTCTTCCAATCCATGAGCATGGCACATGCTTCCATTTGTTTGTGTCTTCCTTAATTTCTTTCTTCAATGTTGTATAGTTTTTCTGAGTACAGGCCTTTCACTTTCTTGGTTAGGTTTATCCCTAGGTACTTTATTTTTCTTGTTGCTATATCAAATTGAATTTTTTCTATATTTCTCTTTCTGATAATTCATTGTTGGTGTATGAAAGTGCCTTCGATTTCTGAGCATTGACTTTGTACTCACTGTTTTGCCAAATTTATTTACTATAGGAGACCATTCTGCATGGTGGGGGCCTAGCTCCCACTCAGCAATACACAGAATCATGCCCAGGGATAGGTTCTCCTTTAGGGAATCAGGCCTGCCCTGTACTTGGACTGCTATGAAACTTGCTTTTGCTAAAACTCCCTCACCCTGAATTGAGGCAGAAACATCTAACTGCAAAGTAGCTTCCTAAAATCCATGCTATCCCTTTGAAGAATGAGTGTAACCGGTTCAACCACTTTTCCCTTTTCATTTGCAAATATCCTTTTTCTGTGATGTGATTAGGGGCATCATCTCTTTTGTTTTCTATAAAAGGTAACCACCAAAAGTGAATCTGTGCATAGTAAATGAGGACTATCATGTAACGTGCCCAGAAAAGAAATAAAGGCCAGTCATAGTGAGGGCCACAGCTTTTTCTCCCCTTAAGAGTAAAGCCATGCTCTCCCTTTTCCAACACAGGATTCAGTAGTCCATGTGAATTTCTCATGGCTCATCTACAATGTGGCAGACCCCACAAGCTGGAGTCCACATTAATTTCTTAAATTGAGAAGTTTTTTGGTGGAGTCTGTAGGATTTTCTATGTACACTATCATGTCAACTGCAAACAATCACAGTTTTGCTTCCTCCTTTCTACTTTGGATGCTTTTATTTCCTTTTCTTGTCTTATTTCTTTGGTTATGACTTCCAATACTATGTTGAGTAGAAGTGGTGAAAGCAGGCATCCTTGTCTTTTTCCTGATGTTAGTGAGAGAGCTCTAAGTTTTTGCCCATTGACTATGATGTTGGCTGTAGGTCTCTCATATATGGCCTTTATATTGAGGAATGCTCCCTCTGTTCCCACATTGCAGAGTGTTTTTATCATAAATGAGTGATGTACCTTATGAAATGCTTTCTCTGCATCTTTAAATATGATCACATGATTTTTATCTTTTATTTTGTTTATGTGGTATATTATGTTTATTGATTTGTGAATATTGTGCCACCCTTTCATCCCTGGGATGAATCTGACTTGATCATGGTTTATGATCTTTTTAATGTATTGCTAGATGCAGTTTGCCAATATTTAGTTGAGGATTTTAGCATCTATGTTCATCAGCGATATTGGCCTGAAATTTTCTTCCTTTGTCATGTGTTTATCTGGATTTGGTATTAGGATGATGCTGGCTTCATAAAATGAGTTTGGGAGTCTTCCATCATTTTGGATTTTTTGGAATAGTCTGTGAAGAACAGGAGTTAGCTCTTCCTTAAATGCTTTATGAATTTCTCCAGTGAAACCGTCTGGCACAGGGATTTTGTGTTTCAGAAGCTTTTTGATTACGGCTTCAATTTCATCAGCTATTATTGATGTGTTCTGGCTTTCTGATTCTTCTTCACCGAGTTTTGGAAGGTTGTATTTTTCTAGAAATTTGTCCATTTCCCCTAGGTTTTCAAATTTCTTGGCATACAGTTCTTCATAGTAATTTCTTACAATCTCTTCTATTTCTGTGGTATCAGTTGTAATCTCTCCTCTTTCATTTCTGATTGTGTTTATTTGTGTCCTCTCTCTTCTTTTCTTGATGAGCCTACTTAAAGGCTTGTCTATTTTGTTTATCTTTTCAAAGAACCAACTCCTGGATTCATTGATCCTTAGAATTGTGCTTTTAGTCTCTATGTCATTTCATTCTGCTCTCATCTTGGTTATTTCCTTCCTTCTGCTTGCTCTGGGCTGTCTTTGTTGTTGTTCCTCGAGTTCTTGCAGGCGTAGGGTTAGGTTGTTTGTTTGAAATGTTTCTATTTTCTTTAGGTAGGCCTGTATTGCTATAAACTTCCCTCTCAGGACTGCCTTCGCTGTGTCCCATAAGTTTTGGGTTGTTGTTAGATCATTTTCATTTGTTTCCAGAAACGTTTTGATTTCTTCCCTAATTTCATTCTTGACCCATTCGTTGTTTAATAGCATACCATTCAGTCTCCATGTTTTTGGGTGCTTTGGGTTTTTTTCTTTGGGGTCGGTTTCTAATTTCAGTCCCTTGTGGTCAGAGAAGATGCTTGGTATGATTTCAATTTTCTTGAATTTTTTGAGGCTCGTTTTGTGTCCTATCATGTGGTCTATCTTTGAAAATGTTCCATGTGCATTTGAAAAGAATGTGTATTTAGCTTCTTTGGGATGAAGGGCTCTATATATATCAGTTAAGTCCATTTCATCTAGGGTGTTGTTTAATGCCACAATATCTTTGTTGATAATTTGTTTGGAAGATCTGTCCATTTTTGATAGTGGGGTGTTCAAATCCCCTACTATGATTGTGTTGCTGTCAATATCTTTTTTGAAGTCTTCTAAGATTTTCTTGATATATTTGGGTGCCCCTATGTTTGGTGCATATATGTTTACAATGTTAATGTCTTCTTGGTGGATTCTTCCCTTGAGTATAATGAAATGACCTTCTGGGTCTCTCTTTATAGCCTTTTTTTTGAAGTCTATTTTGTCTGATATGAGAATTGCTACCCCAGCTTTTTTTTCTTGTCCGTTTGCTTGGAAAACTTGTTTCCAGCCTTTCACTTTTAGTCTGTGATGATCTTTTGTCCTGAGGTGAGTCTCTTGTAGGCAGCATATGTGTGGGTCATGCTTTCTTATCCATTGAGCTATTCTGTGTCTTTTGATTGGAGAATTTAATCCATTTACGTTTAAGGTTATTATTGATAGGTACTTATTCATTGCCATTTTTGTACCTGTGTTCCCCTCTGTCTCCCTCTTATCCTTCCTTCCCTTAAAGCAGTCCTTTTAGTATTTCTTGTAGAGCTGGTTTGGTGGAGGCATATTCTTTTAGACTTCTTTTGTCTTGGAAGCTCTTTATTTGGCCATCTATCTTGATTGAGAGCCTTGCTGGGTAAAGTAGCCTTGGTTGTAGGCCTCTGGTTCTCATTACTTGAAATATTTCTTGCCATTCTCTTCTTGCTTGAAGTGTTTCCATTGAGAAGTCGGTAGCTAACCTTATTGGGGCTCCCTTGTATGTTATTTCTTTTTTCTCCCTTGCTGCCTTTAAGATTCTCTGTTTGTCTTGGAATTTTGCCATTTTGATGATGATGTGTCTTGAAGTGGGCCTCCTTGGGTTCCTCTTGGTTGGGACTCTCTGTGATTCCTGGATTTGTGAGACTTTTTCTCTTATCAAATTAGGGAAATTTTCTGTCATTACTCGTTCCAATACGTTTTCTATCCCTTGTTCTTCTTCTTCTCCTTCTGGTATTCCTATTATTCGGATATTATTACGTTTCATATTGTCTTGCATTTCTCTTAATCCCTTTTCATTCTTTCTGAGCCTCTTTTCATTTTCTTGCTCTTTCTGTGAGATGCTTTCTACCTTGTCCTCCAACTCACTAATCCTATCCTCCACTTCATCTATCCTACTTTGGAAACTTTCTACTGTGTACTTCAATTCGGAAATTGTATTCTTCATTTCCTCTTCTCTCTTGCTGATAGTTTCCATTTCCTTTTTGATGTTGCTGTAGTTTGCAGAGAGATCATTATAGTTCCCCTGTAGTTTCTGGTAGTTCACTGTGAGCTCTTTGAACTTCGTAATAACCAGTGCTTTGAATTCACTGTCTGATAGTTGATCAGCGTCTATTTCATCTAACATTCTTTCTGAAGTTTCTGCTTTTTCTTTCATTTGGGGATTGTTTCTTTGTCTTCCCATTGTTTGAGACTCTTCTTGTTAGTCTCTGCTTCCAAAATTGTTCTGTTCTGAAACACTGGTTTTATGGTGTAAACTTCTGTGGTATGATCCTTGTGAAGTTCAGTGGTGCAGACTCCTTGAAGTTTCTTGATGTTCTTCGTCTCCACCTACACTCACGCTGGTCCTCGCGCTGGTCCCTGCGTTGGTCCCCTACCACTGCTGAATGTCCTGGCTCTAGTAGCCACCTCCTCAAGCACCCAGGCCCGTCACTACGGCAGTGGCACAGAGGCTGGGAATGTCCCAGCTCCCGTATCTGGCTCTCTCTGCCGCCCCGGGCCGTCACAGGGGCTTGGAGTGACCCGGTTTCCGTACCTGACTCCCCGGCGTCTAGTCCTGTCTCTATGGCAGTGGCACAGAGGCTTAGAAAGTCCCAACTCCCGTACCTGATTCCCCAGTGTCCAGTCCCTTCGCTATGGCAGCAGAACAGGGGCTGAGACAGTCCCAGTTCCCGTAGAGGGATCCTCTGCCACCCAGGGCTGTCTCAGGGGTTTGGAGTGTCCAGGCTTCCGTACCTGACTCCCCGGCATCCAGTCCCGTCACTATTGCAGCGGCACAGGATTTGAGAGCTTCCGGGTTCCCGTAGCTGGCTCCTCTGCTGTGTCAGAGGGGTTTGGAGAGTCCTGGCTTCCCTATCCGACTCCCCGGCATCCAGTCCCGTCGCTATTGCAGCGGCACAGGTTTGAGAGCTTCCCGGCTCCCGTAGCTGGCTCCTCTGTTGCGTCACAGGGGTTTGGAGAGTCCCGGCTTCCGTACCTGACTCCCCGGCAGGTCCTGTTGCTATGGCAGTGCGCCAACATCCCGGCTCCCATAGCTGGCTCCTCAGTGTCCAGGCCTGTCTCTATGGCGGCGTCACAGGGGCCTTTGGTGTCCCAGCTCCTGCAACTGACCCTTCCGTTGCCCAGGCCGGTAGCTATGGCATTGGCACAAGGGTGTCCCCGCTCCGGTTCCTGACTCCTCTGTCTCCCAGGACCGTCACAGGGGCTTGGAGTGTCCGGCTTCCGTACCTGACTCCCCGTCTCCGAGGCCTGTTGCTCTGCGGGCAGCACAGGGGCCGTGTGAGACCCAGCTCCAGTAGTTGACTCTGCCGCCGTCTGGTGTTTCAGTGTCGGTCACAATCTCTGGTCTTTTAATTTCATAAATGCTGGGTAACCGATGGTTTATTGTGCTGTTTCTCTATAGATCTGCCAGGATTTTCACCCATGAGTACAGGAGCTAGTATCAGCTCCATCTTACTCCGTCGCCATCTTCCCAGCATCCATAAATAAAATCTTAAAAAAATAAAAAGATGGGAACTTCCCTTTAGTGGTCTTCAAGAGGTGAGCAATGCCCATTGTTGCTTGATTCCATATTAAGTGACCAGTAGAGCTATCACTCACATAGCATTCATTACAGCTTTATGGATCTTGGACAAAGTAGATCCATTCCAACACTGTTTCTCCATCTCTTTTTGCTTGCTTTTTGTAGCCAATGATTTGTCCTAAAACCCTGGTCTAGGCCCAGTGCTTCTCAAACTTCACTATGCAGAAGAATCACCTGGGGAGCTTGAGCCCTTGTCATTTTATTCTACTCAGGTCTTTGTTATTTTCTTCCTTCTACTTGCTCTGGGCTGTCTTTGTTGTTGTTCCTCGAGTACTTATAGCCATAGGGTTAGGTTGTTTATTTGAAATGTTTCTATCTTCTTTAGGTGAGCCTGTATCACTGTGAACTTCCCTCTCAGGACTGTCATTGCTGTGTCCCATAAGTTGTGGATTGTTGTCAGTTCATTTTCATTAGTTTCCAGAAACTTTTTCATTTCTTCCCTAATCTCATTCTTGATCCATTCCTTCTTTAATAGCATGGTATTCAATCTTCTTGAGTTTGAGTGTTTTGAGTTTTTTTCCTTGGGGTTGGTTTCTAGTTTCAGTGCCTGTGGTTGGAGAAAATGCTTGATATGATTTCAATTTTCTTGAATTTGTTGAGGCTTGTTTTGTGTCCTATCATGTGGTCTATCTTTAAAATGTTCCATGTGCATGTGAAAAGAATGTGTAGTTTGCTTGTTTAGGATGAAGAGCTTTCTATATACATCAGTTAAGTCCATTTCATCTAGGGCATTGTTCAATGCCACAATATCTTTTTTCATATTTTGTTTGGAAGATCTGTTCATTTTTGACAGTGTGCTAGTACAATTCGCTAGTATAATTGTGTTGCTGTCAATATCTATCTTGAAGTCCTCCAAGATTTTCTTTATGTATTTGGGTGCTCTTGTGTTGGGTGCATATATATTTACAATCTTTTCGTCTTCTTGATGGATTCTTCCCTTGAGTATTATGAAGTAACCTTCTGGGTCTCTTTTTATGACTCTTTTTTTTTTTTTGAAGTCTATTTTGTCCAATATGAGTATTGCTAACCTGAATTTTTTCCCTGTTTGCTTGGAATACTTGTGTCCAGCCCTTCACTTTCAATCTATGTAAGGTCTTTTCTTCTGAGGTGGGTCTCCTGTAGGCAGTATATGTTTGGGTCATATATTTTTTTTATCCAGTCAGCTATTCTGTGTCTTTTGATTGGGGCATTTAATTCATTTATGTTTAAGGTTATTATTGATAGGTGCTTATTGATTGCCACTTTTTGTAACTGTGTTTCTCTCTTTCTCTCACTGCATTTCTCTCTGTTCTTAAAACAGACCCTTTAGCATCTCTTGCAGAGCTGGTTTGGAGGAGGCATATTATTTGAGGCTTAGTTTTGTCCTGGAAGCTCCTTATTTGCCCTTCCTTTTTAATTGAGAGCTTTTCTGGGTAGAGTAATCTCCAAAGAAGTTCTGTGGTTTTTATTACTTGGAATATTTCTTGCCATTCCCTTCTGGCTTGGAGCCTTTCTATTGAGAAATCAGCTGCTAGTCTGATCTCAGCTCCCTTGTATGTCACTCCCATTTTCTTCCTTACTGCCTTTAGTATTCTCTCTTTTTCTGGACTTTTGCTATTTTAATTATGGTGTGTCTTGAAGTGGTCCCCTTTGGGTTTCTCTTGATTGGGACTCTGTGTTTCCTGGATATACATGACTTTTTCATCTCATCAAATTAGAAAAGTTTTCCATGATTACTTTTTCAAACAAGTTTTCTATCCCTTGCTCTTCTTCTCCTTACAGTATCCCTAATTATTATGTTTCATGTTGTCCTTCATTTATCTAACCCCTCTTCATTGTTTCTGAGTCTACTTTCCTTTTCTTGCTCTTTCTGGGTGTTTTTTTCTACCTTGCCCTCCACCTTGCTGATCCAATCCTCTGCTTCATTGAGCTTGCTTTCGATTCCTTCTACTGTGTTCTTTGGTTGAGAAATTGTATTCTTTATTTCCTCTTGGCCTTTGTTGATAATTTTTATTTCATTTTTTCATGTTGGTGTAGATTGCAGTGAGTTTATTTTACTTTCCCTGTAGTTTTTGGTAATTCTCTGTGAGCTCATTGAGCTTCTTTATAACCATTGTTTTGAACTCTATATCTGATAGTTGACTTGCCTGTAATTCATTCAGCATTCTTTCTGAGGCTGCCTCCTTTCCTTTTATTTGGGGATTGTTTCTTTGTCTTTCCATTGTTTGTGAGACTCTTCTTGTTAGCTTCTGCTCCTTAAATCAATCAGTTCTCTCTCCCTGGGTTTATGGTGTGGATTTCTATTGTAGAAGACCTGTGAGACTCAGTGGTGCAGTCTCCTTGATCTCCTTTGCTCACTGGTCTTGGGCTGTCACTTATGTTGGCTCTCTGTATGCCTTTGGGTTTTGATTGTTTGGGTCTTTTTTGGTGGGTCCTTCTCTCCAGCTGGTTACTGAGGGTCACTCAATCCAACAAGTCTTGCATTCTGTTTTGTGGGTGTGAGTTGAAGCTGGTTCTTCCATGTGTACAAGGTTTCTTATTATGTTTTTGCTATTTTATTTTTTTATTTGATTATGTCATTACAGTTGTCCTATTTCCCTGCTTCACTCCTCTCCACCCTGCACACCCCTTCCCCCACCATTCCCCCCTTTAGTTTATGACCATGTGTCTCAAGTTCTTTAGATTCTATATTTCCCATACTATTCTTGCCTTCCCCCTATCTATTTTCTACCTACTGTCTATGCTACTTATTTTCTGTAACTTCTCCCCACTTCTCCTCCTCCCACTCCCCTGTTGCTAACCCTCCATGAGATCTTCATTTCTATGTTTCTGCTCCTGATCTGTCATTTTAGTTTGCTTTTGTTTTAAGTATGGTTGTTAATATCTGTGCGTTTGCTCTCCTTTCACCGTTCATATTTTTATCTTCTTCTTCTTAGATAAGTCCCTTTAACATTTCATATAATAAGGGCTTGGTGATGATGAACTCCTTGAATTTGATCTTATCTGAGAAGCAGTTTATCTGTCCTTCCATTCTAAATGAAAACTTTGTTGGATAGAGTAATTTTGGTTGTAGGTCTTTGAATTTCATGACTTGGAATACCTCTTTCCAGCCCCTTCTTGCCTGTAAGGTCTCTTTTGAGAAATCTGCTGACAGTCTGATGGGAACTCCTTTGTAGGTGACTATCCCCTTATCTCTTGCTGCTTCTAGGATTCTCTCCTTCATTTTAATCTTGGCTAATATAGTTATGATGTGCCTTGGTGTGTTCCTCCTTGGGTGCAACTTCTTTGGAACTCTCTGAGCTTCCTGGACTTCCTGGAAGTCTATTTCCTTTGCCAGATTGGGGAAATTCTCCTTTATTATTTGTTCAAATAAGTTTTCCACTGGTGGCTGTCCCTTTCTCCCTTCTGGTACCCCTGTAATTCGAATGTCGGAGTGTTTAAAGATGTCCTGGAGGTTCCTAAGTCTCTCCTCATTTTTTTGAATTCTTCTTTCTTCATATTTTCCTGTTTGGTAATTTTTTCCTTCTTTCTGGTTCACTCCATTGATTTGAGTCCCAGTTTCCTTTCCATTACTATTGGTCTCCTGTGCATTTCCTTTCATTTCAATTAGTTTAGCCTTTATGTGTTCCTCTAATTTGTGACTGAAATCAACCAGTTCTGTAAGCATCCTGATGACCAGTGTTTTGAACTGTGCATCTGAAAGTTTTGCTATTTCTTTGTCTCATGAGTTATGGGCTCTGGGGCTTTGAGATCTTCCTGAGCCATTTTTGGTCTGTTCAGATTAAGTATGAGGAGTGGAGCCTTAGGTGTTCACCAGTGCGGGGCCACCCAGGTCACTAGGTTGTGATGCTGTATGTGGGTGTGGGGTCGGAGCAGGGAAATGGAGGCCTCCTCTGCTGCCTCGCCACTGGGGCCTGCTCCGTCCCGTCTCACTGCCCACTCCCTCGCTGTTCTATCTGTGCAGGAATGCACCACCACAGTCAACCCGCCGCCCTGTGCTCTTGCTGGGTCACCGGTCGCTCACTGGGTTGCTCGCTGGGTCCGCCCATTGCAACCCCACACCTGGGATTGCGTGCCTGAGTCCGTCTGACCGAGTTTTCCTATGCAACCCTGCTCTGCCAGCTGCTGGCTTCACCCCTCTTACTGGTCAGGCTGACAAGGTTTTAAGGATTCTGTCTTGCTCTTGTTCAGTTGTTTGTTCTGAGTAATTATTCCACCACTTAGTTGTATTTCCAGATGGGTCTTGTGTTTGGTAGTGTGGCTTCTACTTTTCCCTTCACCTTTTTCTGTTATCTCTTGGCGGTTTCTTTGTTAGTGGGTTCTTTCTTCCAGTGGGTGTGCTGGTGTTCACAACTTCCACCTACTCTTATTTTGTGATCAGTTGGAGAGGGAAGGGAAATGGTTTAAGACAGCAGGAGTATATTGTATGATATTAAAGTACCAACTCATAGAGAAAAGATAGAAAGACAGAAAAGTACAGTTTTCTATATAAGACAGAAAACTGTACTTGAACAATAATTAAATAAATTTTTAAAAATTTAAAAAAAGAGAAAAGATAGGAGGTCTTTTGGATATGTACAGTGATAACCTCAATATTTCACCCAACTAGCCACTTTTTAGAAACTATTGAAAGAACATAAGATTCTTGTTGGGTTCAGGGAAGGATTGTGAGTTGGATCTAATCTCCTACAGTGAGCTTGTAGGAGGTTAGATTATGAGGTAAGTGAGAGTGAAGGATTGAAAATAGGTGTAGTGTGTGAGAGAATAAAGTTAACCACAACAGTAATAAAGTTCAGGAAACAGTGAAGTGAGCTAAGATCTGGAGAGGAAGCTGTGTAGTATTTACAATTGTATGGAACAGAGATTATTTACAGTAATAATGGAGCAACAATCATATGACAGAATCTATGTGATCTGGAGAAAACATTTAGGAAGTATAGGCCCTAATGTAGTGTGGTAATAGAACAAAAGTGAAGTGAAAGACAGTAAATTAAAAATACACTATGAAAGAGAGAAGAAGGGGAAACCAGTGAAACGATGCATATTAACAAGTCAAGCAAAGAAGACTTAACAAAAAAAGAGAAATACAAAAATACTAATAAAATAAAAGATGTAAGAATAATGAAAAAATAATACAAATATGTGATAGCTTGCAAGTTCTCTAGAGTAGCAAAGTGAAATTTGTCTCACTGTTGGGATGACCCCTCTTTGGGTCCAACTCTGGTCTTTTTACAGCTTCTGGTTTTATTGTCTCACTTGTGGGAATTTTTTTAAAAAGGAGGAAGGGAGAAGAGATATAAAGGGAAAGAGAGGAAGAAGAGAATAAGGAATAAAAAAAGAAGAAAGGAAAGAAATAAGGAGTTAAAAGAAGAAAAAATATTTAAAAAAAAGCCTCTTGCTGGTTTCAAACTGACCAAGCTAGTTCTGCCGGTCTGCCTGGCTGCAGCAGGCTGAAGGGAAGTTGGTTTCACTTTAGCCCAGTTTCTCATTTTGCTGACTGGCCCCCAGTGCCCTTCTGGGCCCAGCCTAGGCTTTCACTCCACCAGTTGTGTGGTCCTTGAGGTGCACCAATTAGGGGCAATTGACACAGCACCTTCTAGCTCTGCTCCTAGATGCTAGGGACTCTCAGCACCCCTTCAGGCTAGTTCAGTCCCCACACTGAGTTAAGTCTTTTGGGGGATTGCTGACCTCTGAACCCTGCAGTTCTCCGAGCATCTCCTCTTTCCTCTTATAGAGCCAGTCGGCTCTGCAGGGAGGTGTGCTGCTGTGACTGGAAGATTCGGATGCAGGTGTGCACCTCCTGTGCTGCTTCCCCCCGGGGGTGCAGGGGTCCTGTGCTAGAGGCCTCTGGGTGGCAGGGTCAGGTGCTTCATCCTGAATCCATGGACATGGAAGAATGGGAAGCCACTGGTCCTGCAGGTTTGGGTGTGCACTCTCCCCAGGTCTTCAGGTGTGCGTACAGGCAGGGCAAGGTTGGGGCGGCAAGGCCGTGGCCACTGTCACAGGAGAATTCCCCAAACAGCTGCCAGAGTGTCTCTTTTTTTACTTTTTCTTTTTGGAAAATTCCTCCTGCTCAAGCCTGCCATTCAATACAAGGGCCTGGCCTTTCACACAGCCCAGTTCTCCAACCAGACTGGGACTACCCATGTCAAGGTCCATCACTGCCCAGCTCTCCCCTGCCAGTGTCCACAGTCTCAGTGGGTGCACACAGTCTCTGCGTGTTTACCACCTAGTTCTTATTGCCCCTTTGTGACTTTAGGCAACCAGGTCTCTCCCAGTGCTGCTCAAATCTTGTTTGGCAGGGGAGGGAGCTGTTGACCTAGCTCTCTCCCAAGAACCCTGCAGGGTTGGGTCTGGTGGGCTCCGGACCTGGGGCTGCAGCCTCTCTGGTTCCTGCACTGCACCCAGGAACCTTATTGTCCTGAAGGACTTTCCTTACTATCTGATTTTTCAATGTCTACAGTTTTTGGTCTCCTATCTTCATGTATGCTGGGATACTTTGGCTGTTCGTTCTGTTCCTCAGAAGATCAGCTAGGTGTTTCACCCATGTGCAGGGGGAAGTGGACTCTGCTCCCACCTATCTCCCTGCCATCTTCTCTATTTATTTATTTAGTTTCCAAAATATAGTAGTCAACTTATTTTATTTAATTTTCATTATTTTATTGTTGTTCAATTATAGTTGTCTGCATTTTCCCACCACCACTCCCCCAGACACCAGCCCAACCCCGGTCCCTCCCTTGCTTTCACCATCCCCATGGATTTGTCCTTGTATACTTTATAGTAGTTCCTGGAAACACTTCCCTCCATTATCCCCTCCCACCTCTCTTCTGGTTACTGTCAGATTGTTCTTACTTTCAGTGGGGATTAAACTTTATTTTGATAAAAGCAGTTTCAGAATACTACACAGTAGAAAGAAAGAAGGAGCTCCTACCTTTAGAGACAGCATAGCTAGAACTGGAGAGCATTACGCTAAGTGAAATAAACCAGGCAGTAGAAGATAAATACCACATGATTTCACCCTTAAGTGGAACCTAATCAATAAAAAAATAAGCAAGCAAAATATAACCAGAGACATTGAAATTAAGAACAAACTGACAGTAACCACAGGGGAGGTGGGAGGGGATAATGGGGAGAGAAGGAGGAAGGGTTTTCAGGAATAACTGTAAAGTACACATGTACAAAACCAAGAGGTGGGTGGGAAATGCAGACAAGTGTACTTGAACAACAATAAAAAATAAATAAAAATACAAATCAATAAATAAAGTAGTTTCAGAAAAATAGTGTTAATTTATTAATGGCTACTATTTATGCCATTATAAATAGCATGGAAAAGTTCCTAGTTTTCATAAAGGTTCCATTGTACACTGATGGATGTAAACAAGTAAATATAACAAAGTTCACTTGTCTAAGAACTAAAAAAATCTATGAAATGATCAAAGGGGATGGAGAGTGCTAAGGGTGCTACCTTTATGTTGAATTATCATAGAGGACTTCTCAGTTAAAGTGGTATTTGAGCAGAGACTTGGAAAAAGCAAGCCCTGGATATATCTAGCAGAAAAGCATGCGAGGAAGAGGGAATACCATGTGCAAAGGCCATGAGGTGAGCGGATCGAGTGTATCTGAAGAACAGCAAGGAGTACAGTGAAACTTGAAATGAGAAGAGATGGGTTTGGAGAACTGAGAGGTACTGGGTAGCCAGAACACTTGGGTATTCACAGATTATGGGAGAAGCTTTAAATATAACACATTGAAACTGGAGGCACTGGAGGGTTTTGAGCAGAGGAATTATGTGATCTGAGTTATGTTTTAGAAGGGTCATTTTGGTGTAGTTTGGAGACCTATCTGAAACCAACTAAAAAGCAGTAATTCAGGCTAGAGAGAATGGTGATTTGGTTTAAGGTGGTAGTACTGGAGATGGTCAGAGACTGGACATATTTGGAAGATCTAACCAATATACAGGAGATATGAGAAAAAGAGAAAAGTTAAGGATTATTCATGACCTTTTGACCTGGACAATTGTAAGCATGAATTGCCATTATTTAAGATGGGTAGACTATAGGATATGCTTATCTTAGGAAAAGGTAGAGTTCAACATGGGGCATGTTAGAACTGAGTTGCTTATTGGACATCCATGTGGAAATAAGTGGGAAGTTTGACATAATTCCTCTATGAGGGAAAAGGTCTGATCTAGAGGTATAAATTTGTAAGTTGACTCAAGGAGTTGGTGTTCTCACATCACTGGGGATAATGAGGTCACTTAGGGAGTGAGGCAGATTTAGAGGAAGAAAGTATAAGGAATGATTTTTGTGGCATTCCAATAATCCACTTCTGAGTGAAAGGAGAAAAAATAGCAAAGAAGATGTTACCAGTAAGCAAGGAGAACCCTGAGAGTGTGGTGCAACAATTTGAGTGGGTTCAAGAGGAGATTAGAAGGATAAGGAACAGAGACAGTGAGTACAATGACAGTAAATTATTTAGGCTCAATAAATAGTGAGCACTTTGTATGTTCCAGCAGTTGGTTTAGAGATAGGTCAGTGAAGAAAAGAGGCTTGACTCTAACTTTTTTGAGGCTGGCATTCTAACAGGGAAAGACAGACAATGAATCATAAGTACTAGAAGGTAATTCTTCTACTGGAAAATAGAGAAAAGAATTTAAGAAAGAGAGGAACCCAAGTAGAGTACATATTTTTACCTGAGCAACTGAAAGAATGGAGTCTTCTTCATCTAAGAAGGGGAAAATATGGGTGAAACAGATGGGGGGTTACCTAATATTTTATTTACTCAGTTACTATTTTTAAAATACTGAAGTAATAAGTTTTCAGAAAATTTCCACTTAGTCTAATATATTTAGCAATGATAATCTCCTAAACTCCAGCTAATTTTCATATTTCCTAAGGTCTTTTAAAAGTCCACAATTTTTAATGTTTATGTGATATTGTCCTGATCCTATGAAAACCATGAGGATTTTAATTTTAATAATAAACCTTTGACATTTACTAGTAAATGTTTCCCATTAAATAAATTGTAGAATATATTTTAATGGCTCTTTTCTGAGCTACTCAATTTAGAGTCTCAGTATAAAGGCATCTACCATATATTAGTAATCCATGTTTGTGAATGATTAACACTTTAAAGAAGCAAACATCTTTAGTTTGATAAAATTAAACAAGCCTTTTACATAATTAAGCTATACAGCTTTTTACTAAATATGAAATTTATATACCAGAAAAGATCTTGTCTCATTTTTCACCTATAACTTATAGCTCCATAGTTTATTATATACATATCTGTTATATGTCCATGCATTTATCAATGTAAATAAAAACAGTTCCAATATCTTTTTCAACTAAGGTGATTCTATGGATGAACAGCATATTTGACCTGCAGCTCAAATATCACACTCATTGAAGAATGGCCTGGTTTCCTAGGAAGTTGGTTGCTCATTGAGTTGTCCTATCATATGTTGATCATAAGTATTACCACACTGTATTTTTCCCTTTTCTTTTGAAGTACATTGTATTTCAATTATACACTTGCATGTCTGACTCCTTGGAACCGTCAAAAGCAGGGGGCCGCAATCTGTTCACTTCCTAGCCCCCAGAGTCTTAAGTGTTCCTGGTATATGGAAGATGTTCAATAGACTTTGAATGAATGAAGACATCAACAAATGAGTATATGCTTCCATACATTTTTAACATATGTAAATGTGTATTTGAAATCTTTCCTTGAGAAATAATAGCAATGTCAACCCAAAAGCAGCTTTTCCCCTGTTCTTCACTAAGCAGAATCCCATATATCGGAGGCCACCTGAGGTGTTCCTCTATGACTTGCCAAAGAGCCTCAGAAACTGAAGAGACAGAAAAAGGCAGAGTCGCCAGAGCCCAGGCACAAATTTGACTAATGTAGTAGTCCCTTCTCAGAATTATTCTTTTTCATTCTTGCTACAGGAATCAAAATTTTCTTCCTGAGCTTCATCTTGGAGGTGATAATTCCATAAACATTGTTCTTAATTGTTCGAATATTATACCCAAAGGAATCTAACAAAATAAATTGTATTTATTTCTAATTTATGGCTATTCTAAGTCCTTGAAACATTCTTTTTTTTTTTTTTAGATTTTATACTATGGTTTATTTCAATTCACATATTTTGCCTCTCTGTTCTCTTACCCCATTTTACCTTCTTTCCTCTCGTTATTTTCCTTTAACATTTTGTTTTTTCTCTTGCTACAACTTGTTCCATTCCACACTCTTTCTCCCCATCCAGACACAAAAAAATCAATGTTCTCATCACTGATCATCTCATATACTTTTTCCCCAATCTTAAAATACCTGTGTTCTCTTTCCACCTTTAGCAATCTTTGCTTTTCGGTGTGGATAGAGTAGTTATTGTTACATATTTCTCAATTTTATCTCTAGATCTTCACTAATTTTGTATTTCTTTTTAAAATTTATATAATTATTGTTCAAGTACAGTTTTCTGTCTTTTACTCTCATCCCAGCCCACCCCCAGTGCTCCCCACCTCCCTCCTATTTCCACCTCCCTTAGTTGTTGTCCATGTGTCCTTTATACTTGTTTCTGTGAATCCTTTCACTTTTCCCCTGAAATTCCCTCCCCTGTTCCCTCTGGTCTCTGTCAGCCTGTTCTCTATTTCAGTGTATTTGGTTATATTTTGCTTGCTTGTTTGTTCTGTTGTTTAGGTTCCTGTTAAAGGTGAGATCAGATGGTATTTCTCTTTCACCGCCTGGCTTATTTCACTCAGCATAATGCTTTCCATTTCCATCCATGCTGTTGCAAAGGGTAGGAGCTTCTTCTTTCTTTCCGTTACATAGGATTCCACTGTGTAAATGTACCATAGTTTTTGGATCCATTCATTTACTGATGGGCACCTAGGTTGCTTCCAGCACTTGGCTATTGTGAATTGTGGTGCTATGAACATTGGGGTGCATAGGTTCTTTTGGATTGGTGTTTCAGGGTTCTTAGTGGAGTTGCTGGGTCAAAAGCCATATTCATTTTTAGTTTTCTGATAAAATTTTATACTGTTTTTCATAGTGCTTGTAGCAGTCTGCAATCCCACCAACAGTGAACTAGGGTTCCCTTTTCTCCACAACCTCTCCAACACTTGTTTGTTGCTTTGTTTATGATAGCCATTCTGACTGGTGTAAAGTGGTATCTCACTGTGGTTTTAATTTACATCTCTCTGATAGCTAGGAATATTGAGCATCTTTTCATGTGTCTCTGGATCCTCTATATCCTCCTTGGAGAAGTGTCTGTTCAAGTCCTTTGCCCACTTTTTAATTGGGTTGCTTGTCTTCTTAGAGTGGAGTTGTGTAAGTTCTTTGTATATTTTGGAGATTAAACCCTTGTCTGAGGTGTCATTGACAAATATGCCTTAAACATTCTTGATCATGGACGAAAGCTATCCAATTGCTCTGGAGCTGGAAAGGCCTGCCTTTAGTGGGACAAATAGATCTTTATGGACAGCATCTTGTCTTCATAGTTATACCTCTTCCTTTGCCATTTTTCAAGTCATTAGTGTTTTCAGGAATGCCCATTTAAGTCAAGGAAAAATGCAGCTACCTAAGTATTTGCATGTGGCACAAGGCTAATAAAAAGTTCTACTGGTCTAGTATTTCTTCATTACTTTGAAGGACCAGAGGATTCACTGGAAATCATAGTTTAGGGTCACTTTAGCAATTGGGAACTGATCAAGCAGCAGCTTTTTGGTGGGGGAAATCCAGACATAAAGTAGCTTAAATTTATGTCTTTTGTGGAAACCAAGGATATTTGAAATAGAATTTGCCTGGGATTTTTTTCCAAATCACCTTTACAAAATATCTGTGATGCCAGAACAATGTTCATAGCTCAGATTATATTCAGAAAGCTGTGATCAAGAGTTTCTAAATAAATAAAAGTTATTTGAGAGGCAAGAAAAGAATATCTTCCAAAAAAGGGGCTCTCCAATTTATGGCCCCAATTTGCTCTAAAAGTATCATTATTTTCCAACTACCCAAGGGATTCATTATTCGGTGTTATCAGGTGCTAATCAACTTCAAAGAATCTTACATATGCTTTAAATAAATCTATACTTTATTTGACTGCATTTGTTTATTACCTGTTTTGTTAATAATCATTTGAGGTGGAGCTTTCAAGATGGTGGTGGACTAGGACGGAGCAGATACCAGTTCCTAGTACAAAAGAGACAGAAACCTATCTGATCGGAGGAGGTGAAACCAGCAAGCCAGCAGTTGCCAAGCATATATGAAAATACGAGACCAAAAACCTCATGGGTCACGGAGGAACCAGACTGAGTAACCAGAGGGTAGGGAGACAGCAGCGGTACAGTAGTCTCTGGGACGGAATAGTCTCTGGGACGGAGCAAAGAGAAACAGCCTGTGCAGGGTAGGGGAACCAGCGCCCAGTGCCGAGAGCCCAACGGAGCTTGGGACAGCCTTCAGTGCCCAGACGGCTCCATCCCTAGGATTTTTGGGCCGGGGGCCTGCCAAGTGGCCCAGCCAGAGGGGAGCAGAGGTGATTTGAGCCTGTGCATAGTTCGGAGGTCCGGCACCTGGTGGGAACTGTGTTTGGGAGAGTGCCTAATGGCGCCTGGGACAGCGTTCAGCACCCAGACGGCTCCCTCCCTGGGATTTTTCTGCCGGGCAGGCCAAGTGGCCCAGGCAAAGAGGTGTGGAAGGAATTCCAGCCTGTGTGCAATTTGGGGAACTAGTCGCTCTACACACTGTGTATCTGGGCAAGTGACTGAGGGCGCCTAGGCCAACGTTCAGCGCCCAGAAAGCTCCCTCCCTAGGATTTTTGGGCCCAGACCTGCCAAGAGACCCAACCAGAGGGGAGCAGAGGAGATTTCAGCCTGCACACAGTTCTGGGTCCAGCGCCCGGTGTGGTGCTGCTCTATCCCTAGGTTTTTTTTGGCAGAGGTTGGCCAGGGGACCCAGACAAACACAGGAGCAGAAGGGATACACACCACGTAGCGTGCCATGATGTGCGCACAGAGTTTCTAGGTCGGCGCCCAGTCCTCAGATCGGCTCTGGGCTTCCAGTCCACCCCCCTCAGATTATCTGGAAGCCCCGGGCGCCGAGGGGTTCTGGGAAAAGAGCGGAGACCCTCAACCCCCTCCCTTTCTGGCCAAGCAAGGTGGGGTGCCAGGAGAGACTTGTTTGATAGAGTTTGTGGAGAGGGTGCGGAGGACAAAGGGCCCCAATCAAGGACTCTGTGGTTGCCATCCCAGGAGAACTCAGAGGTGCAGCCTGGGGCTCTGAATCCAGTAGACACGGCAGCCTGGTCTGCTTCACACCCAGCTTGGCAGCGAGCCCAGGATTGGGCAGAGGGCCTAGAGCTTCCCCACAGAACGGAGGCAGGTCTGTGCTCAATCCCGAGGGAACCAGGCAACTAAGCGGGTGCAGGTGCCAGCAAACACAGCAAACCAGCCTATGGCGGTAACCCCTGGGAGGGGAGCGCTGCGAGAAAGTCCTAGTTCCCCATTGTAGGGAGCTGGGGAAAGGCACCAAGTGTCTGGATCCTGAGAGGGGCTGGCTGAAAAAAATCACGACAATCCACCCTCAGCCAACTGCAACCAGAAAAACCGGTTTGGCTAGTTTGAAGCCAATGAGTGACATTTCCTTTTCTGATTTGTTTTTGAGAGATTATTTTTGTTTGTGCATTTTTTGTTTTTACTTTATTTTATTTTATTTTTATTCTTTCTTTTTTTTTTTACCTTTCTTCCTTCTCCATTTCTTTTCTTTATCTTTTTGCTTTTTTGAAGTAATCTGTTATATCTTTTAAATTTTATTACTGTTTCATCTTTCCATACTTTTGTCCTCTTTTCCTGGATTTTCTGTTTTATTTCTTTTTCTTTTATTTCTAAACTTATTGCTCTTTCTTCCATTCCCCTAACCTTTTTTTTCTCTTCCTTTTATTTCTTTCCTTGTCATTTCTTTCTTTTACCCACAAGAGTCACAATCAACTTGAAAATATGAAAAGACCAGAGCTGGACCCATAGAAGAGGCCTCCCACTAGTAGAGTCAGAGAGACAAATTGCACATTGTTGTAGAAGAGAAGCCAAAAGTTGCTGCATATTTGAGTAGGTGGAAACAGAGAACAACAGGATAACCAAAAGAGACTGCACCACTGAAATTCACAGGCATTCCACCACAAAAGTTCACACCATAAACCCAGGGTGTCAAAACAGATTAATCTAAGAAGCTGAGGCTAACAAGAAGAGTCTCACAAACAATGGGAAGACAAAAAAACAATCCCCAAATGAAAGGAAAGGAGGAACCCTCAGAAAGAATGTTAGATTAAATAGAGGCAAGTCAACTATCAGATATTGAATTCAAAGCATTGGTTATCAAGAAGTTTAAAGAGCTCACAATGAACCACCAGAAACTACAGGGGAGCTACAATGATCTCACTGCGAACTACATCAACATGAAAAAGGAAATGGAAACTATTAGCAAGGGTCAAGAGGAAATGAAGAATACAATTTCCGAATTAAAAAACACAGCAGAAAGCATTAAAAATAGGGTAGATGAAACAGAAGATTGGATTAGTGAATTGGAGGACAAAGTAGAAAGCATCTCACAGAAAGAGCAAGAAAAAGAAAAGAGGCTCAGAAAGAATGAAGAGGGATTAAGAGAAATGCTAGACAATATGAAACATAATAATATCCGAATAATAGGAATACCAGAAGGAGAAGAAGAAGAACAAGAGATAGAAAACATATTTGAAAGAGTAATGAGAGAAAATTTCCCCAATTTCATGAGAGAAAAAGTCACACAAATCCAGGAATCACAGAGAGTCCCATTCAAGAGGAACCCAAAGAGGCCCACTTCAAGACACATCATCATTAAAATGGCAAAATCCCAAGACAAAGAGAGAATCTTAAAGGCAGCAAGGCAGAAAAAAGAAGTGACATACAAGGGAGCCCCAATAAGGTTAGCTACTGACTTCTCAATGGGAACACTCCAAGCAAGAAAAGAATGGCAAGAAATATTCCAAGTAATGAGAATCAGAGGCCTACAACCAAGGCTACTTTACCCAGCAAGGCTCTCAATCAAGATAGAAGGCCAAATAAAGAGCTTCCAAGACAAAAGAAGTCTAAAAGAATTTGCGGCCACCAGGCCAGCTCTACAAGAAATACTAAAAGGTCTGCTTTAAGGAAAGGAAGGAAAAGAGACAGACAGAGAGGAACACAGGTACAAAAATGGCAATGAATAAGTACCTCTCAATAATAACCTTAAATGTAAATGGATTAAATGCTCCAATCAAAAGACACAGAATAGCGTCATGAATAAGAAAGTATGACCCACACATATGCTGCCTACAAGAGACCCACCTCAGGACAAAAGACCATCACAGACTGAAAGTGAAAGGCTGGAAACAAATTTTCCAAGCAAATGGACAAGAAAAAAAAGCTGGGGTAGCAATTCTCATATCAGACAAAATAGACTTCAAAAAAAGAGCCATAAAGAGTGACCCAGAAGGTCACTTCATAATACTCAAGGGAAGAATCCACCAAGAAGACATTAACATCATAAATACATATGCACCCATCATAGGAGCACCAAAATATATAAAGAAAATCTTAGAGGAATTCAAGAAAGATATAGACAGCAACACAATTTTAGTGAGGGATTTTAACACCCCAGTATCAATAATGAACAGATCTTCCAAACAAAATATCAACAAAGATATTGGGGCATTAAACAACACCCTTGATGAAATGGACCTAACTGATATATATAGAGCTCTTCACCCCACAGAAGCTAAATACACAATCTTTTCAAATGCACATGGAACATTCTCAAAGATAGACCACATGAGAGGACACAAAACAAGCCTCAACAAATTCAAGAATATTGAAATCATACCAAGCATTTTCTCTGACCACAAGGGACTGAAACTGGAAACCAACCCCAAAGGAAAAAACCCAAAACACCCAAAATCATGGAGACTGAATGGTATGCTATTAAACAATGAATGGGTCAAGAATGAAATTAAGAAAGAAATCAAAGTTTCTGGAAACAAATGAAAATGATCTCACAACAACCCAAAACTTATGGGACACAGCGAAGGCAGTCCTGAGAGGGAAGTTTATAGCAATACAGGCCTACCTAAGAAGACAGAAACATTTCAAACAAACGACCTCACTCTACGCCTGCAAGAACTCGGGGATCAACAACAAAAACAGCCCAAAGCAAGTAGAAGGAAGGTAATAACTAAGATCAGAGCAGAACTAAATGACATAGAGACTAAAAGCACAATTCTAAGTATCAATGAATCCAGGAGTTGGTTCTTTGAGAAGATAAACAAAATAGACAAGCCTTTAAGTAGGCTCATCAAGAAAAGAAGGGAAGGGACACAAATAAACACAATCAGAAACAAAACAGAAGAGACTACAACGGATACCACAGAAATAGAAAGGATTGTAATAAATTACTATGAAGAACTGTATGCCAAGAAATTTCAGAACGTAGGAGAAATGGACACATTTCTAGAAAAATATAATCTCCCAAAACTCAATGAAACAGAAGCAGATAACCAGAATAGACCAATAATAGCAAAAGAAATTGAAGCAGTAATCAAAAAACTCCCATCGCACAAAAGCCCTGGACCAGATAGGCTCACAGGAGAATTTTACAAAGCATTTAAGGAAGAGCTAATGCCCATTCTTCACAGACTATTCTAAAAAATCCAAAAGGATGGAAAACTCCCAAGCTTCTTTTATGAAGCCACCATCATCTTAATTCCAAAACCAGATAGAGATACAACAAAGAAAGAAAACTTCAGGCCAATATCACTGATGAACATAGATGCTAAAATTCTCAACAAAATATTGGCAAATCGCATCCAACAATATATCCAAAAGATTATACACCATGACCAAGTGGTGTTCATCCCAGGGATGCAAGGATGGTTCAACATTCGTAAATCAGTAAATGTAATTCATCACATAAACAAAAGCAAAGACAAAAACCACATGATCATATCAATAGATGCGGAAAAAGCTTTTGATAAGGTACAGCACCCATTTATGATAAAAACACTCAGCAAAGTGGGAATAGAGGGAGCATTCCTCAATATAATAAAGGCCATTTATGAGCGACCTACAGCCAATATCATACTCAATGGGAAAAAACTAAAAGCTTTTCCACTAAGATCAGGAACAAGACAAGGATGTCCACTTTCACCACTTCTATTCAATATAGTATTAGAAGTTTTGGCCACAGAGATCAGGCAGGAAAAGGAAATAAAAGGCATCCAAATAGGAAAGGAGGAAACAAAACTGTCACTGTTTGCAGGATATTGACATGATAGTGTACATGGAAAATCCTATAGACTATACCAAAAAAACTGCTCAAATTAATTAATGAATTTGGCAAAACAGCAGGATACAAAGTCAATATCCAGAAATCAAAGGCATTTTTGTATACTAAGAATGAATCAGCAGAAGCAGAAATCAAGGAAAAAAATCCCCTTCGATATAGCAAAAAGAAAAATAAAATATCTGGGAATAAACCTAACTAAGGAGGTAAAAAACCTGTATGCAGAAAACTACACAGCCCTGAAGAACGAAATCAAGGAAGACACAAACAAATGGAAACATATACCTTGTTCATGGATTGGAAGAATTAACATCATCAAAATGTCCATACTACCCAAAGCAATATACAGATTCAATGCAATACCTACTAAAGTACCAATGGCATATTTCACAGACATAGAACAAACACTTCGAAAATTTATACGGAACCAAAAAAGAGCCCAAATAGCAGCTGCTCTTTTGAGAAAGAAGAACAAAGTAGGGGGGATCACAATACCTGATATCAAACTGTATTACAAGGCCACTGTAATCAAAACAGCCTGGTACTGGCATAAAAACAGGCACATAGACCAATGGAACAGAACAGAGAGCCCAGAAATCAACCCAACTCTCTACAGTCAATTAATATTTGACAAAGGGGGCAGTAACATAAAATGGAGTAAAGCTAGCCTCTTCAGGAAATGATGTTGGGAGAAGTGGACAGCTACATGCAAAAAAATGAAACTTGAGCACCAACTTACACCAT
The DNA here is from genome assembly GCF_021234435.1 of Artibeus jamaicensis. Classification (NCBI taxonomy): domain Eukaryota; kingdom Metazoa; phylum Chordata; class Mammalia; order Chiroptera; family Phyllostomidae; genus Artibeus; species Artibeus jamaicensis. The sequence continues at coordinate 4,584,703 of NW_026521810.1, read as the reverse complement.
ACACCAAAATAAATTCAAGGTGGATAAAAGACTTAAATATAAGCCATGACACCATTAAAGTCCTAGAGGAGAACATCGGCAAGAAAATCTCAGATATTCCACGCAGCAACATTTTTATGGATATGTCCCCTAGAGTAAGGAATATAAAGGAAAGAATAAACAAATGGGATCTCACCAAAATAAAACGCTTCTGTATGGCTAAAGAAAACAGTATTAAATTAAAAAGACAACCAACTCTATGGGAAAACATATTTGCCAATGATACCTCAGACAAAGGTTTAATCTCCAAAATATACATAGAACTTACATGACTCCACTCTAGGAAGACATCTAACCCAATTAAAAAATGGGTTAAGGATTTGAACAGACACTTCTCTAAAGAGGACATACAGAATATCCAGAGACACATGAAGAGATGCTCAATATCATTAGCTATCAGCGAGATGCAAATTAAAACCACAATGAGATACCACTTTACACCAGTCAGGATGGCTATAATAGGCAAAGCAACAAACAACAAATGTTGTAGAGGTTGTGGGGAAAAGGGGACCTTAGTTCACTGTTGGTGGGATTGCAGACTGGTACAACCATTATGGAAAGCAGTATGGAATTTTCTCAGAAAAATAAAAATCGACCTGCCTTTTGACCCAGCAATTCCACTGTTAGGATTATACCCCAAGAATCCTAAAACATCAATTTCAAAGAACCTATGCACCACAATGTTCATAGCACCACAATTTACAATAGCCAAGAGTTGGAAGCAATCTAGGTGACCATCGGTAAATGAATGGATCAAAAAATTTTGGTACATATACACAATGGAATTCTATGAAGCAGAGAGAAAGAAGGTGCTACTACCCTTTGCAACAACATGGATGGAACTGGAAAGCATTATGCTGAGTGAAATAGGCCAGGCATTGAAGGACAAATACCATATGATCTCACCTTTGACAGGAAGCTAAACAATAAAACAAACAAGCAAACAGAATAAAAACAAAGACACTGAAATAGAGAACAAGTGGAGAGCAACCAGAGGGGAGAGGGAAGGGAATTTAAGGGAAAAATGGGGAGGGATTTTGAGGAACAAGTATGAAAGACACAGGGATGAGGACTGGGTGGGGGGGGGAATGGGAGGGAGGGGGGAGATGGGGTGGGGGGCGTGGGATGGGAGAAATAGATTAAAAAAATGAACTTGAAAAATAACTAAATAAAATTTATTAAAAAAAATAATCATTTGATATGGACAGCCATTTGACCCAGATGAAAGACAGAGGGGTCCAGCTGGATATATGTCTTTGTCCTGAAAAGATTCAGATGACAAAGGAAACAATTTTTACCACCACCTTTCAGCAAGATCTCTGCCCATAACAGCCCCCTACCTGTTCACTCTCCCTCCAGGTTTCAGGTCGCACCATTGTAACCTGCATAAACTTATCCACTGCAATGGTTCTCCATTGCTTTCAGGCTAAATCCAAAGACACTTACAAAGTTACACAGATAAAATGGAGCCTTGCTCACCTCTTCAGTCTCATATCTCACTACTGTATTCCTTGCTCCTGCTCGGCACTGGCTCTATGGAGCAGTTTCTAGTTCTCCATACAACTCAGAGCTCTTTTGCCCTCCTTTACTCTGCTCCCTCTGTTCTTGTGCCAGACCCTCATTCTTTATCCCCAGTTGCCAGGCCCTCCCTCTTGACTGAATCCTGCTTCTTATTCTCTGAGCCAGGATGCCTTTTCTGAATACCAGTAGCCCTCACAAAGCTTACACCTCTCCATAGGTGCTCTTGATGTAGGCCTGTCTTCACCCCTTCTTAGTACTTACTGTGTTTTGTATTGTAATTGTCAGGTACATAACTTTTTTTAGGCTATTCCTAGTACCTAGTTTATTGTAAAGGCATACTGTATACTTAACAAATACATGAGACCAATAAATTACTAAAACCTCTGAGCATTTTTTTTCATTTGAATGAAAGCAGTCTTGGTGTTAAAAAACAATAAACCTTGACTGTGTATTATTGTACAAAGGTATATGCTTGAAACAGCCCTGTTACCTATTGCTCTCACACCTTTAAGAAATCATTTCTAGCCCTGGCCAGGTGACTCAGTTGGTTGGAGCATTGTCCTGTATACCAAAATGTTGTGGGTTTGATCTCCAGTTGGGAAGTATATGGGAGGCAACTGATCCATGTTTGTCTTTCATGTCAGTGTTCCTCACATCACTCACATTGATTCCTCTCTCTCACTTACTTTCTCTATCTCCCCCTCTCCTTTTGCCTCTCTCTAAAATTAATAAACTTATATTTGGGTTGGGATTAAAAAATAAATCAATAGAAACCCAGTTGATATATCTATAGAATGAGGATAATGATACTTTTCTTATAAGGCATCTGTGATGACCAATAGTTTGCTATCATGTGATGGAGTCAGTACATTATTTGGAACATTGTAAGTAATAGTAAAGTTATTAATCACATTTATATGTATACTGGATAATTGTTCATTGGGAACACAGATGGACAAAGCAAATTTCTTCATTTCTACAGTCTCATACCTGAGGGTGAGTCATCATAACTGAGCTCCAGGCTTCCTCTATCATCACCCCATAAACTGCCCTACAGGCACAGGTACTGGTGAAGTTTGAGAGATAAGCAATGTAGATACTACAAACTCAAATTCTTCAAATGTCTATATCCAGGTAAATTACTCAGTAGAGGTATATTTTTGATCTGTCTATATGTGATATTAAGTTGTTCAACATAACAAAAATGGTATGTACTTAATGGCTCGTGAAAACAATGAATGAAGGAGAAAAGGACTAAGGTAGAAGGTGTGGAAGGGAGTATACTCTGCCTGTATGCCTCTCATCTTTCTTTCTGCATAGATTATTTAAAGGAATATTAGCTATTTATAATAAATTTAACATTATTTTAAAGTGCCTAGTAGATTATTTTATTTTATTTTATTTTATTTTATTTTATTTTATTTTATTTTATTTTATTTTATTTTATTTTATTTTATAAGGACACTTTGACTTACTCTGGCTTTGAAATAAGAAGGTTCTGTCAGCTCTTATAGTTAGCCATAGTTGTAAGAACAATAAAAATAGCACTAATCTAGAACTTATAGTGTAACAGATACTGGGATAAGCATGCTACATGTACCATTTTTATCTATATTTTATTCCCCTGTGATAATTGAGATTTCAGATGTTAAAAGGAATATATCAGGAAGAAAAAAGTTTTTGTGTCACTTTACTGGAAGGAAAATACAGTAGAAAAATTTCGTGCTTATGTATGTCTCATCTTCATTCCTTGCTGGTTGGGAGAAGTGACTATGTGAACGTCGACTTTGGGAATATGAGCTACGCATGGTGGACTCTGTGCAGCCTGCTCTCTTTGAAGGCACCTGTCCACCATGCATTTTGGCCTATTCTAGCCTTTGGTAAGCTTACAAAGGCAGGCTTTGCTCATGTGGGACCCTGATCAGATGGTAGAAAACCATACTATAGCCAGGGGGCAGAGTGTATATCCAAACAACATTCTTAAGTCAGCTTTAGGAGGAATATGGCTGATGTTTTCATTTATGTCTCTTCATAATTCTTCATGGATTCCAAAGTAGGAAGGGAAGGTAATATTTTGAGTCACCACCTCAAACTACCAAACCAAAATTTTAAAAGGAAAATCGAACAGTAAATAACTGACCTTGCATTAGCAACAAATTCATTGTGTCCAGAATTGGGGCATACAGTGCTTTTTTCATAAGGAGATGGTTAATTTGGAGCAGCTTCAGGGAAGTGGCATTTATGAAGATTTCATTCTCAGAATATTCTTCTAAAGAGAGAAGAGATAGATTTGATTAATATTGGCATTGCCAAAGTTTTGCCTAAGAGATTACATGCATTTTAGTGCGCACACACTCAGAACATACACAGTACACACTACAAAACAGAATAACAACCATTACTTCTAAAATATACATTGCTCCCCTTGGACAGAGAAATGTGGCTGTTGTTAACAGAACCCTACCATTCACCTTCTAACCTACATCTCATTTAGATGTCCTAGAACATCATCTCCTGATGACAATAACTTCTTTTGTTTTTACCAATTCAAAGTAGAATTTGTAAACTATTTATAAAAATATTCAGGTCATCAACATATTTAAATGTAGTAGAGGATAGTAAGCACTATAAAGACTTTTGAAATTATATACCAATTTTTAATCTTACCTGTGTCCTTTAGATACAAATGTTTGATATGTCTGAGTGATACACACCCCCAACTGTGCCTTTGGGAGAGTAAACGTGTTTGAAATCTAAATTTTCTTGAGAAAAATATACATTCTATCAAGATTTTACAATAGTATTAGCTAAGAGAGGCTTTTACATATACAAACATAGTGTTTTTTAGTAGATGTATCCACATCTACTCCTAGGAGGCAGCAGTGCACCAACATTGCTAAATCTGGGTGCTCAACTTTCCCCTCAGTTATAACTGAGTTTTCCATTGATAAGCTCATAGGAGTCCAAAATGATTTAAATCAACTAGACCCATCTTTTCTGGCAATAAGACACTGGGCAAAATGTTCCCCTTTTCTTTGATATTACAAAAGAAATGTTAGATTAGATCTGAGATTACAAGAAAAATTTCTTGGGAAGTAAACTTTTTGATTCAGTAGTGAGAAATACTATTCAGAAGAGTCTAAGAGATAGCCCTGTCACCCCAAAGTCAATAGAAAATTCAAGTCCCTTGACATTGTTATTGGCAGAAGGAGTTCCTGGATGATTGACATAAATTGCTGTCTAGGAAGGAATGTAAAGAAATGTCATTTCCAAAATTAAAACAGCTGGGATTTCTGTGGACAGGGGATGGGTGGCAGGTGGACCACTACCTCACAGCAGGGAGCTCTCTTGGCATTTAGCTGTTACACCAATGCAATGAACATAAATGTCTAAAAAAGAAAGGGAAAGAAAAAGAAAAGGGTAAAAAAATTGCACTTTTTAGAAAACCCAAACCTCATTACACACAAACCAGACAGAAGAGACAAGTACTTTTTATACAGTCTTGGTTTGTATAATATTTTCATTTCTAAAGAAAAGAAAGAGAAGATAATATTTTCTGATGAATCATCTGATGTAACAAGAAAGTGAAATAAGAGCTGTCAATCAACTCTGTTGAGGAGCAGTGATTACTTGTGCTTGAAGCATTCTTTAGGAAGAGAGCAAGGAAACCATAAAGTTAACTCTCTGATGAATAACATCTTTACTTGCCAACTTTTTGTTCTGTCTTATAATATATTAGGAAGAATTAAAACAAGGGCAGCTTTCAGAAACGTAATTTGGCAACAGCAGAGTCAGTGTTACTGTCACTTAGATGTGAACTTTGTTCTTTGTTTTAACGCTAATTACATTGTGTCAACAGAAGCAATTTCATCTAGAGAAAAACATAATGGTGATTATCGATGATAATCTGAATCTAAATGTCTTTGAAGAGTGAGAAATGCTGTAACAAAATGCTAACATTTAAACTCATGGAAGAAAGCTTTAGAAAATGAGATGTGTACTTAAATTATCTTGAAGTAGTAAGTGTTGGTTGTCGAAAGGAGTAATGACTTACTTTATATTCCTTATAAAGAAAGTATATTTTGAGGTGCTGAAAGTTGCTTGGGGTTTTTTGTTTGATTTTAGATATTTCCACAAATTTGCAGATATTCAGAGGAATCAAATGGCCATACACTTAGTGAGGTATAGTCTTGCCCCAGTAGTTAGCACTACGTCTTGCTAGAGAAAGTAGTTCAGGTAGCAGTGCCAAAGACCAACTTTCAACCTCTCTTCATCTTGCCTAAATTGACACCATTTAAAACTGTTAGTAACACGTTTTGTTACCTATGGTTGTGTAGCAAACCTTTACAAAACTGAATCCTTAAAAATAACAGTGTCACTATGGTCACATATTTCGTGGGTTAGGAACTCAGGAAAGCTGCTACAAAGGGTGCTTGTCTTTATTTCATGTTTCTGGGCCTCATCTGAAAGGACTTGAGACTGTTTTTTTGGGGGGTGGTGGTTGTGATTATCTGTAATTTTAAAAGACTGTTCACATTTTACTTTTTTATGAAAGAAAGATAAAATATATTTTGCCTTTCTGTTTTAATACTTTAAAAAGTATATCTATTGAAATATTACAAAATTGAAAGTTTATAAAATTTTAAGGTTGATGATGAAATATTTGCCATTTTTTCTGAGAGTTTAGAATGAAATTGCTACACATGAAAATCTTCTGACATTACATTGGGATACACACACAAAAAGACTAAAGCAGAATTCCTACCTGGAAAAGTGGAGGTGTAATGGCCAATGGGAAACTGGGAAGGAACCTACAGTTTTCTCTATTTAACCCTGTATCTTATCTCTAGCTATTAACAACACCATTGAGGATTTATTTATTTATTTATCCATTTCTAGAATTCAAAAAGCATAATCTGAGAAGACCACGTACTGTTTGAATTCAGTTCTTTAACATTCTGTAAAAGACAAAACTCATCTCTTAGGTTTTGGTGCTCAACACAAGAGCTTTATTTGAATAAACATGCTATCAAAATAAGGGTCCAGTAAGGAAAAGATTCCAGCAAGTATTCCCTGTTTAGAAAAGTCTGAAGATTCATCAGAGAAAAAACAATCAAGTCCCCTCTCCAAATAGAATGTTTGAGTGGAGAACATAATAAAGTGCCAGCCAATATGACTGCCAAGAAAAGTCGAATGGTGGTGGTTTATGTTAAGAGGTGCTCATGTTTAAAGTGAGATGGGCAATTACTCAGTTTGACTGGAGCTGGATAGGCTCCATGTGGAACCTTGGTTTAGGGCCTCCTGCTTTTTACAGACAGAACAAATTAGAGGAAGTTCTGAAGGGAGCATCTGAAATGATAAAAGGTTCAGAAACGTGACCCATAAGAAAAGGTTAAGAGAACCGGACACATTCGATCTACAGAAAAGAAGACCTAAGGGAGACATAACAACTATTTTACTCATACATAAAGAGATATTATAAAGAGGATGGGGACCAATTATTCTCACTAGTCAATGGGGACAAAACAAAAGGTAATGGGCTTACATGGGAGCAGGGCAGATTTAGGTTAAATATCAGGGTGAGCTTTAACACTATCAGAAATTAGGAAAGATGAAGGAGAGTTGTATATATAGGCTCATATTCCTCAGAGATGGCTGAGGTCGAATTTAATGGGTGGTTAATTGAGATGGGTGTGGAATTTTTAAATCAAGTCCTCCCTAATATACATAGGTTAATGATGTGTCATTCAATCTTCCCTCTCCACTCAACTAGTAGATTTTTGGGTCTATATGAATGAGAACAGGTATGCATTTCTCAGGTTTTTCCCATTTTACATATTTACTAGAGAAGAAACACTATTCTTAAATGAGCATCAAAATACATGTATTACATTTGTTATTAGAGTATGCACAGTATATTTTTTCATAATTTGTGACTGTACAACTTCCATCATGGTTTTAAATGTTTTACAAAAACATAATGCACAATAATATGTAAACAAGTATGTGACAAAAACAGTGAAACATACTTTCTATAAGAAATAAAATTGTATTTCTGGTAGGTTCTATCTCTCTGTCTCTCTCTCCCTCTATTTCTCTCTCTTTTTCTGCCATTTCCTGGGTTCAGTCAGGTTTTAGAAAACCCATGGCACCTGAGCCAAGAAACGTTCAACCCCAAACATTCACCCCCTACTGTGGTTTATTGGAATTTTATCTACCTAAAGATTGGGCAAGCTTACCTCATTATTCCTACATTCTCTTATTGGTCACAAAGTTTGTAGCCCTTGATACATTTTTTTCATGGAGCCATTAAGTAAAACAGCCAGTAATGAGTGTCTTCATAATGACTCATTTAGTTCCTTCCACTGGAAGCGATGCATATTACTTCTGCAACACTTCACCTATTCCATTCAAGAAACTAGCAGCCCTGGTTAGTTGCCATTATAAACTTAACTTCTCTTGAAATCACTGGTGCTGCAAAATGTTCTGTTAATTTCCCATAATCTTTATTTTTAAATATGTGATATCTTATTTTTTGTGAAGGCAATAAAATGGTTTTAAATATTTCAATGGCTTTCATGTATTTTTATTTATCTCAAGCACTTTCAATTGCCAAATGTTCATTAAAATCAAGTAAAATCATTCATAAAAGTATTTTTATACTATAAAATTATTTTAACACTCTATGATCTTACCAGAATATCTTTGTAAAAATAGCATACATACTTCAAAATGGTTTTGAATTTCTAAATTGAATGTTTAAAGACAAACTTTCATTCATTCAAAACTATTGGTGCTACCCATGTCATGCTTGCATTTCCCAGTAATGGAGCCTAAATTACCACTGAGCTCTGAGATGGCCAGGATACCTCACCATCACTGAGTAGAATTGTTTTTATAAGAACGTGATCCAGGAGATACACTTTATACAATTCAGTGTTGTATTTTCAGCTGTGTATATGTTTTCAATATACATGAATGAATAACGGGTTTTATATTCTTAACAGGAGTAAGTCCTTAAGAATAAATTGAGATCTGATTTTACTAAATAATCTTTCCCCCCACACTGAAGATTCACAATTCAGTAAGTGATTATAGCTGTATTTTGCATTTTGTTACCAAAAAATAGATAACTAAAATTTTAAAAGAACATTTTAGACAGTCTTAAGAAAGTTACTTTTGGCATTAAAACTTAAATAAAATGTTTCCAAAATTTCTGATTCATCATTTTAGCCAGTTCCAAATTCTCTACACCTTCTCAAAATAACAACCATTGCCAACACCTTTGTTCTCGCTGATGCCAAGTTTGTCTTTAAAATTGCAAATTGACCATCCTAGTTTCCTGTTCAGAAACCCTTATTGACTCTGCATTATCTATAGTGAAAAGCCCAAACTTGTGCAGAATTTCACTCTTGTCACCTTTCTTTGGTTATTTTGAGCATTAGCTCTTTTTATTTTGATTATGAAAACAATAAACGCTTACCACGTACCGTTTGGAAAATATCAAAAGCATAAAGATTAAAATAAAAACCAATCACAATCTTACACTTAAGCAATGTAAAATCCACCACCTATGTCTATATTTTCTGTGGCTCCAATTAGGAAGGATTTATGCCTAAAATGACTATTTTCTACTCAGCCACCTTGAAACTGACTTTTTAACCTTTCAGATGTAGGTGACACCTTGGGAGTGCTTTCTGTGACCTTTGACTCCTGGATATAAAATCTTATCATGTTGGAGTCATTTGTTTTAAAGACTAGTTGCTCCTCCCCATAGATGTAGATGGTGAGCTGCTTTTAGGCAGGGGCTGCCTTGTGGAATTTTTATATCCTTGATACCAAGCATTATGCTGCATCAAGTGAGTTCAGTAAATTTTTGATAAATGAGTCAATTAATTATTTTCTAATGGTCACTGCAGGGTCTTGTCAACTCATAGCCACTCTTGCCCTGTGCACCCCCATGGTGAATAGGTAATACTGTCTGTTACACAGGTCTGAGTAGCACAGCATAGCACACTGCAGCCAGTGCTTCATCCCTTGGTCTTGACTTTTAAGCCAGATTCCTCTGACAGAGACTTTGAGTCTACGATATTCATGTAGTTACTGCATTATCTGTTTAAAAAAATCATTACTATTTGTTAACACTTGCTGCCACTAATGTAAATTTAAAAACAGTTGTAGTAATGAATTCATCCTGCCTGTTTGAATTTTTACTAAGCTGCTGGTTCTGTCTTTCACCAAGGTTAATTAGGTTATCTGATGTAAACTCCAGAAGGAATGTAGTCATGCTCATTCTCTAGATGGCCAGCACCCACTTCCTTTGCCAGCAATAAATCCTCACATAAAATAGTGTGAAGCTGGCATTTCTCATTTGGGTGCCACAATTCTGTTCTCCTACAAGACTGATTCCTGAATTCAAAGACTCATTAGAAATACATAATTTTAGGTGACAACCATAGGTCTGCAGTAGAATAATTATATTTGAGTAGAACACTTATCATGAGAAATGTTATTGTGATGTGATTTGAACCACTGTAGTTTCGAAAAAGGAAGGGGGATTATTTAGAAATCTTGAAAAACCACTTTTTGCAGTTGATTGGTTGTTTTAATTCTGATTTAAATGTTAGTAGAGGCTAAGCTTGAAATAAAAAAATCAGGTAATATGAAATCATTTATGTATCTTGCCATTGATAAATGTATTGTAAGAGTTTTAATGAATATAATCATGTTAATGTATGATTTAACTGATGCAATGTTGTCTTTCTGGGGCTTTGTATTTTTATTTCCATTGAGGGACTGCACATATGTGTGTGGTGGGGCATGGGGAGTGTGGCCTAGAGAGCACTGTGCTATGAGTCAGGGGAATTGTGTGCTTGCATTGTCTCTGGGCAAATTTCTGCAAATAGTTCTACTGTTCTTTCCAGTTTCCTGTTTGTACTATATTTCCGTGGGATCTTTTCCATTTTTACATTTGAACAAGTCTGTTTCACATATGGCTTTTATTGACTCTTCCCTAACAATGGTTATTTTTAAAGATAACTTTACATCTTTCTGTGCATTTGGTTTCTGTCCCAAGTTTTTGAAAATGGTCATCCTCATTTCTGCCCTTTAGGTCAACTGGGTCCAGTAAGCCTACTAGTTAAGATACATGATATGACTCCAGAGATACCTGAAAGTACATGTTTGTACAAAGGAACAAAGGATACTCTCAAGGCCCTTAATGGAGAGATCTACTCTGCATCCTCCTGGATGTCCAGCACAGAGCTTCCCAAGACCCTTGTCAGCTGACAGTGCAGTACCCAGAGGTATTAGAGGAAAGCCACACAGAGCATGAGTAAGAACTTTGGGTGCAGAAATGAGTGCACCTTCTTCAATAGAGATGTGCAGAGCCCTTCCATTACACAGCCTTTGAAAGAGACAAAGGCTATTGTATGTGGCTTATTTTCCCCTAAGAGAAAAACTTAGTAAGCATTTTTGACATGTGGACTAAGTATGTCTGTGTTGCAGCTGGAATGACACAATAGACCATGATAGCTTTTTCAGGTTTTTTCTCACTCTTTGTACACTGCAATCTTCCTCTTCCCCATGAAGATTTGCTTACAACCCCCTACCCTGGGTTTAGATTTGGCTATTTGTTGAGTGAAATATAAGAGCCAGGCAATTTCTAAGGGCCCATCCCTTAAAGAAGATTGTTCTTCACACATGTTTATTCCTCTGAGATTTCAAATGCTATATTTATTGAGATTATTTTCCAATTTGGATGATGAAATAATTTCTGGTGCAAAGATATTGGGTCTCTGAAGTCTGTTTTAGCCCACCAAATGATGTTCACTACCTGGTGTAAGAGAGATACAAAGGGTCAGCCTTGGAGCCAGAGTGGCCAAGTGACTGGGATTATATATGAATTTACATGTCAGCATTATGAAACTCACAGAAAACCACATTTCCCAGATATGTATTTGTGGCTTGTAAATTTGTAAATGGTATACATGAAACAATGACACACACTCTCTCTCATTTCTCCTTGCTTGTTTGTTAGTTGATTTGCCATATTTTGGATATAGGGATATGAAAGACAGGTAGGAATATGTATATAGATGTTTATCATTTATAAATAGAGTATAAATTGCAAATGACATTTCTCCATCAGTTGTGATACAAATGCTTGATGTTAGAATGCATTTCTCCACAAGTGATTGTCTGTGGCTTTGTTCATGCCATCTTTTTGCTTTTTGCTGGCAGAGGACTGGTGGGCAGTGAGAAATGCCTGGTGGGAAATTAGAGAATTCTAATGGCAACTTCTCCAGGTAATTCTTTTCACAAGCCACAGGAACACTACTTTAAATAGATCCATAACAAAGAGTTAAATAAATTAGGTCTTTTTGTTCTTCTATGGCAAAATAACAACTTCGGCTTGTATTTCAGGATGCATATTTTCTGTGTTGGCCCCAAAGACTTAAGAGTGAAGTTGAAATTAATCTCAGATGGATTATCTGTGTGCTATAAACATGTGGGCATGAAATGTATGGAGAGTACATATGGCAGGCCCATCTGATGTAAACAAGTAGGGCTAAGAAATATACACCCTTGACATGATTGATTTGTTAACTGTGTATGTAAATGGGGCTGAAAGCCATTTTCAAGCATGACCTGTGATAAGCAAATGAATATAAATACACAATAAACTGAGATAACACAAGAATAACATAAATTAAAACAATTATGACAACTTGTAGTCATCGTGTGATATTGTTTCAGTTCCATCTTAAAACAGGAAAAGCTTCCAATTGTTTTTGACTTGACTGGTGACTGACTCCACATTTGTGGAGCCTGACACATTTGTCCTTCTTTTGTATTCACTGAAGATGTGTGAGTTCTAAAGCCTCTGAAGAAACTTCTGCATGACTCTATGTGTGACTGGGATGGCTTGATGTAGTGCCTCCTGATCAAACCCTTCCTTTATTTTATCATTGAAGAACACATTTTATATTTTCCTATCAAGCTGACAGAGCAAAAGTTTCCATATAAACATTTGTAATGACTGCTTTGATGTATACAGGCTAACACATCTAAATCTCACAATTTATACGTTAGTGAATTCATTTGCATTATTTGGTAGTATAATTGTATTGAACAGAATGCACACCAACATCTCCATATGCACTAGAGCAGAGAATGACTAGGAATCCATGTTCCCATGGAATAAGATTATTTATTAATGTGTATGGGTGCGTGTTCAACTTCTTTAGATGGAAATTTTATTGCCACATAGCCATGGTACCAGTACTCACTATTTTGCATATTTGCATCTGGATTTTTGTCCACACTTTCTGAATTACCCACTTCTCCACTATTATTTAAGAAGTGGTTAAAACACCTGCTCTATAAAGAAAGCTTCCTCTTCTATTTGCTCCTCTTTTCTGAAGCAGAGACCTCTGAAGAAGGAATGTATTCAGTGAAAAACAATGCAATTGTGATATAGCACCTCTGTGAGGCAGCCCTAGCTGGTGCCAGTTCTGAAGCCAGGATCCTCCCCAGTTAGGCAGTACTGCTCTACTGTGAGGCATCTTTGTTGTTTCAGTTGAGCCAGGGCAACATAGTTCTTAGTGTTTGGTGGAAAGAAAAAGTGTGCTGCTGAAGTCAGAAAGGAACTAACTTATACAGACAGAAGTCCCCACCCCTGGTCCCTGATAGGTCAATTGTCATGCAAATAATGGTTCCAAATTCTCACAGTTTGATTGGTTCAAAAGGCATTGTCCTGATTGGTCAGAAAGGAGTTGCTGTAATTGATCAATGAAGAAGCTGATAGGCTATAGCTGCACAGCTTTTGCTAGATGGGAGAAATCTTCAGTTCTATTGTTTGAAATAGGATTCTAGACATTCATTTATATGGGCTGGCTCAGATGGCAGGAACACAGGGCAGACAGAGGTAAGTAGTTCAGTCCAGGATTCTCACTGAAGGGCAATTTCCACTTTGTAGAAATGGCTGCTAAGCTGTTTTCTTTCTTTCTTTCTTTCTTTCTTTCTTTCTTTCTTTCTTTCTTTCTTTCTTTCTTTCTTTCTTTCTTTCTTTCTTTCTTTCTTTCTTTCTTTCTTCTTTTTTCTTTCTTTCTTTCTTTCTTTCTTTCTTTCTTTCTTTCTTTCTTTCTTTCTTTCTTTCTTTCTTTCTTTCTTTCTTTCTTTCTTTCTTTCTTTCTTTCTCTCTCTCTCTCTCTCTCTCTTTCTTTCTTTCTTTCTCTCTTCCTTCCTTCCTTCCTTTCTTTCTTTCTTTCTTTCTTTCTTTCTTTCTTTCTTTCTTTCTTTCTTTCTTTCTTTCTTTCTTTCTTTCTTTCTTTCTTTCTTTCTTCCTCTTTCTTTCCTCCTCCTCCTCTCCTTCTTCTTCTCCCCTTCCTGTTGTTGTTCTTTTCTTTCCTTCTTCTTCTTCTTCTTCTTCTTCTTCTTCTTCTTCTTCTTCTTCTTCTTCTTCTTCTTCTTCTTCTTCTTCTTCTTCTTCTTCTTTTAATTTGAGCTCAGTTAGCCACTGGGAGCCTTTTTTAGTAGATATCTTCTTTCTCAGGGTTCATGGATATAAGGGCACCACTGCTGCCTCAGTTCTGTCAGGAACAGGAATAGATTTCTCATGGAATTCTTGAAAAAAGACTAAATTCACCTTTGTGAAGATAGCTGTGTCTAGAGTTACCTGGAAGCAAAGGTGGTGTAATGTTAATTTGGAGAAAAATGGACAAATTCAAAGGAAGGTAGGTTGAATACAAGGCAGAAAGTATAAGAGATGAAGGTAGACACACGGAAATAAGCCTAAAGGGACCATAATTTATGTAGCTAAGGAAACATGTTCTTCTCCCAGAGGCTGGGGAGCTGTCAAAGAATTGTAAGCAGAAGGGCCACAGTCAGGTTTACTCAGCCCAGGGCAGCCCACAGTATGGAGAGACACAGATACACATTGCCAGGTGCCTGGTCAACAGGCTGGCTTCCAAATACCTACCCTGGGAATGGCTTCTCCAGTGGACAGGGTCAGCCTGGAGAAAATGTGAAAGAATAAAGCATATAAATTTCACAGACCTTCAGAAAACTGGACATAACTCTCATTTGTGCTGAGAATCACTACAGAAATTCAAAGAATTGAATGTTTGATCATGAAAAGCTGAAAGGAGAAAGTATGTAATCATTCTGTGAAAACTTTTGCCTAAACAGGCCTTGTTTTCTGCTTCAAAAACAATGTACATTTGTCACCAACTATCCATTTATGATATGAAAAGCTTCTCTGATACCCAAGAAAGGACCAGGATGCAAAACTTAAAAAGGAGGGCTTTGGTTGTGATACTCTCAGGCAGAGTTGATATCTTCAGATCATCTGGAATAAAATAGAACATCTTAGGTCCGGGTCTCTAGAAGAGGATGGGCAATGAGGAGTCATGTGAAAATGATATACAATGAGGGAGCTCTAAGAAGAAACTGGTGAGGGAATGGGGGGCAGGGCAGGGGAGGGGAGGAAGCCAGGAAAGGGAGTCAAGGGGATCTCACTGGAAGTAGGACAACTGTCCCCACAAACGTTGCACTCACCAAGGTGTGCACATAGCCTAGTGGGTATAATTCAGAGTTAAGGCCTGGGCACTTTTTTTCTTCAGTGCCTAACATTTTTACGAGTAGAAACTTGAGCAAGTTACTTAAATTTTCTTACATATAAGAGTTCAGTTCTTACTTTTGTAAAAAGGAAATGTTACCACTTTCCTTACAGGGTAACTTGTGACCTTAAGTAAATATAATACTCAATTCAGTGTCCACTCATAATAATAATTGATAGATGTGAACTAAAATGATAATTGAATTTCTTATGCTTAAATAGTCATCTGTAACTAAGCATTTAATCAGAAAGCTTGCAAATAGCGTGGACAAGAGAAACTACTAATATCGTCCCAATACTTGAAGGCAAATAAGAGTATAATCTGACTTTTGGAATTCAGATACTTCGGCTTCTTTTGATCTGAATTATTCAGGGAACCAATTCAATTTTCTGCCATAGTCCTGTTTTCCTTGAAAGACATAAACACTACTGACATTATGATTCTTTCATTACACAAATCATAGAGCTTCTCTGGGGGAGACTTTCTCGTATGTAAATAAGATAGTTTGACAAAATGACCTCTAATTTTTCTTCCAAAGTTTACTGCAATTTCATTATTTTGTGCATAGCATTTTAGAGTGAAATAATCATAGAAAAAGAAACTGTCAGTCAAGCTGAATTTTTCAAACAAACTTCTAATCTTTACAATTCAAAAATATTACACTGAAATAATAGATTAGACTTAAATTAGTTGTATGAAAATAAGAACATAAATTATTTTGTTTAGGTGCTATTTTGGTCTTTTGTTATTTTGGATTAAGGCAAGAGAAAAGGTGACAGTTTTCTTATAAAGACCTCAAACAATTTTCATAATTTCATAAGAAAATTTGCAGGCCAAAAGAAAAATTACATGCCGTATTTTGATCTGCATGAAGGAAACTGTCAGAACAATAAGGCTCTTTATTACAGAGTTATTATGTTGAAGACACAACTATAGCAGCCTTTCTTGAGGTACAAGATACATAGGGGAATTTTCAGCCTCAGATATATTTATTCCTTTAAAAAGAAACCTAAAAATATATAACAAACAGGGTTAGGAGATTTAATCATTTAAATTATTCTAGAGAAATTCAAGAGAATATATGAAATTACATATACTAAACTATAATGGTAATGATTTAATAATATTATTTTTAACCCTACTACAACACAATATTTTTATGGTAGTTAATTTTATCTTTAAAAAATTCTTTCATGGAGGAATATGAAGTAAATAAGAATTTCTTCATGAATTTTGGCCTGACTGGTGTGGCTCAGTTGGTCAATCATTATTTTGCAAAGCAAGAGGTAGCTGATTTGATTGGCAGTTTGATTACCAGTGGGGGCACAGTTGCAGTTAGGCCCCAGGTTGGGGGTGTACAAAAAGTGACCAATTGATATTTCTCTCTCACATTGAGGTTTCTTACTCCATCCCTTCCCCCCTCTCTAAAAATAACCAAATAGGATCTAAAAAAAAGATTTTTTCACATTTAAATATTAGATTCCTGGGGAAGGTGATTAAAGGAGACTAAATGGTAAGGGAAGAGATATAAAAAAAGATTAAATTAAAAAAATAAAAATTGATAGTTACAAAAAAGTCATGGGTATGTAAAGTACAGCATGGGGAACATAGCCAGTAATATTGTAATAACTATATGTATGGTGCCAGGCAGTTTGTACAAATATCAGGGATATCACTATGTAAAGTATATGACTGTCTAACCCTTATTCTGTGCACTTAAAACTAAACCAAAATAATATCGAATGTAAACTGGAATTGAAAAATAAAATTGTTTGATGGTCAAAAATTATTAGCCCTAAAAATGTGAAGATTAACCAATCACATATAATTTAGAGTACTAATTATAAATTCTCAGGTTGTTCTTATATTAATTATGTAATCAGTTCTTTAATTATATATGTATCGAGTTATAAGTTTTTAAAATAAGACACTTCATAATATAAAAAATTAGATTTTTAGAAGCTTAAAATATAACTTACTGTTTTATAAACTCTGCCATAGTTTGCCTTCTTCCACAATATTTCCCACACACAGCCTTAAAAATCAGTCATAGCTAATCAAGAAGCCACCTTGAGTATAAACATCATCTCTTCCTCTGCAGGTTCCAATTAAGATGAGCAAAGGAATATAAAGACAAGAGGTGGGGTACTGATAATTAAGGTGGTATTACAGAAATGTTCACAAATTCAAATTAGATATTGTGCAGCTGGGCTGGATTCAAAGAAGACACCAAAAGAAAGCTCTCCTTGAAGCATACTTCTTTTCCTTTCATAGGAAGAGGTGTATTTCAATAAGGTATAAGTAGAGATTCTGTACAAAAAAAAACCTAATTGCATCAGTTTGGAGGGCCCAAAGCAGGTCACAATTATGACGGGAATTACCCTACTCAGAACCTGTTTTTCCAACTCTAAGAATATCTGACATAGAGATCAGGTGTGGCTACATAACACAACACATCAGCATGTATAACAGCATCCCTTGATGCTTGATCAAGTCAACAGCAGGACCATGAGGCAAGAAATGAGTCTTATAGACATCTAGTAGTACAATTCAAACAGGATATATAACTTCAAAATTACTAGGAAAAATTAGATCATAATTCAAATAGACCATCAGAGTTCATCATAATCAACTAGATCATAGTTCACATTGTCAAAAAAAGAAAAAGAAAAATTTAAAAAGAAAGTACAACAAAAAGAGACCAAGCATATCACTTAGTGATAGTAGACAAAGATGAGTTAATGATCCCTACTAATATTAGACAAAACATATATGACGAAACCAAGAAGGATGTTCTTTAAGTCAGCTTTTTACTGCCTATTGGGTAGGGTAGAGGAGAGCACTTGCTGGATGCTACAGAATAAAACTGGCGGCACCTGGCAGCTGGCAATGAAAAAACTGGAATTTAAAGGTGGCCAAGGAGCAAGAAAGCTGTGAGGACAGTTTCTCCCTGGTGCCCCTGCTTTTCCTTGTTCTTCCCTTCTCCTCTGACAATCACCTTCTGCTTACATGTGGTTTCTGTCCCCACATGACTTGGAGTACACAAACCCCCGTGGCTGTCCTGGTCTTATTCTCCCTTTACCACGACTGTGTTCCTTTCCTGTATTCATTGCCCAGTCATTTCTGTTTTCCAAGTTCTGCAGCGATGAGTCCAATGTTCGACCAGGCACAGAGTTTCAATGGCTAGCCAGGCAGTCATCACCAGATGACCACCCTTGGAAGAGGGGTATTTTCTTTCTTTTAAAAACTGAGAATATAATCACCAAGAAGACACTGTTCATAAAATTTTATGCACAGTATCACACAGCATCAAAGTATATAAATAAATGTTATTAGAAACACAAAGAGAAATTGACAAAAAATCAACAGAAGTGAGATTTAGACATGCTTTTATAAGTGTTTAATCACCTAATAGGAAAAAATAATGGATATTCAAGATCTAAATCATGAAATCAATTTGATGTGATGTATTAAGTACATAATGATACTATTTATTTTAAATATTTATGGCAATTTAAATATGCTTATACTATTTACCAAGCCAACCTCAATATGTAAGTTGTGCTGCTATAAACATTGGGGTGCATAAGATCTTTTGGACAGATGTTTCAGGGCTCTTGGGTATACTCCCAGCAGTGGAATTGCTGGGTAAAAGGCAATTTTATTTTTAGTTTTCTGAGGAAATTTCATACTGTTTTCCACAGTGGATGCATCAGTCTGCATTCTCACCAACAGTGCACTAGGGTTCCCTTTTTTGCACATCCTCTCCAACACTTGTTTGTTGATTGTTTATGATGGCCATTCTGACTGGTGTGAGATGGTATCTCACTGTGATTGTAATCTGCATCTCTCTGATGGCTAATGATGCTGAGCATCTTTTCATATGTCTCTGGGCCCTCCGTGTGTTCTCCTTGGAGAAGTTTCTGTTCAAGTCTTTTGCCCATTTTTTAATTGGGATTTTTTGTCTTCCTGGAGTTGAGTCATGTGAGTTCTTTATATATTTTGGAGGTCAAACCTTTGTCTGAAATATCATTGGCAAATATATTTTCCCACATAGTTGGTTCTCTTTTCATTTTAATGCTATTTTCTTTAGCCATGCAGAAACTTTTAAATATTTAGTCTTTTAATAAAAGTCATATTGTATCCCATTGACCTTTTAGATTTTATTTGTTAGTTAAGATTTGAGGATTTGAAAATGTAACTATATTTAAAAATTTACTCTTAGGAAATTTTTATTGTAAATTTTATATTTTCTACTGTATTTTTTACTGTAGGAAGTAATTTCTATATATTTACTTTATAGCTAGTCACATAACTGAAATATGCTATAAAATCACAAATTTGAATGTTTTCACCAGGTTTCTAGAAGTCAGTCAAATAAGAACATAAGAAGAAAAAGATAAATTTGAGAATCTGCTATTCTAGGTATGACCTCTTTCCTTTATTTTCTTGTCCTCCTATACTAGCTAAAAGTTTCAGAAAATATCTAATGTTAATGATAATAGCCTGTATTCTTGTATTGCCATAAATTTAAAGGGATCTTCATATTTTGTTCTGATGTCTAATTTTAATTATTTTCAGTTACTTTTATTATTCTAGCAGAGTACCTTTTTAATTTCACTTTACTATATCATTAAAAAATTAAAATTTGATAAAACAACCACTGATACAACTATACAAAAAGATCTACTCAAAACCACTATAAATAAATGAAGATGGAATTCTGAAAAAATCTACCACCATCTCACAAAAAGCAATAAAAGAGAGAAAGAGGAATAAAAAATGAAGAAAACAAATTATAAAATCATTGATAGGCATAAAGCTCATCATATCAATAATTACCTTAGAAGATATAATATGTAAATATTAATAAAAAACAGGAATAACTACATTAATATGATAAACTTCAGAGCAAAGGCAATTGCTAGAGACAAAGAGGGACATTACATAATGATGAAAGGATTAATCTACAAAAAAGGCATAATGATCCTCATTATGGGTATGCACAAATTGCATAAAACCTCAAAATAAAGGCAGCAAAAGTGATAGAGCTAAAAGCCTAAATAAAGAAATCAACACCCTATTCTAAGTAATTCATGGAAGTACTAGACAGAAAATGAGCAAAGATATAGAAGCACTGAACAAAATAACTGAAGTAAAAATATAGCAAGAACCCATATAATATTTAACAAAATAGACAATTTTCTAGACCATTAAAGAAATCTAACAAATATTTTAAAAAAACAAACAAGCAAGCAAAAACAACCAGTCACTGTAACAAAGAACAATCTGACAGTGACCAGAGAAGAGGAAGGAGAGGGATAATTGGGGCCATCTAGAAATATGTGTGAAGGACACATAGACAGAATAAAACAGGATGGTTTTGAGGGTGGGAGGTCAGGATTGGCGGGGCAGGGGGCATGGTTGGGTAAAAATGGAGACAATTGTACTTGAAAAACAACAAAAAAAGAAAAGATAAAAAAGAGAATCACAGAGCATGTTTACTATTATGTAATCAAACTGGGAAAGATAACAGGAAAATCTCCAAATATTTTAAATTAAACAGCATGTTTCTAAATAAACAATGTGTAAAAGAGAAAGTGTACAAGAAAATTCAAAATATATTGAATTCAATGAAATGAAAATACAACATATCAAGATATGTGGGACACTGCTAAGCCATCACTGAGAGGAAAATTCATAGCACTAAATGCCCACATTAAAAAAAAACAAAAGATCTCAAATTAATTTTCTAAGTTCCAGAACAAGAAACTAGAAAATCGGAAAAAGTGGAAACAGGTGTAACAGCATAAATAATAAAAAAAGAAACTAGAAAGTTAAGAGCAAAATTAACACAAAACAAACAGAAAGAAGGAAATAATAAAGATAAGAGCAGAGTCAATGAAATTAAAACAAGGAAAACAGATAAAAACAATAAGATCAATGAAATTAATAAATCTCTAGCAAGATGGACAAAGATGAAAAGAAAGAAGATAAACATCACTGATATCAGGAATAAAATAAGATATTACTACAGATTCTGTGGCCATTCAAAGGAAAATAGGGAATACTATATAAAACCTTATGCTCATCATTTCAACAACTTAAAAGAACAACCTAATTCCTCAAATACTCTATCAAAACTCAAGTAGGGTGAAATAGACAATCTGAATAGTCACAAATTCAATTTGTGGATAAAAAGTTTCCTTAAAGGAAATCTCTAAGCATGTATATTTTCACTGGAGAATTCTACCAAACATTTCATAAAGTAATATAAATTGTACACAATCTTTTTCAGAACAGAACAGAGGAAGGAACATTTTAAAACTTTGTGAGACTAGTATCAGTGAAATCAATATCAGACAAAAGGAGGACAAAAGAAAAAGTACAGTCCCACCAAAAAATAAAAATAAAAATAAAGAAAAAGTACAGTTTTATACCTCTCATGAACTTAGTCATAAATATCCTTAACAAAATATTAGCAAATTAAATCCAGTAATATATAGAAAGAATTATGTGCAACACACAAGTGGTATTTTTCCAGGTATGCAAGGTTGGTTCAATATTTGAAAATCAAGTAATGTAATCCACCATATCAACAGGTTAAAAATGATATAATAATATCAACTAATGCAGCAAAATCACTTGAGAAATTTGAATATTCATTCATAATAAAATTCTCATAATAATAACTGTGGAAGACTTCTTCAATTTGAAAAAATTATCTAAAAGTGACATGTATCCATCATAATACTTAATGGTGAAGGATAGAATTCTTCCCTCTAAGATCAAGAATAAGGAATAATATCTGCCTTCATCACTCATATTCAATGTAGTGCTAGAAATTCTACCAGAACAATGAGAAATAAATTCCATGCATAACTAAAAGGGGAAAAAGTACCTATTTATAATTAGCATTATAACTTTATTGTCTGTATAAAAAATCCCAAGACATCATAAAAATATCTCATAGAACTAATAAGTGATTTCAGCAAATTTGCAGAATATAAGCTCAACACAGAAAATAAATTTATTTCTATAAACTAGCAGCAGATCATTAGAAACCAAAACTAAAAATAAAATATATGATTTATAATTGTGTCAAAGAAAATAAAATACTTAATTGTAGATCTAACTATATATAGAATTTCAATGCTGGAAGTGGAACACTACTAATGAAGGAAACCAAGATCTAACTAAAAGAATACATACTTTATGAATTAGAAGACTCAACATAGTAAAGATGCTAGATCTCCTTTAATCGATCTATGGGTTTAATACAATTCCTATAACATTCCCAGAAACATTTTTGTGTAGATATAAGCAAGTTTAACTTATATAGAAAAGCACAAGCCCAAAAATAGTTAAAAAGAATTCTGAAGAAGAATTAAGTGGGAGATCTCAATTTATAGTAATTTAAGACAGTGCTGGTATTCATAGGAGAGACACGCAGAGTGGATCGAAATAGAAAACCCAGAATTACTCTTACACAGATATGCCTGACTGATTTTGACCAATATATCAAAGCAATTCAATAAAAGAAAAATAGCTTTTTAAATAAACATCCATATGCAAAAACAAAACAAAAAAATGAACATCTTACTAAGTCTCCCACATTACACAAAAAATAACTGAAGCTGGATGACATGTTTACATGTAGTAAAAGTATAAAACTTTCAGGGAAAAATGCAGCAGAAAACCTTCAGGAGCTTGGGTATGCCAAGGAGTACTTATACATGATGCCAATAGCACAAACCATAAAAGGAGAAATTGATAGAGGACTTCATAAAAAATAAAGCCTTTGCTCTGCAAATATTCTGTTAACATAATGAAAAGAAAAGCTACAGACTGGTAGAAGATATTTGCAAACTTAGAATCCAGTTAGAAAATGGGCAAAATACATGAATAGACATTTCACTGAAGAGAATGCACAGATGGCAAATAAGCACATCAAAAGATGTTCAATATCATTAGTGATTAGGGAAATGCAAATTAAAACCACAAGAAGACATTACTACACACCTAAAAGAATAGCTGAAATAAAAAATAATGAAATCACCTAATGTCAGTGAAGATGCAGAGAAACCACAGAACTCATATATTGCTAGTGGTAATGCAAAATGAAAATGAGTATGGCATTTGATTGTAAAACTAAACATGTACACCATATGACACAGCAATTGCACTCTTGCAGGAAAAAACATTTTGGGACAAAATGAGCCATTAATCCAAGAGAAATAAAAACTTATGTTCACAGAAAAACCTGCACATAAATTTTCAGAGCAGCTGTATTCATAATAACCCCAAACTAGAAACAATCCATAAGTCTTCCAACAGATGAATCGTTAAAAAGAAACAGACAAACAAACTGTGGTACATCCATACCATGGAGCAATGTTCAGTAATAACATTCAACAAATGGCTGATATGTGCAACAACCTAGTTGAATCTCGAGGGCATTATACTGAGATGAAAACATCACTGTCAGAAAGGCTACATACTATATTATTCTATTTATATAGCATTCTTAAAAAATAAAATGACAAATCCATAGATCAGTGGTTACCATCGGAGGTATCCGTGGCTATGAAGGATGGCATAAGGAGCACTGATTTGATGAAACTGTTATGCATCTTGACAGTCGTGGTGGTCATGTGAATCTACACTTAAAATAAAATTGCATATAACTAAACACAAATAAGTCAGTGTATGCATGCAAACTGGTGATATCTAAATAATGCTGATAGATTTCATCAATACACATTTCTTGATTGTGATGTTGTACTGCAGTTATGTAAGATGTAACACTGGAAAAATTTAGCCAATTATTTACAGACTTTTATTCTATATTATTTCTTCCAACTGTGTGTGAATCTACAATTATCACAAAAGAAAAATGTTTTAAAGAGATTGTTGGTGATGTTTTGTGGTAATTGCATTACTTTAATATATTGATTTAATATTAATAGATTTCCCATAATGAGCCATCCATGATGTCTGAGAATAAAGTCCAACTGAATGTGGCATATTAATTTTTTTCTGTATTCTAAGTATTGCTTGATTTGATCTTCTAATACGGTTTAGGATTTATACATCTATATGCACACTGAGATTAGACTATAGTTTTCTTTGTATGAGCTTTGAAAATGTAACTAGAAAACTTTCCATCTCTTCATGCTTTGGTTCAGTTTATATACCATGGAACTTTAAAAAAAATTTATTTAGTTATTTTTCAAGTACAGTTTTTTCTATTTCTCCCATCCCAGCCCCCCTCCCCCGCCTTGTGCTCCCCACCTCCCATGAAACTTTTTTAAAAAGAATTCACCCATAACACTATCTGGACCTACAGCATTCCATGGAGATAATGCTTTGAAAATGACTCGTTTCTTCCATGTTTATTGTTATATTCAGTTTGTCAATTTTTCAGCCAATTTTGTCATTTCATGTTTTCTGGGGTTCTTCAATATTTCAAAACATATTAGCATCAAATTTATATTTGATACTATATTACAATTTTTACATCTTGTTTATGTAGTAATAATTCATGTCTCAGGTTCCACCTTACCCTAACCTAAATTTATGTGTTCTTTTTCTTCCTTCAGTTTCAGTGTTTCCATGCAAACTTTAAACCCAGTTTGAGGCGTTTTGGTGTAAGATATCTTGTAGGGTTCTAATGAACTAAAATTACATATATATGGTATATATTTAACTACATAAAAATAATTACAGCATATGTTTATATATGTGTGTGTATAATCTCACTGTTTGCAACAACATATCCCAATTGGATTAAAACATAGAAGAATAAAAGAGATAAAGAAGAAAATTGAAAGTTGGTGGAGAAAATATAATTTGCATGATCTCTGGTGGGAGAAGGCTTTTCTCAGCATAAAAGCAAAAAGGGAAAAAATGACTGATATGTTTAACTGAACCAAAAAGCTAAAAGAAAAATTTATGCAACAAAATAATATAAACATCGCAACAGATAGTGCAGGGACAATTAGATATCCATAGCTAAAAAGTAAACTTTGACCCATATGATCTCAAGTAAAAAAATTAACTCAAAGTGTATTTTAGTGTTTTTATTATAAATGGGTGATGTACCTTATCAAATGCTTTTTCCACATCTATGGATATGATCATGTAATTTTTGTCTTTCCTTTTGTTTATGTGATGTATTGCATTCATTGATTTGCAAATATTGTAGCATTCTTTTATCCCTGGGATGAATCCCAGTTGATCATGGCTCATGACCTTTTCAATGTTTTTTTGGATGCAGTTTGCCAATATTTTTTTGAGGATTTTAGCGTCAATGTTCATCAATGATATTGGTCTGTAGTATTCTTTGTTCTGTCTTTATCTGGTTTTGTTCATAGCAGCACAATTTACAATAGCCAAGTGTTGGAAGCAGCCTAAGTGCCCATCAGTAAAGGAGTGAATCAAAAAACTATGATACATTTGCACAATGGAATACTAGGCAGCAGAAAGGACTAAGGAACTCCTACCCTTTGTGACGACATGGATAGGACTGGAGAGCATTATTTTAAGTGAAATGAGCCAGGTGGTGAAAGACAAATACCATAAGTGAAACCTAATCAACAAACCAAACAAGTGAGCAAAATAGAACCAGAGACATGGATATAAAGAACAAACTGGTGGTAACCAGAGGGGAAGGGGGAGGGGGATAATGGGGGAAGAAGGGGAAGGGTCATCAAAGAACATGTCTAAAGGGCCCATGGGCAAAGACAATGGGGGTGGGGAGGATTGAATGTGGAAGTTGGGGATGGGTACGGTGGGGCAGAGTAATGAGGAAAAAATGGGGACAACTATAACTGAACTACATTAAAAAAAATAAAATTTAAAAAATGTATCTTAGACCTAATGTAAAACCTAAAACTATACACGTTCCAGAAGAAAATACAATAAAAATATCTTTGTGACTTTGTCTGCCTAGAGATTTCTTAGATACAAAAGCAAAATGACTATGCAAAAAAAAACCCTGACAAATTTAAATTAAACTTTATGAAAATTAAACAATTCTTTTTCCAAGTGACTCTATTAATAGAATGCAAAGACAAGCCACATATTGGAGAAGATGTTTTCAAAACACATATCTCTAAAAAAGGGCATGTATCTAGAACATAAAGAATTCTCAAAAGTCAATAATAGAAAAACAAAAAAATAAAATTAAATGAGCAAAATATTGATATGGATACTTCATAAAAGATATATAGATAGCAAATAATTGCATAAATATGCTCAATACCAGTAATAATTAGGGAATACCAATGATACCACATATATGCATAGTAGATTTATTAACATTAAAAACACCAATAATCACACATAATGAGAATGTATAGGAATTAGAACACATATTCTGTGGGTTGAATATAAAGTGGTATCACTATTTGAAATATAGTTTGGCATATAAAGTAGACAAACTGCTGTCCTATGCTCCAGCCCTCTCACTGATATGTATTTATGGAATAAAATAACAGTGGAAACTTTAATTCATACAAAAACTTGTATATGAATGTTCATCCAAGTTTATTTGTAATAGTCCTAAATTGGAAATAAACCAAATATTCACAAAATATTTCATAGATGAACAAAATATAGTATATTTGACAATGGAGTAGTAGCACTCAGCAATACAAAATAATGAGCTCTTGATATACACAATAGTGATGGTTCTCAAATAAGGTGTATTCATATTATATGTGTGGTATGTAAGTAATTCCTCAGAGTTGTTATTCTGATAATATTTCTCAGACTTAAATTTTATAAGTGAATCAAATCAAAATTCCTAACTAGAAATCCATTTTTGTGATCCTCTAAAGTTTGAAAATGCCCTTTTTTTTTCTGTTATGCTCCATTTCTCTGAACTGGACTGTCCCTTCTGCTTGCAATTCACTCTCTAAATATATTTCTCTACCCATGGACAATTTGACATTTTCTTTCTTAGCAAAAAAAGTATCTTAGTTCCAACATCATTCTTAAAAAAAAACATATTTAAAATCAAGTAAAACTCCCCCATATGAAGTAACTTTTTGTATGTAAAAATGCAGTGTTTTATGAATCTTGCTTGACTTGTATTGGTTTATTCCTGTTGCTTCTGCCTGCCTCTATATTATTCCTCTATTTGGCAAGCCTTCAAAATGCCCTCCCTATGTGCCAGTCTGTTCTTAGGTGTAGAGATATGGAGTGGTACAGAACACAGCTCACTTTCTGAAGAGTTAATGGTCTGCTTGAATCAAGAGGTGAGGATAACATCAATGAGAAGGATGAGCATGGTAGGCTGAGGTTAAGTTCAGAGGGGTTCTTGTCCTGAAGTGTTTTACTTTTTAACATTTGAATGCTCTGGAAAGCCAACAGATGCCATGGGCCAAATATCCAGCAATTGTTTTGTAAGTGGAATAAAAACACACGGAAATAAAAATACTTAGATTTCTGGTTCTAGTAGCATGGTAGTTTAAATAACATGAAGGCCCTCTGGGTACAAATATCAAAAAGTCTAGCTATAACTTAATGAAGACTCTTTTAAAGCTGCTGAGCTCTAAAGTGGAAACTCCTCAGGTGCCAGAAGTAAAGAATAGTACCTTAGGTTGACTGGAACATCATAACTAAGTTTTTATCATAGGATTCCAAATGCAGGTAAATAATCATTTGAGACTAGAGTTAAAATTTAGTCCGTTTCAGACTAAGATTTATTGTCTACCATTCACAGTCATTATTGAAGAACAGCTACATCAGGAATAAAATATTGAATGCTAAAGTAAGCAGAAAAATGGTATTTTAACTGAGATAGAATGGAACATGAGAGCCTGAATTATGATAGTGGTGGTTACTTCATCAAATTGTTGCAAATAGAATTATCATTATAATGGCATTTTATTAATTCTACACACACTTACATAGTGGTCCTATGTAACAGGATCAGAGGTATTGTCATTCCCTCTATTTTATTTTTAAAATATTTTATTTATTTATTTTTAGAGAGTGGGGAAGGGAGGGAGAAAGAAAGGGAAACATCAGTGTGTAGTTACCTCTCAAACAACCCCTACTGGGGACCTGGCCCACAACCCAGGCATGTGCCCTGACTGGGAATCCAACCAGCAACCCTTTGGGTAGCAGGTTCTGTCTACTTTAGAAGTGAAGAAACTGAGGTAGGTATAAGGAGGCTGAGGAACTTGTCCAAGTTTTTACCATTGGCAAATGTCAGGACTAGGACTCAAACACATACTGCTGAGCCAGGCTTCAGAGTTTGTACTCATTATATACCCTCTCTTGATATATACTATATTCATGTGTGTACATGTGTGTGTATTTATATACATACATATATGTGTGTATACCAGCAAGACTAGTGCAGATTTGTAGAATAATCAGGATTTTTTAGATGGAAGATTTTGGACATTTGTTTTTTGAAAATTCTATGTTTTTCAATTAATTAATTAATTAATGTATAATCCAGAATACTGTTTTATTAATATATGGTAGAAGTTATGCCTATAGAAGAACCAGGACTACATTTGATAGGCTCCTGGGAGAGAAAATACCTAACACCATGTAGTATTAATTTGTAAGCTGACAAAGTAACTTGCAGGATTTACTTTAGCTATCTAAAATAATTCTATTAAGAAATACATATATAAAAATTATCTCACAAATATTATCTAATGGGAATCAGTAAGAGTTCAGTCCTTAGGTACTTAAGAACAGATTTTCTCTTTTTCTTTCTTTCTTTCTTTCTTTCTTTCTTTCTTTCTTTCTTTCTTTCTTTCTTTCTTTCTTTTCTTTCTCTGAAAAAAAAAGAAGTTGGCAATTTACTTCAGTGATTAAGTTGGAAAATCCTCTTGCATATAGAACAACCTTTCTTTCTTTTTTCTTTTCAACTTTATAAATAAACTAGGGTAGACAAAAATGTTTATAATTGCTGAGCAGTACACATAAAACCCAATTTGCTATAGAGTGGGATTGATTTTCTAGCTTTGCCCTTCTTCTACTCAAGGGTAGCTCCATCTCTGTCCTTTTCCTCCACATCACGTCTTGATGACACTTGGGTTCGTGTCCCTCTCCACCTTAATCAAATTGGGAAATAATTTTTGGTCTTCATTGAGACTGCAAATATAACATTTACATCCACTGTTAAAGTTCACAAATATCTGAATTGTAATGGCATAAGAAAAATGAATTTTTTTTGTTTTTTTTCTTATCAAGGGCATAGTGGCAATTTTGAGCTAAGGGAGCCTGAACATGAGATGCACCCTTAACTCTGAAATAATATGGAATATGGTTTTCTCAGGGTGTGTGTACATAGAGATGGGAACCATGACCTTGGAAACAAGAGAAAATGTCTACATCTGACACTTTCCCTGTTGCAAACATAATCTCTCTCTTTTTTGTCCAACATGCCTGGATGCCAGCAACTTGGTGAATATGGTTCAGAGGTCACATGTCTTCTGCATTTCTCTACCCTCCAGATACAAAATAAGTCTCATAGGCTCTGGCAGCTTTGGGAAAGAGTTAGGTGAACTAGGACTTCCTCCTTCATGCTCAGGAGAGGAGCAGGGTGGAATGCTGCTGACACTAAGGCTGGATGGAGACACTGGGAGCTTCATAGTGAGAAGACAAACAAATCTCTACAGCTCTTTGTGTAAACAGCTTTCATTTTTCTTATTTACCTTGCAGTGCTGTATTGAGTATATCTACTGTGCCCTCGAAAGTGTCCCCTTAACAATTTTGAGTGTTATATTTGTCTACCCTGACAATTATCTCATCTCTCATCTCATGTCATTTGCCACCCACCCTCTCCTCTTCCTGTGTGAGGAAGTGGAAATAAAAACAAATGTTATATAGCACAATTGTTAAGAATGTGTGCTTTGGGTCAGAAAGATCTGGGCCTGCATACCACTTCATCTTTTACTGTGTTGCACTAGAAAGTTATTTAACCTAGCTCTCCTTTCCTCCCCTGTGAAATAAGGATAATAGCAACTACCTCAAATGTCATTGGGAGAATTATTTGGAAAAATGCATCTTAAATGCTGGGTGAATAGAAAAATGCACAATTATGATAGATATTATCAGCAGCATAATCATAAGAACTCCCTTTTTATGATAACATAAAGGACTCAAAAACCCCATTTTTTATTTAATTATATATCCTGATGTCTTAAAATAGAGTGTTATTAAACACATTTAAACCACCATATGATTACAAAAAAAATTGCCCATCACTGGAGTATCAAAAATAGGAAGTATATTGAATTCCTAAAATAAATCTGTATTATCCATCTAACATCTATCTATCTGTCTAAACTTTAACTCTCACGTAAGAATATGTTTATTGATTTTAGAGAGAGGAAGAGGGAGAGAGAGAAACATCGATGTGAGAAAGGAACATTAATCGGGTACTAACTGTATGTGCCCTGACCAGGGAATGAACCCTCACTCTTATTGGTGCATGGGACAAAGCTCCAACCAACTGAGCACCCAGACAGGGCTGAATTTGTAAAATTTAAATGTGATTTATTAAATAGTTTGAGAATACTAAAGAAGTATCTAGTAATGAAGGGTAGAGTAGATTTTATCCATGCAAAGACAATCTAATTCTTATTTTGTCAGTTTCAGTATTATCATCTATAATAAATCATGTTTCTGAATGTAATATTTATTGTACCTTCTGCCTTTTTTCCTACCCAATAAAACATGAGATTCACAAATGAAGATATGTTAATTAGGAAGGGAACAATAGAGAAAACCAAGGGTCTGAATAAATCACCAATTGGATAAACCAGTTACATTCATAGATACAGTGGTCCGTGGTTAGAGTGAATCCATTATTCATGGATTATTTGTCGGAACAAAGTTTTGGCAGTGCAATTTCCCCTCTCAACTGCCCATATGATCTATTGTTCTATTATTTTTTCCCTTAAGAATCAGAATGTGAAAGGAAGGTATAGGAGGGACAGGTAAAGGTGAAGTTGATGTTAAAGTAACATTTTTTCTTTGTAAGTTAAAAGGAGCAGAGATTTCTGTAGCCTATTTGAAAAGCTAGAACTTTCAGCTCTCTGCCAACAGCCAACAGCTGAAACTGACAAGGTCTGACATGTCCCCCTTCTTTTCCTGCTCCCATTTTCTATGAACGTACTGTATACACTGGATCAGGAAAGATAGTGGAGCCTTAAAATAATCAGTCTTTCAAATTGTCCTGTGTTAGTTTCCATAGGAAACAAAAGCAGGAACTGTAGCCGCCAGCAAGCAACTGTCTTGTTAGAAACCTCCCTTGTCGGTTCAGCTGTGGCTGTTGGCTGAAATCGGAAAGTGGCATTTTTCAAAAGGCCCTTTAGCTTCGGAGTCTATGGAGTTTTCACTTTGGAAAGCAATAAAAATGAATGGAAAAATATGAAAATTACTGCCAACACCAAGTTTTCATATACCTTAGGATATTATTTCTCATGCAAAGAACTTTTCATTTCACTGCCTAGTAGTTGATATATGAGAACTAAAATCCACTTTATAAAAGTGAAAAATACATCAAAAAGTGAAACTGTACATTTTTGGAAGGTTAAATCCTAGATCTTGGATGTGTGGTGCCTCCAATGTAAACCTTATCATGTGAAATTGCTTACAGAAACATTTCACTCTTTTTCGGAAGCTCAGTTTCCATCAGACAGCATCCTTGGTTCCTTCATATTCTGCGAATACATTCCAAGTTACACAGGCTGGGCAGACTTCCACAGAAGAAAGGTAGACAGGTTCCATAAAAAAAAACACAGCCAGCCATGAAATTTAAATAGTTTTTAAAAATATATTCACTTGGGGAAGAAATTATCCCAAACTTTACATTTAAACAGGGTTTCAAGTACATTCTTATACAAGTTTAAAATAAAGATGCCTCAAAATAATAATTCTTAAATGGTTTCATTGGGGAAAATGCATTTTATGAATACCCCTTCTATGAATTATAGTATGGTGTAATTCTACAGTAATTCTACCTAAGACAAAAGTTATTTCAAAAGTCTGTGAGTTTTTAAAAATATCACAAAAATATCTCTGAACCAGAAGTCACGGTCTCTCTGCTGTGGCTATCCATCTGTACCATGTTCCTTGGAGAACAGAAACAACCCAATTTATTATGAGGAAAAAAGAATAGAAAAATATAACGAGGCAAAGATTTACTGTACACATTTATACAATATAAGTGGAGAGTAATTCATCAGATACACACTTAAACCAAGGAGTAATCCATCAGATACATGTAAGTATGTTATCTGATACAACTGTGAACTCCTATACACTTTCACTTTCTCTGAGATTCACCTGCAACATCTACAAGATGATGTGACTCTGATATTTTATAAGTTTGACATGAAACAATTTATAATTTTTACACTTAACTTTTAAAAAAACTTTTGAATATTTATACCTAAAAGTAATGTTCTTTATCATGTTTCACACTCATCACCTGAGGACATCAGCATTCACACATTTTGTGTGTGTGTGTGTGTGTTTTAAATCAAGACCAGACCTGTTTTTTTATATATATACTTATATATTTCTCTACTAGATTTAAATTTCACAGAGAATTTTAAAAATATTCAAGGCACAATGTTGGAGCAGAATTAAATGACAGGATTGGCATGTAAGAAAGATCCTGAAAATTGTATTACAAAGAGAAAGAACAGAAAATTCAGAGGGAACATTTCTCTGCCTAAATACATGAGGAGCCTGGAATGACTTTAAAGTGGCTGCTAAACATTTGTGTATAAGTAGAATTGTAATAATGGAAACACTGTTAAGCTTGACTAGTCTTTCTTCATAACTCATGAATGCCTTTGCCAAAGGTTCTTTACAGGGCATCCAAGAGAAGTGTATACTAATAATAGTGTAATCCCACTACACCCAATTATACATACCCCTTAACCAGTGTCTGCCTCTTTTTCTTTCCCTTTTCTGAATTATGTCTAAAAAAAATAGAATATGCTAAGAGAGAGGATTAAAAAGACAACAAATGGCTCTCTTTCCAACATTAAAAATTACAAATAGCAACTATAATGTAAGAAAAATAGTCAGAGAGTGGGCTGAAGTGGATAATGATGTAAAGAGGGGAGAACAAGCTCCTTACCCATCTCCTATCATTAATAACACCACACCTGACAAAAAAATGATATTGTCTCCTGGAAAAAAACTACATAAATACCCAAGATTTTATTAAACAACTCATTTTATAAATTAAATCATTAAACTGCTTCTCCATGGGCTCTTCAGAAGAGCTGTCTGAAAAATAATGGATTGTCTGCAAACTTTTATCTTAGCTTTTGCCTCTGGAGCTGTGGTATTTAATTATTAAAATATAGTATTAATGAAACATGCAATCTTGAAAAGAAAACTACTTTTATCATTGCACATGAAAGGCAAAATTTAATATACTGAATATACTGTATACACATTACAAATGTATTTGCATCCACCTTCCGAATAGCAAGCACCCTCTCTTCCCCCTCCCTCCTTTACAGCTGCTCAATCTGCAAGAATGTGCAGAAGTAATTTATCTGAAATGGCCACTATTGTTCTTGATTCTGATTTGATTCCAAAAAAGCCAAATAATAGCAACCATTTTAAACATCAATTTTGTGCACCTGTTGTGCTGCATTATGATGCCCTGTGATTTCCATTTACGTCACATCTCTTGACATGCCTTTGATACACCATGCTGCTTTGCAAAACAAAAATTCAGGATGCTGGAAACCAATGTCATCCTTAGTGTATTAACAAAATGGCAATGGTAAATGCTATGGAATGAAAGCTGGAAAGGAAACAGGAGCACATCAACTTAACTACTAGCCAGAATAGTTAAGTAGATTTGAAGTAACTCAACAATAGAGGGACTCAATACCAAGCCAAGATATTAACATTGTTAATAATTCTGTTACTTAGGCAAAACAATAGGATATTGGTAGTTTCGTTTTCCCCATGTTGCTCTTGTCCTTGAATGAAATGGGAGTTGAGAGTCTGAGTTGTTTTTTCTGCTCTACTGTACATGTGGACCAGTTTCTTTGTTGATTAACTCTAGAAGGCATGTGATCCCATGTTAGCTGTTTTTCATCCCTGCAGCATCATCTTAATTTGCATCTCAATTTATAGCTCCAACATTTTCAGATATGTTGTAGTCGCTTCTTACCTTAGCCTAACTTTTTATTATCATCACAACTATATGAGGACTTACAGTGGCCATAAAAGGGAAGGTTGTAATACTTGATGGTTAAGGAATGGACCATAAGGTTTGCACAGCACTGACAGATGCGTGGGTCTCAAGTTAAAAAATACCTGTGCTGCCTTTGCTCACCTTTCTTGTTGATAACAAGCTTCTTCCATGCTGAGTGGAGTCATGCAAATGCTCATAATGCACAGGTATTTACAGCCACCTTTAATTATGTCAAGTGACCAAAGTGTCAAGATTTTATGACACTAAAAATTATTGTATCTATTCAAAGTGAAAGTGTAAAGAAGTTTGGTGTGCTTTCTGGTGGTATTAAAAAATCATATAAAGGGGCTCCTTCCAAAAATCTGAAGGGAATAAAAATTGTTTGATTCACAGGGTTAAACCCAGCTCTGTCCTAATGTAGGAATCACTCCCTCCTTCAACATTTTTGGCAGATGGCCTTTTGGGTTCTGTGAGAACTTTCCACTGCAGGGCTTACCAAAGCAGTCTGCTTTATTTGTAAACAGCCTTAATTGTTAGATAGTTCTCCTTTGCACTGAGCTGGTATCTTGGCATTTTGAAGCAGAATGAGATAACATGCCAACATGAAAAAGTCAGTGCCAACCAATGTCTCCTTGGTGGGTGTGGGATCTGTTCATACAGGGCTTCATGTGTGATTTAATGGTCTGTTGTCATTGTGTTAAAGTTCTTGACCATTTTTAACAAGGACCCCATATTTCATTTTGCTCTGGGTCCCCCAAGTTATGCAGTTGATGCTGATGCCAGCTGTGATTTCTGATATGAAACTGGTAACAATTCTCATGCAGCACGGTCTTTTGGGGGCTTCAGAGGTTATTTTATTTTGGTCATATGTATATCTTGTCAGTAGAGTTACATAGTATTTTGAGTCTTGTTTGAAAACAAATTTAATTTGTGGATTTTTTTCTGTTTTGTGTGCTTTCTTCCTCACACCTGCCCTTATGCCACTTAATTCAATGGGTAGGAAGACAAACTTGATTAAGGCAGTCTCTGAACTTTAGCATTAATAAGCTTCTCTCTGCTTTTGAAATATGTACTAACTCAAATTCTCCCTTGTTATTCAAAGTAGTAGTACATGTTTTAGCTAAGGTAAGCAGGATCTGAAATAACAAGTATCCTAAAGTGAAACACTTGGTTTGAATGCCAATTTATGCTTCTCACGGTTTCTATGATGTTGGAAATGACACCTACCTTCAATGCCTTCCTTTTTCTCCTTTGACTTGCCTACCTTCCAGGGCTGCACCAAACTTGACTGAAACTGCTGGAATGCTGAGTCAACATGAAGTTTCACTGAACTTGAACTCGGGGCTTTTCAGGGGCCAGCCTAATGTTCTGTCTCACTCATCACACCTAGTTTCAGGGACCACAGAGATATAGCTTGGAATCCCATCAGACAGAAATGCTTACACCTAGCACAGGGCTTCTGTTTTCTCTCTTGGTTTTGCCCACTGCTCTGCAGGGACTGCGTATCATTTCATGCTCATGTGAAAAAAATTCTGCAAAGAATTTTCCAGAAAGCAAAACTACTGGAACCTTTTTATGTACTGGGACTTGAACATGATTCCATGGGTAAGTCATTTAAAGCATTAGCTGTTAAAGTTGGTAAAATGATGGGGAGGGGAGAGAATGAGTTAGTTATTGAGAAGCACTAACTCAACCACTCAACCCTGCTTCACCCAGGACTTTTTATAGTGTAGAAGTGAATGACTGGGAGAAGCCTGAACTCCAAGAGACTGATTGTAATGTAAATTATCTCCTAAAAATAGAACCTAAACACTCTTCCAGACAACAAAACAAAAAGTGTTGGTGTATCTCTAATGTCTATTTCCAAGAAGAGCTTATAATTTTTATGTGATATCAAGATTCCAGTCCCATTTGAAAGCCTACTTCAGCAAATATAATGTAAAACATGAAGTGGTCATGATCTGTTAGAACCTATTATTATGATCAATTATTATTACTGTTGTGTTTATGAATATCATTATTACTATTTTTAAAGATTTTATTTATTTATCTTTAGAGGGGAAGGGAAGGAGAGAGAGAGAGAGAAATATCAGTGTATGGTTGCCTCTCATGTGTCCCCTGCTGGGACCTGGCCTGCAACCCAGGCATGTGCCCTGACTGGGAATTGAAGCACGATTCCCTGGTTCACAGGCCCACGCTCAATCTACTGAGCTATACCAGCCAGGGCTGTTTGTGCATATTATTCATGTATAGCTTCAACTGTACTTTTCTTCTATCAGTTAGTTGAATGAAACTACTTTATAATTAAATTAAATTATTTTTGGTAATAATAATTGAGTTTTTAAAGAGATAAAATGAAATAATTTGATGAAAGTACTTTGAAATTATAGTTACATATGAATATTATTGTCTTAAAAGTAAATTTCAATGTTTGGGCCTAGGAAAAAAATCACCCCTTAATTGAACACCAGAAGTGAACATTCAGATATTTTAATACTGTGTACACTGAACTTTCAAGGTAAAATTGAGTGACTGTGAAACATTCTCAGAAGTGTTGCTTTTTAGGTAGTGGAAAATTTTACTATTTATCTTAGATTAGTAACATTGCTCAGATTTCATATTTTGACTTTAAGATACTCTAACTGGTAATTTTGGGATTTCCCAGAACATGAGCACATATGTCCTTTGAGAGGCTATAATCTTGACTGGAACCAATCATTTTCATGAAAGCAAATTACTTGCTACCTTATCTAGAAAATTTACTTTGTCAACTATCAAACTTTCTTGTCAGTTTGGCTAAGAGTGAAGAAAAGGAAATGACATGGTGTTTTTGTACTTCCTCTCTAACCTGGTATCTTTCCTTCGCTTACAGTGTGAAAACTGTGCTGCAGGCCACGGCACTCCTGAGGGTGGATGCAGTAGACAGCACAGCTCTCTGGATATTGACTGCATCTTAGAGGTTAGCACACATTTGCCAATTGCTGAGAACCTTGAACTCACAGCTTACCAACTTACCTCCAAATAGCATTCTCATTAAATGAGCATCATATGGATGTGTTTCAAGAAGCAAGTTGAAGCAACAGATAGTGTCATAACTCTGAGACATAGATTTCCTTGTGTACAATTATAAGTTTCTGAAGAGATTTTTCCCTATAAGAGAGAAAGGATTTTTTTCCCCTGAAAAATGTTCATTCCATGTGTGAAACCAGTTGGTAATAGTGAGATATTTTTGTTGACTAAGACTACAATGATTTTTGTAATCAAGTAAAATATTAAACTCATAAAAACAGAGGAAATTTATCATGAAGAAGAAATGAAAAACAAGAACAGCACACATATATGAGTATATCAGATACATTTTTATCATGTATATGTAGATTTATTATTTTTTATTTTAATTGTTGTTCAAGTACAGTTCTCTGCCTTTTACACCCATCCCAGCCCACCCCCCAGTCCTCCCCACCTCCCTCCCATTTCCACCCCCCCTTGTTATTGTCCATATGTCCTTTATACTTGTTCCTGCAAACCTTTCCTCTCAGCTAAATTTTAATCATTTCTCTTACCTGTTTCCCTTCTAGCACACACACTAAGAAGAGAAATTTAAACCCTGTATTATGCTTATCTCCTCTTTTCCCAAATTACATTCTCTGAAGACCAAGGATTACTTTGATAAGTTCTGACTACTAAGAAGGTGAAGAAGAGTGGGGTCTGCTGTCATTCTTCCTGGTTGAAGGGACTGTTTTACTTAACACCAACTCAGTGCACAGGCTCTCCCTGACTTCAGGTGACACCCAGCCTCCCTCTGTGTCATCTCTAGTAATGAGAGGATATTACTTCCCAATACCTGATTTTCATCCCTCATGTCTTTGACTCCCATTGTTCACTAAGTTCAGAAATGTATATTATTTCATTCCTCACTTCTTTCTAACTGTTGTGAGCCTGGGTATGTTTATTTAAACCAGAGTAGGGAAAGATTCTGAGAAGAAACTAATCTAGAACCACATGAATATAATATTCTTTCTTATTGTATTATGATTGACAGAACCCCTATCAGAGTACAAGATAATATTTCATTGAATTAGAAGAAATACCTGTATCTTATCTAACACTTTAATATCCAGAAATGGTTCCATTAAGTTAAAGACCCTTTTCTGAAGTTGGTTTTCAGTTACCACAACAGGCTCTCAGGGCACAAAAGGAAATGCCCATTTTTCTCATGTAATTGATGCTATGTACTTTAATAGGGCCCTAAAATGTGGTGAAAATGCTTATCAGTTCCAGTGAGAACAATCTGTTCTCACTCAATCTCTAGCTCTCCTCATTTCCTGTCCTCTCCAAATCTTTGTCTTTTAAGAATGAGAGAATATATACACAAATATCATGATAGCAGTATTATTTAAATATCACTTGCCTGGTCACTCCAGTTTTTACTTTACTGAAAGCAGAGTACTACATGATACAAGACCCTGGTTTCTATGAGTTTCAGGAAGGCGTCAGCTTCCTAGGTTGAAAACATATGTCGTGGGAAGGTCTGTATTGTCAACACAAGCTGCCATTTTTGGGTTTCCATTAATGTGTTAGGAGGACTCTTCTGCATGAAATGCAGAAAAATATTTTAATATTATCCAACCAATCACTTAGGCATGTTGGTTCTGTGTGGGACAGCCTGAGGTAATATTTTTTTTCCTTCTCTTCTCAGGTCATGCAGAAGTGTGAGACTATGAAGGCGACCAAGGTGAATTCCCTCATTCCACACAATGGGTGGTTCATTCACCATGGGATGTTTTTGATAGTGCTCTGTCCACTCTAATTTTAAACATCTAAGCAATGGGAGTCCCAGCACTTCCCTTGGAATATTACCCTGCAGTCTAATGAACCTCAACATTAAGAAGATTTTCAATTGGTAATTAGTAATCAACCTAAATTTCCCTTTTCTTAATTTCATTCATTACTCCAAGTCCTAGCCCCTTGTTCCACCTAGTTCTTCACCCTCATTAGTGTGTATGTTCTCCACACACTAATAGGTAGTTGATAAACAAACAAACAAACTCTCAGTCATCATTTGGCTAGACCACAGACAGTTACTTCTTAGAAAAATATTTCAGTTCCCACATATACTGTTCTCCTTGAAATATATTTTAATATTAAAAATTCAAGTATTTTTAATAGCCAAAAAAAGAGTGTATAAGTGAGAAGTGTAGCAGACTGTAATGGACTAGAAGGGAATAAATACATGGTTAATGTGGGTGGATGATAATGGTATAGCTAAAGTCACCTTCTTTTCTACTTTCCACAAATACAGATTAAACCATTAAACAGTTGGATGGAATCTTTCCCCAAAGTTGTGCATTTCTATACTGTTTTTTAAAAATAATATTATCCTTTCATATTATGGACTAAAGGAGTGTTTTTCCTTGTTTACAAAAACATCCATTGTTTATATATTCTCTACCAATAATCATTAATTTAGCAAAAACATTGACATTAGTACTAATACTTTGCGTTACTGTTTAATTACATAAAACATTACGAGGTGGTAGTTAGATGAAAACCAAGCTTTAAGTTATGTCTCACTGATAACACTAATTGTTCCTTTCTATATTGAAACCACTTCATCAACTTATTTACTGGTAGAGTCAAAAGAACCATGTGTTAGTAGCAAACCTTCAAAATAATATTTAAAAAACCTGAGATTTCTGTTTAGAAATAATTAGATCCCTATTGTATCCATATTCCTATAGTAGTGGCTTGGTTCTGCCTCTATTCATGAATGCTTTTAATTCTTTTGACTTTTATCTTGAATTTTAAGCTAGTTTGCCACTTGCATTCATGATGCCTAATACACATTTTACATGAATAAACAAGCCCAAGGAACAGAAGGAGTATTGCATAACTTTTGGAAAGCTGTTCCAAGAACCATACCCTGGAATACTTAAACCTATCAGACGACACCCTCATGCTATAAACTATTGGCATTTCTGCATATATCTATGTGCTTTTCTTGAACACTTCTAGCTGACAACACGAACATTTGAAATCATTACCAAATGCAACAACCTTTCATTTTCAGTATGTAGACACCAGTCCCAGACTAGGTGAGTGTTTGTTGTCTCTAACTTCCTTCTTACTTTATGTGGTTGACTGTCTAGGACATTGAACTGATTTCTAAGAATTTCTTGTTCACATATTTGTTGGCAACATATAAGATTCTTTGAAATTGAAAAGAACAGAAATAGACTCTAGAAATCTTAAGCAGAAAGGGGGAATTGATTGAGGTAACATTGGCATTGTGAGGTACTAAACCTAAGGAGTGGAACAATCAAGTGTGCAGGAGAGGAAGACAGTCTGCTTCTAGGTCTTCTGGAAAGAGGCATACAACTCATGTGTCTTCGGCCATGTTTATGTTAATATCAGTCAGTACCAACAACTCCCAGCGAGTGGGCTTCACTGTTTCAATTTTCAAATTCTGGGAGAGAGAACCAAACTTTATTTGTGTTCCTATTGAGATTGGTTCATGAACTATGTCAGGGACTTGGACTCAGTATTATTTTCAAAGTATCTGGAGGCCCATCTTTATGCACAAAGGATTCCTCTTAGAAATCAAGAAATTCCTGTGAGAAATCCATACATAAGAGAGGTTAAATCCCCTGAGTCAAAATTATATGGCATAGTAGGTATTGAAGATGATTAATTTGACATATGGCAACCAATACTTGTTTAGTTTTACTCCCCACCTTTTGCTGAGTTTGGCATATGAAGTTTTTAGAGTTTCCTTGGGTCATGGATGAAAGATGTTTATGTAAAAATCTAGGATCTTTCAAGTGTAGCTGGTTGCAAGACTCCAGTCACACTACAGCTTGTATATAAAGCAAAACTATAACTTACATACTTCATTTTGGTTGCAGCTCATCTTGGCTTCTTCCTAAGCCCTCAATCATTAGTGAGTGAGGGCAAGGGAGAAAAATTAATTACTGGTATATATCCAATTAAGTTTCAAGCTGTTAGGGCTGATAATTTAAGTCTTTCTCAGTTGGTGTTCATGCTTTCATTTGGATAACATGACCAATCTCTTACTTATTTATCCCTGACCTTGCTTCTTCCCCTAAGATGGCAATCTAGTATGTGGGGAAAAGTTGGTGTGATTTAAGATTTCTACTAGCCTTGAGAATAAAATAGAAATTCTCAGATTCACATGCTAACATTATATTATCTTCTGGACCTCCTCATCACTTGTATTCCTGGAAGCAGTTTGGAGCTGAATTCATTCATAATTACCTATTTTTACCTCCAAAAAACGATAGGAGAAGACTATACAGCAGCTAATGTGGATATGGTCACAGCTATCTCCATCTGTACAACCCCAAGTCCCTACCATGTGCTCAGTTCATTACCAGGCTTGCTATGGGATTGTTTTGTCCTGTGACAACAAGTAACTAAGAGTTGCCAAGGAAGTTCAACCATGGGGTATCCCTTTGCCTTATCATGTGACAAGAGCAGTGGCCATTTTGATGTGAGCTTTCTAAAAAAACAAAAATTTTTCAATCTTTTAAGAACAAGCATTGTATAGAGAATATCGAGCTCTATATATTTAACACTTCAATCTTGTTTTTTTTCTTGACATTACAATTTGCTGGACACTGTCATGAAATAAAAATATTGATGTCTAAGATTATTTCTGTATGTATGAAAGCCACAGTTTACAGAGTTTCTCTGACCATACAATTTTTGATTTTGTATGTCAAGGAGAAGAGTTCGTATCAATAAAGTTAGATTTCAAATTGTTCAAGGATTAACCTTACTTGAGTCTTTTCCCTGGTCTGCTGTACTCTCAAAATTTTCCAGGGCTATCTCAGTCCTAACAGAAAATCTAAATGTTCATAGTTCTGGATGTAGTTTCTGGATCTAGAATGTCTTTTATTATTATCACATAGGCATAAAGAGCAGAGCATTTTTTCTGATTAATATTGGTATAATAAATGGTATAGTAAATTTATATAGTAAAGTTAACTATTAAATATAACTATTTAATATAAGCAACA
This sequence comes from Artibeus jamaicensis, assembly GCF_021234435.1. Lineage (NCBI taxonomy): Eukaryota > Metazoa > Chordata > Mammalia > Chiroptera > Phyllostomidae > Artibeus > Artibeus jamaicensis. The sequence continues at coordinate 4,542,272 of NW_026521810.1, read as the reverse complement.
TTATTGGTTTTATCCAAGTCCAGTGTGATGCCTTAATATCCCCACAGATGTTTTGTCAGTAGCAACTCACCAGAGTCCAGTGTCTGGATTCTAACTTATAACTGCTTTATTTTTTCCAGTGTTTGATTCCTATGCTTATAAAAACATAAATGTAAAATAAACTTTTCATATAACCATTTTTAAAAATATGCTCTTCTTTAGTCTCTGTATGTAGTGTGCTTTCTTCATAACCAGGAAGTAGTTACAGGGTATAAATAAATTGGAACTCTTTTCTTATTTTCATACTGAACTTTTCCGAGAACGTTATGATTATCCTTTCCTTGCCCCTTGTAACCCTGCTCTGGCTAGATCTTAGAACTCTTGGATCCCTAACATTTGGGGGTTCCATATGGACCTGTTTGAGCATGTCATGTAAGTTGTTTCTTTAGAAACATACACATGTGTTTTTAGTGAATTCACATACATAAGAAGACCGTGGGCCCCAGGTAGCTTCAAATCTCTTTCCTTCCTTTATGTTTGATAACTAAGAGGTGTGGAGAAAGGCTCCAGCTAGTGAAAGGGCCTCCTGTTCCTCTTTATTCCTGTACTCAATCTTAGTAATTCAGTCACTCATTCATTCTCTCAAAAAAGATTTCTTAAGTATCCACTGTTTCCCAAGAGCTGGGAGGGTCAACAGAAAATAGAAATCTCTTTCTTTGGCCACAATTTACATTTGGTAATAAACTTACAAATTAGTACAAATATTACATCTTTTCTTTTTTAAATATCTCAAGTCTTAATTCTTTGGTGTATATTACATGATATGATAAGTCAAATTATAGTGTAGAATTCTGTCTGCTACATATATTTATTGCTTTTTATCCTCAATATAAGCATTGCAACATTTCTGAATAGCATTGTGTGTGTGTGTACACACACACACATATATATATGCTATAAGTCTTCAATATTGTCAATAGGTTCTGTTACTTTAAGCAAGATGATGTATAACAAAACCAATTCTATCACAAACTAGTTAATATACATAAGAGTTCTTAGGACATGTCATAAACATTATAATGAAGTGATGTTGAATGAAATGATGTTATTCAAGGACATGCTACATTTACATAATGTAAATATAAATACATATGCATATATCCATGTCTTTTATGAACAATTAAAGACTCCACAAGTACCTTGCTTTTTACAACTGTAGTTTTTAAAAAGCTTATGTAACAATGTAACAGATTTTACTTTTTAAAACATTGACTTAGTTATCAAAAAAGTACCCATAATGTCGATAAGTGGCTCCTATAGGAGCATTTACAAATTAAACAAAAAACAAATTTGGGCTCTTTAATATTGTCAACTAACAGTTTAAAATAAGTATGTAGTTTTGATAGTGAGGCTAGAGTAAAATTTACTATGGTTAATACTAGAAACCATACATATGTCAATCTGAACTTTTCCAGGCTGCCCAATACTGGCATTTTCCTGTTTCTTCCATGAGACTGTGCCAACTTTACCAAACAACATTTAATGCTATTTCCAGGCTACTGTTTTCACAATGTTTTCTTCTTCTTCTTCTTCTTCTTCTTCTTCTTCTTCTTCTTCTTCTTCTTCTTCTTCTTCTTCTTCTTCTTCTTCTTCTTCTCCTTCTTCTTCTTCACAAGGTCTTCTTCAACTTCTTCAATGACTTTTACTTTGTTCTTTAACCTGTTGTGAATAATAGGTAAGGTGGCTCTTGGTAAAATACTGAAGCTTCTGATGAATCTTCTCTTCAAAGGTTCTTGGCTAACAAGTGCAAACAGTAAATTTAAAGATTTTGTGGTGAAAGGAAAATTTACCTTGTCATGGCAAAGACCTCACCAACATTTCAGAAATGGTGTCAAGAGCAACCCTTGGAGGGACCACTCAGCACAAAACATCAGTATGGCTACAACATTATGGATTTATGATAGTTAATTGCTGACCCTCAACAAAGTTACATGATTTATTTTGTGTCTGCTCCTGGGAGGGTGGGTGAAATTCCTATTAGGCTAATTAGTATTTTTTTCTCTCTCTCTATTGTATGTGGAATTGTTTATGTTAAACCCAGGGTCAAACTACAGTCATTTCCTGCTTTTCTCCTAAGTGATTTATTTTCATTTATTTCATATCCAGCTTTACTAGTTTGCTACTATCTAATTTAGATTAATAATATGCCAATATGTAAACAAAGAACAACTTTCCTGTACAGTAACATATGAATTGGTCAAGGGCGATGACAATTCCAATGAGAAATCTGGCCTTGAGAACTGAGTCTACCATCTTCAAACTCCCTGGTACTCCATCATTGTGCTTAAAGCTTCTGAGAACATTATAGCAGGTTGTCCCCTGATTGCCAATACAGTCTCTAAAAGGTGGGACAAGTGTAAGAAGAGCACCTGGTACAATTCAGCCTCCAGATAACCATCATTTAAAATAAAGTAATATTTAGCAGCTCTTCAGGCAAACACCATGATTGCAAAAAAGGTCAGTTTCAGTGAAAGAGTCTTTATTTTATATTTTCTTCCTTATCTAAAATGGGCATTTTCTTTTTTGCCAATAAGGCTCAATAGGGCCATGAAAACTGAAGTCCTTCAAAGCTGTTAAATGCATTTTTAAATTTACAATAAAAGTCAGCCTGACAAATCTTCCAGTAAAATCTCTGGAGCCTCATAGCAGCACTCACACAATATTTTTTAAGTTCGAATTTTAGTATTCAGCACCTTGAGATACAGGAAAATCAAATGTGGGCAAGAAAAGTGGAACAAAACAAAAACCAAAATAGAAAATAAACCGTTACCCACAAAGACAATAAAAAAAAGCAAACTGTCACACAAGCCATTAAGCATATGCCAAAGTAAACAATCATGCCATGTGCCAGGGGTCTGCCCTGCAGGTAGACGGCAGGCAGCCGGGAGTAATGGAAGGGGAAGCAATGGAGGCAAGAGTGGAGGGGCTGTGGAGCTGGAGAAGAATGGCCTGCCTGAGACTCAGTACACACCATCGGCCATGCAAAACAGGACGTACCTTTCTAGCTTGCTGGTTTTGTCGGCTGAGACAAAGCAGTCCCATTCGCAGCAGGAGGCCAAATCAAAATGAAATTTTATTTAGTCTGCAGTGTCCCCAGATTGGGTTTCAGAGTGACTGCTTTAGGAGATAGCATGGATGTGGCTGATGCATGCTTTGCATATGAAACTACAGTAGGAAAAGAAATCTACATAATCAAAAAAAATCAGTGCTCTGTGTGTTTGACAGAAACCCTGGACTCCAGTGATTTTACTGTAGTGTATGTTCTCAGGCCCTTTTGGAGTGAAATATGTTTTTAAAAAGTTTCTTTTACAGTATTAACCACAAATACTAAGAGGTCTATAATACTCTAATTTATGAAAATGTGTAGGGTTAAAACTCTACCACATCAAAATAATAGTGATTTTTAAAATATTTATGAATGCATTGAAAATATGTGTGAAAAAACAATTGAATTTTAAAACGTGCAGATTATTTGGTGGGGTGTTATTCTGACAATTACTATACCTCTGAACCTCAACAAAATAAATTAAAAGCTTAAGCCTGATGTAATACTGAAATTAAGACTGAGAGTTCTTTTGATTTTTCTCTGGGAAGACACTTAACTCATTCATATTTAAAAGCTATTTTTTAAAATAGGGAAAGTGCTTCTGAAGGCTTTTTAGACAATGGAAATATTTTTAAAATTAAAAAAGAGACTATAAAGTGTATACAGACTGCATAGCAGGGAATCTTTGAAAAAATATACAGATACAGATATACTGACTGTTATACAGGGTTCTCACTGGCCTTGCCAGGAAAGGAAAGTGGTATGTAAGAGACAGAGAGATGGCAGGTGGGGGTACAGAAGAGAGTCTGTTGGTAAATATACATTATTTCTCAAATAAATACTTATCCCAGCTTGATTTTGATAGATAAGTTTCTTGAGGTTGAGTGCTGACCATCATTTTCTTTAAAGAGGAAAAAGAAAAAGAAAATTGAAAGAAAGAAAACCTACCTGTATAAAATGGTATGCATGCTCTGAAAACATGGGCAGTCATCATTCTGCTTTAGGAAGTGTTCCTAGGCTAAGAGGAATATGAATTCTGCCCATGTGAACTCTGAGGAGTTACGTTCCAAGCCACCACACAGAACACTATAGAAACTTCTTTCAATAATGAGACACAAATAGCTCACTCACGCAAAGTGCTTCCATGCAGACCCAGCAGCAACCCCCAACTACAGAACCATGGACTGACTGATACCCCTTTGAGAAGTCAAGCCTAATTCTGTGATTCAGATTTAGACATAATATTCTTTAGAAAAGCTATCCCCTGCTCCAGCTTGAATTGGCTATCTGTCAATAATAATATTTACAGTTGTAAAGGTCTCCTTAAATTGATAATGTTGCATCGGCACGATGCACCATGTTGTGTGTGCATGACACCAGCATAATCAAAGCCTAAAATCTGAACTGAGCAAGGAAGGCGTTTATTCCCCTCGGCTACAGGACCACCCCATCCAGGTCTCCTGTAACAAGGGCAACATTGCAGCTTCTCTGCTGCTTACAGACAAGCCCCTATATTGGCTTGCTGTTATATAATAATTATTTAGAGAGTTATTAAGCAGGAGTTTTGTCTGCATATTATTTTTAGTGACAAGACACTCCTTTCTGGGGAACAGAAATATGTTAATTCTTAACAAATCCTATATCCCCCCAATTCAGTGCACCTGGCATTCACTTTCTACCTAATAATCATCTGTGAATATGCAAATGTTCAGTGTCTTGGTAACCTCATTAATTTATTCCTCAGGCAATCATGGAATGTGAACCAGTCCTGTGCCACTAGTACTAGAAATGGTGCCGATCAGCGCTGGGAGAATCAGCTGAGAGCTCAGCCTGCATATTGAAATACTGTTTCATCTTTATTCTGTCCTTTGGCACTCTAATTCAAACAAAGACTCTTACCTTCCCCCACTTAACTGACAGCAAAAAGCAAAAGTAAAAAGAAAAAATGCCAAAAGATAATAAATCAAGATCTTCACCTTTTGCCACCAAATACAGACCAGAAGTGATTCATGGGCTGAACGAATCGCCACAGAAAAACAGTTTTCAAACTGCCAAAGTTGTCTTATTTTGATATTTATTGGGGGGGCAGGGTAGAGGGCAACCTGCTTTCCATACTGCAACACAGGAAAATTATCTTTCTCTTCACCCGCACTAAAAGCCCTGAATAATATTTATAAAATGTTAGAAGATCCCGGTAGATTTCCTATTTAACAAGCCATGTATGACAAATCACAGCAAAATGTACTACGTTCTTAATCTTTAATTAGAATGTGAATATCTGCTAGAGAACGCAGTTAACTTTGACACGTTAAATCTTCTGGTTAAAGTGCCTTACAGGAAGAGCAAAGATGAAACACTGGAACAGTCTCTTGCTTTTTTCCATTCACCCAGACAGTTGGGGAAGGATGATAACATCTTGTAATACCTGCTCTGTAGTAATTAATCGCTGTGGTATTTAGGACCATTCAAGTAGACAAATATGACAGAGACAGGGACAATTAGGAACCTTGTTCAAGCTACATTAACTTTTCCAGCTATTACAACACAGCAGCTCAAGTTTGCTTGTAAAAGCTGCAGAGGGATTGCTATGCATTAGCCGTGCGATTATTAATGAAAGAAAAAGAGAATTGTGTTTATTGTAGTTTGAAAATTGCAAATAAATTTCAATTATCTGCTATGTCATTTTGTTAAACATGCATTCTGGAAATGCCTTTGTACTCTAAATTATGAGCTACTAGTAGTACCAGAAACCCTTAGGGAGATAGAAAATCAAGATTTTTGGTGAACTGATTTTTTTTTTTGGTAAGTGAAACTGAAGATAGGCAAAACCACCTGAATGGGTTTTAGCTAGCTAGCTCTGTGCTCTTTGGAATCCTGGCATTTATTCAATCCATCCTTTACCAATAGAACTTGAGTTAGATGTCCTAAGAAGACAACAGGGCAATCATAATCACACTGTGAGAAGAAACCAGATAGACTCTCCTTTCTTTGGGAACATCCTCAAAACAATTACAAGAAATCAATTATTATAAATAAATAATGTCTGCCACCATGGCATCTCTGCTCCTTGCAATAACAAAGTCAGGTTTTAAAATTTTTTTTCAGAAAAAAACCCTACAGAGGGGTTTTCTCAGCTGGAAAGTTGATGGAGAGTCAGCATTTCTAGAGAATAGCTCACGTCTATTCCTTTTTACAAAGATAACTGCCAATCACTTTGAATGACAAACTTGATCTTGTACACGCACATACACACACATGCACACACACACATGCACACACACACACTTGGGAAGCAGAAATAAACATACTGGTTTCCCTGTTGTCTTTTGTGAAACTACTCATTTCTCAAAGTTTACAGACATAGATATCTGGTACCAAACCTCACCTTGTTATCTCCCACCCAAACCACGTTGCGGAAACACTCTCAAGGAGCTGACAAGATGCATGTCTTGTGACCCAGAAAATGTACCAAGTCCAAACTTTCCATGTACCCTGCTATCTTCTTACCCAGGACTAGCTCATGACACATTTCTACCCGATTTATTATCTGATTTTACTGGTCATCAGGAATTGAACATGAAAAAATAATTCTGGTGTGCCCTGGATCTGGGGACCTGATCCAATAGTCTTCTTTAAATCAAAGAAAGACCAGCTTAGCATGGCACAAAACTGCATCCCCACCCCAGAATCTGTTGTCACACACACACACAAAAAGCTGCTCAGTGCTCAGGAACAATCTCCCCTCTCAGCCGGGCTGCGATGATGTCAGCTTTCTGATTACAAACTGCTTATTTATGCTTCAACAGCTGCCAAGAGCAGCAAATAAGTGGCTAAAAGAGTGTCTAGACCAAGCTTTCAGGCCTCTATTGTCTGGGGGTTGTTACCTGGTTGACAGCGATGGGTCCAGCTGCCTGGTGTGAAAGAGAGCAGAGATGGGGAGGCAGTGATTGACAGAGGGCCCTCTGGGTCAGCCCAGATGGCCCCACGTCTTTATATTCCTGGCTCCAAAGGAAAAGGCAGGGCCCTGCCTGAGGTTGGAGGTGAAAGGAAATGTTGGAGGGTAATGAAAGAAATCTTTTGGCCAAATTTGCGATCATGAACACTTCCCAGGGGGCATGTTATGTTAGCCTGTCCAAGTAGCCACAGAGTAGCCAGAAGTGAGCACTGGAGCACAGGAAGCAAACCATTTTCAGGTAAACCTCACAGGCCTCTGGGAGGGGGAGTGGAGGGAGAGAATGTATAGATAGAACATTCTTTTCTTCTTCTTCTTTTAAATTATTTATTTATTTTTTCATTTTGTTCTCTGGTTTGGGATAATCTCAAGCAGAGGCATTGGTGGCCACCTTTTTAATTCACCACGCCGAGAGTTCCAGGAGAGCTTCAGAAACCCTTTTTTTTCAAATCGAATACTTTCAATCAAATACTGACAGAACATGAAACACTCCAACATTTGGGAAAAACAAGGAGCTTTGCAAGCTGACGTAAATGTCTAATTAGGATATTCCACTACCACTTGCAACTTTTGAATCTCTTCTTCTCATTTGTTTCCACCCATGCTCTCCCTTTTAACACTTTTCAGAGTAAATCTGAATGTACCACATCACTCCCTTCATCCCTGTCTCGCAATTCATTACAGTTGATTGGCATCAAACATTTGCGGCTTTAATTCTGGTCCTCCTCTCACCCTCACTTGATAGTTTGGGGTTCTTGTGAAGGAAAGAATGCTGCCAAATATCGATCACAGAGAGGCACTCATTTGAAAATAACTGCCTCCATGATGCCCACTCCTAGTTACTGCTACTCACATACTTTGTGCCTTCTCAGAGAACTATGATGTTATTATTTAGACACCATTGTTCCTAGAGGGACAATTAAGATGTACAGCTCTCAGTGTGTAGCAACTAATGCTATACTTTAATTTTTTTGTTCTTATGTACTTTTTCCCAGGCACTGAAAAAATGATTTCTTCCAAATGTTGGCCATGATCAGTGATGCAGATAGTATAAACCTGATAATTCTGTAATCTTAAAGTTTGTTGCATTAAAAAAAGAAGAAAATGAAGAGTAAGCTTTCTACTACATGAAAACAGCATCCATTCAAAATCATAGTAACTCCAGAAGCTGCCAGATTTGAATGAAATACCAGAGAACACCTGAGGAGTCAAAATTTGTGTATACAGTTAGCTTTCTCTATAATATCTGATTTAAACTCTACTGAAAATGAAATTACATTAAATTAACTGTAAAAACTGTCTATTTAATTGAGCACAGAAAGACTTAATAGATATAATAAAATGTTAAAAAGTCAAATGATGTGCAGTTACATTTCAGTTAGCACTGCTCAACAAATGTACTAAATTTATTCCCTTCAATAATGATGTGTTTTGAACATTTAATTAGATAAATAATGTCTAATCACTTCAACAAATCTGAACTGGAAGGATCCTTGTCATCAAAGGCGACTCATGTTTGTTATAACTACCTTGAAGGGGAAAGTAAAGCAGACCAACTTGAACTCTTTCCAAGGAGATGAGCAGGAAACTAAGGAAAAGTCTGTCTTTCAAGCCTCATTAAAATTCTAGGTTTGCTAAACAAACCATTATTTACAGTAAGATGAGTGTTATTCAAATAGATTCCTACTTGTCTGCCTTTTTTTAAGTATCAGAAACTATAAGCAGCTGATAAAAAAAGTATTCAGTGTTAGATGTCCTATAATTCATTATAATACTCTTTCTTTTAATAACTACTTTGCTCAAGTGATTGGCATGATTACAAAAAATTACTTCAAATTATTCATCTCTTATCTTTCCTCTAAGATATCCTAAGTTGGATGATAGTTACCATAATGGGACCCTATTAATTACTAATGTGGAAAGTCCTTCACAATTTGGATAGAGTTTGTAGGCCAAATACAGAAAATACTGACAAATGCAACCTTACATCATTTACTCCTTAAGATGGTGCCACCCACTGTCTATTAAATGAAATGTCAATGGCATTTATTTTTTCATTTGGAATTTGCTAAGAAGAGCCCTACCTGTATGTGAAAAGCAGACTCAGAATTTATATATATATATATATATATATATATATATATATATACACACACAAATGCACACATACACAATAGAGTATATTGGAGCTTTGCACAAAGGTAGTGATGTACTCTGAAATGTAGATGATTCACATAAAATTACCATTTCAAGCTTATGGTGTTAATTCGTCCATATCGTTCTGGGGGGAAAAAGTCTTCATACAAAATATTTCCATTTATGATATTGCCTCAAATGATTTGGGGAATAAACCTGTAAATCTATTTAGTTCATATCACTGATTCTATTTATTGGATATAAGTTCTTTACTTAAATCTTACTTCTATAGGTTTTATTTCACCTGCAGCTGCATTAGAATACTTTCTGTCCATCTCTCAATCCTGTTTCCACCTTCTGGGCCAGGACATTCCAGCATGATCACTCAAGTCTTCCCTACAAGAGAAACAGACCACAGGACAATGGTATTTGGTCTAAGCTTAGACTTGTTTTGTGTTGGAGGCATTTTTCCTTCACTCTGTACTCCCCTCGGCTCATCTTGGCTGAATCTGTGGGTATACATACCTTTGTTATTTCTGCTGCAAACTTCTTGATTTTTGCCTGCATTGGCCTTTTAGCAATCATTGGGATTTTAATCCCTGGGGCTACTTCCTGGGGTCTCATCCAGGTATCTTGTATTGCTATAATGTTGCCCATATTTTGCTCTGGAAATAAAAAGAAATTGTGGAATGCAAAATATACTCCAGTGTATAAGACATGATCAAATATACCACACAGCAAAATGTGTGGAAAACGGTAATATAAGATGCAAACATATGCTCTGATTATAAATGGTTTGTTCAGATCTGCATTGCTTATGTAACATTTTTCTAAGAGTCACAGATAATCCCAGAACAATAAAAATGTTCCTAATTGAACTTAAAATACATAAAAGGGAATTATCCATATCTTTATATATTGGAAATGCAGACCATGAAATCTATACACGAGTGAAAATATTTTATCTACCAACATGAACAATGCATCCAACAATGCAATTTTAATGTGAAAAAGGTGAGATTTTGTTCTCATTCACTGTATTATTTTTCTGCTAATTTGTTAATCTTTGAGCCAATCCTGTAGGATTTTGCACAGTAAAACTTGGAATTTTATGCTTTCTTGCAAGCAATTTAAAACTTCTATTTAAAATTCATAAAAGTAGCTTTGTTTGGGTTGCCTTTCCATGTGTAAGTGTTATAGTCTGGAACTTGGCCCTTCTTAGGAATAAATTAAATTCCAAAGTCCAAGTAAGCTTGTGCTTAGTCATGAATGGACCTGAACAAATCGCTTAGTCACCCTCTACCTCAGTTTCTTAATTTACAAATGGTTGTGTTGGATTCTTTCTTAGCCAAACTATCTTTAAAACTGCCACTTATGAAAAAGTAATGCCCCTTGGAAAAAAGACAGGATATATTTCTGAAGCTCACTAATTTAGAGCATGAGAATCTGAAGAAAATATATGGAAGAAAAGAATGGATTTTATCTATTTTTGAATGGGTTGATTTAATTTTTTTATAATGTCTGTCCATGTTCTCCATGAATCAAAAAAAAAAAAGAGAGAGAGAGAGAGAGAAAGAAAGAAAGGAAGAAAAAACAAAAAGCCGGATTTGAATTGAAATTGATTTATAATCAAAAGCCCTAAAATTGTGCTCTAATAATATAGAGATGTGCCCCTTTGGGGCACACCATTCCTCTACCTGTAAATTCTGCCCAGGGAAGGGCATATGTGGTATGTGAGCTTGAATTAAGAGCAAAACCTAAGGTAACAAAGAGGCAATAAACTACAGATCTTTTTTAAAAGAATGCAATTGATTAAAACATTATTATTCTTATTTTACAAATGGGAAAATTAGAGCAAGACCACCGGGACAATATTTGTACTGCCCAAATCAAGAATAAAGAAGATAGAATAAACACAAAATGGCTATGATTCTTTTATAATCTACTAAGAGGACTTTGAAATAGCCATTTCAGGGTCATGGAATGAAGAGCCCTTCCAGAGGTAATGCTAAGAAAGGCAGAATTTCACATTGGACCCTCTTCCACTCACCTCATCTGAAAAACTGAATCATGGCTACAAGCCAGAACTATGATTTTACTAATTTCTATCTTTGGATAGAAAGGCAAATAGTGAGATATTGGGACCTTCCAAAATAGTATCCCTAGCATATCCCTCCTTATAAAGAGGCTATAGCACTATTTTCATTTGCCAATGGGTCACAGAGATAAATGAGACACAGAATTTTTTTTCAGTTATAAAAACCAACAGGGGTTATGAAATTGGTGCAAAGTTTTACCTCAATATTCTGCAACTGTAAAAACAGTTTTCCTCGAGTCTTCCCTAGGAACTTAATAACACCAAAAAGTGTCAAAAGGAGTCTATTTCTTTAATTTCCAGTAATAAAAAAGTATGCAGATCAAATATTATAATGATTGAAAACTTTTAAATCTGTATATTTTATGATAAAACATATATTTCATTTTTTAAAATGTATTTATTTATTTATAGACAGAGGAGAAGGGAGAGAGAAAGAGAGGTAGAGAAATATCAATGTGTGCTTGCCTCTCACATGCCCCTGGCCCACTACCCAGGCATGTGCCCTGACTGGGAATCAAACCAGTGACTCTTTGGTTCACAAGTTGGCACTCAATCCACTGAGCCACACCAGCTAGGTCTCATTAATTTCTTAATTAGTTCTTCTGGTTAGCCATCTTCTAAATGTTAAATACATAACAGGCTTACAGATACATTTATTAATAGCACAGTCATTTGACATACAGCTATTCAGTTTAATTTTAAATGAGCGTGATGACTAAGACTTCATCTAAGATGAACAGTAGTGATGTTATAGAATTTATGTCTATAACATATTCGTATATCTGATTTAAACAGTATTATTTAAAATTAGCTAATAGTCCCTTGTATATTTCTGACAATAGAAGGCCCTTCTGGTTTTCCCTATTTTCATGTTGCTCATGGTCTATGAGATAGACTATAGCTTCAACAAGTCTTTATGGTATAATGCAGGAAGAGTGAAAATGGAGGTACATCCAGGGGGTTATGAGGGCAAAGAAGAAGGTCCTGAGTTTTGAAGTCAGAAAAGATAGTCTGCTGGTAGTAAGCAATGAATATCCAGCTTGAAGTCAGGTTCAGAGAGGTTGGCCATCAGAGTGAGAAATAACCAGGTACCTTAGACACAGAAAAACCATCTTCTGAGTCCAGGATGTTTATTTGCCAATCATGATCTTGGTTAAGAAACTGGCATCCAGAAGTTTGAAATAAGTAAAAGGTATGGGCATAAAAGGATGAGAAATTGACACAAGAGAGTCATCAAGGGAATAATATGTGAGTAGGAAAACTAGATCATGGATGTGGAGGCACCGACAGGAAAAATGCAGCTTGGTAATGCACTAGAGAACCCCATACCTTGTTGTATACTCTCAGAACCTTTCTTACAGGAAGCCCTGTTTCAGCATATATAGTGGGGATTGTCCACCCATAGCAACCTCCTTTTCTAGAGCTGCAGCTGAAACCTGGCCTAGACTTACAAAGTGGATGAAGTGGGTCTTGCTTTAACACAGATGTAATCCCAGGAACTAGTCTCTATTCCTCCACCCTACTGCAAGTAGCATTACTGCCCAGAGACTCTGGGTTGTGCTACACCCACAGAGAGGATGCCCTAAACCCATGTCAGACCTCAGCCACTCTGATATTAAAATTTGTATAGCCACCATCTGCATCTCCATAAATGGACCTACATACTTTAGGACCCATGGATTCTTCTTCATCTCTTCTTAAAATTTAATAAGGAGAAAAAGAAGGAAAGATTCTCTGAAGAGAAAGAGATTTGTGGATTATGTAAGAATGTGGGCAGCCAGGTGGAGGAGGCCGTGGGCAGAGAGAAAAGATAACCTATTCAGTGACAACTGTGAAAAAAATTCTGACTGCTAATATGCTATTCGAGGAAAAATTTGAAAAAGAAGTTAAAGTCTGATGAGGCCAAGTGAAGCACACTGCTCTGTGTGGACATTGGTCAAGGTCCTTTACAACCCACGATTAAGCAAGCACTGCTGGAAGGTTTTGCCTGCACAAGGGAGATGCCCACTTTCTTCTAATACCATTCACTGTCTTGAGAGTGTCAAAAGGTTGAGAATCAGGACAGAAAAGACATTTTTGAAAGCATAATAAATTTAAGGTAAGAATATCCACAAAAGAGAAGGGGTAAAGTGGATAATGAGGTGGGATTTGTCCAAGTACCTATACTTCCATTTCCTTTAGGTAATTTAGTGTTGAAGTTACTGTTATTTTTTTCCATACAAGTGAGAAGAGGGGGTGCCATCCCCGTGTCCATGTATATCAAATGTAGAATAAGTCTCTGTGCTATTGATACTTATCCTTAGCTATTAACATAACAAAGTCACATCATCAGAAAAGCATGATTCATCTGAAGAATATAAAAAATTAGTTATTTTGCTAGTTCCTTGAAGTTATAAGACATTACAAAATAGTCACTATTTTTTAAACAGTGCTTACTGTGAGTTTTAAGAACAGTTATAAAAAGGTACAGACTTTCAGTTATAAGATAATTCTGAGGATATTATGTATAGCATGGTGACTATAGTTAACAATACTCATCTGTATATTTGAAAGTTGCTAAGAGATTAATTCTTCAACCAATTAAGTGAAGGAACTGTGCAACTTAGGTGATGAATATTAACTGATTGTGGTAATCATTTACAAAATATACATATATGAAATTATTATATTTTATACTCTAAACTTATACAATGTTATCTCAGTTATATCTCAATAAAACCAGAAAATATAGCTATTAAAAGAAAATGAATGGAGAAAATGAAACTAGTGGATCACGGTAGTATAACATTTACTTACAAAATGTTTTGAAATAAAATATTTTTCTTTCTCTTTAAATTCAAATCTTTACTCTAAAAATGGCCACCATCTAGTAGTATGTGCCTATGTGTGTGTGTGTTGAGAAAGAAGTATAAGAAAAAACAGGAAAAACACACTTGCTGCTTTATTATTTTTCTCCATTAGTCTATGTTACATTAATGAAAATAATTCTTTATTGTGTATTACCCAGCAGAAGACAAGGTCCTAGTAAATATTATATTAAATAGGAAAGGGGACCTGTATATTAAAGACAGTTAAATTCTGAAAGTTGAAAGAGAGGATGGAACTGGCTCGTTTTTTAGTTATCACTCTTTTTTTGTTTTTGTTTCTTAGAGGTTCCAACTGGTTAATTTTGATTAGAACTTGAAGAAAAAGAATAAACTTAATTTTAACCTAGTCCATAATAAGATGGATGGCCCAATGAATTGCCTAGTGAGAAAGACCCTCTGGAGAATTCTGAAATGCTTCCATGTCATCTTTTTCTGATTGTACAATAGGGACAATGGAGGTAAAATGTTTCAAACAAGAAGCTTTTGAAGATCTTCTCCCAGCTTAAATTACTGCTTATTAGGTTTTTCAATGTATAGTGAAGCTGGATGCTTGGGGATGGATTGAGATGATTTTCAGAATTTGCAGCGGAGCCAGAAATATGATGCACTTCAAGACGTTAATTTGCAGAACTATATAATGTACTTAAAGGCAAGTTTTTGATAGATCTCATTTCATTACTCTATTTCTTATTTTCCATTAGTTTCTTACGATGTTTTAGAATTAGCAAAATACATGTTAGTTTTTCTTTTCTAGGCCACATTTGTATTGTGGGCTGCATCTGGCTGGTATGTGGGCAGATTTAGGAATATCCTGTACTATTCATGTTACACCTGAATTGACACAGTTTTGCATAGTGCCTTTTGAGGCTTTGACTATTTCCCTTTCCCCAAACATCAACACTGACCAGGTTTCAGTGCAGGGCTGTGTGTGCAAAGCACTAAACAAAGGCTTCCAACTGAGGGCACGAGACGGGGTTGAAATCCAGTTCTATCCACTCTTAAACTGAAGTCTCTGGCCCTGGATGAAGGGAAGCCTCTTCCTAATTCAAACAGAGGCTCAATGTAGCCCCACAATGGCTCCTACCTGGACTAACATAGTACTTTACACTGCTGCTTTTTGAACTGCAGTCTAAAACCATTTGGAGGTATGAACATTTTCTATCTATAGAATAGAAAATGTCAGAATGCTTCACTGATAGCAAAGCTGTATTATTTTGCGAAACTGTTGTATCAGCTGTGATTACACAGGTGTGTTCTGACCTAACACATACAATGTGTTTCTCTTAGGTCATGGTCAAAAACACTTGAAGGTTATTGTGTCTATAGTCATACTTGACTAATGATAATAAATGATGATAGTGATGGATCAAAATGGTACATTCCAGAATATTTAAAAGTATGTGTGTATTCAACCCTTGCTTGAGTTGATTGGGATTATTACCCTTGACAGGCAGATGAGGAAACAGAGTCTGAGATGGGTACGATGGCCTGATGACATGTTCTTTTACCAGATCTAGGATTTGGGTAGATAAAAAGACAGATACATATAGTAAAATCCAATGTTTTATTTGTGATCATCTGTGGATTGTTTTAAAAGTTTAACTGGATGTGAACCTAATCTTCCTAGGGTAAGACACAGGTGAGATGGTTTTCTAAGAAGAAGTGAGGCTACACCTCAGTAAAATGCTCTAGGTGACAAAGTTCAGAGGTATATCTAAGGCCAATGAAGATAGTTGGATCCACCTGCTCATACCCCTGAACTAGGGACCTTGTGGTGCCCAGGAGATCTGGTATGGGAGTAGGCCAAGGGATGATTTGGAGCAGAAAATTTTTTCCTAATGGAAAAGGATCAGAAAACAATTTTAAGTAAAATCTTTAAAATACAATGTAAATTAAGATGAAAAAATACAACATAACTTTTTTCATTATGTTGCTTATCTTACTTCCAGGAGTAATCTCAGAGGTATAGCAACTGTTTATACATGTTATCCTTTTTTCAGTTGGATCAAAAACCTTGAGCTTCGGGGTATTCTTGTCAGGATGGGCGGGGTAGGACAAAATGGCGGCTGAACTACAATCCGGAAAAGATGGGAGCTGAAACCAGGGAGCTGAAATGGCAGGCTTTGCCAAAATGAATATCTGCATAACAACCTGAGCCCGAGGAGAACCACCAATGATATACTGCCGCTTTGTTCAAAGGGGACCAATCCCCAGCTCCCACAAAGAGAGCCAACCAAAACAAACCCCGGCCACATTCCCTGCTTGGGCTTGTCTTCCCTGGCCCCACTCTGCAGACCAGGGAACCTCGCCCGGGTGCACAAATCCCAACAAAGCTCTATACTGCCTAACTTTGTGGCTGATTAGCATTTCTCCCCTGGGGAGCCTAAGAAAACCTTTCAATTCTAAATCAACAGAATTCCTGTACTGAGGTAATCTCCTAAATGGTTCCTTTCCTGAAGAGTTAAGAGCCCCACATTAAGGTACCTCAGATCACACCTGAACCACACCCTGGGGAGACTGGGCCCTGCAGCCACACTTTAAACCAGAAGAGGAGACATTTTAAACTAGTATTTGCCTGTGTTTAATTCAATCACAAATAGATTATGTAAAACTAGAAAATACTGTTAGAAACAATATAGCACACTCACCTTTTACACAGAAGGAAACAGGCTCAAAGTTACACACATGCACACACACGCATGCATCAGTAGAAGTCAGGGCCCTCCCTACTTGGGCTTGGTTTTCTCTCTTAACACCTTACTGTATTCTTGGAAGAGAGGAAGAAATCTACAGCTGTTCCCAAAGCTGAATATCCTTTGAAGGGAAGCCTGTGGCACACTCATAGTTACCTTAAATTAAATTGGAGGGTGGTGCTGGGATTAGCACAGAAGGAGTGTCTAACTTTTTTCTCTGGCAGTCAAGTCTTCTGGCTGCCCAGACCTACTGGGCACATGCAAGGCACACAGGCCTGGAACCTAGGGCACTCACACCCAGGAGCAGCATCGAAAGACACCACTGACCCTCAGGTAGACAGAGAGGCCATGAAGGGAAACCTACACCTGAAACTAAGGAATTTGAGAAAACCAGGAAGGCTATATTTTACAGCTTTTAAAATTAATAAATGAAAAAATTCAGATAAAAATTACAATTCTGAAACAAAATTGTATTTCAATTCAGCTAAAAGTAATTTGTTAACTTTCTAAAAGGGGTTTCAGATTATCACTTGCTAAGATTGCAATTATTTCCCAGCATATGTTAAAAATCTTTTTTGAAAAAAATAATTTGAACATACTTCTTTATTATGTTATCAGAGGAGCAATCTTTTTCAGATTGACTTCATTAATATATTAATATTTGCTACTGGAAATATTTGTTTTCTCTTTTTTCCATATTCCTTACAAATAATGAATTTAGTAATTATATATTACAAAACCACTGAGTTTCCTCTTAAATGGATCTTTGATGTTGAGTGAGAAAGAAGTTTGTGTCCCTGTTCTGTTAGTTCTTAAACGTGGATAAGTAGACTTCCTAATGTTACTTTACTCAAACTAAGGTCACTTGGCATTCAACATTCCACCATCAAATGTGAACACTAGCTTCAAGAGACCCAAAAGTAATTTTTAAAAATTAATACATGATTAGTGAAATCAAAACTGCTTTTATTTTTTAAAATGTAAATTTTCCATTATGTTTCATACAATGATACCTCACTCCCCTAGCCACCTCCCCATAGTTGGAAATAAAAGCCTGGGGCCCATCGTCATGGTGGTGAGCAGGCAGGCGCATGAAGAATGCACGCCTGGAGCCTTCACCAAGGATGATAAGCCTGCATGAATTTTACGAGTTTCAGTATCAAGGTTGCCCTCGCCCAAGGGATTTAAGAATAAGGGGGATGGGGGAGGGAGAGAGAAAGCAGATGTATGAATAACTGGCATTGTAAATCTTCACCGTGGCAACCTACAGCTAGGAAAAGTCTGTGACGGGTTCATGACTTAAGAAGAAAGCGACAGAGCAGAATGTGAATGGATTTTCTTCAGCTACTTAATACACTGCTTAGAGCAGCTTAAGGGGATGCATGTGACTCTGTGTGTGTGTGTGTGTGTGTGTGTGTGTGTGTGAGAGAGAGAGAGAGAGAGAGAGAGAAAGAGAAAGAGTGCAGGTGTAAGAGAAGGATGTCTCTGGAAATTCCTTAGAAGGGATCACTAGTGTTATACTGCTTGCCAGCTTTGGGAGCAAAAACAATACTGTTTAGCCTCAGAAGATAAATGACTAGATTTTATTAGAGGGAGGGAAAAAAAGCTGCAGGGGAGGGGGATAGGATTATTAAGTGAGTAACAATGAGCAAATTGGACCCTCTGCAACACAGCACAAGGTCATGGTGAAGGTCATGGTGTTGGCTGGTGGAGCTGGTTGATAGGAGAAAATGGCTCATGATGAATCGCTTTCCATTTTGCAAAATCTGGCAGTTAATGAAAATAAGATGCATTTGAGTGGTCTATGTGAACACCTGACTTTTCTTTTTCTCTCCCTCCTTCACACACATGCAAGGCCTGCTGATGTATGAAAGTAAGCCTGGGCTCTAATTGTGCAATTATGAAACGGAAATGATGCAGGTTTGGCAACACAGGGAAAGAAAGCAGCTCAATAACATTGTTTAATAACAAGCAAATAAAGCTCAGAGGGGAAAGAGGTGACTATTTCTGCTTCAGACTCATTAAGGAGCCTGAAACATATTGTAAAAGACTGATATTTAATTATGGGCTGGACTGATAACAGAGAGCAGGGCCTCACTGGGAGAATGAGACCCTGTGCTCCTAGGAACTCACAGCTCCAAACATCAATTACCATGATTATCTACCCAGTGCTTACAAAATGCACTGTCTCCATGTTCCATCAGCGACCCATAAACAGGCATCACATAGGCAAATTTATGGGCATGGGCAGTCGGAGCCAGGTGGGAAAGCAAGCTTCCCATTGGTGGCTTCTCAGAAAAGGAGAAAAGAAGCAAAGGAAAGAAATATCTGTCTTCTGCACTGCTGAAAGAACATTTATTGCAGAACATTTGCAGAAGACAGCATTCGTTGCCCTGCTGCTTGCCTTTTTTTTTCACCTCTGTTGCCTGTCTAAATGAGAAATGGGAGTATATGAACCAAGTCCCAGTTACAGGGGGCCACATGACATGGTTCCATCAAACTTGTGGTGCTAGAGAGGCCATGGGTCTAGAGCACAAGAAATTAGGTGTGAAATTCTCTCTCTTTAACCTCAGCCTCAGGGAGGAGATAGGAAAATATGACTGCATGCTTACTTACTTAAAATTAAAATTGGCTAGAATTACAAGTGTATAGAGATCAGCAACCCAGTGGATATTATCAGGAAGTGCCTTTTTGTTTTTCTGTGGTTTTTTTGTTGTGTAGTTTTTCTTTTCAGAGTGGTTCGTGAAGTTCCAGTATTGAAGAGTGCTTGGAGACTGAAGTTGTATCAAATCTACTCTTAAAATAATAGAATACTAAGAATATGTCAGTCTACCCATTACCAATCAACTAAAAATTTAGTCTTAAATGTAGAAATCATTCCAACAATTGGTGAAAGTATTGACCAAATGACTCATATTTTTCATTCTCTGTGTTTATATGTGTATTTCAAAAAACAGAAAGTCATTAACAACTTTATTAACTTTAACAGCAAATTTTTTTTTGAGGCAGTTGTTACCTCTATAGGCAAATGCTCCGGTACATTCCATTTGAACTTAGTCAAGTCAAGCTCCTTTATAGCCACTTTCTGGAACAAGATTATCCATAAATAATTTATGCTGATTGTCAGCTATAGACGATTGGGCAGAGCTACTGTGTGTGAATATAGGCGGTCAGTTGGTCTATAATTCCTGCCAGGTCCCTGCTATACTCCCACCATCTGCCTTTGGAGCTAGAATTTCTTACGCCTCTCAAATTGACAAGGACTGAGGAATACACTGGCTGGGAAAGTTCCTGTCAGCCCCATCCTGGAGAACAAAGGAAATTTGGGTTACTTTTTAATTCTACCCTCTCAGCTCATCAACACTTGGTTTGCATTAAAATGTAAGAACATTACACTCTACACTCTGCTAATAATCAGAAACTACTGCTTTGAAGTTTCCCTATTTCTCAGCTACTACCCATGACAGATGTTTGCCAGAGAAAAACTCAGGGGGCATTTTCTTGCAAGCCTTTGCCATTATGCCATTTAATATTTCAGCATTCTTGTGGAGTAATCAGGAAATAACAGTGGCTTATTTATCTCACATCTTGCTCCTTGCTAGGTCCTGCTAGGTCCTCACCAGCAGCAGTGCGACCTCTGAAGACATGCATTAATTTCACTTCAGTATTTCTATAGCATCAATTAATAAAAACTGACTATGTTTTCAACAAATTCACATGTCCTGATAAATGAGGGTCTTGACTTAATTGCTCTGTAAATTAAGAGCTCATGGTAGTGACAATAGAGAAGAGTTTTAATATTTAAAAACTCATTAAATTTGTGTACTTTTTGAGTAATTAAAGTCACAGGACCACTTTAAGGGGCTAATTTAAGTTTCATTTTAAAAGGCATATCACAGATAAGGACAATTCACCTGACAAAAAAAGTTGGACAATTGTTACTAAATTGGGTTACTTTTTGTCCTGTGTGGTAATAAGCTCTGATTTATTCCTCATTTTTGTTTTTCCAGTTATAATGACTGAATTAAAATGTTGTGGACTGAGGGTTTTAAGGTCAGTTATCTATTTACCCAAAGAGAAAGATACAAAGTCAAAAGGCGCATGGTCGGTTTTACCTTTTTGCTTTTATCTGAATTGATCTTTTTTATTTGCATTTGATGCCTTTCATTTGAAATATGTTCTAATTTTAGGATCTAAAATAGTTTTTCAGGGAAAAAGTTCTGTTGTTTTTGTTTATGACTTACAGCTGTGTAAAGATCTAAATACTTAAGTATGTGTTGAGATGACAAAGCTTGAAAGGGTTTGGACAAACCACAAATCTTGATGACTGCAAAAAGAAGGCTCTTTTGAAAGAATTCATGTCTAAACTCCTGAATAACCACTAAATACAGATAGTGCAGATTTTTTCCCTTTAAATCAAAAATTTTACTTTAAAAGTGATGATTTACTCTGAGTATGATATATGACTACACAGCCTAGTGTTAAAAGTTGAGAAAAAATCTTATTCTTAGTTAATGAAGCTTCTGCATCATTTTTGTACCTTTCATGTTTTTTACTACTCATGTCCACATGTCAAGGTTAGTATTGTCATCAATATTTACTCCATGATTAAACTGCAAAAAGCAGTCTGCTCAGTTTTCAGAGATCACTAGACATATCAAAGTATGAACTCTCTAGAAGGTGAACATGAGAAACCCTCTCTGGAATTTGTTCCAGGAAACTTGTGAGCTATTTTTGAAAGAACTATTTTCATGTGAACCTGATAGCTCCAAAAATAAAAATGAAAAAACCTGGGTTGGGGAGATTTTGATTACAAAAGAATATTGATCAGTCTTCAGACAACATTTTACATGGAAAAGAAGTATGCACAGAAAGGGAGATATTATATAATTTTATAAAACATTTTTTCACAGGGTCAAGGAAACAAAGTTGATTTTCTAGGGTATAAGGCAGCAAGAGGGTCTCTCATAATTGTGCTTTAAGGTAGTACTATTCCAGTTATCTCCTTAAAGAAACAGATGGATGTGGAAGAAATCTAGAGTCTATGCTCCTGTGTTCTAATAGAAGAAATTGTAAAAATTCAGTGAAAAGTAGATAAGAAATACACACATGGGATATAAAAAGTAAAAGAGAACTTTTTAATGCCATCCATTCATTATATCAGCCCTGCTTAATGTCCTTCTGTCTTAGACTAGAAGCTATCATTCTAGAGTTCTCAACTATAAGAAAACTATTATATTAAAATGTTCTCACAGTGAATCCCACGGGATAGGGGAAAGCCATGCTGCAAATGGGATTTTGCACTGTGTGAATTGCCAAACCCAGAAGATTGTGAAATCCTGTGGCTAGGCATAGGTTCTACAATATGTGCATTTGTGAAAAGGGAATGTCATCACTACATATTATTTTTACCTTTGGCAAGAATTTTATAAAATTTCAGAGCATATCACACTCAAAAATGCTTCTATAAGGGTGACAAAAATTGAAACAAAATTTCTCTGAGTATCCTACCATCATGCATGTATTAATCTGTTCTAATACTGTTTTTATTTTATTTGACCCGGGAAATACATAAAAAACTTTAAGTTGCTTGTCCTTGAAAATTATTAATATGTTGAAAGCAACAGTGTGCCAAATACTACAAAGGGCATAAGAGATTAAAAAATAATAAAAAGGAGAAAATTTTAAAGGATGAATACCAGAAAAAATGCAGGGAAGAAAAGAAGGAAAGATCAAAGTATCCTTTCTCTTTTTACTTCTGATTTAGATATAAGCATATGAGAATGGAAAAGAAATTGCTATAGAAGAGAGCATCACATGGTGGGGATAACTGAAGACCACAATACACAGAGCCACTTATTGCAATAGAAATGTCAGTTCTCATGTTAAAGGACATAGGAAGCACAAAATTACCCATATTAAATGCTTACTGTTACAAAGCATTCACTAAAAATAAAATTGGTTAAATCTGACCACATCATAGTTTGCCTTTTTCCAGAAACCTACTTTCTGAAGCCAACTGAAGTCTCCTTTTACAAAGGACATAATGGGCATGTGGAAATGCACCTCCATCCACTAGGGGGCACAAAGGAACCCTTTGACCAGAGGTGTTTGGATTTCAACTTGGTTCTGAATAGTTGTAATTTGTAAAGCCTTTTCACTGTCAGATATCACTCACTAGGGACTTATTTGCATAGACTTCTCTAAGAAAGCTCACATTCTATGATGAGCTCTGAACTCCACTTTACTTACAAACTTTCTTTACACTAAAGTGATGATGTGATGAAGGTGCTGGGCCTTACCTTTGGTGGTCATATTTTGACAGATTTATCTTTTGAGGCAAAGAATGCATTTTATTTCAGTGTTTATAATATTTGTTGGCATTTTAACTCTGCTACTGTTATACGAGAATACTATTAAAAGTTTTAATGCCTACTATTTTATACAGAATTTTTCACTGAAACTGGTCTCAAAATGTTAAATTCTTTGTCCCTTTGTACTCTTTAGGGAGTTTTGTTGTTGTATTTGTATGTGACAGTATCCTTCTTGTGTTTTTGGTCGGAACATGAACAGCTTTGTGAACAGAAGGGACGTGCCTAATGTACTGATGGGATATAAGGCCATCTTGTGCTCTCCTCAGTCTGTCTACTATGGGTAACTCAGGTGATGACAAGATCAAAGAGAGAGTGGCCACTCAGGAGAAAAATTAAATGTTGAAGTAAAAAGCTACAACTGATATACACTCAGTGGAGCAATAAAATGTAGTTTGCTCTGCTTGTGCCAAATGTCTAGCCAAACTGAAATATAATCTTTTAGCAAATGAACAAGTAAAAACAAAATCTGACTCAGGAATGGTCATTGGAGTTGGTTGTTCGCCACATTTCTGAACAGTTTACATCTGTTGACCATCCCTAAATCCTACTTAACATATGAAATATGATGAGAGAACGCAGTCTGAATTAATGGATGTAAAATGGACTGAGTGTAATCAACACATCTTTACAATTCCATGTTGAGGATTTGGCATTTAAAGAAAACTAGAGCAATATTCGGTAGCACAAACACCATAGTACATAGAGATTTCAAAATAAACCATAATAAGAAATGTAAAGCCCATGAAACACTAAAAAGCCAAACCACATGGAGGTAGCCAGTCAGAAAAGGACAGCCCTTAGAATGTAATCTAAAAATCTGACAATATAGTCATATCTCTATTGCTGGATCACATATGACACCACTCTGATCTTTTCAGAAGAAATAAAATAATAAAACAAATGCAGGTGATTTCAGAACCATTCTACTTTCTTCAAAAACAAGGTATAAAACATGCTCTTTAGAACATTGCTATTTCCTGGCAGGGATGGGCTCCTCTTGTCCCAAGCTCTGATTGTGTGAATGGAGCCTGTGTGCATGAATTCTCATTTCTTTTGTGGTTCATTTTCTGTGCCTTGGAGGCTCCAGTGACAGGGCTGTTCTTTAATGACTTGCTGGGATACGCATGACATTCATTATGGACACACTACATATACTTTAACAACCATGGTGTTAAAGTGGTAAAACCCACAGGTAAATGCCATGGTAAAATCTATATTAAATAAATCCTCCAATAACATATGCAAGTAGAGACTCCCCAAAATGGAATTTATTTATAAAAAATTGCGTATGTATTCTTACTTGCTTAAACTTCAGTCACCTTCAGAGTATTCTCCATTTGATGCAATATACCTATTGAGACTTTTTTTCACTGCTCAAAACAGTTTTTGAACTTGTCAATCTTGATGCCTTTTAGTGTTTCTGCCATTTGATGGCCAGTAGCTCAATCTTCTTAAAGTTATAAAGTCACATGTAATCAATAAAATATTCACTTTATTCAGGGGTTTTCTATCTATCATCATTTAACACACTTGCATTTCTTCAATATTCTAACTTCATGAATATATTTTTCTTTTTTTTACACTTAAAGCTCTCTAATTTGAAGATTGTAATTATTAGTAATTTGGGGTTTCTTTTATAAATAATAGTGGAAATTCCAAGAGCCCCTGCTTTGTAGGTGAAAATTATGCTACTGATTAGTAGCAGACTCTTTGCTTTGAGTTCTTTTTCCAGATGGATTTATACTGTTTTGTGTTTCTCTTACCTGGTCAGCCTGTCCTCCTCAGCTGTTACTTTTTATGCATTTTGATGTCATTAGGCTTTGTAACAAACTGAAACAAACGGGGCTGGTTTGATAAGAGTGTTCATGACCTGGGTCACAAATGCAGAGTCCTCTGTTCATGGAGCTATCCAATCACAGGTGCCATATGCATCCAACACTCTCTAAAATTCTCATAGTTTCATCTGACTTTTTCTCATGTACTTGCAGAATCACAAAACATTTTTAAATGTTATCTATATAGTCAACAATTCACCCACGGAATTTTTAAAGGTAGTTTCTCTGTCTGGGAGAAGAAAACAGGCGCGTAAACCAATTATATGTACAGCTGTCTAATTGCTTGCACATTTGAGGACACTAGAAACTGTCACTGAAAGAGCCAGAAGTAAATCCAGCCTTTGAGATTCTATGATGAACTCATAGTTCTGCTGGGGATTGACCTCTTCAGTTTTACAGTTCCAGAGGCATTTGTATCTATTTTAGGGGTGCTGCTGGATTCTTTGTATTGAAATTTTAAGTAGCTTAACATTACCCAAATGATATAAAATTGGAAAACCTCAGAAAAGAAAATGTTGCTTTGATCTAAAACACAAATCCAGTTTAACTTCCTGTAGTGCAATTCAACCACATAATAATATTATACAACCAAAGATACTATTCTTATGAGAGAAATTTACAAATCATATTTAGATATAGATGTCTGTGATGCTATCTTGAACTCCATGTGAAGGAGAACCCAGGCATCATTTTGGTTTCTCTATAAGCTAGGCATAAATAACTTAAAATCCCATTTCAAGAAGGAAACCTGATCATCAAGGGCTCTAAGTATCTGAATAACTTAACTATAATTCAGACAATATAATAGTGCTATAAAAAGCAACTAGGTATTGTTATGATAAGGTTTTTGCAAATGCTCAGTAGGCTAGGGTATTTTTCCAAATCTAGAAGTCAGATTCCAAATAAATTGTAGAAGTTTTTTTAGAATATCATATGACTGCATTTTGCTTTTTCTAAAATTGCGGTGTGTCCAGCAGCCTTCCATGCTTCACTGCCCCTTTCCCCCTGATAACATACCCTTACTCAAAGGACTATGCTTGAAATAATGCCTAACAGAGACACTCAGAAGAAAAATTCTACAGTATCCATCACTAATCTCATCTCTGCTTCTCCACTGTTCATCTTCTGTGTCTACTGTATTTTCCTTCCACATAAAATTTCTGAAGGAAACAGTTTGCAGAGTATCATCTGTAGTTAACTTAAATTCAATGATTTAGTAATCCCTTTTATTTCTTTTGGTGGTTATGATCGGTGAATTCATTAGTAATCAATATAGTTAATATGTGTGTCTGTGCACATTTGCTATCACATACAGTGCTTTCAACATTATCATGTAAGTCATCCAGAGTTTCCAAATCTTGATTATTTAAACAAAAGCAGATTTTACCTCTGCAAAACTTTACAAAGATGTCTCACAACCAAAGAAAAAACCAGACAAATGGTTATTTGGTTTCAATGTAACATGTGCATCTTTTTGCCCTTAATAATTTTCCTCTGTTTATTTTCCATTAAAAAGAGATGGTTATACAATGCAATGTGGATATTTATAAAGATCCAGAACTTTCTTTGACAGTGTGCATTAGTTCATACCATTTTTAATCCAGATTCTATTATTATTTATGATACAAATTGCCATATAACTTAGTTGAATTTTGAAGCTGGGGATGTGAATACTACATTGGTTTCTCAGGGTCTCCCTCTTGTCAGAAATTTTCTCTTAAGATGCACTGATAAAATATTGATTGCTTAGAAAACAAAGTTGCAATATTTACCACTTTGTGAGCACCAAGACAAATTAGAGAGCATTGTTGTTTAAATTAAATGTTAACGTAGGTTAGTCCAGACATTTATAATGGTGCATGTAATTAGCTCAAACACCTTTGAAATATCAACAAATTAACTGTTTCTGAAGAAAAATAAGTAATATTTGAAATACTCCAGTTTGAGCATTGGGGCCTTTAAACAAATGATGTCACACAGTCTAGGAGGCTTTGTCATGTTCAGTAAATTAGCATGGCCTAACCACAGCAGAAAATTTCCTTGAGCTGCAATAAAGACTAAATGCTTTCAGACTCCCATGATCCTTTGTAGTCATCATTTTAAAGCGCTGCCTTAGTGAGCTAAACCTGTAAAGTTTTCTTTTGAGCGGCTGTGAGTTGATTAGATCTATTTCAGCCTAGTCGTGGTAATAGGCTCCTCTCTGCGAAACTGCTTACCCTCTGCTCCCCTGGCAGCTGGAGAGACTGGAATTAATCAGGTCTGCTGGGGACTTCCTCAGCGTCTCCGCAGGCCAGCGATATGGAATCATTTACCACAGAATCTGACTGTCAACTCTTTGTCATTTAGGCTTTTGATTATGCTTGCTTTCTTTCTCTCGTTTTCTTTCTTTTTTTTCTCATAAAAAGATGGAAATGGATGACAGGTTATCCTAATGCAGAATTTTACTAGTGACTTACACAGGTATCGACGTTACCTTTGATCTGTGCTTTAAAAAATGTGGGTGTGTGCTAAGATAGTGAGGACCTGCTATTAAAATTAATGTTTTTTTCTTTATTAAGGTATATAGCCAGCTAAAAGAAAGGCAGAAAGTCACTGGTACACTGTCTTTTGATCTGAAGCAAGATACATTTAGAGGACCCATTTTTGAAAGACCTTCCTTTATTGGTTCCTTTAGCAGAATTCCACAAAAAGATTCACCTGTGTCTCCAGCTCGTTTGTCTGTCTATTTTGGCATGTGGAGAAACACTATTTACAACACAAAGCATATTAGCATTCATGGCCAAACATTTCTAAGTACCCACTAAAATTACAAAGAAACAGATTTGAGTCCACAAAAAAATCTGAGTCTAATTTCAGTATTTGGTTTTCTCAGATGCAAATATCTTGATAATTGAGTTGCCTGATTTCATGTTTAAAATTTTAAAAAATTCCCATAATGTTATAACAAAAATAAACCACCCAAATCAAACTATAATTTTACATTAAGAATTTTTATCTTGGGGCAAATTTTCTTCAATTTAGCAACCGAGAATATTTTCTCTTATTTCAGTAGTGTAATTGTTTGACAGGGTTCTCCTTCTAAGGAAAACACATACTCACCAGATAGGGAAAAGACATTTAAATATCTTCTCTAGGGTATAACCATAATAATTATATGTAAATGCTGGGACTTAATGCTTCTAAAATTGTGATACAACATATTCCAGAATAAATGTAATCCCCTAGAAGTATTTTTGCAGCCAATATTTTCTTTCACCTAATTGGTATGAAGGCTGTAATGAGTCAGAAAGAAATACTGTATATTGTAAATGCCAGGATGTAATGAATACATTGGTATCACATCACCCATACCAATAAAAGTGTTGCTGAAACAGACAACAGACTCTATATGTTTACCTTATGATGCGAATGCTCTGCTTTCTGTATGGATTTTCTGAGCACTGCAAGAAGTTTGAACTGAGGAACTGTGAGTTATGTTGGGCTTGTGGGCTCTATGTGGAATGTAGCTTTCTCATTTGTTCTTCTGACACTGTTTATGTCTGGTTGAGCCACAAATAGACATAAATACAGCACAGATTTGAGGGCTCCCTTTCTGTGTGTTTGTTAGTCAAGAGTGTGTACCTAAACCTTTTCTCATGAGAAGAGGGAATGAGAACTCAATGGCAGAGCACTAGAATAAACTATGCCAAGGGCCCACAGCTGATTTACATTGTGCTGACATTTGGGCTTATGTATTCTTGAGAATTGCATTTCTTTAAAAAGGGATTCAGGCCTTACTTAACACCACTCAGTCGCAAATGAATTGGCAGAACCTTTGTTTTTTTGGCCTGCGCACTTTCCCCTGGTCTTCTTGTCTGCCTCTGTCTCTGGTTGTGGGCTCCAGCTCGGGCTCCAGCTCAGGCTCCAGCTGCCATCATCACATGGCTTTTTTCTATGTGAGTGGGCAGGATGCCCAGGTGCCTCCTGAGGGTCCTCACCTACACTGCTCATTAGCCACCCTTTAGAAGGAAAAACTGTCCTGCCACAATGCTCTCTGTTGCCTTGTAGTTCCCACAGGGCCAGGAGACAGTAATTTCTCTGCTGTTCTCAGGTGTCCTAGACATCAGGGCTATAAAGGGATGTTGCTAAGGTAATTTGGCCTCTTCCAACAATGCAGCGTGTACTTGGCAAATTCAATAAGAAAGAGGGAGGAGAGGAAAAGAGAGGGGGGACAGAGAGTGGGAGAGACAGAGAGAGGAAGGGAAATAGGAATAGAAGGAGGGAGGCGGAGAGGGAGGGGGTGAAGAAGAGAGAGAGGAGAGGAAGAGGGAGGGAGAGAGAACAAGTGCAAGAGTGAGAGAGAGCTGCTTGCTAATTGAGCTATTTAGCAGACTGCAGAGGCACCTGGAAAGGAGCCAATCATTACTCAGTGTCTTAATAGTATAGAGACTTTTGAACCATTCCAAGAACAAAGTTTCACATATTTGTTTGTTTGTTTTATTTTCATTTGTCTTTTGGGATGATATGGGAAGAGGATTGGATGAGAATAAGAGCATAAAAGGCAGAGGGTAATAAATGTGAACAATAGTGGAGCATGTTTAAATCCAGATATTAAAGTATGAAAAGCCAGTCTGTGTTCATAGACTAGTAAGATAATAATTTACAATGGCAAAAACCCAAACAAATAAACAAATAAACAAAAAACAAGTTGGGAATTTTACAGGACTCCAATTATCTTTATAAAGTTTCTTTTTTTTCCTTTCCTTTGAATAGGTGACCTTTTACCTTACTGGGAATATATATAATTTTTTTTTGCTATTTCTCAGTGGCCATTCTCTGAGTCAGCAATGACCTGTCATGCTGGAACTTGCTGGGACTGCTTCAGGATGAAGCTGTGGACACAGGCCATGATAGTTTGCTTTGGAAACTGCTCTGGGGTAGAGTGGATTTGTTGACTGGCAGCATGGCTAGAGCTGGCTCTGCCAACCCATACTCCTCTTTTCTTCCTAAACTTGGCTCTAAATCTCCCTTTTCCTGGAAGCTTCTGGGACTGTTCCCTCTCAATATCCTCTTTTCAATCCTTTATGCACATTTCACATTGGTGTGTTCACTTGGCATAGATTTCTATTCATTGATTTCTTTTTGAGTCATTTGGTGTCTGCTCCTTCTTCTTGATTGGAATATAAACCCACTCAAAGAGTGGACCATGTCTTCAACTTCTTTTATAGTTTTTCTACAATACTTTCTACAAATATTCTGTGTGTTGAAACCTTTATTAAGGCTTATTTATTGAACTACTATGAAGAATCATAGCTGTTCGCCGAAGCTTCCATTCCATTAAAATCTTAGCCAACCCATTCAAATTCTGTGCACCTCATTTTATCAATATTAAGAATAACCACAATGATGCATTATCAAATGTTCTATGAAAATTAATGGATAATTAATGGCGACGGTGCAAGATAGTGATTAAGAGGGCCGGCTCTGGAGACAGGCTGCCTGGTTTGAATCCTGGATCTGCACTGACTAACTGTTCAATAATTATAATGCTCTACACCTACTATTCAGTTTTAGGCTTAACAGTTATTGAATGTTTACTCCATGCCAGACCCCATGACAAGCAATTTTTAGGCATTCTCTCATGACATCACCATAGCATCCCTATGAAACAGATATAGTTATTATTTGCGTTTTGCACATGGGGGGGAAATGCTTAACATAATACTTGCTATATAGTAGGTACTCAATATTGGTAAAACTAAAACCATTTGGGGAATTCAAAGTTTTCTGAAAACGGACATTAAAAGGGAGGACTGACTCACGTCTCCTTTCTCCAGTCGTGCTCGCCTTGTTCCGGGTTTGTGCTTCATGAAGCAGCACACGCCTGGTACGATGTATATGCATCCAGAAGCACAGTTACAGACGGCAGGAATAAACAGAATGAAGCTTGACTCGGGTTGTCATCAAGCCCGCTTCCCCTGTGCACTGCATTCCTCTTGGAATGTCCCAGCCAAGTGCCCCATGAAAGGGCTTTACCACTGAGATTGGCTTCTCCTCAATCTCTCAGAACCATTGCCAAGTGTGGCTGTCAAATAGAGGCACATCTTCTCCCTTTCAGAATTCTAACATTCTCTATGGCTTAAAAAAGTACATTTGTATGTGTATGTACTATTTGTGTTTCTCTATGTGTGTGTATGTGTTTAGACACTAGAGGTGACTTATGTTTGGGTCTAATTTATAAATGATTGTATCAGCAACTGAACTTGTCAGAACACTGAGCACATACTACAGATGTGTCTAGAATTAAGTGAGCAGTTCATGTAGTTTATAAATGCTGAAAAAATATTTTCCATAGTATAGTATTTTCATTACAGGAGGCTCTTGTAAATAATAAAATGTTTTGTATTGTTTTAAATGTAAGTAGTATATTTTATTGTAAAAATAGACATAATGTTATCTTTATTACTAGATCAATTAATTAACTTTTCTAAAGTTTTTAAGGTAGTCAATATTAAATCTTTTTTAAAAATATTTTATTTATTTTTAGAGAGAGGGGACGGGAAGGGGAAAGAGTGGGAGAGAAACATCACTGTGTGGTTGCCTGTTGTACGCCCCCTACTGGGGACCTGGCCTGCAACCCAGGCATGTGCCTCAACTGGGAATCGAACTGGTGACCCTTTGCTCCACAGGCTCAATCCACTGAGCTACACCAGCTGGAGCCAATATTGAATATTTTAATATATAAAGTCACTTAAAAGTATTCCCACTTTTATCAATTAAAAAAATTACTAAGATTCAAAGGCAGTTAGGAAGAGCCCATAGCAGTTAAAGGGGACATTGTTTCTGGAACAATTATTTCTTCCATTTACTGAGCACTTATTATTTTATCAGATCCTAATTTAAAGCCAGAGGAAGAGATATGATCTCCTTTTTACAGATGAGGACACTGGCTGAGAGAAACGATTCTGTCTGTGTGGGCCACGTCTTGTGTGTCAGAGCTTATTTCTTACATGGGCTCTCTGAATCCAGGCCGAACCCTTTAAATACCATGCTATCTTGCATCCAAGTTTCACAATGAAAGAATCAGAAACTCATATCTTGTATACATACTAGCCTGGAGGTCAGATTACAGCTTCCAGATAAAATCGAGGACATTGATTAAATTTGAATTTCAGATAAATAAGTAATTAGTAATTAGTAACAAGTAATTAGTTGTATCTTCAGTAGTATGTTGCATGGGACATAGTTATACTAAAAATATTTATTGCTTATATTAAATTTAAATGTAGCTGAGTGTCCTGTACTTTTTTTTTTTGCTTAATCTGTCAAATCTAATCTAATATACTCAGAAAGCAAGAAGCTTTATCTCTGCCCCTGTCTCCCTGAAATTCCCTCTTGTCATTAAGGGGTTCCAAGGAATCGCTGCTTTTTTTTCTATTCACCTCCCCTCCCCTGCCCTTCCCTCCTTTCCCTTTTCTCCCCTTCAGCTTTGGACCTCTTTGTTCCTTTCCTGATCTTACTTTCTGTGATAAAGTCCCTGGAAGCTCCTTGGAGGGCCTGGCTCCTGAAGACTGTGCCTGCTTTGGTGGGAGCAATGCCTGCATTGGGCTTGAAAATGATTCTCCTGTCAAAGCTGCTACATTGTCAGTGCCTATGGAGGTTTAGTGCAGCTGCTTTTTTAGGTTTCTACTTTGAAACCCTGCACCCTCGGTTTTGATCAGAAGTTAATGAGGACTGAGCAGGAGGAACACTGAGTATCAAACACCGTACTCTGCTCAGATTGTTACCGAACAAGAGGTCCGAGGGAGGGGCAATACAATATTTGGCCCACCTAGGGATGCGCAAAACTGCTATACAACAGGGGCCCCTCCCAAAAAAAACAAAATACTAAAATCTACTGGGCTCTTCTGTCCGCCACCAATTGGAAAGACATCTCTTAAAGCCAGAGATTTGTGAAAAGGAAACAAAATGTTTATTTAATGCTATTCAGGCCTAATGCCTCCACTAAAATATCAAAGTCCTTTAGGTTGTACACCTGTTACCGAACAAGAGGAGGAGGTGGTCCGAGGGAGGGGCAATACAATATTCGGCCCACCTAGGGATGCCCAAAACTGCTGTACAACAGGGGCCCCTCCCAAAAACCAAAATACTAAAATCTACTGGGCCCTTCTGTCCGCCGACAATTGGAAACACATCTCTTAATGCCAGAGATTTGTGAAAAGGAAACAAAATGTTTATTTAATGCTATTCAGGCCTAATGCCTCCACTAAAATATCAAAGTCCTTTAGGTTGTACACCTACACCCACACAGCGCTCCCCTTCTCCCACTGTCCCAACTCCGGGTACCGTAAATCAGGAAAAGAGCACACGTCTGTGTTGCAGGCCGCTGGCACCGTCAGCTGTGTCACTGTGCAGGATCTCGAGTTAATCCAAAGTACTGTGGTACCCTCTCATGGTCCACTGGCAAGAGTCCTTTGTACCCAGTTCCAGTCAAAGTCTCTGTTGCTTTTCAGGCCCCGCGGCCAAAGGGGGCACCCCAAAGCCGCGTGGGCCTCTTCTACCAAAGCTGCAGGAGTCCGCACTCCACCAAAAGCATGTGGCTGTCTTCTTCACCTGGCTGCAGGGATCTCCATTCCGGCCAAACTGCGTGGTTTTTCCCTTTCACCTGGGAAAGAGGGGGTCCACACTCCACCAAAACCACGTGGCTCCCTCTTTCACCCCACCAACAGGGGGTCCTCACTCTGCTGAAACCGCGTGGCTCTCCCAATCTCTAAGGATTCTGCCCAGTGGACTCCACTTAGACCGCCAGACTACCCACAGTTCCAACTAAGTAAACATAGTTCAGAGCCAAAGAATACAGATCTACAGCCAGGTATTCCCCTGTACTGATCACAAGTTCCGGCTGCCATTATTGCAAGGAGCAGTAGATACCATGTCTTTCAAGCCAAAACACTTTCACGTCTCTGCTCCCTTCCCTTTGTTTCTTTTCACGTCCAGGCGTGATTAGGCGACCTGCCCCCAGAGTACAAAAATCTCAGAGCTGGGAAAATTCCAAAGCTTCACTCTCTCGCACCGAGGGGTCGGTGCCACGGACAATTATCGTCCCATCTGGGTCGCCAGAGACTGTACCAAACAAGAGGAGGTCTGAAGGAGAGGGCAATACAATATTTGGCCACCTAGGGTGCCCAAAACTGTGCTGTACAACACTGG
The DNA here is from genome assembly GCF_021234435.1 of Artibeus jamaicensis. Classification (NCBI taxonomy): domain Eukaryota; kingdom Metazoa; phylum Chordata; class Mammalia; order Chiroptera; family Phyllostomidae; genus Artibeus; species Artibeus jamaicensis. Next base: position 4,508,043 of record NW_026521810.1, on the reverse strand, counting down.
CCCCTCCCCAAAACAAATACTACAATTTCTGGGCCTTCTGTCCGACGACAATTGGAAACGTCATCTCCATTATTCCCAGACACTTGTGAAATGGACACAACATGTCTATTAATGCTTTTCGGGGGCCCTATGCCTCCACCCTGGTATACACCTACACCCACACAGCGCTCCCTTCTCCCACTGTCCCAACTCCGGGTACCGTAAATCAGGAAAAGAGCACACGTCTGTGTTGCAGGCCGCTGGCACCGTCAGCTGTGTCACTGTGCAGGGATCTCCAGTTAATCCAAAGTACTGTGGTACCCTCTCATGGTCCACTGGCAAGAGTCCTTTGTACCCAGTTGCAGTCAAAGTCTCTCTTGCTTTCCCAGGCCCCGTAGCCAAAGGGGGCACCCCAAAGCCGCGTGGGCCTCTTCTACCAAATCTGCAGGGGTCCACACTCCACCAAAAGCATGTGGCTTTCTTCTTCGCTGGGCTGCAGGGATCTCCATTCTGGCAAAGCTGCGTAGTTTTTCCCTTTCACCTGGGAAAGAGGGGGTCCGCACCCTGCCAAAACCACGTGGCTCCCTCTTTCACCTCACCAAGAGGGGGTCCTCACTCTGCTGAAACCGCGTGGCTCTCTCTCCCAATGGCTGCCGTGCCTGGCTCTTAAATCCCAGCACCCATCTTCCTCTGTACCCCTATTTCCGACTCCTCCCAAGATCAGTTACACCTGCCAGTATTTCTGTATTAATACAAGTTTACTGGGCTGCCATCGTTAGTCTGGGTAGTAATCATCCCATGTCCTCGAGCCAATCTTCTCCAAGCCCCTACGCAGGCGCTGTAACTTGGGGGACCTGCCCCCAGTTACATCTTTGGGGGGAAGTGACTTCATCCCCCTAGCTCCAAGCCTGGCCACAGCCATTTAACATATCCAAGTGACCGCCAGAGGCTATAGATATGTTAAAAGACAATGCCATGGATTAGCTGCGAGGCTGTGGCTATACAAAACTGTCCCTTCCCCCCCAACTCACACCTGTGGGGGTGGGGTGAGGACATCTTACATGTCTCTCCATTATTCCTATACACTTTGAATTCTGGACACCATTCCAAATATTTTTTTTGGGGGGGCCCCCTGGCTGCACCCTGTATCAAGATGGCCTTTCATTCTTATCACATCCCAGAAGACACCTTCCCTATAATATCCCTATAGGCCTCTCCAGCTCTTGTGTCAATAAATTCCACCTCCTAGCCCCACATAGATGCTGGGACATGCCCTGCATCCAATGAACTATGCTTTGTGGTCGGTATGATATCTCCTATGAGACTAGTCTCAATTCATTTTGAGGTGTTCTTTCTTATGTCACTTGAACAAAGAAATTGCATGGATGAGGGGATCATTTATAGTGCATTAGGATTTTTTTTGAGGTGAAAATTAATGTAGGAGACCATTCTTCCTGGTGTGGGCCCAGCCTCCAGTGGCAAACATTTACTGCAAAGTAACTTCCTAAAATCTATACTAAACCTTCCAAGGACAAGTTGAACCGGGTTCAACCACTTTTGCCTTTTCATTTGCAAATATCTTTCTTGTGTGATGTGATTAGCAGTATTGGCTCCTTTGTTTTCTGTAAAAGGAACCACCTAAAGCAAACCTGTGCATAGTAAATGAGGACCATTACTAAGGTGCCAGAAACCCAATAAAGGCCGGTCACAGCAAGGGCTACGGCTTTTGCTCCTCTTGAGAGAAAAGCTGTGCCAACCCTTTTCCTCCACAGGACTCCGTAGTCTGTAAAAATGTCTCATTTCATCCATAATGACGCGGACACTGTGGGCTGGAGTCCACACCAAATTAACAAGCATATTGTATGATTTTCTGAGGTGCACATCATAAGAGATGTATAAGGGGCTGCCCAACAGAGTGCACATGCAGACAGGCATGGGTGATATCCAGCTCTTGCATTTATCATCTGTGTTACATCAGACAAGTCAAATTACTGAGTGCGCTAAGTGTACCAATGGGTCAAAATCCCTAGTGATTCCTGAGATTTTCAGAAAAAGGACACTCTTAATCCAGACTTTCAGGAATTCCATCAGAGATGATTAAATTCCCGAAGGAAGCCATAATATCACTTAGTTTGTGATTATTATGAGAAATTCTTGAGTATCTTCTGCACAAAGCCAAGGGCTGGTTTTACCCAAGGGCTAAGTTTCTGACTGCCAAACCTGGCCATCTCCTGGTCACATTCAGGACCACATCAGGGAAGAGGATCAGATTGGTGTGTTGGAAAGAATACAGCTGTGGGGTTAGATCTAGATTAAACCCCAGCTACAGAGCTTTTCCAAAATCAGTGCCACTGAGAAAGTTCTGAACCTCAGTTTCCTCATTTGTAAATTTTATATAACAGTGTTTATTACCTTATAGACACTGTTGTGAAAATCTGTCATCGAGCTTCAATCATAACAGGGATTAGTAAGTGGTGTTCTAATACTATCATTAGTATAGTTATTACTATTAACGTAAGTATTATTGTTACAGAAAACAACTCAGCTGCTTTCCGGTATATGGAGTGGAAGTTTGTTTTCACGCGCGCGGACCCAAAAGAGTTAGACTCCAAATTCTGGGCCCGAACAAAGGGCTCTTGGGGTTTATATAGTCTGCAGGGTCTTCCTGTCTACGCCGCAAAGCGGGATACAGAAGTGGAATGCGGAAGTTAGTTCTGGCTACAGGGCTCCCTATGCCTACGTGGCAGAAGCAGAGTACAAAGGCCAAATGCAGAAGTTAGTTCTGACTGGGGGGGGGGGGTTATCTTAGTCCTTGAGAACATCCTGTTGTTAGCTTTCCCAAATGGCCTTATTGCTCTTCCCAGGGTACTTGGGGTTTGAGAGAACAAAAGGTTTTTCAAAGTTTCCCGCATCATTATACCACCATACATAGGCTACTTTTACACATATTATCAGATCTTTTATACAGTTTTTAAAAAAATATTCTTTAATGCCGTGATGGCCTCAGGTAGCCAGTAACCTGAGGTGACTATTGAGCACTTCAAATGTTATGTGCTATATATGTAAAATACACACTAGATTTTGAAGCTATTATATGAAAATAAGAATGTAAAGTATCAATAATTTTACATTGTTACACATTAAAATGGTAATAACTTGAACATTCCACCTGTGTCTTTTTACTTAAATTGAATGGAGCTGTTAGAAAATTAAAAATTAAAAATGGGATTCATACCTATGCTTACACAGGCTCAGCTTAGAGACAGTGAGGGTTTACTTCCAGGCCGCTCCAGTGAGTGAACAGTGCAGTAAAGAGTGTCACATGAATTTTTTGGTTTCGCAGTGTGTATAAAATGTATATTTACGCTACACTGTAGCCTATTAAGTATGCAATAATGTTATGTCTAAAAATGCATCTATCTTAATTAAAAATACTTCATTGCTAAAAAATTCTAACCATCATGAACTTTCAGTGAATTGTAATCTTTTTACAGGTGGAGGGCTTACTTTGATGTTAATGGCTGCTCACCCATCAGAATGGTGCTGGCCCAAGGTTGGGAAGGATGCGGCAATTTCTTTAAAAAAGTTTGCTAATGAAGTTTCCTAACCGATTGACTCTTCCTTTCACAGACTGTTTCTCTGTGGCATGTAATGCTGTTTGATTGCATTTTACCCACAAGTAGAACTTTCAAAATTGGAGTCAATCCTCTCTATTCCAGCTGCTGGTTTATCAACTCAGTTTATGTAATGATCTAAATCGTTTGTTGTCATTTCAAAAATTTTCACAAAATCTTCACCAGGAGTAGATTCATCCAAAAAAAACCAAACACCTTCTTCATCTTTGTCTTCTTCTTCTTCTTTTTGCTTATCCATAGGAAGCAACTCTTTTTTTAAAAAATTTATTTAGTTATTTTACAAGTACAGTTTTTTGTCTATTTCTCCCATCCCATCCTCCCCCGCCCCTTGCTTCCCACCTCCCTCCCATTTCCACCCCCCTTAGTTCTCATCCCTGTGTCCTTCCTATTTGTTCCTCCAAATCCCTCCCCCTTTTTCTCCTTAAATTCCCTTCCCTCTCCCCTCTGGTCACTGTCCCCTTATTCTCTACTTCAGTGTCTTTGTTTTTTTTTTCCTGCTTGCTTGTTTGTTTTGTTGTTTAGCTTCCTGTTAAAGGTGAGATCATATGGTATTTGTCTTTCAACACCTGGCCTATTTCACTTGTCATACTGCTTTCCAGTTCCATCCCTGTTGTTGCAAAGGGTAGTAGCTCCTTCTTTCTCTCTGCTGCATAGAATTCCATTGTGTATATGTATCAAAATTTTTTGATCTATTCATTTAAGCCTGGTACTGGCATAAAAACAGGCACATAGACCAATAGATTAGAACGGAGAGCCCAGAAATAAACCCAACTCTCTACAGTCAATTAATATTCGACAAAGGGGGCAGTAATATAGAATGGAGTAAAGATAGCCTCTTCAACAAATGCTGTTGGGAGAACTGGACAGCTATGTGCAAAAAAATGAAACTCGAGCACCAAATTACACCATATACCAAAATAAATTTAAGGTGGATAAAAGACTTAAATATAAGCCATGACACCATTAAAGTCCTAAAGGAGAACATTGGCAAGAAAATCTCAGATATTTCACGCAGCAACATTTTTACTGATATGTCCCCTAGAGCAAGGAATATAAAGGAAAGAATAAACAAATGGGATCTCATCAAAATAGGAAGCAACTCTTCATTGATTAGAGTTTTATCATGAGATTGCTATAATTCAGTCACATCTTCAGGCTCCACTTCTAATTGTAGTTCTCTTGCTATTTCCACTACGTCTGTTGTTACTTCCTCCACTAAAGTCTTGAATCCTTCCAAGTCATATATGACAATTGGAATAAATATCTTTCAAACTCCTGTTAATGTTGGTCTTTTGACATGTTCTCATGAATCATAAATGTTTCTAATGGCATTTAAAGTGGTAAATACTTTCCAGACGTTTTCAGTTTACTTTGCCCAGATCCATCAGCAGAAAGAACCACTACCTATGGCAATTATAGCCTTATGAAATGTATTTCTAAAATTATGAGATTTGAAACACAAAATTACTTTTTGATCTATTAACTAGCAGTATAGTTATGGTGCTAGCAGCCATTGAAACAATATCAATCTCATTGTACATCTCCATCGGAACTCTTGAGTGACCAGGTGCAATGTCAATGAGCAGTAATATTTTCAAAGGAAACTTTTCTGAACAGTAGGCTTAAAATATTTAGTAAATAATGTAAACAGATGTTTCATCATCCAGACCTTGTTGTTCCACGTATGGAGCACAGGCAAAATAGAGTTAGCATCATTTCTTAAGGTTCCTAAGATTTCCTGAATGTTAGACAAACATCGGCTTCAACTTGCAGTCACCAGCTGTGTTATCTCCTAGCAAGAGAGTCAGTCTGTGCTTTGAAGTTTTGAAATCAGACATTGACTTCTCTCTATTTATGAAAAACCTAGATGGCATATTCTTCCAATATAAGGCTATTTTGACTGCATTGATGATCTGTTGTTAATGTAGCCACCTCTTTAATTATATTAGCTTGATCTTCTGGATAATTTGCTGCAGCTTCTACAATAGCACTTTCTGCTTCACGTTGTGCTTTTATGTTATAGAGATGGCTTATTTCCTTAAATCTCAGGAGTCAACTGCTGTTAGCTTCAAACTTTTCTTCTGTAGCTTCCTCCCCACTCTCAGCCTTCCTAGAATTGAAGAGAGTTGGGGCCTTGCTCTGGATTAGGCTTTAGTTTAAGGAAATGTGGCTATTCTGACTTCATAGTCAGACCATTAAAACTTTCTCAATAGCAATAATGCTGTTTTACTTTCTTATTGTTTATGTTCACTAGAATAGTACTTATAAATTCCTTTAAGAACTTTTCCTTGCATTCACAATGTGACTAATGTTTGATGCAAAAGATCTAGGTTTCAGCCTATTTCAGCTTTTGACATGCCTTCCTCACTAACCTCAATAATTTCTCTCTTTTGATTTAAAGTGAGAGACATGCAACTCTTACTTTCACTAGAACACTTAGAGGTCATTGGAGGGTTATAAATTAGCCTAACTTCAATATTGTTGTATCTCAGGGATTAGGGAGGCTTGAGGAAAGGGAAAGAGATGAGGGACAAGCAGTTGGTGGAGCAGTCAGAACACACACAACATTTATGGACTAAGTTTTTCATCTTATATGGGCCCCATTTGTGGTGCTCCAAAACAATTACAGTAGTAACATCAAAAATCATTGATTACTGAGTGCCATAACAAGTGTAATAATAATGGAAACTTTGGAATACTGCAAGAATTATCAAAATGTAATGCAGAGACACAAAGTGAGCAAGTTATGTTTTAAAAGCGGTGCTCATAGATCTGTGCACGTTGTCACAAACCTTCAATTTGTTCAAAAACCACAATGGCCAGAAAGCACAATAAAGTGAAGCAAACTAAAATGAAGTATGCCTATATTATGTTCTATTGGATGTGCTGCTCTAGGGAATTCAGGTGATAGGACTAAAAGGAAATGCAATTCAGTTGAGCTCTTTTCTTTTTGTTCTATTGTAACCTTTTATCTTTGTGTTTTAGGAAGACTTTATTCTGAACAATATTATTTTCTAAAATATTTCCCCCCTAGTAAATAGAACAAGGGTAAAAATGTAGAAGGAACCAAAACAAATGACAGCAGAATTTGATAGATCACAAGATGTTCAATGTTACTTTGAAAGAAATTTTAAATTCGTTTCCCAGGCTAAAAATGTATATCTGACCTTATTTTCTACTCAACACAGCAAGAAACCTTCAATGTAACATATGAATTGCAAAGTGTATGAAATAGAAGAATAGCACCTGGACATTTGCTGAAATATTTGGAGAGCTCTATTGTTGGTTCAGGTAATAAATTTTCCTGGAAAAATAATCTAATATAGTATATGTGTGATTGTGTGAATCCCAATTAAAATATTCAAGGTCTGCATTTTTGAGCCCGGATCTAGTAATTTTTCTATGTTGTAGAAAGAACCTGGATGTATTTGATGAATATTAGACAGTATAGGTATTTTCCTTTTATCACTAAGAATGTAAAATTCTTGGCAAACTTTTTTTGATAAACAGAAGTACTACCATTATTTTCTTGCTTCATCTCTTTGCTCCGTGCAATGCTATTGAACTTGCCCATTTAGAGATTAATCAAAGTCTGCATTTACACTGGTGTAAGACTATCACCATATTTTTGAACTCATATAATGTGATAGGAATGAACTCAAAACAGAAGTAAATGTGTACTGTTTACAACAGCAATTTTTTCAGGCTTTTTAGTGCCATGGCCAGTGTTGAAGATTTGAAAGGGGAGTGGTTTAGAATTAGAGAGAAGGCCTTGCCTATTACTAAATGTCAATGGTAAGTGGCTGTGACTGGGCATTTTACTACAATTTAATAATGTCATAATAATCATGTTATGTTAAAAATTATGAAAGATGGGGAAAGAGATAAAATAGAAAACTCTTGCTTTTTTACTCCACAACATGCCAGTTCCATGGAGTGAGTCCAGCTCTGCCGTACCTCTGCTCCTGTCACTGCTTTGGGTCTAGCTCTTCTGAGTTTGGGGCAGAGTGGGGAATCAGTGTCAGAGATATTTTTACATAGTTAGTTGTCTGTTGGTATTGATGAGGTGGCCTCAGTCTCTCTCACTTGGTCTTATTTCATCTGATGTTGGTATTCCTTTTTTTAATGCACTGGCCTCTGCATAGAACGTGTAGGAGTTTCTTAGAGTGATGCTCAGCTGTGGACTCCTCCAGAGAAAGGCAGTCTCTTGGGTCCCTTCAGGGGTATGTGCCCCCCACTCCCTCTCTCAGAAGAGTATTCTCTCCTTTTTTCTCTGTGCTCCTTCCATGAAGCCATGCCCATTGCTAGATTCCACTTTTTTTTTCTTTTTGATGTCCAGAGGACTAGGGAAGGACATACCTCATGCCTACTATGCTGCCAAAGGCTACTCCTATAGTCTTTCTCCCCTTCTCAGAAATGGCTAGGTCAATTGTACACACCAGTTTTGATATTCTCTATACTGGTCAATAACAACCAGGATACTCATATCAAGTTTTCTTGAGGACACTCTTATTGGCTTCTCTCTAGTGGTGGCTCAAATACATGCTTACCTTTTCAATGACTCAGCATACTTTCAGCTGGGAAGTAAAACACTGGTGATCCTTTCTTGCAAGCACTCTCAATTCAACCATTGATTTTTCTTATAGACCCACTAATTTGACTTTGGAGAGGACAGGGAGAAACTTTGTCATTTATAACACTTTGTACCTCTAAGGTAATCCACCCCAGTCCATCCTCCTGTACTCAGTCTTCTAATATGGATTATAAAGCAAAGCATAAATGGAGGCTGTAGCAGGAGTGGTCTTGTTCAGCTGTATCTGTTGTATTATTTTTCACTTATTGTCAGTTTATGATATTAGAATGCATTCCAATTCAAAATGTATTCAACTCATCCTCCTATTGATGTTTCGAAAATCATTATTACCATTCAGCAAATACTCTTAGTTCTTCTTTGGGGCACGTTGTAGAATTGTATTTCCATACTTCTTTGAATCAGGTATACATAGGTTTCCCAGAGAAGAAGAACCAAAATGATGCATGTATGTGTGTGTAGGTATAAAATACACACATGTGCACACATAATTTTTCACAAAGAATTGACTGCCACAATTATGAAGGCTGACAAGTACTGAGATCTGAAGGATGAACCAGTAAACCCTAGACCCAGGAGAGCAGATACTGTAGTTTTAATCTTAAAACCAGCAGCATCGAGACTCATGAAGAACTGATGTTTCAGTTTCAGTTTGAAAGCAAGAAAAGCTGATGTCTCAATTAAAAGGCCATTAGGCAGAAGAATACTTTCTTACTCAGGAAAGGGTTGGCCTTTTGTTCTACTCAGGCCTTCACCTGATTGGATGAGATCCACTCACATTGGGGAAGGAAATGTGCTTTACTCAGTCAACTGATTTAAATGTTAATCTTATCCAAAAACATCCTTACATATATACTCACTACAATGTTTGAGCAAATATCTAGGCACCTAATGGCTCTGACATGCACACTTAGCCACCAAAACTATGTCCATGATTTAGTCAACAATTATCTCACTTTGGGAGGGAATTTTTAAGAGCGATTGTGCAATTTACTATATTCACATTTTCATGTCAAGGTGATTATAGAACAATACATGTACCTGAAACCTCCAGTAGACCAGGACCTCAAGGATCTCTAATAAGCAAGACCTTCCTACTGCCATTTCACTAGATATGTAATATATATGTGTGTGTGATCTATTTTTTTTGTATTTTCACAAATATTTTGGAGTTTTTTGTCCCTACAGCAAAACATAGCCTATCCTGACTATATCCTAACTATAATACAATGTTGTATTAAACATGGGCAAATCCAGGGCAGAAGTTGAATCAGACCTAGAGGATTCAGATCTTCTGTATGTAAGATCCTTAGAGGTGCCCAGTCTGTACCTAGCATTGTTCTTATAATAGCAAGACCATGTGGTAAGAAAAGGCATCTTTGGAGTCAAAGTCATGCGTTAGGTAAATTACAGTCTTTGTAAGACACTTGCTTTGACTCTGCATATCCTGACTCACCTTTTCTGCCCATGTCACCTTTTCTTTCACTCAGAGTTATTTCCACAATAACTATAAAGTTAAATAATCTAATCAGTAGGTATTAACCATTGGTAATTTTTTTGTTCAGTTAACATGTGTTCTTTTAAATAAAGAACTGTATTTATGGTTATGGTTTCTTTACTGAGTTCTGATAGAAAGTAAGTTGAACAAAGCATGTTGGATTTTGATAGGATGAATGTGCTGTGATCTAATGGTCTAAAATAAAGTCCGAAATATATCTTGGCAAACAAACAGGTGGAAGCAATGACTCCTGCTGTGGAACCAAAGTCTGTATTGTTTTTTATACAGCACCAAACTGAATGCATCTGTATTACGTAGGTAACTGCTCATTTATACATGGAGATGCCCTAAATCATAATCTTTTTCCTGTAAAAATGAAAACAATTACATGAATATATATTTGAAAGCACAGTTGAGAGAAGGAAGCTGGAACCTGTTCAACTGTTTTTTACATTCTCAGGTTGACTATAAGGGATCTTCTGGGCTCCAGTTCTATTCATAGCCAAGGTCTGAGATTACTGTTAACTTGACTGCTAGTTAAGCCAAACCTGTGGCAGGAATCATTCATCATTTCATTTTGTCAGGTTCCTTAGGAGATATATATAGTAAAAAAATTCTTGAATTTTTAAAACTCTCTAAATATAAAATTATGGGTCACATGCTTGGTAATTATTCTGAATATTGGCCATGCAAGTGGAAGGTCATTTTGAGGAAAACCTATCTATTACAAAATAATTAGTGGTCCAACTAGTCTTGATCACTCAGAGTTAATCTGGGAGAATCTCAGGTCTCAAACCACTACTTAAGCATAGATGGGGTAAAAGTTGCAAAATTGAATGAATAAGTAAGTATGGTCATTAAAATTTAAGTAGAAGAAAATTGAATAATTACATGCTCCTTTTTATACTGACACACCTTGTATTAAAAGTTACTGTGTAGTCCTGGCCACTGTGGCACGCTTTATTAGAGCAAGGTCCCTTAAACTGAAATGTTGAGGGTTTGTCAAGGTCACATACCCAGGTTGCAGATTTGGTCCTGGGTTTTGCAAGTACAAGAAGGCAACAAATCTATGTTTCTCTCTCACATCAATGTTTCTCTCTCTCTCTCTCTCTCTTTTGCTTTCTCTCTCTTTCACTTCCCCTTCCTCTCTCTCTAAAAGTAATAAAAAATGTCCTTGGGAGAGGATAAAAAAAGTTACTGTGTAGAGCCATCTTCTTGGGAAATAAATAGATGAGATAGTTAAACAAATGACTATCTCTAAGTGTTGTCAGGGAAAGGAGAGCAATTGAGCCACATTCTTTCACTGCTCATGCAATGCCCAAATCAGGGTTCAGCACTCCACAGGCATTCAATAAATATTTGTTGAGTCTATTAGTGTATTAATGTAAATAAAAATCTTATCTTTCTATTAATCTTTCAATAACTACAGTGGAGGAAATTATTTTAAAATATTGACCCAGAATCATACCAAATCATCTCCATTTGGCTCTTAATTAGCACAAAGAGCACATTGTTGTTATTTGTTTTCAAAATGTGTTTAATGTTCATGGAATGGTTGGAATATTTGTGCTGTGTTCTCTAGGTGGAGGTAGTGGAAAAAATATTCTTCATTGCAATAATGCATTTAACACCTTACCTCCTCCCTGAAGTGCTTGAAATATGATTTGAGGGTTTACTTTTGAGATCCTAAGGAAAATATATGGATTATAAAGTCTAAATCAAGATCTCTTTTTCATCTTCAAGCTAAAGACAATAATTCAATGATGAGTATATATATATATATATATATATATACACCTATCAAGTCATAAAGGGCTTGGAGTGTTGGGAATTTTTCATATAGTATATACAGTTTTGTGCTCAGTGTTTTCTGACTGATAGATGACTAGGGACATGATTCATAGCAGTGTGTGTATTGAAGTGTGATTGTGCATGATCTGCAGAAAGGGAGAAGACACAGCCTCCATTGCTGATTGGGTAAAAACCTAGTCATAATAGTTTTTAAAACCCTGAATTTCCAGTGGGAAAAATTCCTCAGATAGGGAGGAGGACTTTCCAAGGTATGTTTTATACAGAACCTCTAGTGTTACCAAGGAATTCAGCTGAAACAAAGACCTAGTGGCCACTTATTATGGTTTTTGCCCTTCTTGGAAAAAAATTTTTTTCAACACCCTGTAGAGGTCAAGCTACAATGAATACTGGCCAGGCTTTGCTTTTGCTTTCCTGATGAGTAAACCAGTCAGCCTCTCTTTCCATAAACCATATCTTATTGCCCCTCCAGGATTTATGTATTTAGGAGCAACCTGATATTTTTGTGGAGAAAAAAATTTAGTCCTCAGTAGAATCTCACTCTTTCCTTCATTCCCCTTGTGTGTCCCATCAAGATAATTTTTATTCTATAGCCCTAATTACAAGGAGAAATGGAGCTAAAAGACAAGTTATCTGATATGTTTGAAGTCATAGACATCCTACTGGTGTTGGAATTAAAAATTTTTTTTTAGGCTTTTGGATTTTCTGTTCAGCTTTTTACCTATAGTCTTTGCACTAGGTGGGAGCTGCTTATCTTCCTTTGCTGGTGATCTGGCTCCCATCACATGGTCTTGATTAGAGAATCACAGCCCAAATGATCAGAGCAGTGCCTGGCACAAAAGGAAGCACTGACAAATGTTGGTTGGCCCTCCTTATTGTAAATGACATCATATGCCAGACAGTATTTTTCTTACTTTCTCCAAGAACACTAAAGCTATCTGCATAATGGACCATTCTACTACCATTTAGAAAATAGCACATTTAATATATTTTGTAGCACTTATTCTATCATGTCCTTGTTACTGATACCACTTCACAAAGGCAACCTTCCTCCATACAAATTCAGTTTTAAATTTCAGTCATCATCGAAGATCATTGTTAGGTACTCATAATGATCCTGCAATTTCAGAGACATTCAGGTCACCAGGAAAAGCATTAATTCAAATTGATCATTTCATATGAATTGACCACTTACTACTGTATGTGAACCCTGAAAACTAAACTTAAAATTTTTTAGATAACATAAGACTCCATTTCAGCAAGGTGGGATATTGGAGGCTGTGTCCTGGGTGAGAGCAGACTTCAGCATACTACTAGTGAAGCTTATTGTGATCTCCTTACTTTATCCTTATTTCCCCAGAATTTGGATTTTAAATTGAAGGTAAAAGAACCTTTCGCTTTGCCTTTCTTGGCAAAATGACACGAATGATTTTGAATGCCATATTCAGATTTGGTGATTATTTCATTGTTTGTACTCATCTACTCAAAAATATTCATGACCATTTTCACCACTTGGATTCCCTTTCAGGAGCAGATCTTGTGGCTGACAGCCCTGGATATCCAGTACCAGCCCAAGTATCTTTCCTGAGAAAACTCCATCCTACCTTCCTGTCTCATCTCCTCCCTAAGAGCTGCAATAAATCGTAAGACAAAACTAGGGCCCCTCCAATCACTATGAAACACATTTAAAGTGCTCTATACTTTTACTTCGAAGGGCTGATTAGGGCTTGAGACTATGTATCAGTGCTCTGTTTTCAAGTGATGTCTCCACTCCATGGGTGCTGCAGGAGTGTGGGTGCTTCAGTTACTTTCTCTCTGCATCAGGCACAGTGTTAGTGTGGGAAACACTGAGTGAAGGGGAGCCTGAGCATTGTAGGTGGGTAGAGGTGGGGAGAGATGGGCTGAGACCCAAGGACCAGCATGGACAGCTGTATGAAGTCTCTAGGTGCAGGAGGCAGGGGCAGATATTCCTGAACAAACTGGAAAAAGGGAAGGAGAGCTAGAACATGGAAATGGAAGGATGAGGGGAGAAGGGTGGATCTGGTAGGTCAACAGATGGGAAGACTCCCGGGCTTTCTTCTGAAAAAGTAAGTAGCCTGGCAGGGATTTGGGCAGGTGAGGAACTTGACCTGCACTCTGGTTAACATAACTTGTCCAGTTTGTGGAGAATGTTTCCTGGTGAAAAGGGCCAAGAAAAAGGAGTGGGACAGTTAGGTACTGTCACCACAGATCAATGGGAGAGGAGATAAGTCACAGCATCCAGAGAAGCTTGGTGACACTACTGGCCAAATTTCATCAAGCTTTTACCTTGTGCCAGGTTCTGCCATTCTGGGTTAACTCCTACATGTTCTTGTGTTATTATTGATAATCCTCATTTCACTGATGTGGGTCCTGAGGCAAAAGTGGCAAAAGCAATATTGAAAACCAGGCCATTTACTTGAGAGCCTACACTCTCCATTGTGCCCTAACTACCTCAATTGAATGGGGCACACAGATAGCAGCTCTTGACACAGATATATGAGTTAAACTGGGGCAGAGGGTCAGATCTCTCAGGGAGGATATGAATAAAGAAGACAAGGGGGACCAACGCTGCTTCTTCAGAAATTTAACGTTTAGAAATGGGTTAAAGGAGGAGCCATTAAAAAATGACTGGTCGGAGAAAACAAAATAAAAAATGACTGGTCAGAGACCAAGAGGAAAACCATGACAGACTAAGAGGAAAAAATGAGAAAGAAATGCTTCTGACAGATGAATAGTCCCACAAGCACCTAGAGAGATAAGTATGATAAATATCAAGATGAATAGGTCAGCTTTGGGAACACAAGAGTCACCAGTGACCTCATGCATTTGGTATTTAAAAAAAATTGTCATATTGAGATAGTTGCATACTTTTACTCTAACACTTTTATTTTCTAGATTTAGAATTTCAGAGCATATCAAATTCCCAAACTCTAATTAATTAACATACACTGGTATTCTCTGTTTTCATTTTATCATGCATTGCACTTAGAAGCTAAAATATACTTAGGCACTTAAATAAGATTTTCCTGACTAAATTGCCAATCTCTTGAGAAAAATCTGATAAACTAAAATTTAATTAATCTTCTTTATACCCTTCTCATTTTTCTTCAAATGAATTCATTTTTTCCCATAGTAACTTAATACCTAGTTCACTTAAACACTGTTTTACTTTAGAGCCCTCACTCGTTTCTTGAATTTTATCTTCATCCTCACATCCCTGATGAAGGTCACATTTTTAAACATGAATGGTTCTTTCCTATGATTCGGGTGGTATTCATTTTTCTTTTCTTTCCTCTGTCTCTCTCTCTTTTTTTTTTACATTTAATCAATTTACTGAGAAAATCTTTATTAAGCACCTTCTGTGTGCTGGATTATGTGCTGGGCCCTGGAGTACAAAGAGTAACAAGACACAGCTCATCAAAATTAACAGCCGAGGGTTGAAGGTGGTGGCTGAATAGGTGGAAGCCAAGTCTGCTTGCTCTAGCTCCCAACTTGGATTTTCAGCTGATCTTCCCACAACCCCAACAATCAACAGAACCTTAGCTGATATAGAATTTAGAAGTTAAGGAGTACAGAAGACACTTTGTACCACCCAGTAAGTTGAAGGAGAAATACTTTGTGCATGGCACCTGCAGCAGTGGAGAGAATAGACAGAAATCAAAACTTAGGAGCTCCCTCCTGTCTTGGAACAGGGGGTCCTAATCCTGCACAGGGATACCCAATCCTAATCGGGAGAGACTTGGGAGGACATACAGATTCTGGGAAACCCAGACTATAAACACAGAGTGAGCAACACATCCACAATGGTAGTGCCAACCTGGAGAATTCAAAATAGGGACTCAATCTCCTAAAACAATCAGCTTGCCACATCTGGGTCTGTCAGAGGCACTGGCAGACTGCAGCCAGCCATGACCAAGAAAAACATTTTGCTTTTTGGGGAGGGGATATGTGCAGAGAACCAGATTGTGACTCAGTACTGTGGTATGGGTACTACATAGAGTCTTTTTAGAAAGGAGCTGAAACGTGGCTGGGCAAAGTCCTGCATGCAGCTGCTTGTCTGGCAAAGAGACCAGACTAAAAGTGCAGTTTGTTTCCACTGAAATCAGCTGGGCAGGGAGTTCAGTGAGATACTCAACAAGGGGTTTGCTGGGCCCCATCCAGCTTGGCTAGCAGGAGGAGAGGGTTGCAGAACACAGGAGTCAGACAGGCAAGAGTTGAGTACCAGAGAGTCATTGCAGCCAGGCAGATCCCCACCCCTCCATGGAGTAAAACCATCTAGGAAGGGAAAGGTGTACTCATGCCCCTGCCCCTGTAAAATAGTACAGCCAGGCTCAGGAGCCCCCTGCTGGGCACATATCCACAGGGGAAGAAAAGGGAGCTGCCAAGGAGCCTTTCTGAAACTTTCTCAGTTGCAACAGGACATGCTGGTTCCTTGGGCCCTATTCCATTGAAACCAGCTGGGTAAAGAGTACAGAAATTGGCATAACAAGGGCAATTTAGGTCCCCACCCTGCCTTGGCTCTTATGTAGTTCTCACATCAGTGCCAGGCAGGAAAGAGCTGACTCCATTGCCCAGATTTCCCCCTCACATAAAATGGACAACTAACTCATCAGAAACTATATATTATTGGAAATAACCTGGGACAGATCAAGATGCGTGGCTCCAGCATCTTCTCTGGTGTCTGAACAACATATTCAAGGGCACATCCAGGGGCCCCATTTTCCCAATTGCACCAGAATTTCTCTCAGAAACAGATAGGGCAGTGGTGAGGTTAACACTAATGGCAGGATCATAGATAGAGACAGGTGGAGGTGGTAACTGAGGTACATGCAGACATTGGATGACCTGAACCTTGTGCTAATGAAAAGCCAGCAGGGCACAGAAAGTGAGGACCTTCCCAGATGCAATGAAGCCTGTAGGAGACAGCCACAGACTGTGGATCACTTGTAGCCTCAAACAGGCTACATAGAGCTAGACAAGGAGGATGTCTGACATTGCCCAAATCAAATCCAGAAGGAGAGACCTGTAGCCAAGCTCTGGACTGCTGAGAACAATTTTATCTTGTTCTTTTTCATTGTTTACATGTTTTTTCTCTCGCAGTTTTTTAACATTTTTCTTTTTCTTCAGTTTTGTTTCTATTAGTACACTAGCTTTTTTAATTTCATATCTCATAGTTTACTCTTCCCTTGTATTTCTCTATCTTGCCTTCTTCCTTTTTTAATTTCAGTTTCACTTTTATTTTTCCCTTCCTTTGCCTTGTTTCTATTCCTTACTCTTATTATTTCCCTTTAATTTCTTCTCTCAAAATAATTTCTATTTTGTTTGGTCATCTCATATTTTTTTTCTGTCTTATAATATTCTTATTCTCCACCTTAGCTGACCTACATTCATTTGTCATTGATATTGCTGTGGCTATTGTTTTTTCTCAATTTTGTTCCTATTTTTAAATAATTTTCTTTTTTAAAAATTATTATTTCAAACCTCATATGTTACTCTCCTCTTTTCTTGCTCTGTTGCTTTCTTCCTTCCCTCAATTATTAACATTTTAGGTTTTATTTTCGCTTTTTTATTGTTTCGATTTTGTACTCTTATTGTTTCTCCTCCCTCTACCCTCTCAAAAGTATTTTCTTCCATTTAGTTGCTCCCTATACTTTTTTACTTTTCTTGAGATATTACAATTCACTTTCCACCTTATTAATCTCTGTTCATTTGTTGTTGATACTGCAGTTGTTGTGGGGGTAATTTTTGCTGGTGTGGGTTTTGTTTTCTGTGCTGTTTTGTTTTTTCTGTCCGTACCTGTAAAACAACATAGAAGATCAAGGAGACTGCACAACTAAGTCCTACAGGACTCTTACCACAGTGGGCACCCCATGAAGACATGGAGTCGAAGCAGAAAAAAGACATCAAATCTATGAATAAGAATCAAGTAGAGATGAAGAATAAAATATCTGAAATGAAGAATATACTAGAGTAAATTAAGAACAGGCTAGAGGAAGCAGAAGAATGAATCAGCAAGTTGGAAGGCAAGGCAGAAAGAAGCACCCAGTCAGAGCAATACAGAAACAAACAAACAAAAACCCAGAAAAAGAATTAAGATAGTTTAAAGGAGCTGCAGGACAACATGAAATGTATCAATATGAGCATTATAGGGATACCTGACAGTGAAAAAAAGGTGTAAGTGATAAAAAAGCTGTTTGAAAAAATAATGACAGAAAACTTCCCTAAGTTGGTGAGGGGAAAAGTCATGAGAGTTTATGAAGTACAGAGGGTACTAATCAAGATGAACCTAAAGTAGCCCACTGCAAGAGATACAATAAAAATGGCAAAATTAAAGACAAAGAGGGAATCCTAAAGGTATCAAGGGAGAAATACCTAGTAATAAACAATGAGGCTCCAATAAGGCTATCAGCTGATTTCTAAACAAAAACAATACAAGCCAAAAGAGACTGGAACAAAGCTTCTGCATAGCTAAAGAAAACAGCAGCAACATGAAAAGGCTACCAACCATGTGGGAAAATATACTTGACTGTCAGTGACACTTAGCACAAGAGTTTGATCTCCCCAATATACAAGAAACTCACATGACTCAACTCCAGGAAGACAAACAACCCAGTTGAAAAATGGGCAAAGGATCTAGCAGACACTTCTCCAAGGAAGACATACAGAGGGCCCAGAGACATATAAAAGGATGCCCAGCATTATTAGCCATCAGAGGGATACAAGTTAAAACCACAATGAGATACCACTTCACACCAGTGAAAATGGTCATTATAACCAAATCAACAAACAACAAGTGCTGGTGTGGATGTGGAGAAAAGGGAACCCTAGTGCACTGTTGGTGGGAAGGCAGTCTAGTGCAGCCATTGTGAAAAATAGTATGGAATTTCCTCAGAAAACTAAAAATGGAACTACTTTTGACCCAGCAATTACACTGCTGGGATTATACCCTAAGAATCTTGAAACACCAAAAGAACCTATGCATCCCAAATGTTCATAGCAGCACAATTTACAGTGGCAAAGTGTTGGAAGCAACCTAAGTTCCCATTAGTGAACAAATGGATCAAAAATGTCGTACTTCTACACAACAAAATACTGCACAGTAGAAAGAAGGAATTCCTACCCTTTGGAACAGTGTGGATGGATCTGGAGAGTATTATGCTAAATGAAATAAGCCAGGAGGTGAAAGGCAAATATCATATGATCTACCTATAAGAGGAACATAATCAACAAAACAAACAAGCAAGCAAAATATAACAAGAGACGTTGAAATAAAAAAACAAACTGACATTAACCAGAGGGGAGTGAGAAGAGGGATCATAGATGAAAAATAGGGGAAGAGTTGTCAAGGAGCATGTTTAAAGAACACATGGACAAAGCTAAAAAGGGGTAGGATCAAGGGTGGGTGGTGGGGGTAGGTGAGGTGGGGTGGGGAGTGGTGGTAGGAAAATGGAGACAATTGTACTTGAACAACAATAAAAATATAATAATTTAACAGGTTTTTATGAGAAGCAAATAAGGTAATTCTATGAAAACATTTAATATGGTGCCTAAGACATTAAAATCTCATTAGATGATATTATGACAATAATATTTAGTAGTTGAAGAACAGAAATAAATATAGCTAAGAAGACTGGGGAATCAAAAAAAAAAAGAAACAACATAGCTCATGACAGAGGGGTGAGCAGGGAACAATTCTTTTGTAGAATAAAAAGAGTGACATGGAACATAGTAGAGGAAAGTGATGTGGGACCAAAAATTTTTTATTAACATTAAAGAAGAATGCCTTTTTAATGGGATATGATTCAGGAGGCAGAACTTTTGAATAATTAAAAACCCAGGTGATTGATAACAAATTATCTATTTTAATTATGCTTAGTTTTAGCATAATTTTATGAGCCACTCCTCCATGAAACATCCCATTTCTCAATTTAATCTGCTGTTGCTCCATTTTCCTAGGTCATCAGACTCAGTTTTTATCTGGATCTGCAGGAAAAATGATCTGGACATATCATCTCTGGACAGTTTTATTTATTAATTTATGCATTCACTCATTCATTCATTAGACATTTACTAACTTCTGTGTGTGGGACTTTCATCTACATGTTAAGGAATGCAGAATGGGGATATTTGGAGCTATGACAAAGTGATAGAAAAATAAAGAAGAATACGATAGCTATGGGAAGCACTGAGATGGTGATAATAATAATAAGCAACTAGAGGACCATACATGAGGGACTTAATGGAGAATCCCACAGAAGGAACCTAGTCAAGTGGACCATGTTAGTGAGTTTAAGGTGTTCATGGTTGACCATTGGCACTGACTAGTCATTTATATTCTGGCAATATTTTTCTGATGTGATAACATCTTTCACTTGGGGAACTAGGGTAGAGTACCCTCAGTAAGCTTTCTTGTAGGTTGGAGACTTAAAAGGAAGCTGAAGAAGACTTAAACCACTTCCACAGGAAAAAAGTGAGCACTTATAACCACAGAAACTTGGATATAAAATAAAATCATGGCTGACTTTCTAAAATCCATTCATGGCTAACACTTATAAATTTTGCCTTAAATGATAAAGTGGTATGACATGTTCTATCTCTTGTGGGACCAGCATGGACTTCATCAAGCCCAAGACTTGACACTTCAGTAGGAGTGATGTAGAGGGCAATTTGAGCCAAGATGGCCATCAAATATGTCCCACCCACCTCAGGTTACCATCACAACTAGTCCTAAAATCATTAGTATTCAAACTGAAAGTATCTTCTGAGTAATGAGAAGGATAACTCAGATAACTAAATGACTTCCCAAGAAGACATGTGTAACCTCTTTTGACAAAATGACAAACTACTTTTTTTATTTGAAGGGTTCGAAATATGATTGCTATGGCAGAGACTGATACTATAAGTTGGGTTAGAAGTGAGAGACTTTCTTAAGAGGGATTAAACAAAATGAGATTTTTGGGAATATCAACTCAGTTTTATATTAATCTATTGACAAAATACACTCCAGATTCTTTAAAGAAACTAAATATATATTCAAAGTATGCCATAATTTTAAAAATGACTTTATGTTTTAGAGGATAAAAAATAAATGGAAATATCTTTAATGTTCCTGTCACTGTGACTAGTGAAAACTATGTCAAACCTAAAATAAAAGAGTTGATGTCAATTTTGCCTATCTCATATAGCTAATAAGTATTTCAAACTCTCACCTTGGGGATTTTTTCATGATTATAAGAGGTATTGCTTAAAATCTTAAATATCTCTTAAGCCCACTTGCTTCCATAAGCATTATTTAAAGTCTTCAAGCCATCTTTCTACAAGGCTATGGTTGCTATGGTTCACAACTAACGGTGATTATCTTCGCTAAGCAGTTATGAAAAATCAGTTTAATATTAGTAAATTGTGAAAATTATAGAAACTTTATATGATACCACCTTATTAATTTCAGTGAATTCAGGAACAAAAAAATACTGGCTACATATATTTATATATTATTATATAAAATTTATTCTTACTGACTTATAGATGGCATACACTATTATAAGAGTTCCAGGTATACAAAATAGTTATTCAACATTTACATACCTTATTAAGTTATTACTGTGATAGTTCTAGTAACCATCTGTCATTATACAAAGTTATTATGATACCACTGGCTGCATTCTCTATGTGGTGTTTTACATCCCCATGACATTTATTTTATAACTGGAAGATTGTGGGTACAAACACTTTTATCACAATAAAATTCTCTGTGACTTTTATTTAAATTTAATATTTCCCCCCAGTCTTATTACTTTGGCAAATTGCATCTTCAAACTCAGGTATACATTTGAATCTAACACTGTGTCTTTACTCAAGAAAGGAAAGTCATCTTCAAGAAGCTCTGTCTTTGCAAGTAAAAATAATTGACTGAACATGCATAATGTGATTCACTTTTAAAGTATGTTCTTCAACATGACACTTGAGTAGTAATAGTAACTACAGTATCTTTCTTATTTTATGCTCCACTAGGGCATATGTTGCCAATTGTATCACCAGTGTAAGTCTGGATTACTTTCTATTGATAATTTTTAATAACTGAAGGCATTTGAAACTGGAAGGCAGTCAGTGGTGCTTACAACAAAGCAGGGGCAATTAAGATGGGTGAGGATTTTAAGCTCTGTGTTGGTCTGTGCACATCAGGAGAGGCAAAGTTAGCCATTAAAAAAAATTAAACCATTTAGGTCTCGGGCTAAGGTCTGTGAACTGTTTAATGTCATAATTGCCTGCTGCCTCAATCATCAAACTGAATGAACTTCTAAGTTGAAATGTCATAAACGCTCAGTATAAAGATTTATATAACCCAGGTATCCGACCTACCGCTACGTTATGCCTGTGGCAGGAAGTGTTTGTTATGTCTTACTCAATCTTTAGGAAAAAATAAATAAATCCGGAAATGTGCTTGTTCTGGCAATGATCAAAACATTAAGAACCAATTCTGTTATCTGTATAGTGTGTTCAGAATTTGTGATAAACATAGCCATTTCCTATAAAAATAATTTAGATCCAAATTCCTTTCATAGATGCATGTTTATTATAACAAATGAAAATGGTTAGTGTAATGTTTTTCCATTGTGCATTTTGCTAAAATATGAGAGGAACATTTCTAGTTAAACTCTATTTTCTGAAGCAGCACATTATTTTGTTATTCTCAGATTTTGATCCTTCCTTTAAAAAATCCCCCAAATTTTATCATGTGTATGTTATAAATTTAGCTAAATGTAAAACAATATCTTGTAGTCAAACACTATTTGAAATGTCCCTTGTCTATAAAATATGAGAATATTTTAAAGTCAATGTTTTTTTTATAATTTAAAATACTTTGGCATATTTGTTTCTTAAAAAGGGATTAAATCAACCTATTACACTTATGAAATTATCAAAATTGTGTGCATTAAGCTTTTATAAATAAAAAATAAATTTAAATGAGCAAGAGACCTAAATGAACACTGAGCTATATATAGATAGGTACAAATATAAATAAGTATGTACAAAAACAGTCAACATTATTAGTTTTCACATAGATGCAAATTAAAATGCCAATGAAATGTCACTATAATTCTACTAATATGGCTAAAATTTAAAAAGACTGAAAATACTGACTTGGTAAGAATATGGAGCACCTAGAAATCTTAGGACCTGATGGTAAGATTGTGTATTGAGGGTCTAATATATATCAACCCCTAAATTATCCACTGATAAATAAGGAAGTATAAGAGATTGTTCTTGTTCATGAGATGGCTAGTCTGGTGAGGGTGGACAAATTTTTATCACTGCACTGTGTAAAGAGCAGGAGTATGCAACAGATACTATTATGTGGAAGCTCATGGTGTTGCACCTCAGCTTAATAGGACAAAGGATGAAAAGGACAGGGAGGATTTTAGGTGGTTTGGCAGAGCTTATGCAGACTAAGAGTAAGTCAAGGAAAGAAGAAAAGGAGGGAGAAAAATATTGTAACCAGAAATATGCTGCAACCAGAACAACATCCAACTTATAAGTATAGATATATGGAAGAGTATGGTAGATTTAAGGTACTTTTAAAGCCAGAGGAGATCATAGGAAGGCAAAAGTGGCAGTCAGGTAACCAAAAAGAAAGGTAGGAACAACATATTTGAAGTACCACTTACAATAATGTGATAAAATACTTGGTTCATCTTGAAAGCTATGAAAATCCAACAAAGGTTTTAAGTGTCATGATTGAATGACACTTTGGGTTTTGGAATGACCACACTTTTAGTAGCATTGAAAATTGACTGGATATAGGTAAGATTGAAAACAAAGTGGTAAATTGAGTATTTCAAAAGCATTCATAATTCATCAGCAAGAACCTACAGACTTATAATAACCTACAGATTCCTTTGGATATCAGGTCTTAATATTGGAAATTTCCAACAAATATATGTGTATCTTTTTAGGTATTTATTTTCTTTCCTGAAATTTATGCAGTATATAATAAATGTACTGAATTACCCTTCAGTAATGCTGGGAAGGAAAGTTCAGGCAAATGATGACAAAATTATTTTACTAAAAGATTACACATTCCAAAAAATATTTCAGCCCTGACTGGCATGGCTCAGTTGGTTGGGTGTCATTCCACAAAGTGAAGGGTTATTCCCAGTCAGGGTACATGCCAGGGTTATGGGTTGAGTCCCTAGTAATGGCACATGCAAGAGGAAACCAGTCAGTGTTGCTCTCTTGCACCAATGTTTCTCCCCACCTCCATTCCCATCTCTGTAAAAACAAATCAGTAAAATCTTAAAAAAAACACTTCAAAACAGAGAAACCACCTTCCAGCATAGACCATTAAAGGTCAAGGCCCTAGGAAACCTGTTTAGCACCAGCTCCTTAGAAATTGCTATCCTGTATGCCTAAATTGACCCTTGACAAACAGGGCCTTAAACTCAGTGAGGCTGGAGAACAAAATCAATCTGAAGCCTCTTCCAGGATCAGAGTTGGCCTCTAAAGATATCGTAGCAAGATCTCAAAGTAAAAAGTGAGAAAAGATGTTCCATGTGGGTCATAAAGATTGTACAGAGTCCTTTGGTTCTATTATTTAGAGTTTGTTAGGAAAACAGCTCATGTTCAGGTGCTTTATTATAGAAGTCTAATATAAAATCAAGTTACAGAGGTGTTAGAAGACCTGAAAACAAAGAACTGAAATAATTCAGAGCTTAACAACTGTAGGGAGTGAAAACAGAGATTTTAGGGGCAAAATCCCCCACAGGGATTGGAGGGGCAATGGAAAGAGGGAAGTACCAGGGCCCAGGAGCTGGAGCTCTGGAAGATGAAGCTGCTTTGTGGTAACAGACTTCTAGGAGAGACAAAGCCACTGCTGGTGAAGCCCATGGAAACAGAGATGGGGTAAAAATAGTATAGCTTTTTATATCTTCTACCAGCCTTCTCATATCCTGCCAGTCTTCCATTGTCTGAAACTAACAAGTGTGCAAGGGATTCTGGGAAGTGCATTTTGCAGTTTTAGCCTGCCATGGTACAGAAGGATGGGGAAGCTACTCAAAGGCAAAGAGATGAATAACCTACCTCAAATAAGTAGTCTTTACTGTTGACCTAGGCACATCTTTCCCAAGGTCAACAAAGAACAGTCAATTTGTGTGGTTCCAGTGAGAAGACAATAAATATTGCATAGTAGGATCAGTAGGTCTCAAGTTTCCCACAGGTACTCTATAACATGAATCAAATTTATAGATTTCAAGTAAGTCATACATAGTTCATTTAATAGAAAATATGGTTCTGTTTTCCTACCTGTATAGTAAGTGCACAATAAAGTTTGTTGGAAGAATAATATAAAAATGATTGGAACACAAAGGTCCTCTTATTTTAGTCACTTTCTAAAATCTGAGAACAAGTCCAGAGCTCCATTTTAAAAGTTAACTACAGATTGCTGAGGAAGAGATATAATTTTTTTGTGGGAGAGGCATTTAGCAAAGATTTTATGGAAGCAGGAATCTGGTTACATCTACAAAAAGGTAACACTAACCTTGAGATATGCTAAAATAATGAATGCACAATTCTAAAATTTTGAGAAAACAAATGATTCATACGACAGGAGTGAAGAAAAGGGGCAATAAAAATGACTGTTAGGACCCTCCTGCCACCATTTATTTAATTCTTTCTTCTACAGTTTGCTGTCTGTTTATATATCACAAAAACAGTGACTGTATCCCCAAGAATATCAGCCGTCACTGGGTTGGGAACACTTTGCTGAGCTCCCTCTCCTGTTTGATTTTATTTAACTTTGTGTTCATCTAATCCACTGATCCCTATATTGTCTTTTTGATCTAGCAGTCAACCACATGTATGGAAGTCTTATTTTGAGTTTGACATTGTGCTAAATATGGACCAAAACAAACCAAGTAACAAACACACACACACAAAAAAATTGAAGGTAAAATTCTTAATCTCAGGGAACTGATAGATCTTTATATTTTCTTATACTTTTTGAATAATTTATTCATTTAATAAGTACACATTAATCAGCTATGAGAACAGCTCATATTCCTTAAGCAATTACTATATATGAGGCACTGTGTTAAGCATTTGACATGTTGTTTTTCCCTTTTCATCAATGCTATTAGGTATGTCATACTGTTATCATTGTTTGACAAAAGATGCAACAGAGGCAATGATCACGACTACTTAGAAAGGGTATCCTGATATATATATAATCACTGGTTTACTAAGTGCTACACACTGTGCTAAGAACTAGAACACGAAACCTAGCCAGGAATGGCTCTGGAACTTCAAAAATTGTAGTCTAATTCATGAGACTGTGAACAAAGCATAGTATATGGTGCTACAAATGCTGAGAGATGGAAGATGGTAAAAGTTGCCCAAAGAGAAACAGAAAAGTGTGATTATATTAGTTCTACCTGTGTAGTGGGAGACTTGGGGCAAGTGGTGGTTTAGTTGAGTCATGCAGCTTAGCTCAGTGGGCTGGTATTAGAGGAAGATGAGGAAAAGAAGGACATTAAGAGAGCATTAGTAAAGATGAGATGGGAACCATACTTGTATTTTAAGAATATAGATCACTCAGCACACTTAACTGTTGGTGCCAACAGAAATGTAGCAGAGATAAACACCAAAGAGATAATGATGGAGCTACTATCATTTTGCTGAGTGTGAACTTTATCCTGACAGTAATGAGGCAGCATCAAAGAATTTTAAGAAATTGTTGTTTTCAGAAACATAACCAAGAGCAGTAAGAAAAAGACTGAAGGGGCACAGAGAAGCAGCATATTAGGTGCTGAAGTCAGCACCTAATAAAGTGAGGGTGTGAACTGAAGTCAGTAGCAATGGTAATATCTATGGGAGATTGTAGGAGATAGGAGTCATAGCATCAGTATAAAATTGTACCTAGGGGCTGAGGGTAGAGGGAGGAAATAAAACAAAAAACTGACTTGAATAACAAAATAGGGTTCAGTACCATTCTTGAAAATAAGGAAAAATGAAAAGTTGGTTTGGGAAAGTGCCTTTTTTTCCTCAACTCCATGCTTTTTCTCCCTTTGAGATTTTCCTCTCTTCATTTATTAAACTTGTACTTATATTCTTTTTTTTGTGTCCTTTAAGGTCAGACTTCTGAGAAGGTGGTAGTTTATATTTTATGATTTGAAATTAGCATGGTAATAATCTGTATGCAAATATCACAGGTGGGCACAGGTAACCAGGTTCTTGGTGATAGTGGATAAAGAATTTAACTGAACACACAGAGAGTTTATAGCAGAAAGAGATATAGCAGATTTATTAAGCAATAGTACACTCCATAGAACATGGGAGTAGGCCAACTCTGAGAAGAGATTGACCTTAGGGGTTGGATGGATTCTATTCTTATAGGAGGGTACTTCCTGGCTAGTTTTGGTGGGCTTTTATTGTGTATGTGCAAATAGTTATACTATGTTTAAGCTACTGCACATGTGGTCTCCCATGATTTTCCTTGACTGCCACCGGGGATGAGGGGAGTCCCACAATGTTAATTTATTATAATCCTATTATAATCAAGCAGGTGTCATGTAGTATCTTCTGTGCAGGTGCATTCATGATTTACCATGATTCAGCAATTTGCGAGAAAGCAGAACAGGGTCTCTCTCCTGCATCAATGTCCTTTGTCCTAGCCCTGGAGCACTTCCAGAGTTTCTTCCTTCCTAAGTATCTCCTGTCTCAAAAACATAGATCTAAACATGAGAAAATTCTCACCCACTTCTAGAGAACCAAATAATCTCTAATTAAGTATTTTTTCTATATTATCAAAATGAATTGCACAAATTTAAAAGGATAATTTAGATTTGAAGGCTGTGAGAAAGTGGAGGTAGGATAATCTATGGGAAGAAATCACAGATGACCAACAGGTTTCGGGGTTGGAAGTCTGGATGACATGAATCAGCCTTGACTATTTAAGAAAAATAGCATTTGGAGGGGTAAAAATGAGGGTTTTTTAATGCTGCATTTTGTGTGTGAATTTCTGTTAGGCAGGAAGTACTGGGTACTTCAGCATAGCAGCAAAATTTTGTTGGAAGATAGAATTATGGGTGCCACCACCACATAGATAGTCATGGGAGTCAATGCAAAGATGGAGGAAAGAGCAGTTATTATTGCAAAAGCAAGACAGAGAAACAGGAGAACCAAAAGAGCTTAGTTTAGATAAGCTAAGAAAGGATAAACTTAGGGAAAAGGGAGAGGTCACTGTAGCAGGGGGTCAATAACATTGAAGACTGGAAGAACATATTGTGTTTGGTTATTAAGTGACCACTGGTGACTTTGACAGCAAATTCAGTGGAACATTGAGAGTGGAAAGTCGGTTGCAGTGGGGAATAAGAAAGTTCATCAAGTCTGTATATGTGGAAAAGTGTTGCTTCTGGGGAAACTTGCTTGAAAAATCAAGCAGAGTAAGGTGCAGGGAAGTTTTACTCTTCTTAAATATAGAGACTCCCATGCTTGTTGGGAGTAGTAGTGAAGAGGTAGAAATGTCCTGTGCAGTGGGCCATGGAATTTATGAAATTGAAGCTGGGGGCTGAGGATGGGGAAAACCACATCAAAGCTTAGATAGCAAAGCTGATTATAAATAATTCCATACACTACCCCACCAAGATCCTAAAGTATTTCAGTCTGTTCTAAGAGTTTCAATACCCAAACCACAAAATAGCCCAGGGATGTCATGGCAATCTGAGGCCATATACAAATGAGATTAGCCTATGTGCCACTCTATTCCTGCTTCTATTTACTGATCCCAAGTCTCTCCATAGTAACATTAAATCTCTCTAATATCAGTGAAGTAGGTTCCAGCTGGGAATGGTTAGATGTTTTAGTGATAGCCTTAGGCTGAGATAGATGGTAATATCTATTGAAATGAGATTCACTCTCACAGGAAATTCCAATGGCCAAGCTTCCATGGGCCCCAAGTTTTCAAGCTGGAACTGGTATGTGATAACTATGTGAACAAATTAGGCACATCACCCAGGTAATGTATAGATAGCTGAGATCATATTGGTCATTTTCTAACTTGAACCTCTACCTTTACACATGCTGCTTAGTAAGACCTTCCTGTGAATAACAGTTCATTGTCTACTGATCTGCTGTTAATACAATTTCTGTTGCCTTTTGAGCTTTTTGCCCCACATGTGTAATTCCTCCAAGAAATTCAGTATGTTATCTGAAAGGTCTCTCAATGCCACTGCATCAATGCAAACCAGACTACACTGAGATGAACAAAGGGAATTTAAGTTTCATAAGTTGGTTTTAAAAATGCATTTACTTTGACTGCACTGAAAGAATCTAAAAAAAAAGATGAAAAGCATCTTTAGCATGCCAAAAACATCTGGTTTCATATTTTCAGACCAAAAGGAAATTGCATGAAGACTAAAATCTTATGTTTTGATTTATATTATTATTGGAGGGCCGAGAAGCTGCCAGTCACTAAGTTAAATTTTATGATGATAAATAAATAGGGAAAACAATCTGACAAAACATGTTGTGCAAGAAAGATGCATTTCAAGTTTAATTAACTGATAACAATGTTTATGATGGAAGAATTGTGCCACTAGTTTTACAGTTAGTAAACGGATGCTCTGAATGAGAAGATAAGCCTGTAAAACCATGTGAAGGACTCTTCCTCAACATAGTATTTCAGCCTATCCGAGCGAAGTTTTGCTTCATGTGGTAAATCATGCATCAATTAGACTCATTCTGAACACTTGAATGAGTTGGTCTCTTACAGATACATTTCAAATTGAACAATAGTAGGAGCAATGCGTTCCTAATAAACTGAGTGATGGTGTTTTCTGCAAGTGACAGGCACTAGTTCAGCAGAAACAGAGCAGTCGGAGAAGAAAGAAGGAAAAAAACAGCAAGAAAAAGAAATGCGTGCTAGCTTTTCCCTTCCCCAAGCCTCAGATGAAGTTTGAACAAAGTGTTCCTGTAAGAAGGCTCTCAGAGAGGCTGCCCATTGTTTTCTTTAATCGTATATGGAGGGATGCAATCTCTGCTGCTCTGAATCTTGCATTTAAAAGCAGGGCACACTCAGTTGTTACAGTTCAAAGAGTTGGGTTCACAGCCATTGTTTGTTCTCAGAATAAACTGTTTGCTTTCAGTTTACCATTGAGACTATTCTGTGCCATATTTTAGCATTTATTATATTTTTGAGGGGAACTTTTCTTAGCCGATCTTATAAGTTGGTTTACTCAAATTACCGAAAGAGATAAACCTAGGCTGATATGTTCAAGATTTTTATGCCCAGTCTTCCTCCGTTTCAGAATTCTGTTCTGTGTTACCAGGTACAGGAAATGTTGAACTCCCTTGACTTCTGGCCCATTAACCATTCTGCTCACACCCTAAAAGAATTCCTTCAATGGCAATAACTGTCACTATGCTTTTGGTCTTTCTGACAGTGAGCACCCTACACAAATAAGATCAGTTAGCACAGTAAGCATATATTCCAAATATTAGGTAGATTCCCAATGGGTGCCAAATGAAATTGAAAATTCGTATGTATCTGATATTAAGGGGAATAGTATTCAATCAAATGCTTTTGTTGATAAAACTCAATATTCTGTAGTCAGACAAAAGACCTATAGAATGCAGAATAGTTGTGGAAAATTCCTGGATCTTTAAGCTTACATACAGTTGCCATAAAAAAAAACATTCTGAAGAGTATTTATTTGTTCAAGAGGAAGTACAAAGCATTTAGAATTTTGTTTTGCTAGAATCCATTCAAATTTGTACCTGAGAATTTCCTCTGTGATTTTTCTTTTTTTTCTCCAGCTGCATCCTGTTATGAGTTAATTTAATGCCTTTCTCACTGCATTTTAACATTGTTAATATTTAATTCAATTGTTTGGTTACCTAACTTTTGTTAACTTTTTTTAGGGGTATGTGGTAATTGTTACCTATTTCATTAATGAAACACACTTTTCCATATGAAGGAAGCTGTGTTCCATCATTTCATGTCTGTCTGCATGTATATATGTGTGAGGAAAAGTTTACATCCTGTCTTTAGCACTGTTGGGAATTACTACTGGCATGTTTTGGCTCATTATCTTGAATCTTAATCAGCTGATGAAAAAATTAGTTTCATCAGCTGATGAATGCTCAGGGTAATGATTCAAAACATCCTGATAGATAGAGCTTCTCAGCAGCAAGAAATGGGACTTGAGTGCTTCACCTGACACAACTGTCTCTCAGTGCTGTGCATCATATGATTTATCCAGTCTCTACATTTACCACCATATAGCATCCACAGTATGGTATAAGAAATGGATTGCCAGATCATGAGCTCCATCATCACCCAGAAAGATGAGTTGTACTTTCATTGCTTTTTTTCTATTGTAGCAAATGTTGGTAACATAAAATTTACCTTTTTAGCCATTTTAAGTGCATAGTTCAGTGGCAGTAAGAACATTGTTGTGCAACCATAATCACTGTCCATCTCCAGTATGTTTGTATTTTTCTAAATTGCAATTGTCCCGCAAATAACTCTCCACCTTCCCCAGTCCACGGCTTTTAGCAAACACTTTCTGTGTCCTATGACTTTGACTATTATGCCAAGTACAGTGCCTTATATAAGTGGACTCATGTAGTATGAGTGACTGGCTTGTTTCTCTTAAAGTGATGTTTTCAAGGTTTACCCATGCTGTGGGATTTGTCACCATTTCCTTTTAAAGGCTGAATAATATTCTTTTTTAAGTACTTTGTGAGCTCTCAAGCCTTTGCACAAATGTGAGGGCTGTGCTCTTTTTATTGTTATTTTATTACAGTTGTCCCAAATTTTCCCCCTATGCCCTCCTCTGCCCAGACCAACAGGAGCTCCCACAGTCAATCTCCTCACTATTGTCCATGTCCATGAGTCATTCATATAGGTTCCTTGGCTAGTCACTACCCCTTCTTTCCACCATTATCCCCTCCCCCCATCCCTTCTGGCCACTGTCAATCTATTTCATGTTTTCATGACTCTGGATCTATTTTGATCATTAGTTTATTTTATTCATTAGATTTATCTTATAAATGAGATCATATGATATTTCTCTTTCATCAACTGGCTTATTTCATTTAGCATAATTGTTTAAAGTTCCAACAATGTTGTCACGAAAGGTTGGAATTCCTTATTTCTATCAGCGGCCTAGTATGACATTGTATAAAGGTACCACAGTTTTTTGATGCACTCATCTACTGATGGGCACTTAGATTGTTTCCAGCACTTGGCTATTGTAACTAGCATGGGAATGAGCTTAGCAGTGCATAAATTCTTTTGAATTGGTTCTTTGGGATTCTTAGAGTATATTCTCAGCAGTGAAATCACTGGATGAATAGGCAGTTCCATTTTTAATTTCTTGAGGAAATTCCACACTGTTTTCCACAGTGGCTACACCACTGTGTACTAGGGTTCCCTTCTCCCCACTTCCTCACCAGTACTTGTTATTTGTTGATTTACTAATGGTGGACATTCTGAAAGGTGTGAAGTGATATCTCCTTCTAGTTTTAATTTCCATCTCCCTAATAGTTAGTGATGTTGAACATTTTTTATGTGTTTTTGGGCCCTCTGTAGGTCTTCCTTAGAAGAGTCTGTTCAGGTCCTTTGCTCATTTTTTAATTGGATTGCTTGTCTTCCTGGTGTGGAGTCATATGGATTCTTTACATACAGAGTCTAGCAGATGTAACACCTGCTTGAGTGTGGTTAGTAGGGTGATAATATGGATGTAATAATTTATAGCTTTAATTTGAACATTTCACCTAAAATGTCATGTGGATGCTTGATTATGATGCTGTTATGTTACAAAATCATGTGCTTATAATTTTGTAATAAAAGATTTTGCAATAAAAATGGGGCATTTGTGCCAGACCCTGTGTTTTGGAGATTAAACCTTTATCCAGTGTGTCATTGGCAAATATGTTCTCCCATACATTGATCTCCTTTTCATTTTGATGATGATTTCTTTAGCTGTGTAGAAGCTTTTAAATTTGTTGTAGTCCCATTTGTTTATTTTTTCCTTTATTTTACTTGCCCTAGAAGATATATCAGCAAAAATATTGCTACATGTGATATATGAAATTTTACCTATATTTTACAAAATTTTCTGTTTTCCAGTAGGACTGTTATGGTGTCCTGACTTATATACTGAGGTCTTTTATTCATTTTGAGCTTATTCTGGTGTATGGTGAAAGTTGGTGGTTAGTTTTATTTATTTATTTTTGCTTGTATGAGTTCCATTCTCCCAATAGCATTTATTAAACAGATTATTTTTACCACATTGTATGCTCATGTTCCCCCTTGTAAAATATTAATTAAACATCAAGACATAGGTTTATTTCTGGGATCGCTATTCTGGTTCCATTGATCTATGTGTCTGTTCTTATGCCAGTAGCAGACTGTTTTGATTAAAGCATTCTTGTAGTATAGTTTGATATCATGTATTTCAATCCCTTCAACTTTGTTCCTCTTTCTCAAGATTGCTGAGGCTATTTGGGGTCATTTTTGGTTAAATATAAATTTTTGAAATACTTATTCTAGATCTGTGAAATATGTCATTCATATTTTAAAATGAGTTGAATTGAATCTATAGATTCCTTTGGGCAGTATAGAGATTTTAATGATTTTAATTCCTACATTCCATGAACATGATGCATGCTTCTATTTATTTGTATCTTCCTCTATTTCCAAGTACAGTTCTTCTAAATCCTTGTTTAAGTTCATTCCTATGTACTTTATTTATTTTCTTGTTGCTATAGTAAATGGGATTTTTCCTCTTGTTTTTCTTTTTGATAATCAATTGTCATTATACAAAAATGCCATCAATTTCTGAACATTGATTTTGTATCTAGCTATTTTTGCAAATTCACTTATTGGGTCAAGTAGTTTTTTTGGTGGAGTCTACAGGGTTTTCTATGTACACTATCACATCATCTGCAAACAATGACAGTTTTACTTCCTTATTTACAATTTGGATGCCTTTTATTTTTTCTTGTCTTATTGTTGTGGCTAGAACTTACAGTGTTATGTTGAATAAGACTGGTAAAGTGGACACCATTCTCTTGTTCTCGATCTTAAGGAAAAGGCTTTTAGTTTTTGCCCACTGTGTGTGACGTTGGCAGTAGGTTTCTCGTATATGGCCTTTATTATGTTGAGGTATATTAACTTTATTCCCACTTTGCTGTATGTTTTATTCATAAGTGGGCACTGGACTTTATCAGATATTTTTCTGCATCTATTACTGTGATTATATGATTTTTGTCCTTCATTTTGTTTATGTGATATATTATAGTTATTGATTTGCAAATATTGTATCATCCTTGTATCCCTGCATTAAATCCTACTTGATTGTGATTATATATATGGAAAGAGAGAGAGAGGCTGGATCTGGATTATCAATATTTTTTGAGAATTTTAGCACCTATATTCATCAGAGATATTGGCCTGTAATTTTCTTTCTTTCTTGTGTGTTTATGTGGTTTTGGAATTAGAGTAATACTAGTCTCAAAAAAAGCTTGTGAAATAATTTGAGAAAGATAGGAGTTGGTTCTTCATTGAATGTTTGGTAAACTTTGTCTGTGAAGCCATCCAACTGAGGGCTTTTGTGTGTTGAAATTTTTTTGATTACTGCTTTTATTTCACTAGTTGTTATCTGTTTATTGAGGCTTTCTGCTTCTTCTTGATTCATTTTTAGAAGATTGTTTGTTTCTAGAAATTTATCCATTTCACCCAGGTTGTCCAATTTCTTGACATATATAGCTGTTCCCAGTAATTTATTAAAATCCTTTGTATTTCTGTGGTATCAGTTGTTACTTCTCTTTTTTCATTTTTGATTTTATTTATTTAAGTTCTCTCTCTCTTTTTTTCTTGATGAGTTTGGTTAAAGGTTTGCCAGTTTTGTTTATCTTTTTGAAGCTTCATCTCCTGGATTCATTAATTGTTAATTGTTTTTTATCTCTATGTCATTTTCTTCTGCTCTGATCTTGATTATTTCTTTTTGTATCCTCACTATGGGCTTTGTTTTTTGTTCTTCTAGTTCTTTTACATGTAAGATTAGGTTGTTTATTTGAGATTTTTTCTATCTTCTTTACATAGGCCTGTATTGCTATGAACTTCCTCTCAGGATGGTCTTCAGTGTGTCCCATAGGCTTTTTGTTATTGCATGTACATTTTCATTTGTTTCCAGGTACTTTTTGATTTCTTCCTTGATCTCATTGTCAACCCATTCATAGTTTAATAACATTATTTAGTGTTCACGTATTTGAATGTTTTTGAAAGTTTTCCTTGAGGTTATTTTTTAGTTTTAGCTATTGTGATCCAAGAAGATGCTTGATATGATATTAATATTCTTGAATTTGTTGAAGCTTGTTTTGTGTACTACCACATGTCCTGTCTTTGAAAATAATTCATATGCATTTGAAAATAATGTGTATTTTGCTTCTTTGGTGTAAAATTCTATGTAAATATCAATTAAGTCCATTTCATCTATGGTCTCATTCAATGCCATGAAATCCTTAATGATTTTTTGGTTGGAAGATTTTTCTATTGCTGATAGTGGGGTGTTAAAAATCAGCTATGATGATTGCATTCCTGTCAATCTCCTTCTTTTTTAAAAAAATTTTCTTTCTTTATTTTTTAGAGAGAGAGTAAGGGAAGGAGAAAGAGTGGGAAAGAAACATCAATGTGTGGTTGCCTCTCATGTGTCCCCTACTGGGGACCTGGCCTGCAACCCAGGCACGTGCCCTGACTGGGAATCGAACCAGTGGCCCTTTGTTTCACAGGCCCATGCTCAGTCCACTGAGCTATACCAGCCAGGGCCAATCTCCTTAATGTCCTCCAAGATTTTCCTTATATATTTAGACATTTCTATGTTGGGCACATATATGTTTACAAGGTTTATATTCTGTTATTGGACAACTCCTGTTAGCATTATATACTGACCTTCTTTATCTCTTTTTATGGCCTTTCTCGTGAAGTCTGTTTTGTCTCATATAAGTATTGTTACCCCAGATTTTTTATGCCCATTTTTGGGAATATTTTCCACCCCTTCACTTTCAGCCTGTATAGATCTTTTGTTCTGAGTTGGGTCTCTTGTAGACAGCGTATATGAGGGTAATGTTTTATTATCCATTCAAATACCTTATTTATTTTGATTGAAGCTTTTATCTCATTTTTATTTAAGGTTACTAGTGAGTGGTATATATTCATTGCTATTTTTTCTCTCATTCTCTCTTTTCCTTAATCTTCTAAAAGCAGTTTCTTTAGCATCTCTTGCATTGCTGGTTTGGTGGAGATGTACTCTTTCAGCAATTTTTTTTTGTCTAGGAAGCTCCTTATTTCACCTTCCATTTTAAATGAGAGCTCGGTGCAGTAGTCTTGATTTTGCATCATTCCTTTCTGGCTTGTAGTGTTTCTGTTGAAAAATCAGCTGTTAGGCCTTATCAGAGTTTGTTTGTATGTTACTGGCTGTTTCTCCTTTGATGTATTTAAGATTCTCTCTTTGTCTTAAAATTTTGCCATTTTTTATGGTGATATGTCTTAGAGTGGGCCTCTTTAAGTTAATCTTCATTGGGGTCATCTGTGCTTCCTGAACTTGCATGACTTTTTCCCTCACAAAGTTAGTGAGGTTCTCCATCATTATTTTTTCAGTTTACTATCCCTAGCTCCTTTTCTCTCCTTCTGGTGCAAAATATTGTTATGTTTCATGTTGTCTTGAAGCTCCCTTAAACTATTTTTGTTTCTTTTGAATGTTTTTTCATTCTGTTGCTCTGTCTGGGTTTTTTCACCTTCTCTTCCACCTTGCTGATTTGATCCTCTGCTTCATCCAGCCTGCTTTTAATTCCTTCTAGTGTATTCTTCATTTCAGATATTATATTCTTAATTTCCTTGTGGTTCTTTTTCATAGTTTCTATGTCCTTTCTCATGTTGCTGTAGTTCCATACTAAGTTCCTTGTAGCTCTCAGTGAGCTCCTTGAGCATACTTATAACCATTATTTTGAACTCTATGTATGATAAATTGCTTGCATCAATTTCATTTAAGTCTTTTTCTGGAAATTCCTCCCTTCCTTTTTGTTGTTGTTTTTTGTCTCAGATTTGAGGGAACTTTTTTTTGCTTGTTTCTGCATATTAGATTGATCTGCTTTGACTCTCTTTTTAATTATTTATTTATTTACACTTAGAGGGGAAGGGAAGGAGAGAGGGAGAAAAATATCAATGTATGGTTGCCTCTCGTATGTCCCCTGCTGGGAACTGGCCTGCAACCCAGGCATGTGCCCTGACTGGGAATCGAACCACGATCGTGTGGTTTGCAGGCCCACGCTCAGTCTGCTGAGCTACACCAGCCAGGGCTGACTCTCTTTCTTTATGGAGTGGCCTTTCATGGTAGGAGACCTGCAGCACTCAATGATGCAGTCTCCTTCAGCTCCTGAGCTGGATGCTCTAGAAATGCCCTTTTTGTAGTTCATGTGGGCACTCTTGTTGTAATTGGGTTTTGGTTGTTGTTAGCTCATTGTTGGTGGGTTTTCCCCTCTGGTTGTTGTACAGGAACTACCAGAACAGAAGAAAACAAACCAGCAAGCAAAAGGAACATCAGCAAAAATACTACCACATATCACTACCACATATTAACAACAAACAAGCTTATATTAATAAGGTGGAAAGATAATAAAAATATTATTAAAGGAGAAATGAATAAAAGGTGACTAATGGAAAGAAAAATGATTTTGAGAAGGTGGAGGGAGGAGAAATAATAAGAGTATGGAATAGAAACAAGTTGAGGCAAAGGAGAATATAACATTTACAATGTAAGGAAAATAGAAAAGGAAGAGAGCACAATGGAGTAAGAAAAGGAAGAAAAATAGGAACCAAATTGAAGAAAAACAAATGCCATGGCAATATTCACAACAAATGAGCAAATATTAGTAAAGGTGGAAAGGAAGTAATATTATAAGAAAAGAAAAAGAAAAAAAATAGAAAATACTTGTGAGATGTCTAAAGTAAAGAAAAATAATTTGGAGAGAATAGAGGGAGGTGAAATAATAAGTGTAATAGTTAGAAACTAGTCTATGAAAGGGAGAAAATAAAATTTTAAATGAAAATAAGATGACAGGAGAAAAGCAAAGTGGAATAGGACATGGAAACAGTAAAACATGAGATTTAAAATAAAACAATAGTGAACAACTTGGAATAAAATTGAAGAAATGCAACAACAACCACAGTATCAATGACAAGTGAGCAAATATTAATGAATGTGGAAAGAGAACTAGGATATTTTAAGAAGTGATAAAGAATGTGAGATGACTAATGGAAAGAAGGATGGTTTTGAGAATATAAAGAGGGAAGTAGTAGTAAGAGTGAAGAGTAGAAACAAGGCATGGAAAGAGAAAAATAAAATTTAAAACAACAACAAGAAAGGGAAAAGTGAAGGCAAAACCATATTAAGAAAAGGGAAGAGTGAAATATGAGATTTGAAATAAAACTTAAATAAAAATAACAAAAATAAAAATAATGTATAAAAATAAAATAAAACAAAAAACAATGAAATGATTGGAACAAAACTGAAGACAATGAAACAATGTTAAAAAGCTATGCAGAAGAAAAATAACACAAATAATGAAAAGGAACAAGGTGAGATTTGTCTCAGCAG
This sequence comes from Artibeus jamaicensis, assembly GCF_021234435.1. Taxonomy (NCBI): domain Eukaryota; kingdom Metazoa; phylum Chordata; class Mammalia; order Chiroptera; family Phyllostomidae; genus Artibeus; species Artibeus jamaicensis. The sequence continues at coordinate 4,469,856 of NW_026521810.1, read as the reverse complement.
AGTTTAGTGTTTGTTTACTACTGTCTTTTCCTTCTGGATCCATCTCTGGTAATATCAGATGGTGTCCCAGTCTGGCTTTCAGCAGCTTTGTTCGAGGCTATGAATTCACAGTCTGTGGCTGTCTCCTTCAAGCTTGGCTGGTCCTTGCTGTTCTGACCTGCTGGCTGTTTATCAGTACAAGGCCCAGCCATGATTTATCTCGTGACAGCACTACATGTACCACCTCCACCTGCCTCTAGAGGGGGCTTCTAGTATAATTGAGAGGGTGGGATCCATGGTTCACTCCTGGGAGGCTCTGTTCAGTCTGCACGAAGATAGTGAGTGTTTTCTCCTTCCATGCACTACACATCTTGTTTCTGTCCCAGATTATTTCCAGTAATGTGTAGTTTCTGGTAAATTGCCTGTGTGTTTCATGTGAGGGGACAATATGTGTAAAAGGGTCAGGTCTTTCCTGGTTGGCACTGATGGTAGCTCTGTGTAACAGCTGAGGTTGGGTGGGGCCCTGAATACCTCTTGCTGGGCCAATTTCTGATCTCTCTGCTCTGCTGTTTACAGTGGAATATAGCCCGAGGGGGTGCAGCATAGTATCTAATAACAGTTCATATAGGGGTCCTGTGGAGATTCTGTTCCTTTTTTTGTGTGGATATGTGCCCAGCAGGGGGTTCTTGAGCCTGGCCTTACTGTTCTTTGGAGTTTGCAATTGTGCAGGTGGGGGGCTGGGCTTGCCTTTCTCTTCCCAGACATTTGTACTCCATGGTGTGAGTGGCCAGCCCTGCCTGGCTGTAAAGAAGCTCAGGTGCTCAGCTCTTGCCTGTCAAGTTCATAGCCCACTGCTTTCATAAAAGGCTCAGACCCAAATAACTCTGTTCTGTACACAAACCCCCTGCTATCAGCCACACTGGCTGGGGCCCAGAAATTCCTTCACTGTGCAGCCTTCTACTCTTCCTGGCCTGCTGCACTCAGGGGGCATGAACCGTGCTATCAATCTGACCTCTGTGCTGGCAGGAAAGCACAGGGAAGCTGTGCATACCTGTGGCATCCCTGCCCAGCTACGCCTCAGCTTTGCTCTTTAAAAAAAGTCCCTATATGGTACCCATACTGAAGCACCAAGCCACTGCCTGGCTCCCCTGAATTGTATTCTAATTTTATTTTTTTGAAGAGTTGTATACTTTAATTTTTAAAGCAACAGTAGATACCAAATGTGAAGACCATCTGAAGGTGTTTCCAGAGTACACGGTCTCCAATGCTCCTGTAATTAAGTAGCATGTGTAGAGAGAAAGTAATCTATGTTTCAAAACTATAGTGTATGATGGCTCCTTGCTGTTCATAATCAGAAAATTTGGTGAAAAAAAAAGCAATCCGTAACTATGATTTTTCAAGAAAGATAAAAAGGAAATATTTTAACACAAATATAAGCTACAGTTATGGTTTACTGTTTATAGTTATAGTAACATTATGGTTTTTTAAATACTTTCCAAAGAATCAATAATTGACCATGTACGTGTGTTTTAAAATGAGGTACTGAAAATGATACTATCAATATAAGGGTGTATTTTCGTAGGAAGTTCAGTTAAAGCAAGACTGAACTGTTCCCCCCCAATATTATATTAGCTCACTCTCATTGGACAATATCACCATATTTCCCTTTTTCTCATATATTTTTTTCTAATTTGGCACTTTATTTAGGTCAAATCTCCATGCGTCAGTAGCACAAGCAGAAACCCACTGAGAAGGAAGAACTAAATAAAAACAAAGAGGACCTTCATTTACATAGCCAAGGAAGTCTCAAAGAGCAAGCATGTAAAAATAAAAGTGATTGTCATTTTAAAGTAAATGGATATCATCAAGGTCTTGAAAAACTTGAAGTGGTGGAATACTAGGCAAATTATTGGGGGGATGGCTGTCTATAATTTTAAATTATAAATATTAGTTCTCAAATTATCAATGATAAAGTGGCACTGGTGTTGTGAGCTTCAAGTTTTCAAACCTGAGGAAGTGTAAGGAACACCATTGTCCTCATTCCACAGGTGAGCAGCCAGAGACTTTGCAGTCCCATAGCTGGTAACTGCAAAGTTAGAGATAGAGGAAGTGAGACTTTTTAAAAGCCTACCCAAAAGAACAAATTGACTGTTTTTCAATCATTAGTACGCAACTAAAAATGATTTTTGCAGGTGCTTTCACATTTTGTTCTTCATGCTCCTGTATAAATAGGTTTGAATTTCTCTGCTCCTATCATTCTATCTGGATGAGATACCTAGTCCACATCTGAGGTTTTCAGAATTTTAGCCATTGTACATGGATCCCTCCATGGTACATTTTCATTTCCTCCTAATTAACATTCATTCTCATTCTCTCTCTTTCTCTCTCTCTCTTTTTCTCTCCCCCTCCCATTTTTGTGACCCTTTGTTTTATATTACTGAATTGATATTTCACTCTAATTGTTTAAATCTTGATAATGGTCATTTTGGGGGGTATCATGGTTTGAAATTCCCTTATTTTTAGAGCTCCTCACAGTAGTCGTTTAGTGGGTATTCAATGACTTGAAAGAACTATTTTGAAGAGAAGTCAATGAGAAAGACATTGAGAATTATAACTAACATTCAATCCTCTGTTGTATGAGAAAAATTAAAGTTTCTGCCAGATTATCTAAATATATTACTGTTACATTTTATAAAGAAAAATTCAATTTTACAGCAAAGGTTATGAAGTCTACTTGCCCCCAAATCCTTATGTCATTTACTTTTTTTGTAAGTATCACGGTATCTCTATCCTTATAGGACATAAATGATTTTAGAACCATTTTTGTGTCTTAAATGTAATCTTGATAGCAAGACCTTTCCTACTCTCCTTGCCTGAAAATAGAAGCACTAATTTCTTGAGGCCCTCTGCCCTCTCCCAACTTCATTATCCCTCTCTTAATCTACCGAATTTTTTCCACTTTTGCATGTTTCCCTTTATTTTTATTTTTTAAAATTTGATGTCTGTGAGATGCAAAGTGAATTAAAGTAAGGATTTTATTTTTCTGTTTTGTTTATAGCTATATCACATCATGGGTGTTCCATATGTATGAATGAATGAGTGAACATCTTTTTATTCATTCCTCCTCTATATTATAAATCCATCCTAATACTAACCATGGCTGATTTTTTTTGCATAAAATGTGGTAAACTAATTCTCTTTCCATCTCTAAAGTACTGTTGAACCAGTGAAACTATCTTCTGTTTAGATACTGTATTCCTTTGTCAAAATATTTCTATACCAAAGGTATCATCTTTTTAAATGCTAAGGAAAGAGAGTTCTTTACTCCAACCTTGGGGTAACACTCAGCTTGATTTTAAATCAAATTAAATGGCTATTTTAAGGGCTTTAAGGTCCCCTTTCTCCTAAGATCACTTTTATTCTGTTATTGACTATTTCTCAGGATTCTAGGCAGACAATCCTTTCACATGCTTTGTCCTCCATTCTTTTGCAACGCAAATATATTATTTCTATCATTTCAAATACTTTCATCCCAACTTTCCAATGAAATCTCTACTATCCCTGCCTTCCCACCTAGCTAAGGACCATTTCAACTGAACATGTGTAGTCCAAAGTTAACTGAGTGTATTCACATTAACCATGAATTATCTATGCCATTGTGTCATTTAACACATAGCCACCAAGGGCTTATTGAGCTCTAGGTGCTAGCTGGGTTTGAAAATATAATAAAAAAACAAAGCCCCTGACAACTTAAAAATTTATAATGAAATTTCAATTCATTTTTAATTTTTAATGTTTTAATTTAATTATTGTTCAAGTACAGTTTTCTGTCTTTTACTCTCATTCCAGCCCAACCCCCCCAGTACTCCACACCTCCCTCCCATTTCCACCCCCCTTAGTTTTTGTCTATGTGTCCTTTATACTTGTTCCTGTGAATCCTTCCCCCTTTCCCCTGAAATTCTCTCCCCATTCCCCTCTGCTCCCTGTCAGCCTGTTCTCTATTTCAGTGTATTTGGTCATATTTTGCTTGATTGTTTGTTTTGTTGTTCAGGTTCCTGTTAAAGGTGAGATCATATGGTCTTTGAATTTTAACACCTGGCTCATTTCACTCAGCATAATGCTTTCAGGTCCATTCATGCTGTTGCAAAGGGTAGGAGCTCCTTCTTTCTTTCTGCTGCATAGAATTCCATTGTGTAAATGTACCATAGTTTTTGGATCCATTCATTTACTGATGGGCACCTAGGTTGCTTCCAACTCTTGGCTATTTGTAAATTGTGCTGCTATGAACATTGGGGTGCATAGGTTCTTTTGCACTGGTGTTTTAGGGTTCTTAGGATATACTTCTAACAGTGGAATTGATGGGTCAAAAGGCACATTCATATTTAGTTTTCTTAAAAAAATCCATACTGTTTTCCATAGTGGTTGTACCAGTCTGGAATCCCACCAACAGTGAACTAGGGTCCCCTTTTCCCCACAACCTCTCCAACAGTTGTTGTTTATTGCTTTGTTTATTATGGCCACTCTGATTGATGTAAAGTGGTATCTCATTGTGGTTTTAATTTGCATCTCTCTGATACCTAGCGATACTGAGCATCTTTTCACATGTCTCTGGACCCTCTGTATGTTCTCCTTGGAGAAGTGTTTGTTCAAGTGCTTTGCCCATATTTTAATTGGGTTGCTTGTCTTCTTAGAATGGAGTTGTGTAAGTTCTTTGTATATTTTGGAGATTAAAACTTTGTCTGAGGTATCATTGGCAAATATGTTTTCCCATACAGTTGGTTGTCTTTTTATTTTAATACTGCTTTCTTTAGCCATGAAGAAGCTTTTTATTTTGATAAGATACCATTTATTTATTTATTTCTTTATGTCCCTTACTCTAGGGGATATATCAGTAAAAATGTTGCTGTGTGAAATATTGAGATTTTCATGCCAAAGTTTTCCTCTAGGATTTTTATGATGTCACAGCTTATATTTAAGTCTTTTATGCATCTTGAATCTATTTTTGTGTATGGTGTAAGTTGGTGCTCAAGTTTTAATTTTTTGCACATAGCTGTCCAGTTTTCCGAACACCATTTGTTGAAGAGGCTATTTTTACTCCATTTTATGTTGCTGCCTCCATTGTCAAATATTAATTGCCTGTAGAGACTTGGGTTTATTTTGGGTTCTCTGTTCTGTTCCATTGGTTTATGTGCCTGTTTTTATGCCAGTACCAAGTTGTTTTCATTACATTGGCCTTGTAATACAGTTTGGTATCAGGTATTGTGATCCCTCCTACTTTGTTCTTCTTTCTTAAAATTGCAGCTGCTATTTGGGGTAATTTATGGTTCCATATAAATTTTTGAAGCATTTGTCCTATGTCTGTGAAATATGCCATTGGTACTTTAATAGGTACTGTATTGAGTCTGTAAATTGCTTTGGGTAGTATGGACATTTTGATGATGTTAATTCTTCCAATCCATGAACAAGGTATATGTTTTCATTTGTTTGTGTCTTCCTTGATTTCTTTCTTCAGTGTTCTGTAGTTTTCTGCATACCAGTCTTTTACCTCCTTGGTTAGGTTTATTTTCAGATATTTTATTTTTCTTTTTGCTATATCAAATGGTATTTTTTCCTTGATTTCTGCTTCTGCTGTTTCATTGTTGGTATACAAAAATGCCTTTGATTTCTGGATATTGACTTTTTATCCTGATGTTTTGCCAAATTCATTTATTACGTGGAGAAGTTTTGGGTTAGAGTCTATAGGATTTTCCATGTATACTATTATGTCATCTGCAAACAATGACAGTTTTGTTTCCTCCTTTCCAGTTTGGATGCCTTTTATTTCCTTTTCTTGTCTGATTGCTGTGGCTAAAACTTCCAATCCTATATTGAATAGAAGTGGCGAAAGTGTACAACCTTGTCTTTTTCCTGATCTTAGTGGAAAATCTTTTATTTTTGCCCATTGAGTGTGATGTTGGCTGCACATGTCTCATAGATGGCCTTTATTATATTGAGGAATGCTCCCTCTATTCCCACTTTACTGAGTGTTTTTATCATAAATGGGTGTTGTACTTTATCAAATTTTTTTCCGCATCTATTGATATGATCATGTGATTTTTGTCTTTCTTCTATGTGATGTATTACATTTAGTAATTTGTGAATATTGAACCATCCTTCCATCCTGGGATGAATCCCACTAGGTCATGGTGTATGATCTTTCTGATTTATTATTGGATGCGATTTACCAATATTTTGTTGAGGATTTTAGCGTCTATGTTCATCAGCAATATTGGCCTGAAGTTTTCTTTCTTTGTTGTGTCTCTATCTGGTTTTGGAATTAGGATGATTATGGATTCATAAAAAGAGTATGGGAGTCTTCCATCCTTTCAGATTTTTTTGAATAATCTGTGAGGAATAGGGGTTAGCTCTTCCTTAAATGCTTTGTAGAATTCTCCTGTGAAACCATCTGGTCCAGGGCTTTTGTGTGATGGGAGTTTTTTGATTACTGCTTCAATTTCTTTTGCTGTTATTGGTCTATTCAGGTTTTCTGCTTTTTATTCATTGAGTTTTGGAAGATTATATTTTTCTAGAAATGTGTCCATTTGCCCTAGGTTTTCAAATTTCTTGGCATATAGTTCTTCATAGTAATTTCTTACAGTTCCTTCTATTTCTGTGGTATCAGTTGTAATCTCTCCTCTTTCATTTCTGATTGTGTATATTTCGGTCCTCTCTCTTCTTTTCTTGATAAGTGTGCTTAACGCCTTGTCTCTTTTGTTTATCTTTGCAAAAAACCAGCTCCTGGATTCATTGATTCTTAGAATTGTGCTTTTGATCTGTAAGTCACTTAATTATTCTCTGATCTTGGTTATTTCCTTCCTTCTACTTGCTCTAGGCTGTCTTTGTTGTTGTTCCTTGAGGTCTTGCAGGTGTAGAGTTAGGTTGTTTGTTTGAAATGTTTCTATCTTTTTTAGATAGGCCTGTGTTGCTATTAACCTCCCTCTCAGGACTGCCTTTTCTGTGTCTCATAATTTTGGGGTTGTTGTGAGTTCATTTTCATTTGTCTCCAGAAACTTTTTGATTTCTTCCCTAATTTCATTCTTGACCCATTCATTGTTTAATGGCATACCATTCAGTCTCCATGATGTTGGGTGTTTTGGGGTTTTTCATTTGGGTTTGGTTTCCAGTTTTAGTGCCTTGTGGTCAGAGAAAATGTTCGGAATGATTTCAATTTTCTTGAATTTGTTGAGGCTCATTTTGTGTCCTATCATGTGGTCTATCTTTGAAAATGTTCCATGTGCATTTGAAAAGAATGTGTATTTAGCTTCTTTGGGATGAAGGGTTCTATATATATTGGTTAAGTCCATTTCATCTAGGACACTGTTCAATGCCACAATATCTTTGTTGATATTTTGTTTGAAAGATCTGTTTAGTTTTGACTGTGGTGTTAAAATCCCCGACTATAATTGTGTTGCTGTCAATATCTTTCTTGAGGTTTTGTAAGATTTTGTTTATGTATTTGGGTGCTCCTATGTTGGGTGCATATATATTTATGATGTTTATGTCTTCTTGGTGGATTCTTCCCTTGAGTATTATGAAGTGACCTTCTGGATCTCTCCTTATGGCCCTTTTTTGAAGTCTATTTTGTCTGATATGAGAATTGCTACCCCTGCTTTTTTTTCTTGTCCATTTGACAGGAAAATTTGTTTCCTGCCCTTCAGTGTTAGTCTGTGTAAGTCTTTTATCCTGAGGTGGGTCTCTTGTAGGCAGCATATGTGTGGGTCATGATTTCTCACCCGTTTAGCTATTCTGTGTGTTTTGATTGGAGTCTTTAATCCATTTATGTTTAAGGTTATTATTGATGGGTACTTTTTCATTGCCATTTTGGGGCCTGTGTTCTTCTCTGTCTCTCTCTTTTCCTTTCTTTCTTTAAACAGTCCTTTTAGCCTCTCTTGTAGAGCTGGTTTGGTGGAGGTGTATTTTTTTTAGGCTTCTCTTGTATTGGAAGTTCTTTATTTGGCTGTCTATGTTGATTGAGAGCCTTGCTGGGTAAAGTAGCCTTAGTTGCAGGCTAGGTTCTCATTACTTGGAATATTTACATCCATTTTTTATCGCTTGGAGCATTTTCATTGAAAAGTTAGCAGTTAACCTTATTGGGGCTCCCTTGTATGTTACTTACCTTTTCTCCCTTACTGCCTTTAAAATTCTTTCTTTATCTTGATATTTCGCCTTTTTAATGATGATGTGTCTTGAAGTGGGCCTCTTTGAGTTCCCCTTGATTGGGACTCTCTGTGAATCTTGGATTTGTGTGACTTTTTCTCTCATCAAATTAGGGAAGTTTTCAGTCATTACTTATTCAAATAGGTTTTCTATCTTTTGTTCATTTTCTTCTCCTTCTGGTATCCCTATTATTCATACATTATTACATTCCATATTGTCTTTCATTTCTCTTAATCTCTCTTCATTCTTTTTGATCCTCTTTTCCTTTTCTTGCTCTTTCTGGGAGTTTTTTTCAACTTTGTCCTCCAACTTGCTGATCCGATATTCTGCTTCATCGATCCTGCTTTTGATTCCTTCTACTGTGTTCTTCGGTTCTGAAATTGTATTCTTCATTTCCTATTGTCCCTTGCTGATAGTTTCTATTTTTTTTCATGTTGATATAGATTGTGGTTAGATTGTTGTAGCTCCCCTGTAGTTTCTGGTAGCTCATTGTGAGCTCTTTGAACTTCCTGATAACCAGTGCTTTGAATTCAATATCTGATAGTTGACTTGCCTCTATTTTACTAATATTCTTTCTGAGGCTTCCTCCTTTCCTTTCATTTGGGTTTTTTTTTCTTTGTCTTCCCATTATTTGTGAGACTCCTCTCATTTGACTCAGCTTCTTAAATTGATCTGTTTTGACTCCTTGGGTTTATGGTGTGAACATCTGTCGTAGAAGACCTGTGCAGTTCAGTGGTGTAGTCTTCTTTGGGTATCCTGGTCTTCTCTGCTTCTGCCTATTCCTTTTGTGTGTGCGTGTGATCAGTTGGAGGGGAGGCAAAATGGTTTATGACAGCGGAAGAGTATTTTATGGTATTTATAGTCACAGCCGGTAAAGAAGAGATAGAAGATCTTTTTGCTATATATGGTGTTAACCATAGTCTTCAACCCAACTTGCCACTTTTAAGAAAGGATGGACAAAATATCTCTTGTTGGGGAGGGAAGTCTTGTGAGTTGGATCTAGAAAGCAGTGAGGTTATTGGCCGTCAGATTAAGATTATTTAAAAAAATACATCTCTTGTTGGTTTCAAACTGGCCAAACCAGTTTTTCTGGGCACAGCAGCCTGAGGGGTGATTTGTGTAGTCTTTCTTGGAGCTCTCTCCCAATAGCTAGCCTGGCGCCTCTCCCCAGCACCCCACGAAGGGGATCTAGATTCTTTTCAGAGCCCTTTCCTTGAGGATCCTCTCTGTGGGCTGGGGTGTGGGTGCCAGTGCCAGCCAGGCTGCCCTGGTCCCTCAGGATCTGGCACAGTCCTTCCCAGTTCTGTGCGGGAACTCAAGGGCTTCCACCCATCCTCTGGATCACTGCCAGGCTGGGTGGGAAGCAAGCCAAGCTGCTCTCGCAAGAGAATCCTTCAGTTTATTTTCCAAAAAATTTCTCAAGATCTTTGGTTATATTTTGCTTTAGATCTTGAGAAATTTTTTGGAAAATAAACTGAGGGGAGCTGGAATGGGAGTAAAAGACAGAAAACTGTACTTGGAAAATAATTAAATTAAAAAAAGGAAAAAATTTGAAAAAATATTCTCAAGAAAGCCTGCCTTTCTGCAGAGCCAAATCCCACAGCCAGACCAGTGACTATTGGAGTCAGAGCTTGACACTGCACGTCTCAATTCTCCCAAGCTTGTGACCACTGACTCCATGTTTGATCATGGCCCTTTCTCCTTATCACCCTCTCTATAAACTCAAGCAAATAGGTCTCTCCTGTGGGTGCTGCCCAACCTTGCTTGGCTGGGGAGGGAGGGAGCTGATAACCTAGCTCTCTCTCAAGGACCCTTAGGCAGGCCTGGGTCTCCTGAAGAGTCCGTGGTGGACACACCAGGTGCCTGGCACTGTTTGCTGGCCGCTAGGCGCCAGCTGAGGCCGCTGTTGCCCTAGTCTTTGTTCTTGTCCCTGAGACCCTAGTGACCTGCAGCCATCTCCTTACCGTCTGGTTTTTCAGTGTCCATTATAATTCCTGGTCTCTTATCTTAATATATGCTGGGAACTGTTGGCTGTTTTCACTGTTCCTCCGTAGTTCAGCCAGGATTTTCTCCCATGTGTATGGGGAAATGGAATCTGCTCTGTCCTACTTCGTGGCCATCTTCCCTCCTCCTTATTTTTTATTGTTTTTCAAGTATAGCTGTCTCTATTCCCTCAACTTTCCCCTGCCTTACCCACCCCCACTTCCCATCCTCAATCCTTCCCCCCATAGCTTTGTACATGGTTCCTTTAGACATGTTCATTGACGACCCTTCCCTTTGTTTCTCTTATTATCCCCCTCCCTGGTTCTGGTTACTGTCAGTTTGTCCTTAGTTTCAATTTCACTGGTTATATTTTGCTTCCTTTTTTTTTGTTAATTAGATACCACTTATAGGTGAGATCACATGGTATTTGTCTTTTACCTCCTGGCTTGATTCACTCATTTACTGTTGGACACTTAGGTTGCTTCCAATTCCTTATTTTTGCCTTCTCATGAGGTAGTTAGGATATACCATATAAACACACTGTGTGCCATGCACCAACTATGAAACTTAAAGCAAAGAGGTTGGCTCAGGTATAGCTGGAGGCCTTAGTTTCTGTGAGCTAAAGGCAGCTTTGACTTTCTTTGTATATATGCATATATATCTGTGTATGTGTAAATAATACATACTTTTCTTATTTGTATGTAAACATAAAGCCTGGGCTGTATTCTTGCTTACCTTTCTAGTTTCATATCTTTTCATTTTGCCATATTCTTAAGTAGAGTAGGACTCTAAGATTTGGGAAGAGATTTTTTTTTGCTGGTCAGTCACTGTGATTGATCTTGGTACTAAGAGAAATTAATTACAGAAGTGAGAAGCTTTGTAACAGGTTTTAGGTACCACCTTTACCTGGTATTTCCTTTGGAATAATATAAAGACATTTTTATAACTGACATGTTACTACCCATGCCAGTAAGATTAAGTTACCTGGTCAACCAGAAATACTTCTGGGCTTTGAATTAAAGTTTAAAACATAAAGTGTGGCCCCATATTGAGGAAGCTGCAAAATTCTTAAATATTCAGTTAGCAAAGCATAACTTATTTCTCTGAAGGTTAAGCGAGGTGCTGTGACAACCTTTTCAAAATGCGGAGAAGTCCTTCAGGCCTGATCAGTGTGTGTGCATGGGGGTGCTTCTGTGTATTTGTGTGTCTGTGCCTGCACATGCTCATGCAAGCAAAACCCATTCTTTCCACGGTCATTCATGCCCAGCCATTGAGTTTGTCCACCCTCACCCAGCCAATGCTATCTAAGCACATTCTTGGAGAAGCACAGAGTAGAAGTATCAGAAAGCTTGGAGAAAAGGATGCATGACTGTGAAGAGTATATTGAATAAACAAATAGTCATAATCAACTGGATCAATAGTCATAGATAAAGTTGAACTTTTCAAGTTGCAAGAAAAATAAAAGTTCTGAGTTTTGTATCATATTTATATATCTCTTGGCTGGTTTGACTATTGTTTAATTTGTTAGTATATTCTATTTTTTTAATTTTTTTTTTTTTTTAGCCCTGGCTGGTGTGGCTCAGTGGATTGAGCTCCAGCCTATGAACCAAAGGGTCATGGGTTTGATTCCCAGTAAGGGCACATGCCTAGTTGCAGGCCAGGTCCCCTTAGAGGGCTTGTGCCACACATGGATGTTTCTCTCCCTCTCTTTCTCCTTGCATTCCCCTCTCTCTAACAAATGAATAAATCTTAAGAAATAACTTACAAGTTTTTACAAATTATTTTTTGAATTCACTTTTAAAAATAATATTTTTCAATTTAGTTACATAAACATTAATCACTGACAAAGGTCTTTAAATTTTCTATTTTTTGACAATGTATAAGTGTGAAATACTATCTGAATGGCCATGTGTATTTTTTTAACCTTCTTACTTTATTTAAAAAAATCTCAACTTTGAAATTCTCAAAAATTATATTTGGCACTTTCTTTTTCCTATCCCAAAGGATCTTGCTATATTTATTATTCTTCTCATGTGGAAAATGATACATTCCTCTCTATTTAGAACATAAAAAATGTACAAAACCCAAATCTGTCCATAGAGCCTGGATTGCATGGGATGGAATCATAATCTCTGTTAGTTCAATTACATTAATGAGGTTAATTATTCTTGATAATGCAATGTCCAATGTTGTGTGATTGAAGAAGTACAGATCAACCTCCATGTTATTTCTTCTTTCTCATTAAAATAGTTCCTATGACCTTTCCTCCTACCCACACATATTCATTAATAGTAACATACAAATAACCAACAGTTTGAGAGCATTTTAGTGTCCTTTCATTTACTAATTAAATATCATTATGATTAAGTCTAAAAGATATGTTAATATAGATATTCAGAATGTTAATAACATAAACTTTGATTTATGATAGATAAGTTTTGTGTTGTATAATATGCTGTCAACTGCTAAAATTTTATTTTCAAATAAAATAGTTTTTGATGATTCTGCATACATCTCAGACTAATTTTAGTTTATTGAACAAGTGGAATAAATATTGATCTAATTCATAGGGTTCCTTTGTTTTTTGAATTACTTCATTATTGTTCAATTACAGTTGTCTGAATTTTCTCCCAACTGCTCCCTGCTACCCCAGCCGAACCTCCCTTCCTCCCTTGCTTCCTCCTTCTCCCTTGGTTTTGTCCATGTGTCCTTTATAATAGTTCCTGAAAACCCTTCTCCCAACAGTCCCCTCCCCACTTCTCTCTGGCTATTGTTAGATTACTCTTAATTTCAATGTCTCTGGTTACATTTTCTTTGCTTTCTCCTTTTGTTGATTATGTTCCAGTTGAAGGTGGGGTCATATGGTATTTGTCTCTCACTGCCAGGCTTATTTCACTTAGCATAATGCTTCCCAGTTTCATCTATGCTGTTACAAAGAGTAGGAGCTCCTTCTTTCTCTCCATTGCATAGAATTCCACTGTGTAAATGTGCCATAGTTTTTTGATCCACTCATTTGCTGATGGGCACTTAGGTTGCTTCAAGCCCTTGTCTTGAATTGTGTTATTAATTGTGCTGCTATGAACATTGCAGTGCATAGATTCTTTTGGATTGGTGTTTCAGGGCTCTTAGAATATAATCCCAGCAGTGGAATTGCTGGGTCAAAGGCAGCTCATTTTTAATTTTCTGAGGAAATTCCATACTGTTTTCCACAGTGGCTGCACCAGTCTGCCTTCCCACCAAAAGTGCTCTAGGGTTCCCTCTTCTCCACATCCTCTCCAACACTTGTTTGCTGCTTTGTTTATGATGGTCATTCTGACAGTGTGGTTTTAATTGGCATATCTCTGATGACTAGTGATGCTAAGCATCTTTTCATGTGTCTCTGGATCCTCTGTGTGTTCTCCTTGGAGAAGTGTCTGTTCAAACCCTTTGCTCATTTTTTAATTGGGCTGTTTGTCTTCTTAGAGTGGAGTCATGTGTGTTCTTTATATATAATTTTGGAGATTAAATCTTTGTCTGAGGTATCATTGGCACGTACATTTTTCCATAAGATTGGTTCTCTTTTTATTTTAACATTGTTTTCTCTAGCCGTGCAGAAGTTTTTTTATTCCATTTGTTTATTCTTTCCTTTATGTCCCTTGTTCTAGGGGACATATCAGTAAAAATGTTGCTGCATAAAATACCTAAGATTTTTCTGCCTATGTTTTCCTCTAGGACTTTAATGGTGTCATGACTTATATTTAACTCTTTTATCCACCTTGAATTTATTTTTGTGTATGGTGTAAGTTGGTGATCGAGTTTCATTTTTTTTGCACGCAGCTGTCCAGTTCTCCCAACACCATTTGTTGAAGAGGTTATTTTTACTCCATTTTATCCTTCTTCCCCTTTTGTCGAATATTAATTGATTGTAGGGACTTGGGTCTATTTGTGGGCCCTCAGTTCTATTCCATTGGTCTATGTGCCTGTTTTTATGCCAGTACCAGGCTGTTTTGATTACAGTGGCCTTGTAATACAGTTTGGTATCAGGTATTGTGATCCCTGATCCCTTCTACTTTGCTCTTCTTTGCTCTTCTTTCTCAAAATTGCTGCAGCTATTTGGGTCATTTGTGTTTTCATATAAATTTTTGAAGTGATTGCTCTATGTCTGTGAAATATGCCATTGGTACTTTAATAGGTATTGCATTGCATCTGTAAATTGTTTTGGGTACTGTGGCCATATTGATGTTAATTCTTCTGACGCACGAACGCAGTATATGTTTTCATTTGTTTGTGTCTTCCTTGATTTATTTCTTCAGTGTTGTGTAGTTTTCTGTATACAGGTCTTTTATCTCCTTGGTTAGGTTTATTCCTAAGTATTTTATTTTTATTTTTGCTATATGGAATGAGATTTTTTTCCTGATTTCTGTTTATGATGTTTCATTGTTGGTATACAAAAATGCCTTTGTTTTCTGGATATTGACTGTGTATCCCACTGTTTTGCCAAGTTCATTTATTAAGTTGAGCAGTTTTGGGGCAGAGTCCATAAGATTTTCCTTTTTTAAAATATATTTTATAGATTATGCCATTACAGTTGTTCTATTTCCCCCCTTCATTCCCCTCCATCCTGCACACCCCCTCCCCCACCATTCCCCCCTTTAGTTTATGACCACGTGTCTCAAGTTCTTTAGATTCTGTATTTCCTATACTATTCTTGCCCTTCCCCCTATCTATTTTCTACCTACCATCTATGCTACTTATTTTCTGTACCTTCTCCCCCCTTCTCCTTCTCCCACTTCCCTGTTGCTAACCCTTCATGTGATCTTCATTTCTATGGTTCTGCTCCTGATCTAGCTGTCCTCTTAGTTTGCTTTTGTTTTAGGTGTGGTTGTTAATAACTGTGAGTTTGCTGTCCTTTCACTGTTTAACTTTTTTATCTTCTTTTTCTTAGGTAAGTCCCTTTAACATTTCATATAATAAGGGCTTGGTGAAGATGCACTCTTTGAATTTGATCTTATCTGAGAAGCACTTTATCTGCCCTTCCATTCTAAATGAAAGCTTTGCCGGATAGAGCAATAAAAAAGGATAAACAAATGGGGCCTCATCAAATTAAAAAGCTTCTGCATGGCTAAAGAAAACAGCATTACAGTGAAAACAGAACTATATGGGAAAACATATTTGCTAATTATACCTTGGGTAAGGGTTTGATCTCCAAATTATGCAAAGAACTCATATGTCACAACTCTAGGAAGACAAACAACCAGTTAAAAAGTGGACAAAAGTAAAAGGTATCCATGTTGGAAAGGAGGGAAAAAACTGTCATTATTTGAAGATAAATAAATATAGTAGATTTATACTACAGTAGATTTATACTACAGTAGTTTTATGTTGTAGATAAATGTAGTCGTTAAATGTAGTAGATTTTCTATGTACATTATTATGCCATTTTCAAATCATGACAGTTTTTTTCCCTCCTTTCCAACATGGATGCCTTTTACTTTTGCCCATTTTTTAACTGGTTGTTTGTCTTCCTGGAGTGGTGTCATATGAGTTCTTTGCATAATTTGGAGATCAAACCCTTACCCGAGGTATAATTAGCAAATATGTTTTCCCATATAATTGGTTCTGTTTTCACTGTAATGCTATTTTCTTTAGCCATGCAGAAGCTTTTTAATTTGATGAGGTCCCATTTGTTTATCCTTTTTTTATCTCCCTTGCTTTAGAAGACATGTCAATGAAGATGTTGTTGCATGGAATGTCTGAGATTTTCCTGCCTATGTGCTCCTCTAGGACTTTAATGCTGTCATGACATATTTAAGTCTTTTATCCACCTTGAATTTATTTTTGTGTATGGTGTAAGTTTGTGCTCGAGTTTCACTTTTTTTTTTTTTTTTTTGCATGTAGCTGTCCAGCTCTCCCAACACTATTTGTTGAAGAGGCTATTTTTACTCCATTTTATGGCTCTTCCCCCTTTGTCAAATATTAATTGACTGTAGGGACTTGGGTCTATTTGTGGGCTCTCTGTTCTGTTCCACTGGTCCATGTGCCTGTTTTTATGCCAGTAGTAGGCTGTTTTGATTACAGTGGCCTCATTCATAGGGTTCTGGGATTTCTAATTTTTTATCGTTTAAATAACTTGATTTTGTATTTCCACACTTTGGTAAAAAATGACTTGAGAGTTTACCCATATACTTTTTCTGAATTATATTTTCATATCACATGATGATATAATGTTCTGTTGTTTCCATACTATTTCCATTAGCATAATATCTTGACTCTCCAGTGAACTATTATGGAGATCAAATAAAAGAGAGAACACCTCACTTTTATTTGAAAAAGTTTTCAAATAATACAAATAGGGCCCTGGCTGGTGTGGCTAAGTGGATTGAGCACCAGTCAGTGAGCCAAAGTGTCACCAGTTCAGTTCTCAGCTAGCACACAAGCTTGTGTTGCGGGCCAGTTCCTCAACTGGGGGTGTTCAAGAAGCAACCAATGTATGTATCTCTCATATATCAGTGTTTCTCTTTCTCTCTTCCTTCCCTCTCTCTAAAAATAAAGTCTTTAAATTAAAAAAAATAATACAAGAAAAAATGTCAAAGAATCCAGCCCACAATATAGATCAACCAGAGGTGAATACAAAATTATGTACCTCAAATAACAAAGAGCTTTGCAAATGTCAACATGAATAGAAATGTGTATGCAAAAGAATGAATCTGAAATCTGTTAAGAAGGTTCAAGATAGTGGAGTAGTAGTTGGAGGTTACATTCACCACAAGACCATATCAAAATAGCAACTAAAATACAGAACAGTTCCCCTGAATAACCATCTGAAGACTTGAAGACTAGCCAAATATAAATCTTATAGCTAAGATTTATGGAGGAAATGGGATCCAGCCTGGCAGAAGGGGCAGAGACCCAAAAGGGACTGACCCCACAACCCATGCATGGCAGGAAAGAATACAGAGGGATATCTTAGCTGAAGAGGTTTCCCCTGGAAGAGTAAGGAGCCTCAGTCCCAAACCAAACTCCCTATCCCTGAGAACTAAAGACAGGAAGAGGAACCCACACAATATCTGACTGGGAAATTTTTCAAGGATTCCACGTGCCCTGATGAAAAGGGGATGGCTTTCTTGAAGGTCCAGCACACAGAATGTGTCATGGCATTCACCCTCATCTCTAGCAGAAGGATGGTGGCTTATAGTAAACTGGACTCATAAAGGGAGAAACTGAGTGGCATGGCTGTGGGGAGAGGGTTGGAGTGACAGCAGTCAGTATCCCTGTGCTGGATCCCTCTCCCACACCTACCATGGACCCCATCTTTCTTGAGTTGTTTATCCCTCTCCACACAATATCACCCTAGAGAGTTGCCATAGTCCCCTCCTGCCAACTCCTAAAAGGTTCCACCCTGCATGGATTGCTTCCTACGGACAGGTTTCTGGAAAACTCCAGCCTGACCTGCAGTGTGTCCCTTATTAAGGATTTCTCAGGAAGTTTCTAACAGTCTCAAACAGTGCCAGAATCACAGGGGAAGAGACTGGGTTTTGAAGCTGGAGGGGATGACCATTTTCTCCCACTTTAGTGTTGCCTCTGTTATTGTGAGAAGCCTTCTCTCTACCTAGTCATATATTTCTCTGTTTTATCCAGTTGAACAGTTGGCCTCATTCTGATGGCTCCCTGAGACCTCGCTCTACTACAAAGACCTAGGGATCCCAGACAAGTAGCAACTGGTCTTGGTGCATCTTGAGACTTTTGTTGTGTGGCCTCAGACCCAGCACTTGCACTGAGTTATCAACCTGGTGAATGCCATTCATTCTTACCTGGTGACTCACTGAGAACCTGAGCCTATTGCTTACCTGCCTGCAGTCTCAGAACTGGTGGAACACAGTTCCACAGCTTGGCTCCATCCATGAGGTCCAGCAGACAGAGTTACAAACTGTGTATTGCTTTGTAGCTCCTTACATGTACCCCAAGGTCAGTTATAGGCAGGGTAATTAACTGCACTGGACTGCTTCTTAAAAGGCCCAGGATCAACAGACCTGGTGGTGGGCTTTAGACTACACAAGAGCATGACCCAATTAGGTCCACAAGTGTTACACCTAAAGTGAGATCCAGGCAAGTGCCAGACCTTGCTGGGGCCAATTCCTCTTCAGGAGGTCAGCCCTTACACATATAAGCTCATACACTATGGTCAGGGTCAATTCTCATAGCCAGCAAGACTGAAGGTCAACCCACCCATGAATATACCAACAGCAAATCAAGACTCAACAGAAGCGCTTACTGAACCCACAAAAAGCAAATTTTTGGAGCACCTGCCTGAAGTGATCAGGGATATTGTGTCACTGAGCCCCATAAGACATCTATTACGTAAAGCCACCCTACCAATACTGGAAGACACAATAGATCTACATAATACATAGAAACAAATACAGAGAGGCAGTCAAAATGGGGAGGCAAAGAAACATACACCAAATGAAAGAACAGAAGAAACCCAGAGAAAAAGAACTAAATGAAATGAAGGCAACCAAGATACCAGATGTAGAGTTCAAAATAATGGTTATAAGGTTGCTCAAGGAAATTAAGGGAAAATACAGAAACTCATCTAGAAACCAATCAAAGGGATAGTAAGCATAAAAAAAGAGCATAGAAAAGAACTAGTTAGAAATTACAAATACAATAACTAAAATGAAGAATACACTAAAGGAATCAACAATATCTTAGATGCAGAGGATCAAATCAGCAATTTGGAGTACAAGATAGCAGAAAACACCCAAGCAAAGCAGTAAATAAATAAATGTATAAATAAACATATAAACAAACAAATAAATAAATACGAGGGCAGTCTAAGGGACCTCTGGGAAAATATCAAGCATTACAACATCTGTATCACAAGGAGGAGAGAAAGAGAGAGAAGAAACACAGTCAAGAATAATGACTGAAAACTTTCCTATCTTGGTGAAGAAAAAAGACATACATACCAAGAAGCACAGAGATTCCCAACCAAGATTTACACAAAAAGCCCAAACCATAATAGTTAATTAAATATTAAATCATAATTAAAATGGCAAAAGCTAAAGGCAAAGAAAGAATCTTAAAAGCTGCAGTATAAACACAGTTATCTAAAAGGGAACTCCCATAAAACTGTCATTGGATACCTCCACAAAAAAAAGTTCAGGCTACAAGGGATTGACACAAAATATTCAAAGTGACAAAAAAGGGCCTACGACCAAGACTACTCTCTCCAGCAAGGCTATCATTTAAAACTGGAAAAGAGATAAAGAACTGCCCAAAACAAGAAAAAGCTAAGAGTTCATTACTTACAAGAAATAGTAAGTGAGTTTCTATAAGAAAAAAAGAGACATTATAAAGAATAAAGTGGCAATAAATATGTACCCAAAATAATTAATTTAAGCGTAAACGGATTAAATGATCCAATCAAAAGACATAGGTAGGTAATATAGTTGAAAAACAAGACCCATATATATGTTGTCTACAAGAGACCAACCTCAGAACAAAGATACATGTAGATTGAAAGTAGAGGGGTGGAAAAGTTATTTTATGCAAGTGGGAACAAACAGCAAAAATAAGTGAAGGTAGCAATGTTTATATCATGCAAAATAGTCTTCTAAACAAAGGCTGTAACAAGAGACAAAAAAGATCATTGTATAACAATAGAGACCAATTCAACAAGACTAAATGACTGTTGTAAACATTTATATACTCAACATAGGAGCACCTAAATATGTAAAATAAGTAATGATGAACATAAGGAAAGAGATCAGTAGCCATGGCTGATGTGGTTCAATTGGTTAGAGCATTGTCCCATATACTGAAAGGTTGAGGGTTCAATTTCTGGTTAGGGCACATACCTAGGTTTCAGGTTTGATCCCTGGTCAGGGCATGCATGGGAAGCAACCTATAGATGTTTCTTTCTTATATCAGTGTTTCTCTCTGTCTCTCTCTCAAAGCAATGAAAAAACTTTCCTCAGGTGAGGATTTAAAAAAAAGGAAAAAGAGGTCAACAGTAATACAAGCAGAGTAGGAGACTTCAATACCCCATTGGCATTATGAATAGAGGTTCTAGAAAAAAAATCAACATGGAAACTGTGGACCTAAATGACATATTAGACCAGTTAGATTTAACTGATATTTTTAGAGCATTGTATCCAAAAACTGGGTATACATTTTTTCACATATACATAGAACATTTTCCACTGTAGACTGCATTTTAGGCCATAAAACATGCTACAATAATTTAAGAACATTTAAGTCATTTCAAATATCCTTTCTGACCATAATGGCATAAAACTAGAATCAATTACAAGAAAATAATGGAAAACTACAGAAATACATGGAGGCCAAATAGCATGTTACTAAATAATGAATGGGTTCACAGTAAGACTAAGAAAGAAATAAAAAGATACCTGGAGACCAATGAAAATGAGAAGACAAGAAAAACTCTATGGGATAAAGCAAAAGCAGTTTTAAGAGGGAAATTCAAAGCAATACAGGCCTACCTCAAGAAACAAGAAAAATCTCAAATTAACAATGTAGTCTTTTACCTTGTGCATTGTTGGTGGAAATGCAAGTTGGTACAGCCACTATGGAAAACAGTATGGGGTTATCTCAAAAAATTAAAATAGAGCTTCTTTTGACCCAGTGATCCCACTTCTGGGAATATAGCTAAAGAAACCCAAAGTACTAATTTGAAAAAATATATCTACCCTCATGTTTACTGCAGCATTATTTACAATAATAATGCTGCATTTACAATAATGCTGCAAGGCAACCAAGATATGGAAGCAAGGCAAGTACTCAACAAAAGATAAATGGATAAAAAGTAGTAGCACATATACACAATGGAGTACTACTCAGCCATAAAAAATGAAATTTTACCTTTGTGACAGCATACATGGACCTAGAGGACATTATGCTAAGTGAGATAAGTTACACAGAGAAGACAAAAACATATATTTTACTTACATATGGAATCTAAAGAAAAACAAACAAGCAAAACAGAAATATGCTCATAGTTACAAAGATCAGATTGATGGTTAGCAGAGAGAAATGGGGTGGGGGGGCTTGGTAAAAAAATGAAGGGATTAAGAAGTACTAATAGTCACAAAAAAGTAAAGTACAGCATAGGGAATATAGTCAATAATATCATAATAACCATATATGGGGATAGATAGGTACTTGAAATATCAAAGGGACTACCTTTAAAATAAATCTATGATTGCCTTACAATTATACTATACACCTGAAACTTACACAGACTAAGTTTGAATGTAAAATGTAAACAAAGAAATAAATTTGCAGTGTTATCATGAGCTCTGAGTTTTACCTAAGTGCTCATAATTTTCCTTTGCTTTTAATTTCTGTTTTATGAAAAATATATTGACATCAAATGAAAAAAATAGAGCCATGACACATTTCCATATTTATATAAGCAACTTCCACCCTGGCTATTGTGGCTCAGTGGATTGAGTGTCCACCTATGAACCAAAGGGTTGCTGGTTCTATTCCTAGTCAGGGCACATGCCTGGGTTGTGCGTCCAGTCCCTGGTAGAGGGCGTGCGAGAGGCAACCACATGTTGATGTTTCTCTCCCTTTTTTTTCTCCCTCCCTTTACCTCTCTCTAAAAATAAATAAATAAAATCTAAAAAACCCCACAACTTCCCACTGTTATTACCTTTTAACTATGTTTCTATTTTCTGAAAAGCTGGCTGATGTCCCTCTGCCTCCTGTGTGAGGCTTCTGCCCATGTGGATCTGACATGTTTGCCATATGAACAAGGTGCAGCTCCCTCAAAATGGCATTTTTGTCCACTCCCTTTATTTCCCTAGATGTTAGGCATCACCACCTCCAAGGAGCTTTTAATGATGCTCCATCTATCTGACCCTGGAAGAAGACATATTTGGAAGACAAGGAGAAGGAGGAAAGGCTCTGTGATGATATGGAGTTGGAATGCTTTAAACCAGATGGAGCATTTGAAATTTTAAGCTGTACTGAATTGGCCTAGGGTTCAATATAATGACCAGAACATCACAGAATCAGGAAAAGAGAATTTGACTATAGTTGAAGCAGGGATTGACAATCATAAAATGATTTCTTATTTCTAACTTAGTGTATTGAGTGTCCTTAAGAAACCAGATGCTTATCACATAGTTCATACAAACTGTACTTGGGGCTGCATCAATATGTGTTCAAGGAAAACTTACAATATGTATTCTGTGTTGTGAGATTTGGGTGGAAGGATTGACATTATGCTGTAACTTAAGGCCCTTAGCCATTGAAGTTTTAGGACTTTAGAAGCCAGAGGCAATCAGTAGGATATATGAGTTACAACTATCGGTAAGATATTGTTGCTGGTTATTGGAGAGAAAGTAGAAAGGGAAGAAAATTTGGAACAGATTTTGTAAGTTATATTTTACAGACTGTGAGCCAGGTCATGGACCTGGATAACTTTTAGGTATAGTTTATAGTTATTTCTTGGTAAAAATAAGTAAAAATATCAGTTAAATTCATATTAGTATCTCTCTTTAGTATCTTTATATGATGATATTTTATTAGTTGATTCAGTTCATTCGAGTTGAAAGACAATATTGCAATTCTCCCCTCCAGAGACCAAGGAAACTCCATGCTGGAATTAGGAATCTTGTATGGCAGAGACCATCATGTTTAATTTCCATATTTCTAACTTGGTTTTTCTTTATTTTCTCCATGTCAAAGATTTAGATAAGAAAATATGGATTAAATTCCATGAGATAATCCAGGGAATTTTTTCTTAGAAAAATACCATAGATAATAATGCAGTTCGTTGCACTGAATTTTAGTTACATTGATCAGGCTCCCAAGCTTCAGGATGTCAAGAGTCTATCAAATTTGTCAGATGGTCCCACCCCTATGATAATTTTATGTTCCCCACCCATGATGACATGCTCTTCCCTGAGCCACCAGGCAAAAGATGTCACTACAAATCACAGTTTTAAAAGTTGAAGTGTGACAGCGATTTTTACAATCAGCATCTCAGATAATAACCTATGTTGGTGAACATCTAAATTTACTGTAATCATTTTCTATGAAAATAAAAAGTATTACATAAGTTACCTATTTTGGCTAGAAAAAATATATATAGTCTTACCACCCCACCCACAGAATAATTCACACATGAGAAAATAAATATTGTATTTTGGGTAAGATAGTTAGTAATTATATAGTTCTTCTGCCTGTTTACATGCTTTCAACATGTACTTGAGCATTAAACAAAGAGCATAGAGGCAGACACTCAAACTAATTTGCTGATTCACAGCCTTCCAAGAACAAACACCTTCATTTGACAATGCCACTTTGTAAGAGGCCTTTTTCCTCTCCATCTAGATATCAAACCTTTGATCCGTGATTTAAATTTCATATGCTCTGGGTAAAAATTGCTCCTCCAGCCAAGATGGAGACATAGGTAGATACACTTTGACTTCTCGCATAAACAAAAGAAGGACCACAACGTTTAAAAAAAAAACAACAAGAACTGCCATAAAATCAAACTGTATGGAAGTCCAAAGGCCAAGGAGCTAGGAGTTAAAGAAGAAACATTCATGCAAATTGGTAGAAGGGGTGAAGACAGCCAGCCAGGGCAGAGAGTAAACATGGCAAGGCTTTGACCATTCACCCACATATAGCACCACAATGCAGCTATGTGGATGGCTACACCCTGGTACATACCTAAGGCTCTGCCCTTTACAACATAACAGGTACACTGAGGGAAAGAAATATGGCCCAAATGAAAGAACAGATCAAAACTCCAGAAAAACAACTAAGTAACAAAGAGACAGCCAACCCATCAGATGCACAGTACAAAACACTGATAATACATGCTCACAGAAACGGTTGAGTATGATTGCAAAATAGAGGAAGAAGTGAAGGTTGTGCAACATGAAATAAATAAATAAATAAATAAATAAATAAATAAATAAATAAATAAATAAACAGGGAACCAACAATGAAGGGAAGGAGACGGACTCAAATAAATGATTTGGAGCAGAAGGAAGAAAGAAAAATTCAACCAGAACAGAATGAAGAAACAAATTTTTAAAAATGAGATGAGGCTTAGGAAACTCCAGGACAACTTTAAACATTCCAACATCCAAATCATAGGGGTTTCAGAAGGAAAAGGGAAAAAGCAAGAAATTGAAAACTTAATTGAAAAAAAAATGGAGAACTTCCCCAATCTGTCACGGGAAATAGACTTCCAGGAAGTTCAGGAAGCCCAGAGAGTCCCAAAGAAGTTGGATCAAAAGAAGCACATATGGCAGGTACAAAATAGACAAAGGGAGGTTAAGAATAGTATAGGAAATGGAGAAGCAAAAAAATTAATACGTATGACCTATGGACATGAACTAAGGAGGGGGAGTGCTGGTGGAGGGGGTGCAGGTTAGTGGGGAATAAAGGTGTGAAAAAAATGAGACAAATGTAATAACAATAAAATATGTTTTGAAAATTTCATAGACTCTTCACATTGCAATACATTCCTGACCATATAAGACTTTATCATCAGATTATCTTCATCTTAATTGTGAATCATATGACTTGATTATGTTATAAAATGAGTGTTATGGGGCACTAGGAAACTAAATAGGGAAGGAGACTGCAGATTTTGGAAGCTCTTGCTTGAGATTCAGTGTCTCACAGAAACATAATCTGAAGGTTCTGATGAATCCAGGGTTAGATCGGAGTCACGGATCTCAGACAAACTGTTAAATTTTCCTTTCTTCCCACAAGAGAGGTCATCTCTGGGACACAGAAGTGTTCCTGCTTCTACATTATCCCTCCCACCCTGTGGTGCTCTTCTGGCTACATGTGCAAGATTTTCTTCTTGGTCTTCATCCCCCTGGTTGCTTCAACAGAGTTTCACTTGGTCAAATCCAGTCCTTCTAAGAACAGTCACTCTATTACCCTGTTACAAAATACCTATACATTTCTACTGAAAAAGTCAGTTCATGTTATCCCACTTGCTAGTGGGATTCAGAAAGCTCACAGAAATGGTTGAGTATGGTTGCAAAATAGAGGAAAAAGTGAAGTCTGTGAAAAGTAAAATAAAAAAAAAATGCAAGGGGAACCAACAGTGATGGGAAGGAAACTGGGACTCAAATCAATGTTTTGGAGCAGAAGGAAGAAAGAAACGTTCAACTAGAATGGAATGAAGAAACAAATTAAAAAATAGAAGAAGAGGCTTAGGAACCTATGGAACAACTTTAAACATTCCAACATCCAAATCATAGGGGTGCCAGAAGGAGAAGAGGGAGAATAAAAAATTGAAAACTTAGTTGAAAAAATAATGGAGAACTTTCCCAATCTGGCAAAGGACATAGACTTCCAGAAAGTCCAGGAAGTTCAGAGAGTCCCAAAGAAGTTGGACCCAGGGAAGCACACACCAAGGCACATTATAATTACATTACCCAAGATTACAGATAAGGAGAGAATCTTAAAAGCAGCAAGAGAAAAGGAGACCGTTACCTGCAAAGGAGTTCTCATAAGACTATCAGCTGATTTGTCAAAAGAAACCTTGCAGGCAAGAAGGGGCTGGAAAGAAGTATTTCAAGGTATGAAAGGCAGGGACCTACATCCAAGATTACTCTATCCATCAAAGCTATCATTTAGAATGGAAGGGCAGAGAAAATGCTTCCCAGCTGAGGTCAAGTTAAAGGAGTTCATCATCATCAAGCCCTTATATGAAATGTTAATGGGACTTATCTAAGGAAAAAATCAAAAGCTATGAACAATAAAATGACAACAAACATAATTATCAACAACCAAACATAAAAAAACCAAAAACAAACTAAGCAAACAATTAGAACAGAAACAGAATCTGAGAAACTGACATCACATGAAGGGTTTTCAGTGGGGAGGGGGAGCAGGGAGGATGGGGGAAAGATACAGGGAATAAGAACACAATGGTAGGTATAAAATAGGGGGAGGTTAAGAATAATATGGGAAATGTAGAAGCCAAAGAACTTATATGTACAACCCATGGACATGAACTAAGGTGGAGGGATGCTGGTGGGAGGGGTGGTACAGGGCAGAGGGGAATAAAGAAGGGGGAAATCAGACAACTGTAATGGCATAATCAATAACACATATTTAAGA
This sequence comes from Artibeus jamaicensis, assembly GCF_021234435.1. Taxonomy (NCBI): domain Eukaryota; kingdom Metazoa; phylum Chordata; class Mammalia; order Chiroptera; family Phyllostomidae; genus Artibeus; species Artibeus jamaicensis. Next base: position 4,443,585 of record NW_026521810.1, on the reverse strand, counting down.
AATACAAAGAAAATTTGCTATGAAACTGCTTATAATTGGTTTGTATTTAAAAAGTTATGTTCAGGGTTCTATATTCACGCAGGACAGAAAGGAATATAAAAACTGGGTAATTAAAAGATGATTAAGACAAATCATCACAGAAGAGAGGGAAAGGGAAGTTCAGGTTATACTATTTATATATTGATGTAAAATAACAAATACATGTACTTTCTATTTTATTTTGCTGATTTTATAAATTAAACTAAGCATTTAGATGATAAATGACATAAAAGTCTGTTTTTTTCCTACTATTTTAGTTTGAGGAGCAAATTGAAGATTTCTTAAATGATCAGTTGTACTTCTGATGACAAAATCGCTATGATTTAAAACTGATCATAATATATTTTTAATCACTCAGGATGTTTTTATTTTTGAGTGTTACATTCAGGAAAAAAATTCCATTAAGTCACATATAGCTGAACAGTCTACCTATTAGAACATTTAAAATTTTGATTCAGGCTAAAAAGTAAATATATATCAATTGAAGATATTACAGCTTTATTTGCAAAATTTTACTGATAAACATAGACTTGTTTTATAGACTATTATTGACTTCAGACATTTTTCCTTTAGGGCACAAGACAAAGTTGTTTCTCAGAGAAATACAGCAATTATTAGTGTCCAATACATATAAATTATCTAAATAGTATTCTACCCTAACTGAAATTACTGATAATGAAACAGTTGAACTGATATTAGAATAACTGATTTATGAATTCACTGAAATCATTATAAACTAAATTTAAATTCACATTTATAGTAGTAATTCCACTGACAACAATCACAAGATATATCACATTTTGATAAACACAATGTGATTTCTGTGTTTTAAGTTATGCTAATTATAGCTACTTTCCTTTGAAGGATATATTTTCATGTACATTATCTCATTTGTTACTGTAATATACCTGTAAGGGACAGATGTAACTGTCTTAAACTTATACATTAGAAAAGTGAGGCACAGAGGGCAAAATTTGCTTGAAGTAAAGTTGGGCCACCAAACTGGCTTCCATGGAGACTTGCATGATTTCGATGTTAAATTCTTTGCTTAAACACTGATGGGGAAGGTGTGTAGAATACATAGCAAATGGGTATTGCTGCTTATTTCCCACCTTCCTTCCTTCCCAAACTAAGAGTAGTAGGTCATCACTTTACTAGTCCATCCATAATATGGAGGCAATACCCATTCATCTTGCCATTCACCTTACAGTGCAATTAGGGGTGGGTAAGTCAGCAGCAGTACTTCCTGGACTGCAAAAAATAATCTAGTTCAGATTAAATTTTGGAACTATCTGACAAATTTGCAGTACTGAAACATATTTACTTTTTAGCCTGAGTAAGATAAGGTCTTACTCAAAACCTTATCTGTTGCAATGTGCCCCATTAGATAAGAGAAAGTATCATTTTACTATGGGATGGCAAAGAGTTTTTAAATTTATGTGCTAGCTTCTGTCATTGGAAGATGCTTACCAGAGTGCTGGTTGAGAAGGATTCCAAGTCAAGTCAGGACTCAATGTGAAAGATTGCTTACCTATTCAGCATACCCTATGCTGAGTAGGTTTCTCTTCAAACCATATAAATCTTTTGCCTTTTACTATTCAGCATACCCTGGTAGATCTAGATCAGCTGGAGCAACAGCAGAGAGTTGGAGGCTGTGATAGGTATGTATATCACTTATAATAAGCTGCTCCAAAACCTAGGGGCTTAAAATGATGACTATTTATTTGCTAAAATTCTTTATTTGGTTTGGGTTAGCTGGCAGTTCTGGTCTTGGCCTGGAGTTCTTTAGTCAACTGCCCTTTACTGTGTCTCAAAGGAGGGGAGAGGGCTCCTAATGATGCAAGATGGCCTCACATTCCTGGAAGTTTATTGAGGTTGTTTGCTTGAGCACCTTGGTTCTCTTATTGTGTCCTCTTCTGTTGGATTACCCAGGAAAGCAAGCTTCGTGGTATAAGCAGTTATCAAGTCCTGGCTGGCATCACATTTGCTAATGTCCCATTGGCAACACAAGTCACATGACCAAACTTAGAGTCGATCTGGGAGGAAACTATGCAAAGGCATACATCCTGGGAGGTATGAGTCACTAGATGCCTTTACTGTAATCATCCCCACAGCATGCAGTGGAGTTGCTATTTCTGATACATGGGAGAAATAATAACTAGAGGTTTACAAAGCTCTGCTTAGTCTTTGCTTTGATGTAAACTAGGTGTATTTTTAAACACGAATTTTAATTCTCCTTCCAGGTAAAAGGACAATATCACTCTTGCTCTTCATGCATTGATAAGATTCTTTTTCACACAGTAATTCAGAAAGTTTTATGGAAAGATAAAAACCTCATTATAATGGTTTAGCTTCCTAAGCATTAATTTACTAAGTATTTTATAGAGAATACTAAAGCACAAATGTCAAGTTCTGTCCTTTTGAGGAGATGATTATATAATGAAGAAGATAAGCCTTGTATAGAAAACAATAACAACAATAAAACCCGCAGCAAAGGTGGGCTGTCATAAATATTTTATGAGCTATACAGACAATGAATTCTATAGGACTTCATAAGAAGGAATACCCTATTTGGGGAAATCCAAAGACATTCTATGAAGATCATATATAAAGAGGGTCTAGAAAGATGGATCAGGGACACTCAAACCTTTTTTGTTACAAAGTAATACATTTTAATTATAGAAAAATTAGAAAAATAGAGAAAATATGCAGAAAACCTTTCATTTTAACATGCTCATATACATATACACATTTTAAAAATGTATTGATGAAAACTACTTTGTCAACAGTATATTGTGAATGTCTTACACACAGTTTTATCACTTTTCACTTAAATGGTTGTATTTCATTTAAACTAATGTTACATATCATAAATAATTTAACTATTGATGAGTATATTGGTTATTCATTTTTCTGTTTTTAACAATGCTGTGGTAAAAATTCATACAGGAAAATTTTTACTAATAATTTCCTAAGGAAAAATTTGTAAAGGTGATATAGTTAAATTAAATGACAGATAGATCTACATGCAAAATCTTTTAGTATGATGTGTATAATACCAAATTGTACATTTGGAAAAGCTGGACCAATTTATAGTTTCATTACCACAAGAGTCTCATTATTCTGAATGCTCACCAACATGGGTATTCTAACTGGAGTTTTCATTTTTCACTTTGAGTTTTAAAAATCTCATGCTTAATTATAACTTCTTTAATTACATGCTTCTTTTATTACAGTAAATACTGACTTTTTTCAATATATTTACTGAAAAATTGTTCATTTTCTGTGAATTAGTTATTCTAAAGCCTTTGTCCATATTCTTTACTGCTGCTAATCTTTCTAAAGACATGTGAGAGGTCACTATATATTAAAACTAATAACCATTTGTCTGATGTGTGTAACATTTTAAACTTTTTCTTGTTATAGTGATTTCACATATCTAATCTTTATGTTTCTCAATAATCTTTCCTTTTATGGTTTCTGATTTTGGTGTCATGCGCCAAACAGTTTCAAAAAGAATGAGGTAAATTGCATATTCTTTCTCTTTAGAAGTTTCATTGTTTTGTTTTTTATATTTATCTTTAAAGTTGTATTCATTTGCAAATTATTTGGATATGTTGCTGTATGGTACATGCTAAAATTGAACCTGGTGTGTGTGAGTATGTGTACCTGTATGTAACTGCACGTGCAAATTCTTAGTTGATTGAACCAGAATCACTTAGTGAACACTTTCATGGATAAATGAAATTATTATAGCATATCATTTAGTCATAGACATTCAGTGTGAAAACACAAGTGGGTAAGTAACAGGCAAAATATACTTAGGGGCTGCTTAAGTGAAGTGGTCCATTCTTTTAAGAGGATTGTAGAAAACAAGTTGGGGAAAGGGATGAGATCATGAAAGGTCTTACATGACTGCCTAAGAAGAATAATATACATTTGCAGGTATGACCTGAAGTCTCTTTTATTGAAATTAGAGATTGTTAAGGTACAGATGTCCACACCAGGAATGGGAGGGGAGCATGTTGATGACACTTTACTGCTACACAGACCTGAGACTAAATGCATGTGATTCCTCCTTATGGTTTATATTCTCCAAAAGGCCCCAAGAACTTTATTTCCACTCCCATTACCATCTTACCATCTTACTGCTTCTAGAGTAAGACAAGAGCTCTTGGAACCCTCTAAGAACCTAAATATCCCCTCTTTCACAAGAGAATGGAAGACTTTTCCTTTTTCTTCTGCTCTGCCTATAGTATCACTCTCCACAGTTACTGCTCCATTTTCCTGATAGCCAGGGCTGATGAAGGACCTTGTGCTTTGGCTGTCCTCATTCTGGAGTTTTGTCCTCCAGTTGAATCTAGAATATCTTTTCGGGGGATTTGGAATGAAAAGTGCTGGTTTTTAAAAATTTTTCCAGAGGATAGCCTATAAATTGGAACTTATTTCATATTTATTAAAAAACAGCACAACTTATATGACAAAAACTTGGGCTTGGAAGTCATTTGGCCAGACTGTTCAGGTTCCATCTCTGCCCCATGCCCAATATGTACTTTGAACTGGTTATTTCATTCCCCAAAGTCTCATTTTCCTAATTTACTCAATGTGAATACTAATAGTATCTACTTGGAGAAGAGAGTGCTCTGCCAAGACATTCCTTCCATTATCTCTAGCTAAGAAAATCAGATTTTGTTCTCATTTTGAGTAATAAGGTGCTCAGTGTAGGTGGAATTGACTCCAAGTGTTAGGGGATGAGAGTTGAAGGGGATAAGTCAACTATAGCAACCTCATTACCCTTTGCATTTGCCAAGCATTGGTTAAGGGATGAATGGACCTGATGAGACCTGGTCAACTCTTGTGAGGGAAAATATTCCTTGTTGAGAAAGTAATAAAATGTATCTAGAAAAGTTATTTCTTTATTCTTGTGTTTGGAGATGTTGTCTGAAGATTGGATATCTGGGTCTGCAGCAGCCATTGTGGAAACATGAGGGGAAAGCCAAGAGCTGCACAGAGAAATCAGCCCCAAAGCAGCTACTATCTATAGGTACGTGAATCTTGAACCTCCCTCTCTCAGGATTTTTTTGTAAGATAATACAAAGTCTTATGTGACTGAAAACCATGAGTAAATTTTAACTATTATTATTTTATTATTACTATTACTGTGATTATTACAATGCACTGAGTATTTAGTAAATAGCAGGCACTATGATAGACATTCTAGAATACTAGGAACTCAGGTAGGACAGAGAAGATGAGGGAATGAATGGATGAACCTGCACAAAACTTTTTCAAATATGGAAAATTAAAATTTTCAGGCAAAGCTACTACTTGGTTGAGGTTACAAGCTCATCTTTAAAGTCAAAGAGCAGCCCACTTATGTATCACATCTTATGCAGAGTTTTCTGGCAAATGATCAAGTCACCCAGGTGACTTAGTCCTCCTATAGCCTAGATTTAGCATCCTGTCATTTCTGAATTCTGCCAAAACTAAAATTACCTTTGAAGGGGAATCAATTTCAGGCCATCAGTGAGATTCAGGAAAATACAGTGAGCAGCTGATGGCAATTGGGAGAACTCTATGAGGTCCCAGGTGCCTACTTTGAGAGGAATTGAAGTGTCATTGTCCTATGTACAATGTACAATGGTTTTTGTATCTTGTATATTCTTCAATAAATGTTTCTATTTTTTATAAAAACAGAGTCAAAGAGCAAAGATGAAGCATTAAATGTCTAAGAGTTATTTTGGTTTAATACATGGTCCAGGTCAGAGTCTGGCTAACACACATTCAGACCAGAATCCATTGGAAAGCTGGGGGTCAACAAAAACAGAGTGACAGCAAATTTCACACAAGATTCAAGATTAGCATGAGTTAACCATGTTCAGTCTATCAATTTACCAAATATTTGATAAATAATTTTTCCAAGATTCTTGACTACTCAGCTATTATAAGATCAGAAGATTAATATCAGCCATCACACAATTTTTAAAAAGTTAATGTGTTTTTCTATGAAGAGTTATTAATGACCCACAAGCTTACACAGAAAATCTGATATTGGTGGTAAGAAAGGGTCAGTGGATCTAGTTTCTGAATTGTTTTGAAACAGGGCCAGTTTGTAAATATTTTATATTTAAATTTCTCATAAAGAGAAAAATGAGAAGAAAAATAAATACAATATTTTACAAAAATTTTTAATACAAACACTTTGATACCTGAAATTGCTAAGTGGGTGATTAAGCATTAGTTGAGTTTGTAGGCAGGATGCCTGACTGTAGAAATAATTTGGGGCTTTACATAGATTCTTTCACCCCTTCCTGACTCTTTCCTAAAGACATACTACCACAGCTCACATTCTATTATTCACTAAATTACACTGTTCTGTTTCTCGCTGCCTCACTCAGATGTGCTGCATTTTTTCTATCAATATCACTAGTTCTTGTGTTCTTAGTGTAATTAGTTTTTCCCACTTAGATTATTGTTACCAGCTTCCTGTCTACAACCCACTTCTCAGCACATCTACATTACTACAAAATACCATAATTCTTTTGTACCCACATAATACCTTAATTCATGTTGACACTTATGTCTGTCCATGGTTTTCTCTAAATATCAGGTCCATATTTTGTCAGCATAGCCTGCTTTGTTTTATTCTTTAGGCTAATTTTACTGAACAACTTTTTCTATTGATATTAGTGTTCTTGTTTTCAACATTGAAGAGAAAGATTGGATACCTCTCATAAATTTTCCATTAGAATTCATTTTTCCTTCTTTACTAAATCTTCATAAAGACAATTGATGAATTTTAAACAATATTTGTTGATTTATGTCTCTGAAATATTATTCTGTTTTCTTTGAAGAGATTGTTTAGAGAAGAATGAGTATGGAAACGAGAGGAATTAGTGACAATGAAGAGAGGGTAGTAATTTGGAAAAGAAGCATGGATAGAGATGAAATATAGGCTGTATGTTGAATTAAGCAGAGCTTGTTGATGGATTATATGTATGTGGGTGTAAGAGAGAGAGGGGGAAAAGCTTGAGGAGCTGGGCCTATAACTATCATATAATGAACTGGGAACCAATAGAAGAGGGACAAGTTTCAAGGTGTGGTTCTTTAAGAACTCTCTTTCTTAAGAGTGTTTACATATTTCCTTGGCAGATAAAAAAGGAAGTTGCAGGTATCAGTTCTGGCTCAGAGGAAACATGTGAACCTAACATTGTAAAGCAGGGATTACTGTAACCCAACATATAGGTGAGAACATTGAGGCCCCAAAAGTTTACATGACTTGTCTTGTAACATTGAGTAGTACAACAGGGGTAAAAACCCATGCCAATCTAAAACTGGTACTTTTTCTTTTTTTAAAATATATTTTATTGATTATGTTATTACACTTGTCCCATTTTTTTCACCCCTTTATCTCCCTCTGCACTGTACCATTCCTTCCTCCAGCATCCCTTCCCCTTAGTTCATGCCCATGGGTTGTGCATATAAATTCTTTGGCTTCTACATTTCCCATACTATTCTCAACTTTACTCTGTCTATTTTGTACATGCCATTTATGCTTCTTATTCCCTGTACCTTTCCCTCCATTCTCCTCCCTCTCTCTGCTGATAACCCTCAATGTGATCTCCATTTCTGTGATTCTGTTCTTGGTCTAGCTGTTTGCTTAGTTTTTTGTTATTGTTTGTTTTTGTTTTTAAGTTCAGTTGTTAATAGTTGTGAGTTTGTTGTCATTTTACTGCTTATGTTTTTATCATCTTCTTTTTCTTCCATAAGTCTCTTTAACTTTTCATACAATAAGAGCTTGGTGATGATGGACTCCTTTAACTTGACCTTATCTGGGAAGCACTTTATCTGCCTTCCCATTCTAAATGCTAGCTTTGCTGGATAGAGTAATCTTGGATGTATGTCCTTTCCTTTCATGATTTTTAATACTTTTTTTCAGCCCCCTATCAGATGCACAATTCAAAACATGGGTAATCAGGATGCTCACAGAAAGGGTTGAGAATGGTTGCAAAATAGAGGAATAAGTGAAGGCTATGCAAAGTGAAATGAAGAAAAATGTATAGGGAACCAACACTGATGGGAAGAAAACTGGGGCTCAAATCAACAATTTTGAGCAGAAGGAAGAAATAAACATTTTACCAGAATAGAATGAAGAAACAAGAATTCCAAAAAATGAGGAGAGGTTTAGAAACCTATGGGGCAACTTTAAATGCCCTAATATCTGAATCATAGAGGTGACAGAGAGAGAAAAGAAAGAGCAAAAAATTGAAACTTAGTTGAAAAAATAATGAAGGAGAACATCCCCAATCTGTTACAGGAAGCTCAGAGAGTTCCAAAAAAGTTGGACCCAAGGAAGCACACACCAAGGCACATCATAATTATATTACACAACATTATAGATAAGGAAAGAATTCTAAAGGGTTTGTAAGAACAAGTATAAGGGACACATGGACAAAATCAAGGGGGGGTGGAAACAGGAGGGAAATGGGAAGGGTGGGCTGGGATGGGTGTAAAAGGCAGAAAACTGTACTTGAACAACAATTAAAATAAGATTAAAAAATAAAAGTAGCAAGAGAAAAGAAGCCAATTACCTACAAAGGAATTCCCATAAGACTATCAGTTTCTTTCTCAAAAGAAACCTTTCGGGCAAGAAGGGACTAAAACTGGTGCTTTTAACTGGGCCCTTTGTCATTGCATGCTTCTGACTTGCTCAACACCATCCTAGGCACAGAGAAAGACACAAAAATAATGAAATATTCCAGAACGCCACACTCCTAGTACTAGGGCTGCAGAAGAAGGAATAAGAAAAAAAATGGCAAAGGATAAGTTGTTTTATCAGCATTTTATGGAATAATCTGGAAGTTATTTAGTTTATAACTGAAGGATGGAAATGATGAAAAGGTTCAAATGGTTGCTTGCTCTGCAAAGTGGTTTCTCAGCATTAAAACCCAACAACAGCCAAGATTCTTGAAATACTTAAAATATTTTAGCCCTAGTTGGTGTGGCTCAGGGGATTAAGCATCAACCAGTGAACTGAACCTCATAGAACAGGACATTGCAATCATTAAACGAACAGAACAATTTCTGGATAAAGATGAGATCATGCTTCTTTGTTTACTATAACTGGTATATAAAGCTGGGATAAATATAGATTCTTTAAACTTATTTGTATTTTTGTTCTTTTGTTATTTTATACATGATCTCTGATTTTAAAAATAAATTAAATTTATTTGACTGACATTGATTAATAAAATTATATGTTTCAAGTGTAAAATTCTATTATACATCATTTGTATATTGCATTGTTTGTTCACCACCCAGAGTCAAATCTTCTTCCATCATTGCATATTTGATCCCCTTTACCCTCTTTATCCTCTATTTACCCTTCTCTGCTAACCACTATATTGTTGTTTGCATCTATGAGGATTTGTGTGTGTGTGTGTTTGTCTTTTTTGTTCATATTTTGCTTTCAGTTTTATATCCATAGTTAAATCATATGATTTTTGACTTTTTCCATCTGACTTATTTTATTTAGCATAATTTTTGAATCTTGTAAATTTGTATACCTGTTTTTTCTCCTGCAGTAATTTAGTTGTTGTTGTCAGTGATGGTGGTATTGTAGTTGATATTCTACAGAAGTGTTTATAATCTCATGTGTTTTTCAGTGAAGGAGAACAGTTTCAGCATGACTGTCTATGATCCTCAGATATTTACCAGTTTTATTTTTCTAAATTCCAATGCCATTTTCTTTAGTCTTTAAGCCTGTAATCCTTCATGATATTCATTTCTTATAGAAACAAATAATGCTATGTTGATTTCTATCTCTGGGTTTTAATATTGAAGGTTTGAGTCAGAGTTGTGATTTTTATATTTCCTTGATAATGTAATGGCAGTTAGGTTTTTAATGTTAATTAGACAAATCCAAAAGATTTCTCAGAATTTTGTCTAAAATAATGAGGCCCCAAACAATGAAACTCTATATTTCTATATTCAACAAACCTGGATTATCCTGATACTGAATATTTTACTTTTTCCCCAGCTGGAATAACTCTGTACAGCATCTCAGAACAATTTTCAGCTTTGTCTTTCTCAAAGGATATTTCAAGGATATAGATATATTGTAACATTCTTCTAACTATCTACTCTACATCTCTAAAAAGAAATTTATGAAAAGTATTTTTATGTTTCTCTTTAAAATATGAAAAACAATAGGATTACATTTTTATTGCAATATAAAAACAAGTGAGATAACATAACTAAATTAATTTTGGTAGCACGGACTCCTAACACAGAACACAAACTCCTAACAAATAGTAGATCCATGGTAATATTTGTCAAATTTAGTCACTTGACAAATAATAATTCTACCTGTCACAATGTTCAATAAGACCTTTTTTATTACCCAGTCATTGTGGATTTCACTGTTCACTGGGTGGAGGCAGGTAAACAATCAATTATTTATAATAGACTCTTCAGTAAAGCTTATGCTATGAATACAGAGTGAAAAAAATGTTTAGTTTTACTACTGGTGTTAGAGAAAAATATAACAATGAATTGACTTTTAACTGATAAATAGGAATTTAAAGTTGGAAAAAGTAGGGAGAAAGAGTGGTCCTAGTGGAGAGTAAATTATAAACAAAGGCTTAAATTTGTGAAAATATATAATATATTCATTTATTAATTCATTCAAATGAAATATAGAATTATACAGCCAGAGGAAGATGGTGGAGGAATGAATAGAAGTCACACTTAACCTCCTCTCAAGGCCAATCTGGAATTACAACTCAAGAGTGGAGAAACCACCTGGAACAAACAACTGAGCAATAGTGAGAGAGAAGCCTTATAATTTGAGTCAGACAGAAGAATCAGCTTCATCACAACTATAATATGCACCTGCACAATAGCATACAAGATGTGGTGGGCAAACTGACTCTAAGTCAACCAGCTGGAGGGAAGAACCACCAAATAATGACCCAACAACAACCAAAACACAATTACATCCAAAGAGTCAACATAAAGGGCATAAAGGTAATTCGAAGAACAAGTTCAGGAGATCAAGGACACTGCAGCACTGAGTCTCACAGGTCTTCACCATAGAAGTTTACACCATAAACTCAGAGATTCAAAACAGATCAATTAAAGAAGAAGAGGCTAATAAGAAGAGTCTCACAAGCAAGAGGAGACAAAGACACAAACCCCAAATGAAAGGAAAGGAGAAACCCTCAGAAAGAATGCTAAACTAAATAGAGACAAGTCAACTATCAGATACTGAGTTCAAAACAATGGTTATAAGGAAGCTCAATGAGATCTGTGAGAATTACTAAAAACTATAGAAAAACTATGAGGAATTCATTGCAAATTATATCAACATGAAAAAGAAAATAGAAACTATTAACAAGAACTAAGAGGAAATGAAGAATGCACTTTATGAATTGAAGAACACAGTAGAAGAAATCAAAAACAGGCTAGATAAAGCAGAGTACTGAATCAGTGAGCTGGAAGACAAAGTAGAAAAAAAAAAACAAGACAGAGCAAGAAAAAGAAAATGAGTTCTGGCCAAGATGGAGGTGTAGGTGGAAACACTGTGCCTCCTTGCACAACCAAGATTAAGGACAACAAAGATTTATAAAGAAAAACACAATAAGAACAGACAGAAAATTGAACTGTACAGAAGTCCGACAACCATTCAACCAGACCAGTAGGAAGGGTGGAGTTGGCAGTCAGGGGAGAGGGGTCTGGGAAGGAAAAGAAGGTGGCTGCCAGACTTGAGCACGCAGTCATCATGGGGCTGACCACAGTCACACATTTCTGTGCAGATAAACTAGGCAAAAATGGGCAGTAAGACAGACTGCATGTCCCAGGGCTCCAGTGCCAGGAAATAAAGCCTAAAAGGACCAATTCAAAAGATGCTGGGAAAAACTCCTAGCCTCACAGGAGAATTTGTTGGAGAGATCCACAGGGTCCCAGAATGTACACAAGCCAACCCACCTGGGAACCAGCATCAATAGAACCCAATTTGCTTGTAGGAAACCACAAAGGAATCTGAAATCTGAGAGAGTGTGAAGCAAGCACCATTGTTCCCTCTCTGACCCTGCCCCATATATGGCATCACAATGCAGCAGCTGGGTTGACTTACTGAGGTGAAACACCTAAGGCTGTGCCCCTCACTACATAACAGGTGCTACCTGACCAAAAAAATATGGCTCAAACAGAAGAATAAATCAAAGCCCAAGAGCCAATACTTTTAAGTGACCAAGAGATAGCCAACCTAACAGATGCACAGTTCAAAACACTGGTGATTAGGATGTTCACAGAACTGGTTGATTTTGATCACAAAGTAGATGAAAACATGAAGACTACACTAAATGAAATAAAGGAAACTACACAGGGCACCAATAATGATGAAAAGAAAACTGGACTCAAATCAATGGAATGGAGTAGAAGGAAGAAAGAATAACTAAACAGAAATGAATGAAGAAACAAGAATTCAAAAAATGTGGAGAGGCTTAGGAACCTCCAGGACATCTTTAAACGTTCCAACATCTGAATTATAGGGATACCAGAAGGAGAAGTATAGGGATACCAGAAGGAGAAGAGAAAGAGCAACAAATGGAAAAGTTATTTGAACAAATAATAAAGGAGAATTTCCCCAATATGGCAAAGGAAATAGACTTTCAGGAAGTCCAGGAAGCTCAGAGCATCCCAAAGAAGTTGCACCCAAGGAGGAACACACCAAGGCACATCATAATCACATTACCCAAGACTAAAATGAAGAAGAGAATCCTAGAAGCAACAAGTGATAAGGAGACAGTTACCTACAAAGCAGTTCCCATAAGACTCAACTGATTTCTCAAAAGATACCTTATAAGCAAGAGGGGGCTGGAAAGAAGTATTCCAAGTCATGAAAGGCAAGGACCTACATCAAAGATAGCTCTATCCAGCAAAGCTTTCATTTAGAACGGAAGGGCAGATAAAATGCCTCCCAGATAAGGTTAAGTTAAAGGAGTTCATCATTGCCAAACCATTATTATATGAAATGTTAAAGGGACTTATCTAAAAAATAAGATAATCAAAAATATGTACAGTAAAATGACAGCAAACTCACAATTATTAACAACCATACATAAAACAAAAACAAAAAGAAACTAAGCAAACAGATAGAACAGTAAAAGAACCACAGAAAGGGAGATCTCGTGGAGAGATAGCAACAGGGAAGAGGGAGGAGGAGAGAGTGGGAAAAGGTACAGAGAATAAGTAGCATAGATGGTAGGTAGGATATAGACAGGGGGAGGGTAAGAATAGTATGGGAAATGTAGAAGCTAAAGAACTTATGACACATGGACATGTACTAAAGGGGGGGAATGTGAGTGGGATAGGGTGTGGAGGGTAGAAGGGAATGAAGGGAGGGAAACGGGACAACTGTAATAGCATAATCTATAAAATATATTATAAAAATAGAAAAAATGAAAGGCAAAATGACTCAAAAAAGAATGAAGAGGTGTTAAGGGAACTGCAGGACAACATGGAACATAATAACATCTGTATAATAGGGATACCAGAAGGAGGAGAAGAAGAGCAAGGGACAGAAATCCTGTTTGAACAAGTAATGATGGAAAACTTCCCTATCTTGACGAGAGAAAAAGTCAGAAAAATACAGGAAACACAGAGTCCCAATCAAGAGGAACCCAAAGAGGCATACTTCAAGACAAATCATAATTAAAATTGCAGAACTGAAAGACAAAGAGAGAATCTTATAGGGAGGAAGAAACAGGAAGTAACACACAAGGGAGCCCTGATAAGGCTAGCAGCTGACTTCTCAATGGAAATACTTGAAGCCAAAAGGCAATGGTAAAAAATATTCCATGTAACGAAGAACCTGCAACAAACACTACTGAACCCAGCAAGGCCCTCAATTAAAATGGAAGGTGAAATAGGGAGTTTCACAGACAAAAAAAAAAAAAAAGAATAAAAGAATACAAGTCCACCAAAACTAGCACTGCAAAATATGCTAAAGAGACTGATTTAAGAGGAGGAAGAAAAAGAATGCAAGAGGAACACAGGTACAAAGGCAAAAAATGAATAAGTATCTATCAATAATAACCTTAAGTGTAAATGGATTAAATGCTCCAATCAAAAGACATAGAGTAGCTGAATAAATAAGAAAAATATGACCCATACACATGCTGCCTACAAGAGATCAATCTCAGATCAAATGAACTACACAGACTGAAAGCGAAGGGCTGGAAAAATATTCCAAACAAATGGATAGGAAAATAAAGCCAAGATATCAATATTTATATCAGAGAAAACTGACTTAAAAACAAAGACCATGAAAGGAGACACAGAAGAAGACTTCATAGCACTCAAGGGAAAAATCCATCAAGAAGACATAAACTTTATAAACATATGTGTACCCAATATAGGAGCACTTAAATGTATAAGGAAAATCTTGGAGGACTTCAAGAAAGATATAGACAGCAACATGCTTATACTAGAGGATTTTGACACTCCACTGAAAACAATGGGTAGATCTTCCAAACAAAATATCAAGAAGAATATTGTGGCATTGAACAATGCCCTACATCAAATGGTCTTAGAACTTTTCATCCCAAAGAAGCAAAATACACATTCTTTTCAAATGCACATGGAAAATTTTCAAAGATAGACCATGTGATAGGACACAAAACAAGCCTCAATAAAGTCAAGAAAATTTAAATCATATCAAGCATTTTGTCCAACCCCATGGGACTGAAACTAGAAATCAACCTCAATGAAAAACTCAAAATCACTCAAATTCATAGAGATTGAATAGCATGTTATCAAACAATGAATGGGATAAAAATAAGATCAATGAAGAAATGAAAAAATTTCTGGAAATAGATGAAAATGAACTCATAAAAATCCAAAACTTATGGGACATCGCAAAGGCAGTCCTGAGAGGGAAGTTCATAGCAATACAGGCCTACCTAAAAAAGGTGGAAACATTTCAAATAAACAACCTAACATTGTATCTACAAAAAATGGAGGAACAACAACAAACGAAGCCCAGAGTGAGTAGAAAGAAGGAAATAACTAAGATCAGAGCAGAATTAAATGACATCGAAAATAAAAGAACAATTCTGAGGATTAATAAATCCAGGAGCTGGTTCTTTGTAAAGTTAAACCAAACTTACAAGCCTTTAAGCAAAGATCAAGAAAAAAAAGAGGGCCCAAATAAAATCAGAAATGAAAGAGGAGAGATTACTACAGATACCACAAAAATACAAAGCATTGTAAGAAATTACTATGAAGAAATATACACCAAAGAATTTGAAAACCTAGGTGAAATGGACAAATTTCTAGAAAAATATAATCTTCTAAAAATAAATGGAGAAGAAGCAGAAAGCCTGAATTGATAATAACAGCTGATGAAATCGAGGCAATAATAAAAAACTCCCAGCACACAAAAGCTCTGGACTGGACAGTTTTGCATGAGAATTTTACAAAACATTTAAGGAAGAGCTAATCCATATTCTTCACAGACTCTTGCAAAAAATCCAAGAAGACGGAAGACTCCCAAAATATTGTCTGAAGTGAGCATCATCCTAAACCCCAAACCAGATAAAGACACAACGAAGAAAGAAATCTATACGCCAATATTGCTGATGAACTTAGGTGTTAAAATCCTGAACAAAATATTTGCAAACCAAGTGCAGCAATGCATTAAAAACACCATACACCATGATCAAGAGGGATTCATTACAAGGATGCAAGGATGGTATAATATTTGCAAATCAATACATGTAATACATCACATAAAGAAAAGAAAAGACAAAAATCACATGGTCATATTAATAGATGGAGAAAAAGCTTTTGATGAGGTACAATACTGATTTATGATAAAAACAGTCAGCAAAGTGGGATTACAGGGAGCATACCTCAGAATAATAAAGGCCATATAAGAAAAACCTACAGCCATCGTCATAGTCAATGGGCAAAAACTAAAAGCTTTCCCACTAATATTAGGAAAAAGACAAGGATGCCTACTTTCACCACTCCTATTCAACATAGTACTGGAAGTCTTAGCGACAGCAATCAGACAAGAAAAAGAAATAAAAGGCATCCAAATTGGAAAGGAGGAGGTAAGACTGTCATTGTTTGCAGATGACATGATAGCATACATAGAAAACTCTGTAGACTCCACCAAAAAACTACTTGACATAATAAATGAATTTGGCAAAACAGCCAGATACAAAGTCAATATTCAGGAATCAAAGGCAATTTTGTACAGCAACAATGAGATATCAGAAACAGAAATCAGGAAAAAATCCTATTTTGATATAGCAAAAACAAAAAAAAAGTATGTAGGGATAAACCTAGCAAAGGAAGTAAAAGACCTGTACTTAAAAAAATACACAGCACTAAATAAAGAAATTAAGAAAGACAAAAACAAATGAAGCTTGTACTCTTTTCATAGATTGGAATAATTAACATCATCAAAATGCCTATACTACCATAAGCAATTCATAGATTCAACACAATCCCCATTCAGTTACTAATAACATATTTTACAGATATAGAACAAACATTTCAAAAATTTATATGGAACCCTAAATGACCCCAAACAGCCACAGCAATTCTGAGAAAGAACAAAGTAGGAGGGATCACAATGCCTGATATCAAACTGTATTACAATTCCACTGTAATAAAAAAAAGTCTAGTACTATCATAAGAACCAATATATAGATAAATGGATGAGAATAGAGAGCTCAAAAATGAACCCAAGTCTCTATCATCAATTAATATTTGATAAAGGGGGCAGAACCATAAAATGGAGTAAAAATTGAACTCTTCAACAAATGGTGTTGGGAGGTCTGGACAGCTACATGCAAAAAAAATGAAACTAGACCAACAAGTTACACCATACACAAAAATAAACTCATGATGGATAAAAGACTTAAATATAAGTCATGGCACCATAAAAGTTCTAGAGGAAAACATAGGGAAGAAAAAATCAGATATTCCACCCGGCAATAGTTTTACTGATATATCCCCTAGAGCAAAATACATAAAGGAAAGAATAAACAAGTGGGACTTCAACAAAATAAAAAGCTTTTACACAATTAAAGAAAACATCAGCAAAATGAAAAGGGAATAAACAATATAGGAAAATATGTTTGCAAATGATACCTTGGAAAAGGGTTTGATTTCCAAAATATATAAAGAACTCACATGAGTCCACTTCAGGAAGACAAAAAACCTAATTAAAAAATGGGCAAAAGACCTGAACAGACACTTCTCCAAGAAGGACATACAGAGGGCCCAGAGATATATAAAAGAATGCTCCGCATTACTAGCGATCAGAGAGATGGACATTAAAACCCCAGTGTGATACCACTTCACACCTGTCAGAATGGTCATCATAAACAAATCATCAAACAATAAGTGCTGGTAAGGTTGTGGAGAAAATGGAACCCTAGCACATTGTTGGTGGTCATGCAGACTGGTGAAGCCACTGTGAAAAACAGTATGGAATTTCTTCAGAAAACTAAAAATGAAACTGACTTTTGACCCAGCAATTTCACTGCTGGGACTCTATCTTGATGATACTGAAACACCAATTCAAAAGAACTTATGCACTCCAATCTTCATAACAGCACAATTTACAATAGCCAAGTGCTGGAAGCAACCCAAGTGCCCACCTGTTAATGAGTGGATCAAAAAACAGTGGTATATTCATACAATGGAATAGTACATAGCAGAAAGAAAGAAGGATCTCCTAACCTTTGAAACAGCATGGATGGATCTGGAGATCATTATGATAAGTGAAATAAGCCAAGGGGTGAAAGACAAATATCATATGATCTCATTTATAAGCAGAGCCTAGTCAACAAAACACACAATCAAGCAAAATATAACCAGAGACAGTGACATTAAGAACAAACTGACAGTAATCAGAGGGGAGGTCGGAGGAGATAACAGGGGGAAGAGTTGTCAGGAACATGCATAAAGGACACATGAACAAAGCCAAAAGGGGGTAGGATCAATGTTGGTAGGCAGGGATGGCTGGGGTACAGGGAATGGTGGAGGAAACATGGAGACAACTGTACTTAAAGAAAAATAAAGAATATATAAATACGGAGTTATAAACTGTAATTAGGAGCCTTGAGTACTTACTTCTTTTTAGGTGGAGAAAGAGGTTGCAAGAGACATGAAAGGGATAGAGTGTTAGAGGTAAATGGCAAGGGTGAGTTGCTTTGGGTATTCATAAAGGAGAGAACTTCAGGTTAGAAGTAAAATTGGTTTTCTAAGGTGTAAAATAAGTGTGCATACATGGCAGTTATTGAGAAAGGCTAAGATCAATTCATGAAGAGGTCTTGAAAAGTTTATTAAAACAGTTTAGATTTTAAATCAATGGTTGTTACTCAGGGTAGGTATTATCATTGAGGGTTTCAAACAATGAGAATTTGTATTTAGTAGCTTGAGAATAGGACATCCTCGCTTTTAAATATCCCCAGAAATAAGTGTGTCATATGTCTTGGCTGGGGACCAGGGTAGTGCGTGGGCTCTGCAAGTAAAATCTTGGATCACAGTTGCACTTGAGGAAGATCATTCTTCATTTTAGAACACATATTCTCAACTCTGGCTGTACACTAGAACATACCAATGCCCAGGGACCACCCCAGACTAACTACACAGCAACCTCCTTTTGGTGGAACTGAAATATTTGTGTATCTAAAAATCTTCTCTGGTAATGACATTAGCAATGAGAACTTTGCGATAGAATAGAATAAGTTTGGAACATGAAGCAGAGAAACCAGATAAAGTTTGTTATTGCCAGGAAAGTTCAGGTGCTTTTATTAGGACACTCATGTTCTAACATCATTTTATTATGTCCTAATATTAACATTACTTATTTGTCAGACCAATAAGTAATGGTCTGTTCAAAGAGTACTCACTGTGTATACAAACATGTGAGATGTGGTTTTGCTTGTAGAGTTCTAAGGATAAATCCTGTTGACTCCTGTAATTTATCCCACTTTCTTATCAAAATATATAATTATCTCCTTCCCAGATTCAATAGGTAAAGAAAAACAAAAAGAATTTAATATAAATTCTAAAGATTCAGACAAAATGCAAGGCCCATAGTCAATGAGTATATCTCCCTTTATTCTAAAGTTAGAAAATTATGGTAATGTAGAACTATCATTTGCTGCATGCCCACAATTTTCAGGCTACTAAGGATGGAACATTTGCGGGGAATCAGCAAACAAAGTGTGTGATCAGGGACACATAGTGAAGTTTCTTTTACAAGAATTCCCACTCATTTTTCTGTGGCTGGTGGCTTTTTAAAGGGGGTTGGCCAACACAGATGTTACCTCTTACATATTCTATTCTATACTCCTAGTCTGGGGAGTCTTCTGGATTGTCCAAGTGAAAAGTTTGGAAGTTCATGAGAAAATATATGATGTAAAAAGTGGGCTTTCTAGCATATTCCTCTTCTCTTACTCTCACACTGAACCACTTTCAGGAGAAGCTGAACCCAGGGGTGTTAATTGACAGCCATCATCTGTCAATTTTTCTTCCTTTCCTCTGCTACTTTTGAGCAGGATAAAAGAGTCAAAGAAGAATCCAAAATGTCCTAGAGAAATAAGCAGTGGTAAAACTCAAAGCACAAGGGATGCTAGAGAAATAAAGCAAGACTTAATGTCACAGTGTTGTTAAAGGAGTGTTGTAGTAGGTTCCACACCAGAACAATAGTATTTGATTACTTTTATCAGGTTTTCATAGTTTTCAGCATGCAGCCCTTGCACATGTTTTTGAAGTTTATACTTATGCAGTTCATTTCTTTTGGAGTGATTGTAAGTTGCACTATTGCAACCTTGGTTTTCACATGCACATTGTTGTTGTATAGAAAATATAATTAATTTTTGTATGTTGAACTTGTATCCTGTGACTTCTCTAAAATTATTAGTTCTAAGAAATTTTTGTAGATTACTTGGATTTTTAGGTACTATCATGCAACCTCCAATGAGGACAATATTACTTTTCACTTTACAATCTATATTTCCAGTATTAATTAACTACTTAATTAATATTTTAATTGAATTCATTGTGGCAATGTGGGTTCACAAAACCGTACAGGTTTCAAGTGTACATCTCAACAAGACTCCATCTGCATACTACATCATACACCTATTTCCCCAAGCAAATTCTCTTTCCATCCCCATCTCCCCACTTTGCCCACCTCCACCTAACCCCAGCCACCTTTCTCTTTGGCTAACACTACTTCGTTATCTGTGTGTATGTGTTACATATCTATTTTTTTTAAATGGAGAAGCAAAATCTTTTAATTACTCAAACAGCTTCACCTGGAGGAATGTTCTGGGTCTTTAGACTGATGCGGCTCTGATGCCCTGGCGGCCTACACAGTCAAATCAAAATCTAAGCTTGTAAATGCCTCCAGATTACAAAATCAAAACCAAAGGGCAAACAGTGGCCAACAGCCAACTAGGCTTTAAGCTGTAGCCAACCAAATTATTTTCATTCTTTGCTTCTGAACTTTCTCTGTATAAGTTTTTACCCTCACTTCTTTTTTAATTAATTTTATTTAATTATTTTTCAAGTACAGTTTTTTTGTCTATTTTTCTCATCCCAGCCTCCCTCGCCCCTTGCTCCCCACCTCCCTCCCATTTCCACCCCCCTTAGTTCTCGTCCCTGTGTCCTTCCTATTTGTTCCTCCAAATCCCTCCCTCTTTTTCCCCTTAACTTCCCTTCCTTCTCCCTACATATCTATTTTTTTTTGCTTAATCCCTTAACCTTATTTCATTAAGCCCCCCAAATCCCTCTCTTCCTTCATAGCCACCAATCTGTTCCATGTATCCATGCCTCTGTTTCTATTTTGCTCATTAGATTTCACTTACAAGTGAGATTATATGGCATTTGTCTTTCTCTGCTGGCTTATTTCACTTAGTATAATAATCTCCAGGTCCATCTATGCTGTCGCAAAAGGTAAGATTTCCTTTTATATGGCTGAGTGGTATTCTATTGTATAAATGTACTTATCATACCATAGATTTTTTATCTACTCATCTACTGATGGGTATTTGAGCTGTTTCCAGATCTTGGCTATTGTAAATAACACTGGAATAAACATAGAGGTGCATCCCCTTCTTTTGAATTACTGGTGGTGTTTTGGGCTTCTTCAGATACATTCCCAGAAGTGGGAATATATTTCTAGTAGTAGTAGTAGTAGTAGTAGTAGTAGTAGTAGTAGTATTGCTTTATTAAAGTGTCTAAAATTTCTAATTTTCTATTGCATAAGAGTGGTAAATATGTACATTTTGGTCCCTGTTTCTGATTTGAAAAAGACAGTATTCCATTAAGTATGCTGTTAGCTGTACATTTTGTTTTAGCTGTTCTTTATTAAGTTGAGGATATTTCCTCTATTATTAATTTGATGAGAGTTTTTATCATGAATGGGTGTTGGATTTTGTCAAGTACTTTTTCTGTATCAGCTTATATGTCATATAAATTTTCTTTTCTTGCCTATTAATATGGTGGATTACATTGATTGATTCCTAATGTTGAACCAGCCTTGTATACCTAGAATAAATCCTACTTAGTCATGGTGTAAAATTCATCTTATGCCATGTTAAATTGGTCTTGTTGATATTTTCTTGAGAACTTTTTCATCTAATTTATAGGGATGTTAGTCTGTAATTTTCATTTTTGCTCTTTTTCTAGTTTCAGTATCAGCAGAATGCTGACTTCATAAAGTGGGTTAAAAACTGTTACCTCTAATTTGGCTTTTGGGAAGAAAATGTTAATTTATTTTTAAATATTTAGTAGGATTCTCTAGTGAAACCATCTGGAGTTTGAAATTTCATTTAAGAGATTTTAAATTATAAGTCAAGTTGCTTTAATTATATAACTATTCAGGTTATTTTATTTATTCTTGAGTTTTGGTTGTTTGTGGTTTCTAAAGAACTAGTCCATTTTTTCTGGTTGTCAAGTACATAAATATAAAATTATTTACATTTCCTTATAATTATTTTAATAGCTGCAAAATATGTAGTGGTATTGACTGCTTAATTCCTGATATTAGCGATTTTTGTTTTCTCTTTTTAATCTTTGTCAGTTTTGTTGGAGTTCCAGAAAGTTCATTATTTTCGAAGAACCAAATACCTTTTTCATTGACTATTTTTGTTGTTTTCCGGTTTTCAATTTCATTGATTTCTGCTCTTATCTATATTATTCCTTTTCTTGTGCTTGTTTTTGGGTTTAAGTTGCACCAGTTTTTCTAGTTTCCTGAAGTAGGAGCTTAGATTATTGATTGAGAACTTTCCTATCCTCCACTATAACAATTTCCCTATCAGCACTGTAGCTATATTCCATATATTTTGATATATCATATTTCCATTTTCATTCACTTCTAAGTATTTCTTGACTTCTTTTGAGACAATAAAGCTTCTCAGGCTGGCTTATTTGTTTTGGTGGTATCCCCTTGTGACAAGCCCAGCCACTTCTTATCACTTAGCTGGAGACCCTCAGCTGCCAAATGCTTCTCACCTGCAGAGTGCAGTCTCAGGCTCAGTGGGATGGGGGAGAAGAGTACTTCTAGCTGTCGACTATAAGCAGGATCCACAACCAGTCTCTCTTGCTTGTGCTGCTCAGCTGACCTGATATTGTTGGTGGGACTCCAGTTCAATTCTTTAGAGGAGTGAACTTTCCTAAACCTTCTTCTGTTGTTAAGTTGGGAGATACCAGTGTTGGTTTTACTTCTGCTTTGTGGTGAGTAGTCTTAGGATGCCCTGCTGCCAAGATTTTTTCCTAGTCCCATGATCTGTAATAAGTTCTCCTTTCTCTTTCCACCTTTGGAGGTTTTGCTTGGATGCTTCATCAGCTATTTCCAGGGATTATAGTTGTACTTAGATGCAGAAGAGCCAGGAGGAATGATTCTACTCCACCCTGTTTAAACAAGAAGTTAAATAAGTTAAGTAGCTTTTTAAAAGTTGTTAGTTGTTTTTCATATCCACTTAGCAGATAAGTTAGCAAAAATGTCATTTGAGCTGTGGGAACAATGCTAAATGTGATGATAAATATTATCATCACAAGTCTTGTAATGTCAGTCAGCTATGAGACAATGTGTGCAACAATAATTCTTCCGTCAAAGCAAGCCCAATGGGCATTAAGAACCACACAAAATGCATTTGAATAAAGGGACAGGGATAAAAATCTGCTCTTACTAAAGGATGATTCAGCCAAAAAGAAGGTAGATTTCCTTATCTTAATGACTCCTGCAACCCATAACTGCAGGCCTTACTTTTGAGTTCGAAGGGACACTCTCCAAGAGATAATGTGCCTTGGCCAGTGCAGCATCATCCTTCACATCAACAATCTTGATTTTTCATGTCACAGTTTTCAAGTGGTTCAGATATATACCATTTTATGACTAGGGCAGGGAAAATATTTCAGTTTCATATAAATCACCAAAGGACCTTTGATTACTCAATAGCATGCCAAATTGCAGAACTTTGTTGCTCTGGCTGAGTGATGCAGTTGGTTAGAGCATTCTCCCATACACCAAAAGGTTGTAGGTTTGATCTCTGGTCTGAGCATGTCTAGGAGGCATCTGATCCATGTTTCTCTCCCACATCAATATTTTTTTCTCTCTCTCCCTTTTTTTTCTTTCTAAAACCAATAAACATATATCCCTGTGAAAGAGTTAAAAAATACAAAACTTTGTTCTTTTGTTTTGAGCACCTTTAAGGTTTAATTGGAACATAGAGTGATTTATTCAGATCAATTAAATGGTAAAAATTTATTACACACCAGGATATATTTGGGGAAAATACCTTGAGTGATTTTGCTTAATTTTGTATCATATCAACTCATAGATCCATGCTTCTAATATGCTAAAATGATTATTAAGATTCCATGTTAGGCACATTGGTGATTCAAATAAAGAAAGAAAATCTCACTCTCAGGACTAAGCTCTACTTCAAGTGATTTTACTAACATTCCTAAAACAGAGCCTATAATGCAGAACATCATGTAATCAAGTATCAGTGTTGGGGAGAAAAATGACAGCAGGGGCTTAGAAGAGAGGGTGATCACTGTGGATTGGGTTGATATGAGAAAGTTTCTGGAAGGTTGTAGATTCTGCAAAATTATGACAGGATGAGAGGAAGGTAGCATTGTGAAGAAAGGCCTGAATTTTCATATAGACAAATGGTATATTGAGGCCAGACTCTCAGCCAGTTCTGCTTGAAGAGTGGATTTTTTGCAGATAAGAGTTTAGCTGAGGCCAGATTCTGAAGACTGGAATATCAGGCTGAGGATATAATTGTTTTCTAAGAATCTGAGGACTTTGAGATTTTTTGAAGTGAGGAATAGTGTAAGTAAATACAGGGATAGTGAACATCAGTTTGTAAAGCGTGGCTGATATCTGTGGAATGGTTAGGACGCAATGAGGATGATGGTATTGAGGTAGAGGAAGAGGGGGCCTAGAAAGGACCACTGTGAAATTTGGAACAATATATTTTTGAAGAATAAATTTGCTTTGTAAGTGAAAGACTATGTTAAAAAGTAAAAACACACACAAAATGTACATGCACATGAGTGAATATTTTAATAGAATGTTAATTAGTATTTTGTGTTCAGTATCAATATTCACACTAATAATAATATTATCTACACCTGAATTGTAAAAGTAAATAATATTAAGATTAGTGGTTAGACTATCACCTTGCTATTTGACTCTGCTTGATATCAAGCTTTAGAAGGTTTGACTGAATGTGTGGGATGAGAAAGAGAAAAAACAAAGATAACATAAAACTGTCTACCCTAGTTGATAGGGAGAACAATAACAACTGCATTAATTTTAATTTTAAAAATTTTATATAGTTTTAGATTCATAAAATGAGTTTATATCTTATACTAATATAAATAATGTACATTACAAATCAAAAAGCATAGATAGTCTTCTCACATATAAGATGGTTAACCATATATTAGCAGTGTGAGAGAAAAACAGATAAAGTGATGGAATTGTAGGATAACTGAAAGCAGGCATTATAGCCCAACAGTGAGGTCATCTCTCTAACTAGTATAATGTTTTTTATTGAAATAATTGTTACCTTAATGTGATTTCTAAATATCAATAATACTATGCAGTCACACATAAGTTATGACTCAAGTCTGACCTGTTTTAGATTCTGAAAGAAACTCAAATGTAGTACAACACAGTATAATATAATAATTACATTTTAAAGTCATCATATTGTTCTAGTGATAATTTTCTGTCCAATGGCATAAGCTATATCATTTTTTGGTGTGTATTCGTGTGTAATGCCAGTAACAAAATAGTAAGGTAGACATTAATAAATATTTCTTAAATGGAAATACATTAATGAAAGAATACATGACTAACTACTGTCTATTTCTTTTTCAGAGAAACTGATATAGGAAGAGAAGTGAAGCAAAGGAGACAATCCATGGAAATGGGTATGGAAAGTCAACTCATTGTCAGTCTGTGCTTAACTCAGATTTTCCCATCAGTTTTGCACATTCCCTGAAATAATCTTTCATTCTTACTATATCGTTGAAATAAAATACACAAAAATAAATATGAAAGTAAAATCATAAACCTCACTTTTTGGAATGTATATGTGTATCTCATTTAAACTCAGTTGAGCACTATTACTCAATAGACAAAGCCCAATATCCATGAGCTTTAAATGGTGCAGCTCTAGGTAACTCCCCTGCAATTTCTATGAACAATAAATTATGAATGTGCATTTAAAGTAAATGATGAGATGCGAAATTATAATTATAATGTCTTTCTAAGTGAAAGCGGCCAACTTGCTGACATCAAAATTGCACTTTTCATAACATAAAGTTGATGCAGTTCCTAAAGCCCACCACTATGCTATTATAATCATTTGCCTCTTTGAAATGAAGAATTTATTCCATCTCTTAAAAGTAGTCATAGGCTGAGAAGTTACTGCTGTGGTCTCCTACCTCTTTGCCTCTGAAACTCTGGTTGCCCACCACTTCACTGGCAGGCACATTGATGTGGAGAGGAATATGAATAAAAGGATCAAAATCAAGCTGAGGTTATGGTGTTGCAAAGTGAGTAGGGCACTGAGTGATTCAGTGGTCAAGGTAGCGTCCTCTTATGGTTAACTTTGGGCTTTTTAAAGTTCATTTATATGCAGTGCTCAAATCACATGTGATCTTTGGTTTATGAACCCATGAGTTGTTTTTTTAAAATAAGATTTTAATAAAATCTCTTCTGATTTTTACATAAAATCCGAAGAGAAAACACAGAAGAGAAACATGTGAAGTGTAACCCCTTTCATCATTTCTTGACTAACCACAAATACCCATTTAATGTTGAAAAATCATTGATAACTGTTTGGGAAATCCATGGTCTGGTCTTAAAATGACACCTAAGCTTGCATACGCTTAGATTTCCTAGTACTTGCCCACCTTGATGGCATGAGCACCACTTCTCTACCTGGAAATAGAGAAATAATTTTTAAAATATAGCTTCTGCTTTTTAAGAACTAGCTGCCTCGTTACTGTACAAAGATGGTGTTAAGATAACAAATATTGTTATAGAGTAAAGACAAGAGACCAGAGTTTATTCTCTGGTTTATTCAACCAGAGACCATGAAGTACAAAATTCCAGGAAGGTCAGTAACTCTTAGAACATTCCACAGGCAGGTTAAATTTATGCTGGTCCTTGACCAGAAAATATAGTTACAATAGAGGAGTTGGAAAGAGAAGAGGCAGAATAATTAGTCCAGGGACAGATGGGTCTGGTAATATCATATTGTGCATTCCAGAGTAAAAGTGATGGGACCTCTAGCAGACATTGCTCTTTTTTGCTCTATAACCCTTTGGTCCGAATCTGAGCTTACTGCAATTTAGAAGCACATTTGCTATGCTCAGGACAGCATTCTACCTAGGTATCCATGTCTTTCTTCTTCTCTGCCTGAGGATCTTTTCTTGTGTCACAGGCAGTTGCTCATAGAGTAGTCAAGGAGTATCAAATATACTGCCCGTAGGATAACCCTCGGCCAATTAGAAATTGAAATCAATGGATCAATGCTCCAGCTTCATCACCTTTCATTTGAGCAGTTCCTGAGAAGGTCCTCACAAGGGAAATGTATAGTGTCATAAACAAAATAATGACTCCCCAAAATAACCACATTTAATTATCCAAATTTGTAACTATGTCACTTTAGGTGGCATAAGAGACTTTTCAGGTGTTATTAAGTCAAGGATTTTGAGATGGAGAGGCTATCTTGGATTATCTGGGTGGGCCCAATGTAATCACCAGGATCCTAAGAAAAAGAAGAAGACAAGAACATTAGAGTCAAAGAGATGTGAAGATGTTACATTGTTGGTTTGAACTTGGAAGAAGAGGCCACAAGCCAAGGGCAGCAAGTTACCTTAAGTTGGAAAAGGCAAATAGATTCTCCTCAAGAGACCCCAAAAGGAATGCAGCCTGGCCAACACCTTGCCTTTCCAGTGCCTTGTCACCTTACATTTTGAGTTACTAAAATAACCTAACTGATCTCTTAATTCAGCATTTCTCTCTGTTTCAATCCTGCCTACATGCACATGTACAGTAGCAATGCCATGTCTCTACTAGTTTGGATGTCAGCACCAAGCTGACAGAACAAGCTGAAACTCATCACAGAAACCCTCATTCTTGTGACATTGGTATCACCTAATAGAATTGTCTTATAAATGAGGCACAGGTTCTGCATCTAATTATTTATTTGTATATTCTGGAGTTTTTAAACATTGATATGTAAAAGATTTCCTAAAACCCTAGAGAGTATGTTAAAACTGTGTATTATCAATACTTATCACTATGTTAGATTGATTACATTGCCAGCCCTAATTAATAACCTTTCTATATCCAAACCTTTTCATTGTGACCTTATAGTTAATCTTATCAAAAGGGAGCAGCTGTTAGATGCTGTTTCTCACATCTGTTTCTCACATTGTGAATTTCTAATTTTTATAATTCTCAAAGATTCTGATTCCATAAGTAAATATAGGGCAAAGCACCTGGAAACTTATTGTTTGCAGGTGATCCTATTTCTAGATAGTCTATAGACTGAACTTGACCATGAGCTTGGAAAGCAATGAGAGGTTATAGTAAAGATATTACTATAATGACCCATAACTGAGTCAGGTCTCACAATGCAGAATGTGCAGGTGCATGTGCACCACACACCTGGAGAAGCCATTTGAACCAGTTAACCAACACGGTGTTGAAGAGAAGTTATTTTGTCCTAGGAATATGACTAATAGAGCCATAGCTATT
Source organism: Artibeus jamaicensis (assembly GCF_021234435.1). Classification (NCBI taxonomy): domain Eukaryota; kingdom Metazoa; phylum Chordata; class Mammalia; order Chiroptera; family Phyllostomidae; genus Artibeus; species Artibeus jamaicensis. The sequence continues at coordinate 4,415,216 of NW_026521810.1, read as the reverse complement.
GATTTATAGACAAAATTATAATTTATTATTTTTGGTATGATAGCCCTTAAGCAAAGGCTTACTTGGAAGTCCATATGGAAAGCAAATAAATGTGGTAGAAAAGGATAGCTGTGCACCCCATGTGCTCTGTTTCCTTTTCCAACCCTGCATTCCTTTAGGGTCACTGAGGGGTCTTTGTGGGCCAGAGTTAGAAAATCATAGACTTGCTGGATGTGTCGGTCTGCTATGCAAGGCCTGTGTAGTTTGGTTTCATTGGTTCTGTTATTCTCTGCTGCATAAAAACCGCCACTAACCTAGTGGCCTAAAACAATGACTCCTTCATTGTTCTCATGGAACCTGTGTGTCAGGAACTGAGGCTTTGCAGAGTAGCAATGTCATGTCTCTACTATTTTGAATGTTTGATGCCTCAGCTGGGAAGATTAAAAATGTCTGTGGCTGAAATCCTCTGGAAAGTTCTTTATTCCCATGTCTGATACCTGGACTGGGACAAATTGAAGGCTAGGCTCATCTGGAGAGTGGTGATTAGAACATTTTCGTGTTGATTTTCCATTTAGTTTAGACTGTTTCTCAACTAAGTAGCTGGGTTCCAAAATGGGATGTTGTGATAGGGATTATGTAGACAGCAAGTATTTAAGGAAATCCAGACAGAAAGTGTATGCACTTTCAGGAATTAGCCTGAAAGCCTCGCATCCCCACCTCTACTGCATTTTATAAATTAAGGCAGTCACCAAAGATTCACACAAGTTGCATAGGATGATACATAGATTGCATTCATTGTTTAGTAATAGGGCAATTGATATTTTATTGTGGGATGGGAGATGATGCTGCCATCTTCAGGATACAATATCTTCTATGCTCTACCCTTGGACAAAACAATCCATACATGTACAAAAGTCCATACACATACAAAAGTCCATACACAAACCCCTCCTGAATACCCTCAGAGTCTTACTCCATTATAAATTCAGCTTAAAGGACAGGACCTCATCAACTAGGTTAGGTCCAGATGAAGGCAAAGCTCCCCAGGTCAGAGTTTTTAACTGAAATTCTTTGATAAAAGCTATCCATTCCCAATGGTGGGAGCAGCATTATAGATGAACACAGAGTATGAAAGGTACTATTGTACCCATCTCTTAATAAAAACTTACTATAGTCATCTTTTCAATTTGCAACCATTTATTTCTAATGTGAATTTTACATCATTTCCTAAATGTGCCATGCTTCTATAGGTTTCTTTGCCTTTGTTCACAAAATTCCTCCTACAATGATCTCCTTACTCTTCCTTGTCTATAAAATTTGTCTCTTTCAAAGTCCACCAAATACTTTCTATTTATAGAAATCTTGTTGTTCCAGCCTACAATGACCTCTTCATATTTTCAATCCCTGAGTGCCCACTATGGGCCATACTATACATAAAATATAAAAAAAAACCAGACATATGAAAAAAAGTGCAGACATAGACCTTACACCCTTGATAAAAATTAACTCACATTAGATCACAGAGCTGAATGTTAAATGCAAAACTATAAAATACCATGAAGATATAAAGAGAAAAATCTAGATAACTTTGGATTTGGTGATACTATTTCTTTTCTGTGAAAGATAACATCAAGACAAGAAGAGAAGCCACATACTGGGAGAAAATTATGTGCAAAAGATATCTATGATAAAAGGCTGTTCCCCAAAATGCACAATGAACTCAAAACTCAACTCTAAGAAGACAAACAACTTGATTAAAAAATAGACTAAGGACCTTAAGAGATACCTCACTAGAGAAGATAACAGGTAGCAAATAAGCATATTGCAAGATACTCCACATCATGTCATCAAGGAAGTGCAGATTAAAATGTAGCAAATACCACTATACACTAATTAGAATGGCCAAAATCTAGAACACACAACACTAAGTGCTGGTAAGAATGTGTAGCAACAGAACTCCCATGGCTGGATGGGAGTGAGGATGTGAACTGATACAGCCACTTTGGAAAACAGTTTGGTGATTTCTTACAAAACTAAATATATTTTTACCATATGACTCAGTAATCACATTCCTCAGTATTTACCCAAACTAGTTAAAAACTTATATTCACGAAAATACCTGCACATGGTTAAATAACCATTAGAATGTTGATTCAAAATTACCAGCACTTGGTGAATGAATAATATGTAGAGTGGGAAACCTACATAATGTAGTATAATTTAGGGCTAAATAAATGACTTATTAATTGCTAAAAGGGCATTATGGATTCTTAAATAAATATTACTAAGCAAAAGAGCCAATCTGTAAAGGCTGCATACTATATGATTCCAACTATATGACATTCTGAAAAGGTTTAACTGTGGAGACATTAAAAAGTCAGGTAACTGGTAGGAGTTGAGGGAGAGAATGCATGAATAGATGGGTAAAGAGGATTTTTAGGGCAGTGAAAATATTCTGTATGATCCATAATGATGCATAAATGTCATTTTACATTTGTTCAGATGCATAGAATGTACAACACCAAGAGCGAAAAGTAACGTAAAGCTGGACTTTTGGTAATTTTGATGTGTCAATTTGTAGGTTCATAATTTGTAACAAAGAGGACATGACAATAAAAAGATGGTTGAAGAAGGTGTGATATGAGATGGCACTGGAGTGGAGGTGGAACCATCAACACACAAACAATGGCTGTGTTGAAATATTTAAATTGGAGTGAGGTTAAGTGGCAGTGGTTGGCATAATGAGATTTGTCCTCTGAAAAGATTTTTCTTGGTTTTGGTATGTGGAGAACAGATTAGGTAGGGCCTGTTGTGGGTAGCAAAGTCATAGACCTTTGACTAGCTTAAACTAGGGGTTTGTGTTTGAAGCACTGATAATGATGAACAGAAAGATACCTCATCAGATGCTTAAGCCAACTATGCCTTTTAACATCTCATATTTTTGTGGTTTTGAGTCATCATTAATTCCATTAATGATGGTCATACAAGCATATTTGTTTTTTTCACTTAATCCATATGGTAAAACCCTTGAGGTTGAAAGTTGTAGCTATATATTTTTAAGTGACCAACACATTAGACGTTGTAGTAACTATTCAATACACATTTGAATGAAAGAATGAGTTGAATAAATGAATAACATGAGGATGTTTTTGTTTATAAGGATCCTTTTATAAGTTATCTTTCTAAAATATTAAAAGTATTCATTGAAATTTTCATATTGTAATTTGTTATACAAAGCAGAATTTGGGGTCACACCCAAAAGGGCCAGCGATATTTTGGAACCAAAAAGAGAGGTGTACAAATATTACCCCTTGTAGTCTATTCTCCAAAGGGGGAGTTGGTTTGCTGCAAATTTTTATGGAAACGATGGCCCAGGCCTTGAAGCAATCAATCCTGGTCTACCAACAGACTTGAACTCCAGCCTTTCTATAACACCACAGAAAGAGCTGTGCAGTTTAAAAGTACCGCAGCCCAAAGTCTGTCCATGATAGATCTCTGGGATCTGTCTTAAAATTAATCATCATAGTGACCTGCCTACCTGCTACTGGTATTACTACATGAACTTTGCCCAACTCACACTACTCTAGGAAGTCTGAAGTGGTACCACCTGGCTATTTGCCCTGATTGAATGGCAGTTAATGCCATGAGCTGTCTACCAGGCCAGGAAGCAATAATTGCCATATAGAATACAGTCAGCAGACTAAAGATCAAAGGGCTATCATGAGAAAAAAATTTTGAAGCAGAGTTATATTCATTGGCATAGCTGGGCACAGACTGCTCTTGGGAACAACTCTCATAAAGTCTTGAGCACTAAGCAAAATTTTCTAGTAGCTATCAAAGATCTTGAAGGCAGTCATCCTGGAGGGGTAAGACTCTAGTCAGGGAAAGGCTAAGCCAGCACCCCTTATAGAATTAAGAAAAAAATAAGATGTATAAATGACCCTTTTTGTGATATGAGAGGTACAATCAGGCTATAGATTGAATAGATGTTAAGGAGGGTCCAGACCATATGGATGGCAGAGAAGAGAATGACCCCAGAATGGCACTCTGTCCTTATAAGATTCAGATGATATAACATGATCTTAGAGACATGATACCTAGAACTTGTTAACTGACCATCTTTTGGAAAGACTAGAATCCTCAGGACAAACTTCAGAATCCTGACAGAAGCCTTAAATGTCCATCTATGGATGTCTTTGACCATAGTCAAAAATTAGGATAGTCAGAGATTCCTCAGTCAGCCTGGCAGTGGCTTCTGGGCATGCTCAGTGGGAAGGCCCGGTTAGAGTGGTGAGAGGCACAGGCACCAAGCTGTCTAACCAAGTGGTTTGCTGGGAAGATAGTCATGGTGGGAGCTGATACACAGCCTTAGGACCACAGCTGAATACACAGCTAGAAGGTTGACTTTCACAAGTACAGTCTACAAAAAGACCTGCTAGAGTAATTATTGCACCCCATGCAGGATATACTAATTATGGGTCTTGTGCTGCTCTTGCTTACAAATAAGTGGATCTATCTATTACTTTTGAAGTCAGGATGTTCTAGACTGAGGTGCTGGCAGGCTGAAGAAATTTCATCCTTGGGCCGTCTCATCATGTGTCCCTCTCCCAGTGTGCACTTTCCAGTGTGGATACACACACACACACACACACACACACACATATGACACTTCTGTATGACCTTCATATTGACCAAAAGACTTATGGAGAACTATGAACTATGAAAGACAGGAATGTTTGAATGTATGTCTCTGCAGACAGATGAAGATAAACACAGTATTGAAATGCATTTGCCTTATAAGGCTAAAGCCATGGAAAGCCATAAGGGTGAATTTACCATTATTCCTGCAGTGGTTGGACCGCTGAGTGACTCAAAAGAATAGAAATTTGGAAAACCCTTTAATAAATGTCTAGTGGATTCTAGTAATCTCTTTGTGGTTTCTTCTGATTTCTGCCATTGGGGTCAGAGGTTCCATTACAGTTACTATGGATAGTTTTTTGCATACAGTTCTTCTGCCTCCTTGGTTAGGTTTATTCCTAGGTACTTTATTTTTCTTTTTGCTATATCAAATGGGATATTTTTCCTGATTTCTGTTTTTGATATTTCATTGTTGCCGTACAAAATTGCCTTTGATTTCTGAATACTGACTTTGTATCTGGCTGTTTTGCCAAATTTATCTATTATGTCAAGTAGCTTTTTGGTAGAGTTTTCTATGTACACTATCATGTCATCTGCTAACAATGACAGTTTTACTTCCTCCTTTCTAATTTGGATACCTTTTATTTTTTTTTCTTGTCTGATTGCTGTGGCTAAGACTTCCAGTACTATGTTGAATAGGAGTGGTGAAACTGAGCATCCTTGTCTTTTTTGCAATCTTAATGGAAAAACTTTAAATTTTTGTCCATTGAGTATGATGTCGGCTGTAGGTCTCTCATATATGGCCTTTATTATGTTAAGAAATGCTCCCTCTATTCCCACTTGCTGAGTGTTTTTGTCATAAATGGGTGCTGTACCTTATCAAATGCTTTTTCCACATCTGTGGATATTATCACATGATTTCTGTGTTTTCTTTTATTTATGTGGGATATTGCTTTTATTGATCTGTGAATATTGTACCATCCTTGCATCCCTTGGAAGAATCCCATTTGATCATGGTGTATGATCTTTTTAACATACTGCTGGAAATGGTTGGCTGATATTTTGTTGAGAATTTAGAATTTATGCTCATCAGCAATACTGGCCTGAAGTTTTCTTTCTTTGTTATGTGCTTATTTGGTTTTGGGATTAGGATGATGTTAGCTTCATAAAAAGAGTTTGGGAATCTTCCATCTCCTTAAATTTTTTCAAATAATCTGTGCAGGATGGGGGTTATCTGTCTCTTAAAAGCTTGTAAAATTCTCTTGTGAAATGGTCTGGTCCAGGAATTTTTTCTGCCAGAAGTGTTTTAATTACTGTTTCAATTTTATCTGCTGTTATTGGTCTGTTCAGTCTTTCTGATTTTTCTTCATTGAGTTTTGGAAAATTATAGTTTTCTAGAAATTTGTCTATTTCACCTACATTTTCAAATTTCTTGGTATATAGTTCAGAATAATTTCTCACAATCCTTTGTGTTTCTATGGTATCAGATGTAATCTCTCCTCTTTCATTTCTGATTGTGTTTATTTGGATCCTCTCCCTTTTTTTCTTGATGAGTCTGCTTAAAGGCTTGTTGATTTTGTTTATCTTTTCAAAAAACCAGATTCTGGATAAAAAATATGAATGGTTAGGGGAGAGGCTTTCAAGATGGCAATGGAGTAGGACAGAGCAGATTCCAGTTCCTTGCACACAACGGAGAGAATTCTGTTGATTGGCGGAGGAGAAGCCAGCAAGCCAGCAGTTGTCCGGCATGTATGAAAATAAGGGACCAGAAATCTCGACAGTCACGGGAGGAACCAGACAGTAGGGAGACAGCAGCAGTACAGTAGAGTCTCAGGGACAAAGCAAAGAGAGGAACAGCAGGGATTTCGGTCTGTGCATGGATTGGGGGACCAGTGCCAGGCGCACAGTGTATCTGGGCAAGTGCCTAATATGCCTGGGCCAGAGTTCAGCACCCAGACCAGTTCCCCGTGCTGCTCCCTCTCCAGGATTTTTCCACCAGGGCCTGCCAGGGGACCCAAACAAACACAGGAGCAGAAGGGATTTCAGCCAGTGCACAGTTTGGGGTAATCAGTACACACCCTGCAGTGCGCCTTGATGTGCGCAGACTGTTTCTATGTCTCTGCCCAGTCCTCAGATTGGCTCCCGGCTTCTGGTTCATCTCCCTCGGACTATTTGGAAGCCCCAGGCCTGCTGAGGGGTCCTGGGGAAAGAGCTGATACCCTCAACTCCCTCCCTTTCTGGCCAAGCAAACTTGGGTGCCAGGAGAGACTTCTTTGCTAGAGTTTACAGAGAAGGTGCTGAGGAAAAAGGGCCCCAACTGAGGACTCTGTGGTTGCCAGCCCAGGAGATCTGATACATAGAGTGTGGGGCTCTGATTCCAATAGACACAACTGCCCTGTCTGCTCCACACCCAGCCTGGCAGCGAACCTGAGGTTGGGCAAAGGGCTTGGAGCTTCCCCATAGAACAAGGGCAGGTCTGTGCTTGATCCTGTGGGAACCAGGCAACTTGGCCAGTGCAGGTGCCTGAGCACCCCACAAACCAACCCATGGCAGTAACCCTGGGAAAAGAGCACTGTAAGGAAGTCCTAGTTCCCCATTGTAGGGAGCTGAGGAGAGGCAACAACAATCTGGCTCCTGAGAGAGGGCTGACAGAAAAATCACAATAATCCACCCTCAGCACACTGCAGCCAGAGAAACTGGTTTGGCCAGTTTGAAACAAAAAAGCACCATTTCCTTTTTTGTTGTTGTTGTTTTTGGTTTATTTTATTTTATTTTATTTTATTTTTAGTCTTGTTTTACTTTTCTTTCTTTTTCCTTTCCTTTTCTTTATCTTTTTGCTTTTTTAAGTAATCTGTTATTTCTTTTAAATTTTATTAGTTTCATCTTTCGATACTTTTGTCCTCTTTTTTCAGATTTTCTGTTTTATTCCTTTTTCTTTTCTTTCCAAACTTATAACTCTTTCCTCCATTCCCCTACCTTTTTTATTCTTCCTTTGATTACTTCCTTGTCTTTTCTTTCTTTTAACCACAAGACACACAAACAACTTGAAAATACCCAAAGACCAGAGCTGGACCCATAGAAGAGGCCTTCCAACAGTAGAGTCAGAGAGACAAATTGCACTTCGCTGTAGAACAGAAGCCACAAGTTGCTGCATATTTGAGTAGGTGGAAGCAGAGAATGACAGGATAACCAAAAGAGACTGCACCACTGAATTTCACAGGCATTCCACAACAGAAGTTGACACCATAAACTCAGGGAGTCAAAACAGGTCAATCTAAGAAGCTGAGGCTAACAAGAAGAGTCTCACAAACAATGGGAAGACAAAGAAACAATCCCCAAATGAAAGGAAAGAAGGAACCCTCAGAAAGAATGTTAGATGAAATAGAGGCAAGTGAACTATCAGATATTGAATTCAAAGCATTGGTTATCAAGAAGTTCAAAGAGCTCACAATGAGCTACCAGAAACTACAGGGGACCTACAACGATCTCACCGCAAACTATATCAAAATGAAAGAGGAAATGGAAACTATTAGCAAGGTACAAGAGGAAATGAAGAATACAATTTCCAAATTGAAGAACAGAGTAGAAAGTAGTAAAAGTAGAGCCGATCAGACAGAAGATTGGGTTAGTGAGTTGGAGGACAAAGTAGAAAGCATCTCACAGAAAGAACAGGAAAGGGAAAAGAGGCTCAGAAAGAATGAAGAGAGATTAAGAGAAATGCAAGACAATATGAAACTTAATAATATCCAAATAATAGGGATACCAGAAGGAGAAGAAGAAGAACAAGGGATAGAAAACGCATTTGAAAAAGTAATGATGGAAAACTTCCCTAATTTGATGAGAGAAAAAGTCACACAAATCCAGGTATCACAGAGAGTCCCAATCAAGAGGAACCCAAGGAGGCCCACTTCAAGACACATCATCATTAAATGGCAAAATTCCAAGACAAAGAGAGAATCTTAAAGGCAGCAAGGGAGAAAAAAGAAATAACATACAAAAGAGCCCCAATAAGGTTAGCTACTAACTTCTCAAGAAACACTCCAAGCAAGAAGAGAATGGCAAGAAATATTCCAAGTAATGAGAACCAGAGGCCTACAACCAAGGCTACTTTACCCAGCAAGGCTCTCAATCAAGATAGAAGGCCAAACAAAGAGCTTGCAAGACAAAAGAAGTCTAAAAGAATATGCCTCCACCAAACCAGCTCTACAAGAAATACTAAAAGGGCTGCTTAAAGGAAAGGAAGGAAAAGAGACAGACAGAGAGGAACACACGTACAAAGATGGCAATGAATAAGTACATATCAATAATAACCTTAAATGTAAATGGAATAAATGCTCCAATCAAAAGACACAGAATAGCGTCATGGATAATAAAGCACTGACCCACACATATGCTGCCTACAGGAGACCCACCTCAGGACAAAAGACCATCACAGACTAAAAGTGAAAGGCTGGAAACAAATTTTCCACACAAATGGACAAAAAAAAAAAAGCTGGGGTAGCAATTCTCATATCAGACAAAACAGACTTCAAAAAAAGGGCCATAAAGAGAGACCCAGAAGGTCACTTCATAATACTCAAGGGGAGAATCCACCAAGAAGACATTAACACCGTAAATATATATGCACCCAACATAGGAGCACCAAAATATATCAAGAAAATCTTAGATTTCAAGAAAGATATTGACAGCAACACAATTATAGTAGGGGATTTTAATATCCCACTATCAAAAATGGACAGATCTTCCAAACAAAATATCAACAAAGATATTGCAGAATTAAATAACACCCTAGATGAAATGGACTTAACTGATATATACAGTGCCCTTCATCCCAAAGAAGCTAAATACGCATTCTTTTCAAATACACATGGAACATTCTCAAAGATAGATCACATGATAGAACATAAAATGAGCCTCAACAAATTCAAGAAAATTGAAATCATACCGAGCATTTTCTCTGACCACAAGGGACTGAAATTGGAAACCAACTCCAAAAGAAAAAGCACAAAACACCCAAAATCATGGAGATTGAATGGTATGCTATTAAATAACGAATGGGTCAAGAATGAAATTAGGGAAGAAATCAAAAAGTTTCTGGAAACAAATGAAAAGGAACTCACAACAACCCAAAACTTATGGGACACAGCAAAGGCAGTCCTGAGAGGGAAGTTTATAGCAATACAGACCTACCTAAAAAAGATAGAAACATTTCAAACAAACCTTATCCTATGTCTGCAAAAACTCAAGGAACAGCAACAAAATAGCCCAGAGAAAGTAGAAGGAAGGAAATAACCAAGGTCAGAGCAGAACTAATTGACATAGAGACTAAAAGCACAATTCTAAGGATCAATGAATCCAGGAGTTGGTTCTTTGATAAGATAAACAAAATAGACAAGCCTTTAAGTAGGCTCATCAAGAAAAGAAGAGAGCGGACACAAATAAACACCATCAGAAATGAAAAAGGAGAGATTACAATTGATACCACAGAAATAGAAAGGATTGTAAGAAATTACTATGAAGAACTGTATGCCAAGAAATTTGAAAACCTAGGGGAAATGGACATATTTCTAGAAAAATATAATCTCCCAATACTCAATGAAAAAGAAGCAGAAAACCTGAATAGACCAATAACAGCAAAAGAAATTGAAACAGTAATCAAAAAACTCCCATCACACAAAAGCCCTGGACCAGATGTGTTCACAGGAGAATTCTATAAAGCATTTAAGGAAGAGCTAACCCCTCTACTTCACAGACTATTCCAAAAAAATGCAAAAGGATGCAAAACTCCTAAACTCCTTTTATGAAGCCAGAATCATCCTAATTACAAAACCAGATAGAGATACAACAAAGAAAGAAAACTTCAGGCCAATACCACCGATGAACATAGAGGCTAAAATCCTCAACAAAATATTGACAAATCCCATCCAACAATATATCCAAAAGATCATACACCATGACCAAGTGAGATTCATCCCAGGGATGCAAGGATGGTTTAATATTTGCAAATCAGTAAATGTAATACATCACATAAATAAAATCAAGACAAAAACCACATGATCATATTAGTGGATGCAGAAAAAGCTTTTGATAAGGTACAACACCCATTTATGATAAAAAAAAAACAGTCAGCAAAGTGGGAATAGATGGAACATTCCTCAATATAATAAAGGCCATATGTGAAAGATCTACAGCCAATATCACACTCAATGGGCAAAAACTAAAATCTTTCCATTAAAATCAGGGACAAGACAAGGATGTCCACTTTCACCACTTCTATTCAATATAGTACTGGAAGTTTTAGCCATAGCTATTAGACAAGAAAAGAAAATAAAAGGCATCCAAATTGGAAAGGAGGAAACAAAACTGTCATTGTTTGCAGATGACAAGATAGTATATATGGAAAACACTATAGACTCTACTCAAAATATGCTTGAACTAACAAAAGAATTTGGTAAAACACAGGGTTACAAAGTCAATATCCAGAAATCAAAGGCATTTTTATATACTAACAATAAATTAGCAGAAGCAGAAATCAAGAAAAAATACCATTTGATAAAGCAAAAAGAAAAATAAAATATCTGGGAATAAACCTAACCAAGGAGGTGAAAGACCTGTATGCAGAAAACTACACAGCACTGAAGAAAGAAATCGAGGAAGATACAAACGATTGGAAACATATACCATGTTCATGGATTGGAAGACAACCAACTGTATAAAAAAACATAATTCCCAATGATACCTCAGACAAGGGTTTAATCTCCAAAATATACAAAGGACTTACATGACTCCACTCGAAGAAGACAAATAACCCAATTAAAAAATGGGAAAAGGACTTGAACAGACACTTCTCCAAGGAGGACATAAAGAGGATCCAGAGACATATGAAAACATGCTCAATATCGCTAGCCATCAGAGAGATGCAAATTAAAACCACAATGAGATACCACCTTACACCAGTTAAAATGGCTATCATAAACAAAGCAACAAACAACAAATGTTGGAGAGGTTGTGGGGAAAAGGGGTCACTAGTTCACTGTTGGTGGGGAATGCAGACTGGTACAAACATTATGAAAAACAGTATGGGATTTTTCTCAGAAAAATAAAAATCAACCTGCCTTTTGACCCAGAAATTCCATTCCTGGGACTATATCCTAAGAACCCTAAGATACCAATCCAGAAGAACCTATGCACCCCAATGTTCATAGAAGCACAATTTACGATAGCCAAGTGTTGGAAGCAACCTAGGTGTCCATCAGTAAATGAATGGATCAAAAAATTATGGTACATATACATAATGGAATTCTATGCAGCAGAAAGAAAGAAGGAGCTCCTACCCTTTGCAACAGCTTGGATGGAACTGGAAAGCAACATGCTGAATGAAATAAGCCAGGCAGTGAAAGACAAATACCATATGATCTCACCATTAACAGGAAGCTAAACAACAAATCAAACAAGCAAGCAAAATAAAAACAACAACACTGAAATCGAGAACAGGGGGACAGTGAGTGGAGGGGAAAGGGGAGGGAATTTCATGGAAAAAAAGGGGAAGGTTTTACAGAAACTAGCATAAAGGACACATGGACAACAACTAAGGGGGGTGGAAAGGGGAGGGATGTGGGGAGGACGGGGAAGTTAGCTAGGAAGGGAGTAAAAAAAAAGAATACTGTAGTTGAAAAATAATAGTAAAAATAAATAAATTTTAAAAATATGAACAGTGAAAGGACAGCAATCTCACAGTAATTAACAACCACACCTAAAACAAAAGCAAACTAAGAGGACAGCTAGATCAGGAGCAGAACCATGGAAATGAATATCACATGGAAGGGTAGCATCAGGGGAGTGGTAGGAGGAGAAAGAGGGAGAAGGTACAGAAAACCAGCTTCTGGATCATTGATCTTTAGAATTGTGCTTTTAGTCTCTATGCCATTTAATTCTTCTCTGATCTTGGTTATTTTCTTCCTTCTACTTGTTCTGGGCTGTCTTTGTTGTTGTTCCTTGAGTTCTTGTAGGCATAGAGTTAGGTTGCTTATTTGGAATGTTTCTATCTTTTTTAGGTAGGCCTGTGTTGCTATGAACTTCTCTCTCAGGATTGCCTTTGCTGTGTCCCATAAGTTTTGGATTATCATGAGTTCATTTTCATTTGTTTTCAAAAACATTTTGATTTCTTCCCTAATCTCAATCTTTTAAAAAAATTATTTAGTTATTTTTCAAGTATAGTTTTCTGTCTATTTTTCTCATCCCACCCGTGCTCCCCACCTCCCTCCCATTTCCATCCCCCTTAGTTATTGCCCTGTGTCCTTTATACTTGTTCCTCCAAATCCCTCTCCCTTTTTTCCCTTTAAATTCCCTCCCCTCTCCCCTCTGGTTGCTGTCCCCTTGTTCTCTATTTCAGTGTCTTTGTTTTTATTTTGCTTGCTTGTTTGTTTCATTGTTTAGCTTCCTGTTAATGGTGAGATCATATGGTATTTGTCTTTCACCATCTGGCTTATTTCACTCAGCATAATGTGTTCCAGTTCCATCCAAGATGTTGCAAAGGGTAGGAGCTCCTTCTTTCTCTCTGCTGCACAGAATTCCATTGTGTATATGTACCATAATTTTTTGATCCATTCATTTACTGATGGGCACCTAGGTTGCTTCCAACTCTTGGCTATTGTAAATTGTGCTGCTATGAACATTGTGGTGTATATGTTCTTTGAAATTGATGTTTTAGGGTTCTTAGGATATAATCCTAGCAGTGGAATTTCTGGGTCAAAAGGCAGGTTGATTTTTATTTTTCTGAGAAAAATTCCGTAGTGGTTTCCATAATGGTTGTACCAGTCTGCATTCCCACCAACAGTGAACTAAAGTCCCCTTTTCTCCACAACCTTTCCAACATTTATAGTTCGTTGCTTTGTTATGATAGTCATCCTGACCGGTGTAAGGTGGTATCTCATTGTGGTTTTAATTTGCATCTTTCTAATAGCTAGCAAAATTGAGCATCTCTTCATGTGTCTCTGGATCTGGAAAAGGACTTGAACAGACACTTCTCCAGGAAGGACATACAAAAGACCCTAATCTCAATCTTTACCCATTCATTGTTTAATAGCATGCTATCCAATCTCCATGAGTTTGAGTTTTTTTTTCTTGAGTTTGGTTTCTAGTTTTTGTCCCTTGTGGTTGGAGAAAATGCTTGATATGATTTCAATTTTTTAAAATTTCTTGAGGTTTGTTTTGTGTCCTATTGTGTGGTCTATCTTTGAAAATGTTCCATGTGCATTTAAAAAGAATGTGTATTTTGCTTCTTTGGGATGAAAGGCTGTATAAATATCAGTTAAGTCCATTTTATCTAGGGTATTATTCAATGCCACAATATCTTTGTTGATATATTTTGGAAGATCTTTCCATTTTTGACAGTGGGATGTTAAAATCTCCTACTATGATTATGTTGTTGTCAATATTTTTCTTAAAGCCTTCCAAGATTTTCTCTATATATTTGCGTGCTCCTATGTTGGATGCATATATATTTACAATATTTTTTGCTTTCTGATGGATTCTTCTCTTGATTATTATGAAGTGTCCTTCTGGGTCTCCTTTTATGGATCTTCTTTTTTGTTTATTTTATCTGATATGAGGATTGCTGCCCCAGCTTTTTTTTTTTTCTTTCCACTTGCTTGGAATATTTGTTTCTTAGAAGCTCACACAGGGCTTTCTACTTTGTCCTCCAGCTTGCTGGTCTGATTCTCTGCTTCACTGAGCCTGCTTTGGATTCCTTCTATTCTGTTTTTCAGTTCAGAAATTGTATTCTTCATTTCCTCTTGTACCTTGTTGATAGTTTTTTTTAAATTCATGTTGGTATAGTTTGCCATCAGTTCATTGAAATTTCCCTGTAAGTTTTCATAATTCCCTGTTATTTAATTGAGCTTCCTGATAACCATTGCTTTGAACTCAATATTTGATAGTTGAGTTGCCTCTATTTTATTTAGCATTCTTTCTGAGTTTTTTTCTTTTCCTTTTATTTGGGGATTGTTTCTTTGTTTTCTCATTGTTTGTGAGACTTTTCTTGTAAGTCTCTGCTTCTTAAATTGATCTGTTCTGACTCCTTGGGTTTATGGTGTGGATTTCTATTGTAGAAGACCTGTGAGATTCAGTGGTGCAGTCTCCTTGATCTCCTTGGGCTGTCACTTATGTTGGTTCTCTGTATGTCTTTGGGTTTTGATGGTTTTGGGGTCTTTCTTTGTTGGGTCCTTCCCTCCAGCTGGTTACTGAAGATCACTCCATCAGCCATGTCTTGTATTCTGTTGTGTGGTTGTGGTCCGAAACTGGTTCTTCCATGTGTACAAAGTTTTAAGGATTCTCTCTTGCTCTTATCTAGTTGTTTGTTCTGAGTAATTTCTCCACCATTTAGTTGTATTTACAGATAGGTCCTGTGTTGAGTTAGTGTGGCTTCCACTCCCTCCTTCACTTTCTTCTGTTTTTATCTGTTGGTGGTTCCTTTGTTGCTGTTTCCTCTTCCAGCAGGTATCCTGGTGTTCAAAGCTTCCATCTACTCTTTTTTTGTGATCAGTTGTAGGGAGAAGGAAAAATGGTTTAAGACAGTGGGAGTGCATTTTATGGTATTAAAGTACCAACCTGTAGAGAAAAGATAGGAGATCCTTTGGATATGTATAGTGTTAACCAGGATATTTCACCCAATTAGCCACTCTTAAGAAAGGATGAAAAGTAGGTAAGACTCTTGTTAATGGGGGAAGAATTGTGAGTTGGATCTAGAAAGCAGTGAGCTTGTGAGAAGTCATATTATGAGATGAAGTGAGAGTAAAGGACAGAAAATAGGTGTAGTGTGAGAGAATAGAGTTAACCATAATAATAATAATAATAATAATAATAATAATAATGTTCAGGAAACAGTGAAGTGGGCTAAGACCTGGGAGGAGTGCAGTGCAGTATTTACAATTGCATGGAACAGCAATTATTTATAATAATACTGGAGCAACAATTTATGTGATCTGGATAACAAGAATAGGGAGTATAGGACCTTGAGTAGTGTGCTAGTGGAACACAGGTGAAGTGAAAGACGGTAAATTGAAAATACACTATGAAAGTGAGAACAAGGGAAACCAGTCAAACAATGCAATTTAACCAGTCAAGTGAAGAAGACTAAACAGAAAGAAGAGAAATACAAAAATACTAGTAAAATGAAATATGTAAGAATAATGAAAAAATAATAATACAAATATACAATAACTTGCAAGTTCTCTGGAGTAGCAGTTGGAAATTTGTCTCACTGTCTCAGCTGTTGGGGTGACCCCTCTTTGGGTCCTACTCTGGTCTTTTCACAGTTCCAGGTTTTATTGTCTCACTTGTGGGATTTAAAGGAAAAAAAAAAAAGAAGGAGGAGGAAGGAAGAAGAGATAAAAAGAAAGAAAAAGGAAGAAAGAATAAAAAAGAAAGAATGAAAGGCAGGAGGAATGAGTTAAAAGAAAAAAATAACTTAAAAAAAAAAAGAAGCCTCCTTCTGGCTTATATTGGCCAAACCAGTTTTTCTGGTCTTTTTGGGTGAGGTAGGCTGATGGGGAATTGGTTTCACTTTTCTCCCTTCCTGAGTGGCACTGGAGTAGCCTCTGGCCCAGTTACTCAGTTTTCTACCCTTCTCACACAGCCTAGGCCTTCAGTCCACCAGTTGTGCTATACTTGTGGTGCACCAATTAGGGGCAATTCACATAACACCTTCTAGCTCTTTTTTGTCCTAGATGCTAGGGACCTTTAGCGCCCCTTCAGGTTAGTTCAGCCCCCACACTGTGTTAAGTGTTTCTGGGGATTGCTGACTCCCTGAGCCCTGTGGGGATTTTCCACTTTCCTGGCTCTACAGGGCAGGGATTAACTGTTGCTGCCACTGCGGATGCCAGTGCTGCGTGCCTCCTTTGCTGTTTTCCTGGGGGTACAGGGGTCAGGCCTGCTTCATCCAGGGGTCTGCCAGTGTGCCTGGAAGATCAGCCACTGGTCCCACAGTGGATGCGCACTGTCTGTCAGGTTGTCGGTGTATACACAATGCTTTCCAAGTTGTGCACTCTCCCCCAGGCTTTGGTGGGGGAGTGGGGCCTTCCTTAGTGCATACTCTACCTGAGGTTTTGAGTGTGGGCATGAGGCATGCCACCTTGGGAGCACTGTGTGGCTGGGTGGGGAGAAGGCTGGGTCCATGGCTTCAGGGGCATTCACTAAAAAGCCGCTGAGTGTCTCTTTTTTCACTTTTTCTTTTTGAGAAATTCCTCCTGCTCAAGCCTGTCACTCCATACAAGGGCCTGGTCTCTCACTCAGCCCAATTCTTCAACCAGATCAGAGACTGTCTGGGTCAGGGCCCATTATGTCCCAACTCTCAACTCTCCCTAGCTGGCACATGCAGTCTCTGTGCGTGCTCACAGCCACCGTGTGTTTGCCACTTCAAGCACCCAGGTCTCTCCTGGTGCTGCTCAAACCCTGTTTGGTAGGGGAGGGATCCATTGATCCAGCTCTCTCCCAAGAACCCTACAGCAGACCCTGTGGGGACTGGTCCTGGGGGCTGCTACCATACTGGTCCCCAAGCTCGACCCAGGGAGCTTATTGTCCTGAAGCACTCTCCTTGCCATCTAATTTTTCTATGTCCTCTATAATTTTTAGTCTCCAATCTTCATATATGCTGGGATATTGTTGGCTGTTTGCTCTGTTCCTCAGAAGATCAGCTAGGCGTTTCACCCATGTGTGCAGGGGAAAGTGGGCTCCAACTTATCTATCCAGATGAGGGTGTACAGGACAAAAATCCAACCAAATTCTTAAATACTCATTTCTTCTATCTTGGCATCTGATGAGACTGAATCCTTCCTAGGTTTGGAAGGTATTTTGTGATGTGTACTCTGAAAAAGTCATGACTTACTTAGTAACCCCTGGGGTAAGTGTGTTGGAAAACTTGTCAGTCCACAGAAGCTGTTTTAATCGCAATGATGAAGAGCTGTGCTACTACAGCAAAGAGTGAAACCACAAAAACATTAAATTAGTTTTAGCTTCACAATAGTTTACAAGTTGATTGATGATGCAAGATTCATGTAACATATAATTAAACAATAATATTAATATTTCCAATCTAATGTTATATTGAAAACAAGTAAATCACAGCAAATAGAGAAGTCCTGTTCAGTTTATATTGAATAGAAAAAATGATTCCATGCCCCTAAGATGTGAAGAGGAACACTACCCAGCATAATATTGAAGCCTGTAATCAAACTATTACAGATTTCCATGTATACTATTTAACACATATTGACTTTCATGAGGTTACATCAAGATTTATTGGCCTGAGATGTAAATATTGACTGATAAGGTATTGAGGTCAATAATTACCTCCAGAGACAATAAATCTTTATATTCACAGACACAGAAATTCAATAGTGAGTGTGGTTTGTTATATTAAACACAAATTTCCAGTCATTAGAAATATCTAGAAATCCCTTTTCATAACCATGAATCCTGACAGTGTATAATTCATCTTAAAAGAGCATATTTTAAATCAGGTCTGATATAACTATAGAAGAGAGAATTAGTATTATTTTTAATCATAACCTTGTAGGGGCAACTTTTGCCTGCAAGTCCCCCTGTCCACCATGGATAAAAGTGAAACTACCAAGACATGATCTGCTTGGGGAAGAGAGGTTGTCAATCTCTCAGAGGAGAAAGACCAAGAACCTCTTTTTCAATGGCTTTTATTGGGTTGTAACACACAGGAATACAGGTAAAGCTCATCATCAATCAATGTCAGGTGGCAAGGATCAAACAATAGATAACATTTCAAAGAAATCTGAGCGCTTAGTCTGAGTCAGTGTCTGTCAGGTAAGGGGGTTGCAAAAAGTTTGTGGGACATACTCATTTCCTGCTCAGACCCTTATAATATGAATGAAAACACTCTTAGCAAAGCAGGCTTCATGGGACTTTATGAATTATTTCTTATGCCCCATTACCCTGGATCCTGCTCTAGTCGGGCAAAGGGCTGTACCACCTTCCCAATCGTAGGTTTTTAGGCTTAAGTGGATCAGAGCCAGGAAGCGCTTCTCCCAGACAGAAATGGGGACACGGGCTATGTCAAAATAGCTGGGGGATGAGGGTCCATCACTACCTCTTTGTCGCAGCCCCCGAGTACTTCCTTGATGGCCTCCCAAGTGATCATGTCTGACTTAGGTTGCCCCTCCTCTGAGGGGTCTTACTCGTCTCTGACTAACCGAGCAAGCACTGGGGGCAGGGGATGAAGCAGAAGCAGCATTGCTGCCAGAGATAACGCTTTGTCTCACTAGTGGATAGCATTCTGGAGGTCACTCACTCAGCCTTAGCCAGGGACAATTACAACTCCTGAAACCAGACAGAGTGGTTCCCAACATAACCTTATAAATATAATCATTTTGTAGATACCTCCAGGTTGGCTAATTCTATTCTAACCACTAACCTGGTGATTGCTACACAGTAGGTGCTCAATATAAATTTTTAAATAAAATTAGTCTCATGTAGTTTTGCATTTAAATTATTAATCAACAACAAAAGCTGATTAAAAAATCTATGTTAAATAATGATTATCAATGTTTTAAATTCACTTACATTATCATTACAAAAATATTTATTCAGAACTTATTAAAGTAAAAGGCATATCAGGCAAATGATTTATGCCACTGATGAATTTTGAAGTATTTACATGATTTATATTAGTTTTTTTTACCTAAAATTTATTCAGTATTTTATTCTGTTCAAAAATTAGAATTTTAGTTCTTTAAATAGGACATAATTGAGAATTTAAGGATATAAAAATGAAAATACAGTACACATTGCCATTTCAAAAAAATTAATTTTATGTAGGCAATGAATTATTTTAAAAGACTACATCTAAACACTGATTGCATCCACATCAAGAAAGTATTGCCACCCTGGCTGGTGTAGCTCAGTGGATTGAGCGCGGGCCTGTGAACCAAAGAATCATGGTTCGATTCCCAGTCAGGGCACATGCCTGGGCTGCAGGCCATCTCCCAGCAGGGGACACACAAGAAGCAACCATACATTGATATTTCTCTCCCTCTCTCTTTAAATTCCCCTATAAAGATAAATAAATAAAATCTTAAAATAAAAGTAAAAAGAAAGAAAGTATTGCCTTATGGCAGGAAAATGGTAAAGGGATTGGCACATAGTTTCAGGCTGGGGTTGGGGACTGCAAGCAACAAAATTTTGGTGTACATATGAGTGCTCTTGCTTGGCCACAAAGAGATAGTGCATAAAGTTTTTGTTACATGCATACTACAAAATGACAACATGAGTTGTCATTTGCCTACAACCTACAGTACCCACAATGGTGGCCACTCACACCAGTTGTCTCTGGCACCTATACAATGACTCCACAGACACCTACTCTCAACTTGCCAACATTCTTGTGGCCCAAGAGCAGAAAACTGTTCCTGAGAATGCACTAATGCACCTGGGCTGCTCTGTGCATTGTATTCTATGTGGGAGATTTAAACGGTTTCTTTAAGAAGCACAAAAAGTAATTAAATGGTATCCATATGCCAACCTTCCTAGATTAACAACTGTTAAGTTTATCAAGTTTCTTCTGTTTCCTTATACAAAAATAAGGATTGTAGGTAATAATTTTTTTATCATTAACACAATTATGGATGTCCTTTATTTTCCCCACTTTGCTCACCTCCACCCAGCTCCTCATTGCCCCAGCCTTCATCACACTATCATCTTTGTCTGGGTATTATGCATATGCGTTCTTTAGCTAACCTCTTCACTTTCTTTCAGTCAGTCCCAAAGTGACTCTCTCTTCTGACAGTTGTCAGTCTGTTCCGTGTGTCCATGTCTCTGCTTCTATTTTGTTCATCAGTATGTTTTGTTCACTTGATTCCATATATAAGTGAAATCATATGGTACTTGTCTTTCTCTGAATGGCTTATTTTGCTTAGCATTATAATATCTCAGTCCATCTGTGCTGTCACAAAGTGTAAGAGTTCCTTCTTTTCTACAGTTGCATAGTATTCCATTGAGTAAATGTATTAGAGCTTTCTTATTGACTCACCTATTAACGTGGACTTCGATTGTTTACAGATCTTGGTTATTGTAAATACGAACGTAGGGGTGAATATATTCTTTCTGATTGGTGTTTTGGGATTCTGAGAGTATATTCCCAGAAGTGGTATTGCTGGGTCAAAAGGCAGTTCCATTTTTAATTTTTTGAGGAAACTCCATACTGTTTCCCATAGTGGCTGGAGCATTCTGAATTCCCACCAACAGTGCATGGGGGTTCCTCTTGTTCCACACCCTTACCAGCACTTGTTGTTTGTTCAGTTATCGATGGTAGCCATTCTGACAGGTATGAGGTGGTACCTCATTGGAGTTTTAATTTGCATCTCTCTGATTCGTGACAATGAGTGTTTTTTCACATTTTTAATGACCATCTGAATATCCTCTTTGGGGAAGTGTCTATTGAGGTCTTTTGCCCATTTTAAAATTTTTAAAAATATTTTATTTATTAATTTTTGGAGAGAGGAGAAGGGAAGGAGAAAAAGAGGGAAACACCAGTGTGTGGTTGCCTCTCATGTACACCCTACTGGGGACCTGGCCTGCAACCCAGGCATGTGCCCTAGACTGGGAATCAAACTAGTGACCCTTTGATTCACAGGCCTACAGTGAATCCACTGAACTATACCAGCCAAAGCTTTTGCCCATTTTTAAATAGTAGTTTTTGTTTTCCCGGTGTTGAGTTATATAAGTATTTTGTATACTTTAGAAATTAACCCCTTATCAGATGTATCACTGGCAAATATTTAAGTTCCATTTTAGTTTTGTTAATGGTTTCTTTTGCTGTTCAGAATTTTTTTCAGTTTGTTATACTGTATTTTGCAGACCGTAAGACACACCTAGGTTTTAGAGGAGAAAAATAGGGAAAAATTTTGAAGCAAAAAATATGGCAAAATATTTAATAACATAAATAACATAATATTTCATCAATGTAAAAATAAAGTTACATTGAAACTATAAGCCCCCCTTTTTCTCCCAAATTTGGGGGCAATGGTGCATCTTATAGTCCAAAAAATATGGTAGTCTCATTTGTTTATTATTTTTTGTTTCCCTTGCTCTAGGACATACAGCAACAAAAATATTGCCACACAAAATGTCTGAGATTTTACTGTCTAAGTCTTCTAGGATTTTTATGGTTTGCAAAAACCATATGATTATTATGGTTTATGGTAATGCATTTACGTCCTTCATTTTGAGTTTATTCTTGTGTATGATGTAAGTTGGTTGTCCATTTTCATTTTTTCATATACCCAGTGCCATCTATAAAGAGACTGTTTCCCAACACCATGTATAAAGGGATTGTTTTTACTTCATTGTGTGCTCTTGCCTCCTTTGTCAATTGTTAATTGACCATAAGGACATGAGTATATTTCCTGGGCTCCTTTTTTATCTGCATTAAACTATAGGCTGCTTCTTGTGACAATATTAAGCTATTTTGATCACAATACTTTTACAGTATAGTTGATATCTGGCGTTGTGATCCCTCCAACTATATTCTTTTTTCCTCAACATTGCCAAAGTTATTCTGGGTGTTTTGGGGTTCCATATAAATTTTTGGAATATTTTTTCTTGTTCTGTGAAATATGCCATTGATATTTTAAAGGGAATTGCATTGAATCTATAGATTGCTTCGAGTAGTATGGACATTTTAGTGTTGTTAATTTTTCCAATCTATAAATATGGTATATGCTTCTACTTGTTTGTAACTTACTCCATTTCTTTCTTTAATGTTCTATAGTTCTTTTGAGTACAGGTCTTTTACCTCTTTGGTTAAGTTTATTCCTAGGAGACTATATATATATATAATTTTATTGTCACAATAGTAAAAACTGATTGCTTTTTTAGTTTCCCTTCCTGATAGTTCCTCTTTGGCCTATATAAATGTGACTCTTATCTTGTTACTTTACTGAATTCATTTATTAGGTGTAGTAGTTTTTTTGTGGATTCTTGAACCTTTCTATGGACAATATCATGTCAACTATGATTGAAGACAGTTTTACTTCCTCCTTTCCAATTTGACGTCTTTTATTTCTTTTTTTTGTCTGATCACTGTGACTAGGACTTCCACTACTATGCTGAATAACGGAAGTGAAATTAGATATCCTTATCTTGTTCCTGATATTAAGGAGATGCTTTGAGTATTTGCCCATTGATGTTGGCTATAGGTATTTTGTATATGACCTTTATTAAATTGAGGTAAATTTTCTTTATTTCCCCATTTTTGAGAGTTTTTATTTTAAATGGGTGCTGGGTTTTATCAAATGCTTTTTCTGCATCTATAGATGGGATCATGTCATTTTTTTAAAGATTTTATTTATTTATCTTTAGGGGGAAGGGAAGGAGAGAGGGAGAGAAACATCAATGTATGGTTGCCTTTTGTGCGTCCCCTGTTTGGAACTGGCCTGCAGGGAACCAGCCTGCAACCCAGGCATGTGCCCTGACTGGGAATCGAACTGAGATCCTTTGATTCGCAGGCCCGTGCTCAATCCACTGAGCTACACCAGCCAGGGCCTCATGTAATTTTTATATTATATTTTGTTTACATGATATATCATGTTTATTGATTTGAGAACATTGTTACCAGCTTTGCAACCTTGAAATAAGTCCCAATTGGGTATGGTGTATGATATTTTAATGTATTGCTGGATACGATTTACTAATATTTGTTGAGGAATTTAGCATCTATGTTCATCAGGATTATTGACCTATAATTTTCTTTTAATGTATTATCTTTATCTGGTTTTGGAATTAGAATAATACTGGCCTCAGAAAAGAGTTTGGAAGTCATCACTCCTCTTGAAATTTTTGGAATAGTTTGAGGAGGTTAGGTGTTAATTCTTGTTTGAATGTTTGGTAAAATTCACCTGGCAAGCCATCCAGTCCAGCATTTTTGTTTGCTCAAATTTTTTTTGATTAACATTTCAATATCATTATTTGTTATTGGTCTATTCAGGTGTTCCGATTCCTCCTGATTCAGTTTTGGGAGATTATATGCTTCTAGTTGGTCCATTTTGCTCAGGTTGTCAAATTTGTTGGCATATAGTTGTTAGTATTTTTCTTACACAATCTTTTGTACATCTGTGATGTCTGTTGTTACTTCACTTTTTTCATTTATGACTTCATTAATTTGGGGCCTTTAAATTTGTTTCTTCATAAGTCTGGCTAAATTTTTATCAATATTCTTTATCTTTAAAAAACCCACTCTTAGTTTCATTGATGTTTTGTATTTATTTAATAGTCTCCATGTCATTTATTTCTTCTCTGATCTTTATTATTTTCTTCCTTTTGCTTACTCTGGGATTTTATTGTTGTTCTTCTTATAGTTTTCTTTGGTGTAGGGTTAAATCGTTTATTTGAAATATTTTCTTGCTCCTTTTTTTAAATTTATTTTTTATTGATTATGCCATTACAGTTGTTCTATTCCCCCCTTCATTCCCCTCTACCCTACCCCCCGTCCCCACCATTACCCCCTCTTTAGTTTATGACCATGTGTCTCAAGTTCTTTGATATAAGCCTCTAATGCTATGAACTTTCCTCTCAGAACTGCTTTTGCTGTGTCCCATAGATTTGAGGTTGTTGCGTTTTCATTTTAATTTGTTTCCAGGTTATTTTTGATTTCTTTATTGATCTAATTGATAACCCAATGCTATTCAATAATAGTATTTAGTCTCTGCATGTTTGAACATATTTCATTTTTTAATTTTTCTTTAAATTTATTTAGTTACTTTTCAAGTACAGTTTTTTGTCTATTTCTCCCATCCCAGCCACCCCTGCCCCATGCTCCCCACCTCCCTCCCATTTACACCCCCCTTAGTTCTCGTCCCTGTGTCCCTCCTATTTGTTCCTCCAAATCCCTCCCCTTTTTTCCCCTTAAATTCCCTTCCCTCTCCCCTCTGGTCACTGTCCCCTTGTTCTCTATTTCAGTGTCTTTGTTTTTATTCTACTTGCTTGTTTGTTTTGTTGTTTAGCTTCCTGTTAAAGGTGAGATCATATGGTATTTGTCTTTCAACACCTGGCCTATTTCACTCAGCATAATGCTTTCCAGTTCCATCCATGTTGTTGCAAAGCGTAGTAGCTCCTTCCTTCTCTCTGTGCGTAGAATTCTGTTGTGTATATGTACCACAACATTTTTTATTTTTTAAAACAATTGTAGTTGTTTTCTGGTTTCATTCTATTGTTATCCAAGATGCTTCATATGATTTCATTCTTCTTGGATTTTTTAAGACATATTTTGTGTACTAACATATGATCTGTCTTTGAGAATGTTCCATGTGCACTTGAAAAGAATGTATATCTGCTTCTATGGGATAAAATGTTCTTCAAATATCAATTAATTCCATCTGATCTAGTGTGTCATTTATGGCTGTTGTTTTTGGTTGTTGTTGATTTTTTGAGGGCCTTGGAAGATCTATCCAGTGATGACACTGGGGTATTGCAGTCTTCTACTATGACTTTATTGCTGTTGATCTCTCTGTGAAAGTCCACCAAGAGTATTTTTTAAAATATATGTAGTTGCCCCTATATTGGATACATATATGTTTACCAAGGTTATATCCTCTTGTTGGATTGATTCCTTTGGTATTACATATTGACCTCTTTTCTCTTTTGTTAAGGCCTTTGTTTTGAAGTCTGTTTTTTTTCAGATATAAGTATTGTTACCTCAGCTTATTTTTATTTCCATTGCATACAATACTTTTTCTATCCTTTACTTTAAGCCTCTGTGAATCTTTTTTTCTGAGATGGGTGTCTTGTTGACATTATATATATACACATATATATGTTATGTTTTTTATCCATTCAACTACCTTATGACTTTTGATTGAAGCATCTAATCCATTTACATTTAAGCTTATTATTGATAGGTATTTACTTATTCCCCCATTTTAAAAAATCTATGCACCTCTCTCTATTTCTTCTTCTTAAAGTAGGATTTTTAACTTTTCTTGCAATACTAGTCTGGTGCCAAGAAACACTTTTGTTTTTTGGTCTGGGAAGCTCTTTGTTTCATCTCCAATTTTAAATGATAGGCTTGCTGCATATAGTCATCTTGAATTCAGGGCCTTGCTTTTCATTACTTAGTACTTTTCCAATCCCTTGGGAATGATGTGTATCTGTTGAGGAATCAGGTGACAGCCTTATAGGAACTCCCTTGTAAGTAACTTGTTACCTTTAAAGTTCTCTCTTTGTATTTAATATTTTCCTGTTTAATTACAATGTGTCTTGGTGTGGGTCTCTTTGAGTTCATCTTACTTGGGAGTCTCTGTACTTCCTGAACTTGTGTAATTTTTTCCGTCACCAGATTATGAAAGTTTTCTGTCATAATATCTTAAAAGTTTCTATAGCCCTTGCTCACTCTCTTCTCCTTGTATCCCTATGATGCAGATGCTGTTACATTTCTTGTTTTCCCAAAGTTTTCTTGAAGTATCTTCATTCTTTTTTCATCTTCACCTATGGATATGTTTATTGATTTTAGACAAAGAAGGAGAAGAAGAAGAAAGGAGGGAAGGGAGAGAGAAAGAGAGAGAGAGAGACTGATATGAGAGAAAAACATCAATCAGTTGCCCCTGTATGAGACCTGAGAGGGCACTGAACCTGCAACAAAGGTCTGTGTCCTGACTGAAAATTGAACTCACAACATTTTGATGTATGTGATGAATCTCCAAGCAACTGAGTCACACAGCCAGAACCTCATTTTTTTAATTTGTTTTTTTTTCTTTTTGCTGCTCTTATTGGGTGTTTTTTCTACCTTGTCTTCTGCTTTACTGATTCAATCCTTTGCCTCATCCAACCTACTTTTAATTCCTTCCAGTGTATTTTTTTTTATTTAGAAAGGAAAAGAAGGAGAGAAATATCAATGTCTGGTTGCTTCTTATGAGTATCCTGCTGGGAATTGGCCTGAAACCCAGGCGTGTGCCCTAATGGGGAATCAAACTGCAATCTTTTGGTTCCCAGGCCCATGCTCAATCCACTGAGCTACACCAGCCAGGGTCCTTCCAGTGTATTTTTGATGTCAGATATGATATTCTCAATTTCTCCCTGGTTTTTATTCATAGTTTCTATTACCTTTTTTCATGCTTTTGTAGTTCCCTCTTTGTTTCTTGTAATTTTCACTAACTTTCTTGAGCATCTTATAACCATTAGTTTGAACTTATATTTAATAAATCATTTGCCTTCATTTCATTTAACTATTTTTCTAAAGATTCCTCTTGGTCTTTCATTTGGGACTTGTTTCTTTTCCTCACATTTTTAGCTGTTTCTTTGTGTTTGTTCATGTATTAGAACTTCTATTACTCCTAGTCTTTGTGTGGTAGCCTTATGTAGTAGGTGTCTTTCCAGACCCAGTGATGCAGTTTCTTTAATCTCCTGAGTTAGACCCTCTAAGAATGTCCCTTGTATGGGTTATGTGGGCCTTTTTTTTAAATTGGGTCTTGATTGTTACTGGTCCATTTGTGGGTGTCATTGACCCTCAGGCTGGCTAACTCTAAGGCTCAACCCTGACCATATTATGCAAGCTGCTATACAGGTGCTGACAGAACAAAACACATCAAAACTAAACTAAACTAAAAAGCAAATCAAAAACAACAATAACAAACAAAAACAACACCAAGAAAGAAGAAAATAATAACAAGAAGAACAAGAACAAAAAAGGGGAAAAAAGGGCAAAAGGGGTATGAAGGGAAGGAAGAAAAATAGATAAATAAATAATAGGAAAATAAAAATAGAAAAAATAATAAGAACAGAGGAACTAGAATAAGAGAGAAGTAAGAAATATAAAAAAGAAACATTAAATATATAAAAATGATAAAAGAATAAAAAAGAAAAAATGGAGTTTGTTTCAGCAAAATTTAATGCCTGCAATGATCTCCCTTTGGATATTAATGATCTCCCTGTCTGTGAGCTTGTTAGATCCTGCTCCAATGTTCTATGAAGCTGGCTACTTGGTGTGCTGGTTCAGAGTCTCCTGGGAAGTTCTTTCGTACAAGCCACTGTAGATGCTATCTATGCCTGCCCCTTGAAAATCTGTCCAAAGCTACAAGTCATACACAAATTTTGGCTGCTTTCGCTAGGCTTGGCTGTTCACAGGAAGTGCCAAGCTGTGCTCCAAGGCAGGCTTTGAGGAGCACAGGGCCCAGGGATGTGTCAGCAAATGTCCTAAGGCACACTGGGATCCTGCTGGCCTGCTGCCTAGCTTAGTCACTGAAAGGCTTAGTTTCTGAAAGATCCTCTGATGGAATAGGCAGGGTGAGGCCAGAGTCAGGGGAAGCTGCTGTTCAAACTTTAGAAAAAAGATGGTGGGTATGTTCTCCTTCCCCCAACACACACATCTTTCCTGGGTTTTTCCCTGACTTTACATAGTGTAATTCCTTATTATTCTAGTGGATGGAACTTCTGGAGCCCAGAGGTTGGTTCTGCCTTGTGTCTTGCACTTTGTCCCCACTGTGAGATGCTCCCTCTTCCTCCATGGAACTGTGCTCAGTACGGATATCTAGGACTTGGCAGGGATGATTCAAACAGTCTCCCACTGAGGGTGGGGTCTACAACCTGTAATAAGGAGAGCAGGCTTTTCTTCTTCTGAGGGCAATGCTGGCCGAAATTGCAAGGAAATGAAGATCTGTTTTCCTGTGATGTAGCTGCAGAGCCCTGGACCCTCCAGTCTGGCTTCAGGACAGAAGCCTTCCTGGGAGAAACAATTCCCCAAACCCACATCTGCATGGCTCACTGGCACCCCCCACACACACCACCAAATAAGCAGCAGTGGGTAAAAAGTCAGCCCCACTCAGCAGTCCCATCTCTTCTCGCACCTGGTCACAGCTGATCACAGCAGGGCAAAGCCAAATTCCCAGCCTCACCTAGCCTTAAATGGTCCATAAGTCTGGCTCCCCAGCACTATCATATTGATCAGGATAGGGCTAAAATCCCAGCTCTATGCCATTTCCCTGTGCTGAGGAGCCCAACAGGATGTGCCACACTAAGCAGTTCAGCAGGTAGGGAGAGTGGGGTCACCAGTGCACTTGAGGGGGGTGAGACTGATCCTCTCTCCCAAGCCACAAAGTTTAGTCACTGACTGGCTCTTTGCCAAAATACTTTCTAGAAAACAGAGGAACCCATAAAGTAATAGCTGGGTGTAATCAACAGACCCTTCTGCAACACCTGAGCACAGCAGCCTGTCCTCTCCAGCAGTCACAGACCAAAGCAAAGTTCCCGGGGCTGATGTTGTAACAATGGGAGTGCTCCTTCCCTGGGATGTTGCAGTCCAAGTCTCCCAGGAGGACAGAATCCCTATGGATCCCACTCTGTGTGGGGAGGAAGATCACAGGGGTAAAATGCCATTTTCTTCACATAATATTGAGGATAATACTATCAACATGACATCATTTGATGTTGACCTCCATCATCTGGCTTGAGGTTTCAGATTTCTCCACTGTGAAGTTACTCTTCCCTCTGCCCCACCCCCTTTCCATACTGTCCTCTTTGGAAGGAAAGTCACTATACTCATCCATACTTAAACAGTCAGGAGTTATATTCCACCTTTTGGAGGAAAGAAAACCTAAATTATATGCTATTCTTCTATAGGTAAATTTATCTCTTCTTCCTCATTTTTTAATTTATTAATTCTTCAGTAATTTTTATATAATTATGGCACAATATTTACTGTGTAGTTTGCAATTATAACATAATATTACTTCATTTTATTGTGCCAATGATTCCAGCTTTGGTCATTGTGAACTTTTTTAGTTGGCTCTTGTGTTCCTTTGACAAACTCCCACCATTGTGGGTTATTGTTATTTTGAGCACTTTCTTTCTGTACTACCAGTTGCTCCAGGCTCATCTTATATATATTCTGCCCAAGTCACAGAATACTGACTTCCCTTTTATAATTCTAAATGTATTGTATAGTGTGACATTGTGTGTGTGTGTGTGTGTGTGTGTGTGTGTGTGTGTGTGATTAAAACCACTGGCTGGATGACTTCCACTTACCCCTACAGGTTTACTCTCAATTGTTTTTTACTTACTCAGTGTCTGGAGAGGCTGACCTGTATGGGCTGAAAAAGATACCCTTGCCCTCTGGCTTACCATTGGACCCTGATAAGGAGGCACTCCAGCAGGACACAGAAAGGAATACCAGTAGTGAGTCTGCATATTTATTTCTCTATTCTTTCTCTGCAGTGGGGGACTCCTTGGGAGCTGCATGTCTTGTTGAAGGTCTCAGCTCACAAAAAGGCAGTCTTTTCCACTGGGGCTTCTTTATCCCTCCATCCCAACTCCCCATAAACTTCCTTTTCACTTCCCCAGTTTGGCCCCTTCAGGTTTAGGAGTAAGAATTTCTCCTGTTGCTGGCCCAGATTACTACACTAAATCTTATAGTTTCCTTCCACCTTGCTCATGTTTTTTTTTAAGAGTTTTTTTAGTAAACTCTTCAAGTATCTTATTTTGATTGTTATCTTTTTCCTGCTCGAACTCTTTTCAGTATCTTTTTGGAATAAGGGTGTGTTAGAAAAAGAAAACAGAATATGAAGGAAGAAAAGAGAAAAAGATAAAGAAGCAGAGTAATAGCAAGAGTGACTAAGTGACAGAAGAGGTTAAGAAAAAGTCATGAGAACATACGAATGCTTTATGCTAACTCAAAGGATGATATTTAGATCAATGTCAGAGGACAGGTTTGCCAATTGACATCTTATTGTCAATAAATTGACAACTTATTGCCAATTTATTCATTCTTATTCTTCATTTTAGATCTTGTTAGGTTAGGTGATTTTGTTTCATAATTTAACTTTAGAGCTAATAATTTTAATATTTGAAGTTATTATTAATACCTTTTATAGTATACTGACAATGTATTAGACACTGAATACTCAAGCAGATTAAGAGCAAACATTTCTATAAGTACAAAACAACTGTGCAAGTTTTATATTTATGTATTTCTGATGTCTCATATTTTCATTTGCATTACCTTGGATAGCTTCTTAATGAAGAAAAAAATTAAATTAATCTTTATCATATTTTTATATTACCTTTTAGTCCCCTTATATTTGCCTCTCTCCCCAAATCACACTATTGTCTATGTTCATGAGTTATGTTCATGAGTCCTTTTGCCTTTTTGCTCAATCCCGCCACCCTTTAACCTCCTCCCACTATCTGATTTCAGTCATATGTGGAATCTAATGAACACACTGAACTAACAAGCAAAACAAACACAGACTCAGAGAGCAGATGACAGAAAAAATTCTTATCATAGACAGTTCTTTAGATTTTGCAATAAATTTGATGAAAATGTGTTCTTGGTAAAAGAATCTTGATTCTCCAAGTTGTTTAGCATGCTTTCATTACATTGTAAAATTTCTGACAAATACTAAAGTATAAACATAGTTAATTAACTACTTACAACAATCTATCTATAGATGTGTCTTTTATTGCATGCTAACTACATAGGTAGGCACTTAATATAGGATACTTAATTTAATTCTCAACACAATCAGTTTTGTGAGAAATGCAAATTTTATAGATGAGTATATTAGATGAAGAAACTATAATTATTGCCCAAAACACGCAAAGACCACAAAGAGAAAAATCACACCATTGGCACTGGAATATGTGTCTTTTTAGCTATAAACCCTGTGCTCTTAAAATTACACTATTAGTTAATATTAGCATTTACTTTTGGGGGCAATTAATTTGTAGCTATACAGTATACTAAAGTATGAAAATTTTTTCTGGAAAGACTTTATTTTATATTGTGCCCTAACTTAGTTTTATCAAAAATTCTCTTATTTTATGTACTATGTTTTAAATGAACTAATTTTTTTCTTTTCTTGATAACATCTAAAATAAAATTATCTATTTTTGGAATGTTTGAAGATGTCCTGGAGGTTCCTAAGCCTCTCCTCATTTTTTTAAATTCTTGTTTCTTTCCTCTTTCCTGTTTGTCATTTTTGTCTTCCTTCTGGTCCACTCCCTTGATTTGAGTCCCAGTTTCCTTTCCATCACTATTGGTTTCCTGTGCATTTCCCTTCATTTCAATTAATTTAGCCTTCATTTGTTCTTCTAATTTGTGACTAAAATCAACCAGTTCTGTGAGCATCCTGATCACCAGTGTTTTGAACTATGCATCTGAAAGGCTAGCTATCTCTTGGTTGCTTAGATTTATTGGCTCTGGGGCTTTGAGCTCTTTTTCTGCTTGAGCCATTTTGTTTTGGTCAGGTTGCGCCTATTACATATGAGGGGTACTCACATATTAACAAATAAGACCTAACAATTTCCTCAAAGATGCTTTCATGGTTTTAATTATCATTTGGTGTCAAGGTATTTAATTTTAGTTTCATTTCAGAGAAACAAATAGTCAAAATTATATTAGTGGGAATAAAAAAATAAAATTTTCTCCATTGGATGTTTTGAACTATGGTCATTCATTTAACCTAATCAAACTTTTGCCTGATGAAGAGAATGGAAACACATTGTTTTAACCTGAAGAGAGTAGCTCATGTGCATTCAGTATGTGAGTTCACACAGATCCATTAAAATCAGTGTTAACAGAAACTCTGTCTTGGACAACTCTTTCTACTCTAATTTAAATCATGATCCATTCACTGAACTGTAACATAGTTACATTATTCTTTCATTCATTCCACAAAAATTTTATTTATTTATTTATTTATTTATTTATATTTTTATCAGTGTGTGGTTGCTTCTGGTGTATCCCCTTCTGGGAACTGGCCCCTGCTGAGAATTGGCCTGCAACCCAGGCATGTGCCCTGATGGGGAATCGAACTGCAATCTTTCGGTTTGCAGGCCTGTGCTCAATTGACTGAGGTACACCAGCCAGGGTCACAAATAATTTTCAAATGAAACATTTCAACATATATTTTCATGTGGTAGGTGTTTTATGAGGTTCCACAGTGACAGACTGTCATGTTCTATTCAGAGATGTCTAAAATTTTGGCATTTCTGGGCCACACTGAAAAAAGAAGAGAGTTAAATCATAACAAAAGTCTCATAATGTTTTAAGAAAATTTAAAATTTTTGTTGGCCTGCATTTATAGCCATTCTGAGCCACATTTGGCATGTGGGCTGTGAGTTGGACACCCCTATATATGCAAATGTAATTTTTATTTAGTACTAGTTATTGTGTCTAAACATAATCTTCAATTATTTTAGCATTTTAAAATATTTGTGACAGAAAGTTGTGAATGGCTCCCAGTGTCCTAGAAGATCTAGTTGCAAAGGCCTTCAGAAATCTGAGATCATCTAGTGACTTGTCATCCTGCATGTTATCAGAGTCTGGGAATTGTGAAGATAGTAACTTTCTCAAAATCACAGAGCAAAAGCAGGGGCCTCTGTTTCCCAATTCTCAAGTCTGTTCTCAAAGAGGACACTGGCTTGTGCAAGGGTACTGAGTCATTCATTTATTCATTCATTCATTTGTTCATTCATGCATTGATTCACCCAATTAACACATATTTATTGTGCATCTTCTCCAGGTTGGCCAGCCACTGTGCTAGGGGCTGGTGGTCACTGTGAACAGAACAGAACAGACATACCTCACATGTGCCTATTTTGTCCAGTTGTGTACTAGATCTATGGTAAGATACTCATTAATAAGTTATTAATTAATTCTAATATAATTCATTAAATGATTAGATTCATTTAGGGATATAAGAGAAACTAGAATAAACTGATAATTAGAGAATAGAGTATGAAGCCATAAGGAAAAAAAAAAACACTGCCCTGGCTGGTGTAACTCAGTGGATTGAGCACGAGCCTGTGAAGCAAGGGTTGCTGGTTTAATTCCCAGTCAGGGCACATGCCTGGGTTGTGGGCCAGGTTCCCAGTGGGGGACACAGGAGAGGCAACCACACATTGATGTTTCTCTCCCACTCTTTCTCCTTCCTGTCCCTCCTCTAAAAATAAATAAATGAAAAATATTTTTAAAAAGAAAGAAAAACAAAGGTTTTCTAATATTGTTTTAGGAGAGGTAGGCTTGGTTCGGCTTCCTTGCAGATGTAAAACTGGGTTGTAAACTGAAATGTGTGAAGGATTTGGCCAAGTGGACAACCAAATGGGAGTGTGGAAGGGTGTTTAATGCACAAGGAACAGAATATGAGAACACCCAGAGTTTTATGTCCTGAAGGAACTGAGGGAAGTGATTTTATAATGGAAGTTTATAAATTCATTAAAAATCAATAATGATAATATTTATTAAATACTTAGTTTATGCCAATATGTTTGGAATGGTTTGTATACACTAATTTATTTAATCCTCACAGCAACTATATGAGAAAGAAGCATTACTTCAATATTTTTACAGAAAAGGGTACTAAGGATTACAAAGGTTAAAAATCTCACCCAAAATAAAATATGAGAGATTGATGACATGACATTCACCCCAGGGTGTATAGGTCAGTGTCTACCCTTACCCACAATCCTGCATTCTTTCTGAATGTAAAATAATTAGTTGGTATTTTATGTTTTTCTAGTCCTTCATGCTTTAAGTTCAATTTATACAGTCTGAAAAAATTATTCAAACCCATGAACAATCTGAATTTATATCTTGTCATTTTGCATTTGCTTAATGAATACAAGCCTCTATGTTTCCTTTATTTGTGGATTTATGAATGTTAGCATCATACTTTATATGTGGTTTGATTTTTTTAAATGTCTAACCTTACATAATTAAAGATACCACTTGGAAAAGAACACTTCTCTTCTACTTGTAACAGTCCCCCACTAAACATACAAAAAGTAAATAAATAAAAACTAACTTGTGAGTTCACACAAGTGGCACTTTATAATTTTAATTCCCCTGCTAATTAACATGAGTGCCTTGACCAGTTTCTGGGCCTGCTTTCTTCCCTTAGGTTCCCCTGTATCATTTCTGTGCCTGCTTCATTTCTGTTTAATATGTGCTGATTTTTGTTGAAATCCCCAGTGTAGGAACCCACAAACCAACCAAAAATGAATGGAAAATACAGAGCAACTCAAATGTCCTTGGAGACACTTGTTTTTTGTTTGTTTGTTTGCCACCATTTGTCATCCTCTGCTCAGAAAGAGCAACAGTTTTTAGCACACAGATCAATATTCTCTTAACCCATACCTAATCTGAGAAGAGTCTCCCTGTGTTTCACCTTGGCCTACTAACTCTATACTGGAGTTGCCCTATTTTCCCCCAGAAATAATTTTGTTTGAGTCAGACAGCAATTTTTCATCTTTTGGTCAAAACTGGTGACAAAAGAGGGAATAATGGTTACTGACATATGAAATGATAGATTTGACACATCGTATGCTGAGCTGGGAGATTTTCAAGTGTCTCATGTGCCAAAGTAGAAAGACAGATAAGCAGGCTGATGGCTCCCCTGACATTGCTGAGACTCCCCACCTCAACCCCAAACTCTGATACCAAAATAACCTCTGTCATTTTTTTGTCTTTACATTGAGAACTTTTATCTGACTCTGAATAGGAAGCAAGTAAATGCACTACTGTTCTGCCCAAAATAAACATTTCCCCATCCTGCAAAAATGATCAATCTCTGCACAGTGAGGGCAATACAACATGCTGCTTGAGGAAATATTAATATAGCCAGTGAGAGGGGAACAGATGGGGCGAAGAAATGGAACCAGCAGATTTCTGGACAGCATTCAATGAGTGGAGTTTTATAATACTGAAACAGAACTGCTCTTTAATTTTTGTGAGCACCAATAGTCTGGAAACACCTCTCTCCAGCCTCCTGGACTCCCTTCCTATTAAAGACCTGCACAGAGAAGCACAAAAAGGTCCCTTTCTTAGTCATTCTGGCAAAAGTGAATTAAGGATTAAAATGTGAGGGCCAAAAGGAGCACCCAGGCATGCTCAGGGCCTAGACCTGGTTCTCTGGGCCAGACACAGTGACCTCTATGCCACAGGGCACAGCTCCAGCCCTGCAATTCATACATCATCATGCACAAAAGCTTCTTTCAGAATCTAAACTAATCAAACAGTAACAATTTTTATTCCTGCAGTGGCTCCTCAGGAGCATATGTTCATGTTTATAAGCTTGCCCCATGTGCCATTTACCTTTATTCAGAATTATTTGTACTATTTGATTCAAAGCCACCACGACTGTACTTGGTCACCAGGAGCATGTAAACAACAGCATGTATAATGTACCTTCTAAAATAAACCCAGCTGCAGCTTCCTTGCTCTACTCTGACCAATTGTTTATTTGCTTGGGGAGTTACGGCTCTCTCACCATTTGCAATTTCACCAGGAACATTTAAATATCCCCCCAATCCTAAACAATAAAATCTAAAAATATTTGAGGCAATACTATTTATAAAGCCACAAAATAGTTACTTTTTACTTTCATTTAAAAGACAGTTTTAGAAAGTTTTTTAACTTATCTCAAAAAAGTGGTCTTGTTATTTAAAATGGCCAAACCTTCCAAATATATACATGCTAAATACATAAGGCAAAGACTTTAGATACACGATCAAATACATGTTTCAACCTTCTAAGCCAGTTTTCTTTCTTTTTCTTTTTTTATTCCTTTTTTCTACATGTGTGTGTTGATGAAGAACATTTTTCTTGTGATAATACATTACTGGACATATTATATGGTATTTTTCACACTTTTTACATGTTTGACATTTTAACCAAACTTATTAAAAGGGGGGAACAAATTAAAAAACTATAATATTTAGTTTTCACTAACCAACTCCAATATAATAGCTAAAGAAAAGGAAACTTTTGGGGGGGATTATATTTCAGTATAGTTTCAAAGAATTCCAAGATAATTCACAAGAGATAACAAAGTGATTTTTAAAGATGTATAAATATTTTGAGATGTGTATACTGTGTAGAGGAAAAGAGAAATGAATGTCAATTTTTTTAAAAAGCTGATAGAAATTAAAGTTTTCCATAATGAGAAATATTCTGTAGAAAATTGTCCAGAGTAAGTCATTATTTTTATTATTTTTCTTATGAATAATATTTGTCACAAAGCCTTGAATTATCTGAAAATTTTGTTAGTGTGTGTGTTTGTTATTAATCTTAAAGTCATGATTTAGGGAGCATTTCCCTAGTCTAGCATCCTGTAAGTGAAAAGTGTCAGTCTTCTGGCCTTTTCTTCTTAATAGCAATTTCAAGTACAAGATTGCTGAAATGTACAACCATTTTTTAACATGCTCCCTGAGGCTACAAGACAACAAACATTTCAAGGGAGTCAGTAAAATGAAAACAAAACCAGCAGCGGCATTATCTGGAAAACATTTTTATTGTTCTTGGTAGCCTTACTGCTCACCCTGGTCTGTTTTCCCATCAGTGAGCAGAACTCCCTTGGAATCTGCAGGGATTCAGAACTGAACAGTGCTTCTTCCTCACTTGAAGTTGTTTTCTGAGGAAAAAAGTCCCTTTTGTAGCAGAGAATTTGGTGACACTTGACTAGTTGCCAAAAAAGTATTTTCATTATTGTTTGGTCTCCAAAGAATCCTATGATATACGTCTCTGTAAAAGCATCCTGCTTGCTTCCAACAGTCTTACTCATTGTAGAATACAAAGAGTTAAGATGTTGTTTCTTGTCGTAGAATTAATCAGATTCACATTAGCGGTAGTAAATGTCATCTTGGCACCTTTTCCTTCTCGCACATTACAGTTTCAAGTCTCTGCTATGAGGAAATAATGAAGTCAAGATATTCAGTGCCATATACTGTGTATCTTTTTTGTCAGTCTGCATAAGAAATGAATTGTATCTGCTACTAAGGGGGTCATAATACCAGCAAATTAGAGTCTGCTTAAAGAAATGGCATATCAAAAAAACCCCAAAACTTATTTTTTTTAGTTCTTCTTAGGTAGATTGCTTCTTTGGAAATAAAATGTTCACAAATACCCCTCTGTGATAAGGCTAGGTTACATTTAATTGCTACTGACGAAGAAGCTTTGAAGTTTTCACAAGTTTCTTACTGAGATCAATGAAATCAAAATAACCACCTCTAAGGCAAACTGGAACACTAGTACCCCCAGACGAGAGAAAACATGCCCTGTGTCCTGCACTGGGAACAGTGTTGTAGGGTGGTTTCAAGTTCAGTTTTGGTGTCACATTGCCTGGGGGTAAATCTTTCTGTTCTGCCTGAGAGCAAGATTTATGTGGAACAAATTATTCAGCCTCATCTAACTCCCTTATCAGAAAATGAGAATTACATCAGAGGATTCTTGCAAAGATTAAGGTAGTTAAATTACATAAAGTACTTGAAATATGCTCCTTATGTAGACTGAGTTGTAGACTGAATGCCTCGACATATGTTAACTGTTAATATAGATTCATTAATTATTTAATTTATTCAACTAATATTTCTTCATTACTTGTGAGGTTGAATATTTGGGAAATTCAAGAAAATAATTGATTTGCATCAGATAGATTGAGGTGGGTAATATTCTAAAAGGTGGTATTACATAAAAATCACTCTGTGTAGTCAAAATTAGAGAGTAGCAACTTACAACCTGATAAAATAAGAAAAAGTAATTCTTACCTATTAACTCTGCAGTGGTAGTAGCATTGGAGGTAATCCATGAGAAAATTGAACAAACAATGTGCAGAGGAATGCAAATACCCTATTTTACACAATCCACAAAAATTAACTTGAAATGGATTAAAGACTTAAATGTAATACTAGAAGCTCTAAAACCATTAGAAGAAAATATAGGGAGAAGATTTCTTCTTTAAAATATTTTATTTATTTATTTTTAGAGAGAGGGGAAGGGAAGGAGAAAGAGTGGGAGAGAAACATCAATGTGTGGTTTCCTCTCATGTGTCCCCTACTGGGAACTGGCCTGCAACCTAAGCATGTGCCCTGACTGGGGATCGAACCGGCAACCCTTTGCTTCACAGGCCTGTGCTCAATCCACTGAGCTACAGTAGCCAGGACAGGGAGAAGTTTTCTTGACATTGGTCTTGGCAGATATTTGAGATGTGACACTAAAAGCACCAATAACAAAAGCAAAAATATACAGGCGGAACTAGAATTTTTTTGCACAGGAGAAGAGACAACCAGCAAAAATAAAAAGACAATCTACCTAATGTAAGAAAGAGTCGCAAACCCTATCTCTGTTAAAGGGTTAATATACAATATATATAAAGGACTCATACAACTCAATGGAAAAACAAAACAAAAATGATTAAAATACAAGGACTTTAATAGACACGTTTCCAAAGAAGACATACAGATGGCAAAAAAAAGTAATGCTCAACATCACTAGTCAACAGAAAATTCAAATCAAAGCCACAATGAGATACCACCTTATACCTGTTAGAATGGCTATTACCGAAATGAAAGGGAAAACTACAAAGATATACTATCTTACACCTATTGGAATAGCTGTTATCAGTAAGACAAATAATAAGTTTTAGAGAGGATGTAGAAGAAAAGGAACCTTCATTCACTGCTGATGGGAATGTACACTGGTTCAGTCACCATAGAAAACAGTAAGGAGGCTCCCCCAAACTTGATAGAGCCCTAGCCTGGTGTGGCATGGTTGGTTGGAGCATTGTTCCATGTACTAAAAGGTTGTGGGTTAAATTCTTGGTCAGGACACATACCTGGGTTGCTGGTTTGGTCCCTGTGTTGGGACATGCATGGGAAGCAACCAATTAATGTTTATCTCTCATAGCAGTGTTTCTATCTCTCTCTCATTCTCTCTCTCTAAAGTCAATAAATGTACCTTTGGGAGAGGTTTAAAAATTAATAGTTACCATATGACCCAGAAACCCCTCCTTTGGGTATCTTTCTGAAAAATTTGAAAACATTTTCAAAGATATATGCACTCTTATGTTCCTTGCAGCATTATTGGTGATGGCCAAGACATGGAAATGTCTGATGTGTCCTTCC
The DNA here is from genome assembly GCF_021234435.1 of Artibeus jamaicensis. Classification (NCBI taxonomy): domain Eukaryota; kingdom Metazoa; phylum Chordata; class Mammalia; order Chiroptera; family Phyllostomidae; genus Artibeus; species Artibeus jamaicensis. The sequence goes on along the minus strand of NW_026521810.1, from coordinate 4,375,691 downwards.
CTAGATAAGTGGATAAAAAAGACATTATATATGTATATATATATATATTGCATAATGGACTACAACTCAGCCATAAGAAAAGATGAAATACTGCCATTTGCAACAATATAGATGGATCTTGAGGATATTATGCTAAGAGAAATAAGTCAAAGAGCAAAAGTTAACCATATGATTTTGCTTATATGTTGGAGAGAAAACTGAGAGCAACAAACAAACAAACAAGAAAAACAAATAAGCAAAAGCTCATAGACACAGACAACAGTAAGGTGGTTATGAGAGGAAAGGAGGATTGTGTGGCCATCTTTCGGTGGTGAACACACAATGCAATATACAGATGATGTATCACAGAATTGTACATTGAAACCTATATAATCTGATTAACCATTTTTACTTCAATAAATTTAATTTTAAAAACAAGACAAAACAACACAGATTGGTGAGCCTGTAGAAAAAAGGAAACCCTTGTCATTATGGAAAACATTATGGAGATCCCACAAAAAAATTAAAAATACAACTGCCCCATGACCCAGCAATTCCACTTTTGAGTTTATATTCAAAGTAAATGAAAACATAATCCTAAGGAGATATCTGCCTGCTGACATACATTTCAGCATTATTTACTATAGCCCAGAAATGAAAACAACCTGTGTCCACCAAGGGATAAAAAAAGCGTATAGTGGAATACTATATAGTCATAAAAAGAAGGAAGTCTTTCTTTTTTGCAACAACATGGGTGGACCATGATGGCATTATGCAAAGTGAAATAAATCAGATAGAGAAAACCAAATCCTGTATATTCTAATTATATGTGGAATGTAAAAAAGCTAAGCTCATAAAAATAGAGAGTAGAATGGTAGTTGGCAGAGGCTGGGGGTAGGTGGCACAACTGGGGAGATATTAGTCAATAGGTACAAATTCTGTTATAAGCTGAATAAATTCTGGGGAATCTAATGAAAAATTTGGTGGGAATCTAATGAACAAACTGTATTATATACTTAGTTATTAAGAGAGTAGATCTCAAAGTTTATTATCACCTTGAAAATGTAATTGTGTGAGGAGATAAAGGTGTTAAGTAAATCTATTGTGGCAATCATTGTGACATACGTGTATATTAAACACTTTACTTACATGTCAATAATATAAAAAAGTGGCCAGAGAATCTTGTTTAGTATTTTTTAAATTTATTTAGTTCTCTTTACTTTAGGTATAGAATTTCTTTTCTCTTTTTATCTCTGGTCATCTGATGCTTTTTATATAATCTATTACTTTGTCTGTCTTTGTTATATTTCTCTCTCTCTCTCTCTCTCTCCCCACCACCCCTCACTCCCTCTTTCCCAGGCAAATACAAAGGTTTTATTTAAATCTCACTGGTAATTTTTAAAGGAAAAGCAGTTGATCCCACTCAGATGAAAACATAATTTTGTAGTTTTACCCAGCATCACAGCATTTGAAGGCATGTGGGAAATCAAATGTAACTTGGGATAATAAAGGTTTTTGTAAAAAAAAGTTATAAAACTACATTAATCTAGAACATATCATTTAATACTTGTTAGCAACAAAGTTTATTATTATTTAAAATATGCTGTATGGATTAGGATTTACATACAATAAAATTGACCTATTTTAAGTGTACTATTTTATAAGATTTGACAACTCTATGTCGTATGGTTGTGAAACTGTCACCATAATCCAGATATAGGACATTCTTATTGCCCTAGAGACTTCCCTTGTGCCCTTTGCAGTTAGTCCCTTCTCCCATGTCTGGCATCTAGCAACCACTGATCTACTCTTTGCTACTACAGTTTTTCTTTTCTAGGATCCTTTACAGATGGAATCATAAAGAATGTGGTCTTTTGTATATGTTTTCTTTGACTTAGCATGTTGCTCTAGAAATTAACGTGTGCCTTTGCATGTATCAGTATTTCTCTTTAATTACTGCATAGTATTCCATTGTATGAAAATATCATACAATTTGTTTTTTCATCAGTGTGTATAAATCTGGGTTAGTTTCAATACTTGGTAATTGTGAAGAAAGCGCTATGGACTTTTTGTATTAATCATTATATGGACATGTATTTTTATTAGGTAAATACCTAAGAGTGGTAAGGCATATGATTTATGTATGAATTGGTAGGGCATGTGATAGTGTATGCATATATTTTTAAGAAATTATAAAAATATTTTTCAAATATGGAGTTGTTTTAAAATGCCATCAGCAAATAACAGTAAATAATTTTAAAATTATATATAATAATCTTTTAAATTTATAGAGGATTTAATTCAGTTCCAAATTTTGAGATCATCTACAATTCCCAAGTAATGTATCAGGTTCTGTGGGGGACTACAGGGCCTTTTATTAGATTATAATCAACATTTATAAATAACATTAACATAAGGCATGTATATGGGGTTTTATGAGAAGAAAGGAACAATTAACTTCAATAAACCATTACCTGAAAATAAATAAGGTGATCATCTTTATAGTCAGCCCTGTTAAATTCACTTTACTTTAGCCAAACAAATGGAGCTTTTAAAGCTATTTTCTGATGAGATAGTTATAAGGTTCAAGTGAGCAAAGCAGGTCCAACTTTCTGGAGCAAAACTGGAAGCGGTCATGTGGATATGGCCCAGGTTTTGTTCAAATTTTGCCAACAGCTTTTGCTCTCTTCATTACTTTTGACCACCAGGACTGTGGGTTTTCACAATAAATTACATCACAGAAAAATAGAGTTCCCCATGTTGTTTGGTGCAGCAATTAAAAAAATCCTGGATCTCTGGTACTTGGAATGGAATAGAATTCTGAAATTCTAAATTATTTCCCAGAATGAACTCATTAGTTTCTCTGACACCCTGCATGGTACATGAGAGTCTCCTTTTGGTCAAATCTTACCTACAACACTCCCTAAAATAACAGTATGGGCAAGAATTCTGCTTTTTGAGACACTGTTTTAGATTAAAAGACTTTTAAAGTTTAACTCTAAACTTAGGGGAATCGTCATATAGATAAAGATGAAGGAATTAAAAACTACAACCAATTCTATTGCTGCCCTTCTTCCATCCTTTTTATGCTTGTAATTTTTACTTTCCTGAGATAAAGCAAAAAATAAATCCCAGCAAAACCCATGACATTTAAATTTTAAAAATCAAACACTTGTTTGTTTCAATATGTTTTTTTCCTATCACAAAATTAGTCACCTGGCAATATTTGATGTTTCCAGCAATTTAAAAGTTTTTATTTAGTTCCATGTGATAATTTGACTTTATACATTTATCTCCATACTACTATCCTAACATAACATGAAATTAGGCAAATATATTTAGCACCTGGATTAGCATCTAGAGGAAAATGTCATATACATGTCTATATAAAACAATATAGGTGAGAGCAGACTAAAGAAAAAAATGACCAATTTAAATCTTACATTAAGAGTAAAATTGAATGTTGGCCAGGGGAGTGAGTGGAAGAGAACCCCAGGGAGAAGAGATGAGAACATTGGAAAGGGGGGTGGGTTAAGATCACACATGTATTCCCCAGATCTCCAATAAGCTCCACAGCAGGCACTTAAGTGTTGGCCTCATCTCTTACTCCAGACTCATGCATGGTATGGACAGAATATGGCAGAACATCAGGGTCAGCTGTTCTTACATAAGGGAAAGCTTGCAAGCCAGAGAGAAAGTCATTGACATTAGGCTTCACCTCAGAGTGAAAAAAAAAATGATCTGGCCCAAGGCTAAAAGTCACAACTATAGCCACTTTCTTCCTGACTCCTGACATGCCACTGGTCCCCAGCCTGTCAATTTCAACTTCCCTTTGTATTTGACCTCTGCTTGAGAGGTTGGAGCAGGCATTCACCAAGTCTGAGGTGGAATCATTTCAAGTGATTCAAGAGAGGACACTTATTAAATATACGTCCTTTTCCCCATAACTGTGAATCTGAAAAAAAAAGTATCATTGGATGTAACATATATTTAACTATTTAAACCAAAAATCAAAAGATAAGGACAGTATGATTCAACACACATGTCAGACAAAGACTAAGATCTCAAATATGTAAAAATCATAAATTTTAACCAAAAAATTAAACCTCCAATGGAGAGAAACTAAAAAGAAGAAATTATATATCAGAAAATTACAAATAAAGAAGAAGCAGCCATAGCATCATTGACATTAGCTAAAGGAAAACCCAAATAAACAAGTATAATATACAAAATATTGGAGCAGTCATAAAAATTTATCCACCAAATAACACCACAAAGGCTATTTACATTTTTTAATTGATAAGTAAGTGAAGATTTTTATATACTTTTTTGGTATTCAGCAAATTAGTAGATAAAAATAAATGTGGATTTAACAAACTTACATCAAACTTTGCACCCTACAAACAGTGAACATGCACCACCTTCACAGCATTTGAGGCAATTATTTTAGATTCACTAAATATTTTTTGAATCTGTATAATGAGTCAGGATAATTTTTTTATTCCTCAAAAATATTCGTGTGATATGCTTTTTTCCGACTTACTGATAACGGCATGGAAATTCAGAGTAAGAAGTTATCAGGTTACGTAGTCTCAAAGTGATAGATATAAACAGATGAGATTTTTAAAACCACTTTTGAAATTAATTTTAGATTAAAAATTGCAAAAATAGTACAACACGTCCCTGTGCTTTTCACCAAGCTTCCCCTACAGTTCATGTCATATTTAAAATTAACACTGGTATGATATTCTTAACTAAAGACCTTATTCAAATTTCACTCACTTTTCCTTTAATGTCCTTTTTTTCTATTTCAAAATCCAATCTGGGGCCCCATTTTGCATTCCTCCTTGGTCTTCTTCAGCCTCTAATAGTTTCTCTTTCTTACTTGTCTTTCAGGATTTTTACACTTTTGGAGAGCACTTGGTCATAGAATATTCCTCAATTTGTGTTCATCTGATATATTCTCAGATTTAACTGAAGTTATACAATTTCAGCAGGAATACTACAGATGGTATTGGTTCATCTCAGTGTATCACATCATGGGATTCATGAGATTGATATGTCTAATTATTTGAAATGCTGAGTTTGATCTTTAGGTTAAGGTGGTATCTGCCGAGTGTCTCTAACTATAAAGTTTCTATTTTCTCTTATTTGTTAAGAAATATTTTGAGAGAGATATATAAAGACTATACAAATTATATTTTGTCCCAACTTTGAAAAAATTTAAAAATTGATAATTTGCCAGACAACAAAGCGAATAAAAATATAGTTCTTTTTTTAATTAAATAAAGGCTGTACTGGTCATATTACTGAGAAAAATTCCAACATATAATAGTTATTTCATATAGACATTTATAGAAATAATACTCTATTTCAGAGCAAATAACCTGTAATTTCAGATTATTTCGATAATAATGGAAATAATTAAGGAAATTGACAAATTTGGAAGAAAATTGATCTCTTTAAATTTTTATTAATTTGATAAAGATTTTACTTTTTGTTTATTGCATATTGAACACTACATTAATGATACAGAACAGACCGGCGGGGGGTGCAATTATTGCCTACGTAGGGATGCCAAAAACTGTTACAGAACAGATACACACAAAAGGCCAAGGGGGGGGTCACAATATACTATTACCAAAAGGGCCCCCTACCAGATTCCTTATGTCTGCTGACAGATAGGAAAGATATCTCTCAATGCCAGAGATTTGTGAAAAGGCAAGGAAATGTTTGTTTAATCCCATACAGACTTAAAATAGTGACCTAATGTCTTCACTAAAATATCAAAGTCCTTTTGGATACTCTCAGATGCCCACAGTGCTTCCTTCTCCCCCTGCCATAATTTGGGGTACCTAACTCAGGAAAAGAAGCAAACATCCATGATTCAGGCTCCTGACACCATCAGCTGTGTTGCCATCTAGGCGGGATTTCTAATTAATCCAAAGCCATGTGCCACCTTCTCACGGCCTACTGGCAAGAGTTCTCTCACCCTCCTTCTAGGCAAAGTCTCTCGTGCTTCCCAGGCAACATGGCCCGTGGGAGCACCCCAAAGCCACATGGTCCTCTTCTACTAAAGCTGCAGGAGTCGTACTCTGGCAAAGCCACGTGGTTCTCTCCCTCACATGGCTTCAGGGGTCCCTGCTGTGCCAGAAGCAATTGACTCTCTCCCCTCCCACAGCTGCTTGGTTTTCTCTCTAGTGGCTTCCATGCCTTGGTTTACTTTATTTATTTATATATTTTAATTTTCATTTTTATTGTTGTTCAAGTACAATTTTCTGTCTTTTACTCCCATTCTAGCCCACCCCCACAGTGTTCCCAACCTCCCTCCCATTTCCACCCCCAAGTTTTTGTCCATATGTCCTTTATACTTGTTCCTGTACACCATTCCCCTTGTCCCCTGAAATTCCTTCCCCTCTCCCCTCTGGTTGTTTCATTCTCTATTTGTACCTCTGGTTATATTTTGCTTCTTTCTTTGTTTTGTTGTTTAGGTTACTGTTAAAGGTGAGATCATATAGTATTTGTTTTTCATTACCTGGCTTATTTTTCTAAGATCAATGTTTTCCAGTTATATTTTGCTTCTTTGCTTTTTGCATCCTCTCACAACCACATCAAAATTACAATTAAACTGCAGAATACTATAGGTCAGAACTGCCTGAAATCTAGCTGAGCAGAATTTCTGTAACTAAGAATATAGGAATATACCATCCATCTTATTCCAAAGGGTAGGAACTCCTTCTTTCTTTCTGCTGCATAGAATTCCATTGTGTAAATGTACCATAGTTTTCTTGATTCATTCATTTACTGATGGGCACCTAGGTTGCTTACAAAACTTGGTTATTGTAAAGTGTGCTTCTATGAACATTGGGGTGCATAGGTTCTCTTGGATTGCTGTTTCATGGTTCTTAGCATATAATTCTAACAGTGGAATTGCTGGGTCAAAAGGCAGATCTATTTTTAGTTTCTTCAGAAAATTCCATACTGTTTTCCATAATGGTTGTATCAGTCTGCAATCCCACCAACAGTGCACTAGAATTCCCTTTTCTCCCTTTTTCCAGTACTTGTTGTTTGTTGCTTTGTTTCTGATGGCCATTCAGACCAGTGTGAGGTGGTATCTTATTGTGGTTTTAATTTGCATCTCTCTGATAGTTAGTGATACTGAGCATCTTTTCATGTGTCTCTGGATTCTCTGTATGTCCTCCTTGGAGAAGTGTCTGTTCAAATATAAGGCCACTGTAATCAAAACAGCCTGGTACTGGCATATAATCAGGAACATGGACCAGAGGAACAGAACAGAGAGCCCAGAAGTTAACCCAAGTCTCTACAATCAATTAGTACTTGAATAAGGGGGCAGCAACATAAAATAGAGTAAAACTAACCTCTTCGACAAATGGTGTTGGGAGAACTACACAGCGATGTGAAAAAAAAATGAAACTTGAGCACCAAATGACACCATACACAAAAATAATTTAAAGTTGGACAAAAGATTTAAAGATAAGCTGTGAAACTATCAAAGTCCTAGAGGAGAACATAGGCAGGAAAATCTCAGATATTTCACGCAGCAACTTTTTTACTGATATGTCCCCTAGAGCAAGGGACATAAAGGAAAGAATAAACAAATGGGATCTCATCAAAATAAAAAGCTTCCGCATGGCTAAAGAAAATAGTATTAAAATAAAAAGACAACCAACTGTATAAAAAAAACATAATTGCCAATGATACCTCAGACAAGGGTTTAATCTCCAAAATATACAAAGAACTTACAATGACTCCACTCTAAGAAGACAACTAACCCAATTAAAAAATGGGAAAAGGACTTGAACAGACACTTCTCCAAGGAGGACATACAGAAGATCCAGGGACACATGAAAAAATGCTCAATATCACTAGTTATTAGAGAGATGCAAATTAAAACCCCCATGATATCGCTTTATACTGGTCAGAATGGCTATCATAAATAAAGCAACAAACAACAAATGTTGGAGAGGTTGTGGATAAGAGGGGTCCCTAATTCACTGTTTGTGGGATTGCAATCTGGTATAACCATTATGGAAAACAGTATGGAATTTTCTAAGAAAAGTAAAAATAAATCTGCCTTTTGACCCAGAAATTTCACTGCTGGGGTTATATCCTAAGAACCCTAAAACACCAATCTAAAAGAACCTATGCATCCCAATGTTCATAGAAGCACACATTACAATAGCCAAAAGCTGGAAGCAACCTAGGTGCCCATCAGTAAATGAATGGATCAAAAAATTGTGGTACATATACACAATGGAATTCTATACAGCAGAGAGAAAGAAGGAGCTCCTACCCTTTGCAACAACATGGATGGAACTGGAAAGCATTATGCTGAGTCAAATAGGCCAGGTGTTGAAAGATAAATGCCATATGATCTCACCTTTAACAGGAAGCTGAACAACAAAACAAACAAGCAAGCAGAATAAAAACAAAAACACTGAAATGGAGAACAAGGGGACAGTGACCAGAGGGGAGAGGGAAGGGAATTTAAGGGGAAAAAAAGGGGAGGGATTTGGAGGAACAAATAGGAGGGACACAGGGACAAGAACTAAGGGGGGTGGAAATGGGAGGGAGGTGGGGAGCATGGGGCGGGGTGGGGGTTGGGATGGGAGAAATAGACAAAAAACTGTAATTGAAAATTAAGTAAATAAAATTATTTAAAAAATAAAATAAATAAATAAAAATAAAATTTACATTATAAAAAACAATTATTTTAAATATAAAGGAATTAAATACTCCGGTCAAAAGACTTAGGGTGACTGAATGAATAATAAAACATCTTTATATATATGGTCTCTAAGAGACTCACTTCAGATCATAAGACACACTCTCAGATTGAAAGTAAAGGGATGAATAAAGATACTTTTTAAAAAATGGAAATAGGAGGAAGATGGCAGTAATGTAGGTAGAAGCTGAGTCCAGTTGCTTGTGAACCCAACTGGGACACTTAGCTGATCTTCCTAAGAACAGAGTGAACAGCCAACAGAATTCCAGCTGATAGGAAGGAGATTTTGTAGTCCAACAGGAAGGTTCCTAGGCCTTGTGCTGGAGATCACGGCTGCTGCAGGAACACTGGAGGAAAGCCAGGTCAGTAATAGCAAGCCAGCAGCCTCCTCTCCTCCCAGGACAGGAAGTCTCAGACATGTGCTGGCAGAGACGTGGACATGCAAAGTCTCTGGAAAGATGAAAAGGCAATAAATGACAAACAGTAGGCAGTGTACCTGGCTGGGACAGGAATCAATTGCTGGGACAGTACCAGAGAAATTGAGGAGCCAGTTGACACCTGGAGCTGGGAAGCATGGACAATGACTGGCAGTGACAATGACTGGCAGTGACCCAGACTGACTCTGAATTGGTCAGAGAGTTGGACTCTGTGGAAAGCTGGACACTTATTATGAATGGCTGGTGGCACCCAGGGAACTTTACTCAAAAAAATAAAGAGCACCATTCAGGGACCTCGCATGAACAGTGGCTGGGCCAGTGAGGAGGAGGGGTGGAAGTAAGATTTGCCTCTACTCAGGGTGCCTCTTGGATTAATCAAAGGGGAACAGCTGGGGTTCAGAGAGGCAGCAGGGTCCAGAGAGACCTTCCAATGGTGGAGCTGAGCCACTGCGTGGGGACTTTGCATATGCACTGCAGCCAGGCCAATGAAGAGGGAAGAGGGTGGGTGGAATTTGCTCCCACTCAGTATACCTCACAGACTGATCAAAAGGTTGCAAAATGAGATGAATTATAGGCACTGGCCTGGCAAGAGGGCAGAGTGGACAGTGTGGGCCACTCAGTGCTCTAAGGGTGTGAGCTAGAAACTGTGAGCTCAGTCTGGGCTATGATTACTGTGGCCCAGAGTGAGACCCCTTCTTGTGGAACCACAGGAAAGAGAAAAAGTGGGGCCCAGATGCCTTCTACCTGCAGGATCCTGGAAGACCAACAAAACCGGCTTAGCATGTGTAAAATCCACAAAAGGCTTTTTTTTTCAATAGTAGGTCAGTAAGACTTGGAGCTATGAGAAAACCAGAGATGGATCCAGAAAGACATTGGAAGATTAATACCAACAGCTGAGATATATTTCATTTTGCTATCTTTAAGAACTTGCATGTGTTTTTATTTCTATTCTTTCCATTTATTTAGTTTTTTGCTGTCTTTATTTTTATTGTTTGATTTTTAATATGTTTCATTGATTATGCCATTAAAGTTGTCCCATGTCCCCCCCCTTCATTCCCCTCCATCCTGCACACCCACTCCCCCCATTTCCCCGCTTTAGTTCATGTCTATGTGTCACAAGTTCTTTAGATTCTATATTTCCCATGCTATTCTTGTCGCCCCCTGTATATTTTCTATCTACTGTCTATGCTACTTAGTTTTTGTACCTTCTCCCCCCACTCCTCCTCCTACTTCCCTGTTGCTAACCCTCCAAGTGATCTCCATTTCTATGGTTCTGCTCCTGATCTAGCTGTCCACTTAGTTTGCTTTTGTTTTATGTGTGGTTGTTAATAACTGTGAGTTGCTGTCCTTTCACTGTTCATATTTTTATCTTCTTTTTCTTAGATAAATCCTTTTAACATTTCATATAATAAGGGCTTGGTGATGATGAACTCCTTTAACTTGACCTTATCTGAGAAGCACTTTATCTGTTCTTTCATTCTAAATGAAAGCTTTGCTGGATAGAGCAATCTTGGATGTAGGTCTTTGGATTTCATGACGTGGGGTACATCTTTCCAACCCCTCTTGCCTACGAGGTCTCTTTTGAGAAATCAGCTGACAGTCTGATGGGAACTCCTTTGTAGGTGACTGTCCCCTTATCTCTTGATGCTTCTAGGATTCTCTCCTTCATTTTAATCTTGGCTAATGTAATTATGACGTGCCTTTGTATGTTCTTCCTTGGGTCCAACTTCTTTGGGACTCTCTGATCTTCCTGGACTTCCTGGAAGTCTATTTCCTTTGCCAGATTGGGGAAGTTCTCCTTTATTATTTATGCAAATAAGTTTTTCACTTGTTGCTATTCCTCTTCCCCTTGTGGTATCCCTGTAATTTGGATGTTGGAATGTTTAAAGATGTCCTAAAGGTTCCTAAGTCTCTCCTCATATTTCTGAATTGTTGTTTCTTCATTGCTTTCTGTTTGGTCATTTTTTTCTTTATTCTGGTCCACTTGATTGATTTGAGTCCCAGTTTCCTTCCCATTACTATTGGTTCCCTGTGCATTTTGCTTCATCTCACTTAGTGAAGCCTTAATTTTTTCATCTAATTTGTGACTAAATTCAACCAGTTTTGTGAGCATCCTAATCACAGTGTTTTGAATTGTGCATCTGATAGGTTGGCTATCTCTTGGTCACTTAGAAGTATTGGCTCTGGGGCTTTGAGCTGTTCTTCTTCTTGAGCCATAATGTTTTAGTCTGTTTGTGCTTGTTATGTATGAGGTGCGGAGCCTTAGGTGTTCACCAGGGTGGGGCAACCCAGGTTGCTGGGTTGTGATGCTGTATGTGGGGCAGGGTCAGAGAGGGGCAATGGCGTTCTTTTCTGCTCTCTCTCAGATGTTGGTCCCCTCTTCTGCTTCCCACAAGCAAAGCGGGGCCTTCTGGTGCTAGTTCACAGATGTGTGGGCTTGTGCACTCTCCAGAACCCTGTTGGTCTGTCTAACAAACTCTCTGTAAGCCTGGGAGCCTCTCCCGGTACATCAGCTCCCCAAAGTTTTTCCAATTGGTGCTTTCAGGCTTTATTTCTCAGTGCTGGTGCCCTGGGTTACGTGGTCTATCTCACTACTCACTCTTTTGCCTGGTTTATCTGCATGTGAATGCGTGACCACAGTCAACCAGCTGCCTTGAGCCCTCACTGGGTCTTCCCATTGCCACCCCACACCAGGGATCTGTGAATCACTGCCTGCATGCTTGCGTTGGTCTGGCCGCTTTTTCTTGCATGACCCTTCTCCACCAGCTGCTGACTATGCCCCTCTTACCGGTCTGGATGAATGGTTCTTTGTTGCTGGACTTTGGTACAGTTTAATTTTCTCTCCGTTTTGGTTGCATTCTGGTTTTTAAATATTTCTTGTTCATAAACTTGGTTGTGTGAGGAGGCAGTGTTTCCACCTACGCCACCAGCTTGGCCGGAAATTCTTGTCTGATTTTTTTATTCTCCCCTTCATACTGCATTTTAATTTTTCTTCTTTCATTTCACTCATGTTCCAAATAACACATTATTCTTGGTCTTCTACTTTGTGTTCTTTTTATTCAGATTATATGTTTCTTATGGTACTATTGTTATTCTAAATCACACACAGCAGCACCCTTCCCCCATCTTAATTGATTTCACCATCTTCCTGAGGTTTATTGCTGTTGTGGTTAACTTGATTTTATCTCACACTATGACAACTTTCATTCCCCTACTCTCACAACTTCTCCTCCATCTAAACTCGCATAAGTACTCTTCTTTCTGAAGTCAGTTCACATTCTTTTTCCTTTCTAATTAGAGACTTATTTTTCTTCACCTCTTATAAACAGTGGATAGTTGGGTGAAATATCATTATTGTTGTACTTCTCCAAAGGAACTTCTATTTGTTCACTACTTGTTCTTACTGTAAATCCCACAGAATACTCTCCTTTGGTCTTACTCCATTTTGCCTTCGCCATTCTTGTGATCAGTTAAGTAAGGAGTTCTATTTCATTGTTTTTACTCTCCCTTTTTTCTACTTTTTTCGTTATTCCATCTTCTCTCAACCTGAGCATTACTCCTTACTCTTATTTGTTCTATTCCCCCATCATCTCAAAATGTTTTCATTACTGTAGACATCTCATATTTGCTTTTCTGCAACATTCTTATTCCTGTTCCACCTTTATTAAACTTCATTCAGCATTTATTGCTATTGACCTCATTGTGGATTTTCTGCAGTTTTGCTGCTGTTGGTCTAGTATGTTTTCAATTTCACTTAAAACCTCATAGTATACACTTCCCTCTCCTTACCCTATTTTTCCCATTGCCCATTCCTTTTTTACCTATGTTGTAAATTTTGCTTTCTCACATTGTTTGCCTCAGTTGCATCCCAACTCTTACTGATTCTTCTCCTTCTTACCACACTACAACATTTTCCCCTCTTTAAGTCATCTCATATTCTTTTTGTCATATATTAAAATATCTGCGATTTCTCTTCACCTTTATGAATGTTAGTTCAATTGTGGAAGACACTGTTGATGTGGTAGGGGGATTGTTTTTGCTGGTGTAAGTTTGGTGGTCTGGTAATACTACTTTGTTAACCAACACCTGTACTACAGCAAACAAGACAAGGTGAAAACCAGTAAATCTGCTAGAGGGGAGAACCCACCAACACATAATGTCCAAGTACAAGAGGAGCACCCACACAGACAGAAGAAAGGGCAAACCCAGAGAACCCAAACAAGGTGATAAAAAAAGAGCATACCACTAAGTCCCACAAAATTCCTATCACAGAGGTTCATACTAATGAAAACAGCTGGCAAAGTAGAGCATATAGAATGGCAGGAACAAACAAAGAGTCACCTACAATAGGGACACAAGAAACAACCCCCAATCAAAAGGAATGGAACATTCCCAAGTAAAAGAGTTAAATGAAATGGAGGGAAGCAGCAAACTATCAGATATAGAATTCAAAAGAATGTTTATAAGAATACTCAGGAAAGTCATTGATGACTACAAGAACAGAGTGGGAACTACAACAGTATGAAAAAATGAAATAGAAATTATAAACAAGAATGAGGAAGAAATGAATAACACAGTATAATAAAAATACACTAGGAGGAATCATAAATAGTCTAGGTGAAACACAGGATCAAATTAGTGATCTGGAAGACAAGGTATAAAGAAATACTCAGGTAAAGCAGCTATATAAAAAAGACTAAAAATTATAAAAATAGCTTAAGGAAACTGCAAAACAACATGAAATGCAACAACATTTGAATCATAGAAATATCAGAAGAAAAGACCAATGGATGGAAAACCTGTTTGAAAAAATGATGACAGAAAAATGTCCCTAAAATGGACAGGTGAAAAGCCATGCAAGTTCAGGAAGCATGGAGGGTTCCAATCAAGATGAACCCAAAGGGACCCACTCCAAGACACATCATGGTTAAAATGCCAATTTATTTTATTTTATTTATTTATTCACATTATTATTTTTTATTAATTTTTCAAGTACAGTTTTCTGACTTTTATTCCCTTCCCAGCCCATCCCCCGTGCTCCCCACCTCCCTCCCTTTAGCTGTTGTCCATGTGTCCTTTATACTAGCTCCTCTCAATCCCTCCTCTTTTCCCCCTGAAATTCCTTCCCCTCTCCCCTCTGGTCGCTGTCCCCTGTTCTCCCTTTCAGTGTCTTTGTTTTTATTTTGCTTGCTTGTTTGTTTTGTTGTTTAGCTTCCTGTTTAAGGTAAGATCATATTGGTATTTGTCTTTCAACACCTGGCTTACTTCACTCAGTGCAATGCTCTCCAGTTCTATCCATGCTGAATTTTAAATACAAAGAGAGAATCTTAAAGGCAGCAAGGGAGAAAAAGGAAGTAATGTACAAAGGAGGTCTGATAAGGCCAGCAGCTGATTTCTCAACAGAAACACTACAAGCCAGAAGGGATGGCAAGAAATATTCAAAGTAATGAGAACCAAAGGCCTGCCACCAAGATTACTTTAACCAGCAAGGCTGTCAATTAAAATGGAAGGTAAAATAAGGAGTTTCCCAGACAAAAGAAGGCCAAAAGAATATACCTCCATCAAGCCAATATTACAAGAGGTGCTAAAGGCACAGCTTTAAAAAGAGGGAAAAAATAATGAGAGAGAGAGAAACAGGTATAAGGTACAGAGAGGGGAAAATGAGTAAGTACTTAACAGTAGTAACCTTAAAAGTAAATGGATTAAAAGTTTCACACAAAAAACATAGGGTAGCTGAATGGAAAAGACAACCTGACCCACACATATGCTACCTACAATAGACCAAGAACAAAAGACCTACACAGATTGAAAGTGAAAGGTTGGAAAACAATATATCAAGCAGATAGGAAAAAAAGATGGGGTAACAATAGTTGTATCAGATAAAATTGACTTCAAAAGAAAGGCCATAAAAAGAGAAACAGAAGAACACTTCATAATACTCAAGGAAAGAATTCATCCAGAAGCCATAAACATTATAAACATATATGCACCCAACATAGGAACACCCAAATATATAAGAAAAATCTTGGCTCTTTAAGAGAGATATAGACAACAATGTACTTATACTAGGGTATTTTAATGCCTGGCTATCAACAATGAATAGATATTCCAAACAAAATATTAACAATGATATTGGGTCATTGAATAATGCCCTAGATCAAAACGGCTTAACTGATATATAAATTTTCATCTCAAAGAAGTAAAATACACATTTTTTTCAAATGCACATGGAACATTTTTAAAGATAGACCACATGATAGGACACAAAACAGGCCTCAACAAATTTTAAAAAATGAAGTCATATAAAGCATTTCTCAGACCACAAGGGCCTGAAAGTAGAAAATAATCTCAAAAAAATCTCAAAAATATTCATATTTATGGATATTAAATAGCATGGGGTTAAACAATAAATGGGTTAATAATGACATCAATGAAGAAATAAAAATGTCTGAAAAAAATGAGAATGAACACACACAGACCAAAACCCATGAGACTCAGTGAGGCAGTCCTAAGAGGGAAGTTCATAGCAATACAGACCTATCTAAAAAAGAGAGAAACATTTCAAATAAAAAATTTAACCCTACATCTGTGACAACTGAAGGAAAAAGAGCAAGTATAAGGAAGGAAAACCTAGACCAGAGCAGAATCAAATGACATAGAGGCTAAAAGGACAATTCAAAGGATCAATAAATCCAAGAGCTGGTTCTTTGAAAGATAAAAAAAAAAATCCACAAGAGTTTCACTAGACTCATCAAGAAAAAAACAGAGAGGGCCAAAATAAATGAAATAAGATATGAAATAGAAAAGGTTACAACTAATTACACAGAAATACAAAGAATTGTCAGAAATCACTATGAACAACTATATCCCATAAAATTCGATAATCTGGGTGAAATGGAGTTTTCTAGAATCATATAGTCTTCCAAAACTGGATGAAGAAGAAGCAGAAAGCCTGAATAGACCAATAACAGCTCCTAAAATTGAAGCAGTAATTAAAACTCCTAGCCCACAAAATCTATGGACGAGACAGTTTAACAGGAAAATTTTATAAAATACTTAAAGAAGAACTAACCCCTCTCCCTCTACAACTATTCCAAAAATTTAAGAGGAAAGATTCCCAAACTCTATTTATGAGGCCA
Organism: Artibeus jamaicensis; assembly: GCF_021234435.1. Taxonomy (NCBI): domain Eukaryota; kingdom Metazoa; phylum Chordata; class Mammalia; order Chiroptera; family Phyllostomidae; genus Artibeus; species Artibeus jamaicensis. The sequence continues at coordinate 4,359,390 of NW_026521810.1, read as the reverse complement.
GTATCATCCTAATCCCCAAACCAAATAAAGACACAATAAAGAAAGAAAACTACAGGCCAATATTGCTAATGAACATAGATGCTAAAATCCTCAATAAATTATTGGCAAACCACATCCAGAAATACATTAAAAAGATCATACATACACCATGATCAGGTAGGATTCATTTCAGAGATGCAAGGTTGGTACAATATTTACAAATCAATGAATGTAATACATCATGCAAAAATAGAAAAGATAAAAGTCACATGAACATATCAATAGATGCATAGCACTCATTTATGATAAAAAGCACTGAGAAAAATAGGAGTAGAGGGAGCATACTTCAAAATAATAATAAAATATATAAAAAACTTACAGCCAACATCATACTCAATGGGCACAATCTAAAAGCTTTCCCACCAAGACCAGGAAAAAGACAAAGATGTCTGCTTTCACCACTTCTATTCAATATAGTATTGAAGTCCTATCCATAGCAATCATGCAAGGAAAAAATGCATTCAAATTAGAGAGGAGAAAGCAAAACTGTCATTGTTTGCAAATGACATGGTAATGTACATAGAAAACACTATAGAGTCCCCTCAAATCTACTTGATGTAATGTGAATTTGACAAAAAAGCAAGTAAAAAGTCAATATTCAGAAATTTAAGAAATTTTGTACACCAATAATGAAATATTAGAAACTGAAATCCAAAGGAAAATTCCATTTGATATAGGAACAAGAAAAATAATGTACGTAGGGATAAACCTAACTAAGGAGGTAAAAATCTGTACTAAGAAAACTACAGCACCATGAAGAAAGAAATTAAGGAAGACACAAGTGAATGAAAACATATACCTTGTTCATGGAATTGAAGAATTAACATAATCAAAATATTTATACTACCTAGAACAATTTATAGATTCAATGCATTCCCAATTTAAATGCCAACAACACATTTTACAGATGTAGAACAAACATACCAAAAATATTAATGGAACCATAAGGGACCCCAACTAGCCTCAGCAATTTTTGGAAAGAAGAACAAAGTAAGGGGGTTCACAATACCTGACATCACAGTATGTTACAAGGCCACTGCAATCAAAGCAGCCTTGTACTGACATAAGAACAGACACAGATCAATGGAATAAACCAATGTCTCTGTGGTCAATTAATATTTGACAAAAGGGGTAGAAGGGGATGATAAAATGGAATAAAAATAGCCTTTTCAATAAATGGTTTTGGGAGATTTGGACAGCTACATGCAAAATAAGAAACTTGACCACCAGCTTTTACTATATGAAAAATAAACTCAAGATGAATAAAGACTTTAATGTAAGTCATGACACCATAAATGTCCTAGAGGAGAATATTGGCAGGAAAATCTCAGATATTCAATGTAGCAGTATTTTCACCAATATGTTCCCTGGAACAAGGGACATAAAGCAAAGAATAAACAAAAGCAAATTAAAAGGACAGCTAGATCAGGAGCAGAAACATAGAAATGAAGATCTCATGGAGGGTTAGCAACAGGGGAGGGGGAGGAGGAGAAGGGAGGAGAAGGTACAGAGAATAAGTAACATAGATGGTAGGTAGAAAATAGATAGGGGGAGGGCAAGAATAGTATGGGAAATGTAGAATCTAAAGAACTTGAGACACGTGGTCATAAACTAAAGGGGAGAATGGTGGGGGTGGGGAGGTGGAGGGGAATGAAGGGGGGAATAGAACAACTGTAATGGTATAATCAATAAAATAAAAATTAACAAAAAACTTAAAAAATCAAATTAGACTTCATCAAAATAAAAAGCTTCTGCATGACTAAAAAAAAAAACATCATGGAAGTGAAAAGGGAACCAACCATATGGGAAAATGTATTTGCCAATGATACCTTGGACAAGGATTTGATCTCCAAAATACATAGAGAACTCACACGAGTCCAATCCAGGAAGACAAACAGCCCAATTAAAAAATGGGCAAAGGATATGAACAGATACATCTCCAACATGGACATACTGAGGACCCAGAGGCATATGAAAAATGCTCAGCATCACTAGCCATCAGAGAAATGAAAGTTAAAACCACAATGAGATACCACTTTACACCTGCCAGAATGGCCATCATAAACGAATCAATAAACAATAAGTGCTGGTGTGGTTTTGGTGAAAACGGAACTCTAGTACACTGTTGGTAAGAATACAGATTGGTGCAACCATTGTGGAAAACTGTATGAAATTTCCTCAGAGAACTAAAAATGGAACTGCCTTTTGACTCAACAATTCTACTGCCGGGATTATACCCTAAGAACCCTAAAATATCAATCCAAAAGAACCTGTCCATCCCAATATTCATAGTAGCACAGTTTACAATAGTCAAGTGCTAGAAGCAACTTAAGTGCCCTTCAGTAAATAAGTGGATCAAAAAAGTGTGGTGCATTAACACAATGGAATTCTATGCAGCAGAAAGAAAGAAGGATCTCTCAACCTTTGCAACAGTATGGATGGATCTGTAGAACATTAGGCTAAGACAAAATAGCCAGGAAGTGAAAGACAAATACCATATGATCTCACCTATAAGTAAAACCTAATGAACAAAAGAAGCTAGCAAAATATAATGAGAGACACAGAAATAAAGAACAAACTGACAGTAAGGAGAGAGATGGGGAAACAGATATAACTGGTGAAAGACAGGGAAGGGTTGTCAAGGAACCTGTATGAAGCTATAGGGGTGTAGGTTTGAGGGTGGGAGGTGGAGTTTGATAGGGTGGTATAGAGTAGTGCAGGGTAATGGAGTCAACTGCACCTGAAAAACAATAAAAATGTTATTTAAAATTTTTTTAAAGTTTAAAAAGGAAACAAAATGAAATGAACAAAAAAGCTGACTTAGCAATACTTATACTACTAGACTAAATAGACTTTAAACCAAACACTATAAAACACAACAACTCCATTTCTGGGTATTTATCTTAAGTAACCCAAAGCACTAAATTAAAATGAGGGGATATGACTTGGGATGGTGAATACACAATACAACATAAAGATAACATATCATAGAATTTTACAAATAAAGTTTATATAATTTTATTAAGCCATGTCACAGCAATAAATTTAATAAAATAACATTTACTAATATAAATTAATAATCTCTCATGATATTACACTATGTACATAAAATTAAATTTAAGCTTCAAAAAGACATATACATCCATTGATTTATTTCAACATTATTTACAGTAGCCCAGAGGTGAAGTATTCATCAATACATGCATGGGTAAAGAAGTGCTGTATATATACAATGAACTATGATTCAGCCATAAAAAAAAATGAAATCTTGTCATCAGCAACAACATAGATGGACCTAGAGAATATTTTGCTGAGTTAAATAAGTCATACCAGAAAGACAAATGCCATATGATTCACTTATATGTGAAATCTAGAACTACAGAAAAAATAATAAGCAGAAAAGAAGCAGACTCACAGACAGAATATTTTACATATGGGAAATGTAAAATATTTCTGTGTCAGATGGGAAGGAGGTTGGAGGGATGGGTGAAAATGGTTGAAGGGGTTTGGAAGTACAAATTTATTGTTCCAGAATAGTAATAGGGATGTAATTTACAGAATAAGGAATGTAGTCAATAATATTTTTAAACAATATATGCTGTTGGATGGGTACTATATATTTATTAAGGTGACTACTTTGTAAGTTATATAAATGTCTAATCAAGGGGTTGTGCACCTGCAACTAATTTAATATTGTACGTTAACTATAATTTAAAAATAATAAAAGAAGTATAAAATGGTAGTTACTAAGTATTCAAGAGGATGTAAAGTACAGCATAAAGATTATAACAATAATATTGTATTAACTATGTATAGTGTCAAGTGGGCATTGGAAATATCATGAAGATCATTTTGTAAAATATATGATTATATGTTCACTATGATGTACGTCCAAAAGTAACACAAAATAATATTGAGTGTAAACTGTAATTGATGAATGAAATTTAAAAAAGATCTGAATATCGAGATGTACAAAATATATGTCTCCTTGGCTGGAGTGGCTCAGGGATTGAGTGCCAACCTGTGAACCAAAGCCTCACTGGTTTGATTCCCAGTCAGGGCACATGCCTGGATTGTGGGTCAGCTGAGAGTGTGATAGGCAACCACACACATAGGTAGATGTTTCTCTACCTCTCTTTCTCCCTCTCTTCCCCTCTCACAAAAATAAATAAATAAAATCTTTAAAAAATGATTTGAATTTTAATAATGTATATTAACTTAAACAATTCAAAATATAATTTAATATTTTCTATTTTAATCAATAATGAGAATAAAACGTGCATCAGTAAATATATAAACTTACAGTTTGCCCTATTGTTTTAGGACCATTATCTGAACAATAATAGAAAGACTTACTTAGAAAAAGATTAAATACTTTTGAATAACATATAGCTATTTATATGTAATATTTTTAACTTTAAGTATGTAAACTTAGATTATAAATTTGAAATAAAGTTTCTTGACACAGCTTTGAAAAATTTATTTTTTATTTTTTAATATAGGTTTAAAAATCTGTATGCTTATATTTTCCCAGCATTTGTCCATGTTTGTCCACTGTTTTTGCCTTCTTTGGTTTTGGCTTTTCCCTTTCCTTCAATGGTTATGTAAGATAGGAGCCCTTGGATTATTGGTGATTTCCATGTTCTCAAAAATGATGAAAAGTGCAAAACTCAGCCACTCATCCTCCTGCTTTTTAAAAGTTTGGGAACTTGTTGGTTTATGCAATTCAATGCTCAGTGTCTCTTCATGTATATTCTTATTACACTTCCAACTTTTTCCGTTTATACTTTTCTTTATTTACATTTGAGTCATTTCATTATTACTGGTATTTCTTTCCATTGGAACTCAAGCACTTTTGGTGGTGGCACATTCTTGGTCACATCTGCTCCCTCTCTACAGGTACAGAACAGTGCTTGACTATATGGTTGAGTTAGAGAAATGGCACGATTCCCATTTCAAAGACTTATGTTTTTTTGTTTTTTGTTTTTTTGTTGTTCAAACATGAATAATGGATTCTTTGAGCCTTTCTATCATCATACCTCTATACTGCCAGACAGTGAGAAGTCCTCAGCACTGCTTCCTATTACCATGTGGGAGCAGCCAGGCAGTGCTGCTGATTGGGGCTCATCTGGGGAATTCAGCAAACCAAACACTTTGTAGTCCCTGGTAGAGGGAGAATCATGGTATCCAATAATAATTTCATTTACAAACATATGTGAAAAGTGGGGAGATATCTTTACATTAAATTGGTCCATTATAAAATGAATTGCAGGGACAAGCAATCATTTGGATGCTCTTCTCAAATCCTGGACTCTCCTAGTGCAACCCAGAGAGAGAAATAAGTGCTTAAGACAGTTTTCCCTGGCTTGATGGCTAATTCAGACAGTTGCTGGTTTGCTTCAACTATTTTTCACTGAGTAATTATGACTAAAATTTTTTATTACTCTTTTGAAAATGTGTTAAAAGTCATTTGGCATACCTGACAACTGCATGATGTATGTGTATTTCAGAGTGTGAGATAAGTCCTGAATCATCCAGAATCCACACACCAAGAAAATCTGGATTATTTTCTTTATGAAGAAAGCTGAACTTAAAATTATTTTATTTGTAACAAGTCAAGATTTCAAAAATTGAAATTTCCCTTTGGTCTAGTTATAATCTAAAAAATATTTATTGAAAAACTGAAATCAGATATTTTCAAATCCCTAAGAAATTTTTTGCTGATTTTTTTATTCAGGCATGTATTGAGTCCCTGCTTTGTGCCTAGCACAAATTTAACAACTATACGTTATTAGATATGACATTGTTACTTCTAGGCACTGGAGAGTGAATAAATGTAATAGGACATATATTTGGAAAGTGTACATTCAGATTATTTCTTTTAACTAGAGTTGTTTCTATTTCTCTTTTAGTCCAGTTTTCTCTTATGTTGAACCACATGGTGCCATTTGTTACTTCTCTGATGACATCATAAAGAGGTACTCTATGTATTTGGATTTATAACACTATCACTCTCTAGGTCTCCCCATGAAGACTATGGTTAAAAGCACAGACTTCAGAATCTGACAGAACTGTGTTTAAATCTCAGTTCTGCCTTTTACTGTCATGAGACTGTCATCAAGTGTCTTGACCTCCCCATGGCTCAGATTCACCTTCTGTAAACTAGTGCTGATAGTACCTACGATATCCAGTGAATTGGAAGATGAAAGGCTGGGCACAATATTTCTCACAAAGCAAGTATTCAATTAATAATAACTTCTGTTTAATACCATGTAATATATACATTCATACTTTTACAATAAGTTCCTCCATAATTATGTAACACCCTGTAGACTTATGTTTTTCAAGTTCTAGGAAAGAAAATTAGTGTGACCTTTTGTTTCAGTTACTTATTCCGTGTATACTGTGATTACATTAAGTACTTGACTAGGTTTCTAAGTAGAAAAAACTTTGTTCTTTCTTTTTCCTTCAATCAAGTCAATACAGATTGTTCTTAATGCTAATTGCATTGGCTTACTGAGCTCTGAACCAAGAGGGAGGAAATGCATATTCTAATTATTTTATTACTTGACTTTTGGGGAATTGACATAGTTTCTCTCTCATTCTTATTTCTCAAATGATGGATGTAACCAGATGATTTTTTAACAGATTTTAATTTTTAAAGTAGTTTTAGGTTCACAACAACATTGAGTGAAAGGTGCAGATATATATTCCATATGCCCCTTACCCTAATACTTGTTATCAACATCTCCTGACAGAGTAGTACATGTCATACAGTAAAGGAACTTACATTGACACATTACAGTCTACATTAGGGTTTGGTATTTGTGTTATAAAAGTGTATAATCACATGTATGCATCATTATCGTGTCACATAGAGTAGTTCTGTTGTGCTACATATCCACTGTTCCCTACCTATTCATCCCCCCTTCCCCCACACTTCTGACAACCACCGGTATTTTTATTGTCTCCATAGTTTTAACATTTACAGAATGACATATTGTTGGTATCATATGCTATATATCATTTTCAGATTGATTCCTTTCATACAGTTATAGGAATTTGCATGTCTTCTATGTTATTTTAAGGCCAGATAGTGGATAATATTTAAAGTGAATCATATTTTATTATCAAATTGGACTACTATTTATCTATTCACCTACTAAAACACATTTTGGTTGATCCCAAGTTTTGGCAATAATAAGTGAATAAAAATGATATAAGCATCTGTGTGTAGATTTTTTATGGACATATTTTCAACACTTTTGGGTAAATATCAAAGAGTGTGATTGTTAGATCATAGGGTAAGGATACATTTAGTTTTGTAAGAAACCAACAAACTGTCTTCCAAAATGGCTGTGCTATCTTCATTGCCACCACTAATAAATGAGAGTTCCTGTTGCTCCAAATCCTCACCAGAATTTGGTGTTCTTACTGTTATTTTCTTTTAAGTCATTCTAATAGATGTATCTCATTATTGTAGTTTACATTTCCCTGATGAAATATCATGTTGAGTTTTTTTCTGTTGCTTATTTGCCATCTGTATATGTTCCTTGATGAAGTATCTTTGAAGGCCTTTGGTCCATTTTATATTGGAGTTGTTTTTTTTAGCTTATTGAGACATTTTAAAAGTCCTTTGCGTATTTTGGCTAATAATCCTTTATCAGATATGTCTTTCATAAATATTTTCCAAGTGTGTGGCTTGTATTCTAATTCTGTTGACATTGCTCTTTACAAAATAGAAGTTCTAATTTTAATGTAATGCAGTTTATTCATATTTTTTTCACTAATTGTGCCTTTGGTCTTGTATCTGTAAAATTTTGGCCAAATCCAAGGTCATATAGATTTTTTTCATATTTTATTTTAAGAATTTTATAATTTTGCATTTTACAGTTAGGTCTGTGATCCATTATGGGTTAGTTTTTATGGAAGGGTAAGTCTTGTGCCTAGATTTAATTTTTTCAGAGATGTCCAGTTGTTTCACCACTGCTTGTTGTAAAGACTTTCTGCTCCATTATATTGTCTTTGCTGCTTGTCAAAAATCAGTTGATATGTGGGTTTATTTCTGGCTTTCTGATCTGTTCCATAGATCTATTTGTCTATTCTTTCACTAAATCACACTTTTCTGATAACTGTAGCTTTAAATTCTTTCACTAAAGCATACTTTTCTGATAATGGTAGCTTTAAAAATTATTTATTTATTTTTAGAGAGAGGAAAAGGGAGGGAGAAAGAGAGGCAGAGAAATATTGATGTGCAAGAAACATTGAGGTGTGAGAGAAACAGCGATCAGATGCCTCTCACATGCCCTCAACCAGGAACCCAACCCATAAACCAGACATATTAACAGACTGGGAATCAAACTGGCAACCCTTTGCCGAAAAATGCTCAACCCACTGAGTCACACCAGTTAGGGCTTTATAATAAGTCCTGATGTCAGATAGTGCCAGTCCTCTAACTTTGTTCTTCTTTAGTATTGTGATGACTATTCTGGGTCTTTTCCTCTCCACACAAACTTTAGAACTAGTTTGTCAATATCCACAGAAATAATATGTTGGGATTTTAATTGGAATTGCAATAAAATCAACAATTGCAGTTGGGAAGTACTGACATCTTGACAATATAGAGTCATCCTATATATGAACACGGGATATTTTTCTATGTGTTAATTTTTTCTTAATTTGCTTTATCAGAGTTTTGTAGTTACACTCTGTTGATAGTGTAAATATTTTCTTTGACTTATAACTATTTCATATTTGGGGTGTGCTTATGCAAATCATATTGTTTTTAGTTACAGAATTTACTTTTTGTTTGCTGGTATATAAGAAAGAGGTTGTGTTTGTATATGGACTTTGTATCTTGGAACCTTGATACAATCATTAATTCCAGGATTTTTAATATCAATTTTTAAATTATTTTTATATACATAATTATGTCATCTGTGAAGACAGATAATTTTATAATTTACAAATCTGAATTCTTATTTCCTTTTTTTGTGACTTGTTGCATTAGCTATAATTTCCAGTATGATGTTGAAAAGCAGTGGCAGATACCTCATTCCTGATCTTAATGGGAAAGCTTGTTACCATGAAGTTTGATATTTGTTTTAGAATATTTATAAAACCCTTTACCAAGTTGAGGAAGTTTTCTTCTATTCTTAGGTATTAAAAACACTAATCATGAATAGGTGTTAGATTTTGTCAACTGCTTTTCCTTGATCTATTGGTATGATCATGTGCTTTTTATTCCATAGATTGGTCTGTAGTAGATTACATTAATTTATTTGTGAATGTTGAACTAGCTTAGCATACTTGGAATCAATTCCACTTGCCATGGTGTATAATTCTTGGATTCAATTTGTTAAGATTTTGCTGAAGATTTTTATACCTATGCTCAGATATTAGTTGATAGTTTTCTTTCCTTGTAAAATCTTTATCTGCTTTTGTTATCAGGATAATGATGAGCTCCTTCATAGAATAATTTAGGAAGTATTCCTTCTGCTTCTATTTTCTGAAAGAAATTATGGAGAATCTCCATGATCACCTCTTTAAATGTTTGGTAGGATTCCCCAGTAAATCCATCTGGACCTGGTACTTAATATTTTCAAAAGCTATTAATATTTAGAATTTTAAACAGATACCAGCTTATTCAGATTATTTATTTCTTCTTATGTGAGCATTAGCAGATGATTTTTTAATGATTTTATATATTTTTAGGGAGGGGGAGAAAGAGAGGGTGAGAAACATCAATGTGTGGTTGCTTTTCATGTGTCCTGGCCCCCATTGGGGATCTGGTTTGCAACCCAAGCATGTACCCTGACTGGGAATTGAACCAATGACACTTTGGTTCACAGGTTGGCACTCAACCCACTGAACCACAACAGCTAGGGCTGGCAGGTAATTTATATGGATCCCTCAATCTCTAACATTCAAAGAACTCTTGTATTCCCATCAGGCAGAAGTGTCTGTATAGAAACCTGTGTACACACCTTGTATCCTCAGTTCTAAATTCAAGATCTGATACATCATAAATATTATTCATTTCAGGTTTGTTCAATGATTTAAACCTCTCTGAGTGGGAAGAAGTCCTAACATCATCTAGATTATTATTTTTTTTTATTTTATTTAGTTATTTTTCAAGTACAGTTTTTTGTCTATTTCTCCCATCCCAGCCTCCCCCACCCCGTGCTCCCCACCTCCCTCCCATTTCCACCCCCCTTAGTTCTCGTCCCTGTTCTCTTCCTATTTGTTCCTCTAAATCCCTCCCTGTTTTTCCTCTTAAATTCCCTTCCCTCTCCCCTCTGGTCACTGTCCCTTTGTTCTCTATTTCAGTGTCTTTGTTTTTTTTTTTCTGCTTGCTTGTTTGTTTTGTTGTTTAGCTTCCTGTTAAAGTGAGATCATATGGTATTTGTCTTTCAACACCTGGCCTATTTCACTCAGCATAATGCTTTCTAGTTCCATCCATGTTGTTGCAAAGGATAGTAGTTCCTTCTTTCTCTCTGCTGCATAGAATTCCATTGTAACACCATCTAGATTAAATGGTGTGTAGATAAACATACATTTTTAATGACATTGGTCTTTTTTATCATTCAAGAGCCACAGAAAATCTCTTATGCATAGCATGACCAAAATCTCAGTCTCCTGTTAAACAAGCACTTTGTAATTCATGGATAAGTTCCCGAGATTGCTATGATGTTCTGTTCTTATCCTACCAGTCATGACAATTTAATGACAGGACTCAATGGCATTCCTCAGATAACTCTTTCCAAAAGGAGTTATGGGGGATACTAGTTCTGTGGGATATATTTTTCTGTTATGAAAAGACAGGGCCACTGTGCTCATGATTACTGGATAGTTACCCAATGGTTTTTTTTTGAAGTCTTTTTTACTTTAATGAAGAAATTTTATCACAAGTAATGGAGGGATTGTAAGAATACTAAAATTTAGAAAACTTCAAAATGAAAAATAGACTTAATTATATAAAAGGTAACCACATAGCAAAGATCTTATTATAGAGGATCTAGTTACCTCTTATTAAAGTATAAAGGATTTTGTAGATAATGGAAGATATTTGGTAATGTGAAATGTATGTTACTAATTAATATTGCTGTACACTTTCTATGTTTCTAATATTCCAACAATTGTGAGTTTCCTGTTATTTTATTTTATTTTAATTGTGGTTTGTGTACAGTTTTCTGTCTCTTATACTCATCCCAGCCTCCGCCCCACAGCCCTCCACACCTCCCTCTCATTTCCACCCTTGCAGGTTTTGGTTCATGTGCACTTTATACTTATTCCTGTAACCCTTCCCCTTTTCCCCTTAAATTCCCTCCCTCTCCCCTCTGGTCACTGTCAGCCTGTTCTTAATTTCAGTGTCTTTGGTTATAATTTGCTTGTTTCTTTGTTTTCTTGTTTTGGTTCCTGTTAAAAGTGAGATCATATGGTATTTGTCTTTCACTGCCTGGCTTAATTTGCTTAGCAAAATGCTTTCCAGTTCCATCCATGCTATCCCAAAGGGTAGGAGTTCCTTCTTTCTTTCTGCTGCATAGAATTTCACTGTGAAAATGTACCACAGTTTTTTGATCCATTCATTTACTGATGGACACCTAGGTTGCTTCCAACATTTGGCTATTGTAAAATGTGCTGCTATGAACATTGGGGTGCATAGTTCCCTTTGGATTGGTGTTTTAGGGTTCTTTGGATATAATACTAGCAGTGGAATTGCTGGGTCAAAAGGCAGATCCATTTTTAGTTTTCTGAGAAAATTCCATATTGTTTTCCATAATGGTTGTACCAGTCTGCAATCCCACCAACAGTGCACTAGGGTTCACTTTTCTCCACAACCTCTCCAACACTTGTTTGTTGTTTTGTTTATGATGGCCATTCTGACTGGTGTAAAGTGGTATCTCACTGTGGTTCTAATTTGCATCACTCTGATAGCTAGCGATACTGAGCATCTTTTCATGTGTCTCTGGGTTCCCTATATGTCCTCCTTGGAGAACTGTCTGTTCAAGTCCTTTACTGACTTTTTAATTGGGTTGCTTGTCTTCTTCGAGTGAAGCTGTGTAAGTTCTTTACATGGTTTGGAGATTAAACCCTTGTCCAATGTATCATTGGCAAATGTATTTTTCCATACAGTTGGTTCTCTCTTTATTTTAATACTGTTTTCTTTAGCCATGAAGAAGCTTTTTATTTTGATGAGATCCCATTTGTTTGTTCTTTCCTTTATGTCCCTTGCTCTAGGGGACATATCAGTAAAAAAGTTGCTGCGTGAAATATCTGAGATTTTCCTGCCTATGTTCTCCTCTAGGACTTTGATGGTTTCACAGCTTATCTTTAAATCTTTTGTCCAACTTTAAATTATTTTTGTGTATGGTGTAAGTTGGTGCTCAAATTTCATGTTTGTTTTTTTTTTTTTGCATGTAGCATTTATTTGAAGCTGCTGTTGTTACTCCATTTTATGTTACTGCCCCCTTTGTCAAATATTAATTGACCATAGAGACTAGGGTTTATTTCTGGGCTCACTGTTCTGTTCCACTGGTCAATGTGCCTATTTTTTTTGCCAGTACCAAACTATTTTGATCACAGTGGCCTTGTAATACACTTTGGTATCAGGTATTGTGATCCCTCCTACTTTGCTCTTCTTTCTCAAAATTGCTGCAGCTACTCAGTATCATTTATAGTTCCATATAAATTTTTGAAGTGTTTGTTCTATGTTTGTGAAATATGCCATTGGTACTTTAATAGGTATTGCATTGAATCTGTAAGTTGTTTTGGGTACTATGGACATTTTGATGATGTTAAATTCTTCCAATCCATGAACATGGTATATGTTTCCATTTGTTTGTGTCTTCCTTGATTTTTTTCTTCAGTGTTGTGTAGTTTTTTGAATACATATTTTTTACCTTCTTGGTTAGATTCATTTCTAGGTATTTCATTTTTCTTTTTGCTATATCAAATGGGATTATTTTCTTGGTTTCTGCTCCTGCTGTTTCATTCTTGGTATACAAAAATGCATTTATTTTCTGGATATTGACTATGTATTCTGCTCTTTTGCCAAATTCATTTACTAGGTTGAGGAGTTGTGTTTTTTTTTTTGCCAAGTCTATAAAATTTGCTATGTACACTATGATGTAATCTGCAAACCATAGCAGTTTTGTTTCCTTCTTTCTGATTTGGATGCATTTTGCTTTTCTTGTCTAATTGCTGTGGCTAAAACTTCCAATACTATATTGAACGGAAGAAGTGAAAGTGGCCAACCTTATCTAGTTCCTAATCTTAGTGAATAAGATTTCAGTTTTTGCCCATTGAGTATGATGTAAGCTGTATGTCTCTCAAATATGGCCTTTATTATGCTGAGGAATGCTCCCTCTATTCCCACTTCGCAGAGTGTTTTTATCATAAATGGGTGCTGTACCGTATGGAATGCTTTTTCTGCATCTATTGATATGAGCATGTGACTTCAGTCTTTGCTTTTGTTTATGTGATGTATCCCATTTACTGATTTGTGAGTATTGAACCATCCTTACACCCCTAGGATAAATCCCACTTGGTCATGGTGTATGATCTTCTTAATGTGTTGCGGAATGCGGTTTGCCAATATTTTGTTGAGGATTTCAGTGTCTGTGTTCATCAGCAATATTGTCCTGAAGTTTTCTTTCTTTGTTGTGTGTTTATCTGGTTTTGGGTTTAGGATGATGCTGGCTTCATAAAATGAGTATGGAAGTCTTTCATAATTTTGGATTTTTTTGAAATAGTTTGTGAAGAATAGGGGTTAGTTCTTCTTTGAATGCATTGTAGCATTCTCCTGTAAAACCATTCCATTCAGGGCTTTTGTGTGATGGGAGTTTTTTTTTATTACTGCTTTAATTTCTTCTGCTACTATTGGTCTGTTCAAGCTTTCTGCTTTTTCTTTATTGAGTTTTTGAAGATTATATATTTTTAGAAATTTGTCCATTTCATCTAGGTTTTCAAATTTCTTGGCATACAGTTCTTCATAGTAATTTCTTACAATCCCTTCTATTTCTGTGGTATCAGTTGTAATCTCTCCTCTTTCATTTCTGATTATGTTTATTTAGGTCATCTCTTTATTTTCTTGATAAGCATGCTTAAAGACTTGTTCATTTTGTTTATCTCCTCAAAGAACCAGCTCCTGGATTCATTGATCCTTAGAATTGTGCTTTTTGTTTTTATGTCATTTAATTCTGCTCTGATCTTGGTTATTTCCTTGCTTCTGGTTCCTCTGGTCTGTCTTTGTTATTGTTCATTGAGTTCTTGTAGGTGTAGGGTTAGGTTTTTTATTTGAAATGTTTCTATCTTTCTTAGGTAGACCTGTGTTGCTATGAACTTCCCTCTCAGGACTGCCTTTGCTGTGTCCCATAAGTTTTGAATTGTCATGAGTTCATTTTCATTTGTTTCCAGAAACATTTTGATTTCTTCCCTAATTTCATTCTTGACCCATTGGTTATTTAATAGCATGCTATTAAATATTCATGATTTTGTGTGTTCTGGTTTTTTTATTTTGGGATTGGTTTCTAGTTTCAGTCCCTTGTGGATGGAGAAAATGCTTGATATGATTTCAATTTTCTTGCATGTGTTGAGGCTTGTTTTTCATCCTATTATGTGGTCCATCTTTTAAAATGTCCATGTGCATTTGAAAATGATGTGTATTTAGCTTCTATGGGATGAAGGGCTCTATATGTATCAATTAAGTCCATTTCATCTAGGGCATTGCTCAGTGCCACAATATCTTTGTTGATATTTTGTTTGGAAGATCTGTCCATTTTTGACAGTATGGTGTTAAAATCCCCTATCATAATTGTGTTGCTGTCAATATCTCACTTGAAGCCCTCTAAGATATTCTTTATGTATTGGGTGCCCCTATGTTGGATGCATTTATGTTACAATGTTTAAGTGTTTTGTTGGATTCTTCCCTTGAGTACTATGAAGTGATCTTCTGGGTCTCTCTTCATGGCTTTTTTTTTTTTAGTCTATTTTTGCCAGATATGAGTATTGGAACCCTGGCTTTTTTCTAGTCTTTTTGCTTGGGAAATTTGTTTCCAGTCCTTCACTTTCAGTCTCTGTAGGTGTTTTGTCCTGAGGTGGGTCTCTTTTAGGCAGCACATGTGTGGGTCATGCTTTCTTATCCATTCATCCATTTAATCCATTTACATTTAATATCATTATTGATACATGCTTATTCAGTGCCATTTTCGTGCCTGTGTTCCTCTCTCTCTCTCCTTTCCTTAAAGTAGTCCCTTTAGCATCTCTTGTAGAGCTGGTTTGGCTGAGCTCTCTTCTTTTAGTCTTCTTTTGTGTGGGATGATACTTTCTGGTCTTCTATGTTGATTGAGAACCTTGCTGGGTAAAGTAGCATTGGTTTCAGGCTTCTGGTTCTCATTACTTGGAGTATTTTTTGCCATTCTCTTCTGCCTTGAAGCATTTCCTTTGAGAAGTCATCTGCTAACTTCTATCAGGGCTTCCTTGTATGTTACTTCCTGTTTCTCCCATGCTGCCTTCAAAATTTTCTCTTTGTCTTGGAATTTTGCCCTTTGAATTATGATGTGTCTTGAAGTGGGTCTGCTTTGGTTCCCCTTGTTTGGGACTCTCTGTGTTTCCTGGATTTGTGTGACTTTTTTATTATCAAATTAGGGAAGTTTCCATCATTACTTTTTCAAATAGGTTTTTTATCCCTTGTTCTTCTTCTCCTTCTGTTATGTATATTATAGGGATATTGTTATGTTTCATATTGTCTTGTATTTCTCTCAATCACTCTTCTTTCTTTCTGAGCCTCTTTTTCTTTTCTTGCTCTTTCTGATTTTTTTTCTACTTTGTCCTCCAACTCACTGATCTGAAAATCTGCTTCATTGATCCTGCTTTTGATTCCTTCTACTGTGTTCTTCAGTTAGGAAATTGTATTCTTCATTTTCTCTTGGCCCTTGTTGATAGTTTCTATTTCCTTTTTCATATTGATATAGTTTGCAGTGAGGTCATTGTAGTTTCCCTGTAGCTTTTGGTAATTCTCAGTGAGCTCGTTGAGCTTCCTGGTAACCATTGCTTTGAACTCAATATCTGATAGTTGACTTTTCTGTAATTCATTCAGTATCCTTTCTGAGGCTTCTCCTTTCCTTTCATTTGGGCATTGTTTCTTTGTCTTCTCATTGTTTGTGACACTCTTCCTGTTAGCCTCAGCTTCTTAAATTGATCTGTTTTGGCTCCCTGGGTTTATGGTGTGAACTTCTGTGATACAGTACCTGTGAGATTATTATGTCTCCTTGACACAAGGTGCAGTCTCCTTGATCTTCAGAGTTCATTAATCTTGGGCTATTGTTTAAGTTGGCTCTGTGTTTGTCTTTGAGTTTTGATTTTTGGGGCTCTTTCTTTGGTGAGTCCTTCCCACCAGCTGATTAACTGAGGGTCACTCTTTCCAACACCTCTTATATTTTGTTGTGTAGGTGTGGGCAGGTTGTGTTGAAGCTGGTTCTTCCATGTGTACAAGGTTTTGAGATTTCTCCCTTGCTCTTGTTTAGTTGTTTATACCGGGTAGTTTCTCCACTATTTAGTAGTATTTCCAGATAGGTCCTGGATTGAGGTTTGTGTAGTCCCCACTCCCTCCTTCACTTTCTTCTGTTGTTACCTGTGGTGTTTCCTTTGTTGTTGGGTTTCCTCTTCCAGTGGGTATCCTGGTGTTCACCACTTCCACTTACTCTTTTTTTTTGTCTTCAGGTGGAGGGGGGAGGTAAAATGGTTTAATACAGCAAAAGTGTATCCTATGATATTTACTGTAGCAGCTGGTAGAGAAGACATAGGAGATCCTTTGGCTATGTATAGTGTTAACCGTGGTATTTCACCCAACTAGCACTTTTTAGAAAGGATGGAAAGAAGATTTTTGTTGGGTAGGGAAGGATTTTGAGGTGGATCTAGAAAGCAGTGAGGTTTTGGGAGGTCAGATTCTGAGGTAAGGTAAAGAGTAAAGGATAGTAAATAAGTATACTGTGTGAGAGAATAGAGTTAACTACTACACAACTAGAATTCAGGAAACCATGAAGTGGGATAAGATCTGGGAGGGGTGTTGCCAAGTCTTTACAATTGTATGGAACAGGTATTATTTACAATAATGTTAGAGCAACAATTATAGGACCTAATTTATGTGTCTGGATAACAAGAATAGGGAGTATAGGATCTTGAGTAGTGTGTTAATGGAATACAAGTGAAGTGAAGGATAGTAAATTAGCAATACACTATGAAAAAGAGAACAGGGGAAACCTATCAAATGATACAATATAACCAGCCAAGCAAATAAGACTATACAGAAGGAAGAGGAATACAAAAATACTATTAAAATAAAAGATGTAAGAATAATAAAAATAATAATACAAATATGGAATAACTTGCACATTCTCTGTTATAGGAAAGTGAAGTTTGTCTCACTGTCTCAGCTGTTGGGATGCCCCCTCTTTGGGTCCAACTCTGGTCTTTTCCAAGTTCCAGGTGTTTTTGTCTCACTTGGGGGTATTTAAAAAAGAAGAAGAAGAAGGAAGGAAGACAAGATATAATTGGAAAGAAAGAAGTAATAAAACAAGAAAGAAGAAAAGAGAGGAAAAAGGAATGGAAAGATAAAAATAGTAACAATTTAAAAATTAAAAAAATCACTTAAAAAAGAAGAGCCTCTTCAAACTGACCAAACCGTTTTTTTTTCTGGTCTTTCTGGCTGTAGCAGGCTGAGGGGTGATTGGTATGGCTTTTCTCTCTTCCCAGTCTGTTCTCAGTGAGCCTCTCATGCACTCTCCCCAGAGCTAGCCTGGCACCTCTCCCTGTGGCCTTGGATGTGGGATCCAGGTCTTCCTCACAGTGCACTTTCCCTGGGGTTACTGTTGTGGGCTGGGTGGGGTGTGCGCGTGCCCATGTTTGGCAAGGCTGCCTGGGTCCCACAGGTTCAGTCATGCACCCTTCCCAGTGCTATGGGGGTATGCAGGGCCTTCAGAGAGCAACCTGGGGATCACTGCCTGGCTGGGTGGGGGGAGGCCGGAGTTGCTGCTGCAGGAGAATTCCCCAAACGGTGTCTCTCTTTTCACTTTTTCTTTTTGAGAAATTCCTCCTACTCAAGCCTGCTGGTCCAAACAGTGGACTGGCCTCTCACAAAGCCCAATTCTCCAGCCAGACAGATGACTATCAGGGTCAGGGCTCCTCTCTGCAGGACTTTCACCTCTCCCCAACTGGTGTCCACAGACTCCATGGGTACTCCCTGTGTGTTTGCCACTTATTCCTTATTCCCCTCTCTGGGACTTCAAGCAACCAGATTTTCCCTAGTGCTGCTCAGACCTTGTTTGGCCAGGGAGGGAGCAGTTGCTCCCAAGGACCCTATGGCAGACCTGGAGCTCTGGTCCTGGGGCTGCAGTTGCCCTGATCCCTGGGCTGGTCCCTGGGACCTTATTTTACTGAAGCACTTACCTTGCAGTCTGGTAAGGAGACTGCTTACGAGCACCACATTTTTCTCTGTCTGGTTTTTCAGTATCCGCTACGATTGTTGGTCTCTTATTTTCATATATGCTGGGGTACTGTTGGCTGTTTGCTCTGTTCCTCCATGTGTGTTTTTCTCCCACGCATAGGGGGAAGTGGAATCTGCTCTCTTCTACCTGGTCACCATCTTCCTAGTTACCTAATGTTTTTGAACTAGGAACCTAAGGAACAGCTTAAGAACTAGTGTTCCATGGCATACATTTGATACATACTGTCTTTAACATTCTTGCCTCCATTTCCTCATTCTGTATTCAGGCTTGAATAATTTGTGCAGTCCTGTGTTGAGCCGAAGGGTCATGGTTTTTCAAGATCTACTTTAGCTAAAAACAGTAATGTAGGTGCAGGGATTTGGCCTCTCCAGGGAATAGCCAATCCACTCTTTCCTCATGGCTCTTCCCATTACTTTATCATATAAAGGTATTTGGCACTCTGTTTTTTGTTTCCCCAAACATTGTACATATGTTGAATCCTTAACTTCCAATATGATGGTATTTAGGGATGGGACCTTTTGAGCGTAAATTAGTTAGATGAAGCCAGTAGGGTGGGGCCCTCATAATATAATTAGTGTCATTATAAGAAGAGACATCAGGGTGTGTTCACTCTCTCCCTGGGAAATGGGAGAAGGTTCTCTGCCATGTGAGGACATGGAAAGAAGGTATGTATCTGTAAGTTAGAAAAATTAACTTTCATCAGGTACCAAACTGTCTTGTTGATGCTGGACTTCCAGCTTTCCTAACTATGAGAAAATAAATTTGTGTAACTGTTGAGCCACCCAATCAATAGTATTTTATCATGGCAGCTCAAGCTGACTAAGGCAAGGACATATGTTTTTCTCTTGTACAGTGTTCATTTGCCCTGCTGATGCATAAAAGGCATATAGAAAATGAACCTTTTCTAGAAGTTTATCTGTGGTGGGAGAATTTGTTGTAAGTCCACAGAAGTAAGTGGTGGGGGGAGGTATTTTCCCATAAGATTTCAAGAAATATATTGTACCCTGTTAATCTAGAATGGATGCTCTATTTGAGTTAACTTTTCAGATATTTAATAAGCATTATGCATTGTGTCTCCCCTCTGTTGAAGGTCTTGCTTATCTCAGTAGGATAACTCAGGGAAAAGGGAATATTGTCTGTATTCACAAATATAATAATAATGTAGTAATTTATTTTCTTCTAACCCTGTACTTGTAAAAATATAGAGGACAATTAAATGTCATTATCTTGCTGAACAAACCACCTTTATGTTCTGGCTGGCCATATTTATGTGTAAACAATATTACAAAGGAATTTTAAAGTCCTTTTGGGAATGTGCTTCAAAAATGTTTAAGGATGTACACATTATCTTTTCATTCAAAGAAGTCTTCATTTGCCATACCAGATATAAAGTCAAATTACCATCTATCTTCCATACTTGTATGCTGACTGCTGATTCTTTTTTAAAATATATTTTATTTATTATGCTATTACAGTTGTCCCATTTTCCCTCCTTCACTCTCCTGTACCCTCCATACCCTATCCCACTCACATTCCCCCTGCCATAGTAGTTCTTTAGCTTCTAGATTTCCCATACTATTCTTACCCGCTCCCTTTATATATTCTACCTACCATCTATGCTACTTATTCTCTGTACCTTTTCCACATCTCTTCTCCTCCCTCTTCCCTGTTGCTATCTTTCCATGGGATCTCCATTTCTGTGGTTCTGTTCCTGTTCTAGTTGTTTGCTTAATTTGTTTTTGTTTTTGTTTTAGGTGTGGTTGTTAATAATTGTGAGTTTGCTGTCATTTTACTGTACATGTTTTTTATTTTCTTTTTCTTAGATAAGTCCCTTTAAAATTTCATAATAAGGGCTTGGTGATGATGAACTCCTTTAACTTGACCTTATCTGAGAAGCACTTTATCTGTCCTTCCATTCTAAATGAAAGCTTTGCTGGATAGAGCAATCTTGCATGTAGGCCCTTGCCTTTCATGACTTGGAATACTTATTTCCAGCCCCTTCTTGCCTATGAGGTCTCTTTTGAGAAATCAGCTGACAGTCTGATGGGAACTGCTTTGTAGGTAACTGTCTCCTTATCTCTTGCTGCTTCTAGGATTCTCTCCTTCATGTTAATCTTGGCTAATGTAATTATGATGTGCCTTGGTGTGTTCCTCCTTGGGTCCACCTTCTTTGGGACTCTCTAAGCTTCCTGAATCCTGGACTTCCTGAAAGTCTATTTCCTTTGCCAGATTGGGGAAGTTCTCCTTTATAATTTGTTCAAATAACTTTTCCACTTGTCACTCTTCCTATTCCCCTTCTGGTTCCCCTATAATTCAGATGTTGGAATGTTTAAAGATGTCCTGGAGGTTCCTAAGCCTCACCTCATTTTTTTTTTTGAATTCTTGTTTCTTCATTGTTTTCTGTTTGGTTATTTCTTTCTTCCTTCTGGCCCACTCCATTGATTTGAGTCCCAGTTTCCTTCCCATGACTATTGGTTCCCTGTGCATTTTCCTTTATTTCACTTAGCATAGACTTCATTTTTTCATCTAATTTGCAACCAAATGTAACCAATTCTGTGAGCATCCTGATCACCTGTGCTTTGAACTGTGCATCTGATAGGTTGGCTATCTCTTCGTTCATTAGTTGTATTTTTTCTGGAGCTTTGGTATGTTCTTTTTTGCAGCATTTTTTTGTGTTGATGCACCTGTTATGTAGTGAGGGGAAGAGCCTTAGGTGTTTGCCTGGGTGGGTCAACCCAGTTGCTGCATTGTGATGCTGTATGTGGGGAAGAGGTCTGAGAGTGCACAATGGCACTTACTCTGCTCTATGGCAGCTTTCAGTCACTTCTGCCACTTCCCCCAAGCAAACTGGGACCTTCTTGTGCTGATTCCCTTGTGAGTAGGTTTGTGTACATTCTGAGACTGTGTGGGTCTTTCCAACAAACTCTCCTGTGAGGTTGGGTGTTTCTCCTGGCTTTGAGAAACACTTCAATCTCCACAGGTGTTTTCAATTGGTGGCTTTGAGGCTTTATTTCCCTTCTCTGGGACAGAGAGTGGTCTGTCTTGCTCTCCAGTCTTGCCTAGTTTATCTGCACACAAATGTGGGACCCCTTGGTCAGCCAGTCACCTTGTGCATTTCACCCTGCTCCACAATCTGCTGCCTTGCTGGATCCGCTCACTGCTGCTGCCTTGCAAGGCCAGGGTCTGCCAGCCACCACTTTTCTTTTGCCTGGAACCCGAGGGCCCGATTCTCCCCTCCTACCAGTCTGGACAAATGTGTCTACTTTAACTCCTTAATTGTTGGACTTCTATACAGTTCTATTTTCTGTCAGTACTGGTTGTTTTTTTGTTTCTAAATTGTTGTCCTTATTTTGGTTGTGGGAGGAGGCACAGTGTGTCTACCTATACCTCCATGTTGGCCGAAAGTCCCTTGACTACTGATTCTTAATGAGTCTTTTTCACTGACATTTATTAAGAACCTACTTTGTGCAACATTGTTTGGGGCTCTAGGTACACAGAAATACCAAAATGTGATCCTCAGTTTTAAAGATCTATGAGCCTTGAGAAGCAATAATCTAGTAAACACATAAATTATAACAGCAAAGTAGGACACTTTGTTATACTGAGAGAGCAGGAGAGGAAGTGATATGTGAAGTATATTTTGCAAAGTGAAGTGTATACTGTTTAAAAGAAATGGAAGTGTGTTTCTAAGGCTTTTTTTAATTACTTCAAACTAGTTCTTGAATAATATAAAGTAATTATATTGAAATAATATAATTTCAATTGTATTATTTTATTTGAAATAATATTATTTTCAATAATATTTTATTGAAATAATAAAGTAGGGCCAAGCTTGCTTGTTGTTTATTCTCCCCCCCACTTATTTGTCACAGTTTCACTGCTAATTGATCCAAGGCCCCAATTCTATGTCACATACTGACCCTGGGATCCCGGAGCTTCTTCCCCAGGACAATTGTGCAAAGCTGCCTTTCCTGACTTATGCCACATGCCCGCAATCATCATCCATGCACAGTTTGCTTAGAGCAACTACCTTTCCAGATTCTCATTTCCTTAGGATTTATTGGGTCTTAAAAAGAATCTGCATAATGTCTGCTTGCTTACACGTGTTCATGATCTAATGAGTAATAGAAACAAGAAAGTTCCTCTTTCCAGACTTTGTAGAGAAAATACAGTTGCTTATAATCAAGAATAGTACTACAAATATTTAACAACTATTAAGCCAAGACTACTGACCAATAAGAATGGATGGCAGACATTGGGCTCAAGCTGGGTCTTCAACAAAGGTATAATAAATTCTGGGATCTGCTGATTGTGTCAAAGCAGGGGTTGTGGATATCATGGTGCTTTGGGGAGGAGGATTTCAAATTCATACTAAGTTATGGCTATGTTGGTATGTATTGGTTAGCCGACCATATATTTATAGTAAATAAATAGTATGACATCTTTACTCAATAAGAGAATAAAGAACTTGCCATTTTGACTCAGGTAATGGGGATTTTAGGGAAGTCAAAAAGGGGAAGTACTGTCATAAGAGGCTGGTCAGGAAACACCTTGGGGCATGCTCTCTGTATCTTCCCCTCCACTTTTCTCTCTGACCCCTTCCCTTGGATGCAGACAACTTGTCAACAGTTTGATTAGCCATATACATATGGTACTAACCTTGTTTTTAGGTTAATGATGTTGCTCAATTATAAAAACGTTGCTCAAGTTGCAGATCCCTTGAATTTGTAGCTCAGATTATTTAGTTTGATTTAAATCTTAAGTATATTTTTACCTTTTATTCTACCTAAGGTGAGAATTTAAAAACTCCCTTGGTATTGAGTGTTTCTCCTGGAAAAAGTAGATGCTTCTATATGAATGTAGATTTCTGATTTTTATGGATGTTATATGGACCTCATATGAATAGAATCTTCAATATCAATATGAAACACATAAAGATGAGTATTTATTAAAGGGACACATTTTAAATGTTATCATCTATAACACTACAAAACAAAGAAAGCAAAAACCTTCTATGGGCCTATTATTAGTTTGAACACAAGCCCAAACAAATGACTTGCTAATGCAGGTTAGTTAAGGTGAGCCAGGAAGGAAGGAATTGCCTGCCTTTTCCTCCAGTGATCAGTCTAAAATCAGTGGTGATGCAACACAAAGCAGCTTTAGCAGTTCATAAGCTTTTACTGACTCAGAAATTACCAGTGTATCTCTGAATGTATTTGTTTATTTTTGACAGCGCTGGGTTTTGCTTTCTCTGCATTTGTGAACAAGAGGAAATCTGCTCCAGGAGGCAGGTGATAGGGAATATTTCCCAACCAGTGAGAGTTTGCTACTAGCTCTTTTTGGGGAAGTGATGGTTTCATTTTGTCTCATTGCTCATCCTCCTGGACCACCACTATAGTTGCTTAACATGAACCGGCCAAAGTGCTGTGGAAGGAATTGCTATAATTTCCTAGTATATACCTGTACTTGAGAAATGAGTACAAATAGAAGTTATACTGAATGTGTGGAGAGTGGTACCTAAGGAGGTTTGTGAGTGTATACTTTTGTTTTAGACAAAGTTCTGAACAGATCTTTCCATCACAGTAAAAAAAAAAACAAAAAAAAGTATCTTTCCTGTTTTATTTCAAGAATCTATGATATTTTCCATTGTCTTGATGTAAACTCATAATCTATAATGTTAGCTTGCCTCCAGAAAATCATGTCTATAGAATGTTTTCCAAAATGAACTGTTCTAGCATGATTTTAAACTGTTTTTTATCCAAATAACATATAAAAACTGTGGTACATGCAAGAATAAAGCAATAAAAGTTCTCAACAAGTTTTAACTAAAACAGCCTCTGGAAAAAAAGTGAAAAATTAGAGAAAACTGCTCAGTTAAATACTTTGTGACAAATTGAAAATATATTCACTGGAGAAAAGCATACTTTTAACAAAGCCAACTTAACAGACAGCAAAGGTGACCCATAGCTCTACATCCAAAATTCTTATATGCCTTTCAAACTAGAACAATGAAATAATTCCTTCAATAAAATAAAAATAAGAAGAATTTCCATTATTTTTGTGATGAATAAAATCACAAAAACCTGTAAATCTCAGGATTCCTCATTCCAGATGTAGTAATTTAATTTGCAATTATGAGATACTAACTACTTTTAGTGAATTTATAACACATAGATTAATTCATTTCAATACCTGTACCTGTAGGTCCCTGAGAACAAATATGAGCTTGTCAATGACAAATAATATTCTGCAGATTAAATACTTTTAGGAATAATGATTTCTATCAATATGTTGAGTTGCACTATATCTATGTCTAAATTGTTGTGCTTTATATATAATTTGAACATTTATAATAACTGACTATCAGCATATTAGGCCTTACCTACATAAGTAACTTTTTAAAGAGTCATTCATTAAACCACATGTTTAGGTCAAATCAAATAGTACTAACTTTCTTGAAGGGGATGTGATTAGAATAATTGCTACTCTAGGCCACTATGAGTTATTGCTGATTAGTTTTGCCAAAATTTAAAGTTTTATAATGATCTGCCACACACACTAAAAAGAGGCATGGGCTTAGAACAAATTAAAGTGGAACTCGACTTCTCCTCTTGATGAGAACATAGAGCAATTTTAATCATTAAGTTAAAACCAAATATTGGCATAGGCATGGGGAGGGTTTGTGACATTTGTGTGTTGATGAGCTAGCTATTCACCTTTTCTGGGATGAAAAGTAGAACTTTAGCAACAAGGTAAGATCCAGGTGAATCACTGCCTTGAAGAAATTTCCTGAGAAAGGAGGGCTTTGAAGAAAAGGTGTAGAAATATAGTGAAAGCTGGAAGATCAGGAAGGTGACCATGGAAAAACTATTCAAAATGGGACCGTTTTTTGATTTCTGAGGTCAACTGTTGCTTCTACTTAAGAAATACACTCTATCTAGCCACACATTTTGTACTTATGATGATGCTAGTTCACCAGGAAATGGTACTCTTAACATCTTTAGTTTTATGTGATTATATTTTCTCCTTTATTTTCTAGAAAAATGTTAGTGACAAGAAGTTAAATCTTATTTTTTATTGTTGTTCAAGAACAATTGTCTCCATTTTCACCCCACCATGTGCCTCTGCTCCACCCACCCTCATCTCCCACCCTCGAACCTACCCTTTTAGGCTTTGTCCATGTGTCCTTTATACATGTTCCTTGATGGTCCTTCCCCTATTATACTTCTCCCCCCTCCTCTCTGGCTAAGTGGAAAAACTTAAATCTTGTTGATGCACTTTTAGGTAGATTCATTCAGCCATAAATAGTACCTAGTCAGCCACTCTGAAGAGAGGCCATTACAATATTTTTTCCTGCTTAGTAATGTTTCTATAAAATGCCACACTTACTATATCTTAATTTGAAATTTTATTCACTGAAAATTTAAAACACCCTGTGGAATTATTTACTTTATTGTAAATGCTCACTTTTACATTATTAGGTAGAAAGGCTATAGGGTGAAGTTTGGATGAAAATTTGCAGGTTGAGTGTGAATGTAGTACTATAGTGGCCACCTGAGGTGGACAGGAGGAATGAAGACAATATGGAAACTGATGATTTGGAAACAAATTGTTTATAGTTTTCTAAGTTTTGATGAAAGCCTTTTGAAGTTTCTGATATGTCAGAACATGTGTGGCATTCAGTGGTTGATCACTTCGACACTTCACATTCTTCTAATTTCTGAGTTGATGGCCTTCTCATATGCTAACAGAACAAAACACTTCTCTGAATAGAATTTCAGTGCCATAGGCCAAATGTATGCTTATTTATCGGCCTTCCCTGCTGGGTTACAAGCTGCACAAAAACAGGGATGTTATTCATCTTATTCACAGGGATTCTGAATATTCAATGCAGTGACTACACATACTAGGTCTACAATACATATTTTGTTCAATACCAGAATGAATAAGTATGCTGCTTTGCACTTTACCAAACACTCTACATTTATCTGATTTGTAGTTTTCTTTTGCTTATGACAAAGTATGTCTTTTAGTCTCATTTCAGTCAGTCTTCTGACTTTCCTTTATATGGACTTAAGAAACATTTTGGTTTCTTAAACCCATGAATATAAATATCAAGTTTATAGAGTAATAAAAATTTCTGTTGGAAGTCTTTAGACAAGGTGTCTTCTTCTACCAAAAATGCCTCCCAGTGTTTTGGATGTGAAAAATCAACATTTTACTTTTCTTTTCCCTCTAAAGGATAAGCCCTTAGTAATTTAATGTATCTTCACACTTGTGAGTCCAAAGGCTCATTAGTAAATGTTTACCAAGAACAGCATTCTTTCCTTTCTAAGGGAAAGCTAAGTGAAAAATTAATCTTTTTATTTTAATAAACAACTTTATTTCTACAGCTGTTTCAAATACTGAAATTATTTTTAAAATTAGGTAAAATAATAATAAAGTTAACAGTTAATCTCATGTTACATATATTATTCATAGACAACTCACAGATTAGGTTCTACTATACTCCAGCATCTAATATTTCAGTGTTTATGTTGTGTTTCCAACACATTCATAAATTATTTGTCTACAACTCAAAATGTGTTTTCTCATGGAATAAAATTGTTAAAGATTATTTGTTTTTCAGGCTAGATCATGATAGCTTATTTCAGCTCTCTGCAGACTAACACAGCATAGTGCTAGTGAGCCCTTCTACAGCTGAGTCCCCATGTACATGCTTGGAATAGGGCTGAGGGCTGTGGGCTGCATACTCATTGCCTCCAATCCTTTCAGCCTCATTTTACAGATAATATATCAGTATACCTTCACTATACTGATACCCAATAGGGAAAGCAGAAGAGACAAAGCAAGCAAATGATAGAGCTCAAATTTGACCCAGGTCTGTCTGAGTCCAAAGCCCCTAATCTTCCCATCGTGCATTTATGTCACCACAAAACCTGAACAGATGCAAGGACACCAAACCATTCAGATAAGATTGCTGAGAGATAATGAAATATCTCAATAAACCTATTGACTATGGAAATTAGTAATTGTTAGCTTCCCACAAAATAAATAGCTTTTTGTTGAAACTGGAAGTGTTTGAGACAAACCAACTCTCATGAATGTAACCCTAACTAGATATTGAAAGTTCTAGTAAGAGGTCAATCAGATCAGTTGGTCATGACCACCATATTGGATAAAAGCAGAGAAAGAAAGTGAATCAGGAGAGAAAAAACTGAGTATACAGAGAAACAGATAGGAAAGAAGCAGAATATAGTGAAAAAGGTAGAAAGACATTTCAAAAGTCCCGTTGATTAATGACTTTGAAGATATTAGTAAAACATTATACATTAATCATGATAACACAAACGTATATTGTTTTACAAACTATCAGATGTCAATCCCATTAAAGGGCTGGTGATCCTTCAGAATACTTAGGACATTTACAGGAAAATAATATTATTAACATGAGAACAAATATATTTTTGGTATGGGATATTCTAGACTGTTAAGAAAATGAATGGACTAAGTCATAATTTACAAAATATGATCTACTTTGATGAGATGTTATAAATAAGAAATCTGAAGTGAAAGTAGGCACGCTGTTAGTCCTACAGCTTTACTGTTAATATACAGATGATAAACCATGCCCTTGGTAATGCAAAAACACAAATACAATAAAATGAAATTTTAAAAATATAACAGAGTCTATACTAAATTATTATCACAACTATTGTTATTATTTATTATTGCATTCCTACTATGGGAAAAACATTATAGAAGTCCTCCTTCTTTTTAGAGAACAAATATACTTTTATTTACCTACTTTTTAATAAGTTTAAATCCTTGGAGGGTACAGCATTACATGGGTTCTGTGTCCAATGTCCTTAGCAGAAATGTTGCTTCAAAACTTGACATGCACCTTGTTGTTTCAATGAACATGAGTTACCTTTCCTCAGATGACTCTAGTTTTGTTTGTTTTGCCACCACCAGATGCTGTGTTGTGGCTTGTCTTGTACACTTCAGCACAATTATTGCCTAGTTAAAATTTAGTTTCAGCTGAAGTACAAACACCTTCAGTTTTGTGAAGAGCTGTATGCTCCCTCTGGTTCTGAATACCCTGCTTATGCCCAGCAAAAATGGCCTTGGACCAGAGCCTTCCAGACATGTTTGTCATTTTAGAAGTTCTATTCCCAGCAGGTCTCCACAAGCTCCAAGATGGCTTAAGAAGTGTTATATAATCTTGACTTATTTTATACGGGAAGAAACACTCAGAATTTTTGTAACCATCAAGTTCAGAGAGCTGCCAGTGGTAGAGATAAGATTTAACCACGTTTTTTTTAGACTTCTTACTTAAACTCTTGAGTGAAGCAGAAGGATTCTACCTCTGTGCTCTATGAAAAGAAAAAATAACAAAATTTTTTCTAAATAAGAAATGAGGACACATGACATAAAAATTGAGCTATTATTTGGTGCTTAGAAACTAATTTGGCATAAAATGTACCTGTTTTGTTTTAATACACATAGAAATTTTTTAATTCATTGGTTTAAACTACATTTCTGAACACTGTGTAATACACAACATATATCAGACAGAATTTACAAAGGAATAATGAGCCCACTCTGATTTACTCATTGAGTTTAAAATCTAGGGAACAAAAAATGTGACAAAAGTGTGACATCTAGTCACTTAGTCCATATGTCTCATTGGATCGTTACAAAGAGTGATAGGATTTACAAGGACACCTAGATCTTCTTTGACTGGGTCAGATAGAAATAGCATTTGAACCAAGGCTTAAAGAATGTCTAGGCAGAGATGGTGGGGTGGCATTTCAATCTGGAAAGCTGCATAGAATCTAAACACATTGAAGAAGGAAGTGGTCAAGTTTACTGGGTAAGTAATCTGATTTACTAGCATTTAGAGTAAGAAAAAATAGTACTGGGATATAATGCTGGAATGATAGATTATAGTCTGAAAAATAAAAGAGTTAAGTTTCAGGTTTGATAAAATAGTATTTCTTTCTAACTGTAAATGATTTTTATTGCATTTTTTCCATTACTATTTAATCCCGTTATACTGCCCTACCCCCCACAATCACTGTTGTCCACATCCATGAGTCCTCTTTCCTTTCTGCTAAATCCTTTTATCTCCCATCTTCCTCCCCCTGTTTAGCTGTCATCCTGCTCTCTATCCATGAGCCTTTCTTTATTTTGTTAGTTAGTTTGTTTATTAGATTCTACATATGAGTGAAATTATGTGGTATTTGTATTTGTCTTTCTATGATTAGTTTTTTTTCACTTAGAATAATGTTGTCTAGATCCATTCATACTGTCACAAAGGGTAAAATTTTTTTGTGGCCAAATAGTATTCCATGATGAAGTAGTGTTTTATTCAATAGTCAGGAAAAACAAAACATAAATATCATTTAGCAGATAATTGTGCATACTTATTTAATAATAAATATTTGTAGCCTATTATCAAGTACTGATTATTTTTTAAAAGATTTTTATTTACTTTTTTTAGACAGAGAGGAAGGGGAGGAGAAATAGGGGAATGGGAGGAAAAAAGAGAGAGAGAAACATCAGTGTGTGAGAGATACATGGTTGCCTCTGGCATGCCCCCAAATGAGGATCAGGCCCACAACCAAAGCATGTGCCATAACTAGGAATCCAACCAGCAACACTTTGGTTTGCAGGCCAACACTCAATCCACTGAGCCACACCAGTCTGGGCTAATAAACTTATTTTTTATAAACCTCTTATGAGTTAATAGTATTAGCCACAGTTAACTTGTGAGAAAACCAAGGCACATAGAGATTAAGTAACTTGCTTAAAGTCACTGGAAAAGTCAGTAGTGGAATTGAGATTTGAAGTTAGACATCTGGCTGAGAGCCTGTTCCCATAGACATTGCATTGTGCTGCTTTTAAGGGAAGGGGAGAGTTTACAGAACATTTAATGTTTTGACCACATAAATTTGGATTGGAGACAGATGAAACTGCAGTGAGAGTAGTTAAAAATATCTCAGTCATTCACCTGCTCATGAAGTCGTAAATTTCCAAATGGGTCAGAAGATTGTTTGTGGAGGTTATACTCTTCATTATTATCATTGAGGTTTCATTGAGGGTTATACACTTTCTCATTATGAAGCGTGCTTTTTTCTATTTCAGCTTTTGAATAAATAATATCTGGCTTCTTTTCATTAGTGTTGGTATTTTTATACTTTTATTTTAGTCTAAGTAATGTTCTCTTAGATATAGCTTTTACACACATATTCTATCTACATTTATTGATATGCAAGATAGCTATCATTTGTTTTTATGTATGATTTCTTAATTATTTATCTTAAAAAGCCTTTGCTAGGTAGTTTTTGCTGTTATACATATGTCTGTGTATATAGGTTTGTGTGTGTTTCTCTTGTAAAATTGAGAGGTTTGGAACATTAAAAAAGATCAATGATTCTTAGTGCCTTTTGCAGATGTGGGTGATAAAAGAGAAGCGCAAACCAGGGATGAAGACCAGTGTTTTGAATATGAATGACAATGATTATAGCATTGAAATAAGTGGGAAAATAAGAGAAGGAAGTATTTTAGGGGAAAAGCATTTGTCTTCTTAAATGTGTTGAAGGTCATTGTGTGTCATTTTTGTGCAAATGGCTAGCAGATATTTGTATGGAATGGAAATGATGAGAAATGAATTGAGCAGAGATGCCAGGTTAGCTCTGAGAGTTCATGGAAGGGTACTGAGCAGGGGCACAGCCCATCAAAAAGGAACTTTGTCTGTGCAATCAGAAACAGGTAGAGTTGGCACTCAGTCTCTCCACTCGCAACAGTGCCATTCCAGGAAAATGTCTTAATTCCTTAACACTCAAAATTTCCTCTTAAAGAAGACACAAAGTAGAATTTATACCTTTTATGGTTGTTTTAAAGGTTAAGTGAAATCAAAAACGCAAAGCTTGAACTTAGTACAGAACCTGTCATAGAATGGGCCCTCCAAAATGTAGCTATTTTAATTATATACATAGAGATTATTGTAAGTATCATTCCAAAAGACAAAAATCATTGAGAGAGTGAGAAAAAATCAAAACATCTCAAGGAACAGAGAATTCAAAAGTAGGAGATAGGTAAAGAAAAAGGAGGAGAGATAAAGAAATGAGTAGTCATTCATTGAAGACAAGGTGGTTTTAGTGGAGAAAAGATTTCAGAAGAAGCAGCGGGTTAAGTCTGTTCAGTGTTTCCTGTCACAAGTAATGATCAGGAATGAGAAAATGTCAATGAGCTTGGGAAACCAATTGTCCATGGTGAGCAGGGAGAACAGTAATGTGTGGTTTGCCAAAGGGGGGCATATTGGAAGACATTATGACTTACATTATGATTACATGAATCTGCTTCAGAGATTGTTCTTTTAGAAAACTTGGTAGTGATTGGAAGGGAGCTAGAATGAACATCAAAATGGAGCACCTCCAACATCTATATTTCCATTTAATTAGAAGAAAGACCTAGAGTCTTGATGATTTTCAGGTCCAATTTTTGGTAAGACTATCTCATCGGTGATGTGAGCACTCACACAGCACTTCAAGGCCCATAAGGCCTGGCTTGCTCTTTGTAATGTCAATATAAATCAGGATTTAGGAAAGTCTATATGCTTCAAAGTAGTTCTGTGTATAGGGTATGGGAATGGTGAAAGAAAAGTAGGTGAGTAGTAGAGCTGCAAAAAGTTTGGCCCCAAGTTAACAACTGCTGTATGATGTGTACATGGGAGTTCTTTGTATATTTTTCTCTTCTTTGGACTGTGCTTTTTAAATTTTCTGTTATAAAAAATTTGCAAAACAAAAAAAATGGAGCATTTCTGGAGAATCTATAGAGAGGGAAATTTTCTTTTTTTTAATTGTACTTTTTTCATTACCACTTAGCCCCCTTATACTCTGAAAATGACTTGATGTGACAAGTCCTGGCAGCTACTACATTCATATGACCCAGCACAGTTTAGGTGCTCAATAAACTTCAATTAAATGAATAATTAAATGAGTTTGCTGCAAGAGGAATGAATAGAAAAGCTTGCAGCAGGACCTTCTGAACAGTAAAATAAAAAATATTTCATTAAAAAATTACCTAATTTATTTTCACACTGACAGATTTGCATTTGTTAGTAAAAAACTTTAGAAAAATAAAATACTATCATAAAAACAACAGAATATTACATAAAATTTAAATAGTGTTTGTGGGGAAACTCATGTAATTTCCATCATACTTATATAATTAAAGTAATTTCTGTATATTCCCTTCCAGTCCTTTATTCATATGCAATCATATTTTTACATAATTGCAACCACAATATACAGACAATTTGCATCCTGCTTTTTAATTTAGTTCAAGGGAAGTTTAGCTACAATTATTTGAAATAATATAATTGTATATAAATATTCACCACGAATGCGGGAGAGTTTCATTTATCAACCCTCATATATAGAAAGGGCAAGTGATACAAACAGGATAAAGTCATTCAATAACAATTTTCAGTTCTTATTGGAAAAAATTTCAAACTTATGAAACTGAATAAAATATTATAACTAGAGGCATTGGTAGCTTCTGAAATATTTTGCTAAGCATTGCTTCACACTAAATCTTTATGCCTCAGTTAAATTGTTTTTAATGCCTTACTGTAAGTTTCTGCTTTGTAATAGAACCTTATTAGTATTATTAATTTATATTTATATAATAACAATATGTAAAACTTCTTTACCAACAACATTTGAAAAACCCCATTTGATCTTTGCCTGAGGATCACATTACAAATTAGACAAATACAATGTGGGAAAAATGATGATGACATAGTATGATCTCAGTAATGGTGTGGATTTTAGGTTAGAATGATCCTGCAAGGGAAGCACAGTTTATATGAAGTCTGAAAATCATGGAAATTTCTATTCTGAATAAATTTTGCCTATGATTCATGAATCTTGTGAAGTTTATATTTTTTTCTTGAGGCACCCCTTCACAAGTTCTATAATTTTCATAATACTCCTAAATTTCAAAAGATTTGAATGTGCAGCTAGAGGCAGTTGCCAAAGATGAAAAAAGGAGACAGACTTATTTTCTGGTCTCCAGGGAGTATTTTCTATTAACATGTTTGCCAAAAATGGTCCCTTGCAAATTGGCAATTAGAGGCCATCCAAATAAAGAGAAAGAGAGGATTCATTAGTAGATAGATTTTAAATTTATTTTTGAGTTAAACAGGTAACTTTCAAAATTATT
Organism: Artibeus jamaicensis; assembly: GCF_021234435.1. Lineage (NCBI taxonomy): Eukaryota > Metazoa > Chordata > Mammalia > Chiroptera > Phyllostomidae > Artibeus > Artibeus jamaicensis. The sequence continues at coordinate 4,325,611 of NW_026521810.1, read as the reverse complement.
AAACTATTTTGAGTAATGGTTAATGTTCACTAGTAGCTCTAACATTGACTTTTGAAAGTAAAAATGGGATGGCACAAAGTCACATGGCCAGATGCAAGAAGGTAAGCTTGCTCTTTTAGTTATACATGCTCCTTCTCCTAAATAAATAAAATTCCAATCCATGTTTACCATTATTCTCTAGGCAGCTGAAGAGCAAAAGTAAAGCCTAGTTAGCCACATAAAATAATTGCCCAGAAGGGGGAATATCATGAAATTTTAATAATTAATTTCTAATTAGCCAAAATTCAGTCATTTCCCAAAGGTAGTCATCCCTAAGTACACTGATGTGTTTACTTGTTTTTCTTTAATCTTTAAAGAAAGTTTCTAAATTGGGAATGATACAAGATTTGATTATAAAAACAGCCAGTGAAAGATCTTTAGGAATCCTAGTGGCCTGACTTTCAGAAGTAGAAATTATGTAATCTATGATTTAATAAAAGAATGGTCATTATATTAACAATAGCTACCATTCAAATATCTGTTACATACCAATCACTATACTAACAACTTTCCACACTGTATCTAATTTAGTGTTCACAAACAATCCTATGAAATTGGTACTGTTATAACTATTTTCATTTTGTAAATGAGAAACAAAGAGATCACACAGTTAGTGACAGCTGATATTTGAACCCAAGTAATTTATCTCTGCTTACTCCCACAAAACTCTATGCCTCAACTATCAAAAGGATTCAAATATAAACTAAACAAAGAGAAGACAAAAATTAATTTTAACATGATTCTACTTCATGCCATAATCAAGTTGTTCTTATATGAAAAAAATCCTTCCTTAAAGAACAACCTATACATTGGGAAATGTATAGGTAAAAATAGAAGAGACCTTTACTCTTTGAAGAGAAAATGCCACTGAGAGAGTTACTCCAATTTCACAGCATTTGCTTTTAGGGCAGGCCCCAGGTCTCCACAAGTGGCTGGCCTGAGCTGAGATAAACATATTCTGTTTTACTGAAGAAGATCTCAAGGACCAGCTTTCGAGCCATCACAATAGATGAGAAGTGAAGAGCTGGTGAGAGGAGTACCGGAATGAGAAAACCACAGATGCAGTGCCCCGAATTCAGCATTTAACTCTTCCCAAACCTTGGGCCATCTATGCATTGGGCAGATTTTAAACAGTGCAGCCACAGTTAACAGAATATTTTAGCTTCTACTTACCATGCAGTTTAAGATTTCAGTTCATCTGAATTAACTGACCACTAAGCAAAACAACACTCTTAGGAGGAATATGGCAAGTCCTAGAATTTCTGCAATATAACATATAAAATCATCAGCATATAATCTAAAATTACTCAATCTACAAAGAAACAGAAATAACTGACTAATACTCAGGAAAAAGGCTATCAGTGAGGATCACCTCTGAGATGAGACAAATACTGCATTTGTCAGAAGAGCTTTAAATCAATATTGTAATTATGGGAAATGTAGTGTATTTTTGGACCATAAGATGCACCTAGGTTTTAGGGAGGAAAATAAAAAATTTGAAGCAAAAAATGTGGTAAATTATTTAATAACATAAATAATATAATATTTCACCAATGTAAATATAAACAGAACTCAACAGCAGCATTAACAACCATTATTCCTCCCAAATTTTGGGGGGATGTGTATCCTATAGTCCAAAAAATACAGTACTTTGTAACCAACATAACATATAGAAAATATCAAAAAAGAAGGGACAATAAAAAAAGGAACAAATGGATAACCTAGTAATGTAAAACACCAAATCTGACATTTAAATAATTTACTGAATATGATTAAGAGAAAATTCAAGAAGACAGAAAGAAGGAAACTAAAAGGCAGTTCATAAATATTACTAATATAAAAAAATAGAGAAAAAGGAAATGGTGACTTAGGACTTGGGAGATAATACCAAAATGTCTAACATAAGTGGAATTAGAGTTCCAGAATGAAGAGATAGAGAAAATAAGGCAAAAATGAAATTGTTCAACAGGAATTTCTAAAAATCTCCCAAATTTGTTGAAAGATATAACCTTATAGATTGAAGAATTTCAGTAACATAAAGAGCAAATATTGAGAGCTGTCAGGGGAAAAATCATGTTATTTTTAGGAAAATAATTATATAATGACAACCAGTAATAAATATAAAAAAGCACTAAACTAAGATAGAAAGCCTTGTTGTGTTAAAGTCCCAAATCTTTTGTAATCCTTCTCAGTGACATTGCATATGACATTTTAGCCTCTTTAAGAAGGAACTACTACCCTTTGCAACAACATGGATGGAACTGGAAAGCATTATGCTGAGTGAAATAAGCCAGGGGTTGAAAGACAAATACCATATGATCTCACCTTTAACAAGAATCTAAACAACAAAACAGACGAGCCAGCAAAATAAGGGCAAATACACTGAAAAAGAGAACAGGGGGACAACGACCAGAGGGGAGAGGGGAGGGAATTTAAGGGGAAAAATGAGAGGGATTTAGAGGAACAAGTATAAAGGACACAGGGACAATAATTAAGTGGGGTGGAAATGGGAGGGAGGTGGGGTGCATGGGGGAAGGGTGGGCTGGAATGGGAGAAACAGACAAAAAACTGTACTTGAAAAACAACTAAATAAAAATTAAAAAAAAAAGAATCAGGCTTTTTAAAACCTGTATAATGAGGCATTTTTTAATAAGTCCAAGTGCTGTCTGATCAATTTTCATGAATGTAACAGGTTATCCTGGCTTTCTAGAGTTTGTGGGGAAAAAAAGAGTAACATTATTCATTATCCCTACCTTTCCCATTTGATAAAGTACATATGAAAATATGTTAAACTTATTAGAAAAAAACTTTATTTGCTATTGCCTCTTCTTAATATCTCAGAGATAATTGAATTTTGGTATAAATTATATTTGCATGTAATTATTTATTTATATTTTAAATAATTTTTACTTCAGATCTAAGAACAATTTAACGGCATTATTCTTTGACTTAATTATATATGTATATAGATATATATGAATTAATTTATTAAACTTTCCATCTTCCATTTCTGAAAGTTGATGAAAATATAAATTTTCAAAATGTAAGTGAAATTAAATGCCTTCCTGATACTAACTTCCTCATCAGGAAGGTAATTCTCCTTTTATATTTGTACTAAGAGCAACATATGTGAAATAAGAGTATAGTCAAATTGTAAGATATAAAGCATATAGTCTAATATTTATTTAGCATTTTCTATTATAAAAGTGATATATTTATTACAGAATTTCAAGAGAACATACAAGAGAAATCACTTTCATTTTCATAAGCTATGGTTTATTTTGGTGGATTTCTTATACTTTTTTTCAGTTCACTAGTATATAATCTGTTCTTTTCTTAGAGAAAAGTCTAAGACTTTTCTTAGATAAAAGTCTGCATTTACATGCAGAAGTGCATGTAAATTTATAAATATTGACAACTTTTGTATCATGAATGTTAATTTAATGTTATATTCTGCTCTTTTGAATGTTTACTCCCAAAGTCAAATTTGTGCAGTACAGCAAATCAGTTCCTCTAATTTACAAATGTGCTTAACTATAATCAGCAGCTCCCTTTCCAGGCCAGACTCAAAGAATTCATCACTTAAGGGATCCTGTGAAGGTAGAAACTGGATTTGGAATTTAAAGTAGGACATGGTATTATAAACAAAAATCCTGTCAAATAATGAAAGTAATGACTTGCCTATAGTCATTAAAGAAATATGTTAAACGGAGAATTTCCTGGTAGGGATGGGGAAAGCTCTAAGTCCTTCAGGGAGGAAGCACACTGGCAGTTCCATAAGCAGCTGAGCTTTGGACATTTGCCCTAATTTTGACCCAGTGAAGGAGGACCTAAGAGCTTTCCACCTGGGTGCTGAGTTCAAAAGATTTCCATGCCACTGACTGGTTCGCTTTCTTTAGGTGACCTCCTCCAAGGGGAAAAATACCATAAATTTACAAAGAAAGAAAAGGCCTTGAAAAAAAAAAGCATGAAGAATAAGTGGACTACAAGAGCAGCCTTGAACTGGGCAATGAAACACTCAGCCAGACTATGTATTAACCTTGGGCTCAACATGAGTTAATGTTTACCAGCCAGAAAAAAATCGTTGTTCAGTTTTAGTTTTGCTATCAAAACCTTGCTATGTGTGGTCTTAAGGCTTTCATCTGAAATGTTGCCTGGGATTCTAGTGTACAACACAGTTTGATAGTATTCTACAGTGAGCTGGAGGTGCTACATGACTGTAACAGTGGATCATAAAGCCATAAAGATTTGCATTAAAGCCCATACCTTTTACATTAGGAGAAAACTAAATATTAGGGAAGCAAGTGGAGTTCTTTCCACAATGCTCAGAGCAGCAGTTTTCCTAAAAGTCCACATCTTGTGTTGCAGGTCTGGTATTTAATAGGAAAGTCCCTGGAGGTAAGATACATGGAAATTGGCAGACAAATATCCCTCATAAGTTACTTAGGAACAGAGTTCTGCAAGTAGCATTTTTCTTATTTATTTTCTAATATTACTGTAATTCTATTAATTTTACTATTGTCAGATAACTCTAAACACTATGTCTTTAATAGATTTTAAGTCATCTAAACTTTCATGATAACTGGTTTGTAAGCATCAGAAAAAAATAATAAAGAACAGTTTTAGGTAAAAAAAAGAGTTACATATGCATAGGTATTTCATTTTATCTATTTATCTATCTATTTTCTTTTTATTTTTGCTTTTTCAAAGTTGTCCTGCACATTTTTCCTCTGCAGAGTTAGTGCTAAGTGATAGTAAAAGGATGCTTATGTTAGCTATCTTATGGCATAGGTCATTTTTTATTTCTTTTTTGTTTTTAAGAAACTGACTCTCTTTTTTAATATTTTTTATTGATTATGCCACTACATTTGTTCTATTTCTCCCCTTCATTCCCCCCCTTCATTCCCCTTCATTGTGTGTACCCTGCACACCCCTCCCCCACCATTCCCCCTTCAGTGTTAATGAACATGTGTCTCAAGTTCTTTAGATTCTATATTTCCCATACTATTCTTACCCTCCCCCACCTATTTTCTACCTACCGTCTATGCTACTTATTCTCTGTGCCTTCTGGCCCCTTCTCCTACCACTCTCCTGTAGCTAACCCTCCACATGATCTTCTTTTCTATGGTTCACTCCTGATCTAGCTGTCCTTTTAGTTTGCTTTTGTTTTAGGTGTGGTTGTTAATAACTGTGAGTGTGCTGTCCTTTCACTGTTCATCTTTTTTATCTTCTTTTTCTTAGGTAAGTTCCTTTAACATTTTATATAATAAGGGCTTGGTGATGATGAACTCCTTGAATTTGATCTTATCTGAGAAGCGCTTTATCTGTCCTTCCATTCTAAATGAAAGCTTTGCTGGATAGAGCAATCTTGGATGTAGGTCTTTGGTTTTCATGACTTGGAATATTTCTTTCCAGCCCCTTCTTGACTGTAAGGTCTCTTTTGAGAAATCCGCTGACAGTCTGATGGGAACTCCTTTGTAGGTGACTGTCCCCTTATCTCTTGCTGCTTCTAGGATTCTCTCCATTTTAATCTTGGCTAATATAATGATGATGTGCCTTGGTGTGTTCCTTCTTGGGTCCAACTTCTTTGGGACTCTCTGAGCTTCCTGGATTTCCTGGAAGTCTATTGCCTTTGCCAGATTGGGGAAGTTCTCTTTTATTATTTGTTCAAATAAGGCTTCCACTCCTGACTGTTCCTCTTCCCCTTCTGGTACTCCTATAATTCGGATGTTGAAACTGACTCTCTTAATGGACTCTTAGAAACAAACATGGTCCTTCTTTTTTTAACTTTATTTATTTATCTTTAGAAGGGAAGGGAAGGAGAGAAGGAGAGAAATATTAATGTATGGTTGCTTCTGGTGCATCCCCTGCTGGGAACTGTCCCCTGATGGGAACTGGCCTGCAACCCAGGCATGTGCCCTGACTGGGAATCGAACTGTGATCTTTTGGTTCTCAGGCCCGTGCTCAATCCACTGAGCTATACCAGCCAGGGCTTCATTTCTTATGTCTTTAGCAATAAAAAGAAATTTATGATTTCTAAAAATAGATTTTTCCTAAATATAGAAGAGATAATTATATTATTAACAAAAATCCTGGCAAAACATAATCAATAGTAATTATATGAGTAATGCTTTTCAATAATTTAAATTTTAGAAGAAATGTCATATTAATGTATTTATGTGTAGTACATTTCATGTGTGTACACATATATGTGTATATACACATATTAAATGGGTTAAACTAAATGTGACCATCTAGTCAGTAGTTAAGACTGCTCTATTCCCCTGGCTGGTGTAGCTCAGTGGATTGGGCCTGCAAACCAAAGGATTGTGGGTTGATTCCCAGTCAGGGCACATGCCTGGGTTGCAAGCCAGTTACCAGCAGGAGACACACGAGAAGCAACCATACATTGATATTTCTCTCCCTCTCTCTTTCCCTTCCCTTCTAAATATAAATAAAATCTAAAAAATAAATAAATAAAATTATTTTTAAAAAAGACTGCTATAAATTACAGTCCAGGAAACTATTAAAACAAAATCCTAAAATAATGCCCACTTTCAGAGACTTGGATTCAGGTGGTCTGGTGGCATGAGGCACCAATTTTGCCCAAGCTCCCAGGTGATCCCTGTGCACAAACAGGGCTGCGAGGTAAACCACTAAGAGTCCATGTTATCTTTGAATGGACTTATTGTTTCCTCCCTTGTCTTTTTTACCCCGTCCCTGTCTTGCCCATTTAATTAATTAACTAAATAATTTACCTTTTCTTCCCTTTGTTTTAATTTTTTTCTTACTTATTTTTGTTGTTGTTGTCATTGGTGTTGTGAGCCTAGTAGGGCAGGATGAGGGCAGCAGGGATCTGGCAGGGGTATCAGACCTGTAACATCTCTACTTTTATCCTACTCTGTGCAGTTTGATTCATCTTGTCAGTTCAAAGGTTTTGCATTAATATTGTTTAAATCTTGGTCTAGAAGATTGTGAGTTTAACTTTTTTGATTAACCTAGTGAAAGAGGTAGTATGTTATCAGGTACTGTGAAGATGAAGTGCTACATTTTCCCTGAACTGTGTGTTGTGACTGCCTGAGGCCAGGCAGGCTGCACCCAGTTCATCATTCTTCCAGGCCGGGTTGGAACAGCCCTCAGTGGAGCCACATGAGGTGAGGGAATATTCAGAGCAAGTGTGAATTGTCTAACTGAAGTCAAGACTAACTCAACTCTGCACAGTTAAACAGCAACCTAGGCAGTTTATGCAGGTGGCCACAATACAGGTAGAAGAGTAGAACAATTTTCAGTGGTGTGTTAGCCACATAACTGGCTAACTCCCTGGAAAATACTTACTTAAAAATTATCCAACATATGTTTTATATATGTCAAAGGATCTAAAAATACAATTCCCTGTTTGTTGTAGAATGTTAATTGTAGATTTTCTCGGAAATGGCTGGAAGAATTCAGATGCTATTAATAGAATCCAAAGCATCATGGCAAGTTTTCTGTTTTTCCTCTTTTTAATACCTGTAATATATAAAATATATAGATGTTTTCTACAAAGCAGTTTGACTTAAAAATTTTTTAAACTGTGCCCTTTAGAGCTCTTGGTAGCCTCTTCCTCTATCTTACTGCTGAATAATTAGTGAGTCCATTCTGTGGATCAGGTGAGTATAATTTGTAAAAAATCATTAGTGTGTGTTTATGTGTGTGAGAAAGAGACAGAAAGACAAAAAAGGGGAGAGAGAGAGAGAGGTGAAGGGAGAGGGAGCAGGAGGGAAAGAGAAAAACTGACAAATTGCAAATGTCAGACTCTGTTGGCAGAGGTAGGAAGCCCTTTGGTTCTCAGATTTGGCTGGGAGAGTGAACTGCCGTCCTCCAATGCCTCTGGAGTGTCAACTGTGTAAATAGTCAACTTTCTGCTGGCTCTCTTGTGAATGAAAGTTTCTTATTCAGTCTGTAAAGTTACTTTTGAATATGTCACATACAGAAATGATACCTGCTCCCAAGAAAGTTTTCTTTTGATGCAAAGAAATCTTGTATATATTTAGTATATACCAATCTTGTATATATTTTCATTTATGATAATTGGAATTTCATGGCATACAAAAGCAAGATTGAGCATAAAAGCATCTGACTTTTCAATATATTCAAAAACAAAATATGTGAATAGGGTATATTTATATAATGAACATGCTGAAAATACCAAGGTCAGTATTTGTAATATCAAAATTTAAATATTGTCATAATTTGTGACTCCCTCAAAAATATATTCTCACTAAATTTAAAAAATAATTTTCAATTGGAAAGAGTGCTGAATATTTTCAGTTTTCCGCCAAATCCCCTCTCTGACCTATTCTAACATGCTCTTTGCCCAGAGGCTGTTTGCTAGGACCATGTAAGAAAAGGTTCCCTTGCCCTCCAACTTAGAGTTAACTAGCTATAGAGAGCACTGGCAGAAGATCAGGAGGTGGGAGGAGAGAATGGTCAGGGAATTTATTCCTTTTTCCTCACTGTGGGGTGTGGTTGGGCTGAATTTTTTATGAAGGCTGTGGCTCCTGTCAAGCAGACAGTCTCTTATAGTGACCACTCTGGGGAGTTCCACAGAACTATTCTCTCTCCTTGGGTCTTTGGGTCTAGGATTAGTCATAGATGGGATGCTTTCCTTGACCTCCTGACTTCCAGCCACAACACTCCTTACACTCTCCTTCGCTGAACTCACTTCCACCACCCTTTGTGAATGGGCTTCTCAAGGATTAAAAATAGATGGTAAAGACATCAACAATTACTTTGTTGGACAACTTTTGCAATTTTGCAATTATGGCATTGGGGCTTATCTGAGAGATTTATTTTTAAAAGGGGTCTTTGTCAACCCAAATTTAGTTTTGTTAAGAGGTTAGATATTTGCTTCTCATATTATTAGCCGAGCTTGCAAGGGCCTAACAGCAGGTTACATTTGCTTGAGCCTTTAATGCTGGATTCTGGGAACTGGTTGAACATGGACCATGATTGCTATGGACTTGAATGTGTCTTTCTAAAATTAATATTTTTAGTCCAATATGATGGTATTTGGAGGTGGGGCCTTTGGGAGGTAAGTAGATCTTGAGTGCAAGCATTAATGAATGGGCTTAGTACCTTTATAAAAGATACTCCAGAGAACTCTTAGCCATATGAGGACACAATAAGAAAATCATCTGTGAACCAATAAGTGGGTTCTCACTAGATGCTGAGTCTGATAGCACCTTGATCTTGGACTTCTAGCTTCTGCAATTTTGAGAAATAAATGTTTTAGCCACTTTGTCTATGGTAGTTTGTTCTAATAACTTGAATGAACTAAAACAGTGATGTTGTTACTAGCAATCGTAGCAAAAGTTATGTTTTATTCAAGACTCAAGGTAATGGAGAGATGTTAGAATCTTAACAATATAATCTAGTCTCTTTATTATTAAACTGTCAGAGCAAGTGTTATCTCTTAACTATTTAATTTTACAGGTGAACATTGAAGAAAATATCTGCCTTCATAAATAGTTGGTCTAAATACTAATAGAGAAGGAACGGATGTTTGGTAAATGATTTTGTTAGGCCCAGAGATATTCTTTCTCTCTCTTTTTTGTTTTGCTTGTAGGTGGACCAAAGAATATTAAAATATTTTCCTCAAATGTTAGCATCTACTGTTATATCCATTCTGTAAGACTGGGATATATATATATATATATATATATATATATATATATATATATATATATATATATAAATGTGTGTGTATATATATGTATATATATGTGTATATATGTGTATATATATGTGTATATATATATATACACTCTTTTGTATTTTTAATCTACATTGGTTAAAATTCTCTTAGCTGCAAATTACAAAATTGAACTCATACTAGATTAAGCAGACTAGATGATGGTTGCTATAAATGAAAACTCTAGAGAGAGTTTTGGCTTTGGCTTTTGACATTAAGTTCTGGAACTTAATGTCATCTTGGTATCCCTATTGTTTCCTCTTAGAATTTCTGTGTGCTGTCTCCATTCCTTTTGCTGATAAACAGCAAAGCCAGCTTTCCTGTACATTTTTCTTGTTACTTATGAAACATAAGAATGAATGTTTCTTTTTTCACTTCTATGCTAAGTATATATGGGGGGACTCTCATTGTCCATTTTGATCCTATACCCACTCCAAACCAACTGCTGTATACAGGAGAAAAGATTTTTCTGATGTCTGGGCTTAGATCATTCACACACACACTCTCTCTCTCTCTCTCTCTCTCTCTCTGATAGGGAGAAGGAAAGGGGGAATTGGAAAGAATTGGCATAAAGATGGAGGACAGGGAGGGTTAGTTGTAACTGGACCAGAACTGGCAAGGGTGATTTTATAAAAACTCCATGCCCATAGCACCCTTTGCACTAATGGTGCTATAGTCAGTGTCAGAAATGGAGCCCGCCCTGTTAAATATTTCCCTGGCAGCAGCTGACATGACATCTTACCATATCTAAATCTAGATTCCTGCATAGATGAATACAATGGCTCACAAAATAAACAAAAATAAAATTTAAGACCCTTTATTTTATACTTATAAAATCTCGATGGGGCCCTGGCTGGTGTGGCTTAGTAGATTGAGTGCTGACCTGAGAACCAGAGGATTGCCAGTTTGATTCCCAGTCAGGGCACATGCCTGGGTTGCAGGCCAGATGCCCAGTAGGGGGCACTCGAGAGACAACCACACATTGATGTTTCTGTCCCTCTCTTTCTCCCCCCTCTATAAACAAACAAATAAATAAAAATAAATAAATAAATAAACAAACAAACAAATAAATAAATAAATCTTTAGAAAAAAAATAAAACCTCAATGGGACAGATTGCTTGGAAGAACATATGAGTTAATCTACCCTATTTAGTGTAGGCAGACCTCTTAAATTAATATCAAGACTTGGGTGTTGATATCTTGCAACCAGTCCACAGCTTCTTTCCTTCTCTTTGTGAGGCCTCTGTTAAGACCATCTCACTCCAAAAGAGAGTTAGTAACAGCACTTGAATCTCAAAAGGGAAGAGGTAGGTATATTGATCCTTTTACACCTAGAACATATTTTGTCCACGAGCACATTGATTTTAATCTTTCCATATCTTTAAAAAAATTGGGAGACAAACTTAATTAATCTACAAATACCAGTTGTAGCAAACTCAGGGCCAAATTATTTACTTGTGTCACATTTATTAAACTACGAGATGCCTCTAAGTAATCATTTAGTGAACACAGAAATAATAAAATATTTTAGAGCCTATTTTTATTGCCTAAATGCCATAAACAAGTTTACCAAAATGTAGGGAAATGTTTCATTATATTTCTATAAGTTAACATAGCTATGGCACAATATTCTTTTGAAACAATGATATCAAAGCTAAGTCTACTTTGCTTATTGGTATGAATGCAAAATGCTTTAAAATAATAGAAATCACTTGTTTAAGAAAATATTAAAAGTACTGTTTCTGCAAGTAGATTTATATATTTTTAATGTAACATAAATAAAGTGATAAACTAGAATGCATGGCTATTACACACCAAGGCAGGCCCAGTGTTGGAACATAGTAGCAGGAAAGAAATACTTAACAAATAAATTAATTAGATAATTAATCACATACGTAAATGGGTCTTTGGCAGTATTAAAACTCCATTTTTGGTATATTTATACGATTATATCCTATTATTATAAATAATAAATATATAATTCCACCAGCTAGCATTGTATTAAATGGTGAAAACTTAGAGGCCTTAAAATCAAGAATAAAATGTGGATGTAACTATGACCAATGTTTTCTGACAGTCGCTTAAAGACATTGGTTAATACGATGAGAGCGAAAGTACAAATAAAATGAATTTATTTGGTAGATCGAATTGTTACCAAGAAAATCGAAGAGTAAAATAAAAACCTATTACAACTAATAGAAGGTTTTAGTAATATTTTTAATGGACATTAGAGTATGGATATCAAAATATTTTCCAAATATCAGAGAGAAAAAACCCTATAGCTTAGGATGTACAAGAAAAACTTATGCAGCTTTATAGATGAATATGATTTGGATAACATGAAAAGAACTATAAAATAACATCTAAATCAGAGTTAAAGATGGGGTTCTACAGCCCCCTAAAATATCTGGCATTGTTTTCATACTATGTGGTGGAGAGTGAAGAAAATGCTATTACATGGTGAATTATTGCAAAATATCTGGGAGGCCAATCTTTAGATTATCTAAGATATTTGTGCTTCAGAGAAAAAGATTGGAAAACAAATGCTAATTGTGGGTTTTGGTTGCTATTAGTAGTCTTTGGCAAGGTACCACAAGAAAGAGACAAGCCCTAGAAAAAAAACTAGCCAGTTTGAAAGAGAAATGAAAATAGAAAAAGAAAAATGCAAGAAATTTGAGGCCTGGCAACATTGGACAAAATGACTGCTTATAAGCCCAAAATTCTAAGAGATCTCATTAAGGGTATTTGAAATATGAAGGCTACTTATATGTCAGTTTTATGTTAAAGCTGTCTGATAGTGGGTAAGGGTTTACATAGAGTAAGCATATTTTTCATTAAATTCAGGTAGAAGGAAATATGGGCAAGTTTGCAAAGAAATTCCATATGAAAAATTTATTGTCAGGAAAAAAAGTGTAGCTCATGTAACTTTTGCCACATGTCATGTCCTTAAGTGTTACGTAGCGGAAAGATTCTATATTCATGAGATTAGAAAATTAGTGATTTCAACAAAGTTTAATGTAGTTCTCAGAACTCACTTGGTAATGAGCCTCATAAATCTCTAAGAAGGAATTATGAAGGTAGTTTTTCCTCAAAATTTTGTTCCCAAAATATTCTATAGCTTTTTTCCACTAATAAAACAACTATCAGCATTCCTAAGAATATTCTTTAATTAAAAATAGCTTGGGAAATTTTAGAATAAACTATTGCTTAGGTTAAAAATAAACATTCAGAAAGTATAAATATACTAAAAATAGAATGCAGAAATAAATTACAAAAGACTCTCTTTCATATGGCTGAGAAAGCCCTTACAAAATCACCCTTTCCCCAGATAACAGCTGTCAAACTGTTCTCTGAAGGCCCTGGTACAGCATGATTACAGAATTAGTGGACAAAATGTCAGTAAAGTTAGATGTGATCTGAATGACATTATCAACCACTTTGACCTAATTGGCATTTAGAATAACCTACTCTGCAAAACTTTGGAATGCACATTTTTATATGAATATGATCATTCACTATAATAGCCATAAAATAAACCTTAATAATCTAAAATGATTAAAATCAGAATCCACACTTTGACTATACTAGATCTAAATTAGAAAATAGTTATAATAAAGTATCTGGCAATACCTCAAATATATAAATATTACACAGAAAATTAGAAAATATTTTAGGCTGATTGATAATTAAAATACTTTACTTCAAATTTCTACCTATGATGGTCTAAGACCCTCTGAACCACCCTCTGCTGCAGAAAACCTGGACTTATAAAACAGAAAAGCATCATCTAAAGTTATTATAGTGATTACAATAACTTTATTGTTGTGATTAGAAGCAGACATGCTTTGGTGATAAATTCACATGTGGAAGAGGAGAGATAAGGTATACAAGTCAATTCCTGCCTCCCCAGCTTTTAGCATGAAACTAAAGTTTAATTGGCAGGACATGAATAGCACCCACAAAGGGTACACATAGAAAAACCCAGTCTATGTTGCTTTGGAGACCCAGAACAGTGAAGCTGCAAAACTAGAAACCATGAAGATAGTCACTTAATTAAAGAAAAACATTAACTCAGAAAACAAAAAATATGTATATAAATAAAATGGGCAATAGATTTGAACAAATACTTTTCAAGAGAAGATATAGAAATGGTCTTTAAGCACATCAAAAGTTTTCAGCATCACTAATTATCACAGAGATGCAAATTAAACCCACAATGAAATATCATCATACACTCATTAGAAGAGCTAGAAGAAAAAGCCTGGTAACACCAAGTTTGGGTAAGAGCATAAAGCAACTGGAACTCATGCATTGTATGAAGAAAATGCAAAATGGTGCACCTACTTTGGAAAACAGAGTTATACTATCTTTACATAATTCTATCCATAGGTATTTACCCAACAACATCGAAAATACATATGTCCTCAAAATGTATATGTTAATGTTCACAGTAGCATTATTTATAATGACTGGCAACTGATAGAATGATAAATAAATTATATCTGGATTACTATTCAGCAATAAACAGGAACAAAATAAGTTATGCATGAAACAACACGATGAATCTTAAAATAGTTTATTTTAAATTTTGAAAGTCAATCCTGATAAATTCTACAGACAATTATGATTTCATTTATATGAAATTCTAGACAAGTAAAACTATGACAATGAAAAGCGGATCGCAGGTCTCCTGGGGCTGTAATTTGAGAGATTTAGAACTGAGTGCACAGTGCTCAGGGGAAACTTCCAGAGTGAGAGAATATTCTCTACCTTTATGGTGCTTATATATAACTTAGGGTCAAAAACTACTCAGCTTTATTTGAGCACAAGCCCTGTCCCTTCCTCAGGATAAAACATTTTTCTCTGCATGATGAAATGCCTCTCATCCTTTGAGATTCAGCTCACATGAGATTTCCGATGTAGACATATTTGAACAATCAGAGAAATTTTTCTTAGTTCTTCTTTCCATAAAACTTTGTGCCAAATCCTTACCATATTATCTTTTAAGTATCTGTTTCACTTAATAAAATGGTACTCTATAAGAAACTGGGCTGCATTTCCATTTTGGACATTTGCAAGCTTCCAGCTAACCCTTGGCTCCCAGAACAGAACATAATAAATATATGTATTTTGTGCTACAACTTTCAGTTTTCCAAAGACTGATTTTTATTAAAGAGAGTCACACACAGAGGCAGCAATGTGACAATTGCCAGTGGAAAGAGGGTAAAGGGAGTAGGAGATAGAGGTAGGTCTAATATATGGTGACAGAAGATGGTCTGACTTTAGGTGGTGGGCACACAGTGCAATGTACAGATCTTATATCACAGAAATGTATATTTGAAACCTATATGATCTTAGTAACCAATGTCACCACAATAAATTAATTAAAAATTTCATCAAATTATCACTTGTAGCATTCTGTTTTACCATGTTTTAGAAACATTAATCATTTTTTTACTGTTCGTATTTCCTCTTATCCTGTGTCCTACAGTAAAGCTTACACTGCTTGAAATTATCATATAATTTTGTATAGTATTAACATATTTCTCCACTAGTGATGCCTTGCCCAAATTTCTCTAATACTTTCTTATAATATTTAGGTTTCCTTAATTTTAATCCTTTCTAGATCTTTTTCCAATCTTTTCTTATCAGTGGGCATACGTGCCTGAATGGCCCACAATTCACTTGAGCCTGTGATAATATGGTGAGTAATTACACACCATAATTTTGTTAATATATCATGTAATCAAGTAAGCTGCCTTAATAACTGCACTATTTCTAAGTCCTCAGTAGGAGAATTTCTTATTAATGATAATTAGACAAGCATTGCATAGTACTGGTATATTTTAGAAAACCTTCATAGATTCAGGAATGCTAGCAACTCCTTTGAGATTAAAAGTAATTTAGACATGGGAGGGAGTCAAACTTTCTGACTTATCCTCATTAGCAAGCCATTGTTAAGACAAGAATCTTTTCCTCATTTTCCAGTGATCATCTTAGAAAAATGTATTGCCTGTGTTATGGATGAGTCAACAAAGATTATTAAAATTAACTTCATGGAAATAGCTTTCTCCAAGCCAAAGATTAAATCATAAACCTAGATTTGAATTCAGATCTGTTTGATATCAAACACAATGTCTTTTTTGAGATACCAGCCTGCTGCTGCATGACAATCTTTTCAAAAAATGTACTTATTATGAACTTTATCAAACACATACAAAAGCATAGAGAACAGTATAACCAACACTAAGAATATCAGAGTGCACATTTATCAAAACTCATATATTTCTCTCATCTAGTTATTTGTATCTCTTTCTTTTCTTATTCTTTTGCTATCATATTCTGAAGCAAATCTCAGATGTTATGTCATTTAATTCCTATGTATTGGGTTGACCAAAAAAGTTCATTTATCTTTTGCCATACGATGGCTCTCATAGCACTTAGTTGTCTTTAACTTCAACACAATTTTGTTAGATTGTATTGTGACAGTTGTCATAATAGCATACATTTAAAAAAGAGCATCAACATTGGAGAATGTTTGTGCACCCATTTTAATATTGAATATAGAAGAAATACATAGCATTTTTGACATATTATGCTTTACTATTTCAAGAAATGTAAAACTGCAACTGAAATGAAAAAAAAAGATTTGTGCAGTGTATGGAGAAGGTTATGTGATGGATCGAATGCGTCAAAAGTGGTTTGTGAAGTTTTGTGCTGGAGATTTCTTGCAGGATGATGCTCTGTGGTTGTGTAGACCAGTTCAAGTTGATAGTGATCAAACCGACATTAATTAAGAACAATCAATGTTCTAACATGTGGGAGATAGCCAATATACTCTAAATATTCAAATCAATAAACTTATTGGTGAAAGTGAGTGATAATTGTCAGGTGCTGAAGTCTTTTCGTTGCCAAATTTCCCAACAATCTTCTATTCTACTGAGTAGAATAGAATGAATTCTACTCTTCAACTGAATTCATTAGATGTTGCAAAATAGTAATTTTCTAAATTTGTCGTTCTTCATTAGCTACATTTCTTCTGAGAGAAGAAATTTATCCTATCAAATAGCCTCATTTACTTTTTTTGTGAATTATAGGGGACATGGGAGAATTAGCATCAATGCTTTATTTTGGTCATTAACAATTTTCAATTTTCAGTGCAAAGAGGTGGTGCCCTAGATACTTTATAATCCCTTCCAGCCTCTGCCCACCCCACCCCATGTCATTGTAAATTTATATGTTTTTACATATTCAATATATTTAAATAAATTAATCTTTTTGATGCTACAATTGTTCCATTCTTGGCTCTTTGGTGATGAAAATTTTTTTAAATTTATTTATCTTTAGAGGGGAAGGGAAGGAGAGAAATATCAATGTATGGTTGCCTCTTGTGCGTCCCATGCTGGGAACTGGCCTGCAACCCAGGCATGTGTCCTGACTGGGAATCGAACCACGATACTTTGGTTCAGAGGCCTGTGCTCAATCCACTGAGCTACACCAACCAGGAAGAGATTTTTTTCTTTATTTCTTATTGTTGACACTATTAGAGATGTCCACATTTCCTACTCCTCCCCTTTGCCTGCCTCCACCCAGCCCCCATGCTCCCTTCCCTTTGGCCATTACCACACCATTGCCTGTATCTGTGGGTTATACATATAGGTTTTTTTGCTAATCCCTTCACCTTCTTTTCATGTTGCCTTCAGGTTTAACCCATTCTGTCTTTTACCAGTTTCTTATTTTTTTGTCACAAGACATTTCTAATCTCATCACGTATATTTCTTCAGGTTTATATCTGAAATTATCATTGACTAAAAAAGGTTCAGTTCTTTCAGATGAGAATGGCATTTAAAGAGCATTCTGGGCACTAAGGGTACTCCTTGTTATGAGGTTATCATTGATTTGGGACATTCTTAGTAATAGAGACAGTAAATAGATATTTAAAATAAAACATGGATTTATATGGCTATGTCTGACATGCAGATTTTTTCTTGAGTTTACACTTACATTTTTATCTTAAACTAAAATATTTGTTCCTTACAACATTAAGATGCCTTTATTTGCATCATCTGAAAATATACATGTAAAGTGGTTCTAAGAATAACATAAATATTACTATTAACTAAAATATTACTGAATATATTAAGATATAGTCACGTCTTATTCTTAGCATGTCTTATGTGAATAACTATGGATCTATAGTTCACATACTATTTTTATATTCTACATTGTACATAGGCAAATTGTATATTATGATATATTCAGAAAAGTCTGGCTTTCTTTGTTAGTTCTTCTAACCTAGGCCCTTCTTAGTCTCAGTAAATTATATTTTTATAAAATCTTATTTATTTCATTGTTTCTTTTTCTTTCTTTTCTCAATTTTGTATTGATTTGTTTAATTTTTTTCTTATTGTTTTAGACAATTTTCTCTATGACATTGTTTTCTTTCTACTTTTTTTCTAAAATAAAATGTGCTAGGAACACTGCTAATAACATTACATAAATTTCATATATCCAAATTTATAACACAACATCTATAAACTCTATTGTATGCTCAGCACCCAGATTCTAGTCTCCTTCCATTGCCATATATTTGACCCCCTTTACACTCTTTGTTCTCTCCTCATTCCTCTTCCCTCTGGCAACCATCATTCTGCTATCTATCTATGAGTTTGTTTGTTTATTTTTTTTGTTTATATCCTACATATGAGTGAAGTCATGAAGTTCTTATCATTTCCCACCTGACTTACTTCACTTAACATGATACTCTCAAGATCCATTCATGGTGTTTCAAATTGAAGTATTTCATCTTTTTAATGGCTGAGTAGTATTGCATTGTGTACCACTTCTTTATCAATCATCCCTTGAAGGACACTGAAGCTATCTATATCCATGAAACAATACAATATGGAGAGAAAACATAGGAACTAAATCTACAGGTCTCAGAGAAGTTTTTTTGAACTTGACTCCAAAGACAAGGGAAGTGAAAGCAAAAATAAATGGATGGGACTACATCAAACCAAAGAGCTTCTGCTCAGCAAAAGGAAGTTGTTTACTATAGTGCTTTTAGAAAGAGCAGTACTGCATGGTGAGAGTCAGGAGAAGGAACCATGCTATTGCAGAGGAGGATAATGCCAAACAGGACAGCAAATTGATTATAATTTTTGCATTTTTACAATGTGTGTGTAGAGGGGATCACCTTCTCCAGTCTAGGTGCTTCACACTGACGCACTGTATATGCTTCACACTTCCTCCTTGAGGTGACTTTGGGAAAGGGAGTAATTTGGAATGACTTGCAAAATACAAGTACTCTTAAGTTCTTAAAGCTCAATTTAGTGCACAGCCTAGATCTCAGAAACAATTTTTTCAAATATGCATACATGTTTTAATAAAAATGAAAAAACAGCCTGACAAACTATATGTATGTGGGTGCATTTACATTTATATATTATATAATGTTCTTTCTAAAACTGTTAGTGCTTTCATTAGGGAGATGATTTCTGTGAGCACCTACTATAACAGGTGTGGGACAAAGTCAAGAACTTGGGGTGTGCAGAAATAGGAGCTTGGGGTGTCCAGGAGTATAGAATGTCCCCCATAAACTTGTCTGGGGAATGGGAGATGTGGAGCAGGGCCACTGAGAGTTGTTTTGTGTATCAGTAACAGTAGGCTAGCTTCACATTAATGCTGAATAGTTTTCCTGGAGCAGAGATATGGGAGTGACTTTGACCCATGACATATCAGGGAGGCAGCTCCCCTGGTTACAGTGCCTGCATGACAGCCTGGAGACAGTTTGCTGGAGCCTCAGGGCCATGCCTACCTTGCCTCTTGGCATGCCTAACAATGGCAGCCAAGAAAAGCTGAAGATACGGGAGTGCTAGCAGGTATAGCAGGTGGTAGGAGGAATCAGAAATGGGGTTATGGAGGAGGATCCAGGCTGGAATATAAACTAAACTGTGGGAAGCCATGTGCAGAGGGGACCTTTCAAGATCATGCAGGTCAAAAGGGGGTGGAAGGACTCTCATGACTGGCCATGAGGAGGTGCCATGTGGTTTTGGATTAAGAAATGGAGATCGTGACAACACCACAGATGGTGCTGGGAACTGTGAAAGGCCTGCCCAACCAAGAATGAATTACTGGGAGGAAGCAGGAGAAGTGAGCCGCTGACTTCTGTGTTTTTATGAAAGGCGGTACTTCTGACTGGCATGCTCTGACACTGGCCTGACTTGGCAGAAATGGGGGACAGCACTTTTTGGATGTTCAAAGGGAGTGGGACTTAATGGAAAAATTCCACCATTACTCTAAACCTGTAGAGTAGCTACAGGTTTTTGTTTTTCATGGCAGAAAATTCCGGTTTTGGGGGGAAGATTTTAAAGGAATCTTTAGAAGATAACAATATAAAAGGGTTTTCAGTGGTCTGTGGGAAAGCAGGATTTGTCTTGATGTGGAATTTGGAACACAACAGTTCTCTAAAGCCAATTGTCATTCAGTTTTTGAGGTGGAATTTAAATAACACCATTATTTTCTAAGAACTCCTACTCTGTCTACTCTGTTCTAAAAAATTATAACTGCATTCTTTTCCAAAGCATTTACTTTCAAGATCCTTTCTTGATTATTATGCTGTCTTACTTAAGATTTACTTTCTCATCAAAATAATAGATCATATAAGTAACAATTTTGAGTTAAGAAATGTAATTTGAATTTCCAGAGGCCAAACTCCAAAATGTAAGTTCTGCCTTGTGTGAATATAACACAGAGTTTCAAAATGTAAATAAGATTTCTTGACAAGGGAAAAAAGTCCTTTTAAATTTAGTAAAGGGTTAGCTTAAAAAATTAGTACTTGGACACAAAGATTAGACTGATTATCTGCTTTGCTACCTAGTATTTCAGAGCTACTTAATAGTTTAAAATAAAAGACATTGGACATCAGTACCTAGTTAGTTAATATCTTCAGGACAAAAGTTTGAATCTGAATAGCCATAACTTTGAGCATTTAAAGAGAGGTTCTATAAGTTTGAGATGTTTATTTTAAACCATTATTTGCAATAGTCATTTTGGAGCAGGATAGTAAGAAGCTAGGAAGATTCCTCAGCAAGTGGAATGAAGAAACTGAGACAGATAGCTGAACACAAAAGCTGAGCAATTTACAGTCAGATACCAAAAGTACACCCCTTCAGAAATAACTTATAGGTTGCAGTTGTATTTTAGCTCCAGGCCAAGAAAAGCAGCAAAACCAGGTGGGTGATGGAAGGGCCTGCTGTGGCACTGACCAGTCAGTGGAGACCATGACCCTAAAAGAGCTCACCTGAAAAACTGATGAATATTCTCTGAAGCCGTCTGCTGACACCTCCCCTAAGATTCCCACCTGCAAGAGAGAGATAAAAGCTTTAAGACAAAGGAGCTAGCCCCTAGTCTCCCTCTGTGGAGCAGCCTGCACCATTCCCTTTCCCTCTTCTTTCCCCACTTCTTCTCCCTCAGGCACACATCTCCTAACCTCTAAGGGACTTGCTGCCAGGAGAGCAATAGGAAGTGGCAGCTTGTCCCAGGCTAACATTCTGAATATTCCCCCAAGGGCTACTTTTCTCTGACTTCCCAATGAGCTAAGGCAGCCTAGCCTAGGTTCTCCTGTTATTTCTTTTTATTTTTGAGTATGTGAAACATTGATTTTATTCTTTTTAAAAATTTTATTTAGTTACTTTTAAGTACAGTTTTTGTCTGTTTCTCCCATCCCAGCCCCCCCTGCCCTGTCTCCCCACCTCCCTCCCATTCCCCCCCGCCCAGTGCTCATCCCTGTGTCTTTCATACTTGTTCCTCAAAATCCCTCCCCATTTTTTCCCCTTAAATTCCCTTCCCTCTCCCCTCTGGTCACTGCCCACTTGTTCTCTATTTCAATGTCTTTGTTTTTATTCTGTTTGCTTGTTTGTTTTGTTGTTTAGCTTCCTGTTAAAGGTGAGATCATATGGTATTTGTCTTTCAATGCCTGGCCTATTTCACTCAGCATAATGCTTTCCAGTTCCATCCATGTTGTTACAAAGGGTAGTAGTTCCTTCACGGGCCTGTGAAGCAAAAGAAAAGGCTCCTGTTATTTCTTAAGTTCTTGCTTGTTTCACTGTCTCCAGCTCTATTAAATGTACCTTCATAGTTACTTGGACTCACATTCTGAAATCTTTCCTACATGAAGTTGAGAACACACTACTTGCTGGCCCTAGGTAGACCCACTTAGGGTAGGGCCCTGTCTGGTAGCACTTTTACCTAAAATATTGTTTTCATGATACATTTCATACATGATTCTTATTTATCATGTGGATATAATAATGATATCTCACATACCAAATAGTCTATCCAACAAAGAATATGGTTTAAAAACTTTGTCATTTCACTTATGCATAATCTATCTATCTAAATGAAGATACTAGAGAAATTACATAATTTGCTTTATGTAACATAACTAGCAAAAGTTGAAATTAAATTTCTTTTAATCAAAGTCTCAAACATGAAGGAAAAGTTAATGATGTTAAATAAGGGTTAGCAAATTTTTTCTGTAAAGGTGCAAATAGCAAATGTTTTAGTCTTTGTGGGCTGCATGGTTGTTAGGTCTCTATCACATACTACTCAATTTTGCCAGTGTAGCATTAAAGCAGTCACAGACAATGTGTAAATGAATACACAGGTTGTGCTACGATAAAACTTTATTTACAAAAATATGGAAGGCTATTTTTGGACTCAGAGCCATAGTTATAGTTTGGGTGAGTGGGGGCTGGGTATTGAAATCTTACCATTTGGGATAACATAGATGGACACAAAGAGTACTATGCTCAGTAAAAGTAGTCAGAGAAAGACAAGTACTATATAACTTCACTTATATGTGGAATCTAAAGAACAAAATAAATGAACAAACAAAATTGAAACAGCCTCATACATACAGAGAACAGACTGAGCATTGCCAGAGGGGAAGAGGATTGTCGGAGCATTGAGTGAAAGAGGTGAAGGGACTAAGTACAGTTTGGTAGTTACAAAATAGTCATGGGGATGTAAAGTACAGCATAAGGAATATAGTCAATAATATAGCGATATCTATGTATGGTGTCTGTTGGGATACTGGAAAGGTGTAAAGTATATGATTGTATAAGCACTTAGCTATACACCAAAAACAACACAAAATAAAATTTAAAAAATTACAAACAGCAATGACTTTGCATAAATAAGGTACATATAAATAGAAGAGTTTTTCACCCCCACAATTTTTGAGATATATTTAAGGACTAGTGAAATGCACAGGTCTTAAGTATATAGCTCTAACACTTCTATCACACCTAAATTTCCTTCAGGCTTTTTGTCACTCATTCATCTCCACCAGTAGAGGCAAACATTGTTCTTAATCTTTCACTGTAAATCCATTATTTTTGCTCCAGAACATTTTATATAAATGGAGCTATTCATAGAAACCTTTTATGTCTGGCTATTATAAGTTTTCTATTGCTGTATAACAAATTATCACACATTCAGTAGCTTCTGACACAATCTTCATGATCTCACAATTTCCATGTGTCAGGAATCCAGGCATCACTTAATGAGGTCCTCTGCTCAGGGTCTCACAGCCTAGGTCAGTGTTTTCTGGGGCTGCTTTCCTATCTGGAGACCTATCTGCTTTCCTATCTGGAGACCTAGCTGCTTTTCCCATCTGGAGTGTTCTTCTGTGCTCTTTGACAATGCTGAAAGAATTCCGTTCCTTACGGTTTTAAGGCTGTGGTCCTCCCCATAGGTAATTTACAATATGACTGTTTCATTCTAGGAAGGCATTGTTTTTCTTCAGGAAGAGCTTTCATTTGTAAGTCAGACCTACCTCGTATTATGTCTCACTTAACTCAAAATCAGTGGATTTGGGAACTTTGGAGCTTAACTGATGTCATATTATGTAACCCAATCATAAAAGTGACACACTTTCTAATCACAGTTCCAACCCACATTCAAGGGGATTATACAGGGTTACATGGAGTGAGGGTATTCCTGTCTTGAGGAACTGTTGGGAACCTCTCTGCCTGGTTTAAGGAGTTGTAACTGCCCCGCATGGATAAGGCTGAGTGAGCAACCTTGGGACTGTGAGCCACTAAGGAGACAAAGCTTATTTCCTTGGCAGGAGAGCTGCTTCTGTTTCATTCCCTGCCCCCAACACTTGGTTGGTTGGTCAGTGATGGGTAAGACCCCTCAGAGGTGAGCAACCTAAGCCAGACACAATCACTTGGGAGGCCCTCAAGGATGGACTCAGGGGGGATGCAGCAAAGAGGGGGTGATGGACTTTTGTCCCCCAGCTATTCTGACATAGCCTGAGTCCCCATTTCCATCTGGGAAAAGCACTTCCTGGCTCTAATCCACTTAAGCCTAAAAACTTATGACCAGGAGGGAGGTGCAGTCTTTTGCAGGCTAGAGAGGGATCCGGGGTGATTGGGCAGAAGAAAATTACTAAAGTCCTGTGAAGCCTGCTTTGCTAAGAGTGCTTTCATTCATATGATAAGGGTCTGAGCAGGAAATGAGTATGTCCCCCAAAGTTTTTGCAACCCCCTTACCTGACAGTCACTGACTCAGATTAAGCCCTCAGATCTCTTTGAAATGTTATCTATTGTTTGATCCTTTCCACCTTACATTGATTGATGAGCTTTACCTGTATTCCTGTGTATTATGAACCTAATAAAAGCAGTAGAGGGAGGGGTTCTTGGTCCCTCTCCTGTGAAAGATTGACCACATTTCCTCCCCAAGCAGATTATGTCTTGGCAGTTTTATTTTCATCCATGGCAAAGAGGGGGGCTTGCGGGCAAAGTTTCCCCCACAAGCAACTACCACAGACTTCTTTCATTCATAATATTCATCCATATTATTGATGTCTTTGCACATATTGGTAGTCTTCCATTATACAAATATAATTTCTTAATTTACTCTTATTTATAGACAATTTTTCTAATTTTGAGTTGTTATGAATAAAGCTATCCTAAATTTTTATACACATTTTGTGGACACATTTTTATGTATTTGGATAAACATCTAGAGGTTAAATTCATAGGACATAATAAAGGTATAGCTTTATTTTAAGTTCTTTCTTTGCTTTGTCTTGAGTCAAACTACATTTTCTAAGACCATATTAAAAATATATCAGTTCAAAGCACTCCATGTTCATTTACTTCAATGTTTTGAAACACCTGGCTCTTCTGCTCTTACTTTTCTCCAAGTTTGCACATGCTATTTTAAACTAAGCTGTTTTTTTCTTCTCTAAGAAATAAAAAGACACCCAAATGTTCAATATTAGTAAAACTGCATGCAATTATGCATGCATTTTACCTAAGAAAAAATAGTTACAAAATCTGAGAGTTCTTCTCAAAGATCAAGAAATCTCTGGTTATAGCAAAGCAAAGCAAAACAAAACAAAATTTTTTCAGGGATATGATGTTTGATCATTGGCACTTTACTGCTTAGATGTGCTTTTGTATGTTTATGGTATAGTTTTATAATATGTTTATACACATATAATTTTAGGAAAAGCCATCAGATAGCAACTAAACCTTTTATCAGTATTAGTAAAGAAGTTTCTCGAATGGTATGAAAATGATTCTAGGTGACAAGGTCAAACATCTCTTGTATGACATTATTGTATGACTGTGCTCATAATATCATTCCTTGAGTATTATTTCTGATATGTGACAAAAGAAGCACCTCTATTACACAGAAAATTATAGGCTAGGGTGAAAGCTATATTTTATATCAATTTTCAAAGAGACCTGGGTGAAGAACTTGTAGTTTTATCACTGATAAAACCCAAAATAATTGCATGACCTGCTTAGACTCTTATTTCAGACTTTTTCTAAAACAATACACCACTTCCTAATCATTATGGAAAGAATTCAAAATAACATAGTGATATATAGTAAAGACATTGTGTGCTTCCATATCAATATTTTTAATAATTTTTTATCAAGAGAAAGTCTTGTCTGTGAAAAGATAGTCAAGGGCCAACAAAGAAAACTCTGAATAAAGTAGAAATTCTGCGTATGCTGGCTCATACAGTTCATACCAGCAAGGGTCACTGAACTTCATTTTCTATTCTACTGTGTGACTCCAATTCTTTGAAGAACACCATAGGGATGGAATCAGTTTCCTGAAGCTGGCAAAAATCATGCAGGAGGATCAACCACTTTTTTAAGCACTTATTCCCCACTTTTCTTCATGTGTAAATTTATCATGTACACACTATAATTGTTTTAAACTAAAATTCAATTTGTAAATATAAGTAAAACAAAAATTCAGTTACTGTCACCAAAATGGCAAGTAGGCACCCCGATATTATGGCTTATTCTAGCAATTGGCATTTCCTTAATAGCAATCTGGAATGATGGCACTTGTAAGGAAAACTGGTTATCACCAAGGTAACTACCAACTCAATGGGAGAACTGTCACTAACATTTTCATTATTTTCAGGTCATAGTGATATTGATAGAAAGCTTTTTCAGACTTCTGAGAGCAGGGTGGGGAACAGGAGAGGATTCCAGGGGAGATCACAAACTGCCTAGTGCCGTGGTGAGGCAGTGCCAGGTCCCAAGTCAGGGCAGCATTGCTTGGGTAACCAACTGCAAGCTCCCCTGACCCTGAGCAAGATGTTCTTACAATGAGCATGAGCAGGGCTAGCAAGATAATTGGGTAAGAAAGAAAATGCCCCCCTATCCTTGTCAGGTACCAGATATGGGATGAGACTAGGACAAGGCTGGTGCCTACACAAAAGAAGTTAAAATGGTGGCAGGGGGAGTGCTAGACCAAAGAGTCATGTCAGTCTAGCCATGGGAAAGAAAGGAGTGGTAGGGAGGTGGACCCAACCAAAGTACTTGAAAGTTTAGAAAGTTAATTGGACATTCTGAGAAACCACCTGGTCCCTCCCATACACATAACTAATATAAGCCCAAGGAAACCAAGAGACTATCTCTCTCTCTCTTGCTCCTGGCTCACTGCTTGGGACCTCTGTCCTCTCCATGGACTGCTAAGGACACATGGCCCATGGCCTCCAGGAGGGAGTGTCTCTCTCTTGCTGACATGGTAGAGCATTTGTGGTGGGTTCATACACTCTCTGACATGGCATGCTCCCCTGACCCCAAGCAGAGGATCTCATGGCCTAAGAAGTCAAATGGCCAATGGAGGCACTGGTGCTCCACAGGAGAGTGAAGCCAGACAGCAGCTGAGAACAAGCTAAGCTACCTGGATGATCACTTGGTAACCACCTGTGTTTTCAAAGAATGGCACTTTAAAATGGGCCAGGAAATCTCAGCACTGGCTTTTGTTCTGGTCTTGCTGAGGACAGGTGGGTTTTTTAGTTTACTGGAGGAGATGAGCTTTGAGATGAGAAGTCCCATTCTCCCAGATTGTTCAGCAACCAAATAAAACTCTTTTTCACTTCTTACTACCTTTGCATCTAAAGTTTGCCTTTTGGTGGTGGCAGGCAGCTGAACTCTGCTTTTGTTTGCTAACAGTAAGAAAATAAAAAAATAAATTTTTTCTTATGTAAAAAGCTTATTTATATATTTCTATGATGCTGCCATCGAATATTTTTATTTTCTGAATGTATCATAAAAATAAGCTATATATTTGAGCCCATTTATTTGAACACTCCAATTGGGCTTACCTTCTTCCTTCTGCTGCCAGAATTTGTCATGTTCTGTCTCAGTGCATTTGCACTTGCCATTACTTTTGTTTAAAATCTGTCACCTTTTTGTCATCCTCAAAAGCATAATTCAAACGTCGTTTCTTCAGGGAAGACTTTCCTGACCTGCCTCCTGCATAGGTCTTTAATGGGATGGTTTTCAGTTTCCATTTATGGATCCATGTTTTAAAGTGATAAATTCTTTTTTAATTTTTTTTATTGATTATGCCATTACAGTTGTTCTATTCCCCCCTTCATTCCCCTCCACCCTACCCCCCCATCCCCACCATTCTCCCCTTTAGTTTATGACCACGTGTCTCAAGTTCTTTAGATTCTATATTTCCCATACTATTCTTGCCCCCTCATCTATTTTCTATCTACTGTCTATGCTACTTATTTTCTGTACCTTCTCCCCCCTTCTCCTCCTCCCACTCCCCTGTTGCTAACCCTCCTTGAGATCTTCATTTCTATGTTTCCACTCCTGATCTAGCTGTCCTTTTAGTTTGCTTTTGTTTTAGATGTGGTTGTTAATAACTGTGCCTTTGCTGTCCTTTTACTGTTCATGTTTTTTTAACTTCTTTTTCTTAGATAAGTCCCTTTAACATTTCATATAATAAGGGCTTGTTGATGATGAACTCCTTGAATTTGGTCTTATCTGAGAAGCACTTTATCTGTCCTTCCATTCTAAATGAAAGTTTTGCTGGAAAGTGGTAAATTCTTTTTTCCACCCCACACTGTAGCTTCAGGAGGACCAAGACTGTGTATATATTTTACTTACTTATTTTATTTTTTAAAAGATTTTGTTTATTTTATTTTTAGAGTGTGGGGAAGGGAAGGAGAAAAAGGATGAGAAACATCAATGTGTGGTTGCCTGTCGCGTACCCGTCACTTGGGGACCTGGCCTGCAACCCATGCATGTGCCCTGACTGGGAATTGAATCTATGACCCTTTGCTTCACAGGTCTGTGCTCAATCCAACTGAGCTATACCAGCCAGGTTCACTCATTATTTTAGCTCTGGGGTCTAGTGCAATGTGTAACACAAAATAAGCCCTCAGTAGATTAATGTGTTTCTTCTAATGTTGTAAATATTTAAAAATAAAAATACTCCTGCATTCATCATTCCTTATGTTCACTAGGCCTTTTTTTCTTCTTTTAGTTTTTACTTCCTTCATTTCTTCCCTTCCATTTTTAGACTTTCATGTGAAAAAAAAACAAAAAGAGGACTCTGTGATTCATTCTGTTTCTGACACGTCTAAGATTCTAATGGTTTGCTTTTTACACTATTTTGGAAGCAGAGGCTTTTGATGACTCACATTGTGTCAATGTTCCCCAATGTATTTAATCTCTGGATATTCCACGCAGTTACGATGGGGAGAGGAGCAAAAATTTCTCTTCTTTTGTGTAATTTTCAATCTTCCTTTGTTTGTAAAAGGAACTTTTTTCAAATTATTGGATTAATGTTTTAAAAATAATTGATGAGCATATGCATACCTAGTAAGAAATGAATTATTAGTAATTTCTTCATCACCCTAGAGTGGAGTATTAACTATTGAAATGTTAATCCTTAGTAATATAACATAATTAATTTTGTCCAAGGAGTGCATAGTTTCTGGTGAATACTAAGTTGCTTGAAAAGTTGGGTTGGCCAATATTTCCAGAATTCTGCTTTAAGGTGATGCTAAGCTATTCTTTACAGTTGACATATTTGTCTAAAATATTTTAGAAGGAAATAGGATTTGAATAGGGTCCCTATCCATAAAATCCTTAAAGTCTAATGAAAATAATATGGACATATTGTTACAAAGCAATATTGTTACAAGCAATATTGTTACAAGCTTTCCTTGTAAATTACTGGTTCAAAGATGTGATTTTTGTAGGTTTTTTCTTTTCCTGCAATATTTATTTTAATGAATAGACTTCATTAGTTAAAACAGTTCTACATTTATTTAAAAAATCAAGCAGAAAGTAGAGTTCCCATGTAGTCCTCCTATTTTCCTACCTTCAGTTCCCTTATTTACATTTTTCATTAATTTGTAACATTTTTTACAATCAATGAGTCAATATTGATACACTACTATTAACTAAACTCCACTGACTACATCAGGGGTCATTTATTTGTGTACATTATAAAATTCTATGGATTTTGACAAATGTGTAATGACATCCACAGTCATCTATCACACAGAGTAGTTTCACTGCACTAAAACCCCTCTGTGCTCTGTCTATTCATTCTTATCTCCCCTAGCACCTGGCAAGCAGTGATCTTTTTATTGCCTCCAAAGTTTTACTTTCTGTAAAATGCCATATAGCTAAAGGTATACAGTATACAAACTTTTTAGATTGGTTCTTTCGCTTAGTAATAGAAGTATGCATTAAAGTTTCCTTTGTGTCTTTTCATGGCTTAATAGTTTACTTCCTTTTAGCACTGAGTAATATTGTGTTGTAGGTATGTTCCAGTTTGTTTATTCATCCACCTACTGAAGAACATCTTGGTTTCTTCACTTATGAATAAAGTGGCTATAAGCATTTGGTGCTGGCTTTTGTGGGGACATTGAGTTTTTATCTCCATTGGGGAAATACCAAGTAGCCCAGTGGCTGGATCCTATGGTAGAACTGTACTTACTTTTGCAGGAAACAAGCAAACTGTTTTCCAAAGTGACTGTATCATTTTGCCTTTCTATCTATAGCAAATGATAGTTCGTGTGGCTTCACATTTTGTCAGCATCTGGAGTTGTCAGTGTTTTATATTTTAGCCATTCTAATAGGTATATAATGGAATCTCATCATTGTTTTTATATCACATTCTTAATGGCATATGGCACTGCATAATTCACATGCATATTTACTGGTTTTAATTGTTATTAAAATACTTCTAATACTTTTGAGAGGAAAAAATATAAAACTTCAAAAGATTCTAAAGAATCAGTATGAATTTTTAAATAAAACTTTCTAGTCACTTTCTACAGAAAATTTGTATTTAGTAACCATGTCAAGTACAATATAGTGCAGTTTTTTTAAAATACCAGACTTCACTGTATATCACCAAACCAAGCTTTCCCTCTATGCTTTGATGGCAAATTTAAAGACCTACAAATGGCTTTCCACTATAATATGATGATCACTTCTCAAAGTAATAAAGAGTTTTTTAATATGAATGACACCCTTTATGTCTTGGTAATTCACATGGCTAGCTTGTGAATAACCTTGCTGTGTACTTGCCTACTAGTATCCTGCTCATGTTGTTGTATCAGCTCTACTAATGCTGCATTGCTTTGACCTCAGTCATGAAATAGGTACATTTTTTAGAGAATTAAAACACCAGCATGTCTGGTCTACAACCTCAGTTTCCTGGCTAGCTACACTGATCTCGAAATATTGTAAATGGAATTGTCATAGCCAAACATTTAATTTTTGTATTGTTATAGAACAGACTCAGCGAGAGTAGGGGAGTAAACAATATACTATTACTGAATGAACCCCCTTGTGCTCCGGGAGTTCCCCCTGTACTAGGTTCGCCTTGCCCATCACCAGGGGAAAAAAACCATCTCTCAATGCCAGATATTGGTGAAAAGGAAAGGAATTATTTATTTAAACAATTATACAGACTTAGAATAATGACTTAATGTCTTCATTAAAATGCTAAAATCCTTTAGAATATCCACAAACAAACACAGTCCTTCCTTTCCCCCATGGCCCAGTCAGGGGTACCATATCTCAGGAAAAGAAGTAAAAGTCCATGACTCAGGAAGTCACTGGTTCTTTTCAGTAATCCATGCTTGGCTAGCTGGCCTCCCTTGGTTCCCAGCACCATCAGCTGTGTCACCACCACTATCTCCAGTTAATCCAAAAGGATTCACAGGAACAAGTATAAAGCACACATGGAAAAAAACTAACAGGGGTGGAAATGGGAGGCAGGTGGGGAGCACTGGGTGTTGGGCTCAGTTGGGAGTAAAAGACAGAAAACTGTACTTGAACAATAATAAAATAAACAAAAAAGAGAAAAAAAAAAACAAAAACCCAAGACCATGTGGTACCTTCTCATGACCCACCAGCAAGAGTCATTTCACCCTTTTTCTTCCCAGCAAGGTCTCTCCTGCTTCCTAATCCATGTGGCAAAAGGGAGCACCCCAAAGCCATGTGGTTCTGACTCTTGTAAAAGCTTCATGGTCCCAAAACACCCCTCAAGGCTGCTTTCTGGGTCAAATCCCAGTACCTGTCTTCCTTTGCAGCCCTATTCCCAACTCCTCCCTGAGTCAGTTACACCTGCCAGCATTCTTGTGCCTTCTGTTCTTCAAGATTTACTAGGCTTCTATAGTAAGTCAGGGCAGTCATGGCCCCATGGCATGGAGCTAACCATCTGCAAACTCTCATGCAGGTGCTGTAACCAGAGGGAGTTGCTTCCCAGTTACAGCATGGGTTGAAGATATTCCTATCTCCCTGGCTCAAAGCAAGGCCATAGGTATTTAACATATCTATGAAACCAGTTAAAAATTATAGATATGTTAAATGACCAGTCCAGAGGTTAGCTGTGAAACTGTTGCTATGCAAAACAGCTCTCAATGGCCCTGCTCCATGTGTCCCATCCTCCAGTTCAGAGTTGTTGGGGTGAGGGCATCCTATATATATTTTTTCTAATATTTCCTGGACACCCTGGATGCTGAACCCCAATTAAAAATTCCTATTTGAGCCCCACCTTGGTTGCCCCCTGTTATAGTATTAAAGTTTCATTTGGGCAACTTGCCCCCCTGAAGGAAGGTATAACACATTCAAGTAGGTTTCTTTGGGAGAATGATTATTTTTATTTCCTAGAGATCTTAAGATTGAGGTTAAACTATTCTGGCAGAGTGTGAATGATCTCTGACTTGGATTAAAAGCAAACCAAAGCCACTTTCTGCCTTGTGATTCTTTTAAAGTAGCTTTTATATTTGAATGTCACTCTTGTGTGCTGTATATAATAGCAGTTAGTAACGTCTTGATTATCTTAAGGATATTTGAAAACATCAGGGTAAACAAGAGTACAAAAGTAAAAAAAAAGCATACAAAAGGATTGAAGGTCATCTTTTAATCCCATGAAACACCTGGCATGGTTTATTCTTTTAGTGTTGTAACAGGACACAGACAAGAGGGGAGCCCCTAAAAAGGGATTTGGAATGGGGTCCAGAACTCAAGGTGTCCAGGAAATATTAGAAAGATATATAAGATGTCCTCATCCCCCCCTCAGGTGTCAGTTGGGGGAAGGGACAAATGGAGCAGGGCCATCGAGAGCTGTTTTGCATAGCAACGGTTTCACAGCTAACCTGTGGACTGGTCATTTAACATATCTATAACCTTTAACTGGTTTCATAGATAAGTTAAATAGCTGTGGCCATGCTTTGAGCCAGGGAGAAGGGAGTGACTTCTACCCAGGATATAACTGGGGGCTGGTCCCCTGAGTTACAGTGTCTGCCTGAGAGCTTGGAATTGATTGGCTCCACACCATGGGGCCACACCTGCCCAGACTCACTATGGTAGCCCAATAAAGCTAGGAGGATGCGGAAGTCCTGGCAGGTGTAACGGATTGTGGGAGGAGTTGGAAATTGGGCTGCAAAGGAGAACTGGCGCGGGGATTTAAACATAGATGGGGCAGCCATTGAAGGGAGAGCCATGCAGTTTTGGGCAGAGTGAGGATCCCCTCTTGCCCAAGTGAAGGAAAGAGAGCCACATGGCTTTGCCAGAGTGGGGACCCCTGCAGCCATATGAGGAATCACCATGCAGCTTTAGCAGAGAATCGCCGCTCAGCTTTGCCATAGTGGTGACTCTACCCTCTCCATAGCTCTGGTGGAAAGGAGTACCATGCAGTTTTGGCCAGAGTGCAGGCCCCCGCAGCTCTGGCAGAAGAGTCCCACGTGGCTTTGGGGTGCTCCCTTTGGCAGTGTGGCTTGGAAAGCAGGAGAGACTTTGCCTGGAAGAAGGGTGAAAGAACTCTTTGCCAGTGGACCACAAGAAGGTGCCATATGACTTTGGAGTAATTGGAGATTCTGCCTGGTTGGTGACATAGCTGATGGTGCCAGTGGCCTGAAAACACAGAGGTGTGCTTCTTTGCTGAGACAGGGTACCTCAAATTAGGGCAGGCAGAAGGAAGTGCTGTGGGTATCTGTGATTATCTCAAAGGACTTTGATATATTAATGGGGACATTGGGTCACTACTTTAAGTCTGTATAGCTTTAAATAAGCCTTTCCTTTTCTTTTCACAAATCTCTGGCATTAAGAGGTGTCTTTCCTCTGGCAGCGGACAGACAAGCCCAGTATGTATTAGTATGCTGTCCTTGGGAGGGGCCCCTGTTGTTCTGTAGCAGTTTTTGGCATCCCTGGGTGGGCCAAATATTGTCCCCACACCCCTTGGACCTCTGTTCTGTAACAGTGTCACTAAAAGACCCTTAAAATATTTCTGATAGACTATTATTTTTTTAAAAATACCTTCTCTTGTCAAAATAAATTAAAACATACTAATCTAAGACCCTTAAAATATTTCTGATAGACTATTATTTTTTTAAAAATACCTTCTCTTGTCAAAATAAATTAAAACATACTAATCTACATATAAACTTAAAAAGAGACCAACATTATGAGTGATGGGTTTTTTATACCATATTACTTCAAATATTGTTTCTCTCTTTAATAAGAGGATAAAAGTAAATAAAATATCAGAAAAGAAAGTTGTTACCTTTTATTATAATAATTTTTATAGAGGCAATTAAACATAGTTTAAGAGATAAAAATGTGAAGTTTCAAGATACAGAACATGATTTTAAAGGCCACAAGTTAATGTTTGCTTGCATGATATATTTATTAAAGGCACACAATCAATAAAATATTAACTTGTATTTTATATTATTATGTCTGGCAACATGACATAAAAAGGAAAATAATTATCTTTTCTTAAGACTGTCACCTAAAGTATTTTAGCAAATGCACCTTTATTGGAGTAATTGTGGTACTATATATAATTTGATTTACTCTCCCCCACCTTCCATTTTTGTCTTTGCAAAATATGATATATGTTTTATTTATTTTTTATTATTTTTAAGGATGTGTTGGCGGAGCATGGACTTTAGCTAAAAATAACAATAGTAATACAAATTTGATGTGGTGAGAATAGTTAACTAAATAGTTTAAATATATATGGTAAATTAAAAACACTTTAAGAAAAATACAGAATAATTATAAATATAAACTATGTACAGGCATGTTTTCAAATTTCTGACAAGTAAATAAGATGGCTTTTACAACCAAGATTTTGAATAAAAACACGTACATGCCCAAGTGCACACACACAGGAAAAAAATAAGGAAGGACATTTTTTCCAGTAGTTTGCTTCATAAAAACAACTGCTCTTCTGTTCCAGGACCTATTGCTCGCCAAATAAAATATCACTGTTCCACTAGAAAATGGCAAGCTAAACAGAAAGTGTAATCAATCTTCCGCTGATGAATATACAAACTTCTCTATGAAATTCCCTGTGTCAAAAATTGTTATAAAGGCTTTTTTGTTGTTTAGGACATTCCCAGCAATGGTTGTTCAATGTTATGTAAATGACAAATAACTGGAAAAAACATTGGCATAGGTAAATAAGGAAATCAGCCTCACAGAGGAAGGATCCAAACAGGTTCAACTGCCATCCAAATGCAACTTCTTAATATCTAACAGAACATGCTTCTATTCTTTAACAAATTTAAATATTATTGAGGAGCATGGATTTTCAAAGATGCATCTTAAATGGGGGAGAATCCAGAAACTAGGGTTAGAACTCTTTTGTTTATTCTTAAACTGGACCAGATTTAGTTTTATCTGACTCAGTTTCACTATTTCAACAAGTAAATTGTTGAAAATTTTGTGACTAGGTGAATCAACATAATAGCTAGTTTGTACATTTATATTTTTATATTGCTAAGTATTTTTGTAATTGATTCTATAATGTATTAGTCATAGTGAAAAGATTCATTAGTACATTTTTTTGGAAGACTTTCCCATTATCCTTTTTGTAAGGAATTAAAATGTACTATTAATGCATTATGTGTGCTTTAATCATTTAATTAATTTATTTTTTGTTTGTCTGGGATTTTTTTATTATTATTCTATTACAGTTGTCCAAATTTTCCCCCTTTTCCCTCCACCACACAGCCTATCACCCCCTCCTACAGTCAATCCACTCACTGTTGTCCATGTCCATAGGTCATTTATATATGATCCCCTCCTCTTCTTTCCACTCTTATTCCCTTCCCCCTCCCTCCAGCGGCTGCCAGTCTCTTCCTGGTCTCCATGGCTCTGGTTCTGTTTTGCTCATTAGTTTGTTTTGTTCATTAGATTCCTCTCATGAGAACATATGGTATTTACCTTTCACCAACTGTCTTATTTCACTTAGCATAGCAGTCCCCAGTTCCAACCATGCTGTCACAAAAGGTAGACATTCATTCTTTCTTCTTGCTGTGTAGTATTCCATTGTGTAAATGTACTACAGTTTTTTCATTCACACATCTATTGCTGGGCAATTAGGCAGTTTCCATCACTTGGCTATTGTAAGTAGTGCTGTTGTGAGAAGTTGTTTTGACTTGGTGATTCAGGACTCACAGATTATATTCTTGGCAGTGGAATCACTGGGTCAAAAAGCAGTTTCATTTTTAATTTTTTGAGGTACTCCATACTCTTTTCCATAGTGGCTGCACCAGTCTGCATTCCCACCAACAGTGCAAAATAGTTAGCCTTTCTCCGAATCCTTGCCAGCACTTGTTGTTTGTTGATTTATTAATGATAAGCATTTTAGGAGGTGTGAGGTAATATCTCATTGTGATCTTAACTTGCATTGAGCAAATTAATCAAGTAATGTTGAGCATTTTTCATATATTTGTGGACTATCTGTATGTACTCCTTGGAGAAATATCTATTCAGGTACTTTGTCCATTTTTTAATTGGATTGCTTGTCTTTCTGGTGTTGAGGCATATGAGTTTTTACGTATTTTGGAAATTAAGCCCTTGTCTGATATATCATTTGCAAATATGCTCTCCCTTAGTTTTCGTTCCCTTTTCATTTGATTATTGTTTCTTTAGCTATGTAGAAGCTTTTTAATTTGATGTAGTCTCATTTGGTTATTTTATCCTTTATGTTCCTTGCCTTAGGAGATATATTGGCAAAAATATTGCTGTGTAAGATATCTGAAATTGTACTGCTCATGTTTTCCACTAGGATTTTTATGGTATCCTATAGAACACTGAAGAAAGAAAGTGAAGAAGATACAAATAAATGGGAGTATATGCCATGTTCATGGATTGTGAGAATTAATATCATTACAATGTCCAAACCACTCAAAGCAATCTATAGATTCAAAACAATTCACATCAAAATACCAATAGCATATTTTACAGGTCTAGAACAAATATTCAAAAATTTATGTGGTACTAAAAAAGACCCTGAATAGCTTCATAAATCTTGAGAAAGAAGAACATGTTCGGAGGGATCACATACCAGATATAAAACTATACTACAAGGCCACTGTAATCAAAATAGCCCAATTCTAACATAAGAACAGACACATAGCCCTGGCTGGTGTAGCTCAGTGGATTGAGCGCAGTCCTGGGAACCAGACAATTTTGGTTCAATTCCCAGTCAGGGCACATGCCTGGGTTGCAGGCCAGTTCCCTGCAGGCAGGTTCCCAGCAGGGGACGCACTAAAGGCAACCATACATCGATGTTTCTCTCTCTCTCTCCTTCCCTTCCTCTCTAAAGATAAATAAATAAAATCCTAAAAAAAAAAAAGAACAGACACATAGATAAATGAAACAGAATAAAGAGCCCAGAAATAAACCCATGACTTTGTGATCAACTAATATTTGACAAAAGGGGTACAAGCATACAATGGAATGAAGACAGTCTCTTCAATAAATTGTGTTGGGAGAGGGACTCGAACATGTGAAAAATGAAAATAGACCACCTATTTACACCATACACTAGAGTAAACTCAAAACAAATATATAATAATTTTAATTATACTTGTTAAATATTTCAAATCCACACAAAATACTGAATATAACAGCTTATGTACAACTACCACTCTATCAAGCAAATGTTAAAATACAACGTTTATTATACATTTAAATGGTTGAAAAAATAAATTAAAAAGAAAATTTAACAAAGTTCCATTTTTTTATATCCTAGTACCAATTCTGGGAAAGTGAAATGAAGAACATAGACATCTTCCAATGAGAGTTACACTGAACCACACAAATATCAATTACCCCAAAATTAAAATAGTATGAACTGAAAAGGGAGATAAAAATTTTTACATGCTTTAAGAATTTCTTTCAGCTGAAAACACATAATATGCCCTTGAATAATGATTATTTATCTTTCAGGTTTGTTTTGCAAATCCAAATGTAAGCATTTAAGTAAGTTTTTCTAGTTTTATATCCCACATATGAGTGAATTCATATGGTTCTTAATTTTTTCTGTCTGACCTATTTTGTTTAGCATGTTGTTCTGAAGATTCATTCATGTTGCAAACGTATTTCATCTTTTCTCATTGCTGAGTAGTTATCCCATTGTATAGATGTACCACATTTTCTTTATCTAATCATCTAGTGAAGGATCTTTCAGTTGTTTCCATGGCCACCATAAATAGCACTATATGAAAACAACAAATGAATAAATAAGAAATACACACAAAAACTCATAGACACAGACAACAGTATGGTGGTTACCAGAGGGAAGGATGGTAGTGGATTACTAATGGGTAAAGAGGGCTAAATATATGGTGACAGAAAAGTTTAACCTTGGGTGGTGTGTACACAATGCTATATACAGGTGATATATCATGGAATTGTACACTCAAAACCTATATAATCTTTTAACCATTGTCACTTTGATATATTTCATTAAAAATAAAATATTTTGACATCGAAGAAAATGTTTCTCCATATCATATTGTCTAATTAATACTAAGGACTATATTTTTTGTGTGGTTTAGATTCTGTATTTGTTGCCCTGATTAAGTCAATTTAAATGAGAAGCTGTCAATATTTAAGAAATTATCAGTGGGAGAGACCACATGTATGGTAAAGATTCAGCAACTGTGATTGAGCAACTTATCATTTTTCTTGGTCTGCTTCTGAGGAGTATCTTTAACATCATACACATCAAAGCAATTTGCAGGCCATACAAGGACATCTACCTCAGTTTGTTAGTATTGCTTTTGATGATTCAAATTATCTAATCCAGCTTACTTGCTCTTTATTACATTTGACAATTATTGACTTGAACTTTTTACCCATATCTAGTTCACCCTCAAAAGCTAAAAGACATGATTCACAGTTGCAAATAAAAAGTCACAGAAAAAAGGCATAATATTTTGAGTAATAGTACTCTATTTTAGAGTTATCTATATAGGCATTTACAAAGACTAATTTGAAGAGGACAATGAATATTTATTTTTTCATTTGTTCAATGGGCATGCAGGAAAATGAAACAGAAGATGCATTTCCCAGCAGAATCCTACCACCATTTGGTGGGACAAATTAAGCACAGGACCTTATTATGAAAACTATTAATTCTGTCTTCACTATGGCTTCCATGATCCCTGTCTCAGCCTGCATACTGTCTTCCTTGTGTTACTCTCATTCCAGCCATTCTGTCTTTGAGTGGGCTCTGCTTGCTGCAGTCTTTCCAATGTGCTTCCTAATTATCCAAATCCTAAGTAATCCTCCTGCAAAAATTAGGTCACACTTGCTTTACAAAACCTTTACCAGTTTCTCTGACATCTATTTACTTCTTTGTTATCTAAATTCCTTTAGACAAATAGCTAACCTATCCCACTCAGAATTGGTGGATCCTTCTCTTTTAAGGAGGCTAAGAGGCAGAGACCCTTCCCACCAGTTTGTGTGCTCCATTTAGCATCCCCTCCCTCAGGTTTTCTTTTCCTTTCTCCTTAATATAAATAATCAGAATGGTGACTCAGAAAAATCTTTGCATTGGTAGGCCATAAAAAGGAAGAGTCATGAGAGTAGAGATCTGAATAATGTCTGTAACAGCTAAAACAACAACAAAACAAAAAACAAAATAAAACTAATCACTCAGAACTTAATATTTAATACAAACTTTTATTTAAATAAATTCCAACCTAATCAACAGTTGTTTTTAAAATATATTTTATATTTTCAATTCTTATATTAGTTAATATGTTGCCCTGAAGTAATTAATTTGATGACAAAACAACATATAATATAAACTGATGTCACCATGAAGAAGCAGAGAGGGATTAATTTAGATCTTTCTTAGAAACATATGTGTCAGGCATTACTCTGAGTTCTGTAATAGATAAAAGGGGGAAATGAGGACACTAATGGAAAAATGAAAGTTAAGAACTTGAAAAAAATTAACTAATTTACTAAACATAGACTGTTATATTAGAATCACTATACTTTTACCGTCCTTTCCAACTCAAATCTCATTTTCCATGGAGCTTGATGCAGCTTCACAAATTGTGTTGAGTTGCTCCTTTTTCTGACTTTCTTTTAAACTTACAATCTATTCTTCTCTTTGTCCCTTACTTCTTAAATATCAGCCCTCTGTGACTGGTATTTGTTAAGTTTGAGTTTCCGAGGTTAGCCCCCGAAAGCATATACATACCTGAAATTCTTGTGACCTTCCTAAGTGAACAAGTTCTGAAGGAATCAATTATTTTCCCCAGTGAATGCATACATGACAAAGTTAAAGAAATACAATCAGATGTGGATTTCAACCATGTTGCATGGTGGCTTTATGGGTTACTTTCTCTTGCATTGAGTTATAAATTTTGCAACTTCAAGGAGGGTGAGAATTCTTACTGGAAGCATGGAAATATGAAGGCTTTGACACACATGAGCCTCACCTTGTAGAATGTGGAAAGGGTTTGGGCCCATCAGGTGCAATTAGGAAGTTTACTATCTTCACAACTGTAACTAGGGAGCCTGTTGATAGGGATTTTGATGGGAAAATCTTCCACCTTGAGTACTTGGTGATGATGATGGGTCCTATGTGTGGGCTGTGGATGATAAAAGAGAAGCCAACATTTCAATGACTTGGAGAGAATATAGGTAAGGAGGACTCAGCAAAAGAGACTCTGACAGCATTACTGGTAAGACCAGAGAAAAGTCAGCAAGTGTAATGGGCAAGACAAGGCCTATAAACATTAGGAGGTAGAAACCAATTTGTAAATTTTATCTGAAATTTTCAATCACATTTCATAAGTACACATGCCAAACAGTAATTTATAATGAAAATTGTGGGAATCATCATCATATTTTTAATCTTGTATGTTGCAATTGTAATATTATTCTCAGAGGGATGATTCTACTGAGTTACTATTATATATTATATATTATATATATATATCTATTTTGAAGACAAAATGTCAAGTTGACTTTTTTCCAAAGTACAATAGTAATAGTTTTTATCTATTTATTTGCAATCTCTTTCACCATCTTTCTGCAGAAAAATATCATGAAAACTTACATGACTGCTTAAGATTTAACCTGGAATCATGAAGCAGAACACAGCTAAATGTCCTTTATTGTCTGTGACCAATGAAATCAAGAGAGTTTGAGCATTGAGTAGAGAGTGTCAGGACAAAGACCAAATACAGAGTCCTCCAATGTCTAATTTGCTGTTGGGAAGTTTGACTTGTTCTATAAATGATGGAGTCAATTTTAGAGCAAAAACTCTGACCTTTAGGATACTTCTTCAAAAGTTTGCCCATTGTGTTATTTTGCATGTGCCTATCCAGTGCCTTCCACCTTCTCAGTCCTGCTCTTTGCCCTGGAAAAGTGGCATTTCTGGGCTTCTACTGATGGCTCCCTTGTCCTGGGGCTTTGCTTGTTTTGTCAAATGGTAAAAGCTGGTAGGAGATCAGAGGGAAGAAACACAGCAACTTTAGGTCTTCAGCTTCTTTGACTCTCAATAGTGTTACAGAAGAGGTCTGTGTGCCTGCACACATCAAAGCCCAAAAATACATGAATAATAATTTACAGCCAAGAAAGGATTTATTAGTTAAGGAGATAGTGCCATGAGTGCAGTACAGGTGAGTTAATGGTCAAAGATCTGGCTCCCTGATGGCTTCCAGAGTATGAATTGTACAAGGAAAAGTCATTTATTATGGTGACTAAAAGAGTTAGGGTGATGGTATTTACTTATTTATTGGTGCTAGGGTAAGGGGTAATTGATCATTGCATCTGGTCCTAATGACAGCCATGGAGTTTCCTGTCTGATTTCTCAAAGATTTGTTCAGTAGGCTCATTCCATTTTCCTGGGTTTGGAGCTGAAACACAACTAAGGCTAACATATTTTTAGTTTGATCGAAAACTCTGTCTCTGTAGTTGTAAACCCAAGACTTTGTTCCTAACACTACTGGATGATGACCAGAAACTCATCATTCTGATAACTTAATTACTCAACAAGGGAGAGGGAGTGGTGAGTTAAGACACTGGATAAGGCCAGTTCAGTCAAAGCAAAAAAAAAAAAACAAAAGAAAAGACCAGCTTAAAGAAAATAAGTTTTTTGTGTGTGTGTGCATTTACAATATGCTGAATTTGATATTTTCTGTTTTCCTCTAGGGATGTCACAGTGCCTCTTCTCAGATACATGTGAGTCTGCTCTTTCCTTACTCCTAATGTCAAGGTGTGAGATTGTCTCCCTGCTACAGCCAGATCCAAAGTCTTCACTCTCCCTAGTTTTCTTATTCTGTTCCTTTCAACCCTTTGAAATTAGTTCTTCCTCAACTTTCCCAGTTTGCCCTGTTAGTGTGACAGATATCCTCTTGTGAAAACTGTGAATGATGATCCGTGTTGGCCGAAGGATCACACTCTCAGACTTATGGCAAAATAATGCAACTTATTGCAACTATGAACCATCCACTTTTATTCTTAACAATTAATTTATTTTAAGTTATCTAAGCTTCATTATCAGAATAGTTACATAAATTATTGTATATTTCACAAGTTATTCCATCTCTTTCATTAATTAGGAGAAAAATAACAGGTAAGATTATTATTTTTTTAAAAAAAAGATGATCTACAAAGCTTTCTTTGATTCCTTTCCCTGAATCTCCTAAATTTTCCCAATTTAATTTTGATTGAATTGTTAATGTAACTCCATGAAATTTAAATCATTATTTGCACAAATGTTTAGACTGTCTCCTCTTAAAATGTATGTTTAAAAATTTTAAATGCTAACAATCCACTATATAGTCTATGATATTTCCTTAACATCTTTTCTTTTTTCTTTCCCCTGAGGGTCACATTTTCTCTATCTTCCTTTGCTCTTTCCCCATTGTAACTTCTCCCCAATGTACAACTTTGCAATCTTTCTCTTCTTCCTTGCTTTTGTCATATTCTTTTTTAAAGATTTTATTTACTTATCTTTAGAGGAAAAGAGGAGATAGGGAGAGAAATATCAATGTATGGTTGCCTCTCATGAGTCCCCTGCTGGGAAACTGGCCTGCAATTCAGGCAAGTGCCCTGACTGGAAATTGAACCACAATACTCTGGTTCACAGGCCCACACTCAATCCACTGAGATACACCAGTCAGGGCACATATTCTGAGTCATATTTAGCTCTTTGAAGAAGGCAAACACATTTCTACTTACCAGTGTATTCTCGCTAGAGCTCTTACTGTGTATGTCCTGGGCTGAAAGAGGGTTAACTTACACATCCTTTTAAACTAAATGCATTTATTTTTATTTTGCTTCTTTTGGTGGTAGATTAAGGTAGAGATCTATCTTTTATTTCCACACATGTACTTATGAAAACTTCAGGCTTATCTCAATTTTGACCAACTGTTTGTTCTACAAACTATTATATGTGTTTAGGATGTGTGTGATTATATGACCTTGATTGCCTCTGACAAAACAAACTTCTGGGGAAGAGAGTTCTAAATGCATAACCAAAATTCTCTGTAACTTAGATTCAAACCATAAGATCTTAGAGAAAACATTTTTCATGATTATATGAGTTATTAGGACCTGATATAAAATTTTACTTAGAGGCTCCATGAATGCTTTATATATTGAAGCCCACCTCACACAATATTATCTTGGTATCTCTGGCTGCCATAATAACTGCACATGATGTACTAGTTTCTCATGTGATAGAGATAAGTACTATTAGTGGATTCTATTCATTCTTATTTTAACAGGCATTTTGGGTTTATTAATATTCTTCATGTTTCAGAAAGTGCAAATAAAATAGAGGATGTAATATTTTATTAAATACAAATATTTTTCTTCCAAAGGCACAAGCAAAAATTTTGGGTTATAAAAATACATAACTAATACCAAGTGAACACTGTTTAAAGTATTTATATTAGCTGCTCATAAAAGAGACAACAATGGTAGGCTGTTGTAATTGAGTGTTATTTTAAGTTAAATTCTAAGATTTCCAAAACCTGAATTGCCCTTTCAGTAAATTAAACACCATTTACCATTGTTGTCAACATCAAATAAAATTTCTCAAGCACCACACATGTTGTCAACTCTCTGCTGAGAGTATTCTAAAGCAAGGTCAAAGGAAATGCCACTTCCCTTCAGGAACTCACAGTAGATGCTAATGATGAGGACGACACCCACAAATGTAATAGTTTGTAACAAACTCTAGCCATTTTTCTTAAAGATAGTAAAGTTGGCCTACACTCTCAGAAATTTACATTCTCACCAAAATATGTTAGGATTTAGTGCTATACTGGTTGGCAAAATAGTTGTTTAGAAATGTAAGAAATTTCATGTGACATTATGTTGCTATATATTTGTACCATTATAGAAGGCAATTTGGTGCCATTTACTAGAGTGAAAAATTTACATATTTTGACTCAGTAATTTCTCTTTTAAGAATATTTATCCAACAGGTGTACTTATACAAGAGCATCTATTCATTGTGACACTGCTTGTTATAAAAGAAAAGTTTAGCATAACCCAGTGATCATTACTAGAGTCTTTGAATATATACAATGGAATAGTACACAGCTTTAAAAAGAAGAAAATTTTTATGCACAAGAAATAATTTTGAGTGAAAATAATCAATATACAGAGCACGCAAAAATATGTTGTTTTTATAAAGGATATAAGTATGTGTGTATCATATATGCACTTCTATTGTATTTGGGAACAGAGATGCTATTTACTGAATCTCTCTTATACTTTAACAAATTTCTAACTCATGAAACTGTACAGTAAGACAAATTTTAAATTTTAAAATAGCATTTTAAGAAAAAAATTATAATATGCGTGTCTTTAACTTAATTGTTATTTGTTGCTTTTTAATTTTTTTCTTTTATATTGAAATGTCCACAATATCAACTACCAAATGTAG
Source organism: Artibeus jamaicensis (assembly GCF_021234435.1). Taxonomy (NCBI): domain Eukaryota; kingdom Metazoa; phylum Chordata; class Mammalia; order Chiroptera; family Phyllostomidae; genus Artibeus; species Artibeus jamaicensis. The sequence continues at coordinate 4,280,802 of NW_026521810.1, read as the reverse complement.
TTATGGTAATAATAAACTTTCATTTCTTTTACCCCAGAAAATTTCTTCCAGTAACAACTTATACAGATTATTTCAATGGGATCCTCATTTGAGTCTATTTCTGTGGCCAGTCTATATCACCTCTATGATTAATATGTTGCAAAATTTGATATCAGCTTTATGAAACAGCTCATCTTTTATTTACTCTGTGGCATATTCTCAATTAATAATCAAACGTCGAAGTGGATCCAAAATGGTGGCAGATTAGGTAGAAGTTACACTCACCTCTGAGGTATCACAACTAAATTATATAACAATCAACCTGAATAGCCAACTGAAGACTAGCTGAAAAGTCTTGTAACCAAGGATTTACAAAAGAGACTGGAAGAAAAGGCAGAGACACAAAAAAGTTAGGCCTCACCCCCATCTGCGGCAGCTGAGAATCCACAGGTATATCTCAGCTACAAAGGTGCCAGCTGAGAAACATAGAATCTCAATTCTATGCTGGGTTCCCCATCTCAGAGCACCAGAGCCAGGACAAGGAGCCCATATAATGTCTGGCTATGAAAATCAACGGGGATTCGGTTCACCAGGGAGAGGAGAGTCTGTCAGAAACTTAGGCTTATTCTTAAAGGGCCAGTGCACAAAATTTTGTTTGCAACTACTCGCCCTATGCTCTAATGGAGAGAGGGCACCTCAAAGCTGACTAGACTTGTACAAGAAGAAGCTGGGCTATGTGTCTTTGAGGATGAAGTTCAAGGGATAGCTGCCTGAATTCCTGTACTGAGCTTCTCTTCCACAATGACCACACCAATGCCATATGTCCTGGATCAAGCACAGCCCTCCCACGTGGCAGTAGCCTGGGTGAATGCACTAACCCACCCAACTTGTAGCCAGAAAAGACAGTAGCATTTGGGCTGCCTGTCACTACCAAATCCAATAAGCAATAACACCGATTGAATATTTTATGGGTGCTTTATTCAAATAGGGTTCATACCCTAACAAACCACCTTCCCTTCTCTTTCCTGGCCAGATCTTTTATAACTGGGGTAGGAGAGGGCAAACAAAGTGTGGTGAGGGCTTTGAGATTCAGAAGCTGCAACACTCCTCCTGTCCTCGGTAATGAGCTGTTCCCAAGGGAGGCAGTTGTCTGCTGCCCTGGAAGACAAAAGGCCTGGATGCCTCCAACTTGTCCTCAGGCAGTAATCTCTAGCCCCAGGAGGTCGGCTATTTTTCCCAGGAGCAAGGGTGGGCCTTATCTGTAGTTTCTGAGACAAAAGCTTTAACATACACATTACTTGCTACCATTATAACTTTTACCTTAAGCTAAACTTTTCCAGGTCTTGAGTCCCCTATAAAACTTATGTGTTGTCATCTTGCCTTGTTGAACTCACACCCTGTGGAGGAACCTACCGACTATGTCTGATGTGTAGATTTTTCTTGAACACTCTTGGGGAAGATTGGGAAAACCTAGGTGATATCAGAGATTGAGTTATGTGGCTCTGGGGAGGGACCGTTTTTTCATGTGTCAATGACTAGACCAAATGTTCCTGTGCATAGCCCTATCTTTATTTTATTTTTTATTTAACATTTTATTTTTAATTTTTAAAATATATGTTATTGATTATATTTTTACAGTTGTCCCATTTCCCCCCTTCACTCCCTCCCACCGTGCACACCCTCTCCCTCCCACATCTCCCCTCTTTAGTTCGTGTCCATGTGTCTTAAGTTCTTAAGCTTTTACATTTCCCATTCTATTCTTGCCCTCCCAGTGTTTATTTTTTGCCTGCCATCTATCCTACTTATTCTCCGTACCTCCCCCCCTCCTCCCACTCCCCTATTGCTAACCTCCCATGCAATCTCCATTTCTGTGGTTCTGTTCCTGTTCTAGTTGTTTGCTTAGTTTGTTTTTGTTTTAGGTGTGGTTGTTAGTAATTGTGAGTTTGCTGTCATTTTAGTATACATGTTTTTTATCTTCTTTTTCTTAGATAAGTCCCTTTAACATTTCATATAATAAGGCCTTGGTAATGATGAACTCCTTGAACTGGACCTTATCTGAGAAGCACTTTATCTGTCCTTCCATTCTAAATGAAAGCTTTGCTGGTTAGAGCAATCTTGGATGTAGGCCCTTGCCTTTCATGACTTGGAATACCTCTTTCCAGCTCCTTCTTGCCTATAAGGTCTCTTTTGAGAAATCAGCTGACAGTCTGATGGGAATTCCTTTGTAGGTGACTGTTCCTTAATTTTTATCTTGGCTAATGTAATTATAATGTGCCTTGGTGTATTCGTCTTGGGGTCTACCTTCTTTGGGACTCTCTGAGCTTCCTGGACTTCCTGGAAGTCTATTTCGTTTGCCAGATTGGGGAAATTCTCCTTTATTATTTGTTCAAATAAGTTTTTGGTGGCTGTTCCTTTTCCCCTTCTGGTACTCCTATAATTTGGATGTTGGAATGTTTAAAAATGTCCTGGAGGTTCCTAAGCCTCTTCTCATTTTCTTGAATTCTTGTTTCTTCATTCTTTTCGGGTTGAATGTTTCTTTCTTCCTTCTGGTCCACTCCATTGATTTGAGTCCCAGTTTCCTTCCCATCACAGTGTGTCTACCTACACCTCCATCTTGGCCAGAAGTCTTCCATAGCCCTATCTTTAAATGGCCAAATTATGGTATGTTTGGGCTTGATGAACTCTGCTGGCCTCATCCAGATGGCTCCCTGAGAGCCTGCCCAACCACAAAGGTCCACAGAAGTCCAGGTGATGCTGGTGTAAACTAGTCTTGGTACATAGCCTGGGCCCTTCCCATGCATACCCAGGCCCAGCAGAGGCAGTGACAAACAGTGGATCACTGTTTTACTTCAAACGAGTAGTCTAGTGCCAGTCATAGGGTGTGCCTAACATTGATATGCACCAGACTTCCTCCCAAGAGGTCCTAGAATCAACACAAGCTGATGGTGGATGCCAGACCACACTAGAGAACTTAATTAGCTCCACAATTGGCACATTCAGAGGGCAATCCTGGCATGTGCCAGAACCTGCTGAGGAAAATTCTGCTTCACAGGTGCAGCCCCCACACAGCAGCTTGAAAACTGTGGTTGGGGCCAATCCTCATAATTAGCCAACCAGAGGGTCAATACCACCCAAGAGAGGGCTAACAGCAATCAAAACTCAACTACAAAAGGAGATCTCCTATTACCAACAAAAGAGATGTTTCTGGAGAACATCTGGAGAGATGTTTCAGGGATCCTGACAAGAGCTACCTTGTCAGGACAAGGGTACCTTGTCAAAACAAGAGTTTTTAGTCCCTTATCCTGATAAGAGCTGGTAAGGCCACCATACCAAAAATTGGAGAAATAGCAAATCTTCCTAATACACAGAGACAAACAGAGAGGCAGAAAATGAGGAGACAAAGAAAAATGTCAAAAATAGAAAAAAATTCAAGAAACAAAATTAAATAAAATGGAGGCAACTAATATAAAACATACAGAGTTCAAAATAATAGTTATAAGAATGCCCAAGGAATTTAAAGGAAGAAAAGATTAACTCTGTGAGCACTTAAACAAAAAGGTACTAAGCATTAAAAAGAACATAGAAACCATGAAAACAAACCAGTCAGAAATGAAGAATACATGAGAAGACAGCAGCTTAGATAAAGCAAAAAAGTGAATCATAGATTTTGAAGACAATGTAGCAGAAACACAATCAGAGCACAAAAAGAAAAAAAAACATAAATGAGGTTAGATTAAGGAAACATTTGGGCAACATCAAGTATAATGACATACATACATATCGTAGTGGTAACAGAAGGAGAAGAGAGAGAGAAAAGCACTTAGAAATTATTTGAAGAAATAATGACTAAAAACTTCCCTAACTTGAAGAAGGAAAAAAGCAAATGAATCTAGCAAGAGAGTTCAAAACAAGATGCACTGAAAGAGGCCCACACCAAGTCACATCATAATTAAAATGATAAATGTTAAAGACAGAATGAATCTTAAAAGCAGCAAGAAAATAAAACAGGTAGTTTCCTTCAAGGAAGCACTCATAAGACTGTCAACTGCTTTCTCAGCAGAAACATGTCAGGCCAGAAGGGAATGGCACAACGTATTCAAAATGATAGGGAAAAAAAGTGACCCACAACCAAGATTCTACCTAGCAAGGATATCATTTAAAGTTGAAACAAAATAAAGAGCTTCATAGACAAGAAAACACTAAAGTAGTTAATTACCACAAATACAGTGTTATAAGAAGTGTTTAAGGGACCTCTCAAGAAGGAGAAAGAAAAATAAAGAGGAACAGTTCTAGATAATAAAATGGCAACAAATAAGTAGCTATCATTAATAACTTTAAATGTAAATGGATTAATTCTCCAATAAAAAGTCATGGGGTAGCTAAATGGATAAGAAAATAAAACCCATATCTATTTTGTCTGCAAGAAGTCCACCTTAGAATAAAAGACAAAAAAAGACAAATAAAGAGATGGAAAAAGATATTTCATATGGACACACAAAAAAAAGCTTATATCAGACAAAATAGACAAAAGCCATATAATAAGACAAGGAAGGAATCAATCCAACAAGAGGATATGACTCTTGTAAACATTTCTGCAGTCAAGGAGAAACTAAGTATGTAAAGTAAATCTTGATGACATAAAAGGAGAAATCAACAGTAATACAGTCATAGTAGGAGATTTTAATTTCCCAATGACATCAATGGATAGATCTTCCAGAAAACAATCAATAAGAAAACAGTGACCTTAAATGACAAACAAGACAAGATATATTTAATTGACATTTTCAAAGCATTTCACCTCAAAGCATCAGAATATACATTCTTTTTGAGTGTACAAGAAACTTTTTCTAGAAGAGACCACATGTAAGAAAAAACAAGTCTCAATAAATTTAAGAAAATTGAAATCATATTAAGCATCTTCTATGATCACAATGATATAATATTAGAAATCAATTATAAGAAAAATTAAAAAACACAATAACACTTAGAATCTAAATAACATGTGATTAGAGAAAAATGCGTTAACAAATAAAGGAAGAAATCAAAATGTACCTTGAGACAAATGAAAATAAAAACAAAATAAACCAAAATCCATGGGACACAGCCAAACAATTCTAAGACAGAAATTCATACCATTAAAGGCCTACCTCACAAACTAAGAAAAATGTCAAATAAAGAATCTTAGCTTACACTTAATGGAACTAGAAAAAGTACAACAAACAAAGTCCAATAAAACAAATAATAAAAAGTCAGAGTGAAATAAACAAAATAGAATCTAGAAAAAATATATCAAAGATTAATGAAACAAAGAATTGTTTCTTTGAAAAGATAAACAGGATTGATAAGCTCTAACTAAACAAGATTTATCAAGAAAAAGAGAAAAAGCCCAAATGAATAAAATCAGAAATAAAAGAGGAGAAATAACAACTGTCATCACAGAAATAGAAAGGATTTTAAGAAAATATTATGGACAACTTTATGCAAACAAATTAGATGATCTAGAAGAAATGGGTAAATTCCTAGAAACATGAAACTTGTTGAAATGGAATGAAGAAGAAACAGATACTCTTCAAAGATGAATTACAACCAGTGAAAACAAAGCAATGGAAAACCCTCCCAACAAACAAATATCCTGGACCAGCTTTATAGGTGAATTTTACCAAACATTCAAGAAGAACTAATACTTATTCTTTTCGAACTATGAGAAAAGAAGTTCAAGAAGAGGAAGATTCCCAATCTTATTTTATAAAGTCAGCATTATACCAATTCTAAAACCAAAGATAAAAAATTATGGTGTAATCATACACTGTAATTAAGTGGGGGTTAATTCCAGGGATGAATGGTTGGGACAAATCAATAAATGTGATGCACCACACAAATAAAATGAAGGATAAAAACCACAATATTCTATCAATAGGTGCACAAAAAGCTTTTGACAAAATCCAGCACTTATTTATGAGAAAAACTCTCAATAAATTGAGAATAGAGGGAATAGGCATCAACATAATAAAAGTTATATGTGACAAACCCATAGATAACATTATACTCAGAAGAGGAAAATTAAAAGCATTTTCCTTAAGATCAGAAACAACATAGGGGTGTACTCCTCCAGCACTCTTATTTATCTAGTATTAGAAGTCCTAGCCTTCACAATAAAACAAGAAAAAAATAAATAAAATAATATAAATGGAAAATAAAGAGTAAAACTGTCATTATTTGCAGATGAGTTGGTACTGCATATAGAGAACCTTAAAGATTCTGTCAACAAAACTACTAAAACTAATAAATAAATTTAGTAAAATAGTAGGATAAATAAATAAACATTCAGGAATTAGTTGCATTTTATATGCCAACAATGAAATATAAGAAAAGAAAACTAAGAAAACAATCTCATTTATAACAGCCTCAAAAATAAATACAATACCTAGGGATAAATTTAACCAATGAAGTAAAAGACACTTGGGAAATTATAAGATACTGAAGAAAGAAATAGAAAAAGATAAAAATAAATGAGAGCATAAAGGAAACCATGCTCATGGGTAGGAATAATTAACATCATGAAAATGTCCACACTACAGAAAATAATCTATAGATTCAGTGTAATTTCTATCAAAAATGCCAATGCAATATTGACAGAAATGTAACAAATAATACAAAAATTTATGTGGAACCACAAAAGACCCCAAATTGCCACAACAATCTTGAGAAAGAGAACAAAACTGGAAATATCATGCTACTTGATATCAAATTATAATATATAAAAGGCTATAACAATCTAGCATCATGTTACTGGTACAAAAACAGAAATATAGATCAATGGAACAGAATAGAGAGCCCAGAAATAAACCCAGGCCTTTGCAGTCAATTAATAATATATGACAAATGGGTCAAGAACATACAATAGCATAAAGAAAGTCTATTCAATAAATGATGTTGAGAAATTGAACAGATAAATGCAAAAACAATAAAACTAGACTACCTTCTTATGCCATATAAAAGAATAAACTTAAAATGGATTAAATACTTAAATATAAGGTAAACAGTATAAAATGCCTACAAGAAAACTAGGGCAGGAAAATCTCTGATATTTCTCTCAGCAACATTTTATCTGATATATATCCTCTGGAAACAGAAACAGAAAAAGAAAATAAACAAATGGGACTACATCAAACTTTTTTTTTTTTGCATAGCAAAGGAAACCATTAACAAAATGAAAAGACAACCTACTTAATGGGAGAAGATACTCAGAAATGATACATCTGATAAAGGGTTAATATTCAAAATTTATAAAGAACTTATTCAACATCCCCAAAAAAATCAAATTAAAAATGAGTAGAGGACCTGAAATGACATTTCTTCAAAGAGGATATACAAAGCCCTGGCTGGTGTAGCTCAGTGGATTGAGTGTGGGCCTGCAAACCAGACGATCGCGGTTCGATTCCCAGTCAGGGCACATACCGGGGTTGCAGGCCGGTTCCCTGCAGGCCAGTTCCCAGCAGGGGATGCACGAGAGGCAACCATACATTGATGTTTCTCTCCCTCTCTCCTTCCCTTTCCCTCTAAAGATAAATAAATAAAATTAAAAAAAAAAAGAGGATATACAGATGGTCAAAAGACACTTGAAAAGATGGTCAATGTCACTAATTACCAGAGAACCACAATTAAAATCACAATGACTTATTACCTCACATCTGTCAGAATGGCCATCATACAGAGATTTACAAGAGTGCTGGCGAGGATGTGGAGGAAAGGGACCCCACCTGCACTGGTTTTGAAAATGCAGATTGGTGCATGCAGCCACTTTGGAAAACAGTATGGAAGTCCCTAAAAATTTTTTACATTGTATCTGCCTTATCATCTAGTGATTTCAATTCTGAGTACATAGTTTAAGAAATCCAAACCAATAAATTTAGAGAATATATGCACCACTATGCTATTGCAATATTACTTACAATAGCCAAAGTCCAGAAGCAACCCACATGTGCATGAATATACAAATGGAGAAAAAAAGGAGTCATACATACATGTAGTGGAATATTACTCATGCATAAAAAAGAATGAAATCTTACTATTTGGGACTGCATGAATAGACCTAGAAGGCATTAAGTAAGTAAAATAAATCAGAAAAAAACAAATACCATATGATTTCACTTATGCAGGGTGGGGCAAGTGTAAGTTTAAAGATGTATGTGAAAACAGAGTTTACTCTTGTGTTATCATTTATTAATTATTATGTTATTTTCCATATGACACCTGTAAACCTTATTTTGGCTCACCCTTTATTGAGAATTTAAAGAACAAAATAAGTAAACAAAATTGAAACACACATAGAGAACAAATGGATATTTGCCAGAGGGGAAGAGGGTTGGTGAGGTGAGAAATTTAAGGGATTAACAGTACAAATTGGTAGTTACAAAACAATCATGAAATGTAAAGAATGCCATAGGAAATATATTATATTAATATATTGTAACATTAAAATAATATTTTAGTAACTATGTATGATGGGGTCTGGTATCTGCTAGAACTGTCTGGTACAACAATTTGGGAAGTGTGTTTGTCTAATTACTGTGCTGTACAATGGAAACTAATACAAAATAATATCGATTGTAAACTGTAATAAAAATAAAATTTAAAGTGCAATCAAACATTACATACTTGTATATGTGTGTGTGCATGTGTGTATGCATGCACACATACATGCACACATACAAACGCACACATATATGGAAGACATTAAATAAACATTATAAGAAATATTTTAACTTTAAGATTTCATAGAATAATCAATGATGATGATCCATGTTCTTTAAGTGTGTACAACCTTTACTAATGCAGGATATATGTTGTATATTTTTGCATCTAGTCACTTCATTTACTCTGTTTTTATGAGGCAGAACTTCATGTCTTTTCATTCCTTATTCAATAAACCTTTCCTAGCCACAAAGAGGTGCTTTAACTCAATTGTACCTGCACAGTATAAAAATTGTTTCATTGTTTAGTTAGGTTTTCTGTTTTTGCTTCCAATTACTTTCTTAATTAGGTCATGAATTTTAAAATTATTTTTGATAGGTGAAGAGTAGACTGTATAGGAGTGAACTTCAAATAATAGACTAGTATTGCTGCTGGATGGTCAGAAAGGAAAGAAAACTGGAAACTGAGTTTGGCTGAGTTCCCTATCACTCTTAGAGGAGGCTCTCCCTTGTTCTTGTTCTTGTTCTTGTTCTTGTTCTTGTTCTTGTTCTTGTTCTTGTTCTTGTTCTTGTTCTTGTTCTTGTTCTTGTTCTTTTGTTCTTGTTCTTGTTCTTGTTCTTGTTCTTGTTTATACTAAAGTTCAGCAGCCATTTTTCTACACAGTTCACTATGATCAGTTTAGCATTTTATTACTGGTAGCTGCTTATCAGCAACAGCAAATTGGACACATCACTTTATACTCATCATTCCAAATAGTTAAAAATTTGGTTATAGAACTTTTCTTTTGATAATTTCTATTTTATAATTTCTCATAGTGAGAAGAACCTATGCATTTCTCTCTCACTTTCTCATTTAAATTTTCCATCATAATCATTCTTGTTTTTAAGATTTCATTACTTTTTAGAGAGAGTGGAAAAGAGGGAGAACGAGAGGGAGAGAAACATTGATGTGTGAGAGATACATCAGTTGGCTGCCTCTTGCAGCCACAACCACCCCCATATGTTGTTTCCCTAGTGAAAGTAACATTCATAGCTTCTAGAGACTATACATGTACACATTCTACTACACAGGAGTTAGCTGGAATTAGAATTCATGCTCGAATCAGCTAAACTGGGAAATTATCTAAGGGCCAGCAAGTTGGTTTTCTAATAAAGCTTTGAAAGGTCCCCCAGCAAGAAAAGTACTTCACAATGGCAGAGACATGGGACCTCCTGACCCAAAGAGCTGCTATAAAAAGTGAACAAGAGTACTGTCTCTAGGGGATTTGACTCAAAAATATTTTTATTATCTCTCTCTTTTCTTTTTTAAGTAAATATTTTATAGTTCTATTTGACTTGTTGCAATTTTCCCCCTTTGCACTCCTCTGCCCACACATTATCCACTCCCACAAACAACCCCCACCCTGTTGTCCATGTCCGTGGGTCATTCATGCATGTTTCTTGACTAGTCCCTTCCCTGTTCCCTCTGGTCACTGTCAGTCTGTTCCTTATTTCCGTGCTTCTTGTTCTATTTTGCTCATTAGTTTGTTTTGTTCATTAGGTTCCTCTTACAGGTGAGATCATACGGTATTTGTCTTGCTGCTTGGCTTATTTCACACAATGTTCTCCAGTTCCATCCATGCTGTCTTCAAGGGTAGGGATTCTTTCTTTCTGCTGCATGGAATTTCACTGTTTTTTGATATACCCATTTACTGATGGGCACCTAGGTTGCTTTCAGCACTTGGCTATTGTAAATTATACTGCTATGAACATTGGGGTGCACAGGTTATTTTGGATCAGTGTTTCAGGGTTCTTAGGGTATAATCCCAGCAGTGGAATTGTCAGATCAAGGCAGTTCCATCTGGAGTTTCCTGAGGAAATTTCATACTGTTTTCCACAGTGGCTGCACCCATCTGCAGTCCCACCAACAATATACTAGGGTTCCCTTTTCTCCACAACCTCGCCAGCAGTTATTGTTTGTTGATTTGTTTATGATGGCCATTCTGACCAGTATGAAGTAGCATCTCATTGTGGTTTTAACTTGCATCTCTCTGATGGCTAGTGATTTTGAGCATCTTTTCATATGTGTATGGGCCCTCTATATGTCCTCCTTGGAGAAGTGTCTGTTCAGGTACTTTGCCCATTTTTAGCTAGATTGTTAGTCTTCCTGATGTTGAGTCATATGGTTCAAAACAAACTGTGCAGTTTGCCTTACATTTCCCTCCCCAGATACCTCTTTATTTAAAGAATATGAAGATGAATGGGATTAGAATTTGTTGAAGGGTATGGTCTGCATATGGATATGCCAAAAGCTCAATGGGTTTTATTCATTGCAGCTGAAAGGATAAATAAGTAGCTTCAGTCTCAGGGAGAGAAAAGTAAGTCTATATTAGGGGCTGGAGGGCATTAGACTTAGACACATGAAGTAATTTTAGTTATGTGTCTGTTAAATTACAGGGAAGGCAGAATCAAATAGGATTCCTCTAAGCTTTCACACCTCTACCTTGAAGTATGTTAAAGTGGTATCTTCAGGCTATATTGAATGTTAAGAGTATATGTGGTAAGAATAACTCACTGCAAAAGATTAAGAAGAAAGATAGGTCAGGAAGAGTTACCACCTTTGCCTAGCTGATAATGAAAAGTGCCTTGACCTAATTTTGCATGTATGGGGCCAGTATTTTTAATTCATTAATAAGATAGTAAAGGGGGGGAATGGTGGGGGAGTGGGTGTGAAGGGTGGAGAGGAAAGAAGGGGGGAAATAGAACAATTGTAATGGCATAATTAATAAAATATATTTTTTAAAAAGATAGTAAATCCAAAGACCACATGAATGCTGAATCTGTGTTGGCTGTCTAGTTCCTGCACAGAAGTTGACCTGGGACATCCTGAGTTACTGTATCTGAATCATGTACCATGCTATTTAACATACTGCCTTCCATGAGACCTAATGTAGAGTACAATAAAGTGAAAGACAGGCTTCTTAATCATATACAACATGTCTTGGAATTATTTCAAATGTTGTACCTTTCCTCCAGGGACCTGGGAGAAGAGCCTGCTATGAGGAAGGTTCTTGGAGCACAGACACAGTGACAGCATCTCTGGGAATTGCCTGGAATGTAAAAATTCTTCATGCTCCAGTTCAGTTAGCATGTGTTTCCAATATCCCTGAGGTTTTATATATGAGGGTAATGCAGTGATCTTTGCCTATTTCCAACTCCCCACAATCAGAATGAGACATCCACATCTGTGAGAAAGTACATGTAGGATAACAGGCTCTTGAGTGACCAAGTGGACTGTACCCACTAGTTAGCCCTGGGTCCTTATCTTTCAGACAGACCTTTTCTCTGTGACTTCCTCTGTGATTCTTGTTAATAGTTTCTCTGGTTAATAGTTTCTGCTGACTGGTAGTTTCTGGATCACTTATTAATTGGAAAAAACACTGGATGCCCCAGTGATTGACATGTGATAATTCCGAGTGACTTTTAGAGTGATGCTAATTCTTACCTCTTGGCTCAAGAACCAACCATCCAAGGCCAGTGCATTTCTTCACAGTGAGAAGTGGTCCTTTTCTACTCTAAGTTCAAGCCCACTGAAGGGGTAGAGCCGTGGAGCAAGCTGGAAGGTTAGTCCCCAAATTCCACATGCAGTTAGGTAAAAGCAAAAGAGTTTCAGTCTCTGGGGCTGATACATTTGGTATTTTACATGAGCCCTAAATTTCCTCAACTAATAAACAAATATTTTGAGCTTATTTTTATATTTTGCACCAAAACTTGAGGCACACAGCTGGCAAAGAATATGTAAATACTTCTGAAGACCTTCCTCTGCTGCAGCCCAGTCAGTGGAAATTTTTGCAGCTTTTTCAGCTTGTTCAGGCTCTCCAAGCTGTGGCAGGTTTTGGTGTACACTTGTGGCAGGCCTTAGTGTGCACTTGGTGAGCTTCCAGGTAAGCTCATCTGAGTGGCATCCAAGGACAAAGCCAAGCTCTACTTTAACTCTGAGGTGAAAAGTAAGTTGGCCCATAGACTATTGTCCATATTTGATTATTCTTTACTTACAATAAATTCAGTTTCCTATGGTTCAATCTACTACCTTTCAAAACAAGGTTTTCATATTGTGTTCGCAGTTATTGAAGGTGCTTGTCTGATTAGCATTTGACGTATACACTTTGTAAATAAATACAATTTTAAACATATTTTCTCACTGCAAAAATTGTACATAAACAATGAAGCTGAGACCAAAAGTGGTTAAGATGTTGTATTCTAGAGTAAGTCAAATATGGGTCTGAAGGCCTCAGATGAACTGTTAGACCCTGAATAATTTACTGAACTTCTTCAGCCTCTAAAATGGTGGGACAAAATACCTTTCTCTAGAAGAACTTAATGGGAGTGTGACTGGGCAGCTATTAGCAGAGTCACCTACAGGAAGCACATAATTAATGTTTGCTTTTACTCTTTGTATTTTCTTCTCACTACTCTTCTTTATTCTCTCTGTGTCCTCCCTATTACCACTAGAGCACATAGAGATCAAACAGAAACACAATCAGACCAAATGTTTATGGACATAGTGTATCATACACTTGCAATCATGGTGTATAGAATTCCATGTTGTGCTTTGTAAATAACTTAATATTGCAATTCAGATATAAGAAACATCTAACACACTGCTGGATCAGAAGTCAGGAAACTATGGCTTATGAACCAAATTTAGGCCTTTGCTTTTTTTTGTAAATGAACTTTTATTGGAACATAGCTGGTCCAAACTGAATTGTGACCACGCTCCCATTAATTTCTGAAAATTCCTAACCTTCAACATCATTATATTTAGAGATAATCATTGATAAATTTAAGGTTAAATGAGTTCACAAAGGTGGGGACATTAATCCAATAAGATTAGTGTCCTTATAAGAAGAGGGAGAGACACCACAGACTTCTCTTTATACACACATACACAGATGATAGGCCATGTAAGGACACAGCAAGAAGGAGGCCATCTGCAAGCCAAGACGAAAGGCCTCAGAAGAAACCAACACTGCTGACTGCTTAAACTTGGAAGTCCTTAACTATGAAAAATACAATTTTGTTGTCTAAACTCCATAGTCTGTGCTATTTGTTTGGCAGTCCTAGAAGTCTAATGGAACAACCTAGGCTATCTATTTATATATTGTTTATAACTCCTTTCTCAAGACCCCATGGCTCTCAAAAACCTAACATATTCATTACCTGGTCCTTCATAAAAAGGTCTTACCAACCACTATTCTACATAATGTTTGCAAGTTATCATTTGATGGCAGCATAGTATCAGCTAATGAACTTCTAGATGTGTCAAATTTATGGTTTCAATAGATACTGTAATAACATATTTTAGAGAATATTGTTATTTTTCCTTGATTAATTTTTTCCTTTGAAATAACATCCAAGTTATGGTATGACATACTCTAAAGGTATGAGCTCTCTTATTATTTTCTATATCACCATTTAAAAATTTATTTTAATTGATCTTCCAGCAGTGTATGCATGTGTATCTTAATATTATTATTTCCATATGAATAGATGTTAAATTTTGCCATTATTTGCACATGAACATCAATAACCTAAAAGCATCTTCTGCACTCATAGGTGAGGTCACACATTCTCTATTAATTGTTCCATTAACTACTATAATTATTGCTTCAAGAGATTACTTTTGAATTTACATTTGTCCCTCTGTAGATTCTCTATGCTACCTTGCATCACTTGGATCTTGGCCTTTCTTCACTGTACCTGGATTTTATAGTCTGCCATGTCTTTCTGAAGTATCACTTTGTAAGTTATATTTTTTATGTATTCTATGCATGCTTCAACATCATGGTTTATCCACATACACTATCACACCAAACCTTTGCTTCTGAAATCCCACACAGGATTCTTCCCTTTTGCTCTGATGAGAAACTTGAATTAACTATTGAGTAACTACTTGAGGGATGTAGATCTTGTCCTTGAATTGTGTATCACACATTACCAGTATCAACTATTTTGATATTTTCTTTGCTGACAAACTCCATTTATTTTTTCAGTACTTTTATACTATTCTTTTTTTTTGTAGAAATGACTTAATCTTCTTTTTTTCTTATTCAAGGTTGGTCCAAAAATCACCCCACAAAATTCATTCATTTATTTATTTATTCACTCAACAAACATTTATCGAGGGTCAATTATATGCCAGGCATTTTTCTAGACACTGGGGATTCACAATGATTAAACAGATATTTGGAGAAAATAGACAATAATGAGGTTAACTAATAAAATACATGGAATATTTTATGGTTATAGGTCTAAGCAAAAAAGTAGGGGAGGAAGATCAAGAACGCTGAGGTGGAGGGTGAGCATTTTGCAATGTAGCATAGAAGTTGTTGAGGAAGTCCTCACTGAGCAGATCTGAGGAAGTGACAAAATGAATCATAAAGATACTTTGGGGAAGGTGATTTCAGGAAAAGAAACAAAAAGTGGTAAATACCAGGGAGGAGGCCAATCATTCTTGGAATGTTTGAGAAAGTATTTGGAGGCCAGTGTAGCTAGGACAGAAAAATAGTGGGGAAAGTAGAAGAAGATAAGATCAGAGAAATAATAGGGACAGACTCAGGTCATGATAAAGACTTTTCCACTGAATGGAAGGAGATTGAAAATAATTAAAGGTGTTCAGTAAATGACAAGTTTTTACAGAGTTGCTTGGATTACTATGAGAAAGAACAAGAACTAAACAAAAATTGCGAGGCCACTGGATGAGTGAGAGTGAGAAGAAGTGCTCACATTCTAGAAATGTCTGAAAGCATAGTCTAAAGGATTGACTGACAAACCACTTGTGGAATTAAAAGAAAAGTGGAGTCAAGTGTTTCAGAATAACAGAGAAAAACATGGTCTTGCCACTGATAGAAGATAAGAAAGTTGATGGAAGTAAAATGGAAGTTCACTTTAAAACATGTTAAAGTTGATAGGACTATTAGAAATGCATGCAGAAAAGCCTGGCCAACAATTGGATACATGTATCTGGAATTTAGAGGAGAGAGAGGACTGTAGTTAGATGTATAATGCTGGAGTGAATACAGATAAGAAAAGGAAGATTCTTCAATTTTTAAAGGTTAGAGAAACAATGAAGTGCCAAAAAAGTTCAGAAAAAGTGATCAATTCCAGACAGCAGAAAAAGCATGTCTGGAGTCTAACAAGGAGAGCGTCATGTTCTGGAAGCTAAGTGAATATGTTTTTTAGGTGGAGTGATTAACGCCATCAGATCTTGCTAGTAGGTCAAGTTCATTGAGCACTGAGGAATAAGGCTAAATTTTTAAACATACATGTAATTAATGACCTTGATAAAAACAGTTTTGTTGGTAATGAGAAAACATCTAATTGGAGGAAATTAAAGAGAAAGTATGGAGAGAGAAGATAGAGACAATATCTATATGTCAGAAACTTTGCTTCAAAGAGATAGCAATTAATTGACAGAATAATCAAACCACAGTAAGCTATTAGCAATATACAGACTTCATTGTGGAAGAGACAAAACTGTGTGCTCACCAAACTCCATGTCATTTCTCTATCATGCATAAGTATAAAGATTAACTTCTCAGTGTCACAATGAGTGACTGGATTACAGTCTACAGTATGTGGATGGAAATGCAGTATTTTTTTTGGCCTCAACTCTAAAAATACTTCCTACCCCATCCTCTAGCCTTGGATCTTAGGAAAGCTCAGAACCCCTAGAGATGGTGGGGTCAAGTATATCTCCTGGAGCAGAGTGCTGCTACCAATCTACTGTCTTCTATAGCTGTTGGTTTACCATAACTAACCAATCTTGAACTCAACCGTCTCAATGCAAGGACTTTACAAGTTTGTACTTAAAACTGATAATTCCTAATCCATTTGGTATGGTAAACTTTCAATATTGTACAATACCTAAATTTGCCTACATTGATTAGGAGTCACATTCAGCAGTGCAATTATTTATAAATTTATAGTTTTTGAGACATTCCTAAATTTTGAAATTTCTAGTCCTATGTGGTTGATTGGTGAATTTCTTTTTTTAAAATTTTTAATGTATTGATTTTAGAGAAGGAGAGAAAGGAGAGGGATGGAGATACAGAGAGAGAGAGAGAGAGCAAGAGAGGAGAAAGAGAAAAAGAAGTCCATTTATTGCTCCACTTACTGATGTATTCATTGGTTTATTCGTGTATGTGCCCTGACCAGGGGTGGAACCCACAAGCTTGGTACATTGGGATGATCCTCTAACAACCTACCTGGCTAGGGTAAGATTGGTGAATTTCTTGATTAAAAACACCTGAAGTCTCTTTTATCATCCATTAACCTTCTAGAACAGCATTCAAAGTGTTCTACAATCTGCACATAGAGAATTAGTTTATTATTTTGAGTTTCAAAATGTGGTTGCCTTCTCCCAACCCCACTACCCAATAAAAAATTATAAAAAGTCTCAAGTAGAATCACTAAGTAGTGAGCACATGCCTTCTTAAATCAAGTTATAAACTATGAATATAGCAGTAAAAATAACTTTTATTTTTCTTACAACTGCTCTTAAACCTTTAAGATGTTCATTGATTTAAATAACTATAGTAATCTAATACTTCAGGTATTCTGGTTTTGAATGAAAGCACTTTACATAATACACATCAATTACTTGAAAAGACATTTCTGTATGAAGATCAGAGACAATCTGTAACATGAAATGCAGATTTTATAATGTCCATCTTAACTCTGGAGGAGTAATGTTACAGGATTTGCACAGAAAAAAGACCACAGAATAATAAGAATCATTTTTTAAAGGATGAAGTTAATATCTTTGTGCTTTTCACTTTATAAACACAAGGTTTCTTGTGTTTATAATAATTCTAAGATGCTGTGAATTGAAATATGCAACTTTTTTCCTGAGGGAGAAAAGAAACATTATTGTTATTGTAAATGGAACTCTAAATAGCAATAAGCATCTAGATTTTAAAAGTTAATATGAATGCGAGGAAAAAAAGAGTTTTGCAGACTTGAAGACGTCTACACAATAAAGCATGAATAAGTACTGAGGTTCAGAAGTAACACGCGGTCACAGATTGTCAGTTTCATAAGTGGGATTGGGAGATCCTCTAGACTGTGATCTTTTTATATCACCATGTTTTCTCCCTGACTTCACTCTTCAAATCTTAGACCGTGATTGACTAATTTGAATGTGACAATATCCTCACATGCAGCCAAGTCTAGTGATTTAAATATGTTCCAAATAGTGAAAAAATACATTTTACTTCATTGATAATTTTCTACATCTTCTTTACCCAATTCATACATTTAGTGATTTTGAGCCAAGCATTTAAGGCTTGGTGGAATCTGAAGATAATGCTAACACTTTGTCAAGCATTTGAATTGCTTCCAGCATATTGTATTATAATCCTCTGTCCACAAACATTTCTTCATTATTGCCTAATTACATGCAAATTTCATAAAATGAATGAGTTTTAAGGACTTGTCAATCTGTCATACTAGGGACCACTGAAACATTTTGACTGGTAGATAATCAGCAATAATCACACTATGCAAATTTGATATTTTCTGTACAATTATCTGAAACCATAAATAACCGGACACAAAGACATTTGGCATGCTCTCCATGAGACTTGACCTGTGGGGCTCTTTTCTCTTTTTCCTTTTCTAACAAATGTGCTAGTGGGAAATTTGCCTTAAAAAAAATCCCAACTGTGCAAATGTACCCGGTAGAAAAATTGTGACTACATAGATACAAAGAAAATTTTGTTTATTTTTATCTGGAGTATGTTTCCCTTTGGCAAACATTTTTGGTTCCATTTTAGTTTTTGCTTTTAATTATTTTTAACTCCTTTTTCTTTGAGTTCTAATTTTTTTTCTCATAAGAGAACATAGGTGGAGAACATTCATTGTAAGTTTATTTGTTTTATCTAAACTTACCTCCCCCATATTTTGCATCTTATTTAATTTCTCCTCTATAATCTATTTCTGGACTGTCTAATATAGATCAGTCACTAGGGAGCATTCAATAACAAAAGGCTAATTATTATTCTATAGCAAAGTTCAAAACATATGAAAAGTCTGTTCCACTGAATTCAAATATGCTAGTAAATTTTTTCTGTCTGTTTTGTGATCAGTGACCATGTCACTGTAAGAATTTAAGGACCAATCTGTCCTCTGTACTATTTCATAGAAGCAAGCTGATGGATTATTTTTAATAACAATATGCTCTTTAATATTTTATTTGCTACAAAGGCCCTCCGAATTGAAACATTGCTGAAGCATTCAGGGGCCATATTTACCTTTGCCTTCTGAGTATTTTTATTTTTATTGAATTTATTGTGGTGATATTGGTTCACAAAACCAAATAGGTTTCAATTGTACAACTTAACAAAACATCATCTTCACACTGCATTGTGTGCCCATTGACCTAAGGAAACTCTCTTTCTGTTTCCATTCTCCCCTACCTTTGCCTACCTCCACCTACCTCCATCCCCCTTTTCTTCTGGCTATTACCACACTGCTGCCTGTATTTATGAGCCTGTATGTGTGTGTGTGTGTGTGTATATATATATATATATATATATATATATATATATATATATATATTTGTGTGTATGGTATATATATATATATATATATATATATATATATATACATACATACATCAAACTAAAAAGCTTTTGCACAGCAAAAAGACCATTACCAAAATTAAAAGAAAACCCACTGAATGAGAATATATTTGTTAATGATACATAGGATGTGGTGTTAATTTCCAGAATATATTTTAAATTATACTTATTTATATTATAAAAATTATATACATATAATTTTAAACTATATATAACTAAAAGTTATAGATATATATTCTCCATATCCCCTCACCTCCTTTAATTCAGTCCCCAAAATTCTCTCCACTCTGACATTTCTTAGTCTGTTCCATGTGTCCATGCCTCCATTTCTATTTTGTTTATCAGTTTATTTCATTTATTAGAGTCTACATGCATAAGGGGGGACCTAAAAACCAGGAATTATCTTATGGAGAGTGAACCCCTTGTAGTAATGGATTTCACTAATAGGTGAGAATTCCAGAAACTCATCTGTATCAGTGTACTAGCTGATGGTGTTGTGAGAAACTGCATTTGTCTTCAGTGAGTATTTTTGAAGACTCCTCCAACACATTTTCCCACTTTGTGATGGATGATCTACAAGATCACCTGCCCACACCATGCTGAGTGTTCAGCAGTTTTTCACCAAACTGCATAAGTCCTATGCCCCACCCTCCCTACTCATCCCATATAACCAGGATCAACTTTTTTTGTTTCCCCAAATGAAAAAAGTCCTCAAAGAAAAATGTTTTGTTGATGTGGAAGAGGTGAAACAAAAAAGGCAGAAGCACTAAAAGATATCAAAATTCACAAGTTCAAAAACTGTTTTGAGCAGTGAAAAAATATGTCTCAATGGGTGTATTGCATCAAATGAAGAGTACTTTGAAGGTGATCAAAGTTTAAACATGTAAAAATAAATACACATTTTTTTTTACTAATAAATTGAACTTTTTTGGTTTCCCCTTGTGAGATCATATAGTATTTGTCTTTCCCTGATTGTCTTATTTCACTTAATGTTATAATCTCCAGGTGCATTCATGCTGTCATAAAAGGATTTTTTTGTTTTTATAAATGCACTACAGCTTCTT
Organism: Artibeus jamaicensis; assembly: GCF_021234435.1. Taxonomy (NCBI): domain Eukaryota; kingdom Metazoa; phylum Chordata; class Mammalia; order Chiroptera; family Phyllostomidae; genus Artibeus; species Artibeus jamaicensis. The sequence continues at coordinate 4,260,444 of NW_026521810.1, read as the reverse complement.
TATCCACTTTCCATTTGATAGGCAACTGGGCTGTTTCCAGATCTTGGATAATATAAATAAAACTACAAAAAAACATAGGAATGCATAGATACTTTCAAACTTGTGTTTTGGGCTTCTTTGTATATATTTCCACTTCTGGGCAAAAGGATGTTCCATCTTTAACTTTTTGAAGAAAATTTATACTGTTTTCCACAGTGGGTGCATCAGTCTGAGTTTTCCTTAGCAGTGCATAGTGTTATCGACATTCTCGCCAAGGACCATTGTTGATTTATTGATGGTGGACATTCTGACAGATGTGAGGTGATAACTCATTGTGGTTTTAGTTTACATCTCTCTGATGATTAATGATGCTGAGCATTTTTTTCGTGTCTAGTCGCCATCTGTATGTCTTCTTTGTATAATTGTCTATTCCTATTTTTTGCCTATTTTTTGATTGGATTGTTTGTCTTGGTGTTGAGTAGTATAATTTTTAAAATATATTCTGGAAATTAAAACCATATCCTATGTATCATTAGCAAATATATTCTAATTCAGTGGGTTTTCCTTTAATTTTGGTAATGGTTTCTTTTACTGTGCAAAAGCTTTTTTAGTTTGATGTAGTCCCATTTGTTTATATTGTCATTTGCCTTGACCAAGAAGATACATCAGAAAAAATATACCTATGAGGAGTGTCTGATATTTTACTGCCTATGTTTTCATTGAGGATTTTTATTGTTTTGTGACTTACATTTAAGTCTTTATCCTTTGTGAGTTTTGTGTATGTGTGTATGTGTGTGTGTGGTGAAGTTGGCAGTCTAGTTTTATATATATATTTTTTCATGTATCTGTCCAATATTCCCAAAATTGTTTATTGCAGGAAGAGTCTTTAATCCATTTTATATTTTTGTCTCCTTTTAAAATACTTGATTTACCATAAATGCAAGGGCTTATTTCTGGGATTTATGTGCTATTACATTGATCTATATGCCTGATTTTCTATCAATACCATGCTCTTTTGATTAATCTAGTTTCATAGTATAGTTTGATATTAGGTAATTCCTCCAACTTTGTTTTTGGTTTGTTTCCTTTCTCAAGATTGCTCAAGACATTGGGATCTTTTTGTTTCAACATAAAATTTTGGAATATTTTTTCTAGGTCTGTAGTATATGCAATTAATATTTATTTACTTGTTTATTTAATTTAATTGTTGTTCAACACAGTTTTCTGTCTTTTACTACCATCCCAGCCCACCCCCCCAGTGCTCCCTACCTCCCTCCCATTTCCACCTCCCTTAGTTTTTGTCCATATATCCTTTATACTAGTTTCTGTAAAACCTTCCCCTTTTTCCCCTGAAATTCCCTCTCCTCCCCTCTCTGGTAACTGTCTGCCTGGTCTCTATTTCAGTGTCTTTGGTTATATTTTGCTTGCTTGTTTGTTTTGTTGTTTAGGTTCCTGTTAAAGGTGAGATCATATGCTATATGTCTTTCACTGCTTGGCTTATTTCACTCAGCAAAATGTTTTCCATTTCCATCCATGCTGTTGCAAAAAGTAGGGGCTCCTTCTTCCTTTCTGCTGCATAAAATTCCATTGTGTAAATGTAACATAGTTTTGAGATCCATTCATTTACTGATGGGCACCTAGGTTTCTTCCAGCACTTGGCTATTGTGAATTGTGCTGCTATGAACATTTGGGTGCATACGTTCTTTTGGATTGGTGTTTCAGGGTTCTTGGGTAAAAACCTAGCAGTGGAATTGCTGGGTCAAAAGACAGATCCATTTTTAGTTTTCTGAGAAAATTTCCTACTGTTTTCTATGGTGGTTGTACCAGTATGCAATCCCACAAACAATGCACTAGGGTCCTCTTTTCTCCACAAACTCTGCAACACTTTTTTGTTGCTTTGTTTATGGTGGCAATTCTTACTGGTGTAAAGTGGTATCTCATTGTGGTTTTAACTTGCATCTCTCTGATAGCTAGTGATATTGAGCATCTTTTCAGGTGTCTCTGGGTCCTCTGTATGTCCTCCTTGGAGACATATTTGTTCAAATTCTTTGCCCACTTTTTAATTGGGTTGCTTGTCTTCTTAAAGTGGAGTTATGTAAGTTCTTTGTATATTTTGGAGATAAAACCCTTGTCTGAGTTATCAATGGCAAATATGTTTTCCCGAATAGTTGGTTCTCTCTTTTTAATACTGTTTTCTTTTGTCATGCAGAAGCTTTTAATTTTAATGAGATCCCATTAGTTTATTCTTTCTTTTATGTTTCTTGCTCTAGGGGACATATCATTAAAAATGTTGGTGCATGCAATATCTGAGATTTTCCTGCCAATGTTCCCCTCTAAGACTTTAATGGTGTCACAGTTTATATTTAAGTCTTTTATCCACCTTGAATTTATTTTGGTGTATGGTGTAAGTTGGTGCTCGAGCTTAATTTTTCTGCACATACCTGTCCAGTTCTCTCAACACCATTTGTTGAAGAGGCTATTTTTACTCTATTTTATGTTGCTGCCCCCTTGTCGAATATTAGTTGCCTGTAGAGACTTGGGTTTATTTCTGGGCTCTCTGTTCTGTTCCATTGGTCTATGTGCCTGTTTTTATGCCAGTACCAGGCTGTTTTGCTTACAGTAGCCTTGTAATACAGTTTTGTACCAGGTATTGTGATCCCTCCTGCTTTGTTCTTCTCTCTCAAAAATGCAGCTGCTATTCAGGGTTGTTTATGGTTCCATACAAATTTTTGAAGTGTTTGTTCTATGTCTGTGAAATATGCCATTGGTACTTTAATAGGTATTGCATTGAATCTATAAATTGCTTTGGGTAGTATGGACATTTTGATGATGTTAATTCTTCCAATCCATGAACATGGTATATGTTTGCATCTGTTTGTTTCTTCCTTGATTTATTTCTTCAGTGTTGTGTAGTTTTCTGTATAAAGGTCTTTTACCTCTTTGGTTAGGTTTATTCCTAGGCATTTTATTTTTGTTCTTGCTATATCAATTGATATTTTTTCTTGATTTCTGCTTCTGCTGTTTCATTGTTGGTATACAAAAATGCCTTTGTTTTCTGGATATTGACTTTTTATCCTGTTGTTTTGCCAAATTTATTTATTAGTTTGAGCAGTTTTGGAGTAGAGTCTATAGGTTTTTCCATGTACACTATCACGTCGTCTACAAACATTGACAGATTTGTTTCCTCTTTCAGATTTGGATGCCTTTTATTTCCTTTTCTTGTCTGACTGCTGTGTCTAAAACTTCCAATAGTATATTGAATAGAAGTGGTGAAAGTGGACATTCTTGTCTTGTTCCTGATCTTAGTGTGGAAGATCTTAGTTTTTGCCCATTGAGTGTGATGTTGGCTATAGTCTCTCATACATGGCCTTTATTATAATGAGGAATGCTCCCTCTATTCCCACTTTGCTGAATGTTTTTATCATGAATGTGAGTTGTACTTTAGCGAAAGCTTTTTCTGAATCTATTTTTTAAATTTTATTTAGTTATTTTTCAAGTACAGTTTTTTGTCTATTTCTCCCATCCCAACCCCCCCCGCCCCGTGCTTCCCACCTGCATCCCATTTCCTCCCCCCACTCAGTCCTCATCCCTGTGTCTTTCATACTTGTTCCTCAAAATCCCTCCCCATTTTCCCCTTAAATTCCCTTCTCTCTTCCCTCTGGTCACTGCCCACTTGTTCTTTATTTCAGTGTCTTTGTTTTTATTCTGTTTGCATGTTTGTTTTGTTGTTTAGCTTCCTGTTAAAGGTGAGATCATATGGTATTTGTCTTTCAAGCCTGGTTTATTTCACTCAGTGTAATGCTTTCCAGTTCCATCCATGTTGTTGCAAAGGGTAGTAGCTCCTTCTTTCTCTCTGCTGCATAGAATTCCATTGTGTATATGTACCACAATTTTTTGATCCATTCATTTACTGATGGGCACCTAGGTTGCTTCCAACTCTTGGCTATTGTAAATTGTCCTGCTATGAACATTGGGGTACATGGGTCCTTTGAAATTGATGTTTTAGGATTCTTGGGATATAATTCTAGCAGTGGAATTGCTGGGTCAAAAGGCAGGTCGATTTTTATTTTTCTGAGAAAATTCCATACTGTTTTCCATAATGGTTGTACCAGTCTGCAATCCCACCAACAGTGAACTAAGGACCCCTTTTCCCCACACCCTCTCCAACATTTGTTGTTTGTTTCTTTGTTTATGATAGCCATTCTGACTGGTGTAAAGTGGTATCTCATTGTGGTTTTAATTTGCATCTCTCTGATAGCTAATGATATTGAGCATCTCTTCATGTGTCTCTGGATTTTCTGTATGTCCTCCTTAGAGAAGTGTCTGTTCAAGTACTTTTCCCATTTTTTAATTGGGTTAGATGTCTTCTTAGAGTGGAGTCATGTAAATTCTTTGTATATTTTGGAGATTAAACCTTTGTCTGAGGTATCATTGGCAAATATGTTTTCCCATATAGTTGGTTATCTTTTTTAATTTAGTACTGTTTTCTTTAGCCATGAAGAAGCTTTTTATTTTGATAAGATCCCATTTGTTTATTCTTTCCTTTATATTCCTTGCTCTAGGGGACATATCAGTAAAAATGTTGCTGCCTGAAATATCTGAGATTTTCTTGCCTATGTTCTCCTCTAGGACTTTAATGGTGTCACGGCTTATATTTAAGTCTTTTATCCACCTTGAATTTATTTTGGTGTATGGTGTAAGTTGGTGCTCAAGTTTCATTTTTTTTTTGCATGTAGCTGTCCAGTTCTTCCAACACCATTTGTTGAAGAGGCTATCTTTACTTCATTTTATGTTTTTGCCCCCTTTGTCAAATATTAATTGACTGTAAAGAATTGGGTTGATTTCTGGGCTCTCTCTTCTGTTCCATTGGTCTATGTGCCTGTTTTTATGCCAGTACCAGGCGGTTTTGATTACAATGGCTTTGTAATACAGTTTGATATCAGGTATTGTGATCCCTCCTGCTTTGTTCTTCTTTCTCAAAAGAGCAGCTGCTATTCGTGGTTGTTTATGGTTCCATACAAATTTTTGAAGTGTTTATTCTATGTATGTTTAATATGCCATTGGTACTTTAATAGGTATTGCATTGAATCTATAAATTGCTTTGTGTAGTATGGACATTTTGATGATGTTAATTCTTCCAATCCTTGAACAAGGTATATGTTTCCATTTGTTTGTGTCTTCCTTGATTTCTTTCTTCAGTGCTGTGTAGTTTTCTGCATACAGGTCTTTTACCTTCTTGGTTAGGTTTATTCACAGATATTTTATTTTTCTATTTGTTATATCGAATGGGATTTTTTTTCTTGATTTCTGCTTCTGCTGTTTCATTGTTGGTATACAAAAATGCCTTTGATTTCTGGATTTTGACTTTGTATCCTGCTGTTCTGCCAAATTTATGAATTAGTTTGAGCAGTTTTTTTTGTAGAGTCTATAGGCTTTTCCATGTACACTATCATGTCATCTGCAAGCAGTGACAGTTTTGTTTCCTCCTTTCCTATTTGGATGCCTTTTATTTCCTTTTCTTGCCTGATTGCTGTGGCCAAAACTTCCAATAGTATATGAAATAGAAGTGGTGAAAGTGGACATCCTTGTCTTGTTCCTGATCTTAGTGGAGATCTTAGTTTTTGCCCATTGAGTATGATATTGGTCTCTCATATATGGCCTTTATCATATTGAGGAATGCTCCCTCTATTTCCACTTTGCTGAGAGTCTTTATCATAAATGGGTGTTGTACTTTATCAAAAGCTTTTTCCACATCTATTGATATGATCCTGTGGTTTTTGTCTTTGCTTTTGTTTATGTAATGAATTACATTTACTGTTTTGCGAATGTTGAACCATCCTTGCATCCCTGGGATGAATCCTACTTGGTCATGGTGTATAATATTTTGGATATATTGTTGAATGTGATTTGCCAATATTTTGTTGATGATATTAGCATCTATGTTCATCAGTGATATTGGCCTAAAGTTTTCTTTCTTTGTTGTATCTCGGTCTGGTTTTGGAATTAAGATGATGCTGGCTTCATAAAAGGAGTTTGGGGGTTTTCTATCCTTTTGTATTTTTTGGAATAGTCTGTGAAGAATAGGGGTTAGCTCTTCCTTAAATGCTTTTTAGAATTCTGTGAACCCATCTGGTCCGGGGCTTTTGTGTGATGGGAGTTTTTTGATTACTGCTTCAATTTCTTTTGCTGTTATTGGTCTATTCAGGTTTTCTACTTCTTTTTCATTGAGTTTTGGGTGATTATATTTTTCTAGAAATGTGTCTATTTCCCCTAGGTTCTCAAATTTCTTGGCATACAGTTCTTCATAGTAATTTCTTACAATCCTTTCTATTTCTGTGGTATCAGTTGTAATCTCTCCTGTTTCATTTCTGATCGTGTTTATTTGTGTCCGTTCCCTTCTTTTCTTGATGAGCCTACTTAAAGGCTTGTCTACTTTGTTTATCTTTTCAAAGAACCAACTCCTGGATTCATTGATCCTTAGAATTGTGCTTTTAGTCTCTATGTCATTCAGTTCTGGTCTGATCTTGGTTATTTCCTTCCTTCAATTGCTTTGGGCTGTTTTTGTTGTTGTTCCTCGAGTTCTTGCAGGGGTAGAGTAAGGTTGTTTCTTTGAAATGTTTCTATCTTCTTTAGGTAGGCCTGTATTGCTATAAACTTCCCTCTCAAAACTGCCTTTGCTGCGTCCCATAAGTTTTGGGTTGTTGTGAGTTCCTTTTCATTTGTTTCCAGAAACGTTTTGATTTCTTCCCTAATTTCATTCTTGACCCATTCGTTGTTTAATAGCATACCATTCAGTCTCCATGATTTTGGATGTTTTGGATTTTTTCCTTTGGGGTTGGTTCCCATTTTCAGTCCCTTGTGGTCAGAGAAAATGCTTGGTATGATTTCAATGTTCTTGAATTTGTTGAGGCTTGTTTTGTGTCCTATCATGTGGTCTATCTTTGAGTATGTTCCATGTGCATTTGAAAAGAATCCGTATTTAGCTTCTTTGGGGTAAAGAGCTCTGTATATATCAATTAGGTCCATTTCATCAAGGGTGTTGTTTATGCCACAATGTTTTTGTTAATATTTTGTTTGGAAGATCTGTCCATTTTTGATAGTGGGGTGTTAAAATCCCCCACTATAATTGTGTTCTATATTGTGCTGTCTATATCTTTCTTGAATTCCTCTAAGATTTTCTTTTTATATTTTGGTGCTCCTATGTTGGGTGCATATATGTTTATGATGTTAATGTGTTCTTGGTGGATTCTTCCCTTGAGTATTATGAAGTGACCTTCTGGATCTCTCTTTATGGTTGTTTTTTTGAAGTCTATTTTGTCCAATATGAGAATTGCTACCCCAGCTTTGTTTCTTGTCTATTTGCTTGGAACATTTGTTTCCAGCCTTTCACTTTTAGTCTGTGATGGTCTTTTGTCCTGAGGGGGGTCTCTTGTAGGCAGCATATGTGTGGGTATTGCTTTCTTATCCATTGAGCTATTCTGTTTCTTTTGACTGGAGCATTTAATACATTTACGTTTAATGTTATTATTGATAGGTACTTATTCATTGCCATTGTTGTACCTGTGTTCCTCTCTTGTCTGTCTCTTTCCCTTTCTTTCCTTAAAGCAGTCCTTTTAGTATTTCATGTAGAGCTGGCTTGGTGGCAGCAAATTCTTTTACACTTCTTTTGTCTTGGAAGCTCTTTATTTGGCCTTCTATCTTGATTGAGAGTCTTGCTGGGTAAAGTAGCCTTGGTTGTAGGCCTCTGTTTCTCATTGCTTGGAATATTTCTTGCCATTCTCTTCTTGCTTGGAGTGTTTCCATTGAGAAATCAGTAGCTAACCTTATTGGGGCTCCCTTGTATGTTACTTCTTTTTTCTGCCTTGCTGCCTTTAAAATTCTCTCTTTGTCTTGGAATTTTGCCATTTTAATGATGATGTGTCTTGAAGTGAGCCTCCTTGGGTTCTTCTTGAATGGGACTCTGTGTTTCCTGGCTTTTTGTGACTTTTTCTCTTATCAAATTAGGGAATTTTTCTCTCATTACTCTTTCAAATATGTTTTCTATCCCTTGTTCTTCTTCTTCTCCTTCTGGTATTCCTATTATTCGGATATTATTACATTTCATATTGTCTTGCATTTCTCTTAATCCCTCTTTTTTCTTTTTGTGCCTTTTTTCCCTTTCCTGTTCTTTCTGTGAGATGCTTTCTACTTTGTCTTCCAATTCACTTATCCGATTTTCTGTTTCATCTACCCTATTTTTAATGCTTTCTACTGTGTTTTTAATTCAGAAATTGTATTCTTTATTTCCTCTTGGCCCTTGCTAATAATTTCCATTTCCTTTTCATGTTGATATAGTTCGCAGTGAGATTATTATAGCTCCCCTGTAGTTTCTGGTAGCTGATTGTGAGCTCTTTGAACTTCCTGATAACCAGTTCTTTGAATGAAATATCTGATCATTGACTTGCCTCTATTTCATCTAACATTCTTTCTGAGGCTTCCTCCTTTCCTTTCATTTGGGGATTGTTTCTTTGTCTTCCCATTGTTTGTGAGACTCTGCTTGTTAGTCTCAGCTTCTTAGATTATTCTGTTTTAACACCCTGGGTTTATGGTGTGAACTTTTGTGGTGCAATGCCTGTGAATTTCAGTGGTGTAGTCTCTTTTGGTTATCCTGTCGTTCTCTGTTTCCACCTACTCAAATATGCAGCAACTTTTGGCTTCTCTCCTACAGCAGTGTGCTATTTGTCTCTCTGACTCTACTATTGGGAGGCCTCTTCTATGGGTCCAGCTCTGGTCTTTTCATATTTTCAAGTTGATTGAGACTCTTGTGGGTAAAAGAAAGAAATGACAAGGAAAGAAATAAAAGGAAGAAAGAGAAAAAAGGGTAGGTAAATGAAAGAAGGAGCAATAAGTTTAGAAAGAAAAGAAGAAGAAATAAAATGGAAAATCCAAGAAAAGAGGACAAAAGTATCGAGAGATGAAACAGTAATAAAATTTAAAAGAAATAAGATTACTTTAAAAAAGCAAAAATATAAGAAAGGGAATGAAAACAAGAAAAGTAAAAAAAGAAAGAATAAAAATAAAAATAAAGTAAAATAAAAAAAACAGGAAACAAAAAACACAAAACACACAAACAAAAAGAATCCCCCAAAAACAACAGAAAAGGAAATGTCACTTGTTGGCTTCAAACTAGCCGAACCAGTTTTTCTGGTTGCAGTTGTCTGAGGGTGGATTGTTGTGATTTTTTCAGCCAGCCCCTCTCAGGATCCAGACACTTGGTGCTTCTCCCCAGCACCCTACAATGGGGAACTAGGACTTCCTCACAGCACTCCCCTCCCAGGGGTTACTGCCATGGGCTGGTTTGCGGTGTTTGCGAGCACCTGCACTGGCCTAGTTGCCTGGTTCCCTCAGAATTGAGCACAGACCTGCCACTGTTCTGTGGGAAAGCTCCAGGCCCTCTGCCCAATCTTGGGTTCGCTGCCAAGCTGGGTGTGAAGCAGACCAGGCTGTTGCGTCTATTGGATTCAGAGCCTCACGCTGTACCTCTCGGTTCTCCTGGGATGGCACCCACAGAGTCCTTGGTTGGGGACCTTTGTCCTCAGCACCCTCTCTGCAAACTCTATCAAACAAGTCTCTCCTGGCACCCCACCTTGCTCGGCCAAAAAGGGAGGGGGTTCAGGGTCTCAGCTCTTTTCCCAGGACCCCTCAGCACCTGGGGCTTCCAGATAGTCTGAGGGGGGGGGGACTGGAAGCCGGGAGCCCATCTGAGGATTGGGCGCTGACCTAGAAACTCTGTGTGCACATCACGGCATGCTGCATGGTGTGTATCCCTTCTGCTCCTGTGTTTGTCTGGGTCCCCTGGCCAACCTCTGCTGAAAAAACCTAGGGATGGAATAGCACCACGCCAGGCGCTGGACCCAGCACTGTGTGCAGGCTGAAATCTCCTCTGCTCCACTCTGGTTGGACCTCTTGGCAGGTCCCTGCCCAAAAATCCCAGGGAGGGAGCCATATGGGTGCTGAACATTGTCCCAGGTGCCGTTGGGCTCTCGCCACTGGGCGCTGGTTCCCCAACCATGCACCTGCGGAGATCCCGGCTATTTCTCTTTGTTCCGTCCCTGAGACTGCTGTACCGCTGCTGTCTCCCTACCGTCTGGTTCCTCCGTGACCATGGAGGTTTCTGGTCCCTTATTTTCATATATGCTTGGCAACTGCTGGCTTGCTGGTTTCTCCTCCTCCGATCGGACAGGTTTCTCTTCCTTTTGTACTAGGAACTGGTATCTGCTCCATCCTTCTCCATCGCCATCTTGAAAGCCTCCTGTTTTTCTGAATCTATTGATATGATCATGTGATCTTTGTCTTTGCTATTGTTTATGTGATGTATTACATTTATTTATTTTTGAATATTGAACCATCTTTGCATCCCTGGAATGAATCTCACTTGGTAATTCGTGTATGATCTTTTTCATGTGTTATTGGATCTAATTTGCCAATATTTTTTTGAGGATTTTAGCCTCTATGTTCATCAGTGATATTGTCCTGAAGTTTTCTTTCTTTGTTGTATCTTTATGAGGTTTTTGATTTAGGATAATGCTGGCTTCATAAAAAAAGGTCTGGAGTCTTCCATCATTTTGGATTTTTGGAATAGTCTGTGAAGAATAGGGATTAGCTCTTCCTTAAATGCATTGTAGAATTCTCCTGTGAAACCATCTGGTCCAGGGCTTTTGTGCTTCGGGAGATTTTTGATTATTGCTTCAATTACATCTGCTATAATTAGTCTGTTCAGGCTTTCTGCTTCTTCTTCATTGAGTTTTGGAAGATTATATTTTTCTAGAAATTTATCCATTTCACCTAGGTTTTCAAATTTCTTGGCATACAGTTCTTCATAGTAATTTTTTACAATTCCTTCTATTTCCGTGGTGTCATTTGTAACCTCTCCTCTTTCATATTTGATTGTGTTTATTTGGGTCCTCTTTCTGCTTTTCTTGATGAGCCTACTTAAAGGCTTGTCTATTTTGTTTATCTTTTCAAAAAACCAGCTCCTGGTTTCACCGATTCTTAGAATTGTGCTTCTAGTCTCTATGTTATTTAATTCTGCTCTGATCTTGGTTATTTCCGTCTATTACTTTCTCAGGGATGTCTTTGTCATTGTTCCTCAAGTTCTTGTAGGTGTAGGGTTAGTTTTTGGGTTTTTTTTGAATTTTTTTTTATCTTTTTTAAGTAGGCCTGTATTGCTATGAACTTCCTTCTAAGGACTGCCTTTGCTGTGTCCCATAAATTTTGGGTTGTTGTGAGTTAATTTTCAGTAGTTTCCAGAAACTTTTTGATTTCTTCCCTAATTTCATTCTTGACCCATTCATTGTTTAATACCATGCCATTCAGTCTCCATGATTTTGGGTGTTTTGGGTTTTATTTTGGGGGCTGGGGTTTCAATTTCAGTCACTTGTAGTCAGAGAAAATGTTCGGAATGATTTCAATTTTCTTGAATTTGTTGAGGCTCATTTTGTGTCCTATCATGTGGTATATCTTTGAAATTGTTCCATGTGCATTTGAAAAAATGTGTATTTAGCTTCTTTAGGATGAAGGACTCTCTCTATATATATCAGTTAAGTCCATTTCATCTAGGGTGTTGTTTAATGCCATATCTCTGTCAATATTTTGCTTGGAAGATCTGTTCATATTTGACAGTATGGTGTTAAAATTCCCTACTACAATTGTGTTGCTGTCAATATCTTTCTCGAAGTCCTCTAAGATTTTCTTTATATATTTGTGTGCTCCTATGTTAAGTGCATATACATATGCAATGTTTATGTCTTCTTGGTGGATTCTTCCCTTGAGTATTATGAAGAAATCTCTAGGTCTTACTTTATGGCCTTTTTTTGAAGTCTATTTCATCTGATATGAGAATTGTTAGCCCAGATCTTTTTGCTTGCCTGTTTACTTGAAATATTTGTTTCCAGCCCTTCACTTTTAGTCTACGTTGGTCTTTTTTCCTAAGGTGGGTATCTTATAGGCAGCATATGTGTGGGTCATGCTTTCTTATTCAATCAGCTCTTCTATGTCTTCTGCTTGGAGCTATACATTTACATTTAAGGTTATTATTGATAGGTAGTTATTCATTGCCATTTTTGTACCTGTGTTCCTCTCTGTATTTCTTTTTTCCTTTCTTTCCTTAAAGCAGTCCTTTTAGAATTTTTTGTAGAGCTGGTTTGGTGGACCCATATTCTTTTAGACTTCTTTTGTCTTGGAAGCTCTTTATTTGGTCTTCTATCTTGATTGAGAGCCTTGCGGGGTAAAGTAGCCTTGATTGCAGGCCTCTGTTTCTCATTACTTGCAATATTTCTTGCCATTCTCTTCTTGCTTGGAGTGTTTCCATTGAGAAGTCAGTAGCTAACCTTATTGGGGCTCCCTTGTATGTCACTTCCTTTTTATCTCTTGCTGCCTTTAAGATTCTCTCTTTATCTTGGAATTTTGCCATTTTAATGATGATGTGTCTTAAAGTGGGCCTCCTTGGGTTCCTGTTGATTGGGACTCTCTGTGATTCCTGGATTTGTGTGACTTTTTCTCTCATGAAATTGGGGAAACTTTCTCTCATTACTCTTTTGAATACGTTTTCTATCCCTTGTTCTTCTTCGTCTCCTTCTGGTATTCCTATTATCCGGATATTATTACATTTCATATTGTCTTGCATTTCTCTTAATCCCTCTGCATTATTTCTGAGCATCTTTTTTTTCTTGCTCTTTCTGTGAGTTTTTTTCTACTTTGTCCTCCAACTCTCTGATCCTATCTCCTGCTTCATCGATCCTGCTTTTGATTCCTTCCCCTGTGTTCTTCAATTCAGAAATGTATTCTTCATTTTCTCTTGGCCCTTGCTGATAGTTTCTATTTCCTCTTTCATGATATACTTTGCAGTGAGTTCATTATAACTCCCTCGTAGTTTCTGGTAGCTCATTGTGAGCTCTTTGAACTTCTTGATAACCAATGTTTTGAATTCAGTATCTGATAGTTGACTTGCGTCTATTTCATCTAACATTCTTTCTGAGGCTTCCTTCTTTTCTTTCATTTGGGGATTGTTTCTTTGTCTTCCCATTGTTTGTGAGACTCCTCTTGTTTGCCTCAGCTTCTTAAATTGATCTGTTCTAACTCCCTGGGTTTATGGTGTGAATATCTGTGGTAGAATACCTGTGAAATTCAGTGGTACAATCTCCTTCAGGTATCTTGATGTTCTCTGCTTCCACCTACTCTTTTTTTTGTATGATCAGTTGGGGAGGGAGGCAAAATGGTTTATGACAGCTGAAGAGTATTTTATAATATTTACAATCACCACCAGTAGAGAAGAGATAGAGGATCTTTAGGCTATATATAGTGTTAACCGTAATCTTCAGCCCAACTTGCCACTTTTATGAAAGGATGGACAAAAGATAAGCCTCTTGTTGGAGAGGGAAGGCTTGTGAGTTGGAACTAGAAAGCAGTGAGGTTGCATTCCGTCAGATTTTGAGGTAAGGTGAGAGTAAGGAACAGTAAATAGATGTAGTGTGTGAGCAAATAGAGATAATCACTACAATAATATAATTCAGGAACCTGTAAAGTGGGCTAAGATTCAGGAGATGTGTTTTGAAGTATTTACAGTTGTATAGAACAGCTATTATTAACAATAATATTAGAGCAACAATCATATGACAGTCTCTATGTAATCTGTCTGAATAGGGGGTATAGATCTTTGGATAGTGTGCTAAAGGAAAACAAGTGGCAGGAAGTATAGAAAACTAGCAATACACTGTGGAGAACACGGGAAACCTGTCAAATGATACAATATAACCAGCCAAGGCTAAGAAGCCTGTACAGAAAGAGGAGGAATACAATGATACTATTAAAATATAAACAACGTGAGAATAATGAAAAAAATAATAATACAAATATGCAGCAATTTGTGGCTTCTCTGCTATAGAAAAGTGAAATTTGTCTCTCTGTTTCTACTGTTGAGATGACCCCTCTTTGGGTCCCACTCTGGTCTTTTAGCAGTTCCCAGTTGTTTGTGTCTCTTGTGGGTAAAAGAAAACAAAGCAACAAACAAAAGAACGGCAGGAGATGGGAGGAAAAAGTGATAAGTTTGAAAAGAAATGAAGAAGGAATAAAACAGAAAAACAGAAAGGAGAGGAAAAAAGTATTGAAAGATAAGACAATAATAAAATTAAAAAGATATGATTACTAAAAAAATTACTAAAAAATCCACCAAAAAAACATCTCTTGTTGGTTTCAAACTGTCCAAACCAGTTTTTCTGGCTGCAGCAGGCTGAGGGTTGATTGGTGTGGTCTTTCTGCAAGTGCTCTCTCAGTAGCTAGCCCAGCGCCCCTCCCCAGCACTCGAGGAAGACAATCTAGGTTCTTTTCAGAGCACTTTCCCCAGGGGTCCTCCCTGTGGGCTGGGGTGCTGGCACCCGTGCCAGCTAGGCTGCCTGGGTCCTGTGGGATCTGCCATGGCCCTTCCCAGTTCTGTGGGGGAACTCAAGGGCTTCCGCCCATCCCTTGGATGGCTTCCAGGCTGGGTAGGGAGCATGCCAAGCTGCTGTCACAGGAGAATCCTTCAGTTTACTTTTCAAAAAAAAATTTCTCCAGAAACCTGCCTCTCAACCCAGCCCAATCCGCAGCCAGACCGGTGACGATAATGTGCCTCTCAATTCTCCCAGGCTGGCAACCACAGAGTCCATGGTTGAACACGGCCCTTTGTCCTCGTTATCCTCTCTGTAAACTCAAGCAGACAGGTCTCTGCCTGGTGTTGCCCAGCCTTGTTTAGACACAGAGGGAGGGAGCTGATGACCTAGCTCTCTCCCAAGGACCCTGCAGCAGGCCCAAGGCTTCCAAAGAGTCTGCCATAGACCCGCTGGGTGCCGGGGCTCCTGAAGAGTCAGCGGCAGATGCCCCTAGCATCGCAGACACCACTCGGTTGCAGACTGAGGCTTCTGGACCCTGTCCGAGGCCACTAGGTGCTGGCCAAGGCCCCTGGCCACTGCTGCAGCTGCTCTTGTCTTTACTCAGGTCCCTGAGACCCCACTGACCTGCAGCTGTCTCCTTACTATCTGGTACTTCAGTGTCCGTCACAATCTCTGACCTCTTGTTTTCATAAATTCTGAGGAACTGTTGCCTGTTTGCGCTGTTCCTCCATAGATCTGCCAGGATTTTCTCCCATGTGTGCGGGAAATGGAATCCTCTCTGTCCTATTCCGTCGCCATCTTCCCCATCCTCTACTATCTCTTATTTTAAGTTCTCACTGACCTGCTTTCATTCTTCCCTTAACCTTCTTGAATATCCTTACGATCATTGTATTAAACTTTGCATCTGGTGATTCAGTTGCTTCCACTTTATTTAATTCTTTGTCCAGGATTTCTTCTGCTTTTTCATTTAGTCATATTTCTTTGTCTTTTTATCTTGTCTGTGTGTATTAGGTAAATCTTCTATGTCTCTCAAACTTGTAAAGATGGCTTTACGATGTAGGTGTTTTATTGGACTAAATGACACAATCTTCCAGATTACCTGAGCTCAGTGCCATGTTTCTTGTGGATTATATATACTCTTTTGTTGTAGTTGGTTTTGAGTGCTGTTGGCTGTTTCGTGGGTGGAATTACTCTTCTGGCTGGATGACTATGAAGATAATCTTTTATCAATGTGTTTGTATTGCTGTGCAAGGTCTGCCCCCTTGAGGTGGAGTTGTTCCCAGCAGGATGTGATGCCTACCAGAATACCCCTTTGGATGTGCCATTTGTGTGGCTTATTCAGTCAGGCTTTGGTGTGGTATAAAGTCTACCATTGATTGTGTTTGTTCTGGGTCCACTTAGGTGGGATTCAGGTAAAGGGGGATGTCAGACATTGTAGGTAACCAGCATTTGGCAACCTGTCTAGAGATACCACATGGTTCACTGTTTGTGGCTGCATCTATTGGGCCTGGGAGTACAAGTGAGGGGTCAATCTAAATTCAAAGATCTTACTTCAGCTTAGAGCTGGATTCAGATCTAAAAATAGACCAAATCTCCCTGTGGTGTGCCACCACCTGTCAGCTACACTGCCTCCCCCTGAGTTTGCCTGGTCTTTCTCCAAAGCCTTTCAAAGAAAAACTATGAAGTGGGTCCAGACTGGGTGCAACCCCCACACCATTCCACAGGCTATGATGTCAATAAGGCAGGATGAGCAAGGTCAGAAGCATGGGAGCAGTTGGTCCTCTACTAGGGGTCACACATTCAGTCACATAATTAGGGAAAAGTGGCTCTCACTCCAGAGCCAACTCTAGCTCTCCCAGGAGGAATGTGCTGCAAGTTCAAGGTCGGTGCAGCCAGTAGTTTCCACTACAGGAGCAGGCTTAGCCAGTGGAGCCACTGGGCCCAGGAGGACAGATCAAAAGAGTCTTTTATTAGTGGTAGTGACAACTGAATTCTCAGGAAGGGGTCAAGCACTTTGTCTTGGTCCAAGATAATAATCCCCAAAGGACACACACTCTGAATGTCCTAGCTCTGAGCAGTGCAATTTTTCCCACACAGAGTTGAACATAGCAGGGTGGGGTATCTCAGACTTGGCAGTGTGATCAAAACAGTCTCCAGTTGGGGTAGTTCCCATAAGCCTGTAGAAATGGGATGGGGTACTTTATTCTTTTTCCAGGATAGTGCAAGCAGAGCTCACAGGGGATACAGGAGTGCCTTCATCCCACTATGTAATTACTCAACCCAGCACCTGTCCATCTTATTTCTGGACCAAAGCCTTCTGGGATATATGCCCCAAAAGTCCCAGCTCTGCATAGTACTCTGTTTCCCCTATGTGACATAACTCAGCAGGACAGGGCCAGCCAAGTGCTTCAACAGGTTGGCGAGGGATGGGGGCACCAGACGTGAATCTGAGATAGGAAATATAGATCCCCTTTCCAAAACCACACAGTTGTTTCACTGTCTGAGTCTCTGCCAAGAGCTTCCCCAGGAAAAATATCCCCAAATTCAGTCCTGGGTTCAGCTAACAGATGCCTTTACAGGACCACCAGCATGGCAGAGTGGTGTTGTAGGCAGTTGGGGACTGGGCATTGCATTCACCAGGCCAATGCTATTACATTAGGAGTGCTTGTTCCTGGAAAATGGTCTCTGGGTCCTTAGAAGAATTATTTCTCTTCCCAGCAGACTGAATACCTACATATTTTCTCCACCACATACTATGTGGCCTCCTCTTCCTATCCCCATTGCTTTGGGTTTTGAACTCCCACATAAAGTTGAGACTCCACATTTTTTATGGGAGGAAGTTTTGCAGCTGAGATATCCCCTGGCTTCTTATCTACTGTAGGTAAGTGTAGGGATGTATTTCCATGTCTCTGCCCCCTTTTCCAGTCTCTATGTTGCTCCTTCTATAAATCTTTGGTTATAATATTTCAGTTCAGCTTCACCTAGCCTTCACTTGGTCATTCAGGTTTATGCTCTGCAATTTAGCTATAAATCTGGTTTGATGACAGAAGTAGTTGAGGGTAGCTTCCACCTACTCCACAGCCATCTTGGAATCTCTGTGAATATCTAAATCAATATAGCTCAGACAATCACAAGTTTTATCAAAGCTTCAAATGTAATTGAAGCTATTATAGTAATTTAATAGAAGCTTTGACACAACACCACATTGAGACTGGTAGGAAGTAAAGAAGCATGAGAGGGCTGTCTGGGCATACTCATACAGAAGCTGAATTTCTGGGGGGAATTTTAGTGACTGGGAGTGTTCAACCTAAAAAGTGTGGGGGTCTAAACCCCAAGCTGGGCTCCCTAGCTTAGAATAGCAGAACCAGGAAAGATACCCACATGACATCTAGGTATGGAAAGCAGTGGGGGTTCTGTCTGCCTGAGAGAGAAGGTTACAGACTAAGACACATTGTTAAAGAGCCAACACAGAATATTTCATTTGCAGCTGTTCATCCTGGGAATTGGTGGAGGGATGGAAGAGTGGACTAGAGTCATGTGAAGAGAGTGGGTTTGGTGAGTCAGGGGAAAGAGCTAAAGGATAAACTTCCAGGATACCTGCATTCATTCCTTCCCTATACTTCAGAAGCCATTTTTCTCAGGCAGAGCACTCCTCTCCATGAGAAGTTAGCCTGAGAGAACCAATAGCCTCACCCAGAGGAGTACCTCTCAGCCTAAATTTTGGAGTTAGGACCTGCTGGGTACAGCTGGAAACTCTGTTAGTGATTAAGCCTGATAGACAGCCTTCAAGCAGAGATGCAACTCTGGGAGATTTAAGATTTTAGTGAACCTTATACTGGGCCCAGTGATCATAAAAGGCAACTGTGATGCACAGCCTGGTCCTTTCTATAAGCACCCAGGCCCATCAGAGGGAGCCACAAGTTATGGATCACTGATAGCTTCAAACAGGTTGTCCAGGGCCACTCACAGGCAGCATTTGACATATGCCCCAGAGTATTTGCAGATCTACTTAATACATTGAAAGGAACATAGAGAGACAGTTAAAATGGGAAGACAATGAAACAGACCCCAAATTAAAGGACAAGACAATTCTCCAGAAGAAGAGCTAAATGAAATGGAGGAAAGCAATTTATCAAATGTAGAGTTTGAATGAATGATTATAAGGATGTTCAACAGCATAAAAATAGACAGAACTCATAACCAAGGACCAGTCATAAACAAAGAATGCATCATCTGAATTTTAAAAATGAAAGGAAAAAACAGTTACTTACATGAAGTAGAGGCTGGAATCAGTGATTTGGAAGACAAAGTAGAAGAAAACACCCCATCAGAGCAACAAAAAGAAAAAAAATGAGATAAAAATGAGGACAATTTAAGGGACCTATGGGACAACATGAAGTATAGCACATCCACATCATAGAAATATCAAAAGGAGAAAAGAGAACAAGGTATCAAGAACTTATTTAAGGAAATTGTGGCTAAAAACTTCACTATTCTGAAGAAAAAAGACACATAAGTTCAGGAAGTGCAGAGAACTCCAAACAAGAGACACAATAAGGTCCATACCAACACACATCATAATTAAAATGGCAAGGCTTAAAGGATAGAAAATAAAATCTTAAAATTTGCAAGAGAAAAGCAGTTAGTTACATAAAAAGGAGGTCCTATAAGACTGTCATCTGATTTCTCCACAGAAACATCTGTCCATAGAACACTGGCATGAAATAGTCAAAGTGATGAAAAGCAGGGGCCTAAAAACCAAGGCTACATTAACCAGCAAGACTATAATTTAAAATTGAAGGAGAAATAAAAAGGTTTCCAGAGCAAAAAACCTACAGGAGTTTGTTACCACCAAACCAGTATTGCAACTTGTGTTAAAGGGCTAGAATAAGAAGGAGGAGAAAGAGGAGGTGGAGAAAAGAGAGGTAATAGTTAAAAAAATAAAATGGCAATAATATGTATCTATCAATAATCACTTTGTATAAAAATGGCTTAAATTCTCCAATCAAAGGACAAGGTAGCTGAATGGCTAAGAAAACAAGAATATATATGTGCTGTCTTCAAGAGACCCACCTCAGAACAAAAGATACATACATACTAAAAGTAAATGGATGAAAAAGGTATTTCATGCAAATGGAAAGGAAAAAAAGCTGAGGTAGCAATAATTATATCTGACAAAGTAGACTTTAATTCTGAGTATATAATAGGAAACAGAAGAACACTACATAATGATAAAGGGAACAATCCAATAAGAGAATATAAACCTAGTAAACATTTATATATCCAACATAATCTTGGTGGACATAAAGAAAGAGATCAATAGAAATGCAGTCTTATTAGGTGATGTTCAAACCCCATCTACTTCAGTGGATCAATTTTCCAGACAGGAAATCAACAAGGAGACAACAGCCTAACATGACACTCTAAAATAAATTAAATAGATGTAACAGATATCTCAGAACACTTCACTCCAAAGCAGCAATATAAACATTATTTTAAAGTCCATGCAGAACATTTTCTAGTATAGACTACATGTTAGGAAACAAAGCAAGTCTCAATAAACTTAAGAAAATTCAAAACATATCAAGCATATTCTCTGAACCTAATGCCATAAAACTAGAAATCAATCACAAGACAAAAATGGAAAGATAGACAAAGACATGGAAACTAAATAATGATGCATGGGTTAGCAATGAAATCTAGGAAGAAATCAGAAGACATCTTAAAACAAATGATTTAATAAAAACAGAACAACCTAATATCTGTGAGATTCAGTGAAAGTAGTCCTAAGAGGGAAATTTATAGCATTACAACACTATCTCAAGAAACACGAAAAAGCCCAACTAATTTAATTTAACACTAAAGGAACTTGAAAAGGAACAACAAATCCCAAAATTTATAGAAGGAAGGAAATAACAAAGATCAGAGCTGAACTTAACAAAATAGATTATAAAAATAAATAATAAATAATATCAATAAAACCAAGAGCTAGTTCTTTGAAAAATATCAACAAGATTAACAAACTTTTAAACAGAGTCATCAAGTAAAAAGAGAGAACACAAGTAAATAAAATCAGAAATGAAATAAAAGTAACAACTGACACCAAAAAACCAAAAAAGACTGTAAGAAAATATTGCCAACAATTTGAACAACCTGAGCGACATGGATAAATTCCTAGAAATATACAATCTCGCAAAACTAAATCAGGAAGAATCAGGGAATCTAAAAGGGCAGATTACAACTAGTGAAATTGAAGCAGTAATAAAAATGTCCCAATAGACAAAAGCCTTGATTCAGATGGCTCCACAGTTAAATTTTACCAAACACGCTGAGAAGAACCAACACCTCTTCTTCTCAAACTCTCCAAATAATTCAAGAGGAGGGAAGAATTCCAAACTCATTTTACAAAGCTAGAATTATCTTAATTACAAAAATAGATAAGACAACAAATACAGAAAATTATAGGCCAATATCCCTTATGAACATGGATGCTAAAGTCCTCAATGAAATATTAGAAAACTAAATATATAAATACATCAAGAAGATCATACCACCTGGCTGGCGTAGCTCAGTGGATTGAGTGTGGGCCTGTGAACCAGAGTATCGCGGTTCAATTCCCAGTCAGGGCACATGCCTGGGTTGCAGGCCAGTTCCCAGCAGGGGACGCATGAGAGGCAACCATACATTGATATTTCTCTCCCTCTCTTTCTCTTTCCCTTCCCCTCTCTCAAAAAATAAATAAATAAAATATTTTTAAAAAAAGATCATACCAAATTGGCTTTATTCCAGTGATGTAAGTTTGGTCCAATATTCACAAATCAATAAACGTGAAACACTATATTAACAAAATGAAGGATAAAAACCATGTGATCATATCAATAGATGTAGAAAAAGCATTTGATAAAATCTAGAACCCATTTATGATACAAACCCTCAGCAAGTGAGAATAAAGAAAACAAACCTAAATGTAATAAAGGCCATGTATTACAAAAAAAACTACCAGCATTACACTAAATGGGCAAAAACAAAAAGCATCCCTTTTAAGATTGGGAACAAGATAGGGATGCATTCTCAAGAGAAAAAGAAATAAAGGACGTTCAAATTCAAAAGGAGGATATAAAATTGTCATTACTAGCAGGTGACATGATACTGACATGATACTAGCAGACTGACATGATACTGACATGATACATAGACAACCCTAAAGATTTCACCAAGAAAGTACTAGAACTAATAAATGAATTCAATGAAGTAGCAGCATGCAAAATTAATATCCAGAAATAAGTTGCCTTTTTATATGACAATAATAAACTATCAGAAAGGGACAGCAAGAAAACAACCCCATTTATAACTGCTTCAAAAAAGAGTGACATACCTAGGAATAAATTTAACTGGGAATGAAAAAGACCTATAATAGAAAAATTTTAAAACACTGAAGAAAGAAATTGAAGAAGATTCAGATAAATGGAATCATATACCATGCTCATGGGTAGGAAGAACTAATATAACTAAAATGTCTATACTACCCAAAGCAATCTATAGAGTCAATGTAATTTCCACCATATCAATGACATATTTCACAAAAGTATAAAGGATATATCACAAATTTATATAGAACCACAAAAGACTGATCGGCAACAGCAATCTTGAAAAAGAACAAAGCTAGAAGAATCATACTACATAATATCAAACTATATTATAAGGCTATAGTAATCAAAACAGCATGGTACTGGTATAAAAACAGACACACAGATATTTGGAACAGAAGAGAGAGTGCAGAAATAAACCTAAACTTTTAGATCAATTAATATTTGATGGAGAAGGTAAGCACATATAATTCAATAGTTTATTCACTAATTGGTGTTTGGAAAATTATACATATATGTGCAGAAATGAAACTAGACCACCTTCTTACACCACATACAGAATATATTCAAAGTGGATTAAAGACTTAAGTTTAGACTTGAGACCATAAAAATCTTAGAAGAAAACATAGGCAGTAAAATCTTGGACATTTCTTGTAGCAATATTTTTTTCTGATATATCTCCTTGGACAAGGGGAAAAAAGAAAAAAATATGCAAATACAACTATATCAAACAAAAAAGGTTTTGTACAACAATGGAAACTATGAACAAAATAGACAATACACTGAATGAAGAACACATTCATTACATCTGATAAGGAGTTAATATCCAAAATTTATAAAGAACTTATAAAACTGAGCACCAAAAACCCAGAAATAATCCAATTAAAAAATGAGCAAAGGACCTAAATAAACACTTCTCCATGGAGGACATACAGATGGCCAAAAGACATATGAAAAGATGCTCAACATCACTCATCTTCAGAGAAATGAAAAACTATGATGAGATACATTCTCACACCTGTCAAAATAGGTATCATCAAAAATCAACAAACATTGTCCTGGGTGGTGTTGCTCAGTGGATTGAGTGTTGTCCTGTGAACCAAAAGGTCACTGGTTCAATTCCCTGTCAAGGCACATGCCTGGGATGTGGTCCAGGTCCCCAGTAGAGAGCTTGTGAGAGGCAACCACACATTTATGTTTCTTTTCCTCTCATTCTCCCTCCCTTCCCCTGTCTAAAAAAAATCAACAAACACTAAGTGCTAGTGAGGATGTGGAGAAAAGGGAAATTTTTGCACCATTGGTGAGAATGCAGTTTGGTATAGCCACTGTTGAAAACATTATGGAGTTATCTCAAAAATTAAAAATGGAACTGCCTTGTGACCCAATATTTTCACTTCTGGGAATTCATCCAAAGAAACCTGAAACAGTAATTCAGAATAATATATGTACTGCCATATTTATTTCAGTGTT
The DNA here is from genome assembly GCF_021234435.1 of Artibeus jamaicensis. Classification (NCBI taxonomy): domain Eukaryota; kingdom Metazoa; phylum Chordata; class Mammalia; order Chiroptera; family Phyllostomidae; genus Artibeus; species Artibeus jamaicensis. Next base: position 4,237,223 of record NW_026521810.1, on the reverse strand, counting down.
ATTTACAATAGCCAAGATTTAAAAACAGCCAAAATGTCTATTGGTAGATGAGTGGATAAAACCACAACAGTGTGTTTACACAATGGAATACTATTTTGCCAAAAGAATAAGAAAAATTTAATCTTTGTGATAGCATGAAAGGACCTGAAGAACATTATGCTAATTGAAATAATCTAGTCAGATAAATACAAATACTACATGATTTTACTCATATGTGAAATCTAATAAACAAACTAACAAACAAAATAGAGATAGACTTATGGCTAGAGAGCAGGTTGACAACTCTCAGAGGTTGGGGGGTGGAGAGATGGAGCAAAAAGAAAAAGAACTCATAGAAATGGTCAAGAGTGGTGATTGCAGGGGGAGGAGGTAGGTGGAGGTGAAAAAAGGTGTAAGGGGAATAAATGGTAATGGAAAAATACAATAAAAGTGAACTATTATAAAAGCTTTGATTTGTTGATTGACTGTAGGAAGAGAGACTTGTTGGTTTTTGTCTGTCAATAAGTCATAGGTATGAATACAAATGAGAGGAGACTTTGCCCCTATATTATGTTAACAATGAGACTCATTAATAGAAATCAATTCAGCATGCCACTTAAAAACACACTGAGGAATCATTTGATATGACTATCTGGTATTAATTTTTAAAAATTTTATTTATATAGGCTAGTAAACTACCTTGGTTAACTTTACCTAGAAGGATAATGAAAGAGTACCATTCAGAAACTTGAAATTTAAAAATGATTAATAAAGTGTTTTGCCCCACATTCACTAATTTTCGGCTGTAAGAGCAGATATTAATCAATATGTCACCCTGTCTCATTGATACTACTTACTTTGTGCTCAAATCAAACATATGAGGGCAACTTGGACAGAAAAACAAAGTTCCCATGCATATAGCTGATGAGTTCAAAACTAGCTCATGGAAACCCTCTTCTTTCATGGATTGTCCAGGGAGTACTGTGATTCATTTTCATTTTCAGCATTCCCATAGCAGCATCCAGGGCAGGTACCTTGCAATGTGCAATCACAAATTACTTCAAGACCTGAGCAAAATCTTTAACTGATAAAGGAAGATAAAATAGGTTTCATCAAAGCCACCTTTACAAAATATATAAAACTCTTCATATGAGTGACATAGAGACATGAATGTTGAGGTCACAGCCCAGCAATGCCATTTAATCTTAGAAGAATGCCTTTCAGGACACCCACAGAAGCATCTACTTATTATAGTGTGTGTTTTGGGTATAGCAGAATTGTAATTTGTACCTTGTCATATTTTACCAAGTAGTTATATATATTTTAAAAAGATCAAGACATAAGCATGGTAGTTTTATTCACACAATGCATATTTTTGTTAAGGCTACAAAATTACAAAGGCTATTCCACATATAACATTAAGTAACAGTATTAAATACAATAAATATTATGCTTTGAAAGTAACATTAGAATTTAAAATATGTATTTTATGTATCTTATCATATAGAACTCCTCTGTAGTTTTGCTGTCATTCAGTATGCAAAGGTCTACAACTTTAATGTGCAGTTTTCTACTTGAATGAAGCTCCAATTATAAAGTAGGTATGTTGTGTGTGCATGTGTCTGTATGCTTTCTTAAATTCTACATGTGAATAAAATCTTAAATAATTTGGAATGAGACATTCAACTAGCCAATCATCTATACAAATTAGCACACATAACTGTTATTTTATAAAAAATTCAGCCCATGCTGTGTTATTTTGAATCACAAGCTAGATCTTTGTTATACATGGATATAACAGGCACTATTCTAGAAAGTGTCAAATTTTTGAGAAAATCATGGACATGCAGATAAAGTTTGTTTTAAAAAAATAGTTTGCACAAAGATGAGGACTGGGGGGGGGGATGGGAGGGAGGGGGGAGACCGGGCGGGGGAGGGGAAGAGAAAAAAAAATGTACTTGAAAAGTAACTAAATAAAAAAAAAAAGTTTGCAACTGACTTGGCAAAATAATAATTTATTTTTGCTTATACCATTTAAAACACTACTTTTATTTCTAGAGAGATATTAAAATAATATTAATCACATTATTTTTAAAATAAAGCCCATCTATGTTATTTTCTCTGATCCTTTTCTCAAATATATGTTATTGAATTCTCATAGTTACTGCTGCCATTTTAGTTATTGCAAGTAAATTTTATTTGGAACATTTTTTTTTAATTTCTGAAGTTTTGGCTTAGTTTAATTGTTAGGCAAATGATAAAAAGTGATCTAGTTAATGGGATTGAGCTTTCTGTGTTAGGGCTTTAATCTTTTCTGTGTTAGAACAGCATTAGGACTTTAATAAGCAACTCAGTGAAATCATTCTTGTTAGTGTCAGGATGCTTGAATAAGACCCAACTGAGAACTTTCACTTAATGGTCTATAGGTTTCAGAAGCTGTCATTATCACTATCATTATTACTGATGTGGTTTGAAGTTAGAAAAAAAACTATAGCACAAATAAAAAGAAAACATTTTCTCCTTCAGTGTATTTATAGCACAACTTTATTTTGAACATAATAGCTTGTTTCGATGAATTATATTTAACTTATTTGTAGTCACTGTAGTTATGAATATGGCCTACCTTCCTTTATTATTTCTAAAGAATTAGAAATATGCTACTTACTATTAAATGTGCCAATAACGATAGTTATAATTTTTCTTTACAAAGTATCAAAGCAAGTTCTTTTTTCCTATAAAAAGAGAAAATAACTAGAAAAGTACAAAACTTACAAAAATGACCAGAAAGCAAACACTATGTAGTCATCTCCACATTAAGTATTGTTGACAGTATCTCAGAAGTTCCCTTTGCTTGCCTCCCCTGTCTCCTTATGCATAAGACTGCTTTGATTTCATAATTATCTCCTTGTTTTTCTTAATAGTTTTTTAACACATTGATGCACCAAATGATATAAGTTAGCTAACGGATTAAAAAATTAGTCTATGGCTCATTTGATTCAGTAAGATTCAGTGGTGGTTATACCCAGCCATCATGAAAAACTTGGAGGCAGAGACTTGCCTTGACATTTTTCTCTGCCACCTGCTCACAGGGTAACTGTATATAAAAAAACCTATAGTCCTTCTATGTGTCACCATATGCGTGAGGTCACCCCCCCATACACACATCCAGCAATTCTTCAGGACATCAACTTGATGTTCTACCATTTAACACAACTCTGACACTATGGACTTGGAAATACTGTCAGATACCACTGCTTAAGGGCTCAGTCCCATGACTGCTTTGATTTCACCTTGGATGTCAATAACAAGTCCTCAGGCTACCCACAACTTCTGTTTGACCTGACTACAAATCAGGTGTTCCCATGACCCCTCCCTGGGTTCTATTAATTTGCTAGAGCAACTCACAGAACTAAAGGAAACACTTATGTTTATCAACTTTTTAAAAGATATTGATGAACAATCAGATAAAGAGATACATAAGAGAGGTCTGCATGGGTCCCAAGTGCTGGAGCTTCTGTCCCTATGGTATTGAGGTGCATCATCTTCCTGGTGATCATAAGCTGAAACTCACTCAACACTGTACTATTTGAATTTTTATGGAATTTTTTATCCTCACCCAGACATGATCAATTATTAACTCTACCTCCAGCCTTTCTCCTATATCTGGAGAATGTTGGAGGATATGCCTTAAGGCTCCAAGCATCCAATCATGGTTTGGTCTTTCTGGTGACAAGCACCTAACCAGGAGTTCACCCAGAGTGTCCTGGTAAGAAAAAAAATGTTCCTAGTGATCTTATAACCTAGGCATTATAAGAATTTTAGGAGGCTTGAGCCAGGAATGGAGTCAAAGATCAAATATTAGAACCAGAGATGTTCCTAGTACTCTTACTGTTACAATCAGTTTGCTGTGTATAATGTGCACTCTTTTGCCCAAATTTTGAAGGGAAAAATAAGGATGTGCATTATACATGGGTAGTACTAATTCTGTATCTATATAAATGTTTTAAATTCTTTTATTTATGCTTATGTGTTAAAAGTATAACTCTAGAAAGCAATAACAATATCCATATGCAAAATAATACCCTGGAATACAATAATTAGTTCTGTTTCTAAATATAAATAAATAAATAATTGAAATAAAAATTAAAACCAAAGATTTTTTTCTGAAAGCTTGATTCAAAAACGGGCCAAGATGCATGTGCAGTGTACATTGGAGCATATCATATGTGACAAAATATGCTAGCTAGAAAATAGGAGCAAATGGAATTAGACATGAGCTTAATGAACTGAGAATCAGGAGCCTGTTTGCTTCACAAGGAAGCAATAGTTTTTCAGAGTCCAGGAAACCACAGCATTGTGTTCCACCAAGGAGATTCACACTCCTCTTTTCCCCATTCCAGTACCAGATCACTGGGGGTTCAGGACGTTCTAGACCATAGAGTATTATCAGTCTAATTAGGGCATGTAAACCCACCCAAAGCCTGTGAATGTCTGGGAAGTTGATTAGTTCTTTTTGTAAATACCTTGTCCATCCTAAGCCCAAGCTGATATTATCCCAGGGGAACAAACAAGCACTTGCTCTCTATCTCCCTCAATCACATGATGCACTCACCATTCATGTGTTCTCTTACCTAGGAGCATGCAACCATGTGGGTCTAGCATCTACCAGGGTCCACAGTACATGGTGTTGGCTCCAAATGAACTAAGCTCTCTACCTATCCATCTATCTCTCTCCCAGAAACCCACACTCATCCCATGCACTCACATGTCTTCTCTCCACAGCCACATGGCCTTAGCAGCCATGTAGCACATGGCTATGGGAACTCCACATGTGTGCTCCAGGAGGAGTCTGAATATTGCACACAGCAATGCACTGAAGCTAGAAACACATGCTAAGCTAACCAGATGCTGGACTGGAGTACTTTAATTTAGAGAAGAAACTCTGGACACTGCCTTTTGTGTTGGCCCTATTGAAGATATTATTAGACCTTATCCATGGAGAAATGGATGGAGATGGGACATTGGGAAGTGAGAAGAGTAACTTGCTTAATTTTGCATCATCAATAAAATTCATCACAGATCCACATCCTACTGTGTGGGTCTCAGGAAATTCTTTTCCTACAGACACCCTAAGAACTTGTTTTCCACTGATAATATTGTTACTTAGGAGTTTACAAGGACTTTAGAAGCTCTATGCCAGGTAGTATAGTAGGGATATATATATATATATATATGAATTATTTCTATTATCTCACAATGTTTCACTGATTATTGGTAACTTCAGTAAAATAGTAGGGATATATATATATATATGTATATATATGTATATATATATATACATATATATATATATGAATTATTTCTATTATCTCACAATGTTTCACTGATTACTGGTAACTTCAGTAAAATATATACCTTATCAAAGAGCTTTATAAATATCAAATGAGACAGTATGACAAAGCAATTAGTAAAACACCAAGCAAGATAAAGACATCTGCAATGATCAGTGATAGAATGAGTCAATGATCAATAAGCCAGGAGGGTCATTGGCTAACATGTATTCATCCAGAGACAAATGACCAGGATGGTTGATATCAGGGGTGAAAAAAATCACATTAACATATATGCTGCTAGGTTCCAAAATCTGAGAATTGTCATGGTATAAGGCCTGCCTGATGTTGCTTTAGGTTTCAGAACCATGAGCACCGGTCCAAATTTTCTAGGCAGTTGATTGAAGATCAATGTAAAGTTTCAGAATTTTGAGCAATTATAGCTGTTCAAAAAAGTGGGGTGATGTAAAGAGGAGATTTAGTGTCAGCTGGACCTGGATTTATATCTTGTCCCTAGCTGTACATATTTGGGTAGGTACACTTCTAACTGTGTATACCTAGTGTGCTAATTAGGGATAAATGCATCTGTATAGATTGTGGAATAAGTAGATATCATATGCAAAGCCCTTAGGAGAGTGTCTGCCATGAAATTTATATTAAAATTGAATGAATTAGTTTTCCAGGATGCAAAGCACTCAAAATGAACTGAGATGACCACTAGTCAAGAAAGCTGTATGAGCAGAATCTACATTGGTCTTGTTCACAATTATATCTGGAATCCTAGTACCTAGTACTTTCAACTTAATATTTTTATAATGCATAAAACAATTAAAGTGATATCTGTCCCTCCCTGGTGTGGCTCAGTGGATTGGGTGTTGTCCCACAAACTGGATGCTTGCCAGTTCAATTCCTGGTCAGGGCACATGCCTGGGATTCAAGACAGGTCCCAGTTGGGTGTATGTAAAAGACAGCTCATCCATGTTTCTCTCCCCCTCTCTCCCTCTCTCTCTCTCCTACTTTCTCTCCCTCCCTGCCCCTCTTTCTAAAAATAAACAAATATAATTTTTTTAAAAAAGGGATGTCTGCATTGAGTTGAGCTTAAAATGGATTATCTTTGTGTGATTCATTACTTGTTTAAGGATGATTAATTTTTAGATTTGCTTGGCCTGACTGGTAAAGTGGAAAACAAACCCCAAAGAAAGAGCTTCATCAACTAGATACACCATTGTTTCTTAAAACATAGCTGCAAAACTTCACCACTGTCTTTACTGTGAGCTTCAGACTTAAGAGCACTTGAGGTTCTCAAGTTGTGTTTTATGTGAGTAGCTCTCAAAATTCGATGTACACTAAAATCGTCAGTGAAGCCTTTAGAAGTCTCCATGCAACATCACATCCTGGACCAATTAAATTAACTGAGGGAGGGACTCAAGCAGCCATATTTTAGACTCCACAGGTAATTTAAATGTTCATTAAAAATTGCAAACCAGAACCTCAGGATTTGCAGGATGCCAGGTCCTATGCCAGGTGTTGGGAAAGAAGCTGCAAAACATCATGCTTAAAAAGCTGTCAATTCCCCCATGTGTTATATCCCTGGTACGTGCTACAGGTGTCATCTATTACCATACCCCTGGCCATCCAGGAACTAGAAGATGTGTTCACAGAAGTGGGTACAGATAGATCCACCTCAAATACAAATTAAATATCTTTGTTAAACAAATGAAGATTAATTTTATGTATTTTTGCCTGAGGATCTTACAAAAGCATCCAACTGCTGAATACCCAGCATCCACAGGTCATAGAGGCAATCATCTATGTGAATTTACTTGAGAGGTTTTGAGAAAAGTGTCTTTGATCTCAGCATTTCTTCATCTATTTCTTTGTAGCATATCATCCAAATACTCAGTGGCTTAAACAAACAACAACACATTTCATTTACCAAATCAGAAATTTGAGCAAGACTCATGATGATAGCTCATCTGTGTTCCCTTGGATTCAGTTGAAATGCTCAAAGGAGCTAGCTGTCTATGGATGCTGGCCATTAGCTGGCACTTCAGCTCCAACTGTGGCTCTAACACTTACACATGACCTTCTGTCGAAGCTGAATATCCTTGTTACAGGGTGGCTTGGCCAAGGGATTCATATTTAAAGAGAGAGAGCTGGGTAGAAGCCATAGTGCCCTGCCTTTTCCAGCCTAACTTCTAAAGTCATGCAGGTTATATCTGTGTTTTATTAATTAAAAGTGAATCACTAAGGTTGGCCATATTGAAGAGCAGAAGCATTAGACTTGGTATTTTGACGGTAGAAGTGTCAAAACAAATTGAAAAAATGCTTTAAAACCACCATACTGACCTGTTCACAGTTGGCTACCTAGCTACCTGTTTTGGAGTACTTTTACTCTCATGCCCACAAGATTGTGCATTCAGCAAAACTTCTTGATCTTCCTGACCAAATGACTCATATCTGTAAAAAGATAAGCTAAGAATTTAGAGCATTGTCTAGTTTGAGACAAATGAGCGAGGTATCTGATTTTCTTAGACTAACAAAAAGGCTCATGTGGAAATTCTATGATCTACATTGGTATTCAGCTTCACATCCTTATTTCTTAACTTCCATGCCTTTGTGGCAAACATTTTGCTTGTGTTCTCTGAGGGCAATGGAATTTTCTATTTCCTTAGGGATTTTAACAAGTAGGCTGATACCCTGAGGCAAGTAAGTGAACTTCTAGATAACTTACACTGATTTTCTTAGGAGTCAGTGTTAAAATTTTACCAAGAACTCAAGGGCTATACAAGTAATGGTTATTCTTTTATCTTGTTTTAAAATCTCAGAAGCACAAATAAGTTATGTGTATTTTAATGGATTAGCTGTGTGTGATGTTTACTTAATATTGTCAAAAGTATATAAATATACATATGTAGAGGTGTGCATATAGATATGCAAGTATACAGTACAATTATTGGGTCAAATATCTTGTGAAATAAGAGATTTAGTTAAGTTAATAAGTAAATGAATAAATAAAAACATAAACAAAAAAGCAAATAAATAGCAAAGGAAAAGAAAATACTTTACCAGAAAAAGAAATACGTTTCACAAGTGAAGGCTTATAGAGGGCATAGTGATAGTTAAGTTGATACATTTCAAATGAGCTCATGCCCGGTGGGCTTTCCCTAAGAATGCTAGAATGAGTGTATAAAAATTTTGATACTTTTCAGTCTGATTCACTGGACTTTGATACCCACTCACGTCACTGGGTGGTGGTGGGAGGGGCAGTGAGTTCCTTAGAGAAACTGTGTTGTTTAGATGTCAGACAGACCTGAGTTCAAGTTCTGCTTTCATCATTTCCCAACTCCTTGACCTTAAGTAGGTTAACTTGAATCACTTTTCATTTTTCCTCAAAACAGTAATAACATTAAATTAGTAAAATGTGAGGGTCAAGTGGGACATGCTTGTATCACCTAGTAAGTATGAAACACAGTGCATCAATGTGTTTTTTCCAGACAATGTCAGTACCTCAAATAGAAGTATGTTCTCAAAAACTATGTGTTGAATGCATGGCTGATTGAATAATAATCACATGCAAATTAAATCCTAACACTATTAACAGAGAGTGACTATTTCCTACAATCTCCCTGATTGAAAAACATATTTGCATGCATATATATATGAGAGATGAGGTCTGTCCAAAAAGTATCCATCCATGCAATATGAAAAATATAAATTTATTGAAGAAGGTACAAGATATAAAAAATGCTGTATCTAAGACAGTGACACCTCATTCCCCTTCAAAGTAGGTACCTTGCGATCTCACACAGTTGTTCCAATAGCCTTAGCTACCCCATCATATTTTCCAGAATCTCATCAATGATCTGAAATCTCTTCCCTTTCAAAGGTGATTTTACTTTGGGGGAGAGCCAGAAGTCACAGGGTGCCAAAATATCAGCTACAGGGGAGCTGAGTCACCTTGGTGATTTGATGTTTCACAAAAAACCTTTGCAGAAGATATGATTCATGAGTGGGTACATTGTGATGAAGTTGCCAATCACCATTTGCCCATAGCTGGGAATTGCTGAATCATCTGAATAGTTTCTGTAGAGGAATGTTCAAGCTTAATGTAAAATTTGATGCATATTTGTTGCTCTGCTTGCTCAGTCCCTTTGAATGGGATGACAACCCAGTACACATGCTCACTTGATGGCAGCATCCACTGCCCCCACAGTGAAGTCATCATTGTTCACACATATGCATTACAGTCCACTTTCCTTGGCTGCCAGTTTACATCCACATCACACAAACCATACTCATTATATTAACATTGGTTGAACTTTTTCCAGACAGACTTTGTACATAGTGTTTCTATTTCAATCATACTCCAAGTTCTGATGATTATCATTGAAAATTTTTTAATAGGATGTATTCAAAATACTTTGTTGGGATGGTTCCCTACTCATCTTGATTCAGGGTACTTTTAGTGTCGTTTCCTTCTGAAGGAGCATCCTCCTGTAAGCCCTGCTTTTCCTCCTAGAGGCTGACAGAGGACAGTAGAGCCACCAGCACAGAAAACTATCATTTGTACATGGTTAAACATGGGGGTGATTTTAGAGCATCTTGGGCACTTCACATCTGTGAAGTAGAAATTGTGATTCTGCACTAGGAGCTTCCTGTGTTTCCTCTTCTCTTCTGGAGAGGGATGAAGGAGGAAATTTAACAGAAAAAAAAGTCACTAGCCATCCTAGCAAAAGCCATGGGGAGGTCTTCACTGTCGGAAAGTATCATTGTGTAAATTGTGTTCTAAAGGGTAACAGTCTTTACACTCAAAACAGGCAGCAAAGCAACTTTGTTTTTCACATAATTATTTTAAATTGTGTTTATAATTTAATAAGACAATAAGGATTAATAAATCAATACATGTAAAATGGCTACAATCCCAGAACTACTTTAATCATTTCACCTTCCTTCAGAAATAAATGCTTTCCTAGATTAGTCAAGTAAAATATGTGCATGTGTTTGTATTTCTCTCTTTGTAGAAAAGACATGAGAAGACATAATAAGTGTTAGTATAAAGCATTTTTCCTTCTAAAGACCAAAGTTTCTCTCAGTCCACTGTGGTATGGGGGAATGTTATCTTCCCAACCCTGATTTCCGGTACTGGTTATTGCAATTCGGTTACACTTGACTCTGGGAGGAGGGTCTTCGACTGCTAGGGAGCTCAGTAGCACTCTCTGACATCACCTTCCTCAATTCGTAATTAAGTCATGTATCTTTATTTTTCAAAAGGTTTTCAAAAATTTCAGAAATTAATGAAAGCCCCTAAGTATGTATCTCAAATAGGCTTCCTGAAAAGTGGCCCTCCACCTAGGCATTGTTATGCTGGAATGCTCTAAATGGCAAGTTATCAAACAGAAGGTGCTCTTAATTTTATCAGCACTCTGAAGGCTGTTGATAGTAAATGGCACAAATTTGGTCAGTGTGGTCCTTTTGGTAATGCATCTTCACATCTTTTTAAATGCTAATTATATTTTTGACCTTAAAGAAAGGAGCAATACATATTTTCTAACTTTCCTTTTCCTCCACTTGACCCAGGCTCACATTAACTCCCTGATTTCTTCTACTCTGGCTCTCAGGCACCCTAATTTTTGCCTTTGTGCACTTACCTGAGGACATCACATTAACACTGTAATTTTGTAGTGGGTTGTTTATGCATATGCATTTAAGGTCAACCATTTCTGATTACAAAGATGATTTTGGACAGAGAGGTGATCCAGAGTTATGCTGATGTTAGCTTTCACAGCTATAAAGAAAATTGGTTGGATAATGATGAAGACATTTCCAGGAGTTTTCTAGAATGCAATAACTTTCTCTCTGAAACAGTCAGTGTTTCAGATTGCTTAATTTTGCCCATTCAAGGAGGTAGCCAGAATAGACAAGGAAAGACATTGGGAGGTCTCTTCTATTGTTTAACTTCATAGAGTAAATCTTACACACAGTCAGGGGTTCAGCTCTGGCTTTTCTTAGAATCCCCTATGTGTCCACAATGGTGAGCATTTAAAATGCATGGGAATCATAAAAACATATGACAGATTGATGGTTAATAACTTTTTTCCTGTTAAATTTTGCTGAGCTTCCAAGGGGGCAGTTCAACTGTTATTGAAATTAACAGGGTTTAAGATTTGGGTTCTTTGGAATATATCTGCAGTAGTCAGCTGGTACTATTGTGTGATTCTGTAGCACACAGACAATATCAGGGGGTAATTTATTGGTATAGAAAAAAATAACAATCACACACTTTCATTTCCTAATTGAAAGTCTAAGAAAAATGGGATATTGTAAAATGATGGAGTGTATAATAACAAGTTTAAAGAACATTTGAGTCTTTGCTTTAAGAGGAGTAAGTGGTTTAGAAGCATCTTACCAATGTTTGGTTTTCCTCAGACCAATAAACAAAAAAACACTGAAGAACAGGAAATGTCAGGTTAGCTAAAGCCTCTGGGCTTGGAGGAGAAAAACAGTCTGTTCAACACCTAATTTAAATTTCTCTTCCTTAGCATTCTAGGAAGGTTTATATAGACACTTCCTATTATGGACTCTTTTCTGAGGATGGTTATTTAATCATTTTCCTTCCTCCAACAGCCATATATTCTTCAGAATACATTGTCCCAGCTTATTTCATCTTTTATATATCCTATATTTGTATTCACATTTTTCTATTTTTCAGGCTTAAATACGTTATGTGTTTCTCTCTGCAAATCGATGGGCCTTTCTATGAGGATAACTGAAGGTAGACTAATACCTATAAACTACCATATCTTAATAGGCATTGTTGCTAAGTTTTCTACTGTCAAATTAAAAGTAAAATAAATAACAGGTCCATTAAATAAAAGTCAGAGTTGGTCTTTCTCTCACAGAGAGTCCTCTATGTATTGTGCATATATATAGATATCTCTTTGAAATACACCTACCTATAACATTTAAATAGTGTGCATAAATGCTATTGCTCACCAAGTGTATTTAAATTTGAGAGTTTTGGCTTAAATTGAATGTATGGCCTTAGAAAGAAGGGTGCTATTTAAATTGATATCAAGTTTCCAACTTGAGACACTGGGCACATGACAACTGCCATCCCCTGAGAGCAACTGTGGGAGGCAACTTGCTTATGAGTGGGAGGTGAAGTTCAACTTGGTGAATTGAAGTTAATGTTCTTGTGCAATTTCCACGTGAAAATATGTAGTATGTCATTGGGTGTGATTCTGAAACTAAGGCTAGTGTTTCTGAGCTGGAATGATATATTTGAAAGTTATCAACTGTAGGAGCCCAGGAGGCCTGAGAGGGGTCGAGGATAGGGTCCTGCACCGCAGATGTGGTGACCGGACCTGGTTTCCGGCCTCGGGGCTGTCTTGGGTTGTGACTGTTCTCTGACCCCTTGAGAAACTAGCTGCCTCTCCTTACCCATTAACTCATATCCTTGACATGTGCGTCATGTACCCGGAAGATATGTTAGCTTGGGAACATCCTGACCCTGAAGGGAAGAGATAAACTTTATGGGTCAGGGAAGTGAGCTACGTGCCAGAGGGTTGCTCCTTTGTTCTCTGTGTACTCAAGATTGTATTTAAGCTTGAGAGCTGCTCAATAAACTTGCCTTATGCCAGCAGAGCATTTGGTCCTCTCCTTTATTTCGACCCTCGCTCAGCCTCACGCCCACCCTTGCTGCAGCAGGCTGCGACAATCAACTCCCATGAAGGTTGATGGGACAACTCAAGAATAGTAAGAGACTAAGAGGGGAGAGAAAAACAAATAGCACACAGTGTGACAAAAATCAAGATGGTAGAGAACTTTAAGCAAGGGATGATTGACAGTATAAGGTATAGAAGCAATGTCTCATAGAATTAGGATAGAAAAAAAGCAGGCTGGAAAATTAAGAATGTCTTTGTGTCTCTAGTGATAGCCATTTTACATGAGTAGAAGAGAAAGAAGTTGGCCTGTTAATTGGGCTTTAAGTTGAGTAAAGTTTCAAAGACTTTAGACTATTTAATTTTTCGTGCTTGAAGTTGGCCTTCATGTTGTCTCTGGAATATCAAACTTATAATAAATATTGCTACATTGACTTAGGAAAATTTACTAAAGTTTCAATTCTAAAACACCAAAGTTATATACAGACAGTCCCTGACTTAAGGTGGTTCAACTTAAGATTTTTTCACTTTGTGGTATTGAAAAAGCAATACACATTCAGTAGAAACTGAACTTTGAATTTCAAATTTTTATCTTTTCCTGTTAGTGATATGCAGTATGATTCTCTCTGGTGATGCTGGGCAGCAGCAGTGAGCCACAATTCACAGCTGGCCAGGCTATTACAAGAGTAGACAACTGATACTATACAGGATACTGTGTTACCAGTGTCTTTTGGATATTGTGTCCTGTGCACCTTTACCATAGCTAGGCTAAGTTATGATGTTTGTTGGATAAAGTGTATTAAGTGCATTTTTGACTAACAATAATTTCTGTTAACAATGGAAACTTGGAGATGTAATTGGGATATAACCCAATTGTAAGTCAAGGAGCGCCTGTATCTTAAATTCCTAGTTATGCCTAGATAACATGAAAGTGGAAAATAGAAGTTCTACCATATGAATTTAATAAATCAGTGGTTGTAGGAATATAAGAGGATACTGTGTACATAAGCTTCCTATTCAGATTTTAACCTTAGTGTAACCTCCTCAGAGAGGGCATCATTGATATCTCATTTTAAAATAGATTCTCAAAAACTCCCATCATATTATTCCATTTTTACATAGCATCTAACATCTGATTTTTTAAAAAATCGATTTCTCTACCCACCCATAATAAAATAAGATAAAAAAGAAGAAGCTATGACTATCGACCCCAGCTATGTCTTTGACGTTATGAATAGTTCTTGTAGAAACATTGAAAAGTGAGATATCAAAGACTATATGTTGTCAATAAATGGAGATAGGGTCTCCAACCTAAAATTTATAGAATTAGAATCTGATTTGATATCAATAATATAATAATCATAGCAAATTGAATGACAGCAGTGTGGCAGAAACTGTACTAAATACCTATTGAATCCTCCCCATAGCAATCAATTAAGATAAGCATTAATTTGTTCTTCTTAACAGTAAAAACACTTGAGGCTTAGAATAAATAAATATTTTATCCAATAATAAAGAGCCATTAAGTAATAGAACTTGGATTTAAACTCAGATTTGCCTGACTCTGTGCATTAGAACTTTCCATTGAAATGTTGTCACCAGTATTATGTCATAGCTACAGGTACACTAAACTGAGGATGGACACACAAAAGCTTCCACATAAAAGTATATTACTCTGTAAATACAATGATAATGAGTTACTTCCTAAATTTCATATTTGTTCCATATATGGCAAGGTGTAGAAACAGATCATCAAAACATTTGATAAGTCATAATAAATAATTAAGTATAATGTTTATTATGAAAATAAATAAATATGATACTGTAGCTATTGTGTTAAGTGCTATATATATTAACTAATTTAATCATCACAACAACTTTAAGAAATAAATATATATTCTCTATTTTACAAGGAGGATAAAGAAGTTAAATAGCTACCCCATGTCACATGCATATTAAATAAAACCAGAATTGGAAACCAAAAAGGTTGCTGCCTGAGTCCCTCAAGTAACTCAGGCCAATCAAACAAACATATGTTAAAGAACTTGGTATCCTAAAGCAGATGGAGACTAGGTTGTGTATAAAATTTTTTACTAACTTAAAAAGTATACCTATATTGTTACTTCAAGCAGGATAAAATGGTTTTCATTACAATATCATTTTATAGAGAGAAACTTTTTACTATATATGTAAATATATTTTAAAAAACCCTTTCTACTAATAACTATTTTCTCTCCCCAGATGTTAAACTAACCATGAAGTAAATATTATCAATACACAGAACTCTTTTATAAACATTCCAAATGTGATTGCCCCACACGTGGAAAAGAAAATAAAGAGGATAAAAAAAGGAGCATGCATGTAGCTAGCTATGCATTTTTCTATGCATTTTTAATACCAGATACATTTCTTAAAATTAACTAGGTTTAGAATCCATTTAAAGTTTGTTTGTTTATTTATTTATTTATCTATCTAATTATTTATGTTGCTGTCGTTCAAGTACAGTTGTCTCCATTTTATCCTCACCATTCCCACCACTCCAGATATTCCCACCTCCCACACTCAATTCTACCCCACTTTAGTTTTGTCCATGTGTCTTTTACAGATGTTCCTGAAACCCTTCCTTCTTTTTTATGCCCTCCCACCTCCCCTCTGGTTACTGTCAGTTAGTTCTTAATTTCAGTGTCTCTGGCTATATTTTTCTTGCTTGTTTTGTTGATTAGGTTCTACTCATTAGTGAGATCATATGATATTTGTCTTTCACTGCCTGGATTATTTCACTTAGCATAATACTTTCCAGTTCCATCCATGCTGTTATGAAGGGAAGGAGCTCCTTCCTTCTTTCTGATGCATAGTATTCCATTGCATAAATGTATCATAGTTTTTTTTTTATCTATTCATTTACTGATGGGCACGTGGGTTGCCTCTAGCACTTGGCTGCTGTGAATTGTGCCTCTGTATGAACATGGAGGTGCATAGGTTCTTTTGAATTAGTGTTTAAGGATTCTTAGGGTAGAACCCTGCAGTGGAATTGCTGGGTCAAAAAGCAGTTTCATTTTTAGATTTCTGAGAAAATTTTATACTGTTTTCCACAGTGGCTGCATCAGTCTGCATTCTTGTCAACAGTGTGCTAGGGTTTGCGTTTCCCCACATCCTCTCCAACACTTGTTGTTTGTTGATTTGGTTATGATGGCCATTCTCAATAGTATGAAGTGATATCTCATTGTGATTTGAATCTACATCACTCCAATGACTAGTGACACTAAGTATATTTTTATATGTCCCTGGGCCCTCCGTATGTCCTTCTCGGAGAAGTGTCTGTTCAAGTCCTTTGCCCATTTTTTAATTGGGATGTTTATCTTCCTGGAGTGGAGTCATGTGAGTTCTTGATATATTTTAGAAATCCAACCCATGTCCAAGGTATTATTGGCAAATGTTTTTTTCCATATGATTGGTTCTCTTTTCATTTTAATGCTGTTTTCTTTAGCTGTGCAAAGCTTTTTGTTTTGATGGAGTCCCATGTATTTATTCTTTCCTTTATGTCCCTTGCTCTAGGGGACATATTGCTGTGTGGAATGTCTGAAATTTTTCTGCCTATGTTTTCCTCTAGGACTTTTATGGTGTCACAACTTATATTTAAGTATTTTATCCACCTTGAATTTATTTTTGTGTACGGTGTAAGTTGGTGATCGAGTTTCATTTTTTTTATGTAGTTGTCAAGCTCTCACAACAATGTTGAAGAGGCTATTTTTACTCCACTTTATGCATCTGCCCCCTTTGTCAAATACTAATTGACCATAGAGACTTGGACTTATTTCTGGGCTTTATAATCTATTCCATTGATCTATATGTCTGTTCTTATGCCAGTACCAGGGTTTTTTGTTTATGGTGGACTTGTAATATACCTTGATATCAGGCATTGTGATTCCTCTTACTTTGTTTTTCTTCTCATAATTCCTGTATGTATTCGGGGTCATTTATGGTTCCATATAAGTTTCTGAAATTTTTATTCTATATCTGTGAAATATGTCATTAGTACTTTAATAGGAATTGCATTGAATTTATAAATTGCTTTGGGTAGTATGGACATTTGGATAATGCTAATTCTTCTGGTCCATGAACACAGTATACGTTTTCATTTGTTTGTGTCTTCCTTAACTTCTTTCTTCAGTGTTGTATAGTTTTCTGAGTATAGTTCTTTTACCTCCTTGGTTAGGTTTATTTCTAGTTACTTTATTTTTCTTGTTGCCATACCAAATGGGATTTTTTTCCTGATTTATGTTTTTGATATTTCATTGTTGGCATACAAAAATGCCTTCATTTTCTGAATATTGTCTTTGTATCCCAGTATTTTGCCACATTCACTTATAAGGTTGTTTGGTTGATAGGATTTTCTATGTATACTATCATGTCATCTTCAAACAATGACAGATTTGCTCTCTCCTTTCCAATTTGGATGCCTTTTATTTCTTTTTCCTGTCTGATTGCTGTGGCTAGGACTCCTAATATTATGTTGAATAGAAGTGGTGAAAGAGAAAATCCTTGTCTTATTCCTAATCCCAGTGGGAAAGTTAATTTCATGATGACTTGGTTTCTTCAATGAAAGTGAGACTAATACTTAAGTGTGTATATCAATGCTTATATATATGCATCAAATGAGATAATAAACTGCTTAGCAGTATATAAGTATGTCTAATTTTTGGTGACAGGTTTCAAAAAGGAAAGTAAGAAAGTATAAATCCAGAGCAAAATGGCTATAATTCAAGTAGATCTGCAATACATAGCTGTTGGAAAGTTAAGTTTGTAGGGGAGAAAAGGAGATGAATTTGAAAACTGTCTTTGGTAAATTAAGGCATTTCTTCATGAGAAGTCAATATTTTTTAATGTCATGTGGTAGAACCATGATCTATTGATCAAATTTTCTAAGAGCATCAATTAAAGGTTGAATTATGATCAAATGTTAGTATCCAAAGGGAATAACATACTAAAAACAAAGGTTTGGGGAATTGCCATATACCTATATTCCAGTTCTAGTTTATTCACTTACTGGCTACAAAACATTGGGCATAATCAACAATCTTTCTAAATGTCAATATTTTCATCCTTAAATAGGAACAAGAGTCCATCACCAGGGGCCACATTAGCCTCATGGGCCAAATGTAATTTTAGGACTATATAAATGTAACTACTCCTTAACAGTTAAGTGAGAGCTTAGTGCTGCTGCTGGGTAGAAACAAGGTGCCAGCCAGATAAAACAAGTTGAAGGGCCCAATTTGGCCTGTGGGCCTTGTGTTTGCCAAGTGTGATATAGAATATTAATAATTATTTTATTAAGTTATAAAGAAATAAGTTAGCATAATGTCTGAAATAATTAGCCCTCACTAAATTGTACTTAATTTTAACTATTCCATACAAAAGGAAGGACTCCAGCCTAGTAATATGGTCACTGGTGAAGGATACTTCAAAAAGGGCAGGAACCATGTCTTTCACTCATGGTAATATTCCTAATCCTGAAATCAAGCAGATGTTCACTTATTATTTCTCTAGTAAATGAATAAATAAAAGAGATGGTGCCATTGAGTTAGAGGTTAAGATAAAGGATTTTTAATCCATTCTAACTTTAAGAAGTCTTTCTTGCATTTGGGATTCTGGCTAGAAAGTAGAAAAATAATCTTAAAAGTTGGAACTAAATCAACTAGATAAATTCCAAACTCTACTTGGGTAATACAAGCTTCAAGAAAACAGTTACTTCCATTACTTAAATTTTTATTTAAGTGTTCAGAATAGCCAGATAATCCATCTTTACCTTGTTGGTGGGAACCACCCTGCCTGATTTCAGAAACTGTAATCCCCCCATGGCTAAGGCTGAATGAGCAATGTTTGGAGCATAAGCCACTAAGGAGACAAAACTTATCTCCCTGACAAGGGAGCCACCTCTGCCCCTTTTACTTCACCCTGCCTGGCCCCCAATGCATGATTGGTTAGCCAATGGTGGGTAAGATTCCCCAAGGGGGGACCAACTTAAGACAGGAATGATCATGGGGACCCCCTAGGGAAGGACTTGGAGGGCTACAGCAAAAGGGGGTGATGGATCCTTGCCCCTCGGCTTTGACATAGCCTGAGTCCTCATTCTGTCTGCCAGAAGTCTCCTAATTTCTTGGCTGCCTTTCTTCCCCTCCCTGACTTAAGCCTGAAACAATGACAGAGGGCAGTGCAGCCCTGTGTTGGAAAGGGTGGGTTCCCTGGGCAATTAGGTCTAAGGAAGAATACATAAAATCCTGTGAAACCTGCTTTGCTAAGAATGCTCTCAATTAAGGACAAGGTTCTGAGCAGGAAATGAGTTTGTTTCCCAAAGTTTTGTAGCCCTTTAGCTAACAGACCCTGACTCAGAATAAGCCCTCATGGTTCTTTGTGTGTTATCTATTGTTTGATCCTTGCTGCCTGATGATGATTAATGAGCTTTACCTGTATTCCTGTGCAAAATGAAACCAATAAAAGCCCATCGAGGAAAAGGTTCTTGGCCCTTCTCCTTTGAGAGATTGGCCACCTTTCCTCCCCAAGCAGATCATGTCTTGGTAGCCTTATTCTCATCCATGGTGGCTGGGGGTGTGGAGTGCAGGGAGACCCTGTGGGTGGAACCCCCCCCACACCTTAGAAATTAAATTATTCCTTTTAGTAGCAAATAATATAGTGACAATTTTACTTAACACATCTTTAAAAATTAAAGCAAAGAGCAGATATTTTTTCAATTAAAATGACATATTAATTTGAAAAACAGATAATAGGATTCTCGGATATTCACAATTTTTAATAAAAGACACAATTGCCAGTGAGTTCTCCTAATTCCTCTAGTGGTGATTAATAGATATTACTTAGGAGACATGTATATGTTAACACTGCACAAAAAAGCAGTAAAAGGTTACCAGAGTGTATTTTTTTTGTATTTTTTATTTTTGCTTAAGTGTGTATGCTATTTCACTGCTGAAGCATCACACTTAACACATTTTTATGTATACACAATACCAATAGCAAATCTATATACAAAGGCAAGGATAGAAAAAAGTCATAACTGTTAAAAGTTATTCTATAAACTGCCATGACATTATTTAGGTTAGTGAAAAGCTATCAAGGATTGTTAAAAATTCCAGAAGGGTCTAACTAAAGTGTGAGACTATAACATAATGATAGATGGAATTTAATGTAGATTTAAAAAAGGTAATGCATTTTAGGAGAAATCATTTAAACGTTTCATATATGTTGGTAGGAACTGTATTAGCTGAACTTCTCAGACAAAAAAAGGGGGTAATTACAGATAGAAGTATTAAATGAAGATATCTGCTACATCTTTAGCATCAGTTACAGCTAATAAAATGATGGCTACATTAATAAGGCAAGGGTAATAATATGGAAAATATTATGACATTATGTTATATAAGTCACTGATTTAATTTCACTTTGAACACTGAGTTAGTTTTTGAATTCCTAACATTTTAAAAGACGTAATGATCACAAAAAAAAAACAATAAAAACAAAAACAAATGGGAGCAGAGCCAAGAGAAGCTTTAGGTCTAGAGCAGGTAAAGTGGAGACTTAAGTGCAGGAACCTGTATTTCCAATTTCTATTCTCATGCGGCCTTATTGAATTTTTAATTGCAGCTTACATGAGTTGTAGCTTTCTCCCAAAAATAATTTCCACAAGATTATTTACCAATGAGTTTTGGGTAGAACATTTAATGCTTTTTAGCCCAATAGAACAATTTTATCCTCTGCTTGATATACAACTGGTAGCTACTATGTCAGAAAGTATTTTTAGAAGTGAAAAACAATAATACCTCTAACTGCAAATATTTTTTACTTTGTGGAAGTGTCATTTAGAGAATTCATAAAATGTTTCCTGTTTGTGTAATATCCCCATTGATTATTTTCTCTTTATTCTCCCTTCTAAATTTTTGGAAAGTCAGTGATAACCCTCTAATAAAAACATCTTGAGAAAAAAGGGGGGTTAAATTTATAGCAAAATGTATATATAATAAAACATTTTCTGTTTATTTTATCTCCCTTGATTATATCATATATGTTTTTTTAATTTTATTTATTTATTTTTAGAGAGAGGGAAGGACTGAGGGAGAGAAACATCAAATATAAAGTTGCCTCTCAAGCACCCTCGACTGGGGATCTGGACCACAACCCAAGCAAGTTCTCTGACTGGAAATCCAATTGGTGACCATTTGGTTCACAGACTGGCACCCAGTCCACTGAGCCACACCAGCCAGGACTATATTTTTATTTTTATTTAAATATAATTGGAATACAATATTGTATCAGTCATATTTATTTCAGGTGCACAATATAGTGACTCAACATTTTTATACCTTACAATGTGATGACCTACCCCTTTAATTCTAGTAATTATCTGTCACAGCAAAAAGTTATCACAATGTTATTGGCTCTATCCCCCTTTTTGTTTATCTCATTTGAGTGAACTATTTATAAAGAGGCTATTCTTTCATTGAAATTTCTCTGAACCACTGTGCCTTACCACTTGTGCAGTGTGGCATGTTAAAAGGTGAGCTGGGACCCAATGATGGCTTTACTAGCTTTGAGACCTCTAATCTTCTAAAAACCCTTTACTGTCAGGAACCTAATTTCTTCTCTTTTATAATGGTAATGTGATATCTAGTTCATGACACTGTCATGAGAGTTAAATGTAGGGGACCGTTTTGTTTTAGTCTGGCAAATGTGACTCAGCTCGGTATGGAAAACTTACAGAAGTGGTGGGCAGGAGCCAGACCTTCAAACCCAGTTTTCCCATGGGAATCAGGCCTAGAAAATGCATACAGATTGTTATGGCTTGCTCTTGCTAAAACTCCATCACCTGGTCTAAAACAACAAATGTGTAGTGTCTATTCTCAAGGTAATTTCCAAAGCCCGAATTTTCCCAAGGACAGAGCTAATCAGCTCGCCACCATTCCCCTCTGCATGTTATTTTAATTTCCTTGATTGTACCTAGAATGTAGACAGTAATACTCTATACAATAGGTAATAAATCTTGCTCTGATGTAAGACCTGAGGAAAACAATAAAACCTTGTCTAGGAAAGGGTTGAGGTGCTCTCCTCTTGAGGGAGTGGCTGAGGCATCCATAGACATTCTCCCCTTGAGAGAGTAACTGAGCCATTCTCTTTTTCTCCACAGGACTGTTGTCACCTGTGCATTTATTCTTGTCATCAGCCACAACAGGCGGACTCTGATGGACAGAGTTAAATACAATTTTTGTGAACTTTGTAGATGGTAAGTGATCTGTGTTCAATATCATTGCTACATGGTATAAAATAAAGTGGTTTTAGATAACAATAACCAACCATATGATCATTTAATCTCAAAAACATCTTTTTTTCTTGCCATGCAATTTAAATTCTCCACATAGAGTTTCTAGAAGTTCTCTCGATCCTTCAGTTTTTCCTGCTCCAACCCCACATTCTCATTAAAGCCTTTTGGCCACTAACTGCTGATGTCTTTTCTATTCCACAGCTAAAAAGAGGATTTGTTCTTCTCTGAATGTTCTCCATGCTTTTCCAAGTTGGAGACTGGTTCAGGGCACAGCACTTCTATCTGATGCCCAGTCCACTCTTTAATGCTGGCCTCTGTTCAGCAAAGAAAAGCTCGGCCTACTTTTCTTTTCTTCTGGAAATCTACTCAGTTTCTTAAAAGAATGTGATCAGTCAACTCCAAAAATTTCATAGAACTTGATCTGGATTTGAACTTAATCATAATAACATCGTGCCTTGTATTATTTGTATTATTTATCAAATCACTCCCCATACTGTTGTAAGCTACTTCACTTTAGTGTGTCCAACATTATCCAGCATGGGACAAAAGGACATGCTAATGAACTAATAATGTACTGAGTTTTCTCACCAGATGTTCATACACACAGCAAATTCAAAGAATAATAAGCAAACTTTTTTTTAAAAAGCTGTAACCTCATACTGTAAACATAAAAATGCAGCTAATATGTATTTTTCCTGCTGTTAGCTTTCTGGAGAACTGTTATTAAAGGAGCAAGGACTTACGACTCTACGAAAAAAATGAAATCAGTTTCTACCAGAAGGACTACATTTTCATCTTTATGTTTGGACTGGATCATATTAAAGCAGTTGAAGCTGATTTGGGAGAAAAAAATGAGTACCAATCTGCAATATGTGAAAGATTATATTTTTCTCTAAAAGTTCACTGGGGAGAAAAAACAGAACATGTCATTATTGATTAGTTTATATCCTTACCTATTTTGTTTGTGTGCCAATCTCCTTTTTTCAATTTTAAGAATCGTTTTTACTTTATTTCCTCTTCTTTCCTTCACCATTACTAGCCATGAAGTTTCAGTGTTTCATATATGAATGAAGAAAAAGAAATAACATTTTAAAGGATCATTTATTTCATTGAATTTTCCTGTTCTTTGCCTAACTTAACATACAAATTTTCATGGATGAAGATTATAATGTTAGAGGTGACTGTTATATGAGATAAAAGAGAAAGGATGAGATCAGCTCCTATACAGCTGCTAGACATATCCCCTTTATTGAAAAATGTACTTTAAAATGTCCCCTCTTGAACAGATGGGCAATGATTTAAAAGACGCAGCTGCTAGTTAAGTAATAGAAATGGCACCTGGGCTCCAACTGGGCTTAGGTGTGAGAAATTTTGAGAATAGGATCAGAACAGAAAGCAGTAAGTTGGGGGTAGAAATCCCTTTGCTATTAAAGTCAATGTCATCATCAAAGTCTATAGAGACCCCAGTTTTCAAGGTATCACACTTGGAAATTCAAAGCAATTTTGGGAAAATACATGAACCATTACATTAAACTATCTTTTGAGTTAAAAATATTAACTGAATTAATGTTAGATGATTGAGAGGGATTTTTAAATCATGCAAATAAAAGAGGTATTTTTCTTCAGGCAACGAAATTCACAGACAGAGGAACATTACTGATCATTAGCATGGGAAAGGCATACTTCTACTTAATCAAATGTCCGTTAATACTGAGAATGTCTGTCACTGATTGCAGTTTAAAAAGAAACACATGAATAGGTGGTCACACAAGATAGAGATGCCTTCATTACCAACATGAATGGAGTACCATTCTTTTAAGTGTTCTTCCTTCTCTTTTTCCTTGTAACTGCATAAAAATGGTGTGTGTAAACTCTATATAAAATTAAATTAATAAGTTAAGGGTAAATAAATCACATTTCTTGTTAAGAAGTCCCTCATTTGTAGCATCCTCTTTACAGCATCTTAGACACTATTCTTGGCTATGGGGATGAATTAGACCTTCCATTTATTTCTATTGTTGTGTTGGTTGTGATCCTGGGAGCTATATGCAAAGACATGGAATAGCCCACAGTTTAAACAAGTATGAAAGTGGTATTTGAGCGACAATCAGTAACCTCATACAAATAAAGGAAGTCAATTTTCTATCACACTGATGGAAACATAAGAGAGAACAGAGATATTGTAGAGAACAGAGGTAGACTATAAGATGATTTTTGTCTTGGTTTATCCCCTTTTTAAAGTCTTGAATGAAAGGAGGGAAAAGAGTGCCACCTCCATAGTCCACTGGCATTAACTAAAATGAACCAATTATTGAACATTTAATAAACGTATCTAATACTTAAGTTTAGCACATGTTCCAAACACTTTGAAAGTTTTGTGTCTTAATTCTTGTGTACACTTTATCAGATAACTGTGATTTCCCTTATTGTACACAAGAAAAAACTAGGATCCATAGAAGTTAAGTAACTTTACTAAGATCACATGGGAATGTACATATCCTTAATCTTCATATGAAGAGTCTGGCTTCAGTGCTCTTGCTACACTACACTGCCTCAGGCTTGCTAACTTAATTAAGTCTTTTAAGAAATCTGGGTTGTTATTATTACCCTCATTTTACAAATTTATGAAATTAGGCATGGAGAGATTAGGTAATTTTTCCATGATAACATTGTAAGTAGTATAGGAAAAAATAAATATTCCCTAGGTTAAAAGCCTTATGCTTTTTTTTTCACATGATGCTGGGAATAGACTAGATACTCTGTATATTAGGTACTAAAATTTGACAGCAAAGTCACTGTTCCTGGCTCATTCTTTTAGAATGATATTCCCAGGGACATATAATTTAGAAAGGCAAAATATCAGACAAACTAGCTTTTGACCTGCTCCTGTTCCTCCTCCTCTGCACTGGGGTGGACTATCCAACGTTGGAGGTAGACTGAAAACATGATACACATGGTCCACTCCCTTCATTTTATAAAGGAGGGAATCCCATTTTACAGAGATATTAAATAATTTCCCCAGGTTGTCCAATTCAGGATTTGCCATTTTAATTTTTTTGCCATTATAGCATATTTATACTAGTTTTTTTTTCATTTATTTTCTCATACATCACAAAGTTGTTAAGTCCTTACTGTTTTCAAAGGATCTCACTTGTAATCCTATGAGACAAAGAAAATGAGAAGTATCTTGCCCTTGAGGATGGGGTAGATGTCAACTAAACACAAACCATATTGCAGCGTAAAAATAAATGTGGCAATTTCTGTGTGGGAGCATCAAGTATGCCAGGGATGGAGATTCAGAAACAAGAGGTGGTTTGCAACTGGTGGGAAAAAGAAGGGAAAGTTTCACATTAAAGTGAAATTTAGAGCTGTGCCCTAAAAGACTACAGGATGAATGTGGTTCTGAGAAGATCACCCAATGCAGTGGAGGAATCAAAGCCAAAGATAGGTGAATCTTTTACTCTAATGGAGTTCCAGGGGAGGTTTGCCTTGACAGAAGTACCTAAATGTTGAAAAGTCAGGTGAGCGCCTCATTTGAAACACCTTTCTGTTTCAAAGATGATCTTGAACTACAATATAGTCCTCATTCAAAATTAAGACATATTTATTGGAAGGTAGTGAAAAGAGTATCTATACAAACTGAAATAAAAATCTGAGACATTAGAAGTAACACATTCAATTCAAAAGATTCATTGACGCACTAGCCATAGCCAACTACATGAATAATAATTAGCCGAATCAAAATCACTCACCCATTAAATTAGAACATTTGTATTGCAGTGCTTGAGGCAGAATATGCTTTTTTTTATGCTAGATATATGAAAGGCACTACTCATGATAGAGCCATTACCTGGACTCAGAAAGTACTGGAGCAGACACATTCTCAGCCAGTCCAGACAGTGAGAACGTATTTTGAGAGAATATGCTAATTTTATTACATCTAAAGGTTACATATGATCCCCAGGTTTCTCTGTCTCACATTTGATGTGCTGTCTAATAAAACAAAAGCTGTTTCTATCTGTTTTTTATTATGGCTGCTGTTGTTTTATCTAGGTCAGTCCTTCTTGGTTTCTTCTGAAGTTCCTAAGGTCCTGTTTTCTAAAAGTTTAAGCTAAGTTTCTATTGAAATTCTGAAAATCTGCATTAACCTACATGGAATCCTTATTAGGAGACTTTTAATAACTCAGCAGATAAATCTGAGGAATCAGGCTCTTTCTTTATTATCACTAATTTATTTATTTGTTTATACCCACTGAAGATGTTTACATACCCACCCTCAGGGGGACATGATTTTGGCTTCCAGGAATCACAGGAAATTTCCAGGAAAAGTAGGAAATTAAAAGGGCAGCAAGAAAACTCAGGACACCCATTGCTCAGCAGTAGGCTTCCGTGTGCAAATGAAGTGACTTGAGGTGGTATTAGAGAAAGTGATCCCTAAGCTTAATCTTGAGAACCTGTATAGGTTGAAAAACTCCTAGCCCTTGAAATAGTCTCACCCCCTTTTGTGCATGGATTTAATTAGCAGTTTAACTACTTCATAGTTACCTACCTCAATGTCTATATACTTGACAGTTTTTTTTTTTGTGGTTGTTACAGATTTCCTTAAGAAGGACCCAATAGCCATGCCAGGGGTCCATACAAATGCCACTGATACCCACCTGAGAAAGATCTAGAAAATAAGTAAATATGATAAAATATATATATTTTAAATGCTGTTAAGCTGATGTGCCATACTAAACAATAAATATAAACTATTCAGGAATGAAAACAAAATAAATAAAAACAGGAAGAGAAGGTTCATTCTAAG
This sequence comes from Artibeus jamaicensis, assembly GCF_021234435.1. Lineage (NCBI taxonomy): Eukaryota > Metazoa > Chordata > Mammalia > Chiroptera > Phyllostomidae > Artibeus > Artibeus jamaicensis. The sequence continues at coordinate 4,210,115 of NW_026521810.1, read as the reverse complement.
ATTCTTAAAATACCTGGGGTAATATAATATTATTTTTGCTCATAATGAGACATTATTTGGGAAAATAGAAACAGTATCATTTTATTTTAGGAAAGAAATGTGGTAATCATACCAATTATCCTGCTCAATATGTTTTGAGGTGCTAGTGTAGTTGGTAAAAGTTATAGTTGGATAATACCCTGCCTGTGAGGATTTATCACCTTATGTGTAACTCATACCCTGAAGTATACAAAAAATAATTTTATATAGAGGTATAAATTTTATCCCTGGCTGGTGTGGCTCAGTTGACTGAACCAAAAGGTCACTGGTTGGATTCCTAGTCAGGGTACATGCTTGGGTTGTGGGCCAGGTTCCCATAGCAGGTGTGTGAGAGGCAACCACACTTTGATATTTCTCTCCCTCTCTCTCTCCTTCCCTTCCCCTCTCTCTAAAAATAAATAAATAAAATATTTTTAAAAATAAGTATGGGTTTTAGATTTATTAGAATAGTCTTTCACACATTAATAGAAACATAAAACAAGAAGTGAAGTCATGTCTCTGCTATTAATTGTAATTGTAAATTACTAAAGCAGAGAGTTCACCTGGCCAACAAAAGGACTACCCATACATTCCAGTATCTGACAGTTTCAGAGGTTAAAAAAAAAGTTTGGTCCTATGATAGAATCTTCAACATTATCATCATAGCATAATGGCACCTTCTCTAATGGCAACTAAGATAACTTTATCAATAGTGAATTCAATAAGTATGCATGGAGTGCTTATTATGAAACAGAACTATTATACAAGAGTTAAAAAGACAGACAATTCTTTGCCCTAATTTGGCTTTATTATCTGGAAATATAACATTTAAGTTTATATACTGAATAATAATTCACACAGTACTATGTGATCAATGGCAACAAATCAGAAACTGTTAGCTGGGAATTCAATAATTATTGAGGCATGCTCCACATTCTTTGGAGAGATATCTTATGGATAAGATAGAAATTCAAAAACACGAACATAACACAACCTGGGGGGTTAAAAACATTTTTATTGAGATAAAATTTCTGTTTCATAAAATTCACCCATTTAAGGTGTACAACTTATTTTTTTAGTAGATTTACAAAGCTGTTTAACCATCACCTTCATTTTAATAATTTTAGAACATTTTCATCACTCCAACAGAAAACCTTGTGCCTATTAACAGTTATACCCATCTTCCCCCATCTCTTGTGAGAATACAATTAATATACTTTTATATCTAGAGAGTTGGATGTTCCTAACTTTTTATAAAAATTAAATCATACAGTTTGTGGGTCTTTTCTGAGACCGACTTCCTTCATATAGCAAATCATAAGGTTTACCCATCTTGTAACATGTATCAGTACTTCATTTCATTTTGTTGAAGAAATACCACATTTTGTTATACATTTGATGAATATTTGGGTAGTGCCACTTTTTTGATATATATATATATATATATATATATATATATATATATATATATAGCAAAATACTACATATATAGTATTATAATATAGTAATATTATAGTATAGTATATAATATAGTATAATATAGTAATACTATATATAGTATTACAAAATACTATATATATATATATATATATAGTATTTTTGTTCCATTGTCTCTTCTTTTTCCCCATTGCTTGCCCCTACCTAGTCCCCCCACACTCCCCCAGTCAATCCCTGCTATTGTTCATACACACACACACACACACACATATTTAATTTAAGATTGACTAAGGTATACTTGATAAATAATAGTGTATGTATTCAAAGTGTACAATGTATATTTAACATATGTATATTTTGTCAAATGATTACAACAAGCAGATAAACATATCCACCCCCTCACATACTTACCATGTGTATGTTTTTGTGATGAAAATACTAAAATTCTACTCAGTAAATTCTAAGTTTATAACACAATATTATTTATAGTCACCATACTATACATTAGATCTCTAGAACTTATTACAACTGAAATCTTGTACAGTTGACCAACATCTTCTCACCCAACATTCTACTCTCTGTTTTTATCAATTTGACTTTTTAAAAAGATTTCATATATAAGTGAGATCATACAATATTTGTCTTTGTCTGGCTAATTTCACTTGGCATAGTTAACTCTAGCTTCATTTATGTTGTTGCAAATTTCAGGATTTTCTTCTTTCTCATTAATAAAATTCAGTTTTAAAAATCACACTTTCTTCACTCATCTGTCAATGGACACTTGAATATCATGTCCTGGCTATTGTGAGTAATGCTGCAATGAATGAGGGATTGCAGATATCTTTCTTTGATGTTAATTTTATTTCCTTCAGGTATGTAGGACTGCTTTATAAGTTATATTTATAAGTTTTATGAGGAAACTCCATACTATTTTCTTCTAGTGGCTGAACCAATTTATATTCCTACTAACAGTATACAAGGAAAACTTTTTTTCACATTCTCACCAACGCTTGTGGTCTGGTGAGTTTTTTATAATAGCCATCCTAACAGCTGTGAGATATCTCATTATATTCTTGGTGAACATTGTTCTAATGATTGATGATATTGACCATCTTTTTGTACCCATTGCCAACTTGAATATTTTCTTTAGAAAAATATTTATTTGGATCTTTTACCCATTTATTAATTGGGTTATGATTAATTTCTTGTTATTTGGTTGTATAAATTCTTTATAAATGTTGGATAGTCTTCCTTATCAGATCTTCTGATAAGTATTTTATGCCAACCTATAAGTTGTCTTTATTTTTTTGTGATTGCCTTTGCTGTGAAAGAGTTTTTAGCTTGATGCATACTCACTTGTTCATGTTTGTTTCTGTTGCTTGTGTCTTGGTAACATATACCCTCCAGATCAGTGTCAAGACTGATGTTAAGGAAACTTTTTTATTTTTTTTCTAGGAGTGTTATGGATACAGTTCTTATATTTAAGTCTTTAATTCATTTTGCATTATTTTTTGTGCATAATAAAGATCCAGTTTTATTCTTTCGAATGTGGACACCCAATTCTCCAAGAACTATTTTTTAAAGTGACTATTTTCCCCATTGTATGGTAACCTTGTTAAAAATTAGTTGACCATATATATGTGGGTTTATATATGGGATCTCTATTCTGTTTCATTGGTCTATGTATCTGTTTTTATGCTAGCAGTATACTGTTTTGATTATTGTAGCTTTTTAATATAGTTTGAAATCAGGAATTGTAATATCTCCAGCTGTGTTCCTCTTTCTGAAGATTGCTGTGGTTATTTGAAATCTTTTATGATTTCATATGAATTCTAGGATGGCTTTATTAATTTCTGTAAAAAATCAATGAAATTTGAATTGAGATGGCATTGAATTTATAGATCTAATTCAGTAAGACATTTAAACAATATTAATGTTTCATTTCATAAACATAAGGTATCTTACCATTTATTTGTGTCTTCTTTAATTTTTTCATCAGTGTCTTACTGTTTTCAGGGTACAGGTTATTCATCACCTTAGATAAATTTATTTCTATGTACTTAACTGTTTACAATGCTAATGTAAACAGAATTGTTTTCCTAATTTCTTTTTTAATGGTTTATTGTTAGTGCATAGAAATGCGACTAATTGTGTATCCTGCAATTTTACTGAATGGATTTACTCATTCTAACAATTTTTAAATGAAATTTTTAGGGTTTTCTAAAAAGAAGACCTGCAGGCTCAAAGAAAGACAATTTTATTTCCTCCTTTCCAGCTGAAACACCTTTATATCTTTTTTTTCCTTGCAAAATTGCTCTGGATAGAACCTTCAGTTCTTTGTTGAATAGAGTGGGTGAGAGTAGGGGGGCATCCTTGTCTTGTTAGTGATCTTACATGAAAAGCACTTAGCTTTTCATGTTTGATGTTAGCTGTGAGACTGTCATATGCAGCTTTTAACATATTGAGGTGCAATGCTTTTATACATAATTTGTTGAGAGTTTTTGTTATGAAAGGATGTTGAATTTTGTTAAATTCTCCTTCTGTATCTATTGACATAATCACTATTTTTATTCTTAATTATATTAATATTGTGCATCAAATTTATAGGTTTGTCTGTGTTGAAAGATACTTATATCCCAAGGATTGAACTTGTTGATGGTTTATGATTCTGTTCAAGAGAGATCTGATCAGGTTACTGTGGAGGAGGAGAAAGAGGCTGTATGAGGAAACAATGGTAAACAGTCTAGGACTGGATTGGCTGAGGAGTGAGTGCCTCTAAAGAACATGGAATTATGGGCTAGAAGATTTGAAATGAAAGAGGGCTACCTCTTTAGCTTAGAGGTTCTCAGGTTGGCTCTGACTGGCTGGCTCTGGCTCATGGGATCTTCTTCCTTGAGGATGCCTGGATGATTGTGCTGCAGCTGCCTTCATTTCCCCAAGGACAGTATTTTGAATGGGAAGAAACTCCATGCACAGCCTAGGATCTGGCTAGCCTGGCAGAGGGTTGGCAGGTTCATTCTTTGAGTGTTCTAGAGGAGACAAACTCTGCAACAGAATCCTGTCATTCTTCCCAAATTGTGTAACTTGTGTCTTGTTGTTTTACAGTGTAAACTAACCCTATAGAAATAAGATAACTAAAAACTAAGGGGGCAAATGCTATGAGAACCCAGGTGTTAGAGTTTAGCCTTAATTGATAGGCTTATGTGACTAAAGCTGTAATTAAAGAAAAAAAAGATAAAAACTACGAACAGTAACATGATAACAAACTTACAACTATCAAGAACTTAACCTAAATAAAAATGAAAGCAGATGAAAAAACAAACTAAGCAAACAACTACAACACAAACAAAATCACAGAAATGGAGATCACATGGAGGGTTATCAGTGCAGAGGGGTAGAGGGAGAATGGGAGGAAAGGTAAAGGAAAAAAGAATCATAATTGGTAGGTACAAAATAGATAGTGTGAGGTTAAGAACAGTATTGGAAATGGAGAAGGCAACAAACTTATATGTATGACCCATGGAGATTAGCTAAGTGTTGGAGGGGGTTGTGAAAGGAATGGGGGTACTGGGAAGAGGGAGATAAACGGGGGAAATGGGGCAACTCTAATAGCATTATCAATAAAAGATAGTTTTTAAAAAGTTAAAGAATTTAGCTTTAATTGATAGGTCTAAGTGACTAACACAAGTGGAAAGCTGTTATTCCAAAATTGTGAAAGTTTTGAATAAAGACTCCTTTCCTTTATCAACAAAACTTTGCCTCTGGAATTTTGCCTAGAGGGTGGCAGCAGACAGCAGGACCCCAACTTTCTGTTACATAACAATTCCTTTAATATACTCTTCAATTTGGTTTGTTGAGGATTTTTGTATCTGTGCTCATCAGGGCTATTGGCCTATAGTTTTATATCCATATAGTATGCTTACCTAGCTTTGGCATCAGGATAATTTTGGCCTCACAAAAAGAGTTTGGGAGTATTACCTCCTCTTCAATATGAGAAATATAAGAAGCATTGATATTGATTCTTTTAATGTTTGGAAGCATTCGCAAGTAAATTAATCAGATCCTAGGCTATTATTTATCAGAAGGTGTTGGTTTATTACTGATCCAATCTCCTTACTTGATATTGATCTGTTCAGGTTTCCTGTTTCTTCATGATTCAATTTGATAGGTTGTAGGTTCTAAAAATTTATCCATGCTAAGTAATCCAATTTTCAACATGTACTTGTTCATAGTAGTCTCTTATCATCCTTTGTATTTCTATGGTTGTGGGGGTGACTTCTTCACGAGTCCCCCTGAGTACCACAGACACGAGTAAATATGACTGAAACATGACGATGATCTGTTTGGGGTGGAGAAGTGAGCTGTGACAACTTACTCAGGGAAGACAAAGGCCAGTAGCGGCCAGTTTCTCCAAAAAGAAAATGGCTCCACGCGCCTTCCTCCATAGCCTTTTATTGGGTTGTAATACACAGGAATAAAGGGCAGCAAGGATCAAACATTTCAAAGATATCTGAGGGCTTCAGAGTCTGAGTCAGTGTCTGTCGGGAAGAGAGTTGTAGAAATTTTGGGAGACATACTCATTTCCTCTTGAACACTTATCATATGAATGAAAGCACTCTTAGCAGAGTAGATTTCACAGGTTTATAAGCAAGTCTTTGTGATGTCAGATTTTTCCCCAGGACATACTCTAGCACAGCAAGGAGCTGCACCTCTCCCCAACAGGTATTCAGGCTTAAGGGGATTAGAGCCAGGAAGCGCTTCTCCCAGAGAACACAGGGACTCGGGTTATGTCAAAGCCGGGGGGGGGGATGAAAGTCCATTGCTCTTTGTTGCAGCCCCCCAAATCCTTCCATGAAGTCCTCCCAAGTGATTGAGTCTGGCTTAGGTTGCCCCCCACTGTGAGGGGTCTTACCCGTCATTGACTTCCAACCAAGCTTTGGGGGCAGGGAGAGGAACTGAGGCAGCACTTGCTATCAGAGACAGGCTTTCTCCTATTCCAGAGGTTGTCCCTTTGCCCTTAGCCACAAGGGATCAAGATACAATTCCTAAAACTAGGGAGAGCAGTCTACAACATATGGTATCTATTGTAATGTCTCCTCTCTCAATTCTTAATTTATTTATTTGAATCTTCTCTTACTTTTTCTTAGTTTTTGTAGTTAAGGTTATTTTTTTAATTTTTGTCTATTTTTTCAAAAAAGCAGCTATTAAATTTGCTGATTTAGTCTATTGTTTTTCTGATTCCTATTTTATATTTATTGCCTTTAAAAACTTTTTTCTTAAATTAATTGGAGTAAAATTTTATTAATAAGATCATATAGGTTTCAAGGATACATTTCTATGATACAAGATCTGAATATTGACTTATGGCCAAGATGGAGGTGTAGGTAGATACACTTTGCCTCATTGCACAACCAAAAGAACAACAAAAAAATTTAAAAACAAAATATAACTGGAACTGCCAGAAAATCAAACTGTATTGAAGTCTGACAATCAACAAGTTGAAGGAGAAACATTCATTCACACTGATAGGAGGGGCAGAGGTAGGCATCCAGGTGGGTGAACTGGGTGGACCAAATGCTTGTGCATATAAACCAGGAGGAACAACTGGGGAACAAGACAGACTTTACAATTTAAGGTTCTAGCTTGGGGATATAAAGCCTCAAAACCTCTGGCTGTAAAAACCTGTGGATTTTGTGGTGGTGTAAGAAACTTCTGGCCTCACAGGAGAGTTTGTAGGAGAAACCAACAGGGTCCCAGAATACTCAGGCATCATAGGAGAGTTTGTTGGAGAGATCCACAGGCTCCCACCCACCCAGGCATCAGCACCAGAAGGTCCCAATTTGCTTGTGGATAGCGATGGAAGTGACAGAAAGCCAGCCAAGAGCAAGCAGCATTGTTCCTTCTTGGACCCCTTTCCCACATTCAGAGACACAATACAGCTATGTGGGCTCCCCACCCTGGTAAATATCTAAGGCTCTTCCCTTTACAACATAACAGGCATACCAAAACAAAGAAATATGGCCCAAATGAAGGAACAGATGTAAGCTAAAAAAAAAAAAAAGAACTAAGTAATGAAGAGGTAGCCAACCTATCAGATGCAGAGTTCAAAATACTGGTAATCAGGATGCTCACAGAATTGGTTGAGTATCATTGCAAAATAGAGGAAAAAGTGAAGGCTTTGCAGTAAAAGGAAGAAATAAACATTCAACCAGAACAGAATGAAGTAACAGGAATTCAAAAAAAATGGGGAAAAGATTAGGAACATCTGGGACAACTTTAAATGTTCCAACACCTGAATCATAGAGGTGCCAGAAGGAGAAGAGGAAGAGCAAGAAATTGAAAACTTATTTGAATAATAATAAAGAAGAAGTTCCTCAATCTGTTGAAAGAAGTAGACTTTAGAAGGTCCCAGAAGCTCAGAGAGTCCCATAATTGGACCTAAGAAAGCACGCACCAAGGGACATCATAATCACATTAAAGATTAACGATAAGGAGAGAATCTGAAAGGCAGCAAGAGAAAAGGGGGTAGTTACTTACAAAGGAGTTCCCATAAGACTATTAGCTGATTTCTCAAAAGAAACCTTATGGGCAAGAAGGGGCTGGAAAGATATATTTGAAGTCAGGAAAGTCAAGAACCTATATTCAAGATTACTCTATCTAGCAAAGCCATCATTTAGAATGGAAGGGCAGATAAAGTTCTTCCCAGATAAGGTCGAGTTAAAGGAGTGCCTTGCCACCAATCCCCTATTACATGAAATGCTAAAGGAACTTATCTTAAAAAAAAAAAAGAAAATCACTCAAACTATGAATAATAAAAACTCACAAGTATCAATAGCTAAACCTAAATGAAAACAAAAATAAATGGAAAAACAAATTAAGTAAATACCTAGACCAGGAACAGAATCACAGAAATGGAGAATACATGGAGGGTTATCAGTGGGTAGGTGGAGGTGGGAGAATGGAGGGAAAATTACAGGGAATAAGAAGCATAAATGGTAAGTACAAAACAAACAGGGAGAGGTTAAAATAGTATTGGAAATGGAGAAGCCAAAGCACTTATATGTACAACCCATGGACATGATCTAAGGGGGTGGGGTAATGTGGGTGGGAGAAAGGATGCAGGGAAGAGGGGAATAAATGGGAGTAAAATTGGACAACTGTAAAATCATAATCAATAACATGTATTTTTTAAATAATCTGAATATTTCACCCTGTGCCCACCACCTAAAGTCAATCTTCCATCATCATATATTAGGCACCCTAAAATCCCACTACCCTCTTACCACCTTACCTCTGGTAACCACCACACTGCTGTCTGTGTCTATTGGTTTTAGTTTTATGTCCCACATGTGAGTGAAACCATATGGTTCTTAGCTTTTTCTGACTTATTCCACTTAGCATAATACTCTCAAGTACCATCCATATTACCACAGATGGCAGTTATTTCCCCTTTTCTTATGGTTGAGTAGTGTTCCATAGAATATATGTATCACATCTTTATCCAATCCTTTGATCTTTGTTATGTCTTTTCTGCCAACATTGGGCTTATTTTTTTTCTTTTCTACTCCTCTGTGGTGTAAGTTTATGTTGTTTTTGAGATTTTTTTTGTTTAATGTAGGCATTTATTGCTATACTATCTCTCATAGAACTGCTTTTGATCCATCCCATACATGTGATATATGTTTTCATTTTTCTTTGTTTAAGATAATTATACATTTTCTTCTTTAGCATTGACTGCTGAGTATAAAGTTTAATTTCTTTGTAAATTTTTCAATTTTTTCACATAATTGTTTTTTTAGTTCTTATTGTGGTTCAAAAAGATCTTAGTATTATATTAATCTTCTTCAATTTTTTAGGATTTGTTAGGATATACCATATGATCTATCCTGGAAAATATTCCTTGTGTTCTTGAGAAGAATGTGTATTCTGCTGCTATTGGAAGGAATAAATATTTCATGTGTGTCTGTTAGGTCTGGTTGCTCTGAGATATATAGTTTAATCTACTGTTTCTTACTGAATTTCTGTATGGATATATTATGAATTTTTAAAAATGAATATTGTACCAGAAGGGAGAAGGAAGGGAAGTTAAGGGGAAAATGGGGGAGGGATTTGGAGGAACAAATAGGAAGGACACAGGGACGAGAACTAAGGGGGGTGGAAATGGGAGGGAGGTGGGGAGCAAGGGACGGGGGAGGCTGGGATGGGAAAAATAGACAAAAAACTGTACTTGAAAAATAACTAAATAAAATTTTAAAAAATGAATATTGTGGTTTCATACTAGTGTTATATTTTTTAAATTTATTTCATCATATATGATAGCATTTGCTTAATATTTTAGGTTTTCTGATAAATATATCTCTCTATATTTATATATGTTGACATATGAATATAAATATATTTATAGATATGATATATACTTATATTTATAAATGCATGACTAAAATGCTATATTTATAATGTAATATATAAAACATAGTTACACATAATGCATTATTGTGTGTAATACAACATATAACATGCATATGTTATAATATAACATATAAGATAATAGATATAAATATTTTATATAGACATATATATCAGAAAACCTAAAGATATTAAGCCAATGCTATCATATATGATGGAATACATTTTAAAAAATACAACACTAATATGGTACCTCAATATTCATTTTCAATAATTCATATTGTGTGTAAATATATATACACACATATACTATGTACTATATATACTATGTGTGTATACATATATTATATATACTATGTACTATATATACTATATATAAATATATATAGACATATAGACATATATATGTAGATATTTTTATATACTACAGTGCATTGATCCCCTTTTTGGTTATATAATAATTTTTATGCCTTTTATTAAAGTTTATGATTTAAATTTTAATTTGTCTGATATAAATAAAGCTAGCTCTGTTCTTTTTTGGTTTCCATTTTCATGGGTTACCCTTTTAGACCCCTTCGTTTGAATTTATGTGTGTTCTTAAAGAGGAAGTGCAACTTTTGCAGGCAGTAGATAGATGAGTCTTGTTTATTTATCCATGCAACCACTCTATGCCTTTTGATTGTTTCAAAATGTAATCAATTTACATTTAATTATTGGTAGGTAAGAACTCAGCCATCTTGTTACTTGTTTCATGGCTGTTTTGCCTTTGTTCCTCTGGGTCTTTTTTTATGAATTGATTTTTTTCTTTTTTTGATTTAATTATTTTTCAACTACAGTATTCTGTCTTTTACTCCCATCCCAGCCCACCACCCATGCCCCCCACCTCCCTCCCCTCTCCACCTCCCTTAGTTGTTGACCATGTGTCCTTTCTGCTAGTTCCTGTAAATCCTTCTCCTTTTCCCCCTGAAATTCCCTCCCCTACCCCCTCAGGTCACTGTCAGCCTGTTTTTTATTTCAGTGCCTTGGTTAGATTTTGCTTGTTTGTTTGTTTTGGTTTTTTAGGTTCCTATTAAAGGTGAGATCATATGGTATTTGCCTTTCACTGCCTAACTTATTTTGCTTTTAATAATGCTTTCCAGTTCCATCCAAGCTGCTGCAAAGGGTAGGAACTCCTTCTTTCTTTCTGCTGCATAGAATTCCATTGTGTATATGTACCATAATTTTTTGATCCATTCATTTACTGATGGGCACCTAGGTTGCTTCCAGCTCTTGGCTATTGCAAATTGTGCTGCTATGAACATTGGGGTGCATAGGCTATTTTGGATTAGTGTTTTAGGGTTCTTGGGATATATTTCCAGTAATGGAAATGCTCAGTCATAAGGCAGGTCCATTTTTAGTTTTCTGAGAAAATTCCATACTGTTTTCTATAATGGTTGTGCCAGTATGGAACCAACACCAACCCACCAACAGTGAACTAGGGACCCCTTTTCCTCACAACCTCTCCAACATTTGTTGTTTGTTGCTTTGTTTATGATAGCAATCCTGACTGGTGTAAAGTAGTAACTCATTGTGGTTTTAATTTGCATCTCTCTGATAGCTAACGATATTGAGCATGTTTTCATGTGTCTCTGGATCCTCTTTATGTCCTCCTTGGAGAAGTGTCTGTTCAAGTCCTTTGCCCATTTTTTAATTGAGTTGGTTGTCTTCTTAGAGTGGAGTCTTATAAGTTCTTTGTATATTTTGGAGATTAAATACTTGCCTGAGGTATCACTGGCAATTATGTTTTCCCATACAGTTGGTTGTCTTTTTATTTTAATGCTATTTTCTGTAGCCATGCAGAAACTTTTTATTTTGATGAGATCCCATTTGTTTATTCTTTCCTATATGTCCCTTGCTCTAGGGGACATATCAGTAAAAATGTTGCTGCCTGAAATATCTGAGATTTTCTTGCGAATGTTCTCCTCTAAGACTTTAATGGTGTCACGGCTTATATTTAAGTCTTTTATCCACCTTGAATTTATTTTGGTATATGGTGTAAGTCGGTGCTCAAGATTCATTTTTTTGCACGTAGCTGTCCAGTTCTCTCAACACCATTTGTTGAAGAGGCTATCTTTACTCAATTTTATGTTATTGCCCCCTTTTTTGAATATTGATTGACTGTAGAGAGATGGGTTTGTTTCTGGGCTCTCTGTTCTGTTCCATTGGTCTATGTGCCTGTTTTTATGCCAGTACCAGGCTGTTTTGATTACAGTGGCCTTGTAATACAATTTGATATCAGGTATTGTGATTCCTCCTACTTTGTTCTTCTTTTTCAAAATAGCAGCTGCTATTAGGGCTCATTTATGGATCCACATAAATTTTTGAAGTGTTTGTTCTATGTCTGTGAAATATGTCATTGTTACTTTAATAGGTATTGAATTGAATCTGTAGATTGCTTTGGGTAGTATGGACATTTCGATGATATTAATTCTTCCAATCCATGAACATGGTATATTTTCCCATTTGTTTATGTCTTCCCTGATTTCTTTGTTCAGTGTTGTGTAGTTTTCTGCATACAAGTCTTTTACCTCCTTAGGTTTATTCCCAGATATTTTATTTTTGTTTTTGCTATATCAAATGGTATTTTTTCTTGATTTCTGCTTCTGCTGATTTGTTGTTAGTATATAAAAATGCCTTTGATTTCTGGATATTGACTTTGTAACCCACTGTTTTACCAAATTTATTTATTAGTTTGAGAAGTTTTTGAGTAGAGTCTATAGAATTTTCCATGTACATTATCATGTCATCTGCAGTCAGTGACAGTTTTTTTTCCTTCTTTCCAATTTGGATGCTTTTTATTTCTTTTCTTGTCTGATAGCTGTGTCTAAATCTTCCAGTACTATATTGAATAGAAGTGATGAAAGTGAACATTCTTGTCTTGTCCCTGATCTTAGTGGAAAAGCTTTTAGTTTTTTCCCATTGAGTATGATGTTGGCTGTAGGTCTCTTGTATGTAGCCTTTTTTATACTGAGGAATGCTCCCTCTATTCCCACTTTGCTGAGTGTTTTTATCATAAATGGGTATTGTACCTTATCAAAAGCTTTTTCAGCATCTATTGATATGATCATGTGGTTTTTGTCTTTGCTTTTGTTTATGTGATGAATTACATTTACTGATTTGTGAATATTAAACCATCCTTGCATCCCTGGGATGAATCCCACTGGGTCATGGTGTATAATCTTTTTGATATATTGTTGGATGTGATTTGCCAATATTTTGTTGAGGATTTTAGCATCTATGTTCATCAGCAATATTGGCCTGAAGTTTTCTCTCTTTGTTGTATCTTTATCTGGTTTGGGGATTAGGATGATGCTGGCTTCATAAAAGGAGTTTGGAAATTTTCATCCTTCTGGAATTTTTGGAATAGTCTGTGAAGAATAGGGGTTAGCTCTTCCTTAAATTCTTTGTAGAATTATCCTGTGAAACCATATGGTCCAGAGCTTTTGTGTGATGGGAGTTTTTTGATTACTGCTTCAATTTCTTTTGCTGTTATTGGTCTATTCAGGTTTTCTGCTTCTTTTTCATTGAGGTTTAGGAGATTATATTTTTCTAGAAATTTGTCCATTTCCCCTAGGTTCTCAAATTTCTTGGCATACAGTTCTTCATAGTAATTTCTTACAATTCTTTGTGTTTCTGTGGTATCAGTTGTAGTCTCTCCTCTTTCATTTCTGATTGTGTTTATTTGTGTCCGTTCCCTTCTTTTCTTGATGAGCTGACTTAAAGGCTTGTCTATTTTGTTTATCTTTTCAAAGAACCAACTCCTGGATTCATTGATCCTTAGAATTGTGCTTTTAGTATCTGTGTCATTTAGTCCTGCTCTGATCTTGGTTATTTCCTTCCTTCTACTTGCTCTGGGCTGTTTTTGTTGATTTTCCTTGACTTCTTGCAGGTGGTGGGTTAGGTTGTTTGTTTGAGATGTCTATCTTCTTTAGGTAGGCCTGTATTGCTATAAATTTCCCTCTCAGGACTGCTTTTGCTGTGTCCCATAAGTTTTGGGTTGTTGTGAGATCATTTCATTTGTTTCCAGAAACATTTTGATTTCTTCCCTAATTTCTTTCTTGACCCATTCATTGTTTAATAGCATACCATTCAGTCTCCATGATTTTGGGTGCTTTGGGTTTTTTTTGTTTGGAGTTGGTTTCCAATTTCAGTCCCTTGTGGAGAGAGAAAATGCTTGGTTTGGTTTCAATTTTCTTGAATTTGTTGAGGCTCCTTTTGTGTCCTATCATATGATCTATCTTTGAAAATGTTCCATGTGCATTTTAAAACAATGTGTATTTAGCTTCTCTGGGATGGAAAGCTCTATATATATATCATTTAAGTCCATTTTATCTAGGGTGTTGTTTAATACCACAATATCTTTGTTGATATTTTGTTTGGAAAATCTGTCCATTTTTGATAGTGGGGTGTTAAAATCTTCTACTATAATTGTCTTGCAGTCAATATCTTTCTTGAAATCTAAGATTTTTTTATATATTTGGGTGCTCCTATGTTGGGTGCATATATATTTACAATGTTAATGTCTTCTTGGTGGATTCTTCCCTTGAGTATTATGAAGTGACCTTCTGGGTCTCTCTTTATGGTCTTTTTCTTTTGAAGTCTATTTTGACTGATATAAGAATTGCTACCCCAGCTTTTTTTTCTTGTCTGTTTTCTTGGAAAATTTGTTTTCAGCATTTCACTTTTAGTCTGTGATAGTCTTTTGTCCTGAGGCGGGTCTCCTGTAGGCAGTATATGTGTGTGTCATGCTTTCTTATGCATTGAGCTATTCTGTGTGTTTTGATTGGAGCATTTAATCCATTTATGTTTAAGGTTATTATTGATAGGTTCTTATTCATTGCCATTATTGTACCTGTGTTCCTCTCTGCCTCTCTCTTTTCCTTCCTTTCCTTAAAGGATTCCTTTTTGTATTTCTTGTAGGGGTGGTTTGGTGGAAGCACATTCCTTTAGACTTCTTTTGTCTTGGAAGCTCTTTACTTGGCCTTCTATCTTGATTGAGAGCCTTGCTGGGTAAAGTTGCCTTGGTTGTAGGCCTCTGGTTCTCATTACTTGAAATATTTCTTGCCATTCTCTTCTTGCTTGGAGTGTTTCCATTGAGAAGTCAGTAGCTAACCTTATTGGGGCTCCCTTGTATGTTACTTCTTTTTTCTCCCTTGCTGCCTTTAAGATTTTCTCGTTGTCTTGGAATTTTTACATTTTAATGATGATGTGTCTTGAAGTGGTCCTCCTTCGGTTCCTCTTGATTGGAACTCTGTGTTTCCTGGATTTGTGTGACTTTTTCTCTCATTAGATTAGGGAAGTTTTACATCATTACTATTTCAAATACATTTTCTATCCCTTGTTCTTCTTCTCCTTCTGGTATTCCTATTATTTGGATATTATTATGTTTCATATTGTCTTGCATTTCTCTTAATCTCTCTTCATTCTTTCCGAGCCTCTTTTTCCTTTCCTGTTCTTTCTATGAGATCCTTTCTACTTTGTCCTCCAACTCAGTAACCCAATCTACTGTCTCATCAACTCTACTTAATACTTTCTACTCTGATCTTCAATTTGGAAATTGTATTCTTCATTTCCCCTTGTCCCTTGCTAATAGTTTCCATTTCCTTTTTCATTTTGATATAGTTTGCGGTGAGATCGTTGTAGCTCCCCTGTAGTTTCTGGTGGCTCATTGTGAGCTCTTTAAACTTCTTGATAACCAATGCTTTGAATTCAATATCTGATAGTTGACTTGCCTCTATTTCATCTAATATTCTTACTGAGGGTTCTTCTTTTCCTTTCATTTGGGGATTGTTTCTTTGTCTTCCCATTGTTTGCGAGACTCTTCTTGTTAGCCTCAGCTTCTTAGATTGATCTGTTCTGACTCTCTGGGTTTTCATTGTGAACTTATGTGGTGAAATGTCTGTGAAATTCTCTTTCAGTTATCCTGAAAGAGAGCAGTCTCTTTTGGTTATCCTGTCATTCTCTGCTTCCACCTACTCAAATATGCAGCAACTTATGGCTTCTCTCCTATAGCAAAGTGAAATTTGTCTCTCTGACTCTACTGTTGGGAAGTCTCTTCTATGGTTCCAGCTCTAGTCTTTTTGAATTTTCATGTTGTTTGTGTCTCTTGTGGATAAAAGAAAGAAAAGACAAGGAAAGAAATGAAAGAAAGAAAAGACAGGGGAATGGAGGAAAGAGTGATAAGTTTGGAAAGAAAGGAAGAAGGAATAAAACAGAAAATATTAAAAAAAAAGACAAAAGTATTGAAAGAAAAAACAACAATAAAATTTAAAAAATAACAGATTACTTAAAAAAGAAAGAGAAAAGGAAAGGAAAAAGAAAGAAAATAAAAATAAGAATAAAAAGAAAAAAAATTAAAAATAAAAGAAACATTGCTTGTTGGTTTCAAACTGGCCAAACCGGTTTTTCTGGCTGTGACTGCCTGAGGGTCAAGTAGTGTGTTTTTTCTGCAATCCCTCTCTCAGGAGCCAGAGGTAGGTGCCTCTCCCCAGCTCCCTAGGATGGGGAACTAGGACTTCCTCACAGTACTCTTTTTCCCAGGGGTTACCACCACCGTGGGTTGGGTTGTGGGGTGTGCGGGTGCCTGTGCTGGCCAGACTGCTTGGTCCCCACAGAATCGAGCACAGACCTGCCCCTGTTCTGTGGGGGAACTCCAGGCCCTCTGCCCAACCTCAGGTTAGCTGCCAGGCTGGGTGAGGAGCAGAACAGACGGCTGTGTCTATTGAAGTCACAGCCCCACACTGTGCTTATCAGTTCTCCAGGGCTGGTGACCACAGAGTCTGTGGTTGAGGCCCTTTGTCCTCAGCACCCTCTCTGTAAACTCTAGCACACAATTCTCTCCTGGCGCCCAACCTTGCTTTGCCAGAAAGGGAGGGAGTTGAGGATCCCAGCTCTCTCCCAAGACAGCTTGGCAGTCCCAGGGCTCCCAAAAAGTCCGAAAATGATGAACCAGAAGCCAGAAGCAGATCTGAGGGCTTGGCACCAACCTAGACACGCTGGGCACATGTCAAGGTGCGCTGAGTGGTATGCACTGGTCCCTGGACTGTGCACAGCCGAAAACCCTTCTGTTCCTGTCTTTGTTTCAGTCCCTTCGGCAGGCCCATTTCTCCCGACAAATCCAAGGGAGGGAGAAGCAAGGGGAACTGGTCTGGAGCACTGGGCGCCCTCCAGTGCTCGCCATGTGCAGAGCACTGGTCCCTGGACTGTGCATCCCTGAGTTCCTTGATGTTCCTGTCTTTCCTCTGTCCCCAAGAGTCTACTGTATGGCTGCTGTCTCCCTGCCATCTGTTTCCTCCATGGCTGTCTGGATTTCTGGTCCCTTATTTTCATATCTGCTGAACAACTGCTGGCTACTTAGCTTCTCCTCTGCCTATTGGACAGGATTCTCTCCCTTGTGTACAAGGAACTGGAATCTGCTCCGTCCGACTCCGTCGCCATCTTGCCTCCCCAAATTGATTTTTTTATAGTGATTTGCTTCTCTTTATCTTTTATCTACTATCAATTTTTCCATTGTGGTTTTTATTAGGCTTATGTAAAACATAATTATAACCACCTATGGTAAGTTGATAACTTAATTTCAATTGCATACAAAAATTCTATCACTTTATTTTTCCTCCAAATTTCATGTTTGATGTTGCAGTTTACATCTTTTTACATTTTGTGTCTATTAAGAAGTTATTATATACTGCCCTGGCTGGTGTAGCTCAGTGGATTGAGCACGGGCCTGCAAACCAAAGGATCGTGGTTCAATTCCCAGTCAGGGCACATGCTTGGGTTGCAGACCAGTTCCCAGCATGGGATGCACAAGAAGCAACCATACATTGATATTTCTCTCCCTCTCTCTTCCCTTTCCCTCTAAAGATAAATAAATAAAATCTTTAAAAAAGTTATTATATACTTATAATGTATAGTTATTTTAATACTTTGTCCTTTAAACTTTTACTAGATTTAAATGATTAATTATCCTCATATGTATCTGAAATTTAATATACACTTTACTAGTATGTTTTATATTTTTTATGATTTCAGAAAACTAACCAGTATCTTGGGTCTTCATTTAAAGAACATCTTTCAGCATTTCTTGTAAGGCACGACAAACTGTGATGAACTTGTTAAAGTTTGTATATCTGCAAATGTTTATGTGTCTTTTATTTCTGAAGGACAGCAGCCCTAGTAAACTATTGGTTGACATTTTTTTCTTTCAGCACTTTGAATATATTATTCCATTCTCTCCTGGCTTACAAGGTTTTTGCTATAAATCTACTGATAATCTTTTGGGGGTATCCTTTTACATAAGAACTACTTTTTTCACATGCTACATTCAAAATACTCTATGATTTTAATTTAACAATTTTATTATGGTGTTTTTGGAGGAGATCCTTTGGGGTTGAAAATTTTGGGGGATCTGTGTGCTTCACGAATTGCTGTCTAATTATCTTCCCAGATTTGGGAAGTTGTCAGCCATTATTTCTTGAAAGAAGATTTCTGTGACCTTTCTTCTTACTTTTCCTGTTGGTATTCCATGATTCATTAATTGTTTCACTTGTTGGTATCTCATAATTCATATTATCTTTCTTTCTTATTTTTCATTCTTTTGTCTTTTTTCTCCTCTTTTTTATTCTTTTTTATTTGTTCTCCTGTGACTAGATTATTTTGAATGACTTATCTTTGACTCTACACATTTTTTTCTTGTGCTTGCTTAAATCTGACATTGATGTTCTATGCTGAATTTTCAAACTGTATTCATGGTGCTTTTCAGTTTCAGAATTTCTGTTTGGCTCTTTTTAATAATGTCCTTCTGTTAAATTTCTTGTTTTATCAGTTTTTTTTTCTGATTTTTTGACATTTCTTTGTGGTTTTTTGTAGAACTTTCTTAAAACTACTGTTTTGAATTTTTATTTTATTTGACAAATTGTAGATCTTCTATTCTTTGGGGTCAGTTACTAAAAGAGTATTTTGTTCCTTTCATAGTGTCATGTTTTCTTGATTTTTTAATGTACCCTAGACTTGCATCGTTGTGTTTGCATTTGAAGAATAGTTGCTTTCCCCAGCCTTCCTAACTTGCTTAGGGAGAAATACCCTACAAGTGTCACTCCAGCTAGGGATTCTGAGGCTTATTTAAACTGTTTCGGCAGATATTCCTCTCCACATTTTCTGTTCCTTCTTTGAGGGCAATCCTTAAGATTGTATGCTTTCCCATTCAACATTTTCAGGTGTTCTGCTTGTTGCAGGCCTTCCAGAATGTGGATCACTTTCAATAGATTCTTGACCACCCTTGAAGCATTTGTGCAACATTTTTTATTTGCATTGCACTCATTGTGTCATTCCCAAATCCTTCTAAATCATCCGAATAATTTCTGTGGAGGAAAGTTCGAGTTTAATGCAAAATTTGATGCAGACTCATTTTTCTACTCACTCAGTCATTTTGAATGTGATGGCCACACAGTACACATGTTCTCTCAATGGCATCTACTGCCCCCACTGACTAGTACAGTCATCATTGTTCCTATACACACATTCCAGTCCACTCTCCTTGGCTGCCAGATTACATCAATGTTGTACAATCTTTTTTTGTTACATTAACAATGGCTGGACATTTTTCTGGACAGACTGTATATATAGTTGTGACAGTTAAGCCAGCACCATTTATTCATTTGTCTTGCTATCCTTATCAAAATGAATTTACCATAAACATACATATTTCTGGACTCTCACTTCCATTTAATTTACCTATGTATGTATCTTGTGTCAGTACATTTTGAAATTGGAAAGTGTGAGTACTCTGTTCTTTTTCAAGCTTGTGTTCAGTATTCTGGTTCACAATTGTCCATGTAAATTTTAGGATTAGGTTGTCAACTTCTGCTCAGGAGAAGTCAGGATTTTAATGTTGATTGCATGAACATAAGATGTCATTCCATTTGTTTTGATTTTCTTTAATTTCTTTAAGCAACATTTTGTAGTTTTAAGTTTTAGTCTTTCAGTAAGTCTTTTAATTAAGTTGTAGTAAGTGTTCAATTGTGGAACTTCTTTGTTAAATTTATTCCTAAGTATTTTATAATTTTGTGTAGTATTTTAAAGAAATTTTATTGTATTTTCAAATTGCTCATGAAAAATTCACAGAACTACATTGGTTTTTGTATATTGATCTAGTATCATGCAAGCTCTTGTATTATTCTTTTTTGGAAGAGTTTGTGAATGATTGTATTAATTCTTTTTCTAATAGCATATTAGAAATTATACTTCTTGGTAAAAAAAATTCAATATTTCAAAAAAAATTTTAAAGATTTTATCTACTTATTTTAAAGAGAGGGGAAGAGGGGGATGAAAGAGAAGGAAAGAAATATTGCATATGATCCTACCAGGGAAAAAGCCTACAACCCAAACATATGTCCTGACCTGGAATCAAACTGGTAACCTTTGGCCTTATTGGCTGACACTCAAACCATTGAGCCACATGAGTAGGGCTTAATGCTAGGGTTTCTTTTTTTAAAATTATATTTTGTGGCATTTTTTCCATTGCTATTTATCTCCTTATACCAAGGGTGTCAAACTCATTTTCACCAAGGGCCACATTAGCCTGGCAGTTGCCTTCAAAGGGCCAAATGTAATTTCAACTCCTTAACAGTTAAGGTGTAGTTACATTTACACAGTACTAAAATTACATTTGGCCCTCTGAAGGCAACATTAAGGCTGGTGAGGCCCCTGGTGAAAATGAGTTTGACACCCCTGCCCTATACTCTCTTCCAGCTCCACCCACACTCTACTCCCTGAAATCACCACACTGTTTTCCATTTCTGTAAGTTCTTTTTATTTTTTGCTTGATCCTTCCACCCTCCCAGTTACTCCCGATAGCTGTCAGCCTGCTCTCTATCTATAAATCTGTCTCTATTTTGCTTGTTGTTTTTTTTTCAGAGGATTCCACATATTATTGAAACCATATGGTATCTGTCTTTATCTGGCTTATTTCACTTAGCATAATATTCTTCAAGCCCATCCATACTGTCACAAAAGGTAAACTTTTCCTTCCTTTTTTATAACTGAGTAGTATTTAATTGTGTAAATGTCCCATAGTAATTTTATCCAATTACCTGTTGATGGACACTTGGTTAGTACTGAATCTTTGCTATTGTTAAATAATGCTGCAATCAACATATGGGTGCTTCTATTATTTTGAATGGTGTTTTGGGTTTTTTTCTGATATATGCCCAGAAGTATGATTACTATAAATTCAAAATGGATTAAATGTTAGACCTGAAACCTTAAAAATCTGAGAAGAAAATACAAGCAGTAAAATCTCAGATACAGCTCATAGCAATATTTTATCTTATTTATCTTTCCAGGCAAAGAGAAAATTTAAAAATAAATAAATGAGACATCAGTAAACTAAAAAGTATTTGCAGAGCAAAGGAAACCATCAACAAAGTAAAAAAGCAATTTACTGAATGGGAGAACGTATTCATGGATACATTTGATAAAGGGTTAATATACAAAATTTATAAAAACTTATAAAACTCAACACCAAAAAAAATCAATTAAAAAATTGTCAAAGGACTTGAATAGACACTTCTCCAAGGAGAATATAAGGATGGCCAATAGACATATTAAAAAAATGCTCAATGTCCCTACTAAGAAGAGAAATGAAAATTAAAATCACAATGAGATATCAATTCATATCTGTCAGAATGGTTATCATCTGTATTAATTCTTATATGTTGGTGAAATTTATCAGTGAAGCCATCATGGTCTCAATTTTATTTTTGTGGGAGGTTTTATAATTACTAATGTAATCTCTTTACTTCTTATAGGTCTAATCAGATAACTAATTTTTCTTCTGTTATTTTGAGTAGTAATCCTTTTAAGAATTTGAGCATTTTATCAAAGTATCTAATTCCTTTACTTATAACTATTCATAGAATTTTCTGATAGTTTTTAATACAAAATGTTTATATTTTTAATTCTCCTTTTCTTTCTGCTACACTCCTTTAATTTTTGTTTTAAAGTTTATTATCAGTCTAGCCACTCAACTCTCTATTAGCAATTTTCTGCATGGATATCTTCTCCCATCTTTATATTTTCAACTTACTTGTGTCTTTGGAAGTAAAATTCACTTCTTGTAGATGGCGCATAGTTCTGTCATATTTATTTATGCATTCTTAATCTATGCCTTTGGTTTAAGTATTTTATTCATTTATAGTTAAGGTAATTAATAATAAGTTAGAATTTACCTCTGTCACTTTGCTGTTTATTTCTATATGCCTTATATTTCTGATACTTAATTTCTCTGTCACTACTCTTTTATGTTAGAAACATATTTTCTGTGTACCACTTTGATTCCCTTGTTATTTTCTTCATGTTTTTGTGTTTGTGTGTGTTGTTACTTGTCATCTTGGTGTTTATAATTAACAATGTAAGTTAAAACAATTTATCTCAGATTAATAGTAATATAAATAGTTTATAGAAGTTTAGCTCTAAAATTGCCCATTTTCCCCTCCTTGGAATAATATTGTCATGTAACTTAATCTTTATTTATTATTAGCTAATTATCAGTCTAGCTACTCAGCTCTCTTTGGGCAATTATATGCATTACATACAATTATTAATTGTAATTATTGCTTTATGGAGTTTTCTTTCAAATTATATAGAAGAAATTGTTAATAAAAATGCATTTATACTGTCTGTTATACATATCCAATTTGTTGCATTTATTGGTCCTGTGAAATTAATCTGTTATTTTGCATACTCTTCTTTTATTTGGCCTGAATGATTCACTTTATTTTTTCTTGTAGAGTGGTCAGCTAGGAAGAAATTCTATCATTGTTTACACTGAAATGTCCTATTTTGACTGAATGTAGCATTCTTTTTTTTTAGTTTAAGTGTATTTTTTTCATTACCATTTATCCCCCTCATGACAACTTCCACCTATATCCACTTTCTGCCCTCCATCACCTCAGTGTTGTCCATATCCATGAATCCTTTTTTCTGTTCAATCCTTCCACCTTGATTAATAATCTTTTTGTTTTAATATGTAGAATATATGGGTTGCTTTGCTTCTCTGTGGTTTCTGATGAGAACTCAGGAATTACTCATATTAAGGACACTTTGCATGTGATTAATCATTTTTGTTATTTGGAAATCTGAAAAAACTGATACTGGTAATTTGCCAGTATATATATATATATATATATATATATATATATATATATATATGTATTTTGCTTTTAATAGATGTGTAGATTCATGAACCTCCTTACTCTACCATTTAGGAAGTCTGGCCTCCAAGTTCTCTTTTGAATGTATGTTTATAAAGTGTTCTCGCACACATGAAGAATTTGTGTACTAACATGGCCCTCAATTTTTTTCCAATGCAAATCTTGTGAGATATAGTAAAGAGATACAGTGAATATGGAAAGATTATTTAACTCCTCAGATTTTGCTATTAACTATCTATTGGCTAAAATACTTTAAATTATATGTTATATTTTGAATTCTTTATTAATTTTTATGAAGCTAATACTTGTTTTTAAAACAAGTATTGTAATGTAGTTATTTATAAATACACAAACATTTATACAAAAATGAATCCAACTTGTTAAAAATTGTTAAAGTTTTTGCAGGGGGAGTAGAACACTGGATAGGGGAGGGTGAGAGAATTGAACAAAAAATAAAAATAAAAGGAAGAAGCTCATGGGCATAGACAACAGTGTGCTGATTATAAGGGGAAGAGAGAATTGGGGTGGTAGAGGAGGGTATAGAGAGGTAAATCATGATAAACGGAGATTTGACTTGGGGTAATGAACACATAATACAGTATACACATGATGTATCGTGAAATAGTGCACCTGAAAACTGTATAATTTTTTAAACAAGTGTCATTCCAATAAATCCCCAAAGAAGAAATAAGTTATGTTTTATAACAGTTAAATATTTTATGTCTTTCTCATAACTTAAAAATATATTTATATTTAAAGTGTTTTATGGCATTTATTATTAATGATATGGGTAAGAATTTTTGAAATTACATGGTATGCAACATATGAGATTTGGAACACATTAAAATACTTTATTCCTTCATACAGTGTCTTTCAAGATAAAAGATGGAAGGTAAAGTATCAAAATATTTACTTTGTGCTAATAATATTTTTCTCACCTTATATGTCAAAAACAACTATAATCACACAAAGACTCAATGAATTAGTTTCAGTTTATGCTGAATGTTTTGGGCAACTAATATCTAAATATAGCCATATAGTTTTGGGAGGCATACCCACTAGCATAGTTAATATATGCTAATAAAGAGAAAGTACATTTGAAGATATTTGACTGAACCTGCCTATTTGAAAACTATTTTTCTTATTATCTGTTATAATCACTAGGGTGTAAAGTCTACTCCAGAAAAAAATGCTCAAAAATGTGATTTAGGATAAGTGGCTTATTTTGTTGTTAAGTTAAAATAAATAAGAAAAATTTATTCTTTCAAAACAATTTACCTACACTTTACTTAACTTTTATTTTAAGTAGAGTTAACATGCCACATTACATGAGTTTCAGGTGTACAACATTGTGATTCAGGATTTTACCTTACAAAGTATTCACTGTGATAAATCTAGTAAACATCTGTTATTGTACTGAGTTTGTATGATACTATTGACTATATTTCCTATGTTGTACATTATATCTCCATGACTTATTTATTTTATAACTGAAAATTTATACCTTTTATTCTCCTTTGTATTCTTCCCATTCTCTAGCCTTCCTTCTGGAAACCATGTTTGCTTTTTATATTGAAGTCTGTTTCTGTTTTGTTTGTTTCTTTGTTTTGTTTTAGACTCCACATATAGGTGAAATCATATAGTAATTACGTTAATAAAATCTATTCTCTTTCCCAGAGAGTTATTTAATAATGATTTTCCACATCATACCATACATTATTGTTTTTACTACTAATACCACTATTAATATGAATACATTCCTTGGCTGGTTGACAAGTGACCTAGAACATACAGTTGGATTTCTTTTTAAAAATTTTTTAATGTGTGGACTCCTCTAAAAATTAAAGGTGGTTGTTTAAACTATGGTAAAAATTAAAGTTTAGTTTTGAAAAGTAGAGTGTAAGAGATGTTAAGAAGAACCATGTGGGAAAGCCTACTGCCCATTTTTATATCACACAAGCTTCCTAGACCATAGGTGGGACTACTAGGTTAAAGGGCCATAAAGGAACAAAGACAGTTCATTTGGTTTTATGTTCATTTACTTTTATTGAACTTAATAGGTATTCTATGGAACCCATAAGGTATTTTTATAATAGTGTCCAACATATTAATATCAAATATGATCATAATTTTTCTGTGTCATGAAAGAGTCTATGCTTTAGAAATTTAAAAAGTTAATACATAGAAAAATAAATTTTTTTAGAATATGACTACCTGGATCAATGTGCATAAAATTTACTAAATCTGTTTTATGTATATAGTGTACTATATATGAATAACAATTTATATTTCTAAAAGTTATTTCACATATAATTAAATGGCATCATGAAATGAAATGTTGGCTATGTTATTGGTTGAAGGACAGCAATGAGACAAATATTTTAAAATTGTTAAACTTACACAAGGTAAATAATGTTACATAAGAACAGGGAAGACATTATTATTTAGTCTCCTGGCTCTCTGTGAAGTGACTTTTCTTATTACCTGAGACTCGAGCATCTTGTTCTTTGTTTATTTAAAAGATCATGCTTTGATTCATAGTGCTATATTGTTGATACAGAAATAGAAGACAGAATTATTGCTTTGCGATTGCTAAAAATCTGGATGACAGGAAACAATAATTAATCCTTTGTGATCACTGTTATGATGAAATTAAATACCTTGATATGAGTAGGAGTATAATGCTTGGATTTCCCTAGAGAAGACTGGTGTCTAAACCCTAAGCTCAGATTCCCAGGCTAGAACACCAGAGCCCTAAAAGTACACAGTTAACAACCAGCAGTGAAAAATGGCAAGGTTGCTCTCTGCCAGAGACAGACAGCTATAGATACAAGGGCTGTTTAAAGGGCCAACACATAGATTTTCATTTGCAGCCACTTACCCTGGGCTCTGGAAAAGGTGGGGACAGAGTGGGCTGGAGACAACTGAACAGAAATGGGGGACAGAAGCCTTGGGGAAAGAACTGAGAGAATAGCTGCAGTGATCTGGGTGCGGAGTCATCCCCCAGATGGCAGTAGTCTTTGTGCTCAAGCAGACCACTTCCCTTTGAGCAGCAGCAGGCTAAGGGGGGAAAAATAGCCCCTCCCCAGGAGGGATTTGGCCACACCTACAGCATTTAAACCTGATTGCTGGATGCAGAGTGACCGGATTAACAATTGAAGTAGACAACCAGTGACAGCAGATCACCAGAAGTATTGAACAGGCTGCCTAAAGTCAGACAGGGTCAACATCAGACATCACCAGAGGCAGATCCAGAAAGAAAACAGTGGTAAATACAAGAGGCTACCAAGACGAGAGCCACTGTGGTCTTCATGATTTGCAATATTTTCTTTCCTGCATAGCTTTATAGCATTCATTTCTTGTCCAGCAAGTTTGTATATAATTAGTCACTAGATTTTATACTATAGTGTATTTCAATTCACATATTTTTGCCCCTCCCTTCTCTTAGCCCATCTTACCTACCTCTTTTCTTGCAATATTTTTATTTCAAATTTAGTTTTATCCCTAGCCATGACTTATTTCTATTCCACTCTTACTATTTTTGCTCCCACGCAGACACTCAAAACTAATTTTCTTGTCAAGGGTCATTTCACATCCTTTCACACAGCACTTAAAATACCTGCATTCTCTCTACACATTTAACAAACTTTGTAGGTTGGCTGTGGGTAGTAGAGTAGTTGTTCTTGAATTGTTTTTCACAGGTTATCTCTAGAGCTTCACTAATTCTGTATTTCAAATAACACATTTTGCTGGACCCCTCTCCTACTCTTTCTTTTGTCTCAAATTTTAGTTTTGCCATTGTATCCAGTTTTTTTGTCTTTCTTCTAATTCCCTTTCATCCTGTCCTTTCATTGTTCTTCATTCTTGTTTAATCTTTTTCTTTACATTCCAAATTTTAATTTTTCCCTAACTTAGTCTGCTTTTGTTCCTCACTCTTAGTATTCTCTTTCCCTCTATCATTATAAAATCACTTCCCATTCCTCTAAACATCTCTTGGATGTTTCTTTGCTTCTTTTCTCCTTCTTACTCCCATACTACCTATATTAATTTTAGCTCCTTTGTTGTTGATAGTACTATGGTAGATGTTTCTCTCCAATTTGGCTCCTATATTTTAATTAATTATTTACTATTTTTTATCCTTTTTTTCTCTCTCTCACTTAATTTTATTTTATACTATTTTAATTTATGTTTATACCTAATATTATATGCTTCCCTTCTCATACTCCACTCCACACTCTTCATTCCCCTTTTTTATTCATGAGGTAAACTTTACATTCTCTCTTTAGATTGCTCCAAATCCCAATTCTTAATAGTGCTCTTCTTTCTACTCTCTCAAAATCATTTCTCATTCAGTAGTCCATCTCATATTCACTCTCCTTTCTTGTAATAGTCCTAATCTCTTTACACCCTTATTAATACTGGTTCATTTGCTATTGATAGTGAGATTGTGGGGGGAGCTATATATGCAGATGTGGGTTTGTTTCTTGTGCTCTGTGGTTTTGTTCAGGCAGCAACTGCACAATAGCACACAAGATGTGGTGGATGGAGTGACCCTCAGTCAAACAATGGCAGAGAAGGAACCATGAAAGAATGACCAACAACAATCAAAAACCAATTATATTGAGAAAACTGGCATAAAAGGACTAAAGGACATCCCAAGAGCATCAAATTCAGGAGATCAAGGAAAGTGCACCACCAAATCTCATAGGCCTTCTGTCATAGAAGTTCATACCACAAAGTCAGAAAGGCAAAACTGGCCAATTTAAGAAACAGAAGCAAACAGGAAAAGTCCCACAAACAAAGGGAAGAGAAAGAAACGACCCCCATCAAAAGGAAAGGAGGAAGCCTCAGAAAGAATGCTAAATGAGATAGAGGCAAGTCTACTATCAGATATTGAGTTCAAAACAATGGTTATAAGGAAGTTCAATGAGCTCAGTGTGAATTACCAACAACTACAGGCAAACTATGAGTAAATTACAGCAAATTATATCAGCATAAAAAAGGACATAGAAACAATCAACAAGGGTCAAGAAGAAATGAAGAATGCAATTCCTGAATTAAAGGACAGAGTAAAATGAATCAAAAGCAGGCTTGAGGAAGCAGAGTCAAATCTTTGAGCTGGAGGACAAAGTAAAAAACAAACAAACAAACAAACAAAAAACAAAACACCTCTCCAAAAGAGCAAGAAAAGGAAAAAAGACTGAAAAAGAATTAAGAAGGGTAAAGGGAAATGCAGGACAACATGAAACAGAATAATATCCATATAATAGGGATACCAGAAGGAGAAGAAGAAGAGCAAGGGATAGAAAACCTGTTTGAAAAGTAATGAGGGAAAACTTATCTAATTTGATGAGAGAAAAAACAACCCAGGTCTAGGAAGCAGAGAAAGTCCCAGTCAAGAGAAACCCAAAGAGGCCTACTCCAAGACACACCATAATTAAAATGATGAATTCACAGACAAATAAAGAATCATAAAGGCAACAAGGGAAAAACAAGAAATAATGTACAAAGGACCCCCAATAAGGGTAGCAGCTGCCTTCTCAGGAGACACATTATAAGCCAGAAGGGAATGGCAAGAAATATTGCAAGTAGTGAAAAACAAAGGCCTGAAAACAAGACTATCAAGGCTCTCAATTAAAATATAAAGTGAAATAAGGAGTTTCCCAGACAAAAGAAGGCTAAAAGAATACAGCTGCACCACACCAGCATTGCAAGATATGGTAAAGAGACTACTTTAAGAAGAGGAAGAGAAACAGTAAGAGAGAATGGAACTAAGGTATAAGGGGAGTAAAATAGCAATGAATAAGTATGTATTAATAATAACCTTAAATATAAATGGAATAAACGCTCCAATCAAAAGACATAGGGTAGCTGAATGCATAAGAAAATATAATCCACACATGTGCTACCTAAAAGAAACCCACCTCAGAACAAAAGACATACACAGACTGAAAGTGAAGGGTTAGAAAAATATATTCCATGCAAACAGACAGGAAAAGAAAAGCCAGGGTAGCAGTACTTATGTCTGACAAAATATTTTCTCAAAACAAAAGGAAAAAAAGAGACCCAGAAGGACACTTCATTATACTCAAGGGAAGAATCCATCAAGAACACAAAAATTATAAACATATATGCATCCAACAAAGATCAGCCAAATATAAAAGAAAATTTTGGAGGACTTCAAGAAAGATATAGACAGCAACATGTACTAGCGGACTTTAACACCCCACTGTCAAATATGGACAGATCTTCCAAACAAAATATCAACAAAGATTTGGTGTCTTGAACAATGCCCTAGATCAAATCGACTTAACTGATATACATAGAGTCTTTCATCCCAAAGAAGCAAAATACACATTCTTTTCAAATGAATATGGAACATTTTCAAAGGTAGACCACCACATAATAGTACACAAAACAAGCCTCAACATGTTCAAGAAAACTGAAATGACATCAAGCACCTTCTGAGACCATAAAAATCTAAAAGTAGAAACCAGCCCCAAGGAAAAAACTCAAAAACACTTACTCAAACTCATGCAGATTGAACATCATGCTATTAAACAATTAATGGGTTAAAATGAGACCAAGGAAGAAATTAGAAAGTTTCTGAAAATAAATGAAAACGAACTCACAACAATCCAAAACTTATGGGACACAGCAAAGGCAGTCCTGAGAGCGAAGATCATAGAGATACAGGCCTACCTAAAAAAGATAGAAACATTTCAAATAAACAACCTAACCCTACACCTACAAGAACTCAAGGAACAAAAACAAAGAGATCCCAGAGCAAGTAGAAGGAAGAAAATAACTAAGATCACAGCAGAAATAAATGACATAGAGATTAAAAGAACAGTTCTAAGGATCAATAAATCCAGGAGCTGTTTCTTTGAAATTGATAAGCCTTTACGTAGACTCATCGAGAAAAAAAGAAAGAAGACCCAAATAAACACAATCAGGAAAAAAGAGAAGAGATTACAACTGATACCACAGAAATACAAAGGATTGCAAGACATTACTCTGAAGAACTGCATGCCAAGAAACTTGAAAACCTAGCTGAAATGGACAAATATATAGAAAAATATAATGCTCCAAACCTGAATGAAGGAGAACAGAAAGCCTGAAGACACCAATAACCACTGATGAAATCAAAGCAGTAATCAAAAAAACTCCCAGCACACAAAATCCCTAGACTAGATGGTTTCACAGGAGAATATTTCAAAACATTTAAAAAAGGCTTAACCATTATCCATCACAGACTATTCCAAAAAATCAAAGAAGATGGAATACCCCCAAACAATTTTTATGAAGCCAGCATCATCCTAATCCCCAAACCAGATAAAGACACAATGAAGAAAGAAAACTAGAGGGCAATATCATTGATGAACATAGATGCTAAAATCCTCAACAAAACATTGGCAAACTGGGTCCAGCAGTACATTAAAAAGATCATACACCATGATCAAGAGGGACTGTTGCCAGGGATGCAAGCATGGTACAATATGTGCAAGTCAATAAACAACACAATGTATAAACAAAATGAAAGATAAAAATCACATGATCATATTCATGAATGTGGAAAAAGCATTTGTTGAGGTACAGCACCCATTTATAATAAAAACACTCAGAAAAGTGGAAATAGAGGGAGTATTCCTCAACATAATAAAGACTATAAATGGGAGATGTATAGCCAACATCATACTCAATGGGCAAAACCTAAAAGCTTTCATACTATGATCAGAAACAAGACAAGGATGTCTACTATTACCACTTATATTCAACATAGTATTGGAAGTCCTAGCCATAGCAATCAGACAAGAAAAAGAAATAAAAGGCATCCAACTTGGAAAGGAGATAGCAAAACTATCATTGTTTGCAGATGAGATCATAGTGTACACAGAAAATCCTACAGAGTCTACCAAAAATCTACCTGACCTAATGTGAATTTGGCAAAATAGCAGGATACAAAGTCAATATTCATAAATCAAAGACATTTTTGTACATCAACCACAAAATATCAGAATCCAAAACCAAGAAAACATCCCATTTGCTACAGCAACAAGAAAAATAAAGTAACTAGGAATAAACCTAATGAAGGAGGTAAAAGACCTATACTCAGAAAACTACACAACACTGAAGAAAGAAGTTAAGAAAGACACTAACAAATGGAAATATGTACCATGTTCATGGATCAGAAGAATTAACATCATCCAAATGTCCATACTACCCAAAGCAATTTACAGGTTCAATGCAATTCCTATTAAAGTACTAATGACATATTTCACATAACAAATTTCAAAAATTTATATGGAACCATAAATGACCCCAAATAGCTGAAGCAATTTTGAGAAAGAAGAACAAAGTAGGTGGTATCACTGTAATTGACATCAAACTATATTACATGGCCATGGTACTCAAAACAGTCTGGCACTGCTGTAAGAATAGACACATAGATCAGTGGAACAGAATAGAGAGCCCAGAAATAAGCCCAAGTCTTTATGGTTAATTAATATTCAACAAAGTGGACAGAAACATAAGAGAGAATGAAAATAGCCTCTTTAACAAATGGTGTTGGGAGATCTGGACAGCTACATGCAAAAAAATGAAACTCAACCACCAACATATACCATACAGAAAAATAAACTCAAGATTGGTAAAAGACTTAAATATAAGTGGTGACACCATAAAAGTCTTAGAGGAGAAGATAGGCAGGAAAATCTCAGATATTCCAAGCAGCAATATTTTTGCCAATATGACCCCTAGAGCAAGGGACATAAAGGAAAGAATAAACAAAAGGGATCTCATCAAAATTAAAAGCTTCTGTATGGCTAAAGAAAACATTAGCAAAGTGAAAACCAACTGTATGGGGAAATATATTTGCTAATGATATCTTTGACAAGGGTTTGATCTCCAAAATATATAAAGGACACACATGACTTCACTCCAGGAAGACAAACAATGCAATTAAAAAATACGCAAACAACTTGAACAAATGCTTTTTCAAGGAGGAGGTTTAGAAAGCCCAAAGACTTATGAAAGGATGCTCAGCATCACATGGCATCAGAGAGATATAAATTAAAACCACAATGAGATACCACTTTACACCAGTCAGAATGGCCATCATAACAACTCAGCAAACAATAGTTGCTGGCATGTTTGTGGAAAAAAAGGAACCCCAGCGTACTTTTGGTGAGGATGCAAACTGGTGAAGGTACTGTGGAAAGCAGTATGGAATTTCCTTAAGAAATTAAAATTGGAACTGCCTTTTGACTCATAATTCCACTGCTGGGATTCTAAAACACCCTAAGAACTCCACCCTAAGAATCCTAAAACACTAATTCAAAAGATTCTATGTTCCCCAGTGTTCACAGCAGCACAATTTACAATAGCCAAGTGCAGAAACAGCCTAGGTGCCCATCACTAAGTGAGTGGATCAATAAACCGTGGTACATTTACACAATGTCATACTATGCAGCAGAAATAAAGGAGCTCCTACCATTTGCAACAGCATAGATGGAACTGGAGAGCATTATGGTAAGTGAAGTCAGCCAGACAGTGAAAGACCAATACCATATGATCTCACCTATAAGTGGAACCTAATGAACAAAACAAACAAGCAAGCAAAATGTAACTGGAGACACTAAATTTAAGACCAAACTGACTAACCAGAGTGGAGAGGGGAGGGAAATTACATGAGAAAGAAGGGAAAGCACAGTAAATGAACATGTATATGGACCATGGACAAAACCAAAGGGGGATAGGATTGATGGTGGGAGGTGGGAATGGGGGTTCAGTGGTGATGGGGAAAATGGAGACAACCGTATTTGATTATCAATTAAAATGAAAAAAGAAAAAATGGGCCATAGGTTATAAGACATTTATTGGAACTGAGACAGTGAAGGTCCTTAAACATGAGGGTAAGGAGTTTAAATACTCCCATCATGTCTTGCAATCTTATGTCTTCTGTGAAGCCATAAGCTTCACAGCCTCTCACAGCCTCTCCTGCCCAGTGGTCAGGTGCTCATGGTCTGTGCTGCCCCTACCTTACATGACTACACCTCACTGCAGTTTATTCTTCATTATTGCTTCTCTCAGCAGATTGTAAGCAGTCTGACTGAGTGAATTGGCTCATCACTCATTTCCATTCTTTTACACATAGTGTATGTTCAATAAAGATTGTTCAATGAAAAAAATTATAAAAAATAAAACCAGAAGGAAAGCAAAAAAAAAAAATCTCTTCATAATAGACAATCAAGTGGGATGTAGGTTAAAAATATGGAAAAACACTAAGAATAACAATGAAAATTAGATAAATATTAATAAATATAAAATGAGAATTTTAAAAAGACTATTATATAGTAATTTTGCTTTACAGCCAAGATGGGGTAATAGAGACTGTGCTTACCCTCTATCTGAACCAACTGATATCAGGACCAAATATGTGTGGCAATGATTTCAGACATCGAACCTTAGGCAACCCAGGACTGTGATTTTTGAGAGAATAGACAGAGTTGAGATGACATAAGTCTTATGATTGATTGACCCAGTGATTTCCTGGAGAGAATTTCCAGGGTTAAGTAAAAGAAAAAGGTACTTAATCACAGCCTTGCAGACTACTTAAATTAATGAGGTAAAGCTGGAAGTACAGTAAGTTTAAGGTAGCTAGGATTTACACAGCAGAGTACAAGAAAGAGAGCTTCCTAGAGTGAGGGCTCTAGAACTCTTCACAAGGTTTCTACAAGATATTCAGCTGATTACTGATCACATGTATATGAGGAAACTATCTGAGTTCTGGAAATAAACCATACAAAAGAAACAATGCTTGGAGTTCACAGGGCTGATAATCATTGTGTCATCATTAGAAAGAATGGAAAATCTTGTAATTTAAGAGATCTTAGGTAGAAAACTCAGAGAAGTATTTCCTTAGTACTGAAAAAAAGTTGACACTAAAATAAAGGTTTCTCTATTTCTGTCAATCAAAGCTAAAGGGCAGGCCTCACAAGATTAAGTCTTTTCAAAAACTTACTGCAAAGCAGGGCAATAATAAAGTACAAAATCATGCATACTAAAATTTCTAACATTCAACAAAGTAAATTTCCCAATGTTCGACATTTAATGTAAAGTTACCAGGCATGTGAAGAATTGAGAAAATATGATTCAGAGAAAGGAGTAAAAATTCAATAGAAATAGATTTAGAAATTATACAGATAATAGAATATGTAGACAGAGTAAAAGTTATTGTACTTAGCCCTGGCTGGTGTAGCTCAGTGGATTGAGCACAGGCTGTGAACCAAAGGGTCATTGGTTTGATTCTCAGTCAGAGCACATGCCTGGGTTCCAGGCCAGTTTCCTAGTGGGGGCCACATATGAGGCAACCACACACTGATGTTTCTCTCCCTCTCTTTTTCTCTCCCCTCCCCTCTCTCTAAAAATAGATAAATAAAATTTTTTAAAAGAAAAATGAATTTTAAAAAAGTTATTGTACTTATATTTTAGGTGTTCAGTAAGTTAGATGAAAATTGTGCAGAAGTTAGGGAAATAGAAAATAAAAAGTTGTGCAAAAATTAGGGAAATAGAAAATATAAGCTAAAATTGGGATCAAGCTTCTAGAGATAAATGTCTGAAATTAGAAATACTGTAGTTGCGGGATTTATTCCATGAGTAAGACTGAGTAAGCATATTTTACTCTGCCTCTCCCATTGATGCAAATGATAAACATAAACACACTGCATGGAACAACCATTTTAAGACTGTAGTAGGTAAAATTTTGCCTAGTATGACCTTTTTTTTTCTTGTGATATTGCACCTATGACTATGTTTTTGCTCAAGAATGAGTCCAAGCATACCAAACAAATATATGGAGGTGCTTTGCCAACACATGTCCATATTGTGCATAAATGACACCAAACCTAAAACACATCAAAGACTTGAAGAATTAAAAACAAAGCACCACCCAGGTTCCTGAACGGCCACTTGGTGACAAATACACAAACAGATTCATATCACACTTAAAAGGCTTTGAAACCTGAATTGATATTGGCACCACAGCCCAAAAGAGGTGAATAAGAACATATAAACTTAACTTTAACATGTTGATTCCTTGCTAAATCAAAATATCAAAATTCACCCTAGAATTTAAGTATGACCTAGTCTCATCACATAATATTCAAAATAACAAATAAAGTCCATAACTCTACATATAAAGTACCAGGAAAAACTCAACCTGCATGAGAAAAGGTTAAGGGTGAATTGACATTATATTGGAATTGTATATATATTTTTAATTTCATTTTGCTGTGGCTTGTGTGCTCAGTGGATTGAGTGCCAGCCTGTGAAACATAGGGTCATGGATTCCTAGTCAGGGCATGTGCCTGGTTTTCAGGCTGGGTCCCTGGAGGGGAGTGTGTGGAGGCAACCACACACTTATGTTTCTCTCCCTCCTTTTTCTTCTATCTAAAAAGAAATAAATAAAATCTTCAAAATAAATAAAGGAAGAAAAACAAACAATTATTTTTTAAAAACTTGTATTGATTTGTTGATGATAGCCATGCTGAAAGTTGTGAGATGGTATCTGATTGTGGTTTCAATTTGCATTTCTCTGATGATTAGTGATGTTGAGCATTTTTTATATGTGTATTGGCCATCTGTGTGTTCTCTTTGGAGATGTGTTTATTAAGTCATATGCCCATTTTTAAATTGAGGTTTTTGTTCTTTTTTAGAATTGAATTTTATAAATTCTTTATAAGTTTTGGATAACAACAAGTAAGTGCTGGCGAAGATGTGGAGAAAGGGGAGAACTTTTGCACTGTTGGTGGGAATGTAGATTGGTTCAGCTACTGTGGATAGCTCAAAAGTATGGAGATACCTCAGAAAATTAAAATGGATCTGCCTTTTGACCCAGAGATTCCAGTTCTGGCAATATATCTGAAGGAATCCAAAATACTATTTGAAGAACATAAGCACTCCTATGTTCACTGCAGTTAATTTACAATCACCAAGATATGGAAGCATCCCAAGTATCCATTAATAGATAAGTGGATAAAACAATGGTGGAACATTTTCACAGTGAAATACTACTCAGACATAAAAAAGAAGAACCATTTTTACCCTTTGCAACAATATGAATTGACTTGGAGAACATTATAGTAAGTGAAATAAGCCAGTCAGCAAAAGACAAATACCGTGTGACTTCACTTATATGTGCAATCTAATGAAGAAACTGTACTACAAGCAAAACAGAGGCAGACTCATAAATAGAGAACAGGATGACAGTTAAGAAGGGGACAGTGGAGGCATTGAGGAAAAAGGGCTAGTGTACATGGACAACAATGTGGTGATTGCTGGGCATGGGAGGAGCTTTGAAGGGTTCTAAATAGTAATGGAAAAATACAATAAAAATAATAAAAAATTTTAAATGCCCTTTAAAACAAATAATGTAAAAATGTTATAGCAAGTTAAGTGTGAATACTCTTAAACAAATGGATACATAGAAAGTTTCAGCAAAAAAAAAAGAAAATACAAAAAAGAACAAAAGTAAAACTTTAGAACTAAAAAGTAAAAAAATATGGAGTGATAAACTAAGGGAATGGGCTCAATAGCATAATGAAGATGACAAATAAAAAACTGTTTACATGATCACTGAAAATAAAAATTATATACTATGAACTGATAAAAAATAATTAAAAAAAAGAACAGGTTCAGTTATCTCAGGAACAATAACAAAAGGTTTAGCACTTATGTTAACAGAATCCCGGTAGAAGAGAGAGTGATTTAAAAAATCCTGAAGAAAATTGTCTTTAAACTGCCCAAATTTGGTGAATGACATGATTCTATAGAATCAAGTATTGTATCAAACTGAAAAAGTGACATTAAATAGTCCATGTCCAGAAACATCTATCACAATCCAGAAGCTGAAATTTGACGATAAAAATAAGAAAACTAAAGACTTCTGACCAAGATGGAGGCATAGGTAGATACCCTTTGCCTCCTTTCACAAACAGAAAAAGGACACAAAGCAATTAAAAACAAAATATAACAAGAACTGCCAGAAAATCAAACTTTATTAAAGTTTGACAACCAAAGCGTTAAAGAAGAAACATTCATTCAGACTGGTAGGAGGGTCAGAGATGGGCAGCTGGGGTGGAGAGGACACATAGAAAGGTGGCAGCTGGTGGACCAGACTGTCCCATATTTGTGTGTGGATAAACCAGGAAGAACAACTAGGGAACAAGATAGACCATGCAATCTGGGCCTCCAGCTTAGGGAAATAAAGCTTCAGAACTTCTGGCTATAAATATCTGTGGGTGTTTTGATGGCGGGAGAAACTCCTGGCCTCACAGGAGAGTTCATTGGAGAGACCCACAGGGTTCTAGAACGTACTACATAAGCCCACCCACCCAGGCATCAGCACTAGAAGGGCCCAATTTGTTTGTGGGTAGCTGGGGAAGTGACAGAAAGCCAGCCAATAGCACAGAAAGTGGCATTGTTCCATCTTGGACCCCTTTCCCATATACAGCACTACAATGCAGCAATGTGGGTTGCCCAAACCTGGTAAATACCTAAGGCTCTTCCCCCTAGAATGTTACAGGCATGCTAAGACAAAGAAATACAGTCCAAATTAAAGAACAGATGTAAGCTCTTAAAAAAAAAAAAACTAAGCAACAAAGAATTAACCAACCTATCAGATGCAGAGTTCAAAACACTGGTAGTCAGGATGCTCACAGAATTGGTTGAGTGTTATCACAAAATAGAGGAAAAAGTGAAGGCTTTGCAAAGTCAAATGAAGAAAACTATACAGGGAACCAACAGTGAAGGGAAGGAAGCCAGAACTCAAATCAATGATTTGGAGTAAGAGGAAGAAATAAATATTTGACCAGAACAGAATGAAGAAACAAGAATTCAGAAAAATGAGGAGAAGCTTAGCAACTTCCATGACAACTTCAAATGTTCCAACACCTGAATCATAGAGGTGCCAGAAGGAGAAGAGGAAGAGCAAGAAATGGAAACTTATTTGAATAAATAATGAAGGAGAACTTCCCCAATCTGTTGAAAAAAATAGACTTCCAGGAAGTCCAGGAAGCTCAAAGAGTCCCAAAGTTGGATCCAAGGAAGCATACACCAAAGCACATCATAATTATATTACCCAAGATCAAAGATAAAGTGAGAATCTTAGAAACAGAAAGATAAAAGGAGACAATTGCCTATGAAAGAGTTCCCATAAGACTATCAGCTTCAAAAACAAACCTTGCAGGATGAAGGGACTGGAAAGATGTATTCAAAATCATTAAAGGTAAGAACCTATGTCAAAGATTACTCTATCCACCAAAGCTGTCATTTAGAATGGAAGGTCATATAAAATGCTTCCTAGGTATGTTAAAATTAAAGGAGTTCATTATCACCAAGCCCTTATAATATGAAATGTTAAAGGGACCTATCTAAGAAATAGAAAATCAAAAACTATGAACATAAAATGAAAACAAACTCAATAACTACCAACAACTGAACCTCAGAAACAAAAACTAAAAGTAGTGAAACAACTAGAACAGAAACAGAATAAAAAAATGGAGATCACTTCGAGGGTTATCAGCTGGGAGGGGGAGGGAAAGGGGGAAAATACAGGTAATAAGAAACATAATAGTAAGTATGAAATAGACAGGAGGAGGTTAAGAACAGCATAGAAGTGGAGTAGCCAAATAACTTATATGTATGGGCCACACGGATATGAACTAATCAGGGTTGGGATGCTGCTGAAAAGGGAGTGAAGGGCAGAGGGGCATAAAGGGGAGAAAAAATGGGACAACTGTAACAGCATAATCAATAAAATATACTTTAGAAAACTAAAAATAAGCCACAGAAAAGTAAAGTAACTTCATTATCTATATGGGGGAGCAATTTGAACAATTTTAATGATTATGGATTGTTTTCTCATCAGAGACCATGGAAATCAAAAGAAAGTGGCATTTTTAAATGTAGGAAGGAAAAAGACACTCTCAACTCATTATCTTATAGTCAGTGAAAATATGCTTCAAAAATGAAGGCATAATAAATACATATTTTCAGATAAAGGAAAAACTTAGGTTTCATCAGATCTGCTCTGTACAAAATGTATATCACCCTGTTCAATTGCCATCTCCATGATGGGTGATGGCAGTTAAGCAATACCAGTTGCTCAGGGGCCATGAGGAGGTCACCGCTACTATAGGAAAGCTGGAAAAGGTAGGGATCATTAGGGCTCCCACAGTCCCTTCAACTCTCCCAAGTGGCCAGTGCAGAAGCTGGATGGCACATGGAGAATGGCTGTAGATTATTGGTAACTAAATAAGGTCATTCCCCTAATACATGCAGCAGTCCCCTCTGTGATGGACTTGATAGATTAATTAATGAGCTGGGAACTTACCACTTTGTGGCTGATCTAGCAAATGCATTTTTCTCCATCCATAGTGCTCTGGAGAGTCAAGATTAGTTTGGTTTCACATGGGAAGGCTGACAATAGACCTTTACAATGCTCCCTCAAGGGTAGTTGCACAGCCCATTTGTCACAGACTTGTGGTGGATGACCTGGCTGCAGCCTGCTGTGGTGTGCCTTTTTCACCACATTGATGATATTTGCTAATCAGTGATTCTTTTACAGTTAGAGCAGGAGATACTGCAATTGTTGTCACATCTGAAATCATGCGGATGGGCAGTCAATGAGGCCAAAGCTGCAAGGGCCTGGTATGTCTGTCAAATTTGGGGGAGTTGTCTGGTTGGGTAAGACAAAAGTAATCCTCAATGCAGTGATAGATAAGATTCAGGCATATCCAACCCCTACCACTGTGAAGCAGCTGCATACATTTTGGGGCCTGCTAGAGCACTGGAGAGTGTCTGTGCCTCACCTTACTCAAGCTGTTTGCCCCTTGTACACTTTGGTGAGAAAAGGAGCAACTGGTGGCTTGCAGCATGCATGGATCACCCCACCCTAGAACAAAGGCATGCCAGATACCCCAACGCCTCCACACATTTTCTTCTCTTTGCCTGAATTTTGTGTTAACCTGCCCAGCCTTGAACAACTGCAGGGCAACTGGCTTTCCTCTCACCTGTCTCAGGAAGCTGATGGAAGTGACATGCTCGAGATGACCAGGACTGCTAAGAACAGAAATAAAGGTTTAGGTTAGCACACAGTCACCCATGAGAGCCCCCTCTCCCTCCATAGTGCAGCACAACAGGGTAGAATCCCATCCTCTGTCTTCTCCCTGGGGAAGGAAAGAGAAAGCTGAAACGTACATCCAACATTCAGACTTTGTGGGGGTCCACTTAAAGGGTAGGTTTTTGTCTTGACAGCATCTAAATATTAACACCAAAAGATCCCCGGTTGGGGAACAGTGACAACAAAGGTGATGGTTTGGACTTTCACACAACCACCCACCACTCACTCTCCTCTCAGCTCAGCATGAGATAAGCAGGAGAAATACCCCAAATATGAGCTTCTTTCTAGAGAGGTAAAGGGATGGCACATACCTCAAGCATTTCAAATAGGTGGCCTTTGTTTCACCTGTGACAGAGTGCCAGTGGGACCTAGCATGCTCTATGTGTCTGAGGTATATACTAGGAACAAAGATGAAGGCTTGGACCAATATGTACTCATCTGCTAGAGGATTTCCTCACATGCCATCCAAAATGATCAAAAATACTTTCAGCCCATGCCTTTCCCTAGGGAGAAAAAAGAGAACACAAAAACAAAAGGCCAACTTTTAGACTTTTTGAATGGCTGTTTATGAACTTATTTTTGTTTCACTATCTCAGAGCACAGTTGGGACACAGCATATTATAGATGCCTCAGAACCAGTGAGAACAACAAAAAGACATGGCACAAGATATTGCTGCTGCTCAAGAAAACCGTGAGACAGCAAGCAGACACCAAAGAGAACAAGAGACTATGAACTACTGAAAAAAATTAACTAGATTGTGAATTTTCACACACAGTCCATATATGTTACATAAAGAAAAAAGGTTTGAGATGTTGCCCAAATCTGGAACCAGGCTGATTGGTTAAAATCTTCTCATATGAAGGCAGCATAAAAATTTGGAGTTGTGGGTTTCTTTTTTGTCTCATCCTCACATAACACAAAAAGTAGGAAACAGGAAAACATGTTCCCTAAAGAAAAAAAAACAGAAAAAATTATCCAGAACCAACCTTACTGAAACAGAAGTATATAAATTGTCTGAGAGAGTAAATTCTCACCCATCATAAAGATAATTAGCAACCTCAGGAGAAAAAAAAATGCATGATCAATGTAAAAATTTTAACAAAGAGGGAAATTAAAAAAGAGCCAAAAAATCTTGGAACTGAAGAATATAATAATGGAAACAATAATTTCACAGGAACATTAAACAGCAAACTAGATGAAGCAGAAAAAATAATCAGAAACCTTAAAGACAGGTTATTTGAAAGTATTTAGTCAGAGGAGTAAAAAGAAAAAAAAGAATAAAACAAGTTTAAGAGCCTATTGGATATCATCAATAGAATTAAGGTATGCATTATGGGAGTCTCAGAAGGAGAAGAGAGATACTGCTTAAGCATATATATGTGTGTGTGTACATATTCATATATATGTATATGATATGTGTATATATGTACATATATGTGTATATGTATGAGTATATATGTGTATGTATGTGTGTGTATATATATAGATAGATAGATAGATGTATGTATGTATAAATGGCTGAAAACTTCCCAAATCTGGGAAAGTAAATAAAAACACCCACATCTAGGAAATACCATGGTCTCTAAAATCAAATCTATGACACTGCACAAAGATACACTGTAATTAAATTGTCAAAAGTTAAAGAGGATATTATAAATAGCAATAGAGCACAATACTTATTACACACAAGGGGACTCTCACAGGCTATCAGCAGATTTCTCAATAGAAAAATTATGGGCCAGAAGGCAGTGTGTTTAAATATCTAAAGTGTTGAAAGAAAGAAAGTACGAATAAGGACTACTATATCTAGCAAAATTTTTCTTCAAAAATGAAAGACAAATACTTTTTCAGATAAACAGAAGCTAAAAAATTTATCACAATAGACCTGTGTTAAAAGAAATACAATAAATTAGAGAGTGCTTTAGGTTGAAATGAAAGAACGATAAATGAAACAAAAATATATGGAAGTATAAAACTTGTAGGACGCCTGGCTGGTGTGGCTCAGTGGATTGAGAAGTGGACTGTGAAGCGAACCACACATTGATGTTTCTCTCCCTCTCTTTTCTCTCTCCCTTCCCTCTCTCTAAAAATAAATAAAACAATAAATCTTTTAAAAATCTTGCAGGGAAAAATAAATATATAGATAAATACAGAATATGTAACACTGTAACATCAGTCTACAAATATTTTAATTGCAGTATACAAGCTAAATTACAGAAATATAAAATATACTTTTGAAATATGTTAGCAAATACACTATATAAAATATGTAAATTGTGTACGATAACATAAAATGTGGGGGAGACAGAATTAGAAGTTAGAAGTTTTGTATATGATTGAAGTTAATTTCTCAGCTCAAAACAGATTTTTATAAGTGTAAGCTATTTTATAATCCCCATGGTAACTACAAACAAATGCCATCAGAAAATGTCATTGGAATATGACAAAGAAATTAAAGCATGTAACTATAAAGAATATTGGTGAAACAAAAAGGAAGAGAGGAACAGAGAAGGGGGGTGAAAAAACTGCATGATAGAAATAAAACAACAAAATCACAATAGTAAGCCCTTCCATATCAATACTTACTTTAAATGTAAAAATATTAAACTCTCCAATCAAAAGACATAAAGTATCTGAATAAATTTTTTTTAAAGATTTTATTTATTTATCTTTAGAGGGGAAGGGAAGGAGAGAGGGAGAGAAACATCAATGTATGGTTGCCTTTTGTGTGTCCCCTGCTGGGAACTGACCTTCAGGGAACCGGCCTGCAACCCAGGCATGTGCCCTGACTGGGAATCAAACTGCGATTGTCTGGATCAGAGGCCCACACTCAATCCACTGAGCTACACCAGCAAGGGCTATGAATAAATTTTTTAAAAGAAGACCCCACAATACACTGTCTAAAAGAGGAACAATTAATTCAAGGATTCATGTAGACTGAAAATGAAGGGGTAAAATAAACATTCCATATAAATGATAACCCTAAAGAGTGCGGCAGGGTGGTTATATCAATATCAGACAAAATAGACTTAAAGTCATAAACTAACACAAAAAATAGAAAAGGCATAAGTAATAAGAAAAAAGTCAACTGACAAGAAAGACATGACAATTTTGTTTACATGCACCCAACTTCAGAGCCCTTATAAAGCAAACATTATGAGAATTGAAGAGAGTACTAGACAGCAATATAATAATAACAGGAGACTTCGTACTCCACTTTCAATAATGGGTAGAACATACAG
Source organism: Artibeus jamaicensis (assembly GCF_021234435.1). Classification (NCBI taxonomy): domain Eukaryota; kingdom Metazoa; phylum Chordata; class Mammalia; order Chiroptera; family Phyllostomidae; genus Artibeus; species Artibeus jamaicensis. The sequence continues at coordinate 4,166,582 of NW_026521810.1, read as the reverse complement.
ACAGAAAATGAATAAGGAAACAGCTATAAAGTGAATAACCCTAATAAATATATACAGAATATTAATTATAGCAAAGTTTGAAATGTCTAAATTGCACAAAAATCATTTTGAAGTATAGATGATTTTAAAGTAAAAAAAGTCTAAAATTTTTTTCTAGGCTTTAGTTTTCTTTTTTATTATTTGTAATGTTTTTTAAATTTTTAAAGTTAAAAAATTTTATATTGCTTATGCTATTACAGTTGTCCCATTTTTTTCTCCTCTTCATTGCCCTTCTCCCTGCACCAACCCCCTCACCCTCCAGCACTGCCCCACCCTACAGTTCATTTCCACGGGTTGTACATATAAGTTCTATATTTCTCCATTTTCTGTACTATTCTTAATCTCCCCCTGACTATTTTTTACCTACCAATTATGCTTCTTATTCCCTGTACCTTCTTCCCCCATTGTCCCCCTCTGCTTCCCCACTGATAACCCTCCATGTGATCTCCATTTCTGTGATTCTGTTCCTGTTCTAATTTCTGCTTAGTTTTAGTTTTTGTTCAGTTGTTGATAGTTGTGGGTTTGTTGTCATTTTACTGTTTACAGTTTTTTTAAATTTTCTTTAAATAAGTCCTTTTACATTTCATATAATAAAGGCTTGGTGATGATGAACTTCTTTAATCTGACCTTATCTGGGAAGCACTTTAACTGCCCTTCCATTCTAAAGGATATAGCTTTGCTGGATAGAGTAATCTTGGATGTAGGTCCTTACCTTTCATGACTTTGAATACATCTTCCCAGCCCCTTCTTGTCTGTAAGGTTTTTTTGATAAATCAACTGATAGCCTTATGGGATTTTTTTATAGGTAACTCTCCTTCCCTCTTGCTGCTTTTAAGATTTTCTCCTTATCTTTAATCTTGTGTAACTTAATTATGATGTGCCTTGGTGAGCTCCTCTTTGGGTCCAATTTCTTTGGGAGACTCTGGGTTTCCTGGACTTCCTGGAAGTCTATTTTATCTGCCAGATTGGGGAAGTTTTCCTTAATTACTTGTTCAAATAAGTTTTCAATATTTCCCCTTCTTCTCCTTCTGGCATTGCCATGATTCAGATGTTGGAATGTTTAAAGTCACCCCCAGAGACTCCTAAGCATCTCTGCATTTTTTTTTGAATTCTTGTTTCTTCAAACTCTGCTCCAGTTGGATCCTTATTTTTTCCTTTTGTTCTAACTTGTTCATTTGAGTCACAGTTTCCTTCCTTTCACTGTTGGTTCCCTGTAGGTTTTCCTTCATTTTACCCCAGGTAGCCTTCATTTCTTCCTACATTTTGTGACCAAGCTCAACCAATTCTGTGAGCATCCTGATTACCAGTGTTTTGAATTCTGCATCTGATAGGTTGGCTATCTCTTTGTTGCTTAGTTCTTTTTCTGAAGTTGTGATCTGTTCTTTCATTTGGTCCATATTTCTTTGTCTTGGTGCACCTGTTATATATGTGTAGACTTAAGTATTTGCCAGGGTGGGAAAACCCTCTTTGCTGCTATGTGGTGCTGTCTGTGAGGGAGGGGCCAGAGAAGGAACAATTCTGCTTGCTCTGTTCTTGTCCTACTTTCTGTCACTTCCCTTGCTTCCCACAAGCAGTTTGTGCCCTTTAGGTGCTGATTTGCAGGCAGGTGGGTTTGTGCTTGTTTTAGGACCCAGGCTTGGAGTTTATCACACTACTGCAATCCCCACAGATCCATTCCTCAAACTGTGGTTTTAAGTCCTTAGTTGCCCACACTGAAACCCAGGGATTCCCAGTCTGTGTTGCTCCCAAGCTTTCTCCTAGGCTTGTCTGTGTGCAAATGTGGGATTGCCTGTGTGATCCACCAGCCACTGCCTTCCCATTAGTCCTCCAGCTGCCACACTGCCATGCCCTCTCTGCCCAGCTGCCCGTCTATGCCCCTCCTACCTCTGCTTGAATGTTTCTTCAACTCATTGTTTGTTGGACTTCTGTGAAAATGTTTTTCTAGCAGTTCTGGTTGTCCTTGTTTTTAATTTTTTTTCTTCTTTTTGTTTTGCAAGGAAGTGACACGTTTCTGCCTACACCTCCATCTTGGCCCCCTAGCTTTTCAGTCTAAACAAATTTTAAAAGTGAAAATCATATGAAGAAACTTTTCCCACTACAGTGATTTAAAACTGGGAGTCAAGAACAGAAAGGAAACTTTAAAAGTTATAAATGTTTAGAAATTAACACAGTCTTAAAAAACTAATGGATCAAAGAAAAAAATCAAATGGGAAATTGAAAAATGTTTTGAAATAAATAAAAAGGAAAACACAACATAGCAAACTTATTTCTACAAAATTAAAACATTAGCTAGACTAAAAAAAGGGAAGACTCAAACAAAATGATAAATAAAAGAACAGGTATTGCAAGGATGTCAAACATATTGTACTTATACATTTAGATCCACACTGTAAAATTATAATCATTTTGATGGAATTTTTCTGTAAGTCATGTCAATTATCAAGTGAATCATAATATTGTTAAATTTGTTAATATTTGTGTTTTGAACTGGTGGAGGTATTCATTTTATTTTGTTACACCATGGTAAATAAAAATTTAAAAACTAAGAAAAAGTAATCAAAAGAGTAGGTATTAGAAGGCTCTCAAATCCAAATTACCGTGGAGCATGTGGATGTTACACTTACCTTTTCCCAGGACCAAATTAGAATTACAACTAAATTATAAAACAATCAATCAGAATAACAAACTGAGGACTAGCTGAACAGAAGTCTTATAACCAAGGATTTACAGAAGAAGCCATATGAAGACTGGTAGGAAGGGAATAAACGTCAACACAGTTCCCCTGCCCCAGGGGTGGTGGCTGTTCTCAGCCAGGAGGTGGTAGCTGTTCTCCAAATCTTTGCCAGGAGGGGTGAAAGGTCTCCAACCCATGCTGAAACTACCAGTCCAGAGAACCAGAGCCAAGAAGAGGCACTCACATATATGACTGTGAAAATCAGTAGGGAATCTGTCTTCCAGAAAGAGATAAGAACCCTTTAGAAACCCAGGGACACTCTTAAAGATCCAATACACAATATTTTGTTTTCAGCCATTCACTTTACACTCCTATGGAGGGAGGGGAGACTGGATTAGAGTAATGTGAGGAGAGACTGGGCTTTGTGGCTCTAGGGAGACTACTGAAGGGACAGTCACCAAGAACTCTGTGTTTAGTCCTTCTGCTACACTGCAGACACTATATTCTTAGGTGGAGCATGCTACTCCATACGGCTTCAACTGAATTAATGTGAATTAACTGAATTAATTCCTTGCCCTCCAAACTCCCTGTTACCTCCACCCTGTAGAGTTCACACTTTGCTGAGGAGTCAGCTGCCGGGGCCATAGTTGTAGAGAGCTGGAAGATATAGGGGTTATCAGTGACAGAGTTTTGTGGTTTTAGAATGGGGGCATACTCCTAACTTCTTGTGAGCCTGACTGATGCCTCCCCTTTGTAGGAGGTCCATTAGCCCCACTATCTGGACTCTCAGGTGTCCCACCTACTGACAACTAGTGGCCAGATTGGCATAGCTATGGCTCTCCAGAAGGTCTAGGAAGAAGCCAGGACAAAATTAGTTGTGTGGATATAGGATGGAAGCCATTTATTCTTTGTACACCAAATGGGTACAGAACCTTTCCTTCACACGACAAAATCCTGCTCTGTTTGAGTCTGAGTAAACTCTTCTGGCCTCACTCTGAAACCCTGCCCCACCAAAAACATATGCTGGCACCTGAAAGGTGTCATCTAGACTTGGTGTGTGCTGGAACTTTTGCTAAGTGAACTCAGATACAGCATTAGCATTGAGCTTAAACCAGAAACAATATGATGAACAGCATTCACCTTTACCTGGTAACTCACTGAGAACCTACCTCTTACAACTCAAGTTCCACCAGAGGCTCTTTCAGTAACTGAGCCTAGGAGATAGCAGGCGAAGGCAGGAGGATCTTGGGTTACTTTAGCTCTTTTTCTGAATTTCACTCAGATTCAAGACTGATGGAAGCTGGCTTTGGAGCACAGCTTGGTCCTCCCTACACACTCAGGCTCAGCAGAGGCAGCCACAAATGGTGGATTACTTTGAGATCTAAACAGGTGTCACAGTCATTGAAGTCACAGGCAATGTCTAATATTGACCTGCACCAAAGTCCGTCCCAAGATTTTTCAGAAGCAGCACACTCAGTGACAAGCTTCAGACAACTTCAGACCATGATACAATTAGCTCCACAAGTAGCAGATACAAAGGGAGGACTCACTAGGTACCAAATCCTGCTGAGGCAAATTCTGCTTTGGGTGGTCAGTACCTGCACAAGAGCTTATACATTGTGGTTGAGGTCATTCTTCCCAGTCAGCTAAGCTGAGTGTTAGCCCCATGCATGAATGGTTCAATAGCAATAAATAATCAATTACAACAGGAACAGTCACATAAGCCACACAAGATAAATTTCTGGGGCACCCAGGTCAGGTGACTAAGAGACTGTACCTTTGTGTCTCATAGGAAAATGACACCCTACCAAGACTGGGAGACATAGGAGATCTACCTAAAACAAAAACAAACAAAATAGGCATCCAAAATGGGGAGAAAAAGAAACATGCCTCAAATGAAACAACAGGAGATTTTTCCCAATAAAATAAAAGTTAAATGGAATAGAGGTAAGCAATTTACCAGATATAAGAGTTCAAAAGAATGATTACAAGGATACTCAAGGAAATTACTAAGAACTGCAACAGCATTAAAAAACCCCATAGAAACCATAAAAGGGATCCAGTCAAAAGGAAATGTAATATCTGAAATGAAAAATACACTAGAAAGAACAAATAGTAGATTAGCTGAAAATGAAGATTAAACCAGTGATTTGGATAACAAGGTAGAAAAAACATTCAATCAAGGAGCAAAGGAAAAAATAATTAAAATAACAAGTATAATTTAAGAGAAATTTGGAAAACATGAAATGTAACAACATCTGCATCATAGAGAAACCAGACTAATAATAGAGAGAGGAAAGGATTGAGAGCCTATTTGAAGAAATAATGATTGAAAACTTCCTTAACCTGGTAAAAGAAAGAGACACACAAAATCAAGAAGCTCAGTAAGTCCCAAACAAGATAAGCCAAAGAGGTCCACAGAAAGACACATTATAATTAAAATGACAAAGACAGAGAATCTTAAAAGTAGAAAGAGATAGACAGTAAACTACAAGGGAACTCCAGTAAGACTGTTGGCTTATTTCTCAAAGAAATATTTCAGGCCAGGAGGAATAAGCATGGAATATTCAAATTGATGAAAAGCAAGTACTTACATCTAAGACTATCATATCCATTGAGGTTATCATTTAATATTGAGGGAGAAATAAAGGGCACTCCAGAGAAGAAAAAGCTAAAGGAGTTTATTATTTAAAAAAAAAGTGTTATTTAAAATGATAAATGGTCTTTTTTTAAGATGAAAGAACAGAAAAATGTAGTTATGAAGAACAAAATAACAATAAATATATATCTATCACTAATCATTTGTTTAAATGTTCCAATAAAAATACATGGAATAGCTGAATAAATAAGAATATATATTTTTAATAAACATTCATATATATATTAGTCTATAAGATACTTACTTCATAAAATAAGACTAAACACAAAAGGATAAAAATATATTTCATACAAAAGGAAATGAAAAAAGAGCTAGAATAGCAATATTTATATCAGACAAAATACACTTTAAAACAAAGGTGATGAAAAACAAAGAAAAGACATTATATAACGATATATCTAACTGGTCAATCTAACAAGATCGATCAATCTAATCAATCTAGAGAAAAGATATTATATAATGATATATTAAACTGATTAATCTAACCAGAGTGCTATAAACATTTAAGCACCTACCATAGGAGCAACTAAATATATAAAGCAAATCATGATGGACATGAAGAGAGATTGACAGTAATACAGTCATAGTAGAAAATTTTAACACTGCATTGACATTAATATATAGATGTTCCTGGCAGAAAATCAACAAAAAAAACAGTGGCCACAGATGACACACTAGATCAGATGGATTCATTTGGTATCTTTAGAGCTTTTTAGATTAAAGCAGAAGAATATACATTCTTTTTATGTGCACATAATACATTTCTTAGGATAGAGCACATGTTAGGACACAAAACTAATGTCAATAAATTTAAGAAGACTGAAATAATATCAATCATCTTCTCTGACCACAATGGTAGAAAACTAGATATGAATCACAAGAAATAAACTGAAAAACACACAAGCACATAGAGGCTAAATTACATGTTACCAAACAATGATTGGGTTAATTATGAGATCAAGGAAGAAATAAAAATATATCTTGAAAGAAGTGAAAATGAACATGACTACCTAAAATCTATGGCTCATGAGAAAAGTAGTCCAGAGTGAAATTCAAAGCATAACAGGCTTGCCTCAAGAAACAAGATAAATGTCAAATTGAGAATATAAACTTATACTTAAAGAAACTAAGAAAAAACAAAAACGAAACAAAACGAATTGCCTAAAGTGAGAAGCACAAAGGAAATGATAAAAAATCAGAGCAGAAATAAAATAGTCTAAAAAATCGACACGAAGGAACAATGAAACCAAGAACTTGTTTTTTGAGAAGATAAACAAAATTGATAAGCATTTAACCAGGCTCATCAAGAAAATTAAGAAATAAGACTCAAACTTTTTTTAAAAATCAAAAATTAAAGAAGTAACAACTGACACTAAAGAAATACAAAAGATTGAAAGAAAGTACAATGAACAACCATATGCCAACAAATTGGAAAACCTAGGCAAAAATGGATAAATTCATAAAAACAGCATTTTCTAAAACTGCAACAAGAAAAAACAGAAAATCTGAATAGACCAATTGCAACTAATGAAATTGAAGCAGTTATCAAAAATTCCAACAAATAAAGGTCCTAACCTAATGCCTTCATAGGTAATATTTACCAAAAATTTAAGGAAGAACTAACCCCTGTCCTTCTCAAACTATTTGAAAAATTCAAGAAAAAAAAACACAAGGTTATTTTATGAGGTCAAGATTATCCTGATTTGAAAACCAAATAAACATAAAACAAATTAAGAAAATTATAGGCCAATATTCCTAATGAACATACATGCAAAAATTCTCAACCAAATATTAGCAAAATTAATTCAGCAATACATTAAAACTATCATACACTATGATCAAGTGGAATCAATTTCTGGAATTCCAGGTTGGCACAATATCCACAAATCAGATAATGTAATATACCACAAAAACAAAATTAAGTATAAAGTTACAGGATACTATAAATAGATGCAGAAAAAATTTTTTGACAATATGCAGCACTTATGATAAAAACTCCCAGCAAAATGGAAACAGAGGAAAAATTCTCAACATAATAAAGGTCATATATGACAAACCCACAGCTAACAAAATACTCAATAGAGAAAAGTAAAATAATTTTCCTGAAGATCAGGGACAACAACACAGGGATGTCCACTTTTGCCACTCTTATGCAATGTAGTACTGAAAGTCCTACCTACAACAATTAGACGAGAAGAAATAAAAAGCTTCCACATTGGAAAGGAAGAAGTAAAACTGCCATTATGTGCATATGACATGATACAGTATATAAGAACATTCATGATTACACCAAGAAATATTGGTACTGATAAATAAATTTAGTAAAGTAGAAGGATACAAAATAAATATTCAGAATATAGCTGCACTTTTATACCAGAATGAACTAACAGAAAGAGAAACTAAAAAAAAAATCCTATTTATAATTCCATTAAAATATATACCTGGGAATACATTTAACAAAGAATGTAACAGACCTGTACTCAGAAAATTATGATGCTAAAAAAACAAAACTTGAAGAAGATGCAAATAAATGGAAGCATATACTGTGCTTATGGACAGAAAAAATTTAACATTGTTAAAATGTTCATATTACCCAAAGCAATCTGTATATTCAATGCATTTTTTATCAAAATACCAATAGGATATTCCACAGAACTAGAAAAAATAATTCAAAAATTCATATAGAACTACAAAAGACCTTGTAAACTACAGCAATTTTGAGAAAGAAGAACTAAATTAGAGGACTCCAAGTGCATAATATCAAAGAATACTACAAAGATGTAGTAATAAAACAGCATGTTACTGGAATAAAAACAGGCATATAAATCAATAGTGCAGAGTAGAGAGCCCAGAAATGAGCTGGCCTACATGATAAATTATTATTTGACAAAAGAGGCAAACACATACAATGTCATGAAGACAGACTATTCAATAAATGGGTTTCAGAAAATTGGAGATATGTACATAAAAAATGTACACATCTTCTTACACCATACACACAAACTCAAAATGAATTAAAGATTTAAATGCAAGATTCAAAATTATAAAAATCCTAGGAAAAAGCATAGCACTAAAATCTAAAACATTTCTCTTAGCAACATTTTCTCTGATATATATTTTTGAGGAAGGGAAACAAAAGGAAAACAAATGGGACTGCACCAAACTGATATTTTTTGCACAGCAAAGGAAAACATCAACAAAATAAAAAGACAACCACTAAGTGAGTGAACATATTTGTCCATAATATATCTGATAAGTACTTAATATATAAAATTGTTAAAACACTCATACAGAACAACACCAATAAACAAAGAAATTAATTTAAAGATGGGCAAAGGACCTAAATAAACACTTTTCCAAAGAGGAAATGAAGGTGACCACCAGACATATAAAAAGATGCTCCACATCAATAATTGTCAGGGAAATACAAATCAAAACCACAATGAAATATCACCTCACACCTTTCAGAAGGGCTATCATCAATAATTCACCTAACATCAAGTGTTGGTGGGGTTGTGGAAAAAACAGAACACCCAAGCACTATTGTCTGGTGGAAATGCAGATTTTTGCAGCCACTATGGAGGCTCCTCAAAAAATTAAAAATGAAACTGCCTTATGACTCACCAGTCCCACTTCTGGTTAGGTATCTAAAGAAAGTTAAAGCTCTAATTTGAAAGAATATATACATGTCTATGTTTATTGCATTGTTCTTTCCTATAGCCAAGCTGTGGTAGCAGCCCAAATGCTCATAAATAAAAGAGTGCATAATAAGTTGTGGTATATATATACAATAGAATATTTTTGGGTCTAAAAAAAGAACAAACTCTTACTATTTACGGTAGCATGGATGGACCTAGGGGATGTTATGCAAAGTGAAATAAGTCAGTCAGAGAAAGTCAAATAACATAATTTCACTAATACATGGAATATAAACAACAATATAAACAAACAAATATACACTTACACATACAGTGAACAGACTGTTTTACCAGAGAGGATGGGGATTGGGTGACTAAATGGAAAAATTGAAGGGATTGAGAAGTACAGATTAGTAGTTAAAAAATAGTCATGTGGATATAAAATATAGCATAATAATATTGTCAATAATATTGTAATAACTATGTATGGTGCCACTTAGTTACTGGAAATATCAGGTGGAACCCTTTTTAAATTGTATGATTGTCTCACTGCTATGCTGTACACCCAAAACTGATACATAATAATATCGAATGTAAGCTTTAAGTATGAAAATTTTTTAAAAAATGAAAATTTAAAAACAAAGTTAAAGTGATCCAAGATGGCAGAGGAGTGAGTGAAAGTTGCATTAACCTCCTCCCAAGACAAATCTGGAATTACAACTAAATTGTGAAGAAATAAACTGGAATAAACAACTGAACAATAGTGGGAAGAAAGATTTATAACCACAGAAGACAGAAGAAATAGCTTCGGCACCACACGACTGGTATGGAGTGTGATGGGGATGTGAGAGGGCTGGCTGGGCTCCCACAAGTGGCAGCTGAAGTGCCAGAGGGATATTTTCAGTGGCTGTGTGAATGCCTCTGAGAAGTGTGGGGTCTATAACCCAAGCTGGTATCCCCAGCCTATAGCATCAGAGCCCAAAAAGTACCCACATAACATCCAGTTGTAGAAAGCAACATGGTTTCACATACCACAGAGGAACAGTTAGAGATGCAGAGAGCTGTTTAAAGGGGCAATGCATAATTTTTTATTTGTAGGGCACTATCCTTAGGCTCCAGCAATGGTTGGGGGCAGAGTGGACTTGAAGAGAAATTGCAGATGGTGGCTTTGGGGAGAAAACTGATGGACCAGAGACTAGAATCCCAGTGCTATGTCATTACCCATACTGCAGAAACCATCTTGCTCAGGCAGAGCCTACCCTCCAAGTGGCATCAGCCTGAGAGGAAGCAATCGTCCCACCAACAAGAGTTTCTGTACCCCATCCTGTACAGCTTAAGCCTGACTGCTGAGTGCAGAGTGACTAGATTAACAACTGAAGGAGTCAGCCACAGATGATAAATCCCTGGTAGTCTGGAATAGAGTGGCTAAGGCCAGACAGGGACAACATCAGACATTACCAGAAGTGGATCCGGAAAGTAAAACAGTGGTAAACACTAGATGATACTGAAGCGAAATATACTTTTCCAATATTTTCTTCCAAACATAGTTTTATTAACATTCATTTCTCATCCTTCAAATTTGTTCATATCAAGTCAGTAGATTTTATATTACAGTTTATTTTAATTCTCACATTTTGCCCCTCCTTTTTTGTCAGTGGTAATCTCACATTCTTTTTACCTCTCTTAAAGTACTCTCATTTTCTCTCCACCTTGATCAATCTTTGCTTGATGGTTGTGGATAAAGAAGTGGTTGTATTTTTTCAATTTTATCTCTAGATCTTCACTATTTTTGTATTCACTTCTCAGATTTTACTGTTCCCCTGTCTTACTTAGTTCTGCCTTCATCCCACCCTTTCTTTTCTCCTTTCAATTGTTTTTCTCTGTCTTAGCGTGTTATTTTCTTTTCTTCCTTTCTTCTTGTCCTTTCTTCTTTTGGTCTTCAATGTTAATTTTTCTCTGTCTTAGCCTGGTTTTCCTTCCTCACTCTTACTATTCCTTCTCTCTATGGTATATCAAAATCATTTTCCTCTCCTCTAGACATTTCTTAAGTTTTTCTTTCTTTTTTCCCTTTTTATTCCCATCTTACCTATATTAATCTTAGCTTATTTGTTGTTGATAGTGCTATGATGGATCTTTTTCTCCAATTTTGTTCCTATTTTTATTATTTATTTACTTTTTTCCTTTTGATTTCTCTCTCTCACTTTGTATTCTTTTAATTTCTGGTTACTTAATACCCCATGCTTCCCTTATTTTACTCCATCCTGCCTTCTTTATTTCCTTTTTTTTACAATGTAAATTTTACTTCCTCTCTTTTCATTGCTCTGATTTGCTAGTCTTATTAGTCCTTCTACCTCTACCCTAACAAAATTATTTTTCTTTCAGTCATCTCATATCCATTCTCCTTTCTTATAAGTGTCTTAACCTCTTTATACCCTTATTAGTACTGGTTTACTTGCTGTTGATAGTGGAATTGTGGATGGGAGTTATTTTTGCAAATGTGAGATTGTTTCCTGTGCTGTGTAGTTTTGTTCTGGCAGTGCCTGAACAACAGCATACAAGACATGGTGGGTAGTGACCCCCAGAGATCCAGCTGGAGGAAAGGATCCGTGAAAGAATGACCAAACAACAATAAAAATCCAAATACATCCAGAGAATCAACAAAGGGCATAGAGGGTATCCCAAAATCATCAAGTTTAGGAGATCAAGGAGATTGCACCACTGATTCCTACACATGTCCTGCCATAGAAGTTCACACCACAAAGACAGGGAGTCAGAGCAGATCAGTTTCAGAATCACAAACAAATAAGAAGGGCCTTCCCTGAAATAGGGAGACAAAGAAACAACCCTCAATTAAAAGGAGGGGAGGAATCCCCAGAGAGAGTACTAAATGATATAGAGGCAATTAAACTGTCAGTGATATATCCAAAAAAAATGGTTATAAAGAAGCTCAATGAGCTCAGTGAGAATTACAAAGAACTACAGGAAAAATACAAGACACATACTGCAAACTACATCAGCATGAAAAAAAGACATAGAAACTATCAATAAAAGCCGAGAGGAAATGAAATACATAATGTCTGAATTGAAGACCACTGTAGAAGGAATTAAAAGCAGACTGAATCAGAGAGACAAATCAGTGTGCTAGAGGACAAGGTAGAAAAAACTCCCCAGAAAGAGCAAGAAAAGAAAAAAGAAGTTAGTCAAAAAGAAAGTAGAATGGTTAAGGGAACTGCACGGCAACATGAAATGTAGTGATATCTATATAACAGGAATACCAGAAGGAGAAGTAGACAAGCAAGAAATAGAAAAAATCTTTGAAAGCATAATAATGGAAAACTCCCTAATTTGATGAGAGGAAAAGTCATGCAAATCCAAAGAGCACAGAGGGTTCCAATCAAGGTGAAACCAAAGAGACCCTCTCCAATACACATCATATTTAAAATGACAAACTTCTAAGACAAGAAGAGAATATTAAGGGCAGCAAGGAAGTAACATGAAGTATCATACAAGGGAGCTCCAGTAAGGCTAGCAGCTGGCTTCCCAACAGAAACACTAGAAGCAAGAAGGAAATGACAAGAAATATTCCAAGTAATGAAAAGCAAAGGCCTGCAACCAAGACTACTTGATCCAACAAGGCTCTGATTTAAAATAGAAGGCCAAATAAGGAGTGTCCCAGACAAAAGAAGGCTGAAAAATACACCTCTAACAAACCAGGATTGCAAGATAGGATAAAGAGACTGCTTTGAGAAAATGAAGAAAAAGAATGTATGTGAGAGGAATAAAGCTCCAAAGGGGAAAAATGGCCATGAATAAGTACCAATCAACAATAACTTTAAATGCAAATGGATTAAATGCTCCAATCAGAATACATAGAGGAGCTGAATGGATAACAAAAGATGTCCCACGCATATGCTGCCTACAAGAGACTCATCTCTTAATAAAAGACCTACATAGATTTAAAGTAAAAGGGTTGGAAGAAAATATTTCAAGAAAAGGGACAGGAAAAAAAAACCCAGGGTACCAATTCTTGTATTGGACAAAACAGATTTCAAAACAAAGGCCATAAAAAGAGACAGAAAAAGATACTTCATAATACTTAAGGGGAGAATCTATCAAGATGACATAAACATGTGAACATATATGCACCCAACATAGGAGCACTCAAATATATAAGGAAAATCTTGGAGGGCTTCGAGTAAGATAGAGACCCTAACACACATATACTAGGGCATTTTAACATCCTACTGTCTATGATGAATATATTTTCCTAACAATGAATCAACAAGTATATTGTGGCAGTGAATGATGCTATAGATCTAATGTACCTGATTAATGTATACAGAAATTTTCACTCCAAAGAAACAAAATACACATTATTTTCAAATGTACATGGAATATTTTTATTTTTATTTTTAAAGGATTTTAGCATGTATTTTCATCAGCAATATTGGCCTGTAGTTTTTTAAAAATATATTTTACTGATTAAGCTATTACATTAGTCTCATTTCCCTCCTTCATTCCCCTCCACCCTGCACAACCTCTCCCATCCACATTCCTCACCTTTAGTTCATGTCCATGTGTCATACATATAAGTTCTTTGGCTTCTACATTTCCCATACTTTGCTTACTCACCCCCATCTATTTTCTACCTACCATCTATGCTACTTATTCTCTGTACCATTTCCACATCTCTTCCCTTCCTACTTCCCTGTTGATAACCCTCCATGTGATCTCTTTTTTGTGGTTCTGTTCCTGTTCTAGCTGTTTGCTTAGTTTGTTTTTCTTTTTGTTTTAGGTGTGCTTGTTAACAATTGTGAGTTTGCTGTCATTTTACTATACATGTTTTTTATCCTCGTTTTCTTAGATAAGTCCCCTTAACATTTCATAAAATAAATGCTTGAGGATGATGAACTCCTTTAGCTTGACCTTATCTGAGAAACACTTTATCTGCCCTAGCATTCTAAATGAAAGTTTTCCTGAATAGAGCAATCTTGGTTGTAGGTCCTTGCCTTTCATGACTTGAAATACTTCTTTTCCAGCCCTTTTTTGCTTGCAAGGTTTCTTTTGAGAAATTAGCTGACAGTTTGATGGGAACTCCTTTGTAGGTAACTGTCTCCTTATCTCTTGCTGCTTCTAGGATTCTCTCCTTCATGTTGATCTTGGCTAATGTAATTATAATGTGCCTTGGTGTGTTCATCCTTGGATTCACCTTCTTTGGGACTCTCTGACCTTCTTGAATCCTGGACTTCCTGAAAGTCTATTTTCTTTGCCAGATTGGGCAAGTTCTCTTTTATTATTTGTTCAAATAACTTTTCCACCTGTCACTTTTCCTCTTCTGCTTCTGGTTCCCCTATAATTTGGATGTTGGAATGTTTAAAGATGTCCCGGAGGTTCCTAAGCCTATCCTCATTTTTTTTTTGAATTCTTATTTCTTCATTCTGTGCTAGTTGAATGTTTCTTTCTTCCTCTGGCCCATATCATTGATTTGAGTCCCAGTTTTCTTCCCATCACTTTGGTTCCCTGTGCATTTTTCTTCATTTCACTTAGTGTAGCCTTCATTTTTTCATCTAATTTGTGACCAAATTCAACCAATTCTGTGAGCATCCTGATCACCAGTGTTTTGAACTGTGCATCTGATAGGTTGGCTACCTCTTTGTCACTTAGTTTTATTTGCTGTGGAGCTTTGATCTGTTCTTCCATTTGGACCATTTTTTTGGTCTTCTTGCACCTGTTTTGTATGAGGTGTAGAGCCTTATGTGTTCAGCAGAGAGGTCCAACCCAGTCACTGGGTTGTGACGCTATATGTGGGGGTGGAGTCCGAAAGGGTATGATAGCTCTTGCTCAGCTCTCTGTCAGATTTCAGTCCCTTCCCTGGGTTGCATGGTCTGTCTCCATTCCTAGTTTCACTTGGTGTATCTGCAGACAAATGCGGGACCACCCAATCAACCAGCCTCCTTCTGCGTAGTGCCTTGCTTCACAATTGCCGCTTAGCTGGGTCTGCCTGTTGCCACCCCACACCTGGGGTCTGCTAGCTGCTGCCTGCATGCCCAGGGACCACCACTTGTGCCTTGTGTGCCCAGTGTCACCACTTTTCTGTGGCGACCCCTCTCAGTTTGGCCAACTAACTCCACCCTGCCTACTGGTCTGGATTAATGTATCTATTTTAACTTCTTGGTTGTTTGACTTCCATTACAGTTCAATTTTCTGTCAGTTGTGGTTTTTATTTTGTTTTTAAATTGTGGTTATTCTATTTTGGTTGTGCAAGGATGCACAGTGTGTCTACCTATGCCTTGATCTTGGCCAGTATTCCTCAAGTGGAGCATTTTTAAAGATAGATTACATGATATAGAACAAAACAAGGCTCAGCAAATTCAAGAAAATTGAAATCATATCAGGTAACTTCTCAGACCACAAGGTCCTGAAATTAGAAAATAACCTCAAGGAAAAAATTTAAAAACAGTCAAATTTATGGAGACTGAATATATGTTACTAAACAATGAATGGGTTAACAATGAGATCAAAAAAGAAATAAAAAATTCCTGGAAACAAATTAAAATGAACACACAAAAACCCCAAACCTTCCCTAGCTGGTATAGCTCAGTGGATTGAACATGGGCCTGGGAACCAAGGGGTCACCAGTTTGGTTCCCAGTCAGGGCACATTCCTGGTGGCAGGAAAGGTCCCCAGTAGGAGGTGTGCAAGAGGCAACCACACACTGATATTTCTCTCCCTCACTTTCTCCCTCCCTTCCCCTCTCTCTAAAAATAAATTAATGAAAATTTAAAAAATACCTAAGGGACACAGTGAAGGCATTCCTGAGAGGGAAGTTCATAGGAAGACAGAGCTACCTAAAAAAAATAAAATAGAAAAATTGAAATGAACAACCTAACTGTATATCTATAAGAACTGGAGGAACAACAAAAAACAAAGCCCAAAGTGAGTAGGAGAAAGGAAATAATCAAGATCGGAGCAGAATTAAATGACATACAAGTAAAAGAACAATTCAAATGATTAATAAATCCGGGAGCTGGTTCTTGGAAAAAATAAACAAAATCAACAAGCTTTTAACTAGTCTCATCAAGAAAAAAAAAAGAGGACCCAAATAAGTAAAATCATAGAAAAAGAGGAGAAATTACAACCAGTACCACAAAAATGCAAAGAATCATAAGAAATTAATATGAGCAAATATACGTCAGGTGCACTGTTGATAGGATTGCAGATTGGTACAACCACTATGAAAACAATATGGAATTTTCTAAGAAAACTATAAATGAATCTGCCTTTTGACCCAGCAATTCCACTGCTAGAATTATATCCTAAGAACCCTGAAACACCAATCCAAAAGAACCTATGCACCCCAATTGGTTGGGGAAGATGGTAGCAGAGTAGGACAAACAATTTTGCTTCCCCCTATGCACAGGAAAAAAACCCGGACTGATCTGCAGAGGAGTGCAGTGGATAGTCAACAGGGACCCAGTATATAGGAAGGTAGGATTCCAGAAATTGAAGTGGACTCTGAATGACCAAATGGGGAGGAGAGGAGATGGCTGCAGGTCAATAAGGCCTGAGGGAACAGCCAAGAGGCCACAAGCCGAGGCTGCCGTCTCCTCCAGGCCATGCCAGGGCCCAGCCGGTCCACCTTGGTATCTGGGAGCTGACGGCTGCCAGCTGGGTAGCCCTCAGTACCTAGAGAGCCAGTCATCAGCTCCCTCCCTACCCAGGTGGGCACAGTTTGAAAAACGCCAGCAGAGATCTGTTTGCTTGGAGTGTCAGAGAGAGGAATGGGCATGAGAAAACACACCAGAGAGCTTTGATCAACCATAGAGTCAGTCTGTGGTCGCTGGATTGGGAGAACTGAGAGTCATCCTTGCTTTTCCCCATAGAACTAGGAAAGAACTAGGAAAGGTTCTCGCCCAAGCCTGCGAGACCAGGGAATCCTGGCAGGGAGAATGCACCTGCGCCTGCGCCTCAGCCCAGGACCTTGACTCCTGGGGAAAGTCTGCTCTCAGTGAGGCTCTAGTGGGAGGTGCCAGTCCAGATCTTGGGAGAGCACTTGTGAGACCTGCTAAGTACACCAAGAATGGAGAAAGGCCACACCAATCCCCACTCAGACTGCTGCAGCCAGTGACACCATAAAAAACGGTTTGGCCAGCCTTTAAGCAGGTTCATCAAGAAAGAGAGAGGGCCCAAATAAACACAATCAGAAATGAAAGAGGAGAAATTACAACTGACACCACAGAAATACAAAGGATTGTAAGAAGCTACTATGAAGAACTATATGCAAAGAAATTTGAAAACCTAGGGGAAGTGGAAAAATTTATAGAAAAATATAATCTTTCAAAACTGAATAAAGAAGAAGCAGAAAGCATGAACAGACCAATAACAGAAGATTAAATTGAAGCAGTAATTAAAAATCTCCCGTCACACAAAAGCCCTGGACCTGATGGTTTCACAGGAGAATTCTACAAAGCATTTAAGGAAGTGCTAACTCCTATTCTTCATAGGCTATTCCAAAAAATCCAACACGATGGAAGACTCCCAAACTGTTTTTATGAAGCCAGAATCATCCTAAACCCAAAATCAGATAAAAATACAAGAAAGTATGAAAACTTCAGGCCAATATTGCTGATGAACATAGATGCTAAAATCCTCAACAAAATATTGGCAAACTGCATCCAACAATACATTAAATGATCATTCACCATGACCAAGTGGGATTCATTCCCAGGGATGCAAGGATGGTTCAATATTAGCAAATCAGTAGTGTAGGGGACCAGTTTGTCTTGGCCTGGCAAATGTGACTCAGCTCCGTATGGAAAACCTACAGATGTGAAGTGGTAGGCAGGAGCCAGACCTTCAAACCGAGTTTTCCCATGGGAATCAGGCCTAGAAAATACTTACAGACTGTTATGGCTTGCTCTTGCTAAAACTCCCTCACCCTGGTCTAAAGCAACACATGTATATTGGTTATCCTCAAGGTAACTTCCAAAGCCTGTGTGAGCTCTCCCAAGGACAAAGCTAATGAGCTCATTGCCATTCCCCTCTGCATGCTATTTCTATTTCCTTGATTGTACCTAGAATGTAGACAATAATGTTCTACATGATAGATGATAAATCTTTCTATGATATAAGACCCCAGGAAAACAATAAAAGCCTGTCTAGGCAAGGGTCTTGGTGCTTCCCTCTACAGGGAGTGCCCAAGGCACCACAGGCACTCTCCCATTAAGAGAGTACTCGTGCCTGTTTCCTTTTTCCACACAGGGTTGTTGTCGCCTGTGCATTGATTCTCATCATAAACCACAACAGGCGAACACTGCTGGACAGGGTCTGCAACACAGTAACTGTAATACATCACATAAACAAAAGCAAATACAAAAATTACATGATCATATTAATAGATGTGGAAAATTCTTTTGATAAGGTACAACACCCATTTATGATAAAAAACACTCAGCAAAGTAGGAATATAGAGAGCATTCTTCGATATAATAAAGGGCATATATGAGAGATCTACAGCCAACATCATACTCAATGGGAAAAAACTAAAATCTTTTCCACTAAGATAAGGAATAAGATAAGGTTGTCCACTTTCACCATTTCTATTCAATATGGTATTGGAAGTTTTAGCCACAGTAATTAGACAAGAAAAGGAAATAAAAGGCATCCAAATAGGAAAGGAGGAAACAGCACTGTCACCGTTTGCAGATGACATGATAGTGTATGTGGAAAATTCTATAGACACTACAAAATAACTGCTTGAACTAAAAAATGAATCTGGCAAAACAGTGGGTTACAAAGTCAATATCCAGAAACCAAAGTATTTTTGTATACAAACAATGAATCAGCAGAAGCAGAAATCAAGAAAAAATCTCATTCAATATAGCAAAAACAAAAACAAAATATCTGGGAATAAACCTAATCAGGGAAGTAAAAGACCTGTATGCAGAAAACTACACAACACTGAAGAAAGAAATCAGGGAAAACACAAAAAAAATGAAAACGAATACTATGTTCATGGATTGGAAGAATTAACATCATCAAAATGTCCATACTACCCAAAGCAATATACAGATTCAATGCAATACCTATTAAAGTACCAATGGCATATTTCACAGACATAGAACAAACACTTCAAAAATTTATGTGGAACCATAAACAACCCTGAATACCAGCTGTAATTTTGAGAAAGAAGAACAAAGTAGGAGGAATCACAACACCTGATATCAAACTGTATTACAAGGTCACTGTAATCAAAACAGTCTGGTACTGGCATAAAAACAGGCACATAGACCAATGGAACAGAACAGAGAGCCCAGAAATCAACCCAACTCTCTACAGTCAAATAATACTCAGCAAAGGGAGCAGCAACATAAAATGGACTAATAATAGCCTCTTCAACAAATGGTGTTGGGAGAACTGGACAGCCGCGTGCAAAAAAATGAAACTCAAGCACCAACTTACACTATACACAAAATAAATTCAAGGTAGATAAAAGACTTAAATATAAGTGGTGACACCATTAAAGTCCTAGAGGAGAACATGGAGAGGAAAATCTCAGATATTCACCCAGCAACGTTTTTACTGATATGTTCCCTATAGCAAGGAATATAAGGGAAAGAATAAACAAATGAGATATCATCAAAATAAAAAGTTTCTGCGTGGATAAAGAAAACAGTATTAAAATAAAAAGACAACCAACTGTATGGGAAAACATATTTGCCAATGATACCTCAGACAAGGGTTTAATCTCCAAAATATACAAATAACTCACACGACTTCATTCTAAGAAGAAAACTAACCCAATTAAAAAATGGGAAAAGGACTTGAACAGACACTTCTCCAAGGAGGACATACAGAGGATCCAGAAACACATAAAAAGATTCTCAATATCACTAGCTATCAGAGAGATGCAAATTAAAACCTCAATGAGATACCACTTTACACTGGTCAGAATGGCTATCATAAATAAAGGAACAAACAACAAATGTTGGAGAGGTTGTGGGGAAAGGGGACCCTAGTTCACTCTTGTTAGGATTTCAGACTGGTACAACCAACTGTAGAAAACAGTATGGAATTTTCTAAAAAAACTAAAAATGGACTTGCCTTTTGACCCACCAATTCCACTGCTAGGATTATATCCTAAGAACCCTAAAACACTAATCCAAAGGAACCCATGCATCACAATGTGCATAGCAGCACAGTTTACAATAGCCAAGAGTTGGAAGCAACCTAGGTACCCATCAGTAAATGAATGGATCAAAAAATTATGGTACATATACACAATGGAATTCTAGGCAGCAGAAAGAAAGAAGGAGCTCCTACCTTTGCAACTGCATGGATGGAACTGGAAAGCATTATGCTGAGTGAAATAAGCCAGGCATTGAAAGACAAATACCATATGATCTCACCTTTAACAGGAAGCTAAACAACAAAACAAACAAGCAAGCAAATATAATGAAAGACACTGAAATACAGAACAGGCTGACAGGGACAAGAGGGGAGAGGGGAGGGAATTTCAAGGGAAAAGCGGAAGGATTCACAGGAACAAGTATAAAGGACACATGGAGAAAAACTAACGGGGGTAGATAGGGAAGGGAGCTGGGGAGTACGGGTTAGTGGGCTGGGATGGGAGTAAAAGACAGAAAAGTGTAATTGAAAAACAATTAAATAAAAAAAATTAAAAACTACTCTGTGCAATCCTTATCAATGTTCTAGTTAATGTTTTTTACAAAAAATAGTTCCAAAAGTTATATAGACCCTTAAAACCGTAAAGAGCCAAAATTATTTTTATAAATTAAAACAAAGTTAAATGTATGCAATTTTCTGATTTTAAACTATATTGCAAAGCTACATTAATGAAAACAGTATGAGAAAGAATTTTGAAAATGAAGTATGATAGTGGCCTCAAGACAAATGTATCGACCATTTAAACAGGATGGAGAGTCTGGAAGAAAACCCACATATCTTTGGTCAACTGATGTTCTGCAGGGTTTCAAAAATGCACTGTGTAGAAAATATTATTTTATCAATAAATTATATTTGCAAAACTGGGCATTTATCTGTCCATACTGTCCCAAAAGATAAGATTTACTTCTTTTTTATGGCTGAGTAGTATTCCACTGTGTGAATGTACCATAGCTTTTTAATTCATTCATCTACTGACGGGTACTTTGGGCTGTGTTGAAATCTTGACAATAAATTAATTAATGCATAGGTTTATGTCTTGCCCCTCTATTCTGTTCCACTTATCTATGTCATTTTTTATGGCAACACCATAATTTAGATTACTAAAACTTTGTGATATAGTTTAAAATCTGCAACTATGATGCCTACAGATTTGTTTTTTCTCAAGATTGCCTTGGCCATATGGAATATTTTTTGTTTCCGCAGAAGTTTAAGATTGCTTAATTTATTTCTGTAAAAAATGCCATTGAGATTTTAATTAGAGTTACTTTGAATCTGTATGTTGCATGAAGTGGTATGGATATTTTATTTTTATTTATTTTTAATTTTTAATTTTTTATTCATTGACTTCTTTAGAGAAAGGGAAGAGAAAGAAATAATCAATCTCTTGTACAGTTATTTATACTTTTATTGATTTTTTATTTCATTCCTGGACACTTTAATAATATTAGTTTCTCTAATTTATAAGCATGAAATATATTTCTATTTGTGTTTTCTTTAATTTCTTTCATCAGTGTCTTATAGATTTTGGTGTTTATGTTATTTACCTCCTTGATTATATTTATTTCCATGTGTTTTATTCTTTTTAATGCAATTATAAATGGAATTGTTGTCTTAATTTCTCTTTCTTAGGTTTGATGTTGATGTATTTTCACTATTGAATATGAATTTTTTAATATCTTCTAGGTTGTCTAATTTGTTGGTGCATAAGTTTCCGTTGTACTCTCTTAAGATGATGCATAGTTCTGTGGTATCTGTTAATGGAACTAGGGTATTAAAGTCACACACTATTACTGAATTGTCGCTTATTTCTTATTTTTGGTATATTAATATTTTAATTATATATTTAGGTTTTCCTCTGTTGGGTGCATAAATATTTACAAATGTTGCATGCTCTTGTTGGATTGACATCATTATCATTATGTAATACCCTTGATTGTCTTTCTTGTACAGGCTTTGTTTTAAGGTATAGTTTTTTTTCTTGTAAATAGTTAACTCAGCTTTTTTCTTCAATGTGCATGAGACATATTTTTATTCTCTTCACTTTGTACCTGTGCACTGTCTTTACATCTAAAATGAGTCTCTTGTAGGCAGCATATAAATGGATCTTGCTTATTTGTCTAATCCATTCAGTCATTCTATGCTGTTAGATTGAAAAATTTAGTCCATTCATATCTAAAGTAATTATTAGTAGGTAAGGACTTAGGAATGCTATTATATTAATTGCTTTCTGGCTGTTTGAAATTCTTTTGTTAATCTTTATTTTCCTTTGTGAAATAATAATTTTATATATGATATTCTTCTGTTTATTTTTTGTGTAATTGCAGTTTGGGGATGAATTTTATATAAATATCTGTTAAGTTCATCTGGCTGACTGTGTTATACCAATTTTTTATTAATATTTTTCTGGATGATCAAGGCATTGATATAACGGGGGTATTAAAGTCCCACTAATACTATTGTATTTCTGTCAATTTCACCCTTTATGTCTGTAATATTTGTTTAATATGTTTAGGTGCTCCTATGTTGGGCAATGACTATTATATTCTCTTCTTGGATTAACCCATTTATTATTATGTGATGCCCTCTTTGTCACCTTTTATCTACAGTCTTTATTTGAAGACTGATAGGAGAATTTATATCCCATGTTTTTTTTCTTTAATTTATATTTGCTTGGAAGTGTTTTCATCTTTTCATCTTTAGTCTTTATGTGTCCTATATTGAAGTTAGTCTTTTTTGGACTTTATATAGATGGGTTTTTTAAATCAATCTATGTACCATATGCCTTTATTAAAGTAGTTAATCCATTAACAATTAAAATAATTACTTACTGCCATTTTGTTACATTCTTTAGTTGTTTTTGTAGTTCTTCTTTGTTGATCTTTCTTGGGAGGTTACTTTCTTTGTGATTTGCTGGTTTTCTTTAGTGTTGTGTTAATGTTTTTTACTGTTTATTTTTTCTTTAATTTTAAAGTTCCATTTTATTCTTATACTTCTGTCTTTTACTTTCATGCTAGTTTTTTATATTATTTTATTTAGTTTTTAAAATTTTATTGTTTATTTTTATTGTATTATTTTCTATCATCATTTGTCCTTATACCCTCTCCCAACTCCATCCACTCACCTCCCCACCACAATCACCACACTGTGGCCTGTGTCCGGGATAAAGGGTGAATAAACTACCTTTCTTATATACTTTCCTTTACCAGTGAGCTTTTTGTGTTATATATTTATTTCTGAGTATGACCTTTTTCTTCTGCTCAAAAAACCTTAAATGTTTCTTATAAATATGGTTTAGTGGTTATGAACTTTAAAAATTTTTGCTCATTTCGAAAATTATTTTCCCTTCAATTCTGAACAATAACCTTGCCATATAAAATATCCTAGGTTATGTTTTTTCCTTCATCACTTTACATTGCCTTGTTTCTCCATTCTCACCTGTAAAGTATCTGCTGAGAAATAAGCCTTATAGGGTTTTCCTTTACATTACTAGTTGCTTACTTCTTTTTGCTTTTAAAATTCCTTATTTTTAAATTTGTCATTTTAATTGCATCGTATCTTGGTATGTGTCTCTTTGGGTTGATTTTGTTTGAGATGCTGTGCTTAGTGCAGCTGGATGTCTGTTCCATCTCCAAGCTAGGAAAGTTTACAGGTATTGTTTCTTGAAATATATTTCCTGCCCCTTTCTCTCTGCTCTCTTTGGGATCTCTATCATGTGAACATTAGTGTGCTTAACATTGTTTCAAAGGTACCTTAAACTATTCTTTTTTTAATTCTCTACACCTTTAATGAGTGTTTCCAATATTTTCATTGGATAATATATATTTCATTTTATTTTTATTGATTGTAGTATTATGAGTATTATTATTTTTGCCTTTCTGATTGGGAGATTTTCAATATTCTTTCTTACAAGTCAGAATTTTTTTCTGCGTTATATAATCAGCTGTCAGTTACCTCTAGTGTATTTTTCATTTTGGGTACTGTATACTTCAACTCTGACTGTTTTTTTTATTACAGTTCTAGTCTATTTGAAGTTCTCACTAAATTTCTGTGTTTTTTAAGTTTCTTAAGAATCCTTATGACCATTACTTTTGATTTTGTAACAAGCAGTTACTAATTTCTGTTTCATGAGGAGGGGAGGATTCTGGATTTTATTTCACTTGTTCTTTCATTTGAAACATATTTTTTCTCTCTCTTCATTTTTGTCTTAATTTCAGCGTTTGTTTCTCTGAATTCTAAGTTAGAGATATCTCTCCTGGTCTTGAGAAAGTGGCCTTATGTAAATAGAACTTACCTCTATGTAGATTCTGCATGCCAGGTAGCTTCGCCTGGCCAACTGGACCCAAAATATATATTTATGGCTCCTGGCGTACTTTTGTAAGTTGGCTTTCTAGCCAGGGCTGCAGCAGGCACAAAACAAGGTGGCTTAGAGTGCCCTATAATATGTGTTTGTCATGTCTGCAGAATATTAAATTTGCTAAATTAAAATTTTTTCTGGTGTTCATTTTATTATATTTATTGATTCTGCTTTTAATGTCAAATCAAAAACTTTTTTATAATATGATAATTTTATTTTTAAATAAAACCTGTATAGTTTTATATTTTACAATTAAAGGTAAAATTAATTTTTAGGTAATTTTTAGGTAATGTATGAAATTTAGGTAAATATTTATTTGTATTTTTATCAATTTCTAGTCGATAAAACACTATTTTTTGAAAAGTTTATTTTTCTTCCTTGAAATACTTTTGTGAATTTGTCAGAAATGTGAAACATACTTACCTATGTCTATTTATGAGCTCTTTATTTTGTTCAACTGATGTATATGTCTGTTCCTTTGTCAGTGCAATTAATCTTGATTACTGAGGCTATGTAGCAAAACTTAACATGAGATACCTGTGGTTTGTCCCACTATATGCTTCTTTACAAAAATTATTTTAGCTATTGTGTTGCCTGCAAGGTTTTTTAAATGGTTTTGTTTATTTATTTATTTATTTACTTCAGACAGAGGGGAAGGAAGAGAGAGAGAGAGAGGGAGAGAAACATCAATATGTGGTTGCCTCTCACATGCCCCCTACTGGGGACCTGGCCCCCAACCCAGGCATGTGCTCCAACTAAGAATCCAACTGGCAAATGTTTGGTTCACAGGCTGGCACTCAGTCCACTGAGCCACACCAGCCAGGGCCTAAGTATTCTATTTTCTTCTGAGCATTATAAATAATACTTTATTCCATTTCTATTTCCAGATGTTCACTGTTATTCTGTAGAAATGCAAATGAGTTTACAGTGTTATCATATATCCTGCAACTTTCTTTAACTCATTTATTCTTGGAGTCTTGTGTTGTTTAGTTTTAATAGTTTCCTTGAAATATTCTACAGAGACAATCATACCACTTGCAAAAGGGAGAGTATACATTTTTTCTTTCCAATTTTTTGGCATATAGCACTTTCATTGTGTATAGTTAAAATTGGTTCTTTCCTTTATTTTTATCATTGACACTATTGTAGGTGCCTTCATTTCCCCACCTGCTTTTCTCCCTCCTTCGAGCTGTAGCTCCCTCTTCCCTCTGGCTCTCACCATACTGTTGTCTGCCCATGGGTTATACATATATACACTTTGTCTGATCCCTTCATCTTTTCTTTCATCCAGTCCCTACTTCTCCCCTCTGACGGCTGTCAGTCTGTTCTATGGGTCCATGCCTATGCTTCTAGTTTGTTCATCATTTTATTTTGTTCATTAGATTCCATGCATAAGGAGATAATATGGTATTTATCTTTCTCTGGCTTATTTCACTTCACGAAATAAACTCAAGGCCCATCCATACTGTTGCAAAAGGTAAGATTTCCTTCGTTTTTGTGGCTGTATAATCCTGAAATACCAATTTGAAAGAATATATGCACTCCTGTGTCCACAGTAGTGCTATTTACAATACCCAAGAAATGAAAACAGTCCAAGTGCCTGAGAGTAGATTAGTGTATTAAAAAGATGTGTAGATTTACACAATAAAATACTACATAGCCATAAACAAGAAAGAAATCTTACCTAAGCAACAGCATGCAGGAACCTGGAGATCTTTCTTTCCAACTTAAAAATAACAATAAATACAATAATATTATACAATGCAAAAATATAAATAAAAAAGTTGCTTTATAGCAATTGCTAGAACTCCTAGCAATTGCTATATGTGTTGAAGAAGATATAAGTACTATGTTGAATGTGGATAATCATGCCTTGTTTCAGTCTTAGGAGAAACATATTTTTTACCATTAAATATATTTTTTAGCTATATGTTTTTTGGAGGTGCTCTTTATCAGCCTGCGGTAATTTTACTCTAACTTGCTTAGATTTTATCATACATGGATGTTGAATTTCCATCCATTCAGAAAAAGTGTGATTCAGAAAAAGTGTGTTAAAATATTTTTTTCTGAATCATTTAAAATATGATTTATCAGGCCCTGGCTGGTGTAGCTCAGTGGATTGAGCGCAGGCCTGCGAACCAGACAATCGAGGTTTGATTCCCAGTCAGGGCACATGCTGGGGTTGCAGGCCGGTTCCCTGCAGGCCAGTACCCAGCAGGGGACGCATGAAAAGCAACCATACATTGATGTTTCTCTCCCTCTATCCTTCCCTTCCCCTCTAAAGATAAATAAATAAAAATCTTTAAAAAATAAAATAAAATATGATTTATCCTCTTTAGCTTATTAATAGGGTAGTTACATTGATAAATTTTCAAGTGTTGAAGCAGCCTTGCATACCTGGAATAATGTATGTCATGTAGGTCATGATGTATAGTTATTTTTATACATTGCTATACTTATTTTGCTGATATTGTTTTTAGGGTTTTTTGGTCTAATTTCATAATAGATATTGATGTATAGTTTTCTTTTCAGAATGTTCTTTGTTGGTTCCAGTATCAGGGTAATACTAACATCATAGAATAAGTTATAAAGTATTTCTTCCTGTCCTATTTTGAGAACAGCCTAAAATTTCTTTGCTAATTATTTTTATTAATTTTTCAGTAAAATTTTTCAGTGAATCACTGTAGGTCTGAATATTTATTTTTCTGAACCTTTTAAAATTAAATTTTCATTTTATTTACTAGTCACATATGAGATAATCCAAAATGTCTATTTTATATTGGTCAAGTTTTGGTAATTTGTGAGTTTTAAGAAACTGGTTCATTTCTTCAAAGTTGTCAAATTTATGAGTATAAAATACTTTCTATTTTTTTATTATCCTAAAATTCCTGCTGTTATAGCCACTGTTCCACTCTTGATATTTGTTATTTTTGTCTTCTTTTTATTTTGTAATGTTTCTCATATTACAATAAGCTTATAAACCTTAGTTTTTCTAAGTTTATGAAATTCTAAGTTTAAAAATTTATTTATTGAATTCAGTGTCATTGATTAATAAAGTTATATAGGTTTTAGGTGTGCAATTATATAATACATCATTTGTATATTGTAATGTGTGTTCACCACCCCAAGTCTTATGACATCACTATTTATCCACCCTTTATCATCTTCTACCTCCTGTACTCCCTTTCTCTCTGGTAGTCACAACACTGTTGTCTGTGTCTCTGAGTTTTTTTAGGGGTCGGGGGTGCTTACTCCCTTCATTTGTTTTACACAGCAACCCAAAACCCCTTTTTCTCTGACAGCTATGAGTCTATTTTCTGCATCTATGAGTCTCTTTCAAATTATTTTATTCATTATATTCCATATATAAGTGAAATCATGTGGTACTTGTCTTTGTCTAACTGGCTTATTTCACTTAGCATAATACTCTCAAGGTTAATCTATGCTGTTGTAAAGGGTAAATTTTTCTTTTTTATGGCTGAGCAGCATTCCACGGTATAAGTGTGCCACATCTTTTTTATCCACTCATCTCTGATGAACACAGGCTAGTTCCAATCTTGGCTATTGTAAATAACACTGCAATCAACATGGGGGTTCATATAGTCCATCAAATTAGTGTTTCGGATTTCTTTGAATACATTCCCAGAAGTGGAACTGCTGGGTCATAAGATAGTTCCATTTTTATTTTTTTGAATTGCTTCCGTAGTGCTTTCCACAGTGGCTTCACCAATCTGCATTCTGCCAAAAGTAAACAGGTGTTCCCTTTTCTCAACATCCTCACTAGCACTTGTTGTTTGTTGATTTATTAATGATAATCATTCTGACAGGTATGAGGCCTTATCCCACTGCAGTTTTAATTTACATTTCTCTGATGACTCTGATGAGCATATTTTTATATGTCTATTGGACATTTTTATGTCTTCTTCAGGGAAGTGTCTTTTTAGATTCTTTGACCATTTTCAAACTGGATTACTTGGGTTTTGTTGTTGTTGAGTTGTGTAAGTTGTCTGTAAATTTTGGATATTAATAACTTATCAGATGTATCATTGAGGAATATGTTCTCTCATTTAGTGGGTAGTTTGTTAGTGATTTCCTTTGCTGTGAATTTTTTTAGTTTGATATAGTTTCATTTGGTTATATTTTTCTTTTGTTTTCCTTGTCTTATGAGACACATCGAAAAAGATATTGCTATTAAAAATGTCTGAGATTTTACTGCCTGAGTGCTCTTCTAGGAGTTTTATGATTTCAAGTCTAATATTTAAAGTCTTTTTGAGTTTATTTTTATGCATGTTATAAGAAGTTGGATTACTTTAATTTTTTGCGTGCAACTGTCCAATTTTCCCAATACCATTTATTGAATAGACTAGCTTTAATCCATTTTATATTCTTGCCTCCTTTGTCAAATATTAATTGACCATAAAGATGTGGGTTTATTTATGGGTCCTCTGTTATTTTCCATTGATTTATATGCCTTTTTTATGCCAGTACCATTCTGTTTTGATTAATATGGACTTGTAACATTATTTGGTATCAAGTTGCATGATTCCTTCAAGTTCATTCTTTCTCAAGATTTCTGTAGCAATTTGGGATCTTTGTATTCCATATAAATTTTTGGAATATTTGTTATAAAATATGCCATTAACGTCTTTTTAACAATTTTAATTGCTGTTCAAGTACAGTTTTCTGCCTTTTACTCCCATCTAAGCCCACCCCCAGTCCTCCCCACCTCCCTCCTGTTTCCACCCCTCCTAGTTTTTGTCCATGTGTCCTTTGTAGTTGTTCCTGTAAACCCTTCCCCTTTGTCCTTGAAATTTCCTCCCTTCTCCCCTCTGGTCACTGTCAGCTTGTTCTCTAGGAATTGTGTTGAATCTATTGATCGCTTTGGGTCAGACAAGAAAGAGAAATGAAAGGCATCCAAACTGAAAAGGATGAATTAAAGCTGTCATTATTTGCAGAAGACATGTTACTGTATAGCGAGAACCCCAATGATTTCACCAAAACTATTAGAACTGATCAATGAATTCAGTAAAATAGCAGAGTACAAAGTCAATATTCAGAAATAAGTGACATTTTTATATATCAATAATGAACTATCTGAAAAGGAATCTCAAAACACAGTCCCATTTACATTGCATCAAAAATATGAAACACCTAGGAAAAAAATTAATCAAGAATGTAAAATACATGTACTGGAAAATTATAAGACACTGAAGAAAGAAACTGAAGAACATACAAATAAGTGGAAGCATATACCATGTCTAATGGACTGGAAAAGTTAAAATCATTAAATATACATACTGCCAACAAATTTGCTTTTGATTCATTGATTTTCACAATCTTTCCATATTTTCTTTTTTTAAAAAAATGAGGTATAGCCCTGGCTGGTATAGCTTAGTGGATTGAGCATGGACCTGCAAACCAAAGGATCACAGTTCAATTCCCAGTCAGGGCACATGCCTGGATTGCAGGCAAGTTCCCAGCAGGGGATGCATGAAAGGCAAACCATACATTGATATTTCTCACCCTCTTTCCTTCCCTTCCCCTCTAAAGATAAAGAAATAAAATCTTTTTTTAAATGAGGTATAATTGATATAACAGTTGTACCAATAAATGATTCAAAATTTGTATGTGTTACAAAATGATCAGCACAATAAGTCCAGTTAACACTGGTCACTGTATACAGCTGCAATTTTTTTCTTGTGATGAGAACTTTCACTATTCACTCTTATAGCTACTTTTAAATATGCAAGAAGGTTATTAACTATAGCACCATGCTGTGAATTATATCTTCTTGACTTATTAATTTCAAAACTGGTAAATTATATTTTTAGGCTCTTTTCACCTATTTTGTTCACCCATATCCCAAACTCAGGTAACAATTAATCTTTTCTCTATATTCATAAGTTTTTATTTTTTGTCAGTTTCCACATATAAGGGTTGTACAGTATTTATGTTTTTCTGTCTGACTTTTTTCACTTAGCATAATGCCCTCAAGGTTCCATGTTCCATGTTCCATGAATGTTCCATGAATAATAAGATTTCATTGTTTTCTTTTTATGGCTAAATAATATTAATATGTTATTATAAAATTTATATTCATATGAATTATTATGAAATATATTTCTTCTTTATCCATTCATTCATTCATTAGTGACATTTAGGTTCTTGCCATGTCATAGCCACTGTGAATAATGCTGCATATATTCTTGTTGAATTAAGTTTTTTTTCCAGCTTAATATGCAAATAGAGACTTGCTGGATTTCATGATAGTTCTATTTCTATTTTCAATTTTATTAATTTCTTCATGTCTTTATTGTTCCCTTCCTTCTCACTGTTAGATTTATTTTCCTCCTCTTTTCTAGTTTTATGAGGTAGAAATTTAGATTATGTATTTGAGACATTTCACTTATTCTTTAATGGCAGCCTTTAGTGCTATCATTTCTTAGTACTGCATTAACTACATCTCATATATCTATATGTGCTCTTATTGTCATTCAATTTTATGTACTTTCCATTAATTGTTTTTGAAAATTTGTATTTTACTCATGGTGTATTTAGAAGTCTGTTATTTTTTTTATCATATGCTTGGAGAGTTTCTGTTTTCTGTTTTTTTGTTTTCTGTAACTTATTTCTAGCTGACTACCTTACCATCAGAGAACATACTCCACATAATTTTAGTTTTTAAAAATTTTTTAAAAGTTGTCCTTTGATAAAGAATTTGGCCCATCTTATTGAACATTCGAATGTCCTCGAAAAAAAAGTGTTTTATTAGCTGTTGGTGAAGTATCCTAAATATTTGAATTAGGTCCAGTTGCTTGGTTATGCTGTTTAATTGTTTTATATCCTAACTTATTTTCTCTCTAGTATGTCTATCAATTGTTGAGAATGGGATGTTGAAATATTTAATTATAGTGTTACATTTATCTACTCTTTTTTGGCTTTATTTTTCTTTTGTTTCATGGGTTTGAAAACTCATTTTGTGTTTGTATGTGTGTATTCACTTTGGATTATTTTTTTTCCAGCTGCATAGTTCTTTTACTGTTCATATGTTTCTTTTATTTACCCGGTAACCTTATTTCTTCTTAAGTTCACTTTTTATTTAATGTCAGTAGGCCAATTTTTTATTTTCTGGTAATTAATTTTGTGGTATCTCTTCTAGACTTTTAATTTCAATATACATTTTTTGTATGTAAAGCAAATATGATGTAGGAATATATATTTGCATAATATTTTGCTTTTGTTTTTATCCTCTGTGAATTTCGATCACATAACTAGTGTATTTAGACCAGTTTTAGTAAAATTATTGGTATCAAAGGCTGAATTTGTTATTTTATTATTTATTTTACTTTTTTGCATTATTTGACACTTTATTCATAGTAAGAATTTTTTCATTAAAAAAACAACAGTGCACTGATTTACATTTACATTCTGATTCATTATAATAATAGACTACTGATTAAAAACCAACCAACCATGGAAAGAAAAAAATGAAGTTTATGTAAGTTGCTCATCGGTGGATCACACTTTAGTATCACTGATTTAGACGTTTTTAATTATAGATAATCTAAAGCCAGAGCACAAAATTTGGACTAGAAGGTTGTTTGTTTGATTTGTTTTTATTTCTTTTTAATTTTTTTTAATTTTAAGGTTTTTTATTTATTTATCTTTAGAGGGGAAGGGAAGGAGAGAGGGAGAGAAACATCAATGTATGGTTGCCTTTGTGCTTCCCCTGCTGGGAACTGGCCTGCAGGGAACTGGCCTGCAACCCCGGCATGTGCCCTGACTGGGAATCGAACCGCAATTGTCTGGTTCACAGGCCCGTGCTCAATCCACTGAGCTACACCAGCCAGGGCTCTTTTTAATTTTTTTATTTAATTGTTGTTCAAGTAGTTTTCTGTCTTTTACTCCCATTCTAGCCCACCACCCCAGTGCTCCCCACTTTCCTCCCATCTTACTTGTTGTCCATGTGTCCTTTATACTAGTTCCTGTAAATCCTTCCCCTTTTTCCCCTGAAATTTGCTCCCCTCTCGCCTTGTTCACTGTTTGCCTGTTATCCCCTGTTCTCTATTTCAGTGTCTGTGGTTATATTTTGCTTGCTTGTTTGTTTTGTTGTTTAGGTTCCTGTTAAAGGTGAGATCATATGGTATTTATCTTTCAATGCCTGGCTTATTTCACTTAGCATAATGTTTTCCATTTCCACCCATGCTGTTGCAAAGGGAAGGAGCTCCTTCTCTCTTTCTGCTGCCTAGAATTCCATTGGTTATTATGTACCATGATTTTTTCATCCATTCATTTACTTACAGGTATCTAGGTTGCTTCCAACTCTTGGCTATTGTAAATTGTGCTGCTATGAACATTGTGATGCACGCGTTCTTTTGGGTTGGTGTTTCGGGATTCTTAGGATATAATCCTAGCAGTGGAATTGGTGGGTCAAAAGGCAAGTCCATTTTTAGTTTTCTTAGAAAATTCCATACTGTTTTCCATAGTGGTTGTACCAGTCTGCAATCCCACCAACAATGAGTTTGGGTCCCCTTTTCTCCACAGCCTCTCCAACACTTGTTGTTTGTTGCTTTGTTTATGATGACCATTCTGACCAGTGTGAAGTAGTATCTCATTGAAGTTTTAATTTGCGTCTGTCTGATAGCTAGCAATATTGAGCATCTTTTCATGTACCTCTGGATCTTCTGTATGTCTTCTTTGGAGAAGTGTCTGTTCAAGTCCTTTTTCCACTTTTTAATTGGGTTGCTTGTCTTCTTAGAGTGGAGTTGTGTAAGTTCTTTGTATATTTTGGAGATTAAACCCTTATGGAGATATCATTGGCAAATATGTTTTACCTTAGTGTTGGTTCTATTTTTATTTTAGTACTGTTTTTTTAGCCACACAGAAGCTTTTAATTTTGATGAGATCCCATTTGTTTATTCTTTCCTTTATGTCCCTTGCTCTAGGGGACATATCAGTAAAAATGTTGCTGGGTGAAATATCTAAAATTTTTTTGCCAGTGTTCTCTAGGACTTTAATGGTGTCATGGCTTATAGTTGAGTCTTTTATCCACCTTGAATTTATTTTGGTATATCGCAGAAGTTGGTGCTTGAGTTTCCTTGTTTTGCACGCAGCTGTCCAGTTCTCCCAACACCATTTGTTGAAGAGGCTATTTTTAGTCCATTTTATGTTGCTACCCCCTTTGTTGAATATTAAATGCCCATAGAGACTTGGGTTTATTTCTGATCTTTCTGTTCTACTCCATTGGTCCATTTGTCTGTTTTTATGCCAGTACCAGGCTGTTTTGATTACAATGGTCTTGTAATACAGTTTGATATCAGGTATTGTGATCCCTCCTACTTTGTTCTTCTTTCTCAAAATTGCAGCTGTTATTAAGGGTCATTTATGGTTCCACATAAATTTTTGAAATGTCTGTTCTATGTCTGTGAAGTATGTCATTGTTACTTTAATAGGTATTGCATTGAATCTGTAAATTGCTTTGGGTAGTGTGGACATTTTGATGATGTTAATTCTTCCAATCCATGAACATGGTATATGTTTTCATTTTTTGTGTCTTCCTTGATTTCTTTCTTCAGTGTTGTGTTGTTTTCTGAATACCAGTCTTTTACTTCCTTGGTTAGGTTTATTCCTAGGTATTTTATTTTTGTTTTTGCTATATTGAATGGGATTTTTTTCTTGATTTCTGCTTTTGATGATTCATTGTTAATATACACAAATGCCTTTGATTTCTGGATATTGACTTTGTAACCCACTGCTTCCCAAATTTATTTGTTAGGCTGAGCAGTTTTGGGGTAGAGTCTAAAGGATTTTCCATGTACACTATCATGTCATCTGCAAACAGTGGCAGTTTTTTTTCTCCTTTCTGATTTAGATGCCTTTTATTTCCTTTTCTTGTCTAATTACTGTGGCTAAAACTTCCAATACCATGTTGAATAAAAGTGGTGAAAGTGGACAACCTTGTCTTATTCCTGATCTTAGTGAAAAAGATTTTAGTTTTTCCCATTGAGTATAATGTTGGCTGTAGATCTCTCATATATGGCCTTTATTATATTGAGGAATCCTCCCTCTACTCCCACTTTGCTGAGTGTTTTTATCAAAAATGGGTGTTGTACCTTATCAAAAGCTTTTTCCACGTCTATTGATATGATCACGTAATTTTTGTCTTTGCTTTTGTTTATGTGATGTATTACATTTACTGATTTGTGAATATTGAAGCATCCTTGCATCCCTGGGATGAATCCCACTTGGTTATAGTGTATGATTTTTTTAATGTATTGTTGGATGCGATTTATCAATATTTTGTTGAGGATTTTAGCATCTATGTTCATCGGCAATATTGCCCTGAAGTTTTCTCTCTTTGTTGTATCTTTATCTGGTTTTGGAATTAGGATGATGCTGGCTTCATAAAAAGAGTTTGAGAGTCTTCCATCATGTTGGAATTTTTGAAATAGCCTGTGAGGAATATGAGTTATCTCTTCCTTAAATGCTTGTAGAATTCTCCTGTGAAACCATCTGGTCCAGGGCTTTTGTGCTTTGGGAATTTTTTGATTACTGCTTTAATTTCATCTGCTGTTATTGGTCTGTTCCTGCTTTCTGCTTCTACTTCACTGAGTTTTGGAAGAGTATATTTTTCTAGAAATTTGTCCATTTCACCTAGGTTTTCAAATTTCTTGGCATACAGTTCTTCATAGTAATTTCTTACAATTCTTTGTATTTCTGTGGTGTCAGTTGTAATCTCTCCTCTTTCATTTCTGATTGTGTTTACTTGGGTCCACTCTTTTTTTTTCTTTTTTAAAGGTTTTTTACAAAGATTTTATTTATTTATCCTTAGAGGGGAAGGGAAGGAGAGAAGGAGAGAAATATCAATGTATGGTTGCCTCTCGTGAGTCTCCTGCTGGGAACTGGCCTGCAACCCAGGCATGTGCCCTGACTGGGAATCGAACTGCTATACTCTGGTTTGCAGTCCCTCGCTCAATCCACTGAGTTACACCAGGCAGGGATTCTCTTCTTTTCTTGATGAGCCTGCTTTAAGACTTGTCTATTTTGTTTATCTTTTCAAAAAACCAGCTCCTGGATTCATTGATCTTTAGAATGGTGCTTTTAGTCTCTATGTCATTGAATTCTGCTCTGATCATGGTTATTTCCTTTCTTCTACTTGCTCTGGGTTCTCTTTATTGTTTTTCCTTGAGTTCTTGCAGGCGTAAAGTTAGGTTTTTTGTTGAAATGATTCTATCTTTTTTAGGTAGGCCTGTATCACTATGAACTTCCCTCTCAGTACTGCCTTCACTGTGTCTCATAAGTTTTGGGTTGTGTTGAGTTCATTTTCATTAGTTTTCAGAAACTTTTTTATTTCTTCCCTAATTTCATTCTTGACCCATTCATTGTTTAATGGCATGCTATTCAATCTCCATGATTTTGAAAGTTTTGAGTCTTTTCTTTTGGGGTTGGTTTCCAGTTTCAGTTTCTTGTGGTTGGAGAAAATGCTTGGGATGATTTCAATTTTTTTGAATGTTTTGAGGCTTCTTTTGTGTCCTATCATGTGCTCTATCTTTGAAAATGTTACACGCACATTTGGAAAGAATATGTATTTAGCTTGTTTGGGATGAAAGGTTCTATATATATCAGTTAAGTCCATTTAATTTAGGGCATTTTTTAATGCCACAATATCTTTGTTGATATTTTGTTTGGAATATCTGTTCGTTTTTTACCAGTAGGGTGTTAAAATCCCAAACTACAATTATCTTGCTGTCAATATCTTTCTTAAAGTCCTCTATGATTTTCTTTATATATTTGTGTGCTCCTATTTTGGGTGCACATATATTTAAAATGTTTATGTCTTCATGGTGGAGTCTTTCCTTTGGTATTATGTCATCTTGGTGGATTCTTTCCTTGAGTATTATGATGTGACCTTCTGGGTCTCTTTTTATGGCCCCTTTCTGAAGACTATTTCGTCTGATATGAGTATTGGTACCCGGGCTTTTTTTTCCTGTTCGTTTGCTTGGAAAATTTGTTTCTGTCCCTTGACTTTTAGTCTGTGTAGGTCTTTTGTCCTGAGGTGGGTATCTTGTAGGCTGCATATGTATGGGTCATGCTTTCTTATCCATTCAGCTATTCTATGTCTGTTGATTGGAGCATATCATCCATTTACATTTAAGGTTATTATTGATAGGTACTTATT
This sequence comes from Artibeus jamaicensis, assembly GCF_021234435.1. Classification (NCBI taxonomy): domain Eukaryota; kingdom Metazoa; phylum Chordata; class Mammalia; order Chiroptera; family Phyllostomidae; genus Artibeus; species Artibeus jamaicensis. Next base: position 4,129,853 of record NW_026521810.1, on the reverse strand, counting down.
CATTGCCATTTTTATACCTGTATTTCTCTTTTTCCCTCTCTTTTTCTTCCTTTCCTTAAAGCAGTCCTTTTAGTATTTTTTGCAGAGCTAGTTTGGTGGAGGCATATTCTTTTAGACTTCTTTTGTCTTGGAACCTCTTTATTTGGCCTTCTATCTTGATCGATAGCCTTGCTGGGTAAAGTAGCCTTGGTTGCAGGCCTCTGGTTCTCATTACTTGGAATATTTCTTGCCATTCTCTTCTTGCTTGAAGCATTTCAATTGAGAAGTCAGCAGCTAACCTTATGGGGCTCCATTGTATGTTACTTCCTTTTTCTCCCTTGCTGCCTTTAAGATTCTCTCTTTGTCTTGGAATTTTGCCGTTTTAATGATGATGTGTCTTGAAGTGGGTCTCTTTGGGTTACTCTTGATTGGAAATCTCTGTGTTTCCTGGATTTGTGTGACTTTTTCTCTCATCAAATTAGGGAAGTTTTCCATTATTACTTTTTCAAATAGGTTTTCTATATCTTGGTCTTCTTTTTCTGCTTTTGGTTTCTCTATTATTTGGATATTATTACATTTCATGCTATCTTGCATTTTTTTATCCCTCTTCATTCTTTCAGAGCCTCTTTTTCTTTTCTTGCTCTGTCTTAGTTTTTTTCTACTTTGTCCTCCAACTCTCTGACCCAATCTCCTGCTTCATCAATTCTGCTTTTGATTCCTTGCATTGCGTTCTTCAGTTCCCAAACTGTATTCTTCAATTCCTCTTGGCCCTTGCTGATAGTTTCTATTTTCTTTTTCATGTTGATATAATTTGAAATGAGTTCATTATAATTACCCTGCAGTTTCTGGTAGCTTATTGTGAGCTCTTTGAACTTCCTGATAGCCAGAGCTTTGAATTCAATATCTGATAGCTGACTTGCCTCTATTTCATTTAGCATTATTTCTGAAGCTTCCTCCTTTCCTTTCACTGGGTGGTTGTTCATTTATCTTTCCATTGTTTGTGAGACTATTCTTGTTAGCCTCAGCTTCTTAAATTGATTTGTTCTGGCTCCTTGTGTTTTTGGTGTGAACTTCTGTGGTATAATACCTGTAAGATTCAGTGGTGTAGTCTCCTTGATCTCCCAAGCTCACTGGGCTTAGGATGTCCTTTACGTTGGCTCTGAGTTTACCTTTGGGTTTTTGTTGCTTTGGATCTTTCTTTTGTGGCTGCTTCCCACCAGCTAATGAACTCATGGTCCCTCTGTCCACCACCCATTTTAATTTGTTGTGCTGGTGAGGGTGCGTTTTGTTGAAGCTAGTTCTTCTGTGTGTGCAGGGTTTTGAGAATTCTCTTTTGCTCTTGTTCAGTTGTTTACCCTGGGTAGTTTCTCCAATGTTTAGTTGTATTTCCAGATAGGTCTTGGGTTAAGGTTTGTGTGGTTTCCATTCTCTCCTTCACCTTCTTCTCTTGTTATCTGTTGGTGGTTCCTTTGTTGTTGGGTTTCCTCTTTCAGTAGGTATCCTCATGTTCACTGATTCCACCTACTTTTCTTTTTGTGTGTGATTTGTTGGAGGGAAAGGCAAAATGGTTTATGACAGCAGGAAAGTATTCTATGATATCTACAGTAGCAGCTGGTAGAGAAGACATAGGAAATTCCTCTGGCTATGTACAGTGATAACTATAATCTTCAACCACACTAGCCACTTTTTAGAAAGTATGGAAAGAAGATAGGCTCTTGTTGAGGAGGGAAGATTTGTGAGTTAGATCTAGAAAGCAGTGAGGTTTTGGGAGGTCATATTCTGAGATAATATGAGAATAAAGGATCATAAATAGGTGTACTGTGAGAGAGAATAGAGTTAACCACTACAGTATTATAGTTCAGACAACAATTAAGGGTGGGGTGTTGTCTAGTATTTACAATAGCATGTAACAGCTATTATTTACAATAATATTAGAGCAACAATCATATGACAGAATCTATGAGATACCAAGATTAGGGAGTATTGGACCTTTAATAGTGTGCTAATGGAGCAAGGGGAAATAAAGGACAGTAAATTATCAATACGCTATGAATGAGAGGACAGGGAAACCTCTCAAGTGATACAATATATCTAGCCAAGGTAAAGAAGTCTATAAGAAAGAGGAGGATTACAAAGATACTATTAAAATAAAAGAGGTAGCTAATGAAAAAAATACAAATATGCAGTAACTTGTAGTTTTTCTGCTATAGCAAAGTGAAATTTGTTTCTTTGTCTTTACTGTTGGGATGCCTTCTCATTGGGTCTAACTCTGGTCTCTTTGCAGTTCCAAGTTTTTTGTCTCACTTGTGGGGGGCGGGAGAAAAGAAAAAAAGGCAGCAGAAGGGAGGATAAAGCAGTAAGTTTGGAAAGAAAGGAAGAAGGAATAAAATAAGAAAGAAGAAGAGAGAGGGTAAAAGTATTGAAAGATAAAGCAATAATAAAGTTAAAAAATAAAAGATCATTTCAACAACAACAACAAAAACCTCTTGTTGGTTTCCAGTTGGCCAAACTATTTTTTCTGGTATTACCGGCTGCAGCAGTATGAGCGGGGATTGGTGTGGACTTTCTCCATTCTTGGTGTACTTAGCAGGTTTCATAAGTGCTCTCCCAAGATCTGGACTGGTGCCTCCCCCCAGAGCCCCACTGAGAGCAGACTTTCTTCAGGAGTCACAGTCCTGGGCTAGGGTGCAGGCGCATGACTCCAGGCAGGCTTCCCTGGTCTCCCAGGCTTGGGGGAGAATCTTTCCTAGTTCTATGGGGGAAAGTAAGGGCGACTCTCAATTCTCAGAAGCTGGTGATCACAGACTCTATGCATGATCAAGGTCCCCTGTTTGCTTCCTCATGCCCATTCCTCTTTCTGACACTTCAAGCAAACAGGTCTCTTCAGGCATTTTTCAAACTTGCCTGGCTGTTGTAGACCATTCTGCCTGGTTTTAGGAATTGTATCTTGGTCCCTTGTGGCTAAGGGCAAGGGACGACCTCTGGAATGCCAGCTGCAGGAGATAAAGCCTGTCTCTGGTAGCAAACGCTGGCTCAGTTCCTCTCCCTGCCCCCAAAGTTTGGTTGGAAGTCAATGATGGGTAAGACCCCTCACAGTGGGGGGCAACCTAAGCCAGACTTGATCACTTCATGACTTCATGGAAGGACTGGGGAGTCTACAACATAGAGCAATGGATTCTCGCCTCCGGCTTTGTCAAAGCCTGAGTCCCCATGTCCTCTGGGAGAAGCGCTTCCTGGCCCTAATCCCCTTAAGCCTGAATACCTGTTTGGGAGAGGTGCAGCTCCTTGCCTTCCTAGAGCAAGTCCTGGGAAAAAATCTGGCATCACAAAGACTTGCGAATAAACCTGGGAAATCTGCTTTGTTAAGAGTGCTTTCATTCATATGATAAGGGTTCAGGAGGAAATGAGTATGTCTTCCAAAGTTTCTGCAACTCTATTTCTGACAGACACTAAGTCATAGTAAGCCCTCAGATATCTTTGAAATGTTATCTACTGTTTGATCCTTGCCACCCTGTATTCTTGTGTATTACAACCCAATAAAAGGCTATGGAGCAGGGGGTTGGGGACTTTTTCTCCTTAGAGGAACTGGCCACTGCTGGCCTTTGTCTCCCCTGAGAAACTGGCCACAGCCCACTTCTCGTAACCAAACAGATCCATCATGTCTCAGTCATATTCACTCATGTCTGTGGTACTCGGGAGGACTTGGGAGAAAGTCACTCCCACACCCGGTCAGGTAGGGAGGGAGCTGATGACCTGGCTCTCTCCCAAGGACCCTGCTGCCAGCCCTTGGCCCCCAGAGTCTGAGGCAGACCTGGCCCAGGCCCAGTTCAATGAGGAATGCAAGGGCAACTCTCAACTCTCCCAAGCCCGGGACCACAGACTATATGGGCAGTCATAGTCCCCTTGTTTGCTTCCTTGTGTCCATTCCTCTCTGACACTTTAAACAAACAGATCTCTCCTGATGTCCTTCAGACTGTGCCTGGCCAGGTAGAGAGGGAGCTGATGACCCGGATTTCTCCCAAGGACCTTGCTGCCAACCCTCGGCTCCCAAAGAGTTCCAGGCAGACCCGCTGGGCCCTGGCGCTGCCCAGCAGAGGCAGCAGCCTTGGCCTGTGGCCTCTGTGCTGTTCCCTCCAACCTTATTGACGTGTAGCCATCTTCTCACTGTCTGGTCATTCAGTGTCCGCTACAATTTCTGGACTCCTATTTTTCTATTTGCTGGGTCACTGTTGGCTATTTGCTGTGTTCCTTCGCAGATCGGCTGGGTTTTTTCCCCATGCATGGGGGTAAGTTGAATTCTTTGTCCTGCTGTGCTGCCATCTTCTCCTATCTCCTACTTATTTTCCATTTATTTCCTTTTTCTCATTTTCCATTTCTGTTTTTTAAGTATTTGCCTATTTGTTGGTTGCTTGAACATTTTTTAGGGTTATGTTTTAATTTATTTGCAGTGTTTTGATTATATCACTTACTAAGTTTTCTTACAGGTCATACTAGGTTCTCCAGAGAAACAGGACCAAGAGGTTGTGTGTATGTGAGAGAGAGATAAAAAGCATTTACAAAAAAATACAGCTACCATTCTTAATAATGAAAGATTGAATGCATTCTATTTAAGGTTGGAAAGTGTTGAGATCTGGGAAATTGAGAACATAGCCTGACCACAGCAAAACAGGCTGATTGTAATCTGTTTAGTTTTGAATTTTGAAACCCCACCCTGTTCCTGTCAGCAGTCTCTGTCAGCAGATAGCTAACTGCCATGTCTGCTTCTGTTCAAGGCGTCCCTATATAGAAACTTAGCTGTAAGCGCTCGGCCTGGCTCTCATCTGCAGCCCTTTTGTGCACCGTGCCTCTGGGCACCCCAAGAGTTCACCCCTGTGCAGGTTAAGCTTGGCCAATAAAATAAGATCAAAACCCTGAAAGGTCTTTGAAAATTATTCTCGCGTCTGGTGGATATAACATTTGGAGGCCCCAGCGAGATCTCCCTCGGCGGAGTTTCGGTTGGAAGACCAGACAGGTGGCTTGAGCTAAGTAAGTATCTGGTGAGGATCCTTTTTCGGTTTCTGGGCTTCGGAGAAAATAGCCCTGTGGTGGTAGGCAGGGCGCTGCCGGTAGCCCACCCAGGGACCTTCAGAGGCGGGAGGCCGCCCCTGAAGTCTGGTTTCAGTAATCTGGAAAGTGACCGGTCACGTTAGGGTTTGCGCTGCGCTTTCACGGGAGCACGAATTGTCTGAGGTGCAGCTTGCATGCCAGACACCTCGGATTGCTCTTGTATCCGTGGGATTGTGTTGTGTGTCTGGCTGTCTGTCTGTGTTATTGTCTGCTTGTGGGGAATCATCTCTTTTGAAATCAAAATGGGACAACAGGAATCGTTACCCGGATCCCCACTTGACTGCATTTTGAAAAATTTTTCCGATTTTCAGCAGTGGGAAGCGCTGCCATTTTGCCTCTGGCGGGAGGCGCCGCCATTTTGCCTCTCCGGGAAGTGACCTTTCACAAATTCGGGCCAACTTGCCGCCGGCTGGATAAGCCAGTGGTGGTCGGAGTTCCAACTGGAGAAACGGGGGCCCACGTGCCCTGAGATTTCTCAGACCCTGTCCAGTTGGGGACCACGGCGCCAGCGGGCACTCCAGATGGGAAGCGAGGGTTTTGGACTACAACCTGACCTGAGACCAGGGGCGCCAAATCTATAAGGGCGCCAAATTGGTAAGAGCCCCGGAGACAGGGGTCGGCGGGCGGGAGCCAGGGGCCCGGCGCGGCTGGGGGCAGGGCAGACTGTCTGCAGTGCGCCCCGGCTGGTCGCGCTGTCCGGCCCAGAGAAAGAGGTTTCCCCGAGGGCCGGCTTGGCTGGAGGCCCCGTCTTCTCTGGGAGCGCCCTCCATTTTGCGCTGCACACGGCACCCCCGCCTGGGGCGGCTCGCTCTCCAGGCCCCGGAGGGCCCTGGGGGATGCGTGTCCTCGGCCGGTGACCTGCGGGACTTCGATAGGCCCTGGAGGGAGGGAGAGGAGGAGGAGAGTCACAGCGGTTTAGAACGCTGACAACCCCAGCACGCTACACCGGGCAGCACTGGCAGCCGCAGTAGGCCGCTAGCTGTTTCCTAGCAACAGGTAAGATTTCAGCGAGCGGGGTGGGGCTGGTAGCACTGAAGCTGGTTTTCCAAGTGCAGCGTCTTACAGTGTGAGAAATTTTTAGTTCTAAGATATTTGCCAATAAAGACCTTACAATCCAACTGGTCTGGCAATTGTAAAACGGGCTCATCATACTTTTAAAAGAGTCTTGAGCCTTCTCCCCCTCCCAAATTTAATTTTATTGGCCATTTTAACTCTTAACTTGGAGAAGAGGGTATGCTGTTTGCTTTTCAGAATGACCTTTAGAACTGCAGGCGATGAGAGTGAAGCCATATCACAGAAAAGGCTTCCCCAACAGGTGAGGGACCTCCACACATTAAATTCTCCTGATCCTGATTTCTCCAAGCTGTGTGGAATTCCAAACAACACCCCTGGAGTGGTCACCTAAAAGAGACTTTTCCTACCAACTTAAAGGGACTAAATTAATGATGCAGGACATTTAACGCTTAACCAAGCAGGAGTTTTTTCAGATTCTTCATGCTGAACTGTCTCACCCTGAGTTCAGATACTAGCCCTTGCTGCATATCTTTAAAGTAACTTTGTAAAGTCTGTGCTAATTCTTCCCAAAATTGAAATGTAACCAGACCTGTTCCTTTTGTCTTTCCCATGCATTTATATCATTTTTCAATGGACTGAATTTAGGAATTTGAATTATAACAACCTGGGAATACCTGTTTTAATTCTTGTTTGTACTCTATGATGTATATAGAAGTTGTTTCTTGTAATTGCATTTGAGAATAGCAAATAGCAGACTTCACAGGCCTATTTCGATGTAATTTTATAAACAAGGATAGAGAGATATTGCCGACAGCTCTACCTAATTTCAGGAATTGTACCTCTACCCTCTGGGGCTAAGGGCGAGAGACAACCTCTGGAATGCCAGCAGCAGGAGACAAAGCTTGTCTCTAGTAGCAAAGGCCTGAATGCCTGTTGGGGAGAGGTGCAGCTCCTTGCCTTGCTAGAGTGTGTCCTAGGGAAAATCTGGCGTCACAAAGACTTGCTGATAAACCTGGGAAATCTGCTCTGCTAGGAGTGCTTTCATTCATATGATAAGGTTCCGAGGGGGATAGGTGTGTCTCCTAGGGTTTCTGCAACACTCTTCCTGACAGACACTCCCTCGGACCTCTTTGAAATGTTATCTACTGTTTGATCTTTGCGGCCCAAGAAGGGTTAATTAGGTCTGAAAGGGGGGCCTCACCCCATCCCCAGAGTGGATGGAGGGGGACCTCAGACAGCAGGAGCTCCAGTAGTGATACTGCCCTCTAGAGAACTGAGGCCCACTACAGCTCTCTTGCCCTGCAGGTGGGAGAAGTCTCCACCACGAATTCGCAGCCTCTGCAAGTAGGCTCTACTCACCTGCTGAACCAAGAGTTAGGAGAGGCTTCCTTGACTCCCGAAAACGGAGCTGTAGGGCCCCCACCTTCAGAGGCTGGTGGGACCTCTGTCCTGCCTCCACTGGTGACTGCAGCCTCAGTAAACCACCCCAATGGGTGGAGGGTGGCTTTGTGGTGCCTCCACACCCACAGGTGGAAGGGGCCTTGGGGGCTTCCGGGGTTCCTGAAACTGGAGCCCTGGGACCTTCACAGGTGGGCTGAACCAGAGTTGGGGTACTGCCATTGTAGGTAAAATAGATGAGCCACGTGAGTGCCCCACCTGGATGACAGAGCATGCACGGGCGTTGCCATCTTGGACCTGGATAAGGCTTCTCTTTAGATTATAGGCTGCATGCTACTGCTGTGTGGGCACTGCAGCAGTCAGGTTCTCTGTGTAACTGGTTCTAATAGTAATGGCTCTGGTTTTGAAAGTCATGAACTGAGGTCCAAGAGTGACCACCTGATTTATAGGGTATTTACAATGTCTAAGCTTCAGAAAGGTGCAAAATGTCCCTGGGAATCTAGGGACTTTTAGTAGAAGATGCCTACCTAAAGTTCTAGGAACTTTTAGCTGCCACATACTGAGTTTAAGTATAGTTTTTCCCAGTGTGGGAAAGGAACCAAGATTAAAAGAGAATGATGATTAAATCTATATGAGTAGAAATATGTATAAAGGATATGAAAGTTTTAAACCTAGAGTAAAGGAAACCTCAACTACTTGTTTTCTGGTTTTGTGGGAAAAGAGCAAATTTCTCTGCCATTGGTTGTTTCTGATCAGAAACCCTGTGTATCTTAAGACCTAGAAAAGGTCACTGTAGCCGGTTGGAGAGGATGCCTTTGCCACCCAGGACCCAGGAAGGGTCATTAGGGGCTGATAAGTATTTCAGCCTGAGGCAAAGCAGCATGTCTCTGCCATGAGACCGGGCCTGAAGGAGCATGTCTCTGCGTAGAGGCAAGAGAATGCCTCTACCTGTGTACTGTTTCAGAACTCTGTGTTTCGGGTTTTGCTCTGTATCTGCTCTGAAAATGAAATTGAGGATTCCAGAAAAATTTGAAACTTCATACTCTGTAAGAAAATGAACAATAGAAAGTATAAGATTTGTAAATGAAAGGATGTAAAAGTTTTTTGGATGTTGCTGAAGGTCTGTGGAAAGCTGTGCAGATAGAAAAGGGTATGTAAAAGGTTGTAGAAGTTTGCAAAAGTCTTGGAGAGGAATTATGTTGAGTTAGTAATGGAAGGTATAAGGTATGTAGATACACTCTTAGTAGGTATCAGAAGGAAAAGGATTTTCCATCATGTTTTGTATTTTTCTCTCTACCTGAACCCTCCAGAATTTGGCATTCTGAAGGAATGAATGATAACATAAGGTTTCTTTGTATAAAACCAATAAGACCAGTCATTAATAGTAGTTTTGTTAACCAGGACTTTGACTGGAATGTCATGCCTGAAGGAGGCATATATGGGTTCTGGTCATTACCAGAAAGCCCTGAGGAACCAGGATTGACCTGTGAAGTTAGCGAAAGCCCACGAGAAAAGCCTGATACTTTGGCTGGTTGTGTGGTTCGTGCCAGTCTTTTCAGGGAAGTCACAAAGGTTGCTTTCCTGAAAGATGGCTAAAAAGGAACCTGTAGGCACAATGGAGGCTCAAGGATTTGAGTGAAACAACTGGTACAGGCAAAGCCAGATGGCAGGTGTGTGGTTCTGCTTCTGTGCCCTGAGGGGTGGACTGAGAAGTCAATCTAAGAGTTCCCTGTGTGAGTTCCAGCAAAGCAGACTTAAGGATCAGAAGTGATCCAGGCTGCTCTTGGTTTGTTTATGCAAATGAACAGTCAAAATCAAAAGCAGGACCCAAAGTAGTCCCTGTAATAACAGTGAGGGTGATCTTAAGGAGAAAAATTGTAGTTCAAAGAAAATCACAATGCTTAGTATTGGACATCAGAATGGTGCAGGTAACTGTCTTGAAAATTTGTTTTCATTAAAGAATTGAAACCAGGTTTGTGATATCACTAAAGATGTACAATTTAGAGGTGCAAAGGACCTTGCAATGGAATGTCTTCCCAAAAGACAGTCTCACAGGTGCAGAGACTGGTTTGGAGATTGTTGTGTTAATTAACCTGTATGTTCTTCTGTTTTCATAGGGCATATGCCTATGACCTGCCTATGCCTATGAGTAATTAGTAGCAATACGAGCCTCACTTAAGGAGCCCATCTTTGTCATTGCCCTTCTGAGAATCAACAGTTTGGTTGAACTAAGTAGTTAAGTTAATAAAAGATTGGGGCAGTCTGTGGGCTTCACTTTAGAACTGATTTTCCCTTTTCTGTCTTGATAGCTTGGACAGAAAGGGCTCAGAAATCTGAAAGGAGGGAAATCCTAATGTATTCCCCTCAGCCCGAATAAAGTATAGTAGGCCACAAGAGTCTTGGATAGGTGTAGCATACCTTGTATGCCTTCCTCCAGATAGACCATTCTTTACTGAAGTCCCTGCCTTCGTCATTTAATAGTTATAATTTAATTGGGCTTCCAATTTCTTGCCTAATCTGTCACCTCCAGAATATGACCTGACCAGAAGGCCAACAGTCCAATAATTCCAGCCTCTGGATGCCAAGCCTGCGACTTCCTGGTGACAGCCAACTGACCAGGACCCTGTAAGGTCTTTCCCCTCACAGGAAGGACTCCCTCCATGCTGCACCCCCCCCCCCCTTTCAGGGCACCTCTGACCCAAGGGTAGGTAGGACAGCGTCCATTTCCAGCCGGAAGCAGTTAAAAGAAGATGAGACCTTCATCCATTTTCCTTTATATGATTATAAAGTGGGTGTAAATCTGAAAGGAGGAATATTGATACAGGGTGCATCCAAGGGGGGGGGCCCCGGAAAGGATTTGGGATAAAGTCTGAAGTTCAGGGTGTCCAAGAAATATTGAGATGTCCTCACCCCCCAGGGGGGAGGGATGAATAGAGCAGGGCCATTGAGAGCTGTTTTGCATAGTAACGGTTTTGCAGCTGACCTCTAGAGTGATTATTGTTTTAACCAAGAAACCTTACCTGAAACCCCAGGGAGTCTAACTGTGAGTAAGGCCCCAGAGGGACTCTGGTTCATGTGTACCCAAGGTATTTTTAAGTGCATAATTTCTACCCATCATAAGCTCTGCGTAAGCTCCTATATTATCCCCCAGGTATATCTATATGGGGGAAACCCTGAGTTTCTAGTTGCTCCACCAAGACGAGCAAAGCGAACCCTGTTCCTCATCCCTATAGCAGCCACAATAGGAATAATGGGATCTGTTGCCGTAGGGGCGGTAGCACTCATCCAAGGGGAAATAAACCTTAGGCGGCTGTCTCAGACCTTTTCAAAGGATATCTCACTCCTCCAAGATCAGATAATATATTTAGAGTGCCAGGTAGACTCTCTCGCTGAAGTTGCCTTGCAGAATAGAAGGGGGCTAGACCTCCTTTTCCTCCAGCAAGGGGGGCTATGCGCTGCATTAGGGGAGGAGTACTGTTTTTATGCCAACCATTCTGGAGTCATAAGAGAAAATATTAGGACCCTCATCAAAAGATTAAAGAATAGAGAAAAGGAAGAAGATGACTCCAATTGGTATGCCTCTATGTTCAAGACATCCCCTTGGCTGACCACCCTCATCTCAGCCATTGCTGGGCCCCTTTTACTGCTTTTATTTGCTATTACTTGCTATTACCATAGGCCCTATTATTCTCAATAAGATCCTTGCCTTCATCAAGGAAAGAGTAGAAACAGTTAAGTTAATGGTACTTTCCCAACCATATACCATTCTTCCAGACTATGAAGAGTCAAGGGTTTGACATACTCCCGATGAAAATGGGGGAATGTTGAGATCTGGGAAATTGAGAACATAGCTTGACCACAGCAAAACTGGCTGATTGTAATCTGCTTAGTTTTGAATTTTAAAACCCCACCCTGTTCCCACGGGCGGTCTCTGTCAGCAAATAGCTAACTGCCATGTCTGCTTCTGTTCAACGCTTGCTTGCTTGTCCCTATATAGGGACTTAGCTGTAAGCGCTCGATGCGACTCTCATCTGCAGCCCTTTTGGGCACCGTGCCTCTGGGCACCCCGAGAGTTCGCCCCTGTGCAGGTTAAGCTTGGCCAATAAAATAAGATCAAAACCCTGAAAGGTCTTCAAAAATTATTCTCACATCCAGTGGATATAACAGAAAGAATGATAGGAAGAGAGAGCAAGTGAAAGAGATTGGCTTACATATTGATTGTGGAGGTTTGCAAGTCTAGCCTATGCAGGCTATGTTGGCAGCAGGCTGGTGACTCAAGGAAGAGTTGATGTTGTATCTTGTGTTTGAGGGCTGTCTTCTGCCCCGATTCCATCTTTTTAGGAGAAATCAGTATTTTTATTAATGTATTTAACTGACTGTCTGTGGCCTATCCACATTATAGAGTATAATCTGATATATTGATACACAAAATGTACTGATTAATGTTAATCTCATTTATGAAATGCCTTCCTAGCACCATCCAGATTTGTATCATCATCTATCTGGGAACTATGGCCTAACCAAGTTAATTCATGAAATTAGCCATCACACTAGGTATTGCCGAATTACTCTAGGTATTAAAATGTACACATATACTTTGTCATAGTCTGTTGGTATCAATATTTACCACTCTGAATAGAGTAGAAATATTATCTTTCTTTCTCCACTTTCAATATATAAAGATGTTAAAATATTTTCAACATCTGAGGTCTGTCTGGAAAAAGTCCAGCTATTGTTCACACAAGGAGAATGGTTTGTGTGATATAATCTGGCAGCCAAGGAGAGTTGACTGGAATGCACATGTGAGAACAATGACGACTTCATTGTAGTAGTCAGTGGGGTGGTAGAAACCATTGACTGATCATGTGTACTGTGTGTCCATTGCATTCAAAATGATTGAGCAAGTAGACCAATAAGTCTGTATCAAATTTTGTGTTAAGCTTGAAAATTCCTTTCCGGGAGCTATCTGGGTGGTGCAGAAGGCCACAACTATGGGCAGCTGGTGATCAGTAACTTCATCACGACAATGCATCCACTCATGTATCCCATCTCATGAAGTTTTTTTGGTGAAACATCAAATCACCCAGGTGACTCAGCTTCCTGCAGCCCAGATTTGGTACCCTGTAACTTCTGGCTTTTCCCAAAACTAAAATCACCTTTGAAAGGGAAGAGATTTCAGACTGTTGATGAAATTCAGATGGACAGCTGATGGTTTTGGGGAGAACTATGTAAGGTGCCAGAGTGTCTGCTTTGAAGGGAACTGAGGCATCATTGTTCTATGTCCAGTGTTCCTTGTCTTTCATATCTTCTTCAATAAATGCCTATATTTTTCACAGTACATGTCTGGATACTTTCTGGACAGACTTTGTACATTGAATATTGTATCAGATTGTTATATAAATTTTTCTTCTATAGTCAAATATTATTTAAAACTTACAGGAAGAAATGTAGTTTATTCTATCTTCATAATTATTTTTATAAGTTTCAATTAAATATTTTCCTTTCTGAAAAATATAATCCTTTTCTTAAATTATTTTTTCAGCCATTCTTTAAGGGTAGCTTTGCTAGTAATAAATTACCTTAGCTTTTCTTCATCTTTCAATGCCTTAATTCATTTTTAGAATTGTAGAAATTTGGTATACAACTCTCTGTTTTTGAACACTTGAAATACATTACGCCACTTCTTTTTTATCTTTATGGTTTCATTTAAGAAATTCACTGTTTTGATTTGGTGTTCCCCTATAAATTATATGCCATTTTCTCTGGATATTTTAAATATCTTACTTTTGCCTTTAGTTTTTAAATTTTGATTAGATTTTTTAAATTATGATATATTTAATTAGTCTGTGCATACATTTTTGAGTTTATCCCACTTATAGTTTGGAATTTGTAGGTTATATTTTCTTTTGCTAAATTCATATTTTTGTAAAAAACAAACGCCTTCCACAATATTTTTTAATCCCACCTTTTTTTCCTCTCCTGAAGCTTGGTTGATATAAATTTTGCATCTTTTGTTATAGTTTAATATACTCCTGAAGTTCTGCTTATTTTTTACCTTATTTCTTCTATTTTGTTCACATCAGTTAATGTATATTGTTTCATCATCAGGTTCACTGATTATTCCCTCTGATCCCTCCATTGTGTTATTCAGCCCATCCTATGATTTCTGCAAACAATTCTGTTATTGTACATAATTCTTAAACTTTTTCTGCTTCTTTTCATAGCTGCTATTTATGTGTTTAGACATTCTATATTTTATTCATTTAAAGCATGTTTGTATTTTCTCTTTAAGGTATTTTTATGATGTACTCTTTAAATTTCTTCTCTGATAATTTTAACCTTCTTGTCATTTGTGTTTGTTGTTTTTTTCAGTCAGTTTGAGACATTTTTGTTTATTGAAATGTGTTATTTTCATTTGAAACCTGGTCATTTTGTATATCATAAAATTTAAATCTTATTTAATCTTATTAAAATCTTATATTTTAAAAGACCTTGTTTGGTGTGCTTTTTTGGTGAAGGAATTGGTTGGATAGGGCACACTACCACCCTGTTACTTCCAGGTAGGAGTGGAAGTTTAAGTTCATTACCATTTGGCAGAGTTGGAAGCTTTAGCTCCCTCCCTGCTTGATCTCAGCATCATTCTGAAGGGGGCTGTGGGCCATATCCAGACTCGTAAGCACAGACTGCTGGCTCTCAAACCAGCCTTTCCTGGCAGGTGTGGAAGGTGTAGTTCTTTGTATAGTGGTGTTTGGCAGTAGCAGACTTGGCATTGTCTGCAAATTTTCTGTTATGTAAAGCTGTCCCTATGCTCCTCCTTTAGCTAGAAAAAGAAAATTTTTCTTAGGGACAATTTTTGTCTGTGACTCCTGGCGTTTGTGAATTTTCAACTTCTTCAGCACCTATTCTGGAATATTTGAGAGAAAAAGAAATCCAGGAAACTCACCATTTTCTTATTCCTTGGATCCCAAAGTTCTTAGCTCTTTGAATTCTTCCCACATTTGAGTCTTTTTATTTTTGTTTTATATTTAATATTCAAGATTTTTATTTGTACTTAGTTTGGCCATGTGGAAAATATGTCTATTTCATACCCCCTCCCAATCTAAAAATGGTTCATCATAATTCAATACAGAAGAATATTCTTTTCAATAAATAGCATTGGGAGAAAATGGAAATCTATATTTTAGAAACAATATTGTGCTAAACCTTAAATGGTGAGCAAAAATTTAATAAATCTAAATGTAAAATGTAAGACCAAAATTTTTGGAGGGAAATATAAACATTTTTAGAACCTGTTGTTTGGCAGAGAATACTTAGGCATGATATCAGAAGTATTATCTAAAAAGTACAAATTTGATACATTGGACTTCATTAACATTTAGAAATATTTTCTTCTCTGTTAAAGACACTGTGAAGATACTGAAAAAATAGCATTACAACACATAATATTTGTAAGTTGCATATAAACCAAAAGACTTCTTTGTAGAATATATATATTTCAAAACACAAACCACACTCCTGATCAACTAAATTAGAATCTGTGGACTTGGTACATAGGCAAGTGTATTTTTACCATATTTCTAGATGATTCCAATGTGCAGACAAGTTTGAGAACCACTGGTATAGCTTAAAATACATGTACTGCTACTAATTATAGAGACTATAATGAAATGATAAAACAGAAAAATATATAAACAGACTCCTTAAAGCAAAATATAGAAGTTACCAATAAACATTTGGGATAAGATGAAACTTTAGGTTGGGAGGGCAATTTTTAATAACAATTTCATTCTTGATAACTAATAACCTAATTTTCATTGTAGTAATTAATTCTTGACTATAAGATTCTTTATTTGATCATGGAATAGACTAACAGCTGTAAGAAGTGAGGAGGGATGTGGGGACTGATTGAAAGAAGGTGAAAGTTAGTCAAAGAACAAATATGCATGACGTAGAGACATGGACAACAGTGCTGGGACTGACTATGAAATTGGGGGGTAGGTTGAGTGGAGGGGAACAAAGAAGGGAAAATTGGAACTTCTGTAATAGCATAAACAATACATTTTTTAATTTTTTTATTTGATTGTTTAAAGGCTTTGATTTTTTCAATACCTTCCAAAATTAGCACAGTATAATTCACAAGACATTTTTAAAATTTAATTTAAATGTATTCCCTACTTTTTACTCTCAGACATAACACACACCTATATTCTTCTACCTAGACACACTCAGGATTTATGTTTTATATCAAACAGACAAGTTTTAGTTATAAGTAACTTGGCAATTAGCCTCACTGTGTATAAAATACTGGCAATGATCATTGTTCCTGAGTGAGTGTTGCTCTCAGCAGTCTTGGAGTTTTCATCCACATCAATATTCTATTTGATAGAAATACCTCCTTAATTTCCACTTTATTTTTGAAATAGAATAGTCAAAGAGGGAAGTAACTAAGCAAATCTTTTTTATGAACTTAAGAGAGATCGTTCACAAATTAGATCTTCTATTTCCCTCTGGCCTTTCTATAAACTACAGTAAAGATCCTAATGCATTTTAGTTTTATTTTCTTCCACCACCTCCTATTAAATACATTTTTACTGTTTTTAACTCAGAAAACTTGAGCTGCTTCTTCCTTATATTTTTGGTCTCTTGGCCAAACATCTTCACACTCCTATTCTTAGAACACAAAAACACACATATGCAAACACACGTTCTCCAATTCCCTTCTTCTTACAGTCCTTCTAATCATACCAACTCTTCAGCATCTGCCTGTTCACAACTGTACCTCAGAGCTCACTTAAACTGTATGCTTAGCCCATCTCCTGGTTGCAACTGTGATGATTCACATCATATGTCTTAATTTAAATTAATTTCTATATTGTGTATATGTCATTGCAATCACCAGTCTAAATCCTAAAAGTGTTATAGATCATCCATAACATAAAACATAAAAATCATAAATCTATATTTAAAGTGCAAAGCACTGTGCAATTTAATATATAATAAACTCATTTGAAGATATTTTATTATATGCATATTTATCAAAAACTGCATAAATATACTTTGATGTCTGTATAGCCAAAACCTGTTTTCTAAATTACTTTTTACTATACTGTGTATATATGATATATTTGTAAGATAATTTAAAAATAAACCCAAAGATGTATTTTTTAAATATGGAGAATAATTATGGTGAATACTGAGTGAATTAATTTGACACCACTGTTGAGATATTTGGGTGGAACTTGTATCTATTTTTAAGAATTACTTTATTGGGAATAGGATGATGCTGGCTTCATAAAAAGAGTTAGGGAGTCTTCCGTCATTTTGGATTTTTTGGAATAGTTTGTGAAGGATAGGGGTTAGCTCATCCTTAAATGCTTTGTAGAATTCTCCTATGAAACCATCTGGTCCAGGGCTTTTGTGTGTCAGGAGTTTTGTGATTACTGCTTCAATTTCATCTGCTGTTATTGGTCTGTACAGACTTTCTGCTGTTTCTTCATTGAGTTTTGCCAGTCAGTAAATGAATGGTTCAAAAAACTATGGTACATTTACACAATGGAATTCTATGCAGCAGAAAGAAAGCAGGAGCTCCTACCCTTTGCAAGAGTATGGATGGAACTGGACAGCATTATGCTAAGTGAAGTAAGCCAGGCAGTGAAAGACAAATATCACAGGATCTCACCTTTAACAGGAACCTAAACAACAAAACAAAGAAACAAACAAACAAAACAAGTAAAATATAACCAGAGACACTGAAATAGAGAACAGGCTGACAGTGACCAGAGGGGAGGGGGAGAGAATTTCAGGGGAAAAGGGGAAAAGTTTACATGAACAAGTATAAAGGACACAGAGACAAAAACTGGGGGGGGGGTGTGTGGAAATGGGAGGGAGGTGGGGAGGGCTAGGGGGGTGGGTTGGGAAGAGAATAAAAGATAGAAAACTGTACTTGAACAACAATTAAAATAAAATAAAATAAAATAAGCCTAAAATATTTTATTGAATAGGTGAATTGGGTGCCAACTATTTCATAAAAGAAAAAAGTTTAAAGTAAATTTAATAGGGAGATCATCTTATTTTATAAAATTAATAACATACTTATCTAAGTTGTTTTATTAGGGAGTTTTTCAAGAAAATTGTAACAAAATAAGCACAGTGTTCTACAAAGTATATTTCTGTCACTTAGGGCACCATGCTTCTCCAGTTGCAGTGTTATAAATACTTCTTGTCTCTAATGCATCATTTCTTCCCCAAAACTATAGATGTGGAAATGATCTTGTACAACTACCCCCAGCAGTGGTGACTTCTGGGGCTGTCATGAAGTGTCAGCCAAGATAACAACTACTGGAATTTGTAAAGAGCTAAATAAAGACTGGGGACTGAATAAAACACCTCAACACAGAAAACCATACATCATCTCCTTTGCTTCCATTTTGGAAGTTGGCACATACAGCTTATATTTAGCAGGAAGGGAATGTAATGATTTTGCTTAATGCTCAACAGTTGCTCATTAGGCAGATCAGAAAGAGAAATGCATGATGAAATATTAGTTAAACTTGCAGAGTAGGTGCCAGGAGTATCAGATTTCATGTCTTGCTCACTAACCTTGAGAGACCTTAACAACTTATTTTCCTTTTGCAGTTCCTGGATTTTCCATGCTTAGTGTTGGGACAAGAGTAGTTTCTCAACATCTTTGCGGCTGTAGTTGGAATTTGCAAAGCTTTGAGATCCTTGAAATCACAAGTTCCCTTGTGACCAAATAAATGCCCCCATGTCAGTATTCATGCAGTATAAGGCATGAGAGGGACATAGGAATACAATTTTTAAGAAATAAAGTTTGATTTGATGAAAGTATATCCTTGGTGAGGTTAAAGTTATTTTACATCAAATTGACCTCTTGTGGTCACTTGGTCTTTAGGTGATTCAATCAAATTACATGTATGTGGGCAAGAGATATGAAAGTACATGCAAACGTGTATTTTGTTAAAATCAAGTAGAGGTAGCCAGTTTCAAAGTTAATAACATATAGTTATTTATCTACAACTCAATATTTTTTCATATAGTAACTTGTTTCTCATTGGAGCAATGTTCCTGTTCTTTTATGCCAAGAGCTCTGAAGATAATGAGGCTTTCATAGTAAATTTAGTAAGAGTGAATAAGTTTAGATGTCATTATTTTAATATATTCTTGGTCTGTAAACAGAGTGACTTTAGTTTTCAAGTTGCTGAATTATAAAATGATAAGAAATTGTATAATATTTCAGAAAAACAGTTCATGATCTTATATTTTGTCTACAGTGATTGCTGTGGTAACTATTTCATTTTAGTTTAAGTTTCTTTTTAGTACAATGTAATACTGATAATATTGATTTAGTTGCTGGCAGAAATGTGTAATATGATTTTAGTTTGTTAACATATTTTGAAATAGCCTTGATTTCTTTCACGGTTTACTGCATATAATATTTATTTGAATAAGTAATATTTTAAAAATTCTGGTCATGAAGGCAGGAGATAGCTCTTATCTGACCCATCTAAATGAGCATTGTGCTGGATGTACTCTGTTCCAGCTGATCATCTGGAGACCTATGAGAAGTCTGAGCAGTCGGTGATGCTCATTATGTGGTCTGCTGAGAGTAAAGGAGGCAAGTGCAGAGCCAATATTAGCTGTGGCTTTCTGAAAATAAGTTGCCTATGGTCAGCATTTATGATTCCAACCAGCCACCATTGCCAGTGTTTGAGATGCCATGGGCCTATTCCAAAATTCAGGCTGAGCCTGTGCCAGAGCTCAGTATCATTCATGGTCTGGGTACATTTCTGTGGAAAGATATAACTCACTGTATACATTTTCAGTGACAGAGTAATAAATCTGCTTCTTATTAAAACAACTATTTTTGTAAAACCTCTCTAATAAAAATTGATAGCATAAAAATACCCACACACAATCACATTTCAACTCTAAGTTTTCCCCAAAAATGCAGTTCAGTTTCCCATACCATGTGAAGTTAGAGGAAGAAAAGGAAATAAGTATATGTAGCAGACAGTTGATGCAAAATTAACTAATGAAGATGGTGTTGCATAAATTGTCATAGCCTATGATCGTCATAGGTCAAATGTATTTTATCTTGCACTTTAATTCAAGCTGGTTTCTAGCACTCAAGCTCACCAAAGGAAAATGCTTTTAAAATATTAGCCTGGGACAATATTAGTAAGAAGGTTATAATAGTATTTACTAGGAAAATTTGAGGAAAATAAAATCTAAATTATTGGCAATACATTTTTCCCCAGGCGATGAAGACAGTGTTTTAGAAATATTAAAATTTTCAGGGAAATGTGGGGCTTCATCTGATCTTGGTAAACTAACTTTTGCTGCAAAAGTCAGGTACATTTAAGCCAACTTTTTAATGAGAATAAAAAGTTGACTTTAGCTAACCATAAAGGGTGAAGAGACCATAGGTAAATTTAGTTAACTCCTCTCTGCTAGATTCAGCTGATTCTTTTCCTTTGACATGCAGCCCCCATTGCCCAAGGTACACTTCAGAGGAAATTTTCAGAGGAAAACTGCTTCTTTTGGAGGCAGAGCCAACTGCTTTTTCCCCTAAGTGAACACTGAAACCTGATTGAAATAAGGGACTTTGCTCTCCATAGCAGATGTGATGAGAATTATAAAGGCTGAGTCCATTCATTGGCTGGTCAGATGTCAATCAGATACCCTCAAGCAAGCATTGTGTGTGCTGGATTTAGCAACTGTCATTAATGGGTGGCAAATGTAATGTACAGCACTAATGAAATTAGGTTATAAAAAAGCCAGTGACTTTTGTTTTGAATATTCTCTCTCTCTTTTGTTCTGTCTCCCCCCCTTCCCCATCCACTTTGGGGAGAAAAAAAACCTCATGTTTTAGCAGTCCTATTGTGAGGCCCATGTGGCAAGGTCCTAAAACCTCTAATCAACAGCCAGTGAGAATCTGAGTCTGCCAACAACCACATTAGTGAGTTTTGAAGCAGATTTCTCAGCCTTAGTTGAACTGTAGTCCCAAGTGAGAACTCAATCCAAACCTTGTGATAGAACCTGGGCCAGAACTACTGAGATAAGAAGCTCCAGACTGACTCACAGAAACTGTGTGAGATAATACATGTTTGTTGTTTTAAGATGCTAAGTTAAGATTTGAGGTAGTATGCTACACAGCAATCAATAACTAATACAGTCAGTTTCAATGACAAATTGCAGTAGGAATCCAACTTTTACACCTGCATGCTTTTCTTATTAGATTCTCTTGAAGGCATCCCCACTGTTCCCCTGACTTTAACAATTAGAATTTCTTAAGACTGTTGTCTGTCCTGAGTTCTGTTTTCCTCTTACTCTATAATCTTAGGTAATCATATTTGCCTGTAATAAGCTCAGATACCAATTAAAAACTTACCTTACATGTTCCAATTTCTTGACCAAGTTTGTTCAACCATGGCTTTTTTGACATATTGGATAGGATAAGTTCTAGTTGTGAGGAGGACTGTCCTGTGCACTTTAGGATGTTTGGCAGCATCCCTTGTCTGTACATTCCATGTGCCAGGAATATCCTGTCCTTTTTCAGTACTGAAAACCAAAAACATCTCCAGGTATTGCCAAATATTTCCTTGTGCTGGGGGATCCATGATGCTAGCTGAGAATAACTCCAGTAACCATTATTCAGATTGACATATTCAACCACCTACCCAAGCAAGAATAGTATAATCTCATAGACATCTCAAACCTTACATGTTAAAGTTGAAATTCATAATCTCAAAATTTCCCTCACCTCTCCCTAGAAACCTAGTTACCTTGAGTGCTGCCCATTTCATTAGGTGTCTACACAATCTGCCAACTGCTAAATGCCTTAATGGTAAAGTATTCATCACTGTCAACTAGTTTTTTTACTGCTATCATTTCTCTGTATTTCTATCTTTATCTCAGGCAACTCTGTCCTTTAGTCATTGCCCTCTAATTACCATGTTGTTATTGTTTGCAGAGCATCTTTTGTGCCAGCCTCTATCCCATGTAATTGCCTTTGCACATATCTCTCCAGCCTGTAATACAACCTGCATTCCTTTTTACTTCTCTATCTAAATCATCTCTCAAATTCAGTTCCAATGTCAATTCTTCAAGGAAGCCTTCCCTAATTGTCTCAGACTAGGGTTAGTCCCCCAATTATAATCTCAGTCAGCTTTTTCTTTTTTAAAAGTATAATTATTTTTGGAAACTTGAGTGTTTTCCTATCACCAATAAGTTTAGCTTCATAATGAATGTACCATATCTGTGTCCTTTTGCCTCTACATAAAACTTATACTTTGGTAACAGCCTGCAAAGAGCACTCAGAAAATATTTGATGATTTTAAAAATCAGTGTCTAAATGAACAAAGTAAAAGGTCCTGGGAATTTTGTTATTCATGCCCCTGAAGTCTTGGAGTGACTTGACAGGACTGTATATTTTATGTTAATTCTTCTGTATAAATATTTCCCATTTTTATAATTTGGGAAATGTATGCTAAAACTTTATGTGTGAGATTCACTATTCTTGTATGATACAAAGAATATTACTGAACAATGAATTATACAACTGTTATTAGAGTTAATGAACCAACTGATTATGTATAACATGAATAGTAATATATAAAGAGAATGAACATTTATTTTGAAAAGTGTCAAAATACTTCAATTTTAGAAGTGTAAATGAAAAAGCTTTTCATTCCCAGAAATTATAATTAAAACAACAGATATATTTATGTACATAAAAAAATTCTATGCAGCTAAAAGTGACACCATAATTAAAATTTAAGAAAACAGACATTTATGATAAAGTATTACTATATTTAAAGAATTTTTTCAGACTAATAAGAAATGGCAAATCATATATTGAAAATATTGGGGAAGTGTATGCAAAAATAGAAATGAACTATACATATTATTTGAACAAAATAAAGCACATTCTGTTTTATAATGTCCAAAATATTGGAAGCAACTTATATAACAACAAGGATGATTTAAGAAAGTATGCATCTCTTAAATAAATTTTATTCACAAAATAAAATTGAGACAAGAAGTCTATATTTGTTAACAAGAAGGTATGTATATTTACATATACCTACACATATTTTTCACATAGTTAAGTGAAGAATAGATTACAGAATATGACTATTAAGATACCATTTTCATAAAAATGTGGCATGTATAGATCAATAAAAGTAGTGTAGACAAAAAGATGTCACTGTGGTAATTATGTTTAGATGATGGAGTTCTATTACTATTTGAACTATATATATTGGTCTAGATTATTTATAATGTACACCAATTACTTTTATTTTATTTATTTCACATTTTTTTACTGTTGTTCAAGTGCAATTATCTCCATTTTCCCTCCATCACTACCCCCACCCAGCAATCCCCAGTTCCCACACTCAATTCTGGCCCCCTTTGGTTTTGTCCATGTGTCCTATATACATGTTCCTGAAAACCCTTCCTCCCTTTCCTCCCATTATCCCCTCTCACCTCCCCTTTGGTTAGAGGGAACAAACTGTCAGTTTGTTCTTTATTTCAATGTCTCTAGTTATATTTTGCTTACTTGTTTGTTGATTAGGTTCCACTTACAGATGAGGTCATATGATATTTGTTCTTCACCACCTGTTTACTTCACTTAGCATAATGCTCTCTAAATTCCTCCATGCTGTTGAAAAGGGTAGGAGCTCCTACTTTCTTTGCGCTGCCTCATATTCTATTGTGTACATGTACTATTGTTTTCTGATTTCCTCATTTACTGATAGGCACTTAGGCTGCTTCCAACACTTCGCTATTGTAAATTGTGCTGCTATGAACATTGGGGTGCATAGGTTCCTTTGAATTGGAGATTCAGGATTCTTAGGATATAATCCTAGCAGTGGAATTCCTGGGTCAAAAGTCAGTTCCCTTTTTAGTTTCCTGAGGAAACTCCATACTGTTTTCCACAGTGGCTGCACTAGTCTGCATTGCCACCAACAGTGCACTAGGGTTCTGTTTTCTCTACATCCTCTCCAACATGTGTTTGTTGATTTGTTTATGATGGCCATTTCCACTGATTTGAAGTGGTATCTCATTATGGTTTTAATTTGCATCTTTCTGATGGCTAGTGATGCTGAGTATCTTTTAATAAGTCTTTGGACCCTTCGTATATACACCTCAAGAGATGTCTGTTACAGTCCTTTGCCCATATTTTAATTGTGATGTTTGTTTTCCTGGAGTGTAGTCATGTGAGTTCTTTATATATTTTGGAAATCAAACCCTTGTCCAAGGTATCACTGGCAAATATGTTTCCCATACAGTTGGTTCTCTTTTCATTTTAATGCTGTTTTCTTTAGACATGCAGAAGATTTTATTTTGATGAGATTCCTTTTGTTTATACTTTATGTCCCTTGCTCTAGGGGACATAATGGTGAAAATATTATTGCATGGAATATCTAAAATTTTCCTGCCTATGTTTTCCTAAAGGACTTTTATGGTGTCACAGTTATATTTAAGTATTTTATCTACTTTGAATTTACTTTTGTGTATGCTATAATTTGACGATTGAGTTTCTTTCTTTCTTTCTTTTCTTGTATATAGCTGTCCAGATCTCCCAATACCATTTGTTGAAGAGGCCCTTTTTACTCCATTTTATGCTTCTATCAACTCTGTTGAATATTAATTGACCATAGAGACTTGGTTTATTATTTTTTTTGTGAGCTCTCTATTCTATTCCATTGGTCTATGTGTCTGTTGTTATGCCAGTATCAAGCTGTTTGGATTACAGTAGCCTTGTAATACATTTTGATTTCAGGCATTGTGATCCCTCCTACTTTGTTGTTCTTTCTCAAAGCTGTTGTGGTTATTCGGGATCATTCGTGGTTCCACATAAATTTTTGAAGTGTTTGTTTTATGTCTGCGAAATATGCCATTGGTACTTTAATCGGGGTTGAGTTGAATCTATAAAATGTTTTGGGTAGTATGGACATTATGATGATGTTAATTCTTCCAATCCATGAACATGGTACATGCTTCCATTTCTATCTTCCTTAATTTCTTTCTTCAGTGTTGTGTAGTTTTCTGCATATAGGTCTTTTACGTCCTTGGTTAGGTTTATTGCTAGGTACTTTATTTTTCTAGTTGCTATATCAAATGGGACTTTTTCCTTATTTCTGTTTCTGATATCTCACTTCCACTGTACAAAAAAATGTCCTCGGTTACTGATTATTTACTTTGTATTTCACTGTTTTGCCAAGTTCACTTATTAGGTGGAGTAGTTTCTTGGTAGAGTCAATAGGATTTTCTATATACACTATCATGTCATCTGCAAACAACAATAATTTTGCTTCCTCCTTTCCAATTTGGATGCCTTTTATTTCTTTTTCCTGATCGCTGTGGCTAGGACTTCCAGTACTATGTTAAATAGAAGTGGTGACAGCAGACATCCTTGCCTTGTTTCTGATCTAGTGGGAAAGCTTTTAGTTTTTGCCCATTGAGTATGATGTTGTCTGTAGGTCTGTCATATATGGCCTTTATTATGTTGAGGAATGCTCCCTCTATTCCCACTTTGCTGAGTGTTTTTTATCAAAAAATGTATGCTGTAACTTATCAAATGCTTTTTCTACATCAATTGATATGATCATGTGATTTTTGTCTTTCCTTTTATGTGGTGTATTCCGTTTATTAGTTTGAGAATATTATACCATCCTTGCATCCCTGGGATGAATCCCACTTGGTCATGATGTATGACCTTTTTAATGTATTGCTGGACGTGGTTTGCCAATATTTAGTTGAGGATTTTGGTGTCTGTGTTCATTAGCCATATTGTCCTGTAGTTTTCTTCCTTTGTTGTATCTTTATCTGGCTTTGGGATTAGGATGATGCTGGCTTCATAAAAAGAGTTTGTGAGCCTTCCACCTTCTTGGATTTTTTTACAATAGTCTGTGAAGGAGAGATTAGCTTTTTCATAAATGTCTTCTAAAATTCTCCTGTGGAACTCTCCAGTTCAGGGCTTATGTGTGGCAGGAGTTTTTTGATTACTGCTTTGATTTCATAAGTTATTATTTGTCTCTTCAGGCTTTCTCCTCCCATTTCATCGAGTTTTGGGAGATTATATTTGTCCATTTCACCTAGGTTTTCAAATTTCTGGGTGTATAGTTCTTCACAGTAATTTTGTACAGTGTTTTGTATTTCTGTGGAATTGATTCTAATCTCTCCTTTTTCATTTTGATTTTGTTTATTTCTATTGTTTCCTTTTTTTTCTTGATGAGTTTGCTTAAAGACTTATTGGTATGCTTATCTTAGAAAGAACCGGCTCATGGATTTATTGACCCTTAGAATTGTTCCTTTAGTCTCTATGCCATTTAATTCTGCTCTGATCTTGGTTATTTCCTTTCTTCTGCTTGCTCTGGGCTGGCTTTGTTGTTGTTCCTGGAGTTCTTGTAGGCATAGGGTTAGGTTGTTTATTTGAAATGTTTGTATTTTTTTAAGGTAGGCCTGTATCACTATGAACTTTCTCTCACAACTGCCTTTGCTGTGTCCCATAAGTTTTGGATTGTTGTGAGTTCATTTTCATTTATTTCCAGAAACTTTTTGCTGTCTTCCTTAATCTCATTCTTAACTCATTCATTCTTGAATACGATGCTATTCAATTGCCATGATTTGAGTGTTTTGGGTTTTTTTCTTGAGGTTGTTTTCTAGTTTCAGTCCCTTGTGGTTGGAGAAAATGCTGATATGATTTCAACTTTCTTGAATTTGTTGAGGCTTGTTTGGTATCATGTCATGTGGTCTATCTTTGAAAATATTTCATATGCTTTGAAAAGAATGTGTATTTTGCCTCTTTGAGAAGAAACATTCTACATAGATCAGTCAAGTCCATTTGATGCTGAACTGATTTTTCAACACTGCAATATCTTTGTTTATATTTTGTTTGGAAGATCTATCTATTGTTGACAGTAGTGTGTTAAAAGCCTCCACTTTAATTGTGTTGCTGTCAATATCTTTCTTGAATTTATCCAAGATTTTCCTTATGTATTTGGGTGTGGCAATGTTGGGTTCGTATATGTTTATGCTATTTATGTCTTCTTAATGGATTCTTCCCTTCAGTATTATAAAGTGTCCTTATGGGTCTCTTTTTATGGCCCTTGCTTTGAAGTCAATTTTGTCTGATATGAGTATTGCTACCGCAGCTTTTTTTTTCCCACTCCATTTGCTTGGAATATATTTTTCCAACCCTTCACTTTCAGTCTGTGTAGGTTTTTTGTTCTGAGGTGGGTCTCTTGTAGGCAGCATATATGTGGATCATGATTTCTTATCCATTCAGCTACTTTGTATCTTTTGATTGGAGCATTTAATCTATTTACATTTAAGGCTATTATTGATAGGTACTTATTCATTAACATTTTATTTTCTTCATACCTGTGTTCCTCTGTCTCTCACTCTTTTTCTTCCTTTTCTTAAAGCAGTCCCTTTACCGTATCTTTCAGAGTGGGTTTGGTGGAGCTGTAGTCTTTCAGCCTTCTTTTGTCTGGGAAACTTCTTATTGTGCCTTTCATTTTAAACGAGAACCTTGCTGGGTATTGTAATCTTGGTTGTAGGCCTTTGCTTTTCATTACTTGAAATATTTCTTGCTATTTCATTCTGTCCTGTAGTGTTTCCTTTGAGAAGTCAGCTGCTAGCCTTATCAGGGCTCCCTCGTATGTTACTTCCTTGCTGCCTTCTTAATTATCTCTTTGTCTTTGAATTTTCCAATTATAATTATGATATGTCTTGGATTGGGTCTTTTTGGGTTCCTCTTGATTGGGACTTACTATGTTTCCTGAATTTGTATTACTTTTTCTCTCAACAAATTAGGGAAATTTTTTATCATTACTTTTTCAAACAGGTTTTCACCCCCTGTTCTTCTTCGCCTCCTTGTATCCCTGTTATATATGTTTCCTATTGTCCTGCAGTTCCATTAACACCTCTTCATTCTTTTTGAGTCTTTTTTTCCTTTTCCTGCTCTTTCTGGATGTTTTTTTTCTACTTAGTCCTCAGCTTGTTGATTCAATCCACTGATTCATCTAGCCTGCTTTTAATTCCCTCCACTGTCTTCTTCATTTCAGAATTGGATTTTTCATTTCCTCCTGGCTCTTGTTGATAGTTTCTATTTCCTGTTTTATACTGGTATAAGTTGCAGTAAGTTCATCAAAGTTTCCCCGTAGTTTTTGGTAATTCTCAGTGAACTCATTGTTCACTGAGGAACATTGTTCACTGTTCAATGGTTATAAGGAAGCCATAAACCAGTGGCTTCTTTCTAACCCTTGCTTTGAACTCAGTACCTGATAGTCGACTCACCTCTATTTTATTTAGCATTCTTTCTGAGGCTTTCTCCTTTCCTTTTTTGGGGGGTTTGCTTCTTTGTCTTCCCATTGTTTGTGAGATTCATTGTTAGCCTCGGGTTCTTAAATTGGTATGTTCTGACTCTGAGTTTGTCATGGTAACAGGGTACAGCCAGGCCCCACCCCCCCCAAAGGAATTTGTAATGGAGTCCAGGATTCATGGTGTCCAGGAAATGTTAAAAATATAGAGTGTTCTTACCCCCACAAGTCTGAACTGAGGCATGGGATAAATGAGGCAAGGCCATTGAGCTATTTTGCATATCAATTTTGGAAATAACCCCAGGAATGGTTGTTTAACATATCTATAACTTTTGACTGATTTCATAGATATGTTAAGTAGCTGTGGCCATGCCTTGAGCCAGGGAGATGGGAGTGATTTCCACTCAGGATGTAACTAAGAGGCAACTCCCCTTAGTTATAGCACCTTTATGGGAGCTTGGAGATGGCTGTTTACATACCACAGGGCCATACCTTCCCAGACTTACTATAGCATCTGAGGAAGGCTAGAAAAATATGGGAATGCTGGCAGATGTAGCTGATTGTGGGAGGAGTTGGAAATGGGGATACAGAGGAAAATTTGTGCTGGGATTTAAACCCAAGCATGACAGCCATGGGTGTGGGAACCATGTAGCTTTGGGTCCTCCTTTTGCCACATCACTTAGGAAGCAAGAAATACCTTGTGTGGAAGGAAAGAGGTGAAAGGACTCTTGCTGGCAGGCCCTGAGAATATGTGGTTTTAGATAAAGAACTGGAAATCATGGCATCCACACAGCTGACGGTACTGGGAATCACAGGAGGCCTCCAGATGAGCACGGATTATTGGGAAGAACCAGGGGCTATCTGAGCCACAGACTTCTATTTCTTTTCCTGAGATATAGCACCCCAGACTGGGCAAATGGGAGGAGGAAGGACTATGTGTATTTGTGGGTGTTTTAGGGACTTTAGGGTTTTATTGAAGACATTAAGTCATTACTCTAAGGCTGTATAACTTTTAAATAGTTCCTTTTCATTTCCCCAATTTCTAGCATTGAGAGCTAAAATTTCCTGGCAGCAGGGAAGGCAAACCTAGTACAGAGGGACTTTGGGAAAAGGGGGGCCCATTTGGTACTGGTATATTACCCCCCAACAGGTCTGTTCTATAATAGTGTGAAATTCTATGGCAGGAGACCTGTGAGATTCAGTGGTGCAGTCTTCTTGATCTCCTGAACTTGCTGCTCCTAGGATGACATTTGTGTTGGCTTTCTGGATGTTATTGGATTTTGATTGCTGTTGGGTTGTTCTTTGGTGGGTCCTTCCCTCCAGCTGGTTGACTGAGGGTCACTCCACCCACCATGACTTGTATGCTGTTGTGCATGTGCTGCCAGAAGAAAACCATAAAGTCAGGGGAACAAACCCATATTTGCAATGTTATTTACCCACTCCCAGAAATCTCAATATTAACAGCAAATGAATCAATATTAATGAGGGTATAAGGAGATTATAACTATTGTAAGAAAGGAGAGAAATTATAGTGTAAAATCTAGTGACTTTATATGTACAAACTTGATGGACAAGAAATGAATATTAAAAAGCTATGCAGGAAAGAAAATATCTCTAATAATGGAGAAGACCACAGTGGATTATGTCTTGGAAGCCACTAGTATTTACCACTGATTTTTCTTTCTGGATATGCCTCTGGTGATGTCAGATGTTAACCTGATCTGACCTTAGGCAGCCTGCTCTGAGATTGCCAGGGATCTGCTGTCTATGGCTGTTTCCTTCCATTGTTAATCAACTCACTGTACACTCAGCAGTCAGACTTAAGCCTCATAGGGTGGGGTAGAATTCCTTCTGGGATTGGAGCTATTGTTTCCCTTCAGGCTGCTGCTCAAAGGAGACTGGTCTGCCGGAGCGCTATGGCTTCTGCAGTATGGGTGAGGACTCAGTACCAAGATCTTGGCAGCTGCTCTCTTAGTTCTCTCCCCCAAACCTCCATCCCAAGTCTTTCCTCAAATGTCTCCAGCCCACTCTGCCCCATCCCCGACCTTTATCAGGTGTCTACCATCTGTGGCCGTCTCCTTTAGTTATTGATCTAGTCTCTCTGCACTCAGCAGTTAGGGTTAAGAACCACAGAGCCAGGGCAGATTCTCCCTTGGGGGCAGGACTGTTGTTTCCCCTCAGGCTGTTGCTGCTCAGAGGGGAGTGGTCTGTCTGAGTGTGATGGCTGCCACCATTTGGGGAATGACTCAGCACAGGGATCCCAGTGGCAACTCTCTTAGCTTTCTCCTCAAATCTGCCACCCCCAGTCTCTTCTTGGGCACTACAGCCCACTCTGCTCCCACATTTTCCAGAACCCTGGGTAAGTGACAGCAAATAAAAATTTGTGCATTGGCCCTTCAAACAGCTCTTTCTGTCTCCAGCGTCCATCTCTGGCAGAGAGCAACCGTGGTGCTTTTCACTGCTAGTTATTATCTGTGTACTTTTGTAAGAGGGTACAGCCAAGGCAAGGAAAAAATGGGGATTTGTAATGGGGATTCAGAACTCAGGTGTCTAGGAAATAGTAGGGAAAATATATATATATGATATCCTCACCCCCACCAGTCTGAACTGGGGGCCGGGACACATGGAACAGGGCCATTGAGAGCTGTTTTGCATAGCAGCAGCTTTGCAGCTAAGGTGTGGCATAGTAATTTAACGTATCTATAGCCTTTAACTGGTTTTGTAGATATGTTAAATAGCTGTGGCCTTGCCTTGAGACAGGGGGATGGAAGTGACTTCAACACAGAATGTAATTTGGAGGCAATTCCCTTGGTTACAGTGCCTGTGTGAGAGCTTAGAGATGATTGGCTCCATGCCATGGGGCCATGCCAACCCAGACTTACTATGGCAGCCCAGAAAACCTGGAAGAATACAGGAATGCTGGCAGCTGTAACTGATTGTGGGAGGAGTAGGAAATGGGGCTAGGGAGGAAGACTGGCATGGTGATTTAAACCCAGAGGTGGCAGCCCTGACTGGAATTACCACATGGCTTGGGCAGAGGTTGGGACCATGTGGCTTGGATGAGAGTTTGAACCACGCAGCTTTAGAACCCTCAGATCTTCTTTAATCTTTAGCTGAGAATCACACAGTGGGGACCATGCCATTAATGGAGGAACAAGTCACTTTTACATAGAGGGCTTCTTCACAAAATGAATTGTCTTGGCTGTCCACAACTTTTGTTTAGTTTCATAATGGTGAGTATATAAGTTGGGCTCCTTTGGTGGATCAGAGGAAGGCTATTAAAGCAATATTTTATCTTCCTTTTGTCACACAATTTCTGCCCAACTCTAAGGGCCAAATTTAGAAATGCAGTAAACTAGATGTGCTCATGAAATTGAATGCATACCTGTGCTGTCTACCAAAACACCCCCAAATTTCCCATTGCTCTATGCTCTGATTCCTACTGGTGGCTGCAATGGTGCCAGCAGGTGAAGTTTCTTCTCCATCTTTTGAGCAGGCTGGCAGCTCCAGCTTTGAGAATGACAGTGATCAAACCTTTCCAAATAAGAACAAGTTGCATTATGTAAACCTTGAATAAATTACAACACAAAATAAAACATTCATTAATTTGTAGAAATTATAGAGCATCAAATGAGACAAAAAATTTTATCTACATAGTTGTATATTCATGTCTTCCTGTCTATAAACATATGTTTGTGGGGAGGAGCTTTGTCCAGCAGAGCCTCTCTGCCTGTCGAGGATGAGAATAATTCTACCAAGACATAATCCTCTTGTGGAGGAAAGGTGGCCAATCTTTCAAAGGAGAAGGGCCTTGAGCCTGTTTCTCAATGAGCTTTTATTGGGTTTAATTTGCATAGGAATACAAGGTGTATATGTAAAACTCAATCATTGTCAGGCTGTAATGATCAAACAATAGATACATTCAAAGAACTATGAGGGCTTATGCTGAGTCAGGGTCAAATAGATAAAGGTCCATTAAGTTTGGGAAACAAACTTATTTTGTACTTGGACCCTTATCATTTAAATATAGGGCATTGTTAGCAAAGCATGGTTTCATAGGATTTTATGCATTCTTAGGCCTGATCACCCTAGGAAATCCACCTGTCCCCGCATAGGTCCACACCTACCTCAGGCATTGTTTCAGGCTTAAGTCACGCTGAGGAAGCTAAGCAATCAGAAGATTAGGAGACTTTTTGCAGATAGAATGATGACTCATGCCCTTGAAAAGCCGAGGGGTAAGGGTTCATCGCCCCTTTTATATAGTTCCCTATGTCCTTGCCTGATGGCCCCTTCATAACTGTGCCAGTCTTAGGCCATCCCTCCCTGGAGGAATCTTACTCATCATTGGTGAACCAACCTTGCCTTGAGCCGGACAAGGTAAAGTAAAGTGGGCAGAGGCCATGCCCTTGCTGGTAAGATAAGTTTTGTCTCCTTAGTAGCTTATGGTACCAAGTGCTTTTTACTCAGTCTTAGCCATGAGGGGTTACGGCTTCTGAAACTAGGCAGGGAAGTTCCCAATATATTCCCACATGCTGTGTATTAATAGATTAACATACAAAATTACAACTTTGCTTTTGCAACACTATAGTTTAGGTTGTATTCACAATCATATTTCTGAGGTATTTTTGTCTGCACCATAAGCATCTTTTCTGGGCTGGAACTTGGCATACAGTACAAAACAAGATGTGTGTTCAGCTTTGTCCTAATCATGAGGCAAATTTCACAGGAAGTCTGAGATTTTTTAAACAGTTTTTCTAGCTGACCTAGTAAAATATTTTTTAATTAACCACAAAAATATATAGGTTAAAATTTCTAACAATGATTCAAAACAAAAAATGAGCAGAAAGTTTATGTTTATATTTTCTACATTGGGGAGAATGGAATATGAGTTTTAATTTAATTACAATTTTTAAATTTGTTAAACTATTTGACCTGTATATTAATGACTTTTAAATTAATTTTTACAAAATATACAAAACAATATAAGGCATCTTAGTTCACAAGAAGATACATATTGTATGTGACATAACTGACTGAAAGTTGTTTTCAAAATGATATTAACAAAATATAAACACAGTTAAAATCCATATTCACATCAAAGTGTTTTAAAATGTTATTTTAGAGAAAAAATAGTTAATAAAATTTTAGCAAGGTTGTTGACTAAAATCAAAATAGTTCAGTATTCTACTTTGAAAGAAATTTTGCAAAAAATTTATAAATTTGGGACAAAACAAAACTTCAAAAGTCAAATTAATTTACTGGTTAGATTGTTTCCTTTGCGTTACTGAAATTCTCATTATTTTCCTGATAGTTCTAGCCACATTATTTTAACCAAGTTTCTTAATTTTTTGCATACATCTTGCTTGCATTTATTAGAAAAACATGTTTTAAAAATGAAATCTCTCTGTAAAAAACTATGGGTTAAATACCAGGCAAATGTTTTTCAAGTCGCATAAAGTTTACTTTATAACTTATGAACATCTTTAAGTCATTTTTCAATACTTTTCAACTTTCTCAGAAGAGCTTTCCCTTCCTTAAAATTTGGGAGTGAGAAAAATATGTATTTTGTGGAATGTCAGGCACATGCTTATTCACAATTAGCTGTGAAGCATATGGAATAAATTTTTCTTATGGTATACAACTTTAAAAGTTCATATTGGAAAATATTTTGGAGGTTTTCACACTGGATTTAAAACATTGTTCATGATATTTAGTGATCCTAACGTGTTTAGCTTCAACTATGTAAGTATTCATGCCGTATATCAGATCATGGAAGATGAAATAAAGAAGCAATTTTCCAGAGTTGGAAAGACTAACTTTTGACTTATTACTCTAGTATTGTTAAGTTCTGCACTCCTTTCCAAGGATTCTGTGTTGTTTTCTAACTTCCCCTAATATACTCTTCTGAGAATTGTGAAGTTATGTGGGCTCCACTGACCTGAAGTCTACAATGTATATAATTTACTTAACTCTACACCCTTCACCAATTACCATGTCGAGCAGTTGGACTTGTTTTCACTTCACTGCCTAGTAGCAAATGCTTTATGTCATTAATCTCTGTGGACTAAACCAGAGCAAGTCACTCACCTTTCAAGTGGGAAAGCTAGTGATGGGTTTGAACCAGGAAAAGCCAACAATACTAGTACCTGTGGAAGGTGGAAATTATTCAGTATTATGGACCTGAACTTTACTTCCTGTTCTATAAAATTTACATTTGACAGTCCTACTGTTTTTCTTAGGACACATTTTCTTATTCCAAGGTAGCATTTTACAGATGCAAATGACTGCAAACTTGGCATAGCATATTCTAAAGTTTTCGGCAGGAAGAGTACCTGTTTTCTGGAATGTTTATTTCTCTTTTTGTAGCAAATAATCATTTTTTTGGAAAGGAGAATTTTTTAACAGAAGCAATATGCTCTGAAATATAGAAAATAAAAGTTCATGTTCATTTTTCTACCTGTCTTCCCATACCTTACGATATAAGCAGATTTCTGAAACTAACACTTGCATCAGTTTTGCAGGATAATGATTTATGTTGGTATATTTTCTTGGATATAAGATAGAGAGTGATAAAGCCCCATGCCAGGTTACAACAGCACTGGAACATGTATGAACACAGGAATGAGTAAATGAATAAATGCACAAAATGAATATTATTTTGGGGGGAGAGACAGGTGGACACTTTACCTATGTCTGTGCCTAATATTTCGAGACATAATGCTTCTAGAAAACTCAACAATATATGAGTGTTATTCTGCCTGCATCACTGCTGCCTTTTGTGTGCATTCTTGTCACAGAGATAGCTAGGTTATCCACTGTGAAGACAAATAGTGTAGAGAGGACTGTATTTGTATAATTGTGTTGTTTTTACTTTATCTGGTGCTGGATACACTTAGAACATTGAGCTATTGGTGTTGAATATTTTATTAATTTCAAAAATAATTGAAGATCTACTAAGTATGGGGGGTAGTAAAATTATTACCATGAAATAGTTGTGCCTTACTGGTGCATGTGATGTAGATTATTTCTTCCAAGAAAGACAGTGTTAGCACATTCTATTATTTTCACAAAGTGTTCAGGTCTTCATGATATCTTTCCCATCTTTTTGTAAACACTGAGATTATTGAATGGTAAGTGACATAGCTCTTGCTTAATATCTTAATATGTTGTCTTTTTAAAAAGATTTTTATTTACTTTATTTTTTAGAGAGGGGAAGGGAGGGAGAAAGAGAGGGAGAGAAACATTAATGCGTGGTTGCCTCTTACCCACCCCTCACTGGGGACCTAGCCTGCAACCCAGTCATGTGCTCTAGACTGGGAATCAACCCAGCAAACCTTTGGTTCACAAACCAGCGCTCAACCACTGAACCACACCAGCCAGGGCTTGATATGTTGTCTCGTAAGTGAAATTCTGTTCCCTGTCACCAGTGTTGTTTATGTTCTATTACATCATTGATGAATTTGCAATGAAATGCTAACTGGATGCTCTCCTTTCCTGTTCTCTCTAACTCCTGGTTTTCTTACTTATTGAGCAAAATATTATTCATATTTAATGTATTACACATATAGTTATATGCACACTGCATATTTTACATAGATTATAGATAGTTGGCATTCATATATTACTTAGTATGTTACATGCTTAAATTATTATTCATAATTATAGTATTATGATATTGTCAGTGTTTCTTAATGCCAAAGATAGGTCACATTATTAAGCTGGATGCTGACAATGCAGCCCCATTTTTCTATTCCAGTCTAATCTTCCATCCTCCTTTTGTATGAATCCTCTACTGCAAACAAATGGGACTACTTATTACTTTCATCATCTTGAACTTACTGGTGGCATTTGAAAACACTAATGTTGGGCTGTATATTTTTTTCTAGCTCATCTGATTGAAAAAGTACTATAAATAAAAGTGGCAAATATATCAGCTATTAAAAAGATCTTTATTTGCTTACCAAGAGTCATTTTGTCTCAATGACATTTTTCAGCCAAGAATAAAAAGGCCAGAGAAATTTTGCACCAAAGTATTTTTCACCACTCAGTCTAATCGTTTTTTTTCTTGAGTACTTACAGAACACATCTTGATGCCTTGAGTGACTCAGTGTTAGATTCAAGCCCTTACAGAGTTTACAATTCAAAGCAAACTGGATAAGATACTATGGAAACGAATCACTCAGTGATATTCTCAAACTTGGTCTTCTCTGAGGAGCCTATTTCCCCAGATCCAGGAGTGAGGAGCTCTAGTGCCCAACACAAACTGCTCATCTGGTACAAATAAACTCCAGAACCTAGTAAAGAAAAAAAAAAGAATGTGTTTTTAAAGGAATTTTAGATGCCTTATAATAAATCTGGATGTGCTTAAAATGTCCCTGAGGAGTTTCAAAAAGTCTGGATGTGTTTTCTCAAATAACTACTTAAAGCATATTAGAGTTTTATAATTGCACTGGGGACTTTTCAAAGCATATCAGAATAAAACAGTAGAATATAGGCCCCAATATGCTAATTAATAGATAGCTAGACACCTGAAATAAACCCACAACACTCCATTAATCAGGCAGTAATTGAATTGGCACAGTGCTTTTGTGCAAACTACATGATAATTGAAAACCACTGGCAGCAGTGAAGGTAAGTTTCTCCACAATAGGACATAATAGGGCACCCTGTGTCCTGCTGTCAGCAGGCAGAGTCCCTCCTGCCATGAGGTTGTACATTGGGAGAAAGTTGGCTGCACTGTGAGTCTGGTGAAACTTTGTCTCCTGCTGAGATGATCTTTTAGGTGTGTGATAAATATCCAGTGGTCCCAGGCATCCTGGAAATACAGGTAATGGTTGATGTGCTTTTCTCTGTTACCTAAAGACATCTGCTAATTAATATGACTATAAAATAATAGTGAGGAACAGATGTTTTATTTGCTGATTTTATATCTGACTCTTTGAAAGTTAATACCTAGGGATTTAACTGGTAAATACTACTTTGTTTACAAAAAAGAAAAAAAAGAAACAATGCATGCATTTTTTTCCCACACAATCAATGTGACATAATTCTGGAGACTGGTTGCCTATAGTAAGAGCTCAATGAGAGGGAGAGTGATTGCTTCTAAACAAAGAGAAGAAAATAGCATTTTAAGCCTTTTTACTACAAAGAGAACATTAAGCATACATCTATACCCAAATAAAAGGTTATTGCAATAAAAAAGTTTTGCTTGTCACACTGTGATGAGAATGCATAGAAAAAAGATGTGGACAAAATAAAGATTGGCATAATTTTTCCCATCTAGAACTTTAAAACAAATCATCTTGGAGAAAACATTTTCTAGTCCTTTAACTATACAGGTAAAACATAAAACATGTGAAAGCATGGTGAAAGAGAGAGCGTTCATAGCTATGAATATCTATGTGGAGAGAAATAGTTTAAGAAACTTAGCAAAATTATCCAATATTTTCATTCTAATTTACTCATTTTCTCCCTCTCTGAAAGTGTGTACAGTGTGAAATGTACCTGAGATGTTTGTTTCTTAATCTAGGCTATCTGAGTCAGATTCTTCTTGCTGTGTTTGTTCCAAGATGTCTTTGTCACAAAAGATCTACTCTGAGTGGTAGTTCCTTTTTCTGATCATGTTATTAAATATTACTATTAAGAAAAAAAACAACTTGGATTTAGGTGCTGGATATGCACTTATGTCTGTGATCTCAGGCAAGTCACATGACCGTTCAACTTTACTTCTCTTACTCATCTAAAGGGGAAACTGTATGATTAGGCTTTCAGAACCTTTTTATTTCCATTCATGATCACTTTACACAACCCTCAGTTTTCCTTTCAAAATTTTCAAATTTATAGGGTAATGTATGTAGCATAAGTTCAAGAAATCCAGAAACAAATTAAATAGAAAATGGCTTTATTTTTAAATCAACCCCTCCTAAGCTTCAGAGAAGTTGCAAAACTTCATATGAAGGCCTCCAGGCCACAAGTGTTCCTGTCCACTAATCCAGAGGCAGGCTTGAGGACAGCCCACGGCTGAGGCAGGATCTTAACTTTGAAAAAGAGTTTTCATTGTGCCAGACTGGCTTATTGTCCTTCCAGCCTCTTGCTTGCAAACTGAACTTTGTTATCAGTAAATAAATGTATTTAAAATATTCCTGCTTTCCATGTAATATGATAGAACAATAGCTAGTGTCCACCAGTGATCAATGACTCAAATGCCAGTTCCCATGCCATGGGTCCTGGGGCTTTCTTCTGTGAAACAAAACAAAAATCAAATGTCTGATGGGTGATTTCCTTATTTCGTTGTCTTCTTAAGCTCATATGGGGTCAATTTTACTTTTTTTACTTCAAGGTGTTGCACAGTGACCTTTTATTATCTTGTACGAATGACCTTGTTGTATGTGTGAGTGCATTTGCATCAGCTCTGGTGCCTTTTCCTATGCTGAGGTTATTGCCAGTCTTTCTGAAGCACTTATACCTTAACTCTCTAGCTTTAATGTTTCTAGGTCCTACCAAGGCTCAACTTTCTCCTCTCCTTTCTTGACCTTTATCTAAATATACTGGATTGTGATGAACAGGCTTGAAATGATTTTCAAAACATTGATTCCTTCTAATTTGAATCTCTTTATATCTTGTATCCAAGACTTCCTTCCAACTGTCCCTTCAAAACATAACTCATATTTTCCCACTTCTCATCATGTGCACTGTCCCACCTTCTGTCATTTCTTGCATAACACTTCTGCAGTAGCGCCCCCACACAGTCTATCTACTTCCATTCTTGCAACCATAGGATCAAGTACAAATACTGATGACTTGGAAAAATAATTGTCTTCCTTCCCTCATTGTATTTAAAAGTTTATAAGTTGTTTCCCATCATGTTTAGAATAAAATGTGCACTTCATACTGAGATTCCAGGAAGCTCAGAAAGTCCCAAAGAAATTGGACCCAAGGAGAAACACACCAAGGCACATCATTATTACAATACTCAAGATGAAAGAGAAGGAGAGAATCTTCAAAGCAGTGAGAGAAAAGGAGACAGTTACTTACAAAGGAGTGCTCATAAGACTGTCAGCTTGTTACAGAAAACTCAGCCGCTTTTAAGTATAGGGAGTGGAACTTTATTTATGCATGCGGACCCAGAGGAGGCAGTCTCCAAATTCTGGATCCTGAGTTCAGGTGGGGGCTTGTTTTTATAGTGTGGCATGCAGAAGCAATTTTACTAAGCCTGCATGGCAGAAGCAGGTTTACAGAAGCAAGAAAGCAGAGCTGCTGAGAGAACAGCTGATAGGGTCATACAATGTTGTTTTGTTCTTACTTCTTAGTTACTTAGTTTCTCACCCTTCCTTATCTTATTGGCTCAGCAAATGGACCGTGTCCTTCTGATTTGTCTGGGCTTGTCTAAGTAGGTCTCCTGCTACATCTCCCCCCTTTTGATGCTTGGTAGTACCGTTAACTGGACTAGCATCAC
The DNA here is from genome assembly GCF_021234435.1 of Artibeus jamaicensis. NCBI lineage: Eukaryota > Metazoa > Chordata > Mammalia > Chiroptera > Phyllostomidae > Artibeus > Artibeus jamaicensis. The sequence continues at coordinate 4,090,547 of NW_026521810.1, read as the reverse complement.
TATAAGGCTGTCCTGTATATCTTGGGGTATCTTCTGATAATGATGCTGCTGGAGGGACAGGATCTTGGTGGTTGTCCTGCAAGTTACTGTAGCTTCTAGATTCTGGACTATAGTCTGTAGTATACAGAGGCCGAAGCTTAAACCTAAGAAAAGTATGATTAGCAGCCCAAGGAAGGATAGTATCTACTGGAGCCAGGCCTGGGGATTTAGTCCCTAATTTCTCTAATTCTAACTTTCTGTTTCTTTGGTGTGGTGGTTTATATTCTCTCTGATTTCTTTAACTTTCTTTGCTATGATCTCTGACTGATTTACATAGTAGCGACATTTCTGTCCTAGGAACGTACAGGTCCCCCACTTTCCCTGGATTCAGAGCATTAATGAGGTTTCTTTCCTCATCATTTTTCTCCTCCTGTTATTTACTATTAGGGAGGTGTTCTGAGATTCCTTTCTCTTTCTGGAATCATATACAAGACAATGGATGAAGGTCTCATCTTATAACTACTTCCGGCTGGACATGGACATCGTCCTACCTACCCCTGGGTCAGGGGTACCCTGAAAGAGGAAGGGGGGTGCAGCATGGAGGGAGTCCTTCCTGCAAGGGGAAGGACCTTACAGGGTCCTGGTCAGTTGGCTGTCACCAGGAAGTAACAGGCTTGGTGTCCAAAGGCTGGCATTACTGGACCGTTGCCCTTCTGGTCAGGTCATATTCTGGAGGTAACAGATTAGGCAAGAAATTGAAAGCACAATAAATCATAAATATTAAGTGAAAAAGGCAGGGACTTCAGTGAAGAATGGTTTATCTGGAGGAAGGTGTACAAGGTATGCTACACCTATCCAAGACTCTTGTGGTCCACTATACTTCACTCGGGCTGAGGGGAATACATTAGGATTTCCCTCCTTTCAGATTTCTGAGCCCTTTCTGTCCAAGCTATCAAGACAGAAAGAGGAAAATCAGTTCTAAAGTGAAGCCCACAGACCTCCCCAACTCTTTATCAACCTAATTGCTTAGTTCAATCAAACCATTGAGTCTCGGGGGTGGGGAGGGTGATGACAAAGATGGGCTCCTTAAGTGAGGCCTATATTGTAATTAATCATCCATAGGCATAGGCAGGTCATAGGCATATGGCCTATGAAAATAGAAAAACACACAGGTTAATTTACACAATAATCCCCAAAACAGTCACTGTGCCTGTGATACTGTATTTTGGGATGACATTCCACTGCAAGGTCCTTCCTGCAATGACATTTAACAGTGGCAATTTGACAGGTCCTTTGCACCTGTAAATTGTACATCTTCAGTGACATCACAAACCTGGTTTCAACTCTTAAATGAAAGTAAACTTTCAAGACAGTTAGCTGCACCATTCTGATGTCCAATACTGAGCATAGTGATTTTCTTTGAGGCACAGTTTTTCTCCTTAAGATCACCCTTAGTTATTACAGGGACTACTTTGGGTCCTGCTTTTGATTTTGACTGTCCATTTGCATAAACACACCAAGAGCAGCCTGGATCACTTCTGATCCTTAAGTCTGCTTTGCTGGAACTCACACAGGGAACCCTTAGATTGACTTCTCAGTCCACCCCTCAGGGCACAGAAGCAGAGTCACACATCTGCCATCTGGCTTCGCCTGTACCAGTTGTTTCACTCAAATCCTTGAGCATCCGCTGTGCCTACAGGTTCCTTCTTAGCCATCTTTCAGGAAAGCAACCTTCGTTCCTTCCGTGGAAAGACTGGCTCAAACTGCACAACCAACCAAAGTACCAGGCTTTTCTCATGGGCTTTTGCTAGCTTCACAGATCAATCCTAGTTCCTCAGGGCTTTCTGGTAATGACCAGAACCTATACATGCCTCCTTCAGGCGTGACATTCCAGTCAAAGTCCTGGTTAACAAAACCACTATTAATGACTGGTCTTATTGGTTTTATGCAAAGAAACATTATGTCATCATTCATTCCTTAAGAATGCCAAATTCTGGAGGGATCAGGTAGGGAGAAAAACATAAAGCTTGAAGGAATATCTTTCTCCTTCTAATACCCATCAAGATACATCTCCATGCCTCATACTTTCTATTACTAACACCACATAATTTCTTTCTAAAATTTTCACATTTCCATTTATTTTTATAGCTTCCCACAGATTTTGTGCAATATTCACAAAGCTTCTATAGCCTTTTTACTTGTCCAGATTTATCTATAATTCACTTTTAATCCCTGTTCCTTTCCCATACTGGGAAGGACTGTACTTGAACTCAGTATCTGGCAGCTAAAAGTCCCTAGCACTATAGGCATCTTCTACTAAAAGTCCCTAGATTTGCAGGGACATTTTGCACCTTTCTGAAGCTTAGACCTTGCAAACACCCTATAAATTAGATGGTCAGCCTTGGACCTCAGTTTATGACCTTCAAAACCAGAGCCATTCCTATCAGAACCAGTTACACAGAGAACCTGACTGCTGCAGAGTCCACACAGCAGCAGCATACAGCTCATAACCTGAAGAGAAGCCTTATCCAGTTCTAAGCTGGCAGCACCCATGCATGCAGGGTTGTCCAAGATGGCAGTGCCTATAAATGCTCTGTCCTCCATGGTGGAGCACTCATGTGGCTCATCCATTTTACCCAAAATGGCAGCACCCCAACTCTGGTTCCGCCCACCTGCATTGGCAGCCCTGAGGCTCTGGCTCCGGTCTCCAGAGCTAAGGAGGCCCCAGAGGCCCCCAAGTCCCCTGGTGCAGAGGGTGAGCAGAGCCCACTCACAGAAGCTACGAATCTGTGGTGGAGACTTCTCCCACTTGCAGGGTGGGAGAAGTCATAGTGGGCTTCACCTCCCCAGAAGGCAACATCACCACAGGAGTTCCTGCTGTCTGGGGTTCCCCTTTATCTATTCTGAGGATGGGAGGAGGTCTCCCAAAGACTAACTCATATGGGGTATAGCCTGAAGGGTTAGGGCCATTCCTAACCCTAAGTAGTGGTAGCAGCAGCAAATCAGTCCAAGGTCGTCCAGTCTCCTGGTGGAACTCAGCTAGAGTTTCCTTGAGAGTCCAGTTCCTGTGCTCTACTTTTCCTGAGTTCTAGGGTCAGTATACAGTGTGCAATTTCCATGTGATATGGAGGAGCCTTGTTACCTCCTGTATTATGTTTGAGATGAAAGCTGGACCATTGCCACTCCCAATAGTCAGGGGCAATCTGTACCTTGGGATGATTTCCCTCATCAGGGCCTGGGTGACTTCTCAGCTTTTCTTAGTCCTGGTGGGGAAGGCTTCTACCCATCCAGAAAAGGTGCAGATGAAGACTAAGAGGTACTTATATCCTCAGCTGGATCTGACTTCAGTAAAGTCCACTTGCAAGTCCTCAAATGGCTGCCTCCCTGAATGCTGTCTGTATTCCTGGCTTTATCCCTGGGTGCCCTGCCACATTGTTCCGAGCACACAACATACTACATCACCGCAGAGGTGCAGAGCACATCCAGGTTAGGGAAGTAAAGGTACCTTTTTAACAGGTTTTCTAGGGACATCTTGCCCATATAAGTGAGGCTATGGCACTACCTCACTAGATTGCTGGCTTGCCCCTGGGGGACATATATTTTCCCATCTGGCAACTTCCAATTCTCCTCAGCAGTTTCCTGACCTCCAGCTTGTCATGCCCACTCTGTTTTGATTTGTGCCCCTTCTTTAAGGACATCCAGTACCCTGTCTTGGTTAGCAGTTCAAACAGCTGGCAAGGGCCCACCCACCACCGGTCTCAGGTTGGTGCGGCTGAAAGGAGGTCATCTACACACTACAGTAACACTGGGTATGTCTCCTTCTCGGTGAATAATTTTAGATCTCTGGCCACTGCCTCTCCAAGGGGAGTGGGAAAGTTTTTTTTTTTAATATTTTATTTATTTATTTTTAGAGAGAGGGGAAGGGAAGGAGAAAGAGTGGGAGAGAAACATCAATGTGTGGTTGCCTCTCGTGAGTCTCCTGCTGGGAACTGGTCTGCAACCCAGGCATATGCCCTGACTGGGAATTGAACCGTGATACTCTGGTTCGCAGGCCCGCGCTCAATCCACTGAGCTACGCTAGCCAGGGCGGGAGTGGGAAAGTTTTTGAAGCTTGTGTTAGTCTGGTCTGGGTCTAAGCCAGCTAGGCTGAGGACTGTAGGAGCCTGTAACCCTGGTCTTTGTCACCTGCCAGTGGGCTTTTTTCTTTTTCCTTGTTTACTTTTCTACGGAGTATGAAGTTTCAACCTTTTCTGGAGTCCTCAATTTCCTTTTCAGAGCAGATACAGAAAAAAATCCAAAACACAGAGTTCCAAAACAATACACAAGTAGAGGCATTCTCTTGCACCAGTGCATCCACTGATGCCTTGCAGAGACATGCCCCTTCAGGCCCGGTCTCAATGCAGAGACATGCTGCTTTGCATCAGGCTGAAGCACTCCTCAGCCCCAATTGACCCTTCCTGGGTTCCGGGTGGCAAAGGCATTCTCCCCAAATGGCTACAGGTGACCTTTCCTAGGTCTTACAATACAGGTTTCTGATTAGAAACAGAACCACATGTGAGAAATTTGCTCTTTTCCCACAAAACCAGAAAACAAGTAGTTGAGGTTTCCTTTACTCCAGGTTTAAAACTTTCACAACCTTTATACAGTCATTCACACACAAACACACAGACAAACATCCGAGAGTTTATACAGTCCCACCTGAGTAGGACTGCCCAGGTGGGGATACTTTCCCTTTCCAGATGGCCAATTGGTCTCCAGAGGACTTACGGCTAATTGCCTGTCTGAGAGGTGATCAGTCTCTTCTTCCACCACAAGAGGTAAGTCTGGTCTCGGGCTCTGGTCCCCGGGGCACTTACCGATCAGCTCCTTTCCAGGTCTGGATAGTACCAGTCCTCACCCCACCTGCCCAGGTTGAAGAGCAGTCTGGAGGATGAATTCCACGAAGCCTGGGGTGTCTGGGACCCAAAATCACTGGGGTAGATGCTTCCCTTCGGCCACCAGGCTCCCTCTCAGTCACTCCTCTGCCGTCTTCATTGGAGGCAAAAAAAAAAAAAAAAAGACGTGCTCATGTGAGTCTTTCCTGGTCAGGGAACCTAAATGTTACAGAAAACAACTCAGCCACTTTCTGGTGTACGGAGTGGAACTTTATTTATGTGTGCACGGACCCAGGGGAGTCAGTCTCCAAATTCTGGACCCCGAGCTCAGTAGGGGCTTGTTTATATTGTATGGCATGCAGAAGCAATTTTACTAAGCCTGCATGGCAGAAGCAGGTTTACAGAAGCAAGAAAGCAGGGTTGCTGAGAAAGCAGGGCTGCTGATAGGGTCATACAATGTTCTTTTGTTCTTACTTCTTAGTTATTTAGTTGCTCACTCCTCCTTATCTTAGTGGCTCAGGAAATGGACCGTGTTCTTCTGACTTGTCTGGGCTTGTCTAAGCTGGTCTCCTGCTACACTGTAACAACCGAACCTGAAAAAACAAAAAAACAAAAATAAAAACAAACTAAGGAAACACTAGAACAGGAGCAGAATCACAGAAATGGAAATCATATGGGGGGTTATCAGTGAGGGAGTAGGAAGGGGAGAGAGGGGGGAAAGATACAGAGAATAAGTATCATAAATAGTAGGTAGAAAATAGACAGGGGGAGGTCAAGAATAGTATAAGAAATATAGAAGCCAAAGAACTTATATGTATGACCCATGGGCATGAACTAAAGTGGGGGAATGTGAGTGGGAGTGGGTGTGCAGGGCAGAGGGGAATTAAGACAGGAAAATGGGATGACTCTAATAGCATAATCAATACAGTATGTTAAAAAATACTAAAAGAAAAGAGCACATGTAAATAAAAAGTTGTTGAGACTGTGCACCATTAAAGTTTATGTATTTAAACTGAATTTGAATTTCTTATAATTCTCAAATGCCATTAAATATTATTTTTTATTTTTATTGAATTACTTTGATTTTATTCAACCACTTAAAATGTAAAACATTCTTAGCTTATAAGCCATATTAAAATATAATATGTGGCCAGATTTGACCTGTAAGCATAGTCCATCAACTTTTCTTTTTGGACTGTTGAACTGTACTTTACTCCTTCTTTGACTTGCTAAGAATTGAGAGTCTGGAGGAGTTTTTCACTTTATGCAGAGTCTGGATCTCTGAAGGCTTTTGCTTCTCTAATTTTGTTTCTAAGAATCCTTTTCAAGTGTCAAAGTCATTAATCCTTTAAAACTATAATTACTTCATTTCTTGATACCCCCAGAAATTCTCATTTGTATAGGAATGGAAAATGTGCCCCTTTATGTACAGTCTTCCTCAATGGGTAGCATCTGTTTTTGTAAGATTTTTCTATAAATAAATGTTAACCTGCATACATTTTTTATATCATTCTATTCAGTTATTCTACTCTGTGGTACTCTATATATTCCATTGTTTCTTTCCTCCCAGCTTTAGACTGGGGGTTGGAAAGTGGAGAGAAAGAAATAGAATATCATACATGCTCCCTGCCCTTGGGATCTAAAAAAAAAAAAACTTCTCTCCTTTTAAAAGTGCTTAAAATTAATCATATATTTTCTTTCATTTTTGCTGCAGCTTAGAATTTTTATGCATGAATTTAAAACACACAGAATAAACATTATATGTGTATATATATAATCTGTTTCATCTCTGACAAAACTTGCAATAGTAGGTTGCCTACTAGGGTTTCTTCTTTAAAAAATTTGTCAGTTACTTATAATTATAGCTTTCTTTATGAGAGGAAGTTTATCCCCAGTCTTTCTCAGGATAAATGTATCACCTGTGTTCTAGATTCCATCCCCCTGCCCACCGTATTAACTGAATAATAGAACCTCTGTACTTTGTACTCAGTTTTTGCATTTCCCATATCTTCCTCCAGTTGCTTGCTCAAGATTCTTAAGTCCTTATTAACCTTCCTCTTCATCCTGACTTCCTTCAAACTGTTGTCCTATTTAATTCCTTCCCTTAATTCCAACTTACTTAAAAAGATATTATGTGTCATTTAGTCACTAGCTCTTTCAGTTTCTATCACTCACTACACAACAAACCTCCTAAAAACCTGTCTTAAAACAACAGTTATTTATTTTATTTGTTCATGAACTGGTGGTTTGGGGAGGCTTCTGTTGGAATATCTCAGCTCTGTTCAATGAACATCAGGTGGAGTGGTCAGAGTGGGGACTGAAGAATCAAGTTTTCCATATGGCCTAGAAGTTGGGGCTTGACATTTTGTAGGTTTCTTGGGTGACTTACAGCATGATGTCTGGGTGCCAAAAATAGGTATCCATAAGACATAAGATGAAAGTACTGAAAACAGCCACTAGATTCTGTGGCTATTCTGTAGCTACCAGATTCTGTGGCTTCTTTTTAGCACTTTTTTATATGACCTCTTCTCTTGGCTGACCCTCTTGAGTGTCCTTTCTATCTATATTCTCATTTCCTTTAGCACTGGGGAACAGTGAAAAAAAGCACACTTGTTTTTTTCCTCTTTTTACCCTTTGTTTCTCTATTTGTCAATCTCATTTTCTTTTCTTGCTCACCTTAAATCTTCAAATTCTCCTTGGTTTATCCTCCCATCCTCTTTCTAGGTGTTGTTCTGAGTCATATAGCACCAATTTTATATGAATATAGCTTTCAGCTCTCTTCTTAGATGCTGAGCTACTGTTCATTTATTGTTCATGCAGCATAATTAAAGAATAAAATATGCCTTTTACTTAAAAATTATAAATTTTTCATTTTCAGAAAAATGCAGATATAAAAATAGTTAGTACATTTGGTATTTATTTGTTTGAAGCTAAAACTGGAGTTTTGTTTGGTTAGGGAGTAAGGATGAGTTAACCTTCAGGATGTAGGGCAAACTCTATTCTTTACATGAGAATAATGTGTCCTTGCATTTAGCAACTGAGATGGGCAAATTTATTGAGACAATCTTACTATTTTTCTATCTGACTTTCACTAATTTTTGAGAATATGGAATTTGTTAAGTGGTCACTTTTCCACCTCAGGCACTTTGCAGTTAAACTCAGAACTGGTGAAGATCCAGTGTCCTTTATCCTCACCCAGCTCAAAAGAGAACTTAATGGAAAGTTGTCATATGGCCATTTCTTGTGAAGAGGCATTAACCAAAAGTGTTGGTGAATATTTAGAAAAGTATCAATATATGGCCTAGTCTTTTAACGTCACCATCTGAATAATGTTTGCTCTGCAAAGGATGCTAGGATAGCAAATACTATTATGATCACATAATGCATCAGAAGAAGCCATTGTTCTTTGATTCAAAAGACAAAGAAAGCTACCGAGTCCTTTTTCAACAAACAGTTTGAGCCTATTAGGTATTTTGAGCTTCCAGGCTTATACAAAGAAACTCTATACTTAGAGTTGGCCCATTTAAAAGAATTTAGTAACACATTGGGGAATATTTCCTTGAGCTATCTTATTTCTTCTAATCATTGTTCCCCTTCACTGGAGAATTTCCCATTATTCAGCAACATATGGATGAAACATTTTTTTGAGTAATCATGTCTGGACAAAGTAATCATTTCTCTCATTAACCAATTATTCTTCAAAATCAAATGGAACAAACACATTCACTAGAAAAATTTATTTTAATACACCCTGTGGAATCATATCTCACATCTCTCATGTTCAAATGGATTAATTCAAAGATCACAGTGTACATAAAAAGTTGTTTCTTGGTTTTTTTGTTTGTTGTTGTGGTTCACTGATAACACATGATCTCAAAAAAGGATGTTACAGATCAAATACAAACTACACTTTTAGAAGGGGAAAAAGATAAGAGAATGAAGACATCTATTAATGTGGAGAAATTTTAGCTCCAAGAGTTTTCTTTGCCTTTCTTTTCTGTGTCACCACAAGGTTATGGTTAGTTTCAACTCTCCTGCTTTTTTAAGAAGCTCTGTGATAAATGACCTGACCAGGATATGAAGGGTGAGTGCTATGTTAAGCTGTGCTTTCCAAAAGAGTCCAACACAATGGTTGGGAAAAATAAATTATCTCAGAACTTCAGTGAACATTGTAGTTTTGAATGATATCCAGCATTGGGAAAATGAGGAAGCATTTTCAGGGTGTCATTGGGCTGGGGCAGGAAGACAGGGAGCCCAATGCTCTTTGTTCTTTTACTCAATGATATTTTGCTGGTCTTTTACTACATGATATTCTATATGCATAAATTTTTCTATTCTATGGTATTCCATGGATTCACTTTGATACAAGAAGCTTCCCCTAATTCCTGTTTCATTTCTCCTGTGATTGACTTTATTGGCGTGTATTTGGAGATCCAGTTTTACAGTTTCTTACCTTTTTGGCCTCAGAAACCAGAATACTATCAATAGAATTCTGGGTTCCCTGCTATAATTCAAGGAGTGCCAAACATTTTCAGGTAAAGGTTAACAGTAGAAATCACTGAAGCAAAGCCTAAGAACATAATTTTTTAAGTCTCAGTTTTTTTTCTTCACATGTTAAAATAATGACTCACTACCAAACAAAACATTTAAAGTTTACAAGTTCTAGTCCTTTCTTTGCCATAATTGGCTGTAGAAATAAATGCAAACTAGAAACTTACATTCTCTCTTAACCTCAGTTTGCTTTCCTATAAAACAGATACCTCTGCTCCAAAATCCTGTGGATGTTTTTGTGTGTTTGTCATAACAATTTTGTATGTTGTCTATAACAACAAGTAAAGACAGATCTGCCAACATCAAAAGTAACAGTAATAAAATGTATAGAGCTATTTAAACCTTACTCATTATACAATACTTTGCATTAGCTATTTCAACCTTTTTCACCTCACGGCACACAGAAACTAATTACTAAAATTCTGTGGCACACCAATAATAATTTTTTGCCAAACTGACAAAAATACGTATAATTTTGATTTATTTACACCAGATGGTTATTGTTGTGTTGGCTGTTGTCATTTTAAAGTTGACAACCTAAGGGAAAACAGGTTAGTGCCCAAGTAAGTAGTCAGGTCTATTGCATGTTTTAAAAATTTGTGGTGCACACTGGTAAAAATTGTTGTTTTAATTAATTATTTAAATAATTTTATATCCTTAGGCTGGTTTGTTCTTTATCCACAGTATGATGTTTTACTTACAATGACTTTTTAAAAGTTTCTTGTCTGTGCTATTAAATGCCACAACCTAATCTCACACTTCAGTCATTAATGACCATTGTCACAGTTCTCTGCACTGGGCAGATTTGGGATGACAGCTGTCACTGGAGCATGATGCAGTTTTATAATAGTTTTATGATTCACTCTTTGAGATGAAGATTTGGACACCTGATACCAGCCTGTGATTTCTCCCTGTAATTTTCAGAAGGGAAAAACCAAATAATAGCCCCTAGGGCTCATAGGTCTTATGCCAAATGTTTCAGAAATGACACCAGTGGGAATTGAAAACCATATTTATTTATTTTTTTCTAGTAATGCTGATCACTTTCATTTGCTAGTGCTAGTTGATAACGGGGTGGGGTAGAGGCTGGTTTGCCTTCAAAATCAAAGCAAAGCCATAGTTTTCTCCACATTTCATTTTCACATGATTGTGGAAGTGTTTACAGTGACGTGTCAGTTCACTGTCAGCAATTTTCATGACAAACATGTGGTCTGTAAAAAATGTATTCAGTATACTGAGCATGCTCTCTTTAAAATTTAGAATATCTTTTAAAATATCTGGCTTCTACAACTGGACATTAAACACAAGTCAGAAGGGATATCAGCAAGATTGATTTTTTTTAAATGTGATTCAGTATTGACAATGCAAAAATCCAACTTCATTCAGGACAGCAAAGATAAAGTTTGTTCTTCCCTTAACTTTTGGTGTTTACCTAAATTTTGGCTTCAACCAAACAGATTAACCTGGGGTTCTGAGAAGTCAGTCTGTCCTCAACTGAGGTTCAAAATGCCTCCTCTTTCCACAGCTGGCACTTCCATTGAACACGCAGACCTCCTCCCTCTTCTCCTCTAAGACCAGTTACCAGAAAATATCAGACTAGTGACTGAACCACCTTGGATAGTAGGAACTGATGAGTAAAGTTGTAAAATACAAGTATCACCATTTAAAAAATTTTTTCAGGAAGATAAAGGTTTAAAAGCAGTTAGTATTAATTGTGCAGGGGCCTGTGATTATAAACCTCACACAGTCAGATAACACAACAGAAAACAAGCTGCTGTATGTAAAGCAGGAGCACTTTTATGTGAATCTTAGAAACCTGGCCTGTGTCAAAAGTCAAGGCAAACAACAGGTACAATGAAGAACAACTACTGAAATCTCCAATGAATAATTTTCAGTTAAATAAACTTTACCTGGATGAAATAATGTGCTAAATTTTTATGAGAAAAAAATAATTAAACTATGTTTATGTGTTCTTCAGAGGCTGACCAGCATTTGTAAAGGCAAAATCCTCAGCCTCCTCCCATACAGCAAGGGGCATTTGGGGCTCAGATATCCTCTGGTCATGTAGTAGGGTGTGAAATTGTCCTGATGAAAAAAAGTCAAGGAGATAGTGCAGTAACTAGTGAAGCAAGTAGGGGCCTGACTTCCTGGTGTTTAGGACAAGATCATTAAGGAATATGTATTTCTGAGAAGCTTTAAAAAGATAGGAACTTAATGGTATGCTATTGAGGAGAAATAAAGAAAGAAAAATAACTAATTGTAAGCAACAGTAGATGTTCGAGTGATCTACAAGACCCATATAAGTGGAACCTGTAAGCCATGCCTTCTGCAAACTACTGCTGTACTGCCGGTAGCTGAAATGATTCTAAAATTTAATAGGTATTTAATTGTAAGTAATATTAAAATATGAGATATTGAATGATGATAACATTTAGGGAAAAATTAGGGGTAGTGTAATGTGAAATTGATTTCTCCTTAAAAAAAAACAAGGCATTTGGGAACCTTAGAAATTATGTAACTATTAATCTGTCCTGTGGGTTTGTAAATCCAAGGGAACCCTGAATTGTAAAGTTCTATCCTTCATACAATGCAAAGTAAATTTCAAGTAGAGAACTGCCAGTTTAGAAGTTTTCCAAACCTTAATCCCTCTGAAGGCAATAGATAAGGTAGAAACAATTTGTGATTTGGAGTCTAAGGATCTCAGTCCACCTGAACTGGCTGTGGGGACTTGGCATGTTGCTTAACTAACTTGGAATTCACTCATATATTCTTCCCAGTAGATATAAGTTTACATGTATCACAAAACATGATTAAATTCCATAATATGTCTAAATGGTTCATGGTCCTCCCTCTGCTAAGAGCACATATGAAAATAATTGATCTTTTTCCAATGAATATTTCCAACATTGACTTGGATCTCTACTCTTAGTCCTTTAATGAAATATTGGGTGGATTTCTTAACTTTTAGATTACTTTGAATATTAAATAACTGATTTAAACCTTTAGTCTGAAATTTGGTTTACTTAGTTTATCAACTCAAATGTCAAGATCAACTTGAGCTGCTTATAGTAAGGTATAATTTCTCTCTGGGAGATCTCTCCTCTCCCCTGTCTCTCTCATACACATAGTTATTTCCTGTGTGTGTGAAAAGCTGACTTAATTTGTGATGCTCTTAATGTTAGTTTTGGCTGCTTCTCTGACTACTGATATATCTGTGTCAGGCAACTAAGGGGGTTTCCTCTATAAGTTCTTAAGAGGGGCTGCTATATTGCATAGTGCTTGATAGAGTGGTACATCTCTGTTCAGTTTCTCCCAACCCTCCTCTGGCTCTATGCCCTAATGGGAAAAGTAGTAGAAATTGGCTCAGTCCTTCTATCATTTATCATCTCTAGACTGACCCCTTGAGTTATAGGGCCCATAAAAATGCCTTGCCTTGTCGATTTGTGAGAATGCAGGCATTTTCAGTACATGTCCTTCCACTTCTCCTCTTCCCTATCCAAATAGGCACAAAGGCATGTTAACAGACTCTAGGACTTCCTGCTGAACCTCCAAATGAGAAACAAGAAGTCAGTCAACTCTTATGGCAGGCATCTGCAGTATTAGTGAGTATATCTCTTGTATTTCCTCTATCTGCCTTGGTGAGGCAGAGTTCCTCCCATCAAAGAACTATGCACCTTTAGGTCCATGATTCTATTGGGTAAGCAAGCTGTAGTTAGATATTCAAGTGAAAGACTGGTTGGTAAAAAGATTCTTTCTTATCTTAGTAAGGACTCCCAAAATATTTGTGGGTGTTCATGGCTTGCCTTCTTAGAGTTTCTATTATTCTACTTATATTACCTATCTGTTCTCTCATCTTGTCCAGTCATTTAATAGCAGCATTAGCATATTAATCATAGTTACTATAAATTCCAGGTCAGATAATCCCCATGAATTTGTCATAGCTGAGTCTGGTTCTTATTTTTTGTCACTGCAGACTGTTTTCTTTGTCTTTATCATGCTTTGTGACATTGTTTTTGAAAAGCAGAAAAAAGATATTAGGCCTAAAAGACTGTGGTAAAAGGACTTTAGTCAAGGTTTTATATTTAGTTGGTTAGGATTCAGACAGTGTTTATGGTTTGCTTTAGTTGTGGACTCAAAAGCTAAAATTTCCCTGGAGTCCTTATTTTTTGTCTCCTGTTTTGTCTTTGGGTTTATTTGGAGATTCCTCCTTAAATAGCATTGAAACTTGAAATTATTTCATTTTAATCCTCAGCAATCCTATTGATGTGCTGGCAAGGTATGGTGAGAGTGGGAGTGTTATGGAATCCTATGATTAGGTCTCAGTCTTTTAGTGAATTTGAATTGAGTATGTCCCTTCCCAGAGTTGGGTATTTGGCATTGGGTACCAACATTGGGTAGCCCAATATTGGTTAGACCTTGGTAAAATAGTTCCCCATGAGATCAGATCTTTGTTAAGGGGAAGATAAAACTCTAGATATATTTCTCATAGTTACTTTTCCCTCTCTTTGTGCCAGAAGCGGAATTTTCATAGTAAGAACATGAGTATCTCTTAGAAGTAAACATCATAGAACTTTGGGTCCTCCCTAAGGCTGGAACCCTAGGCATTTTTATCCCTCAAGTTAGTCCATGTTCAGTTTCCAGGAATTAGTCAATGATCCTGTAAGAACCTATCAGTTGCTGGCTCCAGTGCAGTTTTTGTTCCCGGTAAGCTTATATTCTCTGTATTCACCTGTCTAACCTAACTTTTTGAGTGGTGATTTTTTTTTCTATGATCACAATCTTTTGATGGGTTTAAAATTTAGTTTGTTCAGCTGTTTTTATATTGTAAAAATAGCATCAATGAATTTTAAGGTGTTTCATTGTTAGACCACAAGCCACAAGTTAGTAGCTTGCTTTTAGCCATGTGTCCTTGTACCAGTATATTTATATAAAACACCTGGTATTGGGCCTGGTACATAATAAGAAGACCATTTTAGAAAAAGTTCCTTTTTATAAATCCTTTAATCTCGAATTTGAAAATTTAGGAGAAATCATGGAAGCATTACTTTGAATGTAAATAACTATAAGAAATATAAGTGTACCAGGAATCGATATATGAAGCCAAACCATTAAAAAAAAAAACCACACACACATGAAAAAATGGCTTCTATTACCATTTTGAAGATATATGACTTCTGAGGTTAACTGAATAATAACTTAATATTTATCTTCCTGTAACAAGAGCTGGCGGGATTAGACAAAAAAAAAAAGTACTGAGAAATCTGAGAATTCACTGAGATGGTTGTAGTTTATAGTAATCCCTTCTGAAGTGCAGCACATACGAGTTCTCACATCACTGTCCTAGCTTGTATGTGCTGCACATTCAGTGTCTGTCCAAGTTGAAGTGTGGCCATATAGAGATGGAAACAGAGGGAGAGGCCCTAATGCACTATTTTCACTGTTAAAAGCAAAATGGATCTCTATAGCTCTATATCTGTCAATCAGTCTATATATCCATCTATCAATACCTATCTTATCTATCATTTATCTATCATCTACCTGTAATCTACCAACTCTCTCTCTCTCTAATCTCTTATCTATTACCAAATGTATCTAGATAAATTTAACCATGATATATCTAATTCTTTTTTCTCCTGCATGGAAACTGCTGGTGTTGTGTGAGAGAAGTCAATCTAAAAATGTTATGTTGATAATTACTAGTAAGGGTGACACATTCTTCAAAGTTCTAGAAACTTTTGTAACAGGTGCCTTGAAATCAATTTGTGAGAGATAAGCAAAAAAGAATGTATCAATTAGCTCTTATCTTCCTAGAAATTACCAGGTGAGGATTGACCCTCCCTTGGCTGCTACATTTTGTATTCCTGAGCACCCTCTGAATTCTTTTCAGATACTGAGGTATTAGGGAGTCAGAGCAGGGAGCAACCAACCTGATTTGAGTATGAAGCTCCCTCAAACTACTTTTATGTGAAGCTGGTCCTAGCAATGTTTGGGTGTACACGAGACTGAGGATTTGACAGTGGAATACAGATCATGTGATACTTGTGGAAATACACAATTGCTGTTAATAGAACTCAATCCTATTTTCTGGTGGCCCAACAGTGATTAAAAAAACCTTGAAAATACAATGGTATCAGAAGAAGCTAGCTGCTTTTCTTCTATTTTTCTATGAATACTAAAATTAAATAAAAACAGTTCACCAACATCTCAAACACCTGGATGTATCTTCTTACAACCAGTTATTTTTGTAATAAAATGTGTTGCCAAAATAAACTATCCAGAATGTTTCAGAAAGAACAGAGCAGAAGACACTATTAAAAGTTTCTTATTTAATTATTTAAATATCAAAGTATGTTGAGATCCGAAAGTGGGATTTTCAACTTAGTTAAATGCAGGTATGTTTTTATTTCCAAACAAGAATTATTTTTGTCTCTCTCTGTTTGTATATATGTATATGTATTTTTATATGTATGTGTATTGATAAACTATATCATTTATCTATCATCTATTTATACATATTTATAGAAAGATACAGATGCATAGGTACAATATACATATATCTAAACAAATGTGTATATGTATATATGCATGTTAAGGGAATGTGTCTGTGATATTATATGTATATTTGGAAAAAGATATATGTGTGTATGTTTGAGATGTGATTACACACATCTATATGTATATCATCTATATCTACATCTATCTATAGCATTTATCTCTATCTCTATAGAAAGAGAGAGACAAATACTTTTTTCCTTCAAAAAGAGACACCTCAACTCAAGCATAAAATTCAGCATAAACAAAATGTAAACTTAGGCATACTTCAAATTTTAAGACATAGAGAATTTAGTTATTTTTTTATAGATTCTCTCCAGTGGTGTTTTTTTGATACTTACATTTTAACATTTAATTATATATATATATATATATATATATATCTATATATATATATCACATTTCAATTAATTAAAAACCAACTAACACTCCCTCATGCCCTCACCTACTCCTTTATTATCTTCCCCCAAATAAATGAAAGAATACATTTAACTCTTGTGAGTCCACTATTTTTTAATAAGTTATCTGTCCATGTCTTCTGACATTCTACTGTTTGCAACTCTGACACCATTTTCCTTAGTTCTTCAAAAATTGCTCTGATATTTATCTAAAGTTCTCTGCAATCTTTCTTTCATTTTTCACCTTTGCTTTTCATATATATATATTTATTTATTTATTTATTTATACTTGATTGTGTAATCTTCTCCATTATTTCTACATTATGTTCTATATTTCACATATTCTTCCCTCTGATTACTTCCTGCACCTCCTCATTTATCCAACTTGACCTTTATCCACTCTGAATGCACTTGTTACAATGTGATACCCTTAGGTATACATTAATTTCCCATTGATTTTTTTCATTTCCCTTTTCTGGCCTTTAGATAATTCCATTACTTTATCCCACTGGGTTGCCCCCCACTTCTTATCACACTCTTTCAAAGAGTGTGCCATATTAAAATATAGCACTTTTTATTACTTAGTATTTGGATCCAAACCATAATCATTTGTACCTTTGGAGTCTCTATTTTGCAGTAAGCTGTCTCTGTAGATGGTGCCTAACTTGGCAAAAAGTGCCATATTTTTCGGTTAATTATCCTCCCAAAATAAATATGTATTATGCCATTTAGTTTAGTTTCACATGCCAAGAGAAGAAATATAATAACCAGATTCATCACCTTTATGTAGCAGAATATACTTACAATTTGACCCATGCACATAAATAGCAGATTACTGCCAAATTCTCACATATCCTGCTTCTTTCTCTCCTCCCCTGCAATGACTTTCTACTTGAGAACAGCCATTGCCCTACTTGACCATTTTCCTTAAACATATTTTGAGTCTCTAGACTCATGTACATTTGGGGGCTATAAGTAATTTTAAATGCAATTGACATGAAAATTTGATTGTAATCAAATATATTTCAGTCTCTACTTCCATAGATTTATTGATTTACTCAAAAACAGAAGAGTAATTTGTGGCTGACAACAGTGTTTGTTGACCACTTACTATTAGTAGGGAAAGATGTAGATAATACAAATATCTCTCCACTGTGTGTTTCAAAGTGCTAAAGACTATAATAAAATTAATATTGAAATTTTAAACTACTATTGTAATTATTGTATTGGGTTGTGCTTAAAATCATAGCAACTAAAATCTTTCCTAACACTTTATTTTCATGATCTCAGTAACTAAGTTACTCTCTCTCCCTCTCTAAAGTCAATAAACATATCCCCAAGTGAGGATTTATAAAAACAAGAATACTGAACTGTTCAGTCACCTCAATTACCTTTTTCATGCTACCCTTTCCCAGTTACAGCCACCCTTTTCTATTGCCTGCACCACCTCAAACCAAAATCAAAATACTTACATTATTTAATACATATGGATAATTTTTCTTAAAAAAGTAGGTATTTGTTTATTATTTGAGGTTGTTTCCTAGAAAATAAACTTAAATATCACTGGTGTATTTGTTTTTCAACTATGACTTCTGGGATGCTTCTTTTCTACTTTCTCCTGCTAAAATTAACTTCTGTTCTTTACTAAGAAACCTCATAAAATTCAACTTTTGTCATTAATTCTTCTACTAAAAGTGTGTTGCTGATATTTTCAGGTTTATTTCCAGACACTATCCATGGGATAGTTATAAAGTTGTGTTTGTGCAATCATACACATGGTCATTTTCTTTTTTACTAGTGGTATGTTCATTGTCAACTAAATAATCAATGATTGATAATTTGAACATATTATAGATTAATAACATAATAAAAATAAACTAACAATTAAATTGTGTGTGTGTGTGTGTGTGTGTGTGTGTGTGTGTACAGTAAGGGTTCCTATGCCTGGAAATGTTCAGAGGTGCAATGAGAATGAAGAGTGTCATACTAGGAACACTGTACACTAGTTTACACTTGTTTCAT
Organism: Artibeus jamaicensis; assembly: GCF_021234435.1. NCBI lineage: Eukaryota > Metazoa > Chordata > Mammalia > Chiroptera > Phyllostomidae > Artibeus > Artibeus jamaicensis. Next base: position 4,072,171 of record NW_026521810.1, on the reverse strand, counting down.
CACTGGCAGTGGACCTACAGGCAACATATTCCACCTCTCTGAATTAGTATGCCCATGCCTGGAGATGACTGTTTATACTGTAAAGTTCTAGTGAAGGCTAGCGATAGTACTTGAGGCCAACTGCCATTTGGGAGTTGCCTAATATGTGATTAAGTATAGCATTGACAGTATTTAAGTAATATAATTTATTGTGTTAGAAATTATTCATGGTTTCTGAACTTTTTATAGATCCTTCAAATAAATTATCTTCTATAATAAAAAATAATGTGAAATTAGCCCTGGCTGGTGTAGCTCAGTGGATTGAGTGTGGGCCTGTGAACCAGACAATCGCAGTTCAATTCCCAGTCAGGGCACATGCCTGGGATGCAGGCCAGTTTCCTGCAGGTCAGTTTCCAGCAGGGGAGGCACAAAAGGCAACCATACATTGATGTTTCTCTCCCTCTCTCCTTCCCTTCCCCTCTAAAGATAAATAAATAAAATAAAAAATAATTGTAATGCAAAATGAACAGCCAAAAATTATAATTTTGATTTTATATTATTTAAAGGCAAGTTACATCTAGATGTGACCTTAAATTTAACTTTTTAGAGTTTTAAATAAATGCTGGACTACAGAGTAAATGAACAATACAAAGTTGGAGTTTTTAGAGACTTTGCTTTTCGGAACTTGGAAATGCTCAATATTAATATTTAATGATATTGAGTATGTGATTATACAAAAAATCTTTTGGTCACACATAATGTATGGCACTCATGAAATTTTCACATGGCATAGATCGTGAATACAAACATTCAAGAAGAATACTGCTTTGCTCAGGATACATTCATGCTGTCTCAAGACTGAGACTCTCTGGCCTTAGGCCAGTGGTTCTCAAATGTTAACGTGTATTAAAATCCCCTGGAGGCTTATGAAACTACAAACTACTAGGGCCCACACTGATGGTTTCTGATTCAGCAGATCCAAAGTAGGGCTGGGAATCCTAATGAGTTCCCAGGTGGTGCTAATATTGCTATACATTTGTTCAGGTAACCACCACCACAAGATATAGAACTGTATCCTGGCTGAGTGGTTCAGTTGGTTGGAGTGTCTTCCTGTACACCAAAATTTTGCAGGTTCCTTTCCCAGTCAGGGCACCTACCTAGGTTAAGTGTTTGATCCCTGGTTGTTGTGCATATGGGAGGCAACCAATCAATGTTTTTCTCTCACACTGATGTTTCTCTCTATATATGCCTTCCTGTCTCTCTAAAACCAAGAAACATATCCTCAGGTAGGATTTCTTTTTAAGTATGCAAAACTGTTGTATCACCCGCAATATCTTTCTCATGCTACCCCTTAACAGTTACAACCCCATTCTATCTTCCATACCACCTCAAACCAAAAGCAAACAGTAATCTGTTTTTTGACTCTTCAGTTTGCATTTGGAGAATAAATGGAATTTTCATTTCCCTGGGACAAGTGCCCAGGAGTGTAATGTTGGGTTTATAGTAATTGTATGTTTATTTTAAAGCAATTAACAAACTATTGTCTTGAGTGGTCACCAGTAATTCCCATCGAAAATGTATGAGAGATCCAGGTTTTTAGCATCCTGGCCAGCATTTGGTTGTTAATATTTTTATTGTAGCCACTCCAATAGGTATGTAGTGACATCTCATTGTGGTCTTAATTCGCATTTCCCTGATAACTAGTGATTTTAACATATTTTATGTGTTTACTTGTCGCCCTTATATCTTGCTTGGTGAAATATCTCTTCATCCCTTTTTATTATTTTCTTGCGATTTATTTCTTTATAATTAAGTTTTGAAAATTCTTTACATATCCTAAATATGAAGTCTTTATTAGATATGTGGCTTTCCAATATTTTCTCCTAAATTGTAGCTTTTACTTTATTTCTCTTAACAGGGTTTTTCACAGAGCAGCATATCTTTCATTTTGTGATACTTCACACCCCCATATCCCTTGAATTTATTTAACAATAACTTTGCTGCCTCAATTTTATACCACATACTTAATCAGAAGAGCACAGAGCACACACATCCAATGGAGAATGACAATGATTCTTTCTGAGCTAAGAAAGACATATTTCCTTATATATCTATTTGATATGTTCTACACCAGAATATAAATTATATTTACAGAGGGATACATGCAAAGTATTTATTAGAATGAGTTGGCTAATAAAATATTCCAAGTTTTTCATTTTGAATTTTCAGTTATTTTGTTGACATGCTATTTTAATTTTTGCTTTTAAAGAGTTTTTTTGTGTGTGTGTGGTATTTTCATATCGCTGTGGGAACATTTTTTCTTCAAGAAAAGATAATTTTTCAGCCATTAATTTTCTTAGAAGTTATTCAAAGAAAAGAATGGTGTAAGACTCTCAGGTTTAAGAAGTGTATCCTACAAACTCTTGTGTATGTGATCAATTGATATTATGTCTTATTGTGACTTTAGAATTTTAGTGTAAGAGTTTTGCGTTATATGAGTAGAAAGAAGTATATGGGGGATAAAATGTTACAAAGGAAAAGAGAATAATATGTTAATTACCATGATAATACAAGATAAGAACAAAGTTGAAAAACTAAATGATGACTTTAATGATTAAGGTAAGGATGCTAGGTGGATGATCTACATTGGAAATTATATCCTAGTTTCATAAGTTGGCATTGAGAATTATAAGGGGATATAAACTCCATCAATCAGAACTGCCCAAATGAAAATACTTTTCTCATAGATAGCAAGAAATATAATGACTGTCAAGAATGTATTGCATCCCTGACCAGCATAGCTCAGTGGTTGAGCATTATCCAACAAAATTGAAGGTCACATGTTTGATTTCAGTCAGGGTACATGTTTCTCTCACACATCAGTGTTTCTCTCCCTCTCTTTCTCTTTTCCTTCCCCAAGCTCTAAAAATAAATAAATAAAATATTGTTAAAAAGAATTAATTGCATAAATTGTCTTATTTCTATTACATTTTTATTAGTGATATGTGGTATTTTCAATGCATTACACCCTTCTAGGCATCTCCCATACAAATCCAAATATATAAGCACCCCACATTTTCCTGAAACTTGTACACTTTCCATATTCTAAATATATAACTTGTGGACTATTCTTGACTTGGAAATACACTGAATGCTTTGTAACACACACAAATTGGGAATTTTTAAAATATTTAATATTTTGTCTGCTTTTTATAAGCTGAACAGAATTTTCATGACCCACTTTTAAGGGAAAAATATAGGCATCTACATGAAGTTGGGAAAAGCATTATATGAGGGAAGATGCCCAATTTGCAAAGATGAACAATTAATTAGGAAGACTATTGGAGGGTGCTCTTTGTTAACATACTTTGTTCACATAGTAACATATTTTAAAGAAATTAGTTGTTTTTTCTTCTCTGTGTCTTTCATTTTTTTCTTCGTGTCAAGGTGAGATCATATGGTATTTGTCCTTCAATGCCTGGCCTATTTCACTCAGCATAATGCTTTCCAGTTCCATCCATGTTGTTGCAAAAGGTAGTAGCTCCTTCTTTCTCTCTGCTGCATAAAATTCCATGGTGTATATGTACCACAATTTTTGGATCCATTCATTTACTGATGGGCACCTAGGTTGCTTCCAACTCTTGGCTATTGTAAATTGTGCTGCTATGAACATTGTGGTGCATAGGTTCTTTGAAATTGATGTTTTAGGATTCTTGGGGTATAATCCTAGCAGTGGAATTGCTGGGTCAAAAGGCAGGTCAATTTTTATTTTTCTGAGAAAATTCCATACTGTTTTCCATAATGGTTGTACCAGTCTACAATCCCACCAACAGTGAACTAAGGACCCCTTTTCCCCACAACCTCTCCAACATTTGTTGTTTGTTGCTTTGTTTATGATAGCCATCCTGACTGGTGTAAAGTGGTATCTCATTGTGGTTTTAATTTGCATCTCTCTGATAGCTAACGATATTGAGCATCTCTTCATGTGTCTCTGAATGTTCTGTATGTCCTCCTTGGAGAAGTGTTTGTTCATGTCCTTTTCCCATTTTTTAATTGGGTTGGGTGTCTTCTTAGAGTGGAGTCGTGTAAGTTCTTTGTATATTTTGGAGATTAAACCTTTGTCTGAGGTATCATTGGCAAATATGTTTTCCCATACAGTTGGTTGTCTTTTTAATTTAATACTGTTTTCTTTAGCCATGCAGAAGCTTTTTATTTTGATGAGATCCCATTTGTTTATTCTTTCCTTTATATTCCTTGCTCTAGGGCACATATCCGTAAAAATGTTGCTGCGTGGAATATCTGAGATTTTCTTGCCAATGTTCTCCTCTAGGACTTTAATGGTGTCATGGCTTATATTTAAGTCTTTTATCCACCTTGAATTTATTTTGGTGTATGGTGTAAGTTGGTGCTCAAGTTTCATTTTTTTGCACGTAGCTGTCCAGTTCTCCCAACACCATTTGCTGAAGAGGCTATCTTTACTCCATTTTATGTTACTGCCCCCTTTGTCGAATATTAATTGACTGTAGAGGGTTGGGTTGATTTCTGGGCTCTCTGTTCTGTTCCATTGGTCTATGTGCCTGTTTTTATGCCAGTACCAGGCTGTTTTGATTACAGTGGCCTTGTAATACAGTTTGATATCAGGTATTGTGATCCCTTTTTTTCTCGTTTTTGCGTCGTTTATTTTGTTTTTTTATTTGTGTTTTTTGTTTGTGTGTCTTTTTGTATTTGGTTGTTTAGTTTTTATTCGTTTTTTTTTTTTTTTTTTTTTTTTTTTTTTTTTTTTTTTTTTTTTTTTTTTCTTTTTTTTTTTTTTTTTTTTATTTTTTTTTTTTTTTTTTTTATTTTGCTTCGATTTTTTAGGTGGGGGGGTGTGGGTGGGGGGGGGGGGGAGGGGGGGGGGGGGGGGGGCGGGGGGGGAAGGGAAAAAAAGAAAAAAAAAATTAAAAAAAAAAAAAAAAAAAATAATAATAAATAAAAAAAAAAAAAAAAATAATGTCTTGTGGCTATTTTTGGTACGAATTAAAATAATGAATATATAGAAGTATAAAAAAAAAAAAAAAGAAATGTTTTTTTTTTTTTTTTGTAGCTATCAATTACTCTTTTGTAGAAAATGCTTTTAGCAACATGTCATGTGAGTGACTAATCTTTAAAAGTGATAAAGGATTGTCAGAGTTTCAATGGAGCTATTAAGCTATGTTGAGAAACATACCCTTTGAAAGACTGATTGTAGATTAATATTGTCCGACAGAATACTCCACAATCATGAATGGAGTAGTGATGACTCTATTGAGCACCTGGAAATGACTTTAGGAGCTAAATTTTTAATTTATTTCAATTTAATTAATTAAAATTTAAATGTAAATAGCTACATGTGGCAAGTAATTACCATACTGGACACACAGATTTAAATAAATGATAAGTTTAATCATATACTTCAGATTTTTTAAAACAAAATTAATTTTGGAGAACTATAAGAAATTCAGAAAAATCATTAATGTTTGGTTAAAACCCCAACCTGAGTGTGTGGCATGTAAGGGCCATTCAGCATTACATTTTCCATTTGTTTCTTCTATTTGGTGATACTATTAAAGTCCATGTACCTGATATTAAAGCAAAATTTAAATTCGACCCATTTTTCAGAATGATAAAGAAGTATTCAGTAGTGAAAAAAATCTGTGAGTCAGATGGAGTAGATTCTTTTTATAGTTTTATCCATGACAATGCAGTATTAGAAAAGTAAAAATGAAGTGCTCTCTCTCTTTAGAAAAGTGAGCGGGATAAAGTGGTATCTCATTGTGGTTTTAATTTGCATCTCTCTGATAGCTAATGATATTGAGCATCTCTTCATGTGTCTCTGAATGTTCTGTATGTCCTCCTTGGAGAAGTGTTTGCTCAAGTCCTTTTCCCATTTTCTAATTGGGTTGGGTGTCTTCTTAGAGTGGAGTCGTGTAAGTTCTTTGTATATTTTAGAGATTAAACCTTTGTCTGAGGTATCATTGGCAAATATGTTTTCCCATACAGTTGGTAGTCAGGATGGCTATCATAAACAAAGCAACAAACAACAAATGTTGGAGGGGTTGTGGGGAAAAGGGGTCCTTAGTTCACTGTTGGTGGGAGTGCAGACTGGTACAACCATTATGGAAAACAGTATGGAATTTTCTCAGAAAAATAAAAATCGACCTGCCTTTTGACCCAGCAATTCCACTGCTGGGATTATATCCTAAGAATCCTAAAACATCAATATCAAAGAACCTATGCACCACAATGTTCATAGCAGCACAATTTACAATAGCCAAGAGTTGGAAGCAACCTAGGTGCCCATCAGTAAATGAATGGATCCAAAAATTGTGGTACATATACACAATGGAATTCTATGCAGCAGAGAGAAAGAAGGAGCTACTACCCTTTGCAACAACATGGATGGAACTGGAAAGCATTATGCTGAGTGAAATAAGCCAGGGGTTGAAAGACAAATACCATATGATCTCACCTTTAACAGGAAGCTAAACAACAAAACAAACAAGCAAGCAGAAAAAAAAAACAACAAAAAACAAAGACACTGAAATAGAGAACAAGGGGATAGTGACCAGAGGGGGAGAAGGAAGGGAAGTTAAGGGGAAAATGGGGGAGGGATTTGGAGGAACAAATAGGAAGGACACAGGGACGAGAACTAAGGGGGGTGGAAATGGGAGGGAGGTGGGGAGCAAGGGGCGGGGGAGGCTGGGATGGGAAAAATAGACAAAAAACTGTACTTGAAAAATAACTAAATAAAATTAAAAAAAAAAGAAAAGTGAGCGGGAGAGTTGGAAGATGGCAATGGAGTAGGAGGGAGCAGATTCCACTCCTCCCTACACACAGGAGAAAAACCTGGCCAACCTATGAAGAAACAGAGCAAACAGCCAACAGTACCTCAGCATATAGGAAAATAAGAGACCAGAATGTGTAGCAGACACTGAAAAACCAGAAGGTAAGGAGACTACTGCAGGACAATAAGGTCCGAGGGACCAGCATGGAGACAAGGCTGTAGCACCAGGCTGGGTGCCTGGCACCTAGCTCTGGGTCTATCACAGACTCTTTGGGAGCCACAGAGTTCTTGGGAGAGAGCAGTTCTGGGTCAACTGCTCCCTCTTGCAGAGAGGGAAATAAGGACAAAGAGGCAAACAAACAAGGGCTGTGATCACCCACAGAGTCTGTGGTCACCCGCTTGGGACAGTTGAGAATTCTGCAGTGATGCCCACTGACCTGGATAGTCAAGGTCTGGCTGGAGAATTGAGATGTACTGAGCGGCAGGCTTGAGGAGGAGGAATTCTCGAACAGTAAAACTGTTTGAGGGATTCTCCAGAGACAGCCACTCAGCTTACTTCCCACCTAGTGGGGCAGCAATCTCGAGGTTCCACAGAAGTCCCTGCGTTTCCCCATAGCATTGGGAAGGGTTCACTTCCAAGCCAAAGGGACCCAGGCAGCCTGGCCGAGGGATGTTCCCACCTGCTCCCTAGCCTATGGCAATGACCCCTAGGGAAGGAGCACTCTAAGGAAGATTTAGATCTCCCGCCTAGGGCATGGGAGAGAGGTGCCAGACTAGCTCTTGGGAGAGTGCTTGAAATACTGGCTGAGTACACAGGAAAGGCCACACCAAATGCCCCTTAGCCTGCTGTAGACAGCAAGACCAGAAAAACCGGTTTGGCCAGTTTGAAACCAACGAGGTTTTTTTTAGGGATCTTTTATTTTTTTAATTTTTATTATTGTTTTATCTTTTAATACCCTTTTCCTCTCTTCTTTTTTGTTTTATACCTCCTTCCTTTCTTTCCATTTTTATATCTTCTTCCTCCCTTCTCCTGCCTTGTTTATTTTATTTTTTATTATTTTTATTTTATTAGTTATTTTTCAAGTACAGTTTTCTGTCTATTTTTCCCATCTCAGCCCACCACCCCCCGTGCTCCCCACCTCCCTCCCATTACCACCCCCCTTAGTTATTGTCCCTGTATCCTTTATACTTGCTCCTCTAAATACCTCCCATCTTTTTTCCTTAAATTCCCTCCCCTCTCCCCTCTGGTCACTGTCCCCTTGTTCTCTATTTCAGTGTCTTTGTTTTTATTTTGTTTGCTGGTTTGTTTTATTGTTTAGCTTCCTGTTAAAGGTAAGATCATATGGTATTTGTCTTTTTTTTTTAAACACATGTGAGACAAAAAACTTCGAACTGTGAAAGGACTGGACTTGGATCCAAAGAGGGGGCATCCCAACAATTGAGACAGTGAGACAAATATCACTTTGCTATTGCAGAGAAACAACAAACAACTGCATATTTTTATTACTATTGTTTCATTTTTCTTACATCTTTCATATTAATAGCATTTTTGTATTTCTTTTCTTTCTGTATACTCAGTCTTCTTTGCTTGGTTAGTTATATGGTATCATTTGACAGGTTTCCCCTGTTCTCCCACAGTGTATTGCTAATTTACTATCCTTCATGTCACTTGTGTTCCTTTAGCAAACTACTCAAAGATCTATACCCCCTATTTATGTCATCCAGATCACATAGATTCTGTCATAAGATTGTTGCTCTATTATTGGAAATAATAGCTGTTCCATACAATTATAAATACTTCACATCACCCCTCCCAGAACATAGCCCACTTCACAGTTTCCTGAAATCTATTGGTGTAGTGGTTAACTCTATTCTCTCAACACACTACACCTATTTACTATCATTTACCCTCACCTTACCGCAGAATCTGAACTCCCACAACGTCACTGCTTTCTATATCTAACCCACAATCCTTCCCTCACTAACAAGAGCCTTATCTTCTTTCCATCCTTTCTTAAAAGTGGCTAGTTGGGTTGAAGATCATGGTTAACACTATACATAGCCAAAGGATCTTCTATTACTTCTAAACTGACTCCTACTGTAAATATCATAGAATACTCTCCTGCTGTCATAAACCATTTTGCCTTCCCCTCCAACTGATGACAAAAAAATAGTAGGTGGAAGCAGTGAACACCAGGATACTCACTGGAAAAGGAAACCCAACAACAAAGGAACCACCAACAGATAACAGCAGAAGAAGGTGAAGGAGAGAGTGGAAACCACACAAACCTCAATCCATGACCTATCTGGAAATACACCTAAATAGTGGAGAAACTACCCAGTACAAACAACTGAATAAGACCAAAAGAGAATCCTCAAAAACTTGTACACACAAAAGAACTAGCCTGAACACAACCTGCCCTCAGGTTGTGTAATTTTTTGTGCCCTCACCAGCACAACAAATTACAAGATGTGGTGTACAGAGTGACCATTAGTTAACCAACTTGTGGGAAGGACCAACCAAAGAAAGACCCAACATCAATCAAAACTCAAAGACAAACACAGAGCCAACTTAAAGGACAGTCTAAGACCAGTGAGCTTGGGAGATCAAGGAGACCACACCACTAAATCTCACAGGTATTCAACCACAGGTATTCTACCACAGAAGTTCATACCATAAACCTGGGGAGCCAGAACAAGTCAATTTAAGAAGCTGAAGCTAATAAAAAGAGTCTCACAAACAGTGGGAAGACAAAGAAACAATCCCCAAATCAAAGGAAAGGAGGAAGCCTCAGAAATAATGGTAAATGAAATAGAGGCAACTCAACAATCAGATATTGAGTTCAAAACATTGGTTATCAAAAAATTCAATGAGCTCACAATGAGCTAGCAAAAACTACAGGGGAACTACAATGAACTCACTGCAAACTATATCATATAAAAAAGGAAACAGAAATTATTAACAAGGGCCAAGAGGAAATGAAGAATACAATTTCAGAACTGAAGAACACAGTGGAAGGAATCAAAAGCAGGATTGATGAAGCAGAAAATTGTATCAGCAAGTTGGAGGAAAAAAAAACACCCAGAAAGAGCAAGAAAAGAAAAAGAGGCTGAGAGAATGAAGAGGGATTAAGAGAAAAGCAGGACAATATGAAACATAATAATATTCGAATAATAGGGATACCAGAAGGAGAAAAAGAAGAGCAAGAGATAGAAAACCTATTTCAAAAAATAATGATGAAAAACTTCCCTAATTTGATGAGAGAAAAAGTTACACAAATCCAGGAAACACAGAGAGTCCCAATCAAGAGGAACCTAAAGAGGCTCACTTCAAGACATCATCATTAAAATGGCAAAATTCTAAGTCAGGAGAGAATCATAAAGGCAGCAGGAGAGAAACAGGAAATAACATACAAGGGAGCCTCAATAAGGTTAGCTGCTAACTTCTCAATGAAAACACTCCAAGCAAGAAGAGAATGGCAAGAAATATTCCAAGTAATGAGAACCAGAGGTCTGCAACCAAGGTTACTTTACCCATCAAGGCTCTTAATCAAGATAGAAGGCCAATAAAGAGCTTCCAAGACAAAAGAAGTCTAGAAGAATATATTTCCATAAAACCAGCTCTGCAAGAGATGCTAAAGGGACTGCTTGAAGGAAAGGAAGGTAAAGAGGGAGACAGAGAGGAACACAGGTACAAAAATGGCAATGAATAAGTACCTATCATTAATAACCTTAAATGTAAATGGATAAAATACTCCAATCAAAAGACATAGAATAGCTGAATGAATAAGAAAGCATGACCCACACATATGCATCCTACAAGAGACCCACCTGAGGACAAATGACCTATACAGACTAAAAGTGAAGGGCTGGAAACAAATTTTCCAAGCAAACAGCCAGGAGAAAAAAAAAGCCGGGGTAGCAATTCTCATATTAGACAAAATAGACTTCAAAAAAAAAAAAAAAGGGCCACAGAGATACCCAGAAGGTCGCTTTATAATACTCAAGGGAAGAATCCACCAAGAAGACATAAACATTATAAATATATATGCACCCAACATTAGGAGCACCCAAATATATTAAAAAAATCTTAGAGGACTTCAAGAAAGATATTGACAGCAATAAAACTATATAAGGGGATTTTACCACCCCACTGTCAAAAATTGACAGATCTTCCAAAAAATATCAACAAAGATATTATGGCATTGAACAATGCCGTAAATAAAATGGACTTAACTAATATATACAGAGCTCTTCATTCCAAAGAAGTTAAATACAGATTCTTCTCAAATGTACATGGAACATTTTCAAAGATAGACCACATGATAAAACCAAAAACAAGCCTCAACAAATTAAAAAAAAGAATTAAAATCATACCAAGTGTTTTCTCTGACCACAAGCAACTGAAAGTAGAAATCCACCCCAAGGGAAAAAAAAAACCACTCAAAATCATGGAGTGAATAGCATGCTATTAAACAATGAATGGGTCAAGAATGAAATTAGGGAAGAAATCAAAAAGTTTCTGGAAACTAGTGAAAATGAACTCACAACAACCCAAAACTTATGGGATACAGCAAAGGCAGTCCTGAGAGGGAAGATCATAGCAATACAGACCTACCTAAAAAAGATAGAAACATTTCAAACAAACAACGTAAGCCTATGTCTACAAGAACTTGAGAAACAACAACAAAGATAGCAAAGAGCAGGTAACAGGAAGGAAATAACCAAGATCAGAGCAGAATTAAATGACATAGAAACTAAAAGCACAATTCTAAGAATCAATGAATCCAGGACCTGGTTCTTTGAAAACATAAACAAAATCACCAAGCCATTATGTAGGCTCATCAAGAAAAAAAGAGAGAGGACCCAAACAAACACAATCAGAAATGAAAGAGGAGAGATTACAACTGACACCACAGGAATAGAAGGGATTGTAAGAAATTACTATGAAGAACTATATGCCAAGAAATTTGAAAACCTAGATGAAATGGACAAATTTTTAGAAAAATATAATGTTCCAAAATTCAATGAAGAAACACAAAGCCTGAACAGACCAATAATAGTAGACAAAATTGAAGCAGTAATAAAAAAAAAAAAACCTCCTGACACACAAAAGCCATGGACAAGATGGCTTCACAGGAGAATTCTACAAAGCATTTAAGGAAGAGCTAACCCCTATTCTTCATAGACTATTTCAAAAAATCAAAAATGATGGAAGACTCCCGACCTCTTTTTATGAAGCCAGCATCATCCTAAACCCAAAACCAGATAAAGACACAACAAAAAAAGAAAACTTCAGACCAATGTCATTGACAAACATAGATTCTAAAATCCTCAACAAAATATTGGCAAAATGCATCCAGCAATACATTAAAAAGATCATACACCATGACCAAGTAGGATTCATCCCACAGATGCAAGGATGGTTCAATATTTGCAAATCAGTAAATGGAATACATCATATAAACAAAAACAAAGACAAAAATCACATGATCATATCAATAGATGCATAAAAAGCATTGAATAAGATTCAGTACCCTTTTATAATAAAAACACTCAGCAAAGTGGAAGGAAATAGGGGGAGCATTCCCTAACATAATAAAGACCATATATGAGAGACTTACAGCCAACATCATAGTCAATGGGTAAAAACTAAAAGCTTTTCCACTAAGATCAGGAACAAGACAGGGTTGTCCACTTTCACCACTTCTATTCAATATAGTATTGGAAGTTTTAGCCAAAGCGATCAGACAAGAAAAGGAAATAAAAGGCATCCAAATCATAAAGGAGAAAACAAAACTGTCATTGTTTACAGATGACATAATAGTGTACATGGAAAATCCTATAGACTCCACCCAAAAACTGCTTGAACTAATAAATCAATGTGGCAAAACACAGGGTTACAAAGTTAATATCCAAAAATCAAAGGCATTTTTGTATCAACAGTGAAACAGCAGACGCAGAAGTAAAGAAAAAAAATCCCATTCAATAACAGCAAAAAGAAAAATAAAATAAACCTAACCAAGGAGATAAAAGACCTGTATACAGAAAACTACACAACATTGAAGAGAGAAATCAAGGAAGACACAAATGAATGGAAATATATACCATGTTCATGGATTGGAAGAATTAACATCATCAAAATGTCCATACTACCCAAAGCAGTTTACAGATTTAATGCAATACCTATTAAAGTACCAATGGCATATTTCATAGACGTAGAACAAACACTTCAAAAATTTATATAGAACCATAAATTACCCCGAATAGCAGTTGCAATTTTGAGAAAGAAAAGCATAATAGGGATCACAATACCTGATACCAAGCTGTTTTCAAGGCCACTGTGATCAAAACAGTCTGATACTGGCATAAAAACAGGCACATAGACCAATGGAACAGAACAGAGAGACCAGAAATAAAACCAAGTCTCTATGATCAATTAATATTCAACAAAGGGAGCAGTGACATAAAATGGAGTAAAAATAGCCTCTTCAACAATTGGTGCTGGGAGAACTGGATAGCTATATGCAATTGGAGCACCAACTTACACCATACACCAAAATAAATTCAAGGTGGATAAAATACTTAAATATAAACTGTGACACCATTAAAGTCCTAGAGGAGAACATAGGCAGGAAAATGTCAGATATTTCACACAGCAACATTTTCCTGATATGTCCTCTAGAGCAAGGGACATAAAATAAAGAATAGCAAATGGCATCTCATAAAAATAAAAAGTTTCTGAATGGCTAAAAAAAACAGGATTGAAATAAAAAGAATCAACTCTATGGAAACACAGATTTGCCAATGATTCCTCAGACAAGGGTTTAAACTCCAAAATATACAAAGAACTTACATTGATTCCACACTAAGAAGACAACCAACCGAATTAAAAATTGGGCTAAAGACTTGAACAAACCCTTCTCCAAGGAGGACATACAGAAGATCCAGAGACACATGAAAAGATGCTCAATATCACTAGCTATCAGAGAGATGCAAATTAAAACCACAATGAGATACTACTGGTCAGAATGGCCATCATAAACTATGCAACAAACAACAAGTGTTGGAGAGGTTGTGGAGAAAAGGGGACACTAGTTCACTCTTGGTGGGATTGCAGACTGGTACAACCACTATGGAAAACAGTATGGAATTTTCTAAAAATGGACCTGCCTTATGACCCAGCAATTCCATTGCTGGGATTATATCCTAAGAACCCTAAAACATCAATCCAAAAGAACCTATGCACCCCAATGTTCATAGCAGCACAATTTACAGTAGCCAAGAGCTGGAAGCAACCTAGGTGCCCATCAGTAAATGAATGGATCAAAAAAATTATGGTACATATACACAATGGAATTCTATGCAGCTGAGAGAAAAAAGGAGTTCCTATACTTTGCAACAGCATGGATAGAACCAAAAGCATTATGCTGAGTGAAATAAGCCAGGTGGTGAAAGACAAATACTATATGATCTCACCTTTAACAGAAAGCTAAACAATAAAACAAACAAGCAAGCAAAATAAAAACAAAGACACTGAAATAGAAACAGGGGGACAGCGACCATAGGGAAGAGGGGAGGGAATTTCAGGGGAAAAGGGGAAGGATTTACAGGAAGTAGTATAAGGGACACAAGGACAACAACTAAGGGGGCTGGAAATGGGAGGGAGATGGGGAGCACTGAAGGGGTGGCCTGGGGTAGTAGTAAAAGGCAGAAAACTGTACATGAACAATTATAATAAATTAAAAAAATAGAAAAGTGAAGTGGGAAAGTCACCACTTTCTTCCCACATAATACTGTGATTTTATTCAATTAATCCATATAAAATTTTAATTTTATCATTTAAATATGAGCAACTATAGAACCTTATAAAAGAAATACATGTTGAGCTGAAGAGCCAACCTCATTTGTAAATGTAGTTAACCACTTATTATTTGCGTACTTATGTACTTGTAGTTACGTACTTATTATTTTCAGAAGTATAATTTTGTGAAAAACAAAAAATATATATATATATATAATTTATATATATTCTGTCCTGAAACATTCCAACCATTGTTAATATAATGAGAATGGTTTGTAACACATTGATGTAACCTGGCAGCCAAGGAGAGTGAACTGGAATGTGTATGGGTAAACGATGACAACTTCACTGTACTAGTCAGTGGGAGCAGTAGACCATTGAGTGAGCATGTGTATTGTGTGGCCATCACATTCAAAATGAATGAGCAAGTAGAGCAAGAAATCTGCATAAAAATTTACATTAAGCTTGTTCATTCCTCTATGGAAACTATTTGGATGATTCAGAAGGCCCACAGTTATGGGCAAGTGGTAAATGTCAGGTTCATCACAACACACCCATTCATCACATCTTATGCAGAGTTTTTGGTGAAACATCAAATCATCTAGGTGGCTCAATCCTCCTACAGCCCAGATTTGGTGTCCTGTAACTTCTGGCTTTTCTCAAAATTAAAATTACCTTTGAAAGTGAAGAGATTTCAGACCATCAATGAGATTCAGGAAAATATGACAGGTCAGCTGGTAGCTATTGAGAGAACTATGTGAGGTGGCAAGATGTCTACTTTGAAGGGGACTAAGGCATCATTGCCCTGTGTACAATGTTTCCTGTATTTTATATCTTTAATAAATGTCTAGTTTTCATATTATATGGCTGGATACCTTCTGGACAGACCCTGTATGTATGCACATCTCCATAACTTACTTCCAGACTATAACATAGAGACTGGATTTCTATATTCTCCAGGAAGAATATGGCCAAAACAAACCTCTTTCTCTCTCAGTTAATATATGGCTTAAATTTTCACATAGACAGTATAAATTAAAATTCAAAATCTGCTTCTTTTAGTCAGAAATAATTTAGGCCTAATTGCATTTATACCATATACCTAATCACCTCTGCACCATTGGAAGTGAGGGCACAGAATTTTCAGTTGTAATCATGTTACAGGGGGGATATGGCCAGATCACTAGGCAGAGGGGAAATACCCCTGAGAGGGGCAAGAAATGCCACAGGCAGCCCAGGATTGAATCTGATGCTAGCACATGCCATAGTCCTGGGGAAGGGTGAGCAACTAGCACAACTTGTGATATAGCCAAAGGAAGCTTGCACAGGGTAGGTATGAGCTGAAAGTCATATGGATTGTGTACTGTGGAGGTGAACATGGCCATGACCACCCTGGGCAGAGACACTGTGTGACATGATGAGCATGGTGGATGTTAGCCTGGATAGGTTGGGAATTTGGATGCTTCTGGAATGCATAGGATTTGGGGCCAGGATAAATCTCAGTTTCTCGCCTAGCTTCTGCTGGACCAGTCAGGAGCCAGCTGGTGGGGGTGGTACACCTTGCCAGCTGCAGCCCATGGGATGCTGTAGCTATGTGCCACACAGACAGGCTGCATACCTTTCAGAGAAGGGAAGGAATAGTAATAAAAAGGTGATGGTGCCCCAGGGTGTGTGGGGAGGCTGTGAAGACAGATTTGAAGCACTGTGGGGCCTCCTCAGGCAGGTCTGTGTCCATGAGCTGTACCCTCACTGACTGTACATACCTGTAGGCTAAAATCTGGGCTCAGCCTTCATGTGGCCAATGAAAATTGACATTTTCATACCTCAAGGTTAGTTTAACAGTAATTAAAGCATCACATTGCACACAATTCCCTCATTATAATTTAAGTGGATTTTATGCTGCTTTAAAAATCATTCTATTCTTACTGTGAATAATGAATACAAATAAAGTTGAATGTCAGACTTGAAAAAAAACAAATAAGAAAACCTGTAAATGTTCCAAATATCTTCCCCTACAATCCCCAAGTCTCAGGTTCTTTGCTGCCACCCCTACATCTTCATCAAACGATGCTCTGGTTGGTTTTGATGTCTGGTCACCTCAGTGGACCACTTCTCCATTCAGAGTGAAAAGTATCTTTTTACTCTCAACCTTCAGGCTTCCACAGTGTTTTCAGCAATTCGTTCATCTTTCTCAGTAGGTATATCATACAGCACTAGAAGGATATCTGAGATAGACACACCTACTCTGAAATCACAAGATCTTCCAGGCATGATGATTTTTTTTAACATTAAATGAATGGAAATTTTGCTCAATTTATTTTCTACCTCTTCTGTCAAATTGCTTAAAAATGTCCCTGCTTCTCTGAATTCCTAGGAGGTGCTATTTTTAGTTATGCTCTCCTCCAATTGTGGATGTGATATTGTCATGCTCTAACTCTAAGTAACACAACAGAAGGTTTACATCAACACATTGAGCTCATCTCACTGTTGTTCCTTGAAGCAGGAAGGGGAATTTGGGAACAACTTCACACAGGCTAGCTTGAAGGGTAGTGCGAATAAAGGTTGTGACTCCTAACTACATTTGTGAGTGCATGGGGGGAAGATTTGGGTGGGTATCTGCTGCTCTCACTACAAATATCAAAGAAGCAGAAACCAGGAAGAGAAGCCTATAGCCCTGCTTCATGTCAGTTATTGTAATGTGGAAAGTCCTAGAAACAGGGATGTGTTTTTAGTTTTTTATTATTACTAGACTGAAAAGCATTAATATTGTCATACAGATGGTCACCTATGTTGGAAGTTTATGAAAGTACTCTAAATTATAGACAGATTATCCTAAATTTAGGAAACTATCAACTCCCTAATGTTTAGGTGGAGTCATGATGCTAAACATATTAGTATTTCTTAATTCAAACACCTGTTTTGCCTTTATGATACATAAAAAAGTTCTTATTTATTGCTTGTGTCTCCAGTTCAGATTTAATCTTACTATAAATTCATTTCATGTTAATTTATGTACAAACAAAGACACACACATTTTAAATATCCAAAATGCTGGAAATAAACTTATTTTTAATTTTGTGCTTGTTTTCCATTTGTCAACCAGTAAATGAAAGGACTGAATAAATCATGCACTAATTGCCAGCGGTGCTAAATTTAGTGTGAGATCTGGAATCCTTTTGATCAAAACCGCTGAATATGAAATCATCCTCAGCTCTCTAGGCAACTTTATCCGCCTTTCTATTCTCCATCTGTCAGTCACCTGGGAATTTGTGAACTATTCCATATGTCAGGCTTGTCAATCACAATGGGATGTGGGACCTATCTGCCTACTGCATAGGAATTCTTGTTAAAAAATTAATCTGCATTTAACTAGTAGTTTTATATTTTGTAAATTTTTTGTTGTATATAAGGTTAATGGAAATAAATTATGTTTAAAGAGCCTAGACCAGTCTTCATTTAAATAACATTTACAAATGTGTGCCTTTTACACATATACCCAATGTCATATATATTCAGTATAATGTGCATGCACAATACAACATTTAAATATAGAATACTCCTTGTATGGAAACACTGAATATGACAATAACCTATCTTAAGTACTTACATTTTAAATATATATACATATATATTTAAAAATAATAAACACATGGATGTCTCACTATCTTGAGATCCACTAATTTATCAAGATAGTTCTGAGAAGAAAAAATGAGTCATCAAAGCCATTTTATTTTAAACTTAAAACTATCTAAAATATTAAAATATCTCATTTAAATAAAATTGTACTCACCACAACATCACTGAATTTCTACAATATTATTATTTTAAACCAATTAGGAAAAAAGGGAAAAATAGAGACATCCTGCTAGTAAAACATAGAACATGTGGGTGAAAAGATGCCACATACTAACCCTGACAAGCTCAAAGGAAGCCTGCATGGTAACCATACACACTCAGAAGTCAAAAGTAGCCATGTGGGATGGTCTGAAATTAAAACTTCCTAACTAAAAGCAGATCATGGCAGGTAGTCATGTCCTAGGCCAGTAACCTCCCTGATAAAGATCAATCTTTACCGTAACTGAGCCTGTCTATTGTTTTATTGCATCTAAAATAACATGCTCTTGGAATGTCAAAGTAGTATTCTTTTTCTGGATCCCTCACCACACTCTACCCCTACACCAGTGGTATCAAACTCATTTTCGTAAGGGGCTGCATCAGCCTCCAGGTTGCCTTCAAAGGGCTGAATATAATTTTAGGACTGCATAAATGTAACTACTCCTTAGCTAGGGGCAAGCAGCTCAGTGCTGCAGCCAGGTAGAAACAAGGTACTGGGCTGGATAAAACAAGGTGGAGGGCTGGATTCAGTCTATGGGCCTTGTGTTTGCCACCTGTGCGCTACACCCACTACACCAGAGCAGGAGACCACAGAATCCCTCACTGTTATCTTGTTCCAGCATACCATCTTTATGTGCTGTAAATGTTAACTATTAACCATCCAGTACCCATGAATGCAAAGAAATATTTGTCTCTATAATATTCTTTATCCAGTCTCAGAGATTTTTCAGTTTTGCTTTCTCCAGACCCCTTGATCTATTACCAGTGGAATTCATGTAACTCTCCTCATGTCTTCTTCTTTCATCCTAATATATAAAATCAGCTGCAAAACTACCATTCTCAGGAGAATTTTCTCAATCCATTGAGATTTGGCTTTTTGACAATTGTCATCATTTTAGCTCAAATAAACTAAAAAATCTCTCTACAAGTTCAGATGTTTCCTATTTTGACTAATGTTTAAATATCAACTATATTTAATGCAAAATGTTTATATATTACATATTTTAATTACACTTAATTTTGGTAGAATTTGAGATAAAATTGAGCAGAACAAATAATATATTAGAAAAAAGATCAAAACCAAAGTATGGAAAAATGATAATGATGCTAGAAATCTAAATTTATGTACAGATCTTATGGCTCTGTGACCTTAGTTAGACACATTACCTTTTTGGTGCCTGAGGTTCCACATCTGTTATGTGTGGTCATAAATTGATATTAATCTACACATCTGTTATAAGGGGACATGAATATATATTAATCTATAAAGTTTTGGGGAAGATGATATAATATATGTATGGAACTTAAGAAATACCTGGAAGAGAACTGAATAAGTGTTACCTTCTCTATCATCAAGGTGAATATCCATTCCAGGCAGTTTTCAAGAAATTAACACAGGGAACTATCTATAGACGTATTGAAACAGCTGAAAATATTGAATCCATTTGCCCCTGGAAATCAATAATTTTTCTCTCACATTTAATAACCTTGGGCATTTTCCATTGTTTTGAAGAAGGAAATCATTAAAATGGCCCAAAGAACAAAGGTTGTTTAAGTTTTCAGTTGTTATTGTACGCTGCTATCCCATAAAGTCTCCATTATTTTCTTACCCTGAAAAGTGGCATTCTCCCTCCTATAGGGCCCATACCCACTGGATTCCCTTTGAAACTACCTTTGACCAAAATATTCTTTAGATCTCAGTTTAAGTATCACTTCGCTGGCTTCCTTCTTCACCAGTGCACTAAGTGTCCCTATGTTAACTCCCAGTGCAATCTAATCAATAACTAATTGTTTAGGTTGCACATGGATCTGTCCTTTGGTCCTTTAATTACACATTTATTTGAGAGATTTAAAAAAATAAAATACTGCTCTTTTATTCAAACTAACTTCCCCCCTTTTAACACACTGTTGAATCATGCACTGAAAAAAAGAAAGCAAACAGAAGTTTTGTAGCTAAACCAGTGCAGAGAATGTACTTTGTACAGTATTGTCAACATGAAGAGAGAGGGGATGTAAAGAAGGAAGCAGAATGAAAAACAAGAGGCTCAAACCTTCAGACATTGAAAAACATCAATATATTTGGTATTAAAAGAAAACTTAAAAAAAGTTAATGTTTGTCCCACTATACCAGATTCCATGTCAAGGACTCAGTCTGACTTGGTTCTTATAGAGACCAGGAAGTGCACATCATATATGACCGGTATGTGTAGATTGAATAAATGACTGTATTAAGGAGTAAATGGGCAATAAATAATAAAGGAATTATTATGTGTGCAAATGTTATAATTCAAATAACTAAACAGCTAAACAATGCTATTTATATGGAATAAAATAAATTATAAATGAATTATTTTTCAAACAAACTTAATAAACATCATTACATCTGACCTAGATGAAATGCCTGTAACCTTTTCCTATTTTCTACAACTAGTGTTAGTGTCACCTTTAGTTTTCCACTGAAGTCATTTTCTCTGTACATCTAATACTTTTTACTTTGTAATAAAACTATCATCACATGTATATTCTCCCCTCAAAAAAAACCGTTTGCTTTACTGGAACTGAGTCTTATTCTCCTTTGTTTCTCTAGTGCCTAGAATATACCTAATGCATACTAGGTTATTATTGCCTTTTGTTTAGTTAAATTATTTATTGTGTTTAGACAATATTGCATTTCTATGGTTGCAGAGCTTAGATTTTTATAAACTTCTTCTGTTCCATTCATCTTAGTGAGACAGTTGGCTTATATTCCATTGTCAAAAACCACATACTCATCTTCATTTTTCTTGATCATTCACACTGGAAATTTATTCTAATAAGTGCAATAAGGAACAGAAAATAGTGAGTGGTCAGGTCAAACCAAATACATCATTACCCTAGGAAGATAAAAGAGGGAGAAAGAGAAGGGAGGGAAGGTAGGAAGGAAGGGAGGGAGGGAGAGAGGGAGAAAGAAAGAAAAGGAGAGAGAGAAAAAAGGAGAGAGAGAGAAAGGAAGGAAGAAAGGAAGGAAAAACATTTTTATTAAGGAGCCTTTTATTCCTAATTAAGATCATAAACATCTTATAATCTTGCTTTTACAACATTATTATTCAATTTAATGAAAATATCAACATTGGATAACCTGAAATACTGTCTAGTGAAATCTGAACACAGTGATTAAAACCTATGTTATACCAGATGAACAGCAAATATAAGTAATGTGATAAATATTCACAAAATTAGAGGATTTTATTAAGAATGTATAATTTTATGCTGAAACTACAAAAAGAAATGGTCATATAACTATTAACATGATATTATAAGTTAAATATAAAATAAATAATATTAAATTGAAATCATATCAAACATTTTCTCTGACAACAAGGGACTAAAACTAGAAAGCAACCTCAAGGAAAAAATTCAAAACCACTCAAACTCACGGAGATTGAATAGCATGCTGTTAAACAATGAATGGGTTAAGAAGGAGATCAAGAAAGAAATAAAAAAAATTGTTGAAACAAATGAAAATGAACTCACAAAACTCCAAAACGTATGGGACACAGCAACAGCAGTCCTGAGAGGGAAGTTCATAGCAATACAAGCATACTTAAAAATATAGAAACATTTCAAATTAAACAACCTAAATCTACATCTACAAGAACTGTAGGAACAACATCAAATATAGCCCAGAGCAAGTAAAAGGAAAGAAATAACCAAGATCAAAACAGAATTAAATGACATAGACTAAAAGAACAATTCAAAGGATCAATAAATTGAGGAGCCAGATCTTTGAAAAGATAAAATCAATAAAACTTTAAGCAGATTCATCAAGAAAAAATGAGAGAGGAACAAAATAAACACAATCAGAAACAAAAGAGGAGAGATAACAGCTGATTACACAGAAATACAAAGGGTTGTAAGAAATTACTATGATCAAATAAACATTTTTAGTACAGATTCTCTTATTCCTAATTAAGATCATAAACACCTTGTAATCTTGCTTACAAGAAATGCTAAGAAATGTGAACACCTGGGTTCAATGGACAGATTTCTAGAAAAATATAACCTTCCAAACAAGAATCAAGAAGAAACAGAAAGCCTGAACCAATGGATAAGAGCTGACGAAATCAAAGGAGTACTAAAAAAAACTGATACACGACAGCCTTAAACAGGATGCTTTCATAAGAGAATTTTACAAAGCACTTAAGGAAGAGCTAACTCCTATCCTTCACAGACTGTCCTACAAAATCCAAGAAGACTTAAGACTCTTAAACTCTTTTTGTGAAGCATGTGAAACCTAGGATGATCAAACTCTTTTTGATCATCCTAATCCCAAAATCAGATAAAGACATAACAAAGAAAAAAAAACTGTTGGCCAATATTACTGATGAACATAGATGTCCAAATCCTCAACAAAATATTGGCAAACTGAAACCAGCAGCACATTAAAAAGATCATACACCATGACCAAATGGTATTCATCCCAGGGATACAAAAATAGTACAATATTGGCAAATCTATGAATGTAATACATCACATAAAAAGAAAGACAAAAATCATATGATTGTGTCAATAGATGTGGAAAAATCATTTGATAAAGTGCAGCATGCATTAATGATAAAAACACTCAGCGAAGTGGAAACAGGGGGAGAATTCCTCAACATAAGAAAGGCCATATATGAGAGACTTACAGCCAACATCATACTCAATGGACAAAACCTAAAAGACTTTTCAATAAGATCATGTACAAGAAAAGGATGTCCACCACCACTTCTATTGAACATAGAAGTCCTTCTATTGGAAGTCCTAGCCACAATAATCAGACAAGAAAAAGAAATAAAAGCCATCCAAATTAGAAAGGAGAAAGCAAATCTGTCATTGTTTGCAGATGACATAGTATATATGGAAAATTCTGTAGACTCAAGCAAAAACTACTCAACCTAATAAATAAATTTGGCAAAATAGTGGTATATAAAGTCAATTTTCAGAAATCAAAAGCCTTTCTGTACACCAGCAATGAAACATAAGAAACAGAAATCAAGGAAAATATCCCATTTGGTACAGCAAGAAGAAAAATAAAGCAACTAGAAATTGCTAAATATGTCCATACTACCCAAAGCAATTTATAAATTCAGTGCAATACCTATTAAAGTACCAATGGCATATTTCACAAATATAGAACAACCTTTTCAAAAATTCATACAGAACCATAAATGACCCCAAAATAGCTGCAGCAATTTTGAAAAAGAAGAATAAAGTGGGAGGGATCACAATACCTGATATCAAATTTTATTACAAGACTACTGCAATTAAAACTGGCATAAGAACAGACACATAGACCAGTGAACAGAACAGAGAGCCCAGAAATAAACCCAAGTCTCTATGGTCAATAAATATTTGACAAAGGGGATAGAAGCATAAAATGGAGTAAATATAGCCTCTTTAATAAATGGTGTTTGGAGATCTGGACAGCTACATGCAAAAAAGTGAAACTCAATCACCAGCTTACTCTACGTACAAAAATAAATTCAAGATGGATAAAAGACTTAAATATAAGTTCTGACACCATAAAAGTCCTAGAGGAAAACATCAGCAGGAAAATCTCAGACATTCCACAGAGCAACATCTTCACTGGTATATCCCATAAAGCAAGGGACTTGTAGGAAAGAGTAAACAAGTGGGACTTCATCAAAATAAAAAGCTTCTACATGGCTAAAGAAAACAACATTAACATGAAAAGAGAGTCAACTATATGGGAAAATATATTCACCAATAATGCCTTGGACAGGGTTTGATCTCCAAAATATATAACAAATTTACACGACTCCACTTCAAGAAGGCAAAAATCCCAATTAAAAAATTGGCAAAAGACTTGGACACTTCTCCAAGGAGAACATACACATGGCCCATAGATATATGAAAAGATGCTCAGCATCACTAGCCCTCAAAGAGATGCAAATTAAAACCACTACAAGATAAATGGCCTCACACTGGTCAGCACGGCCATCATAAACAAATCAACAAACAACAGGTGTTGGAGAGGGTGTGGAGAAAATGGTACCCTAGTACACTGTAGGTGGGAATGCATACTTGTGTAGCCACTGTGGAAAACAGTATGGAATTTCCCCAGAAAACTAAAAATGGAACTGCTTTTTGACCTGGCAATTCCACTGCTGGAATTATACCCTGAGAACACTGAAACACTAATCCAAAAGAACTTATGTACCCCAATGTTCATAGCAGTACAATTTATGGTAACCAAGTGCTGGAATCAACCTAATTGACCATCAGAAAATGAATGGATCAAAAATCTATGGTACATTTATGTGATGGAATAATACGCAGCAGAAAGAAAGAAGGAGCTTCTGCCCTTTGCTACAGCATGGATGGAACTGGAGAGCATTATACTAAATGAAGTAAGCCAGGAAGTGGAAGACAAATACCTCATGATCTCACCTTTAATTGGAACCTAATTAACAAAACAAATAAGCAAGCAAAATATTACCAGAGACATTGAAATTAAGAACAAGCTGACAATAACCAGAGGGGAAATAGGAGGGAGTAATGGGGGGAAAAGTGTGAGGGGTTTACAGGAATCCATGGAGACACATGGAGGACACGTGGAGAAAACCATGGAGGTGGTGGAATCAGGGGAGAGTGTTGAGAATGGCTGGGATTGAGGGGAGTGGTGGGTGGAAGAGGCAGACAACTCTACTTGAACAACAATAAAAAAATTAAAAAAAGTGTACAGCTCAGTGAAAAAAAATTAGAAAAAATAATTTAAAATAAACTTAAACAGAAGTACTCGGAAGATATTTAAAGCAATTTATAAAATATTTTAAAAGACATAATTAAAATAATTCAGAAGTATGCCCTACAAAACAGAAAGTTTCAATATTGATATGTCATTAATTCTAAAAATAATCTATAAATCTCACCAGTTCCATATAAAATCTGAACAGAAATATTTTTAATGAAACTAACAAGATAATCCTAATCTTTTTCTGGAAAAGAAAATTTGTGGTGATTATTTTCAAAATTGGGAAATAGAAGAGATTTGGGACTTGTTTCAACAAATCAAAAGTGTATTTTAAAGTGTATGTAATTCAAATAGTAAAGTGTTAGTATAGAAATAAATAGAAAGTAGGTTGCACATTATAGTTAGTATTAAAATTAACCCATGTATAAAAAAGGGTACTCAAATTAATGCTGAAAATAAAGAACCATAATTAATGTTGTTGGGCATTTTAGATATCACTTGGATAAAATTAAATAGAACCTAAAAATCAATTTAAAGGAGCTATGAAAGCAAATAAATAAAGTGTGATAGTTGAAGTGGAGATAATGGCATTCCTCAGGGTTTTGCTAACATTTAGGTGGATCGATACTTGGAATGCATAAAAATATAGTAATATTTTACTGTTCTCCTTATTAATATTTTATTTCATCTTGG
The DNA here is from genome assembly GCF_021234435.1 of Artibeus jamaicensis. Lineage (NCBI taxonomy): Eukaryota > Metazoa > Chordata > Mammalia > Chiroptera > Phyllostomidae > Artibeus > Artibeus jamaicensis. The sequence continues at coordinate 4,046,320 of NW_026521810.1, read as the reverse complement.
TTGTTCATCTTGCTTAAGAATACCTACTACAACACCAAAGAAGCAGTTTTATGTAGTACTTTGTACTATGTCTTTCCCAACTTGGTCAAGGACAATAGGATTTGAATGCATGTATTCTGACTGTAAAGCCACTACTTAGCCATTAGTCTATACTACCTCCCTAGGTCATCTACATAAATTATAAAGAAAAAAGCTTCCATTTAGAGAAATATTCAGTAACGAATGGTTAAAAAATATGTGCCATTCCTGGGAAATGTATTTGCAAGGTATAGAACATTGAAACAATTTTTAAAAATCACTCTATGAAAAGGTCACTATTAAACCTAAAAAATAATAAATGGAAAAATAACACGAATTTACAATTCAGGACGCTAGTAAAATTAAGATTTTATACTTACTTGTAGCTAGAGAATGTAAATTTAAAAAAATAATTAGATGCTCTTTTTCACTTAATTTATGAAACTAATAAAATATTATCAGATGCTGCTGGGAGTGTGGTCGAATGAATACTTTCATATGTACTTTTTAGAAATTCAATGTAATAAAGAATTTCTGAAATGCAAACAGATTCTATGAGCAAAAATTTAGGTGGACATATCTTTAACTAACCAATAATAAATATTTTTGTGAAAGCAATAGCATTTGTGCATAACCATCACAAACAATGTAAATGCTATTTTTGGGAAAAGGAAATAATTACAGCTATCTACTTTTTTAATTTAATTATTGTTCAAGTACAGTTTTCTGTCTTTTACTCCCATCCCAGCCCACCCCCCAGTGCTCCCCACCTCCCTCCCATTTCCACCCATCTTACTTGTTGTCCATGTGTCCTTTATACTAGCTCCTGTGAATCCTTCCCCTTTCCCCCCTGAAATTCCCTCCCCTCTCCCCTCTGGTCACTGTCTGCCTGTTCTCTGTTTCGGTGTCTTTGGTTATATTTTGCTTGCTTGTTTTTTTTGTTATTTAGGTTCCTGTTAAAGTTGAGATCATATGGTATTTGTCTTTCACCACCTGGCTTATTTCACTCAGCATAATGCTTTCATCTATTAATGAGAAAAGTTATGTATCACCTAAAGTACTAAAATAGTATTCAAAACTATTAATTGTTTAAAAGAATTGAGGTAGAGCTATATAGACTGAAGTACAAGTTCCCAAGGCACATTGTTAAATAAATATTCACTCAGCATATCCTAACCTGTGCATAATTGGGCTCAGTACAAGAGAATGTTGAAATCTGGAGAATACTTTTGAAGGAAAACAAGAAAATAATAATGCCCTGGGAATGAAATGGCAACCCTGGTATATGGGGTCAAAGTTCTAATAAACTGAGCTACCCAGCCAGGGCCAACAGTCATTTTCTTAAATCATTGTGTATTCTAAGAATGCCATTGAATTCTGTAGTTTCTTTTTGTTCCTCTCTTACTAAACTAAATTTTGGCTTAAAAAAAACCTAAACTTTTTAGTGTAGAATAGTTTTAGATTTAAAGAAAAGTTGCAAGGAAGTACACGTTTCTCATATATCAAGTTTCCCTTATTATTAATATCTAAGTATGACCCATTTTTATAGTTAACAAGTTAATATTGATATTAGTAATTAAAGTTCATATCTTATTCAGGTCTCTTGAGTTTCTACCAGATGTCCTTTCTATGTTTCACAGTTTCACCCAGGTTACTTCATTGCATTTAATGACCATTGTCTTCACTGGCTCCTCTTGACTATGACAGTTTCTCATACTTTTCTTTTTTTGTATAATGAGCATTTTATTAATTATAATAACACATATGTAACATACGATTATGATTTAAAACCCTCTTAATGTACAAGTTAGTGAAATTAAATACAGTCACATTGTTGTGCAAACATCACCATGATTTTCAGAACTCTTCTGTTGTCACAAATAAAAATTTTGGACATATAAACAATAATTCCCATCCCCATCTCTCCTCATCCTCTGGCGACTACTATTCTACTTTCTATCTCTATGAATTTTCTTATTCTATCTACTCCATAAAAATGGATTCATACAATAACTATTCATTTTTGTCAACCTTATTTCAGTTACCATAATTTTTAAAGTTTTTTATGTTGCAGCATCGATTACAGTAGCATTCTTCTTTAAATTCAAGTGATATTCCCCTGTATGTATATGCCATGATTTGTATTTGCAGTCATTTGCTAAATAGACTGTTTGACTATTGTAAATAGTGCTGTTATAAGTATTTTGTATACAAATGTCGATTGGAATCTCTGCTTTCAGTTATTTCTGTTATTCACACAGAAGTGAAACTGTCAGATTATATTGTAGTCTTATGTTTAATTTATGAGGAAATGCTATTCTGTCTTCTGTAGTACATGCACTAGTGTATATTCCCACCAGCAACCCACAAAGGTTCCAATATTTTCATATCCTCACTAACATTTGTTTTCTGCTTTTTGGATAATAGCTATTTTAATAGGTATAAAGTAATATCTCATTATAATTATAATTTTAATTTTTATAATGATCAGAAATGTTGAGTATCTTTTCATGCATTTATTGGCCATTTGTATACCTTTTCTGTAGAAATGTCTTATTAAGTCCTTTGTCCATTTTTGAGTTGTTTTTTGTTGTTGAGCTTTAGCTTTTCTTATATACTGGAACTTCTATATTAGATCTTCATATATACCTAATCAGTTTTATGAATTACAAATATTTTTTTTCTTGATGTGGGTTGCTTTTTCACTCTCTTACTAGTGTTCTATGATGTATAAAATTTTAATTTTTATGAAATTCAATTTACCTGTCTTAGCTTTTGTTTTCTGTGCTTTGGGTGTCATATCCATGAAATCACTGCAAAATTAATGTCATGAAAAATTTCCCTTGTGTTTGATTCAGAGTTTTATCATTTTAGCTCTTACATTTAGAGTTTGTACCCATATTTTACTTAAATTTTGTATAAAGTGTAAAGTACAGGTAACATTTTTTTTTACATGTGGATATCCAGTTTTTCATCCATTATTTGTAAAAAAACAACAAAAAAAAACCCTGTTCTTTCCTCATGTAGTGATCTTGGCAGCCTTACTGAAAATCACTTGACTGAATACATGGTGGTTCACTTTTGAGCTTTCAATTATTCTATTGTATTGTTCTATATGTTTTTTAATGAGAGCTACCATGTTTGATTACTACTCCCATTTTCTCATATTTAATTTTCAGTAGACTCTTAAAGATGTTTAGTATTTTTTCATATTTTCTTTTTTTCCTTAATTAATTTATTTTTTATTGATTATGCCATTACAGTTGTTCTATTCCCCCCTTCATTTCCCTCCACCCTACTCCCCCGTCCCCACCATTACCCCCCCTTTAGTTTATGACCATGTGTCTCAAGTTCTTTAGGTTCTATATTTCCCATAGTATTCTTGCCCCCCCATCTATTTTCTATCTACTGTCTATGCTACTTATTTTCTGTACCTTCATTCCCCTTCTCCTCTTCCCTCTTCCCTGTTGCTAACCCTCCTTGAGATCTTCATTTCTATGTTTCCACTCCGGATCTAGCTGTCCTTTTAGTTTGCTTTTGTTTTAGGTGTGGTTGTTAATAACTGTGAGTTTGCTGTCCTTTCATTGTTCATGTTTTTTTAACTTTTTTTTCTTAGATAAGTCCCTTTAGCATTTCACATAATAAGGGTTTGGTGATGATGAACTCCTTGAATTTGATCCTATCTGAGAAGCACTTTATCTGTCCTTCCATTCTAAATGAAAGCTTTGCTGGATAGAGCAATCTTGGTTGTAGGTCTTTGGATTTCATGACTTGGAATACCTCTTTCCAGCCCCTTCTTGCCTGTAAGGTCTCTTTTGAGAAATCTGCTGACAGTCTGATGGGGACTTCTTTGTAGGTGACTGTCCCCTTAGCTCTTGCTGCTTCTAGGATTCTCTCCTTCATTTTAATTTTGGCTTATATAATTATGATGTGCCTTGGTGTGTTCCTTCTTGGGTCCAACTTCTTTGGGACTCTCTGAGGTTCCTGGATTTCCTGGAAGTCTATTTCCTTTGCCAGATTGGGGAAATTCTCCTTTATTATTTGTTCAAATAAGTTTTCCACTGGTGGCTCTTCTTTTCCCCCTTCTGGTACCCCTATAATTCGGATGTTGGAGTGTTTAAAGATGTCCTGGAGGTTCCTAAGACTCTCCTCATTTTTTTGAATTCTTGCTTCTTCACTCTTTTCTGTTTGGCCATTGTTTGCTTTCTTCTGGTCCACTCCATTGATTTGAGTCCGTTTCCTTTTCATCACTGTTGGTTTCCTGTGCAATTCCATTCATTTCAATTAGTTTTGCCTTCATATGTTTCTCTAATTTGTGGCTATAATCAACCAGTTCTGTGAGGATCCTGATCACCAGTGTTTTAAACTGTGCATCTGAGAGTTTTGCTATTTCTTCATCACTTAGATTTATAGGCTCTGGGGCTTTGAGATCTTCTTGAGCCATTTTTGTTCTGTTTGCACCCATTAAATACTAGGAGTGGAGCCTTGAACTCCCAGGTCGCTGGGTTGTGAAGTTGTATGTGGGGGCGTGGTCAGAGCGGGGAAATGTTGGCCCCCTCTGCTGTTTCGAGCCCTTGGGTGAGCAGCAGAGCCTTAGGTGGTTCACCAGGGCAGGGCCACTCAGGTCATTGAGGTATGACGCTGTATGTGGAGGCGGGGTCAGAGCAGGGAAATGGTGGCGCCCTCCACTTCCGTTTGCCACTAGGGCCTGCTGGCTCCCGTCCAATCGCCCACTCCGTTGCTTGTCTATCCACGCACAAATGAGAGACCACAGTCAACCCGCAGCCCTGCTCCCTTGCTGTTTCCCCGAGGTCGCTCACTGAGTTGCCCACCAGGTCCAACCCTGCGCCTGGATTCTGCGTGCCTGAGTCCGTCTGACCGAGCTTTCCTGTGCAACCCCGCTCTGCCAGCTGCTGGTTTCGCCCCTCTTACCGGTCAGGCTGAAGAATTTGTTGTTATCAGACGTCCGAAAAGTTCAATTTTCTGTGTTCTGGCTGTGTTTTCTGTTGCTAATATATAGTTGTCTCTAAACTTGGTTGTGTGAGGAAGCACGGCGTCTCCACCTATGCTTCCATCTTGGTGGAAGTCCCATATTTTCTTTTAATGAATATGGTAGTCTGTCATGAGACAGTTCATTTGAGATGCATGTTTAATGGAAAATATACTCTTTGAGTTTTGTGCCAGGAGTTATATATTCCATTCCTGGTTTGCTGTATAATCCAGACAAAGTTAGGGCTGTAAGATAGTAAGGTTTGTCTCGCATTTATGACCAAATCCATTGTCCTTTCTGTTGGATGTGATAGTTCATCCCCAGTGGTTTGTTTCATGATAAGGTTGCCTGTGTTTAGCTACTCTCCCCAAATCACACAGCCTATTCATAGTCTCTCGATGTGGATAGGTATGGGACACAACCATGCTTCTGATGTTTCAGTGACCAAGATTTTCCTAAAAAGTGAAAACATTTGTCTGCTTTTGGCTATGCATTTCAACAAATCCCATGGGTCTGGAACGCTTCATGGTTTCAGAAACATGTTCAATTGCTGCCATTAATTTGGAGTCCATCAAAGATGTTTACCTTTCCAGAAGTTTTCTTGTACATTTAATGAAAAACTGAAGGAGGATGTCTCAGATACTGTTATTCTACTGTCCTCCCAGATGGCTTATTATGGTTTTTATTAAGACTGAGTTTAATATTGTTCTAGAGTTACATAATATAATAATCAAGACTAAAATGCAAAAATAAAAAGCGAGAAAATATGCTATATATATGTTTTTTATTTCTGGTAACTTTTGTTTCATTGTGAGCAATGGGGTACATTTTGGAATGAATCATTATAAATAAAAGGTGCTTTTCTGGCTGTCTAGTTGATAGCATTTATATATTTATTATAATTATTTATTATTAAAATTTTTGTTTACATTTAAAATGAACTACTTTTTAAGAGATACTTAGTATAATATAAACTTGAGTTAGTCTTTTTTTCTGTGCTACCAAAATGCCCAGTAGAGAAATCTATGATTGTAGTGACCACATGGATATATAGACCATGAGCTCCTGGATATATTTACTTTGATCTAATTCAGTTTTATTAATCAAGAAAGTTAACATTGAAGCAAGTGAAAATAAATGTATATTAAACTAATTTACTTATTCTACAAGGAGTAATTCTATCTTTTTCTGTATAATGTGTGTGAAAATAGGCATTGAAAACAAAATGCTAAAAAAAGATATGTGATGTCTGTATTCGTTGGTCTTATATTGAAAATAGAGTCATGTGTTTAAATACAATCACCAAATAAATACAATATTTCAAGCTGTTCAAAAGAAGAACAAGATGTTTTAAAAGCAGATAGCAGGGGCTCATTTTGTCTGAATGAAGAATGAGTAAATACATATAGCAAGACAGTTGTAAAGTTGTAATGAAATTATACAGATCCATATCAATAATTGGAAATAGCCATTAATAAAGCAAAATCAGAATAGGCCAAGATTAGTTCAATAGCTTAGAGTACAACAGGAAGTTTCATAAGCACAATTAATTTGACAGAGGATGCAAAATTAATGAAGGTAATTTAAAGATGTCAGACAATTCTAATAGTTCTATTCTAAATGGGTCTTCTTTTGCACAGCATGCTTATTCCTATTGTTCTGTGGTTGATAGGGAACAGATCTTGCAGGATCATATGATGAAGCTTACCTTCTGAAGATCATATAGGGTTGTTTTTCCTGGCAAGCAGAAATATGCTTTGTTAGTATAAGTGAAGATTTTCTAAGCACAGTATTGATTTTCTTACATACATACTTCTCAGAGATAAAGATGGTGATCAGCTCTAGGACCATATCTTTTTTATCTTGGTTTATCTCATATCCATCAATTGTCCAATACTACTTTATATTAGTGTGGGTATTCAACAGATACTAGCTGAATAAACAAATATTTATACCATTTGCAAAATAAGTAGATACATTTTATATTAAATATAATTTTTTAATTTATAGTTTATATTTTAGCTTGTGTTCATTTTTACCTGGCCATGTATAACTAAATAACTAGTAATTATAGAATATAAGTTTATATGCAAAACTTCATGTGTAAAAGCATATGTGTACCTAAAATATGTGCAGATATTTTGACACTTTAAGTATGTTTATATAGACACGTAAACACACACAAATATATATGTGTCATTTTAAAATAAGGAAACACATCCATAAGATGCATAGAATTTGAATATCCATATAGAGTATGTACAATCTCTTGTTAATAAACAAAAGGGCCAATAATTTTCTGGAAAACCTTTGTAAAAAATTTTGAAAACCATTGGAGTTCATAGGCTTTTTGTCAAAAAAAGTTATAATACATTCTTTGAATAAAAAGTTTACACATACCTAAAATAATTATTTGAGCTCAAGTACTCTTATGGATAACTGAATCTAAATGTCACAATTTTTTCAATGTCACTATAAATCAATACAAAAATGTATTCATTTATATAGCAAAAATCCAAATATGTAATACACAAAAATATATAATATGAAATCCAAATGCACAAGTATTTTTATACACATCAACATATACACACACATTATAAAAACCCAAATATTTCTCTTTTTATTTTAACATCAGTCCTATGTCCCACTGTTGCTAAAAGCCTGTGACACTTTATTCATTGTATCTCAGTGTTGTTGGCATGACATGGGATAGACAAGAAAGAACACTATTTTCACTGATGACTACAGTTCCTTTACCCTTTTTCCTACATGTTCTGTAGAATTTGTCTACTTTCAAAACTTTAATTTTCAAATTCCAAGATTCAGTTTTATATATTCAAATGTGTAAATGTGAAGATTGTAATAAGATTTTATGCCATAACCAGAGAAGCACTGCAATTTCTATACAAATAAATATTCATTGAAATACAGGATATAACCTATAATTATTTATTTTCAAAACAATTAATTTAAAAATTCGAATAGATCTTAGTATGTCTTTATGCTTGTGTTTTAAATTTAATAGTTTATAAGAGTGATATGCTCTAAGATAATCTGAAATTTAATATTTGTAGCAAAACCATAATGAGTGAAATTTATTAGGAGTTGAAATTGCATTAAGGTATTTAAAACAACTGGTTCTAAATTTTATATTCTTGTGTAGAGGGTTTTGTCCAATATACAATAGACAGAAACACAATGCTTTTAATTAACAATACTTTATCACTATCAAAATATATTTATCAGTACTCACTACATATGTAACAGGCATTCTGTGTTTCTAGTTATTATTGCTTAGCCAGTATTCTGCACAACATCTGTGAACTCAGTGGAATCCTAGATACTTCTTCACGTAAGGTGTGTTATAAATATGTTGTCAAGATGGGAGGCTTACAGAAAAGAATAAAGCTCTTATAGTAGATGGAAAGACTAAGAAACTGAAAAAAGATCTTTAAAGGGTTAGAATATTTAAGCTTATTAATTGCCTCCTATACTTCCTCTTTGTCCTATTTGGTGACTTTATCTCATCAATGGTCCAGGGAGCAACCCCACACTACTGCCTCAGAAAACAAAGGGAATAAAGAGGATACTCAATTCCACAGCAGAGAACAATCAAAGTTTATTACGTTCTCACAAAGTCCCTCTTCTTTTCACTTTTAACTCAAATTTAGAGTTAAAGTTCACAAAATGTTCTAGGTTCTCCCAATTTCTTTGAAGCCACCTAGGTCCTTCAGAAGTCCTTTACTTCCTGATGAAAAGTTTTTGTTTTTTTAAAAGATTTTATTCATTTATCTTTAGAGGGGAAGGGAAGGAGAGAGGGAGAGAAATATCAATGTATGGTTGACTCTCATTGTGTCCCTCACTGGGAACTGGCCTGAACCCAGGCATGTGCCCTGACTGGGAATTGAACCACAATCCCTTAGATCACAGACCTGCACTAAATCCACTGAGCTATACCAGCCAGGGCTAAAAAGTTTTAAAAATGAGTCCCTGCACATGAATGCAAACACATTTCTCTCTCTCTCTCTCTGTCTCTCTCTCTCTGTGTCTCTCTGTGTCTCTCTCTCTCTCTGTCTCTGTCTCTGTCTCTCTCTCTCTCTCTCTCTCTCTCTCTCTCTCTCTATATATCTATATATATATATATATATATATATATATATATGACTTACTTGTAAAGGTGTGGGTGCAGGCAGAAAATTAACATTTAGTGACATACAATAAGCAATCTATGGGAATAAGATGAAACACATAAAAATTTACTCTGGAAGTAAACTTTAACTTTGATGTCTGGGAGAAGAGTGAACTTGAATGAAACTGAAGATGAACTTGAATGAAAATGAAGAATGAAACACTGAGAAATTTTGGTCCACAAGACAAATGGTGATAAAAATAAGTTAAATCTAGCCCTGGCTGGTGTAGCTCAGTGGATTGAGCGTGGGCCTGCAAACCAAAAGATTGCAGTTTGATTCCCAGTCAGGGCACATGCCTGGGTTGCAGGCCAGTTCCTAGCAGGGGCCAGTTCCCGGCAGGGGACACACGAGAAGCAACCATACATTGATATTTCTCTTCCTCTCTCCTTCCCTTCCCTTCTAAAGATAAATAAATAAAAGTTAAAAAAATAAGTTAAATCTTTTTTTCTTTTATCTTTCTGTTTCTGTCATTTAAAATATATAATATTCCTTTTCTGTATTGGCCTTTCAAAGGTATTTTGATCTGTATTCCACTAAATCCTGTTTGTGGTTGAATTTTAATAAGTTGCTATTTAGCTACGAATAACTAAGGAGTATCTGGAAACCAACTGAAGCTACAATAAAAGGAACATCCCATCCTGCTACTTGTAGACCTACAAGATCACTAAACAGAGTCCTTTCTTCCTTCCGTAATTTTTTCTGGCATACTAAATGTCAGCCAAACTCTACACGTTGTAAATATGAGCAGTGATAAAACTCATTAAGTCCCTCATTTTATAAAACTTGCATCCTAAAAGTGAGGAGTAGCTATTATGCAAAAAAAAAAAGTATACCTCATTTTGACAACACCAAGAAACATCATTTTTCATGTTTTAGAATTTTTAACATCAAGATGCTTTCCACAATTGAAGGTACTTTATATTCACTGTTCACTAGGTGGGATTTATTATAAGTGATGTTCATTAGCGTTCTTAATATTGCCAACAATTTCAGGGAGTTATGTGACTTATGTCTGTATACCATACCTGTTCAGTTTATCTACCATGAAAACATCAAGATATTACATTATGACATGACATTGAAATTAAACTTATTTTTATACAAAACACAGAGATATAGAACAAGTCATACATTTTATATTGGTTAAAATATTTATTGGAGAATAAGCTGAGTTTATCTTTTTTGGTGAGTAATAACTACGTGTTTTATGTGACTGAATAAAAGAGGTCAACATATAAATGAAGATTATGTTTCTTTTAGTTATTGTTTTTCCAACTGAGATTTGTGAAAAGGCAGTGAATGAATGAATACAGACTAAGCAATTCAACTGGAAGCAGTGTCAAGCATGGCAAAGTTAGTCCGATTCTGCTAGTTAAAGATATGATTCAAACATATTTATTACAGAGGTAGACAGCAAAAGGAAAAGAAGGCAAAATTGCTAGTTCCTTGTGGTCTTGTTTTACACATGAATAAAAGGCAGACACAAAAACAAAAGGGGGTACATAACAATCTAATATAATATTTGGGATATCCTGATGCTCAAGGGCATGTTCTAGATTCAGCTGAGCAGCTTCACAGCCTGCAGCTATGCCTTGAGAAGTGGTGGAGTAGAAACCAGAGTCAATGAAAAAACTCTCCTTAGAGCCTCTGGGAGGAGTTAAGGAGCCCAAAGAGGGATGGCTTTGGGGCACTTCATCATAGTCTCCCATCCTCTCTTGCTCCAGATACATCTAAAGGTGCTCTGCTCACATTTAGACAAGGTGCAGTGGAAGCCTCTGCATGTGTGGCCCATGTGGATATATGCAAAATCACCATGGCATCGTGGAGGAAGTTTTTCTATATATACAAAGTATTGCCAATTCCCTTGGAGTAGATATAAGAATATTCTTCAAAACAATACAATTGATATCAGTAGCTGAGAAAAAATAAAAATAGCAAGGCATTATTTTTAAAAATGCTAAATTACCAAAGATCTTGGATGTATGCAGGATGATAGTGTATAAAAAATCACTATAGATAATTCAATGTTTCTTATTGTGAAGAAGTTTTAAATAACCTAATTTTCATCACTGAACTTTTCCTTTTTTTTTTGCATATGGTATGGTGATAGGTGATAAATATCTATGTTTAAGTAAGTGTAAAACAGTTATTTTAGTATGATTAAAATAAAAATATAAGTGAAGAAAGAATTATTTCACTACTTTATTGGCAGTATATTTTTGCTTTTAATTATTCCTAAAATAACCATGTATAATATAATCACTGAAACTTATATTAAGTTAAATAGTTTATGTAAGGGGGTGATAAATGGTATGAAGAAAAATAAAGTGGGCTAAGATGGATGCATGACTCCTTGTGTTTTTAGTTAAAATAATCACTTGACTCAGCAATTCTTTAAATCCCTAGAGGAGGGATGAAAATGTGAAAAGTCCTTTATATTATACAGTGTCATGTACTTATATAATCAGGTAACCTTTATACAAATGTTGGTTTGGGAGATTATGAAACAAAAACAACATATTCAAAGAAACTCTTATAATATTAAAAACAGATATGGACTAACATAGCAGGAATTTTGCTGTTCATTTGAAGTTCTGCTCTACCCTCATAAATCAAAAACTCAACCAAGTGATATTTTCAGTATGTACAAATGTGGGTGTGAGCATTGTTACTTTTCAATAGTGCAGAATTTCTAAGAATACATTATCACTGTTGGTACATTATTTTATGTTGGAAATACTGTAAATGATTGCTAATCTTAAATACGATTTTCTAGTCCTCAATTATACCAAAAGTTTAAGAATTATAACCACAGATCTCTTTCCTGCTCAGGTTTGTTTATTTTACCAATAAAAGCTAAAATCTTTTACATTCCATTAAATTTTAGGAAATGATCATCAAGATAGAGACCTGATTGTAATAGAATTACTAGGTCATAGTAACAAAAGGACTGCCAATATTTATTTTCCTAAGCTTGGTGCTGGTATATGGAGATTTATATCATTCTCTCTACATTTGTGAGGCTGTTTTATAGTTAGGAAAAACATGTGCTGGTAGTTGAGCAATTGAAAAACAGTGAATACATAAAGAAATGGTTTGTTTGTTTGTTTCTACTTTATAACATTGTTCATAAATCTGGCCACATGTGACATGGCTCAACCTGTACTCCCAACTTATTTTGTAATTCACACTCTTTTAGGTTATAATTGGCAAAACTAAAAAAAAAAACAAACAAATTTTCTACCATAGAAGAATGTTTGATTTGCCAAAGTTAGTCAGGATTATGTCAATATATCTGTTTTCTGTTAATTATATTGTCTTAATTCAAATCAGTTAGTATAGCAAATTCCAATTTAGGATTTTTCTGGAATGTGCTAGTTAGGACATCTGTCCATACCTCCATAAAAGCACTGAAAATATTAACAAAAATGTCAAGATCAAACTTTTTCATTTCTAGAAATTAACTAAAAGTACAACATTCTGACAAGCATTAATTAAAATTGTTGAACTCTGTTAAGAATAGTAGAGTTTATTTTGTTCATTAGACTCCACATAAAAGTGACATCATATGGTACTCATTTTTCTCTGACTTGTTTATTTCACTTAGCACAATACTATCCAGTTCCATCCTTATTGTCACAAAGAGTAAGCTTTTCTTCATTTTTACAGCTAAGTAGTATGCCATAGTGTAAATATACCACAGTTTTTTTATCCACTCATCCACAGATGGGCTCTTGGGCTGCTTCCAAGCCTTGGCTATTATAAACAATTTTGTGGAATATAATGAACAAATAAACAAACAAAATAGAAATATACTCAGATACAGAAAACAGACTGATAACTGTTAGAGGGGAAGGGAGTTGGGGACTTGGTGAAAAAGGAGAAGAGATTAAGAAAAAAACTCATAGACACAGACAACAGTATGGTGATTACCAGAAGGAAAGAGAGTGGAGCAGGTAGGAGTGAAAAAGGGGAATAAATGAGAATGGAAGGGGACTTGACTTTGAGTGGTAAACAAACAATACAATATACAGATGATATCAATATATTTTAGATACATCTGAAGCCTGTATAATTTTATTTACCAATGTCACCTCAGTAAATTCAATTAAAAGAAAAAAGTAGCAGAGTTACTGGCTTATTATCTTTTCCTATTACCATTTTGGTCCCTCAAGCTTGGTTGCCTTGGAATCCATTAGAATCACAATCACAGTGATTGTAAAGGCCCACAGGCTTGCAGTACTGGAAAAGGCAGGAGAGGATGAAAGTTCCACAGAATATGCCACCTCCAGATCAGTGTCACTATTTGGCCGTTCTTGGAGCTCCCTTCTGGAGAAGCCCCATTTGTAGAGTGTTGTCATTACTTGACCTGATTTAACATTCCCTCCATAGGAGAAGCCTTATTTCCATGGTGTTTATAAAAAAAAAAGAAAATCAATCAGTGAAAATTATTTAATATTGCAGTACCCTAAGATGTAATATCAGCAAATAAGAAACTAACTGAAGAAATAGAAAATATCAATAGATTTTTAACATGTAAACAGATTAAATTTGGAATTCTAAAATCCCTACAAAGAATGACCTCCACACAGATGGTATCATTGACAATCATTTAAGAAGAATTAATACAAACTTTTTATAAAACTCTACCAATATAGAATAGGAACACTTCTCAAACATTCTATGAAGCCATTATCTTGCTATCCAAAGCAGACACAGACATTACAAAAACAAACAAACAAATGAAAAGATAATATTGCTCATGAACATGAACACAAAAATTCTCAACAAAATGCTAGAAAAATACATCCATCAATAGTAAAAAAGAATTATAGAGGAAAAAGCAAGAAAAAACCCAGTTAATTGGACTTCATCAATATTAAAACCTTTTTATTTGCAAAGTAGCCTATTGAAGGGATGAAAAGGCAAATTACAGACATGAAGAAAATATTTACAAGCTATATAACTTTCAAAGTATTAAAACCAAGAAAATGTTAAGAACTCTAAAACTTCAATATTAAAAAATTCAATTTGAAAATGGACAAACATGAATAGACATTTCACCAAAGAGGAGATATATATATATGTATATATATATATATATATATACATATATATATATATCAATTACACAAATGTAAATTTACTCAATATCCTTAAGTTACACAATGTAAAATACCAATAAGGTATTATCCCATGCCTAACAAAAGGCTATGAAAAACCACCACCACCAACATCAAATGCTAGAAAAGATGCTGAGAAACTGAATGTTTCCTATATTGCTCATGGGAATTTAGCATGGTACAGCCAGTCTAAAAAACATTTTGGGACCTTTTTTAGAAATAATTAAACTTAACATGCAACCATCATACAATCTAACATTTCCACTCTTGAGCATTTATCCTACATAAATAAAACTTTTGTTTACATAAAAACCTGTATACAAATGCTTAAAGCAGTTTTATTCATAATAGGTAAAACAGAAAATATCTACATGTTCCTCAGAAAACAAATTGGTAAACAAACTGTATAAAATTCATACTATAGATTACTACTCAGTAAGAAAAGGAAAAATACTTTTGCTATACACAGCAACCTGGATGGCTCTCTAGAATCATATACTAAATTAAAAGGGTCAGTTCCAAAATATTATATACTGTGTGATTTTATTTACATAAATTATTGAAGTGGCAAAATTATAAAAATGGAGAATAAATTAGTGGTTGCTAGTGGTATTGATATTATCATGGTTTGATGTTATATTTTTGGAAGATATTACCTTTGAAGGGAACTGTGCATAGGGTACAAGGGATATATGGAGCTATACTATTTCTTATATCTGCATGTAAATCTACAATTAATTATTATGCACACTGACCAAGTGGAATTTCTCCCAGGAATGCAGTGTTTAACATTTGAAAATCATTCAGTATAATACACCATGTTTATCATGTAGGCAGAATAGTGTCCCCCAATGATATCTATGTCCCAATTCCTGGAACCTGTAAGTACATTAGGTTACATGGCAAAAGGGAATTCAGATTGCAGGTGGAATCACATTTGCTATTCAGATGACCTTGAAATGAAGAGACTACTTTGGGTTATCTGAGAGGACCCAAAGTAATTACATGGGTCCATATAGTGAGAAAGGGAGACAAAAGAGCCAATATTACAGTGATGTAATATGATAAATATTTGACCATTCATTGATGTTTTTGAGATGAAAGGGAGATACAAGTCAAGAAATGCAGAAAGAATATAGAAGCTAAAATATCCAAGATATGGATTATTCTCTAGAGCCTCCAGAAAAAAACTCAGTCCTTTGGACATCTTAATTTAAGGCCAGTGAGACCCATTTCAGACTTGTGACATGCAGAAATTTAAGATAATAAATTTTCCTTGTTTTACAATAGGTTTGTGGCAATTTGTTACAGCAGCAATAAAATATGCGGTATGTTATTAAGCAATATCTTATTGAATATTACAGCAAAATTAGAGACAGAAATTTAAAAAAAGCAAACAGTTAAACTTCTTCAAAATTAAAAACTTTTGTGCTTCAAAACACACAATAAAGATATTAAAAGATAAGCCATACTCTGGGAGAAAATATTTGCCAATCCCACATAGTTCTTATCAGAAAGGACTTCTATCCATATACATAAAGAACTCTTACAATTTATTAACAAAAATACAAATAACCCAATTTAAAAATGGGAGTGTTAACAGAATAAAAAGTTTATCCAAAAATATACAAGTGACTATAAGCACATAAAATAATAATTGACAGAATTAGTCATAAAATAAATACAAATAAAATTAAATTTTATACCTACTAGGATTGCTGTAATCAAAATGATATACTAAAAGTGTTGCCAAGGAAATGGAGAAATTGGAACCCTCATATATCAATGGTGAGAATATAAAATGATCTTAAAACTTTTTGGCATTTTCTTAAAATATTAAATATGAAATTACCATATGATCCAGCAATTCCACTCCTAGAAATGAAAGAAAAATGAAAATGAATGCTCATATCAAAAACATGTACACAGATGGATGTTCTTTGAAACAATATTGGAAATTGGGATAATCTCCAATGTCCAGTGACTTATAAATAGATTAAAAATGTGCTATATTCATACAATGAAATATTATTCAGTGGTAACAAAAAATAAAATACTGATACATGTAAAAACTGATGAACCTTGGATACCTTATATTAAATGAAAGGAGACAGTCAAAGAAAGACTGCATGACTTACGATTTTATTTATTTAAAAAATCTAGAAATTGCCCAATGTTCCAATAGCAGTTAGGGCAAACAAGCAAAAACAGGCAAATGTTTTAAAAGATCTGAAAACAAAAATTTTATAGGTGTTTATAAAGTTCTAACATATTCCTGTGGGAGCAGAGGGCCAGGTGCACATGATGGGCTCTGTATTTACCCAGAAAAGACATTACAGGGGCCAATCAATTACTGACTCAACAAGTGTCATTGGACAAGGAGGAAGTGAAAGCTAAAGCAGACTTTTAAACTACCATGAGTGTTGTTTTTAACAACAAAAGAAGAGACATGCAAAGAACTAGGAAAGAATGACCCATGCACACAAAGAAAGCAGTTAAAACATACTTCTCTTGAGAAGTCTCAGTTGTTAGATATATTAGATAAATACTTATATGAGTTATTAGAAATATGTAAAAAAAGTAAAGGAAATCATGTCTAAAAATTTAAAGGAAAGTATGACATGATGATTCACTAAAATGAGGATATCAGTAAAGAGATAGAAAAATATGGTTATAGATAAACAAATTTTGGAGATAAGAAGTATAATTTAAATTTAAAAATTCACTGGGTAGTGGGCCAATACCAATATAAGCTGGCAGAGAAAATAATCAGCAAACTAAGAGGTACATGAATAGTGATTATTTTTTTATTTGAGTTATTAAAAGAAAAAATAATGTAAGAAATTAATAGCTTCAAAAACCTGTGGGTCGTCATCATGTATAGCAATGTATGTATAATATTAGTCCAAGGAGAAAAAGAGAAAGAGACAAAAGTATTTAATATCAAAACTATAAAGCTGTTCCAAAAAATAGAGAAAAAATCCACTCATTCTATGAGGACAGTGTTACCCTAATATCGAGTCACATAAATCTATCATGAGAAAAGGAAACCATCATTCCTTGTGAGTATAGACAAAAATCAGAAACAAGACAAAGATATTCTCTCTTCCTCACTTATTTAGCATGTGTTTTGTGGTTAACACTCTGAGAGTGAGGTTGAGACAGATAATGCCACACACACATTGTATTAATTCTATGTGGCAGCTGTAGTAGATTACTGTAGATATTGTGGTTGAAAATAAAAGAATTTTACTTATTAGACTTTAGGAGACTAGAAATCTAAAGTTAGTTGCACTGGGTGAAAATCAAAGTGTAGGCAGGGTGCTGCTTCCTACAAAGCTCTAGAAGAGAATTGGCTCTTTGACTCTCTTTCAGCTTCTGGTGCCTGCAGGCATTACTTGGCTTGTGGCTACATCACTCTAATATGTACCTCTGCCTTCACATTGCCTTCTCCTCTGGGTGTGTCTTTTCCTCTCTTGGCTATATCAAATATTTTTGTGCCACTCTAATGAAGATACTTGGGATAAAATTTAGCATCCACATGGACATTCCAGGATAATTTAGCAACTTCAGGATGCTAAACTTAGTAACAACTACAAATGTAGCATTCTCAGGTTACAGGAATTAGGACTTGACATCTTTGTGAGGCCATTATATAGGTTACTACACATAACAAGAGAATATGAAGAAATTATATAGTCAGACTTTCTGGGGTGAACAAAGAAGGTATCATAGTCATCCTGAAAAAGGACTTAAGGCAGGCGTAAATGTTTCTGTTTTTTTTTTTTTTTTTTTTTTTTTACTGGGGGTGGACCTGGTGTGAGACCCTCAGTGCAGTCTAGGTTTTCTGTAATTTGATAAACATTCCTGCTTGTACCAAAGAAATTTCTTGAGCTTCAATATTGACTTGCACAAATGTTGAACAAAAGAAAAATGGGAGTGGTGGCATTTGGAAGTGATCAGCTGTCAAACATCAAAAATAAAGTCAGATTATACTACAGCATAGTATTTTAGGGTCTAGCCAGTAAAATCAGGCAAAAATAAAATAAAGTAATAATAATAAAAATAAATATTCAGATTGGAAAACATAAGTAAAATTATCTTTATTCATGGTTGATATAATCCTGTATATAAAAAATGAAGGATACAGTAACAAATACATTTAAGAAAACAAACAATAAAACTATGAGAACTAATGAACAAGTAGATCAAGGTCACAGAAAATTCAATTGTAATTCTACATATAAGCAACAACCACTCTAAAACTAAACTAAAAAATATAATTTCATTCACAATGACATCTAAAATAATAAATACCTAGTAATAAATTTAATGAAAATATATAATACTTGTAAACTAACAATTACAAAACTTTGGAGAGATATTTCATGTTCATTGCTTGGAAGACAGCTTATATTAAGAAGAAAATTCTTCCAAAATCCATTTTCACTTTCTTTATAATAGCTATCAAAATTAGAGCAGGATTTATTGCATAATTCATAAACAGAGCCTAACATTTATAAGGAAAAGCAAAGCACTTAAAGTAGCCATATTTTTTTTGAAAATGAGAAGAAATTTGGAGGACTTTTACTTATATGTTTCAAAATTTACTATACAGCAGAGAGGAGGAAGATGGCAGAGGAATGAGTGGAAGCCACACTAACCTCCTCCCAAGACCAATCTGGAATTACAACTAAATTGTGGATAAATCACCCAGTACAAACAACTGAGCAATAAAGAGAAGTCTTATAAACTTAGTCAGACAGAAGAATCAGCTTCAAAACTGACTGGTAAGGAGTGTGGTGGAGACTTGAGAGGGCTGGCTGTGTACCCACAGGTGGCAATGCCAGAGGGATAATTAAGCAGCCAATTAGATCACCTTGAGAAGAATGAGCTCTAAATCCTAAATTAGGATTCCCAGCCTAGAGCACCAGAGCCCAAAAGTATACAGATTACACAGTGGTGGAAAGCGACAGGGTTGCTCTCTGCCAGAGATGGACTGCTGGAGACCCAAAGAGCTGCTTAAAGGGCCAAAACACAAATTTTTATTTGCAGCCACTTACATTGGGATCCAACAAAGATGGGGGCAGAGTGGGGTGGAGGCACCTGAGGCGAGACTAGGAATGGAAGAACTGAGAGTGGACACTTGGAACCCAGTGTGGAATCATCCCCCATACTACAGCAGCCATCTTGCTCTGGCAGATACTCCCCTGAGTGGTAGTAGCCTGAGGGGAGACAACAGCTCCAACCCCAGGAGAAACTTTGCCCTGGCCCTGTGGTACTTAGACCTGACTGCTGAGTGCAGATTAATTGAATTAACAACTGAAGGAGACAGCCACAGATGATAGACACCTGGCGAACTGGGTGCAGAGTGGACTAGAGACACTTGAGGAGAGACTGGGGATGGAGGCTTTGGGGAGAGAACTGAAAGAGTAGCTGCTAGGATGCTGGTGCACAGTCTCCCAATACTGTAGCAGCCATCCTGCTCAGGAAGACCACTCCACTGAGCAGCAGGTGTCTGAGGGGAAACAATAGCCCTGACTCCAGGATGGAGTCTGCCCTACCCTATGTCTCTTAAAACTGATTGCTGAGTGCAGAGTGACTGAAGTAACAACTTAAGGAGACAGCCATAGAAAGTAGATCCCTGGGAGTCTTGAACTGGCTGCCTAAAGTCAGACAGGATCAACATCTGATATCACCAGAGGCAGATCCAGAAAGAAGAGTGGTAAATACTAGAGGATACAGAATGAAATTCACTGTGATTTTCTCCATGATTTGTGATATTTTCTTTCTTGCATAACTTTATAACATTCATTTCTTTTCCAGCAAGTTTGTATGTATTAAATCACTAGATTTTATATTTTAGTTTATTTCAATTCACATATTTTGCCCCTCCCTTCTCTCACTCTATTTTACCTTCTTCTTTCTTCTCATTATTGTCATTTCAAATTGGATTTTCTTTCTTGTTACGATTTGTTTCCATTCCACACTCTTACTATTTCTCCCCTGTCCAGACACTTTAAACCAATTTTCTTGTTCATTGTCATCTCACATCCTTTTTCCTCACTCTTAAAATACCCCCATTCTCTCTCAACTTTTAGCATCTTTGCCAGATGGTTGTGAGTAGGGTAGTTGTTGTTGCATTTTCCTCAACTTTATCCCTAGATCCTCACTAATTTTGTATTCCAAATATCAAATTTTACTTGTTCCCTCTCTTACTCTGATTTTTTGTTTCAAATTTTTAATTTTGCCCTTTAATTTAGCCTGTTTTTTTCTTTTTCTTTATTTCTTTTTTCTTTTTTTGCTCTTTCTTCTATTTCTCTTACATCCTGCTCTTTTAACTTTCTTTTTTCTCCTTTGGTCTCAATTTTAATTATTCCCTGTCTTAAACTGGGTTTCTCACTCTTTGTATTCCCTATCTCTCTGTCATTTCAATATCACTTTCCATTTGCCTAGACATCTCTTAAGCTCTTTTAGTTTATTTTTTCCTTCTTATTCCCATCCAACCTATATTCATTTTAGCGCACTTGTTGTTGATAGTGTGGTAGTGGATCGTTCCCTCCAATATGCCTCCTATAATTTTATTAATTATTTATGTTTCCTTCACCTTTTTTCTCTCTCTCACTTTATTTTATTTAATTTTATTTTAATTTCTGCTTAAACCTAATACTATATAGTTCCTTTGTCATACTCTGTTCCACATTCTTCATTCCTTCTTTAATTCAAGATGTAAATTTTACTTTGTCTCTTCACATTTTTTGACTCCCAACTCTTATTAGTGCTCCTCCTTCTACCTTCTCAAAATCATATTTCTTTTAGTAGGCCAGTCTTAAACTCTTACAGCCTTATTAATAGTCGTTCATTACTGTTGATAGTGGATTACATGTGGGAGTTATTTTTGCAGGTGTGCATTTGTTTTTTGGGCTTTGTAGTTTTGTTCAGGAAGCACCTTTACAAGAAGAGTATAAAAGATGTGGTGGGTAGAGTGACTCTCAGTTAACCAGCTGGAGGTAAGGACCCACCAAAGAATAACCCAACAATAATCAAAACTCAATTACATTCAGAGAACCAACATAAAGGGTATAAAGGGTATCCTAAAAGCTTCAAGTACAAGAAATTAAGGAGATTGCACCACTGCATCTCACACATCTCCTACCATAGAAGTTCACAGCACAAAGTCAGGGAGTTAAAACAGATCAATTTAAGAAGCAGAAGCAAAGAAGATGATTCTCACAAACAATGGGAAGACAAATAAGCAATCCCCAAATGAAAGGAAAGAAGGAAGAGTGCTAAATGAAAGAGAAGCAAGTAAACTATCAGATATTGAGTTCAAAACAATAGTTTTAAGGAAGCTCAATGAGCTCATTATGAATTACCAAAAACTACAAGGAAACTACAATGAACTCATTGCAAACAATATCAATGTGAAAAAGGAAATAGAAACTATCAACAAGGGCCAAGGGAAAATAAAGAATACAATTTCTGAACTGAAGAACACAGTAGAAGTAATCAAAAGTAGGATCCATGAAGCAGAGGATTGAATCAGCATGCCAGAGAACAAGGTAGAAAAAAGCTCCCAGAAATAGAAAAAAAAAAGACTAAAAAAGAATGAAGAGGGGTTGAGGGAACTTCAGGACAACATGAAATGTAATAATATCCATGTGATGGAGATATCCGAAGTAGAAGAATAGGATCAAGAAATAGAAAATCTGTGTGAACATGTAATGATGGAAAACTTTTCTAATTTGATGAGAGAAAAAAATCACACATGTCCAGGAAGCACACTGAGTCAGAATCCAGAGGAACACATAGAGGCCCTCTCCAAGACACATCATAATTATAATGGTAAAATTCAAAGACAAAGACAGAATCTTAAAGGCATCAAAGGGGAAACAGGAAGTAACATAGAAGGGAGCCATGACAAGGCTAGCAGCTGAGTTCTCAACAAGAACACTACAAGCTAGAAAGCAATGGCGAGAAATACTCCAAGTAATGAAAAGCAAAAACTGCAACCAAGACCACTCTACTCAGCAAGGCTCTCAATTAAAATGGTAGGGCTAATATGGAGCTTCCTGGGCAAAAGAAGGCTAAAGGAATACACCTCCACAAAACCACCATTGCAAGAGATGTTAAAAGGACTGCTTTAAGAAGAGGAAAAAGAGAGTGAGGGAGAGAGTAACACAAGTGCAAAGGGAAAAATGATAACAAATATGTACTTTTCAATAATAACCTTAAATGTAAATGAATTAAGTGTTTCAAAGAAAAGACATAAAGTGGCTGAATGGGTAAGAAGACATGACCACCACATGTGATGCTTACAAGAGTCCCACCTCATAACAAAAGAACTACACAGACTGAGAGTGAAGGGTTGGAAACAAATATTCCAAGCAAAAGGACAGGGGAAAACTGCCAGGCTAGCAATACTTCTATCTGCCAAATTAACTTCAAAACAAAGGCCATAAAAAGAGACACTGAAGCATACTTCAAAATACACAAGGAATGAATCAATCAAGAAGACATAAATATTGTAAACATATGTGCATCCAACATAGGAAAACCCAAATATATAAGAAAAATCTGAAAGGATTTCAAGAAAGATATATCTGGCAACCTAATTATAGTAGGAAATTTTAACACTCCACAGTCAACAATGGATAGATCTTCCAAACAAAATATCAACAAGGATATTGTGAAACTAGATGACACATTAGATTTAATAGACTTAACTGATAAATATGTAGAACCATTTCATTTAAAAGAAGCAAAATACACATTCTCTTCAAATACACATGGAACATGTTTAAAGATAGACCACATGATAGGACACAAAGCAAGCCTCAACAAATTCAAGAAAACTGAAATTATATAGAACATTTTCTCAGACCACAAGGGCTTGAAACTAGAAACCAACCTCAAGGAAAAAATATTCAAGAATATTCAAACTCATTGAGACTGAATAGCATATTATTAAACAATGAATGGGTTAATAATGAATTCAAGGAAATGAAAAAGTTTCTGGAAACTAATGAAAATGAACATACAACAATCCAAAACCTATGGGAAACAGTGAGGACAATCTTGAGAGGGAAGTTCATAGCAATAAAGGCCTACCTAACAATGACAGAAACATTTCAAATGAATGACCTAACCCTACATCTACTAGAACTGGAGGAACAACAGCAAGACAGCCCAGATCCAGTAGAAGGAAGGAAGTAATAAAGATTAGCACAGAATTAAGTGGCATAGAAAGTAAAAGAACAGTTTAAAGGAGTCATAAATCCAGGAGCTGGTTCTTTGAAAAGATAAAATCGACAATCCTTTACCAGACTCAACAAGAAAAAAAAGAAGAGATCCCAAATAGATAATATCAGAAAAGAAAGAGGAGAGATTACAACTGATTTCACAGAAATACAAAGAACTGTAAGAAATTGCTATGATTGAGTAAATGCCAAGGAATGTGAAAACCTGGATGCAATGGACAATTTTCTAGAAAAATATAACATTTCAAAAAAGAATCAACAAGAAGCAGAAAGTCTGAACCAGCCAATAAGAACTGATGAAATTGAAACAATAATAAATAAAAGTCTTCACAAAAAAGTCCTGAACTGGATGGTTTCATGGAAGAATTTAACAAAATATTTAAGAAATAATTAACCCCTACCCTTCTCAGGCTATTACAAAAAAGTCAAGAACAGGAAAGACTACTAAACTCTTTTTTAGGAGGCCAATATCATCCTAAACCCAAAAACAGACAAAGACACAACAAAGAAGAAAACCACAGGCCAACACTGCTGATGAACATGCACACTAAAATCCTTAACAAAATATTGGAAAACAGCCTCCAGCTATACATGAAAAAGATCACACACCATCATCAAGTGGAATTCATCCCAGGGATGCAATGATGGTATAATATTCACAAATTCAACAAATGTAATACATCACATAAACAAAAGGAAACACAAAAATCACATGATCATATCAATAGGTGCAGAAAAAGCATTTGATAAGGTACAGTGTTCATTTATGAAAAAAACATCCAGCAAAGTGGGAGTAGAGGGAGTAATCCTCAACATGATAAAAGCCATATGTGAGACACCTACAGTCAACATCATACTCAATAGGAAAAATATCTGAAAGCTTCCCACTAAGATCAGGAACAAGAAAAGGATGTCTGTTTTCACCACTCCTATTTAATGTAGTATTGGAAGTCCTAGCCACAGCAATCAGACAAAAAGAAGAAATAAAGGGCATCCAGACTGAAAAGGAGGAAGCAAAACTGTTATTTTTTGCAGATGACATGACAGTGTACGTGGAAAGTCCTATAGACTCCACCAAAAACACTACTCTACCTAATACGTGAATTTGGCAAAACAGTAGGATACAAAGTCAACATTCAAATTGAAGGCATCTTTGTACACTAGCAATGAAATATCAAAAACAGAAATCAGGAAAAAAACTCATTTGATATAGCAATAAGAAAAATAAAGTACCTAAGAATAAACCTAACCAAGGAGGTAAAAGACCTGTATTCAGAAAACTACACAACAATGAAGAAAGAAATTAAGGAAGACACGAAAAATGGAAACGTATACTGTTTTCACAGATTGGAAGAATTAACAAACATCAAAATGGCCATACTACTCAAAGCCACTTATAGATTCAATGCAATCCCTATTAAAGTACCCATGACATATTTCACAGATATAGAACAAATTTTTCAAAAATTTATGTGAAACCATAAACAACCCTGAATAGCGGCAGCAATTTTGAGACAGAACAAAGTAGGAGAGATCACAATACCTGATATCAAACTGTATTACAAGGCCACTGTAATCAAAACAGCCTGGTACTGGTATAAGAACAGGCATATAGACCAATGGAACAGAACAGAGAGCCCAGAAATAAACCAAAGTCTCTATGGTCAATTAGTATCTGACAAAAGGGGAAGAAGCATAAAATGCAGTAAAAACAGCCTATTCAACAAATGGTGTTAAGAGATCTATAGAGCTACATGTCAAAAAAATGAAATTTGATCATTAACTTATACCCTATACAAAAATAAACTCAAGAGGGATAAAGGACTTAATATAAGTCATGATACCATAAAAGTCATAAAGGAGAATATAGGCAGGAAAACCGCAGATATTCCATGCAGCAATATTTTCAATCAATAGTTTCCTAGAACAAGGGGCATAAAGGAAGAGTAAAGAAATGGAACTTCATCAAAATGAAAAGCTTCTGCACAGCTAAAGAAAATTTCAGTAAAATGAAAAGGGAACCAACTTTATTGGAAAATATATTTGCCACTGATATCTTGGACAAGGGTTTGATCTCCAAAATATATAAAGTCTCACATGATTCCATTCTAGGAAGCGCGCAATTAAAAATGAGCAAAGGACCTGAACAGACACTTATCCAAGGAGGATATGCAGAGGGCCCATAGACATATGAAAGGATGCTCGGCATCACTAGTCATCAAAGAGATGCAAATTAAAACCATAGTGAGATACCAATTCACACCTGTCACAATGGTGATCATAAATCAACATACGATGAGTGCTGACAAGGTTGTGGAAAAAGGGAACTCTACTAGTACATTGTTGGTAAAAATGGAGACTGGTGCAGCCACTGTTGATAACACTAAGGAATTTCCTCAAAAAACTAAAAATGAAACTGCCTTTTGACCCAGCCATTACCCTGTTGGGATTATACCCTAAGAAACCTGAAACACTAATTCAAAAGAACCTATGCACCCCAATGTTCATAGCAGCAAAATTTCGAATAGCTAAGTGCTAGAAGCAAGCTAGGAATCAAGCCATTAGTTAATGAGTGGATCAAAAATCTGTGGTACATTTACCCAATGGAATACTATATAGCAGAAAGACAGAAGGAGCTCCTACCCTTTGCTACAGCATGGATGGAACTGGAGAGCATTATGCTAAGTAAAGTAAGCCAGGCAATGAAAGACAAATACCATATAATCTCACCTAAGAGTGAAACTTAATTAAGAAAACAAACAAGCAAGCAAGATATAAAAAGAGACATTGAAATAAAGAACAAACTCACAGTAGCCAGAGAGGCGGGTGGAAAGGGATAATGGGGGAAAGAAGGAAAATGGTTGTCAAGGAACATGTTTAAAGGACTGATGGACAAAGCTGAAGAGGGGAAGGATTGAGGATGGGAGGTGGGGGTGGGGGGTGGGAAAAGTAGTGGTGGGAAAAAGGAGACAATAGTACTTAACAACAATAAAAAGTAGAATAAAGAAAGCACTAAGAGCTGCACCTATTAAAGCAATGTATTATAGGCATAGATTAAATGAGGAAGATATACCTATATACCTATATACCTACATGTCTATATATCTACATATCTATAACTACATATAGTCTCAATGAAACAAATTGAGAGCATGGTCTTTATAATAAAAATATAATGTGGACCTCATCATCAGATTTAAAAACTTCTGTACCTCAGCCCTGGTTGGTGTAGCTCAGTGGATTGAGCACAGGCCTGGGAACGAAATGATCATGGTTCGATTCCCAGCCGGGGCACATGCCTGGGTTGCAGGCTGCTTCCTTGCAGGCAAGGTCCCAGCAGGGGATGCACGAAAGGCAACCGTACATGGATGTTTCTCTCCCTCTCTCCTTCCCCTCTAAAGATAAATAAATAAATAAAATCTTAAGAAAATAAAAATAAAAACTTCTGCACCTCAAAAGTCTCCATAAATAGGGACTTCCGCCAAGATGGAGGCATAGGTGGATGTGCCTTGCCTTCTCACACAACCAAGATTAGAGAAAATTAAATACTAGCAACAGAAAACACAGCCAGAACATGGAAAATTGAACTTTTCGGAAGTCCGTTAACAACAAATTCTTCAGCCTGACCGGTAAGGGGCGAAATCAGCGGCTGGCGGAGCAGGGTTGCACAGGAGGACTCGGCCAGACACACTCAGGCCCACGGAATCCAGGCGCAGGGTCAGACCTAGTGAGCGACCCAGCGAGCAACCAGGCGAGCGACTGAGGGGGAGACAGCCGGGCCCAGGGCTGCGTGTTGACTGAGGTCACGCATTTGTGTGAGGGTGGACAGGAGAGGGAGTGGGCGGTTGGACCAGGCCGGCAGGTCCCCACGGCAAGCCGCAGTGGAGGGTGCCGCCATTTCCCTGCTCTGACCCCACCTCCACATACAGCATCATAACCCAGCGACTCTGAGTGGCCCGGCCCAGGTGAACCACCCAAGGCACTGCTCCTCTGCACCCAGCTGTGAGAAGCGGCAGAGGGGGTCGCCATTTCCCCGCTCTGGCCACGCCCCCACATACAGCGTCACAACCCAGCGACCTGAGAATCCAAGGCGCCGCTTCTCACATTTAAAGGGCCCGAACAGACCAAGAATGGCGCAGGAGGATCTCAGAGCCCCAGAGCCAATAAATCTAAGTGATGAAGAAATAGCAAAACTCACAGATGCACAGTTTACAACACTGGTGATCAGGATCCTCACAGAACTGGTTGATTATACCGACAAATTAGACAAATATATGAAGGCGAAACTAATTGAAATGAATGGAATTGCACAGGACACCAATAGCAATGAAAAGGAAACTGGGACTCAAATCAATGGAGTGGACCAGAAGAAAGCAAATAATGGCCAAACAGAAAAGAGTGAAGAAGCAAGAATTCAAAGAAATGAGGAGAGTCTTAGGAACCTCCAGGACATCTTTAAATGCTCCAACATCTGAATTATAGGGGTACCAGAAGGGGGAAAGGCACAGCCACCAGTGGAAAACTTATTTGAACAAATAATAAAGGAGAATTTCTCCAATCTGGCAAAGGAAATAGACTTCCAGGAAATCCAGGAACCTCAGAGAGTACCAAAGACATTGGACCCAAGAAGCAACACACCAAGGCACATCGTAATTACATTAGCCAAGATTAAAATGAAGGAGAGAATCCTAGAAGGAGCAAGAGCTAAGGGGACAGTCACCTACAAAGGAGTTCCCATCAGACTGTCAGCGGATTTCTCAAAAGAGACCTTCCAGGCAAGAAGGGGCTGGAAAGAGGTATTCCAAGTCATGAAATCTAAAGACTTATAACCAAGATTGCTCTATCCAGCAAAACTTTCATTTAAAATGGAAGGACAGATAAGGTGCTTCTCAGATAAGATCAAATTCAAGGAGTTCATCATCACCAAGCCCTTATTATATGAAATGCTAAAGGGACTTATCTAAGAAAAAGAAGTTAAAGAAACATGAACAGTGAAAGGACAACAAACACCCAGTTATTAACAACCACACCTAAAACGAAAGCAAACTAAAAGGACAGCTAGATCAGGAGTGGAAACATAGAAATGAAGATCTCAAGGAGGGTTAGCAACAGGGGAGTGGGAGGAGGAGAAAGGGGGAAAAGGTACAGAAAATAAGTAGCATAGACAGTAGATAGAAAATAGATGGGGGGGCAAGAATAGCATGGGAAATATAGAATCTAAAGGACTTGAGACACATGGTCATAAACTAAAGGGGGGGTGATGGTAGGGATGGGGGGTAGGGTGGAGGGGACTAAAGGGGGAATAGAACAACTGTAACAGCATAATCAATAAAAAAATTAAAAAAAAGTCTCCATAAATAAATAAACTAAGAAACAGACTGAAAGTATTTACAGAACATATGCTAAACATGAGACTTTTATTCTAAATTTACAAAAAACTCTTACAACACAATAATAAAAGGACAACCCAGTGAAAAGGAAGGAAAAATGGAAAGGCATATCAGAAAATAAAATATATTAATGCTAATAGGAACATGGAAAAATGCTTATCATCATTATTCATTTGGAAATACAAATTAAAACAATGAGATATGTCACTGAAAGTTTTAGAATGCCCAAAATGCCAAATTTGTTACCACTAAATGCAGGTGAGGATGCAGAGCAATAGGAATTTTTCTTCATTGCTGGTAGGAATGCAAAATGATACAGCTACTTTGGAAGACTGTTAGCTGTTTCTTACAAAATTGACCACCCTCTTACCATATGATCCAACAATTGAACTCCCTGGAGTTTACCTAAATAAGTTGAAATTTTAAGTCTACATAAATATTTGCACATCAATATCTATAACATCTTTATTCATAATTGCACAACCAAGATGTCTTTCAATAGGTGAATGGTTACATAATCTGTGATACACCATGTAAGAGGATATTATTCATCACTAAAAAAGAAACTATCAAACTACTAAACAACAATTAAATAAATTTTTAAAAGCTACTAAACTATATGGAGGAGCTTTAAAGGCATATTACTAAGTGAAAGAAACCAATTTAAAAATGCTATTTTTTGTATGATTCCAAACATTTGACATTTTTTTAAAGGAAAAAGTAGTGGTTGACTAGGGTTTGGGAGAAGGGGAGTGAAAGGTGGAGTATAGGGGAATTTTAGGATAGTGAAACTATTCTGTATGACAATATGATGATGGAAACATGCCACTAGATATTTGTCAAAGCCCAGATAACTTGAATGAATTCTAATGTAAACTATGTTTTTGGCTGAAAATGATTTGTCACTGTTGGTTAATGTCTTATAGCAAATGCACTATTCTGGTATAAGATGATGATGGGGGAGGCTGTGCATGTATGTGTGTGAAGGTGGAAATAAAGCCTAAAAGTATAGTTTACCCATTGTGTTGAGAAACTTAGAAGTTGTCACTCTATCAGTAAACCAAAGGAAAATTTGAACAAACTGGAAAATCAACAAATCTTGATTAATCGAAGAAGTGAAGTTCCAGGGCAAACCATTATGTAAAAATTGGAATGACAAACAGGCAAAAAGAGAGAGATACAACTTACCGAACACAGTCCCATGAATAAATGCTAGAGGAGGAAAAACTAAACTATAATTGACTAATTACAAGTATAGACAAGTGTAAATGTTAAAATCCCTACAGGTACTTAGTCACAGTTAGTTCCCTACACTTTTGTGATACTATCACCAGGAGCTCTCAGGTTTTAGAGTGAATATGGAGAAAATTTTCTTCCTGTTTCCTGTTAGAGGTAAAAGAAATGTCACCATTTAAAAATATGCCATTGAATTATATTCCTCACTATGAGGACTGTGTTTATGAAAAACAATTTTACCAGATGCTAACCTGCTGGGATTTTATGAAGAACTAATCTAATTAGTGTAAAGAACATACTAAACCCCAGCCCTCTATAGCCATACTGCCCTACCTAAGTCGAAGGAAAAACTGAGAGGCATTGATGAAGTTCAGTCCAGGGTCACTGGTTCACCAAAAGACTGAGAGTTTTCATAGGTCTAGAGAATGCTTCATCTTTTCCAACACTACATCCTTAAAGGTATTTTTACTTGAGTGTCTTTCACCTAATATGTCATGTCCAGATTTGAGAAAATATTACAAAACATAATAGCAGTTAAAGAAAAATGGTTTGAAGAGATTGAACAAACATCAAAGAAGAGTCAGATGTGGCAAGAATGTTGAAATTTTAAAGAGACTAGAAATTTAAAACTACTATGATTAATATAAAAAATCTAATAAAAGTAAACAACTTTCAAGGACAGTTGGATAATGTAAGTAGACAGAGAGAAATTCTAAAAAATTATTTTAAATCCTAGAGATGAAAAAACACTGCAACAAAAATGAAGAATTATTTGATAAGCTTATTAGTAGACTGGACACCACTGAGGACAGAATTGATGAGCTTAAAAATGTGACAACAGAAATGTCCATAACTGAAAAACTAAAATAAATGATTGGAAAAAAAGCGAACAGAAAAGAAAAATTAAGAACTGTGAAACAATTTTAAAAGTTTGAGCACATGTTCAGTGAAATACCAGAAAAAGAAAAAAATGGATGTACATATGACTAAATAATGACTATAATTTCCCTAAAATTAATAACAAATATCAAACCACAAATTTGGGAAACTCAGAGAATATATAGCAGGAGAAATGGCAAAATCACTACCTACACATACCATATTAAAACTTAAGAAAGTCAAAGATGAAGAAAAAATTGAGAGAAACAAGAGTTAATATAATGAACTAAATAGAAACATCAACTAACTGCAGATAATTGAAATCTATAGCTCACTTAATTATAAAACAGTAGATGGTACAGTTTTTTCAAGCTGATGTTCTGGGACATAAAATAGACTTTGACAAATTAAAAAAAATCATACAATGTCTAGTGTCAGAACATACTAGAATTAAATTAGAAATCAGTAACAGAGAGATAGCTGGAATAATCTCCAAAGATTTGAAGATTAAAAAAGACTCCTGTGAATAACTCATGGAGCAAATAATATCTCAAGATAAGTGTGAAAATATATTGGAGGTAAATAAAAATAAAATACAACTTATCAAATCTGTCAGACAGAGAAAATGCAATAATTAAAGGGAAATTTAAAACACCAAATTCATATATTAGAAAAGAAGAAAGATCTAAAATAAAAATATATAAGCTTTAATCTTAGGAAAGTAGGAAAGAAGAAAATGAAGGAATACAGACCTGAGAAACAGAGGGAGAAAGAGAAGGAGGAGAAGAAAGAAAGACAGAAAGAAAGACAGAAAGAAAGAAAGGAAGGAAGGAAGGAAGGAAGGAAGGAAGGAAGGAAGAGGGGAAGGAAGGAAGGAAGGAAGGAAGGAAGGAAGGAAGGAAGGAAGGAAGAGAGAGAGAGAGAGAGAGAGAGAGAGAGAGAGAAGAAGGAGAAGAGAGGGAAGAGGGGGGAGGAGAGAGAGAGAGAGAAAGAAAGAAAGAAAGAAAGGGGGAGGGGGGGGGGGGGGAAGAAAGAAAGAAAGAAAGAAAGAAAGAAAGAAAGAAAGAAAGAAAGAAGAAAGAAAGGAAAGAAAGAGCAGCTAATAAGCACAGACAACAGTATAGTGATTTCCAGAGGGAAAGGGGAGTGGGGAAGGTAGAAGAGGTAAATGGAGGATCAATGGTGATGGGAAGAGACATGAGTTTGGGTGGTGAAAAGATCAATAATATTGATGAGCCTCCAGCCAAGTTAACTATGGACAAAAAGGGAAGAACAGAAATAACTAATATCAGAAACAGAAAATGATACATCTCTATAGGTCCCATGAATGGTAAAAGGATAATAAAGGGTTACTGAGAAATATTTTATGACCACTAATTTGATAACCTGGGTGAAATAGGATAATTCCTTCAAGGACACAAGTTGCTAAAACTCACACAGGAAGAAATAGATAATCTGGGTATGTCTATATCTATTGTACAAATTAAATCAATTATTAACATTTCAAAACAATACCAGGCCTAGATAAATTCACTGGTAAATTCTACTAAATAATTAAGGAAGAAATTTTACCAATTCTCTGCAATGTCTTTGAAGGATACAAGCAGATGAAATACTTCCACTTCTCATTCAATCATGCCCTTCCCTCCTGTCCAGTACTTTTCTTTGAAATTGTCATTTTTGAATGAATGTTAAATAGAAGGTAATTATAGAGAAGAAAATCAGAAGAAAAGCACCACACTAGCTGTTTTGTTAGAGTTGTTTCATTTTCTTATTGGTATCTATTATGGATTATGAACTATTATTCAGGCTGCATGTAATTAATAAAATATTTTTATATCTTTAAACTCTAAAGTTTATGTTATCTAAAGGAAAATTAATATGTGATTCTTATTTCAACTCTACAGGTCTTGTGTCTGTAAAATTTTAACAATAGATTACCTATGAATCTAGTTTTCATTGTTGTTTTAATTAATGTATCTATTAAAACTGATATTTTATTGGAATATTTAGACAGCCTATACCAAGACAGAAGATGAGAGTATAATTTAGAATTCCTGGTTCATTCTCTTATAAACCATACATTTCTGTTTCAGAGACTTAGCATATAAACTATTCAAAACACTTGTATTCATAAGTAAAATATAGGAGCTAAAACTATAAAATACTATTCTCAGAACTTTTATAAAGTGTCGACAAAAAAGAGGCCACATGCTAAACCTCACAAAGTCGAGGGAGACACACATGGAAGACTTACAAATTCAGAGACCTAATATAATCACATAGGATGGTCCAAAGATAAAATTCCTTAACCAAAAGCTACTCATAGTGGAAAGTCATGTCTTAGGCTGGTATCTTCCTTGACAAAAGTCAGTCTTTACTTGGAGCCTGTCTATTATGTTTTTGCAGCTATGTTAACATACCCTTGAAATGTCAGAGTAATTTCCTTTTGCAGACCCCTCAGAGAAAAATCTCCCATCAGATCAGAAGACCACAGATCCCCTCATTGTTATTATCATGTTAATTGTTAATTGTTAACTATCCTATACCCACCTATATAAAGGAAGTATGTGTCTATACCTTTTACTTTTAAAAACTTTTTATCTGTTCATTTTTGATATAAAGATTTTATAGCTTATGCTATTACAGTTTTACCAATTTCCCCCCTTTGTACTCCTTTCCTGAGCCCACCTCTTACTCCCACAGTCAATCCCCACACCACTCTCCATGGGTCATTCATCTATTTTCCTTTGACTAAGTCCTTTACCTTCTTTCAACCACACCTAACTTTACCCCTCCCCTCACAGCTGTCAGTCTGTTCCATGTTTCTATTTCTCTCATTCTATTTTGTTTGTTAGTTTATTTTGTTTATTAGATTTTATTCATAAGTGAGATTGTATGCTATCTTTCTTTCTCTGATGAGTTTACTTCACTTGGCATAATAAGTCTCCAGTTCCATCCATGCTGTCACAAAAGGTAAGAATTTCTTTTTTTTTCACTGCTGTGTACAATTCCTTTGTGCAAATGTACTACAGTTCATTTATCCACTCATCTATTGAAGGTAACAGGCTGTTTCCATATCTGGGCTATTATAAATACTGTTGTTATGAACGGCATATATCCTTTTGAATTGGTGCATATATCCTTTTAAATTGGTGTTTCAGGGCTCTTAGGATATATTCCCAGCAGTGGAATAGCTGGTTTGTAAGGCAGTTTCATATGTAAATTTTTGAGGAAATTTCATAGTGGCTATACCAGTCTGCATTCCCCCAACAGTATGGTAGGGTGCCCTTTCCTCCACATCCTTGCCAGAACTTATTGTTTGTTGATTTGTTAATAATAGTAATTTTGGTAGGTGTGAGGTGATACCTTATTGTAGTTTTAATTTACATCTCTAAGGTGGCTAGTGACGCTGAGCATTTTTCATGTCTATGGGCTATCTGTATATCTTCTTTGGAAAAGTGTCTATTCAGGTTCTTTGCTCATTTTTTAATTAGATTGCTTGTCTTCCTGGTGTTGAACTGTATAGGTTTATATATATATTGGAGATTAGACCCTTGTCCAATGTATCATTGTAAAATATGTTCTCCCATACAGTCAGTTACCTTTTCATTTTTATTATGATTTCTTTAGCTGTGCAGAAGCTTTCGAATTTGATGTAGTCACATTTGTTTATTTTTTCTTCTGTTTCCCTTGTCCTAGGAGATATATTAGCAAAAATACTGCTACATGAGATAGCTAAAATTTTACTGCCTACCTTTTCCTCTAGGATTTTTATGTTATCATGAGTTACATCTAAGTCTTCTATCCATTTTGAGTTTCTTCTGGTGTATGGTGTAAGATGGTGTTCTAGTTTCATTTTTTTTGTATGTACCAGTCCATTTCCCCCAAAACCGTTTATTGAAGAGGCTATCTTTACTCCATGTATACTCTTGCCTCCTTTGTCAGTTAGTAATTGGCCATAAAGATGTAGGTTTATTTCCTGGCTATCTTGTTCCCTTGATCTATGTGCCAGTATCAGACTGTTTTGATTACAATGACCTTATAGTATAATTTGATATCAGGTATTGTGATCCTTCCAACTTTGTTCTTCTTTCTCAAGATTGCTGAAAATATTTGGGGTCTGTTTTGGCTTCATATAAATTTTTGGAATTTTGTTCTGCAAAATACGCTATTGGAAATTTAATAGAAATTTCATTGAATCTATAGATTGCTTTGGGTAAATATGGACATTTTAATGATGTTACTTCTTTCAATCCATGAAAGAAGTGCTCTCTTATTTGTACTTTCTCAGTTTCTTTTACCAGTATCCAATGGTTTTGTTAGTACATTTCTTTTATCTTCTTGATTAAATTTATTCTTAGGTATTTTATTATTTTTTGTTGTTGCAATAGTAAGTGGGATTGTTTTCTTAGTTTCTCTTTCTGATAGTTTATTATTGGTCTATAAAAATATCTTTGATTTCTGAATATTAACTTTGTATCCTTCTACTTTTCCAAATTCACTTATTAGGTCAAATAGTTTTTTTGGTGGAGCATATAGACCTTTCTATGTAGACTATCATGCCATCTGTGAATAATGAGAGCTTTACTTCCTTCTTTCCAATTCAGATGCCTTCTATTTCTTTTTCTTGTCTGATCATTGTGGCTAAAAATCCCAGTACTATCTATGTTGAATAAGAATGGTGAAAGTGGACACTCCTGTCTTGTTCCTGATCTTAAGAATAACACTTTCAGTTTTTACACATTGAGTACAATGTTGGCAGTAATTTTTTCATATATGGCCTGTATTATGTTGAGGTATGCTCCCACTATTCCCACTTTCCTGAGTGTTTTTATCATAAGTGGATGCTGGATTTTATCCAATGCTTTTTCTGTACCTATTGATATAATCATGAGATTTTTGTCTTTTATTGTGTTTATGTGCTATATCACACTTATTGCTTGGAGGATATTGTACCAACCTTGCATCCCTGTGATAAATTCCACTTGATTATGACATATGGTCTTTTAAATGTATTACTGGATCCTATTTTCTAATTCTTTTTTAGGGTTTTATTATCTATGTTCTTCAGGGATATTGGCCTGTAATTTTTTTTCTTTGCTGTGTCTTTACCTGGTTTTGGAATTCAGATAATACTGGCCTCATAAGAGTTTGAAAGTCTTCCCTTTACTTGAATTTTTTGGAATAGTTTGAGGATAAGTGTTAGTTCTTTGAATGCTTGGTGCAATTCACTTGTGAAACCATCTGGTCCAGAATTTTTGTTTGCTGGGTGTTTTGATTACTGCTTCAAACTCTTTAGTTGTTATCATTATATTTGGGTTTTCTGTTTCTTTTGATTTAATTTTAGAAGATTGTGTTTCCAGAATTTTTTCCATTTTACTCAGGTTATCAAATTTTTGGGCATATATTGGTCATAGTATGTTCTTACAAACCTTTGTATTTCTGTGGTCGCAATTGTTACCCCTCCTCTTTAATTTCTGATTGCGTTTATTTGGGCCCTCTCTCTTTTTTTTCTGGATAACTCTGGTAAAAGGTTAGTCAATTTGTTTATTTTTTGTATTCAAATAACATATTTCATTTAATAATGCCATATTAACATAACTTTTATTATAGTATAATGTTATAGCTGTATTTAATATTTATTATTGTTAATCTCTTAAAGTGTTTAATTTATTTATTTACATTTTAATATATAACCTTTATTATATTTTCCATCATCATTTAGTCCCCTTAAAACCTTTCTCCCCAGTAACCACCACACTCTTGTCCACGTCCATGAGTCCTTTTTACTCTTTTCGCAATCCCTCCACCCCCTAATGTCCCCCCACCATTAGCTGTCATCTGTTCTTCATCTATGAGTCTGTCTCTGTTTTGCTTGTTAGTTCAGTTCATTCATTAGATTTCATATATGAGTGAAATCATACAGAATTTGTCTTTCTCTAACTTGTTTATTTCACTTAGCATAATGTTCTCCAGGTCCATCCATGCTGTCACAAAGGGAAAATTTTTCTTTTTTATGGCCACGTAGAATTCCATTGTGTAAACCTCTCATAGTCATTTTATCCACACACCTATTGAAGAACCATCTCCCAGATTCATTAATCTTTTGAATTGTTTTTTAGTCTATATGTCATTTATTTCTGCTCTGATCTTGTTTATTTCCTTCCTTCTACTCATTGTTATTGTTAACTACCTTATGCCCATGTATGAAAAAGAGGTATGTGTCTATTCCTTTTACTTCTTATTTAGTCTCAGAGATTTCCCTGTTTTGCTTTGTCCTGACTACCTAATCTAACAGCAATACATTTTTTAAACCCCTTTCATCTTCCTTTTGATTCTGATGCATACAAATATGCAATAAAAATTGCCATTTTCTGGAGCATTTTCTCAATCTGTTCAGATTTGGCATCCTGGCAACAGCCATCCGTTTGGCTCAAATGAACTCTTAAACATTCTTACAGGTTTGGACATTTCTTATGTTGACAGAGGTATCTATTAATTTATCTTTTGCGAAAATCCAAATTTTCATACTGTATGATCTTAAAGAAAATATTTATTATAATTTTTATGTGTTCTGAAAAACATCCATTATTTTAATTTTCAGTTTCTTTCCAAACTGCCCTTAATTAATCGAGCCTCTATCTCCAATTCTCTTTCTGGTGCACTTCCCTATTCTACTTATTCTGTTTTATCTTTTAGTTAACTTGCTCTTTTTTCATTCTTTTAATAAGTTGGAATACTTCGCAATTTGCAAGGAAGTGTCACTCTTTGTTCAATTCCTTTTGAAAGAGAAAATCTACCTTCTAAACTAAGAAAGCCAAATCTGCATAAAATATTACTATGGTATTATATTCTAAGGCAATGAATCTATCTATAACTAAGGAGCACAGTAAAAAAACACCTGGAGCTACTTTATCTTCAATAGTATACAGAGGCTATATTTAACTACAATACTTAAAATTGTGCATTTTATGTTTTCCTTTTATTATTGCAGAGGTGATAAATATTAAGTAAATGGAGAGAATGCCTAAAAGTTACATGTGAGAAAAAGGGTGAAGGAGAGACCATTCCACAACTTTACCTATCAGCAAAATAAAACATGTAAGTGCTATAAATATTATATAACTGCAAAAGTTTATCTAGACATTTTAAAAAGAACATACATACAATAGACATTTATTTTTATTGCCTCTGTCGTGTATCAGAGTGAAGTAAGGTGCAAGTGATTTATTAGTTTTTAGGCAAAGCACACATTTTGTATGTTCAAAATTGGCATATCATATACATTTTGAGTGTTTTCAATTATAAGCTTTCAAAGAAATAATAATAAATAATATTATTTTTATTAATAAACTTTCAAGTAAATAATAATGCATGTAGAATTCCCAAATTTAAATGTGAAAATAAGAGTGATTTTTCACATTCTAGATTTCCAATTTTTCTAAATTCTTGATTTATTTTTCTTTAAAGGTCAAAGAACTATCAGGGCACAATGATAGTTGCTGTTATTGCTCAGTTACTCTATCCAGTGACCCAAATTTGGTTTCAGGTTGCCATAGCAATTAACAAGGGAAAACTGGCAACAAAGCCTAATAACTTTTATTCAATCTATTATATATGATGACAGCAAACCAAAAAGCTTCCTATGAATTCTGAAACAGATGCATTGCTTCTGTAGATAATTAAGTGTTTTTGTGGGAATCTGTGTGAAAAACCTTATATACAATTAGACAAATATGCTAATATAGTATGTTTCATTGAAGTTTGTATGAGCTTACATTCTTGTCAATGGGTACTGATCTGAAATGCTTTTATGCCTGATTAATCATCAATATCAGGCAGGAGCATGCTCATTAGCTCCTTACAGGACCCATTTAGATTTCAATGAGCTTCATTTAGAGATGATATGCTAACTGTTAATAAAATGAATTGAATTTTTGTCATGTGAACAGATCTTATTTTTAAAAATGTAAAAATCTTTTAGGCATATTGAGTAAACTCAGTTAATTCTTTGTTATAAAATTTGCTGTTTTATTATCTAGGTTCCCTGAGTTAAATAAAAGTCATGTATTTCCTCTTTATATTATATTTTATATTTTCAATTTGGTACTTCTTATGAATATACTGATTAACTCAACTAATAACACTTTTATATATACTGCAGCACATTTATTTCAAGACTCATTGGAACTCAGTTACTAAAATTTAGGGAGAAATACAAGTATGTAACATTTAATTGTAAAACAAATATATATATTTGTTTTACAATTGATTTATTTGATTTACATTTATTTATTTGATTTATTTGATTTAAATTTGCTTTACATTTGATTTATTTTCCTTTAAAGGCCAAAGAACTATCAGGGCACAATAATAGTTGCTGTTATTGCTCAGTTACTCTATCCAGTGATCCAAATTTGGCTTCAGGTTGCCATAGCAATTAACAAGGGAAAACTGGCAACAAAGCCTAGTAACTTTTTATTCAATCTATTATATATGGTTGCAACAAACCAAAAAGCTTCCCATGGATTCTGAAACAGTTGCATTGCCTGCATCTGCATTATATATATAATCATTAATCAAAACCCTACAAAACAACCTCCTCAGTATTTTTTCCATCAAAATCATTATAATTATTATAAGACCCAATAGAAGACCTGCTTTATTAGTATATGCTAACTACACTTATGGGATTAGAAAAATTTCTCAAAGGCAGAGAGGAAGATGATATTAATGGGCATGGCCTACTTAGCTTAAGAAAGAAGTCACAGAAATGTTATGCTCACAATTTTCATAATTTATGAATTTTAGATCATAATATTCATTTTTTTTGCAGTCAGCCAAACATGAGTTAAAATTTGTGATAAAGAAGGCTATTATTTCAAGAATCACAAATTAACAGAAAGCAGAAATCTTCAAAAGTATAAAAACACCACTCAATAGTTATTTTGTTAAGCTCACAACTACACACTAAACATGGATGAAGGTCACTAGGTAAAAGTTATTATTTTCTAATTTAAAGTAGAAGAATTAAAGCAAGAAAATGTGATGTTACTTTTAGTTTGAAAATCCTATGAAAGAAAAAGAATTGTGAAATGGCATAAAATTTTGTTTCAGAAAGAGCTGAAAGTATACTGATTAAGGAGTCAATATTTGAAATAAATATATATTCAATGATAAAATATTAGAAATAATTACTGTAATAAATAATTATCTCTAATCATTAAAAATACAGATGGTAGCCATCATGGAGTACAACAATATGTTTTTTCTATTTTTTTAAGTCTTTTTACATTGGAGGTTCTACTGAAAGATGTAAAAGCTTAATGAGAATTATAGTTCCTTTATGTGCAGAATAAAAAGTCATCTGGAGTAGACAGTGGGAAAAGTAAATTTCTACTAGTATTAAGAGATAATTAAAGATTTTACACATTCAAATCATTTGTGTACATAAATAAAAAAGTTCTGCCCTGGCTGGTGTAGCTCAGTGGATTGAGCGCAGGCCTATGAACCAGAGGATTATGGTTCGATTCCCAGTTAGGGCACATGCCTGGGTTGTGGACCAGTTCCCAGCAGGGGACACATGAGAGGCAAGCATACATTGATATTCATCTCCCTCTCTCCTTCCCTTCTCCTCTAAAGATAAATAAATAAAAAAATTTTTTAAAGTTTCTTCTTTAGTACCATTTGCTTTCTTCAGAGACACAGTGATGGACATGATCAAATTTTCTTTTTTAAAAAATATATATTATTAATTATGCCATTACAGTTGTTCTATTCCCCCCTTCATTTCCCTCCACCCTGAACACCCCCTCTTCCACCATTCCCCCTCTTTAGTTTATGACCACATGTCTCAAGCTCTTTAGATTCTATATTTTCCATACTATTCTTGCCCTCCCTCCTATCTATTTTCTACCTACCATCTATGCTACTTGTTTTTTGTACCTTCTCCCCCCTTCTCCTTCTCCCACTCCCCTGTTGCTAACCCTCCATGAGATCTTCATTTCTATGGTTCTGTTCCTGATCTATCTGTCCTCTTAGTTTTCTTTTGTTTTAGGTGTGGTTGTTAATAACTGTGAGTTTGCTGTCCTTTCACTGTTCATCTTTTTTATCTTCTTTTTCTTTTTCTTTATCTTCTTTTTCTTAGGTAAGTTCCTTTAACATTTCATATAATAAGGTCTTGGTGATGATGAACTTGAATTTGATCTTATCTGAGAAGCACTTTATCTGCCCTTCCAGTCTAAATGAAAGCTTTGCTGGATAGAGCAATCTTGGATATAGGTCTTTGGATTTCATGACTTGGAATACTTCTTTCCAGCCCCTTCTTGCCTGTAAGGTCTCTTTTGAGAAATCAGCTGACAGTCTGATGGGGACTTCTTTGTAGGTGACTGTCCCCTTATCTCTTGCTGCTTCTAGAATTCTCTCCTTCATTTTAATCTTGGCTAATGTAATTATGATGTGCCTTGGTGTGTTCCTTCTTGGGTCCAACTTCTTTGGGACTCTCTGAGCTTCCTGGATTTCCTGGAAGTCTATTTCCTTTGCCAGATTGGGGAAGTTCTCCTTTATTAATTGTTCAAATAAGTTTTCCACTCATGGCTGTTCCTCTTCCCCTTCTGGTACCTCTATAATTCAGATGTTGGAACGTTTAAAGATGTCCTGAAGGTTCCTAAGCCTCTCCTCATTTTTTTTGAATTCTTGTTTCTTCATCCTTTTCTGTTTGGTCATTTTTTTCTGCCTTCTAGTCCACTCCTTTGATTTGAGTGCCAGTTTCCTTTCCATTACTATTGGTTTCCTGTGCATTTCCATT
Organism: Artibeus jamaicensis; assembly: GCF_021234435.1. Taxonomy (NCBI): domain Eukaryota; kingdom Metazoa; phylum Chordata; class Mammalia; order Chiroptera; family Phyllostomidae; genus Artibeus; species Artibeus jamaicensis. The sequence continues at coordinate 4,004,421 of NW_026521810.1, read as the reverse complement.
CATTTCAATTAGTTTAGCCTTCATATGTTCCTCTAATTTGTGGCTATAATCAACCAGTTCTGTGAGCATCCTGATCACCAGTGTTTTGAACTGTGCATCTGAAAGTTTGTCTATTTCTTCATCGCTTAGATTTATTGGCTCTGGGGCTCTGAGTTGTTCTTGAGCCATGTTTTGATCTGTGTGTGCCTGTTACTTATGAGGAGCAGAGCCTTAAATGTTCACCAGGGTGGGGCTACCCAGGTTGCTGGTTTGTGATGCTGTATGTGGGGGCAGGGTCAGAGAGGGACAATGGCGATTCCCTCTGCCACCTCCTGCTGGTGGGGCCCTCAGTGGGTCCTCTTGCTTATCCACACCTGGGATCCACCCATGGCTTCCAGCGTGCTGGTGGATCTTTCCTGCCCTACCCAGCTCTGCTGCTGGCTCTTCCCCTCTTACTGGTTTGGCTGAAGGGTTCGTTGTTGTCAGACTTCCGTGTAGTTCAATTTTCTGTGATTCGGCTGCGCCTTTTTGCTAAAACTTTGTTGTTTTTAAACTTAGTTGTGCAACAAGGTGCAGTGCTTCCACCTATGCCTCCATCTTGGCAGAAGCCCAAATTTTCTTATTTACTTAAAATTTATGAAATAACACAGTTCCATTCTTGGAAAGGAGAACATACTTCTTCATAGTCTATACTCAAATCACCCATAAACTATGTTATTTTTGTCTTTTAAAGGCAAGTTCAAGAGAAAAGTTAATTAGTTTTGTGATTATTTTCACCAATGATAAGGTAAATGCAGTTATATATTACTTTTTGTCCCAAGTTAAGTTGAATGTACATGAAAATATTGCTATGTTTATACTTCCAAATACATGTCATAAAATAATCTAACAAATTCTATGAAGTTAAAATGAGAATTTAAAACATAGCAGCACAATTTACAATAGCCAAGTGCTGGAAGCAACCTAGGTGCCCAAAAGTAAATGAATGGATAAAGAAAACTATGGTACATTTACACAATGGAATTCTATGCCACAGAAAGAAAGAAGGAGCTCCTACCCTTTGTAACAGCGTGGATGAAACTGGAAAGCATTATGCTAAGTGAAATTAGCCACATGGTGAAAGACAAATACCACATGATCTCACCTTTAACAGGAACTTAAAGAACAAAACAAACAAGGAAGCAAAATATAATCAAAGACACTGAGATAGAGAATTGGCTGACAGTGACCAGAGGGGAGAGGGGAGAGAATTTCAGGGGAAAGGGGGAAGGGTTTATAGGAACAAGTATAAAAGAGACATGGACAAAAACTAGTGGGTGTGGAAATGAGAGGGGGTGGGGAGGGCTGGGTGGGTGGTCTGGAATGGCAGTAAAAGATAGAAAACTGTACTTGAACAATTAAAATTTTAAAAAGGTAACTAAAATATAAAAATAAAACAGAATCTAAAATATGCTTTGAAAAATTGAAATTCAGGAATCTTTGAAACAATAATATCTCCTTATTGTTACGTAAATTTCCTACTCAAAAGTATATTAATTTTGATTCCTAAACTAATCAGATCCCTTCATCATTCAAGAGCTTTTCTTAAAGTGTCTGATGTTGTTAGCAATTATATTTAGGGTCTTAGTTTACTTCTCCAGATTCATAATTACTCATGGAAAATTGTAGTAATTTCTGTTTTCTGAACATATGCTTGGGATTTTCTCTTCTGTTCTTTTTTTATCCATATGTTAAAAAAATATCTATAATATCCAAACTATGTGCTATCCATCTCAAACTTCAACATCATATCCATCTACTTTGTGGGTTCTTTTCATTCCCACCATGCATTCCAAAGTCTTAAGGGATATGATATTTTCAATACTGAAATCCTTGTGACATTTTCACTGTCACCTTCTTATTTTACTTATCTTCCACTAAAATTATTTGTCTTGAATATAATAATGAAATCTTGTGACAGGGGGATATATATTCATTGTTTACAGAGAGAAAACAAATACATTGATATCAAACTTTATAATAACATACAAAAAGAATATTTTATTTAAAGGGGGAAGGGTGGGAACAATAACTAGGAGAGGAATTGGAAGGTTATTTAATAAGCTTATATTACCTTTTACAATTATACATCTAACTTTTTCAAAGTAGCTAAACCAGTATATATTTTTACTGGTTTAGTAACATGAGCCTTCTTGTTTCTTCACATTCTTGTCCATATTTGGTGTTTATTTTTTAAAAATGATCCTCTAGTGGGTATAAAGTTGTATCTCATTGTTTATTTAATTTGCTTTTTCCTAGTCAATAATTAACACCATTCCCTATAATTACGAGGCATTCATATATTGTCTTTGGAGAAATACCTATACAAACATTTTGACAATTTTTAAGTTAATAAATTGTAAGTGTTCTTTATATATTCTGGAAACCAGTCCTTTATCAAATATGTGATTTACATATATTTTCTCCTGCTTTGTGTCTTGTATTTTATTTATTTTTTGATAGTGTCTGTCAAGGTTTGTTTTGTTTTATTCTGATGACTTCCAATTTATTTGCTATTTCTGTTGTTGCAGATGGTGCTTTTGGTATTCAAATATCTCTTTCCATAAATTAAGGTTACAAATTTTCCTGTCTTTTCTCTCAAAGTTTTATGGGGTTGGCTTTTATAGTAGATCTCAATTTTTTATTAGTTGTGTGTGATGGAACATGAGAGTCTTTATTAATTTTTTGACACATGTGGACATCCAATTGTCCTTGTACTATTTTTGTAAAAGGCTATCTTTTCTTGATTGAATTGCCTTGACACCCTTGTTGAGAGTCTATTGGCCATAAATGCATTGATTTCAGGACTCTCAATTCTGTACCTTTGATCAATATGTTAAATCCTTACATTAAAAACACTCTTTCTTGCTTACTGTAGCTTTTTAGTGGTTCTGAAATTGGGAAGTACAAGTCCTCCAACTTTATTCACTCTTAAAATGAGTTTGACTATTCTAGGCCCTTTATAACCCTTCACATGTTTTAGGATCAGGTTCTCTATTTTTATTTTAAAAATAGCTCTCTGAAACTTTGATGTGCAGGGTGTTAAATCTATACATTAATTTAAAGAACTGACATCATGAAAATATTTATTTTTTAATATGAAAATTTGGAATATTGCTTTTTTCGATAAATGCTTTTTAGTGTCTCATGGAAATGTTTTGTAATTTTCAATGTATATAAGTCTCTCTCTTCTTTTGTTAAATTTATTGCTAAACATTTTATTATTTTTAATGTTTGTAAATGCAATCATGTTGTTAATCACATTTTTGTTTATTAGTAATTTATAGACATACAATTGCTTTTTTTGGATTGATCATAAAGGAATAAACATGGTGACCTCTATTAAATTTTATTGTTCATTTTTTTTACAGTTAGGGTGGTTTCATCTGTTAGAAAATATAGTTGTATCTCATACTTTGCAATATGAATATCTATCTATTATTATCATTATTATTATATTTCCCTTTTTACATTGGCTACAACCCCAATATTACACAGAAGCCGTGTGACCTTAAATCCTTGCTGTGTTCCCATCCTAAAGGAACATATTCAATCTTTCACCATTAGGTGTCATGTTATTTGTAGGTTTTGTGAAAAATGTCTTAGCAAGTGGGGGAAGTTGTCTTCTATAAGTTTGTTGAGTATTTTTATCTTAAATTCTTGTTAGAATATGTCAAAATGATATTTCTGCATCTATCATGCTTATGGGATGAATTTTTATTTTCAGATGTTAAAACAATTTAGATAATGTATGCTTAATAAAATTACCTTTTCTCTATTATTTAGAACCATTTAGTGAACTTAAAAATCACTGATATAGGCTATGACTTCTTTTACCAGTTGTTAAAATCATTCTGGCTCAGTGAAATGCTGGACTTTAATTGTGATCACTAGAATGTTTAACACTTTCAGAAACAAGCTTCTTTTGTGGCTTAGGATTATATTACTGAGAAGAGAGAAGGTTGTTGTTTTTTTCTGTATGTGTGTGGCAAAATATACATAAAATTTATATTTAAGCCATTTTAAATTATATAGTTCAGTGGCATTAAGTATAATCACAACTCACAGCATGTGCAACTATCCATTTTCAGAATATTTTCATCATATCAGACAGAAACTATGTACTCATTAAACAAAAACTACCCATTAATCTCTTCCTTTCTTTCCTTGTGATTCTATTTTACTTTATCAGTCTGCCTAATCCAGGTACCTTGTATAAATGGAATCATATAATATGTCCTTTTATATCTGATTTACTTCACTTAGCATAATGTTTTCAAGGTTCATTCATAATGTAACATATATTAGAGTTTCATTCTTGTAAAAGACTGAATAATATGTATATAGCTCATTTTGTTTATTCATTCATTCATTGATGGACATGTTGGTTGTTTGCACCTTTTGGCTATTTTGAATGATTGCATGTGTATTAGTGTACACATTTTTGTTTTAGCCTCTGCTTTTAATTCTTTTGGGCATATATCTAGACATGGGACTGCTAAATAATATGGTACTTCAAGGTTGCAGTACTTGGGGAATAGCCATAATATTTTTCAAAGTGACTATACAATTTTCTGTTAGCACAATGTTGTCCGAGTGTTCTTCATATACTCTCCAACATTTATTGCTTCTTGTTTTTTTAAGAGACATTTTAATAAGAGTTAAGTTGTATCTGATTGTCATTTTGATTTGTATTTGCTAATGATTAATGATGTTGAGCACATTTTCATGTGAGTTTTGCCCACATCTCTATATTTTCTTTGGAGAAATGTCTATTCAATTTCTTTCTTTTTTTTTCTCCTAGCTGAGTTTTAGGAGTTATATATTTGGGGTATTGACCCCTAACTAGATATGTGATTGCAAATATTTTCTCCCATTATATTGGTTGTCTTTTCACCCAGTTAATAGTTTCATCTGATACATATTTAAATTTTTGATAAGGTCTAATTTATCAATTTTTATTTTGATTTTTGTTTCCAATTCTTTTGGTATCACAACAAAGGTATCATTGGCAAATCCAGTGTCGTGAAATTTTGTCTCTATTTTTTCTTGCCTCTATTTTAGTAGTCCTATGGTTAGATGTTTAATCTATTTTGAATTAATTGTTGTATATGTTGTAAAGTACAAGTTCAACTTCATTGTGAATGCGTGTGTATCTCCAGGTTTGCCAGCACCACTTGTTGAAAAGAATGTTCTTTTCCTATTTAATTGGTTTAGTGCCCTTGTCAAAATTATTGGGTTGGCCAAAAAATTCATTTATTACTAAAGATGGCACAAGCAGTGCTTGGGTGTCTTTAACTTCATTTGAAACCATTGTGTAAGATTATATTGTGAGAGCTGTCTTACAGTGTACATTAAAAATAAAATCAACCATTATGAATTTTTGTGTAGTCATTTTAATAATGAAGATGAGAGAAAATATGCAACATTTTCTACATATTATGCTTTATTTATTCAAGAAAAGTAAAAAAGGAACTGAAATACACAAGAAAAGATTTGTGCAGTATATTTGTGGAGAAGGTATTGTGACTGATGGACCATGTCAAAAGTGGTTGGTGAGGTTTTATACTGGAATTTTTTGCTAGATAATGCCCATGATTGAGTAGACCAATTAAAGTTGATAGTGATCAAACTGAGATATAAATTGAGAACAATCAATGTTCTAATATGTGGGAAATAGATGGCATACTCAAAATACCCAAATTAAGAAACTTGCTGGGGAAAGTTTAAAAATGTCTTTTATTTTATTGAAAAATATGGCTTTCTTGTCCAACCCAGTATTGTTACTGGGAATTGTATTTTATTCCATTGTCTATATATTCTTATGTCAGTATGATACTGTTTTAATAACTATAGCTTTGTAGTATGTTTTAAAATTTGAAGTTGTGATTCCTCCAACTTTATTCTTCTTTTTCTGAGATTGTTTTGTATATTTAAGATCATTTGAGATTGAATAAAATGTTTAAGATGGCTTTTATATTTCATCAAAACAATGTTATTAGCATTTTGACAGAGATTTCATCAAATCTTTAGATTGCTTTGGGTAGCATTGCCATCTTAAGAATATTAAGTCTTCCAATCAATGACTGTAAAATGTTTTTACCTTTTTTGGTATTTAAACTTATAGCAATGTTTTGTAGTAGTTTTCAGTATACACATACTTTGCTTGCATGTTCCAATTTATATCTAAGTATTTTATTCTTTCCAAAGCTACTGTAAGTACAATTGTAATCTTATTTTTTCAGATTATTTTGTATGATCTGTATCTGATTTTGTTGATTTTGTATCCTGCATCTTTGTTGAATTTGTTTATGAAGTTCCAAGAGTGTTTTTTGCTTGTTTGCGTGTTTGTGTTTGTGTAAAATTTTTATGATTTTCTGATTTTAGAGGGGAAAATTATTTTACCATTAAAAATGATTTCAGTTGTGGAGTACCTATATATGGACTTTATCATGTTGACACATTGGCCTTCTAGATTATTGAGTGTTTTATTAAGAAAGGGTGTTTAATTTTGTCCAGTATTTTTTGTGCATCAATTGAAATTATCAAGTGGTTTTCATTGATTCAATTAGTTTTTACCTAGTTCCTTAAAGTGTAAGGCTACATTATTTGTAAAATTTATTGATTGTTTTGAGAGTCACACACACACACACACACACACACACATGGATTTTGTTTTTTCATTTATTTTTGCATTCATTGGTTGATTCTTGCATATGCCTCTGACTGGGGATTAAACCTGAAACCTTGGCATACTGGGATGACACTCTAACCAACTGAAGTGGTCAGGCACTATGTAGCTAAAGCTACATTGTTGATGTGAGATATTTCTACTTCTTAATGTATATATGTGCTGCTAAGAATTCACTTCTTAGCATTGCTTTTGCTGCATTACACTAGGCTTGCTTTTATGTTTTTATTGTTTCAAAGCCCTTTTAATTACCATTCTTGTTTTCTTCTTTACCAAATGGTTGTTCGAAATATTTAATTTTCAAATATTTGTGAATTTTGTAGTTTTTTAATATTGATTCCTAACTTCATTATATTGGGATCAGAATGCTTAGTATTTTAATGTTTTTATACTTCATTAAGATTTGATATTTGCCTAATGTGTATTCTATAATGGAGAATGTTTCATGTGTCTTTGAAAAAAAGTGTTTATTTTCCTGTAGCTGGATGTGTCTTTTTAAAAAACATTTTATTTATTTATTTTTAGAGACAAGTGAAGGGAAGGAGAATGGGAGAGAAACATTAATGTGTGGTTGCCTCTCATGTGTCCCCTACTAGGGACCTGACTTGCAACCCAGGCATGTGCCCTGAGTGGGAATCGAACCGGTGACCCTTTTTCACAGGCCCATGCTCAGTCCACTGAGCTACACCAGCCAGGGCTGGATGTGTCTTTTAGGTTTAAATGATATATGCCCTTTTCAAGTTCTCTTATTCTTTATGGACCTTTTATCTCACTGCTATGTCCATTATTGAAATTGGGAGTATAGATGCTTTTAATTACTATTATAGAATTATGTATTTCTACCTTCAACTTTGTTAATGCTGAATCATATATATTTTGGCTATGTTATTTGATGCATACATGTTTATAATGATATATTCTTGATTAATTGACTTTTTAAATTATATAATGTCCTCCTTTATCTGTTTTAGCAATTTGTTTTATTTATATTTTTTGATGTTTGAACACAGTTGTCTCCATTTCCCCCACCACAACACCCCACACCATACATTCCCATATCTCATGCTCAATCCTACCCCACTTTGGCTTTGTCCATATGTCCTCTATACATGTTCCTTGATGAGTCTTCTCTCTTTTCCCCCTGTTATCCCCTTACACCTCCCCTCTAGTTATTGTCAGTTTGCTATTTATTACAATTGCCTCTGGTTAAATTTTGCTTCCTTGTTTGTTTTGTTGATTAGATTCCACTTAAAGGTGATATCATATGGTATTTGTATTTCAGAGCCTAGCTTATTTCACTTAGCATAATGCTCTCCAAGTCTATCCATTTTGTCATGAAAGGTAGGAGCTCCTTCCTTCTTTCTGCTGTGTAATATTCCATTGTGTAAATGTACCACAGTTTTTTTATCTACTCATTTACTGATGGGAACTTAGGTTCCTTCCAACACTTGGCTATTGTAATTGTGCTTCTCTGAATATTGGGGTACATAGTTCTTTGAATTACTGCTTCAGGATTCTTGGTGTATACTCCCAGCAGTGAAATTGCTGGATCAAAAGGCTGTTCCATTTTTAGTTTTTTCAGGAAATCCCATGCTGGTTTTCTAAAGTGGCTGTACCAGTCTTCATTCCCACAAGCAGTACACTAGTGTTCCCTTTTCTCCACAACCTCGCCAGAACTTATTGTTTGTTGATTTGTTTATGATGGCCATTCTGACTGGTGTGAGATGCTATGTCATGGTGGTTTTAATTTACGTCTCTCTGATGGCTAGTGATGCTGAGTATCTTTTCATATGTCTCTGGCCCTCTGTATGTCCTCCTTGGTGAAGTGTCTTTTCAGATGCTTTGCTCCTTCTTTAATTGGGTTCTTTATGCAGTGGAGTTGTGTGTGTTCTTTATATATTTTGGAGATCAAATCCTTGTCTGAGGTCTCATTTGCACATATGTTTTCCCATATAGTTGGTTTCCTTTACATTTTAATGATGTTTTCTAGAATCATGCAGAAACTTTTTATTTTGATGAGATCCCATTTGATTATTATTTTCTTTATGCCCTTTGATCTAGGGGACATATTGGTGAAAATATTGCTGTGTGGAATATCTGAGATTTTCCTGCATATGTTCTCCTCTAGGACTTATAGTGTCATGACTTATATTTAAGTCTTTTATCCATCTTTATTTATTTATTTATTTTAGATTTTATTTATTTATCTTTAGAGGGGAAGGGAAGGATAGAGGGAAAGAAATATCACTGTATGGTTGCTTCTCATGCGACCCCTGCTGGGAACTGGCCTGCAACCCAGGCATGTGCCCTGACTGGGAATCGAACTGCGATCTTTTGGTTTGCAGGCCCATGCTCCATCCACTGAGCTACACCAGCCAGGGCTGTCTTTTATCCATCTTGAGTATATTTTTGAGTATAGTACAAAATGAGGATCAAGTTTCTTTTTTTTTTTTTTGCATGTAGCTGTCCAGACCTCCCAACATCATTTGTTGAAGAGGCTATTTTTACTCCATTATATGATTCTGACCCCTTTGTCAAATATTAATTGACCATGGAGACTTGGGCTTATTTCTGCACTCTCTATTTTGTTCCATTGCTCTATATATCCATTCTTATGCCAGTACCAGACTGTTTTGATCACAGTGGCCTTGTAATATAGTTTGATGTCAGGTATTGTGATCCTTACTATAGTGTTCTGTCTCAAAATTGTTGTGGCTATTCAGGGTCATTTATGGTTCCAAATAAACTTTTAAGGATTTTATTTAATTAATTTTAGAGAAGGGAAGGGAGGGAGAAAGAGAAGGAAGAAAACATTAATGTGTGGTTGCCTCTGGTGCATCCCCTACTGGGGACCTGCCTGCAAAACAGGCATGCTTCCAGACTGGGTATCAAACCAATAACCCTTTGCTTTGCAGCCTGTTACTCAATCCACCTAGCCCCACAAAATAGAGCTCCATATACATTTTTGAAACATTTGTTCCATATCTGTGAAATATGTCATTGGTATTTTAATTGAGATTGCATCAAATTTATAAATTGTTTTAGGTAGTGTAGACATTTTGATGATGTTAATTCTTCCAATCTATGAACACAATTTATGTTTCCATTTTTTTGTGTGTCCTCCTTAACTTCTTTCTTCAGTGTTGTGTGGTTTTCTGAGTACAGGTCTTTTATCTCCCTGGTTAGGTTTATTCCTAGGTATCTTATTTTTCTCATTGTTATGTGAAATGGAATTTTTTCCTGATTTTTGTTTCTTATATTTCTTTGCAGGTGTACAACAATGCCTTTGATTACTGAATATTGACTTTGTATCCTGCTCTTTTGCCAAATTCACATATTAGGTATAGTAATTTTTTGTGGAGTCTATAGGATTTTCCATGTACACTATCATGTCATCTGAAAACAATGAGTTTTGCTTCCTCCTTTCTAATTTGGGTGCCTTTTATTTCTTTTTCTTGTCTGATCACTGTGGCTAGGACTTCCAGTGCTATGTTGAATAGAAGAGTTGACAGTGGGCATCCTTGTCTTGTTTAGTGGGAAAACTTAGTTTTTGCCCATCGGATATGATGTTGGCTCTAGATTTCTTGTATGTGGCCTTTATTATGTTGAGGTATGCTCCTTTTATATTTTATTTTGTCTGGTTTTAGTGTAGTTATACAAATTCTGATCCTTGCAAGCATTAAATATCATTTTCCATCTATTTCCAAATTATTTACCTTTTACCTAATATGAGTTTCTTGAAGATACTATATAGTTGAATAACATTTTTCATTTGTTCTGCCAAACTGTAAGGTGTTTTTAGAGAGTTTAGTCCATTTATATTCAAAGTAAATACCTGTAAGGGAAAGCTTCTACCATTTGCTATTTGTTTTTTATATGTCTCATACTATTTTTGTTCATTTGCTCTATTATTGCCTTCTTTTGTGTTTAGTGAATTTTTGTAGTGACAAGTCTGATTATCTTACTTATTTTCTTTTGTGTATATTATATGTTATCTTTGTGATTACAATGGGAATTACATGTAGTATCTTACTATTATAACTATTTAATTTTAATTAGTACCAAATTAACTTCAATTGCATGTGTACTTTAGTCTTATGAAGTTCCATTTTCCTCTTATATTATTGATGTCAAAATTATATATTTATATGCTGTGAACCTAACAACATAGATTTGTCATTATTTTTATTTTATTAGCTTTATTTTAAAACTTTTAAACATTAAATTTATTGGGGTGACATTGTTTAATAAAAATGTGTATGTTTCAAGTGTATAATTTAATGATACATCATTTGTATATTGCATTGTGTGACTAACTCAAAGTCAAATTTCCTTTTGTCATCATACACTTGACCCCCTCTACCTTTCACTGCCCCACACACCCTTTTTCTCTGATAACCATCATAGTGTTGGCTGTGTCTATGTGTTTTTTATGTGTTTTGTTTGTTCAGTTATTGATTTCAGTTTTATATTCCACATATGATTATTGACTCTTTCTCTCTAACTTATTTTGCTTAGAATAATATTCTCTAGATCCATTCATGTTGTCACAAACGGCAGTGCTTTATTTTATCTTATGATTGAGTAGTATTCTATTGTGCACGTATATGTACCGCATCTTATCAATCTAACCACGTAAGAAAACCCACTTTGGTGGTTTTCATGTCTTGGCTACTGTTAATAATGCTCTAATAAACATAGGGGGTGCATATATCTTTGAGAGTAAGTGTTTTAAAAATTTTCAGGTAGAATAGGGGTTTCTGGGTCATATGATAACTCTATTCTTAATGCTTTGAGGAACATGTATACTGTTCTCCATAGTGGCTTTACCATCTGACTTCCAACCAGCAGTGAATAAAGATTCTCTTTTTCCATGACCTCTTCAACATTTGTTATTATCTATCTTGTCAATAATAGCCATTCTAACAGGGGTCAGGTAGTATCTCATTGTAGTTTTGATTTGCATTTTCCTAATAGCTAGACCAATATAACAGAATTGAAAGCCCAGAAATAAGCCCTTGTGTATATGGGCAAATATTTTTTGACAAAGTAGACAAAAATGTACAATGGAGAAAAGAAACACTCTTCAATAGGCGCCACAGGCAAAAGAATAAAACTAGATTGTTGTTTGTCCTCATATACAAGAATTAACTCAAAATGAACCAAACACCTAAATATAAGACCTAAAACTATACATTACATTGAGAAAAACATAGGTGTTAAATTATAGACCTTTGTCATAGAGAGGACTTTGTGAATTTTACGCCAAGGGCAAGGAAACTAAAAGCAAACAAAAAAAGTTACTTCTAGTGGGTTTCCACTGCAACCCAAAAAACTCTTTTTAACATTTCTTATAGTAAAAGCTTCCTCAACTTTTTTAAAATCTGAGAATGTCTTCCTTACTTTCAAAGGATATTTTTGTAACATAAAAAGTTCTAGGTGATAGACTTATTTTCTTTCCAATATATTTCAGACTGAATAACACTAATTGTCTTATTTTTGAGTTCACTAATTCTGAAAATCTGTTGTTAAATTCCTCTAGTGAACTTTTAACTTAGTTATTATGTTTTTCAGTTCCAGAATTTCTGTGTGATTGTTTTTAATCATTTCTCTTTATTTATAATATTTTGTTCATATAATATGTCCTGGATTTCTTTTAGTACTTTATTCATTTAAGTAAATCTGTTTGATATTTTTGGAAGTCCTAGCCACAGCAGTCAGAAAAGAAAAGGAAATGTAAGTCATCCAAAGGTGAAAGGAAGAAACAAAACTGTCATTGTTTGCAGGTGACATGATAGTGTACATAGAAAATCCTATAGACTCCACCAAAAAAACTGCTCAACTTAATCAATGAATTTGTCAAAACAGCAGGATACAAAGTCAATATTCAGAAATCAAAAGCATTTTTTATACCAACAATGAAACATCATAAGCAGAAATCAGGAAAAATCCCATTTGATATAGCAACAAGAAAAATAAAATACCTAAGAATAAACCTAACCAAGGAGGTAAAAGAACTGTATGCAGAAAGCCACACAACACTGAAGAAAGAAATTAAGAAAGACACAAAAAATGAAAACATAAATTGTGTTCTTGGATTGGAAGAATTAACATCATCAAAATGTTCATGCTACCCAAAGCAATTTATAGATTCAGTACAGTATCCATTAAAATACCAATGGCATATTTCAAATATATAGAATAAATACTTCAAAAATTTATATGGAACCATAGATAACTCTGAATAGCTGCTGCAATTTTGAGAAAGAAGAGCAAAGTAGGAGGGATCGCAATACCTGATATCAAACTGTATTATAAAGCTACTCTGTTAATATATCCTGGTACTAGCATAAAAACAGACACATAGACCAATGGAACAGAGCAGAGAACCCAGAAATAAACCCAAGTCTTTACAGTCAATTAGTATTTGACAAAGGGGGCAGCAATATAAAATGCAGTAAAAATAGCCTCTTCAATAAATGGGGCTGGGAGAACTGGACAGCTAAATGCAAAAAAAATGAAACTCAAGCACCAACTTACATCATACACAAAAATAAATTCAAGGTTGATAAAAGATTTAAATATAAGTTGTGACACCATTAAGTCCTAGAGGAGAAGATAGGCAGGAATATCTTAGATATTTTACTCAGCAATATTTTCACTGATATGTCCACTAGAGCAAGGGACATAAAAAAAAAGAATAAACAAGTAGGATCTCATCTCATCAAAATAAAAAAGCTTCTACATGGCTAAATGAAACAGTATTAAAATGAAAAGAGAACTAACTATATGGGAAAACATATTTGTCAATGATACCTCAGACAAAGGTTTAATCTCTAAAATATATGAAGAACTCAACATGACTCCACTCTAAGAAGACGAGCAACCAATTTAAACAATGGGCAAAGGACTCAAACAGACACTTCTCCAAGGATGATATACAGAGGGTCCAGAGACATATGAACAGATTTTCAGTGTCACTAGCTATTAGAGAGATGCAAATTAAAACCACCTCACACCAGTCAGAATGGCCATCATAAACAAAGCAACAAACAATTGTTGGAGAGGGTGTGGGGAAAAGGGAATACTCCTACGCTGTTGGTGGAATTGCAGACTGGTGCAACCATTATGGAAAACAGGATGAAATTTTCTCAGAAAACGAAAATGGAACTGCCTTTTGACCCATCAATTCCACTGCTAGGGTTACATCCTAAGAACCCTGAAACACCAATCCAAAAGAACCTATGCACCCCAAGGTTCATAGCAGCACAATTTATAATAGCCAAGTGTTGGAAGCAACATAAGTGCCCATCAGTAAATGAATGGATCCAACAACTGTGGCACATTTACACAATGAAGTTCTATGCAGTAGAAAGAAGGAGCTCCTTTCATTTTTTGGCAGCATGGATGGAACTAGAAAGCATTATGCTAAGCAAAATAAGCCAGGCAGTGAAAGACAAATACCACCTGATTTCACCTTTAACAGGACCCTAACCAACAAAACAAACAAACAAGCAAAATATAACCAAAGACAATGAAATTGACAACAGGCTGGCAGTGACCAAAGTGGAGAGGGGAGAGGATTTCAGGGGAAAAGGGTGAAGGGTTTGCAGGAGCAATTATAAAGTACACATGGACAATAACAAGGATTGGTGGAAACGGGGAGGGGAGTGGGGAGGGCTGGCATGGTAGGGAAGGGTGTGGGGGGAAAGGCAGAAAACTGTACTTGAACAACAATAAATAAAAAGAAAATCTGTTTCAGCATAAATAAGAGAGCTGTTTCTACATATTTGTTTAGTAAGTCCAGTATCTGAACTACCTCAGTGACAGTTTTTGTCAATTAATTATTTTGTACCTTTGAGTAACCCAAAACCGTTTCCTTGTATGCTTTCTTTCTCCATTTCTAAGGCTTTTGTGTTTGGTTTTTTTTTGGTGGGTTTTTTTTTGTTATTGAAGGTTGTGTAGTACATTTTCTTGAGACTTTTTCAAACTATTTTTTAAAGACTCTTGTTTGGTGTGTGCATTGTCTTTCTTCCTTTAGCTTGTGTTCAGAGATATCCTTGAATTCCGGGAGCCAAAAAAGACTAATAAAAAATACACAGAGAGAGAGAGAGAGAGAGAGAGAGCTGCTTCTCTCAGTATTTACAGATTACCTCCGTGTGAGTGCATTTCATCAACTCATTTGGCTTCCTGTGAGCCTAGAAATCAACTTTGGTGAAAACTTAGGGTGTTTTCAGAACTGTTGAGTATGTTTTTTCCCTGGGCATCTACATGTCCTTCCAAATTCTTCTGTATATACAATTGTATTTGTGTTCTAACTTCCCAATGAGACTCTTCCCAGTTTTGCCTTTGGGTTTTAGAAGATCTGTTGTATATTTCTATTCAGAATCTCTTGACCTAAGTCTCTATAGATATGTCATTCCCTGGTAGCTTTTGGGAGTAGCGCTTGTTGCTTTTTCTACCTATGTTCCAAGTTATATGAGGCTGAGATAAACAAGTCAGTCATTCAAATACTCCCCAATCAGGTTAGAATAAACATACATGGTAATTTGCAAATAAGGTCTGCTCTGCATTCTTCAGTTCAAAAAGGAGAATTGGTAACCATGCTTTTATGTGTATTCTTCAAGATCAAGACCACTATGTGTTGGGAAGAGGGTGAGAGAATGGAGAATAAAGGCACTATGAAACTTTCTTAACATTTTGAAAATGGCTTTTTCTTTTGATTGAACACTTGTTTGATTGTTGCATTCCAGAACTTCCACAAACTGGTTCACACAATTTGATTACTTTTATTCTTTTTGTTATCTTTGTATTAGGAACAAGAATATGGAACTTTCTAGTCACCCATTTTGCTCACATCTTTGTCCAAAATGTTGCCCTTTTCACATGTCTAGACACCTGATATATACTCCCTTGTTATCTTCTGAGATTCTAGGAGAAGGCCAGTATCTCCAAAGCCAATTTTAACAATTCATGGTCACTTTTTTCATTGTTATTGGTTGTTAATCAAGGATTACCAAATGTTATTTATATGACACAGATACACACTCTGGTACACACTCTAATCACAATTCAGAATCAAATCTCAAAGGGACTTGTCCCTGAAGATTGAGACATCTGAGATTATATATATTTCAACAACAATGAAAATAAAACATAAAACATTAGTTTGTCCTTTTATGAACATATATATGGTAGATTTTCTTGTAACTAATGATATAAGTATTCTTTTTCTGTCTATTAATTAAGTTCAGAATCTTTAGTGGTAGGATTTTATGTGGTTCCTTTGAAATTCTAATATTTGTCCCATAACCTATTATTCTTTCCATGATTTCCATTCCAATTTGTATTTCCATGATAATTTTAAACATTTATTCTATACTTATATTTAGAATGTTATATTAATTTTTGTATTTGAGAATAGCAATTCTTCTATTTGTTATCTTTGATGGTTCTCTCGGTAGTGGTATATTCCCTTATGTGGTCTGTATCTGTAAATCATGAGCTCATTCTTATCAGCATTTTTATAGGCAAACTGTATATCCTGTATTATAGAATTATGTCATAGGCAAGCTCTCCGCTTCTGCTGGATCTTGTAGAATAGAACTTGAGATATTCACATACAGACCATCCCATGTCCAAATGAATTCCAATGTAAAGTGGTTCAAGTTGGTGGCATAGGAGGATCCTGAACTCACCTCCTGCTACACACATGACAAACCTACAGCCATACGGAATGATTTTTTCTGAAAGTGATCTGAAGATTGAATGATGATAACCTCTACAACAAACAATTGAAGGACAGTATCATGACTGAAAGGAGAGACAGAGACAAAGTTTCACCAGAAATAAACCACACTCCAATCACAGTTCAGAATTAAATCTCAAAAGTATGGGACTTGTCCCTGAAGATCAAGACATTTGAGTTACACATCAGACATCCAAACATTTAGATCTTGCACAAGAGAACTGAGGCCCCAAAACACCTGGCTTTGTAAACAATGGTGATTATAACCAGGAAAATGGTAGTACTGTAGGGGATAGAAAAAGCACTTTACAGGGCTCATGCACAGACGCACTTGCCCCAAAAATAGTTAAAAAAACACCTGTATGAAAATACCCAACTTTAAGGGAAGGAGACCCAATTGGAGTCTTGGAGTGTCTACCAGTGAGGCAGGATATAATTGGGTCTACTCCTCCAAATATTTTGAAATATTAATTTTTTAACATAGAGGCCCTGTAATTAATTTGGGTTGCCATGATTTATAAACATAGAGAATCATGGGCAACTTTTTATTTAAAAAGTCTTTATAAATGTGCTAATGTGGTGAGACTTGATTATTCTTCATTAAATGTTTTGATGTGACTGATTTTTATTTGTATCTCACAGTTAGTGGCATCTCTTACTGAGTTTCAAGTAGAATATGGCCATTATATACTAATGGCAAGGAAATGATTTATTTTCATTTTTAGAATAAATAGGATTTCATACTAAGGGACTTTTTTCATCATCCTGTACTTTAGGAAGTTGAGGCCAGCCTAGGCACTGTTCAATATGTGGGCTCTAGATATGTGGATAGCAAAATATTTTTCCCCAAAGAATTCTTTATATGAACTGTAGCTTTGTAGATTTGTTTCTAGTCAGGAACAGTATCTGAGGTAAGATAATTCGGCCTTTACAGCTGGTGTACAGAGCTGAATATGTCTCATTCCTCACATTAGGCAGTACATGAAACCCACCTGGGGAATCTCAGGAACGTCTGTTCCACACTCCCATTATGTCCCATTTTGTTTTTCTTCTCCCGTTGCCAAACCATCATGAACTCCAAAGGACATTTAATCTTTCCAGTTTTCCCACCTGTAATGAAATCTACAAGTGCAAGAGCCCCATGAAAAGAACTCAAGTACAATTACTTTTCAACCATTAAGTTTCAGACAGTTGAAAATCCAGTTAAGCAGTCTCATCAGAGATGGTCAGTGAACCACAAATCTGGAAGCATTTTTCCTTCCTATAATATGCTGTTGCATAGGTAAGCTCTTGGATATTTTCAAATATAAGTTATCAAAGTAAAACAGGGCAATAGCATGTGCTTGACAATGAATGTCCCAATGAGCTCACTTAGTACTCGTATATCAATAACAGCCTTTCATAGCTGCACAGGACTTGAGAACTCTTTCATGGACAGTGCCACATAATTATTTGAGTAAAATTCCATTTGCATTACGTTTTGTATTTTTAAGAAAATTTGGAAATCAGAAATATAGCCTGTGAGGCCAGGTTTATATTATATAGACTTTTTAAAATATAAGCTTTCAAGAACAGTTTTATAAGAATCATTAAATTCTTGAAAGGCAGCAGTTTCCTGTTGTCGTTAATGATATGCTTAACAGTTTAATGTAATACTTTTAATTATCACAGCCCTTTCTTTTAAATATCAAATTTCTCTCTCTAAACTGTCCTACATTCTCTTTAGAGTCTCATCTGTCACTGTAAATGCCATCACTTTATTCCTCCTTTTATATGCAGTGACAGGCCCACTCTTATCCCTAGCTTTATCTCTTTTTCCATCCTTTATTGTACTACAAAGATCCCTTTTTCATAGTTTACAGCTGTATCCGCTTTCCACACGTGGCAAATGATTGCCTCGGTAAAGGTATTTTCTGTTTCAATCTTACATTTTCCCAAGGGAGAACAAAAGGGACAAGCTTTCTGGAGTTGGTTTCACTGAGAAAATTGTTTAGAATTGCCTCATTCCTCAGCAGATTAACGAATGCATACAATTCCAGCTTAAGTGCTATTGTACCACACAATTTGTCCATTATACTTTGTCCTTTCCATTTAGAAAACCCCTCACCAATTAAAGTAATACGGCCGCCCAATACCTGCTCCCAATTAAATCTGAGCTGTATTACCTGCCCTGATGCAGCTGGTCCCAGGTTCCTACCACTTACCCACATTCATTAGGCCTGTTCATTATCAAAGGATGGTGGCAGGAATTCAAGCCCCTGCCATTCTTTTAGGGCTCACCAAAATTATCAGCTTTCCACCCAAGGTCCCAATAAGAACAGGATTAAGTAGGAGAATGAATTCATACAGTAGCAAACTTTCATTGTTTCTGCCTTGCTCATATCCTATCTTGATGCAACAAAAAGATACAAGTACAAAAAACACACAAAAAATACTCATCTTATTTAAAGGATCCTTTTCCCTCACTTTCCAGCCAAAAGTGTACTCCCAGCTTTGTTTCTCCTCTGTCTTTACCTACCGCCCTCCCCATTCAAGCCCTTTCTCTAATACCACAGTGAGAACCATAAAGAAAGGCTCTGAAAGTGCCCAAGACCCCCACTTACTGGGAGCTTTGTCATTTTAAGAGGGGGTTTTCTAGCGTCAGCCTGGACTCAATCTTTGAGAAGTATTATTTTTTTATCCAAGTCTTGAAGCAACACTGAGAAAAGAGGAGGGTGTGGATGGATGGAAAGTACTGGGGGTTGGGACTTAATAAGGCATCAGTTATGTGTTAGTGGGGTCTCCCTGATGCATGTAATCTACTAAGAACAGGAAACAAAAATATAAAACTAACACTCTACTTTCATTTCAAAGAAGGAATTACAGCTGTTAACTCTTTGAGAATCTTACAATACCCTGTCATGATTATTGGTCAGAAAAACAAATCAAGGAGACATACCATGTACAGGAAAAGATCATAGATTAAAAAAGAAAAATGTGTTAAAAAGCACTAGATAGAAAACATAAGCTAGCTGCCCAGGGGTAGCTGCCAGGGATAGCAAAATTCAGGTCCTGAGATCATTGTCAAAGTGAAAAATCATAAAGTCCTGAACAAGTATTGCTCCTCCAGCCCTGAAGAGAACAGATCTGGTGGGTGACTCAGACACTGGTGGCCCTTGGGTACAGGAAGGGTTCCCTTGAGGCCTCTGAGTCCTTTGGTAGAAGGATGCAGAGAAAATCCCACTCATCTTATCTGGGGAAAAGAGACTGGGATCCTTCACTGAAACGCTCCTTTAAAAGACATTTAATTAAAAGATGGGATTAATATTCTTTCTTAAATTTCTGAATAATCACTTTAGTCAGTAACATTTATAAAGAGATTTTATAAACATCAGGCACTATGGGGAAATCCTTATCCTAAGAAAACTGTGGACATTCAAAACGGGGAAGATATGTGGTAAATGGATAATCAGCAAAAATCCATCATAAGCAATCTTGAAATCAACTTTACTGTCTTTATTGAATACATACAAATCTTATCAATGAACAACACCATATGCATATCCAAACCTTTTTTTTCTTAAGGGAGGAGGTTGTATATTAGCGTTTTTCCTCTCAATTAACTTCTAGGCAATTTTCCCAGCTAAATGCATAACATCTTTGGCAAGATGCCAAACAAAACCTTAAGACCCAACACTAAATTCTGCATTTATAGAGGCAGCTTAGATTTTCATGCAATAAACTGGAACTATGCCAGCAACTCCCATTGATAAACCAAGAAATGGGAAAATTATATATATATTTTAATATGTTTTATTGATTATGCCATTACAGTTTATTTATATATAAAATATATATGAATATACATTATATATAAGTATATGTTATATATATATATAATTTATCAAGAAACTCTACTTCAGATTTCCAAGACCACTTAAAAATTTCACTATTTAAATGTGCCTTTTAGTCAAAATAAAGTATTTAACCTGCTATTAAATTAACACAATTAGCTATTTATTCCCTGTAACCTTATGGTTCAAATGATGCTAAATCACATAAACTGGTAGCAAACAAAATTTTAGTGAATTCTGGAAGCTACAAGATGCATTGTAGACAATAAGCTACATATTTTTCCTTACATTTCTTAGTCTGACAAAATTACTTTTTAAAGATTTTCTTTGTTTTCATATGTTTATATATGGATTTGGGTCACTTAGGATCCAATGAGAATGAGGGGTTGAGGAGTAGTGGGTAGAGGAATTAACAAATAAAGGAAAACTAACCAAATAGAAATTTATACAACAGTCATTCCCTGAAATACTTGACATTAATTCTTCAAACTTGGCTTTTTGGTTTTGCTTTTATTTGTACATGCCATTCAAAAAAGGTGTTCTTCCAATACTGTTGAACTTTTCAAAGGACTAACTGCAGTCATGCTGCTTTGGAGCTTGTTCAAGCTGAACCAAACCCTTGGAGTCGGACTCTAGGTCCAGTGGGAACTATGAGTTGAGGTAAGAAACACTTTTCAAAACTTGTATAGTGCCTGATAAAACTCTTTCAACACTAAAAGGCTTTTGGAAAACATTTTGACGATTTAAGAGGCAGTGAACCAGAAACATATGGATTAAGTTTCTCCTGAAATACTCAGGGGCTTAAAAATTAAGGGAGAAATGCTTGGCCAAACAAAATTTGCTGAAAAAATTACAAAACCATCCAAGATAGTTTGCCAAACCCAAAGTACAGATGAACTGTCCTTTCTTCATATTAACCATTTATATTATTTAATTTTTTTTCATTTGACAAATATGGAGTTTTAAACACATCTGGAATGGGTTCAGAGAACAGCAGTTCACATCAAAGTGATTTTGAAATTTTAAAAGCAAATCATAAATCATAGCTAAACAAAATTGTGAATTTGTCTACATAAATTCAAAAGCCAGGATAGTTTGGCCATGTACTCGCACACAGTTGCACCCATGGCAGAGGTGCCTAATGTCTATTAAGTAGGTTGAATGTTCTCAGAGATGGAGCAGCTCTGGTTAGAAAAAATAAAGTCACCCTTATGCAATGGCCTAAGACAACAATTTGAACCAGATAGAAGATAGATGATAGGCAACAATAGAGGTGTTAATATAAAAATACATAGAAAGGTGATTGCTTAGGTCACTCACCTAATTAAACTTTGTTATTTAAAGGTTTTGAAATCTGCCTTAGGTTATATTAGAATATACATCAATCCAAAAAGAATTCTTAAGTTTTATTTTTTGTTATCAAGAACCTGCAAGAATTAACAGAGCAGCTACTACCGCTGTTTGACCAGCCAAGTTTTAGCAGCAACACCAGACTCTCGTTGCCCAAAATATGACCAATATAGCATGACAAACATGCAGCTAAAACACAGTATCTCAGCCATCTTTTACACTGTCTTGTCTTATAGTTGTCATCTGTTTACTCAAGGACTTGTTGGAAGAAGGCAAGTTCAACTCCATGTGTGTCAGACTAGTTATTGGAAGAACCAGAATTTTTTTCAGGGACTCTGAAACTGGGGACACTGGAGGCAATATATAAATAAAATAGAAAGAAGTACAATGAAAGAAAGAACAAAAGTAACAATAAAAGGGACACAAAAACAAAAGGAAGAAAAAAGGAAGGGAGCAGAAAGGGAGGGAAGGAGAGAGGAAGGAAGGAAGGTAAAAACTCAACATACATATAGTATTAAGAAAACAGAAAGTATAGCCAATTTTATAAATCCTTACTGTATATTTTGTCACAGTAATTTAAATTAATTTATTTTAGCATTTAAATATCATTCTTCAAGCAAGTCAATTATAACTGCATGTGATATGATGGTGGTAGAGGTGGTGGTAATGGTGATGATAAGTTAGAACAACTTCTAGAAACTTTAATACTGCCTCTGTGATGGAAGAGACACTTGGTTGTAAAAAAAGAAACGAAAACAACTCCCCTTTAAATATTTAAATGACTCATAGGAGTCATTTGACATTTAAAAATACAGCAGCAGTTAACTAGTTGACTAAGGAGAACTGGTATTTAAGAAAAAATATAACCGTGATGATGAAGTATCACAAAATCTTGAAAAACTATGGATATATTTATAAAATTGACTGTGCTCTATCTGTATTACGTATTTTATGGAGAGACTTTGTATTCACAGAATATAGTGACTAAAACAAAATATCTTATGCTATTGAGAAAGTTATTGCTTGAAACTCTTGGAAAAGTGGGAGAAAAGAGATTATATTAGTGGATGAATTTCTTAAATATTATTAATGAATCAATTGGCAATTGAGAAATAGATTAACATATCATTTTTTCACCTTTTAACTAAAAACCTGATTTTTTTATTAAGGGCAGTATAGGAAATTGGATGTGATTCATACTGTATCTTATTACCCCCTCAATTTGTATTTATTTATATAAAATTAGCACAATTTGATTTCAAATTTCTATTACTTTGTAAAAGATCTTTTTCACACATTTCTCTTCACAAGCAGCAGCATGCTCTTAGAAAGAACTTCTAGCTGGGAAGAAGTAGTTTATGCTTGGATTGGAATATAACTTCACTCTACCTGTACAATCCAAAATTGCAAGGAGACAGAAGAAAAAATTGTATTTGCTTAAGATTCTTTTAAAATATTTATTCAAAACCAAGGTAATATTGTTTTCAGCACATTCACTTTGATTTAAAATGTACTTTTAAAGACCCATGTCAAGCTTCTTTCAGAAGGATAACAGGGCCTGCTTGTCCTCAACAGACGGACCATCCTCAGAAACTGAATGTGCCAGTTTCCACGTAGCACAATATGTACAGCAAAGTTACATGTGGCAGAGCACTGCAGCCTGCACTTCTTCACCCAGGCTGTGGATTGTTAGAAATCAAGGGCTATCTTTATTAGGAATAAAAGTGGATATACAACACCTAAATAAGTAAATACACACACACACACATACATACATACATGACTAAATAAGTAAGTAAGTAAATAAATAAATAAATAATTCTGGAAGTCTTTCAAGTCTGGAATTAGTGTCAGAATCCCAGGTGGAGATGCAATGTCAGAAACTCAAAATCAGAATTTCTGGTAAAGGTAAATGAAGGGTGACATGTAGTTCCAAAATCCAGGCACAATCAGAAACTGGAGAGGATACATTACCTAAACTTGAATCAGAATCCAAAATCAGGGTCAACAGGCACATGGAGGGGTAAGCCAAGAATTCCACATAGGTCAGGACATGAGGACAGTAGCCCGCCAATGACAGGTCCAGGGCTTCTCAGGCCATTTTAAAGAGAGAGGGTTTTAAAAAGGCAAGAGTAGAGATAAAAGGCAGCCAGGAAACCAGGGCTGGGGTGGGGTCAGCAGGTTACTGTGCCTTCATCAGTCAAGGTCCACACCTGGTAGCCAGGCCCTGGACCCTGGCAGGCTTTAAATGAAGGGGAAAACAACCTTGTACAGTGAATGGAGTAGTACATAATATAGAGGTGGAAATATAGATCTACTTAGGAAACTGTTTATTCAGAAACTAGTTATTGTTAAAGGCTATTAACTACAAGGGAATGCCACTTGCTCTTATGAGGGCAATTTATTTCTGTACAAATACTTCTGCAAAACTAAGATTTCTTTGAACTGGGAAGAAAAGATATTATAAAATATGCATTATTTAAAGATCTTGTTTTCCTGTCTTTGAACTGATCTTCCTGCTCCTTTATTGATTCATGTCTCAGTCCCCAAACATAATCTTGTCTTTTTCAGCAGAGTTCAAAGCAGAGGAGATGTTATCTCATCATTTTTCATAATTTCCATATGATTTTCCATCTGGCTCTCCCATTCTCATGGCGTCATTCTCCACCACACCACTCCACTGACTGCACAGCCCAGTGACACCTGTAGCTCCTTCCCAACTCTGAACCTCATATGTTCTTACAGGCTTATATTCCTGTGTTCTTCTTATTTATGCAGCATATATTTGCAGAGACCTAACCACCTCTTTAATCTCTGCTGGAAATTGATAGAATAATGTGACCTCTGGAATTTACCTATACAGATAGCACCAAACTTTGTCTACTAAGACTCACTCCTATTTCCTTTCAGAAACTTCTTCTGCTTCCTTTATTTTGAATTTGTCACCCCCTTTCAAAGGGCCACCACAAGGAAAAACAAAATTATTTAGCACCATTTCACCAGAGTCTATATTTTAATTGATTATCTACTTGTCTCACCACTAATGGGATAGCTATACCCATTGTGTCTTGTTCAGTACTATATTGGCACCAAGGCTTTGTGCCAATATATTTTAAGTATTCATTTGCAGTAGCTCTTTGTTAAATGAATGGTGAATAGCTAGAAGGATGGATGAGTGGATCACTGTTTGGATGTAGACAATTATGTCTTCTTTGTTCCTTGAATGCACGATGTGCTGCCATCACTGTTCAAGGCAATAACTCCGCATTTCTTTCCTGCCTCCATGTGAAATTAGTTACCTAAATTTAAACTGTACTTCCATACCAAACAACAAATAAGAGTAATTCCTCATTTATTTTGTTGGAGAAATACTTACTGTAAAATACTCCTGGCTGTATTTCTGTTATTGCACTAAACTTTTATATACAGTAATTGTGTATATTTATCAATCTTAAAATACAGTATAAATTTAATAATTAACTAAGATGAAACTGTCAAAAGGTCTGAATTGCAGGTTGATGTATTTTCATATATTTAAGAAAACTATTGTATAAGAAGGTCAATGGTCAATTAAGCCTTAATTTGAAAAATATAATGATTAATATTTATAATTAAATGTCTCCAATTTTCTATGATTATACAAAATTACTGAATCTGAATGATCAATTATTACATCTTTAACTTCCTTCTAGAGATATTTCAAAATATATACTTTAAAATTCATATATACTTGATATTCACATTTTAGTAGATTCAATGTGGAGAAATGAAAGTTTGCTCTATCATGTTTTGACAATTTAAAAAATTCATTACTCTATCCAAAAATTTCTTGATACAGTAGTCTATACATTTGGCACAGGTATCATAATGCAGAAATGTGTAAAAAATGCTCTGAGAAAGGCATATCTGATATCACCATCCTAACACATTTGATATAGATATAGTACCACTGAGATCATTATAGCAGACCCTATACTATAATTATATTACACACATTTTAAATTATCATTATAATTTAGGCCTGAAATTTTGTTTGGGGCCCATATTTGTTCTCACATGTGAATAATTTAAATTGTTGAAGTGAATCTGTTTAATTTCCCTGGTCGGGTAGCTCAGTTGGTTAGAGAATCATCCCAATACACCAAGGTTGTGGTTTGATTCTTGGTCAGAGCACAGACAAGAATCAACCAGTGAATGCATGGGTAGGTGGAACAACAAAACCAATGTTTTTCTCTCTCTCTCTCTCTCCTGTTTTTAAAGTCAATAAATAAAACAAATTAACTCTGCTCAGCTGTTTTGAATTATATGAATAAAAGAAAAATACTTTCATTTCAAAGCAAATTAGATATTTGGGGATTCAAGTGATACTGATTTTATAAGCTTGAAAATTTTAGAGTCAATATGAATTTTAAAACATTTCTTAATATCCCTTAAACTCATTTTAAAATTACAAATGAATTAACTCTTTGCTAAACATCAGATGAACTCACCATTTATGTAGTCGTATAATGTTACTATAACAAGAATATTGAAGTTAAAATTAACATAAAAATTTATTAAACAATTATATATATTGGATATTATTTTGGTGTATGTAAGTACATAATTTACATTTTTTAACATATGGTGGGATTTTTAGAGGTAAAAATTAAAATTAAAAATATGTAAAAATGCAAAAGTAAGTTTATTAATTATTAATTTACCCTGAACAGATTCAGTGCTTGTTACTGGTAGCTGGAATTTTTATTTGAAGACCTGGACCACCAGTTTTTGGATCATGTATTTATATATTTATACTTTGTGAAGAAACCTGGCAAAAATTCCAAAGTCACAAAAAAGACTTAAGCTAAGGTTTTAAAAAATAGAGACTTCTGTCATTTTTTCTAAAAGTAACATAAAACAAATTTTTTCAGATATTTAGTAAAAATAACTTAGTCCATGTCTACACTCACCTTAATTCATGTTTTTATATTTTATAACACAATACTTGTTTTTTGATTTAAACATTTACCTTTAGAATTCAACAGAGAGATGCAATGAACTACCTGAATTTTTACCTCCATGATAAATGTGTTTAAATTTATAATATAGTAAATATCAACATACTGAAATTTGCTCTACTGATGTTTATAAAAGAATAGCAAAAACAAACCATACTTTTTTATAAATCCCCAAAGACACAGTAGCAGCCAGACCTTTTAGGTTCTCTAGGTCTTCAGTACTCCCTTGTTTTACTTAGGTCAATCAGAGGTGGATGAAACAGCTCCTCAAAGGTGGGTCAAGGACTCCATTAAGACCTGGGGCTGTATTTTATTCTTCAGAGAAAAAAGAGAATGAAAATTGAGACTAGATGGGATTGCAGACATAAAACCATGTATTTGAAGTTGTTTACTCACTGCTTAATCTTTTCTTCTGTATGATTAAAGAAACATTATTACATATTTCATAGACAACAGGACACATTTTTTCCTAAACACTTCAAATATCAAGATATCCACAGAGTTTTTAGTTTTTATTATTGTTAATGAAAGAAGGAGGAATGCATTGTCAGGAGACCTCTAACCTTAACATCCTTTCAAAAATCCTCTGACCCAAATATAGATAGATTTATGAGATACAGTGGGTCAACATTGTTTGGAAATAGTTTATATACTGCATGCTATAAGAGAGATTCAAATACAATTTATAAAATAGTTCATTTATATTTAAGATTAGAATTATGAAGGTAGATTAGTGTAAGGCGAGGTGCACAGATTGTAATACTCTGTAGCAGAATATATTATTGCATGACAACCTCACATGGAAATCACATTGCTGTTCTAAGTTTTAGCATACTTGCTTTATTTTGAAATGTATTTCGGTACTATCATGGGTTAAGTGAAGTTGCCATTTTTTCCTAGGTGTTGAATTTCAAATAATCTTCTAACTTCTCTGGAGACTTTGAAACCTAATTAAATTCCACTGTGCAATCTTTTACAAAGTAAGGATTATTTGAAAGTGATTGTTCATTTTTAGTTAACCATAAAAAATTTTATTTCCAACTACCAAGCTTCAAAATGTATCTCCTAATTTTCACTTTTAACTTAAATATATGAAATGTCTAATGTAGATTTTAAAAATTTAACTTCATCTTTTAAAAGTTATGAGCCATATTTTCAATCTTCCAATTGATATTTAAGCACTGAAATATGAGTAAGCAATTTTTTAATATTTCTTAATTGTAATTTTATAATCCCTCCATACTTTCTTATGAGCCATCTTTCCTTGGTGATGCTGGAGTTGGCAACACTTTTTATTTGGTTAACTTTTTCATAATACTTCAGGCATTATTTAGTGTCTATGTGTAGAAAGTGATGGTTGTCATTCAGGTTTTGTGAATGAAAACTTTTTACCTGTGTACTAGCTATGTTATAACAATATCTTAATTGTAGTGAACAAGGGAGAATGATCAGCAAATTTAATAATGGTATCATTTATAGATTAAAGTCATTTTTTATGAAAATCTGCAGTTTAATTTGTCTTAGGGGTTTGTAAATCAGTCATGTAGAGCTGATTTGGCTTGTGAAACTGAGATCCAAAATTTAATTTTTTAAAAATTTTAATTACTATTTTTATTTAAATAATGACTGGTAGAGAGCCATGTACATGCATCTGATTTTGGAGGGTTTACACTCACTGAGCCCTAGTTCCAGCATTTGTGAGATAGGATGGGGACACTTTCCCAGGGATTGTTTTGAAGATTAGGGGACCAGTGCTGAGAGCAGTACCTGGCACATGGTCTCAATGCATGTTAGCTATTAATATATGATATTAATATAGGTATTAATATAAAGAATATTAATATCATGTAAATTTGTACTTTGCATTCCACAGCAGTCAGCTCAGCTTATCTATAATTTTCTTAAATTGACACTCAAATAGATGGAATGTAATTGTAACTAAAGCAACAAGCAGATTTGTGTTCAGCCTTTGCTTATGGCGTAAGTAAGTGTGAAATTCTGAAATTTTGACAAAAAGGTACAAGGGACAGACCATCAAACTTTTCCTGGGTTAAAATGACAATATATGTTTATTTTAAGAGACTTGTGCTGTATGCTTTAATTATTTATTTTGTGTAAATTTGACTAATTCTGGAGGTCTGTATATGAAAAAATCAAAAATATAAATAAAATTCAGTTTGTATGTATTGCAAAAAATACACTGTGTTTATATTAACTGAATACCTAGTAGTTCTTGAGATAAAATTAAGACAAATATAGTATTTCAAGTAATTTATATCTTCATAGTATTGGACATTTAAATACTATTATTACTATATCTAAAATCTATGAGATCTTTTCCCTCAATGAATAAAGGTAAGCTTATCTAGTTAGCAACTGCCAGAGTCAAAATTAAGTTTTGAGTTTTAATAGATAAAACTGTAAATAGAGATCACCTTTGAAACTAAACAAGAGAGAGAGAAGGGGAGTTAATAAAAACACGTCATCTTTTTTCTGTTGTCTTATTTTTGTTTAATGATGTTCAATTATTTCACAGTAGATTATGTGAAATGATACATTGCATACAATGAATGCTTTATGAAAAACTTGATCCTGAATTAAGACAAGACTACTTTAAAGTATGAATGCAAGTCTCTGTCCATGGTGTGTTTAAAATGTACAGGCTCATCCTGCCAGGTGCTTTCTCAGTCAGTCTGGTCTTACAAAGTGCTGTCATTTTGAAAATTGGAGTGCATTCTCTTCCGAAACGATTTTCATGCTAAACTTAGAGTGTTTATTACTATCAGAGACAAAATAAAAAAGGCAATTATTAGATATCATCAACAACAAATATTTGCTGAATACTGAATAACTATCATGTACAGTGTTCTGGGCTTTTAAAGAAGATGGAAGATGTGATTTTTTTATAGCTTATGTTCTTAAATTTGATCAATGGAAGCCTGGACATTGGATCCAGGAAACCCTGAAATTGTTATGCCAGTTTCTGTGTGTAAACCCATATGAAATTTTATGTAGATATGGAGCAAGGACAGTGTAAATTATGAGAGTGCTATCATTTTTGTTAGATCCTCAAAATATTCCATAACAATAAAAATGCTAACCATTAATGTTGTTGGTCATATCTAAATGACAGTTGAGAAAAATTTAAATATAATGTGCCTTTCATTGTAATGTTGCTATGCTGAGTCATCCATGAGATTTGGGGGTTCTCTTTTTTTTTTTTTTGCGGAACATATTTTATTTTATTTATTTATTTATTTATTTTTTAAGTTTTTGGGGAAGGGCTTTATTTGTTTTTTTAATTTATTTTTTATTTTTTATTTTTTTAATATATATTTTTAAATTTTATTTAGTTATTTTTCAAGTACAGTTTTTTGTCTATTTTTCCCATCCCAGCCTCCCCCGCCCCTTGCTCCCCACCTCCCTCCCATTTCCACCCTCCTTAGTTCTCGTCCCTGTGTCCTTCCTATTTGTTCCTCCAAATCCCTCCCCCTTTTTCCCCTTAACTTCCCTTCTGGGGGTTCTCTTATAGTCTAGTATCATCAGCTATTTTAGATGGCTTAAGGCAAGTTTAATACTAATGTATTAGTAATACATTACTATTAGTGTCATACTAATGTATTAAGCTTGCCTTAAGTCATCTAATATTAATAACCTGAGCTTTATCTTAGTACTTGACCAGCCTCTTTAAGACAACCCAGAGGATAATAGTTTTACCCAACAAACCAGAACTGTGAATTGGATGGAATTATAGAGCAGTGATTTTCTTTTTTTCGTATTAGGTAACACTCCCAAATTTTGGACAATCTATGTGCCTTCTGGCTTATAATAAGTAGACATGCAAAACCTTTTCTCATAAATTTAAATATTTTCAAATAATGTAATTCCTAGTGTGTTATAACTATTGATATGTAAAAATGAAAGTGCTACACTGCTCTTTAAAAGTATTCAATGAAATGTAAATACCATAGGGATTTGACTTGGACCATCCTCCATTTAAAGAATATAAACATAGTGTGTGTTTAACAGTAAGAAATTTAATGCTGTTTCTTTCTCTTAATGAGCCTGATTTCTATTCCACTTCCCCTGAAGAAGTTTTTATCTTAATACAATATACTTTTATAGCCAGAAATTTTTATTGATTATACAATCTTGCAATGAAAGAATGCAAGTAATTGAAATTTTAAAATAATATTCGAAAAGCATAACAATTTATGGTTTATAATGTTTCTGTCGGTGGAGTTATCATTATAACTTTATTTAATACACAATGATGAAAACAATATAAATATATTACAAGATTGATATCAAAAGCCTGGAATTTTGCAATACATTAAAGCATGATGTTTCACTCTGGAACATTTCCTTCAGATACTCTATTTTCTTTGTTTTTGCAGGACTCTTCTTGAAATGATGTACTTTTTGACAGTAGTACAGGTAAGAAAAAAGCAAAATCCATTAGAGTTACTATCATTTTTCTCCACTCTATAGTATGTCTAAATTCAAGAATAACAAGGAGTTTGTCTTCACAAACATTTTTGTTTTTATTTGCTTGTTTTAAATTTTATTTATTTTCTTTTAGAGAGAGGGGAATGGAGAGAAAAAGAGAGGGAGAGAAACATTAATGTGAGAGAGAAACACCAAGTGGTTGCCTCTGGTACACATCCTAGCTGGAGATGAACCCACAACTCAGATACATGGCCTTTTGCTATGTGGACTGATGCCCAACCAACTGTGCCACACCAGTCAGGGAAAAACAACAATATTTTGGATGTTCCCTATGTTTAATAACCCAGAAAAATATGTCACAGTACAATGATGGATGGGAAAGACACATGATTTATTTTGTAAAATGAGAAAAAATTTATTGTGGTGCATACATAAGAAAAAGAATGGCGGAAGTTAGAAAACTTTAATTCGAAGAAGGCTTTTAGAGTCTCTTACAAGTTTTAAGACTTGTGGTAATATATCAATGAAATAAGACCTCCATTGAATTATACCTCTCTGTTTCTACACTCTATTTCAATATGATATTGCTCCTCTGGTCTTCCCATTGAATCCTAGCTGTCCTTTTTTACTTATTTAAATAATAGAAAGCCATGAAAAGTAACTCCTGAGTTCTCGTATCTGGCTTTAACAGGCTTTGCAACTTCTGCCTGGATACCTGAGCAAATTTCAGTTCATTGTGCTCTGCAGAAACTCAGCGTAGCTTACACAGTGATGAACAGCCCTGTGGTGAAGAACCACAGCACAGCAGATGACAGCTCACATCCACTGTCAGATATGAATGCAGCTATCCTGGACTTGCAAACCAAGTGGATACTTCAATTGTATGCAGGGAAAACCAGAAGTGAAAATGTCCATATTGCCCACTCAGAAAATCTTGAAACCATAATTCATTGATGTTTTTAGACACTGAGATTTGGGATAACTGAAACACCTGTCAACTTGTAAGATATTATCTAATATTTTAGTTATATTTTTAAGATATTCTCTTCCAGTGAAATAAATGAAGTTGTTTTATATTCACAAGTGAAATAAAAGATACTTCAGAATTTTGGTCAATAAGTTTCATGTGTTGATGAAAATAACTACATGCAAGGGGAGATCCCCCTCCAAAAATGAAATTACCTTCTGGATGGCAGATCCCTTATAGTACAGGCTTCCTCTCCCACAACAGGTGACTGTTCTAGGAACCCATTTGTATCAGTGTAACAGCTGGTGTTGTTGTGAGAGGCTGTGTTCAGCTTCAGTGAAATTTTTTTGAAGACTCAAGGTATTTGTACATTTCGTGATGGATGATTTACAAGCACACCTGCCCACACTACACTGAGTGTTCAGCAGTTTTTGACCAGAAATGGCATGACCCCCATGCCCCACCACCCCTATTTACCCACTCTTGCCCTGAGTGGCTTTTATTTTGGGTGTCTCCAGATGAAAAAAAAGTCCTCAAAAGAAGATGTTTTGCCTATGTGGAAGACGTAAAACAAACAGACAAACAAACAAACAACAACAAAAAACAGCAGAAGCACTAAAAGGCATCAAAATAAACAAGTTCAAAGACTGTTTTGAGCAGTGGAAAAAATGTTTTGATAGGTGGGTTGCATCAAATGGAGTGTACTTTGAAGGTGAATAAAGTCTAAACATGTAATAATAAACACACAGTTTTTGATAAATTCTGTTTTGGGGGTCTCCCCTTATAAAAAGAGCTTTAAAATTTTTTTAATATAAATTAATATAAATGCCTAAAGCTAGGTTTTGAACACATGAAAACATACTACATGCATATGTGAATATACCCCTAGTATAAAATCAATTATAAATAAACTAGATTCAATTTTAAGTTTTAAAGTCACACAGAATTTTCATGGTATAAAAGAACACAACCTAGCTCATAATATATACACAATGCTATTACAGGTAATAATCAAATTTGTTACTTTACTGTGTTAATAATATTGACCTTCTCACAAAAATGACATTGATTTGGGCATTTGGGACACAGCCACAACATCTGTGATAAAGTATTACTTTCCATCTTATGCAGACAACATCATAAAGTATTTCTTTTAGTTTAAACTACAAGACCCAAACAATTGTAGGGGTCTAACAGGTTTTATGTATTGTATTAAAAAACCAAAATAAAAAGCTAATGATTTAGAAAAACTATGGGCTAATTAGGAAATACAAAGTTAAAGTTCTTACCTTCGCTTTATATCTAAATTAATTTTAAATTTATCTGCATTTCTTTTTTCTTCCCTTTGTGAACACAGGGGTTAAGAAAAATCCCCTAACTAAATTAATCACACTGTATTTGACTTGTATAACCTTGTGTTGTAGAGAGGAGTTTAGAGCTATGCTTGTCTCCTAGTAGACTATTTTGATTCCGAGTAGACAATATGTGGTATAAGAAGTCAAAAAATGTAGAGGATTTAGATGATATAATATGAAAATTAGTAAAGTTAAAGAGCATCAGCAGAGGAAAACACCTTGGAAATCTGTGAGTCCATGAACCCTTCTGACATTGCAAATAAAGGAAACAAAGCATAGTAGGACAAAATTACAATTAAATATCGGCATAAATCAGTATATATAAGAATCAAACAGGCCTCTTAATTTTCACCAAAAGTGCACTTTTGTCTAGACATACAAAATTCCTTATTGAAAAATCTTGGGGCCAGATGCTTTAAATTCTGAATATTTCAGAGCTGGGTATTAGCTGAGCATGTACTATACTTCAAAGTAACCCCAGTAGGATCTGAGAGAATGTGATCCTAAATGTGATCCCAAATTTTTTCTTAACATTTATGCAATTAAATGCATGGCTGTTCACACTAACTGAGGTAAATAAAAAAATGTTCTTATCACTTCAGGTAGGGGGTTCTGCTGCCTAATGAGTTTATTGCCAAATTTACAGAGAACGAAATTAAATAAATGAAACACTTTTCTTTGGATTTTTGAATTAAAAACAAGGGCTCTGGGATCCCACATATTTTCACTCAGAACTTTCTTTTAATTCCTGTGGATAGGTTTCTGTTTTTTAATACAATGCTTCTGGTTTATAGTTTGGTATAAAGTATATTTTATTTTTAAAATCTGGTTTAGTTCTGTATCTTTTCTGGAATCTCTTTTTCCCTTACATTCTTTGTCAATGACTGTAAATTGTAGCTTAAACACTTTTCTATTCCATTTACAAATGCAGATGGTTTTTTTTTTTTTACATGGAGTTGTTCTTTTTCTTTTTTTTTTAATTTATTTTTTTAATTTATTTTTAAAATTGATTATGCTGTTACAGTTGTTCTATTCCCCCCTTCATTCCCCTCCACCCTGCCCCCCCATCCCCACCATTACCCCCCTTTAGTTTATGTCCATGTGTCCCAAGTCCTTTAGGTTCTATATTTCCCATGCTATTCTTGCCTTCCCCCATCTATTTTCTATCTACTGTCTATGCTACTTATTTTCTGTACCTTCTCCCCCCATCTCCTCCTCCCACTCCCCTGTTGCTAACCCTCCTTGAGATCTTCATTTCTATGTTTCCACTCCTGATCTAGCTGTTCTTTTAGTTTGCTTTCGTTTTAGGTGTGGTTGTTAATAACTGTGAGCTTGTTGTTCTTTCACTGTTCATGTTTCTTTAACTTCTTTTTCTTAGATAAGTCCCTTTAACATTTCATATAATAAGGGCTTGGTGATGATGAACTCCTTGAATTTGATCTTATCTGAGAAGCACCTTATCTGTCCTTCCATTCTAAATGAAAGTTTTGCTGGATAGAGCAATCTTGGTTGTAGATCTTTGGATTTCATGACTTGGAATACCTCTTTCCAGCCCCTTCTTGCCTGTAAGGTCTCTTTTGAGAAATCTGCTGACAGTCTGATGGGGACTCCTTTGTAGGTGACTGTCCCCTTAGCTCTTGCTGCTTCTAGGATTCTCTCCTTCATTTTAATTTTGGCTAATGTAATTATGATATGCCTTGGTGTGTTTCTTCTTGAGTCCAACTTTTTTGGTACTCTCTGAGCTTCTTGGATTTCTTGGAAGTCTATTTCCTTTGCCAGATTGGGGAAATTTTCTTTTATTATTTGTTCAAATAATTTTTCCACTGGTGGTTGTGTCTTTCCCCCTTCTGGTACCCCTATAATTCGGATATTGGAGCGTTTAAAGATGTCCTGGAGGTTCCTAAGACTCTCCTCATTTCTTTGAATTCTTGCTCCTTGACTCTTTTCTGTTTGGCCATTATTTGCTTTCTTCTGGGCCACTTCATTGATTTGAGTCCCAGTTTCCTTTTCATCTCTATGGGTTTTCTGTGGAATTCCATTCATTTCCCTTAGTTTAGCCTTCATATGTTTCTCTAATTTGTGGCTATAATCAACCAGATCTGTTAGGAACCTGATGACCAGTGTTTTAAACTGTGCGTCTGAGAGTTTTGCTATTTCTTCATCGCTTAGATTTATCTCTGGGGCTCTGAGGTCTTCCTGCGACATTTTTGGTCTGTTCTGGCACTTTAAATGTGAGAAACGGCGCCTTGGACTCCCAGGTCGCTAGGTTGTGACGCTGTATGTGGGGGCGTGGTCAGAGCGGGGAGATGGCGGTGCCCTCTACTGCCGCAAGCCACGGGGACCGCCGGCCCGGTCCAAGCACCCACTCCCTCGCCTGTCCGCTCGCCCACAGATAGGCAACCGCAGTCAACACGCAGCACCGCCTCCCCACTGTCTCCTCAGCAGTCGCTCACCCGGTGGGTTGCTCGGTCGCTCACTAGGTCCAATCCTGGGTTTGGAACCCGTGCGTCTGGATTCGCACGTCTGGATTCCGCGCCTGGGTCCATCCCACCGGAGTCCTGTGCAACCCCTCACGAGACGCCGGTTTCGCCCCTTACCGGTCGGGCTGAAGAATTTGTTGTTACCGGACTTCCGAAAAGTTCAATTTTCCGTGTTCTGGTTGTGTTTTCTGATGCTCATATTTAGTTGTCCCTAAACTTGGTTGTGTGAGAAGGCACGGCACATCCATCTATACCTCCATCTTGGCGGAAGTCCCAAATGCAGATGGTTTTAATGGGGAGATGGGTAAATAATTTTTAGAGACCCCTTTAGAAATTAGTACTCGCACACTAAATGATGACTATATATTAAGAGATCCTAACATATATTTTACACTAACAAGAATTTAATCTTCAGATATAGGAGGTCGCTTTGAAAAAAGATGACTATTAGGGTCAAAATCTATTAAAAGCACTCAAGGATTAAATGATGTCATGATTTCACACAACTTGAGGGTTGCGCAAGTGTAGGTAGACTAAGTCTGTTGCATGTAATGGCAGTTTAATTTGATTAAAAGTAGGAACACTGAGGAGCAGTAATAGCAATGGGTAACAATATGGTACACACACAGAAATTTTGAGTGACACCAGGATTCTATAAATAGAAAGAACACTATTTTTCTTTACTATTGATTTTTATAGTTTTCAATTAATTATTCAATTGTTTTTGAAAGATATTTAAAATTGAGTTTACTAATTGTTTGCAAGAAAAAGCCTATATGTTTTTATTTTTATACTTTTTCTAAAATCCCCAGTACCTTTAATACTCATTTGATTGTTATTGGTTTTTGTAGGAGATGTTACAAATTCAACAACTAGGCCTCTTATCTCTTTTCCAGCACATGGAAGTTACACTTTTTAATCCTTTAGAGTAAAATATGGTAATATAGCTAACTTTGGTCCATAATTTATGGGATAAATGACACATGTCACCTCTAGGCATAGCATTTTAAAGGAAAGCATAATTCTCTGTTTTTACTTCCACTGTCTCAGCAGATTCCTGTGGTGTAGAAGTCAACAGGATCAGATGGCAGAGCCACTATCAGTCTGGATTCCTGAGTGACTTGATGGAGCAGAGCACTTATTTTCCCTGTATAATACCAAACTGTGTTGGACTTTTAGCAGAATGGAAAATTAGCATGCTGTGTTAAGCTATTGAGATTTCTTAGCACAATGTAAACTATCTGACTGGAATAATAAAATTTTTACCCAATGTATGGTTATGTATTTAACACTGACTCTGAATTTTAAAATATTTAAAAGTTATTATTCATTTCCTTTTTATTTAATATATTAGGGTGACATTGGTTAAAAAATTATGCAGGTTTCAGGTGCACAATTTCACAGTATATCATGTGTACCTGGTATTGTGTGTTCACCACCCCAAGTCTCCCTCCATTACCATTTATCTCCCCATACCTTCCTCCAATTTCCCCCAGCCCAGCATCCCTCCCACCCAGCAATCCCCACACTGTTGTCCATGTCCTTGACATTTTTTCTATTTTTTTCTTTTCTGCTTAATCTCTCTTTCCTCCTACCCAGTTCTCCTGCCCCATGACAACTTTCGGCCTGTTCTCTAGCTATGAATCTGTCACAGCTTTGCTCATTAGTTCAGTTTATTCATTAGATTTCACATATGAATGAAATCACATGGTATTTGACTTTCTCTGACTGGCTTATTTCATTTAGCATAATGCTCTTTAGGTCATTCCTTGCTGTCAAAAAGAAGAATATTTCATTCTTTTTAATGGCTTAGTATTATTCTCTTGTGTAAATGTACCATAGCTTTTTTTATCTACTCACCCTCTGATGGACACCCAGCTGCTTATAAATGATGGATATTGTAAACTGTGTAAATTCTTTCGAACCAGTGTTACATATATTCTTTTTTTTTTTAAGATTTTATTTATTTATCTTTAGAGGGGAAGAGGGGAAGGAGAGAGGGAGAGAAACATCAATGTATGGTTTCCTTTCGTGCATCCCCTGCTGGGAACTGGCCTGCAGGGAACCGACCTGCAACCTGGGCATGTGCCCTGACTGGGAATCGAACCGCGATCCTGTGCTTCGCAGGCCCGCGCTTAATCCACTGAGCTACACCAGCCAGGGCACATATATTCTTTTGAATTAGTGTTTCAGGTTTCCTTCTTCTCAAAACTATTCCAATAATTTCAGGAGATAGTAAGATCTGAAGCCTATTTTCTGTGGCCAACATTATTCTAATTCTGAAACCAGAGAAAGACATTACAAAGAAAGAATATTATAAGCCAATAATGAACACTTATACTAAAATCCTCAACAAAATACTAGAAAAACAGATCCAGGAATACATTTTTTTAAAGATTTTATTTATTTATCTTTAGAGGGGAAGGGAAGGAGAGAGGGAGAGAAACATCAATGTATGGTTGCCTTTTGTGTGTCCCCTGCTGGGAACTGGCCTGCAGGGAACCAGTCTGCAACCCAGGCATGTGCCCTGACTGGGAATCAAACCACAATTGTCTGGTTTGCAGGCCCGCGCTCAATCCACTGAGCTACACCAGCCAGGGCCAGGAATACATTAAAAGGATCATTCTCCATGATCAAATGGGATTTATTCTGTGGATGTAAGTTTGGTACAATATTTGCAAATCAAAAAAACATAATGTACTATATAAACAAAATGAAAGATAAAAACCACACGATTATATCAATAAATGCAGAAAAGGCATTTGATAAAATCCAGCACCCATTTATGATAAGAAACCTCTCAATAAAGTGGGATTAGAGGGAACATATCTCAGAGTTATAAAAGCCACATATAACAAATCCACAACCAACATCATACTAAATGGGCAAAAACTGCAAATGTTTTCCTTAAGATTGGGAACAAGGGATGTCTAATTTCACCACTATTATTCAATACAGTACTACAAAATTTTAAATTCTTTTAAATTCAAATTCTGATTACCAAAGTCTGATAAAACATCTTGTTCATTGAATTGAATAGAAAATATTGAAACAAGCTTCCTAATTGTTCTGATAAACTGGTACAGGTCAATTCTTGCAAGACTACTGGGATAGGGTCAGATTTACAACTGTGTTGAATTTGTAGATTCAAAATAATGAGTATTTAATAGCATGTAATATATTTTCACTCCAATGTTTGAGATTGGTTTAGCAGTTAATGAAGAGATGTTGTGATCTAAATAAAGAGATGCTGTTCTAAATAAAAGGGGAAGCTGAAAAAACTAGAAAAATAAACTCTTGTTCATGAATAAAATATATTGGTATTATAGAAGAACAAAATAAGCATATCTAAAATTTAAAAAAGAGTTCAAATTCCCTCATTAAATTCTGTGAACCTCAGTTTAATTTATGTATTATAAAGTATTCAAGAGCTTAGAGGAGTGAAATGTTTTGTAAAAACTAGATATTTTATCAAAAGTCTATGCAGTATTCTATATGAACTCAACATTGGGTTCTGAACTACAACACCCAAAGTGGCTCACAGTGTCTTCATAGCACACATATGCACAAGAGTAATGATGTCCACAATAGTATTCAATCTCTTAACTTCAAGGTTTCCAATTATTGCCTCTAAAAGTCTATTAAAATCAGAAGTATTGGTTGTAGAGGGAATAAAATTGGAATATTAAAATACAAAATATAGTTTCATTAGCGCTTCTGTGATATGTGTTTGTGTGTGTGTGTGTGTGTCTGAATTAGGAAATATTTTAAATGATTTAAGCTGAATTCTTATTTGTTGAAATTTGATATTTGTCTTACATGATAACCTAAAAGAAAATTCTTGAAAAATTTCCTTTAAAGTCTCAGTATGAATATATGCAACAAGAAAAAAATATGAAAGGATGTGTTTATACCTAGCATTTTGAGTTATTATAAGAAAGGACTTGCATTAATGGAGAGTGCTAAATTTTTCAATATTACAACATGTCAAATTTTAAAAATCAGTGAATTATCTTTTTTAAAATAAGAAAACAAATCCTTATAATTTATGAAACTAAGTTTTAATTTAAAGTATCATTAAAATACGTGCTATCTTTTTAAATCTGAAAAATGGGTATAAAATATTTCTTTTAAAAGTGTTGAACATCATGCTCAGATAAAGTCAAGTATGTGAAGTATTTTGAGGTAAGATATCAACTTACAAATGTAAGATATGGTTTTAATTTTCTGTTTTCCTGGGCAACAATGGTAATGTAAGTCAATATGTTTTCCTCAACAATCTGCATTTTTACATAAGGAATCTACTTCATGTTATCTACAGACACATTTACTGTTTGCACTTGTCAAAGTACTAGGCAAACTGAGTTAACCCTCATCCTGGCTAAACTGAGTTTATCAAAAAGTAGGTTTTTAAATATGAAAATTTTATTACTTTATTCCAAATACTTAACTTGATTACCTTCCAGGGAACATAAGTCTCTTTCAAGAACACACATCATATCCAACTTAGCCACACATTTAATTGACCACATGCATACAAATGGAGAAATGCATTTTATCTTTTTAAAAATTATAATCTTTTCATTTTTTGTATATTTTATTAATTGCTGCATAAAAGTAGTCATCACTTATTTGAGCAGACTTAACCCTGTGAAATTGTTTAACAAATTGAACATAATACAAGCTCATGAGAATATTTACTGAATAAATTTTTTAAGTTTACTCACAAATTTGCCTACATAAATTCAGCTATAGTTTGTTTAATGGAAAATATCTTAGAGGATTTCCAAAAACTAGAATTTGTCTGTGTACAATGTTTAAAATGTAGAGCCTTAAAGTAAATTGGCCAATGTTTGTCAAAATGCTAATTGAGAGCCAGTATCTTAGCTAACATGCTAAGTCTATCCCAAATACATTAGAGATCTCTCCTTTGTTCATAGAAAATCTTTTGGTTTGTTTGTCCCCTAAAGTAGTTGCTGCCATGAAGTTCAGCAAACTACTTTTTCTATTTCCTTAAATCTTACCTCCCCCTGCTGGCTGTGCAACTTGGAACATAACTAGGTAGGGTGAAAAAGAATTTGCCAAGTTTGGAGAACTTTCAGAAGAGCAACAAATGAAAACAAATACCTGCATGCATTTGTATACAAGTCCATGCACACATGTGCACATACCACAAAGAAGAAAAGTGGACTTTTAGATAAATTAAAGTAAACCTTAGATTAGACAATTTTAGGTAATAATCAGCAAACAAAATTGTATTTCAAAAGGTAATATCATAGTTTTAACATGAAAGACCTAGGGATGCATCCCACATTCATATATATTGAAGAATATACAGAATAAAGAACCGTACTTAATCTAGTCTAGTTTTAGTTATATCATCACACAAACAATTTGCACAGAGGATTACCAGAAATACTAAAAAGACAGATATCATAGACTTAACTGTTAATACATACATTATGTGAGCAAAGCCAGTGATTATATAACAATAAACTGAGTTCTTCTGTAGAACTTTTATTGCTTTATCATGGTATATGTAAGTTTACAGAAACTTGCAATAATTTCTCACCTTTCTGAATTATAAACTGATAATTCAGATTGGATAGCTAGTCTGTAATGTTGAAAATACTTGCTAAATCAAACATATACAGGGCCACAGGATGCATAATTTTAGAACAGTGTCTACATGGTCTGCAATTTACATGAAATTGCTATGTTTTGGTTAAATGGCACCTTAGCTTCCAAGCAACTCTTTCAATAGTTGTTTCTTTAATTATTATTTAATTTTGTGGTTATGACTGGTTTTCAGTTAAAGAGGGTACTACTGACAAATTTAATTAAATGAAAATAGAGGACTTAATGGTCCATGCTAATGCTTCATTTCATACATAATATTTTATTATTTTCTGTGCAAATTTGTAATGAGAGCTTGGTTTGTATTAATAAATGCCTACATTTAGGCCACATAAAGTACAGTAATTAAAATACTTTGCTAATAATATTTACTTAAAAGTACCCTAGAAACAATTAACCCATTGATGGCAATTACTTTTACTAAACTAACTTCCAATACTACAATTCTTTAGCATTAAAAATGTTATTTTAATGCTATTTTTAATAACATATCCGGGGTGCTATTTTATTGTATTTTAATAAAGAATTCTGCTGCTTTTTGGAACAGATATTTCAAAAATGGCTAACAAAAATTTCAACAAAACTATCACTTGCTTGGAATTTTGAACAAAGAGCACATATGTTATAGATCTCCTTCCCAAATATTTAAACTAAGAAATGTAACTGTTTGTTGGGTTGGAGTGAGTAGAGGTTGGCTGTCTTTTGCTCTTTAATGTAAATGTTGCTCTATGGTATTTTTGCTTATAACCTATAACAGAAGTCATCTGTAGATAATTTACATTCTTTCTTACACTAAAAGAAGATATGCTGTCTTACCACAGGAATAAAGATCTTATTTACAAATATGTTGCAGAATATGTGTTATTCAATTCAAGGAGTTACATTAAAATTATATATATATACATATACATATATATGAAAGTATGCAAATAAAATAAATGATTTTACTTTATATTTTAAAATGGAATTAAATTTGTGTTAGATATTTCAGCTTTCTAGTTAACATAAAAAAGCAACAAAATATTTTTAAAATTATACTTCTGTAAAGTAATAATCAATAATTGGCTAATCAATGCTTCAAGTTTTCATGAGAATGGTAATCTGCACTAGATGACAACAGGAGGAAATTAGAAATATTTTTAAACAAAACATATTTTAGTACTTTTTTATATTGATATTGAGTCAATAACCTAAGAATAAAGAGAAGCAAAGCCCCAACCTTACATACAGCATAAAGATTATACAACAAGGAAAGTAAAAACACAAAAACAAAAAAGCAAAACTTGGTATAGTGTCTTCCTTTAAGACCAACCATGAGAAAATTAAAGCCTAAATTGAACTCTTCAAATCACCAAAGCATTAGATGTCAGTTTTTA
Source organism: Artibeus jamaicensis (assembly GCF_021234435.1). Taxonomy (NCBI): domain Eukaryota; kingdom Metazoa; phylum Chordata; class Mammalia; order Chiroptera; family Phyllostomidae; genus Artibeus; species Artibeus jamaicensis. Next base: position 3,961,517 of record NW_026521810.1, on the reverse strand, counting down.
AAAAGACTTGGAGATATGGTTCACTAGGAAAAGCCCCTATTTTAAAAGAAAGTTGAAGATAATAGCCTTATTTCACATCAAAATACAAGATATCCAACTATAATGCTTCATTAGATGTTACTCACACTACTTCAAACATTCCCTTATAAGCAAAAGCCACTTGAGACTAACATATTAAAAATATTACTGTTTTCAAGATAAGAGAACAAACACAACTTCAGGTCAAACACTGAATTATAGAAAGGCTGAATTTGTAATTTAAATGTGACTTGGCCTACAGGTTACCTTTCTACTTTTCTTCGAGACTGGTGTAAAAATATACTTTGTAAATTCTCATTTAAGAATAATATTTTAAGTAATTGATAAAAGCACATCTAGTGATATAGTTTATATAATCATAATGTCATCTAAGAAGGAGTGGGGATTAAAATATACAAGCATGCATATGCATGCATAGAAAGGGTATGTTTAGGCATTGAATTGATATAGGTGATAGTTCCACAATGGCTAAATAGGAACGGGAGTGTTCATCCACATGTTCCATGCTGTTTCATGTGCAGTTTGCATAGGTTTAAGGAAGAAGAGAACTGGAGGTTATCCCTAGCAATCACCATGATCTAGTATGCTTTGTTTCTCAATACTATTGTGCTGTTGATCAAATAACCAGATTTGATAGATTGGGCAAAATAGTTTATTCAAGTAAACATATTTATTTCATTAAATTATGAAATTAAATATGTTCTATTGTTTACAAAATCAGTTAACTCCTTCCACTTTTACTCCAGACAACTCTGCATCTGTCTGGTGTTTTCTTAATAATAGTCAATACTGAGTAAATGTTCCAATGTCTTTTTTTCTTCCTATACTTGAAAATTGCTTTGGTGTGTAAGATATTTTTTGGAATTCATAAAATAAATTTACTACAGAAAATGCTTATGTCAAAGTATTAATGGATGAATCATTTCACTTTTTAAAGCTACTATTGGTACAGGATCTAAGTCTGTCTCTTGCCTAGCAAAATAAGACAGAGGAATCAAGACACTGGTGTTTCAGTACTCAGGTTTGTCTGCTCTTTGCATTTCACACATCAGTAACTTCAGCAACAGTTATTCAAAGCATGGGACATAAAACTTTTCTATCAGGTTGCCTTTGGAAAGTGGCTAAATATGCCAGCTAGGGTCCAGGATACATCCTTGTGATCACAAAGAAAATGAAAAAAGCATGCCTTACTTTCGGTGAAGGGATTACCCGGCATCACTTTACTGGACACAGAAAAGCAAATCTTTTTCTGTCTTCACTTTCATTTTAATGTTTCCCTTCTTTGGAGTTTGACAGCCCAGTTATTGGCACTTTAAGCAGAGTTCTTGTATATAATTCTTGAATAAATAAAAAGAAGTGATAATCAACTATGTGGTCAGATCAGACTTAAAATCAGGAAGGACCAACTTAAAGACCTCAACCTGACATTTGTACATTAACTTAGTACAAGTAGATATTACCAATCTCACAACAACTTCTTTGAAAAGAATTTGTTAATAAAAACATTTGCTTAGGTGTGTAAATGATGCAAGAGTTACAGAATGGTGATTTCACCTTCATGAAACCTTACTTGGCTGAGTTTCATTTGACCCATGGCTCTTCCACACTGCATCTTATCAGTGTCATTAAGTTTTACTTATTGTTTTCCTTTTCACCTCTTTTTATTCTCTTGTTTTTAAAGTTATGCATTTCTTTATAGGATTGTAACCTTGAAAGTTTGCCTTCCTGTGTATCTTCTTTTCTTTTGCACACTGTGAGAGGGAGAGTCACTGATTATGCTGGTAGTTTGGAGAGCTAATTCCTCTTTCATTGGTCAGCAGCAGTGGTTGGGTTTGTGATCAGTTCAGGCAGTCCCTATGTAAAAGTTACCTTCTTTTTTTTAGTTTGATTATTTCATGCTGTTTAAACTAAGTGTTGCACTAAAGATATATGGCTGATAAGTACCCATATATGATCAAATGCTGTGATGTAGGAAGAATGGTTTAGCTACTGGATGATCTACTTATTCCCATAGTGAAAAATATCAAATTGGCATTTCAATTGCAATACAAATTAGTAAGTAAAGCAATTTAGGTAGAAGCAAAATATATCATTAAAAAGCACTCAGTTTTCAGGACAACTTGATCAGATGTTTCATTGGCTGATAAATTAAATGGGAGTGAAATTAAACCCATAACTCCTCTTCTGTAAGACACAGTGGTATAATTCTGTAGAGGAGTTACTTCACTAGTAAAATTTTTCTTGTTGCTGTTGCAGAAAAGGTAAGATGAAGAATCCAAGAAACTAAGGGAGGTAAAAGAAAGTGGAAGAATATTTCTCTTTCTATATTATAAGTTGATATGTGAAATATATTTTATCATGGTTTTCACTACATTAATTTAATTAGGTTAACTAACGCTTGCATAACTATATTGAGAAGTACTTAGAGCAGCTAGTATCCAGCAAAAGGCAGAGAAGTGAGTAAATAAATCATGGCTTTTGGTGGGGCAAGACTGTTGCCATCATGTTGAGTTAGAAACAGAGAAAGAAAATGAACATAACATGCAGTTGAATGTAAAAAAAGAAAACATATGTTAACATACTTAAATATATTTTTAAAATACAGTGTGATGCAAGACTCTAAACAGAGCAGGTACACAACTGGTATTTGTGGCATGACTGAATAAATTAATTAATAAATGAATGAAAGATGCTCAAGTCAGGAATACTTGGAAGCCGATAGATATGAAGCTATGTTCCACAGCCTGGTTCTGGAAAGGATCTATAGTTTAAAACAAAACTTACAAGGAAAGAAAGAAAAGAAAGGATTTTCTGATAATGCTCTACATATTAACAAAGGTTTTGTAGCTCAGCAATTCAATCATAGCATATTTTTATCCAAACATTCTATATATTCTTATTAGGACCTTCTCAGGCTTTACTTAATAGAGATTTTGAGCAAAATGAAATTGATAATGGATGTGCAACAATTGATAATTGCATATCAATTGTTTGCATGATGCAGTGGCCTTTTGGTAAACTTTCCATGTTTGGAACAAATCCAGTGCATCATACCAGTGCAGTTGGAACATGTCTGTTCAGTAATGTCCAAATGCTAAAAATTCTCCAGAGAGGTCTACTGGGAGAGGATTAGAACTTGTCATCATGCCAAATAACTAATCTTTGTTGGTTCTCTGCAGTGTGCAGTGATGTTAGAGCTCATGTTACAGGTTAATTGCTTTCAGTGGTGAAGTAGCCTGAACAAGGTTTTCCTTGGCTTATTAGCAAAGTATTAATAAGGAAACCCAACAAAACATGACCACCAATACCAGGGGCAGAACTTCGGTCGGCTAATGCAGCAGTGGTCAATGGGGAAACTCCAACACTGTGGAACCATCTCAGATGTAGAGCACAGAAGTATTTTACCCTGACATGGTCTAATAACTTTAAGCAACAAAGACTTTTCCCTAGGAGTTTGTGAGATTCAGACAAACAGTACACAAAAAGTTGTGTTTTTGAGTGCAAAGTAGAAAATAAAACCAATATAGATAATCAGCCAGAAATCCAGGTAATTAGATGTCCACTTGTGATATATTTTTAGCTTGGAAATAGCCTTATTTGACTTTCCTTTATATTTTGTTAAATAAAAATAAGATTGCCCATCATAGAAAAGCGGGTACCAATTTTATCTACAGCATTTTTTCTAGCTTGATTATAATAAACCCCTGAAAATCAGCATTCTTGGTATAATGAGAATACTGTGTATCTTTCACTATGACAGCCTGAGCAGTACTAATTACCCATTCTGTACTTTGAAAGTAGCAGGATGGAGACTATTGCATTTACAGCACCCATGTTTGCAGAGGTAGCTAGGCCGTCAGCATTTTCATTCTGTACGAAATGCCTGCAAAGATTTTAGCAATGCCAAAGCTGCCTCTTTAGCGTCAATCTACATTGCAATTTTAGCAAACCGGCATTACTCAGAACACTATGCATGCTGTATATCCCAGTGTACAACACAGTCAAAGTCCAATTTGAATGTAAGGGATGAATTAAAATACCATATACTAAAGAGTCGTTCAAAAATAGTAAACTACTGTAGCCACCAGCTGCAATTTCTTATTTTTTTTCTAAAAGTCTTCTCTATTTAAGTAAGATCAGCATGTGGCTTATCCAAAGTATACCTTTTAACAACTCCATACAAACTGGCTGACTTGCTGGAATCTTGCACAACACAGGTACAGAGAAAGGCGGATAAACTGAATTCCTTGCACTAGAGTCTCTCTACAGGCTAAAAACCATGCAAGCCCAAGATCCATAATAAATAAACAAACAAACAAACAAATAAATAAATATCTTACACACATATATATGTCAGATATATCTGACATATATACATGTCAGATATATATGTCATATATATACACTGATCTTGTGCCTTTTCATTCCTCAGCTAGTATTGCATCCCGTATTTCTACTCTGTGATTCTGTAGCAAGATACTCAGACAATAACAATTGTCAGAATCCGTGCTCCACGGCTGACCACCTAGAAAGAAATGTTGTCGGCTGTGAGTCCTGGCCCTGCGCGCAGCCGGCTGTGCTTTCTGCATGGCTTGTGCTGGACAATGTTGTGCAATCAGCTTCAAAATGTGGTGTCAGTCAGCACTCTGGCACATGTGCAACCTCAAAGGGTGAAAGAAAATGCAACAAGGCGGTGGTCAGTAACTGGTGGCCTGGCTCAGCTGGTATGTGGGTGAAGTGGGGTGGAAGGAAGCACTTTGGGGCAATGGCATTCCGTTTTCCCATGCTCTGACAACAAGCGACCCACGGAGAGCTTTCCTTTTCTTGTCCTGCTTATCCACCGTCCCCTCCTGCCCTTTGTGCCCCCGCTCCTCCCCCTTCACCTCACCCCTGCTGTGCCCTGCCTTTGGTGAAAGAAAGAGACCAAAGTGCTACAAAAGGCCAAGGCTAGCTCAGTTTCAGACCCCAGGGCAACATGTGTTCAGTGAACAAGAGTGTAGGAAACACTGAATATAGCAGTTAATATTTTAGACATAGGATTTTTGGACTATAGTTTTCTTTTTGCCCATGCATATATATTGCCATTCAAGGAGATGTGCTTATATGCCAGCAAACAGCTAGTGAGAATACAGCAAGTCTTCAAACGATTAAGGCACAAGAGATTGCTAGAGATGTGGCATGCAAAGAATCATAAGAAAGCCATGGAATATTTAAAATATTAATAATGTCAGTTCTAATAATTCAATCTCAGATTTATTTTAGTGCAATTCTGTTCCAAGTAGTGTACCCTGACTCTTTGTTAAAAATGAACAAAGATCATGGAACAGATTGTAACCTATGTAAATCGTGTGTCTGTTTACAATTGTATTTCACATATCCTATATATCATTTGAAAACTATTCCCCAAAGAAATATGTATCAAACTTTTGAAAAACAAATGGAGATTTGATGACAATCTGTTTTTCTTTCATTTGTTTCAGATGCTGCTTAGAGTCTTTGTCTGTATGTTGAATGTAGTGTCCTGTCATGTTCATCAGTGTTTTCTTTTGTTCTTTCAGCTTTTACGTGCATAAACTACAGTTCTTGAAATGCTATCACAACAATTCAGCAAAGGAGAAAAGACCTTATAAAAGATTGTAGTGAGGTTTACATATGCAATGTAATCATGGAATTCTGATCAAATGTGAACATCCAATGTGTTTTCACATCTCACTTGAAAAGAAATCACATTCCCTGCCTCCCCCACCGTTCTTTTGGTTAAAGGAATATGTAATTTGTGAGTATTAGAACTTGCCATTACAAACATATCTTAGGTTATACTTTGTGGAAAACAGATAAGTACTGGAGCATATTTATGAATATGTTTTCATTGTCTGTGTTTTTGGGATGTGAAATTATTTCCTAGTAATTAATTGCTGCAACTGTTTGAACTGTCAAAACTAAAGATTAATCTTGTAGTAACAGTTAAAGCAGTAGAGCAGCCAATGGCAACTGCGCAGTAGTCTGACTCAGAGGAAACTCTGAGAACAGAGCTTCTGAGCCACACACTAACCTGATCTAGCAGCTAAATGCTGGCATTACTCACTGTTTTAATAGAATCCTTTTACTTCTAAGTTAGCACAGAAGTAAAAAATATACTCTCACTAAGGAGAGAAACTATCATTCTGCTACAAAAAAGGCTTTTTGATCATATCATATGCTATTGTAAACTAAATATTTAATTGTTGCTTTCTCTAGAATTTAAATCATTGGGAAAACATTTATTTTTTAAATGTCTAAAATAATTGTGAAAAAATATTACCTCATAAATTTAGCATATAGGCTTGTAATAAACATGTATTATATAACAAATCACTGTGATGAATGTAATAAAGTTTGGGTGTAAAAATTGGCTTTGGCTTAGAAACTAGATGCATGCATTAAGAAATAAATGGTAAGGATCATTGGTGAGACACATTGCAGAGCATGGGAAAAGAAGCAGTTACTCAGTGAAAATGCTTTTGGCAACTCCTGACCTTTGAGTTCCTAACTTAAAGGACACACAAACAACACCATTCTGCAGCAAGTTTTCCTTGATAACCAGCTGCAAAGGGGACAGAATATCTGGGAGCCATTGACATGCACAATTTAGCAATTATGTAGTCAGAGGAGGAATGATTCCGCTAAACCACTGGGAATTGCTGGTGTTTACAGCCTTCACACATTTATAGAAAGATCTAAAATTTAACACAACATAATCAATATAAGAATGGATTCTCCTTTCCAGTAATGAATGATATCACACATTCTACAGGAAAAACAAATTTGGAAGATTTCTAATATTTGATTCAATTTAAGCTAAAAATATAAAAATAAAAAGGAATAGATGAAGACTTAAGAATATGTGGTAAGGGGATATTTATTACTATATTTAAATGAGAACTCAAATTAAAAACAAGTTAAAATTAATGTGAAAATACTTTTAACCTTGGATTTTAGAAATAATGTTTCTCCACGTAAAAAATAATTGTTTATTTAACTTTACAACTAAAATATGTTCTTCTTACTTTTTTTAACTCACATTTGATCTCATAGCAATTTTTAAAGTATTTTTATTGATTATGCTGTTACAGTTTTCTCATATTTCCCCCTTCATACCCGCTCTGCAATGGCCTCCAACCCTCAAGCATTCCCCCCACCTTAGATCTTGTCCCTGGGTTGTACATATACGTTCTTTGGGTTCTCTGATTCCTATACCATTTTTTATCTCTCCCTGTATATTTTATGCCTACTAATTATGCTGCTTCTTCCCTGTACTTTTCTCCCTTATTTCTACCTTCCCCTGCCCCACTGAAATCCCTCCATGTGATGTTCATTTCTCTGATTCTGTTCCTGTTCTAGTTGTTTGCTTAGTTTTTGTTTTTGTTGATTTTATTTTCTTTTAGGTTCATTTGTTGATAGTTGTGAATTTCTTGTCATTTTACTGTTTATATTTTTTATCTTCTCTTTCTTAGGTAAGCCCCTTTAACATTCCATATAATAAGGGCTTGGTGATGATGAACTCCTTTAACGTGACCTTTTTTGGGAAGCACTTTTTCTGCTCTTCCATTCTAAATAAAAGCTTTGCTAGATGGAACAATCTTGAATGTAGGTCCTTGCCTTTCATGGTTTCAAATACTTCTGTTCAGCCCCTTCTTGCCTGTAAGGTTTCTTTTGAGAAATCAACTGTTAGTCTTATTGGAACTCCTTTGCAGGTAACTGTCTCCTTTTCTCTTGCTGCTTTGAAGATTCTTTCCTCTTTAAGCTTGAGTAATTTAATGATGATGTGCCTTGGTGTATTCCTCTTTGGGTCCAACTTCTTTGGGACTCTCTGAGCTTCCTGGACTTCCTGGAAGTCTATTTACTTTACCACATTGGGGAAGTTTTCTTTCATTATTTGTTCAAATAAGTTTTCAAATTTTTGCTGTTCTTCTCCTTCTGGCACTCCTATAATTTGGATATTGGAACATTTCAGGTTGTCCCAGAGGTTTGTAAGTCTCTCTTCACTTTTTTGAATTCTTGTTTCTTCATTTCACTCCAGTTGGATGTTTATTTTTCTCTTCTGTTCCGAATTGTTGCTTTGAGTCCTGGTTTCCTTCCTGTAACTATTGGTTTCCTTAATATTTTACTTTATTTCATTTTGGCTGTTTTTCATTTGTTTTTTCATTTTTCAACCAAGCTCAATCAGTTCTGTGGGCATTTTGATTACTATGGCTTTAAATTCTCCATCAGATAGGTTGGCTAACTCCTCATCACTTAGCTTTCCTTCTAAAGTTTTGCTCAGTTCTTTCATTTGGTGCATATTTTTGGTCTTGACACACCTGTTTAGTTGTAAGGGGGCAGGGCCTTAAGTATTCACCAGGGCAAGGCAATCGTCTTTACTGAACTGTGGCACTGCCTTGTGGGGGAGGTACCAAAAAGGGAACAATGCAGCTGGTCTCTAGACCACTTTCTAATGAACTTTTATGTGAGACTGAGAGTTTCTCCCACCAAGGCCACTGCCATAGTCCACAGTCAACTCTGAGTCTCAGTTTCATATTCAGCCAACCTTGTCTGTGTGGTTTTTCTCAGCAGGCCCCAGCCTCACGGCCTTGCCACAGGTTCTTACTGGTCTGGTTGTTCTGGTTGATTTTTTTAAAATTCCATGGTTGTTGGAGTTCTATGCAATTTGATTTTCTGGCACTTCTGGTTATTTATTGATTTTAGATAGGTTGTGCAAGGAAGTGAAGGATTTCTACCTATGCTTCCATTTTAATTGGAACTTGGTCTCATAGTAATTTTAATTTATTTTTATTTTATGGTATTTGCAGAAGTAAGGTTGTAAGACCCACAATGCTAATGCTTTAAATATTTCAACCTAACTTGGGACTGAAATATTTAAAATATGAGCATTAAATATAATGCTTAAACTGTTTTCTTTTAGTTTACTCAATATAAAAATATATTGTATTTGTCTTTTTAACTAGTACAGACTAGTTTTTGTTCCCTCTTAGAAAGTAAAATTATTTTCAAGCTTATATCTTTATATGAAAGTGCTGCTCAACATTTTCACTATCAGTGATTCACTTGAAGTGGATGGTTTCCAGAAGTTCATGCCTTCATCAATCAAGTATCCATTACAACATGGTGGATTGGGTCCCCTGCACTTCCTTCACTCTATGCTGCCAAGGTACTACCAGCTAAATGGTAAGGGAAGTGACCTGAATAGCCTCAGCAAGTCTAACAGCTCCCTCAGTGTGTACTAGTCGGGTACTGCATCCCCACAGAGGGACTGATGGGACTCATGCACAATCAACTTGCAGAAGATCATCCTTTATTGTGGTTCACAAACCCCAGTAGCAAGACATATGCAATTAAGTCAACTACCCACATCTACTTCCTACTCCAATATCTGCTCCATGACTCTTGTTGCATCCACCAACGTGAGAGACAAATTGTCAGAAACTTTTAGGATTCAGAAATGTTATTTTATTGGCCAAAGTTTTAACCTGTGCAGGGATGGACCCTCAGAGTGTCCGGATACACGGTGCTCATAAGAGCTGCAAAGGAGAGCCGCGCTAAGCGCTTACAGCTAAGTCTTTTTATAGATGCGAGCAAGCAAGCATTGTATAGAAGCAAATGTGGCTGTTAGCTACTGGGTACTTGGGTGGCGCAAGCATGACCTAAGCTTTCTGGGTTTTGAGTAATGGAAAAATTTTAACCTAGACCCTTGAACAGGTGGTCCTCTACTTGTTCAGCCCCATTGGTTTTGTAGTTCTGCCTTCTCCACTCCCTATGTTCTTTCTTAACTTCCTTGTGGTTTCTGCTCTAAGTTCCTTGTTCCTCCAGCCAAGTCTCTTTAAGGCAGTCCCTATTTTATTCCCTATTTTTCTGGTTTCAACACTCTTAGTGGTATTTGGAATACATGCTCTTACAATTTGTGTTCCTAAAAAAAAAACAAGTAACAAAAATACATAGGTTAAAGAATAAATGAATGCCTTTGATAATCTAATTGAGAGTAAAAAGCTATTAAATTAACACAGTGATAGAAATAACTTCAAGTGTTAAGGAAAAATCAGTTGGCTTAGATATTGGATGGTGTTGTTCCAAGAATCCCAAAGTGCTTTATTTCTCTGAGGTAGTCTTCATGAAAGTACAGTTTTTCAGCATATGGAATGTAGGATAGGGTTCCCCAAAGTAAGTCACACAAAATTGATATTCACCCATTGGGACTTAACTTTTTGAGAACTATCTGGCAAGGAAATTTATGTGAATATTTCTCACGACACAAAAGATAATACAGTAGCTCCTGAACTGGTTCCTTATTGTGCTCATCTCCAACAGATGTCTTTCTCTTTTTTGCATTCCTTGCACAGACATACTGGTTGTAACCTTCTGTTTTAGAGGAAGGTATCATCATGTTTTTCTACATGCTGGGATGCTGAACAGGACTGCGTGTGCTCCTTGTTTGATTACTTAATGCCTCAGTGGAAAAAACAATGGTAGTGATGATACCTTTGATAGTATGTCCTGTAAGAATTAGGAAAAAACAAATTTGGCTTATATATTTTTATTATTAAAAATGCCACTGAATTATCTTATTTTTTCTTAATAGGATACAGTGGATTTCCTTGTTTTTTGAACAATAATTAAATAAATTTTTAAATGTGTTTTTAATTACAATGGACAGTCAATATTATTTTGTATTAGTTTCAGATATACACTTGTATTATTGGGATTTGACATCCTGGTGTAAGGGCCTGACTGTACTATCTTCTGAGTTACTAGAATGGACTGCTTTTGTGAGACCCAGCAATGTGGCACAGAGGCCCAGGTGTTGGGATATGTGGCTAAGGCCAGAGCCACATTCTCATCTCTTGCACGTCTCTTCTTTGGTGAGTCAGGTAAACCATCAGGGTCTTGATTTCCTTATATTCATAAAACCCCTGCCCTGAACTGATGTTTTAGGAACTTTCAGCCTTTAATTTTATATCCCTTGAACTAGATAGGTCAAGGATGAATCTTGGTAATCATTTCACAATATATGAGTATCAAATCAACATGTTTACATAATGTTACATGTCAACTGAGCTGAAAAAATAGAAGTGGATCCTGCCTTATGTCTCATTCCAATCTATTGTGAACGTTGTCTTCTGTTACATTAAAGCTGTTGAGGGCTTGCCTTGGTAGCCTTGATTATCACTGGGAGATCTGAAAGGAAACATGTACTGTGGCAATGTGTGGGCTCCAAAGTCCCAATTATTTTCTTTCCTTTTTAAGAAAAGCATGTATAGATTTATTAAATCAGGAAAAGCAAGAGAAAAAACTTCCTAATTTTAAATGCATCCCTTAGCACCAACAATTCTTAATGTAGATGAAAGGTAAAGTAAGCCTGCCTTGAAAGGCATATGATTACAATAAAGACAGGAAAGAAAATCCTTTTTCATGAGAGAAGGTTATAACTTACACATGTTTAGCATTACCAAGAGAGCTATTTGTCCTCCTAATGCACACGAAGGGGTGCTCATGTCATCACTGTGCACACTGCCTTGAAAAAGTCCTCTGCTCTTTTATGAAATATCTCTGTCACTTACTTGAAGTGGGAGTATTAACACCTTTACTAGTTCTCTAAAAATGGGGGTTGCTTCTTACTGAGTTTTTTTAAAAATTGCTATAAAAGGGAGCATTAAGCAAGTTAACAAAGTACTTTGTTAAAGGATCAAACTAAGGAAGGCAATACTTCCTTAAAAGGGTTCACTTCTTATTTCCCTCCTTACTTAATGATGTGACAGAAAACCCATGGAAAGGCTCAAAGGAGAAATATGTTGAAAATCAATTACCTGTGTTAGTGAACCACCTACAGATATTTAAAAATATTCTCTTCTCACAGCTACCCAGTATGAACCAAATGCTTTATTTGTGTCTCTCATCCCCCATTAACATAACGAAGTGCTGTATGACTTTTTCACAGTAGGAAGAAAGGTCCAAAAGGGTGATAAAATATCAATCCTAACTGTATGCTATTGGACAGCACCTAAAACTGCTTCCTGGCTGCTCAGCATGCGTGGAAGAGCAAGCTGGCCGGGATAGCATTTCTATTTGTAGTTCCTAGGGACCCGAAGCAGATTTGAGTTTTGATCTGGATAATGGCCCTTTAGTCTAGTTGATTTTCTATAATGTGTGAAATCATCAGACTGGATTTATAACACCAGAAATTTTTTAAAGATTTAATTCCCTACATAATTTCATTTGAAATAGAAAGATTATATATATGAGTAGATATTGCTTCTAGTTTTTTCCTGCAGATCTGGCCACTACAATTCACATTCCAGCTGGGAAAATATAAGAATGAATCTGTAAAATGGACTTTCAGTCTTTGTACAAAATTATTCCTAAAGTTACAGACACCAAGATTACATGGAGAGCCACTCAGTCATTCTTAATTTATTTGGGCTAAAAAGAAAACAACAAAAACACAACTTCTAGAGTGCCTGGTATCGACAGAGAATCTTGTACTTGAATATTCTTGGTTCAACTGTTGATTTTTCAAAGATTAACTATTATTAATTCAATTTGTGTCTGTTCACAAATATTAACATGAGAAATTCTGAAAGTGTGAATGAACTAATAAGTTCCTACAGATGCGATATGGGCACACATTCTCTAAATTTTCTATTCCTTTGTCACGCTGGATAGAACCAGCTGACATCATGGGTCTAACAATTCCTTCTCTAACCCCTGCCACTCTCCTGTCAATCTATTCTACCTATTCTCTCCTTATATCACATTCTTCATCAAAATTCTTCAGCAGTTCTCCACTGTCTGCCTATAGGATCAAGTTCAATGACTAAACCTAACCTTTTACACAACTTCATAATCTCATCCTTCTATCCTTATGTCCTTTCATATTTGCACACACATTCTGCTGCAATCAAACCATGCTCTTTACTAAATCTGTTTGGTTGTATTTAGTTTCTATGTGTCTGCCTGGAATGCCTTCATCCATCTTACTTACATTAACACCTCTCAAGCCCCACTCCTCCACCAAGCACTAAGAATATTTCCAGCTAGATGAAGATTCATCTTCATCCTTGTTTTGTGCTTTGAGCACTTTTTTTTGTGACACTTATTCCATTCCAGCTTTTGAAATTTATTTCTGTTTGTTACTGTCTTCCCTCCCCAAATTAATTGTAATCTTGCAGAAGGGAAGGTTAGTTCTCATTTTAATATACATATTTCCATCTTTATTTCTGCTTTTTATGTAATGAAGACATAAAGGAAACTCATTTCAAAATAAAAACAAACCAAATTGTCAACTGATATATAAACAAATAATTGAAAAATTTGAATGCTTCCTTATCCCTAGCTAGGTAGCTTAATTGGTTACAGCATTGTCCTGATATGCCAAGGTTGCAGGTTCTAACCAGTGTCAGGGTACATACAAGAAACAACCAGTGAATGCATAAGTAAAGTGGAACTACAAAACAATTTTTTCTCTCTGTTCCTCTCTCAAATCAATAAATAAAAGCTATTTTTAACTCCAAAACTTTATTTACAAATTGATTGCTTGCAATACTTATTCATTTACTTTACCAATAAAAATACATTATTTATTATTGCATTTAATTTTTAAAGATACTTCATTAAATTAATTTCCAGAATATTTAAAAATAAACAAAATAGTAAACGAAGTCCCCAAAGACCAAGGATAAAACTCTCTATTAAATAATTAAAGTTTGATAACGCTTCAGTTTATTACTAAAATGGATGTGTCTCACAGATGTGAAGTAAAAATGTTATGTAGTGCATATGAGGGAGCAGGGAATGGGTGTGTACTTATGTGCTGATAAAGAAGTTAGAAGCATGGAGAATAGAAGGATGAAATGTTATAGTTGCTGTTCTGCAGATTGTAATATAGGACAATACATGCTGTCCTTGTAGCTTAAGACCATCTAGGTGTTAGAAGGTGCTACACACACAAAATAATATGTTATATTGAGAAACCAATTGAGCACAGGCTCTGGGCACTGGGCTTTAGTCACAAGGCACAGGAAAGCACCCTAAGAAATTTAGACAGGAAGTTGAAATAAAGTAAAGAAGATAATACAAGAGGAGAGGAATACCAGAAGCAGGGAACATAACAGGGAAATGTTTTAATAATCCAGTAAGAATCTATTTTAAGAGAATGCAAGAAGTGATAGATTTTTAAAAAACACAAGAAGAAAAACAAAATATTTCATGAGGCAAATGAAAACATTTATTAACCAAATAGATTTGCCAAATAGAGTACCAAAGGTAAAAGATAATTAAATTACAGAATTAATTAATCAATTAGAACAATTACAAAATGTATGTATATATTTAGAAAAGCCCATTTTAGTGGTAAAGATAACATTCATCAATGGCCGTCCCATTTATAATATTGTGTTTATTAGACTTAGAACATACTCTAAGAACACTAAGGGGAAAACAGTAATTCTCTTTTGGGATGCAGGGACTGCATCATAGATATACCAACTTCATCTTTGTTTCCATAAATAGAGAGAAGTTGGTCATGCAGTAAATTTATGCTCACAAGTGTACGGACAAGAACCCAAGACAATTCAGAAAAATACCGTCTGACAGAAATACAATCTAAGCCATGCGTGCACTTTAAAATTTTAAGTAGCCATATTAAAAAAAGTAGAGCTGATATTGTTTCTATCATGTTAACATATAATCCATATAAACCAATATTCTTAATTATTTTCACATGTTTTATATGGTGACTACAAAGCCTTTAAAATGTCATGTGTATTTTACTTTTAGATACATCTCAATTCTGACCAGCTGTATTTCAAATGCTCCATAGCCACTGGATACTTTAATGAACAATATATTGTTAGAAGATAGCAAGAGATTAGGTGAGACTGTAGCTTGATTCTGAGTCTTGGCAGAAATTAATAAATTTGAAAGCCTTCTATTTCAAATCAAGGATTTTAAATTTTGGATTTTGGGCCACTGAAAAGCTTCTGTTTGTGTGTGTAGTAGCAATAGTAATAGTAGTAGTAGTAAGAAAAAAAGTAAGAAAGAGTCATGAAAAATTTATATTGCAGGAAGCTAAGTTTGGCTAAAAATAAAGCACAATTTAAGCATCTACACTATCTCAGGCAAACCTTGAGAAATAAAACGAAAATATAGCTTGTGGTGTACATATACAAAATATTACAACATAGTTAAAATAAGGCATTGAATGCTAATGAGATAGCAAAAATTATTGTCATTTTATAATAATTTTAAAAGTTGAAAAATAATTATAAGAAAACTTTTAGTAGGAGCTTGGAAAGTTAGGGGTGTGGTGGGACTAGGCATATAGATGAAAATAAAAATGATGATTCCAGTTTAAATTGATATGATTTCCAGATAAAGTGCACGATGCACAATTTCATTATAATTTGTATAAAACCAATATTGGAGAGTATAAGTATGTCCCAAATACATAGTTATACTAAAATTTTTTTCATGGTTTATATTATATGCACAAATATATAATACTCAAGCAAAATTATAAAAGCTGGGATTAGAAGTCCTTGAAGAAATTCTGAGTTCATAAACATTATCATATTTAACTTTCAAAGCAGCATTAAGTGGTGATCTCTTTGTATTATCTATTTTTCGAGAGAGGGAAAGGGAAGGAGAAAGATTGGGAGAGAAATATCAATGTATGGTTGCCTCTTATGAGTCCCCTGCTGGGAACTGGCCTGCAACCCAGGCATGTGCCCTGACTGGGAATCAAACCGCGATACTCTGGTTCACAGACCCGTGCTCAATCCACTGAGCTATGCCAGCCAGGGCTGTATTACTATTTTAATGATGAGAAAACTAAGTCTTAATTTAGGTAACATGCCAGAAGTTACATAGCTGATAAATGGCAGATTCAATAGTTGAAACTAGGTATTTTTTCTACCATAAAAATATTTATTCCAGGGTTGAATAGTATTGAAAATAGATGGCTTACAAGTTCATGAAGAGCGTGAAAGTTGTAAATATTTGTGCTTCATTGTGACTTCAACATTCAGAGTCTACTTAGATCCTGAATAAAATCAGGCCAACCCATTTGCAATAAAAACTAGAAAATTTGGGTAAAACATAAAATCAAGAGCTACCCATGCAATGAAGTCTTAAGGGGCCAAGATTTTGGGGGAAAAGTCTATTAAAGTAAATCAACATTCACATGGCTTTTTCTCTGTAGACATTTGTTTTTTAGGCAAGATGAACTTGAAGGCCAGGCATTCAAGATAAAGTACTAGTTAACCTGAGCAGCTGAGAAAAGCTTCAATTAGTTCCATGGAGCAGAAGAAAAAATATATTTCAGATACATCATATTGCTGTCAAAATAAAGAAGTCAGGATTCTAGAGATATATGTGTATGATATTCCATACTGCTTTTTCTTTTATAACATTTATCTATTTATAGCTGGTGACCAACCAACAAGAAAGCGATCAGAGATTTTGACAAGCTCTCAGTGCTGGCACACAAAAATTGGAGAGCAGGGGCTACCAAAGGGAGGGTACTGAAAGACAATTCAGACGTTTACTTGGGAACCACTGGAGGGCTATATCTGAGATGAAAGATTTGAAAATAAAAGAGTACTCACAAAGACTAAATTCAGTTTCAAATCAGATCAAGTCCAAACTGGACTAAAGAAAAATATTTTTACACTAAAAGACTCCAAAAATATAAATAAATTTAAAAATAACTAAATGAGTAAATAAGTAAATAAAAGTGTTTTCTGAGAGAAAAACTTTATTACAAGCTTCTACCATATTTAATATCAAGTTTTTCAATAAAATTCTAATAAAATCATTAGGCATTCTAAGAAATCAGAGAAAAGAAAGAATAAAAGAAAGAATAGAAGACAATTCACACATGATCTGGATATTGGTGTTATTAGACAAAAGGTAAAATACTATAATTAATATGATTAAGATATATGATTAAATGGTAATTTTCTAAGGGATAATGGATCCCATACAAAGACTCAAATATAAACTTTAGAAAAAATTAAACTAAATCTCAATATACAACTCTAACAGAAGATAAAGTTATTCTAAAATGAAGATCAATTTACTGATATAAGTTAGTAGAGAATATCAGACCGAATCACAGAGGAAACCACTTAAGGAAAACAATAAAATAAAAATAAGAAATTTATGGAGCATAAAAATATGTATGTAATTAGAGTCTCAGAAGGAGAGACAAAATTCAACAGAGTAACATTTAAGGAATGGTTTTAGGAAACCTTTCAAAACCAACTAAACACTTTAGAACTGATTCTATAAGCACTTGCAGTTGCTAAACAAGGTTAGAAAAATACAAATTATAATAAAGCAGTTGAAATCCAAATAGTATGAAAAGTAATAAAAGATCATCTTTTAAAAAGCAAAAATAAGGCTAAAAGCTAACTTCTAAATTCAAAAACTAAACTTAGAAGATAAAATTATATTCTTATACAATTTAAAAGAATGTAATTTAAGCTAGCATTTTATAACCATCAAAAATGTCCCTCAAAAATACAGGTGAAATAAAATTATTTGAAGAAAAAGAATGAAAAATTTTAAAGCTGTAGACCTGAAGAAAAATGACAAAAAATGCTCCAATAATCTGCAAGCAGAATGAAGAAAAAGTCATGAAAATATAAGAAAAAAAACAACTAAAATTGCCTGGTAAACCCAAATCAATATTCGATATAAAAACAATAATATCTTCTGTGATTTTAATATACATATACACACACACACACACACACACACGCATATATTATATAATAAACTAAATTACATGTGTAACATATGTATGTGTGCTATACTCACACACACATATAAAACTAAATGTAGTTGAAATCCCTTTCAATCTTGTGAGCTACAGAGAGTATCAAGGAATGCAGCCTCAGAATCACTACGTCCTTGGACCTCTCTGTCAAGACTAATGGAGTGAGAGTTTTTGTATGGTTGACGATGGGGCTCAATTAGCTAAAACACACCAGAATTTGATGGATGCAGCAAAAGACTTCCTACAGAGACAGTCTTCCTGATGTACTCCTTAAAAGTGCTTTCTCAAAAAAGATTGTTAAATCATTAAAGGAATAGAAGTAACTAATGTTGACTTTATTTTCAGTTTGTACAGACATGTAAAGGGCTTCATGGATTTAGCCTTCAAATAGACACAGATAGCCCCGTGTTGTACCTCTCAGTCTTGCAGATCTGGCACTTTCACAAATCCTCTACATCAGGCAGTGCCCCAGCAGAAACAGCTGGCTTAGAGACTGTAGCCTAACAGAGGCTTATGAAGGTTATTTTCAAAAGGTGTGGGCATAGCTGAGGGAACGAAGAATAATGAAGCACCTTGGAGTGATCAGTAGTAGCCAATAGCGATTATTATGTTTAGGCCTGGAGGCTCAAGGGGAGAAAGCAATGTGCTTGAAACTATCCCACTCCCTCAAAAAAAAAAAAAAAAAAGAAAGAAAGAAAAGAAAAAAAAAGCTACTCAGACCAGAGTAAGGGCTAGGCAAGAGTTGTCAGATTAAACTGCATTCAGCCCAGACCCCTCTGAGCGAGTTTGCAGAGTGGGGAGCAGAAACTAGTACTTTGCTACTTTCCTTTATTCTCCAGACTTCTGCTGGTGCTTCCCACTGGCCAAACCCAAAGTGGTATATCACTCTCTTCCAGTGCTCTATCATTTTCCCTGTGGTAAAATCTAAAAATACCATTTTCATGCCTTACATGAATGAATTTATATCTACTTTTTCAATTTCACCTATTACAACCCACATATATTGTTCACTATATTATGGATGCTTTTGATTATCCTGCTAAAATGGGTCAAACTGTCTTCTATTCAGGTTCCTTGGATAAATATACTGTTCCTGTGTCCATAGTACAACTGCCTCAGAATTTAGTTTAGTTTTCTTCTTTTCTTCCACATGTCTTCCTGGATAACTCACCTCCCCACACCAACATAAATGAACCCTGCTTACTTAGGCAATACCACTTTATCTGAGTTAGTTTCTTCTTGTATTGGGATTATCTTATTTATCTGTTGGTTTCTTTATTGTGTTTCATACTTCATTAGAATATTAACTTCTTGAGAACAGAGACTTTGTCTTCCAGTACTTCTTCATGATCAAAGACATGAAACAAAATCAATAAACATTTGTTGAATGAATGGGTGTATAATTGATTGAAGGTATGTTTAGATTAATTTACCTACTTAAAAATGCATAAAATACTCAAAATGAGATGATTTTAAAAGATAAGATTCCTTTAAACATAAACCTTAAATTGTTACTTCATTTAACTTATTATATAAAAATACATGTGCTAGATTCTGAAAGGATTAAGAATAAGTATAAATTAGTTTTACCCTTAAGTTATTTAATTAAATAGAAAAAAGGAATTTATATGTAACCACAACACCAGATAGAATATATAAGCAATAACGGAAATTACATAAGAAAGTACTAAATAGTTTTAAAAATGCAAGCATATCATTTGAATATTAACATAGAGGAAGTTTTATTTGATGTAGACATTAAATATAGCTAATATTTCAACAGGTGGAAATGTAGAGAAGAAAGGCAAAAAATAAGTGTGAGAGAAAATGTAATATAATGAATCATGAAACATTTTGGGGAAGAATGAGTAATACTTTAGTTAAAATAGTTAATACCTATGGGATAATTGTGAAACAAATATAATGTAATTCAACCTCAAAATAATCATATGAGATAATTTTAATATATTTTATTAATTATGCTATTACAGTTGTCTATTTTTTTCTCTTCTTTTTCCCCTCTGCCCTGTATCCCCTCCTCCCAGCATTCACCACTATTAGTTCATGTCCATGGATTATATATATATATATATATATATATATATATATATATATATATATTCTTTGGCTTCTCCATTTCCCATAATATCCTTAACTTTTTCTGGTCTATTTTATACTTACCATTTATGATTCTTTTTCCCTGTACCTTTTCCCTGGTTCTCCCTCCTCCCCCTCCTCATGGATAACCTTCCATGTGATGTCCATTTCTGTGAACCTGTCCCTGTTCTAGTTGTTTATTTAGTTTGTTTTTGTTTCCATGTTTTAGGTGTGGTTGTTGATAGTTGTATTTATTGTTATTTTACTGTTCATAGTAAAATTGATCTTTTTCTTAGATAAGTCTCTTCAACATTTCATACAAGAATGCCTTGGTAATGATGAACTTCTTTAACTTGACCTTATCTGGGAAGCACTTTCTCTGCCCTTCCATTCTAAATGATAGCTTTGCTGGATAGAGTAATCTTGGATGTAGGTCCTTGCCTTTCATGACTTCGAATACTTCTTTCTAGCCCCTTCTTGTCAGCAAGGTTTCTTTTGAGAAATCAGCTGATAGTCTTATGGGAATACCTCTGTAGGTAACCATCTCCTTTTCTCTTGCTGCTTTTAAGATTCTCTCTTTCTTTTTAATCTTGGGTGATGTAATTATGATGTGCCTTGGTATGTGCTTCTTTGGGTCCAACTTCTTTGGGACTCTCTGAGCTTCCTGGACTTCCTGGAAATCTATTTTTTTCTATGTTAGGGGAGTTCTCCATTATTTTTTCAAATAATTTTTTGACTTTTGATCTTCCTCTTCTCCTTCTGGCACTTCTATGATTTGGATGTTGGAATGTTTAAAGTTGTCCCAGAGGTTCCTAAATCTCTCCTAATTTTTTTGAATTCTTGCTCCTTCAAACTGTTCTGAATATTTATTTCTTCCTTCTGCTACAAACTGTTGATATGAGTCCTGGTTTTCTTCCCTTCACTACTGGTCTCTGTACATTTTCTTTTATTTCCCTTTGCATAGACTTCACTTCTTCTTCTATTTTGGGAGTGTACACAACCATTTCTGTGAGCATCCTGGTTACCAGTGTTTTGAACTCTGCATCTAATAGGCTGGCTAGCTCTTCATTGCTAAGCTGTATTTTTTCTGGAGCTTTCACCTATTTTTTCATTTGGGCCATATATATATATATATATATATATATATATATATATATATATATATATAGTGTGCCTATTATGTAGTAAGGGTCAAGAGCTTTAAGTATTCTCCAGGGTGGGGCAACCCACACTGCTGTGTTGTGGTGCCATATGTGGGGGAGTGATCTGCAAGGGAACGATGCCACTTGCTCAGCTCTTGGCTGGATTTTAGTCACTTCCTCTGCTACCCACAAGCAAATTGGGCCCTTCTAGTTCTGATTCTTGGGTGGGTGGATTTGTGTACTTTTTAGGACCCTGTGGGTCTGTACAAGGAACTCTCCTGGGATGCTGGGAGTTTTTCTTGCTGCTACAACCTCCAGATGTTTTTACAGCCAGAGGTTTTAAGGTTTTATTTCCTGCCTGGAACTCTGTGTTGTGCAGTCTGTCTCGCTCCCCAGTTGTTCCTCCCACTTTACCTGTACACAAATGTGGAGCCATGCTGTCCATGAGCCACTGCCTGTGCAGAGTCCTCTCCACCCCAGCTGCTTGTCTCTGCTCCTACTACCACTATGGATGAATATTTCTTCTTTAACTCCTTGGTTGTTGAACTTTCATATAGTTCAATTTTCTGGCGGTTCTGATTATTTTTTGTTTTTAAATTTCTTGTTGGACTTCTTTTGGTTGTGTGAGAGGGCAAAGTGTATCTATCTATACCTTCATCTTGGCCAGAGATAATTATTATAGTCATTTTGTAGGGGAAGAATCTGAAAAAAAGAATCTGAAGATGAAGAATTTATTTATTAAAAGCCTTATAATTACCAAACCGTAGAGAAAGGGATTTGAGCTAATGCAGATTAAGTCCAAAGCAGTATTAAAAATAAACCAGAAAGCCAGATAGTGACATATTAATGAGAATCCTTGAATGCAAAGCTGAACATTCTGTACTTGATCTAGAAAGTGATAAACAATTGATGGCATTTCATGAAAGTTTATATGGAAAGACTACAGAAAACATACTAAATGTTATGATACAAACACCATCTTCAAAGACAACAGAGACAAGACTGGAAGGTAATACAATTGAAAGTTAATATTACTTAATAATTTATTTTTCTCTTTAGATTTCACATGCAAGTAAAATTGTATGGTGTTTTTCTTTATCTGTTTGATTTCTTTCACTTAACATAATACTCTAGGTCCATCCATTCTATGGCAGATGAAAAGATAAAATTATCTTGATGGTAGATTAATATTCCATTGTATATATGTACATTGTGTGTATATATATATATATATATATATATATCACCACTTTTTTGCCCATTTGTCCATCGATGGGCTCTTATGTTGCTTTCATATCTTCACTATTATAAATAATGTTGCAATGGACATAAAGAATATATAAATATTCTTTCAAGTTAGTGTTTTGGCTTTACTCAGATATATACCCAGAAATGAAATTTCTGGGTCATAAGACAGCTCAATTTTTAATTTTTTGAGGTAACTTCGTACTGCTTTCCACAGTGGCTGCATTAATCTTCATTCTCAGCAATAGTGTGTGGGGGTTCTCTTTCTCCACATCCTCACCAATACTTGTTTATGGATTTATTAATGATAGCAATTCTGACAGGTGTGAGGTAATATCTCATCGTGATTTTAATTTGTATTTCTCTGGTAATTAGTGATGTTGAGTGTTGTAGACCACTCTGCCTGGTTTTAGGAATTGTATCTGGATCCCTTGTGGCTAAGGGCGAGGAACAAACTTTGGAATGCCAGCCGCAGGAGATGAAGCCTGTTTCTGGTAGCAAACGCTGCCTCAGTTCCTCTCCCTGCCCCCAAAGCTTGGTTGGAAGTCAATGATGGGTAAGACCCCTCACAGCAGGGGCAACCTAAGCCAGACTCAATCACTTGGGAGGCCTTCATGCAAGGACTCAGGTGGCTGCAACAAAGAGTATTGGACTCTCGCCCCCGGGCTTTGACAAAGCCTGAGTCCCCATGTTCTCTGGGAGAAGTGCTTCCTGGTTCTAATCTTCTTAAGCTTCAATACCTGTTGGGGAGAGGTGCAGCTCCTTACCTTTCTAAAGTGTGTCCTGGGGGGAAATCTGGCATCACAAAGACTTCCTGATAAACCTGTGAAATCTGCTCTGCTAAGAGTGCTTTTATTCATATGATAAGGGTCTGAGAGGAAATGAGTATGTCTCCCAAAGTTTCTACAACTCTCTTCCTGACAGGCACTGACTCATACTAAGCCCTCAGATATCTTTGAAATATTATCTACTGTTTGATTCTTGCTGCCCTGTATTCCTGTGTATTACAACCCAATAAAAAGCTATGGAGCAGAGGGCTCAGGGCCTTTTTCTTCTCGGAGGAACTGGCCGCAGCTGGCTTTTGTCTTCCCTGAGAAACTGGCCACTGCCTTCTTCTCCTCCCCAAGCAGATCATGTCATGCCTCTGCCACATTCACTTTCATCCATGGCACACAGGGGGACTCGCAAGGAAGTCGCCCCCACAGTTGAACACCTTTTCATGTCTATGGTTGATCCATATGTCCTTTTTGGGGAAGTGTCTACTCAAGTTCTTTGCTTAATTTTTAATTCTTAAATTTTTTAATGTTTTGTATTTTTATTTTTAAGTTATTTTTATTGTTATTCTACTACAGTTGTTCCAATTTTTCCCCCTTTGCTCTTCTCTGACTGTCACATCCTGCACTCCCACAATCAATTCCCACACTGTTGTCCATGTCCATGGACATTCATACAGGTTGTTTGTCTAGTCTCTTCCCCTTCTTTCAACCATTATCCTCCCCTGCTCCCAGTCACTTTCAGTCTGTTCCAGGTTTCCAAGCCTGTGGTGCTATTTTGCTTATTAGTTTATTTCATTCATCAGATTCCTCTTATAGATGAGATTATATGGCATCTGTCTTTCAGTGCCTGGCTTATTTCACTTAGCACAATATTCTCCAGTTACATTCATGCTGTTGCAAAAGGTAGGGTTTTTTCTTTTCTTTCTTCTGTGTAGTATTCCATTGTGTAAATGTACCATATTTTTTTGATTCACTCATTTACTGATAGGCACTTAGACTGTTTCCAGCTCTTGGCTCTTGTAAATGGTGCTGCCATGAACATAGAAGTGTGTAAGTTCTTTTGTATTGATGTTTCTGGATTCTTAGGGTTTATTCCCAGCAGAAGAATTGCTCAATCAAAAAGCAGTTCCATTTTTAGTTTTTTTAAGAAATTTCCATAGGGTTTTCAACAGCGGCTGCACCAGTCTTCCTTCTCACCAACAGTGCACTAGGATTCCCATTCTCTATATCCTTGCCAGCACTTGTTGTTTGTTGATTTACTAATGATGGCCATTCTGACAGGTGTGAGGTGATATCTCAGTGTGGTTTTAATTTGCATCTCTCTGATGGCAAGTGATGCTGAGCTTCTTTTTTACATGTCTATTCTCCATCCGTATGCCCTCTTTGGAGATGTGTTTATTCAGGTCTTCTGCCCATTTTATTTTATTTATTTTTTTGCTGTAGAGTTGTATGTTCATTATAATTTTTGAATAATGCCTTATCAAATGATCATTGGTAAATATGTCCTCCTGTTCAGTAGTTTGTCTTTTCATTTTTTGATGGTTTCCTTTGCCATGCTAAAACTGCTTAGTTTGATGTAGTCCCATTTTTTAATTTTGTCTTATGTTTCCCTTGTCCAAAGAAATATATCAGAAAAAATACTTCCAAGAGAAATGTTAGAAATTTTTTTTGCCCATGACTTCTTCTAGGATTTTTTGGTCTCCAGTCTTACATTTATCATTAATCTGGTTTGAATTTATTCTCGTCAATGATATAAGTAGATGGTCTGGTTTTATATTCTTGCTGCATGTATCTATCCAATTTTCCAAATACAATTTATTGAATAGACTTATTTACCCCATTGCATGTTCTTGCTGGCTTTGTCATATATTAATTGCCCTTAAAGACCTAAGTTTATTTCTGGGCTCTATATTCTGTTCAATTGATTTGTGTGTCTGTGTTTATGCCAATACCAGGACGTTTTGATTATTATAGCCTTGTAGCATAGTGTGATATCAAGTAGCATGATTCCTACAACTTTGTTCTTTTTTCTCAAGATTGCTTTAACTATATGAGGTCTTTTGTGGTTCCAAATAAATTTGGGGTTATTTGTTCTTGTTGAGTGAAAAAAAATGTCATTGGTATTTTGTTAGAAATTGTGTTAAACCTATAACTTATTTGGGTAGTATGCACATTTTAATAATGTTGATTAATTCTATCCATGTGCATAATATATGCACTCATTTATTTGTATCTTCTTTAATTTCTTTCTTTCATGTCTTACAGTTTTCTGAGAACAAGTCTTTTATCTCCCTGATTAAATTTATTCCTAGGTATTTTATTGTTTGTTTCTGAGGTAATTGTAAATGGGAATGTTTTCTCAGTTTCCTTTCTGATAATTCATTATTAGTGTGTAAAAATGCAACAAATTTCTAAATATTTGTTTGTGTCCTGCTACCTTATTGAATTCCTTTATCTGTTCTAGTAATTATTTGGTTAGAATAATTATCTAAAACTTACTGTACCTAGCAATCTTTAGGTTGTCTATACACAGTACCATGTCATCACAAATAATGATAGTTTTATTGATTTCTTTTAAATTTGGATGGCTTTTA
Organism: Artibeus jamaicensis; assembly: GCF_021234435.1. Classification (NCBI taxonomy): domain Eukaryota; kingdom Metazoa; phylum Chordata; class Mammalia; order Chiroptera; family Phyllostomidae; genus Artibeus; species Artibeus jamaicensis. The sequence goes on along the minus strand of NW_026521810.1, from coordinate 3,935,815 downwards.
TATATTCTTTGATTTCTGTGGCTAGAGTTTCCAGTACAATGTTGAATAAAAGTGATGAAAGTACATATTCCTGTCTTTTTTTCTGATATTAAGGGAAACACTTTTAGTTATGTCCATTGAATTTGTCATACATAGCCTTTATTGTGCTAAGCTATGTTCCCTCTATTTTCATTTTTTTGGAGAGTTATTATTATTATAAATGCATGCTGGATTTTGTCAAATGTGATTTTTTTGCATTTATTTATGTGAGCATATCATTTTTATTATTCATTTTGCTTATGTATTATATAACTATAATTGATCTAAAGATTTTGAACCAACTGTACATCTTAGGAATAAATACCACTTGGTCATGTTATGTGACACTTTTAATATATTGCTGCATTTGATTTGCTAGCATTAAATTTGAGGATTTTTACATCTATGTTCACCAGAGATATTTGCATATAATTTTCTTTCTTTGTAGTGTTTTCATCTAGCATTTAAATTAAGATAGTGTTGCTTTCATAAAATGAGCTTGGGAGTCTCCTTTCTTCCTATATTTTTGGAATAGTTTGAAGATAGGTGCTTTTTGAATATTTTTAAAAATTCACCTATGAAGCCATTTTACCCAGGACACTTGTTTGTTGGAATTCCATTTTTTGATTACTGCTTTGATTTTGTTGGTTGTAATTAGTCTGTTCAAATTTTCTATTTCTTCTTAAATCAGTTTGGAAAAATTGTATGTGTCTAAGAATTTATTCACTTTTTCAGACTATCCAAGTTTTGGCCCATAGTTGTTCATAATACTTTCTTATAAATCTTTGTATTTCTGTCTGTGGTGTCATTTATTACTTATCTTTAATTTCTGATCTTATTTATTTGAGATGTCTTCTTCTTAGTTAAAGTTTATTGATCTTGTTTATCTTTTCAAAGAACCAGTTCTTAGTTTTACTGATACTTTGCATTGTTTTTTAGACTCTATTTGTTTATTTCCACTCTGATTTATACTATTTACTTTGGACTTTGTTTGTTGTACTTTTTCTAGTTACTTTAGGTATAAGGTTAGATAGTTTATTTGATATATTTCTTGTTTCTTGAAGTAGGCCTGTGAGACTATAAATTTCTCTCTTAGTACTGTGTTTGCTGTGTCTCATAAGTTTTGGGTTCTTGTGTTTTTATTTGCATTTGTCTCAAGTCATATTTTCATTTCTTCCTTGATCTCACTGTTAATCCATTCATTTGTTTAGCAACATGTTATTTCACGTCCATGTGTTTTTGTGTATTTCAGTTTTATTTTTGTAACTGATTTTTAATTTCATACTATTATTGTTGAAGACATGATAGATTTAATTTCAACCTTCTTAAATTTACTGACACTTGTTTTGTATTCTAACATGTGGTTTATTCTGAAAAAAAAAGTTCCATGAACACTTGAAAAGAATGTATATTCTGCTGCTTTGGAGTGAAATACTTTTAAAATATCAATTAAATCTATCTGATCCAGGGTGTCATTCAAGACCACTGTGTTTCTTATTGATTTTATGTCTGGATGATCTATCTGTTGATGTCATATAGGTGGTAAAGTCCATTATTATGGTTGAATTACTTGAAATCTCTCCCAAAGATGAAGTCCAAAGATGGCATCTGTGGCGATGTGGGAGAGAGACTTACAGAAAGGATATTGGTAAGTTTTCCCAGCTTTCTCTCTGAAGCCATACAACCTAATTTCTCCAGATATAAGACTCCTGATATAAGCCTGCTACAAGCTTCTGTTCTTCTGGTGGAGCCAAGGTTAAATGGCCACAAAAAGATTTTGTGCCCTGGCCCATTTAGAGGAAATCTAAGTTTCTATCAGTCTCCTCTCTCACTCTGGCAGATGGAATTCCTGCTTATTTTCACAGCCTTAGTAATAAGTCTTCTGCTCAGGTATTCTTCAGTTGGTTATTCAGATTGATTGTTCAGTAATTTGGTTGTAATTTCAATTTGGTTCTGGGATAAGCTGAGTGCAACTTCCACCTACTCCGAGATCTACCCTTCTAATAATTTTTTTATTGTACTGTACATTATTATTAACTAAAGGCATAATATTATACAGCAGGTCTCCAAAATGTGTACATCTTGTATTACTTAAACTTTATATAAATTTCAACAAGTGTTTTATCATGTATATAAAAGTATCTATTTTAAAACTCGATTAAGATTTACCCTAAACCTACAACAAATAATTATCAAGTACATAGTACATTACTCATAACCATCACCACTCAATCTTTATTAGAAACATCCTTTTCCAGAACTATGAATGAAATGTGTAGAATGAATTTCTTTCCTGCAAGTATGGAGCATATGCTCTTTGTTGTTGTTGTGTGTGAGTGTTTCACTTAATTTGCATATCATTTGGACCAGTGTTTAATTGTTTATTATGTATGTGTAATTTTTAAGTTAATTGTTCATATATTTTATAAATTTATAGAGATGCTTAAGGTTATTCTCACAAATTTAAAATTAATTTTTGTATTTCAAGGATATTAATTATTTCTTACATATTTTTGTGGGAGATAAAATACATTCCTTATATGACATTTGTGCCTTTTAAGAGACCCTAAGCATATAATTTTATTATATGGGTATTCACATATATTTTTATAGTTTTTATGGTTTATTTTTACTCTTAAAATGCTTAATTATTTTGGTATAATTTTTATGTTAATATAGGTGCTTCTATATTTGCTTGCTTGTTTTAGCCTTGAAATAATAGACTCAACTAACTAATGCTCATAGATAATAAGATTGTGGCCTATATTTAAGACTAAACAAATTTGTGGACAGTTTGAATGGAACATAGATCATAATGATGATTACATTGTAAAGAGAGCTTTATTGAGTCAATAATATTTGAACAGGAGTTTAATTACAAGTAATATTTTAATAAGAAGAAATGAAGTAGTAGGTATTTCATGTAGAAGGAAGATTGTATTTTGTATTTTCTTTCTAAATTTAAAGCAAACCACTATTTATAATGTAATTTAATTTATTGATCTCAAAGATGGAAGTTTTCTAGTTTTAAAACCATGGCACTATAACATGCTATTTCTGCCTCATGGTATCCCATCTGTGTTTATATTCACATATATATTTATTACATAAATGTAAAGTAATGGGAACTTGTCCAATTTCATAATTTTAAACAGCAGATTATCATGCTTTAAAAATTGTCTCAAGATTTCTGAAACAATATATTTGGCTGTTTCTTTCCATTTGTCTTTTGTTATTATTAAACTTAACTTTCATTTAGTCCTCAGATCTTCCTACTGTCTTAGTATCTAGGATTCACAATGAGAATCCTAGAGTAAGGATCTATCTTGGGCTGCAAAGTTGACTATAAAGTCTTCTGAGTCTTGTTCATGATTATAAAGTTGTACTAGTTGCAAAATTACAAGGCAACAATGAAACAAATGCAGAAAGTATTTACAGGAGAAAACAAACCCCATGTTTATCACAGGCTGATTCTCTTGTGATCAGACTTATTACCTTGCATTGTTCCCACAACCAATGACAAATGTATGTTGATACCCTTTTCTCCTTTAAAAAATACACTTCCATCTAAGTTCTATTTGTCACATATGTTTAGGCACAAAACTGTCTGTCTGCAGTGGTTCTGTCTACTTGTATGTTGAAGAATGTAGTTCAGTAAATATTCTTTATAAATCAACAGTTCTGTCAGTTTCATTGTTCCTGACTCAATTTCTGAGTGTTTTTAACTTTAAGGAATTTTTACTTATGCATATGACTAATGTAAGAAGCTAGCTTCAAACATGGCTTGGGAATCATAACCTAAATCTAAAGAATATTATCATTTTAGTACCACCTTAAAACTTGAAATACTCTGTCACTAGTGTTTTCAAGGACAGTGCTTTTGAAATGAATAATAATGGGACTGGGGAAGGAGAGCAAGGCACAGATGTTCTATAACAAAGTGTGAGGAAAAGTAAGTGTGTGACTGTGCAAACTTTCAAGGGAGAGGAAAGTCAACAAGCATAATCCAGACTGGTTTAGTAGCAATACAGTGTCATATAGATACTCAGTAAGCAGAGTTCCAGTTAAAATGTGTGATAAAGAATTAAATGCATAGACTGAAATAAGAGGAAAATATTATAATTTAAACTTTAAACAGTGGAATTCAATATGATGCATGGAGATGTACAAAGTCAAATAGATCAATTTAGGATTATAGATTCCTTAAACAAAATAAGGAACCAATTAAAAAATATAGGGGACTCAGGTAATGCACAGGAGACTAGATGCCAGGTTTGCAAAACAGAGAGAATACCCATTGGAGTAAAGGCATCATGAACCCAGAAACAGGAGCAATAGACTGTCCTTTGATGTTGCCTCATCAACTCACTTCTCACCTCTGGCCTTCAGTGCCCAAAAGCCTTTTCTCCTTCCCTGCTTTGCTCATGTTCACATTCTTGACAATAGTGACTTCACATCTTCTCTACTCACCTGATCCCAATAATACTGCAAGAGTTTTAGCCAACTGTGCTTGAAGAAACACAGTCCACACAGGACCACTCTCACTTCTGATACCAAGTGCAAGTTCAAGGTGTTTCTGAGAAACCCTGAGTTTTGATAATTCACTAGAAGGACTCACAAAACATACTGAAAGCTGTTGTACTCATGGTATACTACAGAGAAAAGATGAATATTAAGATCAGACAACAGAATAGCATAGGGCAGAATCAGGAAAAATACCAAATGCAGAGCTTCCATTGACCTCTCCCTTTTTCTAGTAATGCTAGGAAGCAAAAAAGGACATTTTGCTTCCTGGCATTAATGTACAACAATACATATGGAGCATTGCCAACCAGAAAAACTCACCTGAGCCACTGTGTCTAGAGTTTTTATCAGGGTTCCATCACATAGAATTGGTTGACTGCTTATCAACTTATTGATTGCCATTGTGGTTGATCTCAATTTCCAGGCTGACCATACAACCCAAAGCTCCCACTCTAAATAAAATTTTAAATTTTTCTAGTATTTCTAGCCCTTACCTGAAGTCATATATTTTGACTGTCTGGTGTGACTCAAGACCCCCAGACAAACAAAAAAATGTCAGGCATGATATTCCAAGGGCTTTGAGATGAACTTCCAGAAGCTAAATTCAAAGGTCAAACCTCTTTTGGGGTAATAGTAAATTATTTACTACATAGATGTCATATCAAACTTTAGTATCAGCAGTTTTCTTCATTTTATATTTTATAGAGATAATGAAAGCAACAAGACAATAGGATTTTCCTACCTCACCCCACTAAATAGACCCCATTACCTGACCTAAACACACAATTTTTTGTAACTCTTAGTATAATGGGTAAGGATCTTTCCTCCTGCTGGACACTAATCTTTTTCCCTTGTTTTTGGATTCTAACCCCTGACACTTTCCCAGAAACCCTACTCTATTTATTAGAAATGTCTCCTCTTTCCTTTAACTCAGCCTTTCTCCCTGCATTAAAATGTTTCCATTGACATGTAAATATGCTCTTGTCTTCCAAAATAAAAATAAAATTTTATTAATCTTCATGTTCACCTTTAGCTAGCATCTTTAGCTGCTGGCCCTATCCACTAAAATTACTTACCCAAAGATCACCAGTGGCTTTCTTATTGTAAATCTAATGGCTTTTCTAAATTTTTTTCAAGGTAATCATTTAACATCTAAAACTCTTTTTAGATCCTAGAAATACTGTCTTATTTTGTTCTCTGGAAAATGCTCTCTCTTATTATTTTGGTCCTTATCCTAAAATGTAGCCTTTCCTCTCTAAAAATCTCTGAAGAGTTGGAGTTCATATAGCACATACTCAACACTACTGTCCTCATTCTGCAACCTGTCCTGGCTGATCTCTTCTGTTTGCTCAGTTTCTACTCTTATAATTTCTGCAGCCCCCATGCCAAGCTCCACATTTTTTCAAGAAGCTAACTTATTCTTGAATTTCTTTTCTTAGATATCAGATAAGCTCTTTAAAGTTAATGTACCAAATTTAACTATTTTTGGTTTTTCCTCTGGTAATCATTTTAAAACTATTGCTCTTTTTTTATTTTTTTAAGATTTATTTATTTATTTATCTTTAGAGGGGAACGGAAGGAGAGAGGGAGAGAAATATCAATGTATGGTTGCCTCTTGTGTGTCCCCTGCTGGGAACTGGCCTGCAACCTAGGCATGTGCCCTGACTGGGAATCGAACCGTGGTTGCTTGATTCCCAGGCCCACGCTCAATCCACTGAGCTACACCAGCCAGGGCTAAAACTATTGCTCTTTTAATGTACTTTAAAGATCAATACTCTGAACTTAGTTGTACACAACAAAAATATAGTAACCTTGCTTGATAACCTTCTCCCCGTCTACAGAAAACCACTCTAGTCCTGTTATTCAGTGACTATGCAATAACTTGTAAACCCATATGAATCAAACCAGTGACCCTTTGGTTCTCAGGTCAACACTCAGTCTAGTGAGCCATACAAACCAGGACCCTTCTCTTCATTTTGTGTTCCCCTGTCAGGCATAATTATCTTTCTACAATGCAACTGTCTTGCTGTTTTATTATTTTTTTCAATGAGTTCAGTGACATTTACTTCAAGATAAACCCCAAACTTCCTGGTGTGGCCTAAAACAACTCCTTACCTCCTCAGTGTCTCCCATCCCGCCTTGCACCTCTATCTCTATTTAATGTCCAGCTCTCCAGTTTTTTAATACCCCATGCTCTCTTTCCAAGCCTTTGTCTATGCCTCCCTACCTACCATTCCCTTAACCTTTAATTTAATGTTTAGGTGTAAATTTTAATATTAGTTCTTCTGAGAAACAGTATTCCCTTTCCTGAAATTGAATCAACTTGTTTACTTGCAAAGCTCCTGCTCATCACCTTAGTCTTTATTCACTGTATTGTAATTGTCTACTGAGTTGTCTGCCTTGTCTTCTAGACTAGCTGTCTTGAGATGACAAATACTCTATTACTTTTGATCTTTGTTGCATTTTCATTATCCAGCATAGTGTTTGACACATAGTAGGTTTCTAAAAGATGAATGGCCAGAGATATGACACTAAACATGAGAGCCGAGGATTGGCTGTGGAACAATTTGCATGCCAGGCTACTAATTTTGTCCATGGCAACTTCTAAGAAGGAAAGTAATCTAATGAAACCTTACATTTTCAAAATAGTTACAATGCCATATCCAAAAGACACATTCATTTTTTCTCCTCTGATATTTTACTAGATTCTCTATTATAAGTAACTTTTTTACTTTTTATTTATTACTTATTTATTATTTACTTATTTTTAATTTTTTATTGTTCAATTAAAGTACCAATTTTCCTCCTTTCTCTCCCCATTGTCCTTTTCCATGGGTCTTTTATATACATGTTTCTTGACCTGACCATTCCCCTTCTTTCCTCTGTTACGTATCTCCCCACTCCCCTCTGGTCACTGTCAGTTTGTTTTTTATTTCCCTGTCTCTGGATCTGTTTTGTTCACTTGTTTGTTTTGTTGATTAAGTTCCACTTATAGGTGAGATCATATGGCATTTGTCTTTCACCACCTGGCTTATTTCAGTTAGCATAATACTCTCTAGTTCCATCCATGTTGTTGTAAAAGGTAAGAGTTCCCTGTTTCTTTCTGCTGCATAGTATTCCATTGTGTAAATGTACCATAGTTTTTTTAAATTTTATTTATTTATCTTTAGAAGGGAAGGGAAGGAGAGAAATATCAATGTATGGTTGCTTCTGGTGCATCCCCTGCTGGGAACTGGCCCCTGCTGGGAACTGGCCTGCAACCCAGGCATGTGCCCAGATGGGGAATTGAACCACGATTTTTTTGGTTCGCAGGCCATGCTCAATCCACTGAGCTACACCAGCCAGGGCTTACCATAGGTTTTTGATCCACTCAGGTCATTCATTTACTGATGGCACTTAGGCTGTTTCCAGCATATGGCTATTGTATATTGTGCTACTATGAACTTGGGGTGCATAGGGTCTTTTGAATTGCCATATCAGGATTCTTAAGGTATAATCCCAGCTATTCCTCTTTAGCTATAGAGATTCCAGTTATAGCCACCATATAAATGTTTTCTTTTGGCAATAAGTTATATTACTCTTTGTATTATTAACTAGAGCTTTACATTAGAGTTTACAAGGTACTTTGACATAAAAGTTTCATTTCATCATTAGACAGTTCTGTGAATATTCACTTTGTGGATAAAATAAGTGAGACTTAGAAATATTAGAGATGGGATAGGCATACAAAAAAGCTAACAGAAGTAACTCTTGCTAAGGAACACACATGACGAAGTTGGGCTATGTGAAATTGCTATTGTTGTAGATTAAAATAAAATGGTTGAATATTAATAATTTTCTATTATTCAACCTAATGTATCTTGAAATAATTAAGTGATAATACTAGGCAGTATACACATAATCAATTGTCAAAATGAGTGACAAATATAAGTGCTATGAACAGACAATAGTTATATCAATTCAAGATGAGGGTAAAAAAAGACTGTGTTATCAGTCTTTTCTCCATGACTATTCTTTTACTTAATTTTTCTAATATCTCTTTAATGTCTAGAGTCACATGTATGTTTCCACTTGCAGAAGCTTCTGTAAACTAAAGACTTAGTATAATACATTGAACTGACATCTCCCCATCCATATCTTCACTATGTCCATCCTTTCATTATTGCCACATTAGAAACTAGATTTCTCTGGACTACATTTTTCTCTCTTTCCCTATGCCAACAGAGATCAAATCAAATTCAATTGCCATTGAAATTGTTAACATGACAATTTCTCTTTTGAAAATGCCTACTACTGCAAATGTCCAAACTGGCCGGGTGGCTCAGTTTGTTGAAGCACCACCACATACACCAAAAGGTTATGGGTTCTATTCCTGGTTGGGCTTTGTATGGGAGGCAACTAGTCAATTTTATCTCCCATATTGATGTTTCTCTTTTTCTCTCTCTCTCTTTCTCTCTCTCAAATCAATAAACATGTCCTCAGATGAGGATTTAAAGAAAAAGAAAATGCCTACAACTTTTTCAAGCATGGCTTGAAACAACAATAATTCAAGCATGGCTTATAACAACCAACTGTAGAATCATAGTTTCTTTTTAAAATAGCATCTTCACTGTAGTACAAATATCTGGAAAAATGACATAAGTGTACCATTCAATAAATATTCGCAAAATCAGCAAAACCATGTAATCAACACCTAGAAAAAATATTAATGATAACCCAGAAGTTGTCTCATGCCTACTCTCAGTAACTATCATACTTCAGATAGTGACTGTCCTGACCTATCACTGTGTAGAGCTTGTGCCTTGTTTGAACTTTATATAAATGTGATCATACAGTATCCATTGCAGAATATTTACTCAACAATTTGTTTGTAATACTTATTCCTAACATTATGAATTAGAGTTATTCATTCATTTCTACAGTTTTAGAGTATTCCATTTAATAAACATTCTGTGTTGTTTGCAGTTTAGGGCTGTTAGGAATCTTGCTGTTGTCAATATTCTCGTATATATACTCTGGTGCATATATGCATACATCTATGTTGAGTATATATTCAGTTATTTGAGCATAATTTCTGCATTAATAGATAATGCCAAGAATTCTTCCAGAGTTTTTAAATAATTTATACTCTTCTTCACCATAAGTTAGTATTATTAGTCTTATTAATATTATAAGTTCTTATGGAAGTGTCACCATGTATCATTATAGTTTAATTTGTAGTTTTCTAACATGAATGATGTTAGCAATTTCATTTTGACATCATCTTTCAAAAATGTCAGTTCAAGCCTTTATTTATTTTATTAATTTATGTTTGTGGTCCATTTGTTGAAAATGTATTCTGAATACAAGATTTTGTCAGACTTAAGTGTTAGTGTTTACAATCATTTTGTATTGTTTTACTCTCATATATTTTAAAGAATTGGATTTATTAATTTTAATATAGCTTGGTTTGCCAAATTATTTTATATGGTTAAGAGAATTTGTATGCTATATGTGAAAATTTTGTCTATCTTCAAAGTTGTAACATTTTGTCTTATGTTGTTTTCAATAAGTGTTATGATTTTCAAATTTTCCTAATTGGATCTGTCTACAGTTAATTTTTTTATATGTTGTGAGACAAGAGCTAGTGTTTTTTTCTCTTACATAAAGAAAAGTTAAATGGACCTGTTAACATTTAGCCACTATTTTGGAATGTCAACCTTGCCATAAATGTTCATATGTATTTATGAATATGTTTCTGAACTCTTTATTCCATTTTACTAGTCTATTTGTATTCTTTAAGCCAATGTCATACTGTTCTAACTATTGCTTTTTTATATCTAGAAGTCAAGTCCTTCAACTTTGTTTTTTCTCAGGATTGCTTAATTTTATTTTGGCCATGTACATTTCTATATAAATATTAGAATTTCCCTTCTAATTTGCACAAGAATATTTCTAAATATACTTTTAGAATTTTTAGTGGGATGACATTAAACAAATAAATATGGAGAAATTAATATCTTTACAATGTTGACTTTTTCAATTGTATAATAATTTGTCCCAATAATATCTATGAGATTTTCATTCCACTGTATTATATATAAGTTTATTTGTTGATGTATTTTCTTTGTTTGGTGCCTTGGGTATTAAAATAATAGTGTCATTTGAAAATATTTCACTGGTTTATTGCTCTTATAGAGAAATCAATTGAATTTTGTATATTGGCCTGTAGCCAATAACTTTATTAAATGCACACAATAAGACATATAGTTTGCAGAAACTGTATTTGAACAACAATTAAAATAAAATTTAACTAAATTTATTGTGGTAATCATTTTGCAATATATACATATGTCAGACCATTATGTACTACGCCTTAAATTAATAAAAAAGCATAGTAAGGCCAAATCTAAAGGTCAAGGCAAAATAAAAAAATTAAGAAAGGACATATACATTACATATTTTAAAAATATGTACATAGTTATATGTGCAGATATTCATATTTTATTATATTTTCAAACCTATATATTTTTCTTGCCAATTGAATTTGGGAAAAATCTATTAATATTTTAACATTAAGTATATATATTTTTTTAGGTACACTGTGTCAAGTTAAGTTTTTTTCTCTTCCTTTCCTAATTTACTAAAACATTGGTGCTGTTGTCTTATTTTAAAATTTTCAATGAAATTTTGGATGCATGAGGAATGTTTTCCATCTCATTTCCCTTTATCATTTCCATCTATGTCTCAAAACATTTCCATATCATTTTCCCTCTGTGTCTTTTTTTGTCTCTCCTTTTCTGCCCACCTCTTTCAGCCTCTTCTTTCTCTTGGCATCTACTGAGAATATAATTTTTCCTCTTTATTTATTACATGGAATGGTTTTAAAATGTTAAATTAACTTCAAAAGCCTGCAATATATCCACCCTAGTAGTGATACATTTTCATACACCACTGGTAGAACATGGTGGTAGATCTATAGATTTTCATATATCATATATCTCCAAGTTCTACCAGTTTCTAATATTTAGAATTTATTTCTAACATATGTTTAGGAATTTTTTCATCTATGTTAATGAGTGAGCTTAATCTGCAATCTTTCTATCTGGTAATGTTCTGGAGATTTTGAAGGCATCTCATGCTGGCTTCATAAGTTTGGAAGGGCTCTCTTGTTTGTATTGTGTAAAAATTTTAGGAAATTAATAAGATTTTTATAAAGAGAGAGAGAAGAATTCACCAATAAATTTATTTAACCTTGCATTATTTACTTATGGGAGGATTTTTAACCACCTGTGCAATTTCTATCCATATTTTGTTAGTTTTGGCATACCATGATTTTCTACAAAGGTCTTTTTCATGTAAATAACCACAATTATTGAGATAGTTACTGATGCTATTTTCTATTATTATTTCAGTGCCTGCAGAACTGTAGCAAGAGCCCCTTTGTCATTTTGTTATTGGTAGTTTGTGTCTTATACTTTTCATATTTAATAGTCTCTGTCATCTTGTGAACTTGTAGTTTTCAAAGAACTTAGTGTATCTCTGCTAAACTTTATAAAAATATTGTTTTAGAATTTATCAATTTACTCTTACCCTAATTTTTCTTTCAATTTCTTTAGATTAAATTTATCATTTAAAAATATCTTATGGTCATTCTGCATTTATTCCCTACCACTGGCCCTTCACCCCTGCATTTTTGTCTAATTTCTTACAATAGATATTTAAATAATTGACTTTTATCTTTTCTTCTTTCATGGTATAGTTATTTAAAGATAAAAATTTTCCTCATAGATAAGACTTTATTTGCATTCTAAAATTTAATATGTTTATAATCATTGTTAATATTTTTCAGTTAAAAGTGTGCCCAAAACTTTTACTTTTACTTTTTTCTAAACCTATGTGCCATTTAAAAGTTGCCAAATATTTTTAGAATTCTTTAGGCAACTTTTTTTTATTGAGTTCTGGCTAATTCTAATCTTGTCAGAGGACATTTCCTCCATATAATTTTATTTCTTATGTGTTTACTGAGTATTGCTGTTTTGAGATGATGGTCAATTATACAAAAAGGTCAATTACAGAAAAAAACGTCTGTGTTTAATTGAAAAGATAATGTAGCTTGAAGTTGTTAGTGCAGTGTTCTTGTATGCTGATTAGATCCATTTTGTTAATTATATTATTTATGTCCTCCATATCCTTACTGATTTATGACTGAGGCTCAACCAGGTACTGAGAATAGTGTATGAAAATTTTCTACAAAGATTATAGATGATCTATTTGTCCTTCTATTTTTCTTTCATATGTTTAAACTTATATTATGAGTGCATACCAATTTAGAATTATTATGTCTTTCTGGGGAATTGAAGCATGAGTAATATTTATTTTTTTAATGTAAAATCAACTCATATTGATATATCTAATTAGTCTTACATCAGGCTATTTATTGGTAGATGTTCCAGAGCAGCTATTTTTTTGTACATTCTGATAAATCTAAGCAATGAAGAAATAGCCAAACTTTCAGATGCACAGTTCAAAACACTGGTGATCAGGATGCTCACAGAACTGGTTGATTTTACTCGCAAATTAGAGGAACATATGAAGGCTAAACTAATTGAAATAAATGGAAATGCACAGGAAACCAATAGTAATGGAAAGGAAACTGAGACTCAAATAAAAGGAGTGGACCAGAAGGAGGAAAAAAATGACCAAACAGAAAAGGATGAAGACACAAGTATTCAAAAAAAAATAAGGAGAGGCTTAGGAGCCTCCAGGACATCTTTAAACATTCCAACATCCAAATTATAGGGGTAACAGAAGGGGAAGAGGAACAGCCACCAGTGGAAAAATTACTTGAACAAATAATAAAGGAGAACTTCCCCAATCTGGCAAAGGAAATAGACTTCCAGGAAGTCCAGGAAGCTCAGAGAGTCCCAAAGAAGTTGGACCCAAGAAGCAACACACCAAGGCACATCATCATTACATCAGCCAAGATTAAAATGAAGGAGAGAATCCTAAAAGCAGCAAGAGATAAGGGGACAGTCATCTATAAAGGAGTTCCCATCAGACTGTCAGCTGATTTCTCAAAAGAGACCTTCCAGGCAAGAAGGGGCTGGAAAGAGGTATTCCAAGTCATGAAATCTAAAGACCTACAACCAAGATTGATCTATCCAGCAAAGCTTTCATTTAGAATGGAAGGACGGATAAAGTGCTTCTCAGATAAGATCAAATTCAATAAGTTCATCATCACCGAGCCCTTATTATATGAAATGTTAAAGGGACTTATCTAAGAAAAAGAAGATAAAAAAGATGAACAGTGAAAGGACAGCAAACTCACAGTTAGTAACAACCACACCTAAAACAAAAGCAAACTAAGAGGACAGCTAGATCAGGAGCAGAACTATAGAAATGAAGATTACATGAAGGGTTAGCAACAGGGGAGTGGGAGAAGGAGAAGTGGGGAGAAGGTACAGAAAATAAGTAGCATAGATGGTAGGTAGAAAATAGATAGAGGGGAGGGCAAGAATATTAGGGGAAATATAGAATCTAAAGAACTTGAGACACATGGTCATAAACTAAAGGGGGGTAATGGTGGGGAAGGGGGTGTACAGGGTGGAGGGGAATGAGGGGGGAATAGAACAACTGTAATGGCATAATCAATAAAATATATTAAATAAATAAATAAATAAATAAAAATAATTTAAAAAACAAAATGCAAATTACTTTTTAATTTTATTGATCATTTTGTTTAAAGAGGAACAGTGAGAGATGGATATTGATTTGTTATTACATTTATTTATGCATTAATTAGTGATTCTTGTTTGTGGTCTAACTGGGGATCAAACCTGCAACCTTGGCATATTGGAATGATGCTCTAACCAACAGAGCCACCCAGCCAGGACGAAAGTACAACTCTTATAAGCAGCATTGAGTTGTTGTTTTATCTAGTTTGACAACATTTAATTTTAATTTTGTAATTGTTTACTTTATTTACATTCAATTTAATTATTTTCATATTTTACTCTACCACTTTACTACTAGTTTCGTATTTTTTAATCTAGTGATTTTTTATGTACTTCCTATTTTTATAAAGTTAATCATCAATAAGCATAACATTTACTACATTTCACTTCATTGCACTTTGCAGATATTGTATAGTTTTATTTTTACAATCTGAAGATTTGTGGTGACAGTACACCAAAACAAGTTTATTTACTTCATTTTTCCAACAGCATTTGTTCTTGTGTCTCTGGTCACATTCTGCTAATTATTGCAATATTTCAAACCTTTTCATTACTACTACATTTGATATGTTCATTTTTAATCTGTGATCTTTGATGTTACTATTGTAATTATTTGGGGGCACCACACACAACACCCATAAGAGACAATGAGTTTAATGAATACCTGTGTGTGTCCTGTTGCTTATCTCTTCCTTGTTTTTGGCATCCCCATTCCCTGAGACACAACATCAAAATTAGGTCAATTAATAACCCTACTATAGCTTCTAAATGTTCAAGTGAAAGGATGAGTAACATATCTTTCACTTTAAGTCAAAATTTATAAATAATTTAGCTTTATGAGGAAAGCATTCCAAAAAAACAGATGAACTAGAAGATAAGCCTCATACCAAACACAAAAAGAAAAATCCTTAAAAGAAATTAAAAGTGCCGTTCCTGTAAACATATGAATGAAAAGAAAGAAAAACAGCCTTTGCCAACATGCAGAAAGTTTTAGTGGTCTAGATAGAATACCAAAGCAGCTACAACATTTCTTTAAACCAAAGCCTAATCCAGAACAAGGTCCTAATTCTCTATAATTACATGGAGGTTAAGAGAAGTGGGGAAGCTGCAGAAAAAAGTTTGAAGATAGCAGAGGTTGATCTATGGGTTTAAGGAAACAAGCCATTTTGATAATAAAAAAGCACAAAGTGAAGAAGCAAGTGCTGACATAGAAGTTGTAGCAAGTTATCCAGAGGATCTGGCTAAGATAATTAATGATGATGGCTACACTCATGTAGGTGAAACAGCTTTATATTGAGAGAAGATAAAATCTAGCACTTGTATAGCAAGGGAGAAACAGTCAATGCCTTGCATAAAAGCTTCAAAGGACAGCCCTAGTCACTGGATAGTGGTTAATGCAACTAGTGACTCTAAGTTGATCCAATGTTTATTTCCCATTCTGAAGATACTAAGGCCTTTAAGAATGGTACTAAATCTACATAAAATATCTAAAATTTTACTGCTTATGTTTTCTACTAGCATTTTTATGGTCTCATGACTTATGTTTAAGTATTTTAAACATTTTCCGTTTATTCTGATGTATGGTGTATGCTGGTGGTCTAATTTCATGGTTTTTTTTTTTTGCATGTACTAGTCCAGTTATTCCAATAGTTTGTTGAAGAGACTACCTTTACTCTATTGTATGCTCATGCCCCTTTGTCAAATATTAATTGACCATAGAAACGTGGGTTTATTTCTGAACTATATATTCTGTTTTATTGATCTATGTGTCCTATGTCAATACCAAACTACTATGATGACAGTGGCCTTGTAATATAGGTTCATGTCAGGTATTGTGATCTCTCCATTTTGCTCTTCCTTCTCAAGATTACTGAGACTATTTTTGGAAATATATGTCCTAGAAAAAGGGAAATAATGAAAAATAAACAAATAAGATTACATAAAATTAAAAAGATTCTTCATGGCTAAAGAAACCATCATTAAAGTGAAAAAGATTCAAAATGTTTAGGAAAACATATTTGCCAATGATACACAGGACAAGGGGTTAACTCCAAAATATTAAGAACTTATAAGACTGAAAATAAGGAACACAAACAATCCAGTTGAAAATGGGCAAAGGATGTGAATAGATACTTCTCCAAGGAGGACATACACATAGTCCACATTTTTTTCATATAACTACATAAAAGAAATGCTCAGTATAACTAGCCATCTGTGGGGAAACTTTGTCTGCAAGCCCCCCCCCCATCCACCACGGATGAAAATAATACTGCCAAGACATGATCTGCTTGGGGAGGAAAGGTCGTCAGTCTCTCACAGGTGAAGGACCAAGAGCCTTCTCCTCAATGGTCTTTGATTAGGTTTGTTTTGCACAAGAATACAGGTATAGATAGCATTCAAAGAACTATGAGGGCTTATTCTCGGTCAGGTTCAGATAGCTAAAGAGTCATAAAACTTTGAGGAACAAACTTCTTGCTTAGGCCCTTATCATTTAAATGAGAGCATTCTAAACAAAGCAGGTTTCACAGGATTTTACATATTCTTTCTTAGGCCTGATTACCTGGAATCTGCTCTAGACAGCAAAGAGCTGCACTGTCTTCCCAGTCATAGGTTTTTAGGCTTAAGTAAATTAGAGCAGGAAGCGCTCTCCCAGACGGAAATGGGGACTCAGGCTATGTCAGAATAACCAGGGGGTGAGGGTCCATCACTCCCTCTTTGCTGCTGCCCCCCGAGTCTTTCTTTGAGGGCCTACCAACTGATTGTGTCTGGCTTAGGTTGCCCCACTGTGAGGGGTCGTACCTGTGACTAACCAAGCATTGGGTATCATGGATGAGATGGATGAAGCAGAAGCAGCACTCCTGCCAGGGAGGTAAGCTTCATCTCCTTAGTGGCTCACAGTCTGGAGATTGCTTACTTAGCCTTATCCATGGGGGGCAGTTGCAACTCCTGAAACCAGGCAGAGCAGTTCCCCAAAACCATCAGAGGGATGCAAATTAAAACCACAATCAGGTGTCACTTCACACTGGAGAGAATGGTCATCATAAACAAATCAACAAACAGCAAGTGTTAGACAGGATGTGGAGAAAAGGGAACCCTACTGCACTGTTGTGGTGGGAGTGCAAACTGGTGCAGCAACTATGGAAACAGTATGGAATTTCTTCAGAAAACTAAAAATTGAACTGCCTTTTGACCCAGCAATCCAACTGCTGGGATGGTACCCTAAGAATCCTGAAACTCCATTCCAAAAGAACCTATGCACCCCAATTTTTATAGCAGCACAATTTGCATTACCCAAGTTCTAAAAGCAACCTCAGTGTCCATCACTAAATGTGTGGATCAAAAAACTATGGTACATTTACACAATGGAATACTTGGCAGCAGAAAGAAAGAAGGAGCTCCTACCCTTTGTTACAACATGGATGGATCTAGAGAGCATTATGCTAAGCAAAATAAGCCAGGCAGTGAAAAACAAACACCAGGTGATCTCACCTATAAGTGAAACCTAATTAACAAAACAAACAAGCCATCAAAATAAAACCAGAAACATTGAAATTAAAAACAAACTGGCAGTAACAAGAGGGGAGGTGTGAGGGGAAAACTGGCAGAAAAGGGGAAAGGGTTTTCAGTAACATGTATAAAGGACACATGGACAAAACCAAAGGTGGGTAGGATTAAGGGTGGGAAATAGAGATGGCTGGGGCTGGGGGGAGTGGTGGTGGAAAATGGAGACAACTATGTTTGAACAACAATAAAATAATTTTTAAAAAATGTGAAAAGAAGCAAGTCAACAAACTGCAATTGCTGATAAGGATGTGGAGAAAGTGGGACTCTAGTGCATTGTTGGTGAGAATGCAGACTGGTACAACCGTTGTGGAGAACAGTATGGATTTCCCACCAAAAATTAAAAATGGAACTACCTAATGTCCCCGTGATTCCACTGCTATACATCTACCCTAAGAATTCTAAATACCAATTTAAAAGAACATTTGAACCTACATTAAAGCAGCACTACTTACAATAGGCAAGAGTTGGAAATAGCCTGTGTTACCATCAGTAGATGAGTGGATTGAAAACTGTTGTACATTTACACAATGGAATACCACACAGCAGAAAAAAAAAAAAAGGAATTCTAATCCAAAATGGCAGAGGAGTGAATGGAAATCACACTAACTCCTCCCAGGACCAATCTAGAATTACAACTAAATTGTGGAGAAATCACCCATAACAAACAACTGAACAATAGCAATATAGAAGCCTTATAACCTCTGACAGACAGAAAAATCAGCTTCAGTACAACCTGACTGATAGGGAGAGTGGTGGAGATGTGAGAGGGCTGCCTGGGCGATGGAAGGCAGAAGCTGAAGTACCAGAGGGACACTTAAGTGGCTGGTTGGATTTACCTGGGAAGTATGGGGTCTAAACCATAAGCCGGGATCTCCAGTCTACCACAGCAGAGCCTAAAAAGTATACTGATAACATCCAGTGGTGAAAAACAGCAGGACTGCTCTCTGTCAGAGATTGACAGTTGGAGACACAAAGAGCTGTTTGAAGAGGTTATGCACCAACCTTCATTTTCAGCCACTTATCCTGGGATCTGGCAAAGGGCGTGGGGGAGGAGTGGACTAAAGACACTTGAGGAGAGACTGGAGACAGAGGCTTTGGCAAAAAAAAACAAAAAACTGAGAGAATAGCCACTGGGATCCTGGTGATGAGTGATTCCTCACATGGCAGTAGCCATCCTGCTCAGGAGGACCACTGCCCTTTGAGTGGCATCAACCTGAGGGAAAATAATAGTCTCAACCCAAGGAGGGACTCTGCCCCGCCCTGTGGTGCTTAAGACTGACTGCTGTGTGCAGAGGGACTAGATTGAAAACTGAAGGAGTCACCCACAGACAATAGATCCCTGGAAATTTTGACCATGCTTCCTAAGGTCAGACAGGGTCACCATATGGTATCACCAGATGTGGAACCAGAAACAACTGTGGCAAATATTAGATGCTACTGAGATGAAATTCACCATGGTCTTCTCCATGATTTGTGGTAATTTCTTTCCTGCACAGATTTTTAACATTCATTTCTTGTCCATCAAGTTAGTGCATATTAAGTCACTGAATTTTCTTCTAAAGTTAATTTCAGTTCACATATTTTGCCCTTACTTCTCTTACCCTATTTTACTTTCTTCTTTCTTCTTATTATTTTCATTTTAATTTTGCTTCCTCTCTTGCTATAACTTATTTCCACCCCATACTTTTACTATTTCTCCTCCATTCAGCCTCTCAAAACCAATTTTTTTGTCAATGGTCATCTCATATTCTTTATTTTGTTCTTATAATACCCATGTTCTCTATCCCCCTTTAGCAATCTTTGTTCATTGGTTGTGGAAAGGGTAGTTTTGTTGCACATTTTACAATTTTATCTCTAGATTTTCACTAATTTTGTACCTCAAATCTGAAATTGTACTGTTCTTCTCTACTATTTTTTTTTGTCTCAAATTTTAATTTTTCCAGTGCTGGACACATTTTTTATTTTATCTCTTTCATCCTGCTCTTTATTCTTTTTCTACTTTATTCTTTTTATTTTCATCCCATATTTTAATTTTTCTCTGGTTTAGCCTGGTTTTTGTTCCTCACTCTTAATATTCCCTCTCCCTCTATCATCTCAAGATCACTTCCTTTTACTCTAGATATCTCTTAAACTTTTATTTCTTCTTTCTTTCTTTCTTTCTTTCTTTCTTTCTTTCTTTCTTTCTTTCTTTCTTTCTTTCTTTCTTCTTCCTTTCTCTCTTTTTTCTTCTTATTCCCATCCAATTATATTAATTTTAGATCATTTGTTGTTCATAATGTTGTAGAGGGTGTTTGGATCTGGGAAATTGAGAACATAGCCTGACCACAGCAAAACAGGCTGATTGTAATCTGCTTAGCTTTGAATTTTGAAACCCCACCCTGTTCCCGCGTGTGGCCTCTGTCAGTAAACAGCTAACTGCCATGTCTGCTTCTGTTCAACGCTTGCTTGCTCGCCCCTATATAAGGACTTAGCTGTAAGTGCTCGGCATGACTCCCATCTGCAGCCCTCTGGGCACTGTGTCTCAGGACACTCCGAGAGTTCACCCCTGAGCAGGTTAAGCTTGGCCAATAAAATAAGATCAAAACCCTGAAAGGTCTTCGAAAGTTATTCTCGCATCTGGTAGATATAACAAAGGTCTTTTCCCACAATTTGGTTCTTATGTTTTCTTATTTATTTACTTTTCTCTCTTTTTTTCTTCCTCTCTATCACTTTATTTTATTTTGTTCTCTATTTGAACCTATTACTGTATGCACCCCTTATCTTTATCAACAGGTCCTTTTTCATTCACATTTTTATTTATGATGTAAATTTTAATTTCTTCACTTTGCTCTGATTCCCTGTGCTTATTAGTGCTGCTCTTTTTACCCTGTCAAAATCATTTTTCTTTCATTGGTCATCTCATATTGACTCTTCTTTCTTATAATAGTCTTAATCACTTTACACCCTTATTAATACTAGTCCATTTGCTGTTGATAGTGTAATTGCAGATGGGAGTTATTTTTGAGGGTGTGAATTTGTTTTCTGGGCTTTGTGATTTTGTTCTGGCAGCACCTTCAAAAGAGCATATAAGATGTGGTGGGTAGAGAGACCATCAAGTCAACCAGCTGGAGGGAAGGACCCACTAAAGAATGTCCCAACAATAATCAAAACTCAATAACATTCAGAGAGTCAACATAAACAGCATAAAGATCAGCCCAAGAGCATGAAGCTCAGGAGATCAAGGAGACTGTACCACTGAATGTCACAGTTCTCCTACCATAGAAGTTCATACCACAAAGACAGGTAGTCAACATAGAACAATTTAAGAAGCAGAAGCAAACAAAAAGAGACTCCTCAAAATTTGAAATACAAAGAAGCAGCCACAAATTAAAAGGGAAGGAGGAATTCTAAGAAAGTATGCAAAATGAAATAGAAGCATGTAAACTCTCAGATATTGAGTTCAAAATAACGGTTATAAGGAAACTCAGTGAGCTCAATGAGAACACAGGGAAGCTAGAAGGAACTTACTTGGAACTATATCATCATGAAAAAGGACATAGAAATTATCAATAAGAGCCAGGAGGAAATGAAGAATACAATTTCTGAATTGAAGAACACAGGAGAAAGAATAAAAAACAGGCTACATGAGCAGAGGATGGAATCAGTGACCTGGAGGATAAGATACAAAAAAACTCCCAGAAAGAACAAGAAAAGGGAAAAGAATCTCAAAAAGAAAAAGGAAGCATTAAGGGAACTGTAAGACAATATGAAATGTAATAATATCCATGTAATAGGAATACCAGAAGGAGAAGAAGAGGAGTGAGAAATAGAAAATCTATTTGAAAAAGTAATAATGGAAAACTTTCCTAATTGGATGAGAGAAAGAGTCAAACAAGTCAGACCCATAGAGGGTACCAATCAAGATGAACCCAGGAGTCACACTCCAAACACACCAATTTAAAATGACAAAATTACAAGACAAATAGAGAATCTTAAAGGCAAGAAGGGAGTAACAGGGAGCAACATACAAGGGAGCTCTGATAAAGTTAGCAACTGACTTCTCAACAGAAACACCACAAGCAAAAAGGGAATGGCAAGAAGTGTTTTAAGTAATGAAAAGCAGAAAAAGGAGGAAGATAGTGGTGAGATAGGTGGGAGCAAAGTCCACTTGCCCCTGCACATGGGTGAAACACCTAGCTGACCTTCTAAGGAACGGAGCGAACCACCAACAGTATCCCAGCATATATGAAGACTGGAGATTAAAAATTGTAGAGGACATAGAAAAAGAAGATGGTAAGGAGAGTGCTTCAGGACAATAAGGTCCCTGGGTCCAGCGAGGGGACCAGAGTGGCAGAAGCCCCAGGCCCAGTGCTCATTGGGTTTGCTGCAGGGTTCTTGGGAGAGAGTCAGGTCAATGGCTCCCTCCTCTGCCGAACAAAGTTTGAACAGCACCAGGAGAGACCTGGTTGCTTGAAGTTGCAAGAGGGGAATAAGAATGCAGTGACAAAAACATGGGGGCAGTGTGCGATGGCTGGGGAGAGTTGAGAGTTGGGCCTGACCCCAACAGTCTCCAGAGTGGTTGGAGAATTGGGCTGTGTGAGGGCAAGGCCCTTGAATAGAGAAGCAGGCTTTAGAAATAATTTTTCAAAAAGAAAAAGTGAAAAAAGAGACAGTCGATGGCTATTTGAGAAATTCCCCTGCAGCAGCCAACCTGGCCTTCACCCCACACAGCAGTGTGGCAGTGGTGCTCCTGAGGTGGTGCGGAAGACCCTGAGCTCACACCCTAAGCCCCGGTAAGACTGCACACCTTGGAAGTTCCTGTGAGCACTCCTGCAGCCCCCTGGGGATGGTGTGCACCCAAACCTGCAAGACTGGAAGCATATCTCCCTGCCACACTTTCAGGACTGGAATGGAGTGTGCAGGAACCCACCACCCAGAGGCATAGCCCACCCAACTCCTGTGCCCCCAGGGAAACAGCAGAGGAGTCAAGCAATAGCATCCCCAGTGGCAACAGCACCCAGGCCCTGCAGTGATGACTGGCTCATTAAAAGGAAGGCAGAGACACCCACACAGAAGGACTGTAGGGCTCAGGGAGTCAGCAAGCCCCAGCAAGACTTAACATAGCAGTGGGGCTGAGCTATCCTGAAAGGGCACTGAGAGTCCCTAGCATCTAGGACAGAAAAGATCAAGAGGGGGATGTGTGAATTGCCCCTAATTGGTACAATGCAAGGACAGCACAACTAGTGGACTGAAGGCACAGACTAGGCATAGAAAGACACTGGGCAACAAATTGAGAAGCTAGGCTGGAGGCTGGGGAACTGTGAAGAGTGCAGCTCAGGCAGGGAGAAAAGTGTAACCAATTCCCCTTCAGCCTGCTGCACAGAGGAAGACCAGCAAAATTGGTTTGGCCAGTTTAAAGGCAGCAGGAGGTTTTTTTTTTCTTTTAAATTCTTCTTCTCACTTTCCTTCTTTCTTTTTTTATTCCTTATTCCTTTCTCTCCCTTTTAATCTCTTCTCCTTTCCTCCTTCTTCACCTTCCTTTTAAAAAAAAATTCCTGTGAGACAATAAAACCTGGAACTGTGAAAACACCAGAGTTGGACTCCAATAGGGGTCTCCCCAACAGCTGAAATAGTGAGACAAATTTCCCTTTACTACTCCAGAAAACTTGCAATTTATTGTATATTTGTATTATTATTTTTACATCTTTCATTTTATTAGTATTTTTGTATTTCTCTTCTTTCTGTTTAGTTTTCTTTGCTTGGCTGGTTAAATTACATTGTTTCACTGGTTTCCCTTGTTCTCTCTCTTTCATAGTGCATTTTTAATTCACTGTCTTTCACTTCACTTGTGTTCCATTAGCACACTACTCTAGATCCTACACTTCCTTTTCTTGTTATCCAGCTCACACAGAGTCTGTCATTTGATTGTTGCTCCAGTATTATTGTAAATAATTGCTATTGCGTAGAATTGTAAATACTACACAGCACACCTCCCAGGTCTTATCCCAATTCACTATTCCCTAAGTTTTATTACTATTGTGGTTAACTCAGTTCTCTCACACACTACACCTATTTTCTATCCTTTACTCTCACTTTACTTCATAATCTGACCTCTCACAAGCTCACTGCCTTCTAGATACAACTCACAGTCCTTTCCACCCCCAAAAGAGTCTTATCCACTTTCTACCCTTTCTTAAAAGTGGCTAGTTGGGAGAAATATTCCACTTAACACTATATATATATATTTAAAGGACTTCCTACCTCTTCTTTATGACTTAGTACTTTAAATATCACAGAATACACTCCTGATGTCTTAAACCATTTTGCTCTTCCGCTCCAACTGATCACAGAAAGGTTTAGGTGTAGGCTGTGAACATCAGGACACCTGCTGTAAGAAGAAACCCAATGATAAAGGAACCACCAACAGTTAACAACAGAAGAAGGTGAAGGAAGGAGTAGAAGCCACACTAACTCAACCCAGAACCTATCTGAAAATACAACTAAATGGTGGAAAAATTACTCAGAACAAACAGCTAAACAAGAGCAAAAGAGAATCCTCAAAAACCTTGTACACATGAAAGAACCAGCTTCAACACAACTTGCCCACACCTGCACAACAAAATACAAGACATGGTGAATGTAGTGACCTTCAGTTAACCAACTGAAGGGAAGGACCCACCAAGGAAAGACCCAACAACAATCAAAACACAAAGACGTACAGAGAGCCAACAGAAACAATAGCCCAAAGCCAGTGAGCTCAGAAGATCAAGAAAACTGAACAACTGAATATCACAGTTCTTCTACCATAGAAGTTCACACCATAAACACAGAACAGATCAATTTAAGAAGCAGAAGCTAATAAAAAAGAGTCTCACAAACAATGGAAAGACAAAATAAAAACAATCCCCAAATGAAAAAAAGAGGAAGACTCAGAAATAATGCTAAATGTCATGACATAGAGGCAAGTCAACTATCAGATATCCAATTGAAAGCAATTTTTATAAAAAAGCTCAATGAGCTTAAAGAGAATTACCAAAAAACTATAAGGAAACAACAATGAACTCACTGAAAAAATATATCAACATGAAAAAGGAAAAAGGAACTATCAACAAGGGCCAAGAGGAAATGAAGAATACAATTTCTGAACTGAAGAACACAGTAGTAGAAAGCAAAAGCAGGCTTCATGAAGCAGAGGGTAGGACCAGCAAGCTGGAGGACAAGGTAGAAAAAAATCCCAGATAGAAGAATAAAAGAAAAAAATCAGAAAGAAGTAAGAGAGGTTAAGGGAAATACAGACCAACATGAAATGTAATAATATTCTTATAATAGGGATACCAGAAGGAGAAGAGCAAAAGATAGAAAACCCATGTAAAAAAGTAATGATGCTAAATTTTCCTAATTTGATGAAAGAAAAAGTCACACAAATCCACAGAACAAAAAGAGTCCCATTAAGAGGAACTGAAAGAGGCCCACTTTAAGATACATCAAAATTAAAATGGCAAAATTTCAAGATAAAGAGAGAATCTTAAGGGAAACAAGGAAAAAAAAAACCAGAAAGTAACATTCAATGGAGCCCAGATAAGACTAGCAGCTGATTTCTCAATGGAAATGCTTCAAGCCAGAAGGGAATGGTAAGAAATCCTCCAGTAATGAGAACCAGAGGACTGCAACCAAGACTACTTTATACAGCAAGGCTCTCAATTAAAATCGAAGGCCAAATAATGAGCTTCCAGGACAAAAGAATCCTCAAAGAATATACCTCCTCTAAACCAGGTCTGCAAGAGCTAAAGGGTGTGCTTTAAGAACAAGAGGAAAAACAGTGAAAGAGAGAACACAGGTACAAAAAAGTGGCAATGAATAAGTACCTATCAATAGTAACCTTAAACATGAATGTATTTAATGCCCCAATCAAAAGACACACAATAGCAGAATGGATAAGAAGACATAACCCACACATATGCGGCTATAAGAGAAACACCTGGGAACAAAAGACCTACACAGACTGAAAATGAAGGGCTGGAAACAAATATTCCAAGCAAACGGACCGAATAGAAAAGCCAGGGAAGCAATATTCATATCGGACAAAATAGACTTAAAAGAAGAGCCATAAAGAGAGACCCAGAAGGTCACTTTATAATACTCAAGGGAAGAATCCGTCAAGAAGACATAAACATTGTAAATATATATGCACCCAACATAGGAACACCCAAATACATAAAGAAAATCTTGGAGGACTTCAGAAAAGATATTGACAGTAACACAATTATAGGACAAGGTTTTAATACCCCACTGTCAAAAAAGGACACATCTTCCAAACAAAATATAAACAAAGATATTGTGGCTTTGAACAATGTCATAGATGAAATGGACTTAATTGATATATAAGAGCATTTCATCCCAAAGAAGCAAAACACACATTCTTTTCAAATGCACATGGAACATTTTCAATGATAGACCACATGATAGGACACAAAACGAGCCTCAACAAATTCAAGAAAATTTAAATTGTACCAAGCATTTTCTCTGACCACAAGATACTGAAACAAGAGACCAACCTCAAGGAAAAAAAAAACAACTCAAAAACACTCAAACTCATGGAGATTGAATAGCATGCTATTAAACAATGAATGGGTCAAGAATGAGATTAGGGAAGAAATCAAAAAGTTTCTGGAAACAAATGAAAATAAACTCATAACAACTCAAAACTTATGGAACAAAGCAAAGGCATTCCTGAGAGGGTAGTTCACGGTGAAACAGGCTTTCCTAAAAAAGGTAGAAACATTTCAAATGAACAAACTAACCGTCCATCTAAAAGAACTCAAGGAACAACAAGAAAGAGCACAGATCAAGTAGAAGGAAGGAAATAACCAAGATCAGAGCAGAAATAAATGACATAAAGACTAAAAGCACCATTCTAATGAATCCAGGACCTGGTTCTTTGAAAAGATAAACAAAATTGACTAGCCTTTAAGGAGACTAATCAAGATAAAAAAAGAAGACTCAAATAAACACATCAGAAATAAAAGAGGAGAGATTACAAGTGATACCACAGAAATACAAAGGACTGTAAGAAATTACTATGAAGAACTATATGCCAAGAATTTGGAAAACCTGGGTGAAATGGACAAATTTTAGAAAAATATAGTCTTCCAGAAGCAGCAGAAAGCCTGAAGAAACCAATAACAGTAGACGGAATTGAAGCAGTAATCAAAAAACTCTTGACACACAAAAGCCCTGGACCAGATGTTTTCACAGAAGCATTCTACAAAGCATTTAAGGAAGACCTAACCACCATCCTTCACAGACTATTCCAAATAATCCAAAATGATGGCAGCCTCCCAAACTCTTTTTACGAAGCCAGCATTATTTTAATTCCAAAACCAGATAAAACATAGCAAAGAAAGAAAACTTCAGGCCAATATTATTGATGAACATAGATGCTAAAATTATAAACAAAATATTTGCAAACCACATCCAGCAATATGTTAAAGAGATCATACACCATGATCAAGTGGGATTTATTCAAGGGATGCAAGGATGATACAATGTTCAAGATTCAATAAACATAATATATCACATCGACAAAAGGAAACACAAAAATCACATGATTATATCAATAAATGTAGAAAAAGAATTTGATAAGGTATAGCACCTATTTATAATAAAAACACGCAGCAAAGTGGGAGTGGAGGGAGCATTCCTCATCATAATAAAGACCAAATATAAGAGACCGACAGCCAACATCATACCCAATAAACAAAAACTTAGAGATTTCCCAGTGGGCTGGGATGGGAGCAAAAGACAGAAAACTACTTGAAAAATAATTAAATAAATAAAAAAAATCAGGAACAAAACAAGTATGCTCACTTTCACCACTCCTATTCAACATAGTACTGGAAATCCCAGCCACAGCAACTAGATAAATAAATAAATAAATAAATAAATAGCATCCAAATTGGAAAGGAGGAAGTAAAACTGTCATCATTTGCAGATGACATGATAGTGTACATAAAAAATTCTATACACACCACCAAAAGTCTACTTGACCTAATAAATGAATTTGGCAAAACAGTGAAATATGAAGTCAATATTCAGTAACCAAAGGCATTTTTTGTACAACAGAAGTGAAATATCAGAAACAAAAATCAGGAAAAAAATCCCATTTGATATAGCAACAAGAAAAATAAAGTACCTAGGAAGAAACCTAACCAAGGAGGTAGAAGACCTGTACTCAACAAACTATACAACACAGAAGAAAGAAATTAAGAAAGACACAAACAAAATGGAATCAAATGCCATGCTCATGAATTGGAAGAATTAACATAATCAAAATGGCCATAGTACCAAAAGCAACTTAAAGATTCAATGCAATCCTTATTAAAGTACCAATAACATATTTCACAGATATAGAACAAACATTTCAGAAATTTGTATGGAACCATAAATAACTCTGAATAACTGCATCAATTTTGAGAAAGAAGAACAAAGCAGGAGAGATCACCGTACCTGATATCAAACTGTATTACAAGGCCACGGTAACCAAAACAATCTAGTATTGTAATAAAAACAGGCACATAGATGAATCGAACAGAACGGAGAGCTCAGAAATAAACCCAAGTCTCTATGGTCCATCAGTATTTGACACAGGTGGTAGACGAATAAAATGGAGTAAAAATAACCTCTTCAACAAGTGGTGGGAGATCTGGTCAGCTACATGCAAAAAAAAAATTGAAAATCTATCACCATCTTACATCATACACAAAAATAAATTAAAGGTGGATAAAAGACTTAAATATAAGTGTGACACCATAAAAGTCCTAGAGGAAAACATCAGCAAAAAAACATCAGACATTCCACTCAGCAACGTCTTCACTGATATGTCCCCAAAACAAGTGACAAAGGATAAAGTGATAAAGGAAAGAACAAACAAATGGGACCTTATCAAATTAAAAAGCTTCTGCATGTCTAAAGAAAACAACATTAAGATGAAAAGAGAACCAACTGTATGAAAAAACATATTTGCCAATGGTACCTCAGACAATGGTTTGATCTCTAAAATATGAAGAGAACGCACATGACTATACACCAGGAAGACAAAAATCCTAATTAAAAAATTGGCAAAGGACTTGAACAGATAATTCTCCAAGCAGGACATGCAGAGGGATCACAGACATATGAAAAGATGCTCAGCATCACTAGCTATCAGAGAGATGCAAATTAAAACCACAATGAGATACTACTTCACACCAGCCAGAATGTCCATCATTCTGGTAATAAACAAACCTGCTTATACACAAATCAACAAACAATAAGTGCTGGTAAATAGGAACTATAAGTTGTGGAGAATAGGGAACCCTAGTACAGTGTTGGTGGGAATGCAGACTGGTGCAACCACTATGAAAACAGTATGGAATTTCCTCAAAAAACTAAAAATAGAATTTCTTTTTTCCAGGTAATTCCACTGCTAAGATTATACCCTGAGAATCTTGAACCAGCATTTCAAAAGAACCTATGCACTGCAATGTTTACAGAAGCACTATTTACAATAGTCAAGTGCTGGATAAGTGCCCACCAGTAAATCAGTAAATTGTACATTTATACAATGAATACTATGCATCAGAAAGAAAAAAAAGAACTCATCCTTCGAGACAGCATGGATGGAACTGGAGAGTATTATGCTAAGTGAAATAAGGCAGGCAATGAAAGACAAATATCATATATCACCTACAAGTGGCAGATAATCAACAAAATAAACAAGTGAATGAAATACAACCAGAGACATGGAAATAAAAAACAAACTGACAGTGACCAGAGAGAGGAGGGGGAAATGTGGAGAAAGAAGGGGAAGGATCAAGTCACAGAACATGTATAAATATCCATGGAGAAAGAGAACAGAGTGGGAAGCTTTGAAAGTGGAAGGTGGTTGGTGGTTAGTTAGGGTAGGGGAGTATAATGTAGGCAAAATGGGGCAAGTGTAAAAAAATAAAATATAATTATGGTTTGATAAAAATGATTTTTAAATTAATAAACAAAATAGTGACAATAATAAAAGGAATTTTTACTTTTTGCGACAGCATGGAGGGAACTAGGGACTATTATGGTAAGTGAAATAAGCCAGTCAGTAAAGACAAATACCATAAGATTTCACTTATTAGAGGTAGAGGAATCTAATAAACAAAACAAAGTGATAGCAAAATAGAACCAGAAGCATAGAATCATAGAATAGACTGACAGTGGTAAGAGCAGAGGAGGGAAGTGGTGACTCTTTGAAAGAGGGTGAAGGGATTGGTTAAATAACATGTATGAAGGACCCGTGGACAGGTGAACTGTATGGGGATTGGCTATGGAATTGGTGCATGGACTGAGTGGAGGGTCAAAGGGAAAATAATTGAGAGAACTGTAATAGCATAAACAATAATAAGCCCTGCCTGGTGTAGCTCAGTGGATTAAGTGCAGCCTGCAAACCAGAGGATCGCTGTTCAATTCTCAGTCAGGTCACATGCCTGGCTTGTAGGCCAGTTCCCAGCAGGAGATACACCAGAAGCAACCACACATTGATATTTATCTCCCTCTCTCCTTCCCTTCCCCTCTAAAGATAAATAAATAAAATATCTTAAAAAGAAAACCTTTAAAAACAATAATAAAATTATGCTAAATCTAAAATTCCTATTTTCTATCAATGGAACAAAAAAGATTTCATGACAACATATCTGTTTTCAACATAGTTTACACAGTGTTTTAAGGCCATTCTTCAGAACTACTGCTCATAAAAAGCAATTCCTTCAAAATATTACTGTTCACTAATAATAACCTGTCCATCCAAGAAGCTCTGATGGAGCTATATCATGAAATTAAAGTTTTTAATGCCTTCTAAAACAATATCCATTCTGAAGCTCCATGGATCAAATATTAATTTTAAATTTTGTCATATTATTTAAGATATATACTTCATAAGGTGTTTAGCTGCCATAGAAAGTGATTCTTCTTTTTTTATTGTTGTGCAAGTACAGTTGTCACCATTTTCCCTGAACCCCTCCCCCTGACCCCAGTCATTCCCATTTTCCACCATTGATCTTAACCACCTTTATATATGTTACTGAAAACCCTCCCCCCTTTTTCACTCATTACCTCTCCCACCACCACCTATTTACTGTCAGTTTGTTCTTAATTTCCATTTGTCTGGTTATATTTTGCTTGCTTGTTTGCTTTGTTGATTAGGTTCTACTTATAAGTGAGATCCTATGGTGTTTGTTTTTCACTGCCTAGCCTATTTCACTTAGCATAATACTCTTCAGTTCCATCCATGATGTCACAAAGAATAGGAGCTCCTCCTTTTTTTGCTGCATAGTATTTCACTGTGTATATGTACCACAGTTTTTGGATCCATTCATTTACTGATGGGCACTTAGGTTGCTTCTAGCACATGGCTAATGTAAATTGTGCTGTTATGAACATTGGGGTGCATAGGTTCTTTTGAATTGGTGTTTCAGAGTTCTCAGGACATAATCCTAGCAGTAGAATTGCTGGGTCGAAAGGCAGTTCTGTTTTTATTTTTCTGAGGAAATTCCATACTGTTTTTTTATGACGGCTTCACCAGTGATTCTTCTGATGGATTTGGGCATGGTAAACTAAAAACCTTCTGGAAAAGATTCACCATTCTAGATGTCATTGGGAACATTTTTGATTCAGGAGAAAAGGTCAAAACATCAACATTATCAAGAATTTGGAAGAAGTGATTACAATCCTTGTGAATGATATTGAGAGATTCAAGAGTTTAGTGGAAGATGTTAACTTCTTATGTGTTGAAAATAGCAAGAGAACTAGAGTTAGAAGTGGAATTAATAATGTGGCTGAGTTGCTGCAGTCTCATGGTAAAACTCTCATGGATGAGGTTTCAAATACAATGGTTTCTACTCCCGCCAAAGATGATGTGATGAATATTGAAATGACAGCAAAGGATTTAAAATATTATATGGACTGAGTTAATAAAGCAGCAAGATGTGAAAAGATTGAGTCCAATTTTGGAAGAAGTTATACTGTGGGTAAAATGCTGTCAAACCGCATCATATATTACAGAGAAATAATTTGTGAGAGGAAGAGTCAATCAGTTGGCAACTTTATTGCTGTCTTATTTTAGTAAATTACCAAAGCCACTCAGTCTTCAGCAGTTACCACCCTGATGAATCTTCAGCCATCTGGACTGAGACAAGACCCTCCACCAGAAAGATTACTACTCACTAAAGGCTCAGATGATGTTTAGCATTTTTTAGGAATAAAGTATTTTAAATTAACATATGTATATTGTTTATTTTTATACGCAATGCTATTGCACACTTAATAGACTGCAGTATAGTATAAACATAATTTTTATATGCACTGGAAACCAAAAATGTAAGTCACTCAATTTATTGTGATGGTTGCTTTATTATGGCAGTCTAGAACCAAACCCACATCATCTCCACTACATCTCTGTAGAAGTGCGTTATTGAAATCTGGAGCTATGCTGTTGAAATACTGTCCATGTGCTATTATTTTTCTCTAAGAAATAAACAATTGATTACTATTGCTTTTTTTGGTTAAAGAAATTGTGCTTTTGTTCACATCAATGAGGTTAAGTGTCAAGTCAATTTAACAAATACCTCTTGAGTAGCAATTTTGTGCCAGATGCTATATACACAGTGGAATATGGAAATAAATGTAATGCAGTAGTTGGCATGGAGTTAAACACAGAGGAAGGTTTGTCAATAAAGTGAAGCTCAAGATCATTCTAAGTACAAGAAAATGTGTTTCTTTACTCAGCAAATTATTATGTATAAAGAACTGACTTTCAGAGGCAAAGCATAATTTATCTTTTATATAAATGGTTGATTTTATACAGGAAAACACACGCATGTTTCTTTACAGGTTTTGGTTGATAATGCTCTCATTCTGGGCAGAAATGGCATACATCAAGTCAATACAAAGAGACATCTGATATACAATGCTTAATAAAGTGGTAGCTGTACATGGCTTCCATGGCCAGTCAGGGATGGAGAGTGAGTGGGGGAGTAGCAGACAAATTCAGAGAGAAGAAAAATATGAGGAGTATCAGGACACAGAATAGGTTCAAGAACTTGGCAGTAAAAAGAGGGCCTAAAGAGTTGTGTGTTTTGCATACTTGGCTCTATTGTGCTGTTCTATTCCTTAAGGTCATTCCCCTCATTGCTTACAAATTTAAGAAAAAGTCTGACACACAGTGACATTGCAAGGGATAGTGTACACACCAAGGACACAGGGTCCTAAGAAAAGAGAAGAGCCACAGGAGGGAAGAACTACAGTTTGGAGTTAAAGGACTCAGGGAAGTAATTTGGTACATGTCCTAATTTAAAGTTACAAACAAAAAATTACTCTCCAAATTATACTAACATGAACCATGGGAGAGGAAGCAGAACATCAGTTGACTTTCTTCATATCAGGACTAATGTATATATAATAGTAGACAAAAAGATTTATACAATATTTCTTACCAGATTTCAGGGACAAGGACAGTTTTGAGATTGGGGTTGTCACTTTGAGCTAAAAGAGAAGATTCTATCAGAGAAGGACATTTAGAAACAATAAGAATATTGTGAAAATGATGGAGATTCATCTCTGAGAGAAGTCAATAATTGTAGATGTTTTGTTTGGATTAAAGGCAACACAGAGGAGTGATTAGGGGCCATGAGCTTTGTCAGACAGGCCCAAAGTGGATCCTCATTCTACTACCAGTGAGTTAAGTAATCTACAATATTTTTTGTTAACATGTTTGTGTTATGAGGGCAATTAAGTAGTAAAATATCTTCAAAATATTTCATTAGCACTTGGCACATAATGTGCCTTCATCAAATGATGATTATATCAATTGGAGTTAGACAATGAACAAATGATTATGTGATGATTATAGTTAAGGAAACTATAGGTAAATTTTATAGACCAGGGGTGTTAAACTCATTTTGACCAGGGGCCCCATAAATCCTGAGGTTGCTTTCAAAAGGCCGAATATAATTTTAGGACTGTATAAATGTAACTACTCCTTAACTAGGAGCAAAGAACTCAGCCCTGCCACCAGGTAGAAACAAGGTGCTGGGCCAGATAAAACAAGGTGGAGGGTTGAATTTGGCCCCCAGGCCTTGTGTTTGCCACCTGTGCTACAGTCTATATTCTCGAGTCAAACAGAGGATTCTCTATATCCTCTGTGAAAACTTGACTATAAAAACAACTTTAGTTTAGTGAGGATTACTTGAACAAAGGCAAAGCTATATATAACATGAAGACTAAGGAAACAGCTTAAGTAGAGGGTCTAAGTTGCTGTTTGAATAACCATCCAAATGAAATTTCATGTAAAATTTGGACAGCACTTTGAACCCAGCCTCTGGCTACTTAAGGAAAAGTTAAAGGGGCTGAATTCATAATAGCATTGAAACAGTTTGGGCACAATATGTAATGTGTAATGTTTGATCCAGAATTTTAGATGATGTTCCAAGTTGAGAAAAAAAACATCCTTCTCCAGCCATACTCAGACTCTGACCCATAAAGGCTTAGCATGATAGAAAGATCAGAGGGCTCTTTCTCATGGAGACACATCTCTGGAGATTTTTCTTTTGACGTTTTAGTTGACTAAAACACTTTCAACATGCGTATGGTGTATGTGTGTTTTTAAGGCAGCATATTACAGTATGACACAGGGTGGGTGGTTATTGTGTGCAGATGTTGGTACACTTGGTTGGGGAAGGATGGAACAAAATTTTGAGACTTTGTGCTTTCAAAATAGATTTAGGGTGGGTGTGAGTAGGGCTGGGGAAAGTGATGGTGGAAAAATGGAGACAACTGTATTCGAGCATCAATGTAAAACATAAAAAAAGAGTTAGTGGAAGAGAGACTGGAAGCAAAGAGTAGTCAGAGGTGATTAAAGGATACAGATTGAGTACCCACTCTATTATTTTCTTCTTTGCATCTCAATATACAAAAGAAGTGTCTGCATAATCATACTATAATTTGGGGTTTTCCTGTTACCCTGCTGTCAAGAGTCTGCAGTTCTACCAAAAGAATATTCTCATTAGTCTGTTGTACAAATGTTGAATGCATTTTAAACTACCATAGGTCACTATTTTGAAAGGAAGGTGATGTACATCTTTACAAAGTTAAAGAGACTTAGAGAATACAAACCTCAGTGTAAAAATATTAAAAAAATAGATTACCTGAATTATTTTAAAAATGCTATAAAGTTATAAAAAGAAATTTTCATGATTTCACTGGCATGCATGGATGATGAAAGAGAAAAAAGCTACTGAAAAAATAATTAGTTGAGATTTAAAAACCAAAACAAGAAGATAAAAGTAAACATTTAATATTACTACACATTTGTTTTTTTTTTTAAATCACAAGTTGCTGGCTGAGTGGTGGTGGTGGTGAGGGTGGAGGGATTGTGCAAAAAAAGGAAAAAAAGAGCAAAAATTTATGGACATGGACAACAGTGTGGTGATTGCCAGTGGGAGGACAGTGGAAGAGAAGTGGAGGAAGGTATGGAGGGGATAAGTGGTGATAAAAGGAGACTTGACTGGAAGTGGTGAACACACAATACAGTGTACAGATGATGTATGTGGAATTGTGTGCCTGAAATCTGTATAATTTTGCTAACCAGTGTCACTCTAATACATTCAATAAAAAGGAAAATAACTGCAACTTCCTTGTAAAATTTTATCGCTTAATCTATTTTTGCCATAAATATTTTTTGTGATATCACAGTACAGTTATAATTAGCACCGGAAAAGCTGAGATTGCATATGCACTTGTAGCAAAGTTTGGTTCCATCTCAGAAAGTTAGTTTTGGAGCACACATCTTAATATGAGCCCTAATTCAATCCATAAGCAAATAGGTCGCATCTTAGGGAGGAAAAAAATGTAGAATGGCTCGAAGCATGTGCATCAGAACTCATCAGAACTCACCCAATGCAGACCACAGCATGACACCTGTGCACACGTTGGCAGGCTGATTAATAGCCTGTCACCTTGGTTGTTGACTGGTGAATTATTTATACCTATAAGGTACTAAATAATTTAAAGCTTATATGCTAAACTACAGCTGAGAGTGACAAGAGGAAGGTAGTCTAAAATTCCAACCAGGGAGGTCACTGCCCTTGTTCTCAGAGCACTTTAGAACACAATATCTGCTGACTGTTTTCAGAAAAAAAGAGAGAAAGATGAAAAATGAAAGTGGGTTGATTTGGTGTAAGGTGTTAGAGAGTGAAAGGCTTCAGCAATCAAATAGAAAGTTGCTTTAAAGAAAACACAGTATATAACAATAAAGGGTGCTAAATTTTCATAGGAAATATAACTATTTGGCTTCAAAATTTAATCACAAAATCTAGATGCACTACATCTCTTAACATTTGTCTCCAGGGAGTTTACTATGCTTTCTGATCACAGAAGATTGGGACAGACCACTAGTTTCACCTGTGGCTGTGGCTATCATACATATATATATTCCTAGTACAGCAAAAGTGACTTAGAAAAAATAGCATCAGATAAGTTGTAATACATCTGCAGAGTCAGGAAGTCTACACATTTTCAACTTTTTTTGTTTTTCTGATCTATGAACATGGTTTATTGCTCCATTTATTTATTTTATTTTTCATTTTTAAATAACTTTATTTAGTTATTTTTCAAGTAAAGTTTTTTGTCTATTTCCCCCATCCCAGCCCCCCCCTGCCCCATGCTCCCCACCTCCCTCCCATTTCCACCCCCCTTAGTTCTCGTCCCTGTGTCCTTCCTATTTGTTCCTCCAAATCCCTCCCCTTTTTCCCCCTTAAATTCCCTTCCCTCTCCCCTCTGGACACTGTCCCCTTGTTCTCCATTTCAGTGTCTTTGTTTTTATTCTGTTTGCTTGTTTGTTTTGTTGTTTAGCTTCCTGTTAAAGGTAAGATCATATGGTATTTGTCTTTCAACACCTGGCCTATTTCACTCAGCATAATGCTTTCCAGTTCCATCCATGTTGTCGCAAAGGGTAGTAGCTCCTTCTTGCTCTCTGCTGCATAGAATTCCATTGTGTATATGTACCACAATTTTTTGATCCATTCATTGACTGACGGGCACCTAGGTTGCTTCCAACTCTTGGCTATTGTAAATTGTGCTGCAATGAACATTGTGGTGCATCGGTTCTTTGAAATTGATGTTTTAGGATTCTTAGGATATAATGCTAGCATTTGGAATCGCTGGTTCAAAAGGCAGGTCGATTTTTATTTTTCTGAGAAAATTCCATACTGTTTTCCATAGTGGTTGTACCAGTCTGCAATCCCACCAACAGTGAACTAAGGACCCCTTTTCTCCACAACCTCTCCAACATTTGTTGTTTGTTGCATTGTTTATGATAACCATTCTGACCAGTGTAAATACACATTTTCAATTTAGAAGATGAAAAGGAAATTTCGAGAAGAAGAAACATTAAGATTTTTAACATCTTATTGATGTCACAAAATAGTTTCAAAATAACAATTACATTTAGGAAAGCACATTAATTTTATTTTTATATATGTATCAAAATATTAAATTGTATTTATATAATTAGTTATTGATTGCTGCAAATTGTTATTGTGTACAATTCAAGACAACTAAATATTTGTTGTGCAAATAAGCAGTAAATATATGAAATCTGTCTGGAAGATATCCAGCCATGTAATATGAAAAACAGAGATATTTATTGAAGATGATTCAAGACACAAGAAACATTGAACATAGGACAATGATATTTCAGTCCCTTTCAAAGTGGGACCTCACACAGTTCTCTCAATTGTCATCAGCTCTTCCATCATCTTTTCTTAAATCTCATTGGCAATTTGAAATCTTTTCTTTTTCAAAGGTGACTTAAATTTGGGGAAAAGCCAGAAGTCCCAGAACACTAAATCTGAACTGTAGGGGGACTGAGTCACCTGGGACATTTGATGTTTTGCCAAAAAACTCAGTACAAGACGTGAGGAATGAGCAGGTGTGTTATTGGGATGAAGCTGTCAGTTACCTACCAGTTGCCCATATCTGCAGCCTCTGAATCATGGAAATATTTTCCATGGAGGAATGTTCAAGCTTAACACAAAATTTGATGCAGATTCCTTGCTCTACTCACTCAGTCATTTTGATAGTGATGGCCACACAGTACATGTTCACTCAACAGTGTCTGCCATCCCCACTGTGAAGTCATCATTGTTCATGCATGTGCATTCCAGTCCACTATCCTTCACTGCCAGGTTACACTGATGCCAGGCAAACCATTCATGTTATATTAACAATGGCTGCAATATTTCTGGTCAAACTAAAAGCCCAGTGTTTTATTTTAAACATTCTTTATTGTTCAAGTAGTTTTCTTCTTCACCCCCCCAACCCTTTCCACCACCCCAGGACTCCCCACATCCAGCCCCCTTCTCTAACCTCCTATTATTGTTCATGTGTCCTTCATAACAGCTCCTGCATACTCCTCACCCATTTCTTCCCTTATCCCCTCTCCTCTCCTCCATGGTCACTGTGAACCAGTTCTCAACTTCAATGTCTTTGGTTGTATTTTGTTTCCTTTGTTGATTAGGTCCTGTTAAAGGTGAGATCATATGGAATTTGTCTTTCATTGCCTGGCTTATTTCACTTAGCATAAATGCTCTCCAGTTCCATCCCCGCTGCTGCAAAGGGTAGGAACTCCTTTCTTTCTGTTGCATAGAATTCCATTGTCTGAATGTACCAGTTTTTTGATCCATTCATTTACTGATGGGCCCCTAGGTTGCTTCCAGCACTTGGCTGTTGTAAATGGTGCTGCTAGGAACATTGGGGTGCATAAATTCTTTTGGATTGGTGTTTCAGGGTTTTTAGGATATAATCCTAGCAGTGAAATTGCCAGATCAAAAGGCAGTTCCATTTTTATTTTTCTGAGGAAATTCCATACTGTTTTCCATAGTGGCTACACCAGTATGCAATCCCACCAACGATGCATTAGGGTTCTTTTTTATCTACAACCTCT
Source organism: Artibeus jamaicensis (assembly GCF_021234435.1). Lineage (NCBI taxonomy): Eukaryota > Metazoa > Chordata > Mammalia > Chiroptera > Phyllostomidae > Artibeus > Artibeus jamaicensis. The sequence goes on along the minus strand of NW_026521810.1, from coordinate 3,897,001 downwards.
CTAGCACTTGTTTGTTGCTTTCTCAACAGCTTGAACTGGTATCTACTCACGGTATTAATTTGCGTCTCTCTGATGGCTAGGGATACTGAGCATTTTTTCATACATCTCTGGACATGCTGTATGTCCTCCTTGGAGAAGTGTCTGTTCAAGTCCTTTGCCCATTTTCTAATTGGGATGTTCATCTTCCTGGAGTGGAGTAATGTGAGTACTTTATATATTTTAGAAATCAAACGCTTGTCCAAGGTATAATTGGCGAATGTGTTTTTCCATACAGGTGGTTCTCTTTTCATTTTAATGCTGTTTTCTTTAGCAATGAAGAAGCTTTTTACTTTGCTGAGATCCCATTTGATTATTCTCTCCTTTATGTCCCTTACCCTAAGGGACATATCAGTGAAAATATTGCTGTGTGGAATATCTGAGATTTGCCTGCATGTGTTCTCCTCAAGGACCTTAAAGGTGTCACAATTTATACTTAAGTCTTAAATCCACCTTGAATTTATTTTTGTGTATGGTGTAAATTGGTGTTCAAGTTTCATTTTTTTACATGTAGCTGTCCAGCTCTCTCAACACCATTTGTTGAAGAAGCCATTTTTGCTCCATTTTATGCTGCTGTTCACTCTGTTTTTTAAAATTTTTATTTAGTTATTTTTCAAGTACAATATTCTGTTTATTTCTCCAATCCCAGCCTACCCCTACCCCATGCACCCCATGTCCCTCCCATTTCCAACCCCTTAGTTATTGTCCCTGTGTACTTTATACTTGTTCCTCTAAATCCCTCCCATTTTTTCCTTTAAATTCCCTTCCCTCTCCCCTCTGGTCACTGTCCCCCTGTTCTCTGTTTCAGGGTCTTTGTTTTTATTTTGCTTGCTTGTCTGTTTTGTTGTTTAGCTTCCTGTTAAAGGTGAGATCATATGGTATTTGTCTTTCCACCCCTGGCTTATTTCACTCAGCATAATGCTTTCCAGTTCCATTCATGTTGTTGCAAAGAGTAGTAGCTCCTTCTTTCTCTCTGCTGCATAGAATTCCATTGTGTATATGTACCACAATTTTTTTGATCCATTCATTGACTAACGGGCACCTAGGTTGCTTCCAACTCTTGGCTATTGTAAATTGTGCTACAATGAACATTGTGGTGATAGGTTCTTTGAAATTGATGTTTTGGAGTTCTTAGGATATAATCCCATTGCTGGATTAAAGGCGGGTCGATTTTTATTTTTCTGAGAAAATTCCATACTGTTTTCCATAGTGGTTGTACCAGTCTGCAATCCCACCAACAGTGAACTAAGGTTCCCTTTTCCCCACAACCTCTCCAACATTTGTTGTTTGTTGCTTTGTTTATGATACCCATTCTGACTGGTGTAAGGTCGTATTTCATTGTGGTTTTAATTTGCATCTCTCTGATAGCTAGCGATACTGAGCATTTCTTCATGTGTCTCTGGATCTTCTGTAGGTCCTTTTTGAGGAAGTGTCTGTTCAAGTCCTTTTTCCCATTTTTTAATTGGGTTGGTTGTCTTCTTAGAGTGGAGCCGTGTAAGTTCTTTGTATATTTTGGAGACTAAACCTTTGTCTGAGGTATCATTGGCAAATATGTTTTCCCATACAGTTGGTTGCCTTTTTAATTTAATACTGTTTTCTTTAGCCATGCAGAAGCTTTTTATTTTGATGAGATCCCATTTGTTTATTCTTTCCTTTATATTCCTTGCTCTAGGGGACATATCAGTAAAAATGTTGCTGTATGAAATATATGAGATTTCCCTGCCAATGTTCTCCTCTAGGACTTTAATGGTTTCAAGGCTTATATTTAAGTCTTTTCTCCACCTTGAATTTATTTTGGTGTATGGTGTAAATTGGTGCTCGAGTTTCATTTTCTTGCATGTAGCTGTCCATTTCTTCCAACATCATTTGTTGAAGAGGCTATCTTTACTCCATTTTATGTTACTGCCCCCTTGGTTGAATATTAATTGACTGTAGAGAGTTGGGTTGATTTCTGGGCTCTCTGTTCTGTTCCATTGGTCTATGTGCCTGTTTTTATGCCAGTACCAGGCTGTTTTGATTACAGTGGCCTTGTAATACAATTTGCTATCAGGTATTGTGATTCCTCCTACTTTGTTTTTCTTTCTCAAAAGTGCAGCTGCTATTCGGGCTCATTATGGTTCCATATAAAATTTTGAAGTGTTGGTTCTATGTCTGTGAATATTAGTTGCCCATAGAGACTTGGGTTTATTCCTGTGTTCTCTATTATGCTCCATTGGTCCATGTGTCTGTTCTTATGCCAGTACCAGGCTGTTTTGATTACAGTGGTCTTGTAATACAGTTTGGTATCAGGTATTGTGATCCCTCCTATTTTACTCTTCTTTCTCAAAATTGCAGCAACTATTCAGGGTCATTTATGGTTCCATACAAAAATTGAAGTGTTTGTTCTATATCTGTGAAATATGTCACTGGTATTTTAACAGGTATTGCATTGAATCTGTAAATTGCTTTGGATAGTATGAACATTTGGATGACTTTAATTATTCCAATCCATGAACACAGTATATGTTTCCATTTGTTTGTGTATTCTTTAATTTGTTATTTCAGTGTTGTGTAGTTTTCTGAGTACAGGTCTTTTATCTACTTGGTTAGGTTCATTACTAGTTATTTTATTTTTTCTCGTTGCTATATCAAATGGGATTTTTTTCCTGATTTCTGCACCTGCCATTTCATTGTTGGTATACAAAAATGCCTCTGATTTCTGAATATTGACTTTGTATCTCACTGTTTTTCCAAATTCATTTATTAGGTTGAGCAGTTTTGGGGTGGAATCTATGATTTTCTATGTACACTATTGTGTCATGTGCAAAGAATGATAGTTTTGTTTCTTCTTTTTCAATTTGGATGCTTTTTATTTATTTATTTTCTGTCTGATTGCTGTGGCCAGGACTTCCAATACTATGTTGAATAGAAGTGGTGAAAGTGGACAACCTTGTCTTGTTCCTCATCTTAGTGGGAATGTTTTTAGCTTTTGCCCATTGAATATGATAATTGGCTTTAGGTTTCTCATAAATGGCCTTTATTATGTTGAAGAAATCTCCCACTATTTCACTTTACTAAGTATTTTTATCATAATTGTGTACTATGTCTTATCAAATGTGTTTATGCATTTATTGATATGATCATGTGATTTTTCTGTTCCATTTTTTGATGTGATGTATTATGTTTATTGATTTGCAAATATTGTGCCATCCTTGCATCCCTGTGATAAATCCCACTTCGTCACAGTGTATGGTCTTTTTAACATATTGCTGGATGCGGTTTGCCAATATTTTGTTGAGGATTTTAACATTTATGTTCATCAGTGATATTGGCCTGAAGTTTTCTTTCTTTGTTCTATCTTTATCTGGTTTTGGGATTAGGATTACACTGGCTTTATTTTAAAAGTTTGGGGGGTCTTGCATGTTCTTGAGCTTTTTGGAATAGTCTGTGAAGCATAGGGGTTAGCTTTCCTTAAATGCTTTGTAGAATTCTCCTGTGAAACTGTCTGGTCCAGGACTTTTATGTGTTGAGATTTTTTTGATTACTGCTTCAATTTCATTAGCTGTTATCGGTTTGTTCATTCTTTCTCCTTCTTCTTCATTCAATTTGGAAGGATTCTATTTTTCTAGAAATTTGCCATCTCACCTAGGCTGTCAAAATTCTTGGTATACAATTCTTTGTAGTAAATTCTTATAATCCTTTGCATCTCTGTGGTATCAGTTGCAAACCTCTTTCATTTCTAATGGTGTTTATTTGGGTCTTCTCTCTTTTTTTCTTGATGACCCTGCTTAAATGCTTGTCGATTTTTTATCTTTTCAAGGAAAAAGCTCCTGGATTTATTTGTCATTGGAATTGTGCTTTTAGTCTCTATGTCATTTATTTCTTCTCTGATCTTGGTTATTTCCTTTCTTTTACTTGCTCTAAGCTGTCTTTGTTGTTGTTCTTCAAGTTCTTTTAGGTGTAGGGTGAGGTCATTTTTTAGAAATATTTTTATTTTTTTAGGTAGGCCTGAATTTCTATGAACTTCCTTTTTGAGACTGTCTTCATGGTGTCTCATAAGTTTTGTGTTGTTGTGAGTTTATTTTTATTTGTTTCCAGAAACTTTTTTATTTCTTTCTTGATCTCATTCTTGACCTATTCATTGTTTAATACCATGTTATTCAATCTCCATCAGTTTCAGTGTTTTTGAGTTTTTCCCTTGAGCTTGGTTTCTAGTTTTAGTCCCTTGTGGTCACAGAAAATGCTTGATATGATTTTAATTTTCTTCAATTTGTTGAGGCTTGTTTTGTGTCCTATCATGTGGTCTATCTTTGAAAATATTCCATGTGCAATTGAAAAGAATGTGTATTTTGCTTCTTCGGGATGAAATATATATATATTCAGTTAAGTTAGTTTCATCTAGGACATTGTTCAGTGCCACAGTATCTTTGTTGATATTTTGTTTGGAATATTTATTCATTTTTAACTTGTTATAGTAGGGAGTGTTGAAATCTCCTGCTATAATTGTGTTATAGTAGGTCATCCAAAATTTTCTTTATGTATTTGGGTGCTCCTATATTGGGTGTATATATTTCCAATGTTTAAGTCTTCTTGATGGATTCTTTCATTGAGTATTATGAAGTGACCTTCTGGGTCTCTTTTTAAAAATATTTTATTTATTTATTTATCTTTAGAGGGGAAGGGAAGGAGAGAGGGAGAGAAACATCAATGTACGGTTGCCTTTTGTGGGTCCCCTGCTGGGAACTGGCCTTCAGGGAACCAGTCTGCAACCCTGGCATGTGCCCTGACTGGGAAATGAACAGCAACTGTCTGGTTCCCAGGCCTGCACTCAATCCAGTGAGCTACACCATCCAGGGCTTGGGTCTCTTTTTACAGCCCTTTTTTCGAAGTCTATTTTGTCTGATAGTTACTTTTGTCTGAGTATTGTTACCCTGGCTTTTTTTTTTGTCATGTCTGTTTGCTTGGAGTATTTTTTTCTAGCCCTTCATTTTCAATCTGTGTAGGTCTTGTGTTCTCAAGTGAGTCTCTTGTAGTCAGCATATGTATGGGTCATGATCTCTTATCCATTCAGCTATTACATATCTTTTGATTGGGGCATTTAATCCATTTCCATTTAAGGTTATTATAGATAGTTACTTATTCTTTGCCATTTTTTGTACCTGTGTCCCTCTCTCTCTCACTCTTTTCCTTCCTTTTCTTAAAGCAGTCCCTTTAACATCTCTTGCAGAGCTGGTTTGGAGGATCTTTCTTTTTTTAGACTTATTTTTTTCTGGGAATCTCCTTGTTTTTCCTTTCATTTTAGTTCAGAGCCTTGGTGGATAAAGTAGCCTTGTTTGTAGGACTTTTGTTTCAATTACTTGGAATATGTCTTGACATTCTCTTATGGCTTGGTGCATTTCTATTGAGAAGTCAGCTGCTAGTCTTACTGGGGTTACCTTTGTATGTTACTTTCTGTTTTTCCCTTGCTGCCTTTAAAATTCTTTGTTTTGGAATTTTGCCATTTTAATTATAATGTATCTTGAAGTGGGCCTCTTTGGGTTCCTCTTAATTGAGACTCTCTGTGTTTCCTGGATTTGTGTGACTTTTTTCTTAGAAAATTAGGGGAGTTTTCCACCATCACTTTTTCAAATGGATTTTCTATCCCTTGCTCTCCTCCTTCTGGTATCCCTATTATATGGATATTGTTACATTTCATATTGTCTTGCAGCTCCCTTATCACCTGTTCATTCTTTCTGAGTCTCTTTTCATTTTCTTGCTCTATCTGTTTTTTTCTATCTTGTCCTCCAGCTGACTGATTCAATTCTTTTCTTCATCCAGCCTGCTTGTAATTCCTTCTAATGTGTTTTTTATTTCTGAGATTTTTATTGTTCATTTCTTCCTGTTTTTTATAGTTTCTTTATCTTTTTCATGATGATGTCATTCTTATTCAGTTCCTTCTAGTTTTCCCTGAGTTCACTGAACATCTTTATAACCATTATTTTGAATTCTATATCTAATAATTTGTTTACCTGCATTTTGTTTAGCTCTTTTAGTGAGGAGTGTACCATTCCTTTTGATTCCATATTATTTTTTTGTCTCCCCATTTTAGGTGACTCTTTTTTGCTTGTTTCTGTGCTTTCTGATGTTTCACTTTGAGAGCTGTCTTTGTACGGTGAACTTCTACGGTAGGAATTCTATAAGGTTCAGTGGTGTGGTATCTTTGATCTTTTTGTCTGGACTTTCTAGATTTGCTCTTTCTTTTGTTTGTGTGGGCTCTCTTATGGCACTTGGATTTTTACCCTTTGGTGCTTGCTTTCTTGGTGATTTTTCTTTTTCGACAGGTATACTGATATTCGCAGCTCTCACCTACTCTTATATGTGGTCAGTGGTAAGGTGAAGTGTTGGGAACCACTCTGCCTGGTTTCAGGAGTTGTAACTGCCCTCCATGGCTATGGCTGAGTCATTGACCTCCAAACTGTGAGCCACTAAGGAGACAAAGCTTATTTTCCTGGCAGCAAGCACTGCTTGTGCTTCATCCCCTGCCCCCAATGCTTGGTTGGTTAGTCAGAGATGGGTACGATCCCTCAGTGGAGGAACAACCTAAGCCAGAAATGACCACTTGGGAGGCCATCAAGGAAGGACTTGGGGGGTTGCGACAAAGACCCTTGCCTCCCAGCTACTCTGACATAACTGAGTCCCTATTTTTGTCTGGAAGAAACACTTCCTGGCTCTAATCCACTTAGGCCTAAAAACCTATTATGGGGAAGGTAGCACAGCCCCTTGCAGGCTAGAGCGGGTTCTGGAGTGATTGGGCATAAGAAAGAATTCACAAAGTCCTGTGAAGCCTGCTTTGCTAAGAGTGCTTTCATTCATATAATAATGGTCTGGGCAGGACATGAGTGTGTCTCCTAAAGTTTTTGCAACCCCCTTACCTGACAGACACTGATTCAAACTAAGCCTTCAGATTTCTTTGAAATGTTATCTACTGTTTGATCCTTGCCATCTGACCTTCATTGGTGAATTTTACCTGTATTTCTGTGTATTATAACCTAATAAAAGCCGTTGAGGAAGGGGTTCTTGGTCTTTCTCCTCTGGGATATTGACCACCTTTCCTTCCCAACCTATCATGTCTTGGTAGTTTTATTTTGATCCATGGTGGACGGGGAGACTTGTGAGCAAAGTTGCCCCCACAGTGAGGAAAAAATAAATTAAACGGTTGGAGAGTATTTTATGGGATTTAAAGTACCAGCAAATAGAAAAGGGATTGAAGATTCTTTGAATAAGTATCATGTTAAGTGTGATATTTCACCCAACTAGGCACTTTTTATAAAAGGTGAAAGGGAGATAAGATTCTGTTTAGAGGAGAGGAGGATTTTGAGCTGAATCCAGAAAACAGAACACTTATGCAAGGTTAGATGATGAGATATAGTGAGAGTAAAAGATGGAAAGTAGGCATAGTGTGGGAGAGAATAGAGTTAACCACAAGAATAATAATGCTCAGGATTGAACTGAAGTGGGCTAAGATCAGGGAGGGTTGCTGTGTAGTATGTAGAATTGTATGGAACAATAATTATTTGCACTAGTACTGAAATAACAATAATATGATAAGAAATACATGGTTTGGATAACCAAAAAAGAAAGTACCCAATCAAGAGTTGTGTGTTATTAGAACATGGGTGAAGTGAAAGAAGAAAAATTAAAATACAATATAGAGAGAATAGGGAAAACCAGTTAAACAATGCAATTAAACAGAGAAATAACATGAGGAAAACTAAACATAGGAAGAGAAATAAAAAAAATACTAAGACGACTTCCAGCCAAGATGGAGGTGTAGGTAGACAATCTATATTTCCTTGCACAAGCAAAAGAAGGACCACAACAATTTAAAAACAAAAAAATCAACCAGAACTGGCAAAAACGAACTGTATGGAAGTTTAACAACCAAGGGGTTAAAGAAGAAACATTCTTCCAGACTGGTAGGAGGGGCAGATATGAGCAGCTGAGTGGAGAGCACTCACAGCAAGGTGGCAGCTGGTGGACCCATCAAGGCAGTGGATTGTAGAGCTGGCAGTCCCACATTTGTGTGCAGATAAACCTGGAGGAACAACTGTGGAGCAAGACAGACTGCATAATCCAGGGCTCCAGCATGGAGAAATGAAGCCTCAAACCTCTGATTGAACCATCAGTGAGGTTTGAGTGGGAGAAACTCCCAGCCTCACAGGAGAGTTCACTGGAGAGACCCATAAGGTCCTAGAACATACACAAACCCACTCACCAAGGAATCAGAACCAGAAGGGCCCAGTTTGCTTGTGGGTAGCAAGGGGAGTGACTGAAAACCATCAGAGAGCAGAACAAGCACATTGTTCCTTCTCAGACCCCTGCCCCACATACAGCGTCACATGGGTTGCCTGCCCTGGGGAACCCATAAGTATCCACCCCTCACTATGTACCAGGCACTCCAAAAAAATGACCCAAATAAGAGAACAAATCAAAGCTCCAGAAAAAAATACAACTGAGTGATAAAGATATAGCCAACCTATCAACTGCACAGTTCAAAACACTGGTAATCAACATGCTCACAGAATTGACTGAACTAGCTTGCAAATTACATGAAAAAATGAAGGCTATGCAAAGTGAAATAAAAGAAAATGAGCAGGGAATCAACAGTGACAGGAAGGAAACTGGGACTCAAATCAATGGTGTGGACCAGAAAGAAGAAAGAAACATTCAACCAGAACAGAATGAAGAAACAAGAATTCAAAAAAAATGAGCAGAGGCTTAGGAACTTCCAGGACATCTTTAAATGTTTCCAACATCCAAATCATAGCAGTACCAGAAGGAGAAGAGGAAGAGCAATAAATTGAAAACTTATTTGAACAAATAATGAAGGAGAACTTCTCCAATCTGGCAAAGGAAATAGACTTCCAGTAAGTCCTGGAAGCTTAGAGAGTCCCAAAGAGGTTGGACCCAAAGAGGAACACACCAAGGCACATCATAATTATATTACCCAAATTAAAGATAAGGAGAAAATCTAGAAGTAGCAGGAGATAAGGACACAGTTACATACAAAGGAATTCCCATAAAGACTGGCAGCTGATTTCTCAAAAGAGACCTTCTAGGCCAGAAGGGGCTGTAAAGAAGTATTTCAAGTCATGAAAGACAAGAACCTACATCCAAGATTTATCTATCCATCAAAGCTTTCATTTACAATGGAAGGACAGATAAAGTACTTCTCAGATAAGGTCAGGTTAAAGGAGTTCATCATCTCTAAGCCCTTATTATATGAGATGTTAAAGGGATTTACCTAAGAAAAAGAAGATAAAAATATGAACAGTAAAATGACAGCAATCTCATAGTTATTAACAACCACACCTAAAACAAAAACAAAAATGAACTAAGCAAACAACTAGAACAAGAACAGAAGCATAGAAATGAAGATTACATAGAGAGGGTTATCAGCTGGGGAGTGGGAGGGAGAGAGATGGGGAAAAAGTACAGAGAATAAGTAGCATAAATGGTATGTAGGAAATAGAGAGGGGGAGGTTACAAATAGTATAAGAAATGTAGAAACCAAAAAACTTATATGTATGACCCACGGACATGAGCTAAACGAGGGGAATGTGTGTGGGAGGGGATGTGCAGGACAGGGGAATAAGGGATATAGAGGAAAAGTGGAACAACTATAATAGCATAATCAATAAAATATATTAAAATACTAATAAAATGCAAGTGGTAAAATATTGAAAATATAATAATAATACGCATAAATAATAAAAGGCCAGCTCTATGGGATAGCAAAGTGACATTTGTCTCAGTTTCTCAATTTTTAGGCTCCCCCTTTCCATCTGTCTCTGGGCCGTTCATAACTCTGTGTCTTATTGTATCACTTTAAGGAAGAAAATAAAAAAGAGAGAGAGAGAGAGGATCCAAAAAAAAATCCTCCTGCTGATTTTAAAGCTGTTCAGTGAGTTCTGCTGGTCTTCTTAGATCCCACAGGATGAATGGTGCTGGGCTTTGATTTTCTCCCTTTCTGTTGTATTGAGAGAATGGAGACCAGGGCTGGGTGGCAATATTCAGTTTCCTGGCCTCCTGCCCTGGTCCACTGTCAGCTGCCAGGCTCAAATCAGCCCCTCAGCTGCTCACAGCATGAGTCAATCTCTGGCGCTGAGCCCGAGACAAACTGGGCACACAGTTCAACTCAGCCAGTCAGCCTCCAGGTGGGCTGTGTGAGACAAGCCAGGGGCACAGTTCTACTCAGTTACTCAGTCCCAAGAAGGCTGACTCACTTTCAGGGTAAGTCAGCGTGCTGTACATTTTCCTTACAAAGCAACTACATGACCATCTTCACAAGCACACAAAAAGCCAAGTGTTTTATCCCCAGAACAAATTGGTATTCAAAGTGTAGGCTGAAGATACAGTGGGATTTGTACAAGAATTCAAATTTTTTTTTTCTGTAGAATTTTTTGAAGAAAAGGACAAGTGTCAGACAACCACGTGAGATCTAAGGAAAAGCACAAACACATTTCACTGAAGGGCTAAGATTAACAGGCAGGAGTAAATAGTAGGTAACTGTACTATATTCTGAAAATATAGATACATTAATAATAAAACTAACAAAGTAGATGGAAACATGAGAAGACTAAAAAGGAAGTAGAATAAATTCATTTATATGGTCCTAAGTATTAAATAGATTTGCTTTTATTGTGGACAAAAGTAGTGATTAGCTTCCATGAAGAAAGAAAATTATAGTAACTTGAGAGTATAGAAACCTGGGGAAGAGGCAATGCATCTGTAATCCAATCAGCTTTACCACCTTTACCTGGCCATACTTCTGCAAAATGCAACTGGCATAAAAACATACTGGAACAAATCTGACTTTTGAATAACTCCTGCAGAGTAAAACAAACTGCACTCTAACCCTGGCCTACCATATGAGAGGGACTGTGTCTGTTTTTTAAACCACTGGTTTCTAGGATTTCTTAGTCATTGCACCCTGGCTTTTTACTTATATGCATGATATGTGATGTGATGCAATCACCCTTCTTTATCCCCTTCATTCTATCTTCATCTTTTATACCTCTTTAAATTAAATTTATTGGGGGTTACATTGGTCAATAAGATCATGTAGGCTTCACTTCTATGATACAAGATCTGTATGTTGCATTATGTGTCCACAACCCAAAGTCAAATCATCTTCTGTTAACACATATTTGGCACCCTTTACCCTCCTCCTTTTGTCTAGTAACCACCATACTCTTTATTTTTGTATATCTTTTTTCAAAATTTAACTATTGTTGAAGTACAGTTTTCTCTTATCTATGTTTTGTTTGTTTTTAGTGTGTTAATTTGCTGCTTTTAGTTTTATATCCTACATATGAGTGAAATCATATGGTTTTGGCTTTTCCTGTCTGACTTATTTCCCTTATCATGATATTCCCAAAATCCATCCATTTTGTTGCAAACTGCAGTATTTCATCTCTTCTTATGGTTAACTAGTATTCCACCATGATATGTACCACATATTATCCAGTCATCTATTGAAAGACAATTCAGTTGTTTCCATGTCTTGGGTACCATGAATAATGCTGCAATGAACATAGGAGTTCATATATATTTGCAAATAAATGTTTTAAAAAATTTCTTGATAGACAGACTTAGAAATCCCTCTTCTTGGTCTTAGAAAGAATTTTATGAATTTGATCCCGAAGACAAGGGAAGTAAAGGTAAAAATAAATGAATGAGAGTATATTGAACTATAATTCTTCACAGCAAAAGAAACTGCTTACAAAACAAAAACACAACCAACTAAAAGGGAGAAGACATTTGGGAAAGATAACTCTGACAAGGAGTTAATAAGCTAAATATGTAAAGAACTCATAATAGTTAACACAAAACAGACAATGCAATTAAAATATTGAGTGGGGGAACTGAACAGAACCTTGTCTGAAGAGGACACACAAATGACCAACAGATATATGAAAAGATACTCAACCTCACTAGCTATTAGCAATATGCAAAGCAAAAGCAAAATGAGATACCAGCTCATAACTGCTGGAATGACGATTAACAATGAAGGTTATAACAAGTGTTGCAGAGGTTGTGGAGAAAAAGAAATTCTCATTCACTGCTGGTGGGAATGTAAACTGGTACAACCACTATGGAAAATAGTATGTAGGTTCTGCATGCCCTTCTTATACCCTTTTACTTTAAGTGTCTTAAATTCCTCCTGCCCATATTTGAAACTGGGACATTTGCCTTTATCAGACAATTAAGAGACTCAATAACCACTTACAAGATCATGTCTCTTTGCCCAGGTATAATTGCATTTTTAAAAAACAGGGAATGATGCAGCCATTTTTGGATAAATAAATCTCTCTTAATGATGAATTTCAAAAGTCATTATTGGAGGATGAGGTGAGAGATTTGGAAGTTGTTAAAAATGTACTTGCATGAACAAGTGATACCAGGTAAAGATTCTCTATGACACTACTACCCTTGCTATACAGGGCAAATGGCAGGAGAAGGCATATTACATTTTCTGAAGAACAGTGAAATTGATTCTTTAAAGATTTTTACTTGAAAGGTTTGACTAAGTAAAGTTAAAGCATATGTGAATAAACCATGAATGTACTTGTCACTTGAAAATAACGATGTGATTTCCACTCATCTTTAGAAAAGCATTCCATAACAGTAAGTTAAACAATGCATCAAGAACAACAAGCCATAAAAATCCATGGTTAATCATCTGTGCAAGGAAGACTGGCCATGATAGCCTTCAGAGGTTCTAAAATTTCATGTAATACTTCAACATCTGAAATTATGAGCAATTTTAAACCTCAGCAATTTCATTTTGATCAGTTAAATGGAAATATAGAATCAAATAACTTCAGAATTAGAGAGGTGGAGTGGATATTTGAGAGTGTATCATTTCACTCTGAGTTAGAATGCTGAGATCTTGGTACTCCTTGCCCTGACAGCTATCAGGACAGTGTCAGCTCCCCAAGAGTTTCTTGTCAGAAGTGGTTGCATTTCCCACTCTCCTTGCTTAGACATATGCACAAGAAAGAGACACAATAGAATTTCAGTGCTAGCTACTTTCCTCTGTCCAGATCAACTAATACACACCCTCTCATCCCCTAAGTCCTGGTTTATGCCTCTTCCAATCATGAAAAGAAACTACTCAGCTTTCCCTCTTTTTCTTATTAACATGTTTCCTGATAATTTCCTGTTTAATAAGGCCTATCCTAGTAGAGTAGGGATCTTGTTTCTATTCTTTTTATACTCCAGTGTTGAGAATATGCATTCTGTAATATTTGGCTTGATGAACATTGGGAAAGTGTTTTAGCAACTTAATAACTTTATCCCTCACTTGAATTTCTTCTTGAAGTCTGACACAGAGGATGAGAGATTGGCAAACTTTTTCTGTATGTTGCAGACCATACAATCTCTGTTGCAATTAGTCAACTCTGCTTTTTACCAGACAGAAAGTCATAGAAAATAAAGTATATTTTTTTCCTGGACACTGTGACTTAGTTGGTTAGAGATTGTCCCAAACACCAAAAGGATGGGGTTCAATTCCCAGTCAGGAAACATGAGAGGCAACCAATCAATGTTTCACTCTTACATTGATGTTTGCCTGTTCCTTTCCCTCTCTCTAAAATCAATAAATATATTTTTAAAAATTAAAGAAGAAAAAACACATAGTTTTATAATATAGTAAAAAAACAGATGATATGCCAGATGTGGCATGAGTTTGCCAGCCCCTGTGACTGATGACTAGATTGGCTTTGCTAATACATATAATTTGAAATAATCATGCCTCTATTTTGAAAGACTATTCAATATTGTTCCTGCTATCATAACTAGATAATAGCATTCACTGTGAATAAAGTATATCCTAAATTAATAAAACAGACTAAATGAATAAAATATATCCTAAATCAATAAAATTGCATATAGTTTACATCATTTGCATATTCTCTCATGCAGTACAATAATTGGACTGAAAGTAGTCAGTAGACTTGGGAGCTATGGCTTTTATTGCCAGCTCAGGTTCTACTTATTGTATTAACTTGGATAAATCATAAAGTATTTCCACACTGCAATCTTTGAAAATCAGTGTAATACCACCCACATTGCCCATTACATGTTTGTATGTCAGGTGTCCTCCCATTGCCTGTGTCTTTTAGACAAAACTTGAAGACGTAAGAAAATGGCCAATAAAACATTGTAGATTTAAAAGTACCCCAAAATAGGAGGTGTTCTAGATGCTGGGACAGAAGAGGCTTTATCTAACACCAAGTTGGATCAGTTTTGATCAAGAGTGTGTGAGTAAAACATAAATTTCAACATCAACAAACTTCTGCAAGGAGTGAAAAGTAGCAGAACACTTTAACAGAAATAATACATTATAAATGTGATACAAGCAGGTTTGTTAGCCTAGAAAACTTTGGTTGGTTGATTATTTTTCTGGGGAACTTAGATTAAAATTGGCCAAAAGTTTGAGACAATTAGCAAAGGAAAGAGTCTGGATCAGAGACAGCCCCAAATTTTTTAGATACAAACACAAGGTGTGTATTCTCTTGTGCTTTCTCACCCACCTCATCTCCTACAGAATGCCCGCTCTTCTGACTCCTCCATTTCTTTTAGTCCCCAGAGCTATCTTTGACCCATTTTATTCTCCATTTTCTACATGCCCTTCATAAAAACTACTAACTTACAGCTTTCAGCCATCCAATTGGCCTGCTGTTTTCCTTCTGGTTTTAATTCTCCTATTGTGAACCTGCAGGCCCCATAGACTGGTATTTATTTTGTATTCTTATCCATAACATCTTGGCTCCAAATTTAGGTCCCTGAGCTATCTAAATTGTTCTGCTAACCAAGTTAATCCCAACGTTCAGAACAGCCACAGGAAAGGCTTTCTACATCTCTTCCTGGTGCTTTAATTGAAATTAAAGTAAATTATTCACACAGTGCACATTAATGTTGGCACAGCTCCTTCTGCTTTCTTCCCAAATGACATTATGAGTTATGCCAAACTAAACTCATTTCCATTTTTGATATGGTTAATGAGTGGTAGATGAGGAGAATGCCATTGACAGAGTATAACTTGATTTCAGTCAGGCATTTAGAAAAAAACAATGTGAGACTTCTCTTTTGGATATGGCAGATAGATGTTAACTGTACAATGCAAAGGTATTTAAATAAAAATTACCAATATTGATTAATTTATTGATAAGAATCAGAAATAATGAATCCATTTGTAGTTGTTTTTCTCAACATTTACTCTCTGATTTAGCTTCATGAATCAAATGCTAAGCTACCATGAAAAGCATGTTATTGAAGATCCATGACACAAATAGTTTATTTAAGGGGGATAAAATTCTGGGTATATGTACTGTGTGTGCATGTGCATGTGTATATAGCACAAGGGGGAAAAGACTGAATGGAAAATATTATAATTTCAAATATATCAGTGATGGGATTTAAGGTATTTTTCCTTTTATTTTACATAGTTTTCTAAAATTAGAGAACAAGTAACAATTACCTTTTTAATATTAAAATATATAAGTATATATGAGTGTGGGTAGAGTAAAAACCTGGTCAAGGCCAACAACAATTCAAAAAAAACCCTGTCCTTTTTAAAAAGAAGAGTCATAATATTGAATTTCTACTGTTTAATAGGATATTTAGATCACATGTAATCAAGAGAGAAAACTAATTATTTTAGATGATTGAAAAGCTCCAATATAAGAAATGAAATATAAATTTCTGAAAAGTTCTCATATTGTGCTTGTCCTGCAGATTGCATCTCCTAATTTCAGCTTTCCTTCCTGGTCTGAACTGAAAGAGAATCAGAAGTCAGACAGAAGTGATTCCTCTACATCTCATCTAGGGTCACATGGAGATGATTCATTGATGTTTGCCTCTAATTAATATTGTGTTTTTTGTTAAGATACCTCCATTAAATTCTCTGTAGGTGGACTCCAGAGCCAGGAGATAATGTGACTTTCAGGATGCAGGTCAAACATAGATCTTTGGTTCTGGTAAAAACAAATGACAGAAAAATATGGAAACATCTGTTTTAGTTTTATTTAATCCAAAGTGCACCTAACAAATCATATGCTGGATATTATGTTAATAAAGAGCAGAATGCCTAAGACAGAGAACCAGAGAAAGAAATCCACCATTTAATGCTAAGTAATGATTGGGTCCTCTTTCTTTTCTTTTTTAAAAATATTTTAAATTGTTATTCTATTACAGTTGTCCGAATTTTTCCCCTTTGTCCTCCTCTGCCCATCCCCCTGCCTACTCCCACAGTCAATTCCCATACTGTTGTCCATGTCCATGTGTCTGTCATTCATACATGCTCTTTAGTCTCTGCCCCTTCTTTCCACCATTATCTTCCTTCCCACTTCCTTCTAGTCACTGTCAATATGTTCCATGTGTCCATGCCTGTGGTTCTATTTTGTTCATTAGAGTCATCTTAAATGTGAGATCACATGGCACCTGTCTTTCACCAACTGGCTTATTTCACTTTGCATAATATTCTCCAGTTCCGTCCATGCTTTCCCAAAAGATAGGAGGAGTTCCTTCTTTTTTTCTGTGTAGTATTCCATTATGTAAATGTACCACAGGTTTTTGATCCACTCATCTACTAAATGGGCACTTAGGCAGTTTTGACACTGGGTTAATGCTGTTAATATCATAGGGGTGCATAAGTTGTTCTGAATTGGTGGTTCAGGATTCTTAGGGTTTAATCTCAGTACAGAAATCTCTGGGTCAAAAGGCAGTTGTATTTTTAGTTTTTTGAGGAAACTTCATACTTTTTTCCACAGTGGCTGCACCAGTCTGCATTCCCACCAACACTGCACTAGGGTTCCCTTTTCTCTGCATTCTCGACAGCACTTGTTTGTAAATTTATTAATGATGGCCATTCTGACTGGCGTAAGTGATAGATCATCGTGGCTTTAATTTTTATCTCTCTGATGACTAGTGATGTTGAACATCTTTTCATATGTCTATGTGTAGATCCTCTTTCTAAGTCAGCTACATAAAATTTTATTTGAAGTGAATGTATGACAGCAAAGAGGTTATTACTACCTATCTGCTTAGGAAGAATAATTATTATCATTGATATATGAAGGTTGAGATTTGTCCTACCTACTTTAGGAGTATCATTAAAAGGTTAGTGGTTTTATCCAACATTTTGCTTTGTTCATATACATCTCTGCCTGATAAATGTTAAGGCTCATATGCTAAACAGTGCTATTGCTCAGGACTGAACATGGTGTATCAAATTAGAACACTGACCGGATGTTAACTGGAAATCTTCTCACACTAGAAGTGTGATAACCAAAGGATTGATACTGCAACATCACACTAACAGAAACTGCGAAACACAAGTCATTAACTAGAAGCAATATGCTTAAGTCATTCCAGCAGACTTAGGTTGATTCCCATGATGCCAGGGATAGTTCCTTTTTTTCATGTGACTCCTTTTCACAAAAATGACCATTTTACTTCTCTGTCCCTTAAATTCTAACCCAACCAAGCTGATGGTTCTAGCAACAAAATGGACAGAGAAAATTGTACTGTTCTAACTTATTTGTACCTGTGTGAAAGACTGTTTTAGTCTAAGGTGTATGCACATTGTATTATTTATGACAATGTATAAATATTTATTAAGTGTGAAGCATATCTTTTCTCCAAAAAGGAAAAAATACCAACAGCAAACAAGGAACACTCTACACTCTTCTTTGAACACACCAAACTAAATATTTCAGTCAGATTACAGCTTTCCACAACAGACCCCTGGTTTAAATGTGGCATTGTTCAGGCAAGCTGTCCTGGTTTTACTCAGGATGACTCCCAACTTTTTATCTGGTCCCATGTGTATCCACAACTTCTTGATAAAACCCATTAAAAGAACTTTCAGAGAACTGAACAGGGAGATATTTTAGAATAGTACTTAAAAGTCACAAACTTTTCAGAAATTTAGCTCTTTAATTCTTTATTGTAATAACAAAAATGTAAAGTGATTATTAGTGTTAAGGCATTTAGAGGAAAAATAAAATAAACTCATAATCTTTTTTACTTACTAAGCACTTATTATTTATTTCATTTATGTAGTCACTTTAAAATATTTAGTTCAAGATACTCAAGAGTCCTCACACTTTGTTTTCCTACAATATCTCTGTGAAGGAATTTTAATACTTTTGCTGGCAAATAAACAAAATTCAACATTAAAATAAACTAATATTTTTACTATCTTGTGAAATCATTTTAAAGTTTTTGTATCTGTGAACTCTTTCTATGTAGTTCTTTAGCTATAAGCTGATAGTCTTCTTTAAGAATGTATCAGTTAAACACACACACACATATACACACTGTTCCCTTGGCACTGTATCAATGATAGTAAACACTGTACTGTTAAGATTAATTTTGTTCCTTATTTAATGCTAGTTAAAATTTTCAGCATGGACCCTGACTGGTGTGGCTCAGTGGGTTGTGCACCATTTTGCAAACCAGAAGGTTGCTGGTTTCATGTCTGGTCAGGGCGTATGCTTAAATTGCAGGCCAGGTCCCTGGCTGGGGAAGTGAGAGGCAACTGATTGATGTTTTTCTCTCACATTGATGTCTCTCTCCCTTGCTTTCTCCATCCCTTCCCTGTTCCCTAAAAATAATCTTTTTTTCTTTTATTTTGTTGATTTTCAAGTACGGTTATCTCCATTTGCCCCCCATTATTCCCCACTAGCCCAGGCATATCCTACCTCCCTTTGATTTTGTCAATGTGTCCTTTATACATGTTCTTTGACAAACATTCCTCCTTTCCCTGCCATTGTCCCCTACCACTTTTCCTCTGGTTACTGTCAGTTTGTTCTTTATTTCCATGTCTCTGGTAATATTTTGCTTCCTTGTTTGTTTTGTTGATTAGGCACCACTTATAGGTGAGATCATATGGTGTTTGTCTTTAACCATCTTGCTTATTTCACTTAGTATAATGCTCTCCAGATTTATCCACGCTGTCAGAAAGGGTAGAAGCTCCTTCCTTCTTTCTGCTGTGTAGTATTCCATTGTGTAAATGTACTATAGTTTTTTTTGTCTTTTTGATCCATTAATTTACTGATGGGCACTTAGATTGCTTCCAGCACTTGGCTATTTTGTAAAGTGTGATGCTATGAACATTGGGGTGCATAGGTTCTTTTGGATTGGTGTTTCAGGATTTTTAGTATATAATCCTAGCAGTAGAATTGCTGGGTCCAAAGGCAGTTCCATTTTTAATTTTTTGAGGAAATTCCATACAGTTTTCCAAAGTGGCTGCATCAGTCTTCATTACCATCAACAGTGTACCATCATTCCCTTTTCCTACATCCTCTCCAACATGTGTTTTTGCTGATTTATTTATGATGGCTACTCTCATGGGTGTAAAGTGATATCATTGTGGTTTTATCTTGCATCTCTCTGATAGCTAGTGATGCTGAGCATCCTTTCATATATCTATGGGCCCTCTGCATGTTCTCCTTGGAAAAGTATCTGTTTAGGATCTTTCTTTAAAACTTTCTTTAGGGTGGAATCTACAAAATTAAATATATGGTCATGTCACCTTGGCCAGCATGGCTCAATTTCTTGGGTGTCATTCTGCAAAGCAAAACATCACATGTTGGGTTCCAGTCAGGGTGTATGCCTGGGTTTCAGGCTTGGTACCCAGTTGTGGTACATGTGAGAGGCAACCCACCAATGTTTCTCTTTCACATCCATATTTCTCTCCCTCTCTTTCTCCCCCTTTCTTTATAAATAGATAAGTAGATAGGTAGATGGATAGAATATAAAATAAATAAATAATACAAAGTTATGTCTACAAAATTAGATAGACAATAACAACTTAACCAGAACAAGACTTAAAGATTCATGAGGGCATGGCCAATGCCTTTTAATTTCAGTGATTTATTTCTGGTGCCTGGCAAAACAAGGGACATATTCATTGAACAATAAGTGAACTGAAGACCAAACAAATGATTCAATTACATTTACTTTTAACTTTTAAAATTGATGACTAAACAAATGATTAAATTTAAATTTATTTATTTATAAAAATAATTAAAATAATCATTTATGTAGCAAATGTTGCTCAACTATTAAATACTGGTAATTTGGAAAGCCTTTCTGACAGTGCTCTATAAAGAAAAGAATTCTAAAATTAGCAGGGAAATTTCAAAGTAATTTATTCATTTTTATTAATGAAACAATCTTACTCTAGTTTTAGGACAGCTAGAAAACATAGACTGAGAAATTTTAGAAAAAGTGTATTCTGATTTTGTAAGCATGGTTTTTGTAAATTGTTTTGTTCCCATAAAAATATCTTAGGAATTCCCACCTTGTCATCTTCATAAATTTACTATGTATATTTTATACTGTCATCTTTAATGTAAATATATCATTTAATGTATGCTAATATTTTTATATTTAAATTAGTTTTCAGTTACTTTTTTATTATATCCAATAACATTTCATCCTTTGGCAAACATTCCATTTGGAGAATCACTCTGCTTCACATTTAACCAAGATTAAGGCTGATGAACAAAAGTGAGTTTTAGACCCTTTATGCAAAATGCCTGGTCTTGTGAAATAATACTTGGTCACATCTGTTGCTCTGATTCAAAAATCTAACATAGTTTTAAAAAATTGAATGTAATGCTTTGAGCATGGAGTTATAGAAGATCTTCTATAGGCTATGATCTTCATTTTCTTTAAATCATTTTAAAGATAAACATGTCATTTGTTTTAGTTTATTAAGATGTAAAATGACTATAAAATGTAACATATAAATATACATCATTGACTAGTGTTTTGATTGTCTTCTCTTAAAACATGTACTCAGTGTTTCCTCATTATAATATATTCTTTACTAATACTCGTTTCCTCGGGAATACATGAAACAGTATATTATAAAATAAGATACATTTTTTACGTGCATAATTGTATTTGTGAAGAAAATCTTTTTTGTAAGTTATGATATCATTTACTGTAATTATTGTAACAAAATAACATTATGGAATATGTTATGTTTTATGTAAAGGCTCTAATGACAACCAAAAGGAAAAAAGTCTTTCTATTCCGTTAAAACTCAGTAAGCCAATTTGATTTTGCATAGATTAATTTTCTGGTTTTTGTTTCAGTGACATGCTTTTTATTTTGTTATCACAATATAATGAATAATTTAATCATAATAGCCATCTTGCAAATAGATAAGTAAATAAACATATAAAGTGTAATCTCCACCCTACTTGGTTATAAAGCTTCTTTTACTCAAAATAGCATTACAAATACTCACTCAGCCTTTGCTCCTAGAAAAGTAATGACTTATGTCAAGCACAAGGCAGAACATTTACTTCATTCATTCATTGTACTATACCACCTATACACCACCTCAGGGTTGGGCGAAGGAAAGCTAGAAAGACATTGTGAGCTAATAAATTATTTCTCCTTGTTTGAAATCCTGTCACTATTTTATAGTGCTGGTAAAGCTTATAAATGATTCTTATTCTGAAGATGTTGATTAAAAGGGAAAAATGTGCTATATGAGTGAGATCTGCCTAATTTTTCTTATAAAAATTTTTAAAGAAAATGGCTAATTAACTAGGCTTTTATCAGAAAATTGTGTTTAAGGAATGACCATGAAAATAATCCAAAATTTTCATAATTTTTCCATTTTCTCCCATGGAGAAAAATGTTTTCCTGATTTTCATACTGTCTCATGTGAGTATTCTCTGCATGTATCAGCATTTGAATAAACTTTCCAGGTGCTACAGTTGAGATAATCCAGATATTTCATGCAAAAATACACAAATAAAACAATCTTTCTTATTCTGCTTATAACACCCTTAATTCTTTTTCTTGAACTGAATTATTTCCATATTAGCTCTCTGTGGAACACTAATTCAAATACTGACCCAACACTTTATTTTGTGTTGTGTAGACTTAGTAATCTACAGCTAATACTAGTACATTCAATTTAACACTGAAAATTCACATTTATAATTGTTGGTTTTGATTAACTAATTAATAATATAGAGGAACACTATGAATATTACCAGTGAATTGAACTTATTTTGTAAGATTAAACAAGTGAGGACGTCAGGCCAACACGGTGGCATAAGCAGACATGGTTGGCTTCTTTGCACAACCACATCAAAATTGCTACAAAAATATAGACAACCATCACTCAGAACTGTCAGAAGTCAAGTTGAATGGAAATCTGACAACTATGGATTTAAACAAACCACATCCATCCAGATTGGTAGGAGGGGCACAGATGCAGAATAGCCTGGTCCCACATGAGTGTATGGTAGATAAAAATTCAGGAGGGATACCTTGGAAGCCCAGATCCACACTAGTTTCCCCAGCCCAGGGTTTTAGTGCCAGGAAGATAAGTCTCCACAACTTCTGCCTGTAAAACCCAGCAGGGATTGAGTCAGTGGAAGAAACTGCTGGACCCCAAGCACTTCCTCTTAACCCACACACAGACTCACTCCCTACGAGCTCCAGCACCAGGGTATCAGCTTGAAAGACACCAGTGGTATATAGAGAGGAATAGAAGTGTCTGGTATCAAGGCAAGCAAAGGCCATTATCCCTTTTCTAAATCCTCCCCCAACAGAGGTGGCAAGCTAATGCCATATTTGAGACTCCATCAGCCTGGCTAATACTATACTACCTTGGAGATCCTGATTCTCCATCCCATTCAACTTACAGCTGTTAACAGAAGCTTTTCCACATGAATGGCTGGTCTTGGCTCAAGCTTCATGACTTCATAGATCTTTACAAACAAGCAAGACCTGGCCTCAGTAAGCCACCAGCCCCCATAGCTCTTGCTAAATGGCCCCAGACATGGCACTAGCAGCAGCCAGCCTAGATTCATAGCTTGGCTGCACCTGGGAGTCTCTAAGCCCAGCGCAAGTAGCAAACATCTCAGATTTCTCTGTAGATCAGGCAGGGTGGTCCTGCGAAAAACACAGGTGGGGACTGACCTTGGTCTGCACCACCCAGAAAATTCCTGAGCCTACACACCTATTGGACAGCTATATACTGTGTCAGAGCACCACTACACTGTGCCTGAACGGCTGGTGAAGACTGGTGGTCACTGGTCAAAGCCAATTCTTTCAATTGACTAGCCTGGATAAATCCCTCTCCTTGACCTGCCAATAGCAATCCAGGCTCAACTACAACAGGAGAGTTGTACTCAGCCCACATGGAGGACACACTTTGAGTACCCAGCTTGTGATGGAGGGGAGGCTGTGCCAATGGACCTGCAGGATGCCTACCACATTAGTCCATGCTACCAAGACAGGGAGTCATAGCAACTCTACCTAGTACACAGAAACACAGGGAAGCTACCAAAATGAGGAGACAAAGAAACGTGGCCCAGATGAAAGAACAGGTCAAAAACCCAGAAAAAGAGCTATATGAATTGGAGATAAGCAATCTATCAGATGCAGAGTTCAAACCACTGATTACAAGGATGCTCAAGGACTTAGTAATGGCCTCAACAGCATAAAACAGGATCCAGTCAGAAATTAAGGATATACTAATTAAAATAAACAACAATTTACAGGGAAACAACAGTAGAGTGGATAAAACTGAGAATCAAATCAATGATATGGAACAAAAGGAAGCCAAAAACAACAAATCAGAACATCAAGAATTAAAAAATAATACAAAGAAGTGAGAATAGTTTAAGCAACCGCTCGGACAACTTGAAGAGGTCCAACATTCGCATCATAGGGGTACCAGAAGGAGAAGAGAAAGAGCAAGAAATTGAAAATCTATTTGAAAAAAATGATAGAATTTTCTTAATTTGATGAAGGAAATATATATGCAAGTCCAGGAAGCACAGAGAGTCCCAAACAAAATGTATGCAAAGAGGCCCTCTCCAAGACTCACCATAATTAAAATACCAAAGGCTAAAGATAAAGAGAGAATCTTAAAAAGCAGCAAGATAAAAGAAGTTAGTTACCTACAAGGGAGTTCCTATAAAACTGTCAGCTGATTTATCAAAAGAAACGTTGCAGGCTAGAAGGGATTGGCAAGAAATATTCAAATTCATAAAAAGCAGGGGCCTACAGCCAAGATTGTTCAACTCAGCAAAGCTACCATTTAGAATCAAAAGGCAGATATAGAGCTTCCCAGACAAGAAAAAAACTAAAGGAGTTCATTATCACCAAGCCATTATTATATAAATGTTAAAGGGACTTATTTAAGAAAAAGAGGAAGATTAAAACTATGAATGATAAAATGGCAAAAAAATACAAATCTATCAAAAGTTGAATATAAAAAAAACAAATTAGGCAAAGAAGAAGAACAGAGGCAGAATAATAGATACAGAGACTATTTCAGTGGTTGCTGGATTGGGGAAGGGACATGTGATGACGTGAGAGAATTAAGAAGTACACATAGGTAGTTACAGAATAGTTATGGGATTATAAAATACAGTATAGGAAGTAGAGTCTCCAGAGAACTTATACGCATGACCCATGGACATGAACAATGATGGGAGGAATTGCCTGGGAGAATGGGAGGTGCTGAGTGAAGGAGGGCAAAAGGGAAAAAAATCAGAACAAGTGTAATAGCATAATCAATAAAACATAATAAAAAATAAAATAAATAAAATTAAGCCTTAAAATTACTTCGAAATTAAGTGAAATGAGTCACAAAAAGGCGATGTCTTTTTAAGTGCCAATAAAGTTATCTTAGAAGATTAAGAGTATCCTTTCAAGTTCAGGACATCAGATAAACTGGAAAGACCCACAAGAGGGTTAAATGAAATGGATGCTGCCAAATGTTCAGATAAAAGCCCTGCTATAATGATAACAGAAGGAATAAGATGCAGACATTGCAAAGATGGATCTAATTCCAAGAGCAGAGTGGAGGGAATACAAGAGGAACAGAAGGCAAATCAATATTAATGCCAGAAAAGGTGATCAAACTATCACCACCCAATATCCAGAACCTGGGCTGTGAAGCCTAAAACAAACAAACAAATTTTAAAAAACCTAAGATACTGGTTGAATTTCAACCTACTCCATTATGAGCTGGATTATAAAGAATTTCATGTTAAAAAAATTCCATGTGCATATTCCTAAATTTATTTTTCTAAAATAAGATAAATACCAAAAAATAAAGTTTTGAATAACTGTGGCAAACACAATAAAATAGTGAGTGACAAAATTGTTTAGTCATATTCAAATAGCTTGGGGGTGTTGGTAAACATTTTGAAGTTCTCAGAAACAAGTAATTTAACATTAAATATATATAAGTGAAAGAAAAATAAAATGGACCCAAGAATATTGACGATGTTGAGTGACTCAATATAATACAATTGAAATAATTTAGCATTAAGCAGTATGTGACTAACAAAAATTAAAGGGCTCCTAGAAGAAATATTGTTCTTTAATTTTTATGTCATACTATATTTTTCTGGAAAAATCTCACTTATAAAAGACTGCCTGAAATAATATTTAATAAAGATAGAAATTAGTAAGTTTATGGTTATTAATTAAGTTTTATTTTAATTCTAGACAAAAAATGAATTAAAATTAGTTTCTTCAGCATTTCCAAAAGACTCGCATATTACCACTGTGGTAGAAAGGAAAACAAAAACTACTTTTAAACATTCTATTTATTTGAAAAAAATTGTCATTTGATCAGAATGATGGATAGAACTTGTGTTTTTGGTGTTGATAACTTTTTGAATGATCACAGATTTTGGAAGAAGAAACAAAAAGAGAAAGTCTACCTACAATAGAAATCAATACTGTGTTGGAAAATGGGTGTCATTTACAATAGCATCATAGAAGGTTTATCAAGATCAACAAGCCACACCTACATTTTCATTTATTCATCATACATTTATTGAGCTCATAAAAAGTACTAATCCTATCCAGATGCTGCGGGTGATTAAAGAAGACTTCAATTTTTTTATAACTCTTCTTTCTTCCAATAAGAATTTTAGATGGTACACATATATGTGAAACATAGTTGGTTTAATTTTGCTTAGAATATATTTTTTACATTTTCATCAATTTTATTTACATAGGATGTCAACTCTTTCCAAAACATGAGGGTCAGGATTTGTGGTCTTGATAGAACAGAGAGAGGAGCTTGGCCTTGGAGTTTAGCCAACTAGCTATAATACCCTTAAAACAGCCACCACCATTGCTGGTTGAGGCTGGGTAGAAGCTGTAGCAGCAGTGATGAATGCATTTGTCTGCCATACCAAAGCCTCACAGATTGGGTCTCAGCTACAGTGATGGTGCACTATTTTAAACACCAGAGAACTTGTAGTCACTGACATAATGCTTAACTAATACCATCCAAGCCTCTCTCAACCCCATTACACATGAATGGATAGATTTTCAAATAAGTTGCTTCTTGATGCTCCCCACAACACCTACAACAGTAGACAATCTAAAAAAAATCTTACTGTCTATTGGCCTTGATTTAAAATGAATAATGATAGAGTAAATAATATATTAATGTCTAGCAAAAAAATTTAAAAAACTGGGACATTTATTTTATTTCTTCTTGGAAGAAAATAGTTGGAAAGGGGGACACACACAGAAAAAGAGAGAGATTAAGCAGGTGGATATGATTCCATATTATAACCTGTCTTTTTAAAAACATAAACTATCTCACAAAAAGCATGTGTATGATATATGTTGAACACATTTTTTTTATTACTTTAGTATAGTCGAACATCAGGAAAGTGGAAGAAGAATATAGCACATGTAATGATCAGGTGGAATTTTGCAATTAATAAAAAGGTGTGGCTAGTAGATAAAATGGCCTCACAATGTCGAATATATTTACTTATTTTAACAATCTGATCTAAGGAAAACACAGTTATTTTATCCACGTTCAACTTATCTGACTTTTAGTGATGTCATTAGAATTCAGGAGCATTTTAAAAGGGCATTTAGATGTATGCACAACCATATATACATATATGTGTATATATGTATACATATATGTATGTGTGTATGTATGTATTAATACCTTTCTAAAATTATTTCCTCTGACTATTGGAATGAAAGAAACATGCCTGTCCTTTAAAATTTCAGATATATCCACAGGTGTTATTTGCTTATATTGATATTGTTCTATTTTTCTTCTGGTATGTTTTCAATATAATGTGTCATTTTCATTAATTTATCTCATTCCTATATTTATGTAATTTTATGTATAGATCTTATTTCTAAGAACATTCCACTAATTAGAGAAAGAGGCATTTAATTTTTCCTTTTGTTTTATTCTGTTTTTCAAAAGTCTGCTAATGATGTTTCTTTTGTGTAAAGCTAATGCTAAATCAAAATAAAGGACTAAAGATGATTGAAATGAATTTTATGATATTATACATTTCTAGTCTCTGCTCAATGCTAGTGCCCATCTTTCTCCTCATTTCCCTAAGTTTAACATATTTGTTAGTTTCTTGACTTGAGATTGTGTGCCTACAGGGCAGATGTGATGTAGTGCTCCATCATTTTATATTGCTCAGAGCGGGATGTTGGTGATTAAAGAAGCGCTAAACCTAATACCAATAATAATTTTGTGTAATGCATTCAGAATATGTTCACTAAATAGCAGTTATGTGGTAGTAGGTTTTGCATCTTTCCAGGAATATATATTAGTGTATCTACACATGTATGTTCATGTGAGTATGCACCCAAATATATCCTAATGCACACAAAGTAAGTTTAGGGAAAATATATACCCTTTTTTTCTTTATTTCCAAATGCATTTCTGCTGTCATGTTCAACACAGAATCTCTAATTATTCCTTGTATGCCATCAGCATGGTAAATGTTTCAGTAATATGTCTAGCTTTGTGAAGACAATATAAAAAATTGATTTAAGAGTCAGTTCTGCATAGAGCTAGCTTCATCAACATTTGTAAAAATAAATTTAATCCTGAGCTTTTAAACTTAACTATATTTAAGAAAAATCAGCATGACATATAAATCACTAATACTGAACAATATTGAGCTATAACATGTTTCATGGCATTTAACTTTATTTTTTCTTATACAATTCTTAATGTGTATCACATGAAGTGCTGCTGTGGCTCAGTTGGTTGGAGTCTTGTCCCATACACTGAAGGACTGTGGGTTTGATCCTTGTTTGGGGCCCTTTGGGAAACAACAAATTGATGTTTCTCTCTCTCTCTACCCCCTCTCTAAAAATCAATGAACATATCATCAAGAGTTTAAATAATACAATTAAATCTATTTTATGGATATTATAAAACAAATCAGAAATTGTTTGTTATATGTATTTGTTATATAACTTGGTGAGCTAATATAAAACCTAGAATGCATGCATTAGACCTTGTGTGTGATTTGGGAAGGGAAAACCTCAGGTGGCATTACCAATCCAATCTTTTTTATAGAATTGTCATTTAAAAAAATGATCTGAAATAGAGTACCATTTTTAGAAAATATAATGTTTTGTTAGTTGTCTATATCTAAGAGACAATCCTGCCCTAATTTCACCTGAAAATAATTCTTCACACTTTATTTTCACATTCAGAACAAAGACTGTAGCACAAGGAAGTTCAGTTACTCCAAAGCAAATTCATCTGATGCTGCATGAATCTGTACTTAACAGGCCCCACTATAGTCTGAAAAGAAAGTTAACTCCATGTAAGAATTCAGAAAGAAAAATTAAAAAAAAAACCCTAGATTTTCTCTTGAATTCCTCAAGTAAAAGGGTATGGAACATGTACAATACCTTTTGACCCAGCAATTCCACTGCTAGGATTATATCCTAAGAATCCTAAAACATCAGTTTCAAAGAACCTATGCACCCCAATGTTCATAGCAGCACAATTTACAATAGCCAAGAGTTGGAAGCAACCTAGGTGCCCATCAGTAAATGAATGGATCAAAAAATTGTGGTACATATCCACAATGGAATTCTATGCAGCAGAGAGAAAGAAGGAGCTACTACCCTTTGCAACAACATGGATGGAACTGGAAAGCATTATGCTGAGTGAAATAGGCCAGGAGTTGAAAGACAAATACCATATGATCTCACCTTTGACAGGAAGCTAAACAACACAACAAACAAGCAAGCAGAATAAAAACAGACACTGAAATAGAGGACAAGGGGACAGTGACCAGAGGGAAGAGGGAAGGGAATTTAAGGGGGAAAAAAAGGAGGGATTTGGAGGAACAAATATGAAGGACACAGGGACGAGAACTAAGGGGGGGTGGAAATGGGAGGGAGGTGGGGAGCACAGGGCAGGGGTGGGGCTGGGATGGGAGAAATAAACAAAAAACTGTACTTGAAAAATAACTAATTAAAATTATTTATAATAAAAAAACAAAGTTTTAAGGTGCAAACTTTGAGTATTTTGAGCAATATTTCTGAAGATAAGCTATGTAGAAAACACGGCCCTAAGCATCCTACCTGAATTAATTCACTTAATTCTCACAACATTCTTACATTGTAGGTGTTATTTTCCCAAATTTTATAAAGCATTAAAGACTCGGAGAGAATACACATTTTATCCAAGGTCACAGAGCAACTCTACTGTAGAGCAAGCATTGAGACCCAGGCAAGTAGAATTTCATCTACACTTCAGCACTTTTACTAACAAATATTTATTTATCAATTTGTCCAATAAGAAGAATGTAACATTTATGAGTATTGTAGATACATTAAAACGTCAAAATTCGAAATGAATATTGGATATTTTGAGTAGGGAATATATCTTATTTCACTTTTGCAGTAAATTGATGACTAGTCATCTATGCTAGGGTAAGAAATTTTAGATATTTTCCTTAATTTTTTTATTTTAATAGCTTTGATAAACAAAGCTTGAAATTACTAAGTAAAATGTTAGAAAGATCAGTTGGTCAAGTAATTAACAGGTCTAATTTTTATTAATATGTACAATTAAAATTATGCAAAAATAAAGTTTATAGAACCATTTTCAGTTCCTCTTACAATAATTACTACTTTATTTTACTTGTTTTTTCCTTTCATTTAAACCTAAATATTAGATAGCTAAAAATGAGAAGTATGAGTACTAGTATTGGGTAATAACTTACAGGAATATCATAGGTGGATTGCAGATAGTAGCTCTTTTTTTACAGAACTATTTATTTTTCCAGGAATGATGCACTTCTCTTACAGAAAAGTCTGAATTATGGAAATGAATGATGTTTCATCATATAAAAGAAAGAAAACACTGAAATACATTTAATTTATTATTATTTTTTAATTGTGGAAAATTTTATTTTCAATGTTCAATCAACCTGAAAGCTATTTCTGGCTCAAGAGATTTCTCATAAAAAGTCTCAAAAAAAGTTGGAGGGGGGAATGAGGAGTTATTGTTTAGGGGATGCAGACTTCCACTTGAGAAAACCAAAAAACTTCTGGAGATACATGGTGGTGATGGTTGGACAACAGTGTGAATGTACATAATGCCATGGAACTATATATTTTGTTATTAAAATAGTAAATTGTTTTTTCTTTCTTTGCTGTGTCTTTTTTTAAATTTTATTTTGTTATTTTTTAAGTACAGTTTTTTGTCTATTTCCCCCATCCCAGGCCCCCCGCCCCATGCTCCCCACCTCCCTCCCATTTCCACCCCCCCTTAGTTCTCCCTGTGTCCTTCCTATTTGTTCCTCCAAATCCCTCCCCGTTTTTTCCCCCTTAAATTCCCTTCCCTCTCCCCTCTGGTCACTGTCCTCCTGTTCTCTCTTTCAGTGTCTTTATTTTTATTCTGCTTGCTTGTTTGTTGTGTTGTTTAGCTTCCTGTTAAAGGTGAGATCATATGGTATTTGTCCTTCAACACCTGGCCCATTTCACTCAGCATAATGCTTTCCAGTTCCATCCATGTTGTTGCAAAGGGTAGTAGCTCCTTCTTTCTCTCTGCTGCATAGAATTCCATTGTGGATATGTACCACAATTTTTTGATCCACTCATTTACTGACAGGCACCTAGGTTGCTTCCAACGTTTGGCTATTGCAAATTGTGTGCTATGAACATTGTGGTGCATAGGTTCTTTGAAATTGATGTTTTATGATTCTTAGGATACAATCCTAGCAGTGCAGTTGCTCGGTCAAAAGGCAGGTTGATTTTTATTTTTCTAAGACAATTCCATAATGGTTGCACCAGTCTGCAATCCCACCAACAGTGAACTAAGGTTCCCTTTTCCCCACAACCTCTCCAACATTTGTTGTTTATTGCTTTGTTTATGATAGCCATCCTGACGGGTGTAAAGTGGTATCTCATTGTGGTTTTAATTTGCATCTCTCTGATAGCTAGCGATATTGAGTATCTCTTCATGTGTCTCTGGATATTCTGTATGTCCTCTTTGGAGAAGTATCTGTTCAAGTCCTTCTCCCATTTTTTTTTATAATGCTCTCTTTTTTTTAGATTTTTTTAATTTATTTATCTTTAGAGGGGAAGGGAAGGAGAGAGGGAGAGAAACATCAATGTATGGTTGCCTTTCGTGTGTCCCCTGCTGGGAACTGGCCTGCAGGGAACCTGCCTGCAACCCTGGCATGTGCCCTGACTGCGAATTGAACCGCGATTGTCTGGTTCGCAGGCCCGCACTCAATCCACTGAGCTACACCAGCCAGGGCTTCCTTTTCCCATTTTTTAATTGGGTTAGATGTCTTCCTAGAGTGGAGTCATGTAAGTTCTTTGTATATTTTGGAGACTAAACCTTTGTCTGAGGTATCATTGGCAAATATGTTTTCCCATATAGTTGGTTGTCTTTTTAATTTAATACTGTTTTCTTTAGCCACGCAGAAGCTTTTTATTTTGATGAGATCCCATTTGTTTATTTTTTTCATATTCCTTGCTCTAGGGGACATATCAGTAAAAA
Organism: Artibeus jamaicensis; assembly: GCF_021234435.1. NCBI lineage: Eukaryota > Metazoa > Chordata > Mammalia > Chiroptera > Phyllostomidae > Artibeus > Artibeus jamaicensis. Next base: position 3,865,113 of record NW_026521810.1, on the reverse strand, counting down.
TGTTGCTGCATGAAATATCTGAGATTTTCTTGCCAATGTTCTCCTCTAGGACTTTAATGGAGTCACAGCTTATATTTAAGTCTTTTATCCACCTTGAATTTATTTTGGTATATGGTGTAAGTTGGTGTTCAAGTTTCATTTTTTTGCAGGTAGCTGTCCAGTTCTCCCAACACCATTTGTTGAAGAGGCTGTCTTTAGTCCATTTTATGTTACTGCCGCCTTTGCCGAATATTAATAGACTGCAGAGAGTTGGGTTGATTTCTGGGCTCTCTGTTCTGTTCCATTGGTCTATGTGCCTGTTTTTAGACCAGTACCAGGCTGTTTTGATTACAGTGGCCTTGTAATACAGTTTGATATCAGGTATTGTGATTCCTCCTACTTTGTTCTTCTTTCTCAAAAGAGCAGCTACTATTCAGGCTCATTTATGGTTCCATATAAATTTTTGAAATGTTTGTTCTATGTCTGTGAAATATGCCATGGTACTTTAATAGGTATCGCATTGAATCTGTATATTGCTTTGGGAAGTATGGACATTTTGATGATGTTAATTCTTCCAATCCATGAACATAGTATATGTTTCCATTTGTTTGTGTCTTCCTTGATTTCTTCATTCAGTGTTGTGTAGTTTTCTGCATACAGGTCTTTTACCTCCTTAGTTAGGTTTATTCCCAGATATCTTATTTTTGTTTTTGCTATATTGAATGGGATTTTTTTCCTTGATTTCTGCTTCTGCCAATTCATTGTTGGTATACAAAAATGCCTTTCATTTCCAGATAACCTGCTGTTTTGCCAAGTTCATTAATTAGTTCGAGCAGTTTTTGGATAGAGTCTATAGGATTTTCCATGTAAACTATCATGTCATCTGCAAACAGTGACAGTTTTGCTTCCTCCTTTCCTATTTGGATGGCTTTTATTTCCTTTTCTTGCATGATTGCTGTGGCTAAAACTTCCAATACTATATTGAATAGAAGTGGTGAAAGTGGACATCCTTGTCTTGTTCCCGACGTTAGTGGAAAAGCTTTTAGTTTTTGTTCATTGAATATGATTTTGGCTGTTGGTCTCTCATATATGGCCTTTATTATATTGAGGAATGCTCCCTCCATTCCCACTTTGCTGAGTGTTTTTATCACAAATGGGTGTTGTACCTTATCAAAAGCTTTTTCCTCATCTATTGATATGATCATGTGTTTTTTTGTCTTTGCTTTTGTTTATGTGAGGTAATACATTTACTGATTTGAGAATGTTCAACCATCCTTGAATCTCTGGGATAAATCCCACTTGGTCATGGTGTATGATCTTTTTGATATATTGTTGGATGCAATTTGCCAATATTTTGTTAAGGATTTTAGTGTCTATGTTCATAAGCAATATTGGCCTGAAGTTCTCCTTTGCTGCTTTTAAGATTCTCTCTTTGTCTTGGAATTTTGCCATTTTGATGATGATGTGTCTTGAAGTGGGCCTCCTTGGGTTCCTCTTGATTGGGACTCTGTGATTTCTGTATTTGTGTGACTTTTTCTCTCATCAAATTAGGAAATTTTTCTCTCATTACTCTTTCAAATACGTTTTCTATCCCTTGTTCTTCTTCTTCTTGTATTCCTATTATTTGGATATTATTATGTTTCATATTGTCTTGCATTTCTCTTAATCCCTCTTCATTCTTCCTGAGCGTCTTTTCATTTTATTGCTCTTTTTGTGAGATGCTGTCTACTTTGTCCTCCAATTTGCTAATCCGATCCCCCGCCTCATCTATTCTACTTTTGAAACTTTCTACTGTGTTTTTCAATTCAGAACTTGTATTCTTCATTTCCTTTTGTCCCTCGCTGATATTTTCTATTTCCTTTTTCACGTTGCTGTAGTTTGCAGAGACATCATTGTAGTTCCCCTGTAGTTTCTGATAGCTCATTGTGAGCTCTTTGAACTTCATAATCACCAGTGCTTTGAATTCACTATCTGATAGTTGATTAGTCTCTGTTTCATCTAACATTCTTTCTGAAGTTTTTGCTTTTTCTTTCATTTGGGGATTGTTTCTTTTTCTTCTCATTGTTTGAGACTCTTCTTGTTAGTCTCAGCTTCTAAAATTGATCTGTTCTTACAACCTGGGTTTTTGGTGTGAATTTCTCTGGTATAATACCTGTGAATATCAGTGGTGCAGACTCCTTCAGGTATCTTGATGTTCTCTGTCTCCACCTACTCTCATGCTGGTCCTCAGGCTGGTGGCCTACCACTGCTGAATGCCCTGGCTCCTGTAGCGGACTCCTCTGGCTCAGGCCCATTGCTACGGCAGCAGCACAGGGGCTGTGAGTGTTCTGGCTCCTGTAGCTGACTCCCCGGCACCCAGTCCTGTCACTATTGCAGTGGCACAGGGGCCAAGACTGAAATACATTTTAAATAGTTGGAAAAATATGTCTTACTTCTCAGAATTTAAAAATCTCCAACCACACTTACCATCCAGTTTATCCACAGACATTTTCTTTATCCTTGTCTGACTGCATATTGTAAGTGTATAGGACTATCTGTGAATACATTAAAATCACACAAGTATACATTCAAAGGTACAAAATAGCAAATATAAGAACACAAAACCAGGACATAACACAAAGTAAAACAAGTCATAAATATAGATTGTGATCTAAATATTATTTCTGCTCAATTTGACATTTAATAGGCTAATTTTTGTTGGCAAAGATTATTTTCATTTTCTTAGCTTCATTCTCAAACTTAAAAAATGTGGGTCCCACTCACTTGTTTGGAAACTGAAGTTCATTTATATTCCAAGGGATCAATATAATGAAGGACAGTTTTGTTGTGCAGGGAGGGCACAAGTCTTTATGTGAAAGAAGATTAATATTTAAGACAATCATTTGTGTCCTAGGACCTGGCAGCAGGAATCAAATGGAGCAAGAGAAAGGTAACTATTTTCCATCTCCAGAGGCAAACATTTCTAAATTTTTGAAATATTTGGTTGGTCTTAAGCACCCTACCACTTTTTCTGTGCCTCGGGGCATATTGTCTTGAGATTTTCCCCACTGTACTTTCCTTCAGGTTAACCCACCATATAAAAGTTAACTATGTATCAAATGTGCTAAATCCTAAACTTACTTTAATAAATTAAAGTTATAATATTTGCAACTATATGTAAAATAAGGAATCTTGACTGAGGAGTTTCTGTGCCCAAAGGTCTCAAGAGAGATTTTCAGTCCACATTGAGAAGGGCAGTCACTTTACTCAGGCTACTGATTAAGATGTTAGTCTCATCTTAAATCACTCTCATAGAAATACCTAGCATAATGTTTGACCAAATATCTAGGCATCTTGTGGCCCATTAAAATTGATACACAAAATTAAGTATTGTAGTGAAAACCCAAAATCTTACTTCCTAAAATCAGAACCAAGACAATGGTGTTCTCTCTCATCATTTCTGTTCAACAACATACTGAATATTTTACTAAAACCACACATATAAATTGTAAAGGAAGAACAAATATTGCATTTATTTACAGACTACATGATTATCAATGTAGGTTATTTTCAACCTTTTTCATTTCAAGGCACATGTAATCTAATTACTAAAATTCTGTGGCACACCTAAAATATATTTTTGCTTATCTGATAAAATAGTAGGTATCGTTTTGATTAAACTTAAAACAATAGTATTAATTACCTACCCTTTTTGCTCTAAAGTGACTTAAAAAAATCAGATGCCTATACTTGTATATCAGAATTTCTGATGCCAAGAATTAGCCAATCCAACGCAACCCTATTATGAGACATGATCAATGATATGTAACTCTATTGTATGACCTATATATTTATTGTTCAAGAAAGGGCATTTACACTGGATGGCTCTTATTATGTTGACTGTTGTCATTTTTTTATTTGACAATCTAAGAAAAAAGAGGCTAGTGCCCCTGACTAAATTCTTGTGGCACACCAGTGTGCCATAGAATCACTGGTTGAAAATTGTCTATGTATGTAGATATCTATTACAATAATCAACAAAAAAGGCTCCAGGGATTAATAAACAAATGTAGTAGTGCTGCAGACTAAAAGGCGGACATACAAAAGTTAATGGTGTTTCTATCTACAAGCAATATAAGTAAGAATTTTAAATTTATAAAAATATGATAGCATAAGAAAAGAAAGAAATACATCAGTATAACAAAATGTACTCAACATCAGCATGCAAGAAATCTACAAAGTTTTGATGGAGGAAATCAAAGAAGAAATAAATAAATGGTGAGCTATTACATGTTCATGAATTGAAAGAATCAATATTTTTAAAATGTCAAATTTTTCCAGCTTGCTTTATAGATGCAACACTGTCTCCAACAAGATTCCATCAAGCTATGTTGTAGATATTGACAATCCATGGTTCATACAGAAAGGCCAAAGTCTTAGAACAATCTAAAACTGAGGAAGAGTGAAGTTAGATGACTTACACTACCCAGCTTCAAGATTTACTGACTTCTGCCAAGATGGAGGCATAGGTGGAGATGCCATGCTTCCTCACACAACCAAGTTTAGAGACAACTAATTGTTAGCAACAGAAAACACAGCCAGAACACGGAAAATTGAACTTTTCAGAAGTCTGATAACAACAAATTCTTCAGCCTGACCAGTAAGAGGGGCGAAACCAGCAGCTGGTGGAGTAGAGTTGCACAGGAAAACTCCATCAGACGGACTCAGGCAGGCGGAATCTTGGACCTGGTGGGCAACTCAGCAAGCAACCCAGGGGAAACAGCAAGGGAGCAGGGCTGTGGGTTGCATCTGTGCATGGATAGACAAGTGAGGGAGTGGGCAATTGGACTGGACCCAGCAGGCGCCAGTGGCGAGCGGCAGCAGAGGGTGCTGCCATTTCCCCGCTCTGACCCCGCCTCCACATACAGCTTCATAACCCAGAGACTCTGAGTGGCCTGGCCCTGGTGAACCACCTAAGGTGCTGCTCCTCACCCAGTGGCTAAATACAGCAGAGGGGGCCGCCATTTACCCGCTCTGACCACGCCCCTACATACAGCATCACAACCCAGCGAACTGGAAGTCCAAGGTTCCTCTCCTCACACTTAAAGGGCATGAACAGACCAAAAATGGCTCAAGAAGATCTCAAAGCCCCAGAGCCTATAAATCTAAGCAATGAAGAAATAGCAAAACTCTCAGACACACAGTTTAAACCACTGGTGATCAGGATCCTCACAGAACTGGTTGATTATAGCCACAAATTAGACAAATATATGAAGGCGAAACTAATTGAAATGAATGGAATTGCACAGGACACCAATAGCAATGAAAAGGAAACTGGGACTCACATCAATGGAGTGGACCAGAAGAAAGCAAATAATGGCCAAACAGAAAAGAGTGAAGAAACAAGAATTCAAAAAAAATGAGGAGAGTCTTAGGAACCTCCAGGACATCTTTAAACATTCCAACATCCGAATTATAGGGGTACCAGAAGGGGGAAAGGCACAGCCACCAGTGGAAAACTTATTTGAACAAACAATAAAGGAGAATTTCCCCAATCTGGCAAAGGAAATAGACTTCCAGGAAATCCAGGAAGCTCAGAGAGTCCCAAAGAAGTTGGACCCAAGAAGAAACACACCAAGGTACATCATCATTACATTAGCCAAGATTGAAATGAAGGAGAGAATCCTAGAAGCAGCAAGAGCTAAAGGGACAGTCACCTACAAAGGAGTCCCCATCAGACTGTGAGCAGATTTCTCAAAAGAGACCTTACAAGCAAGAAGGGGCTGGAAAGAGGTATTCCAAGTCATGAAATCCAAAGACCTACAACCAAGATTGCTCTATCCATCAAAACTTTAATTTGAATGGAAGGACAGATAAAGTGCTTCTCAGATAAGATCAAATTCAAGGAGTTCATCATCACCAAGCCCTTATTATATGAAATGCTAAAGGGACTTATCTAAGAAAAAGAAGTTAAAAAAACATGAACAGTGAAAGGACAGCAAACTCACAGTTATTAACAACCACACCTAAAACAAAAGCAAACTAAAAGGACAGCTAGATCAGGAGTAGAAACATAGAAATGAAGATCTCAAGGAGGGTTAGTAACAGGGGAGTGGGAGGAGGAGATGGGGGGAGAAGGTACAGAAAATAAGTAGCATAGACAGTAGATAGAAAATAGATGGGGGGGGCAAGAATAGTATGGGAAATACAGAATCTAAAGAACTTGAGACACATGGTCATAAACTAAAGGGGGGGAATGGTGGGGATGGGGCAGCAGGGTGGAGGGGCATGAAGGGGGGAATAGAACAACTGTAATGGCATAATCAATAAAAATAAATAAATAATAAAAAAGATTTACTGAAAAGTTACAGTAATCAAGACTGCACAATATTTTGAACAGAAGATGCTTGGATCAATGTGAAAGAGTAAAGAGCAAATAGACCCACACAAATGTAATCAAGTGATTTTTGACAAAGGAGAAAAAGCATTTATTTCAAATACACAAGTGGGCAATCATATGTTTAATAATAAATGTGAATATAGACCTTAAAACTTTTACAAAAGTTATTTTAAAATGGAACATATACGTAAAGGTAGAAAGCAAAATTATAAAACTTCTAAACAAAAATATAGGAAAAAAGCTATATGTGCTTGGGTTTGGTGATGATATTTTAAATAAAATTCAAAAAGCATAATCCATGACAGAAAAATTAAATTGGATTTTATTAAAAATAAAAACCCCTGTTCTATAAAAGACACCTAAAGGAATCAAAAGGCAAGCTGCAGGTTTCTAAGACAGTATTTGTAAAGCACAGATGTGATAAGGGACTTGTTTGCAAAATATACAAGGGAATTTCAAAGTCAGCATAAGAAACCAATAATCAAATTTTTAAAATAGGTAAAAGATCTGAACATAGAAGCCGTCAAAGATATAAGATAACAAATATACATATAAAAGATGCACAATGTCAGTTGTCATTAAGAAATTTCAAATTAAAACAACAAAATACACGTACAATTAAAACAAGAGTATATACATACTAGAATGACCAAACCATTCCTAATACTGGCAGGAATGTCCCACTCTCACTTTTTCTAGTAAAAAAATGCAAAATTTACAGCCATTTTGGTACAGAGCTTGGAAGTTTCATACAAAGCTAAGTGTAGTCTTTGCATACAATTCAGCAGTCAAGGTACTAGGTATTTATTCAACTCAGATGAAAATGTATCTAAATAGAAAACCTGCATGTGAATGTTTACAGTACCTATATTCATAATCACAAAAATTTGGAAACAATAAATATTTCCTTTTATAGGTAATGGGTAAATAAACTATGCCACATACATACAATAGGGTATTGATTGTTTAGCATTAAAAATGAGTTTTCAAGCCACAAAAAGATGTGGGTAGACCTTAACTAAATATTTGTAAATGAAAGAAGCCAGTCTGAAAACCCTAGCTACTGTATGATTCCAAGTACAGGAGATTTTGGGAAGGCAAACAACAGAGACAATAAAAAAGTGGTTTTTGACAAAATACTATGAAAATGTGGCAATGGAATATAACTATATTAAAAAGTAGGAATAAGCTCACTGAAGAGGTTGGGAAAAATGATGCTGACCTAAGCAACTTTAAACACTAGTAGAATTGGTAAGTCCAAAGGCCAAAAAACGTGTAAGTACTTTACCATAGCTGATAAAGTATTTTACTCATGAGTACATAAATTAATAATTTAAATACCACTACATCTGTACACTGAAACTGAACATTTAAGTAAAGGAATGATGATGCTGAGAACCAGGGCTCTCAGTGCTTCAGTGGGAAGACATACATAAGCAAGGGAGTGATCCAATTTGCCTGTCCTCCCACACCCCAAAAGGGCCAGCTGCTGTCAAGTTATTCCTAAAATTTGTGTTTCTTTTCAATTTTAAAATTCCCCATTCATAAATTCTCTAAAAATTCTGGTCTCCTTTATTACTATTATTACTTAGTAAAATGATAATGTGTAACATAATAATTTCATACTAGCAACCCCCATTGCCTAAGTGCTTTATAAACATCTTCTCATTTTGTCTTAATAAGAGCCATATAAAGAAGGTAATATTTTGACCTGGCTGGTGTGGCTCAGTGGATTGAGTGCCAGCCTGTAAACCAAAAGGTTGCCAGTTCCATTCCCTTAGGACACATGCCTGGGTTGCAGGCCAGGTCTCCAGTAGGGGGTGCAAGAGAGAAGAGCTGATGTTTCTCTTTCTTCCTCTCTCTCTAAAAATAAATAAATAAAGTCTTTTTTAAAGGTAGCATTCTAATTCTAAAGATGACAACATATGTAAATGGTTGCCGGCAGAGGGAAGAGACTATGCAAAGGTCTCCAAGACAGAAATTTGATGTATTCCAGAAACCGATAGAAAATTGTAAATGAGAGACCAGGTATACAATCCTAGGATTATGAAATTCCTGACCCTTACTTTCACCCAAACCAGCATACTATAAGGCCTTTATTTTCAATATCTTTGCTGAAAAGTAAAAGCCATTTAATGTACAAAATCAATGAAAGTTATAAAAGTATTAGAAGAAAGCAAAAGAATCAGTGATCCCACTGTACACAGAAAAAGTATTTTTGCCTTCAGTTTTGTAGTTTTTCTCTATTCATATGTGACTTTTAAAGAATTAAGAAAAAACAATATATTTTAATAAGATACTGTATTTGTTGTAAACATTTTTTTGTTTTAAGGTTTTAAATTTAATTTTAGAAAGAGGGGAAGGAAAGGAGAAAGAAAGAGAAAGGAGCATCAATGCATGATTGCCTCTCACATGCCCTTTACTGGGGACCTGGCCTGCAAACCAGGCATATGTCTTGACTGGAAATTAAACCAGTAACCCCTTGGTTCACAGGCCCACACTCAATCCTCTGAGCTACACCAGTCTGGGCTGTTGTAAACATTTTTTTCAGTTATTAAACATTATACAGTCATGTTGTTTCAACGGCTACTACTTGCAAATCAATTTATGTGAATGTTACAAATTTAAAAATACCCTATTGCTGATAATCTCTGTGTTTTTTCAATTTAAAACTATTAAGTAAAATTTTGAGTGAATATTAATTAATGATACTATCTTTATTACTAAAGGATTTTCAGCATAAGTTTTTAAAAATAAAATACTTGTTCCAAAAAAAGAACATCCTTGAGGCTGGTGATATATATTTCTGAGTCATCTTACAAATCCATTTCATTAATTTACATTTATATCTGGACTGTATGAGAGGCCTTTCTTCTTATACCCTTACCAACTTGGAAAATATTTATTTATTTGTAATCTTTAAAAATCTTCATAAGCAAAATCTATATATCATAGCTTTATTTTATATGTTCATTGACATTTTATTTCTGCATTAGTCAATTAGTTTATAATATTTGCCCATATTTCTATAATATATAAATTATGCTATTACTCCAGTGCTAGTTATTGAGACATTACTTTTCCCTATATAAATTTAAAATATGAGTAAGTCGAATATATGTATTTTAACCTGTTTCTCAACCTTCCCTTACATTACATTAATCTTTGTTCCACTTACTCTACCATTATTCTATGTAAAGTATTATAGTTTTATAACATATTTTAGTAGTTTAACAATGTGAGTCCCTCATCACAATTCAATTTAATAATTTTAATTCTTTTATTAATTGAATAAAATTTATAATTTTAAAAACTGGATTAAAATAATTTGGTATTATTTTTGGTTTTTAGTCTTATTATACTTGTACAATCAACTTTGAAATGCTGCTGGAATTTATATATTCACTCTTGCATAATAAATGCAGTTTTTGAATTTATATCTGCAAGTTTCCTTGATGTTCTGATGTTTTTAGTGTTGATATACAAGCTACATATTTCTTTTTTTAAATTTTTCTTTAGATTTTTTTTATTGATTATGCTGTTCCAGTTGTTCTATTCCCCCCTTCATGCCCCTCCACCCTACCCCCTTCCCCACCATTACCCCCCCTTTAGTTTATGACTATGTGTCTCAAGTTCTTTAGATTCTATATTTCCCATGCTATTCTTGCCCCCCCATCTATTTTCTATCTACCATCTATGCTACTTATTTTTTGTACCTTCTCCCCCCTTCTCCTCCTCCCACTCCCCTGATGCTAACCCTCCTTGAGATCTTCATTTCTATGTTTCCACTCCTGATCTAGCTGTCCTTTTAGTTTGCTTTTGTTTTAGGTGTGGTTGTTAATAACTGTGAGTTTGCTGTCCTTTCACTGTTCATGTTTTTTTAACTTCTTTTTCTTAGATAAGTCCCTTTAGCATTTCATATAATAAGGGCTTGGTGATGATGAACTCCTTGAATTTGATCTTATCTGAGAAGCACTTTATCTGTCCTTCCATTCAAATTAAAGTTTTGATGGATAGAGCAATCTTGGTTGTAGGTCTTTGGATTTCATGACTTGGAATACCTCTTTCCAGCCCCTTCTTGCTTGTAAGGTCTCTTTTGAGAAATCTGCTCACAGTCTGATGGGGACTCCTTTGTAGGTGACTGTCCCTTTAGCTCTTGCTGCTTCTAGGATTCTCTCCTTCATTTCAATCTTGGCTAATGTAATGATGATGTACCTTGGTGTGTTTCTTCTTGGGTCCAACTTCTTTGGGACTCTCTGAGCTTCCTGGATTTCCTGGAAGTCTATTTCCTTTGCCAGATTGGGGAAATTCTCCTTTATTGTTTGTTCAAATAAGTTTTCCACTGGTGGCTGTGCCTTTCCCCCTTCTGGTACCCCTATAATTCGGATGTTGGAATGTTTAAAGATGTCCTGGAGGTTCCTAAGACTCTCCTCATTTTTTTTGAATTCTTGTTTCTTCACTCTTTTCTGTTTGGCCATTATTTGCTTTCTTCTGGTCCACTCCATTGATGTGAGTCCCAGTTTCCTTTTCATTGCTATTGGTGTCCTGTGCAATTCCATTCATTTCAATTAGTTTCGCCTTCATATATTTGTCTAATTTGTGGCTATAATCAACCAGTTCTGTGAGGATCCTGATTACCAGTGGTTTAAACTGTGTGTCTGAGAGTTTTGCTATTTCTTCATTGCTTAGATTTATAGGCTCTGGGGCTTTGAGATCTTCTTGAGCCATTTTTGGTCTGTTCATGCCCTTTAAGTGTGAGGAGAGGAAACTTGGACTTCCAGTTCGCTGGGTTGTGATGCTGTATGTAGGGGCGTGGTCAGAGCGGGTAAATGGCGGCCCCCTCTGCTGTATTTAGCCACTGGGTGAGGAGCAGCACCTTAGGTGGTTCACCAGGGCCAGGCCACTCAGAGTCTCTGGGTTATGAAGCTGTATGTGGAGGTGGGGTCAGAGCAGGGAAATGGCGGCACCCACCCTGCTGCTTGCCGGTGGGGACCCGCTGGGTCCAGTCCAATTGCCCACTCCCTCGTTTGTCTATCTGTGCACCAATGCGAGATCACAGTCAACCCGCAGCCCTGCTCCCTGGCTGTTTCCCCCAGGGTTGCTCGCTCGGTCGCTCACTAGGTCCAACCCTGGACCTGATTTCCGTGCGCCTGGATTCCACGCACCTGAGTCCATCTGACCCAGTTTTCCTGTGCAACTCTACTCCACAAGCTGCTGGTTTCGCCCCTTACCGGTCAGGCTGAAGAATTTGTTGTTAACGGACTTCCAAAAAGTTCAATTTTCCGTGTTCTGGCTGTGTTTTCTGTTGCTAATAATTAGTTGTCTCTAAACTTGGTTGTGTGAGAAGGCACGGAATATCCACCTATGCCTCCATCTTGGTGGAAGTTGGTATACAAGCTACATATTTCTTATTAAATGTATATCTGCATGTGTGTTGTTGCTACTGTGAATGTGAACCCTTCCCCTACCCAATACAGTATTTTCTTAAGTCTAAATTCTACTGGCCTGTTTTTTTTTTGTTTATGTGTTTAAGATCATCTCTGTCTAGGTTAAAATAATGATTTTACAGTTTCCACTAGATTTATGTAGGTACACTATGTAATTCTATGCATATAAATCCATATTATTGATAAACTTTATTTTTCTCTCTGATGTATAGAACTCTTATTTACTTTATTGCATTATGACATTGTCTGTAGCCTCTCCCAAAAGGTTAAGTAACAATAGCAGGCATCTTTATCTTGTTTTTATCTTTCTCAACATCAACAGCAATAGTTGACATTTATCGTGTACTTACTTTGTGCCAGACACTGTTCTAAGCATCTTCTTTGTAAGTCCTAAAGCTATTTTATGTAATAGGAACAACTTATATTTTCATCATTTCTAAAAAGAGACACTGAGGTACAGAGAAGGTCAGTAAATTATCCAACAGTATGCAGAGAATTGCTGGTAGAGTAGAGATTTGAAGTTAGGTAGTATGATTCTTGAGTCCAGTTCCTTCACACAAGGTCTTCTGGTTATTCTTCAAAGGGGTGACTCCGAGAAATATGACAGAAAGAATACTTAGTGAAGGAACAGAGCATGAAAATGAATGCGTATTTTGTGTGTTTATGGATTTTAAATCCATAATTGCATTCATATGTTTTCATTATTTATAAAACTCTATTCTCCTAAAATGTAATATTTAGGATAGCTCTTCTTTCAGGTATCATCTTTCCATTTAATTGTTTAAAACACTTACGAATGTCATTTTAATACTAGAATGTATGGAAAAATAGTATATTTGCCTGTCACTTTCAGTATCCCAACTTGCAATTATTAAAGACTCACAGGTTGTGATCCCATGAAAAGCTAGTGAAACTGACAGTGAGAGAAGACAAGAGAAGAAGGTTGAGCAGGCTACATCAATTCTCTGCCAAGGCCTGCAGACCCTTTAAATAACTACAGCAACCTGCTCACATGCCCAGAGAATGAGTCAGTGCACATCTCACAGAGGGCCAATGGAGGAGCTGGGTAGGTAATCATGATTACTTATGCACAATAACTCATTTAACTCTGTACCTGTGATCATGAAATCTGGGTAAATTTTAATGGGAACAATATGTGCATGGATCATAGAGTCTATATGAAGCCCAGGAAAAATGCTTTTATCTAATTGCAGCATAAGAATTCAGAGTATACAAAGTCAATAGGTAGACAGACACAAGGGTAGGTAGGGGCAAGATTTGAATATGTGACCAAAAGTCTTCATCTAACTTGAATGTGTTTTAGCTTGCAAACTACCAAACTATCAATATACTGGGAGGGGAAAGAGTAGGTTTACAATTGTTGATATGGAAAATAATGCATTAATAATGCATTAATAATGCATTATGGAAATTAATAAATACTAATACAAAAATAAATTCTGTGTTTCCCATAGTCACAGCTGTAAACCCACTTTTGTCCACCCCTCTACCCTACGTAATGAAAGAGGAGAGAGAGAATGACTCCTAGACAGATTCTACGACAGAGCTGTGGAGAGAAGAATGAACACTTCCTTACCCCTCCTAGCTACCTCAAAAAAGCTTGAATGCTGATCTGCATCACTCTATCAGTCAGAAGTAGAACATTAATCATTAACTTTGTTGTCCTTTCTCCAGTTAGCTTTCTAAACCACATGCTAAAAGTCTCAACTAGAGGATCTTTAAAAGACTCCCTCCCTTCCTGTTCTTTACTGTGTATATTCCTACTAGCATGCTGAAAACTGTGGTCACTAAATACTGATTGGCCCATTCAGTAATTAGAGCTGTCCCAGCTTTTAAGACACTGACCCCTCCCAGCTTGAGAATGAGGCCCTCTGGAAGAGGAAGCAAGGGAGCTTGGCTTATTAGAGGGAAACTGACAGTCATAGAATGAAGGGCACAGGGGACCCCTCAGAAATTCATGTGGACCATTGTGGAAGGATTAGCAAAGGAGAACACACTTCAGGAGGCCTGTGGGCACATCTCTGCGAAGAATAAAAAGACAGGAGGGAGCAGGACGTGGGGTGAAGGGAACTCCATACTTTTATTTATATGTTTTATTAGTTCTGATTGGGCATTCAGAGTTTTTTCTCAAAATATGTGTGTCCATTTACTCTCAACACTTTAATATTTATACCATTAGGGCATCATGTGCTCTATGGTTATTTGGCATGGACTGTGTTCAATATGGAGTAATCTGTATGCATTTATATTGTGAGCTGCTTGCTAATTGGTTTTCGTCCAAGTAATCCCACAGAGAATAAGGTTACATGCTGAAAAGGGCTGAGGTGAGAAAGTGAGTAAAAGGGGACTGTGAACTCTTTCTTGGCTTTATTAGGAATGCTCTGAGCATCTGCATTAAAGGAAAAATTTCCAAATTTTGAGGTTCTTCTAAGTCATGAATGAGCATACAATATACCCCAGAGCACACACAAGCAACAGAGACAAAGCAATTTTTAGATAGTGTCGTCCATTTCTGCATGATGCAATAGGTGTTAGAACATAGATTGAATGTTAGGCTAAAAGGGAATGTACAGAGAGAAATTGTTGAAAAAATAATTATCATTGAGCAAAATTAAACATTTGTTTTAGCTCCAGAAACCTGGAATTTTGGAAGGAATAAGTTCCAAGCAAGCATTTTCATATGTGTTTTAAAATGAGGACAACTAAAATCAACTATATTTCAGGTTGCTTCTTTTTATGATGGTATTTCCCATAAGTCCTTTAGATATTTTTATTCACCTTTAGCAGCACATTGATTATGGCAGTATATGTGTATTTTACAGTGTATAATCGGCCCAATTTCAAAAGTGGATAAAGTTTTTGTAGGTTTGTGATTGTCTTACTTATACACCGCAATTTAAAGGTGAAAATATTGAGGCATTATTTTAGTTTTAAAGATGTGATGAAAGTTTACCACTCTGAAGGAATATTACATTTCAATTTACAAAATTGCAATTGCCTTGTTGAAAAAATGTCAATTTTTCACTTGCTATCCGTAGCTAGGCTGGTGCCTGGATTAGGATAATTTGTTTCAAGTGCACTAGTGTACAGGTAACAGACTGCGTAAAGAGGTTAGCTGTTCCGTAGTTTCAGCTATAAAATGAGAATACCATGCTTGGTCATTGTGCTTATTTTAAAAGTAATTATCATTTTCCAAGTTCAATTCACTCTCAAAAAAGGAGTCTGGAATTATGCTTTCTAAATCAGAACGAGAGATGGTTGTGTAATTGTTTCTCCTCCTGGGAAATATGCTTTTCCTAACTATATAAAGCAACAAAAAACTTCTATAAATAATTACAGTAACAATATATTATGCCACATAAATAAAAACTACACTGTATGTTTGGAATTAAAAAGAGTGTTTAAACAACACTTCTTAAAACTGTGCATCAGAGTACAAAATGAAACCACCCAAATAACTTACAGGAATAAAAATAAGTGCAATGCTTTGACTTTTCTTTTTCTCCTGCTTATTTTCAAGTGACTTATTTTACAATGGTTTAAAATAGAAGAGTCGTATTTATTAGAAAGCATATTTTTCTATGAATAATCTTATAGGCTCAGAGGCCATTTAACTTAGCTCAGTCATCTAGTTTATTTTGCGTTAGAGGAAATTCTCATTTAATTTACCAGTCCATAATAGGTAACTTTTTCAATATGGAGCTAAAGGTCGCTATTATATGTAAGGAAAATTAAGTCAATGTTCTTGGCTGCCTTACAGTTCTCCTAGTTCAACTACTCCAATAAATGAACATGTACAACAAGCCAAAGGGCTTTTTATTACAAATTTAATTCATTTCTCTAGACAACTGTGAAATTTGCCATTGACATTAGTCATTACCCCAAGGCGAACTAAAAGATGATCTCAGTTAATAAATGATCCCTAACAAGGAATGCTCCTATCTCCTGTAATATTGGTACAGGCACATTTTATTAAGCAGGACTTGCTTCGTGCCAGAACACCAGCATTCACAACTATTTGGTGTGCTTGTTTCCTCTTCTTGCTCCTGATAGTAATAATTATGCAACGGGATAATTAGCAACACAAAGAAACAGTACTATGAGCTTGAAGCTAGATTTTCAGCACGTTAACCTTCTGGGAAATAAAGAACAGAAGCAAAGAGTCTAGCCAAATAACCAATGCAGGTTGATTTCACAGTGTGTAATAGGCTAATTATCTGTGAAAAGTCTGACCCCAACTAACAAAATTACAAAAATGTGCAGCCATTTTATTTTATTTAAAATTCAGAGTCACAGTTTCATATTCTAAATTAAAAAAAGAGTAACACACGTATGAAAGGAAAAAATATTGAAACTCATGCAAAAATAAGCTTTGAAGGAAATGATGCTATCTCAAAATAAATGCTAACGATTAGCCTAAATGCCTGACAAGACAGGGTAAAAAATAAACTACTATTTCCGTTCCCTACCCCCAACACACAGTTGTTACAATAAACACACACATGATCACATGCACACACACAGTATGTGACAGAAGTAGGTTAAGTGTATTTTGTTTACTGGAGACAGGCTACAATAAAAAGCAGAAAATATCACTATTTCTTTACAGATACCACATGTAATTCATTCTGATATAGGAATATTTATCCACTAGCAGTAATACAAACCACAATTTTTGTCATGAAAAAATAAATTGTATTTGCAAAAAGCAAACACATTACAGAGTGCGTAAAAATGCAATATTCCCATTTTCTAGTCAGAGTTCCAATTTATTGAAGTAACAGAGCAGAAAATGCACTGACAGCTGTTACATTTTATTGCGAATTAGTATATACGTTTTATATCCAGTGAGCGAATGCATGATACATTGTATTCCAGTAATTGCCACTGGCTTTCCAAATGGAAGCAGAATGATCTTAGTGCAATTACACTCAGGAGAGTACATAGAACAGCCTCCAGTTCTACATTATAGCACTTTTACAATACTAATATTAAATATGTTTTAAGAAAAAATTAATATTAAAAGAGTAAAGCTGAATTTTTAATAAAAAAGTAGTGCTCAAATGATATGTTTCTTCCTTCACTAAACCCTGGATAACTATTTTTTAATTTACATGTGTTAGAATATTGCAGTTAGGGATGTTCAGGAAGGTTAAACAAAGTTTTTCTCTCTCTCTTCCTTTGTTGGTTCTACCAATATTTTACTTTCCTTGATGTCTCCTTCTCTATCCTCCCTCTTAGCAATAAAAAGCAGGACTTTAAAGTGATGGCAACATGGGGGCCAGCGTTGGAATACTTTAGGAAATGAGCTATATGCTGAGTTTTCACTTTGTCCCGAGCAGCCCAATCATTTTTGGTTCCTTTGCTCATACCTTCCCTGCTAGTCCTGCTAGCATGTATGTGCATTAGCTATCCTCCTAAGGAGAGAGCCATTTGTTTTCATAAGGATTAACTCTGATATCTTATAGATCACCTTGCTAATGCTTCAGACTACAGACAGGTTAACAAGCATGAACGCTCCAACATTCAAACCGTCTTTGCAGTCAGTTCTAATTTATGAGAAGTAAATTTCTAGCATACTGTAAGAAGCCTATTTTGTCTGTTTTTGCAAACCTTGATAATCCACTACACCCTTTATCTTGGCAGCAGGTCCACTGAAAGCTTCTCCACCAGCGACTCTGTGGGGAAGCTGCAGTAAAGCCGGCTGTCTCCTCCCCTCTAGTGGTTACCAGCTCACCTTGCAGGGGACCTGCAGGGGACCCACATAGGGGGCATTTGTGCAATTCTTCTGGCTTAGAGAGAAAAGGGGAAAATATAAACTAAGCAGTCCGTTGCTGCAGAAAATAAAATTTATCAAGCATTTAAAACAATATGTTAGTGGTTGGCTACAGCTTAATCAACACCAAACTGCTGACATAGATTTGCGATGTGAACTAGATATTAGTGGCTGAATTACCAGCATGTCATAACTTGCATTTAGTTTAATAAAAGAAACAGGCTAATACAACAAAACTGTAAACAACATGTAATAAGATTTTTTTCTTTTTCCAGGCTGGAAACAAAATCTAATGGAGCTAGAACAAGAAGAGCAAGGGCCATTCCCCTTGCACCTTGGAAGGTTGACCCAGAGTGGCTTGGTCCTCCCTCCCACATCACTCCAGGTTCTGTGGTCCCTCTATGCAAAAGCCATAAAAAACATTACCATTAACAACAGCAGCAACATCAACAAAAGTAATGACATGTCTCATCTAGATGTCAAAATCAGTTGTGTAACAAAGGAACCAGTTAGTAATAATGTCCTTTGCCATTATCTTGCTACCTTAAAACACATGAAGCTTTAGTTTCACCCCTCCCCTTATAACCATTTCTAACCCTAAGGTTGTTCAGAATTATTTGATAGAAAATGTATCGAGACGAATATTAAAATTTAATATGTACCCACCTTGCTTTATAAAGTATATTAATATTATGAATTTATGGGATTTAAAGTCTTGAAAAGTAAGTTTAAGAATTTTTCTGCATGTAACAAATAAATAGGATTGCCATTCCAGAGACATTTTGCCTTTTTTGTTTGTTTATTATTAGGAAAGAAATATTAGGAAAGACTTATTCTGAGCTTAAGTCATGATTAAATGTACTGAAGTGTCTTCATGTATTATAATGGATGACTAACATGGACCATGTTAACCAGGAATTATTTGGATTTTGGACCTCACAAAATGCATTGGATTCTATTGTAAACAGAAGCTATACATTTATACATAACTTACCCACTTTGAATAGCTTAGAAATATATACTTTTAATCTATTTATAAATAGATATTTTGGAGAATTAGTTTAAATTAATAGTACAGGGTGGGGCAAAAGCAGGTTTGCAGTTATAAGTACACAAAATACCAAGTTCATTATTGTATTATTATTTGTTAATTATTGTGTCATTTTCCATCCCAACAACTGTAAGCCTACTTTTTCTCCACCCTATATTTAAGGAAATGAAGAAGAAATCAGTAATCAACATTGGGGAGATTTCAAGTATAGATTAAAATAAATAGGATAATTATCTTTTAAAAATATTTTAAATTAAAAAATAAAATACTATTGGCATTGATTGCCATTAAACTGATAATATTAAGTGCCTTTAAAACAGTATATCAAACAATATGCAAATATAATATGCACATAAGACAGAACTTTTCTCTGCAGGTTAATCAGAATCCTAATCTGCAATCTTTCCAAATGTCTTTCTTTAGGCAGCTAATTGGGGGCAATCAAGAACACATATCTCTTGCTTCAATGAAAAGGGGTCCTGGAGGGGCTGATATGATCTCACCAGAGACTGAAATAAAACAGTTCTGTGGGGATTGTATTAGGTATGAGTAAATGTGTGGAGTTAAAGCTTGGGGGAAATCTGGCCAAGATGCAAGTGTAGGTAGATACACTGCCTCCTCACACAGCCAGAAGAAGAACAACAACAAATTTAAAAATAAAAAACAACCATAACTACCAGAAAATTGAACTGTATGGAAGTTCCACAACCAAGGAATTAAGGAAGAAACATTCACCCAGACTGGTAGGAGGGGCGGAGACCGGCAGCAGGGGCAGAGAAGACTCACAGAAAGGCAGTGGCTGGAAGACAGGGGCGGGAGGCAGCTGGTAGAGCAGGCAAGGTGGTGACTGGCAGAGCAGAAGGTCCTACATCTTTATGCAGATAAATTGGGAGGAACAACTGGGGAGTGAGACAGACCACATAACCCAGGGTTCCAGCCCCATGAAATAATGCCTAAAAACCTCTGACTGAAAAAAATATGTGGGTATTGTGGAAATGGGGGAAAATTGCAGCCTCACAAGAGAGTTCATTGGAGAGGCCCATGGGATCCTAGAACGTACACAAAACCACCCACATAGGAATTAGCACCACAAGGGCCCAATTTGCTCGTGGGTAGCAGAGGAAGTGACTGAAAGCTGGTGGAGAGTTAGTTGAGCAAGGGGCATTGTTCCTTCCTTGACCTCTTCTCCACAGACAGCACCAAGAAGAAGTGACTTGGGTTACCCCACCTGATGACTACCTAAGGCTCTGCCCCTTACTACTTAATAGTCAGGCTGAGACAAAAAAAAATGGCCCAAATGAAAGAACAGATCAAAGCTCCAGAAAAAAATACAACTAAGTGACTTAGAGATAGCCAACCTAACAAATGCACAGTTCAAAACACTGCTATTCAGGATGCTCACAAAATTGGTTGAGAACACTCACAAAATAGAAGAAAGAGTGAAGGTTATGAAAAGTGAATTAAAGAAAAATGTACATGGAGCCAACAGTGACAGGAAAGAAACAAGGGCTCAAATCAATAGTTTGGAGCAGAAGGAAGAAAGAAACATTTAAACAGAACAGAATAAAGAAACAAGAATTCAAGAAAATGAAAAGAGGCTTAGGAACTTCTGGGACAACTTTAAACATTCCAACATCCAAATCATATGGGTGACAGAAGGAGAAGAGTAAGAGCAAGCAATTGAAAACTTATTTGAAGCAACAAGGAAGAAGAACTTTCCCAATCTGGCAAAAGAAATAGACTTTCAGAGAGTCCAGGAAGCTCAGAGAGTCACAAAGAAGTTGGACCCACGAGCACACACTGAAGCACATCATCATTACATTACTCGCAATTAAAGAGAGCAGCTTCAAAGCAGCAAAAGAAAAGGAGACAGTTACTTACAAAGGTATTCCCATAAGACTATCAGCTAACTTCTCAAAAGAAACCCTGATGACAAGAAGAGGCTGAAAAGTATTTGAAGCCATGAAAGGCAAGGACCTACATCCAAGATTGCTCTATCCAGCAAAGCTTTCATTTAGAATGGAAGGGCAGAGAAAGTGCTTCCCAGGTAAGGTCAAGTTAAAGGAGTTCCTTATCACCAAGCCCTTATTCTATGAAATGTTAAATGGATTTATCTAAGAAAAAGAAGATGATAAAAATATGAACAGTAAGATGAGAGCAAATTCACAATTATTAACAACCACACCTAAGACAAAAACAACAACAACCTAAGCAAGCAACTAGAACAGGAACAGATTCATAGAAATGGAGATCACATAGAGGGTTATCATCAGGGAGGTGGAGAAGGAATAACGGGAGAAAAGGTACAGGGAATAAGAAGTGTAAATGGTAGGTACAAAAAAGGGGAAGGCTAAGAATAGCACAGGAAATGTAGAACCCAAAGAACTTATATGTATGACCCATGGACATGAACTAAGTTTGGGAAATACTGGTGAGAGGGGGTTGCAAGATGGAGGGAAATAAAGTGGGGGATGGGACAACTGTAATAGTATAATCAATAAAATATATTTTAAAAACTTTGGGGAAATAAATCAGATACTGAAAGATGCACATAATCTGTCACATTGGACTTTTATTTTTTAAGTAAAATCAATGAGAAATCTGAGTAATGCTAATTTTCTCTCTAATGCATGCAGTAAAATGAGTATATTTAGAAAAATCATTTTGTCACATCTTATTTTGGTTTTGGTATTTTTTTTACCTCACCCCAATTGCTCATACAATTTTAAAGTACAGATGAGAAAACAGTGCTCACTGAAATGAGATGATATGCCTGGAACTGAATGAAACACATAGTAAAAGTAGTGAGAGAAGAGCAATCAGATCCTAGGTTTCTATTGCTCCTTTCTGCTGTAAGAAAAGTTTTGACTCTCCACGAGGCTTTATATGATGGCTATCTAGGTGGACTTTTAAAAAGAATTTTATATTCTATCTATAAATTATAATTTACATGCAATATTATTTTTATTAGTTTTATGTGTACAGCATAGGGGATAGACTATCATACTTTACAAAGTGTTTCCTCTGATATTTTCATTACCCATCTGACATTATACATAGTTTTCACATTATTGACTAGATTACCTGTGCTGTGCTTTACACCCCCATGACTATTTTCTAACTGCCAATTTGTTCTTCTTAAGCACTTCACCTGTTTCCCCCAATTCCTCAACCACTCCCTTTCTGGCAACCACCAGTCCTTTCTATGTGTCTATGAATCTGTATTAACAGTTTGTTCATTTATTTTGCTCTATAGATTCCATATATATAAGAGGGGCTCAAAAGACATGGAATTTATTTATAAAAATTTTGCATTTATTCTTCTATGTTTAAACTTCAGTCACCTTCAAAATACTCTCTATTTAATGCTATATACCTATTGAGATGTTTTTTTTTCCACTGCTCAAAACAGTTTTGAACTTGTCAATTTGGATGCTCTTTCATGCTTCTGTTGTTTTTTATTTCACCTTTTCTGCATTGGCAGAGTTTCTTTTTGAGGACTTCTTTTATCCAGGGAAACAAATAAACAAAAAGTATCACTGGGTTGAGCTCAGGTGAATATGGATGGTGAGGCATGGAAGTCATGCCATTTTTGGTCAAAAACTGCTGAACACTCAGCATGATGTGGGCAGATGTGCTTCTACATCACCCATCATGAAATAGGAAAACATGTTGAAAGAGTCTTCAAAAAAATTGCTGAAGATGAACACAGCATCTCACAACCATGCCATCTGGTACACTAATACTGATGGGTTCCTAGAGCACCATCCTGATGGGGGAAGCCTGCACTATGAGGGGTCTGCCCTCCAGAAGATAATCTCAGGGTTTTTTGGCTCCCCCTCATAAGTAAAATCAAATGATATATGCCTTTCTCTAATTGACTTGTTTCACTTAGCATATCTCTGAGGTGAGCTTTTAATCTAAGTATTTCTCCAAAACCTAGTACATATTCTAGACTTATATTAGTTGGCATATAAACAGAAAATCAAAACTGATTTTATATTTTTTATACTTTCTTTAGTAAAACAAAACAGAAAGGGATTTGAAATATTTTGAAACAAGTATACTAAATTTGAAAGAAAAAATAACTTACATTAATATGCACTATTTATAGATTTGCATAAACTACTTTCTTTTCAATTATCATTTATCAACAGGATTTGATTATAAATGCCCCATCACTAGGTTAATTTTTAAGGGTATACTTTTTTCTTAATTTATATTTGTGTTCATTGTGAAATGATTACCACAATTTTTCTAGTTAACCTTCATCACCTTGCCATACAGTTAATTTTTTGTCTTGTGCTGAACACATTTAAGTTATACTCTATAAATAACTTTCAAATATACAGTGCAATAGTATTAGCTATAGTCACAATGCTACACATTACATCCCTAGGACTTATTTGTGTTATAACTGGAAGTTGTACTTTTGATCCCCTTCACTCATTTTGCCCACCCCCACCCCCGACTTCTGGCAACCACCAATATACAAGCTTGGTTTTGTTTTTTTTGTATGTTTGTTTGTTTTAGATTAGATTCAACATATGAAATAGTACATATGCTCATTGCTTGGCATTCTTAATTATAAATTGGATCCTCTCAAGTTCAGTATTAGTGGTGCCCCCTACATGACAATTCTTCCATATTCAAGATCCATATGGTTTACTATTTCCCTTAAAACCATTGTCTCTCATACTTACGCTCCAATGAATCACATATTGACATTTACTTTCAGTTCTTTGCTTTTCAAATGATCAGACTTTTTTTTAACTTTAAATACTTTCTAATTATAGCTTACATACAATAGTATAAAATTTCAGGCATACAATCTAGTGATCAAGCAATACATAACTTTCTAAATGATCACCCCAATAAATCTAGTATCCATCAGACACCATGCACAATTATTACTATATTACTGACTGTATTCCCCATGGATACTTTAGTTTCCCATGACTATTCTGTGAATACCAATCTGTACTTCTTAATACCTTGCTAATTTTTATCCATGTCTCCAACACCCCTCTCACCTTACAACCCTCAAAAATGTTCTCTGTACCTATTAGTCTGTTATGCTTGCTTTTCTATTTTGTGTTTTAGATTCTACATATAAGTGAAATCATATGGCATTTGTCTTTCTCTGCCTGACTTACTTCACTCAGCAA
Organism: Artibeus jamaicensis; assembly: GCF_021234435.1. NCBI lineage: Eukaryota > Metazoa > Chordata > Mammalia > Chiroptera > Phyllostomidae > Artibeus > Artibeus jamaicensis. The sequence continues at coordinate 3,841,292 of NW_026521810.1, read as the reverse complement.
AATATCCTCTAGGTCCACCTATGTTGTTGCTGTTGGCAAGGTTTCACTTTTTTTTACAGTTGAGTCATTTGCATTGCATGTACCACTTCATCCATTCATCTGCTGATCCACATCTTGGCTATTGTAAATAATGCTGCAATGGACATGTGAATGCATATGTCTTTTCAACTGAGTGATTTCTATTTCTTTGGATAAATACTCAGAAGAGCACTTCCTGAGTTCTTCTTTGTCTCTTATAGCCTTTGTTTTAAAGTCTCTTTTGTCTGCTATAAGTATTGATATCTTAGCTTTTTCTAGTTTTGTTTCCATTTTCATAAAATATCTTTTTCTATCCCTTTACTTTCATGTGTCTTTTGATCTGAAGTCAATCTCTTGTAGACAGCATATGGAAGGGTTTTGTTTGGTTATCCATTAAGCCCCCATATGTCTTTTTATTGAAGCACTTAATCAATTTGCACTTAAAGTAATTGTTAATAAGTGTTTATTGCCTTTTTATTCATATTTTTTACCTTTTTTCATCTCTTATTTAAATGAGACCCTTCAACATTTTTTAAATATATTTTATTGATTATGCCATTACAGTTGTTCTATTCCGCCCCTTCATTCCCCTCCACCCTGCACCCCCCCCACCAATCTCCCCCTTTAGTCCATGACCACATGTCTCAAGTTCTTTAGATTCTGTGTCTCCCCCACCATGCTCACCCTCCCCCCATCTATTTTCTATCTACCATTCATGCCACTCATTTTCTGTACCTTCTCCCCTCTTCTCCTTCTCCCACTCCCCTGTTGCTAACCCTCCATGTGATCTTCATTTCTATGGTTCTGCTCCTTATCTAACTACCCTCTTAGTTTGCTTTTGTTTTAGGTGTGGTTGTCAACAACTGTGAGTTTGCTGTCCTGTCACTGTTCATCTTTTTTATCCTCTTTTTTCCTAGATAAGTCCCCCCAACACTTCATACAACAAGGGCTTGGTGATGATGAACTCCTTGAATTTGATCTTATCTGAGAAGCACTTTATCTGCCCCTCCATTCTAAATGAAAGCTTTTCTGGCTAGAGCAATCTTGGATACAGGTCCCTGGATTTCATGACTTGGAACACCTCCCTCCAGCCCCTTTCTCAGAAGGTTCCTTCTGAGAAATCCGCTGACAGTCTGATGGGCACTCCTTTGTAGGTGACTGTCCCCTTACCTCTTGTTGCTTCTAGAATTCTCTCCTTCATTTTAATCTTGGCTAATGTAATGATGATGTGCCTTGGTGTGTTCGTTCCTAGATCCAACTTCTTTTTGACTCTCTGAGCTTCCTGGATTTCCTGGAAGTCTATTTCCTTTGCCAGATTGGGGAAATTCTCCTTTATTATTTGTTCAAATAAGTTTTCCACTGGTGGCTGTTCCTCTTCCCCTTCTGGTACCCCTATAATTCAGATGTTGGAACGTTTAAAGATGTCCTGGAGGTTCCTAAGCCTCTCCTCCTTTTTTTGAATTCCCGTTTCTACATTCTTTTCTGTTTGATCATTCTTTTTTCCTCTTTCTGGTCCACTCCTTTGATTTGAGTCCCAGTTTCCTTTCCATTACTATTGGTTTCCTGTTCATTTCCATTCATTTCGATTAGTTTAGCCTTCATATGTTCCTCTAATTTGTGACTAAAATCAACCAGTTCTGTGAGCATCCTGATCAGCAGTGCTTTGAACTGTGCATCTGAAAGTTTAGCTATTTCTTCATCACTTTAGATTTATCACCTCTGGGGCTCTAAGTTCTTTTTGAGCCATGTTTTGATCTGTTCGTGCCTGTTAGGTATGAGGAGCAGAGCCCTAGTTGTTTACCAGGGTGGGGCCACCCAGGTTGCTGGTTCCTGACGCTGTAGGTGGGGGTGGGGTCAGAGAGGGACAATGGTGGTCCCCTCTGCCGCTTCCTGCCACTGGGGCCTGCAAGGTCTGTCTCACCGCTCCCTCGTTCACTGGTTTATCTGTGAGCAAATGTGTGATCGTGGTCAGCCCTCAGTGAGTCCGCCACCCCTCACCCTTGCTGAGTCCTCCGCCTTGCGCCCTCAGTGGGTCCGCCCACTTCTCTACACCTGGGATCCACCTACTGCTGCCAGCACATCTGGGTCACGTGCCCAGGTAGGTCCTGTGGATATTTCCTGCCCGACCCCGCTCTGCTGCTGGCTCTGCCCCTCTTACCGGTTTGGCTGAAGGGTTCGTTGTTGTCAGACTTCCTTGAAGTTCAGTTTTTTGTGGTTTTGGCTGCATTTTTGTTGCTAAAACTTTGTTGTTTGTAAACTTGGTTGTGGGAGGAGGCACAGTGCTTCCACCTATGCCTCCATCTTGGCGGAAGTCCCTTAACATTTCTTATAATACTGGTTTGGAGATGATTATCTGCTTTAGTTTTTCTTGTCTATATCTGGCCATTATTCTAAATGATGACTTTGTTAAGTAATCTTGATTGTAGATATTTGCTTTTCCTCACTTTGAATATTTTAGGCTATTACTCTACCCTACAAAGTTTTTGTTGAAAAATCAGGTTATAGTCCTATGAGAGCTTCCTTGTATATTAACTCCTTTTCTCTTCCTACTTTAAGATTCTCTCTTTGTCCTTAACATTTTTCTTTTTAATTCTATTTCCTGGTATAGTCTTCTTTGGGTTTATCTTGTTTGGGAATCTATGGGATTCTTGTGTCTATTTCCTTTATCAAGTTAGGGAAAGTTTTCGTTATTTTTTCACATAGGCATTTCTTGTTTTCTCTTTTCTCCTTCTAGTACCCCTACAATGTAAATGTTGGTATGGTTGAAGTTGTTGAAGGTGTTCCTCCTACCATTCTCATTTTTTTGATTATTCATTTTTTCTTCTTTTTTTCTGTTCTGTTTGAGCATTTTCTGCTTTCTTATCCTCTAAATCTCTGACTTGATTCTCTGCTTCATTTAGTCAGTGATGATTGCCTATAATATATTCTCCATTTCAGATAATATATTATTCCTTTCTGTGTCGTGTTTTTGTCTTTGTTTTTATGTTCCCTATCTCACAAAGTTTATCTATTCTTCCCCTAAATTCACTGAGCATCCTTAAACCAGTGTTTAAAATCTACATCTGGTAGATTACTTGTTGTTACTTTGTTTAATTCTTTTTTGGAGTTTTGTTCTTTTATTTCACCTGGGACATGTTTCTTCATCACCTCTTTTATGCAGCTCTTTGTGTTTGTTTCTATGTATTAAGTAGAGCTACTATATTTTCTGGGCTTGGTAGAGTGGGTTTAAGCATTAGGTGTCTTGTAGGGTCCAGTGGCACAGCCTCTTCAGTCACCCAAACTTGGCATTCAAATGTGCTTCCTCCCTATGTGATCTATGTATACTCTCCTGTTATAGTTGAACCTTGATTGCTGTCAGCAACTCAGTGAGTGGGATTTACCCCAAAACTTATTGGCTGTAAGGCCTGGCTATGACCACTTTGAAAGATCAGCTATACAGGAGCCAATCCACAGAGCAGGACTTACTTCGGTAGGACTCTGGTGCCTGCTCAGTCTGTCCCTTGAGTGTGTCACTTGTGGAGGATATTGGGTGGAACTTTCATATGATCTGAAGCTGTCCGCTAGGTACTTTGTCTCAGAAAGTGTAGGTCATGGTCAGCCACCTCCTGTTCCCTGCCCAGGGCCACCCTCTGTGAGCTACAAAGTGATTTTCAGATGACTACTACCAGTGCTGGGCTTGGAGGTGCCAAGGAAGGGCCAGGCTGTGAACCATGGCTGACAGCTGCTAGTGCCAGGCCTGGAGCCTCTAAGCAAGAGGTACAGGACATATCAAGGCTGGATTCTACTTATTTGAGAGAATTTAGAAAAGTCCAAAGCATGAGCCAAAACAGGCCTTATTAACATTTTATTTACTCTTAGAGAGAAGGTAAGGGAGGGATAGAGGAAGAGAAACATCAATGTGTAAGAATATCAATAAGTTGCCTCCTGCATATGCACCCCTACCAGGGATTGAGCCCACAAATCAGACATGTGCACTGACTGGGAATTGATCCAGTGACCCTTACTTTGTGGGTTGACTGAGCTAAACCATTTAAAACAAGACAGACCTTTCGCATAGAAGAGCCACTAGAAATTGCTTGGGTAGGCTCATAAATTGGGTGGGGTCTCAGGAAATCACCAAGATGGGGCAAATTGTGTTAGGTTGATGATGACTCTCATGTAGTACCCATTTGCCCACTCTGTTGGAGGGGGGCTCAGAAAAGGAACAATGACCTCTGCCAGCCCTTTTATCTGAGAGAAAGCTGCCCCTCTAGCTCTGGACCTGAACCCAGACAATTCAATTCTTTCCCATATGTCCCTGGCACCTTTTGAGCTACTGCCCATCACTGGAGCTTGGAGGGAATAAGTCAAGGTAAGTCCATGAGGAACTTCCTGGAACTCCCAAAAACCTCCATCTTAGCCACAATCCTCACTATTTTCATAGCCAGAAGTTATGGGGACTTCTCTCCCAGGTACTGAGCGTGGGGGCCTGGTATGATGTTGAGACCTCTTCTTACTCAGGGGGACTTCCTCAGCCCAGATATTCCTCCTGATTTTTAACTGCCACATGTGAGGAGGACCAGTCTGTTCCACAAATCCCCACCTCCTACCTGTCTCATGTGTCTTCTGTATACCTTTAATTTGTAGAACTTCTGTTTAGCTATATTGTAGGTGCTTCTAAATTATGGTTGTCCTACTTGTAATTTTGATGTGGTTGTTGGAGGATTCTAGTACTATATTTATCTACACCACCATCTTGATCAGAAATTTAAGGGTAAACTGTTTTAACTTTTTTGTTTGCTTTCTTCATATGTTCAATAAAACTATATTGCTGCAAACATTTTTTACCACTCTTTAATATAGGAAATATTCCTATATTAGAAAATGTTCCAAGCATCAGAAAAATTTATATTTAGGAAAATAATAATTTAATTCAGGTATCTCTTGTCACACCTTAATTCAGAGTTGCCTACTTCAGCTCAACATGAAAAGTGCTCATTTCTATATTTTTTGGTAGTTGATTGAGTCTTTCTCAGAAGTAAATGATCAAGACTCAACCTTAGATTAGGAGTTTATCAGAGAACATAATTAAATGTGTTGTACTTTGCAGACCCACTTTGGGTTTTGTTTCAAACAACTAATATTTATTTATTGTCAAATGATGGTATGTGTAACTGTAGATGTATTTATGAGAAAATACAAGTCATTTTTCACATGGATGTTAAAATTTAAGAGGGAAAAGCAGCTATAAGTCAAAAATCAAATAATCCTACAAGTACAAATAAATGTTCTTTTAAAAGTGCCACACAAGGGAACATCATGCTACAAGGACTTACAAGGTAAAAGGGAGCTAAGCCTGGCTTAAAAGGTTAGTGAAAGATGATTTTGAAAGTTAGACCTTTAAGATGAATAAGAATTAATTAGGGGAGGCTTGTGTGTCTGCATTTGTGTGACAAACCAAGGATAGGCCATGCAATTCAGACATGGGAGCTTTGCAGATACACAGATAAAGGGGCTTTGGTGGGCCAGCCTCTGAGCACCCAAAGAAGGCAGGTGAAACCAGAGTCCACAGGACAGGGGCAGAGGGGAATGTCCCTTCAGTGGCATCTCCTCCCAGGCTATGTGTGCTTTTGGAGGCTTTTCATTTCCAATATACTCATCTTAATGCAAAGACATGAAAACCCCTTAAGTGAAGTGATCATACCACTCTACTATGGTGGAAAGAATACTTGAAAGGAGCAATGGTGAGTTGGAGGAAGGCCATTTCATTGTCAAAGCATAGTCACACTTTTTCCAAATGACTGCCGAGCACTGATTAGTAGCTTGCAAAGATGATTTCTCTGTTTTTCTGACCATTTCTGATTTTTTAAAAGCAATTGAGAATTTACAAGGAAGTTTTGCCTGTATTTGATCTTCATACTTGAGGTAGTCAGGTGGACATGATTATTCTTTACAGAACAGACAAATCAATGGAGTTACTGTGATCAGTAACCACAATTTCAAAGTCTTACTTTCTCCCCAGCATGTAATAACATTCATGAAGTTGACATTTAACTAGTATAAATTCCAAAAAGAAAAAGAGCATAAAAAGAGATAGCTTTCTTATAAAACAGATTTTTTTTTTTTGCTTTGATAGTCTTTTTGGTTCACCATCTCCACATTTTGCATCTGGGACTGGCAAAGGGATTAATGAGAGAATGTTTATTAAAAGTTTTTCAATGATTCATTGGAAAATCTACATGAGTACAAAGCATCTATTTGTTTTCATCATCACAGTGTGGTTTTGGGGGCACCTAAGCTTGACTTGAATTCTTTCACTTCAAAAGATTGGAGATATATCAGGTTTCTGATGTAAAAAAAAACCTCTAATACTTAGAATCTGGTTTAGATTTAATATATAGAGAGGGAAACCTGAGATGTTTGTCTTCACAGACACATTTTGAAATTAACTCTCATCTAACTTCATATAAAAGATCCACCATGTGCATCAAAATATGTTTACCACATTTTAGTGAAGTTCACTTACAGGATACAAAATACTGAAATAGTAGAATATGTTATACCATATTTAATAATAGAGTATTTATCCATTACATATATGTTGTACACAATAGAATTATCAAAAAGTATTGATTTAAAACCAAAAACATAAAATTATATCCTAGGATAGCTATAAAATCTACTTATAAATATGAAGCATATTTTAAATAATGATTTTACATATAATTGCAAATAGGTTAAACTTTGCAAATCTTTGGCTATTTTTGAGGTATTATGGCTAGCAAAAACTCATAAATCTGTAGGAATTTCTTCCTCCCATAAAATAATTATGAGGACAACACTATGCATCTTTTCCTTCACAGGGTTATAAAGGTCAGTAGATGTTAAGTATTACTGTAAATGAAGGTGGGTGAAAGTAAGGCTGGTATGATCATGATAAATCCCAATGGTCTGGTTTAAGTTTTAGTTTTTAACCTTTAAGAACAGTTTATATTTCAGTGTCTTTTTTCCCATTGATTCACATTATCATCATCATCATTAAATTCTTAGCAAGTTATGTTTATTTATTTTTGCCAAAACACACAAAACTACAGTAGTGATACTCTTTAACAAACCACAACAATACCACATGGTTTTACTTTCACCAAAGTAATAAGGAACAAAGTTAGTTGATAATTTTTTCAGTATAATTTAAGAACCTACCTGTCATGTGTTTATCATTTATTGACTCATTCACTCAGAACTTCATTTTTTTTAGTTAGTCAATTGCTATCAATAAATGTTCACAATGTAGCACACACTGCCATATCACTGGGGTTTGCAAGGGTCAATGTGGCTTAATGTTTTTGAGGCAGTAACTAACATCCCTGTGCAGGAGACATATTGGTAAACAAATACTGTGAGTCATGGGATTATAATAGAGCTATTTACAAAGAAGGACAGAGGGATTAGCAAAAAACTTTCTAACTGTGCCCTAGAAAAGCAGATGATTATGAAAATTGGGTAGATATTCTTCATTAAAAAAATGAAAGGATATGTGCATCATGATAAAACATAAAATCATAAAGAATGTGACCTCTTTTAGGAAAGGGAAGATGATTTACTAAACTTGTGAATGTGGGATAGTCTAGTAGTTTTTAGAAATAATAGCCAGACACATTTTTCTTCACAGGACAAGATTTCCAGTTCTTTACTTTTATTTTGTCATCTTAATCTCTTTATAAGCTAAGCTTATCAAGATTTCACCAAATTACTTTGTTTCTAAAGCTCAGAGAAAGTTAAGACCTTGTGCCAATATGTTTATCTTAGAAGTTCACAAGCAACCAACATGAATGGAGAAAAAATATTTTGGAAAGAAAATAGTAGAAAAGTCCTTAGGAAAAAATTGGATTAGAATGACATATTAATGCAATTACATTATGTCCATGAGCATTAGGAGTTCTTCAAACACTTTTAAAAACACTTATTTGAAACAATCTCAAATGTACAATAGAAATGTAAGTACAATTCAAACAATGACTCATCACTCCCAAGTATTACAGTGTGTATTTGATACAAAGAAGGACATTCTCTTGTATAACTGCACCATTATTGTCAGAATAAGGAAATTACCCTTGATATGTTGCCAAAATATTGAATTTAGAAATGTATTCAGTTGTTATACTCCTTTAACTTTCTTTAATCTGGAATAGTCCCTCATCCTTTTCATGATTTTTATGAATCTGACAAATTCATATGTTTTAGGCTTGTTATTTTGAAAAATGTCCCCAATTTAGATTGGTCTCATGTTTCTTCATATTTAGACCCAAGTTGTGCGATTCTGACAGAAACCACGTAGTGCTCCATCAAGTGCCACACAATGTCATTGTCTTCCATTATTAGTGATGTTATCTTTTGATCATTTGATTAAGATGCTATTTCTCAGACTTCTTCGAAGTAAAGTAACTCTTTTTGTGTGTGTGTAATTTAATACTTAGTGAAACAGTATATTGAGACTATATAAATATCACATTCCTCATCAAATGTTGATTTATGTATTGATTTGTTTGTTTGTATCTAGATAGACATAGTTTCTAATTGCACCCATGGGCAATAACCTATTTATGATTATTGTTTTATTTGACAATCAAATAATACTATATCTGGCCAGTAACAGATCTTTCTGAGTTTTTGGTAAGTCATAATCAATTTTGAGCACTCTTTGCTAAGGACATTAAGGTGTTCCAAGTTAATCGTGTATTTTTTCTGCCTTAGCACTGGATTCAGTCATTTTTTCAAGAAATTCTGATCAGTAACAATGTTTAAAAATTAAGATATAGGTTCTAGGAGTGGATATTGGTCTTGGGGGTAATACTTCTTATAAGTTATGTCAGTGGACAGAAAAACACATACCTATGTATATCCAAACTCATGTATACATGATATACACTCATGTATATCCAAACCTATACATTTATATACAGTTACCTATATTAAAAATAATGAGTTAACACTGATATTTTCTCTCCTATCCAACATTCCAGGTTTCATTCTAGTGTTTACTTTTACATACAAATTCATTTTCAAACAGTGAGAAAACTATTTCTTTATCCTGTGTTTACTCACTTGTTATATATATCTCTGTAGGTAACCTATCTATTGCCACCTTTCCCATGCCTCTTCTTTTTCTACTTTGACTACCAGCTTTATTTACTGCCCCTACCTCTTCCCTATCATCTGCTACTGTTCTTATGCTACTCGAGCTTTAACACTGTCATCTCTAATATCTGTTTAAAAGGTTAAAATTGTGTTTGGGGATGATGAGCACTGCATCAGGATTGCTAAATGGAAGGGAGCAGAGAATGACACTTGCAGTTTAAGTAAGGTATTTAAAGCAAATATTCAGGCAAAAGGTAATGAGATAAGGAGGGAGCAGATTTAAGATACATACCTCTGATAAAATACAAAAATAGTACTGAAGGTGATGAGATGTTTGATGAAAATAATAAGGTTCAAAATTTGAGACAGTGAATTTCTCAAAGTTGTTACTACAGAATAGAGGTAAAATCATTATTTTGTAGGATTTTGTTTTACAGGTAGAAAGAAAATGATTTTTGATTTGGACATGTTGAGTATGAGATATTGGCAAAAACATTTTTTCTTGTTGTTGTTGAAATAATTTGGATAGAACCCTGGTTGTATTACATTAAGGAATGAATGAGGTTTAGATTTCTTGTAGTGGAAAAATGAAACAAAGAGTATTTTGGTTTTGTTCTTTCAAAATTTTTCTTGTTTTGGGGATGGCTTATTTGCTAATATCATGACTTTACCTTCTTAAAGACAATTGTAGAATATTTTCTCCATATCCAACAAAAGTAGTTTTTTTTTCTTGTCCTCTATCACTGTCTTCCACCTTTACTTACTGTCTCTCTGTTAGGTGGGTGGCTAAGAAGATTAGGAGCCTGGCTTGATGGAGAAAAACAGACAGAAGGGAAAGTGACGAGTCTAGTTATATTTTAATTTTTCAGTTCTGTTATTTACAATGGTACTAGTTTCCTCTTACTGCTGTAACAAATTATGACAAACTTAGAGGATTAGAAGACCATAAACATGTTATATTTTCAGTTCTAGAGAACATAAATCTTAAGCAAATCATAGGCTGAAATCAAGGTGTTGGTAGAGCTTACTTTTTTTTCTGCATTCTCTAGAGAAGATAGTTTCCTTGGTTTTACTGGTTCCTACATTAGACTCATATTCCTTGGCTAGTGGCCCCTTCTTCCATTTTCAGAGTGTATCATTCCAACATCTGTTTGCATTGTCATACCTCATCCTCTTATGATTTTGACCCCCATGCTTTCCTTCTATAAAGATCCTTGTTATTACATTGAGTCCACTTGAGTAATCCAGAATGGCCTCTTCCTTTCAAAATATTTAACTGGGTTGAATCTTAGAAATCCTTTTTTAACATATAAGGTCATATATTTAATGGTTTAGGGTAATAGGGCATGGACATCTTTGGGGAGTGCTATTATTGTCTATTGACTGTACTCAACAAAGTGCTTGACACTTAGCACTAGGCAAAAGTACTTCATGCACTTATATGAACTGTGTTAAGTATGTGAAGTGCAATTTATCAGTAAATCTTTAAAATAAGCCTATGGGATAATACCATTATTGTATGTTATTTTATAGATAGAGACATACAGAATATAAAAACCTAATAAATATTGAGGAGCTGGTAACTCAGAAACTGACCCAGATGTGTGATTCAGAAACCTATATTGTGAAAAAAATGACTGTACAAACTAGATAGTGTAGGTGTCATTTTTATTTCCATATTATAGATAGTGACACCTAGACTTTTTTTACTTTTTTCATTATTTTGTTCAGTTACAGTTGTCCCACCTTTTCCCCTGTTGCTCTCTCCTTCCTCCCACAGTCAATCCCTGCCCAATGACTGTGGCCATGAGTCCTTTATTCATGTTCTTTGACTTGACCCTTCCTATTCTTCCCCCTTTTATCTCCCTCCTCCCTCCCCTTTTATCACTGTCAGTTTGTTCTTTATTTCCATGTCTCTCATTCTATTTTGCTTCTCTCTTTGATTGGTTGATTAGGTTCCACTTACAGCTGAGATCATATGGTATTTGTCTTTCACTTCCTCGCTTATTTTATTTAACATAATACTCTTCAGTTCCATCCATGCTGTCTCCAAGGGTAGGAGTTCCTTTGTTTTTTCTGCTGCATAGTATTCCATGATATAAATATAGCATAGTTTTTTTTTTTATCCACTTACTTACAAATGGGCACTTAGGCTGTTTCCAGCACTTGGTTAATGCAAATAATGCTACTATGAACATTGGGTGCCTTGGTTCTTTTGAACTGGTGTTTCAAGATTGTTAGAGTATAATCCCAGCAGTAAAATTTCTGGGTAAAAGGGCAGTGCCAATTTTAGTTTTTTGGGGAAATTCCATATTGTTTTTCACAGTGGCTGCACCAGTCTGCATTCCTACCAACAGTGTACTAAGATTCACTTTCCTCTACAGCCTCACCAGCTCTTAGTATTTGTTGATTTATGATGGCCATTCTGACAAGTGTGAAGTAATATCTCATTGTGGTTTTAAATTGCATCTCTCTGATGCCGGGCATCCTTTCATATGTCTCTGTATGCCCTCCTTGGAAAAGTGTCTGTTCAGGTCCTTTGCCCATTTTTCAGTTTGTCTTCCTGATATGAAGTTGTGTGAGTTCTTTAAATACTTTGGAGATCAAATCCTTGTCCAAGGTATCATTGCTAAATATATTCTCCTATACAGTTGGTTCCATTCTCATTTTTCTGATGCTTTCTTTAGCTATGGGGAAGTTTTTTCTTTTGATAAAATCCCATTTGTTCATTCTTTCCTTTATGTCCCTTGCACTAGGGGATGTATTGGTAAAAATATTGCTGCATGGAATATCTGAGATTTTCTTGCCCATGTTCTTCTCTAGGACTTGTATGTTGTCACAACTCGTATTTAAGTCTTTTATCCATTTTGAGTTTATTTTTGTGCATGTTGTAAGTTGGTGGTCAAGTTTCATTTTTGTGCATGTAGCTGTCAAGCTCTCCCAACACCATTTGTTGAAGAGTCTATATTTACTACATTTTATGCTTCTTTTTAAAAATATTTCATTTATTTATCTTTAGAGGGGAAGGGAAGGAGAAAGGAAGAGAAATATCAATGTATGGTTGCCTCTTGTGTGTCCCCTGCTGGGAACTGGCCTGCAAACCAGGCATGTGCCCTGACTGGGAATCAAACTGTGATCCTTTGGTTTGCAGGCCCACACTCAATCCACTGAGCTACACCAACCAGGGCATGGAACCACTAGAGGCCCTGCAAAACAACATCAATCTTGAGAAAGAGCAGCATTGGATTAATCATGCTACCTAATATCAAACTATACTACATGGCCATAGTAATCAAAACAGCATGGTACTTGCATCAGAACAGACACACAGATCAATGGAACAGAATAGAGAGCCTAGAAATAAACCCACACTTTTATAGTCAATTAATATTCAACGGCAGAAGCAAACATATACAATGAGCTAAGGATAGATAGTTCATTCAATAAATGGTGTGAAAATTGGACATATATGTGCAGAAAAATAAAGCTAGATTATCTTCCTACATCACACACAGAAATAAATTAAAAATGTACTAAAGACTTAATGTTAGACCCATAACCATAAAAATCCTAGAAGGAAACATAGGCAATAAAATCTTGGACATTGCTTGTAGCACTATTTTATTTGATATATCTCCCCAGATATAAGAAAAAATGGGGCTACATTAAACTAAATGTTTTTGCATAGTAGAGAAAACCATCAACAAAATAAAAAAAATGACCCTCAGTGGGTCAACGTGTTTGCCAATACATCTGATAAGGGGTTAATATCATTAATTTATAAAGAACTTACAAAACTCAACACCAAAAGAACCCCAAACAATCCAGTTAAAAAATGGGCAGAGCACCTGAGTAGACAATTCTCCAAAAGGACGTACAGAAGGCCAGTAGATGTACAGTAGATGTATGAAAAGATGCTCAGTGTTACTAAACTTCAAAGAAATCCAAATTAAAACCACAATGAGATATCACCTCACACCTGTCAGAATGACCATCATCAATAAATCAACAAATAAATGCTAGGAAGGGTGTGAAGGAAAGGAAACCATTTTGTACTTTGGTGGCACTGGAGAGGTGCAACCATTGTGGAAAACAGTATGAAGATACCCCCCAAAATTGAAAATGGATTTGTCTTTTGACCCACCAATCTTACTTCTGGAATATATCTGAAGAAACCCAAAACACCAATTTGAAAGAACAGAAGCACCCCTATTTTCATTTCAGCTTTATTTACAACCACCAAGATATGGAAGCAATCCAGGTGTTTATCAGTAGATGAGTGTATAAAACAGTTATGGGACACTTATACAATGGAGTACTACTTGGCTGTAAGAAATTTTAACCTTTGTTACAATGTGGATGGACCTGGAGAACATTATGGTAAGTGAAATAAGCCAGTCAGAAAAAGACAAATACCATATGATTTCACTCTTATATGGAATATAATGAACAAATTGAACACATAAAATAGTGACAGACTCATAGAGATCAAGATCACAAGTATTAGAGGGGTGAGGTTAGGGGTTAGAGGGATCAAGCAATAAGGGAAAGGGAGTCAAGAAATGGACAACGATGTGGTGATTAGGGTAGAAGGACATTAAATGGTAATGGAAAAAGTGCAATAAAAATTTAAAATTTATATTTAAGTATTATATTCTTTTCAGGAGTCTGGTTTCTGTCCAACACACATACACATATATGATTTTCTTAGGCTTGATTATAGGCAATTGCAAAATCTTTACCTGGCAGATTTTATAGGGGAGACTACCCTCCTCATACCAGAGAGAACATCAGGAAAACATTGCTGTGTGTGAGGAATGTTGCAGGCAAGAACTCAGGCCACTTGTCCAGACATCCTGCTACACATCTACAGTGTTCATCTACCTTCCTTCATTAGGAAACTTCTTAATCTAGGGCCTTACACAGAAGCCTTTCTTCTGCACCTTTGCCAGAACCTCCTTAACAGAGCGGGTAGGGGAAGGTGAAGGCCTTTTTCTCCACTTTGACTCAGTGTTCAGTTATTTTCCACTCCCAGGCCTTCCCAATTGCCTTGCCCCAGTCTGCAGACTCATAGAGCTTCAGGGACCTTTCATTCAAGAGTCCTAGAAAAGAGACTGTCCTGACATGTGCTGTTACAATTTTCCCTGAACCATGGGTAGAAAAGGATACAGGAGAGCAGTTGTACTTTATCCAGTTTAGTCTCTTGCTGAAAACTATTAGTGACTAAGGGCTTGACTATTGCTTTTATATGTGACTTGCTGCCTTAATCATGTTGCTGCTTTAGTGAACACACCAACACCTCCTTGCTCAAGTATCTCTGGCTCAGCTAAGTTTCTAATATCTTCTATTTTTCCCCTCTGATGATTGTAGATGGCAAAGTGTTCACACTTTTTTTTCTAGATTTTATTTATTTAGTTTAGACTGAGAAAAAGGGAGGGTGAATGAGAAGGAAAGAAACATCAATATGTCATTGTTTCCTCACACATCTCCCACCTGGGACCCAGCCACAACCCAGCATGTGCCCTGACTGGGAATCAAACCAGTGACCCATTGGTTCACAGGCCCACGCTCAATCCATGGAGCTACACCAGCCATGGGTGTTTACACTTTTATTGCTTCACACATACATACTTCATTCGTGTATGTTTATCTCAAATCCAAGATGGCAATCGTATTATCTGTAAATAGGGACAGTTTTACTTCATTTTCCTTTCTGTATGATTTATTTTCTTGTTGTGCCTTATTTCATTGACTTAAAACTTCAAACAGGATGTGGAATAAAAGTGGTATTTCACTATTAAGTATAATGTAAGATGTATGTAGGTTTATAGTGTTGAGGAAATTCCCCTGTATTATCATTGAGAGTTTCTTAATCAATCATCCATGGTTGCTGAGTTTTGAAAAATGACTTTTCCTGTATTAATTGATACAATAGTGAATTTTTTCTTTTCATGTTGTTAATTAAGTGGATTACACTGATTGATTTTCAAATATGGAATTAGACTTGTTTTCCTGGAACAAACCTCACTTGATCATGTTATATAATTCTTTCTATATTTGAATTCAATTTATTAATAGTTTATTAAACATTTTATAATTATAGTAATCAAGAACATTGGTCAATAGATCTGTCTTTTTTCCCTCTCTTCCTTCTGTCTTTTCTTTTTTTTCTACTTTTTGTATTGTCTTTGTGTGGTTTTTATATCAGATTAATCCTGGCTTCACAAAATAAATTTGGAAGTTCATTCTCCTGTTTTCTGGGAGAGATTGTGTATAATTGATAATAATTTTCCTTTAAACATTTAATATAATTCCAGTAAAATCTTCTGGACATAGATATTTTGGAAGTAACTTTTTAAATTACTAATTTAATTTCTTTACTAGTTTTATGGCTACACAATGATTAATTTCATTATTGATAGGTTATAGTAGTAGTTAATTTTCTTACAATAATTTAATCTTTATTGTATTTTTTAAATTAACATTTGGTTCCCTATACCCCCCTCTCTCCAACAATCACCACACAGTTGTCTATGTCCATGAATCTATTTTCCTTTTTGATCAATTCCTTCACCTCCTTACTCCCATCCACAACTAGCTGTCATACTGCTCCCCATCTATGAGCCTATCCCCATTTTCCTGTTAGTCCAGTTTGTTTATTAGATTTCACATATGAGTGAAAGCATATGGTATTTGTTTTTCTCTGGCTGGCTTATTTAACTTACCATAATGTTCTCCAGGTCCACCCACACTATCACAAAAAGTAAAATTTTCTTATTTTTTTATGGCCAAGTGTCCATCAGTAGATGAGTGAATAAGATAACTTTTTTTAGGGAGGTTCTGCTTTATATAAGATGTCAAATGGATGTGTATATATTTGTTTTATATATTGTCTTATTATCTTTTTATTATTAAAGGTGTATAGTAATGTTTTGTGCTTCATTTCTCACATAGATAATTTGTGCCTTTTCTGTGTGCTTTGTTTTTTTGTTTATGTTTTTGCTTTGGTCAATCTTGCTTGAAGTTTCAAATTTATATTAATCATTCTTAAAAACCAGCTCTTTGTTTTATTATTTTTCCTACTGTTTTTCTATTTTCTATTTCATTGACTTCTATATTAATCATTATAATTTCCCTTTTTCTAATTGTTTTGGATTCTCTTTTTATTGTTCTTAACAAGAACGCATAGCTTATTGATTTGTTTCCTCTTTTTAAAGTGTACATTTATTGCCATTGATTTCCCTCTCTATACTGGTTTGTGTATCACAAATTTTAATATATTTTATTTTTATTTTTATTTGTTTCAGTGTATTTTTTAAATTCCCATTGAGAAATCATCCTATCTGATCCTTCAATTACTTAGAGATGTGTTTAGTTTCCAAGTATTTGGAAATCTACTTGTTCAGTTTCTCGTTTGGTCCTATTGTGGTCAGAGAACACACTCTGTATAATTTTAATGCTTTTACATTTTTGAGGGTTTTTTTTGCCTAGTTATGGTCTATGAGCACTTGAATATAATGCATAGTTAGCCATTATTGAAGAGAGTGTTTTATAAATATTGATTAGATCCTATTAAGGGTGTTGCTGAGTTCTATATTATTAGTCACTCACTAGTTTTTCTGTAAGTTGATGAAAGGACACTAAAATCTTCAACTTTAATTGCCAATTTTGTATTTTTCTACCAATCTGTTTTAATTTACACATTTTGAACCTCTATTGTTTGATAAACACATACCTAGAATTGCTAAGTGATTTAATCCTCTAATTATAAAAAACCTCTTTTTCTTTATTTTCCTTTGCTCTGAAGTCTACTTTATATAAAATTAATATGCCAATTCTGCTTTTATTTGAATAACATTTATATAATATGTGCTTTTCTATACTTTTAATCAGGTCTTTTTATATCATTATATTTTAAATAAGATGTTTATATGTAGTATAGAGCTAGGTAATACATTTTTAATCTTTTAATATCTACATTTTAGTTGGTTTATTGAGATCATGTATATTTAATATAATTATTTATATTTTATAGCTGAAGTTTTTATTTTATTTTATTTATTTTTTTAAGGTTTTATTTATTTATCTTTGGGGGGAAGGGAGGCAAGAGGGAGAGAAATATCAATGTATGGTTGCCTTTCGTGCATCCCTTGCTGGGAACTGGCCTGCAACTTAAGCATGTGCCCTGACTGGGAATTGAATTGCGATTCTCTGGTTTGAAGGCCTGCACTAAGCTAGCCACTGAGCTACACCAGTCAGGGCCTATTTTCTTTCTTTATGTTTTGTTCTTTCTGATATTTGCTTCACTATTTTCTTTTTCTTACCTCTGCATGGGTACTTAAATAATTTTTAGAATTCTATTTTGTTTTATTATTGTATCTTTATTTCTCTTTATATAGCTCTTTCTAGTGATTTGTCTATATTATATATGCATATTACAATCTACAGGTGTCATAACTTGACCAGTTCATGGGAAGTACAGAAATATCACCTCATTTTATGTTCTTTTACCTTTTATTTGATGTTTTAATTGTCAAATATGTTCTTTACATGCATTTAAAACTATATTGGAAATGTTATGCTTTTTATTTCTTTTCACAAAATATTATTTAGAAAACTCAGGAAAAAAAAGTGTAATATCTGTCCACATGTAGTCATATATAGTCACAGATGAAAGATGTTCTCCTTCATTTTCCTGATGTTCAAATATTTCTTTTTAAAAAATCATGTATTTTTTTATTTGTAGGACATCCTGTAGCCATTCTTTTGTGACATGTCTTCTGTTAACATATTCTCTTAGTTTTTCTTTATTTGAGATTACTTTAATTTTTCCTTAATCTCTGAAGGATATTTTTGCTGGGTATAGCATTTGGGTTGACAGATTTTTATTTTTAGCACTTTAGAAATATTATGCCACTTCCCCCTGGCTTCCATAGTGTTTGGTGAAAAATCTTCTGTAATTCTAATAACATTTCTTTCCCTACAGATGTGTTGTTTTTCTTTGGCTGTTTTCAAGATTTATTTTTCTTGTTTGGTCTCAGAGGTTCAATTATATATTTTGGTATGGATCTTACTTTGGATTTGCTCAGGTTCTTGAGTCTGCATGTTTATTTGTCTCAATTTTGATAAGTATATTGTCATTTTTTATTCAAGTACTTTTCAGTCCCAAATTCTTTTCATTATGGAACTCTATGGTACTTATGTTGGATCTTTAGTTATAGCCCTACGTGTCCATGAAGCCCTGGCTAATTTTTTCCCAGTCTGTTTTCTCTATTGTTTGGATTGGGTAACTTCCATAATTTTATAATTTGATTCCATGTTTATTTTCTATATCCCTCCACTCCTATCACTTGAGCTTTTTCTTAGCTTATTGTATATGTCTGTTCTAAAATTTAAAAATCCCCTCCTTTCTAGTGCTTCAGCTTCATTTTATTCTCCTTTGTTTTTTCTTACTATTTACATTTGCTGAACCTTTATATTATTTTTACCTTTAAATCATATTTATAATTGTTTATTTTAATGTTTTGATCATAGCTGCTTTAAAAAGTTAAGGATAATGTTAACATCTCTGTCATCTCAATGATGGTATCTGTTGATTACATTTTCCATTTGGTTTGAGATTTTGGGGGGTTTTATTATGACAAATGAAATTTGAATATTTTTCTATTGGGTTATGAGCCTGAATTTTATTTATACCTTCATTTAGCTTTCTTCTACTGGCACCACTCTAGTAGTAGGAGAAGAGGGGGCACTGATTTATGTCTTTCAAATGAAAGTAGAAACCCAGATTTCTCCACTTAAGGTCTGTTAACTCCTAAGGTAGGAAGATACCTTATTACTGCTAGGTAGGGTGGGATTTCTAAATTCTCCACTTATGTGTGCTAATATTATGATGGGAGTTGCCCTGTTACTGCTGGTCAATGGAGAAAGTTACCATGTTAACAGTTATTCTCTAATACCACCGCAAAGAGGAAGAGAAAAGTATCTCCACTACTGCTGGAAGGAGATGGAAGTTCAGACTTCCCCTATGGCCTCTTCTGTTTCCACGGAGGGAGAGGGAGAGGGAGACCTCACTACTGACTGGATTGGATGAATGTTCCTACTCCTTATTTGGCTTTCTGTAACACCATCTGTGGTAGGAGAGCAGGGCACTGTTATAGTACCAAGAGAATGGTAAACTAGGGTTTCCATTTGTCTTTTGCTGGCATTCATGACAAGAGGGATGAGGGTTTTTTTTTTTTCCTGCAGTGTTTGTATGATGTAGAGTGGTTTTCTTACAAGACTTACTTTTCTTATTAGTCTTCTTCTTACCTGGTTCTTTGGTTGGAGATTCACAATCTTTTTGAGATAGTTTTGTCTATTCTTGTTGGCATTTCAGTGTTGGCACCTTCAGCTCCTTGTCTAGAAAATATGTAAAAAAAATACAGGGATTTTAATCACTAAGTCTTTCCTCTGGTCAATAAATAGTTTGCATTGTTCTTTGCACCTTTTAAAGTCTTTTTATATTTGTTTCACATATATTACTCATGATTTTTAACTATACTTAAAGTATCTCTACTCCATCTTCCTAGAAATCACAGTCAAGACATATATTTAAACAAGTGACATTTTGTTTTCCATTGGAAGGCATATATTTATTTAGGAAAACATAATGTATACATTTTTAATATTTAAAAGGTCATTGGAATCATACAGTATATACTCACTGTGTCTGGTGACACTTTACCAGAATTTTTTCTAAGTTATTGTGCATAGCAGAGTGTCAATTTTTATTATTATATAGGATTTTGCTGTGTGGTTTCACCATTATTTCCTCTCCATTTTGTGCTGCTATGTAATATTTTCACATTTTCTATTGTGAACACATGCATACTTTTCTATTAGGTATATACATAAGATCAGAATTGTTGGTGCATAAAACATCAATATGTTAAACTTTAATAGATAGTGACAAATAGTTTCCTTAAGTGATTATACCAATTTATAGTCTTACAAATAATATTTGGGAGTTCCAGTTGTTCTCCAATTTTGCCAGCACATAATATTGCCAACTCTTTTCATTTCAACCATTATGCCAATTATCTTCTAATTCATTTGGCATTCCTCTGCTGTTTAAATAAGTTCATCAACTTTTAACATGACATATGAAAACAAAAATAGATAACAAAAGACCTATATTAAAAATCTGAGGAACTCTTATTAAGTAGATCTATTAAATGAACATGTCCATTGACTAGAATAATGCCATTAATTCATTTTGTCAGTTTTAAGTTTATTAGTTATGAGTTATTATCAGCATTTTTGAGATCAATGAGATAGTTACACTTATTTTTAAAAATAAAGGCAGAGGATAAGGTCTTAGAGAATTTCTGATGTAAATTATTCAGGAGAGAGATTGAAACTAAAGTTGAAAAGTAAGATACAGGCAGGTAGAGAAACTGACTTTCTCACTCTGTACTAGATCTGGACTTAATAGACTATTCATGATTGAGAATTCTAATGAAGAACTTCATTCAGCAGATAGAAATAGGTGACAACCTAGGAAAGGAACTAAAATTAAAAACAAGCTACTGTGTATTGAGTTATTCAACATACACTTATTGTGTTCTTGCTAGAAATAAGTACCGTTCCAGATACTAGAACCATGGTGCAGAGTAAGATATGAATTTTTACCCTTGAGAGAGTTGATGCTGTATGTAGTATTATGCTATTGCATAAATCAATTTTTTCTATGTGCATGTTGCTTTCTGTTTATTTTGCTTTGGCTTACTCTCTGCTCTTAGTATACTCATAGTTAAATCTTCTTGCCTGGTCTTGTCTAATCTACAGGAAAATAAAGAAAATTAATTTGCACTCATAGGACAGAGCACTTTTCCTTTGAAGACATCAAAGGCCCCAAGACTTGGTGATTGATTTTCACTCCCTCTCAACAAGTGAAAACACATCTCTATGTACCAGCTAAGAAATTTATCTGGCCCTCACAAAATGGTCTTCTGTCTCTATTGAAACCAGTGAGTTATCTGGGATTGGTTTGTTTTCAGGGAAATGACAAGCTAAATTTTACTCAGGCTAAATATTAGGTCTACTTGTAGGAATCCTAATTAGAAACATAAAACTTGGACAACAACCAGAGTTTTGTAAACGTATTTAAAAAAAGAAGAGAATAGTTTTGATTTGTGTTTTGTTTCTGCTGCTAAAATAAAATCAAAGTGTTACAGAAGAGATTCTGTACTTGATGTGCACAGATAGATTTTATTATACTGAAAAATATGCAGTTTTATGTGTTTATAGTGTATGCCTTTGCATTTATGATTGTATGTGTGCATTTTTCCAGGGAAAAAGACTGTCATCGGATTGTCAAAAGGATCTATGATACTGAAATGATGCAACCCATGGGACAGAGGTCAGATTTTAAGAATAACAGTGAGCTACTAGTAATCAAAGCTTTAGAAAAATGAGTAATGTTTTGTAGGCAAATCATACAGTCATGAACATATATTCTCCTGAACTGTTCTTACCTGAAGTACCTTCAAAGCTGTATACTTACTTCCACTGGACCTAGTAGTTATTTAGAGGAACAATTTTAAGTTTTTTCCATGTTTTTTAATATTTGTTAATTTACATAATTACTAACTAGTAATATATTGTGATCACAAGTTGTAGCCTGCAAAATTTTTAAACTAGAATAATTTTGAGCTATTTTTATCTATTAAATTTAATTTTTTATGAATGCATGAGAAGTTTTCTTCACAAAATACATGCATATTAGAGCTATCTTATTTATTATCTGATTCAGATCTTGAGTCCTTATATATTTTTGTCAATCACTGAAACCTTAAGAGGAGTATATTGAAGTATTACATTAATGTCATATATATATATATCATCTTAATGCTGTTTGTGTTCAAGTGCTGTAGGTCATCTTTTCTGTCCTGCCCAATTTCCTTCTAGAATACTTTCTTTTAGTTTCCAATGGATTTTAATCCAAGCTCCTAATACACATACCACTCACACAAACCAGTCAACTAAAGTACCCCATTCCAAGAGCTATCATTTAAAACAGTGAGTCACCAGTGTAGCACATGTGTTGATCTCTTAGAATAAGCCACCAACCTTGAGAACAGATGCTACCTATAAAGAACCAGGAAGGTCTGACAAAACCTCTGTAATTTTTATTTTCATATTTTATATTGAATTTACTGAATAATCTGTAGTTCTCTTTTTTGCTTTTCTTCTACTACTTCTAAAATTATAGTCTTATCTTTCGGTGGATATACTTATATTTTAATATGTCTTTAATAAATTTTAGAATTAACAATGTATGTTCTGCTAAATATATAAGTATCATTTGACTTTGATATCTCAAACTTGTTAATTTATATACATACTGGAATTTAATAAAAATTAATGTTCCATCTATATGATGGTACATATCTAGAAAACAGTCAATTCATACTTAAGTTTAGTGAACAATTATGATTTTTGCATCCTAATTTCATTTGTTTAATGTTGTTATTGGACTATACCTTTCACTGAAGGCCTGTAAATGTTAATATTTTTATTTATTTTCTAAATTTGTGTTCTAAATAATAATTTACATAGGTATGAAACACTAACCTGACATTTTTTTCATTTTATATCTGAGAAAACTATATCCCTTCGTTTTAGTGCATCTTATTAGTGATGTCTTCTGTATTTTTATTATTTTCAGAAATGTGTTTTTATTCTTTAACTACTGTGAGAATTTTCTTTGCCTCTTTAATATCTGCTTGCTTAAGAGTGAATTTATTTTGGTTTCTTTGTTTTAAATATTAGTGGCTTATTTAAAATGAAAAGTCAAACCTTTCCTTATTTTTGAAGTTTTTTTAACTAGTGTATATTCTTATATTTCCCCATTTCTCTTTACTTTCATTTATATAACTTCTATTAATATTAGAGCTTCTTTATACATCTTAAATGTTCTGTTATAATTTTTATACTTGCTGCATTTTCTATAATTTTTCCACATCTATTTCAAATTTACTAATTGTTTCTTCAGCTGTGTTTAATTTATTTTTAACCAGTAAGTTGTGTTTTGAAATATAGTATTTTTATGATAAAATTTTGCATTCTTTATTTTATTTCCTGATAATTGAAATTAATGATTTTGTAGTCTCAGACTTTTCAATTTTTCTTACTTTGTTATATCTGATAATTGCCCAATCTTGTTGTATTTATTTCCTCATATAATCTTCCTCCCTCCCTCCCTCCCTCCCTCCCTCCCTCCCTCCCTCCCTCCCTCCCTCCCTCCCTCTCCCTTCCTTCCTTCCTTCCTTCCTTTCCTTTCCTTTTCTTTCTCTTTCATTTCTTCTCTCTCTCTCTTATGTTTTCAAGAGAGAAAATTTAAGCCTTTCTTTTGTGTGAACTCTGGTCTCTCTGTTTCCTGCTATTCTCTGAATTCTGCACTATAAAGATATGTTCTTTAAAGATTTTTATTTCTCTATTTTCAGAGTGAGGAGAAGGGGAGAGGAAAGAGAGAGACAGAAACACTGATTGGCCACCTCTTGCCCACTCCAACCAGTGTTACACAGCCTGCAACCCAGGCACGTGTCCTGACTGGAAATGGAACCAGTGACCCCTCAGTTTGCAGGATGATACCAACCCACTGAGCCACACCAGTTAGAGCAAAAGGCATTTTTGATATTACTCTTATTTGTGCATTAAAGCCTGAGAAAGTAATAATTATGACTTTTACATATTTTTCTCTTAAAAATATCTAATAAAAATGTTTTACAGATAGCACAATCTAAAGACATATGTGACAGGTAAGAGATTACTGTAATGTATTCAAACAAAATTAATAAATTTAGACATTATTTATTTATTTAAAAGAGCAAAAGTAAATTTGAAAAATTGAAAGTCATAGCTAGACTAGAAAGATTATTATATCAGAACATATTTTTCCACAGCTTCATGTACATGGTCAATATATATATTCAAGTGTCATTTTATATTGTAAAATTCAATTACTAGATTACTCTTTCTTAGCTAATCATGTTTTGAACATGATTCTGCCCAATGCTACACCTTTTGTTGGTATCTCTATGGAATTGACTTATACAACAGAATAAACAAAACATGTGGTATTCTACTGAACTAATAGAGGTCCCACCCAAATAATTAGTAATTTCATATAATTTAATGTAGTAACCCTGAATATAGTTTGCTTTGAGATTTTAACACTTTCTAAAGATGGCAATTTTTCTCACTGAGTTAACTATCTCAACTTGAGTGGACACTAACAGAGAGCTGATACTTTTTTAAAAAATTAATTTTTATTTAGTTATTTTTCAAGTACAGTTTTTTGTCTATTTCTCCCATCCCAGCCTCCCCTGCCCCTTGCTCCCCACCTCCCTCCCATTTCCACCCCCCTTAGTTCTCGCCCCTGTGTCCTTCCTATGTGTTCCTCCAAATCCCTCCCCCTTTTTCCCCTTAAATTCCCTTCCCTCTCCCCTCTGGTCACTGTCCCCTTGTTCTCTATTTCAGTGTCTTTGTTTGTTTTTTTTTTTCTGCTTGCTTGTTTGTTTTGTTGTTTAGCTTCCTGTTAAAGGTGAGATCATATGATTATATCCTAAGAATTTTAAAACATCAATATCAAAGAACCTATGCACCACAATGTTCATAGCAGCACAATTTACAATAGCCAAGAGTTGGATGCAACCTAGGTGCCCGTCAGTAAATGAATGGATCAAAAAATTGTGGTACATATACACAATGGAATTCTATGCAGCAGAGAGAAAGAAGGAGCTACTACCTTTTGCGACATGGATGGAACTGGAAAGCATTATGCTGAGTGAAATAGGCCAGGTGCTGATATTTTTGTAAATACGTCACCAATATGGCTCCATTTTCCATTTCAGCCAGTGTGGAGGTCACTCTATTATAGTTGGCTACTTCTCCTTCAAAAAACCCAAAGTTCCTTATTGGTAAAAAATTATACCTCAATTATCAAACAGAGATAGTTTTCAGTACATTTTTGACTTTTTAAGAAAGCGTTTTAGAAAAGAAAAATACAAAAAAAATGAGAAATGCAGAAAAACATACAAAAATATTATTAGGAACTAGGTTCCTAACTTAGACATTTGGTCTTTTTAAGTGAAACTGAACTGAATTTAAATCACATAATATCAGAATTTGTAAATAATTCTTAATATATATAATAGTACTTTTATGCTAACATAGCAACATGATAACAAACTGCTTTTTTTTTTCTTTAGGATTTCATGAAGTCCAGAAAATTGAGAACTGTTCAATTTAATTAAAATATTAAAAAGTTGAATCCATATAAAATATTATACCTTTATTTCACCTTTTTAAAAAATTAAGTTTATCCAGGGATATTTGGTAGAAAAATACCCATGTTTACTGATGAGTTTTAGCTTCATTAACTTCTTTTCTTGCCTTTCCTCTCACTGAACAGGTAATGAACATAATTTTATTTTATTTATTTATTTTATTTTACTTTTTTTAGTAATTGACATGTGATGTAGTCCATGTTGAGGCAGTAGCAGAAGCACAAGCAATACTAGACCCGTTCAATACCCACAAGTCTGTAATCTTCTTTGGTTTATGCCCACCTATTTTACATTTATATGCAACTTAAAGTCCTTCACTGAGCAGTGCTCTGGGTGCTGCATACATATTGCTCCATTCAGTTCTCTCAGACTGAGGGACAGACATTATCCACTATCTTGCAGATCATGACAAAGGCTTAGAAGAATCAAACACGCTTTTTCTGTGAGAGGGGCCAGGAATTTAACTTAGGCCTTTTGGCTTTGAAGACTTCCATGCCTCTATTCTGCTTTCTCATATCCAGAGGGTTTTTTTTTCTTTCCTTCTTCTGTGACTCCCATAATAAATTTTACTTTTTATATCACTAGCTGTGACATTGACTTTCTTTTATTATTTCATTTATTATTCCAAAGAAGAAAGAAGCCTAGAGCAAGGGAGGCACCATGTGATTTCAGAGTGCTGTACAGTGCTGATGCTTAACACTATGTTATAGAATAATCATCATCTTTCTTGACATCCTAGAAATTCCGGGAAGGGAAATGTGTAGGTTAATTGGAATTTTTTCCATGAATATTGAACATTGTTCATGCCTGTGGGGAAGAGAATGGATGAGGGAAATACCTAACCAAGCTGTACGTGGAAAGCTGTGTTGGTGAAGCAGCCTTACATGGGTGGTTGGGGCGGAGAGAAGTCAGCTAAGAAAATAGGCCTCAGGACAGGCTTAAAAGCTCAAGAAGAGAAACCACTGCAAAGCTTGTGGTACTGTGCAAAGACCATAGGCTAGTAAGTCAGGGACTTGGATTCTCCCACACCATCAGAAATGGTCCATCTTTGGTCTCAAATAGACTATATCATCTTTTCACCTGTCCCACTTTAAGTTTCTGTAACTCTGTTCTTCCTTTCACATCAACATTTTTAAAAATATTTATGAGCATTCTCCTCTCCCTGTAGTGTTCTCCTCAATAGAGTAAACATTCTCACTTGACACTCATGTGATTTAAACCCCCTGCTCTCACTCAAGTACCAGAATTACTCATTGTGCTTCAACTACGTTTAGGTTTGAGGGTGAGAATATGTAGAAATTTCTTTGACTTCACTGCTCTTCAATAATGTTGCCTTCCCTAAAGTGCCCCACTTTCCCCAGGTGATCTCTTGTATAAAAGGCAAATTATTCTGTTCACACCAATTATAGTAGAGGATGAAAAGTGGAGCAGATCACATAGATCCACTACTGAGACTTGATAAAGATTTGAATAAGCTGGGAATGACTGCAATTCTGCTTGGAGGATTCTTGGTGATTTTGACAGATTATCTAATCTCTTCAAAATCTTTCTTTAAAATACAAATCTTGTTTTTAAGGAGGAAATAAAACTGTCCTGGTTTGCAAATGACATGATAATATACATAGAAAACCCTATAGACTGCACCAAAAAACTATTTGACCTAATAAGTGAATTTGGCAAAGCAGCAGGATAGAAAGTCAATATTCAGAACTCAAAGACATTTTTGTACAACAGCAACCAACTATCAGAAACAGAAATCAGGAAAAAATCCCATTTGCTATAGCAATAAAAGAAATAAAGTACCAAGGAATAAAACTAACCAAGGAGGTAACAGACCTGTACTCAGTAAACTACACAACACTGAAGAAACATATGAAGGAAGACATAAATAAATGGAAGCATTTATGTTCACAGATTGGAAGAATTAACATAATCAAAATGTCCCTACTACCCAAAGCAATTTTTAGATTCGATGCGAACCCTATTAATATATTAATGATATACTTCACAGGTGTAGAAGAAACATTTCAAAAATTTTTATGGAACCATAAATGACCCTAAATAGCCTCAGTAATTTTGAGAAAGAAGAAGAAAGTAGGAGTAATCACAATGACTGATATCAAATCATATTATAAGACCACTGAAATCAAAACAGTCTGATACTGGCATAAGAACAAACACATAGTTCAATGGAACAGAATAGAGAGCCAAGAAATAAACCCATGTATCTGTGGTCAATTAATATTTGACAAAGGAGCATAAAATGAAGTAAAAATAGCCCCTTCAACAAATGGTATTAGGAGACCTGGAAAGCGACATGTACAAAAAATAAAACTAGACCATCAACTTATACCATACACAAAAAAGGACTCAAAGTGGATGAAAGACTTAAATATGGGTTGTGACACCATACAAGTTCTAAAGGAGAACATCTAGGCAGGAAAATCTCATATATTTCATGTAGCAATATTTTCACTGATATGTCTCCTTGAGCTAGGGACATAAAGGAAAGGATAAACAAATGAGATCTCATCAAAAAAAACCTTCTACATGGCTAAAGAAAACATCAGTAAAGTGAAAAGAGAACTAACCAGATGGGAAAATATATTTACTAATGATAACTTGGACAAGGTTTTGATCTCCAAATTATATAAATAACTCACATGACTTCACATCAGGAAGACAAACAATCCAACCAAAAAATGGGCAAAGGACTTGGACAGACACTTCTTCATGGAGGGCATACAGAGGGCCCATATACATATGAAAGTATGCTCAGCATCACTAGCCATCAGAGCGATACAAATTAAAACTACAATGAGATACCACTTTGCATCAGTCAGAATGGTCATCATAAACAAATAAACAAACAAGTGCTGGCAAGGTTGTGGAGAAAAGGGAACCTTAGCACACTGTTGGTAGGAATGCAGACTGGTATAGCCTCTGAGGAAAATAATATGGTATTTCCTTAAAGAACTTAAAATAGAATTGTCTTTTGACCCAGCAGTTCCACTGCTGGGATTATACCCTAAGAATCTTGAAACACAAATTAAAAGAACCTTTGCACCCCAGTGTTCATAGCAGCACAATTCACAATTGCTAAGTGTTGGAAACAGCCTGAGTGCCCATCAGTAAATCAATGGATCAAAAAACTATGGTACATTTATATGATGGAATACTACACAGCAGGAAAAAAGAATAAACTTCTACCTTTTGAGATAGCATGGATAAAACAGGAGAGTATTATGCTAAGTGAAATAAGCCAGGCAGTGAAAGACAAATACCATATAATCTCATTTACAAGTGGAACATAATCACCAAAACTAACAAGAGAGTGAGATACAACTAAAAACATGGAAATAAAGAACAGATAGTGACTTGAAGGGATGGGGGAGGGGGATAATGTGGGAAAGAAGGGGAAGGGTCTCCAAGGAACATGTATAAAAGACTCATGAACAAAGATAATGGGGGTCAGAAAGGACTGAATGTGGGAGGTGGGGATGGGTAGGGAAAGGGAAGAGTAATGAGATAAAATGGGGACAACTGTAATTTGACAATAAAAAAATACCTCTCAATTATTGTCAATGACTTAGTCTTTTTTTAAAGATTTTATTTATTTATTTTTAGAGAAGGGGGAAGGGTGGAGAAAGAGAGTGAGAAACACCAATTTGTCCTTGCCTCTCACGTGGCCCCCACTAGGACCTGGCCCACAACCCAGGCATGTGTTCTGACTGGGAATTGAACTGGCGACCCTTCAGTTCACAGCCCATGTTCAATTCACTGAGATGCACCATGCAGGGCGTACTTAGTCTTATTTTAGCTTCGGTTCCTACTTTGTCAATGATGGAAGGAAACCTAAAAAAATTGAAGAGGAAGTAATAAAAAGTGAAGCAAAGTTTAGATGATATGACCCTGTCAAAAGCCAGGGAGTATCCAGTTGTGACATTTAAAATATCTAAAAGGCTGAATTTGAGAAGTCATCTTATTGCAGCTGACATCCTATGAGTCCTAATGCTCGCCATGTACTAGAGAAAAGAGATCCCTGCCCCACACAGATAAAGATGAGCCTGTGTTTCAAAAGGAAGATATTTCTTTATTATAAGGTTAATACTTTGAACATTCAGGAGCCAACTTGGCCAACTAGACCACAGCTCCAGGAAGAATAGCCACCAGCCTTGGATAATTTTTGTCATGTCCTAGTGGCACTCATAGTTTTGTTTAATAGTCCATTGTTTACTTCTGGCTGGTGATAAAGGAGGGGGCATCTGTCTTCTCAGCCCTGGGTCTTGTACCTTATGTTTCTGCCTTTCACTCTGGTTACTTTAAATTGTGTTATTCTTGTCCCTCTAATTGTGGACTATATTTAGACCCACAGGAGCCTTTCAAAGCCAGCCTGGCCCACCACTCTGCAGTTAGTTTAGTGCAGGCTAATGTGACAAAAGTCAGAATTTCCCTCACCCAACAGGGAAGATTTTATTCTGCTTGGACTCTGTGAAGAGCTCTAGGTATTTATTACAGGAGGTACAGGAACAGCTTTCTTCATGTGATTCTTTCAGTCCACCTTGGACACAACTATGGAGTCAGAAAAACTAGACTGTCTGCCTGTCCCCTGTCTTTTGGAGGCCTTAGTCAGGTGGCCCCAGGCCTTCTTGGAAATGAGACATTCCTGAACTCTTTTCTTTCTCCAAAACCAGTTATGAAAATAAATGCACACTGAGATGTGTTGAGGCTCTCAGGAATATTCATATTTTAGCATTCTATAATGTAGGGATTGGCAAACATTTCCATTAAAGGAGAGGCTATTCTACCCAGATAAGTATAAAAGTTGGTTAATTTGAACAATTTAGTTTGGTAAGGAAGACTGCCAGATTCTATGGGAGAGGAATGAGCTGCCTCAGCTCTAAGAGGTATATAAAATCCTACTGACCTCTTCACAGATTTACTGGGTTTTTTTTTCATATGAAACATCCAATTCATTTGCTTATAAACAAATACCTCTTCTGAACTATGAGGCTAGTAGTTTGGCTAGAAATGTTTTTTTCTTTGAACTTTCAGATTATAATAATAAATAATTTATTTTTGTCAATAAAACAACAAGTAAAATGGTTGATAATTACAAAATGTAAAAGTAAAAGTTATATATATCATCAAAGCACATCATTAATACCCAAACTACCAATTATTATTCATATTTCTTTGCCATATAGTCTTTTTTATTTTTTTTTAATTTTGAAGATAGATCATGCAAATCCAATAACTTAATTTCATTATTATTATCAAGTATTATATGAAGAGGAAGGAAATCAGAATTAGATGCCTGGTTGCCTTATCTGCTTATCCCCCATTCTTCCCACCAAACCATACTATCTCCCCCCAAATATTCACATTTGCAGCTTTAGAAAATAATATATCTTAAGTCCAATTTAATACAATTGCTTTAAAAATGCTTTAAAGAAAATTAAATATGAAAAATTTTGGTTACTGTAATATTTATTTTAACTATGCCTTGAATATTTTACATGTATCATTTATATTTTTAAAATTCAAATTAAAAACCCAGCCTTATAAGTTTGAACAGTGGACAGCCCATTATTAAGACATTCTAGATATTCTTTTCATTTCAAAATAGAACAATTCTAATGCTTAAAATCTAATGTCTTAAGTTGACCACTTTTCCTTTGTTTACTCTTCCCTATGAAAATGTGTACATCTTTAGGAGATCTCTATAATAAGTATGGGTGAGCTTCAGTGAAGAGGAACTAGTGGGAAAGTAGGGAAAAGAAGATGGTGATAGTTGGGGAAATCTAACAAGTCTCCACTACATAGCATGTTAATCCTAGGTACATTTTCCTCAGAATCAACAAAATATCAATCTCTGCCTCTCAAACTCATGTGAAGATACCTAAAATTTTATGCATTTATAGGCAAATGAATAGATTATTTTTTAAATAAAGATGACATATAATCTCCTTTCCTGGGAATTTATAGAGTTGCTAATTTTGTTTTCATTTCTTCCCTAAGACTCTTGTGTTGCAATGTGATTTAATGATTAAATGTACTTGAACTTTGTTTTATTTTTTCCTAATAAAATTTGGTCAGTTTTACCAAGTCAAAAATGAAAATGTCATCTAATCCTAAGAAACTACTGGTTAATTGCATTTTCCAATTGGCTTGTTGTTTCTTCACATTGGTCATCTGATCAATCACGTGCATCAGCCACAGGTGACCCTAATGGAAAGCCAGGGTTAAGAAAAGGTTAATCTGTACTTTTATCATCTAAAAGGCATAAAAAATACTGTGCTGTGGACCAGATACATGGTGTCTAAGAGGGCAATTTCTTCAGATTTCCATTTTTCCAAAAGTAATGGACTGTAGGTATACTTTGTTATTTGTTGTATTTAAAACAAACAAAAAATGGAAATAAACTTCTTTGTATGTCTAGTTGCAAATTACTTCCTGAGAACAGATTCAAATAGGGATAAATATAAATAAATACCCCTCAAACAAAATTTATTTATTTTTACTCTATCCAAGAGGATTTTAAAGTACACTAATACAATTCAAAAATTTTAATAAATAAAAAGAAAATATCAGTTCTGGGTAAAAGTCTTCTCACAACTAAATTTTCAAATCTGTTTGTTTCCTCATGACTGAAAGTGGCAAATTATGAAAGAAAAATGATTCTTAAAATTTTGCCAAAGAAGTATTCTCTTTTTAAGATGTAAACACTGGGAATTTTAAAACAAATTTAGAATTGTCAACTCAAAAACTATTTTGCATATTTTGTTACACTCTACACCAAAATAAACTCAAAATGGATAAAAGACTTAAACATAGCCACTACACCATAAACATCCTAGAGTAAACCAGAGGCAATAACATTTTAGATATCTCACACAGTAATAGTTTCACCCATACATCCTTTAGAGGGCAAAGGAAATAAAAGAAAGAATTAAAATGGGACTATATCAAATTAAAAAGCTTCTGCACAACTAAAGAAAACATCATCAAAGCAAAAAGAGAACCAACTGTATGGGAGACCTATTTTCCAATGATACCTCAGACAAGGGTTTGCTCTCCAAAATATGTAAAGAACTCATACAACTCAATACCAGGAAGACAATGCATTTGAAAAATGGGCAAAGGACTTAAGCAGACACTTCTCCAAAGAGGGCATACAGAGGGCCCATGGGCATATAAAAAGATCCTCAACATCACTAACCATCAGAGGTATGCATATTAAAACCACAATGAGATACTACCTCACACTGGTTAGAATGGCAATCATTAACAAACCAATGAATAAAATATGTTGGTGAGGATGTGGAGAAAGGGGAACCCTAGTACACTGTTGGTAGAAACTCAGACTGGTGCAGCTACTGTGGAAAACAGTATGGAATTTCCTCAGAGAACTAAAAATGAAACTGCCTTTTGACCCAGAAATTCCACTGTTAGAATTATACCCTAAGAACCCTAGAATTTATGCACCCCAATGTTCATAGCAAGACAATTATGCAACAATCCAAAAGAACTTATGCACCCCAATGTTCATAGCAGGACAATTTACAATAGCCAAGTTCTCAAAGCAACCTAACTGCCCATCAGTAAATGAATGGATAAAAAAACTGTGGTACATTTACACAATGGAATACTACGCAGCAGAAAAAAAGAAAGAAACTGGATTCAGCATAGATGGAACTGGAGAACATAATGCTAAGTGAAATAAGCCAGGCAGTGAAAGACAAATACCATATGATGTCACCTCTAAGTGAATTCTAATCAACAAAACAAATGAGCAAGCAAAATATAATCAAAGACACTGAAATACAGAACAGGCTGATAAGGACCAGAGAGGAGAGAGAAGGGGATTTCAGGGGAAAGGGGGAAGGATTCAGAGGAACAAGTATAAAGGACACATGGACAAAAACTAACAGGGGTGGATAGTGGATGGAGCTTGGGATCATGATAGGGGTGGGCTGGGATGGGAGTAAAAGACAGAAAACTGTACTTGAAAATAGTTAAATTTAAAAAAATTAATAACAAATGGGCAGTAACCAGAGGGGAGATGGGAAATGATAATTGGGGGTAAAGGGGGAATAGTTTTCAAGAACAATTCTAAAAGACACATGGACAAAACCAAGGGGTTGATGGAATCAGAGGAGGGGGGTGGGGATGGCTAGGGTGGGGAAGATAGGTGGGGGAAAAGGCAGAGAACTGTACTTGAGCAACAGTAAAATTTAAAAAATGGAAAAAATAATATAAAATTATAAGAAACAAAAAAAATGTAAAAATTAAAAAGTAATAAAACAAAAAGGGAACTATTAATCAATTTTACCTCAGGATCTACATATGAAATATTAAAGGAAATAGTATCAAATGAAATTAATAGAATTGCTTAAAATAATCATAAATAGTTATGATTTATATAAGTATTATGATTATTTCATTACAAAATTTTCTAATATTTTATTTTAAAAAGTTATAATGTAGAAAATGTATGATGTAAATAAAAACAATGAAAATATTTTTAATCATAGTCATTTCTGATTTAAAAAATTATAGAATAATTGTTCACTGGCCAGTGTGATTCTGTTGGTTGCAGCATCATTCTCTACACAGATGGTTGGCATTTGATTCTGGTCAGTACACATACTTAGGTTCCAGGTTTGATTTCAGGTTGGTGAATATATGGGAGACAACCAATCAATATTTCTCTCTCACACTGATGTTTCTCTCACTCTCTGCCGCTACCCCCAACTTCCTTCCTATCTCTTTAAAATCAATAAAGATATTTAGAAAATCATAGAGTAATTGTTTTTTGTATATATGTAAGGATGTTTGAGTTATCCTTTTAAGTGAAAATAGAATGCATGAATTTAAAACTTGGTATAACAATACATTTCCGTATGAAAATGTGTATTATATATACTATTTATGTGTATACATTATACATACACATACAATATGCATAGATTTTGTGAAGTTACATGAATGTTCACAACTACTCTATATAGGTTAGGGTTTGCAAATAACCTCAATTTTATTTATTTTTTTGTTTATTTATTTACTTATTATTTCTTCTCAAAAGTTTGTGGGACTATGTATTGGTTATATGTTTTAATATTTAATACCATTATTTTAAAATGTAAAATTATAATCATTTCCAATAAATAGAATATAAAATTTATAAATTAGTATTGTCAGAAAATTCTTAAGTCTCTCAGTTTATCAATGTAGTTAACCACTACATTAACATTTTAATGAATGTTAAAGTAGACAAATGTGCAAAAACCTGTATACTCTGTCCAGGCTAGTCTTTCACTAGTACTCCAGCTGGGCGAGCACTCTATAGCCTCAAGAACTGTTCATGTGCCGTCTCTGCTTCAACTGTTCTCACTTTCACCAAAATTACTACCTTTTCTTCCCTGTGGGCTCAGCTTATATGGTCCTTTCTCAGAGACTTTTTCTTTGGCCAGCCTAACTCAAGTCAGCCTTCTCTTGTTATTCCTTACCCTTCCTTTTGATTTTTCTTCCAACAAATTTCCAAACCTGCAATTATTAATATTTTTTCTGTTCATTTTAATTTTTTAAAATTAGTGTCCTTAATTATAACTCAAAGTTCTAAAAGTGAGGAATAAATCTTTTTAATTGACTGTTACATCTTAATGATGACTGATTATAGAGTAATCCAACCATTTTTATTGTATTAAAATAATAATAAAAAGTATTATTTTTTCTGATCCACACTTTAAAAGATTTAAAATTATATCAAGGTTCAGTTTAAAACTATATATGTTAAAAGTATCTTTTAAAATTTAATTTGGTGAATGATTTGGAGTAAGTTCCAGCATTTGCTTCAATGTAATGTGACCATAGACATTTATCTCTGTCCATTTTCAGACCTGTTATCTGCCTTACTAGCCTTACACATGTATAAAATTTGAGCTCAATTTTTAACTCTAGCATAAAATTTTTTACATTGGAAATAAAGATTATATGCCATAGAGCACAACATTTGAAGAAGAAAAAATCTTATGAATTATTTTATTGGACTTTTTCATGTTCCTAATGAGGATGTAGACCTGAAAAACCTGATTAATTTTCATAAAATATTCTGGAGGGCTGCCTCAATGCCTTGGTCATGAGGTTGTATATAATTACATAATGGAAAATATATTTTAAAAAGTCTTAGTCTAATAGTACCTTTAAAGAATTGCAAGAGTTTTATCGAGCTTATTTAAAATTGACCACAATCCTGATGCAATAAGGCACAGTGCTCAGCATACACAGGTTCTCAATAAATATTTGCTGAGTAATGATAAATGTATGTATGCTTCAAAAAATAACAGTAAATGTAAATATAGGGTGCTGTTAATCTATGCTTTTATCATGATAATTATTATAATGACAATAATGTGGCTTTTTTAACTAGATGGAAAAACGGTAATATTGACATCTTGCTAGTGTATAAAATAATTATAATTTATATAAATAAAATGCTCATACATAAGAGTGTTCCACTATTTCATTTTATCTTAAAATTGGGTTTGATTAAAATAATGAGCGTTTTAATGAAAATCCCAATTCTCAAAAAAATTCAACACAAATACAAAACAACATTTAATTCTTTTGTAACAACACTACGTCTCAGCTACAAGCAATATTTTTACATGTTTGGACAGCAAACAGCACTTCATTTATAAATAACATTTTTATTTAAATAATCTTGAATTAAAATAAAACCTTCGCCCCCCCAGTAATTAAACAGCAGTGCTTTATATTAGCCTTATTCTAAACATGTATACATAGAAAAACACTTTACAAATAAAAGCACACATGAGCTGCAGTTTTTTGGTCCATTAGCAATGACACCACCTGCAAAGATTTTACTTCTCCCACTTAGGGTGCTTTTCGGGAGGTGGGGGCTTAAGTGTGATAATACTCTTGTCCCCATATTGGAAGCAGAAGTTAGTCTCAACTAAAAAATCCAACACACTCAGCTACCTGCAAGCAATTTAGTCACCTAAATTTAATTGATATGTAGAGCTGAAATGTAAAGCAATTAAAACAACCGGCTACACGGGGACAAAGAAAAGGGTACACACAAATCCAAATGCACTATGTGCTTATTTGTCTGCTACAGGAGTGGGAAAAGTCATTCCTTGGGGTATCCTTATTCACTTTAACACAGCTTGTGGCAATGGCTGAGTCTCTCCATTGAAAACCTCATGAAGCTCTGGACCCAGTGGACCTGAGCCTGAGAGCAGCAATCTGAATAGGATTTTGTCCAACAGATCCAAGAACAGTATAAGTGAGGGAGATATTTAAGGTCTTAACCTTGGGTCACAGTGACATACAAGAATGCATACTTCTGTTTTTCTCCTTGTGAGATGGGGTTTATATTTTGCTCTTTCATCCTCAGGGACTTGGAAGTTATTTTATAGCAATAGAGAAGAAACTAAAAGAATAGATGTTTGTATTTTCCTCAATATATTGGTTGATCATTTATTCCGTAAATCAGTTGCACAAAACAAAGGCACCTTAAAATAAGATCTAAATACTCAATGTCTTCTGAGCTGTATGTGCACACTCAGGTACTCATAGCTGAGTACCCATCATACCTTACATGCCGTAAGTATAATGTGGGTGACAGAGCCTCAGATTTCAGGCTTCAGAAGCCGTGACACAATGTTAAATAAGAATGCTTGTAGTTAGAAAACTCTAAGGTTTTATTAATTAAGGTACTCAATTTTAGATGTATCTTGTGAACAAAATTAATTTGATCATAAACAGATTAGAATCTGTGTTGAGAGAAGAATAATAGGTAAAGCTCAGGAGCTGCTCCTGGCGGATATACCTCAGGCATGTTTTACAAGCTTTGGTCTAGAGCTCTGCAACAGGTAAGTGTCCAAAACACATCAACCTCAGACTTTAGTCAGCTTTTCATCTAACCTAATAGTTTATTTTTCATGCAGCTAGAAGGGTGATCTTTCTCAAACTCTCACCTAATCAGATCTCCTTTTCCTGATTAAAATTTTCCAGTGGTTTTCCATTTATATCATCATAACATATAAAGCCAAACAATTTTTCAGTTGGCCCCTGCTTACTTTTAGAACCTCGCTTCTTGCTGTTTTAATCTATCGCTTTTTAAATAATCTTTGTAGCAGTCCACTTAATTTGCTCATTCACCTTCCTTTGTTATTTCTATTCTTATACATATACTGAGTCCTTTAACAATTAGTTATTTTCAATCTTGACTGCAGAATAGAATTAAAAATTAAAGATTTATAGCAGAATTGATAATTTGTTAAGAAATAAAGCATAGGCATTAATGATTTTTAAAACTCCTGGATTATTAGATCCATTCACAAATGATATTTTTTAGTTTAAGCATTCATATCTATAAGTTTACCAGTATAACTTTGATCACTCTGAATGTCTCAATGTTAAAATTAAATACAAAATGCAGACCAGACTTATTTCATGAACATAAGTGAAACTTAACTTAGGTTTTTTTCCTATAAATGTCTCTAACAATCATAAAAAGAACTCAAGTCCTTTTTAAAAAAATGGTATAAGATTTCACTATTAACCAAGACCCTGCTGTCTGCAGACCCCCATTGTATAACCAATTGTTGTAAAGGTTAAGAATGTCCTCATTTTCACTTTATGAGCCAACCTGTTAGTAGAATATGAAATGTTCCAGTCCTCAAACTGTTCTTATATGTACAATAAACTCTAACAGTACACTATTTATTAATTTTGAGGTTTTAATTTGATTATTTCTAGATCTTTGACACTAAACTTTTCCCTGTTCATGCTAGAATCGTCTTGATCTTGTTCCCATGCTATCATGTGTTCATATTCTCATGGACCTTCTCATATCTTACTGCAATAACATGTCTTCTGTTTCTCTTTCCAGCAGAATGTAAATTCTTTGTATCCATAACACCTATCACTCATTGACTCTTACAAATTGGGATATTGAAATTAAGCTTAACAAATCTTCGTTGAGTGTCACCTGTGTAGCAGCCACTCTTCTAATCTCTTGGTAAACACATACACCCTGGTACCTGTAAGTCACAGAAGAGTAAGGGAGAGAGCAATTTAACCAAATCACCACACAACCAGAAAGTTGATAGCAATCTGAGGTATAAAAAATAATCATTTGTGTGGTTAGTTCAGTGAAGTTTTTCTTAAATAAGTTCATTCATGTTTAGAATGAAAATATGAGTAGGATTTTTCTAGACTCAGTAGAACCAAGTATGTTTCCAGCAGGAGAAATAGGGTAGAATTAAAGTGAATTTACATCAAATATAAAATAGAAGTAGTAGAATGTGAAAGGAATGACAGCAAGGAACATCTTATAGGTGGAATTCATGGAAGTTCCATGTGGATGGAACCTGAAATTACAGCTGGAGATACTGCCCTCCATTTTCCACAGGCTACTGTGAAACTAACCAGGCTGGAGAGACCAGAAAGTATTTCTTCATGATAAGGAGTATCACATAAAATGTAGGGAATGAATCTAGCAGCAAATAGATACACCATCAAACTGCAATAAGCAGGATAGTTTTGTGGAGACATGATCAGGTATAATTTCATATTAACTCTGGTGTCCATATGACTTTCAACTAGAGCAAGAAAAGAGTAGAGCAGAGATAAGGTGGTTCCTATTACTATGATCCAAGTAAATGAGGAAAAAGGCTGAACTAAGATGCTGGCAGCAGTGATGGAGATAGATGCCTGTGTTTGAAATATATTTAGGAGGCAGGTAGGAGTAGTCAGGATCATTTCTTGAAGAGAGATAAATTTGGACTTTGTTCTTTGTGTCATGAGGACTCCCTGAAGTCTTCTGATCAGAGGAGACAGAGGTAGTGCCATCCACATGAAATATATTGAATAGATGGGATATTCAAGACAGAGAAAACTGTGAAGAGGTTATTACCTCAGCTTGATACATTGTAATAATATCAATGTATCAAGCTGAACAACAATACAAAGAGGAAAATGAAAAAATAACAATAAAGCCTGAAGTTAATTTTATTTATTTAAAAATTAGTATAAAAATAAAACTGATTTTTAAAATGCCTTTCAATGTATTTTATTAATTTATAACACCTGATCTCAATGAAAGTAGTTTTATTAGCTTTATTGTTTGTGAGCCCAGAAACAACTGACATTTTGCACAGAGGCTAGTTCATTTGATTGATTTCAATTTCAACATAGATGAGCAAACATCAAGCCCTAATGACTACATATTATTAATTGCAAATTTATTCATTTAGAAAATATTTGTTAAATGCCAGAAGTATATATATTTTTTATATTTAGGTACTAAGAAAATAAATATTTAATATTACAGGTACAAAATTTTTCTCTTTAGCATAGATTTAAAGCAATATGTGTCTGGCCAAGAAGACATACATTGCCATAGATCCAGAAATATTTCATCATTTTCAGACCAGAAATTGACATCTCAAAATTTCTTAAAGATGATGGTCCTAGAAAAAATGATAGTTTTTATTTAATTTTCTCACTTAAT
The DNA here is from genome assembly GCF_021234435.1 of Artibeus jamaicensis. Classification (NCBI taxonomy): domain Eukaryota; kingdom Metazoa; phylum Chordata; class Mammalia; order Chiroptera; family Phyllostomidae; genus Artibeus; species Artibeus jamaicensis. The sequence goes on along the minus strand of NW_026521810.1, from coordinate 3,801,278 downwards.
ATTTACAATTTGAATTTTAGTAGGTCAGTGTTTTTATTTTTCATTCAACAAGCATTTATGAAATATTTATTATGGATCAGTATCTATTCTAGGTTTTGGGTCTATAGAAATGAACAAAATAAATGTGTTTGCTCAGGTAAAGTTTACATTGTAGTTCTCAATCAGTGTTTGGTGGTCATGTAAAACAATAAATGTCCTTCCAAAAATGTATCTTGATGGTGACAGCTAATATTCAACACACAACATTTTAATATAGAAAGATATTTTAGAATCATTATTTTAACCCCATTCTGTAAAAATAACATAAAAATTAAGAAGTGAATAACAGGAGATGGACATATTTTGGGGGGGCCTTCATGTTATGTATTCTTTACTATGCTAACAATTTTACTAATGCGTGGGTAACATCACTGAGGTTAAGAACCAATAAAAAATTTTAACATTTATTTTAAATCTTTTCTGTATAACTTTATGCCCACAAAATTAAGCTTTATTGTTATTGAGTCATGTCTTTATTATATGACTATATTATATTTTCTTTCTCTGTGCACTGCACATTTATTTTTTGTATAAATAAATATACCAGTGATTTGTGTGAAAATTTGGAAAGACAAAACCATCCTAATGTAAAAATCAATCAATGATAACTTGGGATGGGTAGTGGAGAACAATTATGAGGTGTAACAAGGGCAGTTTCAGGGATAAAAGCATAACAAGGGCATTTCTAGAGAAATGCTTTTATATCTATTTTGTAGTGATGATTACATTGAGTATATTCATGTCAAATCTCATTGAGATTTTAATTTAAATGAATACATTTTACTCTTTGTAAATTACACCTCCATAAAGTTGGTTAAAATAAAATCAACTAAATAATCTGGTTTTTGTGTGTTTTTAGATTTTATTTATTGATCTTTAGAAGGGTAGGGAAGGAGAGGGAGAGAAATATCAATGTATGGTTGCCTCTGGTGTGTCCTCTGCTGGGAACTGGCCTGAAACCCAGGCATGTGCGGTGACTGGGAATCAAACCGTGATTCTTTGGTTTGCAGGCCCTCGCTCAATCCACTGAGCTACACCAGCCAGGGCTGGATTTTTTTATATGCCTAAATCTTTGGGACATCAGATAGCTATCAAAATGGTATGAGGCACTTGTATCAGGGACAGAAGATCAACCAAGATGGATGAATCTAGTATTTAGTATCACTTTACTTTTTGATGCATTTAATAATTTTGAATTATTGATGAGAGATAGAAAAGCCGAGCATAAGGTAGCATAAATGCTGCTGGTAAAGCAGAGTACTGATTTGAGCAGTCTCTAAGAAAGGGAACAAGATTTAAATTTTAGATCTCCTCAGGTAGAAGTGGGTTATATCACAGGCTATAAGTTACCCTTTGTCATATCAGTACAGTTCTAGGTGAGCTTTTGCTATCTGGAATGTCTGCTAAACTAATAAAATCCCCTGTGAAAGGAGTTGAAGTCATTTACTGTCTCAAACTTAATCTACAATTTTCATACACAATTGCAGACATCCAATCAAAAATAACCAGGCATGGGGAAAATAATAAAACAAATGAAGCATAAGAAAAATGTATTAGTCTATATTTTTGAGAGTGGCCTCATTCTTTAAATCGTTATAATGAATAACTATTTAAGAAATAACACAGAAAATTAGAGAAATTCAGCAAAAAAGGAAAGAATAAAAATGGAGATTGTATAAATGAAATGTACTGTTGTAGACAGATCTAGATAGTCCATGACATTTGCCCTCTTGCATTACCCCTGTGATTATGTGGGTTACATGTCAAAAGAGATTTTCCACACATAATTAAAGAACCCTAATTAGTTGATTTTAAGATAATGAGAAAATTATCTAGGTGAGACTAGTCTAATAACATGAACAGTTTAAAAGGAGAGAGTTTTTTCTGGTCTGTAGCAAAAGAGGAAGTCGGAGATTCAAATCACCCTAAGGATCTTTGACTTGCTGTTCCTGTCTCTGGGTTTGGAAGGGGTCATGGGCCAAAAATATGGATGGTTTAGGAGCTAAAAGCCCCAATATAAAAGCCAAACAATAAATGGGGACCTCTGTCCTGCACCTACTTATACCTGAATTTGACCCACAACCTGAATACATTTTGAATAAGATTGCTCTTCAGAGCCTCCAGATGAGAGCCCACTGGGGCCAACACTTGATTTTGGCTCTAGGAGATCCTAAGCAGAAAATCCAATCAAATTTACCTGGAGTTTTAACCCACAGAACTGTGAGCTAATAAATGCTTGTTTTCAGTTGCAACATTTCAGCAACAATAGAAAATGAACCCATTTACAATAACTGGAAATAAAAAATAGATGTATTTAGTGACTGATTAACTACAGTTTAATAAAGCTCCAAATAATAATAATGTGTAGCTGATAAACTAGAAGTTAGGTAACAAGGCAAAATCACACAAGAAAAAAAAAAGACATGAGTTTAACATAGGGAAAATGTAATTTCAGTCTCAAAAGAAGAGGAGAAAGAAATAGAAAATAATCAATTTAAGAATTTTCCTAAATTGATATTTAGAATAGTTAAGAATTGTCCTAAACTGATAAAAAATGAAGTATATATTCATCAAAAATATCCTCCAGAAGTGAAGGAAGATATCTATTCACATAAAGAAAATTGATGATTCAGAGAGAGAGGGAGAGAGATTATATAGATAGTCTAATTTCAAAAAAACTATTTAAAAATTTACTGAATTCATTGGAGTGACATTGGTTATTAAAATTATATCGGTTTCAGGTGTACCAGTCTGCAACACATCATCTGTTCACTGTATGGTGTGTTCACCACCCAACATCAAATCTCCTTCCATCACCACTCATCCTCATGTATCCTCTTCTACTTCCCCCATTCCCTTTTTCCTCTGGTAATATAATTGAAGTATAGTTGTAAAGTATAATTAAATGTAAAGTATAAAGAGAAATACTTAATAATGATTAAAATTTCAATACGCAAGATGAATTTATTCTAAAATTATATTGAATTAAACACATATCCTCAAAGTACATAAAGTGATAATTGCTGGAGGAGATATAGATAAAAACTACAAAGCAGGTTATTTTAGAAAATCTTTCTTAGTAATATAATAAAATAGCAAACACAAAATTATTAAGTACATATTTGAACATTATCTACAAATGTGATAATATTTATAAAGATGTTAAACACCTAACTGATAACATGTAAAACACCACATCACAAAAAGTACATAGTATGCACCAATGCACATGGAATAGTTACTGAAACTGACCATATGTGGGTCCATGAAACAGCAAGTGCTAGAGGACAGAAACTATACAGGGTGGTGCAAAAGTAGTTTTATAGTTATTATAGAAAACAATACAATAAATAATAAATATTGTTAAGAATAAACTGTATATCAAGTACTCACAATTGTAAACCTACTTTTGTCCCATTTTCTACATGCTATGTTCTCTGACTATAGCATAATTTTTCTAGTTATCAATGGCAAGCACTATTAAGAAAACTCAAAATTTTGGTAATTCGGTAATATTCATTGATCAAATAACTTAAAAATGAAAATAGAAGTTATAGTCTGAATTACAATGAAAATATTTCATATCAACATTGTGTGATTCCACTGCAATGCACAGAGAGTTATTTCAAAAGTGTATATTAGACAACAACAAAGCTGAAAGTCAATATCCTTATTTATTTTAAGAAATCTATTCTAGGAGTTTCTTGAAGGAACTTTGGGGCATTCTATGTACAGTATCATACTATCTGCAAATAATGACAGTTTTACTTCTTTTCCAATTGGAATGCCTTTTATTTCTTCCTCTTATCTGATTGATGTGCCTAGGACTTCCAGTACTATGTTAAATAAGAGGTGAAAGGCAACATCCTTGTCTTTTTCCCGATCTTAAGGGGAATGCTTGTCGTTTTTGCCTGTTGAATATGATGCTGGCAGTGAATTTGTGCTTTGCTGAGAGTTTTTATCATAAGTGGGTGCTGGACATTATCAAGTGCTTTTTCTTCATGTATTGATGTGATAATGTGGTTTTTGTCCTTCATTTTGTTTATGTGGTGAATCACACTTACTGATTTGCCAATGTTGTACCAACCTTGCTTTCCTGGAATAAACCCCACTTGATTTTTTGATACATTGCTCTATTCAGTTTGCTAACATTTTGTTGAGGATTTTAGCTTTTATGTTCTTCAGGGATACTGGCCTACACATTTCTTTCTTTGTAGTGCTTTACCTGGTTTTAGAATTAGGATAATGCTGGCCTTGTAAAATGAATTTGGGAGCTTTACTTCCACTTGAATTTTATGAAATAGTTTGAGAAAGAGAGGTGTTAGTTCTTGTCAGAATCTTTAGTAAAATTCACCTGTGAAGATGAAATACATATTCAGCAAAAATATCCTTCAGAGGCGAAAGTAAATAAAATCTATTCACACAAAGACAATTGATTATTCATAGAGAGAGAGTGACAGAGAGAGACACACACACACAGATATTATGTAGATAGTCTTGTCCAGAACTTTTGCTGTTGGGGATTTTTTGACTACTGTTCAACTTCACTAGGTGTAATCTGTATATTCAGATTCTCTGATTCTTCCTGATTTAATTTTGGAAAATTTTATGCTTCTAGGAAGTTATCAATTTCATTCAAGTTATCCAATTCATTAGCATATATATATATTTTATAATATTTTATAACAATCCTTTGTATTTCATTTGTGTCAGTTGTTATTTCTCCTCTTTTATTTCTGATTTCATTTATTTGGGTCCTTTCTCTTTTTTTTCTTTTTTCTTGAAGGGTCTGGTTAAAGGTGTGTCATTCTTGTTTATCTTTTCAAAGAAACTGATCTTGGCTTTATTTCACCTTTGTATCATTTTTGAGGCTCTGTTTATTTCTGCTGGATGATTATTATTTCCTTTATTTTACACACTTTGGGCATTATTTATTGTTCTTTTTCAAGTTCCTTTAAATGTGAAGCTTGGAAGGGAAGATGGCAGTGAGATAGGTAAGAGTGGAGCCCACTTCCCCTGCACACAGACAGAACACCTAGCGGATCTTCTGAGGAACAGAGTGAACAGCCAATGGTATCTCGGCATATATGAAGGTTGGAGGGCAAAATTGTAGAGCAGATGAAAAATCAGACATAAATAAACAGGAGCGGGAAGATGACAGCGAGATAAGTAGAAGCAAAGTCTACTTTCCCCTGCATATGGATGGAACATCCAGCCCATTTTCTGAGGAATACAGTGAACAGTCAACAGTATCTCAGCACATATGAAGACTGGAGGCCAAAACTGTAGAGGACATTGAAAATTCAGATGGCAAGGAGAGTGCTTCAGGACAATAATGTCCCTGGGGCCTGCACAGGGACCAGGGCAGCTGCAGCCCCAGGCCCTGTGCCTGCTGGGTCTGCCTCAGGATTCTTGGGAGAGAGCCAGGTCTCTGTCTCCCTCCTATACCAAACAAGGTCTTTTCCAGCACCATGATGGACCTGGATGCTTGGAGTCACTGGGGGGAATAAGGACAAAATGGCAAACACACAGGGGCAGTGTGCACCACTGAGACTGTGGACCTGGCTGGGAAGAGTTGGGCCGTGACAGACCTTGACCTGGATTGTCCCTGGTCTGGTTGAACAGTTGGGCTGTGTGAGAAGCCAGGTGCTTATTTGGAGTGGTAGGTTCAAATAGGGGGAATTTTTCTAAAAGAAAAAGAGGCACTCAGCAGCTTTTTAGGGAACTCTCCTGCTGCAGCTACCCTAGCTCCTCCAGGTGCCTACGGCCTCCACAGCCTCAGCCATGGGCCCACCTCTGCTGCAGGACTGGGACTACACCCCTACCCCTGGCTACAGTGGCAGAGAGCACCCAACCACGCCCATGACCCCAATGGCACTCCACCGACCCAGCTGCCCCCCACCCTGCCATGGCTGCCCACACAGCAGAGGAAGCCAGCAGGCACCTGACACCACTGCCCCATGACTATGCTACCACTATAGCAGCAGAGGCCAAGCACTCATGCCTGCAGCCTCAGGAGGACAAAGTGCTTGACTCTGCTGCCCCAAATATCACAGCAGCAGAGGCCACATGATCACACCTGAAGCCCTGGGGATGGCCTGCACCTGACTCCATGGCCCAGTGGCTGCCCATCCTCCCACAACACCAGAGGCCAAGCACTCATGCCTGTAGTAGCCCTGGGGACAGAGCACAGGGCCAACTGGCTAAGAGGAAGGTGTAGGCACCCCTACAGAGGAGAGCAGCAGGGCTCAGAGAGTCAGCAATCCCCAGAAAGATTTAACTCAGTGGGGGTGCTGAACTACCCTGAAGAGACTCTGAGAGTCCCTATCATCTAGGAAATCAAAGAGCAAAAACATTGTGTGTGAGTTGTTCCTAATTGGTGCATATCAAGGGTACACAACTAGTGCACTGAAGGCACAGGCTGGGCACATAAGTACAGTCGGGGGCCAGCAGCAAACTGAGGAACTGGGCTGGAGGCTGGGCAACTGCAGAGTGTGGCATTGACCTGGCCCCCATCCCTGAAAAACCACAATAAGGGAGAAAAGACAAACCAAGCCCCCCTCAGCCTGCTGCAGCCAGGAAGATCAGCAGAACTGGTTGGACCTGTTTAAAGCCAGCAGGAGGCCTCTATTTTTTAAAATTCCTTCCTCTTTTCTTTCTTTCTTTCTTTCTTTCTTTCTTTCTTTCTTTCTTTCTTTCTTTCTTTCTTTCTTTCTTTCTTTCTTTCTTTCTTCCTTCCTTCCTTCCTTCCTTCCTTCCTTCCTTCCTTCCTTCCTTTCTTTCTTTCTTTCTTTCTTTCTTTCTTTCTTTCTTTCTTTCTTTCTTTCTTTCTTTCTTTCTCCTTCCTTCCTTCCTTCCTTCCTTCCTTCCTTCCTTCCTTCCTTCCTTCCTTCCTTCCTTCTTTCTCCTTTCTTTCTTTCTTTCTTTCTTTCTTTCTTTCTTTCTTTCTTTCTTTCTTTCTTTCTTTCTTTCTTTCTCTTCTTCTCTTTCTTTCTTTCTTTCTTTCTTTCTTTCTTTCTTTCTTTCTTTCTTTCTTTCTTTCTTTCTTTCTCTTCCTTCCTTCCTTCCTTCCTTCCTTCCTTCCTTCCTTCCTTCCTTCCTTCCTTTCTTTCTTTCTTTCTTTCTTTCTTCCTTTCTTTCTTTCTTTCTTTCTTTCTTTCTTTCTTTCTTTCTTTTTTTTCTTTCTTTCTTTCTTTCTTTCTTTCTTTCTTCTTTCTTCTTTCCCTTCCTTCCTTCCTTCCTTCCTTCCTTCCTTCCTTCCTTCCTTCCTTCCTTCCTTCCTTCCTTCCTTCCTTTTATTCCCACAAGTGACACAATAAAACCTGGAGCTGTAAAAGGACCAGAGTTAGACCCCAAGAAGGGTCATCCAAACAACTGAGAAACTGAGACAAATTTCACTTTGCTACTCCAGAGAACTTGCAACTTATTGTATATTTGTATTATTATTTTCATTATTCTTACATCTTCATTTTATTAGTATTTTTGTATTTCTCTTCTTTCTGTTCAGTTTTCTTTGCTTGGCTGGTTGAATTGCATTAGACTGGTTTCTCTTGTTCTCTCTTTCACAGTGTATTGTTAACTTACCATCTTTCACTCCACTCATGTTCCATTAGCACACTACTCAAGGTCCTATACTTCCTATTCTTGTTATCCAGATCACAAAAGACTGTCACATGATTGTTGCTCCATATTATTGTAAATAATTACTGTTGCATACAATTGTAAATATTACACAGCACCCCTCCCAGCCCGCTTCACTGTTTTCTCAAATTTGTTATTGTTATGGTTAATTCATTCCCTCACAAAACACCATTTGCTACCCTTTACTCTCATTTTACCCCATAATGTGACCTTTCACAAAGTTGCTGTTTTCTAGATCCAACTCACAATCTCACCCCAAGAGTCTTATATTTTTTCCACTTTTTCAAAAAGTGGCTAGTTGGTGAAATATAACGATTAACACTATACATATCCACTGGGTCACCTATATCTTCTCTATGCATTGGTATTTTAATACCATGGAATATACTTCCTATGTCTTAAATCAATTTGCCTTCCCCATCCAACTGACCACAAAAAAGAGTAGGTGACAGATGTAACATCACTTGAGAGCCCACCAACAAAGAAACCACCAACATATAACAACAGAAGAAGGTGAAGGAAGGAGTGGAAGCCACACTAAACTCCACCCTGGAACAATCTGGAAATTCAACTAAATGATGGAGAAATTAACCACAAAAACAACTAAACAATAGCAATAGAGAAGCCTCAAAACCTTGCACAGATAGAAGAACAAGCTTCAACATAATCTGGCTGCACCTGCACAACAGAATACAAGACGAGGAAGGAGTGACACTCAGTTAACCAGCTGGTGGGAAGGACCTACCAAAGAAAGACCCACAATAATCAAAACCCAAAGACAACGACAGAGCCAACTTTAATGATAGCCAAAGACCAGCAAGCTCAGGAGGAAACGACACAACTAAATCTCACAAGTTTTCTACCATAGAAGTACACACCATAAACACTGGGAGGCAAATAGATCAATTTAAAAAGCAGAGGCTAACAAGAGGGTCTTACAAATAATGGAAAGACAAAGAAACAATCCTTAAATGGAAGAAAAGGAGGAAGCCTCAGAAAGAATGCTAAATGAAATACAAGCAAATTGACCATCAAATATCGAGTTCAAAGCCTTGGTTATAAGGAAGCTCTGTAAGCTCACAGAGAATTACCAAAAACTACAGAGAAACTATGATGAACTCACCATGAAGTATATCAACAAAAAAAAAACCTGTCAACACAAAGATCAAGAGGAAATAAAGAATATAATTTCTGAATTGAAGAACACTGTAGAAGTAATTAAAAGCAGGCTAAATGAAGCAGATAATCAAATCAGTGAGCTGGAGAACAAGGTAAAAAGAAATATCCAGAAAGAAGAAGAAATGGAAAATAGACTCAGAAAGAATGAAGAGGTGTTAAGGGGACTGCAGGACAACATGAAACATAATAATATCTCTATATAATTGGGATACCAAAAAGAGAAGAAGAGCAAGAGATGCTTTCAAACAAAACCTGTTTGAAAAAGTAATGATGGAAAACTTCTCTAATCGGATGAGAGAAAAAGTCACACAAATCTAGGAAACACAGAGGGTCCCAATCAAGAAAAACCCAAAGAAGCCCACCTCAAGACACACCATAATTAAAATGGTAATATTGCGAGACAAAGAGAGAATCTTAAAGGCAGAAAGGGAGAAACAGAAAATAACATACAAGGGAGCCTCAATAAGATTAGCTGCTAACCTCTCAATGAAAATGCTCCAAGCAATAAAACAATGGCAAGAAATATTCAAAGTAATGAGAACCAGAGGCCTGCAGCCAAGGCTACTTTACCCAGAAAGGCTCTCGATCAACATAGACGGCCAAAAAAAGAGCTTCCAATACAAAAGAAGCCTGAGAGAATACACCTCCGCCAAACCAGCTCTGCAAGAGTGGCTAAAAGGACTGATCTAAAGAAAGAAAGAAAAAGAGAGACACACAAAGAAACATAGGTCCAAAAATGGCAACGAATAAGTACCTATCAATAATAACCTTAAACTTCAATGTATTAAATGCTCCAATAAAAAAACACAGAATAGCTCAATGGGTAAGAAATCAAGAAGGGTCTTACAAATAATGGAAAGACAAAGAAACAATCCTTAAATGAAAGAAAAGGAGGAAGCTTGGACCCACACATATGATGCCTACAAGAGACCCACCTCAGGACAAAAAAAGACCTACACAGATTGAAAATGAAGGGCTGGAAACAAATTTTCCAAGCAAACAGACAAAAAGAGAAGCTGGGATAGCAATACTCATATCAGAAAAAATACACTTCAAAAAAAGGGTCATAAAGACAGACCCAGAAGGTCACTTCATAACTCAAGGGTACAATCCACCAAGAAGACATAAACATTTTAAATATATATGCACCCAATTGGGAGCACCCAAACACATAAAGAAAATCTTGGAGGAATTCAAGAAAGTTATTGACAGCAACACAAATGTAATAGGGGACTTTAACACCCCACTATCAAAAATGGACAGATCTTCCAAACAAAATATCAACAAAGATATTGTGGCATTGAACAATGCCCTATATGAAATGGACTTAACTGATATATATAGAAAGCCCTTCACCTCAAAGAAGCTAAATACAAATTCTTTTCAAATGTACATGGGACATTTTCAAAGATAGACCACATGATAGGACACAAAACAAGCCTCAACAAATTCAAGAAAATTGAAATCATATCAAGCATTTTATTTGACCAGAAGGGACTGAAACTAGAAACCATCTCCAATGGAAAAACAAACAAACACTCAAAATCATGGAGATTGAATAGCATGCTATTAAACAATGAATGGGTCAAGAATGAAATTAGGAAAGAAATAAAAAAGTTCCTGAAAACAAAGGAAAATAAGCTCAGAAAACACCAAAATTTATGGGACATAAATTTAAGCAAATTTAAGCAAACGCGGTTCTGAGAGGTAAGTTCATAGCAATACAGGCCTACCTAAAAGAGACAGAAACATTTCAAATTAACAACCCAACCCTACACCTATAAGAACTGGAGTAACAACAACAAAGAAAGGCCAGAGCAAGTACAAGGGAGGAAATAACCAAGATCAGAGCAGAATCAAATGACACAGAGACTAAAAGCACAATTCTAAAAATAAATGAATCCAGGAGCTGGTTCTTTGAAAAAATAAACAAAATTAACAAGCCTTTAAAAAGGCTCAAAAAGAAAAAAAGATAGAGGACCCAAATAAACACAATCAGAAATGAAAGAGGGGAGATTACAACTGATACCAGAGAAATACAAAGGATTGTAATAAATTACTATGAAGATTTGTATGCTAAAAAATTTGAAAAACCAGGTAAAATGGACAAATTTCTAGAAAAATGTAATCTTCCAAAACTCAATGAAGTAGCAGAAAGACTGAACAGACCGATAATAGCAGATTAAATTGAAGCAGTAATCAAAAAACTCCCAACACATAAAAGCCCTGTACCAGATGGTTTCACAGGAGAATTTCACAAAGCATTTAAGGAAGAGCTAACTTCTATCCTTCACAGACTTCTCCTACAAGTCCAGAATGATGGAAGACTCCCAAACTCTTTTATGAAGCCAGCATCATCTTAATCCCAAAACCAGATAAAGACATAACAAAGAAATAAAATTTCAGGCCAATGCTGCTGATGAACATAGATGCTAAAATCCTCAACAAAATATTGGCAAACCAATACACATCCAGCAATACATTAAAAAGATCATGTACTGTGACCAAGTGGAATTCATCCCAGTCCTGCCAGGACAATTCAACATTCCCAAATCCATAAATGTAATACGCCACATAAACAAAAGCAAAGACAATAATCACATGATTATATCAATAGATGCAGAAAAGGCATTCAATAATGTACAGCAGCCATTTGTGATAAAAACAGGAAAGTGGGAATAGAGGGAGCATTCCTCAATGTAATAAAGGCCATATATGAGAGACCTACAGCCAACATCATACTCAATGGGCAAAAAATAAAACCTTTTCAACCTAGATCAGGGACAAGACAAGGTTGACCAGTTTCACCACTTCTATTCAACATACTACTATGAGTTTAATCTACTATTGTATTGGAAGTTTTAGCCACGGAGATCAGACAAAAAGAGGAAATAAAAGGTATCCAAGTGGGAAAGGAGGAAACAAAACTGGCATTGTTTGCAGATGATGTGATAGTGTACATGGGAAATCCTGTAGACTATGCCAAAAAACTGCTCAACTTAGTAAATGAATTTGGCAAAACAGTGGAATACAAAGTAAATATCCAGATCAAAGCCATTTTTGTATACCAACAATGAAACAACAGAAGCAGAAATCAAGAAAAAAAATCCCATTCAATATAGCAAAAAAACCCCCAACTATTTATAAACCTAACCAAGGAGGTAAAAGACCTATATGCAGAAAACTACACAACACTGAAGAAAAAAATCAAGGAATACACAAACAAATGGAAGCATATACTGTGTTCATGGATTGGAAAAATTAACATCATCAAAATGTCCATACTACCCAAAGCAATATACAGATTCAATATGATACCTATTAAAGTGCCGAGGGCATATTTCACAGATATAGAAGAAACACTTCAAAAATGTATATGGAACCATAAACGACCCTGAATAGCTGCTGCAAGTTTGAGAAAGAACGAAGCAGTAGGGGTCACAATACCTGTTTGCAAACTGTATTACAAGATCACTGTGATCAAACTGGCATAAAAACAGGCATATAGACCAATGGAACAGAACAGAGAGCCCAGAAATAAACCCAACTCTCTACAGTCAATTAATATTTGACAAAGGGGGCAGTAACATAAAATGGAGTAAAAATAGCCTCTTCAACAAATGGTTTTGGGAGAACTGTACAGCTACATGCAAAAAATGAAACTCAAGCACCAACTTACACCATACACCAAAATAAATTCAAGGTGGAGAAAAGATTTAAGTATAAGCTGTGACATTGAAATTCTAGAGGAGAACATAGGCAGGAAAATCTCAGATATTACACACAGCAATATTTTCACTGATATGTTCTCTAGAACAAAAGACATAAAGGAAAGAATAAACAAATGTGATCTCATCAAAATAAAAAGCTCCTGCATGGCTAAAGAAAGGAATATCAAAATAAAAAGAGAACCAACTGTATGGGAAAACATATTTGCCAATGATACCTCAGACAGAGTTTAATCTCTAAAATATACAAAGAACTTAGATGACTCCACTCTAAGACAAGCAACCCAATTAAAAAATGAGCAAAGGACTTAAACAAATACTTCTCCCAAGAAGACATACAGAGGACCCAGAGATACATGAACAGATGCTCAGTACTGCCAGCTATCAGAGAGATACAAATTAAAACCACAATGAGATACCACTTCACACCAGTCAGAATTTCCATCATAAACCAAGCATCGAACAAGTGTTGGAGAGGTTGTGGAGAAAAGGAAACCCTATTGCACTGTTTGTGGGAATGCAGACTGGTACAACCATTATGGAAAACAGTATGGAATTTTCTCAGAAAATGAAAAATGGATCTACATTTTCACCGAGCAATTCCACTGATAGGATTATATCCTAAGAAGCCTGAAACACTAGTCCAAAAATGTACCCCAATGTTCACAGCAGCACAATATACAATAGCCAAGTGCTGGAAGCAACTTAGGTGCCCATCAGTAAATGAATGGATCAAAAAATTATGGTACATTTACACAATGTAATTCTATGCAGCAGAAAGAAAGAAGGAACTCTTACCCTTTGCAACAGTGTGGATAGAACTGGAAAGCATTATTAAAAGCAAAATAAGTTAGGCAGTGAAAGGCAAATACCATATGATCTCACCTTTAATAGGAACCTAAAAAACAAAACAAACAAACAAGCAAAATCTAACCAAGGCACTGAAATAAAGAACAGGCTGACAGTGACCTGAGGGGGTAGGGGAGGGAATTTCAGGGGAAAAGGGGAAAGATTTGCAGGAACAAGTATAAAAGACACATGGACAAAAACAAGGGGGCGCAGTAATGGGAGAGAGGTGGTGAGTGCTGGAGGGGTGGGGTTGGGTGGTATGGGAGTAAAAGGCAGAAAACTGTACTTGAACAACAATTAAAATTAAAAGAAAAAGATTTATGGCTCTGTTTGCTGTGTCTCAGTGGACTGAACACTGGCCTGCAAAACGAAAGGTCACCAGTTCAATTCCCAGTCAGGCACACGGCTGGGTTAGAGGCTGTTCCTCAGCTTGGGGTTGTGAGAGGCAAAAGGTTGATGTATCTCTCCCATACTGGTGTTTCTCTTCATTTCATTCTCCCTATCTTCCCTAGTCTCTAAAAATAAATAAACAAAACCTTTAAAAATAATTAGTAATGAAGACAGAGACTGGCATAGATAAATTCAAGTGATTCCATTGAAGAATTTTAAGTAAGACCTGAGAATAATCCATGGTGAAGGAGAGAAAAGCTAATATTCCAGTAATTTATTTAATAATCATTCATCATATAAATGCTAAGATATTAATTTCTGCTTCAAATTTAAGATAAAATTGTGTCAAGAAAAAGTAGCACCCATATTGAACATTGTGCTATTAAATATACATATTACATCCTGGCCAGGTGGCTAAATTGGTTGGAGCATTGTCCCAAACACTGAAAGTCTGGAAGTTTGATTGATGATCAGACCTATACCTAGGTTGCTGGTTCTATCCCTGGTTGGGGTGTGTACAGAAGGCTATCCACCGACGATTCTCTCTCTCTGTCTCTCTTTCTCTCTCTACCATTCCTTCTTTCCCTTCCTCTTTCTCTAGAATCAATAGAAATATATTCAGATGAAGATTAAAAAATAACTGTATACTCTTATTTTATTTAGCTAATAAAAATCCTCTATGAAATATATCCTACTATGCATTAAAAAAAAAAAAACTAAGGCTTTACACGACTCCACTCTAGGAAGACATTTAACCCAATTAAAAAAATGGGAAAAGGACTTGAACAGACACTTCTCCAAGGAGGACATACAGAATATCCAGAGACACATGAAGAGATGCTCAATATCGTTAGCTATCAGAGAGATGCAAATTAAAACCACAATGAGATACCACTTTACACCAGTCAGGATGGCTATCAGAAACAAAGCAACAAACAACAAATGTTGGAGAGGTTGTGAGGAAAAGGGGACCTTAGTTCACTGTTGGTGGGATTGCAGACTGGTACAACCATTATGGAAAACAGTATGGAACTTTCTCAGAAAAATAAAAATCGACCTGCCTTTTGACCCAGCAATTCCACTGCTAGGATTATATCCCAAGAATCCTAAAACATCAGTTTCAAAGAACCTATGCACCACAATGTTCATAGCAGCACAATTTACAATAGCCAAGAGTTGGAAGCAACCTAGGTGTCCATCAGTAAACGAATGGATCAAAAAATTGTGGTACATATACACAATGGAATTCTATGCAGCAGAGAGAAAGAAGGAGCTACTACCCTTTGCAACAACATGGATGGAACTGGAAAGCATTATGCTGAGTGAAATAGGCCAGGCATTGAAGGACAAATACCATATGATCTCACCTTTGACAGGAAGCTAAACAATAAAACAAACAAGCAAACAGAATAAAAACAGACACTGAAATAGAGAACAAGTGGGCAGCGACCAGAGGGGAGAGAGAAGGGAATTTAAGGGGGAAAATGGGGAGGGATTTTGAGGAACAAGTATGAAAGACACAGGGATGAGGACTGGGGGGCGATAGGAGAGAGGGGGGGACAGGGCGGGGGGGGCTGGGATGGGAAAAAAGAAAGGAAAAAAAGAAAAAAAACCTAAGGCTTTATAAATTATAGAAATTACTCAAAGAATCAATGACTATTAAAGTGAACAAGTTTTTATGTTCAAAAATATACTTACACACAGAAGACTGACAGAATGCTTTAATATTCAATTTTTTTAAGAACTTACGAAACTCAATGTCAAAAAATCAAAAAATCCAATTAAAAAATGGGCAAAATACCTGAATGAACAATTCTCAAAAGAGTACATACAGATGGCCAATAGATATATGAAAAGATGCTCAATGTCACTAAACATGAGATATCACCTCATACTGGTCAGAATGGCTATCATCAATAAACCAACACACAACAAGTACCTGCAAGGATGTGGAGAAAGGGGAACACTTTTGCATTGTTGATGGGATTGCAGATTGGTGCAGTCAGTGTAAAAAGCAGTATGGAATACCTCAAAAAATTAAAAGTGGAACTGCCTTATGACCCAGTTTCTCCATTTCTTGAAATTTATCCAAAGATACTCAAAAGAACTGATTTGAAAGAGCATAAACACCCCTATGTTCATTGCAGCGTTATTTACAATCGCCAAGATTTGGAAGCAGCCCACGTGTCCACCAGTGGATGAATGGATAAAACAACTACCATACATTTCACAAGGGAATACTAATCACTGTAGAAAAGAAGATAATTTCACCCTTTGTTGCAGCATAGATGGAACTGGAGAATATTATGTTAAGTGAAAGAAGCCAGTCGTAGAAAGACAAATACCATATGATTTCACTCACATGTGGAATCTAAGGAACAAAATGCGTTAACAAGCGAAATAGAGATAGAGTCACAGATAGAGAGCAGGCTGACAGCTCTGGGTTGGGGATGGGTAGAAGGTGGAGGGATCAAGCAAAAAGGAAAAAGGACTCATGGGCAGAGACAACAGTGTGATGATTGTGGAAAGGGGATGAAAAGATAAATGATAATGAAAAAATACACTGAAAATTTAGAAAAAGAAAATAAGAATATATAAATACAGACAATACTCCTTGGAGGGTTATTAATTTAAATCTATAATAAAACTGAATTAAAAGGGAAATTTCTTAGCACTTGTGTCATTCTCTGATATTACTTGCTTCAATCTTTATGTTCCTTTAAATCATAAAAAGATTACAGTTTATTTAAGACATATAGAATCAGCTGGACAAATTTACCACCATCTGGAAATTGTGCAATAGCACAGCTGTCATACACGGTTTTATACTAAGTAATTCTACATTCTTATTAACAATATGATAATTTTCCCACACTATATTAAAATCCATTTAAATGATGTATATATCCATACACATATATGTATAGATATGAATTTGCATATATAATCACATATATGCTGTGTGTAATACCATATAAATACAAATTTATTAATAAATAAAAAGCTCTATCCCAATTAAGCACATGATTATTTCACTGAATATTTTTCTGAATGAGTACTTAGTAAATTTCCTAACTCATATTTTTTCTCTTCAACTTGAATTTCATATCTGTAAGTGGTGTGATTCATGTTAAAACAAATAATAAGCACTTAGCTCTCATATAATGTTGTCCTGATCTAAGGTAATAGAACATATTTAAATTTTTTTCATAATCACTGTAAAGCTTTAATGAACTAAAAAGTTAAATACAAACTTTCATATACAAAATAGATTATTGTATAACTGGTAACCTCAGAGCCAAGCACTAAATTTTCTTCCATAAATTTCAGTAATGGTGGAATAGGGGATGCTTTAAATTTTAACTAAATTATTTTACTAGCTGGGATCACTTATGAATAATTTTAGCTTTTGTTTTATCTTAATATTTTCTTCTTTATTGGCAGTTTAGGGGCTGGGGGCTGGGAGGTACAATTAATTGAAAAAGATATTTTTGGTAACTCTTACTTAGATGCTTTGTTAAAAAACAGTTAAAGCACTGTTTATGTTGCAAATCTGAACCAGAGCAGTCCGTCAGACTGGAACTTCCTTACACAGTAAGCATCAGGTAGTTTTCTGCCATATTTTCAGCACATCAGCACTCCATATGCTGCAAGAATGTCACTAAAGTCTGGCAGCAATTTAAAAAGGCTCTTGACATGTTGTTCCGTGTCATTCTCTTGTAGGAAGTGCCTGGGGTTGTGGCTGAAAGGGGAAATTGTGGCAACTAAGAAACACAAAATCATAACAAAAGAAACTGGAATATGTAAAATATTTCTAGAAAATAACAGATGCAAATGATTTATAGTGGGGGAGTGACTGAAGGAGAGTGAGAGAGGAACAAAGTAGCCTATAGAATATAAAAATCCCCAAATCACTGTTGATTGGATGTTCTTTAAATAAAACTGAAAAACAAAACATCATACTTCAGATTGACGTATTAAAATTTGAGGTTCTATATTTTACAATATTTTAAAATTCAACTAGAAAACAGTGAGTAGAATAATAGAAAATGTTCTTGTCGCTACTGATCACAGTGTAGGTGAATGACTGTAAATGATATCCTTCTCAGCTGCTTTTGTGTTGTGACCATCTGAAGGCACATTTGTAAGAACCTGACTTCACTATCTCCTTTAGCCATATCCAGCAGGACGTGTGTCACATTTCCAGTATATTAGACTATTTTTGTTGAGTCACTAAATAAATCATTTACCATCTTACCACTGGACAGAGGGGGAAAATTGTTCTTTTAATTCAAAGCTGGACTATTGCAGAGGGTTATTTGTCACACAATAGGCTGTTTGCTTATGGATTATAACTACAAACACTGGAGGCAGGAATGAAAATAAAGGTAATTTACTTTCATAAAACCTGACAGCATGAACATTGGGACTTTTCTGGAATGTTTTGTGATGGTCATCATCATTTGTGTAATATTAACAACTTTAATAAATCTACAAAATACTGGCTAGGACACAGAGAAAAGGGAACACTTTTGCACTGTTGGTGGGAATTCAGACTGGTACAGCCACTGTGGAAAACAGTATAGAATTTCCTCAAAAAGTTAAAATGAAACTGCCTTTTAACTCAGTGATTCTGCTGCTGGGAATTACCCTAAGAATCCCAAATCACCAGTTCAAAAGAACTCATGCACCCTTATGTTCATAGCAGTGCTATTTATAATAGCCAAGTGCTGGAAACAGCCTAAGAACCCATCAGTAATGTATAAAAAAACTGTGGAAAATTTACACAGTAAAATACAATGCATTAGAAAGAAAGAAGGAATTCCTACCTTTTGTGACAGCATGGGTGAAACTGGAGAATATTACACTAAGTGAAATAAGCTGGGCAGTAAAAGACAAATATCATATGATTTCACCTATAAGAGTAATCTAATGAACAAAATAAACTAACAAAGAAAATAGAACCACCGCTGTGGGAACATGGAATAAACTGACAGTGACCAGACAGGAGAGGAAGGAAAATAATGGTGAGAAGAAGGGGAAGAGACTAGACAAAGAACATGTATGAATGCCATGGACATGTACAACAGCGTGGGAATTGACTGTGGGAGTGAGGGTGTAAGTGGGATGGGTGGAGGAGGGCAAAGGGGGAAAATTTGGGGCAACTCTGATAGAATAACAATAAAAAACTTAAATATTAACAACTTTTGCAATGCTTTTGAATGGGCTGATCTACTAATAATATAGCTCAAGATTCCTCACTACACACTCCTTTATATAATATTTTATAAATGTCAAAATTCCTACACCAAATACTTGTAAATATTAATATATCAATCTGTTGCCTATTTACTCCTTGGTGTTTATATGTGTTTATATTATTCTATTTTAGTCAGAAGACTCTTAAGTTGAACTATTTGTTAAGTGCAATGTCATCCTGATATTAAGTGCATGTCATACTGATATTATAATTTGGAGCCAATATTAATACAATTTGCTTCTATGTATTTGGTAATGCTTTGGAAAATCCATACTTACTTGGTATTTTTTATTCTTAAAGCTTTTTAATTAAAGTATTTGAGTTTGTAATGAGAATAGAAGTTACGAATGTTTTGGTCTCACCAATATTTGTTAGTACAACAAGCTTGAAAATATACATATAAAGAACAAGTATTTATGAATGTGCTATGTAACAGGAATGAGTGGCCAGAGGGGAAATAATGTCAGGGTCCTCACCATTACAATATAAAAAAGAACTTAATATAGGTTGCCAGAAGCACAGGAAGGCTTGTGTCATCCATTGACCCAGCAGTCCTGAGCCTAGTATAATAAGATTGCCAGGCATTTGGAACAACACAAGCAAAATTATGATATTACAGGGCAGTGTGGGAGGGGGCTTGAAAAATCTGTGTGTATCATCTCTGCTAGCTGGGAAAAGGAAAGCCTTGACATTGTACATTCATCCCAAGGCCTGGAAGGGAGAAGGAAAGGGTATTCAGGTTGTCCAAAGAAGAAGCCCATAAAACAACTTTGATTAATTGCTTGTCTTCTGTCATGCATGCAAAATGAACAAATGAAATATGGAATAAGGTAAGGATTCAGACTAACAGACCTACCCCCACATACCTGCATTAGGGTAGTTATGTGCCCCTGGGAAAGCTGGCACCACCTTTACCCACCAATCAATTTGTAAACTTCTTCACCCCCATCCTGCCAATTATATAAGTCCTCAGAACAAAGGACTTGTTCTCTTCACTCTCTCTAACCACACAGAGGGCCTCAGGCCATCTGGCCTCTCTCCCTCTCTGTCTCTGGTCACCTGGCCATTGGCCGACCTGCTTTTGCTATGCCCATGTTTTCCCACCCTTGCTTTTTCTATCCCATTGAAACTTAGTACTAATAAACTTTGCCTGCATGCTAATAGGCATGCTGATCTATAATTATTCACTGCTTCAGCAAAAGAAACCAAGTTTCCTCCCTAAAAATCTATGACTAAGAAAAAGAATCAGAAAACTACACAACACCGAAGAAAGTAAGTAAGGAAGACACACAAAAAATGAAAGCACATATTGTGTTCATGGATTGGAAGGATTAACATCATTATAACGTCCATACTACCCAAAGCAATCTATAGATTCAACAAAATTCCTATCAAAATACCAATGACATATTTCTCAGATATAGAACAAATATTTCAAAAATTCACATCGAAGCATAAATGATTTCAAGTAGCCTTAGCACTTTTGGGAAAGAAGAATAAAAGTAAGAGGAATCACAATAGCTGATTTTAAACTATATTACAAGGCCACTGTCATCAAAACAGCCTGGTACTAGCATTAGAACAGACACATAGGTCAATTGAACAGAATAGAGAGCCCAGAAATAAACCCATGTCAGCACTGTAGGTTAATATTTGACAAAGGGGACAGAAATATAAAATGGAGTAAAAATAGCTTCTTCATTAAATTGTGTTGGGAAATCTGGACAAGTAGCTGCGAGAAACTGAAACTAGACCACTAACTTACATCATACACAAAAATAAACACAATATGGATAAGGGACTTAAATATAAGTTGTGACACCATGAAGTGCTAAAGGAAAACATGGGCAAAAAAACTTTTTAGATATCCCACGAGGCAGTATTTTCACCAACTCCCCCTAAGGCAATGGATATAAAGGAAAGAACGAACAAATGGTACTACATCAAATCAAAAAGGATCTGTGGCTAAAGAAAACATTAACAAAATGAAACAAAAGCCAACCATATGGAAAAACATATTTGCCAATGATACCTGAGACAAGGGTTTGATTTCCAAACTATATAAAGAACTCACATGATTCCATACAAGAAAGACAAGCAATCCAATTAAAAACTGGGCAAAGGACCTGAACAGACATTTCTCCAAGGAGGACATACAGAGGGCCCATAGACACATGAAAAATCTCAGCATCACTAGCCATCAGAGAAATGCAAATTAAAAGCACAGTGAGATACCACTTCATACCGGTCAGAATAGCCATCATTAATAAATCAACAAAGTGCTGGCAAGGTTATAGAGAAAAGGGAACCCTAGTGCTCTGTTCATGGGAATGCAGACTGGTGCAGCCACTGTGGAAAGCAGTATGGAATTTTCTCAAAAACCTAAAGATGAAACTTTCTTTCGATCCAGCGATCCTACTGCTAGGATTATATCCGAAAAAATCCTGAAACACCAATTCAAAAGAACCTATGCACCCCAATGTTGATAGCAGCATTATTTATAATAGGCAAGTGCTGAATATAGCCCTAGTGCCTGTAAGTAAATGAGTGGATCAAAAAACTGGTACAATTACACAATGGAATACTATGTAGCAGAAAGAAAAACTGTAAGGGACAACTGTAACTGAACAACGATAAATTTTTTAAAGGAAAGAAAGAAAAATTAGTTTTTCTGCCTTTCTTCCATCTGCTTTTGCAGTGGAGTCTTTAAACAATTATGTAGCCTATTGAATAATATCTTTTAAAAGATAAAGTTATAGATTGTAAATCACTGTTAATACCTGGCAGCCCTGGGAACTTTGTAGATCAATAAACTTTCATCCAAGTGTCCATGAAACCTCTTAAACTTGATGCATATGCTTGCTTTTATGAAAAGGAGGTGATTGTATTAATTTTTAATGTTAACAATCTGTACTACAAATAAAATCTTGGCAAGACCCTTAAAAATAAAAAATAAAAGATACAGAAACAACTCTGTATAAAAAGTCTCTTTACATAAAAAAAAGAAGAAAAGAAAAAGAAACTGAAGATTTATAAGAGTTTGTATTCAAATATGAAGGTTATCCTGGACTGGACTCCTCTCAACTTTTCACATCAGATCTCCATGTATCTTGTTTCCTTTAGTAAGTTTCATCATTTAAGTTGGTAAGGCAGATTTATTTCTCAGGTGTAAAAAACAAAGGATAAAACAAAAATGTTCAGCAAATGATTATTCAGAGATCCATTCAAAAAGCAAAATGTTAGAACTAAGGAAATGAAATAATTAGGTAGAGAAAAACCAAGTGGTACTGGTTTCAATTAGAAAAAAATTTGAAATCTAAAATAAAATTAAAAATTGGACATAAACATAGCATGTGAATAAAATACAATGCTCCCAGGCTCTAAGAATGGTGATTATTTCTAGTAAAGCCTACAATTATTTGCAAAATAAATGAATATATATATAAAATGCTGACAAATATATTATTGTGAACATTTTACTTTAATTGTATTGGTGAGAGCCAAAAGTAGTTTTTCCCATAAAAAGTCAAGGCAATTACTGTTTAAATAAAGTATGTACATTATATGTTTTGAAAGAGGGGAATGCTGTAGTTGTAAAATATTGTGTAATAAAATTTGAAATTTGACTGGTGTTACTAATACTGGCATGAACAAGGAATGTAAATTTAATGTAATTAAATATATCTAAAGATATGTGTAAAGAGATAAGATTATATTTCAATTCAGAAAATGTAAATCTAGAAAAATATGAAATATGAAGCACCTGAAAAATCAATGGAACTTTGTAAAATATAGTCAAATTAGAAAGCAATTCTGATTTTGTTACGCAATACTTTGTCTCAATAAGCAAGATTTGTCCTTTAGGTTAGTTTTGAAGGTAAAAGTATCTGTAATACACTTAGTTTGGTTTCTTACTCTTGGGTAGAGGGGAGTTCAATATTTTAATAGATGACTCAATAGTGGGATCAAGAACACCAAAACTTAAAAGTAAATTAGTTCAAAGAAGTGTATCTAAAACAACTATAGTAAAGGGGAAAAGGATTGCTTTAAGGTAGAGAAACTTGTTAAAATTTAACAAAGCAATTAATAATAAAACAGAAAAGGAAAAGAGAGTTATTTAATGTGGTGCCAGAAGTAATAATTTTTTCTCCAAAAATTAAGTAATTTGTAGAAACTCTCATTTGACTTTTGTAAAAATTAGAAAATGTGAGAAATAACTGGTTAATAGAGGATCTAGCTGAGGAATTAATGCTAACCTCTAGGAACCACTGAGGTGTGAAATTGATTTGGAATGATCTAGTTATCTCAATTACCTTATTTTTTTTAGGATATCCCCTCAACAGAATCAGCCATTGCTTTTATTTTAAAATAATATGCCAATTATTTCAGGAGATAAAATCTCAAAGCTAGCATTACTGTTAAGTGACCCTTTTTAGATTCTAAGGATTTACTGTGGTATATATTTATACTTAAAGCATTTCTAAAATTTTGGGCACATAGTAGGTCTTTATTACAGTTTCTGGAATGAACTGATAAATTTATAAAGTAGATGTAAATTACTGCTTTTGAGCTTCATTCTGATATTCAAGTATTTTAACTATGTTTAAAACAAGGTTACTTGTGCTATAAAGGATAAAAAGATACCTCTGCTACCAAAGAGCTTAAATTCTAATTAAGTGGATGATGAGGGTAAAAGTGTATAGAGAATATACTAAAGTTTAGTTAAATATAGTAGGTAAACACACAGAAGATGTGATGGCAGTGTACCTAGTGGCTAGCATAGAGCAAATGGAATTAGAAATGACTCCAATGTTTTGACTGTAGACTTATTTTAATTATCTATAAATCTAGAGAAGGAACACATAAAATAAAAAGTGAAACTCACAGCAAAATAAAGAAGAAACCATTAATTTGGTTTTCAATTTAGAAATTCTCAGTTGAAGGGAAGTGTCTAGGTGAAACAGGTGAAACTGATAAATTGGCTTGTGAAAAATAACTGAACTATTATCAGGGTGTAGAAAGTTTGGGCAAAAGCCCTTCACGTCACTCTCAGACCAGTCTACAGTTAAATGACACTCAAGGAATGAACACAGCATTCAGAGAAGCCCAGAGGAAACTTTAACATCCAGGTCTCATTCTTTGTTAGTGACGGTTCTTCCATGTTTCTGCAAAGACAGCTTCTAACCCCCAATTCAAGTTCATTTTATTCATTTTAATGCATTTCTCATTTCCTTTAGAAATTAAAGTGAATTTCTCCAAAATGCATGTATAAAAGTACTAATCATACTCTATGTCTAATAAGTGTGAAACATGTTCACCTTTTTTCAATACCTTTAGGTACTGATTACTGGCATTTTTTTATTTTTAAATGTTATTGAATTATATTTTATTTTTTAATTGTACCAAAATTTTATTGTATATTTTTTATTGTTCAATTACATTTGTCCCTATTTCCCTCCCACTACTCTCCCCCTCCATCCAACTCCACCACCCGTATTCAATCCTCCCCTCTCCATTGTCTTTGTCCATAGGTCCTTTATGCATGTTCCTTGACAACCCTTCCCTTCTTTGCCCCATTCATTATTAATCTGAAGTGTATCTATATGTCTCTCCATCTGAGACTTTTATATTGAAAATATAACACTAAAATGTGGTAAGACATCATAAAATATGGCTTCTCAAAAACAGAAAAAATAAAGCACATGTGATTAAATTTCTATCATGCAAATGATGGGTGTTTGTAAAATATTAGTTATTTTACTTTCATCTTATCTATATGAAGATGAACATATCAATAAAGTCTGCTATACTAGAGAAATTATTATATATTAAATATTTGACTTTTCCATGAAGTAAGATAGGATATTATATCAAGATAGAATTATACTTATTTTTCCAGTTAATATAATACCCATTTTTTAAATGAAAAGTTTGAAAATAATGTCACATGTGCCCAATAGGCCTATGAAACTTCCCAAATGTAGTATGTGTTGATATTGTGCTAATATTTTACTAATGTTGCAATACATTATAATAATTTTAAATGAAACTTTGCATTCATGTTTTCTTCAAACAAGTAAATTTAAGCATATTTCTTGTTATATAGTAATAGTAGTAGACAAATATTGCTTAGTTATAGATTAACAAAATAAAAATGGTCTCTTTCTATTCATCTATATTTGATGATGACTTTGTAAAATAAATATATCAACACTACATTTTGTTTAGAAATTCAGTTTTTGTGATTACCAAGCACTTACCAAACACCAAAAAATATATAAGAAATAGAAAAGCAATTGTGTGCATGTCAACAAGTTGCCTAACAATCAAGATCAATAAATAAAACCATAAGGCTGCAGAACACTCTTGCTCCTTCAGTTCATAGATGAATAGAATCAATGCTTGAGAAGATTTCCCTGGGGGTACAGGGTGGAATTTGGAAACTGTAAAAGGAGCAATGAAAATGAGAAGAGCAGATGGAAGCTATTAAATCAGAATAACATTGCTTCTCACAGAGACTCAAATCAAATGTCATGAACTTCTATTATTGACAACACAGGCAGGCGGCAGTTATCTTTGGACTTTAAAAATATAATATATGCAATATTATACTATAAATAGTTATAAATTCTGCTTCAGCAAAGTGCCAAGCACCTGGTACAAACACAATATTTTTTGATGATGTTGTCTTAATTTTAATTGTGTAACATGTCTAAAAATATTAACATAAGAACAAAGACTACTGAGGACTTAGTGTACACTTCATATTATAAAAATGCAGAAATTCTAAAACAAAACATATTTTAAATATAAAATTTTTAATCATTACAATGCCTTATAGTTTTAGACAGTGGTGTAGTGTTTTTTCAATACAGTGATCAGTGATTCTTGTTTCTTTAAAAAAATAATCAAAAGCTTTTAGCACATGCTTTCCACCTGTATTACCTCCTTGACCTCTATATCCTGTTTGGAGCATTTTAACACCTCAGGAAGGCATGAAACTATTGAGATATTTGCAAATGTGTTTCTTCAAATGGGGGCATACAGGTCTGCAGGTCACGTTGATGTAGTTTCTAGGTCTCTTTCTGCAGCCATGTGGTCTCTTGATCTCCCACTAGCCCAGCTGTCAGTGCACATGTGAGCAAGGTCTAGTAATTCCTTGCCTGTCTCCCCCACCTGCTCTGCTTCTTCCAGTAGACACTTTTAAGTGAATACCAATGCTCTTGATTTTACAGTTTATTTAAAATTATACTTCGTTTTATGTATTTGCTAAGAAATCCCATATACTTATCAATATCCCTTATTTCTATTCCAACTTCTTTTCCTTTCATTTCTTTCTATTCTACCACATCAGGAAATGTGGACAGGACCTAAGAAAACAAATCAATCAAATTTCCTGACAAAGAAGAAGGAGTCAAAAGGAAGAAGATGATGAGAAGAGGGAAGAGAGGGAGAGAAATTTATTGTCTTTTTGACATCAGGTGATAAGTAAAATATTGTCATTGGTTTTCATTCTTTTTTGTTTTTTAATGTTTCAGTGATTTTACAAAGTGCTTGTGACAACCTAAACAGTTACCTGGAAAAATATTTATAGGATATCACTTAATCCTAGAATTATCAAAAAGATTATTTTAGGAGAATTGTCTGATTGTCATCATCTGATGGTATGTTTTGATGTCCTTACAAAAGGAAACTCTTGCAGCCTATTGTGAGTTCTAAGTTTGGTGAAATAGTCTGGGGATCTTGAGAGCACCGATAATCCCTTGGTTCAGTGCATTGAAATGATCATTATGCTTAAAATTGTAGAAAACGATTGTAAATGAAACAGGTCTGAAACTTTTCATTGACACTACACGTTTGTAGCTGTTTATTCATGATCATTATTATCTTTAAGATTTATGAGTGCTGAATGGCTCTTAAGTTCTCTCAGCCCAGTGTCTGGTGGCAGCTTGTATGGACTAGCATCAGCCAATCACCCCAATTAAACTGATGTAAACTTGAACAAGCTAACACAATCTTGTATCTCCTAGTGTTGCAATTTTAAATGTACAGTTAAAAGAGATCCATTAATTCTCTGAGAGAGTTCAATCAGCTATCATTAATGAATTAAATTATTGAGAACTTAGTATACGTACCTGCAAATACAGACCCCATCGAAACTTATTCAAAAGAACATTTAATTATTTATTTTTATTATTTAAGATTATTTTCTTTATTTTAATTATAACAACTCACAATTTCATATAAATGCAATGAATCAAAAATAGTTTCAAATATTAATAGTTTGCATGGCTTCTAATGCTTTATTCTCATTGTCTTAGTAATAATAATAATATTTGTTTCTCTCTGATTGCTAGTGATGCTATGCACCATTTCATATGTCTATGGGCCCTCTGTCTTCCTTGGAAAACTGTCTGTTCAGGCCCTTTGCCCATTTTTAAATCAGATTGTATGTCTTGCTGGTGTGGAGTTGTGTGATTTCCTTATATATTTGGAGATCAAACCCTTGTCTAAGGTATCATTGACAAGTACGTTTTCCCAAGTGTTTTGTTCCATTTTTATCTTTTTGATGCTTTTTTAGTCATGCAGAAGGATTTTAATTTGATGTAGTCTCATTTGTTTATTCTTCTCTTTATATCTCTTTCTCCAGGGGATATCTCACTTACCATCAGAGAGATGTAAATTAAAACCACAATGAGATACCACTTAACACTGGTCAGAATGGTCATCAGTAACAAATCAACAAACAACAAGTGCTGGCGAGGATGTGGAAAAAAGGGAAACTTAGTGCATTGATTGGGAACATAGACTGGTGCAGCCATTGTGGAAAACATTATGGATTTTCCTCAGAAAAATAAAAATGGAACTGCCTACTGACCCAGCAATTCCACTGCAAGGATTATACCCTAAGAATCGTGAAAAACCAATTCAAAAGAACCTATGCCCCCCAATATTCATAGCAGTGTTATTTACAATAGCCAAGTGCTAGAAACCACCTAAGTGCCATCAGTAAAGGAGTGAATAAAAAAAACTGGGATACATTTACACAATGGAATACTAAGCAGCAGAAAGAAAGACGGAACTCCTACCCTTCTGAACAGCATAGATGAAACTGGAGAGCATTATGCTAAGTGAAATGAGCCAGGAGGTTAAAGACAAATACCATATATTCTCACCCATAAGTGGAACCTAACTGACAAAACAAACAGGCAAGCAAAATAGGATGAGAGACATTAAAATTAAGAACAAACTGACAGTGATCAGAAAGTTTGTGGGAAGGGTCAAGTCAAGAAACATGTATAAAGGACCCATGGACAAAGACACCTGGGGTGGGGAGGAATAAATGTGGGAGATGAGGGGTGGGTAAGGCAAGGGAAAGTAATGGGGGGGGAAATGAGGACAACTGTAATTTAACAACAGTAAAAATAAAATAATATTAATAATATGTATAACTAGTTAGAGGAAATACAGAAAATAGGATTTGCAAAGAGATAAAAATGTTTTTAAAATTTGAATTTGCGTCAGTATTTATCTAAATGTGTCTACTTTTTCATGAAATTAATCAATGTGTTTTGAGTATGATTGTGTACCCAGAGTTGACAATGTTATGATGGTAAAACTGAAATTCTAGGGCAGTAGTTGTTAACAGAGTGTTGTGGAAGGTATGCACTATGCACTTGATACTAGGTACTAACACATCCTTACTACATGAGCACACAAATACCAAGTCTACTCTGGTCTTAGGGATGGAGTGGCTTGGGTGCAGGATCAGGACAGTCTCCATTTAACATGAGTTTGGATGAATAAGGAGGAATCAGGCAAGCAAACTCTCAGGAATAGTCAGCCATTCCATGTGGAAAAATCCAAGCCCTGCCTTTTAACTTGTTATTATTACTTGGAAAGTTACTTCTCTGATCCTGTTTTATAAAGTAAAATGAATATAGTGGTAGTTCTTACCTTCTAAGGTTGCTGTGAGAATTAAGTGAGCTTATATATGTTAAGTGCTGGGAAGGACATCTGGGGCATTCTAAGCCCTTTACAAGTGTTCTGCCGCAGCCTGCTGCAGCAAGGGTGGTCGTGAAGCTGAGCGAGGGACGAAACAAAGGAGAGGACCAAATGCTCTGCTGGCATAAGGCAAGTTTATTGCGCAGTCTTCAGGCTTAAATACAATCTTGAGTACATAGAGAACAAAGGGATAGCCTTCTGGCACGTAGCTCACTTCCTTGACCCATAAAGTTTATCTCTTCCCTTAGAGTCAGGATGTTCCCAAGCTAACATACTTTCCGGGTACAAGACGCACAGGCCAAAGATATGAGTTGATGGGAAAGGAAAGGCGGCTAGTTTCTCAAGGGGGCAGAAAACAGTCACAACCCACGATAGCCCCGAGGCCGGAAACCAGGCCCAGTCACCACGCCCGCGGTGCTAGACCCTATCCTCGACCCCTCACAGGCCTCTTGGGCTCCAACAGTGTTCACTGATGTTATCACTGGAACTGAAATCTAGATGTCATGTAGAATAAGAAGAGATGAACAGGAATGAGGCTTAAAGAGTGACCTGGAAGAAAGTCCTAGAAAAGAAAATAAGGTTCATCACATATTACAGAATTCAAAATTCCTTTTCAGGGCCATGGAGTGTTTGAAGGGTTTTACAAAAGGGAGTGACAGTCAGGTTTGCACTTTACATGTGTTGTTAGAACAGGAGGCACCTTACAGGTGTTGTTAGAACA
The DNA here is from genome assembly GCF_021234435.1 of Artibeus jamaicensis. Taxonomy (NCBI): domain Eukaryota; kingdom Metazoa; phylum Chordata; class Mammalia; order Chiroptera; family Phyllostomidae; genus Artibeus; species Artibeus jamaicensis. The sequence goes on along the minus strand of NW_026521810.1, from coordinate 3,771,466 downwards.
GGAGTCTAAAAGTAGAGGAGGAGGAAGCTGTAGCGGGGTTCTCAAAAAACAATGATGCCCAAGACTGAGATAATGGTGAAGAGATGGAGATTGTGAGATAAATCATGAAGATTTTGCTCCTGGTTTAAAATATAACTTAATATATGTATTTCCATATCTTATATCAAATCATAATAATATTTGTATAGTTTATCTTCTTTATTAGGTATTAAAACTAAATATCTCTTGTTCATTAAGTTTTTTCTAAATTGTAAATTATTTATTCTTATTGTTTTACTGGGAAGTATTTGATACATGTAAAAGAATATAGGTGCCATATACATAATGTAGAAACCTAATAATAAAACAGACACTGCTGAAACACACACCCAACTGTAGAAATTGAATCTTATCATAACCCTCTATATCTCTTTAATCTTCCTCCACCAAATTCCCAACTCTTGCCTCTACCCTGGAGGTAAACATTATCCTGAATTAAAATAATACAATAATAATAATAATAGCTTTCATATATAAATTTATCACACTTAGAGATATCCCTAATATCCCTATTATTTGTTTTTCTTCATAAAAAATGATGCATATGTGAGTATTACCTTTGGTACTAAGGTGACTTGTACCTTGGTAAATGTTCAACATTATGTACCTAAGATTTATTGTTGCTGAATGTGCACTTACTCATTTTTTCAGTTGTATTGCATTTCATTATATCACAATAAAAATGCTATGTATCTATTGATTTGGTGAGTGAGTTAGTTATTTTCAGTCCCGCAAACAATGTTGCCATAAATGTTTCTTGCATGTTAATTTGTGCATGTTTTGGGAGTTAACTTGATAATGCCAATTGTTTTCTACAGAGTTTATGGCAATTTTTACCTGCTGGCAGCATTTGGAATTCCTGATTTTTCCATATTATTACCAACATTTGGCATTATTTAATATTTCTTTTATTGACAACCTAGTGGTAGTAAAAGGCATCACATTGTAACTTTGTTTACCTGATTATTAGGGAGATCAAGTGTCCTTGTATATGTTTACTGATTCTTCATACTTATTCTGTGATGTGCCTATTATTTTTATTTGTTTTGCCATTTTTATCATGAGTTTTTAAATGTGGATTCATGAGTTCTTCAGATATTATGAATATTAGTTGGTTATACATGCTTAAAATCTCCTCTGAATTTGTATATTTCCTTTTCACTTTCTTTATGGTAGTTTTTTGATGAATAGAAGTTCTTGAGTTAAATGTAATTATTAGTCCTTTCTTTTAAGGCAGTGCTTCTTGTGCTTTATATGTGAACTTTGTTGCCACGTTACCTAAATATAATCTATACTTTATTCTAGAAGGTGTATTTTCACCATTTACATTTATTTTTAAGTCATATTTAACTGATATTTGTGTGAGGTAAAGAATTATCATTATTTTGTTTACCTAACGTATGCTCTGCTTTATAACTGGTACTAAGAACACCAAAATAAAATGTAATAATAAAAAATAAAATAACACAAAGGAAAATATGCTTCACTTTGAAAGAGAAGAACAGTGAAGAAAATGAGTTGATACTAATTATACCTTGAGTTTGTATGGTACTTTATAAATTAAACAGGCTTTTCTAAAACCAGAGAGCCATCATGTAAACTTTCTAAATGCAGATCACATCATTTCACTCATTTGTTCAAAACCCTCAATGTTTTCTTATACTGTCCAAAGTAAAATTTAAACTCTTTTGCCTAACCAACACCATTTAGCCATCTTTCACCTCTGTTGATATTGCTGTGTCCACTAGTCCTCCCAACTACCTTTCCCAGTTGCACTGAATTATGTGAAGTTCCAACATGCCATGCCACATCTTAGTCTCATTCCTTTCTTCTGCTCTGAGAGTGACAATTTAGTTAGAAGGCTGGTGCAATTCTAGAGAAACAATGATGGTTTCCTAATTTTGTGGGTATGGAAACATAATGGTATCATTTGAGAATTATGAAGAAAAAGCAGGGCTTGTGGGATAAATAAATGCACAAGAATGACTGAGACAGAGTAGATGAGAGTTGATCTTATTATTTTTATTTAGCAAACTTCCTGACATGCTGAGAAATATTTGTTGAGTGAATAAATGAATGAATGAAAAACTAGGCAGTGATAAAAACAGTTCTTCAGTTTTGGCAATTCAGTTGCTCTTCTACAGATTTTCAGTTATGTATATAGGTGTATTTTCATTGTACTAATTATATAGCAAAGTTTTATGTAGCCATGTTCAAAATGCAATCTGTGTGCAAAGATAATATTTCTGTTTGAACATAAGTTTTAGTAAGTTCAGATACTTTTATGACTAAAGCTAATCATTTTTAAAGAAAATTCTTGATGGTAGGCTTTAGTCATTCAAATTATTTAATGGATCTTAATATGCAATTAAAATACATTTGAAACTACTTTTTACTTGGTCACAGGCAACTAATGGCTTCAATGAAAGAAGAATATCAAGGTATAAATACAATTTTAGTTCACAATTTAACTTATGATTCTAATTATTGCAGACATTAGCCAGTACTATTGCTGTCACTACATTTTTAGTTGAAACAAGTACTTGGGATTTTGAACTAATAAAATGTATTCTTATTCTATATTTCTTTAAAATTATATATGTAGAAATTCTTCCAAGTTTCCTTCATGCAATTTGCTTCTACATGAGAAATGTACAATCCCCTTTTAAACTGTTGTTTTTGCAGAAATTAATTAAAACCCAACCGAATTTACAGTAATGTGTGCCAGCACAGCAGGCTTCTCATAATCAATAGCAGTCGTGTCTTTCTAGGCCACTGCTGCACTTAGTAGCCCACTGAGCACAAACTAAAACCCATTTCTGAGGCTGCAGATCTTTTTTTGATCAATACCAGCTTCATGATCTGTGAGGTCGAGTTTCTGTCCTTTTTGCTAAAGAGCTACTTCTATGCAAGGTCACTTTCCCTTGTGGCTCCTGGGCTCTCACTTCCTTTATTTTGGGATCATTGGATCTGCCTACATGCTCTCTGCATTCAGACCCTGTTATGCTCTGCATCACCATTGTCACAGATGCTTCCCAGAGAAGGCCCTGCCATGGGCTCACCTTGGCAGCCAGCACCCGGCCCCACCCCCCAAAACTCAGGAAGGGCTTGTGAGGACAAGGAATCTGCAGAAACTCATCTATTGTCTTTCCAGCTCTGAATATTTTAAATAGAGACCAGCTATATGTCCAATTTTTTAACAGGTTTCCTAAGTAGAAATGAAAAACGTTACAAAATACATGGACTTTGAGACTGGATAAAGTCCTTTTCCACCTCTGACTTTATTAGCTTTAATTTTCTGGGGACTTGGTAAGAATTAACATTTTATCAAGCATAAACATGGCATTTTAATACACAATAGATGGTAAGTAAATGTGAGATGATACTCTTGCCCAGGGCATCACTGTCTGTAAATGACCATACCTTTTGCTTACTGCATTTTGGTCTTTATCAATCTCTTAGTTGATTGATTGATTAACTTACTAATTTTTTCTCTTCCTCTTTTGATTCCATATCCTCTATGGGCACATAATAGTGGCATCTTATTAAATTATTTGATATAATACATTACTAACTCTAACAAATCTAAATTTATAAAGTTTTCTAGACTTTTCATTAACCTTGCTACTTTATGCATTGTGTATTCTTAGAGGTTTTGAAAATGGATCATAAGTTAACTTTAGTTCTGTGAAGACTCCTCATTTTCTCAGGAAATGCTCTATTTTTGATTTTCCATTTCTAGCCTGGGCATGTTCAATTATGTGTCTTCTTGGGAGTGTGGGTGGTAGTCTCTCCCGCCACTTAACCAGCAGTAGTGATAGAAGATTCCTTTTAGGTTTGCAATATCTAAATTTGTTTGTTATTATTATCCTACATCAAAGTAGGTGGGACGCAAATAAGAAAGCAGGAAACATTTTAATAGGTGATAGCTGGTACCTTTAAACACAGCTCTGGATTTCTCTTCTTAGGTGTCTATTGTAACAATAATAAGGTATGTAGGTATCAATGCCCATCCAAGCCCTTCTCTATTTATCCACCTATCTATCCATTTATTGTTATTTATTTTTATATAATAAATGGTTATTTACATAATAAATAACAACTATTTACTAAGCAGCTATTAAGTAGTCTCTCATTGGTTTTGGAATATACATTTTTACCAATTTTTCATAAAAAAGAAAGGATAAAAACAAGGAAGGTGAGAAGTCATTCAAAATGAATAGTGTAAGAGGCTATGTCCAGGCACAGCATTCTTCCCAGGAGTCACGCCTGTCCTTTTTACAGCTTTTTCTCAGACTTACAGACTCTTCCTATGTGTCAGTGCCATTATTCTGTTTACTTGTTGAAGCATAAGAGAGTTCTCCTAACTTTCTTTCTGCAAAGTTAGCCACATTTGAGGACAAATAAAAATGTATGCACAAAAATGAAAAATCTTAGGTTGGGATTAAAATCTGCCAATGAATTAGTGAAAGAATTCTCTTTATTACTAAAGACTTCCTGGGCCCCCTCCTGAAAGAAGATGTGGATTGTTATAAATTACTTACTATGAGAATATTTGAATACAGATTTCATGCAGACCCTCATTCACTACAAAAAGTAATCATTGTGTTATATTTTTGTGCCAGGTATAGTTCCGGGGTTTCTTTTCCAACTAAAAGAGTGGAATAATCTTGTTAATAATGAGGTCATAAGTGTTTAAGACTTTCTGTGCATTTCAACTGTAGTTGTATATTTCATGAAACTTCTGAGAACTTGCATGCCTTACTGGGCCCTTGTAACAAAGCAAACCACAGTTATCCTATTAATTTTATTGAATTTATTAGGGTTAATTGGTTAATAAAATTATATAGGTAACATCTGTACAATTCTATAATAAATTTTCAGTATTTTGTATGTATTCACCACCCCAAGTTGCCTCCCTCCACTGTTATTTATGCCCCCTTTACCTTCTTTAACCTTCTCTCACCCCCTTTCCCTTTGATAATCACCATGCTCTGGTCTGTGTAAATGAGGGTTGTTTTTTTGTTAATTTTTTCAGTATTATTTTTCTTCCTTTTTTAATTTAATTTTTATTGTATTTTCCATTTTTGTTTAGTCCCCTTACACTCCCATTTATCCAGCAATCACATTGTTGTCCATGTTCATGAGTCCATTTTTCTTTTTACTCAGTCCCTCCAAGTTTTTTGGATAAATTTCAAATATATCTATTCATTGGTCCACTTTTCTCTCATATATTATGAGAAACCTTATAGAATTGAGTATTTTCAGAATACATAGCATTAAGAAACAAAATTTCAATTTCTGCCTGATTTTGCTTGATTTATTAATAATGTTAGGGAAGTGGGGGTAGTTTTAGAAAGTGAGTCCTGGAAGAAGAATTTTTTTCAAATCCACTTTTACTCACTCATGAAAGATGGACTAATGTGTATACATTTTGTATTAAATCCTATCAACTACATTGTGAGAGGAGTAAAATTATTATGCCCATTTTTCAAGTAGGGCAGTGCAACATTAGAAAACTTTCACAATTTTTCTGAGTTCATGTCACTTGTGAGTGGTGGAGCTGGAATTTCAATCCAAAAACACAATTCAAAAGTTGAAGTCACAGTTGATAGGCTATACTTCCTCTAGGTTAAAGACAGAATATTTGTCCTTACAAAGATAATAGTCTCTGGCTGGGAAGACAGATATGTGAAATAAAGATGGATGTGAGATGTGAAGGATAGTGGAAAGATTTGGGAGCATATAGTTGGAAGGGCAGGAAGGATACTGAGGTTGAAACTTGAAAAACGCTGGGAGGTAAGTTAGCCAGAAAAACACATCTAAGGATAGCATCGATGTGGTGAAACAAAGAGAATGAATGTGGGACATTCTTAAGCAATTTTTCTCCTAAATGAAGTGCATTTTTCCCTCCATAAACCTAAAGTGCCAAGAACAAAGTTTCCATATAGAAGGGAAAAATTCTTTTGGAACAAGTATAGGACTTTTTTCTTTCTCCCCCAAATAACTTCTGCTTACTTTCCTTTTTGTTGTTGTTGTTGTTTAAATTTAAGACTTTGCTATTTTCTAACTATTAATGTTGGGTATAGAAATGCAATGCATTCTATCTTTTCCCTCACCACTGGCTGGAAGAAAAGGGTAATTTTAAAAGAAAGTTATAAAATCCTGGAAATGAGGATTCAGCATGAAATTATCATCTTGCCCTTAAATATCGTGCTGCTGCTGTTATTTTAAAGCAGGTGAATGTTGGTACAGATGCAGCCTCAAAGCCATTATTCTAACTCATACTGTTAGTGCGGAGATTTCATTTGCAAAAAGTCACCGTGCCCTATCATGATTGGAAACCTAGAACATGCTCTGCATTCACTCCGTGGCAGTTGAGTTTACATTTTAACAGCATGCAGTGAGCTGAGGAGATGGGTCCTGGGCACATCTCTTACACATATGAATAAATAATGTTGAAGCTAATAAGATCTCTGAGAGAAAATGATGATTGTCTTTAATCACTAACCTTAAGCAGGAGCGAACCATATTATCAAACACCTTCATTTCTTATAAAACTATCTATCACACACAATAAAGACCTGATGAAAAAGAAGGTGGAAGTAATCAGGACAGAATGCCAATTACCTCATTACTTGTCATAGCACAATGTAACTGGAAATTGCTTCTTTCAGGTTCTGTTTGCTCAGGCAATTACAATAAACTCTCTGCTTGACATGTTGTTTGCACAGATGTAGTGCATTAATAAACATGAGGGCTAATCTGAATTATTGAACCAGCCACAATAATTCCAACAAAGGATTTATAATAAGTCCAAGAAAGCTGAGGTATCACTGGAATTCCCTGTAAGCAACACTGACATACTTTATCACATGTAAAATCCTCAAATTTAATGTACAGTACTGGAATATGTCCCATAGGTATTTTATATTTTCTGTAGCTTTAAGTCTTAAGCAACTGCCACTATGAAAGAGAATCAAGATTGCTAAGGTAAGTGGCTATATCACAGATGGAATTACCTTATTTGCTGCATACTGCTCATATGTTGAGCCTCTCTCACCCAATTTCTAAAATCTAATTTTATTTGAAAGAAAAAATGTGATGTGGTATCAGTAAGACATTAAATGTTTCAAGGTCTCATGAAAAATATACAGTTGTCTAAAAACTACATGAAGGACATGTCCACCTTTTCACCTGTTCACATTGCTAAATGGGCACCATGCACATGTAGAAAGGCTTGTTGAGAACAGGCACCTATCACAGTCAGAATGTGATATCACTTGAAATAAAAACTGTGTGCCTCCTCAATTTCTACCATACAAAAACTGGATTTCAAAATAACTTTGCTTCTTGTTGTACGAGTAAAAAATAAAATTAAGTTTTGAAGTGTTTTCAGAAGAGAATGAGATACATTTGTGAATAATGATTTCATAGGGGGTTATTAACTTTATTTACTCCAATTGACAGTACTTTCTAGCCTTCAGAGTTTGGGTCAAAACAGATTTGGCAGACTTTCTCAATTCAGTGACTTGATGGTATTGTAAAAGGGACATGATCCTGTCCACAAATAACCATAACAATTCAACATTCTTAAACAATGTAATACTCACAGAGTCGAGTCCTATCATATTTTTTATTTCCCCTAAATTAGATAAGATTTAAAACTTACTCATTTTTCAGTTTCCTTTTGTGCTCAGTCTCCTTTGGATGCCACATGATTAACTGGATCTTAATATTGTTGTAGTGGGTTGATTATAAATCTAAATCATAGTACTAAAAAATAGTCAACTTTAATAATTCTATATTAGAAAAGGAGACAACTTTGCCACCATGGATGGCATTTTCTAATGAAGAACACATATTTTCTAACTCTAAATATTGGCCAGATGTATGATAAACTAAATAACCCAGAAATTGTCAATTCATTTCAGAAAATTATTGAAAAATAGTTCATATACCTCTTCTTCAAATTTTCCTTTACAGAAATTAAGAAGTAAAACAGTTTTTTTTTCATTAAAAGTGTCTTTTAAAACTTTGGTTGATAGTTAAATGTAAAATTTAAAAAGTTTTACACATAAAAAAATCTCTTAATTCAAACCCACAGACTCATATAAAAATAAATTATTCATTTATTTTCCCTCAATTCCACAATAACTTCTGATCTCTCTTTCTTTTGATACTCTTTGTCTCAGCATCTTTATTTCCTCTACCCTACCCCTAAGTTCATAAAAGGCTGCATTGCTTGGATGGAAACTGTCCTTATATGGCCTAAAAGGAAACTATGAATAAAGATATCTCAAACACTAATGGGATATATTAAAGCGATTCAATTATTTTAATCTGTTTCATATATCATGAAATTATGTAGAACAATTTTGTTTAAGTGTTACTATCACTATTGAGACTCCAATTGTGAATTGTTACACTAGCAAATATTGAAGAACATGAATGAGGTGAAGTTCTATTGTGGTATGTGAAAGTCAGGACCTGAATGACACTAAGAGGAAAATTTCCATCATAATCAACTTATTCATTCTATAATAACCTCCTTAAGAATCATGCCTTAATATTATAATGTATTCTGATTAGTTTCAGTCCAAAGTTAATATTGTTCTTTTGAGTTAATGTTTGCTTTACTCAAGTTATAACATTCTCACACAGAGTGAGAATACTTTTAATTATAAAATAATTATAAAAATAAATTGAATAAAACAACTGAACAATAGGTTATAGGAAAATGAATTAGAACATTTAAATACTACATAGAGTAAGATTTCTTTGAAAGACAAAATGCATATGAAATTTAAAAGTAAGAGAAGCCATGTTCCATGAAACAAAAACTACTCTTTAGTTATTTCAACCATATAATTTTCTATTCTGTAAAGTTTATTTTTCTGCATTTCCTTTAACTTATTGAAAAGCATAGTTTTCTATACCTATATATGTGGTGGGAATATCTGGGTTCCAATGGTTACTTCTCAATGGTTATATTTATTTTAAGTAAAATATTTGGAAACCAAAGTATAAACTATGTGATTTTTAAAATATTTTAATACAATAACAAATTAAATTATAGAAAATCAAAGCTCCTTAAGGTCTTAATTTACAATTCACTATTAACTAATGGAATTTAAGTATATGTACAATTGGAGTATCTTAATAAGATTATACATAATAAAATTTCTATAGAATATGTACAGTATTGACAATGGAAACATCTGTCTTTCTTTGTATCAGTTAATAGTATTGATAATTACTCATATATACATTAAAGTTTGATTGATGTCAATGTGTTATATATTTTCCTGATGTATAACTTGGTTAGTAAATGAAACTGAAAGGAAATTTCATATGAGCAACAAAATAATTAAAACATATTACACATTTCTGTTTATTTTAGTGTAGTTCTAATCCCAATGATCATAATTGAATATAAGAGGATCTATCCATTCTCTACAACATAAATTAAATAGTGATTTTGTCTGATACATTTACTTTGCACTTAATCACTATTAAAACTTAGTAAATGAGTATGTAAAACTGAGAGATAACAATATGAGCATATTCATAAAATGACACATATGAATGCATACTATGTAATAGTTGTATATAATATTGTACACAGAATATTATGTACACCCATGTACAAATATATATTGCAACTATAATATGTTAGTTAACTAAGTAATATTTATCCTTTCCCTTTAAGTTCCAGCTTGATTTAAAAAATACTTTATAGTAGCTGCTATTTTTAGTTAAAATAATATTTTGGAAATTAATTTTAGTATCTTAGTTCAGAAAAAGTAAAATAATCAAAACTGGTTAAATATTATAAAAATAGAGCTGGGACCAGGATGAAATCACACATTTGAGATCTTAAGATCAATGGTGCTGGACTATAACCAGTCTAGTATCACTCTCTTCACATTATTTTTATTTCTATTAATTTTTAATACTTTTCCCCATTATAGACTAATGATACATCCAGTTGAAATACAAAATTGACATTTTTGTTTGCTTTCTTCTTTCCTTGACTCCTTCTTAAATTCTGGATTCAATTAACCCCAACATACCAATTTTATAACACCTAAAAAATTACAATGAAGCATTGTATATAGGGAGAGGTATGAAAAAAATAAGTATAAATTGTGCTCCTAAAATTTATAGAACTTGTTAAGTTTCAAGATAATTGAAATTTGTGAAAATTACATATTTTAGAGAGTTAAAAATCTTTTAAAATTATTTTCACAATACAATTTTGAAATTTTACTTTATATTACTATTAGACATTATCAAGAACTATGCAATAATTAAAGCTACAGATAACATTTTAACCAACATACTATGTTTTTTAAGTATATTTTTCTTAACAGAAAACAGAATTTCAGATTTCAAAATAAATAATCACTAGAAATCTACTAAGAAGTTTATCAGGAGAGTCCTTGAATTTCTGATTCCACATTGAGAAATCATGAATCATTTCTGTGAACTTTTTCTTCTTATTCACATTTAAGGACCAGAGAACCAGAAAAAGTGTCTATCCATATTTTAAATGACATATATCCAAGAGATAATTCATTAAAATACATATTTGTTGCACATTTGTGACTATCTAGTACAATGAATCCATCCCAAACAATTACATTATGAGTGCTATTTATTTTTATATACTGTATTTTAAAAGGGTGTTGAAGTGCTATTCTATGGCAACATCTTTTGATTTCAAAACATGACATCAGCAAGTCATCAGTCTTTTACACTTCCATGTAAATCTACTTATTTCTTAGGAAAGACTAGCAACTGGAATTTGAAAACAGTATGTTCCTTTTTTTTTCAGAGCTTATCACCGTGGCGAGGCTGAATGTTGTCTTTGGATACCTCACCCTCAAAAATGGGTGAAGTTGGTCACCCAGGGGCCACACCATTGTGGGATACTGTCTATACTCAACTATTTTCCAATTTTGTATCGAGTTTCACAATGCATATACTCCCAGGAAAACAAAGCAAGTTGCTACAAAATTAGAATCTGACAGCTTTTATTTATCTTAAAGTATTTTTTAAAAAATCCTTTCTTTTCCTTATGCAGAAACAAACCAAACAGCCTTTGAAATATTTATCATAAAATTTCTTCCTTTAATGTTCTTAATCTAAAGGAATGAGTGTGTGGAACACCTATAAAGGTAAAAAATGTTGAGCATAAGAGTCTCTTCATTGAAGGACTCCATTTATTCTTAGGTGAGAAGGTTGGAAACACAAAAAGAGCAGGAGAAATCAATGAGGTTTTGCATTTCCTGGAGGTGGTGAATGACTATGAAATCTGGATGTGTGTTGATAGACACCTGCTGAGAAAATCTAGGCTGGAACTGTAAGGGACATTGTAGAGAGCTGTCAAGACCATGTAGGGAGTAGCACTGAAGTATTGACTAAGAGCTTTTAGAAAGCATTTTAGGGAAAGTATCTTGCCTTTACTGTAGCAAGAAAACTCAATACTAGAGAATTTGGAAGACTAAAACCAGAGAACTTGCTATGGACAGAAAAGTAAAAACATTCATCACTCCATTAGATCTTCCCTCAAGGATATAAGAAAGAGTAGGGTAATTATTGGACAGGTGTCATAAATGTCAGCCATCTACCCTGAGACGACTTAGCAACTTCTACTGAAAATAATTAAACACCTATGAAGTTAAGCTTTATTGGAAAGCATTTGAAAGGAAAATGTTTTAAAACACCCATTTTAATCACAAGAAGAGAGTGCAGCAGAGAAGACTTGGGAAATAGTCATATAACTGGAAGCTCTTTTGATTTTAGATCAAGCTTATTAGACCATGTTTATATTTTTCCATGATAAAATTACATAACAGAGTTTCATCTTCAAAAACAACTTACCTGGAAATTATCCAAAAGCTTCAACTCTGAAGTAAGAAATTCAGCAAGTTATGCTTTTCTGAGGAGACAATTCTATGTGTAGTCTATATTTAAGTGCACACCCATGGCTTTTTGCTGTGTTTTATAAGTGAAGTGGCATCAAACTCTCTTTTTCCTCTGCCAATTTCAGCTATTAAAAACGGCGACAAGACTGACTTATTTGACACAGGATGGATATTAAACAACTTCTCTCAGTCAAGAAAAGTAAATCCTTTACCAACAAAGAAACAGACATTCAAAATACTGCAAGGAAGCGAGCTTACCTTTTGCTCCTTCTGTTCATCTTAATATTCAAGTGCTAACGTGGCAGTATCCTGCTAAGTTTACCCCCTTGGCAGAACGGCTTGGACTGATACAGATTCAAAGAAAGCAAATAGGAGCTTTACCAATGAAATGTGGAAAATCCAAGAATTAAGGTGCCGTTATTTCAATTTGAAGAGAGTACAGTGTATTTCTTAGAATAGGTGACTCAGTGCATATTTCTTTGTCATTGTTTTGAGGTTCATTTAACCATGAAGAGGAAACAGGACAAGGAAAGTAGAAGGGAGCTCAGTGAAGCATGGCTGGCTTGACAATGGGCTTTCTGCAGGTTAGCCAAATTTAACTGGCAAAAGCTCGCCAAGACACTTTTGTCTGTGACATTTGCACTATAATGTCACTCTCTCCTCACATATTTCACAGATCAAGTTTGACTATTTGTCCCAAAAGATGGAAGAAGTCAGTTTTGGAACTGTTCATAAAAGTTACTTTATACAGTATTGTACAATTCTTCTACAAAAGATACAAAAGTGGAAAGTGCACTTCACATGGCCACAATTAGGGCTTCTGTTTCCGCTCTCCTGCCCTTGTCAAAGCTTTGATTTAGTTTCCTCCGTTTTTGTCCAAGGGTCATTACAGATGTCTGCAGATGATTAGCATCTCCCCCACAGCCCCTACCCAATGTGGTGATTAGCAAATTAAAACTTTGCATTCTCTGTCTACTGAAACATACTGGAAAAGATTAGTAAATGTAACTACTTGTGGGGGGAGAATTGAGGGAAGCATCAAGGTGTTTCTCAGAATTTTGCTATCTAAATATTAAGTTAGCAACTGGGTATGCCATCATGTCACATGCTCCAGTATTTAACGAAGCATTCAACTCTGAAACTTATAAATAATTGTATGCTAGATGAGGAGGCACAAGAATATTTTGTAGGTATGCCATTCCAAATGATGCCAACCAAGCAAACTCATTCTAAAACATATTTGGTATATATACTATGCACAGTGTCGAACATATTTACAGCCTCCCTTTCAGAAGCTGAAACTCCTAATTCATAGAAGGACTCAGTATGTTTTTCAAAGCATTCAAGCAAGACCTATGCATTAGAGTAGATGCCAAGTATAAATGAAGTGTTCAAATGATCCAGGGGAGATTGTGTCTTTGGTTTCAAGTAGCAATAGTAATGTCAGAAAACCTTTCCTTGCTCCATCTTTGTTGTAGCAGAGCAAATGTTAGATTAGGTTAGCAAACAGAAGAAGGAAAGTATTTAGTAGAATTATTTCAACTATACATAGAATATAGAATCTACAGATGGCTAGAATGAATGAGCCCCAAATGTCATATTTTCATTCGAAATATACATTCCGCAAGTTATATATGTGTATAGATATGCATATATATATGTGTGTGTATGTGTGTATATATATATATTTCTAAATTGTATTCCATTCCATAAGACAACACACAAAAATTGTTTAAGTGTTTCCTCTCTTTTTTTCCACAATCCTTTGGTTGCAAATCAAACAAGTGGGCAGAAATATCCCCCAAAGTGTAAAAAGTCAGTAAAATATGGAAAAGCAGGTCACATTAGACCAAACATTGAATCAAAAATAAAATTAAAACCCAAATGCAGTCTATTCTAATTTCAGTATTACTCTTCAACACCTCTACTGATGCTCAAATAATTGGCAGCCAAACACCTCAAAGCCCCCTGCCTTTTGACCTTGCCGTCTAGTGTTTCCAGAGGTCCATACCATGTAGAAATAAAATGGGTTACCATTATCATGCGGCTTACTCTGCTTCTTCACCGGGAAAGTATTCCCTTACTGCTAAAACAAAGGGGCCTATTGATAAATTTGGAAAAGACAAGTTTAAAGTCTGAAGCCATCTGTAGTTTTTAGTGTTTATGTGTGTGTGTGTGTGTATATATATATACATATATATACATACATATATATATATATAATGATATATCTCAAGTCCATTGTTAATAAGCAAGGAAAGAACATACCAAGGTATAAACATGAATGAATAGTCTCTAGACAATTTCTTTCTAACTTATAAACAAGAAATTCCCTAACTAATACATTGACTTAGAGTTAATTAATGTAGCCTGCCAAGGTGAGCTAAACCCCAATTTTTCAGTTATAGGGTATTCTGAAACCACAAACTGTTACGCTAAATAAGGTTTATTAAATCACCTAGCAAGATGTGATTGTGTGCTGACCAGGGTTGTGTGCTGATAAATAGTTTCTTTTTTTATTTTATCAAAAAGTTTAAATTCTATAGTGTCTCATAGAGGAATTTTAGTTTAGCAACAAGAAAACATTATTAGTGGCTGAATGTAAACAATAACTGTTAATAGAATGAAGATAAACATCGCCAAATTTTATTAATGGTGACATTTAAAAATGCAGTTTTCAACAGTCTACTCTCCTTTTGCAAAAGTAAACAAGGTTTCTTAAAAAGAGGTCTTTTTTCTCAATATTATTAGTATGCTTTCCCATTTTTGACTTTTAAGTTTCTTGTTCTTGTTGGAAAAGTGAATATTTTTGCATAAAATTAAGAGAGAATACTTGTAAAGATAAAATTAGAGATGTCACACAGAACCATCTCTCCTTGGCAAATAAATTCCTTAGTCAACTAATGGATAATTTTGCAAACTCCTCCCTCAAGGTGAGTGGATGATGGACATTGCTATGATTTTCATTAACTTTTCCCTCCCCATAAGAATGGGGAGGGAAAAACCATAGGAATCAGCTGTAACCATAGGAATCCTTTTCATTCTTCACCAGCTCATAAATTCTCTTTCTTCCCAGAATCCTCAACCCTTCCTACCTAATCTCATTATTTCTTCTCTCTATACCATTTTGCTTTATTTCATTGGATTCATATATTCTCAAAAGAATTTCATATTACATTTAGGTCTTCCCTATGCTTTCTAGCTTAATAGTAAACAGACAAGACAATAAAAAATAGACTTGCTCACTTAGTTTTATTTTTCCTTTTTTGAGATATACTCTGGAAATTTCTATATGATAACAATGAAGAAAAGAAGTGGGTGGAGAAGGAAGAGAAGGATATGATGATTATGGCTAGTTCATGACCATTTATCATCTAAACATTTCATTTTGGGAAGGGAAAAAAGATACTTTTTAATATACTAGAAAATAAATATATACTGGCATAGGTCACCTGGATGTATAGCCACCTTACATCAAACTAAAACCAATACTTCTTATTGTAAGCTACTTTAAATCTGTCTATTATTTATTCTTTACTATAGTGCTATGAGGCAAATGCTATTACTATTCTCATTTAACAAGTGAGTAAACTGAGGTGCAGAGAGATTAAATAATTTCACTATAATCACTTAGCTCAAAACTAGGAGGGGCCAGGACTCAAATATTGACTGATTCTAGAGGAAAAAAAGTTAAAAAACCTTTTTGTCTTCTATATTATTTCCCTGAAAATAAGTTTTCTAAACAAGAAATTAAGTAGTTGTGTAAGTCAAGATGAAATTACCATGATATCATTGAAGAAAGTATAACCATTTTTGCCTCAAAGTATTATATAAGACATATTTTCTGTACAATAATTAAAAAACAATTGCATTAACATATTTTTGTAGGTCTTCTTTAGCAAAGTTAGGTGCATTATTAATGAAATACTAGATAATATGGTTACTGTATAAAATTATAAGGCAGAACAGTTTTGTTTTAATGAGTTTACTCATAGCTTCCATAGTTTCATACACTTTATGGTTACCCCATAGTTCACATACCTCATCCACAGACACACTCACACACACACACACACACACACACACACACACACACACACAATCATGAAGTATTTGTAAGTCCAAAGTGATGTCTTAAAGAAAAAAAATGTTTAAAAGACTGTCATGGATTGAATATTTGTATATCTCGCCAATTTATCTGTTGAATCTTTAAGCCCCAAAGTGATGGTATTTGAATATAGGGATTTGAGGAAGTAATTAGATTTACAGGTGATCATGAGAAAGGTCAGCCCATGGTGGGATTATTATTCTTATAAAAAGAAGAAGAGAGAATTCCCTCTCTCCACCATATGAGGACACGGTGAGAAGGATATCTTTTAGTGTTTTAATCATGGACTTCCTAGATTCCAGAACTGTAACAAAGTATGCCTCTCATTTATGCCATCTATCTGAGGTATTTTGTCCTGGCACTTTGAGCATACTAATAGAGATACACTGCAATCTTCAGAATAAATGTATTATCCCCCGTGTCATTGGCTGATGCTGGCCTTCACAGGACATCTTCTTTGTTTGGGCTATTTACACTCTTATTTTCTAACTTCCTTTGGTTAATGTGTGCGTGTGTGTGTGTGCGTGTGGTGGGGACAAAAAAACTTTTTAAATTAATTAAAATCTTATTACCTATTTATTGAGAGGTAATTGGCATGTAACTGCATTATTTTAAGTTGTACAACAATTTCATGTATATACATGTTAAAAAATGATTACAACAATTTTAGTTAATACATCTATCACCTAAAGAAGTTGCAATATTTTTGTGTGTGTGATAAGAACTTTTAAGTTCTAATCACTTAGCAATTTTAAAATATACAACACAGTATTCTTATTTTGTTATTAACACCTTATTAGATAATGTGATGTGAAAATATTTTTCCCATTGTATATATTGGTTTTTAATATTATAGATCATTTATTTTGCTGTGCAGAAGGTTTTTACTTTGATGTAGTCTCACTTGTTTTTACTTTAGGTGTCAATCCCTCCACAAAAAAGGAAGAGAGAAAAAAAGAAAAACAGGCCAAGACCAATGTAAAAGAGTATTAGCCCTCTATTCTCTTCTGAGCTTTTTAGGGTTTTGGGTGTTACATGTAAGTCCTTAACCATTTTCAGTTACTTTTTAAACTGGTTTAATGTAGGGGTTCAGTTTTATTCTATTGCATCCGAATATCCGATTTCCCAGCATCATTTATTGAAAAGACTGTCTTCTCCGTAGAGTATTTTTGGCTTTCTTTTCAAATGTTATTTGGCTTCATATGCATAGACCTACATCTAGATTTTCTACTCTATTTATTGGCCAATGTATCCATTTTTATGCCAGTACTATATTATTTGAGTTACTATAGATACGTAATATAGTTTGAAATTGGGAAATGTGATGTTTACCACTTTATTCTTTTCTGGATTCCTTTGGATATTTGGGTTCTTTTGGTTTAAAACATTAAAATTTTTTCTATTTCTGTAAAAATGTCATTGGAATCTTGATATGGATTGCACTAAATTTATACATGTCTTTGTATAGTATGGATATTTTAACATTATTAATTTTTCAATCCCAGAACAGAGGTTATTTTTCCATTTATTTGTATCACCTTCAGTTTCTTTCATCAATGACTTACAAATTTTAACATGTAAATTTTCCAGTGCCTAGATTAAACTTATTCTTAAGTATTTTATTATTTTCAATACTATCATAAATAGTAATTTTATTCTTAAGTCTTTTTGAATACCTTATTGTTAATGTATAGACACACCATTCATTATTTTACTTTGCTTTTTCATCCTGCAACATCACTGAATTTGTTGATTAGCTCTAACAGTTTTTTGGTAAATGTTTAGGAATCTTTTAATGTAAAATTATGTCATCGGCAAAGGCAATTTTTTTACTTTTAAGATTCAGATGCCTTTTATTTCTTCTTCTTGCCTGATTGCTCTGCTAGGCCATTCATTACTGTGTTATACAGGGTGATGAGGATTGGCATCTTTGTCTTGTTCCTGATTGAAAAAGAACGATGTTTTTTAATTTATTTAATTATTGTTCAAGTACAGTTTTCTGTTTTTCTAATCCCATTCCAGCCCACAATCCCCCAGTGCTTCCCACCTCCCTCCCATTTCCACCCCCCTTAGTTGTTGTCCATGTGTCCTTTACACTTGTTCCTGTAAATCCTTCCCCTTTTTCCCCTGAAATTCCCTCCCCTCTCCCTTCTGGTTACTATTCTCCCCCTCTTCTCTATTTCAGTGTCTTTGTTTTTATTTTGCTTGCTTGTTTGTTTCATTGTTTAGCTTCCTGTTAAAGGTGAGATCATGTGGTATTTGTCTTTCAACACCTGGCTTATTTCGCTCAGCACAATACTTTCCAGTTCCATCCATGCTGTTGCAATGGATGGGAGCTCCTTTTTTCTTTCTGCTGCAGTCGAAAAAGAAAAGTTTTTAAGCTTTCACTATTGATTTTGATGTTAGCTGTGGTCTTGTCATGTATGGCTTTTACTATGTTGAAGAATGTTCCAACTATACTCAGTTTGTTGAGAGTTTCTACTGCAAATGAATTCTGCTTTTGTCAAGAAGCATATCATAGATCTATAGACAGCATCGTTATATTTCTATTTTATTCTATTAATATGATATATCAAATTTATTTTTTAATTTATTTTTATTGATTATGCCATTACAGTTGTTCTATTCCCCCTTCATGCTCCTCCACCCTACCCCCGATCCCCACCATTACCCCCCTTTAGTTTATGACCATGTGTCTCAAGTTCTTTAGATTCTATATTTTCCATACTATTCTCCCCCCCCCATCAATTTTCTATCTACTGTCTATGCTACTTATTTTCTGTACCTTCTCCCCCCTTTTCCTTCTCCCACTCCCCTGTTGCTAACCCTCCTTGAGATCTTCATTTCTATGTTTCCACTCCTGATCTAGCTGTCCTTTTAATTTGCTTTTGTTTTAGGTGTGCTTGTTAATAACTGTGAGTTTGCTGTCCTTTCACTGTTCATGTTTTTTTTAACTTCTTTTTCTTAGATAAGTCCCTTTAACATTTCATATAATAAGGGCTTGGTGATGATGAACTCCTTGAATTTGATCTTATCTGAGAAGCACTTTATCTGTCCTTCCATTCTAAATTAAAGTTTTATGTGGAACTCTCACTGATTGCATCCCATAGATGGATTCTACTTGATCCTGGTGTATTATCCTTTTAATGTGATATTGAATTTAATGTGCTGTTATTCTGCTAAAAACTTTACATTTATATTTATCAGGGATATTGGCCTTAATTTTCTTTTCTTGTAGATTGCTTATCTTTAGTATCAAGATAATGTTAGCCATGCAAAATAAGTGTGGGTGGGTTCTCTCCTCTTTTGTTTTTTGGAAGAGATTAAGAAGGATTGGCATTAATTCTTCTTTAAATGTTTAATAAAAAAGCCCGGTTCCAGGCTTTTCTTATTTTAGAGATTTTAGGATACCTATTCAATCTCCTTGCACATTATTAATCTGCTCAGATTTCCTGTTTCTTTGTGGTGCAATGTTGGTTTCTACAAACTACTCATTTCTTCTAGGTTGTCTAATTTGTTCATGGTAGTCTAATGATTCTTTGAACTTCTGTTATCAGTTGTAATATTTCCTCTTTCATTTATGAATTTTTATTTGAATGAATTCTATCCCTGTATGTGTGCGTGTCTTTCTCTGTCTGTCTTGCTAAAAGATTTGCCAATTTTATTTATCCTTTTAAAGAACCAATTCTCATTTTTGTTAACATGTTCTATTTTCCTTCATTTCTATTTCATTAATTAATAATATAATAATTATTTTTAATTTGTTTTGCTAATTTCAGGCTTTGTTCTTTTACCTCCTATTTTATTGAAATATAAATTTAGAGTGTCTCTTTTAGCTTTTTAAAACTTTTTTGACAAATGCATTTATTACAAAAACTTTCCTTTTAGAAATTCTTTTGTTATATTTCATAAATTATTGTAAGTTTTATTTTTATTTTCACTTGTCTCAAGGTATTTTTTATCTTGCCCTTTGTTTATTATTTGAGTTATTGGTTGTCCAGCAGTGCCTTGTTTAATTTCAATGCATTTGAGAATTTTGCAATGTGTTTTCAGTTATTGATTCTTAGTTTCATACTACTGGGGTCAGAAAAGATAGTTTATATAATTTCTATGTTCTTGAAAATTTTGAGACCTGTTTTGTCTCCTGTCATCTGATATATCCCAGAAAATGTTCTGTGTGAACTTCAAAAGAATGCATACTCTGCTGCTATTGGATGGGATGTTCTAGAAAGGTCTGCTAATACTTGTGATCTACAGTATTGTTCAAATCTTCTGTTTCCCTATAGAGTACTATTGAGTACTATTTGTTGACAATTATTTATTAGCAGCTTTAAAAACATATACATCTGTAAGTAACAAGCATTTATCACAAACTTATCTAAGTTCATGGCACAAACTTTAATCTCTGGTGCCTAATGACAAAGGTGTGCCATGAACACCTTTAGGTGAATCTGGGTATTATACAAAGCTTTAGCCTTTAAAATCACAAAACTTATTATTTGGGGTATTAGGGCAAATCTGTTAATATATGATTTATACTCAAATGACACCCTTGAGGCATAATATAATGTGGTTTTGATTTGGTTGACACATCTGATCCCAAATGACAAGCTTAACATAATTTCCCTTTGACTTACAGTACCTTTCAGCTTTTATGAAAGAGGAGAGACAAGGAGTTGAAGTATATGCCACTAGCAAAGTGGCATATACTCTATAGACTACTGCCATCCACAGTGGGAGTTATAAAGTGGCATTAATTGTAGTTAATTCATATGTGGCACCACCAAACTGAGAAGCCTCTGCTTTGGCCAATAATGACAAGGGTTTTGCTTGAAGCTATCACTTTAATAAAATGTGACTTAAGAATTTGGTTCAGTATAAAGGTCACTAAAAATTACCATAATAATGGCAAAGCCCAAACCTACACTTTCTAAACATTTAAATTTTAATGTTAAGTTTTCTCCCACTCCTCCCTGCACATCTTTCTTTCCTACTACTACAGGTGGAAATGTGGTATAACTGACACACTAATAGTGAGGAAAACAAAGCACTGTGGTTTCTATATGTTATCTCAAGAGATCAAAGAGATTTGACTTACATGTCAAATACTGCTAAATCAAATCTGCATTCTTAAACTCTCGTACCCCAAATCTGGGACCTAAGTCCTATACATCAGAGATGAAGGCAGCCAGTCTTCCCAGTGTGACATAAGCAAAAATGTAGAAGTTCAGTTTCCCTCTAAGTTAGTAGAGAAGGTTTGATTTTCTTCTTTGCAGTTTATTAAAACATCCCAAAATAAGGGATACACTGTTTGGATTACTAGCATATTCCTTATGAATGTCATATCACTTCTGTTATGATGCTCCTCAATTTGCATTCTCTCCCTGAATGAATATTGTATCTAAAATGTACACTATGCCTATAAATCAGACAACTGATCAGTTGTCTGATTTATAGGCATAGTGTACACTGAAGCCTGGGAGACTTTTCAGGCATTAAGCTAAATGCCTGCCTGCTCCATCCAGAGTTACAGGTAGGCTTACCATGGTAATTTGTGTGCAGAGCTCATGACATCCCCTGGACCATCACAGAACCCACACCCAGGTAACTTCCTTTTGTCAGGAGAGTTCAGTTGGTCTCCATAGTCAGAGCCTCTACAGTTTCCACACCTGCTCTCACTCTACACAGGATATACCTTAGGATGAGCTTCAAAGCACAAAGTAAATTTAAACTGAGAATCCACTCCTAAGAAAACTTTTCAAAAAATTTTACTTCCTTCCCTTTCTTGTTTCTTTTAAATCTTAGTTTTCTCTCATGTTTGTCACCTCTTATATTCTCTTATGGTTATAGACTTTCTAACCTCTAACATTTTCTACTCAACGGGGGGGGGAAAGGGGACTATTTCACGGCTAACAACATAGTGGTGAGCTCTCTGGATTGCGAAGTGTTCCATGTGCCTTGGTTCCTGCTGAGATTGCTCTTCAGTCTTCATGAGTCCCAGCAGCAACAGCATGGACACCAATACCAGTAGAACCATTTGCAAGAATCTAATTATGAGTTAGACATTCTACAAGAAAATTACATTCACCCAGCACCCCCACAGAACCAAAGTCTTGTCTCAGAACTTCTCATACTACCAGAGGGCATTTTCCTCCATGGTGTGTAGCCAGTTGGGGTGATTAGCAATTCTCCCCCAAAAACGCTTCTTGAGACAGCTGGTTACTGTGGTAGCAATGGCACTGCCCCAGTGTGCATGTCTATAAAAATTTGAGATTGAAGTACATGTCTGGGGCAAGGTTCACCGATCTAGTCTGCTCTTGCCTGTTGAGATTCTCTCTAGGGGCTGCTTAATCTCCACTCCACTTCTTTAACAGTTCTTCCAACAGAGAAGCTGAGCATACTTCACCCAGCTGCTCAGTCATTAACTTTTTTCTCCCCAGTTTCAGAATAACCATACTTGGCCATTGCAATATGTTTGCTGATTGTTCTGCGTTCATACCAATTTAAGTACAAGCTGGAAAATCCAGGGGAAGTAGTAATGTCTGCAGTTTGGGAATGAAGTCCAAAGACAGGCCATGAAGCCATGCTACTGGGATAGCTGTAGAGTACTGAGTATGATCTCCATGAGGTAAATATCCTACCATGCCCAAGGGCATCCAAGAATTGGGGAGGGATATGTCAAATAGTGGTAAAGTGGATACATCCCTATTTCTATGGAGACAGGTAACTCTGAGAAAATAAACCAGAGGATTCTTCTAAAGTTTCATTTATGGAGGTCCTGTGACTGCAATGCCACTTTTTTAGCACATCTGTACTAAGTGATTTTCTAGTGATAGTTACCAGTGACACAGTCTTCACTTCCTTTTGGGAAGATACTTCATTTCTCAGAAGATAAGGGGTACTAATAGTTTTCCTTATTTGTCCTGTCTTATGTGTCACAGTATCTTTCTGTTTATCTTAACTTGGGGCATTAATACTATTAAAAACATAGAATTATTTAAGTGAGACCTATATAATCTTATTAACCAATGCCAACTCAATAAATCTAATAAAAACATGACTTTAGTCCTTATTTCACAACTTTTCAAAATTTAAGAGTAACAATCATGTCTTTCCTCTTTTTCTATGGACATGTATAAAGAACACATAAACAAATCCAAAGGGGTTAGGACTGAGGCTGGGAAGCAAGCATGGGTGGGGTGGATGGATGTGGGAGGAAAATGGAGATGACTGTACTCAAACAATTTTTAAAAATCACAAATTTCTTCAATAACATCTCTCATAGTATCTAATTATAATATATCACAATTATCCTCTCTTTTTGGTTTCTTTATTCTAATTAAATTCTACTTAGACAATATTATTACTTTTTAATTCAAACCCAGAATAACTTCTCTTATCTTGGGTTTTATGGTTCTATACATGTATCATAATATCCTGACTTACATTTAGTTTTGGATTCATCAAGAAGTTCATGTTTACTTTAGAGAAATTGAAAAAATATAAAAACAATTTATATTTTAATACATTTTCTTAGAATATAAAGCCAGTTTTTTTAATTTTTGAGAGAGAGATCCAAAATAACAGTAGTCTAAAAAATTGGGAGTTCATTTTTTTTACATAAAACTCTGTGTAGGCACTCCATGCCTACTGTGGTAGCTCCCCAGTTACCACTTATGTTATGATCTGCTCTCATTTTAGCTCATGTTCTTTTTGGCTACACTGCCTATTGTCATTATGTTTTTTTAAAGCTTTAAAATATTTTTCAATTACAGTTTACATTCAATATTATTCTGTAGTAGTTTCAGGTGTACAGCATAGTGATAAAGACAATCATATACTTTACAAAGTGTTCTTTCTATTTCCGGTACTCAACTGGCACTGTGTATATTTACTACAATATTACTGACTATATATTTTTTAAAGATTTTATTTATTTATCTTTAGAGGGGAAGGGAAGGAGAGAGGGAGAGAAACATCAATGTATGGTTGCCTTTCATGCATCCCCTGCTGGGAACTGGCCTGCAAGGAACCTGCCTGCAACCCCAGTATGTGCCCTGACCGGGAATCGAACCATGATTGTCTGGTTCACAGGCCTGCACTCAATTCACTGAGCTACACCAGCCAGGGCCTCTGACTATATTTCTTATGTTGTACTTTATATTCCAATGACTATTTTGTAACTACCAGTGAATAAGAGGAGAGGGAAAATAGAGATAATGGATTGATTCCTTTTAAGAAGTGTTCTAATATAATTTCCATTCACAAATCACTGGCCTGAGGTTGGTCATAGAGCAAAACCTTCATACAAAGTTTACTGCAAAGTAGTCTCCAGTTGAGTGGACATAGTTCCAGCTCAACTTCTTCAATATTTGGAGGAGAAAAGATTGTATCTTAATATTTGCTATTAATATTATATTTTATTTTCTTTCAAAAATTCTCTTATTTTTATTGAATTAGAATCACTTGGAATTCGAAGTTAGATTTTTTCACTTGATATTATATAGTGGAAATTCTCTTAGATAGTTAAAATATTTTTTTCTGTGACAAGACTAAAGAATAATAAGTTTAGCCCTGGCTGGTGTAGCTCAGTGGATTGAGCACGGGCCTGTGAAGCAAAGGATTGTGATTTGATTCCCAGTCTGGGAGCATGCCTAGGTTGCAGGCCAGTTTC
This sequence comes from Artibeus jamaicensis, assembly GCF_021234435.1. Taxonomy (NCBI): domain Eukaryota; kingdom Metazoa; phylum Chordata; class Mammalia; order Chiroptera; family Phyllostomidae; genus Artibeus; species Artibeus jamaicensis. The sequence goes on along the minus strand of NW_026521810.1, from coordinate 3,746,712 downwards.
CAGTGGGGGACGCATGACAGGCAACCACACATTGATGTTTCTCTCCCTCTCTTTCTCCAACCCTTCACCTCTCTCTGAAAATAAATAAATAAAATATTTTTAAAAAGAATGATAAGTTTAATTTCATGATTAAGTAGAAATTATTTAACTGATTATAAGAAAAATTTTTTCAGATTTATTTTTTAAAATAGTAAATATCTTGACCCAGAAATCCCCATCTACATTTTATCTTTACAACAAATGCAGAACAGACAAAATTCTAGAAAGTGTTTATGAATATTTTTTCAAAACAGAATTTTGCTTCATTTGAAAAGAATTTTCTCTTTAGGAAAGTTATATTGATGTATTCCTACCATAATTGTAATACAATATTTTTCACTGTCTACTATTTTCAAACATAGGTTATCTTTGATAAAAAAATACCCTAAGTAATTTATAGTAAAAAATTCTATCATATTATTAATTTGGTTTGAATTTTTGAGATATCATACATGTTGTCTGTTGTTTATTTGTCATTTACAAGATATTTGGTGCTATCTCACAGAATAATTTGAGATGTTAGATCTTTGGTGTAAAATACAGGAGCTATATTGGGAAAATTAAAGTACCAAATCTGGCTTTTAAGCTCCTTAAAATGTTCAGGGGAAATAGGATAAACAAAGTAATCAAATTATGATAAAATCGGTAAGCAGTTTTCAAGATATGTGGCAATGACTTTCCAAAGCCCCTCTTTCTCGTATGAGGACTAAAGTCCTTACAAAGGTTTGAAAGATTGTTATTTTTCTCAGAAAAATAAAAATCGACCTGCCTTTTGATCCAGCAATTCCACTGCTAGGATTATATCCTAAGAATCCTAAAACATCAATTTCAAAGAACCTATGCACCACAATGTTCATAGCAACACAATCTACAATAGCCAAGAGTTGGAAGCAACCTAGGTGCCTGTCAGTAAAAGAATGGATCAAAAAATTGTGGTACATATACACAATGGAATTCTATGCAGCAGAGAAAAAGAAGGATCTACTACCCTTTGCAACAACATGGATGGAACTGGAAAGCATTATGCTGAGTGAAATGGGCCAGGTGTTGAAAGACAAATACCATATGATCTCACCTTTAACAGGAAGCTAAACAACACAACAAACAAGCAAGCAGAACAAAAACAAAAGACACTGAAATAGAGAATAGGGGGATAGTGACCAAAGGAGAAAGGGGAGGGAATTTAAGGGGAAAAAAAGTGGAGGGATTTGGAGGAACAAGTATGAAGGACACAAGGACGAGAATTAAGGGGGGTGGAAATGGGAGGGAGGTGGGGAGCACAGGGCGGGTTGGGCTGGGATTGGAAAAATAGACAGAAAACTGTACTTGAAAAATAATTAAATAAAATTTAAAAAACAAAAAAACTACAAAGGTTTGAAAGATTGATTCCACATGTCAGAGCTCCTGCAACTTAGACCTCATTTCCTGTTATCAGGTGCTGTTTCCTCACTCCACTGCAGTACTTGGCCAACTCCTCTCTGTGTACTCATGCTACCTCTAGAATGCTCTTCTGCCCAAATCCTCCATGTGCACTCATTCAATTCCTTTAGGTTTCCACTCACTCTAGTGCTATCTTGTCAGTAGAATGTCCCCAACATCCTGCAAAACAGCAGCCATCCCTCTGTTCCCCTCTTATTCTCTGAACCCTTACCTCACTTAATTTTTCTTCATACTTTTCTCAACTGACATATTATATAGTTAATATGCGTTTACAGGAATTTCACCTCTTTTGAATATTTCTGCCCATTTTCATGTAGGAATAAGAATTAAGCCTTGACAGAATCCTTGAAAACAAAACCTGATTGGAATTATAGCAGTATATCCCAGCTCTGGGCAAAGCATTAAATAGAAAAATTCTTCAAACAATTGAGGTATAAGAACTAATTCAATGAATTGTAAGAGACAGAACAAATAGACAGTCAAATTGTATTTGGTAGAAAAATCATGGATGTCGAGTTGATGAGTTTCAGGGCCTCTTTCAAAATCATAAACCATGAGTGATGATTCTAAATAAGCAATGAAACTGATTTCAAAATCCTTAAAGGTCAGCTTGTTCAAATTCAGATGATTCTTCTTACGAAACCAAAGGATTTCCCAGCATAAACGTGTTCCTGGTGTTGCAGAAACAATGTAGCAAATGATTATTAGTACCCTACACTCAAATGATTTTACTCTGTTAGTGAAGACAACCTTTTACATTTCTTCCTCCTTCTTGCAATGTTATGGATGATCATCACATTGTCTCTTAAGTCTTTAAGGTGCGAACAAGATCCTTCCAATATGTTCCTTTGCATAGCTGTCTGTTTCCAAAGAGATATTTTAATTTGAAGGTCTAATTCTTGACACCAGTGCTTTCTCTCTGCATTATATTATCTGATTAAGCAAAGATATGTTTCTATAGTCATTGCTAACATTAGCAAGAAGGTGGGGTATATCACCACATGGTCCTAATTATGTGTACACATCTTGTTTTATGAACACTTTGGGAAATTTACTTTTAAAGTTTTAGCTTTGTGAATGCTTTTTTTAAAATAATTTTATTTAGTTATTTTTCTTTTTATTTATTTATTTATTTTTTAAATTTTATTTAGTTATTTTTCAAGTACAGTTTTTTTGTCTATTTCTCCCATCCCAGCCCCCCCCCGCCCCGTGCTCCCCACCTCCCTCCCATTTTCACCCCCCCTTAGTTCTCGTCCCTGTGTCCTTCATATTTGTTCCTACAAATCCCTCCCCTTTTCCCCCTTAAATTCCCATCCCTCTTCCCTCTGGTCACTGTCCCCTTGTTCTCTATTTCAGTGTCTTTGTTTTTATTCTGCTTGCTTGATTGTTTTGTTGTTTAGCTTCCTGTTAAAGGTGAGATCATATGGTATTTGTCTTTCAGCACCTGGCCTATTTCACTCAGCATAATGCTTTCCAGTTTCATCCATGTTGTTGCAAAGGGTAGTAGCTCCTTCTTTCTCTCTGCTGCATAGAATTCCATTGTGTGTTTGATCCATTCATTTACTGACAGGCACCTAGGTTGCTTCCAACTCTTGGCTATTGTAAATTGTGCTGCTATGAACATTGGGGTGCATAATTTTTTTTGGATTGGTGTTTCAGGGTTCTTAGCATATAATCGTAGCAGTGGAATTGCTGGGTCAAAAGGCAACTCCATTTTTACTTTTCTTAGAAAATTCCATACTGTTTTCCATAGTGCTTGTACTAGTCTGAAATCCCACCAACAGTGAACTAAGGTCCCCTTTACCCCACACCCTCTCCAACACTTGTTGCTTGTTGCTTGGTTTATGATGCAAATTCTGACTGGTGTAAAGTGGTATCACACTGTGGTTTTGATTTGCATCTCTCTGATAGCTAGAGATATTGAGCATCTTTTCATGTGTCTCTGGGTCCTTTGTATGCCCTCCTGGGAGAAAAATCTGTTCAAGTACTTTGCCCATTTTTTTCGTTGGGTTGCTTGTCTTCTTAGAATGGAGTCATGTAAGTTCTTTGTATACTTTAGAGATTAAACCTTTGTCTGAGGTATCATTGGCAAATATGTTTTCCCATACAGTTGGTTCTCTTTTTATTGTAATACTGTTTTCATTAGTAGTGCAGAAGCTTTTTATTTTATTTTGTTTTTTAAACATACTTTATTTTTTAAATGTATTTTATTAATTATGCTGTTATGTTAGGTTAGGGTTAAATTAGCAGGGAGGATGAGGCAGGCACCATAGGGTTAAATTAGCAGGGAGGACGAGGCAGGCACCAAACTGTCTCAGCAAGGGAGATAAAAAAGTAAAAAAAAAAAAGTAAAAGTACAACCCGCCCGTGTATGACCTTGTCTTTGCATGGCCTTGTCTTTGCAGAAAAGTATCCATTGTAGTAAGCAGAGATGTGTGTGTGTTCTCTCAAAATAGTCAATTGCTAACAGCTACATCTGCTTCTGTATTTGCTTGCTTGCTTGCTCACCCCAATAAAAACCCCAGGTTGTAAGCGCCAGGCGTGACTCTCATTTGCAGCCATCTTGGCACTTGGGTGTCTCCAGAGGTACCCTGAGAGTTCACCCCTGCGCAGGTAAAACTTTGAAACTTTGGCCAATAAAACACCTCTGACTACCCAGCAGTCTCCGACCCTTCTTGCTTGCAAGGATGGGATGTAACAATGCCATTATAGTTGTTCTATTTTCCCCCTTCATTCCTCTCCACCCTGCACACCCCCTCTCCAACCATTCCCCCCCTTTAGTTTATGACCATGTGTCTCAAGTTCTTTAGAGTCTATATTTCCCATACTATTAATGTCCTCCCCCTATCTATTTTCTACCTACCATCTATGCTACTTATTTTCTGTACCTTCTCTCCCTTTCTCCTTCTCCCACTCCCCTGTTGATAACCCTCCATGTGATCTTCATTTCTATGGTTCTGCTCCTGATTTAGCTGTCCTCTTAGTTTGCTTTTATTTTAGGTGTGGTTGTTACTAACTGTGAGTTTGTTGTCCTTTCACTGTTCATATTTTTATTTTCTTCTTCTTAGATAAGTCCCTTTAACATTTCATAATAAGGGCTTGGTGATGATGAACTCCTTGAATATGATCTTATCTGAGAAGCACTTTATCTGTCCTCCCATTCTAAATGAAAGCTTTGCATACAGAAGCTTTTTATTTTGATGAGATCCCAATTGTTTATTCTTTCCTTTATGTCCCTAGCTCCAGGGGACCTATCAGTAAAAATGTTGCTACATAAAATATCTGAGATATTCCTGCCAATGTTCTTCTCTAGGACTATAATGGTGTCGTGGCTTATATTTAAATCTTTTATCCACCTTGAATTTATCTTAGTGCATGGTGTAAATTGGTGCTTGAGTTTCATATTTTTACATGTAGCTGTCCAGCTCTCCCAACACCATTTGCTGAAGAGGCTATTTTTACTCCATTTTATGTTACTGCCCCCTTTGTCAAATATTAATGGACTGTAGAGAGTTGGGTTTATTTCTGGGCTCTCTGTTCTTTTCTATTGGTCTATATGCCTGTTTTTATGCCAATACCAGGCTGTTTTGATTACAGTGGCCTTGTAATACAGTTTGGTATCAGGTATCGTGATCCCTTCTGCTTTGTTCTTTTTTCTCAAAATTGCAGCTGCTATTTAAGGTCATTTATGATTCCATATAAATTTTCGAAGTGTTTGTTCTATGTCTGTGAAATATGTCATTGGTACTTTAATAGGTATTGCATTGAATCTGTAAATTTCTTTGGGTAGTATGGACATTTTGATGATGTTAATTCTTCCATTCTATGAACACGGTATATGTTTCCATTTGTTTGTGTCTTCCTTGATTTCTTTTTTTAGTGTTGTTTACTTTTCTGGATACAGGTTTTCTACCTCCTTGGCTAAGTTTATTCCCACATACTCTATTTTTATTTTTGCTATATCCAATGTGATTTTTTTCTTGAATTCTGCTCCTGCTGTTTTATTGTTAGTATATAAAAGTGTCTTTTATTTCTGGATATATACTTTGTATCCTGCTGTTTTGCCAAATTCATTTATTAGGTCAAGCAGTTTCTTGTTAGAGTCTATAGGATTTTCTGTACACTATCATGTCATCTGCAAACAATGACAGTTTTGTTTCCTCCTTTCCGATTTGGATGCCTTTTATTTCCCTTACTTGTCTGATCGCTGTGGTTAAAACTTCCAATGCTATATTGAATGGAAGTGGTGAAAGTGGACAACCTTGTCTTGTTCCTGATCTTAGTGGAAAAGATTTTAGTTTTTAAGCATTTAGTATGATATTGGCTATAGGTCTCTAATATATGCCCTTTATTATATTGAGGAATGCTCCCTCTATTCCTGCTTTGCTGAATGTCTTTATCATAAATGGGTGTTGTACCTTATCAAAAGCTTTTTTCTAATCTATTGATATGATCATGTAATATTTGTCTTTCTTTTTGTTTATGTGATGTATTACATTTACTGATTTGCAAACATTGAACCATCCTTGCATCCCTGGGATGAATCCCACTAGGTCATGGTGTATGGTCTTTTTCATGCATTGTTGGATGCAATTTGCCAGTATTTTATTGAGGATTTTAGCATCTTTGTTCATTAGCGATATTGGCCTGACATTTTCTTTCTTTCTTGTATCTTTATCTGGTTTTGGAATTAGGATGACACTGGCTTCATAAAAAGAATTTGGGAGTTTTCCATCATTCTGGATTATTTAAAATAGTCCATGAAAGATAAGGCTTAGCTCTTTCTTAAATGCTTTGTAGAATTCTCCTGTGAAACCATCTGGCCCAGAGCTTTTGTGTGATGAGAGTTGTTTTTTTTTTAATTACTGCTTCAATTTCTTCTGCTGTTATTGGTCTGTTCAGGCTTTCTGCTTCTTTTTCATTGAGTTTTGCAAGATTATATTTTTTTTAGAAATCTGTCCATTTTATCTAGGTTTTCAAATTTCCTGGCATACAATTCTTCATAGTAATTTCTTAAATTCCTTTCTATTTCAGTGGTGTCAGTTGTAATCTCTCCTCTTTCATTTCTGATTGTGTTTATTTGGGTCCTCTCTCTTCTTTTCTTGATGAGCCTACTTAAAGGCTTGTCGATTTTGTTTACCTTTTCAGAGAACCAGCTCCTGTATTTACTGATCCTTAGAATTGTGCTTTTAGTCTCTATGTCATTTAATTCTGCTCTGATCTTGGTTATTTCCTTCCTGTTACTTGCTCTGGACTCTTTTGTTATTGTTCCCCATGTCCTAGTAGTGGTAGAGTTAGGTTATTTGTTTGAAATGTTTCTATCTTTTTTAGGTAGGCCCGTATCACTAGGAACTTCCCTCTCAGGACTGTCTTTGCTGTGTCCCATAAATTTTGAGTTGTCCTGAGTTCATTTTCATTTGTTTCCAGAAACTTTTTGATTTCTTCCCTAATCTAATTGTTGACCCATTCATTGTTTAATAGCATGATATCCAATCTCCGTGATTTTGTGTGTTTTAGGGTTTTTCCTTTGGGGTTGGTTTTCAGTTTTAGTCCCTTGTGATTGGAGAAAATGCTTGGTATGTTTTCAATTTTCTTGAATTTGTTGAAGCTTGTATTGTGTCTTATCATGTGGTTTATTTTTGAAAATGTTCCATGTGCATTTGAAAAGAATGTATATTTAGCTTCTTTGGGATGAAAAGCTCTATATATATCACTTAAGTCCATTTCATCCAGGGCTTTGTTCAATGCCACAATATCTTTGTTGATATTTTGTTTGGAAAATTTGTCTATTTTTGATAGTGGGGTGTTAAAATCTCCTACTATAATTGTGTTGCTCTAAACATCTTGCTTGAAGTCCTCTAAAATTTTCTGTATGTATTGGGTGCTCCTATGTTGGGTACATATCTATCTACAATGTTTATGTCTTCTTGGTGGATTCTTCCCTTCAGTTATGAAGTGACCTTCTGGGTGTCTCATTTAATAGCCCATTTTCTGAAGTCATTTTGTCTGATATGGGTATTGCTGCACTGGCTTTTTTTTTTCTTGACCGTTTGCTTGGGAAATTTGTTTCCAGCCCCTTGCTTTTAGTCTCTGTAGGTCTTTTGTCCTGAGGTGGGTCTCTTGTAGGTAGCATATGTGTGTGCCATGCTTTCTTATCCATTCAGTTGTTCTATGGCTTCTGATTAGAGCATGTAATCCATTTACATTTAAGGTTATTATTGATAGGTACTTATTCATTGCCATTTTTGTACCTATGTTCCTCTCTCTGTCTCTCTGTCTCTCTGTCTCTCTCTCTTCCTTCCTTTCCTTAAAGCATTCCTTTTAGCATCTCTCGCAGAGCTGGTTTGCTGGAGGTGTATTCTTTTAGACTTCTTTTGTCTTAGAAGGTGCTTATTTGACCTTCTATCTTGATTGAGAACTTTGTTGGCTGAAGTAGCCTTGGTTGCAGGCCTCTGGTTCTCATTACTTGGAATACTGCTTGCCATTCTCTTCTTGCTTGAAGTGTTTCCATTGAGAAGTCGGCAGCTAACGTTATCGGGGCTCCCTTGTATATTACTTCCTTTTTCTCCCTTGCTGCCTTTAAGATTCTCTGTTTGTCTTGGAATTTTACCATTGTAATGATGATGTGTCTTCAAGTGGGTCTCTTTGGGTTTTTCTTGATTGGGACTCTCTGTGTTTCCTGGATTTGTGTGAATTTTTCTCTCATTAAATTAGGGAAGTTTTTCATCATTACTTTTTCAAATCGATTTTCTAACTCTTGCTCTTCTTTTTCCCCTTCTGGTATCCCTGTTATATGGATATTATTATGTTTCATATTGTCGTGCATATCTCTTAATCCCTCATCATTCTTTCTGAGCCTCTTGTTCTTTTCTTGGTCTTTTGGGGTGTTTTTTCTTTGTCCTCCAACTCACTGATCAGATATGGTGCTTCATTGATCCTGCTTTTGATTCTTTCTACTGTGTTCTTCAGTTCAGAAATTGTGTTCTTCATTTCCTCTTTACCCTCGTTGGTAGCTTTCTTTTTCATGTTGATAGAGTTTGTGGTGAGTTCTTTGTAGCTCGCCTGTAGTTTTTGGTAGCTTATTGTGAGCTCTTTGAACTCCCTGATTACTAGTGCTTTGAATTCTATATCTGATACCTGACTTGCCTCTATTTCATCAAGCATTCTCTCTGAAGCTTCTCTTTTCCTTTCATTTGGGGATTGTTTCTTTGTCTTTCCATTGTTTGTGAGACTCTTCTTGTTAGCTTCAGCTTCTTAAAATGATATGTTCTGGCTTCTTGGGTTTATGGTGTGAACTTTGTGGTATAATACCTTTGAAATTTGGTGGTGTAGTCTCCTTGATCTCCTAAGCTTACTGGTCTTGGACTGTCCTTTAAGTTGGCTCTGTGTTTGTCTTTGGGTTTTGTTTGTTTTGGGGTCTTTCTTTTGTGGGTTCTTCCCAGCAGCTCTTTAACTGATGGTCCCTCTGTCCACCATCTGTTTTAATTTGTTGTACAGGTGAGAGCAGGTTATGTTGAAGGTAGTTCTTCCATGTGTACAAGGTTTTGAGGTTTCTCTTTTGCTCTTATCCACTTGTTTTTACTGGGTAGGTTTCTCCACTATTAATTGTATTTCCATATATGTCTTGGATTGAGGTTTGTGTGGTTTCTACTCTGTCCTTCACTTTCTTCTGTTATTACCTGTTGTTGGTTCCTTTGTTGTTGGGTTTCCTCTTCCAGTGTGTATCTTGGTGTTCGCCGCTTCCACCTACTTTTTTTTTTTTGTGATCAAAAATGGGGAGACAAAATGGTTTATGATAACAGGACAGCCAGTAGAGAAGGAATAGGAGATCTTTAGAATATGTATAATGTTAACAGTAATCTTCAACCCAAGGAGCCACTTTTAAGAAAGGATGGATGGAAGATGACACTCTTGTTGGGGATGGAAGGCTTGTGAGTTGAATCTAGAAAGCAGTGAGGTTTTGGGAGTTCAGATTATGAGGTAAGGTGAGAGTAAAAGATAGTAAATAGGTGTAGTGTGTGAGCAAATAGAGTTAACCACTATGGCAATAGAGTTCAGGAATCTGTGAAGTGGGCTAAGTTCCCGGAGGGGTGTTGTGAAGTATTTACAGTTGTATAGAACAGCTATTATTTACAATAATATTAGGGCAATAATCCTATGGCAGTATCTGTGTGTTCTGGATAATATGAATGGGGGTATGGAAGTTTGAGTAGTGTGCTAAAGGAACACATGTCACGTGAAGTATAGAAAATTAGCAATACACTGTGGAGGAGAAAACAGGGGAAACCTGTCAAATGATACAATATAACCAGCCAAAGCAAAGAAGAGTATACAAAAAGAGGAGGAATACAAAGATACATTAAAATAAAAATGTAAGAAAAATGAAAAAAATAATACAAATATGCAGTAACTTGTAGTTTTTCTGTTATAGCAAAGTGAGATTTGTCTTTCTGTCTCTACTGTTGGGATGCCCCCTGTTTGGGTCCAACTCTGGTATTTTTGCAGTTCCAAGTTTTTTGTCTCACTTTCGGAAAAAAAAAAGAACATCAGGAGAAGGGAGGAAGAAGCCATGAGGGAATTCAAGGCCCTCTGCCCAACCTTGGGATAGCTGCCAGGCTGGGCAGGGAGTAGGCCAAGTGGCTGTTGCAGGAGGATCCCCCAAACAGTTTACTTTTTGAGAGATTCCTTCCTCTCAAGCCTGCCCAGCACTGCCCAATTCTCCAACCAGTCCTGTGACTATCGGAGTCAGAGCCCAGCAGTGCACCTCTCAATTCTCCCAAGATGGTGACCACAGAATGCATAGGTGATCATGGCCCTTTGTCCTTATTTCCCTCTCTGCAACCTCAAGTAACCAGATCTCTCCTGGTGTTGCCCAAACCTTGCTTGGCTGGGAGGGAGGGAGCTGATGACCTGGCTCCCTCCCAAGGACCCTTCTGTAGGCCTGAGGCTCCCAAACAGTCGGAGGTAGACCCTCTGGGTGCTGGGCACGCTGGTCGCAAGACAAGACTGATGCTGTTCCTGTCTCCACTCTGGTCCCTGAGACCCTACTGTCCTGCAGCTGTCTCCTTACCATCTGGTTTTTTAGTGTCCACTACCATTTCTGGTATCTTATTTGCATATATGCTAGGGAACTGTTGGCTTTTTGCGCTGTTCCTTCACAGATAGGCCAGGATTTTCTCTCCTATGTGGGGGGCGGGGCATGGAATCTGCTCCCTCCTACTTGGTAGCCATCTTCCATCCAGGTGTCTTTTATTTTTTATGTAAGGTTCACTAAGGCATCATTTATAAACAACAAAGTTTACTTTTATTAGGTTTTTGGTTGTATGAGTTTTGACAAATTCATACACTCATGTAACTACAATTACAATATAGAATATTTACATAATTGGCCCCAAAAGTTTCCTCATGATACTTTATTATGAATTTTACAAACTCCCAAATCCCAGCCCCATGGAACTATGATCTATAACTTTGTCTTTTCTAGGATTTCATGGAAAATTATTTTATGGATTCATTCAGTGTGCAGCTTTTGGGAGAAACTTCTTTCATTTAGCGTGATGCTATTTAGTTTCATTCATGTTGTTGAATTATCAAATATCAAATATTTGATAATACTAATATTTCTAATAATCGAATACTAATATTTCTAAGTTGTATCCCATTGGATGGATGTACCCCATTTTTATACATATACCAGTTTATATATATGTCTTTATTTTTTCCAGTTTTGCGTGTTTTTTTATGAAGCTGCTGGGTACATTTGTGCATGGGATTTTCTGTGAATATGAGCTTTCATTTCTCAGGGCTAAAGAGTGAGGAGTGTCATGGGAAGATTACAGGGCAAGTGTACATTTAGTTCTAAGACACTGTCAAACAGTGATCATAGTGAAGGAGCCATTTTTCATTCCAACTAACCAGCAATGAATTTTCATGTAGTATGTATAAATCTCTTTTGAGATGTCAATTTAAAAAAATAAAAGCTTGTAGTATACTTATATGTCTCCACACTTTAAACATTTCATGTATAATTATTTACATCTTCTGCATCTAGTGGCTGCAATATACAAATTCACCAGGAAGCTATATTTACAGTTTTCCTTTTTCCTGATTCTTACTTCTGGTGACTAATGTCCTTGTAGAATTGGTATTGTTAATATTTTTAAAATATATTTTATGTCCTTGTAGGATTGGTACTGAAATCAAAATTGTTAATATTTTTGAAGTATATTTTATTAAATATGCTGTTACAGTTGTCCCGTTTTCCCTGCTTTATATCCCTCCATTCTGCAACCACATCCCACCAGCATTCTCTCCCTTAGTTCATGTCCATGGGTCATACATATAAGTTCTTTGAGTTCTATATTTCCTGTACTATTCTTTAACTCCCCCTTTTTTTGTACCTACCATTTGTGTTTTTTTATTTCCTGTACCTCTTCCACCATTCCCCACTGTCTTCACCAATAACCTCCATGCGATCTCCATTTCTGTGGTTCTGTTCCTGTACTAGTTGTTTGCTTAGTTTGTTTTTGTTTTAGGGGTGGTTGTTAATAACCGTGAGTTTGTTGTCATTTTAGTGTTCATATTTTTTATTGTCTTCTTAGATAAGTCCCTTTAACATTTCATAGAATAAGGGCTGGGTGATGATGACACCCTTTAACTTAAACCTTATCTGGGAGGCATTTTATCTGGCCTTTCATTCTAAAGGAAAGCTCTGCTGGATAGTGTTCTTGGATGTAGGTCCTTGCCTTTAATGACTTTGAATACTTCCCTCCAGCCCTGTCCTCCAGCTGCAGCCTTGTCATGCATCCTCTCCATCCCAGCGAATAATCTCCTCCCCTCCTACCAGTCTGGATAAATATTTCTTTAACTCCTTGGTTGTTGGACTTCCATACAGTTCAATTTTCTGGCAATTCTAGTTTTTAGTTTGTAAATTTGTTTTTGTCCTTTCGGTTGTGCAAAGAGGTACATTCTATCTACCTATGCCTCCATCTTGGCTTAAATTTTTTTTAAATTTTTTTCAGAGAGTATTTCCTTTTTCCAATGATTTAGGCTTGTAGTCACCATTTAAAGACACTTCATGAGGATTAAATTAAATAAGGCATATTGTGTTTTGGAGTCACCTCCAAGAATGTACCTTGGGCTTAGTCCACAAATCAAAGTGCCAATTATCTTAGCTCACTTTTTTGATGCTCCTGTATGTTCTATTATTTCTCCTCCTCTTCTTCCTTCTCTTATTTTTAGTTTTGCTCTACCTCCTTTTCTTCCTCTTCCTTGTTTCTTCTTTGCTGGCCCTTAGAGATTCTGTATGACTCTGCAGTCAAAAATTCAATGCCCATAGAAGTAAGTGCTTCTGCTTACCAGTAGACTTGTACAAGAATGTTTGAGGCAATTCATTCATGATCAGAAAACTTGGACAATCTAATGACCATCAAACAGAGTGTGTAAATTAATAAAGGTATATTTATAGAGTGAGATTCTACATAGCAATGAAAAATAATAAATTATTTATACATGAATCTCAGAGACATATGCTGAATGAGAGAAGACAGATAAAATAGTGCATTATGTCATTTACAGGAAGTTCCTTGTAAGACACATCTAATCCATGATAGTAGTGATAAGAATACTTATTACCCATGGGGTTATTGATTGGGAGTAGGCAATCAGATACCTTGATGCTGCAGAAAGTATTTTATATCTCCATGTGGTAGGTAGTTATACTAGTATAGAAATATTTTAAAATTTGTCAGGTGGTACACTCAAGAGTGCTGGATTTTATTCATGTAAATGACCTGTTTCTCTCTCTCTCTCTCTCTCTCTCTATATATATATATATATATAGAGAGAGAGAGAGAGAGAGAGATGTATATATATATATGTGTGTGTGTGTGTGTGTATATAAATATATACATATATATAACTAAAAAGAAAATAAAATGTGTAGAACATGGGCATGTTTATACATATTAAATATTTGTAATAAGATGAAAGAGAAAGTAAAACAAATATCTATGTATTTTCAAATAAATGCTTAGTTGAAATACCAAGTGATAGGACTCTTTGAACTTCTGTGGTTTACATTATCTGAATGTGAATTGTGTCTCTGTAACATTCTATTATTCTTTCAAATCTGAGAATCTTTTAGCATAATTGCACTGATTTCACCTATACAGAAAGTAAATGAAAATTAAAAAAAAACATTGTAGTGTATTCAGAAATTTGGAAGTCTTCTTTAAGGAAAATTTGAGTCAGCCTTATGGAAGCTCATAAGTTTTTATTTACATATTCAGTTTTCTTAAAATTTTTAGATACAGTGTGGGAAGAATTGTTAAACCAAGGAAGAGGTGATCAGAATGCCATGTGCTTGAGGTTGTAGAAGAGGAGGCACATTCTTTATTTTACTTACAGGGAGGAACTTTCTAGTTTCTATATGTCCCTTGCTATGAAAACCACTTTTATGTTTTAGTGGACACTAATGATTAAGAAGATTAGAGAATATTTTTAAATTATCCAGAGTATTCTTAAATAAAATAAACAGAGGTAAATATTAGAAAGAAAAATCCATAATCAATTAGTAAATAAAACAGTGTAATCATTTTGTTAATTAGGAGGTGACTAGATCCATAGCTCACTAATACAGGTCACCAGTAGGTCATGACAACATAATTAATAACTAACAGAAACAGGACAATCTATTCTAACCAGAAATATCTACAGGACAGATTAAACTTAATTTGCTATGTTTTGTTCATTGTTTTTTCTTTCCAGGGCTTCTTATATCACTTTGAAACTACACAGTCAAGAAATCTTTTTTCTTATTTACTTCTGTATCTTCTAGAATATCATTTCCTCCTCACATTTTCCCTTGAGAATGAAGTATTTTTTGAGTCAAATAGGTAATATTTTACATTTAAGAGTGAGATATACTTTAGAAACACTATTCTGTGTTACAAATTAGTTCTACTGGCTTAGTGTTAGAGTTCAATATGCTTATTGAACAATATTTGAAATGATTATCACAATGTAATTTGAACTCAGTTTATTTGCAATCTTGTACAAGCATTGTCAAAATTGAATAGCAAAGATTAAAAAAGCAAACTTTAGAAAGTCTTTCAAAACAAAACTACTTTATGATGTTCTGACTATAAAAAGACTTAGACATTGTCAGTCTGGCACAACCTCTAGAATGAAAAGACCAAGATGCTAATCATTATCCAGTTAATTTATTCACTTTTTTAACCAGGTTGTTACTATTTCTTTTTTTCTAAAAAAGAAAATAGAATTAAAAAATTATTACCTATTATGATACTTGATATCTATAGCTTATACCTTTTGATGTTAATTAGAAACCTGATTTTTTGTACTTATCACAAAAGAAATAACATTTCATTAAAATACAATTAGATTCAGACAATATCTGTAAAGACTACAGAATCACTGCTGTTTGAACACAGACAGCTTTGTTCTGTTTTCATTACTTGAATAAAAGCAACCACAACAAACAATAAAAGGAAAATATTATTAACCTCTGAGGTTGCAGACACACTTGCATTTTGAGTAGTATTTTGTTAGGGAAGAAGACAACATGGAAGATTACATGTTTTGTAGACCAGAGTGTAGTTGAGTTTAATTAAAATGACTCATACTTGTCTCTCTCCCAGGAAACTAACCTTCAGTCAAAGTGAGAGAGAGAGAGAGAGAGAGAGAGAGAGAGAGAGAGAGAGGGATCTAGTTCAACAGTTGTATTAGGAAAATTTCAAAATAAAAATTATAAAGCTACATGTTTATTTAAAAAATTAAAAAATCACAATCTAGGACCAAAAAAAAAAAAAAAACCTCCATGACATTTATGGGTTTTTACTTCACTCTGCCTAATAAGCAAATGGACAGAGACAAAGAAAATGAACCCAGAGATCTTGGAACTGACCTTTGTTTGAATAGTCTAAGCAGGAAGACCTAGAGCAATCAGAATTTAGTGCACTACTCTTGGAGAAGATGCACTACTCTCAGAACAGAAGGTCTGTTCTGAGTTTTTGTGACAGGCTTAGCACAGATCCGACCACATATTAGGAACTTAATAAGTACCTCATTCCCTGAGACATGCTGTAAACAAAAAGTATTCTGCAAATATTTTTGAGAGCTAGTGCTGCTTGTTTCAAACGGTTCTAATTTGAGCATGACTTAACCACCCACTAGCTGCATTATGTTAGACAAGCAAAACAAATACTTGTAACTTTCCTTTCTTTATCTGTAAAATACTAACAATAATAGAAATTACTTCAAAGAGAATTTGAGTCTAAATATGATACAATACTTGGAACATTTTCTGGCACATAATACTCAACATATTAATATTTCTGTGATTACTACTATTACATTAGATACTATGGAAACAATGAGTTTGTCCATATTTGTGCAGAGAAGCAGGACAAAGTAATCATCCCATGTAATTTTGTACCATTTTATGCAAAACATATCAATAATTATAATAGTTTTGAAAAGTTTTCCTAGAATTAATTCAAACAAATAACAAGAAAATTAAAAGTTCACTTAATATTTTATATTCAAGTTAAAATATTTAAAAAATATACATTGTATATATATTTGTTTTACTTTGTTTAGCATGAAAAATGGCCCATTGTATATAGGTAGTGGATAGTCAATAATATTTGAGAAATAGATGAACAGAAATACTTAAATGGAATCATGCAAAGTTTTCTTAAATTATCTCAGTGAAATAGGGTCAAAGTGCCAATTTTGCTCTAAAAGTCTGCTCTAAAAATGAACAAAACATTACTGCTGTGTTAAAAATAATTGTAATATATTTTTACAACTTTATTTTATTTATTTATTTTTAGAGAGGGGAAAGGAAAAAGAAAGAGTGGGGGAGAAACATCAATGCATGGTTGACTTTCATGTGTCCCCTATTGGGGACCTTTCATGTGTCCCCAGGGCAACCCAGGCATGTGCCCTGACTGGGAATTGAACCAGTGACCCTGTGCTTCACAGGCCAGTGCTCAATCCACTGAGCTATACCAGCCAGGGCCATTTTTACAACTTTTAAAAGAATTATATTTTTATGCATTTACTTTAAGTAATTGCTGCTTCTGAGCTGAATGTTATGTTCCCCCAATTTTTTTTTATTTAAATTTATTTATTTTTTGGAATTGATTATGCTGTTACAGTTGTTCTATTCCCCCCTCCATTCCCCTCCACCCTGCCCCCCCAACCCCACCATTACCCCCCTTTAGTTTATGTCCATGTGTCTCAAGTCCTTTAGGTTCTATATTTCCCAAACTATTCTCGCCCCCCCATCTATTTTCTATCTACTGTCTATGCTACCTGTTTTCTGTACCTTCTCCCCCCATCTCCTCCTCCCACTCCCCTGTTGCTAACCCTCCTTGAGATCTTCATTTCTATGTTTCCACTCCTGCTCTAGCTGTCCTTTTAGTTTGCTTTCGTTTTAGGTGTGGTTCTTAATAACTGTGAGTTTGTTGTCCTTTCACTGTTCATGTTTCTTTAACTTCTTTTTCTTAGATAAGTCCCTTTAACATTTCATATAATAAGGGCTTGGTGATGATGAACTCCTTGAATTTGGTCTTATCTGAGAAGCACCTTATCTGTCCTTCCGTTCTAAATGAAAGTTTTGC
The DNA here is from genome assembly GCF_021234435.1 of Artibeus jamaicensis. Lineage (NCBI taxonomy): Eukaryota > Metazoa > Chordata > Mammalia > Chiroptera > Phyllostomidae > Artibeus > Artibeus jamaicensis. The sequence goes on along the minus strand of NW_026521810.1, from coordinate 3,729,583 downwards.
TGGGTAGAGCAATCTTGGTTGTAGGTCTTTAGATTTCATGACTTGGAATATTTCTTTCCAGCCCCTTCTTGCCTGTAAGGTCTCTTTTGAGAAATCTGCTGACAGCCTGATGGGGACTCCTTTGTAGGTGATTGTCCCCTTAGCTCTTGCTGCTTCCAGGATTCTTTCCTTCATTTTAATTTTTTATAAAATGAAATTTTACATATTTTTAAATTTAGTGTTTTTATAATCTCAATTTTTCTATCTCTCCCATTTGGTAACTGCTAGCTTATTCTCTATAACTATGGGTCTGTTTTGTTTTATTTTTTTCATTTATTTTTGTTTTACAGATTCTACATATGAAATCATATAGTATTTATCTTTTCCTCTCTGACTTATTTCATTTAACATAATATCCTCTAGGTTAATCCATGTTGTCACAAATAAGATTTCAATATATAATGAAATACTGTATATATCTTTTTAATTCTTTCATCTATTTTTCTTCTTGTTTATTCTATTAGAGTTGCCCCAATTTTTTCCTCATTGGCCTCCTCCACCCAGCTCACCATCTTATCCCACAGTCCATCCTCACACTGTTGTCCATGTCCATGGGTTGTTCATACATGCTCTTTGACTAATCCATTCCCCTTCTTTTCACCAGTCCTTCTCTACCCACTTTCCTCTGGAGGCTGTCAGTTTCTTCCCTGTTTCCATGTACCTGGTTCTGTTTCGCTTGTTGGTTTATTTTGTTCATTAAATTCCTCATATAAGTGAGATCATATGGTATTTGTCTGTCACCAGCTGGCTTATTTCACTTAGCATAATAGTCCTCAGTTCCATCTATGCTGTTGCAAAGGGTAAGAATACTATCTTCTTTTTTTCTACTGCATAGTGTTTCATTGTGAAAATGTACCACAGTTTTTAATCTATTCATCTACTGATGGGCACTCAGGCCATTTCCAACACTTGGTTTTGTAAATAATGTTACTATGAACATAGGGGTGCATAAGTTAATTCGAATTGGTGTTTTGGACTTCTTAGAGTATACTCCCAACTGTGGAATTGCTGGGTAAAAAAAAACAGTCTCATGTTTAACTTTTGAGGAAATTCCAAACTGGTTTCACAATGGCTGTGCCAGTTTGCAATCCTACCAACAGTGCACTAGGGTTCCATTTTCTGCACATCCTCTCTAGCATTTGTTCTTTATTGATTCATTTATAGATAGCCATCCTGACAGGTGTGAGGTGATGCCTTATTATGGTTTTAAATTGCATCTCTCTGATGGCTAGTGATGTTGAGCATTTTTCTTATGTCTATGGGCCATCTGTATTTCCTCCTTGGACTAGTGCCTATTCAGACCCTTTGCCCATTTTTAATTGGGTTTTTGTCTTTCTGCTGTTGAGTGATATGAGTTGCTTATGTATTTTGGAGATTAAACACTTGTCCAGTGTATCATTGGCAAATATGTTCTCCCATAAGGTTGATTCCCTTCTCATTTAGATGATGGATTCTTTAGCCATGCAGAAACTTTCTAATTTGATGTAGTCCCATTTGTTTTTCTCCTTTGTTTCCCTTGCCCTAGGAGACATATCAGCAAAAATATTGTTACATGGGACATCTGTAATTTTACTGCTGATATTTTTTGGTAGGACTTTTATGATATCATGACTTATATTTTTCTTTTATCCATTTTGAGTTTTGTCTAGTGTATGGTATAATTTGGTGAACTGGCTTCAATTTTTTGTATGTACCAATACCACTGGTATTGGTATTGGTACAACTGCAAAGTTTTTTGCAGTTCTCCCAATACCATTTATTGAAGAGACTATTTTTACTCCATTATTAGCTTGTACCTCCTATGACAAATATTAATTGGTCATAGATAAACTGATTTATTTTCTGTGATCTGTATACTGTTCCATTAATCTGTATGTCCATTCTTATGCCAGTACCAGACTGTTTTGATTACAGTGGCTTTATAGTATAGTTTGATATCAGGTATTGTGATACCTCCTACTTTGTTCTTCTTTCTCAAGATTTCTATGGCTATTCAGGGCCCTTTTTGGTTACATATAACTTTTGAAGTGTTTGTTCTATGTCTGTGGAATATGCCATTGGTATTTTCATAGGAATTGCATTGGGTCTGTAGATTACCTTGGTTAACATGGACATTTTAATGATGTTAATTATTCCAACTCATGAAAAAGGTATATGCTTCCATGTATTTGTATTTTCCTCAATTTCTTTATTCAATGTTCTATATTTTTTCAAGTACAGGTCCTTTAATTCCTTGGTTAAATTTATTCCTATGAACTTTTTATGTTACTATAGTAAGTGGGATTTTTCTCAGTTTCTTTTTTTGATAGCTTATTGTTGGTGTGCAAAAAAATGCATTGATTTCTGAATATTGACTTTGTATATTGCCAGGTTGCTGAATTAACTTATTCAGTCTATCAGTTTTTTGGTGGAACCTATATAGTTTTCTATGCAAACTATCATGTCATCTGAAAATGACAGTTTTATTTCCTCCTTTCCAATTTGGATGCCTTTTATTTCTTCTTCTTGTCTCATTGCTGTGGCTAGGGCCTCCAGTACTATGGTGAAAGCAGACACTATTGTTCATGTTCTTGATGTTAAGGGAAACACTTTTATTTTTTGCCCATTGATTATGCTGTTGGCAGTAGGTCTCTCATATATGGCTTTTATTATGTTAAAGTATGATCCCTAATTTCCTCTTTGCTGAGTTTTTTTAATCATAAATGGTTGCTGGATTTTATTAAGCACTTTTTCAGTACCTATTGATATGATCATGTAACTTTTGTCTTTCATATTGTTTATGTGATATATTACATTTATTGATTCGTGTATATCGCACCAAACTTGCATCCCTGGGATGAATCCCAGTTGATCATAGTGTATGATCTTTTTAATGCATTTCTGAGTCCAAATTGCCAATATTTTGTTGAAGATTTTAGCATTTATATTCATCAGCAATATTGGCCTGCAATTTTCTTTCCTTGTTGTGTCTTTACCTGGTTTTGAAATTAGGATGACACCAGCCTTGTAAAAACAGTTTGGGAGTCTCCCCTTTTCTTGATTTTTTTGGAAGAATTTGGGAAGGATAGGAGTTAGTTAGTCTTTAAATGTTTGGTAAAATTCACCTGTGAAACCGTCTTGTCCAGGGTCTTTGTTTACCTTGAGTATTTTAATTACTGCTTCAATTTCATTAGTTATTACTGATCTATTCAGACTTTCTTCTTCTTCTTGTTTAAGTTTTAGAAAATCTTATTTTTCTACAAATTTGTCCATTTCACCCAGGTTGTCCAATTTCTTGGCATATAGTTGTTCATAGTAATTCCTTACAATCCTTTGTATTTCTGTGTTATTCGTTGTAACTTCTCCTCTTTCATTTCTGATTTTATTTACTTGATTTTATTCTGCTTTTTGCTAGATGAATCTGTTTTTTTTTATCCATTATTGTTTATATTTTCAAAGAACCAGCTACTGGATTTGTTGATTCTTTGAATTGTTCTTTTAGTCACCATGTCATTAAATTCTGCTCTGATCTCAATTATTTCCTTCCTTTTAGTTGCTCTGAGCGTTGTTTAATGTTGTTCCTCTAGTTCTTTTAGATGTAGCATTAGGTTGTTCACTTGAGATTTTTCTGTCTTTTAGGTAGACCTGTATTACTATGAACTTCACTCTCAGTATGGCCTTGGCTGTATCCCATAGGTTCAGGATTGTTTTGTGTTCATTTTTATTTGTTTTCAGGCACCTTTTGATTTCCTTCTTGATCTTATTGTTGACTCACTCATTATTTAATAACATGTTATACCTTTTCCATGTATTTGAAAGTTTTTTATTTTAGTCCATTATAATACAAACAATGCTTGATATGATTTCAATTTTCTTGACTTTGTTGAGGCTTATTTTGTGTCTTACTATATGGTCTGTCTTTGAAAATATTCCATGTGCATTTGAAAATAATGTATAATTTGTTTCTTTGGGATTAAAGATTCTGAATATATCAATTAAGTCCATTTGATCTAGATTGTTGTTCAGTGTCACAATGTCCTTGTTAATTCTTTGTTTGGAAGATCTATCCAGTATTGACAGTGTGATGTTAAAATGTTCTATGATGACTCTGTTATTGTCAATATCTTTCTTGAAGTCCTCCAGCAGTTTTCTTTATATGTTTAGGTGCTCCTATCTTGGTTGCATGTATGTTTACAAGGGTTATATCCTCCTGTTGGAATATTCCTTTAAGTGGTATGTAGTGTCCTTCTTTGACACTTTTTTATGACTGTTGTTGAAGTCTATTTGGTCGGATATAGATATTGACATTTATATGTGAGTTATGTGAACTCTTGTATTTGCATCCTGGTATTTATGGTCCATTTTGTGGTGGGAACTTTACCCTGTCTGGCGGACTAAGGGACTCAACCCATACCATGACTACTTCTACCTTGAGAGGGCTTCTAGGTGTGGGTTAGATCCTTGGCTGGGTATGTACAAAAGACCACATATTGACACATCTCTCTCACATAGACATCTCTCCCCCTCTCTCCCAAATCAATAAATTGTATCCTGCATTCATTGTCTTCTTTCTAGCCTCATATCATCCTGGTAGGTTCTGGGAAGGAAGGAAAGATTTCAGCAGCAAAACTATAAAACTGGAAGGTGGCAGGGTGCTTGTGCTGCTCCTTTCAGTGAGTCTCAGTCTTGTGCTCCTGCCACTGTGCTCCTGTCATGATCTCTGCAGCCAGTGCCACCCTAGATACTTCTCTCTGCCCCCTGAACTCCTGATTCCTTGGCAAATCCACAGCGTCCTAAGTCAGACCCTGTCCCTCTTGCTGTTCTAGTGGTACTTCAGGCCAGGGATACAACAGCTCCCTCTCCAGCAAGTGCTGCACTCCCTGGAACCTGACTCCTGGTGGTGGCATGGTATTGATCTTGCCCATGTCAGAGGGCACAGAGACAAGACCAGGTGCCAAGTAGCAGCTGTTCCAGTGACTTCTTCCCATAGGTGATATTGTAAAGTCCACAAAATGGCTCCCACTCAAAATCTGCAGCAGCCAGAAGCACAAGGCTGGGCAGCAGTGGTGACAGTGGCTCCACCAGGACTGCCAGGATTGCACACCCTGAAGTTCCCTCACAAGCAGAGAGGCACTCACACACTCATCTGCACACATGCTCACTCACACACGCTCTCACTCACTCTTAGCTAGATGTTTTTTGTTGATTGCTCTGTGTTTTGGCTGTAAAACTGGTTCAGGGCTGGAAGCAAGTGGGTGGATCCTCCAGCTACTCTGCAGCCTTGTGGAACTCCGTATCTTTTCATCAATTGATAGATATATAGTTTGCTTCGATATCTTGGCTATTACTAGTATGAAATTTCATGTTTTAAAGACATTTTTAGAGACTGTACCATAAGTGAGAATTTAAATTGTAGTAAGTATCTTAATTTACTTAGACTGCTAGTGGTTACAATACCCATGTACACAACATGTTAGGGAGAACACTTATTGAATGCAACATCATTATCATTCACAAAGCTGTTTCTTCCAGGTCTCTGTGAACTTCTTGGTTGTTGTTTTGTTGTGTTTTTGTTTATGTTCTAATTTTTTATATTTATAACTCATTCGTCACACTTACATAAATCCCAACAATTGTTTGTTTAATGAACAAAGTATTAAATTTGGCAACATTGACTGTATTAACCAGTGCTACTCCAATACTCACTCCTCCTTCTGTTTTTGCACCAACACATAATTGAAAGGCAGAACTTACTGCACTCAGTAGGACTTTAGGGGAGGAATGCCCAATTAAGTGGTGTATCAGTAGACATGGAGAGAGTGGTTTTGGTGTGAAATATGAAACCTGCCCTCTTTTTTCACTTAAAGATGCTGATTTTAATCTCTACAATATCATGACCCAGAGGAAAGGAACTCCCTCCTACATTAATGTCCTTATCTTTTGATTCTTGTATATCCAGCCGTTACAACTGACCTACTAGGTAGTACTTTAGCCAGTTTTCACTGGCTTTGACAATACTGCTTTCTCTATTTTAGATGTTATCTTGCTTTTTCTTGACTGTTTTAGTCTCCCTGTTCTGCCAAGCACATTGCAGACATTTCTTTATAGAATTGGTTATGACTTCCGCAGATCAACAGTGCCACCTTTGAACACTTAGAATACGTTTTATGTCTTCTAAAAAATTAGATATTTCACTTAACAAACTTGAAGGTAATGAAGTTTGTAGATTTTTATTGTTTTCTCAATTGCAAAATTGAAGGACCTGAATGGTTCCTGTTGTACACTGTGAAATGCCTAGGTGAAAGAATAAATTTATTAACAATGTTAAATATTCCAAGCAAATGTGAATACATGTTATTTACCTGTACTTGCCAAATTAATAATTTACCTCAATTTTTAACTTTTTAAAGCATACAAAGAACTAAGAAACTTAAAAATTGGCTAATGGGTATAAGCTGTTTGAAGTCTCATACTTTATCATATTCAACACTCAAGTTTTTTTTTAAGATTTTATTTATTTATCTTTAGGGGGGAAGGGAAGGAGAGAGGGAGAGAAACATCAATGTATGGTTGCCTTTTGTGCATCCCCTGCTGGGAACTGGCCTTCAAGGAACTGGCCTGCAGGGAATCAGCCTGCAACCCCGGCATGTGCCCTGACTGGGAATCGAACCGCAATTGTCTGGTTCGCAGGCCCACACTCAATCCACTGAGCTACACCAGCCAGGGCTCAATACTCAAGTTTTCATAAAAAAATGAAAACTAGAATTTAAAATGATTAACAATGTCATCTAGGTGATAGTTAAAGTTAAATATATATAGACATAGAATAGTAAACAAACAAACAAAAGTGGACCCAGTAATGGAATGTAGCTACTGAAAAAGTAAAACATATAACTACCACCTGTGAGAACAGACATAAAGGAAGGGAACAGGTAACCAAGACAGCACACAATAGCTAATGTTAGTTTTGAATAAAAAAATTCTTCTCTGAGAAACAACTAACATTCCTTCAAGGTGACATCCAGAGTGGTAAGTAGGAGGGGGCAAAAGATGAAAGACAACCCGTTTTTTTAGTTTACACAAGGACAGTAATTAAATAAGAGCCTGTACTGTGTGAAGATATTCTTTCTCATCAAGACAGAACATAGCCCAACACATTTTGACAGATTTTTCCCACTGCCATAACAATATTCATAGCACATTAGCAATATAGAGTGGGTTTCAATAAAATGTCAACACTTCTCATTATGGTATGTTTAACAATGAAATCTCACTCAAAAAAATATTGTGACTTAGATCTCTAAGGTAAATATTATGAAATGAGAACTATTGCTGGTTATTGAATGAGAGTACATCAGCATTATATTTTTATTCTGCTAACAAGCTTGCTTAGAACTGCATTCACTATCAATTTTCATTCTGAGGAACTGACGTAACTGGTAGTTTTCATCAGTGTTTTTATATGGTGATTTGATTACACTGACAACTTTTGACACATCTATGAAAATTGTGAGAAGCCCATAATAATAATAAATAAGAAGAAAATAATAATAAATTTTCAGAAATTTACACTGTTAAAATTTCTCTTTGAGTAGAGAAAGTGTAAGGGAAATTTCTTTAGAAGAATAGTTACACATGAATTATTTAAATAATTCTGATGAGTGCATAACATGACACATGATTAAACCAAAACAAATATGATTAAAATGCAGGGTTTTTTTTTAATTTTTACCTTAATAAATTAAATACAATTCTAAAAAATATTAAAATAATAGAGTATCATACAATAAAATTGTAACTCTCTGATAATTAAAACCCTAGTTTAAATTACAATGGATGAAACTCAAATGACAGCAAGACTTTTTAAAAAGATTTTATGTATTTATTTTTAGAGAGAAAGGGAAGGAGAGAAGGAGAGAATATCAATGTATGGTTGCCTCTTGTGAGTCCCCTGCTAGGAACTGGCCTGCAACCCAGGCATGTGCCCTGACTGGGAATCGAACCGCAATCATGTGATTCACAGGCCCTCGCTCAATCCACTGAGCTACACCAGCCAGGGAGAGACTTTTAATATCGGTTTATAAGACTAGATGTACCTAAACAGTTTCTCTAGAGTATTTGTATACTTGGGAGTGGAGGTGCCAGGTTATAGAATTTGTATTCAACTTTATTAGCAAACATATTTTTCAAAGTGGTTGTAGCAAGGGAATTTCCCTTCAGCTATGTATAAAAGTTTCTGTTTCTCTAAATTCTTTGCAACACCTTTTCAATTTTTGCCTCTCTGACTGGTATAAAATGTTATCTCAGTCCATATCTAATATACATAACTTGATTTAATATAAGACTAAGCCTATTTCCACTTGTTTTTTTTGACTGTTGATATTTTCTTTTCTCTGAAATTACAGTTGATCTGTGAATATACAGTTAGTGACAGACCATGCTGCTTAAAATCTATGGTGATTGCCAGAGGAAAAAGGAGGTGGGGGAGAAAAAAGAGGATATAGAGAGGAATAAATGGTGATATACTGAGACAACTTCTGATGATAAACACACAATACAATATACAGATGAAGTATGGTGGAATTATACACCCAAAGTATATATGATGGGGAACCTAAATAAACAAAATTATCTTCTGGAGGACAGGCCCTTATAGTACAGACTTCCCCTGCTATGTGAGTGTTCTAGGAATCCATCTGTACCAGTGTATCAGCTGGCATTGTTGAAAGAGGTGGCATTCAGTTTCAGTGAATTTTTCAAAGACTCTTTTAATGCATTCACTCATTTCATAATGTTTGATTTATAAACACATCTGCCCACACCATGCAGAGTGCACAGAAGTTTTAGACCCAAAACAGCATGATCTCCATGACCCACCCTCCCTCATCAAGTCTTTCCCACAGTGACTTTTTTTGTTTCACCAGATTTAAAAAAAAAGGTCCTCAAGGGGAAATGTTTCACTGATATGGAAGAGAGAAAACAAAAAACAACAGAGCACTGAAAGGTATTAAAATTGACAAGTTTAAAACCTGTTTTGATCAGTTAAAGAATGTCTGAATAGGTCTATTGCCTCAAATAAAGAGTACTTTGAAGGTGAGTGAAGTTTAAATATGTAAGAATAACTCCACATTTTAATAAATAAATTATACTGTTTTGTACACCCCCCTCATAATTTTATTAACCAGTGTCACCTGGTTACATTCAGCAAGGAGTTTTTATAAATTCAAGAAAAGAAAATCCACTATCACTTAATTAGAGCCTCCACAATTGTCAGTTCAATCTTTTTAAATCACATTTTATTGTTTAAATACAGTTGTCTCAATTATCCCACAACCACTTTCCCATGCCCCACTCAGTCCTATCTCCAACTTTCAATTCTACCCCTCTGCTTTGTTTATGGCTCCTTTATACATGCTTCTTTATAACATTTTCCCTTCTATCCCTGGTTATTTCCCTCCTTTTTCCACTCTTGTTATTGTCAGTGTTATTTTCATGTCTCTGGTTATATTTTCATCACTTGTTTGTTTTGTTGATTAGGTTCCACTGACAGGTAAGATCATATGGTATTTGTCTTCCACCATCAGGCTTACATCACTGAGCATAATGCTCTCCAGTTCCATCCATGCTGTCCCAAAGGGCAGGAGCTCCTTCTTTCTTTCTGCTGCATAGTGGTCCATTGTGTAAATGTACTACACTTTTTGATCCAATCACTTACTGATGGGTACCTAGGCTGCTTCCAGAACTTGGCTACTATAAATTGTGCTACTATGAACATTGGGATGTGTAGGCTCTTTTGAATTAGTGTTTCATGGTTCTTGGGATATAGTCCCAGTAGTGGAATTGCTGGGTCAAAAAGCATTTCAATTTTTGGTTTTTTGAAGAAACTCTATACTGTTTTACACAATGGATGCACCAGTCTTCATTTCACAAACAAGGTACTAGGTTTTCTGTTTCTCCACAACCTTGCCAGTACTTATTATTTGTTGATTTGTTTATGATGGCCATTCTCACCAGTGTGAAGTGGTATCTCATTGTGGATATAGTTTGCATTTTTCTGATGGCTAGTGATGCTGAACATCCTTTCATATGTCTCTGGGCCCTCTGTAAGTCCTCAGAGAATAGTCTGTTCTGGTCCTCTGATAATGTTTTAATTGGGTTGTTTGTCTTCCCTGGAGTGGAGTTGTGTGAGTTCTTTATATATTTTTGAGATCAAACCTTGTCAGAAGTATCATCGACAAATATATTTTCTCATATGGTTGGTTCCATTTTCATTTTTCTAATGTTTTCCTTAGCCATGCAGAAGCTTTTTTTTATTTTGATGAAGTCCTATTTGTTTATTGTTTCCTTTATGTTCCTTGCTCTAGAGCACATAGTGGTGAAAATATCATTGCTTGGAATGTCTCTGAATTTTCTGCCTATATTCTCCTCTAGGACTTTTATGGTTTCACAACTTCTATTTAAGTCTTTTACCCATGTTGAGTTTATTTTTGTTTGTGGTGTAAGTTGGTGGTCAAATTTTATTTTTTAGATGTAGCTGCCCAGATCTCCCAACACCATTTTTTGAAGAGGCTATTTTTACTCCATTTTATGCTTCTGCTCCTTTGTCAAATATTAATTGACCATAAAGACATGGGTTTATTTCTGGTCTCTCTATTCTCTTCTATTATTTTAAGATTTTATTTATTTATCTTTAGAGGGGAAGGGAAGGAGAGAGGGAGAGAAATACAATGTATGGTTGCCTCTTATGCATCCCCTGCTGGGGACTGGCCTGCAACCCACGCATGTGCCCTGACTGGGAATCGAACCACAATCTTTTGGTTTGCAGGCCCATGCTCAATCCACTGAGCATACCAGCCGGGGCTCTATTCTCTTCTATTGATCTACGTGTCTGTTCTTATGCTAGTACCAGACTCTTTTGATTACTATGGACTTGTAATATAGTTTGATGTCAGGTATGGTTGTCCCTTCTACTTTGTTCTTCTTTCTCAAAATTGGTGTGGCATTCAGGGTCACTTATGATTCATTCCAAATTTTGAAATGTTTGCTCTATGTCTGTGAAATATTTCATTGGTTTTTTAATAGGTATTGCATTGAACCTATAAATTGCTTTGGGTAGTATGGACATTTTGATGATGTAAATTCTTCCAGCCCATGAACATGGTATATGCTTCTATTTATTTGTGTCTTCCTAAATTTCTTTCTTCACTATTGTGTCATTTTCAGAGTAAAAGTCTTTTAACTCCTTGGTTAAGTTCATTCCTAGGTATATTATTTATCCTTTTGTTATGGTAACGGGAAATTTTTTCTAATTTCTCTTTCTGATATTTCATTCTGGGTGTATAAACTGCCTTCAATTTCTGAATATTTGCTTTGTATTCTGCTGTTTTGCCAAATTCACTTATTAGGTGAGTAGTTTTTTGGTGGACTCTATAGGATTTTTCATGTACACCATCATGTCATCAACAAACAATGACAGTTTTGCTTCTTACTTTCCAACTCGGATTGGATGCCTTTTATGTTCTTGTTTGATTGGTGTGGCTAGGACTTTCAATACCATGTTGAGTAGAAGTGGTGAAAGCAGACACCTTTGTCCTGTTCCTAATCTTAGGGAGCACGCTTTTAATTTTTGTCTATTGAGTATGATGTTAGCTGTAGTTTATTCATATATGGCCTTTATTATGCTGAGGAAAGCTCCCTCTACTCCCACTATGCTGAGTGGTTTTATCATAAAGGGCTACTTTAGCTTATCAAAAGCCTTTTCTGCATCTATTGATATGATCATGTGATTTTTGTCTTTTGTTTACATAATATATTACATTTACTGATTTGCAAATATTGTACCATCCTTGTGTCCTTAGGATGAATCCCACTTGATCATGGTGTATGATGCTTTCAATGTATTGCTGGATTTGGTTTGCCACTACTTTGTTGAGGATTTTAGCATCTTTGTTCATCTGTGATATTGGTCTGTAATTTTCTTTCTTTGTTGTGTTTTTATCTTGTTTGGGGATTAGAATGATGCTGGCCTCATAAAAAGAGTTTGGGAGTCTTCCCCTCTTCTTAGATATTTTGAAGTAGTCTGAGAAAGATAGGGGTTAGCTCTTAATTGGATGTTTTGCAAAATTCTCCTATGAAACCCTCCAGTCCAGGGCTTTAACGTGTTGGGAGATTTTTTTTTATCAGTGTTACAATTTCACCAGCTGTTATGAGTCAGTTTAAGTTTTCTGCTTCTTCTTTGTTAAGTTTTGGAAGATTATATATTTTTTAGAAATTTGTTCATTGTACCTAGGTTTTTAAATTTCTTGGCATGTAGTTGTTCATAGTAATTACTTATAATCCTTTGCATTTCTGTTGTATCAGTTAGAATTTCTCCTTTTTCATTCCTGATTTCTTTGGGTCCTCTCTCTTTTTTTCTTCATGAATCTGGTTAAAGCCTTCTCAATTTGTTTATTTTTTTCAAAGAACCACTCCTGAATTTATTGATCCTTTGAATTGTAATTTTAATCTTTATGTCATTTAATTCTGATTTTATCTTCATTATTTTCTTCCTTTTTCTCACTCTAGGCTTTCTTTGTTGTTATCCCTCCAGTTCTCGTAGTTGTAGGGTTAGGTTGTTTATTTGAAGTGTTTCTTGTTTAGGTAGGCTTGTGTTGATATGAACTTCCCTCTCAGGACTGCCTTTGCTATGTCCCATAAGTTTTGGATTATTATATGTTCATTTTCATTTCTTTCTAGAAACTTTTTGATTTCTCCCCTAAATCTCATTCTTGACCCATTCATTGTTTAATAGTGTGCTGTTCAATCTTTATGAGTTTGAGTGTTTTGGGTTTTTTTCCTTGAGGTTGTTTTTTAGTTTCAGTCCCTTGTGGTCATGGAAAATGTTTAATATAATTTCAATGTTCTTGAACTTGTTGAGGCTTGTTTTGTGTCCTACTATGTGGTTTATCTGTGAAAATATTCCATGGGCATTTGAAAAAATATATATTTTGCTTCTTTGGGATGAAAGGTTTTATATATATATATATATATATATATATATATATATATATATATCCTATTATAATTGGGTTGTTGCCTATATTTTTCTTGAAGTCCTCCAAGAATATCCTTATATATTTGGGTGCTCCCACATTGGGTGCATATATATTTATAATATTTAGGTCTTCTTGATGGAGTAATCCCATAACACTTTATTGAGTATTATGAATTGTCCTTCTCTGTCTCTTTTTACAGCCTTTGTTTTGAAGTATACTGTGTCAGATATATGTATTTTTCCTGTCCATTTTTAAAAATAATTTTTTAACCCTTCACTTTCAGTCTATGTAGGTCTTTTTTTCTGAAGTGGGTCTCTTGTTAGCTGGATATGCATGGGTCATGTTTTCTTATCCATTCAGCTAACCTATGTCTTTGATTAGAGCATTTAATCTATTAATATTTAAGGTTATTATTGGCAGGTACTCATTCATGCCATTTTACTCCCTTTGTACCTACTATGTTCCTCTCTCTCTCACTTTTTTCTTCCTCTTTTTAAAGCAGTCCCTTTTACATATCTTGCCATGCTGGTGTGTGGAGGTATGTTCTTTTAGCCTTCTTCTGTCTAGGAAGCTCCTTATTGCACTTCCAGTTTAATTGACAGCCATGTTGGATAGAATAGTCTTGGCTACAGGCCTTTGCTTTCATTACTTGGAATTTTTTTTTCCATTCCCTTCTGGCTCATAATGTTTTTGTTTAGAAGTCAGGTGCCAGCCTTAAAGGGCTCCCTTGTATATTACTTCCTGTTTCTCCCTTGCCTCCTCTAAGATTCTCTATTTGCTTTGAATTTTGCCATTTTAATGATCATGTGTCTTCCAGTGGGCTTCTTTGTATTCCTCTTGATCAGAACTTTCTCTGCTTCCTAGAATTGTTTTTTTTCTCTCTCTCATTAAATTCAGGGAGTTTTCCATAATTACTTTTTCAAACGTATTTTCTATTCTTTGCCCTTATTCTTCTTCTGGTATCCCTATCACATGATGTTATTATGTTTCTTTTTTTTTGCTACATTTCTCTTAACCCCTCTTTTTTTTTAGTCTTTTTCCTTTTCTTGATCTTTAGGGAGTTTTTTTCTACCTGTCATTCAGGTCACTGATTCCACCATCCTGGTTTTGGTTCCTTCTACTGTGTTTTTCAATTCAGAAATTGTATTCATTTCCTTTTGGCATATGTTGATTCTTTTTATGTCCTTTATTGTGCTCATATAGTTTGCAGTAAGTTACTCATAGTTTCCCTGTAGTTTTTGGTAACTTGCACTGAGCTCATTTAGCTTGTTTATAACCACTGTTTTGAACTCAGTACCTGATTGTTGACTTTCCTCTATTTCATTTTGCACTCTTTATGAGGATTCCTCCTTTCCTTTCAATCTTTGCTTTCTCATTATTTGTGAGACTCTTCTTGGTTGCTTCTGTTCCTTAAAGTGATCTGTTTTACTTCCTCATTTTGTGGTGGGAACTTTGTGGTAGGAGGCTTGTGAGATTCAGTGGTTTAATTTCCTTGATCACCTGAACTTAATACTCTTAGGATGGCTTCATGGCATTTATGTTGGTTCCCTGGATGTAATTCAGTTTTGATTGTTGTTGGGTCTTTCTTTTGTGGGTCCTTTCCTTCAGCTGATTGACTAAGGGTCACTCTGCCCACCACATCTTGTGTGCTTTCATGCAGATGCTGACAGTACAAAGCCACAGAACTCAGGAAACAAACCCACACCTGCAACAGTAACTCCTCTCCACAATCCCACTACTAACAGCCAATGGACTGGTATTCATAGGGTTTAAAGAGATTAAGACTATTATAAGAAAGGAGAGTGGATATGAGATGACCTACTGAAAAAAATGATTTTGAGAGATTAGAGGGAGGAGCACTACTAAGAGCTGAGAGTTGGAACAATGGAAAGAGAAGGTAAAATTCACCTCATGAATAAAAAGGGAATGAAGAATGTGGAATATAGTATAAGAAAGGAAGCACATATTAATAGTTTAAACAGAAAAAGTGGGAGAGAGAAAGAAAATGGAATAAAATAATAAATAATTAATAAAAATACAAGAGCCAAATGGGAGAGAAAGCACAATCAACAACATTGTCAACAACAAATGTGCTATTGGAATTAGAGAAAGAATAGAAACAAAGAAAAGTCTGAGAAATGTTTACAGGAATGGTAAGTGATTTTTGACATGAGAGAGGATGAGGGAACACTAAGAGTGAGGAACAAAAACCAGGCTAAAACAGGGAAAAATAAAATTTGGATGTAAAGAAAAAGAACAAAAGGAGAATAAAGAAAAATAAAAGAGTAGGATGAAAGAGAAACAGAAGAAAGACAAAGAGTAAATAAACAGGCTAAGATGGCAAAATTAAAATTTACAACAAAAGTGAATATGAGTGAGACCAGTGAAATTTAATATTTGAAATGCAGAATTAGTGAAGCTCTAGAGATAAAATGAAAAAACAATGCCACAACAACTACCCTACCTACAACCAACTAGCAAAGATTGTTAAAGGTGGAGAAAGAATACATATTTTAAGAGTAGGGGAAAAGTGTTTGAGATAACCTTTGACAAGAATATTGGTTTTGTGTATCTGCACAGGAGAGAAATATTAAGACTGTGGGATAGAAACAAGCTGTAGCAAGAGAAAAAACAAAATATGAAATAAAAATAATGTGAGGAAAGAGGAAGGTAAATTGGGCTAAAAGAAGAGAGGACCAAAATATGTGGCTTAAAATACACTATAGTATAAAATCTAGTGACTTAATATGTACAAATTTGCTGGACAAGAAATAAATGTTAAAAAGCTATGAAGAAAAGAAAACATCACAAATCACAGAGAAGACCACAGTGGATTTTATCTCAGTAGCCTCATATTTAGCACTATTTTTTCTCTTTCTGAATCTTCCTCTGGTGATGTCAGATGTCTGAACTTAAGCAGTCTGTTCAATACTTCCCTGGCTGTCTCCTTCAGCTGTTAACCTAGTCACACTTTGCACTCAATCATGTTTAAGTACCCTAGGGCAGGACCAAATCTCTCCTGAAGTGAAGGCTATTGTTTCATCTTAGGCTGCTGCTGCTTGGAGGAGGGTGGTCTGCCAGAGCTGGATGGTCACTGCCATATGTGGGTTGGCTTAGCACCATGTGGGGGAGTTATTCTTTCAGTTCTTTCCCCAAGGCCTCCATCCTCAGTCTCTCTTTAAGCCTCTCTAGTCTACTCTGACTCCCCTCTGTTAGGGAACCACTGTTTATGGATATCTCCTTTGGTTGTTAATCTATTTAATCAGTACTCAACAGTCTGGTTTAAGCACCACAGGGCCAGGGCGGAGACCCTCCTGGGGTCAGGGCTATTGTTTCCCATCAGGATCTTGCTGCTTAGAGGGGAGTGGTCTGCCTGAGCACAATGGCTACTGCTGTTTGGGGGATGACTCAGCACTGGGCTCCCAATGGCTACTCTCTCAGTTCTCACACGAAAGTTTCAGTCCTTAGTCTGTCCTCAGGCATCACCAACTCACTGTTCCCCTGCCCTGGCCAGAGCCCAGGGTACTTGGCTGCAATTAAAAATTTGTGTGTTAGCCTTTTAAACTGCTCTTTGTGTCTATACCCATCCATCTCTGGCAGAGAATAACTCTGCTGCTTTTCACTGCTGGTTGTTATCTGTGTACTTTTTTGGCTCTGTTGCTCTAGGCTGGGAATCCTAGCTTAGGGTTTAGAGCCCATTCTCTTCAGGGAGATCAAACCAGCCACTTAATTATCCCTCAAGTGATGCTGCCTATGGGTGCCCAGCCAGGTCTCTTGAGTCTCCACCGCACTCCTTACCAAACAGGTTGTGCCGAAGCTGATTATTCTGTCTGTCCAAGGTTATAAGGCTTCTCTCTCTCTATTGCTCAGTTGTTTGATCTTGATGATTCTCCACAATTGAGTTGTAATTCCAGGTTGGCCCTGGAAGGAGGTTAGTGTGACTTCCATTCACTCATCTGCCATCTTCTCAGTCTCTTGCCAGGTGTCTCTTGAATAATGGGTGCCTGTTTGAACTGCAAATGTCAATGGAAAAAATGCATATAAGTGTATCCATGCAGTTCAAACCTGTGCTGTGTGAGGGTAAGCTGTACAATTTTTGCACATTTTATTTGGTACAATAATTATTGATTGATTTCTAAGAATTTTTAAAAACTATATCCTGATTACTAAACTTATAAAACCTTCATACATGACAAACCCTCCGCTCATACAATGCTCAAATGTGAAAAAATCAAAAGGTTTCCTCTAAACATCAAGACAAGGAAAGGATGTCTCCTCTCACCACTGTTTTCAGCATAGTACTGGAAATCCTGGCCAAGGCAATCAGGCAAGAGAAACCGATCAAAGCCATTCATATTGGAAAGGAAGAATTAAAAATGTCACTTTTTGAAGATGACATGATTATTTCTACAGAAAACCCTAAATATTCTACCTAAAACCTGTTAGAAACAATAAACAAATATAGTAAAGGTGCAAGATAAAGAATAAATTTTAAAAATATATTGCATTCTTATATATTAATACATTTCAGAAAAATAAATAAAATTAATACTTTTTGCAATTACAACAAACAATAAAATACATAGAAATAAACAAAGTATATGAAGGACTTGTGCACTGAAAACAATAAGATATTATTAAAAGAGATTGAAGAAGACAGAAAGTAATAGGAAAGTATTCTGTGTCTAGATATTGGAAAAATCAATATAGTTAAAATGGCCACATTACCTATCCAAAGCAATATACAGACTTCATAAATTCCTAATGAAAATCCAAATGACATTTTTTAAAGAGATGGAACAAAAATATCAGTAGAAACACAAAAGACTTTGCATATTCAAAGCAATCCAGAGATAAATGAATGAAGGTG
Organism: Artibeus jamaicensis; assembly: GCF_021234435.1. Classification (NCBI taxonomy): domain Eukaryota; kingdom Metazoa; phylum Chordata; class Mammalia; order Chiroptera; family Phyllostomidae; genus Artibeus; species Artibeus jamaicensis. Next base: position 3,711,661 of record NW_026521810.1, on the reverse strand, counting down.
AAGGTTTCACACCCTTGACTTCAAGTTATACTACAGAGATACAATAATCAAAACAGCAATGTACTGGAAGAAAAACAGACATACAGAACAATGGAATAGAATTGAGAATCCAGAAATAAACCTATATGTAATGGGCAAATAATCTTCAACAAATAAATAAAAAAACATGATGAAGAAAAGAAAACCTTTTTAATAAGTGGTGCTTGGAAAACTGGAAAGCCACATGCAAAATAATGAAATTAAACTTTTTTGTCTCCATATACAAAAAAAAATAACTCAAAATAAGACAGAGACCTAATTATAAAACCTGAAACAATAAATTACACACAAAAAAAAACACGAGTACTGAACTTATAGATCTTGGTCTTAGAGTAGTAATTTGACCCTAAATGCAAATTAATGGAACATATAAACTAAAAAGCTGCACAGCAAAAGAAATAATCAACAACAGCAACAACAAAAAAGCTAACCAACCAAATGGGAGAAGATATTTGAAAAGCAACAGCTCTGACAAACAGTTAATACCCAAAATATATACAGCTCTCATACAAATCAATACTGAACAAACAAGCAATCCTATTAAATTGAGCCACAGACCTGAACAGACACTTCTCCCAAGAAAACATACAAATGGCCAATAGCTAAATGGAGATATGTTCAACCTCTCTAGCTATTAGGTAAATGCAAATCAAAACCACAATGACATACTACCTCACAACTATTACAATGGCTATTATCAACAAAGACAGGTTATAACAAGTGTTGGAGAGGTTGTGGAGAAAAAGGAACTTTCATTCACTGCTGTGGGAAGGTAAACTGGTACAGCCACTATGGAAAACAATATAGAAGTCCCTCAATTAATTAAGAATATAGTTACCATATGACCCAGAAAACCCTTTTTTGGGTATCTACCCAAAAATTGAAAACAAAATTTCTAAAACATATGCTCCCCTATGTTTATCATGGCATTATTCATGGTGACCAAGACATGGATACAACTAAAATGGCCTTCAATAGATGATTGGATAAAGAAGATGTGGTACATATACAGGGGAATACTACACAGCCATAAGAAAAAATGAAGTACTGCTATTTGCAACAACATGCATGGGTCTTGATAATATCAGTTCAAACAATATAAGTCAGAGAGAAAAAGTCAAGAACCATATATTTTTACTTATACATGGGACGTAAAACTGAAAGTAACAAATAAACAAACAAGACTAACGAAAACTCATAGACAGAGACAACAGTTTGGTGTTTACCAGAAAAAATCAGTGTTGGGGCCTAATGAAAGGTAGAGAGGTATAGTATATGCTGATAGGAAATCTAGTTTTGGAGGTGGGCACACAAAACAATATACAGATGATTATAATAGAATTGTATACTTCAAACCTATGTACTTTTTAAAATAATTAAGACTACATATTTTTTCAATTTTAAAAAAATGTTTCAATTAAACCTTACAATCAATATTATGCTCTTTTTTTAGATGTACAGCACAGTCATTAGATAATAGTGTAGTTTGCAGAGTATATTTCAAATACCCACCTGGTCCTACACATAGTTATTACAATATTATTGACTATAGTCTTTATGCTATACTTTATATCTCTATAACTACCTTCTAACTACCAACTTGTACTTCTTAATGCTTTGACATTTTTCTCCCAGCACCCAAAACCTGCCTCCCCTCTGGAAGGCTAATATAATTTTATTAACAAATGTCACTCCAGTAAATTTAATAATCATCTTCCAAGGAGACCTGTATGCATTATGTGTGCTGCAAATATAGCTCTCAGTGTCTGTCTTATTTTACCAATTTCTGCATATTTTGGTGACAGAAAGTAGTTTTTAATTTTAATGTGGTTGAACTATTCAATATTTTTAATTGATTTTGCTTTTTGTGTTTTATTGAAAAAATCTTTCCTATGTCACCATCAAGACATTAAGACTTTTTTTACAAATTCTTCTGAAATTTATAAACCTTAGCTTTATACATTTGTTTTACTACATTTTTAATTTAATGTGTATAGTGTGAAGTAGGGATCTACTTTTATCTTTACCATGTATACCCAATTACCTCGTGCCCATTTATTATAAAGCCCGTTTCCCAGCATCAGAAATTGTACTTCTCTCATATATCAAGTTTCCATATATGTGTGATCTGTTTTCCAGCCCCCTTACATAGTTTATACACTAAAGATATTACTCTGTTATCTTCAATGTTATGAAGAGTCATTTCCTTTCTGACCTCTCCCTGTGCAGGATCTCAGCCTTTGTCTTGTGACTTCACACAACTTATCCAACCATTCAGATTATAGTCTCCTGAAATTGGTGCATGTCCTTCTTCATCAGTTTATGCTGTTTCTGTAATATTTTCTTTAAATCAAATCTCAAATAAAGTTTTAAAAACCAAGTTTTTAAATATCTTAGGTTTTCCTGAAGGACCACACATTTTTCAGAAACATTACTTCATTCTGTAAATGTTGCTTTTGTAAATGTTAATGTTTCTGTTTTGTAAATGTTCTTGTTTCTATTTATGATATTCATTATTGTAACATGTTAAACTAATATATTGTGGCTTATATTCATATGGGAATAATATAAAATAGAAAGTAATGTTAATTGCTAATGTATTTAACCACTTTCTTAGTATAAAATTTGGGAGTTCACTAAATGGTGGTTACTAAGATGCATATACATATTAATAGTAATAACAATAACTAGCAATAATTTTCAGGATTACAAAGACCTTATAAAATATGAGAAATCCCTCTTGAATTACATTTTATAAACTTTTGGAACAGTTGACAACCATAAGTAAATTATTACACAATTACTAAACAAGAGAATGACTTAAACTTATTTCTTCATTTATTTTTATTTTGTTTTCAAAATCTTTATTTTCCATCCTAAAACCAAATGGTATGGGCTAATAATTTATAAAATATCCTGACTATTTAAACAAACACATAAAAGTCCTTGTTTAAGCCCTTATAATAGACTGTTTTTATCACCCTCTCGGTTTCCCTTTGTTCAGGCTTGTGTTATTTTAACCTTACAGTGATCTTTCAAATGGACAAATATGGCCATATCACTTATAGTTCATGTCTCACCTTTGTGATTCCTGTTTCTTCCTCACTCCACACAGCCCAAGAAGTGAAGGTAACAGAGTTGCATGTTACATGATCCTGAAACTGTAATCTTCAAACTTTATCATGCATGAAAAACAATCGTCATACTTGCCAAGGTTGCAGATATATAGATTCAAGTCCAAGAAAATATAATTTGGAAGGTGTGGGGAAAAGCTAGGATTATGCAGGTTTTATAAGTAGAATAAGACTACAAATATACATATTTGTAGACTACAAAGATATATATATATAAAATGACTACAAACATATATATAATTATGTTTTATATATATAAAACATATTATATATGTTTTTATTATATATAATTATATATAACATTTTTCCGTTTCCTGTGATTTTAGAATGTCAAAATTTCTGCTGTCTCTAAGGTTCTGCCTGGGCTGAATAAGTTTTTGTCTTTTCCTATTTTTCAGTGTGTACTGTTCCCATTTATCCCACCAACCTAGGTGTAGACTCACCCTCTTTCTTTGATTTTTATATACATTCAAAACACACACACATACACACTTGAAAGGTCTTTGTGTGGTTACCAGCTTTTATAAGTATTTGTAGTAACACAGCAGATGGCATTAAATAACTTCAACAATCTTGAGATTTTACAGAGCACCTCTATTCTTAAAAGTGGCCACAATGAATTATTTTATTTTTATATTTAATTGTTCAAGTACAGTTCTCTACATTTTAACCCCACCACACCTCCCACCCCACCCAACCTTGCCTCCCACCCTTGAACCTACACTTCTTTGGTTTTGTCCATTGGTCCTTTATACATGTTCCTTGATGGCCCTTCCTCTATTATCCCCTATCATCCCTCTCCCCCCCTCCTCTCTGGTTATTGTCAGTTTGTTCTTTACTTCAGCATCTCTGGTTGTATTTTGCTTGCTTGCTTATTCTTTTGATTAGTTTACACTTAAAGGTGAGATCATATGATATTTGTCTTTCAACACCTGGCTTATTTCACTTAGCATAATGTTCTCCTGTTGCATCCATGCTGTCGTAAAGGGCTTTAACTCCCTCCTTCTTTCTGATGCATAGTATTCCATTGTGTAAATGTACCACAGTTTTTTATCCACTCATTTACTGATGGGCACCTAGGTTGTTTCTAGCCCTTGGCTATTGTAAATTGTGCTGCTATAAACAGCAGTGGGGTGTACGGTGAAATTTTTATTGGTTGTAATAATCATGTAGGATCCTGCCCTCTCTCCATCTTTACCTTGCCAGAACCCCTCTCCTTTTCCCTCTAAATATATTTCTCCTTTCTTCTTGTTCAAATAATTCTGACTTCTCACTCCATCCAGCTGCATCTAGTCCTTACATTCAATCTCAGTTTATGCCAACTTTTACATAACATGTTCTTTATGATAATACTGGCACATATTGATGTGGTAAAATACTAACTGCCCTGAATATGATGGTGGTAGAAAATGGGGCCTTGGGGAGGTCATGAGAGTGCTGATTAATGGAATTAGTGTATTATAAAAAAGACACCTCATGTGAGGACGCAGTAGGGAAATACCAGCTATGAAGTAAAGAGAGGGCTTTCACTGGAACACAATGCTGGTGGCACCTTGAGGTTGGACTTCTAAACCTCCAGAATTGTTAGAAATAAATTTCTTTTGTTTATAAGCCACCCAATATGTGGTATTTTGTTATAGCAACCTAAATCAAGGGAATATATATGCTTACATATTTATATTTTAGGCACTATTCTAAGCATAGTGACACACATTATCATCTAGTTCTCATAAAACTCTTCTGACATATTCTCTTACATTCCCATTTTGCAGAATAAAAATCAAGTGACTTGCCCAAGGGTACACAGCCATAAGTGACAGAGCCTTTAGGTGAGTCCCAGATATCATTCCTTTGCTGACTTTACTCTCTTGTCTACTATGTCATCAGAGTGACATGAGTGAGGCCTTTTTCACGTCACTTACAGTCTGCGTTTGAAATGCTGGGATTCTACCAACCAGACTCTTGGCACCCAGAGGATTTGCCCCATGGTTGCATGTCCACTTCCTTCTGATGACCAAAGCCCTGCCCATGTGCTGACTTACTACTTTAAGTTATCATTCACTATTTGTTCCACCAATCTTAGTCCTTTCAAGTAAAAGACCTACTCATTGGTGTATTTGTTTTCTGGGTCATGGCTGCTAGCCAGACCTTTGTTCTGCCGTCATTTTCATACTCTGCAATCTCTGTAATGTTATGCCTCCTGATAACTTTGCCCGATTTGGAGAGTTGTATAAATGTTCATTGAAAGATTCCCTACCTTTTTCCACTTCTGGTATCTCTATACACTTCAACTTGAGACTTCTAATGTGGTCTAAACAACAGCTTAGCCTTCACCACCAAATTTTGGCCATTATTCAGGTCTGACTTAGGTATCTAAGTATAGGTCTATATCCAATGCTATAACAACAGAGCCCACTATCCCATAATCCTACTTGTTCTGTGTTTCAGTGGTCGATTTATTTTGTGCTTGCTCTGCAGAAATTAAATTAACACATAAGGTTGATATATATATATATATATATATATACACACACACACACATATATATACATATATATATATATATATAATTTGTATTCTCTTCCTCATTCTATATGCTCTACAACTGGTACATTAATTTTAATTTTATATAATCAAATACTGCTCCCTTTTGAAGGTTTGATATCTTAATTAAAATCTTATTAAACCCATATTGAGTACTCACTCTTGGCAAAAGTAGACTGTGGCATACTCTTCTGTTTTCAGATCCACACATTCAAGCCCAATTCTCAGCCTTAGAGACCCCCATACACCCTTTTATTTTTCTACTGAAAGTAACCCTAACATATCACTTTCCACCCAGTGACTTGACAGCAACTAATGGCCTCAAGAAAACATTTATTTTTTTAATTTTTTTAAAATGTATTTTATTGATTATGCCATTACAGCTGTTCTATTTCCCCCCTTCATTCCCCTCCACCCTGCACACCCCTCCCCCCACCATTCCTTCCCTTTAGTTTATGACCATGTGTCTCAAGTTCTTTAGATTCTATGTTTCCCATACCATTCTTGCCCTCCCCCTATCTATTTTCTACCTACCGTCTATGCTACTTATTCTCTGTACCTTCTCCCCCACTTCTCCTTCTCCCAGTCCCCTGTTGCTAACCCTCCATGAGATCTTCATTTCTATGGTTCCACTCCTGATCTAGCTGTCCTCTTAGTTTGCTTTTATTTTAGGTGTGGTTTTTAATGTTTGTGAGTTTGCTGTCCTTCCACTGTTCATATTTTTTATCTTCTTTTTAAAATATTTTATTTATTTATCTTTAGAGGAGAAGGGAATGAGAGAGGGAGAGAAATATCAATGTATGGTTGCCTCTTGTTTGCCCCCTGCTGGGAACTGGCCTGCAACCCAGGCATATGTCCTGATTGGGAATCAAACCGCGATACTCTGGTTTGCAAGCCCATGTTCAATCCACTGAGCTACACTAGCCATGGCCATATTTTTATCTTCTTTTTCTTAGATAAGTCCCTTTAACATTTCATATAATAAGGGCTTGGTGATGATGAACTCCTTGAATTTATCTTATCTGAGAATCACTTTATCTGTCCTTCCATTTTAAATGAAAGCTTTGCTGGATAGAGCAATCTTGGATGTAGGTCTTTGGATTTCATGACTTGGAATACTTCTTTCCAGCCCCTTCTTGCCTATAAGGTCTCTTTTGAGAAATCCACTGACGGTCTGATGGGAAGTCTTTTGTAGGTGACTGTCCCCTTATCTCTTGCTGCTTCCAGGATTCTCTCCTTCATTTTAATCTTGGCTAATATAATTATGATGTGCCTTGGTGTGTTCTTTCTTGGGTCCAACTTCTTTGGGACTCTCTGAGCTTCCTGGATTTCCTGGAAGTCTATTTCCTTTGCCAGCTTGGGGAAGTTCTCTTTTATTATTTGTTCAAATAAGTTTTCCTCTCATGACTGTTCCTTTTCCCCTTCTGGTACCCCTATAATTTGCATGTTGGAACGTTTAAAAATGTCCTGAAGATTCCTAAGCCTCTCCTCATTTTTTCGAATTCTTGTTTCTTCATATTTTTCTCTTTGGTCATTTTTTTCTTCCTTCTGGTTCACTCCTTTGATTTGAGTCCCAGTTTTCTTTCCATTACTATTGGTTTCCTGTGCATTTCCTTTCATTTCAATTAGTTTAGCCTTCATATGTTCCTCTAATTTGTGACTAAAACCAACCAGTTCTGTGAGCATCCTAATCACCAGTGTTTTGAACTGTGCATCTGAAAGTTTGGCTATTTCTTGGTTGCTTAGAGTTATAGACTCTGGGGCTTTGAGCTGTTCTTCTTGAGCCATAATGTTTTGCTTTGTTCGTGCCTGTTATGAGGAGAGGAGCCTTAGGTGTTCACCAGGTCACAGCCACCCAGGTTGCTGGTTTGTGATGCTGTATGTCGGGGCAGGGTCAGAGAGGGACAATAGTGCTTCCCTCTGCTGCTTTCTGCCGCTGGGGCTTGTGAGGTCCATCTCACTGCTCGCTTCTTCACTGGTTTATCTGCATGTGAATGTGTGACCTTGGTCAGCCCTCAGTGGGTCCACCCGCTGCTACTCCACACCTGGGATCTGCCCACGGCTGCCTGCATTCCTGGGTTGCATGCCCAGGTTGGTCTGGTGGATCTTTCCTGCCCGATCCCACCCTGCTACATGCTCTGCCCCTCTTATTGGTTTGGCTGAAGGGTTTGCTGTTGTCAGACTTCAATATAGTTCAATTTTCTGTGGTTTGGCTGTGTTTCTGTTGCTAAAACTTTGTTTTTAAACTTGGTTGTGTGAGAAGGTACAGTGTTTCCACCTATGCCTCCATCTTGGCAGAAGTCCTCAAGAAAACATTTAAAATGAAGTACATTACAGAGACATTGACAGAGAAAAATTAATTTAGAAGGAAAGTGACTTTGAAGAACAACAGATAGAATGGGTACAATGCCAATGAGAAAGGAAGTTCAGAGAAGGACCAAGAGTGGCTTGACCACAATGAAAAGCAATAATCTCTGACTAGGCAAGTTGTCCAAACTCAAATCTCACACCTGCATGACAAATAACAGCTTTTACATATCAGATGTATCACTAGTGACAGATCATTCAGTAAGTTGTCTTTTTATCTTGTTGATGGTGTTATTTGCTGTGCAAAGAATTTTTAGTTTGATGTAGTGTCATTCATGTATCGTTCCTTTTTTTCCCCTTGCCTGAGGGGATATGTGAGAAAAACTATTGGTAAAAGAAATATCAAATATTTAATTGCCTATGTTTTCTTCCAAGAGTTTTATGGTTTTAAGACTTACGTTTAAGTCTTTAATGCATTTTGAGTTAATTCTCATGTATGGTGTAAGAAGATGGTTCAGTTGGACTTTTTTTTTTGTGTGTGTATCTATCTGTCCAATTTTCTCAACACCATTTATTGAATAAACTGCCTTTTTATGTTTTGCCTCATTTGTCAGAGATTAATTAATCAAGCTAATACAAAAAATGTTGAATGCAAAGTTTAATTAAAAAATAAAATTAAAAAAATGATTACTCAAAATCATACTGATATAAATAACAAATAGCAAAAATATTTTACCTTTATTTGTGTATCCAGTGAAAGATAAAAAAGTTGATGTTATAATATAATCAAAAGAATAAAAACTGTACTTAGTGACACTTGTAGAGTTCCAGACAACACAGCACCTATGGCCAGGGTGGCCTGGATTCAAATACAGCTGTTACCTATTAGTTATTTTATTTAGGAGCAAGTCACTATCCTCCTGTGTCTTAGATTTGTCATGTGTAAAATAGGAATAATCATAGTCCCTTTCTTCTATGTTTTTGTACAGTTAAGCAAATCATCATTGTAAATAACATTTGAACAATTCATGGTATATCTATCAAAATAAAATGTAAAAAAACACAATGTATGTTTCTAAAACAATTGCACCTAGTGTATGGAAGCTTCTGAGAAATAGCACTGGAGCCCATAGGATTTCTACAAAAGGGCCATGTGGCAATACAGACTTTAAGAGCCAGTGAAGCCTTGTAAAAATTAGGTCTATGTGGTAGCGTTACCTCAGGAAAGAAAAAAGGATTGAACTATATTATATTATACATATGTCCTCATTTTGCTTCCCTGATATCATACCTGGGGAAAAAAAAGATCCTATTATGTAATATTTTAACCTGCACCTATTTAAAGGAAATGTTAAAAATACACTTATTACCAAGACAGGAAGACTGTGTATTTTCAAACAAAATATTTTAAAAGCCTACAGCCTTTTACATCACTATTAAAGCAAAACCATTTTAAAAAAGCATTTTACATAATAAATCTTGAACTGCACCATTAAGGTTCTGTGTGCTAAATAAGTCTTCACTTTCAGTTAGTTACACCAATCAGAGGTAGAAAGCTGATGTACAATTCTATTTCCCTAACAGTGGGAGAGAAGCAATTGAAGTTTTGGTGATGTTTTCTATTACAAGATGAACTTTAATTGTTTCTAGGTTTCACATTACTTTCAATTTTATATATAGCAAGAATCTACAACAAGGTTAAATCTAGATGAAGCCAATCAGTTTATTATGTGAATTTACAAGGAAGAAATGCATTTTAGTCATGTATGTAACATGTTGTTTAAAGGATGCTTATTATTACACTTCTGAAGTTATAGAGGTTGTATGAATTAATGAATAAATGGACACACATATTATTAGCTAATTCCAGAGAAATAAAATAACAAAAAACACATTGGTTCTTCTATGATTAGAGAATTAAAATTAAACACAAGCAGCTAAATATACCGCTTTTTCTGCTTTTAGGATTATCACCCCCTTCAGAACACCACAAATATGGGCACAGTTATATGACAACAGCACATTGTGCAAACAGACAGGAGAGCAGGCTGTTGTAATGATAGTGACAGTATAAATAAGTTTGGGTTGACAAAAATATTGATAAATATAAAAATGAGGAAAATGCTGGTTCCATAATCTCCATATAACCATTCATGCACTGAAACATCACTGCTTGTTGTATTTAGAAATTTTATGTATTTCAGAGTTCTTTTTGAAAAGGAATATAAATCTCAAGAAGTGGTCATAATTCTAACCTTTAAAAACTAAATGTTTAATAAATACAAAACAGACATTAGAATAATAGATAAAAACAATGTACCCATATGTCAAGTTTACGGATGAAAGATGTTCGTATCTCTGTATTCGCAAAGGCATGTGGTAAAATTTTTTCTCCTTCCCTCATATTCTGGGTAAATAAACTGAATTTCTTACAGTCTAAGAATTAACAACAACGTGTCACAAGACAGGTGTTTAAAATATACATAAATATCAGCCCTCCAGATTCAGCTGAGAGATATCAAAATACTTTCACCTGTCTTAAGGGGAGAGCTTGAGAAAGAAAGGGGGAGAAACATGTGTGTGGTTGCCTTTCATGTGCCAGCCCTCGATGACCTAGCTCATAATCCAGGCATGTGAACTGACTGGGAATCAAACCAGTGACCCCTTAGTTCAGAGGCCGGTACTCAGTCCACTGAACTACACCAGCCAGGCTGAAAAAAAAAACTTTTGAGAGAACACTTAACCTTAAGTGATACCTTCTTGGCAAATTTTAAGTATAAATTATGGGATTGTTAACTATGAGGGGGGACTGCCTAAAAACTAGAATTATCTTGCAGAGTGGGGGCTCCTTGTAGTGCAGGCTTCCCCAGCTAAGTAACAGCTGGTGTTGTTGTGGCTGTGCCTGGCTTCAGTGGATTTTTTTTAAAAAGAATCTTTTCAACACATTTGCCCACTCCATGATGGGTTATTAATGAGTGTGCTTGCCCACATCACACTGAGTGTTCAGCAGATTTTCACCAAAATGGCATTGCTCCCATGCCCTACCCTCCCTATTCACCCAATCTTACCCTGAGCAATTTTTTTTTTTGTTTGTTTCCCTGGATGAAAAAAGTCGTCAAAGAGAAACACTTTGCTAATGTGGAAGAGGTGAAACCAAACAAATAAACAAATAAAACAAACCTGAAAACAAAACAAATGGCAAAAGCACTAAAAGGCAAAAAATTGACAAGTTCAAAATCAGTGTTGAGCAGTGGAAAAAACATCATGATAAGTGTCTAGTATCTTAAGGCTGAATAATGTTACATTGTATGCATAAACCACTTTTTAAAAATTCTGTATATCTCTCCATGGGCATTTAGGTTTCTTCCATACCTTAGTTTTTAAGACTGCAATAAACATGGGACTTCAGGGCTCTCTTTGAGATTCTGATGTCAATTATTTTGGATATACACTGTGAAGTAGGTTTGCCATATCAAACACCTTTAAACATCTTTAAAAATAAAACACATTTTGTGTGGGTTTTGGCCTGGTGTCTCTCCATTTGCTTACTTCGACAGGTGTACTTAGCCATTCTCTGCCCAGTTCTATGCCCAACTCTATCACATAGGTTCCCCTGGCCTCTAGTTCCTGTTTAGAAGGGCCAACAGGAGACACTGGCATGGGACTGGAGGGTCAAAAGAAAGAGAGACCAGATTATAGCCCTTATTTCCTCTGCTGTGTTTCAAGCAGTAACTGCAGCTATGACTACACTGCTAAAAGGTGGACTTTTGTCCATGGCTCCAATTTTTTCTCTGGGCTTTTTCTCTTTTTATCTCTTCAGGCTAAGTGGTGGTAATGGAATCCCCGTACCACTAGTCTTTGGGTTCTCCACCATCTTTGTTGCATTTCTTAATTGAGTTCATGCTTTTATAGTCATTCTATCAACTGTCCTTTTTAAACTCTTTCAATTTGCCTTGTTTTTTTCTCCCTGCTGAAACCTTGAGTGATACAATGATTTCAAAGTAAGTAGTGTCATTTATTAATACCAAGTTATTTTAGTATTGTTTAATGAAGACAGACACAATTCATAAGAGTGACAATCATGATAATACTTTTACAAGGCTGTGTCTGCTTTTATAGGAGTAAAAGTTAATATAAGAATAATTGCACAATAATATAGCATAAAAGTTTTGCTGAGGAACTTTCTGCATTTTGGAAATGTAGAAGCTTTATGTAGATTCTGCTCCATGAGGTTTAGTACTTCATCACAGGGCCTTGGCAGAAGGTCTCTCTCACTGTAAACATGCAATAATTATCATTTTAACTAAATACTTAAAATTAAATTAGAAGAATGACATAGAATGTTCTTGAATAGAAAATATTTTTGTAGGCATATGTGTACTTCTCTTTGTGTGTGTGCTCAAATGTATTTTCCGTGGATGGCTGCCACAAAGAACTCCAGCTGCACATATGTCTTAAGAAGAGGCTAGGGCTTCTTCTCCAGACTAAAATGTAGTCTGTTTCTTCATCCTCTTGAATCTGGTGAGGGAATATCTCTATAATTGCACTGATCTCTATAATTGCAGTAAAATATGGTGATTGTCACACTACTGGGTTTAATCCTTGACTGGTCTGGAAGCCTTCTTTTTCTTCCTCTTACAAGGCTGGACACTATGCTGGGACTGTCATGTGGTGAGATGCCTAAACCACATGGAGAAAACCTGGAGGATGAAATGTTATGTTTTATGACAGTTAATAAAGTTAAGAAACAGGCAAACACCACAAAAGGGAAGGGAAGGGAAGGGAATGGAGGGAAGAAGACATCACAAAGTTTGGTGTTCCAATAGCAGTCACCTAAGCTGATGCCGCATGGCATAGAGACAACCCCCCAGCTGAGCCCTTCCTGAATATCTGACTCACAAGTTATGAATAATATTTATTTTATACTACTGAGTTTTAGTGTAGTTATTTTATGTGGCACCATGGACTAAACTGTGTATGTGTGTATGTAACTATGATAAAGGTACATTCTCAAAGGATGGAATATTTAATACAATTATTAATACAAGAAACAAAAGAACTCAAAGATGGACATTTACCTCACATCTTACAAAGTAAATTTCAGACACATCTAAAATGCAAATATTTTTAAATCTCACACAATTACTAGAAACAATATAAGAAAGTAGTTATGTAGTCATTGAAAACTTTCTGTACGTGACACAAATGTTGGTAACTAAAAAAATAAAAATATTAAAAAGTTTACACTAAATACTACATAAAAACTTAAAGACAAACATAATAAACAGAACTATGTTACAGAAAAAGGGTTAACACCCCAAAAGTGTAAAAACTCATACAGATTTTAAAATTATGAATACCCTTACCCCCCCAAATAGGCCAAGTATGTAAAGGGGAAACTTACCAATAATTACAAATAGAAAAATAGAGATAAATAAGAAAATATGTTAGCCTACACTAATAATAAAATATAATTTAAAATAAAATATGATAGTGTATTTTTCTATGAGCTTGATCAACATGAAAAACAAATGAAAGGTAATCCTGCTGTATGAAATAAAAAGCAAAAATATTCCATCAAAAGAAAAATAAAAACAGTACATAGTGAATGAAAATAACAGGATGGTATTAGAATGCTTTGTCCCAGTCTTTCTTGAGCCTAGAATTTGTTCTTTATTTTGGTGTCTATAAATATTTTAAAATCTTTATTATATTCCCAACTTTTTAATTAAGGTGGTTTGTGTTGGATTTCTGTCACCAGAAAACACTAGTATATTATCATATAATAATATATAGTATAATACAGTGTAATGAAATTAAAAAATTATAGCAGTATAATACAGTAGTAAGTAATAATAACAAAATGATCTGTTACAGTATAGATAAAGAATAAGGGGTCATCTATGACATTAAAATGACTTAGCTCCATAAACTCATTTAAAATACATTTTTTAAAAAATGGTCTAGTTATAACCAGGGTGGCTCAATGGATTGAGCGCTGGCCTGTGAACCAAAGAGTCACTGATCTGATTCCCAGTCAGAGCACATGCCTGTGTTGTAGCCCAGGTCCCCAGTAGGGTCACGTGACAAACAACCACACACTAATGTTTCTCTCCCTCTCGTTTCTCTCCCTTCCCCTCTGCCTAAAAATATAAATTAATATAAACAAACAAACAAATAGATAGATAGATAAAATAACCTATTTTGGTGGCTCAGTTGGTTGGAGCCCATGCACCAGGAGTTTGTCAGTTTGATTCCTGGTGAGGGCATATGCCTAGGTTGCAGATTTGATCCTCAGTCTGGGTGTATATGGGAGGCAACCAATGGATGTTTCTCACTGGCATATACATTTCTCTTTTTCTCTCCCTGCCTCTCTCTCTAAAATCAATAAAATATTTTCTGGTGAAAATTAAAGAAAATTAATCAAACAATACTACAAGCTTCAGCAGCCTTCTTTGTCATGCAGAGGGACCTAGTTCAGGGACAGTAAACCAGACCAAAGGGGGGTATAATCAGTGGGAGGGGGATGAGTAGGGCAGAGGAGTTGGGAGGAAATGGAGACAACTGTAGTTGAACAACAATAAAAAATAGAGGGGCAATTTAGAACAATATTATTTTATTTTTATCAGTGTGGCTTGGGAACTGGCCTCATTTTAGAGTGCTATAAATGATGCTGTGAGTAAATTCACAGTGACTAAAATGCCAGACAGTGAAATGCCAGCTGCAGAAATATCTCAAAAGCTTGTGTCAGTGGGCAAAAAATTGGTATTTGAGCTTACAAAAAGATAAATATAAGGAAATGACTTTAAAAGAAAGTTGGTCAGCCTATACATAAAGAGTGTAAATGACTTATGAATCTTTTTTTGCAGATATCAGTCCCACAGTTTTCACAGGAAAAGGTTTTCAAACCCATCTTATGGTGTTAACTTGTCCTAAATCCAAGATATACAAAAGTGACAGAGTATTAGAAACTCCTGAGAAGAATGCACTAACTACAAGTTGTTAGACATATTCCAGAATAATGTTCTGATAAATTGTTCCTTGAATTTTAACTATAGTATTGATAAAGTGTTTCCCTGTTTAAGTGAATCTCTTAGAGTGCTTGTGAATACAAAATGTTGCATGGATGCATGTCTTTAAAAATTAATTTCCCATAAAATATTTTAATTTGTATTATTTATCTCAACTTAACCTGTAGATTAAAAAAAAACATAAACAGTTAGACTTCCAGCCAAGATGGAGGCATAGATAGACACACTGTGCCTCCTCACACAACCAAAAAAGGACAACAATATATTAAAAACCAAAACCAACCAGAACTGAAAGAAAATCGAACTGTATGGAAGTCTGAAAACCAAGAAGTTAAAGAAAAAACATTCATCCAGACTGGTAGGAGGGGCAGAGACTGGCAGCCCAGCAGAGAGAACTCAACGCAAGGCAGTGGCTAGAGGACCTGGGCAAGGCAGCAGCTGGTGGACTCAGCAAGGCAGCAGACTGTGGCCTGGGCTGTCCCACATTTATGTGCAGATAAACCAGGAGGAAGTACTGGGGAGCAAGATAGACCTCACAACCCAGAGTTCTAGCACCAGAAATTAAAGTCTCAAACCTCTGATTGAAAATACCTGTGGGCATTGAGGTGGCAGCAGAAGAAACTTCCAGACTCATGGGAAAGACCCACAGGGTCCTAGAATGTACACAAACCCACCCACCCAAGAATCAGCACTGGAAAAGCTCAATTTGATTGTGGGTAGTGGGGTAAGTGGCTGAAAACAGCAGAGAGCAGAGGAAGCACCATTGTTCCCTGTCAGAACCCTCCCCTACATACAACCTCACAATGCAGCAACTTGGGTTGCCCCACCCTGATGAACTCGTAAAGGTCTGCCCCTTACTATGTAACAGGCACCAGGAGACAAAAAAAAAAAAATGGTCCAAATAAAAGAACAGATCAAAGCTCCAGAAAAAAATACAATTAAGTAATAAAGAGATAGCCAACCTATCAATGCACAGTTCAAAACACTGGTAGTCAGGATGCTCACAGAATTGGCTGAATATGGTTGCAAATGAGATGAAAAAATGAAGGCTATGCTAAGTGAAATAAAAGAAAATGTAAAGGGAACCAACAGTGACAGGAAGAAAACTGAGACCCAAATCAATTATGTGAGCCAGAAGGAAGAAAGAAACATTCAATCAGCACAGAATGGAGAAACAGGAATTCAAAAAAATGAGGAGAGACTTAGGAACCTCTAGGGCATCTTCAAACATTTCAACATTTGAATCATAGGGGTACAAGAAGAAGAAGAGGAAGAGCAAGACACTGAACTTATTTGAGCAAATAATGGAGAACTTCCCCAATGAGGTAAATGAAATAAACGTTTAGGAAGATCAAGAAGCTCACAGAGACCCAAAGAAGTTGGACCCAAGGAGGAACACACCAAGGCACATCATAATTACATTAGCCAAGATTAAAGGTAAGAAGAGAATCTTAAAAGCAGCAAGAGAAAAGGAGACAGTTACCTACAAAGGAGTTCTCATAAGACTGTGTCAGCTGATTTCTCAAAAGAGACCTTACAGGCAAGAAGGGGCTGGAAAGAAGTATTTAAAGTCATGAAAGGCAAGGACCCAAACCCAAGATTATTCTATCCAGCAAAGCTATTATTTAGAATGGAAGGGCAGATAAAATGCCTCCAAGATAAGGTCAAGTTAAAGGAGTTCATCATCACCAAGCCCTTATTCTATGAAATGTTACAGGGGCTTATCTAAGAAAGAGAAGATCAAAAATATGAACAGTGAAATGACAACAAACACAGTTATTACCACCCATAAAAGAAAAACAAAGCAAACAGCTAGTACAGGGGCAGAATCACAGAAACAAAGATCAAATGGAGGGTTAGCAACAGGGGAGTGGGAAGAAAAGAGGGGGGCTAGATACAGAGAATAAGTAGCATAGATG
This sequence comes from Artibeus jamaicensis, assembly GCF_021234435.1. Taxonomy (NCBI): domain Eukaryota; kingdom Metazoa; phylum Chordata; class Mammalia; order Chiroptera; family Phyllostomidae; genus Artibeus; species Artibeus jamaicensis. The sequence goes on along the minus strand of NW_026521810.1, from coordinate 3,694,687 downwards.
GTAGGTAGAAAATAAATGGAGGGTAAAAATAATATAGGAAATGTAGAATCCAAAAAAAACTTATATGCATGACCCATGGATATCAAGAAAGGGGGGGGGACGTGGATGGGAGGGGGTGTGTAGGGCTGAAGGAAATAAAAGGGGGGATAATGGGACAACTGTAATAGCATAATCAGTGAAATATATTTTTAAAATTTTTTTGAATGAACTGACAGTAACCAGAGGGAGGCAGGAAGGGATAATGGGGGCAAAAGGGAGAAGGGTTTTCAAGAACATCTGTAAAAGAACACATGAACAAAACCAAAGCGGGATAAAATCAAGGGTGGGAACTGGATGGTTGCAATGGGGAATGTGGTGGGAGGAAAATGAAGATAACTGTACTTGAAAAACAATTTTAAGAAGTTTAAAAAAAAAACCTAAATCAGAATGTCTTTTTCTAAGAAAGGTAGAAAATGGATGTACACATAAGTTGTGTTTGTATTAATGAAGTAGAAATATGCCTATGTGATCTAGTCAAGTATTTATTTCTTTTGATGTGAGGAGAAAGTAGCTCTTGGGTTGCTTTTTAAAATATTGTTTTTAATAAAAAATAGCATGTGCATTTAGTTTATTTTCAAATAATATTATAAAGTAGTTAAGAAAAGATCACTTTTTTTGCCTTCTTAGTTTCTATGACATCCTCTTCAGGAGGATGACATCCTCTTGTAAGCTATTTCAAGCCCTTGAGCTGTTTTTTATGGTATAATATATATTTACATGCTTATAATTTTTACCCACCTTTCACTATTCAATCACTTAAAATGGTAATGAAAACTTTATGTAATACTACTTCACCTCCTTTTATCTTCCAAAATAACTACAATAAATTTGTTGACAGAAAGTGATAATCAGTTTTGCTATGAATATATTTTTTCATTGCTAAATCAAGTAATATGCATTTAGTATATTTATTTTCCAATTTATTTATTTATTTATTTATTTATTGTTCAAGTACAGTTTTCTGCCTTTTACTCCCATTCCAGCTCACCACCACAGTGCTCCCCACCTCCCTCCCATTTCCAACCCCCTTAGGTTTTGTCCATGTGTCCTTTATACTTGTTCCTGTGAATCCTTCCCCTTTTCCTGTGAAATTCCCTCCTCTCTTTCCTATAGTCCCTGTTAGCCTGTTCTCTATTTCAGGGTTTTGGGTTTTATTTTCCTTGCTTGTTTGCTTTTTTGTTTAGCTTCCTGTTAAAGGTGAGATCATATGGCATTTGTCTTTCAACACCTGGCATATTTCACTCAGCATAATGCTTTCCAGTTCCCTCCATGTTGTTGCAAAGGGTAGGAGCTCTTTCTTTCTCTCTGCTGCATAGAATTCCATTGTGTATATGTACCATAGTTTTTGATCCAATCATTTACTGATGGGCATGTAGGTTGCTTCCAGCTCTTGGCTATTATAAATTGTGGTGCTATGAACATTGGGGTGCACAGGTTCTTTTAGACGGGTGTTTTAGGGTTCTTAGAATATAATCCCAGCAGTGGAATTGCTGGGTCTCAAGGCAGGTCAATTTTTATTTTTCTGAGACAATTTCATGCTGTTTTCCATAATGATTGTACCAGTCTGCAATCCCATGAACAGTGAACTAGGGTCCCCCTTTCCCCACAACCTCTGCAACACTTGTTGTTTGTTGCTTTGTTTATGATGACTATTTTGATTGGTGTAAAGTGGTATCTCACTGTGGTTTTAATTTGCATCACTCTGATAGCTAGTGATATGGAGCATCTTTTTTTTAATAGTTATTTTTATTTATTTATTTAGAGATAAAGGGAAGGAGAGAAGGAGAGAAACATTAATGTATGGTTGCTTCTTGTGAGTCCCCTGCTGAGAACTGGCCTGCAACCCAGGCATGTGCCCTGACTGGGAATCGAACCACGATCACAACCGTGGTTCACAGGCCCACGCTCAATCCACTGAGCTACACCAGCCAGGGCTTAGAGCATCTTTTTATCTGTCTCTGGATCCTCTCTATATCCTCGTTGGAGAACTGTCTGCTCAAGTCCTTCACCCACTGTGTAATTGGGTTGTTTGTCTTTGTAGAGTAGTGTAAGTTCTTTGTATATTTTGGAGATTAAACCCTTGTCTGAGGTATCATTAGCAAATATGCTTTCCCATACAGTTGGTTGTCTTTTTATTTTAATACTGTTTTCTTTAGCTGTGCAGAAGCTTTTTATGTTGATGAGATCCCATTTGTTTATTCTTTCCTTTATGTCCCTTGCTCGATGGAACATATCAGTAAAAATGTTGCTGTGTAAATATCTCATATTTTCCTGCCAATGTTCTCCTCTAGGACCTTAATGGTGTCATGGCTTATATTTAAGTCTTTTATCCACCTTGAATTTATTTTGGTGTATGGTGTAAGTTGGTTCTCAAGTTTCATATTTTTGCATGTAGCTGTCCAGTTCTCCCAACATTATTTGTTGAAGAGGCTATTATTAGTCCATTTTATGTTACTGCCCACTTTGTCAAATATTAATTGCCCATAGAGACTTGGATTTATTTTGGGGCTCTCTATTCTGCTCCATTGGTCTGTGTGCCTTTTTTTTTTTATGGAAGTACCAGGCTGTTTTGATGACAGTGACCTTGTAATACAGTTTGATATCAGGTATCGTTATACCTCAAACTTTGTTCTTCTTTCTCAAAGTTACAGCTGCTATTCAGAGTCATTTATGGTTCCATATAAATTTTTGAAGTGTTTGTTCTATGTCTGTGAAATATGTCATTGGTACTTTAATAGGTATTGCACTGAATCTGTAAATTGCTTTGGGCAGTATGGACATTTTGATTATGTTAATTCTTCCAGTCCATGAACATGGTATATGTTTACATATTTCTATGTCTTTTTTTGATTTTTTCTTCAGTGTTGTGTAGTTTTCTGCATACCAGCCTTTTACCTCCTTGGTTAGGTTTATTCCCAGATACTTTATTTTTCTTTGTGCTATATCAAATGGGTTTTTTTCCTGACTTCTGCTTCTGCTGTTTCATTGTTGGTATACAAAAAAATGGCTCTGATTTCTGGATATTGACATTGTATCCTGTTGTTTTGCCAAATTCATTTATTAGGTCGAGCAGTTTTGGGGTAGAGCGATAGGATTCACCATGTACATTATCATGTCACCTGCAAGCAATGACAGTTTTGTTTCCTTCTTTCCAATTTGGATACCTTTTATTTCCTTTTCTTGTCTGATAACTGTGGCTATAACTTCCGATAGTATATTGAATAGAAGTGGTGAAAGTAGACAATCTTGTCTTGTTCCTGATCATAGTAGAAAAGGTTTTAGTTTTTGCCCATTGAATATAATGTTGGCTGTAGGTCTCTCATATATGGCCTTTATTATATGGAAGAAGGCTCCCTCTATTCCCACTTCGCTGAGTGTTTTTATCATAAATGGGTGTTGTACCTTATCAAAAGCTTTTTCTGCATGTGTTGATATGATCATGTAATTTTTGTCTTTGGTTTTGTTTATGTGATGTATTACATTTACTGATTTGTGAATATCGAACCATCCTTGCATCCCTGGGATGAATCCCACTTTGTCATGGTGTATGATCTATTTACTGTATTGTTGGATGCAGTTTTTCAATATTTTATTGAGGATTTTAGTGTTTATGTTCATAAGCAATATTGGCCTGAAGTTTTCTTTCTTTGTTGTATCTTTATCTGGTTTTGGAATTAGGATGATGCTGGCATCATAAAAAGAGTTTGGGAGTCTTCCATCATTTTGGATTTTTTGGAATAGTCCATGAAGAATATGAGTTAGCTCTTCCTTAAATGCTTTGTAGAATTCTCCTGTGAAACCATCTGCTCCAGGACTTTTGTGCTTCAGGAGATTTTTGATTATTGCTTCAATTTCATCTGCTGATTTGGGTCTCTTCAGGCTTTCTGCTTCTTCTTCATTGAGATTTGGAAGATTACATTTTTCTAGGAATGTGTCCATTTCCCCTAGGTTTTCAAATTTCTTGGCATACAATTCTTCATAGTAATTTCTTGAATTCCTTTCTATTTTTGTGGTTTCAGTTGGAATCTCTCCTCTCTCATTTCTGATTGTGTTTATTTGTGTCTTCTCTCTTCTTTTCTTGATGAGTCTACTTAAAGGCTTGCCTATTTGATTTATCTTTTCAAAGAAAAATCTCCTGGATTCATTGATCCAAAGAATTGTGCTTTTTGTCTCTATGTCATTTAATTCTGCTCTGATCTTGGTTATTTTCTTCCTTCTACTTGTTCTTGACTTTCTTTCTTGTCCAGAAAGGAACAACTTTCTGTTGCTTCTCGAGTTCTTGTAGGTGTAGGGTTAAGTTATTTCTCTGACATGATCATATCTTTTTTTTCAGGAGGCCTGTATGGCTATGAACTTCCTTCTCAGGACTGTCTTTGCTGTGTCCCATAAGTTTTGGGTTGTCCTGCGATCATTGTTATTTGTTTCTAGAAACTTTTTGATTTCTTCCCTAATTTCATTCTTGACCCATTTGTTTTTTAATAGCATCATATTCAATCTCCATGATTTTGTGTATTTTGGGTTTTTTTTTCCTTTGGAGTTGGTTTCTAATTTTAGTCTCTTGTGGTCAAAGAAAATGCTTGATATGATTTCAATTTTCTTGAATTTGTTGAGGCTTCTTTTGTGTCCTATCATGTAGTCTACCTTTGAGAATTTTTCATGTGCATTTAAAAGAATATATATTTAGCTTCTCTGGGATGAAGGGCTCTATAAATATCAGTTAAGTTCATTTCATCTAGGATGGTTTCCAATGCCACAATATCTTTGGTGATATTTTGTTTGAAAGATCTGTCCATTTTTTGATAGAAGGGTGTTAAAATCCCCTACTATAATTTGTTGCTGTCAATATCTTTCTTGAAGTCCTCTACAATTTTCTCTGTATATTTGCGTGCTCCTATGGTGGGCGCATATATATTTATGATTTTAATGTCTTCTTGATGGATTCTTCCCTTAAGTATTATAAAGTGACCTTCTGGGCCTCTCTTTATGGCCTTTTTTCTGAAGTCTATTTTGTCTGATAGGAGTATTGATATCCCGGCTTATTTTTCCAGTTCATTTGCTGGAAATTTTGTTTCCAGCCCTTCAATTTTAGTCTATGTAGGTCTTTTGTCCTGAGGTGGGTCTCTTGTAGGCAGCATATGTGTGGGCCATGCTTTCTTATCCATTCAGCTAATCTATGGCTTCTGATTGGAGCATTTAATCCATTTATGTTTAAGGTTATTATTGACAGGTACTTATTCATTGCCATTTTTTACATGTGTTCCTCTCTGTCTCTCTATCTTCTTTTCTTTGAAGCATTCCTTTTAGCATTTCTCGCAGAGCTGGTTTGCTGAAGGTGTATTCTTTTAGACTTCTTTTGTCTTAGAAGCTCTTTATTTGGCCTTCTATCTTGATTGAGAGCTTTGTTGGATAAAGTAGCCTTGGTTGCAGGCCTGTGGTTCTCATTTCTTGGAATATTTCTTGCCATTCTCTTCTTGCTTGAAGTGTTTCCATTGAGAAGTCAGCAGTTAATGTTATTGGGTCTCCCTTGTATATTACTTCCTTTTTCTCCCTTGCTGCATTTAAGATTCTCTGTTTGTCTTGGAATTTTACCATTCTAATGATGATGTGTCTTCAAGTGGGTCTCTTTGGGTTTTTCTTGATTGGGACTCTCTGTTTCCTGGATTTGGGTGAATTTTTCTCTCATCAAATTGGGGAAGATTTTCGTCATTACTTTTTCAAATCGATTTTCTATCTCTTGCTCTTCTTTTTCTGGTATCCCTGTTATATGGATATTATTATGTTTCATATTGTCTTGCATTTCTCTTAATCCCTCATCATTCTTTCTGACCAATCCCTCATCATTGGTCTTTCTGGGTCTTTTTCTACTTTGTCCTCCAACTCACTGATCAGATCTGCTGCTTCATTGATCCTGCTTTTGATTCTTTCTACTGTGTTCTTCAGTTCAGAAATCGTATTCTTCATTTCCTCTTTACCCTTGTTGATAGTTTCTATTTTCTTTTTCATGTTGATATAGTTTACGGTGAGTTCATTGTAGCTCCCCTATAGTTCCTGGTAGCTTATTGGGAGCTCTTTGAACTCCCTGATAACCGGTGCTTTGAAATCAATATCTGATAGCTGACTTGCCTCTATTTCATCAAGCATTCTTTCTGAGGGTTCCTCCTTTCCTTTCATTTGGGGATTGTTTCTTTGTCTTCCCATTGTTTGTGAGACTCTTCTTGTTAGCTTCAGCTTCTTAAAATGATATGTTCTGGCTTCTTGGGTTTATGGTGTGAACTTTGTGGTATAATACCTTTGAAATTTGGTGGTGTAGTCTCCTTGATCTCCTAAGCTTACTGGTCTTGGACTGTCCTTTAAGTTGGCTCTGTGTTTGTCTTTGGGTTTTGTTTGTTTTTGGGGGTCTTTCTTTTGTGGGTTCTTCCCAGCAGCTCTTTAACTGATGGTCCCTCTGTCCACCATCTGTTTTAATTTGTTGTACAGGTGAGGGCAGGTTATGTTGAAGGTAGTTCTTCCATGTGTACAAGGTTTTGAGGTTTCTCTTTTGCTCTTATCCACTTGTTTTTACTGGGTAGGTTTCTCCACTATTAATTGTATTTCCATATATGTCTTGGATTGAGGTTTGTGTGGTTTCTACTCTGTCCTTCACTTTCTTCTGTTATTACCTGTTGTTGGTTCCTTTGTTGTTGGGTTTCCTCTTCCAGTGTGTATCTTGGTGTTCACCGCTTCCACCTACCTTTTTTTGTGATCAGTTGGAGGGGGAGACAAAATGGTTTATGATAACAGGAGAGTGTTCTATAGTATTTACAGCAACAGCCAGTAGAGAAGGGATAGGAGATCTTTAGAATATGTATAATGTTAACAGTAATCTTCAACCCAAGGAGCCACTTTTAAGAAAGGATGGACAGAAGATGACACTCATGTTGGAGATGGAAGGCTTGTGAGTTGAATCTAGAAATCAGTGAGGTTTTGGGAGGTCAGATTCTGAGGTAAGGTGAGAGTAAAAGATAGTAAATAGGTGTAGTGTGTGAGCAAATAGAGTTAACCACTATGGTAATAGAGTTCAGGAATCTGTGAAGTGGGCTAAGTTCCCGGAGGGGTGTTGTGAAGTATTTACAGTTGTATAGAACAGCTGTTATTTACAATAATATTAGGGCAATAATCCTATGGCAGTATCTGTGTGTTCTGGATAATATGAATGGGGGTATGGAAGTTTGAGTAATGTGCTAAAGGAACACTTGTCACATGAAGTATAGAAAATTAGCAATACACTGTGGAGGAGAAAACAGGGGAAACCTGTCAAATGATACAATATAACCAGCCAAAGCAAAGAAGGGTATGCAAAAAGAGGAGGAATACAAAGATACTATTAAAATAAAAAATGTAAGAAAAATTAAAAAATAATACAAATATGCAGTAACTTTTATTTACTCTGCTATAGCAAAGTGAGATTTGTCTTTCTGTCTCTACTGCTGGGATGCCCCCTGTTTGGGTCCAACTCTGGTATTTTTGCAGTTCCAAGTTTTTTGTCTCACTTGTGGGAAAAAAAAAAAAAAAACATCAGGAGAAGGGAGGAAGAAGCCAGGAGTTTGGAAAGAAAGGAAGGAATAAAACAAGAAAGAAGAAAAGAGAGGAAAAAGATATTGAAAGATAAAACAATAATAAAATAAAAAATAAGAGATTACTTTAAACACACACACACACACACACACACACACACACATACACACACAAATCCTCTTGTTGTTTTCCAGTTGGCCCAACCAGTTTTTCTGGTCTTGCTGGCTGCAGCAGGCTGAGGGTCTTTTCTCTTCTAGATGTGTACCCAGCCAGTCTCATGAGCACTGTCCCAAGAGCTAACCCGGCTCCTCTCCCCAGCACCCCACACACTGGATCTTGGTCCTTTTCAGAGCTCTCTTTCCCAGGGAGTCACTGCTGTGGGCTGAGATGCGGGTGCATGCCTGGCCAGGCTGCTTGGGTCAGGCAGGCTTGGGTGCAGACCCTTCCCTGTGCTATAAGAGAACACAAGGCCCTCTACCCAACCTTGGGATAGCTGCCAGGCTGGGCAGGGAGTAGGCCAAGTGGCTGTTGCAGGAGGATCCCCCAAACAGTTTACTTTTTGAGAGATTCCTTCCTCTCAAGCCTGCCCAGCACTGCCCAATTCTCCAACCAGGCCTGTGACTATCAGAGTCGGAGCCCAGCAGTGCACCTCTCAATTCTCCCAAGATGGTGACCACAGAATGCGTGAGTGACCATGGCCCTTTGTCTTTATTTCCCTCTCTGCAACCTCAAGCAACCAGATCTCTCCTGGTGCTGCCCAAACCTTGCTTAGCTGGAAGGGAGGGAGCTGATGACCCAGCTCCCTCCCAAGGACCCTTCTGTAGGCCTGGGGCTCCCAAACATTCTGAGGTAGACCTGCTGGGTCTCCGGCCTAGACTACTGCTGTTCCTGTCTCCACTTTGGTCCCTGAGATCCTACTGTCCTGCAGCCTTCTCCTTACTGTCAGGATTTTTAGTGTCCGCTACAATTTCTGGTCTTCTATTTTCATATCTGCTGGGGAACTGTTGGCTGTTTGCACTGTTCCTCCGCAGATTGGCCAGGATTTTCTCCCATGTGTAGGGGGAGATGAAATTTGTTCCCTCCTATTCCATTGCCATCTTCCCCCACCTCACCTACTTTTCAAATTTTTGCTTTTCTTATAATTAGCAAAGCTTAGTTTTTCATTTGCTTATGCTTTTACTACATTTATAAATTTTCACAAATTTTATGACTCCTTAAAACTCTTCTTATTTGTATTCAACACATTATGTAATAAGTCTCATCTTCTCATTCTTCTTTTCTGTTTCTCTCTTCTCCATTTGCTTTCCCATTGTTAATGTTTAAGCTATTGCTGTCTTTTTTCTTATTAGTTTATACTTTTTATATTTATTTCTTTAATGTCATTACATTGATTTGGGGGAAGGATAATTGACAAATGCATGTGTTACTCTACATGTTTAACTGGCAGTGGTAATTATGGTGGTTTAACATGGCTTCTTATGGACCTTCCACATTGGAGTTGTTAAAGCATCTCTAGTGCTCCTCATGATAGTGCCTCTTTTGATGTGAACTCCTGGTTGTGACACCAGCACGTGCATATTTGTACTATATATATTATAAATATATAAAAATATACATAATATATAAATGGATTTTCTAAGTGTCTAATTTGAAGATTAAAATAAACTTTTACTTAAATGTTTACAAAGTGAAATTATACATATATTCAACATCATAAGTATGAAGGTAAACAAAAGCATTAATCTTATGTTTCTCAGCTCAGAATCTTTTCATATACAAACACAGATAGTACTTTTGATATAGAAACTCTTGCTTAAAGTATTTTTTACCACCAGAATATATATTCTTGAACTATTTTATAAAGAGAACAGAATCCTTCTTTTCACAATGATACTTGATGCAGTGTATTTGTCAATGAAAAATGTAGTGAATTTTTTGTTTTCATACTAAGTTGTAGATAACTGTATTGAACATTAAGCTCTTTCATAATAGATGTTTTTATAACAGATGAGGAAAGAGGCTTCAAAAAATATGATCACTAAAGTAGAGAATTGGTCATCTTTTTTTCTTCCAATGGAACAGGAGTTCAGAAAGAGAAAGCTGGAAGTTATAAAGACTGATTTTCCCTACCTGGTGTTTTCTGTCATAGCGTGTTAACTAACATGTAGAACTTAAAATAAGTGCATCTTGGTCAGGCATGATCAGAGGCTACTAGCCACTATCATTTTGACCAAAACAACAAGAACCATTATCATTGTAGTGTTGGGGGTACTGAAATCCTTTACGTGACTCAGACCATTATCACTGCAGTTCTGGGTGCCTGGAAATCCTTTAGGTGGCTCAGAGTGCTCAAACCCCTGGGACCCCTAACACACATTTTGAATACAAAGAGAGCAAAACATATAAACAGAATGTAAATTTTTACATTTTTGATAATAAATACAACCAGCTAAATTTAGTGATGTTTTTTTCTGTTAGGAGAACTCTTCTCCTAGACTTTTTGATAATACCTGGTACAGTTACTGTTTCTGATTCCCTCTTTTCTATTTTTTAGAGCTGATACAATCTGATGTTACAAAATTTTATCCATGTGTCCTTTATACTTGTTCCTGTAAATCCTTCCCCTTTCCCCCTGCAATTCCCTCCCCTCTCCCCTCTGGTCCATGTCAGCCTGTTCTCTATTTCAGTGTCTTTGGTTATATTTTGCTTGCTTGTTTGTTTTGTTGTTTAGGTTCCTATTAAAGGTGAGATCATATGGTATTTGTCTTTCACCACCTGGCTTATTTCGTGCAGCATAATGCTTTTCAGTTCCATCCATGCTGGGGAGCACTGGGGGGTATGGGGGGGGCTGGGATGGAAGTAAAAGACAGAAAACTACTTGAACAATAACTAAATAAAAAAAGAAAAGAAAAAAATTTAGAAGGGCCCTGGCTGATGTAGCTCAGTGGATTGAGTGCAGGCTGCAAACCAAAGGGCTGCTGGTTTGATTCCCAGTGAGGGCACACACCTGGATTACATGCTGGATCCCCAGTGGAAGCCACATGAGAGGCAACAACACATTGATGTTTCTCTCCCTCTCTTTCACGCTCTCTTCCACTTTCTAAAAAACAAGAAATAAATAAAATATTTAAAACAAGTTTTTAGAATGTTTCAAGTTCAAAGATGTTGAACAATTTGAACATCACATTGTTAGCAAAGATTTGACATTGTGTCTGTTCCAGATGGACTAACTTTCAGATATGATTTACACACAGTGTATCTCAGAAATTATTTGCTGGATTTGATTAATTATTAGTGCCTTTTTCCTCTTTTGTCCAAATATCTTTTGTGTTCCAAATTAAACAGTTCCAGACTTTTTCAAAATTCTTTTTAAGACATGATTTTATAGATATTAACTATTATTATGGAAGGAGCATTTCATATTGGTTATGAAGGTGAGATATGAGCATGATTTGGGCTCAAATTCCAGCCTCACTCTTACTAGCTGCAAATCTTTGGTAAGTTACTTAACTTCTCTACACTTTCATTTTCTAATTTTAAATTGTGCTGTTATTAGAACCTACTTAAGATGTCTTCTGTCAGAATAAGATGAATTAATTATGTGGCACATTAAAAATGCTCAATAAATATTAGTTTTAGCTGCTCTTCTTAGAGTATTCTTGATTTAATAATATTGTCTAAATTGAAGAATTAGTATAGGTGTGGGTTGACCAATGTTGATGGGAAATATTCCTAAAATAATATCAATCCAATACCTATTACAATAATTCTATCAACTTTAAATCCACCTAAAATTGTCATTCTTAAGTATTTTACTTTCACGTTTACATATAAATACAAAATATCTTGTCAAATATTATAATGAAATTAATTGAATGGTCTTTCTGCTGTGGCATGTTATGAGTTCTTTTATTTTTTAAGTTTTTAAATGTTGTTCAACTACACTTGTCTCCAATTTTTTACCACCACCCCCCACGCCAACCATCCCCACCCCACCTCATCCCCATGATCCTACCCACGCTTGGCTTTGTCCATGAATCCTTTAAACATACTCCCTGACAACTCTTTCCATTTTTCCCCCAAATTCCAATCCTCCTCCCTTCTGGTCACTGTTACTTTGTTCTTTATTTCAATAGTTTTTGTTATATTTCACTTGCTTCCTTGTTTTGTTGATTACATTCCACTCATGGGTGAGATCATATGGTATTTGTCTTTCACCATTTGGCTTACTTCATTTAGCATAATGTTTTCAATATTCATCCAAGCTGTCACTAAAGGTAGGAGCTCCTTCTTTCTTTGTGCTGCCTAGTATTCAATTGTGTAAATGTACCATAGTTTTTTTATCTATTCATTTACTGCTGGGCACTTAGGTTGCTTCCAGCACTTGGCTGTTGTAAATTGTGCTGCTATGAACATTGGGATACATAGATTCTTTTAATTGGTGTGCCAGGATTCTTAGGGTATAATCCCAGTAGTGGGATTGCTGAGTCAATAGGCAGTTCCATTTTTAGGTTTCTGAGGAAATTCCATACTATTTTCCACAGTGGCTGCACCAGTCTGCATTCCCACCAACAGTGCACTAAGGTTCCCTATTGTCCACAGCCTCTCCAGCACTTGTTTATTGACTTGTTTATGATGGCCATTCTCAGAGATGTGAAGTGGTATCTCACTGTGGCTCTAATTTGCATCTCTCTGATGGCTAGTGATTCTGATCATCCTTTCATGTGTCTCTAGGCTCTCTGTGTGTCCTCCTAGCAGAAGTGTTTGTTCAGGTACTTTGTCCATTTTTGATTGGGTTGTTTGTCTTCCAGAAGTGAAGTCATGTGACTTCTTTATATATTTTGGAGATCAAACCCTTTTCCGAGGTATTATTTGCAAATAAATTTTCCAATACAGATGGTTTCCTTTTCATTTTGCTAATGTTTATTTAGCAATGCAGAAGGTTTTTAACTTGATGAAGCCCAATTTATTTATTCATTCCTGTATGTCCCTTGCTCTAGGGAATTTATCAGTGAAAATATTGCTGCATTGACTCTCTGGGATTTTCCTGCCTATCTTCCTCTCTAGGACTTTTATGGTGTCACAACTTATATTTAAGTCTTTTACCCATCTTCAGATGATTTTTGTATGTTATACAATGGTGGTTTAATTTAATGTTTTGCATTTAGCTCTCCAGATCATCCAACACCATTTGTTGAAGAGGCTATTTTTACTCCATTTATGCTTCTGCCCCTTTTGTCAGATATCAACTGACCGTAGAGACTTGGGTTTATTTCTGTCTTCTCTATTCTGTTTCACTGATCTGTGTGTCTGTTCTAATGCCAGTACCAGACTGTTTTGACTACTATGGCCTTGTAATATAGTTTGATGTCAGGTATTGTGATTTTTCCTAATTTGTTCTTCTTTCTCCAAATTGCTGTGGCTATTCAGGCTCATTAATGATTTCTTATAAATTTTTGAAATGTTTGTTCTATATCTGTAAAATATGTCATTGGTATTTTAATAGGTATTGCAGTGAATTGATAAATTGCTTTGGGTAGTATGAATGTTTTAATGATGTTAATTTTTCTAATCCATGAATATGGCATATTCTTCTATTTCTGTGTATCTTTTTTAATTTCTTCTTCAGTATTGTGTAGTTTTCTGAGTATAGGTACTTTAACTCTTTGGCTAATTTTATTCCTAGGTATTTTATTTTTCTTGTGCTATAGCAAATGGGATTTTTTCCTGATTTTTAATTTCTGATATTTCATTGTTGCTATACAAAAATGCCTTCAATTTCTAAATATTGGCTTTCTATCCTGCTATTTTGTCAAATTAGCTTATTAAGTCAAATAGTTTTTTGGTGGAGTCTTTTGGTGAAACCTACATAGGGTTTCATATGTATACTATCATTTCATCTACAAAAAAATGTCCCTTTTGCTTCCTCCTTTCCAATTTAGATTTCTGTTATTCATTTTCTTATCCAATTGTTGTAATTAGGACTTCCAATAATATGTTGAATAGAAGTGGTAAATATTTTGTGTATATTTATAATGTATATACAGTGCAAATATGTGTGTGCTGGTGTCACAACCAGGAATTTACATCAGAATAGGCACTACCATGAAGATCACATGGGGAACACCCTTGTCTTGTTCCTGATCTTAGTGGGAAAACTTTTAGTTTTTGCCCATTGAGTATGATATTGGCTGTTGGTTTATCATATATGGCATTTATTATGTTGTTGAAGTATGCTCCCTCTGCTCCCACTTTGATGAGTGTTTTTATCATAAACAGGTGCTCTACCTTATCAAATACTGTTTTTGCATCTATTGATACTATCATGTAATTTTTGCTTTTCCTTTTGTCTATGTGGTGTATTATAATTATTGATTTGCAAAAAGTGTACTATTCTTGAATCTCTGGGATGAATCCCACTTGATTACAGTGTACACTCTTTTTAATGCATTGCTGGGTGCAGTTTGCCAATATTTTGTTGAGGATTTTAATGTGTATGTTCATCAGCAATATTGGCCTGTAGTTTTCTGTCTTTATCTGTTTGGGGGGTTAGGATTATGCTGGCCTCATTAAAAGAGTTTGGATGTCTTCATTCTTAGTTTTTGAACAGTCTGAGAAATATAGGGGTTAGCTCTTCCTTAAATGTTTGGTAAAGTTCTCCTGTGAATCCATCTGATACAGGGCTTTCGTATCCCCGGAGGGTTTTTTTTATTACTGCTTCAATTTCACCAGCTGTTATTGCTCACCAGTATAAATGCTTCTCCAAGGAGGACATGCAGAGAGCCCAAAGACATATGAAAGGATGCTCAGCATCATAGCCATCAGAGAGATGCAAATTAAAACCACTATGAGATACCACTTCACACAGGTCAGAATGACCATCATTAACAAATCAACAAACAATAAGTGCTGATGAGGTTCTGGAGAAATAGGAACTCTTTTACATTGTTATAGGATTGCAGACTGGTGCAGCCACTGTGTAAAACACTGGAATTTCCTCAAGAACTAAATAAATGGAACTACCTGTTGACCCAGCAATTCCACTGCTGGAATTATATCCTAAGAATCCTGACACACCAGTTAAAAGAACCTATGCACCCCAATGTTCATAGCAACACAATTTACAACAGCCAAGTGCTAGAAGCAACCTAAAAATGCCCATCAGTAAGTGAGTGGTTCAGAAAACTATAGTACATTTACACAATTAAATACTAAGCAGCACAATGAAAGAAGGAGCTCCTACCTTTTCACAACATAATGGTTGGAACTGGAGGTCATTATGCTAAGTGAAATAAGTCAGGCAGTGAAAGATAAATACCATATGATCTCACCTATACATGGAACTTAATCAACAAAGAAGCAAGCAAAATATAACAAAAATCATTGAAATAAAGAACAGACTGAGTAACCAGAGGTGAGGGGAAGGGGGATAATGTGGGAAAGAAAGGGAGGGTTTGTTAGGGAACATGCATAAAAGCCCATGGACAAAGCCAAAGGGGAAAAAGATTGCTGGTGGGGTGGGGGGAAGTGGTGCTGGGTAAATGGAGACAATTGTACTTGAGCAACAATAAATATTTTTTAATTAAATGAAATAACGGTAAAAACTAAAAGCAAAATTAAAGAAAAGAACTTATGCACACCTGTGTTCATAGCAGCACTTTTTGCAATAGCTGTATTGGAAGCAGCCCAAGTGCTCATTAGCAGATGAGTGGATTAAAAAACTGTGGTACATTTACACAGTGGAATACTATACATCATAAAGAAAGAAGGAAGTCTTACCTTTTACAATACCATAGATGGAATTGGAGGTTATTTTGCTAAGTGAAATAAGCCAGTTGGCAAAAGACAAATACCATATGATCTCACCTAAAACTGGAACCTAACAAACAATATAAACTAACAATAAAAATAGAATCAGATACATGGAAACATGGAAGATACTGAAAGGTGTATGAGGGGAAGAGTGAGGAGGAGAATGGTGGAAGTGGGAGGGACTAGTCAAAGAACATGTGTGAATGACTCATTCACATGGTCAACAAAGAGAGGATTGACTGTGGGAGAGAGCGATGGGCTGGGTGGAAGGGAGTAAAAGAGAATAAACTGAGACAACTACAATAGAATAAACAATAAAAATAATTATATTAAACTACTGTAATGAAATTAAAATATGTGATATTTTAAGGTTTTGTTTTTCAAAATTACCTCATGTATGATTATTTTGTCCAATATATAATATAATATGGAGCCTCTTATTTTTTTTATTTTTAATTCTCACCTGAGGATGTTTATTGATTTTAGAGAGAGAGAAAGAGAGAAACTGATGTGAGAGATAAACATTTATTGTTTTCCTCCTGCATATGCCCCTACCAGGGACCAAACCCACAACCCAATTTGTGCCTGACTGGGAATCAAAAACACAACTTTTTGGTGTTTGAGGTGATGCTCCAACAACTTAGCCAGGACTGGAGCCTTTTATTCTTTTTTGTAAAGCAACATTTCTCAATACCATGGCACATGCCCATCTTTTGATTCCTGTAAATGTGTAAGGAGTTTACATCAAGATAGATTCCTTCACTTCCTAGAACCTAATTTCTTAGTATTTCTTGGCTTCTTATTCCTGTTATGCTTTACATCTATTTAAACATACAACCCAGTCTTAAACTGAGTACCACCAAATCCTCACACAGGTGAAACTCCGCCAGCCTAAGTAGCTGTACTTTGACTTTGGTAAAGAGTGACATACCAGGTATACAGTTGTTTTTGGATGAAACAGCATCATGGCAATGTTTCCAGGTCACTGCTTCACCTCAAAATTTCTCTGTTCCTACACCAAATCCTAGTCGCTTGTCATTTTTTCCTTACTCTTTTCTCTGTCTTTTTTCTTCTTCTTCTTAATGTTTTCTCTCTTTCCTTTCTCTCTTTCCTGGAAGTAAAAAAACATCATACTCATTTTTTTATATCATGCACATCAGCATGCCCCTCACTCCCCATGCTCCAGCACCCCCCACATCCATATTGGCAGGGAGATACCACATCCATGGATTATTATGAAAACAAGAAGTTCCATCTCTCCTCCTTAACCAGAGGTATTCTGATTCCATCTATTAAAAAAATAGTGGTTTGATCCTGAATAAAGTGGTATATTTTAGGACAATTTTAGCATCCTAAAAGATATCCAAAATATACTTTTTAAAATTATGACTAATGATAAATAAAAATAACCAGAGATTTCCCTTGTAGGAATTGCTCATTTGGTGGAAAGTCATACCATAACTGAAGGGTTCTGAGTTTGATTCCTGGTCAGGGCATATGCCCAGATTGTGGGTCAGATTCCTCCTCCAGTTGTGTACAATCCCCTGTTTGGGAGTGTATGGGAGAAAAACAATTGATCTTTCTCTCTCACATTGATGTTTCTTACTCTCCCCTCTAAAAAGCAATAAAGATGTTTTTGTGAGGATTACATAGATATAATTATATATGTATATTTATATAAATATATTTATGTATATTATATATAATATATTATATATAAAATAATATATATAAAATAAACAAAAATTATTGATTAAAATATTTGTCTTGTCTTCTAACATAGGACTTTCACTCTACCATCAATGTGTATATTAAGATGTTCTAAAAGAGTGCATGTCTAGGGACTCACGATCTATCCTGATCTCTAAAAATTCCACTTCTACAGCATCAGGAAGAACCTAAGCTAGTTCTTTTTCAGGTCTTGTACAAATAAAAACTGAGGAGATGGCAAACTGCTTAGTTATATTTTGATGTAGAGTATAGAAATAAAATGTTCTATCATTGTCCTTGGGTAGGATGGAGCTGATGGGTTAGAGAGAGTTGTTGTAATGGTGGATTTGAGTGGTGCCTTTCATAGGCAGCATGAAAGAATGAGAGGGTTATATATCCTATACAGAATAATAAGAGCTCACTTGGAGAATAGAATAAATAGCATGAAAAAATGGTACCTAGTTTCTAGTTTTCCTTGTGCTATTTTATATGTACTCCATAAGAATTCACAAATAAAATATCATCTACTTTTTATAGATTCTATAGTATGGCAAGATTATTTATAAGAGCTATACCTTGGAAATGATGATTTTTAGAGATTTAGATATATTTGACTCTTTTAACTATAGTTTATATTTTTATAGTCCCCATTTTTATAGGAACTATAGCATTGGAAAAAACACTGAAAATGTGCATGTCATGACATCATCTATGATGAAAATCATGTGGTTAAATGAAGATAAACACAAACTTTCTAAAAAATGTATATTGACTATTATTATTTAAAATGACTATGCTGGCTAAATAAATAAATACACTAGTCAATGTAAAAAATTATACTGTGTATTTTACTAAGTAAGCCCATTTGTACTTGAGACTTTTAAATACTATACATAACAATTTTTCTCTAATGTAAATATTTAAGTTTACATTAAATAATTTGGAACATCATTACTACTATTGAAATAAAAATATTAATATATACTTGCATGTTCTTCGGATATCTGTTAATATTGGATTTATTTTATGTTTAATTTTTAATCAGTTTTGATTAATTAATATTTGTATGCTCTTTCAAAAGACTTAATCTTCATTATGGATTAATGGCCTGCAAAATGTTGATATTATTATTTTGTATTTAATAAATACACAATACAAAATACAGTCATCTGAATTTAGTAAATTCATTGGATATTTTTGAAGATAAATAAAGCAGAAAATAGTGGGAAAGGGATATTGTGAAAGAGTAGATAAATAGTTTTTCCTTCTGAAAGGCCCCACACTAAATTTTAGCCACAGTGAATACCTATAACTGATTATAAAACCCTGAAAATAGGAATTTTCCATAGAGATGCCAGCAAGCCTTTTTTCATGGTAACACTGAGAGGAATACTCTATGCTCCAATCTCCTATGGCCATAGTTAAGTTTTCTCTACCCTATAGAAGTGGTAATACTGGAATTTAGTGAGTCGGGATACTTAGGATTCACTATAGCAAAGAGAATCAGAACAACAAAAACACTTTCACTGATAAAATTGAATTTTTAAAAAAATTAACACTTCTAATTAGAATTTAACATCTCGCTAGCTTTGTATGGGGTTTTTCACTTCCTTGACCTCACAGAAACCTACTTTTTGGTTCTAAATAAGCAGTCACTTACCATGTACCACTTGAGGATTTCAATTAATCCCAAATCCTCCAACTACGGTTTGTGAACTCTTTTGCTCTATCATTATTTCTAGTTTGAACATGCTCATTACAAGTCCTCTCAACAGGTTTCTGTTTTGCCACCATAAATCCATAACCTTCTTGATCCTATTTCTCTTCTTTCTTAAGAAAAAATAATTTCATAAAATTAACTATGACTATAAAAGGTCATAATTGTTACAATGAGCCAGGCCTCTGTGTGCCAGGGGGTGTTATGGGCTTTCTACATTCAGCAAGGGAAGGTCTGAGGTGCGCTTAAGTCAGGGTTCATCTGCCATGGCTCTAAACCTGTGCTGCCACCACTACCCTACCCTGATGGCCAAGAATGTGGTCAGTACAAGCATGTAATTCAAAATAGCAGCTCTTTTGTGTACTCTTCTAATCTTATCAATAGTAATAAAAATATAAGGCTACTAATTATCTTTGGTTTTAAAACATAAATGCATTTCGATGTAACCTGCATAATCTCAAAGTATCTTCAACCAGACACATTTGGACATTCTGTTGTTTATATAAAAACAAAAGTCAATTCCCTCTGAAGCATTTTCCACCTCAGTCAGAACTGAAAACCTGGCTGATCTTATCCTTCAACATAATTCTAAAGAAGACTCTAAAAATGACAATAGATCATCAATATACCTACAAGAGTCTAGAAAAAGTCATCTGGTCTGCCTATTAGTCTTTTTTTTTAAAGATTTTATTTACTTATCTTTAGAGGGGAAGGGAAGGAGAGAGGGAGAGAAACATCAATGTATGGTTGCCTTTTGTGTGTCCCCTGCTGGGAACTGGCCAGCAGGGAACCTGCCTGCAACCCTGGCATGTGCCCTGACTGGGAGTCGAACCGCGATTGTCTGGTTCGCAGGCCCGCGCTCAATCCACTGAGCTACACCAGCCAGGGCCCTGCCTATTATTCTTGAGCTGGGAAATAATGTAGGAGCCGAAAAAAGCAAAATTATAACAAAATCAACACGTCTATAAAATATAATAACTGCATGTGGCCGTTAGCATCTTTGGATCTCTGAAATCCTCAGGCAACTGACCCTGAATCCAAAGATTTTCCTCTGTAACAACAACTTTAAAAATCTCATTCTTAGACTCATTTATTTAACTTTCTCATTTTTTAAAAAAGTTGTTTAATCCCAAGAGAAGTAGCTAACATTTAACTTGGGTGAATGAACCTGCCAAAATCTTTTCTGGGAAGTGGTTATGAAAAAGATAAACACTGGAGCAGTATTATCCAGTGTGAGTATTAGGTGACTGACAGCCTTCCAGAGTAGGTAAAGGGGGAAGGAGAAAACTCTTTGGGAAACCTTTCCCACCCATTACTCTGGTTGCTCTAGCTTGGCCAAGCCACTGTCTTTATACTGCTTGAGAAGGTGGCAAGTGCATTAGCAAGAGATGAGGTTTAATGGGGATGTCACAGCCTTGCCACAAGCCAGCAGCTCTTAGAGCATAAGAGATTTTTAACATAATAATTATAGCATAATTATTTAAACATAATAATTATAACATTTTTTGTGTAAAATCTTTCTCCATGGAGATGTGCCAACATTCATCATTATCAAAAGTATTTATTTAGCATACGCATGAGTATAGTTCTGCTGAGTGCTAGTTTTTTTCTTTGGTAGTATTTATAACATCTTAAGTGGGTAAAAATAAAAGCTGGAGGAAGAGGGAATTTAGGAAAAAGAAGGTTAAAGAAAAGCCTTGGCTATTTCAAAACTACTTTCAGTATCTTTGGAAAACAGAGGAATAAAAACAACACTACATCCTGAGAAAGTCATTGCTTAACAGAGGATAAAATAGAAGTCATTCCCTAACAGTCTTTCTATTTTTCTAGAAAGGTCATTAATAAATTAAATTTTGGAAAGCTTCTACCTACCAAATTTCGGAAAGCCCAAGTTTTCAAAGCATTCTCTGCTGTCAATATCACATAAGCTAAGGAATGAGTAATTTAGCTAAACATATCTATATTTCACCCAAACTTCTAAGCATTTTAAAGAAATCTAACAAAAGTAAGAGCTCTCATGGTTGATGTTATTAAATGTTATCTTTGCTAATCTTAGGTTGGCAAAACCTTACAAAATGCAGAGTTGCTTTTAGATATAAGCAAGCTTAGTGTGAAACACTTAAATATTTTTGATGCATACTTACATGAAAAACACACTCATCCAATTAAAAGCAATCGGGTGCAGAATTATATAAATCTAGAATTATTTACACAATTATTTTCACACTACAGCTTACACATATGTTGAAAAGTCTATTGTAGGATATACAGTATTTTGAAAATTCCATAAGGATTGGAAAATAAAGTGTAGATATTTTGTAAAATACTTAACCAAATGGTTCACACAAATATAGAAGCAGACTGTGCACTTGGAGATTCCCATTTAGGTCCTCTCCACTTGAATTTAACATATGTGTCCTACTTTTTTAAAATACTGAAAATATTTGCAAGTGTGTTTATTGAAATGTTTCTAGATTCTTTGCAGTACTCATCCCATTTGCATCCATACATAATTCCTTCTCCTTTCTGTAGGCATGGTGAGTGTGGGAAGGAAAAACTTGGATAATTATGTCTTATGAGTTTATAACATTTTAAATTTCCAAAGGAAAATTAGAACCATACATTTTGTTCCGATGTGCAGCTGAGAAATACATTTTTCAATCGCTAATTTCACTGCAGATTAACACATTCAGTTCTGCCAAAAATCTGCCTCTTCCCATTCTTCCACTCCTGTGCCAGCCACATTTCCCATGTCTCACTGTTTCTTTGATCTCTTTCAGATCGGAAAAAATCTATTTATTCCCCTGAAGAGAACATAGTTTCACTTCAGGGGAAAGTTTATAGTTTCTGCTCTCAAAGATAACTTCTCTTAAACTGGAAAGAAAACAGTAATTAAGTAAATAATTATTAAATCAGGGGCAAAGATTAAAATAATAGAGACAAGTATTTATTTAATATATTAGTCCCCTGTCTCAATAAACTAATTTAATAAAATCCAGGATATTATATGGATATCTCCAGAGATGATTTATCCTTTATAAAATCATTTGTTTAGAATTAATTTCCAACCTCAAAAATATGATACAATTTGTAAAAAAAATGAAAGTATGCTTTTTCAGGTATATATATTTTATAAAATATAATAGAAAAATGTTATATTAAAAGTTTAAAAGTTTCTGTTTTTTTCCAAAGAATTTTATTTTTCCTTGACTGCCTCTGGAAATAAAATATGTAAGAGATAAACACATTGCATAGGGTATTGGAGTCTATCTTAAATAGTATGCTAATAAAGAATGACAGATGGTCTAGAAATTTATTTTGACATTAGCATGGGTTGTATGATATATTAACCATTCAATGTCAGATGAAATTATTTTATGAGATATATGTTATATATGTGTGTGTGCATTTGTGTGTGTGTATATATACATATATATGTATGTGTGTGTATATATATATATATATATATATATATATATAATTTCTTATTAGACGTGGGATGCAGAGAAGAGGGATGGCTGTCAGAGTCGAAACAGTTCTTGGTGAAATTTTCATCAAGGATATACTCCAGAAAACACTGGGGACAGACATAGATAATTTTCTGCTCTGACTTTAAATAATTATTCTTGGATGACTTAAAACAATATAAAAATTTCTCTTGAACTATAGATTTCTTTAAAATAATATACTTTTATCCTTTATTATAATGTAATAGTTTTAAGCCATTTAAAATCACATGATGGAAGTTTACCACTAAATTCTACTTTTAATTATAGTCCCAAAAAATTAATCATTACATCTCCATAAGGAGTGAACTAAAGCATTTTTATTAGACTTTAACAGAGTAAAAAAAACACATTCTACTTGAGAGGTAAAGTGCCTGTAATAATCCCCCCTTTCACTTGACATCAACTGCAGACTCATGAATGTAAGGAAATAATATAAAGTACTCTGTTGTTTATTTCAATAGCAGGGTATATACAGTAGTTAAAAGCAGACAGGATGTAAAAAACAAAATTTAAAAATTTCAATTTTTTCCTCTATTTCTGGTTCTCTGTATTCAAAATTGTGGACTTATACAGGAAATTAAACTGGCAGCCCATGGATTAGATCAAACCCAAAAGTATTTTTGTTTTGTTTGTTGTTTTGTGGAGTAAGTAGGCTGCCTCTGTATAAGACATCTGTCCTCCTTTTTCTTTTTAAAAATCTAATGTAATTGTCACTATTTGAAACAAAAGATTTCATCAAAAGCTGGTTTATCAGTTTCCCTTAAAATTGAAAGGATCTGGAAACACCAGCTCCTCCTTTACATGTTGCAATGGTCCAAGGGCCCCTTTGTAGGAGGCCTAGTCACTCCAGGATGTTACTGTCAGTCCAGCTTGCGCACCCCTCACCTGCCATTTAAGAGATTAACTAGACTTTTCTCCTAATTCAACATGTAGCTGAGTCAGAAGTATTTGTTAACAAGATTTTTCTAGAATATTTTTACAGTAGTGTGTGCCAAATTATGTTGTATGCAATTTTAATTTCTCAGAAACTGGGCATTATGGAAAAAAGAAAAGAGCTTCTTACTGTCAAATAACTTTTGGAAAAGCTGGTTTAAGCAAAGTCAGACAACATTCTTTATGCAAAAATTCTCTGTGCTTCTGGTGTGTGATGTGCACTATGAATCCTCAAGTGATTTATAATGCAACATTTGCCAACTTTATTCAATCATAGACTATTTGTTTTAGAAAGTCACAACTGTTGAAATGTGGTACTTGGCAGTTCATATTAGTTATAAATACATGTAGGTGCAGTTCTGGTCTTATGAGGTTTAACAAGAACATGACGTGTGTCCAGAGTCCAAACTCTGGGATTCTTTCTTTGTACATCTTTACTTGATTTAGCATTCTCCATGACAGAGGGAAAAGTAAGTAAGAGTTTTTAAAGCCATGTTTAGGAGTAATAGGGTTAATGAAGTAGGTTGGGAGGAGCACAAACATTAACAGGTCTAGATCCTCAGAATAAGGAGCAAATTAAGAACTTAAAAAAGCTACTTTCACAAGAGACTCTACTAAGCATGAAAGCAGAAACTGTCACCCCTGCCTTGTGACTAGAGAAAAAGCAACATATGTTAGGGGAGAAGATGCTTCTTTACATTCTTTTGGGTCCTTGTCAGCACAAGGAAAGGGAGGGGAAGTAGTTGACTCTTCCATTAGATGATGCAATGAGGGGAGCCTCAGGTGAGGTGTTTGCACACCAGCCTGGGTGAATGCCCAGTTGGTTCCAGCAGTAGTGACAGTAGAGAGCACCTTCTGCAGAGATTCCCAGCAGCAGATGTTCACAAGGGGGCTGTGTCTAAGATCATGAAAGACAGCCCAGGCCCACATGGGAGATGCCCTGAACACACCTTCAAATCTCTGGAGGAATGTGTACAGAGTATCCACAGCTGGTCAGAGCAGGGGGTTTTGACATTTGTCTCAACAGCTAGATGGAGCAGGGGTTTCTAAAATTTCCCTCCATAGCTGAATGGAGCAGCAGTTTCTGAAATGTCTGTTTCTGCTGGTTGGCATCTGTTATAATGTTAAATTCTTCAAGGTTTCAGAAATTTTACATTTTAAATCCTATTAACTATAAACCTTTTAAAATTCCTGATTGCATAAACACTGTGGGATTTTTTCAAAATTTCTGTTGATGTGAAAAATTTATATTTGCCTAAAAATTTCTATAAAATGGAAAAAGAGAAGCATTCATTTAAAACAAAGGTATTATTTATCTTGAGATCTTATATCTCATATATGCTGACATTGCTTCTTTTGAGGTCTGAGGCATTGCACCTTTCTTTTTAATAGTAGAGGGAAAATGGCATGGAATATGCCAGCTGTCCAGCTGCTCAGTGAGGGCCCTGACACCTGATGGTAGGCTTTAAATTTTAATGTCCCATGCTGACTCTCAGTGCAACCCCCTGCCACTGTAGTCCTAGTAATAGTAGGTATTCAAGCACTTGAATGTCTGAATAATGCTGCTGATATTTAGTGCTATGCATTAAAGAAGAAGTTGATATAAAGGTCAAAAATTCAGCTTGGAAGAATATAAACTTTGCAGAGCACAACATGCCAGGACTGATGGATTCCCTCATGCTCCCACCAGTCCTGCTCAGCACACACCAGCTGGAGGTGATAGATTGGCCTTTAGGTGGCCTCATATTGATATGCTTCCCTGTGAACCAACCAAGTTCTGTGCTAGTGAGACTAAATCATGGCACGCTTGCTGCTGGGCCATACCTGACTCACTGAAAGCATTAACCATTGTCTCACTGTGGGACTCTGAGGGGAATGTGTAGTTGGGGACCAAGTCTCGTAGCCCATCTCAGATGGCCATCTGCTCTGGCATCTTTTTCTGCTTGAGCCTGGAAGCTATCAAAATTTGCCAAGTTAGTGAATGATGTCAGGAGTCCTTTGGGACCTCTTCAGAACTGATTATATGACAACCTCTATGTCTACTCCCAAACCTTTTAATTTTTTGGCTATTATATGTCTGTTTCTTCCAACTCTCCCACTATAAAATATAAGAGAGCAAACCTAAATTTGAAGAGTAGGGTGAGGGGAGCTGGTAAACTTTAAACTATCAATCACCAATTACAGAGTACTTCATTGTTCCTAAACTCAGGATAAATATTTGCATAGAATTGAAGACACAGGGAAATTTTTAACACTTATTTACACAAGATGTTTTTCCCTTTGACAAAGGGATGCCAAAGAGAAATTACCGGCAGTTTTGTCATTTTTTTCTACCTGGAGTAAATTCCTTTTCTAGATTTTTTTACATTAAAAAATAATGTATCTGCCCTGGCTGGTGTAGCTCAGTGGATTGAGCGCGGGCCTACGAACCAGAGGATCGCGGTTCGATTCCCAGTCAGGGCACATGCCTGGGTTGCAGGCTGGTTCCCTGCAGGCCAGTTCCCAGCAGGGGAAGCATGAAAGGCAACCATACATTGATGTTTCTCTCCCTCTCTCCTTCCCCTCTAAAGAGAAATAAATAAATAAAATATTTTTTAAAAAATAATGTATCTGTGCTTTTAGATTTCTAATTAAACTACCTTGAAATGGTCTTGAATAAACATACCACTTTAGTTCATTAGTTTCCTCCTTCCTTCCTCCCTTCCATTTTTCCTTACTCCCTTCTTTCCTTTATTCCCTTTGTTCCTTTCTTTCCTTTTATTCTTACTTATTTATAGAACATCAGCAATATATGATTGACCAACTCAAACACCCCAAACACATCTAGTACTTGATAAGAAGACACACCAATGAAAGGATTTCCCTAAACCTTTTCAATGTTTAAAAATCATTTTAACTGCTAATAAGTCACCATCTTCCCCAGAACCTCTTTTCTGTCTATGTTCATCTCTTTCATCTACCCTCATCTTTTCTTTGTTATTTTTAAATTTTCTTTTTCCTTTCCTTTCCCTTTCTTCTTTCTTGCTTTCTCACTACTTTTTCTCCATCTTAAACTCATTAATTTATTTTTATTTTTTATTTTTAATTGTTGTTCAAGTACAGTTATCTTCATTTCCCTGACATTACTTCCCCCCACTCCAGCCATCCCCACCTCCCACCCTTGATTCTACCCCTCTTTGGCTTTGTCCATGTGTCCCTTATACTCGTTCCTTGATGACCCTTCTTCCTTTCCTCCCCTTATCTCTTCCCACCTCCGCTCTAGTTACTGTATATTTGTTCTTAATTTCCATGTCCCTGGTTTTATTT
The DNA here is from genome assembly GCF_021234435.1 of Artibeus jamaicensis. Classification (NCBI taxonomy): domain Eukaryota; kingdom Metazoa; phylum Chordata; class Mammalia; order Chiroptera; family Phyllostomidae; genus Artibeus; species Artibeus jamaicensis. Next base: position 3,668,107 of record NW_026521810.1, on the reverse strand, counting down.
GCTTGCTTGTTTGTTTTGTTGATTAGGTTCCACTTATAGGTAAAATCATATGGTATTTGTCTTTCACCACCTGGCTTATTTCACTTACCATAATGCTGTCCAATTCCATCTATGCTGTTGCAAAGTGTAGGAGCTCCTTCTTTCTGCTGTGTAGTATTTTATTGTATAAATGTACCATAGCTTTTTGATCCATTCATTTACTAATGGGCACTTAGTAGGTAAAATCTAGTCTCCACTCCATGAATTTGACACCTGGAACCCTCCCCAGCTGCAATATAATCGAGTGGTGCTAACTGGCTAGATAATGGTAGATCCAATGGAAGAGAGATCTATTCCACCCAAGGACCTCCTAGAACACCTGGCCCCAACCAACAGTGGGATCACAAAATCATTAGCAAGCTTAGCTAAATTCAGAAGAATTTTCTTGAATATGTACAATTTGAACCTACTAACCCTTGCTGTCTATACGTGTGCTGTTGAAGCTACCATGTCATGCTAATCTGTTGCACATCAGCTAACCATCTTTGGACTTGAACTGCAATTCTTCTCTAGGTCTCCGGTCTGTGTACTCTGTAGACTCTGAACTTGCCAGCCCAACTTTTATTTCTCTAGCTTCCCAAGTGTCTCCCTCTCTCATATATTACTTTAGTATTAACAATATCAGAAACCTGGTGCTGCCCCTGGTGAATATTGATCACTTTCTTTCTTTCCCAAAGCTGAAAATGCAAAAGAGCTATTGACAGTGTCAGATAATGAGTATAAGGTTAATTTGAGCTTATTTTTCAGGCTCTTGATCAAGAATTTTGTTCATAAAAAATGCTTATTCACCCCAAAAGGATTGTAGTCTAGGGTAGAATGATTTTGGGGTTTTTGTGTGTGTCCATGTGTTTTGCTTTTGTTTAACTTTGCATAATCTTCACTTTAAAATCTACATTCTACAACATCTTATATTTAAATATTTTGCACAGTCAACTATGAAAAAGGAACAATGGGATAAATATGTACTCTTGATTACCCTTTCAATTTTCCCACACATACCCCTATAGGCAAAAGGCTTACCCAAACCGGAAGGAAGGTTTCTTTCTTGCATGAAAAGGATCTTGTTTTCATTGTGTATGTCATCCCCAATTCTTTTTTTCTTATTTTTTTAAATTTTATTTTATTTTTTATTTTTTAAAATTTTATTTAGTTATTTTTCAAGTACAGTTTTTGTCTATTTCTCCATCCCAGCCTCCCCTGCCTCGTGCTTCCCACCTCACTCCCATTTCCATCCCCCTTAGTTCTCGTCCCTGTGTCCTTCCTATTTGTTCCTCCAAATCCCTCCCCCTTTTTCCCCTTAAATTCCTTTCCCTCTCCCCTCTGGTCACTGTCCCTTTGTTCTCTATTTCAGTGCCTTTGTTTTTTTTCTGCTTGCTTGTTTGTTTTGTTATTTAGCTTCCTGTTAAAGGTGAGATTGTAGCATCCACCAATGCGAGCAACTAATGGTCGGAATCTTTCAGGAGTTTAAGATGGAACTTTATTGGCCAAAGTTTCAAAGTTTTACCTGCCCAGGGGCGAACTCTCAGGGTGTCCGGGGACACGGTGCCAAAATGGCTGCAGATGAGAGTCACGCCTGGCGCTTACAGCCTAGGGTTTTTATTGGGGTGAACAAACAAGCAAGCAAATACAGAAGCAGATGTAGCTGTTAGCAATTGGCTATCTTGAGAGAACACACACACATGGCTATGCTCTCTGCTTACTACAATGGATACTTTTCTGCAAAGACAAGGCCATGCAAAGACAAGGTCATGTACAGGCAGTTTATCTTGTTCAGCACTCTTTGTACTTTCTTTACTTTTTTATCTTCCTTGCTGAGACAGTCTGGTGCCTGCCTCGGGTTCCTCCTGGCTATTTTATCTAATTCCAGGCCTAACAAGATCATATGGTATTTTTCATCCCCAATTCTTAATGTGAACAAGCACTATATAAGAATTAAGTAAACAGCAACATTAAGTTAAAATTTTAAGCAAAAATGAACGACTTCCTCTCTCCTGCAGGAAAATAAAAAGAAAAAGTAGAATATTGCAACATTTCCAAGTCCCTGTGGGAATTGTAGAGAACTCAGGCTGTGTGGGCTCTGTGGCCTTCTTAGCCTGTATTTGAACAAGCAGGGTGTCTGCAGAGCAGGCAATGGTGGTGCTGGATGGGCAGCCTTCTTTTCCTTCCCTTCTGGCAACAGGTTGATGGTCTGACCTTGAAGAAGCTTTACCAATTCTTCTGTGAGCAAATGTATTTACAGGTTAGTAATGGGTGTCTAGCACCCTGGTTAAGCTAGGTATAGAGTTATGTACATAGAGAAAATCAATAATATGGGGTAGTCCACCAAATCTTATGTGTACTAATTTTTAGTTCAACAAGAAGGTAAAAGATAGAAAGAATATGACAGAAGATGTATTTAAGGAGATAATGGCTGAGAAGTTGATATAAACTGAAATCTTCATGTGTCACACTCATAAAATATTATAAAGCAAGACAAATGCAAAGAAAATCCCAGCTAGAGAAATAAAACTAAGATTTATGAAAATCAAGATAAAGAGAAGAATTAACAGTGGTGAGATAAAAATATCACTTTCAATGGAGCAACAGTAGGAATGTTAGCTGTCTTCCTAATGGTATGATACCTTTATGGTGCTTAAAGAAAGTAAATTCCAACTTGGAATTCCATATCTAGCAAACTTTTATCAAAAAAATTTCAAAATAAGGGCATGTTTTAATAAATTAAAACACAAATAACTTGTTACAAGCACGTCCTCATTAATGGTGATCTTAAGAGAGAAGAAAAATGATCCGGGATGAAAACTAAGACAAGAAGAAAGAGTAAAGAGTTGTGGGCTAATTATTTTATTTTATTTTATTTTATTTTATTTTATTTTATTTTATTTTATTTTATTTTATTTTATTTTATTTTACTTTACTTTAATTTAATTTAATTTTATTTTATTTTATTATTTTATTATTTTATTGATTATGCCATTAGAGTTGTTCTATTTCCCCTCCTTCACTCCCCTCCACCCTGCACACCCCTCCCCTGCCATTCCCCCCCCTTTAGTTTATGACCACATGTCTCAAGTTCTTTAGATTCTATATTTCCCATACTATTCTTGCCCTCCCCCTATCTATTTTCTACCTACTATCTATGCTGCTTATTCTCTGTACCTTCTCCCCCACTTCTCCTTCTCTCAATCCCCTGTTACTAACCCTCCATGAAATCTTCACTTCTATGGTTCCACTTCTGATCTAGCTGTCCTCTTAGTTTGCTTTTGTTTTAGGTGTGGTTCTTAATAACTGTGAGTTTGCTATCCTTTCACTGTTCATATTTTTATATTCTTTTTCTTAGATAAGTCCCTTTAACATCTCATATAATAAGGGCTTGGTGATGATGAATTCCTTGAATTTGATCTTATCTGAGAATCACTTTATCTGTCCTTCCATTCTAAATGAAAGCTTTGCTGGATAGAGCAATCTTGGTTGTAGGTCTTTGGATTTCATGACTTGGAATACTTCTTTCCAGCCCCTTCTTGCTTGTAAGGTCTCTTTTGAGAAATCCACTGACAGTCTGATGGGAAGTCCTTTGTAGGTGACTGTCCCCTTAGCTCTTGCTGCTTCTAGGATTTTCTCCTTTATTTTAATCTTGGCTAATGTAATTATGATGTGCTTTGATGTGTTCCTTATTGGGTCCAACTTCTTTGGGTATCTGAGCTTCCTGGATTTCCTGGAAGTCTATTTCCTTTGCCAGATTTGGGAAATTCTCCTTTATTATTTGTTCAAATAAGTTTTCCTCTCATGACTGTTCCTCTTCCCTTTCTGTTACCCCTATAATTCTGATGTTGGAGTGTTTAAAGATGTCCTGAAGGTTCCTAAGCCTCTCCTCATTTTTTTGAATTCTTGTTTCTTCATATTTTTCTGTTTGGTCATTTTTTTCTTCCTTCTGGTCCACTCCATTGATTTGAGTCCCAGTTTTCTTTCCATCACTATTGGTTTCCTGTGCATTTCCCTTCATTTCAATTAGTTTAACCTTCATTTGTTCCTCTAATTTGTGACTAAAATCATTCAGTTCTGTGAGCATCCTGATAACCAGTGTTTTGAACTGTGCATCTGAATGTTTGGCTATTATTTGGTTGTTTAGAGTTATGGGCTTTGGGGCTTTGAGTTCTTCTTGAGCCATGTTTTGGTATGTTTGCACCAGTTAGGTATGAGAAGTGGAGTCTTAGGTGTTCACCAGAGCGGGGCCGCCCAGGTCACTGGGTTGTGATGCTGTATGTGGGGGTGGGGTCAGAAAGAGGCAATAGCAATCCCTTCTGCTACCTCCTGGTGCTGTGGCCATGGAGGTCCGCCTCAATGCTTCCTCCTTTGCTGGTTCACCTGCGTGTGAATGAATGACCTCGGTCAGCCTGCCGCCCCATGCCCTCACTGGGTCTGCCCATCGCAACCCCACGCCTCAGATCCTCCAACTGCTGCCTGTACTCCCAGGTAGGTCTGGTCCAGTTTTCCTTCACAACCATGCTCTGCCAGTCCCTAGCTCCACCCCTCTTACCGGTCTGGCTGAAGGGTTTGTTGCTGTCAGACTTCTGTATAGTTCAATTTTCTGTGTTTTGGCTGCATATTTTTGTTACCAAAACTTTGTTGTTTTTAAACTTGTTCGTGCGAGAAGGTACAGTGTCTCCACCTATACCTCCATTTTGGCAGAAGTCCAAAAAATTTCAAGATGTGGGTTAATTTAAATAAAATTGTTGTAAACAGTAATAATTTCAACAAAAAGAAGATAAAAAATATGAACAGTGAAAGGAAAGCAAACTCACAGTTATTAACAACCACACCTAAAACAAAAGCAAACTATGAGGACAGCTAGATCAGGAGTGGAAACATAGAAATGAAGATCTCATGGAGGGTTAGCAACAGGGGAGTGGGAGGAGAAGGAGGGAGAAGGTACAGAAAATAAGTAGCATAGACTGTAGGTAGAAAATAGATAGGGGGAGGGCAAGAATAGTATGGGAAATATAGAATCTAAAGAACTTGAGACACGTGGTCATAAACTAAAGGGGGGGAATGGTGGGGGAGGGGTGTGCAGGGTAGAGGGGAATAAAGGGGGGAATAGAACAACTGTAATGGCATAATTAATAAAATAAATAAATAAATAAATAAATAAATTGAACATACTGAAGTATCATTGGCAAATATGTTTTCCCATAGAGTTGGTTGTCTTTTTAATTTAATACTGTTTTCTTTAGCCACACAGAAACTTTTTATTTTTGATGATATCCTATTTGTTTATTCTTTCCTTTATATTCCTTGCTCTAGGGGACATATCAGTAAGAATGTTGCTGCTTGAAATATGTGAGATTTTCCTGCCAATGTTCTCCTCTTGGACTTTAATGGTGTCATGGCTTATAGTTAAGTCTTTTATCCACCTTGGATTTATTTTGGTGTATGGCGTATGTTGATGCTCAAGTTTCATTTTTTTTTGCATGTAGCTGTCCAGTTCTCCCAACACCATTTGTTGAAGAGGCTATCTTTACTCCATTTTATGTTACTGCCCTCTTTGTCTAATATTAATTGACTGTAGAGAGTTGGGTTGATTTCTGGGTTCTTCGTTCTTTTCCATTGGTCTAAGGATTAATGTCCAAAATATACAAAGAACTTACATGACTCCACTATAAGAGGACAACCAACCCAATTAAAAAATGGGAGAAGGACTTGAACAGACACTTCCCCAAGGAGGACGTACAGAAGATCCAGGGACACATGAAGAGATGCTCAATATCACAAGCTATCAGAGAGATGCAAATTAAAACCACAATGATATACCATTTTTTTTAATCTTTAGAGGGCAAGGGAAGGAGAGAGGGAGAGAAACATCAATGTATGGTTGCCTTTCATGCATCCCCTGCTGGGAACTGGCCTGCAGGGAACTGGTCTGCAACCCAGGCATGTGCCCTGACTGGGAATCAAACCTCAATTGTCTGGTTCGCAGGCCCGAGCTCAATCCACTGAGCTACACCAGCCAGGGCCGAGATACCACTTTAAACCAGTCAGAATGGCTATCATAAACAAAGCAACCAACAGCAAATGTTGGAGAGATTGTGGGGAAAGGGGGACCTTAGTTCACTGTTGGTGGGATTGCAGACTGGTACAACCATTGTGGAAAACAGTATGGAATTTTCTCTGAAAAATAAAAATCGACCTGCCTTTTGACCCAGCAATTCCACTGCTAGGATTATATCTTACGAACCCCAAAACATCAATTTCAAAGAACCTATACACCACAGTGTTCATAGGAGCACAATTTACAATAGCCAAGAGTTGGAAGCAACCTAGGTGCCTGTCAGTAAATGGATGGATCAAAAAAATTGTGGTACTACATATACACAATGGAATTCTATGTATCAGAGAGAAAGAAGGAGCTACTACCCCTTGCAACAACATGGATGGAACTGGAAAGCATTATGCTGAGTGAAATAAGCCAGGGGTTGAAAGACAAATACCATATGATCTCACCTTTAACAGGAAGCTAAACAACAAAATAAACAAGCAAGCAAAATAAAAATAAAGACACTGAAATAGAGAACAAGGGGACAGCAACCAGAGGGGAGAGGGGAGGGAATTTAAGGGGGAAAAATGGGAGGGATTTAGAGGAACAAGTATAAAGAGCACAGGGACAATAACTAAGGGGGGTGGAAATGGGAGGGAGGTGGGGTGCATGGGGAGGGGTGGGCTGGGATGGGAGAAATAAACAGAAAATTGTACTTGAAAAATAACTAAATAAAAATTGAAAAAATAAAAATAAATTAAAAAAATTGAACATACTGATTATACTCTTTAGACACTAAAAAATTAAGCAGGAAATCAACTTTTAAAAAACTAAAAAAAATTTAAACATTTGAAAAATAGTCAAAAAGAAATCATAGTGCAAATTTTAAAACAGTGAGAACTAAATAATAAAAACATGAAACTTGTATATGTGGCCTTATTTATCTATCTATTTGTTTATTTTAAAGATTTTATTGGCTTTATACAACAATTCCTGAATCAAAGGCATTTTAAAAAGCTATCCACAGCAAGAGACTTTTCTAGGCAAAAGGGAGCCAAGAACAAGGAAGTTGTACTAGTCAAAAGGTTGATTGGTTTTGGCAAGGTTATTTTTCTTAGCAGATGAAACAGGTCTTTAAAGCTTTTTACCTAGTTAGATCTGACCATATAATTCCTGATTTACTGGTTGAAGATTCCATTTCTGGGAGACCTAAAACTGTAATCCAGTTAAGTCTCAGTTTGGTGGTGTGGGGCTTAGTGTAAGTAACTCATCTAGGACCTGTTGTCTTGTTTTTTAACACCCCTCAAAGTTCGAGAGAAATGATATATCACAGTGCCTGGGCCAGGGCTCCAGCTCTTCAAAGTAGACATTAACATAAGGGCTTATATATAGGTTAAAAAAAATCAGACTTTTTCTTTTGTTTGACTATGCAGGTTAAGTAGTTAGTATGTGGATTTCTGGGGCTGCCTGCCTCATCTGTAAAACTAAATTGCATGTTTATTTAACTCGTTATTTCTACAACATCCTATTTTTATTTTATTATCTCAGTGTCTCAATTCTGAAAGAACTAATTTAGCACGATTTTTGCACACATCACAGGTTTGTGTTAACTCACCTGTATATTCATTCCTATATTGAACAAATGTATTTTATATAATGCAAAAGGATTTTTGATATAATCAATTATATTGTTAAAATATTTAAGCTGTTATGCAAAAACTTAGAACATAAAAATAATACTGTTAGTCGTAATAACAAATGATTTTTAAAATCTGGTACCATAGAAGATTAGATAATGTCCATATCAGTTTTCCAGAAAATTGAAATTTAACCTAAACAGTATTAATATTTTAAAGGATTACTTATTTACCTTATAACATTTATAAAATTTATTCCATAAATCTTTCTTCTCACATAGAGCAAGCTTACATTCCTTTCTCTTTTTTTGTCTGTGATCTTTAGAGAGAGAGAAAGAAACATCAATTTGTTGCCCCACCCATTTATTCATTAATTGGTTGATTCTTGCATGTGCCATGACCAGGAATCAAACCCACAACCTTGGCATCTCAGGATGACACTCTAACTAACTGAGCTACCCAGCCAGAGCAAGGAAGCTTATGTTTAAATATAAAAATTTAGTTAATACTTGAATCATTAAATGTTGTTTTCATGGTATAATATATTAATATCCATGTGAAGTTGATGGTCTCTATATGAAATGTTTCCAACTTCTGGAGCCTTTATAAATATATCAGTGTTTTTACAGTTTTATCTCTCTTCCTTCACTCTAAGGCTTTCAAATGGTCTTTTTTACTTCTGTCTTGATTCTGTCATCTTCAGCTAACTTCATAATTTTTCTAATAAAGCCTGAACTTAAATTATGGACTTTATAATAAAGCATTCACTCTAGCGTTTTTAACCGTTGCAAGCTTTTCCTCTTTTTAATTCTGCTTCTGTATTTTTAAAAATTGTTGTTCAATTACAGCTGTTCCCATTTTTCCCCCAATACATATGCATATATTTAAAAGAAGGACAAAATACTTATATCTTGAGACAAATACCATGCGATCTCACCTATAAAAGGAACTTAATGAATAAAACAAACAAATGAGTAAAATAGAAACAGAGGCATGGGAACAAGGAAAAGACTGACAGCAACCAGAGGGGATGGAGAGGGAACTAAGAGGGAAAAGAAGGGGAAGGGTCTAAACAATGAACAGGTATAACTGACCCATGGACTTGGACAGCAGGGTGGGGATTGACTGTGGGAGTGGGGGTTGGGGGTCAAGGAGAAGCAAGGGGGAAAATTGGGACAAGTGTAACAGAACAACAACAAAAATAATAATAAAACAAGAACATTAAATTAAACTCATAAATAGTAAAATAAGAATAATTAAGAGCAAAATTTAGTGTAGTAAAAGACAATTATACCATACAGAGATTGAATAGTTTTAAAAAGTTGATAAACTTCTAACAAGATGAAAAATAAACAAATAAGTAATATCAGCAATAAGAAAAATAGAAGAACATCTCAATAATCCCATAAACATTAAAAAGATTCTTAGATGATATTTTGCACTTTAGAGCACTGAATTTTAAAATTATCTGAAATAGACAATGTCAACTTATCAAATTTGACATAAGAGAAAATAGAAAAAAGTGAAATAGTCTTACATTCATGAAAGAATTTGAATAGATATTTTAAGATCTGTTATTAAAGAAATAGAGATGTGCAGATGGCTTCAAGTGTTTGTTTATTCCACCAGATATCAGAGAATGTAGTATCCTCAGAGGTACAAGACTAACTCCTATTTCTCCAGTGTCTTTAATTCATTAATACCAAATATTTATTTTATGTGTTAGAAACATGAAGTATATTTTTCCATAAAAACAGAGTGGTTCATTTTGTTCAGAGAATATTTAGGATTCTTTGTTGAGAATTCCAGTTGTTGTTGTTAGATAGGAAATCTTTACTCTTCATCTGCCATCACAATTAATTGGAGATAAGCTTTATAATTGTTTCAACAGTGAGGCCTGTCACTGGACAAACAAACCCTCTCCTCTGGTTTAATAAAAAGTTCATTTTTTATTCATATGAAGAACCCAAACAAACTCTTTATCTGCATCAGTTCCTTTGAAATACTGACCTGGAAATCTTTTAAGATTTCATTTGTGTCTACACAGTAACAACATGTGACTTTAAGAATGATTCTGGTAGAAGAAAAGAGAGGGTGAAGAATCATTTAGACTCGGTCTAGTCTTGAATAGGAAATGACACAGAACTGACCACTGAGTACTCCTGGGAAGTAGATTTTTCTTCATATCATTCACATCTATCTCTCCTTGCCTGCCATATACCACTTTAGATGTTTTCCTGTTTCAGCCAATAGTGTCTTGGTTATACAGTAGGGAGTGGACATTTCCATAAAGCATTTAATGAAGAAAAGGGTGAAGAAAATAAAGATAAGTAATATCAGCATTGCTTAGCAGTGACAGAGGGAGGGAAGGGGAGACTCAGTGCCAGGGATCAATGTCTGGCACATCTGAGGCCAGCACTTGCCTAGATGGCTGACATGTGCAGCAATCTCAATCACATTGACTGTGCAGTCTACACAGATTTGTGCATACTATGCTAACAAAAATTCTGTGTAGTGAAAAAAGTCTAAGAAAATAAAATATGTCTTCAGGGGCCTGAGAAATATAACACATCAATGGCTTGACATTCACTTGATCATTCTTCACAGTTTAATTGAGAAACTGTACCTTCAAAACAATTATTATTGAGATGGGGAGAAGGTCAAGCAATGATATAATGGATATAGTGTATATTTATTTCATGTTTATAATGAGAAGTTGGGTAGCTGTGTGTGATCTGTCATTAGCTTTCTATTGTCAGAAAACCCAAATACAGGATGGGTCAAAAGTAGTTTTAGAGTTGTTTGTAAGGAAAATACTACAATAATTAATTAATAATATTATAAGAATAAACTCTGTGTTTTGTATAATCCCAACCATAAATCTACTTTGAACCATACTACATTTATTCCAAACTCTGGAAAGTTCTACTTCATATTTATTGCAGAGACTTGGAGACTTAGAGACTAATGAATTGATTATTTATTTCTGAAAGTGTTATTCTCAGAGAAATTTGAGGAATACATTTATAGAAAGGACATATTAGTTTTACATAGCAGGAACCTTGATGTGGCCTGTAATGAATGGCTGGAATCATAGATGGATCACTTTGGGACTGGAGGATAATATGGACCATGGAGAAAATTAATTATGAAATCAAGTATTGTAACTCTATATGAAACCTTTCAGATTATATCTTCTGCATACCCCAATTCTGGGGGACATAATGGTATTTCTGTTTTGAAACTTTCATTTTTTAAAAATTAGTTTATTGCTATTCAGTTACAGTTGTCTGTATTTTCTTCCCATCACTTTCCCCACCACAGCCAAACATACCTCCCTCCCTTGCTTCCACCCTCCCCCTTGGTTTTGTCCATGTGTCCTTAAAGTGGTTCCTAAAAACCCTTCCCCTTACTGTTCCCTCCCCCCTCTTCTCTGGCTATTGTTATATTGTTCTTAATTTAAATGTGTCTGGTTATACTTTGTTTGCTTTTTCTTTTGTTGATTATGTTCCAGTTGAAGGTGAAATCATATGGTATTTGTCCTTTACTGCCTGGTTTATTTCACTTAGCATAATGCTTTCCAGTTCCATCCATGCTATTGCAAAGGATAGGAGCTCCTTCTTTCTCTCTGTTGTGTAGAATTCCATTGTGTAAATGTACCATAGTTTTTGATCCACTCATTTACTGAAGGACACTCAGGTTGCTTCAGCCCCTGGTTATTGTAAATTGTGCTGCTATGAACATTTCGGTGCATAGGTTATTTTAGATTGGTGTTTGAGAGCTCTTAGGGTATAATCCAAGGAGTGGAATTGCTGAGTCAAAAGGCAGTTTCATTTCTAGTTTTCTGAGGTAATTCCATACTGCTTTCCACAGTGGCTGCACGAGTCTGCATTCCCACTAACAGTGCACTAGGGTTCCCTTTTCTCCACATTCTTTCCAACATGTGTCATTTGATATAGCAACAACAAAAAATAAAGTACCTAGGAATAAACCTAACCAATGGAGTAAAAAACCTGTACTTAGAAAACTATACAACATTGAAGAAAGAAATCAAGAAAGACACAAACAAATGGAAGAAGGTACCATGCTCATGGATTGGAAGAATTAGCATCATCAAAATGGCCACACTACCCAAAGCGATTTATAGATTTAATGCAATACCTACAACACAATGACATATTTCACAGATATAGAAGAAACATTTCAGAAATTTATATGGAACCATAAATGACCCCAAATACCTGCAGCAATTTTGAGAAAGAAGAACAAAGCAGGAAGGATCACACTACCTGATATTAAACTGTATTACAAACCCATTATAATCAAAACAGCCTGATACTAGCATAAAAACAGACACATAGACAAATGGAACAGTACAGAGAGCTCAGAAATAAATGCAAGTCTCTATGGTCAATCAATATTTGTCAAAGGGGAAAGAAGCATAAAGTGTAGTAAAAATAGCCTCTTCAACAAATGTTGTTGGGAGATATGGACAGCTACATGCAAAAAAAATGAAACTCAATCACTGACTTTCACCATACACAAAAATAAATTCAAAATGGATAAAAGACTTAAATATAAGTTGTAACACTATAAAAGTTTTAGAGGAAAACATCATCAGGCAAATCTCAGACATTCCCTTCAGCAACATCTTCACTGATATGTCATGTAAAGCAAGAGACAGAAAAGAAAGAATAAACAAATGGGACCTCATCAAATTAAAAAGCTTCTACATGGCTAAAGAAAACAGCATTAAAATGAAAGGAGAACCAACTATATGGGAAAACATATTTTCCAATGATACCTTGGAAAAGGGTTTAATCTCCAAAATATATAAAGAACTCACAGGACTCCACTCCAGGAAGACAAAAAACCCAATTGAAAAATGGGGAAAAGACTTGAACAGACACTTCTCCAAGGAGGGCACACAGAGAGCTCATAGACATATGAAAAGATGTTCAGCATCACTAGCCATCAGAGTTGCAAATTAAAACCACAATGAGATATCACTTCACACGAGTCAGAATTGTCATCATAAATGAAACTTTCATTTTTAAAGAAAAGTGGAAGTAAAAAAGAAAATCAATTACATTTTATACTTTAAAAATTTTTATGTATAACAAAATAATACCAAAAGAGCTTCATAAAGTAATTAAGTAATCCTGTTTGATTTGATAAGTATGCATGAAGGATGTACTAGGGTTTTAGCCTATAATGAGGCTATATGTTATGCCTCTAAAGTCTTGCTAAAGAGATATTAATCAATAGTGAGCCCATCTAAACTCTTGGGCTCACATTTTGATATTTTTATTGATATTAATGTCTTAGATGAATGAAGCAAGAGGAAGCTCATTGTATAATCATGGAACACTGTTGATAAGGCTTGTGTAATCACCTGGAAAGCAGAAATAAATTAAAAATTGTCTTGATAAATGAAAAATGTTTGTACATAAACACATACATTCAGGAAGGGCTATAAAAGCTAGTGTACTTAGGGAGAAACACTTAAGTACATAGGAAAATATTGTATAGTTCAAAATAAATAAAATATGTGAGTCTATGGTAGTCTTTTTGTAAGTAGTAGTGAAAACTATTATGGTGAATGCATCAGTGGTGTTCTGTTGTAACTATTTTGGACTCCAAAGCAAAAATTTCTGGATTTTGCTCTATATTTACCCAAATAGAAATAAAAGTTTTCTGTATAACCTCCATCTTGACTAAAGTGATAAAAATGGCTTAATAATCACAATAATTTGTATATGCAGCATGTGTTATATGCCAAACTATGTTACATGTTTTCTGCTACGAGACTAGTGCTACTGGTCCCATCTAACAAATGAGGAGTTGGTCTCATTAAGGCCATGTAGTTACCTCCGGGTTCATACATCTCATGGCTGAATGGACAAGTGGCTTTGTTTTTCTAGGGAAGTCTTATGCAATAGCTATCTATGAGTTTCCTAAGCTTCTTGGTTTATTTTCCACTAGATCCCACATATTCCCTTGTTATAAGTCCTCAGGATATTTTCGGCGTTTATCCCAAGGCTTTTTAATTCCAGTTTTTTACAGATGTCTACTAGCTGACAGGGAAAAGTGGTATTCCAGCAGTCAAGGTATACTTCTCTCAACCTGGACCTCTCAATATCTGATACGGTAAGGTTTTTCTATAAGATGGTTGGTTTAACTTTAGGGAAATATAAAGAAGCAGCTAGTGACCCTCCCCTCCCTCCAGGCACAGCAGTGGAGGGTGCCTACCCATGCCTGCGACCCCAGCAGCATGCAACATACCCTGGCACCCCTGTGGCTGCACCAGCTGCCCCACCACAGCAGCAGAGGCCAGGCCCCCATGTCCGCAGCCTCAGTGGTGCCTCCACACTTGACCCCACTGCCCCTGCCACAGCAACAGAGGAGGTGGTGCTCACATGCCTGCCCGCCCCCATGCTGGGGCCTAAGCATAAGGGCTCCCAAGAGGAAGGAGAGGCAGCCCCCAGAGGAGAGCAGCAGGGCTTGGAATGTTACCAATCCCCGGAAAGACTTATCTCAGTGGGGGAGCTGGACTACTCTGAAGAGACTTTGATAGTCCCTAGTACCTAGGACAACAAAAAGCTAGGAGGTGGTTTGTGAGTTACCCTAATTGGTGCACCTCAAGGACAGCACAACTGGTGGACTGAAGGCATAGGCCTGACACAGAAGGGCACTGGGGGCTGGGCAGTTGGGCTGGAGGCTAGGCAACTGTACAACTGAGCAACAGCTCAGACCTGGCCCCCATCCATGCAAACAACAGGAAAAGGAAAAAGCAAAACCCAACTGCCCTCAGCTGCACCCAACTGCATCCAGGAAGACCAGCAGAACTTGCTTAGCCTGCAGAAAGCCAGCAGGAGGTCTTTTTCCTTCCTTCCTTCCTTCCTTCCTTCCTTCCTTCCTTCCTTCCTTCCTTCCTTCCTCTCTCTCTCTTTCTCCTTCCTTCCTTTCTTCTTTTCTTTATTTCTCTTTTATTCCCCCACAAGGAAGATAATAAGACTTGGAGTTGTAAAATAACCAGAGTTGGACACAAAGAGGGGTCATCCCAACAACTGAGAAACAGAGACAAATTTTACTTTGCTATTCCAGAGAACTTGCCAATTATTTTTATTTATATTGTTATTTTTTTCAAATTACTTTTACTTCTTTTCTCTTACTAGTATTTTTTATCTCTCCATTCTTTTTAGGGTTTTTTTGTTGTTGTTTAATTGCATTGTTTGACTGGTTTCCCTTGTTCTCTCATAGTGTAATTTTAATTTTTCATCTTTCACTTCATTTGTGTTCCAATAGCATACGACTCTAGATATGTACTTCATATTCTTGTCATTCATATCACAAAGATTATGTCATATGATTTTTGTTCCATTACTATTCTAAATAAATGTTCCATACAATTGTAAATGCTATACAGCACCATTCTCAGATCTTAGCTCATTTCATGGTCTTCCAGAATTTTATTTCTTTAGTGGTTAATTCTATTTTCTCACACACTACATCTATTTTCTGTACTTTACTCTCACTATATTTCATAATCTGACCTCCCACAAACTAACTGTTTCCTGGATGCAACTCACAATCCTCCCTCTTCCCCCAACAAGACTCTTATCTTTTTTCCACCCTGTCCAAAAAGTGACTAGTTGAGTGAAAAATCATGGTTAACACTATACTTATCCAAAGGATCTCCTTTCTCTTCTCTACAGGTTGGTACTTTAAGTCCCAAAGAATGTACTCCTGTTGTCTTAATCCATTTTGCTTTCCCCCTCCAACTAATCAAATAAAAGAGTAGGTGGGAGCTATGAACACCAGTATACCTGCTAGAAGAGAAAACCCACCAACAAAGGAACCACCAAGAGATAATAACAGAAGAAGGTGAAGAAGTGAGTGGAAGCCATGCTAACATCCACTGAGGACAAATCTGGAAATACAATTAAATGGTGGAGAAATTACCCAGAACAAACAACTGAACAATAGAAAGAGAGAAGCCTCAAAACCTCAGACAGAAAGAAGAAGTAGATTAAACACAATCTGTTTGCACCTAAACAACAGTGGTGGGCTGAGTGACCCTCATTTAGCCAGCTGGAGGGAAGGACCCACCAAATAAAAACCCAACAACAATCAAAACCCAAAGACATCCACAGAGTCAACATAAATGACAGCCCAAGAGAAGCAAGTTTAGGAGATCAAGAAGACTGCACTACTTAATTTCACAGGTCCCCAAACATAGAAGGTAACACCATAAACCAAGGGCTTCAGAACAGATCAATTTAAGAAGCAGAGGCTAACAAGAAGAGTCTCATAAAGAATGGGAATACAAAGAAACAAACTCCAAATGAAAGAAAAGGAGGAGCCCTGGATGGTGTAGCTCAATGGATTGAGTGCAGGCCTGTGAACCAGAGGATCAAGGTTCGATTCCCAGTCAGGGCACATGCCTTGGTTGCAGGCCAGTTCCCAGCAGGGGCCAGTTCCTAGCAGGGGATGCACTAGAAGCAACCATACATTGATATTTTTCTCCCTCTCTCCTTCCCTTACCCTCTAAAAATAAATAAATAAAATCTTTAAAAAAAAAAGAAAGAAAAGGAGGAAGCCTCTGAATGAATGCTAAAAAAAAAAAATCAGGCAAATCAACTATCAGATATTAAGTTCAAAGCAATGGTTATAATGAAGCTCAAAGAGCTCACAGAGAATTACCAAAAACTACAGGGAAACTATGAAGAACTCACCACAAAGTATATCAACATGAAAAATGAAACAAAACTATCAACAAAGGCCAAGAGGAAATGAAGAACACAATTTCTGAAGAACACAGTAGAAGGAATCAAAAACAGGCTAAATGAAGCAGAGGATTAAACCAGTGAGCTGGATGACAAGGTAGAAAGAAACACCCAGAAAGAGCAAGAAAAGGAAAAAAGGCTCAGAAAGACTGAAGATGGGTTAACGGAGCTGCAGAACAACATGAAACATAATGATATCCATATAATAGGGATATCAGAAAGAGGAGAATAGCAAGGGATACAAAACCTGTTTGAAAAAGTAATAATAGAAAACTTCCCTAGTTGGATGAGAGAAAAAGTCACACAAATTCAGGAAACACAGAGAGTCCCAATCAAGACGAACTTCAAGAGGCCCACTTCAAGACACACCATAATTAAAATGGCAAAATTCCAAAACAAAGAGAGAATCTTAAAGGCAGCAAAGGAAAAACAGGAAGTAACATACAAGGGAGCCCAGATAATAATAGTAGCTGACCTCTCAATGGAAACACTTTAGGACAGAAGGGAATGGCCAGGAATATGGCAAGTAATGAAAATCAAGAGCCTGAAACAAAGACTACATTATCCAGTAAGGCTCTCAATTAAAATAGAAAGCCAAATAAGGAGCTTACCAGACAAAAGAAACCTCAAAGAATATTTTTGGGAGTATAAGATGCACCTTTTTTTCCCACCAAATTTGGGAGGAAAATGGAGGTGCATTTTTAGTCTGAATGTAGATTACCTGACTGGCCAAGGGGAAATGGAGCAGGGTCACAGGTTATTAAATGTTTACCACATTTTTTGATTCAAAATTGTTTTCTTATTTTCCTCCAATAAAACCTAGGTGTGTTATTGTTCAGTGCATGTTAGAGTCCTAACAATGTGGTACCTCCTCCAAAGCAGCTCTGCAAGAGATGCAAGGAGTTCTACTTTAAGAAAGGAAAAAAAAAAACAGTGAAAGAGAGAGGAACACAGGTATGAAAAAGTGGCAATGAATAAGTACCTATCAATAATAACCCTAAATATAAATAGATTAAATGCCCTAATCAAAAAACACAGAATAGCTGAATGGATAAGAAACCATGACCCACATATGCACTGCCTACAAGAAAACCACCTGGGAACAAAAGACCTACACAGACTGATAATGAAGGGTTAGGAGAAAATATTCCAGGCAAACAGCCAGGATTAAATAGTTGGGGAAGCAATACTTAATCAGACAAAATAGACATAAAAGAAGAGCCATAAAAAGAGACCCAGAAGGTCACTTCATAATACACAAGGGAAGAATCCAGCAATAAGACATAAACGTTCTAAATACATATTCACCCAATATAGGAGCTAGGAGCACCCAATTATATAAAGAAAATCTTGGAAGACTTTAAAAAAGATATTGACAGCAACACAATCATAGTAGGAGACTTTAACACCCCGCTGTCAAAAATGAATAGATCTTCCAAACAAAATATTAACAAAGATATTGTGGCATTGAACAATGCCCAGATGACATGGACTTAACTGATATTATATATATATATATATATATATATATATATATAATATCAGTAGAAAGTAGAAACAAGAATATAACCAAGATTAGACCAGAATTAAACAACATAGAGATGGAAAGCACAATTCTAAGGATCGATAAATCCAGGAGCTGGTTCTTTGAAAAGATGAACAAAATTGACAAGCCTTTAAGCAGGATCATCAAGAAAAAAGATCTGAAATGAAAGAGAAATATTACAACTGATACCACAGAAATACAAGATTGCAAGAAACTACTAAGAAGAACTATATGACAATAATTTTGAAAACCTAGGTGAAATGAACAAGTTTCTAGAAAAATATAATCTTCCAAAATTCAATGAAGGAGCAGAAGGCCTGAACAAACACATAATAGCTGACAAAACTGAGGCAGTAATAAAAAAAAAAAACTTGCAACACATGAAAGCCCTAGAACAGATTGTTTTACAGGAGAATGTACAAAGCATTTAAGGATAAGCCAACCCTTATTTTAAAAAATCCAAGAAGACTACTTAAAAAAATCCAGGAAGATAGAAGACACCCAATCTTTTTTTATGAAGCCAGCGTCATCCTAATCCCAAAACCAGATAAAGACACAGCAAAGAAAGAAAACTTCAGGTCAATATTGCTAATGAACAGAGACACTGAAATCATCAACAAAATATTGGCAATCCAGATTCAGCAATATATTATAAAGATCATACACCATGACCAAGTGGGGTTCATCCCTGGGATGCAAGGATTATACAATATTCGCAAATCAATAAATGTATTATATCACATAAAAAAGCAAAGACAAAAATCACATTACCATATCAATACATACAGAAAAAGCATTTGATAATGTACAGCACCCATTTATAATAAAAAGCCTCAGGAAAGTGGGAATAGAGGTCACACAACTCAACATAATAAAGACCATATACGAGTGATCTATAGCTAACATTATACTCAATGGGCAAAAACTTAGAGCTTTCTACTAATATCAGGAAAAAGACAAGGATATTTTATTTCACCACTTCTATTCAACATGGTAGTGGCAGTTGTAGCCACAGCAATCAGAAAAGAGAAATAAATAAAATAAATTCAAATTGGAAAGGAGGAAGCAAAACTGTCACTGTTTGCAGATGACATGATAGTGTACATAGAAAATCCTATAGACTCCACCAAAAAACTACTTGACCTAATAAGTGAATTTGGCAAAAGAGTGGGATAAAAAGTCAATATTCAGAAATCAAAGGCATTTTTGTACACCAACAATGAAATATCAGAAATATAAAAAATATCAGAGAAAAAATTTCATTTCCTATAGCGATAGGAAAAATAAATTTCCTAGGAATCACCTAACTAAAAAGGTAAAAGACTTGTAGTCAGAACAGTACACAACACTGAAGAAATCAATTAAGGAAGACACATACAAATCTAAGCATGTTCCATGCTCTTAGATTGGAAGAATTAAAATCATCAAATGTCCATACAACCCAAAGCAATTATTGGATTGAATTCCATCCCTAGTAAAGTACCAATGATGTATCACAGATATAGAACAAACATTTCAGAAATTTACATGGAACCATAAAATTACCCTGAATATCTACAGAAATTTTGAGAAACAAGAACAAAGCAGTAGGGATCACAATTCCTGATATCAAACTGTATTACAATGCCAGTTTAATCAAAAGAGCCTAGTAATGGCATAAGGACAAACAGATAGATCAATGGAAGAGAATAGAAAGCCTAGAAACAAACCCAACTTTCTATGGTTAATTAATATTTGACAAAGGAAGAAGAAGGATAAAATGTAGTAAAAATAGCCTCTTTAGCAAATGGTGCTGGGAGATTTGGACAGCTACATGCAAAAAAAAAAAAAAATGAAACTCGAGCACCAACTTATACCATACAAGAAAATAAATTCAAGGTGGATAAAAGACTTTAATATAAGTTGCAACACCATAAAAATCCTAGACGAAAACATAGGCAGAAAAATCTCAGACATTCCATTCCGCACTATTTTCTAAGTTCCTTAGAGCAAGGAGCATAAAGAAAAAATAGATAGGATCTCATTCAATTAAAAAGCTTTTCCACAGATGAAACCAGAATTAAAATTAAACAAAGATAGAGGTGCTGGGAAGATGGCAACGGAGTAGGACGGAGCAGATTCTAGCTTCTGTACTCGTGGGTGAAAATCCTGGTAGATCTATAGAGAAGCAGTGCATTAATCCATCGGTTATCCAGCATTTGTGAAATTAAAAGAACAGAGATTGTGACGGATGCTGAAACACCAGAAAGCTGGAGGTCAGTGGGGTCTTGGGGACCAAAGTAAAGACAAAGTGGCGGCAGCGGGGGCCGGCACCCTAGGCCAGGTGGTCCTGGTGCTGCCTCTACGGCCAGGGATCAGAGCCATCAGTCTGAGACCAACACCAGAGGTGTCTGCCACAGGAGCCTGGGCACCCAGCGGCCCCAGTGGCCACAAGCGCGGGCCGGCAGCTCCCCACCTCCCCGTATAAGCAAAACTGGACAACACCAGGCAGAGACCTGTCTGCTTGCCGGCTTGCGTTTTCAGGGAGGGGTACAAAGACACAGGGCCTGGTTCAACTACAGACTCTGTGGTTGCAAGCCTGGGAGAACTGAGAGACTCATTGGCCTCACTTGTCTCGCTGAGAACTGGGCTGGACTGAGAGGCAGGCTGTCTGAAGTGTTTTGGGTTTTTTTAAAGTGGACTGAGGTGTTCTCCTGCCAGGACAGCTTGGTTTGCTTTCCACCCGACCTTGCAGCGAGCCAGGGAGAAAGTGGAGGCATTTGGGAACTCGCCACAGGACTGGGAAGCACCCTGCTGGGTTCACAGGTCCTGGACTGCCCGGCAGGCGCCTGCACGCGGGTGCAGAGACTTCAGGGTTGCCACCACAGGGCTGGGAGACACCTTGCTGGCTTCTCGGATCCCAGACAGCTTGGTGGGTGCACACAGGCACAGAAGACTCTGAGTACCCCACACAGGACTGGGAAGTGCCTTGCCGGTTTCAACTGGCCTGTGTGCACAGATGCAGAAGCGGTTGAGTCCCACCACAGGACTGGGAAGGACCCTACCAGAACCTGTGGGACCCAGGCAGCTTGGCGAGTGTGTGGGCGTCCACACCCCAATCTGGTAGCCTGGCTGGTGCGCACACTTGCGCCGGCATCCCAGCCCACAGAGAGATCCTGCTGCTACCAGAAAAAACAGTCTGGACAGTTTGAAACCAACAGGGGAAGGGTTTCTCTGTTGTTGTTGTTATTGTTTTTTGTTGTTTGTTTGTTTTTTGGTTTGTTCCACCTTTTTTAGTAACTTTTTTGTGCATTTGTCTAGTAATCTTATATATTTTTAATTTTATCACCACTTTATCTTTCTATACTTTGTTCCTCTCCTTTCTTTTTCCCTGTTTTAGTCCATCTTCCTTTCCTGTTAAACTCATCACTTTCGTCTCCCTTCTCCTGCCTTTTTCTTTGATTGTTTGTTTGTCACTTTATTTCCTTTTACCCACAAGAGACACAAACAACTAGGAACTTTGAAAGGACCAAAATGGGATCCAAATTGGAGGCATCTCAACAGTAGAGACAGAAAGACAAACTTCACCTTCCTATAGCAGAGAAGCCACGAGGGGTTGCATATTTTTTCCATTATTCTCACATTTTTTATATTTTAATAGTATCTCTGTATTCCTCCTCTTTCTGTATAGGCTTCTCAGTCTTGAGTAGTTATATTGTATTATTAGACAGGCTCCCCCTGTCCTTTCATCCACAGTGCTTTGCTAATCCTCTGAACTCCACTCCACTTGTTTTCCATTAGCACACTACCTAACGCTCTATACTGCCTACTCAGATGACATAGTTTGTTATATGAGTGCTGCTCTAATATTAGTGTAAATAATAGCTGATATATACAACAGTAAATACTTCAGAACACATCTCCAGGATCTTAGGCCATTGTACAGGTCCCTGAATTCTATCACTATAGTGATTAACTCTATTTGCTCATACACTACACCTGTTTACTGTTCCTTACACTCAAAATCTGACCATTTGAAACCTCACTGCTTTCTAGTTCCAACTAAAAAGCCTTCCTCCCAAACAAGAGGCTTATCTTTTGTCCATCATCTCGTAAAAGTAGCAAGTTGGGCTGAAGAATACGGTTAACACTATATATAGCCTAAAGATCACCTATCTCCTTTCTACCGGCTGTGACTGTAAATATCATAAAATACTCTTCTGCTGTCATAAACCATTTTGCCTCCTACAACTGATTACACATACATGATAAAAGGAGTAGGTGGAAATGAAGAACATCAAGATATCGGAAGAAGTTTGCACCACTGAAATTCACAGGTATTATACCACAGAGGTTCACAACATAAACCCAGGGAGTCAGAATAGATCAATTTTAGAAGCTGAGGCTAACAAAAAGAGTCTCACAAACAATGGGAAGACAAAGAAACAATCCCCAAATGAAAGAAAAGGCAGAAATTTCAGAAAGAATGTTAGATGAAATAGAGGCTAATCAACTATCAGATAGTGAATTCAAAGCAATGGTTATCACGAAGTTCAAAGAGCTCACAATGAGCTACCAGAAACTACAGGGGAGTTACAATGATCTCACAGAAAACTATATCAACATGAAAAAGGAAATAGAAACTATCAGTGGACTTCTTCCAAGATGGAGGCATAGGTGGAGACGACGAGCTTTCTCACACAACCAAGTTTAGAGACAATTAAATATTAGCAACAGAAAACATAGCAAGACACAGAAAACTGAACTTTTCGGAAGTCTGATAACAACAAATTCTTCAGCCTGACCAGTAAGAGGGGCGAAACTAGCAGCTGGCAGAGCGGGGTTGCACAAAAAAACTCGGTGAGACAGACTCAGGCCCAGAATCCAGGCGCAGGGTTGGACCTAGTGAGCGACCTAGCAAACGACCGCGGGGAAACAGCGAGGGAGCAGGGCTGCGGGTTGAGTGTGGTCGAGCATTCATGCACAGATAGACAAGCCAGGGAGTGGGTGATTAGAGGAGACACAGCAGGCCCCAGCGGGGAGCAGCAGCAGAGGCACCACCATTTCCCCGCTCTGACCATGCCCCCACATACAGCTTCACAAACCAGCGACCTGGGAGTCCAAGACTCCGCTCCTCATACTTAAGGGGTGCAAAAAGACCAAAAGTAGCTCAAGAAGATCTCAAAGCCCCAAAGCCTATAAATATAAGCGATGAAGAAACAGCAAAACTCTCAGACACACAGTTTAAAACACTGGTGATCAGGATCCTCACAGAACTGGTTGATTATAGCCACATTTAGAGAAACATATGAAGGCAAAACTAATTGAAATCAATGGAATTGCACAGGAAACCAATAGGGATGAAAAGGAAACTGGGACTCAAATCAATGGAGTGGACCAGAAGAAAGCAAACAATGGCCAAACAGAAAAGAGTGAAGAAGCAAGAATTCAAAAAAATGAGAAGAGTCTTAGGAACCTACAGGACATCTTTAAACACTCCAACATCCGAATTATAGGGGTACCAGAAGGGGGAAAGGAACAGCCACCAGTGGAAAACTTATTTGAACAAATAATAAAGGAGAATTTCCCAAATCTGGCAAAGGAAATAGACTTCCAGGAAATCCAGGGAGCTCAGAGAGTCCCAAAGAAGTTGGACCCAAGAAGAAACACACCAAGGCACATCATAATTATATTAGCCAAGATTAAAATGAAGGAGAGAATCCTAGAAGCAGCAAGAGATAAAGGGACAATCACCTACAAAGGAGTTCCCATCAGACTGTCAGCTTATTTCTCAAAAGAGACCTTACAGGCAAGAAGGGGCTGGAAAGAGGTATTCCAAGTCATGAAAGCCAAAGCCCTACAACCAAGATTACTCTATCCAGCAAAGTTTTCATTTAGAATGGAAGGACAGATAAAGTGCTTCTCAGATAAGATCAAATTCAAGGAGTTCATCATCACCAAGCCCTTATTATATGAAATGTTAAAGGGACTTATCTAAGAAAAAGAAGTTAAAAAAACATGAACAGTGAAAGGAGAGCAAACTCACAGTTATTAAGAACCACACCTAAAACAAAAGCAAACTAAGAGGACAGCTAGATCAGGACCAGAACCATAGAAATGAAGATCACATGGAGGATTAGCAACAGGGGAGTGGGAGAAGGAGAAGGGGGGATAAGGTACAGAAAATAAGTAACATAGATGATAGGTAGAAAAATAGATGGGGGAAGGGCAAAAATAGTATGGGAAACATAGAATAAAGAACCTCAGACACATGGTGATAAACTAAATGGGGGGGTAATGGGGACAGGGGAATAGGGTAGAAGAGAATGAAGGGGGGGATAGAACAAGTGTAATGGCATAATCAATAAAATAAATTAAAAACAAGAAACTATCAGCAAGGGACAAGAGGAAATGAAAATTACAATTTCTGAATTGAAGAACACAGTAGAAAGTTTCAAAAGTAGAATAGATAAGACGGTGGATCAGAATAGCGAGCTGGAGGGCAAAGTAGAAAGCATCTCACAGAAAGAGCAGAAAAATGAAAAGAAACTCAGAAAGAATGAAAACGGATTAAGAGAAATACAAGACAATATGAAATGTAAAAATATCTGAATAATAGGGATACCAGAAGGAGAAGAAGAAGAACAAAGGATAGAAAACATATTTGAAAGAGTAATGAGAGAAAATTTTCCTAATTTGATAAGAGAAAAAGTCACACAAATCCAGGAATCACAGAGAATCCGAATCAAGAGAAACCCAAGGAGGCCCACTTCAAGACACATCATCATCAAAATGGCAAAATTCCAAGACAAAGAGAGAATCTTAAAGGCATCAAGGGAGAAAAAAAGAAGTAACATACAAGGGAGCACCAATAAGGTTAGCTGACTTCTCAATGGAAACACTCCAAGCAAGAAGACAATGACAAAAAATATGCCAAGTAATGAGAACCAGAGGCCTACAACCAAGGCTACTTTACCCAGCAAGGCTCTCAATCAAGATAGAAGGTTGAGAGCTTCCAAATAAAGAGCTTCCAAGACAAAAGAAATCTAAAAGAATATGCCTCCACCAAACCAGTCCTACAAGAAATACTAAAAAGACTGCTTTAAGGAAAGGAAGGAAAAGAGAGATAGAGAGGAATACAGGTACAAAAATGGCAATGAATAAGTACCTATCAATAATAACCTTAAACTTAAATGGATTAAATGCTCCAATCAAAAGACACAGAATAGCTCAATGGATAAGAAAGCATGACCCTCACACATGCTGCCTACAAGAGACCCACATCAGGACAAAATACCATCATAGACTAAAAGTGAAAGGCTGGAAACAAATTTACCAGGCAAACAAACAAGAAAAAAAGCTGGGGTAGCAATTCTCATATCGGACAAAATAGACTTAAAAAAAAAAGGGCCATAAAGAGAGACCCTGAAGGTCACTTCATAATACTCAAGGGAAGAATCCACCAAGAAGACATTTACATCATAAATATATATGGACCAAACATAGGAGCACCAAAATATATCAAGAAAATCCTAGAGGACTTCAAGAAAAATATTGACAGCAACACAATTATAGTAGGGGATTTTAACACCCCACTATCAAAAATGGACAGATCTTCCAAACAAATTATGAACAAAGCAATTGCAGCATTAAACAACACCCTAGAGGAAATGGACTTAACTGATATATATAGAGAGAGCCCTTCATCCCAAACAAGCTAAATAAACATTCTTTTCAAATACACATGGAACATTTTCAAAAATAGGCCACATGATAGGACACAAAACGGGCCTCAACAAATTCAAGAAAATTGAAATCATACCAAGCATTTTCTCTGACCAAAAGGGACTGAAATTGGAAATGAACCCCAAAGGAAAAAGCCCAAAGCACTCAAAATTATGGAAACTGAATGGTATGCTATTAAACAACGAATGGGTCAAGAATGAAATTAGGGAATAAATCAAAACGTTTCTGGAAACAAAGGAAAACGAACTCACAACAACCCAAAACTTATGGGACACAGCCAAGGAAGTCCTGAAAGAGGAGTTTATAGAGATACAGGCCTACCTAAAGAAGATAGAAACATTTCAAACAAACAACCTAACCCTCCACCTGCAAGAACTCAAGGAACAACAACAAAGACAGCCCAGAGCAAGCAGAAGGAAGGAATTAACTAAGATTAGAACAGAATTAAATGACATGGAGAGTAAAAGTACAATCCTAAAGATAATGAATCCAGGAGTTGGTTTTTTGAAAGATAAACAAAATAGACAAGACTTTAAGTAGGCTCACCAAGAAAAGAAAAGAGAGGACTCAAATAAACACAATCAGAAATGAAAAAGGAGAGATTACAACTGATACCACAGAAATAGAAGGGATTGTAAGAAATCACTATGAAGAATGGTATGCCAAGAAATTTGAAAACCTAGGGGAAATGTACACATTTCTAGAAAAATATAATCTTCCAAAACTTAATTTAAAAGAAACAGAAAATTTGAACACACCAATAACAGCAAAAGAAATTGAAACAGTAATCAAAAAACTCCCATCACACAAAAGCCCTGGACCAGATGGTTTCACGGGAAAATTCTACAAAGCATTTAAGGAAGAGCTAACTCCTGTTCTTCACAGACTATTCAAAAAAATCCAGAAGGATGGAAAACTCCCAATTTTTTTATGAAGCCAGCATTATCCTAATTCCAAAACCAGATAGAGACACAAGAAAGAAAGAGAACTTCAGGCCAATATCACTGATGAACATAGACGCTAAAATCCTCAACAAAATATTGGCAAATTGCTTCCAACAATATATCAAAAAGATCATACACCATCACCAATTGGGATTCATCCCAGGGATGGAAGGATGGTTCAACATTCGCAAATCAGTAATTGTAATTCATCACATAAACAAAAGCAAAGACAAAAACCACATGATCATATCAATAGACACAGAAAATGCTTTTCATAAGTTACTACACCCATTTATGATAAAAACACTCAGCAAAGTGGGATTACAGGGAGCATTCCTCAATATAATAAAGGCCATATATGAGAGACCTACAGCTAACATCATACTCAATGGGCAAAAACAAAAAGCTTTTCCACTAAGATCAGGAACAAGACAAGGATGTCCACTTTCACCACTTCTATTCAATATAGTATTGGACGTTTTAGCCACAATGATCAGGCAAGAAAAGGAAATAAAAGGCATCCAAATAGGAAAGGAGGAAGCGAAACTGTCACTGTTTGCAGATGACGTGATAGTGTATATGGAAAATTCTATAGATTCTACAAAAAAACTGCTCGAACTAATTAATGAATTTGGCAAAACAGCAGGATACAAAGTTAATATCCAGAAATCAAAGGCATTTTTGTATACTAACAATGAATCTGCAGAAGCAGAAATCAAAAAAATCCCATTCGATACAGCAAAACGAAAAATAAAATATGTGGGAATAAACCTAACCAAGGAGGTAAAAGACCTGTATGCAGAAAACTACACAACACTAAAGAAAGAAATCAAGGAAGACACAAACAAATGGAAACATATACCGTGTTGATGGATTGGAAGAATTAACATCATCAAAATGTCCATACTACCCAAAGCAATATAGAGATTCAATGCAATACCTATTAAAATACAAACAGCATATTTCACAGATATAGAACAAACACTTCAAAAATATATATGGAACCATAAACGAGCCTGAATAATAGCTGCTATTTTGAGAAAGAAGAACAAAGTAGGAGGGATCAGAATACCTGATATCAAACTGTATTACAAGGCCATTCGAATCAAAACAGCCTGGTACTGACATAAAAACAGGCACATAGACCAGTGGAACAGAACAGAGAGCCCAGAAATCAACCCAACTCTCTACAGTCAAGTAATATTCAACAAAGGGGTCAGTAACATAAAATGGAGTAAAGATATCCTCTTCAACAAATGGTGTTGGGAGAACTAGACAGCTACGTGCAAAAAAAAAATGAAACTTGAGCACCAACTTACACCATATACCAAAATAAATTCAGGGTGGATAAAAGACTTAAATATAAGCCCTAACACCATTAAAGTCCTAGAGGAGAGAACATCGGCAAGAAATTCTCAGATATTTCACGCAGCAACATTTTTACTGATATGTCCCCTAGAGCAAGGAATATAAAGGAAAGAATAAACAAATGGGATCTCATCAAAAATAAAAAGTTTCTGCGTGGCTAAAGAAAACAGTATTAAATTAAAAACACAACCAACTGTATGGGAAAACATATTTGCCAATATACCTCAGACTAAGGTTTAATCTCCAAAATATACAAAGAATTTACATGACTCCACTCTAAGAAGACATCTAACCCAATTAAAAAATGGGAAAAGGACTTGAACAGACACTTCTCCAAGGAGGACATACAGAAAATCCAGAGACACATGAAGAGATGCTCAATATCGTTAGCTATCAGAGAGATGCAAACTAAAACCACAATGAGATACCACTTTACACTGGTCAGGATGGCTATCATAAGCAAATCAACAAACAACAAATGTTGGAGAGGTTGTGGGGAAAAGGAGTCCTTAGTTCACTGTTGGTGGAATTGCAGACTGGTACAACCATTGTGGAAAACAGTATGGGATTTTCTCAGAAAAATAAAAATCGACCTGCCTTTTGAACCAGCAATTCCACTGCTAGGATTATATTCTAAGAATCCTAAAACATCAATATCAAAGAACCTATGCACCACAATGTTCATAGCAGCACAATTTACAATAGCCAAGAGTTGGAAGCAACCAAGGTGCCCATCAGTAAATGAATGGATCAAAAAATTGTGGTACATATACATAATGGAATTCTATGCAGTAGAGAGAAAGAATGAGCTACTACCCTTTGCAACAACATGGATGGAACTGGAAAGTATTATGCTGAGTAAAATAGGCCAGGTGTTGAAAGACAAATACCATATGATCTCACCTTTAACAGGAATCTAAACAACAAAACAAACAAGCAAGCAAAATAAAAACAAAGACACTGAAATAGAGAACAAGGGGACAGTGACCAGAGGGGAGAGGGATGGGAATTTAAGGGGGGAAAAGGGGAGGGATTTCTAGGAACAAATATGAAGGACACAGGGAGGAGAACTAAGGGGGTTGGAAATGAGAGGGAGGTGGGGAGCACAGGATGGGGGAGGCTGGGATGGGAGAAATAGACAAAAAACTGTACTTGAAAAATAACTAAATAAAATTATTCTAAAAAATTAAACAGAGAAGTGGCTATATTGGAAAACGTATTTGCCAATGATACCTTGGGCAAGGGTTTAATCTCCAAAATACATAAAGAACTCACATTACTCAACTCAAGGAAGACAAACAACCCAGTTAAAAAATGGGCAAATGACTTGAAGAAAAACTTCTCCAAGGATGACATACAGAGGGCCCAGAGACATATGAAAAGATCCTTAGCATCACTAGCCATCAGAGAGTTGCAAATTAAAACCACAATGAGATACTAGCTCACAACTGTGAGAATAGCCATCATAAGCTAATGAACAAAAAAGAGGTGTTGGAGAGGTTGTGGAGAAAAGAGAACCTTAGTACACTGTTGGTGAGAATTCAGACTGGTACAGCTGCTGTAGAAGATATAGTATGGAATTTCCTCAGAAAACTAAAAATGAAACTCCCTTTTGCCCCAGCAATTCCACTGCTGGGATTATATCCTAAGAACCCTGAAACACCAATTCAAAAGAACCTATGTACCCCAGTGTTCACAGAAGCACAATTTACAATAGCCAAGTGCTGGAAGAAATCTAAGTGCCCATTTAAATAAATGGATCAAATACATGGAAAAAAACTGTGGTACATTTTATTGTGGTACACAATAGAATACTACACAGCAGAGAGAAAGAAAGATTTCCTACCCTTTGCGACAGCATGGATGGAACTGGAGAGCCTTATGCTAAGTGAAATTATCCAGATGGTTAGGGACAAATACCATATGATCTCCTCTTTAACTGAAACATCCTACTGCCCTTATCCAAACATACTTGAAAATATAGAAAACATTTCTCCTGAACTGATAATTAAATCACAAATTAAATGGTTATGTTTCTGAAAGGAATAGAATGAAATAAATGCTGCTTTAGAATAAATAATGTCATGACTCAATATTTTTTAAAGATTTGCCTACATAGATAAGGAATGTATATTATACATCATAAATACATAGATTTTTATTTTGATTTCATCAGGTATGTTTAAGCTTGGTAAAGTTAAATATTTTAAGAGAAAATAAAAGTACTCTAAATAAGCTTTCATTCTATTGAATAGTTTAGAGTTACTAATTTATTGTATGTCTTTCAATGAATGCTTTTTTATTATTATGTGTTCAATGTAAATTTAACCAGGCAGTAATATTACACAAAGAACAGAAAATAATATTCTGCGTACACAATATTTTTTCTTAGAGGAAGTGGTGTTTAGGTGTTTCCACACACAAAATGTGTGTCCTCTTGAGAAATTTAATAAAAAGACAGAATTAAAAACAGAACATTTGTATGTGTTTTATATTGTACTGTTAAATGTTTCACTGTTCTGATAAAGACAAAGTTTGAGGCATTTTCTAATACTACTTTAATAGTAATGTCAATGTAATGTATAAATAGTTATGTTATGATGTGATTTACATATTGATATAATTTTATTAATTTCTATCAAATCACAAAAGATAAACAACTCCTCTAAATCTACATTAATTCATTAACTAATTTGTTTGCAAATATCCTCTTAAAATTTATAAGTACAACTTATTCTGTAGGACATCAGGACAAGTTGAAATTTTTAGAAAATTAAACAATATTCAGGAAAATCTAGAGTTTTCATCAACATGTTTATTGAAATTTATTAATATATACATTAAAAATTAAATGCTAAAGAATTTAAAAAGAGTAAGGCAGCAAAGCTATTTTTGTTTGCTTGGTTGAGAGCTTTTTGTTTTTCCTCTCTCTAGCCACATTAAATCTGAGTATTCAAAAAGCTCAATTTAGTGGTCCTGTGTTGACTGGCATCCAAAGAAAAACTGCTTTCCTTCTCAATACCCATGACATAACTGTATGTTTAATAGGAAGGCCTGCAAAGTACCATTTGCTGTTGTATCCAGAAAGTCTGCACACTGTGCCTCCCAAAATTAAATCTGCAATTCATATTTCTTTTGGCTGAAATTTTGAAATGGATGCCCCCAAAGTACATTATTTTTTACAAGAGGTTCTTGCAATTATGCTTTTAGTTCTCCTTTGAGCACAGTCTTTCTTTCTGTCTTGGGCTAGGCTGTTAGAGAGGACCCTGTCACTTTTCTTGGTAGTTAAAATGTAGAAACAACCCCTCCTTGGATGGATTCATCTCATTTTGAAAAATTGCCACAGAAATCCACAGTCTGCCAAGCTGACAGACTCTAAGCCCAAAGCTGGAGGTCAGCCAGTCATCAATGGCACATTCCAAATCTCTGAGTCAGCAGGCAATTCCAAGCCATTCTGTCTTATGTGAGCAAAGCATCCCATGCCTTGGAATCATTGCTATCCAAAGACTAAACCTGTTTTTGAAACTAAAAATTTTATCTAGTGGTCTTATAATCTAGAGTGGAAAATATAGGAAAATTGTAAATTCTGAAAAGTCCTAATACTGGGGATGATTTCTTCCAAAGTTTGGTGGATGTAAGCCTCCACAGTTTTTAGAGAGAGAAAGAAGAGTATGAATAATTTTTTGGCTTGGGTTGTAAACCACAGGTTCTAACCCCTTGTCATCATTAAAGATCCCAGGGGCTCTTTTGAAAAGACTTAGAGGGATTAACCTTTCTGTTCTGGCTAAATTCCTAATTGGATAATTGCATTCTGCCTCCCTAAATTATCCCTGTAACTTCAATTGGATATGGAATTTTCACTTTCTGTCATAAAGAATTGTAGGGTGTTACAAAATTTCACCCCAGGGGTGATACCAATTAAGTCATTAGTGAGGTGAAATCTATACGTGGTTGTCTTTCTTTTTTCTCTCCCTCACCTACTTCCTTTTTTGGAGTTGAAAATGTGTGGAAATCGTTCCATCATTTGCAGTGAAAAGGGATGTCATAAATTATAACACTGCTTATTGCCACATTATTTCTAAAAATATAACAAAGGCAGTCAATAACTGATAAGCATTTGCATAGAACACTATTATTTTAAAGAGAACAAAAGTACGTTCCTTGAAATGCCATAGTCCAAATCCAGGGCCATGATGAGAAGGAAATATAAAGAATTTTTATGTGAGTTCAGAGATTGCGGTTTTTTACTAAACAAAAAAGTTGTGAGTAGCTCTGTGAGACTGCTTGTCTCATACCTTATGGTGAGTCAGCTCAGCATTCACAGAAACACTTAGGCCCAGGAATAGGGCCAAGGGGAATCAATGTGTCTCCTGAATATGGATGCAAGGCATTAACAATGGGCAGATTATGCATGCACTTAATTTGGAAAGTGAAAGTCACACATCAGTCTCTTCAGCTGTACTTAACCATTGAAAATCATTACCCATAGAATAAACTTTGAACTTAAAATGCAACTCCACCAACATCAGGTGTATGTTTACCCTGAGTGGGAGAAAAAGTTAATAATAAGCTTATTTAAATTATTTGACATTTCAAAATTTTTATTTTAACTCGGTCAAGAAAATGTTTTTGGTTCAACTATATTTATTTTTATTCTCTCTATATACTATTTCATCCAAAGATATTTTTAAAGAACAGTTATTTTCAGAGTTTTATAATAAGAATTATGGACCCATTCTTCAGAAACAGAGATTTGAAGATACTTAATGCTAGATTTAGTAGTAATATCCAAGTCCATCCTCTCATGATCTAACAGTTAAATTTTGGACTAGATAAAATTTAGGATCCACCCATGAAACTCAGAAATAAATGGGGTAAATAAAAAACCACTATCAAACTGAAATACACTGTAGACCAAAAGTGGATTTGTCTAATATGGAAATGAAGGGCGGCTCGCCCACATTACAAATCCATCTTCATTTTATGGAAATGCAATGAGAAATTAATAACCAATGGCTGTAAGCAAAGGGCTTTAATAAGCCATTTTCATACTTGAAAGTACATTTCAAAAATAATGCCTCTGTATTACTGGATCACATTTTATTTTGCTTTTTTGGTATAGAATAAATATAAATATTTATTTTAAAATATTAAATGCAATTTTTAAAAATATTTTATTTATTTATCTTTAGAGGGGAAGGGAAGGAGAGAGGGAGAGAAGCATCAATGTATGGTTGCCTTTCGTGCGTCCCCTGCTGGGAACTGGCCTGCAGGGAACTGGTGTGCAACCCAGGCATGTGCCCTGACTGGGAATCGAACCTCGATTGTCTGGTTCGCAGGCCCGCGCTCAATCCACTGAGCTACACCAGCCAGGGCAAATATTAAATGCAATTTGATAGACATTGGATTAATTACACTAATCTCTCTGAGACAATAGAAACCATCTGATATGAGTAGTTTTATTATTTTCCATTCACCACAACATCTTTGTTTAACTCAACCTCTGTTTTCCCATTTCTTGTCTCTGAGAAGACAAGAAGTGATTTTTGCTGAGGCCAAATCCATTCTAGTGGGTGCCTTATAATATGACTTATCTAAGAATGCCCCAAAGGTAGGTACTGAAATTACAATCCATGAAGACCCTGTTTTTTTCCCATAAATTATTGTCACAGAAAATGCCATTTGTTCCCTACTAATATACACATTTTTCACTTGTTAGAACTTTCATTTACCATTTAACAATTAATTTGCTATTTTTTAATTTTTTTTTATGAATTTATTGGGGTGACATTGGTTAATAAAATTATGTAGGTTTCAGATATATAATTCTATAATACACCTTCTGGAAATTTTATGGTGTGTTCACGACCCCAAGTCAAATTTCTGTCCATTACTATTTATCCCCCTTTTACTCTCTTTTACCTCCCTTCACCCCTCTTTCCCTCTGGTAGTCATAATACTGTCTTCTGTGTCTATGAGTTATTTTTGTCTTCTTTGCTTAATCCCTTCACCTTTTTTACCAAGTCACAGCCCCATTCCTCTTTGACAGCTGTCAGTCTTTTCTCCATATCTGTGTCTGTTTCTATTTTATTAGTTTACTTTGTCTATTAGATTTCACATATAAATGCGATAATATGGTACTTATCTTTCTTTGACTGCCTTATTTCTCTTACCCTACTACTCTCCCAGTCTAATCTTTCTTTCTGTGTATTAGCAAGGTCCTGTTTTAAGATGGCTTTAGTTCCTACTTCAAATAAAATTTTAAACATTTTTTGATGGAGATATTTAACTAATTACAACATTCGCACTAGATATGCATTGAACCCAAGTCTCTTCACCATATCTGCCTAGATATCATTCAAAACCATGTCACACATTTAGTTGAGTTTGGACAGTATTTTTAAGGGAATTCTTATTTATAAATTTAAGTGCTGATTAGATTTATCTATACAGTGACTTTCAGACCTGCTGGTTCTGAGACAAGTATTGAATTTTCTCATTATCCTTGAACCATTCACCTAGTGATCACCCATAGTTTAGAGAATTCACTTCAAACTTTCAGTCATTAACAAAGTGAATCCATCCACAGAAAGGGCAGCTGATAACACTAGCAATGATAATTTTAAGTTCCTAACAGTTTTTAATTTCTTTTTTCCAGCCTTGCTTAAAATAAGCATATTGTAGAAATTTCAGCCATAAATTTCATCAAGTGCCTATTTAACAATTGCCAGAGAAAATATTTTAAAAAATTAAAAAGACATTTATAATAGTGTAATTATTTTAGAGGAGGAAAAATAAAACCTTTTTCTGGTTATACTGGCTGACGGTATATCTATTCCACCAAGGCAGCTTGCTAAGTCTTTAAACTTTTCACCAAGGAAAAATATTCTTCTTAGGAACAAGAACAAATAGCATAGTTACACACATACCCACACACCCACATATAAATGCACTTTTATATTTGTTAATGATCATGTAATTTACTAAGCAGTTTGTTAAATTTACTTCTATTCCATCATTATTTTAGAAAATATATAATGTAGAATAGTTTGAAGACAATAAGAGAACAAGAAGGTGTTGACCACTTGCTTTCCACAGCTGTTGTTGGGGATCCAAAATTTACTAATTAAGGCAGAGCTGGTTATCCCCCTCTCCTGTTCCCTCTGGTCACTGTTACTTTCCTTATTACTTACAGGATTACTTACACTGTTCTTTGTTTCCATGGATGGGGGAAAGGGATAATGGAGGAAAGAAGGGGAAGGGTCTAGTCAAGGAACATGAATAAAGGACCCATAGACATGGACAACAGGGTGGGCACTGACCGAGGGAGCAGGGGGTGGGCAGGGCAGGACAGAGCAACAGGGGAAAAATTGAGAAAACTGTAATTGAATGATAAAAACAAAAAACAAACATGAGCTGGTCAAACTGAGTGACAGGGATTGCTGTGAAAACACTATGTGAACCACAAGGTAGCAGTCTGTTAGTCAGTAAAGCAGTTGTGATAAGTAGTAAGCATTTGACCTTAAGTACCTCTCCAAATTACTCTGCTGAGAGTTCCAATTTATTGCCAGACCAATGAATTGATTTAAGAATCCACTATTGAACCTGCTCTCCCAAAATACATACATACACGCACAGAATTTTGGGCACGTAGATGTAGTAGAAGAAAATTTTTGCGACACATTGTTATCTTATTATCACCAAGTTATAACACCAACCAAAATATATGAGCAGCACTCAGTTATAATAGTCTTATCAATAAAATATTATAACAATTATAAAAATCTTTGAACAGTAATATACCACTAGCATAAGATACACTTCTGACAGAAGAACAAAACTAGGGTAGGATACACTTCTGATGAAAGCACAGACTGAGGACTAGTAAAGTTAAGTACAGAGCATTATCCTCTCCTTTTATTCTGCTGCTCTCTGCTGTATTCCTGATAAACATGAAAGCAGGAATTTCATGGCTAAAGAAAACAGCATGAAAAGACAACCAACTATGTATGAAAACATACTTGCCAATGATACATTGGACAAGGGTTTGAGCTCCAAAATATATAAAGAACTCATAAAACTCCACTCCAGGAAGACAAAAATCCAAATTAAATAATGGAGAAAAGACTTGAACAGAAAATTCTCCAAGGAGGACATGTTATAGAACAGATCCAGGGAAGAGGAAACATATACTATTACCAAAAGGACCCTCCTTTTTCTCCAGGGGTTTCTCCCCCATACTAGGTTCACTTTGGTACCCAGGAAAGCTGTCTCTCAACACCAGAGATTGGTAAAAAGGAAAGGAAATATTTATTTAAAAGTTATACAGACTTAGAGTAATGACTTAATATCTTCATTAAAATACTAAAGTCCTTTAAAATACTCACAGATGCACATAGTCCTTCCTTCTCCCTCTGCCCAGTCTGGGGTGCTATATCGTAGGAAAAGAAGCAGAGGTCCATGATTCAGGATCCCAGCACCATCAGCTGTGTTGCCACCACAATCTCTAGTTAATCCAAAGCCATGTGGCACCTTCTCATGGTCCACCAACAAGAGTCCTTTCACCCCTTTTCTTCCAGGCAAGTTCTCTCCTCCTTCTTAAGCCACGTGGCAAAAGGGAGCACCCCAAAGTTACATGACACCAACTCCTCTGCTGCATCTGGGTTTAAATCCGTGTACCAATCTTCCTCTGCAGCCCCATTTCCAAATCCTCCCACAATCAGTTATACCTGCCAGCATTTTCATATTCTTCCAGATTTACTAGGCTGCCATCATAAGTCTGGGCAGGCATGGCCCCATAGCATGAGCCAACTATTTCCAAGCTCTCACACAGGTGCTCTAACCAGGGGAAGTTGCCTCTCAGTTACATCTTGGGTGGAAGTAACTTCCATCCCCCTGACTCAAAGCATGGCCACAATTATTTAACACATCTATGACACAAGTTAAAGGCTATAGATATGTTTAATGACTATACCAGAGGTTAGCTGCAAAGTTGTTGCTGTATAAAACAGCTCTGAACGGCCCTGCTCCATGTGTCCCATCCTTCAGCTAATATTGGTGGGGGTGAGGACATCATATATATTTTTTCTCTAATGTTTCCTGATCACTTTGATATCTGGACCCCATTACAAATTTCTATTTGGGGACCTCTCCTGGCTGTACCCTATTATAGACATACGGAGTGTCCAGAGACACAGGGAAAGATGCTCAGCATCACTAGCCATCAGAGAGATGAAAATTAAAACCACAATGAGATCACCACTTCACACCTGTGAGAATGGCCATCATAAACAAATCAACAACAACAAAAAAAATAGGTGTTAGAGAGGTTGTGGAAAATAGGGAACCCTAGTGCACCGTTGGTGGAATTGCAGACTGGTGCAGCCACTGTGGAAAACAGTATGGAATTTCCTCAGAAAACTAAAAATGGAACTGTCTTTTGACCCAGCAATTCCACTGCTGGGATTATACCCTAAGAGCTCCAAAACACTCTTCCAAAAGAACCTATGCTCCCCAATGTTCATAGCAGCACAATTTACTATAGCCAAGGGCTGGAAGCAACCTAGGTGCCCATCAGTAAATGAATAAATAAATAAAAACTATGGTACATTTACACAGTGGATTTCTATGCAACAGAGAGAAAGGAGCTTGTACCCTTTGCAACAGCATGGATGAAACTGGAAAGCATTATGCTAAATAAAATAAGCCAGGCAGTGTGGGTCAAATACCATATAATCTCACCTTTAACTGGAACATAACCAACAAAAGAAATAAGCAAACAAAATATAACCAGAGACATTGAAATTAAGAACAATCTAACACTAGCCAGAGGAGAAGGGGGAGGGAACAGTGAGGAGAAAGGTTTTTAGGAACTATTATAAAAAACACATGGACAAAACCAAGGGGGAGGGGAGAAGCAGGAGAGGGAGGTGGGATTGGCTAGGGTTGTGGTGAGTGGTGGGGGGGAAATGCAGACAACTGCAACTGAACAATAATAACATAATTTTTTTTAAAAGATGAAAGCTGGCATTTGCACATCAAGGCACTTGTTCTTGACTGACTTGATCTAGGCCCAGAAGGCAAGAGGATAGCAGGGGACACGAACAAGGTAGACCATCTGCTGCACTGACTGCCAGAGTTGCAGAGAACACCTGAAGCACTCTTGTGAAATCACCATTTAAAATAATGTCTTGACAATATGTCTTCATAATTTTATCGATATTGAATTATAATGATCAATTAATTTTAGGGTGCCTTACTTTAGAATTGAATGGATAAGTATAGTGAAAGCAGAAAAAGAGTGCTTAATTGATTAATTTATATTTTTTCTACCTAAGGCTATGTGGCATCTTGTCTTTGAATTTATTAGAAAAATATGTTTACAATTCTATATTTTTAAATACAAATGTTTTATTTCCTAAGAGAAGACATAATTTAGATTGGAAAATTATAATATTACTATTAAGCTACTAGACCTAAAGTACCCTTTTATGGAATGTTGAGGATTATAAGTCTCTAACATTATAAAAAGGCCAACAGATCTAAGTCAATAAGCACCTGAGATAAAACTTATTGTATTCAGTTCACATTAAGTAACTAGCAGGGTTTAAAGCATGCACATATGTTTATCTGTTGCTGGATAATAACAGCAAAATGTGTGGTGACAAATTTCTTCCATTCTACTTAAGATTCTTTTGCTCTATTTTTGCTTTCTTGCCTTGTATCTACTTCAGGTGCATGGATGTAAGCCTGTTTAAATTTAGAGATGTGAATTTTAAAAATATTTTGTTTAAGCACTAACTGTGAAAACTGATTTCCTCTGTCTTTATAAGAGAGATTTTTTTATTTGTTCTTTGTCAGTTTTTTTTATAAATCTTACTTGGCAAAATCACTGATGTAAAAGAAAATTGATGATGTAAGGACCATAGGAACAGTCTAAATCTTTTATACAAGCTAATCTAAAAAGAAGCGGTCTTTGCCTATAAGAAGATAAAAGAGAACAAAAATGTGAGTCTTTTTTGAAAAATGAAAATAGAGCATTTTCATTAATGCAAAGAAGAGAGTGCAAAGATGGCGTGAAGATATTTATTGTGTTTTATGTATTGAAGAGACGAAATAGTTATAGAAGAGTAAAGAGGAATTAGAAGGAAAGGAAAAAGAGAACTTGAAATTGCTGAAGCAAGGACTGCTGAGAGCTAGGAGAATGGAAAGAAAGAAATGCACATGCAAGAATTACTAAATGAGTGAGATGGCTAATACCTCATCTGCCTTTGCAAGCCTCCACCCACCCACCTCCCACCTCCCTGCATCCCCAGAATGCCTGAATTGGCAGTCAGTGTGCTAATTTGTCCTAGCTCTAGATTCCCTTTCCTTCACAACTTGTCTGTAAAAAGCTTCAGGGAGTCCCTACCATCCCTGCTTCTTTTAATAAATCTCCTCAATTTATAAGGTGCAAAGGTAACAAAGTGCCAGAATCAACATTCTTTTTTCATTAGCACAAACATCAATTCAGCTTCAATGACTGGTTACTTATAAGATGCTTATTGACTGCATAAATAATTTGTGGAAGCCCATAGAAAGCAGGGAAATAGCCTATGTCTGGCCACAGAAAGATACACATCTTCAAGAAAAGCTAAGCTAAGTGCATTTTGCTAAACAAAAATATTAGTAGTTTTTGAAGCTCCATGTTCACACCAGTATGATAAATGCCTATAGTTCAACCAGGGAAAGGAGCCAACCTTGGCTGTTTATATAGGCAAGGGCACTGTCCTCTTATGAAGTAAAAAAAAAAAAAAAAAGAGTAAGGCGTTGAAAGACAAATACCATATGATCTCACCTTTAACAGGAAGCTAAACAACAAAACAAACAAGCAAGCAACATGAAAACAACGACACTGAAATAGAGAACAGGGGGACAGTGACCAGAGGGGAGAGGGGAGGGCATTTCAGGGGAAAAAGGGGAAGGATTTACAGGAACTAGTATAAAGGACACATGGACAACAACTAAGGGGGGTGGAAATGGGAGGGAGGTAGGGAGGACTGGGGGGTGGGCTTAGATGGGAGTAAAAGACAGAAAACTGTACTTGAACAACAATTAAATTAAAAAAATTTAAAAAACAAGAGTAATAGGATCTTGAATAGCCTTTAAAAACTTTTCTAATTTTCTCAGTTTCCAAATTTTCTCTAATGAATCTGCAGGTGATGTGTTTTTTTTCTAAATTAGTGTTTGTGAGGTAAGGGTGGCAATGAAAGCAGACTGCTTTTCCTGATTCTTCTTACATGTACCCTTGTCTCTCACCTTCATCCCAAAACAGTGGTCTCTACCCTGAAACAAGCCCCCGAATTGCCCAGAGAGCTTGTTATAACAAACACGTATTACTGTGCCCCAAACCAAGAGTTTCTGAGTTAGCGTCTCTGGGATGGGGCCTGAGAGTTTATTCCTAAAAAGTTGTCCAGTGCAGTGGCTCAGAAAGCAGAGCTTTGAGAACTACTGGCCTACAAGAAAGCATAACAGGCACATGATGGTCTCAAATACAATTGATGTTAGTTCAATTCTCAACATGATGTAGGTCTCAAGCCTTAATAAGAAGAGCAGAGATCGGGTGGCATATCTAGTATTCAAAGGAGGGTAATGAAACTTGGGGCCTTTGTTGACCTTGGGTAGGAATACTGTCATAAGA
The DNA here is from genome assembly GCF_021234435.1 of Artibeus jamaicensis. Lineage (NCBI taxonomy): Eukaryota > Metazoa > Chordata > Mammalia > Chiroptera > Phyllostomidae > Artibeus > Artibeus jamaicensis. The sequence continues at coordinate 3,627,352 of NW_026521810.1, read as the reverse complement.
TTGACATGGGTAGCATAGAGATGACAATCATTTAGATACTGAGACAATAAAAAGTTAAAACCTGTTCAAATTCTATCCACAGAATATCTAAATTTGATTATGGTTAGTTCTCTAGGGGAAGAGAAATGAATGCTGCTTACCAAAGAGAATCAGAATAGACTTTCCATCTGTTCTTACCACATGATCTTTCACACACAGATTGTCTGCTTTCCATGTGCTTTTGGCTCCACCAACTCTCATCTGCTCAGGTCATCAATGCTGCATTTGTCTCCTTTCCCTCCTCTCATGTCAGGTTTCCCCTATTCACCAGGCGCTTCCCAAAAGCATACCAACATGCCATCATATGCCCTGTCTCCAAAAAATAAGCAACACCTCCTTTGACCTCATATCTCCCTTACCAGCTGCCACATTATCTGTTCCCCTTTAGACAAAATACTTAAATGAACCAGAAGTGACACTTTCCTCCTCAAGACTACCTCCTTCAGGGGGCATTCCAGGCCTAATGCATATTTACTTTAAAAAAAAATCTTTACAGTTCCTGGGCATAGTAAGTGTAAAAAGTATTTGTAGAATGGATGGTTGTACTTCAACAAAAGGATTATCTTACATCAGTAATATAGATTGAATCTAACTTATAAACAGGCAGATGAGGCTTGCCAACCTAGGTTAATTTCAGGGACTCTGAGAATAATAAACTTATTTTTTTCATTTTTTTATTTAATTATTTTTCAAGTACAGTTTTCTATCTTTTACTCCTGTAAATCTTATATTAGTTTGTATACTTGTTTTTGGTAAACTAATGTTTATAGTAACAAGAAATCTATGCTTATGTGTATCCATATATTAACTACAGATAAAATATATTTTTATATCAACACTGCCTACCTCAATTTATTTTGTATCAACATACCCCCCAAATTTTACTATGCTAGAAACATCCCAGTTCTGACATTTTTTCTTTATTGCTACTTTTCTGTCTCCAGTGAACAGACACATGTACACCACATTGCATTTCTATTTCCTATGGACCAAACACTATCTTTTATAATAGTCCCCTGTATCATATAACCCCTGTCTATCCTCTCCATTCACAAGAAGTTCCAACCAGATGTCAATTATAATGTGATTATTCTTAATTGGTTGATGAACTTGGAGCAAGGAGACAATGAGGTGAATCCACAAGGCCAAGGCAGTTATATTGAGAGTCAAAGCAAGAGAAAAGACTCTAGCAAACAGAAAGCCCATCCATCACAGCAAGAGTTAGACCCTGGGGTCTGCAGGGAGAAGGTGAATCACAAATACTGAATTTCACAGGCCAATGATAAATATTGTTAAAGCTGTCTTTCCTTTCTGGAAGCCTCTCTTTCTAAAGCCAAGGCTGGGGTTCCTTAGGGTCATCTATTGCTTGACATTTTGCAATTATCTATTTACATTTTTCTCTCCCTCCATGACTGGAGAGCTACCCTTGGGTACTATATAATTCACTACTTTAGGATGTGTGTATATAATGCCTGTCATTCAGTAGACATTTATACGTATTTTATTAATTACTGAATAAATGAATGTTTTTCTTATTTTAAAGATTTACAGTCTTTAAATTGTACTTTAAATTGATTTCTAAAATATTAGATTTAGGAAAGCATATTATTTTTGTTTTATAACCCCATAAACTTATAAAAATACACACTTAAATACCTTGATAATGGCCTAATCCCAGTGTATGTATCTGATATTGAAGTGACATATCTCAAGGACTGTCTATGGCTGTTCATGTTTGTTCACAAATCCCATTATTCAAAACAGAATACACGCTTTGCAGTTAGTTTTTCCTGTGTGCTCTAATAAAGCAGCAACCAGTGCAGTGATAAAAAAGCATTGCATGGTGCATGTAGATTTTTAGGCTTTCATTTTGCCGCTATGGGTTCATACTGCAGTTCTCTTTTTACCTTGGGGAAAAGTGAAATAACATTGATACCATCCACTCATAACACAGTTTTAAAATCAGAGCTGGAGACATATGTAATAATTATTTTAAAAAGCAGTGAATTTTAGTACTGGAACAGATTCAACTTGGCAACAAGGCTGTTCTCTGGTTTGGTCAATAGAATAAAGTAGAATTGTTGGCAAAAGCATATGATGAGGTCATAGTACTCCTTATTATCCTATCCTAATTTTATAAATGAAACCTTGAGTATTTGCAAGTTTCTTAGTAATGCCATTATCATTGTTACCTATTGAAAAGTATTGAAAAAAAGTAGTTGTTACCAATTCTAATTATTATGATCTTTCTGTCTCTGTTTCTAAATATAAGACTATACAACTACCAGATGGTCACAGACGGTAAGGCATTGTGGTGAAGATGGGTGAACAGCTCTCAAATCCTAGTTCTGCCACTGATGGGCTGGATGAGGCATGCAGGCTACCTGTCACTAAGCCTGAAAAACCATGACTCCAAAGTTAACTGGCAAGTTCCATGTCATTATTTCAGTTGAACTCAAGCATACAAGTATATCCTCTCTATAGAGCTTTCTTGATGTCCCAGGAATTTTGGTGCTCCCTGCTCTCTATTCACCCAATACTTTTTCATTTACTTTATTAAAACACATGTTTATTTAATTGGTGTTTTTTCAAGTCTATTTTTCTCTAGATATTGCTTATTGTAAATGCTTGATTCATTCTATATTTTAGAGAGAAGTAATACATAAGTTGGAGAAAAAAAGCTGGGAGACAGGCTGTGGAGTCTAGCTTGTTGTAATGTGTTTGCAAATTTTTAATTGCATTAATAAAAATATTTTCATTGGCCCTGGCTAGTGTGGCTCAGTAGGTTGAGTGCCGACCTGCGAACCAGGGGTTGCCTGTTCTCTTCTCAGTCATGACACATATCTGGATTGCTGGCTGGGTTCCCAGTGGGGGCACGTGAGAGACAAAAACACTAATGTTTCTCTCCCTGTCTTTCTCCCTCCCTTCCCCCTGTCTAAAAGTAAATAAATAAATCTTTATATATATATGTATATATATATATTTCATTGGCTATTATTAATTATGTCACATTTTACATAACTCTGAACTTAATGGAAAAAGCAAGAACATAAAAGAAAATAAAGATATACTGATAACACAATGCATTCCCTTCCCATGATGATATTTTTGGAGTCACGTGTTATGCACCTTACTTGGTTTATACAGTATATTTAGACATAGCTTAGATGCTATTTTTAAAACAGTATTAATATAAACATAATTTTATAATAAAATATGAAAAGGCATGGAAAAGTGTAAAAACATAAAGAAAACAATTTTAGTGGTAAATATAGAATAGAGTATATAGGTATTGAATTATGATGCTGTACACCTGAAACTTTTGTTATTAATCAGTATTACCTCAGGAAAAATGTTATCATTCTTTCTCTTAACTCTTTTACAAAAAGTAACAATTGTAACAGTTTGCCCTTTTAGGCATTTTGATGATTTCCATAATAATTTTGAATATCAACCAGTTTTTCTTGATAAAACTAATTTAAGTACATTCTACAAATAATTTTCTTTAGAAGATAAATAATTAGATAAACCATCTTCCATCCCTGTTCCATCTTCAACTATTGAATTGTATCTATCACATTGGGTTTGCTTTTACTTATAAACAATATAATATCTATTTTACACTTTAGGGATTTAAAAATAATTTTCTTCTGTAAAAGATAAGAAAATTAACATATTGACTATTTGTTCTCTCTCTTCTGGACATGTGTATTTTGCATAGTTAATAACAATAGCTAAGAAAAAGCAATGCTTTGAGTGCATTCTGTTTCTTAATTCATTATGTCTTCAATCAGAGTGCTATGTCCAGATCAATGCAGTGCTATGTCTTTTATCACCCTCATTACATGCATAGACAAATAGAAACTTAGAAAGTTTCAATAACTAGATCAAGGTCACATAGGTTAGTCAGACATGAAGTTGAGACTCTAGCTAACACACCTGGTATAAAAACAAAGTTTTATTTGTTTTATTTATTTATTTTTACATCAGTTTTTTAAAAATTTTTATTTAGTTATTTTTCAAGTACATTTTTTGTCTATTTCTCCCATCCCAGCCCCCCTCGCCCTGTCTCCCCCCTCTCTCCCATTTCCCCCCCCCCAGTCCTCATCCCTGTGTCTTTCATACTTGTTCCTCAAAATCCCTCCCCATTTTCCCCTTAAATTCCCTTCTCTCTCCCCTCTGGTCGCTGCCCACTTGTTCTCTATTTAAGTGTCTTTGTTTTTATTCTGTTTGCTTGTTTGTTTTATTGTTTAGCTTCCTGTCAAAGGTGAGATCATATGGTATTTGTCCTTCAGTGCCTGGCCTATTTCACTCAGCATAATGCTTTCCAGTTCCATCCATGTCATTGCAAAGGGTAGTAGCTCCTTCTTTCTCTGTGCTGCATAGAATTCCATTCTGTATATGTACCACAATTTTTTGATCCATTCATTTACTGATGGACACCTAGGTTGCTTCCAACTCTTGGCTATTGTAAGTTGTGCTGCTATGAACATTGTGGTGCATAGGTTCTTTGAAATTGATGTTTTAGGATTCTTGGGGTATAATCCTAGCAGTGGAATTGCTGATTCAAAAGGCAGGTCAATTTTTATTTTTCTGAAAAAGTTCCATACTGTTTTCCATAATGGTTGTACCAGTCTGCAATCCCACCAACAGTGAACTAAGGTTCCCTTTTCCCCACACCCTCTCCAACATTTGTTTGTTGCTTTGTTTCTTATAGCCATCCTGACTGGTGTAAAGTGGTATCTCATTGTGGTTTTAATTTGCATCTCTCTGATAGCTAACGATATTGAGCATCTCTTCATGTGTCTCTGGATATTCTGTATGTTCTCTTTGGAGAAGTATCTGTTCAAGTCCTTTTTCCCATTTTTAAATTGGGTTAAATGTCTTCCTAGAGTGGATTCATGTAAGTTCTTTGTATATTTTGGAGATTAAACCTTTGTCTGAGGTATCATTGGCAAATATGTTTTCCCATACAGTTGGTTGTCTTTTTAATTTAATACTGTTTTCTTTACCCATGCAGAAGCTGTTTTATTTGTTTTAAAGTCCTCACAAGGCTGCCTCTAGGGAGAGTTGCAAAAGGTATGATATCCTTTTATTTTTACAGTCATGTATTATTCCATTTTGTGTATATACCACAGTTTTTTTTAGCCACTCACCTACTGATGGGCACTTTGGTCTATTGCCAGGACTTGGCATTGTAATAACTATGGCTGCTATGAACATGGTTGGGGGAGTTTGCATATATTCTTTCTGATTGATGTTCAAGGATTCTTAGGATGTATTTCCAGAAGTGGGATTGCTGAGTCAAAAGACATTTTCATTTTTAATTTTTTGAGGAAACTCCATAATGTTTTCCACAGTGGCTGCACCAGTCTTCATTTGTATCAACAGTGTACCAGGGCTCCCTTTTTCCCACATCCTTGCTAATACTTGTTCATTGATTTATTAGTGATAGATATTCTGACAGTTGTGAGGTGATATGTTATTTGTTTATCCTTGCCTAAGAACATTTTTATTGCTTTTTGAGAGAGAGAGAGAGAGAGAGAGAGAGAAAGAAAGAGAGAGAGAAACATCAATGTAAGAGAGAAACGCTGATTGGTTGTCCAGACTGGGACTATTGAACCCATAACCCAGGCCCAGGCATGTGCCCTGACTGGGTATTGAACCTGCAAACATTTGGTCCATGGGACAATGCTTCAGCCCACTGAACCCACACAAGCCAAGGCTTATGTCTATGGGTCCTTTGTAGGTACTCTTTGGAGAAATGTCTGTTCAGGTCTTTTGCTCATTTTTTAATTAGATGTTTGTTTTTACGTTGTTGAGTTGTATAGCTTCTTTACATACATTGGAAATTTACCTCTTATCAGATTTTTGTGGCCTTCATCATTAGTATAAAAAGGAAAACTAGAAAATAAAAAGTGATTAATAATTGTTTTAATGATTTCCTCAAAGTCCATGCCTGTCTTTTGTAATTTTTGACTAGGGAGATTGATTTTTCTGTGAGCCTTGATTGGAAAAAAATGGCCCCACCATTATTGCTTTAGATTATGGATTCACAACTTTAAAAGTTTTACAAATCTGAATGTTTTTGCTTGTTGGGAATTCCTCAGACTTTACATCCTGAGGAAGGATGTAAAGGAGGAAGGATTTTATTGCTCATCTCTCAAATGAGAAATAAAACATTGCTCATTTTTGAGTAGCTGTGTTCCATATAGTAGGGTATACATTATACTATAGATATGTATGTCAGTATATATGTGTATATACATATATGTGTATGAATCAATAGTCTATCCCTTAAGTGATTTTTAGAAGAATGATAGATAGATGTGGATGCATTGTTTGTCATCTTGAATGAGAAATCTGCTTAGGTATTAAAACATGTCTGCATCATGGAGAAAAGGCAAATGCTATATCTGAAAATTTTATCTCTGATCTAACTAGTCCAGTAGTATCTACAGTGAAAGGAAGCATTTCAAGTAGTTGGATTCACTTAGAAGCTAGAGTGATCTATTTGCAGAAATATATTCACAGATTCTTAAGAACAATCTTTTCCAATGACCATATAGACGTGTCTCGTGTCCTAGTAAGTACTTTCTCCAAATCTATTTATTCAGCCTCCCACATCCTATCCCCAAGACACAAGGCAAAGGGATCTTACATATAAAACTGCATTGCAATACAGAAAGGACTCCAGGAAATCAAGGGCAAAGCAATGTGAGGTTTCAACTAGTATTAAGGCAACAGGCAAGCTGTACAAAAAGGAATGAAAAGCTGCCTATATTGATGTATAAAGGAGAGGTTGTTTGGAGAAGTTGTTATGTCAGGGTTACCATGTTTATTACTTTTAGATGGACTAATTTTATTTTAGAAAATAAACCTAATAATTGTGCTTTGCTTGTTTGTGTTTACATTACTTGTAATGATTTCCAAAGCACATGGAAGTGTAGATTTCATTAAGTTCAATCAGAGCAATTGTTTTACCTTAATAATACTTGCAAGTCCCAAAATAGTAAGTTACTTATATTTAAATATGATCATGTGAAGAATCCCATAATTGTTATTGATCATAAAGGCATGTGAAAGTGGTAAATCAGATGTAATACTTATTGATCTTTTCTAAGCAAGAGCATAATACATTACTTTAAATGGCTCCATCAAAGCAATACTTAATACAAACTATTACACATTAGATTTCTATTTTACTAAGTGTACTTTAAATGTCTTCTTTGCGAGAAACATATAGAAAACACATTTTGACAGTAATTTTACAGTATTTTGATGATAATGCTGAAAACATTGAGATATCCAGAATTTTATTTTCAGACATGTGCTTAAGGCTATTGCTGTTACTAATTTTATTATTTTTGCTGGAAGTAAGTTTATAAGTAACTATTTTGACAGGTATACATTTGTTAGAGGACAGATAAAATTAAAACCAAAGAGTAAAGACCACTGTCATGAATGTTAGAAGATTTCTCGTGATTCTTACATTTCTAACAGAATCCTTATTATTCTAATTGATTTGAAGCCTTTTTGCAGCTCCAAAACCCTTGAGCTTTTTCTAATGAATCAATAGAATATGAATAGTTAGCACTATTTAACTTGAATCATAACAAAATATTAAATCTGCTTTTCTAGATAGAATTTCTTGTTTTGCTTTGGGGGTTCTAATTGTTTCTACACTTCTCCAACACTGGAGAACATATAAGTTTTCATTTTCCCCCATGATTGAAAGACCACACTTTCAGATAGCAAAGATTCGGAATTTGCTTCCAGGAACTGAATATTAGTAAAATAACTGAGAAGTGGAGTGCTGAAATCTGTAACTCACCTACTGATCCCCCACTCCACATCTACCCCACATCAGGGAAAGGGGCTTGTGATGTCTAATGGGTAGCACCCATCTCAGATGTTCTCTTGACTGAAGGGAGGAAGATTCATTGTAATGTCAGAACCCTTCTTTCCTATTTCACAATATTAAGCTTACATTTGGGGCATGAAATTTGGTGCTTTCCATGACTTCTGGCTTTGAAGATTATTACTTATCTTGCTCTTCTGAGAGAATATTTAACAAAGCATAATGTAGGAACAGGATTGTGGGCATAATTGAGTTACTAATATTTTCAAAGCTGTGTTTATGGGGAGTTGTTGCAAACACTTACAAAATCATAGGAGCACATTGGACACCTCACACATCACCCCACATCATCTCTGTCTACCTGTGACTGTAGAATCTTGTTATGTTGTCCAGTTTCACACAAGTGTGACTGGAAACACTTCTTCTTGTTTACACTGCACATTTGATACTTTCTATCGCATGGTTTCCTGACTCCAGGTGAACCCATAAGCCTGGAGATCCAAGTGAATTAATGCCCTTTGGGTACCCCTTGAACTCATAGAAGAATGCTTCCCACTTCAGTCTCATAGACCAATAATTCTGAAGCTGATTTTACTGCTTCTCTGAAGTTTAGTCTACTGATATATGGTTCACATAGGTTTAAGCCCCAGTTGCCTACAGTGGTAAATACCTTAAAACAATGTGGTTTATTGGCCTTTCTTCCTCTGTGTTTTACACAAAAATGTTCCCAGTTCTGCACTCTTATTTTTGAAATAATTTACCAAAATAAAGCACCTGTATGGAAGCCTTTCTCTCAAATGCTTCCTGGGATGACCCAGTAGGAAATGCAAAACACGTGTTTTGCAAATTTGGGGACATGAGCAATCTAGTTTGCTAACAATATGAAATTATATTAATTGTATCTCATATTATTGCTTCAGTTATGAAGATTCAGTCATTAGAACAGTTAATCAGTATTACCTCATCAGAATCCTTTAATTAAAGATATTAAATCAATGTATTCCACAAAATTAAAATTATATTTGATCCCTGGCTGGGTGGCTCAGTTGGTTGAAGTATTGAAGTGTCATCCTGTACACTACGGGGTTGCAAGTTTGATTCTCAGTTAAAGCACACACCCAGGAAGAGTATTTGATCGCCAGTCAGGGAACATATGGGAAGCAACCAATCAATTTTTCTCACATTGATGTTTCATTCTCTCTCCCTTCCTTTCTATCTAAAATTAATAGACATATCCTCAGGTGAGGATTAAAACAATTATATTTGATATGCATAACCTTAAGAATTCAGTGTATACTCTTTTAGATAGTAATGTAAGGAAGATCTTCATTGGCTCAAAGGTAAAAATATAACTTTTAGTATGAATAAGCAGCTGGATATTCATCACATAGTTATTTCATGCTGTGAGTTGATGGCTCTGTCAATGACACAATTACTTGCACAAGTCCACCACCCCATAGCAGATTGTTATCAAATCATATAAATGGAAATGTGCACAAATAGAAGTACCAGAGAAAGCCTAAGTCTCCATTCAACAACAGGGATCCTATTCAGGTTCAGAAATCAACTGAGATTATGCTTAAACAAAGAGCTTGAAATAGAGCTCTCAGACTTGTAATAGACTCTGAAATAGTGTCAACCCATGGAGGTGAATAACACATGCATGTCAAAAATGTCCTGAGGGAGTGTTTACAGGCTCAGAATATATACTCTTTTTGTCTACTCCAAATGCAAGTTTTAGCTTCTGTTGAAACCTTAACTGGAGATTTCAGTTTATATCCATTGGGCACATCTACTAGTTTAGCTATCTATAATACCAAACCTTAACTGAATTCTTACTGAAACTATGTCCTAAGCATTATTGAGGAAAGGCATTAATGAACACACAACCCAAAGAGGAAACTCCAGTCTGATTTCTGTCATTCTTTCTGATCAAATATCAACTGGGATAGTTGGGTAGAAAAAGATATTTTTGTTATTTTAAAATAAGCTTGAATGATGAGTTTTTAACCTCATTCACCATAAGTAGCTAAAAAGACATGCATAACTATTGTACTGCAAGGCTTTTATAAGTTGTAAAAATATGTTTGCTAAAGACTAATTGCAAACTTAGCTATGGATTAGATTTCAGTTGGGACAATATTTTCTTATACTTTGGCCAATGCTTTTCTTTTGTTTTCAGGCAATAAACATATCTTGGAATTTTTTAAAGTATATTTATGTTTATTACTAAGGCAAAATGTATTAATTAAGAAAGATTTTCTAACAGTGAAATGATGTAGTCCTCAAATTTTATAGCCTTGGGAAGTGTGAGTAGCCTTGGGAATATTTGGACAGGTTTATGAACAGCGGGAAAACCTTATGAAGAGTGACAATGCCATATATAGTTTAAAAGCTTGTATAAATGATATTTGAGTTGATTTAAGAAAAGTGGCATAGTTTTGAGAAGAGTAGGGTAGCCATACAAACATTGGGATAACCTTAGGAACAGTGTGATAGGCTTAGCCGATTAAGGTTGGGAGATTAACTTTTTTGTGAACCTGAGCAGTGAGGAGAATCAATAGTTTTGATGTGGTTTCACTTTTTTATAGTGAGGCCAGGAATTTTTTCTTCAAAAAGAAAAAGAAATTTGTTTCTTCAAATTTAATTGATACCACATCATAGATCACCACTAGTTAGATAATAAAATGGTTTGATTTATTTAGTTCAACATTTTAGCTGCTTAATAGTACTTATTAGACATTACCATTTGACCATAATAGTGATAAAGAGTAAATATTTAGAGCTGACACATATTGTACAACTGTGTATGAGGCCATGTGCTAACTTTTCCATGTAGTATTATCTAATCTAATCTTCACAGCAACATTAAGAAGTAAGCATCACTGGACCAATTTCAATAATAAGAAAATCAAAATTTAGAAAATCTAAACAACTTATTGTATGTTGCAAAGGTAGAAAGTAAAGGTACATGGCTATAAAGTACAGGGTTTTATTACCAGACCCATTGTCATAACTTCTGGGCTATTTATCTTTCTCCTAAGAAAGTAAGGGAAAAAATTAAATATAGGGCAAAACTATGTAGTAACTGAAGCTAGAACACCTGAACATTCACTTGGAAAGAAAATAAAGCTTTACTAATGAATTGCAACATGTAAAATCAATTGTAAATTAATTAAAGTTTCATGTATAAGAAAAGTAAAAAAATGAAAGCCCTTGTGAGAAAATGTAATAGAATATTTGCATAATAAATGAAGGGTGTGGATGGAGGGGAATAACTTTCTAATTGAAACTGGAAATTCAAAACTCTGTATACCAGATATCCTCCTATAAAAATACAATAGAAAATATAAAGAATAGATTTTTTTAATAACAGAAAATATAAAAAACTAATGACTCTTGTATATAAGCAGCTCTAAAATAAACACAAAACAGACCTGACTGGTGTGGCTCAGGGCATTGAGCACTGGCCTACAAACCAAAGGGTCATGAGTTAGATTCCCAGTCAGGGCACATGCCTGGGTTGTGGGCCAGGTAACCAGTAGGGGGTGCATGAGAGTCAACCACATGTTGATGTTTCTCTCTCTTTCTTTCTCCCTCATTTCCCCTTTCTCTAAAAATAAATAAATAAATAAATAAATAAATATATTTATTTTAAAAACAAAAACAAGCCAGTAGCAAAATGGTCAAATGATATGTATAAATGCAGCACAAGAATGGACCCATACCAATAGGCATGAAACTGCAAAGTAAAATGTAAAGAATCAATGAGACATTTCTATTCCCCATGAAATCTACAATAACAAAAAAAAGTAGTATACTTGAAACTGAAGCTGGTAATAGTGTGTGGATGATGACACACTGCTGGTGAAAACAGAAAGTACTACAATATTTTGGAAAGTGAAATCAGTATTAGGAATTTCTATACCGTAAAAACAAAATTCCTTAAAGTCATGAAATTATAAATATATGGTCATTATTGTACTATTGCTTATGAAATAATTTACAGTTTATCAATAGCATGAAATTCTATTTAGAATCAAAATAAATAATTAGACATAAATTATTATTTATGAGGTAGATAACAATTATTGAGTGTACAAAGCAAAATGGTGAGAGCTCTGTATAATATGATTTAATTTTTATTTTGTATACATGTATTTACACATATACATGTGATATGACCACATGAAAATTAAAACATATTAGGGAATACCTAATAGATTTTCATATATGTTGCTCAAGGTTGTTTGTAGATAGACTTGTAAGAATAGAATAAGTTTCAGAAGATGGCAGTCAAGTAGGTGGAAGGTGAGCCCACTTGTTCTTGCACACAAGACAGACACTAGCTGATCTTCTGAAAAACAAAGTGAACAGTCAATAGACTCTTAGCTGACATGAAGTTTGGAAGCCAAAGAGTATGGAGGACACCTCAAAGGGGGTGCATGCAATACATGGTGAGAGTTGTGGCTATCAGTAAGCCAGCTGGAGAGGAAACCCATCAGCTAATGAGCCACTAACCAGCAAAACCCAAGTACAATAGAGCCCACATGAACTGAAAAATGCAACCCTAGAGCATTCAGATCAGTAGATAAAAGAGACTGAACTAATGAGTCTCACAGATCTCCTACCACAGAAGTCCACCCTACAAAGACAGGCAGGCAAAGTGGAGCTTCCAGAGATGCAAAAAAAAACTAAACAAATAAAGTCACCCACAATGGGGAGACAACGAAAGAACTCTTAATCAAAAGGAATGGAGGAATTCCCCCCCAAAAAGTTAGATAAAACTGAGGCTAGAGATTTATCAGACATAGAATTTTAAAAAATGGTTATAAGGATGCTCGAGGAACTCAGTGACAACAACAAGGAACTGAGTGGGAACTTCAGTTTTCAAAAAGGAAACATAAACTATAAACAAGAATCAGGAAGAAATGAAGAGTATAATATCTGAAATAAAAAAATACACTAGAAGGAATTATAATCAGATTGCATGAAACAGAGGACTGAATCACTGAACTGGAAGATAAGGTAGAAAGAAATACCCAGGTATAGCAAGAAAATGAAAAAAAAAGACTTAAAAAGTACAGAGAAAGTTTAAGAGAACTTCAGGACAACACAAAATGTAACAACATTCATATCATAGGAAAATCACAAGGAGAAGAAAAGGAGCAAGGGATAGAAAACCTGTATGAAAAAATAATGACAGTAAACTTCTCAAACTTAGTGAAGGGAAAGGTCATGCAAGTTATGGAATCACAGACAGTCCCAAGAAAGATGATCCCAAAGAGGCCTACTCCAAGACACATCAAATTAAAATGCCAAATTTTAAAGACAAAGAAAGAATCTCAAAGACAGCAAGAGAGAAACAAAAAGTAACATACAAGAGAGTTCTGATAAGGCTAGCAGCTGATTTCTCAACAGAAAGATTATAAGCCAGAAGGTAATGGCAAGAAATATTCCAAGTAATGGAAAGTGAAGTCCTAAAACCAAGAGTACTCTACCCAGCAAGGCTCTCAATTTAAATGGAAGGCCTAAAAGAGTTTACCAGACAAAAAGAAGGCTGAAGGAATAAACCTCCACCAAACCAGCACTGCAGGACATGCTTAAGGGACTGCTTTAAGAAGATGAAGTAAAAGAGTGAGAGAGAGAGAGAGAGAGAGAGAGAGAGAGAGAGAGAGAGAGAGGAGCACAGTGACAAATGAAAAAAATACCAATGAATAATTACCTATCAATAATTACTTTAAAGGTAAGTGGATTAAACACTCCAATCAAAAGTTATAGGGTATCCAAATGGATAAGAAAATATGACCTGCACATATGCTGCCTGCAAGAGACCCACCTCAGAAAAAAGGACCTACACAGACTAAAAGTGAAAAAATATTCCAATCAAAGGACAGTAAATAAAAGCCAGGGCAGTAATACTTATATCAGACAAAATAGATTTCAAAACAAAGGCAAGGCTATAAAAAGAGACACAGAAGGACACTTCTTAATATTAACTGTAGAATCCATTAGGAAGACATACACATTGTAAACATATATACACCCAACATAAGAGCAACCAAATGTAAGAAAATTTTTGCAGGACTTCAAGAAAGATATATACAGGAGCATACATTAAGTATGGGTTTTGACACTCTATTGTCAACAAAAAGATCTTTCAAACAAACAACCAACAAGAATGTTGTGGCACTGAACAACACTCTAAGTCAAATGAACTTACTGATATATACAGAAACTTTCACCCCAAAGAAGCAAAATGCACATCTTTTTAAATGCACATGTAATATTTTCAAAGATACACCACATGAAAGAACACAAAACAAGCTGCAATTAGTACAAGACAATTGAAACTATATGGAGAATCTTCTTGGATCACATATCTTGGAAATAGTAGTTAACCTCAAGTAAAAAGTTCAAAAACAATCAAATACATGGAGACTGAATATCATGTTATTAAAAACTGAATTAGTAAACAATGAGATTGAGGAAGAAATCAAAATTTCTGGAAACAAATGAATATGAACACTCAACAGCCCAGAACATGGGACACAGCAAAGGCAGATATATGGGGGTATTCACAGCACTATAGACCTATCTAAAAAGGATAGAAACATTTCAGATAAATAACCTAACCCTACATCTATAAGAACTGGAGGAATAACAACAAACAAAGCCCAGAGCCAGTAGAAGAAAGGAAAAATCAAGATCAGAGCAGAATTAAATGACATAGAGATTGATTCAGAAAAAACTGAATCAATAAATTCAGAAACTAGTTCTTTGAAAAGATAAACAAAATAAACGAGCATTTAACCATACTTAACAAGAAAAAAAGGAAAGAGGACCTAAATAAATAAAATCAAGAATAAAAGAGGAGAAATTACAACTGATACCACAGAAACACAAAAGATTGAAAGCAATTACTACAAATAATTATATGCCAAGAAATCTGAAAACCTAGGCAAAATATACAAATTTCTAGAAATATGTAATTTTTCAAAACTGAGTCAAAAAGATGCAGAAAACCTGAACAGACAGATAGCAAATAGTGAGATTGAAGCAGTAATCAAAAATTTTCTGGCACAGAAAAGACCTGGACCGAACAGCTTCACAGGTTAATTTTGCCAAATGTATAAAGGACAACTAACTCCACCCTTCTCAAACTATTCCAAAAATTTCAAGAGGAGAGAAGACTCCCAAACTCTTCTTATGAGGCCAGTATTATCCTAATCCCCAAACCAGACAGATACAACAAAGAAACAAACTACAGGCCAATATCGCAGGTGAACAAAGATGTTAATATACTCAACAAAATATTGGCAAACTACATTCAGAAATACATTAAAAAATCATACACTATAATCAAGTGGTGCTTATCCCAAGGATGCAAGGATGGCACAACATCTGCAAGTCAATAAATGTAGTATATCACATAAACAAAATGAAAGAGAAAAATCACATGATCATATCAATGGATGCTGAACAAGCATTTGATAAAGTTTCACACCCATTTATGGCAAAACCACTCAGCAAAATGGCAGTAGAGGAGGCAATGCTCAACATAATAGAGGCCATACACAAGAAACCTAAAGCCAACATCACACTCAATGGGCAAAAACTAAAATCATTCCCCTAAGATGAGGAAAAATACAAGGGTGTCTATTTTCACTTCTGTTTAATATAGTATTGAAAGTCCTAGCCACACCAATCAGACAACACAAAAAACACACTCAAATTGGCAAGTAGCAATTAAAATTTTCATTGTTTGTTGTAGACATGAGAGTGCACATGGAAAACTCTGTAGACCCCACCAAAAAACTACTTGACCCAGTAAGTGAATTTGACAAAAGAGTGGGATACCAAATAAATATTCAGCAATTGAAGGCATTTTTGTACACTAATAATGAAATATCAGAAACAAAAATTAGGAGAAATTTTCCCATTTACCATAGCAATAAGAAAAGTAATATACCTAGGAATAAACTTAACCAAGGAGGTAAAAGATGTGTACTCTGAAAATGACACAACAGCGAAGAAAATTAAGAAAGATACACATAAATGGAAGCATATATAGTGTTCATGAATTGAAAGAATTGACATAATCAAAACATCCAAACTAACTAAAGCAATCTATAGATTCAACACACTCCCTATTAAAATACCAATGATATATTTCACAGATATAGAACGAATATTTCAAAAATTTATATGGAACCATAAATGACCCCAGATAGCCTCATCAAATCTGAGAAAGAAGAGCAAAGCAAGATGGAACACAATACCTGATATCAAACTATATTACAAGGCTATTGTAATCAAAACAGTCTGGTACTGTCATAATAACTTATTAAAAGGCCAGTGGAACAGTTTGGAGAGCCCAGAAATAAACCCGAGTCACTATGCTCAATTAATAATTGATAAAGTAGGCAAGAGCTTAAAATGAAGTAAAAAATAGCCTCTTCAACAAATGGTTTTGGGAGAACTGGAATGGTACATGGAAAAAAATGAAACTTGATTGCCAACTTACACCATAAAGTAGAATAAACTCAAAATAGATAAAAGGCTTAAACATAAGATTTAAACATGGCCATGTTGTGGCCATGGCACCATAAGAATTCTAGAAGAGAAAATAGGCAGGAAAATTTAAGATATCCCATGCAGCAATATTTTCACCAATATATCTCCTAAAGCAAGGGATATAAAGAAAAGAGTAAACAAATGGGACCACATCAAATTAAAAACCATCTGTGGCTAAAGAAAACATCAACAAAATGAATAAGGAAACAACTGTATGAAAAAACATGCTTGCCAATGATACATGGGACAAGGGTTTGATCTCCAACTATATAAATAACACACATAACTCCACACCATGAAGACAAACAATGCAATTTAAAAAATGGGCAAAGAACTTGAATAGACACTTCTCCAAAGAGGATATGCAGAGGGCCTGTAGACACATGAAAGAATGCTCCACATCACCAGCCACCAGTGAGATTAAATTGAAACCTCAAGGAGATACCACCTCAGACTGGTCAGAATGGCCATCATAAGCAAATCAACAAACAACAAGTGCTGGCCAGGATGTGGAGAAAAGGAAACCTTAGTACACCGTTTTTTGGGAATGCAGACTGGTATAGCCAGTATGAGAAACAGTATGGAATTTCCTCAGAAAACTAAAAATGGAATTGTCTTTTGATCCACTAATTCAATGGCTGGGATTATACCCTAAGAATCCTGAAACACCAGTTTGAAAGAACCTATGCACCCAATGGTATTACCAGCCCAATTTACAATAGCCAGCTGCTGGAAACAGCCTAAGTGCCCATCAGTAAAGGAGTGAATAAAGAAACTGTGATACATTTACACAATGGAATACTAGGCAACAGAAAGAAAGAAGGAACTCCTAACCTTCAGGACAGCACAGATGGAACTGTAGAGTATTGTGCTAAGTGAAATGACCCAGGAGGTGAAAGACAAATACCATATCATTTCACATGTAAGTGGATCCTAATCAACCAAACAAACAAGTAAGATATAATGGGAGACATAGAAATAAAGAACAAACTGACAGTGACCAGAGGGCAAGGAAGAATGTGATAACAGGGAAAAGCAGGGAAGAGACAAGTCAAGGAACATGTATGAAGGACCCTTTGAATATGGAAAATGGAGTAGGGGTTGGTTGTAGGAGTGGGGGAAGGGTGAAAGGGAAAGCAACTGGGAAAAATGTGGGACAATTTAATTGAACACAAATTTTAAAAAAAAGAATGTTAAAGACGTGTATAAAGAAGATGAAAGCCAAACAATTTCAGGGGAATTTCAGGGGAACGGGGGAAGGGTTTACAGGAACAAGTATAAAAGACAAATGGACAAAAAATAGGGGGAGTAGAAATGGGAGGGTGTTGGGATTGGCTGGGTGGGTGGGCTGGAATGGGAGTAAAAGACAGAAAATTTGAAGAACAATTGTACTTGAACAACAATTTAAAAAATTACAAAGAAAAAATAGAAAATGAAGGGGAAAAGATTGCAGTAGAATAAAAGTATGCATGAGAAGTTCACATTTGTCTATTCATGTAAATTTTAAAAGTCTAGAAAATTCTCTCATAGTTGTCACTAAGAAAAGCACTTTCTCATCATATACATTTCTTGTTGAATCTTACATTTTAAGCTTCCTATTTTGTCCTCCAATCTGTGTTTAATAAATGCAAATGCTGGATTTCACATCTTGTCTTTTTGCCTTCTCCGAAAGACCATTTTTCTAATGGCCCTTTACAACTCCCTGAGCCACAGTTATTTTTCTTCTCTCTTTGAATCTCCTTACATTTTGTCTGGTATCTGTTACAGCACTTACCATGAACATATTCACTAAATACTTATTCTTAATATACTATATGAAAAATTCTGGCTATGTACTGTGGGTATCACACAGATAAACAAGGAATTCTTGGATGAATAATACCATGAAGATTTCTATTCTCTTGATTAACTTGATTTGGAAGTCAAACCATTCATGGTAATGAATTAACATGTTACTTAAAAATTTTATAATACTTTTAATTCAGAAATGTTATTATCTGTAGAGTTATACATAGATGTGTGTATATGAGAATATAAAACAATTTATTCATAATTTTCCAATTTATTAATGTGTATTTTAAAGATCAAAGAAATTTGTATGTTTGGTATTTAGATCTTTGTGATAATAATATGTAAACCTCATTAAAATCAAAATGCAAGGAACCAAAGAAAACCCTTTAATTTAGTCAATTTTAATTTTCTAATATTTTGTTTGATAATATTAAACTTTTTATATGGTAAAAAAATAACAGTTGTTTTGAGTTATGCATACTCTGAATTAAGACACTGGTTTTAATGAGTTGTTAGCACAGGAAGGGTTGTTACAAGTTTACAGACTGTAGAGGATTACCATTAGGTAATGTTTAGTAAAAGCTATAATTTAACAGACACAAAAACAAAAAAATAAATTTTGCTAACATTTTTCTGAGATGACTGTCTAATATGAGCTTATAGAAGTAAGTGTGCCATAAACTTCAATTACTCCCTACTAGCCATGGAAAAATGGATGAAATGGGAAATACAGAAGATGACCATCTACATGCAAGTGTAATTTTACAAAGTACTGACTTTCAAATAAACTTTTTCTCTATTTGGTAGCAATTTCTCCTTCAGCTTTTGTTCACTGAAGAATATAAATGACTTACTTTCTCACTATATGCCCCTAACAATTTTTTGAATCATGTCTTCTGAAGAAATAGATAATTTACCTTGATTTTCATGCCTTTGATTCCTGGCCTTGTCAAAAGCAGGTGCTTAAAAACCACCTACAGATGCCTTGGTCTATAATTGGTTGGTGGAAATGGCATAGTACAAACTTAGGTAAATAAGAACAGGGTCAGAGCTAACTGCTGGCATCATGGAACATTAGTTCTCCATTAAAGACCTTGTCAAACACAGGCAAGTTTGGGGCAGCACAGAGAGCCGAACTCTTAGCAGAGGCACCAAATTTAACCCCAGTGCTATGGTGGCCCGGGGAAGAGGTTGGTGTACATTATAGTGTTGAGTAACATTTGCAGCAATAACAATGACTGTTTTGCTGCAGATGAGTCACTTTCCCTTTTCTGCACTATTAAGCAAGAAAATATCTGTAGAAAAAGATTTCATTTTGATAGGACGAAGGGACGTGGAGACAGGAGTTCTGAGTGTTCATAAGCAGTTTGTGTAAATCTCATTTAATATGTACAACCCCTATCAAGTACATATTACTGTTTTAGAGATGAGTAAATTGAGAAAGACAGAGGTTATCTTTTCTACTGAAAGTCACACAGCTATTAAGATAGAGTCAGAGTAAGGAAAGGTTTTAAGGCAATCAGACTTAATCCTAAAGCCTGCAGTCCAGGCTGCTGTGTGTGTGTATACATGCATGGCAGGAGTAATAGTAAAAAGAATCACTAATATTTATAGAATGCTTTCTTTTTATCATACACTGTCCTATGAGAAATGAATGTGCTAACTCATTTTATCCTGGCAACACCCTTGGAATTGGTGTTCAACTCCTCACAGAGAAGAAAATTGAAGCAATGAGGTTAAATAATTTGCCCCAAGGTTATACATTTCCCATCTACTTGATGAGTTTATTTATATCCCAAAATCCTCATAAACACGAATACAAATCTTATGACAAAAATTAGAGAAGAAAAATACTTACCAGAGCTCAGCTTTCAGAGTGATAAAGTGCTGGATTTGAATTCTAATTTGTAATTTACTAGCTGTGTGCAAGTTTACATAACTTACTTAAACTCTGTGAAGTGTAGTTTCTTTATCAATACAATGGACTTCATGCCTACTTTCAAAACATGAAGTATGAACATGATACAATTAATATGAAGTACCTCCCACAGAATCAGGCAATAGAGACATTGCAAATAATTGTTTTTCCTATAATGAAAGGAAAACATAAGTTATTGTTTAAGTGTAAGAAATGCTCTTCATTCTTATCTCTTTCTAGATTCTATTTGTGGGACTTCAGTACTTGAAACCCGAGTGAAATGACAATGACACTTTTGTTATGTATTGCTGGAGTCCATTCAAGTCAACATGACATTATGTTGAAGTCTTGTAATAAACATGATGACTAAGCTTATGAGAAGAATAAAATTATGGGAAGAGTCGGATATTCTCAGTTTTAAGTAGAATTATCCCAATTAATCTTTAATGTTATTTACATTTCAACTACTAAGTGCACATTGCTATACTTCTTAAACTCAGGTGTTAATATCTTACTCGTATATATTTTTTAAAACCCCAAAATATAAACAATATTTAACACTATCAAGTCAAAAAAAGAAAAGGAAAATAATCCTTTAAAAATATTCCACATTTTTTCTTAATTTCATTGTCTCTGGTGATATTTTTCTTGTTTGTTATTTTGGAGAGGAGTCAAGAGGGGATCATGGGGGGACAAGGAGGAAGGGTTTTCAGGAACATGTATAAAGGACACAAACACAAAACCAAAGGGGAGGTAAGATTGAGGGTGGGAAGTGGGGATGGCTGGGGTGAGGGGGAGTGGTGGGGGGAAAAGGAGACAACTGTAAAAAAATATTTTAAGGCCCTGGCTGGTGTAGCTCAGTGGATTGAGTGCCAGCCTGTGAACCAAACAACCGCGGTTTGATTCCCAGTCAGGACACATGCCTGGGTTGCAGGCCAGTTCCCAGCAGGGAACACACAAGAGTTAACCATATATTGATATTTCTCTCCATCTCTCCTTTCCTTCTCCTCCAAAAATAAATAAATAAAATCTTTAAAAAATATTTTAAAATATCCCACAATTATTAATTCTCTTATTCCAAGACAACTGATTTATTTTTACAGAAAAAGGAAGTAACTAGCCAGTCTAGCATCAAAAGACATGATTTATTTTTAAATATTATTCCAAAAATATGTCTGAAAGTACATTCTGAGGATGGTAATTGAATAATTATAATAAGAAATAAATTATGTCACTTAGATATATGTTTTTACTTTGTAATAATTTAGTTGCATGTCATTTTGTGAATTGCTAATATTTTGAAGTAGAAAATGTTATCAATAAAGGCATACCATTAATCTCACTATGACAATTATTAACATATATTTGCTCATATTATTTATCAATAGATGTCAATAGCCTGCATATGTTTAATGAATATTAATACAACACTTCTTTTATTATTGAACTACAGAAGTTTTTGAAGGAAAGGTGCTTCTATGTATTTTTTCTTGTATGTATTAAACAACTTGAAATACATATGTGTTTTACTACATTTAAATAATAGAAAGTCATGCAGAATATATACATTTATGGTGCTTATGTACAACTTTACTATTTCCATATGAAAAATTTAATAAATGACTGATACATGCATTAATGGTTGAATGATATGAAATGATCTTCCATTCAGTTTTTAAAACATTGCATAAAATATATTGAATTTTTAATTTAGCATACACTTTAATTTTTTTAATTTTCTTCTTGGTGAGAATATAATAAAATGTATTATATAACATAGTTATTTATTTATTTTACTTATTTAAATTGTTGTTCAAATACAGTTGTTCCCATTTTTACCCTACCATGCCATACCTGCTCCACCCATCCCCACCTCCCACCCTTGAATCTACCCTGTTTGGCTTTATCCATCTGTCCTTTATACATGCTTCTTGGTGGCCCTTTTTCAATTTTCTCTCTCCTCTCAGATAAATGTCAGTTTATTTATTATTTCAATTCCTCTGGCTACATTTTGCTTGCTTATTTGTTTTTTTCATTAGGTTCCAGTTATAGATGAGATTATATGGTATTTCTCCTGCACCACCTGGCTTATTTCACTTAGCATACTGCTTTCTAGTTTCATCCATGCTGTTGCAAAGCATAGGAGCTCATTCTTTCTGTATGCTGTGTAGTATTCCATTGTGTAAATGTACCACAATTTTTAATCCAATCATTTATTGTTGGGCATTTAGGTTTCTTCCAGCACTTGGCTATTGTAAATTGTGCTGCTATGAACATTAGGGTGTATAGGTTCTTCTGAATTGCTGTTTTAGGGTTCCTAGGCTATAATCTCAAGAGTGGTATTTCTGGGTCAAAAGGCAGTTCCATTTTTACTTTGCTGAGAAAAGTCTAGGCTGTTTTTCATAGTGGATGCACCAATCTGCATTCCCACCAACAGTGCACTAGGATTCCCTCTTCTCCACAACACTTGTTGTTTGTTGCTTTGTTTATGATGGCCATTCTCACCTGTGTTAAGTGGTATCTCATTGTGGTTTTAATGTGTATTTCTCTGATGGCTGATGATGCTGAACATTTTTTCATATGTCTCTGGGTCCTCTTGGAGCCTCTTGTATGTCCTCCTTGGAGAAATGTCTGTTCAGATCATTCTTTGATTTTTCACTTGGGTTGTTTGTCTTCCTGTAGTGGAGTTGTGTGAGTTCTTTATATATTTTTGGGATCAAACCCTTGTCCAAGGTATCATTGACAAATATGTTTTCCCATACAGTCGGTTCTCTTTTCAGTTTAATGCTGTTGTCTTTAGTCACACAGAAGCTTTATATTTTGATGAGGTCTCATTTCTTTATTCTTTCCATTTTATCCCTTCCTGCCTTTTCATATATCCTTCCCGAGGATATATGAGTGAAAATATTGCTTCATGGAATATCTGAGATTTTCCTGTCTATGTTCTCCTCTAGGATTTTTGTCATGTTATGACTTTTATGTAATTCTTTTATCACCTTGACTTTATTTTTGTGTATGGTGTAAGTTGGTGGTCGAGGTTTATTTTTTGCATGTAGCTGTCCAGAACTCCAAACACCATTTGTTGAAGAGTTTATTTTTACTCCATTTTATGCTCTGCCCTCTTTGTTGAGTATTAATTGACCATTGAGACTTAAGATTATTTCTGGGCTCTTTATTTTGTTTCATTGGTCTATGTGCCTGTTTTTATGCCAGTACCAGACTGTTTTGATTACAGTGCCCTTGTAATACAATTTGATATCAGGTATTATAATCCCTCCTACTTTGCTTTTCTTTTTCAAAAATCACTGCTACTATTCAGAGTTGTTTACAGTTTCATATAAACTTTTGATATCTTTGTTCTTTGTCTGAGAAATATGTCATTGGTATTGAAACAGGGATTGTGTTGAATCTACAAATAGCTTTGGATAATATGGACATTCTGATTATGTTAATTCTACCAATTCATGAACACAATATATGCTTCCATATATTTGTTTTTTTCCTTAATTTGTTTCTTCAGTGTTGTATAGTTTTCAGAGTACAGGTCATTCACCTCCTTGGTAAGTTTCATTTCTAGTACTTTATTTTTCTTGTTGCTATAGCAAATGTTTTTTTTTTCTGATTTCTGATTTTGACATTTTGTGGTTGGCATATAAAAATGCCTTTGATTTCTGAATACTAACTTTGAACACTGCTGTTTTGCTAAATTCACTTATTAGATCAAGAGGTATTTGTTGGAGTGAGTGGGGTTAAAAAAATACACCTCTACCAAACCAGCACTGCAAGAGATGCTAAAGAGACTGCTTTGAGAAGAGGAAAGAAAAGAGTGTGAGAGAGTGAGAGAGAGAAGCATAGGTAAAAATGGGGAAAATTAATAAATACCTATGAATAATTACTTTAAATGTTAATGTTTAAATGTTAATAAATACCTATCAACAATTACTGTAATTGGAGCATAAAGTAATTATGCTCCAATCAGAAGACATGGGGTAGCTGAATGGGTAAGAAAACTTTCCCTGCACATAAGCAGCCTACATGAGACCCACCTCAGAAAAAAAGACCTACACAGTCAGAAAGTGAAAGGCTGGAAAAAATATTCCAAGGAAATAGACATGAAAAGAAAAGCTGCAGTAGTAATATCAAACAAAATAGGCTTCAAAACAAAGCCCATAAGAACATACACTGAAGGACACTTCATAAGAGTCAATGGAAGAATCCATCAGGAAGACATAAACATTGTAAACATATATGCACCCAACATAGGAACACCCCCCCAAAAAATATATATATATATAAAATATTGGATAACTTCAAGAAGGATAAAGGCAGCAACACACTTATACTATGAGATTTGACCCCCACTGTCATAAATAGATAGATCTTTCAAACAATATATCAAAGGAGATATTGTGGTGTTGAACAGTGCCCCAGATTTGCACTTAACAGATATATATATAGAATCTTTCATCCCAAAGAAACTAATACACATTCTTTTCAAATGCTCATGGCTGGGACATTTTCAAACATACACAACATATTAGGACAAAAACAACCTCAACAAATTCAAGAAAACTAAAATCATGTTAGGTGTTTTCTCAGACCACAAGGGACTGAAAATACAAAACCAATCTCAGGAAAAAGACAAAAATACTCAAATTCATGGAGATTTAAATAGTATGCTATTAAACAATAAATGGGTTAATAATGAGATCAAGGAACAAATTAAAAAGTTTTTGGAAAAAGATGAAAATGAACATAAAACAGTGAAAAACTTATGGGACACAGCAAAGACAGTTCTGAAAGGGAGGTTCACAGGGATACAGGCCTACCTAAAGACACTGAAACATTTTAAACAAACAACCTAACCTACACCTACAATAACACGAGGGCAGCCCAGACCAAGCAGAAGGAAAGAAATAAACGAGATTAGAGAAGAATTAAATGACATAGAAACTAAAAGTATAGTTCAAAGGATCAATAAATCCAGGAGCTGTTTCTTTGAAAAGATAAATAAAATTGACAAGTCTTTAAGCAGACTCATTAAGAAAAAAAGTGAGAGGGCCCTCACAAACACAAACAGAAATGAAAGAAGAGAGATTACAACTGATACCACGAAGATACAAAGGATTGTAAGAAATTACTATGAAGAACTATATGCCAAGAAATTTGAAATTCAGGATGAATTTAACAAATTTCTACTAAAAATATAATCTTCCAAGACTGAATGAAGAAGGAACAGAAAGCCTAAACAGGCCAATAATGGCTTATTAAATTAAAGCAGTAATCAAAAAGCTCCTGGCACAAATACCCTGGACTGGATGGTTTCACTGTAGACATTACCAAACTTTTTAAATAAGAACTAACCCTTATTCTTCTCAGACTATTCTAAAAAATCCAGAAAGACTCCCAAACTCTTTCTATGAAGCCAGCATCATCCTAATTCCAAAACCAGATAAAGACACCACAAAGAAAGAAAACTACAGGCCAATATCACTAATGAACATAGACACTAAAATTCTGAAGAATATATTGCCAAACCATATCCAGCAATGCATTAAAAAGCAAACATCATGATCAAGTAGATTCATCCCAGGGATTCAAGGATGGTACAATATTTGCAAATCAATAAACATAATACATCATGTAAACAAAAGGAAAAACAAAAGTCACATGATCATATCCATAGATGTGGAAAAAACATTTAATGAGGTGTAGCACCATTTATAATAAAAACAATCAGGAAAGTGGGAGAGAGGGAGCATTCATCAACATGATACAGGCCATATATGTGAAACCTATAGCCAACATCATACTCAGTGAAAAAAAATTAAAAGCTTTCCCTCTAAGATTACGAACAAGACAAGGATGTCTGTTTTAACCACTTCTATTCAATATAGTATTGGAAGTCCTAGCCACAGTGATCAGACAAGAAAGACAAATAAAAGGCATACAAACTCAAAAGTAGCAAGTAAAGCTGCCACTGTTTGCAGATAATATAATAGTGTACATAGAAAACCCTATAAAATACATTTTAAAGATAAGCTATCTTTAATTAAGTTTTTAAAAAAGTTTAACACATTAGGCTTTTTCTAATTTTGAGGGTTTTGTCATAAAATAAAAGATAAATGTAACTTTCACAAATTGGTTAAATATATTATCATTTGAGCACTAGACTAGAGTTTTATTAATGAAGTCATAAAAAAGAAATACAAAAAGTTATTTTTTCAAAATAACTTTTGAAATAACTTTTCAAAATAACTTTTATCTAAAATCTTTCAATCAAAAATGAAAAGATGTGTGCCTTTAACAATAAGGTAAAGATCACTCTCAAAAGAAAACTATGTTCAAATTCAAGAAGCTAAAATATTCTAAATCCTGCTCATTTTGTGAAGAAAAGGAAAAATAGGAAAACCACAGTCTTCACATGTGTCACATGCTAGGGAATTCATACAATGAGATGCTGATTTCAGAAAGAGGCTATACTAATTCTCTAGATTCTATTACAGTTAAGAACTTAGGTATTTTCTGACACTGCCCCTTTTCCATACTTCCTCTAGACTGTGAGTTGTTAATGTTCTGGAACATATCTTATATATAATTTATATCAACACTTTCCAGCAAAACGCTTGACAGTTAACAAGTTTTCAACAATTTATTTCTATTTTTATTCTTTTATGAATGGATGGATATAGAGTATACTGATTGCTAATGTACATGCTGTGAACATATTAAAATAATGATTTTTCCTTTCTAATTTAAAGATTTAAAATCACAGCTCTTATGAAAGAAACCCCAAATTAGATTTCTAATCAAATATTAAATAAAAATGAACACAGTAGTCTATGAAAACAGATATCTACAACAGATGTTAGAAGAGTAAAATTGGCTTTCCACAATGTCTATCATAAATATTTGATACAAAAAAAACTTAGGTGATCCAATTTTTGTTTGAAAGCTGTTGTGTTTTTTTTTTATTGTTCTAGACATTGCAGTTCTGGTAAAATAATAATAATAATAATAATAATAATAATAATATAAATAGCTTATCCCTATTATATGCTTTGTATCCTTATGGAACTTGTTTGTCCCAATACTTCTGAATACTCCAGGGGTTATGTACCCTCACTGGTTAATTGCACTGCTGCCACATTTTCATTTCTATAGATGAAGACACATGAATTTTTCCTATCTCATATATGTTGATTTATTGGTATAATGAGAGCACAATCATACTTACCTGATATGACTTTTTAGATGATTAAATAAATGCTATATTTAGAATGGAACTTATCATTTATTTACTCATTCAACAACTATTTGAGCACAGAGTATATATAAAGCCTTGTTCTAAATAAAATTTATGACAAAACTTTTATTCTAGCTAATTTAGAGTCTGATTCTTATTATTTACCTAACATAATTAATTTCTTAAATCATTAATTGATTTTTGGATATTAAACCAATTTTCTATTTCTTGGATAAATTCTATGTGGATAAAATATATCCTTATCTTTAAATATTGCTGGATTCTGCCTGCTAGTATTTGCTGAGAGTTTTTACATCTATATTCATAGGATTTCTTTACATTTTTCTACATTTATAAGAGATTTATAATTTTTCTGTGTGATACTTTTGTCTGATTTTGGTATCAGTTAATTATAGCCTCATAGAATGAGTTAGGAAATAGTCTCTCCTCTTCTACTTTTTAGAAGAATTTGTAAATATACTATTAATGTTTATTTACACTCCTTGAAAGTTTATTAAGATTTTCTATTTCTTTTTGAGTAATTTTCAGTAGTTTGTGTCATTTTAGGAATTTGTTCACTCCATTAAATATCAAATGTTTGACACAGTTATTCATGTTATTCCCCATAATTTTTATTTCTATATTTCCATATTTCTCTGGTAAATATTTCTATATTTCTCTGTAATGTCACCTTTTTTCCAATATTTTAAATTTTAATCTTCTCTCTTTTTTGTCACATTTTGCTTTCTGTAATTTGAGCTGTGTGTCGGTTGCATATGACCCTCATAACTTCCTCAAATATTGACCCTCCTATTACTATGGTTACCCTTTTCACTTTCATCAACTTATCTGTCTTAAAGTCTATTTTGCCTAATATTAGTATAGCCATTTCAGTTTTTATGGCTGCTATTTACATGATATAAAAGACAGAATAACAATCACCTATAGACATCAGGACATAATTCCTAAAACCTGTAAATATAACCTTAGTAGAAAAGGGGTCCTTGTAGATATAATTAGATTAAGGGACTTGACATAAGGATATTATTCTAGGTTATACAAGTAGAACGCCAAATACAATCACAACTCTTTTTATAAGAGAGAAACAGAGGAAGACTTGGTACACACAGAAGAGGAGAAAGTGTGACTACAGAGGCAAAAATGGTAGTTATGTAGCAAAAAAAAAAAAGGCAGGGGGAATGACAAATTGAAAGAAGCAAAGAATAACTTCTACTATACTGGCTACATTGAGAGTGTAGCTTTTTTAACACTTTGATTTTGTCCCAATTAAATTTACTTACTTATTTATTTATTTATTTATTTTATTTATTTATTTGTTTAACATTTTAGGAAGCTTTATTATTTTTATCATTGTTCTATTACAGTTGCCCCAATTGTCTCCTGCTGCTCTCCCCTGCCCTACCAACTCTAGCCCTTCCCCTCTGGTCACTATCAGTATGTTTCTTCTTTCCATGCATCTGGTTCTATTTTGATTATTTGTTGGTTTTATTCTTTAGGTTCCTTTTAGGATGCCATAGGGAGATCATATGGCGTTTGTCTTTCATCACCTAGCTTATTTCACCTAGCATAATACTCCACAGTTCCATTCATGCTGTCACAAAAGGTAGGAATTTCTTCTTTCTTTCTGCTGTGTAGTATTCTATTGTGTAAATGTACCACAGTTTTCTGATACATTCATTTATCAATGGACACCTAAGCTGTTTCCAACACTTTGCTACTGTAAATAATGTGGCTATAAACATAGGGTTGCATAGGTTTTTTGGAATTGGTGTTTTGGGATTCTTAGGGTATAATCTCAGCAGTGGAATCAATGATTCCAGAGGCCATTCCATTTTCAGTTTTTTTGAGGAAATTTCATACTGCTTTTCACAGTGACTTCACCAGTCTATTCTCAACAAGAGAGCATGAGAGTTCTCCTTCCTTCACATCCTGGCAGAACTTGTTGATTTATTGATGATAGCCATTCTGATCAGTATGAGGTGCTACCTCATGGTGGTTTTAATCAGCATCTCTCTGATGGCTAGTGATACTAAGCATCTTTTCATATGCCTATGGACTCTCTGTATGTCCTCCTTGGAGAAATGTCTGTTCAAGCCTTTTGTCCATTTTTTTAATTGGGTTGTCTGTCTTACTGATGTTGTATCATATGAGTTTTTAGATATTTTTATATCAAACTCTTGTCTGAAGTATCATTGGCAAATATGTTTTCCCATACAGTTGGTTCCCTTTTCATTTTGCTGATATTTTCTTTAGCCATGCAGAACTTTTTAATTTGGTGTAGTCCCATTTGTTTATTCTTTCCTTTATGTTTCTTGACCTAGAAGATTAAAACTTATTTCACACATCTGACTTCCAGAATGTGATAAGATAAATTTGGATTGTATTAAGCTAATCATCTTGTTACAGTAACCATAGAAATCTTGATGTAGCATTTTTTGTCCTTCAGGTTAACCTATTTGTCTTTTTTAACTTAAAGTTTATCTTCTTGTAGACAGGATATAATTGGATCTTGGTTTTCTATTGTACTAAAAAACTACCTTTAAAGTATTATCATTATTGGTGGAATACAGTGAAAGTAGTACTTATAAGGACTTTTATAACATTGACTGAATATATTAGAAAGAAAAAAATCTAAAATCAACAATTTAAACTTCCAATTTAGTATAATAAAAATATGAACAATTGTAGCAAATTAAACATAGGAAAATAAATAAGACAACTTATTTCAGAAATCAATGAAATTGGAAACAGGAAAAATAGAAGAAAATCAACAAAACAAGAAGCTAAGTCTTTAAAAAATTTCAATAAAATGAATAACTCTTTAGCTAAGCTAAATAAAATAAATCCAGAAAGAAGACATAAATTATTGATATCTGAAATAAAATGAGTTATTCACTGCAGAGCCTATGTTCATATAAATAATAAGATCTATTATGAACAGTTTTATGCTTACAAATTTGATAACTGAAATAAAATGGAAAATTTATTGAAAGAAAGTCTGAAAATGAAATAGACAAACTGAATAGCCTGTATTTATTTTAAAAATAAATAAATAATTAGTAAATCTCCCAAAACAGAAAGCACCAGATCCAGATGTAGTCACTGATGAATTCTTCCAAACATTTAAGGGAGAAAGTATAACAATTATCCAGTCTTTTTCTAATGCCTAATCAGAGACAATATTTCCTAACTCTATGTCAGCCTCACTTTACTACCAAAATCAGATAAAGACATTATGAGAAGAGAAAACTGGAGGCTAATCATTCTCCTGAACACAGATGCACAAATGTTCAATAAAATATTAACAACTTAAATCCAGCAATAAATAAAAAGAATAATAGAACAAAACAAGGAGGAATTTATCCTAGATATACAAGGTTGGTTCTGTCTTTGAAAATAAATTAATACAGCCTATCACATTCAACAAAAGAGGAAAATTCACATGATAAATCAATAAATGCACAGAAAGCTTTGGACAAACTTTAATACTTATTCATGATTTAAAAAAAACAACTCCAATAAAACTAAGGAATAGAGGACAAGTTTCTTAAATTGATTAAAATAACTCTTTAAAAACTTACAGCAAACATTATACTTAATAATGAGAAAGTGGAATTTTTACTGGAAATATTGGAAACAAGCCCAGATTGTTTCTTTTCATCACTGCTTTTCAACATCATGCTAGAATTCCTACCTAATATACTGAGACAAGTACATAAAACAAAATATATAAATATTAGGAAAATATTAAAATTGACTTCCTCCTTACAAAACCAAAAGAAGCACAACAACAAATTTAAAAACAAAATTAACCAGAACTGCCAGAAAATCTAACTGTATGGAAGTCTAATAACCAAGGAGTTAAAGAAAAAATATTAATCCTGACTGGTTGGAAGGGGGAGCTGGGCAGCTGGGGTAGAGAGGATGAGCATCAAGGTGGTAGCTGGTGGACCAGGTGGTCCCACATTTGCTTGTGGATAAATTGGGAGGGACAACTGGGGGGCAAGACAGACTGCTCAATCCAGGAACCAGTGCGGGGAAATAAAGCCTCAAAATCACTGACTGTAAAAATCTGCGGGGATTGCGTCAGCAGGAAAAACTCCCAGCCTTACAGGAGAGTCCACTGGAGATACCCTAAGGGTCCTAGAAGGTATAAAAACCCACCAGCTGTGAATCAGTACCAGAAGAGCCCAATTTGCTTATGGGTAGTGGAGGAAGTGACTGAAAGCCTACAAAAGCACAGAAAGCAGCACTGTTCCCTCTCAGGTCCCTCCCCCACATACAGCACCACAACAGAGCAACATGGGCATCCCTGCCTTGGCAAATATCTAAGGCTCCACACCTTACTACAAAAAAGGTGCACTGAGAGAAAAGAAATATATGGCCCAAAGGAAAGAACAAATCAAAGCTCCAGAAACAGAACTAAGCATTGCAGAAAAAGCCAACCTATCAGATGCACATTTCAAAACACTGGTAATCAGGATGCTCACAGAAATGGTTCAGTATGGTTGTAAAATAGAGGAAAAGGTGAAGGCTATGAACAGTGAAACAACAGAAAATGCATAGGGAACCAACAGTAAAAGGAAGGAAACTGGGACTCAAATCTTCGTCTGTCCCAGAAGGAAGAATGAAACATTCAAAAAGAATAGAATGAAGAAACAAGAGGAGAGGAGAAACAAAAAAATGAGGAGAGGCTTAGGAACCTGTGGGACAACTTAAATATTCCAACATATGAATCATAGGAGTGCCAGAAGGAGAAAAGGAAGAGCAAGAAATTGAAAACTTAGTTGAAATCATAATGGAGGAGAATTTCCTCAATCCAGCAAATGAAATAGACTTCTAGGAAGTCCAGAGACTCAAAGAGTCCCAAAGTAGTTGAATCCAAGGAAGCACACGCCAAAGCATATCATAATTACATTACGCAAGGTTAAAGATAAGGAGAGAATCTTATTTTTTCTTTTTTAAAATATATTTTATTGATTATGACTACAGTTGTCCTATTCCCCTCTTCATTCCCCTCTACCCTACACACCCCTCCCCCACCATTCCCCCCTTTAGTTTATGACCGCCTGTCTCAAGTTCTTTAAATTCTATATTTCCCCTACTACCCTTGCCCTCCCCCTATCTATTTTCTACCTACCATCTATGCTACTTATTCTCTGTACCTTCTCCCCCCTTCTCCTCCTCCCACTCGCCTGTTGCTAACCCTCCATGTGATCTCCATTTCTATGGTTCTGCTCCTGATCTAGCTGTCCTCTTAGTTTGCTTTCGTTTTAGGTGTGGTTCTTAAAAACTGTGAGTTTGTTGTCCTTTCACTGTTCATCTTTTTTATCTTCTTTTTCTTAGGTAAGTCCCTTTAACATTTCATATAATAAGGGCTTGGTGATGATGAACTCCTTGAATTTGAGCTTATCTGAGAAGCACTTTACCTGTCCTTCCATTCTAAATGAAAGCTTTGCTGGATAGAGCAATCTTGGTTGTAGGTCCTTGGATTTCATAATTTGGAATACTTCTTTCCAGCCCCTTCTTGCCTGTAAGGTCTCTTTTGAGAAATCAGCTGACAGTCTGATGGGAACTCCTTTGTAGGTGACTGTCCCCTTATCTCTTGCTGCTTCTAGGATTATCTCCCTCATACGTAATAGGCTCAAACAGACCAAAACATGGCTCGTGAAGAACTCAAACCCCTGGAGCTGATAACTCTAAGCCACCAAGAAATAGTCAACCTATCAGATGCACAGTTCAAGACAATGGTGATCAGGATGCTCACAGAACTGGTTGATTTTAGTTGTAAATTAGAGGAACAAATGAAGGCTAAATTAATTGAAATGACAGGAAATGCACAGGAAACCAATAGTGATGGAAAGGAAACCGGACTCAAATCAAGGGAGTGGGCCAGAAGGAAAAAAATGACCAAACAGAAAAAGGATAAAGAAACAAGAATTAAAAAAAAAAATGAGGACAGGCTCAGGAACCTTCAGGACATCTTTAAACGCTCCAAAATATGAATTATACAGGTACCAGAAGGGGAAGAGAAAGAGTAAGTGGAAAACTTATTTGAACAAATAATAAAAGAGAACTTCCCCAATCTGGCAAAGGCAATAGACTTCCAGGAAATCCAGGAAGCACAGGGAGTCTCAAAGAAGTTGGACCTAAGAAGGAACACACCAAGGCACATCATAATTGTATTAGTCAAGATGGGGTACATGGGAGAGGGGTGTGCTGGGATGGAAGAAATAAACAGAAAACTGTACTTGAAAAATAACTAAATAAAAAAAGCCAAAAAATTTATCTACGTAACCAATAATAACATTCATATCCTTATAAAGTGCTTAAAATATATTTGATTTGATTTTTAATAATTTATTTAAATTATACACATTTTAAAAACGTAATAAAATAATTTGAAAATAAGGAAGTCAAACATTTGTTCTTACTTAAAATATCACCAGATTTATCTAATTGCAAATGTATTTTAGAATAAGAGGAAAATAATTTTATGTGTGAATTTTAAAAACCAAAATAAAATATATCTTGTTAAGTTGTAAAAGAAAAAAAAGATTAAAGATAAGGACAGAATCTTAAAAGCAGCAAGAGATGAGGAGACAGTTACCTACTAAGAAGTTCTCTTAAGACTATCAGCTTTTTCAAAAGAAACTTTACAGGCAAGAAGGAGATGGAAAGAAGTATTCAAAGACAGGAAAAGCAAGGACTTACATCCAACATTATCTATCCAACAAAACTATCATTTAGAATGGAAGAGCAGAGAAAGTGATTCCCAAATAAGTTCAAGATAAAGGAGTTTATCATCACCAGCTCTTATTCTATGAAATGCTAAAGGGACTTATCTAAAGAAAAATAGATGATAAAAATATGAACAGTAAAATGATAACAACCTCACAACTAACAACAACTGAACCTAAAACAAAACAAAAACAAACTGAGCGAACAACTAGAACAGGTACAGAATCACAGAAGTGGAGATCTCATGGAGGGTTATCAGTGGGGAGGTGGAGGAGGGAGAATGGGGAAAAATGTACAGAAAATAAGAAGCATAAATGATAGGTATAAAATAGACTGAAGGAGGTTAATAATAGTATAGGAAATGGAGAATCCAAAGAACTTATATGTACGACCCCTAGACATGAATTACGGGTGGAGATGCTGGTGAGAGGGGCCCTGCAGGGCAGACAGGAATAAAGGGGAGAAGAAAAATGAACAACTGTAATCAATAAAATACTTTAAAAATATAAAAATAAGCAAGAAAACAGAGAATGGAGAGAAATTTTAAAAAGAAAAAGAAAAAGCTTGTGTTTATTCCCAGATGGCATTATTGTTTGTATAGGGGGGAAAAAGTAACCCTCCAGAACTAATACTTAACTATAGCAAGGTTACAGAATACAAGATTAATACCAAAAATAAAAATTGATCACTGGTAATAAACAAAAAGAATTTAAATTTCAAACTTAACAGAACTTACATAACACTGCCAAAAAGTAAATACTTGGGTATAAATATAACAAACTCTATATTAGGAAAACAACAAAATCTGATGAACTAGATGAGTGGACAGATATTCCGTTTTGATGGACAGAGCCTCAATATTGTCAGAATATCAATTCTTCCCAACGTGATCTATAAAGTCAATGCATCAGAATCAAAATACAACAAATTAGTTTGTGTATATTTACAAATTGATTCTAATATTTATATAAAAAGCAAAATACTCACAATGGTCTACTCAGTATTGAAGTCAGGGTACTGGCACTAACTAACTTCAAGAACTGCTATAGATATGAAGGAATCAAAATAGTGTGATGTCCTGGCCAGTGTAGCTCAGTGGATTGAGTGCGGGCCTGGGAACCACACGATCGCGGTTCGATTCCCAGTCAGGGCACATGCCTGGGTTGCAGGCCGGTTCCCTGCAGGCCAGTTCCCAGCAGGGGACGCACAAAAGGCAACCATACATTGATGTTTCTCTCCCTCCCTCCTTCCCCCCTTTCCCTCTAAAGATAAATAAATAATAAAAAAATAGTGTGATGTTGATGAAGTAATAAACAAATTGACCAATGGCACAGAATACAGGCCAGAAATTAACATACACAAATGTAATCAAATAATCTATGACAAATAAGCAAATGCAGTACAATGGAAACACGCTTGTCTCTTCAACAAATGTTGGGACAAATGGACATTACATGTAAAAAAATTTAAAAACATAAAGTTCACACAACTCTTCTGTCATTCAGAGAAAAAATAACTTAAAATGGATTGGAAACCCCTAAATTTAAATCACAAAAGTATAGAATGTCTAGAATATGACATAAAATAAGGACCAAGGTTACCTTGGATATAAGTATGTGTTTGTTACATGTCACATGCCACTGAATCCACTCTGATTCTTGGCAGCCATGATAATGATTGATACCCACAATGTCCTGTACTCAACAGCCCTAATCAGCACCTACAGACTTATGTGCCTATGGTTTGTTTTATTGAGTGAATTCATTTAACTTTTGGACTTCTTCTTGACATTCTGCCTTCTATTTTCCCAGCATTATTGTCTTTTCCAAAGGTTCATGCCTTCTCAAGATATAAAATTTTATCATTTTTTGTTTTTGTGATGTTTCAAGTTAAATTTCCCCTACTACCCATTTGTTTATCTATCTAGTGACCCTGGTATCTGTAAAACTCTCTTTCAACACCATATATCAAATGAATGTATTTTTTGGTTTCTGTCAGCCTTCTTCACTGTCCAGTTTTCAATATGGGCATAGCAATTGGGCATGTGAGCGTGAGAATAATCTTGTCATTAGAGCCTTGGTCTCTAATGACACATCTTTGCTTTTGGTGATCTTTCCTAATTTTTCCATTGCTCATCCTTCCAAGTCTTAGCTTTCACTTGATGTCTTGGCTGTATTCTCCATTTAAATTGATTACTGAACTGATGCAAGCTACATCTTTAACAATTTCAATGTCTTCATTGTTCGAGTTAAAGTAGTGTATATTCTCTGTAGTAATAATTTTTGTTCTCTTGATGTTGAGAATTTTTAGATACACCAACCAAGTCACAATTCAAGAAAGAATTGAGACAGTAGACATTGTTAAATTAAATATTCTACTCTGTGGAAGATCCTTCAAAGTAATGAGAAGAAAGGCCAGAGATCCAAGATTGTGGAGGAGTAAGTGAAAGCTATACTAACCTCATCTCAGGAAAAATCTAAAATTACAGCTAAATTGTAGAGACATCATCTTGAATAACCAGCTAAACACTAGCTGGAGAGAAGACTTACAACCAGACAGAGAGACAGAAGAAAACATTTCAGCATAATGTGACTGCTAGGGAGTGAGGAGGAAGTGGCTGTCTGGGCTCCTATAGGTGGCAGATAAAGTGCTGGAGGGATATTTCAGTGGTCATGGGGTCCCCCCTGTGAAATTTGAGGTCTAAACTCCAACCTGGGCTCCACAGCCTATAGCATCAGAGCAGAAAATGAACCCAGATAACATCCAGCTGTGAAAAGTAGCAGGGGTTCTGTCAGCCAGGGAGAGTCACCTGAAGTTGCAGAGAGACTTTTAAAGAGCCAAAGCACAAAATGTCATTTGCTGCCACTTTCCTGTGTGCTGGTAAATAGAAGGCAGAGTAGGCTAGAGATGCTTGAAGAGAGTCTGGGTTTGGTGGCTCTGGAGAGAGAACTATGGGAACAGCTGCCAGGATGCTTGTGCTGAGTCATACCCCATATTGCAAGAGCCATCTTTCTCAGGCAGAGCATTCCTCTCTGAATGGCATCAGCCTGAGGAGAAGCAATAGCCCTACATGCAGGGATTGTTCTGCCCAAACTTGTGGAGCTTGGGTGTGACAGTTGATTGCAGAGCTATTAGATTAATGATTGACCAGCTCAGGAACTGATTAACATGTAAGGAAGAAAATACAAAGAAGTAACACAAATGAGAAAACAAATAAATAGACTCCCAATGAAAGAACAAGATAATTTTCCAGAAGTACTAGATAAAAAGGAGGCAAGCAATTTATCAAATAGAGAGTTTAGAGTAATGATTATAAGGATACTCAACAGCATGAAAAAACATAGAAATTATAAAAAGGAATCAGTCAGAAATAAAGAATGCAATATCTGAGATAAACAATATATTGAAAAGAATAAACAGTAGGTTAGATGAAGCAGAGGATTGAATAAGTGCTTTGTAAGACAAGGTAGAATAAAACAAGCAGACAGAGAAGCAAGAAGAAAACAGGAATTAAGAAAATGAGAGCTTAAGAAAATCTTAGAAAACACGAAACATAACAATA
The DNA here is from genome assembly GCF_021234435.1 of Artibeus jamaicensis. Taxonomy (NCBI): domain Eukaryota; kingdom Metazoa; phylum Chordata; class Mammalia; order Chiroptera; family Phyllostomidae; genus Artibeus; species Artibeus jamaicensis. Next base: position 3,589,596 of record NW_026521810.1, on the reverse strand, counting down.
TCCACATCATGGGAATACCAGAAGGAGAAGAGAGTAAGCCAAGGATTGAGAACCTTTTTGAAGAAATAATAATCAGAATTTCCCTAATCTGATGAGGAAAAAAGTCACACAAGTCCAGGAAGCTCAGAGAGTCCCAAACAAGTTGGATCCAAAGAGGCCCACACTGAGACACATCATAGTTAAAATGACAAGGCTTAAGATAAGGAGAGAGTTGTAACAGATGCAAAAGAAAAGCAGGTAGTCAACTACAAGGGAGCAGCAATTAGACTTTCTTCTTATTACTCATCAGAAACATTTCTGTCCAGAAGGGAGTGATGTGAAATATTGAAGGTGATGACAACTAAGGACCTACAACAAAAGCTACTTTACCCAAGAAGGCTATTATTTAAAGTTGAAGGAGAGATAAGAAGCTCCCCAGACAAGGAAAAGCTAAAGGAGTTTGTTAACAGCAAACCAGTACTGCAGCAAATGTTAAATGACTTGCTGTAAAAAGGAGAAAGAAAAAAAAATCAGGAAAATAGTCTAAAAATAAAACAGCACTAAATACACATCTATCAACAAGCACTTTAAACATAAATGGCCAAATGCTGCAACCAAAAGACACAGGTAGCTGAATGAATACGAAAACAAGACTCATATATATATGCTGCCTCCAAGAGACCCCATTAGGTTGAAAGATATACACAGACTAAAGTAAAGGGATGGAAAAAGTATTTCATGCAAATGGAAAGGGAAAAAATATGGAGTAGCAATACTTATATTAAACAAAATAGACTTTAAAACCAAGGGTGTAGTTTAAAACCAATAGACAAAGAAGGGTACCACACAATGATAAAGGGAACAATCCAACAAGAAGATATAACCCTAGTAAATATTTATGCACCTAACTTAGAAGCACCTAAATATGTAAAGCAAATCTTGATAGACATAAAAGAAGAGATCAACAAAAATACAGTCATAATTGGAGATTTTAACACACCATTGACTTCAATGGATACATCTTCCAGTCAGAAAAATTAACAAGGAGACAGTGACATTACATGACACACTAAATTAAATGGATTTAATTGATATCTTCAGAGCATTTTAACCCAAAGGAGCAGAATGTACATACTTTTCAAGTGCACATGGAATGTTTTCAAGGAGAGACCACCTTTTAGGACACAAACCAAGTCTCAATAAATTCAAGAAGATTGAATTCATATCAAGCATCCTCTCTGACAACAATCCTATGAAAATAATCAACCACAAGAAGAACATTGAAAAACACACACACACACACAAAACATGGAAGCTAAATACCATGTTATTAAACAATGAATGGATTAACAATGGGAACAAGAAATCAGAAGATATCTGGAAACAAATGAAAACAATGGCACAACAATTCAAAATCTGTGGGACACTGGGAAAGCAATCCCAAGACAGAAATTAATAGCATTACAGAACTACTTCAAAAAACAAGAAAAAAATCAAATAAACAATCTAACTTCACACTTAAAGAAACTTAAAAAGGAACAACAAACAAAAGCCTAATGTGAATAGAAAGAAGGAACTAATTAAGATCAGACCACAAACAAATAAAATAGAGTATAAAAAACAATGTAAAAGATCATTGAATTCAAGAGCCAATTCTTTGAAAAGATAAACAAGATTAACAAACATTTAACCAGACTAAACAAGAAAAAGAGAAAGGGCCCAAATAAATAAAATCAGAAATGAAAGAGGAGAAATAACAAGTGACACTAAAGAAAAACAAAGGATTGTAAGAAAATATTATGAACAACTGTATGCCACCAAACCGTACAACCTGGATAAAATGGATAAACTCCTAGAAACATGCAGTCTTCCAAAAACACATAAGGAAAAATCAGAGAATCTAAATAAACAGAATACACCTAATGAAATTGAAGCACTAGTCAAAAACTTCCAACAAGAAAAAGCCCTGGATAAAATGGCTGTACAGGGGAATTTTACGAAACATTCCAAAAAGACTAACACCTCTCCTTCTCAAACTATTTCATAAAATTCATGATAAGGGAAGGATCGAAACTCACTTTATGGTGCCAGCATTGTCCCAATTCCAAAACCAGATAAGGATACTACAGAGAAAGAAAACATTGGGGCCATATCACTGATAACATAGATCCTCAACAACATGATAGCTTGCCAAGTACAGCCGAGCTTCAAAATGATTATACACCATGATCAAGGGAGATTTTTTTCTAGGAATGCAAGGATGATACAATATTCACAAATAAGTAAATATGATTCATCACATAAAAAAGGAAGGATGGAAAGCACATGATTATGTCAATAGATTCAGAAAAAGCTTTTGATAAAATCCAGCACTTATTTATGATAAAAAACTCTCAGCAAAGTGAGAATAGAGAAAACATACCTAAACATAATAAAGACCATATACAATAAACCCACTTCCAGCATCATACTCAAAGGGCAAAAACTACAACTGTTCCCCCTAAAACTGGGAACAAGACAGGGAGATTCTCTATCACCTCTCTTATTCAACATATTACTGGAAGTCCTGGCCACAGCAATCAAACACAAGAAGAAATAAAAGGCATCAAATTGGAAAGGAAGAAGTAAAATTGTCTTTATTTTGCAGATGACATGATACTTTACATAGAAAACCCCAGCAATTCCCCCAAGAAACTACTAGAACTGATAAATGAATACAGCAAAGTAGCAGGATACAAAATTAATTCCAAATCAGGTCTTATTTTATATGTCAATAATGAACTAGCTGAAAGGGAAATTAATAAAACAATCCCATTCACATTTTTTTCAAAACCAATAAAATACCTGGAAATAAATCTAACCACAAATGTAAAAAAATGTACTTGGAAAATCATAAGACGCTAAAGAAAGAAACTGAAGAATATGCAAATAAGTGGGAGCACATATCATGTTCATGGATAGGACAAATTAACATCATTAAAATGTCTATACTATGCAAAGCACAGCACAGAATCAACACAATTCTTGGCAAGATTCCATTGATTTATCCCACAGAACTAGAATAATATTTTAAAAAATTTTACAGAAATATAAAAGCCCCCCCCCCCAGAGCAATAGTGATCCTGAAATAGAAGAAAAAAGTTTCAGAGCTCATGCTACTTAATATCAAACTATACTATAATGAGATACTGATCAAAACAGCCTGGTAGTGGCATAAAAACAGACACATAAATCAATGAAACAGAATAGAGAGCCTAGAAATAAACCTACACCTTTATAGTCTATTAATATTTGACAGAGGAAGCAATCACACCCATTGTGCTAGAGATGGTTTATTCAGTAAATGTTGTTGGGAAAATTGAGGTGAGGCTCCCTTGTGTGTTACTTCCTGTTTCTCCTTTGCTATCTTTATGACCTTCACAATTCTCTCTTTGTTTTTGAATTCTACCAATTTGATTACTATGTGTTTTGGAGTGGGCCTATTTGAGTTCCTCTTGAATGGGTCTCTGTATTTCCTGGATTTGTGTGACTTTTTCTCTCATCAAAATAGGAAAGTTTTTCATCATTATTTGATGAAAATAATGATGAAACCTATTCAAACAGGTTTTGTTTGAAAGCATCCCTTGCTCTTCTTTTTCTCCTTTTGGTATCCCTATTATAGAGATATTATTATGTTTCATATTGTCCTTAACCCCACCTTGTTCCTTTTTTCCTTTTCTTGTTCTTTCCAGGAGTTTTTCTTCTGCCTTGTCCTCCAGCTTGCTGATTCAGTCCTCTAATTCATCTAGCCTGATTTTTATTCCTTCTACTGTTCTTCAATTCAGAAATTGTATTCCTCATTTACTCTTGGCTCTAAATGATAGTTTCTATATCCTTTTCCATGTTGATGTAGTTTACTGTGAGTTCATTGTAGCTTCCCTAGAGTTTTTGGTTAATTTTCACTGAGCTCATTGAGCTTCCTTATATTGTTTTGAACCCAATATTAGAGTTGACTTGCCTCTATTTCATTTAGCACTCTTTCTGAGGATTTCTCCTTTGCTTTCACTTAGGGGTTGTTTCTTGGTCTTCCCATCATTTGTGAGAATCTTCTTGTTTGCTTCTGCTTTTTTATGTGATATTTTATTTTATTTTTATTCTGTGTGTGAGTTTTTTTTTCTTCTTGGCCTTGAGTTTTCTCTTGTGTTATTTTTAATTTTTTATTATTTTATTTATTTATTTTTATTGTTTTTTCAAATACAGTTGTATCTATTTTCCAACACTCCCCACTCCAACTATCCCCATCTCTCGCCCTTGATCTTATCCCCCACCTTGGCTTTGTCCATGTGTTCTTTATACATGCTCCTTGACAACCCTTTTCCTTTTCCCCCCTATCCCCCTCTACCACCTTCCTTCTAGTAACTGTCAGTTTATTCCTGATTTCAATGTCTCTGGTTACAATTTTCTTGCTTCTTTGTCTTGGTGCTTAGGTTCCAGTTAAACATGAGATCATATGGTATTTATCTTTCACCGCCTGGCATATTTCACTTAGCATAACGCTCTCCAGATCCGTCCAAGCTGTCACAAAGGGTAGGAGCTCCTTCTCTCTTTCTGCTGCATAGTGTTCCATCCTGTAAATGTACCACAGTTTTTATTACCTACTTATTTACTACTGGGCACTTAAGTTGCTTTCAGCACTTGGGTATTGTAAATTGTGCTGCTGTGAACATTGGGGTACTCTAAAAACTACACAACACTGAAAAAAATTAAGGAAGACATAGACAAATGGAAGCATGGCCATGTTCATGAATTAGAAGAATTAACACCATAAAAATGCCCATACTACCTAAAGAAATTTATAGGTTCAATGCAATCCTTATTAAAATGCCAATGACATATTTCAGAGATATAGAAAAAATATTTCAAAAATTTATTTGGACCCATAAATGACCCTGATAGCTGCAGCAATTTTGAGAAAGAAGAACAAAGTAGAAGGAATAACAAAACCTGATATCAAACTGTATTACAAGGCCACAGTAATTAAAACAGCCTGGTACTGACATAAGAACAGACACATAGATCAGTGGAACAAAATAGAGAATCCAGAAATAAACCCAAGTCTCTATGATCAGTTAATATTCAACAAAGGGATACATGCATAACATGGAGTAAAAAATAACCTCTTCAGCAATGGTGTTGGGAAATCTGGAAAGCTACAGGCCAAAAAAATGAAACTTGACCACCTAGTAACACCACACAAAAATCAAACGCAAGATGGATAAAAGACTTAATATAATTTGCTTCTTATTCTTAAATTGATCTGTTTTGACTTCCTGAGTTTGTGATGTGAACTTTTGTGGTAGGAGACCTGTAAGATTCAATGGTGCAGACTCCTTGATTTCCTGAACTTGATGCTTTTAGGATGCCCTTTATGTCATTTATGTTGGCTCTCTGGATGTAACTGGGTTGTGATTGTTGTTGGGCCTTTCTTTGGGTCCTTCCCTCCAGCTGGTTGACTGAGGGTCACTCCACACACCATGAATTGTATGCTATTGTGCAGCTTCTGCCGGAAGAAAACTACTCAGCCCAAGGAACAAACCCACATCCACAAAAATATCACCCTTGCCTTGCAATCCCACTATCAACAGCAAATGAACCAATATTAATAAGGGTGTAAAGAGATTAAGACTATTATAAGGAAGGATATAAATAAACTATAGCATAAAATCTAGTAATTTAATATGCACAAAATTGTTGGACAAGAAATAAATGTTAAAAAACTATGCAGGAAACAAACTATCATTAATTATGGATAATACCAAAGTGGATTTAATCTCAGTAGCCTCTAGTATTTACCACTGTTTTGCATTTCTGAATCTGCTTCTGGTGATGTCAAATATTGACCCTGTCTGAACTTAGGCAGCCTTCTCAGAGACTGTCAGAGATCTGCTCTCTGTTTCTGTCTCCTTCAGTTGTTAATCTAGTCACTCTGCACTCAGCAGTCAGGTTCAAGCTCTGTAGGATGGGGCTGGATAATGCCTGGGGTTGGGGTTATTGTTTCCCCTTAGGCTGCTGCTGCTCAGAGGGGAGTGGTCTGCCTGACTAGGATGGCTGCTGCCATATGGTAGGTGACTGAGCACTGTGATCCCAGCCTCAACTCTCTCAGCTCTCTCCCCAAAGCATCCATCCCCAGTCTCTCCTCAGGTGTCTCTAGCCCACTCAGCCCATTCCTCTGCTGGAAACCCAGGTGAGTGACTACAAATAAAAATTTGTGCACTGGCCCTATAAACTCCTCTTTGTGTCACCAGCTCTCCATCTTTGGCAGAGCGAAAACCTGCTACTTTTGCCTTCTGTTGTTATCTGTATATTTTTTGAGCCCTGGTTCTCTAGGCTGGGGATCTCAGCTTAGGGTTTAGTCCCCAAACTTCTTTTTCTATAACATTTTTATTAATTATGTCATTACATTTGTTCTATTCCCCCCTCCTTTCCCCTCCACCCTCCACAAAGTTTTCATTTAGAATGGAAGGACAGATAAAGTGCTTCTCAGATTAGTCCCCAAACTTCTAAGAGGGATATAACCAGTTGCTTAATTATCCCTCCAGAGCTACCACCTGTGGGTACCCAGGCAGCTTTCTCTAGTCTCTACCTCACTCCTTTACCAGTCAGTTAATGCTGAAGATGACTCTTCTGTCTGTCTAAAGTTGTAAGGCTTCTCCCTTGCTATTTTTCAGTTGTTTGGTCTGTGTGATTTCTCCACAATTTAGTTGAAATTCCTGATTAGTCCTGGGAAAAGGTTACTATGGCTTCTATTTACTTTTCCACCATCTTGCCTCCCCACCAAACACACTTTTTTGATCCACTTATTTACTAATGGGCACTTAGGCTATTTCTGGAAATTGGCTATTGTAGGTAATGCTGCATTAATATCGCAGAGCATAGGTTCTTTTGAATTTGTAATTCAAATCAATTAATGAGTCAACATTGTGTTTTTTAAGTTACTAATTTTTAAACAATTTGAGATGAAAAATGAAAAATCTATGAAATACTCATTGGTTTGGGAGTTAAGACTATCTCATTATTTTAAGCATATCCTTCACTGAATTTCCCCTAAAATCATTATTAGAAGTAATTATTTGTCTTTCTTTATGAGTTGGCCAAAAATTTATATTACATTTCAATTGCAAAATGTATTAGAAACATAACATTTGAGATTTCTTGTAAATTAATTGTTCCACAAAAATTAATTAACTAATATTTAGTTTAAAATAATTTAAAAATATTCCCTATGAATTTCCAAATAAATTATTTTCAGATTCTGTAATTTACCAAAACCAAAATAATAAGACAGAATATGGGATATCAAATATTGGCAGAAGAATGGAGAGTTTGCAGAGGACAAGTGAGTTCTTTCCCAGCACCAACAATGCTGCTTCTGCCAATGCACCATGGTTCCAAAAGCTTCTGGATATTTTTTAAATGCATTAGGTAATAGATCTTGCTGCAAAATCTATACAGAGATAGTATAAAATCTAACATAGTTATATACACATAAGCAGACATGTAATTATACTATCTCTGGGGTTATAAAAATTTTTCTAAATATTAGTTAAGAGATATTTGTTTTTCCTTTCATTGTGGTCTCTTTCAGATCTCAACTATTTCAGAAATAAAAGTACTAAAATTTATCACACAAATTCAACATCAGCTCTTCCATCTGTCTCCCTATCACCAACAAAACAAATTACTCATCCAATTTTTTAAAAATTCTATAGGACAAAAGTGATTCAATCAATTTAAGATCCAATAAAAATGGCCCTTTAATCTACCACCTCTGCTCCACATGTCAATGAAATATGTGCATAGTAAAAAGGAAGATTGCTCAGAAAACACCAATAGATACAAGACATTGACAAGACAAATAATATTGTTGGTAAAGAACCAGAGAGGTGCAGGAAGAAATGACAAAAACTGGGCAGACCGAAATATATAATATTCATGGGAAAAAAACCTCCTAAATAATTATATGTTAATCATTATAAAGACTCTTTTAATCAATGGGAATAATGAAGTTAATATAAATAGAGGTGAGGATGAAAGGTTTTGTAGAGCAGTAGGAGAAAGTGGGCAAGATACAGGTGAACTAGAATTTAATATATTGCATCATAGAAAATTTCATTTTGACACAATAGGCAAAATTATATAGAAGGATGGACCACAGGACAAGGGAATTGGGGAAAAGTAAGAGTAGGAGATATTGGGTGAGTGAAGCCATGAAAAACCAAAACTGTAAAGTAACTGGATTGTGATCCCTCAGAGTGGCTAAGAAATTTAATCAGAGAAAGAGTTTGGAAGAAGAGCAGAAAGATACTTAGAGAATGAAAACTGAGGTGTCCTGTGGCTCTCAGAGGATCTCACTGGGAGAAGATCCAGGAAGGTAATGAGGTGTGGGTAGTGTAATTGAGGAGGGAACAGGAGGGAACTAAGATACATGAATAACCAACATAAAATTAAGAGACCATTTGACAATTATTGTGTAGTAACTGGCTGGTGATAATTGGAGCTGGGAAGAAAATGAGATGTTTCATGTGTGTCTAGACGCAAAGCAAAGAAAACAATAACAAAAAAAAAGATGAAAACATCAAATTAGAGGTGGCGTATTACAGGTTTAGACTAAAATACATAATTAGAGTTTAAATTTTTATCAGTTTTGTTACACCTTTAACAATTGTGTTCCTCCCCTGAGAGAGAAGCCTGGGAATTAGACTTCCTGCTTTTTTGTGCTTATATATACATGTATGTACATACCAACATACCACATGCATGCCTGTGTGTTGACACAATTGAGTTCACATGAACATCCAAGTCAATAGGACATCTTTTCAATGTATAGTTCTGTTCTAATTCAGAGAATGAAATGATCTCTTCAAGAAACACACAGTCTAGAAACATTGTACTTTTAAAACAGACTATCAAATTGACAGTTGCTATCCTGGTAATATAAACAAAATGATGAAGAAACACACAGAAGAGAAGCAATAAGTTGGCATAGGCAGGAAATACTATGCTGTTCCAATTAATTAAATAACTTGTTTAAAAAGAGGGTTGCTATTTGTATAATTCCTGAATTATCATTTTAAGTAAGTTTAATATCTACAATAGTAGTTCCTGTCATTGATAGTTCCACAGTAATTTCCCATGTCTTGTTTCAGTTAATTGTGCCGTTGGAAGGAGTTCTTTCCATAAACTCTCCTCAGTTCCTCTTTTTGTGTGTTTCAGCAATTTCCAGCATGAAGTGGAGGTCCCAATATTATCCTCCTAATTTTTGCATTAATGTGCTTCTCTTTGCCTTTTGGGCTTAAAAATAAATTATGAATAAGCATGAACAGCAAGAGATAGTTTTTTTCTATTATTGAAATACCTACACTTTGTAGGTAAATCACAGGACAAGTCCATTCATGCACCTCATTTGATTGGGGAATGGCATAATTGCAAAGCTCTTATCAAATATATTTTTATTTTGTGTTTGATAGTATTTGCATTGGAGAGGATTGTATAAAATCACTGAATAAAAAGTTGAATTGCCTTTGGGGTTTTCCATTCCAATACATGGCACTCTTAATTTTGCAACTTCTGGGAAACAATTAGTGCAAAAAATGCCTCTTTCACTATTTTGATTCTTTAGATTGCATTCATATAAATGCTATGTTTTTTATAATTTAATCAAAAGTATATATTTTTAATATTTAATGTTCCTTTGCATTAGTTTCAGGTATATAGCATAGTGGTTAAACTATTATATATTTTGCAAAGTGTGCCTCCAATATTTCTAGTACCCACCTGGCACCATAGATATATAGTTATCACAATATCATTGACTACATCCCCCATGCTGTACTTTGTATTCCCATGACTGTTCTGTGACTACCAATTTGTATTTCTCAATTCTTTCACCTTTTCATCCAGTGGATAAAGAAGCTGTAGTATATATAAGCAGTATAGCTTTTGAAACATTCTTTTTTACAGAAGTTTATGTAATAGGTGACATCCAACTTAAAACTGTCAGTTTTAATAAATTACTCCTTATTTACATTTCCTTCAGAAGTTGGTGCTCACAGAACCATGAATGCTACCTCAAGTGGTGTATTTGAAGAAAGTAGTTGCACAAGTAGGCAACTAGGCAACGAGTTAACATTAGCAAAACAGATTTAACTAGGTGATGTAAATCTAAACATTAAAAAAATTTTTTCTCATTGTTTTATAATCATACCATGTACCTTCTAAGGTGGTAATATTATTGGAAAAATATTCATCATGAGTGTATAGCCATTACAGAAGATACTCAGTAAATTATTAAATAGCCCAGCATTCAACCTATCTATATATGCTCTGTCCAATAGAAATTCATTCAGTGCCAATATGAAGGCCTATCTCAGATATGATATGTCAAAATGTCTTCAAGCAATACTTGCTGAAAACAATTTTACATGTTACTATAAAAGATATGTCTTATTTATTTGTGTATTGTTGTTTTTATTACACCTAGTAAGTATAATAGAAAAAACATTTTCATAGAAATGATGTTTATTTAACCATATTACCTCTTTAAAAAATATTGTCTCTTTGCTAATTGAAAGGGAAATGGAAAAAATGTGTTGAGGAGGAGAATGGAGTGAGCAACTATACAGGTTTAGTATATTTGCCCAGCCTCCCACCACAGGAATGGCTCAGTGATATTACAGGTGAAGCATGGATTTCAAGACTGTTTTTGCTCTGTCACTCATTCCTTTTGAGCTTGAGTAGGCCACATCGTACCTCTGAAACTGGGCATCACCATTTGTAAAATGGACTTGTGATAACCCAACCTATATTGCAGGCTTGTTATGAGAACTGAATGAAGACATTTTCTTGGGAACCTATAGAACACTCTGCTAAGTTCTGACTCTGGGATTCACCTGGCTAACTTTGAACTTGTTGCCTCACTTTTCTGGGCCTAATGTCTTGAACTGAAAAATGACAGTAAAATCATCTACCCTATTGTGAGGATTATAAGAGATAATGTGTGTGTTACATGTAGCAAAGTACTTAATCTATTAACTCAACAAATGATTCTGTTTTTAATCCTTTTATATAAGCTTTTATAGTTACTGGGAAAGTAGTGTAAGTGAATTGCAGCCATTTGTGAGTTTTTTTAAAATGCATATTGAATAAATTGGGCTGATGTTTGTGGGCCTTGCTATGCCTTTGCAATTGATTACATATTTTGGCAAAGATGATTCTAATTCTTTATGGTGTTATTTGAATAGTACCTTTTCATAACAGGGGGAGATCTTACTCTCTTCATGTGTTGCTATTTTCCTTTACATCACTTAGATGATTTCCCATAATAAAATAGGCATCAAAACAACAACAATGGGAGGGGAGGGGCAGATAACTGGGGAAAGAATGGGAGGAGTCTTCAAGGAACATGTATAAAGGACCCATGGACAAAGCTAAAGGGGGTTAGGATTGAGGGTGGGAGGTGGGGATAAAGTGGAGACAATTGTACACGAACAACAATAAAAAATGCACCTACTCTTTTTTGCTGTTGCCTTTGTTACAATCTCCCTGACTCTTGGAGTAACTCAGAAAGTTTCCTATCAATGCTAGGCCTGAAATTGTGGTGAAGATGTAAAACAAATCTCTGCTAAATTTTCAACCAGATATCCTCCATTTAAAAATGATGATTTATAGTTATAAGAGCTCAGTTTAATATGCATTGAGAATTCAAATGCTGTTACAATAATTTTTTTAGCAAAAGCTGCTTTTTAGGACTACCTTTGCACATTTTCTTCACAAGCAATAATTCTTCATCTATGGAGTAATTTATTTCTTCTGGTTTTAATATGTTACAGATGAATGGTTGTACGTCTTTCCTGTTAGAGCATTGCAAGACAGGCCACTTTTGCATTAGACTGGTACTACAACAGATACCTGTGGTGCTCTTCATGGTTCATGTGGTACTAATTTAAATGGGAAGTTGCACATATTTCATTGAAACACTTGGTAAAGCCAGCTTTCACAGAAGGGTGCAAATGATGGACTATTCTCTGTGTGCAGTTGAACTGCTTTAAATTTGTCAAAGAGGGTTATGGATCATTTCATTCACCCATCAACTCTGGTCCTCTGTGTGTACAAATCACAGTTTAGTGTCATCCAACAGAACATTCCTGACAATACTAGAACATTTATAGTATTGCCATTTTTAATAGGAGTTGTACAACCCTGTCTAAATAGTATTACTTCTTTAACACTGTATTTCTGAACCTGCTTCATGAGCTGGCGTGGCTGAGGTTACAGGGCTGACTGGGGTTTATAATCACTCTTCAGCCAGGGGGAGAATGTTTTGTTCAATCTCACTTCACATCTGTGTCATACCCCATCATGTTAGGTGTTGGGTATACCTCTCTCCTTTCAAATAAAATTTATCTTGGACAAAATTGCACATGACATTTCAAACAGGCAGCTTTGGTGTCCAATAACTAAATTGAATAAGTTAGCTAAAAATGTTCTTTGATTACTGAGTCCTTTGCTCTGCTTTGACTCTTACTGTTAAATAAGAAATCTAAAGAACTCAATTTCAGTAAAACTTTTGTTTTACTTTTATGATTCTGTCATTTTTTTTTAATTTAATCAGGATGCAGTACTTTAGTTACTACTGAAAATAACTGTATTCAGGTTTGTTTTGCTGTGTGATCCTGAAAACTGGAAATCATATCCTCAGGAAAGAAGTAAGCAATAGGAAACTGCTCAGTTTTAAAAATCATCTTTGTGTGAGCCACTGTATTTATTTCCTGGAATAAATAGAAGAAAAATAACTTTAGTACAGGTATTATGTACAAGTACCTTTTTCAGATTTTTTTTTTCGAGAGAGGGGAAGGGAAGGAGAAAGAGTGGGAGAGAAATATCAATGTATGGTTGCCTCTCGTGCGTCCCCTGCTGGGAACTGGCCTGCAACCCAGGCATGTGCCCTGACTGGGAGTCGAACCGCGATACTCTGGTTCACAGGCCCGTGCTCAATCCACTGAGCTATGCCAGCCAGGGCTCTTTTTCAGATTTTATGTTTAGTTAATAACAAATATCTAAAACAATGATTAGTATTTTTCTATTTTTAGGTAAATATTCATCCTTAGTATGCTTATAATATTAATATGATACAAAATTAGAAGAGTAATGTCATCCCGAAGCCTCAATAGAGATTCTGATTACATAGATCTGAGGTGTACAATTTCTTTAAATGAGATGCAAATAAGTGGGATCTATCATAAAAGAGGGACAAGGGCCCTGAAAATATAACCTCAAACAAAACATTAGAACATGTCCACGAGTTAATATAATGTTAAATTAAAAATGCTCTGCTACATGAAATATGAAGTAGCTTCCTGTGTAATTAAAATAAACCCAAGGATAATTTTTAATTGTATTTTAGACAAATGGGAGAATGATTTACTATACCTTAGAATCAAAAGAGAACTATTCTTAAACCTATCTGAAGCACATGTTTCACAAATCAATGGAACACCAGAATTTAGTGTTCTCCTATTGTTTATTTGAATCAGCAGGATCCTGAAGTAAAGACAATACCTTACAACTAGTTGATGTGAAGAGAATATAAGAGATGTAGGTAATATTCAGGGAACAAGAAGATGGATTTATTGCCCCTGATCTGCTATGTCCCCTTGGGCCAGAAAATAAGGCGGCTCAGAACACAGGAGCAGGTGCCAAAAACAACACCATAGCCAAGCTCAAGATGGGAGGAAGCCTCCCCCAACCTTTCTGTCCTCCAATATTCCAGTCCAGTCAATGCCTTCCATTGGCAGAACCCTACTGCAAGTCAGAGATCAGTCTATAAAGGTTGTCTTCCTAATGAAAACCAGGGCAAGTGTGAAATATTGATCTGCCTGGAGAAAGAAAGGGCTCAGAAAGTAAAAAGCCAGATAGCCACACAGGAAAGCAATATAGTTTAATTATTTCTAGTACATAAGCCAAGTAACCAAAACCAAAACACTTTTTCTTGTTATATGTCTAGCTGTTTATCCATAAAATCAAGTAACAAAATGCCATTTGGACAGTGAGCACATTAGAGCCCATGTTCTTTCGCAACTAAAAGTCTTTATCTCAACCATACAGAATTAATTTTAGGTCATTTTCTCAAGTCTCCCAAGGCACATTAATAATGTCTGAAGAAATAGGAGAGAAATTAATTTATTACATGTGGTGGATGTTGTAATCATTAAGGCCTGATGTTCTGGAAGAACCCAGGGGAGAAATACTAGAAATCTGATGATACTCTGGTCTTCTTGGTGGAGCCCCTACTACGTGGATGATTCCCTTCCTGAGAGAGGTCCCACTCTCTCACTACTAGAATCTCTCATCGATGAAAACATGCCATGGTTTTGCTACATCCTGTGAAAGTAAATGTTTTCCATAGGAAGATCTTACTCCATTGTGTCTGATACAAAGTAAGAGACAAAATGTATTTTGTGGTTGAGTAAATGAGTGAAGGAATGAATGACTACATTGTCTGGGCTTGTAAATTAGTTAAAAGTCAACTCTCAAGTATAAAGTATTAACAATTTAAAATAAAACTGTGTACAACTAACATTTTAAAGATTTAAGAAATTTATTCTGAAGAGGTATTTAAACACTTTAAATGAAGCAGCACCATCTTAACTTCACTGTGTTTGTCATGCTTGATTTATCATTTTTTGTGTTTCATTTCTTTCCTTCCTATGCCTTGAGTCAACTATCTTTCTTAAGTGGTCAATTTTCTAACATTGAGTGTCATTTGAATTCATATATGGGCCACTTTCCCAATCCTTCTATAAACATAAGTGCTCAAATTTTATAAAATTTATGGCTTCCTATCTGTGTTTTAATATGGAACTTCTAGGGAATCAATATGTGAAATAACAACTGCCATAAAACATGGCCACTTAGGGTAAAAAACTGAAAGGATGATGTGAGGGAGAACCACTGAAGAGAGAGGCATGTGTATTTCTTCTAGGGCTTTCCTTTCTCTACGGCTGTGTGGAGGTGCTGAAAGGCGGTTTACATGCCCCACTGAATTGGGAAGGGCTTGCATTCAAGCCCTGAATGTGTGAACTGCATTGTACCTTCTTTGTGAGTATTTCTGAATACTATCCTGTTGTATTCATTTAATTTCATTCTGTAATAATTTGGGTGCCAAAGTCTTTGTCCTTGCTTCCTGACATATGCCCAAAGGCCTGTTTCATGCAGCCCAGATGAAATGTTTTGTGGTTATGTTTAAGCTTAAAGTTAAAAAAAATAATACCTGGACCTGCATAGATGTTATAATACAATTTGAAAATTTAATAAAACATTTTCTTAAGAAAGCATTGCATTGATTTCTCCATGACATCAAACCATAGGCTTCTATAATTTCAAGAACTAATTAGGCAGATAGAAGTTCCCATGGCTTAATCCTATGATAAATCTACATGAACCCAGACAGTGGGGTATCTCTTCTGAATTTACATTGCATTGACAAAATAAACACAGTTCTGAAAGAAATATATATTATGCAACTATAGTTTAAATATACATACTAAAATAATTACTTCAATAAACAGGATTTGAAAACAATTTGTGGAAATATAAGAAAAGAAAGATCTGTGAAATATGGAACTGTGAATGTTATTTTAAAAAATAATTTACAATAAGCAGGTTAGAATTGGTGAAATTCCTATGCAGTGAGAAAATCTCTTACTTGTTTCCCATCAATATGCCACAAAAGAACAGAACTTGGAAATCAACATTTTTGGGGGGAGTAACTGAATGGAACCCTCAGGGGCATGCTGTTTTCAGGAGTTGGCATGTTGTTCAGTTTTGTCCAATTATCAATAAGTGAGAGGGATTAGCTGTTGGTAATAGTGTAATGGATAAAAGACTCCAGTCAAAAGCAGTGAATTTAGAAAAGTGAGAATGTACTTAAGGGAGAAAAGCTTTTGCTAATTAGCAATAAAACGAGATGATTAGGTTAACTGTTTAGTTTCTAAAGTAGATAATTCCTGATGATATAAATTATACCCTGGGTGATATGTCAGGGTTCATCTACCTTTATTTATGTACTGAAAAATAACCATTTAGGCCTTCATCTAACAGGCAACAACGGAAGACCATGGGTAAAATTTTAAATGCCCTTGGAAGTGGCAAAAATGACCTTGAGAAAGTAAAAGGAAAAAGACAAATATAGGAAAGGAAAATCTTAATAGAAAATAAAAAAAATTAGATTCAGATTAATGATTTTCTTTGTTTAAATGCCAGCACTTATATTCACATAAAAATTTGTCCTTAAAGGTACAGTTATAACACATCAATCCTTAAATGCTGCATACCAAAGATAAATGAAAACTCATTGTGCCAAAGAATGCTGATTTATGGCTGGCAGGAGCTCAGCACTCGCTTTTCTATTACCATGGTATGGTATCAGTTTAATAAGAAAAAAATGTGTGAAGACAATTAAGAGAAGCAGAAAATTGTAAATTCAGAATGCATTTTGAGACTTTCCTAATCATTCTATTATAACATTCATATCACATCAACCCAACATTAAAGGTGGGGCTGGAGGAGATGAAGAAAAACTTAATTTATCCCTGTCATTTAAAAGTAACCTGTATTCACAGTAGTTCAATTGATCATATTTACCCCTAGGAGGTGATGCAAACTTAATTTGAGGGTCATGATCCAAAGCCCTCTAATTTCATTGATTTCCCAAGTCATATGTAGAATACTACCTATTGGACAATCTGTATACCAAAAATATCCAAAAATGTTACTTTTTTAGAGCTTTCTAAATGCATGAAGAAAGCACACAGTTAATATTTGTAAAGCTGAGCAAAGAAACCCCAGTCAAGAGACTATTATGTGAGATCTGACATTATGTGTTGTATAATTAACCAATAAAGTCCACAAGGCATTTTCTCTTTTGTACCATATAAGGCATTACATTAGTTGCAAATCCAATTCACAAGCTATCTGAATAAGTAATTTGTGGGAAGAGTGAGTAGAAAGACACTAATATCATAATATATTTTATTTATTTTTTAAATTTGATTATTGTTCAAGCACAGTTTTCTGTCTTTTACTCCCATCCCAGCCCACCCCCGTGCTCCCCGCCTCCCTCCCATTTCCACCCCCTTAGTTGTTGTCCATGTGTCCTTTATACTAGTTCCTGTAATTCCTTCCCCCTTTCCCCTGAAAGTCCCTCCCCTCTCCCCTCTGGTCATTGTCCCCCTGTTCTCTATTTCAGTGTCTTTGATTTTATTTTGCTTGCTTGTTTGTTTTATTGTTTAGCATCCTGTTAAAGGTGAGATCATATGGTATTTGTCTTTTCACCACCTGGCTTATTTCACTCAGCATAATGCTTTCCAATTCCATCCAAGCTGTTGCAAAGGGTAGGAGCTCCTTCTTTCTTTCTGCTGCCTAGAATTCCATTGTGTATATGTACCATAATTTTTTTTTATCTATTCATCTACTGATGGGCCCCTAGGCTGCTTCCAGTGCTTGGCTATTGTAAATTGTGCTGCTATGAACATTGGAATACATAGGTTCTTTTGGATTGGTGTTTTAGGGTTCTTAGGATATAATCCTAGCAGTGGAATTGCTGAGTCAAAAGGCAGGTCCATTTTTACTTTTCTGAGAAAATTCCGTACTGTTTTCCATAATGGTTGTATCATACTATATTTTCACCTAAAAATGCCAAATTCTCTGCAAGCTGGGCCCCTGGACAAAGATAGTTTTACTTCAGTAGGTTAAGAATTGACATTTCAAGTGAGTTAAATCTCTAAATGACACCACAGGTCTTTTGTTGTCACCAATAACTGGTTTAGTCAGCTGTCTCAACTCATCTTTTTACTTTGCCTGAGCACACCTAGCAGGGAGGTAAAGAAGATCATTTGAGATACTTTGGCTTGCTTTGTTATGAGATTTGGTCTATAAGAAAAAAAATCAAAGTGAGGCATTTGGGGAATTCTGTTTTCTGGAGGATCTTTTGGAGTCATATAGTTGTCAAAAATTACCTCCCCCACTCCACCTTACCTCTAGTGCAAAGACCTCTTTGTTACACAGATAGTACACAATATTGTTGACTGAACAATCTCCTTTTGACTATCTAAACTCTAAGCTTTTGTTGAAAAGAGTGGAGAATTATATGCTATTATATAAAGCTTGAAATTTGGACTAATATGAAACTTGAACTTTTGTATCTTTTAGTCATGTGGTCTGGGATTCAGCAGGCATTTGCTGATAACTCATGTTTATTGGCAAGCATTTACTTTATGAATAAAAAAAGAATTGCAGAAAACAAATATACAAGAATTCAGAAAAATTGCGATTTGATGTTGGGGTAAACAAACTTACAATAATATAATCATTTCTTCTATGTGGAAAATTCATAACCAAAAGATGAACGCAGTTATGCCATAAGTAATACAAGGCTCACTTGTTCCAAGAGTTCACACATGAATTCCATAGACACTTTTGTGTGCCAGGTACATGGTAAGCATGGTACCTGATGCACGCCCCCTGAAATCTATGGGACTGTGACTCTGTTAATTAAATACCAACTATGTGCCATGTTTTACACTGGACAACATACACATCATTTAAGCCTCATAATTACTCTATAAGGAAGATACAACTAAAGTTAACTTATATGTTACAAAACTAAGGTTTAGAGAGCTCAAGTAACTTGCCCATGTTCACAGTTAGTAATAAAATGCTGTAGAACTATGATCAAGCTCATATTTTTTTCCACTATGACCGTGGAAGAATAACACAAAATCCTTGCTGTCATGAAGGTCTAATGTGTGACCAGGAAACAAACATGTCAAAGATAATTCAGAGCCATATGAAGATTGCTTTAATTGCAGAAAGTACTAAGACTTCAAGGTAATAACATAGTATATTTTCTTTCTATATGTGATGTATCCAGTTGTCCTTTCATAAATTCAGAGAGCTCAGATAAGCTGTTTTTGTTGTTGTTGCTCATTATTTTAAGAAATGTTTATTAGTAACTAAAATGGTAATATAGTTTAAGATAGCTTATGACTATTACAAGCTAAGGATTCGGAGCTAATTAAATCTGTATAATCTGGGTGATATTAATATTATTATTCATCTCACCCTATGAATAAATTAATTTTATTGCAAAAATACTTTTATGAAGAACTTGATACACACTATTCTCTTTACTTCATTCCCATTTTCCTGAACATGTGTAATTGTGATTTTTTATAGATGTGAACAATTAAAGGCCCTATCCTTCTGTACTATGCTTTGAAAGTTGAGTTCTTAATATAAGCAATGGATTCTTTAAAATTTAAGCTTAGCTATCTATTAAAGATTAATGTAGAAACAATCACAGCTCATAAATGCAGAGCTCAGTGAATTTTCACATAGTGAGAAGGCCATCTGGATAAGGAAAAAGAACACTATCAACACTCCAGAAGCCCCCTCATGTACGCTTCAAATGTCTGTCTTCAAAGATACCTCCTATTATTAATGTTTTGTTTTGCCAGCTTTTAAACTTCATGTAAATGGAATCATACAACATGTGCACTTTGTGTTTTCCTCAACCCTATAGCTTGTGTTGGTGTTTATGATTCCAAAAATCCAAATGTGTAAAATAATAATTGAAACTATATAAATGAACCTTCACATTCTCATCACACAGCAGTTAATTTCAACAATTAAAATCGTCAGCCTGGTTTCTATTATAACTCTCCTCATTCCCTCCTTTCCATATGATTTCAAAACAATTTCATACACATTTTATTGAAACAGTATTTTGCATATTTTTAAAATAAAAACTCATTAATTTAAAGTTTTTTTGAGTTTATTAGGATGACATTGGTTAATAAAATTATAGAGGTTTCAGGTACACAATTCTGTAATTCATCATTTGTATATTGCCTCATATGTTCATATCCAAAGTCAAGTTTCTTTCATTACCATTTATCCTCTTTACCCTCTTCTGCCTTTCTCCCAACCCCCTTTCCCTCTGGTAATCACTATATTGTTGTCTGTGCCTATGAGTAATTTTCTTCCTTAATCCCTTCATATTTTTCACCCAGCACACCAAACTCTCCTGCCTTCTGACAGCAGTTAGTCTGTTTTCTGTTTCTAATAATCTATTTCTATATTGTTTGTTTGCATTTATTTTATTCATTAGATTACTTGCACATGTAAGTGAAATCATATGGTATTTGCCTTTCTCTGACTCTCTTATTTCACTTAGCACAATACTCTCCAGGTTCACTCATGCTGTTGCTAAAAAGGTAAGATTTCCTTCCTTTTTATGGCTGAGTAATAATTCATTGTGTAAATATACCACTGATTTTTAACCACCCATGTACTGATGGATCCTTGGGCTATTTCCAAATTTGGCTAGTGTAAATAATGCTGCAATGAACATAGAGGTGCATTTAATTTTTAAATTTTTTTCAGATATCTTCCAGTATATTCCCAGAAGTGACATCACTCAGTCATGAGGCAGTTTCATTTTTTAATTTCTGAGATAACTCCGTACTGCTTTCCATAGTGGCTGCACCAGTCTGCATTCCCACCAACAGTGCATGAGGGTTCCTTTTTTCCGTATTCTTGCCAGCATGTGCTACTTGTTGATTTTTTGAGGAAGGCCATTTTGACAGGTTTGAGGTGATATCTTATTGTTATTTAGATGAGTGTTTCTCTGATGACTAGTGATGTTGACAAACTTTTTAAAAGCCATCTGTCCTCTTTGGAGAAGTGTCTATCCAGGTCCTTTGTTCATTTTTTAACTGTATTGTTTGTTTTTGTGTTGAGTGTGTATATTTTTTAATAAATTTTGGATATTAATTTCTAATCAGATCTATTATAGGTATATATGTTTTCCAAGTCACTCTTTTTATTTTGTTGATGTTTTCACTGGCTATGTAGGTGGGGAGCATGGGGCGGGGTGGGCTGGGATGGGAGAAATAGACAGAAAACTGTACCTGAAAAATCATTAAAAATAAATAAATAAATAGAACAAATAAAATTTGAAACAGAAAAAGACAACACTTTTGAATCTCAAAAAAACTATTCACTTGGATGTAATATTATTTGTTTATATTTTCCTTTGTTTCCTTTGCCTGAGGAGGCATATCACAAGAAATATTCCTATGAAAATGTATGAGATTATAAAGTCTATATTTTTCTTTTAGTATTTTTATGAATTTTTTAATCCATTTTAAGTTTATTCTTGTATATGGAGCAAGAAGGAGTCAGTTTAAATTTTTTTGCGCATACCTGTCCAATTCTTCTAACACTATTTATCTTTACCCCATTGTATGTTCTTGCCTCCTGCATCAAATATTAATTGACCATAAAGACATGGGTGCATTTCCTATGCTCTATTCTGTTTTATTGATCTGTATTTCTATTGTTATGCCATTACCATGCTATTTTGATTAGTATGGCTCCACAATATAGTTTGATATAAGATAGTATGATTTCTGGAAATCTTTTTTTCCCCCTCCATGTTGCTGTTCTTATTTGCAGTCTTTTGTGGTTCCATATAAATTTTTGGAAAATTTGTTTTCAGTTCTGTGAAATAAACCATTGGTATCTTCATAGGAATTACATTGAATCTATAGATTCTTAGGGTGGTACAGAGATTTTCATTATGTTAATTCTTCTTATCCATGAACAAAGTGTATGCTTTGACTTACTTGCATCTTCAATTTCTTTCTTCAGTGCCTTATAATATTCCTACTACAAGTTCTTTTATATCTTGGTTAAGTTTATTCCTATACTTTTCGATGCAGTTGTAAACAGGATGGATTTCCTTAGTTTCCCCTTCTGATAGGTCATTCTGGTATATAGAAATGCAACTAATTTTTGTATATCTACTTTGTATCATGTTACTTTGCTGAATTCATTTATAAGTTCTAGTGGATTTTTGGTGGAATCATTAGGGTCCTCTATGTACAGTATAATGCCATCTGCAAATAGTTTTACTTCTTCCTTTTCAATTTAGATGTCTTTTATTTCTTCTTCTTGTATGCTGTAGCTAGTACTTCTAGTACTATATTTTATGAGAGTGATAAAAGTAAACACCTTTTCTTGTTTTTGATATTTAGAGAAATGCTTTTAGTTTTTTTCCCCACTGAATATGATGTTGGCTTTGGGTTTGTCATATATGACCTTTATTATGTTGAAATATGTTCCTTCTATTCCCACTTTGCTGAGAGTTTTTATTATAAATGGGTGCTGGATTTTATCAAATGTTTTTCTTTCTGTTTATTAGTATAATCATGTGGCTTTTATAATTAATTTATGTGTTTTTTTTTACATTTTTATTTATAAATATTGTTCCAAACTTACATTCCCAAAACAAATCCCACTTGATTATAGTTTATGATCTTTTTTGATGTATTGCTTAGTCTGCTTTGGTGATATTTTGTTGAGGATTTAGCATCTATCTTCATCAGAGATATTGGCCTGTGATTTTCTTTCTTTGTAGTGTCTTCGTTTGGTTTTAGAATTAGAATGATCCTGGCCTCATAAAAACCTAGGGAGTCTTTGCTCCTCTTGAATTTTAGACCAATTTGAGAAGGATGGGTGTTAGTTCTTCTCTGAATGTTTAGTATAATTCTCCTGTGAAGTCATCAGGTCCAAGACTTTTGTTTGTTGAAGTTTTTTTTTTTTTTTTTTTTTTTTTTTTTTTTTGAACGAAACAAAAAAAACACAAAAAAAAAAAACAAAAAAACGAGGGAAGGGAGGAAGGAGGGGAAAGGGGGGGGGTGGGAAGCGGGAAAGGGGGAGGAAGGGGGGGGTTTTTTATTACTGCTTCAATTTAATTAATTTTAATCAGTCTATTCAGATTTTCAAGTTCTTTTTAATTCGCTTTTGGAAGATTGTATGTTTCTGGTAATTTACCTATTGCTCCAGTTTGTCCAATTTTTTTGGCATATAGTTGCTCATAATATTTTCTTACAATCCTTTGTATCTCTGCAGTGTCAGTTGTTACTTGCTTATTTTTTCATTTATTTGTGTTTTCTCTCTTTTTTGGATGAGTCTTGTTAAAGGGGTTTTTGGTTATGATTGCATCCATTTTAATAGGAGGAAATACGTATTTTATTAGCAATGCTGAGCCAACATTTTAAAATACAATTTGCAGGTAGCCTAAAGGTGAGCTTCACCCAGTGGTGGTGTCATGTTTCACTTTCTTCACCTGTTTCTTTAGCTGTGGAGTCTGATGTGGCAATCCTGGCTGTTGAGGTAGAGGTTTCACCCTTGTACATTTTATCAAAAAAGCCATTCTTATCAGAAAAATCCTTGTCTTGTAGCTTCTGGCCCACATTTTTCTTGAGTTTAGCATTGAGAGGTCTGTACATATTCCTAAGGCTTCTCCAGAAATCACCCTCCTCCACTTTGCATTGCAGTGAGCATTTCTTATGCTAGAGAGTTGAGAAAAATCCTCTTGAACTTCCTTCTTTAACTTCCTTTGATCCTGTTCTATGGTATATTGCAATAAGACAGAAAATTACAATTAAAAACATTGTTACTAAAATCACAGGTACTGCCATGATGAGTTTGTTCTTATACCCATATTCTGGCACTTGTTTTGTGAGCTATGTGACTCCTGTTTTTTCCTGTTCAACCTGAACTTCTGTCCTCTCATTTTTCCATCGACCCATATCCCACTCTGGTTAGAAATCTTTACTTCATGTTTTCCCTGAGAAGCTTCACCAGGAGGTTCAGGAAGGTTGAGAAACTGTCACCTTTTTGGCCTGAGGATGCCCTCTATGGATTAATAGTTAGCTCAGTGCTGATGTTCTTATTCTAGCCTTGCAATATTTTCATGAAAAAAAACCTTCTGTATTTTGTAAATATAGTTCTTTATCACAACATGTGTTCGTCAGATATTCATTGTCACAATACTGTTTGACTGTCTTGCCGACAGCCTCAGTATTATGTTTAAATTGCAGAGGCAGAGGGCCAAACAGCTAGGTAGGATCAGTTTACCTAATTCAAAAGTCATCATGAGGATATTCTCAACTGCTGTGACACTTGTGTTGTTCCCATGTCTAAATATTTTAATGCTGGCAACTTAAAAAGATATGAATCTTTTACAGTTGTCATGCCAGGCCTAAAGTGTCTCAAAGCTCACTTTTGTGATTAAATTGCTGCAAAGATTTAAATTCTGGAGGAATAACATGCCTTCAAATGAATTCTTATGTAATTCTCTCAAATTATTTTCTCTGAGGATTAATTTCTTTCCCCAACCATATGATTTCCATATATTTTTGTGACTGTAAGAAATAGAATTTTCTTGGAAGTTTAAGATAATGAAGGTGCCATTGTAGATGTTGAGTTCTGGCAAAGGTATTCTGTGGAGGCTTTGATTTGAGTCAAAATCAATAAATGACAGTTTCTCTTTATTTCAGGAAAACAGCTCACATGTTCATGGTGGCATTTGTTTCAAACATTGGAGGACCTATGTGGGGGCAACTTTTCCCATAAGTCCCCCCCACCATCTGTCACAGATGAAAGTAAATACTACCAAGACATGATCTGCTTGGGGAGGAAAGGTGGCCAGTTTCTCTGAGGGAACAAAGGCCTATAGTGGTGGCCATTTCTCAGGGGGAAAAGGCCTCAAGAAAAGCCCTCTTCCATGGGCTTTTATTGGGCTGTAATACACAGGAATACAGGGCAGCAAGGATCAAACAGTAGGTAACATTTCAAAGAAATCCGAGGGGTTAGTCTGAGTCAGAGTCTTCCAGGAACAGAGTTTTAGGGTTTCCTGCTCAAAGCCTTAACATATGAATGAAAGCACTCTTAGCAGAGCAGTTTTCACAGGTTTATCAGGAAGTCTTTGTGATGCCAGATTTTTTTCCCCAGGACATGCTCTAGCAAGGCAAGGAGCTGCACCTCTTCCCATCAGGTATTCAGGCTTAAGGGGATTAGAGCCTGGAAGCGCTTCTTCCAGAGGACATGGGGACTCCGGCTATGTCACATAGCTGGGGGGCAAGAGTCCATTGCTCATTCTTTGTTGCAGCCCCCAGAGTCCTT
This sequence comes from Artibeus jamaicensis, assembly GCF_021234435.1. Lineage (NCBI taxonomy): Eukaryota > Metazoa > Chordata > Mammalia > Chiroptera > Phyllostomidae > Artibeus > Artibeus jamaicensis. The sequence goes on along the minus strand of NW_026521810.1, from coordinate 3,564,546 downwards.
CCATGATGGCCTCAACCATGTAGTGATCAAGTCTGGCTTAGGTTACTCCCCGCTGTGAGGAGACTTACCTGTCAACAACATAGACCAAGCTTTGGGGGCAGGGAAAGGAAACTGAGGCAGCATTTTCTACTAGAGACAAGCCTTGTCTTTTGTGGCTCGAATTCTGGAGGTCACTCACTCATCCTTAGCCACAGGGGATAGAGTTATAGTTCCTGAAACCAGGCAGAGAGGTCCACAACAGAACTGTTTCAGATAACTCTCATTGATGAGTTCTGATAATTTCCAGATTCACACGTTGAACTAGGACTTTGGTAAAGTTTAGTCACTGAGCCTGAACAGGCTATGGGTGTGAGCATCACCTCTGGTTAATTTGGAAGAGATAGAGTCTGCTTCAGGGCTGTAGGATGTTCAGTGTCTATAGTAGATACTACAATTACAGTGAGCTCCAGATCTGAAGGTTGAACTGTAACTTCAGATATGGTTTGATGCTGAGCCTGAACAGGCTCTGAATATGGAAGTGTTGTTTCAGGGTGGTTTGGAGGAGCTGTAGTCAGCTGCAGAGCTTTGGCATCAGTAGGTTGAGCTGGGGTCTCCTGCTGCAATGGAGATTATTCTATCTCCCTAGGGTGCTTTTGAGGGACCTCCTGCTGTGTTGGAAGTTTGGCCACTTCAGTGGATTTTGCAGGATGAGAGGAGACCTCCTTCTCAGTTGCAGATGGCTTAATTCCCTTAGGGTGTTAAGGGTGACTTGGTGTTATCAAGACCCCAAAACCACATTTTTAACATTTATATTATGAAACACTGGATAGCTTCACTTGAAGCTAGAGTTGAGACTGTCCCTTCATGAGGTATTGAAGGTTATAACTTTACCCCTGTGGCAAAGGACCTCTGGAATGTGAGCCACAGGAGACAAAGTTTGTCTCTGGTAGCAAATGATGCCCTCAGTTTCCTCCCTGCCCCCCAAAACATGGTCAGATGGGTAAGACCCCTCAGAGGAGGGACACCCTAGGCCAGACATGATCACTTGGGAGGCCTTCGTGGAAGGACTTGGGGAGCTGCAACAAAGAGCAATGGACTCTTGCCAACCAGCTTTGAGATAGCCGGAGTCCCCATATCCTCTAGGAGAAGCACTTCCTGGCTCTAATCCCCTTAAGCCTGAATACCTGACGGGGAGGGGTGCAGCTTCTTGCTTTGCTAGAGGGTGCCCTGGGGGAAAATCTGATGTCTGAAAGACTTGCTGATAAACCTGTGAAATCTGCTCTGCTAAGAGTGCTTTTATTCATATGTTAACTCTTCAAGCAGGAAACCCTAAAACTCTGTTCCTGACAGACTCCGACTCAGACTAAGCCCTCAGATTTCTTTGAAATGTTATCTACTCTTTGATCCTTGCCACACTGTATTCTTGTGTAATACCACCCAGTAAAAGCCCTTAGAGGAGGGTGCTTCAGGCCTTTTTCCCCTGAGAAACTGGCCACTGCTCAAGGCCTTTTTCCTTTGGGAAACTGGCTAATTTTCCTCCCCAAGCAGATCACATTATGTCTCGGTCATGTTTACTCTTATCTGTGACACATGGGGGGACTTGTGAGGAAAGTTGCCCCCACATCTAGAGATGACAACTACCTCCTGATAGGGTCTTCCTCCCTCTTAACAGTGAAGTGGTATTTGATCTGCAAACCTGGCTGGCATCTAAAACTGTTTCAATCTTGTTTATCTTTTTAAAGAACCAGCTCTTGATTTCATTCATCTTTTTTTTGTGCTTTAGACTCTTTTTGTTAATTTCTGTTCTGATTTTTATTATTTTCTTTCTTGTATTTACTTTGGGCTTTGTTTTTCTTTTTCTAATTTCTTTAAGTGTAAAGTTAGTTTATTTGAGATTTTTCTTTTTTCTTGAGGCAGGCTTGTAATGCTATAAATTTCACTCTTAGTACTGCTTTTGCTGTGCCCCACAGGTTTTGTGTTGTTGTGTTCTCATTTTCATTTGTTTCAAAGTATTTTTTTATTTCTCCCTTGATCTCATTGTTAACCTAGTCATTGTTAAGTAACATATTATCTAGCCTCCATATATTTTTGTGTTTTTCAGTTTTTTTCTTGTAATTGATGGCCAGTTTCATACCATTATGTTTAAAGGAGATACCTGATATGATTTCAATCTTTTATTTTTTATGTTTTTTAAAAGATTTTATGTATTTATTTTTAAAGAGAGGTGCAGGGAGAAAGAAAGAGAGAGAGAAACATCAACATGTGAGAGAAACCAAATGGTTTCCCCTTGTACATTCCTAACTAAGGACCTGGCCTGCAACCAGGTATGCACCTGTGTAGGAATTGAACCAACAAACTTTTGCTTTGTAGGATGATTCCCAACCCACTAAGCCACTAAGTCAGGGCATGATTTCAACTTTTTTCAATTTATTGAGAATTGTTTTGTGTCCTAACATGTGGTCTGTCCTAGAAAATATTCTATGTGCACTTGAAAGAAATGTATATTCTGCTACTTTGGAGTAAAATGCAATGAAAATAGCAATTAAACCCATCTAGTGCAGTGCATAATTTAAAACTACCATTATTTTTGTTAATTTTCTGTTGAAGATTTATCCACAGATGCCTCTATTACTATCAATCTTTCTCTTTATATCTATCAAGAATCACTGTATATATATACATATATATAATCCTATGTTAAGTGCATAAATGTTTACAAGGGTTATATCTTCTTGTTAATCTCTTTATCATGTAGCATCCTTCTCTATCTTTTATCATAGACCTTTTAAAATATTTATTTATTTATTTTTAGAGAGGCGGTAGGGAGGGAGAAAGAGGAGAGAAACATGGAGGTGTGGTTGCCTCTTGTTGACCCCCTACTGGGGAGCTGGCTTGAAACCCAGGCATGTGCCTTGACTAGGAATTAAACCAGCAACCCTTTGGTTCACAGGCTAGCACTCAATGCACTAAGCCACAGCAGCTACAGCAATTATAGCCTTTTAATGACTATTTTATCAGAAATAATATTAAAAACCAGTTTTTTTTTAATTTCCATTTGCATGAATTACCTTTTTTATCACTTTACTTTTAATATCTGTGTATCTTTTTTTTTCCTGAGGTGTGTCACTTGTCATATGTAGACAGCAAGTATTTGGGTCTTGTTCTCCTATTCATGTAGCTGCCCTATGAATTTTTATTGTAAAGTTTAAGGCATTTATTTTAGAATGATTATTGATAGGTGTGAATTTATTGTCACTTTATTCTTTATAAATATGTTCCTTTTTCAAACCACAATATATAATAAATTTTATAACAACAATAACATAATAAATCTTGCAAATTTAAAAACATCTTACCACTATCATACCTATTCAGAAAAAAATTAATTGTTTTGTAAGTATCATTTTTACAGGTTGAATATATCAAATTACATAAATATTCCAATATTACAATTGGTACAGTGTCTCCTAAGTCTTTCAATTTAAATTTTCATTTATTATTTTCCCCTTAACAGTCTTTGATTGATTGATTGGTTTGAGAAAGAGAGCAACATTGATTTGTGGTTCTACTTATTTAGGCATTCATTGGTTACTTCTTCTATGTGCCATGGCCAGACATCAAACCTGTAACCTTGGTATATTGAGACAATAATAACTGAACTACTTAGGACCCTAGCAATCTAATATTTACAAAATGTTAATCATTTATCTATAGTAATTTCCACAGTTAAAATTATTTTATTGACTTTACATGATGACTTTTACCATGTCATTTTATTTTTTATACTTTCTGTAGAATGATTATTGCATCTAGATTCTTTTTTTCATTCTATTTTTTTCCATTGCCATTTAGCTCCCTTATAACCCCTCATCGCAGCATTCACCACACTCTTGTCCATATCCAAGTCCTTTTCCCTTTTTGCTTGATCCCTCCACCCCACCAACACCACCCCGAGAGCTGTCATCGTACACTCGAGTCTTTTCTTTGCTCGTTAGTTCAGTTTGTTCATTAGATTCCACATGTGAGTTAAATCATGTGGTATTTCTCTTTTTCTGACTGACTTATTTCTCTTATTTCACTAAGCATTATGTTCTCCAGGTCCACTCATGCTATCGCAAAAGGCAAATGTTCTTTTTTTTTTTTAAGACAGAGTGTTGGTCCATTGTGTAATTGTCCCATAGCTTTTTTTTAATCTAATCATTAATTGATGGACACTTGGACTGCTTACATACCTTCACAATTGTGAATAACACTGCCAATAAACACAGGGTTTTTTTAGAGTTCAGATTTTTTTAGAATTCAAGTTTTTTAGAATTAATGTTTTGGGTTTCTTTGGATATATTCCCAGAAGTGGGATTGATTGCAGTATCAAAAGGCAGATTAATTAATTTTTTGAGGTGTCTCCAAACTGCTGTTCACAACAGTTGCACCAGTCTGCATTCCTACCAGCACTGCAAAAAGGTCCCTTTTTCTCCACAATTTTGCCAGCACTCTTTGTTTGTTGATTCATTGATGATGACCATTCTGACAAGTGTGAGTCAATATCTTATTGTGGTTTTACTTTGCATTTCTCTGAGGATTAATGACATTAAGATTAACTTTTCATATGTTATTGGCCACTTGTATGTCCTCTTTGGAGAAGTGTCTATTTAAGTTCTTTGCCTTTTTTAAATTGACTGTTTGGTTTCTTGGTGTCAACCTTTATAAGCTCTATGTGAATTTTGGATATTAATCCCTTATGAGATGTATTGGCAAATATGATCTTGCATTCCATGGATTGTCTTTTCATTTTGTTGATGGTTTCCTTTGCTGAGAAAAACTCTTTAGTTTGATATACTCCAATTTGTTAATTTTTCTTTTATTTCTCTTGCCCAAGGAGATATATCAGATGAAATATTGCTATAAGCTATTTCTAATATTTTACTGCCTATAATTTCTCCTAGGACTTTTATGGTTTTGCATCTGATACTTAAGTCTTTGATCTATTTTGAATTTATTCTTGCATATGGTGTAAGCAGGTGGTCTAGTATCATTTTTTTCATGTATCTGTCCAATTTTCCCAACACCATGTATTGAATGAACTGTTTTTAGTCCATCATATATGCTATTTCCCCTGTTGAGTATTAATTGATTATAAAGGTGTGGATTTATTTATGGGCTCTCTATTCTGTTCCATTGATCTATGTGTCTGTTTTTATACCAGTAACACGCTCTATTGATTAATATGGCCTTATAATATAGATTTATATGAGGTAGAGTGATTTCTCTAACTTTGTTCTTCTTTCTCAGGATTGCTGTTGCTGTGCAGGGTCTTTGGGGTTCCATATAAATTTTTGAAACATTTGTTTTAATTCTGTGAAGTACATCATTGGAAACTTGGTAGGAATTGCCTTGAGTCTTTGAATTGTTTTGGGTAACATTGTTAAATATTTTATGATGTTAATTCTTCATGAACATGGTATGTGCTACCAGTTATTTGTATCTCCTTAAATTTTTTCTTCGGTGTCTTATAATTTTTTGAATATAGGTCTTTTGCACACTTGGTTAGATTATTTCCAGGTAAATTATTCTTTTTAAAGCAATTCTGAATGGGATTGTTTTGTTAAACATTTCTCTTTCTGTTACTTTTTGTTTGGCACAAGAAAAAAAAAAGGATACTGATAGCTGGATATTAATTTTGTATTCTACCACTTTGTTTAATTACTAATCACTTCTATTAGTTTCTTGGTTTAATCCCTTGGGTTCTTTATATGCAGTATCTTGTCATCTGTAAATAAAGACAGTTTTACTTCTTTACAATTCAGATGTCTAATATATTTTCTCCTTGTCTGATTGCTATGTTAGGAAATCCAGTATTATGTTGAATAAAAGAGGTGAAATCAGACTTCTCTGTCTCTTTTCTAATTTTAAGGGGAGTGCTTGTAGTTTTTGCCTATTAAATATGATGCTGGGAGGATGATGCTTGTCATATATGGCCATTATTATGTTTTGGTGTACTCCCTCTTTCACCTCCTTGCTGAGGTTTTGATCATTATGGGTGCTGAAGTTTTACCAAGTTCTTTTTCTGCATCTACTAATGTGATCATGCAGTTTTTATCCTTCATTTTGTATATGTGGTGAATTACATTGATTGATTTGTGAATGTGGTAGCAACTTTACATTCCCGGAATAAATCCAACTTGGTCATTGTGTATGATTTTTTATGTATTGCTGCATTTAAAAATATTTTATTGAGGATTTTTGCATTTGTATTTGTCAAGTATTTGAGATATTGGCCTATGCTTTTCTTTCTTTGTTATGTCTATTTGGTTTTGGAAATACGATAAACCTAGCCTCGCAAAATGCACTTGGAAGACTTCCTTCCTCTTGAATTCTTTGAAGTAGTTTGAGAAGGGAAGGTTTTAGGTCTTCTCAGAACATTTGGTAAAATTTGACTGTGAAGCCATGTAGTAGTCCAGGGCTTTAGTTGTTTTTTTAATTTTGTTTTTGTTTATTATTGTTTGTTTTTAAGGCTTCAGTTATATTAGATGTAATCTGTCTATTCAGATTCTCTGATTATTTCTGATTTAGTTTTTAAAAATTGCCTGTTTCTAGGTATTTGTCCATTTCTTCCATGTTGACCAATTTGTTGGCACACTGTTGTTTACAACATTTTCTTAAATCCTTTGTATTTTTAGTGTCAATTTTTATTTTTCCAATTTTATTTTTAATTTTATTTATGTAGGGATATCTCTTTTTTCTTGTTGAGTCTTGTTCAAGGTTTGTCAGTCTTGTTCATCTTTTCAAAAAAAAACAGCCCTTGGATACATTAATCTTTTGTGTAATATTTTTATCATCTTTCTATCAGTTTTATTTATTTACTATTTATTCCTTCTACTCACTTTAGGGTTTGTTTCCTGTTCTTTTTCTAGTTCAAATGTAAAATTAGATTATTTTTTGAGAATATTTCTTTTTTATTTTTTCTTCTTTTTTTTTGAGATAGAACTGTAACTCTGAATTTTCCTCTTAGGTTTGCTATCTTCATGTTCCACAGTATTTAGATTGTTCTGTTCTCATTTTCACTTGTTTCAAGGTATCTTTAAATTTCTACATTGATCTTGTTGATCCATTTATTGTTTAATAGCATGTTATTTAGCTTCCATGTCTTTGTGTCTTTTTCAGTATTCTTCTTGTGGTTGATTTCTAGCTTTGTACAAAGCATTGTGGTCAGAGATGCTTGCTATGATTTCAATCTTCTTAAATTTGTTGAAACTTGTGCTGTGTCTTAACATGTGGTCTATATTATAAAATGTTCCCTATGTACTTGAAAAGCATGTATATTCTGCTGTTTGCGGGTGAAATGTTGTAAAGATGTCAATTAAATTTATTTGACCTAATTGTTTTGTTTAAGGCTGCTATATCCTTGTTGATTATCTGTCTGGAAGATATATCCACTGAAGTCAGTGAGGTATGAAAATCCCTTACTATGACTGTATTTCTGTCAATCTCTCCTTTTATGGCCATCAAGGTTTGCTTTACATATTTAGGTCTTCCTATGTTAGGTGCATAAATGTTTACTAGGTTTATATCCTCTTGTTGGATTGTTCCCTTTATCATTATGTAGTGTCTTTCTTCGTCTCTTACTGTCACCTTAGTTTTAAAGTCTATTTTGTTGGATATAAGTACTGCTACCCCAGCTTTCTTTTTCTTTCCATTTGCATGAACTATCTTTTTCTTTCTTTTTACTTTCAGTCTGTGTGTATCTTTTAATCTGAGATGGGTCTCTTGAAGAGAGCATATATATGGGTCTTGCTTTCTTATTCATTCAGCTACCCTCTGTCTTTTGTTTGAAACATTTATGCCATTTACATTTAGAGTGATTATTGATAGACAAGTATTTTTGTAATTTTATTTTAAAATGATTTCCTCTGTTGGCCCTTTCTTGTCTTCTCCTTCTTCTTTCTTCTTCCTCCTCCTTTTCTTCTTCTTCCTCCTCCTTTTCTTCTTCTTCCTTCTCCTTTTCTTCTTCTTCTTCTTCTTCTTCTTCTTCCTCTTCCTCCTCTTCTTCTTCTCCTTTCTCCCCTCCCCTTCCTTTTCTCCTCCTTCTCCCTCTCCCTCCTCCTCCTCCTTCTTCTTCTTTTCTTCCAAATCCTTTAAAATTTATTTCACTACTGGTTTATAGTTAACAAACTCCTTTAGCTTTTTCTTGTCTGGGAAGCTCCTTATTTCTCCTTCAATTTTATCTTTGCTGGGTAAATAGCTTTGGATGTAAATCCTTGCTTTCACTACCTTGAATATTTCATGCCAATTCCTTCTGGCTTGAAATGTGTCTCTTGAGACATCAGATGACAATTCTATTGGAGTTCCTATTTAAATAACTAACTGCTTTTCTCATGTAGCTTTTAGAATTCTCTCCTTTGCCATTTTTAATTATGATATGTCTTGTTGTAGGCCTCTTTGAGTCCATCTTGTTTGGGACTCTTTACAATTCCTGGAGTTGTATTTATTTTTCCTTCTCTAGACTAGGGAAGTTTTGTTCGTTATTTCTTCAATTAGGTTCTCAATTTCTTGCTCAGTCTCTTCTCCCACCCTGCAGATGTTGCTCTGCTTCATGTTGTCCTGAAGGTTTCTTAAACTCTCCTCATTTTTTTCATTTATTTTTATTTTTAAAATATTATATTTATCTTTAGAGGGGAAGGGAAGGAAAGAGGGAGAGAAATATCAATGTATGGTTGCCTCTCGTGTGTCCCTTGCTGGGAACTGGCCTGCAACCCAGGCATGTGCCCTGACTGGGAATCAAATAACAGTTGTTTGGTATGCAGGCCCATGCTCAGTCCACTGAGCTACACTAGCCAGGGCAATTAATTTTTTTAAAAATTTTTGCTGCTCTACTTGGAATTTTATTTTCTACTCTGTCTTCCAAATTACTGGTTTAATCATCTGCTTCATCTAACCTACTGTTTATTTCTTCCAGTGTATTATTTATATAAGATATTGCATTCTTTATTTCTGACTGGTCCTTTCTTATTGTTTTGATATATTTTTCATGTTGTTGAGTATCCATGAAACCGTTACTCTAAAGTCTATATGGAATAAATTGTTTGACTCCATTTCACTCAGTTCTTCTTCTGGAGAATTCTTTCTTTCTCTTTCTTTCTCTCTCTCACCTTTTCTTTTCAAATAAATAATGTAACTATTCTTTTGTCTTCCCATTTTGGCTTCTTCTTTGTGTGTGTGTGTGTTGTGTGTATATTATAGAGATCTGCAAAATTGTTGTAGGATTATGTCAGATGCTGCCTATGACTGGCCCTGACAACCTGTTGGGAGCTATCAGTGATCTACAGCTTGTGGTTCCCTTTGCACTGAGCCTGTGGTAAGCTCAGCAAATGTTTCAGAGTTCCAAAGATCTGCCTTTGCCTGAATGCTTTCTGTTAGGGTTTGTCCCTGAGATAGCCTCCAGGTATATGCTCTAGCAGCCAGGCTTAAGTTCCACAGTATAGAGTGAGAGTGATTCTTATGGGTGGGTCTTTTGCTTCCCTTCTGGCTGATGCTGCTTATAGGGGAGTGCTCTGCCTGAAAAAGATGGCCTCTCCAGTATAGGTAATGACTCAGCACAGATAACCTGGTGGCTATCTTAAGTTTCTTCCCAGAACAACAACCCCAGATGTTCCTTATATGTCTTCAGTCTACTCTACCTCCCTCTGCCAGAGCCCAGGGTAAGTGGTTAAAAATGATACTTTGGCCCTTTAAGAGGTTCTCTGTATCTTTAGCCATCATTTCTCCCTGGTAAGCAGAATCCATGATTTTCAATCCTACTGATTTTCATAGCTGTATATTATTTGGGTTCCTCTCCTGGTTCTGATGTTGTATGTTGGGTAGACCTTTTTGGGATTTAGACCCCACACCTCTCATGAGGAAACTGGCCACTGAACTATTCCTCTGGAACTTCAGATTCCACCCATTAGAGCCCAGCCAGTCCTCTTGTACTTCCCCTGTACTCCCTACCAGTCTTGTTATGATGTGATTTCTTTCATCTGTCCTTATCATAAGGCTTCACTTAGCTAGTTTTCATCTGGTTGTTCAAGATTATTTTTCTTTAATTTAGTTGTAATTCCAGTTTGGTCCTAGGAGAAGGTCAGCATAGCTTCTACCTACTCTTCCACCACCTTAAAAATTCTCTACAATTAGAATCTTAGTCAAGTTTTTTTTTTCCTCTTTCCTTCCTTTATCTTCTCCTCACCTTCCTCTTATCACCCTCCTCTCATCTTCATTACTCCTCTCCTTGCCCCTTTCCCTATTTTCCATTTTGGAAATTATTTATTTGAAGTGATGTGTTCCTCCATCAAGAGGAACGCTATGTATCCTTTTTTGTGAAGATAGCCACCATCTATTATTTTTTTTAGATTTCATTTTTATTTATCTTTTTTAGAGAGGAAGGGAAGGAGAGAAGAAGAGAAATATCAATGTGTGGTTGCCTCTCATGAGTCCCCTACCGGGAACTGACCTGCAACCCAGGCATATGCCCTGACTGGGAATTGAACTGCGATCCTCTGGTTCGCAGGCCCACACTCAATCCACTGAGCTATATCAGCCAGGGTACTAGCCACCATCTATTATTAATATGAAATTTCATTATTTTGTTAAAGATTGAAAATATTTATATCTTAATTTTGTCCTTTCTTATTTTTTGTTATTTGAGGTAGTTCAGTTAATAGTATATGTAGAATTTTATTTGTCAGGAATACAGTTTGTACACAATGGGAAATATAAATGCTTGAATCTTTTTTTATTTACCTGATTTCAAAATAATGTTTCTCCACAAATACCAAAAATATTAATAAATTTAATGACTTAAATGTATTAAATGTGTTTAAATCCATTATAGTTATTATATTTACTCATGTTCAAAGTATTCTGTTTTTAGGAAGTAGTGGTCTCTTAAGTTGACAAAGTCCTTTTTACTTGACTAACAATTATCTTTGTCAGTGTCCTTATTATCTGGTTTTATAAGATGTTCAGGCTTATTATATGTATTACTCCTTTCTCTTCAAGAGCCTTGGATATAGTATTGCAAGACCACAATTTGGATTGCAGACTGCTCATTGTAATTAAATTGGTTATTTTTTCTATGCATTTCCAGTAGACAAAGTAGGAGTAGAAATAAATACATCACGAGTTTATACTTACAAATAAAACTAAGGACTATAGATTTCTTTCTTTACTTAATATTCCCCATATTAAAAATTTATCTTGTCCCTCTCCCCAGTAAATCCCCATTGTCATTGACACTACAAATAATATAACCAGCATGTTCTGTTAAGTTATTCATTTTATTTATTCTTATTATGCATAAAACAATTTTAAAATAAATATGCTACCACTACCAATTTGATTATAAAAACCCAGTTAAGATTTCTTTTTGAGTTATTTTTCCCAGTGCATATTACACTTGAGATGTGTAATAATTAACACTACGTTTTAAAGTTCTTTACCATAATTCCTCTCTGAAAGTTATGACACAAATTGAGTGCATTCATGGCTTTTTAAATGTTAGGGATTGCTTTTAGAATTCAATTTTTATTACAGTTACATATTGGCATAATTACAATTTCAAATCTCAGGAAATGCGATATATTAAATAACACTCCCAAAGATGTCTTGTCTTCCTATAGGTAGATACTTTAAAATGTTTTTATGGGGACTTCTGGTCAAGATGGGAGCATATATAAACATAGCTCACCTCTTCACACAACCACATCAAAATTACAACCAAATTATATAACAACCATCACTCAGAACCATCAGAAATTGAGTTGAATGAAAGTGTGACAACTACTGAATTAAAGAAATCACATCCATCCAGACTGGCAGTGTTACCGAACAACAGGTCTGAGGGGAGGCAATACAATATTTGGCCCACCTAGGGATGCCAAAAACTGGTACAGAACAGAGGGCCCCTCCCAAGGACGGTATACTAATAACTACTGGGCTCTTTTGTCCGCCGCCAATTGGAAAGACATCTCTCAATGCCAGAGATTTGTGAAAAGGAAACAAAATGTTTATTTAATGCTATTTAGGCTTAATGCCACCACTAAAATATCAAAGTTCTTTAGGGTAATCACCTATACCTGCACAGCTCCCGTTTCTCCCACTGTCCCAACTCTGGGTACGGTAAATCAGGAAAAGAGCACACGTCTGTGTTTGAGGCCGCTGGCACCATCAGCTGTGTCACCACGGAGGCAGAATCTCTCTCTCTAGTTAATCCAAAGTACTGTGGTACCCTCTCATGGTCCACTGGCAAGAGTTCTTTGTACCCAATTCCAGCCAAAGTCTCTCTTGCTTTCCAGGCCACGTGGCCAAAGGGGGCACCCCAAAGCCACGTGGGCTTCTACCAAATCTGAAGGGGTTCACACTCCACCAAAAGCATGTGGCTTTCTTCTTCATCTGGCTGCAGGGATCTCCATTCTGGCAAAGCTGCATGATTTTCCTATCACCTGGGAAAGAGGGGGTCCGCACTCTGCCAAAACCACGTGGCTCCCTTTTCTACCTCATCAAGAGGGAGGTCCTCACTCTGCTGAAACAGCATGGCTCTCCCCTACATGACTGCAGGGGTCCTCACTCTGCCCCAAACCGTGTGGCTCTCTCCTCACCTGGGCAGTTCTCCCCTCATGTCCCGGAGCCCATCTTTTCCAAGCTCTCACACAGGCGCTCTCAGTCAGGGGTGCAGCCCCTAGGTACATCTTGGGTAAAGGCCCCTCCCTTCTCCCTGACTCAAAACTTGGCCACAGCTATTTAACATATCTATGAAACCAGTTAAAGGTTATAGATATGTTAAATAACCATTCCAGAGGTTAGCTGCAAAATTGTTGCTATGCAAAATAGCTCTCAATGGCCCTGCTCTCTTCGTCCCCTCCCCCTGGGGGGTGAGGACATCTTAATATTTCCTGGACACCCTGAACTCTGAACCCCATCCCAAATCTTTCTGGCCCCCCCACCCTTGGCTGCACCCTATATCAGTAGGAGGGGCAGAGACATGGAATGGGCTGTGCCCACATCTACCTGGGGTGGATAAAAATTTGGTAGGGATATCTTGGGAGTGAGGATCCCCAGCCCCACACCAGGTCCCCTACTCAGGGTTCCAGTGACAGAAACATAAGTCCTCATAACTTCTACCTGTAAGAACCAGTAGGGATTGAGTCAGTGAAAAAACTTCTGGAGTCCCAAGCAGTTTCTCTTAAAGAACCCATGCATGAACTTACTCAGAGTCAGTCCCTCTGAGTTTCTGCACTGGGGTAGCAGGTTGAAAGGTACCAATGGCACACCATTGGTGGATGAAAGAACCAAAGTGTCCTTCATCAAGGTGAGAGGTGGGGGACATAATTCTCCCAGACAGAAAGGCAGAGGAAGCCACAGAACCAGAAGGTGGGTGCCATATCTGAGATTCCATCAATGTGGCTAAAACTGTTTGCTCTGCCGTGGAGATCCCCTGGGACTCTGTGTCACCCAACTTATAGCTGTTAACAGTGGCTTTTCCATATGAGGAACTGGTCTTGGCTCATTCTATACAACTTCCTAAATCTTAAAAAAAAAAAACAGTTGGCCCCAGTGAACCCATGGCCCCCATACCTAAGTGGCCCCAGGCACAACACTAGCAACAGCTAGCCTAAATCAACAGCTTGGCTTCACCTGAGTATCTCCAAGCTCAGCACAAGTAGCAGACATTTCAGATTGCTCTATGGATTATGCAAGGTGGCCCCAGGCAAAACACAAGTGGAGGCCGAGCTTGACCTATACCACCTGGGGAACCCCAGGGCCTGCACATCCAGCTACAGAGCACAATGGAACACCATCACCCTGCCCTGGCACAGCTGATCCTCCGTGGAAGGTGGAAGTTGGTGATCAGTGATCATAACAAATTCTTGCAACCGACTGGCCTGTATAGGTCCCTCCCATTGACCTGCCAACAGCAATTAAGGCTGAACTATAAGAGGAGGGTGCATTCAGCCCACTTGAAGGGCACACTTTGAGTACACAGCTTAGGTGATAAGGGAAGCTGTGTCACTGACCTTACAGGACATCTACTACATTAGGCCACACTACCAAAACAGGGAGTCATAGTAGCTCTACTTAATACATAGAAACAAACACAGAGGGGCTGCCAAATGAGGAGCTATAAGAACACAGCCCAAATGAGAGAACAGATCAAAACTCCAGAAAAAAACCCTAAACAGAATAGAGATAAACAATCTACCAGACGAAGAGTTGAAAACATTGGTTATAAGTATGTTCAAGGAACTCAGTTAGAAGCTCAGTAGCATAAAAAAAAAAAAGATCCGGTCAGAATCAAAGGATGCACTAGTTGAAATAAAGAACAATGTACAAGGTGACAGTGGAGTGTATTAAGCTAAAAGTTGAATTAATAATTTAGAACATTAGGAAGAAAAAATAACCAAGAGAACAATAAGAAAAAAAGAACTAAAAAAAAAAGGATAGCATAAGCAGCCTCTGGTACAATTTCAAGCATTTCAACATTTGCATCATAGAGATGCCCAAAAGAGAAGTAAAAGAGCAAGAAATTAGAAATGTATTTGAGAAAATAATTAAAGATATGCAAGTCCAGGAAGCACAGAGAGTCCTAAATAAGAGGGATACAAAGAAACTCACTCCAATACATATCATAATTAAAAAGCCAAAGTTTAAAGATACAAAGAAAATCTTGTAAGAAGACAAGAAGTTAGTTACTACAGGAGAGTTCCTGTAAGACTATTAGCTGATGTGTCAAAAGAAACTTTGCAGGCTATGAGTTTGGCAAGAAATATTCCAAGTCATGAAAAGCAAGTACCTACAGCCAAGATTGCTCTACCCAGCAAAGCTCATTTGGAATTGAAAGGCCAATAAAGAGCTTCCCAGACAAGGAAAAACTAAAAGAGTTCATCATCACCAAACCATTATTTTATAAAATGTTATAAAAAACTAATTCATGAAAAACAAGAATATCAAAACTATGAACAATAAAATGGCAATAAATGCATTCCTATTAACAACTGAATTTGAAAAATAAACTAAGCAAAGAAGAATAGAGACAGAATTATGGGTATGGAGAGCATTTTGATTGTTGTAATATGAGAGTGGTTGTGGGGGAATGGGTGAAGACATGAAGGGTTTAAGAAGTACTATTAGGTGGTTACAGAATAGTCATGGGGATGTAAAGGACAACATAGGAAATGGAGTAGCCAAAGAACTTATACACATGACCCACGGTTATGTACAAAGGTGTGGGGATTGCTTGAGGGAGTGGAGGTTCTGGGTAGATAGAGGGGGATAAAGAGGGAAAATTTGGGGCAACTGTAATAGCATAATCAATATAATAAATAAAATAAAATATAAAATAAATTTTATGGTGTATTCTTCTTTTTAAAAAATACAATTATCATATTTTGCCATATATAATGTGATTTTTTTTGCCAAATTCTTTAGGGAAAAATAAGGGTGCACATTATATGTGGGTAGTACCTGAAATAGTTTGTATCTGTTCTTGTGTTTTGTAATTATTTGTTGAACAAAGTTCCTTGTACCATAATATGTCAAAAATATAAATGCTCAAATTCCTTTATAATACAAAAAAAGGTATATAAATATAAATAAGTAAAAATCAAATTAAAAATTAAAATGAGGGAGGTGAGGCCAGCAAGCCAGCAGTTGCCAAGCATATATGAAAATAAGAGACCAGAAACCTCATCAGTCACGGAGGAACCAGACGGTAGGGAGACAGCAGCAGTACAGTAGTCTCTGGGACGGAGCAGGGAGAAACAGCTGGTGCAGGGTAGGGGAACCAGCGCCCTGTGGCGAGAACCCAACTGCTCCTGGGACAGCCTTCAGTGCCCGGACGGCTCCCTCCCCGGAATTTTTCTGCCGGGCAGGCCAAGTGGCCCAGGCAAAGTGGTGTGGAAGAAATTTCAGCCTGCGCGCAATTTGGGGAACTAGTCGTTCCACACGCAGGGTGTCTGGGCAAGTGCCTGAGAGCGCCTAGGCCAACGTTCAGCACCCAGAAAGCTCCCTCCCTAGGATTTCTGGGCCGGAGACCTGCCAAGTGGCCCAACCAGAGGGGAGCAGAGGAGATTTCAGCCTGCACACAGTTCTGGGTGCAGCGCCCAGCGTGGTGCTGCTACATCCCTAGGTTTTTTTTTGCCAGAGGTTGGCCAGGGGACCCAGACAAACACAGGAGCAGAAGGGATACACACCACGCAACGTGCCATGATGTGCACACAGAGTTTCTAGGTCGGCGCCCGGTCCTCAGATCGGCTCCCAGCTTCCAATCTGCCCCCCTCAGACTATCTGGAGGCCCCGGGCGCTGAGGGGTCCTGGGAAAAGAGATGAGACCCTCAACCCCCTCCCTTTCTGGCCAAGCAAGGTGGGGGGCCAGGAGAGACCTGTTTGATAGAGTTTACAGAGAGGGTGCGGAGGACAAAGGGCCCCAACCAAAGACTCTGTGGTTGCCAGCCCAGGAGAACTCAGAGGTGCAGCCTGGGGCTCTGAATCCAGTAGACACGGCAGCCTGGTCTGCTTCACACCCAGCTTGGCAGCAAACCCAGGATTGGGCAGAGGGTCTGGGGCTTCCCAACTGAACGGGGGCAGGCCTGTGCTCAATCCGGAGGGAACCAGGCAACTAGGCCAGTGCAGGTGCCTGCAAACACAGCAAACCAGACTATGGCAGTAACCCCTGGGAGGGGAGTGCTGTGAGGAAGTCCTAGTTCCCCATTGTAGGGAGCAGGGGGAGAGGCACCAAGTGTCTGGATCCTGAGATGGGCTGGCTGAAAAAATCATAACAATCCACCCTCAGCCAACTGCAACCAGAAAAACCGGTTCGGCTAGTTTGAAGCCAACAAGTGACATTTCCTTTTCTGAAGTTGTTTTTGAGAGATATTTTTGTTTGTGCGTTTTTTGTTTTTTGTTTGTTTGTTTTTTACTTTATTTTATTTTTATTCTTTCTTTTTTTTTACCTTTCTTCCTTCTCTATTCCTTTTCTTTATCTTTTTGCTTTTTTAAAGTAATCTGTTATTTCTTTTAAATTTTATTACCGTTTCATCTTTCCATACTTTTGTCCTCTTTTCTCGGATTTTCTGTTTTATTCCTTCTTTTCTTTCTAAACTTATTGCTCTTTCTTCCATTCCCCTACCATTTTTTTCTTCCTTCCTTTTTTTTTTCTTTCCTTGTCATTTCTTTCTTTTACCCACAAGAGTCACAATCAACTTGAAAATATGAAAAGACCAGAGCTGGACCCATAGAAGAGGCCTCCCAATAGTAGAGTCAGAGAGACAAATTGCACATTGTTGTAGGAGAGAAGCCACAAGTTGCTGCATATTTGAGTAGGTGGAAGCAGAAAACAACAGGATAACCAAAAGAGGCTGCACCATTGAAATTCACAGGCATTCCACCACAAAAGTTCATACCGTAAACCCAGGGTGTCAAAACAGATTAATCTAAGAAGCTGAGGCTAACAAGAAGAGTCTCACAAACAATGGGAAGACAAAGAAACAATCCCCAAATGAAAGGAAAGGAGGAATCCTCAGAAATAATGTTAGATGAAATAGAGGCAAGTCAATTATCAGATACTGAATTCAAAGCACTGGTTATCAGGAAGTTCAAAGAGCTCACAATCAGCTACCAGAAACTACAGGGGAGCTACAATGATCTCACCTCGAACTATATCAACATGAAAAAGGAAATGGAAATTATTAGCAAGGGCCAAGAGGAAATGAAGAATACAATTTCTGAATTAAAAAACACAGTGGAAAGCATTAAATATAGGGTGGATGAAACAGAAGATCGGATTAGTGAATTGGAGGACAAAGTAGAAAGCATCTCACAGAAAGAACAGGAAAGGGAAACGAGGCTCAGAAAGAATGAAGAGAGATTAAGAGAAATGCAAGACAATATGAAACATAATAATATCTGAATAATAGGAATACCAGAAGGAGAAGAAGAAGAACAAAGGATAGAAAATGTATTGGAACAAGTAATGAGAGAAAATTTCCCTAATTTGATGAGAGAAAAAGTCTCACAAATCCAGGATCACAGAGAGTCCCATTCAAGAGGAACCCAAAGAGGCCCACTTCAAGACACATCATCATTAAAATGGCAAAATTCCAAGACAAAGAGAGAATCTTAAAGGCAGCAAGGGAGAAAAAAGAAATAACATACAAGGGAGTCCCAATAAGGTTAGCCACTGACTTCTCAATGGAGACACTCCAAGCAAGAAGAGATTGGCAAGAAATATTCCAAGTAACGAGAAACAGAGGCCTACAACCAAGGCTACTTTACCCAGCAAGGCTCTCAATCAAGATAGAAGGCCAAATAAAGAGCTTCCAAGACAAAAGAAGTCTAAAAGAATTTGCTGCCACCAAGCCAGCTCTACAAGAAATAATAAAAGGTCTGCTTTAAGGAAAGGAAGGAAAAGAGACAGACAGAGAGGAACACAAGTACAAAAATGGCAATGAATAAGTACCTATCAATAATAACCTTAAGTGTAAATGGATTAAATGCTCCAATCAAAAGACACAGAATAGCGTCATGGATAAGAAAGTATGACCCACACATATGCTGCCTACAAGAGACCCACCTCAGGACAAAAGACCATCACAGACTAAAAGTGAAAAGATGGAAACAAATTTTCCAAGCAAATGGACAAGAAAAAAAAAAGCTGGGGTAGCAATTGTCATATCAGACAAAATAGACTTCAAAAAAAGAGCCATAAAGAGTGACCCAGAAGGTCACTTCATAATACTCAAGGGAAGAATCCACCAAGAAGACATTAACATCATAAATATATATGCACCCAACATAGGAGCACCAAAATATATAAAGAAAATCTTAGAGGACTTCAGGAAAGATATAGACAGCAACACAATTATAGTGGGGGATTTTAACACCCCACTATCAAAAATGGACAGATCTTCCAAACAAAATATCAACAAAGACATTGCGGCATTAAACAATACCCTTGATGAAATGGACCTAACTGATATATACAGAGCTCTTCACC
Organism: Artibeus jamaicensis; assembly: GCF_021234435.1. Taxonomy (NCBI): domain Eukaryota; kingdom Metazoa; phylum Chordata; class Mammalia; order Chiroptera; family Phyllostomidae; genus Artibeus; species Artibeus jamaicensis. The sequence continues at coordinate 3,545,546 of NW_026521810.1, read as the reverse complement.
CCAAAGAAGCTAAATACACATTCTTTTCAAATGCACATGGAACATTCTCAAAGATAGACCACAAGATAGGGCACAAAACAAGCCTCAACAAATTCAAGAATATTGAAATCATACCAAGCATTTTCTCTGACCATAAGGGACTGAAACTGGAAACCAACCCCAAAGGAAAAAACCCAAAACACCCAAAATCATGGAGACTGAATGGTATGCTATTAAACAATGAATGGGTCAAGAATGAAATTAGGGAAGAAATCAAAAAGTTTCTGGAAACAAATGAAAATGATCTCACAACAACCCAAAACTTATGGGATACAGCAAAGGCAGTCCTGAGAGGGAAGTTTACAGCAATACAGGCCTACCTGAAGAAAACAGAAACATTTCAAACAAATGACCTTACTCTACGCCTGCAAGAACTCGAGGAACAACAACAAAAACAGCCCAAAGCAAGTAGAAGGAAGGAAATAACAAAGATCAGAGCAGAACTAAATGACATAGAGACTTAAAGCACAATTCTAAAGATCAATGAATCCAGGAGTTGGTTTCTGAAAAGATAAACAAAATAGACAAGCGTTTAAGTAGGCTCATCAAGAAAAGAAGGGAACAGACACAAATAAACACAATCAGAAATGAAAGAGGAGAGATAACAACTGATACCACAGAAATGGAAAGGATTGTAAGAAATTACTATGAAGAACTGTATGCCAAGAAATTTGAAAACCTAGGGGAAATGGACACATTTCTAGAAAAATATAATCTCCCAAAACTCAATGAAAAAGAAGTAGAACACCTGAATAGACCAATAACAGCAAAATAAATTGAAGCAGTAATCAAAAATCTCCCATCACACAAAATCCCCGGACCAGATGGATTCACAGGAGAATTCTACAAAGCATTTAAGGAAGAGCTAACCCCCATTCTTCACAGACTATTCCAAAAAATCCAAAAGGATGGAAAACTCCCAAACTCCTTTTATGAAGCCAGCATCATCCTAATTCCAAAACCAGATAGAGATACAACAAAGAAAGAAAACTTCAGGCCAATATCGCTGATGAACATAGACGCTAAAATCCTCAACAAAATATTGGCAAATCGCATCCAACAATATATCCAAAAGATTATACACCATGACCAAGTGGGATTCATCCCAGGGATGCAAGGATGGTTCAACATTCGCAAAACAGTAAATGTAATTCATCACATAAACAAAAGCAAAGACAAAAACCACATGATCATATCAATAGACGCAGAAAAAGCTTTCGATAAGGTACAACACCCATTTATGATAAAAACACTCAGCAAAATGGGAATAGAGGGAACATTCCTCAATATAATACAGGCCATTTATGAGAAACCTACAGCCAATATCATACTCAATGGACAAAAACTAAAAGCTTTTCCACTAAGATCAGGAACAAGACAAGGATGTCCACTTTCACCACTTCTATTCAATATAGTATTAGAAGTTTTGGCCACAGCGATCAGGCAGGAAAAGGAAATAAAAGGCATCCAAATAGGAAAGGAGGGAACAAAACTGTCACTGTTTGCAGATGACATGATAGTGTACATGGAAAATCCTATAGACTCTACCCCAAAACTGCTCAAACTAATTAATGAATTTGGCAAAACAGCAGGATACAAAGTCAATATCCAGATATCAAAGGCATTTTTGTATACAAACAATGAATCAGCAGAAGCAGAAATCAAGGAAAAAATCCCATTCGATATAGCAAAAAGAAAAATAAAATATCTGAGAATAAACCTAACCAAAGAGGTAAAAGACCTGTATGCAGAAAACTACACAGCACTGAAGAAAGAAATCAGGGAAGACACAAACAAATGGATACATATACCGTGTTCATGGATTGGAAGAATTAACATCATCAAAATGTCCATACTACCCAAAGCAATATACAGATTCAATGCGATACCTATTAAAGTACCAATGGCGTATTTCATAGACATAGAACAAACACTTCAAAAATTTATATGGAATTATAAACGAGTCCGAATAGCAGCTGCTCTTTTGAGAAAGAAGAACAAAGTAGGAAGGATCACAATACCTGATATCAAACTGTATTACAAGGCCACTGTAATCAAAACAGCCTGGTACTGGCATAAAAACAGGCACACAGACCAATAGAACAGAACAGAGAGCCCAGAAATCAACCCAACCCTCTACAGTCAATTAATATTCGACAAAGGGGGCAGTAACATAAAATGGAGTAAAGATAACCTCTTCAGCAAATGGTGTTGGGAGAACTGGACAGCTACGTGCAAAAAAATGAAACTTGAGCACCAACTTACACCATACACCAAAATAAATTCAAGGTGGATAAAAGACTTAAATATAAGCCGTGACACCATTAAAGTCCTAGAGGACAACATTGGCAAGAAAATCTCAGATATTCCACACAGTATTTTTACGGATATGTCCCCTAGAGCAAGGAATATAAAGGAAAGAATAAACAAATGGGATCTCATCAAAATAAAAAGCTTCTGCATGGCTAAAGAAAACAGTATTAAATTAGCAAGACAACCAACTGTATGGGAAAACATATTTGCCAATGATACCTCAGACAAAGGTTTAATCTCCAAAATATACAAAGAACTTACACGACTCCACTCTAGGAAGACACCGAACCCAATTAAAAAATGGGAAAAGGACTTGAACAGACACTTCTCTAAAGAGGACATACAGAATATCCAGAGACACATGAAGAGATGCTCAATATCATTAGCTATCAGAGAGATGCAAATTAAAACCACAATGAGATACCACTTTACACCAGTCAGGATGGCTATAATAGACAAAGCAACAAACAACAAATGTTGGAGAGGTTGTGGGGAAAAGGGGACCTTAGTTCACTGTTGGTGGGATTGCAGACTGGTACAACCATTATGGAAAACAGTATAGAATTTTCTCAGAAAAATAAAAATTGACCTACCTTTTGACCCAGCAATTCCACTGCTAGGATTATACCCCAAGAATCCTAAAACATCAATTTCAAAGAACCTATGCACCACAATGTTCATAGCAGCACAATTTACAATAGCCAAGAGTTGGAAGCAACCTAGATGCCCATCAGTAAATGAATGGATCAAAAAATTGTGGTACATATACACAATGGAATTCTATGCAGCAGAGAGAAAGAAGGAGCTACTACCTTTTGCAACAACATGGATGGAACTGGAAAGCATTATGCTGAGTGAAATAGGCCAGGCATTGAAGGACAAATACCATATGATCTCACCTTTGACAGGAATCTAAAGAATAAAGCAAACAAGCAAACAGAACAAAAACAAAGACACTGAAATAGAGAACAAGTGGGCAGCGACCAGAGGGGAGAGGGAAGGGAACTTAAGGGGAAAAACAGGGAGGGATTTTGAGGAACAAGTATGAAAGACACAGAGATGAGGACTGGGGGGGGATGGGAGGGAGGGGGGAGACCGGGCGGGGGGGGTGGGATGGGAGAAATAGAAAAAAAATTAAAATGAAAAAAGTTTTCTGAAAGTTTGGGGCAAACAACATGAGTTTGAACTATAGACAGCAAAATATAGTTTACATTTCCAGAGTGGGACAAAAGAAGGCTTACAGTTGAGTATGTGAAACATAGTTTTTTTCTTGTTATTATTTGTTAATTATTGTATTATTTTCATTCAAAGAACTGTAAAATATAAGCTTGCTATATATTTAATTTTTTTGCTTGGTTGTCTATCTATCTATCACCTATTTACCTATTTATATCATCTATCTACTTTCACCATTATACCTACTTTTATAAATAATAGCATACTATACACAATGTTTTCTACCTTTATAAATAGTACTATACTGTACACACTTTATCCCAATGCTTTCTAATATAGCTTGGAGTGTCTAATATAGCTTGGAGTTTGCTCATTAATAGTAAGTATATAGTAATATTTATCACTGATATTCACAACTTCCAATCTGCAGTGTGTTGTACTAGATGTGATTCATCTGGTCCTGCTTGATTCATGGACATTTCAGTTGTTTATAGGTTTTGTTTTTGTTTATTTTACAGTTGTTATAGGTTTATAGGTTTTATTTATTATTCAGTTGTTTATAAGTTTTGTTTATTTTGAGTAGTTTCCTAAAAGTGAGATTGCTAGTTCAAAAGTAAATGAATAGCACTTTTGCCAGATATCACTAAGCTTCTTTCATGGAATTTGTAACATGTTTATAGCAACTACTATATGCAAACCTCATCAAAATAAGGTATTGTCAATATTTTTTAGATTTTCCAATTAATAGGTGAGAAATAATTTTTAAGCATGGATTCTTTGGCTTGTAATTTTTCTACCATGAGTAAAATTAAGTATTCCTTTTTAAAAACTTATTTTTTGTTGGTATTTTACCTTTATTTTTAGAAATGATATTAGAGATATAAAACGTTTTTAATTATATTTATGTTCACACACTAAACATGTATATATACATTAACAAACACAAATATATACATGTGTGTGTTGAAAATATAGGTGGATATACATGTACATATACATACAAATATGCACAGATACACATTTATATGAATATATATTTATTCACATATATTTTCTTAGCACATGTCTTTCAATTTTGTTTGTAAGATTTTGCCATTCAAAAGTACATTTTTTGTTTTGTAATATAATTCTTAATATTACTTTATTCTTCCAAATTTTTAGTGAAAATTCCCTTCTAAGTTATGAAAAAAATTACCTATAATTTCCCAGTAACAGTAAATTTTATATTTATATTTAGTTTTATGATTCATTTGAATTTTAATCTTGGCTTATGGTAAGTATAATTTCCCTGATATCTTAATTTTCTAATGTATATCAAATTATTTCAATGCCATTTTCTAAAGTTTGATATTTATAAAAACTTATTTAGGATATTAATTTAATATGTACTGCTTTTCCAATAGAATTGGAAAATATATGGTATTTGCCTTTCATTGCCTGGCTTATTTCACTTAGCATAATGCATTCTGGTTCCATCCATGCTGTTGCAAAGGGTAAGAGCTGTTTCTTTCTTTCTGCTGCATAGAATTCCATTGTGTAAATGTACCATAGTTTTTTTTTTTATCATTTCACAATTTATTTTATATTTTTTATTTTAATTGTTGTTCAACTACACTTTTCTAACTTTTACCCCCATCCCAGTCAATCCCCCCAGTCTTTCCCACCTCTTTCCCATTTCCACCCCCACCCTTGTAATTATCCATGTGTCCTTTATACTTGTCCCTGTAAAACCTTCCCATTTTCCCCTGAAATTCCCTCCCCTCTTCCCTCTGGTTACTGTCACCTTGTTCTCAATTTCAGTGCCTTTGATTGTATTTTACTTATTTGGTTTACCTGATTAGATTCCTTTTAGAGGTAAGATAACACAGTATTTGTCTTTCACCACCTGCCTTACTTCATTTACCATAATGCTTTCCAGTTCCATCCATGGTATCACAAAGGGTAGGAGCTGCTTCTTTTTTCTGCTGCATAGAATTCGATTGTATAAATGTACCATAGTGTTTTGATCCATTCATGTACTGATGGGTACCTAGGTTGCTTCTAGCACTTGGCTATTATAAATTGTGCTGCTATGAACATTGGGGTGCATAGGTTCTTTTGGATTGGTGTTTCAGGGTTCTTAGGATAAAATCCTAGAAGTGGAATTGTTGGGCAAAAAACATATCTATTTTTGTGGAAAAATTCCATAATTTTCCACAATGGTTGTACCAGTCTGCAATCCCACCAACAGTGCACTAGGGTTCCTTTTCTCCACAACCTCTCTTGCACTTGTTGTTTGTTACTTTATGATGGCCATTCTGACTGGTGTGAAGTGGTATGTCATTGTGGTTTTAATTTGAATTGCTTTGATAACTAGAGATACTGAGCATCTTTTCATGTGTCTCTGGATCCTCTGTATGTCCTCCTTGGAAAAGTGTCCAAGTTTTTTTTTAAGTACCTTTTTTAAAAAATATATTTTATTTATTTATTTTTAGAAGGGAAGGGAAGGGGAGGGGAGAGTTAGGGTTAGGTACTAGGGTTAGGGGAGGGAAGGGGAGAGGGAGAGGAATATCAATGTATTGTTGCCTCTCGTGCATCCCTTGTGGGGAACTGGCCTGCAACCCAGGTATGTGCCCTGAGTGGGAATAAAATCACAGTTGTTTGATATGCAGGCCTCAACTCAATCCACTGAGATACACCAGTCAGGGCTTGTTCAAGTCTTTTGCCCATTCTTTAATTGGGATTTTTATCTTCTTAGAGGAGAGTTATGTGAGTTCTTACTATATTTTGGGGCTTAAACCTTGTCTGAGTTCTTAATATATTTTGGAGATTAAAACATGTATCATTGGCAACTATGTTTCCCCATACAACTGGTTCTCTTTTCATTTTAATACTGTGTTCTATAGTCTTGCAGAAGCTTTTTATTTTGATGAGATGCCATTTGTTTATTCTTTCCTTTATATGCCTTGCTTTAGGTAACATATCAGTGAAAGTATTGCTGCATGAAATATCTGGAATTTTCCTACCTATGTTCTCCTCTAGGACTTTAATAGTGTCACAACTTATATTTAAATATTTTATACACATTGAATTTATTTTGGTATATGGTGTAAATGTGTGCTCTAGTTTCATTTTTTTTGCATGTAACTGTCCACCTCTCCCAAAAGCATTCGTTGAATAGGCTTTTTTTTTTTTTTACCTTATTTTATGTTGCTGCCCTCTTTGTTAAATATTTACTGACCATAGAGACTTGAGTTTACTTTTGGGCTCTCTATTCCATTCCATTGTTCTGTCTTTATGCCAGTACCAGGCTGTTTTGATTACAGTGGCCTTGTAATACATTTTGATATCAGGTATTGTGAGCCCTCCTACTTTGCTTTCTTTCTCAAAATTGCAGATGCTATTCAAAGTCAGTTATGGTTCCATATAAATTTTTGAAGTTTTGTTCTATGTCTGTGAAATATGCCATTGGTACTTTAATAGGTATTGCATTGAATCTGTAAATTGCTTTGGGTAGTATAGACACTTTGATGATGTTAATTCTTCCAATCCATGAACACAGTATATGTTTCCATTTGTTTTTGTATTACTTGATTTCTTTCTTCAGTGTTGTGTAGATTTCTGAGTATAGGTCTTTTACCTCCTTGGTTAGGTTTATTCCTAGGCATTTTATTTTTCCTGTTGCTATATCAAATGGCATTTTTAATTTTTACTTCTGATTTTTCATTGTTGGTCTACAAAAATGCCTTTGATTTCTTGATATTAACTTTGTATCCCACTGTTTTGCCAAATTTATTTATTAGGACGAGCAGTTTTTTTGTGGAGTCTATTGGATTTTTTACATACACTATCATGTCATCTGCTAACAATGATAGTTTTGTTTCCTCTTTTCTAATTTGGATGCCTTTTATTTTCTGTTCCTGTCTGATTGCTGTGTCTAAAACTTCCAATACTATGTTGAATAGAAGTGGGAAAAGTGGACAACCTTGTCTTTTTCCTGACCTTAGGGGGAAAAATTTTAGTTTTTGTCCACTGAGTATGATGTTGGTGGTGTGTCTCTCACTTATGGCCTTTATTGGTTTAAAGGATGTTTCCTCTATTCCCACTTTCCTGAGTGTTTTTATTATAAATGGGTGCTGTACCTAATCAAATGTTTTTTGCAAATGCATCTATTGATATGATCATGTGATTTTTGCATTTGCTTTTGTTTATGTGATATAATATATTTATTGACTTGTGAATATTGTACCATCCTTGAATCCCTGGGATGAATCCCACTTGGTCATGGTGTATGAACTTTTAAATGAATTGTTGGATGTAGTTTGCCAATATTTTGTTGAGGATTTTTGCATCTATGTTCATCAGTGACCTTGGCCTGAAGTTTTATTTTTTTGTTATGTCTTTATGTGGTTTGGGGATTAGCATGATGCTGGCTTCAAAGAAAAATTTGGGGAAACTTTCATCATTTTGAATTTTTTAGAATAGTCTGTGAAGAATAGGGCTTAGCTCTTCCTTAAATGATTTGTAGAATTCTCCTGTGAAACCATCTGATCCAGGGCTTTTGTGTGTCAGGAGTTACTGCTTCAACTGATTACTGCTTCAATTTTATCTGCTGTTATTGGTATGTTCAGGCTTTCTGCTTCTTCTGTATTGAGTTTTGAAAGATTCTATTTTTTCTAGAAATTTGTCCATTTCACCTAAGTTTTCAAATTTTTTGGCATATACTTCTTCATAGTCATTTCTTGAAATCGTTTTTATTTCTGTGGTGTCAGTTGTAATCTCTCCTCTTTCATTTCTGTTTGTGCTTATTTGGGTCTTCTCTTTTTTCTTGATGAGTCTGCTTAGAGGCTTGTCAATTTTGTTTATATTTTCAAAGAACCAGATCCTGGATTTATTGATCTTTAGAATTGTGTTTTTAGTGTCTATGTCATTTAATTCTGCTCTGATCTTGGTTACTTCCTTTCTTCTACTTGCCCTGGTCTGTATTTATTGTTGTTCCTTTAGTTCTTGTAAATGTAGGAATAAGTTGTTTGTTTGAAATGTTTCTATCTTTTTAGGTAGGCCTGTATTGCTATGAACTTCCCTCTCAGGACTGCCTTTTTTATGTTCTGCAAGTTTTGGGTGCTTGTGAGTTCACTTTCAATTCTTTTCTAAAACTTTTTAATTTCTTACTCAATCTCATTTGTGACCCAGTCATTGTTCAGTAGCATGCTATTCAATCTTCATAATTTTGAGGGTTTTTTCATGGTGTTGGTTTCTATTTCCAGTCCCTTGTGGCCAGAGAAAATACTTGATATTTCAATTTTCTTCATTTTTGAGGCTTATTTGTGTCATATAATGTTCTCTATCTTTCAAAATGTTCCATGTGCATTTGAAAAGAATGTGTATTTAGCTTCTTTGGGTGGAAAGACTATATATATCAGTTAAGCCCATTTCATCTAGGGCATTGTACAATGCCACAATATCTTTGTTGATTTTTTTGGAAGATCTGTCCATATTTCACAATGGGGTGTTAAAATCCCCTAATATAAGTGTGTTGCTGTCAATATCTTTCTTGAAGTCCTCCAAGATTTTCTTTATATATTTGGGTGCTCCTATGTTGGGTGCATATATATTTACAATGTTTATGTCTTCTTGATGAATTCTTCCTTTGAGTATTATAAAGTGACCTTCTGGGTCTTCTTTATGGCTCTTTTTTGAAGTTTATTTTTTCTGATATGAGTATTGCTACCCCCACTTTTTTCCCAGTTCATTTGCTTGGAAAATGTGTTTCCAGCCCTTCACTTTCAGTTTGTGTAGGTCTTTTGTCTTGAAGTGGGTCTTTTGTAGGCCGAATATGCGTGGGTCGTGCTTATCCATTCAGCTATTCTATGTTTTCTGATTGGAGCTTTTAATCCATTTACATTTAAAGTTAGTATTGACAGGTACTTATTCATTACTTTTCATTGATTTACATTTAAAGTTAGTACTTATTCATTACTTTTTTCATATCTGTTTTCCTCTCTCTCTTTTTCTTCCTTTTCTTAAAACAGTTCCTTTAGCTTTTTTTCAGAGCTGGTTTGGTGAAGCTGTATAATTTTAGACTGCTTTTGTCTGAGAAGGTCCTTATTTGGCCTATCTTGATTGAAAGCCTTGCTAGGTAAAGTAGCCTTGGTTGCAGATCTGTGGTCCTCATTACTTGGATTATTTCTTGCCATTCTCTTCTGGCATTCTCTCCTTTGTATGTTATTTCCTGTTTTGCCCTTGGTGCCTCTTAGATTCTCTCTTTTTCTTGGAATTTTGCCCTTTTAATTATGGTATGTCTTGAAGTAGGCCTTTTTGGGTTCCTCTTGATTGGAATTCTCTGTGTTTTCTGGATTTGTGTGACTTTTTCTCTCATCAAATTAGGGAAGTTTTTCATCATTACTTTTTAAAACAGGTTTTTTATCCCTTGCTCCTCCTCTTCTTTTTCTGGTGTTCCTATTATATGGATATTATTTTGTTTCATATTGTCCCGCATTTCCCTTAATCTCTCTTCATTTTTTCTGAGCCTCCTTTCCTTTTCTTGCTCTTTCTGGGAGTTGTTTTCTACCTTGTTTTCCAGATCCCTGATCTGATCCACTGCTTCATCAAGCCTGCTTTTAATTCCTCCTACTGTTTTCTTCATTTCAGTAATTGTATTCTTCATTTCCTGTTGGCCCTTGTTGATAGTTTTTATTTCCTTTTTCATGTTGATATAGTTTTCAGTGAGTTCATTGTAGTTGCCCTGTAGTTTCTGGTAATTCTCTCTGTGCTCATTAAGCTTCCTAATAACCATTGTTTTGAAATTAGTATTAGATAGTTGACTTGCCTGTACTTCATTTAGCATCTTTCTGAGGCTTCCCCCTTTCCTTTCATTTGGGGATTGTTTCTTTGTCTTCCCTTTGTTTGTGAGACTCTTCTTGTTAGTTGCTGCTTTTTAAATCGATCTGTTCTGACTCCCAGGGTTTGTTGTGTGAAATTCTATGCTAGAAGACCTATGAGATTCAGTGGTGCAGTCTCCTTAAACTCCCGAGCTCACTGGTCTTGGGTTGTCATTTATATTGCCCATAACATAATGTCTCTGTATGTCTTTAGGTTTTGATTGTTGTTGGGTGTTTCTTTGGTGGGTCCTTAACTATAGCTGGTTAACTGTGCACCACTCCATCCACCATGTGATGTGTTATGTTGTGCAGATATGGATAGGTTGTGTTGAAGATGATTCTTCTGTGTACAAGGTTTTGAGGCTTTTCTCTCACTCTTGTTCGGTTGTTTGTTGTGGATAATTTTCCCACCATTTAGTTATATTTCCAGATCAGTCCTGGATTATGGTTAGTGTGGTTTCCATGACTTTTTTCATATTCTTCCATTGTTATTTGTTGGTCATTCCTTTTTTGGTAGGTTTCGTCTTGCAGCAGGTGTACTGGTGTTTACTGCTCCCACCTTGCAAGTTCTCTTCAGTAGCAAAGTGGAATTTGTCTCAGTAACAGAAATGTGTTCCTGTTCTTGGGATGTCCCCTGTTTGGGTCTAACTCCAGGTTTTATTGTCTCACCTGTGGGAAAAGAGGACAGGAAGGAAGGAAGGAAGGAAGGAAGGAAGGAAGGAAGGAAGGGAGGAAGGAATTTTTCTTAAAGTCTTTTAAACCTGTCAGTCCAGTTCTGCTGGTCTTCTTGTCTGTGTCAGGCTGAGGAAGGATTGGTTTCACTTTTCTTCCTTTTTGAGCCACATTGTTCACTGTTGTTTACCTCCAGCCCAGTTCCTCAGTGCCCTTCTGAGGAAGGGAAGTGCCTAGGCCCTTAGTCCACCAGTTGTGCTGTCCTTGATGCATACCAGTTAGGGGCAACTCATACACCACCTTCTTGTTCTTTGCCATCCTAGATTCTAGGGACTCTCAGCGCCCCTTCAGGGTAGTTCAGTCCTGCACTGAGTCAAGTGTTTCCGGGGACTGCCATCTCCCTGATCCCTGTAGCTGCCCTCTGCAGGGCATTTCTGCCTTCCTCCTAGAGAGCCAGTTGGTCCTGCAGGGCTTTGGGTGCTGGGGTTAGGTGGGAGGTGCTCTGTCCCTGGCACTAGGCATGGATCAGGTGTGCACCAACTCCAGTGCTCTGGGCATGAGCATATGCAAACCGCTGCCAGGCCACGGATCAGGTGTGCATGGAACCCAGAGCTGAGGGGGTAGGGGTGTAGGAGGTGGGCGGCTGCTGCAGAGAATTCCCCAAACAGCCATGGAGTGCCTGTTTTTTCCCTTTTTCTTTTGAAATATACCTCCTGTTCAAGCCTGCAGGTCCAAAGAAACACGTGGCCTCTTACACAGTGCAGCCTGACTTGCTCCCAAGAATCTTGCAGCAGACCCAGTGGGTGCCAGGCCTGCAGCTGCAACATCCGCGGTCCCTGTGCTGGTCCCAGGTTCCTTACTGTCCTTAAGCACTCCCCTTACCATCCAACTTTTCAATGTCCTCTATTATTTTGGGTCTCCATTTTTCATATATGCTGGAATACCATTGGCCATTTGCTTTGTTCCTCAAAAGATCAGCTAGGTGTTCCACCTATGCACAGGGGGAAGTGGACTCTGCTCCCACCCAGCTTCCCAGAACCACAAAGATCAAAACTCTGCTGTTTTAATTATGGGGCGCTTAAAGTATATTTTAATAGCAGATAGGGATTCCTCTCCTTTGAAAATAAAATCATTACCTTGTCTAGCTGCAAGAAAATATTGTAATTTTTAAAGAATCACATAGGTTATCATTTTTTTCTTTCTCAGAAATTTTCTTCCCTCATAAAATCATATTTGTCTCATGTAAGTTTTATCTAGTGCTTGAAATTGTAATAGGAGTTTTCTTGATTGATATAAAAGTGAGATATACTCTTTATATGTTTCATTGTGCTTTTGTTAATATCAAATTAATGATTATTTTAAAGCCATCAAATATACCAAAGAAACAATTGATTTTTCCAATTATATAATCAATATTACTTCAAATACAAATAATTTTCCCACTTATTTTTCAACACCAATGACATTGAAAATATAACATTGAGCAAGACTACTCAAAAAGAATGCATACTATATGATTATATTTTTTAAGAGCTTGAGACAGACTACACTAATCTTTAATGATGAAGGTCAGGAATTGGTTAGCCTAGTGGTGTGTAGTCACTTATATGGCAAAAGGAGGCTTCTGGGCTGCTGGCTACATTTTGTTTCTTGATCTAGTCACTGCATACAAGGCTGTTACTTAATTTGGAAATACCAGAAACTTTCCCATTCAATCAAGAATAAGACATGTACATCCATGATTTCCACTACTTAATAATATGGTGAAATAAAGTATTAGATGTTCCCTTTTCATCATGTATCATGTGAGGCATACATTATACCAGTATAATTGATCATTGGTGATGTTAATTTGATCTCTAGTTAAGAAAGTATATGCCTAATCTGATATAAAATTACTAATTTTCTCTTCCATACTCCTCTTACTAGAAGTGAGTCTGTTTCTCAAATAGGGACACATTCAATTCTACTTCCTGGTAGAAACAGCTCCAGAGAATTGTGGTTATGTATTAAAATGGCAAAAGTAATGATTAAATGTACAGAAAACACTTTGAAGCTGTCCTATTTTTTAACATTTCCCAAACTGATTTTGACATTGCCTCTTGCATTTTCTCCTTAGACATGTTTTGTTTTTTTTTCCTTTTTTTGGTGATCTCAAACTGTCATTATTTAATATTTTTTCATATTGTTCCCATTTTGGTCATATAGAGATTTTCAGACTGGTCCTGTATCCTTTTAACGTGGTCCAATCTTTTATTTTTTATTTATTTTATTATTTTTAAATAAATTCTATATTTTCTTGTATTAAAAAGTGTTCCAGGCTTGTCTTGTGTGTTCTCTCTCCTGACTCTAGATTTAGCCATTTCTCCAAAGGGCCTTAGTTTCTTTTATTGGGAATGGTATTAGAAACCAAAATCTGGAGGACCCACTGACTGAGATGGCAGATAAGTGAATGTGCTACTTGCATCTTCTCACAATGAGATCAAAAATACAAGTAAACTAAAGATGACCATCATTTAGAACATCCTGAATTCTAGTTGAACAGCAGTCCTACAACTAGGGTATTGAGAAGTCACCACATTGAGACTGGTAGTAGGGGTGGAGATATGGAACAGGCTGCTCCCACACCCATGTGTGTTGGTTAAATATTGGAAGGAATATTCAGACCATGCTAAAGCATAGCACAGCCATTTTCTTGAGGGACATACTCAAGTGACAGACTAAATAGGTATCAGAACCCCACTAAAGTGAATCCTGCTTTGTGGAGTTTCCCCCTGAACAGTAGATGCTCCACAGTGTCCATAGCCACTCCTCATATCAGATGAGCTTAGGGGTTAATCCCTTCTGTTGAGTTTTCAACAGCAAATAAAGCTCAACTACAACAGGAGGTTGCAAACAGTCTGCATGCATTGTGCACCTGGAGCACAAAGATAGGTGACTAGAAAGTCTGTGCTGCTGGGCTCTATAAGACACTACTACATAAGGCCACTCTACAAAGATTGCAAAATGTAACAGCTGTACCGGATCCATAGAAACAAATACAGGGAGACAACCAAAATGAGGATATAAAAAAAAACATATTCCAAAAAAAAGAAAGAAATAACTTCAGAAAGAGAACTAAACCAAACAGAGACAAGCAACCTACCAGATGCAGAGTCTGAAACACTAGTTATAAGGGTTCTTAGTGAACTTAGGGAAGATTATGTGAACCTAGTGATAACTGTAACAGAGATAGGAAACATGAAAATGGAGATTTAAAACATAAAAAAGAGTCATAAATGAAGAATATAATAACAAGTGCAGAGCACAATACAGAGAATCAATGATAGAATAAATGAAGCAGAAGATCAAACCAGTGATTTGTAAGATAAGGAAGCAGAAAACACCCAATCAGAACAATAAAAATTAAAGAAAAAAAGGATAGTATAAGGAGCCTCTGAGACAAATTCAAGCATACTAATATTCACATCATGTGCCAGGGGGGTGGAAGGAAAAATAGAGGGCAATAATTTGAAAACCTAGTTAACAAAATAATGACAGAAAACTTTCCTAACCTAGTGCAGGAATTAGACATACAAGTCATTGAAGCACAGAGAGTCCCAAACAGGATGAACCCAAAGAGACACCAACCAAGATATATCATAGTTAAAATGCCAAAGATTAAAAACAAAAAAAAAAAATTTTAAAAGCAGCAAAAGAAAAGCAGTTATTTATCTACAAGGGAGCCCCTGAAACATTGTCAGTTCTTTTCAACAGAAACTTTGCAGACTAGAAAAAATTGACGTGAAATATTGAAAGTGATGAAAAGCAAGGACCTGCAACCAAGATTACTCTATCTAGCAAAGCTATCACTTAGAATTGAAGTACAGATAAAGGGCTTGTGAGACAAGGAAAAGCTAAAGGAGTTCGTCCCCACCAAACCAGTTTTACAAGAGCTATTAATGGGCCCTGGCCGGTGTGGACTTGGTTTGGAGTGTAATTTTGTAAACCAAAATGTCAGGGGTTTGATTCCTGATCAGGGCACATGCCTAGATTTTGGGTTTGGCCAGGGCACATATAAGAGGTAACAAATCAATGCCTCTTTATCTCTCCTCTCTCTGGAATCATTGAATGTATTCTTGGGTGAGAATGAAATAAAAGAGATAAAAAAGGAAATGTTAATGACTATTCTTTAAGAAAAAAATAAGATCCAAAATATAAATAAGAAAATGAGAGTGAACACATACTATCAAAAATTACTTTAAATTCAAATGGATTAAATACTCCAATCAACAGACTAAATGGATAACAACCAAGACCTTTATATGTGCTATCTACAAGAGACTTGCTTCATATCAAAAGACACAGACTAAAAGTTAAAAAAATGGAAAACTACTTCACGAAATTAAAAATTAAACAAAACAAAAAAGCTGGTGTAGCAATATTTATACCAGACAAAAGATATTTTAAATATATGCTATAAAATAAGAACACAGCAATTCCAGTTCTATGTATTTATTCAAAGAAACCCAAAATACTCAATGGAAAAGACATATATATCTTAATGTTCATAGCAGTGTTATTCACAACAGCCAAGATATGGGAGTTACCTAAGTGTCCATCACTTAGGTGAATAAAGGAACAATGAAGGTGGTGCATATATATAATGGAATGTGACTTAGCCATTAAAAAGTTAAAATCGTATTGCGGTTCGATTCCCAGTCAAGGCACATAACTGGGTTGCAGGCCAATTCCCAGGAGGGGACACACAAGAGGCAAACATACATTGACATTACTCTCCCTCTCTCCTTCCCTTTCCCTCTAAAGATAAATAAATAAAATATTTTATAAAAAAAAGTTAAAATCTTGAAATCCATCACAACAGGGTGGACCTAAAGGGTGTTATTTAGAGTAAAATAAGTCAAACACAGAAAGACAAATGCCTGTTGATTTCACAGGAATATAAAAAATGTCTGCTGATATCTGTGGAATATAAAAAACAAACAAGTAGAACAGAAACAGACTCATAGATACTGAAGACATTTTTTGTAAGTCCACTTTTTAAAAAAGTTTTATTTATTTAATGGACTTCCGCCAAGATGGAGACGTAGGTGGAACCACCTTGCCTCTGTGCACAACCAAATCTAAGAACAACTATTTTTAACAACAATAAACACAACCAAGCCACACAGAAAATTGACAATACGGAGTCCGAAGACAACAAAATGCTCAGCTAAACCGGTAAGAGGAGCGAAGCCATCAGCAGAGCAGGTTGGCAAGAAAAAATCCCCTAACAGGTGGTGTGTGGTGCGCGAGCCGCTGAAGGCTCTGATCCCCGGCTAGCTACGGGAGCACACAGGGAAGAGGTGCGGCGGGCTGTCTGCGGTTGGTCGCACATCTGCATGTGGATAAACCAGTGAGGAGGGAAGCCTGAGCGGGGCAGCAGGCTCACACAATTCCGATCGGATAAACAGGCCCTGGGCGAGTGGTGTGACTGGATGGACTGGGCTAGCGGAGAGGACTGCCATGGCTCCCTCTCTGACCACGCCCCCACACACAGCGTCACAAACCAGCGACCTGGGTCCCCCCATCCTGGTAAACAACTAAGGCTTCGTTCCGCTTACTTAACGGCACAAATAGACCAAAAATGGCTCTAGGACAACTCAGAGCCCCAGAACCGATAGATCTAAGCGATGAAGAAATAGCCAGTCTTTCAGATGCACAGTTCAAAACACTGGTTATCAGGATCCTTACAGAACTGGTTGATTTTAGTGACAAATTAGAGAAACATATGGAAGCTAAACTAATTGAAATGAATGGTAATACAAAGGAAACCAATAGTAATGGAAAGGAGATTGGGACTCAAATCAAGGGAGTGGACCAGAAGGAAGAAAAAAATGATCAAACAGAAAAGAATGAAGAAATAAGAATTCAGAAAAATGAGGAGAAGCTTAGGAACCTCCAGGACATCTTTAAACGTTCCAACATTCGAATTATAGGGGTACCAGAAGGGGAAGAGTCACGAGTGGAAACCTTATTTGAACAAATAATAACAGAGAACTTCCCCATTCTGGCAGAGGAAATAGACTTCCAGGAAATCCAGGAAGCTCAGAGAGTCCCAAAGAAGTTGGACCCAAGAAGGAACACACCAAGGCACATCATCATTATATTAGCCAGATTAAAATGAAGGAGAGAATCCTAGAAGTAGCAAGAGCTAAGGGGACAGTCACCTACAAAGGAGTTCCCATCAGACTGTCAGCTGATTTCTCAAAAGAGACCTTACAGGCAAGAAGGGGCTGGAAAGAGGTATTCCAAGTCATGAAAACCAAAGACCTACAACCAAGATTGCTCTACCCAGCAAAGTTTTCATTTAGAATGGAAGGACAGATAAAGTGCTTCTCAGATAAGACCAAATTCAAGGAGTTCATCATCACCAAGCCCTTATTATATGAAATGTTAAAGGGACTTACCTAAGAAAAAGAAGATAAAAAAGATGAACAGTGAAAGGACAGCAAACTCACAGTTATTAACAACTGCACCTAAAACAAAAGCAAACTAAGAGGACAGATAGATCAGGAGCAGAACCATAGAAATGAAGATCACATGGAGGGTTAGCAACAGGGGAGTGGGAGGAGGAGAAGGTGGGAGAAGGTACAGAAAATAAGTAGCATAGACAGTAGATAGAAAATAGATAGGGGGGAGGGTAAGAATAGTAGGGGAAATACAGAATCTAAAGAATTTGAGACACGTGTTCATGAACTAAAGGGGGAAATGGTGGGGGAGGGGTATGCAAGGTGGAGGGGAATGGAGGGGGGAATAGAACAAATGTAATGGCATAATCAATAAAAAAGTTTTTAAAAAAGTTTTATTTATTTAGTTATTTTTGAAGTACAGTTTTCTGTCTATTTCTCCCATCCCAGCCCACCCCGCCCCATGCTCCCCACCTCCCTCCCATTTCCACCCCCCTTAGTTATTGTCCCTGTGTCCTTTATACTTGTTCCTCTAAATCCCTCCCATTTTCCCCCTTAAATGATAGTTGCCAGATGGGAGGGGGTTTGGGAGTTGGGTAAAAATGGTGAAGGGAGACTAGTGGCCAAGATGGAGACATAGGTAGATATACTATGTCTCCTTGCACAATGAAAAGAAGAACAAAAAATTAAAAAGAACAAACAAATACACAAAAAACACCAGAACTGCCAGAAAAGTGAGATGTATGGAAGTCTAACAACCAAGGAGTTAAAGAAGAAAAATTCATCCAAACCAGTAGGAGGGGAGAGGACAGGGATTCTGGGTGGAGAGGACTCATTACAAGGTGATGGCTGAAGGACCCAGGTGGGCAAGGTGGTGGCTGGTGGAGTGAGTGATCCCACGTGTGTGTGCAGATAAACCAGGAGGAACAACTGGGGAGCAAGGCAGACTACTCAGAGTGGGGATATAAAGCTTCAAAACTTCTGACTGAAAAAATCTCTGGGGATTGTGGTAGCAGGGGAAACTCCCAGACTCACAAGGGAGTTTGTTGGAGAGACCCACAGGGTCCTAAAATGTACACAAACCCACCCGCCTGGTAATCAGCACCAGAAGGGCCCGATTTGCTTGTGAATAGCAGAGGGAGTGACTGGAAGCCTCTGAGACCTGAGCAAGCAGAACTGCTCCCTCTCAGACCCCTCACATACAGTGTCACAACTCAGTGACTTGGGTTGCCCTGCCCTGGTGAGTACTTAAGGTTCTGACCCTTACAATGGAAGAAGCATGCAGAGACATGATTATATATATATATATATATATTTCCCAAGTGAGCAGATCAAAGCTCCAGAAAAAATACAACCAAGTGATGAAGAAATAGCCAATCTATCAGAAGCAGAGTTCAAAACACTGTAATCAGGATGCTCACAGATATGGTTGAGTATAGTCACAAAATAGAGGAAAAAGTGAAGGCTATGGAAAGTAAAATAAAGAAAAATGTAGAGGGAACCAAAATGTATAGTGAAGGAAGGAAACTGGAACACAATTCAATGATTTGGAGCAGAAGAAAGAAATAAACATTCAACCAGAACAGAGTAAAGAAACAAGAATTCAAGAAGAAAAAAAGAAGAGAGAGAGAGAGAAGGCTTAGGAACCTCTGGAACAACTTTAAATGTTCTAACATCCAAATCATAGGGGTGCCAGAAGAAGAAGAAAAAGAGCAAGAAACTAAAAACTTATTTGAAAACATAATGAAGGAGAACTTCCCTGATCTGGCTAAGGAAATAGACTTCCAGGAAGTCCAGGAAGCTTAGAGAGTCCCAAAGAGTCCCAAGGAAGTACATACTAAGGTCCATCATATTTACATTAGCCAATATTAAAGATAAAAAGAAAATCTTTTTTGGGTGGGGTAGGGGGTACCAAATTACTTTATCTGAAGTAATGGTACAAATGAAGAACATAAATGGATAATTGGTACAAGTTATAGAAAAGGTAAAGGTAACTCCAACATGCACATACTGCTTTAGTGACCAGGGAGGTCACTCCCATGGTGGTGGGAAGGCAGCCTAAGGCTTAGCTCTCTGTACTGCCTTCCAGAGTATGCTTATCAAAGAGATCCTCTGCCATTACAGATCCAGGGGCCCCCAACCTGCAAAGGTTGCTTACTTGGTCATCCACTTCATTGGATTTCACCTGCTCATCCAGGTAGTGAGTCTCAATGAAGTCACACAAGTGAGGATCATTTTCTTCAGTGGCCAGTTTGTACAAACCCAGTAATACTAATACACACCTTTTTCCCAGTGTAATGCCCACTCCATTACATTCAGCTTATTCTCACAATCATCACGTTCTGGTTTCTTGATATCATGGAGGAAGATTCGGCCACCTTATTGGTTCGGCAGCTTCATCAGTTTCTCAGCATCTACCCTCTCCTCATGAGATGGGTGAAGAAAATACTTGC
This sequence comes from Artibeus jamaicensis, assembly GCF_021234435.1. Taxonomy (NCBI): domain Eukaryota; kingdom Metazoa; phylum Chordata; class Mammalia; order Chiroptera; family Phyllostomidae; genus Artibeus; species Artibeus jamaicensis. The sequence continues at coordinate 3,525,584 of NW_026521810.1, read as the reverse complement.
CAAAGTTCTTCAGAGCCACACCATTGTGGTCAAAGTAGTAAGACATGGACAGGTAGACTTAGTAAGCATAGAGCTCCAGTTTGACCTGGTAGTTGATGGTAGCTGAGGTAGTCCTAGCAGTAGTTCTGGCTCAACTGCAAGATGGGCATGGTCATGATGGCAGCTGAGGACACATGGCTTTGCAGTGCTGAAGTGGTGGTGGGGACCTTGGGGTGGTCTGAGGGTACTGTGAGAAGGTGGCAGAAGGGTGGATCAAGAAAGCTGGCTGTGATGGGGGGGTCAAGAACTAGGTCTGTTCATGCATTGTTGAAGCAGAAATCCATAGTGACTCTCACTGAAGACTCAAGAGAGAATCTTAAAAGCAGCAAGAGAAAAGGAGACAGTTACTTACAAAGGAATTCCCATAAGACTATCTGCTGATTTCTCAAAAGAAATCTTGTAGGCAAGAAGGGTTTGGAAACAAGTTGTTGAAGTCATGAAAGGTAAAGATTTACATTCAAGATTGCTCTATCCAGCAAAGTTTTCATTTTGAATGGAAGGGCAGATAAAGTGCTTTCCAGATAAGGTCAAGTTAAAGCAGTTCATCATCATCAAGCCCTTATTATATGAAATGTTAAAGAGACGTATAGAAGAAAAAGAAGATAAAAAACTATAAACAGCAAAATAACAACAAACTCACAACTATAAACAACCAAAACTAAAACAAAACAAAACAAAGAAAAACTGAAACAACTAGAACAAGAACAGATTCACAGAAATGGAGATCACATGGACAGCTATGAGCCAGAAAGGGGAGGAAGGAGAATGGGGGAAAAGGTACAGGGAATAAGAAGCTTAAATAGTAAGTAGAAAATATACAGGAGGAGGTTAAGAATAGTATAGGAAATGGAGAAGTCAAAGAACTTATGTATATATGACCCATGGACATAAACTAAGGTGGGGGAATGATGGTAGGAGGGGGGTGCAAGGTAGAAGGGAATAAAGGGGGGAATGGGACAACTATATGAGCATAATTAATAAAATATAATTTTTAAAAAGATGAAGAGATTAAGAAGTACAAATTGGTAATTAGAGAAGTACAAATTGGTAATATTCATGGAAATGTAAAGAACAGCATAGGGAATGACTTATGGCTTCAATGAGTACTGTATTTATTGGGGTGATCACATCATAAATTATAAAAATATCTAATTACTGTGTTGTACATCTGAAACTAATACAATATTTTATGTATGACATAATTGAAAAATTAAAAAATTAAAATGGGGGTGCTGAATGTTCTCATCGCTATTTAGCTGTTGTTTCTTGGCCCTCTCAGAGGGCACAACTCAGAAATATATGAATTTAAGCAAAGCAGTGTGTACACACATATCTATAATTTCTGCATCTCCTTATCTCTAATATATATTTTTTATCCCTGCTGTACATTTGAAATAATTTCTGAGTTGCTAGCCTGTACCCTGTGAGAAACAAATTTAACAACTAGATGCACACGTTTTTGTTTTTGTTTTTGTTTTTGTTTTGCTGTTATTCAGCTCTATGGCTTCAGATCAAAGTATTATTTTCTAAAGTTTAGTTCAACTCATTTTTTCTCTACTCATTATTATTGTTTCTCTACTCATTACCATAGGGTTACCACACATTTGTATTATAGTTAGAGTTTTTTATTACACTGCATACAATCCTGGAATCTGCCAGTATCCTGGGTAACATGATTTTATTTTAACAAAGTGAAGTTTATTCTTTTCTGTAGACATTCTGTGGTTTTTAATGAACCTACAGAGTTAGGTATCCACCACACAAAACAGAATTTCAGTTCTTTGGTGTTTTTAGAGTTAACTCATCTGTTTCCTCCAAATCCTGGCAAGCATTAATATGTCTTCTGTCCTGGTTGCTTTACCTATTTTTTATTATTGTCCCAGCCAATGTGGTTCAGTTGGTCGGAGTGGTGTCCCATAACCAAAAGTCTGGGTTCCATTCCCAGTCAGGGAACATACCTAGATTTCTGTTTCAATCTTGGTCTAGGAGTGAATAAACCCTGATATGGAAGAGTTTCTTTTCTCCCTTCCTCTCTTTCTAGAAAAAACGAAAAAAAAAAAAATAACTTCCACCAAGATGGAGGCGTAGGTGGAAGCACTGTGCCATCTCCCACAACCAAGTTTAAAAACAACAAAGTTTTAGCAACAAAAATACAGCCAAATCACAGAAAATTGAACTACATGGAAGTCTGACAACAGCGAACCCTTCAGCCAAACTGATAAACCAGTGAAGGAGTGAGCAGTGGGTCAGACCTCGCAGCCCCCAGCAGCAGGAAGCAGCAGAGGGAACCGCTATTGTCCCTCTCTGACCCCGCCCCCAAATATAGCATCACAAACCAGCGACCTGGGTGGACCCACCCTGGTGAACAACTAAGGCTCTGCTCCTCATACATAACAGGCAGGAACAGATCAAAACATGGCTCAAAAACAACTCAGAGCCCCAGAGCCGATAAATCTAAGCAATTAAGAAATAGCCGAATTTTCAGATGCACAGTTCAAAACACTGGTGATTAGGATGCTCACAAAACTGGTTGATTTTAGTCACAAATTAGAGGAACATATGAAGAATAGATTAATTGAAATGAAGGGAAATGCACAGGAAACCAATAGTAATGGAAAGGAAACTGGCACTCAAATCAAAGGAGTGGACCAGAAGGAGGAAAAGAATGACCAAACAGAAAAGGATGAAGAAACAATAATTTGAAAAAATAGAGAAGCTAAGGAACCTCCAGAACATCTTTAAACGTTCCAACATCCGAATTATTGGTGTACCAGAAGGGGAAGGGGAACAGCCACCAGTGGAAAACTTACTTGAACAAATAATTAAGGAAAACTTCCCCAATCTGGCAAAGGAAATAGACTTCCAGGAAATCCAGGAAGCTCAGAGAGTACCAAAGAAGTTGGACCCAAGAAGGAACACACCAAGGCACATCATCATTATATTAGCCAAGATTAAAATGAAGGAGAGAATCCTAGAAGCAGCAAGAGCTAAGGGGACAGTCAGCTACAAAGAACTTCCCATCAGACTGTCAGCTGATTTCTCAAAAGAGACCTTACAGGCAAGAAGGGGCTGGAAAGAAGTATTCCAAGTCATGAAATGCAAAGACCTACATCCAAGATTGTTCTATCTAGCAAAGCTTTCATTTAGAATGGAAGGGCAGATAAAGTGCTTCTCAGATAAGATCAAATTCAAGGAGTTCATCATCACCAAGCCCTTATTATATGAAATGTTAAAGGGACTTATCTAAGAAAAAGATAAAAAAGATAAACAGTGAAAGGACAGCAAACTCACAGTTATTAACAACCACACCTAAAACAAAAGCAAACTAAGAGGACAGCTAGATCTGGAGCGAACCATAAAAATGAAGGTCACTTGGAGGGTTAGCAACAGGGTAGTGGGAGAAGGAGAAGGTGGGAGAAGGTACAGAAAATAAGTAGCATAGACGGTAGGTAAAAATAGATAGGGGGAGGGCAAGAATAATAGGGTAAATATAGAATCTAAAGAACTTGAGACACATGGTCATAAACTAAAGGGGGGAATGGTGGGGGAGATGGTGTGCAGGGTGGAGGGGAATGAAGGGGGGAAATAGAACAACTGTAATGGCAGAATTAATCAAATATATTTTTTAAAAATTAAAAAAAAACAAAAAAGTCATCAGGTAAGGATGAAAAAAGTAGAATGCTATTGAAGGTATTTAGTTTTTCGTTTACTTAATAATATATATTAAACACATTATTACTACTGTGTGTTCTAATAGTTCCCTATTACTGCTGACTTTTGTAGTCATGTGAACATAAATTTTTAATTCACTTGTATAAATACCTTGTAGTGCAATTGTGAACCATATAAAGGTATGTGAGAGAGGCCGAAAATTGTTTTCCAAAGTGATTATACAACTTTGCATTTCCACTAGTATTAAATAAACATTCCTAGTGCTTGGCACTTGTTATGAGTCAAATTGTGTTCCCGTGAAATGTGTATGCTGAAATTCTAACCCTCAGTACTTCATAATATAAATTTATTTGGATATAGGATATTAGCAGAGGTAATCAAGTTAAAATGAGGCTTAAGGTAGATTATAATTCAATATGAATGGCGTCCTATAAAAAAGGTAAACTCAGACACAAAGGCACTCATACAGGGAAGATTATGTAAAGTGACATAGGAAGATGACTACCTACATGCTAAGGAGAGAGTCCGGGAGGAGATTTTTTTCTCATCCTTCAGAAATAACTAATCCTACCAACCCCTTTTAGACTCTGGCATTTGGATATATGAGACAATAAATTAATGGTTTTTAAACCACACAATTTTTTGAACTTTATTATAGTAGCCTTGGCAAACTAACTCAACATCCTTGTCAACTTTGGGATATTCTCAGGTTTATTTTTTTAACTATTGTAATAGATATCAAATGAAGTTTTACTGTACTTTCAATTTATATTTCTCTAATGAATAATCTCACTTGATCTTCATATGTCTTTTCAGTGAAGTATCTGTTAAGATTTTTCCCTCACTTTAAATATTAGATTTCTCCTATCATTGCTGATTTAATACTTTATTATGCATTGTAGATATAAGTCCTTTGCCAGATAGATGATTTTTAAAAATATTTTCCCAAGTTTTTTGCTTACTTTTACATACTCCACAGTGATTTTTACATGGAAAATATTTATATTTTGATAAAATTAAATTAATAATTTTATAGATTTCACTTGTGGTGTCATATCTAAAAGTTATCACAAAATCTGAAATTCTATCTAAAATGAAGTGTGGGTAGATACCCTTTGCCTACTTGCACAACCCAAAGAAGGATACCAATAAATTTTAAAACAAAAAATTACCACAACTGCCTGGAAATTGAACTGTGTGGAAGTCAAAAAATCAAGGAGTTAAAGAAGAAACATTCATCCTGTCTGGTAAGAGGGGGAGAGATGTGCCGCCAGGGTGCAGGGGACTGGCTGCAAGGAGGTGGCTAGTGGATCTGGTAAGACAGTGGTTGATGGACCATGTAGTCCCACATTTGTGTGCAAATAAACCAGGAGAAACAACTGTGGAACAAGACAGACTGCACAACCCAGGGTTCCAGTGTGGGGAAATAAAGCCTCAAAGCCTCTGTATGAAAAAACTTGTGGGAGTTGAAGCAGCAGAAGAAACTCTGAGCCTCACAGGAGGGTATGTTGGAGAGACCCACAGGGTCCTAGAATGTACACAAAAACACAAAACCACCAACCCAGGAATCAGCACCAGAAGAGGCCAATTTGCTTGTTGGTAGCAGAGGAAGTGACTGAAAGCCAGCTAAGAGCTGAACAAGCAGTAGTGTTTCCTTTTGGACCCCTCCCCCACATACAGTGCCACAGTGCAGCAACCTGGGTTGTCCCACCATGGCAAATACCTAAACCTCTGCCCCTTACTAGGTAACAAATAAGCAGAGAGAAAAAAATCCCACAAATGAAAGAACAGATCAAAACTCTAGAAAAAAATACAGCTAAATGAGATAGCCAACCTATCTCATGCAGAATTCTAAACACTGGTAATCTGGATGCTCACAGTAATGGTTGAGTATAGTCACAAAACAGAGGAAGAAGTGAAGGTTATGCAAATGAATTAAAGGAAAATGTACAGAGAACGAACAGTGAAGGGAAAAAAAAACTGAGACTCAAATGAACAGTTTGGAGCAGAAGGAAGAAACAAATTTTTAACCAGAGAAGAATGAAGAAAAAAATAATTCAAAAAAGTGAGGAAAGGCTTAGGAACCTCCGTGACAACTTTAAATGTTCCAACACCCCAATCATAAGGGTGCCATAGGAAGAGAAACAATAAGAAATTAAAATTTATTTAAAAATATAATGAAGGAGAACTTCCCCAATCTGGGAAAGGAAATAGATTCCAGGAAGTCCAGGAAGCTCAGAGAGTCCCAAGGAGGCGCACACCAAGGCACATCATAATTACATTATCAAAGATTAAAGATAAGGAGAGAATCATAAAAGTAGCAAGAGAAAAGGAGACAATTATATAAAAAGGGGTTCCCATAAGACTATCAGCTGATTTCTCAAAAGAAACCTTGCAGGCAAGAAGGGGCTGAAAAGAAGCATACGAAGTCATGAAAGGCAAGGACCTACATTCAAGATGACTCTATCCAGTAAAGCTATCATTTAGAATGGAAGGGCAGATAAAGTGCTTCTCAGATAAGGTCATATTAAAGGAGTTCATCATCACCAAGCCCTTATTATATGAAATGTTAAAGGGGCATATAGAAGAAAAAGGAGATTGAAAACTATAAACAGTAAAATGACAACAAACTCACAACTATCAACAACCAAACCTAAAAAAAAAAACAAAAACAAACTAAGCAAACTAGTACAGGAACAGATTCACAGAAATAGAGATCACATGAAGGGTTATCAACAGGGAGTGGGAGGTGGAGGAATGGTGGAAAAGCTACAGGGAATAAGAAGCTTTTTAAATGGTAGGCACAAAATAGACAGGGGAAGGTTAAGAATAGTATGGGAAATGGAGAAGCCAAAAAAACTTGTACATAACACCAATGGACATGAACTAAAGTTGGGGGAATGATGGTACGAGGGGGAGTACAAGGTGAAGGGTATTAAAGGGGAGTAAAAATGAGACAACTATATAGCATAATCAATAAAATATATTAACATTTAATAAAATGAAAGTTATCACAAAATCTAAGATCATGGATTTTTAAAAATGTTTCCTTCTAAATTTTCATACATGTTTTACAGTTTATATTTAGGTTTATGTTTAAATTTTAGTTAATTTTTGTATAAGAGAATATGTGATGAATTTTATATAATCAAGCTGACTGTGTTTGTATAGATCTATTTATGGGTCTCTATTCTATCATTTATGTATGTGTGTATTCTTTCACTCTTACCATGGTGTCTCGATTATTCTAGATTTATTATATATCTTAACGTAGAATAATGTGAACACCCTACATATGTTCTTTTTTCAGAATTGTTTTATTATTTTAATTGTTTGGCCTTTTTATATAAATTTTAGAAACAAATTGTCACTATCTACAAATAACATCACTGTGATTTTTATTTTATTGCATTGAATATATAAATCAAACTAGGAAGAATCAATATCTTAGCAACTTTGGATTTTGCAATCTCTGAATATCAAGTATTTTTTGCAGAATTTGACAAGCTAATACTGTTTATATCAATGAAAAGCACCCAGAATAGAAAAAAAATTTAAAAAGACAAAAGTTAAAAGACAAATGTGTGGATCATGCTTTTGGTGTGGTATCTAAGAGCCCATCATCAAACACAAGGTCACCTACATTTCCCATGTAATGTTCAGAAGCTTTGGTAGTTTGGAGTCTGAGGTCTATGATCTATTAGGGGTTCATAGTTGTGAAAAGTAGACTGTCTATGCTAAGTCTGTCTATTAATTTCATTTCTGTTTACTTTATGCTTATGTTACTTTTTTATAGTTTCTTAATATGAAAGTATAAGTCATTATCTTTAATCTTTCTTTTTCCTAATGTATGTGTTCAGTGCTATATCTCTCAGTACATTTTTGAGGTATCCCATATATTTTGATAACTTATATTTTCATTCTTACATAGTTCAAAAATATTTAAAATTCATTTTTACTTCATTGGCCCATTGGCTATTTAAAACTGTGCTGTTTATTTTATTTTTTAAATATTTTATTTATTTACTTTTAGAGAGAGGGGAAGGGAAGGAAAAAGATTGGGAGAGAAACATCAATGTTTGGTTGCCTCTCATGTGTCCCCTACTGAGGACCTGGCCTGCAACCCAGGCATGTATGTGCCCTGACTGGGATTCAAACCAGCAAAACTTTGCTGCATAGGCCCATGCTCAATCCACTGAGCTACACCAGCCAGGGCCTGTGCTGTTTATTTTAAAATATTTAGGGATTTTTCATCTCTCTTTTTTGTTATTGATTTCTAATTTAATTTCATTGTGCTCTAAGAACATACTTTGAGGATTAAAAAAATGTAGGTTAAGATGTATCTTATGAACCCAAATGTGGTCAATTTCAGTAGATTTTCCATACGAGCTTGAGAAGAACAAGTATTTCTTCTGTTATTTCATGTATTCTATAAATATAAATAAAGCCAGGTTAATTTATAGTCCTGTTAAGTCTTCTGTATCTGTACTGATTTTCTATGAGTTAACCTATCAATTACTGACATAAAACTATTGTAGTCTCCAAGTATAATACTTGTCTATTTAACCTTACATTTTTCTATTGTCCTCTATACTTTTTTGCTTCATGTATATTGATGTTATTATTAGCAGTACAAATATACACATTTTAATATTTATGTCTTCTTAGAGATTTGACCCCTTCATAATTAGGTTAGTCTCTGTTTATTCTTGATAATTCCTGTTCTGAAGTTTGTTGTGACAGAAATTAAGATATATATTTAATGCTTTGATTAGTTTAGCATGGTATATCTTTCTCAATTTCTTTACTCTTAACTTATCTGAATATTTATATCTAAAATGGTTTCTTGTAGACAACTTATAGTTGTTTTATTTTTAATGCACTCTGATGATCCTTGTCTTTTAATTGATGTATATAGACCACTACATTTAAAGTAAATAATATTACAGTTGGCTAAATATCTATCATATTTGTAAGTTTTCTATTTGTTACAATTATTTTATTTTTGATTTTCTTCTTTTTTTCTGCCTTCTGTGGTTTTAAGCATTTTGTATTATTTCAGTTTATTCCCTCACTCAGAATATTACTATAGAAGATGGCAACGGAGTAGGATGGAGCAGATTCCAGTTCCTTGTACACAAGGGAGAGAATCCTGTTGTTCGGCAGAGGAGAAGCCAGGCAGCCAGCAGTTGCTCAGCATATATGAAAATAAGGAACCGGAGATCTTGACAGTCAGGGAGGAATCAGACAGTAGGGAGACAGCAGCGGTACAGTAGAGTCTTGGGAACGGAGCAAAAACAGGAACAGCAGGGAATTCAGGGGGTACACAGTCCAGGGACCAGTGCTTGTTGTGTGGGCCTTGACGGGCACCCAGCATTTTGGACCAGTTCCCAGTGCTTCTCCATCCCTCCGATTTTTCCAGAGCTTGGTGCCTGCCAAGGGACAGAAACAAAGACAGGAGCAGAAGGTTTTTCGGCTGGTGCACAGTCCGGGGACCAGCGCAAACCTCACAGCGTGCCTTGACATGCGCCCATCATTTCTAGGTCAGCGCCCAGCCCTCAGATTGACTTCTGGCTTCCAGTTCATCTCCCTGGGATTCTTTGGGAGCCCTGGGCCTACTGAGGGGTCTTTGGGAGAGAGCTGGGATCCTCAACTCCCTCCCTTTCTGGCCAAGCAAGGTTGGGTGCCAGGAGAGACTTGTTTGCTAGAGTTTACAGAGAGGGTGCTGAGGACAAAGGGCCTCAACCAAAGACTCTGTGGTTGCCAGCCCTGGAGAACTGATAGGCACACTGTGGGGCTCTGACTCCCATAGACACAGCCGCCTGGTCTGCTCCTCATCCAGCCTGGCAGTGACCTGAGGTTGGGCTCAGAGCCTGGAGTTCCCCCACAGAACAGGGGAAGGTCTGTGCTCAATCCCATGGGAACCAGGCAGCCTGGCTGGCACAAGCGCCTGTGCACCCCACAACCCAACCCACGGTGGTGGTAACCCCTGGGAAAAGAGCACTGTGAGGAAGTCCTAATTCCCCATCCTAGGGAGCTGGGGAGAGGTGCTGACAGTGTGGCTCCTGAGAGAGGGATTGCAGAAAAAACACACTACTCGACCCTCAGCCAGTTGCTGCCAGAAAAACCGGTGTGGCCATTTTGAAACCAACAAGCGACATTTCTTTTTTTTTTAATTTTACCTTTTTTTCTTTTTATTCTTCTTTTTCCTTTCCTTTTCTCTTTCTTTTTTAAAGTAATCTGTTATTTTTTAACTTTTATTATTGTTATATCTTTCAATACTTTTATCTTCTTTTTTGTATTTCTGTTTTATTCTTTCTTCCTTTCTTTCCAAACTTATCACTCTTTCCTCCATTCCCCTGCCTTTTTTCTTTTATTTCTTTCCTTGTTTTTTCTTTCTTTAACCCACAAGAGACACAAACAACTTGAAAATACGAAAAGACTAGAGCTGTACCCATAGAAGAGGTTTCCCAACAGTAGAGTCAGAGAGACAAATTTCACTTTGCTGTAGGAGAGAAGCCACAAGTTGCTGTGTATTTGAGTAGGTGGAAGCAGAGAATGACGGGATAACCAAAAGAGACCGCACCACTGAATTTCACAGCCATTCCACCATAGAAGTTCATACCATAAACAGAGAGAGTCAGAACAGATCAATCTAAGAAGCTGAGGCTAACAAAAAGAGTCTCACAAAAAATGGGAAGATAAAGAAGCAATCCCCAAAAGAAAGGCAAGGAGGAACCCTCAGGAAGAATGTTAGATGAAAGAGAGGCAAGTCAACAGTCAGATATTGAATTCAAAGCACTGGTGATCAGGAAGTTCAAAGGGGTCACAATAAACGACCAAAAACTACAGGGGAGCTACAACAACCTCACCACAAACTATATCAACATGAAACAAGAAATGGAAAATATTAGCAAGGGACAAGAGGAAGTAAAGAATACAATTTTCGAATTGAAGAACACAGTAGAAAGCATTAAAAGTAGAGTTGATGAGACAGAGAATTGGATTAGCGACTTGGAGGACAAAGTAGAAAGCATCTCACAGAAAGAGCAGGAAAAGGAAAAGAGGCTCGGGAAGAATGAAGAGGGATTAAGAGAAATGAAAGATAATATGAAACATAATAATATCCAAATAACAGGAATACCAGAAGGAAAAGAAGAAGAACAAGAGATAGAAAATGTATTCGAAAGAGTAATGAAAGAAAATTTCCCTAAATTGATGAGAGAAAAAGTCACACAAATCCAGGAATCACAGAGAGTCCCAATAAAGAGGAACCCAAACAGGCACACTTCAAGACATATCATCATTAAATGGCAAAATTCCAAGACAAAGAGAGAATCTTAAAAGCAGCAAGAAAGAAAAAAAAGTAACATACAAGTGAGCCCGAATAAGGTTAGCTACTGACTTCTCAATGGAAACACTTCAAGCAAGAAGAGCATGGCAAGAAATATTCCAAGTAATGAGAACCAGAGACCTACAACCAAGGCTACATTACCCAGCAAGGCTCTCAATCAAGATAGAAGACCAAATAAAGAGCTTCCAAGACAACAGAAGTCTAAAAGAATATGCTTCCACCAAACCAGCCCTAAAAGATATACTAAAAAGACTGATTTAAGGAAAGGAAGGAAAAGAGAGAGACAGAGAGGAACACAAGTACAAAAATGGCAATGAATAAGTACCTATCAATAATAACCTTGAACATAAATGGATTAATGTTCCGTTCAAAAGATACAGAATACTTGAATGGATAAGAAAGCATGACCCACACATATGCTGCCTACAAGAGACCCACCTCAGGACAAAAGACCATCACAGACTAAAAGCAAAAGGCTTGAAACAAGTTTTCCAAGCAAATGAACAAGAAAAAAAAAGCTGGGGTAGCAATTCTCATATCAGACAAAATAGACTTCAAAAAAAGGGCCATAAAGAGAGACCCAGAAGGTCACTTCATTATACTCAAGGGAAGAATCCACCAAGAAGACATTAACATCATAAATATATATGCACCCAACATAGGAGCACCCAAATATATAAAGAAAATCTTAGAGGAATTCAAAAAAGATATTGACAGCAACACAACTATAGTAGGGGATTTTAACACCCCACTATCAAAAGTGGACTGATCTTCCAAACAAAATACCAACAAAGATATTGTGGCATTAAACAATACCCTAGATGAAATGGGCTTAACTGATATATATATAGAGAGAGAGCCCTTCATTCCATAGAAGCTAAATACACATTCTTTCCAAATGCACATGGAACATTCTCAAAGATAGACCACATGATAGGACACAAAACAAACCTCAACAAATTCAAGAATATTGAAAGCATACCAAGCATTTTCTCTCACCACAAGGGGCTGAAATTGGAAACCTACCCCAAAGGAAAAAAACCAAAACACCCAAAATCATGGAGACTGAATGGTATGCTATTAAACAACGAATGGGTCAAGAATGAAATTAGGGAAGAAATCAAAAAGTTTCTGGAAACAAATGAAATTGAACTCACAATAGCCCAAAACTCATGGGACACAGCAAAGGCAGTCCTGAGAGGGAAGTTTACATCAATACAGGCCTAACTAAAGAAGACAGAAACATTTCAAACAAACAACCTAACCCTATGCCTGCAAGAACTGAAGGAACAACAATAAAAAAAGCCCAGAGCAAGCAGAAGGAAGGAAATAACCAAGATCAGAGCAGAACTAAATGACATAGAGACTAAAAGCACAATTCTAAAGATCAATGAATCCAGGAGTTGGTTCTTTGAAAAGATAAACAAAATAGACAAGCCTTTAAGTAGGCTCATCAAGAAAAGAAGAGAGTGGACACAAATAAACACAATCAGAAATGGAAGAGGAGAGATTACAACTGATACCACAGAAATAGAAGGGATTGTAAGAAATTACTATGAAGAACTGTATGCCAAGAAATTTGAAAACCTAGGGGAAATGGACAAATTTCTACAAAAATATAATCTTCCAAAACTCAATAAAGAAGTGGAAAACCTGAAACCTAAACAAACCAATAACAGCACATGAAATTGAAACAGTAATTAAAAAACTCCCCTTACACAAAAGCCCTGGACCAGATGGATTCACAGGAGAATTCTACAAAGCATTTAAGGAAGAGTTAACCCCTATTTTTCACAGAATGTTCCAAAAAATCCAAAAGGATGGAAACTCCCAAACTCTTTTTATGAAGCCAGCATCATCCTAATTCCAAAACCAGATAGAGACACAACAAAGAAAGAAAACTTCAGGCCAATATTGCTGATGACCATAGACACTAAAATCCTCAACAAAATATTGGCAAATAACATTTAACAATATATCCAAAAAATCATACACCATGGCCCAGTGGGATTCATCCCAGGGATGCAAGGACGGTTTAATATTCACAGATCAGTAAATGTAATACACCACATAAACAAAAGCAAAGAAAAAAACCACATGATCATATCGATAGACGTGGAAAAAGCTTTTGATAAGACACAACACCCATTTATGATAAAAACACTCAGTAAAGTGGGAATATAGGGAGCATTCCTCAATATAATAAAGGCCACATATGAGAGACCTACAGCCAACATCATACTCAATGGGCAAAAACAAAAAGCTTTTCCATTAAGGTCAGGGACAAGACAAGGATGTCCACTTTCACCACTTCTATTTAATATACTACTGTAAGTTTTAGTCACCACTATCAGACAAGAAAAGGAAATAAAAGGCATACAAATCAGAAAGGAGGAAACAAAACTGTCATTGTTTGCAGATGACATAATAGTGTACATGGAAAATCCTATAGACTCTACTCAAAAACTGCTTGAACTAATAAATGAATTTGGTAAAAGAGTTGGTTACAAAGTCAATATCCAGAAATCAAAGCCATTTTTATATACTAACAGTAAATTAGCAGAAGCAAAAATCAAGAAAAAATACCATTTGATATAGCAAAACAATAATAAAATATCTGGGAATAAACCTAACCAAAGAGGTAAAAGACCTGTATGCAGAAAACTACACAGCACTGAAGAAAGAAATCAGGGAAGACACAAACGAATGCAAACATATACCGTGTTCATGGATTAGAAGAATTAACATCATCAAAATGTCTATACTACCCAAAGCAATTTACAGATTCAATGCAATACCTATTAAAGTGCCAACGGCATATTTCACAGATATAAAACAAATACTTCACAAATGTATATGGAACCATAAACCAGCCTGAATATCAGCTGCTATTTTGAGAAAGAAGAACAAAGTAGGAGTGATCACAATACCTGATATCAAATTGTATTACAAGGCCACTGTAATCAAAATAGCCTGGTACTGGCATAAAAACAGGCACATAGACCAATGAAACAGAACAGAGAGCCCAGAAATCAACCCAACTCTCTATAGTTAATTAATATTCCACACAGGGGACAGTAACATAAAATGGACTAAAAATAGCCTCTTCAACAAACGGTGTTGGGAGAACTGGACACTACATGCAAAAAAATGAAACTTGAGCACTGACTTACACCATACACCCAAATAAATTCAAGGTGGATAAAAGATTTAAATGTAAGCTGTGAAACCATTAAAATCCTAGAGGAGAACATTAGCATGAAAATCTCAGATATTTCACACAGGAGCTTTTTTACTGATATTTCCCCTACAGCAAGGGACATAAAGGAAAGAATAAACAAATGTGATCTCATCAAAATAAAAAGTTTCTGCATGGCTAAAGAAAATAGAATTAAAATAAAAAGACAACCAACTGTATGGGAAAACATAATTTCCAGTGATACCGCAGACAAGGGTTTAATCTCCAAAATATACAAAGAGTTTTCATGTCTCCACTCTAAGAAGAAATCTAACTCAATTAAAAAATGGGAAACGGACTTGAATAGACACTTCTCCAAGGAGGACATACAGAGGATCCAGGGACACATGAAAACATGCTCAATATCGCTAGCTATCAAAGAGATGCAAATTAAAACCACAGTGAGATACCACTTTATACTAGTCAGAATGGCTATCATAAACAAAGCAACAAACAACAAATATTGGAGAGGTTGTGGGGAAAAGGGGTCCCTAGTTCACTGTTGGTGGGAATGCAGATGGTACAGCCATTATGGACAACAGTATGGAATTTTCTAAGAAAACTAAAAATGGACCTGCCTTATGACCCAGCAATTCCATTGCTGGGACTATATCCTAAGAACCCTAAAACACCAATCCAAAAGAACCTATGCACCCCAATGTTCATAGCAGCACAATTTACAATAGCAAAGAGCTGGAAGTAACCTAGGTGCCCATCAGTAAATGAATGGATCAAAAAATTATGTTACATACACACAATTGAATTCTATGCAGCAGAAAACAAAGAAGGAGCTCCTACCCTTTGCGATAGAATGGATGGAACTGGAAAGCATTATGCTGAGTGAAATGGGCCAGGTGTTGAAAGACAAATACCATATGATCTCACCTTTAACAGGAAGCTAAACAACAAAACAAACAAGCAAGCAAAATAAAAACAAGACACTGAAATAGAGAACAGGGGGCAGTGACCAGAGGGGAGAGTGGAGGGAATTTCAGGGGAAAAAGGGGAAGGATTTACAGGAACTAGTATAAAGGACACATGGACAACAAATAAGGGGGGTGGAAATGGGAGGGTGGTGGGGAGCATGGGAGGCGGGGCTGGGATGGGAGTAAAAGACAGAATACTGTAGTTGAAAAATAATTAAATAAAAAATAATATTACTATAATATTTTTAATATTCGTGCTTGTAGAGTGTACAATGTGTTTAAATATTCTAAATTAAATATTAACATACCACTTTACAGGTAGCAAAATTTTTCCTAAGTCCTCTCTTTTATCCCTGGTGACATTGCTGTTATTTATTTCACTTGCCTATGTTAAAATCATGAAATATGAGGAGAGACCCAGAATTAACTTCTGTAGTGTGGACCCTTTGTAGTACAGGCTTCCTCCACTGAGTGTTCTAGAAACCTATCTGTATCAGTGTACTAGCTGGCCTTGTTGTGAGAGGCTACATTTAGCTTCAGTGAATTCTTTTTGAAGACTCTTTCAAGACATCTGCCTATTTACCAATGCACCTGCCCTCACCATACCGAGTATTCAGCAGTTTTTGACCAAAAATGGCATGAGCATCATGCTATGCCCTCCCTATTTATCTGATCTTGCCCTGAGCAACTTTCTTTTCATTTCTCCAGATGAAGAAAATCCTCAAAGGGAGATATGTTGCTAATGTGAAAGAGGTAAAACAAAAAAAGACAGAAGCACTGAAAGGCCTCAAATTCGGCAAGTTCTAAAATGGTTTTTGAATAGGGGAAAATATCTTGATAGGTGTGTTGCATTAAATGTAGAGTTATTTGGAGATGACTTCACTTTAAACATGTAAGAATAAATACATAATTTTGTATTAATTATTTATGGAATTTTTTATTCCCTCCTCATACATCTATTATTACTTCAAACAGATATAACTTTTAATCAATTAAGAATAGAAAAATAATAGACTTTTTCTTCTCTTTTGTTTGTTTGTTTTTACTTGTTCTTATTTTTTAATCTATTTTTATTTTAATCATTGTTCAAGTACAGTTTTCTCCCTTTTCTCCCCATCCCCGCCCAGCCCCTCAGCCCTCCCCATTTCCCTCCCATTTCCACCTCCCTCTTGTTATTGTACATGTGTCCTTTATTTTTTCTTGATTCTATTTTTTCATGTAGGTCAAGTTTCTGCCCTATATACTTTTCCTTCTGTCTGTAAAAATTACTTTAATATTTCTTGCAGGGCAGTTCTGAGGGTGATGAATTACTTCAGGTTTTGATCATCTGAAACGTTCTTATTTCTCCTTCACTTTTGAAGATTTTTCTGCATATAATTTTCTACATTTGTGCTTTTTTTTTTCAAAATTGTACATATTTAACTCCCCTCTCTTACTGCTTGCCAATTTCTGGTAGAAAATTTAATGTAGTTCCTATCTTAGTTTATCTACAGTTTAGATTACCTTTTCCTGGATTCATTGAATATTTTCTCTTTTTTGTTTTTCTGCATTTTGAAAATGATACACCTTGTGCTAGAACTTTCTGTATATATCCTGCATAGTATTTTTGAGAGCTCTAGATTTGTGGATTGCTTTCTGTCAGTTTTGGAAATTCTTAGTTGTTATTATTTACAATATTTTGCATATATGTTATACCTGTAAAAACTGCCTCACACTTCTTGGTTTCTCTATTCTGTTTATGTTTCATTCTTTTTTATCTCTGCATTTGAGTTCAGGAAGTTTATCTTGACCTATCTTCAAGCTCAGTGATTCTTTCTTTAGCTGTTTCAGGTTTACTAATGTGCCCATTAAAGGGATTCTGCTATTTGTTCATGCTTTTGATTTACATAATTTTCATTTGATTCTTTCTTTAAGTTTATATCTCTCTGCTTACATTACACATCTGTTTCTGCACATTGTCTACTTTTCCCTTGAGATTTCCTTAAGCTATCAATCATAGTTACTTCAAATTTTCTGTTCAGGAATTTCAACATCTACATAATATTTGATGCTGGTTCTGATTATTGTTCTTTCTCTTCGGATTTTCCTTTTTTCTTGCCTTTTTCATGGCTCTAAAATTTTTGTTGAAAATTGAGCATTTTGTGTTGAGTATAGAAGTAAAACAAATAAACTATTAGTGTGAGAATTTATGCTAATTTGTCCAGTAGATGAGGACAGAGTTTAATGTGTACTGTAATTATACATATCAGAGACTTGATTTTCTTTTTTGCCTTTGTTTTTGTCTCCCAACATGATTTCCTTAAATACTTTTCTTCAGAGACTCTGTCATGCAGTGCCCCCAATTGCACACCACTGTTCTCATACTGGAGCACCACTGATGGTAGTAAATTGGGGGGGGGGGTGGTTTGTTGTATAATTTTCTGATTAAATGTCAGTCCTTTAATGGACCTTTCCCTTAGGACTGTCACCTTCTAACTTGTTTCTCTTAGTGTACAATTTTCCCCTTGTCACTTACTCCTTTCAATGGCTATGGGATCCCAATCTCTTTCCTTGATATATCCTTTAGGTGAGCCAGGAAGGCTAAAGGCCACAGAGAAGGGAACACCCTCCTTCAAGCTGGAATAATCCTCTGGTATAACCTTCTCTCTCTTTTTAATAGGCCTTTGGTATTGTAAGGTCTTGTAGTATAAGTATCTCAAAAGGGGAATGCTTTCCTTGCATCTTCCAGAGCCATGAGGAAATTGCTTAGACCCTCACCATGAGAACCTGATGAGGTTTCAGGAAATAAAGCCCTCAGAACTGTGAGCCTCACCTGGGAATGCTGCTCATAGAAGTTCCTTACTCTAATGGTAATTCATTCTTTGATTCCAGCAATTTATCAAAATTCCCATGAAAGTGTTCCTACCAGTTTACGACTCAGGCAGATTGTGTTCCAGATAAGCAAACCTAGACTCTGTCATTCTGAATCCAAATGCCTCTCTAAATCTTTGGGGGTTTATTGAAGAGTCTACTAAAAGTCATTGATTTTCAAAGTCTCCAGCTTTTTATTATTATAATAATAGGAGTGGCAAATTCTAAGCTCTTAACATGTTCAGATGAAAAAAATCTGGACAATATTCAGTGACTTTGCTAAATTAACAAGAAATTGTAGAATTTTATCTTTAAGTTTTTTTGAATTCTTTTCTTTGCTTGCTTTTTTGTTGTTGTTATTTAATTTTGTTGCATCCTGTTTAGGTAGTCTTTGCATAATCCAAAGCCATGAAGATTTCCTATGTACACAAAATACAGTTTGTGAATAATATTTTTACTTTTTAATTAAATATAGTGATTCAGATTTCCCAGTACAACATTGGAAGAGAGTGGTGCTGGGAATGCTTCTTTCTTCTTACTGTTCTCATAAGAAAAATTCAATATTTCAGTATCAATATATTAGACACCATATGATGGTAGGCACATTTTTACAGACACCATTTATAGATTAAAGTTATACCTTTATATCTTTCATTTACTAAAAGTTTATTTTTTAATGATGAAAGTTGTTTAATTTTATGAAACTCTTTTTCTAAAGTGTATGATCATACCTATGTCTTCTGTTCTATATTAATATAGTGAATCTTACAGATTACTTTTTAATGTCATGCCAGTCTTTCATTCCTAGAATAAAACAGACTTGATCGTAATATATTACATTGTTTATACAAAATGGATTTGGTTTGATTATATGTAACTTAGAAATTTAAAAAATCTATATTAAAGAAAAAGATTTGACAAGTTGTTTTCCTTTTTGACCATGGCTTTTGGACATTTTGATATCAGATTATCTTGGCTTCATTACAAAAGTTGTGGATTGTTAACTCTTTTTTCTATTGTCAAGAAGATTTTGTGTCTAATTTGTGGTGATTCTTTGTGAAATATCTACTGATAGAAGTATGCTAAAATTTCTTACTGTAATTGTAGATCATAGGTAGTATACCTGTTTTTCTTTTAATTTTTACTTGACACTTTATTGTGGTTATGACATTAAGTATAAACAAACCTAGAATTCTTATATTTTCTTGGTATATGTTGCTTGTGTTTACCTGGTATATCATATTTATTATTTTATTTTTAAACTTTTGATATTTATATATATGTGCTTCTTAGATTACCATTTTTACCTATTATTTTAGAGTTAGCACTAGATATTATAGTATGTATGTCAAAATCAATTGATACATTTAACATTTGCATTTCTTGGTCAGGAAAAGAATGTTAGAATAATGCAAGTCTGAGGGAATGAAAAAGGTAGTTTGTGCCCACTAAGCCACTGGAAAATATTATGTATGCAGTCCATCTTAGTCTTTATTTGCTTGTTTGCTATTTTATATACTTGAGTCAATACATTTCAAGAACACCATTTTTCCCCTTTTAGTTTGAGCTCATTTAAACTTTTCTGTTTTCTGTAACTGAAAACTGTCAACCTTGTACAGTTAGTTACTTGAACTTGGAATCTGTCAAGTCTTAGTAAAGGTTTGGTCCTGCAATTTCACACTGCCAAAAATAAAGAAAAATGTACTTCTTTCCAACCTCTCTCACCTCCCTATTCCATTCCCTACTCTGAATTCTGCCTCTTCCTGGGCTTCTCTCAGCAAGACCTCATCTTGTTCCACATGCACATTTATCAATGATGGTTGAGTGCTTAATTTTAGACCAAAGACTCAAAATAAGTCACTCACCACTTAGCTGAAAACTATGGGCAAAGCTATTTTTTCTGAGAGAAATGGCTGCAGTGTGTTTCTGCATGTGGCCATTGTTCACCAAGTCACCATGATGAGGTTTTATGTACCCTGTGTTCTGGGAGGATGATGTTCAGGGATCATAAGATCCTGTACTCTGCTGTTCCCTGTCCTTTCTGTGCCCATCATGGCACCTGTCATGTCTATGTGTAGGATAAATGGACAATTCATTGTCCAAACTAGAATTTTTTTAGAATTAAAGTGAAGAATGGATATTGATGATTATTCTAGACCCACACATAGAAATTGAGACTGTTCCAGGAAACATGGAATGTATGGTCACTATATCTATGAATCGTCCTGAGAAAGTGGGGAAGGACACTAGGAACTTCCCAATGTGCTTCCTAACAATGTTCTAGCTCTATTTTTTTTCTCTTAATAGGCAGCCATGGCTGGTGTGGCTCAGGGGATTGAGCACCAGACTACAAACCAAGAGATCACAGGTTGGATTCCCAGTCAGAGCATGTGTCTGGTTTGTAGGCCAGGTCACCAGCTGAGGATGAGTGAGAGAGCTGATGGGTATACCTGTCTTACACTTTGATGTTTCTCTCAGTCTCTTTCCCTTTTTGTAAAAGTAAATGAATAAAATTATTTAAAAAATAAATAGACTGTAGGAGCCCTTTGACTCTCATAATCTCTCACTTCTAATTCATTGGGTCTCTACACAAGAGACTTACTTTGATTTTTATTACTTCTAAATAAGAAAATTGAAATTCTAAACGAGAAAACACAAATGACTATTGTACAAATAGAAGTGGGGTTTGGTGATGAAAACCATAAAGCAAGAAATAACTTTCTGGCTGATTAGACATCTTCCTCTGTTCCATAGTACATATAAAAGCTAGGTGTGAAGTAGGTGAATTATTGGATTTATTGCAGGGCACAGAATATTGGGGGCCCTTGTTCAAAATACAAGAAAGAAAAGCTTTAAATGGCATTGACAATATAAAGTTCCAACTTTCTCCTTAGTTTCCTTTATTCTTAAAATATTTTATGGATTATGCTACCACAGTTGTCCCATTTTTTCCCTGTTATTCCTCTCCCCTGTGTACCCCACTCTCACCATCATTTCTGTACCTTAGTTAATGTCAGTGGATCATACATATAAGTTCTTTCCCTTCTTCATTTCCCATACTATTTTAACTATTCCCTATCTATTTTGTACCTAATATTTGTGCTTCTTATTCCTTGTACCTTTTTCTCCATTCTGCCCTCTCTCCATCCCCACTGATAACCCTCCATATGATGTCTATTTCTGTGATTTTGTTCCTGTTCTAGTTTGCTTAGTTTTTATTTTTGTTTTTTAGGTTCAGTTGTTGATAGTTGTGGGTTAGTTATCACTTTACTGTTTATATTTTTTCTTGTTTTTCTTTGATATGTTTCTTTAACATTTCATATAATAAGGGATTGGTGGTGATGAACTTTAGCTTGACTTTATCTGGGAGCCATTTTACCTGCCCTTTCATTACAAATAATAGCTTTGATGGATAGTCATGTTGAATGTAGGCTCTTGCCTTTCATGATTTTGAATACTTCTTTCTAGACCCTTCTTGCCTGTAAGGTTTCTTTTGAGAAATCAGCTGCTAATCTTATGGGAACTCTTTTTTATGTAACTATCTCCTTTTCTCTCACTGCTTTTAAGATTCTCTCCTTATCTTTAATCTTGGATAATGTAATTATGATGTGCTTTAGTGTGTGCTTCCTGGGGTCCAACTTCTTTGGAACTCTCTGAGCTTCCTGGACTTCCTAGAAGCCTATTTCATTTACTAAATTAGTTAAGTTTTCTTTCATTATTTTTTCAAATAAGTTTTCAATTTCTTGCTTTTCCTCTTCTTTTGGCATCTCTATGATTTGGATATTGGAATGTTTAAAGTAGTGCTGGTGGTTCCTAAGCCTCTCCTCATTTTTAAAAATTTTTATTCTTCATTCTGTTCTGGTTGAATATTTATTTCTTCCTTCTGCTCCAAACTGTTGACTTGAGTCCCAGTTTTCTTCCCTTCACTGCTGGTTCCCTGTACATTTTCCTTTATTTCTTTTCATACCCTTCACTTCTTCCTCTATTTTGCAACCATACTCAACCATTTCTGTGAGCATTCGGATTACCAATGTTTTCAACTCTGCATCTGATAGGTTGGCTGTCTTCTCATTACTTAGTTGTTGTTTTTTTCTAATTTATTGGATTTTAAAATTTAATTATTGTTCAAGTCCAGTTTTCTGTCTTTTACTCCCATCCCAGCCCATCACCCCCCACAGTACTCCCCACCTTCTTCCCATTTCCACCCCCCTTATTTGTTGTCCATGTGTCCTTTATACTAGTTCCTGTAAATCCTTCTCCCTTTTCCCCTGAAATTCTCTCCCCTCTCCCCTCTGGTCGCTGCCCCCCTGTTCTCTATTTCAGTGTCTTTGGTTATATTTTGCTTACTTGTTTGTTTTGTTGTTTAGCTTCCTGTTAAAGGTGAGAGCATATGGTTTTGTCTTTCAACTCCTTCCTGGCTTATTTCACTCAGCATAATGTTTTCCATTTCCATCCAAGCTATTGCAAAGGGTAGGAGCTCCTTCTTTCTTTCTGCCACATAGAATTTCATTCTGTATATATACCATAATTTTTTGATCCATTCATTTACTGACAGGAAGCTGCTATTGTATTTTACAGATTCAATGCAATACCTATTAAAGTACCAATGGCATATTTCACAGACATAGAACAAACACTTAAAAAATTTATATGGAACCATAAACGACCCAGAATAGCAGCTGCACTTTTGAGAAAGAAGAACAAAGTAGGAGGGATCACAATACCTGATACCAAACTGTATTACAAGGCCACTGTAATCAAAACAGCCTGGTACTGGCATAAAAACAGGCACATAGACCAATGGAACAGAACAGAGAGCCCAGAGATAAACCCAAATTTCTATGGCCAATAATTTTCGACAAAGGGGACAGCAACATAAAATGGACCAATAATAGCCTCTTCAACTTAGTTATAATTTTTTTCTGGAGCTTTGATCTGTTCTTTCATTCAAGCCATATATATATATATATATATATATATATATATATATATATATATATATATATTTTAATCTTGGCATGCCTTAACTATTTGCCAGAGTGGGGCTACCCACCTTTCTTCATTGTGGTGCTACATGTGGGGGTGGTGTCTGAGGTGAAAAATGCCACTTGCTCTGCTCTCAGCTGGGTTTAAGTCTCTTCTTCCACTGCCCCCAAGCAAATTGGACCCTACTGGTGCTGATTCCCACATGAGTGGTTTGTGTAGATTCTAGGACCCTGTGTATTTCTCCAAGGAAATCTCTTGTGAAGCTGTGAGTTTCTCCTGCCACCTCAACCCCAGTGGAATTTTTCAGTCAGAGGTTTTGAGTCTCTATTTCCCTATACTGGAACTCTGGTTTGTGTGGTCAGTCTGGCCCCCACATTGTTCCTACTGCCTTATTCATAAGCAAATGTTGTACCATCCACTATGCCAGCCACTGTTGCGACTGGTCCTCCAGCCACCACATTGCCAGGAGTCCTCTCCACCCCCAGTTGCCCATCTCCTCCCGTCCTACCAGTCTGGATGAATGTTTTTTCTTTAACTCCTTGGTTGTCAGACTTTCATACAGTTTAATTTTCTGGTAGTTCTGTATTGTTTTATTTTAATTTTAAATTTGTTGTTGTCTTTCTTTTGGTTGTGTGAGGAGGCAAATTGTATCTACCTATGCCTCTGTCTTTGTCTGAAGTCTTAACTTTTTCTTTGGTTTCTCTCTCAACCTGTCATAGTGGTTTTTATTCAGACAAAGGGGGACCCCTCAAAACATAGAATTATATTCCGGAGGGTGAACCCATTGTAGTACAGGATTCCCCTGCTAGGTTAGTTTTCTAGGAACACATTTGTATCAGTGTACTAGTTGGCATTGTTGTGAGAGGCTACATGGAGCTTCAGTGATTTTTTTTTGAAGACTCTTTCAATGCATTTGCCCATTTCATGGTGGGTGACTTAGTAGTGCCCCACCCACACCACAATGACTGTTGAAGCAGTTTTTGAGGAAAATGGCATGACCCCCATTCCCACCCTCCCTATTCACCTGAGCTTGGCCCACCTCCTTTTTTGTTTGTTTGTTTCTTCAAATTAAAGAAAAAATCTTCAAAGAGAAATGTTTTGCTGATGTAGAAGAGATGGGGAAAAAAGCAGAAGCACTAAAAGGCATCAAAATCAATGAGTTCAAAAACTCTTTTGAGTAATGAAAAAAATGATAGATGTACTGCATGAAATAGAGAGTACTTTGAAGGTGACCAAAGTTTAACTATTTAAGAATAAAAACACTTTTTATAAATAAATTCCATTTTGGGGGGTACCCCCGTGTATTCAAGAAAACTTTGCATCTGAGCGAGAATTTTTTTTTTCGTTGACAATGAACAATAAGCACAACTATTAGTTAAGTGTTTTAGAAAAAGTGTTACATTTTATTTTAACATTTCCTGGTTTTAAAAAACCAGGAAATTGATACATATGGTTTTGTGGACAGTTTCAACTGATTTTTTAGCTCAGTTTGAAAAAATAATCTTGGCAAGGATACTGATAAAATAGCTTATTGTTCATCATTTTGATCCATTCTTCAGAAATGAATATGCAAAAAGAATTTTGCATTATAAATTTGTTTATTGGGATTCCAGAAGGCAGATATCACTAACAGGCAGAAGTCTGCCTACATATCAAGGTTATAGATGACCATGTAAGAGAATACCATTAGGTTTAAATCAATACACCTGACCCTATAAAGATCAGGTCAGTCAATGGTACTAGGGGAAGTGAATCAGTAAGCTACTATTAAAAAAAAACACAAAAGATAATCCATATTTTTCCCCATGTTTCTACTATTGAATAGAAAGAAATACATTTTCATGCTGCTATTTCTATTTCCTGTAGTGATATAACAATAAGAACAGAAGTAGGAGTTCATCATCACCAAGCCCTTATTTTATGAAATGTTAAAGGAACTTATCTAAGAAAAAGAAGATAAAAAACACGTATAGTAAAATAACAGCAAACACAATTATTGATAACCACACCTAAAACAAAAACAAATTAAGGAAACAACTATAACAGGAATAGAACCACAGAAATAGAGATAACATGGAGGGATAGCAACAGGGGAGTGGGAGGAGGAAAGAGGGGGAGAAGGTACAGAGAATATGTAGTATAGATGGTAGGTAGAAAATAGACAGGGGGAGGGCAGGAATAGTATGGGAAATGTAAAAACTAAAGAACTTAAGACACATGGACATGAACTAAAGCCAGAAAATGTGGGTGGGAGAGGGTGTGCAGGGTGGAGGGGAATGAAGGGAGGGAAATGGGACAACTATAATAGCATAATCAATAAAATATATTTAAAAAAGAATACAAGTAGAAATAGATGAAAATTATTATGAGTACGAATCAAGATGAATTCACAGCAACATCAATATGAAAAAATGTATGTATGTATATTTTATATATATGTGTATATATATATATTCTGTGTTTGCCTCTGATTGTTTTTCTTTTCATAGCATAAATTTCAACATTCCCACTGCACGTGATATAAAGCCTGCTGCCTCATCTCGATTCTACGCAAAAGTAGAAGACTGAAAAATTACAACTGAAAAGATGCCTCAAAGTCATTTTCAGTTTGATAAAGTTGAAAACTGAAACACTAATAAACTTTACAGATTTTATTATTGTATATTTCTAAGATGTTTGTGGAGAGAGTTTACTTAGGTTTACTACAGTAGCAATCAAACAACAAAATGTTTATTTTTATCCAACCATTTCAATATGAAAAACTTACTTCTGAGCACCATGCTATCTATACCAGTACTTCTCAGACTTCAAGCACATGACCCACCAGAGACATCTGCTACAAAACTGGTTCTAATTTAGTTGCTTGTGGATGGTGGCTGAGCATTTGTTTTCCCCTAAAGAGCAGCTGATATGATGAAGTTGCTCATCCTGGAAACATGCTGGGGGTTCAAGGTCCTAAAAGACACAGATGTAAGTACCTTGTAAACACAAAAGTATTCACATTAAATTGCTGAAAAGGGTAGTTTCTTCAGTAAATTCAGCCTAAGAAAATTCCTGAACCCTACCTAACACAGTATTTTGCTCCAAGTTTTCTTTCAGCCATGATGAGAAAGAAGCTCTTTTATTTTTATTATCAACTTTAATACAAAAGCAAACTTTTCCTCAGAGGAATGTTTATTTTGGGTATTGGTGCAAGCAAGAGTAAGTGACATAATAGAGATGACTTTGAAAGTAAATACAGAATAGATGCAAAAATTCTCCAGATAGCTACTTATTATTATTTTATTGCACTACCTTCAAAAATAAGACTTGCATTCTCAGTTCCCTTTCTCTCTCTCTTTTTTTTAAAATAGATTTTCTTTCATCATACATTTAGTTTGGGAAGAAATACATCCCATGCTTGATCAACCTGCTTAAGTCACATTAACCACATAGAAAACCCTGCTCTTGATCCCTTTAGTAGGTCTAAGTTAAAAATCACTAACATTTCCTCCAGTAATTTTATCCATAAATACACTAATGCATGATAAATGCCAGGAAATATATATAGGAGAATATTATATATATATATAATATTTATGTATATATAATCCCTGGAACTATTCTAATTGCTTCACATATATTAACTAATTTAATTCTTTTAAAGTATTTTCTCTTTTTAAAGATTTTATTTATTTATTTTTTAGAGAGGGCAGGAGAGGGAGAAAGAGAAGGAAACATCAATGTGTGATTGCCTCTTGAGCACCCTTTACAGAGGACCTGGTGTGCAACCCATGCATGTGACCTGACTGGGAATCGAACCAGGGACACTTTGGTTTGCAGGCCAGCATTCAATCCATTGAGCCACACTAATTTAATTGTTTTAAAAAACCTGTGAGGTAAGTCTTATTATTCCTTCTTTAATAATGGGGAAATTGAGGCACAAGACATTAGTTGACTTGTACAAGTTTTCAAGGCAACTTATAGTGCTAGTATCTGGACCCACAGAACCTTGTCCCAGGATCCTCAGTCCAAAGTACTCTATTTCTCTGGTAGCAGAGATCTTCACTATTGAGGTCCAAGGGTGAGGGCCTCTCACTCTTTGTGAAGGGTTTGTGAGAGGAATTGTCTGTGCTCTGTTTCCAATACCTCTGTGACTCTCCTGGCACTCTTGTGGCCTCATTTCTAATTTCAGTTATGATCTAGTGACTGATTCTGTGAAGACTTGCAATGGTTTTATGCATGCAGTGCCATACCTCAACTGGCCACATCTCTTGCTACCTTCACTCAGTTGTTTGACACCCCCTCTTTGTACTTACACATGTGCGGTCTCGGGGTGCAAAGGACTTCATACCTGTGGGGCAGCCTCAAACAATGAAGCAGAGTGGGTGCCAATGGATAAGTGCTCCCTGCTGCCTCCTGAGGTGGACATTTCTGAGAAAATCTATCTGCAAACTCTTATCTCTGCTGTTCTTCAGGGAACACGGCTAAGAAATAGTTTTTTCACTCTATTGAAAGCTGCTTCCCAAGCATACATTTAACCCTGGCCCTGGCCTTAGTCTTGTAGTATTTGTTTATTTTAAAGTTTGGTAATGTGGATGTCCACCATTTTGTCTTTTTGTTGATAGATTATATAAAACATTAGATTCACTTAAAACATACTATAGAGCACTGACATTCTTTATATTGCATTTACGTATAAATATTTGATTTGTGACTAGATTCTTTTAGAAAAATAATGTAGTGCCTTAAACACTTACCTGGTAAAGAAAGTACATTTGGAACTTTAGTGTATATTTTTCAAGAAAGTAATAATATGCTTCTTTGTTCATCTGATTACAGTGTTCCCTTCAGCCTTTTATAAATCTATTAGGATGCTGCCTTTTGGTTTAGTTTTTCAGGTGGGAAGGACAACTTACTGATTTAATTAAAAGAGAAACTCATTCAACACAAGTGAAAAAATTATATTTTTGTCACAATGATAAGCTAAGTTAATGTATTTCAAAGTACTTGTCATGGATATAATTCTGACTTTAGGTGAGTTGATTATCCTTATTTATGTCAAAATATTATTTCAAATTTTTTAAATTATGAATGTGAATATGACCATTTCGATATTTTGTTATTAGAAATGTGATAGGATTATAGCACTGCCATCCTTAGTATTTGATGTAAATCAACTGTATTTTTCACCTCCAGAGAGGAATAATTTATCTTTTTATTGTCACATCAAATAAATTTTTTAAATAATCTGGCTGTAAATAAAACTTCAGAAGACATAAGAACATGTAAATGCTGAGGAATTTTGAACTATTTATGGATTGTTCACTCATGCTCTTTGCTGTGACTACATATGACATATGATAATATGTATGGACTCCCAGTTGCAAATCTTTAGAATATGGCAATGATGTGGGAAGGATTGTGACTTCATTCTGATTCTTCCTAGCTATAAAAAACATACTACAGTAGAGACATCACCTAATAATTATAGAAAGAATAAATTATATTTTCTAATATTTTATGCAGGTATTCAGCAAAATGAATTAAATGTACCTAAGATAGTTCTAGTTTACTTAGTCACAGCATAACTTTAAAAGTGACCAACATTTCTCAATTTAATATCATCCTAAAAACCATAGTATGGAAGGAAAGGGATAATGTAAATATCATCAAATTCCCTTAAATATGAAGAGCATCTACTAGGTGTAATTCGTTTGTTTGTGTGCTGTGAAAATTTTTTTAAAGAATTAAAAAACAAGCTCTTTTTCTTTAGAAACTTTATGTAGGGTGTCAGACAGAAAACTAATATACAAAGAAAGGAATGCTTAGACTTGCTTTGGAGTAGTTGGGCCTGTAGCAAACTAGAGAGTACAATCTTTTCCCAGGGCAACAATGAAACTATTTTTTTAGCCTGTCTTTAAATAATGAAACTGCTAGCTCAAAATTATCAAACTGGTCTGCCTTAGCATTATCACCACCATGTAGGTGGTGAGAGAATTTTCACCACCTCCAATAGGATTTTCCTCTGAAAATCCTATCCCACCTATGGAACTACCAGTATGTCAACTAAAACAAAGATGTTTCAAGATTTTACAGTGTGTTAGACATCAGAATCATTTGAAATAGAAAAGATAATGACATTAAGCATTTGGATCAAATTTCATAAAACTGGGCTAAATAAATTACACATCACTATGAACCATATATTAATCTGTATTGTGTCTCCTTCTTCAATCTCTATTTGGTAGTTTTGACAAGGCTTATTTGGGGGGAGTTCACATTTCTGAATTTTTGTGGTCTTGGAGAGGACATCTCCATATGTGTTTTCCAGTATGCCTTCCCAGATGAGCCAAGGATTACAAACTCCTTGGACAGAGCACACTTCTTGACCTTTTTCAAATCTGTCTCACCACCTCCTGGAATACTACTTAAGAGTATGGAAAGTGCTTAAAACCACCTGCTGAGTAACAACATCAATTCAGTGTTTCAACCACTTGTGAGTGGGATGGAAAGGACTTTGTAGAATTTCTTAATTCGTTTTTAGAATTAAAGTCTCAAATAGAGTTTTATGACATGACAGAGTGTCTAAGATTGAGTCTAGGATGAGTAGGCCAAATAGGATAACCTTGTCTTCATAATCATAACTTATGTAATTCTCATAAGGATTCTGAAGTCCAAGATGGGAAGATACCTTAGAACCCACCTAGAATAAACTTTCCTAATTCCGATGCTTGAATTCTGTCTTTAATTTGCTTCAAATAATTGTATGGTTTATGTTTGTTCCTGTGGCAGAAAAATCATCATGTCCAAAGCTAGGACATATCAGACAACCTTTGGTTAAGATGCAGTATTTTTCCATAACATTCACTAGGTTGTTCTTTGATAATTCCTGGAAACATGAAAAATGTGACTGATAACTTTGTAGCCCAACAGTACTTCAAATGTTTGAATTTAAGGCAATTAATTATTCATTACCCTGATATTTATAAGCCTTTCTAGGCAAAAACCCACCAATTTCTTCATCTATGCCTCTCATGACAGATGTTCATGCCTCTTACAATCTCATTTCACCCCTTTAAGTGACTTGTATCTCTTTACAACATTGGTTCTTCAACTTGTAACCTACATTTAGTAGATCAGAATAGACTCTGTCTTCTCAAAAAGGTAGGACTGCAGTTAGTCAAGCTGTTTGTAGCTACATGTCTGTTAAAATGTATTCATAGTCAACTAAAATTCATGCATTTTGGAGGCAAATTGTTGTTAATTATATTTCACATTCATTTAGTTTTTCAAAATTAATTTTGACTAAAAAGTAGAACATTAGTATAATTTTAAATTTGCGTTCTGCTTTTACAGATGTTATTAATGTGCTACTCAGATCCTTTTGCCAGGGAGGGGAAAGTTCTTCTGCAGCTGCTATGACTTCTGGTGTCAATGGATCACACCTGTCTCTAACTTTGGGGAATAGTTCTCGGCTAAGTTCATCCTTCATGTCCTTCCAAGCACATTTTGCAGTCAGTGATTACCTGAAACATAACACAAAGGCTCTCTGCCTCAGAGCATGATCAATATGTGGTAGAGTCGTTCCCAGAGACAAACTACTCTCCAGCTGAAACTTCCTTGGCTTACTCTGCCCTGTTTCCCTTACTTAGTTTTGCTTGAGAATATTCCCTCAGTAAAGCATGTGCCATAAAATATTTATTTCAGGCTATTTTCCTAGGATGCTTGGGCAAAAACATTTATGAAAAAAATGATAATAAAATATAGCTGTTTTGCTGGTTCTCACAGGTAACCACAATGAGCCCTTTAAGTTCTCTGTGTGTGTTTTGTGGAGAAGTTTTTTGGGAGTCAGGTATTTTTAAATACTGTGCATATTTTTGCATTTCTTAAATCACACATTTTATATTATCTTTTAATTTTCTTTGTGTGTAAATAAAGTCTTTGCTTTTTCTTAACTTTGTGCTCCTAGTAATCATAATTTTTCCAAAAGAAGTTACTGATGGATACATTCCTAAGACAATATTAATATCTCTCATTCTTGAACAAATTTTATGAGTACATTTTTCCCGCCTTCCATTTTTTTATAGTTGATAAGAATTTATTTTTATTGTGTTTTATTATTTGTTTCTTATTGTCTTATTCCAAGTGTTTTTCTGTTTTCTTTTTAATTGGTTACAGATAACTCTGACCAGAACCCCACCCCTCACAACATCCTTCTTCCTTCAGTCATCCTACTAAACCAGGTGTGTCCCTACTGTACACCTAGGGATTGGAGACTTTTCTTTGTTGTTATCCTGTTTGTTATATTTTCTTTGTTCCCTTTCTCTATTATTTTGAGCTTCCCCAGTACTGTCCTAAGAAAGGGTATGTATGAAGTAAGTCACTCTTGTGTGTTTTGAAACACTTTATTCTGTCTTTATATTTCATTGATAACATGACCAGACACAGGGCTCAAATTGAACATCTTTTCTTCTTCAGGATTTGAAGGCTTGCTGCATCACCACTGGCTGCTGGATTATGCTGCTGCATAATCCAGTGCCATCCTTACTAACAACTTTGTATATAGCTTTATTTTTCCTCCTATTAGCAAATCTATAGCTTTTCTTTATCTCTAGTATCCTGATAGTTCAGAATAATGCCTTCTTATGTGGGTATTTATTTTTTTTTCTGTTTTGCCTGGTAGACCCCTTCAACAATATGTGTTATCTCACTTAATGTTCAAAATTAAAGTGGCCATTATTATCCCTTTTTTTTTCTGATGAGGAAAAAAATTTTCACATAAGTTGTGGAATATATCCCAGACAACCCAGCAAAAATAGCAGAGCTAATAGCAGAGCTAAGCCTGAACTTCAACTACATTTCTAAGCACACTTTTCTTTATATGTAAACTCCCAGCAATATTTTTCTTTTTCTATTTATTTTTACTTATTTATTCATTTATTTTATTTTTACTGTTGTTCAAGTACAGTTTTCTGCCTTTTACTCCAATCCCAGCCAACCTTTCAGCCCTCCCCATCTCCCTCCCATTTTCACCCCCCTTAGTTGTTGTCCATGTGTCCTTTATACTTGTTCCTGTAATCCCTTCCCCTTTTTCCCTGAAACTTCCTCCCCTCTCCCCTGGTCACTGTTAGCCTGTTCTCTATTTCAGTGTCTTTGGTTACATTTTTCTTGCGTGTTTGTTTTGTTGTTTAGCTTCCTGTTAAAGGTGAGATCATATGGTATTTGTCTTTCACCATCTGGCTAATTTCACTTAGCATAATGCTTTCCAGTTCCATCCAGGCTGTTGCAAAGGGTAAGAGCTCCTTTTTTCTTTCTGCTGCATAGAATTTTATTGTGCAAATGTACCATAGTTTTCTAATCCATTCACTCACTGATGGGCACCTAGGTTACTTCCAGCACTTGGCTATTGTGAATTATGCTGCTATGAACATTGGGGTGCATAGGTTCTTCTGGATTGATGTTTCAGGGTTCTTAAGATATAATCCTAGCAGTGGAATTCCCAGCAGTATTTTATTTCCCATATTACAAGGGTGGCATTTTGTTCGATGAATTTTGTTTTTCATGAAACATTAATTGTAACTATTATTTAATTATTTTGAGTTAGTAAAAGCTAAAAGTCCTACTCTCTAACTTTAACAAATATTTATGGATACTGATTGTATCATTATTTGCATTAATAATTGCTTTCAGCTTGATGGCTCCAACCTGATAAGTCATTCATTCCCTTTGATGAGCAATTTCTCTTGATTGAATATAAGCCTTTGACCTTTAGATACTCTTGGTAAGGCATTATTAGAAGAGTCTGCTGAGTAAAAACTTTGGCCTTAGATTCTGATAGCTCTGAGTTTGGAAATCTAATATGAATTTATCACTTAACTTTCTAGAATTTAAAAAATATTTCAAAAAATATGTCAAAATTAACTGGTATAAGAAATACAACAAATTGCTTCCATCTTAGACTTTCAGCCAAGATGGCATCTTAGGTGTATACACTGGGCCTCCTGGCACAAACAAAAGAAAGACAACAACAAGTTTAAAGACAAAAAACAACCAGAACTGCCAGAGAAACAAACTGTGTGGAAGTCCGACAATCAAGATGTGTTGTGACCCTCCAGGGCCTGGCAGTTTCATGGTATTCATGCAATGGAATATTCACAGAGCTGTTGGGATGTCTGGAATGCCTTTATTCATGGATGGGAGAGCCATGCATGCTATAAGCTGCATGTGTATCTGCATGTCTCATGCTGTGGCTCCTGCTCCTCAGTGTGGCACCCATCATGGCACCAGTCCCCTTGCATGTCTCTCATCACCATTGCCCCCAGCAAGGAGTCCTTACCTATTTAAATACTACAGTGGAACAAAGCTGGCAAGATGCCAGGAGTTATACAACATAACATAATTCTGCACATGTGAGCTTAATTCATGTTATAGGAACAGTTTATTGTACCCAGTCTTGAGGCTATGAGAACACTAGTTATCAGGTTCCTCCAAGGCTATGGGAACACTGCTTCCCTTAGCTACCCAGACACTTGGGTGAGGAAGTCAGACTGTCCCCACTTACCCTACAATCTACCCCTTCTGGGTTCCTCACCTTACAATCTACATAAGGATGTCTTTCACAAAGTCCCTTGGTGAGGAGGGCAGAGCCCTGCACCCATAACCCACAACAGCAGTATAGGCTGCAGCAACATGCACACAACACGCAAGTGCTGCTGCTGCAGCAGTACAAGCTTCAACAGCACACAGCCAAAACATGGGTAATCAGGCCACCCCTTGGTACAACAGCCAGTCCAAATTCCATACAATTAAGGCCTTTCATATGGACCATGCACCCAGAGGGTCCCAGTGGGAACTGCAGCCCATGCACCATTCTGCACCTCCCAGTAATGTCCAATAATATGGATCTGATACATACCTATCAGAGTCTAGCCCACCTGGGCTTGTTCTTTGGGGTTCTCAATGCAAAAGGGCTCTGGTCCAGCCAGATCCACAGCCTCAGCTGTGAGCCACCCTGAGCTACCCTTTAGAGAATAGCAGTTTAACGACCTGGGCTAGACTGCTGCTTCACCCCAGCATAGATGTCAGTCCAAGTAGCATTCCACAGGGATGTTCACTGTTTTGCTGGTTCTGAAGCCAAGTCCAATTGGAGACAGAAGCAGAAGATATGCACCATGGTAGGCTGTCCAATGTGCTCAGGGGGAGTTCAGTCCAGATCCACCATGCTGATTGGTTAGCCACTGAGGCATAGCTATGAACCCAGTCCACTAATCCACTAATGTGTTACCTTACACTCTAAGTGTGAAAAGACAGAGCAATTATAGGCACCACTAAAGACAAGTTAGGATCCTCATGCAATATTACAAGTAAGCTTCTCGTTAGCTGATAAGTCAGTTGCTGACAAAGGGGATTTTCCCGGGCATAAACACCAGACCTTTTGCACCTCAACTGGCGGTTCAGCATCTACTTGCAGAGTAACAGGGGAAAATGTATAATGGGCCACAGGGACATCACAGAAGTGCCACAAAGAAGCATTTCATATTTTTTTGGCCTTGGATTTGTCACCCTTAAGACTGAGGGCCATGTCCCAATCACCCATGGCACTATTTGTAAGTTTCTCTCCAACCCTTGGTCCCAAGAAGCAACAAGAGCCACCCAATGTACATAAAAAGCTTTTATTTCCCAAGGTCATGTCCAAATGGCTGTTTGCCCTGCCTCCACACTTCTTGGAGCGGAGCAGGCAAGAGAATATTCCCTGTTTTCCCACACCTAGTTTCAACAAGAACTCCTTAGTCTGTACCTGCAGCTGAATTGGAGCAGCAGTCTGGTGGAGCAGTGCTTCCACTGGAGCTGGCCACCCCTCTCTGATTCCTATCATTTAAAGTCTGGAGGACAGTCCATAAGCATTTTATCTAGCCCCTCAGTGTAGGGGTGGCAGCTGCAGCTCACAGACCCTGCTTTAAGAGACCATTGCACCGTTTAATCATTCAGGCAGCTTGGAGGTTGGCACAACCAAATGGCCCTTTAGACACACAGGATGGGCCTTTTGGGATCACAACCCCAGGGTTTAGACAGATAATTTAGCCTGCACTGGACACTGGCATGCAGGCACCAGGAGCTGCACTCGTACAGCACTAGTGCACACTGCCTAGGTGGGCAGCAGTTGCTGGTGCCACTACTGCATGCTCCCAGGTCACCAGCTGCTGTTTCTGCGACTCCAGTTACTATCATCTTCTGGGGACTCTGACAGGCACCTCACTTGTCTGCCACCTCCGCCATGGCTTTCTGGCCCCCTCCTTATCAGTGAGCTTTCTGGGTGCCAGTGCCTGATTCCCCATCTCTTGCCAGATCCAGCCTGCTCTCTTGCAGCCTCCCTGGTTGCACAGCCAGCTCTAACAGCTCACAAGGCTGCCCCACCTGGAACACTGCTGCAAAGTTCAGCTCCAAACATTTGTCCTTGGCCCACAGGCACAGCAGCCCACACTACTGCAGAAAGTTGAGGGGTCCTTGCCTCTTTTGATCAGCATGCTGCAAGCAGAGCTTTCTGGGTGCTGGAACTGTCACCAGAGCATCTGGCCCTGGGCTGGCCCTCTGGCTCTTCACTCTCAGCAACTGTGTTCCACAACTGTGTGGGGCAAGAGAGGAAAGGGGATTCCCAGACCGAAACTTCCCCCAGGAGCCATAGACTGCTGCCTTCCAGGAACTCAGTTCCTTTTCCCCACACCCTTTTCCCCTGAATCACTCACCGTGAGAGGGATGGGGAATCACAGCAGCTCAGCTGCTCAGAGGCTTTCTACCAGGGTGCAGACTCAAGCCTTCAAGGCTTTTTATCTCTACCTCTGTGTTCACATAACTTCACAGCATCAGGAAGTGCAGTCTTCTCTTCTTCAGCCTTCACGGACTCCACTCCTCTCTGGGATCTTGGAACTTTGCTGTGCCTCAAAGAATAGTCTCAGTCTCAATTGGCAAAACTGAAAGAAACACCCAGCCCACAGCCCTCAAGGCCTCACAGGCACTGGGCTGTTCTAAGGTCTTCCCCACCACTCACAGGGCTTTCTCCACTGTATCCATGCACCACTGACATACCACCAGTCAGTGGTGGGAGGGCCAAACTGCCAGGAGCCCAACCATTGAATAATCCCTGCCAGTGGCCAGCCACTCCAAGCCCCTCTCTGGGGGTGCCAGATCTAAAATCTTTTTGCAACAAATCCTAACCTCTATGCCAATTGTGTTGTGACCCCTCAAGGCCTGGCAGGTTCATGGTATTCATGCAGATGGAATAATATTCATATACCCATCAGGATGTCTGGCATGCCTTTATTCATGGGTGGGTGAGCCAAGTATGCTGCAAGCTGTACGCCTATCTTCCCATCTCATCATGGTCCTTGTACCCCAACATGGCACTCATCATGGCACCTGCCCCCTTATGTGTCCCTCATCATCATCGCCCCCAGCAGGGAGTCCAAACCTGTTTAAGTACTAAAGGGGAACAAAGCTGACAAGATGGCAGAAATCTGTCTTGAGGTACCCAGTCTTGAGGCTATGAGAACACTAGTTACGAGGCTCCTCCAAGGCTATGGGAACACTGCTTCCCTTAGCTAACCAGACACCTGGGTGAGGAAGTCAGACTGCCTCCACTTACTCTACATAACGAATTAAAGAAGAAACATTCACCCAGATCAGTAGGAGGGCCAGAGATAGGTGATGTGGACACTGCAGGCCAGTCCCAGGAGCAGGGTCCCAGGAGCAGGGACCCAGAAGCTATGAGCCGTGTTGTGGACAACATACCAACTTGGTTGGAGTATGTGCGCATCAGCCCAGGTAAGGGCAGATGACACCGACCACTTTTTGGTTAGGTCGTAAAATGTATTGGATTTCAAAGGAAAAGGGTTTTCTTCCTAGGTCACCCTCTCTTACAACCTCTTTGCAACTGTACCTTCTTTAGTAAGCAGTACCAAGTCCTCTTCCAACCATGTTGTCTGACAAGGTCCAGGCATAGAGGATTTGAATTCAAGAAATTTGTCTCCCCGGAGGAGAATGTGGCATCCAAAATGGGTTAACAATTGGCTGTTTTATTTTAATTATTTTACTCTTGCTGCTGAATATAGATAGACATTGTACTGTACTTACTTATTCCTGTAAAAATCACAGTTCAGGGGAAAACATTAGTATTTTCCATGGAACTGCCCAAAAGGATGAAAAAATCTCCACAGATTCCCCTCTCCCTTATACAGGGGTGTACGACAGCCAGGGTAATATAATTGTTAACCATGTCAAGTTGTGTAAATTACCCTGGTTTGAGCAACTTAAAGCAATCAGGACTGCCATGGTGTACCAGAAATAAGAAAATCAAGTTAGATCTCTTAAATCAACAGTTAAGGCCAGTTAATAAAGAACCAGGTTGTTGTTGCAAACATAGGTTGTGCTGCCAACAGTTGAGGGAATGGAAAAACAGATTAGAAAGACTTTCCCATGACTGTTCCTTACCCACAGATACAAAGGGTCTTCCAAGAAAACAAGTAAAACTATATAGACCCCTACCCACAGCCCAGGG
Source organism: Artibeus jamaicensis (assembly GCF_021234435.1). Lineage (NCBI taxonomy): Eukaryota > Metazoa > Chordata > Mammalia > Chiroptera > Phyllostomidae > Artibeus > Artibeus jamaicensis. Next base: position 3,487,986 of record NW_026521810.1, on the reverse strand, counting down.
ATATGGTTGGGATGGTCGAGGTGCATCTGCAAGGCAGAGGCAATTGTGGCTGGATTTCCTGTCTATCTCTCCTTACATGTTTGTTTGGGTGATCAAAAGGTGGTGGGATTGTTAGACACTTGTCTTTCAGGGTCATTGATTAGCATAATTCCAATGAACTTGTAAAAAATAATTCCTTGACCAGAGAACAAAATCCCCTCTAATGAAATAGCTCCTGAATGTCTAAAAGTTATTGGAGTAACAACCCCTCCTTTACCTTGAATAAGAATATCTATCAATTATACAGGCAAAGAAATAACAAAAGCTGGCTAGTTATTACAAACTAAACATGAAGAAACAGTTACTAAAGAGTCAGAGTTTATAGTACACAGAAAAACATTTTAGACAGAAAAGGATAGATAGCTAAGTTAGACATCACAAAGGCCTTATAATAAATATCCTATTACCTCTACTCAATCTAGCATATCCTTTTGCCCCATGACAAATTCTGAGAAACTTTAATATACAATAAAACATTAAAATTCTGTACATACAGCTATTTCTAATTGTCTGATTTATGGCCCTCCTGGTCAAAATAATCTTTGTTTATCATAACTGAGTCTATGGGAACTTTTGTATTTTTCCTGGTTACCTTTGTACTGATTTTTTCTGCTTAACTGATCATGCTATGCTGCAAATGTTAATCACTACCTGAAATAAAAAATATAAAAACCTGCTTGTACTTGCAACAAAGGGAACAGAACTTCACTGTCCTTTGAGGTGTGTTGTCATCTATTACCCACCTTTAGGGAATCCCTGGACCCTGCTGTGGCTAGTTTGTGGCACAGGAGCCTTACTCCCTCTCCCAAACATTTGCTGCAACCTCGGGTCAATCACAAGGGCGCTCACCACTGGAAGCTACCTGTGACAGGATTAGTTTGTACATGGACCAGATTGGAACACTAGGTTTCCTGCCAGCCATAAGCAAAAGTCTATGCAATGCGAGGCACACTGTAAAAACACTCACAAGCCCATCCCCATGGCAAACCCCCCTACTAGGTCTAGACTTGGGAGAAAGAGCAAAGACTTTCCCTTTAATCAGCTTTAAAAATAGCAACTAGTTACAGGGCAATCTACAAGCTATTCAACAAATTGTTTCTTTTAAGCCACCTCTTGTGGTCCTTTTGATTTTGCCTTTTATCTCTGTCCGCCTGCATTAGGAAAATTGGATAGTGAATGAGTGCTTTGGTTTCTATTGGACTCCAAAGATGGCTTTCCAGAAGAATTTAATATTAGTCGCAGGTTTTGTGTGAAATCTTTTGGCATTTGCTGAGCTCGGAGACAAGAGACACTGCCTCCCCTCTGCTTGAGAAATCGAGTGTTCCCACGTGAGTCAGAACCTTGTGAGGGTGTCTGGGGTCAATTCCCGAGATGTTCAGGGGCCTTATAGGGACCTCCAACACGCTTAATCTAACTTCTGGTTCGTCCAGGAAAGCACAATCTGAAAGTTGGTCACCTAGTGCTTCCAGCCCCACTGGCAGTTTTAAACTTTTGGGGGAAGAGCTGAGACCCATAAGTGGGGTTGTGGTACAAGGAAAGTCTGATACCCCTTTCCCTGACTGTCTTATACCAACAGCACATTTCTAACCCACTACATTCTTTTCACTAGCAAGACATAGGATCTGAGGGTGCAGGCGGAGTGAAAGCAAAACTGAAACTGGTTTGGTAATTGCCGAGTTTGCAGTAGGGCGGGGTGGGGGATGAGTTTCAGAAAAGGTTATTTTATTTGTTAAGGTTTCTTTAAAGGTTTCTCAGAATCCTCAACCATGGGGAACGAGATCTCTGAAGAACAAGAGCAATGTTTTAGGTTAGTTCAGCTTTTTGGGGCTGCTGAATGTCTCCCTGATAAGGGATCTTTAGACTTAGTTATTTAGGAAAAAGTTGGGTAGAAGTTGAAATAACACCAGGTGGTGTGGGATAAGATTCTAAGGTTAATGTCTCACTCCCTCTTTTAGAGGATTTAATTTGAAAATACTGGTTTGCTTGAATTTTGTTTTTGTTTTTGTTTTGTTTTTTTTTGAAAGGAATGGTTCTATTTCAAAATATTTTGGTAAACCTCTTGTAAATAGAATAAGATCTCTAATGTTGTTACACCATAAGGACTCTACTCAAAAATAATTTAAATTGATTGTTTAAAGAAGGAAAAAAGATCTCACTTCCCTCAGTAAAAATTGTAGGAAGAAAAATAATTAAAAATGTGTCTTTTAACCACTCTGAATCTATTTTATAGAGGCCCAGTGACTGCTTTAGTCCTAAGAACAAGGTGTGTGGAGCTTAGCATCCTCCCTCCCTCTTCTCCAGCCTCCCTAAAACTGTTAAGGGCACTAGATAATGAGATGGCTTACCTTTGAGCACACTCAAGGAATGCAGTATTCAATAAGAATGAACAACAGTGGAGAAAAAACTGTTTCTAAAAGTTATGAATGTATTCATAAGTTTGTCAATCCTAAAGCATGCTATAAGTGGGATGGGGGTTGTGATATGTTAAAGAAATATTAAGAATCCTCCTTGCTTATGCCAGAGCCAAGACCCTTTATTGTAAAAATGAAATATAGGTGTATTGTCTCCTGGGGAGAACTAGCACTTCTCTGCAGAAGAATAAGTACTATTTTTTTAACTCAGTACCTGTAAACACTGATTGTTTCCTTGAGGAAGAACTGGTTATTCTCCTAGAGGAAACAGTCAACTGAGTCACATAAGGTCCGTGGCATGTAACCATGTTTGTCTAAAACATATTTAAGCAGAGCACCTCCCCCATCTTTCTCACTTTCCTTAAAAACTCTGAACCTATGACTACCAGGTCCTGAGAACAACAGGGCAATTAACTCACTGCTCAAACACATTGCAGCTTGCAGAAACAGTAAGGGGGCCTGTTTTTCCAAGTAGACACTTACTCAGGTGCTCCACAGGCCACTCCCCTCTCTGTGGAATAAGCAGAGAATGTTAGAATTTGAGGCCTTTGGCCACTTAGGCCTTTCACAGAAATCAAGACTAATAATGACCTGGGATATCATACACAAGCCACTCAGACTTCCTTAAAAAAATGAAGAATTTGTCATAAAGCAGGTATTCCCCAAGAATTTAACCATGCTCGCAATATATATGTATAATTTTTTGAATTGTGTTGGTAATTTAAAGTCATGCTTAGATAAACAGTGCAAAACAAGCCTGCAGTCTCATACCCCTTGGTTTAATACAAAGGTCTGTTAAGGGAAGGAAGATAGAAAGACCCAGTTGAACTATTAACTTTAGGAAGAGGGTATGCTTGTGTTTAGTCTTCAAAATGACCTTTGGAACTGCTGGGGAAAAGGGTGAAGCCATATCACAGAAAAGGCTTCCCTGTTTGCTATCCACCTCCACCCATTGGACTCTCTTGATCCAGACCTCTTTAAGCTGTGTGTTACCCCCCTGAAGAGGAATTCTGGCAGGTACTCCTGGAGCAATATTCAACAACACCTAAGAGGGACTTTTTCTACCAACTTAAAGGGAAAAAATGATAAATCACAGCTAGAGCTACATCAGTAGCTGCAGGACATTCAACACTGAACCAAACATGAGGTTTTTCAGACCCTCCGTGATAATTTTGGCTGGCCGAATCCCCCAAAATTGGTTTGACAGACTTAACCTGAGAATGTAGGTCTTTGGAGTCACCAGTTGTTTACTGATTCTAATAATGCTTTGAATACTTTGATGCATTTGAAAATCATTTTCCCAGGGTTGTATAAGAGACCAGCAAGTAGCAAGCTTTGTGGGATCTATAGCAGTCCTAATTAAAAACAAGTGGGGAGATGTAAGAAACTACTACTTGAGATGTGGAAATGTAGCCCAGCACCCATGTGAAAAACCAGTGGGGAGCATGTTGGTACACAAGATCACACCCATGAAGAAGTTCTTCCATGGGAAATCAGGCCTGCATTATACCTAGACTGCTTTGCAACTTGCTCTTGATAAAACTCTCTCACCCCGAGTTCAGGCAGCAAGCCCTTGCTGTGTATCTTTAAAGTAACTTCCTGAAGTCTGTGCTAATTCTCCCAAGGACTGAAGTGTAACCATTCCTGTTACTCTCCTCATTCCCTTGCATTTGCAACATTTTTCCATACCTTGGACAATAATCTATAATGACTGAACCCTAAAAACTGGTTTGATGGACTGAATTTACAAGTTTGAGTCATGGCGGCCTTTGGATGCCTTCTTGTCTTAATCCTTATTTGTGCTTTATGATCTGTATGGAGGTTATTTTCTTAAGATTGCATTCAGGAACAGCAAATAGTAGGTTTCACAGGCTTAATAGCTACAGTTGATTTCAAAAACAAAAAAAGGGGGAGATGATGGGAACTGCCCTGCCTGGTTTCAGGAGCTGTAACTGCCCCCCATGGCTAAGGCTGAGTAAGCTACCTTCAGACCATAAGCCACTAAGGAGACAAAGTTTACCTCCTTAGCCAGGGCGACACCTCTGCTCCTTTTACTTCACCCTGCCTGGCCCCCAATGCTTGATGGGTTAGCCAATGAGGGGTAAGCTTCCTCAAGGGAGAGATGACCTAAGACAGGCACAATCATGGGGGCCCCCAGGGAAGGACTTGGGGGCTACAGAAAAAAGAGGTGATGGACCCTCACCCCTCAGCTTTGACATAGCCTGAGTCCTCTTTCTCTTTGCAAGAAGTCCCCTAAATCTCTTGGCTGACTTACTTCCCCTGCCTGACTTAAGCCTGAAACAAGGCTGGTGGTAGATGCAGCTCTGTGTTGAAAAGGGTAGGTTCCCTGGGGCAATCAGGCCTAAGAAAGAATGCATAAAATCCTCTGAAGCCTACTTTGCTAATACCCTCAATTTAAATAATAAAGGACCAAGTAGGAAGTAACTTTGTTACCCCAAAATTTAATGTCCTTTAGCTATCTGACACTGACTCAAAATAAGCCCTCAGAGTTCTTTGAATGTAATCTATTGTTTAACCATTTCTGTCTGACAATGATTAATTAGCTTTATTCCAGTGCAAATTGAAAGCCAATAAAAGCCTGTCAAGACAAAGGTCAGGGCACTCTCCTCTTGAGAGTGGCTAGGCCACTCTAAGGCACTCTCCCTTTGATATGGGAGTGGTGTCTTCCCTTTTCCTCCACAGGACTTGGTAGTCCCTGTGAATTTATCAGAAACAAGAATTCAAAAATATGAGGAAAGGCTTAGGAACCTTCGGGACAACTTTAAATGTTCTAACATCTGAATCATGGGGGTGCTAGAAAGAGAAGAGGAAGACCAAGAAATTGAAAACTTATTTGAACAAATAATGAAGGGAAACTTCCCTAGTCTAGTAGGGGAAATAGACTTCTAGGAAGTCCAGGAAGCTCAGACAGTCCCAAAGAAGTTGGACCCCAGGAAGCACACATCCAGGCACGTCATAATTACATTACCCAAGATTAAAGGTAAGGGAAGAATCTTAAAAGCAGCGAGAGGAAAGGAGACAGTTACCTACAACGGAGTTCCCATAAGACTAGTGGCTGATTTGTCAAAAGAAACCTTGTAGGCAAAAGAGGACTAGAAAGAAGTATTCAAAGTCATGAAAGGCAAGGACCTATATCCAAGATTACTCTATCCAGCAAAGCTATTATTTAGAATGGAAGGGCAGATAAAATGCTTCCCAGATAAAGTCAAGTTAAAGGAGTTCATCATCACCAATCTCATTATTTGAAATGCTAAAGGGACTCATCCAAGAAAAAGAAGATCAAACATATGAACAGTAAAGTGACAACAAACCCACAACTATCAACAACTGTACCTAAACAAACCGAAAACAAAAACAAACTAAGGAAACGACTAGAACAGGAACAGAATCACACAAATGAAGATCACATCTAGGGTTATCAGCAGGGAAGAGGAGATGGGGAATGGGGTAAAAGGTACAGGGAATAAGTAGCATAAATGGTAAGCAGAAAATAGTCAGGGGGAGGTTAAGAATGGTATAGGAAATGTAGAAGCCAAAGAACTTATATGTATGACCCATGGACATGAACTAATGATGGGGTATGCTGCTGGTGGGAGAGGGGGTGCAGGGCAGAGGTGAATAAAGGAGAGAAAATGCAACAACTCATAATAGCATAATCAATAAAATATATTTAAAAATAAATGTAACAAATATTCAAAAAATTACTTCAGATTTTGTAAGGTAGTTTGTAAGTATTCATAAGAAACCTAACAGAATTAAGGTATATTTTGTATAGCATGGAGAAGAAAACCAACATTTTATCAAAATACTTAACACTATAGAATGAGAAATCCATAAATATTATTATATCAGTTATAAGAATCTTCATCTAAAGGTACTAAATTTAATTTCCTTTCAAGATGTAAAATAACTCTTGCAATTTACCAAAATGATGTTGATAGTTACTCTTTCAATTAGAGATAGTTTATTTTTTTTGACTACATGATACTAGAATATTTAAATCCTTGAACTCGTTATCTGAGTCGAGGAAACACATTTGTGTGTGTGAGGCTGCGTGATGAATTCTATCCTGAATACTATATGTATAATAGCACCTCATGTTGGTGTTTTGTGGCTGTTTGTAATTCTTGCATATTATTTCAGTGATGGTTTATCATAATAAAATACATGTGTATAATACTTATGAATAACATTATTAATTGTGTGTGTTTGGAGAAAGACAGAGTGATGCTGACTTTTTCCTATCTAGTTACCATATCTTACTGATAAACTTACATCTGAAACATTATGTGGTTTTTCCATTTTTATATTAAATCTATGTGTTAGATAATGATTAAGAAAAGGATGATAAAAATAACTATGAAAGTATTCATTTGTAATTGTAAAGGTCTATTAATGATGGATAATATTAACACACTTGTTTTCTTAGAAAAGACTGTAATTTTGAGTAGAGTCAAAGGAAATTTTATTGCTGAGACTATTATTGCTGATACTTACTGAAAAAAATCAAGGCTAAGAATCCTAATGTCTTATTGCCATTAACTAAATGTTTTAACAGCCCTGTTTATATAAATACATGTACTCCACTGCGTTACTTCGGATCTTGAAGAATCTAATAAGAACATTTCATTTTTTGGTGGGTACCTTTTCTTTCTTATTAATTTGTCTTCACTTGATCTGTATTGAGTGTAGATACAATAAACTTCCCAGGCAGAGCTGTGTGAGAAGCCTAATGCAACATGTAATTCAGTGTACTTGCTATGTATATCTAATTAAGTAAAACTAACCTGCTCTATTTAGAAATTATGTTTAATTTAGTTACCTAATAAGAGGTTAGGTTTCAAAAGTGTTGAGAATCCAGTCAACTCTTTTCTCATTTTTAATAACTATTTTTATTGTTGTCCACCTGCAGTTATGTGTTCAGAGTGGTCAAGTAGGCAATAGCACTGATCAAGTGAATCTTGAGGGCCATTTACTCACGGATCTAGAATAAATGAGAACATCATTCTGATAAAATGGTCCCCTGTTTTTGTAAACATCAAAATAAAGCTTAGGCTAACAATGATTTTCTGCTTGCACATATGTTGGATTGTTTCTCCCAGTGCTATCCAAAGGGTTTTTACTTTTTAAAATAAAATATTAAGTCATAGAAAGATTGGGGGGAAGGTTATTTAAAAGGACAAAAATGAAGAAAAACAAAATGAACATCAAAGGAAATGTTTATTCCTGGTTGAAACTTCAACAACTGCTAAGAACTTCTCATGCACATTGACAACATTGTATAAGAATTAAACCAGTGTCACAATGTGGCTTGTAATGTGAACCAATCAAAAATAACTCATTGAAAAGAAAATAAATGTAATTTTCACTCTCATATGTGTCACATATATACACATATTTCTACATATACATGCATTGGAAAATCTCTACATACACATATACTTGAAAATTACGGTAAGGTTTGAAACCAGTGTATCTGTGAAGTGAAAAATACAATTTGCTCCACCTTCCTCTTAAGCAATTTTTGAGATTTTGGTTTGCAGCAAGTAACCTAAAAGCCTTCAGATCTGACAGTCATTTATTCTTGCAAAGACAAGCTCTGGGGTGGTATTGATTGATATTAAAGATGAAGCCAAATCTCTGGAGATAGGTTGCCATGACCTTGGCCTTGGGTCAGTGTTAGACTACTGACTTTTGAACCTAAGGCCTACCTACCAAATTCTGATATCTTCCATGCCACCTGAGCTAGTCAGCAAGGGACACATGTCTATGTGACTCTTGCCAAATCAGAATTGACTGGCCGGTCAGAAGCCTGTGAGCAGTGGGAAACATGGGTTAAAGTATGTCAATAATGTTTCAGAAGAATGATTTCTCCCAAGAATTGTAGCTGTTGGAATGTTTTGACATTTACTTGGTAGAGAAATGTAGCATGTTTTGTGAAGCACTTCAAGAGACCTGCCCGCTAACTGCTGTGGTATATTGATCTTTCTGTTAAATTGCATGGGCACACTTGGGAGATCATTGAAATTCAGGCAATGGGACAGAAAGGATAGGCTGCACCTGATGGTCACTAATGGTAATAGGTTTCGATCCTTGCACTTGAAGAAGCCATGATTTACTTGGTCCACTGATAAATTGAAGACACTAAATATTTTGACAAGAAAAAAAACATTTTTTTTTAGCATTTGCAAGGTAGTACCTCTATCATTAAATGTTATATATATTAGCAATGTAAAAATTTACCAAGTCATATTGTTTAAAATTCTGATTTTCTTACTGGTGCTGCTATTCTTTAATTACATCATTTTTTCATTGTTCCCTCATCTTTTGCATAAATAAATTTAAGACAGTCTCTTTATGTGTTTTCATTTAAATTTTGTTTCATCCTTATAAAAGAAATATGCTTTCCTGGTAGGGAAAAAATTAAACAAAAGCAAGATTAGATTGTACAGTAGAAAACAAAATGACCTCTTCTCCACTCAGTCATGAACTGTTTCCAAAATTTTAGTACACTATAGAATTATTATAACACACATCCCTACATATTAACACATATGCCACTATAATTTATTATTTGAGTAATTATATGTTACATAGTAGTGTAGTACTCACTTTGTATCAATATTTAGATTAATGCTAGGTACTTTTTTGCTGGCAAAATAAATTTAAAATATACTCGCATATTCTGATATTCTGAGTACTGTCACCAGTTTAGTTAAAGCATATTCTTAAAACTGTAGTCATTTTAATTTTAATAAGTATCACCACATTTTATTTTCAAATGATTGTACCATTTTATAGTGTTTTTAGAACTATTTTTAAAATTTTCCCGTTTATGTTTATTATTCCAAGATAACAGCTAAAGTTTGAATTAATTAATTAATTCTAATATAACTTTGAGGTTAGGATATAAAATAATTATTAAAATTGATTAGAGAATAGTTTATAAAATTATAAACTTCATAAATCAATGAAAGACCTTAAATTTTACTCGGGTTGATTTGTATTATGTAGTCCCATTCATATTCTGAAATGCATAATAATTTAAGTTAAAAAGTCCCTTATTATCTAAAGTAGGTTTAAATTTTGGTTTAGGATATATTTCTTTAACCCACAACTGGATGAGACAAAGATTCTCCTAATTAGAAGCATAGAAAAGGAGAAAACTGCTATTGGCTGTTAAACTTGAGGACATTTTGCAAACTTGTATTACATAGGAAATCACTTATGTGTTTCAATGAACTACATTCATGAGGAATACAAAGTACTTGTTGGTCTCTATTGTTGTTAAATGTAAAATGTTCACTAGAGCTCCTTGGGATACTTTCAGTTTTGAAGGTAAATGACATTTTCACATTGGCAGGAATCACAGGATGCAGACCTGTGACTGCTGTCACTGGGGCAGTTGCAGTGAACATGCCTTACAGATTTTTAAAAATATGCTTCAATAGTTTTTTTTGGAGGGATCATCACAGTGAAGATAAGGGATTATTCTTTCTATCCAACTAATTCACAGGACCTCATCTAACCTGGACAATAAATGTGCTAATTAGAACTAATAATTCTAATGGACACTCATCTAGTAGAAGCCCACAGATACCACTGTTTAATTCAAATAGGAAAGTATTTTGCTGCAGGCTATGAATGTGTTACAGAATGGACATGTGGGGCAGTGGTAGTGTGGTAGAGATTCCCTCCTGCAAGGGAGGTGGTACTCTAGAGACCCCACCCACCTACAGAGGGGCTGGTACTGTCATTGTGGCTCCCACCTGCAGAGGAAGTGGCATCCTGATAATCCCTACCACCTGCGTCACCTGTAGTAATGCCTGTGGAGGAAGTGGTATTGCCTGTGGAGGGAGTGGTACTGTGTTAGAGACTCCTCCCTCCTGCAGAGGGAGTGGTGCCAAGGCAGCCCCCAACACCTGTGGAGGGGGAGGTACGCTGGAGGTGGCAGCCCCATCTGCTGGGAGGCCAGAGGTGCAGAGACCTCTGCCACCTATGAGGACTGCAGTGCTAGAGGACCCACCTGCTGCAAAAAAGCTGCTGCAGCAAAGACTGCTCAGGCCTTGAAGGGGGTGGGAAACATAGAGACTCAGCCCACCTGCAAGGGTCTATTCCCTGGGTTCAGAGCATTAATGAGGCTGATTTTCTCATTATTCCTCTCCTTCTGTGTTCTACTATCAGGGAGGGTTTGTGAGACCACCTTTTTCTTCTGCACCATCACACAATTCTGTGTCTCTGGAAACTTGCTATTATGTAATGTTATCAGTGCATTAAGATAATGGAGTTCCTACCACCGTCCACACCATTGACAATACTGTTGCAATCTCATAATGATGCAGTAACTCAAGGAACCATTTACAGGCCACCTTTTATCATCACTCAAAACATATGTAGGGCAAACTGTCTTACAATAATAAATCAATATCTGTTTAGACATGGCATTCTTAGACATTGATTTACAGCAGTAAGTCTCCAAATCCCCTAGAATTCTACCCAGCAAGATCCCCTTAGGGACCAGCTCAGAACTATTCATACTGTCCCAGCAGAGCATGCAAAAACTCTTAACAAGGAAAATAGAGACCACATAAAAACTGGGTGTATTCTTAGGTGTTGTCCACAACTCTAATTCCACTATTCCAAAATAGTACTCAGAAGCAAATTTTCAACCAAACAGTTTTACTTCTCTGCTTCCTTCCCCATTCAATTTCCTTTTCACCTTTATTGAAGTGATTGAGCAGCCAATGCCCTCTGGAGAAGGGCAGAAAAATTCTGAGACTGGGAAAATCCTGGAGCCTCACTATCCCATACCTGAGGGGTTCAGTCTGCCATGGCCAATTCTTGGTCACATCTGGGTCACCAAAAACTATTACAGAATGGATCTATAGGGAGGAAAAAATACTATTACCAAATGGACTCTCCTTTTCCCCTGTACTAGGTTCGCCTTGCCCACCACCAAGAAAATATGGTTCTCAATGCCAGAGTTTGGTGAAAAGGAAAGGAACTATAGATTCAAAAGTTATGCAGACTTAGAGTAATGACTTAATGTCTTTGTTAAAATCTCAAAGTCCCTTAAAACACCCACAAACACAAACAGTCCTTCCTTCCCTGCATTGCTCAGTCAGGGGTACCAGAAAATAAATAAAAGTCTATGGCTCAGGTAGCCTCCAGTTCTTCCCAGTACTACATGGTTGGCTGGCAGGCCTCCAGCAGTTCCCAACACCAACAGCTGTGTCACCACCAAGATATCCAATTCTTAATCCAAACGAATGTGGCACCTTTCATTGCCCACCAGCAAAAGGCCTTTTATCCCTTCACTTCCCACAACATCATTTCTGCATTCTTCCAAACTACAAAGAGAAAGCTTTGCATCACTGCTACATCTTGCTTTCCTTCTTCCTAATCCATGTGGTTAAGGAAGCCCCAAAATGCTAAGGTTAGTCCCCCAAATTTTGTGGTTCCACACCTCACCAAAACTGCATGGTTCCAAATTTCATGGCTACCATGTCTGGGTAGCCATGAAAATTGCTGGGGTTTTTTTTGCTGGGTTTAAATCCCAGCAAAAATCTTTCTCTGCATCTCCATTTCCAACTCCTCCCACAATTGGCTACAACTACCAGCATTCCCATATTTCTCCAGCTTTCCTGGGCTGCCATAGGTAGTCCAGGCAGGCTTGACCCTGCAACATGGAGCCCATCATCTCCAAGCTCTCATGCAGGCACTGTAATCAGGGGGAGTTGCCTCCCAGTTATGTCATGGGTTGAAGTCACTTCCATTTCCCTGGCTCAAAGCTTGGCCACAGCTATCTAACATATCTATGAAGCCAGTCAAAAACTATAGATACATTAAATAACCATTTTATAGTTATTTGCAAAACTGTCAATATGCAAAATAACTCTCAATTGCCCTCCTCCATCTGTCCCATCTCCCAGTTCAGACTTGTGGGGGTGAAACCATCCTATATTTTTAGTATTTCTTTGACACCCCGAGTTCTGGACCCCATTACAAATCCCTCTTTGGGAGGGGGCCCTGGACGCACCCTGTTACAAATGCATGGAGTTTTAACTATTTATCTCAAAGTAAATATTTGTATGTGTGTGTCCAGAAGTCAGTAGAAGTCAGATCAGGAAATGTTCAACTATTGTTCTATAATGAGAATAGTTTATGCAACATTGATGTAACCTGGCAACCAAGGAGAGTGAACTGGAATGCACATGCACAAATAAGGATGACTTCACTGTATTAGTCGATAGGGGCAGTAGACACTGTTAAGTGAGCATGTGTAATGTGTGACTGCCACACTCAAAATGACTGAGTTAGTAGAGCAATGAATCTATCAAATTTTGCATTAAGTGTGAACATTTTTCCATGGAAACTATTCAGATGACAAAGGCTACACCTATGGGCAACTAGTGATTGGCAGTTCATTACTACAATGTGCCTGTTCATGTAACATGTCTTATGGAGGTTTTTGGTGAAATGTCAAATCACCTAGATGACTCAGCCTCACTATAGCCCAGATTTGGCACCCTATGACTTTTAACTTTTCTCCAAACTAAATCACCTTTAAAAGGGAAGAGATTTCCAACCATTGATGAGATTCAGGAAAATATGAGGAGTAGCTGATTGTGATTGGGAGAATTATGTGACGCCCCAAGGCACCTACTTTTAAGAGAACTAAAGTGTCATTATCCTATGTACAATGTTTCTTGTATCTTGTATCTTCTACAGTAAATGCCTTTATTTTTCATTGTATGGACAGACCTTGTATATGTTGAAATCTTCATATATTTTTATATACACTAAAATCTTTTCATAATTTCTAATAACCATTTCTTTGGGTTTTGAAAGAATGTTTAGATAAGAGAAGTTGTGGCTAATTTTCTAATTTCACCAATGAGCAAAATCAATTTTCTCTCAAAATATAGATTCATATAAAAGCAATATAAAACCAATTATGATATTAGATAAAATACTGTCTCCTCTTTTCCAAATACTTCAAATTCAGTTCTTTTCAGTAGATTTCACATTCCCTAATATTTCTCAGAATTATGTATATGTATCTCTCTTTCCACTAGAGGTTTTCCAAAACCCATTATCCAGGTATCTTCTGACTTTTGGAGATATAAAGATAGACATAGATTGACACATATAGTCATCCATTGCTTAATGATGAATATGCATTCTTAGAAATGCACTATTAGGTGATTTTGTTGTGCAAACATCATAGAGTGCACTTACACACACTTAGATGGTGTAGTCTACTATATACATAGGCTATATAGTATAGCCCATTGTTTCTATATAGCATGTTACTGTACTAAATATTATATGCAATTATAAAACAAAGGTAAATATTTGTGTATTTAAACATAGCAAAAATACAATAAACATATGGTATAAAACAAAAAATAGTGCACCTGTACAGGCCATTTGAGTGAGTGATTGGTAGGTAAATGTGAAGGCATAAGACATTACTGTACATTACTGTGAATTTCATAAACACTGTATACTTACTAAAACTATAAGAAATATTTTTCTTTAATAACCCATTAACCTTATCTTAGCATAAATATTTTACTTTAGGATCTTCTTAATTTTTTAAAACTTTTTGACTCTTATACTAACACTTAGCTTAAAACACAAATACATTTCCAGCTTTATAAACTACCTTCTTTTTATATCTTTATTCTATTAAATTTTTATATTTTTATTTTTTTACTCTGAATTTTTTAAATTAAAAATTAAGACACAAGTATACACATTAGGCTAGCCGTACACAACAAGGTCAGGATCATTCATATAACTTTCTTCCTTCTCCACATTTTGTCCCAGTAAAGGGTCTCCAGAGTTAATAACATTCATGGAGCTGTCATCTCCTATGATGAAAATCACTTCTGGAATACTTTCTGAAGGAACTGGCTGAGGCTCTTCTTGAGGAGGTATGACTATTTTCAGAAATATGCTCATGGTGGTTTGCTTGGTTCATTTATTTTTTTCATCATAAATATGCTTATAAACAGATAACACAAGATGAACATTCCTCTCTATTTATGACAATGTTTTGGTATTGGAATCCATGTGTTCAAACTTTTCAAAAAGATGATTGAAGCCTGAAAAAGCTTTTGCTAAATCTTCCACTGTAATTTTCCTTGGGAATTCTTTCTCTTTTTCTTCTCTTATGGTTTTTCTTTTTTCTTGCCTCCTCTTCAACTATTCATTACTCTTCTAGTTACCATGACTACTTATTAGTTAGTTCTTTTTTAAAATTTTTTATTGATTATGCTGTCACAGTTGTTCTATTTCCCCCTTCATTCCCCTCCACCCTACCCCTCGTCCCCACCATTACCCCCCTTTAGTTTATGACCATGTGTCTCAAGTTCTTTACGTTCTATATTTCCCATAGTATTCTTGCCCCCCATCTATTTTCTATCTACTGTCTACGCTACTTATTTTCTGTACCTTCTCCCCCCTTCTCCTCCTCCCACTCCCCTGTTGCTAACCCTCCTTGAGATCTTTATTTCTATGTTTCCACTCCTGATCTAGCTGTTAAAACACTGGTGATCAGGATCCTCACAGAACTGGTTGATTATAGCCACAAATTAGACAAACATATGAAGGAGAAACTAATTGAAATGAATGGAATTGCACAGGAAACCAATAGCAATGAAAAGGAAACTGGGACTCAAATCAATGGAGTGGACCAGAAGAAAGCAAATAATGGCCAAACAGAAAAGAGTCAAGAAGTAAGAATTCAAAGAAACGAGGAGAGTCTTAGGAACCTCCAGGACATCTTTAAACACTCCAACATCCAAATTATAGGGGTACCAGAAGGGGGAAAGGCACAGCTACCAGTGGAAAACTTATTAGTTAGTTCTTGAATAACTATTTCTAGGATCCCCTTAATATTATTCCCATCCACACCCAGGTTAAAGTGAAACACAGCCTTAATGATTTTTGAAACCTTGCCAAATTATTGACGTCATGGGTGAACCTCTTGTATGTTTTCTCCAAATGCCACTTATATATTCCTGAGTGACATCACCTTCATGCAAGGTAAGGCTATTTTTTGCAGTCATAAATGTAATGATCCTTCCAGAATTATATCACTATCTTCTTCAGTTGCAGCGGTTGCCTGGGAAATGGTACTCCTCTTGTAGTATGTCTTTAGGATTGCTATAACTCCTTGAATGATTGGCTGAGTCGAAGAGGTAGTATTTGAAGAGAGAAAAATCACTTTGATATTAGAATGAAGATCACCAATAAAAGGAGGATGTCCCAGAGCCTTATCAAATTAAGCAAAAATCTTGAAAGGTAATGTTATTCTCTTAATAGTACTTTTCCATTTTGCTACTATAGCAATTCTGGAGCATCTTGGAAGGGGGGGCTGGGTCAACCATGACTTCTAATTTCTACTGTAGGACATTGCCAGTGTGCACTTACTGATATGCTTGAAGGCCTTGGGCTTCTGATTGTAACAGATCACAGACAGTTTGTTTTCCTATTCTTAAGAGCCTTGTCACCTGGCATTAATTCAACCTTCTTATGTGTCAAATTTTTTCCAGGCATTCATTTCTAGAATAAGAAGGTTTCACTTGTATAAATATTTTCTCTGAAAAGTAATTTTCACCACATTCAGCTTATCTAGATTTTTCAAAAATTATTCAGCTGTCTTTATATCAGCACTCATAGACTCTCCACCAGTTTCACTGTAATGAATAACAACTCTTAAATTCTTTAAATGACTCAGAGCTATCAGTAATGTCAACACCATAACTGAATCCAGTTTTTTCATTCAACATTACAAACTTTTTGCTTTGGCTGTGATATCCATGGTGCTGAGAGGGACATGCTTCTGTAAATGGTCTTCCTTCAATCAGATCACATTAGAAGATTTTTATGTCTCATATAGACCCTTCTTAAATTTTTGTTAGTCTTGTTGCCTTCAATAAAGCAGATTTTAAAACATCTTTCATAATTTTCTCCGTATTTTTCAAGACTAGAGTTATGGTGATATGTAACATACCTGACTGGAGAGCAATAACCATCACTAATATTTCACCTTTGTGGTCATTAATCACATTTAATTTTCCCAGGTCAATCCATTGATGTGCTTTCTACTGCCAATGATACATAGGGACTATCATAGACAAAAACACGAGATTGAATCAAATATGAGATAAAATGGTGCCATCAACAGACACAATAAACATGAGATATCTGAGGCTCCTGTTGGCATTAAAGAAAATAACTCTTTTAAAGCAAATTATTTTTAATAAGAAAAAGAATACACTCAACAACAGGAGCATATACATGGGACCACCATGTATATGGAATTTATTACTGACTAAAACCTCCTCATACAGCACATGACCATAGATATAAATATAGACACTAGAGATAGAGATAGAGATGAGAGAGAGAGAGAGAGAGAGAGAGAGAGAGAGAGAGAGAGAGAGAGAGAGAGAGAACAAGGGATCTGAAAGCTTTGGTAGGTTGTTGCCCTAAGCTCATGAAATGGAATCATGAGCAGGTTCTCAGAGCCACTGTTGTTACCACACTGGAAACTCCTTGTTAAAACCATGCTATATGAAGAGATTGCAGCATTCCCATAGAATGAAGATATTCTCCTTGAATCTTTCTTATTTCTTTCAACATCACATTGTAATGCTGGGTCTGCTGCCTTTATGTATACATACCAGAATCACTGTTTGATTTCTACAAAATAACATGTTGAAATTTTGATTGGGATTCTGTTGAATTTATAAATCATGGATGGAAAAAGGGGCATCTTAACAATACTGGATCTTCCTTTTCCTGGAATATCTCTCCATTTATTTAGAATTTTTATTCTTTTTAATGTTATTATAATTCACAATTCCCTTATAAATGTTTTCTTCTTTCTAAAGACAGCCCTTGAAAAGGCAGAATAACCATATTAACCAACAAACTAGTTATCAAATGTAATAGAAGCTAAATGTAAGAAAAAAGTTGTTCCATTTTTATTCTATTTTATTCTATTTATTTATTTTTACTTGACTTATTTATTATTTAAAATATAATTGAAATATAATATTGTGTAAGTTTAAGTTATACAATATATTGGTTTAATACACATATTGCAATATGATTACTGCTGTAGATTTAGCTAACTAATATAAAGTTAGCAAACTCTAATATTGTGCACACTAATACAGATACCCTTATTTTATTTACTTTTATTTTTAGAGAGAGAGGAAAGGAGGGAGAAACAGAGGGACAGAAACATTGATGTGTGAAAGAAATATCCATCAGTTGCTTCTGGCATGCCCCCCAACCGTGGGCCTGGCCTGGCAACCCAGGCATGTGACCCTGACTGGGAATCAAACTTGAAATCTTTTGGTTTTCAGGACAATGCCCAAGTCACTGAGCCATACAAGTCAGGACCACTATTTTATCCTTACTGCTGTAACTCACAGGGACCTAATCAAATTACAGAAGGACATTCTCAGGTGGGTATTATTTAACTATTTCTGTTATAATATTGAGTAGGTCCACTACATAAGAATGTGGATGTGCAGTCACTTAATGTTTTTAAAACATAATTTTTTGCACATTAAAGAATTACTACTCTTCTAAGGGAGATTGCAAACTATATTTGATGTTTTTCTAATATAGTCAGTTTTGTATCCAAAGGTGAGAGTGGCCAGACAGAGAAGGTAAATCAATATGTGGACAGCACTTATGACAACATAATACCTTGGAGAATTTGGTTAACTGTGGCAGTATACTATAAAGGAAAATAAATTAGATTTTTCAAATTAAAAAGAGCCTGCTAAAGTGTTTTTATTAAAATTGAAGTTGTCATTTGTAATGTTGAAATTTTGATAAAATGTGTTAAAATATAGAAAATGTTACAAAATTAAAATTAAATTATCACTTTAATGAGGACACATCTTTATTTTTCCCTTTTTTATTGTGCTTACAGATGTCCCCATTCCCTCCATTATTCTCCCCCACCTTATCCATTCCCACCTCCCACATTCAATCCTCCCCTCTCTGTTGCCTTTGATGATGGGTCCTTTATATATATTCCCTGATGACCCTTCCCTTTCTCTTGGCCCCATTATTACTTTCCCATTCCCTCCTGGTCACTGTCAGTTTGTTCTTTATTTCCATGTCTCTGATAATATTTTCCTCACTTATTTGTTTTGCTCATCAGGTTCCACTTAATGGTGAGAATATATGATATTTGTCTTTCACTGCTGGGCTTATTTCATTTAGCATAATAATCCCCAGTTCCATCCATGCTATCACAAAGCGTAGGAGTTCATTCTTTCTTTCTGCTTGATTGTATTCCATTGTGTAAATGTACCAGTTTTTTTTATCCACTCATTTACTGATGGGCACTTAAGTTGTTTCCAGCACTTGGCTCTTATAAATTGCACTGCTACGAACATTGTGGCGCACAGGTTCTTCTGAATTAGTGTTTCAGGATTCTTAGGTTGTAATCCCAACAGTGGAATCACTGAGTCAAAAAGCAGTTCCATTTTTAGTTTTTTTAGGAAATCCCATGCTGTTTTCCACAGTGGCTTCAATAGTCTACACTCCCACCAACAGTGTACTAGGGTTCCCTTTTCTCTACAACCTCACCAGTGTTTATGTTTGTTGATTTGTTTATGATAGACACTCTGACTAGAGTAAGGTGGTATCTCATTGTGGTTTGAATTTGCATCTCCCTGAGTGCTAGTGATGCTGAACATCCTTTCCTATGTCTTTGGTCCTCTGTATGTCCTCCTTGGAGAAATGTCTGTTAAGGTACTTTGCCCATTTTTTAATTGGATTGTTTGTGTTTCTGGTGTGGAGTTGTGTGAGTTCTTTATATATTTTGGAGATCAAATCATTGTCCAAGTTATCAATGCCAATTATATTTTCCCATATGGTTGGTTCCTTTTTCATTTCACTGGTGTTTTCTTTAGCCATGCAGAAGCTTTTTAATTTCATGAAATTATCATTGGTTTAATCTTTCCTTTATATCCCTTATTTTAGGGGACATATTCATGAAAATAGCACTACTTGGAACATCTAAAATGTCCTGCCTATGTTCTCCTCTAGGATTTTAGTGGTGTCGTGACTTATATTTAAGTCTTTTATCTGCCATAAATTTACTTTTAGTTATATTATAAGTTGGTGTTTTAACTTAATATTTTACATGTAGCTGTCTGGATCACCTAGTACAATTTGTTGAAGTGGTTATTTTTACTTCATTTTATGCTTCTTGGTCCTTTTCAAATATTAATTGATCATAGAGACATGGGTTTATTTCTGGGCTCTTTATTCATTTCCTTTGATATGTGTGCCTGTTCTTATGCTAGTGCCAGATTCTTTTCATTACAGTGTCCTTGTAATATATTTTATATCAGGTGTTGTCATCCCACCTACTTTGTCCTTCTTTCTCAAAATTGCTGAGGCTCTTCAGGGTCATTTATGATCCCATAAAATTTGAAATATTTGTTCTATATTACCAAAATATGTCATCAGTATTTTAAAAGGAATTGCATTGAATCTATAAATTGCTTTGGGTACTATCGACATTTTAATGATGTTAATTCTTCCAATCCTTGAACATGGTTTATGCTTCCATATATTTGTGTCTTCCTTAATTTCTTTCCTCAGGATTTTGTAATGTTCTGAGTACAGGTCTGTTAAATCCTTGGTTAGATTTATTCCTAGGCACTTTATTTTTCTTTTTTTGCTATAGCAAGTGAGATACTTTTTTCTAATTTATGTTTCTGATAAATTGTTGGTATACAACCATGCCATCAATTTCTGAATATTGACTTTCTAATTTGCTGTTTTTCCAAATTCACTTCTTAGTTAAATAGTTTTTTGATGGAGTCTATAGCATTTTTATGCATTCTGCCATGTCATCCGCAAACAATGACAGTTTTAATTCCTTCATTCCAAGTTGGATGCCTTTTATTTCCTTATCTTGTCTGATCCATGTGGCTAAAATTTCCAATTCTATGTTGAATAGAAATGGCAAAAGCAGACAAATTGTCTTTCTCCTGAACTGAGTGGAAAAGATTTTAGCTTTAGGCCATTGAGTATGATGTTGGCTTTAGTTTTTTTGTATTTGTTTTTTATTATGCTGAGCTTTGCTCCCTCTACTTCCACTTTGCTTAGTGTGTTTATTAGAAATGAGTTGTCTACCTTTTCAAATGCTTTTTCCACACCTATTGATAAGATCATTTGATTTTTGTCTTCCCTTTTGTTTATGGGATGTATTATGTTTATGGATTTACAAATATTGTACCATCCTTGCATTCCTGGAATGAATCCCACTTGATCATGGTGTCTGATCCTTTGCATGTATTGCTGGATGCAGTTTGTCAATATTTTGTTGAGGATTTTAGCATCTGTGTTCATCAGTGATATTGGCTTGTAGTTTTCTTTCTTTGTTGTGTCTTTATCTGATTTTGAGATTAGGATGATGCTGGTCTATAAAAAGATTTTGAGAGTATTCCATCTTCTTGGATTCCTTTAAATAGTCTGTGAAAAATGAGGGTTAGCTGTTCCTTAAATGTTTTATGAAAGTCTCCTTTGAAACCGTCCAGCCTAGGACTTTCATGTGCTGGGAGATTTTTTTATTACTGCTTCTATTTCAGTAGCTGTTATTAATTCCTTCAGGTTTTCTGATTCTTGATCATTCAGTCTTGGAAGACTATGTTTTTCTAGAAATTTTTCCATTGCACCCTGGTTTTAAATTTCTTGGCCTATACTTGTTTGTAGTAATTTCTTACAATCCTTTGTATTTCTGTGGTACCAGCTATAATCTATCCTCTTTCATTGCTGATTTTTCTTTATTTGGATCCTCTTTCTTTTTTTCTTGGTTAGTCTGGTTAAAGGTTTGTCAATTTTGTTTATCTTTACAAAGAACCAGCTCTTGATTTCATTGATCCTTTGAATTGTTCTTTTAGTTTCTATGTCATTTCACTCTGCTCTTGTCTTGGTTATTTCCTTCCTTCTGCTCACTCTGGACTTTGTTTGTTGTTGTTCCTCCAGTCTTATAGAGTAGGATTATGTTGTTAATTTTAAATGTTTCTATCTTTTTATTTTAATTTGTTTAAATATATATCTTTTTATTTTTAGAGAGAGGGAAAGGAAAGGAGAAAGAGAGGGAGAGAAACATCAATGTGTGGTTGCTTCTCACATGGCCCCCACCAGGGACCGGTCCCACAACCCAGGCATATGCTCTGACTGGGTATCAAACTGTGACCGTTTGGTCCACAGCCCATGTTAATCCACTGAGCTACACCAGCCAGGGCTGTTTCTATCTTTTTTAGGTATAAAAAAGATCACTATGAACTTCCCTCACAGGATTGCTTTTGCTGTGTCCCATAGGTTTTGGACTATCGTGTTCTCATTTTCATTTGTTTCCAGAAGCTTTTTGATTTCCTGTTTGATCTCATTATTAACTCATTCATTGTTTAATAACATATTATTCTGTCTCTATGAGTTTGAATGTTTTCAAGTTTTCCCTTGAGGTTGGTGTTTGTTGAGGTCTTTGTGGACTGAGAAAATGCTTGATAGGATTTCAGTTTTCTTGAATTTGTTGAGGCTTGTTTTGTGCTCGATCATGTGGTCTATCTTTGAGACTCTTTTATGTTCATTGAAGAGAATGTATATTTTGTTTTTTTGGGAATGACAGGTTCTGTATATACCAGTCAAGTCCATTTGATCTAGGGCATTGTTCATTGCCACAATGTCATTGTAAATATTTTGTTTAGAAGATCTATCCATTTTTGACAGTGGGATCCTAAAATTCTGTAGTATAAGTGTGTTGCTGTCTGTATCTTCCTTGAAGTCCTCTAAATTTTTCTTATATATTTGGGTGCTTCTATGTTGGGTGCCTATATGTTTATAATGTTTATGTCTTTTTTATGGATTCTTCCCTTGAATATTATGAAGTCTCCTTCTGTTTCTTTTTTTATGGCCTTTATTTGGAGGTTTGTTTTGTCTGATACAAGTATTGCTACTTCATCTTTTTTTCTCCTCATTTTCTTGGAATATTTTTATAACCCTTTATTTTCAGTCAGTGTATGTCTTCTGTTCTGAGCTGTGTCTCTTGTATGCAGCATATATGTGAGTCTTGATTTCTTACCCATTCAGCTACCCTATGTCTTTTGACTGGAGTATTTAACCCATTTCCATTTAAGGTTATTATTGATATGAATGTATTCATTCTCATTTTACTCTTTTTGTACCTGAGTTCCTCTCTCTCTCTCTCTCACTCACTCTTTTTCTTCCTTTTCTTAAAGCAGTCCCTTTAACATATCATGCATTACTGATTTGGTGGAGATGTATACTTTCAGCCTTCTTTGTCTTAAAAATTCTCTATTTCACCTCCATTTTAATTGAGAGCCTTGGTGGGTAGGGTATTCTTGGTTGAAGGTGTTTATTTCTCATTACTTGGAATATTATTTGTAATTCCCTCCTGGTTTGTAGTTTTCCCATTGAGAAATCACCTGCTAGCTTATTGGGGCTCCCTTTTATTTTACCTCCTGTTTCTCTATTGCTGCCTTTAAGATTCTCTCTTTTTGTTGGGATTCTGGCATTTTAATTTTGATGTATCTTGGATTGGGCCTCTTTGTCTTCCCTTTGATTGGGACCCTCTATGCTTTCTGGATTTATAGTTTTTCTCTCATCAAATTAGAAACGTTTTTCATCATAACTTTTTCAAACAGACTTTCTATACCTTACTCTTCTCCTCCTTCTCTTATCCCTTTTATATGGATATTATTATGTTTCATATTGTCCTGCATTTCTCTTAACATATCTTTATTATTTTTGAGTCTTTTTTCTCTTTCTGGGAATTTTTTTCTACCTTGTCTTCTAGCTTACTTTTTTGATCCTCTACTTCATCTAGCTGACTTTTTATTCCTCTACTGTGTTATTCAATTGAAAAACGGTATCCTTCATTTCCTCTTGGCTTTTGTTAATAGTTTCTATGTCCTTTTTCTTGTTCATGTATTTTGCTGTAAGTTCTTTATAGTTCCCCTGTAGTTTTGGGTAATTCACACTGAGTTCATTGAGCTTCCTTGTAACCATTGTCATGAACTAAATATCTGATAGTTGACTTGCCTCTACTTCATTCAGCATTCTTTCTCAGGATTCCTTTTTTCTTTTTGGTTGGGTTTTTTTTTTTTTTGTCTTCCAATTACTTGTGAGGCTCTTCTTGGCCTCCACCTCTTAAATTGAACTGTTTTGACTCCCTATATTTGTGGTGTGCACTTCTGTGATAGGAATGCACCTGTGAAATTCAGTGACGCAGTCTCCTTGATCTTCTGAACCTGATGCTTTTGGGATGTCTGTTATGCCATTTATGCTGGTTTTCTGGATGTAATTGTGTTTTGATGTTACATCATTCTTTGGTGGGTCCTTCCCTTCAGGTGGTTGGCAGGTTCACTCTACCAATGAGGTCTTATATGTTGTTGTGCAGGTGTTGTCAGATAGTGCTGAAGCTGATTCTTTTGTCTGTCCAAGATTTTAAGGCTTCTCTCTCACTACTGTTCAGTTGTGTTTTTCTGGGTGATTTCTGCCCAGTTTAGTTGTATTTCCATAGTGATTCTGGGAGGTTAGTTTGGCTTCCATTCACTCTTCCACCATCTTGCCTCCTTTTAAAATATTTTATTGATTATACTATTATAATTGTACCACTTTTCTCCCCTTTATCCCCTCTGCTCTGCAACCCATTCCAACCAACATTCCCTCACCTTAGTTACTGTCCATATGTATAAGTTCTTTGGCTTCTCCATTTTCTATATCATTCTTAATACCCCCTGTTTTTTGTACCTATCATTTATCCTTCTTATTCCCTGTACCTTTCTCCCAATTTCCATTGATAACCCTCCACATGATATCCATTTCTGTGAATCTACTTGTTAGTTCTACTTGTTTGCTTAGTTGTTTTTTTTTTTGGTTTTTTTAGGGTCTCTTGTTGATAGTTGTGAGTTTGTTGTCATTTTACTGTTTATATGTTTGATTATCTTCTTTTTCTTACATATGTCCCTTTAACATTTCATATAATTAGGGCTGAGTGATGATGAACTCCTTTAACTTGATCTTTTACGGGAAGCATTTTATTATCCCTTCCATGCTAAATGATAGCTTTTCTGGATAGAGTAATCTCGGATGTAGGTCCTCGCCTTTTATAACTTTGAATACTTCTTTCCAGCCCCTTCTTACCTGCAGGGTTTCTTTTGAGAAATCAGCTGATGGTCTTATGCAAACTTTTTTGTAGATAAGTGTCACCTTTATTTTGCTGTTTTTAAGATTCTCTCCTTCTCTTTAATCTTGGGTAATGTAATTATGATGTGTCTTGGTTTGTGCTTCTTTGGGTCCAACCTCTTTGGATGTGTCTGACCTTCCTGGACTCCCTGGAAGTCTATTTCCTTTGCAAGATTGGTGAAGTTCTAGTCAATTATTTTTTCAAATAAGTTTTCAATTTGTTGCTCTTTCTCTTTTCCTTCTGGTATTATTATGATTTTGTTGTTGGAACATTAAAGTTGTTCCAGAGTTTCCTAAGCCTCTCCTCGTTCTTTTGAATTCTTGTTTCTTTACTCTGTTCTGGTTGAATATTTATCTCTTCCTTCTGTTCCAGTCAGCTTCCAACTTGTTTCTGGATCTGTCTCTGGTTTTCTCTGAGCTCCAGATCTTACTGTCCTACTCTTGAGAAATGAAAACAAAAGAAAAACAAAAAAAGCTCCTACTGTCACTGTTTGCAGATGACATGATAGTGTACATGGAAAATCCTATAGACTCTACCCAAAAACTGCTCAAACTAATTAATGAATTTGGCAAAACATCTGGTTACAAAGTCAATATCCAGAAATCTAAGGCATTTTTGTATACAAACAGTGAATCAGCAGAAGCAGAAATCAAGGAAAAAATCCCATTCGATATAGCAAAAAGAAAAATAAAATATCTGGGAATAAACCTAAGCAAAGAGGTAAAAGACCTGTATGCAGAAAACTACACAGCACTTTAGAAAGAAATCAGGGAAGACACAAACAAATGGAAACATATACCTTGTTCATGGATTGGAATAATTAACATCATCAAAATGTCCATACTACCCAAAGCAATATACAGATTCAATGCGATACCTATTAAAGTACCAATGGCGTATTTCACAGGCATAGAACAAACACTTCAAAAATTTATATGGAATCATAAATGAGCCTGAATAGCAGCTGCTCTTTTGAGAAAGAAGATCAAAGTAGGAAGGATCACAATACCTGATATCAAACTGTATTACAAACCCACTGTAATCAAAACAGCCTGGTACTGGCATAAAAACAGGCACATACACCAATGGAACAGAACAGAGAGCCCAGAAATCAACCCAACCCTCTACAGTCAATTAATATTCGACAAAGGGGGCAATAACATAAAATGGAGTAAAGATAGCCTCTTCAGCAAATGGTGTTGGGAGAACTGGACATCTACGTGCAAAAAAATGAAACTTGAGCACAGACTTACACCATACAACAAAATAAATTCAAGGTGGATAAAAGACTTAAATATAAGCCATGACACCATTAAAGTCCTAGAGGAGAACATTGGCAAGAAAATCTCAGATATTTCTTGCAGCAACTTCTTTACTGATATGTCCCCTAGAGTAAGAAATATAAAGGAAAGAATAAACAAATGGGATCTCATCAAAATAAAAAGCTTCTGCATGGCTAAAGAAAATAGTATTAAATTAAAAAGACAACCAACTGTATGGGAAAACATATTTGCCAATGATACCTCAGACAAAGGTTTAATCTCCAAAATATACAAAGAACTTACACGACTCCACTCTAGGAAGACACCCAACCCAATTAAAAAATGGGAAAAGGACTTGAACTGACACTTCTCTAAAGAGGACATACAGAATATCCAGAGACACATGAAGAGATGCTCAATATCGTTAGCTATCAGAGAGATGCAAATTAAAACCACCATGAGATACCACTTTACACCAGTCAGGATGGCTATCATAGACAAAGCAACAAACAACAAATGTTGGAGAGGTTGTGGGGAAAAGGGGACCTTAGTTCACTGTTGGTGGGATTGCAGACTGGTACAACCATTATGGAAAACAGTATGGAATTTTCTCAGAAAAATAAAAATTGACCTGCCTTTTGACCCAGCAATTCCACTGCTAGGATTATACCCCAAGAATCCTAAAACATCAATTTCAAAGAACCTATGCACCCCAATGTTCATAGCAGCACAATTTACAATAGCCAAGAGTTGGAAGCAACCTAGGTGTCCATCAGTAAATGAATGGATCCAAAAATTGTGGTACATATACACAATGCAATTCTATGCAGCAGAGAGAAAGAAGGAGCTACTACCTTTTGCAACAACATGGATGGAACTGGAAAGCATTATGCTGAGTGAAATAGGCCAGGCATTGAAGGACAAATACCATATGGTCTCACCTTTGACAGGAAGCTAAGGAATAAAACAAACAAGCAAACAGAATAAAAACAAAGACACTGAAATAGAGAACAAGTGGGCAGCGACCAGAGGGGAGAGGGAAAGGAACTTAAGGGGAAAAAGGGGGAGGGATTTTGAGGAACAAGTATAAAAGACACAGAGATGAGGACTGGGGGGGGGGAATGGAAGGGAGGGGGGAGACTGGGCCGGGGGTGGGGTGGGACGGGAGAAATAGATAAAAAAAAAATGTACTTGAAAAGTAACTAAATAAATTTTAATATTAAAAAAAAGCTCCTGCATAGCCAGTTTTCCAGATCTCATTTCCTACAGGCAGAGTAGGGCTGGGATCCATTTTGTCCTTTCCTGTGGTTCCAGAAATGGGGGCTCAAACTGGGCTACAATAATCGCAGTTGCCCAGTTTCTAGCCCATGCCCTCAGACCACTGTGTGTGCATTTGTGCCAGGCTGGAGTGAATAATCCACCTTCCTCTGCATCTCTTTGATCAGTCAGTGAGGTGCACTTAGTGGAAGCAAATTGTGCCCTCACTCCTCCCTTTATAATGATCAGGCTGCTGTTTGCACAAGCTCCCTGCACTGAACTTCTCAGTTACCCTTTTGAAAAAAGTATTTTTCTGTGCCACTGTCAGTGAAAGCCTATGCCTGATTGTCCACACAGTCCAACTTTTTGGCAAGTCTACATTCTATCTGGGTCACAGCCAGTCACTGCCCACCTCTTCTACCAATTCCACGTGTCACTGGGATACCCCAAATTCTCTGGGAATATCCCAGCTGGTGAATGCTGTCCCAGCCTGGGTACTCAAATGGCTGTGTCACTTGCTGTCTTTTTTTCTCCTCAACAACTTTATTCACCTAGGTCTCTCCTGATGTAAGTCTGGGACTTCTGTGCCCATGTAAGAGAGTGTGCCACTAAGCTGTTATCACTGATCTGGCTCTCCTGCCATTGGAGGAGGTAGCAGCTCCCACAGCTGCTACCTATGTGGCAGCTCTGATTTCAGGTGCCAGGGACCTCACTGTCACCCTATAAAACCTCATTACCTGTTTTGAAGCATCCTTTGCATATTTTGGCTTTCATACTTCATATTGGCTGAGATTCTGTTGGCTATTCACTTTGTTTTTTGGAAGATCAGCTAATTTTCCCAGCTGGGTGTATGAGCATGTGGGATCAGCACCCCCACTACATAGCTGCCATCTTTAACCTATCCACATCCTTTTTCCAATCTGTTGATGTGATCCCTGTTTCCACAGCATTTACAACTGATTATGTACAGTTCTAACTTTTGAAATATTTACAAATGTTAGATAATGACGACCTCAGGAGAAAATGTGGTAAACAGAAACACACAGAAGATAGCCCAAGGCAATCACAATTAGGTCATATCTATGTGACCTGTAGGCTTTACTTGTAAATCTTTTACTAAAATGTCTTCACACATGGTTTTGGGCTTTGTAATGAAACAAGTGTTCACCAAAGAAAAGTAGAGATATTTACTGCCATCATTAACAGGGAATCCAGTATTAAATAATATAAAAACTTGTTTTTTGTTAAACATTGCATTTATCAGAGTTTTTATCAGTTTTTATAGAAACTGATCCCATCTTCAGGTGCTCAAAGCAGTGTTTCTCATAAAATATCTATGATCAGTTTAAAGAACTGTGCACTGTTAATCAAGAAATTTTGCTTCAGGTCTCATGTTTGTCTTTCACTTCATGCTATTTGGCACAATATAGAAGAAGCTGAATCTCACAGGTCTATAGTCAGGATGTACCACCATGGCCTTATGAATGTTTGCATCAGTAAATAGGAGCAGATGAGACTGGGAGTTTAAGTAGGTAGTTTTTTGGTTTTTTGGTTTATTGGTTTATTGGTTAGCATATCATCAGTAAATAAAGCCGATGAATAAGGAATAATTTTATCCAGGTACCAAGCTAAAAATGTGATTGTTGTTTCTAATGTCATGTGTGTATGTGAATATATATATATATACACACACACACACACACATATATATATATATATATATATATATATATTCATTCAAGTTCTCCATTGGGTTATCTTTTTTTGATTTTTGATAAAATTATGCATTCAATTCAATATAGGAAAATTTTAAATGCTCACATATTTTTGGATTTTCTAACTATAAATTTATTGGTCAGGTAATTAGATCCATTTAACTTTCAAGGATACATTTTTAGAAAGTTGTCCAAATTTCCAACATATATAAAACCTGTTATTTTTAAACACATATATTTGCCTTATACTGCATGAAATTATTTATATTTATGAACCTCTTATTGAGGAAGGCTCTATTTTTATTTGACTTAAGAGTAAACTAAGAACATACAGGTCATAAGTAATAAAACTCTGAATTTATATAGTCTTAAGAGAATCCATATCTCATGCTAATATATTATTCATTTATTCATCAACAAATATTTATTGAGCATGGATAACATATTTGATCCTGTGAACACGGCATCTTTGCCTAATAGAGCTTATATTCTAGAAGATAATGATTGTCAGCCTTTCTCTGTAGAAGAAACTGCTGAGATACTCAGACTCTTGTAGTTGGTATCCTCTGAAAAATCCATATCTATACTTGGCTCAAAATCAGAGGATTCATTACACCACCATAACACTCTGTCAAGCCACCAGCTCTCTCCCATACCTGTTTCTCAACCCATTTCAAGGTACATGAAAATTAAGTTGCTTTATCCTCACAGTCTTGAGTTCATGGAATTTATGAAGCTCTCAGGCTTTGTCCTCCTCCCAGCCATAACTAATTTAAAGCTAACAAAACAAGAAAGCTAAAATTTTCTACAGAAAGCTTACCATCATAACAGAGAATCAAATGGAAAACAGGCACCAACATTCCAGCTTCTGCATTGGAGTTCTACAATCCACCATCATGGTCTCCAATTCAGGAAGGAGGGAGGGTGGGAGGATTCTTTCCTGAGATTCCACACACTTTTCCTCTGTGTTATTACTTCTTCCAATTGAGAAAACCTTTGCCATTGTTGAAATAGGAAAATTGTGAATGATTTTCACCAAAGTTTATTTTGTTTATTTTCTCAAAAATAGTTAAGATTTAAAAATTCATTTGAAAGCAAAAATCCAGGGCTTATTCTTTGTTCACTAACCCAATCTTCTTTCTTTGTTTTGTTCTGATATTTGGAAGAGGGGTTCTGAATCAAGGGACAAAAATTTAAAGCATATAGAAATGTGTTGCACTGAGTCTAAATATATTCCTTGTATATAACGAAATCTTGCTGTGGTATGTATGCAAGTATGTGCATACTTCTTTTTCTTTCAAAAAATATTATGTTATCTAGTATATGATCTTGCCTAAAGGATTACTTGCATACTTATTTTTGTATTATCTACAGATGATTATTTTTGATATATTTAAAATTCTCAGTTATGTTTTAAAGAACACAGTTTACACTGAGGGTTGATACACTGTTGAAACCCAGTTAAAAACTGATATCTTGAAATGAGCCTTTACAATATGTTATTGTTTTTAGGTAAATAAATAAATAAATGTATTTTAGCAGCAAGATCTTTCAGGAAGAGTAATATCAGGGTTATTAAAAAAATCAAAACAAGAAAACAAAAGAACCTTCTCCAGATAATTATAGTAATGATTACAAATGACTGAACTAAATTGTCTAACACTATTATCATCAAACTTTTCAAATGTGGAAGAACCAAAAGTTATCTTTGAGACTAAAGCAATATTTTTTCAGTATTCTTAAGGCTAGAGAGTGCTTTAAAAATATATACATACACATGCTGTTATATGTAGTCTGTTTACTTCTATTTACTTATTGGAGCAGAGAATATATCAACTTAATTCAGTGATGTCTTGGCAGTTTCTAATGCTAAAATGTAAAGATTTTTTTCTTCTGTTTATTTTTTTCTATAAAAGTTTTATATTGTTTTAGCGGATGGTCTAAAATCACCAAGTAAATTTAGGTGTCCATATAAAATGGCTTCCCAGACTGAAGTTGTAACACTCAAAACCCAATATGTGAGTTCAGCACAGAAGGTAACCAGCCATGTAACACAAAAAATAGACACATTTACTTAAGAAGATACAAGATACAAGAAACATTGTACATAGGACAATGACCCCTCGGTTCCCTTCAGAGTAGTCATCTTGGGACCTCATACAGTTCTCCCAATTGTCATCAGCTTCCCTGTAATATTTCTCTGAATCTCATCAATGGTTGGAAATCTCTTCCCTTCAAAAGTGAGTTTAGTTTTGGGAAAAGCCAGAATTCACAGGGCACCAAATATAGGCTATAGAGGTACTAATTTGATGTTTCACCAAAAACTCTGTACAAGACGTAATACATGAGTGGACATGTTTTCATGATGAAACTACCAATCACCAGTTATCCATAACTGTAGCCTTCAGAGTCATCTGAATAATTTTCATGGAGGAATGTTCAAGCTTAATGAAAAATTTGATGCAGATTCGTTGCTTTACTCAGTCATTTTGAATACAACAACCACACAGTACACATGCTCACTCAACCGCATCAACCACCCTTACTGATTAGTACAGTGAAATTATCATTGTTCATGTGTGTGCATTCCTTGGCTTCCAGGCCAAGTACAGTGCAGTACAGTGCACTGTCCTGGGCTTCCAGGTTACATCAATGTTGCACAAACTATTCTAGTTATATTAACAATGACTGGACTTTTTCCTCACAGACCTCATATGTTATTAAAAAAAGATTGTAAGAGAAAATATATACTATTCTAATAGTCATTTCTTGTGCTTTAAGCTCCATTCTCCTTTTTTGTTTACAAGTTCAGTGCAATCAGTGTCAAATCCAGAAATATATTACCTCATCCATTGCCATTTCATTATGAAAAACAGAACATTGAGATCGAGTACATGAATCAACATTGAGTAAGAATGTGAGAAGATCAATCTTTGAAGAAAAGACTAATAGATAAACAAATGTTGACGATTCAGAGAGATGGATTCCATGAAGAACTAATTCTACATGGAGGGAGGATGAGTGATTTTTCTTAGTAGACTGAATTGAATATGAAACCTGAGTAAAATTTTACCCAAAAGAGAAATTGGGTAAGCTTTTTTTTCAGGGCAAGGAACATCATGGATAAATGTACAGATAATGGTGATAATGTAGGACATCATGTAGTCCAGATGCTGCTAATCCTGAGAAATGTATGATGGGATTCAACCACCGATTGATTTCATGATACACGAAATAAGATTATTACAGCTCAAATATGAATTGTATAATCACTTAGGTGCTTTATATTAAACTCTGCACCAGAACCTGCTTGTGCCTCTTTTCAAATTGGTGTGAATCCCCTATGTCTCTTGATATTGACTCAATTGGAACTTCCACTACAGCAGTCTCATCTTTTGACACCACAAGTCTTTTTTTTGAAATTTTAATTAATTTTATTTAGTTATTTTTCCAGTACAGTTTTTTGTCTATTTTTCCCATCCCAGCCTCCCCCGCCCCTTGCTCCCCAACTCCCTCCCATTTCGACCCCCCTTAGTTCTCGTCCCTGTGTCCTTCCTATTTGTTCCTCCAAATCCCTCCCCCCTTTTCCCCTTAACTTCCCTTCCTTCTCCCCTCTGGTCACTGTCCCCTTGTTCTCTATTTCAGTGTCTTTGTCTTTTTTTTTTCTGCTTGCTGGTTTGTTTTGTCGTTTAGCTTCCTGTTAAAGGTGAGATCATATGGTATTTGTCTTTCAGCACCTGGCCTATTTCACTCAGCATAATGCTTTCCAGTTCCATCCATGTTGTTGCAAAAGGTAGTAGCTCCTTCTTTCTCTCTGCTGCATAGAATTGCATTGTGTATATGTACCACAATTTTTGGATCCATTCATTTACTGATGGACACCTAGGTTGCTTCCAACTCTTGGCTATTGTAAATTGTGCTGCTATGAACATTGGGGTGCATAGGTTCTTTGAAATTGATGTTTTAGGATTCTTGGGGTATAATCCTAGCAGTGGAATTGCTGGGTCAAAAGGCAGGTCAATTTTTATTTTTCTGAGAAAATTCCATACTGTTTTCCATAATGGTTGTACCAGTCTGCAATCCCACCAACAGTGAACTAAGGTCCCCTTTTCCCCACAACCTCTCCAACATTTGTTGTTTGTTGCTTTGTCTATGATAGCCATCCTGACTGGTGTAAAGTGGTATCTCATGGTGGTTTTAATTTGCATCTCTCTGATAGCTAACGATATTGAGCATCTCTTCATGTGTCTCTGGATATTCTGTATGTCCTCTTTAGAGAAGTGTCAGTTCAAGTCCTTTTCCCATTTTTTAATTGGGTTGGGTGTCTTCTTAGAGTGGATTCATGTAAGTTCTTTGTATATTTTGGAGATTAAACCTTTGTCTGAGGTATCATGGCAAATATGTTTTCCCATACAGTTGGTTGTCTTGCTAATTTAATACTGTTTTCTTTAGCCATGCAGAAGCTTTTTATTTTGATGAGATCCCATTTGTTTATTCTTTCCTTTATATTCCTTACTCTAGGGGACATATCAGTAAAGAAGTTGCTGCAAGAAATATCTGAGATTTTCTTGCCAATGTTCTCCTCTAGGACTTTAATGGTGTCACGACTTACATTTAAGTCTTTTATCCACCTTGAATTTATTTTGTTGTATGGTGTAAGTCTGTGCTCAAGTTTCATTTTTTTGCACGTAGATGTCCAGTTCTCCCAACACCATTTGTTGAAGAGGCTATCTTTACTCCATTTTATGTTATTGCCCCCTTTGTCGAATATTAATTGACTGTAGAGAGTTGGGTTGATTTCTGGGCTCTCTGTTCTGTTCCATTAGTCTATGTGCCTGTTTTTATGCCAGTACCAGGCTGTTTTGATTACAGTGGCCTTGTAATACAGTTTGATATCAGGTATTGTGATCCCTCCTACTTTGTTCTTCTTTCTCAGAAGAGCATCTGCTATTCAGGCTCATTTATGGTTCCATATAAATTTTCTAAGTGTCTGTTCTACGTCTGTGAAATATGCCATTGGTACTTTAATAGGTATCGCATTGAATCTGTATATTGCTTTCGGAAGTATGGACATTTTGATGATGTTAATTATTCCAATCCATGAACAAGGTATATGTTTCCATTTGTTTGTGTCTTCCTTGATTTCTTTCTTCAGTGCTGTGTAGTTTTCATCATACAGGTTTTTTACCTCCTTGCTTAGGTTTATTCCCAGATATTTTATTTTTCTTTTTGCTATATCGAATGGGATTTTTTCCTTGATTCCTGCTTCTGCTGATTCACTGTTGGTATACAAAAATGCCTTAGATTTCTGGATATTGACTTTGTAACCAGATGTTTTGCCAAATTCATTAATTAATTCGAGCAGTTTTTGGGTAGAGTCTATAGGATTTTCCATGTACACTATCATGTCATCTGCAAACAGTGACAGTTTTGCTTCCTCCTTTCCTATTTGAATGCCTTTTATTTCCCTTTCTTGCCTGATCACTGTGGCTAAAACTTCTAATACTATATTAAATAGAAGTTGTGAAAGTGGACATCCTTGTCTTGTTCCTGAACTTAGTGGAAAAGCTTTTAGTTTTTTTCCATTGAGTATGATATTGGCTGTAGGTCTCTCATATATGGCCTTTATTATTTTGAGAAATGCTCCCCACTTTGCTGAGTGTTTTTATCATAAATGGGTATTGTACCTTATTGAAAGCTTTTTCTGCATCTATTGATATGATCATGTGATTTTTGTCTTTGCTTTTGTTTATGTGATGTATTACATTTACTGATTTGCAAATATTGAACCATCCTTGCATCCCTGGGATGAATCCCACTTGGTCATGGTGTATGATCTTTTTGATATATTGTTGGATGCGATTTGCCAATATTTTGTTGAGGATTTTAGCATCTATGTTCATCAGTGATATTGGCCTGAAGTTTTCTTTCTTTTCTGTGACACCACAAGTCTTCAGGGATTCTGCAGTGGTGAAGGTTCAGTGCTAACTCAGTCCTCATCATGGATTCTGGAGCAGGAGCTGCAGTACCCAAATCCCTCTCACCTGTTTATTCACACACTTGTGGAAGGTACCAAGCTGTAGAGCATAGGAATTGGTTCCCCAGTGGCTGAGATAAAGGGTCGGTGAGGCAGACTTTTTCTAATGCTGGAAACCAACCATTCTTCTCTTCCCTCTGCACAAATGCTGTGTGTCTATTCCATGTAGAAATGATATTTAATTCTTCTCTTAAATTTTAAATCTAGTTCAAGTTTTAGACTTGCTTTAACCAACTTCAGGCCTGTGCGTAAGAGAACTGACTGCTTCTGCATTCAATATTTGTTGCCTAATTGCCAGGTAAATAAGTGTTGGTTAAAGTACTGAACAATGAAAATCTATATTGAAACAGAAAGGTCTAGTCAAACCGCAGCCATTGAGCTTCCCTAGCTGAGTTGATGAACACAGAAGAGAGGCTATTCTGAATGTCACCCCCCAGCCAACCTCTCAGCTGAATGATGCCACAAAACAAATTAAAATAATTAGAACTATATGTGTTATCATTGGGGAGACAATAAATGGTAGTATTGGGGGAATGGGCTTGGCTATAATAAGATGTTTCTATTATGACATCATTAAAAATGAAAATCTTGTTTTTAAGACAAAATACATAGCAGAATGTTATTTTTCTTTAATTAAAATATTTTCAAGGGTGTGACATATTTTAATATACCATGTTCCTTTCAATTTTATGCCAGAAATTTTATAAATTGAAATTAGTACATTTCATTATTTTCTAGCATTTCAATTTAAATGTCAAGAATTACACATGAAGGCTAAGATGGCAGAGGAGTAAGTGGTAGTTACACTAACCCCCTCCTAGGATCAATCTGGATTTACAACTAAATTGCCGAGAAGCCTTCTGGAATAGACAACTGAATGATATCTGGAGAGAAATCTTGTAACTTCAGACAGACAGAAGAAACCACGATGTGGTACAACTTGTTTCCATTCCACACTCTTACTATTTCTCCCTCCTCCAGCCTTTTTGAACTATTTTTCTTGTCATCATTCTTCTCACATTGCTTTTCCTTAAAATACCCTTCATGCTCCACCTTTCTCAATCTTTGCTCACTGCTTGTAGATATGGTAGTGGTTGTTGTATTTCTCCAATTTTGTTCCTAGATCTTCACTTATTTACATTTCAAACATCAATATTGACTGTTCCCTCCATCTACTCCATTTTCTCTTTCTCCTGCTCTTTGCTTCTCATTTTTAATTTTAAGTTTTCCCTGTCTTGGCCTGGTTTTCTTTCCTCCCTCTTAGTATTCCTTTTCCTTCTATCATCTCAAAAACACTCCCCTTTCTTCTATATCTGTCTTAAGCTTTTATTTCTACTTTTTACCTCCTATTTCAATTCTACCTATATTGATCTTTGCTTATTTGTTTTTGATAGTGCTGTGGTAGATCTTTTACTTCAATTTGGTTCCTATTTTTTCCTCATTTCTTTCTCTTTATACATACATATATATATATGTATAAAGAGAGAAAATATATGTATATATAAAGAGATAGAGAATATATGTAATGTATATATATATACAAAATATATTTTCAATATATATACACATAAATATAAATATATACATTTTATTTATATTTATATAAAATTTTATTATTCATTTATATATTGAAGTTTTAAGCTTTATTTATTTATTTATAACAAATAAATAAATTTGTTTATAAATGTATTTATAAACACCTGTACCAGAGAATACAAGATGTGATGGGTAGAGTGACTTTCAGATAGCCAGGGAGGTGGAAGATCCCATCAAAGGAAAACCCAGCAACAACCAACACACAATTACAGCCAGAGAGCCCACACAAATAGCATAAGGAGCATCCCAAGAGCATCAAGTTCAGAATATCAAGGAGACAGCACCATTAAATCTCACAGCTCTCCTGGCACAGAAAGTCATATTATAAAGACAGAGTCAAAGCAAATCAACCTAAGAAACAGAAACAAACACGAACAGTCACCTAAAATGGATAGACAAAAAACAACCCCCAATCAAAAAGAAAGGAGAAATCCCCAGAAAGAGTGTTAACTCATATAGAGGCAAGAAAACTATTAGATACTGAGTTCAAAATAATGGTTATAATGATTCTCAATGAGCTCAGGGAGAACTACAAAGAACTCCAGGAAAGCTATAAGGAACTTACTGTGAACTATACCAGCATGAAAAAAGACATGAACTCATCAATAAGAGCCAAGATGAAT
The DNA here is from genome assembly GCF_021234435.1 of Artibeus jamaicensis. Lineage (NCBI taxonomy): Eukaryota > Metazoa > Chordata > Mammalia > Chiroptera > Phyllostomidae > Artibeus > Artibeus jamaicensis. The sequence continues at coordinate 3,450,755 of NW_026521810.1, read as the reverse complement.
TGAAAAAAATTAAAATTATGAATTGAAGAAAACAGTAGAAGAAATTAAAAACAGGCTAGATGAAACAGAAGATAAGATTGGCTACCTGGAGGACAAGGTAAAAAATAATTACTAGACAGAACAAGAAAATTAAAAAGACTCAAAAATAACAAAGAAGGTTTAAGAGAGCTGCAGGACAACCTGAAATACAATATCCATATAATATGGATACCAGAAGGAGAAGAAGAGGAACCAAGGGATAGAAAAACTGTTTGAAAAAGGAATAACAGCAAACTTCCCTTACTTGATAAGAGAAAAAGTCGCACAAGTTCAGAAAGCATACAGGGTCCCAACTAAGATGAACCCAAAGAGTCCCACCCTAAGACACATCATAACTAAAATGGCAAAATTTAAAGATAAAGAAAGAATTTTAAAGGCAACAAGTGAGAAAGAGCTAGTAACATAAAAGGGCACCCCAATAAGGCTATCAGCTGATTTAACAACAGACACACTACAAATCACAAGATAATGGCAAGAAATATTTGAAGTAATCAAATGAAAAGGACTGCAACCAATTCTATTCTACCTGGAAAGGCTGTCTTTTAAAATGGAAGGTGAAATAAGGAGTTTAAAAGCTCTCTTTTAAAACTGAAAGTGAAATAAAGAGGAAGTTGAAATAAGGAGATCAAAAAGGCTAAAAGTATACATCTTAACCAAACCACTATTGCAAGAAAGGCTAAAGTGACTGCTTTAGAAAAATAAAAGGAGGGGGGAGAGGACCACAACTAAAAGGGGATAAAATGACAATGAATAAATAGTTATCAATAATAACCTTAAATGTAAATAGATTAAATGTTTCCATCAAAAGTCATAGGGTAGCTGAATATATAAAAATATATGACCCACATATATATCGTCTACCAAAGACACACCTAAGACCTAAGAAAAAATCTGTACACAGACTAAAAGTGAAGGGATGGAAAAAATATTTCATGCGCATGGACATGGAAAAAATACTGGTGTAGCAACACTTATATAAGACAAATTAGATGTCAAAACAAAAGCTATAACATAGGACAAAGGACACTTATTCATACTTAAGGAAGAAATCCGACAAGAGGATATAACCCCTGTAAACATATATGCACCTGAGACAGGGTAGCCAAAATATATAAGGAAAATATTGGAGGACTTATAAGAAAGAAATATACAGCAATGCAGTTATCACAGGAAATTTTAATACCCACTGTCAACAATGGATAGATTGGACAAACAAAAAATCAACAAGGATAGTTTGGCACTGAATGACACTCTAGATTAAATGTAATTAATTGATATTTATAAAGCATTTCATCTTAAAGAAGCAAAATATACATTATTTTTATACACACATGGATAATTTTCAAAGATAGACCACATGCTAGGAAATAAAGCAAGCTTAAAAATTCAAGAAAATTGAAATCATATCAAACATTTTTCTCAGATCACAATTGCTTGAAACTAGAAACCAACATCAAGGAAAAAAACTAAAAAAACATTCAAAATCATGGAGACTAAATAACATACTATTAAATAATGAATGGATTAATGCTGAGATCAAGGGAGAAATCAAAAAGTTTCTGGAAATAAATGAAAACAAAGACGGAACAGTCTAAAACCTATGGGACACAACAAAGGCAGTCCAGAGAGGGAAGTTCATAATGATACAGGCCTACCTGAAAAAGATAGAAACATTTCAAACAAAAAACCTAACCCTTCATCTAGAAGAAATATAGGAACAAAACAACAAACCTTAGAGTGAGTAGAAGGAAGGAAATCATTCAGATAAGAGCAGAATTAAGTGACATAGAGACTATAAGAACAGTTCAAAGGATGAATAGATCCAAGAGCTGGTCCTTTGAAAAGATAAATAAGAGTGACAAGCCTTTAAGAAGACTTATCAAGAAAAAAAAAGATGACCAAAATAAAATCAGAAATGAAGAGGAGGAGCTCCTTCTTTGTCTCTACTGTGAAAACAAAACAAACAAAACAGGAGAAATTATAACCAATTCAACAGATTTACTACAAAAAAATGCTATACAAGAAACATGACAACCTAGGCAAAATGGACAAATTTTATAATCATATAATCTTTCAAAACTGAACCAAGGATAAGAAGAAAGCCTGAACAGACTGATAACAACTAGCAAAATTAAAGCAATAATCAAAACCTTCTGGCACACAAAAGTCCTGGACCAGACAGCTTCATAAGAAAATTTTGCCAAACATTTTGGGAAGAGCCAAATCCTATTTTTCATAAACTATTCCAAAAAATTCAAGAAGAGGGAAGATTCCCAAACTCTGTCAATGAAGCCGATATTATCCTAATTTCAAAACCAGATAAAGGGAAAACTATAGTTATTTTTGTGATGACCAATATTTGTGATGAACATAGATGCTAAAATTATCAACAAAATATGGGCAAATGAGATCCAGCAATACATTAAAAAGGTCATATTCTATAAACAAGTGGGATTCACCCCCCAAATGCAAGGATGGTATAATATTCTCCAATCAATAATTATAATACACTACATGAACAAAATGAAACACAAAAATTATATGATCATATCTATAGCTGCTGAATAGCATTTGATAAGGCACAGAACTCATTTATGATAAAAAACACTCAGCAAAGTGGGAATAGTGGGAGCATACCTCAACAAAATAAAGGCCATGTATTTTTAAAAGGGATTGAAAGCATAAAATGGAGTAAAAATACCTTCTTGTACAAATGGTCTTGGGAGACCTAGATAGCTCCATGAAAAAGAAATGAAACTTGACCATCAATTTACATTATACATAAAAAATAAATTCAAGGTGAATAAAAGACATAAATATAGGTCACGACACCATAAAAGTCCTAGAGGAGAACACAGACAGGGAAATCTCAGATATTCTATGCAGCAATATTTTCACCAATATGTCCCCCTAGAGCAAGAGACATAAAGGAAAGAATAAACAAATGGTATTTCATCAAAATAAAAAGCTTGGGCATGACTAAGGAAAATACAGTGATCCCTCACCTATCATGGGAGTTACATTCCAGAGACCAGATTATAGGTGAAAATCCACAAAGTAGCAGTGCTATATTATATAGCACACTCCTGTAAACCTTTCCCACTCTCTTATTAACCTTTTCCACACTCTTATAAATACTTTACATGCTCTTAAGACACTTTCTACACTCTTAAACCTACATAATTTTAACAACATATAAAATTTTATATGGGTATAGTATACTGCAAAATCCCACGATATAGTGAAAACTCCACAATACAGAATTATATATATATATATATATATATATATATATATATATATTTTTTTTTTTTTAAATCCTTGATACAGTGAAGCCACAATACGTGAACCATGATACAGCGAGAGATGACAGTAGCATTAAAATCAAAAGAAAACCAATCATATGGCAAAATGTATTTGTCAATGATACCTCAGACAAGGGTCTGATCTCAAAAATATTTAAAGTACTCACACAATTCCACTCCGGGAAGACAAAAAAACACAATTAAAAATTGGGCAAAGACCTGAGCAGACACTTCTCCAAGGAGGAGATACAGAGGGCCCAGAGACCTATGAAAGGCTGTTCAGCATCACTAGGCATCAGAGAGATGTAAATTAAAACCATAATGGGATACCACTTCACACCTTTGAGAATGGCCACCACAAACAAATCAACAAACAAGTGTTGGAGAGGATGCGGAGAAAAGCAAACCCTAGTGCACTGTTGGTGGGAATGCAGACTGGTACAGCCACTGTGGAAAACACTATGGAATTTCCTTAGAAGACTAAAAATGGAGCTGCCTTTTTACCCAGCAATTCCACTGCTGGGATTATAGCCTAAGAATCCTGAAACACCAATCCAGAAAAACCTATGCATTCCAATGTTCATAACAGCACAATTTACGATAGCCAAGTGCTAAAAGCAACCTAAATGCCCATCAGTAAATGAGTGAATCAAAAACTATGGTATATTTAAATAATTGAATACTAGGCAACACAAAGAGAAAAGGAGCTCCTACCATTTGTGACAGCATGGATGAATCTGGAGAGCATTATGCTAAGTGAAATAAGCCAGGTGACAAAAAACAAATACCATATGATCTCACCTATAAGAGGAACATAACGCACAAGACAAACAAACAAGCAAATAAAACCAGAGGCATGGAAATAAGAAAGAGCCTGACTGGGACCACTGGGAGAATGGGGCAATATAAGAATGGAAAGAAGGAAAAGGGTCTAGTCAAAGAATATATATAAATGACCCATGGACATGATAAAAGGTGAGAATTGACTGGGAATGGGGCATGGGATAGGCAGGGGAGAAGAAAATTTGGTAAAACTGTAATAGAACAACCATTAAAATAAAAGAATTATACTGTTTTTAGACCTCAAACTTAGAATAAAATGTCTCTCTCAAATATCATAATGTTTTTTTAGTAATGATGCACACTTATGAGAAAAAATAGAATAAATTTATTAATTTGATTTTACATAAATGTTCAAAATATTTAGATTTAAATATGTAATATAATGTGATTGACTTCTTAGGACTTGTAAGTATGTGGTGACTTGAGTCTAATACTTTAATACTTTTGCTTAACATTTTTCCAGTTAGAGAAAGGGTTGGATTTTAATGACTCATACTAAAAAATATCATCATATTATCTTAATAAATCCTTTTCTGAGCATGTAATTGGGTCTAAAGAGTATAAACTATGCCATTTATCTTTTCATTTTCATTCCCTCACAACTACAGTCCTACAGGAAAGTATCAACTGTTTCCTGACAACATGCCTGGCATTACTTACCCATCTCCTGAAAGAAGCACTTAATCCCTTATGTGAAAGCATGGTTAGATCAAATATTTTCTTTAACTTTACAATAATTTTAAAAGCCAACATAAAACAACAGAAACTGCAAACTTAAAATTATAAAGTGGGAGGCATCACAAGGTAAATCAAGTCACAATTCAAATATGAGGAGTAAAAGTAAGCAAAATGATTTGCCATCAACAACACCTAAGCACATCCCCTTCATTTTATATTGGATTGATAGTGAAAATATATATAAATGTTGCAAAAATATTTTAAAAGTAATTTTCCCTTGCTAATGTGGCTCAGTGGATTGAGTGCCAGTCTGCAAACCAAAGGGTTGTTGGTTCAATTCCCAGTCAGTGCACATGCCTGGGTTGCAGGCCAGGTCCTCAGCAAGGAGCACATGAGAGATAACCACACATTGATGTTTCTCTCCCTCTCTTTGTCTCTCCCTTCCCCTCTTTCTAAAAATAAATAAACAAAATCTTTAAAACAAAAATAAAAATACTTTAAAGTGATTTTCTTAGAAGTTAGCAAAATAGGTTTGATTTTCTAGAAATGTAATTTTTCATATAATAGTGGATTTTTAATTACTGTGCACTATTCAGTAATTTATATAATAAACTAAAATAAGTTATGAAAAATTTGTAATAGAGGTACTATTGAGCAATGGATGGAATATTGATATTAAAGTTAACACCATTATAGTGGTAAGATACCACTGTTAGAAATGATATCAATAATCTAGTTTAAAGAAAATTTTTTCCATAGGATATTAGCCCAAATTTAGCTAAACCATATTATATTTGACTTTAGGTTCCTAATAACATATTTTAAACAAAGTGCTTTTTCTTATGTTTAGAATTGTAATGAATGAGTGTTGAAGATATTTTGGAAAATACATAAAAAGTCAATAAAAATTTAAAATATTGTACTCTTATTAACCAGTTAATATTAAGTATCAGTACAAATAACAACATCACTTAGAGTTAAGCAAGATGGCTGATTATTTCACTCATGTAAAAGTTCTTTCCACACTTCCAGGTACCTTGGTTCCCTTTTCTTGCTGCTAAGCCACAAATAAACTTGATCTTCTGGTATACTCCAAGATGATAACAACCACATTGTAAGTGATAGAAAGTGAAAGGGAAAAGAAGAGATCAAATGATGAATGTGATCTCATTAATGTGTGAGCTCATTATTTCTTACAAAAGCTTCTCTGACTTCTGGCCAAGATGGAGGCATAGGCAGACACACTGTACCTCCTTGCACAACCTAAAGAAGGACACCAACAAATTTAAAAACAAAAACAACCAGAACCAATAGAAAATCAGACTGTGTGAAAATTTGATGACCTAGGAGTTAAAGTAGAAACATTCATCCAGACTGGTAGGAGGAGCAGAGATGGGCAGCTGGGATAGGGAGGACTCCCAGCAAGGCAGCAAGAAGTTGAAAACTTACTTGAGAAGTAATGAAGAAAAATTTCCCCAATCTGGCAAAGGAAATAGGCTTCCAGGAAGTCCAGGAAGCCCAGAGAGTCCCCAAATAATTGGACCCAAAGAGGAACACACCAAGGCATATCATCATTAAGTTACCCAAGACTAAAAGTAAAGAGAGAATCCTAAAAAAAAAAAAAAAAAAAAACCAAGAGGAAAGGAGAGAGTTACCTACAAAGGAGTGTCCATTAGGCTATCAGCTGATTTCTCAAAAGAAACCTTACAGGCGAGAAGGGTCTGGAAAGAAGTATTTGAGGTCATGAAAGGCAATAACCTACATCCAACATTACTCTATCCAGCAAAACTATCATTTGAATGGAATGGCAGAGAAAGTGCTTCTCAAATAAGGTCAAGTTAAAGGATTTCATCATCACCAAGCCCTTATTATATTAAAGGAACTTAGCTAAAAAAAGAACATAAAAATATGAACAGTAAAATGACAACAAACTCACAGCTTAACAATCAAACCTAAAAAAAAGGATAACAAACTAAGCAAGCAACTAGAATAGAAACAGAATCACAGAAATGGAGGTCACATTGGAGAAATGGAAGGGTCATCAGTGGGGCAGTTGGAGGGGAAGAGAGAGGGAAAGGCACAAAGAATAAGTAGCATAAATGGTAGGTAGAAAATAAACAGGGGGAGCTTAAGAATAGTGTAGGAAATGTGGAAGCCAAATAACTTTATATATATATATATATATATATATATATATATATATATATATAACCCACAGATATAAAGTAAAGGAGGAGAATGCAGGTGGAATGGCATGTGCAGGTTGGAGGGCAATAAGGGGGGGGTGGAACAACTGTAATAGCATAATCAATGAAACGTATTTTTAAAAATGTCTCTGAAATTTTCATTTAGTTATAATATTATACCTAGTTGCAAGCATGACTGGGGCATGAAGGCTGCATTATGAACAGCCACTGCTTTGCATTTTTATAGGATGAGAAGAGCATAAAGTTTTTCAAGGGAAGAGTAGAAATCTATGTCATACCCACAGTGGCCACATTACCAATGTTAATACTTTTATTTTTAATTTTATTTCTTTGTTTATATAGGCATAAGTTTATATAGCATCAAAAGATAGCCTGGAATTTTTTTCATTAATATAATTGAGTAATTCTTTTTCAATGATGAACATTCCATCAAATGCGTAAGTCTTTATTTAAGGAAATTCTTAATGTTGAAAATTAGCCTTTCTCAAAACTATGTTAATACCACAAATTGACTGTGGTAGACATTATTTTCCTAAAATGTTACGTGTCTCACCATTCCCTTATATTTAATATTTTAATTTTGTAACTGGCCTCTTTGATATGAAAAAGAAAACAGATTAAATATATTTTTAATTAGTTGTCAAGTTACTCAAGTTATACTTTATATTTCTGAGTTCAAGTTATATCTTAAACTTTTAGTGTCAATTTACCGATTATGGTATTTAAGCAATTTAAAATTTAAAATACAGTATTATTTGCAATTGTAAAAGCAATCACATTTTTCTTGCCTATGATTAGCATTTTATTTACTTATACATTAAAAATTTAAATCCCATGTTTTTTAATGACATTTATCAATTACTAACTAAATTGTATTAGATGTTGCAAATGAAAATTTCAAATTCAATATAGTTAATTTTATCTTAAAAAATTAATATGGTATACTTAGAAATCTAACATAGTGACTTTTTATAAGTACTTCCCTTTAAAACTAATAAATTAATATCTTTAGCATTTCATAAACCTTAAAAAATTAAATGGTGATCATAAACTAATTAATACTATTCTGTTTACTAAAATATACTTATTTTTACAATAAAATGGGATTGCATATCAACTCCTATTACCAAGAAAAAACAAATTAACCATTACCTGAAATATGGATATTCAATAATCAACAGACAATATGTATTGCTAAAACAGAACAAAACAAAACAAACATTCAAACTTTATTCATCCTGAGAGGCAGGTAAGAGGACAGTACGACATCCAATGGATTTGTACATTAGTGATCTGCTAGCAGAAGGACAATGTGGCACATAAAGATAGGACTAAGATATAGGATGACATGTTGCCCTTTGATGTAAGACTTCAATCATTAGCAAAATGAAAACAAGTCCTGCTCCTGATTCTGAAGTACCTGAAATCACTATTCTATGTGGAATTAATTTACATAATGTGGTTTTATATTCACTGCTTTTGTTTCTCATTACACATTTATATTTCAACTTCTGTTTTCTGTTAACTATAACTGCTATTTTATTAGTTATCAGTTACTTTGAGTAAGCAGAATAATGACCCCCTCCAAATATTTATAGATCATAATGCTCAGAATGTATTAATATGCTGCCTTATATGGAAAAAAGGACTTTTTCAGATGGGATTAAAGTTATAGATACATTATCTTAGATTATCTGGGTAAACTCAATTTGGTCTCATTAGTCCGTAAAAATGTATAAATTTTCACAGCTGTGCTCAGCAATAGAGATATAATGATGTAAGAAGATTCAGGCAGATGTAATATTGCTGGCTTTGGACACAGAGTAGAGGGCACTTAGTCAAGGAAGGCATATAGATGCCTTCTAGAAGCTAGAAAAGACAAATACACAAATTATTTTCTAGATCCTCAAGAAAGAAATGTGGCTCTGTCAATACTTTGATTTTAACCTAGTGAGACAGGTGTTGTGTTTCTGACCTATAAAGAGTAAGATAATAAGCTTGCATTATTTTTTTAAAGATTTTTGTATTTTTACTTTTTAGAGAGAGAGGAAGAGAGGGAGAAAAAAGGGAGAGAAACATTGATTGGTTGCCCCTTACTTGTCCCCAACCAGGGACCTGGCCTGAAACCCAGGCATGAGCCCTGACTGAGAACCAAACTGGCTACCCTTTGATTCACAGGCTTGCATTCAACCACTGAACCACACCAGCCAGAGCAAAGCTTGCATTGTTTTAAGCCAGTGTTTATAATCATTTGTGATAGCAACAATAATGAACTAACAGTGACCTATATGTCACCAAACTCAAAGGATTAGGTAAAATTATTTTGTTACTCTATATCATCCTGTGATACTTCTATCTGACTACTGTTTACATCATAATCTCCTGAATGTCTTTTCCAAGCTTCACTCCCTTCAACTTTTTTACCATTTGACCCAGTTAAATATTTAGATGACTACTAACACAAATTTAAGCTGTTTATGGAATGAAAATTGAAGTAAAACAACATCTGACTCCAAGGTCTTTGGAAATCTAGTAGGTAGACTAGTCCAGAAAATGTCTAGTCAAGGATAAGCCAAAAAGGAGGAAAGGTATTGAATGAACAGAAACCAAGTTGTAGACAATAGAATCCAGAGAATAAGAACATAATTTAATCACTGAGCTAAACACTGGTAGTTTCATATATGATTTCCTACATCGTTCCTTCCACTATATTTCAACACTGTCAGCTTGAACTTCACCCCTGCTTGAATGTACTTCCATATGCAGGTATGTTATAGATCTATAATTATTTCCCTCTCTGAATGTCATAACTATTAGCAATGATCCTTGGTTTGAAATTGAGTAAATCTTGTTTGGTTGTTTTTATTCTTCTGACTACACTCCTCATCTTTTAGCTCAAGTGACAAGCTTCTGCCTAGATGCTTTTTTCCTTGAATTAACTCTGACTTGATATTCAATTCTTTCATAGGACTAGGATACTGCCTTTCTTTAATCATCTCTGATGAGCTGGTACTGAAGGAAATGTCTGGTTCCAATTACTCATGTAAAACCTTCCAGATTCAGTTTGCAAGAATATATGTAATTCCACCTGTGGCTCAGGCCTATGCGATGCACTTCAGTAATATTAAGATAGAGTAGTCAATACTTAGGATAATAGTAATGGGAACAACTGTTCTGTTTTCTCCTACCTCTCAGAAAATTATTGTCAGCATATAGTACTGAATGGTTTCAATGAACCTGTTGTTTCTCTGAGCAGTTTATAGTCCCAGGTTTGAGTTATGTTCTCCTCCTGTTTTACAGACAATACTAATAGAAAGACTAATCAAACTCCACTGATACAGCTAGTAGATAAATAGCGTTGTATAATTAAGATCACTCCCCAATTACTAATTAATCCATGGCTTATGTTGAAAAACAAAGTACACAATTAAATTTAACCTTAAGATTTACGACTTTTATAATATAACCTTAAACTACCTCCCCAGGCTTACTTCCTCCTTCTCCCATATGTATAACCTGCATTCCCACCACACTGTAGACCCTACTCTCTTCTAGGGAAAATCTTATTAACTGTCCCCAGAACTTCTTCTTAATCACTTTTGCCTTACTTTCTTTAAGTGATATAATGCTATTTATCTTTCATTGCCTCTCCTTCAAGCTATTCATTTATTTAGCTACCAACTATCTTAATCTGCATTCATTATGCTTCTTTCTGGAAAATATATTATAGTGTATGACATATGTGTAGATTATGTCCATTCGTGTAGTTTTCTCATCCCAGACTGTCCAAGTAATATTGTAATTTCTATGATTCTCAGTCCTTGTTTTAATCAACATAGCAGTTTAGATTGCTTGGTTATGAGAGAAAAACTAGATGTGGCCTGAATTAAATAGTAGTTTACTTATGTCTATTATGTAGGGGTCAGTTATGTTAAGTGAGTGATGCTCCGTGATGGCCAGGATACTACCAGAAGCACTTTTTTGTAAGTGGCCTTTATTCTCAAAGGGACCTCATGATTCACCATGGCAGTTCCAATTTCAACCTGAAGCCTACATTCTATCCAGCAGGAAAGAGAAAATGGACAATGATTTTTAAGAACATTTATGCTTTTAAGGTTATTTCTGAGAAGTTGAATATATTGTTTGCATGTTTCCCATTGATCAGAATAAAGTTACACAGCTACTGTAATAGAGTCTGACTCCCACTTCCCATCTGGAGTAAGCTGATAATAATACTCAGGGGTTCCCTCTTTTGCCTCTGGAGGAAGTTTCAAACTATAGAAACCTCTGCCCATACAGGGTAAACCCTCACATTGACCACACTTCCTAACCACCATAAAAATCTGAAACCAGTCTCCTTTCACTGCATTTCACAGTTAAAACATTTTTGGATCTGATCATGAGTTATATTCTTTTGCCCAAAAAGTCTCATTATGTGAGTAATAATCTTTTCATGTACTCTTGATCTGTGTATATAGCATCATTGGTTTTGGGTCTAGATCAAATTTTGTGTGGGACTCCATCATGTTTCAGAAAATACCAAGGAGAAAACCCTGAGAAATGAATTCTCCCTTCTGACAATTCTGTGTCCCCTTCAAATCAGGTAGTTCTATTGCCAAAGAAGATGGGGGAAAAGTTGATAGTGGCAACCAGCAGTTTATTTTGTTGATCTTTATATGCAAAAAATAATGCTTATATTAGTAAATATTTAGTATATAGCTATTACAAGTATTGTATGTATGTAATTTAAGGATAGTTTTTAGTGTGTATATAATGTGGTAGTTTGTATTAGATTTGTTTGCATTTAACCAAAAAATATTACCAAATAAATATATTTTCACACAAACACATGCATTTATCAGTGCTAAAAATACCTCTTTTTCACATATTAAAACAAAATAGCACAGAACAGAAAAAAATTACCTACAGTATAAATCAAAGAGGCCCTTTTTAGGACAAGAAGACTGAACCACTACAAAAGCTCATTGCTGGAAGACATTAACACACACCATTGGGTATTTTATAAATAAACGCGTTTTAATAAATGTTTGCATTAGAAGTAGTGTTACTTAAAAGTGATTATATATATACATATATATATACATATATATATATGTGTATATATATATATATATATAGAGAGAGAGAGAGAGAGAGAGAGATATCAACTTTAAAGATTTTTGTAATTCATGATTATGCTCCAAGCTGTTGACTTGTTAGTACCATTAAATTTAAATTTTATTTTATTTTTTATTTAATTATTTTTCAAGTACAGTTTTGTCTTTTACTTTCATCCCAGCCTACTATCCCCCTTAGTTGTTGTCCATATGTTTTTATACTAGTTCCTGTAAATCCTTCCCCTTTTTTCCCTGAAATTCCCTCCCCTATCCTCCCTGGTTGCTGTCCCCCTGTTCTCTACTTCAGTGTCTCTTTTTATTTTGTTTGCTTGTTTGTTTTGTTTTTTGGCTTCCTGTTAAAGATGAGATCACATGGTATATGTCTTTCAACACCTGGCTTATTACACCCAGCATAATGCTTTCCAATTCCATCCATGCTGTTGCAAAGGGTAGAAGCTCCTTCTTTCTTTCTGCTGAACAGAACTCCATTGTGTATATGTACCATAATTTTTTGATCATTTACTTACTGGCAGGCATCTAGGTTGCTTTCAACTCTTAAATATTGTAAACTGTGCTGCTATGAACATTGGGGTGCATAGGTACTTTTAGATTGGTGTTTCAGGTTTCTTAGGAAATAATCCTAGTAGAGGAATTGCTGGGTAAAAAGGCAGGTCGATTTTTATTTTTCTGAGAAAATTCCATACTGTTTTCCATAATAGTTGCACCAGTTTGCAACCCACCAACAGTGAACTAGGGTCCCATTTTCCTCACAATCTCTCCAACATTTTTTTCTTTGTTGCTTTGTTTATGATAGCCATTCTGACTGGTGTAAAGTGACATCTCATTTTGGTTTTAATTTGCATCTCTCTAATAGCTAGCAATATCTTTTCATATACCTCTGGAACCTCTGTATGTCCTCCTTGGAGAGGTGTCTGTTCAAGTCCTTTTCCCATTTTTTAATTGGGTTGGTTGTCTTCTTAGAGTGAAGTCATGTAAGTTCTTTGTATATTTTGGAGATTAAACCTTTGTCTGAGGTATCATTGGCAAATATGTTTTCCCATACAGTTGGTTGTCTTTTTTATATTAATGCTGTTTTCTTTAGCCACATAGAAGCTTTTTATTTTGATGAGATCCAATTTGTTTATTCTTTCCTTTGTATTCCTTGCTGTAGAGGAAATACCAGTAAAAATGTTGCTTTGTGAAATATCTGAGATTTTTCCTGCCAATGTTCTCCTCTATAATTTTAATGGTATCATAGTTTATAGTTAAGTCTTTTATCCACCTTAAATTTATTTTTGTGTATGGTGTAAGTTGGTGCTCAAGTTTCTTTTTTTTTTTTTTTTTGCACGTAGCTGTCCGGTTCTCCCAAAACCATTTGTTGAAGAGGTTATTCTTACTCCACTTTATGTTACTGCCCCATTTGTTGAATATTAATTGACTGTAGAGAGTTCGGTTCATTTCTGGGCTCCCTGTTCTGTCACATTGGTCTATGTACCTCTTTTTATGCCAGTGAAATTCTGTTTTGATTAGTGTGGTCTTGTAATACAGTTTGGAATCAGGTATTGTGACTACTCCTACTTTGCTCTTCTTTCTTAAAATTGCAGCTGCTATTCAGGGTTGTTTACAGCTCCATATAAATTTTCGAAGTGTTTGTTCTATATCTGTGAGATATGCCATTGGTACTTTAATAGGTATTGCATTGAATTTGTAAATTGCTTTGGGTAGTATGGACATTTTGATGATGTTAATTCTTCTAATCCATGAACACTGTATATGTTTGCATTTGTTTGTGTCTTCCTTGATTTCTTTCTTCAGTGCTGTGTTGATTTCTGCATACACGTCTTTTACCTCCTTGGTTAGGTTTATTCCCACATATTTTATTTTTGTTTTTGCTATATCAAATGAGAGTTTTTTTCTTGATTTCTGCTCCTGCTGTTTCATTGTTAGTATACAAAAATGCCTTTGATTTCTGGATATTGACTTTGTAACCTGCTGTTTTGCCAAATTCATTAATTAGTTCAAGCAGATTTTGGGTAGAGTCTATAGGATTTTCCATGTACACTATCATGTCATCTGCAAACAATGACAGTTTTGTTTTCTTCTTTCTGATATGCATGCCATTTATTTCCTTTTCCTGCCTGATCACTGTGGCTAAAACTTCCAATACTATATTGAATAGAAGTGGTGAAAGTGGACAACCTTGTCTTGTTCCTGATCTTAGTGGAAAAGCTTTTAGTTTTTTACCATTGAGTATGATATTGGCTGTAGGTCTCTCATATATGGCCTTTATTATATTGAGGAATGCTCTCTCTATTCCTACTTTCTTAAGTGTTTTTATCATAAATGGGTGTTGTACCTTGTCAAAAGCTTTTTCCGCATCTATTGATATGATCATGTGTTTTTGTCTTTGCTTTTATTTATGTGAAGTATTGCATTTACTGATTTATGAATATTGAACCATCCTTGCATCCCTGGGATGAATCCCACTTGGTCATGGTGTATGATCTTTTTGATATATTGTTGGATGCTATTTGCCAATATTTTGTTGAGGATTTTAGCATCTATGTTGATCAGCAATATTGGCCTGAAATTTTCTTTCTTTGTTGTGTCTCTATCTGGTTTGTGAATTAGGATGATGCTGGCTTCATAAAAAGAGTTTGGGAGATTTTCATCATTTTGGATATTTTTGGAATAGTCTATGAATAATAGACTTAAATGCTTTGTAGAATTCTCCTGTGAATCCATCTGGTCCAGGGCTTTTGTGTGATGGGAATTTTTTGATTACTGCTTCAATTTCATGGGCTGTTATTGGTCTGTTTAGGTTTCAGGTTTTCTACTTTTTTTTGAGTTTTGGAAGATTATATTTTTCTAGAAATTTGTCCATTTCACCTAGGTTTTCAAATTTCTTGACATTCAGTTCTTCATAGTAATTTCTTACAATCCCTTCTATCACTGTGATATCAATTGTAATCTCTCCTCTTTCATTTCTGATTGTGCTTATTTGTGTCCTCTCTCTTCTGTTCTTAATGAGCCTTCTTAAAGGCTTGTCTATTTTTTTATCTTTTCAAAAAAAAACAGCTCCTGGATTCATTGATCCTAAGAATTGCTCTATGTCATTTAATTCTGCTCTGATCTTGGTTATTTCCTTCTTTTTACTTGCTCTGGGCTGTTTTTGTTGTTGTTCCTCAAGTTCTCACAGGCATGGCATTGGGTTGTTTATTTGAAATGTTTCTATCTTTTTTAGGTAGGCCTGTATTGCTATGAACTTCCCTCTCAGGACTGCCTTCACTGCGTCTCATAAGTTTTGGGTTGTTGTGAGTTCATTTTTATTTGTTTCCATAAACTTTTTGATTTCTTCCTCCCAAATTTCATTCTTTACCCATTTGTTGTTTAATAGCATTTTATTAAATCTCCATTAATTGGAGCATTTGGGGTTTTTTCCTTTGGGGTTGGTTTCCAGATTCAGTCCCTTGTGGTCTGAGAAAATGCTTGGTATGATTTCAATTTTCTTGAATTTTTTGAGGCTCGTTTTGTGTCCTATCATGTTGTCTATCTTTGAAACTGTTCCATGTGCATTTTAAAAGAATGTGTATTTAGCTTCTTTGGGATGAAGGGCTCTATATATATCAATTAAGTCCATTTCATTTAGGGCATTGTTCAATGCCACAATATCTTTGTTGACATTTTGTTTGGAAGATTTGTCCATTTTGATAGTGGGGTATTAAAATCCCCTACTATAATTGTGTTGATGTCAATAACTTTCTTGAAGTCCTCTAAGATTTTCTTTATATATTTTGGGTGCTCCTATGTTGGGTGCATATATTTTTACAATGTAAATGTCTTCTTGGTGGATTTTTCCCTTGAGTATTATAAAGTGACCTTCTGGGTCTTTCTTTATGGCCCTTTGTTTGAAGTCTATTTTGTCTGATATGAGTTTTGCTACCCTAGCCTTTTTTTCTTGTCCATTTGCTTCGTAAATTTGTTTCCAGCCCTTCACTTTTAGTCTGTATAGGTTTTTTGTCCTGAGGTGGGTCTCTTGTAGGCAGCACATGTGTGGTTCATGCTTTCTTAACCATTCAGCTATTGTATGTCTTTTGATTAGAGCATTTAATCCATTTAAGTTTAAGGTTATTATTGATAGGTACTTATTCATTGCCATTTTTGTACCTGTGTTCCTCTCTGTTTCTCTGTACCTTCCTTAAAGTATTCCTTTTAGCATCTCTTGCAGAGCTGGTTTGCTGGAGGCATATTCTTTTAGCTTTCTTTTGTCTTAGAAGCTCTTTATTTGTCCTTCTATCTTGATTGAGAGCTTTGTTGCCTAAAGTAGCCTTTGTTGCAGGCCTCTGGTTCTCATTTCTTGGAATATTTCTTGCCATTCTCTTCTCTCTTGAAGTGTTTCCATTGAGAAGTCAACAGCTAACTGTGTTGGGGCTCCTTTGTATGGTTCTTCCTTATTCTCCCTTACTGCCTAAATATTCTCTATTTATCTTGGAATTTTGCCATTTTAATGACGATATGTCTTAAAGTGGACCTCTTTGGGTTTCTCTTGATTGGGACTCTCTGTGATTCCTGAATTTGTGTGACTTTTTCTCTCATTCAATTAGGAAAGTTTTCTCTCATTATTTTTCACATAGGTTTTCTACCCCTTGCCCTATTTCTTCTTTTTCTGGTATCCCTATTACTTGGATATTATTAGGTTTCATATTGTCTTGCATTCCTCTTAATCCCTCTTCATTCTTTCTGAGCCTCTTTTCCTTTTCTTGCTCTTTCTGGGAGTTTTTTTTTCTACTTTGTTTTCCAACTCACTGATCTGATCTTGTGCTTCATTGATTCTGCTTTTGATTCCTTCAACTGTGTTTTTTAATTCAGAAATTGTATTCTTCATTTCCTCTTGGCCCTTGCTAATAGTTTCCATTTCCTTTTTCATGTTGATATAGTTTGTGGTGAGATCATTGTAGCTCCCCTGTAGTTTCTGGTAGCTCATTGTGAGCTCTTTGAACTTCCTGATAACCAGTGCTTTGAATTCAATATTTGATAGTTGACTTGCCTCTATTTCATCTAGCATCCTTTCTGAGGGTTCCTCCTTTACTTTCATTTGGGGACTGTTTCTTTGTCTTCCCATTGTTTGTGAGACTCTTCTTGCTAGCCTCAGCTTCTTTGACTCATCTGTTCTGACTCCCTGGGTTTATGGTGTGAACTTCTGTGTGGAATGCCTGTGAAATTCAGTGGTGCAGTCTTCTTTGGTTATTCTGGCGTTCTCCACTTCTACCTACTCCTTTTTTGTGTGATCAATTGGATGGGGAGGCAAAATCATTTATGACAGCGAGAGTATTTTATGATATTTACAGTCACAGCCAATAGAGAATAGATAGAAGATCTTTAGGCTATATATAGTGTTAACCATAATCTTCAACCCAACTTTCCACTTTTAAGAGAGGATTGACCAGATAAGTCTCTTGTTGGAGAGGTAAGGGCAGTGAGTTGGATCCAGAAAGCAGTGAGGTTGCGGGCGGTCAGATTCCAGGGTAAGGTGAGAGTAAAGGATAGTAAATAGGTGTAGTGTATGAGCAAATACAGTTTACTCCAGTAATACAATTCAGGAAACTGTGAAGTGGACTAAGTCCAGGAGGGGTGTTGTGAAATATTTACAATTGTATAGAACAGCTGTTATTTACAATAACATTAGAGCAACAGTCATATGACAGACTCTATGTGATCTGTCTGGATAGGGGGTATGGAACTTTGGGTAGTATGCTAAAGGAACACAAGTGATGTGAAGGATAGAAAATTAGCAATACACTGTGGAAGAGAGAACAGGGGAAACCTGTCAAATGATAGAATATAAACAGCCAAGGCAAAGAAGCCTATACGGAAAGAGGAGGAATACGAAGATACTATTAAAATATAAAAGAAGTGAGAATAATGAAAAAATAATAATTTTACAAATATGCAGCAACTTGTGACTTCTTTGCTATAGCAAAGTGAAATTTGTCTCTCTAACTCTACTGTTGGGAAGCCTCTTCTTTGGGTCCACCTCTGGTCTTTTCTCAGTTTCAAGTTGTTTGTGTTGCTCGTGGGTAAAGGAAAAAAAGTGGAGGAATGGAGGAAAAACTGATAAGTTTGGGAAAAAAGGAAGAAGGGATAAAACAGAAAAGAAGAAAAAGGAGGAAAAAAGGTATTGAAAGATAAAACAATAATAAAAGTTTAAAAAATTAAAAATTACTTTAAAAAAATCTCTTGTTTGTTTCAAACTGGCCAAACCAGTTTTTCTGGCTACAGCAGGCTAGTGTGGTCTTTCTATTTTTTTTTAATTTTTATTTAATTATTTTTCAAGTACATTTTTTGTCTATTTCTCCCATTCCAGCTCCCCCACGCCCCGTCTCCCCACCTCCCTCCCACCCCCCACCCCCAGTCCTCATCCCTGTGTCGTTCATACTTGTTCCTCAAAATCCCTCCCCATTTTTCCCCTTAAATTCCCCTCCCTCTCCCCTCTGGTCACTGCCCACCTGTTCTCTATTTCAGTGTTTTTGTTTTTATTCTGCTTGCTTGTTTGTTTTATTGTTTAGCTTCCTGTCAAAGGTGAGATCATATGGTATTTGTCCTTCAATGCCTGGCCTGTTTCACTCAGCATAATGCTTTCCAGTTCCATCCATTAAAGTCCTAGAGGAGAACATTGGCAAGAAAATCTCAGATATTTCACGCAGCAACATTTTTACCGATATGTCCCCTAGAGCAAGGAATATAAAGGAAAGAATAAACAAATGGGATCTCATCAAAATAAAAAGCTAGTGTGGTCTTTCTAAGAGCTCCCTCCAAAGAGCCAAACTGGTGCCTCTCCCAAACTCTCAAGGAAAGGCCTCCAGAACTTCCTCTCAGCACTCTTTTCCCAGGGGTTACCATCCTGGGCTAGGTTGTGGGATGCCCCTGCCTGCGCCAGCCAGGCTGCCTGGTTCCTGTGGGTTCAAGGGAAGACCCGTCCCATTTCTGTGGGGGAACTCCAGGTCCTCTGCCCAATCTCAGGTTCGATGCCAAGCTGGGTGGGGAGCAGACTGGGCAGCTGTAACTATTGGAGTCAAAGCCCCACACTGTGCCTCTCAGTTCTCCAGGGCTGGCGACCACAGAGTCCCCTGTTGATCTCGGCCCTTTGTCCTCAGCACCCTCTCTGCGAACTCTAGCAAACAAGTCTCTCCCAGCGCCCAACCTTGCTTGGCCAGGGAGGGAGGGAGCTGATAACCCAGCTCTTTCCCAAGGACCCTTCGGCAGGCCCAGGGCTCCCAAAGAGTCCGAGGAAGATGCACCGGGAGCTCGTCCTGAGCACTGGGCGCTAACTCAGGAGTGCTGGGCGCCAACCCAGGTGCATTGGGTGCCTGCCAAGTTGCACTGCATGCTGGGCACTGGTTCTCGGACTGCGCACTTGCCGAAGTCCCTGCTGCTCCTGTCTTTGCTCCAGTCCTTGAGACTCCACTGTACCACCGCTGTCTCCCTACCATCTGAATCCTCTGTGACCCTCATGATTTCTGGTCCCTTATTTTCATATATGCTGGGAAACTGCTGGCTGCCTGCACTGCTCCTCTGCTGGTGGGCCAGGATCCTCTCCCATGAGTACAAGGAAATGGAATCTGCTCCGTTCTACTCTGTCGCCATCTTGCCTCTATAAATTTAATTTTTTTTCATTTCATCTATCTTATGTGTTATTTAGGAAACAACTATACAATAATGAGAATTAACTTTTTTTTCCAAAAATCTATGACTTTTATTCCTATTCAGACAAAAATTCCATAAACCAAGTATGACTAGAAATATATATCCCACACCCCAACATCAATATTTTTTTCTTGATTTGAACATGAAAGCTAAATATTACTTACAGGAGTTCTGGATTTGGATTTTTGAGGTTTAGCCTCTTTCGTGAGACTCCCTGATCAATCAAGCACAGAAATAATGGACAATTGAAACACTTCCCTCTCATTTTGATGCTGAAACATGTTGATGTGTTTCTTTTTTTTAATTCTTTTTTTATTTTTAAATTACTTTATTGTTTTTCAGTTACAGTTGTCTGTGTTTTCCCCCAGCCAATCCCACCTCCCTCCCTGGCTTCCACCCTCCCCCTTGGTTTTGTCCTTGTGTCCTTTACAGCAGTTTCTGTACCCTCCTCCCTCACCTCTGGCTATTGTTAGATTGTTCTTAATTTCAATGTCTCTGGGTATATTTTATTTGATTTTTTCTTATGTTGATTATGTTCCAGTTAAAGGTGAGAGCATATGGTATTTGTCCCTCACTGCCTGGCTTATTTTACCTAGCATAATGCTCTCCAGTTTCATCCGTGCTGTTGCCAAGGGTAGGTGCTCCTTCTTTCTCTCTGCTGCATAGAATTCCATTGTATAAAGGTACCATAGTTTTTGATCCACTCATTTACTAATGGGCACTTAGGTTGCTTCCAGCACTTGGCTATTGTATATTATGAATGCAAACTGGTGCAGCCACTGTGGAAAACAGTATGGAATTTCCCCAGAAAACTAAAAATGGAACTGCCTTTTGACCCAGCAATACCACTGCTGGGATTAAGAATCTTGAAACACTAATCCAAAACAACCTATGCACCACAATATTTATAGCAGTGTTATTTATAATAGTGAAGTGCCAGAATTAACATTTTTAAAATTGCATTAAATAATTTACTTCATTGTTTTAAATTCACTTAAAACAACAAACAAACTTTGAGTTCTGGCTGGTGTGGCTCAGTGGGTTGAGTGTTGACTTGTGAAGCAAAGGGACTCTGGTTTGATTCCCAGTTAGGGAACATGCCTTGGTTGAGGGCCAGGTCCTCAGTAGGGGACATGTGAAAAGCAATCACATGTCAATGTTTCTTACTCTTTCTCCCTCCCTTCCTCTATCTAAAAATAAATAAATAGGATATTATAACAAGTTTAAAAAAATAAAATTTAACACCTCTTAAACTAGTTTATATCCTAAAAGCAATAGCATACAATCGTTTAATTTGTAGTGTTTTTTCTCTCCTACAACACAATATAATTAATGTGGCAATACCAAATATGTACTTTTGACTGCTTCAAGTAATTCTTTTCTTGTACAAACATTAATAGTGTTTGTAACTTTAGAGATAATATTTCCTGGGTTATGCAAATTTTTCACTGTGTAAAAAGTTCTTCATGACTTCTAAGCATCTCATTTCTTGGTTGTGTAATGGTTCACAACCCAATAACCATTTTCTAACATTCTCAAATAAGAGAATTACATATTGCCACTTCTGTCTGAAAAAGAGATGTCTGGACCTTTGCAAAGAGTAAGTCAGTGTGTGTTTTCAAATTTATTAAGCACTAGTGGTAAAATAAACTTTCATTTGTTGTTTGACACTGAGAAGAAACAAAGACTTACAACTGCACAGGTTTTGAGATGACATAGTAGGTCATTCTGTGTATCCAAGGAGACAGTGCTGGAGACACATAAAAAGCTCTAAAGAAATGTGTACTATTAAGTAAAGAGTGTTCACAGCAGTGCTATTTGCAACAGTCAAGTGCTAGAAACAGCCTAAGTGCCCATCAGTAAATGAATGGATCAAAGCTGGGATAACTGTAATAGAATAACAGTAAAAAAACTAAAAAAACCACACCTGAATAAATCAAAGAAAATTAAGTGAAAACAAATTCCTAAACATCTCAATTACCAAAAATTATTTTAGTTGTACTATTTATTTTATCTTTTATCTATATATTTGTAATATGATCATAATAAACAAAAATGTAGTACCCTTTACACAGTGTAATACTATGCAGCAGAGAGAAAGAAAGAGCTCCTGTCATTCACACAGCATGGATGGAACTGGAGACTATTATACTAAGTGAAAAAAAATAGTCAATGAAATATCATAGGATCTTATGTATAAGAGAAAGCTAATAAACAAAATAAACTAACAAAATAGAACCACAAACATGGAAATATGGAATAGACTGGCAGTGACCAGAGGGAAAAAAGGAGAGGGCTAGTGGTGGAAAGAAGGGGAAGGGCTTATTTAAAGGACATGTATTGATGACCCATGGACTTGGACAATGGAATGGGAATTAACTGTGGGAGCAGGAGATGGGGTGGAAAGAGGAGAGCAAAGGGGAAAAATTGGGGCAACTGTAATAGAATAACAATAAAAAAAAGAAAAAATTATTTAGGTTTATGTTTAAGGTACATGAAATGTTAAACCTAACTCTAGTGGTATAAATAACAGCTGTTTATTTTTCACACACACAAAAATATTTGTTTTTAGATATCTGGATCTGGGCTCCATCAGGTCCTCAATTCCCAGGTCTCATTTTTTCCCTGCTTCTCCATACTTACTTGTGGCACTTATGCCCTGTTCAGATGTACTGCTTTATGGTTACAAGATGGTATGTGGTTCCATTAGATTACATTGTACTTGGGTGAATATATGCTTCCCATCTTATCATAGTAACTAGTTAATTTAATTTAAAACAATCTGATGAAATAAGAAGAGTACATCTTCTGTGATTAATTATTTTGATATTGATAGAAATGTCTTATGTGGAAATGATGGAGCACTCAGGCAGACTAGTCTGACTTAAGAAGAAGGAAATTTTAAAATAAGGTATAAAATATCTACTCTGGTTGCTGGCATTCCAGTGAAAGTACATACTTGGTAGGCTTATGATATTTAGACAATGTTACATATAATAATCCAGTTTAGAAAAAAGAGGCTCTTACCAAATGGAAAAATAGAAAGAAAACCAGGAAAAAAAGAAAGTCACAGAGGAAAACGCCAAAAAAAAAAAAAAAAGAAAATATAGGTAGAGAGGGAGTTAGAAAAAGAAACTCAAATAAGTTCATAAATTCTCTCACCATGGGGTAACAGTAAAGGTTTCCCCCAAAGTGGGAAGAATTAACAATACTGATGAGGGCAAAATCTAAGAAATGTATACTATAAAAAATAGCTTGCAAGTGTTTTTGATTAAAATTTATGAAATGCAAATGCCCAATCAGATGAACCATGGCTAGAATCATAATGTTTAAAAAAATCTGTGTTCCTATAAATGTACTGAATCTGTCTGAGGAAACTGCATGTTTAAGGAAAAGTGATTGTCTACATGGATTCTAGAAAAAAGATCATCTGAAGAACAACAATTGACCATCTGTCTCCAGCCTTTTTCCTGGTAGAGAATACTCTAAGGAGCTGAAAAAAAGTACCCTATCAGCTCAAAAGTTCTATTTCTTTTTTAAAAATAATAAATTGGGACTAAAACATGTACCTGATATATGAGAAAGAAATATTCTAGATATATGTACTCATCAAATTTTAAAAAGTAATGTATTGATTTAAAAAATTATTGGCTAGCCATGAAAACATTTTTCAAAATATAAGATGTCATAAGACATTACAGCAGTGTTTGTAAAGTTTCATTTGTAGTTCATTAAAATAAGCTGTATAATAAGATAGAACTTTTTGAACTCTAAGGAGTTCTCTTACACATATGCATGGAAGTGCTGGGCTGAATAACTGCTATTCTTATATTTCAATACTGAGACATTCTGAGTATATTGGAGTTTAAATGATATTGCTATTATCAAGGTTTATTTGAGGTAAAGTGCTATAAAAGATTGAATCAATACTAACTTTAGAAGTCAG
Source organism: Artibeus jamaicensis (assembly GCF_021234435.1). Lineage (NCBI taxonomy): Eukaryota > Metazoa > Chordata > Mammalia > Chiroptera > Phyllostomidae > Artibeus > Artibeus jamaicensis. Next base: position 3,426,916 of record NW_026521810.1, on the reverse strand, counting down.
AATTTAGAAATGCTGTTTTAAAAATTAGCCATCAGTGCAATGTAATGCAGATATGTGTGTAACTATTTTCTTGGGGTGCCTAAATACAGATATGAAGTAAATATAGTGGAATGTAATTATGACATAAAACAGACTTTGTTGACAAGCCTATAATTCGGAAAAATCAGAATTATGTAATAGATTGGCTTCTGATGTCAATACTTCTTTATAGATGAACTTTACAGTAAGATATTTAGAGCCATCATTGAAGACACTCAGCAATTAATGAAGAATACCCTTCTAACTTTTTTCTAAAGCAGCAAATATTGACAAATATGAATAATTTTATGTATCATTCTGGAATAGAAAAAAAAAAAAGCTCTTTCTCTCTTACTCTTCCCCCTGATAATGCAATGCAGCAGTAGCATTAGAAAACACTTTTATTTACTAACTCAATTCCTTGTTTACACCTAATTTCTTGTCTATATAAAGTAGATATTAACACTTAACTCATATGGTTGTGTGAAAATTCAATTGTATATGTTAATGTAATTTAAAAGATTAGCAGAATATCTAGGGCATAGTAATCTGTTTGGTAAATGTAACTTACACTATTCTTGTTTATAAGTATTTCAATTTCAAGAGATTTATAGATCTCTTTCCAGGTCCAGAAAAATTCCCCTGAGAATAATATTTTTTCACTTAGCATATTTCTGTAATATTCACCAATAAAAATGGTACTAACACTGATATTAGACTAATAGCTTCCTCCAATTTGCTGCAGCAAATTTCAACAATCTTAGAGATATAACAAGACAATTTTATTCTCCTAATGCTCCAGAAGTCAGAGTCTAAAACCAACTTGTCAGCTTGGTTGCATTCCACCTGTGAATACAACCAAGCATCTTCTAGATCTTCTGATCTAGCTGATCACAAGAGTTGTATATCACAGTATCATTTCCTTGACTTTTCGTGCTCTCAGAAACCTCTGCACAACTCAATTCATGACCCTTTCCCCATGTGACTTTAACCCACTGCTTTCATCCTCCAATCTCCTTCTACTGACCCTGATTTTCCTGATTTCTTCTGTAAATAATCTTGTGATTATCAGTTGTACCCAGATAATGGAGAATAATCTTCCATTATCAAGATCCTTAATTTAATCACAACTGTGAAGTTAGTTACCATGTTAAATAGTGCATAATTACAGGTTCTAGAAATTAGGCAGGGACACCTTATGTCCATGTGAGACATTATTGGGAAGAATGATTAAACCTTCCACAATTTGTATGGTTTGAAGAGTAATTCTACAGAAGTTGTACATAAGTTCTTGTAGGATTTATTTGCTGTCATTCCCATCAAATGCTACTCCTGGTCATAGACTGACAAAGCCAGACTTTACCCTCCATTATTCTAACTTGCTTTAATTTGATTTAAATTGGGATGTTCAACTTTTAAGTATCACTAATCATATTTCTCTTTTTAAAACATAACTCTTCCTGATAATTTGCTTCTAAAATAAATAATTAGGGACATATAAACATTTGCTTTTTAAGTTAAAAAAAGAGAAAAATTGTCTTATTCATAGATAATATAAAATCTACTTCAGCATGGATCTTTCCACTAGAAACACCAATATATGTTTTTAAAATTACAATTCCCTTTTGTCACTGAATTTTCTACCTGTTGCTTATCTGAGTCTAGTAATTCATACAGTAAAGAAAGGGCTTAATGGATTATCAAGGAAAATATACTTACCAGTATATTTTCCAACATTAAATGTTTTTTAATATTGACATAGCTTTTACAAATTCAAATAGCAAATTTTTCTCAATGGTGTAATTACCAATCCTAGATTTTTTTTGCAGTTGTGGTTCTATTTTTAATTAGATGTTTATTTTTCTATTTGATTTTTAGCATATGTTTAAGTTTCAGTATTATTTTACTATATATTCTTTGGATGGTTTGTTACCAGGAAACTAAGGTGGCAATATAAACCAACAGAAGGAGGTGAAATTTTGTGATGTGAGTGTGAGCCAAGAAAAGAAACCTCAAGAAACACTTAAAAGTTTTTTAATTGGATTTATTGAAGGGGCATGATTAAAAAATCATATATGTTTCAGGGATACAGTTGTATAACACATCATCTGTATATTGTATTCTGTGTTCACCACCGCAAGCCATGTCTCTTTCCATCACTTAAAGGTTTATGGAATGTACATTTCTACCTCGAAAACTCTTGTCACTTTCCAAGTGATGGGTCTGTTAATAAAAATAGCAAGAAATGACCAAAATTTCTGTCTCTTACTAATACTCATCTGCAGCTTTATTTTTTTACTGATTAGTAGATATATTTTGAACACCTCAGGGTTTCCAGCCAAGATGGATGCACAGACAGATACACTTCACTTCCTCTCATGATCCAAAGAAGAATAACAATCAAATTAAAAACAAAAAATAAGCAGAAATGCCAAAAAATTGAACTGTATGGAGGTCCAACAAGCAAGGGCTTAAAGAAACATTCATCCACACTGGTAGAAGGGGGGAAGATAGGAAACCAGGGCAGTGAGGCCCCATGAGAAGGCGGTGGATGGTGGACCAGGATAACCCACATTAATGTATGGATAAGCCAGGAGGATCAACTGGGGAGCAAGACAGACTGTACAATCCAAGTTTCCAGGGTGGGAAACTAAAGCCTAAAAACCTCTGAGTGTAAAAACCTGTGGAGATTGCAGCAGCAGGAGAAACTCCCAACCTGACAGCAGAACCATTGGAGGGGCCCACAGAATCCTAGAATGGACACAAGCTTACCCACTTGGGAATCAACACCAGGAGTTCCAAATTTGCTTCTGAGTGGTGGGGGAAGTAACTGAAAGTGAATCAAGAGCCATGCAGAAGGCATTGTTCCCTCTCTGACCCCTCCCTTATAGACAGCAACACAATGCAGCTGTGTGGGTTGCTCCACCCTGACAAATACCTAAAGCTCCACCCCTTACAATGTAACAGGTATGCTGAGACAAAGAAATAGGGCCCAAATGAAAGAACACATCAAAGCTCCAGAAAAAATGCAACTAAGCAACAAAGAGATAGCTACCCTATCAGATGCAGAGTTCAAAAGACTAGTAATCAGGATGCTCACAGAAATGATTGCATACAGTAACAAAATAAAGGAAGAAGTGAAGGCTATGCAAAGTGAAATAAAGCAAAATATATAGGGAACCAAGAGTGAAAGGAAGGAAACCAGGACTCAGATCAATTACTTGTAACAGAAGGAAGAAATAAACATTCAACTAGAACAGAAAGAAGAGACAAGAATTCAAAAAAATGAGGACAGGCTTAGGAACCTCTGGGACAACTCTAAATGTTCCAACATACAAATTATTGGGGTTCCAGAAGAATAAGAGGAAGAGCAAGAAATGGAAAACTTATTTGGAAAATAATGAAGGAGGATTTCCCTAGTCTGGAGGAATTAGACATGCAAGTCCAGGAATCCCAAAGAAGTTGGACTCAAGGAGGAATGCACCAAGGCACAACATAATCAAGTTACCCAAGACTAAAGATCAGGAGACAATCTTAAAAGCAGTGAGAGAAAAGGAGACAGTTACCTACAAAGGAGTTTCCATAAGACTATCAGCTGGTTTCTCAAAAGAAACTTTGCAGACAAGAACAGGCTGGAGAGTATTCAAAGTCATGAAGAAAAAGGAACTGCATCCAAGATTATACTATCCAGCAAAGTTATCATGTAGAATGGAAGGTCAGATAAAGTGCTTCCCAGAGAAGGTCAAGTTAAAGGAGTTCATCATCACCAATCCTTTATTATATGAAATGTTAGAGGGACTTATCTAAGAGAAAGAAGACAAAACTGAACAGTAAAAAGACAAGAAACTCAAAACTATCAACAACTGAACCTAAAAAACAAACTAAGCAAATAGCTAGAACAGGAACAGATTCACAGAAATGGAGATCATATGGAGGGTTATCAGTGGGGAGGAGGAAGAGGGAGAATGGGGAAAACATTAAATAGAATATGAAGCATAATTGGTAGACACAAAATAGGGGAAGTTAAGAATAGTATAGGAAATGGACAAGCCATAGAACTTATATGTATGACCCATGGACATGAATTAAGTTGGGGGAGTGCTGAAGGGAATGGGGTGCAAGATAGAAGGAGATAAAGTGGAGAAAAATGGGACAACTGTAAAGGTGTCATCAATAAAATATACTTTTAAAAATAAAAGTATATTTAGAACAATGTGGAATGATAAAAACCTGCATTTTCCACAGTGGACTCTAGCTGATCAGAAGAGTTGTATATCACAGTACCATGTAAATAACCCAGAATATAATGTCATGTGGTCCTATGTCCAAACACTTGCAATATTCATTATTTGTGCCCATGGTAAAATTATTTTGCTTAATACCCTAAAAATACCACATGACAAATTTTAAGTTTTCAGAAGTTTATTTCATATTTGTTAAATCAAAGTATCTGGCATTTTATATGGTCAAGATAGTTTTGAGAAACAAGTCTTTTATTTTGTGAATTTACATTACAATAAAGATTTTATAAAATTATTTGTAAAATAATTATTTTATAATTATTTTTATTTGCTAGTGAGTAAATGGGCATTCTGAAAATAAAGTTATAAAAGTTACTGTGGACTTAAGTGAACCCTCTTTCTCTTTATTTCCCATATTAAAATAATCCTATTGTCTAAAATAATACAAACTTATGGTATTTGAAATATTATCATCCTATTTTCCAGGTCAGAAAACCAAGGCTCAAAAAGGTTGTGAAACTTACTCAAGGTCTCATATCTGGGATGAGGCAGAGATAGGCTTGAATCTTGGTTGCCCTTACTCCAAACAGAGATTCTTTAGTACCATATTATGCCCCCTCTCTTTTACTCTTCTCATCCCTTCTTTTCTCATTTTTAAACTGTTATATCACTATTGTTGATGTTAAAAAATTTTAAGTCATGCTATTTACAGTTTAGGGCTTTATGCTTTAATTTATTAAATTTCATCCAAAGATTGCCAAGGATGTATATGCAATATCTTTGAGGGAGAGTCTATGGTTCATGGTCTGTCTGTCTCCAGGATTTGCTTGCCTTGTGCTCTTTCCATAAACTATACCATAAACTTTCCATAAACTTTTTATCTATTCCTCCCACATGCTTCCATATTCAGCATGGACACACAGTTTCCAGCACACACCAGAGTTTCTGTGTACTGGAAACTTAAAAATGCAGAAGTTAGGAAGAAAACAAGTTTTTGTCAATCTTCAAGAGATAAATTTACTGACTGCTTAGAGATTTCTACACTCATAGAAGCATGTTCAAGCAAAATAAAGTCCTAGAGCAAAAGAGGATCAAGATAAGAAAAAGAGGTTACTGAAACTTCAGAGCAAGAAACTCATTGTTAAGAGTAAGGAATGAAGAAGAAGGCCTAAAATTACTAAGAGCAAATCAAAACAACAGCAATGTAGAAAATAAATTGGCATCATTTGGTCACTAGGATTGTGATTTAGACAGTCTCTAGGTTAAGTTTAATTGAGAAACAGCTAAAATTTAGTCATCTGAAAGGTAAATGGAAGTGAGAATCTAAAAATGTGACTTTCTGTGTTTTTAAATAAAGTCAACACATTTAAAAAATTATAAAATAGTTGAAAAGCAAAAGGATTGGAGAAGTTAACTACTACAGATTATTTGATATAAAGTATAAGGGAAGAAGGTTTGTAAAAGTGCTGTGTGAGCTATAACATGCTTTATACAAACACACACAATCATTGAATAATAGCTGTGAATAGAAAATTTTAAGTATTTAGCCCTCCCTTTCAGAGTATAATCTATAGTGGAGAGTAGTTACTGTCAGTTTGACACTCCAGAAAAAAAATACATGACTAGCTACTGCATCTGGTAGTGATCTACCCATGGGTGAGCCTTTATTGTTCTTTTATTTGCTCTTCAACATAAAAACTGCATTCCCCACACAGTGTAGAACACTGGTGACTCTCAGAAATCCTTATCTGTCTCTCCTTCCCACTTTTTTATTACAGATTGAGAGTGGTGGCAAATGATAATAGAGGCAGTCATGCCACTTTTGGGTAAGGCCAGAGTCTGGCACCAATTATTGGTTGCTTACTTTAGACTACGGATTTGCAATGTTAGTTGTTTTTAGCTAAGTGTCCCAACACTCAAGTCTGGCACAAAAGGAAAAGTCTGACTAGATCCTTATTATATATATATTTTAAACATTCTCTGATAGCTATAGAAGGAAAGGGAAAAGTGACTTATAGGGAACCTATCCACATGGCAGTGTTGAATGTAGCCCAGCCCCTGATTCAGAAAACCGGCAGGGAGTGAGTCAGCACACAGGAATCGAGCCCATGCATGAGTTTTCCCATGAAGAATCAGGCCTGCATTGTACCTAGGCTGTTTTAAGGCTTGCTTTTTGCTAAAACTTCCTTACCCTAAACTGAGGCAGTAAATGTTTACTGCATATCTTTAAAGTAACTTCCTAAAATCTATGCTAAACCTGCCAAGGATGGTGTGTAACCATTTCAATCACTTTTCCCCTTGACTTGCAAATACTGTTCTCTTTGAAGTAATTAGCAAAACTCTTTCCTTTGTTATCTGTAAAAGGTAATCACCTAAAGTGACCCTGTGCATAGTAAATGAGGACCATCCTTGTAAGAGACCATTATGCCTGGTGTGGGCCCAGCTCCCAGTGGAAAGCAAGATCTGGTGCACAGGAACCATGCCCATGGATATGTTCTCCCATGGGGAATCAGGCCTGCCTTGTATCTAGACTGCTATGAGACTTGCTTTTGCTAAATAAAACTCCCTCACCCTGAATTGAGACAGAAAGTGTTTACTGTAACTTCCTAAAATCCATGCTAAAACTCCCCAGTATGGAGCATAACCAGTTCAACCACCTTTCCCTTAGCATTTGCAAATATCTTTCTTCTGTGATGTGATTAGCCACATCATCTTCTTTGTTTTCTGTAAAAGGTAACCACCTAAAGTGACCCTTTGCATAATAAATGAGGACCATCCTGCAATGTGCCCAGAAAAGAAATAAAGGCCTCTCATGGCAAGGGCTGAGGCTTTTTCTCCTTTTGAGAGAAATCCATGTTGTCCCTTTTCCTCCATAGGACTCAGTAGTCTATGTGAATTTTTCATGTCTCATCCACAATGTGGTGGATCTGACAAGCTGGGGTGCGCATCACATCCTCAATGTAATGTACCCAGAAAAGCAATAAAAGCCTGTCCAGTCAGGGGTCAGGGCTGTCTCTCACTTAGAGAGTGGCCATGCCATACCTTTTTCTCCACAAGATTTCTGTAGTCTATGTGAATTTGTTCATTGCAGCCACAATTTATAGACCTCGCTGGCTGGAGTCCACATGAGTGACTTACCCACTGTTACATCAGAATTTGAACTTAAACAGTAGCTCTTAGTTTATTCTCATTTTTTAAAAAATTGATGGTAGTAAAACAATATTCCCAAAATATATCTATTTATAATAATATCTGTATTTCAGTAGTCATCTGTGAGTTCTAAATTACCTGAAATCTTTGGAAGACCTTTGAATGATGTACTTGAACAAACAATACAATGTTTGGATTAGAGTAGAGCAATGTTTAAGAGATACTAAGAGGTGAATTTGTTTAGCATTTTTAAGTTATTCTGGCTTACTGGAAATATATGGAATGAGGATATCATTATAAACCTGAATGTTTTGAAGAAAAACACATGAAGTGATTCACTATAGAAGGCTAATTCCTAAAGTATGTATAAATCCAGATGTGGTTGGACTGAGGCACTTACTTTGTTTCTATTCAAGTAACACATTTGTGGGAAACTGGCCAAGAATGAGATGGAAAAGGAATCTGTGGCTCATTATCAACAGGGCCATCCCCAGTTGATTGTAAGAAGTTACCTAGCAAAATAAGGTAGCCACTGGAATTCATAGTCAAGTAGAAGTTAAGTTATAGAATCTTAAAAACAAAATAAAAGACCAAGCAAAACAGGAATGTACTCAAAGACTCAGAGAACATTTTGGCAGCTGCCAGAGAGGGGGAGTTTGGGTAATGGGTGAAAAAGGTGAACAGATTAAATTATAGCATAGGAAATATAGCCAATAATATTGTAGTAACTTTGTGAAGTCAGATGAGTATTTGGTTTATTTAAGGAATCACTTATTAAGTTATGCAATGTCTAATCACTGGGTTGTACAACTGAAACTAATATAATATTCTATGTCAAATGTAATTAAAAATAAAAATAAATATTCAAAGTAAATTTTTTTTAAAACTTAAGATGAAGTTTTTAGTCTGTCAAAGTGGAAGGGGAAAGGTCAAGAGTACTGATAAAATCTGAGAAGTCTTGAGGGAAAGAACTTGAAGTCCAAGATGGCACATACATTATAACCCTTTTCTGGTTAGGAGATACATTGCAAGGGCAATGTATCATTATGATACTTAATTCTGAGCACTGTGTTGACATTGGAGTCTGAATTATGTTAAGCAGGATGAAAAAAACACTACTATAATTCAATGTATTCATGAATTTAGTTACACAGACCCACAAGGGGAAAAATATGTATTGATAAACAGTAAATGAAATGATACTTTAAAAATTTTCTTGCACTACTTGCTTTTCTCAAATAAATTTTCAAGTTAGAGAGACTATTCATTCAGTAACTCAATGAAAATATGTTGATTTTTCCAAATATATGCCTGACATTATACTAGGCACTGGGTAAACAGAGATTATTTCTTAAATTGTAACCTTATAAAAATATTTAGAAAAGGAAAGGGATGTGAAAAACAATAATTTAAAATATGCAATAATAGGAGTGCACAGCCATTGTCAGAGAGGTAGAAATGTTTCTATATCTGAATTATATTACCTGGCTCAGAATCCAAGCCTGACCACCAGAGTCAACACTTGTCTCATTGCATGCAAGAAAAATGCTATGTCCCTTCAGGTGGCAAAGTTAAGGTTGCTAAGAATCAAACAATTTATTGAGGGGAAAATTAAAGCTGCTGTTAGGGATGATGAAGCCAGTAGTCTGAGAGTCATAAAGAAACTGGTGGTAAAAAAAAATCCAGCACCAGTTATATTTTCTAGGAGGTCATCTCTAAGATTCACATATACTCTCACCTTGAGTTTGGTATTTTCTGAAGGCAATATTTTTTATGTTTTATTAAGGTAATTTTATTTTAGTTTTTTTAAAAATCAACTATACAAAGAAAGACCTGATTGCATTTCTATAAAGATATTATTTTAAAAAGGGTTATCAAAAATTTAATATGTAGTATATGGATAATGGAATAGCAAGGGGAAAAGATCATGGCTCACAGTTAAGCATTTCTAGCACAGATTATTCTGCTAATGATCTTAAGGGCAATTTCTTTTGTTCCAGGTATGGCAGTGTTAGCTTAGGTAGTTATCTAATTACTATTAAAGAACAGAAGCAAAGTTAATCAGGCATTGTGGATAATAAACTAGGGAGCTCAGTAAGATACTGGGCATGCCTCATGAGGAAGTTATAGCATTCCAATAAGCTTGCTTTACTAGGAAGCCATAGCATTTACAGTTTCATTCATACACTCCAGGATACCATTGCACCTCCACCCTCAGGACTTAATTCTCCAGGCTGACAGAAAGTCTCCCCGGGGTTCAACCAGCCTGATATCAGGATTATCCTGGCAGAGGAAGGAAAATTGATCTCCTGGGCACATGCACAATGGAAACCAGATGGCAGGCAGCAGAACTGTGGGACACGCACAACAGAAGTCATTGTGATGCAGGGGGAGGTGTTTCTACTGTGAGGCATGTGCCATAGTGGTGACATAAGGTGCAGAATCTAGTCTGGAAAAAGAACCAGATTGGATAGGGAGTCCAAATTTGATAGCAGTATGGAGTGGATAGGTAGGTCCAGGAAAGGTTTAAGGTAGATGAAGGGCCCAATTCAAGTCTGGGAAGAATCAGAAAGTGGATCGGATGGTTTTAAATGACAACTTTATCATCAGTGAGAACCAAGAAAATATATGGAGGATTATCAGGAATCTCCAGGCAGTTGCTGGAGCTGCCTTCTCTCTACAACCTTGAAAGGTTATTATTTCCCTTCACCCCAATAAAATCTTACCACTATGTTTAAACTTCTTCCATGTGTGTGCCCTTTGACATTCCTTTCTCATGACTCTACAAAGGACAGGTTTTCAGCTGCAACAGAAAGATGATACATAGTACTATTCCATCTACCCCATAATGTTTCTACAAGGACTTACAGGGGGTTGATATAGCAGATATGCAAGATCTTTTGAGCAGAATGAAAAGTGACAATGAGAACTGAAATGAGAATAAAAGTAACACATGTTCTTCAAATTGTTAAAAGAGATAAAAAGGAAAAAGGCAGAAGAGAAAATGACTGGGTGACTCTGGATGGTAGAATTAAGATGTTAAAACACATATAAATTAGTAAAATACAAAAGGAAATAAGACGTATAAGGCAAGGTAAAAGTAGAAGTAAGATAGGAAATAGTATCTCGTTAAGGGGTAGATCCCTATTCCCTCTCATTATGGACCAAATATTACCAGTGGTAAGAATGAAAAAGGAAAAAACTGGTCAGGGAAGATGCTTGGGTTGTGAGCCAGATTAATGTATCTCTCACACATGGATGTTTCTCTCCCTTGTCTTTCTCCCTCCCTCTCTTCCCCTCTCTAAAAATAAATGAGTAAAATCTATTTAAAAAGAACAGAAATTCAGTCTTTAAAATATAAAGTGAGATAATATATGAAATTCTGTAGATATTTTACAGATTATAGATGCCTCATTTCACAAGAACTGGAAAATAGATTTCCTCAAAAATTTCACTTGCTAGCTTTTAAAATTGAGTATACCAAGAATGTTCTTTATGTCTAGATTTCTACTCCTTAGTTTTAAACTTATTCTTCAAGTCTGAAGTTGAAGTTTTGTATAAAATTCAAAATTTGAAATGGTAAAATAATACTTTAAATAGACTGCCCTTTCAAATATTACCTTATCTTGGGTACTAACAGGAACAAGTATGAAGGACACAGGGACAAGAACTAAGGAGGGTGAAAATGGGAGGAAGGTGGGGAGCACGGAGTGGGGTGGGCTGGGATGGGAGAAACAGACAGAAAACTGTACTTGAAAAATAACTAAATAAAATTTTTAAAAAAGAAACCTCTAAAAAAAAAGAGGAGAGAGATTGGTCTATGGTGTTGACAAGCCCAGGCTATAAAAGATACCCGCCAAAAAGTTGACAACAAAATGTCACCTTTCCTAGTTCAAGCAAAGCTCTCTTCTTTTTAAAAAATTATTTAATTGTTGTTCAAGTACAGTTTTCTGTTTTTACTCCCATTCCAACCCCCCCCAAGTGCTCCCTACCCCCCTCCCATTTCCACCCCCTTAGTTGTTGTCCACGTGTCCTTTATACTAGTTCCTGTGAATTCTTCCCCCTTTCCCCTGAAATTCCCTCCCCTCTCCCCTCTGGTCACTTTCTGCCTGTTCTCTATTTCAGTGTCTTTGTTTTTTATTTTGCTTGCTTGTTTGTTTTGTTGTTTAGTTTCCTGTTAAAAGTGAGATCGTATGGTATTTGTCTTTCACCACCTGGCTTATTTCACTCAGCATAAAGCTCTCTTCTGTTTAGAAGACAAAAACCAACAATGCAAGGTATTTGTATTGTTTGCATGACATTCTTAAATTATCCGTTTACCAAGAAAATGATGAAAAATAGTATCAGTTTTCAAAGTATGACTAGAAAAGTCACTTTCGATGACAATATAAAGTAGATTTTATATTTGTTACATTTAGTGCTTTTATGCAAATATTTTAAAGACATTTGGTTATTATCAAACAGACACTAAAGCTAGGGAGATAAAATGTTCTTAACTCACCATTATGTAAAACTTGTTTAGTAAAGTTTTTACATCAGGGGTGAGCAAACTTTTTCAAAAAGGCCAGATAGTAAATATTTGCTGGCCACCTGGTCTTTCTCATAAGTATTCAATGTTGCCTTTAAAATGCCAAAGCAACTATGGCCTGTATGAAACAAATGAGTATGGCTGTATTCCCACAAAATTTAAATAATAGGCAAGCGGAGAGCTGAATTTAACCCAGAGGCTTAAGCTTGCTGATGACTGCTTTACAATAAGTACAGAGCAATATGCTCTGTATAATCAAACTTCTCCCCTTTATCTTTGAACTGATAGTATTTAATAGTAACACAAGATAGGTGTCACAGTGAAGCAATAAGGAGAGGGACCACTGAATGAAAGAGAACTAATAATTTTTCCAAGTGTCTCAGGTAAAAAGGAATAAAGAGGGTGACATTCCAAACAACATTCAGTTATTAATATTACTAAGTTCTCCGTGTTCCTGAATAGAGATGTGCCTGGCATTCTGGAAATCCTCAATTTATTATCAGGTGAGTCTACCAGCCTTTATGACCTAACCTATGGCAGGAGATATCATCCCTATAAGCTGTTCCTTGTTTCTGTATCTCCACTAAGAATTTTCTCAATTTCTAATTCACTCTAGAGTCTGTAAATTATTCAATAATCTAGTCAAATTTAAAATTCCTTTTTAATTTTTTTGGATTCAGGGTTCATACCTGCCACAAATTAGAGATTAGCAAATGTATAAAATTAAATAGCATTCTGTTGGCTTATAGTTTGTATGAAAGTGGGAAGAGTTTAAAGGTAAACAAGAAAAAATAGTAAACAAAGAACTTTAATGAACTATGAAATCTGATTATATTTTAAGACTTTGAGAGAAATATTCTGTTTATAACTGAAATTTAACTGTGGTCTACTCACTAAATTAGAGATTAGCTCAATAAAAAAGGATAAAACAATTTATATATTTTTCAAAAATGGTAATTTTTTTGTTTTTGTTTTTTTTTAATTTATTGAGTTATTTTTCAAGTACAGTTTTCTTTTGTCAATTTCTCCCATCCCAACCCCCCCCCTCCACCCCGTCTCCCCACCTCCCTCCCATCCCCTCCCTCCCCACAGACCTCATCCCTGTGTCTTTCATACTTTTCCTTCAAAACCCCTCCTTATTTTTCCCCTTAAATTCCCTTCCCTCTCCCCTCTGGTGGCTGCCCACTTGTTCTCTATTTTAGTGTCTTTGTTTTTATTCTATTTGCTTGTTTATTTTGTTATTTAGCTTCCTGTTAAAGGTGAGATCATATGGTATTTGTCCTTCAATGCCTGGCCTATTTCACTCAGCATAAAATGGTAATTGAAATGATTAGTATTTTTTCATCAGAGCAGATGGACTCTTTGAGCAGTTACTTTTTAGTCAGGAGCATAAGCAATCCATTGAAAAATTATTGATTACATATTTAAGCATGAAAAATATTATAGTAAGTATCACCCAGAAAATGCAAAATTGAAAGAAGTCTCTTCAAAATATACTAAGGCAAATCAAGATACGTATAAGAATTGTCGGAACTATAATTAACAATAACTCTCAATAGTTATAAACTAGTATTATAAAAACAGCATATGAACATCCTGATGATTTAAGGTTTTCAAGTTTGAACACATAAAAATGGAACAGGGGCAACCAGTGAAGCAAGAGTGAGACCTGAGGTAAAGCCAGTAATAAGTGTGACTCGAGAGATGAGGTCTTCAGCCTCTGGAAGTCAGCACAAAGATGAGTTCAAACAAGACATTGTGAGAAAACTGTGAGAAACAGCCCTAGTTAAAGAGTTACAGTGACAGTTGTGGGTGACCCAAACCTACCTTTAATACTTGATTATGTTCCTGTGGCATCTTGTTTCATAAGTGTTTAGTATGTCCATTTATTCATTAGTTCATTTATCCTATAAATATTTATAATATTTTTCTCAGTGATTGTTGTCATAGCTATCATGACCTAAAGACCATTGCCCAAGACCAAACAGTGATAGAAATTGACAAGTTCAGTCACACATACCAGGAAACTTCACTGGAAGATCAGCTGGCTCATTCTACCACACCAGCATATGTGGCCTTGGCAGGACAAGGCTTTAGTATTGAATCACATAGGGAAAAATTACCAGTTTCTTCTCTGAATATATTCAAGTTTTCTCCTTTTAAAGGAGAAAACAAGGGCCTAGTAACAAGAAAGAGAATGTATCCCCAGGGCCTTTGAACTTTATTATAGCAAGTTGTGCCACTGCTCACACCTAGATACTGAAATTTTAAACTTTGTAAAGAATTAAATAGAAAAAGGGGTATTCCATGTTCATGGATTGGAAATGTCAATATTGTAAAGATGACAGATCTTCCTACCTTGATCTACAGATTCAACAAAATTCCAACAAAAATACCAACAAACTATTTGTGAAGATCTATAAACAGATTCTAAAATTTATGTGGAAAAGCAATAGACCAAAAAGAGTCAGCAAAATACTAAATAAGAAGAACATAGTTAGAAGACTAATAGTACCCAATATCAAGACTTACTATAGCTTCCTGTCTGGAGTTCTGGCCAAGATGGAGGCATAGATAGAAACTCTCTGCTTCCTTACACAACCAAAAGGAGGAAAACAACAAATTTAAAAGCAATAAACAACCAGAAGTGCCAGAAAAGCAAATTTCATGGAACTCTGACAATGAAGGAGTTAAAGAAACATTTATCCAGACCAATAGGAGTGGCAGAGACAGGCAACTCAGTGGAGAGGATGTGTAGCAAGGTGGCAGACTGCACAGGCAAGGCGGAGATGGTTGAAAAAACATGAAAAAGTAACTGTAAAATATTGTGGCAGTTGAGACAGTAAGAGAAACTCCCATTCCCACATAAGAGTTTGTTGGAAAGTGGGGCTAGAGCAGAGCAAGTGGCATTGTTTCCTCTGACCTCTCCCCCAAAGACAGTGCAACAATACAGCAAAGAGTATTGCCCTACTCTGGTGAATACCTAAGGCTCTGGCTTCTTACAACATAATAGGTGCGCCAAGACAAAGAAATATGTCCCCAGTGAAAGAAAGGCTCAAAACTCCGGAAAAAAGCTAAGTAATGAGGAGATAGACAACCTATCTGATGCAGAGTTCAAAACATTGGTTATCAGGATGCTCACAGAAGTAATTGAGCTTGGTTGCAAAATGAAGGAAGAAATGAAGGTTACACAAAGTGAAATAAAGCAAAATATACAGGGAACCAACAGTGAAAGGAAGGAAACTGTGACTCAAATTAATGATTTGAAACAAAAATAATAAATAAACATCTAACTAAAACAGAATGAAGAAATAAAAATTCAAAAAGTGAGGAGAGGCTTAGGAAACTATGAAACGACTTAAGCACTCAAACATTCAAATCATAGGGGTGCCAGGAGGAGTAGAACAAGAGCAAGAAATGGAAACCTTATTTGAACAAATAATGAAGGAAAACTTCCCCAATCTGGCAAATGAATTAGACTTCCAGGAAGTCCAGGAAGCCCAGAGAGTCCCAAAGAAATTGGACCCAAGGAGGAACGCACCAAGGCACAACATCATTAAGTTACCCAAGATTAAAGATAAAGAGAGAATCTTAAAAGGAGCAAGAGGAAAGGAGAGCATTACCCCCAAAAAGAGTGCCCATAAGACCATCAGCTGATTTCTCAAAAGAAAGCTTACAGGCAAGAAAGGGCTAGAAAGAAATATTTGAAGTCATAAAAGACAAAGACCTACATCCAAGATTACTCTATCCAGCAAAGCTATCATTTAGAATAGAAGGCCAGATAAAGTGCTTCCCAGATAAGGTCAAGTTGAAGGAGTTCATCATTGCCAAGCCCTTATTATATGAAATGTTAAAGGGACTTATCTAAGAAATAGAAGAAGATCAAGATCTATGAACAGTAAAATGACAACACTCATAACTATCAACAACTGAACCTATAAAACAAAAACAAAAAGGAAACAAACAAGTAGAGCAGGAACAGAATCAGAGTAATGGAGATCACATGGAGGGTTTTCAGTGGGGAGTGGGAGGGGAATAATGGGGGGAAGGTAAGGCAATAAGAAGGAAATAAGGAAATTGGTAGGCATAAAATAGATGGGGAGAGGTTAAGAATAGTGTAGGAAACAGAGAAGAAGCCAAAGAATGTATATGCACAACCCATGAACATGAACTCAGTCAGGGAGAGAATGCTGGAGGGGGACTACAGAGCGGAAGGTAGATAAAGATAGTAAACAAAGTTGGGAAAACTGTAATAGCATAACCAATAAAATATACTTAAAAAAGAAAAAAAGAAACATTTCATTAATAAAGAAAAAAAGACTTACTATAAATTTGCAATAATACAAAAACATCATAGCATTGGTGAAAGAGTAGAAATATGCAACAAAATAGAAAAAACTAAGAACCAATAAATGGTTCCATACAACTACAAAAAAAATTTACACGGGAGTAAAGGCAATTAAATGGAAAGAAAATGATACTTTCTACATATGCTGCTTGAACAATTGGATGTTAGTATGCAAAAGAAAAACAAGTTAAGATCTTAGACACAGGTCTCATACCTTACATAAAAATTATCTCAAAATGGAGTAGAAAGAAATTTAAAATGCAAAACTTTAAATTTTAGAAAAAAAAAGAAAAGAAATGTGACCTTGGGTTTGATGAGTTTTTAGATACATTAGAGTTAGAAAATATTTGTTTTAATTTTGATAAGTTAAACTTCATTAAAATAAAAAAATGTATTTTAAAGATAAGTAAAAGAATGAAAGACAAATCACTGAGAGAAAATACTTGTAAAGCACATATCTGATAAATGATTTGTATCAAAATCATAATTTTTATTTTTATTTTTATCATTGACACGGTTAGCGATGTCCCTATTTTTCTCTCCTTTGCCCACCTCCACCCAACCCTCACTCCCCCTTTCCTTTGGCCATCACCACATACAGTCTGTGTCCATGGATTATGCATATAATTTTTGGCTAATCCCACAAACAGCCCGATTTAAGAAAATAATCTAAATAAAAACTTCACCAAAGAAGATATAAAAATGGCAAACAAATATGTGGAAAGATCGTCACCACTATTTATTGTTATGAAATTACAAATAAAAAAAACATTGAAATTGTATCTATGGAGAAAATACACATTTATTACAATGACTATTTTTTTATTACAATGCTAAAGGCTGCTCAGGATGTGGAAAATCAGAAAGTCTCATTTATTTCTGGTAGGAATACAAAAGGGTATAGTGACTTTGGAAGACATTTTCAAAAAGCTAAATGAACAGCTGTGCCATCTAATCATACCATTGCACCCTAGTTATCCAGGTTGTTTGAAAACTTGTGTTTACACAAAAACCTTTGTGAAAAATTTTATAGACATTTTGTTCATAATCTCCAAAAACTTGAAGCAACCGGTAAATCTTTCAATAGGTGCATGGAAAAACAAACTATGATACATCTTTTGAAAAAAAGTAAAAAAAAAGACTTTATTTAAAATGAATTTAAGAAGCTAACATTAGCTCTCAGGTACCGCAGCTCGCGCAGAATGGAGGTCCTTGAGTTGGGGCAATGGGAGACTGAGGAAAACACAACACAGACAGTTTAAAGAAAAGTAGGGGCCAGATGGGACATCATCCTCTGATGGAGAGTCAATGACGCCTGAACATGGTATCTGTGTTTATTTTATAGGCGTTGGTTAGATACAGCTCAAGGACCTTTTGCAAACTCCTAACTCCCAGTTAGGGAGATGCTGCAGGCACAGATTGTTTTGTTCCCAGGCTATCTAACTGATACATGTGTCTTCTGCAAAAGTTACAGTCACATTCAGATGAAGTTTGCGGTTATCTATCTCCTGTTCAACCCCATGGGTTCCAGCTGTCTTCAGCTCCTGGCTTGATCCACCTAGCAGATGCAAGCAGTCAAATGCAGCTTTGTTAAGCACTCAACTTTGGCTATGAAGCCAGCCTTCACTACCCACCACACTCATGTATATGCCACTCATTACAGCTTACTTTACATACCCAGCAGGAGAAAGTTTACTTTGCATACCTCAACAGAAAGAGAACATTTTATTCTTGCCCAGAAACAACTCAGCCAATGAGAAGCCACCACAACTCAAAACTCTCACTCTGAATAAATGTTTGTTCAAAACTATCTCCTCCAACTTTCTCCCATCCTGTATAAAAGAATGCTACCCAGCTTTATTCTCTAAACTTGACTGTGGTTCACCATAATTTGCATGCCACAGATTGCATTTCCTCTATTATTACCAATACACTTGATTTTCCTAGCTAAAATCCTTATGTTTTTATGTTAAAGGTTGGCAATGCTTGAAAAAGGAATAATATTCAATAATAAAAAGAAATGAGCTGTCAAGCCATGCAAAGCTATTTTTAAAAGGTTTTATAATACCTGTCTCATTATACAACATTATGAAAAATATAAAACCATAGAGTCAGTAAAAAGTTCCCCAGTTTCTAATTTTAGAGCTAGAGATCATAGATTTTTTGTTTGTATCTTCATTTGTTCATTTGTTTGCTTTTTAGTATATAATACTGTAATGGTAGACATGTGACACTTTGCATGACATTAACCCATATAATTTTACAGCACAATGATGAAACAATGTATAAAAAAATCTTTTAATAATAAGAGAATCCCAAGATGGAATTCAGAAGAGTATCATAAAAAAAGAATCTATTTTAAAAGTATATGAAAAAAATTAATGAAAGGAATAAAGGAAGAAGGTACTGACCTTAAGTACTTACTAAAATTAGTATGGTTTATAAGAATAGGCAAAAGAAATAGCACTTAAGAACAATATTTTAGGCAACTTCCCACCAAGATGGAGGCATCGGTAGGTACCTTTGCTTCCTCACACAATGAAAAGAAGGACAAATTTAAAAACAAACAAACAAAAAAAACTAGAACCGTCATAAAATCAAACTGTATTGAAGTCTGACAACCAAGGAGTTAAAAAGAAAACATTCATTCAGACTGGTAGGAAAGAATGACATGGACAACTGAGACAGAGAGGACACAAGGCAAGGTGGAGGTGTAACAGGGTGCAGCCAAGGGGAGGGGCGGCAAATAGGGATTCAGAATGGGGTCCAGACCTCATGGTGTCCAGAAAATATTAGAGAAAAATATATATAGGATGTTTTGTCTCCCACAAGTTTGAGCTGGGGGTGAGACACATGGAGCAGGGCTATTGGGAGCTGTTTTTCATAGCACGAGCTTTGCAGCTAACCTCTCCAATGGTCATTTAACATATCTATAGCCTTTAACTGGTTTCATGAATATTTTAAATAGTTGTGGCCATGCTTTGAGCCAAGGGGATGGAAGTGACTTCCACCCATGATGCAACTAAGAAGCAACTCCCCCTGGTTACAGCATCTGTGTGAGATCTTGGAGATGATTGGCTCCGTGCCATGGGGCCACACCTGCCCAGACTCACTATGGCAGCCCAGTAAATCTGAAAGGATATGAGAATGCTGGAAGGTGTAACTGGTTGTGGAAGGAGTTGGAAATGGGGCCGCAGAGGAATATTGGCACTGGGATTTAAACCCAGGCCTAGCAGCCATGCCAAGGGGGGACCTTGTGGCTTTGGGGTGCTCCCTTTTACCTGTGGCTTAGGAAGCAGGAGAGACCTTGCTAGGAAAGAAAGGGGTAAAAGGACTCTTGCTGGTAGGCCATGCATGAGAAGATGCCACATGGTCTTGGATTAACTGGAGATCATGGCGGTGACACAGCAGATGGTGCTATAACTGAGGGGCTACATGAGCCATGGACTTCTACTTCTTTTCCTGAGATATGGTACCCTGGACTGGGCAGAGGGACAAGGAAGGACTGTGTGTGTCTGTGAGTATTCCAAAAGACTTTAGTATTTTGATGAAGACATTAAGTCATTACTCTGTCTGTATAACTTTTTAAAAAATAATACATTTCCTTTTCACCAGTCTCTGGTATTGAGAAATGTCTTTGCCCTGGTGGCGAGCAAGGCAAACCTAGTGAAAGTGGACCCCATAGAAGAAGGGGGGTCCTTTCAGTAATCGTATGTCATTCATACCTCCTTCTGGTCTGTTCTGTAACAGTAGCTGAAAAACAGGTGAGTGGGGCCAATGTAGCAAATGGAAGACCCAGCGATCCCACATTTGCACATGGATAAACCAGGAGTAACAACTAGGGAGAAAGATATACCCTGCAACCCAGGATTCCAGCATAGGAAACTAAAACCTCAAAACCTCTGGCTAGAAAAACTCCCAGCCTCACAGGAGAGTTTATTAGAGAGACCCATAGAGTCCTATAATGTACAAAAACCCACCCAGCCTCCCAGGAGTGAGCACAAAAAGGGCCCAATTTGCTTGTAGATAACAGGAAAAGTGACTGAAAACCAGCTAAGAGCTGAGCAAGTAGCACTGTTCTCTCTCTGACCTCACAGACAATGTCCTTTTATACTGTACAATACAGCAAAATTGGTTGCCTTTCCCTGGCAAATACCTAGAGTTCTACCCCTTATAATGTAACAGGTGTACCAAGACCAAGAAGTATGGCCTAAGTGAAAGAACAGATCAAAACTTTAGAAAAAGAACTAAGGGACAAGGAGATGGCCAACCTATCACATGCACACTTCAAAACACTGGTGATCAGAATGCTCACAGAAATGATTGAGCACAGTCACAAAATAGAGGAAAAAGTGAAGGCTATGTAAAGTGAAATAAAGCAAAATATACAAGAAAACAACAGTGAAGGGAAGGAAACCAAGACTCAGATAAACAATTTGGAGCAGAAGGAAATAAATAAACATTCAACCAGAAGAGAACGAAGAAACAAGAATTCAAAAAAATGAGGGGAGGCTTAAGAACCTCATTTTATTGTCCAGCCTAAAGGCAGGACAACTTTAAATGTTCCAACATCTGAATCATGGGGTGCCAGAAGGAGACAAGGAAAAGCAAGAAATTTAGAAATTATTTGAAAGAATAATAAAGAACTTCCCCAATCTGGCAATGGAAATAGAATTTTAGGAAGTCCACAAAATTCAGAGAGTCCCAAAGGAGTTGGACCCAAGGAAGCACACACTAAGGTACCTTATGCAAGATTAAAAACAAGGAGTCAATCTTAAAAGCAACAAGAGAAAAGGAGACAGTCACCTACAAAGGGGTTCCCTTAAGACTATCAGCTGATTTACCAAAAGAGACCCTACAGGCAAGAAGAGGCTGGAAAGAAGTATTTGATGGCATAACAAGCAAGGACTTACATCCATGATGACTCTATCCAGCAAAGCTATCATTCATAATGAAAGGGCAGATAAAGTGCTTCCCAGATAAGGTCAAGTTAAAGCAATTTATCATTATTGTATTGTGACTATTTGAGGCCTGGCAGGTTCATGGTATTTGTGCAGATGGAAAATATTCACGGAACCATTGGGATGTCTGGCGTGCCTTTATTTATGGATGGGAAAGCCACAGATGCTGCTAGCTGCATGTCTATATGCATGTCTTTTTGTGTCACATGTCATGGCTCTTGTTCCCTAGAGTGAAACCTATTGTGGCACCCAGCAGGGAGTCCATACTTGCTCAAGTACTGGAGGTGAACAATCCCAGAAAGATACCAGAAATTATATAACACAACATAATTCTGTGCATGCAAACCCATTTCATATTAAAGGAACAGTTTATCAGACCCAGTCTCAAGGTTATGAGAACACTATTTATAATGCCCCTCTAAGGCTATGGGAACACTGCTTTTCTTCATTACCCAGACAACTGGGTGAAGAAGCCAGACTGCTGCCACTTACCCTATAACCATCAAGCTCTTATTATATGAAATGTTAAAGGGATTTATATAAGAAAAATAAGATGACCAAAACTATGAAAAGTAAAATGACAACAAACTCACAACTATCAAGTAAAATTAGAAAAACAAAAACAAAGTAAACAATTAGAACAGGAACAGAACCACAGAAATAGAGATCACTTGGAGGGTTATCAACAGGAAAGGGGAAGGGGAAGAAGAGGGGGAAAGGTACAGGAAATAAGAAGCATAAAATAGCATAAGAAATGGAGAAGCCAAACAACTCATATGTAGGACACATGGACATCAACTATGGGCAGGGAGATGCTGTTGGAGTGGGGTGCATTGCAGAAAATAAAGGGAGAAAAAGTGGGACAACTGTATTAGCATAGTCAAGAAAATATACTTTAAAAAAAAAAAAACAGGCCCTGGCTGGTGTAGCTCAGTGTATTGAACGTGGGCCTGAGAACCACACGATCGCAGTTCAATTCCCAGTCAGGGCACATGTCTGGGTTGCAGGCTGGTTCCCTGCAGGCTAGTTCCCAGCAGGGGATGCACGAAAGGCAACCATACATTGATGTTTCTCTCCCTCTCTCCTTCCCTTCCCCTCTAAAGATAAATAAATAAAATATTTTTTAAAACCCTATAATTTAGGAAGATGGTGGCAAGATAGGTGGGAACTGAACCCACTTACTGGTGCACCCAACTGGGACACCTAGCTAATTCTCAAAAAAACAGAATGAATAGCCAACAGAATTACAGCTGATATGAAGTGAAGTTTGGAAGCCAAAAGTTTTAGAGGTCGCCTAAAAACAGACAGTAAAGAAATTTTGTAGGCTGACAGGAAAGTCCCCAGGCCTTGGGCCAAAGACTGTGGCTGCCACAGGAGCACTGGAGGAGAGGCAATCAGTGGTTCCACCTTAGTGGCTCCCTACCCTTTCTGAGCCGGAAAGCCACATACCCTTGCCAGGTGAGACCTGGAGGGGGATAAAGAGTCAGTAAGAAACACACAGCTGGTGGCATAACTCCTCCGGGGTGAAGGTCAGAGGCTGGAAGAATAACAAAAGAAATTTTGGAGGTGGGTGACACCAGGAGCTAGAAGAAGTGATGGACTGTGACTGGCTGTGACCCAGATAGGCTCTGGACTGGTCAGAGAGCTGGTCTGTGTGGAAAGGAGGGTGATTATTAGAATTGGCAGGCCACACAGAAGGGGACTTTTCTCAGAAGAGGATCTTGGTCACTGAGCACAGAGACCTCAGGGTCCTTGCTCATGCATTATAAGTAGTGTTCTCATAACCTTTATAAAATATCTTTATAAAAAAAGAACTTGAACAGACACTTCTCCAAGGAGGACACACGGAGGATCCAGAGACACATCAGAAGATGCTCAGTATCTCTAGCTATCAGAGCAATTCAAATTAAAACCACAATGAGATACCACTTCACACCAGTCAGAATGGCCATCATAACCAAAGCAACAAACAACAAGTGCTGGAGAGGTTGTGGAGAAAAGGGAACCTTAGTGCCTTATGGGTGGGATTGCGGACTGGTACAACCACTATGAAAAACAGTATGGAATTTTCTAAGAAAACTAAAAATGGATCTGACTTTTGACCCAAAAATTTCACTGCTAGGATTATATCCTGAGAAGCCTGAAACATCAATCCAAAAGAACCTATGCACCCCAATGTTCATAAAAGCACAATCTACAATAGCCAAGTGCTAGAAGCAACTTCGGTGGCCATCAGTAAATGAATGTATCCAAAAACTGTGGTACATTTACGCAATGGAATTCTATGCAGCAGAAAGAAAGAAGGAGCTCCCACCCTTTGTGACAGCCTAGATGGAACTGGAAAACATTATGCTAAGTGAGATAAGCCAGGTGGTGAAAGACAAATACCATATGATCTCACTTTTAACAGGAAGTCAAACAACAAAACAGAAAGCAAACAAAACATAGCCAAAGACACTGAAATAGAGAACAAGCTGACAGTGACCAGAGGAAAGAGGGGAGGGAATTTCAAGGGAAAATGGGAAAAGTTTACAGGGACAAATATAAAGAACACATGGACAATTACAAGGGGTGGGGTTGGAATGGGAGGGAGGTGGGGAGGGCTGGGGGTAGAGATTAAAAGGAGGAAAACTGTACTTGAACAACAACTAAAATATAAATATAAATAATAAATAAATAGATAAATAAATAAATAAAATTTGTAAAAACTGGCTAGTAAGGTGAAGTATCATGGTTATAGCTGTACTTCTCCGAAGACCCTCCTATTTATTCACTATTTGTGAGTACTTTAAATCCCATAGAATACTTTTCCAGTCTATTACTCCATTTCACTTTTGCCCTGTTTCTGATCAACTGAAAGAAATTTTCTCTCATTGTTTCCTCTCTCCCTTTTTATTTCTCTTTTTTTTACCCTCTCTCAGCTTGGGCTTTATTCCTTACTCTTATATTTTGCTTCCCTCATCTTCTCAAAATTGTTTTCTTTACTCTAGTAACCTCATATTCACTTTTTGCTTTTCTACAGTGTTCTTATTCTTGTTTCACCTTTATTAAATTTCATTCAACTATTATTGTTATTGACCCTGCTGTGAGTTTTCTGCAATTTTGCTCTAGTTGGTCCAGTAGCTTTTCTTTTTTAATTTTTATTTATTTTATTTTATTGTTGCTCAAGTACAATTGTTTGCATTTTCACCCCACCACTCCCCACCTTTGTGACAGAATGGATGGAAATGGAGAGCATTATGCTAAGTGAAATAAGCTAGACAGTGAAAGACAAATACCATATGATCTCACCTTTAAGTGAACCTAACCAACAAAACAAACAAGCAACTCAAATATAAAAAGAGGCATTGAAATTAAGAACAAACTGAGAGTAACCAAAGGGGAAGTAGGAGGGAATAATGGTGGGGGGAAGGGTTTCCAGGAACAACTATAAAAGACACGTGGACAAAACCAAGGCAGGCTGGGATCAGGGGAGGGAGGTGGGATGGCTTTTCAATTTTACTTCAAACGTCACACTATATTCATCCCTCTTCTTATCCTACTACTCCCATCACCCTTTTGTGTTTTACTTATGTTGTTAATTTTCCTCTCTTCCTTTCTCCACTTCAGTGCTACTCTATCTCTTACCAATTCTCCTCCCACTTACCATACAACAACACTTCCCCCTCTTTTCTCATATTCCATTTGTCATATCGTATAATAACCATGATTCCTCTTCACATTTATTAATCATAGTTCTACTGCAGTTGAGACTGCTCATGAAGTAGGGGTATCCTTTTTGCTGGCATAAGTTTGGTTGTTTGGTAATACTGCTTTGTTAACCAACACCTGTACAACAGCATACAAGGCAAGGTGAGAATTGTGAGTACCAGCAAATCCACTGGAGGGGAGAATCCACTGACAAATAAGCCACCAACAGGTAAAGCACAAGTACAACAAGACAGCCCACATAAATGGAAGAAAGGGCAATGCTAGAACTTCCAGACAAGGAAATCACAGAGATTGCACTACTGAGTCCCATGGAACCCCAACTACAGAAGTTCACCCTACAAAAACAGCTGGAAAGCAGAGCATCTGGAATTGCAGAAACAAACAAACAAACAAACAAAAAAGAGTCACCTAAAATAGAGAGACAAAGAAAGATATCACAATTGAAGGGAAGGGAAGACTCCCCAGTAAAAGAGCTAATGAAATAAAAGTGAGAAAATTATCAGGAATAGAAATAATGGTTATAAGAATGCTCAAGGAATTCAGTGACAACTCCAAGGAATTGAATGGGAACTGCAACAGTATGAAAAAGGAAATAGAAAATATAAACAAGAACCAGGGAGAAGTGAAGAATACAATTTGGGAAATAAAAAGAAAACTTGAAGGAATTACAAGCAGGCTAGATGAAGCAAAGGGCTGAATTAGTGAACTGAAAGACAAAGTAGAAAGAAATACCCAGAGAAAGGAGCAAGCAACACAAAGAAAGACTACAAAAATTTGAAAATAGCTTAGGGGAAGAGCAGGACAACATGAAAGGCAATAACATTCTAATCATACAAAACAAAAGGACAAGAAAAGTAACAAGAGATAGAAAACTTGTTTGAAAAAATAATGACAGAAAACTTTCCTAAGCTGAAGAGGGGAAAATACATGCAACCTCAGGAAGCACAGAGGATCCCAATCAGGATAAACCTAAAAAGACCTATTTCAAGACACATCATAGTTAAAATGCCAAATGTTAAAGACAAGCAAAGAATCTTAAAGGCAACAAGATGGAATTAAGAAGTAACATGTAAGGGAGCTCTGAAAAGGCTGCAGCTGATTTCTCAATAGAAATACTACAAGCCAGAAGGGAATGGGAAGAAATATTCCAAGTAATAAAAATCAAAGGCCTGCAACCAAGACTACTCAAACCAGTAAGGTTCTCAATTAAAATGAAAGGCAAAATAAGGACTTCCCAAGACAAAAAAAGGCTGAGAGAATACAATTCCACCACATCAGCACAGCAAGATATGCTAAAGAAACTGCTTTAAGAAAAGGAAGACAAAGAGTGAGAGAAAGAAGAGCACAGGTACATAGGGGATAAAAGGGCAATGAATAAGTACCTAAAAATAATAACTTTAAGTGTAAATATATTAAATACTCCAATGAATGAGTTAATAATGAGATCAAGGGAAAAAATAAAAACGTTTGTGAAAACAAATGAAAATGAAAACACAACAGTCCAAAATCATGGGAAACAGTGAAAGCAGTCTTAAGAAAGAAGTTCATAGCAGTTCAGACCTATCTAAAAAAGAAAGAAACATTTCAAATAAACAACCTAAACCCACATCTAAAAAACAAAAGGAAGAAGAACAAACAAGGCTCAGAACAATCAGAAAGAATGAAATAACCAAGATCGGAGGAGAATTAAATATAGACAATAACAGAACAATTAAAAGGATCAATAAGTGCAGGATCTGGGGTTTTTTAAACAGATAAACAGAATTGACAAGTTCTTCAAGCCCCCATGGACAAAGGCAAACAGTGGGTAGGATCAGGGTTGGGTGGTGTGGATGAATGGCACATAGAGAGAGCTATACTTGAATAACAATTTAGGAAAATGAACTATGGCTAAAGTTGTTTCTCATCTGTGATATAGGCTAACAGTTGAAAGCTCTGAACATGCTTACTAGATTTGAATAATTATGAAAGTGTATGAAAGAAGAGAGCCAATTTTCTCATCATTATGGAGAAATATAAAGATAAAAAGACAAGACTAGAATGGTCCTTGTGGTAGACAGTGAAAGAGATGTCTGCATGAATTTATTTTTAGTTTAATATTGATACAGATTTTTACATATTTAGTGTATGTATAGTCAGCCCTCACTATCCACAGATTTTATGTCTGCTAATTCAGTAGATCACAAGTCAAGAACAGTATTTTCAGTGTAACTTTGGGAATCTATACATGTCAAGGACTGGCTCTATTCATTGCTGTATGCAATTTTATATAAGGGACATGAGCATCTCCAGATGTTGGTGTCCATGTGGACCCTAGAACCAATTCCCCAGAATCCCAAGGATGTCTGTATATAGACTAGTGTACATAGATTTCCACACACTGTCAGCTGAGGGACCAAGAGCTAATGACATCAGTGTAACCATGGATATATCTGGTGTCCAAACCATGATTTCTAATGCCATTTTTAATATATAGACAAAAGTTTTCTTTAAAAAAATAATTTCACATATTTATTTATTTATGTTTCAAATCATCTGTATCTCTGATCCAAGTTATTTTTTAAATATTGAATTTGTTGGGGTGATTTTTATTAATAAAATTATATAGATTTTAGGTGTATTATTCTAGAATACATTATATATATGTGTGTATATATATATACATATATATATATATAATTTTGTGTTCATTCCCCCAAGTCAAGTCTCCTTCAATCATGATTTATTTCCCTTTACATTACTATACCTCCTCCATCCTCATGAACCACCTAAAACATCCCTTAATGGACATAGATTGAACAATTTGAGCAAGAAAATAAAGTGGTATTGGATTACAGCTCAAATAATAAAATAAATACTTGAGTTAATACTTTTGAATAAATGAAGTGAAAAATATGTAAATGGGAAAAAAATCTCAAATACAGAATACATTTCTATTCTGCACTCTTAAGGAAGTGAAGAATAACTGTACCCTTTAAGTGTGATCTGTGCCTATGTCTTCCTTCCAAAGAGTAAAGTATAGTAAAGGGATGTCATTTGTTGGGGAACAGTAGAGAAACCTGATATATACTACAGCCAGGTGATCAAGATTAACATTAGCAAAGCCCTGGCTGGTGTAGCTCAGTGGATTGAGCACAGGTCTGTGAATCAGAGGATCATGGTTCAATTCCCAGTCAGGGCACATGCCTGGGTTGCAGGCCAGTTCCCTGCAGGCCAGTTCCCAGCAGGGGACGCACTAGAGGCAACCATACATTGATTTTTCTCTCCCTCTCTCCTTCCCCTCTAAAGATAAATAAATAAAATCTTTTTAAAAAGATTAACATTAGCAATAATTTCATAATGATACGTACCCTTGATAAGCTGTGATGAGAATGACACTTTACTTCTGTGTTTTTCCCTTAACATATAATAACCCCAGTTTACTTATAAGAAAAGCATCACACAAAACCCCAAAGAAAGAACATTCTACAAAATAGGCAACTGGTACTTCTTAAAACTGTTTATTATTTTGCTTTTTATTGAGTGCATTGGTGTGACACTGGCTAACAAAATTATACAGGTTTCAGGTGCACAATTCTATGACACATCATCTTTATACCATATTGTGTTCACCACCCCAAGTCAGGTCTCTGTCCATCAGCATTTATCCCCCAATATCCTCCTCCACCTTCTTCCACACTCTCCCTTAACAATCACCACACTCTTTCTGTGTCCATGATTTTTTTCCTTTTTTTATTTTTGCTCAATCACTTTACCTCCCATACCCAGCTTCCACCTGCTCTCAGCCTGCTCTCTATGAGTCTGTCACTATTTTGCTTGTTAGTTCCTTACATATGAGTGAAATTATATGATACTTGTCTACCTCTAACTGGCTTATATCACTTAGCATAATGCTTTCCAGATCCATCCATCATGGCACAAAGGGTAAGATTTACTTCTTCTTATGGCCTAGTAGTATTCTATTGTGTAAATCACACAATTAATTAATATTAAGTCAATTAATATTTGACAAAGGATATAAAAACATACAGAGGGGTAAAAATAGTCTATTCAATAAATGGAACTGTGAATATTGGACAGATATTTATAAAAAAAGAAAGAAAGAAACTAGAACACCTTCTTATATCATATAGAAGAATAAGCTCAAGATATATGAAAGATTTCAAAGTTATACTCAAAACCACAAAAATCCTAGAGAAAACAAAAACCAGTAAAATCTCAAACATTCCTTGCATCAATATGTTTCTTATGTATCTTCTTGGGCAAAGGCAATGACAAAAAATAAGTGAACAGGGCTATATCAAACTAAAAAGTTTTGCTCAAAGTACTATGTGAATTCAACAAAGCAGTGGGGTAGAAAGTCAATATTCAGAAATCAAAGGCATTTTTATACACAAATGAAATATCAAAAACAAAAATTAGAAAAAAATCTTATTTGCTATAGAAACAAGGAAAAAAAGTACCTAGCAAAAAAACCTAACCGAGGTGATTAAAGACCTATTTCAGAAAACTACATAGCAATAAAGAAATAAATTAAGAAAAGCATATGATGTGTTCATGGACTGGAAGAATTAACATCATCAAAATGTTCATACTATCCAAAGCAATTTATATATTCAACACAATCCCTATTAAAACACCAATAACATATTTCACAGATATAGAACAAACATTTCAAAAATTTAATAGAACTATAAATGACCCAGAATAGTCGCAGCAAATTTGAAAAAGAAGAAAAAAGTAAGAGGGATCACAGCACCTCATATCAAACTATATTACAAGGCCACTGGCATCAAAACAGTCTGGTACTGACATGAGAACAGATACATAAATCAATACAACAGAATAAAAAGCCCAGAAATAAACCCATGTCTCTACTGTCAATTAATATTTAACAAAAGGAGCAGTAGCACAAAATAGAGTAAAAATAGCCTCTTCAATAAATGGTGTTGGGAGATCTGGAAAGCTACATGCAAAAAAGAAGAAGAAAGAAAGAAAGAAAGAAAGAAAGAAAGAAAGAAAGAAAGAAAGAAAGAAAGAGAGAGAGAGAGAGAGAGAGAGAGAGAGAGAGAGAGAGAGAGAGAGAGAGAGAGAGAGAAAGGAAGGAAGGAAGGAAGGAAGGAAGGAAGGAAGGAAGGAAAGGAGGAAGGGATGGAGGGAGGGAGGGAAGGAAGGAAGGAAGGAAGAAAGAAAGAAAGAAAGAAAGAAAGAAAGAAAGAAAGAGAAAAAGGAAAGAAAGAAAATACACAATTAGACCACCAACTTATACCATACAAAAAATAAACTCGAGATGGATAAAATACTTAAATATAAGTCCTGACACCATAAAAGTGCTAGAGGAGAACATAGGCAGAAAAATCACCGCTAGTCTGCACAGCAGTGCCTTTAAGAATATGTGCCCTAGTACAAGGGACATAAAGAAAAAAATAAACAAATAGGATCTTATCAAATAAAAAGCTTCTGTACAGCTAAAGAAAACATCAGCAAAATTAAAATGGAACCAATGGTATGGGAAAATATATTTGCCAAAGATACCTTGGACAAAGGTTTGAGCTCTAAGATATATAAAGAATTCATATGAATCCACTGCAGGAAAATAAACAATCCAATTAAAAATGGGCAAAGGACCTGAACAGGCATCTCTCCAAGGAGGACATACAGAGGGCCAAGATACAGATAAAAAAGTGCTCAGCATCATTAGCCATCAGAGAGATGTAAATAAAAACCACAGTGAGGTACCACTTCATACCAGTCAGAATGGGCATCATAAACAAATCCACAAACACAAGTGCTGGTGAGGTTGTGGAGAATAGGGAACCCTAGTGAGCTATCGGTGGGAATGCAGACTGGTACAGCCAAAGTGGAAAACAGCATGGAATTTCCTCAGAAAACTAAAGATGGGACTGTCTTTTGATTCAGTTATTCCACAGTAGGGCTTATACCCTAATAATCCTGAAACACTTAATTCAAAAGAAACTATGCACCTCAATGTTCATAGCAGGGCAATTTGCAATAGGCAAGTGCTGGAAGCAAGCTAAGTATCCATCAGTAAATGAATGGATCAAGAAACTGATACATTTACACAATGGAATACTAGGCAGTAAAGGAAAGAAGGAACTGCTACCCTTTGCAACAGCATGGATGGAACTGGAGCGGATCATAAGTGAAATAAGCCAGGCAGTGAAAGACAGATACTATATGCACTCACCTGTAAGGGGAACCTAATAAACAAAACAAACAAGCAGGCAAAATATAACCAGATACATTGAAATAAAGGACAAACTGACCTTAACTAGAGGGAATGGGGAGGGGGATAATAGAGGA
The DNA here is from genome assembly GCF_021234435.1 of Artibeus jamaicensis. Taxonomy (NCBI): domain Eukaryota; kingdom Metazoa; phylum Chordata; class Mammalia; order Chiroptera; family Phyllostomidae; genus Artibeus; species Artibeus jamaicensis. Next base: position 3,395,635 of record NW_026521810.1, on the reverse strand, counting down.
AAGTAGGAGAAAGATCATCAAGAAATATATATCTTTATATATTTGTCCACTCATGGACAAAGCCAAAGTGAGCTAGGATTGAGAATTGTAGGGTAGAATGGGTAGGCTGGGGGAAAATGGTGTCAGGAAAATGCAGACATGTGTACTTGAATAACAATAAAAAATAGAAAGTAAAAAATATTAAAAGTTTTTACACAGCAAAGGAAACCATCACCATAATGAAAAAACAACCCACTGAATGAGAAAATATATTAGCCAATAATGCATTTGATAAGTGGTTGATAACCAAAATTTACAAAGAACTTATAAAATTAAAAACTTCTAAGTCTCTTTAAAAATGAGAAAAGTCTAAGAAACTCTCACGGCCAAGAGAATTCTAAAGAGATATGTTGAGTAAAATGTAATGTGTTATCCTGGATGGGATCTGGAAAAGAAAAAGGACATTAAAGAAAAAATCTGAATAAATTATGGACAGTTAATAACAATGCATCAGCTTTAGCTCATCAGTTGTGATACCTATGTCTTACTATTCTAAAATGCTAATAATAGGGAAGACTAACATGGGTATGGAATATATGCAAACTACTACATTTATAATATTTCTCCTAATCTAAGCTATTCCTAAAAGTGATTATTAAAATCATAGGTCACCCTGGCTGGTGTGGCTTAGTGAATTGGGTTCCAGTCTGCAAAACAAAGGGTCAGTGGTTCAATTCCCAGTCAGGGCACAAACCTGGGTTGCAGGTCAAGTTCCCAGTTGGGAGTGTGTGAGAGGCAACCACACATTGATATTTCTCTCCCTTTCATTCACCCTCCTTTCCTTTTTCTAAAAAATAAGCAAATAAAATCTTTAAAATAGTTTTACAAATAAATTAAATAAAATTACACTTCATAAGCCTCTGGTAACACAAACTAAACTTCATTGAGACACTTGAGCCTGAATCCACACGAAGACAGGTGCCAGTGGCCCTTAGGCTCTTGCATAGAAGAGGCTCCCTGCTCTCCCCTCAGGCACCAGTGCCTCAAGAGTAATAATTATTGGGCATCATCTTACTGATCAAGGTGGGGAATGTCATTAAATAGAAACAGATTCCTACAGGCTATCAGGACAAAAAAAAAACTAAAAAGAAAGGAACGATCTTCATGGACAGCTGAGAGGAAAAAACAATACCCATGTGTACATGTGAGATAGTATCTAGTGATCTCCAAAACTGACATGTTTTGAAGAATGATTTGAAATCTGTCTATCAAGGAATGTGAAAAGTTAGACAGCAGAGCCATCTGTATGACTGTTTCTATGGCTCTATTTTGATGTCCAGGTGGGTATGGATGTGCAAACATAGCTCCCTAACATAAGGAAGAGAATACAATAGTCCTGGAGTTAGACTTAATATATTTGAAACTCATTTTTACCATTGACTAATTGTATGACATTTTACAAATAATTTAAACTTTACGTGCCTTAGATTCTTCATCTACAAAATTGGAATAATAAGAGTACATAACTCATAGGGTATTTTTCAGGATTAAATATGTTAACTGACTTGCGAGAATGTCTGCACATTATAGGCACATAATAAAACTTAACTAATATATATTACTGTATATCAGTATGCTTTCTATGTACATTTATCAAAAGTTTCCACCTATCTAGTTTTTACAATATTTACTCCAAAGCATCTTTAAAACAGAAAGTTCTTTCCTGAGAAAGAGGAAACACATTTCCTGAGGTTGCTCTCTTGTTTGGAAACTATGAGACTGTATAGGGAATTGGGGAAAATAATTCAGAATATATTTTGAATGATTTGGACAACAGAGTATATTCTGACACTCCATCACTTGAGACATCTCAAGAAATTCTTTATATTATTTGGATATTTATTTTGTAGGCAGTTATCTCCAATGGTATATAAGATTATGAAAACAGAAATAAAAGAGTCAATTTCTCTCTCTCTCTCACTCCTTGTTTTAATTTTCTAGGGTTTTATTTTTTTTCATAAACTTTTATTTTATATAATTCTAAATTACATAAACTAGGCAATTTTAGCAGCTAAATATATAGTGCTTTTTTAAAAAATAAAGGGCATAGAACTGACAATATGTTATTTTTATGCCATATATGCATTTTATTCTAGTTCTAAAATAATTTCAGCTAAAGTCTGATTATAAAGTTATATCTCAAGACATATAAAATATTTATATAACTATTAAAATTGCATACAGCTTGATTGTCAATAAAATACTGTTTTGCCTAGAAGACACATAATAACTAAATTAATAAATAATCTTCCAGTTCTGAGTGTATTAAGAGTCAAGTCCAAAGATAAATTAAATGAAAATAGAATATAATTCATTTCTAACAAAAATATTTGGAAGATGTGGCCTAAATATGTGTTAAACAATAAGCTTTCTAATAATCCCAGAAAAAGATGTAATTTATGTCCCCAGTCACAAGTAGTACAGGATCATTGAGGCCTCCTTTCTTGGAGCACAACTCTCATTTATGAAAGGTACAGCTTGGTTAGCAAACTAAAATACGTGCAGCACAAGAAAGATCATAAACAGAAGAGACAATGCATCACATATGCCTACCTCATTTCCAAAAATAATCAAATAGATTACTTTTGATTACTCTACTCCAAGATGTGGAGGAAGGATCTGCACATGATCAGAGGTATTTAGGTAAAATCTTTCATCTTGGAAATCAGGAGAAGAGATAAATTATTCCAAATCGAGGAAGTTGTTCACACCTATAATCACATTCTAGACCTAAAAACTCATGATATCACTTACCTTTAGAAATTTTAAATTTGAATATCTCCACCTCAGTTCACTGACGCCAATCCTTCAGACATCTGGATGCATACATGAAGACTATACAGAAAGTATCCAGCCACATATTATGAAGAATAAAAACACTTATTGAAGATACAAGTTACAAGAAACAAAAGAAAAAGAGTGAAAGAGAGAACACTAGTACAAATGAGAAAAATGGCATTGACTAATGGAAAAATGAGACTGTAATTAAATAACAATAAAAAATTTAAAAATAATAACCTTAAATGTAAATGGATGAAATGCTCCAATCAAAAGACTTAGTGTACCTGAAAGGATTAAAAAAACATGACCTGCATATATGCTGCCTACAAGAGACCTACCTCAGAACAAAAAACCTACACAGACTGAAAGAGAAGGGCTGGAAACAAATATTCCAAGCAAATGGACAGGAAATAAAAAGCCAGGGTAGCAATAGTTAGATAAAAAAAAAAGATTTAAAAACAAACACAATAAAAACAGAGAAGATCACTTCATAACACTGAAGGGAAGAATACATCAAGAAGACATAAACCTTGTAAACATACATGCACCCAAAGTAGGAACAACCAAGTATATAAGGGAAATCCTGGAGGAGTTCAAAAAAGATATAGACAGCAACACAGTTATAGTAAGGGATTTTAACACCTCACTGTCAACAATAGACAGATGTTCCAAACAAATAATCAACAAGGATATCATGGTACTGGATAAACACCCTAGATAAAATGGACTTAACTGATATATACAAAGCCTTTCACCCCAAAGAAGCAAAGTATACATTCTTTTCAAGTGCACATGGAACATTTTCAAGGATAGACCACATGATAGGAAACAAACCATGTCTCAACAAATTCAAGAAAATTAAAATCCTATCAAGCATTTTCTCAGATTACAATCTGAGAAAATTAAAACTAGAAACCAACCTCAAAGAAAAAACTCAAAAATAGTCAAATTTATGAAGACTGAGTACATGTTATTAATCAATGAATGGGTAAAGAATGACATCAAGGAAGAAGTCAAAAAGTTTCTGGAAACAAATGAAAATGAACACATAACAGACCAAAACTTATGGGACACAGAGAAGGCAGTCCAGACACAGAAGATCATAGTGATACAAGCCTACCTAAAAAGATGGAAACATTTCAAATAAGTAATCTAACCCTACAACTACAAGAACTGGAGGAACAACAAACACAGCCCATAGCAAATAGAAGGACGGAAATAATCAAGATCAGAGAAGAATGAAACAAGATAGACACTAAAAGTAGAATTCAAAGGATCAATAAATCCAGGAGCTGGTTGTTTGAAAAAATAAACAAAATAGATGAGTTTATAATCAGACTCATGAAGAAAAAAAGAGATGACCCAAATAAATTAAATCAGAAACAAAAGAGGTATAACTACACCCAATACCACAGAAATATGAGGAATCATAAGAAACTACTACAAACATGTAAATGCCAAGAAATTTGAAAACCTGAGTGAAATGAGAGCAAATTTCTAGAAACATATAATCTTCCAAAACTGAATCAGGAAGAAGCATAAAGCCTAAATAGACCAATAAATTGAAGCAGTAATAAAAAACCTCCAAGGAGGACATACAGAGAACCCATTGGCATGTGAAAGGATGCTCGACATCACAAGCCAGTGAGCTGAAACTTAAAACCACAATGAGATAACAATTCGCACCAGTCAGAATGTCATCATTAACAAATTGACAAACAATAAGTGCCGGTGAGGCTGTGGAGAAAAGGGAACCCTAGTACACTGTTGGTGGGAATGCAAACTGGTGCCGCCCCTGTGCAAAACAGTATGGAATTTCCTAAAAAAAACTAAAAATGGAGCTGCCTTTGACCCACCAATTCCACTGCTGGGATTATAATCTAAGAACCCTGAATCACCAATTCAAAAGAACCTATGCACCCATAGGTTCACAGCAGCATTATTTACAATAGCCAAGTGCTGGAAACAGCCTTAGTATCTATCAGTAGATTAGTGGATCAAAAAACTGTGGTACATTTTCACAATGGAATACTACTCAGCAGAAAGAAAGAAGGAACTCCTACCCTTTGTAATAGCATGGGTAGAACTAAAGAGTATTGTGTTAAGCGAAATAAGTCTGGTAGTGAAAGACATACTATATGATCTCACTTGTAAGCAGAACCTAAACAACAAAACAAACAAATGAGCAAAAAAGAACCATAGATATGGAAATAAAGAAAAAGATACAAGAAACATTGTACATAGGACAATGACACCTCAGTCCCCTTCAAAGTAGGCACCTGGGACCTCAAGCAGTTCTCCCAGTCACCCTCACTTGGCCCTTCATATTTTCTTGAATATCTTTAATGGTCTGAAAACTCTTCCCTTTCAAAAATTATTTTAATTTGGGGAAATGCCAGAAGTCACAGGGCACTGATGCTCAGCTGTAGAAAGGCTGACTTACCTGGGTGATTTGATATTTTGCAAAAAAAAAAAAAAAAAAAACCTGCACAAGATGCAGTGCATGAGTAGTGCACAGTAACTCCCCCAATCACTAGTTGCCCATAGCTAGGATCTTCTGAATCATCTGAAATTTCTGCAGAGGAATGTTCATGCTTAACACAAAATTTTCTGCAGATTCATTGCTCTACTTGCAGAAATTTCTAATGCGATGGCTCCACAGTACACAAGCTCACTCAATAGCATCTACCACCCCCACTGACTAGTGCAATGAAGTTGCCATTGTTCAAGTATGCACCTTCCAGTCCACTCTTCTAGGCTGCCAGGTTACATTGATATCCACAAACTGTTCTCCTTATTTTGAAAATGGGGGCATTTTTCTGAAGAGACCTCATATGCCAATTACTTGATCCCTCCATTTCCTCATGGCTTACTAACCACTGTTAATCATTTTGTTACCAAGCAGAGTGGAATTCAGCTGCTTGACAAAGAACACAGACATGAAACAAAGATTGGTGTGGAAGGAAGAAGGTCTTTTTTTTAAAAAAAAGTTGCCCAATTTAGGGGGAGCATAGGATTCCACCACTCCAGGTAAATCTTTTTCACAAAACACAGAAGGAACCCAGTAACCACAATGACAAGAGACAGTTTCCAGAAACCTGCTCCACCTTCATCTGAACTGCAGAGCAGTTTAAGGCTTCTGTGGATGTCTCTCTGGCTTTAGGCTCTTTTTCTGAAGTACATGCTTGTGGGGCCAGTGGTACCACTGTTATGTCACAGCTTTCCCCCTTTGGGGCCTGGGGCCTCCATCTACAGGGCAGCACCCATTTCATGTCATCATGTGAGTGCTCTGGTTCTCAACAGGGTAAACAAGGGGAGGTAAAACAAGGAGGCAAGTCTGGCAAGTGACATCTCCCCCTTGTCCCCATGTTAACCTCCAGGGTACATATATTGCCATAACTTCTCTGGCCTCTCAAACTCTGTGTACGTTTTCACCTGCTTCCATGCCCTTGCTAGTTTGGTTGCCAGGGCAACACAATGATGGTTCATTCATTTGTTTACACTTTTCCCCAAGGGTACGAAAATCTATCACATTGTTGCATTTTGGTTTTAGTCCCACTGTCTCTGATTTTCCTGACTCCTTCCTTTTCTTGGGCCTGTGCTCTCCAGGCGGGGTCCCTCTCTTCTCCCCAGCAATCTCACCCCGTTTCAATTTTGCTTACCTACCATGTCTATACAAAGAATACATGTCTCAAAACCTTCATTTACTTTATAATTTTAGGGAATAAATTGAGAAATGTAGCTGTGATCAGATTGCAAAAGGACAAAAATAGCACAAAAATTATAATTTATTCTATGGACATTGGAGAAGTCTTAGCACAATTTTGTATTGGGAAGTGGCATTCTCACTCATGTTATTGAACCAATAGAAGTTCAAAATAATAAATGGACATTCAGAATTTTAAAAGCTATGGAAATGAGTGGGAGGCACATGTGGAAATTTAGATTGAGGTAAAGTAGGCCTTACCAGAAGCTATGGCTAAGTCAGTGGTGAGGAGGACATGACTTGTAGAAACTACAGAATCAACTGAACCTGACACTGATATAAACTAAAGAGTAGGAGGCACCAAAGATGATTCTTGGTCTCTAAGAAAGTACCTGACACATGAGCAATAACATGAATGTACATTGAATATAATATAGTATTTACAATGAATATTTAATAGGATTAACTTAATATTAGGTAACTCTAAAGATTCTAGAGAACTTATTGCACATTCTCATAACTGTACCTATTGCTACCTCTTACTTCCAACTTTAAGATTTTCCTCATTGCTTCAGGGTAATAAGTAACTTCCTTGTTGTGCACCACAGCAATTTAACTTATTTCTTTTAAATGGGCAAAAATTGAATGAGAGCACCTCCTAATAAACTGCTTTGCACTAAGTACAATTATACATGTAAGGTATACAAACCTATACATTATACATATACTACCTTTACATATACATATACATACATACAATTATACATATACATACATTATGTGTATAATTGTGCATAATGCAAAGCAGTTTATTAGGAGGTGCTCTTATCCAATTTTTGCCCATTTAAAAGAAATAAGTTGTGGAGGGGTTCAAGATGGCAGTGGACTAGGACAGAGCAGATACCAGTTCCTAGTACAAAAGAGAGAGAGACCTGTCTGATTGGAGGAGGTGAGACCAGCAAGCCAGCAGTTGCCAAGCATATATGAAAATAAGAGACCAGAAACCTCAGCGGTCACGGAGGAACCAGATGGTAGGGAGACAGCAGCAGTACAGTAGTCCCTGGGACGGAGCAGAGGGAAACAGCCAGTGCAGGGTAGGGGAACCAGCACCCAGTGGCGAGAGCCCAACGGCTCCTGGGACAGCCTTCAGGGCCCGGACTGATCCTTCCCTGGGATTTTTTCACCGGGCAGGCCAAGTGGCCCAGGCCAAGAGGTGTGGAAGAAATTTCAGCCTGCGCGCAATTTGGGGAACTGGTTGCTCCACACACAGTGTATCTGGGAGAGTGCCTGGGAGCTCCTAGGCCAGCATTCAGCGCCCGGAAAGCTCCCTCCCTAGGATTTTTGGGCCCGGACCTGCCAAGAGACCCAACCAGAGGGGAGCAGAGGAGATTTCAGCCTGCACACAGTTCTGAGTCCAGCGCCCGGCCTGGTGCTGCTCCATCCCTAGGTTTTTTTTTTTGCCAGAGGTTGGCCAGGGGTCCCAGACAAACACAGGAGCAGAAGGAATACACACCAGGCAGCGTGCCACGACCTACGCACAGAGTTTCTGGGTCAGCACCCAGTCCTCAGATCTGCTCCCAGCTTCCAGTCCACCCCCCTCAGACTATCTGGAAGCCCCGGGCACTGAGGGGTCCTGGGAAAAGAGCGGAGACCCTCAACCCCCTCCCTTTCTGGCCAAGCAAGGTGGGGGGCCAGGAGAGACTTGTTTGATAGAGTTTACAGAGAGGGTGCAGAGGACAAGGGGCCCCAACCAAGGACTCTGTGGTTGCCAGCCCAGGAGAACTCAGAGGTGCAACCTGGGGCTCCGAATCCAGTAGACACGGCAGCCTGGTCTGCTTCACACACAACTTGGCAGCAAGCCCAGGGTTGAGCAGAGGGTCTGGGGCTTCCCAACTGAACGGGGGCAGGCCTGTGCTCAATCCCGAGGGAACCAGGCAACTAGGCTGGTGCAGGTGCCTGCAAACACAGCAAACCAGCCTATGGCAGTAACCCCTGGGAGGGGAGCACTGCGAGGAAGTCCTAGTTCCCCATTGTAGGGAGCTGGGGGAGAGGCGCCTAGTGTCTGGATCCTGAAAGGGGCTGGCTGAAAAAATCACAACAATCGACCCTCAGCCAACTGCAACCAGAAAAACCGGTTGGGCTAGTTTGAAGCCCACAAGTGACATTTCCTTTTCTAATGTTGTTTTTGAGAGATTATTTTTGTTTGTGCATTTTTTGTTTTTTGTATCTTGGGTTTTTTTTTTACTTTATTTTATTTTTATTCTTTCTTTTTTTTTACTTTTCTTCCTTCTCCATTCCTTTTCTTTATCTTTTTGCTTTTTTTAAAGTAATCTGTTATTTCTTTTAAATTTTATTACTGTTTCATCTTTCCATACTTTTGTCCTCTTTTCCCGGATTTTCTGTTTTATTTCTTTTTCTTTTCTTTCTAAACTTATTGCTTTTTCTTCCATTCCCCTACCATTTTTTCTTCCTTCCTTTTATTTCTTTCCTTGTCATTTCTTTCTTTTACCCACAAGAGTCACAATAAACTTAAAAATATGAAAAGACTAGAGCTGGACCCACAGAAGAGGCCTCCCAATAGTAGAGTCAGAGAGACAAATTGCACATTGTTGTAGGAGAGAAGCCAAAAGTTGCTGCATATTTGACTAGGTGGAAGCAGAGAACAACAGGATAACCAAAAGAGACTGCACCACTGAATTTCACAGGCATTCCACCACAAAAGTTCATACCATAAACCCAGGGTGTCAAAAAAGATTAATCTAAGAAGCTGAGGCTAACAAGAAGAGTCTCACAAACAATGGGAAGACAAAGAAACAATCCCCAAATGAAAGGAAAGGAGGAATCCTCAGAAAGAATGTTAGATGAAATAGAGGCAAGTCAATTATCAAATTCTGAATTCAAAGCACTGGTTATCAGGAAGTTCAGAGAGCTCACAATCAGCTACCAGAAACTACAGGGGAGCTACAATGATCTCACCTCGAACTATATCAACATGAAAAAGGAAATGGAAATTATTAGCAAGGGCCAAGAGGAAATTTAGAATACGATTTCTGAATTAAAAAACACAGTAGAAAGCATTAAAAATAGGGTAGATGAAACAGAAGATAGGATTAGTGAATTAGAGGACAAAGTAGAAAGCATCTCACAGAAAGAACAGGAAAGGGAAAAGAGGCTCAGAAAGAATGAAGAGGCATGAAGAGAAATGCAAGACAATATGAAACGTAATAATATCCGAATAATAGGAATACCAGAAGGAGAAGAAGAAGAACAAGGGATAGAAAACATATTTGAAAGAGTAACGAGAGAAAATTTCCCTAATTTGATAAAAGAAAAAGTCACACAAATCCAGGAATCACACAGAGTCCCATTCAAGAGGAACCCAAGGAGGCCCACTTCAAGACACATCATCATTAAAATGGCAAAATTCCAAGACTAAGAAAGAATCTTGAAGGCAGCAAGGGAGAAAAAAGAAATAACATACAAGGGAGTCGCAATAAGGTTAGCAACTGACTTCTCAATGGAAACAGTCCAAGCAAGAAGACAATGGCAAGAAATATTCCAAGTAATGAGAACCAGAGGCCTACAACCAAGGCTACTTTACCCAGCAAGGCTCTCAATCAAGATAGAAGGCCAAATAAAGAGCTTCCAAGACAAAAGAAGTCTAAAAGAATTTGCTGCCACCAAGCCAGCTCTACAAGAAATACTAAAAGGTCTGCTTTAAGGAAAGGAAGGAAAAGAGACAGACAGAGAGGAACACAGGCACAAAAATGACAACGAATAAGTACCTATCAATAATAACCTTAAATGTAAATGGATTAAATACTCCAATCAAAAGACACAGAATAGCTGCATGGATAAGAAAGTATGACCCACACATGTGCTGCCTACAAGAGACGCACCTCAGGACAAAAGACCATCACAGACTAAAAGTGAAAGGCTGGAAACAAATTTTCCAAGCAAATGGACAAGAAAAAAAAGCTGGGGTAGCAATTCTCATATCAGACAAAATAGACTTCAAAAAAAGAGCCATAAAGAGTGACCCAGAAGGTCACTTCATAATACTCAAGGGAAGAATCCACCAAGAAGACATTAACATCATAAATATATATGCACCCAACATAGGAGCACCCAAATATATAAAGAAAATCTTAGAGGAATTCAAGAAAGATATAGACAGCAACACAATTATAGTGGGGGATTTTAACACCCCACTATCAAAAATGGACAGATCTTCCCAACAAAATATCAACAAAGACATTGTGGCATTAAACAACACCCTTGATGAAATGGACCTAACTGATATATACAGAGCTCTTCACCCTAAAGAAGCTAAATACACATTCTTTTCAAATGCACATGGAACATTTTCAAAGATAGACCAGATTATAGGACACAAAAGGAGCCTCAAAAATTCAAGAAAATTGAAATCATACTAAGCATCTTCTCTGACCACAAGGGACTGAAATTAGAAACCGACCCCAAAGAAAAAAACCCAAAGCACCCAAAATCATGGAGACTGAATGGTATGCTATTAAAGAATGAATGGGTCAAGAATGAAATTAGGGAAGAAATCAAAAAGTTTCTGGAAACAAATGAAAACAATTCCATAATAACCCAAAACTTATGGGACACAGCAAAGGTAGTCCTGAGAGGGAAGTTTATAGCAATACAGGCCTACCTAAAGAAGATAGAAACATTTCAAACAAACAACCTTACTCTACGCCTGCAAGAACTCGAGGAACAACAACAAAAACAGCCCAAAGCAAGTAGAAGGAAGGAAATAACTAAGATCAGAGCAGAACTAAATGACATAGAGACTAAAACCACAATTCTAAGGATCAATGAACCCAGGAGTTGGTTTTTTGAAAAGATAAACAAAATAGACAAGCCTTTAAGTAGGCTCATCAAGAAAAGAAGGGAACAGACACAAATAAACACAATCAGAAATGAAAGAGGAGAGATTACAACTGATACCACAGAAATAGAAAGGATTGTAAGAAATTACTATGAAGAACTGTATGCCAAGAAATTTGAGAACCTAGGGGAAATGGACACATTTCTAGAAAAACATGATCTCCCAAAACTCAATGAAAAAGAAGTAGAACATCTGAATAGACCAATAACAGCAAAAGAAATTGAAGCAGTAATCAAAAAACTCCCATCACACAAAAGCCCTGGACCAGATGGGTTCACAGGAGAATTCTACAAAGCATTTAAGGAAGAGCTAACCCCCATTCTTCACAGACTATTCCAAAAAATCCCAAAGGATGGAAAACTCCCAAACTCCTTTTATGAAGCCAGCATCATCCTAATTCCAAAACCAGATAGAGATACAACAAAGAAAGAAAACTTCAGGCCCATATCACTGATGAACATAGACGCTGAAATCCTCAACAAAATATTGGCAAATCGCATCCAACAATATATCCAAAAGATTATACATCATGACCAAGTGGGGTTCATCCCAGGGATGCAAGAATGGTTCAACATTTGCAAATCAGTAAATGTAATTCATCACATAAACAAAAGCAAAGACAAAAATCATATGATCATATCAATAGATTCAGAAAAAGCTTTTGATAAGGTACAGCACCCATTTATGATAAAAACACTCAGCAACGTGGGAATAGAGGGAGCATTCCTCAATATAATAAAGGCCATTGATGAGAGACCTACAGCCAATATCATACTTAATGGGAAAAAACTAAAAGCTTTTCCACTAAGATCAGGAACAAGACAAGAATGTCCACTTTCACCACTTTTATTCAATATAGTATTAGAAGTTTTGGCCACAGTGATCAGGCAGGAAAAGGAAATAAAAGGCATCCAAATAGGAAAGGAGGAAACAAAACTGTCACTGTTTGCAGATGACATGATAGTGTACATGGAAAATCCTATAGACTCTACCCAAAAAACTGCTCAAACTAATTAATGAATTTGGCAAAACAGCAGGATACAAAGTCAATATCCAGAAATCAAAGGCATTTTTGTATACGAACAATGAATCAGCAGAAGCAGAAATCAAAGAAAAAAATCCCATTCGATATAGCAAAAAGAAAAATAAAATATCTGGGAATAAACCTAACCAAGGAGGTAAAAGACCTGTATGCAGAAAACTACACAGCACTGAAGAAAGAAATCAGGGAAGACACAAACAAATGGAAACATATACCTTGTTCATGGATTGGAAGAATTAACATCATCAAAATGTCCATACTACCCCAAGCAATATACAGATTCAATGCAATACCCATTAAAGTACCAATGGCATATTTCACAGACATAGAACAAACACTTCAAAAATTTACATGGAACCATAAATGAGCCCGAATAGCAGCTTCTCTTTTGAGAAAGAAGAACAAAGTAGGAGGGATAACAATACCTGATATCAAACTGTATTACAAGGCCACTGTAATCAAAACAGCCTGGTACTGGCATAAAAACAGGCACATAGACCAATGGAACAGAACAGAGAGCCCAGAAATCAACCCAACTCTCTACAGTCAATTAATATTTGACAAAGGGGGCAGTAACATAAAATGGAGTAAAGATATCCTCTTCAGCACATGGTGTTGGGAGAACTGGACAGCTACGCGCAAAAAAATGAAACTTGAGCACCATCTTACACCATACACAAAAATAAATTCAAGGTGGATAAAGACTTAAATATAAGCTGTGACTCCATTAAAGTCCTAGAGGAGAACATCGGCAAGAAAATCTCAGATATTTCACGCAGCAACTCTTTTACCGATATGTCCCCTAGAGCAAGGAATGTAAAGGAAAGAATAAACAAATGGGATCTCATCAAAATAAAAAGCTTCTGCATGGCTAAAGAAAACAGTATTAAATTAGCAAGACAACCAACTGTATGGGAAAACATATTTGCCAATGATACCTCAGACAAAGGTTTAATCTCCAAAATATACAAAGAACTTACACGACTCCACTCTAAGAAGACACCCAACCCAATTAAAAAATGGGAAAAGGACTTGAACAGACACTTCTCCAAAGAGGACATACAGAACATTCAGAGACACATGAAGAGATGCTCAATATCGTTAGCTATCAGAGAGATGCAAATTAAAACCACAATGAGATGCCACTTTACGCCAGTCAGGATGGCTATAATAGACATAGCAACCAACAACAAATGTTGGTGAGGGTGTGGGGAAAATGGGTCCTTAGTCCACTGTTGGTGGGATTGCAGACTGGTACAACCATTATGGAAAACAGTATGAAATTTTCTCAGAAAAATAAAAATCGACCTGCCTTTTGACCCAGCGATTCCACTGCTAGGATTATACCCCAAGAATCCTAAAACATCAATTTTTTAAAGAACCTATGCACCACAATGTTCATAGCAGCACAATTTACAATAGCCAAGAGTTGGAAGCAACCTAGGTGCCCATCAGTAATCGAATGGATCAAAAAATTGTGGTACATATACACAATGGAATTCTATGCCGCAGAGAGGAAGAAGGAGCTACTACCCTTTGCAACAACATGGATGGAACTGGAAAGCATTATGCTGAGTGAAATAGGCCAGGCATTGAAGGACAAATACCATATGATCTCACCTTTGACAGGAAGCTAAACAATAAAACAAACAAGCAAACAGAATAAAAACAAAGACACTGAAATAGAGAACAAGTGGGCAGCGACCATAGGGGAGAGAGAAGGGAATTTAAGGGGAAAATGGGGAGGGATTTTGAGGAACAAGTATGAAAGACACAGGGATGAGCACTGGGGGAAAGGAATGGGAGAGAGGGGGAAGACGGGGGCGGGGGGCTGGGATGGGAGAAGTAGACAAAAAATCTACTTGAAAAATAACTAAATAAAAAAAAGAAAATAAAATTTCCAAAAAAAAAAAAAGAAATAAGTTGTGAACCAGAGTATTGCGGTTCGATTCCCAGTCAGGGCACATGCCTGGGTTGCAGGCCAGTTCCCAGCAGGGGACACACAAGAGGCAACCCTACATTGATATTTCTCTCCCTATCTTTTTCTCTTCCCCTCTAAGATAAATAAATAAAATCTTTAAAAAATAAAAGAAATAAGTTATATCTATTAACTTAAGTTACAGTTAAAACTGTAACTATAATTATATAGTTATAAGCTATAATGATATATTGACAACTTTTAATGTTCCAGGAACTTTGCTAAGCATTATATTTTTAATCAGTAGGACAAGTCTTTGAGTTATCTATTTATTATGTTCAATTTATGAATGTATAAACTGAAAGTCTGTGGGATACCAGTAACTATATTTACTAAAATCCACACAGCTGATGTATATAAAGCAGGATTCCAGTTTAAGTTGTGTTGACCATACCTGTATTTCTGTAGGTACTGAACCGTCTTCACCATGGCAGAAACTATAGAGCACAAAATTTGCCTCACCCTCTTTTACAACTTTTTATGTCAATACTTGGATTTGCTTGAGTAATGGTCACTTTGGAGAACTTTTCCCATGCCTTACACAAACAAACAAAAAACAGGTGAGTGTATTGTATGTAACATGCAACTATACTCTAGTTTATAATTTGATATCTGATAAAACATGACTATATGTGAATCTTTTAAAAAATGACATTTTATCAAAGATATAAAGCTAATTTTTCTCCTACTCTGCCTAACTTAACAAAGTTAAGGAGAGGAATTAGTAAAGTCTATGCTCCATAGTAATAATCTCAGGCCATCACCATGTTATTTATGTATCAATATCCTGTTTTTAAAAATATTGTAATCATTCAGCTTGCTCTTACTATTTAATGACTTTATATCTAGCTAATTGCCAATGACCCCCATGTGCACCATCTCCAATAGATATGCAAGTACATATACATTTTCAATATAATCATCACACAAAAATAAAACTTTTTCAGAATATAAACTCAAAATGTCTTTCCTGGATCATAATAGATAGTTTTATTTTTTAATTTAAGTATTTTATTGTTTATGCTACTACAATTATCCCAATTTTCCCCCTTTGCCCAGTAGACCCAGCCAGCACACTGTCCCCATAGTCAATCCCCACACCATTGTCCATGTCTGTGAGCCATTCATATAAGTTCTTTGACTAATCCCTTCACCTTCTTTCAATCAGTCCCCACCTCTCCCCTCCCCTCTTACTTCTGCCAGTCTGTTCCATGTTTTTATGCCTCTGGTTCTTTTTTGATCATTAGCTTATTTTGTTTATTAGATCCCTTTTACAAGTGATATCATATGGTGTTTGTCTTCCACCAACTGGCTTATTTCACTTAGCACAATAGTCCCCATTTCCAACCATGCTGTATCAAAAAGTAGGAATTCCTTCTTTCTTTCTGCTGCATGGTATTCTATTGTGTAAACGTACCACAGTTTGTTTTTTGTTTTGTCCTTATCTACTGGTGGCCACTTAGGCAGTTTCCAAATTTGACTATTGTAAATAGTGCTGCTATGAACATAATGGTGCATATATTCCTTGAATTGGTATTTGGGGATTCTTAGGATATATTTCCCAGCACTGGGATCACTGGATCAAAAGGCAGTTCCATTTTTAATTTTTCGAAGACATTTCATCCTGTCTTCCAGTGGCTGCACCAGTCTGCTTTGCCACCGAGAGTGCATTGGAGTTCCTTTTTCTCCATATCCTTGCCAGCACTTGTTACATAGTCTTCAACTCTTTTACCTCTTGCTCACTTTGCACACAATATTTGTAATATTTTTCTCTTCATATGTGAATTTATTTTTCCCAGGAGAACTTTCTTCCAAGGAACAATTGACACATTTATCACTGATTTTAACAACTAATGGCTGTTGAACAACTAAAAACCATTAGTTGTTGAAATTGTAGAATCCACCATTCTGTCTCCTACAGTCCCTGCTGTCAATTCCTTAGCACCTCTCATTAATACTCACTATTTCTTTCCCCATACTACTGAACAGAGTTGGAAAATATTCTAGAATCACACTGACTGAGTCTAATACAAAAGAATGGCTGACTCTCATAGTATAGACATGTAGAAGTGGTTATAAAAATTATGGAGAAAATGTAATACATAGCTGATATAGAAAGAGAAATTCCCATAAAGAAAAAAATCAGAGATATAAAAACAAACTGAAGACACTGACTTAGAATGTTTTCTTATTCTGATAGAACTGAGACTTTGATTTGAATGTCTATATAGGTATAACTGCTGGAATTTCTTAAAACCTACAGATTTACAAAAATGAACGAGTGAGAGTTTAGCAAACTAAAAAGCTAACAAAATAAGAAGACAACCTTAGGGTTGGAAGCAAATATTTGCAAATCATATATCTGATAAGGTATTAATATTTATAATTTAATTAAGAAGTCATATATCTTAATTGCACATACACACAAAAATAATCTTGTTAAAAAATAAACAGAGGATCTGACTAGATATTTTTCCAAAGAAAATATGCAGATGGCCTTGAGGCATTATGCTAACTTAAATAAGTCAGACAGAGAAAGGCAAATATCATATGATTTTACTTATGTGTGGAAGCTAAAAACAAACAAAAAACCCACAAAAACAAAACAAATCCATAGACACAGAGAACAAATTGATGTATTTCAGAGGCAGGGAGTGGGAGGGTGGATAAAAATGGATGAAAAGAATCAAAATTACAAACTTCCAGTTATATAATGAATAGTCATTGGGATATAATATACTATATGTCAACTCTAGTTAATAATACTGTTTTGAATGTTTGAAAGTTGTTAAGAGAGTAAATCTGAAAAGTTTACATCACAAAAAGAAATAATTTTAACTACATATAGTGACAGATGTAACTAGACTTATTGGGCTGATTATTTTGCAACATATACATATATCAAATCATTATATTTTACACATTAAACTAATATAATGTTGCACATTGATTAAACCTCAATAAAAACAAGCAAACAAATAAACAAAACCCTACAGATTTAAATGATTTCTTAGTCTCTAAAGAGGAGATTAGACAATTTTTCCCATTGACTTAGGAAAGAGGCATTGTAAGAAATATTTGACTTGTTCAGGGCAAGATGGAGGCATAGGTAGAAACCCTTTGCTTCTTTGGACAACCAAAAGGAGGGTAACAACCAATCTAAAATCGATAAACAACCAGAAACACCAGAAAATCAAACTGCATGGAATTCTAACAACCACAGAAGTCAAGAAATAGTCAAACAGAACAACCTGACTAGTAACGTGGTGGACAGAGAGAATACAAGGTGAAGCAGTAGACTGTGTAGGCAGACCTGGCTGCAATGAGGCAGCAGACTTCATGGGAGAGGCTGACTTAAGGGGAAACTAAGACTCCGAGCTGGCTGTGGACTAAGGTGATTGCCTTGGTGGGAGAAACTCCCAGTCTCACACAAGAGTTCATTGAAAAATGGGCTAGAGATGAGCAGGTGAGATGCATTGTTCCCTCTCTGGCCCCTTTCCCACAAGCAGTTCTATAGCACAACAAGGAGGATTGCCCTGCCAGGGTGAACTTCTAAGGCCTCAACCCCTTAAAACTTAACAGGGGACCCTAACAAAGAAATAAGGCAAAAATGAAAGAACAGAGAAAAACCTCAGAAAGAGAGCTAAGCAATGAGGAGACTGACAACCTATCTGATGGAGAATTTAAAGCCCTGTAATCAAAATGCTCACAGAACTGATTGAGCTTGGCTGAAAAATGAAAGAACAAGTGAAAGATTCCCAAAATGAAATAAAGTATTCAGGGAACCAATAGTTACAGGAAGGAAACCAGGACTTGACTTAATGATTTAGAACAAAAGGAAGAAATAAAAATCCAACCAGAACAGAATGAAGAAATATGAATTTAAAAAAATAAAGAGAGGCTGAAGAATCTCTATGATAATATGAAATGTTTCAATATCCAAATTATAGGGGTGCCAGAGGGAGAAGAACAAGAACAAGAAACTGAAACGTATTTGAACAAATCATGAAAGAAAAATTCTCCAATCTGGCAAAGGAAATGGATTTTCAGGAAGTCCAGGAAGCCCAGAGAGTATCTAAGAAGTTGGACCCAAAGAGGAACACATCAAGGCACATCATTGTTAAGTTACCCAAGATTAAAGATAAGAAGAGAATCTTTCAAGGAGCAAGAGGAAAGGAGATAGCTACCTACAAAGGAGTTCCCATAAGGCTATCAGCTGATTTCTTAAAAGAAAGCTTACAGGCAAGAAGAGGCTAGAAAGAAGTATTTGAAGTCATGAAAGGCAAGGACCTACATCCAAGGTTACTCTATCATTTAGAGTAACCAGCAAAGCTATCATTTAGAATGAAAGAGCACATAAAATGCTTTCCAGATAAGGCCAAGTTCAAGGAGTTCATCATCACCAAGCCATTACAATATGAAATGTTAAAGAGACTTATCTAAGAAAAAGAAGATAAAAATATGAGCAGTAAAATGGCAACAAACTCACAACTATCAAAAAATGAATCTAAAAAAAAGAAAAGAAAGAAAAACAATAGGAACAAAAACTAAGTAAACAACTAGATCAGGAACAGAATCAGAGAAATGGACAGACATCACATGGAGGGTTTTCAGTTGGGGGGGAATGGGTGAAAAAGGTACAGGGAAGAAGAAGCAAAGTTGGTAGGCATTAAATAGATGGGGAGAAGTAAAAAATGGTCTAGGAAAAAGAGAACTCAACTTACATGTACAACCCATGGACATTAATTAGGTGGGGAGGCAGGAAGGGGGATAATGGGGGAAAATTAGAAAAACTATAATAGTATAATTAACAAAATATATCTTAAAAAAGAAATATTTGATTTGCCCTTCTCAACTCTGATGAAGAAAACAAACTATGAAACCAAGGAATGCAGGCAACTTCCAGAAAGAAACAGCTTTCTGACATGTTGATTTTAGTTCATTGCCATTTGTGCCATATTTCTAAAGTACAGAACTTTAAAATAATATTTTCATTTTAATCCACTAAATTTATAATAATTTTATATAGCAGTAGTATAAAACTAACACAATGAGATAACAAAAATTAAATTCTTTAATATTTTTTAAAAATTATTTAAAAAGAAGTTTTAAAAAAGAATTCATAATAATTTGGAAAATAGTTTTGAGGCAACATTCCAAAAAGTACATAAAAAATCTAACTCTTTCTACATAATGATAAAACTTCAGAACAACATAGACTGAATTAAGTATGACACTCATCAACATTAAATAAAAATTACTAAAGGATGAACTATTTTTAAAAAGTGACTGAACACAGAAGTAAGACCTAGGCCATCTGAAGAAAAAATTTACAAAGAAATGTGTAAACATGTAGATAATTTTAAATAAATAACAAAAAAATGAAGATCTGGGGATTGCAATGCAATTATCTTGAAATCGTTTTTGTAGTTCAGGATGTGGAAATAGATAATCAGAAACATATATTTGATTATGTAAAGTATGCATATATGATATGTCACTTTTTACTTAATATTTCCATTCCCTCCAAATGAAGTAAAAATTTTGATATAATTTATTATTATAGTCCCAGAAGTTAAGCAATGCATGAAACATTGTAAGTGATTAATAATAAATGTGAAAATAGGGTGTATATCTTTCAAACCAGTAAGAAAGGGGAAAGACAAGTCCCAAATGATTTCACTTATAAAACAAATAAACAAACAAAATAAAACAGAAATAGACTCAAATAACTGTGAAATCATTATGTTGTAAAGCTGAAACTAATATATTGCACATCAACTACACTTAAGAAAAAGAGGAGAAAGAGTTAAACTTAATTATAATAGAAGACATGAAACCCTGGACAGTGTGGCTAGATTGGTTGGAGTGCTTCCCAGTACACTGAAAGTTGCATGTTTGATTCCCAGTCATGGCACATGCCTAAGTTGTGGGTTCCATCCCTCATTAGGGAGGCAGCTGGTCAATGTTTCTCACATCAGTGTTTTTTCTCTCTCTCTCTCTTTCTCCTTTCTTCTTTCTCTAAAAGTGATAAAAAATGTCCATGGGTGAGGATTTAAAAATAAAAATATTATAAACAGGAAAATAAAAAAGAAGAAAGCATGGGGAATCATGAAATACAAAGTTTAGCACTTGAGTCAAATGACTTCCCAATGTGTACTTTACATAAATGGCATTCAGTGGGTACATCAGAGTAGGCTGGTCAATGTGAATGTTTGATATTAATTTTTTAAATATTTTAATTATTTATTCTTAGAAAGAGGCGAAAGGAGGGAGAAAGAGAGGGAGAGAAACAGCAATGTATCACTTACATGCCCCCAACCAAGGACCTGGCCAGCAACCCAGGCATGTGCCCCAACCGAGAATCGAACCAGCAACCCTTTGGTTCAGAGACCCATGCTCAATCCACTGAGCTACATCAGCTAGGGCTGGTTGATATTCATTTTAATTGGGCAGATGTTCATTGTGTTTTACTAGAAGCTATACTATGTTGGTTCTTAATATTTGAATATTGCCCTGTATCATTCATAAAGGCTAATAATGAAGGGGTAAAAAACACTAACATAAAAAATGCAGAACCAACAATATTGTGTTAAAAAGATGTATATTTTTAATGATGCAAACGTTCAATGCTTTATGATTAACCAGTCATTTCTCTAAGGAGGCCTACAAAATCCTGAATCTGAATGTAACATAATGAAAAAAATAAGTACAAAGTGTATCATTAGATAAATATTTTTTAAATTGGGAGCAAATACAATGGGAGGTTTTTTAAATGCATATAAAATAGATAAAATATTTTTAAACTATTAAGCATATGAAATATTTGATTATTATAATGTATAAACTTTAGGTTTTATAATGTCAGCTGAGTCCCCACTATCTTTGTCAATCATATATTAATAATTCAGTAACTGTATGTCATATTGTCAAAACAATGTTTCCTAATTTCTCTTTCTTTCTTTATACCAAACTCTAACTCAAAAATTTCATTCTTTATGGTTACTATTTTCTTCTACTCTACAAAGAAAAAGTAATAATATAACATGATTTTCTCCTTTCCCCTCTTACACCTTGCCAACTTCTTTTAATTTCTTTGGGTCTCTCTCTATGAATAAGATTCTATTTAAAAATACAATTATTTAAGTACATTTTAAATCCAGTTCTTTTCTATTTTCTCTGGGACTGCACTTCCTTCCTTATAGTCTTCCTTTTGTATCTTCAAACTTCTTTCTTCCTCACAATTTATTTTCCACACAGGTATTTTCTATAAAAAAGAAACTTAGAGGATTTCTGGTCAAGATGGTAGTATAGGCAGACATGGCTCACCTCTTCATATAAATACATCAAAATTACAACTAAAATATAAAACAACCATCACTCAGAAACATTAGAAATCAAGTCAAATCGAAGTCGGACAACTATGGAATTAAAGAACTCTATGGAATTAAATTCCAACTGTGGAATTAAAGATGTGATTAAAGAAATCACATCTATCCAGACTATTAAGAGCAGTGCAGCTGTGGAATGTGCTATTCCCATACCCATGTCTGGGGGCTAAAAATTCAAGGGGGATAGCTCTGGAGTGAGGAGTCCCAGCCCCAGGCTCCCCAGCCCAGGGTTCCAGGGCCAGGAAGATAAGACCCCACAACTTCTGGCTTCAAAGACTAGCAGGGGATTGAGTGGGTGAAAGAAACTGTTGGAACCACCAGAAGTTCCTATTAAAGAACCCAAACACAAACTTACCTACTCAAATTCATTCCCTCTGAGCTACAGCTGAGGGAGGCCTGAGCAGAGGCCATTGTACCTTTTCTAAACCCTTCCTACACAGAGCCAGCAAGCTGAAGCTATATATGAGACTCCATCAACCTGGCTAACACTGTTTGACCCATCTTGGGGATCCCCAGAGACTCCACACTACCCAACTTATTTGCCTACCCAAGTTGCTTTTCTATATGAATAGCTTATCTTTGCTCATACTACACAATTTCCTAAATCCTCTCAAATATGCAATGGTTGGCCGCAGTGAACCTCAGGACTGACACTGGCGGTAGCCAGCTTAGAATCATAGCTTGATTTTGCCTTGGAATCTCCAAGCCCAGCACAAGTAGCAGCCATCTCAGATTGCTTTATAGCTCAGGCATGCTGGTCCAAGACAAAACACAGGTGGGGCAGACCTTGGCTTGCACCACTTGGGATACCCCAGGGCCAGTGCATCCAGTGACAGTTACAGACCATATCAGAAAACACTACTATGTCCCTATACAGCGGATCCTCCACTGAGAGTGGATGTCGGGGGTAAATGGTGACAGCTAATACTTGCAGCTAACTGACCTGGGTAAATCCCTCCTATTGATCTTAAACAGCAAACAAGCCTCAACTGCAAGAGGAGGGCATATGCAGCCCACAGAAAGGATGCATCTCGCATACCCAGCTTGAGTGATAGAGGAGGTTGTGCCACTGGACCCTGCAGGATGCAGGCCATCTGTTACATTAGGCCACACTATCAAGACATTGAGTTAAGGCAGCTCTACCTAATACGTAGAAACAAACACAGAGAGGCAGCCAAATGAGGAGACAAAGAAACATGGCCCAAGTGAAAGAAGCAGATCAAAACCAGAAAAATAGCTAAATTAAATGGAACTAAGCAATCTATCTGATGCAGAGTTCAAAACATTGGTTATGACCATGCTCAAGGAACTTAGTGAGGATCTCAGCAGCATAAAAAAGATCCAGTCAGAGATGAAGGATACATTAACTGAAATAAAGAACAATTTACAGGAAATCAGTGTTAGAGCGGATGAAACTGAGAACCAAATCAATGATTTGGAACATAAGGAAGAAAAAAATAACCCATCAGAATAAAGAAAATCCAAAAAATGGGGATAGTGTAAACAGTTTCTGGGACAACTTGAAGGGGTCCAACAGCCATCTCATATAAATGTCCAAAGGAGAAGAGAAAGAGCCAGAAATTGAAAATCTATTTGAAAAAATAATGCAAGAAAACTTTCTTAATTTGGTGAAAGTAATAGGCATGCAAATCCAGGAAGCACAGAGTCCCAAACAAGATGGATACAAAGAGGCCCACTCCAATTCACAACATAATTAAAATGCCTAAGGTTAAAGATAAAGAATCTTAAAAGCAGCAAGAGAAAAGAATTTAGTTACCTAAAGGGAAGTTTCTATTAGGCTGTCAGCTGACTTCTCAAAGGAAACTTTGCAAGCTAGAAGGGTTTGGCAAGAAATATTCAAAGTCATGAAAAGCCAGAACCTACAGCCAAGATTGCTCTACCCAGCAAAGCTATTATGTACAATTGATGGGAAGATAAAGAGCTTTCCAAACAAGAAAAAAACTAAAGGAGTTCATCATCTCCAAACCACTATTATATAAAATGTTAAAGGGACTTATTTAAGAAAAAGATCAAAACTATGAACAATAAAATGGCAAAAATACATATCTATCAACAACTGAATTTAAAAAACAAACCAAGAAAACATGAAACAGAGAAAATCATGGATAAGGATAGCTTTTCAATGGTTGTCATGTGGGAGAGGTTGTGGGGGAATGAGTGAAGATGTGAGGGGATTCAGGAGTACTATTAGGTAGTCACAGAATAGCCTTTACAGAATGTACTTTACAAGGTGTGTAAAGTACAGTATAGGAAATGAAGTAGCCAAAGAACTTACAGGCATGACCCATGGACATGAAGAAGGTATGAGGATTGCCTGAGGGAGTGGGGGTGCTAGGTGGAGGGGGGCAAAGGGGAAAAATTAGGACAAGTTTAATAGCATAGTCAATAAAATATAGTCTTAAGAAAATAGAAAAAAGAGAAACTTTTTATTGGAAGGAAGGAAGGAAGGAAGGAAGGAAGGAAGGAAGGAAGGAAGGAAGGAAGGAAGGAAGGAAGGAAGGAAGGAAGGGAGGGAGGGAGGGAGGGAGGGAGGGAGGGAGGGAGGGAGGAAGGGAAAATGATAAAGAATTGCCCTTTGTTTATATCATTAGACAGAGAGCAAATGCACCTGACAATGTAATCTAAGTTTTGTTAATGGATATAATACAGTGGACTTTCTCATTCAGATCTTTTCTTCTTTTAAGAATGACATATAGTCATGACTTCTTAGTGGTTCCAGAAGATATCTGGATTCTAGGCAGCAACCAAAATGAAGACCTCTTACTCTCTCTCTTCTATTTGTCCTTTGAAAACCAGTGCTCTAACCAAGTGATCAAATTCTAGAGTGCTCTAGTGAAAGTGGTTTTTGCCAAAGGAAAAAAATTAAAAATAAAACCAAAGGCTATATGACAAACTTGAAGTCTAAATACTCAGAAGAGAATAACTAAACATTAAGTCTTGAGAGGCTTGAAGTATGACTGTCCACCAAGAACAGGGAGTACTTGCATGAAAACTTCATCAACCTCCATTCACCATCACCCCTTACAACAAAATATCACTTCCTTATTTTTATGTTTCCTTATCCCAAGGTTTTTCTTTTTATTGTTTATTCAATTACAGTTATCCCAATTTTCCCCCCTTGCCTTCCTCCAATCAGCCTACTTCTCACTCCCTCATTCTCCATTTTGTTATCCATGTGCATGGGTAATTCATACATATTCATTGACTAATTCCTTTGCCTTTTTAAAAACTGTCCACCTCCCTCCTCCTCTCTTGCAGCTGTCAGTTCATTCCATGTTTCTATGCCTCTGGTTCTATTTTGCTCATTAGATTCCTCTTATATGTGAGGTCAAACACTATTTGTGTTTCATCAATAGGCTTATTTCACTTAGCATAATAATCTCCAGTTCCACCTATGCTGTCCTAAAAGGTAGGAATTCCTTATTTTTTTATTTATCCTGTGTAGTATTTCATTGGTTAAAGGCACCACATGTTTTTCTTTTCTTTCACACATCTACTGATGGACACTTAGGCTGTTCCCAACACTTGGTTATTGTAAACAGTGCTGCTATGAACATAGAGGTGCACAAGTCCTTTTGAATTGGTGTTTCAGGACTCTTAGAGTATATTCCCAGCAGTGGAGTCTCTGGATCAAAAGGCAGTTCCATTTTTAATTTTTTGAGGAAATGCCATACTGTTTTCCACAATAGCTGCA
Organism: Artibeus jamaicensis; assembly: GCF_021234435.1. Classification (NCBI taxonomy): domain Eukaryota; kingdom Metazoa; phylum Chordata; class Mammalia; order Chiroptera; family Phyllostomidae; genus Artibeus; species Artibeus jamaicensis. Next base: position 3,370,068 of record NW_026521810.1, on the reverse strand, counting down.
TGAGTCTGCTTTATCCCAGCAGTGCACTCGGGTTCCCTTTTCTCCACATCCTTGCCAACATCTCTTTGTTATTTAGTAATGATATCATTCCTACAGGAGTGAGATGATATCTTATGGTGGTTTTAATTTGCAACTGTTGGTTAGTGATGTTAAGTATTTTTTTCATATGTCTATGGGTGATATGTATGTATTCCTTGCAGAAGTGTCTGTTCAAGTCCTTTGTCCATTTTTTATTGGATTGTTTTTCTTACTTGTGTTGAGTTGTATGAATTTTTATATATTTTGGAGATTAAATCTGTGTGCAATGATTCACTGAGAAATATGTTCTCCCATATAATCCATTCCATTTTCATTTTGATGATAGTGTCTTTAGCCATACAGACACTTTCATCAAAGTGACATCACTTTCATCAAAATGACAGACACTTTGTCATTTTATGCAGTTTCATTTATCTAATTTTTCTTTATTTCCCTTGCCCTAGGAGATATATTGCAAAAATATTGCTATATGGGATATCTGAAATTTTACTGCCTGTGTTTTCTGATAGGACTCTTATGGTATCAAGATTCATATTTAAGTCTTTTATCCATTTTGAGTTTATTCTGGTATATGGTGTAAGTTTGTGGTGTATTTTAATTTTTTGCATTTACGAGTCCATTTCTCCCAATATCATTTATTGATGAGACTGTTTTTATTCCATTGTAAGCTTGTACCCTATTTGGCCAATATTAATTGACTATAAAGTTATTGGTTTATTTCTGAGTTCTCCATTCTGTCCCATTGGTCTATGTGTCTCTTCCTATGCCAGTACCATACAGTGGCCTTGTAGTATAGTTTGATATAAGGTACTGTGATTCCTCCAACTTTATTCTTCTTTCTCAATATCACTGATGCCTTTTGGGGTCATTTTTGGTTCCGTATAAAGTTTTGAAATATTTCTTCTAGATGCCATTGTTATTTTAATAGAAATTGCATTGGATCCATAGATTGCTTCAGGTAGTATGAAAATTTTAATGATGTTAGTCCTTTTAATCCATAAACATGGTATGTGCTTCCATATATTTATATCTTCCTCAATTTATTTCTTCAGTGTTCTATAGTTTTCTGAGTACAGGTTTTTACCTTCTTGGTTAAATTTATTTCTAGGTAATTTATTTTTCTTGTTTCTATAGTAAATGGCATTTTTAAAATTTAGTTTCTCTTTCTGATAGTTCATTGTTGATATACGAAAATGTCATCAATTTCTCAATACTGACTTTGTATCTTGCTACTTGGCTGAATTCACTTATTAGGTTGAGTGATTTTTGGCATGAGACTTTAGGGTTTTGTACGTACAATAGCATATTGTCTGTGAATAATGGCAGTTTTACCTCCTGCTTTCCACTTATTTATCTCATCTAATCATTGAGGCTAGAACTTCCAGTACTATTTTGAATAAGGGTGGTGAAAGTAGACAGTTTTGTCTTGTTCCAAATTTTAAGAGAATCACTTTTATTTTTTACCCATTGAGTATAATATTTGCAGTAGATATCTCATATTGAGGTATGTTCCTTCTATTCCCACTTTGCTGAATGTTTTGGTCATAAATGTGTGCTGGACTTTGGCAAATGCTTTTTTAGTATCTCTTTGCATTATCATGTAATTTTTGTCTTTCATTTTATTTACATGTTGTATTATGTTTACTGATTGGCAAATATCGTAACATCCTTGCATCCCTGGGATAAATCCTACTTAATCATGGTGTATGAAATTTTTAATGTATTACCAGATATAGATTGCCAATATTTTGCTGAGAATTTTAGCCTCTATGTTTATCAGCAATGTTGGCCTGTAGTTTTCTGTCTTTGTTGTGTCTTTACCTAATTTTGGAATTAGGATAATACAGACCTCATAAAACAAATTTGGGAGTCTTTCCTCTTCTTGAATTTTTTGAAGTAATATGAGAAGGATAGGGGTTAGTTCTTTGAATGTCTGGTAAAGTTGTTTGTGAAGCCAACCAGTACAGAGCTTTTGTGTTTAAAGAGTCTTTTGATTACTGCTTTAATTTTTCTAGTTTTTATTGATATGTTCAGGCTTTCTGCTGCTTCTTGATCCAGTTTTGCAATATTATATATATATTTCTATAAATATATCCATTTCATCCAGGTTGTCAACTTCTTGGAATATAATTGTTGATAGTAATCTCTTACAATCTTTTATCTTTTTGTGGTATCAGCTGTTACTTCTCTTTTTTCTGTTTTTATTTGGATATGCTCTATATGTATTTTTTATGAGTCTGATTAAAGGTTTGTCAATTTTGTTTATCTTTTGAAAGAATCACATACTGGATACATTGTCCCTTTGAATTGTTTTTAATTTGATCTCTATGTCATTTAATTCTTCTCTGGCCTTGATGATTTCCTTCCTTCTACTCACTCTAGGCTTTATTTATTGTTGTTACTCTAGTTCTTCTAGATGTAGAGTTAGGTTGTTTATTGAGCATGTTTTGTCTTTGTTAGATAGACCTTTATAAAGCTGTGCACTTCCCTCTCAAGGCTGCCTTTGCTGTGTCTCATAAGGTTTGGGTTGTTTTGTGTTTATTTTCATTTGTTTCCAGATACTTTTGATTTCTTTCTTGATCTCATTGCTAACCCATTCATATTTAATAGTATGTTATTCAGTATCCATGTATTTAAATGTTTTTGAGGTTTTTTCCCTTTAGCCTGGTGTCTAATGAGAAGATGCTTGATGTAATTTCATTTCTTGAATTTTTTGAGGCTTGTTTTGTGCCCTAGCATGTGTCCCATCTTAGAAAATGACTCATGTGTGAATGAAAAGAATGTACATTTTGCTTCTTTTGGTGAAATGTGCTGTAAATATCAGTTAATGACATTTTATATGAAGTATTATTCTATGCCAAAATATCCTTGTTGATTTTTTGTTTGGACAATCTACCCATTGTTGAAAGTGGGGTGTTAAAATCTCCTGTGATGACTGCATTGCTATAGATCTCTTTCTTAAAAGCCCTCCAAGATTTTCCTTATATATTTAGGTGCTCCTGTCTTGGGTGCATCTATGTTTATAAGGTTTATGTCCTCTTGTTGGACTTCTTCCTTAAATATTATGTAGTGACCTTCTTTGTCTTTTGTTATGGTTTTTGTTTTGAAGTCTAATTTGTCTTATATAAGTATTGCTACCCCAGAATTTTTTCCTGTCTATTTGCTTGGGATATTTGTTCCATCTCTTCACTTTCAGTCTGTGTACATCTTTTGTTCTGAGATCAGTCTCTTATAGACAACATATATTTGAGCCATATTTTCTAATCCATTCAGTACCCTGTGTTTTGACTGAAGCATTTAATTCATTTACATTTAAGGTTATTAACAGGCATTTATTTATTGTAATTTTTCCCTTTGTACCTGTGGTCCCCTCTTTCTGTATATATATTTCTTCTCCTTCTTAAAATAGTCCCCTTAGTATCTCTTCTAATGCAGCTTTTGTAGAGAGGTACTCTTATTTTTTGTGTTTTTTTCTAGGAAGCTCTTTCTTTCACCTTCAATTTTAAGTTAGAAACTAGCTGGATAGAGTAGTATTTGCTTTTTATTACTTGTATATGTTGTGCCAGTACCTTCTGGCTTATAGTATTTTTTGCTGAGAAATCTGCTGATAGCCTAATCAGAGTTCCCTTGTATGTTCCATCTGTTTCTCTCTTCTGGACTTTAAGATTCTCTTTGTCTTTAAATTTTGCCATTTTTAATTATGATGTGTCTTAGAGTGGGAATCTTTGGGTTTATCTTGATTGGGGCACTGTCTGCTCCTTGAACTGTATAGCTTTTTCTCTCACCAAGTTAGAGAAATTTTATGTCATTTTTATGCAAATTTTGTCTACCTCTCTCCTTTCTTTCTCCTTCTGCTATCCATATGATATAAATATTTTATATTTCATGCTGTCTGGAAGTTCCCTTAAACTATCCTAATTTTTTGTGTATTTTTTCATTTTATTGCTCTAACAGGGTGGTATTTTTCTATCTTGACTTCCAACTCTGATTCATTACTCTGCTTCATTTCACCTGTTTTTAATTCCTTCTAGTGTATTCTTTAATTCAGATATTGTAGTCTTCATTTCCACCTGGTTCTTTTTAAATTTTTTTGTTTATTATTTTTAGAGAGAGGGTAAGGGAAGGAGAAGGAAAGGAAGAGAAACATCATTGTGTGGTGGCCTCTCAAGTGCCCCAAACTTGAAACCTGGCCCCAAACCCAGGCATGTGACCAAAAGAAATCAAAAGGTATCTAGAAATAAGTGAATATGAACACAAAACAACCCAAAACCTATGAGACACAGCAAAGGCAGTCCTGAGAGGGAAGTTCATAGCTTTAAAGGTCTATCTAAAGAAGACAAAACATTCTCAATAAACACCTAACCTTACATCTAAGAGAAGTAAAGTAACAACAATAAACAAAGCCTAGAGTGAGTTTAAGGGAGGAAATAATAAAGGTCAGAGCAGATTTAAATGACCTAGAGAGCAAATAAACAAATTGAACCAGTGACCCTTTGGTTTGCAGGCCAGCACTGAATCCATTGAGCCACACCTGGTTCTTATTCATGATTTATACATCCTTCTTCATGATGATATAGTTCCCATTAAGTTTCGCATAGCTTCCACAAAGTTCTGTATAGTTCTCACTGAATTCTTTAAGCATTCTTATAACCAGTTCTTTATTACTTTCTGATAAATTGTCTCAATTTCACTTAGCTCTTTTTCTGGGGATTTCTCTTTTCCTTTTGACAGGGGGTTGTTTCTTTGTCTACCCAATTTATTTGACTCTTTTTGTTTCTGCACATTAGATTGATCTTCTTTGACTTGTCTTCCTTATCTTTGTGGTGTGGTTTTCTGTGGTAGGTGTTCTGTGGGACTCAATAATAAGTCCTTTTATCTCCTGAGCTGGATGCTCTTAGGGATGTCCTTTATATAATTTATGTGGGTTCTGTTGTAATATGGCTTTGATTTTTGGCTTTTTCATTGGTGGATTCTGCCCTCTGACTGATTGAGACTCACATCCCCCACCACATATTGTATGCTGTTGAACAGGTGCTGAAAGAACAAGACAAAGAAAACCAGGGAACAAAATCCACACCAGCAAAAATAAACCCAACTACAGCAGCAATATCAACAACAAAAGAACAAAGGCTAATAAACTTGGAAAGTGAATAAAATATTACATGAAAGGAAAAAAGAACATGAGATGAGTAAAGAAAAAATGATTTGACCAAAATAGAGGTAAGTGATATAATAAGAGTAGGGCATAAAAACAAGGTTAAGAAAGGAATAAAATAAAATTTGAAGCATAAATAAAAAAGGGAAGGATGTAGGTAAAATAGAGTAAGAAAAGGGAAGAGTATATCATGAGGTTTGGAATAAAATACAGTAAAATACAGTTCAAAAATGTTGTAGAATTGAAAAAAAATAACAATAGCAATATCGATGGCAAGTGAACACAGATTAATAAAGCTGGAAAGAGAATAAGAATATATAATAAAGATAAATATATATGAAATGTCTATAGGAAAGAAAAATAATTTTGAAAGGATAGAGGAAGGAGAAATAATAAGAGTAAGGAATAGATATAGGCTAAGAAAAATGGAAAATATAATTTCAAATGAAAATATAAAAAAGCAGGAGGAAAGCAAAATTGATTAAAAAAAGAGTAAGAGTACACCAAGATTTGAAAATAAAAAAAATAGTAAAAAAGTAGAAATAAAGTTAAAAAACAACAATCACAATATCAAAGATAAGCAAGAAGCAAAACTTAATAAAAGTGGAAAGAGAATGAGAATATTATAAGAAATGGAAAAGAACGTGAGATAACTAAAGGAAATAAAAATGACACTGAAAGGATGGAGGGAGGGGAAATTGTAAGAGTAAGGAATAAAAGCAAGGCATAGAAAGTGAACAAAATTAAAATGAGAATAAGAAATGGAAGAAAATATGCAAAATGGAGCAAGACAAGGGAAGAGTGAAATATGAGATTTGAAATAACAGTAAAATAAAATATAGCGAAGTAATAAGAATAAAATTGAAGAAAAAGAAAAACATTATAAAGCTATGCAAAAGAAAAAATAATGCATGTACTAATAAAAGTATGAGGTGGAGTTCATCTCAGTAGAGTTTGGTGTTTACCTGCTGTCTTCTCCTTCTGGTTCCAACTCTGTTAATATCAGATCGTGTCTGTCTAGCTCTAGACAGCCCAGTTGAGGCTATTAGCAGTCCACAGTCTGTGGCTGTCTCCATGAGGTTTGGCTGCATCTGGGCTGGTCCTCATTACTCTGCCTTGCTGGCTTTTTATCAGCTCAAAGCCCACAGGTGGGTCATGTAATTTCCAGCAGCACGCAGGTGCCACCTCCACATGCCATTTAAGGGCACTTTTGGTGTAATTGGGAGGGTGGGAAGCCTGGATCTACCTTGGGAGTCACTTTTCAGTCTTCAGGGAATATTGTGGGTGTATTTTCCCACCCCTGGGCCACACATTTTGGTCTATCCCAGATTATTTCCAACAATGTACAGTTTCTGATGAATTAGCTGTCTGTTTCATATGAGGGACCAATCTGTGTAAGAGTAGCTGATGGCAGCTCTGTGTAAAAGCCAAGGTTGGGTGGGACCCTGAATAGCCCTTGCTGCTCCGATTTCTTTTTTTTAAATTAATTTATTTAATCATTGTTCAAGTACAGTTTTCTGTCTTTTACTCCCATCCCAGCCCACCTCCAGTGCTCCCCACCTCCCTCTCATTTCCACACCCCTTAGTTTTTGTCCATGTGTCCTTTATACTTGCTCCTGTAAACCCTTTCCCTTTTCCCCTGAAATTTCCTTCCCTCTCCCCTCTGGTCACTGCCAGCCTGTTCTCTATTTCAATGTCTTTGGTTATATTTTGCTTGCTTATTTGTTTTCTTGTTTAGGTTCCTGTTAAAGGTGAGATCATATGGTATTTGTCTTTCACTGCCTGGCTTATTTCACTTAGCATAATGCTTTCCGGTACCATCCATGCTGCTCCAATTTCTGACCTCTCTGTCTTGCAGGCTTCTGTAGAATAGGGTTCTAGGAATCAGTATGACTTGTCACCATGAGAAAAGTTCAGAAAGGGCTCTTTTAGAGTTTCTCTTTCTTTCTCTTATAGATATGTACCAGTAGGGGGTTCTTGAGCCTAGCCTAACTGTTTTGCAGAGCTTCTGCATTAGATGGGACACTTCACATTCTGCAGGAGGGGGCTGAGCCTGCCCTTCCAATTCCAAAGGTTTTTACTCTGGGGGTAAGTGGAGTCTGCCTGGCTGCAAAAAATCTCTGGTGCTCAACTTTTGCCCATCTAACTTTCATCCCTCTGCCCTCACAGGAAATGGACACCAGAACTCTGTGTTCTACATAACCCCTGGGTTTATAACCATGTCAGGTGAGGGCCCAGCACTCCCTTCACTGTGCTACTTTCTCAACTCCCTGCCCAGCTGAATTCACTGGGAACAAACTATACTTTGAGTCTTCTCTCTTTCCTGGCAGAGCAGCTGCACACACAGTATAGCCACAGTTCAGCTATTCTTTTAAAAAGTCTCTTTGTGGCAACCACACGGCAGTACTGAGTCACTGCCCAGTCCTCTGTGTACAGTGCCTGCACCCAAACCAAAAATCTCTCACTGTCACATCTGGCCACAGCCTGCCTCCAGCATACCCAGATGTGGCCCTGTATCATTGTAGGAGATAGAGTCCATCTCCAGCACTCTCTTGGATGGCACTGCAGCCATGGACATGATGCTCACTGTGTGTGTATAGCCTGATATGTAAGACTCTGTATACCCTCTCAAGTCACTCCTGATTAGGGCTGGGAGGTCCCTGTGCAGGACTAGGGCCCCCTGTCCCAGTAGGTGAGGGAGCTATGATGCTGCATTTTCTGACTCATCTCTCTGCTGCAGGCACCATGCACACAGGGTATTTCCCTTTCATTTTGTACAATCTCCTTACCAGATGATATGAAACCTCTTCTGTACTATTTGGCTTCAAAACTTTGCATCAGCTAAGATTTTGTTGATTACTCAGGTTGCTTGTCAGAAGATCACCCAAAAATGTAAGTTGGGGCCAAGAGCAAGTGGACTCAGCTCTACTTGCTCAGCTACCATCTTCAGTGCCCCTCCTTGTTTTTTATATTCCACTTATATGCCATGTTCTGTTTTGTTTTAGTTATTTATAAACTTGCCTTATATGCCCTACCAGGCAGAAATATTAGTAAAAACTTATGACTTGTAAGTTGTTTTGATTTTCTATTGTGCACATCAAAGCACCACAAATCTTAATGGATTAAAATAATTTATTATTATCTCTCAGAGTTCCATACATCCACTGAGCTCAGCTAGCCATTCTCTTGGCTTTCTTTGATGTTTTCATAGGCAGATATAGACTGGAAGTGAAGCCATCTGAAGGTTCAACTGGTATGGATAACCAAGAGAGTTTGCTTATATACCTGGCATGTAGTAGCTGTCAGTTAGGAGCTAAGCTATTGCTACTGACCAGAACACTTACATGTGGCATCTGGATTCTTAGAAGGAACATTCCAAGAGCAAATGTTCTGAGAGGAAGAAGCAGCTGCCAGCTGTTCTTAGTAAAATATATATAATATGTTAGAGGTTTCAATGACTTTGTTCTTTGTTTTGAAGATAACATTATTAAAAATATACTGTAAAACTGTCCTTCTTCCATATACTAGTTATATAGTGTTCCATAATGTCTTAGAGTAAAATAAATTTCTTTCATTTATTTACAGTGTAAAACACAATGATGAATTCATTGTCTTATTATTGACACTGCTGTTGTCAAAGAAATAAATACGAAGGTTTAACTCAGGAAATTTTCCAGAATTGCATATAGTATAAATCATTTTTTCCACAAATATCTGTTCCTCAGCAATGAGGCTACCCACATGCATAAGAGTTAATTAAACAAAAATCTTTTTACTTTGTAACAATTGGGATAAATAGTTCAAATAAAAATATAACTAGTATAATAACAAATCAATCCTATTTTATGTACCCATGTGTCTTTCTGTCAATATTATTCAAGTGTTAGATAGTATAGAACACCACACATACCCACATAATTATTACCCAAATAATATTATTTGACATGTATTTTAATTATATGTCAAATCCTTCTCTTGTTTTGAATCTCTGACTTACTTCATCTTTGATATTTAGACCTAGATTTAAAGTGCCCTTGTGATTAGCTCAGGTCTACCTAGATAATCTACTTATTTGAAAGTCAACTAATTGGAACACTAATTACATCTTCAAAATCCTATCAAAGCAATAGTACTTAGTTTAAATAACATGAAGGAGGTGATATATACCAAAAGTCAAGAATCTTGGGGTCCATTTTAGAATTTTTCCTATCACCTTTTCCTTTCATAATCTGGCCCCTACTTAAATTTTTTAGCAATTACTGACACTCCTAAGCCAGTGGTTCTCATTGCATGGTTCCTGTACCTGCAGCATTGGCATGATCTGGGAGCTTGTAAAAATGCAATTCTGAAGCCCACCTCAGACCTACATCAAAAACTCTTAGATAACAAAAGAGCATTTTTTAACAATCCCTCCAGGTGATCTTGATATGCCTTAACTTTAAGAACTACTTTCCTATATCAGACATCAAACTTTAACTTGCATAAGACTCACCTGGGAACACAGATTCCTCTGCCCCATCACCAAAGACTAATTTAGCAGGACTGAAATTGGGCTTAAAATTTGCATTTCTTACAAATACTCTGATGATGTTGATGTCCTTGGTTCATGCACTGTGCTCTGTATAGTGCTGTAGTAGAAAGTCAAAGACAGCTCTTCTCAGAAACAGTAAGTACTTCCCAGTATCTTTGACTTTAATCATATCATTATGTCTGTCTCAGATGTCCACCTGAGTTCATACTTAGTCTTCAACACCCGTTTTCAAAACCACTTCTCTTTGAAGACGTCCTCTGGAAAATATATACACAACTCCCATTTTTCTATTTCTCCCAATATTTTGTACACAAACCAATGACAATATTCTTGGAATAAAATTATTTAAATCTCTCTCTTTTCCACTAAACCTATTCATTTTATGCCTTTGATCTCATAAACTTAAACACAATTGGTCCTCAAAGTATTTGTTGAATTAATATATTTTTGAATATTATAAATATTTAGGCAATATTTTATGTCAGGCAAAAATTTTATATGTATTCATAAAAATATTTCTTGCATGTTGTTTATATTGCAATATTTCAGAAATTATATGTATGACAATGCACTAAGGTTATGAAGCTTTATTAATTATAAGCATAGCCAAATTTGTGGGTTGATTGTATGCTTGACTGTTTAGATAACCTCAAAATTGCCATTAGTAATTGTCATGTCTTATGGCATAGGGCAACAAGGGCTCAAGTGTTATTATAATTCCACTAAAATAAGAGAGGCCAGTGTTTGAATAACTAAAGTAGAAGAAAGATTATGTTGAAGGGCAACTTCTTAAGAATCATTACAAGTCAATTGGTATAGAGAACTACCGAGAAACCCCTCAATATTCCCCTTCTAATTTCCACAAAATAAACTGTTGTTAGAATTGAGCATGAACTGGCTCTGTAGCTCACATTCATGCAAATTCAAGCTAACTCATGCCTTAGTTTAAAATGCTTTCCGATTTCACAAGTGGTAACATTACTTGAACTTTATAATTTTATTATGTGTATTGTCATTATATTCATTAAATCAGTCATTAGAATAAGCATAGGTTACACATTATATTATATCCTTGGGCTTTATAAGAATTAAAAAGCATAATATTCAATACATTTAAGTCTTATTTTTATGATAACATATTTATTATATTATGATTTATACTTTGCAGTAACATGTCTGCCATTTCTAAACTGTTAAAAGGTGATAAAATACATACAGTAAAAATTGATAAAAGTGTAGGAAGAGTGGGTGTTAGTAAATATGTACTATTTCTTTTTATTAATCCATCTAACAATTTTTGAATGCCTATCTTTTTTCTGCTAGATACTGGATACATAAAGATGACTGACACATTTTCTGAGACATCTCAGTTTATTTAAAAGTTAGTCAGTTAATTATTGCTGTGTAACAAACCACAGTAGAGCTTTGTGACTTAGAAGAGCAACCATTTATTATTTCTTATGATTCCTTAGGTCAGCTGTTCATCCAATTGATTCTCCTGTGATCTCCCACACTTTTGAGATTGGCTGCATGTCATATGGCTAATCTCAGGACCAATGTGTGAGACAGAATGCCAAACATGATGGAGAAAAATGAAGAACTGGAGTCATCAACACAGTATATCACATCAACAAATGCAAGACAGTAGATACTAGTAGTGGTGAGGCACTGAGTGATGTTCCTGGTGAAGCTAACCATGTGTAGAAAGGCACAAAGGCAAAATAGAGAACATGAGCCCTGGGTGGTGTGGCTCAGTGGATTGAGCATTGGCCTGTGAACCAAAGGCTTGGCAGTTTGATTCCCCATTAGGGCACATGCCTGAGTTGCAGTTCGGGTCTCCAGTAGAAGGCACATGAGAGGAAACCATATATTGATGTTTCTTTCCCTCTTTCTCTCTCCCTTCCCCTCTCTCTAAAAATAAATAAAATATTTTAAAATAAATAAAATCTTTATAAAAACAGTGAACAAGAGATAGAAATACTCAGTAAAAATGAGAGGAACAAATGAACCTTGGACAAGGGAAGAGAATTATCAAACAAAAGGTAATTGTGAGGTAGAATGAACATCTGGTGAGTGCATGGGAAAAGCCCGAGGAAACTAGGGGCCTTAAAGGGGTAAATAGGAACAGAGTGGAACTATGAAATGTGTGGAGGGCTGAGAGTAGTAAAGACCCAGTGGAGAGCTGATAAAGCTAATCCAAGTTCAAGTGTACCACAGGACACTGTGGACCCACTGCTCTTTGAAACCCCTCTGTAAAATAATCTATGTCATCACCGCTTGGCTGTCTCTGCCTCAGTGAATTCATCTGACCAGTTGATGAGGAGGCATTATTCTGTCCATAATGGAGTTAGTCAAAGGGCAATGTATGTGTAAAGTCTCATTTTATCAGGCTTGCCAGCTGTGCATGTCAGAATACCTATTCAGGGCCCATGCACCCACTTTTAAATTGCAAATGGTATTGTTAACATACGTCTGGTAAATTTTACAAATAAATAACACAAGATATTGCCACAGAAGCAAATAGAAGCTGGGTTGTCTTCATGAGCTTCTATCTCCCTGCAGGTTCTTTGTTTCTCACCCCTCCCTCTGGTAACTCTATGGCCTACTTGGAAGACTTCTCTGAATCCAGTGTCCCAGAATCTTATGTGGTTTAGAAGAGCTGGTATAATGTCTGCTTTGTTGTGATAGCTTCTCTAACCCTGTTCAGTTGGTACTTAATCTCTCCTCTGGACTCCATGAGGCTTTGCTTCCACCTCCTAATTACTTCAGAGGATTCTCTTGTAGTTAATTATTTGCCGCTAGTTTCCTAGTTGGTAAAGGATAGGGAACTGCGTTTCATAAGTCACTGATGTGGAGTTTCTAGAAAGTGCTTTCAAAGCTTTTGTCTGAGTCTCACTCCACCAAAGTGTAGCACACAGGATGTGGTTACACACTGTATGTATCTGGCTTAGATCATCTTTCATTATAACAATAATACAATGCCTTCATATTTATCCTGGTGTTATCTTTATATTTACCTGGCTTACTTCATTATCCTCTGTGGCTAAGGTTTATACTCAAGTTTTCAAATTTTTGTTTAATCAATTTTATAACAGTATGATTTATATACTGTATAAATTTACACTGCATCCATCTAAAGTATACAATTTAAAGACTTCTATCAGAAATATATACCCATGTAAACATAGACATGATCAACATACAGAATCTTTCCACCACCTCCAGATTTTTTTCCCTTTCTCCTTAGAACTGCATGACTTAACTCATCCTAATCCCAGGCAATCAGTGATCTACTTTCTGTCCCTTTAAATCAGTTTGAAGTTTCTAAAATTTTATACAAAGTCTACTGCATGTAGTCTTTTCTGCTTGCTTACTTTTTACTCACAAAATGTTTCTTTTCCTCAGAGAGAGAATGCTTTTATTAAAGGTTAAGAGAACTGAACTCAGTGCTTATGTTTTTTATTTTTTAATTTTTTTCTTATTTTTAATTGTGGTCAGTACTCAATAGCAATTTACTATTTTAATCATTTCAAGGTGTATAGTTCTGTAACATTAAATACATTCACACTGTTGTACAACCATCCCTACTATCAACCTCCAGAACTATTTTTTTATCTTGTAAAACTGAAATTTTGTCTCCATGAAACAACTGCCCCCATCCATTATCCTACTTTTTGACTATGAATTTGAAAATGCTAAGCTCCTCATTGAAATGGAAATATATCATATTTGTCTTCAACAAATTATTTTGAAGTTGGTATTTATTATCAGGTGTAACAGTTGTCCATTCTTTTTTACTTTTAAGTAGTATTTTACTCTAGGAGTTTCTATCATCTCCTGGACAAATATCTAGGAGTAGAATAACCAGATTATATATTGGGTATATATTTAAATTTTTCAAACACTTGTCAATAGTTATTCAAAATAGTTGTGCCATATTATATTTCTACCAGCAGTATAGGTATGAGTACTTCAGTTGCTCTACACACTCATTAAAACTTGATATTTTGGGTCCTATTAAGTTTTAACCCTTCTAATGAATATTAAGAGATAAGCCATTATAGTTTTAATTTACATTGCATTGATCCCTAAAAATTATTTTCACATAGTAAATAGACATTAGTTTACATAATTTCTTTTGTAAAATTTTTCTCCCATTTTATCATTGTTTCCAAACTTTGAATTTTATAATCACAAGGTATTTATATATTCTGGATACAGGATTGTTGTCTGATATATGTATTACAAATATTTTATCTTATTTCCTAACTTGACCATTTCTTTTTTTGAGTGGTGTCTTTTTTATTTTAATTATTTATTTTTAGAGAGAGGGGAAAAGAGAGGAAGAGAAACATCAGTGTATAGTTGTTTCTCATGTTCCTCCTACTGGAGACCTGGCCTGCAACTCAGGCATGTTCCCTGATCAGGAATGAAACCAGCAAGCCTTCAGTTGGCAGGCCAGCATTCAATCCACTGAGACACACCGACCAAGGCTAATGGTGTCTTTTGAAGAGCAAAAAGTATTAATTGTAATAATATCAAATGTAATTTTTAATTGATACTTTTTATGTTTTATCTAGGAAATATTTTCTTCCTCCAAGTTAATAAAGATTTTTCATTTTTCTCTTAATGAGAGTTTTATAGATTTAACTTTTACACATAGATATATGGTATATTTTGAATTAATATCTGTGAGTTCTGTGAGATAAGGCCAAGATTCTTTTTTTCCTGTATAGATATCTAGTTGTTCCTCTACAAATATGTACTTGTTCTAATACCATTTACTGAAAAGTCTTTCCCAGACAAATCGCTTTGTCATCTTTGTCAAAATCAATTTAATATATATGAGTATATCTATTTCTACAATATCAACTGTTTCATTAATCTATATATCTCTGTTAATGTACACATCACCCTATCTTAACTGCAGAAATCTCACAGTGGTTCTGAAGACCAATTAGTTCACAAGTTTTTCAAATTTACTTTAATAATTTAGATATTCTGGATCATTCTTATTGTCATATAAATTTTAGAAATCTCATCAGTTTCTGTAAAATTTATATTGATAATTTGAATATGAGAGTCTTGAATCTATAAATAAATTTGGGGATAATATGCATCAACAATAATGAATCTATCAATAAATAAATATGTCTTATTATTCCATAAATTTATGCTTTCTTTAATTTCTCTCTGCAATGTTATATAGTTTTCAGTGATAATACTTTGTACATTATTTATTATGATCATTTTAAGAATTTTCACAAAATAATAAATGTCATTGTTTTTTGTTTAATTTCTCTAAGTGCTAGCTGTTAATGTATGGAAATTTAATATTAACTCTTATTTTGCATCTTTTTAAAATTTTATTTCTTAGTTCTGAGTTGAATAAGAGTTTGTATGTAAATAATCTTATATCTACAAATAAAGACAGCTTTATTTCTCTCTTTCTCATCTGTGCATCCTTCATTTCTTTTATCACTTCATTGTGACAACTAACACTCAAATAAAAATATCAAAAAGAAATTATGAGAGTGCACATCTTTATCTGACTCCCAAAGTCAGAGAGAAATTTTCATTATTTTACCACAGAGCATAATGTAAGTTGTAGATATTTCTTAAATGTTCTTTATGTAAAGGGTGTTTATTCCAAGTTAACTTACTTTTTAATCATGAATTGGTGCTGAACTTGTCAAATGCTTATTCTATATCAATTCAAATTACAATGTGATAGTCCTCAATATTTCTTAATTTGGTAAATTCATTTATTATTTTAAAGTTAAACCATAACAAATTATCCCAATAGTTAGCACATTAAAACAACAAATATTTATTATCTTACAAATTTTTTCCCCTGGAAAAATCTTTTTTCAGTTCTTTTGCCCATTTTTAAATTGGATTGTTTACCTCTTTGGTTTTGAGATTTTTACGTTCTCAATATATTTTAAATATCAACCTCTTATCAAATGTATCATTGGCTAATATGTCCTTCCATTCAGTGGATGTTTTTTTTCATCTTGTTAATGGTTTCCTTTGCTATGTAAAATATTTTTTGGTTAATGTTGTCCCAACTATTTAGTTTTCTTTTATTCCCCTGCCTTAAGCAATGTATCAGAAAAAAATATTGCTCAGAGAAATGTCTGTGATTTTACCACTTATCTTTTCTTCTAGGATTTTAATGGTTGAAATCTAACATTTAAGCCTTTAATTCATTTTGAGTTTAATTTTGTGCATGATGTAAGAAAATGGTCTAGTTTCATTTTTTGCACACATCTTTCCAATTTTTCCCAACACCATTTATTGAACAGATTATCTTTACCTCATTGTATATTTTTGCATCCTTTGTCAAATATTAATTGGCAATAAAAACATAGGTTTATTTGGGGCTCTCTATTCTCTTCCATTAATCTGTATATCTGTTTTTATGCCAGTACCATGCTGTTTTAGTTACTATAATCTTTTAGTATAGTTTGATATCAAGTAGTGTGATTCCTTCCATTTTGTTGCTTCTTAAAGTTGCTGTGGCTATTCTAGCACTTCAAAGAGGTCATACAAATGGACAACAGACATATGAAAAGATGCTAACATCAATAACCATCACAGAAATGCAAATTAATACCACCATGAGATATTACCTTATATCTATTAGAAACTCTATCATCAATAAATTAATAATAAAACTACAAGAGTTTGCAAGGATGTGGAGTTTGCAAGGATTCCCACTTCATGCACTGTTGGTGGGAATGCAAATTGGTACAGCCACTGTGAAAAGCAGTATGGAGTTACATCAAAAAGTTAAAAATAACCTGCTTTGCCACCTAGTGATATCGATTCTGAGAATATGTGTGAAGAAACCTGAAACACTAATTCAAAAGAATACATGCAACTTTATGTTCATTGCTGCATTGTTTATAATAGCCAAGATTTGGAAGCAGGGCAACTGTCTATCAGTAGATGAGTGGCCAAAAAAACTGTGGTACATTTACACAGTGGAATATTACTTGGCCGTGAAAAAGAAGGGCATTTTACCTTTTGCGACAGCATGAATACATGTGGATACTATTATGCTAAGTAAAATAAGCCAGTCAGAGAAAGACAAGTACCATATCATGGGGGAAACTTTGCCCACAAGTCCCCCTGTCCGCCACAGATGAAAATAAAACTACCAAGACATGATCTGCTTGGGGAGGAAAGGTGGTCAATCTCTCAAAGGAGAAGGACCAAGAGCCCCTTCTTTAATGGCTTTTATTAGGTTCATAATACACAGGGATACAGGTAAAGCGCATCAATGTCAGGTGGCAAGAATCAAACAATAGATAACATTTCAAAGAAATCTGAGGGCTTAGTCTGAGACAGTGTCTGTCAGGTAAGGGGTTTGCAAAAACTTTGGGAGACATACTCATTTCCTGCTCAGACCCTTATCATATGAATGAAAGCACTCTTAGCAAAGCAGATTTCATAGGACTTTATGAATTCTTTCTTATGCCCAATCACCCTGAACCTGCTATAGCTGGCAAAGGACTGCACCGCCTTCCCCATCATAGGTCTTTAGGTTTAAGTGGATTAGAGCCAGGAAGCACTTCTCCTAGATGGAAATGGGGACTCAGGCTATGTCAGAATAGCTGGGGAGCAAGGGTCCATCACCAGCTCTTTGCTGCAGCCCCCAGAGTCCTTCCTTGGGGGCCTCCCAAGTGATCGTGTCTGGCTTAGGTTACCCCCCTCTCTGCAGCGTCTTACCTGTCATTGACTAACTGATGAAACACTGGGGGCCAGAGATGGATGAAGCCGAAGCAGTGCTCCTGCCAGGGAGATAAGCTTTGTTTCCTTAGTGGCTCACAGTCCGAAGGTTGCTCACTCAGCCTTATCCGTTGCGGGGAGGGGGCAGTGACAGCTCCTGAAATCAGGCAGAGTAGTTCCTAACACCATATCACTCATATGTGGAATGTAATAAACAAAACAATGTAACAAATAAGATAGAAACAGATTCATAGATAGAGAGCAGACTGGCAGCTATCAAAGGGGAGGGGAGTTGCAGGGCTGGATCAAAAAGGTTAAGAGATTAAGTAAAAAAATAATTCATGGTAAGTAATGGGAAAATGATTTGGCTGTGACTCAATCTTAAAAAAATAAAATTAAAATTAATAACAATAAAAAGAACAGGAAAAAATTGGGGGTCAGGGCTCCAAGTACAGTTTAAAGTTATTTGACTTAAGATCTCTAATGAGTATTCAATAAAGCTACTGCTAGGGAATGTTCATCTGAAGATGCAACTGTGGGAAAATTTTCTTTCAGACTCACTCATATAGGACTCCACTCCTCATTAATTGCTAAAGACCACAGTTTCTCACTGTGTGTTTTACCAAATGGACTGCCCCATGACATAGTGCTGGGTTCTCCAAGTATGAGTATTCCAAGAGAAAGGGAGAGAACAGAAAGACAAAAATGCTCATTTTTTAATAATGTAATATTAGAAGTCAGAAATGAGTCATTAAATCTATCTCACAGTGAAGAAGAGCTGATTGATAATAAGAATATAAATACCAGGATGTGAGATTATTAGGAGCCAATAAACATGGGGTAATTAAGAGCCAATAATGTTTTCCTACAGCTGTGATTACTTGACCTCTTTTGGCTTTCCCAAGCCTTACCTCACATGTCCCCAATATGCCAGAACACACACATAGATCCAACTACAAGGAAACACACTTGTCCTACTGTTGAGGTACCATACAGTCTTTAGCCAAGAGAGTTTTCAATAGTTCTGAACTAGCACTGTTTATCTCAGTAACCTGTTATCTTTGCTTCTGCTTATCACTAAACATGCTAGCTTGAGTACTTTTGGATCTGTCAATAAAAAATGCTACTTAAATCCAGAAGATGAATAAAACCTATAGGTAGAGTTTCATACAAACTAGATCAACTTCTAAGACTATGAACTTTATTCAACATTTATGGAAGAATATTAAACATTTTCAAGATGTAATATTTTGTTCACGGAATGACAGTAGCAACAAGGTACTGACAATTCATCAAAAGAAGGTGGTGACACTTCAAAATCAATAGACATAATAGGGTCCTCCTTCCAACTAAAATTAAATAAATGCAGAAATGGCTTGCATGTTTACTGAGATTATACAGTCTTGCCTTTTTGAGGTGACAGCAGATGGTCTGATAAGAAATAGCAGGACTAAGTGCAGGCAACCAGAATCTCATCTCAAGCTCTTCTAACCATGAAATCTATGGATTTATGCTTAACTGAGCGATGAGAAAAGATACTCATGTACAGTCTTAGGGCAAGTCAGGGAGACTAAGTATATGCTGTACTTCTAAAGAGTAATTAAATCTTAAATATTTTATGTATCTCACATTTTTAAACAGAGTAAGTACACATATCTACTTTTAAAAAAATGTCATTCATCAAAAAATGTCACACATGCTTGTACTATTTCATTTGGTTTTAGATATTTTGTGACTTGGCTCAGATAATTTTATTTTTTATTTCCAAGCTTCAGATCCTAAGCCAAGTAAGCATCAGTGTTGACTCGATTGTCCAAATTATATCATTTTTAAAGTATCATATATGGTGATTTCCAGTGTTTCAATTATTTTAATGATTTTTTCTTTGTTTTTCACTCAGAATAACGGTAGTATATATCCACATAGTTTTTAAATTCAAATATATATTGGATGATTTAAACATAAAATCTTGTATCAGATAATTGTATATCTATGAAAATAAAATAATATTTACATAGCACACTCTTCTAAAAGAAATGAAAGATCACTAAAAAATATATCCTAACATTACTTACCCAGTTAATAAGTATCATCAATTCTTGATAATTCTGAAAAAATCAAATCTTTTAAATTCATTTTTATCTTTCCAAAGCAATTCAAATTATTTAAAAAATTAATAGATATTCTTTACTCAAAATAAATTATTTCTGCTTTAAAAAATCATTACATATATGCTAACCTATTAGAAAAACAAGTATTTAATCTTTTTCATATTATATGATTTAATTGCTGTACTTATAAAATTTGTGTAATTTAAACTGTTTATTGTTATTTCTATTTTAGTTTCAGACCAAATAGTGGAGATATATTGTGCTGCACTCAGGAATTATATACATAGGGCTTTATGGCAGAATGTTGAAAATAAAGCTCTCAGATCACGATATTATAGCTGAATAACCAACTTTTAAGATATTGAGTTTAATAGGTAGAGGGGAACAAGCTAAAACTAATAAATTAATAGACAAAGAGTTATGTATTACCATATATGGTAATCAAAATTAAAAGTCCCTTTTCTTTATGTGAAAAAATTACATGTAAGGAATAACTACACATTTTTTTAAAGATTTTATTTATTTATCTTTAGAGGGGAAGGGGAGAAGGAGAGAGGGAGAGAAACATCAATGTATGGTTGCCTTTTGTGTGTCCCCTGCTGGGAACTGGCCTACAGGGAACCGGCCTGCAACCCAGGCATGTGCCCTGACTGGGAATCGAACAGCAATTGTGTGGTTCACAGGCCCGCGCTCAATCCACTGAGATACACCAGCCAGGGCTAACTACACATTTTTTAAAAAGCCATTTGAATAAGTACATTTTCTTTTATAAAACACATTTAAAATAAATTAAGGTGCTTTTAATTTTTTGATATATCCAATAGCAAGAACAATTGAACTTCAAAACCTCCTAATATGACCTTACATTATTTACATTTAAGTCACTGGGATTGACAGTGAGTGAATTTGAGGGAAAAGTTAGCAGTATGGTTAATTATATCTTGATTTTAGTCAACAACAAGCCAGCAGTGTTTTCTGGAGATTTAAACCACCATATCCTTGATCTGAATGCTGCTTTCCTTAAAAACTTACTAACAACTGAGTGACTGGAAACTGGCTGATAAATTATTTTAAGTAGCTTTTCAGATTCAAGAAGTATCCTGAAACTAACTCTTATATATACATTTTTACCACAGGTAGTTAAATTTATTTTAAAAATGTAATAATCATAAGATGTCTGGTATTAATTCTAGAAAGATTATACATAATGAAAAATTACTAATTTAGATGGATAGAGAGACAGTAATTTTGTGTGAAAAAGAGATAATGAATTACAGCGAAAATGATTAATACTCTATCTGATCTGCTTCATTTTCTCCATTCCCACATCCATTGTTCTACAGACCCTCACACACTGCTTCTGAAATAAATCCAGATCTCCTAACTGACAACTTACCCTTATTGTTTTATCTTTGGTTCATTCAAGGCTAATCTTTATAAAGCCAAGTTAAAAAATAACAACAAAAACAACGATATGCCATTTTCTATAGGAAAAATATATTTAAATCATTAGCCAGAAACTCATAGCCCCAGGCTCCACGTCTTTCATGCATTATTTCCCATTCCTACTTTCCATTTCTATCATTCATCCAAAGAAACAAATTTAGTGTTTCCCAAATACATTTTTGTGTCTCTGTTCAAACAAATTTCTTTTTATTTATTTATTTATTTATTTATTTATTTATTTATTTATTTTTGAAATGCTATATTTTTTTCTTTTTTAAAAATTTTATTTAGTTATTTTTCAAGTACAGTTTTTTGTCTATTTTTCCCATCCCAGCATCCCCCGCCCCTTGCTCCCCACCTCCCTCCCATTTCCACCCCCCTTAGTTCTCGTCCCTGTGTCCTTCCTATTTGTTCCTCTAAATCCCTCCCCCTTTTTCCCCTTAACTTCCCTTTCTTCTCCCCTCTGGTCACTATCCCCTTGTTCTCTATTTCAGTGTCTTTGTTGTTCAAACAAATTTCTTCCTGATTTGCAATGTTTGTCCCCTGATCTTTGTAGGCCAAATGTTAAGCTCAGCCAGGAAGCAAAAATTAATTTTTTTCTCTTCTGAAATCTCTTAAAAGTTTGACAGTACATTTTTTTAAATTCAGCACTTAACACTTTCTACCTCTAGTCATGTTAATTTAGGTGTTCAGGACCCAGGTATAGTATATTACACTCCTTAATGCACTTCCTGTGGGGCTCTGTAGATTATAAACTTTCAAAAAATGAATTGGTGAATAAATAAGTGAACCAATTGCCTGATTTGAAGACTTCTCTCCCTGACTGTCATTGCTGTTAGTGGAAGTTGTTAGAGCTTGAAAAATGGTAAAGTGGCATTGAAATCTGGAAAAATGTAACTCCCTTATGCAATAGAGGAACGTTTAGTAACTATTTTGTTTGTGGGAATGAGGTAAATAGAAAATATATCTAGGGAACTTGAGTATTTGGCTAACAAGATTTTCAAGTAGTGAAAAGTGCCAAATTGTTTTTTTATCTTCATATGATAAAATACAAATAAAAGGAAGTGAGTAAAAATAAACAGTTTCCAAGCAGAATTTGGAGAAAATACAAAAGGAGGGGACCTGTTAGGTTTGAAAATATAACTCTTTCCATCCTTACTTATTGTTCTACTGGTGAAACTCTTTGGGTTCACAGAAAATATCCAATCCAGCTCTACTAAAGCATGCCACAGGGTAAAATTCTCAGTAATATGACTTTACAACCCTTCATAAGACTTCAGGAAGATATATGTGCTTTCCTTCTGGAAACTGCAAGATTAAGGGTGTGCCTCATGAACCCTCTGTACTAGACAGAGACCTTTCCAAATCTTAGTGATATGCTGTGTAGATACTTGACCTAGATAAAATGTGTCTAAGCATCTTAAGTACAACACTCTGACACTCAGTTCAATATAAAGAAAAACCTCTCTTGAAACGTGATATTACTAGCAGAGGTAGTTAGTTAGTATTAGTAAAGGAAGGAGGCAAAGTGAAGCAGACATTAAGCATTATAAACTAGGGAGGTGAATCAGTTAATAAGCCTGCTGCACTAGGAAAGTACAGCCTCACACACTCCCTGAGGACCACTGCATCCTCTGTCATGGGACCTAATCCAGGAAGCAGACAGAAAAAATTGTTACCAGTAGTTATAGGATTACTAAGGGAGAGGTAAATCAATAAAGAGGAAATTCCTTTGCTGGTAACACACACAGTAGAAACCGAGTTGATGCAAAGGGAGGGAAGCACATGCACGGTAGGAGCCAAGATGGTGACTGCAAAGATGTGTCTAATCTGGGAAAAAGATTGGTTACGGAGGGCCTCAGCACAAGTTTATGAAGGATAGGGAAACTGACTAGTTACTTTGAAACAGGTTATTAGTTATTCCTTCCCAAACCAGAAGAAATATAATCAAACTTAACAAAGCCCCCTCACCTGGTAACATGTGTTCATTTGCCCATTCACTTATGTTCATTTGCACATTCTCCTTCCGTAACTGCCATGCAGGCCTAACAGCCTCAGGTTCCAAGAGTGAGCCTGGGTACTGGGTACAGCAACACAGCATCAGCTGGAGCACAGCCTGGAACAGAGGCTAAGTTAGTAGGATGACAACAGAGACTGAATTGAATTAACCAATGGCACAGAATTTCTGGACCCTGGCCCTTCTTCTGGCCTTGATAAAGACAATACTGGGCTTCTTCCGCAGTGGGAAAGGTGAATATGAGACACCAAGAAACTGGGGGCAGTCTTTTATTTCTATTTATTTCCATTCAAATAAATCTTACCACTATACCTCACCTCCTATGTATGGGTACCCTGAAATGCTTTTTAAACATTTTTTTAAAATTATTGTTCACGTAGTTTTCTGTCTTTTACTCCCATCTCAGCACCCCCCAGTGCTCCCCACCTCCCTCCCATTTCCACCCCACTTAGTTATTGTCCATGTGTCCTTTACTAGTTCCTGTAAATCCTTCCCCTTTTCCCCTGAAATTCCCTCCCATCTCCCCTCTGGTCGCTGTCCCCCTGTTCTCTATTTCAGTGTCTTGTTTCCATTTTGCTTGCTTGTTTGTTTTGTTGTTTAGCTTCCTGTTAAAGGTGAGATCATATGGTATTTGTCTTTCACCACCTGGCTTATTTCACTCAGCATAATGCTTTCCAGTTCCATCCATGCTGTTGCAAAGGGTAGGAGCCCCTTCTTTCTTTCTGCTGCATAGAATTCCATTGTGTATATGTACCATAATTTTTTGATCCATTCATTTACTGATGGGCAACTAGGTTGCTTCCAGCTCTTGGCTATTGTAAATTGTGCTGCTATGAACATTGGGGTGCATAAGTTCTTTTGGATTGGTGTTTTACTGTTCTTAGGATATAATCCCAGCAGTGGAAATGCTGGGTCAAAAGGCAGGTGGATTTTTATTTTTCTGAGAAAATTCCATACTGTTTTCCATAATGGTTGTACCAGTCTGCAATCCCACCAACAATGGATTAGGATCCCCTTTTCTCCACAACCTCTCCAACATTTGTTGTTTGTTGCTTTGTTTATCATGGACATTCTGACTGGTGTGAAGTGGTATCTCATTGTGGTTTTAATTTGCATCTCTCTGATAGCTAGTGATATTGAGCATCTTTTCATGTGTCTCTGGATCTTACTTGTGACTCCATGGAAGGACCTCATTTCCACCAGCGACATTGTGACTGACTTTTGTTAAGTGAAAAGAATTATAATTTGATACATAAAAAGTAACAAAGTTTCTGAAGAAAGTTTATCAACTTCAACTAAAAAGGATAGAGTCAGTTCAAAGTGAAGAGACTTTTGACTCCCAACCTTCTATAAGTAGAAATCAGCCTAGAGAAAATTACACAGTTGTGAACAGTCTATTTTTTAAGGAACAGGAGAAATGAGCCAGAAGGTGAATCTAAGACCCCAGAGGATAGATCTCAACAGCCATGGGAACCAATCCCAAAGACTCAGATTGAGCCCCAGGCAAGGTAATAGGCATAGATTTCTGGCTTTCAGAATTCTTGCATGGCAATGAAGCCTTTGGTATCTCCTTTCATCACTTTTTAAGAAAATGAGAGTTCATTAGAGTTGTCTTATTTCTGTTTCATTATTGTAAATTGGAAGAACGAAGGGGGCATGTAGCTTATCTCTTTAATTAAGGAGTTCAGACAGAGAAGAATCATAATTGAAGAAGTGGTGTCAAACCTCAAGTTTGAGATGGGTGTCCCAATCCTTCAGAAGGATTACTTATTTTACATAAATAATCAGTCTAAATTATCTATAGCCTGATAAAAGACTATGGTATTCTAAACATGGCCATAAATATTTTGCTACTACTCCAGTTGAGAAGTGGACTCTCCATCCTCTCCCCATTGAATCTTGGCTAGCCTTAGTAGCTTGGTTAACAGGCTGAATAACCAAACCTCCAGATTTATGTAGGATCATAAGGGTTCTTGGAACCTGAAAAACTTCACGCTAACACTGGGAAAGTCCAAGGCAAACAGGATGAGTTGATCACTCTGCCGAAGAGTATATATAAATCACATTATGAGAGTTTCAAAACTAGGTCTTAAGAATACTTACAGTTTCCTTAAGGCCTTTTGAGACACTACACTAGAGGGATATGGCTGCTATGTAAGTAATCTAATCCCCTAATGCCATCATGTTGTGAGAAACTCAAGCCACATAATAGGCCCTAGAAGATGAAATATTATATGGAGAAATAATCTAAGCAGCACCAAAATGGTGGCAGGAGATGTGGTCAGCAGTGTTTGTAGTAGCAAAAGGCTGGAGACAACCCAAATACCCATGAACTGTAGGCCGGATTACAAAACAGTGAAAATTCATGAATACTGACAGTATACACATCTCAGGTGAGTTTCAGAATAGAGTTGAGTGAAAAAAGGAAGTCACATAAAAACACATACAGTGTGACTCCCTTAGTATAAAGTTCAAAGCTGACAAAACTGACATACACATAAGAAATGATAAATGGAATATTCAGTCAACAACTGCTGTTTTAAGTGCTGGGGATATGGCAGTGAACAGACAGACATTTTTTTCTTTCAGAGTATACATCAAGCCAAGTGAGAAATAAAGTAAATACAAGTAAAATACAAATAATATCAGATAGTAGATGGGCTTGGAGGAGAGAAAGATAAGGAGGCTGAGAAGAAGATGATTACCAGAGGCTTCATGAAGGCAGAGAGGGAGGGTATGTGATGATGAGCACACATGGGCTTTCAGAAGAGTGGGAGTACCCCATGTTGAAGCTGAACCATAGGCACCCAGGGTGTGGTTTCTTCCCCTACATGCTGGAGTGACATGCTGCTGTCTGGCCAAATATGGCCCCATCACTTGTTTTGGTACAACCCATGAGCTGAGAATGGTCTTCATCAAGCATAGATTATTTCTATAGATAATAATCTAGCATTATATGATTAAACTGTGTGTCACATCATATGTCTATATACTATGGTCATACTAGCAAAGGTGATGGAGTTAGGCTTCAATGATTACCACCTGATTGTTGCATGATCCTATCAAACTCAGTGATGAGTCCTTGAAACTGCTTATGTTTGTTACTTAGTCTTAGTCGTGAAGCACGGAGTTAACACAAATTGGATAATTCTTGTCGAATATTCTCTGTTGCTAGCATTATGAGTTTAAAAATGTGAACTACTAAGAAATATTGTTTGATCTATGATCTCAAAAACAAGGAGGTGTACATACCTTGTGAGGCTTAATTATCTCCTTTTTGGTGTGTTTAAGGAAATAGTAAAATAAATGTCATAAATACAATATTATTATGTTAATAAAAGTAGAAATAATATACTGAATCCTGAGTTCATATTTATAGAGTTATCCATGAGTCTTGACTATTTACTATAAGGTATGAGGAAGTAATTTAAGAAAATTTGTCATTGGGAATATTGAGATTATTATATTCTTATATTCTTTAGAAGCAACAAATATGAGGGCAATGAGCGAAGAAGTAAACTGCTGTGATAACTTTTGTTACATGTAAATTCCTTCTCTCTAGTTTTATGTATATTCTAAGAAAAATTTTTTAAATTATTGTTTTATGAAAGCTCTAAGTCCTCATTAATTGTTTTTTCATATCTTTGCTATAATAAATTCAGCTTTTTGAAATCAATAATGCTATTTTCTACTTTTTTACACACATTGTTTAAAACTTAGACACATTGAAAAATTGAAAGCTGTTCTCAAGAATGGTTAATAAATTTTTAACACATATTGGCTAATGGTTTGCATTCTAAAATTCAGATCAGTTTTCCTATGGACTCATTTAAATGTTTAATTTGCATGTGAGTTGCAATTGACAATAGCCCTTCTTTTAAATTCCTGTGTCCCTATGTCTTCACTTTCACAATAGTTGCAAACTCCTATTCTTTATCCATATCCCACATGAACCTGTGGTCAGGTAGTCCTTAGAATACTCAAAGCATTCTATCTCTCTGTAAGTGTCTGATTCTATATTTCCCCTTTATCTTTGACCCTGATTCAAATAGTAAAAGAGGGCAAATTCTATTTTAAGGATCATTGTAAAATGAATAAATTAGATTAGAATCAATTTCTAGAAAACTTAAAGAAATAAACAAATCAGAAAACCAAGGTGGAAGACCAGTGAACTAACCAGTATGTGCAAGGTTACAAATCAGTGTAATTTTATTTTTAATGTAAGATTTATCATAAATGCTCTAATGTTTAATGATTATATATATTTTATTATAGAATTGTTGATTAGCTTATTTCACAGAGAAGCCATCCAGATTTTGAACAGACTGTAATTGTGAAGTATTCTTATTTTATATATTAGGAAAATCAGTTTTTTCTTTATCTTTCAGGTAAAAAATAAAAGAAGAAAGGAAACAAAGAAAAGAAAAAGAATTTGGCATTATTTGGACATCAAATGGAAGTCAAGCATTGTTTTCAACAGACTTTCCTCCCATAATTGCCCACTGAAATAGTTATGGTTATCTACACTTTTGATGCCCAGGAACGAAAACTTAGAGATAAGGCCAAAGTCACACAAGTGGGGCAAGCTGAAAATTGACATCTAGACACTCTGATGCCAACATTTACGTCTTTGTTGTGATGAAACCATCCTTTCAAAGCAATTATTTTATTACCTAAGGATAACAACAAAAAATATGTATTCCTATTCAATATTAACTAAAACATCAGTTCTCTGGAGCTTTCTGATAAATGAACTAATTTAAATAGCTACATTTTTAAGTGAGTAGAGGACCATAGATCAATTTTTCATTGATATGGATGGAAATATATACCTTCCTTTACTATATTAACAGGACATATTTAGTATTGGGTGTAAAAATATTTTCTGTAATTATCCCATTTATACCAAATAGCCCCAGATATTCAGTTTTCCAATTATTTTTCTTTTTGCCTAGTGTAGTCTTCCTGTTGCTGGGTCAGTTCTCACTTCTTTATGACAATTTGCTTACTAATATATAACACCCTCTCTTTACTAAATTGAGTTTTCTCATATAATTAAAGATTAAGAAAAAAGCAACCAAGCATATTAAATGTTTACTTAAAACAAGATTGAATCTTGGTAAAAGATGTGAAGGACTCCTTCATGAGTGAACTTTGTAAACTATAGTGAACTTAGTGACACCACTATTTAATTCTCAGAGATCATGTTACTATGACCCTTAGCTGAGTATTATGGAAATAAAGTTGCAGAAGAGTGAAGAGGCAAGGTCAGTTGTTATCTCATATAACTTGTGACTTTTGTTTTGAATTCTATGCTATCTTACATAATATTTTATTAATATACACCTAATTTCAAAAGACATTAACAAATCTTACTAATTTTATAATTTAAGATACATTTCATTTTCAATATGAGTTTGCAAATTAAACACATTTTTTAAAACATAGTTTTTTAATCTTTACATGCATGTTTAAAAATTTTAACAGTGAAAATGTCTTTATACATTTTCTATTTAACCAAAGTAAACTTTGAAAATTATTTTATTGTTCATTTACAGTTGTCTGCATTCCCCCCACCCCACTCCTCCAGCCACCCCAACCATCCCCACCTCCCTCCCTTGCTTCCACCCCACTTTGGTTTTGTCCATGTGTCCTTTATAGTTGTTCCTGAAATCCTTATCCTCTTACTCCCATTATCCCCTCCCACTACCCCTTTGGTTACTGTCAAATTGTTCTTAATTTCAATGTCTCTGATTATATAACAAAAATAAATTTTAATAGCTATTAACCCTACACTGTTATTATTTTTGTGGGCTACTTTTCATGGCATTTTTACTTCATATCTCATCTTACTTTCTAACTTCTCTATCAAATTGTCCCATAATAGCTCTTCTTTTCTACTCAATGGATAGACTTCAAAACAATTAGTTTTTGCTAAGCCCTGGAGGAAAACTTCCATAGATACATTGTCACATTTTTTAAATTAAAACATATTTCTCCTACCTCTGGCTTTTAAAGGCATGGCTGCTGACTTGAAAATTTTTAAATACAGGTGTCCCCAGTTTTTTGGAAGGTTTCATTATGCCACTTTGCTTTTCCAAAAACCTTAAAATAGTTTCTATTTTCACTTTCAGAAAGAAATTTAAAGAGGATTTTTGTTTTTATTCAAAAAAAGGTGAACCCTGGCTGGACAGATCAGTTGGTTGGAATGTCAAACTGTAAGCTAAAAGGTCACAGGTTTGGTTCCCAGTCAGGGTACATACTTAGATTACAAAGTTAAATCCCTGGACAGGTCACATACTGAAGGCAACTGCATCAAAGTTTCTCTCTCTCTCTACATTCCTCTCTTTCTAAAGTCAATAAATATATCCTCAAATAAAGATTTTTTTAAAAGGTAAAAAACAAAAATAGCTTTTATTATTCTTTCTACATCAAGCTGTTATTGAGGCATTGTATACCACAAGCAATGAAAGTGCCATCATCAGCTTCTTCCCTGGAAATGACACTCAGCATCTCAGCATCAAGCCATGGTAGCTTTGAACTCATGTTTGTGTCTGTGAGCATTTGTGCTTCACTTTTGTCTGTGGAGTAAAAGTATAATGGCCGCTATAACAAGAAGGTATTCTGACGGAGGTTCTGGCCAAGAGGGAGGCATAGATACAAACTCTTTGCTTCTTTGCACAACAAAAAGGAAGATAACAACCAATCTAAAAATAATCAGAAGTGCCAGAAAATCAAACTGCATGGAACTCCAACAACCAAGGAGTTAAAGAAAGATTCAGCAGACTGGTAGGAGAGGCAGAGACAGGCAACCAGGTGGGCAGAGAGGACCCCGCAGCAAAAGGTGTAGTACTGAGGGGACAAGGCAGCAGATGGCAAGAGTGAGGGGGGCCTGGCTTAGAGGAAACACAGTTCAGCAGTGGACTGCACCACTGGGGTGGGGCTGGCTGAACAAAAAAATAAAGACTCAAGCTAGCCATAAACTACTGCAGGGGTTGCCAGAGGAAGAAACTCCCAGTCTTATATGACAGAGTTTGTTGGAAAGTGGGGCTGAGGCTAGAGTGGAGCAAATGAGCCATATTGTCCCCCCTTTGACCTCTCTCCCACAGACAGGACCACAAGGCAACAAAGAGAGTTGCCCCACCCTGCTTAATTCCTATGTTGTAAGTCACCCGCCGTTACAACATAACAGATGCTCCAAGACAAATAAATAAAGCCCAAATGAAAGAACAGACGAAAACTTCAGAGAAAGAGCTAAGCAAAAGGAGATAGCCAACCTATCTGATGCAGTGTTTAAAACACTGGTAATCAAGGTGCTCTCAGAGCTGATGGAGCTTGGTCACAAAATGAAGGAGCAAATGAAAGTTACCCAAAGTGAAATAAAGCAAAACATACAGGGAACCAACAGTGAAGGGAAGGAAACTGGGACTCAAATCAATGCTCTGTAACAAAAGGAAGAAATAAACATCCAACCAAAACAAAATGAAGAAACAAGAAGTAAAAATAATCAGGAGAGGCATAGGAACCTCTGGAAAAACTATAAATGTTTCAATATCTGAATCATAGGGGTACCAGAAGGAAAAGAGGATGAACAAGAAATTGAAAACTTATTTTGACAAATAATGGAGAACTTCCCCAATCAGGCAAAGGAAATAGACTTCCAAGAAGTCCAGGAAGCTCAGAGAGTCCCAAAGAAGTTGGACCCAAAGAGGAACACACCAAGGAACATCATCATTAAGTTACCCAAGATTAAAGATTAGGAGAGGATCTTACAAGCAGCAAGAGGGAAAGAGACAGTTACCTACAAAGGAGTGCCCATAAGACTGGCAGCTGATTTGTCAAAAGAAACCTTGTAGGCAAGAAGGGGCTGGAAAGAAGTATTTGAAGTCATGGAAGACCAGGACCTACATCCCAGATTACTCTATCCCATAAAGCTATCATTTAGAATGGAAGAGCACATAAAGTGCTTTCCAGATAAGGTTAAGTTAAAGGAGTTTATCATCACCAAGCCCTTATTATATGAAATGTTAAAGTGACTTATGTAAGAAATAGAAGAAGATAAAAATCTATGAACTGTAAAATGACAACAAACTCACAACTATCAACAACTGAACCTAAAAAAAGAATGAACTAGGAAAACAACTAGAAGAGGAACAGAATCACAGAAATGGAGATCACATAGAGGGTTATCAGTGGTGAAGGGGAGGTGGGAAATGGGGGAAAAGGTACAAACAATGAGCAGCATAAATGGTAGGTAGAAAATAGACAGGAAGAGGTTAAGAATAGTGTAGGAAATGGAGAAGCCAAAGAACTTACATGTGTGAGCCATGGACATGAACTAAAGGTTAGAAATGTGGGTGGGAGGGGTTTTGCAAGGTGGAGCCTAATCAAGGAGATAAAAAAAGGACAACTGTCATAGCATAATCAATAAAATACATTAAAAATAAAGTGTCTCTGATAGATTGTGCATTAATTAAATCATTTAAAAATTGTTAACCTGTTTTTTTCCTTAGCAAATTTATTCCATTTTTATTTAATGGAATTACTTGGAAGGATGGGCTTTATGACTGCTATTTTGCTTCTTGTTTTATGTCTGAAATTTTTTGTTCTTACACTTTTTTTACTCATTTTTGTGTTAAATATGTAGATATATTTTACCACCTTAATTTTTTTGTTTCTTTCACGATAGTTTATTAACTTTGTAGAGGTTGCTCTAGGGCAGGGGTGTCAAACTTACTTTCAACTGGGGCCACATCAGCCATGTGATTGCCTTCAAAGGCCAAAATAATTTTAGGACTGTATAAATGTAATTATTCTTTAGCTCTTAAGGACTTAAAATTACTTTTGGCCCTTTGAAGGCAAACATGAGGCTAATGTGGCCCCCAGTGAAAGGAGTTTGACATCCCTGCTCTAGGGGTTACCATTAGTATCTTAATTTACAGCAATCGAGTTTGTATAAATATTAATTTATTTCATTGGCATAACAGAATTTTGCTTCTATGCTCCATTCTCACCTCCCTTTGTACTCATATTGCCATAAAATACATCTTTACTTCTTAATGCTTATGTAGGTCATATTCAGATATCATATCCTAGAAAACAGTCTAATTGGAAATACAAGTTGGGGCAAAAGTAGATTTACAATTACAGTATACACAATAGTTTGTTTTTTAATTATTATTTATTAATTATTTTGTTATTTTTACATGAACAACTGTAAACCTACTTTATTCCAACCCTGTATTTTAATAATGACTTCTACCAGGTATTTTATTACATCATTTTGAATTTTTTGTTTTTTTTGTTTTTAATTTATTTTATTGATTATGCCATTACAGTTATTCTATTCCCCCCTTTATTCCCCTCCACCCTACCTCCCCATACCCATTACCCCCCTTTAATTTATGACCATGTGTCTCAAGTTCTTTAGATTCTATATTTCCCATACTATTCTTGCCCCCCCATCTATTTTCTATCTACTGTCTATGGTACGTATTTTCTGTACCTTCTCCCCCTTTCTCCTCCTCCCACTCCCCTGTTGCTAACCCTCCTTGAGATCTTCATTTCTATCTTTCCACTCCTGATCTAGCTGTCCTTTTAGTTTGCTTTTGTTTTAGGTGTGGTTGTTAATAACTGTGAGTTTGCTGTCCTTTCACTGTTCATGTTTTTTTATCTTCTTTTTCTTAGGTCATTCCCTTTAACATTTTATATAATAAGGGCTTGGTGATGATGAACTCTTTGAATTTGATCTTATCTGAGAAGCACTTTATCTGTCCTTCCATTCTAAATGAAAGTTTTGCTGGATAGAGCAATCTTGGTTGTAGGTCTTTGGATTTCATGACCTGGAATACCTCTTTTCAGCCCCTTCTTGCCTGTAAGGTCTCTTTTGAGAAATCTGCTGACATCTGATGGGAACTCCTTTGTAGGTGACTGTCCCCTTATCTCTTGCTGCTTCTAGGATTCTCTCCTTCCTTTTAATCTTGGCTAATATAATGATGATGTACCTTGGTGTGTTCCTTCTTGGGTCCAACTTCTTTGGGACTCTCTGAGCTTCCTGGATTTCCTGGAAGTCTATTTCCTTTGCCAGATTAGGGAAATTCTTCTTTATTTTTTGTTCAAATAAGTTTTCCACTGGTGGCTGTTCCTTTCCCTCTTCTGGTACCCCTATAATTCAGATGTTGGAGCCTTTAAAGATGTCCTGGAGGTTCTTAAGACTCTCCTCATTTTTTTGAATTCTTGCTTCTTGACTCTTTTCTGTTTGGCCATTATTTGCTTTCTTCTGGTCCACTCCATTGATTTGAGTCCCAGTTTCTTTTTCATCGCTATTGGTTTCCTGTGCAATTCCACTCATTTCAATTAGTTTCGCCTTCATATGTTTGTCTAATTTGTGGCTATAATCAACTAGTTCTGTGAGGATCCTGATCACCAGTGTTTGAAACTGTGCGTCTGAGAGTTTGGCTATTTCTTCATCACTTAAATTTATAGGCTCTGGGGCTTTGAGATCTTCTTGAGCCATTTTTGGTTGTTTCACACCCTTTAAGTATGAGGAGCAGAGCCTTGGACTCCGAGTTCGCTGGATTGTGAGGCTGTATGTGGAGGTGGGGTCAGAGTGGGGAAATGGTGGCGCCCCCCGCTGTCGCTTGCCACGAGGACCCGCTGTGTCCTGGTCCAATTGCCCACTACCTCGCTGTTTCCCCATGATTGCTTGCTGAGTTGCCCACCAGGTCCAACACTTTGCCTGGATTCCTTGCGCCTGAGTCCATCTGACCAAGTTTTCCTGTGCAATCCCGCTCCACCAGCTGCTGGTTTTACCCCTTACCAGTCAGGCTGAAGAATTTGTTGTTAACAAACTTCGGAAAAGTTCAATTTTCTGTGTTCTGGCTATGTTTTCTGTTGCTAATATTTAGTTGTCTCTAAACTTGGTTGTATGAGAAGACACAGCATCTCCACCTATGCTTCCATCTTGGCAGAAGTCTACATCATTTTGAATTTTTTAATGTCAGTATTTATTCTTCAATGACTAGTAATATATTTCAGATGTACATTGTAGCACCTTGAACACCAGTTAATATATACTGAAAGTACAAAAAATCTCCCCAAAAAGGTACAGAAAAGTAACATGAAGCTTTACTATGCTATCACATATTTAAATATATAAACTGTTTCAGTAGCTAAAGGAGTAAAGAAAGCAGAATAGAGTGACAAACTGATTAGAAAGAGAAAAGAAATAGTAAGGCTATGAAAGAAATAAAAAATGGAGGGGAGGAGAAGAAGACAGAAGAGGGGAGGGATGAAGAAAGGTGAAGAGAAAATGGGAAGAGGAAAAACAGGAGGAAGGGATAGAGAGGAAAGAAATAATTGTCTATAAAGTGTAATATATATCATATATACCATATATTTTACATGTACCATGAACAGGAGAAAGACATTATATATATGAAGTTAATACAGAAAGTATCCAGACATGTAATATGGAAATAGAAACATTTATTGAAGAGCATACAAGACATAAAAAACATTATAATTAGGACAATGACACCTCAGTCCCCTTCCTACCTCATACAATTCTCCCAGTTGCCTACTACCACCCACTGACTAGTACAGTAAAGTCATTACCATTCATGCATGTGCATTCCAGTTTATCCTCCTTGAATGCCAAGTTACATTGATGTCGTGCAAACTATTCACTTTATTTCCAGGCAGACTATATACAAATATATAACATACCACAATATTTATATATAATATATCCTCATTATCTCTATTAATTTATCCATCATCTATGGACACTTAGTTTACTGCAATGTCTTGGCTGATGTAAATAATGCTGCAATACACATGTGGATGCAGATGTCTCTGACATTGTGATTTCGTTTATTAGATAAATAACAAACATGAATTTGTTGGATCCAGTAGTAGTTCCTTTCTTAATTTTTTGAGGAAACTTCATAGTGTTTTTTTCTTTTTTAAGTACATTTTATTATGCTATTAAATTTGCCCCGATATTTTCTCTTTTTTATCTCCCCACCATCCAGCAACCTCTTCCTTAGTTCATATTTAAGGCTTGTACGTAATAAGTTCTTTGGCTCCTTTATTTCTTATACTATTATTAACCTTCCTGTCTGTATTAAAATGCCTACCAATTTTGCTTCTTATTTCTTCCACTTTTTCTTTCCTATTCTTTCCCTCAACTTCCTCACTGACAGTCCACCATATAATCTCCATTTCTGTGATTCTGTTCCTCTTCTAGTTGTTTGCTTAGTTTGTCTTAATTTATGTGTTTTTAGGTTCAGTTGTTGATAGTTGTGAGTTTGTTGTCATTTTACAGTTCATAGGTTTTTATCTTCTTCTATTTCTTACATAAGTCACTTTAACATTTCATATAATAAGGGCTTGGTGATGATAAACTCCTTTAACTTAACCTTATCTGGAAAGCACTTTATGTGCTCTTCCATTCTAAATGATAGCTTTATGGGATAGAGTAATCTGGGATGTAGGTCCTGGTCTTCCATGACTTCAAATACTTCTTTCCAGCCCCTTCTTGCCTACAAGGTTTCTTTTGACAAATCAGCTGCCAGTCTTATGGGCACTCCTTTGTAGGTAACTGTCTCCTTCCCTCTTGCTGCTTGTAAGATCCTCTCCTAATCTTTAATCTTGGGTAACTTAATGATGATGTTCCTTGGTGTGTTCCTCTTTGGGTCCAACTTCTTTGGGACTCTCTGAGCTTCCTGGACTTCTTGGAAGTCTATTTCCTTTGCCTGATTGGGGAAGTTCTCCATTATTTGTCAAAATAAGTTTTCAATTTCTTGTTCATCCTCTTTTCCTTCTGGTACCCCTATGATTCGGATGTTGGAATGTTTAAAGATGCCCTGGAAGCTCCTAAGGCTCTCCTTATTTTTTTGAATTCTTGTTTCTTCATTCTGTTCTGGTTGAATGTTTATTTGTTCTTTCTGTTCCAAAACATTGATTTGAGTCCCACTTTCCTTCCATTCACTGTTGACTTCCTGTACATTTTTAAAATTTCATAGTTCATAGCCTTCACTGTTTTCTCTACTTTGTGACCATACTCAACTAATTCTGTGAACATCCTGATTACTAGTGTTTTGAACTGTGCATCTGATAGATTGGCCATCTCTTTGATTGCTAGGCTGTATTTGTTCTGCAGCATTTGTTCTGGGATACCGGAAAACTTGATTTTGATTTTTGACATGACTAATACATGGGCACCACACATTGGCAGAAGCACTGATGCTGGAAACAAACTGGGAGATGACATTCTGGACAGTATATGCAACAGCAATTGTAGTTGTTTCAGTTACCAAATAGGAAGAACCCTCTCTAGCTTCTGCTCTTCCTTTTGAAGACTTTGTACTAACACTTTAGTGCCACTATATTCAAAGAAATTAGGCAGTTTGATATCTGTACTGGAATAAGAAACAGAAGCAGGGACACAGAGGCCCACTAGCAATGAAAGGGCACTCAGCACTCCAGCAGAGGAGGGGCTGATTCTGGTCCAGCATAGGGCAATCTGAGGTAGTAGGTAGCCCAACCAGCACCAGAGGCTGCAGTACACCCTCTATACTGTGGGATATCACTGACAGGGCAGGCACAAGGGACCCAGCGGGGTTGGGACCTACAACAAGGTAACTGACAACATGGAGACAGCTGCTCCAAATGCCATGCAGGTCACTGCAATGACTGTACACTGGACAGGCACTGGGAGACACAGGGGATGCAGGTAAACTGTATACTCTAAAATGGCGAATTGTATATTATTGTAGTTATATTTCAATAAAAACAAAACTCATACCAGCATGCAAATATTTACCTTAAAATATAATAAACTACAATATATAGTAATGATACAATACAGGTAAAACCAGAAAATCACATTTGCATGTATACATTTAACCAGGTGAAACTTTTATTCAAAAACAATTTTTTTATTTAGAGGGAAATATCATCTGATTTAGGAGTTTAAAGTTTTTTTTTTAATTCAAGTACATTAGAATTGATCCTGGCCTAAAAAAAGTAGTGAAATATGAATATTAGGGGAGATATGCAATGACTTTGACAAAGGCAAAGGAAAGACATACAGAAATATAGATGATGCCATTAAAGGACAGCAGTAAATGATTCTGCAGTTGTGGATTCTTGTTAGGAAAAGAGAAGTGGAAAATTACTGAAGCAAAATACCTTATCACTAGGTGCCCAGTAGGTTCTAAGAGTTTAACATACCACAACCAATTTAACTCTCCAAATACTATGGCATATTTACTCCAAAATTTCTTCTTTTCAATCCTGAATACCCAAACCAGGGTCATATTGAAATTTAGCAAACAATTCTGAATTGACATACTACTACTTGTAGTCTTACTGTTACTTGTAGTCTTACTGTATCTTACTTTGCAGAAATATGTTTTTTAATGAAGAATTACTAATGTTTTTAATTGGAAGTACAGATACAGATTCCTATGAGAATCATACCTAACATTCAGTATATGCATCATAATACCTTTGAAATAAATTTTTAAAATTCTTACCTTCAAAATACATCTGAACCAAGAGTTTTAGATAAGAGATTGAGAACCTGTATAATCATCTCTGTTTTGTATATAATGATACTAAGTTGCAACAGGATGAAGTAACTTGCCTAAAGTCACGGAGAAAATAAATGACAATGCCTTGATTTGGAATAAGACAGGGTTTTACCAGAGCCTGTGTTCTTAATCACTGTACCACAGTTTACAATACTTTGAAAATATAGATTGAGGACAGATTGTGTTGTTTCATTAGTTGTAAAATAATAAAGTAAGGCTTAATTCTCCTAAAAAATTAGGAAAAATAATATGTAAATGTATGTAGTGTATATATATACATATTATATATAATATTATACATACACACATATTTCTAGAAGCCAGGTAGAATTTCAGTCAGGTACAATTATGTACTGGGTATATTAAGGGGACTGAAATTTTGTTCCAGGTAAATTAATGTTTACAGTATAGAAATTTGCATTTTGAAATTTATCAGAAGACAAATAGCTTTCAAAAAGAGCTCATAGGAGGTGGATGGAATAGATAAATTCATATAACCATGGCACATAATGGTTAAACTACATTTTCCAGTGGATTTTTTCTGTGCACAAAAATGACTTTATGCTTTTAATGGAACAGTGATTATACCTATTAGTGAAATATAAAATTTCAGCTCCATTAAATTACTTAAGCTATTTTTCCTTTCCTACAAATATATTTTGACATTTGAGTACATCTTCATGAGCTAACAGAATTTGAAGCAGATAAAATTTATTCTGTTTTTAATTGTTGTTAAATGATTATGTGATTCATCAATAAACAGATAGCTAAATTTCATAGTATATCTTATTTTACAGAGATTATGACACCTAGTAATGTACTACAAGAATGAAGTTGAATGCAGATTTGTTATCTCACAAAGGTTTTCATGAGTTAAGTTTAATTTAATGTTTTGTTTTTTTAATTTTATTTAGTTATTTTTCAAGTACAGTTTTTTGTCTATTTCTCCCATTCCAGCCTCCCCTGCCCCTTGCTCCCCACCTCCCTCCCATTTCCACCCTCCTTAGTTCTCGTCCCTGTGTCCTTCCTATTTGCTCCTCCAAATCCCTCCCCGTTTTCCCCCTTAACTTCCCTTCCCTCTCCCCTCTGGTCACTGTCCCCTTGTTCTCTATTTCAGTGTCTTTGTTTTTTTTTTCTGCTTGCTTGTTTGTTTTGTTGTTTAGCTTCCTGTTAAAGGTGAGATCATATGGTATTTGTCTTTCAGCACCTGGCCTATTTCACTCAGCATAATGCTTTCCAGTTCCATCCATGCTGCTGCAAATGGTAAGAGCTCCTTCTTTCTCTCTGCTGCATAGAATTCCATTGTGTATATGTACCACAATTTTTTGATCCATTCATTTACTGATGGGCACATAGGTTGCTTCCAACTCTTGGCTATTGTAAATTGTGCTGCTATGAACATTGTGGTCCATAGGTTCTTTGAAATTGATGTTTTAGGATTCTTGGGGTATAATCCTAGCAGTGGAATTGCTGGGTCAAAAGGCAGGTCAATTTTTATTTTTCTGAGAAAATTCCATACTGTTTTCCATAATGGTTGTACCAGTCTGCAATCCCACCAACAGTGAACTAAGGACCCCTTTTCCCCACACCCTCTCCAACATTTGTTGTTTGTTGCTTTGTTTATGATAGCCATACTGACTGGTGTAAAGTGGTATCTCATTGTGGTTTTAATTTGCATCTCTCTGATAGCTAGCGATATTGAGCATTTCTTCATGTGTCTCTGGATATTCTGTATGTCCTCCTTGGAGAAGTGTTTGTTCAAGTCCTTTTCCCATTTTTTAATTGGGTTGGATGTCTTCTTAGAGTGGAGTCGTGTAAGTTCTTTGTATATTTTGGAGATTAAACCTTTGTGTGAGGTATCATTGGCAAATATGTTTTCCCATGCAGTTGGTTGTCTTGCTAATTTAATACTGTTTTCTTTAGCCACGCAGAAGCTTTTTATTTTGATGAGATCCCATTTGTTTATTCTTTCCTTTGTATTCCTTGCTCTAGGGGACATATCAGTAAAAAAAAAAAAGTTGCTGCGTGAAATATCTGAGATTTTCTTGCTGCAATTTAATGTTCTGCATCAAAGCTAGTATCTTAGAAGAGTACCGAAAGATAAATTAAAAATATAAGTTGTAAGAGAGTATAACATTTCATCTCACTCAAAAGGTATTGATTTTTAACAGTCACTTGACAAGGGAGACATGGAGAGCAAACATAAATGATTTTTTAATTATTTCATGTCCCCTCGCAATGTAATAATTGAAACAGAGGGACTGATTGTATTAATGGTTACTAGATCCTTATTAATAGTTTGTGAGATCTACCCTAATGTATTTTCTTAGTGTACAACTTAGATTAATATTTATTGGCTTGCATGAATATCCTTTACATGGCTGTGAAAATGTGTCAGAGAAGTTCAAACAACTGTGCTAATTCTCTGTGATATTATTAAGAAGATACACACCCATACTAATAGAAATTATACAATCTAGTAATTTAAATGTAATCCAAATGTCTTATCCAGAATAATTTGAGAAATCAACATTCAAAATTTATTCTTTCAACCTGTTAACAAATCCGAAATGATAAAT
The DNA here is from genome assembly GCF_021234435.1 of Artibeus jamaicensis. NCBI lineage: Eukaryota > Metazoa > Chordata > Mammalia > Chiroptera > Phyllostomidae > Artibeus > Artibeus jamaicensis. The sequence goes on along the minus strand of NW_026521810.1, from coordinate 3,329,853 downwards.
AATGAAGCAGAAGTATAAAGTATAATTTTAACATTACTCCTGTTTTTGTTTTAATGTGTATAGTACACTTGATTAGTAAATTTATTTTAGAATACTAGATTTACAAAAACATTGAGATTTTATAGAGTTTTCATATACTACACACCCTCCCCTATTAAAATCATACAATAATATGATATATTTTTTAGAATTAATAAACCAATATTGATATACCATTAATTAAAGTTCATATTTTATTTAGATTTTCTTAGCTTTTGCCTAATATTTCTGTTCAAAGATCTCATCCCAGGTACATTATATAATGTTTAGTTACTTTGTGTTTTTAGGCTCCTGTGTGCTGTGGCATTTTCTCATATTTTCCTCATTTTTGAAGGCCTTGAATTTTTTGAGGAGTACTGGTAGTAAATTTTGTAGAATATTCCTCAACTGGTATTTGGCTAATGCATTCTCAGAAGTACAGTGTGGCAATGGACTCTCAGAAGAATGACCATTGTGGTAAAATGCAGTTTTATCCAGGGTACATGCTATCAAGGTGACTTAGCATATTGATGTTAATTTGATCACCCAGCTGAAGTACTATTTATCAAATTTCCCCACTTTAAATTTACCAGAGGGGAGAGGGAAGGGAACTTAAGGGGAAAAAGGGGGAGGGATTTTGAGGAACAAGTATGAAAGACACAGAGATGAGGACTGGGGGGGGGGCGGAATGGGAGGGAGGGGGGAGACCGGGCGGGGGGGGAGAGAAAAAAAAAAGAAAAAAAAATGTACTTGAAAAGTAACTAAATAAAATTAAAAAAAAAAAGAAAGAAAATGAAAATAAAATAAAAAATAAAATAAAATAAAAATAAATAAATTTACTCTCTTTTTTTGCCAGTTCCCTGGTGGTCTGCCAGATCTGTCTCTTGTTTCAACAGTGTTTGTATGGAACAGACTCAGGGATACTCTTTCTTCCAGTCTCTGACCACCCAACTCCATTTTTTTTTTTTTCATTTTACTCTGACTCCTGATTGCCAATGAACCACAACCTCCCATATTGGTGAGAATTGTTCCACCGAGGTGAAAGATGCTATTAATCAGCTGGTCACCCAGCATCTGTGGGCCTTCTATACCTACCTCTCTTTGGGGTTCTATTTGAACTGTGATGATGTGACTCTGGAGGGTGTGGGCCACTTCATCAGTTAGCTGACTTAGGAGAAGCTACCCAGTATCCCTTGAAGATGCAAAACCAGCCAATGACCATGTTCTCTTTCAGGACATGCTGAAGCCTTCCAAAGATGAGTGGGATGACACTCAGGATGCCATGGAAGCCACTGCAGTCATGATGATGGACCTGAACCAGGCCCTTTGGATCTGCATGCCCTGAGTTCTACCTGCACAGACCCTTATTTCTGTGACTTCACCTCCTGGAGGAGGAGGTGAATTTCATCAAGAATATGGGCACTCACCTGACTGACCTCCTCTGGCTGTCTGGGCCCCAGGCTGGGTTGGGTGAGTGTCTATTCAAAAGGCTCACCCTCAAGCATAACCAGAAGTCTTTGGAGCACATGGGACTTTGAAGGGCCCCTGTGTAGTCCCTGGTGTCTGGCTTCTGCCTGAGTCTCTCCCTGAAACCTCTAAGCAGTCATTTAACTACCCTGGATTGTATTAGACCAAATGGAAACAATAAAGTTGTTTGCTAATTAATTAATTAAGTAATTAAGAAATTACTCTTTTTTTTGGTAGAGATACTATGAGTGTCTAATACTTAAGTCTAGAGGCATTGTGTTCCACCAAATTAACAATGGAGCATCTAAAAAGTATTTAAAATTCTTCTGTGGTGATGATTTGCCCCTCTTTTCTATTTATTTATTCAATTACTTTAAAAATACAGAGACTCATGAATAATTTTTACACTCTGCGTTATATTCCAATACAGTGTTTTTTGTTTGTTTGCTTGTTTGTTTTTCAAATTGTTGAAGTCTTGGCCATTTGGAGCGGTTTCATTTGGTTTCTGTGAACACAATGATGTTTTAGTACTTTCTTATTTTATGGCGTACAAAATGTTCCAGCTAATACTATATATTTCTTGTCCTAGTCTTAGAATAAGCCATATCCTTAAGGAAGTTTTCAATATTTAAATATATACGTATATTGAAGTGAATTTCACAAAATATAGGAATTAACTTACTTTTCAAATATTTATGTGTTTATTTTTAGAGAGAGGGGAAGGAAAGGAGAAAGAGAGGGAGAGGAATATCGATGTGCAAGATACACCAATTGGTTTCCTGTCACATGACCCCAGCTGGGGACCTGGCTCTCAACCCAGGAGTGTGCCCTGACTGGGGATCAAACCAACAATCTTTCGGTTTTCAGGCTGGCATACAACCCATTAAGCCACACCAGCCAGGGCAGAATTAACTATTTTAAAGTGAAAATTTCAGTGGCATGTGTACATTTCCTAACATGGTGCAACCACCACTTGTATTTGTGGTGCAAAATATTTTACCACTTCTAAATAAAACCCTTATCCAGTGTGCATTTTCTCCCCATTCTCTCCTCCCTCACAGCACCTGGAAACCACAAATATTCTGTTTCCATGGATTTGTCAAATTTTGGATATTCCATATAAAATTTGATTGTACAATATGTGATATTTTTTGTGTCTGGCTCCTTCTACTTCACATAATATTTTGAGGTGCATCGATGGTGTAGTATGTATCAGTACTTAGTTCCTTTTAATGGCTAAACATTATTTCATTTTATATTTCACAATTTGTTTATTCATTGATGAACATTTAGGTTATTTCTACTTTGGCTTTGTGAATAATGCTGCTGTGAAGATGAATGTACATGTACTTGTTTTTTATTCTTTTGGATATATACCCAGGCATAGAATGACAGGTTATATGGTAATTTTATGTTTAACTTGTCAAGAAATTGCCAAAGTGTTTTTCCACAACTGCTGAATTATTTTGCATTCCCATCAGCAATGTGTGGAGGTTCCAATAACTCCACATATCACCAATACTTGTTATTTTCTTTTTTTTAAGTGGCCATCTTAGTGAATATAAGTGGTTTCTCATTGTGGTTTTAATTTGAACATCACTTATTTTAATTAACTTTGTCTTTCTAAAAGATGCTGAAGTCCTGACCCCCAACACCTGTGTATGTGATCTTTACTGGATTATAAATAAGGTAGGATTTTATTTGCACTATTGTGAATAATTGAGTTAAAATGAACTCATTAAAGTGGGACTTAATATAATATGACTGGTGGATTATGAGAAAGGAAAAATTGGACAAAGACACTGCCATGTACAGAGGAAAGATACAAATACACAGGAAAAACACCATTTTACAACACAAAGAACACTTCAGTCTCTAGACTTTAGGAGACAGGCATGTAACAGATCCTTCCTCACAGATCTTAGAAGAAATTAACTCTGCTGAGAACTTGGACTTCTTGTCCTTAGAACTATAAGACAATAAATTTCTATTATTTAAGCAGCCCAGTTTTTGGTGTTTTGTTACAGCAGAGCTAGGAAAATAATACAAGTAATGAATAATGATGTTGATTACCTTTTCATGTGCTTTTAAACCATTTGTATAGTTTCTTTGTAGAAATGTTTATTCCAGTCATCTTGACACTTTTTTAAAAAATTGGGTTTCTTTATTGTGGTTGAATTAATTACCCAGAATCTGGATATTATAACCTTATAAGATACGTAATTTTTTAAACATGTTGTACATTTTTCTAGCTTTTTTTCACTTTGTTTACCTTTTGGTAATATTATTTGATGCCCAGTTTTTAATTTTATAAACTCAATTTATTTATTTTTATTTATGTTTTGCTCATTTTCACTTATGTTTTCTTCATGTGTCATATCTGAGAATTATTTGCCAATTAAAGATCATCACTCTATATTTTATTCTAAGAGTTTGATGGCTTTACCTTTGCATTTAGGTCATTGATCCATTTTGAGTTAATTTTTGCATTTGGTATGAGGGAAGGATCTACTTCATTCCTTTGCTTATGTCTAAGTAGTTGTGTCAACAGTTTCTGTTGAAGAGACTATATTTTCCTCATAGAATGGGCTTGCCACTCTTGTCAAATGTCAGTTGTTCATAGATGAATGGATTTATTTCTGGGCTCTCAATTCTGTTCCTTAAGTTTTGATTACTGTTGCCTTGTAGAAACTTTAAAAACAGGAAGTACAATATCTCCCATACTGTTCATCTTCAATATGCTTCTGATTATCCAGGGTCACTTGGAATTACATGTGAATTTGAGAATAGGCTTTTCCATTTCTACATAAAAAGCCATTTGAATGTTGATAGGATTACATCTAATTTGTAGATTGCTTTGAGTATATTGATATATTAACATATTGCATTCTAAGCTATGAAAACAGACAAGATGTCTTTCCCTTTATTTTGGTTGATTAATTTCTCCAATATTTTATAGTTTTCAAAGTACATATCTTTCATATACTTAGATATATTTATTCATGGTTATATTATTTTTAATGTTATTTTAAGTCAAATTACTTTCTTAATTGCTCCTTCAGATTATTTATTGCTGGTATATACAAAAACAACTTATTTCATCTCATAAAACTGATTTTGTATTCTGCAACTCTGCTGAATCTGATTATTAGCCATAGTAATCTTATGGATTCTTTGGTATTTTCTACATATCATGTCATTTGTGAATAGATATAATTTTATATCTTCCTTCAGTTTGGATGCCTTTTATTTCTTTCTCCTGCATAATTGCCTGGCTGGAATTTCCAGTACAATATTGAATAGCATTGGTGATAGAAGGCAACCTTGTCTTTTTCCTGAACCTTGGGGGAAAATATTTAGTTCACAATAAGAAATATTTAATATAAAGTTATCTTCAGATTTTTCATAAATTAGCATTATCATCTTAAGTAAATGTTCTTTTATTTTTAGTTTTCAGACAGTTGTGTAATGAAAGGGTGTTAAATTTTGTCACATAAGTTTTCTTCATTAATTGAGAAGATATGGAAAATCATGTGTTATTTTTCTCTTATTTGTATATTGTGAGAATGATTTTTTCAAAATGTTTAACTACCCTTGAATTACTGGGATAAATCTCACTTTGTCGTGGTGCAAAATTCTTTAATATATGGTTTAATTGGTTTTCTGTTATTCTGTTGAGGATTTTCACTTCTATATTCACAAGGGTATGGGCCCATAGGTTCTTTTTATTTATTTATTTTGAGAGAGAGTGGTCGGGGAGGAGATAGAGAAGGAGAGAAACATTAATGTGTGGTTGCCTCTCATGTGTCCCCCACTGGGGACCCGGCCTGCAACTCAGGCATGTGCCCTAACTGGGAACTGAACTGGTGACCCTTTGCTTTACAAGCCCGTGTTCAATCCACTGAGCTACACCAGCCAGGGCTCTTTTTTTCTTTTTTCTAGTGATGTCTTTCCATAGCTTTGGTACAAGGGTAATTTTGACCTTATAACATGTTAGAAAATGTTCCTTCATTTTCTGAAAGAGTAAATGAATGATTCTGTTATTTCTTTTTAAATATTTGATAGAATTCACTAGCAAAACCATCTGGTCCTGTGTTTTGTTGGAATAATTTTTATTACCGATTCAATCTTTTTAATTTTATGATTTATTCAGATTTTCTATTCTACCTTTAAATAATTTTTAGTTACAATAATTTTTTATAGTAGCTTGTCCATTTAATCTAAGTTATCTAAATTATGTACTATTTCATGGCATATCATTTCTTAGTAATATCTTATATTCCTTTTTTTATAGGTGGTAGCAATAACCTTAATTTCATTACTTTCTTTATTGTTGTTGAAGTACAATGTTCTCCATTTCCACTGCACCACTTCCCAGCACCCCAGCCATCCCCACCTCCCTCCTGATACAATCCCATTGTTTTTTGTGTGTGTGTGCCCTTTATGACTGTTCCTGAAAAACACTTACTACTTTTTCCCTGATTATACCCTCCTACCTCCTCTCTGGTTACTGCCAGCTTGTTCTTAATTCTAATGTCTCTGGTTATATTTTCCTTGCTTGTTTGTTTTGTTGATTAGATTTCACTTAAAGGTGAGATCATACAGTACTTTCTTTCACCACCTGGCTTATTTAACGTAGCATAATGCTCTCCACTTCCATCCATGCTTTTGCAAAGAAGCATAGGAGCCCCTTCTTTCTTTCTGCTGCATAGAATTCCAACTCGTAAATCTATCATAGTTTTTTGATCCATTCATTTACTGATGGGCACTTAGGTTGCTTCCAGTACTTGGCTATTGTAAATTGTGCTGCTATGAACATTGGGGTGCATAGGTTCTATTGAAATGGTGTTTCAGGGTTCTTAAAATATAATCCCAGCATTGGAATTACAGGGTCAAAAGGCAGTTTCATTTTTTGTTTTCTGGTAAAATCCCATACTATTTTCCATAGTGGCTGCACTAGTCTGCATTCCCGCCAACAGTGCACTAGGGTTCCCTTCGCAACACACACTCTCCAAAACTTATTGTTTGTTGCTTTATTTATGATGGCCATTCTCACTAGTATGGGTGTGAAGTCGTGTCTCATTGTGGTTTTAATTTGCACCCCTCTGATAACTAGTGATGGTGAGCATTTTTTCATATGTCTCTGGGCCCTCTCTATGTCCTCTTTTGAAAAGTGTCCGTTCAGGTCCTTTGTCCATTTTTGAATTGGGATGTTTGTATTTCTGGAGTGGAGTTATGTGAGTTCTTTATATATTTTGGAAATTAAACGCTGGTCCGAGGTATCATTGGCAAATATGTATTTCAATACAATTGGTTCTCTTTTCATTTCTATATTTTCTTTATCAATGGAGAAGCTTTTTATTTTGATAAGATCACAATTGTTTATTCTTTCTTTTATGTCTGTCCCTTGTTATGGGAGACATAGCTGAGAAAATTTTGCTGCATGGAATACCTGAGATTTTTCTGCCTATGTTTACATCTAGAACTTTTATTGTGTCACAGCTTATATTTAAGGTTTTTATTCACCTTGAATTTATTTATGTGTATGGTGTAAATTGGTAAGTTGGTGCTCCAGTTTCATTTTTTTGCATGTAGCTCTCCAAATATCCAAACACCAATTGTTAAAGGGGCTATTTTTACTCCACTTTATGCTTCTGCCTCCTTTGTCAAATATTAATTGACCATAGAGACATGGTTTTATTTCTGGGCTCTCTCTTCTATTCCATTGGTCTATGTGTCTGTTCTTATGCCAGTATCAGGCTGTTTTGATTACACTGGTCTTGTAATACAATTTGATATCAGGTATTCTGATCCCTCCTACTTTTCTCTTCTTTCTCAAAAGTGCCTCAGCTATTTGAGTCATTTATGGGTCTCTACAAATTTTTGAAATATTCACTCTATGTCTGTGAAACTTGTCATTGGTACTTTAATAGGGATTGTGTTGAATCTATAAAGTGCTTTGGGTAGTATAGACATTTTGATTATGTTAATTCTTCTCATTCATGAACATGGCAAATGCTTTCATTTGTTTGTGTCTTCATTAATTTCTTTCTTCAGTGTTGTGTAGTTTTCTGAGTACAGGTTTTTTACCTCCTTGGTTAGGTTCAGTCCTAGGTACTTCATTTTTCTTGTTGCTATAGCAAATGGGATTTTTATCTTAATTTTTTTTGTTATTTTATTGTTGGTGTACAACAATGCCTTTGATTTCTGAATATTGACTTTGTAACCTGCTGTTTTGCCAAGTTCACTTATTAGATTGAATAGGTTTTTTTTGGTGGAATCTATAGGATTTCCTATGTACACTATCATGTCATCTGCAAATAAAGACAGTTTTACTTCCTGTTTTCTAATTTGGATGCCTTTTATTTTGTTTTCTTGTCTGATTGCTGTGGCTAGGACTTCCAATACTAAGTTGAATAGAAGTGGTAAAAGTGGACATCCTTGTCTAGTTCCTGATGTTAGTGGGGAACCTTTTAGGTTTTTTTAAGAAATTTTATTTATTTATTTATCTTTAGACGGGAAGGAGAGAGGGAGAGAAACATCAATGTATGGTTGCCTTTCGTGCATCCCCTGCTGGGCACTAGCCTGCAGGGAACTGGCCTGCAACCCAGGAATTTTCCCTGACTGGGAATTGAACTGTGATCCTCTGGTTTGCAGGCCTGTGCTCAATCCACTGAGCTACACCAGCTAGAGCCCTTTTAGTTTTTGACCATTAAGTATGATGTTGGCTATAGGTCTTTCATGTATGGCATGTACTAAGATGACAAATATTTCTGCTACTCCCACTTTGCTGAATGTTTTTTATCATAAATGGGTGCTGTATTTTATCAAATATTTTTTCTGCATCTATTGATATGATCATGTGATTTTTTCTTTGCTTTTATTTATGTGATGTATTATGTTTATTGATTTGCAGATATTGTACAATCTTTACATCTCTGGGATGAATTTCACTTGGTCATGTTGTATAATCTTTTTAATGTATTGTTGGATGTGATTTGCCAATATTTTGTTGAGGATTTTAGCATCTATGTTCATCAGCAATATTAGCCTGAACTTTTCTTTCTTTGTTACGTCTTTATGTTTTGGGGATTAGGATAATTCTGGCTTCATAAAAAAAGTATTTGGGAGTTTCTCATTTTCTCAGATTTTTTTGGAATAGTCTTTGAAGGATAGTGGTTAACTCTTCCTTAGGTGCTGTGTAAAATTTTCCTGTGAAACTATCAGGTCCAAGGCTTTTGTGTGCAATGAGTTTTTTGATTACTGCTTCGGTGTCATCAGCTGTTATTGGTCTCTTCAGGCTTTCTGCTTCTTCATTCAGTTTCAAAAGATTATGTTTTTCTAAAAGTTTGTTCATTTCACCTAGGTTTTCAAATTTCTTGGCATATAGTTCTTCATGGTAATTTCTTAAATATCCTTTGTGTTTGGGGGGTACTGGTTGTAATCTCTCCTCTTTCATTTCTGATTGTGTTTATTTGATTTCTCTCTTTTTTTCTTGATGAGTCTGCTTAAAGCCTTGTTGACTTTGTTTATCTTTTTAAATAACCAGGTTCTGGATTTATTGATTCTTATAATTGATCTTTTACTCTATATGCCATTTAATTCTGCTCTGTTTTTGATTATTTCATTCTTTCTACTTGCTCTTGGTTTGAGTTATTTTAGGTGTAGGGTTAGGTTGTTTATTTGAAATGTTTCTATATTTTTTAGATAACCTTGCATCACTATAAACTTCCCTCTCAGGACTGCCTTCTCTGTGTCCCATATTTTGGACCATTATGAGTTCATTTTCACTTGTTTTCAGGAACTGTTTTATTTAGTCCTTGATCTCATTCTTAATCCATTAATTGTTTAATAGCATTCTATTCAATCTCCATGAGTTTGAGTGTTTTTTAGTTCTTTTCCCAGAGTTTGGTTTCTATTTTCAGTCTCTTGTGGTCAGAGAAAATGCTTGACATGATTTCAATTCTCTTGAATTTGCTGATGCTTGTTTTGTGTCCTACTATGTGCTCTATTTTTGAAAATGTTTCATGTGCATTTGAAAAAAATGTGTATTTTGCTCCTTTGGGTGAAAAGTTCTATACACATCAATTGAGTTCATTTGATCTAGGGCATTGTTCAATGCCTCAATATCTTTGTTGATATTTTGTTTGGAAGATCTATTCATTTTTGACAGTGGGGCATTAAAATACCCTACAATAATTGTGTTGCTGTCAATATCTTTCTTGAAGTCCTCAAAGATTTTCTTTATGTGTTTGGGTGCTCCTATGTTGGATGCATACAAATTTATAATGTTCATGTCTTCCTGATGGATTCTTCCTTTGAGTATTATGAAGGGACCTTCTGGGTCTCTTTAATGTCCCTTGTTTTGAAGTCTATTTTGTCTGACATGAGTATTGCTACCTGAGCTTTTTTATGTTGTCCATTTGCTTGGATTATTTTTTCCCACCCTTCATGTTAAGACTGTGTAGGTCTTTTTTTCTGAGGTATGTCTCTTCTAGGCAGTATATGTGTGGCTCATGATTTCTTATCCATTCGGTTATTCCATGTCTTTTGATTGGAGCATTTAATCTGTTTATGTTTAAGGTTATTATTGATAGGTACTTATTCATTGCCATTGCCATTTCATTTCCTTCATACCTGTATTTCTTTCTCTATATTTTCCTTCCTTGTCTTAAGCAGACCCTTTAGCATGTCTTGCAGTGCTGATTTGGTGGAGGAGTATTCTTTGATCCCTCTTTTCTCTTGAAACTTCTTATTTCACCTTTCATTTTAATGAGACCCTTGCTAGATAAAGTAGTCTTGTTTGAAGGCTTTTGTTTTTCATCACTGGGACTATTTCTTACCATTCCCTTCTGTCTTAGAGCATTTCCTTTGAAAAATAAGCTGCTAGCCTTATTAGGGCTCCCTTGCATGTTACTTCTTGTTTCTCCCTTGCTGGTTTTAAGATTCTCTCTTTGTCTTGCATGTCTCTGTCATACTTAATTTTCCATTTTAAGTATGATGTATCTTGGAATGGGCCTCTTTGGATTGCTCTTTATTGGGACTCTCTGTCTTTCCTTGATTTGTGTGACTTCTAATTTCATCAAATTAGGGAAGTTTTTCATAATTAGTTTTTCAAACAGTAATTCCATTCCTTGCCCTTCTTCTCCTTCTGGTACCCCTATTAAATGGATATTATCACATTTCATATTTTCTTGCAGTTCCCTTAACACCTCTTTGTTCTTTCTGAGTCATTTTTTCCCTTGCTTTTTCTGGTAGTTTTTTTCCTACCTTGTCTTATAGCTCACTGATTTGATCTGCTTCGCGGAGCCTGATTTTGATTCCTTCTACTGTGTTTTTCAATTCAGAAATTGTATTCTTCATTTCATCTTGGTTCTGAAAGTTTCTATTTTCTTTTTCATATTGATATAGTTTGTAGTGAGTTCCTTGTAGTTTCCCTACAGTTTTTGGTAATTCTCAGTGAGCTCATTGAGGTTCCTTATACCCACTGCATTCAACTCAATATCCGATAGTTGACTTGCCTCTATTTTATTTAGCGTTCTTTCTGAGGTTTCCTCTTTTCCTTTAATTTAGGTTTTGTTTCTTTACCTTTCCATTGTTTGTGATACTCTTTTTGTTAGCCTCAGCTTCTTAAATTGATCTACTCTGACTCCCTGCATTTGCATTGTGAACTTTTATGGTAGGAAAACTGTGAAATTCAGTGGTGCAGTCTCCTTGATCTCCTTCCTGAACTTGCTGCTCTTGGGATGTTGTTTATGTTGGCTCTGTGTTTGTCTCTGGGTTTTGATTGTTGTTGGGTCTTTCTTTGGTGGTTCCTTCCCTCCAGCTGGTTAATTAAGGGTCACTCCACCCACCATATTTTATATGCTGTTCTGTAGGTGTGGACAGGTTGTGTCAAAGCTGGTTCTTTTGTGTTTCTGAGATTATCAAGTTTCTATTTCACTATTGTCTACTTGTTCTTTTTTAAAGATTTTATTTATTTATCTTTAGAGGGGAAGGGAAGGACAAAGGGAGAGAAATATCAATGTATGGTTGCCTCTCACAGGTCCCCTGCTGGGAACTGGCCTGCAACCCAGGCACGTGCCCTGACAGGGAATCGAACCGCAATCCTCTGGTTCACAGGCCCGCACTCAATCCACTGAGCTACACCAGCCAGGGCTGTCTACTTGTTTTTTATGGGTAATTTTTCTGCCATTTAATTGTAATTCCAGGTTGGTTCTGGGTGGAGATTAGTGTGGCTTCCACTTACTCCTCTGCCATCTTTCTTTATTATTTGTTGCTGGTTCCTTTGTGGGTTCTCTTTTCCAACAGATATATTGGTGTTCACAAGTCCCTCACTTTCATTTTTAATTTTATTTATGTCTTGTCTGTGACTCTGTCAGTATAACTAAAAATCAATTTTCTTGAACTTTAAAATTACTCAATTATTTGTTTCATTGATTGTTCTGTATTATTTTTATTTTCTAGTTTATCTAAACTCAAACCTTTATTATTTCCTTCTTTGAAGTAACTGTGGGTTTAGTTTGCTCTTCTTTTTCTAGCTTCTTAAGGTACAAAGTTAGATTTTTTATTTAATACTGATCCCTTTTTATGTAGAAATTTACTCAGATAAATATACCTTTCAAGAGTGCCCTTACTGAATCTAATAAGTTTTGATATGTAGTGTTTTTGTTTTAATTCATCTGAAATTGTTTTCTAATTTTCCTGTGGTTTCCTCTTTGATATATTCATTTTAAGAGTATATAGTTAATTCCAATATACTTGTGAACTTTCTATTTTGCTTTTATTACTATTTATACTTTGCCTGATTTCAATTCTTTAAAATTTATTATGATCTAAAATATGATGTAAACTAGAGAACACTTATGAAATGTTGAGAAAAATGTGTATTCTATTGTGAATCTCCTATTAAGTCTCAGATTTGTGTGGTAGTGTTTTTCCAGCACTCTCTATTATGGATCTTCTTTCTTTATGTGCTATCATTATTAAAAGTTGTATTTTGAAGTCTCCAAATCTTATTGTGGAACTCTTTATTTCTCTTTGCAAATTTGTCATTGTTTGCTTTATTTAATTTGGGCCAGTGTGACTTTGTGTGTACAGGTGAACCTTATACAACACAGGTTTGGATTGTGTAGGTCCACTTAAATGTTAATTCTATTTCAATAACTATACAGTTGGCCATTTTTATCTCCAAGTCTCACATCTGCAAATTCAACTAAATACAAAGTTTAGGATTCATCAAGGATAGTTTCTTTAAATTTATTTATTTTTCTTTTGATTGTCCATACTTTCCTCTTTCTTTGTATGACTTGTGATTATGTTTCTTGAAAATTAGTTATTTAGATATTGCATTGTGGTAACTAAACATCAGAAGTCCCCCCATTCTCAGGGTATGGTATTTAAGAATATATTTTTTTTGTTGATACTGAATTATTCTGGTAACTTTCCCAAACTATTTTGCAAAGTTTTATTCCTTGCCATGTGTCATCAGTGATTTCCTTGTACATTTGTGTTTTTACAGAGATTTCTTTGAATGTGACATGGTTAAAAAAGCAACAAAAACAAATAATAAAAATAAATACTTTTCCTGGTCTTTGCTGGTTGACCCTGTGCTCAGGCATTCAGCCAAGCTTCCACTGAGCTTAATGATCAGCCTGAGGTGAAAGATGAATGTCTTCTCACACTTTTTCTAAACACCATCTTTTCTTGGGCATGTTCACAACTTTAAAAAATTTCTCATATATGAGTGCTTTCAATATTTCAAATAAAACTCTCCCTAGCTTTTGTTCCAATGTCTGAAGCATTATGTTCTGTTAGGGTTCTGTTAGACACTTTCAGTATCTCAGGTGATGAGCACTGACTCTGCAGCCTTAATCCTTAGTCACCAAAACCAGAGAACACCTTGTGTTAGGCTTTCTAGTAGTTCCAAGGCAGTTTAGAAAAGGCATACATAATAACTTTTAAATAAGATGAAATTTGCTTCCTCCACAAAAAGGAAACCAGATCCCACTATAAGAACCCATAATCTTCTGTGCTTTTAAATATTACCAACATGTAAGGGAATTAGAGCATGTAAAAATGTCATAAAGCCTTCCTACCATTCTGAAGTTACCTTCTTTATTCTTTTTAAAAATATTTTATTTAATTATTGTTCAAGTACAGTTTTCTGTCTTTTATTCCCAACCCAGCCCACCCCCCCCAGTGCTCTCCACCTCCCTTCCATTTCCACCTCCCTTAGTTTTTGTCCATGTGTCCTTTATACTTGTTCCTGTGGTTCCTTACCCTTTTCCCCTGAAATTCCCCTCTCCCCTCTGGTCACTGTCAGCCTGTTCTCTATTTCAGTGTCTTTAGTTATATTTTGCTTGCTCGTTCATTTTCTTGTTTAGGTTCCTGTTAAAAGTGAGATCATATGGTATTTGTTTTTCACCACCTGGATTATTTCACTCAGCATAATGCTATCTAGTTCCATCCATGCTGTTGCAAAGGGTAGGAACTCCTTCTTTCTTTCTGCTGCATAGAATTCCATTGTGTAAATGTACCATAGTTTTTGGATCCATTCATTTACTGACAGGCACCTATGTTGCTTCCAACATTTGGCTATTGTGAATTGTGCTGCTATGAACATTGGAATGCATAGGTTTTTTTGGATTGGTGTTTCAGGGTTCCTAGGATATAATCCTAGCAGTGGAATTGGTGGGTCAAAAGGCAGATCCATTTTTATTTTTCTGAGAAAAATTCCATACTGTTTTCCATAGTGGTTGTACCAGTCTGCAATCCCACCAACAGTGTACTAAGGTCCCCTGTTCTCCACAACCTCTCCAACACTTGTTTGTTGTTTTGTTTATGATTGTCATACTGACTAGTGTAAAGTGGTATCTCATTGTGGTTTTAATTTGCTTCTCTCTGATAGCTAGCGTTACTGAGCATCTTTTCATGTGTCTCTGGATTCTCTGTATGCCCTCCTTAGAGAACTGTTTGTTCAAGATTTTTGCCCATTTTTAATTGGGTTACTTGTTTTCTTAGAGTGAAGTCATGTAAGTTCTTTGTATATTTTGGAGATTAAATGCTTGTCTGAGCAAATGTGTTTTCACCTACAGTTGGTTCTCTTTTTATTTTAATACTGTTTAGCTGTGCAGAAGCTTTTTATTTTGTTGAGAACCCAGTTGTTTATTCTTTTCTTTATGTCTCTTCCTCTAGGGGGCATATCAGAAAAAATATTACTGCGTGAAATATCTAAGATTTTTCCGCCGATTTTCTTCTCTAGGATTTTGATGGTGTCATGACTTATATTTAAATCTTTTATCCACCTTCGAATTATTTTTTGTATGCTCTAGATTGGTGCTTGTGTTTCTTTATTTTTTCTTTCTTTCTTTATTTTTTTGCATGTAGCTTTGCAGATCTCCCAACCCCATTTGTTGAAGAGGCTATCTTTACTTCATTTTATGTTGCTGCCCCTTTGCCAAATATTAGTTGACCTTGAAGACTTGGATTCATTTCTGAGCGTTCTATTCTGTTTCAGTGCTCTTTGTACTTGTTTTTATGCCAATACCAGGCTGCTTGATTAAAGTGGTCTTGTAATATAGTTCAGTATCAGGTATTCTGTTTCCTCTTACTTTGCTATTCTTTCTAAAAATTGCTACAGCTATTTGGGGTCATTTATGGTTGGTATGAATTTTTGAAGTGTTTGTTCTACACCTATTAAATATGCCATTGGTACTTTAATAGGTATTGCATTGAATCTGTAAATTACTTTGGGTAAAATGGACATTTTGATGATGTTAATACTTCCAATTCATGAACATGGTATGTTTCCATTTGTTTGTGTCTTCCTGATTTCTTTCTTCAGTGTTGTGTAGTCTTCTGCATACAGGACTTTTATCTCTTTGGTTATGTTTATTCTTAGGTATCTTATTTTTCTTTTTGTTATATTAAATGGGATTTTTTCTTGATTTCTGCTTCTGATGTTTCATTGTTGGTTTATAAAAATGTCTTTGATTTTGGATATTGACTTTGGAACCTGCTGTTTCACCTAATTCGTTTATTAGTTCGAGCAGTTTTTGAGTATAGTCTATAGGATTTTCCATGTACACTATCATGTCATCTGCAAACAATGACAGTTTTGTTTCCTCTTTTCCTATTTGGATGCCTTTTATTTCCTTTTCTTATCTGATTGCAGTCGCAAAAGCTTCCCAAACTATATTGAATAGAAGTGGTAAAAGTGGATAACCTTGTTTTGTTCCCGATGTTAGTGGAAAAGCTTTTAGTTTTTGCCTTTTGAGTATGACGTTGGCTGTAAGTCTCTCATATATGGCCTTTATTATGTTGAGGAATGCTCCTTCTATTCCCACTTTCCTGAGTGTTTTTATTATAAATGGTTGCTGTCCCTCATCAAATCCTTTTTCTTCATCTACTGATATGGTCATGTGTTATTTGTCTTTGCTTTTGCTCATGTGATGTATTACATTTACTGATTTGCCAATGTTGAATCACCCTTGCAGCCCTGGGATGAATCCCAGGGATGCAAGGGTCATGGATCTTTTTTAATATATCACTGTATGTTGTTTACCAATATTTTGTTGAGGATTTTAGTGTCTATGTTTATCAGCAATATTGGCCTGAAGTTTTCTTTCTTTTTTTTTTTTTGTCTATCTGGTTTTGGGATTAGGATGATGGTGGCTTCATAAAAAGTTTGGGAGTCTTCCATCATTTTGGATTTTTTGGAATAGTCTGTGAAGGATAGAGGTTAGCTCTTTCTCAAATGCTTTGTAGAACTCACCTGTGAAACCATCTTGTCCAGGGCTTTTGTTTCTCAGGAGTTGTTTTCTTTTTTTTTTTTTAGTGCTTCAATTTCATCTGCTCTTATTGGTCTGTTCAGGCTTTCTGCTTCTTCTTCACTGAGTTTTAGAAGATTATATTTTTCTAGAAATTTGTCCATTTCACCTAGGTTTTCAAATTTTTGGCATGTGGCTCTTCATAGTAACTTCTTACAATCCTTTGTATTTCTGAATTGTCAGTTGTAATCTCTCCTCTCTCATTTCTGATTGTCTTTATTTGGGTTCTCTCTCTTTTTTTCTTGATGAATCTGCTTAAAGGCTTGTCAATTTTGTTTATCTTTTCAAATAACCAGCTCCTGGATTCACTGACCCTTAGAACTGTGCTTTTATTCTCTATGTCATTTAATTTGGCTCTAATCTTGGTTATTTCCTTCCTTCTGCTTGCTCTGGGCTTTCTTTGTTTTTGTTCCATGAGTTCTTGTAGGAAGAGGGTTAGGTTGTTTGTTTGAAATGTTTCTATCTTTTTTTAGGTAGGCCTGTATCACTATGAACTTCCCTCTCAGGACTACCTTCCCTCTGTCCTATAGTTTTGGGTTGTTGTAAGTTCATTTTCCTTTGTTTCCAAAAAATTTTTGATTTCTTTCCTAATTTGATTCTTGACCCATTCATTGTTTAATAGCATGCTATTCAATTTTCATGATTTTGAGTGTCTGGTTTTTTTTCCCCTTGGGGTTGTTTTCTAGTTTCAGTCCCTTGCAGTCAGAGAAAACACTTGGTATG
The DNA here is from genome assembly GCF_021234435.1 of Artibeus jamaicensis. NCBI lineage: Eukaryota > Metazoa > Chordata > Mammalia > Chiroptera > Phyllostomidae > Artibeus > Artibeus jamaicensis. Next base: position 3,312,814 of record NW_026521810.1, on the reverse strand, counting down.
ATTTCATTTTTTTTGAATTTGTTGAGGATTGTTTTTTGTCCTATCATGTGGTCTATCTTTGAAAATGTTCCATGTGTATTTGAGAAGAATTTGTATTTAGCTTCTTTGGAATGAAGGCTATATATATATATATATATATATATATATATATATATATATATATATATATATTAGTTAAGTCCATTTTATTTATGGCATTGTTCAAAGCCATAATATCTTTGTTGATATTTCTTGGAAGATCTGTTCATTTTTGACAGTGGAGTGGTACAATCCCTTTATATAGTGTTATTGCTGCCAATATCTTTCTTGCAGTCTTCTAAGATTTTATTTATATATTTGGGTGCTCCTATGTTGGGTGCATATATATTTACAAGGTTTGTGTCTTCTTGGTGGATTCTTCCCTTGAGTATTATGAAGTGACCTTCTGGGTCTCTCTTTATGGCCCCTTTTTTGAAGTCTATTTTGTCTGATATGAGTATTGCTACCCTGGCTTTTTTTTTCCTGCCGTTTGCTTGGAAAATTTGTTCCCAGCCCTTCACTTTTAGTCTGTATAGATCTTTTGTCCTGAGTTGGGTCTCTTGTAGGCAGCATATGTGGGTCATGCTTTCTTAACCATTCAGCTCTTCTATGTCTTTTGATTGGAGTATTTAATCCATTTACGTTTAAGGTTATTCATGATAGGTACTTATTCATTGCCATTTTTGTACCTGTGTTCCTCTCTGTCTCTCTCTTTTCCATCCTTTCCTTAAAGCAGTCCTTTTAGTATTTCTTGTAGGGCTGGTTTGGTGGAGACATATTCTTTTAGACTTCTTTTGTCTTGGAAGCTCTTTATTTGGCCTTCCATCTTGATTGTGAGCCTTGCTGGGTAAAGTAACCTTGGTTGCAGGCCTCTGGTTCTCATTACTTGGAATATTTCTTGCCATTCTCTTCTTGCTTGGAGCGTGTCCATTGAGAAGTCAGCAGATAACCTTATGGGGCTCCCTTGTATGTTATTTCCTGTTTCTCCCTTGCTTCCTTTATGATTCTCTATTTATCTTGGAATTTTGCCATTTTAATGATGATGAGTCTTGAAGTAGATTTCTTTGGGTTCCTCTTGATTGGGACTCTCTTTGTTTCCTGGATTTATATTACTTTTCCCACTATCAAATTAGGGAAGTTTTCCATCATTACTGTTTCAAATAGGTTTTCTATCCCTTGCTCGTTTCTTCTCCTTCTGGTATCCTTCTTTTACAGATATTTTACATTTCATATTGTCTTGCATTTCTCTTAATCCCTCTTCATTCTTTCTGAACATCTTTATCTTTTCTTACTTTTCCTCGGTGTTTTTTTCTACTTTGTCCTCTAGCTCGCTGATCTGATCTTCTGCTTCATTGATCCTGCTTTTGATTTCTTCCATTGTGTTCTTCAGTTCAGAAATTGTATTCTTAATTTCTTCTTGGCCCTTTTTGATAGTTTCTATTTCCTTTTTCATATTTATAGTTTGCAATGACTTCATTTTAGTTTCCCTGTAGTTTCTGGTAGCTGATTGTGAGTTCATTGAGCTTCCTGATAACCACTGCTTTGAACTTAATATCTGATCATTGAGTTGCCGCTATTTCATTTAGCAATTTTTGAGGCTTCCTCCTTTCCTTTTATTTAGGGATCATTTCTTTATCTTCCCATTGTTCGTGAGACTCTTCTTTTTAGCTTCAATTTCTTAAATTAATCTGTTCTGGCTCCCTTAATTTATGGTGTGCACTTCTGTGGTAGAATACCTGTGAGACTCAGTGCTGTAGTCTCCTTAGTCTCCCGAGATTACTGGTCTTGGGCTGCCATTTAAATGTACTCTGTGTTTGTCTTTTGCTTTTGATTGTTATTGTGTCTTTCTTTGGGTCTTTCTCACCAGCTTTTGATTGTTATTGGGTCTTTCTCACCAGCTGTTTAACTGAGAGTCACTCTGTTTAGCACCTTTTTGTATTTTGTTTTGCTGCTGTGGGAAGGTTTTGTTTAAGCTGGTTCTTCCATGTGTACAAGGTTTTAAGAATTCTCTCTTGCTCTTATTCAATTGTTTGTACTGGGTATTTTTTCTGCTCTTTAGTTTCATTTCCAGATAGGTCCTGTTTTTAGATTTTTGTGATTTCCATTCCCTCCTTCACCTTCTTCTGTAATTATATCTTGGTGGTTCTTTTGTTGTTGTGTTTCCTCTTCCAATGGGTATCCTGGTGTTCACAGCTTTCACCTACTCTTTTTTAAAAATATTTTATTTATCTTTAGAGGAGAAGGGAAGGAAAGAGGGAGGGAAATATCAATGTATGGTTGCCTCTTGTGTGTCCCCTGCTGGGAACTGGCCTGCAACCCAGGCATGTGCCCTGACTGGGACTCGAACCATGATCCTCTGGTTCACAGGCCTGCACTCAATCCACTAAGCTACACCAGCCAGGGTTCACCTACTCTTTTTTGTGATCAGTTAGGTGGGAAGCAAAATGGTTTAGGACAGCAGAGAGTATTCCATGATATTTACAGTAGCAGCCTGTAGAGAAGAGATAGGAGATTCTTTGGCTATGTATAGTGTTAACCATGATCTTACACCCAACTAGCTACTTTTTTAGAAAGGATGGAAAGAAGATAAGATTCTTGTTGGGGAGTGAAGGATTGAGAGTTGGATATAGAAAAAGTGAGGTTGTGGGAGATCAGATTCTGAGGTAAAGTTGGAGTAAAGGATAGTAAATAGGTATAGTATGTGAGACAGTACAGTTAACTACTACAGTAATAGAATTTAGGACACCGTGAAGTGGGCTAAGATCTGGGAGGTGTGTTGTGAAGTATTTACAATTATATAGAACAGCTATTATTTACAATAATATTAGAGCAACAATCATATGACAGAATCTACATGATCTGGATAACAAGAATAGGGAGTATAGTACCTTGAGTAGGGTGCTAATGGAACACAGGTGAAGTGAAGGACAGTAAATTAGCAATACACTGTGAAAGAGAGACCAGGGGAAACCTATCAAAGGATACAATATAACCAGCAAAGCAAAGCAGACTATACAGAAAGAATAGTAATACCAAAATACTATTAAAATATTAGTAAATACTATTAAAAGATATAAGAATAATGAAAAATAATACAAATATGTAATAACTTGCAGGTTCTCTGTAATAGCAAAGTGAAATTTGTCTCACTGTCTTAGCTGTTGCGTTGCCACTTTTGGGGGTCCAACTCTGGTCTTTTTACAGTTCGAGATTTTTGGGTGTCTTTTTTGTTTGTTTGTTTTACTTGTAAGTATTAAAAGAAAAAAAGCAGAAGAAGGAAGGAGGAAGAGATAAAATTGCAAAGCAATTAAGAAGAAATAAAACAAGAAGAAAAGGAAAAAGGAATTAAAAGATAAAAATTAAAATTAAAGAACTATTAAAAATAAAATAAAATAAAAAAGCCTCTTGGTTTCAAGTGTCCAAAACTCTTTTTCTGGTCTTGCTGGCTACAGCAGGCTGAGGGGTGATTAGTATGGATTTTTTTTCTTCCCAATCTGCAGTCAGTCTGGCTTTCTCCCTGTCACCTTGGGTGTGGAACCAGGTTTTTCTGAGAGCAAACTTTCCCTGGGATTACTGCTGCGGGCTGGGTTGCAGTCTCACACAGGCTTTTTGCCTGGCTTCTTCAGTCCTGTGGGTTTGCACCCTTTCCAGTGCTATGGGTGGGCTCAGGGTTTTCTGTACAACCTTCTGTTCAACCTTGAGATCACTGCCCAGCTGGCTGGTGGGGAAGCCAGAGCAATTGCTGCAGGAGAATTCTCTAAACAGTGTCTCTCTTTTCACTTTTTCTTTTTGAGAAATTCCTCCTACTCAAGCCTGAGGCTTCTTACACTTGCCTATCCTCTCCCACAGCCCAATTCTCCAGCCAGACTGATGACTATCTGGGTCAGTGCCCATCAGTGGCAACTCTTAACTCTCCCCAACTGGTGTCCACAGACTGAGGTTGATTACAGCTGCTGTGTGTTTGCCTCTGTGTCATAATTTCTTTGTCTGTGACTTCAAGCACAGGTCTCTCCTGGTGCTACTTAAACCTTTGTTTGGTCATGGAGGGAGAGAGGGAGCAGTTGACCAGGCTCTCTCCTAATGGGCTTTGGGGGCTACAGCTACCCTGGGCCCAGAGCTGGTCCCTGGGACCTTGCTGTCCTGGAGCAGTCTCCTTACCATCTGGTTTTTCAGTGTCCACTATAATTTTCGATCTCTTATTTTCATATATGCTAGGGTACTGTTGTCTGTTTGCTCTATTCCTCTGTGGATCAGCTGGGTTTTTCTCCCATGTGTAGGGGGAAGTAGATTCTGCTCCCTCCTACCCTATCATCATCTTCAAAATTAACTTTTTAAATTTTTCTTTTAATAACCCTACAGAATAAGTTGTATTTTCTTTCAAAAGTCATTCACAGTTTCAAACAGTTCTTACTCAACAAAAGTGCATCGTAACTACATTGAGAGATAGAATAAAATATAGTTTCCCAGGCCTTCCACAGTTAATCCTGATTTTGTAACTCAGACTTGGTACTTGGGAATCTATATTAATAGTAGCCCTTCAATAGAGATTATTCATTACCTTTCTATATTTACTGCATTTATTACTTAGTGGCTTTTAAAACATTATCTTAATACTTTTATAATATGCTAATGCTAGAATATGTATGTAATATTATCTAGTCAAGATTTCTTAGTATACAGTCATAATTTCAACAGACCAATAGCTGTGTTTTATTTAACCCATGATAGGTTAGGAATACAAAGTCATTTCACTGAACATCTATACAAATCACCACGTCAAGTAAAAAAAATCGAGTTAGTTGTTACCAGATTTTTTGAAAACTGATTATTTTTTCTTGGAAACAATTACTGAAAAATGACCATGAAAAAGTTATGAGGTTTGAAAACTTTAACTGTAGCATGCTCATGGTGATGATCATGCATGAGAAGCAAAACATAAACCCTTTGTTACATAAAAACATAGCTAAATCTTATATCTTTCAGACGTGACTTAAAAATATTAGAGGAGTTTGGCTCATGAGAGTAGCTTATAAAATGTGTTTCTCTAAATATATCCACATGTCCTGCTTGCCTTTCAAGCAACTGTAGGTAAATCATTTGCATTAGCTCAAAAACTGAAAGGGAGGACTGATTAAATAATTTTGAGCTTGCCAACAACTATCAGAGACTAGGAGACCGTGGGAAATATATCAATGGAAGTTTAAACATCCCTGTCTGGGATATTTAAAATTAACAGCTAATGGATGTCTTTAATAACTTTTTTATGATGGGATGAGCCTGAATGAAAATTAACAACCCAAACAATTACATTTTTTATAGCAGACCTTTGATGTTTTTAAAGAAATACTACTTTGATAAGACACCAGAACCCTTAGTTTTATATTTACACAGTAAAATTACAATGTATATAAAGATTAATAAACCCATATGCATATTGCTGGAGGTCTGCTTACTACTTTTATGTAACTTAATAATCTAAACAGCAATATTTTATTCCTCTTTTAAATGTGCACATAAAAATAAGTCCTTTATTATGAAATTGCCACTTAACTGATTGACTTAATGTTTTGCTAAATCAACCATGAACTAATTTTCTGTCATCTATAGACTTATCAGAATCAACTAGTATAAATCTTTGTCTCTTATCATCAAATAAATACCCCCTCCACCAAATTTTTATGTTATTGAATGGAAGATAATAAGGACAGAAGCATTTTTGCAGCTGACAGTCATGGGATACTTAAGCTGAAGAGGATGAGGATGTTATCATTCTGACTTTTGTTTATTATCCTTAAATTCTTACATTGGTATTGGCACACTTGAGTATTCAGGATCCTATTTGAGACATAACAGGTTTCTCTAGCAGAGACAATTAGTTCATCATTCATTTCAGTTTAGGTTTCTTCATATTTCTACTGGTAATGTTCTTGAGTGAGTGTGACCGAGCAAGGCAACTATTTGAGCTCTGAGGATAAAGATGGAATTGTTGTGCCTCTGGCTGAGAATAGCAGATAGAACTACTGGCTTGGTTCCCTCCTCAAATGAGGCTACATGATGAGTTCCATAGTTGCCTAAATTCTCTGATCAGGTTTGCTAGTTGGTCAGCACTGGGTACTATATTTAAAAATACATGGGGGTGTGAGTTAGATTCCCTGCCCTGGTAGGGCATGGGGACAGGACCCAGAGATTGTATAGCTCATTGTTATGGTACCTGAATTAGGCCAGGTTGTATTAAATTCCCTGAGCTGGTAATGTTAATGTTTTTGCTTTGAAGATGTGGAAAACTATAGTCTGTGCTCTGTTTAAGTGTCAGTATGTGTAGGGCTGTAAAATGGGCTACACAGCTTTCTGTGTGTTCTTATTAGGTTCTCTGGCAAGATAGGCTGAAGGTTCTATCTAGCAATGAGCTACAAATTAGATTCCCAATTTGGGTGTAGTTCTAAAGTTGGTGGAGTTTTTCAGTAATTATTTTAACTCAAACCAGCCCATACCCCAAGTTCCTAGGCCAACCAGAGCTACTGGCTTTTCTTGAAAACTATAAATTCTGTTTGCCTTTCTCCCAACTTGAACATTACTGGACTACACAGTCTCCAGGAATTGTCACCAGCCTTTCTGGTCAAATATGCCCAAAACACACAATCCACAGAAGTTGGGGGAAAAGGAGCTAATGCTGCTAATCACATCACAGAAGAGGAATGTTTGCAAATGAAAAGGGCAAAAGTGGTTGAACTGGTTACACTTCTCCTTGGAAGGTTTAGCATGGATATTAGGAAGTTACTTAGTTTTTTTTTCTATTGTATTTATTTATTTTTAGAGAGAGGGGAAGGGAAGGAGAAAGAGTAGGAGAAAAACATCAATGTGTTGTTGCCTCTCACGTGTCCCCTACCGGGGACCTGGCCTGGAACCCAGGCATGTGCACTGACTGGGAATTGAACTTGTGACCCTTTGCTTCACAGGCCCCTGCTCAATCCACTGAGTTACACCAGCCAGGGCAGGAAGTTACTTTGCAGCAAATGTTTGCTACTGGGGGCTGGGCCCACGCCACGCAAAACGATCTCCTACATTTCACTTTCATGCACCTGAGCCTGAAAAACAACTGAAGTGAAGACATTATCTTTAACTTGACTGAAACTCAGTTTTTGTGGTCAACAGACTTGTGGCTTTGTTCTTAAGAAAGTTTGATACTGACCAGAGTCTGGTAAAGGGCTTAATGATTAAGAAAAGCGGTGAATGGATAGAAAAGTGAAAGTGTCATGTTAAAGAAATAGAGTTTCTGCATGTTTACAATTATTAGTTGCACTGAAGGCATCAACTGAGTCAACCAAATCTGTGTGCAAGTTTTTACAAGCCCCCCTCACATTTTTTTCATAGTCAGATTCCCAGTGGTGACCACACAGATTCCCCTGAAATCCCCTTGTGGCAAGATCAGTGTAGAAGGTCTCACAAAGAAGCTCAAATGCTATAGGGAGGTGCTGATTGACTTCCCTATATTCTCCTTTTCCCCATGGGGAAACCAAAGGCTCAAGGAGACCTCTCCATATGTTGCTGCTCTGTCCTGGGGGTGGAGCAATGAGGTCAACATGTAGTCATTTCTCTTACCTTCTAATACAGTTTATTTTGGTCACTGAGTGACCAGGAGTTGCTATTGTCCACCACCTGTGTTCAAAGACTCGCAGGGCTCGTTGTTCTTGAATACTTGTTAGTTGCTTTTCTTGTGAGGGGCAAAAAAGTTAGGAACATCACATTTTGCCATATTGATAATTTCCTTATCCTATTGATTTGTTTAACACAGATTTTCTCATATGAAATTCCTTTTATCTGCTGCTTACATTTTCACTATTTTCCTTTTCTCAGTTATATGCAGATTTTTGTTATACATTGTGGGTTCCGTACATAATATTAAGTATTCTATAATAATTATGTAGGAAACGTATTTTTCTATGCTAAATTTGGCTCAGATTTTATTCTTTCAATGACTTTTGATGACTGTTAGTTTTAATATAGTTAAAATAATCAATCATTTTTAATGGATTAGTATTATGTGACTGCTTTTAAAAAATTATTTATCTCCCTTAAATTCCCTTCCCTCTCCCCTCTGGTCACTGTCCCCTTGTTCTCTATTTCAGTGTCTTTGTTTTTTTTCTGCTTGCTTGTTTGTTTTGTTCCTGTTAAAGAGATCATATTGTATTTGTCTTTCAACACCTGGCCTATTTCACTCAGCATAATGCTTTCCAGTTCCATCCATGTTGTTGGAAAGGGTAGTAGCTCCTTCTTTCTCTCTGCTGCATAGAATTCTATTGTGCATATGTACCATAATTTTTTGATCCATTCATTTACTGACGGGCACCTTGGTTGCTTCCAACTCTTGGCTATTGTAAGTTGTGCTGCTATGAACACTGGGGTGCATAGGTTCTTTGAAATTGATGTTTTGGGGTTCTTAGGATATAATCCTAGCAGTGGAATTGCTGGGTCAAAAGGCAGGTCGATTTTTATTTTTCTAAGAAAATTCCATACTGTTTTCCATAATGGTTGTACCAGGCTGCAATCCCACCAACAGTGAACTAAGGACCCCTTTTGGGGAACAAATATGAAGGACACAGGGACGAGAACTAAGGGGGGTGGAAATGGAAGGGAGGTGGGGAGTGCGGGGAGTGGGGGATGGTATGGAAGAAATAGACAAAAAAACTGTACTTGAAAAATAATTAAATAAAATTATTAAAAGATTACTTATCTCAATGTCAAAAACACAGACTTAATTTAAAATTTGCTACTTTTTAAATTAATTAATTTATTTTTAAAATTATTTCTCAACTACAGTATTCTCTCTTTTACTCCCTTCCCAGCCTGCCACCCCATGCCCCAACCTCCCTCTTCTTTCCAACCCCCTTAGTTCTTGTCCATGTATCCTTTATGCTAGTTCCTGTAAATCCTTCCCCTTTTTCCCCTGAAATACCCTCCCCTCTTCCCTCCGGTGGCTGTCCCCCTGTTCTCCATTTCAGTGTTGTTTTTATTTTGCTTGCTTGTTTGTTTCATTGTTTAGCTTCCTGCTAATGGTGAGATCATATTGTATTTGTCTTTCACTGCCTGGCTTATTTCACTCAGCATAATGCTTTCCAGTTCCATCCATGCTGCTGCAAATGGTAGGAGCTCCTTCTTTGTTTCTGCTCCATAGAATTCCACTGTGTATATGTACCATGATTTTTTGATCCATTTATTTACTGACTGGAACCTAGGTTGCTTGCAGATTTTCACTATTCTAAATTGTGCTTCTATGAACATTGTGGTGCATACGTTCTTTTGGATTGGTATTTTAGGATTCTTAGGATATAGTACCAGCAATGGAATTTCTGGGTCATAAGGCAGGTCCATTTTTAGTTTTCTGAGAAAATTCCATACTGTTTTCCATAATGGTTGTACCAGCCTACATTCCCACCAACAGTGAACTAGGGACCCCTTTTCCCCACAACCTCTCCAACATTTGTTGTTTGTTGCTTTGTTTATGATACCCATTCTGACAGGTGTAAGGTGGTAACTCATTGTGGTTTTAATTTGCATCTCTCTGATGGCTAGCGATATTGAGCATCCTTTCATGTGTCTCTGGATCCTCTGTATGTCCTCCTTGGAGAAGTGTTTGTTCAAGTCCTTTTCCCATTTTTTAATTGGGTTATTTGTCTTCTTAGAGTGGAGTCATGTAAGTTCTTTGTATATTTTGGAGACTAATCCCTTGTCTGAGGTATCATTGACAATTATGTTTTCCCATACAGTTGGCTGTCTTTTTATTTTAATATTATTTTCTTTAGCCATGCAGAAGCTTTTTATTTTGATGAGATCCCATTTGTTTATTTTTTCCTTTATGTCCCTTGCTCTAGGGGACATATCAGTAAAAAAGTTGCTGCATGAAATATCTGAGATTTTCTTGCCAATGTTCTCCGCTAGAATTTTAATAATTTCTTGGCTTATATTTAAGTCTTTTATCCACCTTGAATTTATTTTGGTGTATGGTGTAAGTTTGTGCTCAAGTTTCATTTTTTTGCACATAACTATCCAGCTCTCCCAAAGCATTTGTTGAAGAGGCTATTTTTAGTCCATTTTATGTTACTGTCTTCTTTGTTGAATATTAACTGACTGTAGAGAGTTTGGTTTATTTCTCAGCTCTCCATTCTTTTCCATTGGTGCATGTGCCTGTTTTTGTGCCACTACCATGCTATTTTGATTACAGTGGCCTTGTAATACAATTTGATATCAGGTATTGTGATTCCTCCTACTTTGTTCTTCTTTCTCAAAAGTGCAGCTGCTATTCGGGGTCGTTTATGGTTCCATATATATTTTTAAAGTGTTTGTTCTATGTCTGTGAAATATGCCAGTGGTACTTTAATAGGTATTGCACTGAATCTGTATATTGCTTTGGGTAGTATGGACATTTTGATGATGTTCATTCTTCCAATCCATGAACACGGTATGTGTTTCCATTTTATTGGGTCTTCCTTGATTTGTTTCTTCAGTGTTGTGTGGTTTTCTGCATACAGGTCTTTCACCTCCTTGGTTAGGTTTATTCCCAAATATTTAATTATTGTTTTTGCTATATTGAATGGTATTTTATCTTGATTTTTGCTTCTGCTGATTTATTGTTAGTATATAAAAATGGCTTTGATTTCTGGATATTGACTTTGTAACCCGCTGTTTTAAAATTTTTTTTATCAGTTCAAGCAGTTTTTGAGTAGAGTCTATAGGATTTTCCATATACAGTATCATGTCAAATGCAAAAAATAACCACTTTGTTTACTCCTTTTCAATTTGGATGACTTTTATTTCCTTTTCTTGCCTGATAGCTGTGGCTATAACTTCTAATACTATATTGAATAGAAGTGGTGAAAGTGGACATGCTTGTCTTGTCTATGATCTTCATGGCAAAGCTTTTAGTTTTTGCCCATTGAGTATGATGTTGGCTGTAGGTCTCTCATATATAGCCTTTATTATATTGAGGAATGCTCCCTCTATTCCCACTTTGCTGAGTGTTTTTATCATAAATGGGTGTTGTAACTTATCAAAAGCTTTTTCTGCATCTATTGATATGATCATGTGATTTTTGTCTTTGCTTTTGTTTATGTGATGAATTACATTTACTGATTTGCCAATATTGAACCATCCTTGCATTCCTGGGATCAATCCCACTTGGTCATGGTGTATGATCTTTTGGATATATTGTTGGATGTTATTGGCCAATATTTTGTTGAGCATATTAGCGTCTATGTTCATCAGCGATATTTGCCTGAAGTTTTATTTCTTTGACGTGTCTCTATCTGGTTTTGGAATTAGGATAATGCTGGCTTCAGAAAAAGAATTTGGGAGTTTTTCATTCTTTTGGATTTTTTGGAATAGTCTGTGAAGAACAGGAGTTAGCTCTTCCTTAAATGCTTTGTAGAATTCTCCTGTGAAACCACCTGGTCCAAAGCTTTTGTGTGATGGAAGTTTTTTGATTACTGCTTCAATTTCTTTTGCTGTTATTGGTCTATTCAGGTTATCTGCTTCTTTTTCACTGAGTTTTAGAAGATTATATTTTTCTAGAAATTTGTCCATTTCCCCTAGGTTTTCAAATTTCTTGGCATACAGTTCTTCATAGTAATTTTTTACAATCCTTTCTTTTTCTGTGGTATCAGTTGTAATCTCTCCTCTTTCATTTCGGATTGTGTTTATTTGAGTCTTCTCTCTTCTTTTCTTGATGAGCCTACTTAAAATCTTGTCTATTTTGTTTATCTTATCAAAGAACCAATTCCTGGATTCATTGATTCTTAGAATTGTGCTTTTAGTCTCTATATAATTTAGTTCTGCTCTGATCTTGGTTATTTCCTTCTTTCTGCTTGCTCTGGACTGTTTTTGTTGTTGTTCCTCAAGTTCTTGCAGGCATAGGGTAAGATTGTTTGTTTGAAATATTTCTATCTTCTTTAGGTAAGCCTCTATTGCTATAAACTTCCGTATCAGGACTGCCTTTGCTGTGTCCCATAAGTTTTGGGTTGTTGTGAGATCATTTTTCTTTGTTTCAAGAAACTTTTTAATTTCTTCCCTAATTTTATTCTTGACCCACTCATTGTTCAATAACATACCATTCAGCCTCCATGATTTGGGGTGTTTTGGTTTTTTTCCTCTGGGGTTGGTTTCCAATTTCAGTCCCTTTTGGCCAGAGAAGATGCTTGGTATGATTTCAATATTCTTGAATTTTTTGAGGCTCATTTTGTGTCCTATCATGTGATCTATCTTTGAGAATGTTCCAAGTGCCTTTGAGAAGAATGAGTATTTAGCTTCTTTGAGATGAAGGGCTCTGTATATATCAGTTAAGTCAAGTTCATCAAGGGTGTTGTTTAATGCCACAATATCTTGGTTGATATTTTGTTTGGATGATCTGTCCATTTTTGATAGTGAAGCGTAAAATCCCCTACTATAATTGTGTTGCTGTCAATATCTTTCTTGAATTCCTGTAAGATTTTCTTTATATATTTGGGTGCTCCTATGTTGGGTGCATATATATTTATGATGTTAATGTCTTCTTGGTGGATTCTTCCCTTGAGTATTATGAAGTGACCTTCTGGGTCTGTTTTTATGGCCCTGTTTTTGAAGTCTATTTTGTCTGATATGAGAATTGCTACCCCAGCTTTTGTTTCTTGTTTGTTTACTTGGAAAATTTGTTTCCAGCCTTTCACTTTTAGTCTGTGATGGTCTTTTGTCCTGAGGTGGGTCTCTTGTAGGCAGCCTATGTGTGCGTCATGCTTTCTTATCCATGCAGCTGTTCTGTGTCTTTTGATTGGAGCATTTAATCCATTTACGTTTGAGGTTATTATTGATAGGTGCTTATTCATTGCCACTTTTGTACCTGTATTCCTCTCTGTCTCTCTCTTTTCTATCCTTTCCTTAAAGCAGTCCTTTTATTATTTCTTGTAGGTCTGGTTTGGTGGGGACATATTCTTTTAGACTTCTCTTGTCTTGGAAGCTCTTTATTTGGCCTTCTATCTTGAGTGAGAGCCTTGCTGGGTAAAGTAGCCTTGGTTTTAGGCCTCTGGTTCTCATTACTTGGAATATTTCTTGCCATTCTCTTCTTGTTGGAGTGTTTCCATTGAGAAGTCAGTGGCTAACCTTACTGGGGTTCCTTGTATTTTACTTCTTTTTTCTCCCTTGCTGCCTTTAAGATTCTCTCTTTGTCTTGGAATTTTGCTATTTTAATGGTGATGTGTCTTGAAGTGGGCCTCTTTGAGTTCCTCTTGATTGGGACTCTGTGTGATTCCTGGATTTGTGTGACTTTTTCTCTCATCAATTTAGGGAAATTTTCTCTCATTACTCTTTCAAATACATTTTCTATCTCTTGTTATTCTTCTTCTCTCTCTGGTATTGTTATTATTTGGATCTTATTACATTTCATATTGTCTTGCATTTCTCTTAATTCCTCTTCATTCTTTCTGAGCCTCTTTTCTCTTTCCTGTTCTTCCTGGGAGATGCTTTCTATTCTGTCCTCCAACTCATTGATCTGATCTTCTGTCTCAGCATCTCTACTTTTAATACTTTCTACTGTGTTCTTCAATTTGGAAATTGTATTCTTCATTTCCTCTTGGCCCTTGCTAATAATTTCCATTTCCTTTTTCATTTTGATATAGTTTGCAGTGTGACCATTGTAGCTCCCCTGTGGTTTCTGGTAGGTCATTATGAGCTCTTGAAATTCTTGATAACCAGTGCTTTGCATTCAGTATCTGATAGTTGACTTGCCTCTATTTTATCTAACATTCTTTCTGAGGGTTCCTCCTTGCCTTTCATTTGGGGATTGTTTCTTTGTCTTCCCATTGTTTGTGAGACTCTTCTTGTTAGCCTCAGCTTCTTAAATTGATCTGTTTTGCCTCCCTGGGTTTATGGTGTGAACTTCTGTTGTAGAATGCCTGTGAAATTCAGTGGTGTAGTCTCCTTTGGTTATCCTGTCATTCTCTGCTTCCACCTACTCAAATATGCAGCAACTTGTGGCTTTTTTCCCACAGCGAAGTGCAATTTGTCTCTCTGACTCTACTGTTGGGAGGCCTCTTCTATGGTTCCAGCTCTGGTCTTTTGTATTTTCAAGTTGTTTGTGTCTTTTGTAGGTAAAAGAAAAAAGAGACAAGGAAAGAAATTTAAAAAAGAAAAAATAAGGTAGGGGAATGGAGGAAAGAATGATAAGTTTGTAAAGAAAAGAAGAAAGAATAAAACAGAAAATGTGAAAAAAAAGGACAGAAGTATTGAAAGATAAAACAGTAATAAAATTTAAAAGAAATAACAGATTACTTTAAAAAAGCAAAAAAAAAAGATAACAAAAAGGAAAAGAAAAAGAAAGAAAAGTAAAAAGAGAATAAAAAGAAAAAAAATTAAGAAAGAAAAAACCCAAAAAACAACAACAAAAAAGGAATCGTGGCTTGTTGTTTTCAAACTAGCCAAACTGTTTTTTTTTTTGGCTGCAGTTGGCTGAGGGTCGATTATTGTGATTTTTCTTTCATCCCTCTCTCAGGAGCCATTCCTTTGGCACCTCCCCCCAGCCCCCAACAATGGGGAACTAGGTCTTCCTCACAGAGCTCTTTTCCCATGGGTTATCACCGTGGGTTATTTTGCAGGGTGGGTGGTTGCCTGCGCCGGCCAAGTTGCCTGGTTCCTTTGGGATACAGCACAGACCTGCCCCTGTTCTGTGGAGAAGCTCCAGGCCCTCTGCCCAACCTCGGGTTCGCTGCCAGGCTGGGTGTGGAGCAGACCAGGCAGTTGTGTCTATTGGAGTCAGAGCCCCACACTGTACATATCAGATCTCCGGGGCTGGAGACCACAGACTCCTTGGTTGGTGCCCTTTGTCCTCAGCACCCTCACCACAAACTCTAGCAAACAAGTTTCTCCTAGCACCGAACCTTGCTTGGCCAGAAAGGGAGGGAGTTGAGGGTATCAGCTCTTTCCCCCAGACCCCTCGGCAGGCCCAAAGCTTCCCAATATTCCGAGGGGCGGAAGCCGGGAGCCGATCTGAGGACTGGGCGCCAACCTAGAAACGCTGGGCACAGGTCAAGGCAGGCTGCAAGGTGTGTACTGATCCCCCCAACTGTGCACTGACTGAAATCCCTTCTGCTCCTCTTTGTTTGGGTCCCCTGGCAGGCCCTGGCCAAAAAATCCTGGGCAGGGAACAGCATGGGGAACTGTTTTGGACACTGAAGGTTGGCTCGGGGGCCCTTAGGCACTCATCCAGATACACTGAGTGCCAGGCACTGGTCCCCAGAACTGTGCGCTGGCTGAAATCCCTTCTACTTATGTCTTTCTTTGGGTCCCTTGGCAGGCCCTGGCAGAAAAATCCATCTGGTTCCTCTGTGACAGTTGAGATTTCTGGTCCCTTATTTTGTATATGCTGGGCAACTGCTGGCCTGCTGGCTTCTCCTCTGCTGATCCTAAAATTTGCTACTTTTTATTTGATTCATTTGTAATTAATTTTGGTATGAAGTGTTAGCAAAAATATTTTTTCAATATATATGGCCATTCAATACCTTTTATTAATAGCCTTTCTTTCTTCATTTATATACAAGTATGAATCTGTTTCTGGATTATTTTTGTTATATTGGTTTATAGAGATTTATCCTTGCTGATACCATAATACTTTAGCTTTTAAGATATGATTATCTTGATACTTCTTGGATATGTTCTTTTTTGTGAATATATTTGCTTCATGTCACTGTGCTTAAATTTTTATATTGAGAATCAACAAATTAGATGTACTGGAAGATGGTGGCTAGGTAGGTGGGAACAGATCACAGTTCTCCCTGTGCTCAGCTGGAACACCTAGCTGATCTTCTGAAGAATAGCCAACTGAATCCTAGCTTATATGAAGTTTGGAGGCAAACAAATTGCAGAGGAAATTGAAAAACAGAAGATGAGGAGATTGCACTGGGATAGTAAGGTCCCTGGGATCTGTGTGGGGACCAAGGCTGCTGTGGCCCCCATCCTGGTGCCTGCTGCCAGATTCAGGGAGGAGAGTTAGATCAGCAGTTTCCTCCCCTACCAGAGCAGGGAGGGAAGCTGGGCACCAGGAGGGACCTGGATACTGGAAGTCACTGGAGGAAATAAAGATGAAGTAGGAGACACATAGAGGTGGTATGAATCTGCTGGGACTCTGGAAGCTGGCACCAGAGAAATTGGGGTGCAGAGCAACACCAGGAGAAGGGAGAAGTTGGGGCATGTTGGATGCTGACACTGGATAGTCTCCAGCCTGGCTGGAAAGTTGGGCTGTGTGAAAAGCCCAGCGCTTGTTAAAAACAGTGGACAGATGCTTTGAAAGGAACTCTTGAGCAGCAGCTGTCTCACCCTGCAGGTGATTTCACCTCTGCATGTCCAGAGATAGTAGCTAAGCAGAACCACGCATGCCCTGCTTGTCTGGGGCTCCATTCGGAAGACTGACTCTCTCTGAGCACCAGAGGACTGAGTGGCTGATTTGAGCCTGGCAGTTCACAGAGGACCTGGGACAGCAAAGGCTGGGAAATTTTGATCCAGACCTGGTCCCTATCTTCTCAAAACCATAGGAAGGGAGAAAAGAGAAGCCCAACCCCATTCTTCCTATAGAATTGAGGAACACCAGCAGAACTCTCTGAACAGGTTTAAAGTCAGTAGGAGGCTTTTTTTTTTCTTTTGCATCCTCTCTCTTTTTTTTTCCTTTTCATTCCCCAACTGAGACAATAAGATGTGGAGTTATGAAGGGTCCAGAGAGAGATTGAAAGGGGCAGCAAAAAGAATAACTCCAATAACTGAGAAATGGAGACAAATATGATTTTGCTATCCCATAGAGCTGGGACTTTATTGATTATGTGTATTATTATTATATTTTCATTATTTTTGCCTCTTTCATTTTATTAGTTTTTTTATTTCCCTTCCTTATGTTTAGTTTTCCTCATTTTATTTCTCTGTTTAATTGCATTGTTTGATTGGTTTTCCTAATTCTCTCTTTATTGTATTTTAATTTTCTTTTCACTTCACCCATTTTCCAATAACATACAACTCTTGATTGAATACATTCTATTCTGGTTATCCAAACCATATATTTCTTGTCATATTATTGTTGTTTCAGTACTATTGAAAGTAATTGCCATTCCATACAATTGTACAATACTACACGGCAATCTTCCCTAATTATAGCCCACTTCACTTTATTCCTGAGCATTATTATATTTCTGGTTAACTCTGTTCTCTCTCACAATATGCCTACTTTCTATCCTTTACTCTCACTATATCTCATCATCTAACCTTGCACAAATGCTCTGTTTTCTGGATTCAGCTCACAATCCTCTTCCCCTCTAACAAGAGTCTTTTATCTCTCTTTCACGTTTTATAAAAAAGTGACTACTTGGGTGAAATATTACAGTTAGTGCTATACTTATTTAAAGAAACTCCTCTCTTCTCTACTTGCTGGTACTTTAAATCCTATGAAATACTCCCCTGCTTGTGTTAATCCATTTTGCCTTCCCACTGGCACTGATCATATACAAGAATAGGTGGGAGCTTCGAATATCAGTATATCCACCGGAGGAGAGAAACTACCAACAAAGGAACCACCAAAAGGTAAAAACCCAAGTACAACAACAGAGCCCACACAAACGGAAAAAAATGGCAAACCTAAAGTGTCCAAACAAGGAGAACGAAAAGACCACATGATTGAACTACATAGAATTTCTAACATAGAAATTCATCCTACAAAGACAGCTAACAAAGTGAAACACCAGGAAGCACAGAAACAAACAAACAAAAGTCAGCCAAAATGGGGAGATAAAAAAGGAACATGCAGTCAAAAGGAATGAAACATATCCCACTGAAAGAGCTAAATTAAATAGAGGTCAGTAAACTATCAGATGTAGAATTCAGACTAATGGTTATAAAGATGCTCAGGTAACTCACAGAAAACTACAAATAACTGAGTGAGAGCTACATCTGCAAAAGGAAATAGGAAAACTATAAACAAAAGGAAAAAAGAGTTCATCATGAAAAAGGAAATAAAAACTATAAACAAAAACCAGGAAGAAATGAACAACAATCTCATAAATAAAACACACACACACACATTGGAAGGAATTACAAGCAAGCTGGATAAAGCAAAGAATCAAATCAGCAAGCAGGTTGAAAAAGTAGAAAAAATACACCCAGAAGGAGCAAGAAAAGGAAAAGAGACTCAGAGAGAATGAAGAGTTGTTAAGGAAGCTGCAAGACAACATAAAGTGCAATAATATCTGTATAATAGGGATACCAGAAGGAAAAGAAGAAGAGCAAGAAATAGAAAAACCTGCGTGAAAAAGTAATGATGGAAACTTCCATAATTTGATGAGAGAAAAAGTCACACAGATCCAGGAAAGACAGAGGGTCCCAATGGACTTTTCTCCAGAAAGTCTCCAAATATATTTTGAGAGTCTCCAAAGCTGACTTCTCAATGAAAATGCTCCAAGCCAGAAGAGAATGGCAAGAAATATTCCAAATAATGAGAACCAGAGGCCAGCAACCAAGGCTACTTTACCCATCAAGGCTCTCAATTAAGATGGAAGGCCAAATAATGAGCTTCCCAGACAAAAGAAGTATAAAAGAGGACACTTCCACCAACCCAGCTTTGCAAGACATGCTAAAGGGAGTACTTTAAGAAAAGGTATGAAAAGAGTGAGAGAGAGGGGAACACAGGTATGAAAAAATGGCAATGAATAAGTACTTATCAATACTACCTTAAATGTAAATGGATTAAATACTCCAATCAAAAGATATAGGATAGATGAATGGATAAGAAAGAATGATCCCCACATACGATGTTTATGAGAGACCCACCTCAGGACAAAAGACCTACACAGACTGAAAGAGAAGGTTTGAAAAGACATTGTCCATGCAAAAAGACATGGGGAAAAAGCCAGGGTAGCAATATTCATATCAGACAAAATAAACTTCAAAATAAAAAGCTAAAAATAGACCCAGAAGGTCACTTCATAATACTCAAGGGAAGAATCTATCAAGAAGGCATAAACATTGTAAATATATATGCACCCAACATAGGACAACCCAAATACATAAGGAAAATCTTGGAGGACTTCAAGAAAGATATTGATAGCAATACAATTATAGTAGGGGATTTTAACACCCCATTGTCAGAAATGGACACATCTTCAAAACAAAATATCATCAAAGATATTTCAGCATTGAACAATGTACTAGATCATATGATTTAAAACAGCCTGTCATCCCAAAGAAGCATATTACACATTCTTCTCAAATGCACATGCAACATTTTTGAAGACAGGCCACATGATAGGGTACAAAACACACCTCAACGAATTCAAGAAAATTGAAATTATATGAAGCATTGATAGAAACCAAACTCAAAGAATAAAACTCAAAACACTCAAACTCATGGAGATCGAATAGCATGCTATTAAACAAAAAATGGGACAAAAATGACATCAAGGAAGAAATCAAAAAGTTTCTGAAAATGAACTCCCCAAAACTTGAGAACTTATGGGAGACTGTTCATAACAATACAAGTCAACCTAAAAAAAATAGAAACATTTCAAATAAACAGCCTAATCCTAAACCTACAAGAACATGAAGAACAAAAACAAAGACAGTCCAGAGCAAGTAGAAGGAATGAAATAAACAAGATCAAAGCAGAACTAAATGACATAGAGACTAAAACCACAATTCTAAGAATAAATAAATCCGGGAGCTAGTTCTTTGAAAAGATAACCAAATCAACAACCCTTTAAGCAGGGTCATCAAGGAAAAAAAGAAAGAGGACCCAAATAAACACAATCAGAAATGAAAGAGGAGATATTACAACTGATATCACAGAAATACAAAGGATTGTAAGAAATTACTATGAGGAACTGTAGACTGTGGGGGCAACTTTGCCAGCAAGTCCCTCTGTCCGCCATGGATGAAAGTGAAACGTCCAAGACATTATCTGCTTGGAGAGGAGAGGTGGTCAATCTCTCAGAAGAGAAGGACAAAGAACCTCTTCTTCAACGGCTTTATTGGGTTATAATACACAGGAATACAGGCAAAGCTCATCAATCAATGTCAGGTGGCAAGGATCAAACAGTAGATGACATTTCAAAGAGCTCTGAGGGCTTAATCTGAGTCAGTGTCTGTCAGGCAATGGGGTTGCAAAAACTTTGGGAGACATACTCATTTCCTGTTCATATGAATGAAACCACTCTTATTAAGGTAGGCTTCACTGGACTTTGTGAATTCTTTCTTATGCCAAATCACTCTGGATCCCACTCTAGCCAGCAAAGGGCTGCACCACCTTCCCAGTCACTGTTTTTAGGCTTAAGTGCATTAGAGCCAGGAAGTGCTTCTCCCAAATGGAAATAGGAACTCAGACTATTTCAGAATAGCCGAAGAGTGAGGGTTCATCACTCCCTGTTTGTTGCAGCCCCCAGAGTCCTTCTTTGAGGGCTTCCCAAGTGGTCATGTCTGGCTTAGGTTGCCCCCTCTCTGAGGGGTCTTACCCATCTCTGACTAACCAACCAAGCATTGGGGGCAGGGAATGAAGTAGAAGCAGTGCTGCTGCCAGACATAAGCTTTGTCTCCTTAATGGCTTGCAGTCCAGAGGTCGCTCACCCAGCCTTATCCATGAGGGGAAGTTACAACTCCTGAAACCAGGCATAACTGTTACCAACAATAGACCAAGACATTTGATAACCTAGGTGAAATGGACAAATTTCTAGAAAAATATAATATTGCAAAACTCAATGAAGAAGAACTAGAAAGCCTGAACAGACCAATAATTAGCAGACCAAATTGAAGTAGTAATCAAAAAACTCCTGGCACACAAAAGCCCTGAAGAGACAGTTTCACAGGAGAATTCTACAAAGCATTTAAGGAAGAGCTAACCCCTATATCATTCACACACTATTTAAAAAAATTCAAGATGGAAGACTCCCAAAATCTTTCTATGAAGCCAGCATCACCCTAATTCCAAAAACAGATGAAGACACCACGAAGAAAGAAAACTTCACTCCAATATCTCTGATGAACACAGAGAATAAAATTCTCAACAACATTTTTGGGAAACCGCATACAGCAATACATTAAAAAGATCATACACCATGACCAAGTGCTATTCATTCCAGGGATGCAAGGATGGTACAATATTTGCAAATCAATAAACATAATACATCACATAAACAAAAGTAAAGACAAAAATCACATGGTCATATCAATAGATGCTGAAAAGGATATGATAAGGAATAGCATCCACTTATGATAAAAGCACTCAGCAAAGTGGGAATAGAGGGAGCATTCCTCAATATAATAAAGGCCATATGTGAGAGACCTACAGCCAACATCATACTCAATGGGCAAAAACTAAAATGTTTTCCAGTAAGATCAGGAACAATACAACAATGTACACTTTCACCACTGCTATTCAACTTAGTATTTGAAGTCCTAGCCACAGAAATCAGACAAGAAGAAGAAATGAAAGGTATCCAAATTGAAAAAGAGTAAACAAAACTGTCATTGTTTGCAGATGACATAATAGTGTACTTACAAAATCCTGTAGACTCCGCCAGAAAACTACTTGACCTAATAAATGAATTCAGCAAAAGAAAGCAAGATACAAAGTCAATATCCAGAAATCAAATGCAATTTTGTGTACCAACAATGAAACATAAGAAACAGAAATTGGGGACAAATCCCATTTGATATAGCTATAAGAAAAATGAAATACCGAGGAATAAACCTAACCAATGAGGTAAAAGATCTGTATTCAGCAAACTATACAACACTGAAGAAAGAAATTAAAGAAGACACAAACAAATAGAAGCAAATACCATATTGATGGATGAGAAGAATTAACATCATCAAAATGTTTATACTATCCACAGCAATTTACAGATTCAATGAAATACCTATTAAAGTACCAATGGTATATTTCACAGACATAGAACAAACACTTCAAAATTTTTTTATGGAACCAAAAAATGACCCTAAATGGCCACAGAAATTTTGAGAAAGAAGAACAAAGTAGGAGGGATCACAATACCTAATACCAAACTATATTACAAGACCACTGTCATCAAAACAGCCTGGTACTGGCATAAAAACAGGCACATAGACCAATGAAAGAGAATAGAGATCCCAGAAATAAACCCAAGTCTCTATAGTCAATTAATATCTAGCAAAGGTGGCAGAAGCATAAACTGGAATAAAAATAGCCTCTTCAACAAATGGTGTTGGGAGATCTGCAAAGCTACATGCAAAAAAAAAAAAAGAAAAAAGAAAAAGAAACTTAAACACCAACTTATACCATACACCAAAATAAATACAAGGTGGATAAAATACTTAAATATAAGTTATGACACCATTAAAGTCCTAGAAGAGAACATAGGCTGGAAAATCTTAGGTATTCTGTGCTTAATATTTTCACTGATATGTCCCCTAGAGCAAGGGACATAAAAGAAGAATAAACATGGGATTCATCAAAATTAAAATCATCTGCACTGCTAAAGAAAAGAGCATTAAAATGAAAAGAGAAGCAACTGTATGGAAAAACATATTTGCCAATGATACCTCAGACAAGGATTTAATCTCCAAAATGTATAAAGAACTCACACAACTCCACTCTCAGAAGACAAGCAACCCAATTAAAAAATGGGCAAAGGACTTGAGCAGACATTTTCCCCAGGATTATATACAAAAGGTCCAGAGACATATGAAAAAAAAGATTTGTATTGCTAGCTATCAGAGAGATGTAAATTAAAACCACAATGAGGTATCACTTCACACTGGTGAGAATGGCCATTATTAACAAAGCAACAAACAACAAGTGTTGGAGAGGTTGTGGAGAGAAGGGAACCCTAGTGCGCTGTTGGTGGTATTGCAGACTGGTGCAGCCACTGTGGAAAACAATACAGAATTTCTTCCAAAAAGTAAAAATGAAACTGCCTTTTGACGCAGCAATTCCATGGCTAGGATTATATTCTAAGAACCCTGAAACACCAATCCAAAAAAACCTATACACCCCAATGTTCACAGCAGCACAACTTACAGTAGCCAAGTGCTGGAAGCAACAAAGGTGCCCATTAATAAATGAGTGCATAAGAAACTGTGTTGCATTTACACAATGGAATTCTATGTAGGAGAAAGAAAGAAAGAGATCTTATCCTTTGCAACAGCATGGATGGAATTGGAGAGCATTATGCTAAATGAAATAAGCCAGGAGGTAAAAGGCAAATACCATATGATCTCACCTTTAACAGTTACCAAATGAACAAAATGAATAAGCAAGCAAAATAAAACCAAAGACACCGAATTGGAGAAGAGGCTGACTGTGACCAGAAGGGAGAGGGGAGGGTATTATAGGAGAAAGGGTTGAAGGGTTTGCATGAACAATTATAAAGGACATGGATAATAACAAGATGGGGCCAGAAACAGGGAGGGAGGTGAGGCTGGGGGGTTAAGAATTGGTGGGGGGAAAGGCAGAAAACTGTACTTGAACAGCAATAAAAATGTTTAAAAATAGAATGAACTAACTAAATTTCATCAAAATCTTTTTAAAAATCAGTCCTTTTTCTTTTCAGCCTTTACGAATTGTCAGAAGTTTAGTTTTGATACATATGCATATACAAGTACTGAAGTAATGAAGGTAATTCTAAGCTCAAACTTCTACTTTTCTTTGTAATATGATGTTCTATCACAATATGACTTTAAAAAACTAAATTTAAATTCATTATTTTTCAGCTTCTGAAAGTAAGGAACTAATGTATTTTATTCAAATTTTCATGTAAGGACAGTATTATTGATTTTTTAGAGAGTGGGCAGGGAGGAAAAGAATGAGGCAGAGAAAATCAGCATGAGAGAGAAGCATCAAATATTTGCCTCTCCAATGTTTCTCTACTGGGAGAAAACCTAGGCATGTTCCTGACCAGGAATTGAACCCACAAGCTTTTGGTTTATGGGTGATGCTCCAATCAACTGAGCCACTCTGTTGATTCGCTCAGGGCAATCAACATTACTGTTTAGGGCAGTAATGAAATAATTTTAATGTGCACTATTGAGTAATCAAATATCTAATTCTGTCCCAAGAGACTGGGACCTGTTATGGAGATTAAGTATATGTTTTTTTTTTCTTCCTTTTTTTAGTTGTTGGTAGGTTTTTATTTTTTATTTTATTTTATTATTTTTTTAATGTATGGGTTCAATTGGGGTCTGAAAGTACTGAAAATTGCTCAGAGAGAATTAATCATAGCATTTAATTCAGTATTTTCTATGCAATGATAGCTCTGCCTAGCAATAAATAAGTTTCTGGTTGAGCCTTATCTCACGGGGAAGATTAATATGAGATTTTATGTGGAGATTTTTAACTGTACACAGATGAGGTAGACAACAAACACTTCTTTCTCAAATGAACTTATCTGCTGATTACAAAATTTTATTTTTTATTTAACTCTGAGAGATAAGTGTTTATTATTTCAATGTCTGAGAATCTTTCACCTATCTAGCACTCTTATTAGGGTTGGTAACTTTTCATAATTAAGAGACTTGTTGCTAATCTGTAAGATATTAAAATCCATTTTAGAATACAAACAACACACAGAAACTCATGTTTATTACAGAAAATAATATACCTGAGTGGTAAATTGTGTGATATAATCTTAAAATAGCATATAATTTAAAGACTAGATAAAGATAATGTGGTCTGTTAAGTTGAGGAAATTCTTCAAGAATGTGGTAAAACCCTAGCTTTTAATAATAGGTAGTGATTTTGTAGGGAATAGATTTTTATCAGAGTTTTTAAAATATGTTCCTAATGTAATTCTTAAACTAATATTTGGAAATAAATTAGCAAGCAGGACTATATTACAGGATATTTTATATATATTTACATAGTATTTATTAAGTGCTTACTGCACTCAAGGCATAAAAACTATATACTGTGAGATCTATTATACTGTATAATTTTGAAAACTAGGGTTCTGAAAAGTTTAATGATTTAGTAGGTAGTAGATCCAAAATTTACACCCAACTTTATTATATGATATGCATATTGTTAAATTATATTTGTTGTCCTAAGTACTATAGTAGAGTCAAGTTTTCTGTTTAGTGTGTGTGTGTGCAGAAGTGTGGGTGCATATGTATGTATTTTGTGACCTGGCACTGTTTCATAGTAAGCAAATAAAGGTATGAAATAGTTGAAATTGAGAACAATTTCTGAAACATTACTAAACTACAATATAATTCCTAAAGAATTATTAGAGCATAATATATTAGAGCATAATATAGAGAATAATATATTGCATCTATTTTAATACAAGTAATAAAAAAAAAACTAGTGTGATTAATGAAGGGGCAGATAAAGTGCTTCTCAGTTAAGGACAAGTTAAAGGAGTTCATCATCACCAAGTACTTACTATATGAGATGTTAAAGGGACTTATCTAAGAAAAAGAAAATAAAAAATATGAACAGTAAAATGATAGCAAATTCATAGTTACTAACAACCACACCTAAAACAAAAGCAAAAGCAAACTAAGCAAACTAGAACAGGAGCAGAACCACAGAAATGAAGATCACATGGAGGGTTAGAAACAGGGGAGTGAGAGGAGGAGAGAGGGGGAGAAGGTACAGAGAATAAGTGTCATAGATGGTAGGTATAAAATAGACAGGGGGAGGGCAACAATAGCATGAGAAATGTAGAAGCTAAAGAACATATGACACATGGACATGAGCTAAAGCAGGGACAATGTGGATGGGAGAGAGTGTGCAGGGTAAAAGGGAATGAAGGGGGGAAACAGGACAACTGTAACAGCATAATCAATAAAATATATTTTTAAAACTTGTGTGACTAAAGCTGTTAACAAAAATTATGCAAGAAATAAGGACAGCAGACTTATTAAACATATTGCTGTGAGTGGTCTGTGATTACTAATTTACAATTTTTATATCAATAATCATGTCTAAAGCCTTCCACATCATTAATGGATATTATAAAAATATTATATTACAGCTAATGAATTATTTCGATCTTAATCACTCTAGGATTAAAATCAACTTATATATTGAAATATTCCAATTTTTCCTTAATTTAATTAGAGCAATACAAATGTTTTTTTCTTGTGAAAGACTATGAAATTACAAACACAGATATTTCCTCTTTAGACGCATTAGCGAATAAAGGAAGAAAATATATCTCTTCTTTCTTATGATTAAGTATGATGTTCAGCAGTGTGATTTTTGCCTCAAAAGCTTCCCTAGCTTAATTCCATAATAATTACTACTATTAAAATTATCATCTCAAACACAAGTATAGCTCAGATATTTGTGGTTTGGTTCTAGGCCGCTACAATAAAGCAAGTATCAAAATAAAGTGAATAATAAGCTTTTACTGGTAGAAGATCATGCTGTGAAGCACAATAAAATTAAGTATGCCTATAATAATTAAATAAGCATAATAATTATATTTGTAATGATACACTATTATTTAATAAGATGTTACTATGTACCAGATGCTACAATAAGCAACAGTGTTTGTCACATGACCTAATCAGAAAGAAAAATATTTGTGAGAAACATTTTTAAATACTTTCAGCTTTTAGCAAAACATTTACACATTTATTGAAGCAATTGTGTATCCTTTTCAGCTACTTGGCAAAGGTATCCTATTTTGCTGTGTATAATGAGCACTTTTTTGCTCAGATTTTTGAGGGAAAAATAAGGGTGTGCATTATATGTAGGTAGTTTTAATTCCATATCCATATAAATGTTTTTAATTATTTTATTTATGCTTATGCATTAAAAGTGTAACTCTAGAAAGCATTAATATCCATATTCAAAATAATACCCTGGAATAGAATAATCAGGTTTGTTTCAAAATATAAGTAAATAAAACATCAAATTAAAAAATTAAACAAAAGATTTTTTCTTGACTGTTTGGGCCAAAATGTGGATATTCATTGTGTATGGCAAAATATGGTAATATTACTAGTAATGTGGTTTTCAACTTCATTTATTTTTACTGGCTAATGTCACAATGTAGTAATATAGTAGAACAATGCTACAGGACACTCTTAATTCCAAAACACCATGTAGTTAAGGGCAGAAAAATCTTGGAAAGAGAAAGGATTGTCCCCAGAAGTATTGGGGGCGGTGTTGATAAATGCTTCACTTAGAATCAGATTTTGTTCATAACAAAAAGAACACACAATAACAGTTGCTTAAACAAAATAGGAATGTATGTCTTTCTGATGGTAAAAATCAGTAGACAACCCATAGTTAGTAAGGTGGCTCTACTAAAAAGACATCAGGCTAATGGGATTCTTAGAGTTTTCTGTGCCAATTTTTAAAATTATGTTCTTATAGTCTGCAATTATGCTCTACATTTCAACTGGAAAGATAGGAGAGAAGAAAGAATAAAAGAAAACTTTATCTGTATTTAGTCTGCATTTATTCTATTGCTATACCTTGCTGACATGCCATTCAATTTGCTGTAGAAACCAATACTGAATGGTAATGGAAAAAATTAAAAAAAGACTGGTAGAAGAAACATAAAGGAAGAAGAAATGATGTTGAGAAATTTACTATTATAATGGTCATATTAATTTTTACTTTTATTTAAAAAATATATGTGTTTTATACTTTAAAGAGAATGAAAAGAGGAAAGAAAGGGGAAACATTGACGGGAGAGAGAAATATAGATCAGATGCCTCCTGTTTGCCTTCTAACCAGGGACAGAAACTATAACCTATTCATGTGCCTGGACAGGGAATCAAACTGGTGACCTTGCACTTTGTGGAATGATGTTCAGTCAACTGAGCCACATTACTCAGGGCTACCTTTATTTTTATCATATAAATGCTTTCCTGAGAATAGATGATCTTTTCATAGAGCAAACCATGTCTAAAGAAATAACAATTATTAGTTAAAAGCTGAGAAAAAATGCATGTATTTTTATAATTCAAACTATTTATTCTACCCTAAAAGTAATGACTCATATAAATGAACACTTAATACATATAAAATATTTTATTTATTTCATTAAAGTTCAAAACACACTTTTGCCAATAATGTCTATTCCCAATAATTCGTAAAAAGGCAAATTATGAGTTTGAGTTTTAGTAATGAATTAATAGTCTATATTAAACTAGAGATCACTTTTATCATTATCATCATTGAAATTATCTTAAACTCTAACTAAATAAACATAATTGTATTTGCCAAAGATGCATTATCATTTAGTGAGCTATTATTATGTACCAGGTGCTACAATAAACAATGCAATTTTATAGTATGTTGTAACAGGTAGAAAGTATAAAGTTTTGACAAATTAAAAAAAAATGTGTACTTCATGAAGAAAATAGAGTGGGAAATACAGAAATTTTAGGGAATTCAACCATTGAAAAAATCAGGAAAGTAAGATTTATATTCATATAGCATCTCTTCTGAGGCCTGTCTCCAGTGTATATAGTGCAGGTGAGTTGAAAGGCAAATAGAAACTAAAGGTCTTATTTGCTTAAGATGTCAGTAAGAACATTTAAACATTGGTAAGAAAATGCCAGAAAGGGGAAATACAAAACATAGTGTTTGGGGGACTTTAATTTTTTTCAAAATCCTTTCTCTATAATTTTGTGGTTCTTCTGTGATCTGTCTATGTAGGAGGAGTGAATTGCAAATAAGCTAGAAGAGAAAAACAACTGGGATTTCCAGCCAAGATGGAGGTGTAGGTAGACACACTGTGCCTCCTCACACAACCAAGAAAAGGACAACAACCAATTTAAAAACAAACAAACAAAAAAAAACAACCAGAACTGAAAGAAAATCAAATTGTATGGAAGTCTAACAACCAAGAAGTTAAAGAAGAAACATTCATCCAGGCCAGTAGGAGGGGTGGAGCCAGGCAGCCCGGTGAAGAGGACTCAAGGCAAGGTGGTGGCTGGTGGACCTGGCAAAGCAGTGGATTGTGAACCAGGGATCCCACATTCATGTGCAGATAAACCAGGAGGAACAAGTGGGGAGCAAGACAGAATGCACAACCCAGGGTTCCAGCACAGGGAAATAAAGCCTCAAACCTCTGACTGAAAAATTGTGTGGGGGTTGAGACTGCAGCAAAAACTCCCAGCCCCACAAGACAGTTTATTGGAGAGACCCACAGGGTCCAAGAACCTACACAAGCCCACCCACTCGGGAATTAGCATCAGAAGGGACCAATTTGCTTATGGGTATTGGGGAAGTAACTAAAAACAGAGAGTGGAGCAAACGGCATTGTTCCCTCTCTGACCCCTTCCACACACACAGCATCACAACTAAGAGACATGGGTTTCCCTGCTTTGGTGAACACCTAAGTCCCTACCTCTCACTATGTAACAAGCACATAAAGAAAAAAATGGCCCAAATGAAAGAACAGATCAAAGCTCCAGCCAGAAAAAATACAACTAAGCAATGAAGAGATAGCCAACCTATCAGATGCACAGTTCAAAACACTGGTAATCAGGATGCTCACAGAATTGGCTGAATATGGTCATAAATTAGATAAAAATATTAAGGCTATGCTAAGTGAAATAAAGGGAAATATACAGGGAATCAACAATGATGGGACGGAGACTGGGATTCAAAACAGTGGTGTACATCAGAAGGAAAAAAGAAACATTCAACCAGAACAGAATGAAGAAACAAGAATTCAAAAAAAAAAAAAGTAAAGACGGCCTTAGGAGCCCCCAGGACATCTTTAAACGTCCCAACATCCAATCATAGGGGTGTCAGAAGGAGAAGACGAAGAGGAAGAAATTGAAAACTTGTTTGAACAAATAATGAAGGAGAATTTCCCCAATCTGACAAAGGAAATAGACTTCCAGGAAGTCCAGAAAGATCAGAGAGTCCCAAAGAAGTTGGACCCAAAGAGGAACACACCGAGGCACATCATAATTACACTAGCCAAAACTAAAATGAAGGAAAGAATCCTAGAAACAGGAAGAGAAGAGAAGACAGTTACCTACAAAGAAGTGCTCATAAGACTGTCAGCTGATTTTTAAAAAGAAACCTTGCAGGCAAGAAGGGGCTGGAAAGAAGTATTTGAAGTCATGAAAGGCAAGGACCTACATCCAAGAGTACCCTATCCAGCAAAGCTGTTATTTAGAATGGAAGGGCAGAAAAAGTGCTTTCCAGATAAGGTCAAGTTAAAGATGTTCATCATCACCCAGCCACTATTCTACGAAATGTTAAAGGGACTTATCTAAAAAAAAAAAAAAGAAGATTAAAAATATGAACAGTAAATGACAGCAAACTCAGTTTTTAACAACCAAGCCTAAAACAAAAACAAAAACAAAAACAAACTAAGCAAACAACCAGAACAGGAACTAAATCACAGGAATGGAGATCACGTGGAGGGTTATGAGTGGGGGAGTGGGTGGGGAAAGAGGGGAAAAGGGTACAGAGAATAAGTACCATAAATGGTAGGTAGAAGATAGAGAGGGGGAGGTTAAGAACAGAGTAGGAGATTTTGAGGAAGATGGCCTCAGAGTAGGGCGGAGCGGATTCTAGTTCCCGCACTCGTGGGTAAAAATCCTGGCAGATCTATAGAAAAGCAGTGCACTAAGCCATCAGTTATCCAGCATTTGTGAAATTAAAAGAACAGAGACTCTGTGGGACGCTGAAACACCAGAAAGCGGCAGGTCACTGGGGTTTTGGGGACCAGAGTAAAGACAAACCAGGTGGCCCCGGTGCTGCATCTACGGCCAGGGTCCAGAACCATGGGTTTGAGACCAACACCAGAGAGGTCTACCATAGGAGCTTGGGCACCCAGCGGCCCCAGTGGCCACCAGCGTGGGTCAGAAGCTCCCCCGCCTCCCGTATAAGCAAAACTGGACAACACCAGGCAGAGACTTGTCTGCTTGCCAGCTTGCATTTTCGGGGAGGGGTACAAAGACACAGGGCCCGGTTCAACTGCAGACTCTGTGATCACAAGCCTGGGAGAATCAGAGACCCATTGGCCTCATGGGTCTGGTTGGGGACTGAGCGGCAATGAGAGACAGGCTGTCTGGAGAGTTTTGTTTTGTTTTGTTTATTGAAAGTGGACTGAGGTGTTCTCATGCCAGGGCAGCTTGGATTGCTTCCTATCCAGCCTTGCAGTGAGCCAGGGGGAAAGTGGAGGCATTTGGGAACTAGCCACAGGACTGGGAAGCCCCCTGCCTATTTCTCGCGTGCGCTGGCCGGAGACTTTGGG
Source organism: Artibeus jamaicensis (assembly GCF_021234435.1). Lineage (NCBI taxonomy): Eukaryota > Metazoa > Chordata > Mammalia > Chiroptera > Phyllostomidae > Artibeus > Artibeus jamaicensis. The sequence goes on along the minus strand of NW_026521810.1, from coordinate 3,281,591 downwards.
TCCGGCGCCAGAGGACCGGGAAGCACAGGTTGCGCAGTCCCGGACTGCCTGGCGAGTGTGCCCGGAGAGTGTGCAGGTGCCTGCACGCCAATCTGGTAGCCTGGCTGGTGCGTGCACTTGTACCGGCATCCCAGCACACAGAGAGATCCTGCTGCAACTAGAAAAACCAATCTGGACAGTTTGAAACCAACAAGGGAAGGATTTCTCTGTTGTTGTTGTTATTGTTTGTTTGTTTTTTGCTGTTTGCTTGTTTTTTTTGGGGGGGTTAAATTTTTTTCTGTTGTTTTCCTTTTTTTAGTAACTTTTTGTGTATTAGTTTAGTAACATTATATATTTTTTAATTTTATCACTGCTTTAACTTTCTATACTTTGGTCCTCTCCTTTCTTTTTCCCTGTTTTAGTCCTTCTCCCTTTCCTCTTAAACTCATCACTTTCGCCTCCCCTCTCCTGCCTTTTCGTTTGATTGTTTGTATGTTGCTTCGTTTCCTTTTACCCGCAAGAGACACAAACAACTAGGAACTGTGAAAGGACAAGAATGGGACCCGAAGACAGGGCATCTCAACAGTAGAGACAGAGAAACAAATTTCACCTTCTTATAGCAGACAAGCCATGAGGAGATGCATATTTTTTCCATTATTTTCACCTCTTTTATATTTTAATAATATCTCTGTATTCCTCCTCTTTCGGTAGAGGCTTCTTAGTCTCGAGTAGATATATTGTATTATTAGACATGCTCCCCCTGTCCTTTCCTCCACAGTGCTTTTCTAACCCTCTAAACTACATACCACTTGTTTTCCTTTAGCACACTACCTAAAGCTCTATAACCCCTACTCAGACAGATCACGTAGGGATTGTTATAGGAGTGCTGCTCTAATATTAGTGTAAATAATAGCTGATCTATACAACAGTAAATACTTCACAACACATCTCCCGGATCTTAGCCCATTGTACAGGTCCCTGAATTCTATCACTGTAGTGGTTAACTCTATTTGCTCACACACTACACCTATTTACCGTTCCTTACACTCACCTTACCTCAAAATCTGACCATATAAAACCTCACTGCTTTCTAGTTACAACTAACAAGCCTTTCCTTCCCAACAAGAGGCTTATCTTTTGTCCATCCTCTCACAAAAGTGGCAAGTTGGGCTAAAGAATACGGTTAATCCAATATATAGTCTAAAGATTGCTTCTCTACCAGCTGTGACTGTAAATATCATAAAAAACTCTTATGCTCTCATAAACCATTTTGCCTCCTCCTACAACTGATTACACATACACAATGTCAGATGAAATGTCAGATGAAATAGAGGTTAATCAATGAACATATAGTGAATTCAAAGCACTGGTAGTCACGAAGTTCAAAGAGCTCACAATGAGCTACCAAATACTACAGGGGAGCTACAATGCTCTCACCACAAACTATATCAACATGAAAAAGGAAATAGAAACTATCAGCAAGAGACAAGAGGAAATGAAGAATACAAATTCTAAATTGAAGAACAGAGTAGATAGTTTCAAAAGTAGGATCGATGAGGTGGAAGATTGGATTAGCGAGCTGGAGGACAAAGTAGAAAGCATCTCACAGAAAGAGCAGGAAAATGAAAAGAAACTTAGAAAGAATGAAGAGGGATTAAGAGAAATACAAGACAATATGAAACGTAATAATATCAGAATAATAGGGATACCAGCAGGAGAACAAGAAGAACAAGGGATAGAAAACATATTTGCAAGAGTAATGAGAGAAGATTTTCCTATTTTGATGACAGAAAAAGTCACACAAATCCAGGAATCACAGAGAGTCCGAATCAAGAGGAACCCAGGGAGGCCCACTTCAAGATACATCATCATCAAAATGGCAAAATTCCAAGACAAAGAGAGAATCTTAAAGGCAGCAAAGGAGAAAAAAGAGGTAACATATAAGGGAGACCCAATAAGGTTAGCTACTGACTTCTCAATGGAAACACTTCAACAAGAAGAGAATGGCAAGAAATATTCCAAGTGATGAGAACCAGAGGCTTACAACCAAGACTACTTTACCCAGCAAGGCTATCTATCAAGATAGAAGGCCAAATAAAGAGCTTCCAAGACTAAAAAAGTCTAAAAGAATATGTCTCCACAAAACCAGACCTACAAGAAATACTAAAAGGACTACTTTAAGGAAAGGAAGGAAAAGTGAGGGACAGAGAAGAACACAGGTACAAAAATGGCAATGAATAAGCACCTATCAATAATAACCTTAAACATAAATGGAATAAATAGTCCAATCAAAAGACACGGAATAGAGGAATGGATAAGAAAGCATGATCCTCATATATGTTGCTTCCAAAGACCCACCTCAGGACAAAAGACCATCACAGACTAAAAGTGAAAGGCTGGAAACAAGTTTTCCAAGCAAACGGACAAGAAAAAAAAGCTAGGGTAGCAATTCTCATATCAGACAAAATAGACGTAAAAAAGATGACCATAAAGAGAAACCCAGAAGGTCACTTCATAATACTCAAGGGAAGAATCCACCAAGAAGACATTAACATTGTAAATATATATGCACCCAACAAAAGAGCACCAAAATATATCAAGAAAATCTTAGAGGACTTCAAGAATGATATTGACAGCAACACAATTATAGAGGGGGATTTTAACACCACACTATCAAAATTGGACAGATCTTCCCAACAAAATAGCAACAAATTTGTTGTAGCATTAAACAACACCCTAGAGGAAATGGACTTAACTGATATATATAGAGCCCTTCATCCCAAAGTAGCTAAATACACATTCTTTTCAAATGCACATGGAACAGTTTCAAAGATAGACCACATGACAGGACACAAAACGAGCCTCAAAAAATTCAAGAAAATTGAAATCATACCAAGAAGTTTCTCTGACCACAAGGGACTGAAATTGGAAACCAACCCCAGATAAAAAACCCAAAGCACCCAATATCATGGAGACTGAATGGTATGCTATTAAACAATGAATGGGTCAAGAATGAAATTAGGGAAGAAATCAAAAAGTTTCTGGAAACAAATGAAAACAAACTCACAACAACCAAAAATTTATGGGACACAGCAAAGGCAGTCCTGAGAGGGAAGTTTATAGCAATACAGGCCTACCTAAAGAAGATAGAAACATTTCAAACAAACAACCTAACCCTACACCTACAAGAACTCGAGGAACAACAACAAAGACAACCCAGAGCAAGCAGAAGGAAGGAAATAACCAAGATTAGAGCAGAACTTAATGACATAGAGACTAAAAGCACAATATTACGGATCAATGAATCCAGGAGTTGGTTTTTTGAAAAGATAAACAAAATAGACAAGCCTTTAACTAGGCTCATCAAAAAAAGAAGAGAGGACTCAAATAAACACAATCAGAAATAAAAGAGGAGAGATTACAACTGATACCACAGAAATAGAAGGGATTGTAAGAAATTACTATGAAGAACTGTATGCCAAGAAATTTGAAAAACTAGGGGAAATGGACACATTTCTAGAAAAATACAATCTTCCAAAACTTAATGAAAAAGAAAGAGAAAATCTGAACACGTCAATAACAGCAAAAGAAATTGAAGCAGTAATCAAAAAACTTCCATCACACAAAAGCTTTGGACCAGATGGTTTCACAGGAGAATTCTACAAAGCATTTAAGGAAGAGCTAACTCCTATTCTTCACAGACTATTCCAAAAAATCCAAAAGAATGGAAAACTCCCAAATTCTTTTTCTGAAGCCAGCATTATCCTAATTCCAAAACCAGAGAGAGACACGACAAAGAAAGAAAAGTTCAGGGAAATATTGCTGATGAACATAGACGCTAAAATGCTCAACAAAATATTGGCAAATCACATCCAACAATATATCCAAAAGATCATACACCATGACCAAGTGTAATTCATCCTAGGGATGCAAGGAGGGTTCAACATTGGCAAATCAGTAAATGTAATACATCACATAAACAAAAGCAAAGACAAAAACCACATGATCATATCAATAGATGGGGAAAAAGCTTTTGTTAAGGTACAACCCCCATTTATGATAAAAACACTCAGCCAAGTAGGAATAGAAGGAGCATTCCTCAATATAATGAAGGCCATATATGAGAGACCTACAGCCAACATCATACTCAATGGGCAAAAATTAAAATCTTTTCCACTAAGATCAGGAATAAGAAAAGGTTGTCCACTTTCAACACTTCTATTCAATATAGTTTCAGAAGTTTTTGCCACAGCGATTAGGCAAGAAAAGGAAATAAAAGGCATCAAATAGGAAAGGAGGAAACAAAACTGTCACTGATTGCAGATGACATGATAGTGTGCATGGAAAATCCTATAGCCTCTACCCCAAAACTGCTTGAACTAATTAATGAATTTGGCAAAACAGCAGGATACAAAGTCAATATCCAGAAATCAAAGGCATATTTGTGTACTAACAATGAATCAGCAGAAGCAGAAATCAAGAAAAAAATTCATTAGATATAGCAAAAAGAAAAATAAAATATCTGGGAATAAACCTAACTAAGGAGGTAAAAGACCTGTATGCAGAAAACTACACAGCACTGAAGAAAGAAATCAGGGAAGACACAAACAAATGGAAACATACACCTTGTGTATGGATTGGAAGAATTAACATCATCAAAATATCCATACTACCCAAAGCAATATACAGAGTCAATGCAATACCTATTAAAGTACCAATGGCATATTTCACAGACAAAAACCAAACACTTCAAAAATTTATATGGAACCATAAACAAGCCCGAAAAGCAGCTGCACTTTTGAGAAAAAAGAACAAAGTAGGAGGGATCACGATACCTGATATCAAACTGTATTACATAGCCATTGTAATCAAAACAGCCTGGTACTGGCATAAAAACAGGCACATAGACCAATGGAACAGCACAGAGAGCCCAGAAATAAACCCAACTCTCTAAAGTCAATTAATATTTGACAAAGTAGGCAATAACATAAAATGGTAAAGATAGCCTCTTCAACAAATGATGTTGGGAGAACTGGACAGCTATATGCAAAAAAATGAAACTTGAGCACAATCTTACACCATACACCAAAATAAATTCAAAGTGGATAAAAGCCTTAAATATAAGCCGTGACACTATTAAAGTTCTAGAGGAAAGCATCGACAAGAAAATCTCAGATATTCCACGCAGCAACATTTTTACTGATATGTCCTCTACAGCAAGAAATATAAAGGAAAGAATAAACAAATGGGATCTCATCAAAATAAAAAGCTTCTGTGTGGCTAAGTAAAACAGCATTAAATTAAAAAGACAACCAACTGTATGGGAAAATGTATTTTTCAACGATACCTCAGACAGAGCTTTAATCTCCAAAATATACAAAGAACTTACATGGCTCCACTCTAAGAAGACACCTAACCCAATTAAAAAATGGGAAAAGGACTTGAACAGACACTTCACCAAGGAGGACATACAGAGTATCCAGAGACACATGAAGAGATGCTCAATATCGCTAGCCATCAGAGAGATGCAAATTAAAACCACAATGAGACACCATTTTGCACTAGTCAGGATGGCTATCATAAACAAAGCAGCCAACAAATGTTGGAGAGGGTGTGGGGAAAAGGGGTCCTTAGTTCACTGTTGGTGGGATTGCAAACTGGTACTACCATTATGGAAAACAGTATGGAATTTTCTCAGAAAAATAAAAATCAACCTGCCTTTTGACCCAGCAATTCCACTGCTAGGATTATATCCTAAGAATCCTAAAACATCAATATCAAAGAACCTATGCACTCCAATGTTCATAGCAGCACAATTTACAATAGCCGGAAGCAACCTAGGTTCCTGTAAGTAAATGAATAGATTGAAAATTTTTGGCACATATACACAATGGAATTCTATGCAGCAGAGAGAAAGAAGGAGCTACTACCCTTTGCAACAACATGGATGGAACTGGAAAGCATTATGCTGAGTGAAATAGGCCAGGTGTTGAAAGACAAATACCATATGATCTCACGTTTAACAGGAAGCTAAACAACAAAATGAACAAGCAAGCAGAATAAAAACAAAGACACTGAAATAGAGAACAAGTGGATGGTGACCAGAGGGGAGAGGGAAGGGAATTTAAGGGGGAAGGGGGGAGGGATTTGGGGGAGCAAATGTGAGGGATGCAGGGATGAGGGCTGGGGGGTGGGGGAAGGGGGAGGTGGGGAGGGCGGTACGGGGGGTGGGCTTGGATGGGAGAAATAGACAAAAAACTGTACTTGAAAAATAAATAAATTATAAATAAATAAATAAATAAAAATACTCCAACTATAAAAAAATTAAAAATAAAGGTTACTTTTTATTAAAAAAAAGAACAGAGTAGGAAATGTAGAATTTGAAGAATTTATATATATGACCCACAGACATAAACAAAGTGAGGGAATATGGTTGGGAGAGGGTATGCAGGTTGGAGGGGATAAAGGGGGGAATGGGACAACTGTAATAGCATAATCAATAAAATACATTAAAAGAAAAACCAACTGGAAGTTGAAAATAACAGAGCAGAGATTTCAGATGAGACCCACACTTGGGAGTGTTGAGTTTGAGTTCCCTATATATGGTTTAATAATTATACTGGGGTTTTATTATATCTTCTATAACTAAAGAAATAGAAAAGTTTAAGGTGATAAGTGATTAAACTAATAGAATAGTAGAACAAAAATTGTGACTCTTCAAAAGATATACCCTAAAGTTTCTATAATCTCTACAATCACTTTGCAAAATATAATCCTAAATGTTCAATATTATAACATAAAGATATAGATATAGCTATATAAATGTATATCTATAAAATACAACCTTCCCTGGGTGGTGTGGTTCAGGATATTGAGTGCAGACCTGTGAACCAAAGGGTAGCTGGTTCGATTCCCAGGTAGGGCAGATACCTAAATTGTGGGCCAATTCCTCAGTAGGGGCCCTATAAAAGGGAACCACACATTGATGTTTCTCTCACTTTCTTTCTCTCCCCCTTTCCCTCTCTTTAAATAAATAGATAAATAAATAAAATCTTAAAAATAAATAAATAAATAAAATGGAAGCAAAAAAACAAAAAAATAAATAAAACCTAATTAAAATTAACCTTGATCAATAAATATGCAGCCAAGAAAAAAACAACCTTTTGACATGTAATAGGTGACAAAATTTTTAATAATATATGAATCCGTTTAAAGATTTAAATAAAAATAAGAAACAAAATATCAAGAAGAAAATTTTACTTGATGAGCAGTTATAGAAAGTTTTCAAGAAAGTTTTCAAGGAATTTAAAGGACAAGTCAATGAACTTGAAGATAAAATAATGTATTAGATAATATTAACAACAAAGAGAAAAATAATTTAAGAAGTGAAGAGAGTTTCAGTTACCCAAAGTGGAGTTTTAGTTCCAAAAGGAAATGAATAAAAGGTGTACCAAAAATTGTTAAAAATAATATATTGGTCAAATGTTTTTCAAATTTATCAAAATACTTCAACTTTAGAAATATAAGAACTTCTAAAAAGTATATGGTGTCACTAATTGTCATCTGTGTTTGCCTCCCTGTGCCAGGTGCAGTCCAAGTTCTCTTTGACCTTTGTGGAAAGAAGAAAGCAAAAATAGGAGTATTACCTACAAATTTTCAGAAGTATTTCCTACCAGTTTTCATTTGGCTTATTCATAGTTATTGTGGTCTTCTAAACTATTAAGGTTGCATCGTTTTTCCATCCCTGATTTATTGAAACCAGCTGAGCAGATAGGTTAGATACAGGCACAAATAAGGGCTCTACCAAGCCTTGGTGCTAAGACAGAGCTACCATGTGCACCAAGCAGAAAAGAGGTGCCCCTTTTACACATGTTGGCCTCTCACTGGCTATATATAGCTAATACACTGGAAACCATGCATTATTGTAAAGAATCTGGAACAGACCGAGATGTGTGGTGAAAGGGCAGGGAAATATTCCCACCATCTTCCCTAAAGATTGAACCATGCTTCTGAGGGCTGACCCAGGGTTCACACCCTTTCAAACACATCAGAGGCCCCTGGATGCAGGTGAAAAAGGTACTGTCAGTCTCTCAAGTCATTAAATGAACCACTCCTGTGTTCTGGGCTGATGGAAAGACAGCAGGGCAGTGTTAGGCCCGGAATTAGATAAAAGTAGCCAAGAGAAACAAGGAACGTGAGGCAGGCTCCAGACTCAGCAAGGAAGATAGAAAGTACAGAAAGTACAAAGAGTGCTGAACAAGATAATCGCCTGTGCATGACCTTGTCTTTGCAGAAAAGTATCCACTGCTGCAAGCAGAAAATATAGCCATGTGTGTTCCCTCGAGATAGCCAATCGCTAACGGCTACATCTGCTTCTGTATTTGCTTGCTTGCTCACCCCAATAAAAACCCTAGGCTGTAAGCGCCAGGAGCGACTCTCATTTGTAGCCCTTTCTGGGCACTGTGTCTCTGGATACCTCGAGAGTTCGCCCCTGTGCAGGTAAAGCTTTGGCCAATAAAGTTCCATCTTAAACTCCTGAAAGTTTCTGACCATTTGTTGCTCACATTGGTGGATGCTACAGGCAGCACAGTGGAGACCAGCCAAATATGAAGGAGACAGCCACTGACCGTGGATTGCTTATAGTCTTAAACAGGCTGCTTAGGACCCAAAGAGAACACCATGTGATATTACCAGGGGGGATATCCAAAGAGAGAAAATAGGGGCAAGCACTGGATTCTACTAAGATGAATCCTACCATGGTCTTATACATTATTTGCACTATTTTCTCTCCTATATATCTTTTTAATATTAATTTATTTTCTTTCATGTTTGTGCCTATTATTTAACTAGTTTTTTATTTTAGTTTATTTCAAATCTCATATATTCCTCTCTTCTCCTAGTCCATTTTACCTTCTTTCTCACTTTTCTTAATTTTGTTGTAAATTTAATTTTTTTCTCTTGCTATTACTTGTTTCTATTCTGCACTCTTACTATCTTTCTCTCTTCCAGGCCTTCAAAACATTTTCCTTGACATTAATCATCTTACACTATTTTCCAAATTCTTAAAAATACCTTTATTCTCTCTCCACCTTTATCAATTTTTGCTTATTGGTTGGTGATATGGTGGCAGTTGTAGCATTTCTTCAATTTTATTCCTAGATCTACACTATTTTTTTGCATTTCAAATCTCAGATTTATCATTCTGCCCACCTACTGCATTTTGCTTTCTGTCTGCCCTTTTTTTTTTCATTTAAAATTTTACTTTTTCCTCATCTTAGCCTGGTTTCACTGCTAACTTTTTGTATTTCTTCTGCCTTTATCCTCTAAAAATCACTTATCTTTCTTCTAGACATCTCATAAGGTTTTTTTTCTTTCCTTTTTCCTTTTTACTCCCATTCCACCAGTATTAATCAATGCTCATTTGTTGCTGATATTGCTGTGCTGGATCTTTTTCTCCAACTTGGTTCTTATTTTTATTCACTATTTTTTTTATTTGTTAACCTCATACTATGCACTTCTCTTTTCCTACTTCATTTTGCCTTCTTTACCCCTTTTTAATTACGATGTAAATTCTATTTTTCTTTCTTCACCTTTTTCTATTCCCTACTTTTATTGTCTCTCCTCCCTCTATCCTCAAAATCATTTTCATGCAATCATCTCATATACACTTTTCTTTTCTTATAATAATCTTAATCTAAAATATTAACATTCATTAATATTTTAATTTGTTATTGATGGTGTGGTTCTGGGTGGGGTATACTGCAAGAGTGGGTTTTGTTTCCTAGGTTGTTTTGCTTTGTTCTAGCAGCACCGGTACAACAGCATGCAAGACATGATGGGAAGCCTGATTCTTAGATAGCCATCCAAGGGAAGAACCCATCAGAAAATGACCCAACAACAACCAATACCCAATTAAAACAAGAAAGCCCACATAAATGGCATAAAGGGCATCCCTGAGAGCATCCAGCTCAGGAGATCAAGGATACTACACCATCCAGCCCCACAGGATTCCTACCACAGAAGGCTAGCTCACAAAAACAGGGAGTCAAATTAGATAAATCTAATATGAAGAAAGAAATAAAAAGAGTCACCTAAAATAAAGAGACAAAGAAACAACCCCCAGTCTAAAGGAAAGGAGGAATTCCCTGAAAGAATGCTCAATGAAATAGAAGTAAGTAAACTATCAGATATTGAGTTCAAAACAGTAATTATAAGTAAGCTCAATAGGTTCAGTGAGAATTACCAAAAAAACACAGAGAATCTACAAGTAACTGACTGGGAACAACATCAGCATTAAAAAGAGCATAAAAACTAACAAAAGGAGCCAGGAGAAAATGAAGAATGCAATATCTGAAATGAAGAAGACACTAATGGGAATTAAAAGCAGGTTAGGTGAAGCAGAGGATGAAATAAGTGAGCTAGAGGACAAGGTAGGGAAAAAATCACGGACTGATCAAGGAAATGAAAAGAATTAAAAAAGAATGAAGAGAGTTTAAGGAAGCTTGGGACCTTCTGATGTCACATATCATAAGGATACCAGAAGGAGAAGGAGAGGAGCAAAGGATACAGAAATCTTTTAGGAAAAAATGACAGAAAAGATTATAACTTCAGGAGGAAAAAAGTCATGCAAATCCAGGAACCACAGAAGATCCCAGTTGACATGAACCCAAAGAGGCCAACTTCAAGACACATTATAATTAAAATGGTAAAATTTAAAGGCAAAGAGAGAATATTAAAGACAGCAAGGGAGGAACAGCTAATAACATAAAAGGGAACTCCAAGAAGGCAATCAGCTAATATCTCAATAGAAGCACTGCAAGCCAGAAGAAAATGGCAAGAAGTATTCCAAGTAATGAAAAGCAAAGGCCTCCAACCAAGACTACTTTACTCAACATGGCTCTCATTTAAAATGGAAGGAGATATAAGGAGTTTCTCAGACAAAAAAAGTAAAGAATACATCTGCTGGTTAAAGAAACCAGTATTGCAAAAGAAGCTAAAGGGACTGCTTTAAAAAGATGAAGAAAAAAGGGGGGGGGACACCAGTACAAAGTGGAAAATGGCAATGGAAAAGTACTTATAAATAATAATTTTAAATATAAATGGATTAAATACTACAATCAATAGACATAGGGTAGTTGAATAGATGAGAAACCATGATTGGCATATATGCTGTCTCCCAGGGATCCAACTCAAAATGAAAGGTCTACTCAGACTGAAAGTAAACAGATGGAAAAAAATATCCAAGTAAACAGACATGAAAAAAAAAGCTGGGGTAGCAACACATATTAGACAAAATAGATTTTAAAAGAAAAGAAATAAAAAGAGATGAAGAAGGTCATCACATAATACTGAAGGAAGGAGTCCATCAAAAAGATAAAACCCTTGTAACATATATGCAGCAAATATAGGAGCAATAAAATATATAAGGAAAATTGTGGAGGATTTCAACAAAGATATCAACAACCCACTCATCATAGAGGACTTGAACACCTCATTGACAACAATGGATAGATCTTCCAAGTAAAGAATTAACAAGGATATTGTGGCACTAAACAACACTCTATATCAAATGGCCATAATTGATGGTCATTCAATACAAAATCTTTCATCCCAAAAGAAAGCAAAATATACATTATTTTCAAATGGACATGGACCATTTTCAGATATAGACCACATGATAGGACACAAAACGAGCCTTAAAAAATTCAAGAAATTTGAAATTATATCAAGCATCTTTTCATATCACTATGACTGAAAAGTAGAAACCACCCTCAAACAAAAACTCAAAAACATTCAATTACATGGAGACTAAATAGTGTGCTAATAAATAATAAATGAATTACCAGTGAAATGAAGGAAGAAATCAAAAGTATCTGGAGACAAATGAAAATGAATATACAACAGCCCAAAACATAGAGGACACACCAAAGACAGTCCTGTGGGGGAAGTTCATAGCAATGCAGACCTACCTAGAAAAGATGAAAAAAATTCAAATAAACACCTTAAAATACATCTACCAGAACTAGAGGAACAACAAACAAAGTTCAAACAAAGTAGAAAGAAGGAAATAATCAAGGTCAGAACAGAATTAAATAACACAGAAATTAAAAGAACAATTCAAAGGATCAATAATTCCAGGAGCTGGTTCTTTGGAAACATAAACAAAATTGAGAAGCCTTTATCCAGACTCATTAAGAATAAAAGAGAGAGGACTCAAATAAACCAGGAATGAAAGAGGAGAAATTACAACTTATACCACAGAAATACGAAAAGGATTGTAAGAAATTACTACTAAAAATTATATGACAAAAAATTGGACAACCTGTGTGAAATGGACAAATTTGTAGAAACCTAAAATATTCCAAAACCAAATCGAGAAGAAGCAGGAATCCTGAATAGACAGATAACAGCTAGTGAAATAGAAGCAGTATTCAAAAAAAAAAAAAAACCCTCCAATCTATGCTGTCACTAACAGGTGTTTTTTTTTTTTTATTACTGCTTCAACTTCACTAGTTGTTATGGAACTGGAGAGCATTATGCTAAGTGAAACAAGCCAGGCAGTGAAAGACAAACACCATATGATCTCACCTATAAGTGGAACCTAATCAATAAAACAAGGAAGCAAAATATAACCAGAGGCATTGAAATAAAGAACAAACTGATAGTAGCCAAAGGGGAGTGGAGAGAGGATAACAGAAAAAACTAGAAGGGTCATCAAAGAACATGTATAAAGGACCAATGGATAAAGCCAAATGGAGGTAGTATTGAGGATGGGTGAGGGTGGGTGGGGAGGGGGAATATGGTGGTGGGAAAATGGACACGCCTGTACTTGAACATAAATAAAAAAATTTAAACTAAAGCAAAATAAAACAAAGCTTACAGCACACAAAAAACCTGGACCAGATGAGTTCACAGGCAATTTTTACCAAACATTTAAAGAAGAACTAACTTCTATCATTCTCAAGTTATTCCAGAAAATTCAAGAAAAGGGAACACTCACAAACTCTTTTTATGAGACCAGTATTATCCTAAAATTCAAAGCAGGTAATGACACAATAATGAAAGGAAACTACATCCAGCAATATATTACAAAGACCATACACCATGATCAAGCAGGATTCATCCCAGGGATGCAAGGATGCTATAATATTCACAAACTGATAATCACAATACATCACATAAACAAAAGGAAAGACAAAAATCACATGATCATATCAATAGATGCTGAAAAAGCATTTGATAAAGTAGTACCCATTTAATGCAAAAAAAAAAAAAAAAAAACTCAGCAAGGTGAGTATAGAGGTAACCTACCTCAACACAATAAAGTCCAAATATGAAAAACCTACATCCAACATCAGATTCAATGTGCAAAAACTAAGTTTTCCCAGTAAGAGTAGAAACAACACAAGGGTGTCTACTTTCACCACTTTTATTTAACATTGTATTGGAAGTTCTTGCAATAGTGATTAGACAAGACATAGAGAAAATGGAATCTGAATTGGAAAGGAGGAAGTAAAACTGTCATCATTTGCAGGTGACATGATAGTATACATAAAAAATTCTATAGTATCCACCAAAAAACTATTTGACCAAATAAGTGAATTTGGGAAAAAAAGCAGGATACAAAGCCAATATTCAGAAATCAAAGGCATTTTTATATACTAACACTTAAACATCAGGAATGGAAACCAAGAAAAAGTCCCATTCACTATAGCAACAAAAAATATAAAGTACCTAAAAATAATCTCAACCAAAGAGGTAAATGACCTGTACTTGGAAAACTACCCAACACTGAAGAAAGAAATTAAGAAAGATGTGAATAAATGGAAGCATTTATACTGTGTTCATGGATTAGAAGAATTAACAACATGCTACACCAAAGCTATCTAATCTAAATGTACATACTACCAAAGCTACCTATAGATTCATTGCAATCCCTATTAAAATACCAATGGCGTATTTCACAGATCTAGAAAAAGTATTTCAAAAATGTATATGGAACCAAAAATCATCACAAATGGCCTCAGCAATCATGAGAAAGAATAAAGAAGGAAGGATCACAATCTGATATCAAACTATTACAAGGCCACAGTAATCAAAACATTCTGGTACTGGCATAATAACAGACAAATAGATGAATGGAAGATAACAGAGAGCCCAGAAATACACCCATGTCTGTATGGTGAATTTATATTTGACAAAGTGGTCAGGAGCACAAAATGGAGTAAAAATAACTCGTTCAACAAATGGTATTGGGAGAATTGTACAGGTACATGCAAAAAAAATGAAACTAAACCACCAACTTATACCATACACCAGAATAAATTCAAGGTGGATAAAGAACTTAAATATAAGTACCATAAAAATGCCATAAAAGTCCTAGAGGAAAACATAGGCAGTGAAATTTCAGATATCCCATGAAGCAATATTTTTGTGTATATATATACTGGGGCAAGGGAAATAAAGGAAAACATAAACAAATGAGACCACATAAAATTCAAATGCTTCTGCATAGCTAAAAAAACTATCATTGAAATGAAAAGGGAACCAAGCATATAGGAAAACCTATTTGTCAATGATACCTTGGAAAAGGGTTTGATCTCCAAAATATATGAAAAACTCATAAGAATCAACAACAGGAAAGCAAACAATTCAATTAAAAATGGACAAAGGACATGAATAGACACTTCTCTGAGGAGGACATAGAGATGGCCCACCAACATATGCTAGGATGATCAACATCACTAGCCATCAGAAAGATGCAAATTAAAACCACAGTGAGAAATACCACTTCACACTAGTCAGAATGGCCATCATTTTTTGCCTGAATATAAGTGTTTATTAAAACTGTATTTATAATTGCCCCAAATTAAAAATAATCCAAATTTCTTTCAAAGGATAGAATACATTGTGGTACATCCATATAATGGAATACAACTCAACAATAAAATGAAACCAGTTATTTACAAACCCACACAAGAACTTGGATGAATTTCAAAGGCATTAGCCTGAGTTAAAAAACAAAGCCAGATTTAAAAATTTATATACTTTATGATTATATTTATATAACATTCTTAAAATGACAAAACTGTAATGATAAATAACATGTTATTTGTTGCCAGAGGTTGGGAGGTATGTGTGAGGGGAATAAAGGGAGAGATGTAACTATAAAGAGATAGCATGGAGTTTTGGGGGGGTGATGGAACTTTTCTGTAAATAGCTTATGGTGGTGGATACATAAATTTATGTGTGCTAAAATTTTGTAGATGTTCTTTTTAAAAGTCTATTTTAATGTGTAACAATTTTAACAGAAAAAATAGAAGAAAGTAATGGAGAATAAATCTGAAATTAAACAAGATGTTAAAATATTACTTTTTAATGGGCAATACCACAGTGTGTAAGGAAATGACATAAGAAAAATGGAAGCACAGTTACCTGAAAACTCCTACTCTCCACAGAAACATTGAAAAATAAACAGGAAGTTTCAGAACTCTGGAAAACAATCAAAGGTTTACAGCAACCAAGTAAACAATAATTTAAAGTAGAGGAAACTTTAAAATGGCAGCAAAGTTTTAGGGTGTTTTTATTTGCCCCTGCCCCACACTCTCCCCAACTCACTGGTAGCCTTAAAATGGCTAGCTGCATTTGTAACCCTGGACACTAGTCCCAAAGAGGTAAGAGCAGATCTTACTCACAAATTATTCTTTTAACCTGTCAGAGGGCTACCTAAAGACTAATGCAAGCTTCTGTTACCTGTTTAATAAGTCAAAAAACAACAAATGCTGATAGGATGTGGAGAAAAGGGAACCCTAGTACTGTTGGTAGGAACACAGACTGGTGCAACCACTGTGGAAAACAGTGTGAAATTTCCTCAAAAAAACTGAAAATGGAACTGTCTTTTTGATCCAGTGACTCTGTTACAGAACAGAACCATGGAGCTGGGGAACAATATAGTATTACTGAATGAACTTCCCTCCTCCCAGGGTCCCCTGTACTAGGTTTACCTTGCTTGACCCTCACCAGGGAATTATGGCTTTCCATTCCAGAGTTCGGTGAAAAGGAAAGGAACTATTTATTCAAAAGTTATGCACACCTAGAGTAATGGCTTAATATCTTCATTAAAATTCCAAAGACCCTTAAAACACTCACAAACACACACAGTTCTTCTTTGTCCCCTTCACCCAGTCAGGGGTACCATATACCAGAAAGAAATAGAAGTCTGTGGCTCAGGTAGCCCCCAGTTCTTCCCAGTAATTCATGCTTGGCTGGCAGTACTCCCACAGTTCCCAGCACCATTAGCTGTATCTCAGGGACCTCCAGTTCTTAATCAAAACACATGTGGCACTTTCTCATGTCCTACCAGCAAGAATCCTTTCACCCCTTTCCTTCCCATAATGTCTCTCCCACACTCTTCCAAACAGCTAAGAGAGAGCTGTGCATTCCTGCTACATCTTGCTTTTCAGCTTCCTAAACTGAGTGGCAAAGGGAGCCCCCAAACTGCATGGTTCTACCCAAAAATACATGGTTCCACAGTCACCAAAAACCACGTGTTTCCCCCAACCTCAAGATGAGGTTGTTCCCTCATGGCTGCTATACCTAGGTTTAAATCCCAGTGTGAATCTTCCGCTGCATCCCCATTTCCAACAATTGGCTATACCTGCCAGTGTTCCCATATTTTTTCAGCTTTCCTGGGCTGCCATAGTAAGTTCAGGCAGTCATGGCCCTGTGATATGGAGCCAACCATCTCCAAGCTCCCATGTGAGTGCTATAACCAGGGGTCGTTGCCTCCCAGTTACATCTTGGGTAGAAGACACTCCTACCTCCCTGGCTCAAAGTCTGGCCACAGCTATTTAACATATCTGTTTAACCAGTCAAAAGTTATAGGTTAAATGACAATTCTTGCAGTTATTTGCAAAACTGTTGATATGCAAAATAATTCACAATGTCCCTGCTCCATGTGTTCCATCCTCCAGTTCATGGGGGTGAAGACATCCTATTTTTTAAAATATTTTCTGGAGACCCCAAGTTCTGGACCCTGTCACAAATCCCTCTTGGGGGAGGCCCTGGTTGCACCCTGTTTCAATTCCACTGCTGGAATTATACCCCAAGAATCCTGAGTCATTAATTTGAAAGAACTTATGCACCCCAATGTTATGCAGCAGCATTATTTACTATAGCTAAGTCCTGGAAACAGCCTAAGTGTCCATCACTAGATATGGGGATCAAAAATTGTGGTACATTTACAAAATGGAATACTATGCCCCGAAAAGAAAGAAGGAACTTCTACCTTTTGACACAACATGGATGGAACTGGAGAATACTATACTATGTGAAATAAACCAAGGAGTGAAAAACAATACTGTATCTCACCTACAAAAGGAACCTAATGAACAAAAGAAAAAATGAGCGAAATAGAACCAGAGGCATGAAAACAAGGAACAGACTGACAGTGACCAAAGTGTAGAAGGGAGGAGGATGAGGGTGGAAAGAAGCTGAAGGGACTGTATAAGGAACATGTATGAATAACCCAAGGACAGGGACAATAAAGTGCTGATTGACATGGGAGCCAGGAGGTGTATTTGGAAGAGGAGAAAAAAGGGGGAAATATTTAGACAACTGTAATAGAACAACAATAAAATATTTACTAAAAAATAAAATTTGGAAACCTTGAAAAAAATCTCCAAAAAGTATAAGTATAAAAAATACTAAGTATTAAATATAACTTTTAAAGCAGTCCGAGAGAAAAAAGACACATTATTTACATAAAAGAACAATAAAAATAATGTTTGGGTTCTCAAAAGAAATAATGGAGGCCAGAAAACAATAAAATATTCTTTAAAAGGCCAAAGGAGGGTGGCTTGTAGTAAATAAGGTCATCCCAGAATTATGTATCTGCCAAAAACATTTTTAAATGAAAATAAAATAAAGATGTTTTTAAATAAATGGGACTTGGTACTAATCTACAGCAGAAATTTAATTTAAAATAATAAAGATTTAATATTTTCTAAAGACTGAATCAGATGGAAATATGTAACAGCAGGAAAATCTTAATTAATAACTCCTTATAAGAATCTATCCTAAGATCATATCATAAATATGGTCAAAGGTACATATATTAAAACTTTAACATTTGCATTATGTATAGTAGTCAAAATAGAAAAATACGGACTGCAAGTTCTTTTTCAGTCATTCAATTACCTATGTGCCAGATGCATAGCACTGGAGGTAGATCATTGCACAAGGTGATAAAAGTACATACAATTGGAATATATAATATGTTTGATGCTAATTTATTGCCAGAGCTACAGAGTCAAATGATACCCAGTAGAAACAAGTGTGGGAATACATTATAAGTGGAGTGTTTGGGGGAATTTTAAAGTCAAGATTTCAGCAGAAACCCAAAGGAGATCAGATATGATTTGTAAAACATGTTTTGATCTTCAAAAGAGTCTATAAGATTTATTAATTTTCCAAATCAAGTAATAGGCATATAAAGTTAAGAATCACACAGTTAGAAAGTGACAGCCACTTCTCAATTAAGAAGCATGAAGAATGCAGTTTGAAAAACTCTTCTTAAACACATCACAACACTATATTTTTTATAAAGTGAAACAAGAAAAAATATCTTATCTCAAATATGAGATAACTATCTCCCAAGACCAGAAGTACAGCAGAGATGCTCTAATTAACCACTTGCGGGACCACAGCAGAACTTAAACTACTCCATGAGACAGGATAATTGGAAGGAGTAATAACAATAATGGTGAAAAGAAATCATCAGGATCCCTGGAAAAAATCCCAATGGATTTAAGAGAGCAAACTTGCATATGTAACCCTCCCTTCCATCACCACCAGTAACTCAATTTTTTGGCAGATTTTCAGAAGTAGTTTCATAATGGTACTTCACTAATACAATTTAACCAGCTGTATGCAATGACCCTCAAATGATAAATATTTCAGCAGTAATTTGTACCTATTCTTTCCTTAGAATAGCTATTCCTCTATATAACAAAGATAAAGAGAACTAACAGTTTGTGAATGTCATCTACAGAGTTTATCACTTAGGGATATAGCTATGTAAATAGAAAACATCTCAGGTATTGTGATCCCTCCTACTTTGTTCTTCTTTCTCAAAAGACCATCTGCTATTCAGGGTCATTTATGGTTTCATGTAAATTTTTAAAGTATTTGTTCTATGTCTGTGAAATATGCCATTGGTACTTTAATAGGTATTGCATTGAATCTGTATATTGCTTTGGGTAGTATGGACATTTTGATGATGTTAATTCTTCCAATCCATGAACATGGTATATGTTTCCATTTGTTTCTGTATTCCCTGATTTCTTTCTTCAGTGCTGTGTAGTTTTCTGCATACAGGTCTTACCTCCTTGTTCAGGTTTATTCCCAGATATTTTATTTTTCTTTTTGCTATATTGAATGGGATTTTTTTCTTGATTTCTGCTCCTGCTGATTCATTGTTAGTATACAAAAATGCCTTTGATTTCTGGATACTGACTTTGTATCCTGCTGTTCTGCCAAATTCATTAATTAGTTCAAGCAGTTTTTTGGTAGAGACTATAGGATTTTCCATAGACCAATGGAACAGAACAGAGAGCCCAGAAATCAACCCAACTCTCTACAGTCAAGTAATATTCAACAAAGGGGGCAGTAACATAAAATGGAGTAAAGATAGCCTCTTCAACAAATGGTATTGGGAGAACTGGACAGCTACATGCAAAAAAATGAAACTAGAACACAAACTTACACCATACACCAAAATAAATTCAAGGTGGATAAAAAACTTAAATATAAGCCATGACACCATTAAAGTCCTAGAGGAAAACATTGACAAGAAAATCTCAGATATTCCACACAACAACATTTTTACTGATATTTCCCCTACAGCAAGGAATATAAAGGAAAGAATAAACAAATGGGATCTCATCAAAATAAACAGCTTTTGCATGGCTAAAGAAAGCAGTATTAAATTAAAAAGACAACCAACTGTATGGGAAAACATATTTGCCAATGATACTTCAGACAAAGGTTTAATCTTCAAAATATACAAAGAACTTACATGACTCCACTCTAAGAAGACATCTAACCCAATTAAAAAATGGGAAAAGGACTTGAACAGACACTTCACCAAGGAGGACATAGAGAATATCCAGAGACACATGAAGAGATGCTCAATATCGCTAGCCATCAGAGAGATGCAAATTAAAACCACAATGAGATACCACTTTGCACCAGTCAGGATGGCTATCATAAACAAAGCAACCAACAACAAATGTTGGAGAGGGTGTGGGGAAAAGGGGTCCTTAGTTCACTGTTGGTGGGATTGCAAACTGGTACAACCATTATGGAAAACAGTATGAAATTTTCTCAGAAAAATAAAAATCGACCTGCCTTTTGACCCAGCAATTCCACTGCTAGGATTATATCCTAAGAATCCTAAAACATCAATATCAAAGAACCTATGCACCCCAATGTTCATAGCAATACAATTTACAATAGCCAAGAGCTGGAAGCAACCTAGGTGCCTGTCAGTAAATGAATGGATCGAAAATTTTTGGCACATATACACAATGGAATTCTATGCAGCAGAGAGAAAGAAGGAGCTACTACCCTTTGCAACAACATGGATGGAACTGGAAAGCATTATGCTGAGTGAAATAGGCCAGGTGTTGAAAGACAAATACCATATGATCTCACGTTTAACAGGAAGCTAAACAACAAAATGAACAAGCAAGCAGAATAAAAACAAAGACACTGAAATAGAGAACAAACGGACAGTGACCAGAGGGGAGAGGGAAGGAAATTTAAGGGAGAAAAAGGGAAGGGATGTTGAGGAACAAGTATGAAGGACACAGGGATGAGGACTTGGGGGGAGAAAATTGGAGGGAGGTGGAGAGCACAGGGTGGGGGGGGCTGAGATAGGAGTAATAGACAGAAAACTGTACTTGAAAAATAACTAAATAAAATTTTAAAAAGAAGAAAACATCTCAAGCTTTTAAAGTAAATATATTGAAAGTTAAGTTCAGACCTTCATTCACACTATGATAAACCTCTGCAATTGAACAGGAAACAAATCTCAATTAAAAAGTAAACTTTCAAGTTCATGGTAGGAAAAATGAAGACTTTAATCTGGTGCTGAATCCACAGAAAAATAATACAGGTATTTAGGAAAGAAACAATTAGCTCAGAAATTTCAAAAATTGTTAGAGTGCATCTTCGACAGCTCTGCTTTATGTAATTTTCACTATATGGGTAAAGCTACATAGACTATAACATGAATGCAAATGGAAGTTAGTAAGAATTTTAAAATAATCTTCCATTTTGTAAAACTTTCCACCTTTTTTAATATTCTTAGCAATGAGCCTTGTGCAATTATCTAGCTCTTATCTGAGGAGGAAAACAAAAAAAGAATGAAACATACACACCGCGCATTAAGATTGCCTCAGTTCTTTCATTCCTATGCATTCCACATTTTAGGGCCACAAATTTCCTTTACTAAGGGATTCAGGGATTAAATAGAACCCATTAACCAATATAAAATGTTGGAGGAAAAAAATTCAGTACATTATTCATATGCATTACCAGTTTCCCATATAATTATTCATTCATTTGATGAAAAATATGTGTTTAGTATTTAGTCTCTGATGATCATTATTTTAGGAACTGATCTGACTAGAAATGCATAAGAAATAATTTCTTCTAGAAGCTCAGAGTTTGGCATAAGGAGGTTAAAGAAGAAAGTTTTTCTTTTCTTTCTTTCTTTTTTTAGTGATAAGTGTTATACTTAAAGCGAAATTTTGATACCAGAAAAGGAAGGTGGAAAGAAATCCCATAGTAAATCAGAAAAAAACTATGAAAGAGGTAAGAGTTGGGCATGTTTTAAAAAGACTCATAGGAATTATTCATGTGACTTTACATGGAAGTGGCATTTTGCTAAGAGAACCCTACGAACAAAAGAATTATCTTTAGGGGGAACTATCCATTTTAATGCAAACATTTTTCTTTCATGGATACAAACAAATTAGTTTGTTGTTGCTTTTAAAAAAACTCTCACTCTGGTTTGCATCTGGATTCCTGCCCCTGTCAGTGCTGTGACTTAAGGCAAATTAATTCAGACCTTCAGATCACAGCTTGATTATTACCTAATATGTATTATCATAGCCTTGTTGCAAAAAATAAATGAAGTAATGTGTGTTGAACATTTCATGGTATCTGCCTTCTGGTTAAAGCTCTTTTTTAAAAAGTTGTTTTATTCTCTCTGGTCATCACATTTAGTGCTGTTTTCACAGATATAAAAACCCTGTGGCATGGCCAGTGGCTTCCTGATAGCTCTGATACATAAATACTTTAGGCCTCAATTCTGCCTTAATGATATTCAGGCAAGCAGCCCAGCGCCTCTCCGAAAGTGTCACCCGTGATCCTTTTGCCATACTATTGGTTACTATTGCCCCCTTTTTTATGTTTTTCATTCAAACTTTATTCACAGCCCTTCCAGAACATTTTCTAAGAATCAGTTAATTATTTAAAATTATGGGGTGCAAAAGGCCCAGGCTGCATTTAACAATGCATAGCAATAAATGAAATTTCGCTCTGTGATTTTCTGCTGTTCAATTAGTATTATTTGATCTTATTCTATTAAGAACTTTCAAAATCATGTCTAAGAGATCTTTTTGGTTGAATTAGAGCCAGTAATCTAACATTTTTTCAAACATTTTATAATCTGTCCAGGGTTAAATAAAGCTAGGCATGATGCCTTTAATCAAGACAATCTTCATTATGCTATTTCTCTTGAAAAATCAGATTACACTTGTAACAGGGGGAACACCCCTCCAGAAATGAGGAGAGGTGGAGAAATGCTGAAGAAAATGCATGCATGTGTTGCCCTGGCAACTGGGAAGACTAATACAAACCAGAAGAAAAAAAAAAAAAGAAGATCATAAGGCTGGTGCCAAAAATTAGGAAGGTGATTGAATGGGACATACCCTCCCATCTACTTCTCCCACATGAGAATTTTTAGACCCCACAGGGGGTCTTTAAAAGATGAGCCACATACAAAGTCCAGCTTTTATTCCTCCAATCCCTGGGTAGCAGGTCCACAGCTAGGGGTTGAGTTTCCTGAGCCAAGGATCTAGACACAGGGATTCTGAGATTCTCCTGCCATGGCACCCTGCCTGTCTGAGAGCATTACAGATTTCAGGTAGGACAGCAGGTAGGGAGAGATTCAGGCCAGGGAACTTAAGGAGGATCAGGCTGACAAGACTCACTCCCCTTCCCCCATGTGGGAAGCTGCAGTGGCTGCTGCTTGGTGGTGGTCCATGCCCTGGCGTGGGCCCAGGAAGCCCTGTGCGCCTTCCCAAGCAGGAAGCCATGGCAGCTGCTGCCTGCCCATGGCCCATGCCAGTGTGGGTTAATTGGCCCCAGCGCAGTCATGGATGCAGGGCCATGCCCCTCTCTGAGCACTTTGGGCCTCATTAGGAGCACTGCTGGTGCTGTGAGCAAGGCTGTTAAGATGTTGGGGTGGTGGGGGAAGATTTGGGCCAGGAGGTCCTGGGAAGCAGTGCAGCCAGGTAATAATCCCTGTGCCCCTTTTCTGCCTGAAAAGCCACTGGAAACCCTCTGGCAGTAACTGACCAGCAATCTGTCACCCCTCCCATGGTGGGGGAAGGGTTCAGCATCAAGAAATCTACTGTTTATATCTATAAGTAAGTAAAAATTTCATTTTACTTTCCACCAGACTTTGTCTCCAAAGTTATTGCCTATGGACAGAAGGCAGTGAGACCCTACTAGCAGTTTGATTACAGTAGTGGTGCCCAATGTGGGATCTTATCCACTTGTGGTAGGTTAAGACCATCTTGGATTAGAGCTGTGGGGCTTCCCAGAACCCAGGGAGTTCTGTACACCTGCTGGGGGCATTGGCCACTTAAACATGCATGGCAGGTGGAAAGGAAACAGGTGTTGGAAAAGAATAGATTCTGGAAAGGAGGAAGGATCAGCTGAGCTTTAGGGCTGTGAAGCAGGGTCCGGGTGAAAACTGGCATTTTCAGGGAAGCAATTGTTTGGGTTCACTAATTGTGAGATTGGTTGACAGAAAAACTTGCTTATGAACATTTGTTAAAATAACAGAGTCATGGATGCCAATTGTCTCTGTTTGTTTCTAGGTTACCTTGTTTCTTTTGGTCATAATGTTGAGCCTGTTGTGTATCTGGGCCAGGAGAGGCCATTCCGAATTGTGTTTGAGGCCAATGAGAGTGATCTTAGGGAGGGAAATCAAGTTTTAAAGATGAGAGTAATGCTTATTTGTGATCATTGGACTCTAGCGCAGATGTCTTCAGAGTTTGTTTTCACTTGAAAGTTGAAGTGGTTTCACATGATGATATAAAATTTCCATTGCTTAGTACCATAACAGCAAAGGTCTTATAACTAAACATCTTCTCCAAAGACTGTCTGGTGGACTCAGAAAGGGTTTAGGTCCCACTTGAGAAGTCTGTCTGCATTGCTGCTTCCTGGGACTCAACAGTTTGGCTGGACTAAATGGTTGGTTGAGTTGATGAAGAATGGGGTGGCCTATTGTCTTCAGTTTAAAACTGCTTTCTTTTCTATTTTAATAATTTGGATAGAAAGGATCTGAAAGTGTTAAAGAGGGGACTCTCATGATATTCCACTGAGCCTAATTTGAGTATAGTAGGTAATAGAGCTTGGACAGGTGTGACACTACTTGCACACCTTCCTCCAAGGAAGCCATTTTTTCCTTAATCAATGACAATGTAGAAATGACCCTTACCTTTGTCATTTAGTTGTCATGGCTCTGATTGTACCTTCTTATGCTCTTGCCATATTTTTTTACGTCCAGAATAAAAGCATGCCAACTCTTCCAATTAATGCTATTCTTTAGACATCATGCATGCCAGTTTCCAGGGACAACTGACTAACCTGGACTTTGCAAGATCTTTCTCCTTCATGTGAAGGATCATCTCCACCCAAGACTCCCTTTGTTAGGGAGCTCTGAACCAGGGTATAGGTAAGACCATGCTTCTTGGCCAGCAGGAAGTAGTTAGAATAGTACAAGACCATTGTCCATCTGCACTTGTAAGATTACAAGTGTCTAGAGTCTTAATGGAGGGAATTGTAATGGGGGGAACTCACCCCCTGTAAATGGGGAGGGGTAGAAAAGTGCTAAAGATGGTGCATGTGCACATTTCCTTGACAACTAGAACAACATATGGATGATGCAGAAAAAAGAGGCATGCAGGCTGGCACCAAAAACTAGGAAGGTGATTGGATGGGGGGAACATAACCTTCCATCTACTTCTGCCATGCAGGGAATTATGGAGGTCAGGTTAAAAGGTGGACTGTTAAAAGTGTGCAAATGTCACACTTTTTTCTCCCCCATCCTCTGGCTAGTGGTTCTGTAGCTTGGGGCTGAGTTTCCAGAGCTGGGGACACAGCCAGAGGGATTTGCAGTGCCCCCTGACATAGTCCTCCATGACCTGCCTATCTGGGAGCATAGAAGCTTCTGACTCAGGGGCACAGACTTATGGAGCCTCAGGTCAACAAGGCCTATGCCCCTTCCCCAGGCAGAAAGTCACAGTGGCTGCCACCCACCCACAGCCCACGCCAGTGTGGGTCAGTTAGCTGTAGCTCCAGTGCGTCCAGGAAGGGTCAGGCTCCATACATGTCCCTGAGTACTTTGGGCCTAAACAGAATTACTACTAGTGCAGGCTGGTAAGAACAGGTGGGGGAGTGAATGGATTTGGGAATGACCCAAGAGGTGGTACATCTGCATGACAAGGACTGTGCTCCTCCCCTGCCCATTGAAACCATGGGAAACTGCTGTGGTGGTCACCTACCAGTAGTCTGCTTGCTCCTCTGGCAGCAAGGCGGGAGTGGGCATCAAGAAATCTGCTGTCTATGTCTGTAAGTAAATAAAAATTTCATTTTTCTTTCCACTGAATTCTGTCTCCACAGTTACTGCTTGAGCAACAGGAAATTGGACCACATTACTAGTTTGGTTATACAATACAGAAAAATTTTTCACAACATAACCCACAGCTATGGAGGTCTTTCTAATGTTTATTTGTTTCGATTAAATTTATAAAATATAATTTTGATTACTTTATATTTTTATTCCTAAATGGTTTTAGAAATTAGACAATAAATAAATCCAAGTAACTTATGTGAATATTCAAATAATTATATCTTACACCAATATTGTTTACTATACCTGATATTTACTGAATCATAATTTATAGACTAAGTAATTCATTTTTTAACTTAATCATTTTATACTTGGTTTCTTCAACTTGAAATGTGAATATGTATAATTTTATTTTTCCCCTGTGGCGTGTGATTTTCTTTTTATCATTGTTTTGTTGTTCAAGTACAGTTGTCTGCATTTTCCTCCATAACTCCCTGCCCACCCATCCATTTACAACTCCCTTCCCTGATTTCACACCCCCTTAGTTTTTTCTATGTGTCCTTTATAGTTGTTCCTGAAAACCCTTCCCATATTTCTCCCCATTATCCCCTCCCCTCTACCCTCTGGTTACTGTCACTTTGTTCTTAATTTCATTGTCTCTGATTATATTTCCTTGCTTGTTTGTTTTGTTGATTAGGTTCCAATCAACAAAAGGTAAGATCATATGGTATTTGTCTTTCACTGCCTGGCTTATTTCACTTAGCAAAATGCTCTCCAGTTCCATCTATGCTGTCACAAAGGGTAGAAGCTACTTCTTTCTTTCTGCTGCATAGAATTCCACTGTGTAAATGACCATAGTAGTTTTTTTTTTATCCATTCATTTACTGATGGGCAACTAGGTTCCTTCCAGCACTTGGCTATTGTAAATTGTGCTTCTATGAACATTGGGGTGCATAGGTTCTTTTGGATTGGTGTTTCAGGATTCTTAGGATATAATCCCAGCAGTGGAATTACAGGGTCAAAACACATTCCATTTTTAGTTTTCTGAAGAAACTCCATACTGTTTTTCACAGTGGCTGAACCAGTCTGAAATCCTACCAACACTACACTAAGGTTCCCTTTTCTCCACATCTTCTCCAACACTTGTTGTTTGTTCATTTGTTAATAATGGCCATTCTTACCAGTGTCAAGAGGTACTTCATTGTGGTTTTAATTTGCATCTCTCTGATGGCTAGTGATGCTGAACATTTTTTCATATATCTCTGGGACCTTTCTAAGTCCTCCTTGGAGAATTGTCTGTTCAAGTCTTTTGTCCATTTTTTAACTGGGTCCTTTGACTTCCTAGCATAGAGTTGTATGAGTCTTTATGTATTTTTGAGATTAAACCCCAGTCTGACATATCATTGGCAAATATGTTTTCCCATATAGTTAGTTCTCTTTTTATTTTTATACTGTTTTCTTTGCAGTGCAAAATCTTTTAATTTTGATGAGATACCATTTGTTTATTCTTTCCTTTATTCCCCTTGCTCTAGGCGAAATATCAATAAAAATGTTGCTGCATGAAATATCTGAGATTTCCCTGTCAATGTTCTCTAGGACTTCAATGATGTCATGGCTTATATTTAAGTTTTTTCCCCACCTTGAATTTATTTTGCTGTATGGTATAAGTTGGTGCTCGAGTTTCATTTTTTTGCACATAACTGTCCAGTTCTCCCAACACCATTTGTTGAAGAGGCTATATTTATTGCATTTTATGTTTGCTGCCCCCTTTGTCAAATATTAATAGACCATTGAGACTTGGGTTTATTTCTGGGCTCTCTGTTCTGTTCCATTGATCTCTATGACTGTTTTTATGCCAGTACCAGGCTGCTTGATTAAAGTGGTCTTGTAATACAGTTTGGTATCAGGTATTGTGATCCCTCCTACTTTGTTCTTCTTCCTCAAAATTGTAGCTGCAATTCAGGGTCATTTATGGTTTCATGTAGATTTTTGAAGTGTTTGTTCTATGTCTGTGAAATATGTCATTGGTATTTTAATAGGTATTGCATTGAATCTGTAAATTGCTTTGGGTAGTATGAACATTTTCATGATATTAATTCTACTAATCCAAGAACATGGTATATGTTTCAATTTGTTTGTTTCTTCCTTGATATCTTTCTTCAGTGTTGTATAGTTTCCTGCATACAGGTCTTTTACCTCCTTGGTTAGGTTTATTCCCAGATATTTTATTTTTCTTTTTGCTATCTCAAATGGGATTTTTAATATAATTTTATTTATTTTTAGAGAGAGGAAACAGGAAGGAGAAAGAGTGGAAGAGAAACATCAATGTGTGGTTGCCTCTCATGTGTCCCCCACTGGGGACCTGGCCTGCAACCCAGATATGTGCCCTGACTGGCAATCAAACTGGTGACCCTTTGCTTCACAAGCCCATGCTCAATCCACTGAGCTACACTAGCCATATGGATTTTTTCTTGATTTCTGCTTCTGCTGTTTCATTGTTGGTATACAAAAATGCCTTTGATTTCTGGATATTGACTTTGTATCCCACTGTTTTGCCAACTTCATTTATTAGGTTCAGCAATTTTTGGGTGGATTCTATAGGGTTTTTCATGTACACTATCATGTCATCTGCAAACAGTGATAGTTTTGTTTCCTCCTTTTCAATTTGGATGCCTTTTATTTCCTTTTCTTGTCTGATCACTATGGCTAAAACTTCCAATACTATATTGAATGGAAGTGGTTAAAGTGCACAACCTTGTCTTGTTCCTGATCTTAGTGGGAAAGATTTTAGTTTTTGCCCCTTGAGTATGATGTTGGCTATAGGTATCTCATATATGGCCTTTATTATGTTGAGTAATGCTCCCTCTACTACTACTTTGCTGAGTATTTTTTACCATAAATGAGTGTTGTTCCTTATCAAAAGCTTTTTCTGCATCTATTGATATGATCATGTGATTTTTGTCTCTGCTTTTGTTTATGTGATTTATTACATCTACTAATTTGTGAATATTGAACCATCCTTGCATCCCTAGGATGAATCCCACTTGGCCATGGTGAATGATCTTTTAATGTATTGTTGGATGCAGTTTGCCAATATTTTGTTGAGGATTTTAGCATTTATGTTCATCAGCGATATTGGCCTAAAGTTTTCTTTCTTTGTTGTGTCTCTATCTGGTTTTGGAATTAGGATGATGCTGGCTTCATAAAAAGAGTTTGGAAGTATTTCATCATTTTGGATTTTTTGGAATAGTCTTTGAAGAAGAGGGGTTAGCTCTTTTTTAAATGCTTTGTAGAACTCACCTGTGAAACCATCTAGTCCAGGGCTTTTGTGTGATGGAAGTTTTTTGATTACTGCTTCAATTTCATTTGCTGTTATTGGTCTGTTCAGGCTTTCTGCTTCTTCCTCGTTGAGTTTTACAAGATTATATTTTTCTAGAAATTTGTCCATTTCACCTAAGTTTTCAAATTTCTTGGCATACAGTTCTTCATAGTAATTTCTTACAATACTTTGTATTTCTGTGGTGTTATTTGTAATCCCTCCTTCTTCATTTCTGATTGTGTTTATTTGCGTCCTCTTTCTCTTTTTCTTGATGAGCCTGCTTAAAGGCTTGTCAATTTTTTTTATCTTTCCAAAGAACCAGCTCCTGGATTCATTTATTCTTACAATTGTGCTTTTAATCTCTATGTCTTTTAATCTACTCTGATCTTGGTTATTTTCTTTCTTCTATTTTCTCCTGGCTGTCTTTGAATTGTTCCTCCAGTTCTAGTAGGTGTAGGGTTAGGTTGTTTATTTGAAATGTTTCCTTCTTTTTAGGACAGGCTTGTATTGCTATATTCTACCCTCTTGGGACTGCCTTCTCTGTGTCCCATGTTTTGAATTGTTGTGAGTTCAATTCATTTATTTTCAAAAACTTTTTTATTTCTTACATGATCTCACTCATAACCCATTCATTGTTTAATAGCATGCTATTCAATCTCCATGAATTTGAGTGTTTTTTAGTTTTTTCCTTGAGTTTGGTTTCTAGTTTCAGTCCCTTGTAGTCCGAGAAAATGCTTGACATGATTTCAATTCCCTTGAATTTGTTTAGGCTTGTTTTGTGCCCTACTATGTGGTATCTTAGAAAATATTTCATGTGCCTTTGGAAAGAATGCAATTTGCTCCTTTGGGATGAAAGGTTCTAAATATATCAGTTTCATTCACTGGATATAGAACATTGTTCAGTGCCACAATATCTCTGTTGATATTTTGTTTGGCATATCTGTCCACTTTTGTCAGTGGGGTGTTAAAATCCCCTACTACAACTGTGTTGCTGTGAATATCTTTCTTGAAGTCCTCCAAGATTTTCTTTATATATTTGGGTGCTCCTACCTAGGTGCATATATATTTACAATGTTTATGTTCTTGATGATTTTTTCACTTGATTATTATGAAGTGACCTTCTGTCTCTTTTTATGTCCTTGTTTTGACGTCTACTTTGTCTGATATGTGTTGAGTATTTTTATCCCATTTTTTTTCCTGTCCATTTGCTTGGAATATTTTTCCACTTCTTCCCTTTCAGTCTGTGTAGGTCTTTTTTTCTGAGATGGATCTCTTGTAGGCAGCATATGTGTGGGTCATGCTTTCTTATCCATTCAGCTCTTTTATATCTTTGGTTTAAGTATTTAATCCATTTATGTTTAAGGTTATTATTAATACGTACTTTTATTGTCATTTTGCTTCTTTCTTTTCTGTACTTCTCTCTATTTCACTGTTTTTCTTCCTCTTCTTAAAACTCTCCTATAGCATTTTTTCAGTGATGGTTTGGTGGAGGTATGTTCTCTGATCCTTCTTTTGTCTGGGAAATTCCTTAGTTCACCTTCCATTTTAATTTACAGCCTTTCTGAATAGAGTATTTTTGGCTGTAGGCATTTGTTTTTCATCACTTGGAATAGTCCCTGCTATTCCCTCCTGACTTAGAGCATTTCCATTGAAAAATCAGCTGCTAACCTTATTGGGGCTGCCTTGTATGTTACTTCTTGCTTCTTCCTTGCTGCCTTTGATATTCTCTTTCATTGCAATTTTGTAATTTTAATTATTATGTGTCTTGGAGTAGACCTCTTTTGTTACTCTTGATTGAGATGATCTGTTTTTCCTGAATATTTGTGACTTTTCTGTCATAGAATTAGAGAAGTTTTCCATCATTACTTGTACAAATATGTTTTCTATCACTTGCTCTTCTTCTTCTCCTTCTGGTATCCCTATTATATGGATATTATTACATTTCATGTGCTCCTGCTGTTCTCTTAACACCTCTTTGTCCTTTCTGAGTCTTTTTTTTTCTTTCTTGCTCTTTCTGTGTGTTTTTTTCTATCTTGTCCTGTAGCTAGCTCACTGATTCAACCATCTCCTTCATCTAGCCTGCTTTTGATTCCTTTCCTTCTACTGTGTTCTTCAATTCAGAAATTACATTCTACATTTCCGCTTGGCTTTTGTTGATAGTTTCTATTTTCTTTTTCTTGTTGAAATAATTTGCAATGAGTTCATTGTAGTTTCCCTGTGGTTTTTGGTAATTCTCAGTGAGCTCATTGAGCTTCCTTATAACCATGGCTTTCAACTCAGTATCTGATAGTTTACTTGCCTGTATTTTATTTAGCATTCTTTCTGAGGCTTTGCCCTTTCTTTTCATTTGGTGTTTGTTTCTTTTTCTTGCCATTGTTTGTGAGACATTTTTGTTAGCCTCTGCTTCTTAAATTGATCTGTTCTGATTCCCGGGATTGTGGTATGAATTCTACAGTAGGAGATCTCTGAGATTCAGTGGTGCAGTCTTTTATATCTCCTGAATTGGGTGCTCTTGGGATGCCATTTATGTTGGCTCTCTGGATGTATTTGGGCTTTGATCATTGTTGGTTCTTTCTTTAGTGGTTCCTTCCCTCCAGCTGTTTGATTGAGAGTTGCTCTGCCCACCATGTTTTTTATGCTGTTTTAACAGTGCAGACCAGTTGTGTTATGGGGATTCTGTCTGAGGTTATGAAGATTCTCTCACTATTCTTCAGTTGTTTGTTATGGGTAATTTCTCCACTATTCAGTCATAATTACAAATTGGTTCTGGGTTGAGTTTAGCATAGCTTCCACTCACTCCTCTGCTATCTTCCTTTATTATCTATTGGTGGTTCCTTTGTTGGTAGGTTCTCCCTTCCAGCAATTATATTGGTGTTCACAGCCCCCACCTACTCTTATGTGATCATTTGGGAGAAGAAGGCAAAATGGACTAAGATAGTGGAAGTGTATTCTATGGGATTCAGATTACCAACACATAGAGAAGAGATAGGAGATTCTTAGTGTAAGTATAGTGTTAACTGTGATATTTCACCCAACTAGCCACTTTTTATAAAAGTTGAAAAGGAGCCCTGGCTGGTTTAGCTCAGTGGATTGAGCGTGGGTCTGCGAACCAAACAACTGCAGTTTGATTCCCAGTCAGGGCACATGCCTGGGTTGCAGGCCAGTTCCCAGCAGGGGACGCATGAGATGCAACCACACATTAATATTTCTCTCCCTCTCTTCTTCCCTTCCCCTCTAAAAATAAATTTATAATATCTTTTTAAAAAGTTGGAAAGGAGATAAGACTTATTATAGCAGAGAAATAATGTGAATTGAATCCAGGAAACAGAGCACTTATGCTAAGTTAGATGATGAAATATAGTGAGAGTAAAGTATAGAAAATAGGTGTACTGTGAGAAGGAATAGAGTTAACCATAACAGTAATAAAGCTCCGGAAGATAGTGAAATGTGCTGAGATCCAGGAGGGGTGCTATTTAGTATTTACAATTTTATGGGACAACATTTATTTATAATAATACTGGAACAACAATAATATGACAAGAACTATATGATCTGAATAACAAGAATAGGAAGTGCACAACTGAGAGTAGTGTGCTATTGGAACACAAGTAAAGTGAAAGAAGGAAAGTTAAAATACACTATGAAAGAAAGAACAAGGAAAACCAGTCAAACAATGACTAAGCAAACAAATAAAATGAAGAAAACTAAACCGAAAGAAGAGAAATAAAAATACTAATAAAATAAAATAAGTAAAAATATTGAAGAAATAATAGTGATACAAATAAACAATGACGTGCAAGTTCTCCGGAATAGCAAAGTGAAATTTGTCTCAGTTTCTCAGTTGTTGGGGTTAGCCTTCTGTTCCCTCTTTGGGTCTGTTTCTGGACTTTTCACAGCTCCAGGTCTTATTGTCTCACCTGGGGGAAAAAAAGAACGCCACCTGGTGACTTTAATTCCACCAAGAGAGCTCTGCTGGTCTTCCTGGAGGTCACAGGCTGAATGGGCTTGGGGTTTGTTATTCTCCCTTCCTATGGTCTTGTGAAGATGGGGGGCCAGGTCTGGGCCATAATCCCAGCCTCCAGCCCAAGTCCTCTGTGCACTGCCAGGGCCTCACTTCTCATCCAGGAGAGGCCAGTGACTTCAATTCATCAGTTGTGCCATCCTTGAGGTGCACTGATTAAGGGCAACTTACACACCTCCTGCTTCCTCTTTGCTGTCCTAGGTGCTGGGCACTCTCAAAGTCTCTTCAAGGTAGTGCAGCTCCCACATTGAGTTAAGTCTTTCTGTGGACTGCTAACTCCCTGTGCTCTGCTGCTTTCCTCTGCAGGGTGTGACTTCTCTTTCCTCTTAGTGAACCAGCTGACCTGTGTAAGAGCTGGGGCAGGGGCAGGGGTGTGGCAGTAGCCAATATGTATTATTTTCTATCATATTAAATAAACATCACTTTTTAAATTTTCAGCCTAAATTTTAATAAATATAAAAAGCAATATTTCACTGAGATAGAGAAGAGATCAATCAGTTGATCAATCCAGTAAATTGTAGATTATTTACCTTTGGAAAAAATTAAATTGTGCTGATTCTGAGATTCCATTCAAATAATTTATTTGATTTATTTAATTTTTTAACATATGTCTTTTACTTTCTATTTGTTTATTAGATTGATGTTTTAGCAGTTTTGATATCAACACATATCGTTTCCTTTTATGTATTATATAACAACTTTCTATGTTTATATTTAATTCTAAATATTTTTCTCTGTTGATATATCCAACATTAAAATATCATTTTCTTCCTTTTTAATTTTTTATTATCAAAATTATTCTTTCCTAAATGTACAGTTTAATATCTGGAGAATAAATATCATGCATAAATACAAGGGTATTATTGTTATGTCAACTCTACATTTCCTTTTGCCTATTTTTTCAGTTACTTCTTTTTGCTATATAGACTTCCTCTACTGTATTTACTTACTTGTGTATGCGAAATCCATTGTAATTTGAGTTTATATTTTAATGATATTTCTTTTGAGATATGCAAACCAGCAATCTGAAACTTCTGATAATATATTTATACTAGATAAAAATATTCTAGAATATTCCACAGAATATGATCCTGAGCATTTTCACTGAAACTGGCCATACCAAACAAAACTGACATAAATGTTTAATATTATACTTTATTAATATTGTTTACTTGCCACAGTAATTGGGTATATTAGACTTTAGCAACTCTGCAATTCACATGAAATATTAGTTTACATATTTACCCTTCTTTGCCTTTGTTTTTTTAATTTTTTTAATTAAAGTTTCACTCAACTTTATTCTGTATTAGTTTAAGATGCACAGCAAAGTGGATAGAAAATCATGTAATTTAGAGTCATTAAGAAGTATAAATTGGTAGCTGCAAAATCATCACAGAGATAGAGATTATAATATAGGAAATACAATTGATAATATCATGATAACTATGTATGGTTTCAGGGAGTACTTGAAAATTAGGGGACAGTCTCTCTTTGTTTTATAGTGGTCTACTTTCCAGTTCATAAAGAATCAGTACCTTTTTTTCTCTCTGGATTTAAACCAGATTTAGGGACTTATTCAATAATATCATTCTTCATAACTTTGCTTTTCTTAAATCATTTTTTAAGTACTCAGTATTTGTTTGGATGACTATAGAATTGTTTGGTTACTTTGAACAGATGATTTTAATTTAGAATATGTACAAGATCCCACAGAAACTCTGAAAATTTTCTCCTGTTAAAGGTCATCAAAAAATAAGAATGTGGATAAAATAGATTATGAGTCCCTCTGTGCTTTACCAATGTCTTCTCACATTAAAATTAGATTCCTCAGTTTCTCTATAATTTTTGGTTGCAATTGTTTAAATTTCAGCAAAGATATCTTATAGATAGAAATACAGTTGTATGTGGATTTCTAACTGGTTTCCCTCCATGTGGCTATTAAGAACTGTGGTACTGAAGAACTGAACATTTTACATAAAAGTAGCATTATACATAACTATGGCTTAGTCATAAGTGTTTCCAAGCAACAAAATCAAATGGTGAGACTGTAACTGTCTTATAGGAACTCTCTGTTAGTCACAAACCCCAACTGGCTTTTGAGTTTATGCATTTTGTGATTACACGTGTTATTCTTATGACTCATTTTATCATTCACATATATAATTTTGATGATTTCCACTTATTCTTAAAGGAAATATAAGTAATTTATTTGCATTAATATATACTTCTCCTCTCAAAATCTGATATTTTAAAAACATATTTGTATAGCTTATTGCTACCTTTTATAATTTAAAATATTTATCAGGCATTTTAACACAGTAATTTTTGTTATGGTGAAGCAAATTGATTAGTCTATTTATATTTCTATTCCCTTATCTTCAAAATAGCTTTTGCAATGCAATTTAAAAAAAAGTTATTTAAGATGCATGGATTGGGACAATTTGAAATAATTTTTTCATGGAAATAATATTTTTCTCTATGAAATTCCACTCTGCTTCTTTTTCCCCTTTATTTATTTGTTTGTTTATTTATTTATTTATTTTATTGGTGTGACATTGCTAATAAAATTGTATAGTTTTCAGTTGTAGAATTCCACACTACATCATCAGTACTATAAATGTCTCCTGTATTTCCTGACCTTCTTTCTCTCTGGTAAACACCATACTGTTGTTTGTCTTTGGTTTTCTGTTTTTTTCCTTAATCCCATCATATTTTTCACCTAGCGCCCCAACTCTCCCCCTACTGACAGTTGTTAATCTGTTCTCTGTATCCATGAGTCTATTTCTATTTTGCTTATTTATCTTATTTATTAGATTCCACATGTAAGTAAAAATTCATATGGTATTTGTCTTTCTCTAACTGGCTGATTTCACTTAGCATAATAATCTCCAGATCATCCCATGCTGTTGCAAAAGATAAGATTTCCTTCTTGTTAAGCCAAAATACTATCCCATTGTGTAAATTCACCACAGCTTTTTTATCCACTCATATACTGCTGGGCACTTGGGCTGCTTCCAAATCTTTTCATTTTTTAATATTTTATTTATTTATTCATTTGTTTATTTGTTTTAGAGAGAAGGGAATGAGGGGAGAAAGGAAAAGAAAGATCTATGTGCAAGAGATACACATATTGGTTGCCTCTCACATGCCTCCAACTGGGGAACTGGCCCACAACCCAGGCATGTGCTCTGTCCACAGGACAGTACTCAATCCACTAAGCCACTTCACCCAAGACCCAAATCTTGACTATCATAAATAATGCTGCAATAAACAAAATGGTGCATATATTCTTTCAAGTTAGTGTTTCGGGTTTCAATAATATATTCCCAGATATGGAATTGCTGGGTCATAAAGCAGCTCCATTTATAATTTTTGAGTTAACTCCATACTTCTTCCCACAGTGGCTACACCATCTACATTCCTATCAACAATGCAAGGGTTCCCCTCTCTCCACATCCTCACCAGCACTTGTTTATGAATTTATCGATGATAGTCATTCTGACAAGTTTGAGATGATATCTCATAGTCATTTTAATTTGCATTTCTCTGATGATTAGTGATGTTGAAAATCTTTTTATATGTCTATCAATCTACATGTTCTCTTTGAAGAAGTATCTTTTCACATCTTACGTTCTCCCATTCACTATACTGTCTTTTTATTTTGTTAACAGTTTCCTTCACTGTGCAAAAACTTTTTAGTTTGCTGTAGTCCCATTTGTTTATTATTTGTTTTGCTTACCTTGCCTGATAAATATATCATAAAATATTGTTACAAATAATGTCTGAGATTTTACTGCCTATGTTTTCTTCTAGGATTTTTATGGTTGTGTTATAATATTTATGTCTCTAATCATTTATATTTATTCTTGATTGTGTTATAAGGGGATGATCTGGTTTCATTTTCCTGCATATATATGTGTCCAATTTTCCCAACATAATTTATTGAATAAACTATCTATAATCCATTGTATGTGCTTGCTTCCTCTGTCAAATAATGGACTATAAAGGTGTCAGCTTATTAATGGGCTCTCAGTTGTGTTCTATTGATCTCTATGTCTGCTTTCCTGCCAGCACCATGCTGTTTTGATTACTATGGCCTTGTAATATAGTTTACCTTGTATATTAGGTAACATGATTCTTCCAACTTTGTTCTTTTTTCTCAGAATCACTCTTTCTCTTCAGGGATTTTTCAGTTACATATAATTTTTTGAAATATTTGTTCCAATTCTCTGAAATACACCAATGGTATCTTGATAAAAATTGCATGAAATCTATACATTGTTTTGGGTAGTACACACATTTTAATTATGTTAATTTTTCCTATCCATGAACATAATATGTGCTTCCACTTATTTGTATCTTCTTTAATATCTTTATTCAGTGTCTCATAATTTGCCAAGTATAGGTCTTTTACATCCTTGGTTAAGTTTATTGTTAAGAATTTTGCTGTTTTTGAAGCAATGGTGAATAGGGTTGTTTTCCTATTTCCCTTGCTTTTAGTTTTTTTATTGGCATATAAAAGTGCAACTGATATCTGGATATTAATTTTGTATTCTGCTACATTGCTGAATTTATTTAGCAGTTCTAGTAGTTTCTTGGCAGAATCTTTGGGGTTCTTTATATATAGTTATCATGTCCTCTGCAAATAATCACAGTTTTATAACTTCCTTTCCAATTTGAATGCCTTTTATTTCTTATTCTCATCTGTTTGCTATGGCTAGGAATTCCAGTACTATGTTGAATAAGAGAGGTAAAAACAGACATCTCTGTCATGTTCCCAATCTTGAGGAGAATGCTTGTAGCTTTTGCACATTGAGTATGATGCTGGCAGTGGGTTTGTCATATATGGCCTTTTTATGTTTAGGTATGTTCCCTCTACTCCCACTTTGCTGAAAATTTTTATCAGAAATAGATGCTAAATTTTATCAATTTTTATCTATATCTATTGATATAATCATGTGGGTTGTATTTTTCTTTTTTATGTGGCATATCACATTTATTATTTTGCAAATGTTGTACCCACTTTGTGTCCCCAGAAAATAATCCTATTTGATCATAGCATATAATCTTTTTAATAAAGTATTACTACTACATTCAGTTTCCTAATATTTTGTTGAGGATTTTGCCATCTATGTTCACTGGGGATATTCACCTATAATCTCCTCTTTGTGCAATGTCTTCATCTAGTTTTGAAATTAAGATAATGCGGGCCTTGTAAAATGATCTTAGGAGTCTTCCCTCTTATGTTTTGTGGAAATGCAAATTAAAACTACAATGAAAGATAACACCTCACACTAGTTGGAAGGTCAGAAAGACTATCATGCATCAACAGATAAAGGAAAACCCCTTTGCACTGTTTGTGGGAATGCAGATTGGTGTAGCCACTGTGCAAAGCAGTATGGAGATACCTCAAAAAATTCAAAATGAAACTGCCCTATGACCCAGCAATTTCTCTTCTGTAAATTTATCTGAAGAAATCCAAAACACTAATTCAATAGACTATAAGCACCCCTATGTTTATTGCAGCATTATTAACAATAGCCACATTTACAAGCAGCCCAAGTGTCCATCAGTAGATGAGTGGATAAAACAAGTATGAAATATTTACACAATGGAATACTACTTGGCCGTAAAAAAGGAAAAGAAGAAGAAATTACCTTTGGGAAAGAGTGGATGGACCTGGAGAACATTATTCTAAGTAAAATGTGCCAGTCAGAGAAAGACAAATACAATATGATTTCACTCATATGTGAAGTCTAATAAACGACCTGAACTAACAAACAAAATAGAGACAGATCCATAGGTAGAGAGCTGGATGACTGCTCCAGGGCAAAGGGTTAAAGGTGGAGGGATTGAGCAAAATAGAAAAGTGACTCATGGACATGGACGACAGTGCAGTGACTGCTTTGACAGGGGGAAGGTGTAAGTGGATGTAGAAGAAGATATGAGGTGGACAAAAGGTAATGAAAAAATACAACTAAAATAAAAGTAAAGACAAGATTTGAAACACCCTCAAAGAAGGCTTGTGGGTGACAAAAAGACTCATAAAGGCTTACTCAACATCATAAGTCTGTAAGGAAATGAAATTTAAAACCATATTATTATGAAACTACATGCTCAATGGAATTGTTAAAATTAAAAAACTATCCACAAATTAAAACAATCAGATGCTACTATGAGAATATATCAAACATTTATAACCCTGACAATACCAGTTGCTGATGAGAATGTGTAGTGTCATTGCTGTTGGAAATACAAAATACAATAAAAACTTTCGAAGGTAAAGTTTGGTCATTTCCTGCAAAGCTAAATTTAGTCCTGTCATGCAATTAAGCAATCATGCTCCTAGGTACTACTCAACTGCTTTAAAAAAATTATGTCCATCTGCTGAACTTTATGTCCCATGAATATTTTTTATATTCAAAGATATTTATTGAGCACCTGTCATGTGGCAGATCTTATTCTAGTTGCTAGAGATGGGGAGTTAAAAAATAAACAAATACATAGTTTGAACTGCAATGCAGAATAGGGAATATGGTGAATAATATTGTTCTTCCTATGTATGGTTCCAGATGGGCACTTGAACTCTTGGGGGGAGTCACTTTATAAATTATATAATTGTCTAACCACTATACTATATACCTAAAACTAAT
The DNA here is from genome assembly GCF_021234435.1 of Artibeus jamaicensis. Lineage (NCBI taxonomy): Eukaryota > Metazoa > Chordata > Mammalia > Chiroptera > Phyllostomidae > Artibeus > Artibeus jamaicensis. Next base: position 3,241,686 of record NW_026521810.1, on the reverse strand, counting down.
ATAATATCAAATATCAACTGTAATTTAAAAATAAAATTAAGAAAATATTATGTCTATAAAGTATACAATTGCATATGAAAGTTTATAGCAGTTTTATTTATAATTGTCCCAAATTAAAATAAATTAAGTTGGTCTTTAATAGATATGAATAAAAATGTGTTTCAAAAAAATAGGAAAAATGAATAACATCCATACAGTGGAACACTATCCAACAATAAAAGTTATTGATTTGTGCATTAACAGAGATTAATGTTAAAAGTATTTATCTAAACCAGCAATTTTTAATGCATTTCACTTTATAGCACACATAAACTAATTACTAAATTTTTGTGGCATACCAAAAAAATTTTTTTTGCCAATTTGACAAAAGTAGGTATAAATTTGACTTATCACACCAGATAACTGTTGTTGTGTTGGCTATTGTTATTTATTTTATTTGACAATAGGAAAAAAGAGGTCCATGCCCCTGACTAAACAGTTGGTTTTAGAATGTTTTAAAAATTGTTGTAGCACACCAGTTGAAAATTACTACTATACATAAAAGAAACAACATTGAAAAAGCCACATACGATATGATTCAATTCATATAATATTCTAGTAAAAGCAAAACTCTAGAGACAGAACAAGATAATTTTTTCCCAGATGTTTAGAATGAGGGGAGTGTTTGACTTGGGGAAACACAGAAGATTTGGGAGGTAGTAAAAATAACTGGTATGAAAATTATGGTATATAGATTTCTGATGTTATGCATTTATCAAAACACAGAGCGTACTTCACAAAAAGTAAATCTTAATAAGTGTTAATACTTAAAAAATAGAAATTAAGGGAATTCAGGATATTTTGCAGATCATGACAAATTATTTAAATGAATTATAAATATATGACATAATATCACTACAGGGGATGATGGAAAGAATTGTGTAATTGTACATAGGTCTATACTCTACTTGGTAAAGTAATTTCTTATGGGGATGAAGGTTAACAATTCTGAAACCAATACTTATGCATACTGAGACTTTACAAATAATACCTGGTTGTCAAATGGTGGGGAAAAAAGATTCTTAGTTTCAATAGTAATAGATTATATATAAGCAAGGGAGAAGACTAAAATAAATCATATGGTATTGTTTTAGATTCAGGACTTATAGTTGGCTTAATATAAGTATGGAGAGATTACTTTAAAATTATTATGTGAGTATACATAAGTCAATATAGATATATGTCCTACTGAGTGCCTAGGAGCAATAACCTTCTAGTAGCAACCATGCATTCAGATCTTGGTTTATAATATATTTATCCAATAAATGAAATCAGGCTGCAGGGAGAAATAGCCAATTCAAAAGCTGAAGCTGGCTCATATACAAAATGAGTCTTGAGCATCCTGTAGTTCAAAAATGAAATGAAGTGTTTAAGCAAACAAGATGAAGTCTTTTCAGAAACAACACAGGGACTAATCTGAAGTAGCTTTCAATGGCCAAAGGTAGAACAATTTTGTCAGCAAAATTAATAATGTAAAATTGAAGTACAACATAAAAGAGAAAATAAACGCCCACAGGTCTACATTGATATAAATAAGTAATTAAATAAATAATAAAGAAGAATTAATCTGTGCAAATAATTTATACAGATACTCCCTCTCAAGAATGTGGAGCTAAATTCTCAACTCTTTAAGTGTATGTTGTGCTTAGTGTCTTGCTTACAAAGTAAGGAAAGGAGAGATAGTGACTTTACAGTGGAGTAACCCAGCAATGACTACCTCAGCCAGGCAATCAAAGTTAATACAATCATTAATGCATCATGCTGATACAATATACTCTTGATATGTTGTATTGAGACTGACAGTTCACCTCTGTGAGCTTCCTTCCTCAAATCCATAACCCAGTGGACTGCAAGAAAAACATCAGACAAACCAAAATCGAAAGGTATTCTACAAAATATATGACCGGTACTTTGAGAAGCTGCTACAGAACAGAGAAAGCTAAAGAGACAGGATACTGAAGTCCAATGTGGAATGCTGAATGGGTATCCTAAAAAAGAGAGAGAAAGAATATAAAAGATAAAACTAGTAAAATCTGAATAAGTGGTGGTTAGTTAATAGTTAGGTACTGATATAGTTCTTTGGTTATGATGAATGTACCATAGAGAGAAAATATGGAAGTTTCATACACTGGTGGTGAAAGTATGACATGGTATAACCAGTTGGGAAAATAGTTTGAATGTTTTTAAAAGTTGAACTGAAACCTAAATCAAATAGCTACACAGATTCTAGGTAAAATGTACACTCCAAAAAAATATTGTACACAAATGTTCATAGCAGCTTTATTTATTTATAATAGTAAAAAATAGAAACAATCAGAATGTCCTTAAACAAATATGTGAATAATTATGTTATACCCACAAAATGGAAAACTCCCAGTAATAAAAAGAAATAAAATATGTTTTATTGATACACATATAATATGGATGAATCTTACAATTTATGCTTAATGAAAGATGCCAGAAAAAAGCATACTATGTAATTTTATTTGTATAAATAAAATTTATACAAATGTAAATGCAACAAACATAATGCAAGTGGGCAAAAGGCACATTGCGGTTGCCTGGGGCCAGGGGTGAGTGATGGGAGAGTAGGGATAAATTATAAAGACCACATGGAAATATGTGGACATGATAGATATGTTCATCATCTTAGTCATGGTGGCATTTTCATGGGTGTATAAATATGTCAAAATGCATCAAATTGTACACTTTAAATAGGTGCAATGAATGTCAATTATACCACAATAAAGTTGTTAAAAATAACTCTAGGTGACTCTATACCATAGTTTCTGGGACAATTTTCCCAAGCCCAAGAGACAAAAGATTTTTCTTTCCTTAAAAGTTATGAGCCTTGAACTTCCACCAAGATGGAGGCATAGGTGGAGACAAAATGCTTTCTCACACAACCAAGTTTAGAGATAACTAAATATAGCAACAGAAAACATAGTCAGAACACAGAAAATTAACTTTTTGGAAGTCTGATAACAACAAATTCTTCAGCTGACCCATAAGAGGGGCGAAACCAGCAGCTGGCAGAGTGGGGTTGCACAGGAAAACTTGGTCAGATGGACTCAGGCGCAAGGAATCCAGAAGCAGGGTTGGACCTAGAGAGAGACACAGGGAGCGACCTCGGGGAAACAGGGAGGGAGCAGGGCTGCAGGTTGACTGTGGTCTCGCGCATTCATGCACGGATAGACAAGCAAGGGAGTGGGGATTGGACCGGACCCAGTGGGTCCCTTCAGCCAGCGGCAGCAGAGGGCGCCACCATTTCCCGTTCTGACCACGCCCCCACATACAGCCTCAAAACCCAGTGACCTGGGAGTCCATGGCTCCTCTCCTCATACTTAACAGGCATGAACAGACCAAAAATGGCTCAAGAAGATCTCAAAGCCCCTGAGCCTATAAATCTAAGTGATGAAGAAATAGCAAAACTCTCAGACGCACAGTTTCAAACACTGGTGATCAAGATCCTCACAGAACTGGTTGATTATAGCCACAAATTAGGCAAACATATGAAGGCAAAACTAATTGAAATGAATGGAAATGCACAGGAAACCAATAGCAATGAAAAGGAAACTGGGACTCAAATCAATGGAGTGGACCAGAAGAAAGCAAATAATGGCCAAACAGAAAAGAGTCAAGAAGCAACAATTAAAAGAAATGAAGAGAGTCTTAGGAACCTCCAGGACACCTTTAAACGCTCCAACATCCGAATTATAGGGGTACCAGAAGGGGGAAAGGCACAGCCACCAGTGGAAAACTTATTTGAACAAATAATAAAGGAGAATTTCCCCAATCTGGCAAAGGAAATAGACTTCCAGGAAATCCAGGAAGCTCAGAGAGTCCCAAAAAAGTTGGACCCAAGAAGGAACACACCAAGGCACATCATCATTATATTAGCCAAGATTAAAATGAAGGAGAGAATCCTAGAAGCAGCAAGAGATAAGGGGATAGTCACCTACAAAGGAGTTTCCATCAGACTGTCAGCAGATTTCTCCAGAGACCTTACAGGCAAGAAGGGGCTGGAAAGAGGTATTCCAAGTCATGAAATCCAAAGACCTACAACCAAGATTGCTCTATCCAGAAAAACTTTCATTTAGAATGGAAGGACAGATAAAGTACTTCTCAGATAAGATCAAATTCAAGGAGTTCATCATCACCAAGCCCTTATTATATGAAATGTTAAAGGGACTTATCTAAGAAAAATAAGTTAAAAAAACATGAACAGTGAAAGGACAGCAAATTCACAGTTATTAATAACCACACCTAAAACAAAACAAACTGAAAGGACAGCTAAATCAGGAGTGGAAATATAGAAAAGAAGATCTCAAGGAGGGTTAGGAACAGGGGAGTGGGAGAAGGAGAAAGGGGGAGAAGGTACAGAAAATAAGTAGCATAGACAGTAAATAGAAAATAGATGGGGGGCAAGAATAATGTGGGAAATATAGAATCTAAAGAACTTGAGACACATGGTCATAAACTAAAGGGGGGTAATGGTGGGGATGAGGGGGTAGGGTGGAGGGGAATGAGGGGGGGAATAGAACAACTGTAATGGCATAATCAATAAAAAATTTAAAAAAAGTTATGAGCCTCTTCCCCATGGCCTCTCAGAATAACTGACATGGTAAATTTGATTTGCTTCAAGGAAAACCCTGCCCTCACCTACAGAAATATGCTCTGTTTCTTTGCCCCTCAGAAGAAAATCAAACAATAATTCAACATCAGAATATTCTCTTAATATCTTGGTTATTCATTTTTAAGACCCTACATGAAACATCAAAAAGACAAGAATAGTCTGAGATCAGCTCAATGCATTTTTATATCTCTTCTTTCATCCAAAGCTTTGCAAAAGTTTAAATTATTAATTTAACTAGTGACCTACTTACATATATAATCTAAATCTATAAATATAATGTCAATTCATATAAATTTTGACTAAAAGCTTCAATATTTCAATTTCAGTTATATTTTATTATAATCATTGTCTCAAATTTAATATTTTTATAAACACCTTTTTGTTAATAAATTTCATTGTATTTCACTCAAAATATTTAGTGCTCTTTTGCTAATTTGAAAGCAAATTTCTCAATGTGTCAGCTAATGTCAAAAAGCACTTTATTGGGTATTCCAAAATGGACATCTATTTATGTATAATTTTTGCTAGAAATTTGTTCTTTGGCTTCCCAAAATCCAATAACTATTTTTTAATTTAAGTATAGTTGTATACAAAATTATGTTAATTTCATGTGTATAATATAGTCATTTGATATTTATGTACCTTACAATGTGATCACGATACTAATTTTAGTAATCATCTGTCACTGTGCAAACTTATCAGTGTTATTTACTGTCTTCTTATTCCCTATTTTCACTCATATCCCCATCCTCCTCTCTATAAATCATCTGCTTGATCTCCATTTTCACGAATCTGTTTTTATTTTGTTTGTTTGTTCATTTTGTTTTGTCTTGTCTTTTTAGATTCCACTTATAAGTGAAACCTGGGTGTTCATTAATAGGCATAAGAGAGATGTGATACATATATACAATGGAATATTATACAGCAATAAAACTGATTGCAATCTTGACATTTTCAACAACCTTGGAGAACCTAGAGTATGCTATGCTATGTGAAATAAGCCAGACAATATCTGTGAGAAATACAGATATTATTTGGTTGTACTTATATGCACAACAAAAGCTTTGATTGGAGGAATAGTTTCACCAGGGAAATGAACATTCTCTTCCCATATCTTGGAAGGTAGAATACAGTCAATTGATTCATCCTTAGCCATTTATGTATTTCTTAAAACTTTTAATCTTGGGATTTAGCATTCATTTATTGTGCAGCATTTGTGTGGCTGAGATAGTCTGCCATGATAAAGCAGGTGTTACCAATGACAACATCTGAAGCACATTATTCCTGCTGCATGACCTTAACCGTGGCTCCACCTCCCCATTATGTTTTTTATTAGTAAGTATTTATCATCTATTTTCCTCTATCTTCTTCCAAAAAATTATAGTTAAGCTTTAATTAATTCCACAGTATATGTTAAATGCAATTTGAATCTTGAATGACATATATATGTACAGGTTCACATCCTTGTTTGTATGTTAATGCATATAATGTGTTTTTAGTTGGGTCCTGATAGGTAGCTGCTCTACATTTTCAGAGGTATGTGGTAGTAGAAACAAGCAGCTCCCTGCTCTGAGAGTCAGGGAACATCAAATTATGTGTGTAGTAGTTAAGAGCATGGACTTTGAAGTCAAATTTCTGAGTCTATATTTCTGCTCCCTTATTATGTAAGACTTAGAGAAAGTTACTTATCTCAGCCTCAATTTCTGCATAAATAAATTGGAGATAGTAGTGGTTCACCCTTGCAGAGTTAACTTAGGATGAAAAAACTAACCAAATCTTCCATATAGTAATTGGTATGGCTAGAAATTGAGTCCAAGTTTGTCTGATCTTAATATAGAGATTTCTTTCATCATTGCATGACTCCTAAAGGTGATCCATGTTTTAGAGATCTCGTTATATATTAAAAATGAAGCTCTCTTTAGTGACCTTTGCCATTATTAGAATAAATTGATCAATTTTAATATAGAAAATAATTTTCCAAAGCTATGTAAGTAAGAATATTTCATCCTGTATCTCTGTATGTGACTTCATATTGAAAGGAGAAAGAGGTATTAGGGAATCTTTAGAAGGACAATAAATACAACATAAAAAACTATAATCAAAGTAAGAGTTTAGCAAATATAGAAGGTTCTTTGATGACTGGCTCTATGACACCTAAATGAACACCAAGAGTCCCTGCTAGATATCTGCATAACAAAATGTTGTCAGAAAGATAAGGGTTACTCAACCATTAATAAACCTCAAGTCATAGTAATATAAGGAAAAAAGCTAAAAATGGACTCATGGTTTACCCATGGAAAGAGTACTGCAAGTCATTTTTACAAGTATTTTAATTATTTTTTTCTGCAAATTATTGTCTTAACTATTGTCTTATATATTTCTGATACTGTAAAAAATGACTTATAACCTTACAAATCAGTAGCAGTCTTAATTCTTCAAAGTTACAAAAGTTATGTATAACTTCTAAAGGGATTTGTTAAATCTAGGTGCCACCAGTTATTATTTGTATATGATGCTCACATAGGTATTAAATATTTCAGTATTTCAATTTCTTCATCTGTAAAATAGTAATAACACCTAATTATAATTACAATTATAGGTAATAATAATGCCCAATTCAGAAATGACTCTGAGGAGTAAACAAGTCAAATAAAGTAACATGATTATAGAGATGTCTAACATATAGTAAAGCCTAAAATAACATTTCTAATATTATGCTTAACTCAATAATGTTGACACTATCAAGTTATTATTATTATTATTATTATTATTATTATTATTTCTGTTAGTATGAGAAATGGGTGACAACTATAAAGATGTTGCCTCTGTACTCCTGAAACAGCATGTAAAGAGACTGAATGAAAAAACATCTCCCAGAGAATATGAAAGAATCAGAATGCTATAATCAATTGCTGAATTATTGCCTGATTCCCCAATAAAAAAGTAAATGAAGTTGCCTGAGGCATTTGTATGATTCACACTCTAATGAAGATCATGGACAATGAATAATTTATGAGCTTATGAAGGCAAACTAGAAAGTTCCACAAAAAGGTTGTTGCCCTATGGTATAATCTTTATCAGTTGTTTTAAATCTGTGCAAACTAAGTTTCTTGAATATGTATATATGAGGTATGTCAGAAAAAAGCCTAGCCATTGTTAATACAATAAGAGTGGTCTGTGTGACATCGATGTAACCTGGCAGCCAAGGAGAGTGGACTAGAATGTACATGTGTGAACAATGATGACTTCACTGTACTAGTTAGTCAGTGGGGGCTATAGATGCCATATTGTGTGGCTGTCACATTAAAAATGACTGAGTGAATAAAGCAACAAATTTGCATCAAATTTTGCACTAAGTTTGATCATTCCGCCATGGAAACTATTCAGATGATTCAGAAAGATTTCAGGTATGGTGCAGTGAGTACAGCACAAATAAAAGTGTAGCACAAATGCCTTAAAGATGTTTGAGAATCTGTTGAAAGTGATCCATGTTCTAAAAGACCTGCAACAAACAGAGAACCTGAGAATGTTGAATGTGTATGAACTGGGATCAACAAAGATAGACAACAGACATAGTGAGAACTAGAAGCTGATCTGCAGATTCCCAAAACTACTGTGTTCAAGATTTTGACACAGGATATTGACATGAAATGTGTCATGTAAAACTCATTGTATGGCTTCTGCTACCATAGCAGAAGGAACATCAGTTGCTAATGATGCTGTGAGAATTGTGTGAGGTCCCAAGGTGCCTACTTTGAAGGGGACTGAGGCATCTTTTTCCAATGTACAGTTTTTCTTGTATCTTGTATATTCTTCAATGTCTCTATTTTTCATATTGCATGGCTGTATACTTTCTAGACAGACCTTGTCATATGCATACCTGTATAATACACAAACATTATAGCAGGTGACAACCCCTATTAAGAAATATGGTGATTTTCAGAAGTCAATTAGAAATGACAAGCCACGGAAGATATATCTATTAGGAAAAGATACCGTTTGGAAGGAGAATCATTAATCTCTCCCACCAAGGCTATAAATTCATGTTCTTTATACATTGCATTTTCAGGATATAAAATGTATCTAGTTTTGTTGTTCAATAAAAAAGCAATAGGATAAAAACATAAAAATCAAAAGTTATCCTTGAAATTAGGTAATTTTCAAAATCAACAATTAATAGTAAAAATACCTAATAATTTACTATCAGTGGTTTAGAGTAATGTGATTCTTCTAAACCTAAATTATGATGGGTAGAATTACAATAAGCTTATTCCTCCCTTCCTGTTTTGTTGATATGATATTAGTATTTAGACATAATAGCTATTTCATTACAATGATGGTTATTTTATAAAGTTATTAGCTTTTGTTAAAATTTTGCCAGCTCCTTTAAAAATCTGAATATGCTCTATTAAAACTATTGAACAAATAATAATTGCTTCTCTAGCATGATTAGTAAATATGAATTTCACAGTTAAATACCTAAAATAATTATTACATCCAATGGTCATGAGGGACATGCTTTCAAGAGTATACTAATTAAACTACATTCTTCAGCTGACATGTTTCTACACTACTAGCAATGAACCATATCTGATTGGTCATTAAGTAATTAGGAATGCTAATGTAAACAAAGTATATTTAAATGAGGCTTCAGAGTAGAGATGAATCATATATTTTATTTTTTGGTCTGAGCTGTACACAGATCAATCAAATAAAAAACAACCAAGCAAAAAGTACCTAAAGGTGGTTCCATCTTTTATTTGCCACTAAATAGAGTCTGTTATTTTAAGCAGGGTTATAATTTAAATTTAACTGACAATATAAATGTTTTATAAACAACTTGAGAAAAAATGGCTTAAACTATGATCCTACATTTTTCTATGCCTATTGTAATTTATATTTCTCTGTGTCTATATGTGTGTATGAAAGAGAGAAAGACAGACAGAATCTAGTTCCTATGAAATAGCAAAGATGAAAGATCCTAGAATGTACAAAGTCATAAGTTTGGTGAGATAGAAATAAGTGCCATTGGACCCCCCAAATAAATGAATACTGACTAAAAGCTAAGAAAAAAAATGAAGCAATTCGAAAAAATTAGAAAAATATGTTTGAAGTTATTAAAAAAAACTACAAAATAACATATCAGAACTAGAAACCTTTAGGATGCCATATTCTTTAAATTTGGAATATGCATTTAGAATTTTTAATATTTATTTTTAATAAATGTTAAATTTATTAAGTATAAATTCTTTAAGGAAGTTATATAAGTTTCAGATGTATATTCTATATTACATATCTGTCAGGCTAGTATGAATAAGACAAGAAATATCAAGTGTCAGAGAGAATGTGCAGGAAAAAAAGAATCCACGTGTACTGTTGGTGGGAATGTAAAGTGATACAGCCACTATGAAAAACAGTATGGAGAGGATCCAAGATGGTGGAAAATGAATAGAAGTCACACTAACCTCCTCCTAGGACCAATCTGGAATTACAACTAAATTGTGGAAAAATCACTCAGAACAAACAACTGAACAATAGTGAAAGAGAAGCCGTATAACCACGGGCACAGAAGAATCAGTTTCAGCACAGTGTGACTGGTTGAGAATACAGCAGAGACACAAGAAGGCTGGCTGGGTGACCACAGGTTACAACTGAAGTGCAGGAGGGATATTTAAGCAGGTGATTGGGTCCCCTTGAGAAGTGTGCGCTCTAAACCCTAAACTGGGTTCCCCAGCCTAGAGAACTAGAGCCCCAAAAGTACACAGTTAACATCCAGCTGCAAAAAGCAACATGGTTTCTCTCTGCCAGAGATGGACAGCTAGAGATGCAAAAAGTGATTTAAAGGGCCAGTGCATAAATATTCATTTACAGTCATTTTCCCTGGGCTCTGGCAAAAGGGGGGCAGAGGGTTCTATAGATGCTTGGGGAAACATGGGGCACAGAGGCTTTGGGAGAGAACTAAGAGAGTATCTTCCAGGATCCTTTTGCTGAGTCATTCCATATACTGCAGCAGCCATCTTGCTCAGGCAGACCTCTCCCTTCCATGTGGCATCAGCATGAGGGGAAACAATAGCCCTGACCCCAGGAGGGATTCTGCCCAGCTTCGTGGTTCCTAAGCTTGACTGCTAAGTACAGAGTGACTAGATTAAAGCCTGAAGTAGTCAGTCACAGATAGCAGATACCCGGTAGTCTCAAACAGGCTGCCTAAGGTGAGATGGAGTCACCATCTGACATTACCAGAGGCCGATCTAGAAAGAAAAGACAGTGGTAAATACTAGATGCCATTGAGACAAAGTCCACTATGGCCTTCTCCATGATTTGTGTCATTTTCCTTCTTCCATAGCTTTTAAACATTCACTTCTTGTCCTTCAAGTTTTTACACATTGAGTCACTATATTTTATACTATAGTTTATTTCAATTCCCACATTTTGCCCCTCCCTTCTCTCGCCCCATTTTACCTTCTTCTTGCCTCTTTTATTTATGTTTTAAATTTTGTTTTTTACCTTCCTACAACCTGTTTCTATTCTTCATTCTTAATATTTCTTGAGTGTCCAGCCTCTCAAAAACAATTTTCCTATCAATGGTCATCTCACATTATTTTTGCCGCCCTGTTTTTTTATATTTTACTCATTTATCTTTAGAGGGGAAGAGAAGGTGAGAGGGAGAGAAATATCAATGTATGGTTGCCTCTCATGCACCCCCTGCTGGGAACCAGCCTGCAACCCAGTCATATTCCCTGACTGGGAATCAAACTGTGATCCTTTGGTTCACAGGCCCATGCTCAATGCACTGAGTTATACCAGCAAGGGCTGCCACTCTTGAAATACCTGAGTTCTATGTTGACCTTTAGCAATTGTTAGGGGGTGAGGAGAAGAGCCGAGATGTTTGCTTAAACTAGATGTTTATTTTTAGACTTAGGCAGAAAACCACACCTGGCCGTGGGCAGATGTTCCAGGGAGTTTAGCCAAGGCCTTGAAGTAATCTCTCAGACACCCGTTAGGGGAAAATTTTTACCTCAAGACATGGCCTTGTATTTGCAGAAAAGTATCCATTGTAGTAAGCAGAGATATGTGTGTGTCCTCTCAAAATAGTCAATTGCTAACAGCTACGTCTGCTTCTGTATTTGCTGCTTGATTGCTTGCTTGCTCACCCCAATAAAAACCCCAGGCTGCAAGCGCCAGGCGTGACTCTCATTTGCAGTCATTTTGGCACTCGTGTGTCTCCGAAGGCACCCCGAGAGTTCGCCCCTGCGCAGGTAAAACTTTGAAACTTTGGCCAATAAAACACCTCTGACTACCCAGCAGTCTCCGACCCTTCTTGCTCTCAAGTACGGGATGTAACACAATCTTTGCTCATTGTTTGTGGATAGTGTTGTTTTTGCATTTTTTTCAAATTTATCTCCGCATCTTCACCAATTTTGTATTTCAAATCTCAAAAGTTACAGACCCCTTCTCCTACTGTCTTAGCCTGTTTTTTTTCCTTTTTTCTCTTTCACCCTGTCCTTTTTTCCTTTCTTTCTTTTTTCTTTTACTTTTTGTCTCAAATTTTAATTTTCCCCATCTCAACCTGTTTTTGCTCCTCACTCTTTGTATTTCCTATCCCTCTATCATAACAAAATTACTTTCTTTCTCTAGATATCTCTTCAATGTTTCTTTCTTTTTCTCTTTTAGTCCAATCCCACTTATATTAATTTTAGCTCATTTGTTGTTGATCGTGCTGTGGTGGATCTTTCTCTCCAGTTTGGTTCATATTTTTTTATTATTCATTTACTTGTTTTTCCTTTTTCTTTTTCTCTCTTGCTTTTATTTTATAATTTTATTTTATTTTCTGTTTAAACCTAATGATACATACTTCTCTTCCTTTACCCTATTCTGCCTCTTTCATTTCATTTATTACTTATGATGTAATTTTTACTTTCTCTCTTCACATTTATCTGGTTCCCTTTACTTATTAGTGCTCCTCCCTCTGCCTTCTCAAAATCATTTTTTTATTTGAGTAGGTATTTGCTCTTCTTCCTTATAATAATCTCTTTACACAATTATTAATACTTATTTGTTTGCTGTTGATAGTGGGATTGTGAGTGGAAGTTATTTTTGTGGGTGAGGGTTTGTTTCCTGGGCTTTGTGGCTTAGATCTGTCAGCATCTGCACAACAGCACAGATGACATGGTTGGTGGAGTGATCTCAGTCAACCAGCTAAAAGGAAGTACCTACAAATAAGACCCAACAACAATCAAAAGCCAATTACATCAAGAGAACCAACATAAATGGTATAAAGGGCATCTGAGGATCACTAAGTTCAGAAGATCAAGGAGATTTCATCATTGAATCTCACAGATCACCTACCATAATAGTTCACACCACAGACAGGGAGTGAAAACAGATCAATTTAAAAATCGAAAGCAAACAAGAGGGTCTCCCCTAAAATGGGGAGACATAGAAACAATCCCCAATTGAAAATAAAGAAAAAATCCCCTCAAAGTATTCTAACTGAAATAGAGGGAAGTAAACAATCAGTTACTGAGTTCAAAACAATGGTTATAAGGAAGAGCAATGAGCTCACTGACAATTACCAAAAATCACAGAAAAGCTGCAGAGAACTTACTACAAACTACACCAGCCTGAGAAAAGGACACAGAAACTATAAACAAGAGCCAGGAGGAAACAAAGAATACCATTTCTGAATATAAGAACATAGTATGAGGAATCAGGCTAGATGGAACAGAGGATTGAATCAGTGAACTGGATGATAAGGTAGAAAAAAAGGGTCAGAAAGAGCAAAAAGAGGAAAAAAGACTCAAAAACAATGAAGAGTTGAGAGAATTGCAGGACAAGATATAATGTAGTAATATACATATAGTAGAGATACCAGAATGAGAAGAAGACAAGCAAGGAATAGAAAACCTGTTTGAAAATGTAATGATGGAAAACTTCCTTAACTTTATGAGAAAAAAAACCTCACACAAGTCCAGGAAGAACAGAGTCTGGTCCCAATCAAGAGGAACCCAAAGAGGCCCACTTCAAGACACATCATTAAAATGGCAAAATTCCAAGACAAAGAGAGAATCTTAAAGGCAGCAAGGGAGAAATAGGAAGGATTATACAAGGGAGCTCTAATAAGGCCAGAAGCTGACTTCTCAATGGAACACTACAAGCCAGAAAGGAATGTCCAGAAATATTGAAAGTAATGAAAATCAAAGGCCTGAAACCAAGACTACTCTAATCAGCAAAGCTCTCAATTAAAAAGGAAGGCAAGAAAAACAAAAAAACAAAAAAACAAAAAAAAAGAGGGAGGTTTCCAGTCAAAAGAAAGCTGAAAAAATACCACCCCATCAAACCAGCACTGCAAATATGCTAAAAAGACTGCTTTGAGAAAATGAAGGGAAAGAGTGAGAAAGAGAGGGGAACACAAATACAAAGGGGTAAAGTTGCAATGCATAAGTAGCCATTAATATCAAATGTCAATGTAAATGGGTTAAATGCTCCAATCAAAAGACAAAGGGTAACTGAATGGAAAATAAATCATGACCCACAGAAATGCTACCTACAAGAGATCCACCTCAAAATAAAAACTATACAGACTAAAAGTGAAGAGTTAGAAACAATATTCCAAGCAATGGAACAAGAAAGAAAAAGTCAAGGTAGCAATACTTATCTTTGACAAAACAGACTTTATAACAAAGGACATAAAAAGAGACACAGATAGATATTTCATAATACTCAAGTGAAGAATCCAATAAGAAGACATAAAAATTATAAAAATACGTGCATCCAATATAGGAGTACCCAAACACAGAAGGAAAATCATGGACTAATTCAAGAAAGATATAGGTAACACATTTATGGTAGAGGATTTTAACATCCCACTGTCAAGAATGCATAGTCCTTCCAAACAAAATGTGACAAAGATATTGTGACAGTGAACAAGGCACTAGATCAATGTATGTAACTGATTATATACATGATCTGTCATCCTAAAGAAGAAAAATATTTGAAAAGAATACACATTTGAAAAGAAACCTGAAATATCTTTAAAAGGAGACCACATGGTAAGACAGAAAACAAGTTTTGACAAATTCAAGAAAATTGAAATCATATCAAGCATTTTCTCTGACCACAAGGGCTTGAAACTGGAAACTAACCTCAAGGTAAAACCTCAAAAGAATTCTAATCCATGAAAACTGAATATCATGCTATTAAATAATGAAAAGGTTAATAATGAGATCAAGAAAGAAATCAAAAAGTTTCTGGAAACAAATTAATATGAACACAAAGCAGTCCAAAACCTATGGGATACAGCAAATGTTATCCTGATTGTGAAGTTTATAGCAATATAGACCTACCTAAAAAAGATAGAAACATTTCAAATAAACAATCTAATCCTATATCTACAAGAACTGGGGGAATAATAACAAACAAAGCCCAGAGTGAGTAGAAGGAAGGAAATTACCAAGATCAGATGACAATTTAATGACATAGAAGCGAAAAGAACAATTCAAAGGACCAATAAAATCCAGGAGCTGGTTCTTTGAAAAGATAAGCAAAATCAACAAGTCTTTAACTAGACTCATCAAGAAAAAGATAGGGGAACAAAATAAATAAAATCATTAAAGAAAGAAGATAAATTACAACAAATACCACAGAAATACAAAGGATTGGAAGAAATTTATTAAAAAAAACTATATGCCAAGAAATTTGAAAACTTAGGTGAAATATAATCCTGCAAAATGAACAAGAAGAAATAGAAAGTCTGAATAGACCAATAAAAACTGGTGAAAATTAAGTAATAATGAAAAAAATTCTCACCACACAAAAGCCCTGGACTAAAAGATTTCACAGAAGAATTTTACAAAATATTTTAGGAAGAGCTAATCTCTATCTTTCTTAAACTATTCTAAAAAATTCAAGAAGAAAGACTTTCAAACTCTTTTTATGAGGCCCCTGTTATTCTAACCCCAAAACCAGATAAATACACAATGAAGAAAGAAAAATACAGGCCAATTTTGCTGATGAACATACATGCTAAAATCCTCAACTAAATATAGGCAAACTGCATCCAGCAATATATTAAAAAAATTATACACCACAATCAAGTGGGATTCTTCCAGGTATGCAAGGATGGTACAATATTTGCAAATCAATAAACACAATACATCACATAAACAATATGAAACAGAAAAATCACATGATAATATAAATAGATGAGGAAAAAGCATTTGAAAAGGTATAGCACTCATTTATGGTAAAAGCACACAGCAAAGTGGGAGTAGAGGGAACACACCTGAACATAATAAAGGTCATATACAAGAAATCTACAGCCTACATCATACTCAACAGGAAAAAAAAAAAAAAAAAACAGAAGCTTTCCCAGCAAGATCAGGAACAAAAATGGTGTCAGATTTCACTACTTTCATTCAACATAATATTGGAAGATGCAGCCACAACAATCATTCAATAAAAAAAAAAGAAAGAAAAGGGATCCATATTGGAAAGGAGTGAGTAAAACTTCCATTGTTTGTAGATGACATGATAGCCTACATAGAAAATTCTATAGGCTCCAACAAAAAAGCTACTGGACCAAATAAATGACTTTGGCAAAACATTGGGATACATAGTCAATATTCATAAATTGAAGGCATTTTTGTAAAAGAACTATGAAATATCAAAAACAGAAATTAGAAAAAAACCCATTTTGCTATACCTACAAGAAAAAGTAAAGTACCTAGGGAAAACCTAACCAAAGAGGTAAAGGATTTGTATTCAGAAATCTACAGAACACTGAAAAAATTAAGAAATACAGAAATAAATGAAAATGTATATCATGTTCATGGACTGGAAAAATTAACACCATCAAAATGTCTGTACTATCCAAAGCGATATAGATTCAATACAATATTTATTAAAATGCCAAAGACATATTTTACAGATATAAAACAATCATTTTAAAAATGGCCCTGGCTGGTGTAGCTCAGTGGATTGAGCATGGGCCTGCGAACCAGAGGATTGCAGTTTGATTCCCAGTCAGGTCACATGCCTGAGTTGCCAGCCAGTTCCCAGCCAGGGATGCACGAGAGGCAACCATACATTAATATTTCTCTCCCTCTCACCTTCCCTTCCCCTCTAAATATAAATAAATAAAATCTTAAAAAAATAAAAATAAAAAATGTATATGGAAAAATAAGTGACCCCAAATACCCTCAGCAATTATAGAAAGAAAAACAATGTAGTGGTGATACACTACCTGCTACTAAACTATAGTACTAGGCTACTGTCAACAAAACAATCTGGTTCTGGCATAAGAACAGAAATGTAGATTAATGGAACATAATACAGTGCCCAGAAATAAACCTATGTCTCTATGGTAAGTTAATATTTGCCAAACGGACAGGAACATAAAATGAAGTAAAAATAGCCTCTTCAACAAATGGTATTGGCAGATGTGGTCAGCTACACACAAGAAAATAAAACTCTACCACCAACTTATACCATACACAAAAATAAACTCCAGATGGATAAAAGACTTTCATATAAGTCATGACACCACAAAAGTCCTAGAGGAGAACATACACAAGATAATTTCAGATATTCTACAGAGAAGTATTTTTACTAATGTGTCCACTAGAACAAGGGATATAAAGGAAAGAACTAACAAATGGGACTATATAAAATTAAATAGCTTCTGTGTAAAAAAAGAAAACATCATCAAAATGGAAAGGGAACCAACAATACAAGAAAATATATTTGCAAATTATACCTCACACAAGTATTTGATCTCCAAAATATATAAAGATCACATATGACTCCATACCAGGAAGACAATCAAATTAAAAATGGGCAAAGGACCAGAACAGACATGTTTCCAAGGAGGACACACAAAGGACCCATAGACATATGAAAGATGGAAATTAAAATTATAATGACATACCACTTCACATCAGTCAGAATGGCCATTGTAAACCAATAAAAAAACCCCAGCAAGATCTGGTTGAGCATGTGGAGGAAAGGGAACCCTAGTACACTGTTGGTGGGAGTGCAGACTGCTGCAGCCACTGTGGAAAACAGTATGGAATTTCCTCAGAAAACTAAAAATGGAACGGTATTTGGAGATCAAATACTTGTGTGAGGCAATTTCACTACTGAAATTATACCCTAAGAATTCTGAAACACCATTTCAAAAGAACCTATGCTCCCCAATGTTCATGGCAGTGAATTTACAATAGCCAAGTACTGAAAACAGTTTACATGTCCTTCAGTAAACGAGTGGATCAAAAATTGTGGTGCATTTACACAATGGAATACTATGCAGCCAAAAGAAAGGTAGAACTCTGACTCTTTGAGACAACATGGATAGAACTAGAGAGCATTATGTTAAGTGAAATAAGCCAAGCATTGAGAGATAAATACCACATGATGTCACTTATAAGTGGGACCTAATCAATAAACCAAGAAAGCAAGAAAACCGAAACAGAGACCTGGAAATAAAGAACAAACTGATGGTGACCCCAAGGGGTGAGGGGAGAAAGGTAACTGGGACAGAAGTGGAAGGGTCAAGTAAACAAACATATATAAAGGACACATGAACATGGACAATGAGGGTGAGGATTTAATGTGAAAGGTAGTAGATGGATAGGGCATGGGAGAGTAATGGGATTAAAATCAGGACAACTGTGATTGAACAATTAAAATGGTAAAAGAAAACAGTATGGAGACTCAAAAAAATTAAGAATAGAGTTACCATATGACCCTGCAATCTCTCTCCTGGTTATCTACCCCCAAAATTGAAGACATTTATTTGTTAGAATATGTGTTTAGGAAATTTAAGGAAAGTGTTTACTTTAGTATTAAAACACATAGAATGTGATAAACTGATCAATAATGATTTTAGAATTGGTTAATACCAAAAGTGTTTTTGTTTTATTTTTATTTTAATTACTTTATTGTTGTTTACAGTTGTCTGTATTTTCTCCCCACCCTCACCCACACCCCAGCCAATCCCACCTCTCTCCCTTACTTCCAACCACCCCCTTGGTTTTGTACATGTGTCCTTTATGCTAGCTTCTGAAAACCTTTCTCCCCTACTTCCTCCCTTCTGGCAATTGTTAGATTGTTCTTAATTTCAATGTCTCTGGTTACATTTTCTTTGCTTTTTTCCTTTTGTTGGTTATGTTCCAGTTAGAGGTGAGATCATGTGATATTTGTCTTTCACTGCCTGGCTTATTTCGCTTAGCATAATGCTTTCCAGTTTCATCCATGCTGTTGCAAAGGGTAGGAGCTCCTTCTTTCTCTCTGCTGCATAGAATACCATTGTTTAAATTTACCATAGTTTTTTGATCCACTCATTAGCTGATGGGCACTTAGGTTTCTTCCAGCACTTGCTTATTGTAAATTTTGCTGCTATGAACATTGGGGTGCATGGGTTCTTTTAGATTAGTGTTTCGGGGTCCTTAGACTATAATCCCAGCAGAGGAATTGCTGGGTGAAAAGGCAGTTTCATTTTTAATTTCTTGATGAAATTTCATACTATTTTCCACAGTGGCTTCACCAGTCTGCATTCCCACCAATAGTGCACTAGGGTTCCCTTTTATTCACATCCTCTCCAACACTTGTTTGTTGATTCATTTATGATGGCCATTCTGATGGGTATGAGCTGGTATCACATTGTGGTTTTAATTTGAATCTCTCTGATGACTAGTGATGCTGAGCATCTTTTCATATGTCTCTGGGTCCTCTGTATGTCCTCCTTGGGGAAGTGTCTTTTTAAGTTTTTTGCCTATTTTTTATTGGGTTGCTTGTTTCTTAGAGTGGAGTCATGTGAGTTATTTATATATTTTGGAGATCAAACCATATTCTGAGGTATAATTAGCAAATATGTTTTTCTATGTAGTTGGTTCCTTTTCATTTTAATGATGTTTTCTTTAGCCATGCAGAAGCTTTTTAATTTGATGAGGTCCCATTTATTTCTTCTTTTTTTTTTTATGCCTCTTGCTTTAGGAGACTAATCAATGAAGTCGTTGGTGCAAGGAATGTCTGAGATTTTCCTGTCATTTTTCTCTAGTAGTTTATGGTGTCTTATAGTTATGATTTATATTAAAGTATTTTATCCATCTTGAACTTATTTTGTGTATGGTGTATGTTGGTCCTTGAGTTTCTTTTTCTTTTTTTTTTTTTTTTGCATGCAGCTGTCCAGATCTCCCAACATCATTTGTTGAAGAGGCTATCTTTACTCCATTTTATGCCTCTTTCCCCTTTGTTAAATATTAACTGACTGTAGAGACTTGGGTTTATTTCTGGGTTCTCTGTTTTGTTTTATTGATATATATGTCTGTTTTTATGCGAGTACCAGGGTTTTTGATTACAGTGACCTTAAAATGCAATTTGATATTTGGTATTGTGATCCTTTCTGCTTTGTTCTTCTTTCTCAAAATTGCTGCAGCTATTCAGGTCATTTTTGAATCCATACAAATTTCTGAAATGTTTGTTTTATGTCTGTGAAATATGTCATTGGTACTTTAATAGGTATAGCATTGTATCTATAAATCACTTTTAATATCATGGCCATTTTGATGAGGTTAGTTTTTCCAGTCCATGAGCATGATACATGCTTTCATTTGTTTGTGTCTTCCTTAATTTTCTTCTTCAGTGTTGTACAGTTTTCTTTTACTTCATTGGTTATGTTATTCCTAGGTACTTTATTTTTCTTGTTGTTATATCAAATAGGATTATTTTCCTCATTTCTCTTTCTGATGTTTTATTGTTGTGGTACAAAAATGCCTTTGATTTCTGAGTATTGACTTTGTATCCAGCTGTTTTGACAAATTAATTTATTAAGTCAAGTAGTTTTTTGGTAGAGTCTATAGAATTTTCTATATACACTATTTAGGCATCTACAAACAGTGACAGTTTTGCTTCTTCCTTTACAATTTAGATGCCTTTTTTTTTCTTGTCTGATTGCTGTGGATAGGACTTCCAGTACCATGTTGAATAGGAATTGTGAAAGAGGGCAGCCTTGTCTTGATACTGATCTTTGTGGGAAAGCTCTAAGTTTTTACCACCCATTGAGTATGATGTTGGCTGTAGGTTTCTCATCTATGGCCTGTATTTTGTTGAGGAATGCTCTGCCTATTCCTACTTAGCTTAGTGTTTTTTTCATAAATGGGTGCTGTACTTTATCAAATGCTTTTTCTGCATCGATTAAAATGACCATGTGATTTTTGTCTTTGGTTTGTTTATGGGACTTATTACATTTATTGATATGCAAATATTGTACCATCCTTGCATCCCTGGGATGAATCCCATTTTATCATGGTGTATGATCTTTTCAGTGTATCTCTGGATGCAGTTTGCCAATATTTTGTTGTCATCAGGGATATTGTCCTGAAGCTTTCTATCTTTGTTACATCTTTATCTGGTTTTAAGATTAGTATGATGCTGGCTTCATAAAAAGAGTTTGGGAGTCTTCCATCTTCTTGAATTCTTTAGAATAATCTGTAGAGGATTAGAGTTAGCTCTTCCTTAAATCCTTTGTATAATTCACCTGTGAAACTATTTTTCCAGGGCTTTTGTGTTTTGGAAGCTTTTTGTTTACTGTTTCAACTTCATCTACTGTTATTGGTCTGTTTAGGCTTTCTGCTTCTTCTTTTAGTTTTGGAAGATTATATTTTTATAGAAATTTGCCCATTTCACCTAGGCTTTCAAATTTCTTGGCATATAGTTCTTTGTAGTAATTTCTTAAAATCTTTTGTGTTTCTGTGGTATCAGTTGTAATCTCTTCACTTTCCTTTCTAATTGTGTTTAGTTAGGTCCTCTCTTTTTTTCTTGGTAAGCCTACTTAAAATCTTCTCTATTTTCTTTATTTTTTCAAAGAACCAGCTCCTGGATTTATTGATCCTTACAATTGTGATTTTAGTCTCTATGCCATTTAATTCTGATCCCATCTTGGTTATTTCCTTCCTTGTACTTTCTCAGGAATCTCTTTGTTGTTCCTTGAGTTCTTGTAGGTGTACGGTTAGGTTGTTTGTTTGAAATGTTTCTATTTTTTTTAGGTAGGCCTATATTGCTATGAACTTCCCTGTCTGGACTGCCTTCACTGTGTCCCTTAAGTTTTGGATTGTTATAAGTTTATTTTGTTTATTTCCCAAAACTTTTTTATTTCTTCCCTCTTTCATTCTTGACCCATTCTTACTCTTGACCCATTCATTGTTTAATAGCATACTATTCAATCTCCATGAGTTTGAGTGGTTTTTTTTGTTTTGTTTTGTTTTTTGCCTTGAGGTTAGTTTCTAGTTTCAGTCCCTTGTGGCCAGAGAAAATGCCTGATATGATTTCAATTTTCTTGAATTTAATGAGGCTTGTTTTGTGTCCTATCATGTGGTCTATGAAAATGTTCTATGTACATTTGAAAAGAATATGTATTTTGCTTCTTTGAAATGAAAGGTTTTCTCTAAATATCAACAAAGTCCATTTCATCTAGGGCACTGTTCAATGCCACAATATCTTTGTTGATATTTTATTTGGAAAATCTGTCCATTTTTGACACCGGGGTACTAAAATCTCCTACTATAATTGTGTTGCTGTAATATCTTTCTTGAAGTCCTCCAAGATTTGTTTTTATATATTTGGGTCTCCTATGTTGGGTACATATATATTTACAATGTTTATGTCTTCTTGATGGATTCTTCCCTTTAGAATTATGAAGTGGCCTTCTGGGTCTCATTTTATTGCTCTATTTTTGAAGTCCATTTTGTCTGATATGAATATTGCTACCCAGGCTCTTTTTCCCTAAAAGGGAGTATTTCTTGGAGTATTTCTCTCTAGCTCTTCATTTTCAATCTGTGTAGCTCTTTTGTTCTGAGGTGGGTCTCCTGTTGTCAGCAAATGTGTCGATCATGTTTTCTTATCTGTTCTGCTATTCTGCATCTTTTGATTGGGGCATTTTATCAATTTATGTTTAAGGTTATTACGGTAGGTATTTATCCATTGTCATTTTTCATACCTGTGTTTCTCTTTCCTTCACTATTTTTCTTCCCATTACTTTAGCATCTCTTGCAGTGCTGGTTGGATTAGGTATTTACTTTGAGGCTTCTTTTGTCTGGGAAGCTCCTTATGGGGCCTTCCATTTTAATTGAGAGTTCCACCCATAAAGTGGTCTTGGTTGCAGGGCTCTGGTTTTCATTACTCAGAATATTTCTTCCCATTCTCTTCTGGTTTGGAGTATTTCCCCAATTATGAGGTAAAGTGGGAGTAAAGAATAGGAAATAAGTGTAGTGTGTAAGAGAATGGAGTTAACCATGACAGTAATAAATTTCAGGAAATAGTGAAGTGGGCTAAAATCTGGGAGGGGTGCTGTGTAGTATTTACAATTGTATTGAACAGCATTTATTTACAATAATAATGGGGCAACAATCATATGACAGAATCTATGTGATATGGATAACAAGAATAGGAAGTATAGGACCAAAAGTAGTGTGCTAATGGAACACAAATGAAGTGAAAAACAGTAAATTAAAAATACACTATCAGAGAGAGAACAAGAGAAACCAATCCAACAATGCAACTTAACCACCCAGCAAAACAGGCTAAACAGAAAAAAAGAGAAATACAATAATACCAATGAAATGAAAGATGTAATAATAATGAAAAATAATAATACAAGTATACAATAAGTTACAAGTTCTCTGGAGTAGCAAAGTGAAATTTGTCTCAGTTTTTCAGTTGTTGGAATGACCCTTCTTTGGGTCCAACTCTGTTTTTTTCACAGTTCCAGGTTTTATTGTCTCACTTGTGAAAATTAAAAAAGAAAAAACCAAAGAAGAAGGAAGAAAGAACAGATAAAAGAGGTAAAGAAAGGAAGAAGGAATAAAAAAGAAAGAAAGAAAAAGAGCAAGAAGGTGTTAAAAGAAAAAAATACTTAAAAAAAGATAAATAAAAAAGCCTTCTGTTGGCTTCTAACTGGCCAAGCCAGTTCTGCTGGTCTTTCTAGTTGCAGCAGGTTGAGGGGCTTATTGGTTTTGCTTTTCTCCCTTCCTGAGGGAGGCTGAGCACTTGCCCAGCCTCCAGCCAAGTTCCCCAGTTTGCCACTAGACCCCATTGCCCCTCCTTGCCCAGCCTTAGCCTTCAGTCCACCAGTTGTGCTATCCCAGAGGTGCACCAATTAGGGTAAATTCACACCCTTCTTGTTCTTTGCTGTCCCAGGTGCTAGGGACTCTCAGTGCCTCTTTGGGCCAGTTCAGACCCCCCACTGAATTAAGTCTTTTTTGGAATTGCTGACTCTCTGAGCCCTAAAGTTCTCTTCTGCGGGGGCTTCTCCACCTTCTTCCCAGAGAGCCAATGAGCCCTGCGGGGTAGGGTTGCCACCATGACTAGTGCTGAGGATACTGTTGCGCAAGTCCTCTGCTGCTTCCCTGAAGGCACAGGGGTTGGGTGTGATGTGCCTCTTTGTGGTGGGATCAGGCATGCTCTGTCCTGAGCCCACAGGTGTGGCAGGATGAGCAGCCACTAGTAGTCAGGTTCAGGTGCACAGGCCTTCCACCACTTCGAGAGCGACCTGGGCTGTTCTGTGGCTGGGTAGAAAGGAGGCCTAAGTGGCTGCTGCAGGAGAATTTCCCAAACATCCATTGAGTGTCTCTTCTTTCTCTTTCTTTTTTTTTTGAAAAATTTCTCCTGCTCAAGCCCACTTCTCCATACTAGGGCCTGGCCTCTCACACAGCCCACCTCTCCAACTATACTGGGAACTATCCAGGTCAGGACCTGACTCAGCCCAACTCTCAACTCTCCCCAGCTGGTGTCCACAGTCTCTGTGTGTGCTCACAGCCCCCATGTGTTTGCCATTTCCTCCTTATTCTCCTCTCTGTGACTTCAAGCAACCCAGCTCTCCTGGTACTGCTCAAATCTTGTTTGGCAGGAGAGGGAGTCACTGACCCAGCTCTCTCCCAGGAACTGTGCGGCAGACCCGGTGGGCACTGGACCTGGGGCTGCAGCACCCCTGGTCCTTGTACTGGTCCCAGGGACCTTATTGTTTTAAATCACTCTCCTTACTGCCCAATTTGCTATGTCCTCTACAATTTCTGCTCTTCAATCTTCTTATATCCTGGTGTACTGTTAGCTGTTCACTTTCTTCCTCAGAAAATCAGCTAGGTGTTTCACCCCTGTGCAGGGGGGAGTAGACTCCACTTCCACTTATCTCACCATCAACTTCTAATATCAAAAGTTTTAAAATACTGCATATTTTTAAATAATGATTTATTTCAAATGTTTGCATTGTCTGTCAAAACTTAGCTGACATCTAGTAGGTGTTAAATGAATAATTGTTAAATAAATTAAAAATATATAAATTAATTACACAAACTTAAAAATAAGACAATTATTCTTCTAAAGTCAAGTACCAAAAGTTTTCTATTTTTACTTTTTTTCAGAACAACAATCTTTCAGTAATATTCTTACTGATGCATGTATACCATCTTTCCTTCACATTTAGTAAATTTCACAAAGTATATTAAAGTATAAAACTTGATAATGTTCATAAGCACATATCCATTAAGCTATCAGCTAGATAAGTGCATTTCTTAATGCCAAAAGATTCTCTTCTATCTTTTTTGGTCAATACCAATCCTTTTAAAGATAACTACTTTGGTTTTACTTTTTCTTGAATTTTTAATAAATGGAATTCTGTGCTTTTTAGGTCTGCTTTTTTCAGTGAACATGTTTTAAGATTTCCTCATGTTGTTATATATGTCATAGATATACATATATCTGTTCATTGCTATATATATACATATATATGTGTGTGTGTGTGTGTGTATATATATATATATATATATATATATATATATATATATATATGAAAGATTTACATCATGTATATACACAAGGGAGGACCCCCCAAAGACCTGAAATTATCTTCTACAGGGCAGGCCCCTTATAGTACAGGTTTCCCCACTAGTGTAATAGCAGGCATTGTGAGATGCTGCATTCAGCTTCAGTGAATTTTTTTGAAGCTTTCAGTGCATTTGCTTATTTCATGATGGGTGCTTTACAAGCACACCTACCTACAACATGCTGAGTGTTCAGCAGTTTCTGACCAAAAGCAGCATAACTCCCATGTTCCACCCTCCCTATTCACCTGAGATCTTGACCAACTTTATTTGTTTCCCCTGATGAAGAATGTCCTCAAAGGGAAACATTTTGCTGTTGTGAAAAAGGTGAACCCCCCAAAATGGAAAAAGTACTAAAAGGCATCAAAATCAGAGTTCAAAAACCATATTGAGCAGTGGAAAAAATGTCTCAATAGGTGCATTGCATCAAATTGAGATTACTTTGAAAGTGACTGAAGTTTAAACATCTAAGAATCAATACATAATTTTTATAAACAAATTCTGTGTTTTGGGGGTCCCCTCTTGTATATTATATGCATATAAAAGAGGTATTCTTTTTTATTGCTGAAGAGCATTTTACTGTATGAATACATTAAAATGTGTTTATCCATTCTCCTTTGAAGGGCATTTTCTTTGTGTCCAGTTTTGGTTATTAAGGACATTCTTTTACAAGTCTTTTATTGGACACATTTACACATTTATCTTGAGCATGTATCTGAATGGAAACAGTAGGACACAGAGATAGATGTGCTTAAAATTGTTTGAAAACATCATTCTTTTTTACAATGTCATTTTTCATTCACACAAACTATGAGTTCACTTTGTACCCACATTAACATTTTAATTTTTCTGTTCTGGAAATTATGTAGCAATGACTCATAGTGGTGCTATTAATTCTGACTTTCCTGATGTATAATGATTTGTGGCAAATTTTCATATGATATTTTCACATGATCACTTGTATATTTTTTATGAAAGAAAGTTTTTATTCATAATTATGGTGTTAAATTTCTCTTAAAAATCTTTACAGTTTGGGACTTCCGCCAACATGGAGGCGTAGGTGGAAATACTTTACATCCTCCCACAATCAAATCTAAAAACAACAAAGTTTTAGCAACAATAAATGCAACCAAACCACACAGAAAATCTACAAATGGAGTCTGAAAACAACAAACCACTCAGTTAAACCTGTGAGAGGGGTGAAGCCAGCAGCGGTTGGGCAAAAAAGATCCTCCCACATGGGAGGTGCGCAGGCAGCAGAGGGTGCAGATCCTAGGTGTGGGCTAGCTACAGGCAGACACACGGAAGAGGTGAGGCTGTCTGTCTGTGGTAGGTCACACATTTGCGTGCAAATAAACCAGTGAAGAGGTGAGCATTGAGACCACGAGGCACAGAGTGGCGGGATCACACACTTGCGCTCAGATAAACAGGTGGGGTGAGCAGCGAGGCGGACTAAGAGAGTGGAGAGGACTGAATTGCTCCCTCTCTGACCCCGCCCCCACATACAGCATCACGAACCAGCCACCTAGGTGGCCCCACCCTGGTGAACATCTAAGACACCTCTCCTCATACGTAACAGGCACAAACAGATAAAAAACATGGCTCAAGAACAACTCAGAGGCCCAGAGCCAATAAATCTAAGTGATAAAGAAATAGCCAAACTTTCAGATGCACAGTTCAAAACACTGGTGATCAGGATGCTCACAGAACTGGTTGATTTTAGTCAAAATTTAGAGGAACATATGAAGGCTAAACTAATTGAAATGAATGGTAATGCACAGGAAATCAATAGTAATGGAAAGGAAACTGGGACTCAAATCAAGGAAGTAGACCAGGAGGAAGAAAAAAATGACCAAACAGAAAAGGATGAAGAAACAAGAATTCAAAAAAAATGAGGAGAGGCTTAGGAACCTTCAGGTCATCTTCAAATGCTCCAAAATCCAAATTATAGGGGTACCAGAACGGGGAAAGGAACAGCCACCAGCGGAAAACTTATTTGAACAAATAATAAAAGAGAACTTCCCCATTCTGGCAAAGGAAATAGACTTCCAGGAAATCCAGGAAGCTCAGAGAGTCCCAAGGAAGTTGGACCCAAGAAGAAACACACCAAAGCACATCATAATTACATTAGCCAAGATTAAAATGAAAGAGAGAATCCTAGAAGCAGAAAGAGATAAGGGGACAGTCACCTACAAAGGAGTTTCCATCAGACTTTCACCAGATTTCTCAAAAGAGACCTTACAGGCAAGAAGGGACTTGAAAGAAGTACTCCAAATCATGAAATCCAAAGACCTACAACCAAGATTGCTCTATCCATCAAAGCTTTCATTTAGAATGGAAGGACAGATAAAGTGCTTCTCAGATAAGATCAAATTCAAGGAGTTCATCATCACCAAGCCCTTATATGAAATGTTAAAGAGATTTATCTAAGAAAAAGGAGTTAAAAATATGAACAGTGAAAGGACAGCAAACTCACAATTATCAACAGCCACACCTAAAACAAAAGCAAATTAAGAGGACAGCTAGATCAGCAGTGAACCATAGAAATGAAGATCACATGGAGGGTTAGCAACAGGGGAGTGGGAGAAGAAGTGGGGAGAAGGTATAGAAAATAAGTAGTGTAGATGGTAGGTAGAAAATTGATAGGGGGAGGGTAAGAATAGTATGGGAAATATAGAATCTAAAGAACTTGAGACACGTGTTCATGAACTAAAGGTGTGTGGAATGGTCGGAGAGGGGTGTGCAGGGTGGAGGGGAACAGAGGGGGGAATAGAACAAATCTAATGGCATAATCAATAAAATAAAAATATATATATTAAAAAATCTTTACAGTTTTAGCTCACACAATTCATTAAAATTCATGAAAATATTTTTGAGATGGTTCATCAGTATAAAAATGTAAGTTAAATAATAAATTTGTAAAACAAGAGGTAGCAAACTACAGCTCAAAGACCAATCTGGCTTGCACCTTGTTTTTTCTTTAATTTTGCATTAATGTTAATTTTGAGTTACTTGTAGATTAATACATAGATAGTAGTAAGAATACAGATACATTCATGAGAAAAATTATACTGAACAAACCAGGAATAGAAGGGAACTCCTTAATTTGATTAATTACCCTGCCTAAATTTTTTAAAACCCACAACTAATATTATATTTAAGGCTAAAAAATCTCAAGCTTTCCCTCAAGATCAGAAACAAAATAGTATCTGTTCTTACCATGATTATTAAAGATTTTATGAAATACTCTAATGAGGGTAATTAGGCAAAAAGAGGTAAAACATCTAGAACAATAAGGAAGAATAAAAGCTATCTTGTTTGCAGATAGAATGATTTTGTTTATTCCTATAAATAAAAATTTTTCATGGAATCCATGAAAAAACTATTTGAACTAAAAAAATAAGATCAACATACAAAAATCAATTTTACAGCTGACACTTGAATAACACAGGTTTAAACTGCATTGGCCACTGACGCATGGATTGCTTTCAATAAATTTACTAAAAATAATTAGAGATTTGTAACAATTTGTAATAACAAATGAAGCACAGATGAAGCACATGGTGTAGAAATACAGGAGAAAATTAAATAAATTAGGTATATCATGAATGCATAAATTTATGTAGATACTAGTCGATGTTATCATTTACTACTAATCTATTATAAAAAGCAAAAATGTATCAAAACATGCACCAAAACAGTTACAGATCTTACATGACACCACTCTTAGTAAAGATAAATATAAACAAACAAAGATGCAGCATTAAATTTAATTGCATAAAATTAACTATAGTGCATACTGCCCTACTATAATAATTTTATAGCCACATCCTGTGGTGATTGTGGTAAGCTCAAGTGTTACAAATAACTACTTAAAAGGCTGTGTTATACAAATCATTTCCTTGTGAGCAGTTGTCTCTACAATAAATTGTGTATCACAATAAAAAGTAATCTGTCGTGATGCTTGTGTGTTTTTCATTATGTTTAATCTAATAACATAAACCTTGAATAACACATGGGACCCATAAAAAGTGCCACTAGTAATGCTGTGAGAGTTCCCAAGAGGCAGAGAAAAGTCATGACATTACAAGAAAAAGTTGAAGTGTTCTCTATGTATGGTAGACTGAGATCTGCAGCAGTAGTTGCCTGCTCTTTGAAGATAAATTATTCCAGTGTAAGGACCATTGTAAAAATAGAAAGGAACATTTTTGAAGCCATCTCTGCAGCTATGTTCGCATGTGTGAAAACCTTGCACTTTTCGTGAAATACCTTTTTATCTTGTACTGAAAATACAGTTTTTATGTGGGTACAGGATCACACCTGTAGACTCTAATATGATTCAAGGAAAAAATGAAGTCATTACATGACAACTTAAAGTGAAAAGAAGGTGGAAGTTCTAAACCTGGAGAATTTAATGTCAGTAAAGGGTAGTTCGGTAATTTTAGAAAGTGGTTTGGCTTTAAAAATGTTAGTGTAACACAAGAAACAGCTTATGCAAACCAAGAGGCAGCAGACGAGCTCCCAAACACCATTAAAGGTATATGCCTCCAGCACTTGGCTATTGTAAATTGTGCTGCTATGAACATTTGGGGGCATACATTCTTTTGGATTGGTGTTTCAGGGCTCTTAGGATATAATCCTAAGTGGATAGAAAGGATTGTAAGAAATTACTATGAAGAACTGTATGCCAAGAAATTTGAGAACCTAGGGGAAATGGACACATTTCTAGAAAAATATAATCTCCCAAAACTCAATGAAAAAGAAGTAGAAAACCTAAATAGACCAATAACAGCAAAAGAAATTGAAGCAGTAATCAAAAAACTTCCATCACACAAAAGCCCTAGACCCGATGGGTTCACAGGAGAATTCTACAAAGCATTTAAGAAATAGCTAACCCCCATTCTTCACAGACTATTCCAAAAAATCCAAAAGGATGGAAAACTCCCAAACTTCTTTTATGAAGCCAACATCATCCTAATTCCAAAACCAGATAGAGATACAATAATCCTAAGTGGAATTGCTGGGTCAAGGGCAGTTCCATTTTTAGTTTTCTGAGGAAATTCCATAGCTACCATTTGCAACAGCATGGATGGAACTGGAGGGTATTACATTAAATGAAATAGGCCAAGCAGTGAAAGACAAATATCATATGGTGAGACAGATCTCACCATTAACAGAAACATAATCAACAAAATGAACAAGCAAGCAAAGTATAGCCAAATACACTGAAATTGAGAATAAGCTGACAGTGATCAGAGGAAAGAATGAAAGAAAATAATGGGGGGAAAGGGGAAACGGTTTACAGGAACAATTATAAAGGACATATGGACAACCACAAGGGGGGTAGAAATGGGGTAGGGAAGTGGGGAGGGCTGGGATGGTGGGGAAGGGTGGCAGAAAAGGGCAGAAAATTGTACTGAAAAATAATTAATAACTAAAAATTAAAAATAAAAAGGAGCAACTGTAATGGCATAATTAATAAAATATATTTAAATGAAAATGAAAAGGTATATGACACAACAGGTTTTAATTCAAATAAAAGTGCCCTATTATTCCCCCAAAAAATACATCACAAAGGACATTTATTAGTGAGCATAAGGATTTAATGCAGGAATGAATAGGCTTACTCTACTATTTTATGCAAACACAGTCAGGTTTATGATCAAGACTGCCCTTATCTATAAAGCTGCTAACCCGTGAGCTTGAAAAGGAACAGATAAATACCAGCTGCCAACATTTGATTGTACAATAAGAAGGCCTGAACAACAAAAAGATTTTTCCTGTACTGGTTTCATCAATGTTTTTTTTTTTTTCCCTGAAGTCAGGAAGAACCTTTCTAGTAAAGGAATGTCCTTTAAAGTTTTTATGTTTCATGATGGCCCTGGCTATCCAGAACCCTATGAGTTCAATGCTGAAGGCATCAAAATGGTCTACTTGCCCCCAAATGTAGTCTTTCTAATTTGGTCTCTAGATCAGGGGGCTCTAAGGACTTTTAAAACTTGTGAAAATAATTATCAGCACTGTGGAGGAGAACCCCAATAGAACATCATGAAAGTCTGGAAGAATGACACCATCAAAACTGCCATCATTGTTGTAGAAAAAGCTGTGAAAGCCATCAAGTTCCAAACAATAAATTTCTACTGGAGAAAATTGTGTCCAGATGCTGAGCAGGACTTCACAGGAATTATCACAGAGCCAATCAAGAAACCACAAAAGACTGTGGATGTTGAGAAGAAAGATGGAAAGTGAAATGTTTCAAGATACAGATGTTGTAGAGATTAAAAGCACAATTCTAAGGATCAATGAATCCAGGAACTTGTTCTTTGAAAAGATAAATAAAATTGACAAGCTTTTAAGTGGGCTCATCCAAAAAAAAAAAAAGGGAGAGAGAGAGAGGACCCAAATAAACACAATCAGAAATGAAAGAGGAGACATCACAACTGATACCACAGAAATACAAAGGATTGCAAAAATTACTACAAAGAACTATATGTCAAGAAATTTGAAAATCTGGGTGAAATGGACAAATTTAAAGAAATATATGTTCTTGCAAAACATAATGAAGAAGTAGCAGAAAGCTTGAACAGACCAATAACAGCAGATAAAATTGAAGCAGTAATCAAAAACCTCCTGGCAACTTTCGGCCAAGATGGAGGCATAGGTAGACACAATGTGCTTCCTTGCACAACCAAAATAAGGACAGCAGAAACAATCAGTACTGACAGAAAACTGAACTGTCCAACAACCAAGGAGTTAAAGTAGATGCATTCATCCAGACTGGTAGGAGGGGTGGAGTCAGACCTCAGGGCAGAGAGGTTTCATGGTGAAAAAAAAGTGGTGGCTGGAGGACCCGGGTCACAAAAAGGTAGTAGGCAGACCCAGCAAGGAAGCAGATTGTGGAGAGGCACTGTGCACAAGGCAGCTGGCAAAGTGGGTGGTCCCACATTCTTGCACGGATAAACCAGGTGAAACTGGGGAGCAAGACAAACCACACAACCCAGGGTACCAGTGCCAGGAAATAAAGCCTCAAATCACTGATTAAAAACACCTGTTGGGATTGAGGTGCTAGAAGAGACACCCAGCCTCATAGGAGGAGAGATCATTGGAGAGACCCACGGTGCCCTAGAATGTACACAAACCCATGCACATGGGAATGAGCAACAGAAGAACCCAGTTTGCTTCGGGGAAGTGGCAGAAGTGACTGAAATCCAGCAGAGAGAAGAGCAAGCACCATTATTCCCTCTCAGACCCCTCCCCTACCTACATATAGCCTTACATCACCAGCAACCAGGTTGACCTGCCCAGGTGAATACCTAAGGCTCCACACCTTACTGTGTAATGGGTGGGACAAGGTTAAAAAATAGCACAAATAAAAGAACAGATCACAGCTCCAGAAAAAATACAACTAAGTGACAAAGAGATAGCAAGCCTATCAGATGCACAGTTCAAATAACTCAGAATGCTCATAGAATTGATTGAATATGGTTGCAAATTAGATGAAAAAAATGAAGGCTATGCTAATTGAAGTAAAGGGAAAACCACAGAGAACTAATAGTGATGAGAAGGAAACTGGGACTGAAATCAATGGAGTGTAGCTGAAGGAAGAAACAAACAACCAGAGAATAATAAAAAAAACAAGAAATCAAAAAAAAATGAGGAGAGGCTTAGGAACTTCCAGGAAATCTTTAAATGTCCCAACATCTGAATTATAGGGATACCAGAAGGAGAAGAGGAAGAGCAACAAGTGAAAAACTTATTTGAACAAATAATAAAGGAGAACATCCCCAATCTGGCAAAGGAAATAGACTTCCAGGAAGTCCAGGAAGCTCAAAGAGTGCCAAAGAAGTTGGACCCAAAGAGGAACATACCAAGGCACATCATAATTATATTAGCCAAGATTAAAATGAAGGAGAGAATGCTAGAAGCAGCAAGAGAAAAGGAGACAGTTACCTACAAAGAATTTCCCATCAGACTGTCAGCTGATTTCTCAAAAAAGACCTTACAGGCAAGAAGGACCTAAACCCAAGACTGCTCTATCCAGCAAAGCTATCATTTAGAATGGAAGGGCAGATAAAGTGCTTCTAATGGATAAGACAGATGACCCACACTTATGCTGCCTATAAGAGACCCGCCTTAGGACAAAAGACCTACACAGAATAAAAGTAAAGGGCTGGAAACAAATTTTTCAAGCAAATAGACAGGGAAAAAAGTAAGGGTAGCTATACTCATATCGGACAACAGACTTCCTAAAAAGGGCCATAAAGAGAGACCAAGATGGTCACTACATAATATTCAAAAAAAGAATCCACCAAGAAGACATAAAGACTGTAAATATATATGCACCCAACTACATAAAGAAAATCTTAAAGGACTTCAAGAAAGATATTGACAGCAACACAATTATAGTAGGCAATTTTAACACACCAGTATCAAAAGTGGACAGACCTTCTGAACAAAATATCTAAAAAGATATTGTGGCATTGAACAATGTCCTAGATCAAATGGACTTACCTGATATATACAAAGCCCTTCATCCCAAAGAAGCAAAATACACATTCTTTTCAAATGGACATGGAACATTTTCAAAGATAGACCACATGATAGGGCACAAAACAAGCCTCAATAAATTCAAGAAAACTGAAATCATATCAAGCATTTCCTCTGACCACAAGGGACTGAAACTAGAAACCAAGGCCAAGGGAAAAAAAACCCAAACACTCCAAATCATGGAGATTAAATAGCATGCTATTAAACAATGAATAGCTCAGGAATGAAATTAGGGAAGAAATCAAAAAGTTTCTGAAAACAAATGAAAGTGAACTCACAACAGCTCAAAACTTCTAGGACACAGCAAAGGCAGTCCTGAAAGGAAAGTTCAAAGGAATACAGGCCTACCTATAAAAGACAGAAACTTTTCCAACTAACAACCTAACCCTACACCTACAAGAACTCAAGAAAAATAACAAAGACAACCCAGAGCAAGTAGAAGGAAGGAAATAACCAAGATCACAGGAGAACTAAATGACATAGAGATAAAAAGCACAATTCTAAGAATCAATGAAACCAGGAGCTTGTTCTTTAAAAAGATAAATAAAATCAACAATATTTTAAGCATGGTCATCAAGAAAAAGAGAGAGGACCCAAATAAACACAATCAGCATTGAAAGAGGAGAGATTTCAACTGACACCACAGAAATACAAGAGATTGTAAGAAATTACTATGAAGAACTGTATGCCAGGAAATTTGAAAACCTAGATGAAGTGGACAAATTTCTAGAAAAATATAACCTTCCAAAACTCAGTGAAGAAGAAGCAGAAAGCCTGACAGACCAAGAACAGCAAATGAAATTGAAGCAGAAATAAAAAAAAGTCCTCACACACATAAGCCCTGGACAAGGTGGTTTCACAGGTGAGTTCTACAAAGCATTTAAAAAAGAGCTAAGCCCTATCCTTCACAGAATATTTCAAATAATACAAAATGATGAAAGACTCCCAAACTCTTTTTATGAAGCCAGCATCATCTTAATCCCAAAACCAGACAGAGACACAACAAAGAAAAAAAAACTTTAGGCCAATATCACTGATGAACATTGATGCTAAAATCCTCAATAACATATTGGCAAACCACGTGCAGCAATGCATTAAAAAGATCATACACCATGATCAAGTGGGATTCATCCCAGGGGTGCAAGGATGGGACAATATTAGCAAAAGAGTAAATGTAATACATCACATAAACAAACACAAAGACAAAAACCACATGATCATATCAAAGATGTGGAAAAAGCATTTGATAAGGGACAGCACCCATTTATGATAAAAACACTCAGCAAGCTGGGAATAGAGGGAGCATTCCTCAATATAATAAAGGCCATATATGAGAGACCTACAGCCAACATTATACTCAATGGACAAAAACTAAAATCTTTTTCATTAAGATCAGGAACAAGACAAGGTTGTGCACTTTCACCACTTCTATTCAATATAGTATTAGAAGTTTTAGCCACCATGATCAGACAAGAAAAGGAAATAAAAGGCATCCAAATTGGAAAAGAGGAAATGAAACTGTTATTGTTTGCAGATGATATGATAGTGTCAATAGAAAATCCAATAGACTCCACCAAAAAAATGCTCAACCTAATAAATGAATTTGGCAAAACAGCAGGATACAAAGTCAATATCCAGAAATCAAAGGCATTTTTGTATACCAACAATAAAACAGTAGAAGCAGAAATCAAGAAAAAAATCCCATTTGATATAGCAACAAAAATAAAATAAAATACCTCAGAAGAAACCTAACCAAGGAAATAAAATACCTGGATGTAGAAAACGACACAACCAAAGAAAGAAATCAAGAAAGACACAAACAAATGGAAACATATACTGTGTTCATGGATTGGAAGAATTAACATCATGAAAGTGTCCATACTACCCAAAGCAATTTACAGATTCAATGCAATACCTTTTAATGTACCAAGGGCATATTTCACAGACATAGAACAAACACTTCAAAAATTTATATGGAACCATAAACAACCCCAAATAGCAGCTGCAATTTTGAGAAACAAGAACAAAGTAGGAGGGATCACAATATCTGATATCAAACTGTATTACAAGGCCACTGTAATCAAAACAGCCTTGTACTGGCATAAAAACTGGCACATAGAGCAATGGAACAGAACACAGAGCCCAGAAGTATACACAAGTCTCTATGGTCAACTAATACTTGAAAAAGGGGGCAGCAACATAAAATGCAGTAAAGATAGCTTCTTCAACAAATGGTGTTGGGAAAGTGTGGAGTTACATGCAAAAAAGTGAAACTCGAGCACCAATTTACACCATACACCAAAATAAATTAGAGGTGGATAAAAGACTTAAATATAATGACACAATTAAAGTCCTAGTAGACAACATAAGCAGGAAAATCTTAGATATTTCACTTAGTAATATTTTCACTAATATGTCCCCAAGAGCAAGGGACATAAAGGGAAGAATAAACAATGGGATCTCATCACAATGCAAAGCTTCTGCATAGCTACAGAAAATAGCATTAAAATGAAAAGAGAACAAATTGTATGGGAAAATATATTTGTCAATGATACCTCAGACAATTGTTCAATCTCCACAATATATAAAAAACTCACACTACTCCACTTTAAGAAGACAAGCAACCCAATTTAAAAAATGGGTGAAGGACTTGAACAGACACTTCTTCAAGGAGGACATACTGAAAAGATGCTCAGTATCACTAGCCATCAGAGAGTTGCAAATTAGAACCACAATGTGATATCATCTCATTCCCATAAGAATGGCCATCATAAATGAATCAACAAGCAAGTCTTGGGGAGGATGTGGAGAAAAGGAAACCCTAGTGCACTGTTGGTGGGAATGCAGACTTGTACAACCACTATGCGTAATAGTATGAAATTTTCTCAGAAAACTAAAAATGGATCTGCCTTTTGACCCACCAATTCCACTGCTAGGATTATATCCAAAGAACCCTGAAACACCAATCTAAAAGAACCTATGCACCCCTATGTTAATAGCAGCACAATTTACAATAAGCAAGTGCTGGAAGAAACCTAAGTGCCCATCAGTAAATAAATGGATCAGAAAACTATGGTACATTTACACAGTGGAATTCTACACAGCAGAAAGAAAGAAGGAGCTCCTACCCTATGCGACAGTTGGATGGAACTGAAAAGCATTATGCTGAGTGAAATAAGCCAGGTGGTGAAAGACAATTACCCTTTGATTGTATCTTTAACAGGAACCTAATCAACAAAACAAACAAACAAGCAAAATATATCCAAAGACACGGAAATAGAGAATAGGCTGACAATAACCAAAGTGGAGAGAGGGGGGATTTCAGGGGGAAAGGGGAAGAGTTTGCAGGAGCACATATAAAAGACACATGGACAACAACAAAGGGGGGGTAGACAGGAGGGAGGTGGGGAGGGCAGTGGAGTGGGCTGGGATGGGAGCAAAAGGCGGAAAACTGTACTTGAACAACAATTAAAATAAGAATTAAAAAAAGATATGGATGTTGCAAAAATTAAAATGTTAATAGGCACTGCACCAGAGAAATTAATTAACAGGCTATGATATAATAGAGATGTCTGTGTCACAACTAGTGCTAGATGATGAGGAAGAAAATGTAAAAGAAGCAGAGCCAGAAGACAAATTGATATTGAACAATCTGATACATGGATACTAATTATTCAAGGCTGCTTCTGATTTCTTTTGTGATGTGGCCCTTCTATGATATGGATCCTGAAACTACAGCAAACCATAGAGGAAGCATTAATACCATATAGAAACATTAAAAAAAAAAAACAGCCCTGGCTGGTGTAGTTTAGTAGATTGAGCATGGGCCTGCGAACCAAAGGATCACGGTTTGATTCCCAGTCAGAGCACATGCATAGGTTGCAAGCCAGTTCTCAGCAGGGGCCATTTCCCAGCAGGGGATAAATGAGAAGCAATCATACATAGATATTTCTCTCCCTCTCTCTTTCCTTTCCCTTCTAAAGATAAATGAAATCTAAAAAAAAATAAATAAATAAAATTATTTTTAAAAAAGCAAAAAAAAAAAAAAAAACCTGAGACAGAAATAATGATATATTTTTTTGTAAAATTTAACTGAGTATGCCTGCCTTTTCTGGCTCCACTTCCACCTCCTCCATCTCTTCAGCCTCTGCCACCCCTAACAATTCAAGGCTAATCTCTCCTCTTTTTCCTCAACCTTCTCAACGTGAAGATGAAAAGATGAAGACTTTTATGATGAACCACATCCACTTACTGAATGGTAAATAATCATCCTGCTACACAGTTAGCAAGCTTATCTGCCATATATATTTATATTTTCATGTGAAAATCTAATTAAGTGTATGGCAAGAATTCTATGAGATATTTTTTGTCATTATTATCTTCTCCTAAGTACTCATTGTGTATAACATCATGTGCAAGGTTTGGATTGAAGTGGATAACCCATCCTTACACAGCTATAAAATGAGTAATATTTCATATAAAATAAATGAGGTCTGTTCTTTTTTTTCAGTTTTATAACTATACTTTCAAATTACTGTACAATGTGCCTCTCTCATAATTGGAGGAACTTTGCATCAGCTTATCATTGCAGGTAAGTTTTTTTTACAAACTGTAATATCATCCGATGAATATGACTAATACTGTATGCTGTAAAATTTTATGATTTTTTCTCTATTGTATAGGCATTTCTATACCATGAGCAATTGTATAAATTACACTAGGCTAACATAAACCAATCATATTGCTGCTTTTCAATTATCAGTGCTTGAATCATTATACTTGTAAATAAATATAAAAATTTTCACATTTTCTTTTACTTCTTGGTACCTAGTGACAGTAATACATATAGCATCTACAGTGTTCTGTATCTTATAAAACAATATTGGTATAGTTATTCATAGATAAAGTATCTTGCAAAAAGATAATGAATATAATACAAAGGTCTAAATGTATTTTCTTGTTCTTATAATTTTAATAACATTTTTCTCTAGCTTACTTTATTGTAATAATATGGTATTTTATATATATATATATATATATATATATATATATATATATATACTATACAAGATATGTGTTAATCAACAACTCATGTTATCCATAAGGCTTCCATTAAATAGTACACTATTAGTAGTTAGGTCCTTTAGGGAGTTAAAAATTATATATGAATTTTCAACTGCATGGGGGGTTGGTGTGCTTACTGCCACATGGTTCAAGGGTCAATTGTATATGTATAAATTAAGATTAAAGACCTGAAAGTAAAATTTAGAAAATTTAATATATAATTGTATCTAAAAATAAAATATTTAGAAATAAATTTAACAAAAGATAATAATATTTGTAACTTGAAAACTATAAAACCCAATGGAATAAAATTAAAGACCTAAAAAATGAAAGAAAATATCTTTCTTATTTATTAAAAGACTTGACAATATTAAAATGGCAACATTGCTCAAATAGATCAACAACTTCCATGAAAATCCTGGCGCAATCCCAGTTACATTTTCTTTAAAACTTGATAAGCTGATTCTAAAATTCATATGGTTATTCAAAGGATCCAGAATAGCTCAAACCATCTTGACAGTGAAGATCCATTCTGGAGGACTTACATTGTCTGATTTCAAAACTTACAATAAAGCTACTGTGAGAAAGACTGTATAGTAGTAGCATAATGATAAATAGAAGATAAATAAAATATAGTAATTGAGAATTCTGAAAGAACTCTTAGATTTACTGTCAATGATTTTCAATGAGTTTTAAGGTGACTCAGTGGGAGAAGGAATAACCTTGAAAAAGTGCTGGAATATTCTAATACAAAAACAAGAAGTAAGATTTCTACTTCAGGTAACATTTGTCTGCAATTAAGACAAAAATAAAATCAAAATGGATTAATATCTAAATATAGGATAGAACATGATAAGCTTTATAAGATAACATAGGCCAGTTTATGACCTATAATTAGGCAATACTTCCTTAGATATATCAACTTACAAGAAACAAAATTGTAAAATATAGATAAATTGTACTTATCAAAATTAAAAGTTTGTTTACTTGAAAGTACACTATCAATAAAGTAAATAAGACACCCACAGAATTAAAGAAAATATTTATAAATCATGTGTGATATGTAAACATAGTATTCAGAAATCTTAACACTCAAAAAATGTACAAAATGGGCAAAATACTTGTGTGGACCTCTCTCCAAAGATATACAAATATCTAATAATCACATAAAAATGTTCAACACCATTATACATTAAAAATGTAAATTAAAAAGTGAGATACCATTTCATATTTACTAGGATGGTTATAATTTAAAAAAGGATAAGAGCAAGTGTTGACATGGATGTGAAGATACTGGAATTCTTGCACATTGTTGGAGGGCAAGTAATATGGTGTATTCACTTCAGAAAACAGTTTAATAGTTGCACAAAAATTTAAAGTCATCTTATGATCCAATAATTTTATTCCTAGGTAAACATCCAAGAGAACTAAAACTATATTCATACAAAAACCTCTGCACAGATATCCATCAGTTTACTACAGTTCATATCCAGAATATGGACATTGACATAATCTATTGATCTTCATTGGAATTTTCTGGTTTACCTTAAATTAACTTGTATGTGCCTGTATGCCATTTTGTCACATGTAGGTCGATGTAGCTGTCAAAACAGTCAAATTACAGAACAGTTCTAGCAATAGTTCCTCATTTTGCCCTTTTTCAGCCATACCTATCACCTCCCATTTGCTGTTTTTGAGTAACAGGGAATTGTGAGACAAACGTTATCTTTTACCACTGTTTGGGAGCCTGGACATACAGGACCAACTGATGTTACCCATGGGTGAAGAAACCATTCTCCTCTTACCTAGTGTGGGGTAAGGATGGATCAGCCTCCTAGGGTGCCCTGGCTACTACTGCTATTACCAGAGGGCAGATGGCAGTGAGTTGCCCCACACTCCTACCTCTGCTGGGATGCTGCCCATCACTGCCATTAGACAAGTCCCTACTAGGTTTCCCTTACTGGCTCCTTTACGAAAAAGAGCAGGCTTCTGTTATGACCATATTTGTTTTGTTCTTTCCTATAAACAGTCTGAGGTGCAGGCCTCCTTGGTTCCCAATCGATCTGGGAAATGTGAGAGATAAAGAGAAAATCCAAGGAATTCAAGGTGGTGACATACTTCAGCTCCTGAGTTCCCTGTCCAGTCCACCAAGTTTGCACCTTCAGGGTCCTATTATGCCTGCTGAATGATTTCCAAGATATATAGTTGTAATTAGAGAAAAGGAAAAGAAAAAATTGAGTCTATGCCATCTTCCCTTTGAAATGAAAGTCCTTCAGTCTCCTTTTGTAAATAAAGTTTTATCAGAAGAAACCATGCACACATTCTTTTTGAAAATCAATATTCTTTTTTAGCATAATCAATAATATATAATTTTTAATTATTGTTCAAGTACAGTTTGTCTGTCTTTTACTTCTATCCCTGCCCATTGACCTAGCTCTCCCCACCTTCCTCCCATTTCCACTCCCCCTAGTTTTTGTCCATGTGTCTTTTATACTTGTTCCTGCAAACCCTTTCCCTTTTCCCCTGAAATTCTCTTCACTCTCCCCTCTGGTCACTGTCAGCCTGTTCTCCATTCCAGTGTCTTTGGTTATATTTTGTTTGTTTGATTGTTTTGTTGTTTAGGATCCTGTTAAAGGTGAGATCATGTGGTATATGTCTTTCACTGCCTGGCTTATTTCACTTAGCCTAATGCTTTCCAGTTTCATGCATGCTGTTGTAAAGGGTAGGAACTTATTCTTTC
Organism: Artibeus jamaicensis; assembly: GCF_021234435.1. Taxonomy (NCBI): domain Eukaryota; kingdom Metazoa; phylum Chordata; class Mammalia; order Chiroptera; family Phyllostomidae; genus Artibeus; species Artibeus jamaicensis. The sequence continues at coordinate 3,199,790 of NW_026521810.1, read as the reverse complement.
TTTCTGTTGCATAGAATTCCATTGTGTAAAGGTACTATAGTTTTTGTATCCACTCATTTACTGATGGGCACCTAGGTTGCTTCCAGAACTTGGCATTGTAAATTGTGCTGCTATGAACATTGGGGTGCATAGGTTCTTTTGGATTGGTGTTTCAGTGTTCTTCAGATAAAATCCTAGCAGTGGAATTGGTGGGCCAAAAGGCAGATCTATTTTTAGTTTTCTAAAAAAATTCCATACTGTTTTCCATAGTGGTTGTACCAGTTTGCAATCCCACCAAGAGTGAACTAGAGTTCCCTTTTCTCCACAACCTCTTCTACACTTATTGTTTGTTGCTTTGTTTAGATGACCATTCTGACCCATTTGAAGTGGTATCTCATGGTTTTAACTTGCATTTCTCTGATAGCTAGCAATACTGAACATCTTTTAATGTGACTCTGGATCCTCTGAATATCCTCCTTAGAGCAGTATCTGTTCAAGTCCTTTGCCCACTTTTTAATTAGGTTGCTTGTCTTCTTAGACTCCTGAGTTCTTTACATATTTTGGAGATTGAACATTTGTCTGAGATATCATTGGCAAATATGTTTTCCTATGCAGTTGGTTCTCCTTTTATTTTAATACTGTTTTCTTTAACTATGCAGAAGCTTTTTACTGTGATAAGATCCCATTTGTATATTCTGTCCTTTATATTCCTTGCTCTAGGGGACATATCAGTAAAAATGTTGCTGCATGAAATATCTGAGGTTTTCCTACCTATGTTATTCTCTAGAAATTTAATGGTGTTATGGCTTATATGTAAGTCTTTTAAACATCTTCAATTTATTTTTTCTGTAGGATGTAAGTTGGTGCTCAAGTTTCATTTCTTTTTTGCATATAGCTGTCCAACTATCCCAAAACCATTTGTTGAAGAGGGTACCTTTACTCCATTTAATGTTGTTGCCCCCCTTTTTAAAAATTTTATTTAGTTATTTCTCAAGTACAGTTTTTTGTCTACTTCTCCCATCCCAGCCGCCCCAACCACGTGCTCCCCACCTCCCTCCCATTTCCTCCCCCCTAAGTCCTTGTCCCTGTGTCCTTCATACTTGTTCCTCCAAATCCCTCCCCTTTTTCCCCCTTAAATTACTTTCCCTCCCCCTCTGGTCACTATCCCCTTGTTCTCTATTTCAGTGTCTTGGTTTTTATTCTTCTTGCTTGTTTGTTTTGTTGTTTAGTTTCCTGTTAAAGGTGAGATCATATGGTATTTGTCTTTCAACCCCCGGCCTATTTCATTCAGCATAATGCTTTCCAGTTCCATCCACGTTGTTGCAAAGGGCAGTAGCTCCTTCTTTCTCTCTGCTGCATAGAATTCCATTGTGTATATGTACCACAATTTTTTGATCCATTCATTTACTTATGGACACCTAGGTTGCTTCTATCTCTTGGCTATGGTAAATTGTGCTGCTATGAACATTGTGGTGCATAGGTTCTTTGATATTGATGTTTTAGGATTCTTAGGATATAATCCTAGCAGTGGAAATTGCTGGGTCAAAAGGCAGGTCGATTTTTATTTTTCTGAGAAAATTCCATATTGTTTTCCATAATGGTTGTACCAGTCTGCAATCCCACCAACAGTGAACTAAGGTTTCCTTTTCCCCACAACCTCTCTAATATTTGTTGTATGTTGCTTTGTTTATGATAGCCATGCTGACCTGTGTAAAGTGGTATCTCATTGTGGTTTTAATTTGGATCTCTCTGATGGCTAGCGATATTGAGCATCTCTTCATGTGTCTCTGGATATTCTGTATGTCCTCCTTGGAGAATTGTCTGGTCAAGTCCTTTCCCCATTTTTTAATTGGGTTAGATGTATTATTAGAGTGGAGTCTTGTAAGTTCTTTGCATATTTTGGAGATTAAAACTTTGTCTGAAGTATCATTGGCAAATATGTTTTCCCATACAGTTGGTTGTCTTGCAAATTTAATACTGTTTTCTTTAGCCACACAGAAGCTTTTTATTTTGATGAGATCCCATTTGTTTATTCTTTCCTCTATATTCCTTTCTCTAGGGGACATATCGGTAAAACTGTTGCTGTGTGGAATATCTGAGATTTTCTTGCCAGTGTTCTCTAGAACTTTAATGGTGTCACGGCTTATATTTAAGTCTTTTATCCACCTTGAATTTATTTTGGTGTATGGCGTAAGTTTGTGCTTAAGTTTATTTTTTTTCATGTAGCTGTCCAGTTATCCCAACACCATTTGTTGAAGAGGCTATTTTTACTCCATTTTATGTTACTGCCCCCTTTGTCGAATATTAATTGACTGTAGAGAGTTGGGTTGATTTCTGGGCTCTCTGTTCTGTTCCATTGTTCTATGTGGCTGTTTTTATGCCAGTACCAGGCTGTTTTGATTACAGTGGCCTTGTAATACAGTTTGATATCAGGTATTGTGATCCCTCTTACTTTGTTCTTCTTTCTCAAAAGTGCTGCCGCTATTCGGGGTCATTTATGGTTCCATATAAATTTTTGAAGTGTTTGGTTTATGTCTGCGAAATATACCATTGGTACTTTAATAGGTATTGCATTGAATCTGTATATTGCTTTGGGTAGTATGGACATTTTGATGATGTTAATTCTTCCAATCCATGAACACGGTATATGTTTCCATTTGTTTGTGTCTTCCCTGATTTCTCTCTTCAGTACTGTGTAGTTTTCTGCATACAGGCCTTTTACCTCTTTGGTTAGGTTTATTCCCAGATATTTTATTTTTCTTTTTGCTATATTGAATGGTATTTTTTTCTTGATTTCTGCTTCTGCTGATTCATTGTTAGTACACAAAAATGCCTTTGATTTCTGGATATTGACTTTGTATCCTGATGTTTTACCAAATGCATTAATTAGTTTGAGCAGTTTTTTGGTAGAGTCTATAGGATTTTCCATGTACACTATCATGTCATCTGCAAACAGTGACAGTTTTATTTCCTCCTTTTTTATTTGGATGCCTTTTATTTCCTTTTCCTGCCTGATTGCTGTGGCCAAAACTATACTGAATAGAAGTGGCGAAAGTGGACATCCTTGTCTTGTTCCTGATCTTAGTGGAAAAGCTTTTAGTTTTTTTCCCATTGAGTATGATATTGGCTGTAGGTTTCTCATATATGGCCTTTATTATATTGAGGAATACTCCCTCTATTTCCACTTTGCTGAGTGTTTTTATCATGAATGGGTGTTGTACCTTATCAAAAGCTTTTTCTGCATCTATTGATATGATCATGTGGTTTTTGTCTTTGCTTTTGTTTATGTGATGAATTACATTTACTGATTTTTGAATGTTGAACCATCCTTGCATTCCTGGGATGAATCCCACTTGATCATGGTGTATAATCTTTTAGATATATTGCTGAATGCGATTTGCCAATATTTTGTTGAGAATTTTAGCATCTATGTTCATCAGTGATATTGGCCTGAAGTTTTCTTTCTTTTTTGTATCTCTATCTGGTTTTGGAATTAGGATGATGCTGGCATCATAAAAGGACTTTGGGAGTTTTTCATTTTGGGGGATTTTTTGGAATAGTCTGTGAAGAATAGGAGTTAGCTCTTCCTTAAATGCTTTGTAGAATTCTTCTGTGAAACCATCTGGTCCGGAGCTTTTGTGTATTGGGAGTTTTTTGATTACTGCTTCAATTTCTTTTGCTGTTATTGGTCTATTCAGGTTTTCTACTTTTTTTTCATTGAGTTTTGGGAGATTATGTTTTTCTAGAAATATGTCCATTTCCCCTAGGTTTTCATATTTCTTGGCATACAGTTCTTCATAGTAATTTATTACAATTTTTTCTATTTCTGTGGTATAAGTTGTAATCTCTCCTGTTTTGTTTCTGATTGTTTATTTGTGTCCATTCCCTCTTTTCTTAATGAGCCTACTTAAAGTCTTGTCTATTTTGTTTTTTTTTTTCAAAGAACTAACTCCTGGATTAATTGATCCTTAGAATTGTGCTTTTACCAGTATCATCCTAATTCCAAAACCAGATAGAGATACAACAAAGAAAGAAAACTTCAGGCCAATATCGCTGATGAACATAGACGCTAAAATCCTCAACAAAATATTATCAAATCGCATCCAACAATATATCCAAAAGATTATACACCCTGACCAAGTGGGATTCATCCCAGGGATGCAAGGATGGTTCAACATTTGCAAAACAGTAAATGTAATTCATCACATAAACAAAAGCAAAGACAAAAACCACATGATCCTATCAATAGATGCAGAAAAAGCTTTCGATAAGGTACAACACCCATTTATGATAAAAACACTCAGCAAAATGGGAATAGAGGGAACATTCCTCAATATAATAAAGGCCATTTATGAGAAACCTACAGCCAATATCATACTCAATGGACAAAAACTAAAAGCTTTTCCACTAAGATCAGGAACAAGACAAGGATGTCCACTTTCACCACTCCTATTCAATATAGTATTAGAAGTTTTGGCCACAGCGATCAGGCAGGAAAAGGAAATAAAAGGCATCCAAATAGGAAAGGAGGAAACAAAATTGTCACTGTTTGCAGATGACATGATAGTGTACATGGAAAATCCTATAGACTCTACCCCAAAACTGCTCAATCTAAGTAATGAATTTGGCAAAACAGCAGGATACAAAGTCAATATCCAGAAATCAAAGGCATTTTTGTATACCAACAGTGAATCAGCAGAAGCAGGAATCAAGGAAAAAATCCCATTCGATATAGCAAAAAGAAAAATAAAATATCTGGGAATAAACCTAACCAAAGAGGTAAAAGACCTGTATGCAGAAAACTACACAGCACTGAAGAAAGAAATCAAGGAAGACACAAACAAATGGAAACATATACCGTGTTCATGGATTGGAAGAATTAACATCATCAAAATGTCCATACTACCCAAAGCAATATACAGATTCAATGCAATACCTATTAAAGTACCAATGGCGTATTTCACAGACATAGAACAAACACTTCAAAAATTTATATGGAACCATAAACGAGCCCGAATAGCAGCTGCTCTTTTGAGAAAGAAGAACAAAGTAGGAGGGATCACAATACCTGATATCAAACTGTATTACAAGGCCACTGTAATCAAAACAGCCTGGTACTGGCATAAAAATAGGCACATAGACCAATGGAACAGAACAGAGAGCCCAGAAATCAACCCAACCCTCTACAGTCAATTAATATTCGACAAAGGGGGCAGTAACATAAAATGGAGTAAAGATAGCCTCTTCAGCAAATGGTGTTGGGAGAACTGGACAGCTACGTGCAAAAAAATGAAACTTGAGCACCAACTTACACCATACACCAAAATAAATTCAAGGTGGATAAAAGACTTAAATATAAGCCATGACACCATTAAAGTCCTAGAGGAGAACATTGGCAAGAAAATCTCAGATATTCCACGCAGCAACATTTTTACGGATATGTTCCCTAGAGCAAAAAATATAAAGGAAAGAATAAACAAATGGGATCTCATCAAAATAAAAAGCTTCTGCATGGCTAAAGAAAACAGTATTAAATTAAAAAGACAACCAACTGTATGGGAAAACATATTTGCCAATGATACCTCAGACAAAGGTTTAATCTCCAAAATATACAAAGAACTTACACGACTCCACTCTAGGAAGACATCGAACCCAATTAAAAAATGGGAAAAGCACTTGAACAGACACTTCTCTAAAGAGGACATACAGAATATCCAGAGACACATGAAGAGATGCTCAATATCGTTAGCTATCAGAGAGATGCAAATTAAAACCACAATGAGATACCACTTTACACCAGTCAGGATGGCTACAATAGACAAAGCAACAAACAACAAATGTTGGAGAGGGTGTGGGGAAAAGGGGACCTTAGTTCACTGTTGGTGGGATTGTAGACTGGTACAACCATTATGGAAAACAGTATGGAATTTTCTCAGAAAAATAAAAATTGACCTGCCTTTTGACCCAGCAATTCCACTGCTAGGATTATACCCCAAGAATCCTAAAACATCAATTTCAAAGAACCTATGCACCACAATGTTCATAGCAGCACAATTTACAATAGCCAAGAGTTGGAAGCAACCTAGGTGCCCATCAGTAAATGAATGGATCCAAAAATTGTGGTACATATACACCATGGAATTTTATGCAGCAGAGAGAAAGAAGGAACTACTACCTTTTGCAACAACATGGATGGAACTGGAAAGCATTATGCTGAGTGAAATAGGCCAGGCATTGAAGGACAAATACCATATGATCTCACCTTTGACAGGAAGCTAAAGAATAAAACAAACAAGCAAACAGAATAAAAACAAAGAGGCTGAAATAGAGAACAAGTGGGCAGCGACCAGAGGGGAGAGGGAAGGGAACTTAAGGGGAAAAAGGGGGGAGGGATTTTGAGGAACAAGTATGAAAGACACAGAGATGAGGACTGGGGGGGGGGAATGGGAGGGAGGGTGGAGACCGGGCGGGGGGGGGAAGAGAAAAAAATGTACTTGAAAAGTAACTAAATAAAATTTAATATTTAAAAAAAAATAAAAATAAAATTAAAAAAAAAGAATTGTGCTTTTAGTCTCTATGTTATTTAGTTCTGCTCTGATCTTGGTTATTTCTTTCCTTCTACTTGCTTTGGGTTGTCTTTGTTGTTGTTCCTCGAGTTCTTTCAGGTGTAGAGTAAGTTTGTTTGTTTGAATGTTGTCGTCCTCTTGGTAGAATATTAATTGACCATAAGGACTTTGGTTTATTTCTGGGCTCTTTGTTCTGTTCCACTGGTCTATGTGCCTGTTTTTACTCCAGTACAAGGCTGTTTTGATTACAGTAGCCTTGTAATAGAGTTTCATATCAGGTATTGTAACCCCTCCTACTTTGCTCTTCTCTCTCAAAATTGCCTTTGCTATTCGGGATTGTTTATGGTTCCATATGCTTTTTTGAAGTGTTTGTTCTATGTCTGTGAAATGTGCCATTGGTACTTCAAAAGGTATTGCATTGAATCTGTAAGTTGCTTTGGGTAGTATGGACATTTCCATCATCATTAACATGATGTTAATTCTTCTGATCCATGAACACAGTATATGTTTCCATTTGTTTGTGTCTTTCATAATTTCTTTCTTCAGTGTTGCATAGTTTTCTGCATGCAGATCTGTTACCTCTTTTGTTAGGTTTATTCTTATGTATTTTATTTTTCTTTTTTCTATATCAACTGGGATTTTTTTCTTGATGTCTGCTTCTGCTGTTTCATTGTTGGTATGTAGAAATGCCTTTTTTCCCCTGGATATTTACTTTGTATCCCAATATTTTGCCAAATTTATTTATTAGGTTGAGGAGTTTTTAGTGGAATCTTTATAATTTTCTATGTACACTCTTATGTCATCTGCAAACAGTGACAGTTTTGTTTCCTCCTTTCCATTTTGAATGCCTTTTATTTCCTTTTCTTGTCTGATCACTGTGGCTAAAACTTCTAATACTATATTGAATAGAAGTGGTGAAAGTGCACAACCTTGTCTTGTTCCTGATCTTAGTGAAAAAGGTTTTAGTTTTTGCCCATTGAGTATGATGTTGGCTGTAGGTCTCTCATATATGGCCTTTATTATATTGAGGAATGCTCCCTCTATTCCCAGCTTGCTGAGTGTTTTTATCATAAATGGGTGCTGTCCCTTATCAAATGCTTTTTCCACATCTTTGATATGATCATGTGGTTTTTGTCTTTGTGTTTGTTTATGTGATGTATTACATTTACTCTTTTGCTAATATTGTCCCATCCTTGCACCCCTGGGATGAATCCCTCTTGATCATGGTGTATGATCTTTTTAATGCATTGCTGCACGTGGTTTGCCAATATGTTATTGAGGATTTTAGCATCAATGTTCATCAGCGATATTGGCCTAAAGTTTTCTTTCTTTGTAGTGTCTCTGTCTGGTTTTGGGATTAGGGTAATGCTGGCTTCATAAAAAGAGTTTGGGAGTCTTTCATCATTTTGTATTATTTGAAATATTCTGTGAAGGATAGGGCTTAGCTCTTTTTTAAATGCTTTGTAGAACTCACCTGTGAAACCACCTTGTCCAGGGCTTATGTGTGTGAGGAGTTTTTTTTATTTCTGCTTCAATTTCATTTGCTGTTCTTGGTCTGTCAGGCTTTCTGCTTCTTCTTCACTGAGTTTTGGAAGGTTATATTTTTCTAGAAATTTGTCCACTTCATCTAGGTTTTCAAATTTCCTGGCATACAGTTCTTCATAGTAATTTCTTACAATCTCTTGTATTTCTGTGGTGTCAGTTGAAATCTCTCCTCTTTCAATGCTGATTGTGTTTATTTGGGTCCTCTCTCTTTTTCTTGATGACCATGCTTAAAATATTGTTGATTTTATTTATCTTTTTAAAGAACAAGCTCCTGGTTTCATTGATTCTTAGAATTGTGCTTTTTATCTCTATGTCATTTAGTTCTCCTGTGATCTTGGTTATTTCCTTCCTTCTACTTGCTCTGGGTTGTCTTTGTTATTTTTCTTGAGTTCTTGTAGGTGTAGGGTTAGGTTGTTAGTTGGAAAAGTTTCTGTCTTTTATAGGTAGGCCTGTATTCCTTTGAACTTTCCTTTCAGGACTGCCTTTGCTGTGTCCTAGAAGTTTTGAGCTGTTGTGAGTTCACTTTCATTTGTTTTCAGAAACTTTTTGATTTCTTCCCTAATTTCATTCCTGAGCTATTCATTGTTTAATAGCATGCTATTTAATCTCCATGATTTGGAGTGTTTGGGGTTTTTTTCCCTTGGCCTTGGTTTCTAGTTTCAGTCCCTTGTGGTCAGAGGAAATGCTTGATATGATTTCAGTTTTCTTGAATTTATTGAGGCTTGTTTTGTGCCCTATCATGTGGTCTATCTTTGAAAATGTTCCATGTCCATTTGAAAAGAATGTGTATTTTGCTTCTTTGGGATGAAGGGCTTTGTATATATCAGGTAAGTCCATTTGATCTAGCACATTGTTCAATGCCACAATATCTTTGTTGATATTTTGTTTGGAAGATCTGTTCATTTTTGACAGTGGGTTGTTAAAATCTCCTACTATAATTGTGTTGCTGTCAGTATCTTTCTAGAAGTCCTCTAAGATTTTTTTATATGTACTAGGGTGCTACTGTGTTGGGTGCATATATATTTACAATGTTTATGTGTTCTTGGTGGATTCTTCCTTTGAGTACTATAAATCAACCTTCTGGGTTTCTCTTTAAAGTCTATTTTGCTTGATATGAGTATTGCTACCCCAGCTTTTTTTTCTTTTTTGTTTGCTTGGAAACACTTGTTTCCAGTCCTTTACTTTCAATCTGTGTAGGTCTTTTGTCCTGCGGTGGGTCTCTTGTAGGCAGCATATATGTGGGTCATGCTTTCTTATCTATTCAGCTATTCTATATATTTTTATCGAAGCATTTAATCCATTTACAATTAAGGTTTTTATTGATATGTAGTTATTCATTTCCACTTTTGTATCTGTGTTCCTCTCTCTCTCTCTCTCTCTCTCCCTCTTTTCCTTTCTTTTCTTAGAGGAGTTCCTTTAGCATCTCTTACAGAGCTGGTTTGGTAGAGATATATACTTTTATACTTCTTTGTCTTGGAAGCTGTTTATTTGGCCTTCTATTTTATTTGAGAGCCTTGCTGGGTAAAGTAGCCTTGGTTGCAGCCCTTTAATTTTCATTACTTGGAATGTTTTTTGCCATTTTCTTCTTGCTTGGAGTTTTTCCATTGAGAAGTAAGCAGCTAACCTTATTGGGGCTCCCTTGTGTGTTACTTCTTGTTTTTCTCTTGCTGCCTCTACAATTCTCTCTTTGTCTTGGACTTTTGCCATTTTAATGATAATGTGTCTTGAAGTGGGCCTCTTAGTGTTCCTCCTGATTGAAACCCTATGTGCTTCCTGGACTTGTGTGAGTTTTTCTCTTATCAAATTAGGGAAGTTCTCCATCATTACTGTTTCAAATAGGTTTGCTATACCTTGCTCTTCTTTTTCTTCTGGTATCCTTAGATTCAGATATTATTACATTTTATATTGTCTTCCATTTTCTTAATCCCTCTTTATTCTTTCTGAGCCTCTTTTTCTTTTCTTGCTTTTTCTGGGTGTTTTTCTCTGCTTTGTCCTCTAGCTTGCTGATCCTATTTTCTGCTTCATTAATCTTGCTTTTGATTTCTTCCACTGTGTCTTCTGTTCAGAAATTGTATTCTTCATTTTCTCTTGGCCTTTGTTTATAGTTCTATTTCTTTTTTCATGTTCATATAGTTTGCAGTGAACTAATTGTAGTTTCCTTGTAGTTTCTGATAGCTCATTGTAAGCTCATTGAACTTCCTGATAACCAGTGCTTTGAATTCAATATCTAATAGTTGAGTTGCCTTTATTTCATTTAGCATTCTTTTTGAGGCTTTCTCCTTTCCTTTTATTTAGGGATTACTTCTTTGTCTTCCCATTGTTTGTGACACTCTTCTTTTTAGCTTCAGCTTCTGAAATTAATTTGTTCTGGCTTCCTGATAGAATACCTGTGAGATTCAGTGGTGTAGTCTCCTTGATCTCCAGAGCTCACTAGCTCTGGGCTCTCCTTTAAGTTAGCTCTGAGTTTGTCTTTGGATTTTGATTGTTTTGGTGTCTTTCTTTGGTGGGTCCCTCCCACCAGCTGTTTAACTGAGGGTAACTCTGTCCACCACCTCTTGTAATTTGTTTTGATGGTGAGGGCAGGTTCTGTTGAAGCTAGTTCTGTGTTTACAAGGCTTTGAGGATTCTCTTTTGCTCTTGTTCAGTTGTTTGTACTGGGTAGTTTCTCCATTATTTAATTGTATTTCCAGATAGGTGCTAGAATGAGATTTGTGTGGTTTCCACTTCCTCCTTAACCTTTTTTTTATCTGTTGGTGGTTTCTTTGTTGTTTGGTTTCCTCTTTCCATGAGTATCCTTGTGTTACCTGCTCCCACCTTCTCTATTTTTCAATCATTTGGAGGGGAAGGCAAAATTGTCTAAGACAGGAAGAGAGTATTCTCTGATATTTACAGTAGCAGCTGGTAGAGAAGAGATTGGAGAGCCTTTGGCTATGTATAGTGTTAACCTCAATTTTCTACCCAACTAACCACTTTTAAGAAAGCATGAAAAGAAGATAAGACTCTTGTTGGGGAGACAAGGATTGTGAGTTGGATCTGAAAAGCAGAGAGGTTGTGGGAGGTCAGAGTCTTAGGTAAGGTAAGAGGAAAGGATAGTAAAAAGAGCAATGTGTTAGAGAATAGAGTTAACCACTATGGTAATAGAGTTCAGGATACTCTGAAATGGGCTAAGATCCAAGAGGTGTGATGTAAAGTATTTACAATTGTATGAGTCAGCTACTATTTACAATAGTGTTAGAGCAAAAATCATATGACAGAATTTATGTGATCTGGATAACAAGAATAAGGGGTATAGGACTTTGAGTAGTGTGCTAAAGGAGCACAAGTGAATTGAAGGACAGTAAATTAGCAATACACTGTGCAAGAGAGAACAGGGGAAACCTGTCAAATGGTACAGTATAACCAGCCAAGCAAAGAAGACTATACAGAAAGAAGAGGAATACAAAAATACTATTAAAATAAAAGATGTAAGAATAATAAAAATGATAACACAAATATGCAGTAACTTGCAGTTTCTCTGCAATAGCAAAGTAAAATTTGTCTCACTGTCTCAACTGTTGGGATGCCTCCTCTTTGAGTCCAACTCTGGTCCTTTCAGAGTTCCAGTTTTTGTTTTTTGTTTTTTTTTTGTCTCACTCTTGGATATTAAAAAAGGAGAAGGGAGGAAAGAAGAGATAAAATTGGAAAGAAAGGAAGGAGAAATAAAATACTCAAGAAGAAAAGAGAGGAAATAGGTACTGAAAGATAAAACAATAATAAATATTAAAAAATAAAAGAATATTTTTTAAAAAGACACCTCTTGCTGGTTTCAAACTGGCCAAACCAGTTTTTCTGGTCTTGCTGGATACAGCAGGCTGAGGGGCGATTGGTATGGCTTTTCTTTCTTGCAGATGTGTACTCAGCCAGTTTAGGGGGTACTATCCCTAGAGCTAGTATGGCACCTCTTCCATGCACCTTGGGTATGGGATCCAGGTCTTCCTCAGAGGCTCTTTTCTCGAGTTTACTGCAGTGGGATGGGATGCAGCCATGCACACTTGGCAGGCTTCCTTGGTCCCTTCCCAGTGTGATGGGGGTACACAGGGCCTTCCCGGTGGCCTTCTGCCCAACCTTTTGTGCAGTGTTGGTATTGCTTCGTAGCTGGGAGGGGAGTAGGCCCAGTGACTCTTGCAGGAGAACTCCCCAGGTTTTTTTGTTTGTTTGTTTGTTTGTTTGTTTTTGAGAAATTCCTCCTACTCAAGCCTGACACTCTTTACAGCCAAATTCTCCAGCCAGAACAGTGACTACTGGGGTCAGTGCCTATCACAGTGTGAATTCAACTCCCAAGCCAGCGACCACAGACTCCGTGAGTGATTACGGCCCCTGTGTGTTTGCCTCTTTGTCCATATTCCCCTCTGTGTGACTTCAAGCAGCCAAGTCTCTCCCAGTGCTGTTTAAGCCTTGTTTGGTCCGGGAGGAAGGGAGCGGTTTGTCCAGCTCTCTCCCAAGGACTCTGTGGCAGGCCTGCCACTCCCAAGGAGTCTGTGGTATATACAGTGCCAGGCCTTGGGCTATAGCCACCCTGGCCCCTGGGACTTACTGTCCTGAAGCACTCTCCTTACCATCTGTTTTTTCAGTGTCTGCTACAAGTTTTGGTCTCTTATTTTCATATATGCTGGGGTACCGTTGTCTGTTTGCTCTATCCCTCCATAGATCAGCTAGGTTTTTCTCCCATGTGTAGGGGGAAGTGGAATCTGCTCCCTCCTACTCCATCACCATCTTTCTTCTCCAGGTGAAACAATTTGAATATCAAAAAGAATAATGAAAGAAAAGTATACAGAAAAATGAAATAATCAATGTGTTCAAAATAACACTCAAAAAGAAAAAAGATAAAAGATACTCATTGCTCAATGATCATTATTTTTTAAAAAGATAAATAATTAAAATTCTTGTTTAACTATTTAGCCTCATTTTTTCTGAGTGAAAATTTTAAATCAATCACCAAATAATAATTGTAAAATGAATGATAGAAATTCACTAATTTGCTATTCTTAATGAATAACTAATCTGGAGAGTTATCATCCACAGAGGCCAAAACCATCAGATGATATTTGCTTTGAAACATGATAAGGAATGCACAACCTTCATGGATGCCAGATGGTGCCTAAATCCATAGACCAATCTTAATATCACTAAAATTAGTGATATCACTAATATCACTTTATCTATACTTCCTTTGACAGAATGCCATGGAAAGCAGAAGCCACCTGCAATTATCATGCATAATCAACCCACTGAATCTAAGTCAGAAATACAAGAAAGAATAACTGAAAAAGAGAAGAAACATAAAAATGGGGGAAATGACATTACAAGAAAGCAATAAAAATACAGATATTTGACAGATTAAAAAGTTAAATTCTTCAACAGGTAAATAAAAAAGATAAAATGGTGCTGAAAGATTACAACTATTGTAATGTATAAAGGAGGTTTATTTTTGTTGTTTTAATCTCAACATTGTTAAATATCGAAAGAAATTTTTTTCTTTAAAGATTATTAAAATACTTGAATTTGAGGTAATTTGAGAGTCCTCGTGTTGCCTGAAGATATTGATAAGACTAGATGCTCAGTGCTTTGACCTGCCATTTGATTTTTATGTTCTAATGTGCAAAAGCAGTTTCCTATGTTGAAGTGCTAATGATCTGGCCTAAGTAAACCACCTCAATGCAACAACAACAACAACAAAAAGAAAACAAAATAACATTTAACAGACATCTTGGAAAGAAGAATTGTGTTGATTTTGTTATGATCTCACTTCTAACAAACCTGCCTTAGATTTTTTTGTAAATAATTTAATTTTTTCCAATATTCAATGTTTTTTGGCTTCATTTTCTCTAGTTTCTTATATGTGGAAGTGTGGGGCATGTGGGAAAATGGGGGCGAAGGAGGAAAATTGGAACAATTATAAAAGCGTAAACAATAAAACATTAAAAAAGATAAATATGAATGTTGTGGTTAAATAATATGCCTTTGTGTTCTGCATTATACATTATTGCCTTATAATGTATAATGCTTATATAAAATATTTTCAGTTATTGAAAGGAATAATTTTAAAAATATTGAAGTGAAATGGAAGATTCCAGAGGAGTAAGTGGAAGCTGCATGAACCTCTTCACAAAACTAATTTGAAATTAAAACTAAATTGTGGACAAATAATCCAGAATGATGAACTAAACAATAGCTGGAGAGAAGCCTTATAAATGCGGACAGACAGAAGAAACCACTTCACCCCATGACTGGTAGGGAGTGCAGAGGAAACATGAGAGACCTGAGTGGACTCTGATGGATGGCAGCTGAAATGCTGGAGGGAAAATTCAATGGTCAGAGGGGTTGATCTTCAGAAATATGGGGTCTAATTGCCAATCTGGGCTTCCAAGCCTATAGTACCAGAGCCAGAAAGTAAACCAGATAACTCCAGCTGTGAAAACTGGTGGGGTTTCTGCCTGCCATGGAGAGTTGGCTGGAGACACAGAAAGACTGTTAAATGACCATCACACACAATTTTGTTTGCAGCTACTTACCCTAGGTTCTGGAAAAGGGGTTGCAGCGTGGGCTAGAGATGAATGAGGAGAGTCTGGGGATGGTGGCTTTGAGAAGATAAGTGAGGGAGCAGCTGCTAGGATCCCTGTGCTGAGTCATTCCCTAGACTCCAGGAGCCATCTTGCTAAGTCAGAGAAGTCCTATCCAAGTGGCATCAGCCTGAGGGGAAGAAGTAGCCCCTTCTTTCCATTTTTTCACGTCATATTTTTATTTTAAATTTTATTTTTTCTATTGCTACAATTTGTTTCCACTCCACACTAATATTTTCCCCCCAGCACCTCGAAACAATTTTTATTATCATCGGTATTCTCATATTCTTTTTACCATTCTTAAAATAGCATTATTTTCTCTTCACCTTTATCAGCATTTGCTCATTGGTTGTGGATATGGTGGTTATTGTAGCATTTATTTATTTTTATTTCTAGATCTTAACTAAGTTTTAATTTCAAATCTAAAATTTTAACATCCCCCTACCCTACTCCATTTTTGCATTCCTCCTGCTCTTTTTTAATGTTTTCATTTTAAATTTTACTATTTCCTGTCTTAGCATGGTTTTCATTCCCCACTCTTAGTATTCCATCTCTCTCTATTCTTTCAAAATCAATTATTTTTACTTTACACATCTCTTAATCTTTTCTTTCTTTTTTCCTCTTATCTTCATCCCACCTATATTAATCTTTCCTCATTTGTTGTTGATAGTGCTGTGCAGGATCTTTTTTCCAATATGGTTCTTTTTTTCCATCTCTCACTATATATACTTTAATTTCTATTTAAACCTGATATTATATGCTTCACTTCTCTTGCTCCATTATGCCTTGTTCCCTCCCTTTTTAATTTATGCTGTAAATTTTACTTTCTTTCTCTCTTGGTCTTGTCTCCATTCTCTACTTTTATTATTGCTCCTCACTACACCCTCTTAAAGTCATTTTTCTTTTGTTAATCATCTCACATTGACTTTCCTTTCTTATAATAGTCTTTATCTCTTTACACTTTTATTAATACTGGTTCATAGATGTTGGTGATATGATTGTTGGTTGGGGCTTATTTTTGCAGGTGTGGGTTGGTCACTTGGGTGGTTTGATTCTGTTCCTTTTTGTTTTTAAATATTTATTATATTTACTAATTTATTTTATAGAGGTGGAAGGGATAGCTAAAGAGATAGAGATACATCAATGTGTGGTTGCCTTTTGTGTGCCCCCTAATGGGGACCTGGCCCACAACCCACTGACTGGGAATCAAACCAGTGACCCTTTGATTCACAGGCCAGCACTCAATCCATTGAGCCGCACTAGCCAGGGCTGTTTGGTTTTGTCCTGGCAGCACTTGTACAAGACCATACAAGATATGGTGGACAGAGTGACTCTCAGTCATCCAGCCAGAGGGAAGAACCTACCAAAGAATGACTCAACAAAAAACAAATCCCAGTTACAACCAGAGAGAGCACATAAATGTCATAAAGGGCATCTCAAGAGCTTCAAGTTGAGGAGGTCAAAAAGACTGCACCATCAAGTCCAACAGCTCTTCCACCACACAAGGTCACACAAGGAAGATAGGGAGTCAAAGCAGATTGATTTAAGAGGCAGAAACAAACTAGAAGGGCAACCTAATACAGGTATTCAAAGAAACAACTCCAATCAAAAAGAAAGGAGGAATCTCCTGAAAAAATGGTAAATGAAATTGAGGCAAGTAAACTATCAGATACTGAGTTTAAAATAATGCTTATAAGGGTGATAAAGGAGCTCAGTGAGAACTACAAAGAACTTCAGGGAAGCTGCAGGGAACTTACTATGAACTGCGTCAGCAAGAAAAAGGCCATAGAAACTATCAATAAGAGCCAGGAGGAAATGAAGAATACAATATCTGAAATGAAGAATACAGTAGAAAAAATTAAAAGCAGGATAGATGAAGCAGAGGGTCTAATCAGCAAGCTGGAGGAAAGGTAAAAATACAACTCCAAGACAGGGTAAAAATTTAAGACAGAATCAAGAAGAATGAAGAATGTTTAAGGGAGATGCAAGACACCATGAAACATAATAATATTTATATCACAAGGATACAAAAAGGAAAGAAGAAGAGCAAGTGATAGAAGAACTGTCTGAAAAGTAATGAAAGAAAACTTCCCTATCTGATGAGAGAAAAAGTACTATAAGCCCAGGAAGCACAGAAAGTTCCAATCAAGATAAAAACAAAGAGGGTTATTCCAAGACACATCATAATTAAAATGACACAATTTAAAGAAAAAGAGAGAATCTTAAAGTCAGCAAGAGAGAAACAGAAAGTAACATATAAGGGAGCTCTGATAAGCATATCAGCTGATTACTCAGCAGAAACACTACAAGCCGGATGGGAATATCAAGAAATATTCCAAGCAATTAAAACCAAAGGCTTGTAACAAAGACTACTTTACCAAGCAATGTTCTCATTTAAAATGGAAAGCAAGAGAGAGAGGTTCCCAGAGGGAAAAAAAGCTAAAAGAATACATCTCCACCAAACCAGCATTGGAAGAGATTACTAAAGGCACTGCTTTAAGAAGATGGAAAGAAAAGAGAGTTAAAGAGAGAAAAGTAGGTACAAAGAGGAGACACGACAATGAATACATACCTATTCATAATAACCTTTAATGTAAATGTATTAAATGCTCCAATCAACAGACATAGGGTAGCTGAATAGATAAGAAATCATTCTCTGCATATATAATGTCTTCAAGAGACCCACCTCAGAACAAAAAATTTACTGAGACTAAAAGGGAAGCATTGAAAAAAAATTACAAGCAAAGAGACATGAAAAAAAGCTAGGGTAGCAATAGTTATATTGGACAAAATTTATTTCAAAACAAAGGCCATAAAACGGGATAAATAAGTACACCTACATAATGCTCAAGGGAATAATCTGTCAAGAAGATATAACCCTTGTAAGCATATTCATGCAACACAGGAGCATATCAGTAAATAAGGAAAATCTTGGAGGACTTCAAGAAATACATCGATAGCAACACTCTTAGAGCAGGGGATTTTAAAACCCCTGTGTCTACAATGCATAGTTCTTCCAAACAAAGAATCAATAAGGATATTGTGACACTGAACAACACTAAATCAAATGGACTTAACTCAAATTAACATAACACTTTACCCTAAAGGAATAAAATGTAGACTTTTAAAATGCACATAGAAAATTATCTATGGTAGACCAAATGGTAAGAAACAAAACAAGCCTAAAAAAAACTTAATAAAATTGCAATTATATCAAGCATCTGGTTGGGTCACATTGGCTTGAAACTAGAAATCAACCTCAAGGTAAAAACTCAAAAAATATTCAAATTCACGGGGACTGAATAACCTACTATTAAATAATGAATGAGATCAAGGAAAAATAAAAAAAGTTTTTTTGAAACAAATAAAAATGAACAAATGAGAGCCCAAAACCTATGGGACACAGTGAAGGCAGTCCTGATCAGGAAGTTCACAGAAATACAGAACTACCTAAAAAAGATAGAAAAATCTCAAATAAATAACCCAACCCTACATCAACAAGAAGTAGAGGACCAACAACAAACAAAGCCCACAGTAAGTAGAAGGAATAATCAAGATCAGAGCATAATTCAATGATAAAGAGACTAAACAAAAATTCAAAGGATCAGTAAATCCAAGAGCTGATTCTTTCAAACAATAATCAAACTTGACAAGCCTTTAAATAGACTCATTAATAAAATAATTTCTGAAAAGGACCCAAATAAATAAAATCAGAAACAAAAGAAGAGAAATTATAACCAATACCACAGAAATAAAAGATTGGAAGATTACTACAAACAAAATATGCTAGAAAATTTGACAATCTGGGAAAAATGGACAAATTTCTAGAAATATACTTTTCCAAACGGAATCAAGAAAAGTAGAAAGTCTGAATAGACTGACAACCACTAGTGAATATGAAGCAGCATCAAAAAACTTCCTTCAAGAGAGGGATCAAGATGGCAAGGGAGTAGGACGGAGCAGATTCCAATTCCTTGTACACAAGGGAGAGAAACCTGTCCGATCTGTGATCAGCAGAGGAAAAGCCAGCAAGCCAGCAGTTGCCCAGCATATATGAAAATACGGGACCAGAAATCTCAACGGACATGTAGGAACCAGACAGTAGGGAGACAGCAGCGGTACAGTAGAGTCTCTGGGACTGAGCAAAGAGAGGAACAGCAAGGATTTCGGCAGGTGCATGGTTCGGGAGATCAGTGCCCAGCATGCAGTGTATCTGGGCAAGTGCTTAACTTGCCTGGGACAACGTTCAGCACCCGGACCAGTACCCCGTGCTGCTTCGTCCCTAGAATTTTTCAGCCAGGGTCTGCTGAAGAGACCGAAACAAAGACAAGAGCAGAAGAGCAGAAGAGCTGGTGCACAGTTCCGAGGATCAGTACACACCGTGCAGCAAGCCTTGTGCGCTCAGGGTTTCTAGGTCGACACCTAGCCCTCAGATCGCCTCCCAGCTTCCGGTTCATCTCCCTCGGACTATTTGGAAGCCCCAGGCCTGCTGAGGGGTCGCGGGAAAGAGCTGAGATCCTCAACTCCCTCCCTTTCTGGCCAAGCAAGGTTGGGTGCCAGGAGAAACTTGTTTGCTAGAGTTTGTGGTGAGGGTGCTGAGGACAAAGGGCCCCAACCAAGGAGTCTGTGGTTGCCAGCCCCAGACATCTGATAGGTACAGTGTGGGGCTCTGACTCCAATAGACACAACTGCCTGGTCTGCTCCACACCCAGCCTGGCAGCGAACAAAAGGTTGGACAGAGGGCCTGGAGCTTCCCCACAGAACAGGGGCAGGTCTGTGCTGTATCCCAAAGGAACCAGGCAACTTGGCCGGTGCAGGCGACCACGCGCCCTGCAAAACAACTCACGGTGGTAACCCCTGGGAAAAGAGCTCTGTGAGGAAGACCTAGTTCCCCATTGTTGGGAGCTGGGGATAGGCCCAAAGGTCTGGCTCCTGAGAGAGGGCTGGCAGAAAAATCTAAGTAATCGACCCTCAGCCAACTGCAAAAAAAAAAAAAAAAAAAAAAAACAGTTTGGCTAGTTTCAAACCAACAAGCAACGTTTCCTTTCTTTGTTGTTGTTTTTTAGGGTTTTTTTTCCTTTATTTTTTAAATTTTTTTCTTTTTATTCTCTTCTTACTTTTCTTTCTTTTTCCATTCCTTTTCTTTACCTTTTTGATTCTTTTAAACTAATCTGTTATTTCTTTTACATTTGATTACTGTTTTATCTTTCAAATACTTTTGACCTCTTTTTTCAGATTTTCTGTTTTATTCTTTCTTCTTTTCTTTCCAAACTTGTCGCATTTTCCTCCATTCCGCTACCTTTTTTTCCTTCCTTTTACTTCTTTCCTTGCCTTTTCTTTTTTTTAACCACAAGAGACACAAACAACTTGAAAATGTGAAAAGACCAGAGCTGGACCCATAGAAAAGGCCTTGAATAGTAGAGTCAGGGAGACAAATTGCAGTTTGCTGTAGGAGAGAAGCCACAATTTGCTACATATTTGAGTAGGTGGAAGCAGAGAATGACAGGATAACCAAAAGAGACTGCACCGCTGAATTTCACAGGCATTCCACAACAGAAGTTCACACCATAAACCAAGGGAGTCAAAACAGATTAATCTAAGAAGCTGAGGATAACAAGAAGAGTCTCACAAACAATGGGAAGACAAAGAAACAATCCCCAAATGAAAGGCAAGGAGGAACCCTCAGAAACAATGTTAGATGAAATAGAGGTAAGTCAACTATCAGATACTGAATTCAACCACTGGTTATCAGGAAGTTCAAAGAGCTCACAATGAGCTACCAGAAACTACAGGGGAGCTATAATGATCTCACTGCAAACGATATCAACATGAAAAAGGAAATGGAAACTATTAGCAAGGGCCAAGAGAAAATGAAGAATACAATTTCCGAATTGAAGAACACAGTAGAAAGTATTAAAAGTAGAGTTGATAAGACAGAAGATTGGATTAGTGAAGTGGAGGAAAAAGTAGAAAGCATCTCTCAGAAAGAACAGGAAAGGGAAAAAAGGCTCAGAAAGGATGAAGAGGGATTAAGAGAAATGCAACACAATATGAAACGTAATAATATCCGAATAATAGGAATACCAGAAGGAGAAGAAGAAGAATAAAGATAGAAAACATATTTAAAAGAGTAATGGGAGAAAATTTTCTTAATTTGATAAGAGAAAAAGTCACACAAATCCAGGAATCACAGAGTGTCTCAATCAAGAGGAACCCAAGGTGGCCCACTTCAAGACACATCATCATCAAAATGGCAAAGTTCCAAGACAAAGAGAATCTTAAAGGCAGCAAGGGAGAAAAAAGAAGTAACATACAAGGGAGCCCCAATAACGTTAGCTACTGACTTCTCAATGGAAACACTTCAAGCAAGAAGAGAATGGCAAGAAATATTCCAAGTAATGAGAAACAGAGGCCTACAACCAAGGCTACTTTACCCAGCAAGGCTATCTATCAAGATAGAAGGCCAAATAAAGAGCTTCCAAGACAACAGAAGTCTAAAAGAATATGCTTCCACCAAACCAGCCCTCCAAGAAATACTAAAAGGACTGCTTTAAGGAAAGGAAGGAAAAGAGAGAGACAGAGAGGAACACAGGTACAAAAATGGCAATGAATAAGTACCTATCAATAATAGCCTTAAACTTAAATGGATTAAATGCTCCAATCAAAAGACACAGAATAGCTGCATGGATAAAAAAGCATGACCCGCACATATGCTGCCTACAAGAGATCCACCTCAGGACAAAAGACCATCACAGGCTAAAAGTGAAAGGCTGATAACAAATTTTCCAAGTAAACAAACAAGAAAAAAAAAGCTGGGGTAACAATTCTCATATCAGACAAAATAGACTTCAAAAACAGGACCATAAAGAGAGACCCAGAAGGTCACTTCATAATACTCAAGAAAAGAATCCACCAAGAAGACATTAACATTGTAAATACGTATGCACCCAATAAAGGAGCACCTAAATATATAAAGAAAATCTTACAGCAATTCAAGAAAGATATTGACAGCAACACAATTATAGTAGGGGATTTGAACACCCCACTATCAAAAATGGACTGATCTTCCAAACAAAATATCAGCAAAGATATTGCAGCATGAAACAACAACCTTGATGAAATAGACTTAACTGATATATACAGAGCCCTTCATCCCAAAGAAGCTAAATACATTCTTTACAAATTCACATGGAACATTCTCAAAGATAGATCACATGATAGGACACAAAAATGAGCCTCAACAAATTCAAGAATATTGAAATCCTACCAAGCATTTTCTCTGACCACAAGGGACCGAAATTGGAAACCAATCCCAAAGGAAAAAAAAAACATGAAACACCCAAAATCATGGAGGCTGAATGGTATGTTATTGAACAACGAATGGGTCAAGAATGAAATTAGGGAAGAAATCAAAAAGTTTCTGGAAACAAATGAAAAAAATACAACCCAAACCTTATGGGACACAGTGAAGGCCATCCTGAGAGGGAAGTTTATAGCAATACAGACCTACCTAAAGAAGATGGAAACATTTCAAACAAACAACCTAACCCTACACCTGCAAAAACTCGAGGAACAACAACAAAAATAACCCAGAGCAAGTAGAGGGAAGGAAATAACCAAGATCAGAGTAGAGCTAAATGACATAGAGACTAAAAGCAAAATTCTAAAAGTCAATAAATTCAGGAATTGGTTCTTTGAAAAGATAAACAGAATAGATGAGCTTTTAAGTAGGCTCATCAAGAAAAAAAGAGAAAGGATATAAATAAACACAATCAGAAATGAAAGAGGAGAGATTACAACTGATACCACAGAAATAGAAAGGATTGTAAGAAATTACTATGAAGAACTGTATGCCAAGAATTTCGAAAACCTAGGGGAAATGGACACATTTCTAGAAAAATATAATCTCCCAAAACTCAATGAAAAAGAAGTAGAAAACCTGAATACACCGGTAACAGCAAAAGAAATTAAAGCAGTAATCAAAAAACTTCCATCACACAAAAGCCCTGAACCAGATGGTGTCACAGGAGAATACTACAAAGCATTTAAGGAAGAGCTAACCCCTATTCTTCACAAACTATTCCAAAAAATTCAAAAGAATGGAAAACTCCCAAAGTCCTTTTATGATGCCAGCATCATTCTAATTCCAAAACCAGATAGAGACACAACAAAGAAAGAAAAATTCAGACCAATATTGCTAATGAACATAGAGGCTAAAATCCTCAACAAAATATTGGCAAATTGCATCCAACAATATATCAAAAAGATCATACACCATGACCAAGTGGGATTCATCCCAGGAATGCAAGGGTGGTTCAATATTTGCAAATCAGTAAATGTAATACATCACATAAACAAAAGGAAAGACAAAAACCACATGATCATATCAATAGATGCAGAAAAAGCTTTTGATAAGGTACAATACCCATTCATGATAAAAACAGTCAGCAAAGTGGAAATAGAGAGAGCATTCCTCAATATAATAAAGGCCATATATGAAAGACCTACAGCCAACATCATACTATATGGGAAAAAAACTAAAAGCTTTTCCACTAAATCAGGAACAAGACAAGGTTGTCCACTTTCACCACTTCTATTCAATATAGGATTGGAAGTTTTAGCCACAGCTATCAGACAAGAAAAGAAAATAAAAGGCATCCAAACTGGAAATGAGGAAACAAAACTGTCATTGTTTGCAGATGCCATGGTAGTGTATATGGAAAATCCTATAGACTCTACTCAAAAACTGCTTGAACTAATTAATGAATTTGGTAAAACAGAGTGCTAAAGAGTCAATATCCAGAAATCAAAGGCATTTTTATATACTACATGAAATCAGCAGACACAGAAATCAAGAAAAAAATCCCATTCAATATAGCAAAAAGAAAAATATCTGGGAATAAACCTAACCAAGAAGGTGAAAGACCTGTATGCAGAAAACTACACAACACTGAAGAAAGAAATCAAGAAAGACACAAAGAAATGGAAACATATACCATGTTCATGGATTGGAAGAATTAACATCATCAAAATGTCCATACTACCCAAAGCAATTTACAGATTCAATGCAATACCTATTAAAGTACCAATGGCATATTTCACAGACATAGAACAAACACTTCAAAAATTTATATGGAACCATAAACAACCCCAAATAGCAGCTGCACTTTTGAGAAAGAAGAACAAAGTAGGTGGGATCACAAAACCTGATATCAAATTGTATTACAAGGCCACTGTAATCAAAACAGCCTGGTACTGGCATAAAAACAGGCACATAGACCAATGGAACAGAACAGATAGCCCAGAAATCAACCCAACTCTCTACAGTCAATTAATATTCGACAAAGGGGGCAGTAACATAAAATGGACTAAAAATAGCCTCTTCAACCAATGGTGTTGGGAGAACTGGACAGCTACGTGCAAAAAAATGAAACTTGAGCACCAACTTACACCATACACCAAAATAAATTCAAGGTGGATAAAAGACTTACATATAAGCCATGACACCATTAAAGTCCTAAAGGAGGACATTGGCAAGAAAATCTCAGATATTTCATGCAGCAATTTTTTTACTGATATGTCACCTAGAGCAAGAGATATAAAGAAAGAATAAACAAATGGGATCTCATGAAAATGAAAAGCTTTTGCACTGCTAAAGAAAACAGTATAAAAATAAAAAGACAGCCAACTGTATGGGAAAACATAATTGCCAATGATACCTCAGACAATGTTTAATCTCCAAAATATACAAAGAACGTACATGACTCCACTCTAAGAAGACAAATAGCCCAATTAAAAAATGGGAAAAAGACTTGAACAGACACTTCTCCAAGGAGGACATAGAGAGGATCCAGAGACACATGAAAACATGCTCAATATCGCTAGCCATCAGAGAGATGCAAATTAAAACCACAGTGAGATACTACCTTACACCAGTGAGAATGAGTATCACAAGCAAAGCAATAAACAACAAATGCTGGGAAGATTGTGGGGAAAACAGGTCCCTAGTTCACTGTTGGTGGGAATGCAGACTGGTACAACCATTATGGACAACAGTATGGAATTTTCTAAGAAAGCTAAAAATGGACCTGCCTTATGACCTAACAGTTCCATTGCTGGTTCTATATCCTAAGAACCCTAAGATACCAATCCAAAAGAACCTATGCACCCCAATGTTCATAGCAGCACTATTTATAATAGCCAAGACCTGGAAGCTACCTAGGTACCCAGCAGTAAATGAATGGATCAAAAAGTTATGGTACATATACACAATGGAATTCTATGCATCAGAAAGAAGGAAAGAGATCCTACCCTTTGCAACAGCTTGGATGGAACTGGAAAGCATTATGCTGAGTGACATATGGCAAGCAGTGAAATACAAATATCATATGATCTCACAGTTAACAGGAAGCTAAACAACAAAACAAACAAGCAAGCAAAATAAAAAAAGACACTGAAGTCAAGAACAGGTGGACAGCGACCGGAGCGGAGAGGGGAGGGAATTTCAGGAGAAAAAGGGGAAGGAATTATAGGAACTAGCATAAAGGACACATGGACAACAACTAAGGGGGGTGGAAAAAGAGGAGGGAAGTGGGGGCAGGGAGGGATGGGCTGGGAAGGGAGGAAAAGAAAGAATACTGTAGTTGAAAAATAATTTACAAAATAAATTAATTAATTAAAAAATAACTTCCTTCACAGAAAACCCCTGGACTAGACAGTTTCACAGATGAAATTATAATGAATATTTTGGAAAGAGCCAATTACTATTATTTTCAAACTCTTCAAAAAAATTCAAGAAGAGGGAAGCCTCCCAAACTCTTTTTATGAGGCCAGTGGTATCCTAATTTCAAAACCAGGTAATGGTATCACAAAGGAATAAAACTACAGGCCAATACTACTGATGAACATACATACAAAAATCTTCAACAAAGTATTGGCAAACTGCACACAGCAATACAAAAAAACATCATACTCCATGATCAATTTGGAATCATCCCGGGGATGAAAGGGTGATATAATATTTACAAATTAATTAATGAATTAACAAAATGAAAGCAAAAATCACATGATCATATCAATAGATGTTGAAAAATCATTTGGTAAAATACTGCACTCATTTATGATAAGAATACTCAGCAAAGTAGAAATAGATTGGTTATATCTCAACATAATAAAGACCACATACAAGAAACCTACAGCCAACATCATACTGAATGGGCAACAAATAAAACATTTCCCACTAATATGAGGAACAAGAATAGGTGTCTGCTTTCACCACTTTTATTTAACAGAGTATTGGAAGTCCTAGCCACAGCAATCAGACAATAAAAAGAAATAAAAAGCATCCAAATTGAAAAATAGGAAGGAAA
This sequence comes from Artibeus jamaicensis, assembly GCF_021234435.1. Lineage (NCBI taxonomy): Eukaryota > Metazoa > Chordata > Mammalia > Chiroptera > Phyllostomidae > Artibeus > Artibeus jamaicensis. The sequence goes on along the minus strand of NW_026521810.1, from coordinate 3,173,732 downwards.
ACTGTCACTGTTTGCAGATGATGTGATAGTGTACATAGAAAACCTTATAAGCTCCACCAAAAAAAGAACTTCTCCACCCAAGAAGTGAATTTGGCAGAATAGCAGAATATAAAGTCCACATTCAGAAATCTAAGGCATTTTTTGTATACCAGCAATGAAATATCAGAAACAGAAAGTAGGAAAAAAATCCCATTTATTATAGCAACAATATAAAGTACCTAGGAATAAACTTAATCAAGGAGGTAAAAGACCTGTATTCCATTAACTACAAAATTGGTGAAAGAAATTAGGGAAATTATGAATAACTGGAAGCATATACTGTTTTCATTTGTTGGGGCAAATTTGCCCGCCAGACCCCTGTCCACCACAGATGAAAGTATAACTACAAAGACATGATCTGCTTGGGGAGGAGAAGTGGTCAATCTCTTAGAGAAGATAGATCAAGAGCCCCTTCCTCAATGGCTTTATTGGGTTTTAATACACAGGAATACACATAAAGCTAATCAATCAATGTCAGGTGGCAAGAATCAAACAATAGATAACATTTCAAAGAGATCTGAGGGTTTAGTCTGAGTCAGTGTGTATCAGGTAAGGGGGTTGCAAAAACTTTGAAAGACATTCTCATTTCCTGTTCGGGCCTTTATCATATAAATGAAAGCACTCTTATCAAAGCAGGTTTCACAGGACTTTAGGAATTCTTATGCCTGATCAACCCGGATCTTGCTCTAGCTGGCAAGGGGCTGCAATGCCTTTCCCATCATAGTTTTTAGTCATAAGTGGATTAGAGCTAAGAAGTGCTTCTCCCAGATGGAAATGGGGACTCGGGCTATGTCAAAATAGCTGGGGGATGAGGGTCCATCACTCTTCTTTGTTGCAGCCCCCCGAGTCCTTCCTTGGTGGCCTCCCAAGTGATTGTGTCTGACTTAGGTTGCCCCTCCTCTGAGGGGTCATACCTGTCTCTGACTAACTGACTAAGTTTTGGGGACAGGGGATGAAACAGAAGCAGTGTTGCTGCTAGAAACAAGCTTTGTCTCCTTAGTGACTTGCATTCTAGAGGTCACTCACTCAGCCTTAGCCATGGAGGGCAATTACAACTTCCGAAACCAGGCAGAGCAGTTTCCAACATTCATTGATTGGAATAATTACCATCATTAAAATGCCCATACTACCCAAAGCAATTTACAGATTCAATGCAATCCCTAATAAAAACACCAGTGACATCTTTCACAGATTTAGAACAGATATTTCAAAAATTTATGTAGAAGAAAAAAATGACCACAAATAGCCTCAGGAATCTTGATAAAGAATAACAAAATAGGAGGTATCACAGTATCTGATATCAAACTACATTACAAAGGACACTGTAATAAAAACAGTATGGTACTGGCCCTGGCTGGTGTGGCTCAGTGGATTGATTGCCATGAACCAAAGAGTTGCCAGCTTGATTCCCACTCAGGGCACATGCCTGGGTTGCAGGCCAGGTCTCCAGTAGGGGTCACCCAAGAGATAACAACACACTCATATTTCTCTCCCCTTTATTTGCTCTCCCTTCTCCTATCTCTAAAAAATAAAGAAAGAAAAATTAAAACAGTATGATACAGGCATAAGAACAGACACATAGATCAATGGAAGAAAGTAGAGCCCACAAATACACCCAGGTCTCTATGGTGAATTAATATTTTACCAAGGGGGCAGGAGAATAAAATGAAATAAAAATAGCCTCTTAAACAAATGGTGTTAAGAGACATGGACAGGTGCATGCAAAAAGAAAAAAAAATAAAAGAAACTAAATCACCAACTTATACCATACACCAGAATAAACTAAAAATGTATAAAGACTAAACTATAAGTTGTGATACCATAAAAGTTCTAGAGGAAAACATAAGCATTACATTTTCAGATAGTCCATGCAGCCATATTTTTTAAACCTATATATCCACTAGGTCAAGGAGAATACAGGAAAAGATAAACAAATGAGACAACATTAAATTAATTAGTGTTTGCATGGCTAAAGAAAATATCATCAAAATGAAAATGGAACCAACATTGTGGAAAAACACATTTGGCAATGATAACTCAGACAAGGGCTTGAACGGAATACCAACTATCCAATTCAAAAATGGGCTAAGGACCTTGATAGACACTTCTCCAGGGAAGAGATACAGGGTCCTAGAGACATATGAAAGGATGCTGAGCACCGCTAGCCATCAAAAAGATGCAAATTAAAACCACAATGAGATACCACTTCACACTAGTAGGAATGGCCATTGTAAACACATCAAAAAACAAGGCTGGCAAGGTTATGGAGACAAAGGAAACTTAGTCCACTGTTGGCGAAAATGCCTACTGGTGTAGAGACTGTGGGAAACAATATGGAATTTATTCAAAAAACTAAAAATGGAACTGCTTTTTGACTCAGCAATTCCACTACTGGGATTATACTCTAAGATTCATGAGACACCAATTCAAAAGAGCCCCAATGTTCATAGCAGCTCTATTTACAATAATCAAGTGCTTGAAACAATCTAAGTGGCCATCAGTAAATGAGTGGATCATTAAACTATGGTGCATTTACACAACGGAATACTACACAGCAGAAAGAAAGAAGTATTTTTTGTGTGTGACCACACAGATGAACTAGAGAATATTGTGCTAAGTGAAATAGTCCAGGTGGTACAAGACCAATATCATATGATCTCATCTATAAGAGGAACCTGAAGAACAAAACAAAAAAATGAGCAAAATAGAACCGGAGGCATGGGAACAAGATACAGTCTGACAGTGAACAGAGGAAATGATGGAGGAGGATAATTGGGAGAAGTAAGGGAGGGAATTAGTCAAGGAGGAGGTATAAATGACACATGGACAAGGTCAACAAGGTAGAGATGGGCATGGGTGGGGCAGGTAAGAGCAACAGATTAAAATTGGGACAACTGTAATAGAACAACAATAAAAATATTTAAGGGGAAAAAAAGGCCAGAGGAAGGTTATTTTTCTTTATTGAATTCTTTGGGAGATCCATTCTGTTAGAAAATGTAATTATTTTATTTTAAGATTTTATTTATTTATTTTTAGAAAGGGGACAAGAGGGAGAAAGACAGAAACATCAATGTGTGATTGCCTTTTGTGTGTCCCCTACTGGGGGGCCTGGACCACCACCCAGGCACATTCTCTGACTGGGAATTGAATTGGTGACCCTTTGGTTCACTGGCTTGCATTCAATTCATTGAGCCACACTAGCCAGGGAAGAAAATATAATTCTTATTGAAATAAAAAATATGTTGGCGTGAGAAAAATGAACATAAAATGAAAAAAAATTTTGATTTAAAAAGCATGGCTGATGGGTTCATGGAGATTCACTATATTAATTTTTAAATAATTTTTATTGTTATTCTATTACATATGTCCAAATTTTCCCCTTTGCTCTCCTCCACCCACCCAACCTCCACTCCGATAGTCAGTTCCCACACTATTGTCAATGTCTGTGAGTCATTCACACATGTTCTTGACTAGCCACTTCCACTTCTTTCCACCATTGTCACCCACCCCTTCCCTTCTGGTCAATTTCAACTGTTCCATGCTTCCATACCTGTGGTTCTATTTTATTCATTAATTAATTTTGTTCATTAGATTTCGCTTATCGGTGAGATTGTATGTTTGTCTTTCTTCCTGGCTTATTTCCCTCAACATAATACTCTCCATTCCCATATGAGTTGTTGTGAAGGGTTGGAGCGTGTTCTTTCTGCTACATAGTATCCCATTGTGTAGTTATACCACAGTTTTCTGATGCATTCATTTACTGATGGGCACTTAAACTATTTCCAGCACTTGGTTATTGTAAACATCACAGCTATGAACATAGGGGTTCACCAAGTTCTTTTGAATTGGTGTTTCAGTATACTTGGGGTATAATTCCAGCAGTGGAATTGCTAGATCAAAAAGGCAGTTCTATTAAAGGCGAGATCATATGATATTTGCCTTTCACCTCATGGCTTATTTTGCTTAGCATAATGCTTTCCAGTTCCATTTATGCTGTTGCAAAGGGTAGGAGCTCTTTCTTTCTGATGCATAGAATTCCATTGTATAAATGTAACAGGTTGTTTTTTTTTTATCCATTCATTTACTGCTGGGCACCTAACAGGAACCTAAACAATAAAACAAACAAACAAACAAACAAAATATAACCAAAGACACTAAAATAGAGAACAGGCTGACAGTGACTAGAGGGGAGAGGATAAGGAATTTCAGGGGAAAGGGGGAAGGATTTATAGGAACAAGTATAAAGGACACAGGGGCAGAAACAAGGGTGGTTGGAAATGGGAGAGAGGGCTAAGGGCGGTGGGCTGGGATGGGAGTAAAACACAGAAAACTGTATTCAAACAACAATTAAAATTAAATTAAATTTTTAAAAGGCAGTTCTATTTTTAGTTTTTTGAGAATATTCCATACTTTTTCTTACAGTGGCTGCACTAGTATGCATTCTCACCAACAGTGTACTAGGGTTTCCTTTTCTCCACATCCTTCTAGGACTTGTTGTTTGTTGATGTGTTAATAATGGCCATTTTGACCGGTGTGAAGTAGTACCTCAATTTGTTTTTAATTGGCATCTCTCTGATGGCTAGTGGTGTTGAGCATCTTTTCATATGTCTATGGGCCATCTGCATGTCTTCTTTGGAGAAACCTCTATTCAGGTCCTTTCCTCATTTTTTAATTGGATTGCTTGTCTTGATATGGAGCCATATGAGTTCTTTATATATTTGTTAGGCAGCGATAATTAATTAATTAATTTATTTATATACTTGGAAAATTAAAAATTGATTCCCAGATAAATCCTGACTGTTTCTTTTTTGCTTATTTGTTGGATATTTTCAAAATTACTGGAGATCAAGCCCTTGTTTGAGTTATCATTGGCAAATATATTTTCCCATAATATTGACACCCTTTTCACTTTGATGGTGGTGTCTTTAGCCATGCAGAAGCTTTTTAGTTTCATGTAGTCCCATTTGTTTATTTTTTTTTTTTACTATTTCTTTTGCCTTAGAAGAAACGCAGGTTGAATATGAAGAGATAGAAAAAATATTCCAAGCAAACTGACATGAAATTAAATCTGAGTTAGCAATACTTATAGCACACAAAATAGATTAAAAACAAAGGCCATAAAAAATAACAAAGAAAGTCATTACATAATACTGAAGGGAATAGTACAACAGGGGCATATAACTCTTATAAACATATATGCACCCAACAATGGAGCTCCTAAATATATAAAGAAAATCTTGGAGGACTTCAAGAAATATGTTGACAAAAAACAGCTATCATAAGGGATTTTATCACCCCACTGTCAACAGTGGATAAATTTTCCCCCCAAAAGTATCAACAAGGATACTGTGGCACTGAACAGTGTGCTTTCAAATGTGCTTACCTGATAGATATAGAACCTTTCATCCCAAAGAAGCAAAATACACATTATTTTCAAATGCACTTGGAACATTTTCAATAATAGACCACATGGTAAGACATAATCCAAGCCTCAAAAAATTCAGGAAAATTAAAATCATATTAAGCATGTGCTCAGATCACAATGGATTGAAACTAAAGTCCAATCTCAAGGGAAACTCAAGAATATTCAAATACATAGAGACTGAATAACATATTATTAAATAATAACCAAGTCAACAATGAAATCCAGGAATAAATAAAAATATCTGGAAACAAATGAAAATGAGCACTACATTCTTTTCATTGCTTTAATGTAATTTTGAAAATATCCACCAAATAAGCAAAAAAGAAACAGTCAGGATTTATCTGGGAATCAATTTTTAATTTTCCAAGTATATAAATAAATAAATAAATAAATAAATTGTTGCTGCCTAACAAATTGTCTTAAAACTTAGTGGCTTAAGATAATAAATGTTTATTATCTCCCACCATTTCTGATGTAAGAAATTGATAAAGTTGTTCCTGGGTTGTTCTGACACTGGGTCCCAGGAGCTTTTCAGTCAAAATGTTGGCCACACCTTCAATTTTCTGAAGGCTGTACTGAGTTGAGGTGTCCATTCCTGAGGTTGATTACTCATATAACTGTTGTGTGGAGACCCCTATTATTCACAGGATTTTGGCAGAAGCCTGAGTTTCTTCCTCTATGGATTTTATCACAAACCTTCTTCTTGGCCCTCTAGAGCAAACAAGCCAAGAGATAGCAAGAAGGAAGCTGTGATACCCTTTATCACTTAGTCTCAGGCAGGACATACCATAACCTCTGTCATAAGCTAGTGGTGACAGAGACCAACTATGGCAAAATATAAAAGGGTAATATACCAAATCTGAATTCCAGAAGCCAAGAATAATTGGGGCACCCTAAAGCTTGCTATCATGATGGATTTATTATTGTTGTTGCTGTTACTTTCTAGTTTAATGCATTTAAGCGAGAAAATCTGATTTGCATTGCACCAATTCTCTGAAATCTTTCAGACTCTGTTTATGACCTAGCATTTAAACATTAAAAAAAGAATTGTAAACCAGTAAATGGTTCATGTGACTTTCATGAAATGCATATTCTTTATTTGTTGATTGCAGGTCTCTCTCTGTAGAAGTTATTTATTAGACCACACTTTTTAGTTTTGCTTAACAAACATTTTCTTCTGTCATAAGTTATTTGTCTGCTTGATCTACAAGTTATTGATAGAACTATGTTAATATCTCTCTTGTTGATTGTGAATTTGTCACTTCACTTTGTAATGTTATTTATTTTATGTGTTAGTTTATTTTGCTTAGCTTTAAATTTTTAATTAATTTTATGATAAAAGTATTGCTGTGACAGTTATCTTTTGGTAAAGATTTGCGTGGTATCTATTTTTTCATCCTTTTGTCTCTTGCAATCATCTTCTCATTTTCATATCAACTGTCTCTGCTTCCATTAACCACCAGTAGTTGTTGTATATCTCAATTCCTTGAAATGCAAGCAGTAAAATTGCTCAAATATGAAGTAGTCAGCACTGATTATACAGCCAGGATATGATTAATTCAGAACTCAGAGCCACATCTGATTTGTCCAGTGGCTATAACCTCATACCAAGTTAATTCTATGTCATAGTGATCAATGTCAGTGTTGTGATTTAATAAATTATCTTATTAGTCACTATCTTAATAACTATTAGAAAACAAATAGCAAAAATTTCAATAAAGTTGAGAAAATTCTTGAGAAATTTATACAGCAACTGTATTTATAGCCTTACTTTAAGAAATAAATAATTAAGACCACAGACTGTCTTGCCCAGGTTGTTACAAATAGCTACCAGATATCTAATGAAAGAGTAAAAAGGGCTCATAGACATGGACGGCAGTGTGGTGACTGCTGGGCAAAGGGGAGAAAAGGGGACTAGACAGTAATGGAAAAATACAATAAAGATTAAATGAAAAAAATTAAATAAATAAAAGTAAAAGAAGAAAAAAGAAGTTAGGGATAATGATTTTAAATCAGTTACTGACTATAGAGTCAAGTGCTGCATCTTATTAAATAAATGATTTTCATGGGAAATGTGTCCTGATGATTAAACAGGGGCAAAAATACATATGACCAATTTCTCAGCAAGAGAACCTTCAGTATCTTATATTTATATTTTAGACACCATCCATAATACACAAACAAATGCTTTGCATAGAACAAATGACACAACAGCTCCCCTGGTGTTTAGCCCACTCAAGATATTACAATGGAAACATAATCCTTTTGTGTTTCTGAAATTATAATGAATCATATGCAAAAACAGAGCTAGTCAAGAAAGACTATTTAGTCCATTATGACTATTGTACATTATAAAACTATGTGGTGCTCTGCAATAGGTAAATTGTACTAAATAGAGAATGGCACTTGCTGCCCCTCTGCAATAATTACATTCCACAAATTGCCTATTGTCCAGTAAGTGTTTGGAGTAAGAGGAAAAGTTTTAGATTCATATTTTAAAAAGTTTATTTTTGCATAGGAGGCAAAGTTAAAATCAGCACCATTCATTAAAAGTCAATTCATCCCAGATATTAGAAAAAAAGAAAGCATAAATAAAAGAGGCAGATGTTGGTTATCTGAGTAGCCACAAAAAGGCTCAACCTTAACAACCAAAATTCTCAGATGCAGATGGTATGAACCTCAACAAAATGAGGAAAACTCTCCAAGACTTTTAGCATTTCTATGCAGATTGGTAAAATGTCCTTATGACAAAGAAAATGTTCTAGCACCATTTGAAATATATTTTGTAAATATTTAGAGTATATTTTATTTCCTATCAAGATTGTTAGCTTAAAAATATACTAAGGTCATAATGAAATCTGTTAGGAATTTGAAAAGATTTCTAAACTAAGAAAAACCCAGATGGAAACTCACTGACTTCTTAATGTTCCTAATTTATTTTAAATTAATCCTGTTATGGAAACATTACCCACATGCCTCCTGTTTCTCTATACTCAATCCAGCTTCCTTCCTGTCACCAGAAAAAAATTCTGATTTAATAAAATTACATTCTGCTAAAAGCCTTGTATACTTATCCTTTGTGAATGTGAGGGGCACTTCACTTTTCAAAATTTAATCTCAAATTATCCAATTATCCTTCTACCTGTAATTCTTGCTTCTTTTAAGTTTCTCTAAACTAACTTTTTATTTGTTAACCCTTTTCCCATTGTTGTTTCTAAATTTCTCTAACACTGGATTTTGGAAATTGTTCCAGGTTATAACAAATCAATCCACCCCCATTGCCATACGAGAGCAAAGATGAACCAGACACAAATGTAGCATCAAATTAGAAAGATGAGATGCTGGACAAATAGATATATGCCATTCTAGAATAATCAGTAACTGACAGATTTGTATATTTGTTTTTGTTAGTGAGTTAATGATAGCTGTACTATTTATGGTTCATTTATCTCCTCAGTAAATATTTACTGAGAAGATAGTATGTGCAGCACATTTTTATATCATTAAGTGCAAACTTCACACAAACAACAATTTACAGGATAAGTATATCCCAAATATTCTGTCTGCTATACTTATACTAAAAATGACTCATTATTCAAATTCAAATTTAACTTGGTTCCTTGCATTTTATAATTAAATATTTTAAAGAAACTTTAGATATGCAAAAAATCATAAAGAGAGCACAGAGCATTCCATAGTCACAAGTATTATCATTTAATGTTACATTTATAACAATTAAATCCATACTTATACACTATTAGCAGAAGTCCATACTTTATTCAGATTTTCTTAGTTTTTAATTATTTCCTTTTCAATATCTTATTAAGTTTACTCATTATATCTCTTTAGGCTCCTATTGGAGTGGCAGTTTCTATAATTCTCTTTGGTTTTAATAACTTTAGTAGAAGCTGGTGCTTATTATGTGCTTCTGTAGTTTCATCTGCCTTTAGTGTTATAGTCTGATTTTCTTTTTCTTTTTTTAATTTATACTCAGATATACCAATTTCAAAGGTACTAAGGTCAGAACCATTTTTTTACCCCATTCACTGAGGCAGTTCCATATAATTTTAATACAGTTAAATTATTTTCAGACATTCTACATATCATTATGGGACTCCATTGGCTTTCTAAATAATTATTTTATTTGGATACATTATGGTTCACACTTGGTGCTCTAAAATTCAATTGGTTTTGAGCAAAAATATTGGGTTATGTATTCATAATTATAGTATTATGCAGAATACTTTTGAAACTGGAAAATCCATGTTTGTGTTGCCTATCACTACCAGAACCAATCAGTAGATACAAGGATTGAATATGTATGGTCATTTTATTCAGGTGCTAATGATCTGAGAAGACAGCAGTTTATGTAGGCTAAAGACCATCTTAACTACTCTTCTCCAGCTGACCTTCTTATCAGGAAAAGAAAAGGCAAAGAGTTGAGAAAAAAAAAGGTTAATTCGATAAGAGTTTCAGTCTGGTAGTGATTTTTCTAGTATTTCTTTATCTGCTGATTAGCATTTCTTTATCTGCATCACCCACATTCCCTCACTGGAACACAATGGCTCAGATAAAATATTGATCATTTGCAGATCCTCTGGGGCAAAAAGTGTAATTGCTTGTCAGTCTCCTGGAGTCACATAGGCCCTGTTTTCTATTTCCTGTAACAAAAACTCTCTCTAAGTGCATTAACCACTTAAGCCTATTAACTATAACTAAGACTAAAATCTTTAACTCTGGAATTTCCCTATGATTCACCACTGTTAGTTTTTATCTTATTTTTATAAGATTATTTTCATAGAAAAGTAATCCTTTTGGTGTTGAATAAATAGTCCTTCTACATATTAGAAACCATCTTGCAGGCAATTTGATTTGACTAAAGGTACAAGATACATTAGTGGTGGTGCTGCAATTCACCTAAAACAGATTTTAGTACAGAGGACAAAAGCTACATATTCTCCAGCTGGGTCTACGTAGTGATTTTTTAAAGAAAATATATCCCTGTCTTTCAGAGTTACCATAGGTCCCCAATTATCTTTCCAAGGGAGTATAAATGCCTACCATGAAATATATCAAGTTTGTTTGACATAGTTCCAGTCCACCTTTTTTCTAGTTGGCTGTCTGGGGACCCTGTCTTCCAAGTCTTGAGTAGCACCTTATCTCCAGAATCAAAGGAATGCAACAAACCTGTGGGGGAGAGAGCTCTAAAACAAGCAAGGTAATTAATCCTAGCTAAGGTCTCACTTAAGTGTTGTTCATAATTCTTTACTTTCACTTCTTGATCTGTATACATATTTCCCACCCCAATCATAGACTGAATTGATGAACTGTAGATAATTTCATAAGTACACAATTGAATTCCACTTTGAGGAGCCACCCTTATCCTGAGCAGGGTAATAAGTAAAACTCGATCCCAATGGAAATGAATTTATTGACACAGTTCGACTATATTTTCTTCAGGTAACTTACTGTCTGTTTTCCCAAAAGCCTGAGGTTTTCATGTCATGTGAAATCTCCACCTGTTTTCCTAAAGATGTATTAACTTTCTGTGTAATTTCTGAAACAAAAATAGGCCAGTTTCCACACTGGATGCTGCCAGGTAGGACAAAGTGAGGAAATATTTACTTCAGTGGGACTTTCATTATCTCTGAGGAATTCTAAGTTCTGATAGATTAGGCTGCTCCCCATCCTAAAAAGACTATCAACAAAAACTATCACATTTTTCCATCCTCAGACCATCAGCAGCTGGATAAAGTGTATTTGTCTGTCCTCAAATGAGCACTGTATTGTTTCCCTTTTTTTTCTAATGGGGATCTGTTTTGGGTTTGTTTTTCTGATATACAACATAAAATAATAGTTAAACATTGCTGAAATGATGCCCTGGTAATTTAGAGTTCACCTACATATTGTAACAGAGTTCCTACTTCTAGTTTTAGACCTTTTAAGTCCTGGCTTTGGGTCTCCCCAAAAGTCATGAGGGATTTCTTGAACCCTTCTGGTAAGGGTTCTAGCAATACTGAGTCTTAACCTAAGATTCCAGTAGCAGGCATTCAAAAGCACATTGGTTTTCCTTTTGACTGAGGGTCTTTGCAATGGTTGAGAGTTTTGATCAACCAGAATGTGAAAGAAAGCATCTTTTTAGTCTAATAGTGAATATCAGAGGCTGTTCTTAGGGATACTGTTCTGTGAAATGTCATTTGTGGCCATTGAATCTTGTATTGCATGAGGGGTAGCATAGTCAAATGATCCCATATTTCTGAAACTTCTGAATTATTGGATATATTCATTATACAGTCTCCTTTTGCAAGGGGTATTTCCTCTTAATTGAAGTCTCTGCCCTGGTTGGAGGTCAACTTTCACCAGGGTTGTTTTCTTAGCCCTCCATGGCTTTCCAGCTGCCCACACAATGGGATTTACCTGATTCTCCATTTCTTTTGGCCAGACTCACTTCTCCTTCTCCTTCTCCTTCTCCTTCTCCTTCTCCTTCTCCTTCTCCTTCTCCTTCTCCTTCTCCTTCTCCCTCTCCCTCTCCCTCTCCCTCTCCCTCTCCCTCTCCCCCTCCCCCTCCTCCTCCTCCTCCTCCTCCTCCTCCTCCTCCTCCTCCTTCTTCTTCACACTTTTCATAAAGAATTACAGGGCATACTTTGGAGGGAAATGTAAGTGGACCTGCTTTTCTTCTGGAGATAATGAGACTTAAGTATGGAATTTTAACAGCGAGTATCTTCCCAGAAGAAGAATTAGACAGTCAACATAAAAAATGGCTTCAAAAATTGGCTTTCAGAAATTTCAGTTACAGTTACAGCCTGCTTTGAGGAATAAGAGGTCTACCACCCCAAATCATAGCCTGAATTGAACACAGAACATGTTGCTCTGGTATCAATCAAAAAGTCTATAATTTGTTGCCCCGGTGTTAGTTTTACACAAAGATCCTGGGGGATGACTTTAATAGGTTGTTGTAATGATTGAATCTCTGGGCCCATTCAAATATTGTCAAAGCTACTTTCTTTTCCCAGAATAACTCACTAATTTTCAGACTCTAACATCCTCTTCCTCACTTGGGACACTCATTTTTCCAGTACCCCTTTCCTTTGCAACACATGCATTGATCAGTTGAAAGCATTTTAAATGGGTTTCGAGCACCCCTTTCTCACAGACGGAGTTGCTCCAATGTCTGTTCCAGTAAATAATGGCCACTTGGGCCTTTTTTGTTCTCTGTTATAATCTTGGAAGGCAACATCTACTAATTGGGAAGGATTCATGCCTATTCTTCCCTCTAAATTCTGAAGTTTCTTTATGATGTCAAGTGCATTTTGAAAGATAAATGTCATATTCACTATTTAATATTTTCAGGGGCTTGTGGATCCAAACCGATATATTTTCTATAGGCCTGGTAGTTTCTATCAAGAAACTCAGAGGGAACCTCAGAAGCCTTTTGTTGCACTGCCTGTACCATAGTATGACTTTTCTGCCTAGACTCTTTCATTCAGTCCTACAGTGATGCACATCTTACAATGTTCTAAGAGAGTAAGGTCCCAGTTGGGCTAGTTTAAAAATATTGCTTTAGTAGGATCCAGAGTCCCATCCATATTATCTTGGTGCAGGCTCCAAGTTTCTTCATTTGCCTTCATCAATACCAGCCCCCACTCATCCCCCATACATGAAATATTCAGTAAGTCTTGTGTGTCTGCCTATTGGGATGGTGGATGGCAAAAATTGACATAATTCAGTCATTGTAGTAGGTTTATTTTTATAGGAAGGATTTGAGTTTTCCCAGTTTAATAGAGATGATGTAGAAAAAGTAGTATGTGCCCAATAATATTAAGTGGGTGAGCCCTCTGGCTCTACTTCCTCTGGAAGTCTTTGCAGGGGGTACTGCTATGCCCTTGGAGGGGCTTATATTATACTGAATTTGGTTCCCTGATGAGCTCAGAATGGAGAGACAGTTTAGGATCACTGTCTTTGTCTCCCTCAGCTGAGTGAGGAGGAGGATCCCCCAGGGCTGTAGGGGCTATGGGAACACTACCATGCTTACAGCAGCCATGACATCCTGATATTCCCAGTCCTATCTTCTAAGCTTCTGTTATCTACCACAGGTAGATTCTCTTTTCTTCTGGGACATAAATCTATTTTCTTTTAATACTGCATCTGAATTTGTATTATGTAAAGTCATGAAGGCCTGTACATAAGTTATTTCATTCCATTTCTCTGATATTTGACAAAACACCTCTAATTGCAGTATAGTATGGTATTTTAAAAATTCATTCAGCAACCAAAATCCTCCTGAGTCCAAATTATACATAAACTAAGAAGCAATACAATATAAAAGCATTTTCATAGATTCATATAAACATAGGTAAACCAGTCATCCAGGATTCACCCCAAATGACTGTTTCATAGAATGGGAACTCTTCTGTCTATTCTACCAGACAGAGATCTATAATAGTACACACACCAGAAGGCACCTTAATTTCTGATGATTTTTCTACATTGTATTCTGGGACTGCAATACTATCAGAAGATCTCTGCAATACCACACAAACAATAGGCATCTTAATTTCTAGTGACCATTCTAAGTCATAATATAAAACAGTAATCCTGAAGCAGAAAATGCCATGAACTAATCAATAGTAAAGGTGACAGTGAGTGTTGAGAATCAGAGGAAAGACCCCATGTGAAATCAATTGGAAACTTCTAGCAAGTCTCCAAAACCATACCCCAGGGTGCCCCAGTTCAGGCAGCAAATGGGACTCCCTGCCAAATACCCAGACTTACCACAGAATCTTGATGTTGTCCCACTAGAATAGCCAGAAAATAACAGGAAAAGTCAGTGCTTGTGCTTCCTGTCACTACCAGAAACAATAAGAAGAGGCAAGGATTGAATACTTACTTTGTATACTTTATTAGGTGCTACAGATCTGAGAATATGGCAGGCTGTCCCCTCAAAACCCATTTTAACATCACATTTCAAGCTTACCTTTTAATAAGGAGAAAAAAAAACATTGGTAAGGAATTTGAAAAAATAATCAGATAAGAGTTGCAATTTGGGGAAGATGGCAACGGAGTAAGATGGAGCTGATGCTAGCTCCTGTACTTGTGGGTGAAAATCCTGGCACATCTATAGAGAAACAGCACAATAAACCATCGGATACCCCACATTTATGAAATTAAAAGACCAGAGATTGTGACGGACCCCAAAACACACGCGGCCCCTGTGCTGCCCCCAGAGCAACAGGCCTGGGAGCCGGACACTCCAAGCCCCTGTGATGGTCCTGGGCAACAGAGGAGTCAGGAACCGGAGCTGGGACATTCTCGGCCCCTGTGCCGATGCCATAGCTACCCGCCTGGGCAACAGAAGAGTCAGTTGCAGGAGCTGAAACACCAGAGACCCCTGTGACGCAGCATTAGAGACAGGCCTGGGCCCCGAGGAGCCAGCTACAGGGGCTGGGAGGTTTTCAGGCCCTCTGTTGCTGCCACAGCAAAGGGACTGGACGCCTGCGAGTCAGGTACTGAAGCCGGGACACTCCAAACCCCTGTGACGGCCCTGGGCAGCAGAGGAGCCAGCTACGGGAGCCTGGACATTCCTAGCCCCTGTGCCGCTGCCGTAGTAATGGGTCTGGGCACTTGAGGAGGCAGCTACTAGAGCTGGGACACTGAGCAGTGGTAGGCGACAAACACAGGGACCAGCGCGAGGACCAGCTTGAGAGTAGGTGGAGATGAAGAACATCAAGAAACTTCAAGGAGTCTGCACCACTGAACTTCAGAAGGATCATACCACAGAAGTTCACACCATAAAACCAGGGTTTCAGAACACATCAATTTTAGAAGCAGAGAATAACAAGAAGAGTCTCAAACAATGGGAAGACAAAGAAACAATCCCCAAATGAAAGAAAAAGCAGAAACTTCAGAAAGAATGTTAGATCAAATACAGGCTGATCAACTATAAGATAGTGAATTCAAAGCACTGGTTATTACGAAGTTCAAAGAGCTCACAGTGAACTACCAGAAACTACCGGGGAACTAAAATGATCTCTCTACAAACTACATCAACATGAAAAAAGGAAATGAAAACTATCAGCAAGGGACAAGAGGAAATGAAGAATAAAATCTCCAAATTGAAGAACACAGTGGAAAGTTTCAAAAGTAGGATACATGAAGCAGAGGATAGGATTAGTGAGTTGGAGGACAAGGTAGAAAGCATCTCACAGAAAGAGCAAGAAAATGAAAAGAGGCTCAGAAAGAATAAAGAGAGATTAAGAGAAATGCAAGACAATATGAAACGTAATAATATCCGAATAATAGGAATACCAGAAAGAGAAGAAGAAAAAGAACAAGGGATACAAAATGTATTTGAACGAGTAATGAGAGAAAATTTTCCTAATTTGATAAGAGAAAAAGTCACACAAATCCAGGAATCACAGAGAGTCCCAATCAAGAGGAACCCAAGGAGGCCCGCTTCAACACACATCATCATCAAAATGGCAAAATTCCAAGACAAAGAGAATCTTAAAGGATGCAAGGGAGAAAAAAGAAATAACATACAAGGGAGCCCAAATAACGTTAGCTACTGACTTCTCAATGGAAACACTTCAAGCAAGAAGAGAATGGCAAGAAATATTCCAAGTAATGAGAACCAGAGGCCTACAACCAAGGCTACTTTACCCAGCAAGGCTCTCAATCAAGATAGATGGCCAAATAAAGAGCTTCCAAGACAAAAGAAGTCTAAAAGATTACGCCTCCACCAAACTAGCTCTACAAAAAACATTAAAAGGACTGCTTTGAGGGAAGGAAGGATAAGAGGGAGACAGAGAGGAACACAGGTACAAAAATGGCAATGAATAAGTACCTATCAATAATAACCTTAAACGTAAATGGATTAAATTCTCCAATCAAAAGACACAGAATAGCTCAATGGATAAGAAAGCATGACCCACACATATGCTGCCCACAAGAGACCCACCTCAGGACAAAAGACCATCACAGACTAAAAGTGAAAGGCTGGAAACAAGTTTTCCAAGCAAATGGACAAGAAAAAAAAGCTGGAGTAGCAATTCTCATATCAGACAAAATAGACTTCAAAAAAAAAGGTGGTAAAGAGAGACCTGGAAGGTCACTTCATTATACTCAATGGAAGAATCCAACAAGAAGACATTACCATTGTAAACATATATGCACCAAAATAGGGGCACCCAAATATATCAAGAAAATCTTAGAAGACTTCAAGAAAGATATTGACAACAACACAATTATAGTAGGGGATTTGAACACCCCACTATCAAAAATGGACAGATCTTCCAAACAAAATATCAACAAAGATATTGTGGCATTAAACAACACTCTAGATGAAATGGAATTAACTGATATATATAGAGCCATTCATCCCGAAGAAGCTAAATACACATTCTTTTCAAGTAAACATGGAACATTTTCAAAGATAGACCACATGATAGGACACAAAACGAGCCTCAACAAATTCAAGAAAATTGAAATCATACAAAGCATTTTCTCTGACCACAAGGGACTGAAACTGGAAACCAACACCAAAGGAAAAAAAACAAAGCACCCAAAATCATGGAGAGTGAATGATATGCTATTAAACAATGAATGGGTCAAGAATGAAATTAGGAAAGAAATCAAAAAGTTTCTGGAAACAAATGAAAATGATCTCACAACAACCCAAAACTTAATGGGAAACAGCCAAGGCAGTCCTGAGAGGGAAGTTTACAGCAATACAGGCCTGCCTAAAGAAGATAGTAACATTTCAAACAAACAACCTAACCCTACGCCTGCAAGAACTCGAGGAACAACAACAAAGACAGCCCAGAGCAAGCAGAAGGAAGGAAATAACCAAGATTAGAGCAGAATTAAATGACATAGAAACTAAAAGCACAATTTTAAGGATCAATGAATCCAGGAGTTGGTTCTTTGAGAACATAAACAAAATAGACAAGCCTTTAAGTAAGCTCATCAAGAAAAGGAGAGAGAGGACACAAATAAACACAATCAGAAATGAAAGAGGAGAAATTACAACTGATACCACAGAAATAGAAGGGATTGTAAGAAATTACTATGAAGAACTGTATGCCAAGAAATTTGAAAACCTAGGGGAAATGGACACATTTCTAGAAAAATACAATCTTCCAAACTCAGTGGAAAAGAAGTAGAAAATCTAAATACACCAATAGCAGCAAAAAAATTGAAGCAGTAATTAAAAAACTCCCATCACACAAAAGCCCTGGACCAGATGGATTCACAGGAGAATTCTACAAAGAATTTAAGGAAAAGCTAACCCCTATTCTCCACAGACTATTCCAAAAAATTCAGAAGGATGGAAAACTCCCAAATTCTTTTTATGAAGCCAGCATCATCTTAATTCCAAAACCAGATAGAGACACAACAAAGAAAGAAAACTTCAGGCCAATATCGCTGATGAACATAGATGCTAAAATCCTCAACAAAATATTGGCAAATCGCATCCAACAATATATCAAAAAGATCATACACCAAGACCAAGTGGGATTCATCCCAGGGATGCAAGGATGGTTCAATATTCGTAAATCAGTAAACGTAATACATCACATAAACAAAAGCAAAGACAAAAACCACATGATCATAGCAATAGATGCAGAAAAAGCTTTCAATAAGGTACAACACCCATTTATGATAAAAACACTCAGCAAAGTGGGAATACAGGGTGCATTTCTCAAAATAATAAAGGCCATATGTGAAAGACCTACAGCCAATATCATACTCAATGGGAAAAAACTAAAAGCTATTTCACTAAATCAGGAACAAGACAAGGATGTCCACTTTCACCACTTCTATTCAGTATAGTATTGGAAGTTTTAGCCACAGCGATCAGGCAAGAACAGGAAATAAAAGGCATCCAAATAGGAAAGGAGGAATCAAAACTGTCACTGTTTGCAGATGACATGATAGTGTACATGGAAAATCCTATAGACTCTACTCAAAAACTGCTTGAACTAATTAAAGAATTTGGCAAAACAGCTGGTTGCAAAGTCGATATCCAGAAATCAAAGGCATTTTTGTATGCCAACAGTGAATCAGCAGAAGCAGGAATCAAGGAAAAAATCCCATTCTATATAGCAAAAAGAAAAATAAAATATCTGGGAATAAACCTAACTAAGGAGGTAAAAATCCTGTATGCAAAAAACTACACAGCCATGAATAAAGAAATCAAGTAAGACACAAACAAATGGAAACATATACCTTGTTCATGGATTGGAAGAATTAACATCATCAAAATGTCCATACTACCCAAAGCAATATACAGATTCAATGCAATACCTATTAAAGTACCAATGGCATATTTCACATAGAACAAACACTTCAAAAATATATACAGAAGCATAATGAGCCTGAATAGCAGCTGCTCTTTTGAGAAAGAAAAACAAAGTAGGAGAGATCACAATACCTGATATCAAATTGTATTACAAGGCCATTGTAATCAAAACAGCCTGGTACTGGCATAAAAACAGCCACATAGATCAATGGAACAGAACAGAGAGCCCAGAAATCAACCCAACTCTCTACAGTCAATTAATATTTGACAAAGGGTGCAGTAACATAAAATGGAGTAAAGATAGCCTCTTCAACAAATTGTGTTGGGAGAACTGGACAGCTACATGCAAAAAAATGAAACTTAAGCACCAACTTACACCATACACCAAAATAAATTCAAGGTGGATAAAAGATTTAAATATAAGCCATGACACCATTAAAGCCCTAGAGGAGAACATTGGCAAGAAAATCTGAGATATTTCATGCAGCAACATTTTTACTGATATGTCCCCTAGAGCAAGGAATATTAAGGAAAGAATAAACAAATGGGATCTCATCAAAATAAAAAGCTTCTGCATGGCTAAGGGAAACAGTATTAAATTAGCAAGACAACCACCTGTATGGGAAAACATATTTGCCAATGATACCTCAGACAAAGGTTTAATCTCCAAAATATACAAAGAACTTACATGACTCCACTCTAAGAAGACACCCAACCCAATTAAAAAATGGGAAAGGGACTTGAACAAACCCTTCTCCAAGGAGGATATACAGAACATTCAGAGACACATGAAGAGATGCTCAATATCGTTAGCTATCAGAGAGATGCAAATTAAAACCACAATGAGATACCACTTTACACCAGTCAGAATGGCTATCATAAACAAAGCAACAAACAACAAATGTTGGAGTGGTTGTGGGGAAAAGGGGTCCTTAGTCCACTGTTGGTGGGACTGCAGACTGGTACAACCATTATGGACAACAGTATGGAATTTTCTCAGAAAAATAAAACTTGACCTGCCTTTTGTCCACTGCTGGGATTATATCCTAAGAATCCTAAAACATCAATATCAAAGAACCTATGCACCACAATGTTCATAGCAGCACAATTTACAATAGCCAATAGTTGGAAGTAACCCAGGTGCCCATCAGTAAATGAATGGATCAAAAAATTGTGGTACATATACACAATGGATCTATGCAGCAGAGAGAAAGAAGGAGCTATTACCTTGTGCAATAACATGGATGGAACTGGAAAGCATTATGCTGAGTGAAATAGGCCAGGTGCTGAAAGACAAATACCATATGATCTCACCTTTAACAGGAAGCTAAACAACAAAACAAACCAGCAAGCAGAAAAGAAAAAAAAACAAATACAAAAACCAAAGACACTGAAATAGAGAACAAGGGGACAGTGACCAGAGGGGAGAAGGAAGGGAAGTTAAGGAGAAAAGGGGGAGGGATTTGGAGGAACAAATAGGAAGGACACAGGGACAAGAACTAAGGGGGGTGGAAATGGGAGGGAGGTGGCGATCAAGGGGCGGGGGAGGCTGGGATGGGAGAAATAGACAAAAAACTGTACTTGAAAAATAACTAAATAAAATTAATTTAAAAAAAGAGTTGCAATTTGGCAGCAATTTTCTTATTTCTTAATCTTCAGATCGATAATTCTTTATCTCCGTCACCAACACTCTCTCACTGGAACACAATGGCTCACAACCATCTTGATTGCTTGCAGGCTCCTGGTCACAAAGGTTAAAAAATTTGTAGACCTTCTGTAGTCATGTAAGTCATGCATTAAAATTCCTGGAATAAAAGCTTTCCATGTGTATTAATTACTTAAGCCTATCAACTATAACTAAGTCTAAAATATTTAACTCTTGGGTACCCCTGTAAATTTCACTTCAAAATCAAACAAAGAAAGAGCCCACACAAACCTGTGTTGGTGCAAGTATACGCATAAGTCCATTAGTGTTCAACACAGGTACAGAAGTAATTTAAAGTAAAGCAAGTTTAATAATAGTGCTAGGATAGTTAATCTATGGTAACTGGTTGGAAATAAAGACTATAAGAAAACAAATACCAATGAGGTAACTAGATTTTTTTTAATCAAGAACAACAACAAACCTGTATTTCAATCCTCTTTTCCCACCATGATGAAACTTTGACAAAAGCTTAAGTTCCTATGGCTTCCAAAGCTTCTAGAACTCTGCTTATTAAAACTCTCATTTAAAAAGAATCATACTCTATGTAACCATTCAGATTGGATTTGTTGCTTAGCAGTTTATAGTTAACTCTTGGACAATGTGAGGGTTAGTAGCACCACCCTCCCTAAGGCAAAAATAACATGTACACTTTTGACTCCCCCAAACTTAACTAACTGTATATTATTGACTTGAGCCTTACTAATAACACAATTGTCAATTAATATACATTTTTGTATAGTATATATACTATATAGTATGATATTATAATGAAATAAGCTAGAGAAAAGAAAATGTTATTGAGAAAATCATAAAAAGGGAGAGATCCAAGATGGTAGCAGAGTAGGTAGAAGCTGCACACACAGCATCCTAGTACCAAACTGGAATTACAACTAAATTGGAACAATCATCCTGAATAGCAATGAAAGACTAGCTAAAGAGAAGTCTTATAACCAAGCAGTTACCAAAGAAGCTACATTCAGGCTGGTAGGAAGAATCAAGATGTGAAAACATTGGCCCCTACACACTGGGGTAGTCGCTGAGGTTCCAAAGGGATATCACAGCTGTGGAGGGTCCCCCTGGGAAGCATGGGGCTTAAATCCAAGCCAGAATCTCCAGCCCAAAACACAAACACCAATGCTTAGAAGAGCCACCCACATAATATTTGGCCATGAAAATCAATAGGGTATCTCTCTACTAGGGAGAAGCAAAAGTCCTGTAGAATCACAGGTGCCCTCTTAGAAGGCCAACACACACACACACACACACACACACACACACACAAAAATCATTTATAGCCAAGCATGTTGGGATCTGGCTCAGAGAGGTCCAAGAAGACTAGTCATATGAGGAGAGTCAGGGGTTTGTGGTTCTAGAGAGGGAGCTGAAGGGACAGACACCAAGATCATTGTTAGGGCTGAGTCATTCTCTCATACCACACAAACCATTTTTACTGGGTGAAGCACTTCACTCCCTGAGGCAACAGCATGGAGATAGAGCAATTGCCCCACACTCCAGACTCTTTCTTATCCCACCTTGTAGAGTTTAAGCCTTGCTTAGGAGTACAGTCAGAGGCTCTTCCATTGACTAAGCTTAACAGGTAGTCAATAGGTGAATTCAGGCAGAGACAGATCTCCTCAGGGTAACTTGGGAATTTCGCTGGCCTTCCCTAAGGTTTGGCACTGGTAAAATCGAGGCTTTGTGAGCTTTTTGGTTTTTCCTACTCACACCCAGACCAAGAAGAGGCAGCCAAAATCTTTGCATTGCTTATAGCTCCAAATAGATTGCTGAGGGCTAGCCATAGGCAGTGCCTTATATTGGTCTGCACTAGAGTTTGTCCAATGATCCCTAGAACCAACACACACATGGTCAGCTTCAGACAACATCAGAGTAGTATTCCATAAAATTCACAAGCAACATTTCTAAAGGGAGATCTCAGCAGGTACAAAACCCTGTTAAGGCAAAATCTGCTTTATGTGGTCAGCACCTACACATTAGCTTGCACACTATGAGCACGGTTCAGTCTCATAATCATCTAGCTGGAGGGCTGACCACAGGCACAAATGAACCAACAAGAATCAAGACTCAATTACAATAAGATGGCTCCCATAACTCACACAAGTGACATTCCTGGAGTACCCAGCTCAGATGACCAAAGACTGTACCACAAGACCCCAAAGGTACCTACATATAAGACCATTCCATGAAGATTGGAAGTCATAGATTATTCTAATACATAGAAACAAATGCAGAGAGTTGGAGAAACAACAAAATAAACCATTAAAGAAAGAAATATCTAGGAAAAGAGTTAAATGAAGTATAGGCAAGCAACTTATCAGGTATAAAGGGTCCAGAAAACACTCAGCCATTGTTAGTATAAGAACAGCTTGTGTAACATTGATGTAATTTGGCAGCCAAGGAGAGTGGACTGGAATGCACATGTGTGAACAATGATGACTTCACTGTACTAGTCAATGAGTGTAGTAGACGCCATTGAGTGAGCATGTGTACTGTGTGGCCATTACATTCAAAATGACTGAGTGAACAGAGCAACAAATCTGCATCAAATTTTCCATTAAGCTTGAACATTCCTCTATGAAATCATTGTAACAACAATGATTTAGAAGACCACAGCTATAGGCAACCGATGATTGGCACCATTGTCATGACAATGTGCTTGCTTATGCATCATGACTTGTGCACTGTTTTTTGATGAATCATCAAATCACCCAGGTAATTCAACTCTGCCCCCTACAACCCATATTTGGTGCCCTGTAACTTCTGGATTTTCCAAAAACTAAAATTACCTTTGAAAAAACAGAGATTTCAGACCATTGATGAATTTCAGGAAATTGCAACAGGACAGCTGATGGCATTTGGGAAAACTGTGTGAAGTCAGTCCCAAGGTGCCTATTTGAAGGAAACTGTGGGATCACTGTCCTATTTACAATGTTTCTTGTATCTTCTTCAATAAATATCTCCATTTTACATATCACATGGCTGGATACCATCTGAAAAGACCTTGTATAGTTTAAGGTAATAGTTATAGGGATTATCAGCAGCATAAAAAAGGAAATACAAAATATTATAGGAGCAATGAAAAATAGAGTAAAATATTTGCAATGAAGAATACAGTAGAAGGTATAAATAGGAGGTGTGATGAAACAGAAAATTGAGTCAGGAATTTGGAAGACAAGGTATAAAAACATTCAACTGGACCAATCAAAAATAAATAAATAAATAAAAATGAGGGCAGTTAAGAGATATTTGGGACAAAATGAAGTGTAACATCTACATCACTGGGATAAAGAAGGAGAAGGGACAGAGCAAGGTATCAAGAACCTATCTGAAGAAACAATGGCTGAAAACTTCCTTAACCTGGTGAAGAAGGAAAAAGAGATATAAGCTCAGGTAGCAGAGAGTCCAAAAAAATAGATCCAAAGGAGCTCACATCAAGACACATCATAGTTAAAATGGCAAAAGTTAAAGACAAAGGGGGGATCTTAAAAGCTTCAAAAGAAAGATAGTTAAATACCTGCATTGGAACTCCCATAAGATTGTCAAATTATTATTTTGTCAACAGAAACACTTCAGACCAGAAGGGATTGATATAAAACATTCAAACTTAAAAAAAATATCAAGGACCTATAACCAAGACTACTTTACCGAGAAAGGGTATGACTTAAAGTTGAAAGAAGCCCTGGCTGGTGTAGCTCAGTGGGTTGAGCGTGGGCCTGTGAATCAAAAAATTGTGGTTTGATTCCCAGTCAGGGCACATGCCTGGGTTGCAGGCCAGCTGCCATCAGGGGACACACGAGAGGCAACCATACATTGATATTTCTCTCCCTCTCTCCTTCCCTTCCCCTCTAAAGATAAAAAAATAAAATATTTAAAAAATAAAATAAAATGGAAAGAGAAAAAATAAATAAATAAAATTGAAAGAGAAAGAGATTCTCAGACAAGAAAAAGCTAAAAACATGTTTGTTACCATCAAATTAGTATGATAAAACATGTTAAAGGGTCTGCTTTTGAAGAAGAGAGGAGAGAGAAGATAGAAGAAGAAGAAGAAGAAGAAGAAGAAGAAGAAGAAGAAGAAGAAGAAGAAGAAGAAGAAGAAGAAGAAGAAAGGACCATAGTTTAAAAATAAGATATCAATAAATATGTACCTATCTATACTCCTTTTAAATATAAATGGCTTTTATGCTCCAATAAAAAAATAGAGTAGCTGAATGGATTAGAAAACAACATTTGTATAGATAAGTCTAGAAGAGATCCACATCAGACCAAAAGATATACACATACTAAAAATATAGAAAAATATATTTCATGTAAATTGGAAATTAACAAAAATATTGAGGTAGCAATACTTATATCTGACAAAATAAACTTAAAAACAAAAGCTGATAAGAGATAAAGAAGGACACTACCTAATGATAAAGGGAACAATCCAAAAAAAAAAAGGGTTCAATCCTTACAAACATTTATGAAACCAATATAAGAGCACTAAATATCTTGAAAATCTTGATGGACACAAAGGGAGAGACTGACAATGATATAATTATAGTAATGGATTTTATCACCCTATTGAGATCAATGGATAGATCTTCCAGGCAGAAAATCAACAAGGAAATGATGACATTAAATGAAACACTAGATCTTATGAATTTGATTTCTTCAGAGCATTTCACATCAAAGCAAAAAAATAAACATTATGTACATGTATACATGGTACATTTTCTAGAATAAACCATGTTAGAATAAAGATATTTGAACAAATTTAAGAAGATTGAAACTATATTGAGCATTTTCTCTGAGCATAATGATATAAAACTAGAAATCAATCATAAAAACTGAAAAACACACAAATGCATAAAGGATAAGTAACATGTTATCAAACAATGGAGAGCTTAACAATGAGATCACAGAAGAAATAAAAAGATACCTTAAAGCAAATGAAAATAAGAACAGAGAAATACAAAATCTATAGGATAGTAAGCAATCTTAAGAAGGAAATGTAAAACATTACAGTGTTATATAAAGAAACAAAAAAGCCCTCAAATAAACAATCTAACTCTTAAAAAACTTGGAAAAGAACAACACGCACATCCCAAAATGGGTAGAAGAAAAGAAATAATATATGCCAGAGAAGAAATAAACAAAATGAAGTCTAAAAAATACCCCCCACAAATCAATTCAGTAAAGAGCTGGTTCTTTGAAAAGATAAGCAAGACTGATAAGCCTTTAAATAGACTTACAAAGAAAAAGAGAGAGAGAGTACCCAAATAAATAAAATTAGAATGAAAGAGGATAAGTAACAACTGACGCCAGAGATACAAAGAATTGTAAGAAAATATTAAGAACAACTATAGGTCAACAAATTTGACAGCATGAATGAAATGGAAATTTTTCAACCATATAATCTTCAAACACTAAATCAGGAAGAATCAGAGAATCTGACTAGACCGATTAAAACTAGTGAAACTGAAACAGTAATCAACAAACTCACAACAAACAAAAGTCCTGGACTGGATGGTTTCACACGTGAATTTTACCAAACATTCAAAGAAATAACACCTCTCCTTCTTAAACTATTCCTAAAAACACAAGAGGAGGAAAGAACCTCAAGTTCTTTACATAAAGTCAGCATTACTCTAATTGCAAAACCACAATAAACACAATACAAAGAAAGAAATTATAGGCCAATAACCCTGTTGAACACAGATGCTAACATCCTCAACAAAATATTAGCAAACTGGATCAAGCTATACATTAAAAAAATCATACAGCCTAATCAAGTGGGATTCATTCCCAGGATACAAGGTTAGTACAATATCCACGAATCAGTAAATGTGATACTGCATTTAAAAAATAAAGGATAAAAACCACATGATCAAAAAAAACAACAACACATGATCATATCAATAGACGCAGAGAAAGGATGCAATAAAGTCCCACATAAATTTATGATAAAACTCTCAACAAGGTGGGAATAGAGGGACCATAGCCCAATAAAGTAAAGTTCATATATGATGAGTACATCCCAGCATTATACACAAACAACAAGAACTACAAGTGTTTCTCTTTTGACCAGGAACAAGAGAGAGATGTCCAGTTTCACCACTCTTTTCAACATAGTGCTGGAAGTTCTAGCCACGCCAATCAAACAAAAAGAAGTAAATGGCATTCTCGTGATAAAATTATAACTCTCATTATTTGAAGATGGCATGATATGGTGCATAGAGAACCCTAATAAATCCACCAAAATACCCTACTAGAACTGATAAATGTGATTAATGTAGAAGAATACAAAACCGCCCCCACAAAATCAGTTGCATTTCATATCAATAATGAACTATCAGAAAAAGAAACTAGGAAAACAATCACATTCACAATTGCTTCAAAGAGCATAACATACATAGGAATATACTTAACCAAAAATGTAGAAGACTTCTACCAGTAAAATTATTAAAAAAATGAAAAAAGAAACAGAAGAATATACAAATAATTGGAGGCATATAACTTGTTCATGAATAGGAAGAATTAGCATTATAAAATGTTTATACTACCCAAAGCAATCTATCAAGATACCAATGGTATATTTCACAGAACTGAAACAAATATTCCAAAAATTTGCATGGAATCACAAAAGACCAAATATAGTACCAGCAATCTTGAGAAAGAAGAACAGAGTTGAAGAAACTCAGTATTTAATACTGAGCCAAAGTAATCAATAGAGCATGGGACTGGTATAAAACCAGATATATAGATTAATTGAAAAGAATAGAAAGCCAAAAATAAAGCAAAGCCTTTATAGTTAATTAATAAGTATTAGACAGAGGACACAAACTCACACAATGGGCTAATAATATTTATTCAACGA
This sequence comes from Artibeus jamaicensis, assembly GCF_021234435.1. Lineage (NCBI taxonomy): Eukaryota > Metazoa > Chordata > Mammalia > Chiroptera > Phyllostomidae > Artibeus > Artibeus jamaicensis. The sequence goes on along the minus strand of NW_026521810.1, from coordinate 3,146,386 downwards.
ATGGTGTTTGGAAAATTGGACAGATACTTATAAGAAAATGAAAGTAGGCCAACTTTTTACACCATACACAAGAATAAAATCACAATGGAATAAAGACTTAAATGTTAGAATCAAAACAATAAGAATCCTAGAAGAAACCATAGTCAGTAAAATCTTCCACCTTTTATTGTGGCAATATATTTTCAGGTATATTTTTTTGGGCTAGAGAAACAAAAGATAAATGAATGAGACTATATCACCCTAAAAATGTTTTTGTACAGAAAGGGGAACTATCAACAAAATTAAAAGACAAGCACTGAATGGGAAAATATGTTTGCCAATGGATACATCTGAGGAGTTAATTTCCAAAATTTATGAAGAACTTACAATTCAACACCAAAGAAAACAAATAACCATTTAAAAAATGGACTAAGGACCTGAATAGACACTTCTTCAAAGAGCACATACAAATGGCCAAGAGTTATATAAAATGATGTTCAATATAATTAATCATCAGAACAATGCAAATTAAACCCTCACACCTGTGAACGGCTAACATCAAAAAACAATGGACAAGAAATGTCAGTGCAGATGTGCAGAAAAGGAAACATTCATGCATTATTGGTGGGACTGTTGACTAGTACAGGCACTGTGAAAAACAGTATGGAGTTTTCTCAAAAAAATAAAAGTGGAAATGCCATATAACACATATTACACTTCAGGGAATTTACTTGAAGAAACTTAATATACTATTTTGAAAGAATATATATGCCACTATGTTCATGGTAGTGTTACTTATTATACAATAGACAAGCTGTAGAAGCAGCTCAAGTGTCCATCAGTAGACAAATAGATTAAAAAGCATTGGTATATTTATACAATGCAATACTACTTGGCTGTAAAAATAAGGAAATCTTACCCTAAGTGAGAGCATACATGGACCCAGAATGCATTAAGCTAAGTGAAATAAGCCAGTTAGAGAAATACAGGTACCACATTATTTCATTTGTGGTGGTCTATCTACAATGTATCTAGCCATGTAATATGAATAGTTGAGACACTTAGTGAAGATGCAAGATACAAGAAACATTGTACACTAGACAATGATGCCTCAGTTTTCTTCAGAGTAAGCACCTTGGAACCTCACACAGTTCTCCAAGCATCTATTTCACTGTTCAAAACACTGCAAAATCCTTTGTTGGAATTGTCATCAATTGCCTTGTCATATCTTCCTACATATCACTAATGGCCTGAAGTCTCTTCCCTTTCAAAGGTAGTTTTGGGAATAGCCAGAATTTTCAGGGTGCCAAATCTAGGCAATAGGAGAGCTGAGACTCCTGGCTGGTTTGATGTTTGGCCAACATACTCTGCACGAGTCATGATGCATGAGCGGGCATGTTGTCATAATGAAGATGCCAATCACCAGTTGCCCATACCTGTGGCAGTTTTCATAGTATTGCATCTCTCCATCAACAAAGGACATTGTCATAGTATCCCTTGATCGCTTGGGCTGGAGGGGCATACTTGTGATGTACAACACCTTCTTAATTAAAAAAAAACAGTTAACATGGTCTTCATCTTGCTGTGACTTTGCATCTTGCTCCTTCTTTGGGCATGGAGAACCAAAGTCACTTCAGTTGTGGTGACTGAGCCTTCATTTCCAGATCATAGCTGTAGACCCATTATTCATCTCTGCTTATGATCTTCTTGAGGAAATATGGTTCATTTGTAGCAGTTTGAATCAAATCATTAGCACAATGTTCCTTCCACTCTGCTCTGGTAGCTGAAGATGCACAACTTGTGCTATGAAATCTTTCATGACAAGATTCTGGGTCTAAACATCAGACACAACAGTTTTTGGAATCTCCAGATTAGCTTCTAGTCCTTGCTCTGTCAGTCACCAAATTTTGTTGATTGCAGCCTATACACATTCAACATTCTCAAGAGTTCTGCTTGTTGCAGGCTTTCCAGAATGTGGATCACTTTCAACAGATTCTCGAACATCATTGAAAAATCTGTGTCACACTTTTATTTGTATTGCACTCATTGCATAGTCTGAAAAAGCCTTCTGAATTATCTAAATAGTTTCTGTGAAGTAATGTTCAAGCTTAACACAAAATGTGATGCAGATTTGTTGCTCTACTCAGTCATTTTGAATGCAACAGCCACACAGTACACATGCTCACTGAATGGCGTCTACTGCCCCAACTGAGTAGTACGATGAAGTCTTCATTGTTCACACGTGCTCATTCCATTCCACTCTCCTTGGCTACCAGGTGACATAAATGTCACACAAACTTCTTGTTATATTAACAATGACTAGGGTTTTTCTGGACAGACCTTGTATGTGGAATTTAATGAGCAAAATGAATTAACAACAAAATAATGACAGACTCATAGACAGAGAAAAGGCTGGCAGCTGTCATGCAGTTGGCAGGGAGTCTGGGTATGGAGGTGGAGTTATGGAGCAAAAAACAAGAGAAAGAAAAGCCCATGATTACATGCAACAATATGCTGATTGGCAGGGGGAGGTAGAGGATGAAGAGGAGATAAATGGTGATAGAGATGACTTGGGTGGTAAATAAATATACAGTATACAGATGTAGTGTTGTAGAATTGTGTGCCTAAAATCTGTATATTTTTGTTAACAAGTGTTGCCACAATAAGTTCAATGAAAAGGACAAAAGGGAATGATAAAGAAGAGAAAATAAATTTACAATATTTTTACAAGAAATTCTTTCTTTTTTAAAAAAGATTTTATTATTTAGAGAGAGGGGAAGGGGAGGAGAAAGAGAGTGACAGGAACATCAATGTGTGGTTGCCCCTCACATGCTCCCAACTGGGGACGTGGCCCCACAACACAGGCATGTGCCCTGACTGAAAATGGAACTGGTGACCTTTTGATCTGCAGGACTGTGCTCAATCCAGTGAGCTACACCAGCCAGGGATTAATTTACAGTATTCATGCTGAAAAAAATCTGTGGATTAGTGCATTTTAAACATGGAAACCCATGTTGTTCATGAGTCAGATATACATTAAGTTTCCTCCATAGTAGTTCTAGGCTTGACAGCTTTTTCCTTTTATTGTATGGACTTGGTGTATTTTTGTATCCAGGCACCTACTCAGGGATATTCTGGATGCATCCAGTTTTTGGCAATTAAAAATATTCACTTAAAGATTTCTGTGTGGGTGATCAGTTGGGCAAAAACCCAGGACTGCAATTGCTGGGTTGCATGGTAGGACTATATTTGTCTTTGTAAGAAACTGCCAAGCTGTCTGAACCACTTTACATTCTACCAACAGTTAATGAGAGTTCTTGTTGCTCTATATCCTCACCAGTAATTGATATTGTAAGTTTTTTAAATTAGCCATTTTAATATATATAGTATTATCTAGTTTATTTTTAAAATTTTCACTTCTTAGGGACACATTTCATAGAATATATTTTCATGTGCTATGGGCCATTACAAATCATCTTTTGTGTGGAGTTGATTTAGATCCTTTCCCATTTTTAAAAATGTGTATTGAATTTATTGGCATGATATTAGTTAATAAAATAATATAGGTTTCAGGTATATAATTATATATACATCATCTTTATATTGTATTGTGTATTCACCACTTCAACTCAAGCTTTTCTCCAGCAATATTTATCCTCGCTTTACCTTCTTCTACATCTCCCAACACCCTTTTCTTCTGGTAATCACCATACTGTTATTTCTGTCTATGAGGTTTTTTGTTTTGCTTTGTTTTCTTTTTTAAAATATATTTTCTTGATTATGCTATTACAGTTGTGCCATTTTATCTCTCCTTTATTCCCCACCAACCTGTATCTTCCTCCCAGTATCATTCCCCTATCTTAGTTCATGTCTAAGAGTAATACATATAATAAGTTATTTGGCTTCTTCATTTTCCATACTATTCTTAAACTCCCTCTGTCTATTTGTACCTACCAATTATGGTTCTTATTCTCTGTACCTTTTCCTATATTCTGAACCTCCTGCTCCCTGCTAACAACCCTCCATGTGATCTCTATTTCTGTGAATCTGTTCCTGTTCTAGTTTTTTGCCAAGTTCATTTCTGTTTTTTTTTTTTTAGGTTCAGTTGTTGATAGTTGTGAGTTTGTTATCATTTTACTGTTCATGTTTTTTATCTTCTTTTTCTTAGATAAGTCCATTTAACATTTCACATAATAAGGGCTTGGTGATGATGAATTCCTTTAACTTGACCTAATCTGGGAAGCACTTTATCTGCCCTTCCGTTCTAAATAATAGCTTTGTTCTTGGATGTAGATCCTTGCATTCAGGACTTTGAATACTTCTTTCCAGACCCTTCTTTCCTGCATATTTTCTTTTGAGAAATCCATTCATAGTCTTATGGGAACTCCTTTGTAGGTAACTGTCTCCTTTTCTGTTGCTGCTTTTAAGACACTCTCCTTATCTTTCTTCTTGGGTAATGTAATTATAATGTGCCTTGGTGTGTGCTTGTTTGAGACCAAATTCTTTGTGTATCTCTGAGCTTCCTTGAAATTTATTTCCCTTTCCAGATTAGGGGCATTTCCTTCATTGTGCTTTGAACTAAGTTTTTCATTTCTTGCTCTTGTTCTTCTCCTTCTGGCACCCCTATGATTCAGATGTTGGAATGTATACAGATGTCCTAGAGGTTCCTAAAGCCTCTCCTCATTTTTTTGAATTCTTGTTTCTTCATTCTGTTCTGATTGAATGTTTCTTTCTTCCTTCTGCTCCAAACCATTGATTTGAGTCCTAATTTCCTTCTCTTCACTGTTAGTTTCCTGTACATTTTCTGTTATTTCATTTTTCATAGCCTTCACTTTTCCCTCTGTTTTGTGACTGAGCTCAATCAACTCTGTGAGTGTCCTGATTACCAGTGTTTTGAACGTCTTACCTGATAGGTTGGCTATCTTTTCATTACTTAGTTGTATATTTTTTTCTGAAGCTTTGTTCTGTTCTTTCATTTGGTCATATTTTGGCTAAGGGGCATAAGGGATGGAGCCTAGGGTATACACCATTGGGGGGCTACCCACATTGCTGCATTGTGGAGCTATATGTGGGGCAGGGGTCTGAGAGGGATCAGTGCCAATTGCTCAGCTTTTGGCTGGCTTTGGTCACTTCCTCTGTGTCCCACAAGCAAATTGGCTCCATTCTGGTGCTGATTCATGGGAGCATGTTTTTTGTGTACATTCTAGGACCCTACGGGTCTTTCCAATGAACTCTCCTGTGAGGCTGGGAGTTTTTCTTGCTTGCCACAAACCCCACAGGTTTTTCAGTCAGAGGTTTTGAAGCTTTATTTCCTCCCTACACTGGAACCCTGGATTGCATGGTCTGTCTCTCTCCCTAGTTGTTCCCTCTGGTTTATCTGAGTGCCAATGTGCAACTGCCTGCTTCATCAGCTGCTTCCTTGCTGAGAGTCTTCTCCACCCTGGCTGCCCATCTCCACCCCTCCTACCAATCTGGATGAATGTCTCTTTTTTAACTCCATGGTTGTCAGACTTCCATACAGTTTGATTTTCTGGCAGTTCTGGTTATTTTTTGTTTTTTTCTATATTTGTTTTTGTCCTTCTTATGGTTGTATGAGGAAGCAAAGTGTATCTACCTATGCCTCCATCTGTGCTTAATCCCTTCACATTTTCAACCAGCCTACCTCTCCTCTGTCAGCTACTTTGTTTGTTCTCTATACCATACATTGTTTCTTTTTGTTGTTGTTGTTAGTTTACTTTGCTGATTTGATTCCACATATAAGTGAAATCATATGGTACTTGTCTTTGTTTGACTAGCTTATATCACGTAGCATATTACTTTACAGGTCTTTCCAATCAGTAGCAAAAGTAAGTTTTCCTTCTTCTTATGGCCTAGTAGTATTCCATTGTATAAATGTACCAGAGCATTTTTATCCACTCATCTACTGATGGGCACTTGAGCTGTTTCCTAGTCTTGCCTATTGTAAATAATGCTGCCATGAACATAGTAATGCATATATTATTTCAAAGTAGTGTTTTGAATTTATTTAGATATATTTCCAGAAGTAGAATTTCTGCATCATGATGGAGGTTGGTTTTAATTTTTTGCGGTAATTCCTTACTCCTTTCCACAGTTGCTGCACCAGTCTACATTCTCACCAAATGCACAAGGGTTCCCTTTACTCCACATCATCACTGACACTTGTTGATTTATTGATGATAGCCATTCTGACTAGTGAGAGATCATATCTTGTTGTGGTTTTAATTTGCATTTATCTGATAATTAGTGATGTTGAGCATCATTTCATATGCCTCTTGGACATTTGTATATCCTCTTTGGAGAAGTATCTGTTCAGGTCCACTTGTTATTTTAGTTTAATTAACTAATTAATATCCCTACCCAAGGACATTTTTTCATTGCTTTTTACAAAGAGAGGAGAGGGGAGAGGAAGGGAGAGAGAGAAACACTGAATAAAAAGAGAAGCGTCAATTGGTTGCCTCCCATATGTCCCTGAACCGGGAATTATAAATGCCTGGACCCCACAACCTATATATGTGCTCTGACTAGGAATCGAACCCAAAATGTTTCGGTTATGGGATGACACTCTAACCAATTGAGCCACGGTGGCCAGGGCCCTTTGCCCATTTTTCAATTTGATAGGGCTTTTTGGTGTTCAGTTGTATAAATTCTTTTTTTTTCAAATATTGTTCAAGTACAGTTTTCTGTCTTTTACTCCCATCCCAGCCCATGCCCCCTCTGTGCCCCCCACCTCCCTCCCCTTCCCACCCCCCTAGTTGTTGTTCATGTGTCCTTTATACTAGTTCCTATAAATCCTTCCCCTTTTCCCCCTGAAATTCCCTCCCCTCTCCCTTCTGGTCACTGTCCCCCTGTTCTCTATTTCAGTGTCTTTGTTTTCATTTTGCTTGTTTGTTTGTTTTGTTGTTTAGCTTCCTGTCAAAGGTGAGATCACATGGTAATTGTCTTTGAACACCTGGCTTATTTCACCCAGCATAATGCACATGCTTCTTTATAAATTTTGGAAGTTAACTCTTTATCATACGTGTTATTGTCAAACACATATTCCCATTTAGTGGGTAGTGTTTTAATTTTGTTGGTAGTTTCCTTTCCTGTCAAAAAACGTTTTAGTTTGATGTATAGTTTGATGTAGATAGTTTCTCCTGCTGCCACAAACCCCACAGGTTTCTTCAGTCAGATTTCTTCAGATTTGTATATTACTTTTGTTTCCTTTTGATATATATGACCAAGGATATATATCGGAGAGAATATTTTTATGAGACGTGTTTGAGATTTTACTGCCTATGTTTACTTCTAGTGTTGGGAACCACTCGGCCTGGTTTCAGGAGTTATAACTGCCCCCCATGGATAGGGCTGAGTGAGTGACCTCTAGACTGTGAGCCACTAAGGAGACAAAGCTTATTTCCCTGGCAGAAGCACTGCTTCCACTTCATCCATCTCTGGCCCCCAACACTTAGTCTATTAGTCCGTGACTGGTATGACCCCTCAGAGGGGGGGAACCTAAGCCAGACGTGATCACTTGGGAGGCCATCAAGGAAGGATTCAAGGATCTGCAGCAAAGAGGGGGTAATGGACCCTCACTCCCTAGCTATTCTGACATAGCCTGAGTCCCCATTTCCATCTGGGAGAAGTGCTTACTGGCTCTAATCCACTTAAGCCTAAAAACCTATGTGCAGCCCTTTGCTGGCTAGAGTTGGTTCCAGGGTGATCAGGCAGAAGAAAGAGTTCCTAAAGTCCTGGGAAGCCTGCTTTGCTAAGAGCACTTTCATTCATATGATAAGGGTCTAAGCAGGAAATGAGTATGTCTCCCAAAGTTTTTGCAACTCCATTACCTGACAGACACTGACTCAGATTAAGCCCTCAGATCTCTTTGAAATGTTATCTATTGTTTGATCCTTGCCACCTGACATTGATTGATGAGATTTACCTGTATTCCTGTGTATTATGAACCTAATAAAAGCCATTGAGAAAGGGGTTCTTGGTCCTTCTCCTGTGAGAGATTGAGCACCTTTCCTTACCAAGCAGATCATGTCTTGGAAGTTTTATTTTCATCTGTGGTGAATGGGGGTACTTGTGGGCAAAGTTTCCCCCAAATTCTAGAATTTTTGTGGATTTAAATCTAATATTTAGGTCTTTAATCCATTTTTAAATAACACTTTTTATTGTTGTTCATATATAGTTTTCTGCCCTTCCCCCCACCCATCCCCACCATCCCAACCCACTTCATCTCCTGCTCCTCTTACCATCCCCCTTGTTATTGTCCATGTGTCCTTCATCATTATTCTTATAAATCCTTCACTCTTTTCCCTCATTATCACTTCCCCTCTTTCCTCTAGTCACTGTCAGCTGGTTCTCAATTTCAATGTCTGTGATTATGTTTTGTTTGCCTGTTAATTTCATTGATTATGTTCCTGTTAAAGGTGAGATCATATGGTATTTGTCTTTCACTGGCTTATTTCACTTAGCATATTGCTCTCCAGTTCCATCCATGCTGCTGCAAAGGGTAGAATTTACTTTTTTTCTTTCTGCTGGGTAGAAAACTATGTACCATAGTTTTTTGAACCACTCATTTTCTGATGGGCACTCATGTTGCTTCGAGTACTTGGCTATTGTAAATTGTGCTGGTATGAACATTGGAGTGCATAGGTTCTTTTGGATCAGTGTTTCAGGGTTCTTAGGATGTAATCCTAGCAGTGGAAATGCTGGGTCAAAAGGCAGTTCCATTTTTAGTTTTCTTAGAAAATTCTATACTGTTTTCCATGGTGGTTGCACTAGTCTGCAATCTCACCAACAATCCACTAGGGTTCCCTTTTCTCCACAACCTCTCCAACACTTGTTTGTTGATTTGCTTATGATGGCCATTCTCAATGGTGTGAGGTGGTATCTCATTGTGGTTTTAATTTTCATCTATCTGATAGCTAGCTATACTAATCTTTTTTTTCACATGTCTGTGGACCCTCTGTTTGTAATCCTGGGAGAAGTGTCTGTTCAAGTCCTTTGCCTATTTTTTGATTGGGTTGCTTGTCTTCTTAGAGTGGAGTTGTGTGAGTTCTTTATATATCTTGGAGATCAAATCTTGTCTGAGGTATCATTGGCAAGTATATTTTCCCATATAGTGGTTATCTTTTCATTTTAGTGCTGTTTTCTTTAGCTATGCAGAAGCTTTTTATTTTGATGAGATCCTACTTGTTTATTCTTTCTTTTATGTCTCTTGCTCTAGGGAGCATATCAGTGAAAATATTGCTTTATGAAATACCTGAGATTTTCCTGCATGTGTTCTCCTCTGGGACTTTAATGGTGTCACAACTTACATCTTTTATTCACCTTGAATTTACTTTTGTATATGGTGTAAATTGGTGATCAAGTTTCATTTTTTTGCATGTAGCTGTCTAGCTCTCCCAACACAATTTGTTGAAGAGGTTATTTTTCCTGCATTTTATGCTGCTGCCCCCTTTGTTGAATATTAATTGACCATAGAGATTTAGGTTTATTTCTTGGCTCTCTATTCTGTTCCATCGGTCCATGTGTTGGTTCTTATGCCAGTACAAGGCTGTTTTGATTACGGTGGACTTGTAATACAGTTTGATATCAGGTATTGTGATTCTTCCTACTTTGCTCTTTCTCAAAATTGCTGCAGCTATTTGGGGACATTTATGGTTCCATATAAATTTTTGAAGTGTTTGTGCTATAACTGTCTTTTTGCATGGGAAATTTGTTTCTAGCCTTTCACTTTCAGACTATGGAGGTCTTTTGTCTTGAGGTGGGTCTCTTGTAGGCAGCATATGTATGGATGATGCATTTTTATCTATTCAGCTATTGTCTATCTTTTATTGGAGCATTTAATCCATTTACATTTAAGGTTTTTATTGATAGGCATTTATTCATTACCATTTTTTCATACCGGTGTCCTTCTCTCTCTTACTCTTTTCCTTTCTTTACTTAAAGAAGTCTCTTTAGAATGTCTTGAAGAGCTGGTTTGGTGGAGGTGTATTCTTTGATCCTTCTTTTGTCTGGGAAGCTCCTTATTTGGCCTTCCATCTTAATTGAGAGGCTTGCTGGGTAAAGTAGCTTTGGTTGCAGGCCTCAGGTTCTCATTAGTTGGAATATTTTTGGCCATTCTCTTCTGGCTTGGAGTGTTTCTATTGAGAAGTCAGCTTCTAGCTTTGTGGGGGCTCACTTGTATGTTACTTTCTGATTCTCCCTTGCTGCCTTTAAGTTTTCTGTGTTTGAATTTTGCCATTTTAATGATGATGTGTCTTGAAGTGGTTCTCTTTGGGCTCCTCTTGATTGGGACTCTCTGTGTTTTCTGGGTTTGTGTGACTTTTTCTCTAATCAAATTAGGGAAATTTTCCATCATTACTTTTTCAAACAGGTTTTCTAGCCCATGGTTTTCTTCATCTTCTTCTGGGATCCCTAGTGTATGTATATTATGATGTTACATGTTGTCTTGTAGCTCCCTTACCACCTCTTTATTATTTCTGAGTCTCTTATCCTATTCTTGTTTCTTCTGGATATTTTTTGCACCTTGTCCTCCAGCTTGCTGATTTGATTCTCTCTCTCATTCAGCCCACTTATAATTCTTTCCAATGTGTTTTTTATTTATAAAATTTTGTCATTCATTCTTTTCTGGTGTTTGTTTATAGTTTATATTTCCTTATTCAATGTGATGTAGTTCTCCCTCAGTTTTTTATACTTGTCTGTGAGCTCCCTGAGCATCTTTATAGCCATTAATTTAAATTCTACATCTAACAGTTTGGTTACCTCCATTTCCTTTAGCTCTTTTAGTGGAGAGTGTTGCACTCCTTTTGATTGCATGTTCTCATTTTGTCTCCCATTTTAGTTGACTCTTTTTGTTTGTTTCTGTGCTTTCTGTTTTACTTTGCTAGCTGTCTTTGTAGAGTGAATTTCTATGGTTGGAATTCTATGAAGTTCAGTGGTGTGGTCTCTTCGACCTCCTTGTCTGGATGTTCTATGTTTGCCCTCTCTTCTCTTTTTTTTTTTTTTTTTTTTTTTTTTTTTTTTGCATGTACAAAGCTGTTGGTTTATTCAGCCGCAAAGCTGGGGAAAGGCTTCCTTTAGGAGTAAATAGGAAAAATGCGTTTATGAGGAAGGCATTTCACACACGTAAATGCGCGTATACACACTCTCAAGCACAGGTACACAGAAAAAGGAACATAGTATGGTTACATAAACATCAACATACTTTTAATTTTTTAGACCTCCCTATCTTTCCCACCTCCCCCTTAAAAGAAACAGGTGTGACATTTTAAAAACCAGTTTCACAGAAAACAGCTACATAGAAACAGTTTCTGATACATTCAGTTACACTAACAGTATAATATGCTTCAGTTCAGTAACTCTCCACTAACAAATATTTTTTCTACCTACTATAATCCCCTCGTTTTTCCCTTAAGACAACTAAACTAAGGCTCAGCACAAATGCTCCTTAGGTTATAAACATTCTTCTCTCTTCTTAGAGTTGCTACACATTTTAGCCTTTGTGATTCTATTAATGCTTCAATTTTTGATGCCACATTGTACACAGCACTTAGTTATGGAGAAGAGGAAAAAGCAAAGCTAAAGGGGGTGTGTAATACACCTTTAACGATCTATTTTCTGAATCCTTTAGATGCCCTGTTAACCAGGATTATACACAGGTTTCACTCTTTATTGAAGGTGTATGAAAAGATCTAATGGTCTCATGCATTTTGTTGACTTCTACATTTTGACTCAACTAAATAAACACTGTAAGATTCATTTACAACAGTACATACACTTGTTCAGATATAGCTAAAGCTAAGCTATGTAGAAAAACAGTGATACTAAAAAACTAACTTCAGATTGTATCAGGCTGAGGTTTTCTGCAGTAGGTTCTTTAAAGTTGGAAGTGATCCTGGGAAGTTTGCGGTGGAAGGGAAGGTGCGTGAGGTGCTGCTCCAGGAAGCAGGCTGAAGACTTGAACCCTTCAGCAGTTAGTACTGAAAACATTAATGCTCTCTTAATAACCTTTTTCCCTTTTGGAATGAATGCGTTTTATTTCCTCTTGACTAAAGTCTGAGTGCTAAGATGCAGAAAATATATTCCCTGTAGAAAAGGTGTCTGTTTAATCCCCAGGTGCCATCTTATAGGTCAACTTAATTAGAGAGAACCTGATGGGAACTTGTGTTTCTGCTGTAATCACAGGTACTGTAATGGGTCTGGAGCAACAGACTACAGGTTTGAAACAGCCCTTTCTCTCCCAAAATAAGAACCCCTGTGCCACACGTAGGCCTACCCATAGAAAACTCCATACAAAGAGAAGAGAGGGCTGTTTACCATCCTTCACAACAGCCCTCTCTTCTCTTTGTATGGAGTTTTACCTTTTGGTGGTTCCTTTATTGATGTTTTTTCTTCTTCAGCAGGTATACTGATATTCACAGTATATCCTACCTATTCTTATATGTGATTAGTGGCAGGGGGTAGGCAAAATGGATTAAGACAGCAGGAGAGTATTTTATTAGATTTAAAGTGCCAGCAAGTAGTGAATAGATAGGAGATTCTTTGGATAAGTATAGCAGTAACTGTGATATTTCACCCAACCAGCCATTTTTTTTATAAAAGGTGAAAGAGAGATAAGGCTCTTCTTAGAGAGGAGGAGGACCGTGAGCTGAATCAAAAAAAACAAAACAAAAAAAAAAAACAGAGCTCTTGTGCAAGGTTAGATGATGAGATATAGTGAAACTAAAAGATAGAAAGTAGGCATAATGAAAGTGAGAACAGAGTTAACCACAACAATAATAATGCTCAGGAAGTGGGCTATAATCAGGGAGGGTTGCTGTGTAGTATGTACAGTTATATGGAACAACAATTATTTACAATAGTACTTGAACAAGAACAATGTGAGAAGAAATATATGATTTGAATAACCAGAATAGAATGTATCTGATCAAGTGTTGTGTGTTATTGGAAAATGGGTGAAGTGAAATAAGGAAAATTAAAATATAGTAAAGAAAGAATAAGGAAAACCAATCAAACAATGCAATTAAACAGAGAAATAAAATGAGGAAAACTAAAGGAAGAGAAATAAAATAAATAAAGTGGTAAAATGATGAAAAGATAATAATAATATACATAAACAACAAAATGCCAGCTCTATGGGATAACAAAGTGACAATTGTCTCAGTTTCTCAGTTTTGGGGGTGAACCTTGTGCTTCCCTTTTCGGTTAGTCTCTGGACCCTTCATAACTCCACATCTTATTGTATCACTTGAGGGAAGAAAATAAGAGAGATAAGATCTAAAAAGAATGAAAGAGAAAAAATTAGCCTCCTGCTAACTTTAAACCTGTTCAGGGAGTTCTGCTGGTGTTACTAGATGCCATGGGAAGAGGGGGGCTGGACTTCACTTTTCTCCCTCCCTATGGTTTTGAGAGAATGGGGACCAGGCCTTGGTCACAGTATTTACAGTTTCCCAGCCTCTGGCCCATGTCCTCCAGGAGATGCCAGGCTCAATCAGACACTCAGTCTTTGGGTACACATGGTGAGTCAATCTCAGTCTCAGAGCTCAAGACAAGCCAGGCACGTGTGGTTCTGCTCAGCTACTCAGTCTCTGGGCACACACAGCTGAAATCATCCTCAGGGTGAGCTAGCCATTGCTCAAGCATTCCTTACAAAGCAGCTGCCCGCCATCTTTAACACAAGCACAGCTTTTCACACAGCCCAAGTTTGAAACTAGTCTAGAGACTATCCAAGTTAAGGTCCAACAGGGCCCAGCTCCTCCCTTTTCCAGGTTTTGCCTGGCACCTCAGTTTCTCTGGTGCTGGCATCCACAGTCCCAGTGGATGTGTACTGCCTCTGTGTGTCTCCCACTTCATCTCTATTCCCCCCAGCGACTTCCAGCATCCAGTTCTTTGTTGGTGCCGGCTGCCCTCCCTTATCTGGTAGGGGAGGGAGCTGATAATTTGACTCCTCTCCCCACCCATATCCTGCAGCAGGTGCTGCACTGGGCCAAGGGCCACAACAGCTTTGGTCACCTCTCAGATCCCAGGGACCCTACTATCCCAGCACAATCTCCTCTCCATCTGTTTTTCAATGTCCTTTGCCATTTTTTGTCACCAAACTTCATATAAGCTGGGATTCCGTTTGCTGTTCATTCTGTTCCTCATGTCAGCTAGATGTTCTAGTTGGGCACAGGAAGAACTGGGCTCTGCTCCCACCTACCTTGCTGCCATCTTCCTAATTAGTTGTTTTAATCCATTTTGAATTTATTCTTATGCATTGTATGAGAAGGTAGTCTAGTTTCATTTCTTACATGTATCTGCCCAATTTTCCAATCATTATTTAATGAACAGATTGGCATAATTTTTGAGGAAAATTACACTATATTACTGTCTTCATTCATCTATATAAATATTATGCTTTCCTTCTGTAATGTGTGTAATCGTTGCCATAGCTAAAGATGCCACAGGCTTCAAATTCTTCTACTGTCGTCTTCCCTCTTGTCTCTCAGATCCTTTGTAGTATTCTCCTTAGAGTTTGTGTTTTGCAGCTCTTTGAACCCTGTGGTGCTAACATGTGGGAAAGGACAGATGTCTACAATCTTACTATTAAAATTTTTAGTAAGCCTTTGTCCCTACTCTGTGCCGTTCATCAATGTTTCCTAGCCCTCATCTTTTTAGGTAAAACAGGAAGGCTAGAATGGGGTAGAGTGAAGGAAATTGCATTTCCCACATTTGGATAAGTCTCTGACATTGTCCCGTTCTCTGGCAAGTAGGTAGGTCCTTGTTATCTAAAAGACTCTGGAAATTCATTCATTTTATGACTGTCCTTCCTTTTCCCATGCCATGAAGAGATCTTGCTCAAATGCTTACACTGAGAAACCACTGGAGACAAAGCTTATTAAACTATGTGCCCCCTTCAAGAATGCGCCCCCCTAAAAACTCTTATTTTCACAGCATTGAACACACAACTTCTAGCAATTTGGTAGAATTACCATGTGTTTGTTCTGCAAGCTTATGACTCCAGTGGCTTTGTGTCCCGATAAGCTGATTTTGGCTCTAAGTCTGGATCTCTAGAATTATCTGTCCCTCCATGTAGATTACCATGTAGAAAACTGTAGTTTACCACAGCTTTTTGATGGATCTAAGTCATTGATTTTTATTCAATTTGCTTAACTTGTAAAAATAAGAATAAAATCGTCAAGCTTTTTATATGTTGAAGCAGGAAATGGAAATCCTGCATCAATCACTTATCCACATGTTCCCTAGGGTTGAGCCTTGTCCAAGCTTGCAGATACAGAGGAAAACAGATATACAGGTCTACCCATGTGAAAGAGAAAAAAATATTGTGGTCACAGAGGCCTTTTTTGTAGTTATAATTATGTTCAGTTATGTTTTTTGTTGTTTTGCTAATTTTACTTAACCTGTCATCACTAGATACACACTGGCCTTCTCCTTCCTTGTTTTGTTTTGTTTTTGTTTTGTTTTTTCATGAAGGACCATCAGAAAGGGCAACATTGATAAGACAAGAGAGAGGAAAGTGACTGGGAGTTGGAAGTGGCCTTAGGGGTCATGAAATCAAACTTCCTCCTTCTTTTTAGTATCAGAAAGGATACTCTTTAATGGTGGGACAGTGGGTCAAGAAAGGGAACAAGATTCAGCCAAGGTGGTTTGGCTTCTTAGCGACAAAATCAGTGAATTTGAACCCAAGGTTTTTTGAATCTCTCAACTCTGGATAATATGAGCAAAACTACATGGAAACTGCTGATTTATTAAGAGACATTACATAACTAATTGTGATATACAGAATTCGTATGTTTTTGTGAATCCTAAGAGATCTCATTCTCTCAGTTGAACATTATACAGTCCTAGTAATAGAGTGTTGAAGCTATATAAGTAGATGTTTAGACTCTGTAGGACTGTCCCCATGAAACTGCCAGCAGTCATGTAGGTCCCATTTTGATCTAAATGTTAATCGACAGGCTCCTTTAATGTGCATTTTGGGGCTCAGGTAATAGCAGTGAGAAATACTCATTATAAGCTCCACAAGAAGACAGTGTGTGGAACTCTGACATGCCATGTGATGTAAAAAAGGATTTTTCACTGACTCCATGTAGCTTTGCCTGAGGATAAAACCATCCTTTCACCAGCATGTGTGAGGAAGGCTGCTCAGGCCCATGCAAGTGCCCTCAGGCAGTGGGCTCCCTGTCACCTAAGTTACTACCCAAGCTTTGAAATGTACTTCTTTCTCTTTAAGGATCTAAAATAAACCTTTCACTTTCACTTTATGTACCAAGGAAAGCTGACTAATCTTACTCTCACATCTCCACATTTAAAGATGCTTCCTGTTTGACAGATTTCCTTGTTCCCAGATTAGTGGTAGAAATGTTACCTTTTGCAAGTCTGCATTAATAAATATCATATAAATTTATTTCTTAAGTTTTTGTGGCGGTTGTGAGCCTGTTAACAATGTCTTAGCTGGAAAATAAATACTAATAGTCGTATTTTAATTTTCACAGGGCCACAAAAGTTCAATAAAACAAATTAGCTCCCAGATATGAAAAAAATACACCAAAATGACTGATGTGATTTTTAAAATCATTTAAAAAAACAGTTCTAATATGGCATCACTGCTAATTCTTGGACAATAGATAAACTATCTGAATGGCATTATGTAAAAAAGGAAACAGAGGACTATACAAAATTATGTAATGAGCTACTATAAAGTTTAACTTTTAAAAACTGTTTTATGCTCATTTAATTACGCTAATTGTCTTGACCCTTCACTCCTATGGTTTGAATTTTCTACCAAGAGGGTATCTCAAGAAACACTGGTAGAGAATTAGTGAACACACACAAATAGAGAGACAGAATTAAAGAATTTGTTATCAAGCCAACAACTTCTCTTCAGATTCAGTTTCCTACATAAAGGCAGGAAGCTTGGGTGTGTCTCCAGCACACCTTCCACAGAGAGGAGCTCACTCCACAGAGAGTGCTGTGGTCCATGACACTCTGGCTGCCTTCTACAACTGGACTGATGTACTCCTGCAGCCAGCAGAAAGCCCACAGCCACAGAGGGCACTTCCCAGGATGGTGGCTCTCAAAATGGGGTTTTAAATCCAATAGCATCAGCATCACATGGAAACTCGTTAAAAATTTAGATCATTCCTCTGTGTCCCAACCACCCTATTAGGACCTTCAACACACATAACCTGTGTTTTCCTCTCCCAGTCCTTTCTCTCTCTAGATTTGCTACACAGGGAAGTTTTTGATGTTATATAGTTTGAGCTTCAGAATTTTCTGAAACTTTGCTTCCTGGGCTTGCACTCTTATTTGCCCAAAACAAACAAACAAATAAAAATAAACAAATAAAAACACAGTAGTAGTTTGCTAGAAAAGGCTATTTGGGAGGTCATTCTGAAAAGTGATCAATCAACCATCACACTTATTTTCATGGTTATCTGGGTATAAAATTTTAGGGAAAAAGACTTCTTCCTTTATTAAAGGTAGTTTTTTACTTTTCTCCAAAGCATACATTGAAGCGTGAGGAATCTAAAGTCATTTTGATTTTAATTATTTCTGTATGAGTTATTCAAAACTTTTGGAGTATTATTTCCACATCATGTGTTCTATAATTTATGTGTTGTTGATATCTACCCTGAGCATTTTAAATCTAGAGTCTCATACCTACTCTTCTTTTTCTGAAGTTCGTAACTTCAAGTATGAAAAGTTGCCACTAATATTTTTGAGGGTGTTATTACCTCTTCCTCGTTTTCTAAAATTCCATTATTTTGAAGTTGTGATACAACTTCTGCTGTGTACTTTTGAATTTTATTATGTTTCTCTTTTATTTCAAAACAATTTAAAAGTTTTGTCTTCATTTTCAGATATAGTTTTGAATTAATAGTCCAATGTTTCTTTTGAATTTTCATTTTTGTTTTTATAGTTTTGATTTAGGTGTGCTTCTCATGTTATTTTTTTCATAAAAGACCATTCTTAATGGACAAAAATCCCACCTAGGTATTATGATTTTTATGAAGATACTAATTATAGAGAAGTTTATTCAAACTTTCATTCTGTTTCTGTATTATCTGGTTTATCTTATTTTTCTATTTTTTATATTCTCTTTCTAACAAGGATAATTTTCTCAAATATTCATTAATTATAAAATAAATAAGAGACACTAAAAAGCTAATTGAAAGTTTTGGGTAGATGGATGCTTCCATAAGATGATATTAGTCTAATGATTCCCTAAACATTTCAATGTCTTAATTTCTAGAATCTTTGAATATGTTACCCTAGGTAGATAAACACACTTTGAAAATGTGATCAAGTTAAGTATCTTCAGATGAAAGGTTACCTTGGATTATAAAAATGAGCCCTATATAAAATCATGGTGTTTTATATTAGAGAGAGGTGGGAGGTCAGAAGGAGGATGTTACAATACTGGTTTTAAAGATGGAGGAAAGGGCCATGAGCTTAGGAATGCAGAGAACCTCAAAAAACTGGAAAATGAAAGAAAACAGATTCTCTTTTATAACCTCAACAGAGACTGCAAACTGCAGACCCGTTGTAAACTTCTGCCCTCCAGAACTGGTAAATAATAAATTTGCATTCTTTCAAGTTATTAAATGTGTAATGATTTCCCATGACAGCAGTCATGGGAAATTAATGCAATGATCTGTAAGATATGTAAAAAATTACTTTTAACAGGGAAGCCCCCACCATGGTAGCATGCAGATGTAATGCCAGATACTTCATAACCCACCAACTCTGAAAACATGCTGAAGTAATCATCACCTGTGACTTTTAGTCTTCTCATTTGTAAAATGGGCATTATAATTATTACCATAACAGTTTCCTCAGATTTTTGAAGGAAGCAAATGAAACAATTTGTCTTAAAGGTCCTTGAAAATGATTAAGTTATTTTAAATGCAGGATTTAACAAACATGTGACTTTTACACAAAACACTTGTGAATCCATGGTATCTCAGTAAAATACATATACATATTTAATTATATTATAATTAAATTTTAATTAATTTAAATTGTAATAAAATTTAATTTAATTATAATTAACATATGGTACTATATTAGATTTGAGCATACAACATAATTATTAATCTAGTACTCACTTAACACCTCCCATACTTTTTACAGTATTATTGACTATATTCCTTACACTGTATCTTATATCCACATGTCTTTGATCTACAAAATAAAGTACAATTTTGCTTATACTAACATTAAAAATATGGAGAAAAAAGAGAAAAATGATATCTCTGAATAGTGGGAAGAAAATTCAAGGTGTAACCGATATTGTCTGAAAGCAAGATCAGATTATTGTTAGCATCCTTTATTTTTTATTTTTAATATATTTTATTGATTATGCTATTACAGTTGTCCCATTTTTCTTCTCTCCTTTATTCCCCTCCACCTGTATCCCCTCCCACCATCATTCCCCCACCTTTGTTCATGTTCAAGGGTCATAAGTATAATAAATTCTTTGGCTTCTCCATTTCCTATACTATTCTTAAAGTCCCTTTTTCTACTCTGTACCTACCATTTATGCTTCTTGTTCCCTGTACCTTTTCCCAAATTCCCTCCCTCCCACTCCCAATTGATAACCCTCCATGTGATCTCTATTTCTGTGAATCTGTTCCTGTTCTAGTTGTTTGCTTAGGTGGTTTTTTAGGTTTGGTTGTTGATGGCTGTATTTGTTGTCATTTTACTGTTGATATTTTTAATCTTCTTTTCCTTAGATAAGTTAACATTTTAACATTTAACATTTCATATAATAAGGGATGGGTAATAATGAACTCCTTTAACCTAACCAAATCTGGGAAGCACTTCATCTGCCCTTCCATTCTAAATGATAGTTAGCTGGATAAAGTAATTTTGGATATAGGCCCTTGCCTTTCATGACTTGGAATGCTTCTTTCCAGCCCCTTCTTGCCTGCAAGATTTCTTTTGAGAAATCAGTTGATAGTCTTATGGGAACTCCTTTGTAGGTGACTGTCTCCTTTTCTCCTGCTGCTGTTTTTAAGACTCTCTCCTTATCTTTCACCTTGGGTAATGTAATTATGATGTGCCTTGGTGCGTGCTTGCTTGGGTCCAACTTTTTCGGGACTCTGAGCTTACTGGACTTCCTGGAAATAAATTTCCTTTGCCATATTAGGGAAGTTCTCATTCATTGTGTTTTCAACCATGTTTTCAATTTCTTGATCCTCCTCTTCCCCTTCTGGCACCCCTATGATTCAAATGTTGGAGCATTTAAAGTTGTCCTGGAGATTCCTAAGCCTCTCTCTTTTTTTTTTTTTTTTTGGACTTCTTGTTTTTTTTTATTCTCTTCTAGTTGAATGTTTATTTTTTCCATTTGCTGCAAACTTTTGATATGAGTCCTGGTTTTCTTCTCTTCTCTGTTGGTTCTCTTTACATTTTCCTATATTTCACTTTTCATAGCCTTAACTTTTTACTGTTTTGTAAGCATACTCAATCAATTCTGTGAGCATCCTGATTACCAGTATTTTGAACTGTACATATGATAGGTTGGCTGTTTCTTCATCACTAATTTATATTTTTTTCTGGAGCTTTGATCTCTTCTTTCATTTGGGCCCTATTTTTTGTCTGGGTGTGCCTATTATGTAGTAAGGGGCAGAGCCTTAGGTATTTGCCAGTCAGGGCAACCAACATTACTGCATTGTGGCACTGTATATTGGGGAGGAATCCAAGAGGGAATAATACCACTTGTTCAGCTTTCAGCCTTCAGTCACTTTCTTTGCTGCCCACATGCAAATTGGGCCCTTCTGGTGCCGATTTCCAGGTAGGTGGGTTTGTGTATGTTATAGGGTCCTGTGGGTCTTTCCAATGTACCCTCCTGTGAGGCTGAGAGTTTCTCCTGCTGCTGTAATGCCCACAGGTTTTTTCAGTCAAAGGTTTTGAGGCTTTATTTTCCTGCACTAGAACCCTGGGTTGCATGGTCTGCCTTGCTTCCCTGTTCTTCCTGGATTTTCTTCATGCATATATGGGACCATCCAATCCACCAGCTGCCCTCTCACCTGCTCCACTTGTCCTGTTGCTACCTTGCCATGAGTCCTCTCCACCCCATCTCCACTCTCCCTACCAGTGTTAATGAATGTTTCTTCTTTAACTCCTTGGTTGTCAGTCTTCCATACAGTTTGATTTTCTGGCAGTTTTGGATTATTGTTTTGTTTTTCAATTTGTTTTTGTCCATCTTTTGTTTGTAAAAAGAGCTAAAGTTTATCTACCTATGTCTCCATCTTGGCCAGAAGTCCAGTATCCTTTATTTTGATATAATTTTGATCTTTTGGAATATGTTCTAGAGAAGGATCTAAGACTCCTTCATACCTTTATTCATATTCAGCAATTGATTATAGTTTGTTCCATTTGTTTTATCATTTTATTACACGTACTTATATATTACATGTAATAAATATGGACACATACTGCTTTTTATCCTTAAATACTGTGATATATTTCCACATAACAACAGTATCCAAAATCATAACATAAAATATTAAGACCCTACTATTTTCTGATCCAGTATTTCTCAAAGTTTATTAAAAATAAATTTATCTAGGGATCATATTACCTGATATCAAACTGTATTACAAAGCCACTGTAATCAAAACAGCCTGGTACTGGCATAAAAACAGGCACATAGACCAGTGGAACAGAACAGAGAGTCCAGAAATCAACCCAACTCTCTACAGTCAATTAATATTTGACAAAGGGGGCAGTAACATAAAATGGAGTAAAGATAGCCTCTTCAGCAAATGGTGTTGGGAGAACTGGACAGCTACATGCAAAAAAATGAAACTTAAGCACCAACTTACACCATACACCAAAATAAATTCAAGGTGGATAAAAGACTTAAATATAAGCCATGACACCATTAAAGTCCTAGAGGAGAACATTGGGAAGAAAATCTCAGATATTCCACGCAGCAACATTTTTACTGATATGTCCCCTAGAGTAAGGAATATAAAGGAAAGAATAAACAAATGGGATCTCATCAAAATAAAAAGCTTCTGCGTGGCTAAAGAAAACAGTATTAAATTAAAAAGACAACCAACTGTATGGGAAAACATATTTGCCAATGATACCTCAGACAAGGGTTTCATTTCCAAAATATACAAAGAACTTACACGACTCCACTCTAGGAAGACATCTAACCCAATTAAAAAATGGGAAAAGGACTTGAACAGACACTTCTCCAAAGAGGACATACAGAATATTTAGAGACACATGAAAAGATGCTCAATATTGTTAGCTATCAGAGAGATGCAAATTAAAACCACAATGAGATACCACTTTACACCAGTCAGGATGGCTATCATAAACAAAGCAACAAACAACAAATGTTGGAGAGGGTGTGGGGAAAAGGGGACCTTAGTTCACTGTTGGTGGGATTGTAGACTGGTACAACCATTATGGAAAACAGTATGGAATTTTCTCAGAAAAATAAAAATCGACCTGCCTTTTGACCCAGCAATTACACTGCTAGGATTATACCCCAAGAATTCTAAAACATCAATTTCAAAGAACTTATGCACCACAATGTTCATAGCAGCTCAATTTACAATAGCCAAGAGTTGGAAGCAACCTAGGTGCCCATCAGTAAACGAATGGATCAAAAAATTGTGGTACATATACACAATGGAATTCTATGCAGCAGAGAGAAAGAAGGAGCTACTACCCTTTGCAACAACATGGATGGAACTGGAAAGCATTATGCTGAGTGAAATCGGCCAGGCATTGAAGGACAAATACCATATGATCTCACCTTTGACAGGAAGCTAAACAATAAAATAAACAAGCAAACAGAATAAAAACAAAGACACTGAAATAGAGAACAATTGGGCAGTGACCAGAGGGGAGAGGGAAGGGAATTTAAGGGGAAAAAGGGGGAGGGATTTTGAGGAACAAGTATGAAAGACAGGGATGAGGACTTGGGGGGGGGGGAATGGGAGGGAGGGGGGGGATGGGATGTGGGGGCTGGGATGGGAGAAATAGACAAAAAATGTACTTGAAAAATAACTAAATAAAAATTTTAAAAAATAAAAATAAATAAATAAATAAATTTATCTAATAGGATTTTTTTAAATATTGCAATGCTTTGGCCACAAACAGACATGTTAAATAATAACATCTAGGAATGGTAGTCAGGCAAAATGATGCATAAATAATTCAATTAAAAACATTCAAGCAATATGTCAAATATAGGTAATTTATGAAGTTTAGTTATATCAGTGATACTGGCAGTTTCCATAAGAACTAATGAAGCATAAAACAGTGTGTGGGGGCAAATAATTTTAGCTGAAAAATCACATAAAACATTTTTTCTTTAATTCCAACGCTAAACATTTTTTCCTAAAAATAGAGAGCAGTTTTTAAAAATTAGTTTGGTTATCTTCTTTTTAATTTATAAACAACTTTGAAGTATTTGCTGGTCCATTGAGTTTCATTGCATGCCAGGTGTTTTCTACCCAAAATCACCACTGCCTGCAGAGGATACACTCTCAATCAGAGAAGGAGTTTCTGTAAGTGTGGAAGGCGGAGAGTGAGGGCAGCATGGGCAAGGTAGGCTGAGTGACTGGACATGGGAAAACAGATTTAGTCCCAGGAAGAACAGTAGTATGTACAAAGTCCACATAAGTCTCATCTAACCCAGGGACTTAAAAAATATTGCAACCAAAATCTAAACACTCTGTTCTTTTTAAAAAAATTATAACCTTATTTTATGTATTTATCTTTAGAAGGGAAGCGAAGGAGAGAGGGAGAGAAATATCAATGTATAGTTGCTTCTTGTACGTCCCCTGCTGGGAACTGGTCTGCAACCCAGGGATGTGCCCTGACTGGGAATCGAACCGCGATCCTTTGGTTTGCAGGCCCATGCTCAATCCATTGAGCTACACCAGCTAGGGCTAAATACTCTGCTCTTAATCATCTCTATTAAAGAAATCACTAGTCTTCAAAATTATTATTTTTCCTTTGCCAACAAAGGCCTTAAGATTCTTGTGTTTTGTTTTTGATGACTCAAGAACATATTCTGACTTTATTTTTTCCCATCAACTTGGTTCTCAGAGAGAAGTCTTCAATAGAGGACAGAGGTGACTCTAGGATGAATAATGGTCTCTGGATTCCAACCTTCCTCACACCCATCAGCATTTTAATTCCGCATGCTATACTCTCTGGGTATAGTGTACCCTAGTGACATATTGGCAGAACAATTAGATCGCCATATTATTTCTAGACCCAATGGCAAGTAATAGTTTTCTCTCTCTCTCTCTTTTCATTTTTATTTTTTGCTCCTAGCAAGTGAAAAGAATTTCTGATGTTTTATTTTCATAAAATAACACATAAAAATAAAATGCATAGAGTTTCCTCTTATTTTAGTGCATCAAACACAGTGTAATACAAAAGGAAAAAACACTCTATATTGAATATCAGAAACACATGAGGTTAGAAGAAAATGAGAGAAAAATATTTTAAGAGGCTATGAATCATTATCTACACATGGAAAAGGTGGTTATTTTCCTCCTGTTAGAATGTCCCTTACTATTTTGTGCTTTATTATTAAAACAGAGATAGTTAGATCTAAATTTTTAAAGGAAAAGCGTGTATCATAATGGCTGCACATTGTTATACTTAGGGCACCTATTATAGGAGATGGCACCAGAAGGAGAGGCTGTGTAAATGTAGTACTCTCACTACTGTATGCAGTGACAAGGAGCCTCATACACCATGTTTGCAAAATTCAGAGAACAATCCATCCTTTCTAGCAAAAAGAAATCTAAGGTTTATTATATTGCTCAACTGGAAATATTCCTAACTATTCACTGCACATTTTGACCACTCAAAGGTATTGATAACAATTCTTAATTGTGTTCATAGGTTACTTCTCAAATTATGGAAGCCTTAATTTGTACTTTAACCAAAATGCTGTTACTCATCAAATTTTGAGAGGTACAGTAAGTGAATTGAAACATTTTATTTGAAGGTATACTAAATGTATATTAAGTAGACTGAAATGTATATTAAAGCTTTTTTAATTTTTAAATTTTAATTGTTAAGTATACTTTTCTTTTATTCCCATCTCAGTCCTCCCTGCCTCCCTCCCATTTTCACCCTCTGCCTAGTTTTTGACCATGTGTACTTTATACTTTTAAAAGTGTTAAGACTTTAAAGGCAGATTTAACACAGAAGGCCACCAGTTCTTAGAAACTAAAAGTCTATTTTCTAGGTATGGCTATTTTCATCTGTGGTGGCACAGATATTGCACTGAGGTGTATTTATTTATTTATTTATTTTTATTGATTATGCCATTACAGTTGTTCTATTCCTCCCTTCATGCCCCTCCACCCTACCCCCCCATCCCCACCATTACCTCCCTTTAGTTTATGACCATGTGTCTCAAGTTCTTTAGATTCTATATTTCACATACTATTCTTGCCCCCCCATCTATTTTCTATCTACTGTCTATGCTACTTATTTTCTGTACCTTCTCCTCCCTTCTCCTTCTCCCACTCCCCTGTTGCTAACCCTCCTTGGGATCTTCCTTTCTATGTTTCCACTCCTGATCTAGCTGTCCTTTTAGTTTGCTTTTGTTTTAGGTGTTGTTATTAATAACTGTGAATTTGCTGTCCTTTCACTGTTCATATGTTTATCTTCTTTTTCTTAGATAAGTCCCTTTAACATTTCATATAATAAGGGCTTGGTGATGATGAACTCCTTGAATTTGATCTTATCTGAGAAGCACTTTATCTGTCCTTCCATTCTAAATTAAAGCTTTGCTGGATAGAGCAATCTTGGTTGTAGGTCTTTGGATTTCATGACTTGGAATACCTCTTTCCAGCCCCTTCTTGCCTGTAAGGTCTCTTTTGAGAAATCTGCTGACAGTCTGATGGGAACTCCTTTGTAGGTGACTGTCCCCTTATCTCTTGCTGCTTCTAGGATTCTCTCCTTCATTTTAATCTTGGCTAATGCAATTATGATGTGCCTTGGTGTGTTCCTTCTTGGGTCCAACTTCTCTGAGCTTCCTGGATTTCCTGGAAATCTATTTCCTTTGCCAGATTGGGGAAATTTTCTTTTATTATTTGTTCAAATAAGTTTTCCACTGGTGGCTGTTCCTTTCCCCCTTCTGGTACCCCTATAATTCAAATGTTGGAGCATTTAAAGATGTCCTGGAGGTTCCTAAGTCTCTCCTCATTTTTTTGAATTCTTGCTTCTTCACTCTTTTCTGTTTGGCCATTATTTGCTTTCTTCTGGTCCACTCCATTGATTTGAGTCCCAGTTTCCTTTTCATCACTATTGGTTTCCTGTGCAATTCCATTCATTTCAATTAGTTTCACCTTCATATGTTTCTCTAATTTGTGGCTATAATCAACCAGTTCTGTGAGGATCCTGATCACCAGTGTTTTAAACTGTGCCTCTGAGAGTTTTGCTATTTCTGAATTGCTTAGATTTATAGGCTCTGGGGCTTTGAGATCTTCTTGAGCCATTTTTGGTCTGTTTGCACCCGTTAAGTATGAGGAGTAGAGCCTGGGACTCCCAGGTCGTTGGGTTGTGAGGCTCTATGTGGGGGCATGATCAGAGCAGGGAAATGGTGGCTCCCTCTGCAGTTTCACCCCGCTGGCTGAGGAGCAGAGCCTTAGGTGGTTTGCCAGGGCCGCTTCACTCAGAGTCGCTGGGTTTTGATGCTGTATGTGGAGGCGGGGTCAGAGCAGGGAAATGGTGGCCTCCTCTGCTGCTGCTCGTGGCAGGGACCTACCAGGTCCAGTCCAATTGCCTACTCCCTCCCTTGTCTATCCGTGCAAAAATGCATGACCACAGTCAACCCACAGCTCTGCTCCCTCGCTGTTTCTCGAGGTCGCTCCCTGTGTCTCTCTCTAGGTCCAAGCCTGCTCCTGGATTCTTCCCGCCTGAGTCCGTCTGACCAAGTTTTTCTGTGCAACCCCACTCTGCCAGCTGCTGGTTTCGCCCCTCTTACCGGTCAGGCTGAAGAATTTGTTGTTATCAGACTTCCGAAAAGTTCAATTTTCTGTGTTCTAGCTGTTGGTAATATTTAGTTGTCTCTAAACTTGGTTGTGTGAGAAAGCACGTCTTCTCCACCTATGCCTCCATCTTGGTGGAAGTGCACTGAGGTATATTTAAACTTACTACAATATATGCTTATATTTATTTTTACTCTATCATTTAATTCATTTTATCAACTTATTTTGAAAAGCTCAAAACCTACAGCAGAAAAGTCATAAAGGTAGTAAAATGAACACCATCGACATATGCTTAGATTACCAAACACTAACATTGTATTACATTTACCTTATCACTATATATGTAATTTTTAAGTTTATTGTTGTTGAATCATTTAAGAGTTCCCGGCATTAGAGTACCAGTACCCTAAATACATAAGCATGCATCTCCCAAAAAGAAAGATACTTTCTTATATGATCATAAATTGTGGTCATGCTCGAGAAATTTAAAACTAATACCATTGGTACAATACTAATGTAATATCCAGCACATAGTACCATTATCATAGTGAAGTCTTATCTACTTTAAAAATATACAGAAGGAACTTAAGATCATTTATTACATTTATATAATTTTTAAACTAGAACAATTTGTCAGTTTGAACCCCTTGTTCAAGGTATCATTGACAAATACATTTTTATGTGGTTGTTTCCCTTTTCATTTTTGCTGATTTTTTTCCCTAGCCATGCAGAAGATTTTTAGTCTCATGCAGTTCATTAGTTTATTCTTTCCTTTATGTCATTTGCTCTAGGAGACATATTGGTGAAAACATTGCTGTGTGGAATATCTGAAATTACCCTGCCTATGTTCTCCTCTAGGACATCTGTGGTGTCACAACTTATATTCAAGTCTTTTATCCATCTGAGTTTATTTTTGTGTATGGTATAAGTTAGTGGTTGAGTTTCATTTTTTTGCATGTAGCTGTGCAGATCTCCCAACACCATTTGCTGAAGAGGCTATTACTCCATTTTATGCTCCTGCCACCTGTATATAATGTTAATTGACCACAGATACTTGGGTTTGTTTCTGGGCTCTCTATTCTGTTCTATTGATTATGTTTCTATTCTTTTGCCAATACCAAACTGTCTACAGTGGCCTTGTAATATAGATTGATATCAGGTGTTGTGGTCCCCCCTACTTTGTTCTTTCTCAAAATTGCTGAGGTTATTTGGGTCATTTGTGGTTCCATATAAATTTTTGAAGTGTTTGTTCTATATCTGTGAATATATTATTGGTATTTTAATAGGGATTGTGTTGAATCTATAAATTGCTTTTGGGAGAATATATATTCCTGAGGTTAACTGAAGAGCTATCATGCATTCTAAGCAAATGTTTGGGAAATTTCTATAAGCATGAAAATGAATGCTACATTAAGAAAAGAGAGTTTAATACAGAACTAAGCTATAAGCTTCCAGGACACTCCAATGCTCTAATGCTTAGGGAGAAAAGAAAGCAAATCCACTCACTTATTGACTTATTTAAGATTTTTAGGCCCTGTTAACTACTAGACATCATATTAGACAAGGGTACAAAATAAAGGCAATACCTTTTCTCTCTCTATGATGCAAACAAACAGAATGTTAATTAATAGGTGTTGTAATAGTTACACAGATCTCATGAGACAGGCAAGGAACTCCATATACTAAACTGGAGGAAACAAGAATTCTGAAGAAAAAGGTATATAATAAAGGCATCCTAGAGA
Organism: Artibeus jamaicensis; assembly: GCF_021234435.1. Taxonomy (NCBI): domain Eukaryota; kingdom Metazoa; phylum Chordata; class Mammalia; order Chiroptera; family Phyllostomidae; genus Artibeus; species Artibeus jamaicensis. Next base: position 3,117,660 of record NW_026521810.1, on the reverse strand, counting down.
TGACCTTTAAACTTGCTCATGTATGATGAATAAGGAATGACTCTTGGAAGGGGTATGGGCAAGAAAAACCACATACAAAGTTGAAAATGAATTTCAAGTATGCTTACAAATGTACATTAAGCAAAAATATAAGAATATAGGGCAGAGGGTAGTACACCTTTGTTTGGTATTTTGAACAGCTTCATTATTAGAATCGTGACAGTCAAGCTCTTAAAACTCCATACTGACTGTCATTAACTCACAGATTAATAAAGGTAAAGATTTGGGCTTGGCTGGGATCTTTCACAAGTCGAGTCACTTTCCTCCACAGTAATTTATATTTGTTCTTTTGAGCAAAGTGATTCAAATTTCTGCATGCATATCATGTTTTCCACCTCTGTGTTTGGGAGAACTTTACCAGTTGTTAGTAGTCTTTATGCACAGGTAATGTTTTTTCTTAGAAAGTGCCATATCAACAACTATAATTAATATGTTCTGATAATTTGCTTAAACTAATGTTTCTGTTGGTGTGAATGGAGCCTTATAGAGCTGGTTGAATGTAACTATGGTCCAATGCAGAGAAACATCAGTCAATCATGCTCCTTTGAAGAAGTCCACCTTGTGATATAAAATAGTAACAAAAAATATTAATCAAATTTACATGTTACTGAGTGCATAGGGTTTTTAAGTTTTTCACTGGATATATGTCTGAAAGCATTTATTTTCAGGAAAAATATGTCTGGACATATATTTGCTTCTAAAATGTGATATATATGTATATGTATATATGTGTGTATATCTATGTACATATACTATATGTGTATATAATACAAGGGTATATATGCATGTGTATAGGTATATAACATACATTTTACATACACATGTTCATGTATATATATATTACACATATTATAAAATCTATGAAACCATTCTTATGCAAATGAAACTGGAGGTACAGGAAGAAAGATTAGTTCTGCAAATTGCAGTGTTAGGAAAAAAATTACTTTTTGTTAGGTTAAGTTTTAAATTATTAGGGTCTAATAATTTAAAGCCAGCACTTCATATGTTTTACTCTTAGAAACTTCTAATTAACTGACTTGTGTAATAATTTTATTTGATATTTAACTCATATCTTAATGAAGCTATCTTTGAGGATGTTTTCTACTCATTTTATAATTTCAAGTTCTAGATACTATCTTTATGAGAAACTGCTTCATTTTTCTTATATTCTTGTTATATTGTTATCAAGAAGTAAAAACTTGATATAGTTGCTATATGTTTTTTGTTCTTCAATGTGATATTGAGTTAGGGTGATGTAAGGGGTAACCTCTTGCTTCTTAAGTCTTCATCAATTAAAAATATCTCAGCAATCCATTTTATCTTCAAGAATATTTTATTATATATATTTTCCTAAATTGTGACTTATCACTTTTTAAATGATGTATTTTTATTCCAGTTTTCAAATTTTATTGTTATAATTGACAAATAGAAATTGTATATATTTAAATTGCACAACATGATAATTTGATATACATACATATTGTAAAATGATTACCACAAATTAACACATGCGTTACCTCACATAGTTATTTTTTTTAGCCTAACCCTAGGGGTTCATTGTTTTTTTAGAGAGATAGAAAGGGAGAGAAAGAAATATCCATGCGTGAGAGAAATATCAATTGGTTGCCTGTCATATACACCTGGACCAGGGATCATCAGCACCCAGACTGAAGATGGAACCTGCAACCCAGTCCTGTGCCCTGACAGGGAATAGAACCAGCAACCTTTCAGCTAGAGAATGATGCTCCAACCAATTGAACTGCACCTGCCAGGGCACCTCACATAGTTACTTTTTTTGTGTGTATATGTGATGCAAACACTTAAATTAACAAATTTTAAGTACACAATACAGTGTTAGTAACTATAGTCACCATCTCTATGCTGTACATTAGATGCCCAGAACATATTCATCCTATATCTGAAATTGTATAGCTTTTGACCAATGTCTCCTTTTTCCAACCCTCATCCCCTAGCAATCTCTGTTTTATTCTCTGCATTTATGAATCAAACATTTTAAGATTCCGTATAGAGTGAGATCATACTTTTTTTCTGTGTCTGGCTTACTTCAGTAAATATGATGTCCTTCAGGTTCATCCATGTTGTCTCAAATGTCAGGATTTCCTTTTTCTTTTTTTTTATGGGTAAGATCCCATTTTACACATGCCACAGTTTCTTTAACCATTTATCCATCAACAGACACAGATTTGGAGTATTTTAGCAAGGCATTTTTACCTTATTCCTGTTGTACCACTAAACATTTTACTGTTTTTAAAACCAATTTTAAGTCATTTTGCTTCTTACTAAAGGGAAAACTCAAATGCCTCATTTCTACCTTTCAGATTATAACTTTCTTCCTACTTTGGCTTTCACTTCTATTTTACAGAACAACTTGAGAAGCCCTGGAGACTACGTTTTCTGCACAGAGAAATATGTGGTTAGTGGAAGACGTATGTGCCTCTGTAAGGAAATGGGTGACATTCCCCCATTTGTTTCTAATAAATAATCTTTATGGTGTGTTGGAGAGTAAATAAATGGTGATTACAAACCATTCATTGACATTATGTCATCAGTTGCAAACACTAGAACAAAGCAATAAATTATGGCTCCAAATATAGTTAAAGATGCTTTTTACCTAGTGTTATAAGATTTGGGAACTTTCCCCGCCCTTTTAGATATGTGCTCAGTTTATTGCAAGTTATGGGGTGTTGATAGTTCAGGTGATTTATTCTCTGCTGATTTGGGAGGATTCTAGATTAAAGATAAGTATGTTTGTACTTACCTCTAGCTGTCATTATAAAGTTTAGTAAACATTTGCATATTTGGTTGTGCATATATACAACACCAGGCACTCTTCTCGGAAATTATATTTATTCTTTATGTTTAAAAAAATCTCTGAGCCCAATCACAGTTTTATTTTTTTCAAGGATAGATAAATAACATCCCACTAACAGATCTTGGCAATGCTAGAATGTAGACTCAATCTACTCATTCTAGAGGATAAACTATTTTATGGTAATGGATTTAGTGGTGATATTGTTCGTAAACTCTATGAAGTAAATTGTAGCTCCTGGGACATTTCGAAGTTCAATGAGCATTTGTAGAATTCGTTGATTAACAATAAGGTTTAGAACATTTAATTTTGAGTATTGAAATGCCACCTTCTTTCTGTCTAATAGGAAGGCTAGCTGGAGCTTTATTTTTCATTTTTTAAGACTAGTAACAGAATATTATATAGTTACGTGGAATTTGTTATATTGCTTACAAAATGTTTAAAATGTGTGTTTATGAAATTCCAAAAGACCTGGACTATGTTAAATTTCTTTGTATTTTTAGTACCATCATAATAGGGGTACTCCTTCTTTGGTTCATATTTTCTTAAGCAAATTCTGTACTATTTGGTCAATTGATGAGAATATAAATTTGTACTGTGTAGGCCATATTACTTCATTGATATCGGGAGCCAGAAGAAATCTGGAAATAGTCTTCTTGAATCTACTGCTGTTCAAATATGATTCCTCTTTTATAACAATGGATGACAAGGAAGATGAGAATGTGTAAAGAAAATCTTGCTACTGATAAGCATAAAGGGAAGGGGAGGGGAGGGGAGGGAAGGAAAAGATAATATTCCTGATTTTTATAAAAAACCTACATGTCAAATGTCAGGTATTCCCGATGACATTTGGTTATTGAAGAAAAAGACTTACAACCATAAAATACTTTTATTATTTTTAAATAAAATTAAAGAGTGTTTAAAATACCATAACTAATCATATGGCTCTTTGATAACTAGCAGTTTCTTAGGAATATGGCAATAATGCCATAGTAAAGTGTCTTGCCACAAATAATAATAATGAAGAATGAATGAAAGAATAGATAAATAGTAAATCTGAGGTCTGATTATTTCCCTGGACTGCTTAGTGCCTTGTTGAATGGGAGTGTATACTGTGACCAGTATTCCTTTGATATATTGAGTGATTTCCATGTATAAAGATACTCTATTTCTGTGAGTTCATTTGGGGTTCACTAGGAGTTTTTATAATCTAAGAGTAAAATTATTGTAAAACACATACTTTTAGCTAATATTAAAATCTAAATTATGATAGGAAATATAAATTCCCTACTCCATAAAGAAATGTATATTCTTATTTCAGAAAATAGCATGTTTTAGGCACAATCCAATCTAACATCCTAGACAAAAGGGTCCTGGAGATCCAAGTGTGTCTGAGCACAGGGCAAAGAGGCAGAGCTTAAGAGGATGGCACGCCAAACAAAATACTTCTCCCATAGATACCTGGTAGAAAGCACTTGTTGTCTAGAGAAGATGTAAATGAATCTCTAGAGCTGGGTTTTTCACCCTTGATGCAGCTGACACTCTGGGCTCTGCTGTGGGGGTTTCCCCCAGGCACTGTAAGATATCAAGCAGGGTCCTTGGTCTTTACACACTAGATGCCAGTAGCATCTCCCTTCCAAGTTGTGGCACCAAAAGTGAATTCAGATCTTGTCAAATATCAGATATCCCCTAAAGGACAAAAATCATTCCCAAAACACTGGAGAAAGTCTGGTCTGTGGGATAGCAACATGAGAAACCAGCTGAAAGAAGCTCATTCATGGATTATAAGATAAGGAGCCTGAAGATATACATACTCTGAACTATAGTGAAACCTCATGTGTGTGTTGTTGTTATTTTTGTTGTTGTAACATGTCTGTGGCACCAGCTTAAATAAGCAATTGCATATCAGGAACATGTTATAGCTTATATATTATGTTATAACATTGACAATTTATGTTAATGAAAATTACTAGTTGTTAAAATGCTAAATTTATAGGATATACTCTCTATTGATCTAAGGAAATGTTCATTGATAATACTTGAAAAAAATTGTTCCATGCACAAATTGGTTTTGGATGTCACAGGTAGAGCAGTATAGTTGTTGATAGACTTCTTAAAGCATTTGAAACTCTAATATGCACTATGAATCTCCAAATATGTAGCCTATTTCCAAAACTCATCTGACAACACTTTAGGAAAAAATTACTACATTAGAAAGTAAGTGATATTGGTTAACTTTTATTGTTTTTATATTTTATCTTGGAATGATATTTTATGGAGCAATTCCATGCGTGCTTTTTTTTAATACTGAAAAAGAGAACGTAGTGTCAATCTCAAAGTCAGGTCAGAGTCCATGTCCACAGCTCATTTAATACCAAAGACTGTGCAGAATACCAATCAATAGTTAGCTTTTCAGTTCATAGTTTTATTTATATTTGTTTCAATACTTTTTCCATGACATATAAACATTTTAAGTGCTAAATAAACTATCAAGGCAATGTAAATGTAATGTAGACACATTACAGTTATTGTTACCATCTTTAATGTTCTATTATTAAACTTCTTGAGAGAAGGATATAGATACACACACAGAATGCTTATAAAGAAACAAAATAACAAATAACAAATGTTACTAGAATGGAATGGTGTGGGAGTACACACCTGTAATTTTATCTTCAAAGAAAAGCTGCCCTGAGGAGAACAGATTTCTCTACTTCATGGTCTTTTCTACAATTTTTTTGCCCCTAAAAAATAAATGTTGATTATCCCTGAGTTAGTTTTAATATATTTACAATATATACAATCTTTGTGTATCTCAACAGAAAACATAAATCCCATCTGAAATCACATTTAGTTATAATTTGAAAGAGTATTTTATGTAAAACTAATAAAAATAAACAAATCAGTTTGATGTGATGGGCAGATAATATTGAGAAGGGGGTATGTTTTTATGAAACAAAAATTCATTTTCAGTGTGGAAGTTATAGAAGGAGCATGTGGAGAATTTCTGTGTCCTGTGTACAGCTCTGAGCCGCTTTCATGTAGCACGTCTCACTGGCTGAGAGCTAAAGGAGGGTAGAGTGAATCTCAGTGGATCAATTAACAGAGGGACCTGTCCTTCAACAGCAGAAGATCTATTTCAGAATTTGCATATCACTGAAAAAATTACAAAGCTGAGATAAATACAAGCCCTATAATAACTCACTGCAGACTTGGCTTCATTCCTAGATTTCTTTGGCTGTTTGTCCTAATAAAGTGTCTCCATGGCACTTAGGGCAGGAAGGTTATTAGTAGCTGTCAATCAAGGGAGGGAGTAGACATCCACAGGAGGAGGAAGAGAAGAGAGGTGACATTCATCCTCACTTCTCATTGATATTGGGTATAAAAGTCATTCAGAGCAAGTGGTTAAAAAGGGACAGGTCCCTCTTTATCCCCATGGAAAAAGCTGCCTTGGTTACCAACAATTTAATAATAAAACAGAATACATCAATCATCTTGTTTTCTACCTTACAGATGCCTGAACATCCATTAATTCTGAGGAAATGAAGGACATAAAGAGATCTTTATGGAAGACTTTTGACTTAATATTGTTTTCTTATGCTTTCATACAATGAATACATATCAAGGCTTAAAATTAAAGAAGAAAAAAATTTACTATTATCAGATGTCTCTGGTGTTTTTTTTAATGTTGAAATTTTTCTTATGGCATAGCAAGTCAATGCCTCGAGAAATAAAAATGTGGTCAAAACATGTTTTTCAGTTCATTTAACGCATATCCAGTGATTGTGACTTAACCAAGTTGTTATCAAAACCTACCTATACAGCAAATAATAGATACATTAAAAATGTAAATAGTAAATTAAAAACCTTTAATTTACTATTTTCTTAGTTAAAGTATATCTATGACTTGAGTATACTGTATCTCTATACACATATTTTCATAAGTAACAAAGTCTAAGGAGTGCTAATTGATATCCTGGTCTCCAGACAATACTTTACTAAAAGAAATGACAATTATAGCCAATTAAAATTCACTTTACATACTACTTCACCTATTTGGTATGTATTATGCATGAAGAAAGAGAGTACATTGCCTCACTGCTCAGGATTTCTGTGTGTCTTGGAAATTGATGGACAGCTCCAAGATCCTTCTGTTAGTGCACTTTCCCCCCTAAACCAGGGGTCACTTGGGGGCTTATCAGGAACCCTACATTTTGGTGTTTTTTAGATTAAAGAGCTAATAAGAGCTGTTATTTTTATAAAAAGAGGCTTTTCTCATATTTGCTTAATGTACATCAAGTGTACTTCTTATGAAAAGATTTTTATACACTACTGTACAATTACAGATCCAACCCTGTAGCTCCTAGCTGCAAGTTATCCTACTAATCATACCTGTATCTCATGGTAACAGCTATGTACTAACCTGTTGCTTTTTACATAACTGAACTTGGAATTGTCAACTTGCACTATTTTTCCAGGCACATTGGGTGTAATAAGAAGGAGAGCACTATTAAAATTTGCCTATTTAGTAAATAAAATTAATTCTTATTTCTTGCCATTTCTCTTTTTAAAAATTTCAAATTATACATAATTTGAAAATGTACATATAAAAGACAAGAACATAAACATAATAATTTGGGGACAATTTTTTTAAATCCCATTATTAAAAATGGATTACTAATTTTTCAATGAATATTACATCTAAATTGGTGGTCAAATGTATTAGGGAATGTGCATTTGATTGTGACTCTGCCTATTCCTTATTGTCTGACCTATTGTGAATATATGTTGTCTTTTTATAAGAGGATAAGATTTTTTTAATATATATTTTAACTAGAAAATATTAAAGTATGATGAGAAATGTAGAGTCCTGCTTTTAATAATGTTACCTCACATTCTTCATTTTCACAATGAACCACAAATCATGTTTTCATAATCTTGACTTCTATTAACCTGTTTTTCCTGGCTCTTCAATTTGTCTACCTAATTGCTGAGCAACAAGTGTGCAATCAATTTTTAAGAAACTCTAGGCTCTTAGTGGTTGGAGCTGTAAACTGAGTATGAATTATTTTGCAAAAGCATGAAAAATGGAAAAGTTGGTAGAGTTTCAGTTTACTTATAGAACATTTTATTGATTTCTAAAATGTAACTGCCTCCCCTACAAATCATGTTTGTATTTGGTTTGTTTTTCACTTTTAATAAAAACTCAGATTAATTATTTAAGAAAAAACACTTTGAAATTTCATTTTAATTTGTAAAACATTTACTCTAAAATGTATTCATATTACAAACATTTAATATTTCTCAGCATCTTTCATCAATCTTGAATTATATTTTAGTAGGAATTAAGATTAAATATCATTCACACAACATTTTACTTCAGAATGTTAGATTCCAACAATTTACCAAAATAAAATAAAATAGAAAATAATTTCTAAATAATGCTATTCAATTTATTTTACTTTAAGTAAAAAATGATGCTAAAAATTGTATACATATTCTTATAATTAAATATAGTACACTATGAATTATATTGTATAATTATGAGTTTACATTTTTATAACAGGGTATTTTTTCTTCCTTTCTTATTTAATTTCTTTCTTTGCTTCTGTTTTATGAAATAATTCATTTTATGCTCTGAGACATGGAATTTAACAAATTATCTATTTTTTAATATGCTTTAGTCTACATAAAATTGTTGAAAGTCATTTTGGCTAAACTTCCCAATGAAAGTGAGCTTTATTATGTATTAAACCCAGTTTTATTGACTGCTATGTTTGATTTGCAGTAAAAAGTATTATTTTGCTAAAATAATTAACTTCTGACATTTTCCTTAAATTTCATATGCTTGCATATTTTACTTAGTGATATATTTTAAAATATCACCAATTACTTCTGAGGTGCACAAATAGTTGTATAATATTGTTTTCCAATTATGAGGGTAGATTTTTTCCTTTTTTTTAGAAAAGTTGTTTTGCACAATATATGAAGTGCCAGTGCAGACAAATGTAACCAACACTAAGCTGGCCAATAGAATTCAACAAAATGCTAAGGTCATTAATATAATTTGTTTTGGCACTGTTACATTTCCTAGTGCTACTCTGAATAGTTTGCTGGGCACATCAATTTGTTTTCAGCTATTGTGAAATTGGATACCTTGGCTTTCATCCAAAGCATCCTCTCAATTTGCATATCTTTGTTATCATTTCAGGTTCTCAGAACATACTGTGGACTATCATACCATCTGCACCAAGATCCTCACATCCAAACACAAATTAAAAATGAAACTGTAAAATTTGCAAGGAAACAATACAGACCTTTTATCTTATTCTCCCTCTGTTCATTTTCAAAAGAGAAACTTGCTTGTAGCCAAGCATAGCAAAAAAGGCTTTTATTAATTGGACTGGCATCAAGCATGCATACATAAAATTGTTTATTTTTCCTTATAAAGGGGTTGCCTGACATAAAAGGGTCTTTGAAGATGACATTCAGATTTTGACATTTGCATGATATTGTATAAATATCAGAGGTAGGAGACTTTTTTGACAAACCATATGGGAAAGAAAGAAAGAGGGAGGGAGGGCAGGAGGAAGGAGGAAGTATGAGATATGAGAGAAAGAGAGAGAGAAGGAGGGGGAGAGAAAGGGAAAGAAGAAAAGAAAAGAAAAAAAGAAAGAAAGGCACTTTTACAGAAAGGTATTAGTCATTATTTAAAGGATATTAACTTCTCCTCTAGACTGGGAATTATTAGGCAAGATAAAACAAACATTTGTTGTAAACTCAAGCTTTTATTTTTAAAGAGATTTCTGATCCTGACAAAATATGAAGTTGATTTTTGATATATTTTTATTAAAACATATAATGTAAGTGAATCTTGGTCTTCTAAGTGTTGTAGTAATTGTTATTGTTGATCTTATTACTGCCTGTGGTCTTAATTTAGATTGTAGGTTGGGCACTGGAATATTTTTGAAGGATGGAGGGCATTCTGGTTCTTTTTATTCATCAACATCTAAATTATGCAGGCATAAATTTTCTATTTCCCTTTGTGACTTCTGAATACAGACAAAGGCAGGTTATAATTTCACAGAATAAATGTCCCTCCCAACTCCCAGGTTTTACCTGTATATTAAAATATATGTATAGAAAATACCTACATGGCACTTCAGGGCAAAGGCAAGAGAGGAGAGAAGACACATGACAAGGGGATTTGCTGATTGTGTACTTTCACATGGATTTCAAATGCCAGTAAAGGGAATCTCCTCCACCTGAGTGTATAATGGAATAGCACAAATTTGATTAGACTTTTTGACACTTTTATCATCCAGGAATCATACACAGTCAGCAAGTTGTGCACAAAACTCTGCTGATGTATTCCACCTTCAGCATAGATCATTCCTCAGGTCCTTGTAGCGTGCACCACGGTCCCAGTGCCTTCACTCTTGCAAATCATTTCAGCATTTATTACAAATGTCCTAGAGTATGTATGTATTTTGTTCTTTGAAAGTTTTGTGCTGAAAATAACACTTTTAACCCACTCTCCAGAAGAGCCCAAAGTTGAAAGAAAAACATGTTTTCCAGATATGATTGTCAGTGAATGGTCTGAGTTTCATTCAAATGTGGCCTAGTTCGGATGGTCATTGCAGATTTTAGCTGAGGAGAGTCCTAGAGATTCCTGCATGTATAAGCACTTCATCACCTCAACATTCTTTTAAAATCATCTGTTGCATCATTACTAAGTTCTGTGTCTTAACTGAAAGTCCTTCTTTCCACATTCATGATATAAAACCATGCTTCTTGTTAACCATTTTCTTTCTCAGAGACTTTTTCTTTGCTATTGATCAGATGAACTAAATTTTTCTTCCAGGTTACCATCAAAAGTACCCTTCCCTTAATATTTCCATAGTTCTCAACTTCTCCTTCATTTCTCCTTCTTGTATGCTCCTCGTTATATAATTTTCTGTTTTAAATAAAATTAATAGGAAATGAGTGCAGGAGTGAAATAGCATGAATAATAGAGTCAGGCAGGACTAGTTTTACTTAGTTAAATCCCTTCTTGCACAACCTGGTTGTTTCCTTGCAGCTGGGTGGATTCACTCACAGCTAGACCCTGTGGACCCTGTTAGAAATGAGAATGAGAGCATCTTTTACTTGGACAGACTGGGATGTAGTTTTTCTATTAGTGTTTGTGATAGAAGGGGGATATCACCAAAATGTTTTATGTTAGTCTGTCCTCTTCTCTGTCCCTCCTATAGGGGAAATGGTTTTTTGTTGGGCCTTTTTTTTTGTTGGTGCCAATTGGAAGTTCTCATTGCCTGCTCATAAAGTTTTCTGTGCAGAATATGTGGGAGCAACACGCAAAACCAGGGAGATTGCTGCAATTTGTTCCTCAAATCTGCAGTCCTTTATGCAGTTTGTCTTCTTTTTTCCACCTACCCAATTCTTTCTTTGCTGGTCCGTTGTGTTATGTCCAGTGTTTTAGAGTTATAAGAGGGAAGACCAAGGGAAATAGAGCTATTTTATTTCAAGATAAATTGCTATCCATTTTTTTCATCTTTGATTAATTCTTTTACTATGTTCAAATTATCATGTTAGTTTCATTGCTGTTAATAAACATGCCGTAATTGCCAACATTCTGGTGGTCACCATCCATTTATTTATAATTAATTTTATTTAGTTATTTTTCTTTTTTTAAATTTTATTTAGTTATTTTTCAAGTACAGTTTTTTGTCTACTTCTCCCATCCCAGCCTCCCCTGCCCCTTGCTCCCCACCTCCCTCCCATTTCCAAACCCCTTAGTTCTCGTCCCTGTGTCCTTCCTATTTGCTCCTCCACATCCCTCCCTCTTTTTCCCCTTAACTTCCCTTCCTTCTCCCCTCTGGTCACTATCCCCTTGTTCTCTATTTCAGTGTCTTTGTTTTTTTTTCTGCTTGCTTATTTGTTTTGTTGTTTAGCTTCCTGTTAAAGATGAGATCATATGGTATTTGTCTTTCAGAACCTGGCCTATTTCACTCAGCATAATGCTTTCCAGTTCCATCCATGTTGTTGCAAAAGGTAGTGGCTCCTTCTTTCTCTCTGCTGCATAGAATTCCATTGTGTATATGTACCACACTTTTTTGATCCATTCATTTACTGATGGGCACCTAGGTTGCTTCCAACTCTTGGATATTGTAAATTGTGCTGCTATGAACATTGTGGTCCATAGGTTTTTTGATATTGATGTTTTAGAATTCTTAGGATATAATCCCAGCAGTGGAATTGCTGGGTCAAAAGGCAGGTTGATTTTTATTTTTCTGAGAAAATTCCATACTGTTTTCCATAATAGTTGTACCAGTCTGCAATCCCACCAACAGTGAACTAAGGACCCCTTTTCCCCACAACCTCTCCAATATTTGTTGTTTGTTACTTTGTTTATGATAGCCATCCTGACTCCTGTAAAGTGGTATCTCATTGTGGTTTTAATTTACATCTCTCTGATAGCTAACGATATTGAGCATTCCTTCATGTGTCTCTGAATGTTCTGCATGTCCTCCTTAGATAAGTGTTTGTTCAAGTCCTTTTCCCATGTTTTAATTGGGTTGGGTGTCTTCTTAGAGTGGAGCCGTGTAAGTACTTTATATATTTTGGAGATTAAACCCTTGTCTGAGGTATCATTGGCAAATATGTTTTCCCATACAGTTGGTTGTCTTGCTAATTTAATACTGTTTTCTTTAGCCACCCAGAAGATTTTTTATTTTGATGAGATCCCATTTGTTTATTCTCTCCTTTACATTCCTTGCTCTAGGGGACATATCAGTAAAGAAGTTGCTGCGTCAGAACATCCAGAGACACATGAAGAGATGCTCAATATCGTTAGCTATCAGAGAGATGCAAATTAAAACCACAATGAGATACCACTTTACACCAGTCAGGATGGCTATAATAGACAAAGCAACAAACAACAAATGTTGGAGAGGGTGTGGGGAAAAGGGGACCTTAGTTCACTGTTGGTGGGATTGTAGACTGGTACAACCATTATGGAAAACAGTATGGAATTTTCTCAGAAAAATAAAAATGGACCTACCTTTTGACCCAGCAATTCCACTGCTAGGATTATACCCCAAGAATCCTAAAACATCAATTTCAAAGAACCTATGCACCACAATGTTCATAGCAGCACAATTTACAATAGCCAAGAGTTGGAAGCAACCTAGGTGCCCATCAGTAAATGAATGGATCCAAAAATTGTGGTACATATACACCATGGAATTTTATGCAGCAGAGAGAAAGAAGGAGCTACTACCTTTTGCAACAACATGGATGGAACTGGAAAGCATTATGCTGAGTGAAATAGGCCAGGCATTGAAGGACAAATACCATATGATCTCACCTTTGACAGGAAGCTAAAGAATAAAACAAACAAGCAAACAGAATAAAAACAAAGACGCTGAAATAGAGAACAAGTGGGCAGTGACCAGAGGGGAGAGGGAAGGGAACTTAAGGGGAAAAAGGGGGAGGGATTTTGAGGAACAAGTATGAAAGACACAGAGATGAGGACTGGGGGGGGGAACGGGAGGGAGGGGGGAGACCGGGCGGGGGGGGAAGAGAAAAAAAAAATGTACTTGAAAAGTAACCAAATAAAAAAAATTAAAAAAAAAAAAAGAAATTGCTGCGTGAAATATCTCAGATTTTCTTGCCAATGTTCTCCTCTAGGACTTTAATGATGTCACGACTTACATGTAAGTCTTTTATCCACCTTGAATTTATTTTGGTGTATGGTGTAAGTCTGTTCTCAAATTTCATTTTTTTGCATGTAGCTGTCCAGTTCTCCCAAACCATTTGTTAAAGAGGCTATCTTTACTCCATTTTATGTTACTGCCCCCTTTGTCAAATATTAATTGACTGTAGAGGGTTGGGTTGATTTCTGGGCTCTCTGTTCTGTTCCATTGGTCTATGTGCCTGTTTTTATGCCAGTACCAGACTGTTTTGATTACAGTGGCTTTGTAATACAGTTTGATATCAGGTATTGTGATCTCCCCTACTCTGTTCTTCTTTCACAAAAGAGCAGCTGCTATTCGGGCTTGTTTATGGTCCCATATAAATTTTCGAAGTGTTTGTTCTATGTCTGTGAAATATGCCATTGGTACTTTAATAGGTATTGCATTGAATCTGTATATTGCTTTGGGAAGTATGGACATTTTGATGATGTTAATTCTTCCAATCCATGAACAAGGTATATGTTTCCATTTGTTTGTGTCTTCCTTGATTTCGTTCTTCAGGGCTGTGTAGTTTTCTGCATACAGTTTTTTTACCTCCTTAGTTAGGTTTATTCCCAGATATTTTATTTTTCTTTTTGCTATATCGAATAGGATTTTTTTCTTTATTTCTGCTTCTGCTGATTCACTGTTGGCATACAAAAATGCCTTTGATTTCTGGATATTTGCTTTGTAAACAGCTGTTTTGCAAAACTCATTAATTACTTCCAGCAGTTTTTGGGTAGAGTCTATAGGATTTTCCATGTACACTATCATGTCATCTGCAAACAGTGACAGTTTTGCTTCCACCTTTCCTATTTGGATGCCTTCCATTTCCTTTTCTTGCCTGATCGCTGTGGCTAAAACTTCCAATACTATATTGAATAGAAGTGAAAGTGGACAACCTTGTCTTGTTCCTTATCTTAGTGGAAAAGCGTTTAGTTTTTTCCCATTGAGTATGATATTGGCTGTAGGTCTCTCATATATGGCCTTCATTATTTTGAGAAATGCACCCTATATTCCAGCTTTGCTGAGTGTTTTTATCATAAATGGGTGTTGCTGAGTGTTTTTATCATAAATGGGTGTTGTACCTTATCGAAAGCTTTTTCTGCATCTATTGATATGATCATGTGATTTTTGTCTTTGCTTTTGTTTATGTGATGTATTACATTTACTGATTTGTGAATATTGAACCATCCTTGCATCCCTGGGATGAATCCCACTTGATCATGGTATATGAACTTTTTGATATATTGTTGGATGCGATTTGCCAATATTTTGTTGAGGATTTTAGCATCTGTGTTCATCAGCGATATTGGCCTGAAGTTTTCTTTCTTTGTTGTGTCTCTATCTGGTTTTGGAATTAAGATGATGCTGGCTTCATAAAAAGAATTTGGGAGTTTTCCATCCTTCTGAATTTTTTGGAATAGTCTGTGGAGAATATGGGTTAGCTCTTCCTTAAATGCTTTGTAGAATTCTCCTGTGAAACCATCTGGTCCGGGGCTTTTGTGTAATGGGAGTATTTTGATTACTGCTTCAATTTCTTTTGCTGTTATTGGTGTACTTAGATTTTCTGCTTCTTTTTCACTGAGTTTTGGAAGATTGTATTTTTCTAGAAATGTGTCCATTTCCCCTAGGTTTTCAAATTTCTTGGCATACAGTTCTTCATAGTAATTTCTTACAATCCCTTCTATTTCTGTGGTATCAGTTGTAATCTCTCCTCTTTCATTTCTGATTGTGTTTATTTGTGTCCTCTCTCTTCTTTTCTTGATGAGCCTACTTAAAGGCTTGTCTATTTTGTTTATCTTCTCAAAGAGCCAACTCCTGGATTCATTGATCCTTAAAATTGTGCTTTTAGTTTCTATGTCATTTAATTCTGCTCTAATCTTGGTTATTTCCTTCCTACTGCTTGCGCTGGGCTGTCTTTGTTGTTGTTCCTAGAGTTCTTGCAGGCGTAGGGTTAAGTTGTTTGTTTGAAATGTTTCTATCTTCTTTAGGTAGGCCTGTATTGCTATAAACTTCCCTCTCAGGACTGCCTTTGCTGTGTCCCATAAGTTTTGGGTTGTTGTGAGATCATTTTCATTTGTTTCCAGAAACGTTTTGATTTCTTCCCTAATTTCATTCTTGACCCATTTGTTGTTTAATACCATACCATTCAGTCTCCATGATTTTGGGTGCTTTGGGTATTTTTCTTTGGGGTTGGTTTCTAATTTCAGTCCCTTGTGGTCAGAGAAGATGCTTGGTATGATTTCAATTTTCTTGAATATTTTCAGGCTCATTTTGTGTCCTATCATGTGGTCTATCTTTGAAAATGTTCCATGTGAACTTGAAAAGAATGTGTATTTAGCTTCTTCGGGATGAATGGCTCTATATATATCAGTTAAATCCATTTCATCTAGGGTGTTGTTTAATACCACAATATCTTTGTTGATAATTTGTTTGGAAGATCTGTCCATTTTTGATAGTGGGGTGTTCAAATTCCCTACTATAATTGTGTTGTTGTCAATATCTTTATTGAAGCCCTCTAAGATTTTCTTGATATATTTGGGTGCCCCTATTTTGGTGCATATATGTTTACAATGTTAATGTCTTCTTGGTGGATTCTTCCCTTGAGTATAATGAAGTGACCTTCTGGGTCTCTCTTTATGGCCTATTTTTTGAAGTCTATTTTGTCCAATATGAGAATTGCTACCCCAGCTTTTTTTTCTTGTCCTTTTGCTTGGAAAACTTGTTTCCAGCCTTTCACTTTTAGTCTGTGATGGTCTTTTGTCCTAAGGTGGGTCTCTTGTAGGCAGCATATGTATGGGTCATGCTTTCTTATCCATTGAGCTATTCTGTGTCTTTTGATTGGAGCATTTATTCCATTTCCGTTTAAGGTTATTATTGATAGGTACTTATTCATTGCCATTTTTGTACCTGTGTTCCCCTCTGTCTCCCTCTTATCCTTCCTTCCCTTAAAGCAGTCCTTTTAGTTTTTCTTGTAGAGCTGGTTTGGTGGAGGCATATTCTTTCAGGCTTCTTTTGTCTTGGAAGCTCTTTATTTGGCCATCTATCTTGATTGAGAGCCTTGCTGGGTAAAGTAGCCTTGGTTGTAGGCCTCTGGTTCTCATTACTTGGAATATTTCTTGCCATTCTCTTCTTGCTTGAAGTGTTTCCATTGAGAAGTCATTAGCTAACCTTATTGGTGCTCCCTTGTATGTTACTTCTTTTTTCTGTCTTGCGTCCTTTAAGATTCTCTGTTCGTCTTGGAATTTTGCCATTTTGATGATAATGTGTCTTGAAGTGGGCTTCCTTGGGTTCCTCTTGATTGGGACTCTCTGTGATTCCTGGATTTGTGAGACTTTTTCTCTTATCAAATTAGGGAAATTTTCTGTCATTACTCATTCAAATACGTTTTCTATCCCTTGTTCTTCTTCTCCTTCTGGTATTCCTATTATTTGGATATTATTTTGTTTCATATTGTCTTGCATTTCTCTTAATCCCTGTTCATTCTTTCTGCCTCTTTTCATTTTCTTGCTCTTTCTGTGAGATGCTTTCTACCTTGTTTTCCAACTCACTAATCCTATCCTCTGCTTCATCTATTTTACTTTGGAAACTCTCTACTGTGTTCTTCAATTCGGAAATTGTATTCTTCATTTCCTCTTGTCTCTTGCTGATAGTTTCCATTTCCTTTTTCATGTTGCTGTAGTTTGCAGAGAGATCACTGTAGTTCCCCTGCAGTTTCTGGTAGTTCACTGTGAGCTCTTTGAACTTCGTAATAACCAGTGCTTTGAATTCACTATCTGATAGTTGATCAGCCTCTATTTCATCTAACATTCTTTCTGAAGTTTCTGCTTTTTCTTTCATTTGGGGATTGTTTCTTTGTCTTCCCATTGTCTGAGATTCTTCTTGTTATTCTCTGCTTCTAAAATTGATGTGTTCTGAAACCCTGGTTTTATGGTGTGAACTTCTGTGGTATGATCCTTCTGAAGTTCAGTGGTGCAGACTCCTTGAAGTTTCTTAATGTTTTTCTTCTCCCCCTACACTCACGCTGGTCCTCGCGCTGGTCCCTGCGTTTGTCGCCTACCACTGCTGAATGTCCCGGCTCTAGTAGCTGCCTCCTCAAGCACCCAGGCCTGTTACTACGGCAGCGGCACGAGGCTGGAAATGTCCCGGCTCAGGTATCTGGCTCTCTCTGCCGCCCAGTGCCATGACAGGGGTTTGGAGTGTCCTGGCTCCCATACCTGACTCCCCAGTGTCCAGTCCCATCGCTATGGCAGCGGCACAGAGGCCTTTGGTTTCCCAGCTCCTGCAACTGACCCTTCTGTTGCCCAGGCCAGTAGCTATGGCATCGGCACAAGGGCCTAGAATGTCCCCGCTCCGGTTCCTGACTCCTCTGTCTCCCAGGACCGTCACAAGGGCTTGGAGTGTCCAGCTCCCGTACCTGACTCCCCGGCTCCCAGGCCTGTTGCTCTGGCAGCAGCACAGGGGCCCTGTGAGGCCCAGCTCCAGTAGCTGATTCTGCTGCCGTCTGGTGTTTCAGCGTCGGTCACAATCTCTGGTCTTTTAATTTCATAAATGCTGGGTGACCGATGGTTTATTGTGCTGTTTCTCTATAGATCTGCCAGGATTTTCACCCACGAGTACAGGAGCTAGCATCAGCTCCATCTTACTCCGTAGCCATCTTCCCAGCATCCACCATCCATTTATTTAAATAAGATGCAATTCTGTCCTGTGTGCAGCATTAAAATTCAAAACTCCCTTTATCTCTTGTACATCCTTCTTTTCCTCCATTTGTATTTCCTTTTTACTGTAGTCTGTAGTGCTACTTGACTAGAGGACTGTTTTCACTATTGCTGTTCATCGATCTATTTGCTAATAAAAATTTCAAATTCTTACTTTATAAAAAATTAAACTATTATTAATTCTACTAATGATGCAAATAAATTTTACTGACATCATGGTTACATAATTTCCTGAGTTGCATAATCAACTAAAGTGTTCTTTATATTGATTTCTAAGTATCTAACTTCCTAGACAATTAGAAAAAGAAAACCTATATTTAATCATTTACCAGGAACTGTATTTAATATGTACCAAGAACTGTATTATTTATTATTATTTTCCACTTCTTCCAACTTAGAAAGACACTTTGTTTAATAAGAAAATTTAAACTCTGCCATTGACTGCCATGGTAATAGTAGTTATTTTGTACTCTGGCTATACTTAATCAGTATAGCAAGAAATCATGAAGACTTTTTAACATTTACAACTTATATACTTTGGGCTTTAAAATCTACATACTTTAGGAATACCATGAGAGACTATATATGACTTAATATATAGTATTTCAAAACAAATCTGAACGTGGAAAAGTATAACTTAGTTGATTTTATTTAGTTTACAAAAAAAAAAAAAGCAGACTAAAACAAAGGTATAAGCCTGTCTTATTTAGCCAACAAATTTATGGCTTTAGGGCATTATAAAAACAGATATTGGTTGTTTGTCTTTCTCTATTATTATTTTAATATATAGGTGTCCAAAAATAATTTTGTTTTTGTAAAATTAGTTTGGAAACAAAAGCACAAAGTATGTACGTATTTATTTATATCTAACTATATTTTACAAATTGTAATATTACAGTTGTCCTAATTCCCCCCATCCTTCTCCATCCAGCATGCCCCACTTTGTCAGTCAATCCCCATTCTATTATTTATGTCCATGAGTCATGCATATAAGTCCTTTAGCTGTTCCATTTTTCTACTGTATTTTACATCCCAATGGCTATTCTGTAACTACCTACTGTACTTTGTAATCTCCTCACCTCCTCACCCATTCCCCTATACCCCCTTCCCATCAGGCAACCATCAAAATGTTCTCCATATCCATGATTCTGTCTCTGTTCTTCTTATTTGCTTAGCTTGCTTTTTCATATTCGATTGTTAACAGGTATGCATTTATTGCCATTTTGTTGTTCAGAGTTTTGATCTTGTTTTCTTAAATACGTGTTTTAACATTTCATATAATAATGGTTTGGTGATGATGAATTTCTTCAGTTTTTTCTTGTCAGGAAAACTCTTTATCTACCCTTTAATTCTAAATAATATCTTTACTGAGTAGAGCAATCTTGGCTGTAGGTCCCTGATTTTCATGACTTTTAATATTTCTTGCCAATCCCTTCTAGCCTGCAAAGTTTCTTTTGAAATATTAGTTGACAGTCTTGTGAGGACTTCCTTGTAGATAACTAGCAGCTTTTTCCTTGCTGCCTTTAAAATTTCCTCTTTATCTTTAACCCTTAGCATTTTAATTATGATGGGTCTTGGAGTGGGCCTGTTTTCATTCATCTTGTTTGGGACTCTCTGTGCTTCCTGGACTTACATGCCTATTGCCTTCACCAAATTAGGGGTGGAGGGGCTCTTTTATTTTTTTTCAAATAGAGTTTCAATTTATTGCTCTTTCTCTTTTCTTCTGGCACCCAAATGATGTGAACATTTGAATGCTTAAAGTTATCCCAGAGGCCACTTATACTATACTAGTTTGTTTCTTTCTTTTTATTTTTTCTTCTTGTTTTGATTGGTTGCTCTTTACTTTCCTGTGTTCCAAATCATTGATTCCATTCTCAGCTTTATTCCCTTTAAATTGTTCTTTATTTCAATTAATGTATTCTTTGTTTATGAATAGATATTTTTATGCTATTTATGTCCTCACTAAGTACCTTGGACATCCTTATAATCAGTTTTTTGAATTATGCATTTAATAGATTGCTTTTCTCCATTGTGTTTAGTTTCAAGAGTTTTGGTCTGCTCTTTCATTTGGACTATGTTTTTTTTTTTTGTCTCTTCATTTCGTCAGCCTCCCTGTGTTTGTTGCTGTGTATTAGGTAGAGCTGCTATAATTCCCTGTCTTGGTATCATGGTTTAATGTAGTAGGTGTCATAGAGGGTCCAGTGCCATAGCCTCCCCTATAACCCAAGCTGGGTATTCAATGTGTGCCCTTCATGGGGCTGAGTACACCCTCTTCTTGTAGTTGAGTCTTGATTGCTGTTGGTAAGTAAATTGGAGGGATTTACTCAGGACAGTCAGTTGCTAGGATTGGTTGTGACCACTGACCACCAACTTCTGCCCTTTGTGGAAGATCATCTGTGTATTGGCAGGATGGTGGTGCTCTGACATGGTCTATAGATGTCCACTATGTTCACTGGCCCTGAGGTTTTGTAGGTGGCACAGGCCAACTTCAGGCCCTACTTGTGCTTTACCTGGGACCATCCTGCCTGATGCTACTTGTGCCGGACATGGATATTTCAGGCTGGCTGCTGGTAGTGCTATGCCCGGGGCCACTTAGCAATAAGTATGGGGACTGGAGGCTCACTGAGGCCAACTGTTTCTTGTTTGAAAGGATTTATAAAGTTGTGAACCTTAAACCAAGACCAGCCATTCATATGAAAAGTTGCTGTTAACAGCTATATGTTTGGTGGGATGGAGCCTCAGGGGATCTCCTGAGCAAGACAAACAGTTTTAATCAGGTCGATGGAGTTTTTAGATATGGTAACCACCTGCTGGTTCTGGCTCTGTCTCTCTCTCTACTTTTCTGTCTGGGAGAATGCTGTCCCCCACTTCTCATCTTGATGCTAGACACTTCAGTTCCTTCCTGTATGCCACTGGTACATTTGAAGCTGCTACCTCAGTGCTATACTCAAATGGAATGAGTCTGAGTAAATTTGTATGTGGGTTCATAAGAGGAACTACTTGGGACTCTAGAAGTTTCTTTCACTGACTCAATCCCTGCTCATGTTTACAGCCAGAGGTTATGAGGTCTTACCGTCTTCGTACTGGTACCTCGGGCTGGGGTTCCTTATATGAGGCTAGGACTCCTCACTCCTGAGATGTCCCTCCCAAATTTTTATCCACCACATGTGTATTTGGGACCAGCCTATTCCACATTTATACCCCTCCAACCAGTCTGGATGGATGCGTTTTCTTTAATTCTATCATAATACTTCCAATCAACTGATATTTGCTGGTTCTGAGTAATAGCTGTCCTATAATTTAGTTGTGGTTTTGATGTGGTTTTATGAGGAGGTGAGCCATTTTTACTATATCACCATCTTGACTGGAAGTTACAAAGATCTATATAAGCACAGTGTTAAATGGACAATGCTATAGTGTTGCCAAGTTCACAGTCAAAGTGCATCTTTAGTATCTGTGGCATCACTATTCTTTTCCTTTCTTTTCTGTAGCCCTATCTCCTGCATAAACTAGTAGGAGTTTATTACCTACTTAGAGTCCCTTTTTCACCTATATCTCTCTTCTCTCTTCCATTTAAATATGTTTTTTTAAATAAGCTGTTACCTCATGAAAACCAAAGTAATCTGAATTATAACAGAAAATAGATTTTTCATAATAGCAAAGAAAAGAATCTGAAGCTAAAGAATTTAATTTCTCAGGGTTTAGGACAGTAAGAAGTGTTACATAGTGGTGAAAGTCATGAGATTTTGATACAGCTGGGCTGGGTTCAAAGCCTTAGTGCAAAGTGTGACCCTACCTTGTTGGGAACTGCCCCTCCTGGTTTTAGGAGCTGAATCCTCCCATGGCTAAAGCTGAGTGAGTGACCTTTGGACCATAAGCCACTAAGGAGACAAAGCTTATCTCCCTGGCAGGAGTGTGGCTTCTGCTCCTTCATCCATAACTGGCCACCAATGCTTTATCAGTTAGACAATGACAGGTAAGGTTATCCAAGGGGGGGAATCACCTAAGACAGGCATGATCACATGATCAGTGGAGGCCCACGGAAGGACTTGGGGAGCTATGGAGAAAGGGGATGATGGACCCTCGCCCCCCCGGCTTTGACAAAGCATGAGTCCTTAGTCTATCAGCAAGAAGTCTCTGAGAATTCTTTGGCTATCTGCCTTCTCTGCCTGACTTAAGCCTGAAAACAATGACAAAGGGTGGTTCAGCCTTGTGCTGGGAATGACGGGTTCCCTGGGGTAATCAAGCATAAGAAAGAATTCCTAAAAGTCCAGTGAAACCTGCTTTGCTAAGAGTACTTTTATTCATATGATAAGGGTCTGAGCAGGTAATAAGTATGTCTCCCAAAGTTTCTGCAACCCCCTTTCCTGACAGACACTGACTCAGACTAAGCCTTCAGATTTCTTTGAAATGTCATCTACTGTTTGATCCTTGTCATCTATATTCCTGTGTATTACAACCCAGTAGAAGCCCCTGAAGGAAGGGGCTTCTGGTCCTTCGCTTTGAGGGATTGGCCACTTTTCCTCCCCAAGCAGAGCATGTCTTGGGTAGTGTTAACTTTCATTCCTGGTGGATGGGAGGACTTGTGGAAAAAGTTGCCCCCACAATATCTCTTGAAGGCTGTGTAGTCACTGCCATGTCGAAAAGCTCTGTTCTTCAGCACCCTCTCCTGTGAAATGGGATAATGGGATCTATACTAGCACTAGCCTCAGAAATGGAGTTAAATGAGTAAGGATTAAAAGAGTGTGTGTGTGAATGAATAAATAAAATTTATATTTAATGTATTTAAACTACTGCCTAACATGTAAGGGACTACATAACTTTTCTCAGATACCTACATATGGGTGAAATAGCATTTTGTGTAGGAATACTTTAAAGAATCTCTGACATAGCTTTAGTTCCAATGTGTAAAGGTGATTAAATACTGGTGCATTGAAATAAGGGTAGATATAGAGAAAATATATAAAGATACAGAAAATATGTGAGCAGAGACATAGATATAGATATATAAAAGACTCCCTCATAATTTTAAACCCAAAATAATGAATCTAAGTATTTTAAATTAACCATGATTGGTTTTTGTTTATTATTTAATAGAAAAGTGATAATAATTTAACATTAACTTGGGCAAAAACACTGATAAAGACATTGGCAAACATATCTTTAATTCCTTGTGTAATGAATGACATCAACATATGGGATTGTTTTAAATGTAAGAGGCATTTTTCCTGTTTTCCTCAGATCTATCTCCTTATTTTCCTTTCTCTTCTCTGCTCTGTATTAGGGGAGAATCCTACAGGTTGCATATCACAGGGTCTGTGTCTACTAGCTTCTACAGTGTCTTCAGGTGATGGGGGAATGCTAGCAGAAGATTGGAAGGGATGGGGAAGAAGCCAAAGTAATTCTCTCCACTTCTCTCTGTTTCAGAATCTGTCTCAGAAGGGAATAGCTAGTCCTACCAAACATGCCAAACATGCTTGCTTTGTGTGGCCCTGGCCATTTTGCTGGTTTCATCAACTGCTTCCATTTCCCTAGGACATCTGGGATACAGCAGTTCCCTGCTTTTGCTGTATAACTTGTATATCACTTCTCAGCAAATCTGTAGGCTATATAACTAATTCTCTCAATTATATCCCCTCCTTTTAAAAGAGTTCTTTTTCTAGTTAGTAATTGACTCAGTGAATATTCGTGATATTTTAAAGTGTCTTATACCTAATGGTGACACAATTAATAGATATCACTTACATAATGCTAGGCCACTCAAATAAAAAGAGAAAATATATATTTTCTGTGTTTTCTTAAACTACAGTGTTCACAATCATTGGTTTTGCATTCAGTAATCCACTCATCTATTTAATAAGCATATTTTGAGGTTCCAGGAGGTGCCCACCACTATTACAGGCTCCAGGGAAATAGGAGTGGTCAAGGACGGAGTCCCTGCTCTCTGTACTATACATTCCAGTGGGAAAGTCTGATTCTAAACAATTAATTTCCACTACATTCAATGGTGTTGAGTGCCAAAAAAATCAAGCTGGGTGAAGGGACAGACAGAAAATCAATATAGTGCTACAGATTGATTGGAGAAGATTTCACTGGTGGGTGTTTGGGGCACAGACCTAATTTCAGAGAAGAGGAGTAATCTGTAGATACACTCATAGAGAGTCAGCTAGACAGAGAGAGCAGTGAGCATCAATTCACCAATAAAAACAGATAAACAAAATGGTGTTCACTGGCAAACAGAAAATCCTTCTCTATATTGCATAAAAAAGAGAGAAGTAATTTTTGTGTAAGCAAAGTTATATACAGGCCAAATCCATCAAACAAAACTTAAAAGAAAAATCTATTGACACCACAGATTATAACAATGAACATGCAACAAATATCACTATCTGTGAATCTAATATAACAGCAAAACCATCAAGTTTCATCACATGAACACTACAGAAGATGTATGGATAGAGAAAAACACTTTGATCATAGGAAACACTAAACTAAGTAAACTACAAATCTAAGAAGGACTTAGAATGACTCTATCCAAGACAAATTTAATGAAAGCTACATATATAGGTCACACATGTAATTTAAGTATTCTAAAAGCTAGAAGAAAAAAGTGAAAAAAACAAGTAAAATTGATTAAAAAATAGATTGCACTTAAATATTCAAAATATTTTAATTTAATATGTAATTAAAGTCATTTTAGTGAGATATTTGTGTGTTTTTATTTGTTCTCATTCTTCAAAACTTGGTTTGAACTTTACACATATTGCATTTTAGTTTGGACAAACCAAATTTCAGTTTTTCAATAATCATGTAGAATAAGCTTTGTAATCAGTAGCATAAATCATATATTTACATATATTTATATACACATATAAACATGTGTGGGAAAAGTAGATTTACATTTGTGAGTATGTGAAACAGAATTAATAAAGCTATTATAATAATTATAATCTGCATCTTTTTTCCATATGAACAACTATAAGCTTATTTTTGCCCACCTCTGTGTGTAACCTGAATTCTGATATTGGATAAATTAACTTTTTTCAAGTGTACATGAAGCATTCATAAAATTGAACACTAATAAGCCATAAAAATGTTGGTAAAATTTGAAACTAAAAATCATACAAAGGGCATACCATGATCACAATGTCATAAAACCAGAAATTGGTAATGATAACCAAAAACAAATACACATATCTGTGTTCCTGGGAACTAAAAATATATATAATGAATAAAATAAAATAATTTAAAAAATAGTACTCATTATTAAATACATTTGAGTCAATTGGATCAATGAAAAAGTTCAAATAAAAACTGAGGATCAACTAAAAAGCAATGATAATAAAAGCATTTCACTTTAGAGTCCATAGATCACCAATATTGGAGTACTCAAGAAACGTCTGAGGCATTGAATACATAGAACAATAAAAATGATAATAAATAGAATAATGGTATAATTGAAAAATGTAGGAGAAGAACAAATTAAACTAAAGGGACACAGAGAAAATACAAGATAAAGAAATAATGTCTCAGATATTGTTGAAAATATGGGAAACTAATGAATGAAACAAGTGTTGCTTCTTTGAAAGATCAATGAATAATCCAAATAACCAGCTATCTTAATCCACACAGGAGACAGAACACAAATATACAAAATCAGAAAAATTTTCAAAGAGAAATGAAATTTTAAACAAAGAAAATAAAAACAAAATTAAAGATTTTCTCTACAAATCTATTAAAGTGAATTTGAAAATCTAAATGCAAGAGATTATTTATGGAAAATATAATTTAGCAAAACAACTGTAGTTAAAGTAGAAGGTATAACTTGGCAACTGTCTATAGAAGAAAAATGAAAAATAAAAAATTTATGATAATCACAGATAATTTTATATGGAAATTTTGCTAAAATGTAAAGATAAGCTGGATCTAATCATTCTTAATATATTTCAGAAGAAAAAAAACACAAATATTTGATTTTAAATGAATTTGCCATAACAAAGACTAAAGGATAGCATAAAATCTGATAAAAATTTCCTAACCAAAAAAAGAAACCCCCCAAAACACATACCTGCAAAATAATGTCACTTGTGAATAATAATAAAATTATAAGCCTGTTCCTCAAAAGCAAACTCAAAAGACAAAGACATTAATAAAATATTAATATTTTAAATATATTTTTAAAAGCCTGCTAAAATGCACAAGAAAGACCAAAAACCCAATGGGAAAATAGTAGGAGATAGGAGGTGAGTCAAAGGATAAGTAATACAAATGACACGAGTTCTACATGCACACTCAATTTCACTTATAACAAACATAACCATACTGACTTCTAAAAATTTGATAACTTATTCTGGTGACAAAGTTGAGTGGAATGATTGTTTCTTCTCCATAATTAGCAAAATGCACAATGGTACAGACTGTGTGAAAGAAAGTGGTACATTAAATATAATGTCACAGCATTAAATATAAACATTCTTTTATTCAGCAGTCCTGCTTCTAGGATTCAATCAAAACTACATCTGCAAAAAATAAAATGAAATAAATGTTGAATTTTATTAAATGTGGTTTTATTTTTATTTTAAAATATTGCAAATTTAAATGTCCAAGCCCTGGCTGGTGTAGCTCAGTGTATTGGGCCTATGAATCAAACAACCATGGTTCAATTCCCAGTCAGGGCACATGCCTGGGTTGCAGGTCAGTTCCCAGCAGGGGACACATGAGAGAAAACAATACATTGATATTTCTCTCCCTCTCTCCTTCCCTTTCCTTCCCCTCTAAAGATAAATAAATATAATCTTTAAAAAATAAAATAAAATAAATGTCCATCCATGGGACTATTTGAATAAACTATATTTACACAGGGAAGTACTATAAAGTTATAAAAATGATTTCCATATACTAATATAGAGTTATTGGTAGAATATATTCTAAAGTAAAAAATCAAGAAACAGAAATATGTTCTTCTTTTGTGTAAAAAGGGGAAAGAAATGTACATATATTTGTTATTCAAAAATGTTGAAATGTGTATTTATTAAATCAATAATTATTTTATATTACTCAATGTGAAATAGCTACTACTACTAGTGTGATGTAGTAATAAACACTACTACTAACTACTACTAATGTGATGTAGTATGCAGTACATGGCTCCATGTACTTCATATACTATAAAGTATATCTCCTCTTCTCAGAACATATTTGAACTTGAATATAATAAAGGCTTCAGATCTTCCTTCTAATTCACTGATGTTTTGGGGCTACAGAAAAAGTAAAAGATTACACAAAGTAGCACTTAGCCAAATCTAGAATATAATATAGTTCTGTAGGCCAACTAACCCAATTTCAACAAGTCAATGACATAAGAACAAATTAATATTAAGGTAGGGGATAATATTCTAATTAAAAGTTACTTAAAAGTAACTTGAGGTATAACAATTCAAGTGATCTCTCTAGAAAATGAATCAGAAGATAGTTTAGAATGATTATTTTGTTAGATGTACTACTAATACAGGAGTTATAAAAAAAATATTGCTTGGGTGTGTTGAAATCTATTCTGAAGTTCTTGGTGAGGTTGATTAAAATCATTGAAATTATGTGATATCTGAAATTCCCTTTTGATACTCTATGAAAGATCGGCAGGAAAAAAAAAGCTTTATAAAAAATGAAGAAAACAAACCAAAACAAATATGAATTAGGGCTAACACTTTTTCCATATTCTATTGGTCAAAGCAAGATGCACACTTAAGCTCAACCAACACCCATGGGGCAGGAATATTCACTCTTCTCAGGGAAGTTTTGACAGAAGTAGGGCTTGTGGCAGGAAGGGAAACTATTGAGCAATAAATTGATTACAAATAATAAGATTCAGGGGGGGTAATTTAAATTATTTTATTGTTGTTCAATTACAGTTGTCTATATTTTCTCCCCACCCCTCCTAACACACCTTCCTCCCTTGCTTCTACCCTCTCCCCCTCAATTTTATCCATGTGTCTCTTATAATAGTTCCTAAAAACCCTTCCCCCTGCCGGTCCCACCCCCCTCCCCTCTGGCCATCATTGGATTGTTCTTAATTGCAATGTCTCTGGTTATATTTTGTTTGCTTTTTACTTTTGTTGATTATGTTCCAGTTGAAGGTGAAATCATATGGTATTTGTCCATCACTACCTGGCTTATTTCACTTAGCATAATGCTTTCCAGTTCCATCCATGCTGTTGAAAAGGGTAGGAGCTCCTTCTTTCTCTCTGCTGAATAGAATTCCATTGTCTAAATGTACCACCATTTATTGATCTACTCATTTGCTGATGGGCACTTAGGTTCCTTCCAGCTCTTGGCTATTGTAAATTGTGCTGCTATGAACATTGGGGTGCCTAGGTTCTTTTGGATTGGTGTTTCAAAGCTCTTAGGGTATAATCCAAGCAGTGGGATGGCTGGGTCAAAAGGCAGTTCCATTTTTAGTTTTCTGAGAAAATTCCATACTGTTTTCCACAGTGGCTGCACCAGTCTGCAATCCTACCAACAGTGCACTAGAGTTCGCTTTTCTCCACATCCTCTCCAACACTTGTTTGTTGATTTATTTATGTTTGCCATTCTGACTGGTGTGAGGTGGTATTTCATTGTGGTTTTAATTTACAATTCTCTGAAGGCTAGTGATGCTGAGCATTTTTTTCATGTGTCACTGGGCCCTCTGTCTGTCCTCCTTGGAGAAGTGTCTGTTTAAGTTTTTGCCCATTTTTAAATTGTTTTTTAAATCTTCCTGGAGTGGAGTCATATGAGTTCTTTATATATTTTAAAGATAAAGCCCTTGTCTGAGGTATCATTGGCAAATATGTTTCTCCGTATGGTTAGTTCTCTTTTCATTTTAATGCTGTTCTCTTTGGTCATGTGGAAGCTTTTTAATTTGATGAGGTCCCATTTGTTTATTCTTTCCTTTATGTCTCTTGCTTTAGGGAACATATCCATGAAACATGCTTTGCAGTTCAAATGCAGGAGGAAATTAGACAGACAGTTAAATATAAGAGTACTTATTTCAAAGAAGAGACTGGAATTTTTAACATTCATTTACTAGTGCTTTCACTACCTTGCTTTGATGTTTTGGTACTAATAATAAGAAAATATACCAGTAAGACTAATCATGTATACTTTCCAATTCTTGATTAGAAATGTGTAAATTTTTATATAAAATAGCAAGATTCAGAGAAAATACACAGAGAATTGTAAATAACTTTTCAAGACTAGGTGTTTCTGCTAGATAACTTTTATCCTAGTTTATCTTTCTGATTCTGAAATTTTAAAAAAATGGCAACCAGCAAAATATTAAGGAAGCTTAGATCTCACAGAACCTAAGGGATCATCTGTTTCTAATACCTTGCCCACTTCAAGGGATCCTTTGACAACACCTGTGCACACGGTCATCCAGACTTGCTTGCCTTCTCTAAATCAAGTAAACTGTTATTATATGTCTCTTCATTTAATTTGAGATGATTTCCAGTACCAAGCTCTGACTGAAATCTTGGTTTTTATATTTACTAGCATTGTTGCCTCAGTATGTCACCTCAGTAATACCCAGCTCATCTCTCCTTTTTATGTAGTGAAACCAGAACAATCACTCCCATACAGATGTGTTTTATCTATTCAATACTCTATGATGCCTTAAAAATTGCTGATTATGGCTTCAGAATCATAACACAAGTTTTTTCAGTAGCCTGAAATATTACTTGGAACTAAATGAGTCATTGTCAGGATTCTCTGCAAGTTGGACTCACCTGGGAAAAAATATGAAGGCTGGCCCCCCACCAACAGAAAATATTCTAGGTATTGAACTGTTAATTGTTCTCTAAGGTATTCTAAGGTACAGACAGGGTTGTTTATAATTAGTAGTTTAGGGAGGTGAAGTATTTAAAGCAGATAGATGATTATTCTGTTCACCATTATGTCATCTTGGGCTAAAATTTTTATGGACTTTAAGTTAGAGTTGTTTACACTAAGCAGTGAGTCACCAAGACACATTCAGAAATAAGCATTTATTGGAAAAATGTAAATGGTACTATAAAGAAAATATAATATAAATGGAAATCCAAGAAAAGGCAAAATAGTAGCATTGGTCTCCAAAAGTGCTAGGTCTGAGTTTGTATCTGGAATTCAAGCAGCTAGGTCAGTGCAGCGATACTCTAGTTCAGTCATTTTCAACCTTCTTCATCTCATGGCACACATAAACTAATTATTAAAATTCTGCAGCACACTAAAAGTATATTTTTGCCAATCTGACAAAAATAGTTATAATTTTGATTCACACCAGACAACTATTGTTTTGTTGGTTCTTTTCATTTTTTTAATTTGGCAATCTAAAGAAATAAAGGTCACACCCATTGAAAATTGCTGCTTTAGTTCACTGGTTCTCAAAATTCAGCATGCATTACAATGATTTTGCAGGCTTTGCTGGGCCCCACCTTCAAAGTTTATGATTCAGTATACTCAAAGCTGAGCCCCAGAGTTTTGCTTTTCTCATAAGCTCCCTGGTGATGTTGATGCTGCTCACATGGATGACTACACACTTTGAAGACACTGTTCTAGTTGTCTGCTCCTTCTGGACTTCCATGAATTGGCTTCATTGTTGTTCACTGAGGCTGCTCCTTCATTCTTTCTTTGCATGGCAGTGGCACACCAATCTGTTGGCTAAAGCCCTCCAAATAATCTTTCTCAAGATGAAGTTTGGGAAGCACTGCTATAACAGGACTAAACCTCACTCCAAATTCAAGTTTTTTTCTTACCAATTAAAAACAAGAAAGAGAGAGTTGACTGTGGTGGGAGGGATGATTGGCCCCTCCTCAGACTATACAACTCCAGCAAAATGGGGAGTGTTATGTGATAGCCAAACATCAGCAACCCTAATTCCAAAAACATAGATTGATAGTCAAATCCTCATGTTGTCATGAACCCCTCTCTATCTCCCAAATTAAGCCACAGCTCTCTAAGAGATACCCATATGGTCATTTCTAAAATAGGTGAATTTCAAGTAATTTCAGTCACAAATAGGTATTAAAATAAAGGCAAGTTGTGCCATTTAATAACTTATACTCTTGGTGGCTATAATTATAACACAGAGAAAATCTATTTCTCCTTGCATTTAGATATGTTGAGGTTGTCTGTGTTTGAGAAAGTGCTTGTTTTATTCTAGAATGAGGTAACTGGTCTAGAATGAGTTAACTGGGTC
This sequence comes from Artibeus jamaicensis, assembly GCF_021234435.1. Taxonomy (NCBI): domain Eukaryota; kingdom Metazoa; phylum Chordata; class Mammalia; order Chiroptera; family Phyllostomidae; genus Artibeus; species Artibeus jamaicensis. Next base: position 3,086,127 of record NW_026521810.1, on the reverse strand, counting down.
CTACAGTTCCACAATTCAGAGAGGAAATAGTTTGCTCCTGAGAGTGTGCTAAGATTAAAGCTGAGAGCTTCTTCAGGGACTGCAAAGATAGTAGGGCACTTGGGGCATTCCAAGTGGCAGAACGAATTTGGTGGGGAGCAATGGTGGAAGGCACTTACTGGTCAGTCCTAATTCTGGGTTGACACAGAAAGAACAGCTCATTTAGAACTAGGGGTCACAGGTTAAAGAGAAACCTGACCTACTGCCTAAATGTTGTAGACTGCTCTGCCTGGTTCTAGGAATTGTATCTCGACCCCTTGTGGCTAAGGGCAAGGGACAACCTTTGGAGTGCCAGCTGCAGGAGACAAACCTTGTCTCTGGTAGCAAAGGCTGACTCAGTTTCCTCTCCCTGCCCCCAGAGCTTGGTCGGAAGTCAATGACGGGTAAGACTCCTCACAGCAAAGGGTAACCTAAGCCAGACTTGATCACTTGGGAGGCCTTCATGGAAGGACTGGGAGGGGCTGCAACAAAGAGCAATGGACTCTCATCCCCCCCACACTTTACATAGCTCCAGTCCCCATGTCCTCTGGGAGAAGTGCTTCCTGGCTCTAATCCCCTTAAGCCTGAATACCTGATGGGGAGGGGTGCAGCTCCTGGCCTTGCTGGGGGTGGGGAGGATTCTGGCATCACAAAGACTTGCTGATAAACCTGTGAAATCTGCTCTGCTAAGAGTGCTTTCATTCATATGTTAAGGGTTCAAACAGGAAACCCTAAAACTCTGTTCCTGACAGACTTGGACTCATACTAAGCCCTCAGATTTCTTTGAAATGTTATCTACTGTTTGATCATTGCTGTATTGATCCTCTAATATTCCTGTGTATTAGAACTCAATAAAAGGCTCTGGAGGAAGGGGCTCCAGGCCTTTTTCCCCTGAAAAACTGGTCACTGCTCACGGCCTTTTTCCTCTGGGAAAATGGCCACTTCTCCTCCATAAGTAGATCACATCATGTCTCAGTCATATTTACTCTCATCCATGGCACATGGGGGGGCTTATGAGGAAAGTCACTTCCACACCTAAACTCATATGAAGGATGGATATGTTTGCAGATTTGCCACTAGTAAACTGTTTGTGTAAGCATTATTTTACTTTATCTACAGAGTATGTCTATGAAAGAAGCAACACAACATTATCTCTTATACAAAGGACACAAAAATCCAGAGAGAATTAATCCTTATAGAAAATGATTTAACTATTTTCTTTTTAAAAAACATCTTTATTGAATTTATTGGGGTGACAAATTAATAAAGTGATATAGATTTCAAGTGTACAATTCTATAATACATCATCTATATATTGTATTGTGTGTTCACCACCCCAAATCAAGCCTTCTTCCATCACCATTTACCCATACTTTGCCCTCTTCTACCTCCCCCCATCATCCTTTCACTCTGGTAATCATCATACTGTTGTCTGTGTCTATGCATATTTTTTTTTGCTTAATCCCTTCATCTTTGCCACCCAATCCCCCTCTCTATCAGCAGTCAGTCTGTTCTCTGTATATATGAATCAGTTTCTATTCTGATTTTTTCTTTATTTTATTCATTATATTTGACATATAAGTAAAATCAGAGGATATTTGTTTTTCTCTAACTGGCTTATTTCACTTAGCATAATATTCTCCAGGCCATCAGTGCTATCACAAAAGTTAATATTCACTTGTCTTATGGCTATTATTCCATTTTGTAAATGTATCACAGTGTTGTTATCCACTCATCTACTAATGGGCACATGGGCTGTTTGCAAAACTTTTTTATTGTAAATAACATTGCAATGAACATAGGTGTGCCTGTGTCATTTTGAATTAGTGTTTTGGGTTTCTTTGATTATATTCCCATTAAGTAAAATTGCTGGGCAACAAGGCAATACCATTTTTAACTTTTTGAGGAAACTCCATACTGTTTTCCATAATGGCTGCACCAATCCACATTCCCATCACCAGCACACAAACGTTCCCTTTTCTCCATGTCTTCACCAAAACTTCATGTTTACTGATTTATTGATAGCAGCCAATCTGACAGGTATGAGGTAATATCACATTGTGGTTTTAATTTGCATTTCTCTGATGATTGGTGACATGGAGATCTTTCCATATGTCTCTTAACTATCTGCATGTCCTCTTTGGAGAAGTGTCTCTATTTAGGTCTTTGCTCATTTTTATAAATTTGATTGTTTGGGTTTTTTTGGTCTAGAGTTGTATAAGTTCCTTAAACATTTTGGATATTAACTTCTTATCAGATGTATTATAAGCAAATATCTTTTCCCAGTCGATGGGCTGTCTTTGCATTTTATTGATAGTTTCCTTTGCTGTGCAAAAACTTTTAGTTTCCTGTCCCATTTATTTAATTTTTCTTTTGTTTCTCTCACCTAAGGAGACATAGAAATAAATATTGCTAAAAAATATGTTTAAAATTTTACTGCATAGGTTCTCTTCTAGAATTTTTGTGGGCTTTTGTCTTAAATTCTAATCTTTAATCCAATTTAAGTTTATTCTTGTGAACAGTATAAGAACATGGTCTAGTTTCATTTTTTTCTCACATATCTGTCCAATTTTTCCAACACCACTTACTGAATAAACTACTTTTATCCCATTGTATATTTCTGCCTACTTTGTCAAATATTAATTTACCATTAAAATGTAAGCTTATTTCTGGGGTCTCTGTTCTGCTCCATTGATCTATATGTCTGTTTTTATGCTATTACTATGCTGTTTTGATTACTATGGCCTTGTAGTTTAGTTCCATATCAAGTAGTATGATTCCTCCAAATGTGTCCTTCTTTCTCAAGGTTACTGTGGCTATTTAGTTTCTTCTGTAGTTCCATATACTTTTTTTGGAATATTTTAATTCTGTGAAATACACTATTGTTGTCTTGATAGGAATTGTGTTGAATCTATAGAATGCTTTATATAGTATGAGATTTTTTTTGAATGATGTCAGTTCTTCTTGTCCATGAACAAAGTGTATGCTCCCAATTATCTGTATCTTCTTCAGTTTCTTACTTCGGTATCTTTAATTCTCTTGAGTATGGGTCTTTTATACTCTGGGGTAAATTTATTCTTATTTTTATGCAATTATAACTGGATTTGTTTTCTTAGTTTCACTTTCTGACAAATCAATATTGGTGTACAAAAATCAGACTAATTCCTGGCTATTTATTTTGTGTTCTGCTACTTCCCTGCATTCATTTTTCAATTCTAGTAGGTTTTGATGGAATCATGTTGAGTTATGTTTCCTCTATTTCCACTTTGCTGGGAGTTTTTATCATATATGGGTGCCAGATTTTATCAAATGTTCTCTCTGCATCTGTCGATATTATTATATTATTTTTATCCTTAACTTTGTTTATATGGTGCATCACGTATATAGATTTGTGGATGTTTTACCAACCTAAAACCCTCAGAGTAAATCTCACTGTATCATAGTACATGATCTTTCTATGTATTGCTGGATCTGGTTTGCTAATATTTTATTGAAGATTTTATCATCTATGTTCATCAGATCTATAATTTTTACTCTTTGTAGTGTCTTTATCTGGTTTTGGAATTAGGATACTGCTGGCCTTGTAAAATGAACTTTGGAGTCCTTCCTTGGTTTGAATCTTTTAGAATAGTTTGAGAAGAATAGGTGTTAATTCTTTTTTTTCTAGCTTTTATTTATTTTTTATTTAATTTATTTATCTTTAGAAGGGAAGGAGAGAAATATCAATGTATGGTTGCTTCTGGTGCATCCCCTGCTGGGAACTGGCCCCTGCTGGGAACTGGCTTGCAACCGAGGCATGTGCCCTGACGGGGAATCGAACCTCGATCTTTTGGATCGCAGGCCCATGCTCAATCCACTGAGCTACACCAGCCAGGGTGGTGTTAATTCTTTAATGTTTGGTAAATTAACATATAAAGTAATCTGTTCCAGAACTTCTGTTTTTTGAGAGGCTTTTTTGTTTGTTTGTTTGAAATTACTGTTTCAATTTTATTAGTTGCAATCAGTCCATTCAGATTTTCTAATTTTTTTATTTATGTTTGGAAGATTGCATGTTTATAGGAATTTATCCAGTTAGTCCAGATTGTCTAATTTGTTGGCCAATAGCTGTTCATAATGTTTTCTTACAATCATTTGTGTTTCTGTGGTGGCAGTAGTTACTTCTCCTGTTTCACTTGTAATTGTATTTATTTGGGTTCTCCCTCTCTTTTTCTTGATGAATGTGATTAACAGTTTTTCAATTTTGTTTATCTTTCCAAAGAACAAACTCTTCATTTTATTGACTATTTATACCTTTTAAATTATTTTGTTTATTTCTTCTCTGATTTATATTTCTTTTTTTCTACTCAATTAAGATTCTTTTGCTCCTTTCTCTGGTTTCCTTAAATGTGAAATTAGATTTTTTATTTGAGATTTTTCTTGTTTCTTGAGGTAGGCCTGTAACCCTATCAATTTCCCTCTTAAGACCCCTTTGCTGTATTCCATAGATATTGGGTTCTTGTGTTCTCATTTTCATTTGTTTTGAGGTATCTTTGGATTTCTTTCTTGATCTAGTTGGTAACACATTGGTTGTTTAGTAATATGCTATTTAGCCTCATATCTTTGTGGGTTTTTCAGATTTTTTCCTTGTTATTAATTTCTAAGTCCATAACATATGGTCAGAGAAAATGCTTGATATAATTTCAGTCTTCTTAAATTTATTGAGACTTGTTTTATGTCCTAGCATTGATCTGTTTTAGAAAATGTATGGTCCTGAAAAGAATGCATATCCTGCTGCTTTGGAGTGAAATGCTCTGAAGATATCAATGAATCCATTTGATATAGCATGTCATTTACAGATGCTCTTTCCATGTTGATTTTTTAATGGAAGATCTGTCCATTGATGTCAATGGGGTGTTGAAATTACCTAATATGTTTGTATTACTCTTGATCTTTTTTTACATGAATCCAGATTTGCTTTACATATGTAGGTACTTCTATGTTGGATGCATAAATGTTTATAAGGGTTATATTCTCTTGAATGATTGCTTTATCATTATGTAGTGTTCCTCTTTGCCTCTCAATATAACCTTTGTTCGAAGCTTATTTTGTTTAAATATTGCTGCCCCAGCTTTTAAAACAATTTCATTTACATGAAATATATTTTTACATTATTTTTTTCTGTGTGTATCTTTCATTCTGAAATTGGTCTTTGGTAGATAACATATATTTGGGTCTTGTTTCTTATTGATTCAGCTTTCCAATATCTTTTTTTTAAAAGATTTTATTTATTTATCTTTAGAGGGAAAGGGAAGGAGAGAGGGAGAGAAACATCAATGTATGGTTGCCTTTTGGGTGTCCCCTGCTGGGAACTGGCATGCAGGGAACTAGCCTGCAACCCAGGCATGTGCCCTGACTGGGAATTGAACTGCGATTGTCTGGTTCGCAGGTCCATGCTCAATCCACTGAGCTACACCAGCCAGGACTCCAATATCTTTTGATTGGAACATTTAATTTATTTACATTTAAAGTAATTATGTGTGTGAATTTATTATAATTTTATTCTTTATAACTATATTATTTCTCCTCTTCTTCTTCTACTTCTTCCTCTTCTTCTTCTTCTTTTCCTTAAGAAGACTATTCAACATATTTTGGAATACTAGTTTGATGATAACAACTCATTCAGCTTTTTCTTGTATGGGAAGCATTTAATTCCCCCTTCAATTTTAAATGATAGCCTTGCTGTGTAAAGTAACATTGGTTATAGGTCCTTACTTTTCATCACTTTGAATATTTCATTCCAGTCCCTTCTGGTCTGAAATGTTTCTGTTGACAAATTATCTAATAGTCTTATGGGAGCTCCCTTGTTGGCACCTAACTGTTTCTTACTGATTTTAAGAGTCTTTCTTTGTCTTTAACCTTTGACATTTTAATTATAATTTGTGTTGGTCTGGGTTTCTTTGGGTTCATCTTCTTTGGTACTCTATGCTTCCTGGACTTGGGTGTCATTTTCCTTCACTAGGTTAAGAAAGTTTTTGGGTTTTATTTCTCAATTATTTTTTCTCTCTTACCTTCTTCTGGTACCTTTATGATATGAATATTGTTATGCTTCCAAAGGTTGTTCCAAAGGTTTCTTAATCTATTCTCATTTTTAATTCTTTCTTTTTTTCTGCTGTAACTGGGCATTTTTTGCTATCTCTTTTTATTTTAAATTGCTGATTCCTTATCTGTTTCATTCAACCTACACTTTATTCTTTCCAGTGTATTTTTATTTCAGTTATTATATTCTTCATTTTTATTGTTTCTTTTTATGGTTCTTATGTCCTTGTTCATGCTGTTGTAGTTCTTATTAAGTTCCTTGAGCATCCTTATAATGACTGTTCTCAACTCCATACTAATAAATTGCTTGTCTGTATTACATTTAGTTTTTTTGCTGGAGATTTCTCTTATTCTTTCATTTGGGAGCATGTTTCTTTGTCTCTTTATCTTGGCTGCCCCTTTGTTTTTATTTCTGTGTATCATGTAGATCTGTTATGACTTCCAGTCTTGGTAGGGTGGCTTTATGTAGTAGGTGTCCTGGTGTCCCAGTGAGGCAGTCTCTTGATCACCAGTGCTGGGTTCTCCAGAATTATCTCTTGTGTGGATTCTGTGGGTCCTTTTATTGTATTTGAGTCTTGATTGCTATTGGCCCTTTTGTTGTTAGGCTTACTCACTGTGAGAATCAATCTCAACCACAGTGTCCGTGTTGTTCTTCAGGTGCTGGCAATACAAAGTGAAATTTGTCTCAGTAGGTTGTAGTGCCTGCTGAGATCTTCCTTTGAATATGCTGTTTTTGAAGCTAATTGGATCCTGCTCTGATGTTGTCTGAAGCTAGCTACTGGGTGTGTTTTTTCTGGAGGCCCTTGGGAAAAACTCTGGAGAGGGTCAATATCAGATGCTGCATGTGACTTCTCCTGGACAACCTGTTTGGAGCTTATAAAATGAACCATAGCTTGTGGACTGCCTCTGCTGGGCCTAAGTCTGCTTGAGAAAGTCCAGACTGCACAGTAAGGCTGTCTTTTATCATCCCCGAGCCCCAAGGGAGATCAGCAAAACTCCCAGTGCACTCCAAAATCTGCCTCCACCTGCCTCTGCTTGCCAGCTGCTGGTTAGGCTCGTTCACTGAAAGAGCCTCTAGCATTACTTAAGTTACATAAGATAGATTCTCAGTGAGTTACCAGGTAGTGGCAAGTGGTATCCATCAGACTGATACAGGTTCAAACGTAGTGACAGTGCTGGGCCTGAGGTCACTGAACAAATGTCTCAGGTATACAAGTATAGCTGCATCCCACAGGGTGACTGTAGACCTTTGTGGTGGGGTGGGATTCCAGAAGTCATCATGATGAGGTTCAAATAGATGAAATGTTTACCATGTGAAGGGAGGGCTATTCACCATTCAGACCTATGAGGAAAAAATGGCCCCTGTCCTAGAGCCATATGACTTTGTTTGTCTCAAACTCTGTGAGGAGCCTGAGCTCAGTAGAGCAGGGCTCCCAGGAGTTGAGAGGGTGGAGCTAGTCAATCTCTTGTGAGGCTGAGGTATTGGTCAGCCTTGGGGGAGGGTGAGGAGAGTGCCCTCCCCAAAAGCCACACAACTCAGTCACTGACACCCTCTGAGTCTACCCTGACCTTTATTCCCTGACCTAGGCAGCTGAAGCTGACTCTTCAGCAAACCACCACAGAGTGAGGCAACAGGGAGTATAGAGTGTAAGGTTGTTGAATTTCCTCAGGCTGAATCCTTAAGAATGGGAGTGCTACATCAAAAAAAACCCCCACAAACAAACAAAAAACACGATACCTGCTGTATGAGAGAGGATCTCAGCAAAAAAAAAAAACCTGGCAGCTGTCCCTTAAATTCTCTCTCCTGAGCCACAAGTCAGTCTCTACCAACATAATTCTAATCTACTCCCCAGTTCCTCTGCTGGAGGAGCTCAGGATGAGCAGCCACAAAGATTTTGTGCATTGGTCCTTTAAGAGAGCACCTATGTCTCTTGCAGACTCCTGTCTTTCTATGATGGACAGAATCTCTGCTGATTTCCATAGCCCAACATTACGTGGGTATTTTCCCACCTCTGTTGTTCTGGCTGGAGAACCTGCCTTAGGGTTGAGACTCCAAGTTACTTAGAGAGCCTTTGCAGCTGAGATATCTCTCTGGATTCTAAGATGCCACTGGTGAGATCAGGACCGGCTCTTTTCACATAACCCCCTTTTTTTTTTACCAGACTCAGTGTGGCATCTTCTATAAATTCTTGTTTATAAGACTTCTGTTCAGCTATTCTTCAGTTGGTTATTCAGGTGTGATCTTTTATATTTGACTTCAAATTTGGTCTTGGAAGGAAGTGAATATAACATCCACCTACTCCATTTCCATCTTGGATCCTGCCTATTTTCTTAACTTTTTCAAAGATGATAGAAGTAGTATCATTATGGAGCAATATTAATTTATGCAAATGATGAAAGCTTTAAAGTAGTTAGGGTTTAATTTTTATGCTCTGTTTGAAAAAAATATAGGTTAGATAAGTGAATTATATGAAAAAAAGGAGATTTGAAACTCAGGTTCACATAGTAAGATTCTTAAAGGTGGAATATTAAACTAAGTTGAAACAATATAAGCTACTGTGTGGTCAATGTCATGACCCCATATTAAAAGAATGTCAAAACTCTCTTTCAATTCTAAGCATAGTTTCCCATGGTTTATTCTTATTTGTGTCCAAATCCCCAGTCTGCCCTTACATGCTCTCTATCTTTTCAAAACTTTATGTTATCATGCTAGTCTCACAAAATAGGAGACATAATTGAATACGACCAATCCAGCAACCTCACTGCATGTTCTACATGTTAATCATAATGGGAAGTTAATGGAATCTAACAAAATGTAAAGGAAAATTCACATGAACTTCAAAGATCTACAGAAAACATCACCAATATCAAGACAAAGAGCTGTTAGTGCAGAGCAAATGTCAGGCCCTGAATTAGTGATGCCAAAAAGAAGAAAACAAAGATTTTAATGCTTGAGATGTTTTAAATCATATTGTATAAAGACAAGTGAAGGAGGCATGTATACAGTAAGGAACCAGAGGAAATATGGGTGACATATAGGAAGATCGATCATAGATATACAATACAGAAAACATATTTTTGTAAAAATGATGCATCAATGAAATATTTTCCAATGTTCTGACAGCACCTAAGTAGGTGTATAAAGGCCAAAATTTTGTCTTGATACAGAAGATTATATTGTAGTTATATATATTTTATTTTTATAGTTTTATGTTTTGACATATTAACAAAATTCTAGCAGGAGAATGACTGCCCTTCCCAGGGTAATTCTTAGACACAGCAAGGGCTCAGACAAGAACCTGTCCTTGACATGCAGACTGATGAAACCAGAGCCACAAGTCCTCTCTCTGGCCCTTGCAGTCCAGAGAGCATTATCCCACTTATAAAATAAATAAATCTGTGGATGCAATGTATAGCATGATGACTATAGTCATCATATTTGAAAATTACTAAGAAAGTAAATCTTAAAAGTTTTTATCTCAAGAAAAACAATTCATTACTCTGTATGGTGATGGATGTTAGTTAACTAGACTTATTGTGGTGATTATTTCACAATATAATCAAATATTCAATCATTATAATGTATACCTGAAACTACTATAACAGCAATTATGCCTCAATAAAAATAAATAAAACAAAGAAAAAAAGATCATTAGTCTGACAGCAAGTAATGGAGCACAAGTAGGGAAACCAGGTAGGAGGCAGAAATTAGTCTGGCAACCAACTATTGATTGATTCATTCATTCATTCATTTACTTGTGTATGCAGCACTAAAGAGACATCTCTGTATACAAGCTTCCTTTCTTACATTCTAATTTATAGTCCAATCTGCTCAGAGTTTGGCCACCAAGTTACCTATTATTAAAATGGGTTCTTAAGTTCTGAGAATCCAAGTGATGCTGCAATCCTGAGGCTGCTTGTTTTAGCATGGGTTTTCTGAAAATCAAAGGCATCTTGTTTGTTATTTGGCTTCTTTTGCCCTTAATACAAAGAGGGGGCCAAACTAGATAATCTGTAAAGTCCTCTAACATTCATCAAACCCTGCAGTTTTATGTCTCTTAAAGACATACCAAAAATACAAAGCAGAGACAAACTTTGAATGACTTCTTTAATGATGAATAGTAATTCATCATGATAAACATGGCAAAATGCTTTTGGGGCAAAGCATCTGTACACATCTGTTTTTTACATGGAATAGAGACATTGAGAAAAAAAACAAACAAACCTGACTGCCTCTGAAGGGAAGCCCAAGTTGAAGCTTGAATGTTAAAATTTGAAAATGATTTCTCTAGAAATATGAGAGAGATAAGCCTGAAGAGAGCATTGTGGAGTATTTAGTGCATTCACAATGATGTGACTGGAGCCTGGGGCAGGGCTTGGTGGGTGGAGTGATGGGTAAGTGATGTGTGTGAATCTGACTCCAGTGAGAGAAGAGAAACCATGCAGTAATTTGAATAAGAAATTCAATATAAAGAAGTATTAACTATAACAGGGAATTAGAACAGGGATTTTTCAGGCGAAAACCTCTTTAGTCTGGAAGTCAGTTTTTGTAAATAGTTTAATTGTGCACAGCCATGCCCATTCATTTCATGTTGTGCATAGCTGCTTTTATGCTATGATGGCAGAGAAGAATAGTTGTGGCAGAAACCATATGGCCTGCAACATACAAAATATGTACTTTCTGCACCTTTAAAAAAGGTTAATCCCTAAATTCAAGTAACAAGGAATTAGCTAGTAGGAAGCAATAGGAACTCTAAAAATGCAGGAATAGCATATATACAAAATAGTCATTAATCCTGGGGCTTACATAGAACACTGAGGGAAGCATCCCATCCCCAAGACTAAGATCTAGACCTGGTCTAAATGGAAATGCATATTACCTTGACTCATTCATGGCAGAGAACTTGCTGGGATGTCTTGTTGGTAGAATTTACAAAAGATATGTCTTCTGGAACTTGCTGGAACTCCATTCTCTATTACAAAGAGTTGAGTCACCAAAGACACTCTGCTAAAAATCCACCCGAAGCAGGCACCAGGGAAACTGCTGGCCCAGCATGTTTCTGGCCACTATGCCATCAAATCCTGGGGACAATAGGAGGTAGTTCAGTGGTAGAAGAGATGTGGATTTGCTATAAGTCAAGGGTTAAATCCTAGATAGGAGAATATGGTAAATATTGGCATTGTTTACAAGACTACAGTGGGGGAATATGATGAAAACTCTGTTGGATATTTAGAGTAGGCAGTGCTTGTAATAACCAGATGAAGGCTTTTAGTAGAGTATTAATGATATGAGCCAGAGCAGGAGAGAGGTCTACTCTACATACACACGTTTAAAAATAGTTTTTGAAAACAAGTGTGACCGAGATATTTACTGATTACCAATATTTCAGGTTCTCCATATATTTTCCAAGAACTTCCAGTTATATAGGTCTATACATAACTCTGATGAGCTATGAGCATAAGTGATGTGTGACACTTTCAGAGTAAAGCATCTAATAGTCAGTATGTGACTATAACAAAGGGGTCAGGGCAAATTGCAGAGAGAAGACAGATGTCAGGGAGTAAACCCAAGGCAAAATTTAAAGTCAGAAGCTTCTCACCCTCCTTGTAAAGGGAGATGCTGTCAGAGAAGGAAGCTTGCACAGAGCATGCATGACTGGAGACTTTGCCTCCTTGCTAAACATAGCAGCTGGAAGAGGAGTGGGGGCAAATATGGTCAATACTTGTCCTTATTGTTTGGAAAGCTGGACACTCACTGGATTTTGGCATGAATGGGATTCTGGGATAGAGTTTTTTTTATTTGATCTTTATTGTATTTTTTAATATAATGCACTTCTAGACAGTGAATGGAGACCAGCTAAACCATTTATGTTCATGATACCTTTTGGTGGGAAAAGTGGTTCCTGGTGTAGCCTTGAACTAAGCTGGCAGAGTGTGACAGGGTGATTTCTTTTGGGGTGTCTTAGAGGAGACAGGCTTTCAGGCAGAAACTTGCCATTATTTCCAAAGACCTTGGTGATAATAGTCAGCACTATGAACAATTTTTTCTTGTGTTATTTTCAATTGTTGAACCCCTGTAGTAGTTGTAATGACAAATATTTAAATAGCTACTTTGATATCATACTCTGACTTTTTCTCTTCCTTTACTTTTGTTACCCAGATATCCTAGGTTGAAACTTGTCATTATGTCTGATTATTAAACAACAGATAAACAACTCTTTTTTTTACATTGAACTCTGTCTTTGGAGATTTGCCTGGTAGGCAGCAAGTAATAGGAGCCCCCATACTGGATTTGGTAATATGACCTCCCAATTCTCTTCCCTTCTGCAGTACTCTTATGACTATGTTGGTTACAAGATGAAAGAAGCTAGCAGTTTTAAGTCACAGGCTGAAAAGAACATGTGACCAGATAACCAAAAAAGACTTTATATTAGCAAGATATAAATCTTTATATGTTAAGCTACTAAAAATGTAGGTTTGTTTGTTTGTTATCACAGCAGAACTTAGCATTTCCTTACTAATACAATGGATGCCACTGAGATTGCAACATAAGGTCACTTATTATAGGAAGATAGGATTCTAGAGGATGCAACTCATAAACAACAGAAATATTTAAGATAGTAGCTTTTAACTTTGGATGCTCATTAAAATTATATGATTTTTTTAAATTTTACAAAGTTCAAATTCCTACTCAAAAAAAAAATCTGATTTAATTGGTCTGAAATGAATCCATGCATCAACATCATTATGTTGTCAAGGCTCCATTATAATTAAAATGTGCAGTCATAATTGAGAATCACTGTTTTAGGAATGAGTTAAATCAGAGAAGAATACAGTTAAGTTTTTAAAAAGATAAGATGTTAAGACTGGCAAAAAAATCAGGAGACAGTGGCCCCTTAAATAACCCAAAGAAAAAATCACTTTAAGTGAGAATGGAATCATCATTAACAAAGTCAGAACAGAATTAAAAAATAATTTATTGCACTTGGTAATTAATAGGTTAGCTTAAAAGAACTGTTTAAGTAGACTGATGAGATTAGATATCTAGGTTGGAGACACCTGTAACAAATAAAAATAAGTATTTTTCTTTATAGAACTTTGTGATTTCAAGAAAAAGTGGGATAAAGTGGATATCAGTCATGAGTTCAGTTTTTCTTATTTCTTGTGTTTTTAGTTCTATTGGCTTTTATAGAGCTTTATGTGCGTAGACTTCAATGTACAGTATAAGAATATGTTTGCATTTGTATATGCCATATAACCACAACAGATAAAAATATATTATTTCCCATCAAACTAGCAGGAATGATCATTTTCAAATCATTGTTTTGAAGTAATTTTTCCTGGACTTGGCCTCCATATAAATAGAATCATAAAATATGTTTTTTTTCTATGTGTTTTTTCTTCAACATTATACATTTGGAATTTATCATTTTGTAGTGTGCATCAATACTTACTGCTTTTGTTCTTATGTGTAAAATTTCATTATATGACTTTTTTTAGTTTGTTTTCTCTACCCAGCAATACTAATATTCTCTGCTTGGGCTCTGTTTTATATATATTCACCTTGTTTGCTTCCCCTCTTTTCAAGCTCATAGTCCTTCATTCATTGCAGTTCAGAACCTGTGAGATATTAATTTATAAATGTTGTCAGGTTTTTATTTTATTTTTTAAAGGTTTTATTTATTTATCTTTAAAGGGGAAGGAGAGAAGGAGAGAAACATCAATGTATGGTTGCCTTTCATGCATCCCCTGCTGGGAACTGGCCTGCAGGGAACCAGCCTGCAACCTAGACGTGTGCCCTGACTGGGAATTGAACTGTGATTCTCTGGTTCGCAGACCTGTGCTTAATCCACTGAGCTACACCAGCCAGGGCTTGTTGTCAGGTTTTTATAGTTGTGTTGAACTATTCCATTATGGGCACAAGTGTAAATCTTGTGGTTTTTTTGTTGTTTTGCTTTGTTTGGTGATTGAAAATACTAGAGAATCCCTATCTATTAAAGGGAAAAGCTGTGAAGGGTGGGGGCTGAGATGTTTCAGAAACAGTGAAATGATTAATAGACTATATTACAGAGAAACTGATGAAAGATATATGTTGTAGAATAGAGTAGCTGTATTTTGCTTTGAATTTGCAAAAACCAACTCCCCCTCTTGAAACAGAAGAATATGCACTTATTTAAATTTGGGGGGCCCTGGCTTGTGTGGCTGAGTAGACTAAGCACTGGCCTGCAAGCCAAAGGGTCACTGGTTCAATTCCCAGGCAGGACACATGCCTGGGTTGTGGGTCAGGTCCCTAGGATGGGGCATGCAAGAGGCAACCACACATGGATGTTTCTGTTCCTTTCTCCTTCCCTTCCCTTCTCTCTGAAGGTAAATAAATAAAATCTAAATAAATAAATAAATAAATAAATAAATAAATAAATAGTAACTTTGGGGGAAGATATTGATCCCCCAAATAGCCATTTTAGTGTGTTTGGTTTTTTAAAAATGTGCCCAGACCATATGCTGAGGTTCAGTCTGATGCTCCACCAAGCAATGACTGCGTAAGGGCTACCCTGGTTATAGAAAAATAGATGGGGAAACTTCTGGTCAAGATGATGGCATAGGTAAATATGGTACTCACCTCCTTGCACAACCCACAAAATCATTGACTAAACTACAGAACAACCACCATTCAGAGCCCCTAGAAATCTAGTTGAATATAAGTCCTACAGCTATAAAATTAAGAAACCACGTCAAGACTGGAAGGAGTGGTGAAGATGTGGAACAGGCTGGTCCCACACCTATGTGTGGTGGATAAAAATCAGGTGGGATAACTCAGTAGCAAGAGATTCCAGCCTTGCATCATGCTACCTAGCCCAGGATTTCAGTGCCAGGAAGAGAAGTCCTCATAACTTCTGGCTGTAAAATCCAGTGAGACTTAAGGCTGTGGAAGACAGAAACTTCTGGAGTTTTTCATAAAGGGCCCATACACAGACTTATTTGAACTCACTTGAACTCATTCCCTCTGAACTCCAGTGCTGAGGCTGCAGATGGGAAGGCACCAGAGACTTAGAAACAGGAACTGAATTGTCTGGCATCAGGGTGAGGGCTGGAGGGTCAGCTTTCTCCTAGATTAAAATTCTGGCATAGGCCATTGTTCCTTCATAGAGTATTCCCCTCAAAAAGCCAGTAGGCAGGTGCCATATTGGAGACACCACCAACCTGGCTCTCAGTGTTTGCCTCACCCTGGCGATTCCCTGAGGCCCAATTGCACCCAACTCTTGGGCCCACCCAAGTTGTTCCCAGTGGCTTTTCTATACAAATGGCTTATCTTGTTTTATGCCTCCGATTTTCCTAAATTCTCTAAGACAAGTATCATCTGCCCTCAGCAAGCCCAGTACATCTCATTAAGTGGTCCTAGGTCTATCACTTGCAGCTGCTGATGTTGGTTCATAGCTTAGCCTCACCTGGGCACCTCCAAGTCTACCACAAGTAGTAACCACCTGAGGATTGCTTTGCAGCTTGTGCTGTTTGGTCCTAGGCAGAACACGGGTAGGGGCTGACTTTGGCCCCACACCTACTGGGAGGCTCCAGATCATCTTATCCAATGGACAGCTTCAGAATACATTGGAGTAACACTGCCCAATCACCTCTTTAAGTGACACAGTCAAGAAGCAGACTCGGCAGGTACCAGAGCCCTACTGAACTAAGTTCTGCTCTGTGGAGTGGTCCCCTGCATAGATGATCCTCCACAGTGATTAAAGATTGGTGGTTACTAGTAAAAGCTAGTTCTTGCAGCTGGTCAGCTTGGGTAAATCCTTTCCATTGACATGCTAACAGCAACTAAGTCTCATCTACAAGAAGAAAGTATGCACAGTCCTCACAGTGGGCACATTTTGAGTACCCATCTTGGGTGACAGAGGAGGCTGCGTCTCTGTACCCACCAAAACACCTACTGCATTAGGCCATTCTCCCAGGCATGGGAGATGTTTCAGCTCTACCTAGTACATACAAACAAACACAGGGAGGCTGCAAAATGAGGAGACAAAGAAACATGGCCCAAATGAGAGAACAGAACAAAATTCCAGGAAAAGAACTAAACAAAATGGAGACAAGCAATCTACTAGATGTAGACTTCAAAACATGATTGTAAGGAGGCTCAATGAATTTAGTGAAAACCTCAACAGTATAAAAAAGTACCAGTCAGAAATAAAAGATACACTAATTAAAATCAAGAACAATTTACAGGGAATCAGCAGGAAAGTGGATGAATCAAATCAGCAATTGGAATATAAAAAAGCAAAAAACAAAACAAATAAAACCAAGACAAAAATAATCCAAACAGCAAGAAGAAAAAATAATCCAAAAATGAAGATTGTGTAAGGAGCCTCAGGGACAACTTCAGGTGTACCAACATTTACATCATGGGGGCAAAATCAAAAGGAGAAGACAGACAGCAAGAAATTGGAAATCTGTTTGAAACAATAATGACAGAATCCTTCCTTAATTTGGTGAATGAAATAGAAGTACAAGTTCAGGAAGTGCAGAGTCCTAAACAAGGAAACCCACACAAAGGCATATTATAACTAAAATGCCAAAGGTTAAAAACAAAGAATCTTAAAAACAGCCAGAGAAAAGCAGTTAGTTATCTAAAAGGGAATTCCCATAAGACTTATTTTGATTTCACAAAAGAAACTTTGCAGTCCTGAGTGAACGGCAAGAAATATTTAAAGTGATGAAAAGCAAGGACCTATAACCAAGATTACTCTAACCAGCAAAGCTATTGTTTAAAATTAAGGACAAAGAGCTTTCCAAACAATAAAAAGCTAAAGGAATTCATGACCACCAAACCAGTATTACATGAAATTTAGAGGGTCTTCTTTAAAAAGAAGAATAATATAAAGAAGTAAACAGTAAAATGGAAATAAATGCATGTCTATCAGCAATTGAATCTTTAAAAAATAAATGAATAAGCAAAACAGAAACAGAATCATAGATATAAAGAATCGTTTGAGGGCTGCCATATGGGAAGGGAGCTGGTGGGTGGATGAAAAAGGTGAAGGGATTAAGAAGTACAAATTGGTTGTTACTGAATAGTTATGAGGGTATAAAGTACAGCGTAGGGAATATATTATTAATAGTCTAGTAATTATTTTTAAAATAATTTTATTTAGTTACTTTTTCAAGTACAGTTTTTTGTCTATTTCTTCCATCCCAGCCCCCCCTGCCCTGTGCTCCCCACCTCCCTCCCATTTCCACCCCTCTTAGTTCTCGTCCCTGTGTCCTTCATATTTGTTCTGCCAAATCCCTCCCCTTTCCCCCCTTAAATCTGCTTCCCTCTTCCCTCTGGTCACTGTCCCCTTGTTCTCTATTTCAGTGTCTTGGTTTTTATTCTTCTTGCTTGTTTGTTTTGTTGTTTAGCTTCCTGTTAAAGGTGAGATCATATGGTATTTGTCTTTCAACACCTGGTCTATTTCACTCAGCATAATGTTTTCCAGTTCCATCCATGTTGTTGCAAAGGGTAGTAGCTCCTTCTTTCTGCTGCATAGAATTCCATTGTGTATATGTACCACAAATTTTTGATCCATTCATTTACTGATGGGCACCTAGGTTGCTTCCAACTCTTGAATATTGTAAATTGTGCTGCTATGAACATTGTGGTGCATAGGTTCTTTGAAATTGATGTTTTAAGATTCTTAGAATTTAATCCTAGCAGTGGAATTGCTGGGTCAAAAGGCAGGTCAATTTTTATTTTTCTGAGAAAATTCCATGCTGTTTTCCATAATGGTTGTACCAGTCTGAAATCCCACCAACAGTGAACTAAGGTTTCCTTTTCCCCACAACTTCTCCAACATTTGTTGTTTGTTGCTTTGTTTATGATAGCCATCCTGACTGGTGTAAAGTGGTATCTCATTGTGGTTTTAATTTACATCTCTCTGATAGCTAGCTATATTGAGTATCTCTTCATGTGTCTCTGGATATTCTGTATGTCCTCCTTGGAGAAGTGTCTGTTCAAGTCTTAGTAAAGAGATCTTACCAGAAGACTCCTGATTTTGGCCTTTTTGTCTTTTATTTTTCTGAAGAAAAGTTAAGGAAAACACTTGGATATTGGAACGACAATATGAACACAGTCAATGAATAGCAAAGTTGATTTTCTAGTAAATGCCATTAGCACTAAGCATATCATTCTCACAGAAGGAGAGGAGTATTAAAACTAATACACATAGAATCTAAACATCTAAGTTATACATTTTCCTAGTATAACATTACTTGCCTCTATATGTGCCCAGATGTTACATGAATCTATCAAAGAGAAAAGAAAACAAAACAAAAATATTGTGTTCAATGAGTAGTGTAATAAAATTTTGGGCAACTGAGACAGCTTGTCTCCACTGAGAGGATAAGAACATGCTTGGTTTTCCTAATCCAATCTTGAGCTGGGAGTATATGTTCACATATCTTCTGCCCAAAACAGAAGGTAGACTAATAGTGAACATCCCTGCACATCCATTCTAGCATATCATTGGGTACTAATTCATTCAAAAATATTTACTGTTCACCTGTAATGTGCCACAGGAGGCCCTGGGTATATAACCCTGGACAGTGCTGCACTCACAGAGTTTATATTCTCATATGAGAAGCAGACAAAAGAGGGAAACAAGCAAGATCATTCCAGATGAGCATAAGTTTCATGAAGAAGTAAAACACAATAATGAGATAGAATAGGCTGTCACAACATTTTTGGGGAATGAAAGAAGGAACACAGTTCCTCCACAAATGTCACTTGGCAATGGCTTCAAGCAACACAGATGCCCCTTTCCTGGAGTTACTAATGGTGAGTGAGCATCCTTCCTTGCCAGCTATGCTATAAAAGTCCGTAAAGAAAGGATCCCCTTGCTCCCATGTTGGCCCCCAAACTCCTGCTTCACCACATTTCATCCTAAAAGATAAATCAGCTGTTCTTAGAAAAAAGTTTCAGTTGAGGCCCTAAATCTGAACAGAGACAAAATCTTTTGAGTGCTTTCTATGATCTAGGTCCTGTCTGTCAAACTCTACACATTTATTCACTTTCAACAAACATAACAGCTTTATAACCTAGGTGCTGGTTTTATCCCCTTTTTATAAACAAAGATGTTGAGGCATACAGAAATTTAGTTATTTGCCTAAATGTTATATATCTGTTGAGTAACAGAGTTGAGATGTAAACCAAGGCAACTGGCTTAGGGTCTGAGCTCTTTCCTCCATGTCATGGTAAGTGAAGGAGCCATATTAATAATAAAAATATATTTTCATTCCCACCCACTTCTGTAATATGTATACACATTTTTTGAAAAACCTCTGAGTGCACACATTATATTTATTTGCAAGGAGAACTGAAAGATCCAAGTGCCATACCTGCAAGGTATGAAACCACCTTCTTTTATTCTCTGTGTTCTTCAATGCAATTATTTGAGATAATCAAACTGACTCATGACTTTTTGATGATTAGAACCTCTGGACTCCAGAAAGAACAGTGTTATGCCACTGGGGAAATAAAATTTTGTTACTTGAAATTAGGTTTTAATTTGTAATCTCCCTCACTAATCTATATACTGCTAGAGATCTTGATTTACATTTTTTACATTTTGGTTAATATTTTTTTAAGATTTTATTTATTTATTTATCTTTAGAGGGTAAGGAGAGAGGGAGAGAAACATCAATGTATGGTTGCCTTTCGTGCATCCCCTGCTGGGAACTGGCCTGCAGGGAACCAGTCTGCAACCCAGGAATATGCCCTGACTGGGAATCGAACCACAATCCCCTGGTTCGCAGGCCTGTGCTCAATCCACTGAGCTACACCAGCCAGGGCTTACGTTTTGGTTAATATTATAACCCCAGCTTTTCACAGAGTTACAGATACACTCATAGTAAGCACTTATGAGTTGGATGGATGAATGAGTACGTGACAGGGTTACAGTTTCAAACCTACATATAATTATGATTTCTTGATTAGTTTTCCACTCTTCCACAGTAGAACAGTCATTTTTTCAGAGAGCAATGAACCATTAAGCAGTAAAAAGTTGCTGCTCTCAACTGGACCATCACTGTCAGGAAAAGAAAAAATTAAGAGAATGCAAATAATTGTTGCTTTGAACCCTTCACAGCTGAGGTGACTTTATTTGGATTGTCTTCTAAAATAATTATCTTTTTATAAGCATGCATTTGATTTTATCTGGTCAGTCATGAGTTATGCCTGTGTTTGGTATTCTATTTGGACTCCAAGTTACCTTCTGGGCCCCCATCTGTCCATAGGAAAGTGTTATACTTTTGATTTTCCCTTAGTCAAATCTGCTAGTTTTGTCCTACTCAGTTGTTATAGCACTTCAGCCTCCCTTCAGGGATCCTTGTTTTAATACTTACATTTTTCTCTACTATTCATTTACTTACACTGTTTCTCATATTTCTGTTGACATTATACTGACTTTGACACTTGACAGTTTTCTGAAGCTTTTGTTAAGTAAATTGAAAATTGGGATGGTACAACAGTAGTTCAGCCTGTATCAGTATGTTACACTTCTATTTCACATTCTCTGAGATCCTACTGTAGTTGCCTCTTTCTGTGGAGCTGATGAGTCAATTCCATTCGCTGTGTTAACCATATCGGTTTTCTATTTTCAATGGTAAGACTTTGAATCGTAGGCACTTATAAACTTAGTTGAAATTAAAGTAAAAAACAAAATAGTGAGAGGAAATATTTAAAAATTATACATCTTATAAGGACTTGAATCCAGAATGTATAAAGAACTCTTACAAGTCTGCAATAAAAAGACATAAACTCAATATAATAATAGAAAAGGATTTTAATAAACATGTCCACAAAGAAGAGATATAAATGGCCAAATAAGCACATGAAAATGTAATTAACATTAATTTTATTAGGAAAATGCAAATTTATTTCATACTAACCAGCATGGTTATAATAAAAAGTAAAGGCAATAACATCTGTTTTCAAAATCGTGAAAGAATTGGGGACTTCGTATATTGCTGATGGGAATGTAAAATTGTGCAATCTCTTGGAAAACAGTTGTAGTTCCTCAAAAAGTTAAACATTAGAGTTACCATATGACCCAACAATTCCATCCCTAGATAAACACCCATGATAAATAAAAACAAATGTCCTCACAAAAACTGATACTAATGCTCATCACAGCCTTATTCCTATGAGACAAAACTAATAAATGAATTTTTTAAATGTAGTATATTCATATAATAAAATTATACTCTTCCATAGAAAGAAGTAAGGTATTTGTATGCTACGATATACATGAACCTTGAAAACACTATGCTAATGAAAGAAGCCAACACAGCAAACTACATATTATATGATTCCATATATATGAATGTCCGGAACAGACAGAGAATAGTTTAGGGGTTGCCAGAGGGATAAAAATGTGAATAACTGAAAATATACATGAGATTATTTTTAAGGATAATGAAAATATTCTAAAATTAAGTTTTAGTGATAGTTGCACAATCCTCTGAGTGTAACAAAAACTATAGACTTGTACAATATAAGTAGATGTATCTTATTCCATATGAATTAGATCTCAAAATATCTTTTTAAAAAAATAATAATACAATAACCTTACAAACTCCACTGAAAAGTAGGTGTCATTGATTCAAAGAAGTTGTAAACTTAAGGAAAAGGTTGAAAGGGAAAAATAATTTCCAAAACTGAGTTATCAGTGACTGTGAATAAGACTGATCACAATCATTGTATGGCATGACACCATATCATTGCACATACATATGCTGGAAATTTGTTCATCAGTGAATACATGCTTTGTCTTTTCTTGTATTGATGCATTTTATTAAATAATATATTTATATTTTTAAATTTATATATCTCAGAGAAAACTCTGAGAACTTTTTAATAAATGGTTTCAGTTTAAAATAACATAAAAAGGATAAATTAATACACGAAATGAGTTTCCTCATTTTCTACACTGTTTCTTGGAAGACTATAGAAACATTACTTACTATGGGTGTACAGTGTGTGAATTTTGTTTAGATTTGTAAATCTTGACCTAATTCATTCTATGTCTCTGATATTGGATTTAAAGATCATCAGTGATGAGCAGAGAGGATACCCCTCTTAGGTTTTGTCAGATCTTATACCTGTTGATTTTTCTAGTGGAATGCACCACTGAAAATAGTAAGGTCTCAAGAGATAACAAACAACAAGCACCTCATTTATAGTGTCTTGTGGAGTAGCAAATGAGTGATTGGATTTTCTGTACATATAATTTTTTTCTATGTGTGCATGCTTGTGTGAATGTATGTGTTCATATCCTCAGAAGATATACCTTGTTTTAAACTGTTAAATTGCATAGGAAGGGAATACTATATATCAAAATGTTAATTCTCTTTATAATGAAAATAATGCAACTAGTATGAAACTAGTGTATTTAATTTTGAAATTATATTTTACCGAAAGAAGCCTGGCTTCTATTGACTCAGAAGATTCTTGTCTTATTTAATTGGTAGTGGTTGAGTTTTGTGAAAACAAGCATATGTCAATGTACAAGTTCATGTATAGTTGGTAAGCATAGATAAAACTAATTTGACATTGAAATTTATACTTAAGAAATGGTACACTTTGCGTAATCAATTTTTCATTATGTTGTTGAGATCAATAGCTACAAATATGATATTAAAACATTATTATTGATGGGGCACATGTCAGTATAAATTGTCCAGTTTTCTGTAGCATTTCATAAGTAGAAAAAATTGTGTTGTACTTTTTCCAATAATAGTCATATTGCTCTGTAGACAATGCCTGTTAAAGTCAGTGTACAGTAAATCAACATGAAGATATTTTCTAACATTGAGAAAAGGTAGAGCACATGTAGAAAAGACACTACTATATTTTTAAAAATATAACCTAAATTTTTTGATCAGAGGTTAAATTGGATTGTTGAAATAATGAGGATGCATGAGGGTTTTTTTGTTTTGTTTTGTTACCATTTGAAAACTAGTCCAGCCAACCACTTCATCAGGCTGTTGACCTTATGAAAATTATTAAATTGAATGTGTACCCTCAAATATTCCACATCAATGAGGTTGCTGCAGAATAGTCACATAGGATGAAGTAAATGTATGGAGTAAAGCTTTGGACTCCACAGAAATATGTTACACATTATGCTGTTAATTGTACTTCAGGTCCTAAAACCTTGATTACAAGCCCTGTAATCTCATTCACTTGAAAATAAATATCTATGAGATGAAGGTAGTAAGAAATATAATTATGCTAAATTGCTTAAACAATGGTGAACTTGTCTGAGAACATATGTCCTTTAAAATCTTGACCTTTTCGGTTAAATTTTACATGAGATTTTTTACTGATGCATAAAACAATGTCATAAAATTTTTATATTTAGTTTAAGTAGTCACAGTTTTTTTTAATTGTTCCACTTAACCATTTTTGCTTCAAAGATAACCCAATTGAAAATAATATAAATACATTTTAACCAGTGACCAATTATGTTTATCTGCCCTCTTTGAAACTGTATTAATTTTATTTATTGTCATTTATTTTTTAATATATTTTATTGATTATGCCATGACATTTGTTCTATTTCCCCCCTTCATTTCCCTCCACCCTGCATATCCCCTCACCCACCATCCCCCCTTTAGTTTATGACCACATGTCTCAAGTTCTTTAGATTCTATATTTCCCATACTATTCTTGCCCTCCCCCATCTATTTTCTACCTACCGTCTATGCTACTTATTTTCTGTACCTTCTCCCCCCTTCTCCTCCTCCCACTCCCCTGTTGCTAACTCTCCATGTGATCTTCGTTTCTATGGTTCTGCTCCTGATCTAGCTGTCCTCTTAGTTTGCTTTTGTTTTAGATGTGGTTCTTAATAACTATGAGTTTGCTATCCTTTCACTGTTAATCTTTTTTATCTTCTTTTTCTTAGGTAAGTCCATTTAACATTTCACATAATAAGGGATTGGTGATGATGAACTTCTTGAATTTGATCTTATCTGAGAAGCACTTTATCTGCTTTTCCATTCTAAATGAAAGCTTTGCTGGATAGAGCAATCTTGGTTGTATGTCTTTGGATTTCATGACTTGGAATACCTCTTTCCAGCCCCTTCTTGCCTGTTAGGTCTCTTTTGAGAAATCAGCTGACAGTCTGATGGGCACTCCTTTGTAGGAGACTGTCCCCTTATCTCTTGCTGCTTCTAGGATTCTCTCCTTAATTTTAATCTTAGCTAATATAATGATGATGTGCCTTGGTGTGTTCCTTCTTGGGTTCATCTTCTTTGGGACTCTCTGAGCTTCCTGGATTTCCTGGGAGTCTATTTCCTTTGCCAGATTGGGGAAGTTCTCTTTTATTATCTGTTCAAATAAGTGTTCCACTCGTGGCTGATTCTTTTCCCCTTCTGGTACCCCTATAATTCGGATGTTGGAATGTTTAAAGATGTCCTGGAGGTTCCTAAGACTCTCCTCATTTTTTTGAATTCTTGTTTCTTCATCCTTTTCTGTTTGGTCATTTTTTTCCTCCTTCTGGTCCACTCCTTTGATTTGAGTCCCAGTTTCCTTTCCATTACTATTGGTTTCCTGTGTATTTCCATTCATATCAATTAGTTTAGCCTTCATATGTTCCTCTAATTTGTGACTAAAATCAACCAGTTCTGTGAGCATCCTGATAACCAGTGTTTTGAACTGTGCATCTGAAAGTTTGGCTATTTCTTCATTGCTTAGATTTATCAGCTCTGGGGCTCTGGGTTCTTAAGCCATGTTTTGATCTGTTCATGCCCATTAGGTATGAGGAGCAGAGCCTTAGTTGTTTACCAGGGTGGGGCCAACCAGGTCACTGGTTTGTGACACTGTACATGGGGGCAGGGTCAGAGAGGGTCAATGGCAGTTCCTTCTGCCACTTCCTGCCACTGGGGCCTGCATGGTCCGTCTCACTGCTAGCTCCTTCATCGCTTTATCTGCGCATGAATGTGTGACCTCTATCAGCCCTCAGTGGGTCCAATGCCTTGCGACCTCAGTGGGTCTGCCCACTTCTCCACACCTGGGATCCGCCCACAGTTGCTGGCGGACCTGGGTTGTGCACCCAGGTTGGTCAGGTGGATCTTTCCTGCCTGACCCTGCTCTGCTGCTGGCTCTGCCCCTCTTACCAGTTTGGCTGAAGGATTCGTTGTTGTTGGACTTCAGTGTAGTTCAATTTTCTGTGGTTTGGCTGTATTTTTGTTGCTAAAACTTTGTTGTTTTTAAACTTAGTTGTGGGAGAAGGCACAGTGCTTCCACATACTCCTCCATCTTGGCGGAAGTTCCCTATTTATTGTCATTTAAATAAGATGTTTAAAATAACTTCACAAGGGCACATGTTTCAAAAAAATTCATGTTATATTTATAAACAAAAGGATATCGATTCATTGTCTGGACAAACACAGCACTTTCTGGGGCACCCAAACCTTCCTATAAAACATAAATAAAAATTAAATTCACATAGATAAATTGATATTCACATTTTAAAAGGCACATATTTGCAGTTTAGAGAATCATTTACTTCCAAGTAAAGTGATTATGGTGTAAGCAGACTGTGAAGGAAATAATAAGAAAAATTATGATTTAGTAGGTGGCCTAAAACAATTCATTTCTGTGTGAAAAGTAGTCATCAATGATAAAAGTTTGTCATTCTATAAATATTTATTAAACCAAATTCCTATAACACTGGGAGATTCAAAAACAGTATTTTTTATTTGATTTTTTATTTAATTATTCTTCAAGTACAGTTTTCTGTCTTTTACTCTCATCCCAGCCCAGCCCCCACAGTGCTCCCCACCTCCCTCCCATTTCCACCCCCCGTAGTTTTTGTCCATGTGTCCTTTATACTTGTTCCTGTGAATCCTTCCCCTTTTTCCCTGAAATTCTCTCCCCTCTGGTCCCTGTCAGCCTGTTCTGTATTTCAGTATCTTTGGTTATATTCTGCTTGTTTGTTTGTTTTGTTGTTTAGGTTCCTGTTAAAGGTGAGATCATATGGTATTTGTCTTTCACTGCCTGGCTTATTTCACTCAGCATAATGCTTTCCAGTTCTATCCATGCTGTTGCAAAGGGCAGGAGCTCCTTCTTTCTTTCTGCTGCATAGAATTCCATTGTGTATATGTACCATTGTTTTTGGATCCATTCATTTACTGATGGGCACTTAGATTGCTTCCAACTCTTGGCTATTTTAAACTGTGCTGCTATGAATATTGGGGTGCATGGGTTCTTTTGGATTGGTGTTTCAGGGTTCTTAGGATATACTTACTCCTAACAGTGGAATTGCTGGGTCAAAAGACATATTCATTTTTAGTTTTCTTAGAAAGACAGTACTAGTAAGAAGTTTTAATTTTGTAGGGCATTAGTCTCTTAGGGTAATAATAACAATATACCACAGAAACTAAGAGTATTGAACAACAGAAATTTCTTTTCTTACAGTTCTTCAGTATAGAAGTCTAAAATCAAGGTATTAGAAAAGTTAGTTTCTCTTGGGGCCTCATTTCTTGGCTTGCAGATAGCCACCTTCGTGCTATGTCCTCACATATGTTTTTCTCTGTGTGTGCACACTCCTGTGTGTCTTCCTCTCCTTATAAGGGCAACCATTCCATTGGACTAGGACCCCACCCTTATGACTTCAGTTAACTTTAATTATATTTTAGACACCCTATCCCCAAATATAGTCACTGAGGTCTACAACTTCAACATGAATTTTGGTGTGACTCAATTCAGGTCATAACAGAAACTAAACAATATGCACGAGTATCTTTGGTATACTTAGTGGGTTTTCTAAAAATTATATAGGATTTAGAGAGATAAAAATGTTAGAATCTTTAAGGGTCTGAACATTAGTTATTTTATCCCTAAGGTGAAGTGAGATAGTCTACATCACATTAACAAACTTCTCAATTCAAAAATATGATGAATCTTCTCTGTACCTTCTCCAGAAAATAAGTAGCATAGATGGTAGATAGAAAATAGATTGGGGGGGCAAGAATAGTATGGAAAATATAGAATCTAAAAGAACTTGAGACACATGGTCATAAACTAAAGGGGGGGTAATGGTGGCGATGGGGTTAGGGTGGAGGGGAATGAAGGGGGGAATAGAACAACTGTAAGGGCATAATCAATAAAAATATAATTAAAAAAATATGATGAATCACTGAACCTGATCAAAGTAGACTTTATAAATCTGACAAAGGGCAGGCCCTAAGAGCATGTAGGTTTTCCTTGAATGGTATTGAACACAGTGATGACATCACCTCCCATGGGCAAGACCTGATCGAAGCAGAGTTAGACATAGTGACCAAGTAAGAAAATGGTGAGCAGAGCAGTTTGGTGAGAACTTGAAGGACTTACAGGGAAACAGTGAGAATGACATCTACATTAGTGATTACATAGATTCTTGAAAGTCAGTCTGTGGATATATTTCAAACTGAGGAGAACAGATACTACACTTGATCTTAGCCAAAAGGCTGAGAAGCAATGAGGATATATTTTAAATTAGGTGCCAATGACAAAATTGTAACTTTTGAGCCTGAAAGTAATACACTTAAGGCAATGAAGGATTGTTTGTCTTATAAGAGGAAAAGTGAATGGATTGCAAGGCAAGTTAGTGGTCTGAACAACCTATGGTCTGTCCAGTAACTAGGGAGCCAACTGAAACAATGCAGCCAGTGAACCATGATCACTCTCAAGCTTCAAACTTACATTTTTTCCTATTTATGACAGATTTTGTTATTTTCTTTACAAAAAAATTGTTTCCTGAAAGAAGAAGAAAGAACCAAGATTATAAAGTAGCTTTTCAATACTAGTTGTTCTACAAATATCACATTTAATTATCAAAATAAAACTGAGTTCACATATAACATCATAATTTCATGAGATTGTTAAACAAGTCTTGGAAAGTCAAAAGATCACCACAATATTTGTGAGGAATTCATACACATTGTCAATTCTGTGTTCTCCAAAGAATGAGCTTTTTGGACGTCATAATGAACAGTTCCAGTGTTCTAATATAAAGTGGTTTGATGAAAGCTGGTTTATATGAAAAAGCAGACAAATCAGGAATAAGATTACAAACTAATGACCTATGCTAAAGGCCAGGAAGGGAAGGGGTGGGAGATATTCGGGAATGTAAGAGTATTAGAGATAGGCAGAGGCCAGAAAAATTGACAGTGTGGCATCATGCCATCTCATTGCATCATCCTGCCCCATTGCATCATGCAAACCTATCATGTCAGGATTCCCTGGCTTCCATTCTTTACTTCTATGAGAGTAATGTAAGATCATGTCAGAACACCATGTCAACTTCTGTGATTCACTGAATTTGTTAAGATGAGAAATGGAAGTGCAAATGAACATAAGTTGTTCTAGTTTCAGTTTATCAGGTCTGCCAGACAAAGTCCAGCCATTGTTAATATAATGAGACTGGTTTATGTGGCATCAATGTAACCTGACAGACAAGGAAAGTAGACTGGAATGCACATGCGTGAACAGTAATGACTTCACTAGTCATTGAGGGTTGTAGATGCTGCTGAGTGAGCATGTATACTGTGTTGTCATAGCATTCAAAACAATTGGGCAAGTAGAGCAATGAATCTGCATCAAATTTTGAGTTAAGCTTGGACATTCTAATGCAGAAACTATGTGGATAATTCAGAAGACTGTAGCTATGGGCAATTAGTGATTGGTAGCTTCATCATGACAATGCACCTACTTGTTCATGAATCACATTTCATACAGAATTTTTTGGCAAAACATCCAATAACCCAGTGACTCAGCCCCTCCTACAACCTGGATTGGATGCCCTGAGATTTCTGGCTTTTCCCAAAATTGAAATCGCCTTTGAAAAGGAAGAGATTTCGGTCTGTCAATGAGATTCAAGAAAATACAGGGCAGAGGTTGGCAACTGTGTGAGGTCCCAAGTTGCTTACTTCAAAGGGGACTGAGACATCGTTGTCCTATGTACAATGTTTCTTGTATCTTGTATCTTGTATCTTCTTCAATAAATGTCACTATTTTCCATATTAGATGGCTGGATACCTTCAGGACAGACCTCATATATCAAACAATACAGTGAACAAATGAATGGACAAGAATTTTTGTGCCTATAAGACAGCTCCCTGGGCTGTCATACAATGGGACATTTGAAATAGGCCATATGAACATAATTATATATAAATGAAATGCATATATATTATGATCAAATGAATTATTATTGAAGTAATGAGTGAAGTAATTTAGAAAAATTATGGCTATTTAAAATATACCTGGGAACTTTATGACTAACTGTGTTATCAATCAGAAAAAAATCGCATGTAAAGTCAACAAAAAAATCAAGATTTACAAAAATAAAAAATAAATATTCTCAATCAAGTCCACCAGTATTTAAGCTATCTAGCACCAAACTAATCCTTATTATCTTCATCCCTTAGATCATATTTATTTGCAAACTAAATGAGATTATATGGTTTATTATCATGATTTTAAGACCTGAGCTACTGTGATTTATTTAAAGTAGTCTTTACCAGAAATATTCAAAAATTTTTCTTATTTTATAATAGAGAGTGTTGCCTACTTTCTGAGATATAAAGTGTTTCTTTTTTTACTGTAGTTTTTGAGAGCTTCTTAGTCCAATGAGCCTATTATGTAGTGAATAAAAAAACATTTAAAATGTGCTGTTTTAAAACTCATCCATGTGCATTTTAAAACATATATACACATCATATTTCCATGTTCTAGTTTAAATATGTATGGCTCTGTAGTATTTATAGTTATTTGTAGGCTATCAGAAATGTGATAGCATTTAAGTACCATTATAACTGGGTTTGTTTACTTGAATATTCTAGTATTGAAATTTGGTTAAATTAAATTCAAATTTAAAAAAAAAGTAAGTCACAGCACAAGAGTCTTGACCTAGAATGTACAATACTGGATCTTAATGAAAGTAGAAAAATATTTATCTTAAATATATTGCACAAGCTTTCCAGAAATTAATTGCTACTACACAATAACAAACAAAAACACCTATGCTTCTCAGGTTCCTTTAATTTAGCTTTGGAGAAGACTTTTCTTGTGAGGATCACATCCCATTATAGTTGTTGAGAAGCATGGTTTTGACTAACTAGATTTTGAGAATGAAAACCATTCATGCCTGTATTGATCAAGTTAGGTTTCCTAGAGAAAAGAAATTAAGGTGATTGTTTTTTAATATGAACAATATATTTCAAATATTTTTTAATTAGTGAGATATCCATTCATTTACTGATGGGCACCTAGGTTGCTTTCAACTCTTGGCTATTGTAAATTGTGCTGCTATGAACATTATGGTGCATAGGTTCTTTGAAATTGATGTTTTAGGGTTCTTAGGATATAATCCTAGGACTGGGATTGCTGGGTCAAAAGGCGGGTCAATTTTTATTTTTCTGAGAAAATTCCATACTGTTTTCCGTAATGGTTGTACCAGTTTGCAATCCCACCAACAGTGAACTAAGGTCCCCTTTTTCCCACAACCTCCCCAACATTTGCTGTTGATTGCTTTTTTTATGGTAGCCATCCTGACTGGTGTAAAGTGGTATCTCATTGTGGTTTTAATTTGCATCTCTCTGATAGCTAACGATATTGAGCATCTCTTCATGTGTCTCTGGATATTCTGTATGTCCTCCTTGATGAAGTATGTGTTCAAGTCCTTTTCCCATTTTTTAATTGGGTTGGTTGTCTTCTTAGAGTGGGGTTGTGTAAGTTCTTTGTATATTTTGAAGATTAAACCTTTGTCTGAGGTATCATTGGCAAATATGTTTTCCCATACAGTTGGTTGTCTTTTTAATTTAATACTGTTTTCATTAGCCACGCAGAAGCTTTTTATTTTGATGAGATCCCACTTGTTTATTCTTTCCTTTATACTCCTTGCTTTGGGGGACATATCAGTAAAAATGTTGCTGTGTGAAATATCTGAGATTTTCCTGCCAATGTTCTCCTCTAGGACTTTAATGGTTTCAAGGCTTATATTTAAGTCTTTTATCCACCTTGAATTTATTTTGGTGTATGGTGTAAGTCTGTGCTCAAGTTTCATTTTTTTGCACGTAGTCGTCCGGTTCTCCCAACGCCATTTGTTGAAGAGGCTATCTTTACTCCATTTTATGTTACTGCCCCCTTTGTCAAATATTGTGGTACATATACACAATGGAATTCTATGCAGCAGAGAGAAAGGAGGAGCTACTACCCTTTGCAACAACATGTATGGAACTGGAAAGCATTATGCTGAGTGAAATAAGAGAGGTGGTGAAAGAAAAATACCATATGATCTCACCTTTAACAGGAATCTACACAACAAAACAAACAAGCAAGCAAAATAAAAACAAAGACACTGAAATAGAGAACAAGGAGACAGCGACCAGAGAGGAGAGGGTAGGGAATTTAAGGGGAAGGGGTTTGGAGGAACAAGTATAAAGGACACAGGGACAATAACTAAGGGGGGTGGAAATTGGAGGGATGTGGGGAGTACGGGGGCAGGGTGGGCTGGGATGGGAGAAATAGAAAACTGTACTTGAAAAATAACTAAATAAAAATTTTAAAATAAATAAATTAGTGAGAGAAAGCCAAACTGGAACACAAAATCATAATAAAATTAAGTAATTACTAATACGTTGAAAGGCCATGAAGCATGTATAAAATTGTCAGAGAAAAAGAAATAGAGCCTTGGCTGGTGTAGCTCAGTAGATTCAGTACAGGACTGTGAACCAAAAGGTTGCTGATTCAATTCACAGTCCTGGCACATTCTCGTGTTGCAGGCCAGGCTCCCAGTAGGGAATGTTCAAGACGCAACCACACAATGATGTTTCTTTCCCTCTCTTTCTCCCTCCCTTCCCCTCTGTCTATAAAAATAAATAAAATATTTTATTTATTTTTTTAAATATTTATTTATTTATCTTTAGATGGGAAGGAGAGAGGGAGAGAAACATCAATGTATGGTTGCCTCTAGTGCATCCCCTGCTGGGAACTGGCCTGCAGGGAACTGGCTTGCAACCCAGGCATGTGCCCTGACTGGGAATTGAACTGCGATCATCTGGTTTGCAGACCTGCGCTCAATCCACTGAGCTATACCAGCCAGGGTAAATAAAATATTTTAAAAAGGAATAGAAATAATACCCATTGTATAAACATTTCTAGGGATCATGTTACGCTATTTAGCATATAAATCAACAAAAGTACACATATGAAGTATAACCAAAATGTCATTTTAAGGCAACAATGTAATGTAGAGGAATTGGACAATCTGAATTTGTATCCTAACACTGCTATCAGTTTCTGTCCTCTATCTCTATCTGTGAGTTTCTGTTCTAGACATTTAAATAGTCTATGCCTCCATTTCCTTAAGTGTAGAATGGGGCAAGTATTTCGTGAGTTTGAGCATTATATTAATTAGTACTTATTAAACAAGTAAACATTATTTTAATCAAGCTAGATATTGTAATATTAATTTGACTGCAATATTGAGATAATGCATTTAAAAATATATCTCCTAATAAGAAAATGAATAATTCTTGTTAACTAGTTTAAGAAATGTACACTTAAGCTATTTTTAATTTAAATTAATTTGAACTATGGCATTTCAATCTAGATAGTTTTCATTTATCACTTTAAAATATTAATTTTCTTAATTGGTTTTAATTTCTTTAAAAATATTTATTAAATGTATTGATCACTTACCATGTGTGTTGTGCTATAGATAGGAAGATATATTGAAAGGCTACTGTATCTCACTCTTTCAATAGATAAGATAGAGATTATTTTGAGAGTCTATATTAACTTTTACATTATTGGGACCCTAGTTATAATGTAGCATATATCTTAGTATAGTAAATTAAAACTTACTAGTTTATGGAAATAAGAGGGGAGTTTATAGAAATGAATGCCTACATTAAGGGAAAAAACCCTCAAATTAACAATCAAACTTTATACCTCAAATAACTAGAAAAAGAAGACCAAACTAAGTCCAAAGTTACAAGAAAAAAAATAGAATGGAAATAAGTGGGGAAAAAGTCTGAAAAGCAATAGGAAAAAATAAATAAAATAGTTTTTTTAAAGAAAAACAACATTGGCCCTGACTGGTATAACTCAGTGGATTGAGCACGGGCCTGCAAACCAAAAGATTATGGTTCGATTCCCAGTCAGGTCACATGCCTGGGTTGCAGGCCAGTTCCTAGCAGGGGCCAGTTCCCTGCAGGGGCCACACAAAAAGCAACCATACAATGATATTTCTCTCCCTCTCTCCTTCCCTTCCCTTCTAAAAATAAATAACACTAAAAAAATAAAGAAAAACAATATTGACAAACTTTTAGCTATACTAAGAAAAAAGATGACTGAAATAAATAAGGTCAGAAATGAGAGAGGAGACATTACAACTAATACTATAGATTTACAAAGGGTCACAAGAGAGTATTATGAACACTCAAATGCCAAAAAATTGGATAATCTAAAAAAAATGAATAAATTCCTGGAAACGGACAACTTATCAAAACTAAATCATGGAAAAAAAGAAAATTTAAACAGACAAATAATGACTTCACTGGTGAATCTATAAATATTTAAAGAATTAATAGCAATTCTTTTCAAGCTCTTCCAAAACAATAGAAGAGGAGTGAACACTTCTCAACCCAGTTTATGAAGCCAACGTTACTCTTATACCAAAATCATAGAAAAGTACTAAAAAACACTAAGACAATATCCCTGATGAATGTGACAGAAAAATCCTCAACAATATACTTGCAAAAATAATCTAACATTATATTAAGAGAATTATACATCATGATCAATGAAATTCGACACTTGGGAAGTCATGATGTTTCAACATATATGAATCAATAAATATGATAATATCAAAATATGTAGAAAATGTGTTTGATAAACATTAGCATTTTGTCATGGTAAAATTTCTCAAGAAGTCAGGTGTACAAGGAATGTATTCCATGATAATAATAAATATATATGACAAGTAGACTGCTAACATAATGCTCATTGGCAAAAAGACAAAAGCTTTTGCTCTAAGATTAGTAATAAGACAAGGATGCTCACTCTCACCACTTTTATTCAACAGATAGCATTAGGAGTTCCAACCAGAGCAATTTGTCAAGAAATAACAAAGACATCTAAATTAAAAAAAAGAAAAGTAAAATAGTCTCTGTTTGCAGATGACAATGTCATATATATATGTATATGTGTATATGTATATATGTACATATATGCATGCATGTATATGCATATGTGTGTATACACACACATGTAAAATTCTTACATAATGATTTCACCAAAAACTCAGAACTAATTAATGGAAACAGTAAAGATGCAAAATACAAAATCAACACAAAAACTAGTTATGTTTATATACCTGAAAAATTTACTATTGAAAGGAGAGATGAAAAAAAATCTCATGTACCAAAGCCTCACAAAGAATAAAATACTTAGAAATGAAATTACAAAGATGATAAACCTATACATTGAAAATTATAAGACACTACTTATATGAGGAAGACACAAATAAATAGATAGTCTGTATCCATGGATTAAAACAATTAATGTTGTTAAAATGCCCATGCTACTGAAAGTAATCTATAGTTTCAAAGGGATATTTAACAAAATTTTATTGGCATTTTTAATAACAATAGAAAAATAGTCCTAAAATTTACTGGAAATTTGACAAAAGATCCTGAAAAGACAAAGCATCTTGAGAAAGCACAAAGCTATAGGCATTTCACACTCTTATGTCAAACTATATTACCAAGTCAAAATAAATAGCATATTACTATCCTAAAACCAGACAAATAGACCAATGGAACAGAATATAAGATATAAACTGACATGTATAAGATTAAATAGACTTTGGCAAGGGCACCAAGACCACACAATAAAAAAAGATCCTCCCTTCAATAAATAGTACTGACAATACTGGCTAATCATATGCAGAAGAATAAAACTGGACCCCTAACTTACACCAGTCACAAAAAGTAGCTCAAACTGAGTTAAAGACTTAAATATAGGACCCAAAACTTTAAAACTAGAAGAAAATATAGGGAAAAGCTTTTTGACATTGGTCCTGGCAATGATTTTTTGATGTGACACCATTAATCATACGCAACAAAAGTAAAGAAGAGAAAAATGAGAAGGAGGAGGAGAAGAAGAAGAAAATGAAGAAAAAGGAGGAAGAGGAGAAGGGGGAGAAGGAGAGGAGGGGAAGGGGAGAGGGAGAAGGAAAATATATCAGACTAAGAAGTTTCTGTACAGCAAAGGAGACAATCAATGAAATGAAAAGACAACATATAGAATGGAAGAAAATATTTGCAAACCATATATCTGATATTCAAAAATATAAGGAACTCATACAATTAAAGAGCAAAAGCCAAATAACCTAATTTAGAAATGGACCAAGGTCCTAAATAGACATTTTTTATCCAAAGAAGATATACAAATGACCAATAGGTATATGGTGTTCAATCTCACTAATCATCATGGAAATGCAAATCTCACCACAATTAGATATCACCTTATATCTGTCGGAAAGGCTTTTATGGAAAATAATATATAACAAGTATCAGCAAGGATTTATAGAAAGGGCCCCTCCGTTGTACAATGCTAAAGAGAATGTAAATTGGAAGAGCCATCATGGAAACCAGTATGGAATGTTCCTTTAAAAAATTAAAAAATACTACTACCATATAATCCATCAGTTCCATTTCTGGGTATATATCCTAAGGAAATAAAATCAGTATCTCAAAGAGAGATATGAACCATCATGTTCATTGAGGTATTATCTACAATAGCCAAAATATAGAAATAACTTGTTGCTAATGATGGAATAATGGAGAAATATATATATATATATCCTATATTCATAATCACCATCAAATTGTATTTGGCTTGATTATCAGGGCTTTAGATTATTCATTTTTTTCTATCTGGCACATAGTGGGCAATCAATAAACATTATTCTAGTGAAAATTATTTAAACTTAATGAAATAAGTTTGAGTTAATAAAATAATGAAATCTATGGTCAAGGTATGCAATATGTCATAGTACTAGAAATCTCAGCTACCTATGCTATGGAAAGCTATTTGTTTATAATCAGCTTATAGTAATATTAATACTATAGGGTATGTTCAGTCTATGAGCATATGTTTTAGAATGTTAGTGCAAATATGAGGAAGCCACGTTATCTTTAAAAATTTCTGGAGATAAAAAAAATGTAAGAAACAATTCATCTGGTGTCTTTCATCTAAAAATAGTCTGTTGTCCTATGATTGAGGAGCTGGCACATGACAGATAAGAAAATGTAAGAACAGTCAGGGTCAATTTGTAGATGTCCTTCAACTTAGTGGTAAGACAATAACAGCAATTATTGTCTTGAATTGATTTGTTTCTTTAATTGGGAGTAATGTGTTGTAATAGCGAACAAGCTGACAGTAACCAGAGGGAAGAGGGGAGAGAATTTCAGGGGAAAAGGGGAAGGGTTTACAGGAACAAATATAAAAGGCTCGTGGACAAAAACTAGGGGGATTGGGAATGGGAGGGAGGTGGGGAGGTCTGGGTGTGGGCTGGGATGGAAGTAAAAAGAATTAATTTATCTAAATTCAGAGAGATCCACATGTTCCCCTTGCTATTTAAATAATTGCTATAAATTTTAAAAAGAGAGAGAGAAAAGAGCAAATAATAAAATCCTATAGGGCTCAGTAGATCTCGTGGCTATAAATATTTCTTGTAGTTTTAAAGAAAGTATTGTGTTGAATTACTTTTCAGTTGGCCATTTAATTATTAGAAATTGTTCAGCTTTATTGAAGTATAATGGAAAAAATGTATGTGTTTAAGATGTATAATTAATTACTTGACATATGTCTACATTGTGAAATCATTACCACAATCAGGTTAATGAACACATTTATCGTTAGTACATTTGTACCTTCTTTTCCAAGAGTCCTCCCCCTGATAGACTCCTTCATCCCTCTTAAAATTTGGGATAACTTATTTTGTGTTTGACTATTATTTCCAGCTAAGTCATCAATAATATCTATACAACATTCCCCCAAATTGGGGAATTAAAGAGTATTAGTATGCAAGTATAGTGTAGGATGTTGAAGACTTAAGGGTATATGTGTGTGTGCATATATCTAGTAAATATATGTATATATATATTCCATATTTTTACTAGAGATTCTTGAAGACTCAAACACCTTCATCATCTAAAATAATAAATTACAATGGTAGAAAGGTATACAAAGGAGTTGACAACCTATAAAAGTAGAAAGCAAATGCCACCAGGTATAGACACTTGCTGAGCTTTGTGATGAGGTAGCTCTTGCTTTTGAGAACCTTCATTTGGATGAGAACCAGAAAGGCTCTATTTCTTTACCAATAAAATTTGGAATATTTGAATTTTAGCAAATGTTCTAGGCCCAGTGACTTGATTTTAAAAGCAGTATTCTACAGGGCATAAGAGACAGTAGAATAATGGGGATTAGAGTTAGAAGAATTGTGTCTTTATAGAATTTGTAGACATTAATATTTATTATGAAAATGTTAGCTATCTCAATTTTCACTCAGTTTTTGACAGTAAGGACAATGGTCCTTAGGGAAAATTCATGTATCTCTGAAGAAATAGAGGTTTATCAGCAAATATATATTAGGAAAATAAAATAAAAATTTCCAATATGAATAAAAGTCTGGGGTCAACATTTATATGAACAAAATTATTGTGCACATATAAGGCATATGCAGACCTCACATCAAAAATTGAAAAATTAGTTGTCTTTATTTTACTCTAAATTTTTTTTTCTTTTTAAGGAGAGCTTAATATTTTCTGCAAGGGAAGTAATGTGATTGTGAATCTTTACTGAAGCAGGTAGCTTATTCCTGCCCTTTGAAGCACCAATTCAAAAATATTTTCTTCTACTGTCAGTTTTGGCTTTAGGCACTTCAAAATTAATAGACTGGGTCAAGTGAACAGCATATTTACAGCTTGTGTTGGATAAAAGTGAACAGAAATATGTTGCTACCAAATGACTATAAGCAAACATTTATAAGGAACTGAAACTTTAAAAAAAAACTGGGACAACAAAGTGATTGTATGGAATCTAAGAAAATATACATTGCTTCTTGCTTGTTGTCTATCACAGGTTATATTTTCTGTCCTGCGGTTTTATTGTTGGGCTAACTACATGCGATGCTCATTTTGCTTTGGGTCTGTTAGCAGCACTATTTATGAAATGAGACCTCCTCAGTGCCTTATGTTAATTTATAATAGGGGAATAAATTCTTATGATAGATATCATGAAGAAAAAATATTTTGACAACTTTTTAAACATTTTTGGTTATAGAGGGAAATCTATATGAACAAGAAAGGATAAAGAGCAATGGCTGGTAACAGACATGGACAGGTGATCCCACATAAAGCCCTAGCAGGTTTAAAACAACATGGCTACTGAATAATTTAAAGAAATACATGTTATAAACATTGGACCTTCATTATTCCATCCATTATAAATAAATAACTTATGTCTTTTAATATATTTCTGTGTGTATCAACCAAGGTGAAAATCGGAAATCTTGAAACAACCAACATAAGCCCCCTAACATTTATTTTAATGGAGAATATTTCATTTCTTTTTTGTCTTGCTATTTCTCAAAACATCAAGAGAAGGATTTACGTACTAAATAATCTAAAAGTACACAATTTTTTTTGTATCAGAAGCAGGGCCAAGCGCGGGCCTGCGCATCAAAGGATCGGGGTTCGATTCCCAGTCAGGGCAAATGCCTGGGTTGCAGACTGCTTCCCTGCAGGCCAGTTTCCAGCAGGGGATGCACAAAAGGCAACCATACATTGATGTTTCTCTCCCTCTCTCCTATAAATAAATAAATAAATAAATAAATAAATAAATAAATAAATAAATAATAAATAAAATCTTAAAAAAAAAAAGAAGCAGGGCCAGCTTTATAGGATTCCTATGGGATCAATGAAGTCACACAGGGTTCATGCTTAGAATGGGGCCCACACTTGGTATAATACTCTGCAGACACTGTCTTAAAATTTTTAATAATGTTTACAAAGCCACAGCAATCAAAACAGCTTGGTACTGGCATAAGAACAGACACATAGATAAATAGATCAGAATAGAGAGCCCAGAAATAAACACATGTCTCTATGGTCAATTAATATTTGACAAAGGAAGCAGGAGCAAAAAGAGTAAAAATAGCTTCTTCACAAATGATGTCAGGAGATCTGTACAGCTACATGCAAACAAATGAAACCTGACCACCAACTTACACCATAAATAAAGATAAACATAAGATGGATAAAACACTTCAATATAAATAGTGACACTATAAAAGTCCTAGAGGAGAACATAGGTAGAAAAATCTCAGATATCCCAGGCAGCAATATTTTCACCAATATGTCCCCTAGATCAAGGTATATAAAGGAAAGAATGAAAAATGGGACTTCATCAAAACAAAAAGGTTCTGAACGGCTAAAGAAAACAATCAGCAAAATGAAAAGAGAACCAACCATATGAGATAATATATTTACAAATTATACCTCAGACAAGTGTTTGATCTCCAAAATACATAAAGAACTCACACAACTCCACTCCAGGAAGACAAACAACCCAATTTAAAAAATAGGTTAAGGGCCTAAACAGACATTTCTCCAAGGAGGACATACAGAGGGCCTAAACAAATGAAAGGATGCTCAGTATCACTAGCCATCAGAGAGATGTAAATTAAGACCACAATGAGATACCACCTCACACCACTGAGAATGGCCATCATAAACAAATCAGCAAGCATCAGAGAGGGTGTAGAGAAAAAGGAACCCTCCTGCACTGTAGGTGGGTCCACTTGCACCACAGACTGGTGCAGCCACTGTGGGAAACAGTAGGAATTTTCTCAGAAAACTAAAAATGGAACTGCCTTTTGACCCAGCAATTCCACTGCTGGGATTATACTCTAAGAACCCTGAAACACCAATTCAAAAGAACCTATGCCCCCCAATGTTCCTAGCAGTACAATTTACATTAGCCAAGTTGTGGAAGCAACCTAAGTGACCATCAGAAAATGAGTGGATCAAAAAACTATGGTACATCTGTGCAATGGAATATTACTCAACAGAAAGAAAGAAGGAGCTCCTACCCTTCCAAAAGCATAAATGGAACTGGAAAGCATTACACTGAGTGAAATTAGCCAAGTGATGAAAGACAAATCAAACAAGGAAATAAAATAGAAGAAGGAACATTGAAATAAAGAACAAAGTGACAATATCCAGATAGGAGGAAAGAGAGGGATAATGTGAGAAAATCCAGGAAGGGTCATCAAAGAACATATAAAAAGGACATATTGACAAAGCCAAATGGTTCAAGGGTAGAGGGCAGGAATAGGTGGATCAGGGGGAGGAGGGGTGGCAGGAAAATGGAGACAACTGTACTTGAACAACAACAACAAAAATAATAATAATTAGAATCTGAAACTAAAACTAATAATTTTATTTTGTGTTTTCTTAAGTGAAATGAGACAATGGAGTGTGCTCTGGGGACTTGGAGTCTCACGGGTGGTCTTATCTCCTCAGGATAGGTTGTGAGTTGCCTCACCCAGTCCCCATTTATTAATCAATGCTACCTTATACCCAGGCAGAGTCCTGGGCATGTGGACCACAAGTAGCTCTCAGAGTCTGCTCTCACCCTGTAATTATCCATGTGTCCAAGAGAATTTGACTTGAAGACAAAATAAAAAATGACCATGATGGGTTTATTTATGGGCTCTCTGTTCTGTTCCATTGGTCTATGTGGCTGTTTTTATGCCAGTACCAGGCTGTTTTGATTACAGTGGCCTTGTAATACAGTTTGATATCGGGTATTGTGATCCCTCCTACTTTGTTCTTCTTTCTCAAAAGTGTAGCTGCTATTCAGGCTTGTTTATGGTTCCATATAAATTTTCAAAGTGTTTGTTCTATGTCTGTGAAACATGCCATTGGTACTTTAATAGGTATTGCATTGAATCTGTAAATTGCTTTGGGTAGTATGGACATTTTGATGATGTTAATTCTTCCGATCCATGAACAAGATATATTATTCCAATTGTTTGTGTCTTCCTTGATTTCTTTCTTCAGTGTTATGTAGTTTTCTTCATATAGCTCTTTTACCTCCTTGGTTAGGTTTATTTCCAGATATTTTATTTTTCTTTTTGCTATATCGAATGGAATTTTTTTCTTTACTTCTGCTTCTGCTGTTTCATTGTTAGTACACAAAAATGCCTTTGATTTCTGGATATTGACTTTGTATCCCACTTTTTTGCCAAATTCATTTATTAGGTCGAGCAGTTTTTGGGTAGAGTCTATAGGATTTTCCTTGTACACTATTATGTCATCTGTAAATAATGACAGTTTGTTTTCTCCTTTCTGATTTGAATGCTTTTTATTTTCTTTTCTTGTCTGATCGCTGTGGCTAGAACTTCCAATACTATATTGAATAGAAGTGAAAGTGGACATCCTTGCCTTGTTCCTGATCTTATTGGAAAAACTTTTAGTTTTTGCCCATTGAGTATGATATTGGCTGTAGGTCTCTCATATATGGCCTTTATTATATGGCCACTGAGGAGTGCTCCTTCTATTCCCACTTTGCTGAGTGTTTACATGACTTACAGAATTTATATGACTCCACTCTAAGAAGACAAATAACACAATTAAAAAGTGGGCAAAGGACTTGAATAGATACTTCTCTAAGGAGGACATACAGAAGATCCAGAGACACATGAAGAGATGCTCAATATCTCTAGCTATCAGAGAGATGCAAATTAAAACCACAATGAGATACTACTTTACAGCAGTCAGAATGGCCATCATAAACAGTGCAACAAACAGCAAGTGTTGGAGAGGTTTTAGGGAAAAGGGGATCCTAGTTCACTGTTGGTGGGATTGCAGACTCTTGCAACCACTATGAAAAACAGTATGAAATTTTCTTAGAAACCTAAACATGAATATGCCTTTTGATCCGGCAATTTCACTGCTAGGATTATATCCTAAGAACCCTGAAACACCAATCCAAAAGAACATATGCACCCCAACATTCATAGCAGCACAATTTACAATAGCCAAGAGTTGGAAGCAACCTAGGTGCCCAGCAGTAAATGAATGGATCAAAAAAACTATGGTACATTTTCACAATGGAATTCTATGCAGCAGAAAGAAAGAAGGAGCTCCTACCCTTTAAAACAGCATGGATGGAATTGGAAAGCATTATGCTGAGTGAAATAAGCCTGGCATAAGCCAGGCAGTAAAAGACAAATACCATTTGATCTCACCTTTAACAGGAACCTAAACAACAAAATGAACAAGCAAGCAAAATATAACCAATGACACTGAAATACAGAACAGGCTGACAGGAACCAGAGGGAAGAGGGGAGGAAATTTCAGGGGAAAAGGGAAAGGATGCACATGAACAAGTATAAAGGACACATGGACAAAAAGTAAGGGGGTGTAAATGGGAGGGAGGTGGGGAGCACTGGAGGGGTGGGCTGGGATGGGAGTAAAAGACAGAAAACTGTACTTGATCAATAATTAAATAAAAAAAGAAAAAACAATTACAACATAAAAATTAAAAAGGTAAAAAAAATTACCATGATGGGTCGAGAAAGAGACAGATTTGCTGTAGAGTCAGAGAATTCTTTTCCTTTTCCTTTTCCTTTTTCTCTTCTCTTCTCTTTTCATCTCTTCTCTTCTCTTCTCTTCCTTTTCCTCTTCCCTTCTCTTCCCTTTTTTTCTTTCCTTTTCTTATGACAGGAGAGTTTTGTTTATTTGTTTAAACTGTAATGCTTACTTGGGAATCAGACAAGCTTCCTATATGTGTAGGACTCACTCCAGATATCTTCTCTTGTTTTCATTTCTTGTCTTTTTTTTTTTAAACAAAGGACTCTGCATGTTCATTTAGCAGCGAGGTGTACAAAGTATGTATTTAGCTGGCCTTGATTCAGAATACTGCTTGTATAAACAATTTATAATTAATATTAAATGTTGGCCTAATAATGTTCCTGATACACCCCCCCTCCCACTGCTACCACTATCATTGTGTTTGTAGTAAATGAGTAATCCTGAGTAAGTTCTATTATGCTGACATGCTTGGGCAGTGGGTCATTACTCAAGGGATATGGATGGTGAGAAAGAAAGACATAGGGTGTAATGACTTTCAGCAAGCGCTTGCAAATTTCACACATAAATAGAGACTGGCAACCCTAGTCCTGGGTAACACTCTGAGAATTGGTCTCCACTGTAGTCCAAGGTGATTTGTGAACAAAGTGGATGATAGTGGTCCTGTCTAAGACACTGAATGAGCTTTCTTTAGTCTGAGAGTAAAGGGAAAGGTGGTAGAGAAGAGAAATAAGGCCAGCCTTTTTAAATATTTATTTTATTTTTATTACTTTTTAAGATTTTATTTGTTTTATTTTTACAGAGAGGGGAAGGGAAGGAAAAGGAGAGGGAAACATCGATGTGTGGTTGCCTCTTGCACTCCCCCTACTGGGGACCTGGCCCCCAACATAGGCATATGTCCTGACTGGAAATCGAATGGGTAACTCTTTGGTTAGCAAACCAGCACTCAATCCATTGAGCCACAACAGCTAGGGCTTTTTTTTAAATTATTAATCTTTAAAAGGAGAGACAAGGTTTTTTGTTTGTTTTTTTTTGTTGTTGTTTTGCTTGTTTAAACTGTAATGTTGACTCGGGAATCAAACAAGCTTCCTATATGGTTTGGACTCACTCCTGATATCAGTTCACTTGGTTCCCTCCCCATAACCTTCCTTTTCCTTTGGGTTCCTGTGTAGGTAATTTTAGCATAACTCCCTTTGTCTTTTTTCTACTAGTGTTCTCTCTGTGTCTTTCAACCTTTTCTGGTCAACATGTAAGATGATTAAAATTCTCACAACTCTTACTCTGTCATCCCCACTTATTTTCTTTTTCAATTTTTCTCCATTTGTGGGCATTTCCCTGTATTTCAGTGCCATTAAACTGATACAGTGAAAGTAACATCTGATATTAATCAACATACTACCCTTCACATGTCATTTAATCTGATAATTTAGTATTACATTAAAAATTAAAATGGCATTTTTATGTGTGACAGACTTATTTATTCATGAATTTCTCTATA
The DNA here is from genome assembly GCF_021234435.1 of Artibeus jamaicensis. Classification (NCBI taxonomy): domain Eukaryota; kingdom Metazoa; phylum Chordata; class Mammalia; order Chiroptera; family Phyllostomidae; genus Artibeus; species Artibeus jamaicensis. The sequence goes on along the minus strand of NW_026521810.1, from coordinate 3,041,837 downwards.
TCTAAAACAAAGTAATCCTTAAGTATTCATAGAGTTATAGGGTTTTTGTTTTCTGAGTTTTTCAGAAGAAAGTCTGACAAGCCATTTTTTAACAGTCTGTGTTTTTGTTAATATTAATATTAAGTGTTTTTGCACACACTGAGTTATTCAGTGCCATTTCCCTGAGGCTCACGTAGTCAGAGTCATAATGAAAGACTCTACTGTGTAGTATTTCAATACTCATCCTGTTACCGAACAACAAGAGGTGGAGGGAGGGGCAATACAATATTTGGCCCACCTAGGGATGCCCAAAACTGCTATACAACAGGGGCCCCTCCCAAAAACAGAATACTAAAATCTACTGGGCCCTTCTGTCCGCCACCAATTGGAAAGACATCTCTTAATGCCAGAGATTTGTGAAAAGGAAACAAAATGTTTATTTAATGCTACTCAGGCCTAATGCCACCACTAAAATATCAAAGTCCTTTAGGGTATAAACCTACACCCACACAGCACTCCCTTCTCCCACTGTCCCAACTCCGGGTACCATAAATCAGGAAAAGAGCACACGTCTGTGTTGCAGGCCGCTGGCACCGTCAGCTGTGTCACCGTGCAGTCAGGATCTCGAGTTAATCCAAAGTACTGCGGTACCCTCTCATGGTCCACTGGCAAGAGTCCTTTGTACCCAGTTCCAGTCAAAGTCTCTGTTGCTTTTCAGGCCCCGCGGCCAAAGGGGGCACCCCAAAGCCACGTGGGCCTCTTCTACCAAAGCTGCAGGAGTCCGCACTCCACCAAAACCATGTGGCTCTCTTTCACCTCACCTAGAGGGGGTCCTCACTCTGCTGAAACTGCGTGGCTCTCCCTCCATCTGGCCAAGCGGGGACCCTTCATGTCTCGGAGCCAGTCTTTTCCAAGCTCCCACACACCAGCCCTTCCACTCAGGGGCGCAGCCCTTAGCTACATCCTGAGTCCAAGCCCTTCTCATTCCGGAGAGCAGCCCCTCATTACCATCTCGAGTCCCTTCTCACTCAGGAGCGCAGCTCCTTAGTTACATCCTGAGTCCAAGCCCTCCTCACTCAGGAGAGCAGCCTCTCAGTTCCCATCTTGAGTCCTCCCAGTTCCATCCTGAGTCCCTGCTAGTTCCATCTTGAGTCCCCAAGCTGCTCTCTTCTTCCTGGCTCCAAACTTGGCCACAGCTATTTAACATATCTATGAAACCAGTTAAAGGTTATAGATATGTTAAATAACCATTCCAGAGGTTAGCTGCAAAACTGTTGCTATGCAAAACAGCTCTCAATGGCCTGGCTCCATTCATCCATTCACCCTGGGGGGGTGGCGGTGAGGACATCTTATATGTCTCTCCAATATTTCTATACACTCTGAATTCTGGACACCTTTCTAAATCTTTTTTTTTGGGGGCCCCCCTGGCTGCACCCTGTATCAATCCCTGTCTTGGGCCACATGGCCCAGATAGACAGAGGACAAACTTTCACCATATCATTCTCAAACACAGTGCGAGTAACACAGGCTGCCTTCCTACACATTTGCTCTCTTTGTTGACCTCCATTAAAGGATCTATGGGAAAACAGAGTACTCACAACTTTAAATTCTGACCAAATTCAGCAATACACCCTGTTTGAACTGCAGTAGGAGAAGAGAAACAAACCTACTTAAAGAGCTTCTCCTTCACATCCCTGTGTTGCCCAGTGTGCTCCATCCCATGCACACAAAATTAAACAGCAGCTTGTGTGCCTCATTAAGGAAGCACTGGTTCTGATTATCAGTTTTCTATCCACAGAACTAAATTTTGTTGTAATTATCTGTGTTGGTATGGTGAGTTGTCACTGATGTCTCCAGATGCCACAGCAACACAGCCCAGCATGAAAGAGGGTCCTGAGGAAATGCAAAGCAATTTTGTAGTAAATAATTCTAAACTTTGTATTGAATATAGATAAACACCTATACAAGTGTTTTTAAATTTGCCTGATTTATTTGCATATTTTGTGTTTCATGAAAATTATATACAATTTAATAAAAAGACTATTTCCAACCAGCAAAAACACTTTTCTGAAAATTCACTGTCCTCTACTTAATCACTCCTTAAATATAAATTAGCACATCTTACACAATACCTGTGACTCATTCAAACATTTTAGACCTTAAAAGCCTCATAATTATACCTTTCGTTTGAAATTTGAATATATCTATAGCATAGAATATGCACTCCCTTTATAAATTGCTGGCAGGATTTGCTTTTCACTTTGGGAAGAAATCTATTCATTGTAGAATATTCCCACACATGTCTGTGTCTATTTCTCAGAGCAGTGCCACAAAGGATATGACCCCTTTGCTCCCAGTCACCTTTCATGGTTCTGAATCGCCTCGGACATTGGTGCCAGTCATCACGATTTGATTTGCTATGGTACGAATAAGATTATATCTAACAGACGATGTCACTTCCAGGTTCAATAGGCACAGATTTAAACTAGTCCTCTCTTTGACCCCCTGGGTTCTCTTGAACTCTTGCACCTTTTTTGACAGTGTTTGTGAATGAGTGAATTCATGAAAATCCAAGGTTATTTTAATGATAATAGCACTGCAGTGACAATGGAAGAAGGAAAGGCTGGTCGCCCCAGCTCTGATGCTCCTTCACTACAGCGACTTCCTTTCTCACACAGACTGACTACAGAGTGAATTCCTGTTGACAGTCAAATGCTGAGAAGAGTTGTGTGTCTGCAATAGTGCTGCTGCTACTACTGATCTGTGAACATGACATGCCTGAGAATATCGCATCACCATGGCAACAACAAACATGTACTAAATTCCATTAACTGCTGTGACTCAGTGAGTCAAATAGATAATATGCTGGGCCAGGCCAACTGCCTACAAGGCATATGTGAAAGTTGTTATGAATTAATTTCCTCTTGTTATGTCTGCTTTGGTATAAAATCCCCTTTCGGTAATCTCAGTCCTAATATTCATGGTATTTGTTAAAAAATACTTTAAAACCCATTTAAGTAGCCCATTTCTTGGAATGTGCATTTGAGACTACCTTCTGTTTATTTAAAATGCCCACTATGTCACTGCCACATCCTTTTAATTTATTCCAATACTCTAGATTAATTTTTAAATCTTTTTTGTTTCCTAAAAGTTAACAATAAAAAATATTTTTTTAAATGTTTACATCGTACTTCGAATGATTTTCTTTGAAATATCTTAAGTAAACTAAAGTTGACAACATTTTTCATTAAGTAAATTATATCAGGATTTTTGTAATGGGAGAGTTCCTAGGTCAAAAGGAGAAAAAAAGTTAAGTCCTTTGATATTTTTAGTGCAATTGGGGGACAATTGGTTCTGGAGAAAATTAAGAAATCTACATTCTCATATTTTCAGAATAAGTTTGAATGTAGAATATAAATAGCTATAAATGATCTCATATGAATGTACCTACATCCTAATATCCTAAATTTTAGAGTTTAGTTGTGATCCCTTTTCAAAGAAAAATCTAGTAGGTTGAGTAAATAACTTGCCATATTTTTTTATAACTAAGTAGTGCTAAGAAATAAAAAAATGGTGATGTAAACCATAAAAATACGCCATTCTTCATTTTTATCCCAGAATCCATGTTCTTTATGAGTCCCTTCCTCCCCTTGTCCCCATTTCTGTCTAAAGCTAGTTTCCATCCTGTTAGCTTCCTTTACAATAGAACCATAGGAAATTTGGCCATGTGGTGGCTAAGAAATGAATATATATATTATTACTGACAAGATGAGAAATCAAAACATTCTGCTTCTGCCACAAAAGAATGATATATTTGATGAACCTCAGGGAGTATCTACTTTTATAACATTGACAAAACATATAAGCTCACTCTTCTAGTTAGCTTTATTTGATGATGTTTATAATACAATACATTTTTGTTTCTTAGAATAATAAATTAAATAAGAACATTAAACCAGGGAATTTTATAAAAATTCTAAATATGTATATTATATATATCACTGCTTTCTTCAGAAATCTTTTAAATGGAAAAAAATCAAATAACTCTCTCTCATACACACACACACACACACACACACACACACACACAACTTTCTTCTTATAGCCAAAAATATACTTATTTGTTCCCCTTGCTCTTTTCCCAACAAAGCAAAGCATTGGCTAAATCTTAGATCTTGTGAGATCTCATATAGTTTATACTGCTCCCTTCATCCAATATCCATCTTTATTTTAAGTGCAAAGATATACATACATATATATATTTGTCCTGAAGCCAGCATTGGTTATAAAAAGAAGTAAAAGCATCATGGCAAGGGCAGTGAATGGTCTTCCTGGACTATGTTAATTGGGGCAGTAGACAAAGCAGGAAAAGGGTCCAGTTGATGTAGGTAAGGCTTGCTCTGTAAGTGGGCTAAGGAAGCCATGCCTTGTAAGACTTTTGAACAAAACAATGATATGATAAAGGTGATGCTTGAAGAAAATTTAGGAATGGGACATAAAAGGTCAATGCAATCAATTTAATAGTCTAGTCATGAAGTGCTAGAGTTTAGTAGTAAGCTGATACAAATGAAAACAAGCAGAAACAAAAAATTGCAAATTAAATTGTTTTTGTTGTTGTTTAATGGCAACTTTGATGGAACTTTTCCTCATGGAGGGAATAATAATGATTTTCTGTATCTATTTTTAAAAATTTGAATTGCAACCATTCTTTCAGGGAATTCAACATGCTTGAAAATACCAGAACATACACTTTAGAGAGGTCTCCTTTTATTATACAAATAGTGAAAATACTTCATAACCCTGGTTATTTTAAAGTATCAAACACAAACTCTATATTTATTGGAGTCCCTTTTTTTCTTTTTTGTGAGAAATAAAAAACAATACTATTACATTCTTTATCATTTTAATATTTTAATGGGACTTCCCCTAGTTACAAGATTTCAAAAATTATAGAAAAGTAAAGAACTTATGAACTATTTCTTAAATAAGTAGTAAAATCACAGTATCTTAAACAAATTAGGGAAACCAATTTAGGTCCATCTAAGCCAGTTGTGTTTTAATACAAAATTGAATTAAAATAAAGCAGTATTATTATCAACTCCTTTATACTATTTTAAAACAGAGCAGTGTTTTTCCCATAGATATTATTATGGAAAGTTCAGTAATAAATGGTTAAAATTTATTTGCAATTACTGGATACATTTTTAATGAGAATCAGTACAAAATGTTTCAAGATGTTTGCATACCATTTCTCCTAATAAATATTTCAAATTTTTTTTTTACGTCAGGCTCTTATTGTAAAGAGTGATAAGATAAACTTTAGCTAAAGACTTTTTAAAATATATTTTAAGTTCTAAATAAGACTTTTGGGTGGAAATGGAAGGGAGGTGGGAAGCACTGGGGGGTTGGGCTGAGATGGGAGTTAAAACATATAACTGTACTTGAACAACAATTAAATAAATAAACTAATAATTTTTAAATAAATAAATAAGAATTTTAAGTTGTTGAGACTCTTCCATGCTAAAATTAATCAATATCCATTAATATACAAAAGTCATCATTCATAATCTAAGATTACTGTTCATTTCCCATCTTCTGATCCCAAAGACCCTGATAGGAGGTGAGGTTTTCAGGCAAGTCCTCAGTGACTAAAGCCAATCCTTTTCAATATAGTATCTTTAATAAGCTGCAAACCCTAGCCTTTTAATTCCCCTTGTTGGAGTTTTAAAGGTGAGCAAGGTGAACTTCTTCCATTTCCACTTTATTCTTTCTGTCCATGTGCATGTGTGCCTCATATCAGCACTGCAATAACTAATGGGTCAAAATGTAAGGAGCCTATGCCCTACATGACTGTATAGCAGTTGTGTTCTCAGCTTTCCCTCAACTCTCTCATGTGCAGCTGCTACTTTTTATTATTGCCAGCATCTTCAATATATCTGAGTCTGTGCTTTTATCAGTCTCAAAGTCAACATATGCACCGATGACAGAATTATCAGCAAGCTCAGCATTACACCCCTACACCATTGTCTCAGCAGCTGACCCCATGTTGGTTCAATGTTATTTTAAATTCAAATTCATTTACTTCATGCTGATATTTTACTGATATTTAGAGTAAAAATAATCTATCCAAGGTAAAGGGAAAAGTAGACATCGTTTCATTTTTTTGCAGATTAGATAAACTAAAAAAGAAATTAAAGAATGAGAACCTTGTTCCTTAAAGGGGAGCCATATGTAATCCTTATGTTTTCTATCTTAGCTTCTTCTAATCTCTCAGGTAATTTCCCCTGGGAATTACTTTTCTATTTTTATTACATAATAAACCTTATGATCTCTAGGAGAAGATATCCTCTTAGACTACCAAAAAAAAAACCTATTTATAAGACAAAAGTTGTGAATCTTAAATATCCTATTGCACCAAGCTTCTAAATGGGTGGCTGCACCACTCCCAATTTTTTCTTTCAGTGTTTAAACTATAGCTATGATGTTCTTAATGCTATGAGGTTATCCACCGTAGAAGTGACCTTCTTATATATGGGTAACTTAAAAGGTTCTTTTATAAATTCTTCTAGTACAATAACAAGTCCTCAAATTATTATTGTCTTACAGATGGCTTTTACTTGACCATCAGGACACCTGCCTTCATAGATGATGCTCTGTAAAATGCTGCTATCCATACCTATCAAGCCCTGTTGTTTTCTCCACATCTCACACCCTTGCTGCTTCTCACCTTATTTCTAGGCCAAACTGGAGAAGAGTTTTTCTATAGTACCCGGAAAGAAGAAGGAGGTAAGAAATGTACATGCTCTTGCTGATTCCCCTCAAGAGTGAGAGCAGCATACACTGATTATTTCTGCTTATTCACTATTCATTTGTTAAATAATATTGGCTGAGGGCCTTATATGTGTTCGGGGTTTTGAAGACATTTCTATATCCCCAGATTAAATATATCATTTCTTTAAGAAATATTAACTCACCAGTAGAACAAAATAATGGACAAAAAGGAATATGAGTACATTATCCTATGTTAACTAACCTTTCAAAAGGGAGAGCAATTCAAGAGTCCCAGCCCCAAAAGTCACAGCTAACAAAGGTAACATTTGAAAATCAGTTGTAGAAAACACTGTTCATAAAGTTTATGCCATACTTGTCAACAACTGTTGCAAGATTTCTGAAGATATTTTTTCCTGAGGACTTTTGGCCTACTGAATTATATTGAACAAATAAACGATTTTAGTTATCTGTACCATACTTTGTAGGCATTTAAATGAGTCATTTTTAAAAATTAAACCTCAGACTCCAGACAAGATGGGGGTGTATGTAGATACATTGTGCCTCTTCACACAACCAAAAGGACAACAACAAATTTTAAAACAAAAATTAAATTAAATTTGTTTTTAACCAATTTAAAAACAAACCAGAATTGACAGAAAATCAAACTGTATGGAAGTCCAACAATCAAGGAGTTGAGGAAGAAATATTCATCCAGACTGGTAGGAGGGGTGGAGATGGGCAGCTGGGAGAAAAGGAGCTGTGGCAAAATGGTGGATGGTGGTACAGGGAAAGCAAAGTGGCTGCTGGCAGAGCAGGCAGACCCATATTTGCATATGGGGTCAGTTTATGTGGATAAACTGAGAGGAACAACTGGGGAGCAAGACAGACCACAAAACCCAGGTTTCCAGTACATGGAAATAAAGCCTCAAAACCTCTGTCTGAAAAAAAAACTGTGAGGGTTGAGGTGATGGGAGAAACTCCCAGCTTCACAGGGGAGTTTGTTAAAGAGATACACAGGGTCGTAGAAAGTACATAAATCCACCCACCAGGGAATCATCACCTGCAGGGTCCAATTTGCTTGTGGGTAGTGGAGGAAGTGACTGAAAGCTGGAGGAGAGCTGAGCAAGCAGCATTATTCTCTCTCAAATACCTCCCCCACATATAATGACAAAACCCAGCAATGTGGGTTGCCCCACCCTGGCTAATATCTACAGCTCCACCCCTTACTCATAACAGGTGCACTGAGACCAAAAAAAAAAAAAAAAGAGGCCCAAATGAAAGAACAGATGAAATGAGGTTCCAGAAAAAATACAACTAAGTGATGAAGAGATAGCCAGCTTATCAGAGGCACAGTTCAAAACTGGTAATCAGGATACTCACAGAATTGATTGAGTATGTTCACAAAGTAGAGGAAAAAGTGAAGTCTATGAAAAGTGAAATAAAGGAAAATTTGCAGGGGACCAACAGTGAAAGGATGGAAACTGGGACTCAAATCAACACTTTAGCGCAGAAGGAAAAAATAAATATTCAACCAGAGCAGAATGAAGAAACAAGAATTCAAAAAAATTAGGAGAGGCTTAGGAACCTCCAGGACAACTTGAAACATTCGAACATTTGAATAATAGGGGTGACAGAAGGAGAAGAGGAACAGCAAGAAATTGCAAACTTCTTTGAAAACATAATGAAGGAGAACTTACCCAATCTGGCAAAGGAAACAAACTTCCAGGAAGTTCAGAGAGTCCCAAAGAAGTTGGACCCAAGCAAGCACACACCAAGGCACCATTATAATTACACTACCCAAGATGAAAGATAAAAAGAGAATCTTAAAAGCAGCAAGAGAAAAGGAAAGACTTATCTACAAAGAAGTTCCCATAAGACTATCAGCTGATTTCTCAAAAAAAAAAAAAAAAAAAAACCTCACAAGCAAGAAGGGGCTGGAAAGAGGTATTCCAAGTTATGAAAGGCAAGGACCTACATTCAAGATTGCTCTATCTAGCAAAGCTATCATTTATAATGGAAGGGCGGATGAAGTGCTTTCCAGGTTAGGTCAAGTTAAAGGAGTTCATCATCAGCAAACCCTTACTACGTGAAAAGTTAAACAGACTTATCTAAGAAAAAGATGATCAAAATCATGAACAGTAAAATGCCAACAAACTCACAACTATCACCAACCAAACCTAAAAAATAAAACAAACTAAGCAAACAACAAGAACAGGAAAAGAATCACAGAAATGGATATCACATGGAGGATTATCAGTGGAGGGGGAGGAGAGAGAATGGAGTCAAAGGTTCAGGGAATAAGAAGCATAAATGGTAGGTAAAAAATAGGGGAAAGTTAAGAATAGTATAGGAAATGTAGAAGCCAAAGAACTTATATGTACAACCCATGGACATAAACTAAGGTAGGGGAATGAGGGTGGGAGGGAGTGTGTAGAGTGGAGGGGAATAAAAAAGAGGGGAATAGGATCATTGTAATAACATTATCAATAAAATATATTTATTTATTTATTTTAATAAATTTATTTAGTTATTTTTCAAGTACAGTTTTTTGTCTGTTTCTCCCATCCCAGCCCCCCCACCCCGTGCTCCCCACCTCCCTCCCATTTCCATCCCCCTTAGTTCTCATCCCTGTGTCCTTCCTATTTGTTCCTCCAAATCCCTCCCCTTTTTCTCCCTTAAATTCCCTTCTCTCTCCCCTCTGGTCACTGTCCCCTTGTTCTCTATTTCAGTGTCTTTGTTTTTATTCTGCTTACTTATTTGTTTTGCTGTTTAGCTTCCTGTTAAAGGTGAGATCATATGGTATTTGTCTTTCAACACCCGGCCTATTTCACTCAGCATATATTTAAAAGAACAAAATAAAGCTCATTTACAATGTGCCAGACCCTAAGAATAGAGGCATATTGGAGGCCTTTCATCCAAGAAACAGATCGTCTAATGGAAGTGATGGATAAAGACAGAATGCAAGTCATTTCAACTCACTGAAGCAAGTGGTATGGGAGAATGAAGAATGAGATGGCAAAGTGTTCAGGGACAAGGGTAAGGCATGCTTGAGATTAGCAGCGTTCTGGTGAGGACAGGTAGGCCAGTCTGGTGAGAAGAGCTTATAAACCAGAGATGGTTAGAGTTAGGCTGAAATCCTCCTGAGGTGGGTTATTTTATCCTGAAAGACCTTGAGCATGAGAGAAAGGAGATCAAATTTTAGAAAGGCCAGTGTGGCAGAAATATGAAAGATAAACTTAGGCAAGAGGACACTAGAGATAGAGGAAGAGATAATGGGGCATGAATTTGAATGGTAGTATTTCAGTAGTGCCTTCTGAACTTGGTATATGCCATTTTAATATCCCATTCTCTCTCTCTCTACACACAAAATTTGTGTAGTGTTTACCTCTAATTAGTCATCTCCATGAATAAAATCTCATATCATAATATTACTTGAATATACAGTATGTTCACAAATATATTTTTAAAAACTTCTAATTTACCCCTAATGATATATTTTAATAATATATTTAGGGATGCTTACAATTAAGCAAATAATAGGCAATCATTTAATTAAATTACTTTATAATATTTAAATTTTAAAAAACATACCAGGACAAGTGAGTAGAAGAATAATTAATAATACTAAGATGTATCTTGACTAGTGTTTGGATAATATTTGTCACAAGAGAGAAGAACTATAAAATTTTTACCCACTGAGTTGTTGATCTGCTATAAGAGCCAAAAAATGGAGCAAGTGCTAACAGGATTAATTATCACAGAATTTCAAAATCTTCCTCACTAAAAACATGGTTAGCTTTCCCTTTGCACATCACACCTAAATCATACATGCCTTTACTTCCTCATCCCATTGGTATCACCCACTATATGTGACTCCAATAAAGGAGAACCCTGATTTTAGGACTGCTGGTATGGCAACAAATCAAGACAAGCATTTCAAGAGATTGTAATCTGACACTGAACATGAGTCAACAGTGAATCACCACTTATCACTACCACTGAATCACCTTGTGTCACCACATGCCTGATGTAGATCTTACAAGGAAAGAAACCTAAAATGCTTATGGACCACACTGTGGGCGTGGCATTAACAAATTAATTATAGGATGTACACACTGGGAGAGTGTTGTAATTGGTGGAAATACTTTCCATCAATTGAGTACTTGTCACACAGTTATTAGAGTATTGAGTCTGGCTTATAAATTCTTTAAGGGTAATTTAAATTGGAACTTGAAGTAATTTAGAGAAATGGATTTCAATGTGGTTCCATGAATAATTTCCATCAAGTATATTAAGTTGTTTATATGAAATAAAGGAAAGCTATGCAGTATTTTCAGTTTTTAAAGATGTAACATGAGTTCTTTTTTAATTTTTTTAAATTTTATCCATTTATTGTTGTTCAGTTACAGTTGTCCTGAATTTTCCCCCATTGCTCATCCCTACCACTTTCTTCCACTTCCAGTCAACCCCCTGCCTTTGTCCATACCCATGAGCCTTTATATTTAAGTCTTCTATTCATGTTCTTTTTCTTGTCCCTTCCCCCTTTTCCCTGTTATCACCTTTCTCCCTCCCCTCTGGTCACTGTCAATTTGTTTTCCCATCCAAGTACTAACCAGGCCTGACCCTGCTTAGCTTCCAAGATCAGACCAGATCAGGCATGTTCAGGGTGGTATCTTACTATCTGTCCTTTATTTCTATAGAAACGGTCAGTTTGCTCTTTATTTCCAAGTCTCTGGTTCTATTTTGCTCCCTTTTTTAATTAGGTTCGACATACAGGTGAGATCATATAGAATTTGTCTTTCACTGTCTGGCTTAGTTCACTTAGCATAATGCTCTCCAGTTACATCAATGCTGTTGGGAATGGTAATATAAATTTTAAAATTAAAGTTGAGAAGTTATTTATTATTTGACCTGCCAATTACCTGTACCATTTATACATAGGATGTGCTTACTCTATATAATTGTCTTAAAAAATTTAGGACTTAGCATTATGTTATGTGGAAAGTATTTTTCAAAAGCTAGATAATCTCAAGAAAATAATTTAATGTGGGGTTCTTCAATCATCTAATTTGCTTTTTCCATTTCTATCCCTAACATTTGTAAATGTACATGTTTTTAATAAAATTTTGTTCAGTTAACCAGTTACCTTTTCTTTCTAATCCTGAACATAACATTCAGGTTTCCAATAGAATATACAATTAAATTAGAATAAATTAAGTTGAATAATTTTATAAACAATCAAATCTTTTTTTCTGGGTGAAGAGATTTTATCTATTTTTTATATACTTATGTTTGTGTGAGGTTGGTAGACTTTTATTAATTCCTAAAGTTAATGTTAAAAATCACTTCAAAAAACATTATGGTGCTAACTTTGCCTTGAAATATAGCTGAGGAAAAGGTTCTATATTTAACAAAATTAAATAAAATATTTTGCTTTATAGCTACAAATTATTTCACTATCCTTAGCATTCAAAAATAATAAGATGACAGTGATCACCAAGTTGTATGCTTACTATATAACAATGTGGAAAATTTGAATTAAGGTAAATATGTCCATGTATCATTATTAAATTATGCTACACAAATACGAATGAATGTGGAGAAACATTTTATAAAAATCTTAATAGTATGTAAACATTATATACCATGCTATTTAAATGATTATGCATTTTAAATATTAATTTTAAACCAAAAATTATTTATATATAATATCCATTATTCTGCTGTTTAAACATAAATTTTTATGGAGACTACAGCATTTATTTAAGTATAAGCAAAATAAAATATAAAATACCACAAACATAAAAACAAAATGTATTTGGTTAGTTTGGCACTAAATTATTAGATATTTTAAAACACATATTTTGAATATAAAGGTAACATAGGATGTACAATGCTTTAAATATTAAATAAAATAATTAAGTCTAATTAAACTATCTTCCTTTATTTTTAAATTATAGATATTTATATCTTCACATTTTTATTGAATAATTGATTAGTTTATTTGCTATATAAATTTTGGTTGACATAACATATGCCAATTTAATTCTTTTCTTTATTTGATTATTTTTCAACTACAGTATTCTGTCTTTTACTCCCATCACACCCCACCCCCATACCCCCCACCTCCCTCCCAATTCCACCCCCTTTAGTTGTTCTGCATGTGTCCTTTATGCTAGTTCCTGTAAATCCTTCCCCTTTTCCCCCTGAAATTCCCTCCCCTCTCCCCTCCAGTCGCTGTCCCCCTGTTCTCTATTTCAGTGTCATTTTTATTTTGCTCGCTTGTTTGTTTTGTTGCTTAGCTTCCTGTTAAAGGTGAGATCATATGGTATTTGCCTTTCAACACCTGGCTTATTTCACTCAGCATAATGCTTTCCAGTTCCATCCAAGCTATTGCAAAGGGTAGGAGCTCCTTCTTTGTTTCTGCTGCATAGAATTCCATTGTGTGTATGTAACATAATTTTTTGATACATTCATTTACGGACGGGCACCTAGGTTGCTTCCAGCTCTTGCTTATTGTAAATTGTGCTGTTATGAACATTGGGGTGCATAGGTTCTTTTGGATTGGTGTATTAGGGTTCTTAGGATATAGTCCCGGCAATGGAATTGCTTGGTTAAAAGGCAGGTCCATTTTTAGTTTTCTTAGAAAATTCCATACTGTTTTCCTTAATGGTTGTACCAGTCTGCAATCCCAACAACAGTACACTAGGGATCCCTTTTCCCCGCAACCTCTCCAACATTTGTTGTTTGTTGCTTTGTTTATGACAGTCATTCTGACTGGTGTAAGGTGGTATCTCATTATGGTTTTGATTTGCATGTCTCTGATAGCTAGCGATATTGATCATCTTCTCATGTGTCTCTGGATCCTCTGAATGTCCTCCTTAAAGAAGTGTCTGTTCAAATCCATTTTCCATTTTTTAATTGGGTTGGGTGTCTTCTTAGAGTGGAGTCATGTAATTTCTTTGTATATTTTGGAGATTAAACCTTTGTCTGAAGTATCATCGGCAATTCATTTTCCCATACAGTTGGATGTCTTTTTATTTTAATACTATTTTCTTCAGCCATGCAGAAGCTTTTTATCTTGATGAGATCCCATTTGTTTATTCTTTCCTTTATATTCCTTGCTCTAGGGGACATATCACTAAAAAAGTTCCTTTGTGAAATATCTGAGATTTTCTTGCCAATGTTCTCCTCTAGGACTTTAATGGTGTCATGGCTTATATTTAAGTTTTTTATCCACCTTGAATTTATTTTGGTGTATGGTGTAAGTTTGTGCTCAAGTTTCATTTTTTTTGCACATAACTGTCCAGTTCTCCCAACATCATTTGTTGAAGAGGCTATCTTTACCATTTTATGTTATTGCCTACTTTGTCAAATATTAATGGACTGTAGAGAGTTGGGTTGATTTCTGGGCTCTCTGTTCTGTTCCATTGGTCTATGTGCCTGTTTTTATGCCAGTACCAGGCTGTTTTGATTACAGTGGCCTTGTAATACAGTTTGATATCAGGTATTGTGATCCCTCCTACTTTGTTCTTCTTTCTCAAAAGTGTAGCTGCTATTCGGGCTTGTTTATGGTTCCATATAAATTTTTGAAGTGTTTGTTCTATGTCTGTGAAATATGCCATTAGTACTTTAATAGGTATTGCACTGAATCTGTATATTGCTTTGGGTAGTATGCACATTTTGATGATGTTAATTCTTCCAATCCATGAACATGGTATTGTTTCCATTTGTTTGTGTCTTCATTGATTTCTTTCTTCAGGGCTGTGTAGTTTTCTGCATACAGGTCTTTTACATCCTTGGTTAGGTTTATTCCCAGATATTTTATTGTTGTTTTTGCTATATCAAATGGGATTTTTTTCTTGATTTCTGCTTCTGCTGATTTCTTATTAGTACATAAAAATGACTTTGATTTCTGGATATTAACTTTGTATTCCACTGTTTTACCTAATTCCATTATTAGTTTGATAAGTTTTTGAGTAGAGTCTATAGGATTTTCCATGTACACTATCATGTCATCTACAAACAAAGACAGTTTTGTCTCCTCGTTTCCTATTTGGATGCCATTTGTTTCCTTTTCCTGCATGATTGCTGTGGCCAAAACTTCCAAAACTATATTGAACAGAAGTGGTGAAAGTGGACATCCTTATCTTGTCCCTGATCTTAATGGAAAAGCTTTTAGTTCTTGCCCGTTGAGTATGATATTGGCTGTAGGTCTCTCATATATGGCCTTTATTATATTGAGGAATGCTCCCTCTATTCCCACTGTGCTGAGTGTTTTTATCATAAATGAGTGTTGTGTCTTATCAAAAGTTTTTTCTGCATCTATTGATATGATTATGTGGTTTTTGTCTACTTTTGTTTATGTGATGTATTACGTTTACTGATTTACGAATATTGAACCATCCTTGCATCCCTGGGATGAATCCCACTTGGTCTTGGTGTATGATCTTTTTGATATATTGTTGGATGCGATTTGCCAATATTTTGTTGAGGATTTTAGCATCTATGTTCATCAGCGATATTGGCCTGAAGTTTTCTTTCTTTGTTGTGTCTCTATCTGGTTTTGGAATTAGGATGATGCTGGCTTCATAAAAAGAATTTGGGAGATTTCCATCCTTCTGGATTTTTTGGAATAGTCTGTGGAGAATAGGGGTTAGCTCTTCCTTAAATGCTTTGTAGAATTCTCCTATGAAACTATCTGTTCCGGGGCTTTTGTGTGATGGGAGTATTTTGATTACTGCTTCAATTTCTTTTGCTGTTATTGGTGTTTAGATTTCTGCTTCTTTTTCATTGAGTTTTGGAAGATTGTATTTTTCTAGAAATGTGTCCATTTCCCCTAGGTTTTCAAATTTCTTGGCATATAGTTCTTCATAGTAATTTCTTACAATCCCTTCTATTTCTGTGGTATCAGTTGTAATCTCTCCTCTTTCATTTCTGATTGTGTTTATTTGTGTCCTCTCTCTTCTTTTCTTGATGAGCCGACTTAAAGGCTTGTCTATTTTGTTTATCTTCTCAAAGAACCAACTCCTGGATTCATTGATCCTTAGAATTTTGCTTTTAGTTTCTATGTCATTTAATTCTGCTCTAATCTTGGTTATTTCCTTCCTTCTGCTTGCTCTGGGCTGTCTTTGTTGTTGTTCCTCGAGTTCTTGCAGGTGTAGGGTTAGGTTGTTTGCTTGAAATGTTTCTATCTTCTTTAGGTAGGCCTGTATTGCTATAAACTTCCCTCTCAGGACTGCCTTCGCTGTGTCCCATTAAGTTTTGGGTTGTTGTGAGATCATTTTCATTTGTTTCCAGAAACTTTTTGATTTCTTCCCTAAGTTCATTCTTGACCCATTCACTGTTTAATAGCATACCATTCAGTCTCCATGATTTTGGGTGCTTTGTTTTTTTTTCCTTTGGCGTTGGTTTCCAATTTCAGTCCCTTGTGGTCAGAGAAGATGCTTGGTATGATTTCAATTTTCTTGAATTTGTTGAGGCTCATTTTGTGTCCAATCATGTGGTCTATCTTTGAAAATGTTCCATGTGAACTTTAAAAGAATGTGTATTTAGCTTCTTCGGGATGAATGGCTCTATATATATCAGTTAAGTCCATTTCATCTAGGGTGTTGTTTAATGCCACAATATCTTTGTTGATATTTTGTTTGGAAGATCTGTCCTTTTTTGATAGTGGGGTGTTAAAATCCCCTACTATAATTGTGTTGCTGTCAATATCTTTCTTGAAGTCCTCTAAGATTTTCTTAATATATTTGGGTGCCCCTATGTTTGGTGCATATATGTTTACAATGTTAATGTCTTCTTGGTGGATTCTCCCCCTTGAGTATAATGAAGTGACCTTCTGGGTCTCACTTTATGGCCCTTTTTTTGAAGTCTATTTTGTCCGATATGAGAATTGCTACCCCAGCTTTTTTTTTCTTGTCCATTTGCTTGGAAAACTAGTTTCCAGCCTTTCACTTTTAGTCTGTGATGGTCTTTTGTCCTGAGGTGGGTCTCCTGTAGGCAGCATATGTGTGGGTCATGCTTTCTTATCCATTGAGCTATTCTGTGTCTTTTGATTGGAGCATTTAATCCATTTACATTTAAGGTTATTATTGATAGGTGCTTATTCATTGCCATTTTTGTACCTGTGTTCCTCTCTGTGTCTCTCTTTTCCTCCCTTTCCTTAGGGGAGTCCCTTTAACATCTCTTGCAGAGCTGGTTTGGTGGAGGCATATTATTTTAGACTTCCTTTGTCTTGGAAGCTCTTTATTTGGTCTTCCATCTTGATTGAGAGCCTTGCTGGGTAAAGTAGCCTTGGTTGTAGGCCTCTGGTTCTCATTACTTGGAATATTTCTTGCCATTCTCTTCTTGCTTGGAGTGTTTCCATTGAGAAGTCAGTAGCTAACCTTATTGGGGCTCCCTTGTATGTTACTTCTTTTTTCTCCCTTGCGTCCTTTAAGATTCTCTTTGTCTTGGAATTTTGCCATTTTGATGATGATGTGTCTTGAAGTGGGCCTCCTTGGCTTCCTCTTGATTGGGACTCTCTGTGATTCCTGGATTTGTGTGACTTTTTCTCTCATCAAATTAGGAAAATTTTCTCTCTTTACTCTTTCAAATACATTTTCTGTCCCTTGTTCTTCTCTTTCTGGTATTCCTATTTTTTGGATATTATCATGTTTTATATTGTCTTGCATTTCCCTTATCCCTCTTTATTTTTTCTGAGCCGTTTTTTTCTTTTTCTGCTCTTTCTGTGAGATGTTTTTTTACTTTGTCCTCCAACTCACTGATCCAATCTTCTCTCTCATCAACTCTACTTTTAATATTTTCTACTGTGTTCTTCAATTAGGAAATTTTATTCTTCATTTCCTCTTGGCCCTTGCTAATAGTTTCCATTTCCCGTTTCATGTTGATATAGTTTTTGGTAAGATTATTGTAGCTCCCCTGTAGTTTCTGATAGATCATTGTGAGCTCTTTGAACTTCGTAATAACCAGTGCTTTGAATTCACTATCTGATAGTTGATCAGCCTGTATTTGATCTAACATTCTTTCTGAAGTTTCTGCTTTTTCTTTCATTTGGGAATTGTTTCTTTGTCTTCCCATTGTTTCAGACTCTTGTTGTTAGTCTCAGCTTCTAAAATTGATCTGTTCTGACTCCGTGGGTTTATGGTGTGAACTTCTGTGGTAGGATACCTGTGAAGTTCAGTGGTGCAGACTCCTTCAGGTATCTTGATGTTCTCCTTGTCCACGTACTCTCACGCTGGTCCTTGCACTGGTACTCGCAGTGGTTGCCTACCACTACTGAGTTTCCCAGCTCCTGCAGCGGATTCCTCCAGAGCTCAGGCTCGTTGCTACAGCAGCATCAGAGGGGCTGCAAGTGTCCTAGTGCCCACAGCTGACTCCCCCGTGCCCAGTCCCGTTGATATGGCAGTGGCACAGGGGCTGAGAGTGTCCAGGCTTCTGTAGCTGACTCCTCTGGTGCCGAGGCTGTTACAGGGGCCTCGAGTGTCCCAGCTCCAGTACCTGACTTCCTGGTGTCCAGTCCTGTTGCTATGGCAGCAGCACAGGGGCCAAGAATGTCCTGACTCCTGTAGCTGACTCCCCAGCGCCCATGCCCATCTCTGTGGCGGCAGCACAGTTTCCCAGCTCCCATAGCTGACTCTGCCGCTGTCTGGTGTTTTAGCATTGGTCACAATCTCTGGTCTTTTAATTTCATAAATGCTGGGTAACTGATGGTTTATTGTGCTGTTTCTCTATAGATCTGCCAGAATTTTCACCCACGAGTACTAGAGCTAGAACCTGTTCCGTCCTACTCCATTGCCATCTTCCCAGGATCCCCATTAATAATATTTTAATAAACAATTAGAATAGAATTAACTAAAATAAATTATTTTAAAAATGTTGGCTTCTAAAATTAATTTTAAAACAATGTCTGCTTTGCCCTGGTTGGTGTGGCTCAGTGGACTGAGCACTGGCCTGTGAACCAAAGAGTCACTGATTCTATTCCTAGTCAAGGCAAATGCCTGGGTTGCAGGCCAGGTCCCTGGTAGGGGGTACACAAGAGGCAATTGCACATTGATGTTTCTCTCCCTCTTTCTCCCTCCCTTCCCCTCTGTCTAAAAATAAATAAAACCTTTTTTAAAAAGTCTGTTTCAATTTGTTTTTTTTTAATTTTAAAAGTGCTCAGAAAGTCTTACATGCTCACATATTAAACTACTCAAAGGTGTAGCAAATATGACTTATTTTGACCAACTGGAAGTATTACAAGTGAATATCACCTGAGACCTAACATTTTAGTCTCATTCTATACCATTTATCAAAAATCTTTGCAAAAGAGCTCTTATATATTGGAGTTTGTGTACTTGTCTTCTATTTTGGAAATATTTTAAATGTAAATTTAGTCTTATGTAACAATCTCATTCTGAGTTTTATCATATCCTTTATTTTTTAGATTTTTCTTCTACTAATATAATATTTAATAATCACTCCAGATTTTAAAGTATCAGACACTTTCTGTATAGACATAATTTATTGCTTTCTTTAGCCATCTTGTTCTTGATTGGTGAATAAAATTATTATTTTTATGTTTTGGCTTCAAAATCAATATTACGAGTTGAGTAAAACAGCACACCCATTTCTTTAATACTGTGTAACTTTATGGCCATTTGTGCATGGACAATTGAAATCAATTTCAACTTCCATGCATTAATTGAATGCCTAAGCAGATTCAGATTTGAGATTGTAGTGAGGAAATGACAAGGGATGGAACAGCTGACTGCTCTTCCAAGTGGTTAATGACACTGCCTTTCATAGCTTTTGGTTTTGTGCAAGATGAAGAGTGTAATGATGAGTACAACATATAAGCCTTCCATGAAGTCTCCATGAGGCTTCACCAGCGTATTGCCAGGCTTCTCCTCCTCACTGTCAGTCTTCTCCTCCTTTGCATTCATTGATCTAGTCATAGTGAAATACGTCAAGTTTTTGGAATGTTTCATATTTTTATCACCCTGCTGAAAAAGCCTTAATCCCTCCTCATTTCACTTTATTTGATTTGTTCAGCCCAGGCAAAAGAAGTTCCCTAATGGAGTATTTTGCATTGTATTAAATCATTCTGGCTTTTCCTGGCTATATTCCCATTTCTCAATGTAGAAACATGGTGCATACTTAGCATGTAAGACAATGGACCTGGCAGCTAGAATATTTGTCTCCTTTGACCTTCAGCTAAATCTTCAGAGAATTGTCATCTTCAGGTCAGACAGGTTTTTTCAGTTGTCCATCAAGAAAGAACAGAGAAATTATAAAAAAAAGTTTCTGTAGCAAGTGGTTTGCTATATTCTAGTATGATAATGGCCTAATTTCTAGTCTTTGAAAAAAATTAAATTATTGAGCTGACAATTTCCCATATAATGAAAGCTCAAATCCCCGCTTGAAAGTCTCAGTGGCATTTCACATCCTACTCCTTTCATCACAGGAATATTTATCTAACATATACATGTATATTTGTCTGTTTATGGGCCCACATAAAGCTCAGCAAAGAGAAAAACACATGAACACAATCCTGTCAAATAAATGGAGGTAGGCACTCTGGCATCCTCGTGAATCTATCCTTCACCAAGGAAATGCCCAAATGGCATGTGCTGTCCTAAAGAACATTGACGATGTTTATACTCTTTGGACAATGATGCCTTTTTTCTTTCTTTTCTATTTTTATTTGTCTCTCTTTGAAGCAGGACTGCCTTTATCAGTCCACTGTAAGAGATGAAGTTTTTTCCTTCTTCCTCAGTTTTATTTAGAATTTAAAATGTGGAAATGAAAGTTTCTTTCCATTGATGCCTTAACAGAAAAATGATAAACACTTTATGAAATATAATTAAACCTGATATTTTCACATCTAATGACTAAAGTAATAGTTCATCTACTGATGATTTAGAAAGGGTACCTTAGAATGAGAAACAAAAGCAAATGACAGAAACATATGAAGCAAATTAAAGTGTATTTTTCTGTCTCCTGTGTGTATGTGCATGTGTGAGAGATAAAGTTACAAACACACAAACATAAGAAATCTTTTTATTTCCACAGATAAACTTCAGTCTCACTTGCTATGAATCCAATTGCAAAGAATATCCATTGGAGAAAGAAATAACTTCTAATTAGGTGAAGTCAGAATATTTCAATATAATAATTATAAATAAAATTGTTATCACATATATTGATGCTTGTCTTCACAGATAGCAAGAAGACAATAAACATAAAATCATTTACTCTACATTAAAAATAAACAAAACAAAGTATAATTTTGATTTTAAGAATTAAATTGGGGGGCAAGAGGCAAGGTGGATGTGGAGTAGGATGGAGCAGATTCCAGTTCCTAGTACACAAGGGGGAGAATCCTGTCCCATTGGCGGAGGAGAAGCCAGGCAGCTAGAAAGCCAGGCAGCCAGCAAGCCAGGCAGCCAGCAGTTGCTCAGCATATATAAAAATAAGGGACCAGAAATCTTGATGGTCACAGAGGAACCAGACAATAGGGAGACAGCAGCGGTACAGTAGTCTCCGGAAGGAGCAAAGAGAGGAACGGCAGAGAATTCGGGGGTGCACGGTTCGGAGACCAGTGCTTGGCACATGCCGCGCCTTGACGGATGCCCAGTGCGGCTTGGCAGGCGCACAGTGTTCTAGACTAGTTCCCCCATGCATCTCCCGTCCTAGGATTTTTTGGGAGGTCAGGGCCTGCCGATTGGACCAAAACAAAGGTAGGAGCAGAAGGGTTTTCAGCTGGTGCACAGTCCGGGGACTAGTGCACACCACTCAGCGCACATTGATGTGCGCCCAGCAGTTCTTGGTGGGCACCCAGCCCTCAGATTGGCTCCCCGCTTCCGGTTCATCTCCCTCGGACTCTTTGGGAGCCCTGGGCCTGCTGAGGGGTCCTTGGGAAAGAGCTGAGATCCTCAACTCCCTCCCTTTCTGGCCAAGCAAGGTTGGGTGCCAGGAGAAACTTGTTTGCTAGAGTTTACCGAGAGGGTGCTGAGGAAAAAGGGCCCCAACTACGGACTCTGTGGTTGCCAGCCCCGGAGATCTCATAGGCACAGTGTGGGGCTCTAACTCCAACAGACACAACAGCCTGGTCTGCTCCTCACTCAGCCTGGCAGTGAACTCGAGGTTGGGCAAAGGACCTGGAGTTCCCCCACAGAACGGGGGCAGGTCTGTGCTCGATCCTGTGGGAACCAGGCAGCCTGGACAGCACAGGTGCCCTGCAATCCTACCCACAGTGGTAACCCCTGGGAAAAGAGCGCTATGATGAAGTCCTAGTTCCCCATCCTAGAAAGCTGGGGAGAGGCACCAAAGGAATGGCTCCTGAGAGAGAACCTGCAGAAAAATCACAATAATCGACCCTCATCCAGCTGCAGGCAGAAAAACCGGTTTGGCTAGTTTGAAACCAAGTAGCGACGTTTCTTTTTTTGTTTGTTTGTTTCTTGGGGGTATTTTTGTTTTTTGTGTTTTTTTTTGCTTGTTTGTTTGTTTTCTCTTTTTTCTCTTTTTCCTTTCCTTTTTCCTCTTTCTTTTTTAAGTAATTTGTTATTTTTTTAATTTTATTATTGTTTTATCTTTCAATACTTTTGTCCTTTTTTTTGTATTTTCTGTTTTATTCCTTCTTTCTTTCTTTCCAAACTTACCACTCTTTCCTCCATTCCCCTGCCTTTTTAAAATTTCTTTCCTTGTCTTTTCTTTCTTTTACCCACAAGAGACACAAACAATTTGAAAATACAAAAAGACCAGAGCTGGACCCATAGAAGAGGCCTTCCAACAGTAGAGTCAGAGAGACAAATTTCACTTTGCTGTAGGAGAGAAGCCACAAGTTGCTGCATATTTGGTTAGGTGGAAGCAGAGAAGGACAGGATAACCGAAAGAGACTGCACCACTGAATTTCACAGGCATTCCACAACAGAAGTGCACATCATAAAACCAGGGAGTAAGAACAGATCAGTCTAAGAAGCTGAGGCTAACAAGAAGAGTCTCACAAAAAATGGGAAGATAAAGAAGCAATCCCCAAATGAAAGAAAAAGCAGAAACTTCAGAAAGAATGTTAGATGAAATAGAGGCAAGTCAACTATTATATATTGAATTAAAGCACTGGTTATCAGGAAGTTCAAAGAGCTCACAATAAGCTACCAGAAACTAGAGGGGAGCTACAACAATCTTACCAAAAACTATATCAACATGAAACGGAAAATGGAAACTATTAGCAAGGGCCAAGAGGAAATGAAGAATAAAATTTTCTAATTGAAGAACACAGTAGAAATTATTAAAAGTAGAGTTGATGAGAGACATGATTGGATCAGTGAGTTGGAGGACAAAGTAAAAAACACCTCACAGAAAGAGCAGAAAAAGAAAAAGAGGCTCAGAAAAAATAAAGAGGGATAAGGGAAATGCAAGACAATATGAAACATGATAATATCCAAAAAATAGGAATACCAGAAAGAGAAGAACAAGGGACAGAAAATGTATTTGAAAGAGTAAAGAGAGAAAATTTTCCTAATTTGATGAGAGAAAAAGTCACACAAATCCAGGAATCACAGAAAGCCCCAATCAAGAGGAACCCAAGGAGACCCACTTCAAGACACATCATCATCAAAATGGCAAAATTCCAAGACAAAGAGAATCTTAAAGGACGCAAGGGAGAAAAAAGAAGTAACATACAAGGGAGCCCCAATAAGGTTAGCTACTGACTTCTCAATGGAAACACTCCAAGCAAGAAGAGAATGGCAAGAAATATTCCAAGTAATGAGAACCAGAGGCCTACAACCAAGGCTACTTTACCCAGCAAGGCTCTCAATCAAGATGGAAGACCAGGGGGACTTCCGCCAAGATGGAGGCATAGGTGGATGTGCCGTGCCTTCTCACACAACCAAGTTTAGAGACAACTAAATATCAGCAACAGAAAACACAGCCAGAACATGGAAAATTGAACTTTTCGGAAGTCCGTTAACAACAAATTCTTCAGCCTGACCAGTAAGGGGCGAAACCAGCGGCTGGTGAAGCGGGATTGCACAGGAGGTCTTGGTCAGCCGGACTCAGGCCTGGAGTTCAGACGCGCGGAATCCAGGCGCAGGGTTGGACCTAGTGAGCGACCGAGCGAGCCACCAGGCTAGCGACTGAGGAGGAGACAGCTGGGGAGTGGTGCTGCGTGTTGACTGTGGTCGAGCATTTGTGCGCGGGCGGAAAGGCAAGGGAGTGGGCGGTTGGACCGGGGCCAGGTGGGTCGCCACAGCAAGCGGCAGTTGAGGGCGCCGCCATTTCCCTGCTCTGACCCCACCTCCACATATAGCGTCATAACCCAGCGACTCTTAGTGGCCCGGCCCAGGTGAACCACCTAAAATGCTAATCCTCACCCAGCTGTGAGAAACAGCAGAGGGGGTCGCCATTTCCCTGCTCTGACCACGCCCCCACATATAGCTTCACAACCCAGCGACCTGGGAGTCCAAGGCACCGCTTCTCACACTTAAAGGGCCAGAACAGACCAAAAATGTCGCAAGATCTCAAAGCCCCAGAGCCCATAGATCTAAGGGATGAAGACATGGCAAAACTCTCAGATGCACAGTTTAAAACACTGGTCATCAGGATCCTCACAGAACTGGCTGATTATACCGACAAATTAGACAAATATATGAAGGCAAAACTAATTGAAATAAATGGAATTGCACAGGACACCAATAGCAATGAAAAGGAAACTGGGACTCAAATCAATGGAGTGGACCAGAAGAAAGCAAATAATGGCCAAACAGAAAAGAGTCAAGAAGCAAGAATTCAAAGAAATGAGGAGAGTCTTAGGAACCTCCAGGATATCTTTAAATGCTCCAACATCCAAATTATAGGGGTACCAGAAGGGGGAAAAGCACAGCCACCAGCGGAAAACTTATTTGAACAAATAATAAAGGAGAATTTCCCCAATCTGGCAAAGGAAATAGACTTCCAAGAAATCCAGGAAGCTCAGAGAGTCCCAAAGAAGTTGGACCCAAGAAGGAACACACCAAGGCACATCATAATTGCATTAGCCAAAATTAAAATGAAGGAGAGAATCCTAGAAGCAGCAAGCGATAAGGGGACAGTCACCTACAAAGAAGTCCCCATCAGACTGTCAGCGGATTTCTCAAAAGAGACCTTACAGGCAAGAAGGGGCCAGAAAGAGGTATTTCAAGTCATGAAATCCAAAGACCTACAACCAAGATTGCTCTATCCAGCAAAACTTTAATTTAGAATGGAAGGACAGATAAGGTGCTTCTCAGATAAGATCAAATTCAAGAAGTTCATCATCACCAAGCCCTTATTATATGAAATGTTAAAGGGACTTATCTAAGAAAAAGAAGTTAAAGAAACATGAACAGTGAAAGGACAACAAACTCACAGTTATTAACAACCACACCTAAAACGAAAGCAAACTAAAAGGACAGCTAGATCAGGAGTGGAAACATAGAAATGAAGATCTCAAGGAGGGTTAGCAACAGGGGAGTGGGAGGAGGAGAAGGGGGAGAAGGTACAGAAAATAAGTAGCATAGACAGTAGATAGAAAATAGATGGGGGGGGGCAAGAATAGCATGGGAAATATAGAATCTAAAGAACTTGAGACACATGGTCATAAACTAAAGGGGGGGTAATGGTGGGGATGGGGGGGTAGGGTGGAGGGGAATAGAACAACTGTAACAGCATAATCAATAAAAAAATTTTAAAAAAAGATGGAAGACCAAATAAGGAGCTTCCAAGACAAAAGAAGTCTAAAAAAATATGCCCCCACCAAACCAGCTCTGCAAGAGATGTTAAAGGGACTCCCCTAAGGAAAGGGAGGAAAAGAGAGACACAGAGAGGAACACAGGTACAAAAATGGCAATGAATAAGCACCTATCAATAATAACCTTAAATGTAAATGGATTAAATGCTCCAATCAAAAGACACAGAATAGCTCAATGGATAAGAAAGCATGACCCACACATATGCTGCCTACAGGAGACCCACCTCAGGACAAAAGACCATCACAGACTAAAAGTGAAAGGCTGGAAACTAGTTTTCCAAGCAAATGGACAAGAAAAAAAAAGCTGGGGTAGCAATTCTCATATCGGACAAAATAGACTTCAAAAAAAGGGCCATAAAGTGAGACCCAGAAGGTCACTTCATTATACTCAAGGGGAGAATCCACCAAGAAGACATTAACATTGTAAACATATATGCACCAAACATAGGGGCACCCAAATATATTAAGAAAATCTTAGAGGACTTCAAGAAAGATATTGACAGCAACACAATTATAGTAGGGGATTTTAACACCCCACTATCAAAAAAGGACAGATCTTCCAAACAAAATATCAACAAAGATATTGTGGCATTAAACAACACCCTAGATGAAATGGACTTAACTGATATATATAGAGCCATTCATCCCGAAGAAGCTAAATACACATTCTTTTAAAGTTCACATGGAACATTTTCAAAGATAGACCACATGATAGGACACAAAATGAGCCTCAACAAATTCAAGAAAATTGAAATCATACCAAGCATCTTCTCTGACCACAAGGGACTGAAATTGGAAACCAACGCCAAAGGAAAAAAAAAACAAAGCACCCAAAATCATGGAGACTGAATGGTATGCTATTAAACAGTGAATGGGTCAAGAATGAAATTAGGGAAGAAATCAAAAAGTTTCTGGAAACAAATGAAAATGATCTCACAACAACCCAAAACTTAATGGGAAACAGCCAAGGCAGTCCTGCGAGGGAAGTTTATAGCAATACAGGCCTACCTAAAGAAGATAGAGACATTTCAAACAAACAACCTAACCCTACACCTGCAAGAACTCGAGGAACAACAACAAAGACAGCCCAGAGCAAGCAGAAGGAAGGAAATAACCAAGATTAGAGCAGAATTAAATGACATAGAAACTAAAAGCAAAATTCTAAGGATCAATGAATCCAGGAATTGGTTCTTTGAGAAGATAAACAAAATAGACAAGCCTTTAAGTCGGCTCATCAAGAAAAGAAGAGAGAGGACACAAATAAACACAATCAGAAATGAAAGAGGAGAGATTACAACTGATACCACAGAAATAGAAGGGATTGTAAGAAATTACTATGAAGAACTATATGCCAAGACATTTGAAAACCTAGGGGAAATGGACACATTTCTAGAAAAATACAATCTTCCAAAACTCAATGAAAAAGAAGCAGAAATCTAAACACCAATAACAGGAAAAGAAATTGAAGCAGTAATCAAAATACTCCCATCACACAAAAGCCCCGGAACAGATAGTTTCATAGGAGAATTCTACAAAGCATTTAAGGAAGAGCTAACCCCTATTCTCCACAGACTATTCCAAAAAATCCAGAAGGATGGAAATCTCCCAAATTCTTTTTATGAAGCCAGCATCATCCTAATTCCAAAACCAGATAGAGACACAACAAAGAAAGAAAACTTCAGGCCAATATCGCTGATGAACATAGATGCTAAAATCCTCAACAAAATATTGGCAGATCACATCCAACAATATATCAAAACGGTCATACACCATGACCAAGTGGGATTCATCCCAGGGATGCAAGGATGGTTCAATATGCACAAATCATTAAATGTAATACATCACATAAACAAAAGTAGACAAAAACCACATAATCATATCAATAGATGCAGAAAAATCTTTTGATAAGGTACAACACCCATTTATGATAAAAACACTCAGCAAAGCGGGAATAGAGGGAGCATTCCTCAATATAATAAAGGCCATATATGAGAGACCTACAGCCAATATCATACTCAACGGGCAAGAACTAAAAGCTTTTCCATTAAGATCAGGGACAAGATAAGGATGTCCACTTTCACCACTTCTGTTCAATATAGTTTTGGAAGTTTTGGCCACAGCAATCATGCAGGAAAAGGAAACAAAAGGCATCCAAATAGGAAAGGAGGAAGCAAAACTGTCTTTGTTTGCAGATGACATGATAGTGTATGCGATAGAATGTGCCCTGACTGGGAATTGAACCTCTACTCTTTTGTTTGCATGTCAGCACTCAGTCCACTGAGCTTCACCAGCTAGGTCAACAATAATCACTTTAAATATAAATGGATTAAATGCTCTCATCAAAAGACATAGAGTAGCTGAATGGGTACGAGAACAAGAGACCCAAATGCTTTCTACAAAAGACCTACTTCAGATGAAAGACACACACACTGAAAGTAAAGGAATGAAAAAAGATACTTCATACAAATGGAAACAAACAAAAAATCTGGGGTAGTGTTATTTATAACAGACAAAATAGATTTTTTGGAAAGTTTATGATAAGGGAAAAAAACATTACATAATGACAAAGATTCAATCCAACAAGAGGATATAACTCTCATAAACATTTATGCACTAAATATAGAAGCACCACCTAAATATATAAATATTGGTTGACATAAAGGGGAAAATTGATAGTAATATAGTACTAGTAGGAGACTTTAACACCTCACTAATATGGATAGATCTCCAGACAGAAAAATGAAAGAAGAAACAGTGGCTTTAAAGCATCTTTTCTGACTAAAATAATATGAAACTGAGAAGAATTATAAGAAAAAATTGAGAAACACATAAACACATGGAGGGTAAAAAAGCATGTTATTAAACAATAAATGGGTTAACAATAATAACCAGGCAAAAATGAAAAGATACCTTGAGACAGATGGAAATGAGAACACAACAGATGAAAATATATGACAGCAAAAACAGTCATAAGAATACAGGCCTATCTCAATAAATGAGAAAAATATCAAATAAACAATATAACTTTATACCTAAAAGAAGTAGAAAAAAACAGAAAGCAAAGCCCTAGATGAATAGAAGCAAGGAAATAATAAATATATGCATGGGCATAAATAAAATGAGTTTTAAAAAATACAAAAGTTCAATGAAACCAAGAGCTGGTTCTTTGAAAAGATAAACAAGATTGCAAAAAACTTTAACTAGACTCATCAAGAGAAAAATAGAGAGGAGTAAATAAATAAAATCAGAAAAAAATAACAACTGATGTCACTGGAATACAAAGGATTGTAGGAAATTATTTTAAACAATTATATGACAACAAATTGAACAATCTAAAAATAAATAAATAAATTCATAGAAATATACACTTCCAAAATTGATAAAAGAAGAAAGAGAAAATCTGAACAGATAAATTCCCAACAAAAACAATGCACTAATCAGAAAACTTTCAACAAACAAAAGTGTTGGGCTGGTTGGCTGCATAGATGAATTTTACTAAATAGTTAAAGAAAAATCACTACTTATTCCTCTCAAAATATTCCCAAAGATTCAAGAGGAGGAAAATATCATAGCTAATTTTACAGGGTCAGCATTAAGCTAATTAAAAAAAACAAATAATGACACTACAAAAAAGAAATTTATAGGCTGATTATATCACTAATAAATATAGATGTGTAAAAATTCATCAACAAAATATTAGCAAACTGAAATCAGCAATATATTAAAATGATCATACATTCTAATCAAATGGGATTTACTCCTGGGATGAAAGATTGGAACAATATTAGCAAATCAATTAACATGACATACCACAAAAATAAAATGAAAGATAAAAATCATAGGATTATATCAATAGATGAAGAAAATTATTTCATAAAACCCAACACATATTTATGATAAAAACTGTCAGCAAAATAGAAATAGAGGAAACATACCTCAATGTAATAAAGGTCATATATGACAAATACATAGCTCACATCATATTTTGTGGGGAAAACTAAAAGCATTTCCCTTAAGATCAGGAGAGAGACAGGGATGACCATTTTAAATTATCTTATTCAATACAGAAGTCCTAGTTTCAGCAATCAATCAAGAGGAAGAAATAAAAGGCTACCAAAATGGAAAGGAAAAATTAAAACTGTCATTATTTTCAGATGACTTGATACTGTGTATGAAGAACCCTAGAAATTCCACCAAAAAGCTACTAGAACTAAAAATTAAAGTAGAAGACCACAAATAAATTTTCAGAAATCAGTTGCATTTTTATATAGTAATAATGAACTATCACAAAGGGAGACAAAAAGAGAACCTACTGAATGAGGGATCATATTTGTCAATGACACATCTGATAAGGGGTTAAGATTAACATGTATGAACAACTCATAAAACCCATCATCACACACACACACACACAAAAGTCTAATTTAAAATGGCTGCCCTGATTGGTGTGGTTCACTGTATTGAGCACCAGCCTGCAAAGTGAAGGGTTGCTGGTTCGATTCCCAGTCACATGCCTAGGTTGCAGGCCAAGTATCCAGTAGGGAGCACATGAAAGGAAACCACACATTGGTGTATTTTTCCCCCCTTTCTCCCTCCCTTCTCCTCTGTCTAAAAACAAATAAATAAAAATCTTAAAAAAACAACAACAAAATAGCCCTGGCTGGTGTAGCTCAGTGGATTGAGCGCGGGCCTGAGAACCAAGGGATCGCAGTTCGATTCCCAATCAGGGCACATGCCTGGGTTGCAGGCCAGTTCCCAGCAGGGGACACATGAGAAGCAACCATGCATTGATATTTCTCTCCCTCTCTTTCCCTTTCCCTCTAAAGATAAATAAATAAGATCTTTAAAAACAAAACCAAAAAAAATTAAAATAGGTGTAGAACCAGAATCAACACTTCTCTAAGGAAAACATACAGATTGCCAATAAACATGAAAAAATGTTCAACATCTCTAATCACCAAAGATATGCAAATTAAAATAACAATGAGATATCACCTCACCCCTGTCAGAATGGCTATTTTTAATAAATTAACAAACAACAAGTGTTGGTGAGGATGTGGAGAAAAGGGGGTCCTCATGCCCTGTTGGTGGGAATGCAGGTTAGTGTAGCAATGGTAGAAAACAGTGTGGAGTTTCCTCAAAAAATTAAAAACAGACCTGCCATGTGACCCAGTGATTCCACTTCTAAGTAAATAAGTCAACTGTATTTGAACAACTGTAAAAAAAAGAAACCCAAATCCCTAATTTGAAAGAATATATGTATCCCTATGTTCATTACAGTGTTATTTACAATAGCCAAGATATGGAAGCAGCCAAAATGCCCATTAATACATGAGTGGATAAAAAACCTGTGGTATATTTATTCAGTTGAAGATTATTCACTCATAAAAATTAAATATCACCATCTGTGACAGTATGTGTGGGACTACAGGGTATTATAAGTCACGCATAGAAAGACAAATATCATATAATTTCACTTTTATGTGGAATCTAAAGAACAAAATATGTGAGCAAACAAAATTAAAACTATCATAGACACAGAGAAGTGAAACACAGAAACACATAGACTGAGTATCTATAAGGGAGGAGTTTGGGGGCACTGGTTGAAAAAGGTGAAGAGATTAATAAGTACAAATCAGTAGTTACAAAATGTATGGGGATGTAAGTTACATCATAGGGAATATAGTAAATAATGTTGTAATAACTATGTGTGGTGCCAGGTGGGTACAGGAAATATCAGGGTGAACACTTTATAAAGTATATGATTGCATAATCACTGTGCTGTACACCTGAAACTAAAAAAAAAAAAAAAAAGCCCACTAAATGTAAACTGTAATTGAAAAATCAAATAAGAGGATAAAGAAATGAAGTTGTAAATAACACCTTTGTTTAGTTCACAAAGCAAGAATGAAAGCCACAGCTAACATCCATCCTCCTTGCATCTGTTTCCACTATAATTTGTGAAAAGAAGAGCAACTGCAGAGTTCTCTAAGGAAGTTGGGGCTACATTCTCAAATATATTTCTCCCAGTATGGTGAATGGTTGATCCTATGATCTTCCCAGGGTGAGTGGGCAAATCATATGATAAATCCATTCTAACATGTCACTCCCCATAAGCTTTGGGTCCCTTCCTCTTAGCAGGGGTATGCAACCTTTTGGCATCTCTGGGCCACACTGAAAGAAGTATAGTTGTTTGGGGCCACACATTAAATGCATTGTGACAGGTAATCACAAAAAAAGGTCTCATAACATCTTAAGGAAATTTACGATTTTATGTTGAGCCACATTCATAGCCATCCCTGGATGCACGCAGCCTGTGGGCCACAGGTTGGACACAAATACTCTACAGTATACTCAGGCAGTTCTGGCATTGCAACTTATTTTGTGTAGGCCACCTTTTGATGCATTTTTCAGCCAATGAACCAAACAAACTATTAGAGTCTTCCAACTGCAAAACTAAATCCATAGTTTTTGCTCAGTGGGCCAACATCAGTAAATTTGTGAGATCCAATTGTATGGTCCTTCCAACATTATCCCATACCCATAATATCCAATTTCACATATATGAGGTCTGTCTGGGAAAAGTCCAGCCATTGTTAATATAATAAGAATGGTTTGCATGACATCCCTGTAACTTGGCAGACAAGGAGAGTGGACTGGAATGCACATGCATGAATAACGACTTCACTATACTAGTCAGTGGGGGTGGTAGATGCTATTGAGTGAACATGTGTACTGTGTGGGTGTCACATTTAAAATGACTGAGTGAATAGAGCAGTGACTCTACATCAAATTTTGTGTTAAGCTTGAACATTTCTCCATAGAAACTATTTGGATGATTCCGACTACAGCTGTGGTAACTGGTGGTTGGCAGCTTCAACATGATAGTGCACTTGCTCTTGCATTACATCTCATGCAGAGTTTTGGCAAAACCTCAAATCACCCAGGTGACTGAGCCCTTCCACAATCCAGATTGGGAACCTTTGACTTCTGGCTTTTCCCAAAACTAAAATCACCTTTGAAAAGAAAGAGATTTTAGACCATCAATGAGATTCAGGAAAATATGACGGGGAAGCTGATGGTGGTGGGAGAACTGTGTGAGGCCCCAAGGCGCCTACTTTGAAGAGGACTGAGG
This sequence comes from Artibeus jamaicensis, assembly GCF_021234435.1. Classification (NCBI taxonomy): domain Eukaryota; kingdom Metazoa; phylum Chordata; class Mammalia; order Chiroptera; family Phyllostomidae; genus Artibeus; species Artibeus jamaicensis. Next base: position 3,009,195 of record NW_026521810.1, on the reverse strand, counting down.
TGTCATTGTCCCATGTACAGCATTTCTTATATCTTCTTCAGTAAACACCTGTATTTTTCATGTTACATGTCTGGATACTTTCAGGACAGACCTCAAATTTCCTGAATTTTTCTTTGAGATACCTATCTGTTAGTTAGGAAAGCTCAAACTCCCTTGTTGCCAATCCTTTAATCTTAACATCATTCAGGTCTCTGATCATTAGGTGAAAACATTAGGCAAAATGCATCATAGATCACCAGATATCCTGCTCAAAATCTTACCCAATAAGGGGAAGATTTGTCTTCCTTCTGGTCCTTTGTGGCCATCTTAAAAATTATTTTAACTAGTGCAACAATTCACTTCCATTATTTAAAATGTGAACTAAAATGGGCAGTTGTGATTGGTTTTATTTCACTGTCAAGTAACTATTCACAAAAATTCCCATAGTTCCACCTGTGCAGGTGAGAATTAGGAGTAGTTTCTAAGAGAATAATCATATTTGCAGGCAATTTATTTATGCTGTCAGCATGTGTTTGGGAACGGCCTTGTTTATATCAGTTCTACTCAATTATGGAGGTTATAGAAATGTCTACCACTAAAATTTAGTGAATAAAGGAGTGCTATTTTATGAAGACAAGCTCAAGTAACATGACCTCCTGACATAAAGAACCAGAAAAATCAATCTGTACCAGGGTCCTATAGCAAAGCCAGAAATTCTTTCTCTAGAAAGAAATGCTTATCTTACAAGGAGGACATGATTTTCCTTCAAAACATTAGAGGCTTTATACAGCATTGTTAATTTGGGGGGGGTATTAATTCAAAGTGATTTAAATTAATGAACTAAAGCCTAGAACTAAAGGAGATTCTTTCCCTGAGTATCATTCAAAGCTGACTATTCCGTAGTCAGCTTATTACAGGTTATTCCATAAATGGGTGTAAACAGCACACCTAATGAAACATGGATTGCCTCCAAAATTTATACCAGGCACTGTGCCTCTTTTTAGAGGTAGAGAGTATGTGGCACAAGCACTTACCTTTATATCACACCACTAGATCCTCAAACATTTGCACACATTTTCAGGAGGTTGATCCCCTAAAGTCTTTCAATTACTTATGTTTCTTAGCATAATATCTAATATACTTGTACTTCATCCTTACCAGGTTCTATTATCATGATTCCATCAAGAAGTACATTAGTATGATATTCTGTGGAAGGCTGTGATGATCATAATCCTTAAAGATGTTATTATAATACAGAATTGGTTTAGCTCTGAGTTAATATAGGAAAGAATAATAACTGTCCTTTCAGGTAAAAGGCTATGCTTTCTGATATTCTTTGTGTAATGGGATAAATAATGATAGCCCTGAAACCAGGTTTATTTTCTCCAAGAAAGGGACTCTATCTTGAATAGGTACTGAAATTTGAGTCCTTACTGTGTTTATTAAAGATTTTATTTATTTATTTTTAGAGAGGAAAAGAGGGAGAGAAATAACCATGTGTGGTTGCCTCTCATGCACCCTGACTGGGGACCTGGCCTGCAACCCAGGCGTGTCCCCTGACTAGGAATCCAACAGTGACCCTTTGGTTCTCAGGCTGGCACTCAGTCCACTGAGCCACACCAGCCTGGACTACTACTAATTTAAATGCGTTGTATTGTTAGGGGTGATTTAAGAGGCTTGACTTTCACCTCTCCCCCTGTAATAGGCCCTCATTCTATGGAACTTGGAACCAAAGTGGGCTTTTTGCCAAGTGCTAGGAATGTTCATTACAAATCTATATGCAAGAGCTACACCAACTTTATGATGATATGGATCAAACCTCTACCACATGACATCCAGAAGTCCCCATTATGACCAGGGAACTACAGAGGTATTCTAAGTACCCAGACATTAGTGTTAATTTAGAGCAAGTCCTCAAAATTCTAAATATATTCCAATATTCTCCATTACCAGGTACAATTGGGACATAGCTATAAAAGTCTGAGGCTAGAAAATGGATTTGTACTATTTTCTTGTCTTATGGTAAGTCACTATTTAAGTGTAGCTGGTTGTCATTCAAGAAACTCTAGGCCACAAATTCAGCTTTTGGAATTGGACAATGACATATCATTGAAGACTCAAATCAGGCCTTCATTCCTGAAAGCTAGAGGTTTTTTTTTGTATGTATAGGAGGTTTCTTTATATCAGCTAGGATCCTAGTGGCCTTTGAGACTCCCCAATCAACTTGCCGTTACTACAACTCCTTGCAAGTAATACATTTAGATTGATACTCCATTTTCACTGCTTTTTATTGTAATTATGTCAACTTTGGTTCAGCCTAACCACTTAGCCAGGGCCTTTCCAGAATCACATATTCTCCTCTAAGATGGGGGATTCATTTAAATGACAACTTCTCCCAACTTTATCTTCAAACTGCAAAGGACTTTCTATGATTCTTGCACTTTCTCTTATGGCATAATTATGTGAACTTCAGAAGAATTGCATAGATTTCAATTGCTAGAGTAACTGTGTTCACACAGTGATAGCCAAGTCATCACATGAGTGTAAAAGAATGGTTTAATGGTACAAATGAAATATGAGTTAGACTTAAAAAGCAGGTAGCTCTTACACATATGCTGAAGAGGGCAGGACATTGATTGAGTGCAACATAACATATCACACAGAGTTCATGGGAATCAGACATCAATTAGCCAACCACCCAACCTGGCTAAAGAGCAATAGTTAGAATAGAGTTCAAAGAAGATGATAGGATGTCTCTTATATATTAAAAATCCTATAAAATTATTAGAAAACCAAATGTCTAATGTCTAAATTTTTGCTTAGATGATCATTTCAGACTTATAAAAAAAGGGAAGAAAGTTTTTGAAAGAACCAGAAAAGGATATATATAGAAGCACTGTGTATATAATTAGATATTATTAATCAGCTGCATTATATATTAACAATCAGTTTTATTGTGGTTATTTTAAGTTTATAAGCTGTAGAATGGATTTGGGTTTCACATCATCTTGTAGTTTCTGGGTCTCCTTATGTCTGTGCATTTTATTGTTACTTTTTAAATTCAAGTTAGTGTCCCCATACTCTTGGGAATAAAACAGACCTATTCAGTGATTCAGTGGAGTACAATTGTTCTAGCTTCCCTTTTTATCTTTCCTTGTTTATAAATTGTTCTTTTACTTGATTATCAATATTCACTCTTTAGAAATGACTGATGATATCTTTCAAGAGAAAAAAACTATTACTTATTTGAATGACAGAGATCAGGTACCATTTAGACATATGTCTGCTTTCTGCAATCAGAAATCCTATTTATAGCCAAAAATAACATACTGACAACTTTATGAACCAATTAGCTCATACTCAGTAGTAAAATTATGCTTTTTTCCCTTTTATATTTTAATGTTATCTATTTCTAAGTTACTTTCATGTATAATGCATCAGGAACTAAGTGAAATTAATTTCCTTCACTCTCCAAAGCAACACATACACAGTTGTTTGATAATTTTAATGCCATTAAAAATTAAATGCTTTGAAAAAATGTAGTTTTGCCCTGAATATATCATTGTCTCTCACTGAAGGGTTTTTAAATTTTTTCCCTGATGTATACTTTGAGGTTCTACTAAACTATTCTTAAACATATAAAGCACAATGTTGACTTTTGAGAACATACCTAATTCTACTCACTTTTAATTAAAATATAGTTTAAGAGGGGTATTTAAGGGTAGAAGTAAATGCCAAGAGATCATTGATTTTAGAAAGTAAAACTTTCCTTCTGCCAAAAGACAATAATTCTTTTTTATTCCTAGGGTCAAAATATTACTCATTCTTAAAGTTCCTTGACTGTGGAGTGTATCTCAATATTCCAAATGAATAAGCAGTCACCAAAGTAAGTAAGCAAAGAAATGAATCATTGTTTTATGGCCAAAGGTTTAAAAATCTGATTTTTTCATTTCACATATTAAATATTTTACAAAGCAGTTTATCAAATAGTATGGAATCACTAGAAATGAAATACTTAGAAATGTTTATTACAGGAAGTAAAGTAAAGCATTGATATTCATATACATACTGAGAACTACATCAGTATAAATAAAGTGAAACTAAATATTGAACAGCTCCATATGCTCAGTTATAATGTAGGGTTCTTATTTTCAATACAAATTTCTAGTTTTTATCTGGTTGTTGTTAATTTATGAATGATACTTTAAAATCCTATTAACTCACAATTTAATTCCCACTTCTATTTATCCAACCATAATCTAATTTCTCAGCCAATATTTTAATTGCTTTTGTAGTAGCCAGTTGTTAATAAGATAATTTGTCAATACAATAATAAAACAATTGTCTCAATGGTTCTAGCCCCTCATTTCATCGGGTAATGAAGTTGATTTTTGTTTCATTAATTCAAAGCAGGAGTAGAATTTGTGAGATGAAAGATCTAAATTCCTGTGAAACTGTAGAAATTGGGGTCAGAGATCACTGAAAATTTAGATAAGCATGATGAGTCAACAGTGACCCAGACAGGTGTCCAAATTTTGTCATTTGAATCACTTCCTGTGCTCTTTCTTAAACACTGGTCTGTTGAGCTTGGACATATAGATCAGCACATATATTTTTGAATCTGTAGTAAATTAGAGGCCAGGCTAGGATTCCATGAACTCACAAACACATGATCCCAAACACCCAGCCAATATTCACTTCTTAGGGTAAAAATATTTTACTATATATTAAATAGTTTTGAAGATACTAGTGAGGAATTTTTTCAATATTAAAGATGGGTGATAGTCTAAATAGAAATGAAATTCTTTTCCTCACTTGAAAAAAGGAAAATAAAACATAAGACATTCATTTATTTCTAAAGAAACATAAAATTATTGAGAAAATGAATGATGTTAAGTTTGATACTTATTTTTAAAACCATCCTTAAAATTCCAAATGTGTTTAACGTTCTCCAGTTAATCCATAGCCATACTACTTGAAGTTCTTTTTCTACTTTTATTTTATTATGATTTTTTAGAGTTGTAACTTATGATTCTTACCTATACCTCATTGGTATCCTCAGGGATAACATAATAGAATTATTCTTAATTATCTATACAGTAGTAACTGCAGACCCCAGAGTGGATGCAAATCATAGTACTAAGCACTAAGGAAAATACTACTGTGAGGGCTCCTTCTGACCATGTAGCTTATTAAGTAAGCAGGTGCAAACAGAAAACATTGCTTCATTATGGTTTTGTTAATGCCTTGACTCTCCAAAACATATGCATGTACACACACACCATACCTTTTTTTTCTTACCAAACACAAACAAAAACCCTTTGTATAAGTTTAAGATTTTTTTAAAAAACAAAGGTAAGTTTATCTCAGGAAAAAAGTTAAGACAAAGGAATTTAAGGTGGAAAAAATTTACACATTTTCTATACAAAAATAAGTTAGCCAGCCCTGGAAAGAAAGGCTGAAAGAACTATGGGAACTCAACTGTAATATTCAAATGAAATATATTTTATATTATGTTGTGATTTATTGTGTTACATATTAGAAAATGATGCTCATATCCCATTTAAGTTTATTTTGATATGATCCCTTTGAGTAAATGTGTATTTTTCTTACTTGCTGTCTTTCACAGATTCCAAGATGCATAGTTTATTTTATTTCAACAATTCTGAAAGTGGGATATATTTTAAGATCACCATTTTATCAGAGTTAATAGAAACATTGTTTTTCTATCTTACTGGTTCATGTAACAATGATGTATATTATACAATGATGGCATCTTGGATTTGAGGAAATACACTGAAAACTAGCCTTATTTCTACTCTAACTATATCTCATCTGTTCAACACTTTTTGACTCATTCATGTGTGATTGCACCCTACAATAATAGCTGGATAAACTGACAATCTCCCACCCTTGATGGGTAATGAAAAGTGCAGACTAAATAAAACTGACCAGGAACCAGTGCTGCTGTAAGAGCAATTTAGTTTTGTTTCTAAGTGTGTGTATTTGACATGACCAGGTCTCCAAATGATTAATGAAAGTTTTTCATCTGAAAATGGGTGCCTGTTTGTCCAAAAGGGTTTATTGACTTAAGAAAAGTTAAGTTTTTTAAATAGTGTGCCTTTGTGTCTTATAGTGTCTCAATGACTCACTGAGTAAGGGCACCAGCAGGCCCACATTTCTCATATCTTTTAATGGTTGGACAACTTGAATTCTGATTCAGTGAGATTATGTTCAGACAGAGCAAGAATCTTTGCTTCCTAGACTGAGGTCTGGGATGCTTAATACTGGGGACTCAGGAAGGAACCAAGACTGAAGATACCCTTGTATTAGTGGTGTGAAGTTTTTATAGGGGGCTCATCAGTCTAAATAACAAGAAGAGAGGGGTAGAGAGAGTCTAAGAAGGAAGCTGAGAGAGGAGAACTAACTCAGTGTGAAGGGAACATCCAAAGGAAAGTCCTCCCCCAGCAAACCATCCTTCTAGGGAAGTGAAAGCAGTGAAATCCAATGCCTATCACTGCCTACATTTCACTTCCTATACAATCATAGTTATGGTGAAGGCTGAGTGAATGCTGCAACCAGAGAAAAAGGGAGAGGGTTGTGCTTCTTCCCAATCATTTCACACTAAAGTGAAATGTAGCCCCTGCTTGGTTGGTTAGTAATGCTAGAACAAAGATAAAATGTTTTACTCCAAAGTTATCACATTTTGCAATGCTATGTCCTCTACATATTTCCAATTCACTCTCATTATATATGTGTGTGTGTACACATACATATACACACAGTCACACTTGGCAGATTCTATGTACATAACACTATTGTTTTTCAGATAATTTACTACAAAGCTTGAAAAATAGAAAGATCTCCAATTGTTTCTTTCTCTGATTGATTCTTTGCAGTGACTTAGTCAATTGAAAACTACATCTGAAATAATAAGATTATTATTTTAGGGCATAGACTTTAAAAACTCTTCAAGTGACCATTACATCATTTCGATACCATAAGCACTTGGCTTGAAAAGGGAGCAAAAGGAATTAGACATTGAACTTAATAAATTGGGAGGCAGAAGCCTGTTTCCTTCACCAGGAAGCTACAGCTTTTCACATTTCAGGGGACCACAGTATTGTGCTCTGCCATCAGGGGTTGACAGTCCTCTCCTACCCACTTTGGTAACAGATTACCAGGTAGGAGCAGGGGAAGGGATGCACACATGGAGTAGAAGTCAAAATGGTACAAGGGGATGTGTTTGACCACAGAGGCCTGTCAGTCTAGCCTGGGGAAAGAAGGGACAGGTTGGGAGGTTAACCCATCCAAAGCCCATGAAATCCTGGGAAGAACCTTTATTTTCTCCAAAAAAAAATGTGACCAGAATGTGAAAAAATGTGAACAGAATGTGGAAAAGCTTCTGTCCTTTTCCAAACCCAAGTTAATATAATCCCAAGGAAATGAAGAAGCACATTCTCTCTCACCTCCACCTGGTGACATACTTATCCTGTTTGTCCACCTATCTCACCTGGGAGCACATGACCATGTAGGTCTGGCAGCTACTGGGCTGTAGCATATGGTGTGGGCTCCCTAAGGACTAAGCTCACTGTCTCTTTCTTGCACTCTCTTGCCTGTGACATGCATTCACACCATGCACTCAGGCATCCTCTCTCCATAGCCAAGTAGCCCATGGACATATGGGCTCCATACTCAGGCTTCATGAGGGAGCCTGATACCACAGGACAGTAATGGAATGAAGCTGGCAACACACACTAAGCTGGACTTAGTGGATGCTGGACTATACTTTAATATGGAGCAGAAATTCTGGACACTGATCTTTATGTTGTCCCTGCTGAAGATAAGATTGAGATTTTTTCATGGTGGGATAAATGAATATGGGACATTGGGAAGTCAGGAGGAGTAATTCCTTAATTTTATATGATCAATTAAGATCACCATGGAGCTGCAGCCTCCTGTGTGAGTTTCAGAAAATTCTTTTCCTTGTGACATCACAAGAACTCATTAGTCACTGATAACAATTAGACTATATTTTTTTCTGCTAATGATTTTTTATGTATATTCATTATATATTTCACAAGTAGTGGATATTAAATTTTATTGCCTAAATTAAAATAATAAAATGACATAAAATCAGCTTTATTTTTACATACTCAAGTATTACATGTACAAAATTAAAATGTACCCATCACATTTATTATGCAAATTTTTATCAAGTGGTAGAATTATTTATTATGAAGTACATATTCTATAAACAAATGCACTACAGTGGTGATATATGGAGACTGTCTGTATTAAGTAATAGTTTTATGAGAACCTCCAGGCAGCATTGTTTAATTCTTCTGTCTGGATAACTGAGATCATACCTTTAATTTTGTCTACATTATTCTGATAATTTGTAGTTAGATCTGGAAAATTTACAATAAAAATTAGGAGAGATTGGTCTAAAGTACTCAAATTTGTTAACTAGATATTAAGGCTTATATTATAAACTTTTTGCTAGATATTATAAACTTTCCCTACATAACTACTAAATATTTACGTTCTTAAAATGAACCAAAACTTTTCTAGATTGACTTAGCAAGTTCAAGCTCTTTTTCTGAAAGGTCTGCCAAGCTAATAATGACTTTATCATTTTTATCAGACTATATTTCTTTTTTTAACTCTCCCAACGTTTTTATTATTTTTTAAACTTTTTTATTGATTATGCCATTACATTTGTTCTATTGCCCCCCTCCGTTCCCCTCCACCCTGCATACCCCTCCCCCACCATTTCCCCCTTTAGTTCATGAACGCGTGTCTCAAGTTCTTTAGATTCTATATTTCCCTTACTATTCTTACCCTCTCCCTATCTATTTTCTATCTACTGTCTATGCTACTTATTTTCTGTACCTTCTCCCCCCTTCTCCTTCTCCCACTCCCCTGTTGCTAACCCTCCATATTATCTTCATTTCTATGGTTCTGCTCCTGATCTACCTGTCCTCTTAGTTTGCTTTTATTTTAGGTGTGGTTCTTAATAACTGTGAGTTTGCTGTCCTTTCACTGTTCATATTTTTTATCTTCTTTTTCTTAGGTAAGTCCCTTTAACATTTCATATAATAAGGGCTTGGTGATGATGAACTCCTTGAATTTGGTCTTATCTGAGAAGCACTTTATCTGTCCTTCCATTCTAAATGAAAACTTTGCTCGATAGAGCAATCTTGGTTGTAGGTCTTTGGGTTTCATGACTTGGAATACCTTTTTCCAGCCCCTTCTTGCCTGTAAGGTCTCTTTTGAGAAATCAGCTGACAGTCTGATGGGCACTCCTTTGTAGGAGACTGTCCCCTTAGCTCTTGCTGCTTCTAGGATTCTCTCCTTCATTTTAATCTTGGCTAATGTAATGATGATGTGCCTTGGTGTGTTTCTTCTTAGGTCCAACTTCTTTGGGACTCTCTGAGCTTCCTGGATTTCCTGGAAGTCTATTTCCTCTGCCAGAACGTGGAAGTTCTCTTTTATTATTTGTTCAAATAAGGTTTCCACTTGTGACTCTTCCCCTTCTAGTACCCCTATAATTCAGATGTTGGAACGTTTAAAGATGTCCTGGAGGTTCCTAAGCTTCTCCTCATTTTTTTGAATTCTTGTTTCTTTATTCTTTTCTGTTTGATCATTTTTTTCTTCCTTCTGGTCCACTCCATTGATTTCAGTCCCAATCTCCTTTCCATTACTATTGGTTTCCTTTGCATTACCATTCATTTCAATTAGTTTAGCTTCCATATGTTTCTCTAATTTGTGACTAAAATCAACCAGTTCTGTAAGGATCCTGATAACCAGTGTTTTGAACTGTGCATCTGAAAGTTTAGCTATTTCTTCATCGCTTAGATTGATCGGCTCTGGGGCTCTGAGTTGTTCTTGAATCATTTTTGGTCTGTTTGAGCCGTTAAGTAAGCCTTAGTTGTTTTCCAGGACGGGGCCACCCAGGTTGCTGGTTTGTGACTCTGTGCGTGGGGGCGTGGTCAGAGAGGGAGCAATGGCGGTCCTCTCCACTAACCCAGTCCGTCCAGTCCCACCACTCGCCCTGGCCTGTTTATCCGATGGGAATTGTGCGAGCCTGCTGCCTCGCGGCTGCTCGCCTCTTCACTGGTTTATCTGCACGCAGATGCGAGACCTACCGCATAGCGTCTCTTCCCTGTGTGCTCCCGTAGCTGGCCCTCGATCCCGCGCCTTCGGCTGCTTGGGCACCACCCGTTGGGGGATTTTTTTTGCCAACCTGCTCCGCTGCTGGCTTCGCTCCTCTTACCTGTTTAGCTGAGCATTTTGTTGTCTTTGGACTCCATATTGTCGATTTTCTGTGTGGCTCGGTTGTGTTTATTATTGTTAAAAATAGGTGTTCTTAGATTTGGTTGTGCACGGAAGCAAGGTGGTTCCACCTACACCTCCATCTTGGCGGAAGTCCCCTTTATCAGACTATATTTCTAACACTGTTTATGGTATAAGTAAAACTTTGGTAGGTGTGTTTGTTCTTTTATTTTTGTTTTAGTATAAGGTAGATTAAATTAGAATTGGCGATGGTTTTTCATGGTTTAAATTTCAATTCCTGGCAACTAGACAAACGATTTTATCCTTTTTGAGGGCCATAATGTTTGGAAAATAAAACCTTTTGAAAACTAATTCTTTCATCATCACTTGTCCAATAAAATGCTTTTCAATCTCACATTCCCCATATCAGGCAACATTTTGCTTGAGATTCCCACAGACTGTACAGAAAGTCATCATCAAAAAAATCCCTATTGGTACAAAAGGAAGAGGTGACTTTTCCTAATGTACATAGTAAAGTTCAAACTATATTTTATTTATTATTACTTTACCATTAATTTCTTTTGAAACCTAATTTTAAAATAAAGCAAATGCCCACATAGTAAAAAACTCCAAAAAGAAAGAAAAACTTAAACAAAAACAGTTTCTGGTATAAAATAAAGAAATTTCTCATAAAGCTTTAAATATCAGCTGGCCCCAGTACAATTACACAAATGGGATATATTTAAAAGTTATGTATTATGATTACATAATGATTTTTTATTTTTATACTTTTAGAGTTGGCAAATGAATAAAAGTCACAGTTTTCTACTATTTAAAATTAAATAAAGGCTTCATTTTGCAATGAGCTCTTAAATTTGATAGCAAATTGTGGTTGCCAAATGCATTGCAGACAGTGCCAGAAGGTCATTTACCTTTGTTCTATTATGAAATGACTAAAGAAGGTGTCTTTCCTATTCTACACAGGGTTATTCCAATGCTCATACTCATCTTGTTCTCTTTTAGCTTGCACTGTAGAGGAAATACAAACTCAGTAAAAATAAATTAAAAAGTTAGGTTTTGTTTCTCAACCACAAGGTACTAACCCACACTTAATTAAAAGAAAGCCTTGTTAGCAAGACTCAGGCTGGTAAATATAGCAGAATGAAGATAATGCCACTTTTCATGGCCCCCCACCAAAGCTATGTCCTATATATAGTTACACTTAAAAAGAGAAGCATTCAGGATTTCACTGATTTGTAGAAAACGTCTGGGTGTGTGAGAAAGTTTCCTAATAAAAAATGTGAAAATAGGGTTCAACTACCTCAGAATTACTACTCAACCACATTGATTGAATCTCTATTTTACATGTGTTTTGCTTTCTAGACATAGATAATGTAAATCACATCTGGATTCTTTTCTTGACTTGCTTAATTATTTC